>NW_028274813.1:8280000-18280000 GCF_037043125.1 Eumetopias jubatus | reverse complement strand
TATGTAATAAAATCGTGTAAACATTTCTCATAAAACCTATGCTCTTACAATTTCCTTTATTTTCATATCCAACTGACAAATCAGGACAAAGATGAAAGCCCGTTAACACTTATCATAGACCCTAGAAAATGTGACTATTTTCCCCTCATGAAAATATGACAAAAGAAACATTTTTCACATTTGCTGAATGAGAAGTAACCTAATCTATTTCTGTTTCAACACCTGTGTTTTCCTGTACTGATGCAGTCTGTTGTCCTTGGTGCTAAGCAAACTTTAATTTGGTATGACCTCCAGCAGGTCTGCTTTTAAATCTGCAAAAATGCCAGCGATAAAATCACCTGCTCAAAGACCTCTGCTTGGGGGGAAAGTAGCCACCTTACATTCAGGATACATGGAACAAACTGATACCAAAGAATGGCTGACTGTATTTCAAAGACCACATAGGCACTGCAATATTGGTAGTATCTTGTTCCAAACTGAGTCCAGTGACCTGTTACAAGCATTCTTACAGTTTACATATTTGCCAACTTCACAGATATTTTGCATAGTTTGTTTCATCCTTCAAGAAGTTGGATCTCATTGTGTGGCTAATTACCTTCACATTTTATAGTCAAGGAAAATGTCCCTTTTCCAAAAGAATTAATACAGCTTGTTGAAAGATGTGAAAAGGGATACTACCCCCAAACAGTAGGCAATCAGTGAAGCAAATTTAAGAAGTAGTAAAGAGAAGTATATATTGATTTTTATTTTTAAGACTTATACTGTGAAGTCTACTATTGGCCCATGAACTTTCACCTCAATTACATTTGGTAGCTCTACCATTCTTGCTGTGCTGTGACTGCTTTTCCCATCCTTTCCCTCTATGTCCAGTTTCCTCTATCTCCTGATATTACTTCCTAATAATTCCTCCACCATCTCTATTCTTCCCACCATCCTTTTTCCATTCCTCTTCATGCCTCACTGATGGCAGATCTAGCCCATGCCTACCTCTCTGAATCTTTTTTTTTCACAATTCTCTGCTTTTTACCTTTTATGTGATAGCAAAATTGGATTTGGTTCGATTCCCTGAATAGCCATTTGGTATAGTTATTCATCATTGATGGCCATCTCTCTATTTGCCTACTATTATTATTATTATTTTTTTTTTTTTTTTATTTTAAGAGGGAGCTCAGAAGGCAACTGGGTGGCTCAGTTGGTTAAGCATCCGACTCTTGATTTCAGCCCAGGTCATAATCTCAGGGTTATGAGATCACACTCAGCATGGAGTCTGCTTGAGTTTTATTCCCTCTGCCCCTCCCCTGCTCATGTGTGCTTGCTCTGTCTCTTTCTAATAATAATAATAATAATAATAATAATAATAATAATAACAGTAATAAGAAACAAATCTTTAAAAAAAAGTGAGCTCAGAAGTAAACCTCTGATTTTCCTCATCTTAAGTTTCATGGTTTTCCTGTGTACTACCACACCAAGTCCTTCTCCATTAGTATATTTAACACACTGAATTATAATGATTAGCTTGAGTGTCTGAGCTTTGTGAGAACACGGATTTTCCTTTATTCTTCTCAACACCAAGTAAGAGTTTCCTGAATGAATAAATTTCTCCATTTCAGATTTTATAATGTATACTTTTCTATTAATCATTAATTAATAAATAAAATTACCAGAAAAAATCTACATACAGTCAAGAAAGAGGCTACTTCTCAATACCTAAAAAGTAAAGCTAAACTGTATTATTTGATATGTAAGAGAGAGCGAGGCTTGTAGATAATAGTGTTTCTTAATGAAGAAAATAACTGATCTTGTATAAGGCTATTAGAACTGATGGGTTGGTGATCTTTTGGAAGCAAAAGTGGGGTTCCTGGAGCCAGTTGTTGCTGATAGCTAACTTTTACAAGTGTGGGCTATCACTAAGTAGTGGGCTTTTAGAAGCATGGCTAATTATGTGAAGTTGTCACTAACTGATTAGGATTTAAAAATCAGTAAAAAATTGATTCAGGCAACAAGATTTTCCTCTCTTGAGTATACAACTGTTTTCTTTTCGCTACTGACAATGTCTTTTTCACATCCTTGCACCTGTTTAAGAATATCAAAGTATGCACTTTTAGTGTCCTAGTAAGATGCCATTCTTATCTATCCACTAGAGTAAGTTCTCCAAGACATTTAAGTGGGCAAGAGAATTCTCTTTTGCTGTGTATACTTGAAAGCAGCATTGCAAAATTTTAGGAAATAGAAGTAACACTCTGTTCACAGAAAATTTGCATTACCTCTCACCATTATATACTTTTATTTAGTGAGGTTTTACTGGTTCATCCAATAAAAGGTGGTTTTATTGGTTCATTGTTATCCCGACAAAACCCCTTTTCTCCATGTGGCCCAAAATTTTTACTGGTCACCTACATTAGGACTTACATGTTCCTCATTCTTATCTTTGCATTTCTATACACTCCATGGTAGACTCACCTCTCCAGTAACTCATGTTTCTCACTTCCTTCAAAATTCAACCAAAGATATGACTTTGTTGGGAGGTCTTCTCAGGCTAAATCAACTCATTGATTCCTTTATTCACACAGTTCATTAAGCCTTTAATCAACGTATTATTATTACACTAAATGTTTTTTCATGTGCATATGATCACGCCTCAAATATACTGTTAATATTCTAGGATCACACATTACCCTATGGAAAAGCACTTTGAAAAATATTTTAAGCTATTATTATGCTTTATTGTATCTGGAGTAATACATTTAATTTATATAGAACTATTCTAGACAAAAAAGTAAGCAAACTATTTATATATTATATATAATATATACCATATATAACATAACAAATGTACATTGATATATACACACATAAACACGGAACATAGGATATGAAGTACAATAGGAAAAAATAGATAAAAAATAGGATGTTTCTTTTATAAGAATAAACTAATTTGTTACCTTAAAAATGTTGGTAACTCACTGCTACTCCAAAATGCCTGTAAGTGTAATGACAAACTTTTGGTAGAGAATGAAAAATGAAGCAGAAATAATAATCTTTGAAACCATGCTGCAATTGAAAACTTATGAGAATTCCAATATTACCATTTGGAATTGTAAATTCAAGATTTATTGCCATTTACTAAATCCTTTATCATTCACAAACCAAAATGTCTTGGTTGTAGTCTATAAATAAAATGTGGGACTTGAAACAAATAATAGAAAAAAAACTGTAGAGGAACTCATACTTAAATGTTTGCATTTTTTTGTATTAAAATTTTGGGAAAAAAACAAACTCGACTCTTAAGCATAAGGTCTAGAAAGAATAGTTTATTTTTTTTCTTTTTTTTTATGCCAATCAAGATTTGGAAGGTTGTCTCAGCCTCAGATAACCAAAATATTGCAAACCACAATCTCAAACATAACAAATGCATTTCCTTAGAACAGATTTATTCCATTAATGAGTCAAGATTTACATAGCAAAAATCTAGGAGCACTATTAATTCACAAAATCTGTTCTATAGTCCATCTATCTATTTTACCAAAATGTGTGTGGTCTGTCATGATTTAATTTTTTTAAGCAAATACATTAAAAATAATTAACATATTTGCCTTAAAAAATTATCTAGGGGACTCTAACATTTCTCCTAGGACTCTGGATCAAGATGGTGACATGGAAGCCACCTCAATTTCCCTTATCTCGCAGATGCATGAAATATTTTGCCACATATGGAGAAATTCCCCCAGAGAGAGATCCAGAAAATAATTGAGACTCCTACATGTTGGGCAACTGAGAAAATATCCACACTGAAATGGGTAGAAAAGGCTGAGACATGCTCTCACTATAAACTCCACCCTGGGTATAGTGACATACAATTGGGAAGGAACTCCTAACTTCCAGCTTTTCCCTGAGAAGTAAAAGATTTGGACCACACATCTAGTATCTTAACTTTTAAGCCTCCAACCAAATCCTGGGTCTGAAAGCAAATGACTTTGTGTTCATGAGTCTCACATGATTATAGCAAACAAAAGAAGCAGGTGTTAATGGGCATAATAGCACACTCACCATGGTTCAGGACAGAGGGCACAACAAAAATGCCTATCTCCCAGTTTTTCCCTGGGAGGGCTTTAACTGCATACTTCCCAGCTGCTGCCTGAGAGTTTAGCTTCTAATCTGTTAGGATCTGGGTGATGACTACAATCTTCTCTTTGGGAAACTGACAAGTCTAGGCACACCCTTAACTACTGGGAACCACTAGTAACAAAGATGGAAGCTCAGATAATCACAAAAGTTTGAGAAATAAGCAGGAGTTCAGAACAGACTGATTTACAAGGTTCATTTACACAAAACCAGTTTGTCAAACCTGGAAGGGGTGACTATTTTATTTAATATTCAGAAAGCAATACAAAGAGTCAAGGAAAACCAAAGAAACAGAAGAAAATATTCAAAACAAAAGGACAAGATAAATCTCCAAAAACTGACCTTAATGAAATGGAAATAGATAAATGGTTTACCCAAGAGGGTTCAAAATGGTTTTAAAGATGCTCACCAATGTTATGAGAGAAATGCATGAATAAAGTACGATTTCAACAGAGATAAAAATACATATAAAAAAAAAACCCTACCAAATAGAAATCATAAACCTGAAAAATATAATAACTAAACTAAAAATTCAATGAAAGTGTTCAACACTACTCTACATCAAGCAGAAGAAAGAATCAGTGAACTCAAAGACAGGGCAGTGGAATTCGTTGAATCAGAGGAACAAAAAGGAAAAAGAATGGAAAGGAGTAAAGATAGCTTAAGAGATTTATAGAATACCACCAGTAAGATCAATATTTGCATTATAGGGGTCCAAGAAGAAAAAAAGAGAGAGAAAGAAACAAAAAACTTATTCAAAGGAATAATGGCTAGAGACTTCTCTAACCTGGGGGAAATGATAGACTTTCAGATCCAGAAAGCCAAAAAATACCAAATAAGGTGATTCTCTCTCTCTTTCTAAAACAATATTTTATTTATTTGAGAGAGAGAGAGAGCATGGGAGAGCCTCAGCTGGGGGGAGGGGCAGAAGGAGAGAGAGAAGCGGACTCCCCACTGAGCAGGAGTTGGACATGGGGCTTGATCCCAGGACTAGAAATCATGACCTGAGCTCATGACCTGAGCAGAAAGCAGATGCTTAACCAGTTGAGTCACCCAGGTGCCCCCCAAATAAGGTGTTTCTGAAGAGACGCACACCAAGTTGCAGTATAATTAAATTGTCACAAGTTAAAGACAAAAAAACTTTAACAGTAACAGGAGAAAAACAACTTGCAATATACAAGAAAACTCCTATGATTATTGGTGGATTTTTCAGGAGACATTTTCCAGGCCGAAAGGGAATGAGTTCATATATTTGACATGCTAAAAGAAAACAAACAAACAAAATAAAAGCTGCCAATTAAGATACCATATCTGGCAAAGCTTACCTTTAGTATTGAAGGAGAGGTAAAGAGTTACCCAGGAAAACAAAGGCTGAAGGAATTAATTACCATAACACAGGCCTTACAAGTAATGTTGAAGGGAGTTCTTCAACCTGAAATAAAAGGACAGTAATTAGTAACAGGAAAACATATAAAAGTATGAAAATCACTGGTAAATAATAAATAAATAATCATTTTCAGAATACTCTAATACTGAAATAGTGGTGGGCAAATCACTTATAATTCTAGAATAAAGGTTAAAAGACTAAAGTATTGAAATAACTGTAATAAAAATAATTTGTTAAGAGATATACAGTATAAAGAGATGATAATTATAACATGAAACACATTACATGTATGAGGGGATTGTAAAAATTTAGAGTTTTACTATGTATTCAAAGTTAAGTTGTTTTAAGCTTAAAATAGACTGTAATAAATAAAATATATTTTATGTAAGCCTCACAGTTAACCACGAAACAAAACCATACAGTCAATTCACAAAAGATAAAGAGAAAGGAATCAAAGCATCTCACCATAGAAAATCATCAAGTCACAAAGGGAAAGAGCAAGAAAGAACAGAAGAGAAAAAGGAATGACAGCCAGAAAAACAATGAACAAATGCCAATAATAAACCTATATCTATCAATAATTACTTTAAATATAAATGTATTAAATTCTCCAGTCAAAAACACAGATGGCTTAATGGAGAAACAAAACAAAACAAAACAAAACAAAGCCCTGATTATATGCTGCATATAAGAGACTCACTTCCGATTCAAGAACGCATGTAAACTGAAAGCAAAGGGATGAACAGATATTCCACCCAAATGGAAATAAAACAAACAAAAAAAAAAAAAAAAAAAAAAACAACAAAAAAATTCAGGATTGCTTTCTTATTTTGAGGACTATATATCTATATCTATCTATCTATCTATCTATATACATACACGTATGGAACTAATATTATCAGATCAAAAGGGAAAAATAGACACCAATGCAATAATAGTAGGGGACTTTAATACCCAACTTCCATCAATGGATAGATCATCCAAATAGAAAACTAATGAGAAAACACTGGACTCAAACTGCATATTAAACCAGATGGGCCTAGAAGACATATATAGAACATTCCACCCTAAAGCAGCAGAGTATGTATTCTTCTCATAAACACATGGAACATTCTCTAGGATAGATCACATGTTAGGCCACAAAACAATATTAATACATTTAAAAGGCTGGAATCATATCGAGTATCTTTTCTTTTTTTTTTTTAAGATTGTATTTATTTATTTATTTGACACAGAGAGAGAAAGCACAAGTAGGCAGAGTGGCAGGCAGAGAGAGAGGGAGAAGCAGGCCCTCCACGGAGCAGGGAGCCAGACGTGGGCCTCGATCCCAGTACCCAGGAATCATGACCTGAGCCGAAGGCAGCTGCTTAACCTACTGAGCCACCCAGGCACCCCTCAAGTATCTTTTCTGACAATAGCATGAAACTGGAAACCAATTGCAAGAGGAAAACTGGAAAATTCACAAATATGTGGAGATTAAGCAACATGCTCCTGAATGCCCCAACAGGGTAAATAAGAGACCTAAATGAAAAACAAAAAGTATCTTGAGACAAAAAAAAAAAAAAAAAAGTTAACATAACATACCAAAATTTATGGGATATAGAAAAACATTTCTGAAAAGAGAGTTTATAGTGATGAATGCTTAAATTAAAAGACAGGAAACATCTCAAAAAAACAACCTAACTTTATATCTCAAAGAACTAGAAAAAGAAGAATAAACAGCCCAGAATTAGTAGAAAAAAGGAAATAACAAATATCGGAATGAAAATATGGAATGAAATTTAAAAATGGAATTGCAATAAAGACTAGAAAGACAATAGAAAAGATCAATCAAATGAAGAGTTTGTTTTTTGAAAGATAAAATTGCCAAATCTTACACCAAAGTAACTGAGAAAAAAGCAAAAAGACTCAAATAAATAAAAACAGAAATAATAGGCAATATTAACAACTGGTAACATAGAAATACTAGGAATCAAAGAAACTGCTATAAACAGTTATATGCCAACAAATTAAATAACCTAGAAGGAATGGATAAATTCCAAGAAACATATCAACCTACCAAGACTGAATCACAAAGTAATAGAAAAATTTGAACAGAACAATTGCTAAGTGTGGAGACTAAATTAGTATTCAAAAACCTCTCAACAAGGAACTGTCCAAGACCAGTTGACTTCATGGGTAAATTCTACTCAACATTTTTTTTTTTTAAGATTTTATTTATTTATTTGACAGAGAGAGACACAGCGAGAGAGGGAACACAAGCAGGGGAAGTGGGAGAGGGACAAGCAGGCTTCCCGCAGAGCAGGGAGCCCGATGTGGGACTCGATCCCAGGACCCTGGGATCATGACCTGAGCCAAAGCCAGACACTTAACGACTGAGCCACCCAGGCGCCCATCTACTCAACATTTAAAGAAGGATTATTGTCAATACTTCTCAAACTCTTCCAAAAAAAGGAAGAGAAGGGAACACTCCCAATCTCATTTTATGAGGCCAACATTATCCTGATACCAAAACCAGACACTACAAGATATTACAAGATAAAAAGTTATGAGATGATCATCTCAATAGATGCAGAAAAAAATTGACAAAATTTAACAGTCTTTCATTGATAAAAATTCTCAATGAAATGGATATAGAAAGAATTTACTTTGACATACTAATGGCCATACACGGCAAGATGATAACTATCATCACACGTAAGGTGAAAACCTAAAATCTTTCCTTCTAAGATCAGGAACAAGACCAAGATGCCCAATTTCACCACTTTTATGCAACATCATACTGAAAGTACTGGCTATAGAAGTTAGGCAAGGAAAAGAAATAAAAGGCATTCAAATTGGTAAGGAAGAATTAAAATTGTCTCTGTTTGCAGATGACATGATATTATATAGAGGGTCCTAAAGACTCCACCTAAAAACTTAGAACAGATAGACATATTCAGTAAAGTTGCAAGATACAAAATCAATATATAAAAAAATCAGTTATATTTCTATACATAATAATGAACTATTGTGGAGTGTGATGCAGGGCCCCATGCGGGGCTCAATCTCACAACCATGAGATCATGCCCTGAACCAAAATCAAGTGTTGGATGCTTAACCAACTGAGTCACCCAGGCACCCCCACAAAAATCATTATTTCAAAGAGATATTTTACTCATACATGTATATATATATATATATATATATATATATATATATATATATATATATTCATACAATGAAATATCATGCAGCCTCTTAAAAGAAGGAAGTCCTGCCACTTTTTTACAACATGGATGAAACCAAAGGACATTATGCTAAGTGAAATAAGCCAGACAGAGAAAGACAAATAATGCATGGTATTACTTTTTTTTTCAAGTCAAACTCATAAAAACAGAGAGTAGAATAATTTTTGACAGCGACCAAGGGTGGGGGTGTGAGGAAAATAGGGAGAGGTTGGTAAAAGGGTACAAACTTTCAGTTATAATATGAATAAGGTCTGAGAATTAAATGCATAATATAGTGACTATAGTTGATAATACTGCATTATAACTGAAATTTGCTAAGAAAGTAGAACTTAAATGATCCTACCAAAAGAAATTAAAAAAAAATAGATAAGTACATGAGGTGATGAATGTGTTAGGTAACTTAGTGATGGGAATCCTTTTACAATGTATAAATATATCAAATCATCATGCTGTATGCTTACCATATATTACAATTTTATTTGTCAATTATTCCTTAATAAAGCTAAAAAAATCATCTAGAGCCAATTTTGAAAATGAACTCTGGCTTTGCTGCCTTTTTGCATCTCTAGGAAAAAATGCATGTGAAAAAATTGAAATGATCTTTTAAACTAAGTGTGAAGACTACTGGCATTTTTCTCTTCCTGTGTCTCTACTGGGATGCTGAGATTTGACAGACCTAATTTTACTGTATAATCCCCTATACATAAGGTTTGGCCGGTCTAACTTTAGTTTTTGCTTCATTCTGCACAAACAAGGGAAAATGGCATATGGCATTAATACTGATTTCATGAAAAATTTGAAAGAATTTTATAGGTTTATTTTAGTACCAGTTGATGAGTTAAAAAATATAGGCCCTTCATCTGCCACTAACATGACTCTGAAATTAGTTTGATCACCTAATAAGTTCAGATAACACTTCCCTCCCTTCTCAAAACACAACCCAGGAGGAAAAAAGAATTTGAAAGAGCCTCAATGTTTGGTGTCTTTTAGAAGATGCCCCAAAATGTGAGTGGACGGCTCAGTTTGTCCAAATTATTTTTCCACCAAAATGCAACATAATCATTAATGCATGAAAGAGTGTCTTTTTGCCCACAGTTCCCACACATGCTGAGCCTTAAGGAGGAAGATGAAAAGAATGAGGGAGAGAAGCCTTGGATCTGTTAGTTTCCTCACTTCCAAAAGCCTCAAATCAAGAAAATGACATGTAACTTCTTTTACAGTGGGATCAAAAGAAACCTACAAACAGCTGTGTTTTTGTGCACATGTATTTTTTTAAGCAAGTTTATAGTGCGAATTTTAGGTTTCAAAGACCAGATGTTGGTGATAATAGAAGCTCCCACATATACTCGAGAGGAAGAATGAAGAAGGAGAAAGGAGATGCTTTACCAACTGAAAGCACATTTATTTATTTTTTTTAAATCACAAACTGTAACTGTAGAATATCACACAACAAATAATCATTTAAAAACATGAAAATCCACCCAGCCCTTGTTCCCAAAGACCCATAGTCAGAGTCACACATAAAAAGGATGAGAGGAGGGGTGCCTAGGTGGCTCAGTCAGTTAAGCTCAGGACTCTCGATTCCCGCTGAGGTCATGATCTCAGGGTCCAGAGATAGAGCCCATCAGGCTCTATACTCAGCGCTGAGTCTGCTTGTGTGCTCTATCCCTCTAAAATACATAGATAAATATAAAATAAATAATAAATGAATAAGATCTTACAAAAAGAAGATATTAGCCATAATTTAAGCAGGTAAGCAGAATTGTCAGTAAGCTTGGCTTTGGACTTCTGCATAAAATATGACACACTTAGATTTTATTTATTTATGTGTTCAGTTGTGTGCTTTTTTTTTTTTTAACTAAGAAAGGGGAAAAAAGGATCTGTACAGATGAGTTCTTTCCAAATTTAGGGAGTGGCATGAGAAAAGCTAGGAAGAAGAGAAAAAAAAAAGCACATATTTAAAGTAATAGGGTTGCAAAGAGACAAGACAGGTGGAAAATAAAATGGAAGCAGAGTTTGGAAGGTGGCGGGATCAAACCTTGTAAAGGATCAAGGGTGAGAATAGCAACAGCTTTGAAGTATAACCATGGGCCGTTTTAAAATTGAAACAAAGGAATATCTGTTTTCTAACACCCTAACATTGTTTTTATTCCCTCTCTTAAAGATGTTGAATATATCTTGGCTTAGTTTGATTAGCCGCGCAACTCAAAGATGGAGAAAAAGTGTTGTAAAAAGCATTCCCACAAGATACTGTGATTTTGATTAGCATCAGATTCTTAGATCGTCACTTTGCTTTTCACAATTCTATTCTGTGTGTACATATAAAAACATCTATGAAAATGCACCTCAGGCAGCCTCAAAAATTATATTTTAAATCTATTTCTGAAATACTATAATATTTTCTTTGAAGGCCTGAACTGATAACTATCCAATACAAATGATGTCACTCTTTCACTTAGGAACTAGAGGAAAATGTTTACTCTTGCAAGGTTGTCACAAAGAGTAAATTAAAAACAAAAAGAAACCAAACCTGTGAATATGCCTTGGAATCAGAAACCATTGCCCATTATTATATAAGCCACATTATGTTTAACATAAGGAGAAAGGTCACTGATATTTGACAATATCTTCTACGATATTTAACACCAAGAACTATTTTAAGTAATAATAAGTAGATAGACAGGAGGGGCACCTGGGTGGCTCAGTTGGTTAAACACCCAACTCTTGGTTTCGGCTCTTGGGGTTGTGAGATCAAGCCCTGCACTGGGCTCTGTGCTTAGCGTGGAGTCTGAGATTCTTTCCACCTCCTTCCCCCTCTGCTTTTCCCCCTGCTGGTGCACTCTCTCTCTCTCTCAAATAAATAAATAAATAAAATCTTAAAAAGAAATAGAAGACAGGTGGACAAATGGACAGTCACATAGATAGATGATAGAGGGATACAGATATTAATATAGATACATGCCATTTTATTCCCGTATGTTAAGTGGTATTTTACTGGGGAGACTGGAATTTAGGGAAACTCAAGACTTAACTTACCCAGTGTCACACAGCTAACAAACTACTTATCGCTAAAGTCCACTGTCTTTCCTTAATATCATATGAATCAGAAAGTAGGTTCAAAGAGCACACATTTATTATTTCTTATGATTCTTTGTGTCAGCCAGCTGGCTCTCCGGGGCTGGATTGACTCAACTGGCACATAGCTGGGGTTCCGCTGGCAAACTGGGCATACTGGGTTAGCCAGGATAGCCAGACACTCCCTGCATGTGGTTTCGGGCCAACCTGAACTTATTCACATGATGGCAGGAGAGTTCCACAGAGCAGCACGAGAGGCAAATCTCAGTACCCAAACCCTTTTCAAGGCTCTGCTTGTGTCACGTTTGCTAGTGTCTCAATAACCAAATAAGTCTGAGGGTCCAGCCCAGATTCAAGGGCAGAGAAATAGACTACCTATTGATGGAGAAGTGGCAAATGGTTGGAAGATGTCATGGTCATTTTTTGAAATCCACCAGACATCGACAAGACCATGTAACTACACTTACTTTTTGGATGAATATATAGGTGTTGTACATTTATGTTTATATATTGTGTATTTCTGTTTGTTTTGCTTATGGGGCTTATTAGACAAGGAAAGGAGACAAGGGAAAACTTCCTAGTATCTTGCACTGACTTATATAAAAGAACAAAGGCCATTAAGGAAGCTCACACCGGAGTCTCACGCCTGGTACTTGAAATGTCCCTGCAATTGTGCATGTGCTCTTGTTTTTGCCTTTTCTTCTTTTTACTCCCCAGAGAACTGGCTCACACACATTTTATTTTGAATTATTGTTAACATTTTAAAAATATGGAAAGTACATGTAAAAATCTGAGTTTCTGGAATTATTTGAAATATCGACAGATCTAGCAACACTGAGCTCATATGGCCACATGACAACAGTTCATTGAAGATGAGGATTCTTTAAATGAGGTGAGAGATCCAGTTTACCAGCCTTTGAAAGCATTTCCTTTTATTAACCCTCTCACATGGAGGCTGAAGATTTTATCTTATTTTTATTTTATTATTTTATTATTTTATTTTTTTAAAGATTTATTTATTTATTTATTTGAAAGAGAGAGAAGAGAGAGAGAAAGAGCACATGAGAGGGGGGAGGATCAGAGGGAGAAGCAGACTCCCCGCCGAGCAGGGACCCCGATGCGGGACTCGATCCCAGGACTCCAGGATCATGACCTGAGCCGAAGGCAGTCGCTTAACCAACTGAGCCACCCAGGAGCCCATTATTTTACTTTTTTAAAGATTTTATTTATTTATTTGACACAGAGAGAAAGGGAGCACAAGTAGAGTGAGTAGGAGAGGGAAAAACAGGCTCCCCACTGAATGGGGAGCCCGGGTGCAGGGCTCAATGAAGGGCTTGATGTAGGGTTTTATGCGGGGCTCGAACCCAGGACCCTGGGATCATTACCTGAGCGGAAAGCAGATGCTTAACCAACTGAGCCACCCAGGTGCCCTGAGACTGAAGATTTTAGAAAGAGAGCACAAAATGGATGACTAGAGATTGTTTTAAAATGTATTTCTAGCCTCAGTGATTGTTGCTGTAATTATCATCAAGACCAAAAGCCGCTTACCCCTGACTTAAGAAATAATACTAAATGGTTTGTAATTAACATCTCTTGAACTTGGCATCATCAATTAATTAAAGGCAAGGTTTTGTTCTCTTGGGGATTTAGTAAATTGCATATAATAACTCTTCTGTGTGTCTGCCAGTGAAGGTGGGGGACGACCAAGATCACTTCCTAGAGAGGTAGGAGATGAGAGCTTAAGAACAGTTCTGTCTCTAACTGTCAAATCTGAGCAAATCAATTATCACCAGCCTATTTCCCCACCAGTTAAATAGGAATAATAAAAGAGACTGCATAACCTTCCAGGGATGCCTTTGGTCTTAAAAAAAAAAAAAAAAGACAGATGGAATGCACATATTTTGGGGGGAAGAAGGAGGGGAGCTGAAAATTTTAAAAGTGTGCCTCAGAATCTGTTAGGTTTAGTCATGCTATTTGAATTTAATGGCAGAATCAACACCAAGAATCTTTACCAGCGTCTTGGCTTGTCAAACCTGTACTAAGCAAAATACCCAGGCTTATCTGATTGCACCTAGACTCAGGTGCACAGGTACTAAATTGCCAGAAAAAATCAGAGTTTTTTTTGTTGTTTTTTAGGCATGACGCCATGTACTTGACCAGACAATTTCCCACCCACATCCCCCATTTGTTTTGTTTGGTTTTAGCTCTACTGTTTACTTTCTCAGCATTACAGAAAGATGACAACATTCTAAGCCTAAGGTATGTGGGCTCATTCCTTAAGTCTATCTCATTGGGGAAATGAACCCATATGATATAGGGTATTTTTGAACAATGTATTCCTTTCACCTGGAATAAATCTTTTTTTTTTTTTTTTTTTTAACAAGACTATGAATCAAACGTGGGGAAGCAAATATTTGCTTTCTAGAGCTAACTTTTTATCTAGGTTTGGCTTCTTGAGGCTGTGGTCGATTAAAGATGACCGCCAATTCTTTGCTATTTATTTTTTTGTAAGACTGAGGCTTCCTCTTGAATTCGGGCTGCTATGATGATTGGTTTGGACTAACAGAATGGGGTGTTGACTCTACAGAATTGAAGCCAGGTCACTCTTGAGGCCAAGCCTTCAGTGATCTCAAGTGTCTACTCTCACCCCTCCTGGAATGTTCCTTCTTGAAACCCAGCCACTATGCTCTGAAGATGTCCAAGTAGCCCATAGCAAGAGCCATGTGAAAGACAACAGATGCTCAGCCTGAAGTCCCAGGCTGTAGCCAGCACCAACTGCTCAATGTATGAATAAGGCCACTTGGGACACTCCAGGAGTCCTTATGCTCCAGCTGATACCCACATGAAGCAGAGGATCCACTGAGTTGGGCCTCTGCCCACATTCCTGACCTGCAGCATCATGAGCAAATACAATAATTGTTGTTTTAGGCCACTAAGTTCAGTAGTAGTTTGTTACACAGCAATAGAAAACTGAAATACTCTTCAAAATGTTTTGTGTGTGTGGGAGAGTGGGGGCTGGTGAGAAATTGTTTTTAAGAAGCTGATTCTCATTTCTATAAATGTGATGGTGGTTAAGCTTTATGTCTCCTCCTATAGGAAGACAACGAAGTGGATAATCTTCACATATTCTGTATTAAACCTAAGAATCTGACAGAGTGGGTCCAAGGAATTCCCTACTTAAGAAGGATAGTTGCTTTTATTTACTCAGTCTTTGAAAAGGCATTCTTTTGTTCTCATGAAAACTGGTATGTTTTGAGGAGAGGATGTGTGGGGGAGGAGAAGAGGTCAGCTCACTCATTTCCAAAGAGTAGCTCGGTTTCAATGGTCCTCCAGAGATCAGTCTGCAGGGATGGGACTGGGACAAGCAAATCAGAAATGAGCAGTCCTATTTTACTATATCTTCTTTTGGCAGCAATTAGTGAAACAAAGAGCCTTATTAGTATCTCCTGTCCGAAATGTGTAAGCTTACTAAAATCCGAAGCCCAACAAAGGTGTGCAACAGTTCTGTGAACTCACATATTTCTTTGCTCGCAGCCAGTAAATGAATCACATAATTATCTTTCCTTCTATATGAACATTTCAATTGAGAATAAAACACACAGGGGTGCAGGCAGAAATTCAGGATGTAACTTTTTTTCCCGCAAAACATAGTATTTCCAGCCTACATTGTGGCATCTGTGTTCACCAACTGAAAGCATAACTTGGCAGTGAACACAAATACATTCACATAAGCAGACGAAGCCACAAGCAGGAACAGGCTGATTCAAAAGCAGGGTTTTCAGTTAATGGGTGTATTTGGTGTAATGTTGATATCTACATTGTACTGGAAACTGTGGTTTCGAAATTACTTCGTTTCCCTACTGCTGTAAACTCTCTGACTCAGCAAAACCCTCAGAGTGACAATACTTCTAAAGTAGGTTTCAGATTTTAACCAGGCCTTGTCAATAATGGAAAGTAGAATTGTTTTATAAACCAGAAGGCTGAGGCACAGATGGATGTTTGACAAAAAGAGTTGGTGGCCACAGCCAGGGCAAAGGAAGAGTGCTTCTAACAATTTAGATTCTTCTATTTTATCTATTAGACTCAAAAGTTGTTTCCCAGTCGATCATTTCTGACTAAAAATCATGCACTTGTTGGTTGATGACTCTGAATAACTTTCTTATTATCTTTTTCTTTTACTGAGTAACAAGTCATGTTACCCTCTCCACCCTGGGGATTAGAATTCTGTAACCCTCATCATCGACAAAACTGGAGTTAAAAATCAAGGGTATAATTAGTCTTGAATAATGCTTTAATTATAAAGTAAAATATGACACCCAACAAAAGAAAGAAAAGCTCAGCCTGATTTTTACCTTCTTATGTTTTTAATTTATTAATAATGAATTAAATAAAAATCTTATTCAAATCCACATGGCATTTAATTGTGCATTAGGAATGCTTTAGCTTAAGAATTTATAATGCCACATAACTTTTCTGAGTGTTTACTATGCACCAATTGTTTTATGTGCTTTTTTCCCCCTCATTAATTCTTAATAAGAATGCTCTCAGAAATTATTTTTGTCTTTTCTTATAGTTGAGGAAGCTGAGGTTTCAGAAGTTCAAGTAGCTTGGCTAAGTTACTCTCAGTAAATGAGGGAGTTGGAATTTGAACCCAGATCTCACTGACTCCAGGATTATTATCTTAAGACTCATACTCACTGCCTCCCCATTGCTGATAGGGATGCTGAGTAAAACACCAGGCTTCTCCAGGTTCAGTCAGTAAGTGAGAATACCATTATTTTCCACCTGAGGTATGTTAAAAAAAAGGATCACTGATTGCTTAGGAACACTTGAAGATAACTGGTTATGAATGATTCTAGATAAGAATCCTACATTCATCGAGTGGGATACTGAGTAGTTTGTAGACATGGGCCTTGGAAGTATAATTTCGGTAACTATTTCGGCAAGAGAGTGACTACATGTAAACACAGATGTATTTTCTGTGTCATTTAATGAGTTCACCTGGAAATGCCATGTCCTAGGAGGGTTGAGGCCTGCTGCTGGAATTCCCACAGACACTGACTCCAGGCCCCATCACGCTGTTCCAGACAGCATACCAACAAGCTGCCATGCAGCTCCATGGTAGCGCTGACCTCCTTTTTGCCTAGGGCGAAGAACCATATCTGTGTTTGGCATCATCATTATTTTAGGCTTGGGTATTTTCAGAATGATGGGACTAATCTGGGGAAAATTCGACTGGGCATGCCAGGAATCCTGGCAACGTTAGACACTTGAAACAAATAGAACAACTTTGTGAAATCTGACCAGTCTGGTGAGTGTGTGTGCATGTCAAGTGGAATACTTGTCCTTATTTGTCCCTTTCATTGTGTCTCATCAGCAACATGATCTGTTGTTCATCACCCTCTTCTTATTGTCATTGTCATTGCCTAGAAGTAGAGCATCCAGCTGGCAATTTTGAACACTTCTGTTTATAGCCAAATTTATTGCTTTTTGATGAGAGACAAAAAGAAGAAAAAAAAAATAGAATGGCATGTGGGAAACTAGTAACTGAAAAGAAAGGACATCCATTTTGGTGAGAGAATATAGCCCAGTTCTTAATGAGTACTCACGGTAACAAGGTCCCAGATACTTAGTTACAAGTATATAATAACATATGTATTCCCCTACATTGTAAATTAACATGATTTTAATGTATTCTCATTTCTCATGTTTAATCTCAAGATTAAGAGGCTATCACTTTCTTCTATGTTATTTGGATATCATCCAAACACTTAACTACTCTCTAGTCCACTCCCATCCTCACCCCAAACGTCCAATGAACTTGTGCCAATGAGCATCAGCCCTTAGTCAGATGGCTTTATTTGGAGCAGTCTGCAACTGTAGGACTTGCAATGCATATCCCTTAATGCTACATTTGCCTTTGCTTTAGACAAAATTTAGTTTTGCAATCCTCTAGGTATTTAGTGTTTAGGGTACTGCTTTAAGTAATCAAGATCCAAAACATCAACCTTCAGATTAATTAGTAATTTATGAAGTGAGGGGAAAAAAAAATAGTGGAACTTGGAACAATGGCTGACACACAATAGGAATTCCAAAAGTATATGTAGAGAATAGATGGATTTATAAATAAACAAATAGGACGCTGTCCTCATTCTTCTCTGATACAGGAAAGTGATAAAAGAAAGCATAGGAATGGGTACTTCTGCAAACTCCTTTTCTGGAAGAATAGAGAGCCAGCTTGCCAGAGGTAGAAGTGTTTGAGGAGATGACTCAAAACAGGCATTCCTTAGGCCCCTGTGATTGACCAATCTGACTCCGTAATATTCCAGAGAGTGTAGCCTATCTCTACTCATGATACATTAGTGATAACTGTGCTAGGTGTCTGGAATGATTAGCAGAACTTTTCTGTTCAAATGAGTTTTACCAACTTAAAAATATATTAGAGAAGTCAGGTAGCCCAGTGTTTTAACACTTAAAAATGCTGGCACAATGCCATGGATGATCAAACATTTATTTCTATAGCATTTTGCTAATTTTAGTGAGCTCACATATATTTCTGACTCTCAAGTAACACAGGGAATTAAGCTGAACAAATATGTATGTCCTGTGGTATGGATGAAGAAACTGGGGGTCCAGAACTTTGTACGTAATAGGTTGTGTTTGGTTGCAGCAACGGGTAAAATGTGAGTGGTACTTTCTTACTGATTAGTAGGATAACATGACAGGTGATGGAGAATAAATTAACCCTTAGATGTATCTGATGATATTTTGAACTGAAGGGATTTCTGCAATTTAGATGTTGACAGCAACAACAAGAAAATAAAATAAATGTGACAAGTTGAATCTATACTTCAAAGTGTTCCTTCTAGAGAGTTAATTAATTGAGAATGAAACAAAATACAAATGTTTGTCCTACTTAAAATATACATTTTTATCTCACAATTCCTCTGCTTAAAACCTCTAACAGTTTCCCAACTCAATTAGAGTAAAAGTGAATGTTTTACAAATTGGTGCTTCTTAACCCCTGACTTCATTTTCTGTTATTCCCTATTTTTATGAGTGTTGTGATGGTTAACTTTGTGTCAATTTGACTGGGTTAAGGGATGCTCAGATAGCTGGTAAAACATATTTTTGGGTATCTCTGTGAAGGCATTTCTAGGAGAGGTCAGCATGTGATTCAGTAGACTAAAAGAAGATCCGACCTCACTACTGTGGATAAGCATCTTCTGTTGAGGGAACAACAAAAACAAAAGGAATGGTGACTGTTTTCCTCTTTTGTCTTCTTGATGTGGAACATCCATTTTTTTCCTGTCCTTGGACATCAGAGTTACTGACTGGGACTTTAGACTCTGGGACTTACACCAAGTGGCTCCCTGGTTCCCAGATCTTCAGACTCAGACTGAATCATACTGCAGGCTTTCCTGTTTCTCCATCTTGCAGACAGCACTCCATGGGACTCCTAGGCCTCCATAACCATGTGAACCAATTCCTATAATATATTTCCTTTTATATATATCTAGGTATGTCCTCTGGTTCTGTTTCACTGGAGAATCCTGACTAATACAAAAATGCCAAGCAGTTGCAAATATTAACTCACTAAATTTTATAACAAACTAATCATGGTCTAATTATTATTCCCATTTTATAGATAAAGAAACTGAAGCACAGAGCAATTAAGAAATTTGCCTGAGGTCACCTAGCACATGAGAGATTGACATAGGCACAGGCACTCTGTCCCCAGAATGCATTCTTTTTGGACCCAGCAACACTGTCTCTACAGCAGTCAGCCTCTCCAGCTACAATGGCCTTCTCGCTATTGTTTAGACATACCAGACAACTCCCATCTCAACTACCATTCCTTCTGTCTGGCAAGCCCTTGCCTCTACATATCTTGTAGGAACACTTCTCCTTCATGCCTTTGTGTCAATGATGTCTTCCTTTGTTATTCTATTCGAAATGAAAAATCTCTAAGTCCCTCTCCCTTTGGTAGGAGTAGACAGGATCAGTTTACAGTTGTATTACCAGTACCTAGGACAGTTGCCAGGTACGTAGTAGACAGTCAGATATTGGTTGAGTGAATTAATAAACTTGAAGATGCTGCATAGTCTCTTTCCAGAAGTTCTGATTCAGTGTCAGAGGCTGGCCATATATATCTGGGTTAAAAAACTCAACTAAACTAAACATCAACCCAGGTGATTCTGAAACAAGTGATCCACAGTGTTATAAAACTTTATATTATGGGTAAATAAATAAATAAATAAATAAAATTAAAAACATAAAAAAAAATTAAAAAGTAATCTTTTTCAAAAACAAAAAAGTGTCAACTCCACTTATGTTCCTGTCTCTGCGTTTGGGTTTTCTTACATAGTATGTAAGAAATTAGGAAGAAAAGGGCACCTGGGTGGCTCAGTTGGTTAAGCGACTGCCTTCGGCTCAGGTCATGATCCTGAAGTCCCGGGATCGAGTCCTGCATCGGGCTCCCCGCTCAGCGGGGAGTCTGCTTCTCCCTCTGACCCTCTTCCTTCTCGTGCTCTGTATCTCTTATTCTTTCTCTCAAATAAATAAATAAAATCTTTAAAAAAAATAGAAATTAGGAAGAAGAAATTATTAGGGCCTGATATAAAGAATTTTGGTTAGTATACTGATGGAGTTAGAGCACTTGATTTGGCATTTACTAGAGAGAGTATCCCATTGCACTAGTTGTATCAAGTAAGATCTAGTTACTTCTCAAAATACCCATGAATACCAATGAAAATAAGCAAAATTTCCTAGAACTAACTAGTTCTATGGATTCAAAGTTAATTCCATTTAGTGATTGTCTGATAAGAACCCTTTTCCCTATAACTGAGGACAACTGATAAATTTGCCGTCTAAATTGCACGTAGGAAGTCCATATTGTCTGAAATTGTTAGCAATGATATGAACTTACATTCAGATTTTCTCAAAAACCATGAGAACTTGTACTAATCAAAGGAACACCCTAAGAAGGATCAAGAAAAAATCCAGGGGGAGGGGTGCTGGGAATGAAAAAGAGATTTGAGTGGACTAGAGAATAAGCAGACTAAAGAAAAAGAAAAGTTCTAAAGAATTACAAAAATTTATAATATATTGTTTTTTAAACATTAACACAAAGTTTAATTTATCGATTTTAGGATACTCAACTACCATATAAAATTAGGATCTGACCCACCTGTAAGACTTAGAGAGAATGAAGTTGCTAAAGGGTCACATTTCACTTGAGACACTAAGAGATTGTAGAGTAGAGGGACAGGGAAAGATTTGTCACTTATTTCAAGGAATGGGAGGTAGTATTTCTTTGCTCTTGATAAATTAAGCCTCCACTTTCAGTTTGGATCACAAGTGGGAAGTGATATTTCCCTTCATCTCAACATATGAGGATCTAACCAGATATAACAAAACTGGGAACATGGAGCACACATATAACAAAAGAACAAAGATTGATAGAGAGACCACTACCCCATCACGTATCCATACCCTTTAATGAGTACTTATTGAGTCTAAAAAGTGTTTGGCATCATATAATGGAATACAATCAAAAACTTCCATAAATAGCAACTGGTAAATGCTTGATAGTTATTGGGCAAGTGTATACATTCAGAGGAGGACTTACTAATAAGTAAGTCTTTTAAAAAGTGGCTTCAAAACAGAGCAGTGGATGATGAAGTTAAAGTGAAGGTCATTGTATTGGCCAGACTAGTTAAGAGATATAACAATTTCATAGGGAGGGGAGCCCAGAGATTAGTATCAAGGTCCACTGAAGGCTTCTTTTTTTAAAATGTGTATAAATGTACGATCTAAAATACATATCTATGTAAATGGATACATAACTCTTCATTCCAGAGTTTGACTTCTGTCTTATCTGATAAATCATCTTGGTAGCTTCTTGATAAGAAAAATTCTACAGAGATACCTGTTGAGGTGGGTGTATATAATTTATTTTTGAATATTTTTTTTTCATTTTAACAAATTGCCCAAACAAAAATGAATTGGTCAACAACCAATGCATTTGGAGAAGACCCTCAAACCTCAGAATAAAGTACAGCTCCAACTACCACCTTAATTTTAGTCATATAAGACCTTGTTATGGGCTAAATTGTGTTCTCCCAAAATTCGTATGAAAGCTCTAACCTGTAGTACTTCGGAATGGGACTGTATTTGGAGATAGGGCCTTTAAAAAGGCAATTACATTAAAATGAGGCTGTTAGGACACATGACTGGTGTCATCATCATCAGAAGAAATTTGGATATAGGAAGAGACACCAGGGAGGCCTGTGTCCCAAGGAAAGACCATGTGCTGATACAGAGAAGATGGCCGTCTGAAAGGCAAGAAGAGAAGCCTCAGAAGAAATCAAAGGTTCCAACACCTTGATCACAGACTTCTAGCCTCCAGAACTATGAGAAAACAAATTTCTGCGTTTTAGTCTACCCAGTCTGTGGTCTTCTGTTATGACAATTTCGGCAAACTAATACAGACCATAAGTAGAAAACCCAGTTGAGCTCTGCCCAGACTTAGAACTTAGAGAAACTATGAGATAACTAAAGAGTGTGGTTTAAAGTCATTAACTTTGTGATAAGTTATGCAGCAACAGAAAACTAATACAACCATAACCTCTTGGGTCTTACAGTTTAGTAGTACATAGTAAGTAAATAGGCCTTTATTAATGTCAGTCCCTAGGACATAGATGAGCAAATTAGATTGGATATTAACTCACACATCTAATAACTAATGCTGTTAGAATTAAGATTTGGACCTATTCTTATAACTACTGTGTGTGTGTGTGTACACATACACATGAATGAGGGATATATTACCATTTTTCCATCCGTAAGATGAGGCATTAGATTTACAGTGTTTGTATTGTTTGGGTTCTAAAGTTCTACCTTGGGTATTTTGTCATAATGGCTGTTTTGTCAGGTAGCATTCTATTAATCAAGACTCTTTTAATCATCATTCAGTATATTAGTATAGGAGTATACATAATATTCATAATGTTGACCTTGAGGCATTGTGGAGTGTTTCACATCTTTGAATACCACAAAAACATAAAAATTACATTCAGTAGAATGTGTACATATGCAAATGGTAATGGATAACCTTTGTTTAAGTTTATGGGATAATTTAATTAACTGGAATATGTGATTTTTGTAACTATACTCAATAACAGAAATATGTTTATGGTTGTCATTACTTACCTCAGAAAAAGAATCTTAAGGAGAGGGGACTAGCACTTTTTGGAAGCCACTCTGCATAGATAATTTTCATTCTAACTACAACCTCAGAAGTAGCTGAGGACAACAGCCAGTAAGTATTGTGTACTTCAGTGGATTAAGGGATGTGCAGAGAGTTTTGCTTTTCAATTGTGCCAACAATCATATGGGCTTGGCACTATTAATATCCCCAGCATTCAGATGATGAAACAGAGTCTTAGAAAGTTTCAAGAATGTTTCATTGCTGGTAGGTGGTTACCTATGTAATGCATCTATCTCTAAGTCCAAAGATACCTGTGTTTAATGTTTGAAAAATACCAGAATCTATAAAATACAGTCCTCTAGATGTTTACAAGTCATCTAGAGTTTGGTAGCAAAAAAAAATCAAGTGTAACAACTCAAAATTTTACTTGATCATTGGCTTTTGAAAACCAAGCATGAGACCCCATTAGCCAATGACTATAGAGCATCATTCTGCCTTTGAGGAGGAAGCTGAAGTGTATTCACAAGGAAGATTATAATATGATTCACCTCAGCTCATCCAAACAGCCCTGTGCACCATCATCCAGTTACCTGGAGGCTCACATATTCAGAGAGCCACTGTGAATGGGAAAGGATGCTTCCCATGGATTGGTCAAACCAACTGTTCTGTGTGCAGACAGAGACTCTGTAAATTTTCCTAGGGGTTTGGATTTTTCTTGGAGCAGTTTTTTCAAATTATCTCTTTCTTTTCTTTTGTTTAAAAAAGGTAATGCAGGTATAATTTTACAGAATTCATTTTCCTCTAAAACTTAAGAAGTTTTACCAACTAGAGGTATTTGAAGGAAAGGTTATCCTGTGAAAGAAATAATTGTCCCCTTGAAAGATTTTTTTTTCAAAATTCTTTGTTGTAGAAAAAGCTCATTGAGCACTAGTTTCTCTCTAAAGAAATCAAGCTCTGATAGCTTATGAATTAAAATGCAATGCAGCAGTCTCCAAGACATTTTAAGATCCATTAGGTTATCGAGGCTGTCCTTATGTAGCCTGCTTTAAATTCTCTCTGCAAGGTGATTAAAAGTAACATTTAATAACAGGTCAGTTGACGAGTAATTATTTAGCACCCACAGGCTGCAAAGCTCTATACAAAATGCTCTGAATTAAAACCTTTAAAGTTACATAATGGGAAGGGAGACAATAATGTCTTTTTCTCTGAGCATAGGAACATATTCAGTCCTATTTTCTCTCATATTTTGGGAAGATAAGCTGTCAAAATTATGCAAAAAGTTAATAATAACTTACATTTTTACAGTATTCTCTCTTTTGTCAAAATTCTCTTACATTTTGTGGTAGGATCAAAACACTCTTTCTATGGAATAGAGAAGGCATTATGTTCCCATATGTCATATGAGGAAACTGAGTCCCAGAAGGATAGGATGACTTATAAATACACACAGATGGGAGAGCAACCTGGATTTTTGTCTAGTCTCTACTTCTTCTTCCAGCCTCTCTAGATGATAGGACATTGTAGTGCCCAAGAATTTGCAGATGCAGTGAGAGACTCACTTGCCCTTTGAAACTCTTCTTGGAAATGATCTTGAATCCATGCTCCACATACATTGGCTCTGGTTGATAGGCCCCTGCTCTGTGGTTCAGCAGTGGCCTGTGTGTAACCTTGCTATGTCACCATCACCGTGTTTCCTACTGATGCAGTCTAGGTACAATAGTCTATGCACCATCTGTGTATGCAAGATGCAGTGTGCCATTTGCACGCAGGAGCCTCCAGACTGCACTTGCCTGTTTCTTTCCCATCCTTTCCTTTTTTCTTTCCCATCCTTTCCTTCTTCCTTGTGGCAGCCAGAGACACCTTTTAAAATACAAATTGGATTTTCCAACTCCTCTGCATAATGGTTAATGGCTTCTCTAGAATTTTAAGATCAAGATGAAGAACTTAAAGAGATCTTCAAACCCTCCTTTGCCTGAACTGCTGATCCCTTTACCGTCATTCTCATCCCCCACTTCAGCCCCACATTCTTACAGGTCCCAGAGCAAGCAATGGCCCCAGACAAGGATCTCCCCCTCCCCAATATCCCACTTACTTGCTTTTTCATTCAGTTCATTCCTAGTCAATCTTCCACTTGATAAAGCCCATAAAAGGAGATCAGATCCCTTCTATTCTGAATCTCTTAACACTCTGCCTTTTTTTTTTTAAGTATTGATCACTGGAGGGAAATTGATTGATGTGATTAAGCTCAGGATAAATGATCAAAATGCCAGGGCAGGAATCATCTTTTATGTTTTGCTCACTTTTACTTCTCAGTGCCTAGCATAGGGCTTGCAGCATTGTAAGATTTCTTTTTTTTTTTTTTAGATTTTTATTTATTTATTTATTTGAGAGAGAGAGAATGAGAGATAGCACAAGAGGGAGGAGAGTCAGAGGGAGAAGCAGACTCCCTGCCGAGCAGGGAGCCTGATGTGGGTCTCGATTCCGGGACTCCAGGACCATGACCTGAACCGAAGGCAGTTGCTTAACCAACTGAGCCACCCAGGCGCCCACATTGTAAGATTCCTATTATTGACTGAGAAAAAAGGCAGAGCTGAAATAGAACAAAAGCATTTATTTGAAGTCTTGGAATTGCAGTTCAAGGAGCACAGATTCAGGTAACACCTAAATTGTGTCCCACTAGGGAACAAAAGTCAGGGGTTTCTAAAGACAAAAAGGAAATGATTGTATATGTTGTTTACAAAGATTTCGGATTGGTGTTGGCAGCAAAAAAGTAATCTTGGCCAAATATAATTGGTTGCTAAGGTTATCACTAAGCAAATGTCCATTACTATAGCAAGTTGCATGTGTTTGTACAGAGACCTTGGACTATTTGGGGTTTGGCTCAGTTCAAAAGTTCATAGTTCTACCCAGTGAGGATGTGCATAAGAGCCAACACCTTAATGGCCTTCCAGCTCCATTTTAAAACCCCTCAATATAAACAACTTTATTTTATTTCATCTTTCACATAATAAATACGGTTGGAATGTTTAAAAAAATTGACTACCATGATTTTAACTCCAGCTGGTTTGCACATTATACAAGGGCATATATATCTGTTTTACCTGTCCTATTGGCACATCTCATGGTGTTCAGCACATCGAAAATGCTCAAAAAACCTTTGTTTAATGAATGAATTAAGGTTGAATGCATTTCCCAATATAATACTCTAGGAACGCTATCAGAAAAGGACATGTGGCAAACGTGTTTGTGGTAAATTTTTGCTGATGGGTATCGTTTCCTTGTTGTTATTTGTTTATTTATTTATCTATTTATTTATGTTTGAAACATATGCAGTTATCTTTAGTATACATAAAAATTGTTGGACATAATCCATTTCATATTGTTCATCAACCTAATACTTTCTACCACCAACTTAATCTACTTGTTATAGTATATTTGCCAATAAAATAGGAAAAACATATGTCACACTTTTGTTAGAACTATAAGATTAGAAAATGAAAATTGTGGACAAGGAGGGGAACTCCAGTGGATGAATAGATTCTGTTTTATACTGTCATTAAAATAGATACATGTAGAGACAATAGATCATAATAGATAGGTAATAGGTCTTAACATGACTAAACTGAGCTCTGAACTTCCTGATGAGTAAGACAAGAAAGAAAAGCACGATAAATTCATGCTCATTTTAGTGATCAAGTTCAAATGTTTGCATTCTAAATCAATTAATAATCCTTTATAAAATGTTGTGGTGTTTAAATATTAAGTTCTAAATCCATAGCCACTCCCTTTCCATTAGATTTTTCTCCCAGAAATCACGTTTTCTCCCAGAAATCTATTCATAAGCAATACATTGAACTTGAAGTAATACTCCAGATGTTACTACCTATAAAAATCTTTTATAGAGATATAGGTTTATTTCCTGATGAGTTGGTTTAGCGCCATTGTCCACATATATGACATTCACCAGATAAATTTGTAATTTTGTTTTAGCTCATCACCTTTTCTAAATATTTTAACAGAACTAGAAAATGTTCTGTAGTTTCATGGACCTAAAGATGATGAACTATGCTTTGAGTTGCTTCTCACAGTAGTCCTGCCTTCTCACTAGCAGTTGAACTAATTTATTCCTCCAAGGAGGATTTAAAGCCTCTAATTTAACCCTCCAATTTAAACCCTCTAATCCCTATATTCTCCCAAGATAAATATATATATATATATATATATATATATATATATATATATATATATATTTACAATAAGATGTTACAGGAGGTGGAATGCTTTGGAAAAATTGGACATAAAGAAAGCTCAGGATAAAGAAGAAAAAATAATCAGTAGAAGTGTATTGAGTTGAACAGTGTCCTCTCTGAATATGCCCACTCAAAAATATATGAATGTGACCTTATTTGAAAATAGAATCTTTGCTGACATAATCAAGTTAAGATGAGGTCATACTGGATTAGAGTGGTCCTGGATACAATGACTAATGTCCATATGAGAGGAGGAACATTTGGACACAGATGCACACAGAGGCAAGATGACCATGAGAGGACAAAGGCAGAGTTTAGGGTTGGGCTTCCAAAAACCATGGAACACCAAGGATTGCTTGCTGACCACAAGCTAGAGGAAGAAAGAAAAGATTCTACACCAGAGACTCAAAGGGGAGCCTGCCCCAGCCAACTCCTGGATTTTGAACTTCTGGCTTCCAGAAATGCAAAAGGATAAATTTCTGTTATTTAAAGACACCTCGTTTGTGGTAACTTGTCAAAAAATGGCTTTAGGAAAGTAATACAAGGAGGAAAAAAATGAAATTGTACTTTATTTTCTTTCCTTTGCATAGATTTCAAGACAAGAAATACTTCTCAGGTACATCAGGTCTTTCTGGATCTCCACACATGAGAAGAATCAGTGAAAATTAGAAAGTTTCAGATATACAAAAACAAAAACAAACAAACGAAAAAAACACTTGACTTTGAGGTTATAAGAATGGATCTTTGAAGTTGTTTCTTAGATTCACGGTAATTCCTTCCAGTTGGTGGCACTTTCTACTAATTTGATCCTTGAGGCACCCTTAGATGAAGATAAAGCAGATAATAAAATTCTCAAGTGGCAAATGAAGAAACAGGTTGAGAGATTAAATGACTCATCCAAGTTGTTCAACAAATCAATATAAACACCTGAACTGGAACCTAGATATTCTCACTCAGTGCTTTATTTTTATGATTCTGCCATGAATCTCACAAATGGGTATGACTAGCTTATGATTTTCTGCCATTATATTTGACCTTCTCTTTAAAATTTGATACCAGCAAACCTGTGGGCTGAGTTGCTTAACCAAGGAGGCCCTTATGGGGTTACGGAGGGAGGGGGAGATTCCACTCCTTCTGTCAACTCACACACACTGAGGATCTGTTGTAAAACATACTTGAAAGCACTAGAAAACGTATGTGGGTTGGGAATTAGATCCCTACGACAGGCAAAGGGCATTGAGGAAATGAGAATTTAAAAGAAATGGAAGAATAGAGTTTAAAAGTTGTTGAAAGTGCTCTTGGGAATATGATTTATAGCATGAAACATAAAAGGCCCATAACAACAATAAAATAAAGAGCAGTGGTTCCCAAGTGTCAGGCCACAGAAAAGTGCCAGGCTAAGAGCAGGAGAATTCTCTGAGGAATTTATTAAAAAGAGCAAGACCAGAATTCCTGTCCAGGGGATTCTGATTCAATGGATCTAGAGTCGAGTCCCTTGGGGGATTCTGATGCCTAGGTAAATTTTGTCATTATTGGTTCAGAAGAGGTATAACGTTGTATCTGTAGCTTACCAGGATTGTTCTAGTCAAATTCTTCTTGCCCTCATCTATACTTTTTGATGATGACCTAATATCCCTCCCCATGAGCCAGGGCCCAAGGAATGTCAGATGCATAATACAGAATGATAAGGAAACTGAGGCTGAGGATTTAGTCTGATGTGTCTCACATCAAGTACAGAGGTAAAAATGTCTGTGTTTTCCTCTGCAATGTCTCTATAAGCCTTGATTTTCCTTTCCAGTAGGAGATAGAGGTTATAGGAGGACATTCTTTGTTTTATCTAAAATCAGTCAGTCAGTTGGTGAAATTGTAAAGCAGGAAACATAGAGGACTTGTCTATGACCCCTTCCAGTACAATTCTTCTATCAAAGCTCTCTTCAGCCTATTGTGGAATACTGGATAAGCAGGCAGAGCAAATGCAGAGGACACAATATAGTAGGATCGATGAATTAGCTCAAAATAGGATATAATATTATTAGTCTTTTGAATTTACTAGATTTATGTAATAGTTTTGTCCTGCATAGTATATGACAGAGGTGGCATAATCTTTTCAGTTTTTACGGCTTCTAAATTTTGTAATCAAGCCTATTCTTTACTTTATGTTAGCGCCGGTCACCACATCTTCTGGATCAATCTCTCTTGTTTTCAATTGCTGCTTACATTTTCAAAATATCTCCACTCATTCTGAAATTAAATTTGCCTTGAATATTATTTAATAAATTAAGTCACTTGGAATAAATGTCACAGACTACTTCTTCCAGAGGTGCTTGTCATATGGTACATTCTTCTCTTCCACCACAATTTTAGGCATAAGTGGCAAATCGGGGGAAGAGCAATCCTAAGGGCTTCTTGCTTTCCAAGGACCCCTTAAATTATATTTGAAGACAGCTGTCTATCTTAGCTATTTTTGAAGCCACTCCTGACTGCTACAGAAAAAAAAAAAGTATTACTCTCACTTTTTTCTTCAGTTGTTAGTTTTTTTTTCTTTTGCTAATGAGCTTGTTTCAGTCATATGTTGATTTATTAAATGTTTAAATCAATCTTGTTGAAACTATTCTTTATACTTCCATCTTGATTATTAACCTCCTTCAGTATTGCCTTTCCAAGGATTTGAAATGATTTTATAAGAGTTAAAAATGATAATCTAGGGACTTGAATATTTTCTGAGAAAGCCCTGGGGCTTTGATATTGTTCAAAATTTGCTGTCTGCACAGCCCCTCTCTCTTACAATTTTTGTGGTATCTACAGCTTCATTGGAAGACAGAATAATTTATCTTGTAGATTTTCATCATCTTTGGCTGCTGGTCCCAGTTAGAACAAGAAAACAAAGAACAGAAGATTTAATTTGGTGTTAAGAAACACAGAAAGTGCTTGGTATGGGATTACAGAGACAGTCAGGATTTTTTCCTTTTCTTTTATTCTTTGCCTTCATTCAATTATGTACACACACACAGGGCGGCAGGGGGAAGGGCAATGTGGCTTTATAATCAGGGAAGAAAGCAGTTAATGTTCAACTGTTGCATAGACTGAAAATCATTGTAAATACTAAGAAGAGAATAAATTTGGATACTGGATCTTCAAGTTTTGTAATCTGTCCAACATAGAGTTAGCAATAGAACAATAGGTAATACCCTAATGTTGGCTAATTAACCCCTGCTTTGGAATTTCAGTTCCCATAGGATGTTTCTCATGATTATTTTCCACTACCATTACCTGCAGAGGCTTGCATAATTTAAAGGGCAGAATGTGATGAAACTAGCTCCTTCCAGATTCTCTGACTTTATTATTATCAATGGGTGTTTTATAAAAGCAATGAAGCACCTTTTCCTAGCTCAGACCTGAGAGAATATAACAAGGTGTTTCAAGTATGCATACATAGGCTCCCACCAAGACACACATAATTGGAAACAGTTAACCAATTTGACCAAGAAACAGTCTTCTATAAAGAAGATTGGATTGCTTAACATGTATCGAAGACAGGCATAAATTCTGTCCAGTGTATGCAATGGAATTTGCATCTTTAGATTGGGACAGGCCGAGCTACTTAACCAGAGACCCTATAATTTACAGTAGTTGTCTTTAATGAGACCATTGAGAGATTTGGGAATGTATGCAGAAAGCAGGGGGAGTGAAAGTGGTTCTATAATAGAAAACAGAGGTTTCTGAATGTAGTTTGGGAAGACAGAGAAGTGTATAGTAAAAATTAGCATAACAGGCCATGTCTATAGAAACATTCTTCTAATCTTTCATTAAATCAAATACTAAGTGGCAATTACTGAAATACAATAGGCACATTCAGGCTCTGACAACTCTTAACCTTTCTGGGCTTTATAAGCCATTTGTCCTGAGTCACATGATGTCCCCATCACATGAGGCAACTGTTAGACCATAGGCTTCAGTGCCCTGTGAAACAATCTAGAGTTCTCTGAATGGTGCAATTATTTGGGGGTAATTCAAGACATCTCTATTGAGGCGTCCAATATTCAATGTGTGTTTAAATAGACTCTTGGGCCCTGAAAAGTATAAGCTTATGCAATGTACAGGTTGTCATCTGTTTCAGAGGGAATAGAGCTACTTCCTGATTCAGAATTGTTAAATTGAGGGTGTACACATAGGATAATGTGCACAATGAAGCCCCAAGCTGTAAATATTTATTACACAATGGAGTTCAGAGAGGTCTGCACTAAGGAACTGAAAAGTAGGCAAGCAGAATCACCTGGTGGCATTAATATTTCACTTTTTTTTCTTTCCATATTGTTCGATGTATAGATACTTCAAGCAACTCTTAAAATGTTCTGCGACCATATGGGGTTCATCAGCAATTACATTTTTATTTGACCAACTTGAAAACTGAGGCTCAGACATGAAACGGACTTGTTGCAGAATTAGTCCTAATTTAATGACATTTCTTGGAGGTTAAAAAAGAAAGTAAGCTAGTGTGGAAGAGTTTTCTCACAAGATAGTCACAAATCACCATTACATTTCTGCCCTTTGACCCTTTTACCCAAGTTTGAGCTGCATGCTGTCCTTAAAAACTGGAGGTGTCAGACACACTAAACAGCAAGTCACAGAGACCATGAGGGCGTCCCAGCTTACAAAAGGGTCTTGCCATAGAGTGCTCATCTTAAATGTCCAGACATAGTCTTGGTCATGGTCGAGAGTGAGTTGAGGTGAGTTTGGGGAGGAAACAGGCATATCACTGGCTGGTCCTACGTAGTGAGGGAAGCTTATGTCAGTGCCTTTGGGACTTAAAACTCCAGCAACATAGTCTACCCACTTTCCTTCTCTTCCACACACACCTGGCACACTGTTCTGTTGTGAACTCTTTTCTCATTAAGGCTACCCTTCATGATAATGTTCAACAATGTTTAGCCTATAAAATTTCTTTTGCACCTCAAATAACAGTATAAACAAGAGGGACATAAAATCTGGATCAAGATTCTGCAAGCTTCTACTAAAATTTCCTGGGCTCCAGACGAATCTTTCCACATTTCCTATAATCTCAGATCTCAGGTCCACGTTCTTTCCTTTCATATGTGTCCTCACTTATCTCCAATCCAATTCAATATGACCAGTCCCATCATGTTTCTTTTGAGCAGTTGTTCAAGTATGTAAAGATGTACACATTGGTGGGATTCAGGGAAGGCAGTGAGAGGAAGTAGGAAAGGGTTGAAAAAAATATATATTTTTTATATATTATTAATATATGTATTAATATACTATTTATATATGATATATATATTATATTACAAAACCTTTGGTAGATTTATAAGAATTACAAGAGAATCAAACAAAAACCATGTAATTGATTACCAATGTGTCCATGTGTGTATACATGTGTTTGTGTCCGCATGTATATACACACACAGTCTCTTTGATGATGGGAGCAATATGTAACAAAAACCTCTGGATGAGCCCATTTTTTAATTCTATGGGTGCAGAGACCAAAGCATTCTCTTCTCAGAGCTTCCACCAGTGCCCCCTGGATTTGCACCAAAGATCATACTGCCTTTTTTTCCCTGAGTCAGTTGTTGATGTTAATCCTCGCTCAACAAATTCTTCAAATCCATGTTCCTAGTCTTAGGAGTTTTACCTTGTTTCTTTTTATTCTTACTTTGCACCAGTAATCACCTGGCTTAAACATAATCACTTGAGAAGCTTTACAAACTTTATTATTATAAAAAGTTTCAAACATATACCAATGATAAAGAATAGAATAATCAGCATCCACACATCTGTTTCAATAATTTTCAGTTCATAGCTAACTTCTTTCTTTTAAAGGCACTTTGACTCCCCAATCCCCCAAATTCATTTGTAGCAAATATCAAATATTTCCTTCTATCCAAAAATATATCAGTGAATATTTTAGAAAAGGAATATTTTGAAACATGATTACATACTACTATCATACTTAAACTTAGCTCATTCGTTTAAGCATCTGACTCTTGGTTTTGACTCAGGTTATGATCTCAGGGTCTTGGAATCGAGTCCCATGTCAAGCTCCTAGCTCAGCAGGGAGTCTGCTTGGGATTCTCTCTCTTGCTCAAATAAATAAATAAATCTTTAAAAATAATAAATTATTATTTTAAAGCTTATTTGATCGTATTGGAATTAGAATAAGGGTTATGTATCCCAGTTAGTGGTTGATATATATCATCACTTCAATGTCTTAAAATATCTCTTTCCCCACTCCTCTCCTGTTCTCTCTTTTTCTTTCTCTCTCTTCCTTACTATTTATTTGTTGAAGAAACTGGGTTGTTTCTGTTGTTTCTCACCATCTGGAATTTGCTGATTGGTTTCTCAGGTGTCATATTTTACTTACTCTGTCTCCTGTATTTTCTGAAAATAAATCTAGGATGATCTATCAGTGTCAGGTTTGAGCATTTTGGAAGGCAGAAGTCATGTCATATTTGGTGGTCTCCCTTTTTATGATGTTAGAAGCAATTAATGATGATTGTCTAGATTCATTATGTTGGTTGGAGTGGCAAAACAATGGTATTATAATTTCAACATTTTTTCTTCATTTAAAAGAATATTCTACATCCAATTAATCTTTTACTCTGGGACGCAATATATATGGAAAAGGTAAGGATAAATGGTAGATTAGAGGTCTTTTTTCTTATTCTTACCAGTTTCCAAAATAATGAATCCATGAGCTAGCATCCTTCTAGGATGACAACTGTGTCGTGTTTTGTTTTGTATTTATCATTTTAAAAAAGGAACCAAGAAACAGACTTGGCTTTAACCATTTCTCCAGGGGACTTTGGTTCCTTTTCCAGAGAAGTGGTGTTGAGACACCACAATCTGGTGCTGGTAATGCTAATTGCTGCTGGGATTTTATGCATTTTCACCAGCCAGAGTTAGAATGCACTTATTTTTCTTCAAAGATAAATACATTATGACTAATATAGAAGTTTTACTGAACCACATGAATCATATATCTGAATCTCATTAATGTTTTCATCCTCCAAATCCCCATTCTCAGAGATATAATAATAATAATTATGCATTTATATTAGCTCAAAATGCACATACAACTGTCTCAGAATGGCACCATCACCACAGTCACCACTGATATGATTACTAAAAACAGGAACCCTATTTGGAACATGTAGGTCTTATTCAGCTCAAGCTGCTATAAAAAAATACCAAAGACTGGGTGGCTTAAACAATACAAATTTATTTTCTCTTAACTCTGGGGACTGGGAAGTCCAAGATCAGGGTGCAGGTTAATTCAGTTCCTGGTGAGAGCCCTCTTTCTGGCTAAAGACAGTCACTTTCTCTCAATGTCCTTCCATGGCAGAGAAAAGACAGCTCTGTCATCCCTTCCTGTTCTTTTAAGGTACTAATTTTACCATGAGGACCCTACCCTCATGACCTCATCTAAACCTAATTATCTCCCAAAGGCGCCATCTCCCAACACCATCCATTATATTGGGAGTTAAAGATTCAGCATATGATTTTTTTCCTGGGGTATGGGTGTCAGTAGGGAAGCACAATTCAGTCCACAGTGTATGGTTACATGACATTACCAAACTTCTAATGCCGCTTGGAGTGGATTATCCATTATGCTACCAACTCAAAATATAGATAGCTATATCATTTCATTTTGCTTTAGATTTTTAGGAAATGTTATTTTATTGAATCTTGTTTTGCATTTATGTAAACCTTTCCATGAATCCAAACTGAGTTCCATAAAACTAGATATCATCACAAACTATTTTTTATTCTTGTTTACTTTGCAGTATTTCTTCCCTCCACATAGAAAGGTATCAAAAAAATGTATTGCTTATGCTTTTAAAAAGCATATTTAAGAGACATATTCTTAGGACCTACTTTCAATCCACCAAGTTAGAATAGCCCTCCGAGGCCAGAGGATTCTGATGTGCAACTCTGGTTACGACCCTACATACTCTATTTCAATGATTTCCCTTCTTCCATGCTCTCCATTATAACTTGAAAACCAGTGACTAAAAAATCTATTTCCAACCTTCAATCTCTTCTGGATACCAGATTATTGGAAACCCTAACCATAAAATATAATGTCATCCTCTTTTGTTATATTCAGTGATCTTATTTGTTAAGGCCATCTAAGATCTTATATTGAGAAATTCTTAGATGTCCATGATTCTTTTTTTTTCCTTACATTCTCTCAGTCCTGAAATTTCTTCAAAATTGTTCCTCAAAGTCACACTTCTCTCTGTCTTTAGTGTCATAGCATAGCCTTTGTCTGGAGCAGGGTTTTTCAACCTCAGCAGTATTGCTATTTTGAACTGGATAACTCTTTGTCATGAGGGGCTTTCTTGTGTGTTGCAGGAGGTTTAGCAGCATCACTTGCCTCTAGTCACCAGATGCTGGTGTCAACTCCCTAGTGGTGACAAGTGAAAATGTCTCCAGACACAGCCAGCTGTCCTCTATGTGTATGTTTGTGGGGGGGGGGGGGGGTGGTACGGGGGAAGGGGGAAAATCTGTCCGAGCTGAGAAACAGGGGTCTCTAGCGCATCATCTAGCTCTTTGATGGCAACAAAGCTTCATGTCTGATCTCCCCGCTTCTAATATCATCAATCTTCCCCATAGCTGTTCAAGTTATCCTTTATGTTACAAACTAAGTTCCTGTGACACTCATGCTTCAGGTGTTTTTTTTGTTTGTTTGTTTGTTTGTTTTGTTTTTTCTGCTGGATGTACACAAATTCCAGAGGGGGGTATAAAGTGTTCTTCACTAAAAACCCTTTCCACCATCACATTCTGTCTCTCACCTCCCCACTCCATTCTACTTATTTTTATTCTCTACATAGTGATAGCTGATTTATTACACTTCTCTAAATCTTCCATTTATTTCTATTTTGTTCCTCCATGCACATACTTTTTCCTCAGCTGCATGCTACCCATTTTCTTAAAATGGAAACACCTCTCATCACTCTTTAAGGTGGTTCTCAAAGGTTGTATGGCGAGTGACCCTTTTCCTGACACTCCAATTCTTAAATGAAGCACCAAACACATTGCATTGTAATTCCTTGTTTTTACTCCATCTCCCTCCTTTTCCAGGTAGCTCCCTGAGGACAGCTGGGTTTATTCACAGTGCTTAGCACCATAAGCAGAAGAGGCACCCACTTGTATCTTCATCCATACCTCTATGTCAGTAGTAGTAGAAAAATGATGTGAACAATAAAGTCTTTCCTTGGAAGTTTGCAGGCTGCTGGGTTTAAAGGGTGATTGACTGATGGCATGTGATCCAAAGTACAATATAAGAAAAAAAAAAAAAAACACTTCTTTCAGGGTTACTCTTAACTTCAAAATGCATTTTATGACCACTAGAATCTGAAATAAAAGTTAGTAGTCCTTAACATAAGAAAATGGCACCCATAGCATTTCTAAAACTCATTGTAGAGTGCTCCTGCGTTGCCAGCAAATGTCTGTTCCTCCTGACAGCACAGCCTCTGATCTGTAACATTGAACCTCATTACTCACCTGTGCCTTTCAGGGGTGGCTGCCGTTTGTTGGCCCGTGCACACCCTTGCATGGATTCAGGAGAGACAACCAGGGCGGTACTGAGACACTGGCTCTGTTAGGCTGTCTGAAGAGAAATTCATAGTTGATGGGGTGGATGTGAAGTGGCCAGAAAAACAGACAGAAGTGGGGAAAAATTAACTGTATTTAAGTCCCTTGTTAAGCTGCGTATGGAAAAAGAACATTTGCAAAATATGGAAACAAAAGTAAAAGAAATAAGGATTGACCATTTGTGAAGAGCAATCTTTATGAAAGTTTCTTCTTAATTTTAGCACTTGCTATTCTTGGTATAAGTTATGTAAGCTCTCTATCTTCTAGATGAAGTAGGAAGAAAAGGAAAGGCAAGGAAACAGCTGAATGTATGTTATATGTCAGTAATAATGCTGCAAAGTATATAACATCTCTGTGTTATCTTATTTAGAAACTGGCTTGGTGAGGTTAAGAATGTGCTTGTAAAATTGGTAGGTCCTGATGTATAATTCAAACGTGATTCTTTCTGACTCTAAAGTCTACATACGTTTCAGTTACTTCTTTCTTCCCCTTACATTTATTACTTTGAGACTGAATAGTCTTCATCTCACCATGCTGGGGTTTGGCACATAAGCCTGTGTTCATGTGTTCACTATGTCATATGGATAGAAAAATCTCCTTCCATCTGTTGTTCTTCACACCTGGCTGGGGACGGGGGAAGCCAGTGAAGGATTACTCGAAAAAAATTTGAGTACTTGCTACCGATTAGGGAATGATCAGAATTATGAAACTCGAGTTCATATGTAAATATTCTAGGAATTAGTAAGTCTAAAGTGGATTATGCTTGTTGGAATGGAGTTTGGTTTTTGGATTATGACATTTTGAATTTGTGCTCCCTGAGCGGAGCAAGGGGACGATTAAAATAAGAGCAGGATCCATTCCTTACAAATTCTTTCCCCTTTTCTGCAGGTGAGAATAGGCAACACATAACTGCTGCGGTATGTCAGAGCAGGGGATCTGGAGTCAATTTTGAAGAGAAAACTCTGATGTTAGGGCTTGAGAAGGTGAATTTAATCAGTCTGTAGGGAACATTTCACCCGCCATGTCTAAGGAGAAAAGTGAATGAGAAAAAATAAGACCCAGGGAAAAAATGTAGACTAAAGGGAGCTGAAGACCCAAGATTTTTATGTTCATTTTTAATTTTTGTAAGAGCTAATGACAACAAATGTATCATTAAAAGCCACCTTATGCCATATGAAGATTTTAGACATGGCCACTTCCCCATCTCCACTGTTCTGCCATTAGTCCACTATGTTGTTTAAACGCATGTAGCTGCCTGTCTAAAATAGTTTTACCAGCACTGGTTAGTCTTTCCCACATACCAGAATTATCTCAAATGCTTGTAAAAATTTCAGATTCCTAAACTACTTTCTGCTGAATCAGATTATCTGGTGAAGAGCCCTAGGAATCTGCTTTTAGTAAGAGTCCTTATTGATTCTAGAACACACCAATGTTTTAGAGCCTCTGGTTCAATTGATATCTTCTCTGGGCTATTTCTAGTTCCATTATTTCCTTTTTGAGGTGCAACTCTCAGACATAGATGTACAGTCCAGAGTTAACTTCATCAGCATATGCCTATTAGGAAATGTGAGAAGTTTGGGTAACTCCATCAGTTGTATTTACATGGAAGATCATTCCATACCTATGGAGGAATTTAGCAGACTTAGGAATAGTTGCCCACATAAGGATCTAGGTATGCTCATTAAGTATACCAATAATTGCCATATAGCCCTCAGTGAGGCATATCCAGAATATAGAATAACTCCAAAGAGCACTAGGTCAACTTTAAGAACCAGGACAATAGACTGGATTTGGAGGGAACCATGGAGATAGATCTTAAATCTACTAATGATACACACACACACACACACACACACACACACACACACACAAACACACACACACACATACACACATATATGTATGCTGATTCATAAAAACACCCTGTGGATTAACTAAAACTGATATATTTATCTCTTTTTTTATAAAAGCAGAAACAGAGCCTCAGAAATAAATCTACATTCCCAGAAATATACAGCCTGAAGAGCCCAAGTTCAAGCCCCTTTCCATTTGAACACTGTGATTTTACACAATTGAAAAATAGTCTTTCTGTTTGATTTTAATATGGGTCTTCCTGCAGATGTCTGTTGTATAACCTTTGGAACACATCAGCGTAGAGGGGTACCTCTAGGAAACTCTGCAGTTTATTTACCAAGAACATCAGTTCCTCGCTAAATTTCATTTGAAAAGAAAAAGAGCTAATCTACAAGAAATAATAACAATAATACCACATCTTGTGATCATTGGTAGACCTAACAGTAACATTCTAAGGAAAAATTCTCCTTTGATTCATTCAGAATTTAATTTTGTTGAAAGTCCCACTAAATCATAATTAATGCTACAAAAGCAAGATTTAACAAGAGCTCTGGGGTAGCGTTTTAAATATACAGTAGCTAATTAACTATAACTATACAATTTACAAACACATCTATTGAGAACTTGAAAGTCTGCTGGAAGATATATCCATTTATTGCATGTAGTAGCTGTTACATTGTAAAATTATTTTCAGTCATTTGCCAATATTTTAAGACTTTCACTACAGTTAAATAATGTGCTTAACATAAAATTTTTCTTCCTTTAAAATGACAAGAAAGGGCATCCAAGGTTTGATAAATGTTGCTTTATGACATTTGGAAATGAAAGATGACTGGGGATATAAAATGCTTAAAAAATTCAAGCCCTTTTGAAAGTTTCCTCCAGTAACTGACCCTTTTTCCCAATGTGGAAAGGCTCTAAGTTCTAATGATACTAACACAGATGCATGCACACACAAATATGTATTTTCTGGAAAAGAACTATTCAAATAATGACTACCTTTTACAGGCCAAAAGCATACTGAAAGATGCTCATCCTGGGTGTGGCTCTCTGTGTGTGTGTATGTGCACATGTGCTTAATGTGTGTGTGTGTTTCACTTGCTCTTGTCGCTGCATTTTTAGTACTTGAGAGCAAGAATTTAGCCTGGCTTGTCTTTGTGGGAAAAGCTCCTAACTTGTGCCAATTTATAGTCCATATTCAATAAACATGTGATATTTGATTGACTGGTTCTCAATTTGGCAGTTATTATAGTTCAAGATGCCATTAGGGACCACTCAAAAACTCACATGAATGGGGAAAGAATTGGCAGAATAGTGTTCATGTATAGGCAGATTATATACGGAAAAAAGGAATCCTCTAGTACCTACTCTAATTTGGCTATCTAAGCTTATTTTTCTTAAGAATAAATATTGATTAATTGAGCTTATATCATGTATAAGGTCCTGGGTGAAGAGTGCTACATTGGTCATTTCACTTAAATCTCAAAAAAAAGCCTTGTATGGAAAATATAATATCCCCATTTTATGAGCAAAGACACTTCTATTCAGAGGGGCTAGGTAGTTTGTCCAAGGTCAAAATCACTTAATTTAGGGGAAAAAATGACAGCAAGAGAAAATTATGATTACAGGGCCAGCCCCCAGTTCTCTTTACAGTCCATCAATTCCACTTCTTTATGTTGGTGTAACATTTTCAGGCTGCAGTTCTGGAAGGAAAGGTCAAAGGAAGAGTTGATAATAAAGTAACCTGAGGACTTTAAATTCACTCTGATTTCTCTGATCCTACCCTTTCTATTGGTAAGCTTAATTTCTTAGGTTTCCTGATGCTCCTTCTTCCTCAAGTTCTGAACTCATTTTCCTGTTCATTTTCTGATTCCTTTCAAACTGGAATTTCTCTGCCCATGACTTCTGTTACCCTGACTCTTACCCAGTTTTGCAACTTTGTTTGATTTGTTTGTGTCGTTAACATCAATCAATGCACCAACTACCTTGAATTCATGCTTTGCGACTCAAGAAATATTCTGAGTATTTTCCCTAAAAACAAAACAGAACAAAAGTACCTAATTAACATTAGAATTTAATTTCCATTTAATATTCAGGGAATTCTGATCCCTGTTCTTGATTTTATGCTCACTTGAGTACATTCAAGCTTTCCTCTTGGATTTTCTTCTCTCTCTGATGTTTCACATGTAAACTTCATGCTTCCAATCACTTTTCTCTCTCTTTTATCCCCATGACTTCTCCTTCCTTTTTCTGTACCATTCACAACAGTTTAAGTTATTCAATTTTTATAGCAAAGCCCATACCCCCGAGGAACTACTTAATACAAGAAGTTCATCCCTAGAAAGATTGTCCTGAGCAAAATCGTAGTGTTAGTTGTAAAACTAGTAGGTAGTAGCAGTTGTGATCTAATAAACAACAAACCATTATTTTATTATTTACTATATGCCTGGGAATTTGCTAAGTACTTTGCATGTATTATCTCTTTTAAGTTTTATAATAACTTCCAGATAGACAGTACCTCTGTTTTAAAAATGTGGAAAAATGAAGCTGAAACATGTTAATTGCCTAAGATCACGTAGCAGAGTCAAGATCCAAACCTATGTTTATCTAAATCTAAACACAGGGCTATTAGCCACTGAAAGCTACCTCCCTCTTATAAAATCTCTCTCTCCATCAGGTTTTTCCTCCTTTTACTGGGAAAAAAGTAATACTTGTATACATCTAATGATATGTCCAAGACCACACAGCTAGTTTGTAAAAGGGCCAAGATATCATCTTGCCTGCCTTAATCTTTTTAGGACACCAGGTGAAAACATTCTGGAAGGGATGGTACTTAAAAGTATGATTGTTTTTATAAATTGAGGGTATGCTGTGATTAAAAAAAATGTCAATTCCTTAAGAATATCTAGTGTCAGTTCAAAGAAACAACTCCTATCACTCCTTAGAGCTGCTTTATTCCACAGGCAACCTGAGCCATCCCAGTGAGCCAACGGACAGCTATTCCAATTCTTGCCTCTCTCTATGAGTGTCTTTTACAATTTAGCTGAGGGCATCAGTCAGAACGCTGCTAGACATGGTAATAGGCAAAACTTCTTTAGGGAAACCAATAGAAGATATGTGAAAGATTGCGGACCCTCAGATGACTCTAAATTGCCTGGCTATCACTGTGAGTGAGTCTCCATTCCCAGGAAGAGGAGATACAAGACTGAAGGACGAGTTCCTGGAGTCTCAAACTATAAATATGATATTGCAGACATAAAATCAAAAGATCTATACTGTCCACTGTATTTCAGCTTGGTCTCTTGTCTTTAAGACCTCCAGAAAGCATTTTGCCCTAGGATATAACATATCTGGAAAAATAAATAATTGCCTCCAGAGAGATCCCTCACTAGCAAGTGGTCACTGAGTAAGAGTCTGGGAAATTTGTAAGGGAATTGGCCTCTTTCAGAGAACAACAAGAATATTAAACACTTCCATGCCGGAACTGATAAGCAGTTGGTCTTGGTATTGGATTTTTTTTCTTTTCAGACAAAAACAAAGACTTCACTCATTTCCTTACTGTGACCCTTTCTTTTTTTTTTTTTTTTTCATGAGGCTAAAGTAAGGCATAATAAAGTTTAACTGAGCAACTGAAGATCTTAAATTCAGTAAAGGGCGGGTGAGATTTCTCACTATTAAGATGTTTTAAGATCTTGGGCAGGATACTCATTCTCTCTGAATCTCAGTTTCCCTATCTGTTGACATGAAAAAAAAGTGTTTTCTTTTGAGTTTAATGAATTGTCCACTAAGGCAGGCTGTGGATTTTGTGTTTAAAATGATCAGCTCAGGGATGCCTGTGTGGCTCACTCAGTTATACATCTGTCTTTGGCTCAGGTCATGATCCCAGGGTTCTGGGATCTAGACCTGCATCAGGCTCCCTGCTCGGCAGGAAGCCTGCTTTTCCCTCTCCCACTTTCCCTGCTTGTGTTCCTGCTTTCGCTATGTCTCTCTCTGTCAAATAAATAAATAAAATATATATTAAAAAAAAGATACTTACTCTCTCTGAGTAAGTATCTACCATCAGTAGAAATGAAAAGATTCTAATTGACTTTTATGATTATGAGAATCGAGACGATGTTTAGGAAACAGAGTAAATGCTCAAATAACTTTTGCTATGACAAAATAACAATAAGGGTATTAATAAGTAAATATTGTAACTGTTTAAGTGTCTAATGCAATGCTCAGCTCTTAGCTAGTTATGAATATATGTGCATTTCATTACCTTTCCAAAATGATGTAATGACTATCCTTATGACAGACACATTTCTAACCAAGATTACAGAATAACCTGAGGAAAGCAGACTAAGACTCTCAAGGGGGAAAAAAAAAAGCAGAAAGGAATACAAGAAAATATCACTTCTCCAGAGAGAACTTTTCCACAGTGGTGGTATCTAAGAAAAGAGCCAGTTATTCACATTTAATGGATGCAAACAAATCTTTCAGGATGATGCAATATTGGAATCAATGCATCTGGTCTCTCAAGGGGTTTATATTCTTTTCAAACTGTTAAGTTCTGTACAATTACTTTCTGTTCAGGGTTGAGAAAGTTTAATAAGATTTTGCAGGGTTTAGAATGCCAATGTTCAATTCAGAGACCAAGCCCAGGTAACTGTCATGCCCTGAGGTGAGGCTTTCAGACTCAATTAATAGCAGAGCTCTTCCTTAATTCTCTTGTAATCAGTGCATAGGTAACTTCATTATATTCTGAAGTCCTTTAGGAAATGGCTTTCTCTGCCTAAATGCATTTTGGGGCTCATTGCCCACCTTCCTTTCTTGGGTGCCTATCATAACATCTTGTCCACTGCTGGAGAAATAAAAGAACTAAAATCTAACCACGTTGGAATCAAAAAGGCTATTAATGAGGTACAATAAAAAATAGAGGCTCTAACTGCTAGGATAAATGAGGCAGAAGAGATAATTAGTGATATAGAAGAACAAATTATGGAAAATAAAGAAGTTGAGAAAAAGAGAGATAAACAACTACTGGATCACGAGGGCAGAATTCAAGAGATAAGTGATACCATAAGACAAAACAATATTAGAATAATTGGGATCCCAGAAGAAGAAGAAAGAGAGAGAGGGGCAGAAGGTATCTTGGAGCGAATTATAACAGAAAACTTCCCTAATTTGGGGAAAGAAACAGGCATCAAAATCCAGGAGGCACAGAGAACTCCCTCAAAATCAATAAAAATAGGTCAACACCCTGACATCTAATAATAAAACTTACGAGTTTCAGAGACAAAAAGACAATCTTGACAGCAGCTCTGGAGAAGAGATCTATAACCTACAATGGTAGAAACATTAGATTGGCAACAGACCTATCCACAAAGTCCTGGCAGGCCAGAAAGGACTGGCATGAAATATTCAGACCACTAAATGAGAAAAATATGCAGCCAACAATACTATACCCAGCTAGGCTGTCCTTGAAAATAGAAGGAGAGATAAAAAGCTTCCAGGACAAACAAAAACTAAAGGAAATTGCAAACACAAAACCAGCCCTACAAGAAATATTGAAAGGGGTCCTCTAAGCAAAGAAAGAGCTTAAAAGTAACATAGACCAGAAAGGATCACAGACAATGTACAGAAACAGTCACCTTATAAGCAATACAATGGCACTAAATTCATATCTTTCAATAGTTATCCTGAATGTAAATGGGCTAAATGCTCCAATCAAAAGACACAGGGTATCAGATTGAATAAAAAAACAAGACCCATCGATATGCTGTCTGCAAAAGACTCATTTTAGACCCAAGGACACCCCCAGATTGAAAGTGAGGGGGTGGAAAACAATTTACCATGCTAATGGACACCAAAAGAAAGCTGGGGTGGCAATCCTTATATCAGACAAATTAGATTTTAAACCAAAGACTATAATAAGAGATGAGGAAGGACACTATATCATGCTTAAGGAGTTTATCCAACAAGCAGATCTAACAATTGTAAATATCTATGCCCCTAACATGGGAGCAGCCAATTAATAACAAGGGCAAAGGAACACATTGATAACAATACAATAATAGTGGGGGATTTTAACAGCCCCTTCACTGAAATGGACAGATCATCTAAGCAAAAGATCAACAAGGAAATAAAGACTTTAAATGACACACTGGACCAAATGGACTTCACAGATATATTCAGAATATTCCATCCCAAAGCAACGGAATACATATTCTTCTCTAGTGCCCATGGAACATTCTCCAGAATAGATCACATCCTAGGTCAGAAATCAGGTCTCAGCTGCTACCAAAAGATTGGGATCATTCCCTGCATATTTTCAGACCACAAGGCTTTGAAACTAGAACTCAATCACAAGAGGAAAGTTGGAAAGAACTCAAATACATGGAGGCTAAAGAGCATCCTACTAAAGAATGAATGGGTGAACCAGGAAATTAAAGAAGAATTAAAAAAAATCAAAGAAACAAATGCAAATGAAAACACAACTGTTCAAAATCTTTGGGATGCAGCAAAGTCAGTCCTGAGAGGAAACATATAGCAATACAAGCCTTTCTCAAGAAACAAGAAAGGTCTCAAATATACAACTTAACCCTACACCTAAAGGAGCTGGAGAAAGAAGAGCAAATAAAGCCTAAACTCAACCGGAGAAAAGAAATAATAATAATCAGAGCAGAAATCAATGAAATAGAAACCAAAAGAACAGTAGAACAGATCAACAAAACTAGGAGCTGGTTCTTTGAAAGAATTAACAAGATTGATAAACCCCTGACCAGACTTATCAAAAAGAAAAGAGAAATGACCCAAATCAACAAAATCATGAACGAAAGAGGAGAGATCACAACCAACACCAAAGAAATACAAATAATTATAAGAAAATATTATGAGCAACTCTATGCCAGCAAATTAGATAACCTGGAAGAAATGGATGCATTCCTAGAGATGTATCAACTACCAAAACTGAACCAGGAAAAAATAGAAAACCTGAACAGACCTATAACCACTAAGGAAATTGAAGCAGTCATAGGATGCCTAGGTGGCTCAGTTGGTTAAGCGACTGCCTTTGGCTCAGGTCATGAACCTGGAATCCTGGGATTGAGTACCGCATCAGGCTCCCTGCTCAGCAGGGAGTCTGCTTCTCCCTCTGACCTTCCTCCTTCTCATGCTCTCTCTCTACCACTTTCTCTCTCTCTCTCAATAAATAAATAAAAAATCTTAAAAAAAAAAGGAAATTGAAGCAGTCATCAAAAATCTCCCAACAAACAAAAGCCCAGGTCCAGATGGCTTCCCAGTGGAATTCTACCAAACATTTAAAGAAGAATTAATACCTGTTTTTTCTGAAACTGTTCCAAAAAATAGAAATGGAAGGAAAACTTCCAAACTCGTTTTATAAGGCCAGCATTACCTTGAGCCTCAAACCAGACAAAGACCCCATCAAAATGAATTACAGACCAATATCCTTCATGAACATGGATGCAAAAATTCAAACCAAAATACTAGCCAATAGGATCCAACAGTACATTAAAAGGATTATTCACCACGACCAAATGGGATTTATCCCTGGGCTGCCAGGTTGGTTCAACACCCACAAATCGATCAATGTGATACAATACATTAATAAAGGAAGGAACAAGAACCATCTGATCCTCTCAATAGATGCAGAAAAAGCATTTGACAAAGTACAGCATCCTTTCTTGATCAAAACTCTTCAGAGTATAGGGATAGAGGGCACATACATCAATATAATAAAAGCCATCTATGAAAAACCCACAGCAAATATCATTCTCAATGGGGAAAAACTGAGAGCTCTCCCCCTAAGGTCAGGAACATGGCAGGGATGTCCACTACCACCGCTGCTATTCAACATAGTATTAGAAGTCCTAGCCACAGCAATCAGACAACAAAAAGAAATAAAAGGCATCCAAATCAGCAAAGAAGAAGTCAAACTCTCACTCTTTGTAGATGATATTATACTTTATGTGGAAAACCCAAAGGACTCTACCCAAAAACTGCTAGAACACTTACAGGAATTCAGTAAAGTGGCAGGATATAAAATCAATACACAGAAATCAGTGGCATTCCTATACACAAACAACAAGACAGAAGAAACAGAAATTAAGGATTTGATCCCATTTACATTTGCACCTAAAACCATAAGATACCTAGGAATAAATCTAACCAAAGAGGCAAAGAATCAGTACTCAGAAAATTATAAAATACTCATGAAAGAAATTGAGGAAGACACAAAGAAATGGAAAAACGTTTTATGCTCATGGATTGGAAGAACAAATATTGTGAAGATGTTAATACTACCTAGAACAATCTACAAATTCAATACAATCCCTATCAACTTTTTTCAGAGAAATGGAACAAATAATCCTAAAATTTGTATGGAACCAGAAAAGACCCCTAATAATCAGAGGGATGTTGAAAAGCAAAGCTGGTGGCATCACAATTCCGGACTTCAAGCTCTATTACAAAGCTATAATCATCAAGACAGTATGGTACTGGCACAAAAACAGACACATAGATCAATGGAACAGAATAGAGAGCCCAGAAATGGACCCTCAACTCTATGGCGAACTAATCTTTGACAAAGCAGGAAAGAATATCCAATGGAAAAAAGATAGTCTCTTCAACAAATGGTGTTGGGAAAATTGGACAGCCACAGGCAGAAGAAGGAAACTGGACTATTTCCTTACACTGCACACAAAAATAGAATCAAAATGGATGAAAGACCTAAATGTGAGACAGGAGTCCATCAAAATCCTAAAGGAGAACACAGGCAGCAACTTCTTCGACCTCAGCCACAGCAAATTCTTCCTAAAACATCGCCAAATGCAAGGGAAGCAAGGGCAAAAATGAACTATTGGGACTTTATCAAGATAAGAAGCTTTTGCATAGTCAAAGAAACAGTAAAAAAACCAAAAGACAACAGAGAGAATGGGGGAAGATATTTGCAAATATCATATCAGATAAAGGGCTAGTATCCAAAATCTATAAAGAACTTATCAAACTCAACACCCAAAGAACAAATAATCCAATCAAGAAATGGGCAGAAGACATGAACAGACATTTTTCAAAGAAGACATCGAAACAGCCAAAAGACACATGTAAAAGTGCTCAGCATATCTCGGCATCAGGGAAATCCAAATGAAAACCTCATTGAGATACCACCCCACACCAGTCAGAATGGCTAAAATTAACAAGTCAGCAAACGACAGATGTTGGCCAGGATGTGGAGAAATGGGAACCCTCCTACAGTGTTTGTGGGAATGCAAGCTGGTGCAGCCACTCTGGAAAACAGTATGGAGGTTCCTCAAAAAGTTGAAAATAGAGCTACCCTATGACCTAGCAATTGTACTACTGGGTATTTACCCCTAAGATACAAATGTAGTGATCCAAAGGGGTACATGCACCCCAATGTTTATAACAGCAATGTCCACAATAACCAAACTATGGAAAGAGCCAAGATGTCCATCAACAGATGAAAGGATAAAGAAGATGTGGTATATATACACAATGGAATATTATGCAGCCATCAAAAGGAATGAAATCTTGCCTTTTGCAACGACATGGTTGGAACTGGAGGGTATTATGCGGAGCGAAATAAGTCAATCAGAGAAAGACATGACATGTATCATATGATCTCACTGATATGAGGAATTCTTAATCTCAGGAAACAAACTGAGGGTTGCTGGAGTGGTGGGGGGATGGGAGGGATGGGGTGGCTGGGTGATAGACATTGTGGTGTCTATGTGCTATGGTGAGCACTGTGAATTGTGTAAGACTATTGAATCACAGACCTGTACCTCTGAAACAAATAATACGTTATATGTTTAAAAAAAAAGGAGAAGAAGATAGCAGGAAGGGAAAAATGAGGGGGGGAATTGGAGGGGGAGAGATAAACCATGAGAGACTATGGACTCTGAGAAACAAACTGAAGGTTCTAGAGGGGAGGTGGCAGGGGGATGGGTTAGCCTAGTGATGGATATTAAAGAGGGCATGTTCTGCATGGAGCACTGGGTGTTATATGCAAACAATGAATCATGGAACACTACATCAAAAACTAATGATGTAATGTATGGTGATTAACATAATAAAAATGATAACGCCTTGTCCATGGTAAGTGCCAATAAATCCTATACTTATATTCATCATGTTGAAAAGAGAGCCAAATACTTATTTTCCAGATATAGTGAAAACCAGTTAATCAGAGCTTTACTAAGATTCCATATTTTTAAAAATATATATTTCAATTCATATTCTACATACAACTAATATTTAGGAATTAGAGCAGAGCTCTCTGCTTAGGGTCTCATAATGCTGAAATCAGTATGTCAATCAGGTTGCAATTCCCTTCTAGTGCTTGACATCTCCTTCCAAACTCACATGGTTTTTGCCAAAATTCCCTTCTTTGTGGCTGTAGAAATGTTCTTGGCTGCAAGATGGAAGGTACCGTCAGTTTCTAGAGGTTTCTTAGTTTCTTACCTAGGTACCTATAGAACCTTCCCCAGGCACTCTTGCAGCATGGCAGCTTACTTCTTCATGGATTATCACTTTATATTTCTAATCTCTCTTGAGTGAAAGCCTACACTCTATTTTAAGGATTCCTTTCATTAGGTTAACCTCACTCAAAATAATCTCCCTTTTGATTAACTCAAAATCAACTGAAAAAAAAAAAAACACCCTTTAATTGTACCTGCAAGACCAATTTACTATTTACTATTTACTAAAGAACATAAAAAAATTATAAAAAGGTTATTCTGTCTTAAATACCTGTCCTGGGGCACCTGGGTGGCTCAGTCGTTAAGCATCTGCCTTCGGCTCAGGTCATAGTCCCAGGGTCCTGGGATCAAGGCCCACATTGGGCTCCCTGCTCAGTGGGGAGTCTGCTTCTCCCTCTCCCACTCCCCCTGCTTGTGTTCCCTCTATCGCTGTGTATCTCTCTGTCAAATAAATAAATAAAATCTTTAAAAAAATCAGTAAATATTTCTGAAGGATCCTTTAGCAACTCTTATTTGTATTATTTCTTATGTCTGTTACTTCTCATTTGTTTTTTCTGTTATGATGTCTTTCTTGTATTTTTTTATTTTATGCAATTAAATTTATAAATTTGTCTTTAAGCACAGTGCTGGCTGATTTACATATGCTTTGATATTTCATTATCATTTAGTTTCAAGTAATTTCTTATTCCCATTGTCATTTCTTATTGATCCATGTGTAAGTTAGAAGTGCATCTTTTCATTTCCAAACATAAGGGGAATTTTACATTCCTCTTTTTATTTTTGATTTTATCTGATCACTGTGATCAGTAAACAGTTTGTATGATTCCAACCATGTAAAATATATTAAAACATGCCTCAGATACCAGTATGTAGTTAACTTTTGTAAAAGTTGTATTCATTTTTGAAAAGAATGTATATTCTGCTTAAGTTGTGATCTCTATATGGCAATCATATATATGCCAATCAAGTCAAATTTGTTAACTATTCTATTGAACTATTTTTTTTATTCTGAATGACTTTTGTCCTTTTTTTTTTTTTTCTATCCATAACCAAAAGATGTTCCACAATGGATGTAGATTTGTCTTTTTTCTCTTTTTTTAACCTTTTTTTTTTGCTTTTAGTTTGTTTTAGTTCTGTCAGTTTTTGCTTTAATTATTTTGAGGCTTTTATTATGCCCATATTGTGCCATCTGCAACCCAAGGAGAGAAGACTCAGAAGAAATCAAACCCGCCACCACCTTTATCTCCAACTTTTATGTTACAGGATCATGAGAAAATAAGTTTCTGTTGTTTAAGCCACCCAGTTTGTGATATTTTGTTTGGCAGCTTTAGGGAACTAAAACAACACCAACTTTAATTATTTTATGTAGACTCCCTATGTATCCGTGTTGTTTGTTCTTTCTTTTGGTTTTCATTCAAATGATTCTTAAATGCTTTTATTTTCTTGTAACTTCAAACATTTTTTATATATTTTCTAAAAGCAGATATTTCACACTTTGCTTTTTGACTTATCTATCTTGTGAATCTATAAAATGTAAAATTTTACTAAAACAAAATGATTATTTTTTTCTATGAAAACACTGACAATAACTATATCACTTAAGAGCACATTGATTTCAGAAATGTTAGCATGTGAAAGTATCCAAAAGTTAATACCTGTATACCAGCCATCTTATTTATGATAAAATAATTCCCCAAGTTATTGAATCTCATGTATATTTTTCCAATGATATATCCCCACTTTATGCCACAGACATCTTGTTTATTTCTCATCTTGCCAAATTTGTACCCTAAATAACTTGTTTGGTGTTAATTGCAGAACTGTTCTGTAAATTATATTATAGCACGTGTTTTTCTGTGACTTGATTTTTTTTAACTCAGTTAGACTGATCCATATCAATGTTTTTAGCTACAACTGTTGTATAGTATTCCATTGTGTGTGTGTGTGTGTGTGTGTGTGTATTGTATGCTATAATTTATCAGTCCTCTCACTGATGGGCATTTGAGGCTATTTCCAGTGTTTTGCTCTTATAAATTATTTTACTACAAATATTCTCATAGTTGTTTCCCTGGGACATATATGTGTGAAAGCTTCACCAGGCTACATACCTACAAGTAAAATTATCAAATATAGATGAAAACTTTTCTTATTTTGATTATTAGCAAATGCTCTATCTCTCCTCCCTTCCTTGACTATCCTGAGGGAACGTGAATTCTGGTTCCTGTTTAATTTATGGAATGGACTTAACATCTACATTCAAGGACTTTGAGGGGGAAATAGAGGAAGAGGAGAGCGAAATGGTGGGGTTTTTAGGCCATGGATTGTGACTTTTAGCCATAGTCTTGGGAAACCCAAGGGGGACAGACCAAGGCAAGGTGAACACCCCCACTGGTTTTGTTAAACATAGGTGTGTGGTTGGGGTGTGCTGATTGGAGACAAGAGTCTCAGGTTACAGTATAGTTCATGTCACAGATTCCACCGGAAAGTCACTACTATCCTGTGAAACACGTAAATTCAAAAGGAAGATCAAATTTCATTCTGAGAAACTGTGGTTTTATTTATTTATTTTTTTTAAAGCTGCTAAACTGGAAACAACTTGGTCCCTGTCCTCTGAGTTTTTTGTTTGTTTTTGTTTTTTGTTTTAATTTTTGTTTTTGTTTTGTAGACCTCAAAACATATTGTCTCCTTGGTCTCTGGTATCATGGTACCAGTGACCTTAAGACCCCATCATATTTTGCTGACTGCATGATGGCCTCCATGCTGCTCTCCTCCAGTTTTAAACATGATGCCCACTTCTGTATCAGTTGTAGAACAGTGGGCTTTGAAATTCTTTCATAAATAGTGAATTCACTGGATCCTATCTTGTGGGACTTGGGACTGGTATTTGCATGGTAGAACTGGTTTTGAAGTCCTCTAAGAAAGATTCAGTCCCTCTGGATCTGTTACATTTAGGACCTAGGGCCATGTTTATGTAATATGCCAGGTTTTGATTTTCAACAATTAGCCAATCCTTCTGGATTATTTGTAAATTTCAAAACCTGTGACTATTTTTTTGTTCAGTAAGATGGGTTTTGAAGTTTGTAAAGAAAGAGTCAGTTGCTTTGGGATTCTTAACTGGTTGTAGGTTGGTTCCTCATCAAAGTTTGAAATCATTTAGACTCCTTTGCAGTGGGTTATGGCTGGTGTTTTTGTGGGTGAAAGGGCTGCATCTTTTGGCCACTGGGCTTCTTTGGCCTTTCCATTTGTTCACCCTTAATAGTAATAGTTCCTTGGTGGGCGAAGAACCAGCAAAAACTGACATCAGAGTAGACTTGTCCTCCCATCCTATAGTGATGAACATGTCTTTCTTCTAGTGAGAGTTCTTTCCTTTTCCTTCTTCCCCTCTATGCTTCAGCATGAGGTTGGGAGATTCTGAATTCCATCCTGTTCATTTATGTAGCTTTCACCCTGCAAGTTTGAGACAAAGGGTCTCACTGCTGGACCACTAGGCTGTTTCTGCAACAAGCTTGCTGGTAGTCTCTGCTCCTGCAATCACCACAGGCATGCTATCTCTGCGGAGAGACTGGAGCATCTGCTGGCATTCCGGAACTACCTTCTGTCCTACCAGTGCTGTACTTATCTGTTTTGAGTCTGCAGACTCGGTTGCTGGCACATCCACATTGCCTACTACGTGCTACCCCTGCCTCCCCCTCGTCAAGTACTGTAGGAGTCATCGTTAAGAAAGAGTGTGCTTTCATGAATGCAGGATGTGTGGCAGGTGTATTAGGTTTCCTCTCCACCAGCATAACTAGAAGAAGAGGCTCCAAACAGGAACTGTGCCAAGACTCCTGATGCTTACCTGATCTTGATGGTTTTCTCCATAGGGCTTCCATGGTGCCTTCTTATCCTTTGCCTTGAACACAGATATATCCATTATGACCCCAGCTGGGATGATCTGCAGGGATGTAACCCTCCACTGGTGGACTCAGTAAGCACACAATTTAGTTTCAATAAATGAAAAAAATCTTCTTTGCTTTGGAAAGGGGACACAACTGAAGGTAAAAAGAACTGCTGGTGGCAAACATTAGAGCTCTTTTTATGATTATGCATGAATGGAGATTTCTACAAACTTGAAGGGAAGCATCCCAGTTAGTTCTAAGGCCATTGTAGGGTTTGGCCTCTTCCCTGGGTAGCTGGACCACAGTGGACATAATCTTCAGAGTTTGTAACTCATCACACCAACAGCATGACATCAGATAGTGCCAGGTTGGGGCTAGTGGATGCTCGCAGTCACCACTTGAACTTGGGCAAGTTGAAGTTTGGACACATTGATCACTTCCTTTCTTTGCTAATCTGCATGAATTTGGTCTCAAACATTAGTGCATAATTAAATATAGTACAATCTCCCTTGCGTAACTGCAGTAATTCCCCCATGGAGATGTTGAATATGCCCCCTACAAACTCTGTGTCTTATAACATGGGAACAGGGATTGGCTGTGGCTCTCTTGTCAGGATAGCACATCGCATAGGTCATTCCATGTTCTTTTCACTTTGCTGGCAGGTGGGAAAGCAGCTAGCATCTGCAGATTCCCTTTCTGCCTTTAGGTCCCTCAGAGGGAAGATCTGTGTGTGCACTGGTTACCAACCAGTCAGTCCTTTGTCCCATCTGGGCCCCAGGACCCGAACCATGCCCACCTGGTGTGTGAAGATGTGAAGATGTGGGAGCATGTTCTAGAAGAGTTCCCCCACAAATCCTGACACCTTGTTCATCAGTCTTCTCTTTTGTGATCCAACAATGACATTTCCCCCTGTGGAGTCTCTACCTACACCTAAACCAGCCCAACAGAGTCTCTTTTAAACTTTCCCTGCCCATTGCGATTGGTCACCACCACACTTTACGTTGTCTTCCTCCCTGCAGTGAAATCCTCAGGGCAGGGACACCACCCTCCCCATTAAAGGTGGCAATAGTATACAACAGAGACCTGACTGAGGAATGACCCTGTTTTTTGGTTATTGCTTTTCATCTTTTACATTTTTTCATTAGTATCGTTAAATGTTGCACACTATTTGAAAGTATGTAGAGATAATTCAAGGCTCTGGATGTTGTTATAATCCCTAGAGGTAATTCAGCTTTACTTCTGACAGGTGGTCAGGCTAAGAGACAAGCATTCAAGGATCACCTTAATTCTCTTAACTTCAATCCTTGCAAGTGGTATTCTATTGCTTCTTCCATTAACCCCTACTTCATGATCCCAAACCAAAGTGTATCAGACTCTTTCTAGCCTTGGTGGCCCTGAGCATCAGTTTTGTCTGCCTCTTCCTGTATGACTTCCAATAGAACTGTTCAGTTTTTCTGCCTTTCAGGCAACTTTTCCAAGATCAGAGAATGTCACAATGAGTGGAGTGTTCCCAGTCCAGATCTTATCTCACTGCACACAGCCTCCTCCTCTAGGATTTGGCCTCCTGAGTTACCACTACCATGATTTTCTTTGATGTCTTGAAGCACTTGTTTTATTTTTAATTATCTTAATGGTTCTCCTTAGAACTAATTCAGAAGTTTTGTTTGAATTAATCTAGTCCAGAATTGCTAAAAATAAAAGTATCCACACTGTCTTCTCCATCTTAGAAAAATTAGTTGATTAAATCATCCAGCAAATAAGTGGAAGAATAAATATTAGAGCTAAGATCTTCCTGAGCCCAAAGCCTGTGTTCTCGACCATGCTACTAAAGGAGAAAGGTGAAGGATCCAGGAACATGTGAAGGGATGTAATCGAGCACTGAACAAAGTTGCAATCCCATAGATTTCCTTAAAATTCAATATTAAAAATAACTTTACTACAAAGCAAGCTATAACTTCATTATGGCATGAATAGTGATAGCTTTGTAGAAGCTAGCGTTCCATGGCTGTGGTGTGTCTATGGATGATAGGAAACAAATTGCTATTGTTGAGAGTTACACAAGGAGATTGTGATTCCACACAAATTCAATTTAACCAACACCCTTCCAATTGGGCATTAAAATAGAAAGATGCTCAGGACAATGGAGAAAAAAATGAGACTGGTCTAAAGCTAATGTTCATCATGACAAAATATTCAAACTCGAATCCTTGTCATCTTCAAAATATTAGTAAAATGGGTGTGGAAAAAATATCTAATAAACTATGAAAAAAATTGGACTGGCTAATACTTTAAGCAAATCAAATGAGCACTCAAGTAATGAAAGTCTTCTCTAACATTAAGAGACCTGGTTGGCTTTACATTAATGAAAGAGGAATTTCATGATGAAAGGTAGGGTCCAGGGGTAATGTGAACTGCTATCAAATATTTTATTGAATTAATGCAAGTTGAAGTCCTTTTGAGATACCAAAGGGGAGAAATTGATAAATAAATTTTTGCCAAAAAGAAAAGCACTGGATCCAAGGAGGAAAGTGATATATTTAGTTTTCCAAAACTATTCTAAACATGGAACACTGTAAAAGGTAAGTTCAAAGTATAAGAAAGAAAGGACTTGGCAGCATCCGTTAAGCTTCTCTCAAAACCATGCTGTTTGGAAAATCAACCTAACAGCTCGACATGTTTTTAAACACTAGTTAAAAAAATTATAGAGCATAATATCTTAAGTTTCTGGTTAAATATAAACTGAATGGATGTAAAATTGTACTAAAACAAGATTCTTCTATAAAGAACAGAAAGCCCTTGCTTTCTGTGATCCAGAAGAATGAAAAAAAATATCTTCAAAAGAATTTGCAAAATGAAACCATCAGTAAAGCATTTTTCATACATTTGTTGTGGTATTTACTTGGCATTTTAAACATTTTCTCTTGGTGTGACACATCCATTTTGCACATATGGGTTATTTTTATTATTAACACATAATGGAATAGTTAGACAGGCAATAACATTTCATGCATAAGCGTGTGAAAATTAATCTAGCCTTTCAAATAAATCTATACTTGTTCCATAAATTCTTCTGCTTTCTAATTCCCAGACCTGTACTTTATGTTGAGCTCAAATTCCTTTTCCCTGTATTTTCACATACTGCAAATAAAAGTAAAGTTACTCTATTTCTTCCAAGATAGAAAAATCTATTTTGTCTATTGGGCTATTCTTAGGCAAAAGCATATTCATTTATTTAAATTATTTTTTTAGAATCAATGGTCTTGAAAATAACAAAGAGACACGTTCATTCTCTAAGTACCCGAAAGGGCCTTATCAATTTTTATTCACTTAGCCAGCAATGTCTGAATCATTAGGATTTGGATGATACCAAAATTTAGCATTTGTCAAAAAGAAAATGTCTTCCACATTTTTGCCGTATGACTAGAAAGGTCTGCTATTGTTTCTCCTCTTCACTAACGTTCTGTCTTTAGAAGACTAGCATTTGAAAACACTAAGAGACAGAGAACAAAGTCAATTGAGTCAGCCATTAAGCCATTCATACATTAGCAAACAGTTTCTCAGATTAGCTACTATATTTAAAAGGAAGATTCAGAGAATGAGGCTGGGGACATGCAAGTTATAATTGTCATGCAGTGAAATGACTGGGTCCACATTTGGGAAGGTAAATTTGGAACTGTTACTCTTTTGCTTAAATCTTTAAGCATCTGGAAACTTACTAAGTTCAAGTTCTTTAACATGGCATAGAGACCCTCCAACATATGGTTCACCCCTATCGCTTCCCCCATCAGTCCATATATCATTGCTCAGTGACTTGTACTTGACACTTCAATAATATTCTTTTTCTTGTCTCCTTCACGGCCATACTGCTCCATGCCTCCACCTTCGCTCCATTCTCTGCTTGAAGAATTCTTCAGGAAAGTGTGATTGTCTTTTCCATACAAGATTAGGTGTCCCTTTCTATATTTCCATAGTTTTTAATGAATATTTATGTCATGGCAATTACTGTATTTTATTATCACTTATGAACACAGTTTCCTCCTCACAAACTATGAGAAAAGGGACTTTCTTTTTCTACTTTGTATCCACTAGAGGGATATTTTATGACTGGAAAAAGATGGCATTCTAGGGGCGCCTGGGTGGCTCAGTTGGTTAAGCGACTGCCTTCGGCTCAGGTCATGATCCTGGAGTCCCGGGATCGAGTCCCGCATCGGGCTCCCTGCTCAGCAGGAAGTCTGCTTCTCCCTCTGACCCTCTTCCTTCTCATGCTCTCTATCTCTCATTCTCTCTCTCTCTCAAATAAATAAATAAAATCTTTAAAAAAAAAAAAAGAAAAAGATGGCATTCTAGTCTGGTGTAAAAAATAGGCAAAAATCAAAGACAGGGGTGAGGGGAAAGATTTCTTAATTGGAAAACAAGGGAGTGTCTAATCCCATTTTTTTTCAAAATATATATTGAATCCTATACCTTGCTTGTCAAGACCATACTACTCATTTGTAAGAGAGACAAAGTCCTGCCCTTATGAAGCCCCAATTCTAATAGGAAACACTAGTAAACAAGTGAGACTGAACTAGTAGACAGCCAGAGGGGTTAGGTATTAAGCTGAGTAATGGGCAATCATTTTGTTGTTGTTACTCTGGAAAGGATGTGTCGAAGTGAAACTGATATTTGAGCTAAGGTAGTCTAATGCAATAGATTATGAAGAAGAGAGAGTTCAGGTGATCAAGTACGAGCTTATTTAATGTGTTAAGAATGAAGGAAGGAGAAAAACATAAAATCCTATTTTTGAAAAAGAACGTTTCCTGTATCCAAAAACAACTTTGAGGAGAATTGAAAGAGGGCCCTGGGGAGGGGACACTTATATAAGAGAAATAAAAACTGAAAAAGAAATTTTCAAAATGGAAATGAACAATAGTCAGAGGAGAGGAAGGTACATCTATGGCAAATTAGTTGTATTAATGGCCCCAGTATTTTTCTGTCTCTCTATGTCTTTTGGTGATGTCCTCCCACTCTGACTCTAGGCTTGGCCATAAGACTTATTTTGGTGAGTGAGATAATAACAAATTTGACACAAGCAGAAACCTGAATAAGTACTGTGTGTTTCCACACCTTCTTTCCCTCCTTGGACAAGCCTGCTTGCAGTGGAATCAAACCAGCTCAGATATCCCTGTCGTGGTCCAACATATGGGAGGACCCAAACATGATCAACAAAGCCTTCTAGTCCACATGCAGCTCACCGCCAGAATATAAGTGAGACCCCAGATCAACAGAAACAGTCAGCCAACCTCTATATTTGTTAATGAAAAGAAATGCTTTTTACTGTATGTCAATGAGGTTTTAAAACTGTTTGATACATTATTTTGGCTATCAATTCTTTGTGTGAGCATCATGGATGCCAAAGAAGATACTTTCGGTAAAGGCACATATTACGTGTTCACCAAAAAAGATGTATCTAAATTCTAATCCTAGTAACTGTGAATGTGACTTTATTTGGAAATAGGGTCTTTGCAGATGTAATGAAGGTAAGATGAGATCCTTAGGGTGGGCCTTATTCCAATATGACTGCTGTCTTTGTAGGAAGCAGAGTTGAGGCCTGGGTTAGAGCATCATATGAACACTGAGGCAGAGTTTGAGTGAAGCATCTATAAAACCAGGTATAGGAAGAATTGCCAACAACCACCAGAAGTTAGGAGACAAGACTGGGAAAGAGTCTCCCTCAACCTCCAGTAGGGACCAATCCTACCAACACTCTGATTTCGGACTTCTGCCCCCGGAACAATAGGGAGAGAGTAAGTTTCTGTTGTTTTGTGTTAGGCTACCCAATATGTGGTAACTTGTTACAGCAGCCTCAGAAAACTAATACAGTGTTGACCAAGGATCAATAGCTTCAGAAAACCAGGCTTTATTGAGAAAACCTAAAACATAGGCATAATACTTAGCTAAAGTCTAGGAATTCCTACATATTGCTCCAACATATATATATGTTACACCTGACATTAGTAATAAAAACTGTGATACTTATAACTGAGAACATGTAGGTATCATTTCTTCTATGTAATTCAAAACCTGTTGAGAAATGGGGTACAACCAGAAATTTCCACTCATAGTTTCCCCTTATTTATCTCTACAAATCCATCTTTCTTATCTTACTTTCCTCCATTCTATGAAGTTCTTTTCCTCCTAGGTAGAAATCATTTTGCAAAGTCTGAGCTAGAAACCACATTTAAGTTCCCATATCATTCTGTGCACTCATAACATTGGTAATTTTGTTAACTGACTTTTTTTTCCCTATTTTCTGCCATTGAGCTCTAAATTATGGGAAGTCAGTACTATGTATGTATTCAGCTCTTAGTTCAGGGCCTTAGACAGGTGCTCAATAAAAATTTGTTAAATGAATTATATTATTCATTTACTAACAGAGCTTTCCTTAAGAAGCCTCTAGTCCTGAACTTGTGTTCTTTTTTCCTAGTTTATCATCAACCTATTAGATTCTAAGTATGACAGGAGGCAACCCTTGAATATTTTAATCACTAAAATAACCTTACTTTGTTTTTACCTTTGACAGTTATTTTACTATTTGAACAGCTCATAGGCAATCTTTTGTCAAAGATAGGCATACATGAATACATAGCATAGTGATTAAAAGAAATGTTTCGGAATGAAACATATCTAGTTTCAATCTTTAGCTGGGTGACATATAAACTGAATTTACATGAATTCTTAATCTCATTTTCCTCATACATTTGAATTAATAATGCATCAAGCATAGATTTGTCCTAAGAATCAAATAAGAACATAGGCAGAGTTATTAAAACATATGACCTTGAATGCAAAACTAAAGGTTTTGAAAAAAAATTACATGTAAATTCTATTGTATTAGTTTGCTAAGGTTTCCATAACAAAATACCAAGGCTGAGATTAAGGTGTCAGCAGGCTTAACTTCTTCTGAGGCCACTGTCCTTGTTTTGTAGATGGTTGTCTTCCTCTCCTCTTCTTATAATGACACCAGTCATACTGGAGTAGGGCCCATCTTCATGACCTCATTTTACCTTAATTACCTTTATAAAGGCCCTGCCTGAAAATAGAGTCACATTCTGAGGGTTAAGACATCAATATATGAATTCTGGGGGGAGGGGGTTGGAAATTCAGCCCATAACACCCTTTCCAGTTTCATGTTGTCAGATCAAAACTGTTTTTTTTATGTTCCATATCATGCTTAGTTCATTATCCTAAATACTGGTTTCACACGTAAAATAGAGGGGTTTAGCTTTTACTATTTATTTGTTTATTTGTTTATTTATTTATTTATTTATTTATTTATTTATTTTTGGTGTTTACCTTTTAATATATCATTACATCAGAAAATGACTGATAGGGAACATAATCTTTATTTTTTTAAAAACAGAATTCTACTCTAATCTTCCACTTTAAAATGGATTTTGACAACAAGTTACATAACAGTTGTTAGAATATTATCACAATACTTTATATGTCCCTAAGGATATGGAGTCTTTTTCTTTTATATTTCCATCACGTTTTATTTATGCCCTTCAATACTGTGCACTGGCACAGTACCCATTAAGGCAACTTGTGTCCCTATGGGCCACCTGCCTATTCAGTTCTGTAGAATTTTTCTCCCTGCTTCCCCTAGGACATTGAAAAGAATATGTTTATTTTTGGCAGTTAGCACTAGGTGCATGTATGAATTGTGAATGTCACTAAATCTGCTCCATTTCAACATTTTTAAACTTAAATATACTACCATCTATTCCTAGTTGAACAAAGTTCATAATGGTGATTGCTGGCAAAGTATTGTTAACTAAAGTATGGTTGTAATAAAATCAGGACCTGGCGTTTCATTCCAGGATATTGGATGGCATCACAATGGAGAGTCTTTAGTAATTTCCTTTGTTACAGTGAGGGATTGAATTGCCAAATCCAGCCATGTAAATTCAATCAAATAAAATGCTTTGAACACCTACTGTGCTCCGGTTTTCAACTGCAAGGTATGGGTCACAAGGGAGAGTGACTCAAAGACAATCCTGTCCCATCACATAGGAAAGCCCATGCCCAACACATGATGGGTCAATAGCATATTGCCATATTCTCATGACAACTGTCAACAGTATGTCAGTAGTTGTCACATGGGAAATTATCTTCGTCTAGACAATAGTAAAAATTTGTGTATAGATTTTTTTGCCTTATGTAAAATTATAGCTTTTACTAAAATAAATTTTCCATCTTTGAAATTTAATTTGTACACATAATATAAAAATCTTCACAAGTTGAAAACATGGATTCAAATTTAATGAAGCTTAAAATTTGTTTCGTGGTTATTTGTTGTTTTCACATTGACTATTTTCTTGGATATTTAGTATCACCCAGTGAAGAAGCATCACAATTATTTTACTGATAAGATCACTGAAGCTCCATTTACCTAACTTTCCTCATTTTAACACCTTTATCCCCTGAAGAATAAAATAAATGGTGTTGGGAAAATAGGCAATCTATTTTGGGGGGGGGATTAAACTGGCTTCCTATTCTGCCTTTCTTATGCAGTAGTCAATTTTCTATAACCAGAAATTTGCATGTAAAAATGAAGCTATAAATAGGAAAGAATAGATCATTTTTTCTTTAATAATAGTTCATTAAGATAAGACTTTCTAAGCAAGAACAAATGCCTAAATGCCCCCAAAGAATGTAGCCGATTGAATTATATAAATGTTTATAGTTTTTGTGTGCTTATAAAAAAGTTCCCTTCAAAATACCAAAATACCAATTAACAAAGTCATTTAATTAACTAATTAATTGATTCTAAAACTCAGGTTGCATTTGAGACATAAAAATATAATTTTCTTAATATAAAAATAGTTTTCAAATAAAAAATGAAACATCCAAGGAATATATGGAAGGAAACATAGTTAAAAAAAAAAAAAAAAGGATGGGGCACCTGGGTGCCTAAGTCAGTTAACTGTCATCTTTGGCTCAGGTCATGATCCCAGGGTCCTGTGATTCAGCCCCATGTAGGGCTCCCTGCCCAGTGGGGAGCCTGCTTCTCTCTCTCCTTTTGCCCCTCCTCCTGCTCTCTCTCAAATAAATAAATAGGAAATCTGTAAAGAAAAAAAAGAGAACACAGAAAAGTCAAAGAAACAAATTTTCCAAAGCAAATGAAAAGATGCTCAACTCCTTCTCACAATAAAAACCAAAAATACAAACATTTACAATTTTTTATACCTTTGTCAAAGTGTTTGAAAGTATGCAGGTAAACATAAATTGTTATAACGTTTCAAGAGTTAGTTCAAGATCAGTACGTAAGAAAATCTAAAATACATGCTCCCTTTGGCTCAACATTCCTACTGTTAAGAGTTTACTGTAAACAGGTACACAGAATGTTTGCCGAAGGACTGCTTTTAATGGAGAAATGTGGGAAAATTTTATCATAATTAAATACAGAATGAAAAAATACCAAATAACCCAAAAGAACAAAATTTAGATAAGATTCTGTTTGACATGACTGACAAATGTCCATTTTCTTTGGTTTTCCTAATTTGGCATCAGTAAATAACTGAAAGGAAAGGAATTTTCTGATTTTTGTATCCCTTTCATATTAAGTGAAAAACTTAATATTAAGTGAATAATAAGTGATATTAAGTGAAAAAAAAGATATCTTCTCTTACAGAAGAAAAGAGACCTTAGCTTTAGAAAACATTTTTTCCTTCCTTTCAGGCATGTATGAAACTGGAGCTGCTATAGAAATGGGGCATCTTTTTGCATTGCACAAGATGGAAAAAATACATTCATAGCAGAATCAAATATATTTACTTTAATCTTATTACAGTGAGAAAGGGCTAGAATGGGCACAGAATTCTGGTCATCACATATTTACGATGAAGGCATTAATCAAGATAACACCATGTCTTGTGTAGTGAAAGCTGTGGATCAGGAAACATACGGAAACAGTTTCCGACGAGGGCATATTTTCTGGAGATACTCTGCACTCAAAATCAAAATACCTTGTGTCCAATGCACCTAGTATATTTCTAGCCCAACATCTCCATTTGTGTTTCCCAAAACTACAGTTAAAATGAAATATTAGGTCATGTTGGGTGATGTTTAAGAGCACACTATGAAATAGTCTGGCAGCCGTGGGCTTTCTAGCATAGTGTTGAGAATCAGGGCACCCGGGTGGCTCAGATGGTTAAGTAACTGCCTTTGGCTCAGGTCATGATCCCACGGTCCTGGGATCGAGCCCCACATTTGGCTCCTGGCTCAGCAAGGAGCCTGCTTCTCCCTCTCCCTCTGCCTCTCTCCTGGCTCATGCTTTTTCTTCTCTTTCTCTGTATCTCTGTGTCTCAATCGACAAATAAAATCCTTTAAAAAAAATAGAATAGTGTTGAGAATCATAACATTTGCCAGTAGGGATAAAGTCACCTCCAGCCCCCTCAGATTTGGCAACCTAAAAAAATGATGATTTTACTTACCAAATGGCATCCATTTGAGGTTCTTGCAGGGTGGTCAAGATCAGATCTATTGTTCATGTGAGATACTAGACTTAGTAATATAAATAATATTCAAAGCCAAAATATCAGGAAAACATATACATTTACACGTCCATATTCATAGCTTATTATCAGCTCTAAACTAGAAGAAATGTTCTTCATAAAATGGAGCTGTTATAGACCATACACTTTCATAGTTCATCGCCATCATTAGCGTTCCACCTTGAGTTGAGTTGTTGGTACATTATGTCAATGGCTCAGAGAGACTATAGCTGTCTCTTTTCCTTTGCCTTCTGCCTAGTGTTTAGCTGCTATCCGTGAACATGCTAGTATTCTATAACTACAATTTCTAAAAACAGAATTTAATACTCTGTGAGCGTGATATCTCTGTTTTGGCATCATGGCTGATGACCTGCTTAGGAAAAGCTGCTAGATTGGGCTGCTTATGCAATAATCTGCCATATATGTTTATTTTAATTGGTTTAAAAGATTTCAATGTGAAAGTAGTTACTAATCTAGATAGTTCAAGGCTTCATTTTATCCACTTGTTACTGCATTATCAATGCATTAGAAAAATGTCCAAGAGTCCTTAGAAGGTATTTTTATCTTGCTCACATTAATGGTTGAATATTTTTGTCAAACTCTGATACAGTTTTTTGTGGTCAAGGAAGGGGCTTTTGCATTAACCGACCTGGGTTTGACTTGTGCCTCTAACAACTAACTAGCCATGTAATTTTGGGCTTAACCTCTTTGATTTAAACAGGAGGAACTCTTCTAATTGAAAGTTTCAGAGACCTGACTTTAATTAGCTTAAAAGGAAAAAAGAAAATGTTGGTGACATAATGAGAACACAAAAAGGCATCCGTGAAGCTAAAAGGAGGAATGATTGGATCCAAGGCGTCACCCTGTCCATATCACTCTTTCCTTTCTTTGTCTCAGACTCTTTTTCAGTACAGACAGGCCTTTTCTATGCAGAAAAAAAAAATATGCCATGAATCACCTCTGATGTACAAACATAGAATTTTAAACCAGAAATGCAGAGAAAAAAAATATTCCTGACCAACGCAAGCCAGAGTAATTCACGATGATGACTCAGGTCCAGCTGGAGAAAATGCCCATCCATGAAAAATTGCAAGATGATGGGAATGCTATAACTAAATCCCCAAATGCTACTTTGGCTAGTGATACATCTTCTTTCACTAGAAGAAAGGTACAGAGAGAAATGCTGGATTGAGGCAATTTAGACTTTTATTTCCCCTCAGCTTCCTCATCTTAAGTTGGGGATAATGGTACTTATTCTAAAGTTTCTGTCAGATGTCAATGGCATAATGTATGTGATCCTTAGCATGGAATAGAGTCAATAAACAGTAACTATTATTAGGACATTCATATTAAAGGAGGCATATGAAATAATTTTCAGTGCTATAATCAGTCCTTTTATCACATAGATAAGACATACTTACATAATTTGAATCGCATCATAAACCAGACACCTTTTTTAGCCTGTATTTTTTGATTTGCTAAGCAACTTCATGTGTTTTTATGGTGTTGTTGAAGTTTGTTTGTCTTCAATAATTGAGAAATATTTAATTGTGTTCTTGATGACATGTCCGTTTTCATTTCAATGGTTTATTTAATAATATTTATTGACCCCTTAAAATCTCTGAAGCACTGTACATTTTAAAAAATGCTGTTAGTGCACCAAAAAGAAATTTAACATTTTCAACATGAAATATGAAACAGAAAGTGGATGCATTTTTAATGAAGATAGAAAACATCAAATTGACAAATCATTCAGAGAAGGAAATGTTAACAATGATTTGCTTATTAATGAATACTGTCTATTATATACACTCATAATTTTGGCGACAAATACTTAATCACTCTTACTATACACAAAAAAATAACAATAGTCACAATAATAATAATGGTATAAAAATAGTGTCCCTCTTTCGTGAGTATGTCTTGTATTTCCGAGGCTATGTTAAGTACTTTGCATGTAGTCCTCTTTTACTTTTCCCAAGTCCTATGGATTTAGGTATTATTATTTCTTCATTTTAATATTGAGCAAACTGAGGCCCAGAAAGACCAAATAACTTGTCAAAGTTACATAAGCCAGTTGATATATTTGAACACAGTTCTGAGTCAAAGCCTGTGCTGCTACCATAAAGCACTGAGCTTTTCAGCTTATAGCTGAAAACACCAGGGCTGGTGCATCTGCAGGTTGTTTATAAGATCCTCCCTGTAACCCATTCTGACTACCTTTCAATTCAAACCAATAGGCTCCAGGGAAGGTAATTAAGAGTTATGACTTCAAGGGACTTCCTGCTAGGTCACCAGCTGGATTTCCACGTGCTAACAAAGATAATGTGAAATGTAAATACACAATATAATTAGGCAAAAACGGGTGTTTAAGTTCGCAGCAAAGGGCCCAATTTGCTGGGAATATGCACAATGACAACCAATTACCCATGTGGAATGTGCTGACACAATTATTTCCCACCATATCAGACACATGCCACTGCTTATAAAATCTTCTGTTCTTCATATTTACCTTTTTTAAAACTGCTGTTGCTGTCCAAATCAAAAAGAAGTTAACACCGAGGTAATGCCTGCATGCCATGGTCCTTCTGCTTATATAATTTCTGTCTATGCTCTCTGAAATCTCCCTTGACTCTAACTTGGCTTTCTTGTCCTACTATCAGCACCTTACCCCACTAACGTGGTATTAAGTGTGGGACCAGCATTTTCCAACATGTTTTACAGAACAAAAATTATACAGGACATAATTGGCACTGTAGCAGAGCCATAGTTAGCAACTTTTGGAAGGATTGGGAGGTGTCTGGAAAGGTTTTGCAAAACTTTTCAAGGATACTGATATACAGATACATATATCCAGAAAGATGATACAAGATTCAGTGTTTCTTAGATATAGCTGACCCTGAAATGGTACTTCCTGGAGCATCTCTCTAAGCCAATGGTCCATTACACTCTGGAGGAAACACTGATCAGAAACACTTCAATATATTTGGCTTGCCTCTGTTTCTGACTCTTATCCATCCTTTGGTTTCTCATTCATCAACAGATTTAGCTGTTTGTAATTAATATGCATTGCAACATGTACAGCTAACATATATTACATATTTAACTATGTGAGAGATTCTCAGCTAAGAGCTTTTACTTGATTTAACTCATAGCAATCTTTTGATGAATTGTTGTTAAACCCATTTTACAGATATGGAAATTGACCATTTGAGAGGTTACAGAAAGTGTCTAAGGTCACTTGATATTTAATGGTGGCGCAGAGGTAGGCCCTCAGGCTATCTGATTCTCATGTCAGAGTTCAAACTCCTTATCAAAGTATGTGAAGGACTCATGTCCTGAACCCAACTTACTTTTGATTCTGATACTGAGCCACCCACCTTTTTTATCTATTCCCTCCATCAGTCATTCAGTAATAGTATAATTTATAGGCATATCTTACCATGTTTCTAATGTATGATTCTACTGTAATCTAAATGAGTGCATGTATGCTTTAATTATTAAATAATGAAGATATTTAATTATCTGGATCATTAACCTCCTTAAAATATTTTAAATTCTATTTTCTAATGAACTTAATACAAAACCCTACAAACTATAAATACATGCAAGGTGCACACATTTGTTGGTCTATGTGTGAAGATAAGAGTAGCAAAAATGTGTGAACAAAAGTATTAAGATTGCCTTTTTGATCTCACCAGCTTTAAACAATTCTGGAAACAAATTGCAGTGATTGCTGTTTAATCCAAGCTTTCCATAAAGCGAATTACGGAATTTCTAGCTACATATTCCCCATGTTGGTTTACATAGGTCCGTTCCTAGTATGGTTAATATTACATACCAGAAGCTTGAGAAATTTCATTCTTGGACTGTTTTTTCATATGATGCAGAGAAACTTCAAGCATTGTCTCTGGCATTGCTGAATATCCATGGAAAAACAAACAAAAGGTATCTGAATACAATTTAAAGAAATAGAATGGTGCTTCCCTATCATAGCCTCTCAATAAATGTTGGCTGAAGTTGAATATTTAAGAACAATATAACAGATTAAGATAAAATATGTAAATTGTGAGAAAAGAATAAATATTAGTTGGGAAATGATTTGTATAGAGTTATACTTAGGAGTTCTGACAAAGAAGGCTTCTTTAGTGCAATGGTTCTCAGAATTGACCAGCAGCACCAGCAGCACCTAGAAATGCAAATTCTTGGGACCCACTTCAGATCTAAGGAGTAGGAAACTCTGGGAATAGGGGTAAGTAATTTTCATTTAACAAACAGATAGGAGATTCTAATGCACAAAAGTTTGAGAACCATTGCCTGCTTGGGTCATAAACAACCACATTCCCAGGGAACTCATGCTCTGGCAACAAGTGTGCAAATCTGAATCCATCCTAGAGAACGTCACTTATCACATGAAGCAGAGGACTTTGCTTGTCCTTAGGACATGACAGTGAAAGCAATTATGTAATACAACATTTGACCTGGAGGTCTTATTATTTAAGACTATGCTTTGGATAAGGACAAAAGTCACTGAATTTGATTGATCTACTCCTAAGAACTTAGTCAAAAAGATATAGCTCTCTGTATCTTTGAAGAAGGATTCCCAGAGATATTTAATGTTACTGTGATACCTAAACCTGGTAAATAATCTCTAAACCTGGTTTGATGTTGCTAATATTGTTCACCATGCCTGCTTTAATAGCCTGATCCATTAACTCATTTTAGTAGTCAATCGACAAGTAAAATATCAAGGGCTTACTATGTGCCATGCATAGCGTTAGGTGCTGGGATTACTACTGTAAGACAGAGCAGACATGCTCTCTGCCTCCATAAAGCTTATTATCCACTGGATGAAACCAATGCCAGTTAAATAATAAAATAAAAACATGTAAAATCTCAACCACAGCTACAAATAACCGATGCTCTGTACCATAAGAACATGTACTAGTTGGATTTTCCATTAAAGGTCAAGAAAGACTTTCCTGAGAAGAGAGTGTTATTCTGAGATCTGAAGGATGAAGTTTTTCTTGACTCTTATATTCATCAATTTCTCCTTTCTCTGAACTCCTAATACATTTGAATTAAACAATACAGCACTGTTCATTGACATTGTATAGTTGAGTTGCAAGTAACCTAGGGCAGTCTCTTCAGTTTCATTCTTCTCGTGTGTTATTAATCTCCCATGATACCTTGTGTATCACACTGATAGGTCAAAGTCCCAATGGGGATTAGATGTGCTCATTTGGTATAATTAAGGAAAATATAATGAAAAGATCTATTAAAAATGCCTGCATAGCATTCCAGAGCTAACAAGAACTGGGAACTGTTAGCACCCCTAGATTTGAAGGGGAAAGGGAGAGAGTGGTCATTGGAACCCAGACACACAGGGACACAGCTCTAAGATGGATGCCTAACAGATGATCTGGGCAATGGGTAGAAACACAGCCAATGCCAACCTATGACCCAATAAGTAGTAAGTTTGGGAAAATATCCCCAACTTTACTTCTTACTCCCTTCCCACTTTCTAATGTCCTTCCAGTGCTTTCCATTGACCATCCCAGATGAAAGCTACAGGACAAAGGAATCCAGTTGAGAAGGAAAAAGTCAGTTTTCAGGAACACAGCATAGGATGGAGAAGGGTGAATAGTGAATCTGGAAGGGCAAGTGGAGACTATCCAGCATAATCAATAGTAGATTGTTGGTTAAAATAAAGTTCAATGATCATCTTGTGACTTGGAAACTTTTAACTGTAACCTAAAGTCAGGTGTCATTTAATTTCCCTGAACAAAATTCTCAGGTCCAGACTGATAAGTTCATGGGGTTGTAAAGCCTGGAAATTCTTACTTTTTTTATCTCTTCCAACTACATAGCACTCCACTGTCTTTGTGCTTCAGATTTTTACCAAGTAGCTACCTAGCAAGCCTTTGTATTTCAACCATAAAGGAGAGGGGAGAGGCTTTTCTCAATGCTTACTAGAGCAACAACATAGGAAAGTAGTTAAGAGGGTAGATCCATTGCCACAAGCATCTTAGTACACAATAAAACAATACTACTGTAATTTTTAAATTTATCAAACTCCCCATAATAGCTGAGCACAAAAATATCACCTATAATCATGCAATAATCTTCTTTGGAAAAGGAAATTCAAAAGAAGCACAATCTTCATAACTCAACCAAGGAATTAAAGGCGATGAAGAGGTAAAAATGCTTTTATGAGCTAATTTCTCATAGCGCTTTCTTCCAAAGTAGATATTTAATTTCATTTGCCTAAATTTTTCGCTATCACAGTTCAACTAACTCTGTCTATTAAAAAAAAAAAGATGTGGGTGCCTGGGTGGCTCAGATGGTTAAGCGTCTGCCTTCGGCTCAGGTCATGATCCTGGAGTCCCGGGATCGAGTCCCACATCGGGATCCCTGTTCGCCAGGGAGTCTGCTTCTCCCTCTGACCCTTCCCCCTCTCATGTGCTCTCTCACTCTCATTCTTTCTCTCAAATAAATAAATAAAATCTTAAAAAAAAAGATGTTTTAAAATTTGATTTAGATTTCCACTGAACAAATAGAGACACCTAAAGTCTACTGAGCATCACTTATGTAATAGACACCATGTAAAGTACAAGAAAAATTTGAGAAAAATTGTCCTCAAGTAATACCAGAAATTTATTGGAAATTTTTTCCTTTGGAGAATAGGATGGTTATACAGATATCTAAAACACAGGTAATATGAGCTATGATGCTCATATTAAAAACTAAGGAGTCTCATTTTGTATGTTCTTAATTAATAATGTTTTAACAGTTGTTTTCAGTTTGAAGATGTTTTCCTGTTTATTATCTCATTCGTGCTCATAAACATAATGAGTTCATTCGATATAACTATAATTCTTGCTTTTAGATGAAGAAACTAAGGCTCAGATCAAGGACGTAATAAGAGGTTGAATCCAGGTAGTTTGTTTCTTTGTTTTAATCTATTCACTTATCTTAATTCATCATGCCTCTTCTCAAGGGAAAAAAAAATGGCTCTATCTGTGAGGATGAGAAAACAAGACAATGTAATAAAAAGGATGAATTCATCCAAGTCTGAGCCTACCTACCTCAGTGTTAAAGGCCTATATGCTAGGTTTTGTAAAATACGGGCCAGTTTCTCTCTCCTGTCTGGAGCAAGAAACATTCTCCTCCAACACTTTGCACAAAATGCAATGTTAACCATGTGTCAGGACAAATTTCAACAGCGGTAATTACATTTTTGTTTCTGTGTATCCATTAAATTGTTGCTGTGTTCCCAACCAAGATAGCAGCTCATCTATGGCAAAAGAAGTGACCTTCAGCTTTCTATCTGTCTGAGTCTGTTACTTATAAAAGTGCTTGGGGCACCCTTCCAGGTGGCAAAGCATGTTTGTAAGGACAAGCTCATTTACTGTCAGCAGTCAAGGGCATGAAAGCCCTTGTGCTGAGATTCCCACAGAGATATTCTCCTTGGCAAGGAAAATGCCTCCCTTCCCCTCCCTCCTCTGCTTCCTGGAAATGTCGAAGGAAACTGGCATCTGGAGGAGAGCTTGAATGCTATCTCTGAGCTCTCTTAGCTGGTGTCTATGAATACCGCCACTGGGACTCCTGCCACGTTAATTATGGCCTTTTCTATAGCCTTTACGCTTCCCAAGGCTCTAAGGAGCAATTAGCACCGGCCACTGTCTCAAATGGATTCACTCATAGAGACCTCATTCCTAAACTTGTTTGTTATTATTCAGTCTCCAAAAACACACTTTCTCCTCCTTGATTAAGTACTTGGCAGAAATATAAACTGCACTGCAGTGGATTAATGGCAGATATTAGCTACATTTTTAAAATAAGCTTTTGATTGAAATTTATCAAAATACAGAGTGTTTCTCAAATCGTAGTAACACCACATTAATGAACCATGTAATCACCACCCACATCAAAAAAAGAAAACATTGCAGGCATACCTTGTTTAATAGTGCTTTGCTTTATTGTGCTCTGCAGATACTGCTTTTTTTTTTTTTTTTTACAAATTAAAAGTTTCTGGCAACCTTGCCTGGAGCATGTCTATTGGTGCCATTTTGCCAACAGTATTTGCTCACTTTGTGTTTCTATGTCACATTTTGGTAATTCTCTTAACATGCCAAAACTTTTCATTATTATTATATTTGAATCGCTGTAATCTCATGATAAAACTTTAACAGATGAGTTGCTTCTCATGAATGAGGAAAGAAAGTGGTGAAGATGCTACAAAGACTGTTAAAATGACAAGAAAGGATCTAGAATAATCCATAAACTTGGTTGATAAAGTAGCTGCAGGGTTTGAAAGGATTGAATCCAATTTTGAAAGAAGTTCTGCTGTGAGTAAACTGCTATCTAATGGCATCGATTTGAGAAAGGAAGAGTTGATCAAGGTGGAAAACCTCATTGTCCCCTTATTTTAAGAAATTGCCACAACCACCCTAAGGTTCAGCAACCACCACCCTGACCAGTCAGCAGCCGTCAACACTGAGGCAAGACCCTCCACCAGCAAAAGAGATTATAACTCACTGAAAAGTCAGATGATGAAAAAAAAATTAAAAAAAAAAATGAAAAGTCAGATGATGTTTAGCATTTTGGGCAATAAACTATTTTTAATTAAGGTATACTGATTGTTTTTTTAGACATAATACTATTGCACACTTAATAGACCACAGTACAATGTAAAAATATTTTTTAGATTTTAGTTATCTATTTTATTTATTATTTTTAAATATTTTATTTATTTGTCAGAGAGAGTGAGAGAGCACAAGCAGAGGGAATGGCAGACTGAGGGAGAAGCAGGCTCCCTGCTGAGACAGGAGCCGGGCATGGGAGGCAATCCCAGGACCCTGGGATCATGATCTAGGCATAAGGCAGATGCTTAACCCACTGAGCCACACGGGAATCCTTTTATTTATCTATTTTAGTGGGGGGGAGGGGCAGAAGGAGAGGGAGTGAGAGAATCTCAAGCAGACTCTCCACTGAACAGGGAGCCGGATGCCGGGCTGGATTCCACAACCCATGAGATCATGACCTGAGCCAAAATCACAAGTTGGACACCCAACCGACTGAGCCACCCAGGTGCCCCATAAACGTAATTTTATATGTGCTGGGAAACCAAGAAACTCATTTGACTTTCTTTATTGTGATATTTCCTTTATTGCAGTGGTCTGGAACTGACCCCGTAATAACTCTTTGGTGGGCTAGAAGTGCTCTTGGAGTCTCCTCCCTGTCACTATACTCCAGGGGTAACCAACATCCTCACTTCTAATTCCATAGATTAGTTGACTTATTTTGACTTTTATACAAGTAGAATAATACTCTATGTCATCTTCTGTATCTTTCTTTTCTCATTGTTGTGTTTGTAGGATTCATGCATCTTCTCTTGTGTAGCAGTGATTTGTTTATTCAGTTCACTGTTGAATAGTAACCCATCATAAATATTTAAATTAGAAATAATTCTACTATGAACCTTCTTCTGTGTGCCTTCAGTTAATCATACGTATGTAATTTTGTTGAGTACATAATTAGGAATAGAACTGGAAGGTTAGAGAATATGTGTATTTTTAGCTTTGGTAGATTTTCTCCAAAAATTTTCCAAAGTGATCGTACTAAATGACACTTCCACCATCAGAATGTGAGAATTCCAGCAGTCCACATTCTGTGAGCACTGGGTTTGGTTAATTTCTTCTCATTTAAGCCATTCCACGGATTGTGTAGTATTATTTCATTGTGGTTTTAGTTTGCATCCCTTCGATTATGATAATATTGAATTTTTTTCCCATTTACCTATTGGTATTTATGTATCCTCATTTGTAAAGTGTCTTTTCATGTCTTTTGCTCATTTTTTTTGTTTTTTTTTTCCTGGGTTAATTATTATTCTGTTATTAATGGATAAAAGTTCTTTAGATATTTTAGGTATAAGTCCTTGTAGGATATATGTATAATAAACATCTTTTCCCACTCTGTGTTCTGATTTTCATTATCCTAGTAATGTTTTTTGATAAACAGGAGTTTTTCATTCCAAGGTAGTCTGTTTTTATTATTTAGTTCTTTATGGTTGGTGCTTTTTAATGTCCACTTTAAGAGATGCTTGCCTCCCCAAAGTTATGAAGATATCTCTTATGCTTTTTTTCTTAAGAATAAAGTAGCAGTTGAGGGTTTTCTTCTTTTAGTATAATTTACGGGCCAAGATTCATATTTATCCCATATGGACCTCCAATTCTCCAACCGACTTAGCTCTGTATGAAAAACAAAACAAAACAACTAAAAAACGCTCTTCCCTGCAGCACCTCAGTGCAGCTTTTGTTATAAATCCGGTAATTATATACAGATAAATCTGTGTCTGGACTTTTTTTCCATTGATCTATATAACCCTGCTTCAATACCACATATTCTTGATTTCTATGGCATTATATTAAGTCTCAATATCTGATATTATGTCTTCCAACTTTATTATTCTGTAAGGTTATCTTGGTTATTCTGGCCTTTTTCATTTTAATAAGGCTTTTATATCTGCTTGTCAATTTCTACAAACATACATAGATATACATATGCATAAATCAAAACCTGCTGAAATATTTTATTATTACTGCATTGAATCCATAGCTCAGTTGGTACAGAATTAATAACTTTACAATATGGAATCTCCCAAACTTTCAAAATCGTAAGTACTTCATTTATTTTTTTGTTTCTCTCAGTAAATGTTTAAATTTCATGCATAAAATCTCATACATTTTTATTCGATTTATTCCTATGTTATTCCTTTCTTTGCTCTATTTTTATACTGTTATAAATAGTACCTTTTAAGATATAATTTCCTAATTTTTAGTTCCTGGTTTACAGAATACAATTTATTTTTGTATAGTGACTTACCCAAAAAACATACTAAATTGAATTAAGTCTAATATCAAATTTCTAATTATTTTGAATTTTCCTCAAAAATAATGATGTAGTTTGTAAACAATGAAAGTTTTATTTTTTCCTTTCATTCCTTATGTCTTTTATCAAATATCACCTTTTTGTAACTATTATGGCTCATAAGACATCCTCCTTTATCACCTCATATTATTATTATAATTATTACGAGGCTTATCATTGCTGTTGTAATATATACTTTATTCGTTTGCATATACCCCCACATTTATCTTTATCATTGCTTTTTATCCTTTCTACATGCCTATTTTCTTATCTGCGATAATTTTTCTTCTGCCTGAAAAAAATTCCTTTTAGTATCTGCTCTACTGTGGGTCTACCAGTGACAAATTCATTCACGTTTTCTATGTCTAAAAATGTCTTTATTTTGTCCTGACTTTAAAGTTGCCTTATTGTACCATCATGAAGATGAGTAGTAGTAGCAATAATAATCATGATAAAATAATAATATTTCCACTGTCTTCCTTAATAATATTAATTCTACTCTTCTCGCTTTTGTTGTTTCTGTTGAAATGTCAGATGTCAGATTGCTGTTGATTTGAAGCCATGCATGTCCCTCCATGCCCATCCCCTGCTGTTTGTAATACTTTCTCTTTGATGTTGGAAATCAGCAGTATTACTTCAGTGAAGTGCTTTTCGGACTGATATGTTAATACCTTTCTTCAATTTGGGGAAATTCTTGCCCATTTCTTTCCAAAGATTGCTTTTGCCCCATTCTTTCTCTCCTATACTTCTCAGCCCCAAATACAAATACATTACACTTTACACAAATCCCACCTATCTCTTATGTCCTTTTTATATTTCTCATGATTTTTTTAAAATTCACTTATTTATAATTTCTCCCCTGATGTGGAGCTCCAACTCATTATCCAGAGTTCGAGTGGCATGCTCTATTGACTGAGGCAGCCAGGTGCTTCTATATTTTTCATGATTTGCTCACCCAGCCTCAGACTGTAAATTTTCAGGCAGTTCATCTTTCATTTGTCTAACCACCTCTGCAGATTCTGATTTACCTCATCTATTAAATTTTGAATTTCAATTACTGCGGTTTTTAAGTTTAAAAATTTCATTAGATTATTTTTCACTGATTTCAGTAATTTTTTTTTCTTTTTCTTCAAAATGAATATCCATCCTGCCACACATTTTCCTGAGCACACTAATAACAGTTACTTTAAAGCCCATGTCTAATAGCTCCGATAATGGATCATCTGTCTGTTTTATATTTCTTTCTCTTGATCTTATTTTTTTGGTATGCCTAGTAACTTTTGATTGAATGCAGATAAAATGTGATAAACTGTAGAATTTTAAAAGAGTGTCTTCTTTCTACAGAGATAGTTCATTTTATTTCTTGCAATCAGTTGGAATGGGCCAGATAACCTTAATCTAATCAAGGAAAGAACTGATTGGGGGTATTTTGCAGCATTTTTAAGACTGCATCCACCTCTACTGCTTTTAAGTTTAGCTCTCCCTGTGTTTCAGCTGAGAGCCTGGGATTTTAATGGGCTGGGTACTGAACTACTTCTCATGTGCCATTACCAAGCATGCCTCCTGACTGGAGACACTCAGGATTTATTACAAACATTTCAGGCCTTTATATGTAAGTAACAATAGCAGTTCAAACACTTTGAAATAAGAAGTCAGTAGCTAAGGTTAGTTCTGTGTTGGCTATCAAGGTAATGAGAGCAATATGAGTCATCCTATGAAATACATTAGCCAAAAAACCCTCTGATATATTGATATTGATTTATAGGATTTACTTATAGAAGTGGAAAATAATGGAAGCTGATCAAAGTTTCAGTGATTGTTACAGAAATATAATAATCCAAACTCACATGCTCAGGTAAATTTTCTATAAAATTCAAATAAAAAGTCTGAATTTGTGGAAATTTAGAAATTGGCTTTAATCATGGCATTTTGTCGTTTCAACTTCTATTGTCTCCTTGAATGAAAGGTAGAAGAGTTTTTGGTCAAAACTAACAAGTGAACATGAAATCTGAATTTCAGCCTTCTTCTTAAAGTTTCATATGTATACTGGGACTAGAATGGAAAATGCAAGAAAAGACATATCATATTGTCAAAGCTAATTCACCCAAAGGTCGGAAAGTATTTTATAAGTAGGTAATTGATTAATTTTCAAGATTTGCCATTGTAAATATATTAAGGTGACTAATTATCTCAAATAATTTTAAAATGAGATGCAGAGAAGTCAGAAATCATTTGTGGAGAATGAGACTGCATGGCCCAAGGCCCCTCAATTAGATCTTGAATATGTGAAATTTTAGATATAGTTGTTATCTCCTGTAAGATTAATAACTGCTTTTCACATAACAAGAAGCCTTTTATACTGTAGATAATGAGCATTGGTTTTCATCAACACAAAGGGGAGAAGATGAAAAAAGTGGATTGAATTCACCTGAATAGAGCATTAGATGAGCTAACATGTAGAACTTTCCCAAAGTAATGGGAAATGTATTCCGAAAACGGTGGTTACACAGATTTTTAATATACAGTAGACTAAATTCTATCCCTAATGAAAAAATCCATTTTAAAGTTTTTTAGAGTTTAAACTTTTTTTTTTTTTTTTTAGGACCTTGGGGAGCCAAGAAAGGGACGGATGGAAGGAAGGGCACACAACTGAATTTGAAATTCTCTTCCACCATTTCCAAGTTGTGTGACCTTTGAGAAAACATTTAAGGACTCTAAGTCTCAGTTTCTTCTGTTATAAGATAGGGGTAAAGAGTGACTTTCTTGTGTTTGTTCTATGATTTAGTAAATGAATTTGCAGGGCATGATATATAATCACAGTTTAATGCATAAAGAGAGCTTACATTTAATCCTTATAACTACACAGTTATAAAGATGTTATTGGTAGTACTTCAGTTTTTCAGGGGAAGAAATTAGGCACAGAGATGTCATGCTACATGCCCAAGTTCACACAGTTAATAAGCAATAGAACCAGAATTTGAATTCAGGCAATCTGGCTTGAGAGTTCATGATTTTTGTTTGTTTGTTTTTATTGTGTTCTGTTAGTCACCATACATTGCATCATTAGTTTTTGATGTAGTGATCCATGATTCATTGTTTGCATATAACACCCAGTGCTCCATGCAGTACGTGCCCTCCTTAATACCCATCACCAGGCTAATCCTTCGCCCACCCCCCTCCCCTCTAGAACCCTCAGTTTGTTTCTCAAAGTCCATAGTCTCTCATGGTTCGTTCATGTTTTATACCACCTTTCTGAATAGACATTCATTAACAATAGATGTTATATTGATACTTGTTCACTTATTAATAGCATGCTAAAAAAGGCAAATGGACGAATGGATGGTGACACAGCATTTGGTTGTCGCTATAAGGGGACCCTCTGACATTTATGAGCGGAGGTGCTGCTAGGATCCCATGAACTCCTGGAAGAATGGAGGTGATACATTTAGTCATTCTCCTTATGCTAGTTCAACCCTGTACAATAAGTACAATTATTTATCACTAATCTTTATCTTACTCTGCTTGATGTTTTATCCTTTCCCTCATTTCAGGGAACTAAAGCTAAATTTAGGATTTTGACTCAAAAGACAAGACAACATTCTCCATGTTGTTTCTCCCTTTTTCTTCCTTGATCTGTGCACTTTTACCTAACACATGTTTGGAGAACTCAATTTTCTAAAATTTTCTCATTTCAGAGCATCTATTCATGAATGTGATGTAACCATACTTCAACAGCCTATAAATATAATGCAAAAATTTTCTAAGAAAAAAATGTATTGAAAGTATAACATATATATTTAAAAGTGCAAAAGTCATGAGAATATAGCCTGATGAATTTTCATAAACTTAACTCTCTTGGGACAAAAACCCAGATCAAGAAAGAGGAAATTACCAGTGCTTTCAGACCCCAGACGCTCCATATTCCCCCCCCGTTACTTCCCCCCAATGTTGCTCACCCTCTTACCTATAACACAGGGGTTGCTTTGCTTGTATTGAATTTATTTTTATTTTTTAAGATTTTATTTATTTATTTGAGAGAGAGAGCACAAGCAGGGAGAGGGGTAGAGGGAGAAGCAGACTCCCTGCTGAGCAGGGATTGGAACTCCATCCCAGGACCCTGGGATCATGACCTGAGCCGAAGGTAGATGCTTAACTGACTGAGCCACCCAGGCGCCCACTTGTATTGATTTTATATAAATAGAATTATGTATGTTTTCTATTTATACATAGTTTCCTTTGCAGTTTGTGAAGTTTATCTACATGGCTACAGGTAGTTGTAGTTTATCCATTGTCATTGCATAGAAAATCACTATGAATACACCCTAGCATATATATTCATTGTACAATTGAAAGACTTTTGAGTTCTTTCCAGTTTGAAACTATTAAGAATAGTAATGCTATAAACATTGCTTTGCATATATTAAGTAAATATATGTACATATTTCTGTTGGTTATATACCCAGGAATAAAATTGCTGGGACATTGGAAGGCTCATTAATTTTTAAGAGAATTTATTTTGTAGAACAGTTTTAGATTTGCAGAAAAATGGAGAAGTTAGTAGAGAGACTGCTAAGATAGTCCACAATCAATTTCTCCTATTGATAACATTGCACATTATTGTGATACATTTGTTATAATTAATGAAGCACCATTGATACATTATTATCAACAAAAGTCCAGGATTTACTTAGCTTTCCTTAGATTTAACCGATTTTATTTTCTGTCCCAATACCCCATCCAGGATTCCATATTGCATTTAGTTATCATGTCTACTTATGTTCTTCTTTGCTGTGGCAGTTTCTCAGACTTTCCTTGTTTTACATGACTTTGAGTTTTAAGGAGTACTGGCTAGATGTTTTTGAGAATGTCCTTCTAATGAAATTTTTCTGATATTTTTCTTATGATAAAACCAGGGTCATGGGTTATTGGGAGGAAAATCTTGAAAATAAAGTGCCATTTTATTGTATCATATGAAATGTATGTGCTAGTAACAAAATATGACTGTTGATGTTGGCCTTTATCACATGACTACAGTGGTGTTTGTCAGGTTTCTTCACTGTAAATTTAACCTTTTAACCAACCCCCCCTTTCTAAACTGTACACTTTGGAAGGAAGTCAATGCTCAGCTCACACCTAAAGAGTATAGAGTTATGCTCTCACTTATTGAAGGCAAATTATCTTCTCTCCCACATATTAATTTATTTGATCGTTTATTTATATCAGTACACAGTCATGAATATTTATTTTGTACATATTTAAAATGGACTCTTTTTTTAATATGAAAATTAGAATATTTCAACATCCACATTTCAATATAAGAATCCCAGACAATGGTATGAAATTCTTCTGGGAGACAGTGCCCCATGGGTGTCTTGTAATTTTGTATACTTTTCAAGAAAAGACACTAACTTCCTTTTTGTTCTGGATTACATTTTCAGAGATGCTTAGCTAGCAAAGAGTTTTACAAGATAGAGATAGTGTTTCTCTCCAGAGTTGAGGGCATATTATTATTAATTTTTTACTGCCTAATATAAAAGATTTGGGTTCCCTCAGCTCAGGATTGCTCAGGTGCGCAGCATCCATCTGGGTTCCTTTGCATTGCCCTTCTGGAACTTGGCAGGGGCAAGGTTAACTGGTGCTTATGTTGACTGTTGTACTGTGAGTAGAAATTTCTTTGTTTATGACCCAGGAGTCTCATTCCTTATGCAAGAATTTATAAAACTGAATTATGCTAACTTGTTAGCTTGTGAGCAAGGTAAAATCTCAGCCCTTCCCAGTTCTTGGCAGCTTCCAACCAAGAACTCTGTCTCACACACAAGATGTTTGCAAACCAGTATGTCTGCTACACCTATCATACTAAGTTACAGTTTCTGTTTAGCTGTCAGCTCCCCACCTTTCCAGGTTAATGGCAACGGTTCTCAGAATCACTTTCAGGAGCCTCAGCTTTGCCCTGGCTGATGCCCCCATAGCGATCCAGTACCTGTGCCTGAAGGGCATTGTTCCTCATTGCTCACAAATCTCCTACTCCCTGGAGCTAAACCAGTGCTGAGTAATGAGAAGGAATAAGGAAGATGTCTCCCTCTCTAATTCCACGTTCCACACAATCTGATACATGTACTTCAACCTGCTTCTTTTTCATTTTTTTAATTAATTAATTAATTTATTTATTTGAGAGACAGAGAGAGAGGAGGAGGAGGGGGAGAAAGAGAGAGAGAATCCTCAGACTCCCTGCTGAGTGTGGAGCCAAATGTGGGGCTTGATCATGACTTGAGCTGAAATCTGAGTCGTAAGCTTAACCAACTAAGCCACCCAGGTGCCCCAAACCTGCTTCTTTAATCTAATATCCCCCCAAATCCCATATGTGTATGTTTCTCTTTTCTGCATCAAGATTACAAAATATTTTGAAATAGCCTAAAAATAGTTACCCCATGATGCATGTAAGTATCTCCTCCTCAGTCTAAAGGCTTACTCTAAAAAAGAAAGAGTGTGCAATTTGATTTCAGATGTGGCTTTGTGTATCATTTAAGGTTCTTTCAGTTATGAATAGTAAACTGAAATTGGCTTAAGTTACGAAATCAATTTACTTTTTTAACCTATATGGTATACAAAAAAAAAAAAAAATCATTTAAGGTTTTATCCAGTAGCTTAAATATGTACTTAACTTGTTTTTCTTAATGTCAGTTTCTTTCCAGCCTGGAAAGGGTCAGCTTCATCTCAAGCTGACAATGCATGTGGCTTCAAGATGTCTGTAAGCAGCTCTGAGGGCCAGATGCTCTCTCTTTTTCTCATTTATATTTTGTGAATTAAAGAGAACCTGTGTCTTCCTACAATCTCAAAACAAAACTGCAGGTTTAACTTAGTTGAGTGTGTCCATCTTGAACCCATCACTTTGATGTGGGCATCCTTTTCAAAGATTGTTTTAGATCAGTGAAGGGATGGGGCTAATTCCACTCAAACCATTGGCAGGTACACAATGGGAGATGCAGACAATGTATACTGGACAGGCAAATATATTTATTATTGTGTTAGTAATCACTGTGGCTAAGAAGCCAAGCTTCTGAGGCTCAGCTCTGCTACAACCTAGTTATGAAACTGTGGGTACATTGTTCAAACTCAGTTAAATTATCATAGGTGTGAGCTGAGGATAATAATTCCTGAACTTCTCTTTCTACACACACACACACACACACACACACACACACACAAACCACTTTTTTTTTAACCAGGTCTCATAGTGTTATTTTATATATCAAATGATCTAATAAAAGTAAAAATATATTAGAAAATAATGAAGTATTATATACATTTTGCCTCTCAACTGGCATTAAAATATCCTTCCCATTTGGCAGATCTATACTTGAATGAGGCCAACTATTCATAAATTATCTAGTAATCATCAGTCAGTCTCAAATATTGCAGCATAAAATTTTGTTTTATTTTGTTTTGTTTTTTTCCTCTTGCTGTTTTTCTGAAATTTCCTGCAATTATCAGATATTTTCTGCTCAGACAGTAAAATCTTTTTCTCAAACTCCAAGGAAACAATTATTTAGAGCTCACTACACACAGAAAGAGATAACATGCTTATGTATGAGATGGACAGAAGGCAGTATCAATCAATATTATAATGCCAGTCACACAGGTGAAAATAAATACTAGGTGATTTGATTACTCTTTTCTCCCGAGTATCAAATGGTCTTTAAAGTTTCTTACTGAAATCACTCTTTATCTTTCCCATTAGATCAGGTATCGGTGTTAGCAAAGAAAGTAATGGTTTTGTATGTGGCGTCCAATAAACAGAGCTTAAAACTTTATTATCAAACATATTGCATGCTGCAATAAAAGTGATCTATGCTCCTGGAACATATTTAGCACATAGAAAAATGCTGAAGGGCCAAGATGGGTGTTTGTCAATCCCTTGGAAAAGCAGCTCTTCACAGAAGGAAACATCAACTTGCCGGAATACATTCTTTCACTCTCAAATACAAAATCAGTTCCAATTGAAAATACTTTAGAGAACATGCTATGCAAATAGAATGGATTTAGCATTTACCGAGTGATTCAAATCTGGGCTCTGTGCAAAAGCCCGGATCTGGATCTACATACTGAAACATGAAGACGAATTCCATTAATTTCCTAGAAGTTCTTAACTTTGCAGTCCTATGGCACTTCTTCTCTTTGGTATTAGAAGTGGCACTCTGGTGGTTGATGAGGGCATTCTTGCTTACGCATGTGCATTTTTGGCTTGCACAGCGTTTTAAAAAAGATTGAGCCAACAATAAAGATATTGAGAACCTTTACACTATAGCTCAGATATAAGTTTCTCTGGAAAAATCAAAGCTCTGGCCCTCATGGCTTCTTTTCCTCACAGGATCACAACAGCTGCACTTCACAGACAGGACAGGAGCCCAAGTAGTTTAGACTCCCTATGCTTCCGGTGGTTTTCTGATGGGAGGCCGCGGGACAAATGGAGATTTGTCCATGTGCCTACACCGTTGCTTTTTCTACAGGAGAAATATTGTTGTTCTGTGTCCATGTTACCAAGAGGAAAGGCATGAGAGAAAATACAAAAGGGAAAGGAGTTGCTTTCTTTGTGGAAATGAAGGATATTTCTATTTGTTTGATAAGCAAAATTATTTTTTTAAGTTAGTGCCTTTAGGAAAGTATAACCCCCAGCTTGCTTCTCTAATTTATATTACCATTGTTGTCCTTAAGGCATCTGAGTTTGTAAACCCTGTCCTAGTTAAACCAAAATTCACGTGAAACGTGTCTTCTTGCCATATACTGCATATATCTTGTATTTTCACTCCCTTTTATTCACAGAGCTCTCCGTTCCTGGCATGACCTCTTCACCCCCTTCATCCTCTTAAAATCACAAGTTTCTTCACTGACAGGTCATGTCCCATCTTCTCTTTGAAACCTGTACCATGTTCATGATGATTGGCAAGTGATGATGAACAGGGTGACTTCTCTCATGTAGGTGACTTACGTGTTGTTTAAATTCTTATCTTATCACACCATCATGTTTACAAACTCTAGAGAACAAGCTCCAGTTGCTCTGTGTTTCCTTTCTGCCTTGTGCATACCCAATATTTTTTAATTGATTTCCTGATTTATTCTTATTTGAGCAGCAAAGAACAGAGAACTTGCCAGATCTCCAAGGCAGTGAAGCCTTGGAGCAGTGAGGCCACTGAGCATAATTTTTTCCCCCTTTCTTCTGTTTTTTCTCTCCCTTCCCCCAACAATGCTGAAATAGCATCTAGACACGAATGCATCCTGCACCCACATCTTGGACCAATCTGGTAATCACCTAGATCCAAACCTGAATGCATGGTATGAATTTTCTCTTATAATAGACAATACAATGAGTAGTTGAACATGTGTAAACATATAAAGAACTAGAGAAAAGTGATCCCTAAGGAAATAGACTGCTCAGTATGTTTTGAAAACATTCAGCAGGAAGACAATGCCAAAGGGATTTCACCAGGAAATTCCATTTTATTTCCATGGCTTCTTGAGTAGCTAAAATTTAAATATTTGGGTTTGAGGATTTTGCGCTTTGCTATGTAGCTTGTTATGCTTAGTGTCTGCCTTTTTATAATATGTCAAGTAGAAATTGTCAAGTTCATCCTTTAGCAAAGCACACACAGTAATTCTCATCTTTTGCTGAAGGTTTTTGTTCGTGAAAAAAGCCTGCAAATCTCAGAAGATGAAGAATTTTCAAGAACTCATAGGCCTAGTTTGACTCTTTGATCTGGAGAACAATACTGTCTTTCTTGCCACATTCAGGACAATTCCACTCCTGGTTCCAAACAAGAATAACTGACGTGTGCCAAAAAAAAAAAAAAAAAAAAACATTGAGGACCTCCCAAAAAGTTTGGAGTTTAGGTCCGTGTGGTTTATTTTTATTCTTGTTTTACTAAAGCTGGTTTGCCTATTCCATAAGCATATGCACCATATGCGACTGAAGACTGTTAAAAGCTCTTTTAAACAGAAATCCCAAAAAGAAAGAAATGAGATTAAACAGAGAGAAAATGAAATTAGCGGTTCTTTGCAATGTGTGTTTAGAGAGGAAGTCTGACAAGAGAGAATTAATGTGTCTAAATTCTTGGTAGATGCAGTGGTACATTCATAAGGGGTGGGGTGCAAGAAATAAATTTAAAAAACAATGTTACTTTTTCAAAACACAGCTCCCTAAATGAGAGCCAAGAATACACACAGAGACCCACTGCCTTGTTTTTCTGATAGTTGGGCTAGACCTTCATCATCTGGTAGAATACGAAAACATGTGATTAAAATCATCTGACATTTTTCTTTGTTCCTTAACATATGGAAGATGTGTGGCACATGAATATAGATTCAAAAATCCAGAAGCCAGATTTTATCTAACAGCCCAATAAATCAGGACTTTTGAGTTTTGTCTTCTGGTCATAGAGGCAAGGCATGCAGCTTACTAACTTTAGTTCCAGTGTGTTAAAGGAGAGAAGAAGAATCAATACTTAAGGAATCTGTGAAGATAAATAGCACTCAGCACCAAGTAAGTACTCAGTAAGTGAGTTTTGTAATGGATTTTAGATGTGGAAGCTACTATTTTGTAAATGCTTGTCATTTGAGACAAGTCTTTTTTGCAGTCATCATTGTGTGGTGTAATCAGTAGGCTTAGCTTCAAGTTGGAAATTGAATAAAATAACTCAATGTCACAAAGAAAATTAGAAGGCCGAGGGCAACTTGGGAATTTCCCAAGGTCATACGAGTAAGGGCAGAACCAGTATGAAAAAAATGAATGTTTTTCCTTCAATCTATATCTGGTCTTATCCACCAGTTACCTAAGTATTCCTAAATACTAAATATGAAAAAAAAACTCAAAAAACAGAAAATTACCCACATGAGATATTGTGTTTGCAATGTACCTTGTTGTCATCCTTGGCCTCACAAACATTTAGACCTCAAAGTAAATTGCTGTGTATCTCTAGGACCAGGCACCAAGCTTTATCCTATAAGATGCTGGTTATCAAAGAGTTCAGAAATGTAAACTCAGAAGTCAGACTGCCTGAGTTAAAAACCTATCTTCATCATTATATTAGTAGTCCTCTACTGCTATGTAATGCATTTTCATGAATTTTGTGATGGAAAACACCACACATTTATTATCTTGCACCTTCTGAGAATCAGGAGTCCAGCCTCTACAGAGCTGGGTCCTCTACTCATGGTCTCACACGGCTGCAATCAAAGATTTGTCTGGGCTATATTGTCATCTGAGACTCAGGGTTTTCTTCCAAGCTCTTTCAGGTTGTTGGCAGAATTCAGTTCTTTATGGCTGTGAAACTGGTGACTTGCTTCTTCTAAGTCAGCAGGCAAACCACTTACTTGAGGAAAGGTCCCAGTTCCTTTTTTAGGGGCTTTCACAAGATTAAGCTGGGTTTACCTAAGATAATCTCCTTTTTAATTAACTCAATTTCAATTTATTAAGGACCTGAATTAAATCAGCCAGTCCCCTACACCATTGCCATATTCTATTGGTCAGAGGCAAGTCACAGGTTTTGGCCACACTCAAGGAAAGGGTGTATATATAGGAACATAACCCATTGGGAGTCACCTTAGGGTGGGTCTGCACCGATTACTTCTAAAATAAACTCTGGGCAAAGTAACATCTCAGAAGCATCGATTTCCAAATCTGTGAAAGGAAACTAATGGATGAACCTGCCTCTTGGAATTGCTTTGAGTATTAAATAAAAACATGTATTTAGAACACTTAATATAATGACAGCATGTTCATGGAATGTGTTAGCTTTTATTTTCAATGGGTGTAATATGCACAAGATAAACCATTTTAAACAGTTTGAGTTGTCTTGAATTATTTTACATAGGTTGGCTATGTATACCAAGTTAATAGAATACATATATGTGTATACATATCTTGTATGTCTATGTGTCTGTATAGACACATACCTTATGACATATGTGTAGTCATATAACATACATATGAGCAAGTCTCATCAAAACTTGATTCTCAGGTCCTGCCTTAAGGTTAATTATGGGTAGGGGCACCTGGGTGGCTCAGTCGGTTAAGCGTCTGCCTTCGGCTCAGGTCATGATCCCAGGGTCCTGGAGTTGAGCCCCGCATCAGGTTCCCTGCTCCGTGGGAAGCCTGCTTCTCCCTCTCCCACTCCCCCTGCTTGTGTTTCCTCTCTTGCTGTCTCTCTCTGTCAAATAAATAAATAAAATCTTTAAAAAAAAGGTTAATTATGGGTAAAAGTGTATATTGAATTAATAAATTATCTCTTCAACTTCTAAGAGCAAGTTCTTTTAAATAAATGATAAACCTCATTTATAAGATTCTGGTAAACAGAAACATTCCCAAACTGTGTTCCATGACTCTTATAAGAACTAGGTCATGAAAGGATCACACAGTTAAATAAGTTCAGAATGTTTAGGTTTAAGTAGTATGTTAAGGTTTTTCATATTTCAGGCAAAATTTCTAAAATGTTGTTGAACACAGAACCCTCTCTTCCCTTTTTAAGCCTCTCTGGAGCCCCTATTCTTCAAAAGGCCCTCCAGGAAATTCTGGTCTAGATGTTCACACCAAAAGGGAGATCCTCAAACACATATCTGTGATGATGACCGGTTTCCCTATTCATCTTCACATGATGATTCATTTTTCTTTTAGTGTTTGAGCACTTACCAATAGACTTCTGTGTGCTAGATTATTATGGACTGAAAGTTTACATTTCCTCCAAATTCATAAATTGAAGACTTAACCCCAATGTGATGGTACTTGAAGATGTGGATTTTGGTGAGATGAGGTTATAAAGGTAGTGTTTGGTTCAATAAGATTGGTTAGTGCCTTATATGTAAGTAGAGACACCAGAGAGCTTGTTCATGCTCTTTCTTGGCAAACACATGTTGAGGAAAGGCCATGTGAGCACACAGCATGAAGACTGTTCTCTACAAGCCAGGAAGAGAGCTCTTACTGGAATCTGACCATGCTGGCACTCTGATCTCAGACTTCCAGTCTCCAGAACTGTGAAAAAAAATACATTTCTACTGTTTCAGCCACCCAGTCTATGCATTTTGTTATGATAGCTCAAGTTGACTAATACACTAATATGTCCCCTAAGTCTCCTCACTTCATTTTCATAATACCTCAAGGAAATAAATAATCTAAGCTACATTTTGTGGAGCTCTAGGAAGGCTAGGGAACTTAGCCATGTTCCACAACTAACAGGAGCCAGGGGTTGAACTCAACTCTTTCTAATCTTGTGTGCTTTCTATCACATCACTTCACTGATCCATTTCTAAGGAGGAAAATCCATGATTTTATTGTTGATTTAATGTTGAGATACAGCAACAGATAGCATGCACAGCTAATCAAAGTATTACCTCTTGCTGGGGTAAAGAGCTTGAAGCAAAATAAATATCTTGAGCTCTTGAATCACCACCAATATGTGGCTTGGTAATAATTTTTTACATATTGAATTCCACTATATAGCCAATAATATTGTGATGAGTTTCCAATGTATTTCCATATGAATAAGGTTCAATGTGATATACCTTGCAATAGTAAGGAAAGATGGGAAAAAATTTAGTTCACTAAGAAAACATGTCTTCAATTTTCATTATCACTTTAAAGTATAAAATCTACAGTAACGTTTTTAAATAAAGACTTTTGTTTGTTTTTAGCTAAGGCCTCATGGGAAGGAATATACTTGCATATTTAAAAATAGAAAGTCTACTAGTCAATACGAAGAAAGGAGGTGTGAGTTCATGGCCCACACTGGGAGTGGAGCCTACATGAAAAAGAAAAAAAAAGAGAAGTTTGAAAAACAATATGAAGGAAAGAGCAGTAGCTTGGACATATTTTAAGGAGAAAACCAAAAATAAAAATATAACACACTGATAGGTTTTAACAATGAAATAATTTCTAAGCTTTCTGTTACACTACACTTCATCTTTGTGAAAGCATCTTTCTCACACTCTTAGGTAAGGAAAATGCATCACAGACAAAATTCCAGAGGTATTACCATGCTGTAATACTCAGGTGCTCCAAGCACTATGTAGAAAATAAGGCATAAGACTTCAAACAAAAAAAAACAATAATACAATGAAAGAGAAAGATAAAGGAAATGAGATTATTATAACTAAAACCAGTTCTTACATTTTCCACTATCCCAAAATCAGCTGAAATACAATTGTCCTTCATTAGTTTATTTGAGTATTAGTTTATTATATGTAGCTGACCAAGATATATATTTTAACTTTTGCATCTCACTGTCCCCTCTTCTTTCTTTTCTTTGCATGCATCCTTGATGTCTACTTTCACCTGAAAAAATCACTAGGAAAATTGGGGGAGGGAGGTAGAAGAACTCAGAATTATTTATTTCAGGCCCTGGATCAACCCCTGAAACTTATGTTCATTTGTCCCAGGAAGAGACATGTGTTTCTTGTGATTTGTTTTCAAACATTTCATTATCTCACAATTTACTATATATCATTATATTTTTAAACATATTTATTTTATTTATCTGGGTGACTCAATATGTAGGTAGGTAAAGATATTGAAATGAAAAACTTTTATTAAATATCTATTTTGTTACACTAAGGAATAACCCAGATCTTATCCTTTGGATCAACTTTGCCCAACAGAAATTTCTGTGATGAGGGAAATATCTACAATTTCTGCACTAGTCAATAGGTAGCCACTAGCCACATGTGGCTCTTGAGCTTATAAAATGTGCAAGGTGACCAAGGAGCTGCATTTTACATTTTATTTAAATTAAATTTAAATAGCCACCTATAGCTAATGGCTACCATATCGAAAAGCATGACAATGTAATTGTAATATACTTCTCCTATTTTCACTCCTGTAAGTTAGGGTACGGTTCATTTTGAGTAAGCAAGGGAAAAGTTTACATTCTTTCAAGGTCAAAAATTTTAGAGGAAATCTGTTTGAAATGGTATGGAGACAGGATGGTATCTGGAGAGGTTAGAGACCCTTACTCCATTTAACATTTCATTTCACCATATGCAATTCCTACCCAAGATGGATGGAACTCCTCATTTCAGCCAGGAATTAGGTAGAAGCAAAGAGCAAAATAGAGCCAAGCGTGACTGCAAGTGTGAACTTTTAAGTGTGGTTCCCACAACCTGGTCCCAACACTTCTGCTCATATCCCATTGCCTACAATTAGTCTCAAAATTACACTTGATTGCAAGAGACGATTGGAAATGAGTTCCTATTATTCTGGGTAACCATTTGTTCATAAGAAAAAAGATATCAGGACTTCTATAGTTTTGGAAGGAGGGGGAATGGAGGTTGAAATGACTGTCAGCCTCTTCTTCATCATTTAATAAGAAGAAATATAAACTTAGGAGGAGCAGAGAAAAAGATTTACAGAGAGAAAGGTTAGGTGTTGAAAAAAAGGAGCAGAAAAAAAAAAAAAAAGCTCTAAGATGAGGTAATATCACTCAGTGAAACTCCCCGAGATGGCTTCTATTCTATATTTGTAAATTTTACAAAGATGAATTTGGAAACAACTAGAAGTAATAGCCAACATTCCAGAATGTTTCTTTTGACGCTACTTTTAAAAATTCATGAAGATCCAATTTTCCCCCAGATTATAGGTTATCGTATAAAATAGTTCTGCACATGTGCATGAGTGCATACATGCGCGCACACATATAGACACACACAAATAGCTTTTCAGTTCTGAATTCTACCAACAGCTACTGCTCTAGTGCTTGAAGGACAATTTCTATACTTTTACAGAAATCAGAAAGCAGCCAACTTGTAACTTGTTGCAATTTTTGGTTAATGCAGAGAAACAAAGGTAGTCCTGACTAAGCGATGTATTATGTATAGTTTTTCTGTTTGTTTGTTTGTTTTTTAATCTATCATTTGCTCTGGGATTTTCTGACTTTCAGAATCCTCTAAGCCTGTGCTATTCCAAGTGTGATCCACTCACTGGAGCCTTTCCACAAAATGTGAAGAGATAAGTAACAGAAATTGTAAGCATTTAGAAACCTGTAGAGTAGCTTGACAAAAGAAAAATATATCTGTTGAATCTAATAATAAAAATTAGGGGCTTATATTTTGCATGTCTTTTATTTTATTTTCTAGTAACTTTTATTGGATTTTACAAAAGTTATGATTTTCAACATAATCGAAATTTAAAAGAAAGAAAAAAATAGTCATTTGCCTCGGGTACTTTGAGAAACGCTGATTTAAGCCTCTCATCCCTCCTTGAATTTTTGCTATGGGATGGACTTTTCCTAGCAAAGCTTCAACTACTGCAATCAAAAGATAGTTTTTTTGTTGTTATTTTACAAATGTTAAAATGTTACAAATGTTAAAATACAAAAAACAAAGTGCAAATAACTAAGCATCCAAATACAAATTCTCTTGATTTGCCCAAGGAAAGCATGGTACCCCTTGCTCCCTGCAAAGTGTGCTCACTGGCTGGTTGTATTGTTTAACTTGGACTTTGATCTAAAAATTATAAGAGGAATGGGAAAATCTCAGTTGGCAGGGCTATGATTGTTGCACAGGTTATGTACAGTATTTTTACACATTCAAATAGTGATGTGGAAAGAAAACTCCCAGAGCTGGCTACTTGCTAAAGGAAGGGACACTGCCAATGCATGTCCTAAATTTAGGACCAAATCACAGCCTTTGGTCCACCCTGGTTGACTCATCCACCCCAGTCTACACATATGTAAGCCACAGAGACTCAGCATCCCCCCAGAGTGCTTCTACATAGACCAAGTTTCTCATTATCACTCTCAGTTTATAACTTTCTCGCTCAAACCCTAAAATAAAGTTAAAAACAGTACAAGACAGAAAACCTGGAAACACTTCTAAACATCAGAAAAGAAAAACACAAATTAAAATATACCATTTCTCTTAAAATGAAAAAAAAATCAATGTGCAAGGTTAATATATTTATCTGTTTCACAATCTTCATAAAATCCCTGTCCTCCACACTCTTTTTTAGACTGTCTTGGTCTGTCTGGGCTTCCATAACAAAAATATAAACTTGGGGCTTTATAAACAACAGACATTTATTTCTTACCGTTCTGGAGGCTGGGAAGTCCAAGATCATGGCATGGAGGAATTCTGTTGTCTCATGACAGTCCACTTCCTAGATGTTTTTTTCATTTGTTTTGTTAACTGTAACCTCACGTGGTATAAGGGCCAAGGGAATTTTTGTGGGCCTCTCTTTAAGAATATGAATCCTACTCATGAAGTCTCCACCCTTATGACCTAATCACCTCCCAAAAGCCCCACCTCAAAGTACCATTGTATTGGGGATTAGGTTTTCAGAGTATGAATTTGAGGGGAGAGATAAACATTCCATCTCTAGTGCAGATGAAATATATACATATGAAATAATAAAAAAGTAAATATTTTCATATCTTTTTTTAACATTGTTACTTGTTTGGCTATAGAAAAAAAGGAAAGGAAAAATAGGAGAGCATTAACTTTTTTGTCTTAAATTCTTTTTTTTTAAAGATTTTATTTATTCATTTGGCAGAGAGATACAGAGAGAGAACAGGTAGGCAGAGAGGCAGGAAGCGAGAGAGGGAGAAGCAGGCTCCCAGCTGAGCAGGGAGCCCGATGCAGGGCTCGATCCCAGGACCCCGGGATCATGACCTGAGCCGAAGGCAGCCGCTTAACCGACTGAGCCACCCAGGCGCCCCTTTGTCTTAAATTCAAGTCACTCTAGAAATTGGTTCCAATCTATTTTTCCAACCTCTTATCTTCCCACGTGCATGCCACACCTTACCCTGGCTACTTAGTACCATGCGAGCTCTTGAATGTTCCCTTTCACTTCTGCCTACAGTTCTGATTGAGTCCTGACTGAGTCCTCATTGAGTTTCTTGAGGACAAGAACTTTTTTATCATCTTCATCCTTGTGTATACAAATAATTGCACAGGGTCTGGCTCATAGAAGGCACTCAATTTTTTTCATTCTCTTTTTCTATTCAAGCGGTTCAACAATTTCTTCTGGGCTAGCTGAATTTGCAAAGAACCTCTTCCAACACCCCTTTTCCCTCCAAATTATTAAAGTAATTAAGTACGTATACACACACACATGCATGTGCAAACCCTATTCATTAGATGTGAGGAAAGCAAAACAAATTAAAATAGCACCAATTTCCCTTCTCTTTCTTGGTATCAGAATAATATCCTCATAATTTACCCATGGTTTTCTAAGAAATTGGTGTTTCTGGCAACAAAGCTGATGTTAAGGAATGTATTTGTATTAAGGACACAATGGGTGCATATCCATTTTTAGTTGCCTTACTTTGTTCCTAAAGGGAAGTTGCAAGACAAATGTGTCTTAAAGTATCTTCGAGACTGCAAGTTGTTTACCACATCAGGGTTAATTCTAAACTTTTATGGTACTTTAACTCCTATCTCTACACTCTTGTCTTTCAATTCAGGTGGTTTTACACTGGTCCATCTCCTTAAAACAATTAAACCAGACAAAGGAAACTTACCTCTCCTGTGTTTTATTCCATTCTAAGATGTCGAAAAAGAATAAGACATGCTGCTAATTTTGGCTCAAATATTTTAACTTAAATAGGGAGACACATTTATTAAATTACACTATTCTTCTTGATGAGTCATTTGCCCAAGTTAAAAGATTATTTTTGATTCATGATATATTCTGAGTCAAACAACTATTTGAACACTGACAATTAGTTCGATCTTGGAATTTTCCAATCAATATTTTTTTGAAAGGGAGTGGGGTGAGAAAGAAACATAATTTCTACCAAAAAAAAAAATCCATTTTTAACCCAACATGAACGAGTAGAATGTTCAGTCAAATCTTTGATGTATATATTTTTGAAAAACTCAATTTTTTATATCCAGTACAAATTCTAATTCTGATATACAATATTCATTATTTTATGTTATTTGAATCACTTCAATAACTTCCTTTGCTCTTTGGCTTTTCACAAGACTCTAAATGGAGAGTGTCATTTTGTTTTCAGTAATGGGGCAAGATTAGGAGACATGGTGATCTCCTAAAAGCCACATGGCCATCTTGAAAGTCAAGGCTCAGAAAAGCTTTGTAGGGGCACCTGGTGGCTCAGTCATTGAGCATCTGCCTTGGGCTCAGGTCATGGTCCCAGGGTCCTAGGATCGAGCCCCACGTCAGGCTCCCTGCTTGGCGGGAAGCCTGCTTCTTCCTCTCCCACTCCCCCTGCTTGTGTTCCCTCTCTTGCTGTGTCTCTCTCTGTCAAATAAATAAAATCTTAAAAAAAAAGAAAAGCTTTGTATTCCGAGTGCCTAACACATAAGAGACACACAATAAACATTTAATACATAAAATGGACAGATGAAATTTAAGCTTCTAGTTATCTAGTGTCCTCAGACTCACTTCTGGGCAACATCACATCCTTAAAGTCCTATCGCTCACTAATAGAGGGAGTGACTGGGTCTTCCCACATTCCTGAATGTACAAAGATATTGTTATTTTTGTAGTACAATTAAAAATCACATAGGGTAAAACCCACAAGCAATAGAACCAGACTGTTTAATTCCAAAGCTTTTTTGCCATCACCAAGAAGCACTTCATTAATCAGTTTCACTTCTCCATGCCTCAGTTTTATCTTCAAGAAAGATGGAAAAAATTAATGGCATATCCTTCAGAAGACAGTGAGGATTAAGTGGAATCATGCATAGAACATGTTCAGAACAGTGTATGAAGCAATCCTTCCCGAGATGACTACTATTACTGTTGCTGTTGTTATTGCTGTAGCTTTACTATCTAAGGAATTTAAAGCTGTCCTCTCTCATCTCTTAGCCTTCAATTCTCTACTTCTCAATTCTTAACACAAATTCGATTGTAAGAAACAGTATTCACAAAGCACTCTGAAGGAGATGCATCCTTCTCCCGGGTTCATTCTTTTCAAACTGTGCCTTTTGGAATACTATTAGTCCGTGCTCACTGCATTAGCTTTCTACTCCAACCCACCATCTCCAATACTCTCCCTTTTGTAGTTGTGGGTATTATTTTTTTGAATTCATGTAATAAGACTTTTGCTATGATTCTATTAGAACAATGCATTATTTGATTAGAAACCCTAGGAGCAGCTACGCAATATATTCTTTCGTACCCTTAGGTCTTTCTAGAGATTAGCATAACTGAACGACATTTCCTGGTGTTTCATAAAACCACGTGCAGGAATTTTGCTCTAGCATTTCATCACTGTTGTAATGAAGGGCATTATCATAAATATCCTATTACACTCTACTATATTCATTTCAGCAATGTTGTTTCATAGAGCTCACTTGATATATCAGGTGCAGGCTAAAGTCTTCACATACTTTTGTTCAGGTTGTGCTCATGGCAGCTCTGCAGGGTAGCTAGGAATGATATTGACCTCCTCTTAAATACAAAGGAACTGAGGATTAGAGATATAAAGTATCTTGCCCAAGGTCTCACAATCAGTAAGTGATGTGGCCAGAATGCAAATTCAACCAGAGTGTACTAACATAAATAGTGTTCCCCCAAATTTCATGTTTAGTGGGAACCACAAGATATGGCCTTATTTGTATTTTCTTCAATTACTTTCATCAATATTTTATACTTTTTAGTGTACAGATCTATCATCTCTTTGGTTAAATTTAGTTCTAAATATTTTATTCTTTTGATGCTCTTGTAAATGGATTGGAAGAATTAATATTGTTAAAATATCTGTACTACCCCAAGCAAGTTATAGATTCCGTGCAATCCCTATCAAAATTTCAATGGCATTTTCACATAAAGAGAAAAAAAAATGTATAGAAAAACAAAAGACCATGAATAACCAAAGCAACCTTGACAAAGAACAAAGCTGGAGGGATGACACCCCCGGGTTTCAAAGTATATTACAAAGCTACAATAATCAAAACAATACAATGCTGGCATAAAAACAGACAAATCAATGGAATAGAATAGGGAGCCCAGAAATAAACCCGTATATAAGTGGTCAATTAATTTTCAATAAAGACACCAAAATATGCAATGGGAAAGGATAATCTCTTCAATAAACTGTGCTGAGAAAACTGGATATCCACATGTGAAACAATGAGACTGTACTCTGATCTTACTCCATACACAAAAATCAAGGCTAATGGATTAAAGACCTAAAATCGTAAAGCTCTTAGAAGAAAACATAACTCCTTGGCATTGGCTTTTGCAATGATTTTTTTGTATTTGATATCAAAAGCAAAGGCAACTAAAGCAAAAATAGGCTAATTCTAGAGAACAAACTGAGGGTTGATTGAGGGAGGTGGGTGCAGGATGAGCTACATGGGTGATGGGCATCTTGTGATGAGTCCTGGGTGTTGTATGTAAGTGATGAAACACAAAATTCTACTCCTGAAACCAATATTACACTGTATGTTAACTGGAATTTAAATAAAAACTTGAAACTAAAAAAAAAAAAAAGGCAAAAATAAGCAAGTTGGACTGCGTCAAACTAAAATGCCTCAGCACAGCAAGGAAAACTATCAACAAAATAAAAAGGCAAACTATGGAATGGGAGAAAATATTTGTGAACTGTGTATCTGGTAAGGGGCTAATATCCCAAATATACAAGAAACTCATACAACCCAATAGAAAAAAACAAAAAAACAAAAAACAGCCCAATTAAAAAATGGGCAAGGGACCTGAATAGACATATTCCAAGAAAATATACATATACACGAAAAGGTACTCAACATTATTAATCATCAGGGAAATGTGAATCAAAGAGACAGTGAGACATCACCTCGTACTTGTTAGCAGCCTATTAGCAAAAAGACAAGAGGTAACAAATGCTGGGGAGAATGTAGAGAAAAGGGAAGACTTGTGCACTGTTAGTGGTAATGTAAACTGGTGCAGCCACTACAGAAAACAGTGTAGAGTTTGCTCAGAAAATTAAAAAATAGAACTACTATATGATTTGACAACCCCACTTCTGGGTATATATACAAACGAAACAGAATCACTATCTTGAAGAGATACCTGCACCCCATGTCCTTTGCAACATTCTTCACAGTAGCCAAGATATGGAAACACCCTAAGTGTCCATCAACAGATGAATGGATGAAGAAGATGTGATATATATGTGTGTGGGTATATATACTTTTTTTAAAGATTTTTTAATTTATTTGAGAGCGAGAGAGTGATCGAGAGAGAAAACACAAGCAGGGGTGGTGGCGGCAGAGGTAGAGGCAGAAGCCCCGATGTGGGGTTCGATCCCAGGACTGCAGGATCATGATCTGAGCCAAAGGCAGATGCTTAACGGACTGAGGCACCCAGGCACCCCTAGTTTTGTGTACACACACACACACACACACACACACACACACACACACCCCTATATATGTGTATACACATGTATAGCCCTACACATACACACAGGATGAAATATTATTCAGCTATAAAAAAATAAGGGATTCCTGACATATGTGACAACATGGATGAACATAGAAAGCATTATGCTAAGAAAAATAAGCCAGACAGAAAGACAAATACAGCAATGTATCTGTAGAATCTAGAAAGAAATCAAATTCATGGAAAAAGAGAGTGGAATGGTGGTTGTCAGGGGCTGAGGGTGGGGAGAAATGGGGAAAGTTTGGTAAAAGGGTATAAACTTTCAACTATAAGATGAATAAGATTGGAGGGTCTAATATATTAGTATGGTGATTATAGTTGATAATATTGTATTGTATAATTTAAATTTGCTAAGAGTAGAACTTAAATGTTCTCATCAAAATAAAAATAAATGGTAAATATATGAGATGACAGATATGTCAATTAACAGAATTGTAGGAACTTTTTTTACAATGTACATTATATATATCAAATCATCATGTACCTTTAAAAATTAAAAATTAAAATTGCGTGTTATACCTCAATAAAGTTGTAAAGTGTAAAAAGTGGGGGGAAGGAATGAGAGAATGTGGCCTTATTTCGAACTAGGGTCTTTGTAGATGTAGCCAAGATGATGTCATACCGGATTAAGGTGGGTCCTAACCAATGACTAGTGTCCTTATAAAGAACAAAGAGCAACACAAGGACATGTACAGAGGGAGGATGGCCATGTGAAAACAGAAGTTGAAGAGAGGAGTGATGGAACGTCAAGCTTGGGAATGCCAAGGATGGCTGGCAGCCACCAGCAGCTAGGAAGAGACAAGGAAGGATTCATTCCCAGAACTTTCAGAGCAAACATGGCCCTGATCACACTTTAATTTCAGACTTCTGGTTTGAATAAATTCCTATGGTTTTAAGCCAACCAGTTCTGGTAATTTGTTATACCAGCCCTAGGAAATTAATGCACAATTTTATAGATAAATAAGCATTTTTTTAAAAAAATTATAAAAATGTCCACTATAAATGTAATTATATCTAAGTGTCCTGTCAAATATGCTTTGCTGATTTGGGAACTGCAATAATTCTACTTGCTCAATCCAGAAGCTAATTGTAGCTATACCAATTTATCCAATAAGTAAACATTGAGTATTTATTATCTGCAAAATATGTATCTATTAAGCACTGATGATACAAAGATGACTGAGACACTGATGATTCCTGACCTCAGGGAGTTTAATATCATGGAGTGAAGAAAGAAAGATCTGGAATATTGCAGTATATGAAGAAATGAGATATATTTTGCATTATAAGCAATCTGTTTTGTATTCTTCCATGGACACTGTAAAACCAAGCTGATAATTATTGACAAAGAAAAAAAAAGAAAACAATTATTAACAAAGAAAAAAATAGTTACATTGGGTTGAATCTCCATGGATTAGTGAGACCCAACCAACAAATAGTTCAGTGCATTGATTCTGTTTCTATTTTCAAAACCCCACACACATATATCCAAAGACAGTTTTTTTTTTTCTTACACTGACTGATGCACAGCATTAGCTTTCCCTTTAAGGAGATGGAGTCCTGTTGTCCACTGTTCTTTCTATGGTAAACAAAATAAGAATAAATCCTACAGTAGTTAGCGCTCCATTTTTAAGGGACTAATTAAAAATAAACAGTAGAGTACAGGCAATTAGTGTTAACAAACACAGGCATAAAAACCACAGATAAAGAGCCATTAACACGGAAAAATAATTACTCAATCTTTCCTCCAGATGCTTTTGTCAGTTTCATTTGCTGACACTGACTAACAATTTTGTGAGAGGTTGCTGTAGCCTGCAGTTTGTCCATTCAGTATTTCCCCTTTTGTGTGCCTGACAAACAAAGAAAAATGATCAGGAACGTCAGTGAATTCTCCCAAACTCTATTTAAAATACGATGCTTATATCTCTCTTTGTCATTCTTTTTTTGTGAGTTTTTCCAGGTTTTATGTTACTTGTGAATACAAAGTGATGGTGCAAAAACTTATCATTATGATAGTTGTTTTATGAATGAATATAAAAGGAAGGTAAGACAAGTTGTCTTCCTTTTAAGGATAGGGCATTTGATAGAAGAGGGATTTGAATATGGAGAAAAACACAGAAAATAATATGCAAGATATATTTTGTCACTGCAGAGAATATCTTTGCAATTGTTTGTTCTGATATATTTTGTAATTAAGCCTCACAAGCTGTGTTTGTGCGTGTATGTGTCTTTGGGGAAGAAAAAAAAAAAAGCAATATGTTAATGCTAATACATTTCCAACTATCTGGAAAAAACAATTATGAAGTTAAGTTTCTGGTTCATTTGATCAGTTCAGCAAATCTAGTTCATGTAGATTTCACAGACTACAGTGTCACTAAAGGTTTGCACTAATAAACTCAGGGTTCAACCTGCCAATTCCTACGTTAAAATCACCTTCATCATTGCCACATCACGCAGTGGAACATCATGTAAGAATCCAACTCTTGCCCAAGATTCTGAGTGATGCTATCTTGAGATTTCTCAAGAATTGGCCGGTAAAATCCCATCAACCGTGACGTTCACGATTCATTTATGAAAAAAATGCCAAGAATTGTGATAAAAGTAATAAATAAAGCATACGTACTTCCAGCAAGCTGCTCATCACACACCAAGTTTCAGCATCTGCCTTTCCTAGTTCATGTGACTCCCACCAGTCATGAAACGCATGTGGAAAAATGAAACAACTTACGCAAAGTAATAAGCCTTTTTCTCAGTATCCAGACAACATATATCTCAATGGAGATTGGAAAGAGCATTTAACTAGATGTTCAGTGACCTGAGCTCTGCTATTAACTTATGATGTGGTCTTGAGCATAGGGCACAGTGCCTTTCTGTCCTGAATTTTCTCTCCATGATAAGGGAATTCAACAGAGTGATCTTCAACTTCTTTCTAAGTCAAACATTTTATGGTACTGAGATGTCAACATAAACCTGGTTAAGGCTTCGACCTAGTTCTCCACCCACCTCTTGACCTCTTGTTAATGGTTAAGAACCTACTTATGGGGAGAGAGCTGGAGTCTAATAATCTCTGCCCTGGGACTGCAACAGCTTGGAGGAGCAGCTGGATGAGTAAACCTATATATTACCAAAATCAAATGTTTATACAGAAAAATGCAGGTCACTTTATATGCCACTTTGATTTAAATCCACAATATATGGTAACTGGAGCTTTTTAAAAGAAAAATATACTTTGCACATGGTTCTCTGAAAGAAGTCTATGCGCAGTCAAATAAACACCAGCACTGCTTTGTCTAAGCACTTTAGCCATTTTATCATTCCATGATTTTGTCAGATAGTCTCCATGGTACTATGGAAAAAAGAACAGACATCGATTTGAATCTTGGCCAAGCAATTTACTGTCTCAATGACTTTGAAGATGTTGTTTGTTCTCTCATATCTTCAACTGTACGTCAGGAATTATAGTTCATATTTTGTAGAAAGTGATAGAAGTTAGAAATGGCTGGAAATGACTTAGAAATAGCAGCCCTTCAGTAAATGATAGCTATTCTTGGTAGTCTATATCTCTGATATGGTTAGAAAAATGTTGCTCATAGATCATGTATTTCAATCACAAGCCATGCCATAGATTTTTCTTTGTAGCCATGAAGATATTATCTAAAAGTATCTGGTATATCTGGCTATTCTTTTCAGCATCATTAAGTGATCATCTGCTGGACAAGAAACTTGTGCATATTTTACCTCAGAATATTGGTATATAAAATATTCTAGAAATTTCCTTTAAGCAGTGTTTGTACCACATTCAAAACTAAATTCTAGTCCATGTGCAAGTGATGAGAGAATCTAGAATCTGATGAAAATGAAAACAAAAATCTTTCAACCTAAAAATAATGGAAATCAAGTTGGTAAATTAGTTGGGACAAGAGATGATATAACAATTTGACCCAATTCCTGTCCTATTATAACTATTCAATCATATGAAGACAGACTATATGGCTAAGAACAGATATTCTTTGGTAAATGATATTCAGTATTCTAACAGGTGTGAGTTTTCATGAATGCTTCCATTGAACTGACTTTGACATGTTATAAAAAAGGGGGGGGGGTGAACTTCCATGTCCAGAATTAAAAGAAAGAGAAAGAGAGAAGGATAGAGAGAGGGGCAGAGCCAGAGACAGAGAAAGAGAAGACGTCTAACATAATGTAAAATCCATACTACCATGGGATTTAGAAGTAATCTTTATTCTTGAAACTATGACTATTACATAAACTCAGAGGGATGTTACTGAGGGAACACTATGCATTTGTTCAGCAGGATTTCAGTGAAATGGACAATTCACTGAGCCTAAAACCTTTTGGAAACAAGAAATCATCAGGCTGTCATTTCCACTTAAGAGTTTTCAGTTCGGTAGATGTATCACCTGTAGTAGTTAATTAAAAATAGTTTTAAAATTTCTTTTCATTATTATCCCTAACACACTGGCATAATAGAAATCAGTATCTTTTTCCTCAATTACTAGGTAGAAAGACATAACTAGTATAATTATTTTAAAAGTTACTTAAGATTCTTTTCCTTAAGAAGAATTTCAAGTTAATCTTCTTAAGAGGCAATTATTCAGAGCAGAGGCCAGAGAGAGAGAAATAGTCATCTATGTCTTACAGATCCTCTGATCATTTCTAGAGTTCTAAGAGACACTTAGTATATCCTCAGTAGGTCTCCTTCAGCCTTAACTAAAAGTTTGTATCATTTTCCTAGTGACCAGATGGTTCTTTAATCAGTACAAGAGCCAATGTCTTTATCTGAATGCTGTCTGGAACATGGATATTCAGTGACTGACTCACATGGCTCTGTCCACATTAATAAAGAAATAAAAGTGTAAAAATAAATTGATCTGGCCAACAAGTGCAAAAAGAAAGAGAGCTATGGAGGCTCTTGCATCAGGTAACTTAGAGGGCCAGTTCTGGATGTGTCAAACATTGCTTCCGCCTACATTCCAAGATGAGCACTCTCTACGGATACACCTGACTGCTAAGAGAATGGAATAGGTATGGCAGATATTCCCTAGGAGAAGGGGAAAACAGATTGGTGAGCTTCTAACTAGTCTCTGCCAGCATTGTGTTCTTGTTATGTCTTTTATTCAAAGTAATCACTGGGTACCTAGTACAGGCTGCTGATACCAAAGATCCAATACTGAGCTGAACTAGCCAATTCTTTCATTTCCTGAGAACTCAAAGAGAAAATGTATAAAAACCTGTATGAATGCTCTCAGACACTTGGATTTCAGGAACATGTAAAATTTCATAACATTTAACAAGTTTCAAAAAATGCTGTCCTCTGGAGGCACCTGGGTGGCTCAGTCATTAACTGTCTGCCTTCGGCTCAGATCATGGTCCCGGGGTCCTGGGATTGAGCCCCACATCAGGCTCCCTGCTCGGCAGGAAGCCTGCTTCTCCCTCTCCCACTCCCCCTGCTTGTGTTCCCTCTCTTGTTGTGTGGCTCTCTGTCAAATAAATAAAATCTTAAAAAAAAAATACTGCCCTCTGGAATCACATATATTTCATTAAAATGGAAAGGGCAGCTTAATAATTAAATATAGGAAGAATCGAATCTCATAATAAGATGCAGTCCTTGAAATTAAGTATCAAAGTTAAGTGTCTTAAGTTTGGGAAAAGCCACTCTTTGTTTTTATTTGTTGTGGACAAATGACAGTTTATTACAGAACAATGTACCCTTTGGATCAACATGGAAGAGACCCTCCTGTGGCAGGGAAAACACTGTCTTCCCAGCAGCCCACTGTAATTTTAGGCATCTCATTTACATTTTTCTTTATACTTAACTGATAAAGTTTAACTCTCAGTGGAGCACTTCATCCATCTAAATAAACCATAGGCTTTGACCACCCAACAACTTTCTAGAAACACAGTGATCCTCTGAGAGAGCCCTTTTACTCTTACCATAGGCAATCATTTATGGAGTGCTTCAGACCTTACTTTTTTTGGCATAATTTTTTGTGAATTATTTCCAGTCATATTGCCTAATGGTCAGAAAAGGTGACCTGTAAAGTTTCGGCTTTGAGATATTCTTTGAGGCACACCTTGTTGCAAAGTTCATGATTAATATTTGTGAACACTCCATGATGCTTAAAATAGTGCTTGGAGAATACTAATGTTCAAAAATATACACTCCTTTTACCTCTAATCCATACACCCATTGGAGGAGTTTACCCCCCACTCGACTGATGTTGAATTTAGTCCCAAGACTTGCTTTGGCTCAAAGTGTGTAGAGTATGCAAACCCTTATTCTTGAATTTGGGCTCAACCTTGCTTATTTGGTCAATGGAATGCAGGTGGAAATGACAGTGAACTAGTCATGACATTAGTCATGACATTAAGCCTTAACAAGTATTATATTTCCACTTGCCATTTCTGCTGCTACCATTGCCACGAAAAAATACGCTGGCTATGTTGTGGGTCCAAAGAGGCCAAGAGAGATGTGAAACAGGCCTGACTCAAGATTCTAAGCTCAATCAAGCTCACCCGAAATTTGCTGACCCCCAACCAACCTACAGATGCATGAAATGAGTACAGGTGAGATTAACACATACATTCCATGTGATCTGAAGACATAAGAAATAAATGTTGTTATTTTTATATGGCAGTGAGATTTTGGACTGTTTGTTAGCCATTAGCAGCAGACTGATGCAGTGTTAGAATGCTCTATGTGTGGAGTACAAAGTTTTACACATGTGTTAAATGAAATATGCTAATATGATACTCAGATTCTCTAATTACCCTCATCTATTTGATCTGTAAGGGCTAAGAAAAGTATATAAAGATCTTACAAAAAGCTAAGATTCAAATGCACTTCATATTTCTAATAGTTTTGCATTATGTATTTTTATGCACAAATATAATATTTTAAAGGTGTTTCAAAGATTGTGGCCAATTCTAATTCTGTAAGATGTAGACACCAACTTAGAGAGATATAGTAATGTTATTATCCAAAATCCCCTTCAGTGTTAATTATATTTTAACAGTGATTTTTGAAACATGAAGACTATAAGTAAAGGATACACCTGAAATAATGCAATTTCACAGACTCTGGAAGGCAGATGGAGGATTTATTTTGAGAATAATGTCTTTCGATATCAGATCTCAAGTTATATTAAATATGTGACCACTTAACTTATCTTTTGGGATAGTCTTGATAATGAAATCTGGAGACATATGTGAAATGGGATAGCTTTGGAAAGATAAATTCATCTAGTGTATAAAACAAAATTTAATTCTGTGAAGTACCTATTGAAAATGTTGGCTTTTTTTTGTTTTGTTTTTGAAAATGTGGGCATTAACAGAGTATGGTTGTTTTGTTTTACACATAGGTGTCTACCTATTTTTGCTTTGTGTATATTTCATTGTGGCATTATAAATTAGGAAGGGAATTGTCCTTGGAGTAAAAACTAAAATTCAATGCTACCAATTTTTTTCCTAGGTGGAATTTTCTCTTTAGATCTGAGTCTTATTATTTAATGCAAGTTTTCAAACACTTAAAGTAGATATATATTAATCTGTTGATTAATTATTGAACTGTTGGCTAATATAGAGTGTCTCTGTTTGGGGTCCTGAAATGTTTTCTGGCTCCTTGATTTGTAATAAGCACAACCTTGAGAGAAACTAAGACATTCTACGTGAATAATATTTATTGAAACTTCATACAATTACCACAGTTTTTACCTAATTGAATTTTGGATGGGATTTGTTTTAGTTTCAAGTTATGTAAACATCCCATATTTGTTTATAATGGAAAAGGATTATTAAAGCACTCAATCATGTAATTATATTTGAACACAGGAAATATATTAGATTTCTGTGGTCCAAAATGGGAATACAAGTTTGACTATGGGTCTTATAAATAGAATATTTCTCTTGTTTTAGATTCAGACAAATTTGAGTCAATGTTTATGAGCATGTAAAACTCTAGTTAACCATTCCCCCTTACCTGAGAAAATCAAGTTTGTCTTACTTATTAGCAAGTTAACAACCTTTTAAAAAGTACTCTAATGCAATAATGTATTCAAATTTAATAATTATTATTTCTAGATTTATAGATCTTATTTAAATATAATGGGATGATTTTCCAGGGGACTTCCTTATGTTGTATGCAGCTCTTCAGTATAGCAGCAATAATGTGGGGTATTTGCATGGACATTTAGAGTTGCTGAAGTACACCTTGTGCCTGTCAAATTGTAGGTATTTCTAGGAAACTAGATCACCCATTATAGGTACTAATCTCAATTTTTTTAAGGCAGAAATATGGAATGACCCTAGACCCAAATTTCTCCATGATCTGTGTCCGAAACTAGTAGGTGGGAGACTGTTCTTTGATCACTACAACTTCTGAAATCTGCAGCTTCTTTGGTACAGTAAGATTACATTACCTGTCCTACTTATAGCTAAGTACTGGCAAATGATGGGGTACTCTTCAGTGAAATGCAAGATCCAGTCAATGGACTAGTGAAAACTATACTTTTGAAAATCAAATGTCTTAATCCTAAATTAAACAAATATAGTGAGAAATATTATTGTGTCAAGTAATTGAGCTGTGCGTTTTGACAAGTCTTGGGTTCACTTTTGGAATTGAGTTTTGAGTGTTGAAATTATTATTCATCAGACAGCACTATTATCTTAAATATAGAATTAAATTTCTCAAAATAATAGAAAAAATGGAAAGCAAATTTGGACACTTTTAGGCCTGTCCCCTGAAAATCTGCCAAGCTTGGGGCACCTGGGTGGCTCAGGCATTAAGCGTCTGCCTTCAGCTCAGGTCATGATCCCAGGGTCCTGGGACCCAGCCCCTGCTTCGGCCTCCCTGCTCAGCGGGAGGCCTGCTTCTCCCTCTCCCACTCCCCCTGCTTGTGTTCCCTCTCTCGCTGTGTCTCTCTCTGTCAAATAAATAAAAAAAGAAAAACAGAAAAAAAAAGAAAATCTGTCAAGCTCTATCACACATGCAGGTCATACATACAGTCTGCTTGTGTGACTCATGTTTAAGCTAGGTGTTGAAAATGATGGAGTCTCAAGAAGGAAGAAGTCCATATCACCATTGGAGGGAGTCTCTGCCAATCATGATGTCCATAGCAATTTTGGACTTTGCATAAGTAAGAAAGAAACTTTTGCTGGTAGATTGTTTCCAAAGGGGGGGTGTCACAATAATTCCTCTCACCTACCATCTCCCATGTGTAGATGCACACCAATTATTAGACAACTCAAGGAGATTCCTTCTACATTTTTTCATTACCCCAGTGGTAACGTTTTGCTGGACTCTAGTGTAGTATTACAAAGAGTACCCCGGTATCAATATAATCTACCAGTAGCATTTAGATTTCAACAGTTTTACTTTTGTGCATATGCATGTGTGTATTTAGTTGCATGCAATTTATCCTATGTGTAGATTCATGTCACCACCACAGCAAGATTCAGAACAGTTCCATCACCTAATGTTGTCCTTTTATGACATACTCACCACTCTCTCCTAACTTTACCCCAATCTCTGAAAACCACTAATTTGTTCTCCATCTTGAAGTTTTGTTATTTTTGTTAAAGATTTTATTTATTCATTTGAGAGAGAAAGAGAGCATGAGAGAGCACAAGCAGGGGGAGCGGCAGAGGAAGAGTGCCCTGGCATCATGACCTGAGCTGAAGGCAAATGCTTAACTGTCTGAGCCACCCAGGTGCCCCTGAAGTTTTGTTATTCTTAGGTAAATTTTATAAATGGAGTCTCACAGTGTGTAACCTTCTGGCAATGACAGTTTTTGCTTAACATAATTCCCTGGAGATCCAAGTTGTTGTGTGTATCAATAGACCCTTATTTTTTCATGCTTAGAAATATCCCATAGTATGACTATACCAGGTTTAACCATTCACCCACTGAGGGACATTTGGATTGTTTCCAGTCGGACTATTCAAAATAAAGCTGCTATGACTATTTGATAAGGATCCCTGTATGAACATAAGTGTTCATTTTGACAAAATAAATGCCCTGGAGTGCAACTGGTAAGACATATAGTAGTTGCACGTTTAGTTTTTTTTTTTTTTTAAAGATTTTATTTATTTATTTGAGAGAGAATGAGAGATAGAGAGCACCAGAGGGAAGAGGGTCAGAGGGAGAAGCAGACTCCCTGCTGAGCAGGGAGCCCGATGTGGGACTCGATCCCAGGACTCCAGGATCATGACCTGAGCCGAAGGCAGTCGCTTAACCAACTGAGCCACCCAGGCGCCCATGTTTAGTTTTTTTTAAGGAAAATGCAAAAGTTTTCAGAATGGTTGTATCACTTTACCTGCCCACCAAAAATGAGTGACACAGATTTTTTGCATTCTCACCAAGATTTGATGCTGTCACTGTTTTTTTTTTATTTTAATTCTTTGATAGGTATATAGTGGTATCTTATTGTGGTTTTAATTTGCATTTCCCTGATGGCTAATGATATAGAACACTTCATGTGCTTATTTGCCATCTGTATATCCTCTTCAGTGAAATGTTCTTTACTATTGACTTTTGAGAGATATTTACATATTCTACACACTAAACTCTTAGTGAATATATGGTTTGCAAATATTCTCTACCAATCTATAGATTGTCTTTTCATCTTCTTTAGCCTTTTGCAGACCAAGTGTCCTTAATCTTGATATCAAATTTGTCATACTTGCTTTTATGGGTTGTGCTTTTGGTGTCAAATCGAAGAACTCATTCCCTAACTTTTGTCTCAAGTATTTTCTTATATGTTTTTTTCCGAATGTTTTATAGTTTTACACTTTATATTTAAGTCTGTGATCCATTTTGAGTTAGTTTCTGCATAAGACATGAGATTCTGGTCAAGGTTCATTTTTTAAACTTTTTTTAAAAATTTTATTTTATTTTTGGGCGCCTGGGTGGCTCAGTTGGTTAAGTGACTGCCTCCGGCTCAGGTCATGATCCTGGAGTCCTGGGATCGAGTCCCGCGTCGTGCTCCCTGCTCGGTGGGGAGTCTGCTTCTCCCTCGGACCCTCCCCCCTCTCATGCTCCCATGCTCTCTCTCTCTATATCTCATTCTCTCTCTCAAATAAATAAATAAAATCTTTAAAAATATTTTATTTTATTTTATTTTATTATGTTATGTTAGTCATCATACAATACATCATTAGGTTTTGATGTGGTGACCCATGATTCATTGTTTTCGTATAACACCCAGTGCTCCATGCAGTAGTGCCCTCCTTAATACCCATCACTGGGCTAACCCATCCCACACCCCCCTCCCCTCTAAAACCCTCAGTTTGTCTCTCAGAGTCCACAGTCTCTCATGGTTCATCTCTCCCTCCGAGCTCCCCCGCTTCATTTTTCCCTTCCTTTTCCTAATGTCCTCCATGCTATTCTTTATGTTCCAAAAATAAGTGAAACCATATGATAATTGACTTTCTCTGCCTGACTTATTTCACTTAGCATAATCTCCTCCAGTCCCATCCATGTTGATGTAAAAGTTGGGTATGCATCCTTTCTGATGGCTGAGTAGTATTCCATTGTATATATGGACCACATCTTCTTTATCCATTCATCTGTTGAAGGACATCTTGGCTCTTTCCACAGCTTGGCTATTGCAGACATTGCTGTTATGAACATTGTGGTGCATATGGCCCATCTTTTCACGACATCTATGTCTTTGGGGTAAATACCCAGAAGTGCAATTGCTGGGTCATAGGGTAGCTCTACTTTTAATTTTTGGAGGCACCTCCACACTGTGTTCCAAAGTGGCTGTACCAACTTGCATTCCCACTAACAGTGTAAGAGGGTTCCCCTTTCTCCACAACCTCTCTAACATTTGTTGTTTCTTGCCTTGTCATTTTTTGCCATTCTAACTGGTGTAAGGTGGTGTCTCAGTGTGGTTTTAATTTGAATTTCCCTGACAGCTAATGATGATTAACATTTTTTCATGTGTCTGTTAGCCATTTGTATGTCTTCTTTGGAGAAGTGTCTGTTCATGTCTTCTGCTCACTTTTTTTTTTTTTAAAGATTTTATTTATTTATTTGAGAGAGTGAGAATGAGAGAGAGAGAGAGAGAGAGAGCACATGAGAGGGGGGAGGGTCAGAGGGAGAAGCAGACTCCCTGCTGAGCAGGGAGCCCGATGCGGGACTCGATCCCGGGACTCCAGGATCATGACCTGAGCCGAAGGCAGTCGCTTAACCAACTGAGCCACCCAGGCGCCCCTGCTCACTTTTTGACTTACTTGTTTTTTGGGTGTTGAGTTTGAGAAGTTCTTTATAGATCTTGGAAATCAGTGCTTTGTCTGTAGTGTCATTTGCAAATATTTTCTCACATTCCGTAGGTTGCCTCTTTATTTTGTTGACTGTTTCCTTTGCTGTGCAGAAGCTTTTTATCTTGATGAAGTCCCAAAAGTTCATTTTTGCTTTTGCTTCAGTAACCTTTGGAGATGTATCTTGAAAGAAGTTGCTGTGACCGATGTTGAAGAGGTTATTGCCTGTGTTCTCCTCTAGGATTTTGATGGATTCCTGTCTCACATTGAGATCTTTCAGTTCATTCTTTTCTTTCTGATATTTAGCATTACTTCCTTCTGCTTACATTGGGTTTATAGTGTTCTTTTACATTTTTTTTCTTTTATGGTAGGGACATAGATTATTAAACGAGAACTTTCCTTATTTCTTATTTATTTATTTATTTATTTATTTATTTGAGAGAGAGAGAGAGAGAGAGAGGGAGCTGGGGGAAAGGGGGTGGGAGAGAGAATCCAAGCCAACTCCTCACTCAGCATGGAGCCTGATGTGGGCTTGATCATCATCTGAGCCAAAAACCAGGAGTTGGTCGTTTAACCACCTGAGCCACCCAGGTGCCGCAGAGAATTTTCCTTATTCTAATTTCCAATCATGCCTTTTTGTTAATGTGACTTTGCCACTTCTACCATCAAGTAGTGGAATCTGGTTTTTCTCCATTTGACTCTCAGCTGGGTTTGTAAATTTACTTGAACAAAAAAACAACAGAAATTATCCATTAGGACATTTAGGCTAAGCCTTATAAGGATTAACAGCACTGTAATTTCTTTTCTTATTTTTAAATTGAAGGATAGTTGACACACAATATTATATTAGTTTCAGGTGTATAACATAGTGATTCAGCAATTATATACATTACAGAATGCTGACCTAAGAAATATATCTACCATCTGTCATCATACAAAGTTATTATAATATTATTGACTATAATATCCTATGCTGTACTTTTCATCCCAATGATTTATTTATTTTATAACTAGAAGTTTGTACCGCTTAATCACCTTCACCTATTTTGCTCATCTGCCCACCTTTCTCCATTATGGCAACCACCAGTTTGTTCTTTGTACTTAAGAGTTAGTTTCTGTTTTTGCTTGTTTGTTTGTTTTTTTAGATTCCTCATATAAGTGAGATCATATGGTATTTGTCTTCCTCTGTCTGACTTATTTCATTTAGCATAATACTCTCTAGGTTCATCCACATTGTCATGAATAGCAAGATTTTGTTCTTTTTTGTGCCTAAATAATATTTCATTGTATGTATGTACATGTGTGTGTGTGTGCGTGTGTGTGTGTGTATCACATATTCTTTATACATTCATCTATTTATGAATGCTTAGGTTGCTTCCATATCTTGGCTATTGTGAGTAATGCTACAATAAACATAGTGGTGCATATATCTTTTTGGATTGGGTATTAGGATTTGGTATTTCTATTTTTAATTTTTTGAGAAAGCTGCATGCTATTTTCTATAGTGACTGCACCAATTTCATTCCTGTCAGTAGTACATGATGGTTGCCTTTTCCATATCCTCACTGAAACTTGCTATTTTTTGTCTTTTTGATCTAACCATTCTGTGAATTGATATCATGTTGTGGTTTTGATTAACATTTCCCTGATGATTGGTGATGTTGAGAATTTTTTCATGTGCCCATTGCTATCCATATATTCTTTGGAAAAGTGTCTATTTAGGTCCTCTGCCCATTTTTTAATCAGAATATTTGTTATTTTGGTATTGAGTTGTATGAGTTCTTTTTTTTTTTAAACATTTTATTCATTTGAGAGAGAGAGAGAGAGTACAAGGAGGGGGAGAGGCAGAGGGAGAGGAAGAAGCATACTCCCCGTTGAGCTGGGAGCCTGTTGCGGGGCTTAATCCCAGGACCTGGAGATCATGATCTTAGCCTAAGGCAGACACTTAACCATCTGAGCCACGCAGGCCCCCCCATGTATGAGTTCTTTCTATATTTTAGATATTAACCCTTATCAGACATATCATTTGCAAATATCTTTTCCCATTCAGTTGGTTGCCTTTCATTTTGTTGATGGTTTCCTTTGTTATTTAGTCTTTTTAGTTTTTCAGTTCCTACTTTTTTATACTTTTGCTTTCATTTCCCTTGTCTGGGGAGACAGATGTAGAAAAATATTGCTATGGCCAATGTCCAAGCATTTAGCCTACATGTTTTCTTTTAGGAGTTTTATGGTTTCAGGTCTTACACTTAGTTCTTTAATCCTCTTTAAGTTTATTTTTGTGTATGGTGTAATAAAGTGGTCCAATTTCATTCTTTGGCATGTAGCTGTCCAATTTTCCCAGCACCATTTGTTGAAGAAACAGTCTTTTCCTCATCGTACATTCTTGCCTCCTTTATTGTAGATCAATTGACCATATGTGTGTGGGTTTATTTCTGGGCTATTGATTCTGTTCCATTGATCTATGTGTTTATTTTTGTGACTCTACCATACTGTTTTGATTATTATAGCTTTTAGGTATAGTTTAAAATCTTGAATTGTGTTTCCTTTGGCTTTGTTCTTCTCTCTCAAGTTTAGCAGCACTGTTTTACCCTTCTGGAAGGCAGGCACCATGTAAAGAGACATGAGCTAATACTCTGAATGATGAGAGACCATATGGAAAACAAAACCACAAGGAGGAGAAACACAATACCACACTGGTAGCCAAAAACAGGGCTATAAAATGTAAATAGAACAGGCTTGATCTTCCAGTAATATAGAGCAGAGATGAGCCCTACCATCTGAGACTTGCTGGAATTTGTGACCCAATGAATTTGAACAATTCAGTTTTTGGCTTTAAGCCACAGAATTATGGTGTTGTTTTTCTATACAGTAATAGACAAACATTTTTATTTGTGAAACAACTAAAATTTCTGGCTTGGTTGTTACCTTGTCTAGCAATACCTTAACTCATGCAAAAACCAGTCAACAAATCCTCCAAATTGAAGTTTTTATTTGTTTTCAAGATTTTATTTATTTGATCTTCTTTTTTTTGATATAATGTACTATTTGTTTCAGAGGTACAGGTCTGTGATTCAACAGTCTTACACAATTCACAGCACTCACCATAACACATACCCTCCCGAAAATGAATGGGGGGAAATCAGAGCGGGAGATGAACCATGAGAGACTATGGACTCTAAGAAACAAACTGAGGGTTCTAGAGGGGAGGGGGCTGGGGGGTTGGGTTAGGCTGGTGATGGGTATTAAATAGGGCACCTACTGAATGGAGCCCTGGGTGTTATACACAAACAATGAATCATGGAACACTACATCAAAAACTAATGATGTAATGTATGGTGATTAACATAACATAATAAAATTTAAAAAAAGAAGAAAAAAAGACTATTTTTTGAGAGAGAGAGATGGAGAGAAAGAGCATGAGTGGGGGGAGGGAATTAACAGAGGAAGAAGCAGACTCCTCTCCAGAGTAGGGAGCCCGACCTGGGGCTAGATCCCAGGACCCCAGGATTATGACCTGAGCTAAAGGCAGACACTTAACCGACCGAGTTAATGTGTCCCCAAACTGAAGTTTTGATATAGATAAAACAATTATGTAATAGAGCAGGGATTTACATGTATTTACTGAATTTTAAATATTTTATTTATAGTTTAGTAAAAACTACCATAGCCATAATTCCCAGGTACTTTAAGTATCTTAATTTTAAATTAAACATAAAAGGTGAAAAATATTATTGTGGCAAATCTTCAAATCTCACATATTTTCTAGGGTTTTGGCACATTTCTGGATTGAATTTCAAGTGCTCAAATTAATTTTGTATTTTAGGTAGTGACAGCATTATTATTTAAAGATACAATGAAACTTCTCAAAATGACAGAAAAAAAAATAGAGAAAACCTCACCAAGTTTTAATGAGTGGCCAACCTATTGAGCTCATGTTTTGAGAAGCAGTGTTAGAAGAAAGGGATATGAGAACTAGTATTCTAATACTATCAGTCTTATAGGCAACGTACCATAAGTATTATTAATTCCTGAACTACTGATAGTTCTTTTAACTAAACAGAACTCATGGGACCCAGGTTACACTCTGAGCTCTGACATTGCTTCCTTTTCATCAAGTTGCTTAACCATTTGACCTGACTATTCTAATGACTAAAGCTCTTTAATGGTATGCTTCTAAATAATTTCCTCCTATCCACCACAACAGTCACACATCTGTAAAGGTTACAGAAACTAATCTTATTGCTCATAATTTATGAGATATTTTGAAAATACCAAGTGCTGTGTAAACTTGTTGATTCCTTTTACACTTGTGATTCTTTACTGATAAATTTTTTTAAAAGTTTTCAAGTGCCCTAAATGTATATTTCAGCTTTAATAAAACATTAAATTCCATTTAATCTATGGCATGATACCATCAATATTTTATATTTTTTGTGTACCATTTAAACCTCATATTCCAGCATCCTTGTAACTTGATAAAATGAATATAGATCATCTCACCTAAGAAAATGGAGACCCATCTGTTATATTTTAAATGCATCTGTTCATCTGCTAAATCCATTTGTCAAATTCATTTAGGTTAAAAGAGATTTCTTCTAAGTACATAAAATGATATGTGAGAAAAAGAATTAAGACAAAGTCCTGCTTTACCAGATACCAAGGGTAGGGGAAGCTTACCCAAAACCATTTTTCCAAATGTTTTAAAAATGTTTTTAACATATTTTACCTGAATTATGCAAACCACATTTAATCTGCTTTGAAAACTGTCCTTAAATATATTAGTTAGAAAGGATCATTTTTAGATAATGGAAACATTTTTAACTTATCTTCTAAAGCATATAACTTCAGGGGAAAATTAAAATACATTTTCTATTTAGATATACAAGGGAGAGATGATGGAGAGCTTAGTTTTTTTCTGAATGTAATCTGGACTTTCATTAGTTTGAATTGGAGGAAATTTATAAAATTATATTCATTTATTGTAAATGTCATGTCCTCTACTTAAACATTGAGCTTTAGGTAGGGTAAGTTCCACTTCTACCCAGTTCCACAGATTTTTAGAAATGATTGATAAGTTGGATCCAGAAAATTCTAGACATAGGGAAATTGATTAGTTGTTCAGAACATCTCTTGGACATTAAGAAAATGACCTTCCTTTCTGTGTTAACATTGATCTCACCTAAAATGAGCTTCTTTCATGTTCTTATCCAATTTTCTTAACATGACATTTAATTTGGACCAAATGAACTCTTGCATATCTTATCTATTCCCTATATTTTTAATAACAAATATGAATCTATCATTTACTAGCAATGTAAATAATTTTGTGCAACTATACGAACCTCATTATTCTTATCTGTGCAATGGGACAATACTATCTACTATCATATTAGGGTAACACAAAGACTTTTTCAAAAAAAATGTGAGGTATGTAAAAGGACTAATCATGTCTAAATTTGCCATATACAAATTTAAGGAATTATTTCTAATTCACACAATTCGTCTATCTACTGCCTTTCCAGAAGTTACCATAGTTGTCATAATTCTGAAACTTTCAAATATTCTTTTCTTTTGGGTTATCCTCACTCAACACTTCGCTGTGTTTTTCACCTATGTAATTTCTACTTATCTCCAAAGAGCTAGATCACCTGTTGCCTGCAACCACCTCTGTTCTCATCACACTTGTGCACTCCTTCCCCTGCTCTCCTTCACCATACCATTTGTAACTCCTCATTTATATATCCATCTCTCCTCCCAAATAGTAGAGACCCTCTAATTCAAGTTTATATCCTCAAAGCCCAGCATTTAGAAGGTATTCAAGAACTGTTTTCTGAAGGAAGGAAATAAAAATATATATTATTACGCCATTTTTTCTTATCTTAAATGTTTCCTGGGTCTAGAATATTCTCGCCCACATTTTAAGATGTGTTTTCTTGCCACTTATCAAACATAACATGATTTCTCAGGCAAAAAGTGAAAGCCCTCTTTTGTGTGCTCATAATATTCTATGTATAACTTTTGTTGTCATTGCTATAATTTAATCACCTCCTCTTTCCCCATGTTTTGTGTCTTTTAAAATTTTATAGTTCTAAAAATATGGATCCCAAATTCAGATGCCAAATTGACCAGACAAGCATGAAAATAAAATGGAACAGGGTAGTATTAAAACAGTTACCATTTGCTTAACTTTTATTGGATTCCAGAAACTGGAATCTATTAACTCCTATGTGCTAAATAATATTTTTATCCCATTAAGAAATAAACTGAAGCACAGACAGTTTAAGTAACTTGCTGACGTGAAGGAGGCAGAGTTTGAAACCAAACAGGTCTTCTCCAGGATCCACACTCTTAAGCACTGGAATAAATAAGCTATGAAGTAGAAGAGTAGGTAGGGAGATGTGCTACTGAGGACAAACACATGTTCTAAACAGCCACTGGTAACTCACTGACTTAATACAATACACTGTATTAATGCTCAAGCAAAGACTGTGGTGCTTGGGTGGCTCTCCAAGGGACTTGTAAGACTATCACAAATTGACTAATACACAGAGAATAACATCTTATGAGAAAGAAAACCCTATTGTGAACCCAATCTTGTACAGTATTTGGTAAAGCACTAGCACCTTGCCTGGCCATCTGTAAGTGTTCCCATTTGAATAATACATAACATTGAGAATTCAAAGTTCCTCTGTTTCTACACATATTTTGTGTTTTTTAACAGTTTTGATCCATAGCAAGTATTAAAAAGTTCTTGAATGAATCAAGAAATGAATGAATAAGTAAAAGGGGAATATGTAAGTGGGAAGTGTTGCTCTTAATGTTTACAGTAAAATACTTGCTTATTGGGGCGCCTGGGTGATTCAGTCAGTTAAGTGTCTGACTCTTGATTTCACCTCTATTTCTAGTAATATCTCCAACTAATTATCTTGAGAAATAGCGTTCCACAGCAAATTTTATTCCACATGCATGTGGGGGGGGGAAGCAAATAACAACAATAAACCCCCAAAAAACAAACAAACAAAAAAAACCTAGTAAGTTAAACCTAGTAAACATCTTTTAAGAGAATAGACTTTATTTTTTAGAGAAGTTTTGGTCCACAGCAAGTCAATATCTTTTTGAAATCATATACGATATCTCAAGAACATAAAGAAAATGTTCAAACACCACCAACAACAACAACGATAATATAGTGAACAGGGGCTGAAGTTAAGGATTTTCTGTGGGCATTTATCAATTTTAGAAAATTGGGTCTTGGGTATCAAAATTCATATAGAGGAGAGAATATAGAAACTTGGATCCAAACAAAATATAAAGTTGGAGCTAGTTTACTCCAGTTTTCCACCAAACACACACACAAAAACAGGGGCCTTGAATACTGTACCATCCGTGAAAGAATATTCTAGAAAACATTCTCCCATATGCAAAATGAGAGACTGAAGAAAGATAATTTTCTGCTTCAACCTATGATCTAGGTGAGAGAAAAAAAATCTTCCTGAATATTTGTAATCTCAAATTGACAAAAACGTACACATGTGCAGAAAGACCTAGCAAAAGAGAGTGAGAGACGGGGGGGAGGGGCGGGCAGGGGGGACCATGCTGAATATTAGAAGAGAGGTTTGGGAACAGGTGTCTGACTACATAATCATTTCTCCACTCATCTATTTTCTGACTTTGGACACTTTCATTATATTTGAGCCTATTCCATTTGTGAAACATACTCTTCTTCTATATTACATGGTTTCTATGAAGGCTCATTCAATTCTTTCTTAGACCAACTCCTCCTTGACTAATAAAAACTTGAAACACCTAGAATTGCATAACTGTTTTGGTAAACTAGATTTTTCTTTTTCCAAAGCAAAAAGAACAGGTTGGCGACACAACATTATCCAATTTTACTCCATCTTGTTTCAGCACCTGAATCAAACCAGCCATTGGCTCTGTCATTCAAGTTGTTTTTAAAATTATTATTATTTTTGACATTTGAAAGGAAATAAAACCCTTTTTGTGACAGGTCTAGAAACTCAAGCACATTTGGACATTCTGAACTGCCCTGCTGTTAAATCTTACCTAAATACACTGCCTTACATCTCCACACCCGACCTCCTGCCTTTTTTCTCTCTCAGTCTGTGAAGTGGTACAATGCCCATCAAACATATCAGACTTGCCCTAGGCAGTAAGCTCCAAAGCAGCTCCAGGAGGGATGGGTAGATGGGGATGCCTCTGGTGAGTGGCCCAACATTTAAGTTGCTGTAAGGAGACACACAACAAAAGCAACCATCCATCCATTTCCAAAAATGTGATGCCTCTTGACTCTGCTTCCTATGGTGATGTCTTTTTGCTATTAAATGGCTGCACAGCCCCGGAAAGCATGACAGGTTTTATCAGCCTTGACAGTTGTCTGGAAGAAACAGCAGGCAACCTAAACTTCAGCTGCCATGCAGCAATCTGCTCAGGTCCTGCCAGATACCGCAAAGCTGAGTCTGACCAGCACTCAAACAGAAGCCCTCCCTGCTGTGTGTGTACAGACTGCTTCAGGGCATGTTCTTTTTGTGCAGGGAGTGAGGGTTTCAATTTATGCTGGGACTGTATTAAATAGAACCTGGGGGATGACATTTATGACTGTTAAAATAGCCAGTCCAAATTTGTGTACTTATTCCTGGTATCTCTATGGGCCTGACAGTGGGATAGGTCCTCCAGGTAATGCAAAAAGAAACTGGACAGCAATCATTCCTATTAAGCAGCTTGGAGTCCAGGGTGTTCCATCTCTCATACCGGTAAGCTCTTTCCCTACAGGACAGTCACATACTCAAGTCTTTCCCACCCTCTCCCTCACCCTGTCAATCTTCCCTTCATCTTTTCTTCAATTCCACCCATGACTTACTTTTTGCTCTGCAAACTTCTGGAAGAGAGAATTACATTGAATATTCTTGCTACAGGTGAAATGTTTGCATCCCTTCAAAATTCATATGTTGAAATCCTAAACCACAAAGTTGTGTTGAGACCTCTGGGGGTGATAAAGTCATGAGGGTGGAGCCCTCACAAATGGGATTGGCATCTTATAAAAAAAGACCCAAAAATGCCCCTTTACCAATTCCATCGTGTGAAGACACAGAAAGATGGTCCCGTCTGAGTCAGAAGAGAGCTTTGGTCAGAACCCAACCACGCGGACATCTTGATCTTGGGCTTCCCAGACTCCAGAACTATAAGAAATAAATGTATGTTGTTTATGAGTTACCTATGTATAAGTTTGTGGTATTTTGCAATAGCAGCCCAAATGGACTGAGAGAGTCCCCACACCTTCACCACTTGATCTTTCAAACTGCAAAATTGCCTTTTGCATCTGTCATTCTGTGAAACGGCTTTTCCTGCAAGACCTGTCTACCTTTACTTACCTCACTGTTTGGATCTACTCTAACCCTGAAACCTCAGCTGCCCTGGCTCCCGAGACAGTTCTCTCCTTAAGTTTTGCCAGGGAGATTTTTATAATAGAAATGACAAAAAGTGTAGAGTTAAGGGAGGTGTAAAGATTTTTTTCTGATCCTGTAGGGGCCTGTGCAACTTAACATCCCTGAATTTTCTCTGGGCATAAAAACACCTAAGATATCCCCTTGAAGGGTAATGTGAGTACACTGAGGATGCATTTAAAATGTGCAGTGAATGTTACATATTGCTTATAGGTTTTCATATGTTTTTATTTTTCCTTTCCTTCTCTTAACTGTGTCCTGCTCCATTATCCACTCCTAATCTTGGAACAAAATCAAATGTGTCACGAGGACAGGAAAATGTGTTTTAGAGCCAGAGGAAACTGGGTTCGAATTGAGCACTGTTTTTTAAAAATGGTATTCAGACTTTTAAAATTTGGTATAATTTAAGACTTCCAAGAAGTTGTAAAAGTAATACAAAGAGATCCTATGTACCCTTTACTGGGCTTTCCCCCATGATAGCATCCTACATAACCATAATACACAACTCAAAGCCTGGAAAATGACGTCGGTTCAATCCTATTCAATCAACACAACTACAGACCTCATTTAGATTCCACTAGCTTTTATATGCATTCCCAGCATTGCTATTTACTGTTTTTGTACTTATGGGAATTTTATTTAGCCTATCTGAGCTTTAGTCTACAAAATAGGATAATTTATCAGCACCTACTTAATTATTTCTGAATTTTATGGAATGTCCCAAATGTAAATTCACACACCCAACCTACTGTTGGTTATAGTTAAAGCTATTACTTACAAGCAGTGTTCTGTGGTCAGTAAGAACACAGACTCTAGAGCCAGGGGCCTATCTTTTTATAGCTACCCTCCACTTCCTACTTGGTAACCTCTGAGACCCTGTTTTTTCAGCAGATAAATGAGGATAACAGTACTTGACAATCATAGTTTTGAGAGAGTTTGAGATCATATTTGAAAAGGACTTCAAATGTTGCCTGACATCTAGAAAGATTGAATGTGTTAGCTCTTATTATCTTTATAGTATCTAGTACTTAATAGGAGGATAATAAATGTCAGTTTGTATTTGTATTTTATTATCCTTCAGGCAATATAAATGTTGGTTTATGGGATTCTATCCTCAGCTGTCTTCCTTATTGAATACAGAGACATTATATAAACCCTCATCTTCTCTTAGGATTTCAGGGATTCCCAGGTTTATACCTTTATCTTACATCCCTATCTCTAAATGAAACTCATTGTCTTCTTTTTCTGTGAAATGCTGTGGCCTTGGTAAGAGTTCATTAGGAGCTAACCTGAAGGCAAGGAGAGTAAGCTCTCTGCAGGTAGGGTACAGTGAGCCCTTCCCTTCAAATTCCCCACCTCACTCTACGCACTCCCATCTCCCACCTGCAACCCCACCTGTAGCCACCCACTATCACAGTCAGGGAGAAGTCAGACAAGTTGGATGAAAGAAAGGTGAGGGATGGACTAATCAACTCAGACAAAAGTGTTGGTAAGATATAAGATCAAGAGTTTCTGGACAGCAGGAATTCGTGGGTAGCTGGATATGAGAACCCAGTGTTTGTTGTGTGGGTTGATGATGTTGCATTAACAAGACGCTCTTCAGCCTGTCCTTGAGGGAGGGTGTATTTGTTTCCTGTCATAATAACCACAAACTGGGTGGTTTAAACAACAGACATTTATTGTTTCACAATTCTGTAGCCTAGAATTCTGAAATCAAGGTATTGGTATGGTTGGTTTTTTTCTGTGGTCTGTAAGGCAGAATATATTCTGTATCTCTCCTCTACCTTCTGCTTGTTTGCTGATGATCACTGGCATTCCTTAGCTTGTGAAACATAACCCCAATTTCTGCCTTTATATTTACAGGGAGTACTTCCTGTGTACATATCTGTCTCCAATTTCCCCCTTTTTATAAAGACACCAGTTATATTGGATTAAGGTTCACCCATTTTAACTTGATGGCCTCTGTAAAGATCTTATTTCCAAATACGGTCACATTCTGAAGTCCTGGGGGTCAAGTCTTCAATATATGAATCTGGTGGGAGACACAGTTCAATGAGCCATCAGGTGGAAATGAATGTTTTTCTTGTAGTTTCTTCTCCTCCTTTCTAGATAGGGGAGAACACTATTTTCATTACCCTTTAGGGGAAAATATTATTGCCCAGAAATAATGTGAGTAAGTATTTTTTGCAAGTGTTAGAATTTCTTTCTGACAGGTCATAATGAGCTTCAAGCAGCAAACAGTTTTGTGTGAGGAAAAAGAAACGTTAAATTTTGGTTAATAAAATTGTAAAGAGGTAGTTAAAAGGAGTAGAGATAGAGAAGTAGATTCAAGGATATAAGTTAAGGTTCAGATACCCAGAGTGGGTCTGTTGTCACCTTGTAATCCTGAATGTGCAGAGACAAGAAAAGGGACTGTTTTTGTGTGAGCAGGAAGTATGATAAACTGAACAATCATCTCAAGCAAATACTAGAGAGGAGTGGACTGGATGTTCCCTCACCTATAGCTTGGAACTCTTCTTGGATACCCAAGAGAGGACACCCATGTGATATTGACATTAAATGGTCTGCCAGGACAAACAATGGATCTTATCAGAGTCAATACAAGGGACATAGAAGCAGAGTTAAAAACTGAGGGAAAGGACTTATGGAATGTGGGTGACCAAATCAGAAACTTCCCAGTTACAGAAGTTCAAAGTTTTGTTCTATCTTAGAAGAATTTTATGGAGTATCAGGAACTGGAACTGGGGCTGATGGCAAACCAACAAACGGGAGCCCAATGCATGGGAGAAATAGTAGACCTTGCTCACTAACATAGAATCTTCTCCTAATGATGGAGATATTACCTTCTCCAAATTGAATTATGATTATCTTTATCCCATAGACACACTTCTGAACTGTATCTCCATACCACATCAGTTCTGTGGTATGTTAAAACATATTATATGAAAACAGAGTTTAATGATTAAAAAAGAGATTAAAAGAGATTGCTGTTAAACAGATTTCTTTAATGCAGAGTATCTCATAATTTTTGGATGTTGTAGGGTTAAATTCGTATACCACAATTAAAACATGCAAAAAATACTTTATTTTGGGCACTTGTTTCATCTTATCTTAGGTTTTGATTCTTGTAGCAGTAGATGGGTAGATGAGGATTAAAGTAAGGTACAGATAATAAAATTAAATTTCACCCAGTCTCTTTGAGAGGCAGGCCTAGGACTAAGACTCGTCTTGCATTCTATTGACCAGGATCCACTCAAATGGCCAAAACTAAGTGCAAGGAAAGCTGGAAAATGTAATTTCCCTCAGTGCCTGGGTGAAAGAGGAAATGGGTTGGATGAATATTTATCCAATCTCTGAAATAATCTTCCTTTTGGGGTACCAAATATCTTTAACCTTCTCCCATACAGAATATACTCACTCCTTTACCCAACAGAGATAAACTAAAGTTCCATTCAGCTTGAAGTCCAGGACTTCGGGGTGACTACAAAGCACATCTCTTTATCAAGTCCAGAAGTGACTCTTCACAGTACAAGTTCAATGATATAAGTAGACAAATTATCTATACCTTCTCATTCTACAATACCAAATGGTACAATGAAGTCAGGGCAAATAGAACTAATACTCTCATTTGGAAAACAAAATTAATGAGAGATACATGGCAGCCATCGGCCAGGTAGGCATGAAAAGGTCTCTGTGCCCTGGTGATGGGGGAAACTCTGGATACTAATTCTACACTCTGGGAGGAAATCTTTTTGTCTATTTTTCTCTGTGGGCCCAGCTGCATTCTCCAGAAGGTTCTTTTTCTTTATTCCACATGCCCATACCTAAAGTGGTTATTTCCAAGTATCTTCCCTTTGGGTGAGGAACAGCTTTCACATCTCACTTCCTGATACCGTAAGTCTGGACACGCAGAAGTTGTTTTAATGATAAAACAGTTACTAGTTACCAGGAACCCTTTAGAAATACTGTTCAAAAATTTATACTTTTCATCTATTTGCTTTCACTGGATACCTTATGCCAGTGATTACACCACAGTACTTTCCTATACATTATTCTGAAGGCTAATTATTTCTGTACATTCTCAACTCTATGAATTTCTTTCAGGTTAATATAGCTGAAGGTGGCTGGGGACCACTGATAGGTAGTGGGGAGACACAGTTAATTAGAATTTTTCTATAGGACAAAAATCTGAAGTCTTTGAGGGCTTTAGTTAAAACCTTTTTTTCAATTTGATATCCTACTGTTTGGGGTATAGAATCAATTCAATTTTCTGACACTTTGAGGCCTTCAATGATTAGGCATGCTCTACTCCCTTTACCTCTGCTTGCAAATGGACCAATTCTTTCCTGGTTCAGCATTTTATAATATCCTGTGATAAACAAAAAGTAAAATAAAAAAACACATTATCACTACAACGCTTTCTAACTCTGTACCTAAGAACATAGACTGGTAGGTAAGTAATCTTCCTCGCAGATATCAGTGACCCAAGTATTTTGTCACTGCATGACATAGCTCTCTATCTATTCAGTCCCTGAAATCAGCGTTTTCACTGTCTGCCACTTGACCATTAAATCACCAACACTATTTCTAGTGCCCATTATGACAGCACCCTACTACTTCAAGGTATCAATTTCTGTTTATAAGGTAACCCTGACTACTATAATAGATACACCCCCAAATTTAAGTGGCTTAATAAATAGAAACGGATTTAACACATGAATTTTCAAACAGGTGTTCATGATCAGTATGTGATTATCCTTAGGTGGTGATGCCAGGATTCTCCCACACATAGTTTCCAAGAAAAAAAAAAAAACATGGAAAATTGTGGATGACATGTTTTTATAAGCTAGGTCTAGAAATGTTGTCCTAACTCCTAAATGTAGTTAGCTTGAGCTGCTATAATAAAATACCATCGGCCAAGTGACTTCAACAACAGAAATTTCTTAACTCAGAGTTCTGGAGGCTGGAATTCTGAGATCAGTGTGCCAGTATGGCAGGTTCTGGTGAGAGCTCTCTTCCTGGCCTGCAGATGGCTGCCTTCTCACTGTGACTTCACTTGGTGAGGGGAGAGAGAGAGAGAGAGAGAGAGAGAGAAGACAGACTGACAAGAACAGATAGAGAGAGAGAGAGGGGGAAATCTTTCTCCTCTTATAAGGCCACAATCCTATTAGATTAGAACCTTACCCTTATGACCTCATTTAACCTTAATTACCATCTAAAAATTATTTGTAGATACAATCACATTGGGAGTCAGGGCTTCAACATATGAGTTTTGAGAGGACCCAAACACAGTAAATCACAGTGGTAAACACCAAGATTCCTTATGTTCAAGAAGAAATCTCTCTATTACGAAATCATGGATTTTTAAGATAACTCCAGTGAGTGCTTGTAAAAATTTACTTTATCATAGGTTAGGTCAAATACGAATGTATCCTATCACCACTAAAAGAAATCATTGACACAGTGTTGAGGAAGAGAGTTAGACCTTTGCTATCAGCATTTAGCTATGTGATCTCATGCATAAAATTTAAACTTTACAAGTTTCAGTTAGTTCACTTGAAAAAAGAAAGTGATGAGCTACTACAAGGTGATAATATACAAGATTCATTCTTTATTCTTGCTCTTCTATTTTATGTTGATCTGGTATATAACAGCAATTGAAATGGAATCTTTACTATATTTTTCATCATATTTGTCTTAGTTTCAATTCTCACAAAAGCAGATGCGCAGGAAGAATTAAGGTGAAGAATTGAGATAAGCATATAGGACACCCTCTCTGCAAGTAAATAAACAAGTTACAGTATAAGCAAACAGAATTAGACAAATTTGAGTAGTGTATCATTAGGAAAATGAGTGTACAATATTTTTAGCTTATGGGTTGGACTGAAAAGTTCTTAGGGTGGGACATCAGAAGGTGACAAGTCATTGTATTGATTAATTTCTTATGAAAGCTCTCTGGTGCAAGCCAGGCAGAAAGCTCTAAGCAAAGAAATATGTGCACGCAAGTCAGAAGACATTCTGTGGTTTAACTGCATAACTGATAAGGGTGATTTTTAAGTTTTCAGTCTTGCATAATCAACAAGAGTTGTTGTTCTGGTTCTCATAAGGAATGGAAGGAAACCAGTGAAAGGTGGATTAATGCATAGGTTTCCCACTGAGAGTCAAGAAAACTTGGATATTTGTCCTCCCGTCTGTCACTGGTTAAGGATTGCTTCCGAGGTATTAGCTCCCTGAAAATTCTGACTGCTCCTGGCAATGGTCTTTCAGGCTAGACAGGTCAGAAAACATTCTTACAATTCTCATTCAGGGAGACACAGGAAGGTATGGACATATTTGGGAACTCTGTAAGTCATGCCCAAGTTAGACTGAAGAACAAGAGAATCCATAGCATTTGCTAGAGCATTGAAAAACAATTCTAAAAAAGTGAAACGATTTAATTTTTATATTTCATTATGACCTAAATTTTGCATTCCCTCTTAGATTGAATAATTAAAAAAATAAAGTGTACTGACTCAGGGTTAGTGAGAAATTATTTTGTAGTAATCACAGAAAAATGTGGAATCTGAACTTATCCCCTGGTCACTGTTAAACAGTACCACACACACACACTCCTTTTTTAGACATGATTTTGTCTTGCACCTGGTGAATTATTCTGGACATCTTATGCTGGGCTTCATAAAATTTATTTTTATTATATACATACATAATGTTATATTTATTTATTTATTTATTTATTTATTTATTTATTTATTTAACAGAGAGAGAGCACAGGTAGGCAGAGTGGCAGACAGAGAGAGAGGGAGAAGCAGGCTTTCCTCTGAACAGGGAACCCAATGTGGGGCTCAATTCTGGGACCCTGGGTTCATGACCTGAGCTGAAGGCAACCGCTTAACCGCCTGAGCCACCCAGGCGCCCCTTATTTTATATATTTTAGATTTATATATGTGTATATCACACAATGTACCAACCTTTCATCTTGAGGTTCATGGCATTGACATAGTCTGACAAATTCTCATTAAAGTAAATGGCAAAAGTATAAGTAGGGTCAGGACTGGTTTATTGAAAGAGACTTATGATATAATGAACTTTCCCTTACAATTGATATTGACCACCTAATCAGTACCATTTGGAATGTCTATTCAAACAAATATTCCTCTAGCTATTATTACCCAGAGCTCACTTATCTTGCACATCCATGAGATTAGTCTGTGAAAAATAGTAAATGATTTTATTTAGGAAAAAAAAAGTACTTTATAACTATGGGATTCCCTTGTTCTACTCTTCTAACATACTTAAAAAAAAGCAATGAGCTTAATTTGGGATGTTTTGTTCCTAGTAAACTCCTGCCGGTTCCCAATGTCTGTAACTTCTTTTATTAATTGTTTTACAAATAGTCTTATAAAATATGTCTTCATTATATCTCTCAAGAAATTAATATCAGGGTCTCCAGCACACACTGTAACATCTAACTAGTTTCTGTCTTTCCTATATCACGGATACACTTGCATCTCTTTAACTTTCTAATGGCTCTCTGGTTCCCACTATCACTAAAAAAATCAACAGAGATCCAAGATTAAATCTGTAAAATCTCCCCACACTCTGGATCGTCATTTGTATTCACTCAGAGATTTGAATTTATTAAGAGCATTTGAGTACCTTTTTGTAATTTCTTCACATATATTTTAACATAATCTTTTTAATAGTTATTTTAGCAGACTATACTTAATGAACGAGTGAATAAAATCATTACATTAACTAATTTAAATTTTGTTTTTAGAATCTCTCAAAAATGGATGTGAAATTTGTTGTTAAATTAATGAGAAAAATATAAAGTATTAATGGAAACTTTTATGCCATCATTTGAAACATCCCTATCCTTCATTCACACTTTTAAGCATATTTCACCATTTTTATAATCTCTTATAGCTGCTCATATTAATAAATGAAGATAAGTTTAGCACAAAAAACACTGTTAAATCTTTTTGAACAAGAATCCATTTGACTAGTGAGTTCAATTTAATTTCATATCTTAAAAAAATTCAAATGAAATTTGGGACTCAGGACATAGAAATTACTTACTGGAACAAATATGTTATGTATAAAAATAAGCTGTAATTCTTCACAGTTTTTCAATATTTACCACAACCACACTGCAATATTTTTGCTTTATTTTTGATACTATATGCTTATATAGGTAAACACTTTAAAAAATAGTCTTCAATTACTATAACAGGTTTTCCATCACCTCCAAGGGAAGGTCACACACTGCTGCCCCCATTTCTTTAAAACTGTCTTGTCAGTGACAATGAGAGATTTCAAATAGTTCAAGAACTTTCTCTGACATAAGCCCAGGACTTGGCACACAATAGATGTTCAGTAAATATAAACAGAATAATCAATGAATATATTCACACAAAACAATACCAAAATATAAAGAGTGATATTTTTTGAGCAGTTTTTCCTCTGTAAGCAATTGTATTAAATTTTGAACCATAATAACAACCAGTTCCTCATACAATTGCCCATTAATCCCGAAAGCAAAGTGTAACATCTGCATAGTGTTCAAAAGGAGTTCAACATAAGTAATATTAAGAAGATCATATTGGACTAAACTTCAAATAATATTTCCTAAACTCGCATTACTAATACATGTAAACCCATATACCAGATGGTGGCTCTGCGACAATGGAATCTCAGATAGGGCTGGGCTAACTGATGCATCCTGAGGACCCTCAGGCAATAAACTTAGAATAGTTGAACTCACTGTTCTCCCAATATTTATGGTAAATCACCTATTTAGAACAGTATTACAGTAAAGTAAATATTATGGCAAAGCAACCACAATGGAAAGAATATAAATAAAAAGAAGTAAATAAAATAAAGTAAAATAAAAAGAAATGGATAAGAAAGAAAAGTAAGGGAAAAGAGGAAGGGGAGGGGCAAGAAGGAGAGAAGAGGAGAGAAGAGAGGTCAATGGGAAGGGAGGGGAGGGAATGGAAGGGTAAGGAAATAACACACTCAATTTTTCTCAACGGTATTCCTACAGAATGGAGACATCATTCAAAACTTCCATACTAAATATAAACTCAGGTAAATTCTGTATTTCCACCAAGAATTGTATGTCTCATCCCCCAAAAAATGACCCTCAATTATAGCAAGTGGCATTTGGAACATTCTAATAGAAGACATTGAAATACATAACTGCTTGAGCTATCTTTTCCTTTACAGGTTTTAAGAAACAGGTTGGCATTTTGCAACATTTGATATGCATTTCTCTTCAAATAAAAGAGCATAAATCAGATGAACTCACACATCTTTCTGTCCAGTTTATGAACAGATATATTGTAATTGATGCTTGAGATTGTATCTCATTTAAACACACACACACACACACACACACAATTCCTTTATTTATAGTATTACTTAAGATTATGTCCATCTGAATATAACAGAAAATCCAAATAACAAATAAGACTTTGAAATAAGCACTCCATCCAAAATATCAGAGCATGGTTGTTAGAGATCTGAACTCTGTTTCTTTTTCTGCTAAATTATCATTAGCCAATGCCATACATATTCAACATCATGTCAAGGTCCAAGATACTTGCTAAAGTTCCAGCCACCAGGTGTGCATTTAGGAAAGGAGGAGAAAGGTGATGGGATGGGGATAGTGTCTGCTACTTAATTTATTTTTAATTTGAGGTAAAATTTACAGGAAATGAAAAGCATAAATATGAAATGTGCAATTTGATGTTTTGAAACATGCATACATGAAACCATGGCTTTCATCAGGAAATAGATTATTTCTATCACTCTAGAGAGTTCCCTTATGCTGGGATCCTATCAATCCCTACTCTAGATAGACAACACTCTTCTTATTTCTTACTCTGTAGATTCATCTTACCTGTTTTTGTTTGTATGTTTTTGTTTCTGATCAAAGAGCAGGCATAATAATTTTGGTACTTTCTCATATTGCATTTATTATTAGTTCTTTGCTTTTTAAATTACTAGGTAGCTTCCCACGATATAAACATATCAAATGTTAATCTATTCTTCTGATAACGGACACTTGGATTCTTTCCAGCTTGGGGCTATTATGAAAGCATTTAGCAAAGTACAGCATTCTTTCTTGATCAAAACTCTTCAGAGTATAGGGATACAGGGTACATATCTCAATATAATAAAAGCCATCTATGAAAAACCCACAGTGAATATCATTTTCAATGGGGAAAAACTGAGAGCTTTCCCCCTAAGGTCAGGAACACGGCAGGGATGTCCACTATCACTACTGCTATTCAACATAGTACTAGAAGTCATAGCCACAGCAATCAGACAACAAAAAGAAGTAAAAGGCATTGGAATCAGCAAAGAAGAAGTCAAACTGTCACTCTTTGCAGATGATATGATACTTTATGTGGAAAACCCAAAAGCTCCACCACAAAACCGCTAGAACCAATACAGGAATTTAGTAAAGTGGCAGGATAGAAAATCAATGCACAGAAATCAGTGGCATTCTTATACAACAACAAGACAGAAGAAAGAGAAATTAAGGAGTCAATCCCATTTACAATTGCACCCCAAACCATAAGATAACTAGGAATAAATCTAAACAAAGAGACAAAGAATCTGTACTCAGAAAACTATAAAATACTCATGAAAGAAATTGAGGAAGAGGGGCGCCTGGGTGGCTCAGTTGATTAAGCGACTGCCTTCGGCTCAGGTCATGATCCCGGAGTCCCAGGATCGAGTCCCACATCGGGCTCCCTGCTCGGCGGGGAGTCTGCTCCTCCCTCTGACCCTCTTCCCTCTCGTGCTCTCTATCTCTCATTCTCTCTCTCTCAAATAAATAAATAAAATCTTTAAAAAAAAAAAAGAAATTGAGGAAGACACAAAGAAATGGAAAAACATTCCATGCTTATGGATTGGAAGAACAAATATTGTGAAGATGCCTATGCTACCTAGAGCAATCTACACATTTAATGCAATCTCTATCAAAATACCATCCACTTTTCTCAAAGAAATGGAACAATAATCCTAAAATTTGTATGGGACCAGAAGAGACCCGAATAGCCAGAGGAATGTTGAAAAAGAAAAGCAAAGCTGGTGGCATCACAATTCTGGACTTCAAGCTCTATTACAAAGCTGTCATCATCAAGACAGTATGGTACTGGCACAAAAACAGACACATAGATCAGTGGAACAGAATAGAGAGCCCAGAAATGGACCCTCAACTCTATGGTCAACTAATCTTCGACAAAGCAGGAAAGAATGTCCAATGGAAAAAAGACAGTCTCTTCAACAAATGGTGTTGGGAAAATTGGACAGCCACATGCAGAAGAATGAAACTGGACCATTTCCTTACACCACACACAAAAATTGACTCAAAATGGTTGAAAAGACCTAAATGTGAGACAGGAGTCCATCAAAATCCTAAAGGAGAACACAAGCAGCAGCCTCTTTGACCTCAGCTGCAGCAACTTCTTCCTAGAAACATCACCAAAGGCAAGGGAAGCAAGGGCAAAAATGAACTATTGGGACTTCAACAAAATAAAAAGCTTTTGCACAGCAAAAGAAACAGTCAACAAAACCAAAAGACAACCGACAGAATGGGAGAAATTTGCAAATGTCATATCAGATAAAGGACTAGTATCCAAAATCTATAAAGAATTTATCAAACTCAACAACCAAAGAACAAATGATCCAATCAAGAAATGGTTGATTGGATCACAGAAGACATGAACAGACATTTTTCCAAAGAAGACATCCAAATGGTCCACAGACACATGAAAAAGTGCTCGCATTGCTCAGCATCAGGGAAATCCAAATCAAAACCTCAATGAGATATCACTTCACACCAGTCAGAATGGCTAAAATTAGCAAGTCAGGAAACGACAGATGTTGGCCGGGGTGCAGAGAAAGGGGAATCCTCCTACAGTGTTGGTGGGAATGCAAGCTGGGTGCAGCCACTCTGGGAAACAGTATGGAGGTTCCTCAAAAAGTTGAAAATAGAGCTATTGTATGACCCGGCAACTGCACTATTGGGTATTTACACCAAAGATACAAATGTAGGGATCCAATGGGGTATGTGCACCCCAATGTTTATAGCAGCAATGTCCACAAGAACCAAACTATGGAAAGAGCCAAGATGTCCATCAACAGATGAATGGATAAAAAAGATGTGGTATATATATACTATGGAATATTATGCAGCCATCTAAAGCAGTGAAATCTTGCCATTTGCAATGACGTGGTTGGAACTGGAGAGTATTATGCCGAGCGAAATAAGTCAATCAGAGAAAGACATGTATCATGTGATCTCACTGATATGAGGAATTCTTAATCTCAGGAAACAAACTGAGGGTTGCTGGAGTGGTGGGGATTGGGAGGGATGGGGTGGCTGGGTGATAGACATTGGGGAGTGTGTGTGCTATGGTGAGTGCTGTGAATTGTGTAAGACTGTTGAATCACAGACCTCTGTACCTCTGAAACAAATAATACATTATATGTTAAAAAAAAAAAAGAAGAAGATAGTTGGAAGGGAAAAATGAAAGGGGGGAATTGGAGGGGGAGATGAACCATGAGAGACTATGGACTCTGAGAAACAAACTGAGGGTTCTAGAGGGGAGGGGAGTGGGGGGATGGGTTAGCCTGGTGATGGGTATTAAAGAGGGAACATACTAAATGGAGCACTGGGTGTTATATGCAAACAGTGAATCATGGAACACTACATCAAAAACTAATGATGTATGGTGATTAACATAACACAATAAAAAATAATAAATGAAAAAATAAAAAAATAAAGAACAAAAAATCGTTGCAAACATTTTTGAACAAATACTTTTGTGGACATTTAGATAAATATCTAAATGTTTGGGTAAACTTCATTTTGGAGTGAAATTGCTAATCGTAGTTTGCTTAAATTTATAAAAAACTGCCAGAGTTTTCCAAAGTGGTAGCACAATTTTTTACTTCAACAATATTCCAGTTGGTTCACATCTTTGCTAATGTTTGGTTTGGCAGGTTTTAAAATTTTACTCCTTCTTGTGTATCACAATGTGATTTTAATCTGCATTTCTCTCATGATGAGGGCTAGTTAAAATATTTCATATGATTGTTGGCTATCTGTCCACTTTCTGTGAAGTGTTTTTTAGTCTTTTAAATATTTTTTTTAAATGAGCTATTTGTATATTTACTTATGGATTTGTTGTAGCTACTTATGTATTCTAGACACAAGTCTTTTGTTAGATATGACCATTTCAAATGTTTTTCAAGTCCTTGGCTTCTTCATTTCCTTAATGATGCAATTTAATTTTAATCAAGTTCAAGTTATTTTTTGTGAGGCTAGTGTGTTTGTTGTTAAACAATCTTTGCTTGCCACAAATTTGCAAAATCATTTTCCTATGGTTTCTGTTACAAGTTGTAGGTTCTTTTCATTTCCCTGCTTTAAAATTAATTTGTCAAGTTTTGAGCAAAGCAAAACAAAAACCTAGCCCATTGAGATTGTGAGTGTGATTTAGTCCAATCTAGATATCAATTTGAAGAGTATTGACCTGTTACAATATTGAATTTTCCAAACTACAAACAGTGTGTATCTCCCCATTTTTAAGATTGTTTTTAATTTCTCTTGGCAATGTGTGTGTGTGTGTGTGTGTTTGTGTGTGTGTATATATATATACACACGCACACACACATAATTTTTCACTGAACGGAAATCCTACATACATTTTGCCAAATGTATTGATATTCATGAGGGATATGGTCTTAGAGTTTCCCTTCCTTCCTTCCTCCTTCCCTCCCTTTCTTTCTTCCTTCCTTCCTTCCTTCCTTCTTTTTTCTTTCTCTTCTTTCTTTCTTTTTCTTTCTTTCTCTTTCTTTCTTTCTTTCTTTCTTTCTTTCTTTCTTTCTTTCTTTCTTCTTTCTTTCTTCCTTCCTTTCTTTCTTTCTCTCTTTCAAATGTTAGAAGTATATTTTCTTTCTCTATATTTGAAAAAGTTTGTGTAAGATCTGTATTGCTTTTCTTTAAATGTTTGATAGAATTTCTTTATTAAGCCATCTGGGCCTAAAGTTTTTTCTGGAAGGCATTTATTACAAATTCAATTTATTTAATAACTATAAGGATACTTAGATTTTCTATTTTTATCCTTGTCAGTTGAGTAGGTTTTAATTTTCAAGAGTTTTTTCATTTCATCCATGCTGTTTGGTTGACTGCCATAAAGTTGTTTATAATATTTTTATTACCATTTTAATGTATGTAGGATCTGTAATAATCTCTTCCCTTCCCTCCCTCTCCTTCTTGTGCTCCTTCTTGCTCTCCTGTCTATCCTGCTTGGGCTTAATAATTCCATTAACCTGTTTTAAAAAATATCTTTCATCAGTCATTTGTATTTTTTTTCTATTTCATCAATTTTCCTTTTCCATTATGGAACACATTTTCCTGCTTCTTCATATGACTAGGAGCATTTTCATTTTGCACTGGATATTGTGGGTGTTTGGATTGTGCTGCTAATCTTCAAAAGGTGGTTAAATTTTGTTTTTATAAGCAGATAAATTACTGAGAGTCCCCTCTGATCCTTTATTCTTTGTTAGGCCTGGTCTAGTCCATCTCAGTTTTGTCCTTAGTCCCAGAGTTTGTCTCTTACTCTAGAGAATGTGGTAGTCATCTCCTGAGTTCCTTTCTCTCAAGGGTAACATTCCTGCTCTATCTGTTGTTCAATGTATTAGAAAAGCTGTCTGGCACATTTTTTTAATATATCAGTTTGCGGTATAGTGGGTTTTACAGTTTAGAGTAGCAAGAGGGTAAGTCCAGTATCAGTTACTCAGTCATAGGCAGAACGCAAGCCTCAGTGAGGCCACTTTTAAAGAATTTTCTCAGAAATCACACCCATGTTTATGTTTACATGTCACTGATCACTCCTAACCAAGGAAGGAACAGAAAATGATGTTAAGTTAGGCTTTTGGTCACCTCCAACAACATAAAATTCTGTTCCTAAAAAAGGGGAGACCGGATGTTGGATAAGTAACTCGCAATCTCTGAGTATAAATCAGTTACTGCCCTCAGGGTGTTTTATAATTATAAATGACAATTGTAAATGACAACAATGAGCATTGAATTGATCATGCCCAGTATGTTTGTAAGATCACATCACTTAGAATAAACAAATCCTTTAGAGAATAAAGAATCCTCATCTGATTCATTTTTTTTATTACCTAAAGTTCCTAATATAATCTCTTGTATGTGCCTTAAAAATTATTTTTTACTAACTTGATCCAAGCACTGCCTGATTTCTACACAATTTTTAAAATATGGTATGAGTTAGTATCATCAAATGAAATACAATACAATAAAGAAACAAAACAAAGAAACAAAATAGAAATAAAACCTTTTTCCTTTTTGATGGCATTCAAATTTAAAATTGAGCAAAAAAAAAAAAAAATCTTCCTTGAAAGTAGCAGAGAAAACTGATCTAGAGTAATTTTGCAATTCATAGAATATTATGCAGTAATAGGTACTTCTGGGGAGTTTACTTATTCCATAAATACTTGTGGTAAGTTTCCTTCTGCACCACACCATAAGAACAAGAGCTGGTCATCATATTTCCTGTGTATAACCTGAACTTTCCTTTTCAGGGAAAGGGAAACATGACTGCCTTTGGCCAATCATATTTTTCCATGCAAGTATGTTTTATTTTTTATTTTTATTTTTTAAAGGTTTATTTATTAATTTGACAGAAAGAGAGATAATGAGAGCAAGAATACAAGCAGGGGGAGTGGGAGAGGGAGAAGCAGGCTTCCCGCGGAGCAGGGAGCCCAACATGGGGCTCGATCCCAGGACCCTGGGATTATGACCTGAGCCGAAGGCAGACACTTAACAACTGAGCCACCCATACAGGTGCCCCTGTAAGTATGTTTTAAACGGGGTTAAAGAATGTTAGGCAGGCCTTTCTGATTGCTTACTATCAGGGGCTTTCCTGTAGTCACATCCACAGAAAGGGGAGAAAAAAATGGTCATCAATAAGTGGAAGCAAATCAGACATAAAAATATGATCAGAGCTGAGTTTTGCCTCAAATTTAATTTTACATTTCCTGTCCTAAGATTGTGTAAAAAAAAAAAAAAAAGACCCATATGTTCTAATATGTTTTTCCTTTTATAGTATAAACTACTTGAATCAGTTTTTTTCTTGCAACAAAATGCTTTTTTTATTGAGCTCTAGTGCTTTTTCCTTTTTGTATAAACTATCTGAATCAGTTTGTTCTTGCAACAAAATGTTTCTGATTGGTTGAACAAAATGCTCAGTATTTAGTCTATTCTTATTTAATTTTAGATAAAATTGAATTAGAGTAAGATGATATGTCTTTTCTTTCTTGATAACTTGTATATGAGTTTTCCATGGTTTAGCACAGGTAATGATGAGATATTCAACTTTTATAAAACTATTTATGAAATCCAGTCACAATGAGCATGTAGTAATCCCTGTGTGTAGAGCACTAAAGGACATCCTGCTATAAGAATGATTTTCAAAATATGTTACTTTCCTAGTCCTTATTAAAGTAAAAATAAATGAATTTGGAGTTAGACAAGCTGGCTTTACTTCTACTGACAATATCTGTTATCACAAGCAAATAACAAAAAGACTGAGAATCAGTTTTATCAAATAAAATACCAGCTATTGCCACCTCATATGGTTAATGTAAAAATCATTTGAGGTAATATATAACATGTGAAGTTATTTGTACAAAAGAAAAATACTTTTGATTGATTTCATGTGTGTTATGGTAGCAGGTCCTGAGTTTTTCAATTTACATACATGTAATCTTAGCTTCATAATAATTCCTCCCTGAATACAAGGAAAGAATAAATCTAATATAGCTGGGTTTATGCTGCCCTAGATGTTTCTGTAATTTGTTCTTGCAAAGAAAGTTGGTATTAATATCTCCCCAATAAGAATGTTATATATTTTGACTATCCACTCTGGGGGAAAAAAAAATCCATGATATCATAATGAGCTATAATTGTAAGTAATCCCTTTGAATAGTCTAAGAAAACTGCCTGTAATTACATGAAAGAGCATAAGGCGTCTTGGGGCCTTTTACCAGCTGTTTCCCGTCATCATGTCAGTCCTTGGAATTAGAAAATTTTAGATTCAAATGGGTTTGATCAGGCAAGGACATCGTGAAACAAATGAAGACTTTGATAGACTTCTCCAGTGGCGACTTGATGAATTTCATTCTTGCTATAGAATCTGACCCAATTATATTCCAGACAAACTGTGACAGGTGGACTCAGCTTCTTGTGCTATAGACTGATGAACATCTGCAAGCATAACATCGTTCCCAAATTTATTTTACCATAAATATAAATTAGGAAAAAGTAGTGTTCTTCCCAAAGTAATGAAACATATTTATGTAAGGTACACTTCCAACTTTGCTGGATGAGGCAAAATACTAATGAAATAATCTCATTTCCTCCATATTTTGAAAACAATGTGAGAGCTTAATGGAACTGTATAAGACAAAGTATTGGCCAACACATATAAGTGTGAAGACTTCTGACCATTACCTGCCAACCCCACACACCCTTCCAAATGATTGAGGTTACTAAAATGAATGTGTAGTCTTCTTTCATCCCTTGAATCACCTCAGTCCAAACTTTCAACACCACTTCTTGGATCAGATTGTAAAGAGAAAATACCTAACACCATTGATCCTCTGGTACTACTTTTCTTAAAAGTTAAACATGGGCATTGCAAACTGTTAGAAAGACATGAGCTCATTTTTTAAAATTGATTTTTAAGAAGTGATTCTTTCTTAGTTTTATTTAGTTGCTCTATTACAATGTATATTCTCAGCTCAACAGCAAAAAATAGTCATAAGTTTTAGTGTTAAAAATAAAGAACAGAGGGGTGCCAGGATGGTTCAGTTGGTTGGGCCGCAAACTCTTGGTTTTGGCTTGGGTCATGATCTTGGGGTCCTGGGATTGAGCCTCATGTTGGGCCCTGCACTCAGTGCGGGTTCTGCTTGAGAATTCTCTCTCTCCCTCTGTCCTTCCCCTTACTAGTGTACTCTCTCTCTCTAAATCTTTTTAAAAATTGCTTCGGCATCTTTTATGGTGTTTGTAAAGTAGTTTCTGTGCAATACACATTTGCGGAAGGACCTGAAAGAAAGAATAAAGACAAAGAAAGAATAGAGTCAGTGAAGGAGGTGAGAAGAGATAAGAGGCTGGTAAAACCAAGATTAGGTCAACCATTACTCTGACTTTCTTCAGAGCTTTAGACATGATGACAGCCAGAAAAATGATAGGTGTCAGGCCTTTGAAAAGAGTGGCATTAAAACTGTGACTGCAGTGAGAAAAATAAATATGAAAAATATGCAAAAACTGAGATAGTTTTATGTGTGGAGTTGTGTGATCTACCAGGCAGGGAATATGTTTAAAAATTATGTTTTGTATTTTACTTCTAAACAAAATAAAAGCAGTGTGTTCTCATGTTCAAAGGTTTTCAGGGCTCAGTGAAAACACATTTGAGTCATATAGAGTCACCTAAATATAAAATTCAACCATGCAGCTGAAGTGGGAGTTGCAGAATCTAAACCTGGACAAGGACATGAATGAGGCATGCAACCCAAGCAATCACACAAGGTCTCTTGCTGAGTAGGGTCCTACACTTGGGTGAAAGCTCTGTTCTCACCATCTTGGTCTTGAAGTTCATAGCACATTTTGAAAAAGGGTCCTGCACTTTCATTTTGCACTGAGCTCCACAAATTTTGTAACCAGCCCTGGGGTGAACTACACAGCTATGTGGACAATGATATCACACCACATGAGGTAGGATTGTCCACTTCATTGACTCTCAATAAGGCCAATTGGTTCCGTTAGTGTTGCCAGTAAGAAATCAGACAGCATCCCAGCTGATATATTTGTTATCACGGAGTCTATCTGCACAGGTATTGCCCCAAATACTTCACAGTAATATAATCATTTCCTTAATAGTGTCTTTCAAACAGGGAAGATTTAGAATTAAATATAGAAATTAAGATGACCAAAGAGTTTAAAGAATTTGCATATTTGATCATTTAAATAAGCATGACGTTCGAGAGAATTTAGCCTGTGATATGTGATTATAATTTGAAAATTTTTAATTGAAAAATAATTTGGGCCTGCATCATCATGCTAATTGTATATACAATATTGAAACATATAAAAGCACCTATTTATCAGTGTATATATAAATTAATCTGGTTTAGATTCCTTCAGTGTGATTGTTAATATTTGGTAGGTTTAGAAGTAAAATACAAAACATAATTTTAAACAGAACATAACAGTTTTTAAAACAACTAATTTTTGAAAAAATTTAGCTTTATTAAACCACACATATTAATTTGAAAGACAAAGTAAGCCTTTGGAAAATCCTTTCTAAATACAAAAAAAATCTTGAGAATATACCAATAAAAACTCACATTATTGAATACTTCAAACATGCAGTAATTGTATCTATTTATTCACTCATTTATTTAACAAATATTCATTCATCAGTGTCCTATGTGTACAATGGTGAATAAATGGAATTGATCACATCCTGATGTCAGTTAAGTCTGTTGGTTTTGAAAGTTAATGGTTCTCATAAACATGGCTTATGTGTTAAATGAAACTATGTCCCTGATTGACAGTCTGAACAACTAGAATGTCAATTGTTTTTATCTCATGTTGAACAGAATGGAATCCCAGGTTTTTAATTTATGCCTGTTGTTCTGGTATATTTATTAATAACTTTGCTTTTACACTCAAAATTTGAATGGTAAATTTCAATGTATGTGACTCTACCTTTCAGTGATGAGTAAAGCATCTCACTTAGAAAATGACACAATTGCACACACATTCTTTATAATCTAGTGCAAACCTTCCACTAGAGATAATGTAATTTTAAATTTTCTAGTAGCCATCCTGAAAAGAGGAAAAATAAGTAGGTAAAGTAAATTGTAATAACATACTTTATGTAACTCATATTTTCAAAATTTGATTTTTTAAATATGTAGCACGAAGCACATTTCAGATACTCAGTAGACGCATGTGGCCTGTGGCTGCCATATTGGACAGCACAGATAGAAGTCTTTGCCTTCTCTGCCATGCCTTCAACTTGTACATCAGCAGGATCACCACACAAAAGCACTTTTGCCTGTTGGTAGAAACCTATATCTTTTCTAATCAGTTGCCTTCAGCAGATAGAAAGGCTGCTGGTCCAGGAGGCTTTCTGTGGCTACAAGAGTTAAATGTGTTTCCATTTTGAGGTTCTCCACAAGACCCTGCTGCACATATAGTTCTTAACACAGCAGTGTTCTCTGTAAGGCATGTTTCCATCCTATTCGACAGGAGATATAAATTGCTTGGCATTCAAGTAGATGAGGCTATGCGAGTTAGCTGAGCTGATGGAAGTTCACAAACTGAGAGAGAAGGTTGGTCATGGCTGTTCTCACTGTGTTGACTTCCTCACTGAACAAATGACTCATTTGAGAACGATGTTTAGAAATCACTTCAGTGATTTCATGATTGTAGTTATAGGAACATCTTGGTATAAGTTGCATACCATTAAGTATAATTTATATCAATGGCCTTTTGTTTCTGTTCACATGTCCCATTTCTAGTCCTTGAGAATGTTGCTAAACAAAATGTAGCGGTAGCACCCAACATAACAGGAACAACAGGCTCCAAAGTAGCTTCAGAAGGAAGGAATCAAGATAATCTAATTTTAGTACTTCTCCTTGCTCTGACTGAAAGTATGAGATCTTGGGTAGTAGGAAGCACATCCCAGCATCTCTGGCTTATCTTCCCCAAAACAAACTTTGAAGGACCATTCAATATTTGAGGTGCAAATTGTTTGTGTATGTATGTAACACTTCAGTCCCATGTTCTAAGTATCTTGTATTTAGCCATCAGAATGTATATTTCCATTTTTTATTTTAATAAGAGACGATGTAGTAGAGTCAATATTCCTCAAATTATTCCACGGAAGGAAACTTAATGGCAGAAATCTATGAATATAGCTTAGAAGAAATAAACTCATGCCAAATGTATATAAAGTTTCCTATTACATCTTTAAAATGTTGAGTTAATTTGCATCATGTTATATATGTGTTGTATTTCTTATAAAAATTGTGTATTTCCCCAAAATGTTTGAGAAACAACCATCCCGAAGCAACATGGACTGTATCTCCCTGTTCAGACCCAATCGGATTCTGGTCCTGGTGCGTGAACTTCGATAAATCACACTAAGTTAATGAACTTTGGTTCCCTCATCACTAAATTTGGAATAATTCCAAAATCACAGGGTTGCTGAGGGATTAAGTAAAGTTTTACTTAAAGTTTTACAGGATAGAGAACAGAGTTTTTGTTGTGTCTGCTTTTCCTTTATTCTACCTTACCTCCTTTAGACATTCATTGTTTTTGTAAAACAAATGATTATGGATCTTGTCATATACCAGGTCCTGTGCCACCTACTAGGAAAACAGTGTTATTAGAAACATATCTGGTGCCTTTCTTTGTGAAGATTGCATATGAGTTTATCCATAGAACTGCTGGCTCAATATTTCCTACCAAAAGACAGATTATAAATGTCTGCTGAATCAATGAGAAGAAAATAGTAAAAAAAAACAAAAACAAAAACAAAAACAAAAAAACAAGTTAATGTACACAAGGAGTGTAAAGTTGTGTCAGTTTAATTACTCTCTCTGGAATGTCTTCCTAATATTGGAATAAAGAGGAAGGCAGCAAGCTCTCCCTCTATGCTTTGAAGTGGTTACTTAATCTGTGACATCAGTCTTGGTGCAATGATTCCCACAGAAATGCATCCAAGGTAAATCCAGGGCCTCCCATTCAGGATGATCCAAGAGTTAACCAAGAAAGGGCAAGAGGCTTTCCACACCTCGGGATTCAGAGAGTGATTCTCATGTTTGCCATGAACATCAATACTGAACAGCAATAGCAAGAAGGGCTCTTGACAGTCCTTGGGGAGCTCAGTGAGCAAGCAGTCTAAATCAGAAGATAGGATGAATGAAATAAAAGAAAATATTTAGGAAGAGTAGTGTGAAGTAGTGTGAAAAAAGCTCTGGGACTAGCACGTCTTGATGTTTGCAACTAAAAATGAGAAAAGCTGTACTGTGGTGACGGTTTTCACAATGGATTTCTCTGAAGTTCTGCAGCTGGGGCACAGCCTTATGTCAAACATAAATATCCTCTATGTATACTGGGACTCTGAATAAGATCTCATTTGTAAAAATAAATATTCCTAGAGTTTAAAAAAATGGAATCAACTTAGATGATTTTCAGTTTTCATCATATGCTAAAAGTCTACATTTCTGGTGATGAAAAAAGCAGACTCTTTTGACCAATCTTTTGTTGAATTCATAATTATATGAAAAAATGCTTTTTTTTAGATTTTAATTAATGATAGGAAATTATAGCCACTCATTAATCTGATATAAATCATTGGGTGAACTATTTCAAGTGAATAAAAATACCCACTAGCACAGTCTTAAGTGTTGAAAGCAGTTAGCTCTATAAAGATAGGTATTTATTAAACAAACATTTAGCCTGTCTATGCTGGAGTTCCTCCAGGATGAGGTGTGACTTTCTCCTTAAGTCAAACTTAATTATTTAATGGGGCAATTAAAAAGAGTGGATGTTTTAGATTATGATTTATGAGGTATGAAGTTACATTACTGTATAGCTACGTACCTTGCAAGTATTCTTGTGTCCATTAAGGGTGATGAAATTTTCTTATAATTTCTCTATTGAAGAAAACTTACTCATCCTTCAGAAAACAAAGTCATTTCTTTGGATAGTATTAAAATTTCATCTGTTTATCTTTAGGCAGCAATAAACTCATAATTTTTTAAAAAGTCTTACTTAAGCTATGGGAAATAAATGAACTATCTCTTCCTGAGATGCCAAGTTGAATGCCAAATTTACTTGAAGTTGAACTAAACACCAAACACTGACAAAATTCAAAACATGCTCTTACCAAAAAAAAAAGAAAAAAATTCCTTTACAAAGATATACTCTAATCTTCTATATGATGTAAAATATATGATAAAATATTGATTGACTTCTCATTGTCGATATTGGAAGTTACTCTTTCATACAAAGGGAAAAACAAAGACCATCTAAGACACAATAGGCAGAAGGAGCAGGAATTGACACTTGTGTCCAATATTTACATACTTGCACTACCTCTAGCTTGGGTTTTGAGTTCTAAGCTACGCTTCCTTAGTGAATGGAGGGGACAAAGACTTAGCTAAGTCCTTTGACCTGTGTAGTTAATGTATTTCACTTCCCCAGAGTGAGGAATAAGAACAAAAGAGTTGCTTCAAATAATCAAGTAAATAATGACATTGAGCCTCATATCAGTGTGTCTTTCTTTTCTACCAGAAACAACTTTTAAAATGTAGCAAATGCCCTTAGGACTTCCCAGTGTGCTGTGTAAATCACCTGCATAAATTAACCTTCATGAAGCTATGAGGTGGGTCATGTTATTATGCCATTTTACAAATGGTAAAATTGAGGCCTAGATTAATTGGCCAGGCTCTCACAGACAGTATGTAGGAAAGATGAAGAAGATCCAGAATTTTAGCAACTACTCATCTCTCACAGTAACTATATTCTTTCCACTATGACAACTTGCCTATAAATAATAACCTGAAGATAGCTATCTATGTCTGTGCCATATTACTGTGCTAATTACAAAGTGAAAAAGACAACCAATTTCCCATGATTTTCAAATGTTTGGGAGATCATTTAAAAAGACTGTGTTCAAGTATGTTTTAATTGAAAACAAGGATCAGTTATAAAATAACTTGTAAAGTATCAAATAGTATTTTAAGTATGTGCCATAAATACATCTATAAGGATTCGATATATAGAGATTTGATTACTTAATTATTCACAAATAGTTGATATGTGTTAGATGATGGCTAAAAAGAAGTTGGGTAGTATTAATACAAATTTTAAATATGTGCTTATACACATATATAAAGACTTGAAGTGTATACACCAAAAGTTAATGATAATAATTTATCAATGGTTGGTTATATTATAGGCTGTTTAAGTGTTGAATCTTAAATATCTTTTCTTTCCACATTGGCATCTTGCCTTTTTATTCCTCTCTCTGACTCTGGTCAGACCTTTAATAGCTCTCCTACCTCATCAACTAGAACAGAGGGTTCCATTATCCTTCCTGCACCGTCCTGGAACATCACACAGAGCCCACACCTCAGTGTTACCTCCCTACTTCCTGCTCATGCTTCCAGCTTATGTCACTTCTGCACTCCATGCCCTGGAGATGGGCCATACCAGAAGCAGGAGCACCAGTGCCTCTGACTCACACTCCTGACAGTAACCTTAGCTCTCACTTATTGCTCCTTTCTAAAATGCTTTGCTTATATTTCCCTTCTGCAGTTTTATCCTTCCTGATATTACAGGTATTTCTATATTCATTTTTTAAATCTCTAAGCCTGAAGACTTTTTGAGAACAGGGGCTATGTTCAAATATCAGATAAGTCCCCTAAAGCATAGATTCTTTATATATGTATTCTATATATATATTCTAAAGATAGTTATTCACCTAAAATGAGTATTTATATAATAGCTACAAATAGATTAATAATAGATTGATGGTAATAATAACTAATGCCTCTTGGGTATTTACTTTATGTTCAGTACTGTTCAAAGGGCCAAATCCATACATTCACATTTAATCTTTATAGCAGTCCAACGAGGTAGGTGTTATGTTTGATGTCCAACCATCCAGGTTTGCTTCTAGCACAGGAAGTCTCATGTCTTCAGGGCAAACCAGGAGAGTTGATCCCATTCAGTGATCCCATTTTGGGATTGTCGATGGGGAAACTGGGCTCAGAGAGTTAAAGAATGTGCGTTAGGTCCCGAGACTGGTAAATGGAAGAGTCAGGATTCAGATGAGGCAGTCTGGCACCAGAGAACTCACTCTTAATTACCGTATGTGTCATAACAGCATAAAAAGACCAGAATCAGAGAGAAGAGGTAGAATTAACAACTTGATTTTGGAGAGAGTTTTTGAATAAAGAATAGAGAAGTTCAACTATTATTTTGTCACTTTCCAGATATAATGACTAAGCCTCAGGTTGGTTAATTTTTCCCCAAAGTCACACATACACAAGGGGAGAGTCGGGATTCTGGTCTAGGATATCTGACTCTTCCACCTGTGTACTTTACCAGAGTCAACAAAACGGTGACTGGTGGAAGGGGTGAGGCTGCCAACTACAACACTAGTGACATTGTGCCACCACCCTGCCCAGAAGAAACTTATCTAGGAGCAGAGACACCTAACAACTTGGGATATTCAGATTCTCTTCCCTGAGAAGCTGGGGTTTGCTTGGAAGGACAGAGAGCCCAAAAAGTCTTAGAAACCTTAATAGTTCTCTAGAGTGAAATCTCAAACGTCCTACTGCTGTGGTCCCTGGAGAGATTCCTGAGGCTCTCCCTCACATGAGCTACACTTCAAAAATTCTCCTTAAAAATTCTCATTTTGGTGAAGGTAGTCAAGCTTGTGTCTGTTTACTGCTCACAATAAAAGAAACTTTTACTAACACAAATGGTAAAGACAAAAGTTCTGATGCAGGGACAAACCAACCAGAGGGAGATGTTATGGAACAAAGAATGTAAGCTTTCAAAAAGTAGGCATCTAGTGTCTTTAACACCAATGTATCCCAGGAATCTAAAATCATACCTGGACAGAAAGATTTTTTGAATGAAGTAGTCAGTACAACTCCCAGTATAAAGGTTGTGATTGATTTGATCCAGCTCAGGACCCTTGGTCAGATGTAAACTCCATCTAATCATACATGGTCTTTTGAACAGCGAATTATGCTCTTGGGCTCTCAGAGTTTTAGACAAAGATAATGGGGTCCCTCTCCATGGGAACATTTGCCATGGTGTGTGCAATCCGGTTTCTCTGTGGAGTAAGGAAATCTAAGAGACCGTGTGCACTCTGCAACTTCTCTACTAGTAAGATTTTCCTTATTAGCCATATTTTTAATTTGTACTTGTGGCTCATCAGCAGTGTCACTTTGTATTACACTTAGTTTAGGGCAGTGGAATGATATAATGAATTTAGTATCAATTTCTAAAATTCACTAACAATAGTTATTATGTGATGCCAGTTATTAATGGTAATTATGCCTTATATGGTGAGAAAGGATGTTCTTTTAATCCATGTGAATATTTTCTACTTGGAGAAGCAAGGGGCAGTATAGTGCTATGGTCAAACTTACAGGCTCTGCGGCTACCATGACCTGGTTCAAACTCCATTTCCACTAGTTATGAGCTGAGTCACCTTGAGGAAGATTCTCAACCTCTCTGAGCCTCTTTTCCTTGTCTACGAAACAGTGATGATAATTGTGCCTACCTCAAATGATTGCTGTATTAAGTAGATAATTAGCACTACAAACGGTGCCTATACAGAGTAAACATTCAATAAATTATCCATAAGGATTTGAGAGCAGTTCATTTACTCAGGAGATAATTACTAAGCGCCCAGTGTGTGCTAGGCAACATAAGTTCTGAAGGTATATTTGATTGATATAGGCCCATTGTTCTAAAAACAATAAAGTTAAATACAGATTAATAATAATAGGCAGAGGGTGCCTGGGTGGCTCAGTCGGTTAAGCGACTGCCTTCGGCTCAGGTCATGATCCTGGAGTCCCGGGATCGAGTCCCGCATCGGGCTCCCTGCTCAGCGGGGAGTCTGCTTCTCCCTCTGACCCTCTTCCCTCTCGTGCTCTCTATCTCTCATTCTCTCTTTCTCTGAAATAAATAAATAAAATCTTTAAAAAAAATAATAATAATAATAGGCAGAACCCAACGATATGAAAGGGAAGGAAAATTGAAGCCCTACTAGATTTGGTAAAGGATTGTTTTCTAGGAAATCAATGGTAATATTATAAAACTATGTTTTTCTTTCAGAGATTCAGTTAAAAAAAATCACTAAAGAACGTAAGATTCCTGCCCAAAGAGATACAGTAATGGAAGATATGAAAGTCCCACTGTACAGCATTAACCATTGGATAACGTTATTAAGTGCCCACTTTATACAAAGCCATTGTTTAGACTTCCTGCTATTTAAGCAAATCTCTTTGATCCTTGATTTTAAGAATGGTGGAATATGCTGTAATTCTCTGCTCAGCAAGCCTTATTTCTTTTAAATAATTTACCTTCTCTATTCCTTTGCTCTGAAAAGGCACTCAAACTCCATTCAGGAGACAGAAACCACCACACAGTTATTTGAACAAGAAAAGTTTAATGTAAAGAATGATTAACTATAGCAGGGTATTGGAGTAAGAAAAGATTAGCTAATAAGAAGTAAAGAGAACCCTAGAGAATTAGCAATACCATTAATAAGAAGAAGAACTATCCCTAGTGTGCTAGGTTGAATAGTCATGTCCACACCAAACCTCAGAATATGACCTTCTTTGGAAATTGGGTATTTATGGATATAATTAGTTAATTTAAGATGAGGCCTTATAGATTAGAGTGGGCTCCAAATCTAATGACAGGTATTCTTTTAAGAAGATCTTATAAAGTCATTTGCAGAAAGGGCAATACCACAGAAAGTGGAGGCAGAGGTTGAAGTGATGTAGCTACAAGCCAAAGAATGCAGAGGATTGCTGGCAACCACCAAAGGCAATATGGGAAGAAGGGCGAGGTATGGGATGATTTCTCTCTCTGAGTCTCCAGAAAGGACCAATCAGGCCAATACCTTGACTTTGGGCTTCTGAACTCCAGAACTTTGAAAGAATAATTTTTTTTTTCAAGCCCTGATTTTGTGGTAATTTGTTATGGCTGCACTATAAAACTAATTTGCCTAGAACTGAGATCGAGTAACCAAAGAATAACCCCTCCCCCACCCCCAGGGCTGAGATCTGAACATTACTGGGGAAGTCACAGCTGTAGAAGTCACTGTGATGCCTCACTGATAAAACTTGCTGCAAATCGACCTTGCCGGCTACTGGAGAAAGGGAAAGCCATGCATAGGTGGTCTCCTGCCAGAAGCATCCCATTATAAAACTTTCCAAGAGGGTGGCTGGGGAAAGCTGTCCACCGCTGAGTGCCACTGACTAGTGTGCATTGGAGGAACTAGGTGCTGGGCAGAGAAGCTGCATGTGCTTGAAGATCTGGGTGCTGGAAAAGCTGCACACTGCAGGAACCAGCTGAGCTAATACAACACAGTGAGAAAGGATAACCCCTTCTCCCTGCAATGTTTTTCCATACTCTCTACCCACAGAGCTTCCCAGTGTGCCAGCTAGCAAAGGAAATACATTTAAAGGGGCCCAACTCTATTTTCAAAGAATGAGTAACGACGTGTAATAGACTTGGATAAATTGATAACTGGCCCAGTTGACGTTCTTGGGTTTTTTTGTTTGTTTGTTTGTTTTCTACATATCTGTCCCTGAACCACAGCGGGAAGCACTTGGAATTTAGAGAATCATGAACTCCATGATGTGCAGACACAAGGAGAGAGAAATATTATTTTCTCTGTGCAGTGCAAAAACTAGAGGGTATGAATCTAGTACTGTTAAAAGCCTTAATTGCCATAGAGAGTCTACCTGCAAAAATTACAGTGCAATCACAAACAAACTCTGTGACCAAAACATTGAGGCAGTGCCCTAGCGATACTGTAGGAGCCCACGGATCCAGCCTTACCTAAAGCTAATTTACTCCCAACGTTCCTACGTGTTTCCATTGCTTGAGTTGAGTTTCTGACACTTCTACCAAAGTATTCTAGCTACCGGATGTTTACCTATAGCCAGGTATAGCTTCCTTGAATCATTCTCTTGCATGCTATATTTAAAGAGTACATTCTTTTCAGTCAAGTGAATTAAACTTAAATTCTGCTACCTCCACTTATTAGCGCTTCCCCTATGTGATTTTCAATTTTATCATCTCTAAAAATGGATTAAGCTCTCTCCTGGAATTGGAAAAAAAAAAAAAAGTGAGGTTCAAATAATGTCACTTGATTCTCTTAGTTCAATTGCTGCATTATTGCATTGAAAAACATCAACTTACACAGCTGCAGTATTAAACCACACTTCCCCAAGCAGAGGGTCAAACAATACACCTGTAGGAGATTCACTTAACACAAAAACACAGAGGTAGACTAAAAGAGCTCCTTCTGTTCACCATATAGGTTTTGTTGTTGTTGTTGTTGTTGTTATTTTAATGAACTTTCTTTAATGTAGCTCCATATACTCTTCACATTCTGTTGAAAACTCTGGCAATAAATACTCCCCCCTTCTCCAGGGTCTCAGAAATTTGAGGAAATCTGCCCACTTGATTTTCTTCATCTTTACAATAATCTTTTGAGCTATAGAAGGTTAGGAATTGGAAGCTCTGAAAGGAAGGCTTACTTTCACATTCACCCTTTATTCTGAGGAGTTTATTGACTCTTCAAGGGTCAAACAATCCTGGAGAAGCCTTTTGACCCTTTGCTCCATTCCTGTCCACAGCGGACTGCCTGGCTTCCTCTCATGATACCGCAAATGTTTTCTTTTTTCTCCCAACCTCCCAACCTCTGCCATTGCATGCTTTAATGTCATTACCACATGGCTTTAAAAGATGGCCAAGTCTCTCTGCAGGAACCCAGGCAGTTCTTAGAATTCAGGCCAATTCATTTGCCTTTTTTCTATTTTTTTTTTAAGTGAAGTTGGACATTGGGGGGTGTTTAAAATCTTACCCAACCATTTCTTAAAGTATAAAAATACTATTGCCTTTTATGTAATCAGCCAATCTAATTGTGAACTTTATAAAGTTGATTTTTTCCCCACTCTTAAGAAACCCCTTAAAGGAAGGGTTTGATTTGTCAGTGTTTGAATGGCTTCCCTTTATAATTTCCTTACTCTGCTTAGATTGAAATGCTTTGACAAGTACCTGATAGTGTTTGTATTTGCAACTATGTAGTAGTACCAACAAGCCTCTGGCTTTAAAGATAAGCAAAAATACTTGCTGGATTCTTGAGTAGTGATAAGAAAAGAAAAACAATAAAAACTCCAGCAGCTCAGACATTCTTCTTGTTTAATTGCTAGAAGTATCTCAAATGGTTTACAGGAACTACACAAGGCAGAACAGGTACAACGTTAGAGAATTGTTGAAGAATATAATATGAAAAATTATTTGAAATGGCATAATGAAAATAACTTCACAATAATTAAGATGTCTATAAAAATAAAATAACCCTACTACTCTCAAACCTAGATATGTTCACCTGATCATACATTTGCTTACACGTTTTTTCTCTAAATTCCATTTTACAGTATTGAGGTTACAATTAAGTCATAAAAGTGTTTTTTATATTGAACCAAAAAATTTAGCTATTTTCCAACTAATGGGCTTATCTACTGCATGTGGTAGCATTAATAATTTCATAAGGAAGGTGGTTGTACTGAATTTTCAGCTGTCTTTAGGCTCTTACCCCTTGTGCTTTTGGATTTCTGATCTAATTGTAATTTCTAAGTTATGGTAACTAAACTGTACTTATGTAGTAGCTTTCTCTTTTTAACCTAATGATCATGTCACATTTCCTAAACATCCTTAATGCAAAAGCAGCAGATACCATTTTTGAGATGGCAATGAATGATGAAACTGTTAACATTAACATTTTTTAAAAAATGATATAAATGGTAAATTTAATATATTAATGATATCAAAATGTACTCATATTTATAGAACATAACTTTTTTTTCAAGATTTATTTATTTTATTTGAGAGAGACAGATGATGGGGGAGAGGGGTAGATGGAGAGGGAGAGAGAGTCCTAAGTAGACTCTGCACTGAACGTGGAGCCCAAACTGGGGCTTGCTGTGGGGCTCCACGCAGAGCTCCACACGGGGCTCGATCCCATGACCCTGAGATCACAACCCTGAGATCATGACCCTGAGATCATGACCTGAGCTGAAACCAAGAGTCCGACACTTAACTGACTGCACCACCCAGGCACCCCTATAGAACATAACTTTTATCAGCAATCAAAAACAAAGTTGTATATACAACGTACTCCTGTACAAAGCACTCAAAATTGCCACTTTGTTCTCCACCTATGAATGTTTACCAGACCGTACTTTCTTTACACCATTAAGTTAATCCTTTGGTAAACCATTTTCTTTAGTTTTTATTATAATTCCAGTTAGTTAACTAACAGTATTATATTCGTTTCAGGTGCACAATATAGTAATTCAACACTTCTTCCATACATCATCTTGTGCTTCTGATGACAAGTTCAGTGCTTAATCTCCATCGCCTATTTGAACAGCAATACCACTATTGGAAGCAGTTATACATATATCCATTCAAGCATCTTTTTTTAAAAAAATATTTTTTAGGTTCTTCTTTTTGCAAAACAATATGGCAGGCTTTAAGATTGTGTAAGTATCAGTTAAAAGCACAACTTGTCTTCAAGAACCTTCTAGTCTAGGAAGAACTAATAAGTGCATATAATTAACTATAATACAAGGGATTAATTTGTAAATGCTATATATAAAATAAAAAAGGGAGTTACTAGCTGGGAAGAAGCATAGAATTCTAATTGAAAGAGGTAATGTGGATAAGACCATAAGATTTAGTTATGAGTATATTTGAAGGTAAGTTATTCCAGACAGAAGAGGTCACAGAAAGTAAATCAGATAGGTAGGCAATGGTCATATGCTTCTGGGGAAGATTAAATCACCCACAAGTTGAAAGTTCTAGGAAAGTAGATTCTGTTTATCAGTGCTCTTTGGTGCCTAGCCAGATGGTACGTTATCAATCATTACTTAATGAAGGAAGGTAGGGTAAATGAGTAATAAGATTGGAAAGCCAGATTGAACCAGATTGTAAAAAGCCCTGAATGCTAACCTAGAGAATGTGGGTTTTATCTATAGGTAGTAGAGGTGTCTCTGAAGCTTTTATTAGCAAGAGAATGTCACAACAAGCACCTCAAGTTGAGAAGATTCATCTAAGAGAAATGTGTAAGATATACAGATGTGAAAAGAGAAAGGTAGCCACCAACATATAAATTTTTATATGACGGAGGAGAAAGTTACTTAAAAAGCTCTGGGAGAATGAGAAAATCAGTAGGTTGTTTTTAACTTATAAAAGTGATCAAAAAAGTGTCAGAGCATACTTTGTTGTCCTTGGAGATAAAGTCCAGATACCAGAATTGAAAATTAGACATTGGGTAAGGTAAGGGTACAAGACATTTATTGTGTGCTCACTGTGTGTTTTCCTCTGTGTTTTAGTTCCATTAATTTTCAGCAAACTTCATAACAACTCTGAGTTAGATTTTATTACAATTTTCACTTCTGAGTCACACAGCTAGTAATCGGTGTAAGCTCCGGTGTAGGAACTCATAGAGCCAACAATCCCTGTATCTATATCTGCCCAATCCTTCCCAATACTATTTTTTTCCTCAACCTCGGTTGATTGATAAACCCTTGGATTTTAGTTTGTTCATCTGAAAATGGTAGAATTAAATCAGATCACCTTTTACCTCCTATTCAGCTCAAATAGTCCATCATTCATTAACTGATTCTAAGCTATAGGTGACTAATTGTGATTATAAAAAAAAATACTTTCTGTAACTCCCCATTTCATCCAGTTTATGCAAATATAAGTGATCCCGTTATAACAGTAACCACTCTGAAATTCTCTGGACTCCCAACTTTATCTTATTTTTGGATTTGGATAAAGTGGGAAAAAAATTAAAAGAATAAGCAAATAAACAATAGCAAACACCCTACAAAAAATAAATAAATAAAAGGAAAAATCTAGAGGAGGAAAAAATAGAAAGAAGGAAGAAAGAAGAAGGAAAAGAGAGGGATGCCATAGAGAAATTGAACACCTGAATAATCTCAGCATTGTTGGCATATTTCTACCCCAGCAAAGGTGAAGAACTTCAGAGGTTGGGCAAAAATTAAACCATCCATATAATATAGTGTGATTAACTCACAGTGCCCTGCGCATGGTAAGCAATTCCCACCACTATCACCACCACCATTAATACCGCCCTTATTATCATTGTTGTTATTATCTCTTTTGCCTTTAGAGATCTGTCTGGATAAGATCTCCCGCTTATTTTTCCTTTTCTTCCTCTGTCATGGTGCCTTCTATTTCTCTCCTTTTCCTTAAATGTAATGTAGTTTTCCTGTGTTCATTCCAATTGGATGGATGCATTTTGGGGACAGCATGTTAATTTAAATCTGTTTTTTTTTTCCCATTTTAGGATTCCTTGTTCTATAATCTTTAGACTAAGCCTTGTCTTACAAATCCTAGCGCTATCAAAGATTCCTGCTTTCACATGAAGAAATTATTTCTAAAATATGAAAATAGAATTCAATACCTCCTAAAGAGTTCTTTTTTCCCTGGCCTCCCTTCACCTCTACTTCTAAGACTAGTTTTTGTTTGTTTGTTTGTTTGTTTTGTTTTGTTTTTGTTTTTTCTAAATTAAAGACCTGGCATTTTGGAAAATTTTACTCTTTTGGAAACGAGGGCTAAGGTAGATGATAGGACATGCCATTTAGATAATCCTTGGGGACTGGGTCATTTATTCCCCAACCTGCCATGGACACACCAGTTGAATCCTTCCTTCTTCGCTGAGAACTATCTCAATGCAAGGGAGCTCTTCCCTAGGGAGCCTGCTTCCAATGTCTAGGGATCCTCTTTGTGGGGATACAAACACCCAGACCCCTTGTTTTAATTTCGACAACACTGAAGGACCACCTCAGAGTTCCTTCTGTCTAATCCCACACCCCTCTCTTTCTTCCACAGGTGCTCTTCCTAAGAGCAGACTCCAGTAAGGTTCTGCACACAAATTTCTGACTTCCAGTGTGTTTCTTGGCCAACCTGTCCAGCAAACTTTGGAACGACCCCTAAAGTTTCTGTTTCTCATTTGGTACTGAGAATGAAACCACAGAGATTCAAATGCCACGGGGGAGAAAAAAAAAAAAGAAAAGAAAAAAGTGGTTGTCTGGCTGAGAAGTACCGCTAGCATTTGAAAAGAAATGCCTCTTGAGGTTATATAATTTTACAGGATAAGTGTGCTTACTTGTTCTAAATGAGGGCTTGAAACGTGCCAGATCATCTGAAGCAAGTTTGAAATACAAACAATTTTAATGCCTGCTCATCATTAATCCAATATTCTACAAACCAGTATTGAATATATTAGCTATAAGAGCAGAGTTCATTTATGAGTAAGGTGGGAGCAAGAACTCCCAGACTGGACTGATCCATCTTGTTTGCTGAACTCAAATAGCATAGCCTCAAATTACACCCAAAGATATGCTGGACTTTGATGATTTTCACCAGGAGGTTTCAATTAATTTTGCCAAGGGTTGTTTCCTTGAAGGTACAAATGTAAATGCATCCACTGCTAAGAAGTTTCCAGCCACTGGACCACTGTGAATGACAGACACGCTCATTCTGTTTCAAGTTGGACTTTAAAGATGATTTGAAAGTATTAATCCTTGCATTTTCTCCTGCAAATTAGACATATAGAAATTTGGTTCCTTTGACTTTCCTGGACTTACATAGAGAAATGATCGTTGTAAAAGTAAAAGACTTGTTTTTAAAGGCAAAGGAGATAAAGTACCTATCTTCAATCACACTTACATATTGCCACATGCCCTGCTCTCTTCTCTGGAGCCCTATCTAGCTATCTTTGGACTTTCTTCAAGGTGAAGTCTCATGTAATAAATTTTAGAGCTCACTAAGAAAAGTAGTCAATTTAAAAATTAAATTTCAAAGTTCGCAAAGATATAAATGGAGCATGTTTATTTAAAAATAAAATGTAAAGCACTGACCAAATAAAATAAGAAAGACATTTAGGCATTCGTCAAAAGGTAGGAGACTGAGGACACACTTCAACTGTTCCTTTGTAACTCTCAGGAATCCAGAAAATGTACTCACAACTGTTGTGCCACTTCCATCATTTTAAATATCCAGATATAAATCTCAGTATGTGTATGTACACGAAAGAACCAAAGAATTTCAAAAACATATCTGTATATATAGATAGCAGGGAGATAAGATTGGGGGAATTGCATGTCTAGCACTCTTGTCTCTCAGCTCATTTTACAATTTTAAAACATACGAAATATTAACATCAAGTTATTGGGGTTTGCTTTACAAAGCATCCTTGACATTGGTGCCCTTCCCTTTCCCCTCATCTTAGACTAATTCTTTTAAGATCTGGCCTTTGCTAAAGAAAACAAGCAAATGTGGGCTAGGCTATGTGGAAAGGGATTTTATATAAAACAGACGTCCTATTTTTAGAGAAAGGAATCATGGCATCTTTGGAGCTGCCCTGCAGAGGTAATACTCTTTAAACAATCAAAACAAGGGAGATTATAGAGAGAGTGAAGGGGAGAAAGAGACAGAAGTCAATGCCATTTGTTAAAACATGATGAGCTTGAGCCGATCACAGAAACAAGCTCCCCAACAACACATGTTGGGCAGCCTCATGACCTGGGCCTGCTGAAGAGAATTCTCATCAACTTGGGAGTCCCTTTGCTCTACTCCACACAAGGATTACAGCTGATGAGTTATGACAAGCACCCAGTGGAAACCCAGTCAGCCAGGAAGGGCATCACCCCTTTTGGCATATGCATTCACATTTCTCTGGCACTTATTATTATCATTTAAATGTAATCTCACCTTAGAAGGAAAAAAAAAAATCCCCCCATTTGCTGCGGACTTAAGCTTGATGAGGTAACTGAAATAATGTATTAAGGCTTCTAAATGAAAGGCTCCATATATAAGATCTGGCAGTGTTGCAGAACAGAAATATCACATGCCTCCCTTGGTGACATAACCTCATTAAACTGTGGGCAGACACACACAGGGACACACACACATGCATGCACACACACAGAGGGGGAAATGAAAAAAGGACAGCAGCAAATTTCAATCCAGAGAGAAGGAACCCGTTCATGTCTATCTACATGGTTGAACATCCTTAACAGAGTCACAACACCACAGCTAAACCAGGACTCTTCCCCTTTCTTACCAAGAACAATCTGACAAGCCAGGGAGAAATGGAGGGGGAAAAAAAGAAAAGAAAAAACTGATCTGTGATAAAAACAAAACAAAACAACAAAACAAAAACACAAAAAACTATTAAAACTGACCTCTAGAGAGAAATACAACATTCTAAGACTTTCCCCTTCCTCCATTTAAAAAAATGATCATAACAATGCCGTTTCCTTTATCTTGACAGGGTGAGGTGGTAGTAGGGAGCAGAGACATGTGAATATAATGTGACCATGTGTTCACCTCCCAGCCAAGGACTGTCATACCAAGTCTGTATGTAGGGTCGGCTGCATGGTAAGTCTCTCTCCACCTGGCTTCTCACAAACCAGGGACCTTATCACTCCACACCAGCTCTCTAGACTGACACAGAGAAGGATGGATGGTTTTATTATGTGCAGGGAAGTTATCTGAGGCCACTTGAGCAACTCCTTCTTTTATCTTGCAGGCAGAGCATGGGGCCCATTTTAATATCCTTAAACTGCTCATCCATTGTTTGCATGACACTTCTTTATCTCTCCAGAGTTTAAAGGTGTATTAGAGAGTTCTGGTTTTCTAATCACAGAACAATAGCTCTTGAAATGTGGCTTGTCCTTTTTTTGGTAAGTTGTCCAAAGTTGGATTTTCTGGTCTTCCCCTTCTGTTCAAAGTCTCATTTTAGGAGTCCCATAGAAGATGAATCAGGTAGCAAAAAATCACACTGGGGATTAGGGCTTACACATATGAATGGGAGGGGGAGGGGGACATGATGCTTCTACGATTTTAAGATAGTGTGCCCTTCATTTCCCTGAAAATGTAAAGGTCCTGCTATAGGTCAAATTGTGCCTCCCCAAAGAAATATCTTGAATTTACAACCCGCAAAACCTAAGAATGTGAACTTATTTGAAAATAGGGTCATTTTAGATGTTATTAGTTAAGATGAGGTCATACAGGAGTAGCATGGGCACTTAATGCTATATGATTAATGTCCTTGTAAGAAGAGAAGATACACAGAGAGACAAGAGGGGAGAATGCTATGTGAAGTCCTATCTAGGTGTCAGAGGAAGCACAGCCCTGCCGACACCTTGATTTTGGATTTCTAACCTCCTGAAGTGTGAGACAATAAATTTCTATTTTAAGTCACCTAGCATGTGGTACTTTGTTACAGAAGTCTTAGGAAACTCACACAGGCCCCACAGCTCCAGCTTTTTCTTCTTTTCTGTCCATTGTCACTCCTGATATCATAGCCAGCCTCATCATTTTAAATACCAGCTAGGTTTCCATGACTCTCAAACATGTATCTCCATGGCAGAACTCCTCTGGAATCCAACCACCTACTGTTTCCAGTTGCTTGTGCAACAAGAAGCTCAAACATTAGATGACCATAATTAACTCCTCGTCTTCCTGCCCAAACTGGTTCTGGCAATCCAACTCAAGGCGCCGAACCTGTAAGCAAATCCTATTGGCTTTTACCATCAAAATGTCTCCAGCTTCTGCCCATTCCTTGCCACCTTCATAGTGAGCACGCCCGTCCAAGACACCGCTGTCCTCTGTGTGGAAACCATATCCCTCTTGCGACCTGTATCCCTCTTTCTGCCCATTATTCCTACAGTGTATTCCCAACAAAATATTCAAACTGACCTTCTAAAAAGTTAAGTGAAATTATATACCTTGTCTTCTTATGATCCTCCATAGGCTCACCATGTCACCTAGAGTGAGAGCAAAATGCTTTTCATTGGCTCCCTGGGTCCACCCTGTCCCTTTATCTATCAGAACTCATCTCCTGCTATTTGTCTAGTTGCTCACTTAGTTTATCTACTGTGGCCTTCTTGCTGTTTTCAAACACAGCAGGCATAGCCATCTTTCCCCTAACGATTCCTGTCACATAGAACCCACTTTCTCTTCGCCTCCTTAATTAAATTCATTGATCAAAAATCTCTTTTCAAATGATGCTTCTCCTGACTGATCATTAAACAGCATGCCCTGACCCTTCCCTCTTCACCCTTACACTCTTGATCCCCTTGCCTTGCTCTCTTTTATCCAGATCACTATGCTTCTTATTGTATGTACATATTTATTACAGTTTTTGTCTATCTCTTCCACTGGAATGTAAGCTTCAGGAGGGTAAAGATTTTTGTCTCCTTTATAATTTGAGTCTACAGTAGTGACCGGCACACACTTGGTGCTCAGTAAATGAACCATCATAGCCACTCTTCACATTTGTTTCTTCTGTAGAAACTCACTCAACAGTAATCACTTGTTGTAACACATAATTTGATTTTTAAATAAAATCTGCCCCTGACATTCATATATCAAAATTAATTGCATCTTTCATCTACAAAAAATAAATAAATTTACTTGAACATTTAAATTGTAGAGTGGGAAACGATTTGTTTTTTGAGATCAAAAGCTGAGTTCGAGGGATCTTAATGTTCATTTGTTGGCACAATCAGAAGTCATATGTCAAATTGTGATTCATTGTGCAGTTCTCACTCACCAAAGTTGGGTTGCTCACAAATAGGCAAAGCTGCCGGAATATGCTGCACACTTGTAAAAATATTTGCATCCTGTCTCTCCCTACTGGATCTGCCCTTGTGGGACATTTTGTGTACTTGCTTCTAATCAGAGGCAGGCTCAGCAACGTGAGTAACTTTGGCCAATGCAATGTCAATGGAAGTGACTCTTGCCACTTCGAAGCACACGTTTTAAGGTTATGCGTGGTTCCACCCTCTCTCCTATTTGCCTGCCATAGGAACAGCTGGATGCAAGATTAGTACTGCTTCTTTCCCCTGGATATCCGCATGAAGAAGATACTGGGCAGAGCCCAAGTGCAGCCTGGAGCTGCATGAAATGGGAGTGAGAAGTAAACCCTCCGTGTGGTCAGCAAACACTGACTCAGACCGCAGACCATTCACTGTGAGGGAGTCCTCTTCTTGACTGCTTGCTATGTGCCGGGAACTAGGCAAAGGTTACTTTCTTGGTTTTCGCAACAACTCCATGAAGCAGGTATGATAATCGTTTTTTCCCCCAGGAAATTGAAGTATAGGGAGGTTAAGTTATCTAAAGCTACACAGCTGGAGAGTAGCAGAGCCAAGATTTAAACAAAAGTCTATCTGATTCTTAAACCTAAGGTCTTAGTCTTTTCCATTAACATTTGATGTTGATTAAAATAGTAATAATAATAAGCATCTTAAAATTAAAGCTAGTATAAGTACAGGAAGAGTTTGACTAAATAGTGGCGAAAGCCCGGATATCAACATGTGGCATCTTTGCTGTCCCCTGCTCAGGTTTTCCAAAGAAATACGTACAGTCCTTGCAAGAGTGTTTTGACTAATCACGTAGCCCAGGCAGCATCTCCCAGCATGGGTGGCCGGGGACTTGGTTTTGTTTGTTTTATAATATGTTAGAACATTGCCAGCTAACATTTTTAAACTTCTTTTTTCCTTTTTAGCCAAACCAATTCCAAATGTTTGAAATGTTAAATTGTGGGAAGAACTAAGAGTAACCAGCAGTACAGATTTTTTTCTTTTTTGAAAAATAAACATTTTGAAGAAAAGCAAGATTCATCTCCTCACTTCAATGGAGAGGACAGGAAGGCCAACCATCACCCATCCTAGACATCATGGGACAGAAAACACACAGTTTTTTTTTTCTCTTTTTAATTTTTCAAGATGTCTTTAGATATTATGTAAACTATAACATACTATAGACTATGACATACTTTAGACATACTATAAACTGACTAATTTATAATAGAAAGTGACCTGAGTCCATATTAGTTAACAACCTTTTTAGTTGCAATAACAGGAAATCAATCCAATTCTTCATTCCTCTCTCTATCTATGCCCTTTGCCATATAACACTGTAATGCCTTCTTACTGTGGATGGGAGGTGCTTTCTTCAGTGGCTCCTAAGACTTACTTTGGCCAACAGAATGAGAAAATGCCAATATGTGCATACACTAAACCTCAAGGAACTTTGCTCGTTCCATTTGTTCTCTTGTGCTCTGCTGTTTCTGTGGAAGAACATGCCTCATCTAGCATACTAATCCCAGGAGGAGGTCAAGAAACAGGAGGAAACACGAAATATCCCAAGTCATGCCCAGTCTAGATTAGATCACTCTTGGCTAACTTGCATACTCCTGAGGTAAATAATGCTGATTGTCGTTTGTTCCTGAGATACTATAGTTATTTATTGTACAATAGTACCCAATTGATACGCTAATGCAAGGTAGCTTCAGTGAGAAAAGATATTTATTGAGAGGATAAGAAGGGAGCTCATAGAGTCTGAGATGGAGTGATAAAATTGGGCCTAGGGAAGTATCAAGGCCACAACATGATCAGGACCAGTAAGGTTAATGGACTTAGCCTATAGGGCTATTCCTTATGCCTCAGCTTCCCACTCTGTCTCTCTGTCATTACAGATTCTCAGAAGAGCTCATCTGATTAGCCCAGCTTGGTTTACCTAACTTGCCCTTATTGAACAGCATGGTTTATTTGTTGTTAGAGTGTTATTCTTCTGTGGCACGCAGTTCCAAGACAATCGTGACTGGAATGACACCTAGAGCAGAGCCCGAGTTCAATGTTTTACTTGGTGCAGTATGTAATTCAGTATGTAAATCTCATCCCTTAAGGAGAGAGTTGTGAAATGCTCCTTGAGAGGCGTCAAGGATGCTTATGAAGAGATTGTACTGTAGCTCCTACCCCAGATTTTACACTCCTCTTTCTTTATTTTTATTACCCACTCTTCTCCAAATTCCTGTTACCCACAAATAAACAGAATTTTATGATAAAAATCATATTTGTATCTGGAATTCTATTCCAGCAGCTTCTATCAGCTGGGCATAACTTCCTTGAACCTAACACTCTGGTAAGGATCTATCTACACCCATTTCATAGCCAATGTACCAAAATTTACCTAGTGTATTAGTTTCCTAAGGCTGCCATAACAAATTACCACAAACTGGGTGGCTTAAAACAACAGAAATATATTCTCTCAAAGGTTCTAGAGGCTAGATATCAGGGTGTCACAGGGCCATGCTTTCTGAGAAGGCTGTAAGGAAGAATCTGTTTTGTGTCCTCTCTTAACCTCTGGTGTTGCTGGCCATTCTTGGTGTTCCTTGGCTTATAGGTGGTTCATTCCAATCTTTGCCTCCATTCTCACATGGTATTCTCTCCTCATGTCTGTTTCTCCATGCGCATTCTCCTCTTCTTGTAAGGACACAGTGTATGCAGATCCCATCCCACTCCAGCATGCCCTCATCTTGACTACTTATATCTGCAAAGATCCTAATTCCCAAAAAGGTCACATTCTGAGGTTCTAGGAAAGATGTGGATTTGGGACGGGGATGCTATTTCAACCCAACACTTCTAGAATAATAGAATCCTGGGGTCAAAAAAAAAAAAAATCTCAGAGTTGATTGAGTCATATTGCTGTTTTACTATTAATTCCATCATTCTCTCCTGACTCACATTCATTAATGGAGTGCTCAATTCCTTGGAAGCATGTCAGGTCTAATTTTTAAAGAGCTACTCTTTAAGAATAAATTACAATACCCATCAAAAAATATTAGATAAATAATATATGTCATGTTCATATGATGAGATACTATGTAACTGTTAAAATGATGAAGACCTAAAGCTTTAGACAGATAAAACTTTTACAGTGAGTTGTTGGATATAAGGTTAGAAAACAACATGGAACAAATCAGTTTCATTTATTTAGAGAAACATGTACATGTATATTTTGAAAGATAAAAAGTGAAAAAGATTGAAGTTATGTTTGGATGCTGGAATTAGAGTTGATTTTTTTTAACTTTTCTGTAGTGTCTGATTTTTTTTTTATTTTTTTAAATAATAACAAAGTCTTCCTTTTCAATGAGAAAAATAATTTGCAAATGAAGGGTATATTATTCTTTATTTTTATTAGAAATGTCTTTTCCACTAAACTTCGATCATCTTCTCCCTGTTTAGTCTATGACTTCAGAATATTGTGAAATAACATGTTTGTGAGGCTTTAAAAAATCCCTAATCCATTATTTTCAAAAATGAATACAATTTATACATTCTATGTTGCTTCATTCCCCCTTCACTGGTATACTATAACAAATACAAGGTCTTCAGCTGCTTAGGAATGAAGTGAAGTGAGTGGACATGATCACCATAGGCCATTTGTAATAGTTCCAACTTCTATTTTTTTTTTAATTCTTACAAGTTTAATAAGCAATATATCTCATAGTATTTTAGTTAGAATTTATGTGAAAAGTGACATTAAATACCTTTCTTTATGCTGATTAATTATTTTAAATTTCCTTCTGTGAGTTACTTATAGTCTACTTTTGCACTTTTTTTTACTGATTTATTGGAACTATTTATATATTCTATAAGTCTGCATAATAATCCTGTCATGTGTGTGTGTGTTTTTTCATAGTCTGTCATTTGGATTTTGTCTTTCTGAATATCTCACTAAGGTATAATGAGTTATATAAACTGTCAATGTTTTCTTTTTTTAATTAATTTATTTTTTTGATGTTGTGTTCCATGATTCATTGTTTGCGTATAACACCCAGTGCTCCATGCAGAACGTGCCCTCTTTAATACCCATCACCAGGCTAACCCATCCCCCCGCCGCCCTCCCCTCTAGAACCCTCAGTTTGTTTCCCAGAGTCCATAGTCTCCATGGTTCGTCTCCCCCTCTGATTCTCCCCGCTTCATTTTTCCCTTCCTACTATCTTCTTTTTTTTTTTTTTAACATACACTGTATTATTTGTTTCAGAGGTACAGGTCTGTGATTCAACAGTCTTACACAATTCACAGTGCTCACCATAGCACTGTCAATGTTTTCTTTGAAGGTTTTTTTTTTTTTTTGTCCTGTTTTGAAAGAACTTCCCTTTTCCCAACATTATGGGTAGTATTTTCTTGTATTGTCCTTCTGTATATCTTTATTTTAGTAAATGAGATAAGCAAGTCATAGCAACATGGGCAAAGTACCTCAGCCCACCTGGTTCCCTTTCCAAGTCTTCAGAGTCTGCTTCTGCATTCTAGCACAGGCTTACTGTGCACAGTAGCCCACTGAGATTTGAAGACCAGTAATTCTGAGGACTTGCCAATCATAAAGAACTTGCAAAAGATGCTGAGCGATCCTAGTCTTTAAAATAGTTTTGGTGACTTTCACAGTCTCCTGGTGTTCATTCTAGCCAGATAGAATCTTATCTTCAGGGGTGCCTGGGTGGCCTGAAAGTTGGTTAAGCATCTGCCTTCGGCTCAGGTCATGGTTCCAGGGTCCTGGGATCGAGCCCTACATCAGCCCTACATCGGGCTCCCTGTTTGGTGGGAAGCCTGCTTCTCTCTCTCCCACTCTTCCTGCTTGTGTTCCCTCTCTCGCTGTCTCTCTCTCTCTCTCTGTCAATTAAATAAATAAAATCTTTAAAAAAAAGAATCTTATTTACAATAAGATAGAATATTGAGAACATCTTTGATAAACCATTTCATTAAGCAGGTTGTGCATTATCATTGCATCCATATGAACCAGTGCCATATGAGTTTGTATAATATATCACCCACAGTAGAACTAGAGCAAGTGTTATTAGAATTATCATGATGTGTAATAACAGATAACTTTTTTTCTGAGTGATGGCTATTATCCAAGCATTACACTAAGAACCTTAATAGAATTACCTCGGTTAATCATTAGAACAGTCTATAAGAAAGAAATAACTATTATCTTCATTTTCCACCAATAACCCCACAACAATTGAGGCATAGAAATTTCAATTTATGAATCTTTCAATAGCTGATAAATAGCAGAGTCAGGGTCAAATACATATTCCCTAAAGGAGAAAGCAAGTTATACTTATTTCGGATAATGTATATGTAAATGATGATAACAAAGACCAGAATACTCCCGTCAATAAAGGAGAAATGGCGCTTCTGTGGCCTTTTCTGAACAAAGTCCACCCGTTGGTGAGTCCACAGGGTTCACACTTCCCTACTGAGAGTCAAATAGTTAGAAGGTTACAGGAAATTACATTCTACAATATAAACTAGAGAAGGAATTAGCATTTCAAAGCTTACGTGTATTTGCTAGGGAAATCTCTAGAACAGATCTGCACCATGCTACACAAGCTGCTGATTGATATGCAATGAAATAAACAAGCACGGTGGTCCTCAAAGGTTTCTCACATACAATCATCCCAGCCAAACCATTCTCTCCATTCCCTTTCTACAACCCTGTCCCTCACTCCCATCCCAAGCTTCCTCACTTTCACGGACCTTATCACACCTACATTGGATGTCTTTGGACCATATGTTCCACAATCTTTTGAGTACTGTTTTTATACTTTTGATGTATTAAGTCTAATATTTGTATCTCTCATTTTATTTTAATTTTTAAGATTTTATTTATTTACTAGAGAGAGAGAGCGAGAGAGAGCACATGCGGAGGCGGGGTGGAAAGGCAGAGGGAGAGGGACAAGCAGACTCCCCACTGAATAGGAAGCTCCTATACAGGGCTCAATCCCCGGACCCTGGGATCATGACCTGAGCTGAAGGCAGATGCTTAACAGACTGAGCCACCCAGGTGCCCCATGAATCTCTCATTTCATAAAGAACTTACCCATACATCTCCTCATTTAAGTTCTCAGGTTCTGCCAGCAAAATGGGAAAGTGATACTTTCATTTTAAAGGTGAGAAAATATTACCAAAAGAGCCCTTTCATAATGTGGTGGCAATACGCTTCTCCAGCCTCAAATCCTAATACAAGTATCATATCAGCAATAGTCCAGAACATTTTATCCATGACATCTCTTTGCCTTTGATCCTGCTCTTCCTAAAACATTTCACCTCAGATCTTCTAACTTTAAATCCTGATCATTTTTTTCCATTAAAACACAAAGTCTATTGAAAACATAAACACGAGATCTATTGACATGTGTGTTTTTACATGAGTGATTTTAAACACCTTCAGTAGGAGCCAATGAACTCCAGGAACCGCACTTTATCTCCACTTTTTGAATGTTTTCATAATTTCAGTATCAAGGCTGATACTCCCCTAATAGTGTCCATACATTACCTGAGAAGTTGTGAAGATATCTCTATCACTGGAGTAAGTTAGAACTTTGCAAGACAACTACTCTGAAGTAAAGCTCTCATTTAAATGCATACATTCTGGTTATTCTGCTTTTTAACAACAACAACAAAAAGTTTTAGTGCTTCATGGTTTTACCTCGATGGACACTTCATTTGATTGACTGGAAGAACTGTCAATGTCAGTGGATCTAGATAGAAAATTGGAGAGATATGCCATTTGGGAACATGAGTTCTGTTCCCTATTGCTCCTTGAACTCCGCAAACTTCCTAAGGATAAGAATTCACAGGTGAGGCACACAAGGCTTTATAAAGGAAAACACATCTGCATAAACAATTCATGTTCTCCTTCAGTGTTCCTGACTAAAGGTTTCATCAGTTTAACTGGTTTTCCTTTGATGTGATGCTCACTTCTGTGGCTCTTTATCCACATTTCTTGCTTAGTGCTTACAAGGACATGCCATTAGGCAGGCTTAGAGGTGGCTTTGCAGGCAAAAAACAACAACAACAACAATAACAACAACAACAAAAAGACAAAAAACAAACAAAAAAACAAACTCTCAATTCTTTTTTTCCCCTTTGTTCTCTTTAAGAAAAGTTATTAAAACTTTTCCTTAATTGGAATAGAATTAGATTTCTTAAGTAGAGGATACCTAATCATGATTCCAAAATAAAAACTGAAAACTAAGTTTTTTTTAAAAAAAGTATTTAGTTGAGCTTGATTCTATCTTAATAGTGGCTAAACTTGCAAAATCAAAATGTGGTTAGGTATGATTAGAAATTTCCATCGGCCTATACTCTGCTGTTATGAATGCAACACTTAATGTACATTTCATGCAACCAGGATGAGGTGAACTATATGATGAATCTGATTCTCTTCACTATGTGAGGCAGTACAAATGATATGCTTTCCGGAGTGCAGGGAGAAATGAAGAAATGAACATGCTCCCGGAAATTCTCTTTCCAGCCCTGAGCAACCTAAAAACAATAAATTTGCTTAAAGCAGAATACCCATGCCTGGGAGTCAGCATTCTTTACAGACTGGATCATTACCGACACCAGGTTTAGATTTTGACCAGAGTAAGGTAGAGATAGCCTTCTTCTTTTTTTTTCATGTTTGCACCTATAAGGATGAATCAATTTATTTTTTTCTTTTTTTTAGCTATGGCTAGAAACATTTATTATGCTGAATAAAATACATTGTCATTCATCACCAAGATTTTAAAACAGTAATATTTAATTCATGGCTAAAGTATCCTCAGGGCATTATTCACCCTTATAATGTGGTAAATTGGGATATGCTGTGATCCTGAGGAACAAAGAAAGGTTTTACAGACTAATTTCTACAGCTTTATCTTTATATATACCTTTATACTCATATCTGTATTTACACTTGTACCTATCATGAAGTATAGTCAAGTAACAATCAGTTATGTGGTAATTTTTTATGAACTTTATGAATGTAAGTTCAAAATTCACTTTAAGAAACTAAATGTTAACCTCTTTCTCTTGGGGGTTTATCAATGGCTTTGAACAAGAATGTGTCTTCAACGTCCATTTCTTGGCACTCGCTTAAAGACATTTGTCTATGTGATTCTGAAAAAATTGCTTTACCTTTCTCTGGGATCATCAGATTTTCCAGGAGAATTTTGTGTTATTTGGTTTTGCTTTTTTTTTTTTCCAGAAGGTGAGGATTTTCATCAGATTTCAGTAATTTTTTCAATGAAATTTATAGCTTAAATAAAATGAGCTCACCCAGTGGGTGCTATACAAGTAGCTTCCTGTGAATTCTCACGGCCAATTATTTTCAATGTACCAGTAGATCATAAATCTCAAAGGCCATAAAAATGTTTCTTCTCAAGGTATGCTCCGGTCTGTAAATTCCAAGGTGGATAGCCTTCACCTCAAATTCTAAAAGTTCATTTTATCTTCCTCTTTTTATTTTCATCATAAATGATTTTTTAGTGTCTGAGAATTGTGTTTGAGGGACAGCAACAAATCTTGAAATTTCCTTTTTTTTTTTTTTTTTGCAAAATACAAACATTGATGCTTTAGCCAAGTTTTGCTTTCCCTAAATAGGTGTAGGCCTTCCTAGTGACTGGACTTCAGTTACAGTAAAGGGAGACATGATTCATAGAGTAAGAGAATAAGAGAAGGAAAAAGGGGAGGAAAAAAAAAACTTTCCCCTCAGCTCTCCACATTGCACAAATAATCAGTTTATCAACATTAATTACTATGTTCCTTTATTTTCAATTTAAACTTTTCTAAGATTAGAAAGCATCTTAATCAATATGTATGTTCTTTGTAGTAAGTGTTTCATTTTTGTTTTCCTGAAGGACTTATTGAAAGGAAGTTATCTAAAAGACAAGGTCTAAATATAGCAGAAACCATGTATTCAAGCTTGACTTTTTCTCTAGACCTGGCCACCAACAGAGGTAGACAGAATATGACCATATGAGCCTGGAAAGCCAAGTTCAATATTTATAATAGCATATGACATTGAAATAGGAGTTGTATAATCTAGAAGGAAAATGTTTAGCAAGGCAGTAAATGTGATAAACTCCACCCTGGGAGGTGAAGGTGAGGGACACGATCTCTTGTCAGAGCCAACACCAAAATAAGTATGACTCTGCTACGGAATCTCCTCCTTGAGTAGGAACTGGATGTAAGACATTTTGTTCTTGAAAGTTTCTTGTTCCCTTGCCTCTGGATTATAATTGACAGAGTTAGTTGTGTTACTCCCAATGATGTTTTTGTTTGTTTTTGTGTGCTTGTTTCTACAAGGGAATAGAAGTCAGATCATGATAGTAACACACAAGATGCTGAGCAAGTATTGGATGGAATAGCTCCAAAGTGGACTTGAACAGTGAGCCAAAGGCTTGCAGACTCTCTCTTATAAGAATGAAGTACTTGTCTCAAATTTCACCTGTCTAAGATAGTGATAATAAATAAATAATAATTTGATGAATAATTACATTTGGTAGAACAGGAGCTAAGGAAACACTGAAACGTGTAGACAAGAGAGTGTAATAAAAGGTTTTGCATGTGATGTTATGCAATTAACTGTTTCAAAAGACACACTTTACAACATGATAAAACTTTAAAAAAGGCATTTTGAGAGAAAATTTTCAGTCTCACAGTGAGTTACAGGCATGAAACAACCCAAAGATAGCAATTATTCCTCTACCTTTATTTATTTCATTTCCACTTAACTAGTTATAGTGTGACAATTACTTTCCAGTTTTCCAAAGAGGATTATTTAAGAATTTGCCTTTTTAACCATTATTTACAAATAGTTAATTCTGTGATAGTGTAAAATATGGTTCTGGAGCTCGGCAATAGTAGAGCACATTTATGATCATTTTTAATATGCAACATTAAAAATAATTTTCTTCCAAGAAAAGAGTATAGAAAATATTATGGGGGGTTGTATGTAGCCTTGCTGTTAAAAAGTAAGGCAGTAAAACACTACAGGGGTATATGGTACCTTTTTATTCTTTCAAGGTTTTTTGTTTGTTTGTTTGTTATTGGTTTGTTTTGCTGTTTATTTTGGTAATAGGTGGGGAGGGATACTCAGGTAGCAGTTTAAACCCCTGGATTCTGAGTGTAATTATTTGAACTGCTTACCCAAGTTTTGTGTCTCTTTCATTGCTGAGTAAAGAACCAGTTGCTAGTTCTCTTTGGGTTTCAGGTGGATGACTCATGATAATAATACTTGCAAAAAGGAAAGGAAAGAAGAAAGAAAAACAAGCAGGAAAACCCACACAACGCTCACATCTGGCCCTACGGAGCTATTCTGTTCTGTGTGGCTGCCAGCTGAGAATCAATCTGGAGTCCCTCTGGTTAAATTATGAACTGGTAGGGAAGGGCTGCTGTATTCACTATGCACACAAATGAGTTACATCCTGGTTAATAGAACTCCTTAAAGCAAAAGTGAGGTGAAGAATCCTGGATTAACTGAAGTGTGCGTCACTCATGTTCACCCATACCATCTCAATTCTGTATATAAATTGCCACCTTATATATCATATACAGGGACAGTAGCCAAGCATCAGAATGAACTTAAAAAATAATAAAGTTTTGCCACTGCGAGGTGCATACACATCTGCTGTTTTAGTTCACATTCTAGAATGTTATTGTGGATTAAGCATATGGTACCTCCCAAATGTGAAATAAATGAATGTTCAAAAAGGAAATGGGGGGCCAGTTTCTCAAATCTAACAAATGCTAGGGAAAGCACAGGGAGACCTCCTCAAAAGCAACCTTGCATTAGAAGATAGAGTCGACTAAAACAAAATCTAAAAATGAAAAGTTCCTGACTTTCAAGGTTATAGTGGATTCTGTGGTAGCTATGAATAGGAATTACACTGATTGCCCTTGTAAAGTGTTTGATCTTACCCAACTCTTGGACTTGTAAAACTTCTATGGAATATCTGTGTGTCGTGAAGAATTCTGACTCTTCCCATGCAGCCCCAAGACCAAAGAAAACTATTACTGAGTGCCTGTTCTGAACAGGCATTATTCCAAGCCCTAAGAAAAATAGTAAGTAGTAACAAAAAGCACTGTTCCTGTAAAGCCTATATTTAAGTAGAAGGAGAAAGAAAGCAAAATAATTCCTGTATAGTGTGTTAGAAAGTATTAAGTATTTGGAGGAAAAATAAAACAGAAACAAGGGATTTTAGGTAAGAAGTCTGGACTAGATCTCTCTTTAGCCTTGAAGCTGGGTAAAACCATCAAGATGATGTAGTAGCTATAGAAAGTAAATAGAAAAGAGGTCTGGAGAATGAGCTCTGGGGTTTTAAAATGTAAAATGTAAGAGGGATGAGAATGATCCAGCAAAAGAGATTGAGAAAGAGTGAAATAGGGTGGAAACAGGAGAGTATGGTGTCCTGAAATTCGACAGTGCAAGTATTTAGAGGTATAGGGGGTGATCATCTATGTCAAAAGTTACAGAGAGGTCATATACAATGAGTACAGAGGTCAAAAAAGGAGAACATGCTACAATCATATTTAATACCACTTTGGTCACTCCATGACCACAGGGAAAAAGATAAAACAGAATGTGAAGCAATAGCAATTTTGCTTAAGGCATATTCTTATGGTAAACTGTCTTGCGTTTTTGTCAACATGAAAGCTGACTTGTCTTGTCTCTTGCCTCTCCCTGGAACGGCATTTGCCTCTAGTTTAACTCTTTTACGTACTTTACTCTGTTATTTTCCTTCTACCTACTTGCCTAATTGTTGTCTTCCTGTCCAGGCAATAAGGCCATTAATAACAGGGCTAGCTGACACGCTCACCTTTGTTTGCCCAAAATTTATCATTATGCTTTGGACAAATTAAGGTCTCATGATATTTATTATTGAAAAGCAGAAGGAAGGGAGAGAAATGGTTGTGGGAGGAGGCAGGTGGAGTAAAATGAGAGACAGAGAGAGGGGGAGAGAGAGAGAGACAGAATAGAGGTAGGGAGGGAAGGAAGATGAAAAAATAGGTTTGTCCAGTAAACTTGACATTAAGCCAGTTTACACAGCATTTAGACATCTGGAGAATTCTTCGGGGAAACAGGGAATGGCACTGGGAGCAACATACATACTGAAAAACTGTCCTCATTTCCAGCAAATGGCCATTTGTTATCTACTTTATAAGAGTTCCCCTGTTAGCACTACAATCAGTCAAGTGTCAGTCTATGGGGTCCTTCCCAAATCCCTTCAGCACTTAGAATAGGGACTGTTTATTCTCAAGTATATGTTTATTTGGCAACATTGCTCTGATTTTACCTTAAACTTTTTTTATTGTTCTTATTCTCAAAACAAAATTCAAGGTCTTCTCCTGAGAGGAATTATAAATCTGATGGTTTTAATGACGTTACATAAGGATAAGAAAAGTTATTAACAATGCTCAAGAGGGAATAAAAACAAAATTCTTCCAAACAGATCTATCAAATTAATTTTCTGAAAGGATTTAATAAATAATTCCTCTTTCCTCTGTATCTCATCTCCCCCAAACTACTCTCCATTTTCCTACTAAATATCTAAAGGAAGAGTTTCTCCATAAAGCCCAGTGAACCACTTTCTCATATTTTTCTTATAGAAATTTAATAAGTATCTGTGCTTCTAACTAAGGTGAGGTACTATTGTAATTATTCTAATCATACAACATCTGGAAAGTTTCCTTCAAAACATAAATAATAGCATTCATGGGACTTCTACTCCAAATGGGTATATAGGTAGTTTCACAAGCTATGGGTGTGACTGTTTAGAGAAATGAGAGTAAAATGCAAATAAGACTCATAACTTCCTTATACCCTCTCAGTGCTCCTTTAGCAAACATCTACTGAACATACTTAGTGTAGCCTTGTATGTTTAACCCTTTTCACTTTGTCCAAGATACTAGGGATATATAGGTATCAAAATAGAGCTCATAAATTCATCATCTTCATCAGTTTCATAACCCTCACAATAAGTAGTATTTATTGATTGCATGCTTTGTGTCAGGCAGCACATGAGACATATTACCTCATTTTAATCTTCCCAACAGCCTAAATTTATAAAATGAGAAAACAGAAGCTTTGAGAGGACAAAGGTCACAAACCTGTAAGAGTGGATTTATATTCAAATCCAAACAGTGCAACAGAGCCAGCATCTCACTCACAACATGACTTTGTTTTCCAAGGTAAGAGTTTTGATTCTGGAGTTAAAGAGACCTACTTTTAAATCCTGCCTCTAATATGGAAGCAACCTAAGTATCCATCGATACATGAATGAATAAGGAAGATGTGGTCACACACACACACACCACCACCACCACCACCACACTGGAATATTATGCAGGCACAAAAAGAATGAGACCGTGCCATTTGAGACAACATGGATGGGCCTAGGGGGTATTATGCTAAGTGACATAGGGCAGCCTGAGAAAGACAAATACAATATGATTTCACTTATATGTGGAATTAAAAAAAATAATGAACAAACAAAAATCATCATCAGATCTGTAAATGCAGAGAACAAACTGATGGTTGCCAAAGGGGAAAGGGGTGAGACAAGGGGGGACATGGGTGAAAGAGAGAGGGAGATTCCAGTTATGGACTGAATAAGTCATGGGAATAAAAGGCACAACAGAGGGGATATAGTCAATGGTATTGTAATAACGTTGTATGGTGACAGACGGTCGCTACACTTGTGGTGCGCAAAGCATGTATAGAGAAGTAGAATCACCACGTTGTGCACCTGAAACTAATGTAACAGTGTATGTCAACTATACTCAAATTAAAAAAAAAAAAGAAAAAAGAAAAAAAATCCTGTCTCTATCATTTAGTAATTACTGAACCCTGGACAGAAAAATGTAGACTCTATCCCTAAATTTTGTCATTTGTAAAATGAGAATAATAAAAAAAAATAAATAACCTCTTGGGTTGTTTTGAAGGATAAGTAAAAACTGGTTTGCCAAGGGCATCCCATAGTGTCTGACACATAGGGGATATTCAGTAAATTGTTAACTACTGTTATCATCATTACTAATGGTCTGATAACTCCTGATTGTCAAAGTGAGTTTTGTTACCGATCTCATCTTTCTTAAAAACATGAATCAGTCCTTCCATTATTTCAGGGCTGACTCTGAAGTCATCAGATTTAACTCCCACATCCTCTGGCAATCCATTTTCATCTACTCATTCAAATCCTGACGTGAAATGTATTTATTTCATGAAGCCTTTCCTTTAGCACTAAAGTGACTTGTTCCAACTACTTTAAGTTTAAAACGGTTGACACATTGATTTATAATTGTTCCTGTACAATTTCTCTGTCTAAAATTGTTTTCAACAAATAAATGTTAACAACACCTGGATTTTCTTAAATTAGGAAAGAGGAAAAGACTCCAGGTGGACAGAGGCTGCATTATATTATATGCATCGGGTTAGAAATGGAGCTATATACTATTGTATATGCATTGGGGTAGAAATTACATGAGACAAGAACATGACAGTAAGATACAGTCTATTTTCAAAAAGGCTTACACTCTATAAAGGGGAAGATTTTTGCCATCAAGATGAACGACTCTGTAGCAGAAAGTGCCTGGCTTTTAAAGTTCTGGGGGTTTGGAATCACACTCTGATATAGGGTATTATTCATGACATGATCTCATCAAGGGCAAGTCACTTAGTCTCTCTGAACCTGTAAAAGATCTAAAAAGATGAAAGAGTGAAACTTTCTTCTAAGAATGTTATGTAGACAAAAAAGATCAAATGGGAAGATGGATTGGAAAACACTTGGCCCATCACATGGCTGACCTCCCCATACTCAAAAAGTCTGGCTTGTCCTTTCTTCTCCCTCTAATTAAAAACAAAACAAAACAAAAAACTAGATGTTGGCCCAATAATTACTTCACTGGACAGTATTATTGGACTTAAGAATTCATTTGTCTGGATTTTCTGAACTCTCTTTCCAACTTAAAAGGATATACAGATATTGTTTAGCTGAACTACAATTTGATGTCTTACCTTGAACACTTTTTGAAGCTCACTAAAAAAAAAAAAAGAGTAACTCTACAAAAAATGCATTTATGGTTTCTGCAAAATCCCTGTTAAATGTATTTTCTATTATGTCCTTCAAAATGCCTTAATTTAATGTCCATCTATAAATTGTGTCTAGAATCCAATGCCAAGAAAGTGTCTACTCTGAAGAACTGAAAGACTTCTCTTTCTCTGACAGGAGGATGATTTAAATGGGGATGGTGCCACAAGAGGGGCGGGGGGGCACAAATTGGCATTCCCCCCAGCCCCACCACCAGCACCTACTTCTCTAGCTTACAAAGCCAGCCTTCCAAAAACAATCCTGATGATAGTTCTAGATATGAAAAATGTTTGTTTTATCAATATCTTGCAAAGGCTGAAAGATGTATCCTTATAAATCTTGTTCAGCATATTAATCTGTAACAAATTATTGAGGTAGAACAGTGTGCTTTCTAAGCAAATACAACTTTAAGACCATTCTAGCCACACAACTTCCAATCACTTGCACCGCAACTAAGGAAATAATAAAGTAACAAGTGAATATAAATCATCATGCTTCTACTTCTCTCTCCTCTATCACAGAGTTTACAGGATTTTTTTTAACTGTAGAAAATATTTTTTTCCCTGATTTAAGTCAGAATTGAATTGCACGGAATGGAATGAAATGCTGAGTTCTCTTTCTCAAAATAGCAATCAGGTTGGTCTTTGATGGGAAAGTCTCAGAAAGCTGCTTTATTTCTTTTTCTTCTTCCTGCCCCAGTGTAGAATGCTAAGACTTTCAGGTATCACTCCCATAAATAAAAGTAAGCATAATTTAATGCTCGATTTAATTAACCATTTTGTCTCAACTTCCTGTCACAATTATTCATTTATTTTGAAGTCTCCTAGACTAAATAAATGAGTCCTTGTGATAAACCACCTCAAATCTTTTCTTTTCTTTTTTTTAATCTTTTTTGGTCAAATGGAATTAAATTGAAATATATAGAAGGAGGACACTAAAAAGACCATTAGAAGTTCAGAGTTGGAAAAAAAATGTCAGAAGTCACCTAATATAATCTTCAACTAGATTTATGGATTCTTTCTAAAAACTCTTAAGTTTGTTGAGGGTAAAGGTCCCTGCCATCTATTTTATTTTGTGTGCCCCCACAGAGCATGAAGTCTACCAATCCACACACAATCGGCTCTCAATAAATATTCCTGACAATTGTTGAAATATATAATGTATAACCTTGTTGGACCCAAGCTGTCAGTGCCTATTGGTGACTATAAATTATTTCCTGTGTTGAATATCCACCTTTGTAAACCTTAAATATTGCATGTTGATGCTCAAAACCTAGAGTGGAAGCTCCTTTGCAGAATTTACTAGATCATGGAGGGTGTAACTCAAGAACACTAATGTTACTTTAATGTAACAGTCTGGGCGTTAATATGATATATTTCTGCTATTAAAATTTAAGAGGTTTTAGGAGAAAAGGTTTTAGCACTGGGTAGAAGACATTTTACAACATCTGGTTTGGCATTTCAAGAAATATTCCCTAGAAAGTCCTGCAGTCCACTCATGAAAAATGAGAGAAAAATGTCTGGGTTTTTTTTCTGACCTCTACTAAATGGGAAGCTTCATGTAAAGCTAAACTTGGCTGTCTCTCGATCAACTTTCCAACAGCAAAATGCATAGAACATCATAAAAGAAAATAAGGAAAATAGAGTGAGGTTTAAAGAAATAAAAATGAAAAAGATGGATTCAAGACAAATGTTTCTCACTACAAAATAATAAACATAAAAATGGAATAATGTCCTTATTCCAGTCCATGTACAGTAACTGCTCTCTGAAACAGCACAGCCCATGACAAACACAAAAATCTCCAAAGAGCCCTAACACATAGATTCCAGCCTCCTGGCCTCGAAGTGTTATAACCTGGGACACACATCAAGAGAGCCCTGGTGGTCAGTTGACCACACCTGTTAGGGCTTCAGCATCATGTGTGGGCACATAGCTCCTTAAGGACAGGGTTCTCATTAGAGCAATGTTTGCATTACTAAGGTAGTTAGAAGAAAGTAAACACTAAATAAACTTTTGTGACTGCATTGATCGAATATTTATCTGTTTTTATCATTGAGAGGGTTTTTTTCTGTTAGTTCACATCTTTATCTCCATGACGCTCCAGTGAAAATAGAAGATCACTATACTAGAACCTCCTTCTCAGATTTTCCTTACAATCCAGATGAAGAGCTCTATTATAGAATTAAATATACTAATAATTTCCAGTGATTTGTTATTGAGAAATAGCACAGAATAGTAGTTAATTACAGGAGTCTATAATTAGACAGGCACTTCTTTGTTAAGCAAATGACCTGAGACAAATGTCATCATTCTGAGCTTCAGTCTCCTCATCTGTAAATTAGAGAAAATAATACTGACTCTCTCATATGGTTGTTGTGAGGATTAAAACAGATAATACATATGAGTATTTAACATCTTGATTGATTCCCCCCGCTTTTTTTTTTCTTTTTGAGAGAGAGAGAGAGAGGGAGAGGAAGAAAGAGCATCTTAAGCAGGCTCCAGAGCCCAACTCTGAGAACATGACCCGAGCCAAAACTAAGATGCGCACACTTAGCCACCTGAGCCACACAGGCATCCCTGATTGACCCATTCTTAAGAGCATAACAAAGATTATACTGCATTATTATTGTAAAGTTAAGTGAGATATCCCTCTGAATTGTGTACTCTAAATATGGTGTATATATATATATATATATATATATATATATATATATATGTTTGAAACTGTTTCTGCTGTTTTGGAAAATAATAATTTTGGAAAGAATTAATGGACTTTGATCATATGTGGCACTTTAAAAAAGTTTAATTTCTGGGTGTTTGTTGTCAGTCCTTAATATCAAAACAAAACAATTTTTTTTCCAGTGGAGCTATTTTAGTGATTCCACTGGTATAATGTTAGATTGTCAAAGTAGTTTAAACATCTGAGGTATGGTTCCATGTATGCCACTTCCGACTTCTTGCACAGTCTCAGCTTTTCGGTCATTGTAAAATGAGTACAGCAACATTTATCCCACAAACCACACAGAGAAGGTTTGGAGATGGAAACAGATCATACATATGAAGTCACTCTGAAAATATAAAATGTCTTATACATGTAGTTTCTTACTATTAATACAAATAATCTTATAAATAGCTGTCATTTTATTAATTTTTGATACATAAATATTTCTCTTTAGCCAAAGTAGATGATTCACAAGGATTGCTTCTTTGTCTTTTTATTCCCTCAACAACATGTCCTTTATTGATCAATTCATATATGAAATGCAGAAGTGAACTATGCAAATTATATGTGCTACGAGGTATTAAGAGCAAATAAAATAGCTGCAAAGAAAGGTTAGAAAATTATACACTATTAAATTATAAAAAAGAATGACATAGACTCTGAACGGATATGGTAAGATACATGTTTTGCATTATGAAGTATACAGAGTGCAATCTCCTTTATATAAGCACATATCCAAGTGAAAAGCTCTGGAAGAATAGAGACCAAATTTCAACAGTGATTATTTTTAGACTCAGAGTTATGGAGGATTTTCCTATCCATGAAGAACAAAATTATATCCCCATTTCTTTTTATAATTAGGCTGCACTATAATCAGAAAAATATGAAATATGGGCTCCATAAATATATTTGTGAGAACTTTTTAAGCTACAAAACCTTATGTTCAAAGATAAGAAAAGTCCATTATGAAAAAAAAGTTAGTAGCAGAACTGCTTGGTTTCAAGTAGAGCTGAGAAGCGTGGGGCTTAGATGTCTGATCCAACTTCTGCCTGTGTTTCAGTGGGAAGCTGGGCTCTGGGCTCTGGGCTCTAAAGGATGTAGTCGGAAACCATAGAAGTGAGTTGCTTCTACACAACACGCTGGATTCTTTGCATCATTCTCTAGAAGGAAACTGGAGATCACTCTTTCTTTAGTATCACTTTAGTTATTAAAAAAAATAAGCACTAACAATGTAAGGTTATATTCAAAGTTCAGGTAAAATGAGAATGACATCTCATATTTGTATAACCTTTTGAAATTAGAAAAAAAGCTTTCACAAACATGTCACATTGAACTTCATAAGAACCATAAAGAAGGGATGCCTGGGTGGCTCAGTTGGTTAAGTGTCTGCCTTCAACTTAGATCATGATCCCGGGGTCCTGGGATCGAGCCCTGCATCAGGCTCTTAGCTCATGGGGGAGCCTGTTTCGCCCTCTGCCTACTGCTTGTGCTTTCTCTCTCTCTCTGACAAATAAATAAATAAAATCTTAAAAAAAAAGAACCATAAAGAAGATGAGCAGTCTTTTTTATGGTAGAAGGAAAAGTTGTCTGTTTGTTTTTTAATGGCCATTAGGTGGTAAGATCCGAACACAAATCAAAACCTTTATTTTTGAGGCATAAGTGATTCTGAATAAGGCATACAGTCATTCTACTATTAGATGTTTTAAAACGTGTGGGGCTTTTAATGTGTCACAAGGCTTAAGGGCATATTGGCATTTGGGATCAGAGGCCAAAATACTAGGCATCCTGCAATGTACCAAAGAGTCCCATGTAATGATTATTTTTTCCCAACAAAATTTCAGTAGCAATCTTTCCATTGCTGTTGAATAATAACTTTACTATATTGCTATGGTCTAGATTTTCTCAAAATATATCGCCAAGTGGTTCTGTGGGATTTGTAGAAGAGTTTGCTCTATGCAGAGCTGAAAATATCACAACATGTTCTTCCTGACTCATCTTCTGCTTCTGATATTACTGTACTGCCAATAGGGAGTAGGAGGAAAAGAAGCATCAAAGGAAGGAAAGAAGAAAGAGAGAAAGAAGAAGAAAGAAGGGGAAGGGGAGAGGGAGAAAGGAAAGAAAGCAGAATGATGAGAGGGAGAACAGAAGGAAGAGGGAGTGAGATAGAGGGAAATAAGTTGAACCTGATCAAACATAAAAGAAGGAAATTGACTCACATTTATTTCAACTGAAAGAATGACCCTCTCCATCCTCTATATCTGCTTTCCCATTATTAAAGATATCCTTTGTTAATGGAAAAGTGACTGGCCTGGAAGTCAGTGCATTGTAGCTCCAACTTCACTATTAAATCTTCAGGCAACAGGTTTAATGTTTCTAGGAGTCCCTAAAGTAAGAAATGAGATGGAAGACTGACTGAAAAATGTTTGAAATCATTTTTGTCTCTTCAATACTCATTCACTTGTTCTTACCTCGTGGAAACTGGCATCTCTTAATTGTCCATTATCGTGACTTTTTCCCCCCATGTGCTTCCAAATTTTTCTCACTTAACTATGAAGAAGAGCCCAGCAGCTCAGTTCTGCAATCAACATTGAGAAGAAGGTGGTTTGGGGACAGATGAAATTTACCCTACACTTTGACTCTAATTTCTTTCAGTTTCTGCAACTTTTTAATAAAGTATATGGAAATCCCATTCACAGCATTAGCACACTGCCTTGCATCCAAGACTCACACATAAATATTTTTCTGATGGAAATTAATGCAGACTAAAAGGTTCCAAAGAGAAGGTACAACTCAAAAAATTTTATTTTTATATCGACTATTAGTGTTGAAAATTTATCTGCCATTCTATAAAAAGTCAGTAGCTGTTTTTACATCGGTAGATTGGATGGATTATTTAAAAATTGGATTTATGCATAATAATTATTTGCATTAAATCAAACTCATTGCCAAAATACTTGCTGACAAAGTATAAAATGTCCTTGGTCACATTTTTATCTTAAAAAAAAAAAACTAAGATTTGCCTTTCTTTATGTTGCCTCCCTGTTAAAATGATATGTAAGGAAATGCATAATTTGTTTTATGGTTAACTGCTTATCCAACCATAAGTATCTCTTTATCTCATCCTACTGGCCTCACCTTACTTCAACCTGCTGAATATTTCCTGTTTTTATTTACCATGTACAATTGGCAAACGAGATGACTAATTAGTGTATGCATTAATTACTTTTCCATCTGTGTTCCCTTTCAGAGAAAAAGGAACAGAAAAGGCAGGTAATTAAGACAAACTATGGCCCATTACCTCTCCACTCCTTGGTTTCCTTTTTTTAAAATTTTTTATTGTTATGTTAATCACCATACATTACATCATCAGTTCTTGATGTAGTGTTCCATGATTCATTGTTTGTGCATAACACCCAGTGCTCCACGCAGAATGTGCCCTCTTTAATACCCATCACCAGGCTAACCCATCCCCCCACCCCCCTCCCCTCTAGAACCCTCAGTTTGTTTTTCAGAGTCCATCGTCTCTCATGGTTCATCTCCCCCTCTGACTTACTCCCCTTCATTCTTCCTCTCCTGCTATCTTCTTCTTTTTCTTTTTTCTTAACATATGTTGCATTATTTGTTTCAGAAGTACAGATCTGCGACTCAACAGTCTTGCACAATTCACAGCGCTCACCATAGCACATACCCTCCCCAATGTCTATCACCCAGCCACCCCATCCCTCCCATCCCCCACCACTCCAGCAACACTCAGTTTGTTTCCTGAGATTAAGAATTCCTCATATCAGTGAGGTCATATGATACATGTCTTTCTCTGATTGACTTATTTCACTCAGCATAACACCCTCCAGTTCCATCCACGTCATTGCAAATGGCAAGATCTCAAAAGGAATGAGACCTTGGTTTCCTTTTTAATCCACATGTTCTTTGTCGCCAGGAAAGTGTAGAAGAACCACACCTTGAGAGCAGTTTAATCAAATCCTGGTCAAGTAAACCTTTATTCTGATTCTTGGTCCCAGTATATTTTAAGTAGGCAATTGTTATATTTAGATATAGGAATAAGTGTAGATAAATATTTATCAAACAATAAAAGTATATCATATAATATATAAAGCTAAATATATAAATAAAAATATATCATACATTTATATACATAATCTGCTATTGCTTATTTTAATAGTTTTTCTTTGAGAAAAAATATTTCAGATTAAAATTAAAGTACAGATTTGAATTGTTTAAAACAATTGAAGGAATAATTGCCTGTATAGTTTCTTGATTTACACTCAAGACACTCAGCTTTCTTGGAAAGGATGTGTGTATGTGTGTTCATGTGTGGGTGTGGGTATAAATGTGTATGTACTTGGAGAGACACAAAAAATTGGCTGAGGTAAAATAATGTTTTTATTCATTAATTTGCTCTGTTAAAAAACAAAAAAAAAAACAGTAATACAGATCCATTGTAAACATTATAATAAGAAAGTTTTAAATGATCAAAAAAGCTCTCTTCAACCTTCCTCTATTTACTTCAGAGTAACAGCTGCTTAAATGTGATATGAACCCTCCAGAACTTTTTGTTTTACCTAGTGAGATAATAGATGAGTAGGTAGACAGATACATGCATATACTTCTCTATATGCATATATGTTCATGTTGTTGTTAAAACCTCATTAAGTTGCCAAAACAACAACAAAAACAACAACAACAACAAAAAACACTGGAGATAAATTTGTAGTCTGACAAAATTTAATTTCTTGACTTACAGAATCAAGAGCAAATGCTCCAGACAAACCATGGGATGGTTCTTGACAAGCCAGAGGAGGCAAGCATCAAGTATATGGTTTGGGCTCTCACTGAAGGGTTCTGATGGGGACTTACTGGAAGATGGGATCAGTTCTGGACTGGTTGAGACTTCTGAGGTGGGGGTAGGATAAGCGGCATTTACTAGGGGTTGGAAGCTGTCAGAGGTGGGATGGGTTTGGCATTGGGTATCCTCAATAGCAGATGGGGGGAGTGAAGCATGCCAGGTGCATCAGTGGAAAGAAGCAATTGTCATTCAGAGTGTCTCTGAGGCATTTTCCAGCTGCTGCATGGCTTTGGAAGAAAGATTGTTTTCTGGTAACTTGGTAGCTGACTATATTTGCATCTATTCTTCCACCCAGCCTGATTAACAGCAGGACTGGTTTTCTCTGTTTCATCTAAGCAGATTTTCACCACTCCTTCACAGATTTTCACTCTTGTGTGATAGATATTTTAAAAATGCCAAGTATACTATATGATTTTTCATTTACAAAATAAAAGAATTAGGTTATTGTATACATATTTCCTATAATTTGCTTTTTATATTTAACAATCTGAATTTACTCTTCTAAAGCTGTATATAAATGGTTATGGTCATTATTTTTAATGGCTATATAATATTTAGGTGAAAGTTAACCAGTCCTCCACATTATACATTTCCTATTTCAAATATAGATATAAATATATAGATATAATAATAATTATATGTGGTATAAACACAACACAGCACATATACATATATCCTTAAACACTTCAGCAAGTTTTTTTTTCAGTTATATATTTCTACAAATAACTTGTTAAGTAAAAGGATATATATTTTTAAAATTTGGATTATGATTACCCTCTAAAAGTGTCATATTATGTAATATTCCCACTATATATGTATGGGGGTGACTCTTTCCCTGCATGCATGTCAATGTTATATTTCATAAATCTTTTAATTTGGGGCAATATGATAGATGGAATTGGTATTTCATTATTATGATTTGGATTGTTGATCACTAAAAACTTTAGCATGTTTTCATGTTTATTATGCAATTATTTGCATGTTTTCTTAGGTTGCTTGTCTTTTGTATTCCACTGAAAAAACTTGAATTGCACGGAAAGCGTTCCAATAGCTTCATTATTAATTAGGTAGTAGAGAAATGTAAATGCTCAAGTAAGAGGACCTCAGATCAAATACTGAAATTCTGCATCTGTGTTTTGTCTTTTACTGACCATAATCTATAACTGATGTCAGGAGAAATGTTTCTGAGGCTTGATTTCACCATTGACTTTTGGTACAAATTCAGTTCCTCCATTGCAGGGTGGACTCAATACAAATCGTCTTTATGTAACACAAAACCATATGATCAAATAAGATTAGAAACTGAGTTGCTCTGGTGAAATATTTTAATTATTTTAATTGTGGATTCTACTTAGTGTACAATTTTATCGGGCACTATCCTATAGACCTAATAGGAAGCTCTAAAGATCTAAACAAATCCATTTTATAAAAATTGTGTCAAAAAATTCAAAACAAACTATTAGCTGTGGTTTTCTTTGAGTTTCTTATGGCTTTAGATTATTTCTTCTTGGGGTGCCTGGGTGGCTCAGTCGTTAAGCATCTACCTTGGGCTGAGGTCATGATCCCAGGGTCCTGGGATCGAGCCCTGCATTGGGTTCCCTGCTCCCCGGGAAGCCTGCTTCTCCCTCTTCCACTCCCCCTGCTTGTGTTCCCTCTCTCCCTGTGTCTCTCTCTGTCAAATAAATAAATAAAATCTTTAAAAAAAACCCTATTCTTAAAAATATATATATTTCTTCTTTCTCCCATCTGTTAATTCATATCAAAGCATCTAAAACACTCAGACATATGTAGCAAGTAGCCTCCTAATGAAGACGAATTAAACAAAATTTCCTTTGTAGAGGTAAAAATCCTTCCCTTGTGGACCTTATGATTGAGAATAATTATTATATTTTGAGAATAATTATTGTCAAATAGTTTCCATCTCACTAATTCCCTATCTTTCACATTTCATCTAAAACCAACTTTTAGCATACAACGTATCACTTTTAATTTATAGTTCCCCCAAGTAATATATTTCACCTCACTTGTGATTTGAGCTTTAAGTTTGATTCTAATTTATTGAACTCAGTGTTATAAATAATATTACCAAATAAAATTTAACTCCACTTATTATGTCGGAATTCAATGTGTCTGCCATTTTAGACCATGTATGTGCAGGATTTCCTTCAAAAGTTTCTGTGTTTCCAGACTTTGCTTTGCATTGGTCTGCTACCTCATTTAAACTTTAGATAACCTTGATAACCTTGCAGTAGCTAGACATCAATTAAATTTAGCAGTTTTATTTACTTCTTTATGTATTTAACAATTGAACAATTTTAATTGATAACTGTCTGCATTGATAAGGAGAATAGATAACTAAGGGTATATTAACTCTCAAAGAACCTTCACTCTAGATGACAAGATATTCAACTAAGAATATGTAGAAGTTAAATATTTAAATAAGAGCATTTATCTAAGTGATATAGTGGTAAGTTACTACAGCTCATCAAAAGTGGGAGGAGATGGCTATGAGCTGGCAGAATTAAGGAGGGAACCATGATTTTCCTGGTTGGAACTTGAGTAGAAAAACATGAGAAGAACAAAATATATGAGGCATTCATTTATTGAAAAAGTGGGAGATACGTTGAAGTATACTGATTGCAGTCAAGTAATTGACATTATGGTCTATTAGAAAAACAGCAACACTGGTGTTAGGCAAACCTGAGTACAACAAAGGATTCTTCTTTTATTAGCTATGTGACATGAAAAAACAAAGCAAAGCAAAACTTTGTAACATCTTTAATCTCAGTTTTCACATGCAACAAAAAAGAGATTTAAAACATATATTTGGATACAAGGTCCCCATATACTTCTGGGGGGAACACAAATCAGCACAACCATTTTAGAAAATCATTTGGCAACATCTGCTAAAGCTGAATATATGCATATCACCTGAACTAACTATTCTTCCCATAGGTATACACTCAAAAGATACGCTTTTAGGGGAGCCAGGGTGGCTCAGTCAGTTGGGCTTCTGACTTGATTTTGGCTCAGGCAGGTCATGATCTCAGGATCCTGAGATCCAGCCCTGCCTCGGGCTCCAGGAGTCTGCTTGGGGATTCTCTCCCTTTGCCCCTCTGGCCCCCACTCACACACTCCCAGTCTCTCTTTCTCTCTCTCTCAAATCAATCAATCAATCTTTATTAAAAAGAAAAAGAAATACTTCTGTATGTTCACAAAGAAACACACACAAGAATGGCACATACTAGCACTGTTCATAATAGCTAAAAACTGGGAACAATTGAAATGTAATTAACAATAGAATAGGTAACTAAATTATGGTAGATTCATACAATGCAATACTACACAGCAATGAGAATGGATGAACTATGTCATGAGCCACAATATACTGAATCATGGATTAATCTCACAAATGCAACATTAAACAAAAGAAGCCAGATGCAAAAGTACGTACAATATGAAACCAGGTATGTAAATTTTGAGAATAGACAAAAGCCCTGTATGGTGTTTGAAATCAGGACTATGTTTACTTCAGAGGTGTGGGTTATGGGTACAACTGGTAGGGACTTGAGCAATCTTCCAAGATTCAAGGAATGTTCTAATACCTGCTCTGGGTGCTGAAAACATGTTCATCTTGTAAATGATCATTTAACTATACGTAATGATCATGTGCATTTCAGATTGCATACTAACCTTCAGTAAAATTTACGTTAAAGGTATTTATATCTAAATCTATTCTGACCATGTGTAGCAAGAATTTTAGCTATTGCCATTTTTTACATCTTTCCTTTTTTTAAAGATTTATTTATTTATTTTAGAGAGAGAGAGAGAGGGAGTGAATGGGGGAAAGCAGAGGGAGAAAAATCTTTCAAGTAGACTCCCTGCTGAGCATGGAGCCTGACACGATATGGTGCTTGATCCTACAACCCATAATATCATGACCAGAACCAAAAACAAGAGTCGGGCAGTCAACTGACTTAGACACCCAGGTGCCCCTGTTTTTTTTTTTTTTTTTTTTTTTTTTATGTCTTTCCTAACAGGGAATGTGGGAAGGATAGGATTAGTTAAAGGAAAACAGTTTGGCAAATCCTTGAAAACTAGACATGCAACTAAGCATTCTTGGGTATTTATCCCAGAAAAACAAAAAATAAGGTTCATACCAAAACCTGTATATAGTGTTTATAGGGGTCATATTAACTGTAGCCCAAAACAGCAAACAGAGACAATCCAGCTATCTTTTATTGGGTAAAGAGACAAGCAGCGAATAAGTAAGCAGTGGTGCAACCATAGCATGAAATACTACCGAGTAATAAAAAGGAAAGAATTATTGATATACACAACAACTTGGATGAAATTCAAGGAAATTATATCCTGTTGGAAGTGGGGAACCAATCTCAAAAGGACACCTACAATATGAATCTATTTATAGAACATCCTTAAAAAGACAAAATTATAAAAATGAACAGATTAATGGTTTCCAAGAATTAGAGAAGGGGCAGAGAGGTCAAAAGGGAGGTGGATGTTGTAATAAAAGGTTAATATGAAGGACCTTTGGAGTAACAGATCTGTTTCTTATTTTGACAATGGCGGTAGGTACACGAATCTATACATGTGATAAAATTGCTTAGAACCAAACACACACACACACACACACACACACACACACACCAATGAGTACAAGGAAAATGGGCAAAATCTGAATTAGATCAGTGGGATGTATCAAAGTTGAATCCTGATTGCAATATTATACGAGTCTTATAAGGGGAATGTGACCATTGAGGGAAATCTAGTGAAGCGTACTTGAGAAAGATTATTTCTTACGACAGCCTGTGGATTGGCACTTTTCTCAAAGTAAAAAGTTTAATTAACTTTTTCATAGTAGGAGAATGACTCCAAACTTGACAACATGCTAGATCTTGTCAAAGAACAACAACAGAAAGATTTTAAATGGGCATGATCCTTCATTCAATGCAAGTCTATAAATGGGTAACCAGTCAGGACATTGGGCAATGTATGAACATTAATATTGTACTCATATGCTATAAGCAAACCTAAAGGAAGCATATGTGTTTGTGCGAGTATGGGTGTGTGTGCATTGGAGAATCAGTGATTAGGAGAACACAAAGGGAACAGAATTAAGTATGTTTGGTGGACTTGCAACCCTGCCTGAAGAGGGAATACACTGTCCCGCCAACATAAATCTGTCCAGGACACCTGGTACACATATTCCTTTAGTGGGAAAAGCACCTTAAGTTAGCTTTTGAAAACTGTATTTCTGATTATAAAGCAATAACTACTTGTAGAGAATTTGGAAAATCAGAAACATAAGAGGAAGGATGTTTAAATTTGTCTTATAAACACTTTTTAACAATATTTTATTATATACACATATTCCTTGCAATACTGCTTTCACTTATCCTACCATGAGTACTTTTTCCCTGACACATTGTTTTTTTTTTTTTTAATGTTATTTATAAGGCTTATATAATGACCCATCTTACAGAAACACCAGAATTAACCAGTTTTATTTTTCTGGAAATAAGACTACTCATTTTTTTTTCAGAAGTAATATTCCCCTTCCATTAGTGTCCTAGAGCTGTACATAATGACTTTCTCCAGAGTACAGTATATAAAAAGAGTAAACGGTGTAAAAAGTGGAGAAACCTTACGAACACTGTCTCAGCCAGGTGATCAAGGTTGACATCAGTAGTGGTAAGACATGTTAATAGTATCTATCCTGGATATGATGTGGTGCAAATGACACTTCACCACCTTGGTCTTCCTTACAAAACCAATAAATCTAGTATAATCATTACAAAAACATCACACAAACCCAGTTGAGCTTCATTCTACAAAACATCTGATCAGTATTTCTCAAAACTGTCCAGGTCATCAAAAAGCAAGAGGAGGCTACAGAGGCATGAGACTACCTGTCGTGTGGCATCATGAATGGGATCCTGGACAAGACAAAGGAGATTAGATAAAAACTAAGGAAATATGAGGAAAAAGAGTCCAAACTTCAGTTAGTAGTAATGTGTCAATATCGGTTCATTCATTGTGATAAAAATATAGTACTAATTTCAGATGTTAATATGGGAACTGGATGAAGGGTATACACAACCGCTCTGTACCATCCGTGCAATTGTTATGCAGGTCTACAGCTGTTCTAAAATCAAAAGCTAGAGTAAAAACTAAAGTTGTGATGAAGACCTTTTTTAAATTAAATATTTTTCAAGATTTTCACTTCCTTAGTAAATATTGTCAGAAAGAATATCGCTTGGTCTAGAGCTCTGAACTTCTCCCGTCACTTGATAACACATTAACATTGTGCTTTCCTAGATTTGTACTTCCGTGCAAGGCGTGTGGATGCTTTATCACCACACCAACCATGAGTATTTTCTTTAGAAGTAACAACAGCAAAACACTACTCTGCTCTCCTAAATTGGCAAAATAAATAATACATCAATTTAATTCTTATTTCTTATTTTATCCACTAGGGTAGCCATGTATTGAAATGCATCTTTGACATTTGCATTTCATAATCTATAAACCCTTGTTTCTATTTTTTCTCCCAAGTTTTTATTGTTTTATTTTAAAATCTTTCCAAGCATATTAAGGCTATTAACCTTTTATATATTTGCTGCATTTTTTTCATATTTCACTTTTAATCTATGGTACTTTTTGAAGCACAATAATCTTAGATTTCTCTATGAGGCAACTTACAGAACTTCTCATTTGTAACTTCTGATATTCTTATAAAACCATATCTCTTCCTTAAATTGGATAAATTTCCACCTATCTTGTTCTAGTTGTTTTAATGTCATTTATTACATTTTCTCTGAAATTAATTATATTTGTGTATGGCTTGTAGAATTTGTAAGTAAAGGAGTTAACAAATTAGTGTTATTTTTATTTTTTATTTTTTAATTTAATTTAATTTTATTATGTTATGTTAGTCACCATACAATACGTCATTAGTTTTTTTTTTTTTTAAAGATTTTATTTATTTATTTGAGAGAGACTGAGAGATAGAGAGCACGAGAGGGAAGAGGGTCAGAGGGAGAAGCAGACTCCCTGCTGAGCAGGGAGCCCAATGTGGGACTCGATCCCGGGACTCCAGGATCATGACCTGAGCCGAAGGCAGTCGCTTAACCAACTGAGCCACCCAGGTGCCCACGTCATTAGTTTTTGATGTAGTGATCCATGATGCATTGTTTTCATATAACACCCAGTGTTCCATGCAGTATGTACGCTCCTTAATACCCATCACTAGGCTAATGCATCCCCACACCCCCCTCCCCTCTAGAACCCTCAGTTTGTTTCTCAGAGCCCATAGTCTCTCAACGCTCATCTCCCCCTCCGATTTCCCCCCTTCATTTTTCCCTTCCTTCTCCTAATGTCCTCCATGCTATTCCTATGTTCCACAAATAAGTGAAACCATATGATAATTGACTTTCTCTGCTTGACTTATTTCACTGAGCATAATCTCCTCCAGTCCCATCCATGTTGATGTAAAAGTTGGGTATTCATCCTTTCTGATGGCTGAGTAATATTCCATTGTATATATGGACCACATCGTCTTTGTCCATTCATCTGTTGAAGGGCATCTTGTCTCTTTCCACAGTTTGGCTATTGCGGACATTGCTGCTAATGAGCATTGGGGTACATATTGCCCTTCTTTTCACTACATTTGTGTCTTCAGTGTAAATACCCAGTAGTGCAATTGCTGGATCATAGGGTAGTTCTATTTTTAATTTTTGGAGGCACCTCCACACTGTTTTCCAAAGTGGCTGTACCAACTTGCATTCCCACCAACAGTATAAGAGGGTTCCCCTTTCTCCACAACCTCTCCAACATTTGTCATTTCTTGCCTTGTCAATTTTTGCCATTCTAACTGGTGTAAGGTGGTATCTTAACGTGGTTTTGATCTGGCACAAAAACAGACATATTGATCTGTGGAACAGAATAGAGAGCACAGATATGGACCCTCAATTCTGTGGTCAAGTAATTTTCAACAAAGCAGGAAAAAATATGCAATGGAAAAAAGTCTCTTCAATAAATGGTGCTGGGAAAATTGGACAGCTATATGCAGAAGAATGAAACTTGACCATTCTCTACACCATACACAAAGATAAATTCAAAATGGATGAAAGACCTCAATGTGAGACAGGAATCCATTGAAATCTTAGAGGAGATTATAGGCAGTGACTACTTTGACATTAGCCACAGAAACTTCTTTCAAGATACATCTCCAAAGGCTAGTGAAACAAAAGCAAAAATGAACTTTAGGGACTTCATCAAGATAAAAAGCTTCTGTACAGCAAAGGAAACAGTCAAAAAACAAAGAGAAACCCACAGAATGGGAGAAGATATTTGCAAATGACACTACAGATAAAGGGCTGGTATCCAAGATCTATAAAGAACTTTTCAAATTCAACACTCAAAAGACAAATAATCAAGTCAAAAAATGGGCAGAAGACATGAACAGACACTTCTCCAAAGAAGACATACAAATGGTTAACAAACACATGAAAAAATGTTCATCATCATTAGCCATCAGGGAAATTCAAATCAAAAAGACATTGAGATACCAACTTACACTGTGTTATTTTTTAAATAATGTTTTCCTACTGAATCTACCTCCTGGTTTGTATAAGTTCATATGTTTGTCTACTTTGTGAATATTTTATTTGGTAGATCTGTATTTTTTGTTCCAATAGTAAAACACTTTAATTGTTATAGTTTCATTAAAATTGTATGTAACTGATTATAAATAATGTAACTGAATGTAAGGTAATTGTTATATTTAAAATGTTTCTTTGCAACCCTCAATGATTATTTTTCTAAATGAGTCACAAACTCATATTGTCAAGTTCAGAAAAAGTCACACTATGATTTTTACTAGATTTGCATAAAATCTAAAAAGGGAAGAATTGGCTTATCATATTTAATTTTCCCATCTGTAGACTTGGTATTTCTCTCCACTTCTAAATTTTCTTTTGCATCTCTCTGCAAAAAAAAAGAAAAAAAAAAAAACTCAGATTTGTTCAGTTCAGAAGAGTTCTTGTTACAATGACTTCCAAACATTTTTGTTTTTGCTACTGTTATGAATGGAAACTTTTGCCACATCTTGTCGACTATCTGATTGTTAGTTACATTGGACATCCATCAAGTTTTATATGTTTATTCCTTATGTAGCTAAAACCAAATTTATCTTAGGTCTAATAGTTTGATTCTGTTGGATTTTTCAGGAAGAAGTTCTTGTTAAATACAAATAATGATAGTTTTATATTTTCCCTGATATTAACCATAAATATTTCAGTTTCCTGTTTTATTGCATTACTAGGCAGGCCATAAAAATATTAAATTAATAGTGGGCATCCTTTGTTGGTTGTTTGATTTGTTTGATTTTAATGGGATTTGCTGCCATATTTTCAAAGTAATGAATGATCTTGTGTATCAACTTTAATAATTATATTGAAATGCTTTCTGCCTTTTTCTCTGTCCTGGAAAAATGGCAAAGCATGGGAATACCATGTAATGTTAAAAGTTTGAAAGTCTATTTCTGAAACTATCAATCTAGTGCCATCAAAGGGCTTATATTTTCTTGGTCACATTTTACCTGGCTCAGTACCTTTGTTCAGCCTTTTTTTTCTACCTAGGATACTCTTCCCTGGTTAGTTCCTCCACTTCCTTCAAAACTAACCTGTGCCTTATCTCCTCCAAAAAGCTTTAAGATTGTTTTCCTCACTTAACTTGAGACTAGAGCACTCCCTGCCTGGGCTGAAACAACTTATCGCTAGATCTAACACTACTACAATTAGCACACAACCAGCCTCTTCAAGGGAAGCACTTCGTATTATTCAACTACATATTTCCAAGGACAACCACAGGGCCAGGCAAAAGATTTTTAAATTGTTTCTAGAGAAAAATGGTATCCTGATGATGATATCTTCAAATACTGAAGGTGAGTCATAGATATTATGTTCCATTTGTTATGCATTTCCACTTTAAGAATTGTAATTTATCACTCGTTAGATAATTTGTATCCCAAGTTCTTACAGTAATGAAAGAAGTTTCTATCAGAATAGGATTTACAACATGCTAAGGGCTTTGGAAAAATAAAAACCTCATGACAAACCAATAAAGCAAACAATATTTATACATAAGATCATAAAGTATTTGTCTTTCTTTGTCTGACTTATTTAACTTAGCATAATGTCCTTAAGCTCCATTCATTCTGTCACAAATGGCAGGATTTTCTTCTTTCTTATGGTTGAATTTTATGCCACTGTGTGTGTGTGTGTGTGTGTGTGTGTGTTTGTGTAACATTTTCTTTATTCAACTATCAATGGACACTTAGGTTGCATCCATGTTTTGTCTATTGTAAATAAAGTAAACATGAAGGTGCTAATAACCTTTTTGAGTTAGTATTCTCATCTCGTTTGGGTAAATACCCAGAAGTGCAATTGCTGGATTATATGATAGTTCTATTTTCAATTCCTTGAGGAACTTCATACTATTCTCCATAGTGACTATACCAATTTACATTTTCACCAACAGTGCACAAGAGTTCCCTTTTCCCCACATCCTTACCAACACTCGTCATTTCTTATCTTTTTGATAACAGTCAATCTGACAGGTGTTCAATGATCTCTCATGGTGGTTTTGATTTGCATTTCTCTGATGATTAGTGATATGAAACATCTCTTCACGTACCTATTGGTCATCTGCATGTCTCTTTGGAAAAAAAGTCTATTCAGATCTGCTCATTTTTTAATCAGACTGTTTTGCTGTTGATAAACATTATGATTTCGATTTTATAGATATAGAAACAGGGCTCAGAAGATGTTTGTAGGTTAGAGAGCTTGGAGTTGAAGCCAGGGATTTTTCTGACTTCAAAGATGGTTGTAGATCTGCTCTCCCCACTGTAATAAGGTAAATTTTACTACCAACCAAGTAACTGTTTGGAGTTCATAGGTCAGAGGTGACACCCCCAGAGTGAAGTCTAGAGAAAACCTCTTAAGTCACTGGAATATGAGAATATACAAGTCAAGGGCAAAAAAAAATCATGTTACAGATATTCTTTGGAATTGTATAAAAATTGTGATTTACTAGGCTTCAAGCAAAATGCTGAAATAACATTAAGTTGGATTCATTTGAAGTTTACCACGCGAAGATTTTCACTTATGAGGCTAAACTATTGGCCCTGATAATTTAAAATTAGTTCTATTTTTTAAATTTATCTTTTAACTTTTTAAAAAAGATTTTATTTATTTGAGAGAGAAAGAGAGAGAGCATGAGTGGGGGGAGAAGGGCAGAGGAAGAAGAACACGCAGACTCCCCACTGAGCAAGGAGCCTGACATGGGTCTTGATCCCAGGACCCAGAGATCATGGCCTGCGTCAAAGTCAGATGCTTAACTGACTGTGCCACCCAGGTGCCCCTACCTTTTAACCTTAAATAAGGGGCATGATTATTGAAATAAATTTAATTTTAGTGTCTTTTTACATCTATACTAGAAATTCTTATTAGACCTTTTAAAACCACTACTCCAAATGTGAGAGATCACAAAATTATCCTGGAACTTTTCAGAATCGACATAATATTGGGGTTTAGGACTATGTCATACAAAGGAAATTTTCCCCCAACCAATCATACTTTTGATTTTGGTTTAAATTCTGATCTTTATATTTTGGATTTCACAAATTTAATCTTATTTCTTTTCTGTAATCTTGTTTTAGAACAAATTGGATTGTCTGTAGTAAATTGATTAACTTAAGGATCCTAAAATACCACTATTTTTCAAATTTGTTTCATCTTTCCCTTTTTAATTTGCTACTGAATATTTTTTTTTTCCTACTAACTCCCTCTAGGACTTCCTAGGCAAAGGACAGAACTTTGTTCAAATTTTAAATCTTTGCTCAGCGATTTTATTCCACCTACTCTTTATGAAAAAAATACAAATAATCCTGCTCATGAAACATTTCAAAACATCTTATCTCTAGCATAGGATATTCTTCTGTGTTGCAGTGTGCTATCTTCCGTATACTTCCCTTCTACACTCCAACTGCATCAAAGATTCTACTGTCTACTTGTTTGTTATCCCTGACCTGGCAGAGAATCCTCACAGAAGCATAGGATCTGTCCTGCTGGACCAAATCCATACTCAGTCCCGAAAAGCTTTGTCTCTCTTAGTGGAGCTAAGTGATGATGTTTATCTTGAGGGAAACAAGGCTCAGGGAATGCAGGAAATCTTTAAATATGTGAAAGGCTGTTGTATCATAGATAGTTTGTTCGTTCCATGATTCTGGACAGCTGATCAAAATATAATTTACAGGGAAGAAATTTTTGTTTGAAGAACATGGAAGAACAATAGGAACTATAAAAAATGTAATGTGCTGCCTCTGGAAATACGCTTTGTCATCACTGAAATTTTCAGCCCACTTGCAAAGACTGCTTTTCAGAGATCCTTTAACTTAAGGAACAGATGAGCCTGAACATGGCTCCTGCCCAGCTCTTATTTCTGCTTGTTTGTGCTTCTCTCTCATTTTCTTTAACTGCAGATCAGATATCTCCATGCGGTAGAGAATATGGCAGCTGCACGCCTAGGCATGACAATCCCATGGTCGGAATGTTTCTTTTTTCCCTAGTCTCCATATTTCTTTCCAGGTTAATGCCTCAGGCCCTGCTTGGTTCTTGAGCTTACTTCTTGAACCCATTGTTATTGTTGGTGGAAAGGGTAGTACTGTTGGTTGAGACTGGTCCATACCTGTCACTGGGGAGGAGGGGGTGAGGTCATGAGTAAGAGGCTCTCAGGGGCATAGCTCATGGAAGGAGAATGCCACACAGATGAAAACACCATAGACCAAAACAGAGGGAGCAGAATAATAACACTTCCACACAGATCTCAAAGATTTCCATTAAAAATAATGTCTCCTTAAGCATTGACAAATAATCATTCTCTGGGATGGTCATAATAATTCAAGAGCACTATTAGCATCTGATTTCAAATGATTATAGTATTTGCCCTAAACATTTCAGGTCTGAGGAGGAATTCTTATCTCTGTTTTATCTAAACTCCTTTTAAAAATGCTTTCAAGTTTTTACTCCTCTGTGCCATGCACATGCTGGATATAGGCCTAAAACTAGAGCATTTCCCCCAAACTGTGAGTTTCTGCTTTGTTCACCGCCACCAGCCCTGGGCCAAAATAGGGAAAACAATATGCAAGCCATCTGATTATTTTGGTTTTCTCCACTAGGAAATACAGCACTTTGCTTTCAAATTAACAAATGATTAATTAAGATAAAACAGTATACGTGAGAGTGTAGGGTTTGGCTAACATTTACTGAATTGAGAAGTGGATATGTTAGAGTGTGAGAAAGCTTGACTTGTAGGTCCCAGGGTTTCTGGTAAGTGGCCAGGTTGAGGGAAGGGCAAAATGGTTGAGAAAACTAGAAATAAAACTGTGAGAAGTATCCAACATGGCAGTTCTTGATGGATGAATTATTTTTTAATTTTACTTTTTTTAGCAGACCGTTAAAGGCAAACTTTTTAATAAAGTTTCTATTAGCATTTGCTGAAATGTGCCAACAGTTGTATTTAAGGAATACAAGAGAACTACCAAATCTGTTAATAGTTTCAAAGGTATCAGGGAAATAGTAGCCATATGAATGGGGGTGGGTTTCTTTACTTTAATGGTTGATAATAATGTCAGCAAAATACAGGAATTTTTGTGAATATAGAAAGCCAGTTACAGAAGAAACAATTTGTTTACTGCTTTTGGATCAGTGTCCTAATATGAGAAACTGTTATTCATTAAAATAATATATTTTACTTGGCAATAATCAAGTACCTAAACCCTCTTAAGTTTTATTTTTTCCTTGCTATTCACTAATATTTTTATACTCCTGGGTTTTTTGAATTGGGGGCTGGATGGAGTGGAATGGAGTAAGTATGATGTCCATGGAGAGAAGCATCATTATTTATTTATTTGTTTAACTAAAAATATTTCCAACAATTAGTATTTTATCCTTAAAGAAAGGTAGAAATGGCAAGATGCAACTATGATTTTGGTGGCAAAGTTTTGGATTGTTATTATAGAAGGCACAGAAAAATCATCTAGGATTCTGTCTATATAAGCAATATTTTTATAAAATTCTATTTTTTCCAAGTAATAGAGTCAATATCCTTCAGGTATGATGAGATTCCAACAGGGACTTCAGTGCTCCACTTTCTCATAGGGGTGAGCCACTAAAAACAACTTCATAATGCTTTCAAGAGAAGGCCTTACACAAAACCTTATAAATGGTTTGTCTCTCGATGTTTTGTACTGATGTGACCTGGGTTACCCAAAGCTTCACTCTTTTATTGCAGGGTAACTCGTAAGTCTCTAGAGATGTGGTTTTTGTTGAATTTGAAATATACTCTATGCCAAAGCTATGAAACATAGTTTCAGTGATCCTAGGGTGCCATTCTACTGGCATGCATGTGAAGAAAAGCTTGACTCACGCCCTCTGAAATGTGGAAGGTTCAGGGGTACAGATTGGCTCATGCCAGACCCTCTGACTTGTAGGTGACCTTGGCTTGAGCACACAGACCATGTATAACCCAAGGTATGATATTTGTGGATGGACAAGGATGACAGGAAAATCTATGTTCTTTCTTTTTATATATTCCATTTGAGGTCAAAGTTTCAATATTCTCTACCATTAATAAGGAGGCATTTCCTTTCCTGGAAATTCCTGAAAAGCTCCAAAAAGATCCCTAATATTCATACACAACCTAAATTCACCTGAATATTTCTTTTGTGATTTGCATAGTGTACTGAATTCTGATTAGTAAACAGAGTATTTACAACACCCTGAAAGTCTTTCTAGTTTCTTACAGTAAATACACACACACACACACACAAACACACACACACACACACACACACACACACACACAGAGTTTTACAGTATCTACTTTTTTCACTCTGATCTTTTTCACTCAAATTTATATTGGTGCATATTATTCATATTATTGTATATAAATGTAGTAGTTCATTCTTTGTGCTGTACACTATGCCATTTTATGAAAATATAGAAAATATACATATCGCATTCTACTATTGATGAATGTTTGGGGATTTTGTGCGGCTTGTACATTTTCTTGGTGAGCATCTGTACACATCTCTGTTGGGCATATACTTCAGAGAGGAATTGCTGTGTTGTAGCATGCACATAGTTTCAGCAGTAGTGAATCTTCTGTAAACAGGCCACCAGGACCAGGCAAACTTCCATATTAGATGGTGTAGCAGAAGTCCCAGGGTGGCTAAATTATTGCAGCTCATTCCCTCCCCAAAGTAACATATGCATCTGATAATCCCTGAACAGCCCCAAGATCAAGAGTCACATGCTGTGACTGAGCCAGCTAGGCACTCAGTATTTGCTTACTTCTTTATTATCTGTTCCACCCTATAAAAATGAGGGTTTTACTCATTTATACAGCAGTGTTTCCCCAGCACTTGCGAGTGTGCCAGGCACATAGTAGACTCTCAGTGAACAATTTAATGAATAAATAACAGGCATTTACATATTATTGAAGTTCAGTTGAGAAACAATGTTGTATTAGTTTTAGGTGTACAATATAGTGATTCAATGAGTTTATGTGTCATGCTATGCTCACCACACATGTAGCTATCACATAACACTATCACAATACCATTGACTATATTTCCTGTGCTGTACCTTTTATTCCCAAAACATTTATTCCATAACTGGAAACCTGTATTTCCACTCCTCTTCACCCATTTTGCCCATCCCTCACTCCCTCTCCCCTGGCAAGCACTGAATGAGTAAATGTCCTATATAACTCCATATTCGTATTTTTCACAAGGCGTTGGATTTCATCCTTAAAGTTCAGGTAGGAAGGAATGAGATTTATGTAGTTGACTTTTTCTAAACTAAAATGAGCAGTAGTCCATTCTCTCCAATGGCCTTGCTTAATGCTTATATTATGAATCTGATATAGGAGAGTCTTGTTTAATATCAAAATATCTATTATTAAATTAATTCTTTTTGAGTAGTAATTATTGTGATGACACCCTATTGAAGTCTGTCAGGCCTTCCAACTGTGACGAAATCCTTCCTTCTTATGCTGGACACAGGCATTTCATGTGAAGACCTTGTCCTTAGGCATTGGAAGGACCATTCAATGTGGAAGAAACTCCCTCAACATTAAACTGCCTTATGTCCTACTGTGTATCTGCTTAATCCCCCAAATCACCGGGTAATATGAGAGGTAGAGAAATGAAAGACAGAGATTGAATGGACCCTAAAGGTTTGACAATTTTCCCCAGGTCACTGAGGAATGTGATGGAATAACCATCTTTCTTTCTTTCTTTTCTTTCTTTCTTTCTTTCTTTCTTTCTTTCTTTCTTTCTTTCTTTCTTTCTTTCTTTCTTTTTCTTTCTTTAAGTGAGCTCTGTGCCCAATGTGGGGCTTGAACTCATGACCCAAGGTCAAGAGTCCCATGCTCTATCAACTGAGCCATCCAGGCACCCCAAAATAACCATTTCTTGATGGCATGGTATAACTAATCTCTCAGCAGCTGGTCAGCAAGGTTATGAAAGCTTGATAAACAACAATAAAGAGAAGGGAGTAGGACCATTAGTTTAGAGAGGGTGCTGAAATCATCTGTCTATGTAAAGCATTATCCAACTAGTCTGGTCTTCTTTAGAATATAGAGGGTTGCCAATAACATTTATAAATACCAATTTCAACAATACAATATTATTCCATTAAAATCATCTCCATTTTATAATAAGGCTGTGTATCTTCAACTTCACATTCCAACCAATAAACAAATAAAATAAAGTATATAAAATAAGTAAAATAAAGCAAGGCAAAATAATTTTACTTTGTTGTGTTTCTCTGAATAAAAGAACAATAAAACAAGATAAAAATGATTCACCAAATCAACATTTGGTTGTCAAGTTATTTTCAGTTTAACTTTAACATAAAATTATTGTAAGTTGTCCTATTATGTAATGTGTTTATTCATTCTATTTCTCATTGTGCTAATAAAAGTTTCTCTTTTGTATTTTCAGTAATACCAAATTTGTATGGCATCGAAATGTTTGATGGTAATATAATCTTCCACGCATATTGGAAATGTTGAATTTTCAAGATTCATTCAAGCATTTAACTATTACAGAACACCTATTCTGTGCTTGATATTGTATTGAGATTTACAAAGATAATATCTGATTTCTACACTCAAGTGGCAGGAAAAGACACTACATAACTTACAAGACAGTGAGAGAGACTCATGTTGAGGTGTGAATAAAGTAACATTCAAGTAATTATAATGAACTGAAATAACAGAGAAGTCTTCAAAAATGAGGTGAGATTTGAATAGGTTCTAAAGAAAGAATATAATTTGCCTATATGATAAATGTTTAGAAGGATATTTCAAGCTGAGGGTTAAGGCATGGATTCCTGAAAGAGAAAGGCTTTTACAGGGAACCAAAAGTGGCTACTATGGCTCAAAATGCATGGGTGCATAGTGGCAGATGAGATTCAAACATTAAGCAGTGACCAGGCTAGGAAGGGTCCTAAATACCACACAAATGAATTTACATTTTGTTCAGTAAACAGGGAGAAATAACTAATGAATTTTCAAGTAGGGGTTATATACCATTTTTAGGAGCAAAAATAAAACCTTAGGTATTAAATTAAGACTGGTTTATAAGAAGGGGAAATAACACAAGGAGAAAATTCAGTAGCTGAGTGTGGCTCTTCAGAAGACAGAGAATGAAGGCCAGCCATTCTGGATATGGGTCATATAAAGGCCACAAATGTCCTGCCAGAAAACCTGTTATTCACAGAGTTGGCTGAATTTATTTATTTATTTATTTATTTATTTATTTATTTATTTATTTATTTATTTTTAAAGGTTTTATTTATTTATTTGACAGAGAAAGAGACACAACGAGACAGGGAACACTAGCAGGGGGAGTGGGAGAGGGAGAAACAGGCTTCCTGCTGAGCAGGGAGCCCAATGCGGGGCTCGTCATGACCTGAGCTGAAGGCAGATGCTTAACGACTGAGCCACTCAGGCACCCTGAGTTGGCTGAATTTAAAGTTTGAGGCAGACAGTTTAATTTTACTGGAAAATGTATATTCACATCTTCACATCCCAGCATTGCGATAGGACTTACATTGCACATGCTCATGCGGTCAGATGGACCCACTAGCCTGAGAGTTCTCTCCAACCTCCAAATACTTTAGACCAATAGCATTCACACACTACCATGTATCAGAATCACATGGGGAGGAGTTGGTATATCTTGGCCACATCCGCAGAATTTCTGATTCTGTAGGTCTGGAGTGGGGCCTAGTAATTTGTCTTATTAGCAAATATCCTGGTGATGCTGATGCTGCTAGTCTAGGGACCATACTTTGAGAACCACTAATTGAAAAAATTTTGAAGAATGGATAAGTATATATTAAAGAAAAAAGAAAAATAAATCATATACTTTAGCAAAAATATAGGGTTATGTTTGAAGGGTATTCTTTACAGACTTCTTAATAAGAGAGCCAAATAATGACATCACATAAAAATCCAAAAATAGAGGCTAAATTAATAGAATGATATATCTATAACTGGGTAATATATAATCATCAAAAATAATGTACAATAATATTTAAAGAAAGAGAAAACAATAGATTATAAACTAGGATAGAAACAATGGTTCTTTTGAATAAAAATCTGTCTTTGCTTGTATACATATACATATATAAATACATATATAGAACAAGAGATTAGAAAGATATCCCAAAATATTTGCAGTGCGGGTCATCTCTGAGTGGAGGAATTTATGAGTTATATTTATCTTCTTTTGATTTCATATGTATTTTCTTAGTATGTCAATAAATACAATTAATCTTCAGCTCACACAACTATTTTTAATATTGATGCAGGGTATGCATTTGGGTTGATAAAAAAGAAAACAACTGACATCACCATCACTAACTCAGCAGGGAACAGAAAAGGCATTTTGATTGATCAAATTTTGCCCCAAACGAGCAGCTGTATAGCTTTGCTAGTTGCCACTTTAGGGACACAGAAAGACCTGATATAACATGGAACCCTCTTGGGTTTAAATGACCTTCCATCCAGGCAGCAGGATGAAATCCCAAGGGAAGACTTTGGACAGACACTCATAACCAAGTATGTGCTGACCATGAGTAGTTTGCATTAATGTCCAGAGGAAATGGAAACACTCCAGGACAGGGTTGAGGCCACAGGAAACAGGAAACTAGTCTCCTTGAAGGAAAAGAGATAGAGGATGGGGCAAGCAAAGAAATCCAGGGGGAGATTTAAGGTTCTTATGGCATTTCAAATTATGTTAGCTTTACTTTCACACAGAATTGAATTTAGCTGCCAAAAATGAATCTACTCTTTCCTTTTTTTTCTTTCAAAATAGTATTAAATTTATTTCAACAGGCTGTCTGAGCTATTCAGTTTTGTTATGAGCTGATGAAAATCCATCATCAGCCAATGACAGACCCTGCCTTTCCCTCACTCCAATTTAAGGCCTGAGTACAAACAGCTAAAACATTCATGTCAAAAGTCAGGCGTGTCAAAGGCAAGTCTTCCTCCACTAAGATTAAAACTTGGCCTCTATTCCTACAGCCCAGAGTCACCCATCAAGAAATTCACTTTCTTGTCACCTTTCCGAGTGAAGAGCCATTCATTCCATCAGAAAGGTGTGTTAATGTCTCCGAAGCCAGACACACTCTGGCTCTGATCTCATCTGTCCCCACAGGCTAATCAGAACCAGACTTGATCCGAACTTGACCGGAAGGCCATAGCAAGGACTGATTGTTACTATGGCTCATCACCTGAACTGTGCATTTCCTTCTATGCAGTCAAGAACTCAGCAGGGATTTTTCCCAAAATCTGTATCCTTTAATCTCCTCTCCACTGTCACCATATGGCACAATAATCTGCGCTACTGGAATCTAACAAAATGCAGTGTTTGGTACTTGCCTCTGAAAACCTGGGGTGAGTTAAAATTTTGATAAGTGAGCCCCAGCCGATGCCCACTATATCTGAGTCCCTGGAGATAGGAACAGAAAAGCTGGAGTTTGGAAGGACCCTTCAGGTGATCCTGATGCAAATTCTGAATACCACTGACAAAATGGCTAAGCATCTGAGTATCCAATTCAGACAGTCTACAGCTTCTTGATTTTGTGCATTTGGGAAAATCACTCTCTCAGGACCTGTTTCCTCATCTATAAAACCAAGATAATACTACCTGAATTCCACCTATAATTGTGGGATTCAACTACATGTAAACCACTCAAGCACAGAGCAAGTCAATAAGTGTTAGTTATTATTATTTATTGTGATGATAATATTATTTACAAACGTGCCAGCTTGGTGAAGAAATGATGGATTATTAGAATAAAACTGAATTCAAATTCCACCTTTTGTACATGTGGCTTACAAGAGACCTGGACAAGTCCCTTTAAAAGAGTATTGATTGAATGCCTAGCATATGTCAGGTAATATTCTAAATCCTTTGCAGATAGTGATGAATGAGATAAAGAAGTTGCTTACTCTCATGGCTTCCTATCTAGCAGAGGAAAGAAGTAAATAACAAAACACACACAGACATGCACACACTTAACAGAATAATTTCAGATCTTGAAAAACCTATGGAGAAAATAAAGCAGATATTTGAATTGAAAGTACTAGAGCTAGGGCACCTATGTGGCTCAGTCGGTTAAGTGCCTGGCTCTTGGTTTCATCTCAGGTCATGATAATCAGGATTGTGAGATCAAGTCCCACATTGGGCTCCGTGCTCAGCGTGGAGTCTGCCTCTCCCTCTCCCTCTGCTTCTACCCCCACTCACATGCTCTTTTTTTCTCTTTCTCTCAAATAAATAATCTTTAAAAAAAGAGAGAAAGGAAGGAAGGAAGGAAGGAAGGAAGGAAGGAAGGAAGGAAGGAAAGAAGAAAGAACGAATGAAAGAAAGAACGAAAGAAAGAAAGAATGAAAGAAAGAAAGAAAGAAAGAAAGAAAGAAAGAAAGAAAGAAAGGAAGGAAGGAAGGAAGGAAGGAAGGAAGGAAGGAAGGAAGGAAGGAAGGAAGAAAGAAAGAAAGAAAGAAAGAAAGAAAGAAAGAAAGAAAGAAAGAAAGAAAGAAAGAAAGAAAGAAAGAAAGAAAGAAAGAAAGAAAGAAAGAAAGAAAAAGAAAGAAAGAAAAAGAAAGAGAGAAAGGAAGGAAGGAAGGAAGGAAGGAAGGAAAGAAAGAAGGAAGGAAGCACGGTCTAGAACTAGGTAGGAGATAATCGTGGATTAGGTGGCTTAAAGTATTCTGGAGAAGGTCAAATTTGAGCAGATCCTGAATGATAAGAAGGACACAGCCACATGAAAGAAGATATTTAGTGTATGTATTCAACATGGCTTATCACAGGTGATGTTAACCTTGACCACTTGGTTAAAGTAGTATTTGCCAGGTTTCTACTGTGTAAAAGTACTATTTTCCCCTTGCCAGTAATTGATTCTATGGAATTAAGTGACTAGGTTCAGCTCACTTCTTCTAGCAATATAATACTAGGAGAAAACCTCATTCCAACGGCAAACAGGCAAGAACAGTTCAACAAGAAAAGGATTGCGTGTAAACTTATAGAACAAAATTCCCATCCTGAATTACACTTTGGATGATCTTAAATTTATAGAAGATAAACATTTGACTTCATGATCACCATAAAGCCCCACACAAGCTATTTCCTGATCTTGTCGAGGTTTGCTAAAGTGGAAATCCTTGTCATTCTTAAGTCTTCTTTATTTTTTCCCATCAATTCATGCACAATGAAATGTTCCTTCTGCTCAGCACCTACTTAGGACATAGTTGGACAAACCATAAATATGGTCTTTGCCACAGGTGCATTACTCAGACGAGGCATCCAGATGTCACCTGCATGCATAGCAGAAACCAGGTGAAACAGGAAAACAGTTAAGAAAAACTGAGTAAAACTCGCATAAACCAAAATTTAATTCAAGAATGTGTTTCCACCTGTTCATTCATTCCAATCCAACTCTACAATTTTGAAAAATTCTGAATTTTGAAATATTGAAATATGTTTTAAAATTACCAAATCAATGATTCTCAACCTCTAGAGTGTATTGGAATTTCCTGGAGGACCTGTTTAAAGCACAGGTTGCTAAACCGCACCCCAGTCATTGAATCAGAAGGTCTGGGGTAGGGACCAAGAATTTGAATTTCTGGCAAGTTCCCAGGTGACGTTGATGTTGCTTATTACAAGGATTACTTTTGGACAACCATTGCCCTAGATAAATCATTGAATGCTCAGTCTTATGAGTTTAAGGTTTCACGGGTTATAGTATTTAAAAGATATATGTGGGGGTGCCTGGGTGGCATAGTCGGTTGAGCGTTCATTTCTTGGTTTCGGTTTGGGTGGTCATCTCAGGGCAGTGGGATGGTGCCCTGCCTGGATCTCCATGTTCAGCACGGAGTCTGCTTGAGATTCTCTCTCCCTCTGCTCCTCTTGTTCATGCTCTCTTTCTCTCTCTATCTAAAATAAATAAATAAATCTTTAAAAAATAAAAATAAAAAGATATATGTGATTGGATGATGTTTGGAAATAAAGGTGGTAAAAAGTCAAAAGCTCACTCTCAATTTGGGACAACTCTAACTGCCAACCCAGTGTCTGAGTTCACTGTGGGTTTAGCTAGGGAATAGGTTGTGATGGGGCTCGGGACATACTACCCCCAAATATGGCACCTTGGCACACCAAATATTTTAAACAGAAGGAGTTTAAGAAGATGGTGGAAGCAGAATGGTCCCTATGACCTCTTTCCCCCTTTCATCCTTTTTCCCTGCAACAGGTTATTAAAACCTTTCCTTGAGAGGTGCCCTCCCTCTAAAGACAAAGGGACACCAAGAAGAATCCAAACAAACAGGCCTTGCTCAGTTTCCCCCAGTTTGCTGTCATTACCTCATTCTCCCACCTGTCCTATCCCCCCACGATTGTGCCCTGTTCAACAAATTGAACATAAAAGTACATCAATCAGACTATTCATTTCCTAATGAAGACTCCTGTGTCATGAAAAACTGAAATAAATTTGCATGCTTTTCTTCTGCAAGTCTGTCTTTGTCAGTTTAAATTCCAGATCCATCCCAGGACCCTAAGAGGTATGAGCAAAGGTTCTCCTTCTCTCCAGTGGCAACTGCTTTACGGTTCAACTTCTGTCTCCACCCCCTCCTGCTTCTCTTCACTCCCCCAAACGTGTTGGTCTGAAGAGTTCTTCCCTATATGCTTTCTGCATAAACGTCTGCCTCAGCTTAGGGAGGAAAACACGCCAACACTTGAATGGGTGGGTGGTGACAGTATTATGTGTGTTTGTTGGTTGGTGTTTCAGGTTGCATAAACCAGCACTGAATTCTTGCAACCCTGACAAGAAGCAATTGTTTTCATTCAAATACTACATAAATTCATGGGCATAGATCATCCTAGTTTGACTCAAAACAGGCTAAGTCAGAATTCTTAGATGGTGGTATTATTTTCACTTGTATTATATATCATGGCAAAACACAATAAATTTTACATATTGCTCTAAACCACTTCCCTCCACTGCTGACTTTACTCTGTATAAAGATCTGGGCAGTTTAATAATAGTACTTTTTAATTAAAAAAAAGAAAATTTATGGAAAACTTTTAGATGATACAATAGGCAAATCAATTGATTTTTTAATATGTAAAGGATTTTAATATTCTAAACAACTGCTGCTATGTAGATGCTCCCCCCCCCCCAGGACATATATTTGACCATTCATTTGGTTGGAGAATTTAGTTTGTGTTTTTAATTGCACTTATATTTATAATTTGCCTTTCAAAGATACTTTGGTCTATTTAAAATGCTGTTTTCTATGCCAGCTAATGTGGCCTGTGTGTGACCACAAATCTCCCTAGAGAAGGAACTGACCTCTGCTGTTCTTCTTTCTTTCTCATTTTTTCCTGAAAGCAGGTGTCACATCTGTCTCTACTTGGCCACAGTAGACTGTGCTAATTATCTTATGAATTATATTCATGTGCATTGCTCCTCTCCTGTGTAACAGGCCTATTTGTTTATTATGTTACATCAGAACAGGGTTAAAAAGGGCCACTAATTTTGCACAAACACTGACCTAAATGTTTGGACACTGGAAAGCATGTACTCTTTCTTTGTATTCCCCACTGTGCTTTTCTGTAACTGTGGGTCCATGTGTCCTCGTTGATTGATCTGAATAGTCAAGGGAGGTATCTTTATACACACTGGTAGTGCAGTTTAGGGAGCAAAAGGGGTTAGCTGCAAAACCACACAAAACATGTAATCACTGAGGATTTAAAGAACAAAAATTTGGCCATATCTTTTCTTCCCACTGCCACCGAAATGTTACTGCCCCATGGCCCATCCTTTAACACTTTGCTTTGAGTTGACTAATGGTGAACTGGCTGAAGTGATTACCTTTCGTGCATATTTAGGATTTGAAAATAATTACTATATTTCCCCTTCAGATGAACAGATTTGAAGTATAAAAATTCCATTCTTTAGGAAAGCATTGGCCATGGGACGAAGGGCCTAAGACACACAATGGAAAAAAACAATCATAAGTACAATTAGACTTTTGCTGCACTCTAAAGAAAACAAAAACAACACCACAGTGATCTTGATGTACCACTTGTACTAATCAAATCCAGGCAATATCGCAGTAATAATCAGCCAAAATGTGAAGGTTCAAAGAGCCTGCCTAATTCCATTTGGATTTAATTATAATTTATTGGAGAATAAACTCTTTTCCTGCCCAGATATGTTTCAATGCTTGTTGAATTAATCTTTTAAGAAAGGATTAACAGATGTAAATAGAAGTACTCACCAGGGCTAATTTTGAATGATTAATTGTCATATTCGACAAGATTTCTATCAGTTGAAGTTGTGTATCAAATATAACCTCCAAATCTAGTGATAATAAGGTACAAAAGTCATCAATATAATTCACCTTATTTAGCAAATTCTTATTTATGTTGCACCACATCAAAAAAAAAAAAAAAAGTTTATGCAGTGTAGTAGAGTATGGTCTGAGCTGGGCCAGGAACCAGCTACATAAACAAAGATGAATCATCCAGGCTCTCTAAGCCACTAAAACTTCATTTCAAAATTGGGAAGAATAATAGCTACTCTAAGTTCATTGACTTATTTTGAGAAATTAGTGTAATAGAGCATTTGAAGTATTGGGCAAAATCTATGGAACCATACTAACACAAGTCTCAAATAATTTACTAATATGCTTTTATATAAAACTATAAACCTAGAGAATTTGATCACCTACAAAAATATACATTTTGTAAATTTTTACTTTAAGAAATTTCTTACATATGTGAATTTTCCTTGCAATTGTACTTCTCAACCCTAAGGATTTCCCTACTTAAGCATCAAGTATCCCTGATGTTCTTGGTGAGTTTGTGGTAAATGAGGCTGTAAGGCTTGTTCTTTAATGATAACTAAATAATTGAAATTGACCTTATTGCAGAAATTACATAAACCTGAGTGCTCTAAATATTTTTTAACATGTTGATGACTTTGAAAGTATAATATTGAATCTATTTAACCACCAAATAAAATGAATACATTGTTTTTCCAATGATCAGGTTCACAACAAAATGCAAGCATCTATAGAACAGTATGTACTTTTTTTTGCAACTTCCTATGAGTCTGTAATTATTTCAAAATACAAAGCTTTAAATATAAAGCAAAAACAAAAGCAAAAACTCAAGTATCTAAAAGAGAGTGCCATCTTGAAGATGAGTATAAACTAGTGAAATTTTAAATTATCAAATATTTTAATGATATGTTTATATCATTATTATATTTATATCATTATATAAATAAATGATGTATATATCAGGATATTCAGTAATTTGAAAAAGTGTAGAAGTGTAGACTTTTGGAACTTCTTTTGATTAGAATATAAAAATGATACTCAGGTTACCCAATTATCAAGGGACACTTCCAAGAATGGGGCATCAAATTAAGCCAATTTGTCCAATGGAATATAAGCAAATATTTGAAAGGAATATCATCTTTATTCTCTCTATAGTGATTAATGTGAAAGGTGATTACTATGATCTTCATGAGTAAATATGGTATTTGTGGTACTTGAGGATAGAAGAAAGCCCTAGTTTAGTAGTAGTTAGTTTCGGCATAATTCCTAATGTAAAATGATGCTCAATGTGACTTTTCCTACTATCTCATTGTTTGGACTGAAAAATAAATACCCAGTACTCACCCATTCCAAAGTATGGTGAAAAAAGAGATGAAATGAGGGAAGAGAGGAAGCCAACTATGCATCTGCATGTGGTGTATATTTCTTCCTCTTGAATTTGCACAGGCACTTTGACTGCTTTAACCGATAGAATACAAGAGATTATGCCTTGTAATTTCAGGCTTCACCCTTAAGAAACTGGCAACTTTTATTAAAATGGATTTTAAAATTAATTTAAAAATCCATTCTGCTTTTGTCCTTAGTAACAGAATCCTAATTTTATACTAGTTCTCTATGTGTCCAAATAAAAACCTACCTCTCTTGTAGTAACAGGTGGACGAGTAGTTAAGTCGAAGCTGTTAGGTGAAACTATGCAGGAAGGCTACTCAAGAGGAGAATAGACAGACATTTTTGCCTGCTCTTACCACCCTCTTCTTGCTTCTCTGCCTGGAACTCTATCATGGTAGCTGGAGCAACAACAGTTACAAAGTAATTTTAAGCATCAAAACCATGTATTAAAAATGATAGAACAACAACAAATTGCCTAGATATGGACCCACCATACCTGCCCTTGACTAATTATTTTTTAATTCCTTTTATGTAATTTAGAAATAAATGTCTAGGGGTGGCTGGGTGGCTCAGTAGGTTAAGCATCCAACTCTTGATTTCAGCTTGGGTCATGATCTCAGATTTCTGAGATCGAGCTCCACATCAGACTCCATGCTGGGCATGAAGCCTGCTTAAGATTCTCTCTCTTCCTCTCCTTCTGTCCCTCCTACCCCAACTTGTGCTATCTCTCTAAGAAAGAAAGAAAGAAAGAAAGAAAGAAAGAAAGAAAGAAAGAAAGAAAGAAAGAAAGAAAGAAAGATAGAAAGAAAGAAAGAAAGAAAGATAGAAAGTTAGAAAGAAAGAAAAAAGGAAAGAAGGGAAGAAAGAAAGAAAAAGAAAGAAAGAAAGAAAGAGAGAGAGAGAGAAAGAAAGAAAGAAAGAAAGAAAAAAAGAAAGCAAGAAAGAAAGAAAGAAAGAAAGAAAGAAAGAAAGAAAGAAAGAAAGAAAGAAAGAAAGAAAAAGAAGAAAGAGACAGAGAAAGAGACAGAAAGAAAGAAAGAGAGAGAAAGAAAAAGAAAGAAAGAAAGAAAGAAAAAGAAAGATTCTATCTTGATTAAGCCACTGCTATTTCTGAACTACATCCCTTAGCTAATTTAAGCATTTTATCCATATGTAATGTGTGGTGTCACAATCAAAGCTGGTTTAAATGGCAAATCTAGAGGTCTAGTCATGGAAAATAGAAACAGGCTAAGGGATAAGACTGAGCTTCAGTGACGGTTCATATAAGACACTGTATCAAGGTGTCTAATCAGTTCTGTGTGGCATAGTAATCTAGGCAGCCAAGAAATATGAAGAAGACAGGCTGGCAGCAGCCATGGTTATTGAAATTGTGACTATGCATAAAAACCTGGTGACAAATAATAGACTCTTGCTCAGGTGTAGTGGATTAAAGAGGGCCACAAATTATTGAAGCACTTCCTTTCAAGAGGAGGGGTCTATATTTCTTCCTCTTGAATTTGGACAAGCACTTTGACTGCTTTAACTGATAGAATACAACAGAGATTATGCCTTGGTAGTCCCAGGCCTTACCCTTAAGAAACTGGCAACTTTTACTACCTAACTCTTAGAAAGCTCATTCTCTGAACCAGGATATCTAATTACTCCACTAAAGAGACCTTGTGGGGATGTCCAGAATGGCATACAGAGGGAGAGGAGCCCAGGCCAGGCTTCCAGCCAAGTAGCCAACTCCATCAATGTGCCAGGCAAATGAATGATGCCATCTTGGACCCTCTAGGCCAGATCAGCTGCAAACTGAATAGCAAATCAAAATCTGTGGAACAGAATTGCCCAGTCAAACCCTGCCCAAATTCCTGACCCACAAAATCATGAACTATGATAAAATTGTTTCTTTAAGTCATTAAGATTTGTGGCTATTTTAAAGATTGATTGATTGGTTGATTGATTTACGAGAGAAGGAGAAAGAGAGAGAGCGGGAGGGAGGGACAAAGGCACAGGGAGAGAAAAACTCAAGTAGACTCTGCACTGAGCAGAGCCTGACGTGGGGCTTAATCTCATGACCCTGAGATCAGCCCTGAGCTGAAACCAAGAGTCATACATTTAACCCATCTGTGCCACCCAGGTGCACCAGGGCTATTTTAAATGCCATAACAGAAAACTGAAGTATAAGGTAAGTAAACCAGCAAGAGCTAAGACTCAAGATAAGACATTAGATCTCACTGAGGGCACCAGAGAACAAATAAAAATAATTTGGTAATATAATTCTATTTGGCCCAACCTTGTGGGAGAGAAGCATTTTAATTGTGGGATACATGTATATTATTTTCAGTTAATTAGCCTTGAAGACTCTAGATCCTACATCAAATAAAGCATATATAAATTAGTGGGACAGAAAAATATAAGAATCCAACAAAAGAATCCAAAGTCTGAGGACATAATGATGAGTGTCACAGACCTAAGAATGGAAATTCTACAAAGAATGGCTGAAGGATTGAGAATGGAAGTTAGTAGTAGATTTAGCTATAGGGATGCAGAAAGGGCTGAGATAGGAAAAAAAGAAAGCAAGTGTTCAGGTATAAGAGGTGGAATGTATCAGCAAATTGAGCTTAAATTGACTTATATTAGTAAGAACTGAATTTTCATGAGAAAAGGGATGGAGAGAGTTGAGACACCAGGCAGTCAGTGAAGAAATCACGAAGTTATGAAAGTGACCAGCAAAACTAATTGAGTTCCTTTACCTTATGTCCTCCACCTTACCCACTCCCTGATTATGGCAGATGTAAGAGGACTTTTTGCTTGGTTCAAATATTTTGTAACTATTTGCAAGATGAACTCTGGGGAAGATATGATGCCATTTACCATCAGTAAGGTGTGCCCAGTGGAACCCTCAAAAAATTGGAAGACTAAACAACAAAGTAAGTACACCAAATGTTTTCTCATGACATCCTAGGAAAGAATTATTGGCATAGGCTGTGGGCAAGGCGATGGACTGAGGCTGCAGAGACAGTTCTAAGAATATAAAGTGTACTTCATCTGGGCTCATAGGTAATCAATGGAGAAGCTCTTGATTGAAAGTTACTTTTTAAAAAAAATATTATAAAGATACAGAAATGTTTTACAGAAAATGAAGGCAGGTAAGTAGCTAAACTTGGAGATGGAAAGCCAGAAGGAGCCCAGATGGCACCCACTGTGTCCTGACCTTCTCTCTGTCCACCTGTTTCATTCTTCCTTCCCCACTCTGGGTTACTCAGTTTTCCTTCTTTTCGCAGGTAAGACTGCCATCCCATAGCCCCTGGGCTCCCATCTCCTCTGGTCAACAAATGGGCTGTCTATAAGTCTCAATCCCAGTTTTCCAGGAGAGAGACCAAGGGAGGACAATTTAAGTTTTATGTCCATACCTATCTACTGTGTTCAGAGTGACCCAATCACATTTGTATACATGGCTGCTATAGACCCAACTTTACAGGAAGGATGAGCAATCCTCAGAGAGAAAGAACTCTTATGATTTCAGTATAGTACTTAAAGTAGTGGTCCACAGCATTGTATATGAGATTCTCTATTGTGCCACCACAAACATTATCATTTAGGAGAATTATGCCATCTTCTAGGTATGAAGCCTTGCATTGTCAGTTAAAATCCACATGAAAGTCAAACACAGGCTCGGCTATGTTTGGTTCATATTATTCTTTGGATTGCTTTCCATAGGTACACAAAACGTCTAAACTATCCTACCAAAATACCCGTGATAAAGGATTGTTTTGTCAAAGTCTTTGGCCTTTTGTTTTTCTTCCATCTCAACTGATTTTTATGCTGAAGGGTTGGTTGCTTTGTTTTTCCAAGTTATTAAGAGAATGATTAAACAAGAAAACATGGAAAACAATTTTTGTTTTATGCCAACTTTATATACCTTTATTGTAATCCCCATGCAGGAATGGGCTACTTAATCCTTTTATTTCCTAAACTAGAAGGCTTGTTTTTAATTTATCTACTTTAATATATATCCCAAAAAGGATTATAGTCGTCCATTTGTAAGAAAGCTTCTTTTCCAAAACTACTTAAACTACTGTGTGCTTTTACTGCAGTATTCACAGTAAAGACAACTTTAGAGTCATTTACCTCACCCTGATGTGGTTCTATAAATCTGTACATAGCTATTACCTTTGTAACCAAAGAGGTTGTCCCAGTGAATCAGCTTTGGTCTTTTATTTGGAATAGTACCACTGCATATGTCATTTGGGCTTTCATGTGGTTCTGTATATGCCATCGTTAAAATGCATTGCCTTTCTTTGTTCTGCCAGTTGAAGTGGAAACTAACCAAGCAGAGGTTGGACAAGATTACACAAGATGATTCATGTGTAGTGTAATGGTTTGAGACAGTGGTGGAGGGGTGTTTTTGTAACTTGTGAACATGAAAGCCATCGGCAGCCATGATGGATGTACTTAAGAACAGTTCATTTTTGATTCTAATGATCACTTTTAGTGTATGAATTCACTAACATCATCCCCTTGAGGCCTTTTAGTAAGTGTGAGGTGTTGGAGAGTTCTAGAAAGAAAATAAGGTATGAATGAAGCACCATTTATGATGTTTACTGACCATCAACTATCATGTTTTTCTCTACTTGATCATACTTGAGTTTTCTGGCAGGTTTTTTTTTTTTTTTTTTTTTTTTTCTATTCTGATTTTAGATTCCTTAGCTGGCTTATGTCTAAGGGACAGGAAGGCTGAAATTTGAAACCCCACCCGGTTCACTGTCCTTTTCCTTTCTGTGACTGTGAAGGGAAGCTGAAAACTTCAGGAACACCATGTTTCAATTATTTTTATTTTAGACCACATGGGCAGAGACTGCTCACCACTGTTTGACAGGATGTTGCTGTGTCTTCTTGGTAGGGGTCCACTGCCCTTCAAAGAGAGAGAATTGGATTCTTTTGACTCTTAAAAAACAATGTTAGCCACACACACTCAGACAACACCTCACAAGGATGCATGTCTGAGTGAGAACTTTTGAATGAAGCATACTTTCCTCCATTTTCTTCTACTAAAGAGCAGGAATGTATTACCTCTTGTGAGTTCTAGGAGCTCAATTTCCTAACATTATGAACAGTAGAGATCCATAGTCCCTGACCCAAAACTTCTGAGGTCAAAGGCAATTCAGGATTTGGAATTTCTCAGATTGAAAATACTGCATGTTATATAATAACAGAGATTGATCTGGGCAGAATTATAATAAAGCACTTTAATAATTCTGCAGTGAAATATGTGGGTATTGTCAATTCTGGGTGGGTTTTCCATGAAGTAGTTCAAGCCACCTCAGCTTTTGCCCCCATATAGGTTATAAAAGTTTTTGGTGTTGAGATATTTTTGGATTTTGGAATTGCAAGGGGAGATTCTGAACCTAAATTCATAGGTTTCAGGTGTATTGTAGGTACTCACTAAATACTTATGGAAATAATTGGTTGAATGAATGGTTGACTAGTTGAATGTGTGAGTGAATGGATAGTTTTTTCTCTTACAAAGTAGAAAATAAAGAGGATAATATATTTTATGGTTTAATGAGATGTCTAAACATGAAACCAGAATTTAAAAGTAAAATTGTCCCAAATGAAGTAGGTTATCTATTTTGCTAGCCTATCATTGGAATAGGGTACTCAGGTTTCATATTAGGTTTTATATATCCTCAACTTGCTTCTCTCTCTGATTACATTCTTAACCTTCCTTCTTACAGCCTTGTGTAACCATTAACTACAGGTTATATTTTAACACAGAAAAACATGACATATAAGAAGGTAGATGGTTATGAATGCAGGCTATTCTTCTACAGAAGCAGATATTGCTTATTTTAAAGAGATTTTGACAGCATTCGATAATTTTTTGAAAAGATCTTTTAATTTATAAAGTTTCCCACATCCTCTGTGATTCTTTCTGTTGAAAAGTGTTCTGCACACTTTAAGAGGTTGTTATGCTTTGGAGATTTATTTTATTGTGTGTTTGATACTTTTCAGAGAAAGAATATGACTAGAACACAAAAGCACACTGGAACAAATTATGTATGTTATCTTCACCTTGAAGAATTCTCTCATGCTTTGAGATTGCCTCAGCTCACTGCCTCCAAATAGTGACTTTTCCTCTCCTTAATCAGCAGGTGACTTATTCCAGAACTGCCATATCTCCAGGTTTCCCAAGGACCCTCTTGAATTACACCTGTTGTCTCAGCATATTTATTCCTTGTTCTTCTTCCCATGATCAAAAGAATCCTAGTTTGGATGAAAAAATTTATAATTACCTTAATTAATAAAAATTCTCATAATTTTTATTAAAAATGTTCATGCTTTTCCAGCAAATTCATTCCTTCTCTCAACCTTGCAATTGTATCAGTTGTTGAACATTTCTGTTTTAAGCGATTATATTAAACTCAGTTTTCTAAACAACTATTAGCCCTCAATGGAAAGGATTAACAAGTTATTTTAATTCCTTCTTAAAATGGTTTTGTTTTCTATTTCCCAAACAGGAAAAAAAAAATCTTTCTCTTCACCCACAGAAACTCCTAAAATATGTTCTTCCATTTACCAAAGTTTTTCAGTAGAGCACCAATTTCCCCATGGAAACAAAGTCACTGGAGCTCCAATAAAAAGGAGTATAAGTCCAGTGTGGCAGAGGAACTGAAACTCCCAAAATGTTTGCATTGCAAGGCCACATGAAAAGGCAACTTCTTTCCTACTCACCAGCATGTTTCAGCATCCCCACAGTCTGCCAAGATTAACAGAGGTGTAAAAACCATGTGTTCAACACTGAATTTGTTTATTAAAGAGGGAGGTAGAGAGAAATAAGGGCTGGGAAGGAATTGTTGAAAGGTAGGGTTATACTGTTTCTGAAAAAACAGAGAAAAATATATATTTTCCCCCCACTGGGAAGAAAATAAGAATTAGCTAAACAGATTGATGTTTTCACTTTTATCTACAGGTTATACAGGTATGTTTACTAGCATGATAAACGACTAAAACATTCAACAGTGGAAGGGGGCTGGGTAGAGTAACAGTAGCATCGGTATTTGTTTCTTTCTAAAAAGAAAGATTATTTTGGTTTCCCAAATGCTACTAGACAGCCTCAATTGCTGTGCCCAGAGTGCATGATTAAAACTGGAAAATGGGGCACCTGGGTGGCTCAGTTGGTTAAGCGACTGCCTTCGGCTCAGGTCATGATCCTGGAGTCCCGGGATTAAATCCCACATCGGGCTCCCTCCTCAGCAGGGAGTCTGCTTCTCCCTCTGACCCTCTTCCCTCTCGTGCTCTCTATCTATCATTCTCTCTCTCGCAAATAAATAATAAATAAAATCTTTATAAATAAATAAATAAATAAATAAATAAATAAATAAATAAAACTGGAAAATGAACCCATTGGCTAACCTTGTTGGCTCCCAGAAACACATCCATTTACTACTAAACAGATTAATCCCTGGAATGGGAGACAGGTAGATTAACTCTATGGCTTTTATCACTTACACTAACAGAATGAGTCTTTGTCCAAAAGAAGGGAATTTCCTCAACATGGGCTGCACACGGAATCATTCCAGACCTCAACTCCATGTTTGAATCTAGTAGGATTTGCACACAAGTATTGGCTGGTAATGACTACTATCTCATTAACTTTAGAGGCACTAGAACAATGTTATCCCAAGTCCTCTTGACAGATTGTAAAACATTTTCATGAATATCAGAACTGCTATGCACTGAAAGTAATGATCAAACAAACAAAATAAAACAAAAAAAGCAGCAACTGCTCCCAAAAGAAAAGAATGCCTTCCCCTTGTTTCCAAATGAGATAAAAATAATGCCCCAACCATCTGGTGTCCCAAGAATCTCATGTCCTTAGGATTGGCTGGGAAGATAGATTGGTGATATATTGACCATGCTTTACTAACTCAAAATTAAGAAATGGCTTGTTAACTATAAGTTCACAATCAGAATATGAAAATACAGGGCTATGCAAGAAAATTCCAGACGTGTGGTGATCTCAGACTAAGGTCTTTTAGTTCAAACACATCACTTTTTTTTTTTTTAAAGGAGAAAATTACTGGGTCAAAAACTGCTCATTGACTAGTCTGGAACCAGGAATTGTGTTCCCCAGTCTACCAAAGCCCTATACAGTGCTTTCACTCCTTTATGCTTTGTTCAAAAAAAAAAAAAAAAAAAAAGTTCAAGTACCAATGTCATGAATACATCAAGTAATCAGGGTAATAAGGAAAAGAAAACAATGAAACAATGTTCACAGCCAGAGAAAAATGCAAAGGTAGCTCCTGGCCGTAAAAACTAGAATAGGATGATTTTCTCCTCAGACACAGAAGGGAAATTATCTAAGAGGAACTCAAAAGTATGCAAATGTGATTGGGTGCTGAATCTAAAGAACTTTGAAAGAGATTCTGAGCAGAAGCTGGTGGCTGGGGTCTTAATGAATCCTTGCTGGATTCCAGGGAGCCAAGCGAAAAAACATTCTCAGTTCTTAGGCATTTGCTAAGGTTGATGACTCTCAGAGAAGGTCAAAGAGACAGAGGTGCTTGTCATTTTATGCCCACATTTCCAGTTCTTCTGCAGAAACTAAAACATCTCAACTGGAAAGGCTTTTTTTTTTTTTCTTTCTCTTTGCGGATTCTTGTAGAAAATCCCTATTTCCTTCAGTCTTCTTCAGCCTCAATAACATTCTGCCTGGGAATGTGCTGCTAACTTTCTTGTCATTTTGCCCAAGAGAAGAAAAATATATGCACAGGACAGCCCCCAGCAACAAAGAAATTCCCCCAATTGACAATAGTACCTGGGTTGAGACACCCTTCTGGATGATTTTGCTTAATAAAGGAGTACATGGAAGCTCAGTGAGGTTAAGTCATGCTCCGTGATGTTGAGCCCAATCTTAAGCACTGGTCTCTTTGATGTAGGAAAGACACAAGGGTTCAAAGCCAATGACCAAAAAGGAATTCTTGAGATGTCTTTGTTGCAAAAATATGTTTTTATTAAAGCATGTGGACAGGACCTGTGAGCAGAAAGAGTTGCACTAGGGTCATGAGGAGTGGCTCCTTGTATACTTTCAAGTTGGGAGAGGGTTAGGGGTAGTGTAAGTCTTTAAAGAATTTTGGAAGCAACGTTTCCAGGGCCTCGAGGGGGCTAGCTATTGTTAGGAAGATGTGATTTATTACTGTCTAATAAAACCTTAGTCATGAGACTCTTTAGATGTATATCGGTGGATCATATGCTTGGGGGATAATTGCCAAAATATATCTTGGGGGTGGGGTAGAGATAAAGGAAGTTTCCAAAGGAATTTTTATATGTTAAAGTAGACTTACAGGATCCAACTTATATTTGGATTAAGATTGCCTTTTGCCCTTAGGAAGGTATTAGCATCAAGACAGCTGAGTTCCTAGAGGAATGTCACTCTGCCTCTTTTAAGGACTTTCCCATGGACTGTAAGTAATAAGGACATTAAATAATTTTTTAAATTATTCTTCTGCCTTTGTTTCCCACATCATCTTGACTCCCTTTCCAGTGCTCTTTTAAATTATAATTGGAACTGCTATTTGCTTTGTTATTTCTTGAGGCTGGTTCAGATTTTTCTCTTATAATACTCAATATTTTTAAAAGGAAAGAACTCTGTTATGTTCCCTCAATTGGTTAGGCATCTCTAAAATTGGTACATTCGCTTGCCTTTTAAAGACATTTTTTTAAAAAAATTAAGGAAAATGAGTTATTCAACATGCCCTTGATGGCTTCGCATGAGCATCTAATGATGATGAAGACAGAAAGCATCGTGGGCTAAGGTATAGATAGGCCTGGAGCCAGTGATGTATATATAATAGATATAGTAATCTGATCTCAAATGTAAGAAAAGTAAATTGAGAAACAACCCCCTTCTCCAAACAAAAGAAGTATGGAATATTGACTCAGAGTCAATTCTCTAGATTTTCCCTAAAGAAATTCTCATAACACACAGTAGTACTCTTTCTTTATTTCTTCATTTTTGGCTTTCTGTGCAGGGAAGATAAATAGACCACAGTCACCATCATATGAACCGGCAAACCCATTCTTCCTTGGCCAGCATATAGCCCCAAAACTGTGTGAATTAGTTGTTGACTTAATTGCATCTCTACAAAATTACACTACGAGGAGTTTCAGAAAATTTTAGCCCCTGATCTGGATTTCCTGGGTTTTGGTGACCGTACTTTCCATTATGTTAAAATCGCATAAATGTTAAAGCCTCCCCTCCTGAAGAGGCAGGAACAACATGGATTTCAAACATTTGGGTCTATCATGAGTCAGGGACCTTCCAGGTGAAGGGAAGCAAAATTTTCACCCAAAAATTTGCCTCTTTGGCATAGGATTATTCTAAGCTAATTTTTTTAAAATTTTATATTATTATGTTATGTTAATCACCATACATTACATCATTAGTTTTTGATGCAGTGTTCCATGATTCATTGTTTGCGTATAACACCCAGTGCTCCATTCAATATGTGCCCTCTTTTTTTTTTTTTAAGATTTTATTTATTCATTTGAGACACAGAGATACAGAGAGAGAGAGAGAGAGCAGGAGCAGGGAGAGAGGCAGAGGGAGAGGGAGAAGCAGGCTTCCCGCCGATTCAGGAACCCGATGTGGGCTCGATCCCAGGACCCCGGGATCATGACCTGAGCTGAAGGCAGATGCCCAACCGACTGAGCCACCAAGGTGCCCCAATATGTGCCCTGTTTAATACCCATCACCAGGCTAAACATCCCCTCGCCGCCCTCTCCTCTAGAACCCTGTTTGTTTCTCAGACTCCATGGTCTCCCATGTTTCATCTCCCCCTCCGATTTCCCCCTCTTCATTTTTCCCTTCTTACTATCATTTTCTTTCTTTCTTTCTTTTTTTAAAGTCTAAATTGTGTTTATTTGGGTAAGGCTTGTTATGAAGGGCATGGATGTGTCTCTCCTTCCCCCAACAGCAAGGTAGTTGGGGGGCTACTGTGCATTTTTTTAAATTTTTATTTTATTATGTTATGTTAATCACCATACATTACATCATTAGTTTTTTTTTAATTTTTTATTGTTATGTTAATCACCATACATTACATCATTAGTTCTTGATGTAGTGTTCCATGATTCATTGTTTGTGCATAACACCCAGTGCTCCACGCAGAACGTGCCCTCCTGATACCCATCACCAGGCTAACCAATCTGCCCACCCCCGCTCCCCTCTAGAACCCTCAGTTTGTTTCTCAGAGTCCGTAGTCTCTCATGGTTCGTCTCCCCCTCCGATTTCCCCACCTTCATTTTTCCCTTCCTGCTATTTCTTCTTCTTCTTTTTTTTTTTTAACATATAATGTACTATTTGTTTCAGAGGTACAGGTCTGTGATTCAACAGTCTTACACAATTCACAGTGCTCACCATAGCACATACCCTCTCCAAGGTCCACCACCCAGCTACCCCATGCCTCCCACCCCCCACCACTCCAGCAACCCTCAGTTTGTTTCTTGAGATTAAGATTTCCTCATATCAGGGAGATCATAAGATACATGTCTTTCTCTGATTGACTTATTTCACTTAGCATAATACCCTCTGGTTCCATCCACGTTGTTGCAAATGGCAATATTTCATTTTTTTAATGGCTGCACAATATTCCATTATATATATATATATATATATATATATATATATATATATATACCACCTCTTCTTTATCCATTCATTTATTGATGGACATCTTGGTTCTTTCCATAGTTTGGCTATTGTGGACATTGCTGCTACAAACATTGGGGTGCACATACCCCTTTTGATCACTACATTTGTATCTTTGTGGTAAATACCCAGTAGTGCAATTGCTGGGTTGTATGGTAGCTCTATTTTCAACTTTTTGAGGAACCTCCATATTGTTTTCCAGAGTGGTTGCACCAGCTTGCATTCCCACCAACACTGTAGGAGGATTCCCCTTTCTCTGCATCCCCGCCAACATCTGCCATTTCCTGACTTGTTAAGTTTAGCCATTCTGCCTGGTGTGAGGTGGTATCTCATTGAGGTTTTTGATTTGGATTTCCCTGATGCAGAGAGATGTTGAACACTTTTCCATGTGTCTGTTGGCCATCTGAAGAGACTGTCTTTTTTCCACTGGACATTTTTTCCTGCTTTGTCAAAGATTAGTTGGCCATAGAGTTGAGGGTCCATTTCTGGGCTCTCGATTCTGTTACATTGATCTATGTGTCTGTTTTTGTGCCAGTACCACACTGTCTTGATGATGACAGCTTTGTAATAGAGCTTGAAGTCTGGAATTGTGATGCCACCAGCTTTGCTTTTCTTTTTCAATATTCCTCTGGCTATTTGGGGTCTTTTCTGGATCCATACAAATTTTAGGATTATTTGTTCCATTTCATTGAAAAAAGTGGATGGTATTTTGATAAGGATTGCACTGAATGTGTAGATTGCTCTAGGTAACATTGACATCTTCACAATATTTGTTCTTCCAATCCATGCACATGGAATATTTTTCCATTTCTTTGTGTCTTCCTCAATATCTTCCATGAGTATTTAATCGTTTTCTGAGTACAGATCCTTTGTCTCTTTGGTTAGTTTTATTCCTAGGTATCTTATGGTTTGGGGTGCGATTGTAAAAGGGATTGACTCCTTAATTTCTCCTTCTTCTGTCTTGTTGTTGTTGTAAAGGAATGCCACTGATTTCTGTGCATTGATTTTCTGTCCTGCCACTTTACTAAATTACTGTATGAGTTCTAGCAGTTTTGGGGTGGAGCTTTTGGGTTTTCCACAGAAAGTATCATATCATCTGCAAAGAGTGAGAGTTTGATTTCTTCTTTACTGATTCAGATGCCTTTTATTTCTTTTTGTTGTCTGATTGCTGTGGCTAAGACTTCTAGTACTATGTTGAATAGCAGTGGAGATAGTGGACATCCCTGCCGTGTTCCTGATCTTAGGGGGAGAGCTCTCAATTATTCCCCATTGAGAATGATATTTGCTGTGGGTTTTTCATAGATGGCTTTTATGATATTGAGGTATGTACCCTCTATTCCTACAATCTAAAGAGTTTTAATCAAGAAAGGATGCTGTACTTTGTCAAATGCTTTTTCTGCATCTACTGAGAGGATCATATGGTTCTTATTCTTTCTTTTATAAATGTATTATACCACATTGATTGATTTGCAGATGTTGAACCAACATTGCAACCCAGGAATAAATCCCACTTTGGTCGTGGTGAATAATCATTTTAATGTACTGTTGGATCCTATTGGCTAGTATTTTGGTGGGAATTTTTGCATCCATGTTCATCAGGGATATTGGTCTGTAATTCTCCTTTTTGATGGGGTCTTTGTTTGATGTTGGGATCAAGGTAATGCTGGCCTCATAAAATGAGTTTGGAAGTTTTCCTTCCATTTCTATTTTTTGGAACAGTTTCAGAAGAATAGGTATTAATTCTTCTTTAAATGTTTGGTAGAATTCCCCTAGGAAGCCATCTGGCCCTGGGCTCTTGTTTGTTGGGAGATTTTTTTTTTTTTTAAGATATTATTTATTTATTTGACAAAGAGTGACAGCGAGAGAGGGAACACAAGCGGGGGGAGTGAGAGAGGGAGAAGCAAGCCTCCCACGAAGCAAGGAGGCCGATGAGGGTCTTGATCTCAGGACCCTGGGATCATGACCTGAGCTGATGGCAGATGCTTAAGGACTGAGCCATCCAGACGCCCCTGTTGGGAGATTTTTGATGACTGCTTCAATTTCCTTAGTGGTTATGGGTCTGTTCAGGTTTTCTATTTCTTCCTGGTTCAGTTTTGGTAGTTGATACATCTTAGGAATGCATCCATTTCTTCCAGATTATCTAATTTGCTGGCATATAGATGCTCATAATATGTTCTTATAATTGTTTGTATTTCTTTGGTGTTGGTTGTGATCTCTCCTCTTTCATTCATGATTTTTTTGATTTGGGTCATTTCTCTTTTCTTTTTGATAAGTCTGGCCAGGGGTTTATCAATCTTATTAATTCTCTCAAAGAACCAGCTTCTAGTCTCATTGATCTGTTCTACTGTTCTTTTGGTTTCTATTTCATTGATTTCTGCTCTGATCTTTATTATTTCTTTTCTCCTGCTGAGTTTAGGCTTTATTTGCTGTTCCTTCTCCACCTCCTTTAGGTGTAGGGTTAGGTTGTGTATTTGAGACCTTTCTTGTTTCTTGAGAAAGGCTTGTATTGCTATATATTTCCTCTTAGGACTGCCTTTGCTGTATCCCAAAGATTGTGAACAGTTGTGTTTTCTTATATACATTTGGTCTTCATCAATAGTTCCTCTCTCACAGCTCCCAAAATCCTTGGGATTTCCTGAGTGACAAGAGCTCTTGTCACTTTTTGTTATAAGATTTGGTTTCTTTTCTTCTAGTCCTAAAAATGCTTCAGAGCCATAAGGGTGAAATATGTGTCTTGTTATTCATAACCAGCCCCTTTTCTCCACAACTGGGTTTATATTAATTAGGTGATTTTTGGAAAGCACCTAAGGATTGGGGCCTGGTTGCCAGGGAACTAACCATGAATACAGGGTTGGAACTTTCAGTCCCACCTAATTTCCAGGAAGGGGAGAGAGGCTAGAGGTGGAATCAATCATCAATGACCAGTGATTTAAAGTGTGATGAAGTCACCATAAAAAAACCAAAAGAAGGGGGCTCAGAGAACTTCCAAGGTAGGAAACCAGAATACTTCCATGTGCCACCATTCCAGGCCCCAAAATCCATGAGGACAGAAACTTCTTAGTTCTGGACTTCGCCTTATGTATCTCTTCTTTGGTTGTTGAATTGTGGCCTTTAATATCCTTTGTAATAAATTCAGTAATCCAGTGAGTAAACCATTTCCTGAGTTCTGTGAGCAATTCTAGAAAATTAATTGAACCCATGGAGGGTGTCATAGGAACCTCTGATTTATATCCATTCAGTCAGGAGTACAAGTAACAACTTGTACTTGTAACATCCCTCTTCATACTCATTTGGCATCTAAAATGGATGGGGGGAAACAGTCTTTTTTTTTTTTTTTAAGAGTTTATTTGTTCATTTGAGAGAGAGACACAGGGAGAGAGGGAACACAAGCAAGGGGAGTGGGAGAGGGAGAAGCAGGCATCCTCATCGATGCGGGGCTCGATCCCAGGACCCTGGGACCATGACCTGAGCCGAAGGCAGATGCTTAACTGACTGAGCCACCCAGGCGCCCCGGAAAAACAGTCTTGTGGGTCTGAGCCCTTCACCTATAGGATGTGATGCTATCTCCAGGTAGATAGTGTCAAAATTGACTTCCTGCTGGTATCTGAGAATTGTTTATTGGGAGGAGGAAGCCTCCACACATACACTCATGTTGGAATAGGGTCCATGAACCCAAAAGAATATCTCAGCTCTGAATCCTTCCAGTGCCTAACACATAAAAGAACTCAAAATATGTTGTGTTCAATAAATGAATCTGAATCTCCTATTTGATGTTGGGCCCTTAGAGGACAAGACTGATGATTAATTTGTGATTCTTTAATGCAAAGCACAATGTTTGGCAAATATTTGGAGCACAAATAAACAGTTCCTGAAAAGAAGTATCCCAATTTAAAAAAAAAAAATAATGCTTCTGAGCTTCTGGTTTCCAGCATAAGACCTTGCCTCACATAGAAGAAATAATTAAGAAAATGTTTACAAAGTTAAAAGCATTAGACAATAATAGATTTAGTATTATCTTTTTTGTTTCCAAAATTTGACATGGTATCTCAGTTCAAGGGCCACCTTAGGAATGTCATCCCTCTTCATACTCATTTCCTTCATCATATCAGATGTGCAGTATGATCATTAAGCACACTGAGCCCAGGGTTAGGCTGCCTTGGTTCAGGTCAAATCACTGTAAATATTACAGGAGTTAATATAGCTAAAGTGTACCGAGTAATACATGGCACACAATAAATGCTAAATGGATTAGCCATAATTCCCAAAGCATTCTGAACAATTTTATCACAGATGCATGAATAGATAATTACCAGAAGATCCCCCATTTAGACTGTAAACTCTATGAGGATTATTTAATGAAGGATTTTTCCTGTTTTACTTTCAGCATCTTGCTTGGTGTCTGAAGTACTGCATCATTCATTCAATGCAACAAACATTCATTGAGTTCTTATGTGCCAGCTCTGTTCCATGTTCTTCTACCCAAAGATAATTGATGCAAAATATGTGTCCTTATAAAGTTCACAATGAATGGATGAGACAGAAAAGTAAATTGATTAAAATAATGGGAGGCAACAAATGGTAAATGAAAATGAACATGGTCCCCTGGGAGAAACAGGCTAAAAAGCTACTCTACTTCATTAGTGTGAGTTTGTAGCTAGGTCTGTGGAGTGGTGGGGGTGAGGGTGGGGGAAACAGGAGGGGAGCGGAGAGGTTGGAAAGAGGTGGGTCAGGCACAGATTTTGCAAAGAAGGTAGTGGCTTAATTGTATCATTAAAGATTAGCAGGAGGAGGAAAAGGAGTGATCAATGGAGTTTGTTTTGTTTTGTTTTGTTTTCAATTATTACAGCACAAGCTTCTGGTGGGGGAACAGCATCTGCAGGTGGAACTAATAAATGTTAAAACCCACAGATAAAAAGAGCATGACCCATTTCAAAAATCATATTAAAAAAAACAACAAAAATCACATTTCCTTACCTTTACGTTACCAATAATAACAACAGCATACAGTAGTAAATTCACAATTTGCTAGGAGTAAATATCATTAAATGTATGTTTTTGCTTTTCATTTTTCAATATCGGACTATAACATACATTTGCCCAGTCACTTTCTACTGCTTATTCAGGATCACAGTGGACATCTGAATGTACGCTTTCATCATATTCACACACCAAAATCTACTTTGGACATCTCCAGTTGTATACATCCTAATGATCACACCCCACTTTCCAATCTCTTGCTTGTGATCATAACATCTTAACACTTTTAAGATTCAGTGTGTGATTTTAAGGCACTTAGAAGAATGTTAGTGTGTTTTTTTCTGTTTCCTTTTTGTTAAGATGTGTACTTAACACTTGTTTCTTTAATTCAATTACGTATCCGTTAAAGTTCAAGGGCTTCTGTTGAAAATCAGGTAGAAGCTTTAGACAAATAGCTATTCCATGCCTGAGTGATGGTCCATTTCAGTGTATGAATTGATCATACCAATCTTTCCCAGCTGTGAAAATGCTGATTTATTTGAGATACTCCTTCATTTAATTGCATGGTTTGGCATGTCATCAGACACCCTCTATATACAAAATAACATTTTGTTTCAACGCTGTAGAATCTTTCAGAAGGGCGGGGTTCCTGGATGGCTCTGTCATTAAGTGGCTGCCTTCAGCTTAAATCCTGATCCCAGGGTCCTGGGATAGAGCCTCAAATCAGGATCCCTGCGTGGCCAGAAGCCTGCTTCTCCCCCTCCCTCTCCCACTCCCCCCTGCTTATATTCCTTTTCTCGCTGTGTCTCTCTCTGTCAAATAAATTAATGAAATCTTTAGGGGGGAAATAAACGGGCTTTATTCAACAAGGGATCCAAATCTCAGGCCCAATTTAACTGGGTGTAGTTATTGTATTAGTCATGATCCAATCAGGAGAGAGACACCACACAGCAATTTGAACAGGGAGAGCTGAATATAAGGAACTATTAACTGTAACAGTGGCATAAAATTATAAAGGAAGAAAAGATATCTCAGAGGGATACTCGAGGGTTTAAGTAGAATACTCAAGTGAGGAACAACTTGGAAGGCAAAAGACGGGGTGGAGCCTGAGATTCAGATCTTATTGCAGAAGGTGGGCTTGCAGTTGCACTGGATGCTGAAGAAGTTCTGGAGGCCAGAACTAGTCAAACCAATGAGCAAGTAGGAAACGGGGTGCGTGCGGGCTCAGGCCCACAGTTGTGCATAAAGGAGGACCGGGTGTGTTGGAAGTCTTCTCACCAGCAGGGTGTTGCAGGCCTGGTGTGACTGTGTGATCTGGGAGGACCACCCAGGCAATCATCAGGCTGGAACCCCAGATGCAAGCTATTTGAGAGATTGAAGGCTCTAGAGTGGAGGAGCTCTGGCAAGAGTACAGTAGAAGCAAGAAAACAAAGAGGAGAGCCCCAGAACCCGGATGGGAATCCACAGTGTTCCATCAGCACCTCTACTATAAGGTTTACCTTGTGCTCCTTACAAAGACTATACACGTAAAGCATCCATCCCATTATCACAGAGCAGGAAAGGAAAGGTTAGTTTTGATCTGAGGGATAAAACTTCAATAATTAGAACTGAACGAGAAGAGCTACGTGTTCCAATTGCTCAACTGAAGTGGAAATCAATTCCAAATGTAGCTTTTCCCCATGGCTCAGTTGGCACCTGCACAAGTTGTTGGCACCCACAGGCCTCTCCAATGTATTCCTCCTCTAAAATATATCCCTTATCACAGAAAATGAATGAAGAAAACGCTAAGCAACCTGCATCACAGTATTAAGAACAGAACCATTCCATGTATCTGCAGCATAGCTTGAATTGGGGAAAATTGAGTTGAATCAGTAAGAAGTCATCAGTGCTAGATCACAAACTGTTTCATATGCCCAACAAAAGAACTTGAATTTTACTTTTTAATATTGAGAAGGTGGCAGAAACTATTAAAGATTATCAAAATATGCTTGCAATTTTCTGTATTGCATGTAGATAAGTAGACTCATGCCACTAATTCTCGCAAATGGAATGCCAAAGTAATATCATTCTAGTCTGAGGCACTTAAGAGCAAATGTACCTCCTCCAACCATATAGCTGGAAGCAAACGGTTTTAGAGGTGGAATTGCTAAATGGAAACAATCTGGGTCCCTGAGTCACTGCTTGGAGCAGGTGAGATACAGAGGATAACTCTCTGACCCATGTTAGACTGTGACATTAGTGATAAATAAATCTGTATTTGGCTTGTCCAGTCACAGAAATTGAGGAACTTATTTGTTACTGAAGCATAATCTAGCCCAGAATTGTAAGCAGGAGAATAACATAATCAGGTTTCTTTATGGAAAGATGATGTTTTTGTCCAAATAAATGTAAGCTCACTTTAGTAAAGTCAGATTGAATTAAAATAGAAACAATTAGCCCCAACCATATGTACTGTTTACCTTATCCCTAGATGATGCTACAATACCACTGAGCTCTGGTGAGAGTACCATCAATGAAATGGTGTTAATAATTGAGAAATTTTACTCCATATAAGAAATTCAGAAATAAAAAAGTCCAAGAATTATCTTACATGTAATATAAAAGTCATGTATGTTCATGACTTTTTATTATTATTATTTTTTTTAATAAATTGACCTCTCCAGGGGCGCCTGGGTGGCTCAGTTGGTTAAGCGACTGCCTTCGGCTCAGGTCATGATCCTGGAGTCCCGGGATCGAGTCCCACATCCGGCTCCCTGCTCAGCAGGGAGTCTGCTTCCCCCTCTGACCCTCTTCCCTCTCATGCTCTCTATCTCTCATTCTCTCTCTCTCAAATAAATAAATAAAATCTTTAAAAAAAAAAATTGACCTCTCCAATGAACACTAAAGCAAATTAACAGACATGGTGGCTGAGGGTTGCCTGGATGGCTCTGGCGATTGAATGTCCAAACCTTTTTTTCTGAATGTCCGACTCTTGCTGTCGTCTGGGTTGTGAACCTGGGGTGCTGGGATTGAGCCCAAGTTGGGCTCTATGCTCAGTGAGGAGTTTGCTTGAGGATTTTTTCCCTCTCCCTCTGTCTCTCCCCACACTTGCACTTGTTCTCTCTCTCTCTCTCTCTCTAAAATCAATAAATCAAAAAAAGGGGGGGCAGAGGTGCCTGGGTGACTCAGTCGTTAAGCGTCTGCCTTCGGCTCAGGTCATGGTCCCAGGATCCTGGGATTGAACCCTGCATCGGGCTCCCTGCTCAGCAGAAAGCCTGCTTCTCCCTCTGCCTCGGCTACTCGCCCCTGCTTGTGTTCACTCTCTCACTATGTCTCTCTCTATCAAATAAATAAATAAAATCTTTAGGAAAAAAACAAAACAAAACAAAACACGGTGGTTGAAATAAGCTTCCTGGTATTGCTGACGTTTGTGATGACAGGAAGAGGTGATGACTGAGAATGATCAGTACATCAGGGCACCATGGATACACAAGTTGATGACTGCCTGAGAATGCCCATAGATCCTCATCATGCATCTGCACACATGTTATGGCTAGTCATTGTTACACAGAGTCATCATATAATTACTGTCCAAAACCACAATGCCTTGGCACAAACGTGATTCTATTGTCAATGTGGTCATTGAGATCTGGAAGAAATAAAGGTCTTTTCTTTTTTTTTATTTCTTTCCTTCTTTTCTTCCTCCCTCCCTCCCTCCCTCTCTTCTTTCTTTCCTTCCTTCCTTCCTTCCTTCCTTCCTTCCTTCCTTCTTTCCTTCCTTCCTTCCTTCCTTCTTTCCTTCCTTCCTTCCTTCCTTCCTTCCTTCCTTCCTTCCAAAACAAGGGTTTTTTCAATAGTCAAGGAGATACAAACCCCTGAGAAAGAAATCTCATCACCAACACCTGGCACAGGAGAGGTGGGCAAATATTACAAATATCGTTATCATTATTTCAAATCACTCACAAATATGATTTGCCTTACTGTCACAAAATTATTCAAGATATTTATTGCTTTAATGAAATGGGACCTTTTTTGTTATTGCAACAACCATTTAGTATTTGATATAACTAATAAATACTACTTCTAATAATATTCTTCTTGTGCCCTTTACCTTTGTTTTTCTATTTGTTAAGGCTTATTTCACTCTCCCTATTCTAAGTTAAAATTCTGAACTAGGATTTGGAAATGTTTTTTAATATTTGTATATTTAGATTTGTAATTTTATATGTCAATAATATAGCAATAATAACAGCAGACATTTATACAACACTGTGTAATAGACACATTTCTAATCATTTCACACATCCTGGTTTATTTAATTTTTATAACAAGCTTATAATGGTGGGTACTACAGTTATCTGTGTTGAACATGCGAAGAGGAACAGAGAGGTTAAGTAATTGACCCCAGTCACAGAGCTACTAAGTTGATGGATCCAGGATTTGAGCCCAGATGACTTTGACTCCATAATCATTTCTCTTAATTACAGAATTCGGCCTGTGTCAGAGTCTAATAATTAAAATGGTAATCACATTATCACAAAGGAAAGCCTTAAAATTCAATTGAACCATCCTACATCAAAGATTCTATTTATTAGTAGGCCTCTCTTAAAAATATCTGTATCATTTGGGACATGGCATCTATCTGAAAATTCAAATGTAACCAAACATTAGGTCATAGTGTACTCACCGGTACATGTTCTTTCTGTGGTTGTTGTTGTTCCCTCACCTGGGCATTTCAATGAAGTCTATAAGATTCGTAACAGTGTTTAAGACATTGAGTATACCTTTGTCTGATAATTTAATGTCTGATTTTTACTTTTTTGAGGGGGCACCTGAATAGAACTTGCAAATAGATTTTTACATTAAATTATGAGATTATAGTAGCAACTGTCAAGGTCCAGATGCCTTTTCTGGAAGGATATTAGTCAAGACAGGCATTCTCTAGTTATGTAATTATATAGTAAATTGATTTGTATGTATATGTGTGTATATGTGTATACACCCACACATAAGTGTTTAGATATATTTCTCAAGGAAAAAAGTGGCAACTGAATTCATGCACACACAAAAAACAATTTAAGGGGTAGAATAATTAAGTTAAAGAGGAATGAAATTTCTCAAACCAGCAAACACCCTGCTCCAGGATGGGGTCGGGACTGAGGGTAGGCGTGGGGTTGTGGCAGCTTCTCAGGGGATGTGGGAGTGTGTGGAGAAGTGGAGCTTTTCAGTCCATGTATTAAATTTTGTTCAAGAAATTCATAACTTTGTATGTTGACATTGGAAACAGTTTGGCTGGCTAAAAAAATTAATATAGGTCAATTGTTACATCCACAATTCGTACAGGACACTGGACCATGAGACCTAAGCTTAATACCTTTTCTTTGATATAAAACAATGCCCTTTAATAAGCTTGAATTGCTTACTTTTAAGCAAGGGAATTACCACTGAGTACCTATGACCTAAAGAAAATCTTAGCCATGGAGAAGACAGATATTATTACTGAATAGTTTACACATTTCCTTTTTAAAATGAATCTTTGTAGGCTTTTATTGGTTTAGTTTTCATCTGCTTGAAAATGCCTTCTCCTCCTTCTCTTTGGTTCGTTTGTTTGTTTTAAAGACCAGCACCACAGGGAAAGGAGTAAAGCACAGCTTTTCTGAAAAGTCTTTTATGTCTGTTCATGTCGGTTAAGGAATTAATCCCAGACCTGGCTGTTTGTATGACAATGTTGATATCTGATTCTGTCACTCAAAGGAAAATAGGAAACTTTCCCTTGGCATCCATATTTCTGAACTTTCCTGGATTGGGTGAGATACAGACACTATTACACTGAATTTTATTTTTCCCTAGGAAGAATGGTCACCTCTGACAATTTAAGTCACATATTATTAATATACTTTTGATTATTTATTTGAAAAGGGTCCCAAACCAAGTGAAATTAAACCAAAAATTTTAGTCTGGTCTTACAATTAACATTTAAAATTTCAAGATATTTAGCCTGTTATTCACACTCTGTGTTTTTATTTCTATTTTCTCCCCTCCCTACTGTTCTTCATCTTCTTCATCTGTGCTATATTAAAGACTTTTATTTTAAAAGGTCACTATTAACATAATAGTCTCGTGAGCATTGTTGAAGGAAGAAAGATGCAAGTAAACAACCATATTTTAGCCTATAAAATTTTGGTGACATACTTGATTAACTGCTTTTAAAATTACAAAAATTAAGCTCTAAAATTGCCTGATTTCACTTCTAATCTGAGCAATAGCTTAATTTTAAAAATTAAAGCAAGGTTTTAAAATACATAGACTATATGTGAACTATCAAAACCCAGCTTCACCTCATATCTCTCATTCACGGAACTCATTCCTTTTGTGTTATCTAAACCTAAGCCTCAGAAGGTTTTCTGAGAAATAATGTAAAAGAACATTTTAAGTGGTACAGTGTTAATCAAAAAGTTTTTAAAAATGCCCCCAGTTTGGCCATGTAAAATCTCCATGTGTATATTTAGCCTAAAAGAGGTTGAGGATTCATTAATTAACTTTTATTTAAGACTTGTATTTTATTCCTCTGTGCATTGCAGAGTTTTACTAGCTCACTTTAATTGCAAGCTCCTTTCCTATTGTAAGTTCCTTGAGTTCGGATACTAAATTTTATTTAGTAATAGACTGTAAAAGTAATCAACAATATTTGAGAAATAAATGAAAAACTATCTTGTTAAGGACGACACCTATATTTCCCTCTAATTTCCTTCATATTCTTCCATGAAAATACCTATTTATTGCTCTTATCAAAAAAATGAATGGAGGACTTAATTTGGGGGGATAGTCCAGAACTGAAATAATGTTTTAGCATTTGGTGCATGGCAGACATGCACTAGATATTTGTTCAAAGCATACTCAATGATTGCTAATAGATTATTGTACTTTTTAAAAGCTGTTGACAATTGTTCTTCACACTTCTTACCCTAGCTACTTATGCAAACTTATTTACTTTATATTGGGAGAGGGAAGGACAGTGTACATAATGTCTTAAAATCTGGCTCCTGCAACGGAAGCAGGAAGAAGCTCCCAAAGGGAAGCACAGTATCAGCATTTCCATCTTCTGTGGGTGTTCTTAGGGCTCAGAATGCTTGTCTTGTTTTCTGGCCTTTTTGTTAATCAGGTTTGGCAAGCTCACCTGGGCTGGACATCCAGCTCCTTTGATATTCAGACTACTCGGCTGTGTTCCTCAGCCCTGAACAAGTGTGCATGGACTGTTGTGTGACATCTTCCTACACTTTGGAACTCTGTAATTTGCTGTACAGACTTCACCATGCTTAAACGACAGACTTTCCCAGCAGCATGATTCTGACCTTGAGGCCACTCAGATTGGGTACCCTGCAACCTTACACCACTCTGATTGGTTCCCTCTGGCCTTAGACTACTGTGATTGGTTCTCTCTGACCTTAGACCATTCTAATTGGTTCCCTCTGGCCTTAGACCACTCTGACTGGTTCTCTGATCTACACCACTCTAATTGGTTCCCTCCGGCCTTAGACCACTCTGATTGGTTCTGTGATCTTACACCACTCTTACTGGTTCTCTCTGACCTTAGACCACTCTAATTGATTCCCTCTGGCCTTAGACTACTGTGATTGCTTTTCTGTTCACCATACCAGCGCCTCTTTCTTAAGACTCCTGGTTTGTGGTTGAGCCTGCTTTGCTCTCTTGGCTGAAATGGGAACTTGACTCATAAGGTTTATATGGAAATAGCCCTGTTCCTGTCCTGCCTTGTATCATACCTTGTGTGAACACATTCAGAGAATCATGGGGATGGTTCACAGATTAAAAAATGAGAGTGTTAAGAAAGGCTAAAGAACACAAATTATTTAGCTTGGGAAAGTGAATTCTGAAAGACAGCCTAATAATGGTCTCCAATTATGCCAAAAGTTATGTCAGCATTGTAGTGCTGCAAATTGCAACCAGCTGTCTTTACTCTCTACTGAGGACAGAAATCATGGGTATGAGTGTCAATTACAATACAAGAGATCAGGGTTAGGCATTAAAGAAGAATATCCTGATGGGAATTACCTTATAGCAGTCTTCATACAAACAGAAAATATGGGATAAAATGAATTCAATCTCATATTCTTGATTTTCTTTGGGTGAATTGGAATATTGAACGCTTGAGTGACTCAGGTTTTCAACTGGCTCACGGCCACAGTATTAAAGGTCATCTGCTTTCCAGGTGATAAGAATGAAGACTGAAGCTGACATGGACACTCTGAACTTTCACCTTTTGCTCCTCCCATTTCTCCATCATTTTACCATACCTCCCCCAGTGTATTGTTTTACTTTTCTGCTTCTGGTACTAATTTTGTGCTGAGGATATAAGAGAAAAATAAGACAAAGTATCTGTTCTTGGTGCCAATTAACATGGGGCTTATGTTCAAGTCTATCACATCACAAAATAGTCATTTTAAAGGAAAGCATTGTGCTATCACACATCTTTCATACGTTTATTTGAAAGATATTCTTTACCTTTTATTTATTCACTTAAAGTTAAAAAAAAAATCCCCAAGCAAAACATATGGCGTTAGGTACTGTACTATCAATGCTAATAAAATTGTATTGGGTTGTGGTACCATTCCTTAATTACCTTAATTGTATCCTGTATAAATTTATAAGCATTTGTTTGGGGCTTAGTTCTTTTTTGGGTAGAACCCCAACCTCTGCAGAGAAACATTCTCTGATTCTCCAACTCCCCTATTTTTCTGCTTTCATTTTAGGGCTTTTCTTCAATTCATGTGAATTCAGAAAAACTGTTCTTTTTGTGGGTTTATGGTGATCTAATATCTATCATCTATGTCATCTGAGAACTAGGCTGGATATATGTCCATTTCTACTTCAAAATTACCCATAAAGATTACATCAAGCCAACTTTCAGAAATCAGTAAAACCTATTTACCTAAGTGACCTGAAGGAGTATCACCCATGAGGTAGATTGTGCTGTTATGCTAATGCTCTTTCTAGCACTCCTAAGGTAGATAATGGTCCCTCTCACTGAGGCAAGTCAGAGTGGTGAATAGTTCATTACCATATAGAGAGGCTTTGCTCACCTCTATCAAAAGTCCTGCTTTGTTTTTTACAAAATTCTGATTCTATCATTATCAAAAAGTATTCTCTGTATCCTTTCCAGTTCTGTGTTATACATGTTTTTGGCTGTAAGGATGGATTCTTTGTTCAAACAGTCTATAATATGACTGGGGATTGTCTAATAATGTGTGCACACCTAACATTTGCCAGACTGGATTATAACTCACTAGGGACTTTGGGGGGGGGGCATCTTCTTCACACACCTGAAAGCACCCCTCCTCTAATCGCCTTGTTCAGAGTTAGTTTTCTATTTTTCCCTTTTGCTACCATCTCTACAAAGATGCTTCTCTTCTGAGTCTTAACACCATCCATTCACTACTGAGAACCTAGACCAAATCTACTAGGATGGTTCCCCATTTATCTGTAGAGTTTTCAGTCTTATGACAATACTCAGTACCTCTTAAAAATCCCTGGATTGCATTGTCTCGGGTCTTTCCCAATTCTGGTAATCCATTAGAGCAAACCAACAATTGCAGACATGTTCCTTGAAATTTGGTGTGCTGAAAGGCTTAACAAGTATTCTAGGAGATTCTGATGCTAACCACAATTTAAGAAACTGAGGCTAAGGAACTTGTCATAGATCATGAGCCCTCCTAGACATAACTCAATAGCAACTAAATTGGAAAGTTTTATTACAGCGTTTGAGGATGCCCTAGCATTTTATATCAGAAATCACTGCTCTTCTGGCTCAGTTGAGCATACAAAAGTGTTCCTCACTCCTGCATTCCAGCCTGTAAATCCCTGTCTACATCTTGCTCTCATCTCTTCATGTTATGAGAAACTAGTTCTTTTCTGCAAACTCTTGGACTAAAAACACACGTCTGTTCCTGACCCGCATGCTTTGCTGCATTTCATTGGAACTACTGTTAGACATCTTCCAGAAAGTACAAATATTCAGTGTAAAATTTGTTATTTGTAGTAACAGCAACAGTAAACAAATATGTCTATTGGATATTTGGTCTCTGGCAAAATCAAATTAAAAAAAAAAAGAATCCAATGATGATTGTCCATAGTGCCTGACCCTTAAGGGCCTTGACCCTTAAGAAGTTTAGAACCTTGTGTGATGAAATAAATCAGTTAAACAAAAAGATTAAATGGCATTTTAACTAAAAAAGTCAGTCAATACAACAAAAGAAGTACTAGAATAAAAAATATGGGAATTTTAAAAGTCTATGAAATGAAAGTAAGTAAATGCATGAATGTATGAATAACTGGAGGTAATTTGACATATCAATGGAAATAGATAATGCTGTAGAATTTTAGGGCAAGAAAACATTATTTTAGACTACTGTGATTGGAAAAGGCAAAACTGAAATGGGAAAAAATGCAAAATATTTGGAAAGGAGAGGTTAAAATCTTTTTTTTTCTTTTAAAGATTTTATTTATTTATTTGAGAAAGAGAATGAGAGATAGAGAGCACGAGAGAGAAGAGGGTCAGAGGGAGAAGCAGACTCCCTGCTGAGCAGGGAGCCCGATGTGGGACTCGATCCCGGGACTCCAGGATCATGACCTGAGCCGAAGGCAGTCGCTTAACCAACTGAGCCACCCAGGTGCCCAGGAGAGGTTAAAATCTTATATGACTATCCAAATTTACAGTGGGACTGGTTGTGGTTTGGCCAGTTTCTTGAAGTGATTTTTTATTTAATAAATGGGAAATAACCATTCAATATTGAATATAAGGAGACCCAAGCCGAGAGTTAGAAAATTGCAAGAACAGGTTTTTCAACATACATTTTCCCTTCTTAATTCTGTTTTTGGGTTAATACTCTGTGACAGAGTAAACATTTTAAAAACATCATTTGTCAAAGGTCACAACAAAACCCTTCATACATAAACCAATTGAGGGAGACAACAAGACAGTAATGGGTCTATTGTTTCACTAAAAATTGTACAACACTTGTAGAGAAAGTCACATCAAATTGCTTAATGACCTTTGGCAAAACAACATCTTGAGTCACTTTCACTGAATGTGTCCCTCTCAATGCCAGAACAAAACTGAAATGTTATGGTTCCCAAAATGCCAATTTTTACCTGCTAACCATACCCATAACTTACATAAATACAGTCAGGAAAAGGGAAAGCAAAAGAAAAAAAGAACCTGCAGCACTCAAACAGCTGTTGCTGCCTTCTGGCTAATGGGGCCTTATTTTGAGAAAAAGCAGCAATCCTGCATTAAACTCTGAGTGTATGTGTGTAGCACAGATTAAAAAGTGTCAGAGCTCAGAAAAACACTATTATACTTTCCCCCATCTGTTTAGTATAAAGAAGGTTTTCTCCTCCTACCTCCCTCTTCCCTCAAAAGAAAAAAAAAAAGAAAAGAAAAAAATTCTGGTGGCCGGGAGAGAAATTAAACTCCTAGACTGGGTATTTATGCTTTCCTGTCCAGCATTGGGGAACTTTGATGGCTTACTCCATACTACACATTTTCATCACACAAAACATCACTTACAGCACTTATGTGATTACCTAATTAAGTCATTAGACACAAAGGTGCTTATCATGAGATAATTACATCCTGGGGATATAAAGAAAGAAACAGAACGCAGCTTGAAACAGGAGTCCTTCCTATTACAAGGGCTCCTTCATTAAGGAAACGGTATCCAAGCAGGCAGGTGGAGATAGGAGCTGCATGTATTTCTGCTGAGACAGCTGGGGTTGGAGGTCAGCCTGAAAAACCCTTGACATCCAGATTTTACTCAATTATATAGACCCCTCACTAAACCCTGCAAGGACACACATGGGCATGTGTGTGCTCTGCTTAGAGAGTGGAGGGTTGGAACGGAGCTCCAAAGGGTGGGAAACACCAACCACAGAGCTGAATACACTTGTTGCAACTTCCCTGGAGGTCTAATTGCTGAGAAAATTAAACATAGAAAAACATACCTCTGTCTGGCAAACTTAGAAGTCAAATGTTTCTTAATGTGGTTAAAAACCTCCAGATCATATCTCTTGATGGCAACTAAAGGGATCGAAATTTCCCAAGTGTTCCTCTCAATTGCATCACATATACAGCCACAAATTCATGTTGTGTGTTTGTGTGTGTATGTATAGTTCCTTATACAAACACATATTGATACACAAAAAATGAATCATGGAACACTACATCAAAAACTAATGATGTAATGTATGGTGATTAACATAATATAATGAAAAAATAAATGTTAAAAAAGAATAAAAAGAAGAAACAACAACAACAAAAAACAAACACAATTGATATACACAGGCTCATATAAGCATGAAGATACAGATGGGCCAATGTTTAACAAAGTGACCCAAGCCCGTATTACCATAGCCAATAAACCGATGAGTTACATCACTGATCACTGAAGTATCAATAAAACAGCTTTAATTCTATAATCTGCTCCATGAGAGTTTACAAGTACAAACCCAAACATCACACAGATGTACATATATTATTAGGCTCTACTTGGAGAAGCTATGGACATTCCTTTTTAAACAGATTTCTGATACTTGTGGTTTTATATACTCAAAGATACAATACAGAAACACCTATAGCAAATGCAATATGTTTTCCCAAAAGAAATAACATGTGCTATTAATAGTTATTAATGATAACCCAAAGTGGTATTACCTAGGTACTTAAATAAGGGTCACATTTTTTTCAAATGAAGGTGCTTATGAAAGAGAAAATATACAAAGAAAAACAAGATCGATATTTATATAGAGAAGTAACTTGCTGTAGGAGAAATTGTAAAAAATGGAAAATGTATGCAGTCCCCTTTTTCTCTGGCTCTGATCACTTAAGATTGCTGAAAGGTTGGGGCGCCTGGGTGGCTCAGTAGTTAAGCGTCTGCCTTCGGCTCAGGTCATGATCCCAGGGTCCTGGGATCGAGCCCTGCATCAGGCTCCCTGCTCAGTGGGAAGCCTGCTTCTCCCACTCCCCCTGCTTGTTTCTTCTCTCAGTGTCTCTGTCAAATAAATAAAATCTTAAAAAAAAAAATCACTGAAATGTTTATACGTCAAGTTTGAGACTACATTATAGATTTTATAAATATTTCTGTGATACATTGTACATGAAGAAATAGAATTGAAAATATATAAGTTTTAGGGGTGCCGGGGTGGCTCAGTCAGTTAAGCGTCCAACTCCTGATTTCCACTCGGCTCATGATCTCAGGGTCATGGGATTGATCCCCTTGTAGGGCTCTGAGCTCAGTGGGGAGTCTGCTTAAGACTCTCTGTCTCCCTATCCTCCGCTCTTCCCGTTCTCTGGCTCTCTTTCTAAAATAATAAATAAATATTTAAAAATATATATATACATTTTAAAGGTGTAGTCTTAAAGGTGGTGTAACACTAGCATTGGCCAGGAAGTCAGCCAATTTAAATTCTAGGTGAACCTGGGGCGCCTGGGTGGCTCAGTTGGTTAAGCGACTGCCTTCGGCTCAGGTCATGATCCTCGAGTCCCGGGATCGAGTCCCATATCGGGCTCCCTACTCAGCGGGGAGTCTGCTTCTCCCTCTGACCCTCTTCCCTCTCGTGCTCTCTATCTCTCATTCTCTCTCTCTCAAATAAATAAATAAAATCTTTAAAAAAAAAAATTCTAGGTGAACCTTTCTCCTACCAGTTTTAGTTTATTTTATGTATGTATGTATGTATGCATGCATGTATGTATGTATGTATGTATGTATTTACTTATTTTTAAGTAGGCTCCATAACCAGCATGGATCCCAACGCAGGGCTTGAATTTACAACTCTGAGATCAAGACCTGAGCTGAGATCAAGAGTCAGTTGCTTAACTGACTGAGCCGCCCAGGTGCCATCCAGCTTTGGTGTAAAGCAACACAAGTAGTATCTCTTTAACTTAGCTTTCATACAGTAAAATAGTTTGTTCAGATCTGTCCCTTTCTCTACCCTCCCATTTCCTACGCCTCTACAATACAGAACACACGTGCATCATAAGTCACACCCTCCCTTTCTAAAATCATTCAGAGAGCTATCCAATTAAAAAATATGTGTAACAGTTTATGAAATGTTCATAAATTCATTTAAGTCAACGTCTACGTTTTGTTAGAACATGCAGGTAGCTAGTTAGTACAAAGGCAGTGGGGTTATGATTTTGTGCTCTTTTCTGTATTTCCTGAGTACCCATTCAATGCCATGCAGGGACATGTTTCATGGATGAAAACAAAGACCTTACTAACGACATTGCCTTTACCTTCAAGATCTTACAGCCCAAGTACGAAAAGTAAATGAACACCCTGTCCAAGAAAGTATAAAACTGAATGTTGTGTAATGCATAACAGCTATTGGAGCTTTCAGAAATAACGAAAAAAATTAGTTTGGACAAGGGACAGAGAAGGAAGAAGACTGTGTGAACAATGGTACACACAGCAGCTTGAATATAAGCTCAGTAGCAGGAGCAAGGCACAGGAAAATGACTCAACCACAGAGGCTATACGTACAGAGCTGTTAAAATCTGCTCTGTCAAAATAAGGGATCATCTGCTCCTCTTAGTTTCTTCTGCTTTTACATCTAGTTTATAACTCGATGTGAAAATGTTTGGCTTTAAAATCTGTTTATCATTCTAAGTGAATGATCTATGGAAACCATTTTAAAATACAGATAAAATTGGGGAGCCCTGGAGACTGCTGAGGTCTTGGGGACATGAGCACCTTTTAGAGTACTGGTGGAAATCTAATCAGACCTAATTTCTGGAAAGCATGTAGATAAAATGTGTCAAGATCCTTAAAAATGTTCATATCCATTAACTCAGTTAATTGTACATTTGGAATATGTTCTCAAAAGGAAAAAAAAGACAAATTACAAAAGTTTTAGGTACAAAGATGTTTAATGTAGCAATTCTTAAAATAGATGACAATAATGATGGTAATTTAAAGTTTCCAATAATAGATATTGATTATGTGAATTATAATATAGCCACATGCTGAATATTATGGCCATTATTCATACTTTTTACAAAGTTGTACAGTGCATTTCCTTATCAATGAAATATATATTAATTTTGTATGTGTATATACACACACACATACAGAAGAGTCCTGTATCAATAAAATTGAAATGCTCACAATTATTAACTCTGGGAAGAAGAATGAAATTATATTTTCTTCCTTTTTTATTTCTGTTTTTTCACTATTCCAAAGGAGGTCCATATGATTTGTGCACTTTTATTTTCTAAAAGTAAGAACACCAGTTGAAATGCTATTTATAACATATTTTATAACATGAGAAAAATATTTTGATTTTAGGCAAAAGAAATGGCAACTGCATTTCAGGTGGCATTATTGACATTATTTCCCAATCCTTGCTTTTTTCAATGGTCTCTCTTCCTAGACTGCATGCTTCATGTTCTCCTATTTGCTTCCTACTTCTCTGCTCAGTCCTGTTTCCAAAGCTGGCCCAAGGTCCTCTGCCAATCCTTAAGATGCAGATATAACTTGAGGGTTTGCTTCAGTACATATCCCTGACTGCCCCCACTTTTCTTTCTAGAGTTCAGCCACTGCTAAGGTTATAGCTACCACCTATGTATTATTGATATTCTAAATTTTATCTTCAGCTAGACCTGTGAGATATTTCCACATAGACGTTCCACTTATCAATTCAGAGTTAGTCAGCATACCTCAGAAATCTAATCTTCCTCGTTGACTCCATTTCTTGGCCATGGCCCCAAAATTCATAAGCTGAGCTGGAAACCTGGAAGCCATTCCTGATATCCCTCTCTCTCACCCCTGCCCACTCTAATCAATCACCCGTTCTTATGATTTTACCTCCTAGATATTTCTGGAATCTGTCACCTCTTCTTCTTAAGTACAACTGTCTTGAATCAGCTCATATCATCACTTCCCCAAACCATGGCAACAGCCTCCTAACTGGCTTACGTGTCTTGAGCCTTGTTCCTTCTCAAAATCATTCTACAAGGATTCGCCAGAAGATCATGCTGCAGCCATAAATCTGAGTAATTCACTCCCCTCCTTTAAATCCTTCAGCAGCCCCCTGTGACCTGTAGAATAAATTCCAAGTTCCTTAATGTAGTTTGCAGGATCTTTTCTATCATGGCCCTTGCCTTCTGAGGATTTCATCTCAACCTCAAACACAGAACTGCTTATATTTCCACCCACACATCATGCTCCCCTCATCATTATATAACCCTTGTGCCTTAATGTGTTATCTTCCTTTCCATGTGCAAGTCCATTTGGCAGCTGATTCCTACTTACCTGTTAAGACTCACCTGAGGTTTCACCTTCTCCAGGAAGTGTTACTGCCTCATAAGACAACCAGGGCTATGCTGGCGCCAGCCCGTATGAGCTCATGAGTAATGATTAATAAATTTTCAGAAATTTTGTGAGTCAGCCATTAAACACAGCCATTAATAAAAATTAATTTAGATAAAATTATGATTACATTTGTGTCCATTTTCTCTCTCTTTTTAATTAGCCTGACAGGAGGCTTATCAATTTTATTGATCTTTTCAAGAAATCAGCATTTGGTTTTATTGATTTCTCCTATTGATTTCCTGTTTTCAGTTTCATTGATTTGGTTCTAATTCTTATTATTTCTTTTCTTCTCTTTCCTTTGGATTTACATGGCTCTTCCTTTTCTAGTTTTATAAGGTAGAAACTTAGATTATTGATTTTAGATTTTTATTTTTTTTAAGATTTTTTTTATTTATTTGAGAGAGAGAGAGAGCACAAACAGGGGGGAGCGGCAGGCAGAGGAAGAAGCAGTCTGCTTGCTGAGCAAGGAGCCTGACTGGGGCTGGATCCCAGAGCCCTGGGATCATGACCTGAGCCAAAGGCAGATGCTTAACTGACTGAGCCACCCAGGCATCCCTCTTTCCTCTTTCCTAATGCATCCATTCAATGTTATAAATTTCCTTCTGACACTTGTTTTCACTGTGTCCTACACATTCTGATAGGTTGTGTTTTCATTTAATTAAAATATTTTTAAATTTCTCTTGACATTTCTTCTTTGATCCACGTGTTGTTTAGAAGTGTATTGTTTGATTCCCACATACTTTGGGGTTTTCCATTTTTATCTCTTTTCTTTTCCTTTTCATATTTTTTGACTGCATTTGTTGCCTTATTGTGTGATCTACTTTGGTGCCCACCTCCCATTATAGAATGTGATCCATTTGAGGTTAGAGAGTGTTTTAATCATCTTTGTCTCCGATGCCCACCCCAATGTTTGGCACGCAGTTGGTGCTTTGTAATAATGGGTAAATGAATGAATGAACTATGTGAAAAGAATTCAAGTGCAAATTTGGAAGGTAATACACACAAAAAAATAAATCGTATTCATTTCTAGACTGTGAGATTCTGCCCATTCGCTATTTAAAGATATTTTTTATGATATTAAGGTAATGAGCATAGTTCTCTCCAAAAAATTGTTACTTTTATTGTTTAAAAATAGCAAGAAAAGCTTATGTTGAAAACTAATCCATTTCTTTACTTCAAATCTTATTACGGTCGGTCCTGCTGCCCAGAGCCATCTACTTTCAATTCTTATAGCTGTTTCTTCTCATTTTACTTCTATATTCCTCAATGCTATGCTTATTACACTGTTATATGGATGTTGTTTCTTGATTTATCTCTCAAAATTATTAGAAGATACAGCTATTTTTAAAACACCATAGGGTGTCCTTCACCCAGCCACCCCATCCCTCCCACCCCCCACCCACTGGGGAGAGTATGTGCTATGGTGAGCCCTTGAATTGTGTAAGACTGATAAATCACAGATCTGTGCCTCTGAAACAAATAATACATTATATGTTAAAAAAAAAAAAGGAGAAGAAGATAGCAGGAAGGGAAAAATGAAGGGGGGGAATTGGAGGAGGGGAGACGAACCATGAGAGACTGTGGACTCTGAGAAACAAACTGAGGGTTCTAGAGGGGAGGGGCTGGGGGGATGGGTTAGCCTGGTGATGGGTATTAAGGAGGGCACGTATTGAAAGGAGCACTGGGTGTTATACACAAACAATGAATCATGGATCACTACATCAAAAACTAATGATGGGGCGCCTGGGTGGCTCAGTTGGTTAAGCGACTGCCTTCGGCTCAGGTCGTGATCCTGGAGTCCCGGGATCGAGTCCCACATCGGGCTCCCTGATCAGCGGGAAGTCTGCTTCTCCCTCTGACCCTCCCCTCTCTCATGTGCTCTCTCTCTCTCTCATTCTCACTCTCTCAAATAAATAAAAAAAATCTTAAAAAAAAACTAATGATGCAATGTATGGTGACTAACATAATAAAATAAAATTAAAAAAACAACAACATCATAGGGTATTTTAAAACACCATAGGGTGAACCTGGGTGGCTCAGTCAGTTAAGTGTCTGACTTCGACTTAGTTCCTGATCTCAGAGTCCTGGGATCCAGCCCTGTGTGGGGTTCAGTGGGAAGTCTGTGCTCAGTGGGAAGTTTGCTTCTCTCTCTCCCTCTGCCCCTCCCCTTGCTCGTGCTCTCTCTTTCTCTTGTTCTTTCAAATAAATAAAATCTTTAAAAATAAATAAATAAATAAATAAAACACCCAAACGTATGCACATGCCTCCTGCGCACACACACACACACCAGCCTCCTAATATTTAAATCATAGTCTTTGATTAAATCAATGTTCAGTGTCTGTAATATTCTAACTATGTAACTATTATACACTGCTGAGCCAAGTAATACACTCTAGCTTTATTTCCTTTTTTACATAAATTTCTGTTTTCCCTGGAGATGCCTTTTGTTTTATTTTATTCTACTTGTACCAGGAGTCAGTCTTGAAGATAAAAGCCACATACTTAAAAGATAAATAAAACTATAGAATGAGGATGCATGTTGACAATGGATTGTCTATCGTTGTGGTTCTTTTATGCGAAAAAAATAATCCCTTCTACTTTTAAGCACTGTTATTTTGGATTTTCTGCTATGTGCCATTGAACCTAAGCCTAAAATCCCAATTTGTACCTTTTCCCTAATTATATTATCTTTCTTTCTCTCATTCTCTCCTTTAAGAACATGAGCTTCTGAGCTCAAAGAAACCTATATGAAAACAACCACGTAATTGCATTATCTTGGAAGACTGTTTTTCTTTCTTTTTTTTTTAAGATTTCATTTATTTATTTAGGAGTGAGAAAGAGAGAGCATGAGTGGGGGTGAGGGAGAAGAGGCAGAGGAGGAGGGAGAAACAGACTTCCCATTGAGCAGGGAGCCCCTGCAGGGTTTGAGCCTAGGATCCCAAGACCATGACCTGAGCTGAAGGCAGACGCTAACCAACTGAGCCATCCATGCGCCCCTGCTTTATTTCTCTAAGTCTCCACTTCTTCATCAATAAACTAAGGTGATAATACCTACCTTAAAATTTTGTTCAGAGGTTTCAAAGATAAAATGCATGAGGTGCTGATAGTTGTAGTTAGCTGGCGTAGCAGCAGCTTAGTAGAAATAGGAAAATGGTCACAGGGCTAGCAATAATAATAGGGAAACTTCTTTTTTCGACTATATCATTTACTATCATGCAATTCAGTAATCCTCCTTACCTCTTTACCTAGATATACCCATAATGATTATGATGTATATATACTTTCACCTCACTTAATTTTCTCTGTTCTTGGTTTTTTTGTTGTTGTTTTTTCTTCCCCTTCTTTGTCAGTTTTAGAAGTCTCCCATACCATTCTATGTACCCAAGCCCATAATCCTTTCTTAAATCATTTTCCTTAATTTCCTTGGTCCTAGGGATATCTCTCCATTCCCCAGACACCTCTTCAATCAGAATATTCTTATATGCAAAATGTATTGAAGACTTGAAAATGTGACCTTTCTTAGCTTGACTCTGATCATGCATATCAAAAGCAAAGTGAACAAAGTTAATATTTCTTTATTATTTGACATTAAGGTTTATATTCAGACAGCAACCTTGTGTCTGTAAGTAATGAGCTCAAATGCTTTTAAGCAACTTGATTATAATCTATCAAAGCAATTGTGTGAGAGTTGGCAAAGAAGAATTACATAAACATTCAAAAATATGAAATATATAGCTTTCTGTATATTAATATTATAATGGATGAGATGGTTTTTGGACAAGTAAAGAACTGGGTTACTCTATCATGGGATATTTAAAATTTCAATTCCCCCCTTACTTTAAAGTCAAATATAATACATGGGAGGACTTAAACAATGCATTTTGTTTTGTTCCTTTTCTTTTTTTTCCTTCCTATAACTGAAGCTTTCTAGAGAATGTTTACTTCACTCCCAACTGCCATTTTATAGATGGATTCATTTCTAGCTCATTATTTTATGCCTTACTATATGTTATAATTCCAATGAATAGTATTGTATCTTATGTAGCCAAACCTAATCCTAAATAATTGCAGAAAATAGAATGAAACTAAGATAGAAAATAAGAGAAAGCACTTGTCTTCCCATGGAGAAGAAAGTGCCTGAGGTAGGGAACACCAGAATTCAGGACAAAATAGGTGCAAGCAGGGTAAAAAATGATATCCCATTATTTATTAAACATCTTCTCTATATCAGTTACTGAACTAGCTTATTTACAAATATTATCTTATATAAGTCCCCCCAAAATAAAACAAGATGTAAAAATACTATTCTCGTTTTATAGGTGTGAATTTTGAGTCTCAGAATGTTTAAAGAGCCCCCAAGTCACCAAAACTGTGGGAGAATTTTGCTTTGAATCAAAATTTGTTTAGAAAGCATTCTGAAGTATATATGAAACTATTCCATAAACAAAATTTTACTTGGAAATAATACTACTACATATCTACATCAACAATGATAAGAATAATGGAAATGTTGAATATAAAAGAGAATATGATCGGCAAAGCAACCATATAGCACTTTCAAAATAAACACTGACTTGGAGGATGGGGATAATTTCTATCTTGTTCTCCAAAGTAAACAAGCACACTAGAAGAAAATCATATCGAGGACTTAAGAAATCATTCAAGATTCTTCTAGTTCCCAGACCAATCTGTCCATAAGGCTTATATGTTCCTTCCCCAAATAGCATCATTTCTATTTACAGATCACATTAATATCATTGCTGGAATTCAATAAAGGGTAAAAAATACAGAAACAAAGCAACCATTAATTCACAGATAAAGAACCTGAAATATTCAGGATTTATTTGAATGCAATTCAAATTGGAAATATTCCAAGATTTGCCTTTATATTAAGTCCTGATTTTGGTTGTTTGACTTTTCTGCACTTCAGAGAAATCACAACTTGACGTCAATTGTTTTTAACTTCTGGTAAAACTTAAGAGAAAAAAATATATATATATTTATATACTATAAATATAGCTAATAAAGAGGTTACACTGATTTGACCCAGAGTTCACAAATTCTTTTAGGCAACAGAGAAGATGGGAAAATCATGGAATTTAAACTGAAGATTATATATTTTAATTTTTGGAATATCGATTCATTGCAAATGAAAATGGAAGTCCCATTTTCTCTAGCTCAACTAAAATGGTTTCCCACAAAGACTCTGTGACCATATTAACATCTATCTTATGTAAATTATCAGTTAATGAACATAAAAACCATTAGTCTTCACTTATGTTCTGTAATTGAATCGATGCAATTGATTTTAAAGTTCAGAGGCACTCCACATTTCAGTAAAGCATATAGAGGCTTTTAAGACTCTAACTCAGCTCCATAAACAAACCCATCAGATTGATAAGAATTCCCAGAAGAAATGAAACACAGCATTAGTGTGCTCAGAATTCTACATTCATGACGAGATCCTGCTTTTTACGTAACCTCGGTCCTGACTTATTGAGGAGAAAGGGTAAGTTATGTAAAACAGAATATAATAAAGTTTGCATGTTCAAATGACATAAAGTCTCTGTTCTTCCATAAAATCACAAACATACATGCACACACAAAGACCAAGAAGCAATTGTGTAGGGACTGAAACATGTTCAATAATTTACATAAAACAAGTTAAATTTTCATTTGAGCCTGAAAAGAGATGCTATGGGATCATATTCAAGGGGACCCGCTAACTCTGAATGACGGTGCTTTCTGCTCCCCCACTGGGACTTTTGGGAGCTCTGCACTTACCTCACAGTAGTGTGAGGCCTGTGGTCACATCCTATAAAGTCATCACTTTCTAAGGTCATCAGATATATGGAGAAAAGGCCAAGAAGTCTTTTTACTGAAGCCTTTAACCAGAAAGTCAACAGCAACACACCATCAATTTAGATAGAAAAAAAAAAAAAGGAATGACTTTAGTGTCTAATTTCTGAACAATGGTTTCCACTGAATTAAGCCTTGCTTTAATGAAAAGAGAGCATCACTTAATTGAATTTGTAGTTTTTTCTTTTAATAGATGCCATTGATTTTCCCAAGCAGGTACTATTTCTCTGAAGTTTAATTAATTATCAAGAAATAGCAGTTTACAATTTTTACCTACTACCATCACCACTGGATAGGTTTTCTAGCTCACTTTTTTTTTTTTTTCCTTTTCCCCACCATGTGGCATTGAGGAGTCTAAAGCAAACAGTGAGTTAAATTTATGGAATTTGACCATCTGGTCATCTCAAAAAAAAAAAAAAAAACCTCTAAATTCAAAAGGTATTAACTTCTGTATATTCTACAATGTTTGCAACAAAAACTGATGAAGGGGAGCATTAAAAAATCCATGCTAGCCCATCAGTTAGAATTACATATATATTTAATTTTTTTTGGCCTTTAACTGTGTTTATTCATTGCAAAGTTTCAGAAATACCAACATTTTAGTACTCATTTTGTACTAGTAAGAGTCTATACTTGAAACCACTAGCTATAGGTGCTTCTCCAAATTTCTAAAGGCCCATCTCCCCAAAAGCATAGGGGAGAAAACATACACAGTTATGTCAAATATATGTACCCAGTAAAACAACAAAAACAACAACAAAAACCAAACAACAATGGAAAACATTTCTTCTGTCTGTCTATAAATTTTTGACAAATTTCACACACACTCTGAACTCAAGTGTCTACAGACTGAGATTCCCTCCACCCTCCCAACTCTTCAGTCCCTGGTATTTGTTACAGCAATGCAAGCCTGCACTGTGTGGATTTAAACCACACATTGCTTCTCCCTTTCATTTCTGGCCAGCCGCCCAAAGCCACGCAGCAGATGCTGTCTCGGGAATGTCACCGGCTAGTAAAAGTATTGTAACATAACACAGAGACAATGGAGTTCTCTTTGGATGCACTTTGCTTTTCTCCACAGATTGAGTTCCTAATAGGACAGTGTCTCAAGGCTCAAGGCAGAAACAGTATACATGTTTTATCATTCAAAAACAAGAACAGGAACACCTGGGTGGCTCTGTCGGTTAAGTGTCTGCCTTCAGCTCAGGCCATGATCCCAGAGTCTTGGGATCGAGTCCTGCATCAGCCTCCTTGCTCAGTGGGGAGCCTGCTTCCCCCTCTGCCTGCTGCTCTCCCAGCTTGTGCTTTCTCTCTCTCTCTCTCTAATAAATACATAAAATCTTTAAAACAAACTAACAAAAAAAAAGCAACAACAACAAAAAAAAAAAAACCACAAGAAACCCACCCATATTAGTTTTGCTTGGGCAATGAACCACAGTGCTGGGTGACAGGAGTTAAGAAAGCAAATGTCAGGCGCTGCACCGCACCATGCTTAAGGGGAAAGTTCAGGCAAAGTTCTCCAAAAGGCAGCTTTTTGCATTCCTTTGGAGCTTCATAAAATGACACCTTAATTGCTCTTCTCAGTGGGTTATGTGGGAATGATATAAAGAAAAAATGGTTTCAAGGCAGTGTGAGTGATTTAAGTGATTCAATTCAAGTGATTCAAGGGAGTAAGAAAGCAGATAAGTTAAATTATGTAAACTAAAGGAATCACAACCAAGACAGTAAGAACCTGGAGATTAGATCCCACTGCTTTGGAATCCAAAGGCTTTAGGTTTAAGGACCAGCCCCTGGGTATGTCAACACATTCATGCTTTTATCATGCTTTCGTTGGGACTATAATTTGAAAATAGAGAGTAAATTACCCAAGAAAAAATAATTAGTTGAACTACTTCTCTTAGACAACCTCATCTAGTAAACTGTGTTATCTAGTACGCTTACCAGACACAGATATTACAGACCTAAAATTCAAAGACAGAGATTTATTTTCAGTTAAAAATTGGCAGGAATTGCTTTGACTTTCCTTAGTTGATTTTGGGAGAAGATTTTTTCTGGGGCTTGGTCAAGAGTATAGTTAGTGTTCCAATAATACCTGTATAAGAGATGTATTTGTATATGGATTCAGAATACCTCAGGTCAGACCATGCCTCTCTCGAAGCACTACTATTTCATGCAATAAAAAATTTCAGAACGTTGCCTATGGGAACTGAGTAGGTAATATTCCTAATGGAAAAATATCATCATTACTTCCCAAGCTTATATGAGTTACATTCCCAGAGTTATCTTTTCCTCTTTCAATGGGTAAACAAGAACTTCAGTAGAAATAGCAATATGCTTTTGTAATAGCCAGCCTTTTAAGCATCTGCCCTGCAGCTGTCATTTTATAATCCTCACATACAGCTAGCATTGGTGAGGAGAAGACTGAGCACCTGCTATGCTTTAAGACTTTATATTCAATAGCTCATTGATCCTCTCAACCTGGTAAAGTAATTGATTTTTTATTTTTAGGTAAGGAAACTTAAGATCAGAGTAGTTAGTAACTATCCCTAGGTCACAACTGACAGGTGTAGAACCAGGATTGGAATCTCTATCTGATACAAAAGCTTATATTCTATGCATTATAAGACATCTAGTAAAAGTACTGTAGCATAACACAGAGATAATGGAGTTCTCTTTGGATGCACTTTGCTTTTCTCAGTACCCAGTAAAAAATAAGTGCTACTGCTTCTTTAGTAGAAAATATGTATGCTAGATGTGCCTGGGTGGCTCAGTCAGTTAAACGTCTGACTCTTGATCTCAACTCAGGTCTTGATCTCAGGGTCATGAGTTTAAGCCCTGAGTTGAGCTACATGCTGGGCATGGAGCCTACTTAAAAAAAAAAAAAAATGCTAATTTTCTTGCCTTACCATGCTAATTATCATAGGATAGTATCATCATTTAAACTCTTCTCTTACTTAGGGTTTTCTTTTTTTTTTAATTGAACTAAATTAAGCTGAATAAAACTCAGTGTCAAATAAATCTCAGAAGGTTTGGGGATTGAATGGAAGTAGAAATCTTGCCAAGTTTAACAGCCCACTCTAAACCTTCTGGGCAGTAAGTTTATAGCACAGATTGAGTCTTTTAAGATTCAAGATTCCTTGTATTTGACAAGCTGTGATGTCCTATATAGAAGTAGAAAGTCATGTAAAAGAATTCTTTGGACGTCAAAAGGCTCATAAATAAAATCAGATCAGGTATTTTTGTACATATTACATGTAATCTATGGTGTCATTCATTCAGTGCTTCCTTTCCTCAATCATTTTTCCTGGAAATTTCATGACTTCAGTTGTCCATAAATATTCTCCTTAAAAATGCAGAATAGAGATGAACAAATTAAGGAGTAAAAATGGAATTGTAGTTTATAAGGAAATGGGAGACATTTATGAAGAGTTGGTAGGGTTATTTTTTATTATTATTGTACAGGGTATCTGGTAAACCCCAAACCCAAAACATCCTCCTTTTGTTCAGTATTTAAATTTGAATGGTAGCTTGATTTTAGCTACTTCTCTTCTTAAACTCTTTGGTGTGACAAACTGGGCTTTGTGTCCTATGACAACAGCTTTTCTCAAGAGATTTCTGGTACTTTCTGATTCTGGTTGGACTGGAAATACCACAAAAAACAACTTTCCTTATGGTATTTTGGCACTTCAACCATCAGGACCAGATGGTACACAGAAGTGCAGAGGAAGCATTGAATATGAATAATGATACATTTTTAAAAATCATCCAGTCTCCTCTAACTTTATTGCATTTCAGATGAAGGTTCATGCCAATTTACACTCTGATCTGAACATGTTAATCCATTTCCAATGGAAGCAAAGTAGATAGCGGGGTTATACGTTTTGGATTTAGAACAATTCCTATTCTTGATTTTGCCCCAAGAAACTCAATTCCCCACAATGATTCTTTAGACAAAGAGGCAGAGCCCTAAAATGTGGTCTTCAGAAGAATGTGTAGGAAAGACGACTGAGGAAGTACTAAGTTTGACAATCAAGTTTGAACAAAATGAAAAGCATCATCATCATCCACCAAGGACAATGATATGACTATAGGTGAGCATTTAGTTTGGTCACAAATGTGTCCAACAAACACTCCCTATATTTTGTGAAAGGTGTGCTAAGTTCTCAAAAGAGAAATGCAACTCAGATCTTAAATGTGGTGTGTTTTTTTTTAAACAAAAGTAGTTGAAATGTTGTGTTGGATGATGTTTTTGTGTGTGCATATTCCTCTTATTATTTTTTTATTATTCCTCAGTATTTTTGCTTCAGCATATGGGTTCTGGGGTAGTAAAAAAAAAAAAAAAAACTCAACAGGGACCTATTCTTACTAAACCATTTGTAGAAAATACTGGAGAATTATCTATCTTTAATCTCCTGTCCTGTTCAAACTTCCTTCAAAAGTGCTAAAAAGAAATAAAGTAGCTAGTAATTAGTGAATGAGACTTAAGATGCAATTAGACCAAAACGAAAATCAAGTAGAAGAGTAAGAGTAGATATTCTAAACTACTTTTTTTCTAAAATATGCTGCTTGGAACATTAGATTCACTAGATGTTAATAGCTTTGAGACATGCTGGGATAAATAAAACCAAACTGATCTTTGTTTCTTTTTACTATGTGTATTGCAACTCTGCAAGAGAATGATAAACTGGGCCGATTTTCCAAATATTGTATGTCCAGTTTTCCTCCTGGGATCACCTTGCAAAACTAATGAGCCAAGTTTTAAAGATTGAAAGGATAACCAAGTTTTAAGGATAATCAACTTTTAAGGATTCTAGAGTCACCATCCTATTTCCACATAGTTATGTATTTAAAGAGAGCATATTTGTAAATCCCTAGCAAACAATATTAGGAAAAATTCTTCACTTATTAGGTACTCAATATTGCTTCAATGAGGCATTTTAGAAGATCAAAATTCAGGATTAAATCTGAGAGATGCAGTTAAAGTCTGAGTGTAGGAGTAGAGAGGATATCAGAAATTCACCAATCCCATTTGCTAACCATAAAAGTAAAAAAGGTAATCCAAAATGCCATTGATACATTATTTTAGCTCACATGATCTTTGATGATACATTTTGATATTTGATAATAGTCCTTCCCAACTTATTTGACACCATTTCATATGAACAAAAAACAGATTCCTGTCTTTTTTTTTTTAACTTTTTGGCATAATGAACAAAAAGTAAAGCATTCTTAAGTAAAATCTTGCAATAGAAACAGGGAATGACTAAGTTTCTTTGTAGTAATCTTTACTGCGACAAAAGAGAGTTTTAATTAACAGACATTATCAAAAGTGAATGAATGCTTAAAGGGAAAGAAATTTTCATTTTAAAATTTTCCTTCTAACCTTGCATTACAGGGAACTAACTTAAATAAGTATTCCTAATGTTGCTCCAAGAAAATGCATCTGACTACCTAAACAGCAACAACAAACAAAACAGAACAAAACGTCAATTATTCAGAGAATCTTAATATCAAATAATGAGTCTGGTCCCATCCTCATTGCTATTTTGATATAAAAGTTGTTTTAATGTGACTATCTGGAAATACAATGTTTAATTGCTTCAGACTAACTCCGATGAAATGATTTGACCATTCTTGAACTCAAAACAAAGATTTAAAAGGGGAGAGCTCTTTGTTGGAATTTTATGGAAAATAACACTTTTACTTTAAGCTTAATTTAGTTTAATACAGCAGTTATTTTGCATTAGCAACTTTCCAAAAGAAACAAACACTAAAAAAAAAAAAAAAAAAAAACGAACATTAGAATTCTATAGATTCTGTTTGAAGAATTCAGTTCATGAGAAGCTCATATATTTAGTGACCTTAAGAACAACCTCTTGGCTTCTCTTTGATATGTCCAAGTTTACGTATTAATCATGACAAAATTTTGGCATCTCATTCTCTTGAGAATAGGGAATATGGGTAAAAGCTTGAGATATCTAAAACAGGCCTCTCAATTTTAAAGCTATAAATTTTTAGGCCAGATATTATTTGTTGTTGGAGGATGTCCTGTTTAGCAACATCCTTGGCCTCTCCCCACTGGACGTCAATAACACTCTCTCCCACCAATTGTGACAACAAAAACGTCTCTAGACATTACCAAGTGTCCCTTGGAAGGAAAAATTGCTCAAGATAGAGAACCACTGGTCTAAGATGTTTATATCGCCCCAGACATGAATTTATAGAGAATTCATTTAAGGAGGTCTAGAAACAATTCATATGTGCTTTCTGACCTCTTGGAATTTACAGAAAAGAAGACCCTTGGAACACACTTGTTAAGGCATTGACTTCTATCTAAATTGAACTTCATTATTAGATTGTTTTCAAGACTTTGTAGTCCCTGTTTTATAAGTTCATCACCGTACAGGAGGATTTTTCTGTAACAGCATTCCTGCACTTTATAATGATTTGTAAGAAAATAGAAATTGTTTCATTTCTGAATAACAATGCAGTCTAATGGGCAACGTCTGTCCTCTGAGTCTTTGAACAATTTATGTTTTTAAATGTATTATTTTTACAGATTTTAAAGTTATAAATAGATTAAAGTCAACATTTAGTAGTCAACTTTGATCATGTCCAGGTCAAAGCCCATGTTTTGTCATTAGACCTTTCAGTTCCATTTTGGTCAAGACCTAGCTAACCTATAGCTTCATCTCCTTCAATGCATTGTCTTACAAATCACACCATAAACGTTGCAGTGCAGTTCACATCATGCCCTCTGCTTCCTTGTACCTTGGTGCCTTTGTTCCTGCCATTATCTCTTTTAGAACCAACCTTTTATCCTCTTTCCATTCCCTGGCTAAATTCTCAACATGTATATGAAAACATACTATCTTAGGCAAACAACACAAATGCAAGTAGTAAAATATTCCCTTCAATTAAGTAAAATTAAAGTGACATACTTTCTCAATTCATTTTTCAGCCTTTCTTTCCAATGTGAAATTACATGCTGTTGATTCCTAGAAAATTATTTAGTTTTCAGGGGGAAAAAATTGACAGGTAATTTCATAATTTTATTGAAACAACAACAAACAAACATACAAGGTAAACCACTGGCATAATTTGACATCACTAAGACATTCTATAGATATTTAGAACTGGTAGATGAGAGATAATTTCTAATTTCTCTGTGCTTACTTAACCTAAATCTGGAATATAATGGTAAAATACACATAGATAGTAGCTGTGATCATTTAAAGCATTTGCTGTTTTTGTTTTCTTTGCCTAATTCATGTATTTAGATGTTTTCATAAACAAAATGATTACTCTATAGCAGTTGGGTGACTAACCCACCCATGCTTGTGTTTTGAAACAGGGCGGGTGGTATACGAAGGTTTATGAGCTGTTTCTAAGAGGTGAACAGGGCTATGTGACTATTTTTCCATCTGTTCTTTTGTGATTTACACAGATTCCATGCAGATAAAGAGGAGCTGCTATATCTGACACAACTCCCCAAGCTGCATTGTAAACAGCAGGGAAGGCCACCTGCTATTCTCTAACTTATGTTACATCAAAGCAGCCTGGATCGCTCACCCTGATTGGCTGACAGCAGGTCCCAATGGCAAATGCCTGCCCAATTCCACACAAAGAAATTAGCGGGCTCCCAAGCACTGAAGTATCACCCAAGGGCTTGTAAATTTGGGGGTGTGAAGGGAAGGTAATTACCTAGTTTTTGTTCATTTACATCTTAGAGTTCCATATTTTTTCTCAACTACTCTTGGTAATTTATTTTATGTTATTTTTAGACACTGCATCTCCTTTCCCTTTTATATCAAGATATAATAGAGTGCCATGGGATACTTTTGAAGCTGAGGGAGGAAAAAAAAGATGAGCAATGTTTTAAGATGAGTGCTACAGCTATACATTTCTCTTTCCTTTTCCTGAGCTCATTTTTCTTGAGGGCACGGGCAAGGAAATTTCCTGTCTTTGTTTTGTTTTGTTTTCACATTCTTTTATTTTGGTTAGCAACAGTTATCCTATTTGTGAAGAGCTGGAATGACACACTTGAAAGTTGAACTTATTAATGATATCTGGACCTAGGAGTTTCTAGAAAAGGGAGACCAATGCCAATGGTACAGAAGTAACCACTGTCTGCACAATCCTACCAGCCTGGTCCTCATCAAGTCAGTGGATGGCCCCACCACAAGCTTGAAAAGTATCTTAAGAGTATCTTCCTTTCAGCCACTCTGAATTATTTCATTTTCTACCGTGACACTTTGATCAGTTATAGCAACCACTTCAGAGAAGATTTGAGGTGACTTGTGTAGCACCATGATGTGACATCAATCTGGAATAATTTTAAGACATACAAGTTATGTGAATGCATGCATGACTTGTGTTTTCTCAATTACAAGTTCACAAAACCCATTTAAGGCTAAGATGGCATATGTCAAATATAACTTGGTATTTATAGTCATTCTTACTGTGGTTTATCTCTTTTTGAAGTTTATACCCAAATTTATACCCAAATTTCCTAGCAATGAACTTCAAGCACTAGATTCAATTTTCAGTTCCAGGTCAGGTCCACTAAGTGGAGCAGAAGCCCCTCTGTACCCTGAGTGCCTGGCACATGACTTGCAGAATATAAGAAATATTTAGTGAATACGTAAATTAACGGACAAGGAATGTATCCACGTGGTAAGCCTCTATAAGAGCATGCTTTGGTGTTATAATTGCGTACCTGTAGTATTCCATTGAAATCTAAACATTTAAGCCTGCCACCTGAGCGCTGGAATCCTAACAGAGACACGTCAGCATGCAGATGTTTCTGCCAAGTTCAAGTCGTCCAGACCCCTTGAAGGAAATATAGCTTTGTCTATGTCATAGACAGTCCTCTGAATTCCTAAGCTGCCTCAGAACTGGCAGTGTCTCGCTGAGCCTGTATTTCAGCCCAGAGACACTTTGGCAGAACTGTGGTGGCAGCTGTGAAGGCAGGAGTGTTGGAGGTCCACTGACAGCAAGGTGCGGGGGACACCCGCATCATACCTGTCCTGCTGCCCAGTTCGCACTTGATCCTTGCAAAGATGTAGGTATCCATCAGTAGCAGAGATCAAATGAGTCTGCGTTTCAAGGAGAGGAAGCAACGGCAATAGTAACAAAAGAGACTCCAACCCAGTAAAGGCAATTAAGAAAACTTCAGTTATGTAAGAGAATAATTCAACAGGCTAAATGGCTAGCTCATTAGTGGACTTAGGAGTGGGCTGTCTGGCAGCCTCTGGGACAGTTATGGAACAGGAGCTAGGAATTGAGAAGGAGAAGGTTGAGGGAGAGTTGTATAATTCTTGAAAGACTTCACTCTGGATTTTTTGAAGAGCTTACAAAGGTGGCCCAGGGGAGGGAAGGAGTGGGATGTTCCTGGAAATGGTTTCCCCTACAGCCTGTGGCAAAGGGTCAGAGAGGAAAGGGGCACATGAACAAACCTTGAAATTTCAAACCTATTTGGGCATGAGGACACTGAATTTAAGAGAGATGAGAGAGAGAGACAGAGACAGACCAACAGACAGACAGGACAAACTGAGGGTGTCAAGTGCACTGATTTTTGTCCTGTACGTAAATCCAAAGTCAAAAAAAAACCTATACAAGTGTGTGTCTAAGTGTCAAAATTCTTTGAATGTTTGTTTGTTTGTTTGTTTTTAGCAATCCATTCTGAACATTCCAAAAAATCCATTGAAACTTGCCAATTTTTTTTTGTTTGCTTTAATTAGAGGGTGTCCAAGGAGAAGAAATTCTCCCAGACTGCTTTCAGAGTCCCTCTCTCAACACAAATCAGATATTTGAATTTTTAACCCCGTGCTAAGCTGTGGATTTAAGGTCATGTGTTCCTCCAGCAAGAATGTGTCCAGTTCCTGGACTAATCTCGTCCTTGGCAGTGGTCCCCTGCACCCCATGGAGAGGCTGTGGTATTTGGAATGTCTGTTTACATGATGGCCTCCTGCACCTGGGACAGCTCAGGGGGAGCTCAAAAAGGAACAATGAGCAAGGGACCAACAGGAACTGAGCCAGGGTCAAGGAGCCGTCATCCCCAGAAGCAGGGCTTATCTGCAAACACCCTGCAAACTGTTGTCACCTGAAAATGTCCCTCTGTCCTCTTTGAAGAAGGAAATGCTCTCACAACCTATTAGTCACAGAAATGTTCCCTGGGAATTAGTGTGTTTAATACATCAACTGGTAATTAATTGAAAAAAATGGAAATACCCTTTGATCCTCTGATACTACTTCCCAGGAAATGATCCCACTGATATGCTCATGAACATGCTCAAAAGAATATGTTCAGGATGTTTATTGTAGCATTGTTTGCAATAGCAAAAGGCTGGAAAGCAAAAAATGACCATCGGCAGGAGGCTTAATTAAAATATAGCACGTCAGTAGAGTGGAGTATTATGAAGCCATTAAAACAGGCAGACAGATGTGCCACAGCTGCTGCTAACAGAATAATCTTGAAGATTGTTAGTTTTTTTAAAAGTATGCATAATATGTAAGGCTATACACACACACACACACACACACACACACACACACACACATATATATATATATATATATATATATATGTCTATGGAAATTTTCTGGAAGGACCCAACACAAGTTAACTATCGTGGCCTCTAAGAAGAGGATGACATTAGAATGGGAATTGACTTTTTTTAAAATTTCATAGCCTTTTATAGTTTTTTTTTAATTTTTATTTATTTATTTGAGAAAGAGTCAGAGTGGGAGGGAGAGAGGGAGAGAGAATCTGGAGCAGACTCTGCTTAGTGCAGAGGCTGATGTGGGGCTTGATCCCATGCCCCTGAGATCATGACCTGAGCTGAAACCAAGAGTCTGATGCTTAACGGACTGAGCCACCCAGGTGTCCTCGTATCGTTTTATAGTTTAACTTTTTTTTTTTTTTTTTACCATGCACATATATTGAGAAAAAAAAAAACAGTAAAAATGTGGTAGTATGGCCTTGTGAGTAGAGAGAGTGGCTGAGACTGCAGCATGGGACAATAACAAGATCAGGTCCTAGATCCTTCAATATACTCTCCAGTGCGTGCGCCTTGGTAATTTACTAAGACCCTCTGAGCTTATGGTTCCTCACCTGCAATATGCATATGATGAAAAATACCTATTTCTTTTAGACTCTGGGGGTAAGTCAAACTACTACTTATTGAAAATGAGTATTAGTGTGAGATACCACACTATTTCACTCTCATATAATTTTTTAGTAGAGCTACAAAGATAGATTCTCTAAGCTTAGCTTCTTCCTTCCTTTCTGAAACTAGGATCTTAATGGAATCTAGCTCATAGTGGTTTCATGGGAATTTTATAGAATAACACATATAAAACATCTTGTAGTTTCTGACACATCAAATTGCTAAATAAATATTAATGATCATTATTATCATCAGGAACAGAATACCTACTATTGTGGATTAGAGTTTAGGCAAACCACACATGTCTTAATTTGGGTTGTTCCAAAAACAAATCCTAAGTAATGAAGTGGTATAAATTGGAGAAAGGAGAGATACAGGTCAACTGTGCCTTTGTGAGTAAGTTACTACTGTGGGCGCCTGGGTGTCATTGTACTTGAAGATGCTTGGAGAGGCCATGTGGAACAGACCTGGTAGGAGGCTGAAGGGGCTGGGTAGTTCATCCACCAAATTTCATTCCCCATTAGTGGAGATGTCCTCCAGGTGCAAACCACTCTGACCTTCTGGGCCTAGAATTGGGAATCCGTCAACATGCTGGAAATATCCACAGAGGCAAGTGAACTGAGGTGGGTTCAGAAGATGTGGCTGTGAGACATCAACGATGTCTGCTCCACAGTGTAGACCCTGCCCCAGAGAGAACTATGCTCTGCTAGCCTGGTAGGAGTTCTAGAGTCCCAGCATTCTCTTTCAAGTCCTCCTTGTGCTATCTCTAATACAGATAGAGCGCTTTTTTTGCATATTAAAAAATAATTATCTTCTTCTATGTATCCTTCTTCCATTAAAGTTAGAATTCATTAAGAGCAGAGGCCTGTGACACTTGCCCTTTTGTGGTGTCAAGAGAGCTAGAACAATGAAGAATGAGTGAATGAGCAAATGAATGAATGCATTTTTGCCTATAGTTGCTTACATGCTAGGTGTTGGGAAGAGGATTTAAATCTGGGTCTTTCCACTACAAGCTACTGCCTAATACACAAATTTCACATGTTGAATTGTCTTTTCTTCCCATCGGTCCAGCATCAACCTCTGTCTTTGTTTCACATTTTTCTCTTTCCATTTTCTCTCTTCTCACCCCAGCAAAGAACATCGGTATAATTTCTGCAATCATTTATTTTTTTAAAGATCTTATTTATTTATTTGACAGAGACAGAGATAGCGAGAGCAAGAACACAAGCAGCGGGAGTAGGAGAGGGAGAAGCAGGCTCCCCGCTGAGGAGGGAGCCCGATGTGGGACTCGATCCCAGGACCCCGGGATCATGACCTGAGCCGAAGGCAGACACTTAACGACTGAGCCACCCAGGCGCCCTAATTTCTGCAATCATTTAAATGTTGCCATTGATCATACTGTAAATATATTATATTAACTCAAACTGAGTTTTTGAAGAAGCAGAACAGGAGGGAAGGGGTTTCTGTGTATTCTCAGGTAGCAAGAGTGAGAGGCATGATACAAGGGGCCAAATACAAAGAGGAGTGTCCAGTCAGCTTGCTCTGAGAATGACTGGTTTCACTCCCCAGGAGATGGTCCTCTGGAAAGCTATACTCACTCTATTTCAGTATCATCTGGCTACGGAGAAAAGAGGTAAAAATTTTATGGGCTTTCATCCCCACTGATCAAAGGTTCAGAACACAAGGATCTTCTATGCCTGCCCCACACCCTTCTGGATTACACATGCAGAATATGGAGTAGAGTCCAATAGTGTACATATCCCAGCATCAAGAGGAAAATTCAGAGGAGGGAGGTGGGAAGTGCCCATGTGGGCATGAGACACAGTGCTGTCAGGTGGCACCTGTGTGGAAACTGATCCGTGGCCATGCAGAACTGGTTGCAACGGTGATGACTAGAACATGGCACAGGTGAGACTGAGAAGATCTGGACTGGTGTTTAGCAGGTGTCTGGAGGGGTCCTTTCCACAGTTCACTCTAGCCATTCATTCTGTTCAGTGTATATAGCCCTCCCATAATAAAGCACAACCTCCATTTTTTGTGAAAAAGGGATGTCTTCACTTCTTTTCTAAGGGGTGACCTACAAGTCTAATCTACCACAGTATCTTCTTCAAGGCAGTAGCAAAGAACAATCTCTAAAAAAACTTAATGAAGAGAGGTAAGTAACAATGCAAAAATCCCCACTTTTGAAGCTGGTCCACAGGCATTAACTAGTGGGTTTTATTTCTTCTTTCTCTGCCACCATTCCAGATTTATCTCACCATCAGCCAGCACTTTGTCTTGTCTGAGTCGCTTACCTGATAGTGTAACCCAGTGACTCATCCCTAAGGGTTATGATTCCTTCAATGCCTTGCCTTTGCCATGTGATGGTTGCTACATTTGCCCCTTTATCCTTATCACTGGTCACAGAAACACCAAGAGATACCACCGGGATGGTTTGGAGGACGTGCCCATTGCACGACAGCAACTATAGCCCCTTATGGTAATCAGAACTGACTGTCACTGAGAGCCAAATTACAGTGTTTTTTGCCTGATGAGAGGCCACTGGCATGAGGATCCCCAGGTAGCCATGTTGGAGTCCCAGCTTCAGCTCAGTTGAAGCTTTCTCATGTTTCCTGGCTGAAGCAGGAGCCTACTAGAAATGAGAACCCCCATCGCAGATAAGCTGTATGAGAAATACAGATTTCACAGGTAGGTCTTAGAGAAGGTAGTAGGAATGACCAGTCTAGTTCCATGGCGGCATCTCTTATTTTCACTTCAGCCTGTGGAGAAGAGCCACCACGGAGCTTCACAAAGATCCACCTCACCAGTACATTACTTACTGCCTTAGTGAAGGGATATGGAGGGGTATCTTCTATAGAGTACAAGTGAGTAGAATGTTCTCAAGTCTTAAATGGCAAATCCATTCTAACATTACTGCCCTTCTCAGCCTCTGACTACATTCTCGGTCTTATACCAAGAATGTTCCTGTCTGTCCCTCTCATTTTGGGGGGCAGCCATCATCGGGTCCAGGCTTTGAGTAGCTACTCCCACAGACTGTTAGTTATTTTTGTCAGTATATTGAATCTCCAGCCATGAATGAGTTTCTCTATGACAATGCATTCTCCCCTATCCAGGCTTATTTTCTCCTCCCTACTCCAGGGTTTTCAAGATCCACTCCTCTACCTATTTTGATTTTGTCTGGCACATATTAGCCAGCACCTACAATTTCTTTTGCATACATGTAATTTCCTTCTGGAGCAGAAAATATATTACCCTCCCTGTGCTGTGCTAAGACCTAACACTGGCTAGTGGACTGATGTCAAAGAGGGACAGAATAACAAGGGAAAGTCTTGAGATGGACAAGCTTAATCCCGCAAGTCAACTGTTTCAAGGGAAGCCTCAAAGTAAGGGCAGGCTGCTCTCCTCTGTCAAGGAAAAGGAACTGATTGTCAGCCCAGAGGACTTAGGAGCATTCAGGTTTCAAGATTTTTGGTATCAACCACTCCTCTGATTCCTGACTTTGGCACAGATCTGTCAGGTATGGACATTCTGTTTCTTTTGCAACTCTGCTTCTCTTAAAATTATATCCAGATCTTGATTTCTTAACATAGTGTACCCAGCAACTGCAGAAGATAAAAATGCCCTTAAAAACTGCCACAGAAGAATATTGGCTTTCACCGCAGAGCGTGAGCTGACAACTGACTGCTCTGAACCTATGATTATTGCTAATGCAGTTAATAGAGACCAACTCACTCTATGATGCTTACCATTATTATTGTCCTCCTGTATTCCAAGTACCACTGCTGCCACTTATCCAGTGTCTCACCTTCCTCCTGAACCTTATCCTAACTCACCATAGATGAAAACCTGAATAACTGTCATGCATGTTGGGGTTACAGATACCTTATTTCTCCCAACAGTGAAGTGCTTACTGTCGTGAGTAATCCAGCTCCCAAATCTGATGCTGAAGGTTTATCTTCTGGATTCACTTCTGTGTGCTTTTTGTAGCCTATGTTCACTAAAAGAGAAGCCCAAGGCAACAGTCTTCTGTGCCAATACTGTATCCTTTTGTGAAAACCCAGGGAATGGAAGTAAGAAGCAAGATAGTCAAGTGGGGAAGGAGGGAAAGTCAATGTCAGGTAGCTACTGGTACATGCAAGTAATTGCTTAATCCCGTGGGACAGTCCTCTGAGAAGCCATATACACAGCATGTCAGGACAATCCGCCCTAGAGATAAAAGAAAGGATTTAACCATCAGCTTCCAACTTCCACTGGACAAAAGTTCACCCTAAGGAATCTTAATCCCCCACACTTGCAGGTTGCATATGCATGAGCATTTAATTGGCCTCTCATGGTGTCCCAAGCCTTGTGGGGTCCATTTAGGTGACAAACTGATCTGGTGTGCCCAGGATTCAGGGCTTTCCCAGAATGAGAGAACTTGAACAAATGTCCAAAGGAAGAAAGTCCAGGGCAAACCAGGACAAGTTGGTCCCCCTATCCAGGTGTGAGGGTAGAGGTATTTGAATAGAGACATCATCAGGTTGTGTTTGTGGGTAGTTAATCAAAGATCTGGTCATCTCAGTGGCAGCTAGAGCAAAGACTGTGGGGCTAAGAAGCAATAAGGTGACACATAAAAGATGTCTGAAATGGTATTTTAATTTCTCTCAGAAAATTGTTTCAACCATTGAATAAAATAGTCTGATTTTAATACATCTGTCTTGTTTTATTAAAATCTACCTTTCTTGTTTTATTCCCTCTAGGACAATCAGATTCTAAATCTACAATATATTAATTTCTTTATGCCTTTCTTTAATCGACATGAACCTTTCTCATTCTTTTGCCTAATTTATGGTAAATCAAACTATGATAGAAACATTTAAAGTTTATTTTCCATCGCTGTTGAAGAATAATGATTGTCAGTTGTGACATCTTGATTAAACATTGCAAATAACATTTTTTCAAGTAAAAAGCCTTGGCAAATGCAGCCAGCAAAACTTAAGGAAGCCATGCCAGAGCAGCATCCCTAGGAGAGTGAATGGCACCCTGATCTCTTCCTTCCAGAACTGCAGTTCAAATTACAGTAAGTTTTATATGCTTGTAAATGAAATCATTTGAGGGTCTCCTGGCACAGATCATATAAGATTTGCCACATTTGGCAAAACTTTTACTCCGTTCTGGAAATACCTTACAAATGAGCTAGGACCTCAAGAGTGACTTCTATCTTTCCAGGACAGGAAGTTTGCTGTCCTAAAATTTATAGAAGTGAGGAAGCACTTGGGAATTGGCAACCAAGACTCATTTCCCTTGGGGTGTGGAAGTGAACACCAGATCTCAATTAGCCTTATGGGTTTTTTTCTTCCTTTTGTTTAATTTGCAGAGTTTAGTCATTTAAGAAACTAGGCAGAATTGGGACTAGGTTCAATTTTGCTTACTTAGGTAAGTAAGCAAAATGCAGTATGGCAGAAGGATGCTGTTATTTCACTTGTCTACTTTTTTAAACTCATTGCCCATGCTGTACTCAAAATCATAATTAGCTTTATGTATGTTTTTTAGAAGTAAGATAATAGGTAATTAAAAAAAATCTATTGTTTCCTCTAACTCCAAGGGTTCTTTCTAATATCAGCAACAAAATCTTTGTAACAATGACAGCAGACACTTCTTCAAGGATGGAAGCAGCTTGGTGCTATATAAAGAACACAAGACTAGGTATGTGTTGCGGAATGGCTTGTGTCTCCGAAGAGACACATGAAATTCTAACCCCTGGTACCTTTGAATGTGACCTTACTGGAAATAACCTTTGCAGATGTAATCCAATTAAGATGAGATGATTCTGGATTACGGTGGGCCCTAAATCCAATGACATATGCCCTAATAAAAATGTCATGTGAAGGGGCTCTTGGGTGACTCAGTCAAACTGCTGAGTCTTGATCTCAGCTCAGGTCTTCATCTCGGGGTTGTAAATTTAAGCCCTGCATTGAGCTCCACTCTGGAGCCTACTTAAAAAATAAAAATTTAAAAAAAAATTTAAAAAAAAAGAATGTCATGTGAGAGACGGGGAGTGATGAGGATCACAAGAGCGGCATTGAAATAATGCATCTGCAAGACAAGGAATGCCAAGGATCGATGGCCACTTTCAGAAGCTGGGAGAGAGGCATGGGAGAGATTCTCTCTAAGAACTTCTAGAAGGAACCAACCCTGCTGACTCCCTGATCTTGGACTTCTAACTGCTAGAAACGTGAGAGAATATATTTCTGCTCTTTCAAGCCACTCTGTTTGTGGTATTTTTTAATGGAAGCCCTAGGACGTGAACAGTTATAAAACCCTAGCTACTACTGAGATATCTGCTGTTGAGTAGCATCGGGACCTTGCGAAAGTCCTGTCATTTTCTGGAGCCTTCCGGCACTCACCTCAATAGTGACAGAAGTGCTTCAAATAAATAATCAACAACATCCCTTCCTGTTCTCAGTTTCCCGGAGTCTTTAATTTCAACAAAAAGAAAATAAAATCTGTCCCTAGCTCAACGTTTCTATTGGAAAAACTGAAATATTGGAGTCCCAATGAACATCGGTGCAGGCTGTTCTTGAACAGATCTGTTAGGCTATAAATCCCACCAGAATGTGAGATTTTATATTTGGTCCATTGTTCTCCTGATGCCTAGAACATTGCCCAGTATATGGGAGGCACTGATGCCTTTGTTTATTTTTGAAAGAATGAATGTATCCATGTATAAATACATCTGTGTACAAACAGTTCTCTTTGTTGTAACTATTGATTTCTTGACTCTTCCCCAAGTTTGACTGTCACAGTAGTTGCTAAAATTCATAGGCATCCAGTTAAAGAGAAGGGTTATTGAAGATAAAAATAGAGAGAAATGCCTGGGAATTTATTCTCTTATCTCAAATAATTCTGCTTTAGTAACATTTTTGCCAAGCTTTGGAGGCCAACACATTCTTAATTTATTCTGAACTAGCAGACTAAGTGCTTCAGAAGCATTTCCACTGAACGATGATGATGAAGGAACAAAATTAGTTTGAAAACATTTACCCTTCCTTGTGAGAAAACCATTAGTTTTGAAGTAGGGACCCACAATGCCATAATAATTATCCACTCAGAGCTTGAAACATACCTAAGCAAAATGCAGGGAGAGCACTGTGAGTTTAAGCATAAATTAAGTTGGAAGCTGTGTGTTCTGGTTTCAAAACAAAAGCTCACCAAGTAGGGCCTGCATTCTGTGGCCCACAGACTTTAGGAGAGAAATCTGTCCACCAATGGGCTTCTTTCGTATATGGAGACAGACAGACGGGAAGCACAGTCCTTTGGTGCTAATTGTTACATGCTGGGAGGGCCACAGTTGTTCTTTTGTCATACACAGAAGAAAGGGATATACACTAACCTATCTCTAAGGTATCAGTAAAGTTTTAGTATCAGACTCCAGTGGAAATCCTGCATTCCAGAAACTGCATTAGACTCTAGCCAGTTTTTGCAGAAACAAAACTCTCCCTATGCTTTATTATATTTGCAGAAATGCTTCTCTCCTCAGAACCCATGCTTTAGGATTGCAGGCTATGGTGCCCCTCATAAGTGGGTAGTTCACATGCTACCCCTCTGGAGGCATACTCCAGACAGACCCGGCCCTCTGCTGTCATCCTGCCCATTTTCCAGACCATTTTCTTCTCTGTGAGTAATAGCGCTACAGTGAGTTCTATTTCTCCCAATGCAGATGAACAAGATGGCATAACGTTTTCAGGACAGAAATGCTGATGTACTGCCTTGATTTCCCAAGTCTAATGTTATTAGAGAGTCATTTCTGCTCTTGAGCTTTCAAATAATTGACTGATCTTTATACTGAAGAGGCACATCTGCTTAGCTAAAATATGTACAATTGTGGTCTCGCTGTACCGACGGAGGTATGAAGCTATTATAATAGGACTCCTGTTAACAACAAAACTGGATGCCATCCTTCACTCTGAAGGTGACATCTGCAACTCTCTATCCCTCACTGGATGCCCACAGGGAAACACCTCAGCATCAGGGACCTGTGAAAAGTCACGCAATGCCAGATCTCAATCTGCATTCCAACTGCCCATTGGAGGTTTCACTTTATCAAATGGTACCGGACAAATCTGAGGAAAAAGCCAATAACATTTCCCAAAGAAAGGCAGTATTACAGACTTGCCTTGCCAAGAAATCCATCATGTGCCTCTCCAAGTTCACTTTCATATTTAAATATTTTGACTTTTGGAAAATAACCACCAATCTCCTAGCCAAGGTCTCTGAAAAGCCCTGGGAAACCAGAGGCTGTACAAAAACAAGAAAGTGAAAGAGAGTAAGGCAGAAGAGGTAAAAGGACTTAATCTTACCTTGTTCAATATTAAATTACTTTCAAAATGGTGGTTTTAGAGGACAAATGAGGGGAAGGGCTAGAGGAACCCAAATGTGGCATGCCTTTCTGGTGTTAGTTGAAGTCGTGTGTGTGCGTGTGTGTGTGTGTGTGTGTGTGTGTGTGTGTGTGTATCTGTATGTTTCTGTGTATAAATGTAGCCCAGTAATCTTTCACCTAAATTAAACAAAATGAATGTTTACACATTTTTTGGTCATAAGAATAACCCCGAGAGCTCAGTTTAATTGTCCCACTTTATAGATTAATAAACTGTGAATTGGAGAAACAAGACCACATGACAGATACCAAAGAAAAGAATTAACACTTAAACCCCTAGTGGTCTGAGTCCACTTTATCCCTCTACCCACAACATCTCCAAAACACTCAAATGAGTTATATTGTCAATTATCTGAAAAGAAGTTTGGCCAACAGTGACTCAGGTAAGGTCTGTGTCTCTCCTTCCTAGTAATCAATTATTACAATAAGAGAAAATAAAATACTCATGATATACTCCTGATGAGAGGATGCCTTTGGATCATTGAGATGAAATAAAAACTAGCATCCTCTTCTAAGATAGTCTTAAACGATATATGTATTGAGTATAATATACAAAATAGTAACCTATGCTTTCCAGGTCAATTATTCTGTGAAGACATGTAATAATTATTTAGTGACTATATATGAGTCCTTTGTAATCTGATCGAAAGCAGATCACTTGGGGGATTTTTATAAAATACAAGTACTTATTTGCTTCTGCTATAATTGAAGCACTATTCTGGATTCTGTGAATAAAACACTGAATGAGACAAAGTGCTAGACCTTATCGTGCTTAAATTTTAAGAGAGACCAAAACAACCAGCCAAAGAAAAAACAAAACAAAACACATAAAAGCATTTCAAGTAGTAATAATTGATATAGAGTTAATAAATCAGACCAAGAAGTAGAGAATGGTAAAGAGACAAAATAAAGCATCTTTGAGTGATCTCTGAGCAGAGAGCTGAATGAAGTAAAGGACCAAGCCATGTGGACATCTCGGGAAAGACATTCCAAAAGAGAGAGCAGTGACTGCAAAGGCTTTTTCTTGGCATGGTTGGGGATGGGCAAGGTGGTCCTTTTTTTCTGGAATCTCAAGAGTGAAGGGGAGCTTTGTAGGAAGTGAAATTGGCAGGATGGACAGATAGATCCTCTGGGGCCTTCTGTGCTAGATTGTGGAAAGAGCGAGACCAGTTAGGAGTTTGACATTCCAGAAAAGATAAATCGGTGGCTTCAACCAGGGTGGTAGCAGTGGAGATGGTGAGAAACGATTATGTTGGGATATGTTTTCAAGGTAGAGGTACAAATTAAGGTGGTGCATTGTATGTGAGGTTTGAAAAACATGGAGGAGGTAATTTGCAATTATCACAATAGGCAACAAGGGGAATGCTTGTGCTTTCTAAGACAGATATCCTAAATAAGAAACAGGTTTGGGAGGTGTATTTGGTAACAGGGACCGGATGGTGAGAGAGAATTGTCTTTTGGAGCTGCTAAGGTTTAGATGTTTATTGGATTTGAACATGGAGCTGTCAAATAGGCTATTTAGAGAGGAATGTGGAGTTCAGGACAGAACATAGTTTGTCTTGAGAGTGCGCAAGAAATCTGGATTTTTAAAAAGTCCCTGTTGTTTCCTGTATCATATGACCTCACTGATATGAGGAATCCTTAATCTCAGGAAACAAACTGAGTGTTGCTGGAGTGGTGGGGGGTGGGAGGGATGGGGTGGCTGGGTGATAGACATTGGGGAGAGTATGTGCTATGGTGAGCGCTGTGAATTGTGCAAGAGTGTTGAATCACAGATCTGTACCTCTGAAACAAATAATGCAACATATGTTAAGAAAAAAAAAAAGAAGAAAATAGCAGGAGGGGAAGAATGAAGGGGGGTAAATTGGAGGGGGAGATGAACCATGAGAGACAATGGACTCTGAAAAACAAACTGAGGGTTCTAGAGGGGAGGGTGGTGGGGGGATGGGTTAGCCTGGTGATGGGTATTAAAGAGGGCACGTTCTGCTTGGAGCACTGGGTGTTATGCACAAAGAATGATTCATGGAACACTACATCAAAAACTAATGACGTAATGTATGGTGATTAACATAACAATAAAAAATTTAAAGAAAAAAAAAAGTCCCCGTCGTTTAGGAACCATGGTTGCAGCAAATTCCTAAATGTGGTGACTCCCACCATGCAGTTCTAAAAAGATTCTTTTTTTCCCTTATAAATTTGCCTGAAGGAAATCTATTTTTTCTTATAAATCTGCCTGAGGGCAAAGCAATTTCTTTTTAAACCTTAATTCTAAGTTTGATTATATCTCCCTGAACATTAGCTTGCTGTCCTGTTGGCTTTTATTTATTTATATACTGGATCTGGCAGCATCCATGATTAGTTTATGCTGCCTGGGATCAGGATGCTTTGGTTTATTTATGCAATCCGATTCTTCTGTCAGTATTAACAGAACAAATCCAAGGCCTGTTTGTTGAGTGTGTGGGTGTGCGTTTCTAAGAAGCATAGATAGAGTGGACTTTTTTAAAGAAAGAATTAAAAAGCATATGTTGCTGGTTTCAAAGAGTCTTCTGAAATGATCTCCTAGCTTAGAGATCCAAAAATTTGAAATCTTATGGATCTTGCCCAGCAAATAGATTTCCAAATGAATTTGGCCAATAAATATGTCATCTGGCCTGAGAAACCTGCATTGACTTTCTCCATATTTACTCATGTCACTCTGTGTCACTCCTTATCTTGCCATAGACCACATGCCAAATTGTTATCTGTAATTATGCACCAAGTAATTTTCCAAGGAACATGGACTTAACTGTGATCATGACACATACAACTTTTTGATGAAATTTAGTGAATTAAATATATCTTTTCTGTTTGACACTCCTTAGGCTTAGGACCTTTGTGATACATTTTTTCCACATCTATATTTTGTATCTTGACTTTAGGGTGACAGTTAAAGCTGGAAATCATTAACCTGTGATTATCTTTATAAAGCGCTGTTGCAAGGTAGGAAGGAGGAAATTAGATTCTTATTCATTCCAAAGCTATATACAATGGAGGTTATTGATTCTAACTTACGGTGACCTAGGAAATAGAACACTGAGGAGGGACAGCAGTGGGTGAACAAGAGGTAGATCCTTCATATCCTTAATAGTCTCCCTGCTCTATATCTGCTCTAGTTGAATCTCCCCTTTTTTCTCATCAGGAGGCCCTCCACCGAAGATTTGAGGGAGGTCCAGTTCTAATCTGTATCAATTAGAAACGACTACCACACAATAATGGTATCCCACAGTAACATGGAATATGAAAGTGTTCAATCATCATTTAAAGGAGCAAGTCATGGCTCTGTCACAACAAAATGATCTCAATCTTCTCATTGCTTATACAATTACACACCTAATGTTCCTGAATTCATAACAGAAAAAGTGACCCATAAAATGCCATCAGCATTGAGATTCCCTGGTATGATGATGTTTTCATCATAATAAACTGGGGATTATGAAAAAGAAAGGAAACAGAAAGAAAGATTTTAAAATCCCATTTTTACATAAAGTTAGTGGAACTCTAAAAGGAAAAATTTCTAGCAACTCAATTAATAAGAATAACAGACTCTGAAGAAACAAGTCATCTTCCTGTTGAAGTGGGCCGATGAAAGGCAAAGTTCAACATGATAGTCTGTTTATTTATTTTTAATGAGGTTATAAATTTTAATTCAGCCCCTAGTTTAATTGTTTTAATTTCTTCTTTTTTAAAACCATGCCTGAATTCTGGGGTCAGTGAGATACGTATGTATCATGTTTCCTCTTATTTCAAAACATATCCTTGGTAATATTTAAATCAAATGCAATAGAGGAGAATGGAGTACTCCTTTCAGACTTTTGTTTTGCCCAAAACAAACACTGAGAAGATTTATTAGAAGAAACATCAGCTGAGGAGCCAGAGAGATCTTAAATTTAGTCATTTTTTTTTTATTAAACTGGACTGATTTTAGTGCTCAGCAAAGGAAAGTCTTTCAGCAATTTGAATGTAGAGTGGGTACAGACTGTGCGTCCCCATTGTCATCGTGTTCCTGAGTTTCAGTTTTGACCTGTGAATCTCTTTCCATCTGAGCTACTAAACAACTGTACTAATGGACACAGCTGTACCAATCAGCACAGCTTCTGTTGATCTCCCATTGATGTGACCATGCCCTTCACCACATGGCCAAACTTGGGGCACAGTGGAAAGCAGGGCTAACGAGGAAAAGCGATTTGAGCTTTCTCCATGAAGGAAAAAAAAAAAAAAAAGCAAACTTATTTTCACTTCCTCTTTCCAGGACACCTCATTCTCCACAGTCTTCTGAAGAGTGTATTCTAAGTCACACTTAAAATTGTAAATTTACACTCAAGGGTGAATACCAATCACAATTAACTGCTGCTCTTTCAATTCCTCACCATCTAAGTATATCTGCTATTGGCTGACCAGAAGGCCAAGCTCAGAAATGGAATGACTTAGAGCAAAATGGACTTGGAGATGGTATCAGCACCATATCTCCAAGCCTCAGTCTGTTACCAAATCACTGGATATATTTGAGCAAACCATTCCCTTCCTTTGTCAAAAGTGGATATATTTATATCCTTTTTCTTTTCTTATATGGAGAGAATGAGGGTAAAATATGAGATAGTTCTTTCTTGTTGTTTTCTTAGCAAACATTTATTTTGAGACGAAGTTTGTGCATTATGCTAAGCATGAGAACATAAGACATTTCACTCATACAGATGGTTTCCTTTTAGTTTATATTAGCAAAAAATAAGGCATATACATTTATACCGATGAAGCAAGGTAGAATGTAGGCATGGTTCTGGGGCAGGAGAGGAGGGTGCACTAAGACAACATGTAATGAGAATAACTTGGAAGGAAGCTCACTTAGCTTCAGGGCCTTGGGGAGATTCTTTGGAGGAGGTGTCATTTAAGCTGGGTTTAATCAATAGATATTACTAAGTTTTCTGGAAATAACAACAGGAGGTAATTAAGAGACTGCTAACATACCAAGTATAATTCAGGAACAACAAATAATAATCCTAGTAACATTTATTTAATCTTGAATGTTGTACTAGGATTAATCTGAGCTATTTGTGAATATTAACTACTTGATCCTTTTAATGATATGATGAATATGTACCATCATTATTATCCCTATTTTACAGGTTAAGAAAGTTAAACAGGAAATTTAAGCAGCTTATAAAGGTCACTCAGTAAGTTGGAAAACCAAGGTTTGGATTTAAGCATGTGACACCAAAACCCACATTCTTAGCAACATTTCTATGTGGTCATATTAGACTTACACATGGTAATAATTATAGGAAATGTGTGAAGGAGAGTGAAGGGAATAAGGTCACAATATACTTTAAAAAGAGGATGGAAGTTCTCACTATTCAGGCTAAGGATTTGAAATCTTAAAACTGGATAACAATAAATCATTTAACCCTCTTATTGAGAATAACATAACTAAAATGATGCTAATATTATCCAGTATAATGAATGCTTAGTATTCTTTGGGTTGCGAATAACAGACACTGGCTCTAGCTACGTTAAGGGGAAAAAAGATTTGATCAACTAAGCCTGGGAATGAATAGGAACTAGATAGGTGTGGTCATCTCTGGTGAAGGTCTGCGTTGGTGCAACTTCTCATCAAGGAAGGAGTCATTAAAAACGACAACCACCAGGGGTGCCTGGGTGGCTCAGTTGGTTAAGCAACCGCCTGCAGCTCAGGTCATGATCCTGGAGTCCCGGGATTGAGTCCTGTATCGGGCTCCCTGCTCGGCGGGGAGTCTGCTTCTCCCTCTGACCCTCTTCCCTCTTGTGCTCTCTATTTCTCATTCTCTGTCCCTCAAATAAATCAATAAAATCTTTAAAAACAAATGACAACCACCAGTAACTCAAAATTTTGAGGTCTCTAATTTTGAGTATGTCGGGGAGGTTACTTGGTAGCCCCAGCTTGGGTCCACACTTGAACAATTAACCATCTCTGGTTCCAACTCCAAAATTACACAGTCAGTACATGTTAGTGTATCAGGTCCAGTTCTCAAAGCAGGAAAGATGATGAAGAGCTAGAAAGATGCATCAACACTAATACTTAAAGGTTTAAAAATCCTCAGTGTTGACAATGAAAAAGGAGATACTGGAATTGGGGAGACCTATCACTTTGCAATGGTGATGGTCTTAGAGTTAGGTAACAAGTTTCTGTATTAGGATAATGCATGTTAACTTGGAAAATAAAGAAGCGTGTGATGATTGGGTATGTGGCAGGGATTAGGAAAAAGTAAGGAGTCAATAGTCATGCTGAAGTTTGGAGCCCAAGTGACATGAAAGATGTCATCTCCATACACTTCAGTCCTAGCTGCTCAATCTCTGGGGAGATTAATACCACCCATGCTAGGGTTTATTTGCCCAGGACTAACTTTTTGATACTCTCTGCATGGGTTCTTTAAAGTTGACATAAATTGTAAGGCATACATGTTATATTTTTAAAAGTTTTATTTATTTATTTTAGAGAGAGCGAGTGAGCAAGTGGGGTGAGAGGCAAAGGGAGACAGAATCCTGAAGCAGATCCTCTGCTCAGCGCTGAGCCAGATGTGGACCTGAGCTAAAATCAAGATTCAGCTACTTAACCAAGTGAATTACCCAGGGGCCCCCTACGTGTTACATTTTATATAAGTTTCACCTGTAACGATTTTTTTTTTTTTGAAATTCTTTAACTACAGATCCCCTTTGGGTCAGATGAGAGATCTTCCAGTGTATTAAAAATATCAATACAGATACTTATTTTTTAAGTTCCCACTATAAGTGGAACACTGTGAAAGGTACTGGAAATAAAAATACATGAGACAATATCTGTTCTCAAGTGACTTGTAGTATGGAAAGAAATCAGGACATAAAGTATAAATCCTGAGCCTCATGATCAAGACAATATATGATACAGCATTTGTAGGAGGTTAGGATATGGGGAAATATCTTGTAGGGCAGATGAGATTTGAATTGGGTCGTATAAAGGGATTTCAACCAGATTCAGATATATATTTAAGATCATTAGATTGCTGTTGGTACAATGGGTTGACATAGGGCAGTCCTGGATAATAATGCTAGAGATGGGAACTAGAAGCGTGTCCCTTCTCTGTGTCAAGCACAGTGAGATATGTTTCAATAAGTCACACCATTTAATTCTCTCCAAATTCTCAACCAGGGTGCAATTTATTTTCTCCATTTTATAGATAAAGAAACTGAGTGAGAAGTATATCTCGTTCAGATCACAAAGGTAATGAATGTCAGAACCCACATGGTAGCAAGCCACGCTCTTTAAGCTCTATCACTTGGCTTCCCAAATGACAGGCTAACAGAAATGAGCTCTATTTTCCATTGTCCAGGTTTTCCTTTTTGCTCCTCTGAAAATTTTTAGATATATTTCTTCCCACCAAACTTTTAACTACAAACCTCTACCTCAAATATCTACCTCACGAATTTCATATTGTCTAATGTTTCAACTCTCAAGTCACTATCTTTAGTGGCAGGATTTCTCCTCAGTTCCAAACCTAGGTTTCCAATTGTCCATTGGACATTTCTGTCTCTCCATCATATTTGTATTTTAAGTTCGTATTAATCGGTACCTAATCTTATCCTCCTCTTAGAAACTCTTTCTTGCCCAGCTTAGTTATTTCCACTAAAGAGTCTACCAAGCTCCCAGTAATCCAGGCCCCCCAAAATCAATTAAATTGTCATCTTCTTTCTCTTTTTATTTTGTTGATGACCAATAAATATAGCCAGTGAATGGTCTTTCCAAATCTCTACTTCTCATCCCTCTCCACTCCAATATCTCCTATATTCAGCTGCTAAAGGAATGCCCCCTTAAATGCAGTTCCAATAAGCCATCTTTCCAATCAAAACATCTGGTATTTTAAGTTAGGTGTTAGCTATGATTAATTCCAGCATTCAAGATCATAAGGTCCTCTATAATACCAATGCAAATTGCATTTCTGTGCACATATTCCCTTATTCACTTTGTCCTCAAAGCAAATGTATTATTTCTGTAACCACTCACAACCCCTGCCTAATTTTCTGCATTTGTGCCTTGCGTGTGTTTGGTGCCATCATCCAGAATGTCCCATCTCTGTATCAGTCAGCTTAAACTACATTTCCACTCTAATAACAAAGAGCTCCAAATCCCAGTGCCTTAAAACAATGAAGTTTATTTCCAACTCACATTCATGCTAATCATGTTTTCCCTATGGTTTTGCTTCATGTCCACTTCATCCTCAGAACAAGGCTAATGGATCAACTACTATTTAGAGCAGTCTCCTGAGAGAAGGAAAAGAAAGATAGTGGGTCCATGTGTTGACTCATAAAGTTTCTTCTTGGAGGGGTGACTGGGTGGCTCATTCAGTTCAGCATCAGACTCTTGATTCTGGCTCAGGTCACGATCTCAGGGTCCTGGAATCGAGCCCCATATTGGTCTCCACACTCAGTGGGGAGTCTGCTTGAGATTCTCTTTCTACCACTTCCAACCCCCTGTGCATGCTTGTTTTCTCTCTATCAAAATAATAAATAAATAAATAAATAAATCTTTATTAAAAAAAAAAAGCTTCTCCTTGGAAATGGTGCACTGTTTATTAACCAGAGCAAGTTATCTGATGAAATCTGACCAAAGGGCTTAGAAGTATTATTCTCGACAAACCGGCCCATCAGGAGAGACAGTGGTGTTTTTACTATAATGTCATCTACTACACTTTTCTATCTCCAACATGAAAATGCTAATTATCCAGTGTCCCATGTTACTAAGGTACTTTTGCAGATTCTCTCCGTCAAAAATAATTTGAAAACACAAAACATTTTTATGCTACTCCTACCATATCTTTGTGTGTGCACTGTAAGCTCTGCTATGATTTATAAGTATGGCATATAACACTTAGCACAGTGCCTTGCACATAGTACATATATAAATGTTTACTGAATTTAATTGATTTTATCAATCAATGAAATAATGGGACACTGAATATTTTCATGCTGAGAAAAGTATGAACAAAATATATTTCCAGCTGATTAATGTGATAACTGGAACAATATTTGCTTCTTTAAGCAATAAATATTTTCTCACAATATACAGGACACATAGTTAAATATTGTTTGTAGTTGATCTCCATTAGATCACAAAACCTAACATTACTCTAATTGAAATTTTTCCTAAATGGTTTTCTTGGACCCACATCGCCTCAGTGAAGCAAAAGTAGAATTTACGTGGCAATGACATTTTTTTTGGTAATAAAATAAAAAGGAAACTATTTATTGCATCCTGATCCTTGAGTTCAGGGGTGTGTATCACTGTTAGTATATAGCTAACTTCTGGTGTGAACCTAGAAAAAGTAGTGCCTGCAAATTGTTCAATCAACAATTGAATGACTGATTGAATGAATGAATGAGAAATAAGTAAATGTGCTGATATTTGGCAATAATAAACTACTAATTAACAGATATATATAAAGATACAGTAGCCATTGCAAATATGCTATTATATCAAATATCAGACCTACCTAAGTCCTCCACGCATGAAGTTTAAAAAAAGATTTTATTCTACAAAAATATGACTCTTTAGATATAGCTATTTCTTTTTTTTTCCATGCTATTTATTTGACAATGTGGTCAAGAGAATAGTCACTTTTTTACAAGAACATCAATATGCACGCATAAAATATCCATATATAATAGGGCTTCTGATGTATTTCTTAAAAGTATTTTATGAAAGAAAAACACAACAAAACAGAACAGACAACCTCGAGCTGTTTTTATGAGGTATTCTTTAACCAACTGAACCTGAGTAATATATATATGATGGTTTCCATTTCATTCTCAGTGTCTATAACTTAGTAAAATTTAATCATTTGTTCATTTTTTATCACCATACACAGCACCACCGACAACATTGTGAATGATCTAAGCTAGTAAAATCAAACGTGTTAGAGCCTGTTGTATTTGAATAGAACAATTTGTGTAAAGCAGATGAATTCCAGGTTTTCAATCAGAATCAGAACAACAGTCAGGAAAACTGCCAAGCTCCAAACTCATAAATACTAGGTCAAAACAATTATAAAAATATTGTCTCACAGTATTCATAAAAAGAAAGCTGTCTATAGAAAAGTCCTTGCTTGAAATCTTTGTGATTATCAAGAGTTTCATTTTCCATTTAAACAGTTACTTATTTAAAAATCCTGCATTGTCAGTATGTTTGGTCAGAGATAATAAGGCTAGATATGAATGGTAGGTTCAGTATTTACCCAACTTTTTCTTCTTTGAATAATTCAAACCACAAAAACTATAAATACATTACTGAGAAAATATTTCTCTTTTGCTGCCTGCAACTGGTAAATTGTAAAAGCTAAAATGATATACCTTTTATTACTGAAAAATGTATCAGAATATGACTTACATACAAGCAACTGCCAAGACATTACATGAAAACAAACTCAGTTGGAGTGTTTGCTGAATAAGTCCAAGTGAGCTTGGACTTTTGACAAGCAAAAGGTTTCAGTATTTTTATATATGTAATGAGTCTTGTAGAACACTTTTGACAAGCAAAAGGTTTCAGTATTTTTATATATGTAATGAGTCTTGTAGAACAAATCTTAACATATGATAACAACAACACTAATGGTAACGGTTAAAATTTATTAAGTACTTAATATAGGCTATACACATGTCCATGTTCTTTATATATTTTATTTCATTTAATTCTTACAAAATCCTTCAGTAGGAATAAAGAAGATGTGAGATATATATATATGGAATATTATGCAGCCATCAAAAAACCTTGCCATTTGCAACGACATGGATGGAACTAGAGGGTATTATGCTAAGCAAAATAAATCAATCAGAGAAAGACAAGTATCATATGATCTCACTAATATGAGGAATTTGAGAAACAAGACAGAGGATCATAGGGAGAGGGAAGAAAAAATGGAAAAGGACAAAACCAGAAAGGGAGACAAACCATAAGAGACTCTTAATCTCAGGAAACAAACTGAGGGTTGCTGGAGTGGAGAGGGGTGGGAGGGATGGGTGGTTGGGTGATGGACATTGGGGAGGGTGAATTGTGTAAGACTGATAAATCACAGACCAGTACCCCTGAAACAAATAACACATTATATGTTAATAAAATTTAAAAAAATTAAAAATTAAAAAAGGAATTAAGTAGATGAGGAAACTAAGATACAATTTGGTTAAAAAGCTTGAATAGTGTCAAAAAGCCAGTTAACAGTGGAGCCAGGATTTGAATGTGGACAGACTAACTCCAGAGATGCATTCTTAACCATGACACTGCACTGATACGCTTTGTACACCTCTGTGGTGAATAAATAATCTAGAATTTCCATATCAAATATTCACATTGCAGTTTGGAAGCATATTTTCCTAATGATGGAAGTCTATGTCATTGTAATCCTGGTCACAGGATTACCATCCAATACACAAAGGTGGGTGCAAAACAGAAAGAAACAAGACTTTATGAATATTAATTCACTTTCTCATTAATCTCCATATCAATTATATATCAAGCTCTTATTATGCACCAGTCCTTAGGCATTGTATTAGTTTTCTACTGCTGCTGCAACAAATTACCCCAAATTAGTGGCTTAAAACTACATGAATTTATGATCTTACAGTTCTGGAGGTCGGAAGTCTAAAATCAAGGTGTAAGCAGGGCTTCATTCTCTCTGAAGGTTGCAGAAGAGAGTTTATTTCCTTGCCTTTTTTTTTTTAAAGATTTTATTTATTTATTTGAGAAGGAGAGAATGAGAGATAGAGAGCACGAGAGGGAAGAGGGTCAGAGGGAGAGGCAGACTCCCTGCCGAGCAGGGAGCCCGATGCAGGACTCGATCCCGGAACTCCAGGATCATGACCTGAGCCGAAGGCAGTTGCTTAACCAACTGAGCCACCCGGGCGCCCCTTCCTTTCCTTTTCTAGCTTCTAGAAGTCTCCTGCATGCCTTAGATTCTGTTTCTTTCCTCCTCCATCTTTAAAGTGCATCACTCCAGGGGCGCCTGGGTGGCTCAGTCGTTAAACCTCTGCCTTCAGCTCAGGTCATGGTCCCAGGGCCCTGGGATTGAGCCCCGCATCGGGCTCCCTGCTCAGCAGAAAGCCTGCTTCTCCCTTTCTCACTCCCCCGCTTGTGTTCCCTCTCTCGCTGTGTCTCTGTCAAATAAATAAAATCTTAAAAAATAAAAAAAAAATTAAAAATAAAGTGCATCACTCCAAACTCTGATCTCATTGTCACGTCTTTTTTTTTTTTTTTTTTTTTTTTTTGGTCTGATTACATACTCACAGGCTCTTCACAGGTTCCTGGGATTAGAATATAGAGTCTTCGAGGGAACATTATTGTCCAAAAACCAGAGGGTAAAAGTCCAGACATTACCCCAACGACACTGGAGGAGTCATTGAAGGATATAATACAGGGAAGGACACAATTTGATCTCAGAAAGAGTATTTTGGTAGGCTTGAAAAGGAAAGCTATTGGTGTAATCTTTTTGAAATGATTCAAAGCCTGAGTTCATACAATGTAAGTGAAGATGGAGAGAAGAGCAGTGATCTGAAGAACATTTAGAACTCAGAATCAACTAGGACACATTGAAATTGTCCACAAGTAAATCATTTTCCTTTTGGAGCTGCACTTCAATATCTATAAGTGATAAATGTTATATTGTATAAAAGGCTTTTAAGTTTTCAACAGAATGCATCTTCATCACATCTTTAGTTTAGAACAACTTAGAAGACACCATGTGACATAGCTGTAGGGCAGAATCCCGCTAATATCTTCATTTCCTGTGGAATAACATCAATCACCTATCCTTAATTGAAATAAAAGTTAACTATTCTCATTTATTTACAAACGCTACCAGAATTATTTGTCAATATTAGATCTAAAATCCAACTATAGGGCATTAATTTGTTTCTGGCCTTAGGGAAAGATTCCATTTTATCCAAAGTGATACGTTCCAAGATGATCTATTGCTAGACGTGGATGAATTAGATCCATTTAATATACTCACACCTGCTTGATTCGGGTTTTCCATATTGTAAATATTAATATCTCTTATCCAGATTCAGTCTAATTCAGTAAAATTGCCTTTTTATATCACACGCTGTTCTTGGTGATATTTTTAATCCTGTTCATAACAGGTGCAGTGTACTATACTCATATAGTTTCTCCATTCACTAGACACCATTCACAAACACCAAACCGTTCATGGAAATTCATTCCAAAGAGTTGTTTCCAAAGTTTGTGCCAATAAAGGGAAATTTTGAATTAGAAGAGAAGAACTTGTGAGAATTTGTCAGATGGCTGGTGGTTGGGATTAGTTTTAAGCATTTTGGACCAGATGTCATCCACAGTGAATGTAAACCAAACACTTTTATCCTTTAATCTCATTTGTGTTATTTATTTTGGACAAAAATGTAATCTACATGCTTATGTCAACCAATGTGATTCATTTACATTTAAAATCTTTGAAAAGTTACTTTGGAAAGAGAGGGTTGATACCAAAAATAACAGCTCACTTTGGATAAGACTGAAAACCTTCACAAGAGGGTGGCAGAAGGGTGGGGGGATAAAGCTTCCAAAATCCCCTTGCCATATTTTGCAAGCTTAGACACAGAAAGGTCTTGAGTATGGCAGGAAAATCTAAGTATCAATATTCCAATAGCTTTAAAAGTTTTAAAGTCTTTATTATTGGGTATTGGTAACTTTCTTCAAGTAAGGAATGAAGAGGCCACCAATACGAAAGCCCTATTCTGCTACATCACTCCTTTGGGGACCCTTTTCTCCTCCCAGTGTACCCTAGCTTACAAACTCTGGCAATGCCATGTCCAACACAGCAGCCTTGGGCCCCAGCCTCTCTAGCGTGCAAAGTATCCACGCTTTCTTATTGTCAACTGAACATATTCCTGATGAAACAAGCTATTGGGAAACCCAAATTGCTCTAGCTTCTGTCATTTCATTTTTTACATTGAATGAAATAAAACCAAGCATGTCGCACAGAGGGAGTGAAACTTGTTGCTCTCTGCTTACTAAGGCCCAGCATTCTTAGAAAATCTATTGCAAGATTTTTCAAAATCTAGTAAAAGAGGCCTTCTGGGTTTCCAGGTTAGTGGTTATTTTTATTTTAGCCTTCGTATTGAGCAGCCATAAAAGGATGCTGGAATTCCTTAGTAGTTTTTAAGATTCTCAAATACAGCATGACTTTCCTTTACTCTGCTTTGCATCCAAAAGATTGAGATACAGGATTTCAGGGCCCTTTTATCTAGAAAAATGACTTTCTTTCTGATATATCAGTTGTATTGATATCTAATGCTCCTACATTGTCTAGAGAAAACTTTGAATATACTAAGAGTACTTATTAGATTAGGGGGCTAGTTATTTTCAGGATGCCAGGCTAGTTATTTTCAGGATGCCAGTGAAAGACAAGTCTACCTCTAAAATGGCCTTTGTGAAGCAAGCAACTGTAGTTGACTGTTTGGATGCAATGTTTCCTTCTTCTTCTTCCTTTATTCTCTTTTTTCTTTTCTTTTCTTTTTCTTCCTTCCTTCCTTTTTTCTCTTTCTTTCTTTCTTTCTTTCTTTCTTTCTTTCTTTCTTTCTTTCTTTCTTCCTTCCTTCCTTCCTTCCTTCCTTCCTTCCTTCCTTCCTTCCTTTCTTTCCTTCTTTCTTTCTTTCTTATTTTTCTTTCTTTCTTTCTTTCTTTGAAAATGGCGGAGTCTTTAAAACATACATACCCCCAAGTGAAGTAATACAAACCAACTATGCTTTTATTATTTCTGTTCCAAATAAAATGCATTTTTTAATGTATCAGTCTAGAAACCATTTTCTTTTAAGTACAGTGGGGAGATCTTGGGAAAATATGCAAAATTTATTGGGGAATGCAACCTGCCCTGGTGAAAGCTCTAGGCTTTAACAAAGTCACTTAACTCACAGTTTCTCTGCTTCTCCAAGTAGAAATCTGGGATCAGAGCACCTGCCTATATAATCAGGACATGAGGATAGCTTCTGTGAGGATTTGACTTTTCGGAATTGTACTTCATTCAACAGAAATTAGGCATGATGTAGGGGCCAGACAATGTGTTAAGCCCTGGGGATACTCACATGAGTTTCCTTCAGCTCCTACCTACCAGGAACTCACTTGGGCCACACACACACCCTAAGATCATTAATAATAATTGCTGACGAAACTAAGGAAAAGAGCTTATGGAATTTACTATGACAGGTACAGCTGAGACTGGTAGGTTTGTTTTCCAACTCTGAATTCTGTGTTCTTTTCATGTTGTGATAAGTTAGAGCTCCCTGGACCTGTGCTACCCATCATGAAGCAATCTCCATCATAACTTCTCAAATGACCACTGCCATAGACTGAGTGTTTGGGTCTCCTCAAAATCCATGTGTTGACTCCTGACTCCTAATAAGGTGATATTTGGGAATGAGGCATTGGGGAAGTGATTAGGTCATGAGAGCAAGGCCCTAATGAATGGGATTATTACCCTTACAGAGAAAACCACAGAGAACTCTCTTGTTCCTTCTGTCATGTGAGGTTATAACAAGAAGACAGTCATGGGTGAATCAGGAAACAGGCCCTCTCCAGATACCAAATCTGCTGGCACCTTGATCTTGGACTACCCAGTCATCAGAACTATGAGACATAATTTTGTTTGTAAGCCATCCAGTCTATGGTATTTTGTTATAACAGTCTGAATGGACTAAGACCATCATGGTACGCTAAATTACATCATTAAGTTTTACTCTTAAGACTATTCTCTGATCACAAACCTTCTTAAAGGAAATTAACCCCCATTGTTGCCAATGTTCTACAATGGTTTTGTCTTTAAAAAGCATGGTTAGCCAACAGTTTGACATAGCAGAAAGAGGGTCTGCATTTTTTGTGAGAGAACATGGATGAGAATCCCAGCTATGCCATTTAACCTAAATGGTCCCTAATATCTTCAACTGTAAAACTGAGTTCCTACCTCACAGGGCTGTTCTGAAGATTATACAAGCTTAAAATCTGTAAAAACACACATCAAATATGTGTCATTAGTAAGTATGCAAAAAATTAAGTTTCCTTCCTATAGCCTCTTTCTTCCCCACCTATAATACGACACAGCCTAAAATGCAGAGATATATAAGAAATGTACCCAAGTTGCTGACCACCACATAAGAAGAGGCACCAAATTTCTTTTTAAACTATTCAAAGAGAACTTCCAAGGCTCTTACTCCCAATAGACTTGCATATTCATACCTTCAGTAAATATTAATTGAATATCCAGCCCCTGCTTGGCTGTGGAATATATAATTATAAATAGAATATCATCTGAGATGTTCTGACATTTCAATTCTATAAGCAGTAATTGAGTGCCATTATTAATAAGCACATGGCAAGGGATGGAGGTAGTTTTTTGAACAAGATTTGGTACTTCTCTCCATATAATTTTCAACCTAGTAGTTGAAAGAGTGCTATGTAAGTTAAAGAGACCATGAGAGCTCAGTAATAGGGTGCAAGGAAACACACAGGAGGACCAGCTAACTGGACATGAACAATGGGGGCTGAGTCAAAGGCTTTATGAAAAATGTGACTTTAAGATCGTGATCTGAAGATATGAAGGATAAAGGAAACAGAAAGTCAGGAAAGAGAAGAGAGAACTCGTAAGGTTAGGAGAGGGTATGGCTGTGGAACAATGGAGAATTTCAGCAAAAGAAGATTATGGTCAAAGATCATTAAATGACGAGAGCAAAGCACACTAGTGGATGAAAGCGAGTCAGTAAAATGGAAGCACAGAATATAAGAAATTTTGAAAACCGATTCTGGAAGAAGAAGCTGGGCCCACATCATGAAGGGCCTTATGATCTATATTAAGAATTTTTGAATATATATATGCTGAGAATAATGGAAAACTCCTGAGTGTTGTTATATATGACAGTAACACAATCAGGTTTGTGTTTTACTTTCATTGCCTAGCAAAACATGCCCAGCTCCTTTGTCTACTTTTCAATGTCTAAGCGTCGAAGAATTCGATCTTAAAATTCAGAGGAAAAAGGGGCACTATAGGCAGGAAAGAAAAAAACAGAAAAACGTGAATAATGGACAAGCTATTTCAAAAGCAGAGAAATAAAACCTTTTTGTTTCTTTGTTATTAATCATATATGTGATTACTAAAGATAAATGGTTACTAAATTTATATGATGAATGTCCATCCTCCTACTAGGCTGTAGGATCATGAGGGTGAATCCATGTTACCTGGGTCACCATTATATTCCCATGCTGAGGGCAAAGCATTTAACTAACATGTGTTTTTTTGAATGACTGAGCCCAGGGGAAAAAACAACATACAAGCCTTCATGGGCATTGGTATTATAGCAGAATGCAATGTTAATAAATATAAATTAAGAAAGAATACTACAAAATACATTTTAGAAAATCTCAAATATGTGAATTATTTTTTCCTTTCCTCTCTCTTTTTTTTGTCTACAAAGTAGGCAAAATCCAACCTCACCAGAAATTCAGCCTCTTTTATGTCTTATATGCAAAGCATAAAGAGAGCTGAGGTTTTGTAATTTTTGTGGTTGTCTTTATAATTATTTTAGGATAATAGTTAAAAGGTATATTCTCCTTTATTTTTTCCAGTAGGTTTTGGAATTTATGTACTAGCTTTATTCTCAATTCTGAGAAATCACACAGTGTGCTTAAAATATTTTTCATGATTTTCATTTCAAATCAACCTCAATAATTGCATCTTATGCTGAAAAGTCTCAGAACGCCTATGATTACGGGTATTAACTCACATGCATCAAAACCAGCCCGCTCTAAGTAGGCCTTCTACGGCTGTTCAGAGTGTTACAGTACAACAAAACAGGAAGTGAAAGATTCCATGTTTTCTTTAAATGCAAAAGAAATACATATAATTAGATAAAGTATGTCCCATTGGGAATTTAGCCAAAGCCACAAACCCCTGCAGGGAAATTAGTCTACATTAGCCTCATTTAAACACTCTAGAATCCAGCGTAACAGAGAACATGGAAACAAAAATTATAATGTGAATGTAGCTTATTGCAAAAAGCATCAAAATTAAGCATCTAGTCTATTATTTGTCAAAATAGTGCTTCCTTATTCCACTTAATCGTTACTTAATGCTCATAAAAAAAAACAACAAAAATATACTCTTTTTTTTCCTCCATAAAGAATTGATTCTGGATATTTAGGGATGAGTGTGAGACTGCTTATATTTGAGTGTTTTGAATTCTAAGAGGCAGGTTACTTTGTTGACTTAATCAACAAGCTAAGCACAACCCTTTCATCCTTCCCAGTAAAAAGCAAAAACCACAGTCATCACTTGTTGATGCCACATAAATGGTTCTCCATTTAAAGATCTGAGCTTGCAGCTTGTGAAGGATTTTGTCTTCTGATTTGCTAATCATCGCAAGGTTAAAAAGTCATGATATCTGCTTTTTCACATCTGGACTGTTGCTTCCAAACGCTACCATGCATATGCCATTAATAGTATTATTGCATGTGTCATTATTAGCAGCATAATTATTATGTCTTAGTTTTACACTGCTATGCACTTTTTAATGCAGCCTGGTTCTTGCGAGTCTTGAATGCAAAATAACACAGGAATATCATTCCGATTTTGAGCTGAGACAATGAGTTTAACAGATAGGTCCTAACTCACAGTTGGAAGAAAGATCAAATTCATGAATTCTACAAGCAAAAAATAATAATAAATTTAAATGAACAAAATGATGGCTGAAATGAAAGGCAATTTTATGTGGTACAACTACATAAAGCCACTAGAATAGCATTCCATGCTTCTAATGAAGTTATTTTTGTTTAAGCTAATTATTTTGAAAATAAACATTTGAATTCATGTTTGAATTTCATGTTTTCCATTTTTCAAAAAGCAAATAACTGAAAAGCTATCCAACATTCTCTTAGATATTACTTTAATAAAATAATGATACATTGTTAAGACTGAATGACCCCTAGAGATTCTGAGGTTCTAGTACCTTAAAGAGGCAATTTCAACCAATTTGAGGAAATTTAATGTTTTTAAAAAGGGAAGTCCAATAAAAGCCACAGAGAATCCTTCTTTCCCTAAGACATAGGATTATACAAGCAAATAGTCTCAGAACATCTCACCAGTATAAACTTCACTGTCAGTGTGGATTATGGCTACCACCTAACTGGTTTCATTTTTTTTTTTTTTTTATTAACCTGTAGTTAACTAGTACTGTGAAAGTTATTGTCTGGTTATTAAACATTGGCTTTATTTTATATTTCTGCACTGGCACAAATAAAACTACAGCATACTGCTGTAGTTTTATACAAATACAAAATACAAATATATAAATCAGTTAGCTAAATTCCTACATTATTATGACTGCTTAGCTTCTAGAGATGAATATGGTAACCTATTCATTACAAGATATTTTTGAGGAAATACCTAACATACAAGAAAAACTAAGAATTAGGAGACCTCAATCTAGTTTGGTTCTGCTACCTAAGATCTGAGATTCCGAAGAATCACTTTGCTTTATAAAACATAGGCACAAAATACCTATATTACAGAGTTGTCGTATTTTTTTTAAAGATTTTATTTATTTATTTGACAGAGAGAGACACAGAGAGAGAGGGAACACAAGCAGGGGGGAGTGGGAGAGGGAGAAGCAGGCTTCCCACCGAGAAGGGAGCACGATGCGGGGCTCGATCCCAGGACCCCGGGATCACGACCTGAGCCGAAGGCAGAGGGTTAACGACTGAACCACCCAGGCGCCCCGAGTTGTCATGAGTATTAAATGTTAGTTTTGGGGACCTGACTTTTCAGAACGGTTACTACCTTAATTTACTGCAAAACAAAATGCTTTCAGTATAAAGAAATCAGTTCTCAAATATAAAACTTTTATGATGATCACTATCATTTTTAAAAGCCAGAGGAAGTGAAAAACTTCATATCATTGATATCAATTAACCAAGATGCTCACTGAGGTATTTCTGAGTCAAAATTAGTCTTATGTTAAAACTCTTCCTACTTCCAGTAGATGACGCAGCATCTTTGGGAACAACTACAAAATTCTTAGAGGAGCTTTTCTCCCTCAAACTCATGTCTAGCTGAAAATTACTTTGCTAATATATTATTCCAGTGTTTTCATGCATAAACCCATATTAAAAATTCTTCTGACTCCTTTATGTCCCAAATAGGACACCTCTATAAACAGAAATGTGTATATCAGATTCCTGAGAGCAAGACAACATAAGAGCTTTAAATTGCTGGGCCATAAATAGTTTAAAATCTAATATTTTACACCATTTTCTAGAAATCCTTCAACAGTGTTACCCCCAGAGTATCTCAGGGCTGCCTTTGTCTTCAGCCTCAGCCTCACTGTGGTTCTTACCCTTCCTCTTTCTTCTTTAGCCTCTGGCGGGGGGGGGGGGGGGGGGCGGATAACCTCTGCTCTTCTCTCTTATCTCTAACCTTTATCCCCAAAGACTGTTAAAGTCACTTTCAAAGCCATGGAGCTCTCTCTTGTTTGACCATCTGATTCCAGATCATTCCCTGAGGACTCCATCAGCTAGCGTGAAAACAGCCATTTAAGGACTTTCTCTATACCCAGGTCAGTCTTTCCATAGAGAAACTATAATGCCAGTGGTTATTTTCTTTTAATTACTCTTTCCTCAAGCACACTGACAGCAATTCCAGGAGATAAACATGTTTGTCATCACTGACATTTTGCAAATGAGGACACTGAGGTCTCAACAGTTTAAGCCGGGAGTCCGGAGTCCTGTGGCTAATGAGTGGGAGAGTCAGCCTTGCCTCATCTTTGAACATTGTCAGCTTTGCCCTCAGATGACGCCTTAGATTCTGGTTCCCATGTTAGTTCTTGGACTAGGTCCCTCCCGCTTTGTCTGCCCTTCAGCTGTAGCTGACTCTGCATTTATTCTAGAAAATCTTCTGCCAGCTTTTCTCTTCTTAGTTTCTAAATTCAACTTCACACCCTATTTTCAACTTTTCTGTTAAAAGGAATTCCATATCTGTTAAAGATGTGAGATATGTCAGCATCAATCTGATGAGTTAATGCACATAAAAATGCTTTATAAACTGTAAAACTCTCACAAAATATAAGGCATTACTGATGTTGAAATATGCTACGTATACCTCATTTGATCAATAAAAGCATATAAGTGAGTTATTTTAGAGTTCTGAAACTGAATGGCAGTTTATAATAAATACCCTTAGTTGAAACTCTTATGTGATGAAACATCGCTGCTAATAACAATCGATCACAGACAACCAATCCTACTAATTATTTTAAAGATGTGGGATGTGTTCAAATAAAGCCCAGAAAAATGATCAGAAGGGATAACTTCATGATTTATGCAGTTTATTTATTTATTCAAAAATTACCTCTTTTATTAAGTGTAAGCATTCCTTTTTCAGGAACCAAAGAATTTGGAAGTCAATTTATTCATTGCGTTCTTGGATGTAAACAGAGAAATGAAATACTACGATTCTTGAGCTCCAAACAAAGATCCTGATCAATTAAAACAAAATAAAACAGAAATATGTTAAATACAAAAGCTTTTTTATTTCAGGTGAACCCAGTAAAAGATATGGAGAAATATTGTAGCTATGGACTTCTGAGAAGATGAATGAACTCCTAATTTGCTCAATATGTAAGATGATGTATATAAGATTTGGAACTTCTCTGCATGCTGATCTTCTCTTTTTTTTTTTTTTTTAAGATTTTATTTATTTACTTGAGAGGGAGAGAATGAGAGACAGAGAGCACAGGAGGGAAGAGGGTCAGAGGGAGAAGCAGACTCCCTGCTGAGCAGGGAGCCCGATGTGGGACTCAATCCCAGGACTCCAGGATCATGACCTGAGCGGAAGGCAGTCGCTTAACCAACTGAGCCACCCAGGCGCCCTGATCTTCTCTTTGATCTAGAGGTCAAAGTCATGGCTGATGGTCAATGAACATTTAGCCCACAGCCTGCTTACTGAAATAGATTAAACCAAATGTCTGGTTACAGAAAATTGAAAAGCTCTCATTCTTCCATAAACTCTTATGATATAATATGTCAGCCTACAAAGTAGGATTATATTCAGATTAGAGGGTCTCTGTGCTTTATTTTTATTTTGGAAGTTGGGACAGGGTGTGGAGAATAAGCTGTTAATTATAGTAAAAGTTTCTAAATATAAGACAAAGGCATTGCTATATCCTTTTGGGATATAGATAAACTGCTGATTTTTTTTTTTTTTTTTTAGTTTTATCTCTCCATAATGCTGAATAGTGCCCCAGTATAAGGACTCAATTTCTGTTATTCCCTAGTAATCTAGATTTGGAAGAATCCAATAAATTACGATTGGTTAGCTGAGTCTATAAACAAATGGAGTTGTCTGCTTTGGGCCAGAGAAAGATTTGACTATTAGAGCATATGCAGAGGTTGGTAGCTGACATTTTACACTTAGATGTAATGAGCTCTAGGATATAACAACCAAGAATGCTCCACTGTCTGCTACTATCATGTATCTATCTTATAAACTATTATCTTATAAACTTACAATTAGACAATAGTAAATCAAAATCCTAAATTAAATAAATACATATAATATTTGAATGAGTCTGTATCAAATGACAGTCAATTATTAGATTTTTATTATTTTCAGTACGACTGGCTTAATCTAACTGAAACAAACAAACAAAAACAAAAACAGGATGGTCTTCCATCTAAAGTACTATGGCAACTCACTGTTGTTTGGCATTGTATTCTCCAACACATATCTGTATTGACTGACAAGTAAAGCTATTGCCAACTAAAGTTCCTAGCAGTTCTATGTGCCATAAGGAACAAAACATTTTTTTTAAGTATTTTATTTATTTATTTATTTGAGAGAGTGAGAATGAGAGAGAGAGAGAGAGTACCTGAGAGGGGGAAGGGTCAGAGGGAGAAGCAGACTCCTCACTGAGCAGGGAACCCAATGCAGGACTCGATCCAAGGACTCCAGGATCATGACCTGAGCAGAAGGCAGTCGCTCAACCAACTGAGCCACCCGGGTGCCCAGGAACAAAACATTTTGATTTGTGTTTTGCCTCATCCAAAAAATATTCAAAGTAGAATGTGGTGGAATGCAACTCAGATTGGTTACTCTAGTATCTAAAAAGAAAATAAATAGTCAACATTTTTCTATCTATCTGCTTTTGCAATAACCCTATGTAGGATTCACATTTGAACCACAATGTATACACATCTTAACATTTAGATATTGGAAGATTACAGGCAGAAATTCTTTGGAAGCAAAGAGTATGTATCATTGTGTTCTCTGAGGTTAACAAAGCCACAGTGAACCGAACTGATAATGCTAAAATTAATCTAGTAATTTCTAATTAAGGAGGAATAGTAAGTGAAAACTGAGCAGCTTGAGACAAACTGTACCTTTCAATTAAGCACTCTGTCAATACTGTTCATCATTTGACTATAAACCCAGAAGACAGGGCTTTAACAGTTCACATCAGTTTATTAAAAGTTTTTTCTGGTCTCATGAAATCATGAACTACCCTTTGATAATCAATGGATGCAGATTTAGGCTTTGGAAGAAACATTGATGAATTTGCTTTGAATGCATATCAATATGTTGTGTGCCAGGCACTTCATGCCACATAGTGAAAAGCACCTATGACTAGCCTGGATGAGACCCCTGTGTTCTAAATATGGCTCTGTTTCAAAAGAATCATTTGACTCCATTTATTTGGTCTGTTATCCACAGAATGATTAAGAAAGGGAAGGATGGATAATATAAGAAAGTAAAGGAATAACTTCCTGTTGTATTGTCCTTGTAGGACTGTTTAAAGACTCAAATGTGCTCCTGCACGTAAATGCACCTCAGATGCACAAAATGCAAGACATACAATGTTAAAAATCAAAGGGACCTCTGAAGTCATGGAGTGCAATCTACTCAGATTACAGATAAGCTGCAGAAGATCAGAGATTTATGATTTGCCCGAGGGCATCCAGAAATTTAGTAGCTAGAATTCAATTCTTTTGAGACTCAGTACAGGGATGTTTCAGATTCTTTACAGAGACCTTCAATTCACAATATTATCCCAGTTACTATCAATGGTGTTATTAATATCTTACTGGTGACAGAATACATTAAATGCTCTTTTTTTTATTTTATTTATTTGACAGAGAGAGACAGTGAGAGCAGGAACACAAGCAGGGGGAGTGGGAGAGGGAGAAGCAGGCTTCCCGCTGAGCAGGGAGCCCGATGTGGGACTCGATCCCAGGACCCTGGGATCATGACCTGAGCCGAAGGCAGACGCTTAACGACTGAGCCACCCAGGCGCCTTCTTGTAGCACTGCTCACAACACTAATCTTTCTGAAACTTTTCCCTTCTTTGTTTCAAAGCCAATAATCTGGTTCTTTTATTTTATTGCTCTTCTCTCTCTTCTTTCTTCCTCAGATACCCTTGACCATATCTATAAGAATCTCACCAAAGTTCATACTCAACTTTATAACTTAGTAACTCCATATTTTCCTGGTTCTATATTTTCCAAATGGATGATCATAAAATTTGAATGTCCAACTTTTTCAAGATTAAGGGCTCTTAATCATCACATACACATGTTTTCTACTCAATGACAAAATCATAACAGCTTTGGACAGCAGCTACTTTGGAATTAAGAAGACAATGGGTAATGCCTTTAAAGTCTCGGAGAATGACTTTCTTTTTTTGTAGTTTTCTTTTTTCTTTTTAATTTTATTTTATCATGTTATGTTAGTCACCATACAGTAGATCATTAGTTTTTGATGTAGTGATCCATGATTCATCGTTTGCGTATAACACCCAGTGCTCCATGCAGTACGTGCCCTCCTTAATAGGAGAATGACTTTCAACTGAGAAATTTCAATCTAAACCAGTTATTAAGCAAGTATGGCTAATTAAATGGCATATTCAGACATGGAAAAAGTAAAAAGATTTAATTTTCAATGCTCCTTTTCATAGGATACATCAAGAGTAGGATTTTTATCAAAATGAGGGAGGAAAACAATAACAAATGAAGATATAGGGCCTACAAAATAGGGATATTAGAAAGAGCAAAAAATATTAAATATTTTAAAAGTATTTTCTAAATATTGCATAAGACATACTTAAGCTAAAAAAAAAGTATTTGTTGTTTATCTGACATTCAAATTTAAGTAGGAGTCCTGCATTTTCTTTTTTTTTCTTCTTTTTTTCTAAATTTGTCTACTTTAATCTAGAATACTGATGGAACCTCAGTAAATGAAATTTTTCAGGTAAAATTCAAGATGTCCATACCCCATATCTCATAAATACCTAGTATAATATAAACTTCCAGTGTAATGCTATATCAAGTTAGTTGTCTTAGTAATACAATTAGTCCCCTGAAGGAAGGGCTGCCAAACCATGCTTTACAAATCAACTTTTTTATATTTTATCCATGTGTTTGATAACTTTCTATGATTTACCTGAGAAAATCAAATCTTATTTAAGAATATATTATAAATGCTTTATAATTTTTTTCCTGTACTAAAAAACACCAGCATAAGTAAGGGGAAATGATTATTTAAATCAATGAATTAATTGTTCAAGTCATATATTTTTTCCTATGTGAAAGACCAAAATGAAATCACAAGAAGATACTTAATAAGCCAGCTATCTTTCCCCAGTGAAGAGAAAAATGATTTTTCTTACAACCTGAGCTTGGAAAATGTGTTGTCAGTCTGTTGGTATAAGTAACACTTAATGCTTATATTCATGGTAGGTAGGAAGGAAGGAGCAAATCTTCATGCAGGTGAACAAATGTACTAGAATTAGAAATAGGGAATTTCATTCCCATCATATCAAGAACACTGGAAGTTCGAAACCTTTATTCCTACAGCATTGGAGAAGGATCACTATATATTTTAAAAAAGATCTGTGTTCTGCACTTGTATGCAAAATTTTTTGAAAAGGAACATAATCCATAGTACTGGATTTCTTTAACTTGCTCATTTTATTCCTCACTTTACTAGATTTTTCTTTAACAATGTCAAATTAAAATAGTACAGAATACTTAAATTCAAGGTCAAAGAAACAAAGGGAAAAAAAAAAAAAAACAAAGAGGGGCGCCTGGACGGCTCAGTTGGTTGGGCGACTCCCTTGGCTCAGGTCATGATCCTGGAGTCTGGGGATCGAGTCCCGCATCGGGCTTCCTGCTCGGGGAGTCTGCTTCTCCCTTTGACCCTACCCCCTCTCATGCTCTCTCTCTATCTCATTCTCTCTCTCAAATAAATAAAATCTTAAAACAAACAAACAAACAAAAACAAATGCAAAGAAACAAAGGGGATAGTTGTTTAGGGATACCTGCTACCCAAATTCTCAATTGCATTATACTGCAATGGATACTCTCTAGAATAGCAAGAATAAAAACAATATTTTACTTTGTTTCATAAGAGGTTAAAAACCCAACTTTTACAAATTTCCATGTGTTCCATTATAATCCTTATAGGTGAAATTCAATCACAACCTCCCTCCACTAATAAATTTGAGAATAAGAAGAAATGTGAGAGATGATAAAGTTCTAACTCAGTTCCTTAAAGCCCAAGTATCTTGTATTATCATATTGATTTTTTTAAGCAAATTAAAGTTCCAGAAAAAGCTGCTTTTAAACTTTCATTTCCAACAGGCCAGATGGGTCCTTTGGTATAAATGCATTCCTAACATTTATCTGATTCTTTAACAGGAATAAAAAAAAATGATATGGATAAGAGAACACAAAAAAATGTAAATAATGTTTTAGAGATTAAGTCATATTTACCCTATTTTCTGAGTCACTCCTTAGTAACTTAGATGTATCATTAATTTAGGTGTGTTTCCAATTCTGCAGTGATTCTAGGGGGAAAAGTTATATATCGGTTATATTCTATATCAACAGGCCCTCAAAGATATTACATTTGTTCGACTAAGATTGTTGGCATAATAAATATGTGACAGAGAACAATGAGACATAACACATTAAACTATGCCTTCTTATTTCGAGTCAACACATATATATTAAATATATACCCTGCCAAGCAGTGCTTTGGTTTCTGGGGCCACAAAAATTTAAAAACAAGAACTGGAAAATGTGTACCTATAAATTAATAAGTTATTCTTCTGTAAAATAAGAACAACAATAAAAGTTTATAAGTTGAGTGTATCCTTAATATATATAAACTTAATGATGTGGAAATATATATATATATACATATACACACAATATTTATATATGAAGTACATATATAGCATATATGTAAATATACACATATTTATTTCTATATTGAAATACTTTATAAAATTAAAAAGATGAGATAACAATCAACATAAAGTTCTATTTTTTTTTCACATCCAAATTGATTACCTTCCTCACCTGGTGAGCATCTTCCTCATTTTGGGAACCAATGGTGTAAAGGACATGGTTAACACAGAGACACAGGGCTGCTAAGGGAAGACTTCCTGCAAAGCGTGACTCATTATCTAAGATTAAATGTTGCTTTTATTGTTATTATTTTTGTTAATGAAGAAGAGGAAGGAAGAACATGCAGTGCACAGGAAAAAGTTTAAAATATATGGGTACATGTAATTTCACGATTAAAAAAAAAACCAAATAATTGTGCACTTGTAAAACATCAAGTAGAGGAGAAAATAAACCAAGATGATGCCTGACAGATATCAAGTGCCATATAGTGAAAGGACACAACAAGCATATTAAAGACTGAGATATTATTTCATAGACTTAAGATGCCAGGAAAGGGCTTTGAAGACACCAGAAAGACCATTTTGGAAGAATGCAGATAAGGGGTCTCAAAGTGGGGCACGTGCTTGGGGTATGGGAAGAAAATTTTAGAACTTCAATTTATATTTATTTATAGTGTTCTTTTTAAAATGTCTATTTTTTCAAATATTCTATAATAAATACAGTATTATATATTTAATTATAAATGAGTGTATACATATGTGAATGTACCTGCAGATTTTAACTGATAAATTGAGTGCTCAAAATAGATTTGGAAGCCATTAAGTTTGAGAATAGTTTGAAAGGAGGCATAAGGATAGAAGGAGGAACCTAGGTGACACAGGTATATTCATTTGGATGAAGGATGGTGATGAGGGTCTGCACCAAGGCAGGAGCAAGGGGAGTGGAGAGAAGACACTGACTTGGTTGATATTCAGCAGGTATACTTTCTCCCCACCAGACATTGAACTTGCATCTAATCTGTTACCTACACCTAGCAGACTTGATTCTATGTGTTCAGAAAAATCTCAGAGGATTTTGTTGTCTCTAAGTTTCATCTAACTTGAGATTTTGGTTGGGATGACACATTTCTCTACAAGGTTATAGCAAACCTGAGGTTTCTCTATGCATTATTCCCCTCTAAACCTCCATGATGATCACTGGATTAGAAGACCCAGAAAATTATCCAGAAATGAAGAAGAAGGAGCAGTGGGAGAGAAGATGAAGGACTTGGAGGGGGAAGGTACAGTAAGGGGAGGGAGGAGAGGAAAAAGACTGTCTTCTAAAAGAGCATCTCATTAATAAGGTCAAAGTCCAATTTGAAATATCATTCTCTTTCTCATTCCCTCTCACTTCATCGTCAGTCATCTGATTTTCAAGGATGAAGTCTAGAACACCTTTTGGAGATGGGCTGAATTGCTCTTTTCAGAGAGGGTATGCTTCAGAGAGATCCATTATTCTTTGAAGACACATACATGCCCAGTAGTCTATCCTCTGCCATCCTGGAAACTGAAGCTACTGTAAGGGAAGCTGTGTCTCTAACCTGTCTTCAAGACTATGTGTAGGGCTATAATCCTTTCCTTTCCTTTCCTTTCCTTTCCTTTCTTTTCCTTTCCTTTCCTTTCCTTTCCTTTCCTTTCCTTTCCTTTCCTTTCCTTTCCTTTCCTTTCCTTTCCTTTCCTTTCCTTTCCTTTCCTTTCCTTTCCTTTCCTTTCCTTTCCTTTCCTTTCCTTTCCTTTCCTTTCCTTTCCTTTTCTACCAAAAATCATAAACACATATATTTCTATTTCAAACATAAACATATTATAAAAGCATAATATATATTATATACATATATAATGTTTCATCATATGTATGCATGTGCATTCACGTTTGGGCGGGGAGTGTGTATGTCTATGTGTATAGTCTGGCACAGGAAAATAATCATAAACTCAACAACCCTGCCCAGCCCATATAAGCTATTAAAAAAAAAATCTGACAACTTAATTAACTTCTTTGAGTTATCCTCCTCACCTCTAAAATGGTAATAACAGTGCCCACCTTGCTATTTTATTGTGCAGATTAAATGAGATGTATGTAGTACGTAGAAACCTAATAGATCATAAGCATTATTATTTTACTGAGGGAGATAGAATTGCCTTCTTTGACTTCAACGATATCCTTGCAAAAGTTCAGAAATATAAGAACACTGAAAATTTAATAGAATTCACATTTATTGAGTGTTAGTTATATGGCAAATACAAAATAAACAAAACAATCTACCATTCTGGGGCTCAAAGAAAAGGAAGTGAGATGCTTACTGAAATGTATGTGCAAAATATAAAAGATAAAGGTAAAAAAGATAGAGGGAGGAAATGAAGGAAGGAGAGAAAGAGAAAAAGAAAGACAGAGTGAGAAAGAGATTGGAAGGCTAAGTGAAAGAGGAATGATTTGAGCTGGTCTATGAAACCTAATTTATCCAGAGGCCACATTTGGCAAAATTGAATTAGGAAGTAAAGAAACAGATCTCTGAGGGTATTCATAGCAATGCAAAACCTTCATGCATTTGTGGAAAGGAGACTTCTGTCCTCTTGCTGACTCAGGATCTTTTCCCTTGTTTCTGATAAACAATGCGATGCATTTATTCACCTAATGTCCTACTACATGAGAGATTATAAATAAAATTTTAGGCAAGGTAGATTTTATTGCTAGTGGCCAATGTTTTGAGAGCAAAAGAAAGTGGCAGCTAATCATCTAATAGAAGAAGAAGAAAGGGAAAACACATTAAAATTAAGTATTAGAATTTCAAAATGAAACCAGGCATTTACCTGTAACACACCCCTTTCCTCTGTGTATCAGCACATTGGGACACCATAAAAACTGCTTTTTGAAGTGATGGGTTGAGTCATCAAAAACAAGTTAAATTATATTTACCATCTCTTTTAATGAAATTAAAGTGTAAAATGCATTGTTGAAAGATACCATTAAAATAATTAATAAATCCATGGGGCACCTGGGTGGCTCAGTCGCTAAGCATCTGCCTTTGGCTCAGGTCCTGATCCCAGGGTCCTGGGATCGAGCCTGGCATCAGGTCCCCTGCTCAGTGGGAAGCCTGCTTCTCCCTCTCCCAATCCTCCTGCTTGTGTTCCCTCTCTCACTGTGTCTCTCTCTGTCAGATAAATAAAATCTTTAAAAAATAGTAATAATAATTAATAATTCTTCCGAAGACTTAGTGTTTAATAGCTAGCTGCCTGATAGTGGGTCACTTAACATATCAGAGCCGGATTTCCTTAACTATAACATCCACATGATTATACCCACCTAGTGGGGGTTGTGGTACGTTGTAAATAAGATAATAATTATAAGTGTGCCTGGTTTGGCACATAAGATATTGACTAGTTAATTTTTGCTTTAAAAGGATTTGCCTTATTTATTTGGAAAATTCATTTCTCTTGAATTTACCATGGTGAGAGTTAAATTAACAGTTTTTTCTTTCTTTCTTTCTTTCTTTCTTTCTTTCTTTCTTTCTTTCTTTCTTTCTTTCTTTCTTTCTTTCTTTCTTTTCTTTCTCTTTTTTGTTAAACAGCCAGATTGTTAAATACGAAGGATTAACATATGTTTTAGTATGTTACACTATAAGTTGTTACCTTATCACAGAGGTTCTTTCAAAATTCACAATTCCTTTTAGAATTGAAGAACGCCACATGGTGCTAACATGGAGAGAGAACCATTTCTTTTTCATGAATACAAGGTGTGTGTTGGATTTATCACGCAACTGTGAGAACTCAGATTCTCTCCTTGTTGATTCATTAAGCCTGAGTCGAGAGGGGCTTAGCCCACAAAAAAAAAAAAAAAAAAAAAAAAAAAAAGTGTGTGCATGCACATGTTGGAAAGGAAATTGATTTGTCTCAGTCTGTAGAATATACTCTGGAAATGAACCTTTATTAGCAAAGACTAAGTTTACTAAAAAGCAGTTGCCTAGGATTTTCCGAAGAAACATTTTATTTTACATTTGGAGACCTCCAACATGAACGGAACTACATTCACAAATATGACTCAGTCTTTCACTGAAAGCAATCTTTTCCTTTTTGAAAATAAAAAAAAAAAAAAATTTCCACTTTCATTATAGTCTTTCAATTCCACTCCGAAGCAGTGTTGCGGAAGTACATCCTTATTTTGCACATTGCCTTATCAACATTATGTTTCTGCAATATCTTTCACACCAAAGGAATGTGGAGTATTTGACTGAACTTATCAATGGCTCAATTCCCTCATTGCATTCTGGTGAAGATGAGGCAAGAGAACTTGTCATCCTAGTAGTTAAAGAGAGTTCAAGCAACACAACTCCTTGCAAATGTTGAATCTCTCAGCTCAGGCAATCGATGAGCTTAGTGTCTGATCCTGTCTGAGTTCCAGGCTCCCTGAGCAGAAGGTTGATTCCTAGATCCTTGGCAGCCTATCTCCTTTCTGTGCTACCCACACAGTGCCAACTCCACCCTCCCGCACAGGCACACCTCCTTCTGAGCATTATGTACAATTTTGAAATATGCCTTTTACTTGCATCTACTCATCAAATCTCATCTGATTTGTGTCTCATTATTTTTAAATACTATCAAAAGAAGATCAAATAACTAACTGTTCAATCTTCTTTTCAGTTTGGGCATAAGAGTACATTAGGAGAATCAGTCAAATGAGTGAAAGCCAGACTTGTGCTTGGGGGCTCGGGGGATTTTTGTAGAAAGACCTTGGAACGGTCAGAAGCAGAGAAAAGGAAGACCACATTGTTTTACACTTTAGAGCATACCAAGATTCTGCTAAGTCAGAATCTTCCTTAAGTATAAGGAGCCCGTGGAAATCCAGGAAAAGAAAAAAGTAAGTGAAGAGGTCAAAAATGAAGGTGAGGCACTAAAGCAGGAATGGATTTGGTGTAGGAATTCTGACATGGCCAGAACTGAGGTTGTTTTTACCAGTTGTGCTTGAATGGAGCTTTGTGGAATCTATCTGGATAGAAGATCAGAATGGTTCCAAGATTACCCAAAAACATAATACATAAACACGAAACATGCTAAGGACATATGGTTCAATATCAACACATTTCCTGAAGCCCTCTCACCCATGCACTTCCCACAAACTTTAAATATTCCCCTACCATGATAATAATCTCAATATCTATTTCTCTCTTTCTCTCTCTCTCTCTCTCTTTTCTCATTTATCTGATGCTTCAGTCAGAATGTGTGCTCAGGATCTTATCTCCCTGTCTGCAATATCTAGTACAGTACACAGCAGATTTGCTGAAGTGGCTTTTAGTGTAGCAAGCTGGTCATCTGGAAGAGATTTACAAATCCTGAGCCAATAATGAAGCAAAGTGACCTGGATAGTGTAAGATCAAGTCAGGGAAATGCAATTGCAAAAAGGGGTGAAGAGGTCTAAATGCATCATTTTAGAAGATCCAGTTGCATTCATTTAACAAATATTTATTGTACACCAACTATTATTGTCAGAAAGATGAGGAGATATTATTAGCCATAGTGTCTTCATGTGAGTAGTTGATATATTCTTCCTCCTATTAAGAAAAGTTCCTGAAGCCAGGGATCAAACTTAACGCAGCACTCTTAACAAATGAATATCACACCTTTTACATTTCATTAGAATTTTTAAGACAGTGGTTTATAGCAAAAATTTAAAACAAACAAACAAAAAAACCTTGCAGTGAATCATTAACATTGCTGTCAACTAATCTTTGGAGACACATTGCAAAAAAAATAGATTATGGAAGAATTGAAAATACTTGGCTTTAAGATATTTGAGATACAGTTGAGTATATGCTGAAAAATCATTAAGTTAACCTGTAGCTGATGGTAGAACAAAACTTATGCTATATTTTAATTTAGAGAGATCTTATTAATCCATGTTTTTAAAAATAACTGGGGATGATTACCATGTAACAGTGTAGGTTTGAGAGTCTGCATGGGCCAAATCTAGACTCTTCCTTGTTCACACATCCTTCTCCAGCTACTAGCTATTTCTTAGCTTCTTTTCACAGAAAAGCTCCTCAAGAGCTATATTTTCTTCCTATGTCTTTATGGGCTGGCATGGAAACCCTACTTTGCATGGAAGCTGTACCCTATGTGGAAGGACGGTTGACCTGAGCTTGCTGCTTTTCACCGTCTCTCACTCAAATGGGCTTCTGTCAACTGCTCTAGTGAAAAGGCTTCTATCAAGGTCAACAACTGTTCACATTTTACCAAATACCTATTACATTCAAAGCAGATAACAATTATCTCAAACCAGATTCTGCCCTGAACTTTGAAAATCCAAAGATGTGCTAACTGTGGGCTGCTGAGAAAGAAGCTGCCTACTCCCTTTTTGATGCTATTCTCTACAAATAGCCAGTGGAAGCATTGACATTTATATTATAGATCAGATTCTAAAGCAAGATTCCACCCCCCGCAGACCAAACAAAGCCTGAGAATGAAGTTGAGTGAGCAAATATGTAATGGGTTTCAAATGTAAACTATCTTTTAGTGAAAACTATAAAAAATTTTTGAAAAATTAAAAAAAAACATAAAAACAGGTAAACAGCAAATGAGATATTCATTTGCAATATAGAAGGCAGAGTGTTGATATTTATATAAAGAGGTCTTAGGAAGAAAGACTGAAGCCTCACTAGAAGGGTGGGCAAAGAATGCAAATGAATGATTTACACAGACAAAAGCAACATGAATTGTCTTTAAAAAAAGCAAAGTAAACTAATAGCAGGATGCCAAGGTTTACCATTTACATTGGCAGTGATTTTAAACTTAAAACTTCATGTGAAGAGGAGAGAGTGGAGAGAGTGCTGTCTTTCATTGCAAGTGGGAATGGAAAGTAGGAGAAACCTCATGTTTGGGAATTTGTAATATACACCAAAAACCCTAAAATTATTCATTTCCTTTAACATTGAGAATTCATTTCTGGACATTTATCCTAAGTAAATTAATTATAAATGTACATAAGTAGAGAACTGGAAGGATGTTTGTGGTAATGCATTTTTACACAGCTGTAGGCCACCCAGGCTCCTTGGAGTACTAACAGGACACCAAGCAAATCAAGGAGAGCCGGATATATATATTACATAGGATCATTCAGTCTCTAGCACATAAGTCGTACTCTACATGGAAGGGCTGGGTGACCTGAACTTGACTGCTTCTTGCTATCCACCATCATCATGGCTACCACACACACTATACCACAGCCACCACGCCCAACTATTGAACAAGAGGGAAATAAATGCTCAGTCCAGCAACACAGCCGTCAGGTTCCTTCTCATTCGGATCTCAGCTAAATTCCACAAGAGTACCTAATATTTCTAGAGACTACTAAGACTAAATATTTCCTCATAATCCTTGCCCAATGTGTAAGCCCATCCCAACATCTGTACTCACCTGAATTTTAGCTCCATGATGCTCTGAGCATTCTTTACTTTGATGCATATTCCCACCCCTCCTTTTTCTTCCAAATCCTTTTATCAGGTCTTTGAAACACCCACCAGAAAACTCTCTAGAATCTCCACATTTCAACTAAAACTGACTCTTTTTGAATCCACACTGTTTCTCCTGCATTTTATCCAATGGAGTCTTATGTATTCTAGATGGAAGCTCAGGGTTATCTTTCTCTAATCTAGGCACTTAACTCCTGAGAGAGAAATTCTCACTCCTTGCTACATGCCACCTCTATCCCTCCTCACTGTTGTCATCTTCTGGCTCTTGTAAACCATGTCTCTTGCATTGCAATCTTTGTTATCTTGAGGACTCTATTTCTGGATTTCAAATCAACATGAGAAACACATCAACGCTCTTGCTTCTCAGACACTCTCCTCTCCCATGGCATCTTTCTTTCTTTCTTTTTCTTTCTTTCTTTCTTTCTTTCTTTCTTTCTTTCTTTCTTTCTTTCTTTCTTTCTTTCTTTCTTTCTTTCTTTCTTTCTTTCTTTCTTTCTTTCTTTTCTTTCTTTCTTTCTTTCTTTCTTTCTTTCTTTCTTTCTTTCTTTCTTTCTTTCTTTCTTTCTTTCTTTCTTCTTTCTTTCTTTTCCTTTCTTTCTTTCTTTTCTTTTCTTTCTTTCTTTCTTTCTTTCTTTCTTTCTTTCTTTCTTTCTTTCTTCCTTTCTTTCTTTCTTTCTTTCTTTCTTTCTTTCTTTCTTTCTTTCTTTCTTTCTTTCTTTCTTCCTTCCTTCCTTCCTTCCTTCCTTCCTTCCTTCCTTCCTTCCTTCCTTCCTTTCTTTCTTTCTTTCTTTCTTTCTTTCTTTCTCTTTCTTTCTTTCTTTTTTAAGCTGCCCCCTGGAACTCACCATGTTTTGAAATGGCTCCAACTTCACAATCCCAACCTTCTGGCCCATGCTTCATTTCTGCTGATCATGTTCTTTGGTCTGCAGACTGCTCCACATTCTGTCCATCAGCCCCTCAGTTCACTTCTCCCCAGACCCAGCTTCATTCCAATCCTTCTCTTACCAAATTCTTAAATCCTCTGACCTCTTTGATCCTTCATTGTACATGCTTGGGAAAATATCCATCCTGCATGAATTAAACTTTGACTTCAAGCAGGGGAACCTCACAAAGCAACACTTTGATACTTCTATAAAATCAGGGTCCAACTTCAAACCAAGCTCCACATTGCTTACAACCCCACCATGCTTCCCGTAGGCTGGCTCTTTCTCTCTCAACAATGACTTTAAACTTTTTCTATACTCTTTAAACACCTCATCTACCTCCCAACTTTTATTAAGTGATCATATAACTTTCTTTGCAAGAAATAAAGAATTTTTTAAAAGGCAACTACTTTGCCTTCTGTACTAAAATGTCCAAACCTGCCTACATCTGCTCTCATTGGACCTTCATCTGCTCTTCAGTGGAGATTTCCCTCCTACTCTCCAAGGTCAGCCCTCTCCTGTGGGTGCTCTGCTCATATCCACCCCACCTCTCAGGAAACTTACCCTACCTAATGATTATTCCTATAGTAAACTCATGATTATTTCCTCTCTGTGCTCTAGAGGAAATAAGAGAAGCGTAAATCTCTTGCTTCTTTAGAAAGTGAAAAAACTAACCCATTCCTTCAACCTTTAATCTTCTTCTTGACCATATCCTCTATCTCCAACTTCACAAGCAACAGAGAGAGTTATGGGCTTTACACATGAGCTCTGAAACCAGATGGACATGGTATTAAATCCTGAGTTTGCCATTTATCATGTGGGTGACCTGGAGTAAAAACTGAACTTCTCTGAGGCTCAGTTTTCTCATCTCAGAAAAAATATGCATGTGGTTCTGCCTTCATAGGAATACTGCAGGGTTAAATAAGTCAGTGTCACATAAAGCACCATGCAGACTGTCTGAGACCTGGCAAATGCTTTAAATACCACTTATAATTGTTATTTATAGACAAATTTCTGGAAATAGTCGAGTGCACATGCTATCCCCGTGCTTTAACACCTCCTTTACACCTCAATGAATTGCACTCTGTATTCCATTCCAATACTCAACAGAAACTCTTCTTCTTAAGACTGCCAATGAAAATGACCTTCAGTTCCTCTGATTCAGTGAGTACTTTTCAGTTTCCATTTAATGTGATTTCTCAGCAGCCTTGAATACATTACTTAAATATATATTCAATGGAGATCTCTCTCTTTCTGTTGGAGATATATATATATATATATACTCTCTCTCTCTTTATATATATATAAAGAGAGAGAGGGACAGAGACAGAAAATATATATATATTTTCCCTTGCATTGTCCCCAATGATCCCTAACACTAGCTGATCCTTGTCAGATTCTCCTACCAGACACGGAGATATTATTTGAAATACATTTATTTTATTTCACGTCCATGCTCAGAACTTATAGTTCTGTGAAATAATTGTTGTTATTGACCTCAAGTTAATAGGATACTGAATTTTTTTAGATATAGAATGAAGCCCCTATACCATAACTTAAGGAACATTTTATAAAAGAGATTGACTCTTGAATTATTTATAAAAATTTCAAACCATTGAAAAAGTTTAAAAAAAAATCTGTCACCTCCAGACCTTTTACCCAACTAAATGTAATCACTTTAATAGTTTTCTTTTTTTGTGAATTCCTAAACAAAAAACAAAGGAAATTTTTAAGGAAAAATATCTGAAAATAGGTACCCAACTGACAAGAAGTCCAGCTTCTGACACAAAGAGTATTAAGCCAGAGGACTGGGTACATTGCCTCTGTTTAGAAGGCAGGTTCTTTTTTTTTATTGTTATGTTAATCACCATACATCAGTAGTTTTTTGATGTAGTGTTCCATGATTCATTGTTTGTGCATAACACCCAGTGCTCTACGCAGAATGTGCCCTCTTTAATACCCATCACCAGGCTAACCCATTCCCCCACCCCCCTCCCCTCTAGAACCCTCAGTTTGTTTTTCAGAGTCCATTGTCTTTCATGGTTCATCTAACCCTCCGATTTACTCCCCCTCATTCTTCCCCTCCTGCTATCTTCTTTTTTTTCTTAACATATATTGCATTATTTGTTTCAGAAGTACAGATCTGTGATTCAACAGTCTTGCACAATTCACAGCACTCACCATAGCACATACCCTCCCCAGTGTCTATTACCCAGCCACCCCATCCCTCCCACCCCCCACCACTCCAGCAACCCTCAGTTTATTTCCTGAGATTAAGAAGTCCTCATATCAGTGAGGTCATATGATACATGTCTTTCTCTGATTGACTTATTTCACTCAGCATAACACCCTCCAGTTCCATCCACGTTGTTGCAAATGGTAAGATCTCATTCCTTTTGATGGCTGCATAATATTCCATTGTGTATATATACCACCTCTTCTTTATCCATTCATCTGTCGATGGACATCTTGGCTCTTTCCACAGTTTGGCTATTGTGGACATTGCTGTTATAAACATTGGGGTGCATGTACCCCTTCGGATCCCTACATTTGTATCTTTGGGGTAAATACACAGTAGTGCAATTGCTGGATCATATGGTAGCTCTATTTTCAACTGTTTCAGGAACCTCCATACTGTTTTCCAGAGTGGTTGCACCAGCTTGCATTCCCACCAACAGTGTAGGAGGGCTCCCCTTTCTCCGAATCCCCGCCAACATCTGTCATTTCCTGACTTGTTAATTTTTTGCCATTCTGACTGGTGTGAGGTGGTATCTCATTGAGGTTTTTGATTTGGATTTCCCTGATGCCGGGCGATGTTGAGCACTTTTTCATGTGTCTGTTGGAAATTTGGATGTCTTCTTTGGAAAAATGTCTGTTCATGTCTTTTGTCAATTTCTTGATTGGATTATTTGTTCTTTGGGTGTTGAGTTTGATAAGTTCTTTATCGATTTTGGATACTAGCTCTTTATCTGATGTGACATTTGCAAATATTTTCTCCCATTCCGTCGGTTGTCTTTTGGTTTTGTGGGCTGTTTCTTTTGCTGTGCAAAAGCTTTTTATCTTGATGAAGTCCCAATAGTTCATTTTTGCCCTTGCTTCCCTTGCCTTTGGCGATGTTTCTAGGAAGAAGTTGCTGCGGCTGAGGTCGAAGAGGTTGCTACCTGTGTTCTCCTTTAGGATTTTGATGGACTCCTGTCTCACGTTTAGGTCTTTCAACCATTTGGAGTCTATTTTTGTGTGTGGTGTAAGGAAATGGTCCAGTTTCATTCTTCTGCATGTGGCTGTCCAATTTTCCCAACAGCATTTGTTGAAGAGACTGTCTTTTTTCCATTGGACATTCTTTCCTGCTTTGTCAAAGATAAGTTGACCATAGAGTTAAGGGTCCATTTCTGGGCTCTCTATTCTGTTCCACCGATCTATGTGTCTGTTTTTGTGCCAGTACCATACTGTCTTGATGATGACAGCTTTGTAATAGAGCTGGAAGTCTGGAATTGTGATGCTGCCAGCTTTGCTTTTTTTTTCAATAGGAGGCAGGTTCTTTTTTTTTTTTTTATTGAGAGAGAGAGAGAATGGTAGAGAGAGCATGAGAGGGAAGAAGGTCAGAGGGAGAAGCAGACTCCCCGCTGAGCAGGGAGCCCGATGCGGGACTCAATCCTGGGACTCCAGGATCATGACCTGAGCCGAAGGCAGTCGCTTAACCAACTGAGCCACCCAGGTGCCCAGGAGGCAGGTTCTTAATTTGGGAGGCCATGGACACATTGCACAGTTAGATGGAGCCCAACCTATTTCAGCTGTGTCATGCAGCCTAACACATCATCCCAACATGTGGTGGACCCAAAAATACTCATTGATTTGCTCAAGATGATGTGGGTTGGCAATCTGGGCTATGCTCACCAACAGACCTCCTGCAGGTCTCTCCTGGCATCCCTTATATGAGGACAATCACCAAGAAGTTCAACTGACATGAGATGGTAAGAGATGTCCTCACTTACATGTCTGGTGTTGGTGCTGGCCATCAACAGGAGCTTTCTCTCCACATGGTTTTCCATCCTAGAGAAGATGAAGCCATGGCATCTACACATGGAAGGAAGGGGGCAGCAAAAGAATGAGAACAGAAACTGCAAAGGTTCACAAGATGAAGCTCAGAAGTCACAGCACATCTGCAGCATTCTGTTGGTCAAAGCAAGTCACAAGTCCAGACCAGATTCAAGGGGAATAAAAAAAATCTGCCTCTTGATGGGAGAAGAGACATAGTCACAGTGCAAAGGAATGTGCCAACAAGGATTGGAGAAATGGTAGCAATCTTTGCAAACACACTATCTCAATGCCATTTCTTGGAGTAAAGTTTTTCAGAACATAAAATAAATTGCACAGAATTACAAAGGAAACCAATTATAGAATAGTCCAATTATAGATTTTTCAACTAGGTTTTTGATGTAGTAATATGAGTTATTTATGTCATTAAGAATACAATATCTAGTAATGAGTCTAATAAATACCATCATTTTCAAATTAGTAATGAGCATTATGATATTTTGAGAACCTGCAATAACTATAATGTAGTTTTTTCTTTAACTATGATTTTTTTTATTGATGGCAAACACAACTTTTATGGTCTGTGTCTTAGATTCATAACTGAAGGAAATGCAAACTTTCAATGTGAAGTCAGAGAAAATAAAAATGTAATTCTCCCACCTAAATTCATTAACCCCTGATGTCCAAGGACCCAGGAGAAGTAGCTTGCTTTAGGTTTGTGACTTGCTTACATGTATATGTGTGTGACACTCTGTGTCCCTGTAGTAGAAGATATAATCTGAGTATACCCAACTCTCACATCTGCAGGATCCATACTAAAACTGAGCATTCCTGAACCCACCAAATATTGCTCAGATATTCATGATCGGTCAGGCTCTATATGAGTTATATCCAAAGCTCCCAGGATAAAGTAATGAACTAACTAGGCAAAGTCCCTGCTCTTACAGAGCACACATGCATTCTAGTGTGTGTTATGTTATCATGAATAAATGAATCAACCCTGCTGTGACTTCTATCACTGAAGGACTAGCTATAGCAGAGTAATTTTTTTTTGTCCTATGAACAGACACTTTGCACATGATCTAGTACAAAGCCCTAATGTAATTGGCAGATGTTGGATAAGCATTTCTTAAAGGAGTGAAGAGCTGTTCTTTATATTCTAGTAGTAATGATAACAAACTTCAGAAAGCATTATTGTGGCTCTTTTTTCCATGTAGAAAAAATCAAATTATTTGTCTCTATGATAACTTGATCAGCAATAAAAACAAACAAGATAAAGTATCTTAAGTGGTAAAAGTTTATCTGGGCAGAGATGTTTTTATGAATACCTTGTGATTAGACATAATGCAAGCATACCCTTTAATGATGTTAATGTGTGAGAGTGTATGCAAGGAAATTATTAAAATGGATGCTGGGAGCACAATACTACTTATGAAGCCAATTTTTAAATTACTATTGAATATAAGACTGCACCTGTTAAAATAGTAATTTTCTCTAAGGCAGTTTCTATGTTTACCATAAAATAGCACTAGCTTGATCTTTGATAGAAGATGAAATTGGGTTTTCATCTAAAGAGGCAATAAATAGTCGCATGCTCATTCTCAGCAGGTTTCTGCAGTTGACCTCATTCCTATACACTATTCCTGGAGAGTAACAATAGGAAGATTTTTTTATTATTATTCTTATTAATCTTGTTTCTTTCTCGTAGGAGAGTAAAGTACATGAGACAATAAAGTACAATAAAAATTCTGTACTATTGTTAAAAGCTTGACAACTTTGCAAGGTAAATGGAAAGAGCATGTAGGAAATTAGAGTAATTAGCCTCTGTTATCTCAATTACAATAGTCAATCCCATCATTTAATTTGGCCTTGATTGTCCACCCACTTGACCCTTTTCCTTTTATTACAATCCATTGACCTCCCAGATTTATTATTTTTTCTCTCTTCAGGATCCCATGATCTAACACTCTATTTATGTCCTTAATAACACAACACACCAAATTTTGCTGCTATCTTTCCACTGTTCACATCTTAGAAATTCCTCAATTTTGATTCAGTCTGGCATCTGCCTTCCTTCCTGCTCTGTCCTTACTGGTGAAAAAAATAGATAAATATTGTTATAAATACTTATTTATATAAATGTATGATTTATAGTATTTGTATAAATACATATATAAATATGTACATATGCATACATACAAAATATGCAAATACATATACATACAATCTAGACTCTGAGCTGTATTCATATACAGGCTCCATTTTTGCTGGATCTTCAGCATCTCTTGGGAATCCCCTTCTCCCATTCTCCCCAGCATATATTCTGAATGTTCATCAAGCTCATCCAAAGTACTGTGCAACATTTCCCTATGTTATGCTCCACATTTAAACATGCCTTTTAAATCATAGAGAAAATAGAAATCATTAATCAGAACTCCCTTCTCCCTTCCTTGAACCCCTCACAAATGTATCAGTATCTGTTTTCTTTACCTCCTTTTATTGAATATCTGGGGATCACATTGCTCCCCTAATCTTTTCACACAATCTTCAGACTTTTCTGGAAACTCTCTCCATCAGTGATTCTCTATTTTCTGTATCCGCAATTTTCCTTGCTCCATAGGAAGATTCCCCACTTATCTAATAAACAGAATAATTCCCTCCTTTATCAGCAAACAAAAGCAAACAAACCAAAAGAAGCAGAAGAGGTAGAAGAAGAGGAGGGGGAGGAGGAGAAAATGAAGTAAAAGAATAAACAAAACCTGTTTTTAAGATTTGTGCATTTCTAGCTTCAGGTTTTGCCCCAGCCTTCTCTTCACATGCAAGCTTCTGGAAGGTATAATCTGTCCTCTCTGTATCTGATTGCTTGCCTCTTCAGTCCTCCACCTGTTATAAACTGACCCCTGTCCTATGCCCTCCACTATTCCACTCAAACCACTCTTATTAATGTAATAAACAAATTTCTGGTTCTCAGCTCCAGTCCACACGACACTTTTCTTCCTCTCTCTTAACCTGTTGGCCACATCTGACACTATTAACCCTGATCATTTCAAGATTCTCTCTCATCTTATCTGACAGGCTCATATCAGCTTCTGGCCTTTACACCTACCACTCTAGTCTTTCCATCTCATTCTCTTACCTGAGCTCTTATTTCTCGGTTCACTTATTTTACCCCATTTGCCCTTCTTTTGTCTACCCTTGAGTCCATGTTCCCACCTAGGTGGATGGCTTCAATGCTCACCTGATGTTGCCAGGTTCCAAATAAATTTCTCCCACTCACCTCTCTCTCAGGCTTCCTACTGCTTACTTTAAAGTGGATATCAAATAGAAACTTCAATATCATATTCAAATGGAACACATTACCTTCTCTGGCCTTCCAATGAGTGTATGAGGCACTAAATCGTTCCTCCCTCTCTGTCCCTGTGTTACCCATAGGAAAGGTACACCATGTCAGAAATGTGGGTGTCTTCTTCAGCTCTGACTCTGCTCTCATTCCCAATCAGTTCCCCCTCCCATTCGTCTCTGGAATCCATCTCATGTTCTCTTCTACCCTTGACATTGCTCCAAGTTCAAGCCCATCATCTCCTGCTTGGATCAGTTATTAGTGCCACAGTCCTAAAGGTGTAATTTTTTTATCTCATTGTTATTCTCTGACACAGTATCCCAACACATCAGCCCTTCCAAAGTACTTGAATTTCTCTAAGAAGTTCAAAGTTCGTGTTCTAATGTGATTTCCCCCCATACTTCAGCACGTGGTTCTGTCTGACTGGAATCACTTTACCACTCTCTCCCACTACTTGGTCCTCTGGGCAGTACTTATTTATCTTCTGAGGTACATTTAAAACATTACCTCCTTCCTGAAGGTTTCTTTTGTTTCACTCAGCAGAATTATGCACTTAAACTATAGAAAATAACTTTCATGTATAACTGTTTTGGACCTCTTATTGATTTAATATTATCATCACTGCTAGGCTATAAGGTAAATACAAGAAAAAGCTATGTTTTATCGACTTTCTTTTTCCTAGTGCCCAGCACAGCGTCTGAGCCATTTTAGACACTGTTGATGAATGAATGAATGAATGAATGAATGAATGAATGAATGAATTTGGGGGCAGTACCATGGAAAACATAAACACATTTGTACGTTTCAAAGAGGACAATAGCACCAAATTGGTCCTTAACACAAAAAGTAAATAAAGAGAAGGTGGGATTTTATAACAAATTTTCTATGGAGCATGTCTTTATGTGTTACCAGAGTTCCAAAGCTCTACAGAAAATCTGAGTGAGTGACAATCAAACCTTGAGCAACAAGATGATTAAAAAAGCTGAATAATAATTTTCCAACTATTTCCTCAAGATATTGGACACTGATGCAACCATTATTCTTATTCTGAGGATCTTAGTTTCTATTAAATTAGATAAGGTGTGGAGGATGTATGCCCCATTCCAAAGGTGAAGAAAGTGAGGGTAAAGCAATTAAGGAGTAAGTTTATGAGAAATTTTAAGCTCATAGTTATAACACTACCTCTTTCCCTTACTCCAGAAAGCATTTCACAATGCAAGTGAGAATAGACTTACTATTAGAATAACCTTTCTTTCAATTCAATTTATGAATACATAAACCATTCACAAACTTCAATACTTTATTATAAGAAGAACTTTGCTCGTGAATATATTCCTCCACTGATCAAAATGCACCCATGTGTCTTGACAGTAAAGTTGGAAATCATTCCATTAGACTATTGATTGGCTCACCAAATATCTTTCTTTTACTGGCAACCTTAAAAAATGTAAATAATAAAAAAGGATCTCAGTGATGTAGTGTTCAGTTGCGTTTACATTCTTGCCATTAGCAAATATATATTTCTCAAAAAATAGTCTTTTAATGCAGTGTGGTATCTTGGATTAGATCCTGGAATAGAAAAGAACTGTAGAAATCTGAATAAAATCTGTAGGTTAGATAACACTATTATACCAATATTAACCTAGTTTGGAAAAATGTACCATATTTATGCAAGATAGTAACATTGGGGGAGCTGGGTGAAGAGCAAGTGGGAGCAGTCTGTACTATATTTGCAACCTCCTGCAAATCTAAAATTATTTTAAAATAAAGTTTTTTTAAATGTTACCTCATACTTACAGAGATGTTTTTTTGAAATTATTATTGCTATGAAAAAGAAAGTTAATTGGTTCTCATACTCCTTATGTATTTATCATCTGAAAACATGCAGTGGGTACAAAAACAAAAAACCTAGACTAGTGGATTCCCAGCAAAGATCAGCATCACACCGTACAATAAGTAAACATGAGCTTACAGCTGTTCCCACGTTACTGCCCGGCCATTACAGGGAAAGGGAATGAAGTGCCAGGAGATAAAATTGATTTTTTGCTCCTTCTGCTAGATAATAATGCCTAACATCTATCTTACTTTTAAGATCAAGGCAGGAACTAAGACACAGCCTAGAGGAAAAAAAATATCAAAATCAATATCATGCAGTATATCCTAGCCACATATGATTCATGCTAAAGTTAATACAATGGATATAAGACAGAGCTGGTAATATCAATTTAGAATTATTTTTCAAGATTAGAGTTTGTGATCATTTCCATGTGCCAAGGTTAAGCTTCTGCTACATTAAAAAGTGTGTTGGGGGGGAAAGAGGGGGTAATGCATTATAGATTGGGCCAGAAATCAAAACAGAATACAGATGTGAAGAATGGTTTTGTTTCATTGCCACCTTCATATATTTGACTGGGTACAGATAGTGATGGTCAGAGTTGGAAGGACATATAACCAGCATTCATGTAGGCACAGTAGATGAATATCTAACTAATGAGCATGCATCGAACACCTACTGTGTGCTTAGAGAAGGCTATTCAAAGGAAAGAAATATAATACTGCAGGGTACAAACACAGAGCAGTAGACAGAAATAATCTATTTTTTTCTTTTTTTGTATCATACATAATTCTCACTGACATTAGTAGGATTTAAGAATAAATAGGGAATGAAAAATTGTACTTTATTTCCATTTGTGCCCTATCCCTAGCAGAATCTGCCCAGTTTAAATGCAGTTACATGATTCACAGCCTTAATGCGGGTATAGTGGCATCAGGAAATATTATAAATGCTTGTGTCAGAGCCTTCGTCTTAAACTGATATGATTCTTCTCAGCATGCTTGCATTTTAGATGGAAATAACACAATGATAATGTTCAGGGTGAGGTTTAGAATTTTTGAACTCTAAATGTGCTTTCTATATTCAAAGGCAGATGAAACCCCTTCTTGGTATTATAGTTTGCAAACTTTCAGAAATGTGACTGTAAGTTCCTATTTTGAAATTCATACTTCAATTATAACGCAAACCTAAAATTCTTAATAACTGTGAATACCCATTGAGTACTTACTACATGCAAAGCACTGTGCTAAGCGTTCACGGACTTCTTGCTAATAATATTATGCCTTAAAAAAACATTATTAGCATACCATTTGTTACATGAAATACCAAGTTTAGGGAGGTAAATTAAATACTCAAAGTTAAACAGTCAGTAAGTGGTGATCTGTGGTTCAACCTCAGGCTCTCTAAATGCAGAATCCATCCTCAAAATCACCCTGTCTGCACAATACTGTTTTCACAGTTTAATAATTTAATTACAATGCCAGAATTTCTTTGCTTCTAAAATAATAAAATTATTATTACTTGAACAGAGCTTTTTTTTTTTTTCCTCTATGAGACAAAGTTTTTAGTTTTCAGCATCAAAAAAAAAAAAAAAAAAGAAAGGTAAATGTTTAAGTTGTAAAAGGGAAAAGGGGCAGAATAAAAGTTGAGAACTGCATTGGGAAGAAGAACCTTCAGAGCTGGATGGTGCAAAAGGGACAGTCAACAAAGGCATGGGGATAAACTTTACCAGTCTGCATGATTCCTAAAGACCTGATAATGTTATGTCAGCACGAAGAATATTATAGAGAGAGAATACAGAACAAATGAGAACATGAGGCTGCATAGAACGATAGGGATCCTGGCAGGCATATGGGACCAGAGCTGCAAGCAGGGACAAGACAAAGCCCCACCCCACGCACAGAGAGGAAGTATGAACTCGGACAGCTACCACCAACACTAAGACTGACTCTGGCATGCACACAGTTATTCGTAAAAATGGGGGTAAAAAAAGTGCCATATTCTGAGTCAGGCTGGGCATGGGTTTCTTCTTCTGGTGCCCAAAGTGCTATCCTTGCAAATTGAGGATTATTGAGAGGGTCACTGATGCCTCCAATGAGGACATAGTGTGGACTAAAGGGTGTCCAGTGATTATACAAGAGGGTGGCAGTGACGTGAGTCCCACTCTGCCTCACCCTGGATCCCAAGGAGGAGGCCAACCTGCCTCCTAAGGAGGAGAAGATTTTCAACGAAAAGTAATATAAGAAATGTCAGAAGAAATGCAATGAAAGGGAAAAGAATGCCTCCTGACAAAGCAGTCCCAGCAGGGCAAGCGTCTGCGAGCATGACATTATGGTCCAGCCAATGCCTCTGCGTGACAGAGGACAAGGAACCAGAGCTCTACCTAAGGAAGGTCAAAGTTGGGAAGGCAAAAAACCTTCCTCCTTCCCACCCTAGCTCCTATGGTAAAGGTGCTTATTATTTAGTAATTATTAAATATAATTATTAAAGCATCCAGGCACTGAGAAATGATAGGAGAAAGTTGAAGGCTTTGTTTGCCAGATCTCCAGAGTGGCCACATCTATCCTTTTGAAGGCTAATAATCCTTAGCTTGCTTAAAGAGAATAAGGGAAAACAGTTTCCTTCCCCTTTAAGCTAGGAGTGCTCCTTGGCAAATGTTGTTAGTTCTATTATGTGCTATGTGACGTTTTATGTGACAAGTATCCCAAAAAGGGCTGAAGAGGGGAAATGCACCCTCCAAAGGCAAGCCATCAGTCAAGAGTGATTCCAGTAGAGCATGAATCCTACTCTGTCTCAATACTGTTATTTATAGCAGCACTTTGGTTAAAATCCCCAGGCAGCTTCTCTTTCTGTGGAACTGGAAGTGAGAAGTGCTTCAAGGAGAGGCCTTGCAGGAACCTCAGTGCTGCTGGAAGATCTGCACACATAGCTCTGAATGGTGTCAAAGCCCCCATCTGGGTACACAGTGTGGAGACATCATCTGCTTCTCTGCCCGGTCCGGATATGAATGTGTGGAATCTGGTAAACACATGTCAGTTTTTCCTCTGGAAAAGGAAGGAGAGCCCGTGGGGAGTGATGATAGGTGTGTGTGTGTGTGTATGTGTGTGTGGCAGCTGATGAAACAAAATTCGAGTCGATCTTTTGGACTTTTTTATTTTTTTCATTTGTATCCAAATGCTCTTGCTCTTCCTTCTTATATTATCTTGATGATGGATACCTCTCACCTCTTTAAATATGGTGCTTTGCTGTTATTGCTGTTCCCGTGGCTTCCATTAATTGTTAAGTGCAGCGCATGTCGCACATAGATTCCTTTCCCGTGGAAGGAAAACGGGCTTCAGGATCACACACACACAGGCTCAGAGGCTGAGCCTGCCCCATTACCACTCATTCAGTGAAACATACTGAGCACCTATGTGTCGGGCACTGAAATACCTGCTTGTGCAAGTCTACTCTTCTGACACTTATGCTGTGATGAACATGACTGGTGGCCCCCAAGTAAACATCCCCTGGGATGTGGAGTCAAATAGCCCCTGAGATGTGCCATAAAGCAAAGGAAACCGGGATGAAGGGTGGCAGGGAAGGTTGGCTGACAAGATGGCACTTGAACAGAACTTGATGAGAAGGAGGGAGCCACACAGACTTTGGAGGGAAGGGAAGGGTGCACCATGCAGAGCAAAGGGTAAGTACAGGGGCCAGGAATAGGAGTGTCCTCTTGAAGAGCAAGCCAGTACTGATGAGGAGATGGAGCCAGGAGGAATACACACAAGATTAAGTCACCTTGATAAATGATCTCTTCTAAGCTTTAGCATTCAACTAAATATGGCACTAATAATGCAGATCCTTGGGGTTATTATACGGGCTAGAGCAAAATTTTCCAAGGGGCTTATTACACATCTGGTTCAGAGTAGGGAGCCAGTTATTCTCCATTTTCACACTCTCCCTCTCGGCCCCTCTGTGCCTGGCTCTGTGCCCGGGGAGCCCAACCACTATGAACAATGCCACCCAGGCTCCTTTGTGGGTCTGCTCAGAGGCCAGGAAGAGATAGGTTGAAATATTTCCTTTCCACTTACTCCCTGCTTTGGTGTTACATTTCTTTCAATAGCTGCATTTCCCCAAGAATATAGCTTCATGATATTGTGATTGATTGATTGATTGATATTGTGATTTATAATAAGAATTATATTATTCACCCCATTCCTGGCAAAAAATTCCTAAAACCCTTGGAATTTTCTAAGGGATGAGAGAGATGAAGGTGTCCCTCATTATGAATTACAAGCCCCTTCAACCACACCTGATTTTTTGTACTCAGGTGACTTTTGGAAAGTCCCTAGGTCACTGAAGGATGGGAGCTAATTACCAGGAGAACCAACCATGTGATTGGAGAATTAGAACTTTCTTTCTTTCTTTTTTGTTTTTTTTTAAGATTTTATCTATTTATTTATTTAGAGAGCTTGAATGGGGGCAGAGGGAGAGGGAGAGAGAATCTCAAGCACACTTCATGCTGAGTATGGAGCCTGATGTAGGGCTCAATCCCAGGACCCTGAGATAATGACCTAAGTTGAAATTAAGAGTCAGATGCTTAACTGACTGTGAGCCACTCTAGCAAATTTGAAGAGAAGGTTGTGGGGATCTCTGATTCATGGCCCATCAGTCAGAAGCACAGGTAACAACTCGGACTTGAGATTGGCATCTGAAGTGGGAGGAAAGAGGCAGTCTTGTGGGGCTGGGCCCTTAACCTGTGGGATTTGATGTTATCTCCAGGTAAATAGTGTCAGAATTGAGTTAAATTGTAGAATGTCCAGCTGGTGTCACAGAATCTTTGATGTGTGGAAAACCCACACATATATCGTGTCAGGGATGAAATAGTGTTGTAAATAAGTATTGAGAGTAGAGGAGACACACAGTAGTGTGTTTTTCTTCTAGCATTAGCCCCTTCCTAGAAGTCCTTCCTCCATGGGTCTAGTCGTCCTGGGCTTTTTCAACACTCTTTCCTCTCTGTGTCCTTTCAACCTTAAGGATGGCGGTTGTTGGCGTGCAGTTGGTTGCCTCTGGCTATTGCATCATCCCTCCTTTGTCTGCTTTTTGTTTCTCTAACTCTGACCATGCCTCTGGTGGTAGTGCAGTCATTAAAGTTTCCTAGTTTGAACCATTTGACATAAATTCTGCTCCTTGCCAGCACCAGACTGATAGAGAAGTACTTGATAAATATTATTGTTGCTGCTGCTGGTCTCATTATTTATACTCTTCTCACCAACACACTCAACCCACATGCAAACTATAATCATACCGGATTGTAGCTATTGCCAGAAGACATAAATCCCCCAGAACATGGTGCATGGTAGAAAAAAATAATTTTCCCTTTACTATTCTAGGTTCTTGGCTGAGACCCACCTGTAATAAAATACAGAATAACAGGAGAAAAATGAACAAGTTTAATAAAATATATACCTCCTGTGCATATGGAAAACAGAGTAACTCCTCCAAGTACCCAAGCCAACACCTTAAATAGCATCTCCAGCTAAAGACAGAAGAAAATATTAGGGGGGAGCCTTATGGTAGGTTTTCAGGTAAGGCTCAGTAACCGAGATTGTTGTGTAGATCTCAATTATTGATTTCTCCATCTGTCAAAGTTTCTAGAGATTTAATCATCCTGCTAGGGAGGGAGAGGGAAATAACCTTTGTCAATGGGGATTTCCCTTATAAATGTAAATGCCTCTAACAGAAGCATAACGTTCAGAACTTCTCTGTCTGCTTTTTCTTAAAAATAATTAGCCTAAAATAATCCTTATGCCAAAGAGGCATATTCTGGCATGGCAAATTCTGATCCCCTTCCATAGTCACACCCAGAATACTGAAGTATTCAGTATTTTCAGGGAAACACACACACACACACACACACACACACACACACACACACCAAAACATTGAGACCAAAGAGGACCAGAATATAGACTTTTGAATTTCTTTCAGTCTGTATTAGTTTCCTGTGACTGTTCAGCAAGTTACTACAAGCCACTTGGCTTCAAAACACAGAGATTCATTCATTTTCTCAGTTCTGGAGGCCAAAAGTCTGAAATTAATGAAGAGTCGGAAGAAAGGCAAGTAGGGACAATCCCCCCCACCACCACCACCACTGGCCCTAAGAGGAAACTACCCTTAAAAGGATTTTATACCCCCTGGAAGGAGCTCTCTACGCTTTCCCGTGGGAACAACTGCCTGATAGGTAGATGAGTGGGGACAAAAACCTGATTGGGTGACAGGCACATGGAGAGTTAATCAGATTAAAATAGCCTGTCAACAAGCCCGCAATATCCCCTAGACTTAGAAATTCTGGGGTCAACCCCCTTGGGTCCCTTCCCTCTTTGGGAGCTCTGTACTACTATGGCTCAATCAACTTTGCTTTGCTGCTCACCAGTCTTCATCTAGTCTACCTCTTCATTCTTTGAAGCAGCAGTGTGACCAGGAACTGCAGGCACCAAAGGAAAAGAAATCCTGCCATAAAATCAAAGTGCTGGCCAGGGCACAGTCTCTTCAGAGGCTGTAGGGGAGAAACTTTCCTTGCCTCTTTCAGCTTCTGGTGGCTCCAGCCATTCTTTGGCTTGTGGCCACATTGCCTTTTCTTCTTGTCTTCTCTCCTGTGTGTCTTTCTTACAAGGATACACCTGATTCCATTTAAAGCCACACAGATAATCTAGGATAAAGCTCTTTCTTTCAAGATCCTTAACTTAATCCCACCTTGTGTTATATAAAATAACAGTAGTAGATTCCAGAGATTAGAAATGTGGACCTTGTGGAGTGGGGAGAGTCACCATTTAACCGAGGGCACAATTCCTCTTTTGTTTTTCTATTTTTAGCTGCTCTAATATGGCACAACCTTCTCTCATTTTCCAGCCTTTTTCCTTTGTGCTTTTCCTTACATTCTGGTTTTTGTTTTTGTTGTTTTTTTTTCCTCCCATCAGAATCTAAGTGGCAGAATGACTTTCTTCATTTCTTCTACAATATCTCTGAAACTGAGTAGCCCTACTCATTGAACCCACTGAAGAGTTCATTTTATTTCTTTTGTCCCAAACAGTTTTGCCTAGCAATACAAAAGATTCTCAAAATTTTCCTAGAATTTTCCTTGTGGAAAAAAAGAACCTGAAGGAAAATTGGTTCATTCTATCACCTGGAGAATTAAACACATGGAGATTCAAGGGACTCTAAGATGTTCATTTATATTATCACCTGTGAAAAGCAACATGTTCAACTTATCTTTGACAATATTTAAGCCTGATCTTTGTCACAAGCCATACTCATATAAAATTCTGAAGATTTATTTATTAGGACATAAAGAGTAACAACATATTTCATCATAATGAAGAAAGAGGAACTTTCCTAAATGTCTGTACTTCAATTCTGAAGTACCTACTTGATCTTCTTTATTTTCAACCACACAATGAAAAATTCAGGTCCTCTGGTGTGGTGAAAAGAGAAGGATCTCATTGTGAGCATTCCCTTCAGCCACAAAGAAGGCAGTGGAATCAGTTCAGCGATGAACTTTCTGTATCTCAGTCTCCTGTTCAGTTAAATCCAGGAGAGAATAGAAGCTGTCCATTTTTCTCTCAAATGGAAAGTTTTTATTCAGTTCTGACCTCAGTGTGAATGCTGTTCCCCAAACTGACAAATGATGCTTTCCTTGATGGAAATGTTTTTATAAAAGTTCAAAATATTAAAATGCACTAATAATGATATTTAAAAAGCAACCTAAAAAAAGAAAAAAAAACATACTATCTTCAGGCCCACATTTGTAAATTACTCTAGGTCTTCCTTAAGAATTCAAAGGAGACCAAGATTGTTTGTTTCCTCTCCTCTAGCTCTATTTCGACCTCCCACTGTGCATGGTAGGGGTAAAGAAGGACCAAAAAAGAGAAGAAAAAATAAACCAGATGATCAATCAGAAGACTGAAGGTTTTTTGTTTTTTTGTTTTTTTCTTTAACCCAGAAACCCTGGTGCTAATTATTCTACCAGCCTTCCCAGAGGTTGCACAGAGATAATCAGTGAGCAAAACCTAACACTGCAAGTCAAAAAAAAAAAAAAAAAAGAGGATTTTAAGTTTTATTTTATTATGTTATGTTAATCACCATACATTAATTACATCATTAGTTTTTGATGTGGTGTTCCACGATTCATTGCTTGTAACACCCAGTGCTCCATTCAATACGTGCCCTCCTTAATACCTATCACCAGGCTAACCCATTCCCCCAACCCCCTCCCCTCTAGAACCCTCAGTTGGTTTCTCAGAGTCCATATTGAAGAAGAGGATCTTTTTGAAAGTCTCTTTATGATTTCAGTCTCAGCTCTATCTCGGACAATTGTCCATGTCTCTAATCCAGCATCATTCTTTACAACTCCTTTTGAATATGCCCTTGACTTTCTCATTTCGTTTTGTCTGTCCACCTATTCCCAGGGGCACCTGTGGCAAGAGCCGCCTATTACTTCAGCAGAACCCAGAAAACGGTGTTCTTCCTCCAAGTTTGGAAAATAACAGCTCTACTAACGCGAAACTTTTAGCCAGACTACTGATAGCCCTCTGGGTTTAAAGCACTGTCATGGTAATTTCTTTACAGAAAACAGGTTTAAAACTGAGAAAGTCTGAGGGCTAATCTTGATTTGGCTTCTGCTGCGGAAGTGGCAGCCCTAGGGAAGTTATTTCACTCTCCTACATTCCTATTTTAAAACTGCAATGACTGTAGTTCTCTCTTTCACACATAAAATTATTAAATAAATGGATTCAGTTATGGACTGACTGAGGCCAGGGAAAATGTAGAAGGTGAGAGGGTAACATTTTAAATTGCTATCGTCCTTGTCTATCGAGGACCAGCAGACTCTCTCCCTCCTTGTGTTACCAGCAAATATAGGATATAGGAGATACTGAACAGACAGCTGGGCTCTAAACTATAGTTCAAAACAAAACAAAACAAAACACAACAAATGGGTGCCTGGGTGACTCAGTTGTTAAGCGTCTGCCTTTGGTTCAGGTCATGATCCCAGCGTCTTGGGATCGAGTCCCACATCAGGCTCCTTGCTTGGCGGGAAGCCTGCTTCTCCCTCTCCCTCTCCCGCTGCTTGTGTTCCTGATCTCACTGTCTCTGTCTCTGTCAAATGAATAAATAAAATCTTAAAAATTAAATAAATAAAAACACCCCAAGGGGCCTGCTTCCTAACTCGGGAGAGATAGTCTTAATTCTGGAGACCTAATGTGCTTATTGGAGCTGATCACTGTTTATTTTGATGTGGCTGACAAAATATTTCTAAAGTCAGGAAAGATATTTGTACTGCTGAGTTGAGTCTGTGGACATATGAGGCATCGGTCTTATAAAGTACTTAGAATATTGCCGGGCATCGAGGGTGTACTCCATAGAATTTATTACTCTTCTTCGTTTTATTTTTTTTTAATGTTATTTATTTATTTGTCAGAGAGAGAGAGAGAGAAAGAGAGAGAGTACAAGTAGGGGGAACAACAAGCAGAGGGAGAAGCAGGCTGCCCACTGAGCAAGGAACCCCATACAGGACTCGATCCCAGGACCCCTCGATCATGACTTGAGCCGAAGGCAGATGCTTCACCAACTAAGCTATCAAGGCATCCCCATTTTATTTTAAATTCATTATACATCTGTTTTCCTTGTGTTGCCAATAAGGTCTTCTATCTGCCTTCCTACTGGCTGTGCGTACATATTGTGCCAAATAATACCAATTTTACCTGGAAACCAATACAAACAACAATGTAAAATCAAGAGTCCCATGCAAGTGTAAAAGGAAGCATGCACCCTTGTGGAAGATTTTATTCAATTCTTTAGTTAATGAGGGAACCAGTAAGATATTAAGATCAGTTTAAAGAGTTTTTGTGGATCTAGGTTAATTTAGTTATAGTTAATTTAATAGATGAACATTAGGATAAGATTAATAAATTAGGTACGAAATTGGTTATTGTCCTATAGGGCAATAAACCATAATTTGGGACTAACATTTTACTAGACAAAGTTTTTTTGGATCTCTACTGGATAAAAATCTGCATGTCAGTATGTAACCTCACTGAATTGAAATTTTAAACAGTAGTAGGGGTGCCTGGGTGGCTCAGTCGTTAAACGTCTGCTTTCGGCTCAGGTCATGATCCCAGGGTCCTGGGATTGAGCCCCACATCAGGCTCCCCGCTCAGCGGGAAGCCTGCTTCTCCCTCTCTCACTCCCCCTGCTTGTGTTCTCTCTCTCGCTGTCTCTCTCTCTGTCAAATAAATAAATAAAATCTGAAAAAAACGAATAAATAAAAATAAATAAATAAATAAACAATAGTAAACAGGGCCTTGGGCAGGTCCATTCTCCGATATAACATTGACAAAATATGCCACTTACCAAGTTTTAAAAAACATATTTTTCTCTAAACAAACATAGCTTTTAGAAAAATTATTTTAAAACAACATTGAGATGTATGTGTGGTTGTTCAATAGCCATTAGTTTTAACCGTCTTTAAAGATTCAAGAGATAAAGATCCTTATTTGTTGAAACTGGTAAATCAAGAAGAGTTCTCTTTCTCCCCAAATAAACCCTTTCGTTGCAATACTGTATTTTGTTTTGTTTAAGCAAATTTGAGTTGGGATTCGTTTCTTTAACTATGAGCACAGTCCTCACTGGTAGCAAATCAGAGCAAATCAGAGCAAATTATAGCTATTTGAGTTCATTGCATCCCAGTGTTTGATCCAGTTCAATGGATTGTTCTTATTAGAAACAATTTGCTTATTTCAAAGACATTATTTTGACCAGGAATCTCTAATGCATAGGGCTAATTAAGTCCACATAGACCACCATCATACCTTGGGGATCCATATTCTCTCTAGAGAATGAATATAGGAATTCTGTGCTTCTAATTAACAATTGTCAATGCCCCAGTTCCCCCCAACTGTATAAGGGAGGTGAACAGAATGCAGGTGTGCTAAGCTTATGTATATGTATCTTCATTTTTGAATTGCAAGAGCATTTCCCTTTCCTTTTGGTAATATCCATATGTCTGTTGTTTCCTGGACTTTCATGCAAACACAAGAATGAGAAACATTTCCCAACTTTTACTTGTCAGGGGTGAGAGGGGGTCACAAGTCTTCAGTGTCTTTTATCAGTGAGAGCACTTCCTTTCTCCCTGTCTCCCTTACTTCATCAGATACTTGCTTCATAGCTCATTGTCCAGATATCAAAGAGATGAAGATCATAAGGAAACAATTACCTTCCCATGACAAAGGGTTAAAAAGCTTTATACTATTAAAAATGAGGGTAAACATTAACAATTACTCAAAATAAATTACGATGCCAGTTTATTAATCTCTACTCTCCACAAAGAGCTATAAGCCTCTGCAAACTACCTAAATAGAAAACGCTAATTAGCTTAAACAGCACAATAAATTCCAGGACCAGAGTGACTCAAACTCTTCTCTTTAGACACAGCTACTCTGTTCAATGAGGCCTCAATTTGTGCCCTGCAGCAGGATCGCTGCTCCTGAGGCATCATTATAAACCAAGCCTTATTTCTTTGACCGAGCTGCTCTGTGAAGTCATTTGCAATCCATTTTCTTTTAATTGGAAACAAATTAGTACTGTCTGGAGAGAACAATGTGAACATTGAACCACAATCTTTTGGTAGAGCACACCACAAACAGTGTGCACAATTTTTTTTTAACACTTCCTTTTTAGCTACAACTTTTGAGCCTCCTATTATTTTATGTGGCCTCTAGGGTTCCACTACAAGCAAGCCATTAATGCTAATGTGAAAATCTTGCAATGTTTGGAATAAATTAAGCACAGGCTGTACCCTCATTATTTTACAGGTATTACCATTTTGCTGGAAACATTTTTAATCATCTGATAGACATTAAGCTGAAAGAACCTCCATCTACGCCCATTGTTTAAACTCTGTTTAGTAAATAGACTGCATACAGCTGACTGCTCTGGCTTCCCTTTGAAATGAGTATATAAATAAAAAGTCCACCACTGCTGTGTATAGTTCCATTTATGAAGCTTATAACCACAGCTCATTCCGTCATTAAATACGTGTGCTTTGGAAGTTAGTGTGCTGAGGATAAATGTCAATTAGTGCCCATGGGACAGAAGATGAGTCAACTACCTACTGGTCTTCAAGAACATCAGGACCACTTTATAGCTTCTCTAACTCGAAGGTTATTTTTAAAAGGAAGCTGAGGTTAGGTAAGAGATCAAAAGCCCTCATTTACGTAAAGCTGAACTCTTCCAGCGATGGCCCCCAGACGCCTGGCATCAGAATTACCAAAAGTCCTTGTTAGATATTCAGATTCCTAAACCTAATGGTACCCTTGACTTTCTGAATCAGAATTACTGGGTGTCAGACACCAGATTCTGCATTCTTAATGACCCTTGGGTGATTCTGAGTCACACTAAATTTTAAGGAGGACTCGGAGATGTCTTTTTCTAACTCTACCCTCCTTATACATATGCCTCTGGGTCTTATGTCATCTCCCACCTACTGACAAGGAGGTGACAGTACTGTCACATTTGAGACATATGCTTAAGTGTACCTTTAAGAGAAACGAAGTTTAAGCCACTTATGTCTATTAAACTAACATTACCAAAGCCAGTTGGGTGAATCATTTAGAAAGGATTAAAATATTAATCTTTTCTACAGACAATATTTGAATTGTCCTACCCAGTACTCTGAATGAATTAACACCCTTTGGAGGGATGGGATACAGTAGTAGAGATATTTGTGTGACTCTCATAAATGTTGATTGACAGCTTACTTTGGCAGATATATCAAAATTCTGAAAGTGCTATTTGAGTTAGCCTGTAGCATGGCTCGCCTTCTGGCCAAAGCTTTGGGAGCTGTTTGGATTGCCCAAAGCAGAAGGGTGCTATGACCCTCAGGTCACATGCCACACATGCTCTTTGTTTCCTTTGCTGGAAGCTGTATGCTAGGATCTAACGCTCCCTACCTCCAGGATCTGAATTCTTTAGAAAACTGCATTCCTTTTTATTTTGGCTTCAAGTTTTTGTTGCATCCTGATTATTATAGGCATAATATTTGCTCAGTAAAACTTACTTTGCTAAGTTTTCCAAGAAGTTCATGTTCTGAGAGATATCATTGTAATATGATGTTTTTATTCTATTTTAAAGTAAAGCATGTAAAAAAAAAGTTTGTCAACTACTGTAGTAAAATGGAATTATTTCTTAATCATCACCTAGAATACATTTCTTAAAGATTACATATGGTTTGCATTATCTTGCATTGCATTTATTACTGGAGCAGGACATTTTATAAGAAGCTTTTGTGTTTTTTTTTCAAGATTTTATTTATTTGAGAGAGAGAGATTGAGAGCACAAGCAGGGAGGAGGGGCAGAGGGAGAGGGAGAAGCAGACTCCTCACTGAGCAGGGAGCCCAACAACATGGGGCTTGATCCCAGGAGCCTGAGATCATGACCTGAGCCTAAGGCAGCCTGTTAACTGACTGAGGCACCCAGGTGCCCCAGCTTTTATGATTTTTAAACAATACTCTTGTCTGATTTTCTGCCATATTTTCAGATACCTAAATGATTATTTATTCAGGAATATTAATCCAAAGTGGGTAACACTGATGATAGTGGTTCAGATTTAGGTTTTAAGTACTTAGAAATATAAGGTGACACTGTAAATTGAAGGATAAATATTAAAACATCAAGAATCCATGACTTAGGAGGTCTACAAAGGACCTAATTCAATCACCATAAGTTCTTTTTTTTTTTAAAGATTTTATTTATTTATTTGAGAGAGAGAGAATGAGAGATAGAGAGCACGAGAGGGAAGAGGGTCAGAGGGGAAGCAGACTCCCTGCTGAGCAGGAAGCCCGATGTGGGACTCGATCCCAGGACTCTAGGATCATGACCTGAGCTGAAGGCAGTCGCTTAACCAACTGAGCCACCCAGGTGCCCCCCAATCACCATAAGTTCTAGTTAAGCAAAAAAGCAGACATAATCAGTTTCTTTCAGAAGGTGGGGCAAGATTTGCTTAATGTGTCTATAACTGCTTTTGTGAAACAGTCTCTAAGAGAAAACCTTTCATGAATGGTAAGAATGCTTTCATTTCTGCTTTCTACACACAGAAGGATGTGGACCCTTGTTTGTTGGACTTGACTTTGGAACTCCTCAGAGATAATTGGAAAGCCTCTACTTTCCAGCAATATGTTTCATATGAATCATGACAATAATTCCTAAGTATAGATTATCAGTCATTGCAGAGATCATAAAGATGTATCTTGAATTCTCTTACTTATACCTAAACCTAATCCCTGAATTAATGAATGTTATGTGGGTAAAGAAAAGAGAGAATTGAATGATTGCTATTTTGTTTTTGCTATGAATTGAGCCCACCAAGATTACAGTCAAGTTTCAAAATTTCCATTTCTTGTCGATAACATAAAAATAAGATATTTGGATGACGAGATTTTATATACATTTATGTAAATAAGATTATCTTAAAGAGTAATTCTGTTATTTATTTTTGATAGAAATCCCCATTAAACTAAAATATTCTGTTTGGGAAGCAGATCCTTGTCAGTGACAGGTTTTGAAAATGTGAAGCAGAAGGACCACATTAAAAAACAAAAAAACAAACAAAAAAAAAAATGGTAGGGAATGCCATTTATCCATATTGCTACTGAACTGGCTTTGCCAAACAAAAAGATTATGGTGATTTTAAAAATGACTCTCAAAAGAGACTTTATACTAAATTTTTATGAATTGGCATAATATTCCAATTATGAATGGGCAGAACAATCTCTTTCATAAATTTTCTTTTCCTTGGTGCTTGGTTCCCAGTTTGAAGAAAACGAAAAACCAACCATCAGGAAGTGAAGCACCCTAAACCATTGCCCTGAAATGTGTGTTCTTCTTGGGTCATGATCTCTTCTTACTTGAGGGAGCTCAGGGCTCCAAGTTTCCCAACGCCTGCCTTGCCAACCTGCAGGAGAAGAGCCGGCTTTCCTGTCGAGTGCCAGGTTTTCAAACCCCCTTTGTTTTCTTTCCCTAGAGTCCAGTAAATGCTGTCTTATTGAGTCATATGCCCTCCAGAACACAAACAGAACTCATGAAAGAGAGTCCTCGGATTTCTTTTCGTGGTGATACATCCGACTTTCCCCGAGCTAAGTGGACCCAGGCTTGCAGACACACACACAACACACCTAACTCACAAACGTTTTTTTTTTTCTCTCTAATCCTTGCTTTCTTGACTCTAAGTTTATTGTTGCTGTCAAAAGGAGATAAGCATATGTTTGTCAAGATTACTTCCTGAAAAAGATCCTATTTCAAACTCATTAAATAAATCGTGACTTTGAAAAAATATAAGGCAAAGATTATTTGTGTTTCTCCCTTCCTCCAGAGAGTAGTTTGCCTTAGTAGAGCGGTTAATAAAACCACTTTGGTTAAGGTTGTAGGTGCTTTATATATATATTTTATCTATATATACATATATATACACATATAAATATCTTATGTGATCTATATGATAAAGCCACTTCTATATTACACTTCCTCTCTGTGTCCAGACTTCTCATTATCACTGAATCACAGGACAACCTCCTACCAAGTCTGAAATTTAATTAGAAACATGACTGCTTCCTTATAAGCCCTGAGGTCCAGCTCTTTACTTTTACATCTGATAGTAGCTGCTATTACACTAGCCTATTTCAATTATTTTCAAAGCATTTCAATTGTTGGTTCAAAGGTCTGAATCACCACAACCAACAACCAAAAAATTAAATCTACTATGTACCCGGAAATCTACTAGCTGATAAGAGAGGAAAAGTATGTAAAAGATTTATTAATTGACCTCGAGAATATTAAAATTAAATAAACTCTTGAAATATTTAAGAGATAGGCTATGAGGTTTTTCCCGTAAATGCAAGAGAATTCTAGAGATTTTATAAATCTGCTTGGTATTCACAAAGTCTGTAGGATTCAACTGAATCTTGAGATACTAGGATTTGAATGCATGGAATCATGGAAGATAGAAAACAGGAGATGAGTCAAGGCCTGAATAAATGGAACATGTATTAGAGGCAGCATCTCCCGCATAGGTTGGAGACTGCCTGCCTGCAAAGTTTGCATGGGAAAGATAAAGGAACCAGCTTGGATAGGCATTATCGGTTGAGTTTGTGATGACTTCCAAGCCAGGCAAAGTACCTTAGATCATGCCCCTCTGACAGCTGGGCCCTACAGGAAGCAGATACCCAGGTGAAGAAGCACAGGGAGTGTATTGTAGCAATGCCTCTGAAAGATAAAGGTGGAGAGTTCAGGATTTGGCAAGAAAATCTTTGATCATTGTAGGTCTGACACCTGAGAAGAAAGAAAGGGAAGGACAGAGAGTTCGTTAGAAATAGCCCTGACCACAGTTCACCCCTGAGGAAGTCCCAGACAGCCCAGTGGGATCTCTAGCCCAAGGTTGCCTGTGGAGTCTGCCTCATGCTGAGATGGCCAGGTCACTGCCACCATGTGTCGTTAATGTGCGAGAGCTGGTCTAGGAGAGTGACCTTAATATTAAAAGCCCTTGCATGCTGACTCCAGCTTACTTTCTCAGACTCCTGAAACACTCATGTCTCCCTACACAAGTGGATTTTGAAATGCCCCTTGTTTTTATGGTTCTGGGCAGGCTGTTTTATACCTAACTGCTAGAGGCCAACAAAATATCTGAAATTTGAGCCAAAATATTGGCTCAAAAATACAAAAATGATAAAATTGGTTTGACATTAACAAATATTTTATTAAGTGCCTGCTTTACAAGACATTTTTATCGACCACATTAAATTTTGAATTTAGTATCTCTGACTGTATCATTATAACTGAAAATAGTTTTAGAGGCTAGAATTTCCTCATTCTTTAAACATTTTCAGAAAAAAAGGGCCATGATTGATGAGAAGTCAGAATCAACTTTACATAGTTACTCATAGCCAATTACTTTCAAAGTCAAATTTTACAGCAAAAATTTATGTTCAATGGGGAATATGGGTGCATTGTAATGTGCTTTATATATTGAATGGTGGGGCTTCCAATGGACCTGGGGATCAGAATATACTAAAGTGTCTTTGATTCTGCCAAGATGTTTTTGGGACAGATGGGTGGCAGTGTAGCCCCATTTCCATGCACCCACATTCTCTTTAACTAGGTTAACAACCCTTTTGTTCGTTTTATGTATTAGGATTTGACATACATACTGATATAAAATGCACCAAGCATTGTTTTAGAGACTGGAGACACAGCAGTATACTGCAAAACAGTTTTTTTTTTAAAAAATAAATTAAAAAGGAAAGTACAGGATAGAAAAAAGAAAGACATCTGTGCCTTCAATTAACTTTTTTGATGAGAGGGTTACTGGCTACAAATAAGTAAATGCATATAATAGCACATTAGATCATGATAAGTATGACTGAGAGAAGCCAAGCAGAGAAGGAGGGAAAGAGGAAGTGCTGTTTTAAACAGAGAGCTCAAGGAAGGACTCATTGAAGGAGATGGGGGTGTGAGATGGAGAGGTGTCAGGAGAAAGATCATGAGTTGAGTTTTGAACATATTATACTGAGGTTCCTTATAAATCCAAGAGGAAATGCATGTAAGATTTCAGATATACTTATTTGAGTTCAGGGCAAGGTCTAGGCTAAACATATAAACTTGAAAGTCATATATATGGTATTGAAAGCCATTTGTTTAATCAACAAATATATATTGAACATCAATTATGTGCTTGGCAACCACTCTAGGTGCTAGGAATGTGAACAAAACAAACAAAAATCCCTTCCACATGGAATTCATTATTAAGTTAGAGGTGGGAGAAGATAATAAAACGTATAAATACATTAGATAATGTGGTGATTAATTTATGTGTCCACTGGGCTGAACCATGTTGTCTAGATATTTGGTCAAACATTACTCTGGATGTTTTTGTGAAGATATTTCTGGATAAAAATAACATTTAAATCAGTGAACTTTGAATAAAGTAGATCATCCTTTATAATGTGTTTGTACCCCATCCAATCAGCTGAAGACCTAAATAGAACAAAAGCCTGACTTCCCCAAGCAGGAAGGAATTCTGTAGCAGATGGCCTTTGGACTTGAACTGCAATATTGGCTCTTCCCTGGATCTTCAGCCTGCCAGCCCACCCTGAAGATTTTGGACTTGCCATCCTCCATAAATGCACGAGCCAATTCCTTAAAATGTCTCTCTCCCACACACTCTCTCTCTATATATATCTATACACATCCTATTGGTTCTGTTTCTCTGGAGAACCCTGACTAATACAGATAGTGATAAGAAAGAAAAGTTAAAACCAGGAAGAGGTACAGTGAATGTATGAGGTATATGTATGTGGTGAGGACAGAAGAGAACTCACCTTATAGGTGACATTTGCAAAGACCTGAAGGAGACACTCTTCTTAGAGATAAGATCAGATCTTCTAGGACCAGAGCCAGTCAAACTTTTTCCGCAAAAGACAAGATAGGAAATTTTTTTTGGCTTTGTGGACCACTGGTCTCTGTCACAACTATGCATTTGTGGTTGTAGCACAAAAGCAGTCATAGAAGAAATGAGTAAGTGTGACTGCATTCCAATAAAACCTTATTTACAACAAAAGGCGATGGTCAGGATTTGTCCTTCCCAGTCATTGTTGCAGACCCTGACCTGGGAAACCAGTCTAGTGAGAAAAGACAGTTCTGTGTCCACACCAGAGGTCACTCATCAAAGAAATTAAGAGGCATGAGACCAGACTGAGGAGAAAAGCCTCATGAAAGAATAGGAAAACCCGGTGGAGGTGATATCTGGAAGACAACTACATAATGTATTTCAAGAAAGAGGGATTGATCACCTATGTCCAAGGTGGCTGATAGATCCAATAAGATGAGAACTTACACTTGATTATTAGATTTAGCAACATGGCCGACATTGGCAGGACGAAACTGCATCCTAGTGAGTAGATAATAAGGTGTGCAACCTGGAGCCCCTGTTCAGGGCTGGCATGAGCATCTTCTAGCCACTGGGAATATCAGCTGCTTGTGGCTTAGATATAGCTGCATATCTCAGTGGAATTGTCCGTCTATAGGAAATTTCCTCATCCAATGTTAGGCGCCAATCTCCCTTTAATGTGGGGACTAAAGCTGGCCCCTTCACCTTAATTTGGGATCTCTATGAACATCCAATCCAGCTTCAGAGTTTTCTTAAGAGATGGGCTGAGCCTCATTTATACTGACATGGTAAATCAGCTTCCTCCTGTGCCTAATCCTGGCTTCCTTACTTTCTTATATGTGCATCTTCTGGAATACTCCACCATGAACCCTCTGCATGGGAATCTCTATCTCAGCATCTGCTCCTGCTGAACACTATTTAAGACACAGAGTTTACCAGTGGGCCACCTGGATATTTGCCCATTATCCTGATATAATTGTTAATGGCATCCTTTTCACTCTTAAACGTGTCACACTTTGAGTACTAACCTGTATGGTCACCCTAGTCACAGGTGACCTTCGCAAGGGCAGTTTGGTAGGGGCATAATAGGGGCACTGGTCTGATTGGGGTGAAGGCATTTGAAACGGAGCAATCAGAGGAGCAGAACTGTACATAGAGAGTATAAATTATTCTTTAAAAGAGTTTTTGTCTCAGTGTGGAGCAGAGTAAGTTGGAAGGGGGTAGTGTAATCACAAGAAGCATTTGTTAAGATGGGAGAACATAGAGCATATGATTTTGCTAATAGGAATGACTCAGCAAAGAGGGAAAAACAAATGCTGCAGGAGAGAAAGTGGCCATTAGTGGGGGCAGAGTCCTTGAATAGGTAGGTGGATAAGATCTAACCCACAGGTGGAAGATTGGCCCAGGATAGGTTCATGGCCAGCTCTCCAGCATAATAGGAGACAAAGTGTTAACATAGTACTAGCATAAGGAGGCAAAGAGAAGTAACAAGGGAAGTGCTCACATCTCTTTTCTCAGTGAAATAACAAGAAAGGACATTCATTATAACACTCTTTGGAAGAGTGGCTGCCATTCAGTCCCTGGTCTGATACTGAGAATTCAATAAATGTAAGGTCTTATTAATATTCTTTAAAAAAATATTTTATTTATTCATTAGAGGGAGAGAGCCACAAGCAGAGGGAGAGGCAAAGGGAGAGGGAGAAGCAGACTACTGGCTGAGCTGGGAGCCCGACATGGGGCTGGATCCCAGGACCTGGAGATCATGACCTGAGCTGAAGGCAGTTACCCAACCATCTGAGCCACCCAGGCACCCTAGCTCTTATTAATATTCTTAAAAGTAATTCTGCACCTTCTTAGTTTAGGTTTTGGGCTTTTGTTTGTTTTTCACAAAGATACTTTTATAAAAAAAACCAAATAGTTTAACAATGCACTGCTCTTGCATAATTCCTCTGGCTGGTCTAACTGGCTTGTTGACTTTCCTTCAGACAAGGAAAGGAAATAACCTTGAGTTTAAATACTTTGGAATCAGACATTTTCTCCTCCTGCTTGAGACAAGCTGAACTTGAATTCTCAGACTTAGTGTCCCCATCTATTAAAGAAAGAAAACAAAACAGGAACAAAAACACTTGGTCCTTGTGGATTGTAATGTGATTAATTTATGAAAATAGCTTAGCCCAGGGTCTCATACACAGTGGGTATGCTGGCAGAACGTGGACAACATCATTTCCAAAGACTATGGTGTTTCTGGAGTAAACTAGTGGCTCACATTGAGTTGGTGATCAACTAAAAGCCCAGTCTTTTTAAATCATGAATTTTTATAGACTTCCCCCACTAAACATATACCAAGTATTATAAACTCAGGATGTTCAAAGTCTATCTCATTATCATTCTTTCACATCAATACCTTTCTTACTTGGTAGGCAGAATAATGCCACTGTTCCCCCTAACCCCCAAGATGCCCCTGCCCTAATCCATGGAATGCATGAATACCTTATAGAATATGGAAAAGGGGAATTATGTTGCAGATGGAATTAAGGTTGCTAACCAGCTGATCTTAAAATAGGAAGATTATCTGAGAGAGCCGAATATAATCAAACAGATCCTCAGAAGAGGGTGGCAGAGGAGAAGAACCAAAGAAGTGAGGCTGTGAGAGGATCTGGGCAGATTTTGCTGGCTCTGAAGATGGAGGAAGGGAGCCATAAGCTTAGGGAAGCAGGCAGTTTCTAGATGCTTTAAAAGGCAAGGGGAAGTATTCAGCTCCTGAGCCTCCAGATAGCAACACAGCCCTGCCGACACTTGGTTCTAGCCCAGCAAGACTGAGATTGTGTCAGACTTGTGACTTCAGAACGGCAAGACAAATCTGTATTGTTTAAAGTTACGAAGTTTATGATAATTTCTCGCAGCAACAGTGGGAAACTACTGATTTTCCTATTGCTGCTTATTATATCTCTAGAATGTAAGGAGCCAAGGATCAATAAGGACAGAATCTCTTTATCTTGCTTTCACTCTCACATCTAATGAGTATCCTGGGTATAGCATCCCCTTACCTACCAAAGGAAATCCCCAGATTCATCACTCTCAAGATCCTTGTTAACCCCTGTTTTTTCCTACTGTCTCATTCCTGATGTTTTATTGGCCTAGAATTTCTTTTCCTTTCCTCTCCTCCACTCACCCGTCTCTCTTCAAAATTACATATCAAAAACTAGGTCTTATGTGACATTATGTGGCTTCTCTGACATTCTTTGTCCTCACTGGCACTTCTAACATAGATGTATCCACTTGAATAGCATGCTGCCACTAATAACAGTCACTCACTAAATAAGTGTTGAGTGAATGAATGCCAAAGTTGCTTAAAAGGTTTTTAGAGTTTGTCCCCAAATCTTTCAGACTAGATGTTATAAGCTTTAAGGTTTTCTGATATAAGCCTTGCACCACTATCTTAGTGATTACCCATGTGCTCTTCCAGCATGTATTTGATCTGGATATCTTATTAGATAAGGTGATTTTCAACATCATCTGGTCTATAAGTGGTTAGAGTTAGGCTTGATTCAATACCTTTGTTCAAAGGCTTAAATATTATTAATTTTAGTAGATTCACAAATAAAAACTAATATAGCAAAAAGAAAGCCAATGGAATCATATGTTTGAAATAAAACTCAGGATTAATATCCAGAACCATTGGAGTGATAGAGTGGTGGGGGCAGGGATGGTTGAGAAAATGAACCAAATAACTAAAGTAAGCAAAATGTTGGGATGGATCTCTGTGGAAGTCCATTTTGTTAAGGTAGCAACCCAAATGACTTTCTTTCCTTTCCTGTTGGTAAAACAATACTTCCCAGGACGGTAAATAGAAATCCAATTATCATGATTGAGTTTGAATTTGTGGACATTTCCTTCTGTTGCTGCTAATAAACTGAGATGTTAATTTGTGTTCTTCACTATATTTAGCTCAAGTGTGAGATGTAGAATTTCCTGAATTTGGACATCTGAGAGGGGGCATAATTTAGAGTAAATCTAATCACAAGGCAGTTTAAAAGATTGGCTGGGTATACTATGCTGGGAGCTGAGATTATGTTGCTAATGGCAGATGCCAGGCTGTGTATTCGTCACACCCGTTTGCGTAGGGCCCTGGCCCACCTATCTCGTACTATTGGAAAGAGGCCGTAGTTATCCATCATTTCCTTAATTAGTTGATAATTAGGGAAGCCATAGGACAAATACACTCTTTCATTCCAGGAGCAGATAGCAGAGACTTCAGATAAAAATGGGAACTGAGAACTGGGCTACTCTCCTTCTTCCTCATCAGGAACTGTCTTCTGGAACTCCCCTTCATTTGATCCTTCTATATTTGGATGTAATATCCCAGCAGTGTTAATGAGTAAGTGAACATTAGAGCTCAAATTTTCCTTAGCCAAACCTTTCCCTAATAAATGTAGCCAATTTGTTCTTCAAGTCATCATTATCATAACCAGTCATCATCATCATCATCATCATCATTGCCATCATTATGATTTACAGAGTACGTACGATGTGCCAGGAACCGTTCTTAAAATTAGCTGAAGTCTGAGTGATTTATATTGACAAAGAGTAGATATTAAACCGTAAAGAGGACTGGCTAGCAGCAAACTAGGTGAATGACAGGCTCGGGGACATGCTGCCTAGGTTGAGATCCTAGTTTTACCTCTTACTACCAGCTTAAATTGGGAAATTACTTCTTAGTGACTCAGGTTTTTCAGCTGTACAATGGGAGAAGGAATAGAGCCAACATCATAGACTTAACAGGAGATTAAGAGAATTAATGCCCAGAATTCAATGTCTGGCGCATACCAAGAGTTTAACAGGTAACAGGTAATTTTCTTACTGTTATGGGCAGGAACAAAGTCTTATTCATTTTTGCATCAAGAAAACCTAACAGATTGCTCACATTGTGAAAGATAAGCAATATTTTTAAATGGAAGGAAGGAATGACTTGTAAGTGCTTGATAGTTATCAGCTGATTATTATGGTAGGCACAATAATGGCCCTCCAGAGACATCCACAACCTAATCCTTGGACCTGTGAATATGTCACCTTACATGATAAAAAGGATTTTGTAAATAGGATTAGGTTAAGGAACTTGTGAGAGCATGTTGTATCATCCAGGTGGACTTCATGTAATCACAGAGTCCTTAGGAGAGGCAGGCAAGAGGATTACAGAGAGAGGAGATGCAATGACAGAATCAGAGGTTGTACTGATGAGCTTTGGAGATGAAGGAAGGGGGCAAGCACCCAGGATATGGGCAACCTCTAGGAGATGAAAAAGGCAAGAAAATGGATTCTCCCCTAGAGCCTCCAGAAAGAATTCAGTCCTGCTAACACCTTGATTTTAGGATTTCTTACCTCTAGAATTGTAAGATAATAAACTTGTGTTGTTTTAAGCTATGAAGTTTGTGATAATGCGGTACAGCAGAAATAAGAAACTAATACAATTGGATTTTAGGCATCATGTGAAGATAAAAAGGAGTTAAGAACCACTCATCTCAACTGTTTGGGGGTAATGTTAATCCTCTCATGCATCTTCTGGCCCAGCTCACTGAAATTAGAGCACCTCATGAAAATCTTTTCATTTAATCACTGTTTTTTGGCTGGAAAGAAAGTATGTGTTGTTGCCTCTTGCTTTTTTGATAGCTGTTTATATTCACATGGACTTACTTATTTTACTTCTTTAACAATTTATGATGGCATTTGAATTTGAGTCTTTATTGTCTTCAAAGAGAGTGTTCATTTTGAGAACAAAGATGCTAGGATAAATGTGGGTGTTGATGGTTGGGCAGTTCTCCTGAGATTGGGTTGACAGGAGAAGCCTCAGGGAAGGAGATTTGCTGTGAATGACAAAAAGGAATTTACAGGGAAAACTTCACTCAGCTGGTAACAGGGTCTGCTTATGAGCCAGTTATAATTTGCAGGTATTTGATAACTGGGCCCCACCCTTCTACAAGCATGATTTGGGAATTGGCATGTACCTGCTTGGCAGGATGCCTAACTGAATTGAATGTGTTACCTCAAAATCAACCTTCAAGAAAGTTATTTTACACTGGGGATGAATCCTGTGTCTAGGTATGTCTTTAGAATGAATTGCTCAAGAGCCTTAAGTGGTCTGTTTCAGCACGGACCTCATGAACATCAGACCTGTGTTTGACATTGAGCATTTCTCATTGCTGATACCAATGGTCCATAGGACCAAGAACAATGGGCTAAAGGTCATTTGTGTTCCCTATGAGCTCAACATCTAACAGGCTCACCCCTCCACACACAACCACTTATGACAACAACCAAGGGTTCAGACAATTCCAGATTTCTGTCTTTACTTATAGTCTAGTCAACCCACTGACTTTCCCTCAGCTCTTCCTTACCAATAGTAATCAGAGAAGCAACTACTTTACATGCTTATATTAGCAAGGTAGGGAGAGCAGGCTCCTCTCAAATGGCAGCGCCTAGAGTTCTGTTGCAATTACAAACTTGAGATCCCAAAAGAAAGATTAGGATTATAGGATTATATTAGGATATAGGATTATAATTACCATTCCTATTTAAATACAAGAACTGAGGCTTAAAGAGGTTAATTGGAAAAAATGGAGCTTGAGAGTATTAAATCAGGATTCCAACTGTGAGTGGTCTGAATCCTGAACATAGCCAATAGGTTGCTCTCCACAATCGTCTTCTCTGGTGGCACTTACTGGAGAAGGAACTGGATATAGATGATGGTAACTGTGGCAGGAGAAGTTTGGGACAGCCCCAGAGAACTCTCTAGATAGCTGAACAGCATTGTCTTCCACTGACCCTTCTTCGTATTCTTTTTTTTTTTTTTTTAAGATTTTATTTATTTATTTAACAGAGAGAGACAGCCAGAGAGGGAACACAAGCAGGGGGAGTGGGAAAGGGAGAAGCAGGCTTCCCTTGGAGCAGGGAGCCCGATGCGGGGCTCGATCCCAGGACCCCGGGATCATGACCTGAGCTGAAGACAGACGCTTAACAACTGAGCCACCCAGGCGCCCTACATTTTTGTATTCCTATTACACTATAGCCTTTCTATTAAATCTTACAGAAAGTTTTTAAATTAATTAATTGGTTAATTAATTTATTTACATGAGAGAGAGAGAGAGAGAGAGAGCAAGAGCATGGGGAACACTAGAGGGTGAAAGAATCTCAAGCAGACTCTCAGATGAGCATGGAGCCCGACTCAGGGCTGATCTCATGACCGTGAGATCATGACCTGAGCCAAAACCAAGATTCAAACACAACTTACTGAGCCACCCAGGTGCCCCAAGAATTTTTTTAAAAAGTGACAAGGAATCCAAACTTTGATTTTTGGCATTTGCAAAGGCTGAAAATCAACCCTCATGGTCCACAGTGGAGGAAGGCCTAAGACATCTCGTTGGCTTGAGACCCACTTGCCTATAGCCAAGTGAAATTAAAAATAGGAAAACTGAGCTTTCATGAGGAGACCCAGCAAACATGCTCAGACCAAGGCTGCTTTGATCATGTGGTGTATTTATTAAAGGAATAAAATGGCTTAAAATCCCAGAGAAACAGGCTAAATCAAGTGCTACATTTAGGGAACAGTGAACATGGCATATAATAGATGAGAGGGTTAGCTTTATGGCACAGAGCTAGATGTGAATGCCAGCTTTGTCCTTTGGTAGCTTTGTGGCAGGAAACACATTATTGACTCATCTGTGCCTCAGTTTATTCATCTGCAAGATGAGGATCACAGTACATATCAATTAGTTATTGTGAGGGGTAAAAAGCAAGCATGGGTATAGGGCACTTTAGCACAGAGCCTGGTGAAGAGTAAGAACTAAGGAGAAGGCAGTTCGCATTACCATCTGCAAACATGCAAAGGGGGTTCTGGAAGGGGCTGTGGTCATGCTCTGCCCTCAGGGCCTGGTCCTTCGCCTCCCTGCTGTCCTGCCTTGATCTCCTGTTAGTGCTTAGAACCACGTGGGGAAGCTCCAGCCAGTCACTTCCTTTGCTACTATTTCACAGAAGCCTGGAGGACCTCAGAGAGTGTCAATTTTACACCTTTTTGAAACTCTAGATTCACTTAAAAACAACCCCAAACCAGGTGAAGTCACATAAATGTGTAAACTGCAAACCCCCACTCGGTCCGTCTACAATGTAATGACAGGAGCAGATCAATACAGCCTTAATTGTGTTGCTGAGGTCCCTGGGCCCCAGAACACAGTGCACAAATGGAAAGCTGAAAGTGTTACATCTGGTCCTTTTCCCCCAGTATCTCACTCTATTTCTTTGAAAAGATCACAACTAATTTTAAGACATAAATAACTTGGATGGGAGCTAAAATGCATCTTGCCGTGCAGTAGTGAAAAAATAATTAATTTAGCATGGTCCCAATACACCTAAGGCTTACTGCATGCATTATGTCAAGCTCATAAAGTATCATCGTTATGGCATAACAATGAGAGTCGGCTCCTAGAATCTGGGTGAGGGGTACCACCAGTACTTAATAAGAACACAACTCAATATGGAGGCAAAGACATAAAAATTCAGTGGCATTTATTTTATCCATCACACTGTATATAAATATATATACATTTAAAACCAAAGGTTTTACCTTTGTAGTAGACAATTACTTCAAATAATATTATCATGAATCATAACTTACTATTGATTCCCTATTTATATTCCAGGGAAAGATGCTCTCTTCTTACTGATATAAAGTCTCATCAAATAATAATTTATAGTATTTAGTTGAATAAACATTTTCAACATAGTTTTTTTTTTCACTTTATAAACTCAGGCATATTAAGCCGACTTATTTCATTTTAAATTTTTTTTATTTTCTATTGTGTCAGCATACACATATGCTACTTGTAGGAGATCAAGAAAGAGAGGTAATAAAAAATACATAATTAAGTGGAATTGAAAAATAATGGATCATGTAACAGGCAACTTAGTTTATACATACATTTCTTTATATGAGCATTTAATTCTGTTTAAAAGATTAATTGATGTAATTAATTTAGTTTAAAAGCAAGGTCCTTGTACTGTATGGCAAGCCATCACACCCTGTTCAAATTTGTATTTGAATAACTGAACATTGATACTACTTCATTGTCTCTTTTGGCATAAATAATAGAGTGGACAAAGACTACTGTTTAAATAAAGTAAGAAAAAAATGAAAATAAAGTAACGAATCCTCACATATCTTTTTTTTTTTAAAGACTTTATTTATTTATTTGAGAGAGAGAGAGAACGAGAGAGAGAGAGCACATGAGAGGGAGGAGGGTCAAGGGAGAAGCAGACTCCCTGTCGAGCAGGGAGCCCGATGTGGGACTCCATCCTGGGACTCCAGGATCATGACCTGAGCCGAAGGCAGTCGCTTAACCAACTGAGCCACCCAGGCGCCCGAATCCTCACATATCTTGAGAAACAAATGTTATGAAGAGTTCAGAAGATTATTAGCTAAGATTATACCAGCTTTGCCCAGTTAAATAAGTTACTACCTAAAAATAGTAACTGGTATAAATTTAAAATGCATGGGACTACTGGGATTCTTTTTATACCGATGGGAATACCACCGAATGGATAACACTTGACAATAATTCAATCTTATAAACATGTACAGACCACTTACTATATGCCAGGTCCAAGGAAGACACTGGGAATCAGTAGGTGGTTCACAATCAAGAAATAAAGAGAAGGAGCATTGTGTTGTTCAATGTGAAATATAGAAATGATAAAAACAGGATGATAAAATAGATTTAGTCTCAGGTGTTATGGGTGCCTAGTAATTTTTTTTGTTTTATAGATATCTAAAATAAGATAGCCCCTCTTGCGGTCTTCTAATATGGTAGATCAAACAAAACATATTGTTTAAAAAAAAATCAACCAGCGAGACAAAGAGGATATGCAAGAATGAATGTCATACTAATAAGATCTGAAAAAGTTCATGGTTAGGTGCAGAAAACTGAATAAATTTGGCCCAGCACAGAAACAATAAGCTTCAGGATCCTGATAAAGCCACATACTTAATATTTTACTTAGACTTTTGAGAGAACGCAATTTCAAAATGTTACACAATTGTGCTTAAACCAGTAGCCATACCCAGTGGGAAAATTCCTTTCTCCCATATCATCACATCTCTTTTTTTTTTTTTCAAGCGGATTAGAGCTAATTTTCACAGTAGTTTCTAAAATTCCCTCAACCAAGTTATCAAAGCAGACGAATTACATTTCCTTGATGTTTGCTATTAACAGATTGTCCCGCGATAGGATTAAAGTCTCCTTTTTCGGGGCACCTGGGTGGATCAGTCGTTAAGCGTCTGCCTTCGGCTCAGGTCATGGTCCCAGGGTCCTGATATCGAGCCCCACTTCCAGCTCCCTGCTCAGCACCGAGCCTGCTTCTCCCTCTCCCTCTCCCCCTTCTTGTGTTCCTGCTCTCACTGTGTCTCTCTCTGTCAAATACATAAAGTCTTTTTAAAAAATTAAAAAAAAGTCTCCTTTTTCTCCAGACATGAAAAACATTCTTGCAAGCTGGATTAAAAATCCAGATAAAATAATAATATTAATAATATCTTCTGCATCGCATTACTTTCCATGTTCTTATATTTGTTATCTAACCCCAAAGACAGCAGCCACAGATGAAATGCACCTGAAATAAACAACATGTGTAGGGTGTGTACCCTAGGCAGGGTGGACCAGAAGCACTAGAGTTTATTGCCGTGACTTTAAGAGAATTCTTTACATAATGTTATACGAAGTGGCAGAGTTAGAATATACAGTAATTGGAAGAAGGATACATGGAAAAATAAACTTTCCTGATGTTAAATATTAGATTCCACAGTGGTCTTGGAGAATGTCTGATGATCTTAATTCATTTAGTGTGCTGGAACAATCTTTCTCTTAGGCTTATATCTTCTGAGTATACATAAGGCTGTGCTACTGGCTCAGACATTAAAAAGGAGCCTTGTAAAACGTTTCTTACAAAAATAAATAACTTGAGTATCCAAATATGTAAGAGCTTAATTCTCAAGATCCGGCATGTTTAAGATTTACTTTCTTTAGGCTTCGATCTGAAACAGAGAAGAAAACATTCTTTTATGGATGAGATTTCTGAATGTATAACCAATGAGCAGTGTAGAGCAGTTTTCTTTTTTTCTGCCGACCACCTCCTTTAGCATTAGTGGAAGGCAACAAGATCAAATATCGAATATCAACCCCCCAAATAAAACATAGTTTCCAGGTATTTGAAATGGTGCAGTTATGAGGTCATGGTTCTCATTTTCAGGCTCTGTGTTTTCTGCTGTTTTCTCTATTCTAATTTCAGAGTGATGTTTCCAGGACATCAGGAAAAGTACCAACAAACACAAGAATGCATGTCAAATAGGTTGGATTTTGTCCTGGTATATCAAGACTTGTTCACTTGCAACTTTTAATTTTTCTAAGTGGATCAAACTAGTGTTGCTAATAAACCAGTCTAGAACGTCATTTGAATTAGGAAAAAAAAAAGAAATGTCCAGGTTCCTTTCTCACATTTTAAACTTTTATGTCTATGTTTATGGTTTATAGAGCGAGGCTTTTACTCTGTGGATAAATAAACCATTCAGGAAGTTTCTCTTATGCTGTCAGACAAAAGGGAAGGCAAAATTGAAATGCATTCTTCTGATGTTTGTACCTCTATCTGGCCCTTGGCGAAACTAGGAAGCAACCATAATCTGCTGCCCATCCATCATGCATTCTTCTCTTCCTACAACATCCCTCCAGGTATAGTCTTTCTCATGGGTACCCTCCCTCTTCCTTGTTTTCCCAAACATTTTAAAACTTCTGGTTCCTATAATTATGCTGTGCAGACCATATCAACTTGTAAAATTAACCACATTAATGCCGTGCATTAGAAACTAATTAGAGAAAATTCCTTAGGTCTAGATAAACTGTGTGTCTTATTGCATTTCTGGGTTAGGAAAAAAGAAAAGAGAGAAGAAATTCTGAATGGTAAAAAGTTGAGGTAACTCACAGAACCTGAGACAATTGCTCATATAACTATAAAAGACACTACTACATTTTCAGAGCTACAGATCTTAAATACCAGTGACTCCATCCAAATGTGGATTCAATCTGCTAGTTTTCTCTTCAGGATAGACATGGTCAGCCTGATATGTTTATAAAGGTCATTCTGTGTGTTTTGATGTCTGTCATACATATGTACAGCATGTTCTCAGGTTTACACTTGCCCTTTAACTCCCAGAACAGGAAATCTGCTGCTAAGAAAGACTTGTAAAATGTTTATGACATTTAAATCATGCACAAAATTTCTTACTCAGGAAGAGTGAGCTATAAAATTTGCATATGGTGTCCAACATTGAGACCTCAAGTTCTGTGTTCGGACCTCCACAACCTTGGTTATATGGCTGCTTCATTGTCTAGCTCTCTGATTATATTTGCAACATTTCGTTTTGTTAAAAACATCACTTTGGTTGGGTTATCTTTGCTCCCTGTCATTAACTAAGTAAATCATAATTATAACAGTACCCCATCTTGTTCAAGTACATCCTGTCATTAAGGTGGGTAGAGGACTTTTTTTACTGTGCAATCTGAAACTTTTAACATGTGCTGCTTACCTTTCACAAGAAACCATATGGAAACATCAACTAAACAAGGACACAGTGAGTGCATGTTGATAGTGCATCACACGTGTAATTTGTGGAGATCAAGCTTTGGTTTCTTACTGTCACTAGTATTCATAAGTCACATATTTACTGGTAACCAAACATGTATCTAACATGATACCAACAGACACACATGGGCACACACCTAACAAACATATTCTTTTTTAAGGATATTTTAAAAACACTTTTAGGTTTTAATAAGTATATTAAGTCAGTGAAATACATATGCCCTCTTCATAAACAGGAAACCCTGGGAAGGAATTTCAACAAAACATTTTGGAGCATGAAACACGATAATAAAAAAGTAACATTAATTGTTGTAGGAACAGGGGTGTGATATACAGCGGATGGCAAAGGGGGTTTGACTCTGTTATCTTTGAGAAAATCCTCCAAAATTGTCCCCTCTCAATGATGGTTATGACTATAAGAGGAGGAAAAATCTAGAGGAGCAGAGTGAAAGGTGGAGTTAGTGGTGTGAATCAGAGCACCTACAGGAAAGGCTTCTGGCTGGCCTGACCGCCAAACAGCAGGTCCAACTCATCCCCATGTCATCTGGACTGACCGGGCTCAATGTTCCTGATGGTAGATTCTGGGTGATGATAGAGGACAGTTCCTCAGATCTTTAGTGTTAGAAAATTCAACATAAAAAAAATCATATCATATGGAATGTAGTTAAAATTATTTTTTGCTCTTCTGAATATGATGTGATGATTTGTTCCTGAATACAAGCAACGCGATTTTGAATATCTGCTGGTGGTCAGGATGGCGGGAGAAGGACGAGAGATAAAGAAGGGTGACGTGAGACTAGGAGAGTTTACCCTAAAAGATCACACCCTCCTCTACCTGTACACAAATCCAAATGTGCAACACAACCGCACCAGAGAAACCATAAGCAACTGCACAGTGAACTTTCAAAATGCGTGAAATAATGCTATGAATTGAGGAGAAGATCCCTGAAACATATAGCTAACTGGATTCATAAATGGGAATCAAAATAGAGTTAAAGAGATTTGGGTAGAAATAGAGTGGCTCAGGCTATAGAGGCAGTCTGCCAGTGCCCAACCCTACAAGACCTTCCTGTAGCTCAGTTTCAGCGGCATTATGGGGGAAGTACCAGTAGCTGCCTCACAGATACAGACATTTCAATAGTGCTTTATACCTAACAAACACTCAAAAATCACTGGCCATGATTTTGCTATTATAATTCCAATTTTAGAAAAACTTATGAGCCAAAGATACACTAGGTATTAGAGAAGAAACAACCTGCAAGGTGTTTTGGAATCTAGTAAATGCTTCACTGGGATTGAGATATCGGTAACAAAATATATAGCAGTCACTTTCAACTGGAGGTCTGGGACGTCAGATACACTTGGAAGAGTTGGTCAAATTCTCCCAAACCTCTCCTCTTTTTCCTCCCACTCAGTGCATATTTGAATACAACCCACTGTGCATCATTTAAGCACAGCCACTTTATCGTTACTAATGGAAGTGTGGGAATGTGAATGTGTTCCTTCTATGTATTGGGGAAGAGTAAAGACTTGAGAAAAATTCACATGTTCAGTAAATACTTAGCACCCAAGATAGCTTGGCCCGGTGTGCCTTTATTGGCATTAAGGGAAGATCACGTTCACAAATGTGGACACAAATTTTATTCAAGAGACAGAATTATCTAATCAATGAAAGGGCACATGTTTCAATTTCACAATTTACTCCAAGCCAACATAGGGTCGGGCATATAGCCAATATTCAGAAAACAATGTTAGCTCCTCCCTAGATTGATCAACCCCTTCATTTGAATTCCAAGCACTTGTGAAGATCAAGTTGAGTAAGCTTCCCTAAAGTCACTAAAGTAGCTGAGGATTAAAGAGAGCTTGATCTATAAGCTCTTAACTGGGCATGAGGAGTCCTATTTGCATTCAGGCCTCTAAGTTTGTGTGAATGCAATGGGGGAAGGTGTTCAGGGAGATGTAGAATTGGGTGCTCTGCTTTGCACACTGACATTTGGAGGAGCAAAGGCAAGAGAAAGCCTTCCCCAATTGCATCAGAGTCTGCATATATATATATATATATATATATATATATATATATATATATGCAAATATATATGCCAGAATCTTCATATATAGCCAAGGAATGCAGCATAGGGTGACAGTCACCTTGGACGGCCGATCGTATGAGAGTGGATGTTAATAATAGAGGTCTCCTTCAGGTCATAAGATTTGCTCTAACTTAGAGACTAGTCTGTTCAAAATTAGTCCGCACATATGTTCTTCTAGGATGCCTCTAGACCAGGGATTCTCAATCTCAGCACTATTGACATTTGGGGCTGGATACTTTTCCTTTGTGGGGGCTGTCTTCTGTACTGTAGGATGTTTGGCAGCATCCCTGGCCTCCACTCGTTAAATATCAGAAGTACTCATGCAGTTGTGACAAGGAAAAATGTCTTTACACATCATTAAACGTCCCCTGGGAGACAAATCCCTCCCTCCCTGAGAATAACTTCTCTAGGTTGATAAGTAGTAAACATCTGTATTTCAATGACCTAGTGAAGTGGCTAGCCAAAACCAATCGCTCCAGGAGAATATGTATAAGAGAAGCTGACAATGACAAGGACCATTAATTGTGTGCATCAAATATATTCAAGGTGGCAACAAGAAGAATGAGTGTCTGGTGACAGTTTAGGATATTGGGAGCAGACAATGGACTTGCTAGGAAAGGCAAGGGGGTCAGCATGTTGGTGTGTTTTTCCCCAAGGAAGTTAGAACCTAAAATCGTGGATACGGGTGGAATGGAATCCTTTTTTGGATCCAACCTACTAAATGGTTGGTTCAGGAAACTAGGTGTGCTAGCTGCAACAACCTCTGCTCCAACAATCCTCAACTTCATCTTGTACCTGACATTTCACCTCGTGATCTGTTTTGTGGAATCCCATTTACTTAATGGCCCACAGTGTAGCAGGTACTTAGCAGGAGGCTGTGAAAATATGAGCTGAGTAAATCAGATTTCCTCTGTATAGAGTATAGACTGGAAGGACAAACTGAATTTGACAACTAGAAACCAATAGTGTGGACCAGACCAGTAGCTGAGTCAATTTAACAGCGAAGCTTGAGTGAAAATTCTATGCTCTGACCTACTATCTAACATCCTCAAACCAGGCTGTTCGGCTTCACCTAGATTATATCTGTTTGGAGCATTACAATAATCCCCGTTGCTTCTGCTGATTTGAGTGTGTCTGTTCTTTGCAGATAAATGGGTCTATTTTAAACAGTAGAGTTTTACCAACTTCATGAAAAACCTGAGTAAGGTACTAGGAAGCAAAATTCAAAACATCAAACTTTTTTTTCTTTTATACTCCCACTGATGTCTACACGAATGTGAAGGTGTTACTATTATATTACCTTCACTACTTTACAAAGTGTCAGTGTTGATGTTAAAAAGACAAGTATGATATATATTTGTCAAAGGCACTTATTCAGTGCTGACTGTAAAGTATATGCATAGCATTAACTTTTACATGTGTGCTGCTTTGGTAAATTGAGTTTGAAATAAATACTAAATTATGTGAGTACACTGCGATGAAATGTTATTGCAAAGAACAGGTTTTATTTCACCTGAAATAGTCTTCCAGTCTGACTTAAATTAAATTACTCATGGCACTATGAGATAGAAAGTGCATTTTATAGAATTGCCAATACCAAAAGCTAATGGTTAATGATACATCCATGGCCATATTGCTTGTTATGCCAAATACCCAACCGTCTTTTCTATTCTGAATTTCCTGAACTGCCCCATCAGTTAGAAGTTAAAAATCACCTCTTCCGTGAATGTGTGAATAGTGATATGGTCCTTCATTGGAGGCTCAATTTAGAAATGTTCTCTAAGGCTTGGAAAAGACTAGGTTAAGGCGGGTCTTTGCATCCCCAGTGGGTTCAGTTCCCTCTTCTTGGAAAATGCAGCTACTGCAGAATGATTTATCAGAATTGCTGTTCACCATCTAGAAGTGACTCACCAGCTGGAGCAATACAGGTAGTCCTTTGGAAAAATAGATGAGGGCAGATTATCGCTAGTGTTTCATATCTGTAAAAACAACCAAAAAACTACAATGGAAAAAAAAATCATAAAACTTCACATGCCAAAAACCAAATAAAATCAAATATAAAATCCAAAGGGGAGACCAATGTGGTGATAGGCCTAAGGTTATAAGTCACCTATTTTGCTTCATTTAAAAAAAAATGAATTAATTAGTATGGAACATATTATATGATTTGGAAATGGGGTTTTTGTGAAATACACCTTGAAACAGGGCTACTCGATGTCTTTTGTAACAAAAAGTGTGCAAATTGCTCCACTAATTAAGAATCATTAGAAGAGTTGAGAAAGTATCTCCCTAAAATCCTTCTACAATGTGTCCATTTAAAATGAATAAATATTATTAAAGGAGAGGCCTAACACTCTTATATATAAGTCTTATATACTGCCTTCCGTTTTACTGATACAGCTGAATACTACTTTGACTAGTGAGGAAGTAAACAAAGATAAAAGGACCCACACCTACCATTTATGGTACATCCTTTCTTGGCACTTCTATGTAGATTGCCATTGGTGGGAAGAAACTATCATTAAGCACTAAACACCTATATTATGGTGTTTATTTAAATGGATCAGAGATCCCTAAAATGGACTGTATACACCCCAAGGGACCTGCTCGCTGACCATAGAGTTTGGGGCATTCAGGATTAGAATTCCTATTTGAATTTATTTGTTCATATTCTTTTAATAGCCTTAATTTCTAGTTTTGCCTACATTATAATGTGCTTACTATATCAAGACACTAATATCTGTATAGTATTTAACAATAATTTTATATTCATATATTGTAGACATTCTCCTGAAGAAGATGTGATTAAAAAGATTTGGAACCACTGAAGCAGTTTTCCTTGTGCAGGTACATGCAATAGTCTTTATTTCTATGTAACTCTAGTAGTCTGTAGTACAATGGATGCTTTCCAGAATCCTCAAGGAAGAATCCTTGTGGACAGCTAAGGTTTATATAGGCAGGCTATCCATTCATGTGTGGAAACTGATATTTTGTGTGTTGTTAACAGAATTTTCCTTCACCAAAGTATTTTCTTTATCTGCTAAGCATGGCAATAGTTTTTCTGTGACAGTGACTTGTCCCTAACAGTCATAGCTCTTTGTTGTGGTTATTGTTTTCCTCATTGCTGGAGTGGTGGGGGGTGGGAGGGATGGGTGGCTGGGGGATAGACACGGGGGAGGGTATGTGCTATGGTGAGCGCTCTGAATTGTGCAAGACTATTGAATCACAGATCTGTACCTCTGAAACAAATAATACATTATATGTTAAAAAAAAAGAAGAAGAAGATAGTAGGAAGGGAAAAATGAAGGGGGTGGAAATTGGAGGGGGAGAGGAACCATGAGAGACTGTGGACTCTGGGAAACAAACTGAGGGTTCTAGAGGGGAGGGGGGTGGGGGATGGGTTAGCCTGGTGATGGGTATTAAAGAGAGCACATATTGCATGGAGCACTGGGTGTTATATGCAAACAATGAATCATGGAACACTACATCAAAAACTAATGATGTAATGTATGGTGCTTAACATAACATAATAAAATAAAATTAAAAAAAAATCTAATAAATATGGAACCAGACCAGCAAGGCAGGTTCTTTGGGATCACAAAGAGAGACATAAATGAATGATACACACTGAGGGGTCTTTCCTAGAAGGACATAGAGCAGCCTGTATTATATCAGCTTTCTTTCCCATCAGCCATCTAATATATAGAATCTGATGGGTAGTCTATCATAGCAGCTGTTCTATGACCCCAGACAGCAAATCTCCCAGTTTAATGAGCTACAGTGGCTTTGGTGCTTTTATATCAGCAAAGGCAACTAACCTACCTTCTCCCATTCTTAACCATGGCAATTTATTTCCACGGCACCATTTGATGTGTCTAGAGTATGATTATGGACTGAATAATGTTCCCCCAAAATTCATATGATAAAATCCTAATCCCTAGTACCTCAGAATGAACTGTATTTGGAGATGGGGTCTTTAAAGAAGTAAGTTACTTTAAATAAGGTCGTTGAAGTTGGCCTTAATCCATTATGACTTGTGTCCTTACAAGAAGAGATGCAGACATGCCTAGAGAGTCATATGAAGACAAAGAGAGAGAAGGCAGCAATCTAAACTCTAAGGAGAGGGTGCTCAGAATGGAATCTACCCTGCTGACACCTGATCTTGGACTTCCTGTGTCCAAAATTTTGAGAAAGTACATTTCTGTTGCTTCAGTCACCCCGTCTGTGGTATTGTGTTTTGACCACCTTGACCAATAAGTACCTTTATGGAACAGAGTTTGAACCAGCTACTTCAGATAGTGTAAATTGTTTTGGTGCAAAAAGGAATGTGAAAATTAGCTATAAGCCTTTGTGCGGAAATAACAATGAACGCTTTAATAAATTTCCTTCTGGTCATTTAATATTGCATTTTATTATTTTCCTGTTATTAAATACTCTTAGTGAAAGACATTATTAAAGCTATAAATAATCCATCCATAAATGTATTTAAACAAAATCGTAGTATTGGATATTTGGGCCAAACCTTTATTTATTTGTTTATTATATTACAAGTTTAGCTGTGAAAAACAGTTATTATATAAATTCTTACCCAAGTTATTTATGTTCTTAGAATATAAACAGATATTTACTGAGAAAAAGAATATGAGCTAAAGTTATATGGGTTAACAGCCTTACTATTTCTTTCTAAAAGACTTGTACCAATTTCTGCTAACAGCTGCAGCTTGAGGTAATACCTGCCAGTCACAGAAATATTAAGTTTAATGAATTTTCTTGAAGTGCATTTATTTAAGAGCAAAAACCAATACTTTATTTTATTTATATTAAGATTAAACAATTTTACTTTTTTAGTTAAAATATTTTCTTCTGTGAATCATCTTTTGCTGTCTCTTGCCAGTTTTCCAATTATATTTTTAACACTTTTCCATATAAATATTCCTATAATTTGAAAATGATTATAATTCTGTCTCTTTATCAGTAATATTTCCTATTTCTATATGTATTTCAGTGACTAAAACTCTTACGATAATATTGAAAAACAATGATGACACCTTTGTTTTATTCACTATTATTTTGGTAATGTCTCTATTAATATCTCTGTTAATGGCTGTTAATATCTTACAAATTTCTGTTGATAAATCATTAGTGGATCATAATCTAAATTTAGTAGATCATGACTAGCTTTTATTTATTTTGAGATAATTGTAGATTTAAATGCATTTGTAAAAAAACATACAGCAATCTCTCATAATCTTTATCAATATTCTCCCAATAGTAACATCTTATGTAACTATTATGCAATATCGCAAGCCAAGAAATCAATATTGATATTGACATAACCCACCAATATTATATGACTAACTTAAAAAAATAACAATATAGAACAGAATAGAAACTAATACAATATATTGCATATAGCAAGGATAAATCTTGTTTCTGAAACTTGCTTTATTTATACGTGTATATTATATCTGTGATTAAGTTACTATGCTGCATTTCCCTTTAATAATAGTGCTACTTATTAGTTGAATAGAAATATTTTGTATATTATTGAGGAATTGTAGGGAAATAGGTAGTGAATTAAAATGTAATGGGGCGACTGGGTGGCTCAGTCAGTTGAGCGTCTGACCCTTGATTTTGGCTCAGGTCATGATCTCAGGGTCCTGAGATCAAGCCCAGCCTCAGGTGCTGTGCTCAATGCAGAGTCTGCTGGAGATTCTCTCCTCTCCCTCTTTCCCTCCCCCTGCTCACGTCTGTCTTCTCTCTCTCTCAAATAAATAAATAAAATCTTTAAAATTAAAATGTAATAGATTTTTGGATAGATATTTAGATACGGTTAAATGGTTAGCTATGTTAAATAATTCAAAGCTTTTAAAACAACTTCAGCAAAATGCCATTAATTATTAGATCACATTAAAGAATGCTGTTGGCAGTCTACCTCAGGGATCCAGTCTACTCAATATTTTTATCAGTAAATTCTAGGAAGATTTGGGAGAGATAATATTATTTTTCATCTAAGTGATAACAGGGAGGTGTTAAATTCATAGATGTAATTCAGTAAGCAAAATGTAATGGTCAAAAATCAAAGTCTTAAACGCAGTTTGAAAATTAACTGAACATGGTCACATGGTTATGAAAGTTATAGGACTGAAACCAGCTCATCTGTCTCAAGAAAAACAAAAACAAAAACAAAAACTAGGGAGGAGTCTTATGGGTTTCATTTAACTGCAAGTTCTATATGGGACAAATCCCCAGAGGAAAAAAATGTGATCAGAGTTTCGTAAGGCCTAGAATTCAAATAATCTAAGCAACAGTTGTAGGAAGCCTATTTGTTTGACCAGAATAAAGAAGTTAAATAGAAGGTAGGATTTTATACTTAAATGCAGGAATTGTGAGTATGGACAAATTCCGGAAAGTAAATTTAGGAACAAGGGGGGAAATTACTGGGGATTCTGATGACAGGGTTCTTTGCTTGCAGATCATACAGACAGACTCTGGTGGCCTTAAACAAACAAAATCAATTGGAAAAATATCAGGAGCCACAAAAACTAAAATTAGGCATGGAGACTGACTTAGCAAGAGGCTGGAGGCCAGGAACTCCGGAGGCCAGCAGCAGAAAGCTGCAGAAATTATCTGATTAGCGTGCCAGCCCAGCTCTACAACACTTAAATTATTGGTCTTACCATCTCATCCTTGTTCCATTCTTGACAAGACTTAAAGTCCTGGGATGGAAAGCCCTATGGTCCTATCACATGGCTGTCACCTGGCACCCAGAGAAGAAGCATCTGGTAAAGAATTCCTGTTGCAACATCTCAAGTGGAATGAGGAGCATTTTAGCCTGTTTGCACCAAGATCGCAGACAACAATAGGAGAGAAAAGTGATACTCTGTTAGGAAAAGGTAGCAGATATCAGGTGGTCAGAGGAACAATACACATCCACCGCAACAAGAAGAAGTTTCCTGCATTTAGGAATGTCCCCCGCAGTAGAAGGACCTGATAAAATTGTACTTATTGGGTCATTCAGTCTTCTGTGAGACATTTAGTTCAAATGGACATAATATGTCACATGTATGGGCTTGTGATAAGTCTTGCAGGGTATGTGTTATGGCTTCTTGGGGTGGGAGACCACTCCGTGACTAAATGACCTCTGGGATGGGTTCCAAATCAAGTTTTTCTGAGTAATAGAGGGCAGCAATTAGACATCCAATTTGCATAATAGTTATTCCATTTTCTCCTGATAACATATTGGAACATAATTTGTCATTTGAGGCTGAGAATATGTTTTCAGAATCATGCCTTTTGAGAGGAGTTCAAAGACATCATAAAAGATAAAGAACTGGAATAATTACTTTGGAAGCCACTTAAAGGTTTTATTTGTGCTGGTGAGTATCTAAACCTATGATTCCAAACACAGGCTGTACAATTGCATTGGTATTTTCAGCTTTGTAAGGGTCATAAAAAATCACCTCGATTTATAAAAATAAAAATTTGCTTAAATAGCTACTGATCAGAACACCTAAGGGAGAGGTGTTACAACTAGGGAAATGACTTAAAATATCCTATTGTCTTCACTTTCTGTTTCCTAAATTAGATGAAATCAACATACTTATAATACACGTTTTTAGAACATGTTTACTATTTTCCATGTATTTTCAACTGCCTCTAAATGCCAAACATAAGAAAGATGAGACCTCGTCATTCCTTTTTTATGAGCTGGATGCTGGTGGATTTTGAGATGTGCTTTTTGCATAAATAAATCAAGGAGGAAGTGGTATCTAGAGTAGATTACATTATGCATAAATTTGCTATGACCATTATTTAGTCAAAGAAATTATATTAATAGAGATCTATCATAAGCAAATGTGTGTGTGTGTTCTTTCAATCCAGATGTAAAGTCTAAAACAAGATCTATTCTTTGTCTGCTTTAATAAAGCTACTGTTTGGAGGGTTTTGTTTTGTTTTGTTTTGTTTGTTGGTTTTAATTAAAGCCAATGATTCCATGTGAGGTAATGTATCATGAACACTTTGTAATCAATTCTGAAAGATTAGCCCCAAGGCACCCATAATGGATACTCTTTAATACTACAGATGGCAAAACAGCCTGTGGGAACACGTCTGGTGGGCATTCTGTGAAAGCCGTTTTTTGTTGAAATGAATCCAACGTGACATGCCGGACAACTATAGCATGGTGAGTTTCTGTGAAAATGTTTCACATTTTATGTCTCCTTTTTGCTCTCCTTACTGATAATTTTGTAGATGGAGTCGACAATGTGTATTTTCTAGCTCAAGGGGAATGGTCAAACCTACCTTTACAGTGAAATTTGATTATGACTCAGAGGGTTCAAATCAACAATAATTTTCTTAACAGAGTCTATCAAGTTCAGAAAGATTAAAAAAAAAAAAAATCAGTTCCAAATATATAAATATATCCTACTTTGGTTAATTCCCATGCATAAAGCTCCTGACACTATTTGACAAATGGTGGGGTTTATTGAGTCAATTTGCTGTTTAGAAAGCATGATGGCAATACTCCTTGTTCTAACATTTAGATATATCTCTTTAATGGCTATTAATTTTATTAATTTTTGTGAACTCAAAGCAAAGCCACCACATGAGATAGGCTAATATACATAGCCTCGAAACATTTAAAGTGATCAGAGTTCAAGCTGTAGAATACTCTCCTTGGGACATTATGGTTCTCTGGCTTCAGTCTCATTATATATGATTAGAGGATCTATGGCTGATCAGTGTAAGGAGCCAAGCCGCAGTCAGGAGCTATCTTGAATGTGAAATTGATGAGCCCCATCATACAACTGTTATCTCTCTGGGACTTAGAAGGAAGACACATGAGAATAATACTATGTCTTATTCATCTCTGAATGTAGAGTTCTTAGCACAATGTTTGGCACATGATCCTTGCTCATAAGTGTAATAGATCCTAGAATCGGAATTATTCTCAATTAAAGACATGCATTTCAAATCCAGGGTATCTTCTGAAAGAACCAATTCAGAGTAGCATACAAAACCTGGAGGTATTTCCTTGTGGCCATTATGTGTTATAAATGGAAAATAGTTTAAAAATAGGGAATAGAGCCAGACTTAAAAGTGCTTCTGATTCTGCCCAAATAAATAGCCAGCAGGACTACACATGCTTTTCTCTCTTATTTCAGGACTCAACTTTTGTGTCTGAAATCAACTGTTAATCAGGTATAGTAAAATTTCATTAAGCCAATGAATGTTTATTCTAAAATAATAATTAGAAAAATTTCTTTTATTTATTTTAGCCGAATTAAAAGCCCAATAAAAATATTAGATCATGTAAATCTGGTTAATTTGTAGTATTTTATTAACTCTCCTGTTTGGAATGAATATATATATTTTTAAACCAGTAAAATACTTTACAGCATACTTCATAAAGACTGATGATTACGGTAGCTCTTATTAAATTAAATGAATAATATTAACATTAGGATGCTTGTCTTCTATCAGGGACACTAGAATTGTGAGTATGGGCAGGTCACTGGAGTTAGTAGGTACATAAATTGTTACATTTATTTCCTTTTATCCTGGAGTTTTCTTTTTTTTTTTTTTTTAGATTTTATTTATTTATTCATGAGAGACAGAGAGAGAGAGAGAGAAGCAGAGGGAGAAGCAGGCTCCCCGCTGAGCGGGGAGCCCAATGTGGGACTCGATCCCAGGACCCTGGGATCATGACCCGAGCCGAAGGCAGATGCTTAACCATCTGAGCCACCCAGGCACCCTATCCTGGAGTTTTCATGAGGCCTCAAAGAGCTAGCAATACAAGCACAAATTTTTTGATGTAAAGTATTATTATTGTTATCTTTAATTATAGTGTTTCACAAGATAATTAAATGTTTTTTCTGAGTTAAAATCCAGAAAATTCACTGACATTTCTCTGGCTTCTAGAACTTCTATCACACAGTGCTTCAGGGGACCACCATATTTAACTAATTTTTCTACCTCACCAGCAATGCAGGAAAAATAATCAATCCCCAGATAATCTCCTTTTGACGATAAAACAATTATTGCATTTCAGGAGAAGTGTAAATATAAAATAAGGACTTACTTTATGAAAGTATTTGAATAAAGTATTTTAACCCGCAGTTTTTCTTGCTTGATTTGGAGAAAGTCAAGGGTTAGTGGGTGCACCTGTTCATCTGAGTGCTAAGACTGCTATGGTTTTCAGCCCTTTCTGAACATTTGGATCTCCTGAGTAGCTTCTAAAGACCAAGGATGCCTGGGTTCCACCCTAGATCTAAAGAGGCATATTTCTGAAATGTTTGTTCTGCACATTCATATTATTTAAATTTGCCATCAGGAGATTCTGGTGAACAGCCAGGGTTAAGAAGATCAACACCCTAAGGAAACAATCTGAAAACCGAATTATGATGACTGTGGCCACTAGGCTGTCCCTTGTTATTTCCATAGAATTCAAGTTCCAAAAACAACATTTAATAAAAAAAATAATAATAATTATCTCCTTAGGATAAATGTCCAAAAGGAAAGTTACTTGCTTCAAGAGGAGGCCATTTTTTTTTTTATTTTATTTGTTTATTTGACAGAGAGAGAGAGAGCACAAGTAGGCAGAGAGGTGCCCCTAGAGGAGGCCATTTTTATGTGCCTTCATATTTTAAGAGTCTAGCAGAGTGAGATTAGGATTAGTCTTCTTAAATAATCACTCAAAGGACTCAAAGTGAACCAAAATGTGACATTTGAGGAAGAATGTCCTTACACTGAGCCATTGCTGCTGAGCTTTGAAGACTGAGCTCACAGGAAAAGTTGAAGGCTCAGTGTAAGGAAGAATATTCTAATAGATTTCAGTTAGAATGGGGCGCCTGGGTGGCTCAGTTGGTTAAGCCACTGCCTTCGGCTCAGGTCATGATCCTGGAGTCCCGGGATCGAGTCCCGCATCTGGCTCCCTGCTCAGCGGGGAGTCTGCTTCTCCCTCTGACCCTCTTCCCTCTCGTGCTATCTCTCATTCTCTCTCTCAAATAAATAAAATCTAAAAAAAAAAAAAAAAAAAGATTTCAGTTAGAATGGGCTGTGCTGGGAAGTAGCATGTTTTCCATCACTGTATATGTTCAGATGTGTTCTTGGGTATACGAGGTAAAGTAGACTCAAATTCAGAACATGGATATATTCTCTTACCCTCAAGGTCCTTATTCAACCTTAAATGTTCATCCTGATATATTGCAAATGTGTTAATTTCAAACTTTTTAACTTATCCATTGCCCTTCTAAAATCCCATATGGTTGGGCACCTGGGTGACTCAGTTGGTTAAGCATCTGCCTTCAGCTCAGGTCATGAAACCAGGGTCCCGGGATCGAGTCCCACTTCCGGCTCCCTGCTCAGCAGTGAGCCTGCTTCTCCCTCTCCCTCTGCAGCTTCCCCTGATTGTACACTCTGTCTTTCTCTTCCCCCCCAAATAAATAAATAAAATCTTTAAAAAAATCTTAAAAAAATAAGAAAAATAGAATAAAATTCCATACGGCTATACTTTGGAAGTGTCACTCAGGGGTTGAACATTCTTAACGTTCATTGAGGAACTGAAACCATAGAATGGAATCCTTAAATCCTTGAATATTTCTTTTGTTGTCTTTTTTTTTAAAGATTTTATTTATTCATTTGAGACACAGAGATACAGAGAGAGATAGATCATGAGCAGTGGGAGAGGCAGAGGGAGAGGGAGAAGCAGACTCCCTGCTGAGCCAGGAGCCCAGTGTGGGGCTTGATCCTAGGACCCTGAGATCATGACTTGAGCTGAAGGCAGACGCTTAACCATCTGAGCCACCTAGGCACCCCATCTTGCATTATCTTTGAAAAAGAAGAATCATTGAGATGGGGTTGATACCAGGGTAAAATGCATGAGATGAATGAGGCTCTTGCCTCAGGAGCAAAATTTAAAGTGCATCAAAAACTCAGTAATTAGTCGTACATCATAGTGATTTGATATTTTTAAACATTATAAATGATCTCCACTATAAATCTAGTTACCATTGTCTGAAACTAATAAGATATTTTATGACAATTATACTTTATTTAAAAAAATCAACAGTCAAATAATATTTGAAAACAATATTTTAAAAATCGAATGTCATGCTAAAAATCCATTATAAAGAAAATACATACATTTTAAATAAAGACAGGATCATGGTTACTGATTTTTTTCTTTTACTTCACATTCCTATAATGGCTCAGAACAGGAATGTTACTGATCCTTAGCTTGATTGATGAATTTTTTTCTCCTCTTAAAATTGGCACTCAGAGTAAGTGCCTCATCCTAGTGCTGGGTCCAGGCAAAGAAGAAGTAAGCATTGAGGGTAGCAGTTGCCACTCTGTGGACACATTTGTGTATATATTTGTGTATACAACCTTGTGTGGGCTCAAGAAATTAAAGTTAGTGATTACAGAAGTTGACCTTTTGGTCAAAGATGAACTGAGCTTGGACAACACATAAACTATGACTTTGACTTTTAAAAATTTCATCTTTAAAAAGGACTCCAATATAGTCATTTAGTTGGCCATAAATTATTACCTGTCCATGGTTGGACAGAAGGATGTACATGATTGCTAAACATTCTAATGGTCAACTGCATTCTGGCAATACATTAAAGGTCATACAGCTATGGCTTGATGTCCCTTTGTACCAAACTTTAAAGTGAATGCTCTTGCATAGGGAAGGGATTTCAGTCTTACAACTCACCATTTGCCAAATCTGATTTTGAAAAATAAGCTGCACTGAAAGATGAGATTGTCGTTGTACCTACAGTGGCAAGTAACCTGTCTGTATATGTTCTTTCTGCATTAGGGGAGACACATTGTTTTGTTTTGTTTTTTTAAGATTCTATTTATGTATTTATGAAAGAAAGAGAGAGAGAGAGAGAAAGCATAGGGTGCATGTAGGCACACACCAGGGGAGGGGGGAGAGGGGGAAGAAGAGGGACAAGCAGATTCCATGCTGAGCCCAGAGCCCCCACAGCGCTCCCTTCCACGACCCTGAAATCATGACCTGAGCCAAAACCAAGAGTCAGATGCTTAACTGACTGAGCCAGCCAGGTGCCCCAAGGGGGCCACACTTCCTTTTCTCTTCTTGAAATTTATGATTTCGAGTCTTATATCTTACTGAAGGATTAGGAGCATGGTTTAGTAGGTAGAATTTCATAAGAATCAGAATTTCAAAAGACACTGACCTAAAAAGGCTCTTTTAACCTACCAGCAATGGGAGGAAGGCACATTGCAGGACGTGTTAAATAGCAATTTGGGTTTGTTTTCCTCCCACATGGTTTCATTTATTTCTTCTCATCAGCACTCATGTTACTTTCCTCTCTTCTTACATCTTAAGAAAGCTCTCACCACATGTTCTTTATTTTTCCCTTTACCTGTGTCTTAGTCTAGGCTAAGGTAGGGTCAGGTACCCTCACTGAAGTCTTCTGTCTCTAAAAGCCTCCACCCACCTCAGCCAAGGTAGACTTGTCATCCAGGAAGCACTGCACTTTACAGCTCCTGTTTAATCCTTGTGATTTGCCCTCCACTAGGTTTCCAGGTTTGGGTGACAGCAAGGAAAGAGAAATCTACTCATTCATTTAGCAATGTTGTATTGAGCATCTTGTATGCCCCAAGTTCTGTGTGGCATTGAGGGTGCAAGTGTGAAGCAAACAGACTCAAATGTATGTGACGCTATCAACTTCTTCCTCACACCGCAAGGGTAGGGTGGCCTTGGATTTACACTTCCATGGCAGGAGAGAGAAATGACATCCTTACACATTTCCCTTTCACCTGTCCCACAGAATTATGGGTAGATGCCGATGTGAGTCCAAATGGAAAACACATGCATCTTCCATGATTTAATGAAAAGAGAACACCACAAATTAATTTTTGAAAGCTGTGGTTATAAAAGGGTGAAATAAAGACTGTAAATACTGAAAGAGTTCTCTGCTATTCCACTTTGAAACTAGCTAGTCATGTGACATTAAGCAAATTGCTTCACTTCTATGCCCCCTCATCTGTCAAATGGATGGAGGTGAAGGAAGATGGATTAAATTATCTCTGTGATTCTTTCCAGGTCTAGAATACTAAATTTTAGAATGTTATTCCATTTTAGATTTATTGATTGCATATGTTGTAAAAGGAAAAGCATTTAAAAAGTGTTTGAAATAATTCATTAGCATTTGGCTCGCAGACACTCAAATGTTTGTAGAAGGAGTGATCGTTTTGGAAGAGTCTAATTTCCCCCACTAGTAAGATATTTTGTCTTGACCATGGTGGACATGTCAAAGTCAGCACTGAATCTTTCTACCCTGGGATTGTGTGCTATTGATACACATTCTTTTGTCCCATAAATTGTGTTTGTTTGTGTTCGAGAGAGAACATATTGATATCCATTTTAATTTTGGCTTGACATTTGAATATGTGTCTGTAAATAGCTAGTTGGAAATTCTAGGAATAAGTTTACCTTATTTAACAAATCGATTCTTTGATTTTTTTTTTTTCTTTTTATTTGACTGCCAGGAGAATTTACCAAGCTTTTCTTTGATCATCAGTCAGATCAGTCAGTTAGAATATTTTTTAAAGAACATTCTTCTAAACCTTCATAGTACCCTTTTCTTTTTTAAATCTTCATATTTCTGAACTTCTTGCCAGTAACTCAGTAGGACCTAAAAATTCCTTTCTTAAAAATCAGCTTCTTTTTGTAGGTAGCAGACTTGGGTACTTTCTAAAACCATCAAACAGCAATCTTTTAAATGAATAGTGATTCTCCAATCAGGACGCCATCATGCTACTGTTGACCTAATACCTCGAATTTACTCCCTTAAATATCATTATCAAGTTTTTGTTTTGTTTTGTCTTTGTTTTTGTTTTAAAGGGTAGCTATCTCAGAGTGAGTATCCCATTCCTTCTGTGACATACTCTACCACCTCCCAACATCCCCCTGCTCCCACCCTGGACCAAGCATAACCACCTCTTACCTGGATTACTACAATAGTAAGCTGGGTTTACTACTTATACCTTTGTTTTCCTTCAGTATATCTTCAGTACAGCAGCCAGAGTGATCACAGTAAGTTCGGATAACCCTCAATGTCTGATGTGATTTGTGCTCACGCCCCCACATGTTAACTCTAAATCAAGTTCTTAGTTCTCCCTCCTTATCTGCTCTGTTCTAATCCCACTTCCCCCTTTTTTGTTGTTCTTCAAAATTGTTCTACAAGCCTCTGAGCCTTTGTGCTTACTGTTCCCTCTGTCTGAAATGCTTTTCCTCCAGATCTAGCTCTCTCATGTCCTCTGGGTATTCACTCAATAGTCACCTGCTCAGGGGCACCTGGGTGGCTCAGTTGGTTGAGCGCCCTACTCCTGATTTCAGCTCAGGTCATGATCTCAGGATCCTGGGATTGAGCTCTCTGCTCGGCAGGGAATCAGCTTGAGGATTTATCTCCCTCTCTCTCTGCCCCTCCCCCCACTTTCTTAAATAAATAAATAAACCTTTAAAAAATAGTCACCTGCTCAGTATAATCTTCCCTAGATCTCCTTCACCTCCCTTTCCCCCACATTGACATGTCTTATCCCTCTCCTCTGCTTAGTTCTTTATCTTTAGCTCTTATCAATATGTAATCTACCATATAGTTTAGTAATTTATCTGCCTTAGTATTTTTCTCTTTCCCATTAGAATACAAATGGTTCACTGCTTTATCACAGTTTCTTCAACAGTATCTAGCATACAGTAGGTATTCAATTATGTTTGTTGAATAAACTCATCTAAAAACATGTAGCATGATTTGTTGAACATTTATTTTTTGTTTTTTTTAAAGATTTTATTTATTTGACAGAGAGAGCACAAGCAGAAGGAGAGAGGGAGAAGCAGGCTCCCTGCTGAGCAAGGAGCCCAATGTGGGACTCGATCGCAGGACCTTGGGATCATGACCCGGGCCAAAGGCAGCCGCTTACCCGACTGAGCCACCCAGGCATCCCTGATTTGTTGAACACTTAAAAAATGACATGAAATGGCAATGTTTCCAATATTTTCCTCCTTAATTGGTTCTATTTCAAATATCCTGGAGGCTAAAACTATGTTCTTTTTATTTCTTGTCCTGCACATTTTGTCCTCAAACCCTGGATCTCAGTAAACAGAAATGATCCTCAGTTCATATTCTTACCCTCATTGTTACTCATTACCCCTTTGTTTCCATCACCCATGTATTTAGTCATAGTAGTTTGGGGTGTTAATATAGGCAGTTAGGAGTGACAGTAACAATACTGCTTACTTAATCTCCCTGTGACTTAACTTCCCCTCTACAAAATAGAGAGAGGGGCGCCTGGGTGGCTCAGTCGTTAAGTGTCTGCCTTCAGCTCAGGTCATGATCCCAGGGTCCTGGGATCGAGCCCGACATCGGGCTCCCCGCTCTGCGGGAAGCCTGCTTCTCCCTCTCCCACTCCCCCCTGCTTGTGCTCCCTCTCTCTGTCAAATAAATAAATAAATAAAATCTTAAAAAAAATAGGGAGAAAAACTGTACCAACCTTATAGATTCGTTGTGAAGATTAATTTCATTTACATATAGAAAGCCTGGTAGAACACTGCATGACATATATTGAGTGTTATGTGTTGGTGTCAGATATTATATTATTGGCATTATTATTATATACATTAAAATATCCATCATACAGTGCTGCCAACTGTCAGTTTCAAGGAAGTCCCTATCTTTGGAAGATGTTTGATACCTTATTACATTTGGTTCCTATTATTTAAAAAAATAGTTGGAAGCAGAAATGTAAAATAGTGTGAAATATGGACTTTGGGTTAGCTAGCCTCTAAGATATTCCCAGCGATTCTCCCCCCTGGTAGTCATACCCCTAAGGGTCTCCCTCATCCCCATTGACTAGGGCTGACCTGGTAACCAAGAGGATGTTGTGGAAATGATGGAGAATGACTTCCAAGGTTAGCTCATGAAAGATGTTGTAGTTTCTGCCTCGATCACATGGATCACTTCCCATCTCCCATGACATAAGGATATTCAAGCACACCTATGGAGAAGTCCATGTGGTGAGTAACTAAGGCCACCTACCAACAGCCAGCATTGATGTGTCAGCCATAGGTATGAGCCTTCTTGGAGTCAGATCCTCCAACTTCAGGCAATCCTTCAAATGGCAGCAAATTCCTAGTCAACATCTTTTGTTTTTTTAAAGATTTTATTTATTTATTTGACAAAGGGAGACACAGCGAGAGCAGGAGCACAAGCAGGGGGAGTCGGAGAGGGAGAAGCAGGCTTCCCGCGGAGCAGGGAGCCCGATGTGGGGCTCGATCCCAGGACCCTGGGATCATGACCTGAGCCGAAGGCAGACGCTTGACTGAGCCACCCAGGCGCCCCATCCTAGTCAACATCTTGACTGCAATCTCAGGAGATACCCTGGGCAAAAATGACCCGATTAAGTCATGCCTGATCTTGGCCAACAAAACATGGGTGATAGTAGGTGTTTATTATTGTCTTAAAATATTACTTTTGGTGTCTTTTGTGCAACAACAAGTAATTAACACAATCTCATAAACAAAACATTTGAGAAAAAGCTAGAAATCATTTAGCCAACAAAAAGCAACAAAATTCTGAGTATCAGTCAAAACTAATTAGTGAAATAAGTCAATCAGAGAAAGACATGCATCATATGATCTCACTGATATGAGGAATTCTTAATCTCAGGAAACAAACTGAGGGTTGCTGGAGTGGTGGGGGGTGGGAGGGATGGGGTGGCTGGGTGATAGACATTGGGGAGGGTATGTGCTATGGTGAACACTGTGAATTGTGTAATACTGCTGAATCACAGACCTGTACCTCTGAAACAAATAATACAGTATATGTTAAAAAAAAAGAATAAGATAGTAGGAAGGGTAAAATGAAGGGGGCGGGAATCGGAGGGGGAGATGAACCATGAGAGACTATGGACTCTGAGAAACAAACTGAGGGTTCTAGAGGGGAGGGGGTTTGGGGGATGGGTTAGGCTGGTGATGGGTATTAAAGAGGGCATGTACTGAATGGAGCACTGGGTGTTATAAGCAAACAATGAATCATGGAACACTACATCAAAAACTAATGATGTAATGTACAGTGATTAACATAACAAAATGAAAAAACTAATTGGCTTTAAGATATATATGTGTTAAATTATGAAGGAAAGGAACAATATTTCTGATTATGTTTGAAATGCTAGAAATATAGTATTGAATATTGGGTTAAAAATGTGAGTCATAATTTGTTTTAGTCATTTTTTCCTAGCAATTTGGGAATGGAATCTCTGTGTATTACTTAGGATACTTTTCTTAGAGACAACAGAATATGAATTTTACTGGTTCAAGCAAAAATGATATTATTGGAAAGTTCCTAGGGTAGCTTATGGAATTATAGGAATATTTGCACGATTAGTTCTCTTAAGAACAGGAAGCAAACTGCCCTAGGGATCTCATTGAAGAATTTATAAGCAGTTCCTTTTGCGGAGTTACCAAAAGCTGTACTTCTCAAACTTGATTTTGCATAGGGCTCATCTGGGAACAGTGTAGATTCTGATTCAGTGGGTTTGATATTCTGTATTTTTAACAACTCCTAGGTGATGCTGATGCTACTATTCCCTTGAACCTCACTTTGAGAAGTGAGTGCCAAGAAAAACAATCATCTTGCTTTTCTTTGACTAACTCTTATTCATTTTTTTCAGATTTCCCATCAGTATCTTTCTTTAAGAAAGCCTTCCTGGCCCTACCCCTCACTTCCTCATTGCGCCAGGGCCTCTTGCTATATGGTTTTATAGCACTCTGTACCGCACCTTCTCAGCTCCATCATACTTGCCATATGTATGCAATTTCTGACTTCCCTATTGGACTATAAGCTCTGTATGAAAAGGAACATGTCTGGCTTACTCACTGTTATCTCCTAAGCAACTAGCATAGTATATAGACCACAGTTCAACAAACATTTGACAATCAACTATCTTTCAAATATTTAATACTCCTACTTCCCCCTTATTTAAAGAATAATTTTCAACATTAGGTGTACATTAGAATTTCCAGGAGATCTTTTAAAAAATGCCCATGATGGGGCTTCACTGCAGACCAATAAAATCAAAACCTTTAGCAGAGAGTTCCAGCCATTGGTTTATAAGCTCCTTGGTATTTCCAACTATAGTATGATTAAAAAAAATAGATATATTTGGTCTTTGTCCCAGTTCCTGGCACAGATCTCCTAATACCCTTGGGATTCCTTGAGTGACAGGAATATATTTTTTTATCCATAATGAATTCCTTTTTGACCATACCTGGGTTTATGCTAATGAGATGACCATTGGCAGGGCCCCAGAAAACTTTAGAATGGAGGTTGGTTGCCAGAAAACCCAACCACCTGATTAGAAGGTTGGAACTATCAGCCCTGACTCTGAGGAGGGAAGAACTCTGGATTCTGTGTTTAGTCACTAATGGTTAATGATTCAATCAATCATGCTAACATCATGAAACTTCAATAGAAGCTTTTGAACAAACAATTCTGAGGGGCTTCTAGGTTGGTGAATATATTAATTCGCTGGGAGGGTAGAATGTCATGAGAGGGCATAGAAGCTCTGCATGTCCCCACACCTGCCCACATTCACATGCCTTGCCCTACAAATTTCTTCTTGTTGGCATTTCCTGAGTTGCATCCTTCTTAATAAAACTGTAATTGTAAGTATAGAGCTTTCCCGGGTTCTATGAGTCATTCTAGTGAATTATCACACCTGGAAAAGTTGAGTGGGTCATGGGAACTTCAGAATTTATAGTCAGCCAGGCAGAAGTACAGGTAGCCGGGAAACCCCATCTGTGGCTGGTATTTGAAGTAAGGGCAGTCTTGTGGGATTGAATTCTCCTTTAGCCTCTGGAGTCTGCTCTAACTGGATAGTGTCAGAATTGAATGAAAATGTAGGATTCCCAGGATGTACCAGAGAATGAGAGAATTGTTGGAAAACAACATACCAATGTTCAACCAAAAATATGGTCAACTGATTAAAAGGGTAATTTGAGAGATACTTGAATCAAAACCCCTTCCTCATACCAGATATTCCAGATAACTAGAACTGGCTTCAGAAGACATAGATGTCATTTACCTCTGATTAAGAAAATACTTTAAATGATATGGGAAGACACACCAAGATTTTTCTGGTAGGCCATCTACACTCTGATCCATTTATCTTTTTACTTTACTAAAAGGCAATCTCTGAGAGGCTAAGTACCTTTCAAGATTTATTGTACGTTTAAATGAAAAGGACTACGTAAATGTGTGTTGTTCTGTCACTATTACTTTTATTTCCCCCTTCCCTCCAGCGGTTTCTAACAACAAGCCAAACTGATAAGAATCACTAGTAATGAACTGAATACTTCATTGGGTGTGTCATAATTACTTGCCTATTAAAACTTAGCTAAATCCATCATTCTTCTAAAATTTAGCAAACTCTGAAAAGAAAGCAGCAATTCTTACATATTTACAAATAAGCGCACTTTGTTCTCTGATGCATCCCAAATGTCTGGAAAAGTACCTGAAAGTGCTTGATAAAGGTTAGTTTAAAAAGAAAGGTTTTATGTTTTTGTGAGTTTAGGAGAAAAGGTATTGCTAGATCTACTCTCAAGGAATTTTCAATGTAACTGAAGAGAAATAAAGCAGACACATGAAACAATATAACAGTTTGGACTAATAAAACAGTACAGATTAATTAAAAGGACAAGAAAAAATAAATAAAAAGAGGACAAGAAAATTTATAGCAGTTCATGATCAGAAAAGGCTATGTGGAAGATCTGGCATTTTGACTGGTCTGCTTAGGTAGAGAGCAGCAGGAGTACTGTTCCAGACAAGGGGAAGGATGTATATATGCAACGGCAGGGAATAGGAATGCATGGAGCACATTCAGGGCATCTAGCTCAAGCGAAAATCATGTGGGCTAAAAGCTGAGACTGAGCGAATGATTTAGACTAAATGACACAGAATACCGAGTTCATTTTAGATTCAATGTGGTTGAATAGGATCATAGTCACATGGTCAATGGTATTCAAGGAAGAATAATCCTCAGTCCAAAAATAGTTTAGGAAAACCCTCATCTAGGAGAGAATAAAATAAAAGTGGGTGTCTGGGTGATATGATCAGTCAACCCCTACCTGGTAAATCTCAACTTCCACCGTTATGAAATTTAGGTCAGCAGAACGTGATTTCTGAGACAAGGGTGGAGGACTGTTTTCTTAGCTCACTTGATGGTGAGTTACAATTCTGAATTTATTTATAACTTTGGGAATAGGCTTCATATTCCATAATCCTATCTTATATTTTCATGATAAAGAAGCTTCTTTTAGTGTTCGTAACTGTGTTCTGACTCAGGCCAAAATCAAAGAAGCTGAAAAAGGAAAAGAACTGAGGAATTGTATCTTAATTCTGTCTTCATATAGAGTAGACGTCCCTAATTTTTAATTGATTGCTCAAATTAATGTGTTTATTTTAACTACATTAAGGTATAAAATCAAGAGAAATATAAGAATTAAGCCAAATTGTCCCACAAGATTATTTCAAAACTGAGGTCTGGTGCTATAAATCAGAAGCATTTTATACGCCAATGTCTTTCTTTCATAATATTCCAGGAAATTTCACTTGCATTTGGAACCTGCCAAAAATGATAAATACCAGATTTGATATGGTGAAAATCACCCTCTGCTTATAAGGTTAAAATCTAAGGCCAAGAGCTATAATCTTAATGTTCTGGAACTCTGTATAAAAGGAGAAAAACATGGAAAATTAGATTTTCCCTCCAGGCCATGGGATATTTTAATTAAGAACCAGGGGCCTATAAGGGTGGCCCCTAGGTTTCTAAGTGTTAGGCTGAAATAAAGTAGAACTTGAATTAAAATTGATGTGGATGAAGGCATCTGTTGGGTCATCTTTTCTCCAAGCTTACCAAACATTTCTGACACATCCTTACATACAACAAAACAAAGGTGAAACTCCAAAACATGCACAAATTTAAAAATAAATTTAAAAATAAAATGACAAAAAGATGCTGTTTAGCTGCATTGTATACTGAAATACAGATTAAGTCTAAACACCTAAAATTCCATGACTAATGGGTATATTTTATACAAAGATGTATAGACAGTAATAGTAGTAGTGAGTTGGTATGGGAAAGAAGGCTAGAACTGCTTAGCCCCCAAAACTGATGAGATAGAAATGTGATTTTTCTTAACCTTTGAGAGTTATATTATTCATCTTTAAATATTAGAGCTGGGTGGTTAGGTATTTGTAGACCCAGAGAATCAGAGCTATAGCATCTTTTTGAGGCAAAACTAGAAGCAGCAACAGTTTTTAAATCATACAGAATATTATTAGGGGACAGCTACTATCCAGCAGTCATAAATCACTGTGCTCATTTCAATGCATTCACTTTAGTGCTTACTTTATACGTGTGCAAATTGAGACTGGGGGAAATCGAATTATTATTCAAGGACACCCAGGTAGTATAAGTCACAGTAAGTCTGTCTGACTCCAAATCTCCTATTCAATTTAATTATTTACTTACATCATCTATATCATCTACTATGATGCCCATTCCGTACAGTAGAGGGACTCTATCTGTATGGATTTAAACAAACAAACAAACAAACAGCAAACACTGCCGTCACAGCCTCACCCAAGACCAATTACATCAGAATCTCTGGTATTGGGGATGTAGGTATTTTGTTATTTTTTTTTTTTTTAATTTTCTCAGCAGTTACATGCAGTCTAATTTCTCTGTTCTCCATTATCTTTGTGGAACACTTGATTGTACTACTAAAGCATTCAGTATCATTATCCCTAATTTTCAGAGAAGAAAAGTCAAGATTAAATCATTTATCTGAAGTCACATAACAAGTAAGTGGACAAGCCAGATTTAAACTCAGTTTGGCTAGTTCCAATGCCAATGCTTATTTTATAGCCACTAAATTATCTCTCATCGAAGGAAATTAGTACATGTTTCTGAATATTAATAATCCCCTTAAATTCTTTAAGTGACAAACATAAATATTATGAGTTTTTCTAAATTTCAAAAGTCTTGGTGGAAAAGGATATATACCAAACATTATTACAATTAACCCATTTATCAAGCTGAATTATTGCATATTGCATTATTTTATCCCTGAATTTATTACTTCTAAAATTTATTCTATAATTATTCCAGCTCTACTGGAAAATCCTAAAAGTCCAAATAAAACTTTGTCTCCTATAAAAATCAGAAAATGATATTCTAGTTTATTTTTTAGTGGGCTATTGATTGTTTACCAATAAAAAGCTATTACATTTTTTTTTTTATTTTTGTAAGGGAAACATTCTAGACATTTAATTATTTATGACTTGGACACTAGGGGAGTATTGGAAATCTTACTTACTGCCTGGGTCAAATAAAGCCTCTTTTCAATCAGGCAGTATGCATATCAGTTGTTCTGTTAGAACCATTAAAAGAAAGAATATGAATCAAGGTTATGAAGTTAAGTATTGCTTCCCATCATCCTCAAAAATGCAAACAATCTCTCTGCCAAATAAAGAAAGGCTACGGTCCGGGAGAGTGTAATACCACACCTTGGCCCACATGCTTCCTACAAATTGTGGTATGGGAGGAGCATGCTCCTCACCAGAAACTCAGCGGTATGTGCCCTCTTAATCATGGTTGGTGAGGACCTGCTGAGGGGATAGTACAGATGGAAGGTAGACAGCATAACCAGGGAAAAACTTGTCAGTAAGTTAAAAGGATGGGGGTTGAGTTTTCTAATATTTTCGGGCAATCTAACTCCCTCCTGGGCCTAAAATCCTAGATGTTTTGAGCCTCTGGCACATCCCCTTTCAGAGAACAATACAAAACATGAGCAGTGCAGATTTCTATCGACTATCTGGGACTTGTGATATAAGAGTGATGTGTAACGCATGGCTGGAAGACAGGGTGATTTAATCATTTACACTAATCACAGCAAAATAATCACTTTGTGCCTGGCACCATCCTCAGTCTTTAGACATATTAACTCTAGAGGGTCAGTAGGATGTAGACTCCCTGATGAGAAAGACCTTGTCTGTCTTTTTGTGTTCCTTTGAATCCACATGGAGTACTCAATGGTTATTTGGTGATTACATCACATCGAATCTTGACAATACCCTATCATCTAGGTATTGATTTAGATGACTCAGCACCCAGTGGGCACATACTTGGTAAGAGTAAGATTTAGGATTTGAACTCAGAACTCAGACTGTCTGATCCTATGCTCTTCACAACCAAGATATATTTCCACCTAAGTAGCCAGTAATAGGTGATGAGGATTAAGGAGGGCACTTGTTGTGATGAGCACTGGGTGATGTGTAGAATTGTTGAATCACTATATTGTACACCTGAAACTAATACAACACTGTATGTTGACTAACTAGAGGTAAAATAAAACCTTAAAAAATAAGTAAATCTGTTGGCAAATTATGCAGTACTAATATGAATTGCATTCTTCCCAATCCAAAGGTCAGTTATGTACAGCAGTAGCAGTTTTCCATCAGAATGTGAGCATCCTTTGATAGGTCTCAAGATAATTAAGCTCACACTATATGTATCCAAGAATTAAGTCAATGGTAGGCTGGTTAAGAAACGCTTCAACCTGTAGCTCTCCACTGACAACCTGCAGTGGAGTGGATCAAGATTTGAACAACTTCTCATCTGCACAGAAATAATAATAAATAATAAATAAATAACAAATAATAAATAATAAAGCTAGGGCAACCCCAGCATCTCAAGTGACAATATGGCAACTACTGAGCACATTTCCAGTACAGAAATACCTTCTCTTCTCCCATTTACCTATCTGTATCTAAAGGTAAGGTTACATTGTAACCCAATGACTAAATTCTAGTACCTGTCCCCAAAGACTGGGAAATGTTATACAATACTCTGAACAATGCACTGTACTAGACATATATGCATTTGGGAATTAATTATGCCCTTGTTGCCAGGTAACGTTCTAAGCATCAATTTTCAAAAATTAATGAATGTGACCCTGGCTTTTGAAAACTTCACCATTTAAAAAGTATAGAAACCCACAAACACATTATTAAAATATAAATGCCAGGATGGATATCTAAATTATAAGGGGAACACAAAGGAAAGAGATGAATAGGGAAAATCAGAAGTCAGTCTAAAATAATGACCTTGAGTAAGGCTACTAGCTCTTTAATTAACATAGAAAATGGTACTACAAGGAAGGATATTATGTGCTTGCTAATAAGGGGACCAGTGGAAAACCAAATATATATTTTAGGAAAACTCTTTTTCCATATGTAGTAGCTGGGGAAAATGCTACTCTGGTTGACCATATATCTACAGTATATTAATTTATAATAATTTAACATTTGAAAAAAATAATATTGCTCATGAATAAGATTAAGCCCTTTTTATGGAAAATTTAAGTAATGTGTCAATAATACTTTAGAAGGTTTAAACTATATTCTTCCCTAAATAGCAAAACTTCATAGATAGACTTTTTAAATCTGCAAAGTTCAGCATAACCACCAGTATCCCAAATAACCTACACATTTTAACCTGGCAATACCTTCAAAACTATTAAGAAAACTGAATGCCCAGTCCTAGAAAGTAGGTTTAATTATTCAGATGTTCTGCACTTAGAAAAAAATAGCAAATCAACAACAACAAAATAAAGTGGGATATAAAAGAATTAATGTGGCTAACACAGACAGAGTCATGACTGATCTCAAGAGAGACTATTTGGGGGAAGTAGCAGTTGGAAGAGAGAGAAGGAATCCTGTAGAACACATTGTAACGTCTACATGAAAACAAGTCACAGGGGACAAATAGAATAAATTAAGCACTTAGTTAAATTGTCTGCCATCATTTTGACAAAAGCAATGGATCAAAAACTAAGGGTCTCAAAGGTGCTTCAGGTTGCATCTTTACAACTTCTAACAAAGGTCAATTGAGTGGGAAAATTTGTCAAAGTAGTTATTTGAGTATGTGGAAAAAAAATCAAGCCAGTGTTCCCAGCTGTGATAGCATTGTGTGGAGACAATCTGAATCACTCTCTGACAAGCAAATCCACTTATCTGCATTTTCTGTGCTTTGCCTGGGAAGCTCTAGGGAAAACTACATTGATCTCTTTGCCATTCAGCCTTCTTACACCTTCTTTCTCAGAAAGTTTTATTTTTTCCTTCTTTGTCATCCTGTAGACGAAAGAAAGAAAAAGAAAGAAAGAAAGAAAGGAAGGAAGGAAGGAAGGAAGAAAGAAAGAAAGAAAGAAAGAAAGAAAGAAAGAAAGAAAGAAAGGAAGGAAGGAAGGAAGGAAGGAAGGAAGGAAGGAAGGAAGGAAGGAAGGAAGGAAGGAAGGAAGGAAGGAAGGAAGGAAGGAAGAAAGAAAGAAAGAAAGAAAGAAAGAAAGAAAGAAAGAAAGAAAGAAAGAAAGAAAGAAAGAAAAAAGAAAAAGGTGAAAACATTAGCTGAATAATGCAAATCTGGGGCATCTGTAACATAGGGAAAAGTGACTTTTATTGAAAAGTATTTTCTAGGTTTGCTGTGGGGGAGGATGAGACAGAAAAGAAAAATTTGAGAGAGGGGCTTGAAACTTATTACTGTCAAAGTCTAGCTAATCCTCTCTAAATAAAAATGTATGTAACATTGTGCTTTAAATACTGATAAGCTGAAAAAAAATTACTACGTTGAGCTAATTAAATATAATTTGAAATATTGATGAAAAATTACCTTAAAGACGTTAAAAGGCTCGGGCATGTGGGTACCTCGAATGGACAGACAGATATACCAACCTTTTGGCCTGAATCACAGCTCTGCCTTATCAGACTATTTTCTCCCTCTCGTGTGCAGATGTTTCTAATCTAACTTTTGTCTTGACATCGTTCAGTGGTCAGCCAACTGATGGCCCGGAGGATGGCTGATTGTTTTTTGTAAATAAAGTTTTACAGGCACATGGCCGTTGTCATTCATTTCCATATTTTCTATGGCTGATTTCAAGTTCTTAGAGCAGAGTTGTGACAGGGGCCTATGGGCATGTAAAGCCTAAAACTTTACAGAAAGTTAGGTGATTCTGTTATAGATGTAGTTTCTGTAGGTAGAAACTATCTTAAGTATTTTAAAGGATTGGCACTTTAGATTCTATGTGTTTGAAGGGGTCCCTGACAAGTTGCTTTAATAGCCCCTCCACCAGCTTAGCAGGCCTGTCCTTCCCACAGCTAATGTCACCTGTCAACACTCCTGAATACCTAGCACTTTGTTTTGTCTGCTTTGCTTATGTTTTTCTAATTATGAGAAACTGTTTTTAAATTTCTTGTATTTTCTTATAATTTCTTATATTCTCTTTCATCATCTAGGTAATTTCTCATGAATTACTGAGTGATTAGCATTAGATAAATTTGGGCTCTCACTACCAGGAAAATAGTAAAATATATATATGGCTTACAATCAATTCCTTGAAACTCCTCTTAATTCTAGTTAAGTGTATTAGTCAGTGTTCTCCAGAAAAACAGAGCTAATAGGATTCAGTAAGTTATTCTCAACTTTTATATTTTTAAGCCTTTTTTTTTTTTTTCTCAAAAGTGACTGTGATAAATTTAGCAGTCAGAAAATGATGATCTACTTGATGTTGATCTCATGAGCCTGACTGCTTTGGTCTCCTTTGTATTTCTTCAGGGACCACTGCTCCTGTCGTTTGCTCCCAGAAGAGCCTGTTAATTATGTGGTTTTCTGCTAACTAGCCCATGGGGCCTAAAACATTCAGCAAGTTTCCTAGACATTTCTTAAGCAGGTGCACACCCCCCAGTCTCCTCTAAGATGTCACAATCATGGATGGCTAATTATATACTGTAGGAGTAAAAGCAAATACTTTTTAAACAATTACTTTAAAAAATATATAGATATGACCTCACCCTTTGGCTGTGAGGATCGTTTACTGATCCAGCCAAAATCTCCCAAACACCCTTTCTGCTCTCATTCAATCATCTGCATAAGGATGCATGCTTTCTTGGTTTCATTCCTTCCCACTTCTGGAAAGAGAATTTTTTTTTTTTTCTTTTAGAAACCATCATTTTCATCTATGTGTTAAGGGGTAGCCTTGCCACTTTCTTCTCCTTAACTCGCCTCCTTTGGGATGTTAGGGGAGGACTCAGAGGTGCTCAACAAGAATACACAGAGATGGAGATAGGGCTTGGTGCACTCTAGGTGGGTCACAGCTTGCCACAGCTATTGCTGAAGAGGCCCTATGTCTTTTCTTACTGAGACAGTGAGTACCAAGGACCACATGAAGATAGCCAATAGCTGTCTTTTTCACTACTGCTGGAAAAACAAACAAACAATAAGGACAACAACACTCTCTTAAGAATGAAGCTTCCAAATGAAGGGGAGTAAGTCAGAGGGGGAGACGAACCATGAGAGACGATGGACTCTGAAAAACAAACTGAGGGTTCTAGAGGGGAGGAGGGTAGGGGGATGGGTTAGCCTGGTGATGGGTATTAAAGAGGGCACATTCTGCATGGAGCACTGGGTGTTATGAACAAACAATGAATCATGGAACACTACACCAAAACAAATGATGTAATATATGGTGATTAACATAACAATAAAAAATTAAAAAAAAAAAAAGAATGAAGCTTCCACTAAGGAAATTAGAGCACAGAGAGAGGAGGAGAGAAAGAGAGAGAGGGAGGGAGGGCTGGGGAGAGAGAGAGAAAGAGAGAAGAGGTTCCAGTGACATCAAGTGAACCTTTGGAGGCAGGAAGACCTGTGTTTGGCAACGTTACTATTGTTCTCACTCACGTGAAACGCAAATGGTGTGTTTGTCACTTGCATCTAAAAAAGTCTCAACTGATTCTCCCATTAATCCTGGATGTCTTTTAAGGGACTTTTAAGTAGGGCCTGGAATTGTTTGCATATAGTTTCTGTTAACAAAGAATGCATTAAAAAAAAAAAAGATCATTATGTAATGAAATACCTAGTTAGTGGCTTAGCTATGAAAGTGGCTCTGTTTTGATTAATGGGAGACTATTTTAACACAATTTGATTTGACATCTTGTCATATGAAATATTTTCATGTTAATTTGTGTGTAAATTTATACCAAATGCTCTATCTAAAATTTCATGGCTTGTTCTAATATGACCACTAAATTTGATTATTGGGTAAATAATTAGGCACTTATGACATGCTTTGTTTTGATAACTACTGTTGTTTATTTTTCATGATTTTGCTATGTCCATCTGTTCATGTAATGTTGGAGCTTATAACAAAAAATTTTAAAAAAGTATTAATGTAAGACTTTTGGGAAGTCATTTTAATATATGTTTATATATGTGTTTTATTTAACAGTGACTAAAGTGTATTTTTCTGTCTTCTTCTAGCTCTTGAGTTCGTTGTGATTTTCCAAAAAAAGATAAATACTAAGAAAAGATTTTTTGAAAGATAATTTCTATTTGATATATCAAGAAATCAGTATTCAACTATAGAACAATTCAATCCTAAAAATTTATTATTAATAAATAATCAAAATGTGTTGCTAAAAATATACATTAAAAAAGTTCTCATTGCAACATTTGTGAGAGCTAGAATTAGAAACACCCTCTAACCAATAAAAGTTTTTTTTAGTTTTAGTATCATTCATAATGATACTATTCAATTCAAAATTTAATAATTGTAGTAGTTTAATGATGGATTTTAAAGTAATTGATTTAATAGAAAGAGCTTCGGTATACTGTTATTTAAAAAAATTAAGTCAATATGGTATATTCAGTATGATACCAATTTAATAAAAGCAAATTCATAAAAAGCAATAAGAGAAGGTATAAAGACAAAGATTTTACTTAATTCTTTATATGTTTCTATGTTCTTTCCATCATTGACTATGAATATGTATTATTTAAGAATCAGCAAATCTTACAAATAACACCCAGAGCTGGAAAGGATATAATGATATAAAGAACAACATAAACTGTTGGTTGCACTATCAATCAGTTTACATTTTAGAATAAATATATCCTTCAAACAAGCTCGCAATATTTTGATTAGTAAAATAAAACAAATAATCTTGAATATGAACAAATCTAAACAAGGGTTATAACTGTAAAAAAATTCAAAAATAACTTAAGGATATAAACTCTGGCACATTAGTTCAGTGGCATATCAACCAAATTTGAATTTTCTAAAATGACTACCAAGATCTTGAAATTAAAAAAATAAATCTTATGATATAAAATGTAAAAATAATATAAAATTGCATACCTCTTGCAATTGCATCTATATTATTATTATATAAAAGATCCAAAAAATCCAAAGATTTATTTACCCTGATTTTTTAGATAAGCCAGTTTTAGATATACAGAAAGAGTCCAGATATCCTAATTTCTTTTAAATAAAATAGTTTCTTGACCACTTATCTTTTTATAGGGGGAGGGCAGACATGTTTAAAAAAAAAGAATAAATCACATGATGCCCAGATATAGAAATTTTAAAATTGAGCTTAAAAATTCATCATATGTTTGATATTATCTAAGTATCTGTTATGCACTAAATGCTGTGTTCACTCAAAATTCATGTTTTGAAATCCCAATGTGATGGTATTTGAAGAGAAGATCTTTGGGAGATAATTAGGATTAGATGAGGTCATGTGGGTAGGGAACTCATGATGGAATTGGTGGCCATATAAGAAGAGGAAGAGAGATCTCTTTCACACACACTCACTGAGGAAAGGCCATGTGAGCGCATGGTGAGAAAGCAGCTATCTTCAAGCCAGAAGTAGGGCTCTGACCTACTGGCTCATTCAACTGAATGAGCCAGCACCTTGATCTTGGACTTCTTAGCCTCCAGAACTGGGAAATGAATTTCTATTGTTTAAGCCAGCTGGTCTGTAATATTTTGTTATGGCAGCCTGAGCTGACCAATAGAACATCTTAAGATCTGCTATATTATTCAGATGAGTGCTAAAGGAAGTCATTATCTTATATTAAACCTATGTCTTGTTAGAATGAATGAATCAATGAATGAGTGATTAACTTTTAGTGAAAAGCAAAGAATGGTAAAGATGTAACTTTTTGAGGGGCAAGATATTAAAGTAGTATTAATCACATCTCTTTTATTTGCAAATGATAAATCAACTTATTTAAGCCAAATAAGAAAATGCATTGGCTCATGTACATGAAAAGTACAAGTTGTAGTTACAGGTACCCTTGGATCATATAGAGTCAGTTTTACTTTTTCTATTGTGTGGCTTTCCTCTTTATTGACTCCGTTTCAGAAGGTACTTTCTTCCTGGTGACATAATGCCTGCTTGCTGCTTAGCATGAATTTTAGGAGCAACCCCAGAGGAAGGATAGCTTCTTTTTTCCAGTATTCCTCCAAAGGGTCTAGAATTGATGTCCATTCATTTGGGGAAAGCTGAGAAGTGGAAAAAAAAAAAAAATGAAACCAGTTAAAAGAATGTGATATAAATGAGTGGTTACTACTATAGGCAGCTAGGGCTCAGTCCCACTGGAGACCTCTGATGCTGTAGGCCTACCGTCTACCCTGCTACATGGCAAGTACAAATTTGTCTAATGAATGAGTGAGTTAAGCTTTCCGTGAATGAATGAATGAGTCACTGAATTCATCAAACCACCAGTGAGTCTGTGAGTGAGTCAATGAGTGCTCAGATGATGAATAAGAATTTATTTATGAACTTCATTTTCATACATGTCTAGTTTATTCTAAATTTAATTGTCCTTTTACATCCCCAGGTGCACAGAACTGCAACATCACTGATACCCATGATGTTTCCATGATGGACTAGGCAGGAGGCCATTTACTGGTAAAGGCAGAGTCTGCATTAAGTACTGCTGAGCTCAGGCACAGTAATTGACCTGGTAGCTCCTAGGGGACGGGATTCCCTTTACTTGCCACTTACTTCAGAACAGATTGTATCTTAATGACAAGAGATACAAGAGTACATGAAAGTTGTATATTCTACTGTTTGGGGCACTGTCCACTAGAGGTAAAGTACATATAATGAAAATAAAAGTAAGTAGATTACTTAGCTTAAATAAAAACATAGAGATCACCTCATCATTGTAGCCAGAAGAAGTTAAGTGATTTGCTTGAGATCACCTCATAAAATAGTGGTCAAAATGGGATGATAATCTTGGTCCTTTAGCTTTAAGTCCAGAGTTCTAGTTAAAGATTGCTATTTAGGAACACCTAGGTGGCTCAGTCAGTTGAGGAGCCAACTCTTGGTTTTGGCTTGGGTCATGTTCTTTTTTTTTTAAGATTTTATTTATTTGAGAGAGAGAGAGAGAATGAGAGATAGAGAGCACGAGAGGGAAGAGGGTCAGAGGGAGAAGCAGACTCCCCACTGAGTGGGGAGCCCGATGCGGGACTCGATCCCGGGACTCCAGGATCATGACCTGAGCCAAAGGCAGTCGCTTAACCAACTGAGCCACCCAGGCACCCAACTTGGGTCATGTTCTTATGGATCATGAGATTGAGCCCCAAGTGGCTCTACACTGGGCAGGAAGTCTGCTTGAAGATTCTCTTTCTCTCCCTCTGCCCCTACCCCTCTAAAATATATAAATAAATCTTTAAAAAAATAAAGATTGCTCTTTAAACTGCAATTTATTTTATTTTTTTAAAGATTTTATTTCTTAGCTACCCTATGACCCAGAAATTGTCCTACTGGGTATTTACTCCAAAGACACAGATGTAGTGAAAAGAAGGGCCAAATGCACCCCAATGTTCATAGCAGCAATGTCCGCAATAGCCAAACTATGGAAAGAGCCGAGATGCCCTTCAACAGATGAATGGATAAAGACGTTGTCCACATATACAATGGAATATTACTCAGCCATCAGAAAGGATGAATACCCATCTTTTATATCAACATGGATAGGACTGGAGGAGATTACGCTAAGTGAAATAAGTCAAGCAGAGAAAGTCAATTATCATATGGTTTCACTTATTTGTGGAACATAAGGGATAGCAGGGAGGACATTAGGAGAAGGAAGGGAAAAATGAAGGGGGGGAAATCAGAGGGGGAGACGAACCATGAGAGACTATGGACTCTGAGAAACAAATTGAAGGTTTTAGATGGGGGGGTGGGGGGATGGGTTAGCCTGGTGATGGGTATCAAAGAGGGCACGTACTGCATGGAGCACTGGGTGTTATACGAAAACTACATCAAAAACGAATGATGTATTGTATGGTGACTAACATAATAAAATAAAATAAAATTTAAAAAAATTTAAAAAAAAGATTTTATTTCTTAGAGAGAGAACACACATGAACGAGTGAGAGAGGGGCAGAGGGAGAAACAGACTCCCCACTGAACAGGGAACCTGATGTGGGGTTCGATCTCAGGACACTGGGATCATGACCTGAGCCAAAGTTAGACATTTAACCAACTGAGCCACCCGGGCACCCCTAAATTTCAATTTAATCAATGATTATATAGTTTGATGGTTTTACAACCCTCATTGTACATCAGAATTATGAAGAGCATCATTCAAAAATTCTTATGTCTACAACAAACCTCTAGACAATCAGATTTATTTGGTCTAGGGTGAGGCATTGGCATTTTTAAAAAGTGATTTTAATGTGCAGCCAGTGCTAATATTCACTAAGAAAGTTGGTGATAAGGATACCAAAAAAGTGTCCTTTTCAAAGGTTTACTCAAAATAATCAGATAATCAATCACACTTTACCATGTCCTGCTTGTGTATTCAAACAGTGAATACAATTTCTAAACTTAATGCATTTTCTAACAGAGATCCAGCAGAGAAGGCATCAAGAAAAAATGGCTGATGATTAAGAATAATACACTTTCACATAGACTGATAAAGAAGGGACTGAGCTTTCTAAATTCCCCTAGCCAAATACATTTTATTGCACTGACATTTAGCCAAAGTATTCCACCTAAATAGTGAAGTTGACCTTAATTGTTTTTCGGATTCTCAAAGTTTGTTGATCCTATTAGGATATTTATCTCATTTGCACTTCAGCTGAATGTGAAATGATTGCATATTAATTCATATGGTATCTTGCTACCTATTAGCAATATGGAAGGTTTAATTTAATGTTGGCTTGTTCGAGTGCCGGGAGATGCACAGGTGAGAATGCATGCGATTCTAATCTCTTTTCATAAGCCACAGCTGAATTAGCATTGCACATCAGTGTATCATCTTTTCACAGTTTATCCTTTTTCAATCAGTTTGCCGTTTCACCTTGTTAGTTCTGACAGAGGCAAAGTAGAAATGCCAAAAGCTGTTGAATAAATGTAGCACTGAGTCATATATATTTCAGCTGCACATATCAGAATTCAATCGGTTTTCTTGGGTAATGCTGCTACTCATTTGATAGGCCTTAATTAGAACCAATGTTGCTTTTTATCTGCAAAGTTTTAGTAGAAAGTAAGTGTTCATTCTTAAAAATAAAAGAGGGGGGAACCCTCTTGCATTTAATCATGCTAAACAAGCTCTTTAGACAATTAGTTCAGAAATGTCTCTAATTAAAGCTTACCCTCCAGGTAATGTGGTGATCAGATCTACCAGCAGGTATAAATTAGGGACATTATGCAATTAGCACTTAGACCACAAATGGAAGTAACAGCTGGGTGGCTGTAAGGGAAGCAAATAAACAGCTCCTAGGTGGCTCCTTAATATTAAGGAGAAGGTCTTCTGTAAGAATATGCTGTGGTTCTGGTTCTTTAGCTCAGTGAATGGAGTATTTTTCTCTGAGTTCATTTCAAAAGATTAATATATTTAAATATATTTGAAAATTTTGTGAACATATAAGAATGTTTAGCTTTAATTCAGAAATGAACCTTAGTTTCTATTAATTTGAATCCTCCGGAATATTGTTCAAACTCATTTCACCCTGATATATATATACAATATATATATTATATATATATAAAGTAAGCAGAAAAGCAAAAGATACTTCAGTATTAACAGAACTTTTGCCTGGGAGAATCAAAAGGGGGGGAAGCACATGACTTTATTTATTTACTTACTTATTTATTTATTTTTAATAGGAGCCAAGAACAATGATAAGTCTATACGATTTCTCTACTTAAATCCAAGTTGGAACGCCAGCCCAAATAAAAATATAGCTGGAAATTTTTTTTTAAAGATTTTATTTATTTATTTGAGAGAGAGAGAATGAGAGCCAGAGAGCACGAGAGGGAAGAGCGTCAGAAGGAGAAGCAGACTCCCCACTGAGCAGGGAGCCCGATGCAGGACTCGATCCCGGGACTCCAAGATCATGACCTGAGCAGAAGGCAGTCGCTTAACCAACTGAGCCACCCAGGCGCCCCTATAGCTGGAAATTTTGTTGAAATGTCTATCTTATAGCATTTCCTTACATGCTGAGTTGCATCCATTCCTCCTTATTGACACAACCTCCCTTTCTTGTTCTACCTTATTAATTTAGCTTTCTAAATTCAGCTCAAATATCACTGCTTTTAGCAGCTTTTTTTTTTTTACCACTTTGAGTTAGGATGGTCTTTTCTGATTTCATACCTCCTTTCTCACCTTCAACATCACAGCAGTTATTCATACTTTATCTAGAAGATACAAGTCCATTTTCCAAAGGACTCTTTGAGGATACACAACATAGAAGGATCTGGGTATGAATGATTTTCTAACAATAACTTTGTATTTTGTTGAATCTCCAATATGAAGAAGAATATAGAAATGGAGTCAAAGTGTTACTTCTCATGTTGCCAAAGTGGAATGTTCTTTCCAGCTAATAAAATGGGGAACAATATGTAAAGGGCCTAATAAAACATACCAGGTCTGAAAGAAACTAAGAGGCAATGTTTAAAAGTTAAAGCTTAGTTTCAGTCTTTCTGAGAAGCATAAAGTAGTTAATTTGCTGCAGTTTTTATTTATCAGATAGATACTCCTTTAACAGCATTTAGGTTTCAAGAGGGGACAGACATCTGAGCTGTTTTTAATTACAACAAATTTGACAAGCCTCATTTCATCATGGTGTCAACCTCTCTCTCCATTATGCTCATGGAACACCCATTTATATGAGCAGGAGTTCTAGCTAATTAGCCAAGGTGAGGCTAGGAACATTAAGATCTAAGCAATCAAGCCCAGTTATCAAGTCAAAATGCTCGTTAGAACCTCTGTCAGAGGAACTCACACATGACAGCAAAACTCACTTTAGGGGTTCCTGGTCCAAGCCTCATTCTAATGTCATTTGCCAGTTCTGTTAAGTTAGCAGGGCAGGGGCGCCTGGGTGGCTCAGTCGTTGGGTGTCTGCCTTCGGCTCAGGTCATGGTCCCAGGGTCCTGGGATCAAGCCCCGCATTGGGCTCCCTGCTCCGCGGGAAGCCTGCTTCTCTCTCTCCCACTCCCCCTGCTTGTGTTCCCTCTCTTGCTGTGTCTCTCTCTGTTAAATACATAAATAAACTCTTAAAAAAAAAAAGTTTAGCAGGGCAATGGTATTAAAACTGTTTCTCAACAGCTATGCTATGGACAATTTCAGTCAGATGACTATTTATTGTGGCATCTGTTCTCGGCATGGTAGGATGTATAGCGACATCCCTGGCCTCTACCCAGTAGACTCCATTAGCATCCACCAGTTGTGACAACCAAAATATCTCCAGAAATTGCCAAATGTCTCCTGGGTGCAAAATCACCCTCGGTTAAAAACTGCTGCATTAGGCAGAACACACATAATTTGCTTTGGATTGGAATATTTTAAATCCTAAATCTCTCTGAGCCAGAGCATTTGAGCTGCAAACCTCAGCGACCCTGGACTTAGCCCATAGCATGGCCTAAATCCTTTAATCAAGGATATGTGCTCATCTGAAAGACCTGCTGGTCAGTCACAAACACTGAGAGAATTTCATTATCGTTGAGACCAAAAGTCCCTTCATAATGGGTTTTATTAAGTTGCAAGAGAGATTATTTAACCAGGCTGAGCCTTGTTATTTGACAGAGCTAGTGTGCTTTCATCTAATTTACAAAACTTCTCTTCACAAATCGATTAAGGAGGCTAACGTTGGAATTGAAGTAGACATGTGAGAAGTGGATTTAGGGAATGAATCAAAACATTTCTTGCAAATTTTGAATGTTACTTATAACATTCATTGTATATCATTTTGATTTAAAATTTGAGTGAATTTGAGAGATTACATGTGATTGACCCTCGAGCAGCCCTGAAGTACCAAAATGGAATAAAGAGCATGAGCTCAGCCCCTATCCATATGCTCAACATAAGTGTGGGTGACTAACGCCCTCTAGACCTCTGCTTCTACTTGTCAGGAGGAGACTAGAATGGAGAAAGGGTTTCCAAACTTGCTACCTGGTTGTCATAGTTTACTAGGGAGGGGAGAAGCCCCACACCCTGATTTAGCCACAGAAGCCTTTTTTTTTTTTTTTTTTTTTTTTAGCATTTAGCATCAAAGCTTTATTTGATTGGAATCATATATTAGGCCTCAGTATATGATATTGTCTCTGGTAGACTTCTTTGAAGCAGATGTTGAGACGGAGTTTGGAGTACAAGGAATGTATCAGGAATCAGCACCTGTATAGGGGGGTTAGTGAAAAGATTAAAGAGTGGGTATAATATATACGTATATAATATATATAGGATATATATATACAACATGTTATCTATTTATATAATATTTACATATATATGACATACTTATATATTATTTATATATTACATATATTATATATTATATATACTTATGTATTACACGTAACATAAATAATCATGTAATTAATTATATATATTAAATATATATATAATATATATTGTAATATATGTTATATATATATTAGTTTTGTGAGGGGTTTGTTTTCACTTTTTTGTTTGTGTTTTATTTTGTTTTGTTTTCAGTGAGGCCTTTCAAACACTTCACCTGGTTCTTTTACTTTAAGTTAGGCTTGAAAATGTACTGATGAAATAAGTTAAAATATTGAGGAAGACAAAATGATTAATTAATGCAATCCTTTCTTGGCCCTCCCAAATAATCTTAAAACACCAAAGCGATCTCCCTTTTCCTTTTTCCCACAAAAGCCCAAACTTGGACCTCCGTATCTCAAATATTTCAGTATAAATGTTGTACGGGTATTCTCACGCAAGGCACTCATAAGGAACAAAGTATAATTCAACTCTGGGATATGTGCAAGGGTTAAGAGAGAAAATTTTAATTCATAGTTTACATGGTGGTGGCCAATTCCTCATTCTCTAACATTGTCCACAAAGTCAGCAGGATTCTATGCTTTCAGTTCTTTTTCAGATAGCTTCTTGTCAGTCAGCGGCACCCACAGAGTCCCTAATCTTCAAAGGGATTCCCCATCCCTTGCTAATTCAACACGGGACACTGGATAGCTTGCAAAGAGCCTGTGAAGTTAGGAGGCGAGGCTGTGCATGTTGGGAATAGGACACACTGGATACAGTGCAGTTCCCCTAAAGTAAGGGCACTTCGATCACAGCAGAGGCCTCACACTAAAAGAATTTAATAGCAGTTTTGGCCTCTTCCTTAACTAGAACGACTTTGAAGAAAGGACCAAATGATACAAAGGAGCTTGTTTAACTGCACAAATTGTTCAACTTGAAGCCTAGGTAAGTTAAGCACTTAAAAAGTATACGTTCAACTCTGAGTAACCCAGATATACTACTAAAGTCATTCCAAACTTTTCTTTGGCATTCAAATGTGTAACATCTGTGGTTTTGTAAGAAAACTTCACTGGTGTCAAATTCTGGGTTCCTGATGCCCACCTCAGTGTCTTAAAGGCATCTCAAACTCCACATGTCCTTCTCCTCCCAAGCTGGCCCCTTTCCATCTTGGAGAATTTACCATGGCATATTCATCTTGACAATTCCCTCTCCTTCGTCTTCTGGCCAACGTTTGATCCATCATCATTCCTTGTCAAATTCATCTCCAAAAATAATGTATTTCAGAGAGTGCAGGCTCTGGACTCAGACTCTGCATGTGTTCAAATTCTCCCACCTCCCTCGTGAGTTATGTGACCTCAGCAAAGTGAGCTAACTCCTCACTGCCTCAGCTTTCCTACTGGTAATAAGAGTAGAATGGGAGTATCATATTTCATAGGAGGCTTCCACCCCAAAAAGGGGTATAATTTTAGAATGGCTTTTTAAATCCCTTACATCAATAATAAAATATAAACTTTTGCATTTACCCTGTGATTTCAGTATGTCTTCCCTCAAAGTTCACACAGCCTCTCTATCTTGAGTGCTAGTATAGCCGACTTTCTTCCATATTACAGAGGATAATTTGGCCCCCAAATGCACCCATTGGCTTAGATTTATGGGGACAGCTTGAAAAAAACATAATAACTCTTTGAACTGTGGGATCAAATCAGGAGGCAGGTGCTTGCATTACAGGATGCATGGGGCAACTAATGGTGTCACAAAGGCCTGGATATTTAGACAGTCCCAGTCAATCAGAGCTCCCTGTGTTTCCTCTGCCTCTGCTCTGTCCAGTACTGTGCCAGTTGGCAAGGGCGTGAGACTGAGTGATGAAAGAATGAGCACATCTTTGCAATAATTATGATGCTTTGTGTTCAGGGAATATGGGGACCTGGGCTGGTCAGGTACACAGGAGTGAGTTAAGATATTCCCAATGTGCAGTTTATAAGACAAGGATGAGTCTCTTGAACTGAGACCTAGTCCTGTTTTTACATACAGTACAGTAAAATGGTGGAATGGGAAATGTGGTGGGAAGAAACACTTATAATTTAATATGTGTATACTATGTGCACATATGAATAAAGAAGAGGTGATATGATCATATCTACCTCACTGGAGTTTTCAAAACAATAAATGAGATAATATTTCTAAGGAATTTTTAAAAGTACCTGATTTTGGTGAACACTTAATAAATACTAGCAGTTTATTTTCTTTCTTATTCATTCTCTACTAGCAAGAAGTCCAGAATCATTCACACAGGATCGTTAGCTTGCTTGAATTTCCAAGAACCTGGAGTAGTGGTAGGGAAGGAGTTGTTATTCAATCCAGCCAGGTGAAGAGAGAAAGAACTACAAAGTCTGATTAGTTCACTGTCTTATTATTATTATTATTATTATTATTATTATTATTATTATTATCTCTGCCAAATGACACCATTGCTGAATATTCCGCACAGTGGATATATAGATAGCAAATACATGATCTTGGAATCCTGGAAGGAAAGTTGGGATTTCTATTCCTTTCCTGTAAGAAACCCCCTTTGGCCTCTTGTGCAAATAGGTCCTTCCCTTCAGGAATTCTCTCTGGGAATAATATTCTTTCATCAAACTGTAACTATTATTTTATAGTCTTCCTCAGGAAAAGTATTGCATCCTGGAATCTGTCTGTCTTGTGTGTTTCTCTCTTGCTATCTATCTATCATCTATCCATGACTTAAGAGAGATTACATATGTGGCAGTTTGCTTTCAGAGACTGCCTTCAGCTGTGAAGATAGATGTGTCAAGCTTAATTTTTAAATTATTTTTTCTAAATTCTTTTTACTACCAACCATCCAACATATGGATACACAATAATTTATTAGTCATTATCCACTATTGGATATTTATTATGTTTCTAAAATTTTACAACTATAATTCTATTAAGAATATATCCTTACATAAATCTTTGTTCACATTTCTAGCCATTTCTTCAATACAGATTCCTAGAAATACACTTACTGTTTTAAAGGATATGAATCTCTTTTTAAGCTTTTAGTGATTACTTCAAATTACTTTCCAGATAGTTCCATAGAATTTACATCACTACCAGAAATATGCAATATTAACTTTCTTTGCCATTATAGGCTATCAACTTTTTAAAAATTTGCTGAATGTTTGATAATGAAATACGGTATTTTTTGTTACTACACATTTTTTCATTCAGCAATATTTTCATAACAGTTTTTATCCTTTTTGAATAATTTTCTTCTATTTTTCCATATTTGTAGGTTAGCTCCATAAGTACTTATCATTCATACTTATTTGTTGGAGCGTTAGATATTTTAAAGACATATGAATTTGTCTTGATACTATGTTTCATATGTGAAAAATAACTATAATTTATATTTTTATCAGAAATAAAGTTTGTTTCAGGTGTAGAATTTAGTGATAGATGGGAAGACTTAAACTGTAATAATTTTGGCACAGCAATTTATTTCTACTTTTCTTGAAAAGAAAATCCACTTGACATTTTAAAAGCATTTAAAATATTTTAAGTATCATGGCTTTTCTATTCTAAATAGCATTCTGCTTGTGTTTCTTTTTCTAGTTTCTCTCTTAAAAATTCACATTGAGAATCTGAATAAATATTTTAACCAAAAACCACAAATTATCAATGATACTTAAAAACACAAAATTGCCTTCTAGAGCCAATTTTTTTTAATTTTATTTTTTTTTACATTTTTTAAAGAGTAAGTAGTTTTTAAACTCCAAAGTTTTTATTTAAATTATATCTTGATGGGTGAAATAAATAATTTAAAAATATATTTAAAAAAGAAAAAAGTTTGTTAAACAACTATTCACTGAATTTAAGAGCCCACATAATCCCCAATGTATCTTCCATTTTTCCCATGTCTTCCAAAAAGATAAGTACAGAAAGTGTTTTCTAGAGTTGAATGCATATTAATATTTCCTACAAAATTTAAGTTTTTTCTTAGATAGTTGTAAGGTTGTTTGTAGTAATAAAGGACTACAAATCTGGCTTTCCAAAATAAAAAAAAGAAAGAAAGAAATACTCAGGAGAAACAAAAAATATATATCAGAAATATTACTCTTTTAATCTCTTGATTAAGGCAGCTAGGTTTCTCCTAAGTTAAAATCTTTACACGTCCATTTTTATTGGAAGTCTAAATGTATACTATACAAGCAACTGCAAATACTATCGATTGGTATTAGTATAATTGATGAGAGTTTGGTTGGAGATGTTATTTCACTGGACTGTCTGAAAAGAGGTTTGTTCTTTTTAAAGAATTTATTTACTTATTTGAGAGAGAGAATGAGAGAGAGAGAGCATGAGAGGGGGGAGGGTCAGATGGAGAAGCACACTCCCCGCTGAGCAGGGAGTCTGATGTGGGACTCGATCCCGGGACTCCAGGATCATGACCTGAGCCGAAGGCAGTCACTTAACCAACTGAGCCACCCAGGTGCCCTGAAAAGAGGTTTTAAATAGCAGTGTCTGTTATACCACCAACAAAAGTGACTGGGTGGTATAGAAACATTGTTACTTAGATCTTTCATATGAGCATTTTTTTTTATTCCTAAATTCTCTTCTGGAATCCAGATGGGAATTTCCACAAGAAAAAAAACAAATCTGGTGTTCCTGACTCTCAAAATGCTTGGCATCATCAGTTGGGAAATGGGAATGGATAGGAAATGGTTCTTTGGTGGTTGTAATTATTATTCCCTCTCCTAGACCAACCTACTCACCTCCCAGCTTTTATCCCATCCACGTCAATATCTAAATGGATCATAAACACTATCTTGTCCTTAAAATTGACATACACACACACACAAACACACAATGTAAAATCAATCTCCTTTCTCTTTCAGAGGAAAAAAAAAAGTGATTTCAAAAGGGCAGAAGATATTATAAGACTTTTGGTGAATGCCGTTCTTGCCTTTTTTGGGATTCTTATTGTCTTGGACACCTAAAACCACAATCCTTTTGAAGAATTTTGGTTTAAGCACAAAGTCAAACTACTCCAATACGGCCCTATGGAATAACAAGAATTTGAGACCATTTTTCTTAATCTGCATAAAGTTCTCATCCTGGAACCAGGCTTTATAATAGGGCCAGATGGATATTTTCTGGCCTGATGGGTGTTGGTGCCTCTCCTGCTACAGGTAAGACTAATATCTCTTGCAGAGGAGAGTTTTCCAAACCTTTTCAAGAGTATGAATTAGTACTTGCACAACTGTCCCACAAGTTAGTCAACCAATTTCGAATACAGTGTCATTCTTTTAAAAATTTATTTCTCGGGCGCCTGGGTGGCTCAGTTGGTTAAGCGACTGCCTTCGGCTCAGGTCATGATCCTGGAGTCCCTGGATCGAGTCCCGCATCGGGCTCCCCGCTCAGCAGGGAGTCTGCTTCTCCCTCTGACCCTCTTCCTTCTCATGCTCTGTATCTCTCATTCCCTCTCTCTCTCTCAAATAAATAAATAAAATCTTTAAAAAAAAAAATAAAAAAAATAAAAATAAAAAAATAAAAATTTATTTCTCATATATAGCTTTGTCACCTGTATTAAAGTTATAAATTCATAAGACATATGAATTTTGAAACTGTTTTGCAACTATGTCCTGATGTGGATTCTTCCTATCTTTACATTTCATTGAAAAATAGCTAGTTTGCAAATTACTCCTTGTGTCCAAGAAGAACCCTGATTTCACTGCTGCCTGACTGGGACCATGGAGGATATGAAATGAGAAGTTTGAAGCAAGAATAGAAAACAGCTAGGGTATAAGATAAATACATGTAGAAATAGTGAAAAGAAATGCTGTCACTATCCTCAGATGAGTATATGAAGAGATGAATTCCAGAGAATGTCTCTAAAATAATTTTAAGTGAAGACCCAAGAAAATTCATTGCTAAATCTGAAAGCTTAATTAGAGATACTGAAATAGAAATTTCAAGGTGTTCATTCCCAAGCAAAATCTTGGGAATGAACACCTTGAAATTTCTATTGCTTGAAATACTGCATCTTGTTTTATGTTAGCTTTCCCAGCACAAAAGGAAATAAGTTGACTTTTAAAAGAAAAAAAAAAAAAAAAAGAACTGATTATTTTACACACTTAAGACTAATTTAAGCCTAAGACCTAAGATATGGTGCCTGTTTTATTTCAATTGTCTTTTCTTCATAGCTAACATTTGAATGTGTCAACAGATCAATAACATTTGACTTTTTAGACTATATCGTGCAAAGCAGTTATAATCCCCCCACATATGTTTATATAAATCAACTAATGAGCTTTCTGATCCTTACACAATCCTTAAATAATTATCTAAGTACATAAATAAATTAATACTTACCAAATCAACACCTACTCAATTAAATTATGTCTAATTATAAAGTCACCGAAAAGAGGCAGAAGAGATAAATGAGAGAAGAGGGGTCTTCTCACTCTCTCCGGAGGATTCTGGAAAGTCATCACGTGTTAAATGTTGTATTTAGCTGAGAAAGCCTTACAAAAAAACAAAGAAAAAAATAATCTCTTCTCACAGCTTCACTAGATTGAAGTACGAATTAAGGCCACACATCTTTAATATTCCCATGAAATTAATTATCTACTGGCCTTTCCCAATCCTTAGATTCCTCTAGTCCATTTCTCCATGATGCATTAAAACAAAAACAAAAACAAGCCAAAAAACCCTTCAGGAAGCTTTATCAGCCAAGAGATCAGTTTTGGTTACCAAAAAATTCACAGAAAATAAACCAGAAGCCTGCACCTGCGGGCTACTGCCACTGCACTGGCTCAGATCTTTGCTGTTGAAATAGGCAGCTCTATTAGGTTGGTGTAACAGTTGTTAGAGTGGCTGCATCTATTGTGTGTGCATGCAGGTGCGTGCGTGTGTGCACGTAAACACGCTGTGTGCGTACAGACCTGTACATGCGTACGTTTGTGTATGTAGGAAAGTAACTGTTCAGCTATGTGAGTTGGCAAATGGTAAAACTTGAGGCAGAGGAGAGAGCAGATTGTTAGTAGTCTTGTGGGCCAGGCAAAGGGGCTTGGACTTTGTTACAGGCAACAGAGAATTTAAAGCAGGGGGATAAAATTAAATTGAGCTTAGGTAGCCCACTCTGTTGCAATGTGTTGTAATGAAAAGGGGATTTATAGGGGAAAAAATTTAAAAGACAGAAGTTAGGAGGGTTTTGCAAATGCAATGAAAACTTGAACTAATGGGAAAAGTGAGGAGTAGAGAGTTGCATATATCCCTTTGTAAGCCAAAATTTCATAATGACTAAAATATTTCCAATGTGATTTTAATTCACACATACATATGAATTTGAATATCTTCTCTTTTAAGAAAAATCAGTATCATTTAGTGTAGGGGTTATAACAGAGCTTGGTTTGGAGGCTGTATTTAAAATCAAACTGTGATCTAAGATAGTAACTCAACAAGGAGCTTCTTGCGACTACTCTAGCCTTGCATGGATTTATCATTGTAATTTTCATTTATCCATATTTACTTAATTGGTAGAAACTTAATATTCTGATAAAGATGATCAATAAACATTTGCTGAAGTTAAATAACATGAATAAATCATTTTGGTTATTTCAAGTCAAATAGATCACCTTGCCAACATTTTAGACTGACATAAATTCTGTTTTCTTTTCAACATTGTAAAATTAGGGGATGGGGAGTGCCTACACTATGGCCAAATAAAGGCATTAACTAATAAAGAGTGATCTTCATTGCCAAGTTATTCCAAAGATTAAGGCAACCTAGGTCATTTAAGCTTCTAAGGATCATTAACCTAATGGCATGATCATTCCAAATGACTATAAAGATACTGTTAGTTCACCAGGTCATAATATTTGAACACACTGGTGGTTGCTGCATGACTGGCCAGTTGGAGAACTGAAAGGGCAGGGGGATGGGATTTCAAGTGGTCAATCGAAGCAGGAAGAAGCTGTGTCTGTATGCCAAGGGTTTGAGGGTTTTGAACGAAATGACTAAAATGATTACACTCTGTGTGACCAGGCTATTCAGAGACAGCAAATTAAAGCCTCCCTTGGATCTGCCGGGGGTATGGATTCTGATGCATAACCTCTTCATCACTTCCTTCTCCGCACTGAAATGGTGACTACTGTCACTTCTCCAACAGTCTCCTACAAAAAAAAAAAAAAAAAAGCATGAAATAAAATTTATACAGTTGCATCTCCCAAGGATTTCTGGGAAAAAAACAATAAAGCATATCATCAAACCAAAGTGCTGAGGAAAAAAATAAAAACAAATAAATAATGAAGTGGAATGACAGTGCTTTCTCATAGTGCCCCCCCATTTTTGGAAAAATGTGGCTATGACTTTAACTGATTTTCAATGCTGCTTCTTCTTTCTTAGACTATTGAGAACTATTTTTTTTTTAATCCATGAAATATTGCAATGGAAGATTATATTTAAAAAGATTCAATTGGTTGTTGGGTGAAATGATTAGCAAGCCTTGGAAAAATAAATTATTGAGGATTAAGAATTTGTCCATTTCCCATGGTATGTGACTTTTACTTTCTGACTCTCCGAGACTCCCCCAATTATAGGTAGTCCCTTAATAAAAATGAAAATCAGTATTCATGTTCCTGTTTCCAAAAAGGCGAACACAGTATATAGGAAAAAGATTTGCTTTTAGCATTTTAAATTAAATGTACTAGAAGGTGTGATATGATTTCTCTCAAGTTCTTTTAAATTAATATTTAATATTGTGTACTTGGTGTTAAAATTTGGTTGTAATACAGGCTTATGAAAAGCTAATAGGTAAAATGCAGAAATAAAGTGTTTGGCAGTGATGTTAGCTCTTGACTTTTTCTCTGAGCACAAACTGTGTGAGGCCATAACAAGGGCTGCTAATCAGCTGCTAAAAGAACGTTTCTATCTCTCCCTGCCAATGTATGGCTCCCACATTGTTTGAAAGCATCAAGTCTCTCGGCATTTGATCAATTCAAAGATACAGCAGTATGAAAAATAGCTCAAAGGAATGAGTTCTTTTGGTGGTCATCTGGAAAACAATACAGACATGCTCATCTTACAGATGATCTAGAAAGAAGGATATCGATGGGCACATTTCTCCAGATCATATGCCCCATTTATTGCTTGAATCAATGAAGCTGGAGACAACTTTTCAGCCTGTGAACATTTAATATAAAAGAATTTCATTAATATGCAAAGTTCTTAATATTTCCATAATGCTATGTTAACATTTTCATACTGTGAATAATGATATGTTTGGACACTTGTTAACATATGTATCTATTTCATTATGGGTTTCAAGATAAGATGAGGTAAGAGCTGGATCATTCATGTTCTAAAAGGAAACTCGTCATTAGTTAATAGGTAAGAAAGAGATGGCAAAGTGAAAAAGCACTGACATTCTATGCAGATTCTCCTCCATTTACCCAGGATGCAGCAGGATAGAATGAGGCAAATATTAGAAATGAACCCTCATTTTATTCCTGTTACTACCAGCAACCTTTTCAATAGAATGAATATTTATTTTAACAAACAGCATGATGATCTATGTTGTGATCGAAATCTCTCAACAGACACTTGTCCCAGAAAGCCTCTTATTTCGAGGGTTTTCACTGTGTTATCATTTGGTTTGGGATTGTTTAAATTCATTATTTATCTTCCAAGCTCAATATGCCCCTTAGTCCACAGATGCTGCTGAATTTATCTCTTGTATAGCTAAACCCTGGCACGATTTCTATAACATAAGAAACACTCAATAAATTTGTTTCCATTGTTCTGTTTTGGACTGAAAAAAATGAGTATCGCAACCACACTCCCATTCATAAGACAAATCTCTCCTGCTGGGTTTAAATATGACCCACACTTTTAAACTGAACTTTCTCAGAATGAGTATGAGCAAGAGAGATGGAGAAAAATAGAAAGAGAGAACAAGTTGGAGGAGGGACAGCAGGGAGGAACTGTTTGTTTTTTATATTTGATAAGTCTATGCTTTTTTTTAAAGATTTTATTTATTTGAGAGAGAGAGAGAGAGAGAGAGAGAAACAGCATGAGAGGGGAGAGGGTCTGAGGGAGAAGAAGGCTCCCTGCTGAGCCGGGAGCCTGATGGACTCGATCCCAGGACTCTGGGATCATGACCTGAGCCGAAGGCAGTCGCTTAACCAACTGAGCCACCCAGGCGCCCAATAAATCTATGCTTAATGAACTGATAAATTCTTGTTCTTTTACATCTTTACCTTAACCTCCTCTTTGATTATATTTATCATATGAATTAATTCCGCTGGAATAAGTCAGTCAGAATGGAAATTTGAGCAGAAATATAATAACAAGTATAAAAAATATCGTTCTCTCTCTCTCTCTCTCTCACACACACACACACACACACACGCACACACATACACACAAATGCTTATGCAGTGTTAGAGATGATAAAAACTTAGAAAATATTTTCCCCAGCTTATTTTCACAGGGGATTATCTATGGAGGGCTCTGACTGGGGAAATGGGTTTTTACAGTCAAACACACCTGGATTTAAATTTTAGGATGTCTGCTTCTTTCTAGCATCGGGGTCTTAGGCATGATGCTATCTGACCTCTTTAAGTTTCCATTTCTTCATCTATGAAATTGGCATGATAATGCTAATTTATGTCACATATGTTATTGAAACGTGTGTTAGTGAAATGATCTGCTTAAGATATGTGTTGCTGTGTGTAGAATATAGACGCATGCTAATTTTAACAATTGCTTTTTCACGGATCATACATGATAGTGAGGTGGTATTTTTGTTTATGTCTTTATTGTGAATGTGTTTTCATAGGCATGTTCTTACTGGCTTTAAATTTTACAAATTATCATCAAAGTCAATAAAATTGAAGCTTGTTGGATTTTGTCTTTTAAGGGTGCAAGATGAATGGGAAAGGGTAAGTGTGGAATTATAAAAGAAAGATCGCAGTAAGAAAAGGGGACCCGAGTTCAAGTCCCCTGTCTTACACCTTTCCCTGTGAATTTGAACCAGTCACCTGTATTTCTACGCCCATGTTGTTTTACCTGGGAGCTAAGAATAACGTGATCTCCCCTCCAGAGGAAGGCAGAAATCTAGGCCAAACCCATAGTTTCTCCTGTTCTTCCCAGATCAGAACTTTATGTTACTATGAATGATTTTTTTCATAGCTATTTCCTTTATTCATTTTTAAGATAATGTCATCATGGACCAAGTGAAAAGAAGCTGGTCAAGCACTGCCCAATATAACTTTCTGTACTGAAGAAAATGTTCTATAACAGTAACAAATACGGCAGCCCTCCAGGCACATATGAATGGCTGCTGAACACATGAAATATTGATAGTGTGACTGAAGAAGGTGAGTTTTAAATTTTACTTAATTTTAATTAATTTAAAATTTAATTTAAAGAGCCATATGTGCCTGTCAGCTAGAGTATGGGACAGCACACACTTGATTATAGAAAAGCATCAAGCCAGATATAACTCACAGGACTACTGCATTAAAATAATTGTGGTAGGGATGCCTGGGTGGCTCAGTCCTTAAGCGTCTGCCTTCAGTTCAGGTCATGATCCCAGCATCCTGGGATCAAGCCCGCATCAGGCTCTCTGCTCTGCGGGAAGCCTGCTTCTCCCTCTCCCACTCCCCCTGCTTGTTTTCCCTCTCTCGCTGTCTCTCTCTGTGAAATCAATAAATAAAATCTTTTAAAAAATAAATAAAATAAAATAAATGTGGTAAATTAAGAGAGTCATCTCTTTTTGGAATAAAAATATACATGACCTCATGACCGCAGAGCTTTCGGAAAGAAATCCAGTTAGAGGTGATAGAGTCTTAACATGGAAAGCGGTGACTTCCTTTTTATTTGTAACTTTAATTTAGTTTCTTTGAAGTACTTTTCTCTTGTATTAAAAAGGAGTATTCCAGATGAAAGCCTCATGATGGGAAGCCAATGGGCTGAGTTCCCACCCCAGCCTCTCGAGTACTTTCTATCCATAGGTTATCAAATAATAGTGGTTGAAGTGGAAGTATGGGAATTTTGTAGAGTAGAAGTTGGAAATCTGTAACATGGGTAGCCCCAGTTTTAGATACCATATGAAACAAACAAAAAAAAGAAAATTATTTTGAGTTGTAACAGGCCATACAAGGGAATATTGAAAATGTAGATGACTTTTTAGTCATTGGGAAACTACTAGCATTTGAAATCTTGTGGTAAATATCTTAATATTTTAGTTAATATTTCTATCTGTTTAAGATACTTAATATTTTTGGGGCACCTGAGGGGCTCAGTTGGTTAAGCGGCTGCCTTCAGCTCCGGTCATGATTCCAGGGTCCTGAGATTGAGCCCCAAGTCGGGTTCCCTGCTCAGTGGAGAGCCTGCCTCTCCCTCTCCCTCTGCCTGCCTCTCTGCCTCTATCTCTCCATCAAATAAATAAAATCTTTAAAAAAATATATTTATTGTTTATTCATTTATTAACATAATTAATTTATTAACAATCATTTCAGTGTTTACATTTTACAAAGCACTTCAGTAAGCCTCTGCCAGAGTGGAATAATCCCATGACTGACATATCACAGTGGATTTTTTTAAATTAATGAAACTGAGATTTTAGATAGCTTAAGTGATGCCAATGGTCACATAATGAAGAGTGCCAGAATCAGAACTCCAAATCTGGGTTTTTTCTCCTAAACTTTCTCATTCTCTACTTTGCTTATATCACTGATTAGATGGCTCTTCTCTCAAAAGGCCAATACTGCACTGAAAGGGACACAGCCCTCATGTCTAGTACATGGTGTGGTTGGGTGCATAATATTTTGCTCTAGAGTAATTCTCATTTCGGAACCTTGCAAAGAATAAACACAAGCCCTAACATATGTGACTTGTGGTTCTGAGAATCATTCCCCTTCCCACGCGCTTTGTGAATCATATTTGTCTTGGAGTTGTCTTTGCTTTATTTGGATTTGATTGCTTTGTCTTCCCTTGCCCCCAACAGGTTGCTTAGTGGAGACCTACAAAATACAGCTTTTGTTTTAAAACTATATTTAAAAAAAAAATTTCCTTTGCATGAGTCTGACTGAGATGTCCTTTGAACACCGGCCGGCCCCAGGAATGTCCACTGTGTGAAATGGAGCAGCTTTTCAGTGGCAGTTTATTGGAGGATTTTGAGCTCATATAACCTTGGGCTTTACAGAGGTGTAGAAAGTCTATAGCATGATGTAATAGTAAGCATGTGACATTTTTTTCAGATTTTTCCTTGTAAAAAACAGTCCTTAATGGAAAACTTCTAAACAGATGTTTGTAAGTTTAGCATTGGTACTGCTTAGCTAAAAGTATTGTGGGTCTTTGAACATTTTTTCAGAGTGCCTTACTCAGGAGTCTTGACTTTATGGGTAATGTTTATGTTCAACATTACAATGAAACTATTTACAGACTGTAAGTTTTGACATGACTCATAGGATCTCCAAGTTAAAAAGCATTTAATGTATCAAACTCTCTCTGATCCATACATATTTTTTCTTAAATTTTCTTCTTTTTAAATGCCAAAGGAATTGTGGGAATAAATAAAACCATAAAATGTGAAAAGGTTAAAAATAGTCAGGAATATTCACCGTCTCCAAGATATGATACACACACGTCAACTAATGTGCCTATATATGTTCAAGTAAATAGTAAAAACAGTTATAAACAGGTCTTAGTCTGAAAATGGACACCACAGATATGAAAAATGGGAAAAGATTTAAAGAGGACAAATCATTACAAAATGGAATGTATGGATCCTCTATGTAAGACAAGAGCTTTATATGTCATTGTACCATGCTCTATGTTAAAAAGTATATTCTGACTCCAACACCTAAATTCTGCAGACTCGAGTATGCGAAGTCAGAACTATGGAGAGAAAATAACCACATGGCTGTTGACTGCATTGTTTAAGAAGACATGAAGAGCTATTAAGCCCAGAGACTTTAATCAAGATTGTATTCGGATGGAAACATACCTAAAATCCAGTTGTCCGATCTGTATCTTTGCGCCGACATAGTGAATGCACAAAATACAAGGCGGTAGAGCGAGGTTCACAAAGCAATTGGGAGAAGGGATTCTTGAATTTCTGTAGCCATTTAGACGCGTCTAAAAGAATAGTAAGAATTTCTATTAAATGAAGTCACAGAGGAGCCACGGGAAGAAAACTGGACACACAGGAGCTTATCTCTTACCCTGCGGAGGAATCTACATGTGGTCTCCCTCCATTCCACTCTCACCCGTGTTGCCTGCCCTTCTCTACAGTGAAGGCACTTAGCCAGCTGAAAGCCAACATTCCACATTCCTCAGGGATTTCTGGGGGAAACTTTTTCCTGCTTAGACAAGCGCTAGGTCTTCCTCTTTCTTCAGCGTGAATGACAGGCTTAATGACAGCAGGATTCATGCCAGCAGGAGGGAAAGGCCAAGAAATCATAGAAGCCATGTCATTCAGCTAGTGGGCCATGGCCAGCCTCTGTCTCCCACTAGCTTCTGTGTTGTACAGAAAATAACAAAGCAGTGTGTGCTTAAGCTGTTGCTTACTTAGGGGTTCTGGACTTGTAATCAGATATAACCTCTGACATAGTCCTGGCAAGAGAGAGAATGGAGGCCGGTGGGGGGAGAGGAAAGGGGGAGGGAAGGGAGGAAGGCAGGAATGGCAATGTGAAATTTGGCATGTATTGCACTAAGAATGTGACAAATTTGGGTCATGCAATCCTCATAAAACCCACTGAAGTAGGCATTGTTCTCATCCCCATTCACTGGTGAGCTAAGTGACTATGAGGTGACCAATATTGTCTATGTTATACAGGTGGAATGCTGCAGCAGCTGGTCCATTGGAATCCAAAGTCCACATGCTGAACTGCTTTGCCACCCTGAGTTTGACTCAAAATGGAAGGAACACAGGGCTAGATTGTGCAGGAGGTGTGGACGCATGCTGGAGTACAGTATAAGGCTCAAAGAAGAAGAGGACTGATTGGCATAGTGTTTCCACAGTCAATGGCTGAGACTCTTTACCAAAGTCGTCAAGGGAGGGACTTGTGGCAAATGAAGAGGATTTTAAAAGGACCAGTTGTACCCTGGGGTGCTGTTAGAGGTTAAAAGACAAAGTGATTCCACAGAGAGAATAAAAGACATTGAGCACAGTGGGAGCAAACTATTGAGGACCAGGCTCACAGGGTTCAAGGTCAACAGGAGGATGCATCAAGATCGCCTCTTTCTGTGATAAACCCCAGAGAGAAATGGGGTTTATTTCATCTCCTAGAACAGCACCATCCAAAAGAATTTTCTTTGATAAGGGAAGTGTTCTGTATCTATGCTTCCTAACACAGGAACCACAAGACACACATGGTCTTGAAATGGGGTTAGTGCACCTGAGAAATTGAATTTTTAATTAAATTTAAAATTTAACTGAGATAACCACAGATGGCTCATGGCTACTGTATTAGATATCATGGACTAACACCATAGGATGACAGGGACAGGCAGAATGTATAGATTCCCCTCAGTTTGATGTCTGCTCATAAGAGAACATAAATCTCAAACTATAGACTGTTAGGACCTCATAGGAAGTCAGGTTGGATAGTTTAGGGAAAGCAGATATCTCAGGCATTTTTTCTGGTGTCACTGAGAGCAAAAAAAGTACTCATTTCTTTCTTATCAGGAACTTGTTTGATAATATTTCTTTTCTTCCGTGTATTTTCAAGCTTAATTTCTGCTTGCTTTATAAGCATATTATGACTCTCCCATATTAAAAACAACAAGGATCATCAATAACAAAAATACCCTCTCAGCATTGTGTGTCCCTCCAACAATACTTCCCTCTTCCTCATATTGTCAAACTTCTTGAGAGAGCACCACGTATCAAGTATTTTCACATCCTTGTTCGTTATTCATCCCCAGTCCACTGATCTTGGCCATCTTACTGAAAATCTGAAAATCCCACTGAAAATATCAATGTTGACAAATCCAGGGGCACTCCTGAGTTTTAATCATACATGAACTATGTGTCAGCATCAGCCCATATTGAACACTACCAAAGAATGTTTGCTCCATTGGCTTCTGTAACACAGTTAACTCTGATTCTCTTTGTTCTTCCTCTCTGTCTCTTTCTTTTATACTTTTTTGTCAGCTTATTCTTCTACTTTTAGATGCTGAGGCTTTCCAGGATTCTCTTCTTAGTGTTCTTGTTTTCTCCCACTGCAAACATTTCCTGGTGTCTCTCATTCGTTATCATAATCTCTAATAATACTAACACTTTGTCACCCAGTGGTCTAAGTACTTTACAATTATTAATTTATTCAAATTTTATAATAATGCTATAAGGTAGATACAGCTAGTGAGCCGTTTTACAGTTGAGAATGCAGAGACTCAGAGAGGTTAAATAATTTTTCAAGGTTAAATAGCTGATAAATTATGGGGATGGAAATTCAAATCAAACAGTATAGCACGAGGGTCTATTTTTTTCCCCTTTGTACTGCATTGCCTACATTATAACTTCATTTATCCCCCGATCCTTTTTACTGTGGCAATATTCTGAAAACATAGATTGGTTCATTTATGTCCATTCAGATAACTCAATATTCAGAAAAAAAAAAAAAAAGAAAAACCCTTCTTATGAACTCCAGCCTGCTGACTGCCTGCATGAAAGTTCCAGTGAAGGTCAGAATCCAGGTCATCATTCTTTATTTTTCCAGTATTTTTTTATTGTTGTAAAATACACATAACATTACATTTATCATCTTATGTGCTTTTAAATGTATAGCTCAATCGTATTAAATACGTTCATAATCTTGTGCAAATATTACTACCAACCATCATCATAGCTCTTTTCAGCTTGTAAAACTGGAACTCTATACCCACTAAACAGTAACTCCCCATTTAAGCTCCCCTTCCAGCATCTGGCAACCATGATTCTATTTTCTATCTCTATAATTTGGACTCCTCTAAGTATCTTATATAAGTGGAATCATCGAGTATTCTTATGACTGGCTTATTTCACTCAGCTTAATGTCCTCAAGTTTCGTCCATGTTGGAACATGGGCAGAATTCTCTCCTTTTTAAGGCTGAATAAGGTTTGTACAAATTTTGCTTATCTATTTATCTGTTGATGGGCACATGGGTTGCTTCCACATCTTACCTATTGTGAACAATGCTGTTACAAACATGGGTGTACAAATATTTCTTTGAGATCTTGCTTTCAGTTTTTTTGGTATATACCTAGAAGTAGAACTGTTAGGTCATCTGGTAATTCTATTTTTTTAATTTAATTTAATTTTATTGTGTTCTGTTAGTCACCATACATTGCATCATTAGTTTTTGATGTAGTGTTCCATGATTCATTGTTTGTATATAACACCCAGTGCTCCATGCAGAACATGCCCTCTTTAATACCCATCACCAGGCTAACCCATCCCCCCACCCCCCTCCCCTCTAGAATCCTCAGTTTGTTTCTCAGAGCCCATAGTCTCTCATGGTTCGTCTCCCCCTCCAACTCCCCTCCCTTCATCTTTCCCTTCCTACTATCTTGTTTCAGAGGTACGGGTCTGTGATTCATCAGTGTTGCACAATTCACAGTGCTCACCATAGCGCATACCCTCCCCAATGTCTATCACCCAGCCACCCCATCCCTCCCACCCCCCACCACTCCAGCAACCCTCAGTTTGTTTCCTGAGATTAAGAATTCCTCATATCAGTGAGATCATATGATACATGTCTTTCTCTGATTGACTTATTTCGCTCAGCATAATACCCTCCAGTTCCATCCACGTCATTGCAAATGGCAAGATTTCATTTTTTTTGATGGCTGCATAATATTTTTAATTTTTTGAAGAAAAGCAATACTGTTTTCTCTAATGGCTTTGCTATGCTACATTCCCATCAATGGTGTACAAGTGCTCCAATTTCTCCCCATTCTATTCAATACTTATTTTCTGTTGTGTTTGTTGTGATTGTTGTTTTATTTTTTTTTAAGATTTTATTTATTTATTTGAGAGGGAGAGAATGAGAGATAGAGAGCACGAGAGGGAAGAGGGTCAGAGGGAGAAGCAGACTCCCTGCTGAGCAGGGAGCCCGATGTGGGACTCGATCGCAGGACTCCAGGATCATGACCTGAGCCGAAGGCAGTCGCTTAACCAACTGAGCCACCCAGGCGCCCGTGATTGTTGTTTTATAATAGCCATCCTAATGGGTATGAAGTGGTATTGCACCTAGATTTGATTTGCATTTCCCTAACAATCAGTGATATTGAGAATCTTTTCATGTATTTACTGGAAATTTGCATATCTTCTTTGGAGACATATCTATTCAATCCTTGGGCATTTTTTAATCAGATTTTTTGTTGCCCTGTTGAATTTTAGGAGCTTCCTCTACATTTTGGATATTAATCCTTTATAAGACATATGATGTGCAAATACTTCCTCCCATTTTGTGAGCTGCCTTTTTACTTTGCTGATATTTATGCTTTCTGTTTTGACTATTCTAGCTTTGTAGTAAATTTTGAAATTAGGAAGTATGAGACCTCCAGATTTGTTATTCTTTTTCAAGATTATCTTGACAACTTTGGGTCCCTTGAGAGTCCATATAAATTTTGGGATTGGTTTTTCTATTTCTGTTTAAAATAAAGTCATTATAGGGACACCTGGGTGGCTCAGTCAGGTAAGCATCTGCCTTTGGCTCAGGTAATGATCCTGGGGTCCTGGGATCGAACTCCACATTAGGGTCCCTGCTCAGTGGAGACCCTGCTTCTCCTTTCCCCTCTGACTACTGCTCTGCCTTCTTGTGTTCTCGATCTGTCAAATAAATAAATAAAATCTTTAAAAAATAAATAAAATAAATAAAAATTTTAAAAAGGTCATTACAGTTGGGGCACTTGGATAGCTCAGTCGGTTAAGCATCCATCTTGATTTTGGATCAGGTCATGATCTTAGGTTCGTGAGATCAAACCTCAGGACAGGCTCCACACTCAGTCCAAAGTCGCCTTGTCTCTCTCCTTCCCCATCTGTCCCTTCCCCCTTCACACACAGGCTCTCTCCCTAAAATAGATAGATAGATAGATAGATAGATAGATAGATAGATAGATAGATAGAGAGAGAGAGAGAGAGATAGATAGATAGATAGATAGATAGATAGATAGATAGATAGAATCTTTGGGGAAAAAAACTCATTAATTTCTTCCAGCAATGCTTTGTAGTTTTCATTGTACAAGTCTTTCACCTCCTCTGTTAATTAGTTCCTAAGTGTCTTCCTCTTATTGGTGCTATTGTAAACAGAATTGTTTCCTTAGTCTCCTTTTCAGGTTGTTCATTATTAGTGTATAGAAATGCAACTTATTTTTGTAAGTTTACATTGAATCCTGTTGCTTTGTTAAATTCATTTATTAATTCCCATGGGTTTTGTTCATTTTTTTTTCTTGGGTGTGTGTGTGTATTGTGTGTGTGTGTGTTATCTTCAGGGATTTCTACATGTAATATTATATCATCTGTGAATCAAGACAGTTTTGCCTCTTCCTTTCCAATTTGGGTATCTTTTATTTCTTTTTCTTGTGTAATTGCTCTGACTGGGACTTCCAGTACTATGTTCAATAAAAGTGGTGAAAGTGAGCATCTTTGTTTTGTTCCTGATCTTAGAGGAAAAGCTTTCAGACTTTTACAATTGAATATGTTGTTTGATGTGGGTTTTTCATATATGACTTTTATTACACTGAGATAGCCTCCTTCAATTCCTATATTGTGGAGTACTTTTATCATAAAAGAATGTTAAATTTCTCCAAATGCTTTTTCTGCACTAATGGAGATGATCATGTATTTGTTTTCATACACTGAACCATCCTTGCATTCAGGAATAAATCTCACTTGGCCATGGCATATCATCCTTTTAATATGTTGCTGTATTCCATCTGCTAGTATTTTGTTGAGGTTTTTTGTATCAATGCCCATAAGGAATATTGGTGTGTAGTTTTCTTTTCTTATAGTGTCTGTCTGGTTTGATATTAGGGTAATGCTGTCTTCATAGAAGGAGTTTGGGGAAGTTTAAGAAGCATTGATAGTAGTTCTTTAAATGTTCTGTAGAATTCGTCAGTGAAGCCATCAGGTCCAGGAAATTCTTTGTTCAGAGATTTTTTTTTTTTACTACTGATTCAATCTCCTTATTATAGTTGTATTCAGATTTTCTATTTAGTCCTGGTAAGTTTTGTGTTTCTAGGAATTTGTCAGGTGTTCATTCTTAACTCTCTTTTTGTACTCCATACCATCTTATTCTTTGCATTCTCTGTGTCGTATCATAGTTCAGGGCTGTATCATTTCTCAGTAGAATTACTGTTATACCCTCCCATTTGGTCAACCCATCTCAACTTACCCAGCCCCCTCCCCCAACACATACAAACACACACACAGGAAACCCAGATTTAAAACTGTTGCTAGACTCATGTTTCTAAGTTGCAAATCCAATTAACTCTTTTTCTTATTTAAAAGTTTTTAATTGTTTCCCATTGTACAATATTAATAACTTCCAAACACTTTAGCATGGTAGGTGAACCCCTTCACAGTGGGCTCTTGCCTGTCAGTTCAGCCCTGTCTCCTGAGCCACATCTGTGTGCAGCCTCCTTTAGCTTCTACTATCCGTTCCCTAAGAACTATGTTACTTCAGTCTTTTCATCTTGGCATTTGTTGTTCTTTTGCCTAAAAGTACTTTGCCTCTTTTGCACATAATCCTTGCCTTACCAGGGGAACTACTCTTCTGCATTCCCCTCATATCATAAATTAAAAAAAAAAAAAACCTATTGTGCTTCAGTTATATAGCTCTGCTTTTCCCCACCACCTTTAAAGGAAGGGACTGTGTCGCATTCTTCCCCCTCCACCCCCCACTATATTGCCTACTCTATAATGAACTCTCAATAAATGATGAATGGCTGAATGAATGCAGCTACCCTTTCTTAGCACTACCATACTGCTTTGGCTAAATACCAGAATGGAAAGATGCTTCTGCAAAATTTACCATAAGAAGACAAAAAGTACCATCACTCCCCATCACCCACTGTAACAGTCCTGAAACTCTTCTCTCAAAAGCATGCTTTTTCTCACATTTTGGGGAGAAAAATGCCACCCTGGAGATTATTTCTCCTTGGTAAAATGCAGTTGGCATATCTTATAGAGGAGAAGGGTGGGGCCCCAGGGAGAGGAAAGACCACACAAAAGCAAACAACACTTGGAGATTTTCATTCCAGCTTCATCCCCTACTGCACCCACTTCAAGAATGTCCTTAAGTCTGGTAGTTATTTTTGAGACAGTTATTAGAAAACATGTGAAGAGCCCAGAAAATATATTTTTTATGTAAAATATAGTCTCTGTGCATTTTCTAGAGCACAGTGAGTTTTAGGAGCTATTGTTTATTCTTTGGAAGAATGTGTTGGGGAATAAACGTGAGCTATGTTGATCTCAACAAGTAATGACAAAAATAGGAAATGGAAAACACAATCTCTTGCAAAAGCATTATGTAATTACTATGACCCAGAAGAATAAAGTCATGTGCTTATTTCCTGAATAGGTACTCTTCTTAATTATTGATCAACAAATATTTGCAAAGCATACCTTTGCTTGTGTGGGCAACATACACATAGAGCTGACTCAGTAATGTTAATAAGACTACTACTAATAATGACAAAGGCTAATAGGAGTTTACTATTTACCAGGCCTTGTTTTAAGTGCTTTACATATGCTAACCCATAGCTCAATAAATCAATCATTAGCATACAAAAGACTTTTCAAATAAATCATCTAGTTTAGGTAGTTTTTCATACTTAACATGGTATGGATGGCTAAACTAAGGCCCTAAGTGGTTAAAGATCTTACTCAAGTTCCTGCAGCTAGTAAGTGTGAGAGCCAAAAATCCAGGATATCTGAATGAGCATCATTGCATTAAAAAAGAACCAGCATCTATGGGATGAAGTTTCCAGTACTGGACATGTTGCTTCACCTGACGGTTCTCATGGAAACTACTTTTGAAATTCCTCAAACTTGTGTAGACACATTTTTTTAACCTATTCATTAAAGTGTTAGTCTTAATGTATGAAAATATCTGAATACTATTATATAGAAAGTTGTGTATAATTCAATTCATAAATATAGAAACACCCTTAATATATTTGGCCCAAGTCAACCAGTCTTGCTCCAATGTGAAATCATCACAGGCATGCCAAACATCCTTCTGTATTTGTGTCTGGGTCTGACTTTAAGAAAAGAAAAGGAGTCCATCCATTCATCCACTGCTCAGATACGAAGCTCTCACTGTGTGCCTGGCACTGTGGTAAGGATTAGGCAGAGAGATGGATATTTGACTAGAGGCCAGCTCCAAGTGTGTGTGGTGTCATCAAAGAATCCTTTTTCTTTTTTTAAATTTAATTTAATTTAATTTATTTTTTTAAGATTTATTTATTTATTTGAGAGAGAGAGAGAGCACACACATGGGGAGAGCAGAGAGATTTCATTTAGACTCCCCACTGAGTGCAGAACCCAACATGGGGTTCGATCTCACCATCCTGAGATCATGACCTGAGCTGAAATCAAGAATCAGACGCTTAATCGATTGAGACACCAAAAGAGTCCTTTTTTCATTTCTAGACTGAGCTGTACTCATTGCTTGCCACTCTTTTTGTGCTTATTTTTTAATGGATCTTAAGTGGTTTTCTTATTACCTGACTTTGTGAGAAACATAAGCCATAAATATTCGTAAGTAATAAAAAAGAAAGTGATAGATTTGGTAAGACAAGAGCGTTAGAAAACAATGGTGAGAAAAGAAAGAAAGTCCATTATGTCTGAAAAAATAACTAATTGCAAATATAAGAAATGTTCGGAGAAATCTAGAGTCAGTTGAAGAGTGAGAAAGGACATTAGGGTCTCATATGGACCTGGCAGGTCTCTGTGGGGACAAGTGTTTTGTGTGGTGCCTAGTTTCTGCTTAGAAGATGGGCCACACCTAGTATGTATAATGGTCACATGGAGAAAGAAGAATAGTGATATCCTTAGTACCTGGGTCAGGCTAGACTTGGGTCATATAGTCCAGTAACTAGGTCTAACATAACCAAGAAAAAATATCAGTTTCTTCTTGGGGAAAAAAAAAGGCTATTAAAAGAAGCCAGGGGTGCTTGGATGGCTCAGTCGTTAAGCATCTGCCTTCGGCTCAGGTCATGATCCCAGGGTCCTGGGATCGAGCCCTGCATCAGGCTCCCTGCTCCACAGGAAGCCTGCTTCTCCCTCTCCCACTCCCCCTGCTTATGTTCCCTCTCTCCCTATGTCTCTCTCTATCAAATAAATAAATAAAATCTAAAAAAATAAATAAAAATAAATAAATAAATAAATACAAGAAGCCAGAATTACACTTTGAGAAATATGTCCATGCATCAAATATATAAGATAAGAGGAGTCAAGGAAATTTGGAAAAAGCAAATATTTGTAGGATGGAGCATTGGAATGGGACAGACTTAAATGAAAGAAAACTTTTCCTCAAACGGTTTTGTTTTGTTTTGTTTTGTTTGTTTGAAACAATGACTGTGTTTAGAATTAGATAGAGGCCATGTGGGTTCAGGTAAAGGGATGAAGAAGACAGCTGGAAAACTGGACACTCAGAGAAAAGATAAGGTCGAAGAGGGAGAGGCTTATAAAGGAAGATAAGACCACATATATTGTGGAGGCTCAAAATCACTTAAAAGTTTGAGTTTTATTTTCACATGAAACAAACAAAATATCAGAGTTCTGTTGGCTGACCAGCTTTGGAAGGTTCAAATCTAAGTGGGCAAGCAGTATATGCTGTGCATTCAATTACTGCCCACAACTCTTTCTGACCTTCAAAACAATCAGGACATTTACAGAGATCTGGAGAGCAGAGAGGATTCCATTTGATATTATACTAGACGCTTAGCTATACGATCTCCTGTATCTAACAAAAGAGCCAGCTGCATTACTGTCATCCCAAACCAGAGACCTTTCCTGTTAGAAGCCTCAGGAAAATCATTAAAAAAACATTGTTTATTTTCAGTAAAATTAGTATTCAGGCTAGAAGAAAAGCCCCTTGCCTTCCATTGTTTAGAGCCCCCAGTAAATTAAAATATGTATTGTTTCCTAGTGAAATTCATATAAGTGGAGTCAAGGGACAAGTTTCAAGTGTGGGAAGTGAGAACAGTGGTAGAGGGGGTGAGAAGAAAAAGAGAAGGAAGAGGAAGAAAAAGAATAATGAGGGAAGGAACAAGACTTGGGGTGGAAAAAACAGAGAAGATTAAGATGAGATTGCCTTTCTGTGCTAAGATATTTTACATACATTATCAAAATTAGCTTCACATATCAGATAAAGGGCTAGTATCCGAAATCTATAAAGAACTTATCAAATGCCACACCCAAGGAACAAATGATCCAGTCAAGAAATGGGCAGAAGACATAAACAGACATTTTTCCAAAAAAGACATCCAAATGGCCAACAGACACATGAAAAAGTGCTCAAAATCGCTTGGCATCAGGGAAATCCAAATCAAAACCTCCATGAGATACCACCTCACACCCGTCAGAATGGCTAAAATTAACAAGTCAGGGAACGACAGGTGTTGGCGGGGATGCGGGGAAAGTGGAACCCTCCTACACTGTTGGTGGGAATGCAAGCTGGTGCAACCCCTCTGGAAAACAGTATGGAGGTTCCTCAAACAGTTGAAAATAGAGCTGCCCTATGACCCAGCAATTACACTACTGAGTATTTACCCCAAAGATACAAATGTCGTGATCTGAAGGGGTATGTGCACCCTGATGTTTATAGCAGCAATGTCCCCAAGAGCCAAACTATGGAACGAGCCAAGATGTCCATCGATAGATGAATGGATAAAGAAGATGTTGTATATATATATATATATACTATGGAATATCATGCAGCCATCTAAAGGAATGAAATCTTGCCATTTGCAATGACGTGGATGGAACTGGAGGGTATTATGGTGAGTGAAATAAGTCAATCAGAGAAAGACATGTATCATATGACCTCACTGATATGAGGACTTCTTAATCTCAGGGAACAAACTGAGGGATGCTGGAGTGGTGGGGGGTTGGGAGGGATGGGGTGGCTGGGTGATAGACATTGGCGAGGGTATGTGCTATGGTGAGCGCTGTGAATTGTGCAAGACTGTTGAATCATAGACCTGTACCTCTGAAAAATATAATACGTTATGTATTTTAAAAAAAAAAGAAAATAGTAGGGAGGGAAAAATGAAGAGGGATAAATCAGAGGGGGAGACGAACCATGAGAGACAATGGACTCTGAGAAACAAACTGGGGGTTCTAGAGAGGAGGGGTGTGGGGGGGATGGATTAGCCTGGTGATGGGTATTAAAGAGGGCACATACTGAATGGAGTACTGGGTGTTACACACAAACAGTGAATCATGGAACACTACATCAAAAACTAATGATGTAATGTATGGTGACTAACATAACATAATAAAATTTTTAAAAATGTAGAATAAAAAAATTAGCTTCACAACTGCACAGGAGGTAGGTTCTACAATTATATGCATTTTAGAGAAGAAGGCAAGACTTCAAGAAATTATGGAAGTTACCCATCATCTCATACCAAGAGTTAGAGCCAGACCACCCACCCAAGTTAATCTGCCACCAAAGCCCATGTTTGCAAGATAAGCTCAAAGACCAGGGGTTTGTTTTTTTTTTGGTTTTGTTTTGTTTTGTTTTTTTGTTTTTGTTTTTGTTTTTGTTTTTGTTTTTCCAGAGAGAGAGATAGAGCTAGAGGGAACACAAGTAGTGGGAACGGCAGGCAGAGGGAGAAGCAGGCTTCCAGCTGAGCAAGAAGCCTGATTCAGGACTCGATACAAGGATGCCGGGATCATGAACTGAGCCGAAGGCAGATGCCCAAATGACTGAGCCACCCAGGCGTCCCGACCAGGGGGCAGTTTTAAGCTATGTTCATTGACATCCCAACCCCCTAAGATGGGTAAGTGGCTACCAAGCATTGAGTAAACCAGTGCACCCAGACAAGGGTTTTCTTTCTTTTCTTTTTTCTTTTCTTTCTCTTTCTTTCTTTCTTTCTTTCTTTCTTTCTTTCTTTCTTTCTTTCTTTCTTTCTTTCTTTCTTTCTTTCTCTCTCTTTCTTCTTTCTTTTCTTTCTTTCTTTCTTTCTTTCTTTTTCTTTCTTCTTTCTTCTTTCTTTCTTTCTTTCTTTCTTTCATTTGAGAAGTGGCTTTCTTAATTGGGAATAATTTGGAAAGATATATTTTAATCAAGTATTTCATACACTATATGTGAATAGAGTAAATTATAATTTTAACAAAGTGCTCTCTTTTCTCCCAATCTCACTCAATTGTTTACTTAAAGGTGATGCAGTTATTTGAACTCTAACATAAAGAAGTGAGCCATGTACAAGCCCTCCATGAAGCAAGAAAATGAAGGAAGGAATTTTTAGGGGGGAAAAATCACCTATTAGCTTAAAACTGAAAACAGAAAGGACTACATTTCCAGTGGTTTCCAAGACAGGAGTCTCTGTTTCCCACTATTTGAGAATGATTAATGAATTGACCTCCTCTGTGCCACTTTGAAAACACACCAAATGTGCTTAGTTTGGCAGACCAGTGGAGGAAGAACTATTCATACAGAACAAAAAAGGCTGCTGTTTGCCAGTAGCTATTAACTTGTGGCTATATCAACACTTGTGCTGTTAACAATAGTCTTATCCAAGAGTCTATTCTTGTAGAACCTTGAGGGTTGAAGAAATGTTTTATTGGCAGCATCCCTAAGCCTATAAGTAGCAATATGTTTTGACAGAAGGAAGCCACACAATTCTCACTTAGTCTTGGGTTTGCTTTCTTATGAGATAGTCTGAGGCTGGAAATGAAAAAGCATACTCCCCTCCCTTCTCCAAAAAAATAGGTTTTGTACTCAAACCTGATGTTCCAATTTCTTTTAAATTTTCATTCCTCACAGATCCTCTAAACTTGCACCTTCCAGGCTTCTGAATCCATACCTCCCACACAGATGCATTTTTCCCAACCCATGCCTACAAGAGCACCTGACAATACTGATGTGGTCTCAAGATTACATCTATTTCATGACCAACTGCTGTTGACATACCTCCTCTTGTTGTCATATGCTGGCTCTTAGTTTGGGGAAAAACTACACATGTCTACTTAAACTGAAAGTTTTTGGTCTTGAAACAATGCCCAGAGCTAGAAAAAAGAAAATTGGGAGTAGTGGCAAACTAGGTATATAATAGAAAGTAGAAGAAGTAGCCTAGAGCACAGGTAAAACAAATCTTCTGGGAATACATCATTTCTGTCTGTTGGGGCCAGCATGGAGTACAGACAAGAGGGTGAGTGTTAGGAGCGAGCAACCATGGGTCCTGGACAATAAGTTGTTAGATGAGTTTGGAAATTTGACTCTCTCTTATGATCTAAGATCTCCTTGGAACTTGTGTGTCTTTCATTCCACACATTTATGCCACAAATATCCATTGTGTTTGGATAATTTACTGATAACTCTGCTAGGTACTGGAGCCGCAAAATACAGTGCGACAGCTTCCTTGCCACCAAGGAGCCCATGTTCTGTGAGTGGAGATACAAGCAGAGTATAAGGGGGGACATATGAAAGGTATGCAGATGGGGTTGGCTCTGTGACCAAAGACTTAAGGCACTCAACCCAAAAGAGGGGGCAGAAGGGGATGAGACACTTCAGTTCTATTTTAAAAAAATGAATAGAAATCAGAGGAAATACTTCCAGATATGAAGGAAGAGATGTAAGGTCAGAATTGTAAGTGATGCTGAATGAAATGTCAGTGGTTCAGTAGAATTGGAGAACACCTGCATAGATTAGTAATGAGGAGCCCTCCCTCATGAGGTGTGTTGAAGTGAAGGATGCCGAGAAGGAATTTCAAAAGGTTCTAGATTGAAATAGTGGTTCCATATGGCTATATGGCTTTAGGCATATGACTTGTACTTAATTATTCATTCAACAAATTTTTGTTGTGTGCATACTCCATGACAGTGTCCCAGGATGAGATAGCGATAAGGAGATGATATGAGATAATATAAGAAGGATGACTTACTGAATGTTTCACACAAAAGAGGTGTTGAATTTTATAAATTCTTGTCCCCAGCCATATGGCAGTTGCTGCCATCTTCACTCTTATGTGTGATTTAGGGGTAGTGGCTACATGATCACAGTATAACCCCCGCAGATACCTACCGTAGGAGCCTTGCCTCTGTGACCCCACTGCATTTGAATGTAGATGTCCCCCATGGATATATCAAGGGAAACAGGAAGCACAAGCTCAGGGTCACTGTGTTGGCAGTCTGGGGCTTGTTCTGCCACATTCATTGTTCTTAGAAAAATTATTTCATTTTTCCAATTTTTTTTTTTTTTTTTACTTTTCCAGTAAATGGGTTGCACATGATGCTTTTTAAGATTAATTCAGCTCATAATTACTTGGGTCAGCAAAGAAAAACCTATGAATTTCATTTTTGTTTAAGTCACAAACTTTTTCTGAAGAGTGAATATTTGTACAGCACTCAGCTAGATATTTGGGTGGTAAAATAAAGAATGAGTAAAAAATTTAGTGGATAATCAACAATCACAAACATTCGCTGAACACTTATCAGGTGTTAAAATATGTATTCACATGTATTAACTCTTTAAATCCTCACTGTAATCATTTGAGGAAGGCACTACTATCTCTAGTTTATAAATGAAAAACCCAAGGCACAGAAAGTTCTTGAAAATAAAAGAACTAATAAAAGTAAGAAATAAATTTGGCCCCAGACATTCTGAGTCTACTCTGCATTCTAGATCTCTGGGTTGGACCTGTCCTAGGAGCAGGGAGCAGCTTGATATGACATGAGAATAGGAAAATGAACCCAGCTTATATGGGCCTTGAATAAAGAAGGTGGGCATTAGAATACAGTTGAGGAAGTGGGTTGCCTATAAGAAAAACTATGGCAAAACTGTCCTGACAAGTGATGCCTGAAGGACGCTCTCTCATTGCTACAGAGATGTGGAGACGCTATGAAGTAGTGAGGACTACAGGGAAATGGAGAAACCTCACATTTGGAGGTTGGTGCAGGGACACAAATCAGCCCGGCATGAGAATGTCAATGCAGTGCTGCCAGTTTCTCTTTTTCAGGAAAAGCAGTGAATATCAGATGTTCACTCTCCAAATTATTAAATGTTGGCCAATGGCATTTGTTTTTGTTTTGTTTTTTAACACCACGGACCAAAAATCACATGCCTATTGGCCAGATGCACCCACTGGTAGAAAGACTGCCATCGTGAGACACCTGTGCTTTCTATAAAGTCCATTAATTTTTTCGTTTGTTTTAATCTGGAAAGCAATGTAAGCACATTAACATTTTAGAAAGATAAATCCGGTGGTAATATAGAAAACAGGAGTTAACAGGAGTTGAGACGGGATGGTCAGTTAGAAGATTATTGCAAACAGAGAAAGATGACAAAGGCCTCGGTTGGGGGGGCGGCTGTGAGAACAGCAAGACATGGAAGAGTCTTCAGAGTATAACTGACCCATTATGTGTGGCTGGTGACGAGAAAGAAGGAACCGGCGCTAATTCAGGACTGTCAAGTTTTAGTGATTAGAGGGAAAGTAATGTATTGATGTAGACAAGAAACATTAAAGGAAGAGCACATTTCTGGAGGAGAATAGTGAGTTCAATTTGAGAAGTGTTCAAATAGGGTTTAGGAAGCATTCAAATAGTATCAAGCTCCTTTGGCTCTCATATTGAAAAGAATAATCATTCCTCAGATTCAGTCCGCTCCAATCCACTGATCACAATCGCTTCCTTGAAAACACTAAGAATTTCAAGAATTGCTAAAAACTGTTCATTCTTGTGAGATTTCAGCACAAAATCAATTATCGGCAAGAATTAGTAACCATAGAATTGTAAACAGGATTCTTTTAAAAGTATTTGCTCATTGTTACTTTCCTGTACGTTTTTATTCTAGTCTCTCGCATATAGGTTCTACCATCACGGGCGGCAAATCTATTGGAGGGAAATGGTGCTTGCTATGGACAATTTTGTTTAAAAAAATCAACTTGGAAACCTTGGTTTTAGTTCAGCATTACTTTTCCTAATAGGTACACAATCAAGTTTCTGGGAATTTGTGTTATTTAATGATCAATAATGTACATTTAGCCCATCAATGCTACTTAGCTCAATCTATTCTGCAAAAACCCTGGAATGATATGAACTAAAACATATATTAGGGTCAGTGGAAAATAAGTAGGTAATATCTTAGAATGAATATATATAGATATAGATATTGATACATATGTAAAAAGATAATGTACTTTTATTTATTTGGTAAACATTTATATTTATCCCACATGAAAGACATAGTATTTGCTAGTGCTGAGAAACTCAAAGGGAAAAGAGTTTTTGGCTAGAAGCAATCACAGTCTGATGACAGATATATCGCTATTTATAATATGAAGCAAAAAAAAAAAAATGCCAAAAGAGAAGGACTCCCAAAATTCTAAAGTTGATGAATGAGAAATGAAGGTCTTGCTAATAAAGTGTGGTTCTCCACTATCTTTCTGCTCTGCTAAGAATATTCCTTGGTGCCTTGGTGAACCTAAATCCACAAGATTTCTCTGAATCTCCAAACTTTAACGCAGTTAAAGAAAGAACTCTAGCTTCTGATCAATAAAACTGAAAGAAGTTGTTCTAAAATTAATTTTGAAACAATATCAAGGACTATCCTATGGAACAGTATCACCATTCTCTAAGGTAAATATGTTGAAATGTTTATTTTTTCCAGATTTTTAATTTCAGGAGCAGTCTGCTAAAGCTTGTCCTAAAACCATGTGTCTCCTAATTGATGCAAGAGAGTTCTAACACTCACAGATGACAATAGGATGCCTTTCCTTCTTATATTTTAAACTGCGCTATATATGGCCAAACTAAATTAATATTCAGCCAGGACTACTTCAGTCTTCTTTTATAGCCATATCATTTATAGAACTCAGTGTATATGAAGGCTCTCCAGGAGCTCATGTCCTTTGTGACTTTCTGTTCTTTTACTGAGACCCTATCTGGGAAGACATGAACTGAGAAGACAGTACAGCACTGGGATGACAGGAAGTGTCAGCAGTAGGGTGGGGTCCTGTAACTTGATCTTGCCTTTGGCTGCACGCAGGATGCTCACTCTGTAGAGCACATATTCAGGAGTTGACATTGGGCTAATAAAATGGGGAAATGGGATGTTTTGCTCCCATTAGGGTAATAAATATTTTTTTATAGATAAGAACACAAAGGGTCATTTAGGTGATTTTCCCAAGGTCACAGTTAATGAATAAAGGACTTCAATTCAGATGTCATGGATCTTGACTCAAAGTCTGGTGATCTTTTCTTAATCTTCTCTTTGAATATTTTATTAAATATATAAATATCAACCTATTTAAGCCTCACAAAAACTCTGTAATAGAATCAAATTCCATCGTGATTGCATGAGGATAGCTCCAATAACCTCTCCAGTGAAGCCGGTGAAAATTATTTTTAATTTTAATGATACTGTGATGCCAGTATCATTATTATTATTATTATTCCTCTTTTTACAAATGAGGAACTGAGGCACAGAGAAGCTAAGTAACTCACCCAAGGTCATGTGTAAAAGCTTGGATTTGAGGCCAGTTAATTGGTTCCAGAGCACACCCTTGGGGTGGGAGGGGAATTGTGATGGAAAACATAGTTTAAATTATTTTATTCTAAAAAAATGATATAAAGGAGATATCATTTATCTCAGACTTAGTAGTCACTTAGATGGGGGTGTCCTATCTTTGCTTTCCTACTCATTAGAAATATTACCCTGCTCAAATAACATACTCTGAGTCTTGGTTTACTCATTAGGGAAAAACAATGGGGGGGTGATAAAGACTCCTTATCTGGGTGGTTGGAACAGCTGAAGAAGATATGTAAGAAATGGGAACATACTTAACACCTGAGACATAGCAAGTGTTCAGTCAGTGCTAATTTCTCTATCCGTTTGATCTCTTCTCTCATTGCTCCTTCCAAAGGATAAAATGTATTTTTACAAAGTTGAGAAAGCTCACAAAATGGAGACTGTATGTATAGGATAAGGATGTGGAATTGAAGAGTTGGTGTCTCTGACAACTTAGCATGCCAACCTCAGTATGACAGATATTGGTCACCAAAATAAAATGCAAGAGCAAGACTCAGATGTTCAAAATATTCTCCTAATAACTTGCCTCAGATCTCTTGAGATCCTCACACCCAAGAAGGATATAAAAGGGGCAGAGTTTGGACATGCAGAGGACTTGTGTAAGAGTTTTATTTGTTTATTTGTTTGTTTGTTTTTTGAGGAAAGAGAGATGCTGCTTTATTGAAAGTTTACTTGTCTTCCTGGAGGGGTTCTTCCTTCTTCTGCTCATCCTAGGGAGAGGGGAGTCTGACACATTCCTTGGAGAGTTGCAGATCTCTTAGAGTGGGGGTACAGTGGACAGTTTTCTGGCCCCCATCCTAGAAATCAAGGAGACAAAGAAGGCAGGCAAAGGGGAAGTGGCTGCAGGAAGCAGGGATGAACCTATACTCCAAGAGTTTGTCAAAGTAATGGATGCACGAGTACTGCCTTTGAACCAGATGTGGGAGAGAGAGCTTCACGGACCTGTTTTTATTTCTGCCCTAGAAGAATCTTCAGAGATTGAATCTTCTCCAACAGGGAGAGGTCCATATGGAATAGAGCTCTAGGAAACCACTGGCTAAATAAAGTGAGAAATCACAAATATCCATGAACTGAGTGTTGGAAGAACTTCACGAAACACAAACGAGTGTCGATTTTAACATCTTTCATAGGGCAAGGCACAGAAAGTCATAATAAGACCTCATTTGAAAGCAAAACATTCTTTTTCCCTTCTTACTCTCCTTTCGTCTCCCTCTGAACCTGAGAGTATGGAAGAGAGTAATAGAAAAGCAGAGGCAGTGGCAACTTATGGCAGAAGGGAAGATGATTTCCTTTAAGATGAAAACTAAAGAAATTATTCATATCTACAATTGTACATTTTAAAGTACGTAACTTTTAGTTTGGTGGTTTTGTTTCATTTTGGTTTTGTTTTCGTATTTATGTTAAAGTAACCATGCAGCTATTTATTTCTAAGAGTGAATATCGGAAAAGTAATCTCATCTCCTGATTTTTGTTCTATGGATATCAATAAGTAAATTGTATTAAAATATGTATTTTTTAAGGATTTATGTATTATTTATTTATTTATTTATTTAAGAGAGAGACAGAGGAGGGAGGGACAGACAGAGGGAGAGGGAGAGAATCTTCAAACAGACTCCCTGCTGAGCAGGGACCCCCCCCCACCCCCGTACGCCAGCTCAGGGCTCCATCTCATGACCCTGAGATCATGACCTGAGCCGAAACCAAGAGTCAGATGCTTAACCGACTGAGCCACCCAGGGGTCCTAGTATTGAAATATATTTTAATGGCACAGAGTGAAACAAATATACAATTACATTTTGATCAAACCTCAAAAATCATGGTAGTTCAATATGTCAGGTTGATATGTCCGTATATGAATATACATGTTCTATTCCTTATAATTAATAACTTTGATAAGATAGATGACAGAAATATTCAATAATAAAAGATCAGTTTTCTTCTCTTTTGCTACCAAATATATAGTTTTATATTAGCAGATAGAGTTTAATTTTCCTTTTATTTTATTTTTTAAAGTTTTTTTTTTATTTATTTTTTGACAGAGGGAGAGAGACAGTGAGAGAGGGAACACAAGCAAGGGGAGTGGGAGAGGGAGAAGCAGGCTTCCCACCCAGCAGGGAGCCCCATGCGGGGCTGGATCCCAGGACCCTGGGATCATGACCTGAGCCATAGGCAGAAGCTTAAGGACTGAGCCACCCAGGCGGCCTTACAGTTTAGTTTTCTGAGAGCATTTTTTATTTGTCTCAATATCGATAATGCAAATACATCACTACAAATGTGGTGTAGTTCACAAACTAGTAGGTTATATTAGTTTCAGATTCATCCCACCGTGCCTGATTGCTTAGTGTTTAATATGCGGAGAACGATCTCAAACCAATTCATACCTTATATTGTAATAATTATTATCATATAGTAAGTATAAACATGATCTAACAAATGAGAAACATGGTATCTTGGTAAGAGAATAGACTATAAGTAATGACATTAAGTTCTCACTTCTGACCAGTCAGTATGTACTTTTGTGACCCTGGATCAATATAAACATTCCTATGTCTCGGTTTTCCCATGTGTAAGTTAAAAGTGATAGCAATCTAACTTCCTCAAAGTTGTTTTTTTTTTTTTTTTTAAGAAAATTAGCTTTATTGATGACCAAGAGATATATTCTGGGAAAAACACAAAAATGTGTCAAATGGAAAATGAAGTTAGTCTCCTTTATATGTTTTTCATTTGGGCTAATATGAGGGACGGACCAGGTTTTTCTGGAAACATGGATCAAGATATCATGTAAATATAATGGTCAATTTGGAAAAATGTTTTACATTTATTTAGTAGTATCCAGAGGTACCAGTTAAAAGACTCAATAACAGCAAAAATGCAGATGACCTCTTTTACATCTTGATGGCAAAATATTCAAAGTAATCAGAGTGAATTTTCTCAGTAAAAAGGCTTTTGTAGATAATGTTCCTCCTAGAACTATTATGTTGTATAAATAACATAACATAACATAACATAATAATTATATTTATATATATCTATAATAGAAATATTTTATAACATAATAAGATTGTCTTAGGAAACGTATCCTATCCTGACATCCTGGATCTGGTTAAAATGTAGATTCTGACACAGGAGATCTGGGATGCAACTCACATTTATCCAAGTACCCAGGTGATAAGGATATTGTTGATCTGTGAACCATTCTCTGAGTAACCTTAAGTTACTGACAAGTGCACTGAGTAATCTTTTTTTTTTTAGATTTTATTTATTTATTTGACAGAGAGAGACACAGCGAGAGAGGGAACACAAGCAGGGGGAGTGGCAGAGGGAGAAGCAGGCTTCCTGCGGAGCAGAGAGCCCGATGTGGGGCTCGATCTCAGGACCCCGGGATCATGACCTGAGCCAAAGGCAGACGCTTAATGACTGAGCCACCCAGGCGCCCCAAGCACTGAATAATCTTAGGATTCAGCATTTTCACAGTTAAGAACATACCTGAGTAAAACTCTTGCATGTGGACACCAGGAAATAGGTATGCAAATATTCTTAGCAACATGGTACAAATAAAATGTGGAAATAAAATAAATGTCAATCACCAAAATAATAGACTAATAAACTTTCTGGTATATTCACACACTAGAATAATACTCAGAGGTGAAAATTAATGTTATGGTGATAACAACATCAATGTACTTCAGAAACATCGCATAAAGCAAAATAAACAATACAGAAGTCTGCATGAAGAATAAAACTTTTATAAAGCATAAATACTAATAGAAATAGACAGATTATTATGTTCAAGGCATAAATAGATAATAAAACTGGTTTTACATAACTAAGAAGTAAGAAATATGGAATTCAGTACGTGGTATACAGTATATTTGGTGGATCCTAGGGAAGCATGAAATGAAAGCATGCTACAGGAGTAGCTTAAATGTTTTCTGTAAAGTTCTATCACTTGAATTGGGATGTGAGTTCGTCATTGTGTATTTAATTACTCTGCTTCATGTCTTACCTCTACATTGCCTATGTTATTTTATATATATCGTGTAGTAGATGTAATTTAACAAAATGTCAGGAAAGAAGCAATCTAAAGTGGGAAAGAACAGTAGAGAGGGGAACAGGTGAACAGGTGGAAAAAGAAGTGCTACTTTTCACTTCATGTATCTTTGAAGAATTAGATTACTTTCATCAAATATGTTTGTGATGTAATCAAAAGTGGGAGCAAGGTAGGAACGTGCAGATGTGCACTCTAAGTGTGGTGGTCAGCTGCACTCCTTTTACATGAAAAGCTTCCAATTAGAATCCTATGGATCACATCATGCATGCAGATATCTTTGATTCCTCGCATCATGCTTATTTGTTTGTTGGTTTTTTTGTTTTCATTTTTAATTAGAAGAAACTTTTTTTTAAAGACATTATTTATCTGACAGAGAGAGAGACAGCTAGAGAAGGAACACAAGCAGGGGGAGTGGGAGAGGGAGAAGCAGGCTTCCCGCTGAGCAGGGAGCTTGACTTGGGGCTTGATCCCAGGGCCCCTGAATCATGACCTGAGCCGAAGGCAGACGCTTAACGACTGAGCCACCCAGGTGCCCCTAGAAGCAACTTTTCTAATGGGAAAACTGACACACAAAACATTTGGGTTTCTCGCTGTCTTGAGGAATCAGAAACTCTGGCAAATACCGAGGCTCTCTCCACAAGCACATGTCGGCTCTCGGCTGGACCAGGAGGGCATCTGCACAGGTTTGATAGGTGTGCTTTCCACGCTGCCACATTCTCTCCCTATCTCTATCACATTAACCTGGATGATCTCTGTCAGCCTTTAATTTCATGTCTTGCCCCGCATCATAGTGCTGCTTAAACAAATCACTCTTGGGGGGCTCTGAGGTCAGACTGGCTGGCTGGAATCCTAGGTCAGCCTCTTGCTCATCATGTGACCTTAGGCAATCTATACCCTAACTTGCACAATTTCACCTACAAAACTCACTTTTCTCATCTGTAAGATGAAGGGCTAATAGTACATGCCAGAGAATTCTGCCAGGTAAAATGCTTTGCAGAGGGACTGGCATATAGTAAGCTCTCAATAAATATTGGCAAGCCCTCAATAAATATTAGCTCTGCTGTTATTGTGCCTTTTATAATCTTTGTGATGAAAGGGGACATGTCTATGCAAATTCCTAAAAGCACATCATAATAAGACAGAGATGTACACAACTAAAATATTCTAAGTCCCAGAACTTATTGGATATGGGAAATTGTTCAGGGGCAATTTGAGAGAGAAGGCAGTAAAAAAAATTAGCTTCAGCAAGAGGAAGGGAATATTAAACAAGACTAATTTCAAGTTGTAGTAGTGAAAGAAGAAGGAGAAAGGAAAGCAGATGAAATATCTAGTGATGATGAAGAGGTACAGAAAGAAAGGGGAGTGTTTCCGTAGAGGGAAGGAGAATGCACACATTAAACACTTAAAAGTGTGAAAGTTTACTGAGAAAGGAAAGAAAGGGAATAAGAGAGACAACAAACTTATGGCTAAATAAACAAAAGGAAGGATGACCAAAGACACCAAAAAAGTCCATAATAAGTGAAACCCAAGTCTGAAAAAAGAAAAAAAGGGGGAAATTATGGAGAAATGTTATGCTTCATGAATGTGAGGAGTCTGTTGTTTCTGAGGATTCATGGAAAGGGGAGAAGAGGTTTGGTATAAAATCCTGAAGGACAGGTAGGACACATGAGTTTATCAGCTAAAACGAAGACCACAAGAGCAGGTATTTGAAACAGGAGCCTGAATTAAACCTTTGGAGCCCAACGTAAATGAACTTGTTTTTCTGTTGACTCTAAGAATTAGGAAATAGATGCAACAATAAAGTAACAATAAAACAAAAGAGTAACAATATTTGGAGCCATGTCATTAGCTGGACAGGGCATGAAGACCTGTGAGAGGTACATGAACTCCATCTCAGATGATTGTGGATGTAAGTTGTGGTTTACATAAGAGAGAGTCAACTTCATAGCATATGCAGCAGCTGCCTGCTTGCCCCTGCCGATGGTACCAAGGAATACAAATGGATAGATTACTTAAAGATACGTATCCTTTTCTTTTTTTTTCTTTTTTTTTAAAAGATTTTATTTATTTATTTGAGAGAGAGAATGAGATAGAGAGAGAGCATGAGAGGGGAGAGGGTCAGAGGGAGAAGCAGACTCCCCGCTGAGCAGGGAGCCAGATGCGGGACTCGATCCCGGGACTCCAGGATCATGACCTGAGCCGAAGGCAGTCGCTTAACCAACTGAGCCACCCAGGCGCCCCTATACGTATCCTTTTCTTAAAGAAGGAAAAGGTTTTCACTTGGAGGGAATATAAGATTCATTTAGTAAAAAAAAAAAAAAAAAAAAGATGAGAAATAACTAAAACTAAAGAAAGGATGAAAACATATCAAATTAGTCTGAAATGGATACAGAATTTAAAATGTTTGCATGTACTCACGTGCATAAAGCCTGGAAAAATACTTATAAAGCGTGAGTCAACGATGTTTAGGTTTATGTATAAGAAAAATAGAAAAGTTTGCCTTTTCCAATCATTACTCCAATAGCTTCCCTAAAAGCTGGATAAACTAGGGCACCTGGGTGGCTCAGTGGGTTGAGCGACTGACTTCGGCTCAGGTCATGATCCTGGAGTCCTGGGATTGAGTCCCGCATCGGGCTCCCTGCTCAGCGGGGAGTCTGCTTCTCCCTCTGACCCTCCCCCCTCTCATGTTCTCTCTCTCTCTCAAAAAAATAAGTAAAATCTTAAAAAAAAAATAAAAGCTGGATAAACTAGAAAAGGTACTTGAAAGATGAAGGCTTTCCTGTAGAACAGGAAGATGGTTCAAATACAAGAGGAAATATCACGGTGAGAAAAAATCCCATCCTTTGTCAGGACATCAGAGTCTAGTGGAGTGTTAAAGAATGGTCCGGAGGAAGTGCCCAAGAAGGAGTGAAACTCAAAGGATTGGTAGTAGCGAAGACATTTCCAGTTTCAAATCCATTTAATGAGAGCAGCAGGAAGAAAACAAAGATGAGATGAGAGCACAAATCCAAAAGCAAAATGAAGGTCATTTTGTATTGATAGGTTCAAAGAGAAAGAAAGAAGGAAAGAAGGTCAAGTCAAAAATACAGACTTATTACACTCACACACACATCTTACCATGTTCATAAAGAGAGGGTGCTGGGTTCAGAGATTGAAGTGGAGGGCAAAAAAAGATGTAGAAAAAGAAATTGGATAATCAAGCTGCTTCCAATTTAAAGAAAGATGTTTACAGAAATGTATGTGGATTCCCACCGGGAAAGTCAAACATGACGAACTCATTGATTCAATGTGAGATCTCACAACCTGGAGACCGGGAACTCGGTGAGCTGGAAAAGAGAGGAGTCCCCAGGCTCAGTGGTCTGATCTTAACCGGGACCCCTTGGTTCAGTTAAAAAATGCTTTGAGTGAAAATGAAACAGCTAACACACAAAAAGAAGAGTCTTCTGATGATATTTTTAAAGGATGCTTGAGAAGATATCAGAAACTAGGACTGGCAACCATCGCTGTGCTGATTACAGTGGTTTTGCTGGAAAAGATACTAGTGTAACAAAAGGTGTCATGAAGCCCACACAGTCCTGGGTCATGAGGTATTTGGTGGGTTGTATTCTGGTATCATGACAAAGGCGAGCATCGCTGACGTGATTTTACACAATGTAGGTCAAGGAAAGCTTGCAGGAAGGTGATGTGTCAGTTAAATTGGGAATGCAGAGGAATACGTTCTTTATCAGGTTTCTATCATCATGGAAAAGTGGAATAGAAATTAAATGGATGAGGGACTGAAGTGAAGTTGTGTTTTATACACTTCTACGTGAAATCTTCAGAATTTTTCCAAAGAGAAAACATGTTAGATTTGAGAGAAAATAAATGTAAAGATGAAAAAAAGGCAATGCTAAGCTGGATGGGCCTCATCATATATGTTATGCAGCTGAGATCATTCTGAAAATAATGAAAGCAAAAGAATAAGAAAATTTAAAATATATGACAAGTTCACAACAAAACCTGGAGAAAGTACAGCACAATAAAAGGAGAGAAAAGAAAGTTTTATTAAGCCTGCATGGGGTGACAGATGATCTTTGTGCCTTCTACTATTCAAATTTCACAACTAAACTATAAAAAGTATCATCATCACCATATTATGCGTTAGAAACTCGAGAATTAGGTAGGTTAAATAACTCGTCCAAGGTCACACAGCAAGCAAAGGTAGAGCTGAAATTCAATTCACTGTCTATCTTACTCCTCAGCTTTTATCTACACACCATTGCCTTTCAAAACAAAGACATAAAAGTGAGAAATAAAGGGAAATACAATTACATTGAAGCTGTATAGTTGAAGGATGGGTGTATTGTCTGTAGAGCAGGAGGCTGCAACAAATAAAAAAAAAGGAAAAGTAAAAAATGTCATGATTTCCACGTATCACTTAAAAGAGAAATCCTGCACAATATCACACAGAGGTGTGTCTGAGCTGAGCTGGGTGACAGACACTTAAGCTAAAAGCACGGGGCTACAATTCAGAGCCAGGGTTCTTGTTCGGGAAATAATTATTTCTGAATAATACATAATTAAATTAGATTAAGTGTTACCTGACTTCTCTTTTGCTGCTATTCAAATATATCACTGCCGATCTGTTGAATTAAAGAAGTTGTCCTTAAACTATGGCATTGGGCAGCTCTCAGACCTACTCACTGTCCTGACACAGTCAATCTGAGAATGATATACCTGCAATGTTTTCATTCCTCGAGGGGTCCTGGAAGGTCACATTAGAGGATTTACCTATGGCACCATCCTTTCCTTTCCCCCCTGAGAAAACTGTGCCTATACTTTGACTGTAAAGGCTTACTATTCTTTTAACTTTCATATGATGTAATTGAACAGTAATGATGACAAAATAAAACTAAGGTAGAATGAATTTTAAAATATATTTTAGTAGAAAGAAATTAACAAATAATATAGGCATGATGCTACTTTTGTACAGTGCCACTTTTGTAAAATTTTCATGCATACAATAAAATGAAATTTTTGCATGGAACATATTAAGGAGTTGCGTGATGGTATTATAGGAAATATTTTTTCTTTTTATAGTTTTTTATTTTCTATGGTGAAAATGCATGAAATATATAAATATAAGTAAATATTTATTAATACATGTTAATAAATTTATATTAATTTAACAGCTTGGATTCAAAAATAAATACTAATTTCAAATCACTCTTACAGACAGAAATTAGACTAATTGAAGTTGACTTTAAGTGATTTTTATAATATAGAATGTTTTTGTATGTAATCAATCCAGAACTTATGGAAATTTAGACAACAGCTAATACCTCAAGAAAAAGACTATTGTAAAAAAATTAAGAATGTAGTTACATGAACAAAACTTTAAAAATTATATAAAGTATTTATCTTATTAATATATTATGATCATATTAATATTTATAATTATATTAATTATCAATAATAATCATCACTAATATTTACTGACTTTATTATATAAAGTGTATTATATCACTTAACTTTTTGAGTATTATGTGATGTAGATGCTATAATTGTCCAATTTTCTCCAAGAGGCTTAGGCAATGCTGTGTTTTGATAACATCCATGTAAATTAACAATAAGTTCCTAAAAGCAATGCCTTATGAGCACATTGAATAAATTAGACAAGATTAATGTTTCCTAAGCCTTATCATTCATGAATAACTAATCCTGATGATGTTGAAAATAATTTTTCGGTTGTTGTGCATCTAAAGAAAATGATTATTTCTCCTCTCACTATTGAAATACGATAGAGAGCTCATTGCTCCCAGTCAGCATACTACAAAATATATTCACCTGATCAGAGTTCTCTGGAGTTGGAGAACCTAAATTCCAGAGGTGAAGTGAAAAGCGTGCATTGTTAAAATGTTTCTCAGGGATTTTGACAACTATGAAGATATGGTCCTTGTCTTAGATCAGGCTGCTATGACTACACACCATAAACAAGTGGCTTATCAGCAACAGAAATTTACTTCTCACAGTTCTGGAGGCTAGAAGTTCGAGATCAAAGGGCCAGCCTGGTAGAGACCTGGTGAAGACCCCCTTCTAGGTTGCAGGCCGGTAACTTCTTCGAGGCACACTCAGTGGCAAAGAGAGCTACCTCTCTGACCTTGTAGAAGGGCACCAATCCCATATGAGGACTCCACCCACAGGACCTAATTATCTCCCAAAGCCTCCATCTCCTCATATAAATCACATTGGGGGTTAGGATTTCAGCATAAGAATTTCAGGGGGAGGGCGCCTGGGTGGCTCAGTTGGTTAAGCAACTGCCTTCGGCTCAGGTCATGATCCTGGAGTCCCGGGATCGAGTCCCACATCGGGCTCCCTGCTCAGCAGGGAGTCTGCTCCTCCCTCTGACTCTCCTCCCTCTCATGCTGTCTCTCATTCTCTCTCTCTCAAATAAATAAATAAAATCTTTAAAAAAAAAAAAGAATTTCAGGGGGACACAAACATTTAGTCCATAGTAACTCCTGAGTTTGTATGGCAAATCACAAATAAAAAGACAATGGATTCCAGATCTTCGTTTTCCAGTTTAAACCAGTTGCTTTCCTATGTGCCTGTGGAAGGGAGAGGTTTATGTCTGATTTTTGTTTTTTGACTCCACATATTCTCAGTATCTCCCCCAGAATTCCAATGCAATAACATTTCTTTTCCTACTTTTTCCTTAGTCTCTCCTTCTGCATCCTTGCAATTCCTGAGAGAATTGTGACCAAGGCAGGAAGTACTTTTGCCATCTTAAACCTCATACTGAAGTATGGTTTAATTTAGGTTTAATTTATATTGCCACGCCCAATGTCCAGTGGCCATCTCTATGGCAGTGGAATCAAATATTCTCACACGAAGTGGATTAGTTTGTTCTTTCAAAGGATCAAAGAGTACAGAGGGGAAAAAAAGAGACTACCTCCCATCTTTCATGGAGCCAACATTCTATTGATACAGGCAAAAATAAATAAATAAACAAATGGGAAAATAAATGAATATAATAAAAGATCAGAGAGTGATAAGAACTATGTAGTAAAAATTTAGAAGGGTAAGATTATAAAATGCCAAAGTGGGGTAAGAATGCTAAATTAGAGAACAAAAGTCCTCCCCAGGGAATTGATATTTGAGCTGAAATATGAGGTAGGAAAGTACATCATCTGCAAATCTTGGGAAGAGTGTTTCAGACAGCAAAAACAGAAACTGGGAGGGAGGGGGGCATCCATGAGGATCGGGGTTTGCTTGACAAGTGGCATGAGCCAGACTCTTGGGATGAGGAGTCTCTTGTACCTGGGACATTTAGTGTTTCACATCCCAAGACTCCCTGGCCAGTTCAGTAGAAGTTCTGAGATCCCAAGAGACCTGGCTTCCTTTGAGAAGAGTGGTCCAGACAGCAGAGGATATGGTCATCCTCTGAGCTTCTCCTAATGCGCCAGGCATCCCAGTCCATCTTCTTCCTTCCCCTCCAACTGGATCCGTACTTACTTCCCCCCACCCACCCAATGCCAAAATGCTGTGGCTTCCACCTGTGCCCTGTTGGACTTCCTGGGAAACCCTAAACTGCACCCAGCCAGCCCAAGGCAGCAATGGGGTTGGTTTACTTTCAGAAAGCATGAAGGTCAGTGTGCATACAGCAATGTGATAAGATGGGGGAAGGAAGGAGTTGAGCAACAAGAAAAAGACAACGGTTTGCTCATGTAGGTATTGATGGCACACAGTGCTTAGATTTCATTTTGAGTGAGATGGAGACCATTGGCAGATTTTGAGTAAGAGAGTGAATTTATCTAATTTGTATTATCATATGTCACTCTCACTGGTATTTGGGGAACTAACTGGAGGTATGGAAATCTGTCAGTAGCATATTTCAGTCCAGGTTAGAGAAGTCTATGGCTTAGTCCCGGTGTTAGCAGAGTAGATGTTCTGACATGGTCAGATTCCTTGTGTACATGTTTCTACTGTGAAAACGGTGTCCATCAGAGTCATTAATAGATTAAATGAGGAGTTAGGAGGAGATAAAAAGGAGTCAAATATCCCTCCAAGATTTGGGAACTGAGTGTTAAAGGCTGTGTCTGTGGACTGAGATGGGAAAGACAGGATGCCAGTGGACTCAGGAGTATCACTTTGGGCATGCTGAATTTGAGGTGTCAGTTAGACAGGCAAGGAGAAGAAGCAGGGGGCTCTGTGTGTGGGAGGCAGATCAGGGTGGAGAGCCACACGAGGGAGTCATGTCCACACAACTCTGGATGAGATCATCGGGGAGGAGTGTACACATAAATACAAGTAGAAAACTCGCTCAAGCCTTTGTGCTATGACAAAAGATGTGATTCTTTACCTGAAAGTTACAGACAACTATGATCTGACAACGGGGCCATGATTTGTAGAATGTAACATATATGTTACTGTAAAGAAATTAGAATATTAATGTTAGCTGTAGTTATCATGCAACCTCCCTGAAAGGCAGTGATTTTTTTCTTTCCAATACAAATTTAAGTGTCGCTATCTTAATGCCCTACAGTACATGAGTCACTTTCAGCAGTGAACTTCAGTTAATCCTGAGAGGTTGGCAAATTCACTTATAAAAACTGGTGGCACAATTGGGAAGAAAAACTGCCCTTTTGAGTAAATGCTTTATAAAGGCAATTAAAGCAGAAAGATGTGTTTATGGGCTTTCACCCTTCAAAATGGCTATAGATCAAGTTTATTAAAAATGTAATTTGGAAGAGAAGCTGGCAATACAGTAATAAAAATAAAAATGAAACTAATTTATCTTAAAAGTCTATGTTGCTTTTAGCCCTAACCAACCCAAAGAGTTTGTTGGTCAAACACAAGTTGGAATTGAAGACTGCCTTTTAATCCCAAAGCATTTTGAACAAGAATGTGGCTGTTGTGTATAGCGTCACAGGACAGATGAATTCAAGACAGAAAATATAGGTATAATTTACATATAGCTAAAACTTAATAAGGATAATGTTTAGGGGCTATTTTTTTTAAATCAACTTCAACAGGATTTGGGAAGAAAAACAAATGCTCTATTCACATTTATATGCATCCAAGTAGTTAAAAGAGGCAGTTTTTTTCCTATATGTTTAAAATCAACATTTTTACCTGTTTGCACTCTCTCTTTTTTTTAATTAATTGTTTTTGAAAAAATATAAGGGGATACCTTTTAGGTTTAACAGGACATTTAAGATATCAAATACTGTGAGAAATCAAATACTATTCTTTCTCCTAAAAACATACTTTTTGTAAGATTCATCCTATTTCTTTTTAAATGTGTGACCTGTTTTCAGTTCAAGAATAATGTCCAAACGGATTGTTTCATATGCCAGAATATATCTCTTCTGAACGCATTCCAGCTATTTTGATATCCTACGATGAAATGAATTAAGTGAGTCTGTCTATTGGACAGAATCCTTCACCAGTAAGGACCTGGCAGCTTGCAGACAAGCGTCAGTTTCACCATATTCAAATAAACATTGTTCTGAAGTGTTTGTGGGTACAGAAAGGAGAGACTTGGCCCCCAAATGGGATTAGCTGAACAGACAGTCTGGAGCGGGGGACGGTTCTAACTTAGGATGGCGGCCCACTTCCCAGTGCCTTCCTTCCTTTGCTTTGGCTTCTGTCTCCCTGGGATTGGGAACTGTTCTGAAATGTAAATCCCCCCATTTCCTTTTATGCCTCCCAACATTCCTGAAAGATTACACTTAACTTTCAGACCTAAAGAGTTGATCTTTATCTTCGATTCATTCAACACAGAAAAATGATTATTAATAGCACACAGAGCAAATAGTGATTTCAGAATCCTTATTATCATATAAGCCTACCTGCAAGGTGATCTCAGAATAAGAAATGAAAGGTATTTATTTTAGCAGAATTTAACATGCCTTTTAAAGTCTGTAACACTGTTGCATTTAAAATCATTTAAATCAATTTAATATCAGTCCATACCACACATAAATTAAATTAGGAAATATGTTTCTAATAGATTATTCCCCAAATAGCACTTACCAGGCACATACAGCAAGAACCCAATACACCCATTCTGTGTGATTTTCCCAGTTCAGAAAGTAATCACGACCATGAAACAAACAAGAGTGGTCCTCTATGCATAAATATTTGCTATTTTGCTATTAGAATTAGTGGAAGGACATTTTAAAAGAAACAAATACCCGGGTCTCCAGGCCACTTTATATTTTCAGCTATAAAAATATAAAATAAAATCAGAAGGTTTTTAGGTGATCGAATGATTTTCCATCTCTGGGCAAAGGAGAGGAATAACTGATTTGCTTTGTGAATATATTTCACCAATGTCTATATAGAATATGACAGTTACCTACTGTACAAACTGTATCCTTTTAGAAATGTAGTAAATTTAAAGCTTTTTATGAGCCTGTGTGAGCCTGTGTGATAGCTAGAAAAAAAATGGCACACTGAAAAGGAGTTTATTTAAACTTCAGAGTCTGGCTAAAGGTGCAAACCACATCTTTGCCTGGAAGCCGTAGATCTACCTGAACAAAAATGGGCTAGAATGTGTTCACAAGGCAACACAATGGAGTCTCCTGTCTGCTAATATATACGCCACTTTTAGTTGAAGTGTGAATTAGGACAAGAATAGCAATTGCTCTAAATTTCATTCTCCATATTCATATAAATATGTCCAAACACATTTTAGATTAAATGGCAGTTTCAATTTTTTTTTTTTATTAAATGGTCAAACCCTCTCTCTCTTTTCTCTTTTTCTCCTATAGATATAAAGACATAGCTATCAAAAGACACATCATAAATAGAGATATAAATGAATCATAGATAGATCATAGATGTATAGGTGTAGATAGCTAGATCTGTGATGGTTAGAACATAGATACACAGATCACAGTTATTAGGACAGATTATTGATGGAGAGATTATAGATTTAGATAATCTAGGAGAGTTCATAGCTCTATGACAGATCATAGATAAGTATAGATACATCTATGATAGATCTACACATATATGATCTATTTGTAACTATGTATGTATAGGAAAAAGTGAGATATCAGGGTTGACCTACCTTTTCTGTGAAGGGCCAGGTAGTTCACATTTTAGGCTTTACTGGCCATATGGCCTCTGTTGTAATTACTCAACTATTTTGTGTGTAGCACCAAAGTTGTAAACAATATGTACATAAATGAGCACAACTGTGTTCCAATAAAATGTTATTTATTGACGCTGAAAATTGAATTTCATGGAATTTTTATGTCTCATGAAATATTATTTGTCTTTTGTCAATCACTTAAAACTGTAGAATCTAGTCTTAGCTTGAGGGCTATCAGAAAGAGTCCTCAGGGCATAATAGCCCATGGGGCCGTAGTTTGTAACTTTTAAAATATATATATAAACCATTTTTTTAATTTCAAAGAATTTTACAGCCCATTGTGGCCCATGTCATCTTATTATGATTTGCAACCATCTCTGCAGTAAATATGAACTCTAAAGAAGAAAATGAAAGTTTCAAAGCCGAAGACTTTTTAAAAGAAAATGTAATTTTATTGCACAAATTGGACCACAGCCAAGATAGAAAAACTCACACCTCTACTTTAAAAGAAAGTGCACAGCAAGAGTATGTCTCAGCTAAATGTTTCATTATATGTAAGTTAAGATGTATAATTAGTCAAAATAGAATTCCAGTATTTTCACAGTGTTGCAAACACAGTACAATATTAATTTTCACATTATATTTTACATGCAAACAAATTGGGTTTGTCTAAAAAAATGTGTTGCTTTCCTCAGAAAAGCTGTCTTTGATAATAAATAAGAATTCCACTGAAAAATGAAACTTTCCATATGTGAGAAATTTCAAAAATATGAATTGAAGAGAAATGAAGCCTTCTCTCTGAAATACATGATTTTACAGATGGAGCTTCTTAAATTAATGCTCAAAAATCTGAATGCCCCAATCTATCAGTTTATACAAAGAATGAATGGATAAATAAACAAATGTTTTTTGTTTGTTTGTTTTTAAAGTTTCATTTAGCATCCAGGTCATTGGTAGAGTAGACAATGGATGCATTTCTCTCTTCAATTCAGTAAAAATTCCAAATTAGAAAGTTGAATGTGTCAGGTGATGATTTCATGAAAGTACTATCAATTTGGTTTCTATCCAATCTTGATAATTCAAAATGTTACCCGTGTTTGTTTGTTTGTTCACTTGCTTGTTTGTTTTTGGTAGACTTAAAAAGTTGGGAACTGAGGACTGGGCCCTCATTCAAGACATTTCTCTCATTTTTCTTTGCCTTTAGGAGATAGAAATGGGCCAATTAAATGTACAACCCCCTTCAGGAACCTAGCTGCCCTGCTAGGATCATAGACGCATATCAAACATTTCTGTTCCTTTCATGACCAAGGGCACCAGAGGAGTTTCAGAGCAACAACAACAGAACAAAACATTGTGGGAACCATATTTCATCTTTTCCTTTACTCTCCTGCTACAAAAACAATCAAGCAGAAACAACAATTTCTCATTGGATGATGAAATTACCATCATTTTGTAACAAATCTATAAAAGAACAGAAAGTGAAATTCTGCTTAAAAACTAGTGCGAAACCATATGTACAGCCTGTGTTTTAAAAATAAATGGACCGGGTGGTTAGAACAACCACTTTTGTTCATGCTGAAAAGTGTAATCCGTTTTTTGAATTTATTCGCCCGGTATTCATCTTTAAAAGGTAAGAAAATATAGTTCACAGACGACGAGCCTTGTTTTCTCATGAGCATCTTTGGAAACCTAAGTTCGCCGTAATAAGCTCTTGGATCAACTATTTCTTTCTAAACAATGATCTGGCATGGCTTATGAAAAATGCATATTTAAAAACCAATATAAATATGAAAGAGATGAAAAACAAGACCAAGGGAAACTGAAGTGGAATGTATGGGTAAGCATCTAACACCAATTTCATCTGTTAGCAGTCAGATTAAAATTTTCCAGTAAAATCAGCAACTTCATGGGGAAGTTCCTGTACATTCTGATGCTCCGGGACCATCTCTTCATACTGATTTTCATAAAATTTCTGGGCGGATGCATTGTCTTGTTTGCTCTGTGACATTCCTAACAGTCTTAAATACCACCTCCAGACTGACTACAATTTGACACAGAAAATGACCTTAGAAAAAGGCTCTGGCCAGGAAACTTCATCATAGCATCACAGAAATCTCGAAAGAGCCCATTGAGACGTAAGTGCTGCTTATAACACACCTATAAATATCCTTACCAGTATCACAGAGTCCAAATATGTACTTCCTGATAAATTTCCAGATAAATTCAGATAAAGCAACCCCAGCTCGGCCTAAGAAGCATATCCAGGCTCTCTAGAATAAAAGTTGTATAGTGTGATTCTGCAAAAAAGGTCATAATAATAGTAAACAACAACAACAATAATAACTCATTCCACAAATATGTATTTTTCAACAACCGGTATTTTTCATCAACATGAATCATAAGACTTACAAAGACTCCATTATCACTGATGAATTTTGAAGAGTGCTATGCGAATGCTACTTTGCTTGCTGGGCGTTGGCCATGATTAAATGCCTTCCACAGTATTTTACCACAGACTTGTTACTATAACTCTTGAACCACCCATGAATTGTTTAAGAGGTGATGACGATGACATTGCTATTGATGTTACTGGAAGCCCTGTTGGGAACATGCAATGTGCTTTCTCTACAGCAGATGGAAACAAGGCTGTCAAAGACCTACATGTCTTTGGGTCTTAGCAGGTCAGCACCTGCAGAGCCAGTTTCCAACTGCCAGTCTTTGTCTCTTGTCTGTCCCACTCTGCCTGTGGCAGGCAGCAGCACCAGGAGAGGAAAAATCCCTGGAACAGCTCTCATCCAGGGACTGACAGGAGTTGGTATAAAATGTTCTGGCTGCCTCACTCCTCAATTGGGATGACTCAGAGCCCCACGTGATACACTGACTCCCAGAGAATCCTGTCAGGACGAAATTGCAACTCATCTCATTGGGAACTGGCTTTGTAACACACGTTTTCTTGGCTTTCCATGACCTTGCCCATTCTACTTCCTCACTTCAGTATTCACCATTTCCAGGACCACATCCCAAATAAACAACTTGCATTTGAATTCTTGTTTTCTGGATCTGTTTTGCAACTTGGTGTGACCAGATAGCAGATTTCTCAAAATATTTTCTGAGAGCTATGAGGACATGGTGTTCCTCTTTTATCTACCAGTAATACCTGTTTGTTTGCTTTTTTTAAAACTCTTGAGATGTACTTTTTGTGTCTCTAACATAATAAAATGGAAAAGGTGCTTGAGTATCTAACCAGTTTCCTTAAATCAGATATGCACATCTCTGCAATAATAATGGGAGGTGAGAAACTAGGGAGACTAGAATGAGTTCTGCCAAGACACTTATAAGGTACCGAAATCTAGTCAACCATCCTGCTGTTAGCTAATGCTTTGCTATTTTGATAATGAAAGGTCTTTGTCAATATTAATCTTGATTAAATTTTCTGACAGCCATCGATTAAAGGTTGTTTGACATTATAGAGTAACATGGAACTAGGATCATTGTTTAAATTAGAGTCTGTGCTCCCTAGCCCTAAATATTTTTCCACCTTACCGCTATACTTGAAAACCATTTCGTAGGTCTCAAATGAGAATTTTGATGCCTTCTACCACTCAAAAGACATGCTATCTATTAAAACATACGACCTATATTAAATCCTTAAGTTATTCTTCACTTGAATCACCAAATAATTATCATTGCTCCAGCAACATTCTGAGGATTTCTATTATTTCTTTAATTTTCCAAGATTTAGGGATCCCTTGATTTCTGGAATTCCACATGTGACCCTAGTCATTGACATGCTGATTCTGGCACTAATAGAATTTGAGCTCAGAGAGTCAGAAAGTCCCAAAACATGTGGATAGGCAAAGTGCTTGAGTGAATGAGAAAAATGTGAAATATAAAAATATATGTATGCTAACTTACTCTACAGCATACATCTTCCCAGCATTCACCTCATCCTAGAGGAGATAAGAATGCAGCTGCCAAGTGTAAGACACCAGCTTCATGGAGGCACTCAATTTCAACTACAATCAGCCTGAAGCTCAAACCTGACACTAGGACCATCAACTACTGAAAAAAAAAAAAAAAAAAAAAAAAAAAAACAAGCAAAAAATATCAAACAACAATGACAACAAGAGACTCCAAAGTTGGAAGGGGTGATATCTAAAATATCAAATAAGGTAATCTTTTCCAAATCGGGAGTGATGCATGTGTTCAGTTACATTGAAGACTTTTTAATTATCACTTTTATTTTTCTTTAACATATTTTATTTATGCTTATTAACAGAATCAGAAAACAGGGTAAAAAGTTCTGAAGGGCCTTTTCCTCACATGTCATGTATAATAATATTCATGAACAGTGAACAAAAAGAGAAATTATTGACACAGAAAATGATTGCTGTTATCACAAGTCATTGTATTCCACAAAACCTTCCTATATGGGTCCTTCTAAAAGAGTTTTTATTTATCTTGTATTAATATTTATTAATTACAAGCTTTGTTGGGATTTTACTTTCTAAGAAAAAGGATACAACCTTAACTAAGAAACTATGGAAGCAGATATGTAACCCTGAAGTCCTTTTGCCTGCCTTCAAACACCAGGTTGTATATATCCATTTGTTCATCGAACATTCATAAAGTGAGCCCTAACTTTTGACTAGTCATGTTTATATTTTCTGGTATGCCTTACTGCCTGGAATATGACATGTAAAATTGTTTAAATGCAGTAATGATGCTCAGTTCTAAGTATAAGAAGACGGTTAATGTGGCCAGAAGGAAAGAGTGATCAATTCTTCCTGAATAATGGTACACTTCACAGAAGAGGTCACACTTGTGCTCAGACTGGAAGCAAATGGAAATGAAATATTTATTAGATGTGGAAGAGCCACGAGGCCATCCCTGTCGGAGGAAAAAGTACGAACAAAGGGATGAAACAACCACCACTGTAGTTGTAGTAGATTGTAGGTTTTTTTTTTTTTTAGTTTAAATGTTTATTTTACTGTCCAATTATTTCCTTAAAAAATTTAATTTTTGATAAAATAAAACAAACTTTTAGTACCATAGAAACCTTTCAACACATACAAGGACATATTATTACTATGTATAACTTTGAAAAATATTTCCAGCTCCAAGTACAGTGATGTTGAACACCCTAACTATACCCAAGCTGTAGGAAATTTCCTGGATGGCCAATGTTTTCCTTGGCTTGGAAAAAAAATTTACACAGTTAAAAAATATAAATAAGACCCTCAATGAGTTGAAAATCATAAAAATGCTTTCTGAAGCTCGGTCATCTGGATCTTGGGGAATATGGAGTAGTTGTAAGAGTTCAACAAGCAAGGTGAAACCCTGTAGATATTCAAACGTGAGTATTCCAGGAGAGGTCCTGACAACATTCAGGAACAAGATATTCTTTAGGAATCAATTGAACACCGAATGGAAATGTTTGGATTGGAATAAACCAGGAGGTAGAAGCCTAAGTATCTGGGATTTAGTCTTATAGTCAAAGGAGAGTTAGGGAAGATACTGGGGAAGGAGTGCGAACAGTGGAATAACAATATAGCATCTACTTTAAAAAAAATTTATTTATTTATTTGATAGTGAGAGAGAGAAAGAGCTAGAAAGAGAGACAGAGAGAGTGCCAGTGGGGGGAGGGGCAGAAGGAGAGGGGGAGAAAGAATCCCAAGCAGACTCCTGGAAGAACATAGAGTCCAACATGGGGCTCCATCTCATGACCCTGAGATCATGACCTGAGCTGAAATCAAGAATCAGAGGCTTAACTGACTGAACCACCCAGGCGCCCCACATCTATTTTTGAGAAGGGTTTCTTCAAGACCAAGGGGAAACCTGAAAATACATATATTTTTCAACGTGGGATTGATAGGTAATGTGTTACAGTCATGAGGGGTGGAGAATAGAAAGCACATCTGCCACATACTTTCCATCCTTCATAAATATGCAAAGTTCAAGCATACATATTTCTATTATTACTTAGAAGTGAAGGTTGGAGGTGAGTGAGGGTGACAGCAGGGAACAGAAGTTCCACAGAGGAAGAGAAAGAAAGAATGCTGTTTCACATGTGCTCGGGTTTGGCCAACATTTGTCTCCCTTGTCCCTTTGCCAGCTCTTTAGCCACCACTGACTTCTCTTACTTCACACCTCCATCCCTAACCCAGAAATACATTTAAAAAATTCTTTTGATCTGTACAGAAATAACCATCCATAGGAAAGATGAGGACATTTTTTAAAAATGCTGAAATCCAATTAGAGGTATAAAGATGACAGTGTTGTTTTCATAAGACGCTGTAGAGTTAGGGGCAGTGTGTGTGTGTGTGTGTGTGTGTGTGTGTGTGTGTGTGTGTGTATTTAATTTCTGGATGTCAAACACTTCAATAATTGGGCCTTTGCACCACTTGTATGCCCATTGCTTCCACTATGATTGGACTGGAGGGATGAAAGATCTTTACATTCCCAAGCTCTGCATCTGTCACTAATAATTTTTAAACAACATAAATGACATTAGAATGTGTATTATGCTTTCAACCTGGTTTTACATCTGAAATGCTTCTTACATAAACTCCCACATAGTTCAAGGATCAGCAACTATAGCAAATCAGATTCAGTACCAAATATTTTCCCTTTTTTGATGGCAGAAGGAAATGTCTTCCCCACCCTGAACATCAAATACATCCATAAGGGACTGCCTGAAATAATGTCATTAAAAGTGTATGCATCTCAGCAGGAACAGCACAAAATGAATTTTAGTCCATGGTATTGCTTTGAGATAAACCTGTGAAGGAAATAAAAACTGTATTTCAGTTGCTGTAAATGAGAATATGGAAGAGATATTTACACCCAGCCTCTGTTTCTCCTTATCCTTCGTCATCTCTCTTACTGCCAGTTTAATTGTCAGCCTGTCTCTTGAGTTTCATACCTTTCCCAAATGTGTTTCCCCCCTCTGCCTTATCTCTTCAAAGCCATCAGTCACACAGCAGATTTGTAATGAACTTGCTCTCTGCCAAGGCAAGAAAAAAAGTGACATCATTTTCAAAAAGGGGAGATCAGCAATTTAATCTCAGTGAGATAGAAAATAGAACAAAGGGAACGTCTGGCGGGGCTAAAAGGGGGAAAGTATGGGGATGGAGCACACGCTTTCTTTCCCTCTCCATGCTTTGTACACTATGCTTTAGAAATTTGGAATCCATTTGTTTTCTCTTCTCATTGTATCCTGCTGGCCATGTAAGGTCTCGTCTGGACATAATTACTGAGAAAAGGGTGTGGCTTTCTCTCTCCCCGCTTTTGTGAATTTGGTGGGATGGGGTGAGGGTGAAATGTTTACAGGCTTATTACAGAGTGTCAACGTTGATGAAGCGTTTTAAAATTTTGATGTGAGGTAGCTAGCTCGTGAACCTGATTGGGCAGGTGTATTCTAGTTGTAGCTAAAACCAAATCAGAATGAGAAGAGATGGCCAGAGAAGAAAGAAAGGGCACGCACTTTCTTTAATCACAGAGGATACCCTCAGACTAAATTGTAGACATGTAGATCAAAGGTAATGTGGGAATCGGCACTGAAGGCTCAGAGGCTAAGATATTAAAACAGCTGTTTACAATAACTTGTGTAATCAGAATTAGTTTATAAAAAGTATGATCCTCTGAAAATGATCAGGCTGAAAAGAAATGCAGGTTCTCTCTAGTTACTATGCTTTAGTTATGGTGGGACCATGTGCAGGAGATTATCAAACATGTACCATTTCTCAGAGAAATGTGATGAATCACCCTTGATAAAAGATAACAAATGCTTTCTTTTTAAAGTGAAGCTGGTTTAGAATTAGACGTGTGTTGGGCATGAACCTCCCAAGCCACAATTTCAGGTGTGCCAAGAACAAAACTGTTTAAAATTTTTACTATTAATTTCTGTCTGCAAGCTTCACTTCTCCTGTTATCAAAAATCCCAACTTTAAGGCAGTTCTTGGTAAACCCAGTTCAGTACAAAGTTTGCCTTTGCTCTGACTTCTCTGTGTTGATCCAAATTTCTTGGATTTCGCTCAGCATCCAGCTCCTTTTCCCAGTCCTACCTACAAAACCCAGTATCTACTAAGGCTCACATCACTCCATACAGTTTCCAGCCTGAGTTCCTCTCATCTGTTGCAAGGCATCTGATTTCCCATGGTATTACTGGTTGTCATTTCAGAAACAATTTTGTGTCACTGGCATCGCTACCATAAAGGATCTTTAGCACCTTCAGCCATTTCTCAGCCACTTTCATATCTCTCAGCATAGTGGGAGATCACAAGAAACCCCTAGAAGCTCTCCTGCTCTATCTGGTAAATGGCAACTTGGGGGCCATTACAGAACTCTGCCTAGATTGAGCAGGCTGCATTTTCTATCTTATTGGTGCCCCATAACTCTGGGATGGCAGGAGTTAGGGGAAGTGATGTCTAACCAGCTTCTGCCTCCCACATTCCACCCAGGAAAGGAAGGCACTGGTCTGTAGATGATCTGTTGGCTCTAGGTCCTCACCAGCTCTCTGGGTTGTGGTCCAGACAGGGAGGATGTAGCCAGATTCAGAGCCCTTCCTCAGATATCCACACAACAAACTCATTTTACTACTTTTCCTCACTGACTCTTTTTTTCCTTTCCCAAATCACACAGATTTTGTCTCTTCTGTGATGACAAAAACAGAGAGAAAACATTTGCCTCCAATGTAATTGCTTAAAACGCAAGTCAGTTGTGCTCATGATTTTTAATATTAATAAGCTTGAAACTTGCAAACAAAAACAAAAATTATCTTCCCTATTATCTCTACAATAAGTTGTTAAAGTTGATTTTGATGATAAAAAACGAGTTTTGATCTTCTTTGTTCTTTTGGTTTTTCTGCTAAACATATATACCGAAAATGAAAATGTATCAGAAAATTTCAAAGAAATAGCATATATTAGTATTTCAAAATACTATTAATTCTATGTTTCTTCCCCCTACAAATCTTTGCCTACCAAAAAAAAAAAAAATGTGATTCTTACTTACTTGTCCTGCTCACCTCAAGAAAGTCTTTTACCTTTAATCCATTTCTCCAAAACAATAAATTCCACACATAGCAAAAATGAGTATATGTCCAAAGTACAGGACTCTATATTGAGGTCCTCCAAGACTCCTTAGGTAAATCTTCATGATGAGGTAAAAATATGTAGCCAAGAGAATCCAACCATTGGCTGAACAGCCTCCTGTGGACCAATACCAATGTAGAAAGGCCTTTGTCCAGATGGAGTCCAACTGAGGCTGTCAGAGCTTCTCAGGACATGTACTAAAAGATAGCAAAGGTAATCTGTAGTTATTGTTAGACACTTGACTTAAAAGGTCATATGGGCCAAATGGACACAAGTTTTGTTTATAGAAGGACACACAGACAAGGTTGGGATTAAGAAGAGGGAGTATGGAGAGAGAAACGAAGACATAGAGCAAGGGAAAACAAATGCTAAGAGTCAAAGAAATTATGACACAAATGTAAAGATGACAGACTGATATCTTTTCACAACTGCATCTCTGAGCTCTCTAGCTCCCTTCCTTGTCTTATTTTTCTCCTTTGAATCTAGGTGACCACCATACTTTATGTTATACATATTTATTTATTTATTTATTTACTATTTACACACACACACACACACACACACACACACACACACAAGATTTAGATTCCATGAGAGGTGAGTTTTGTGTTTTGTTCACTGGTATATCCTCAGTTCCTAGGGCAGTGGCAAGGATTTTAACAAATATGTTGCAGGAAAGAAGGAAACAAAGGAAGAAGAAAGGAGGAAAGGAGTGTAAAAGGAAAGGGAGTAGAGAACTAGAAGGAGAAGAGCAAGAGGCAAACTTCTTGCTTGGTCATTCTCTGGACTCAGACTCCTGGCTACACTTCCTGCTCTTGCATGCCGTAATGCCCCCATTTTCTTTCTACAAGCTCTGTTTTCTGGACCTGAGCTCATTTGAATGTGTTTCTTTTCCCTGTAACCAAATGAACCGTGACAACAACAGCTGTGGGGAGTTATCCTATTCAGTTTGCAGACCCTTTTTCTTTATTTCAGGTGAGTAGCTAACTTTCTCATCTTTAAATGATCTTTGAGCCTGGTATAAAAACTGACCACATGATACCATGAGCTTGTTGGAAGATCATGACTAAGGGCGCTGATTCAAATCACAGGGGGAGATGGTACAAAGGTAAAAGGGGAAGGATGACATACAGCTCTCACCCCCACGGTGGCAGAAGATCTGGGAGCTGAGGAAGCAAGTGATCTTTCCTTATTTACTATAATGGCTTTAAGGGCAATAAACAATTCAGTAGTGGTCCCCAAATTTTATTGAACATATTACTAGAGTGCTTGCTAAAATGGAGGTTACAAAGTCCGAATCCCCCAAATTCAGATTCTACCAATATATATTGTGGGCCAGGCATCTGAATTATTAGTCAAAACACCAGATGGTACCTACTACCAGATGATCTGAATGTTTGTATCCCTCCAAAATCCACATGTTGAAATCCCACTCCCCAAAGATGGTGGTATTAGGAGATGGGGCATTTCGGGCTCCTGGGTGGCTCAGTTGGTTAAGCGACTGCCTTCGGCTCAGGTCATGATCCTGGAGTCCCGGGATCGAGTCCCGCATCAGACTCCCTGCTCGACAAGGAGCCAGCTTCTCCCTCTGACCCTCCCCCCTCTCATGTACTCTCCCTCTCTCATTCTCGCTCTCTGAAATAAATAAATCTTAAAAAAAAAAAAAAAAGGAGATGGGGCATTTGGAAGGTGCTTCAGTTGCCTAAAAAAGTGACCATGCTGATGACTTGATCTTGGACTTGAATATGAGAAAGAGATTTCTGCTGTTTATGAGCTACCCAGTCTTTGGTATTTTGTTATCGCAGCCCAAACAGACTAATACGAAAGCAAGTGGTTATCTAAATACATACTGAAGATAAAAAAAGCTCTAATTTGATTTGTAACATTTAGAGTGTCATGTTCCCAAAACGTTAACAGTGGTTCCCCACTTCTGAATACCATCTACCTCTGCGTGCCCTTAGACATCCAGAAATTAAAAGATAAGAGTGTAAGCGTGGATGAGATGGAAAAGATGAGGGTTCATTGTGGTGGTGGTGGTGGTGGTGGTGACTTTTTAATTAGTTAGGCTTTGTGTTGAATTTCTTGTATAAAATATTCTACCTTTAGAGCTGCATGGGTAAGGACATAGCCAATTAATTAACAAGTTATCAAAACCTGGGATGTCAAAGCAGCAATGTCCTGAGCCACACTCTTTTCTGTCAGGTTCCCACAAAAATTGTATTATCTTACTGCCTTCCCCTCTAACATCAATTAGAGCTTTGGTACATTTTCTAATTAACCTCACGTTCTCAGAAATGGAACACCTTTCCTGGGGTATATTAGACTCTTTCAGAGGCTGCTGGGCACTCTTGAGAACAGGACAATGCAGTAATGAATTGGTAATGTGATATAAACATTGGGCGTCCATGACTGTTTTGCTTCAGGGTAGCAGAGCTGGTCATAATATGAAAGCTGGAAATGAATTCGGACTAAGGTAAACCTTTAAACTCCAACCAAAAAGCTCCCCTGAATCTGGTGGCTGGATCTAAGAATGATGTGTAGGGTTATATAAGTTGCTGGTTAGGTCACATCTTAGGTCTCTAGCCTCAGACACACTCCAATCCCAAGTCTTTCCAGCTGATTGCTGATTCATTCTCCTAAAATAAGACCTGCTGAAAGGAAAGAGTTAAATCTGTCTTCAGAAGGTTCTGCCTGACTCTGAAGAGGTCATCCTTCATAGCCACCTGCCTACTTGAATGAAAAGTAGCATATTAAGCTTCTAGACAGAGTTATGAGAGAGAGATCAAATAAAGAAAGAAGTACCTCCCACTCATAGACTTATAAAATATATAGCCTTTTGCAAAATGTACAAAGGAGGATTCATAGACTGAGGAGCTGTTTGGTGTTCCCAAAATACAGTGTCTCATGTAAGAACTTGAGAAGATAGAAGACCCAGTTAAGGCAAAGCCATAAAAACAGAAGGCAAAGTGAATTCATTTTGTAATTTGCTTTATTATCTCAGGGTTTATAAAAGCAGTTCTACCTATTGCACAAATCTTTTTTTAGTTTTGTTCCCTTCCCTTTTTCCCCCCTCTGTTTTAAACTTTCAATGATAGGTGGTCTCAGAAAGTGCTGAATTAAGACTTAGCAAAGTCAAGTCCTATATATCTGGCTAGTGCTATAGTTCAAAAACAGTCTCACAAGCCAGTGCCTCACATTTGTCTGAGAGACTTAAGACCAAAAGAGTAAGCAACACATAAACACTCACAAGCACAGGTGCCCACACACAGAGACATGGACAAACATACGCAAAGTTACGTTTTGTACTTTATTGTGATTTAGTTTGGGAAAGCACTGCTTACACCTTAACACATTCTTTCTTGGATCGCAATGTTCATATACCCTAGCAGATTTCAAAACCAAAGTAGGATTTATTTTATAAGAAAGGATAGGAATTCTCTATCTTGCTTCAGTAGCACTCAATAATGGATTCTCAATATCATAGTATATTAGGAGATACTAATATTTGTATAGATTTTTTAGAATTTACAATGTAGTTTTACAACCATTATTTATTCATTCAGTAACTATTTGTCAAAACACCCGCTATGTGCCAGGCATTGTTCTAGGCTCTTGTGATAGAATGTGGGCAAAGATCTCTGTGCTCATGGAGATTACATTCTAAAGAATCATCTCATTTGAGACCCCCAGTAATTCTGTACTTTCTCTTGAGGGAAACATGACTCGAACCCAAATTGTAATCCAAAAACTCTGTACTTTTACTAGACTTTGCTATTTTTCTTACAAAATCTAATCAATAAAAATAGGGTAATTATGAGAACCACAGTAAATGTCCTAATGTATACAAGGAAACATGCAAGTATAGTAATCAGTTTAGTAAATGGGTAAATTATTTTGAAGGCCAAATCATTAATCCAACTAGCAAACTCAAGCATTCCATGAAGGTACTCAGAAAGGACCCAAGGAATAATAATTATTTATAGTATCTATAGAGAGTACAGAATGTGACTTTGCTTACTCTGCCAAGTAGTTGTAATTAATTTTGTTTGACTCTACTCTAAATTAAAACTGGGATATCACATGAGAAAGAATTTCTGTTTCCCATTACAAGTGTACTTTAGTTGGTTCCCACCTAAGTGCAAATATATTTTATTTTTTAAACAAAGTAATTGATATCACAGCTCTCATTTCCTTTTAAAAAAACATCGGTATTTTCCACTAGATTTAGTTTTAAATATTTTTTCAAATATTTATCACATTAGATTCACATCTCAAACTGATCAACTTAAGTGAAAGTCTCCAGCCTATCCCTAATTTACTTTTATCCATGAAACATGAAGAGTCCATTTCCATCTTATAGTTGGCTCAGCCTGAGAGATTTGTTTTTTTCTGACTAATTCTGTACATCAGCTCTTCAAATACGAACTAACGAGTGCACTGCATAGCGTAATCTTAAACCCTTATGTTTTAAGGTTTTATTTGAATTTTATGAGAAGAGAAGCCTATTTGATTATGTTGAGACCAGTCATTCTCAACATGGTAGATTTTGGCTCATTTTCTCTTCCCTAATGTTTTCCAACATTTGCTATGCTTTTATTGTAATGCTGAATTCATTACTTTTGTTAGAGTTGCCCAATTAGCATTCAGTCTTTAGTTTCTAACAACACAAGGACCCATAGCTGGTATGTGTTTAAGAAGAAGAAGAAAAAAATTGTGACTACAGATTAAATGGGGAGAGAGGTGGTGGAGTGGGGAGAAAGAAAAGTTCCAAACGATGTGCAAATATAACAGATATTACCCCAAGTCACTAACAGTGCACAAATTCATTGAGAAATTACATAATAAAATTTAGGTGAAATTTTTTTTAGAAAAAAAATCACATCAGTTTTATTTTCTTGACAAATGTTAAGTTAGATCACATAGCTTCCCCCTACCCAAAGAGTTTTCTTGGGTAATGTAAACCCAAAAGAACTTTTTTTTTATATTGCACTTTTCTAGGTGGTAGAGAATTATCAGGTCTTAAGTTGAGAACTTCACCATTCTGAGAAAAACAGATCTAATGTTAAAATACTCTGACATTCTGTAACCTTAGAGAGCATTATTTGGAATTGGCTTTCATATAGTAAAAGACTTTACCAGCTAACACAATGTTTTCTTTCAGGGCATGATGCCCTGGGCGGGACATGGGATAGTTTATCAGTCAGAAGCAATCACTAGTTATTTTAACACAAAGATTCAATTTAAATAATTGTCAACCAGGTATTACAGCCATAAGAGACAAAAGAGAGACACTGTGGACTTATAAAAGCAATTACTGGGGGGAGAAACGATCACTTCTGGGGTTCAGGGAATGAATGGAAGAGGATGTTGTTATTAAAATCTAGAAGCTTAGAAGAGGGGCCTGTGGAGTTTGCACCCAGAGCTCTGCAGGGGGACCCTGGCTGTGTGGTGCTGGTACATCAGAAATTAGGAGGAAGGACCACCTAAGAGTCAGGACCTAGATTAGCTAGTTCTGATATAGCTGAGAAGGCACTAAGAAATTGTTTCTAGGATGCGCAAAATCTGCAAAACAGGAACAATTGCAGCTATTGGGACCTACTGTCAATGCCAATGGAAAGAGGGACTTCAAGGGTGACCCTCATAAAAACAACAGATTATGGGCATGTCCCTTTTTCCTCCTCCTTTCCAGTCTCCCTCTTGGGACCCCTGTTGGCAAAGCCTAACAGAAGCCAGCTGGCAAAGAAATGTCCCCAAATCACAAAGCAAAATATAGAGGGATTGATTTGAAACTTAGAGAGACTGTAGCTTCTTAACTGCTACATAAGGAAAACAACTTGTATTAATGTGTCCATCACATATCATTTGAGTTTACAAAGCTATATTCTTGGTTCTACAATAGAGAAAACGATATTAGTAATTGCTAGCATATAATAGCATCTACTGTATACTAGGTTCTATGCTAAATGCTACACATGTGTTGTCTTATTTAATTGTCCAGACATCAAATGAGAGAGTGATCTTCATGAACCATGAACAGTTATCTAAACTGAATGAAGATGTGGATTTCAAGATAGAAGTCCTGTAAGCCATCATTTGGTCCAGCCCTTTCTCTATATGCATATCATCTTTTTTTTTTTTTCTGTAGAAGAAAGAGTTGAGTTTATTGGTTACTCTAGATCAGGGCTTTTCATACTTTTAAAAAAGTATTTATTTTATTTATTTATTTATTTATTTATTTATTTATTTATTTATTTATTTTAGAGAGAGAGCACAGAAGCAGGGGGAGGGGTAGAAGGAGAGGGAGAAAGAATCTCAAGCAGACTCTCCACTGAATAAGGAGCCCAGTGCGGGACTCCATCTCAGGACCCAGGATTGCGACCTAAGCCAAAACGAACAGTCAGATGCTCAACTGACTGACCCACCCAGACACCCCTGCATACACTTTTAAAACAAATTCATTTTGAAAAATAATTTGTTTCGAATCCAGTATAGTTAAAATATAGTGTTATATTAGTTTCAGGTGCACCATATTGTGATTCCGCAATTCTATACATTACTCAGTGTTCATCAGGATAAATGTATTCTTAACCTCCTTCACCTAAGTCACCAATCCCCCACCCAACTCCCCTCTGGTTACCATCAGTTTGTTTTCTGTAATTAAAGTCTGTTTCTTGGTTTGTCTCTCTCTCTCTCTTTTTTCCTTTGTTTGCTTTGTTTCTTAAATTCCACATGAGAATTAAATCATATGGTATCTTTCTTTGACTTATTTCTTTTAGCATTATATTCTCTAGTTCCATCCATGTTGTTGTAAATGACAAAATTTCATTCTTTTTTATGGCTGAATAATATTCCATTGTGTGTGTGTGTGTGTGTGTGTGTGTGTGTGTGTGTGTGTATATATATATCATGTCATCTTTGTCAATTCGTTTACTGATGGACACTTGGGCTGTTTCTATTTTTTGGTTATTGTAAATAATGCTGCAATAAATATAATGGTGCATGTATGTCTTTGAATTACTATTTTTGTATTCTTTGGGTAAATACCCAGTAGTATAAACACACTATCTTAAAATGAAACCTAGCTAACCAGTGTTTCTCTAAGTCAGCTGTAGCAACCAGGAAAATTAGAAGGGTTAAAGGATCCCTTTACCAGAACTATAAGCCACAGCTTTATATAAACAGCATAGCCTTTTCTCTTAGCCATAACTTGAGGAAAAAAATTAGTAATATTTAAGGGGAACTAGTAGCATGTTAGCAACATGAATTGGTTGACCTTAGAAGCACTTTGATTAAAATATATTTATTTTTCAATTCAAATAATGACGATACAGTTGATAAATTCTCTTAGCTGAAAATGAAGGAAGAAAAATCATTTAACTCCTAGAGGGGTCATTAAGAGCTGAAGCATACAAGTCTGAGATTGGAAAGTCAAAATCAGGCAATAAACTAGTAGTTAGTAAGGTAATGATAACTACTAATATCTAATAGAAAGCCATTGTATTATTATTATTACGTATGTGTTACTTAGATAATGGTATATAATATATATTTTTATATATATTACGTATGTATATATATTAGCTATAACTAGTGTTTACTGTTTCATCTCTGTGCCAAGCATTTTGTTTGATAAATACACAAACACAAACTTATATAACTCCCCTTGATGACACTATGAAATAGTTTTGTAGATAAGGAAGCAAAGAGCTATAAGATGGTAGAATGCAATTTAAACTTTGCTTTATTGAATTCTAAACATTTAATTTGTCCTACCTCCCACATGACCAAATGTTCATGGATGACATGCCAGATGCCACGAAAAGAACCAATTTGGTTTTTCTTCTTAATTCCCGTTCCCTTTTGCCCAACCTTGCACAGGTACTCATGGTAGCCTGTGAGGAAGAGAATGGAGAAAAACTCACTTGTCCCATGCCATATTCCTATGTCTAATTCCATCCTGTCTCCCATCTCAGTCATGATTAAGGTGTTCTCTATCTTCTTTCAATTCTAAGATAGCCCTGGTCTTCAAGTTCTAGCAGTACCATATGAAAATATATAACAACCAATCATCACAGAAACTATTGGTTTGATGTACAAATAATATAAAAATGCTTATAAGTGGTACAATGGTCATAATTGACAGGAGAGCAAAGAGTTAAGTCACTCCAACCATGCTCAAATCCTGGCTGAACTCTACTTACTAGCTCAGTGGTATTGGGCCAGTGTTTTCACTACTCCAAGTCACAGGTTAACCACTTCAAGTCACACACACACACACACACACACACTCATATGTGTATATAATAAGAGTCCTGTCTCACCAGGGTGTGAGGCTCTAATACCATAATACATGGAAAGCACTTAGCACAGTGTTTGGCAAATTGTAAGTGCTTAACAAATTTTAGCTTTTGTTAGTGGTAATAGATGGGTTTACATACAGTGTCACAACTTATTTTGCATTATATGAAAATTCTTTGTGGGGCAAGTCTAATATTTATGAGTCAATGCTGGTGTCCTTGGAAACAGATATCTACAAACTCTTCCTGATACAGAAAATGCAATAGGATTTAGTCTTGCACCACTTCTTTCAGAGTGGGAAATTAGAAACTCAAGGCAGTCATGTCATAGGATGTCCTCCTAGGTACGACTGGAGTTACATATTCTCACTGACAGAATCCGCAGTCTATAACACCTCCACCATGGAGCCTTTATCACACTGTTTTACAGTGCCTCTACTGGACATCATGTTATAAAGTAAACAATTTTATAATGAGTCCCATAGCATTTCTGGTATAAATTGTTTACATTTATTGTGTAAATCCAAAACAGAGGGTCTTCACACCTGGGTCCTACTGTTTGGAATCTGTTCAGCATGCATAGGTTTATTTTTGGAAGTCTTATTTAAACTTTCATTTTGTCTTCTCTTATCATGATGCCATCTTTACTCTTTTAGTCTAGCAGTTAGGAATTTTTTGTTACAAATAAGAGAATGCCAAGCTACTGATTTCAGTAAACAATAAGGACATGTATATGTCATGCATAACAGGAGCCTGGCAGTCACTTTTGTCAGGATTGGTTCAAGGTTCAGTGCTGTTCCCAAAGACCCAACCAGCTTCTGTTCCTCTTCCCTGGTATTCACAGCATGTGTTAATCTGTCTCAGACACTAGAGATGTACCAGTGGCTCCTAAAACATGAAGGTGACCAATGTTTTTAAATATTACTAAATAATCTACAGTCAAAATGAAGGAACAAAGGCTAAGTAATGAAGATTAGTATCATCTGTAGCATAAAATAGCAGTATGACTTGGAAAAAGCCATTTAACCTTCTAGAATTCTACTCGCTCATCTCCGAAATGAGTATAAGTGTTCTTAAATCATCCTTAAATGCCTCACTCTGCATCTGTCACATTTCAGACATTGAATAAATAAGTAAATAAACAAGCAAACAAACACATAATGAATGTATAAAGAAATACATAGTTAAACGAAGTGCATTTTAGTTATTTAACCTTATAACCTTGAAAATAATTGGACAGTCTTTGGTTTCAATGGGAAGTTTAAATTCGTGGCATTTAAAATGGGAAAAAGGAGGATTTGCCTGACTCAACCATAGATACTTGCCCTTCCTGTGTACTGATGTTACTTGGCTTATCCAGGCATGCCGATATGTGAATAAGTCTTAGTGTTGATCTGTCTCCAGTTTACCTAAACCTGTCTGAAAGGTAAAGCCAGACAGCTGAGTCATTCTCTAACAATTGCCAACTGGCGATGACTTCTCAAAAGCAGACAATCCCCCTCCGTGGTCATTCTTCTCTTTCTTTTTTTTTTTTTTTTTTTCCCAGGGATCATAAAGCAGATGCATTATTTTCCATCTATTGTGTCATAAAACAGTGATTCCAAAAGCTGGGAAGGTGAGTGATTTCTTGGAAGCGAGAATTGTAAGGCAGAGACTGGAACAAAGACCTAATTATGGGTAGAGGTGATAAAAGGCACAGGAGACCAGGAAGCACACTACCAATAATCAAAGAAGTTCACCCTGACTGCTGGGTTTGTTGTTGTGAGTGAAAAAGAACAACAAAAGGACTCCACAGTGAGATACCAAACTACACTTGCCCATATTCATGCTAGCACTTGCTTGAATTTTCTCACACACAATTCCTTCCCCCATGGCCCTACTCATCTTTTCTTGGAGACAAATGTAGGTTCAGTTTCCCCAGGCTTCAGTCAGACAATTCAGCTGCCAGAAATGTGCTGGCTGATGATCTTTCTGGAACTACATCTCTGCTACTTACTTGGGTCTGTCAAATCTGGGAAAGGAAGGAAGAACAGAGGACCCATGTTGTAAAAAGCCAGGCTGTAAGCTCTGTGAAAAACGAGCAATTAATGATAATGCTCAAGTACTGTGTTAGCATTAATTAGATTTCTATGCTGTAACACTTGTCCATTATTAACTATAGTTTCACTTTGTCTATCTTTACTTTGTTTTTATAAAATTGACCAAAAAGTATTATTTCAATGAAGTTCTTTTTCAATATTTATGAAAATGTGGCCCACCAGGGACTTTCTATAAATAGCAAAAACATAATGTTTTGTCTAATTTACCTGCAGAACTAGTGGTAAGATACTATTAAGGCCAATAAATTACTTAGTTTATCTAGACCATAACAGTAGGTAAAAAAAATAGAATCTCTAACCATATTAAAGAAGATACAATGATAGTTTCATGTGAGGTTTACACAAATACATGGAGATAATGGAAGTTGTTTTGAATATTGGCAGACTTGCAAAGGGAAATGGAAATTTTTGAAAGTGAATTACTATAAGTTGTTAACCATAATTCAATATCTACTTGCAGACTTTCAGAAAAGTAGTTCACTGTTCGTTTTATGTGATGAGTTGTTAATATTACATGAAATAACAAATTGGCATCATAACTAAACAGTCTCTGGGCAGTTATCATAAAAAGAACGATGGGAAGCTAAGCATGGGAGTTGGGTTTTTTACTGACAAATGGATTATTCTGCACAATGTGAAGTTTGTCATTCCTGCTTTCTGATCAGAGACTCTTCAGTCTCAATTTTAAAAGTCTTCATTACACAAATCGTATTTACTATAATTGTGGGTGAGATTAAGCTTGTTAGAATGAGAACCTATTACATCATTCTGTTATTTTTAAAACCTTGGGAATGTCACACTTACCCAAATGAAGGACTGATATGTGGCCCTACAACCATTCCAGTTATGGCAGAGCCATTCCAACAACATTCTTGACATGCTGGAAGCTGACGGCATGCCCAGACAAATGTTGCCCTCTTCCCTATTCCCTTCAGTTTCTGGTGTTAAGTACTAATCAAGCCCCCAATCACTCTGAAGAAAATGAAATAAAATAAGATAAAATACAGCAAAATCCACAGAAAATACCATGGAAGTTTCTACTGATGCAGTGCTGGAAGCAGAAAGGCATATTACTGAGTAGTACTCTGAATGGGAGCTGAAGTCATTTATTTAAAATGGCAATGAGATGACCTCTTAAAAAGCTCCAGTGGGGTGGGCAGAGGGTAATTTGGCCGAGACCTCATACAAAGGGCTTCAAACTTAGACTTTTATTTTTATTTCCAAATGATGGTCTACCTTGTTATGAATTGAACTGTATCTCCCCAAAAATTCATATGTAGAAGTTCTAAGCCTTTAATGTGATTGTATTTCGAGATAGGGCCTCTAGGGAGGTAATTAAAGTTAAGTTAGGTCATGAGGATGGGATCCTAATCCCAGGAATATGATGTCCTTAGAAAAAACGGACAGCAGGAGTATGTGCTCATACAGGAAAGACCATGTGAGGACACAGCAAAAAGGTGGCCAATCAGGAAGGAGGTCACACCAGAAACCAACGCTAATGGCATCTTGATCTTGGACTTCCAGGCTCCAGAACTGTGAGAAAATAAATTTCTGTTGTTTAAGGCCCCTTGTAGTATCCTGTTAAGACATCCCAGGCAGACGAACACATACCTATAATCACAAAGGTTAATCTGACATATTAAAAGAAGATGTTTGTCATTCTTCCAATGCTTACCCATTTATAAAACCACCTTGCCTGAAGCCAATAATAACAGCAGAATCTATTGAACTTTTTTTCTTGGTAGGTGTTGTTTTACACATTTTCATTTCATAGAGTATTTCATATTATTACCTGTTTTACAGATAAGAAAAGGAGTAAAAGACAGTATAAGTAACTGATTCAAAGTCAAATAACATACTCAGAATATTGTAAATAGTAAAGTGAGCTGCAGAATAGCTTGTTTATTTATAAATCCTGTTATTATCTGGGGGAAAAGCACAGGTGTATCACTGTGCATTTGTATGTTTAAAGACATTTCTTTAACACATGTGAAAAATTTAAACTTTCCACAATTAAAGAAAGCTTCTTGGTCATAAATTTTATAATGTATTGGGAGTCTCAAAAAAAGAAGATAAAAGGACATTTCAGGGAAAATCACTACAGAGGTATACTGAATTATCTCCATTAAATACAATTATCTAAACATGGGGCAAATTGCTTGTGTTTGAAAACAACTCTGAATTTTATATATCTGTTTTAAAGTTGAATGCCAAAATTTCCTTTTGAATCCCACAATGCGTTTAGAAGCCAACATATTTCCAGGAGGTAGGGAAGCTACTATAAGCTTATTTTTAACTGGTCAGCAAGTAAAATTCTAACTAATGTTGATCTTTCTCTGACAGCACTTGCTTGGAAGGTTCCATAGTTTTGATTAATATTTAAACACTAGGGCTTTCAAAGCAAATTTACAAGCTGAAATTACTAAAGCTACAATAAATACAGAAACACGTTACTGCTTTATTTTCTACATGAGCTAAAAAGAGCAGCCATTAGGAATAAGCAAGTACAGGAAGGAGGAACTTTGTTTTCAGTTTGTTTTTTCTTTGTTTTCATGTGTTTTTCCATTAGAGATGTACACTGTGATCTCACTGATATGAGGAATTCTTAATCTCAGGAAACAAACTGAGGGTTGCTGGAGTGGTGGGGGGTGGGAGGGATGGGGTGGCTGGGTGATAGACATTGGTGAGGGTATGTGCTATGGTGAGTGCTGTGAATTGTGTAAGACTGATGAATCACAGACCTGTACCTCTGAAACAAATAATACATTATATGTTAAAAAAAAAAAAAGAAGAAGAAGATAGTAGGAAGGGAAAAATGAAGGGAGGGAAATCGGAGGGGGAGACGAACCATGAGAGGCTGTGGACTCTGAGAAACAAACCAAGGGTTCTAGAGGGGAGGGGGGTGGGGGGATGGGTTAGCCTGGTGATGGGTATTAAAGAGGACACGTTCTGCATGGAGCACTGGGTGTTATATGGAAACAATGAATCATGGAACACTACATCAATAACTAATGATGTAACGTATGGTGATTAACATAACATAATAAAAGAAAATAAAAAGGAAAGAAATATATACTGTGAGGAGGAAACTTGGTGGTTTTGTTTACTAGCTCTGGAGCTAGACTGGTTGTGAGTGCTGGCTCTGCAACTTCCCGGTGGTGTGCTATTAGGCAAGTTATTTATTCTTTCTGTCCTTCAGTTTCCTCATCTGTGAAATGGGGCAGTAACAGTGTCTTTTCTGTACGAATTTTGTACACCTTAAACGAGTTACAACAGATAAACTGCAAAGAACAGTGACTAGCATATAGCAGATATTCCATATGTGCTGGTGATTAATTATTCCTATAAAAATAGTATTTAAATAAAGTCAGGATTCTATGATATTCAGCCTTAATTCAATAAATATTCATTCATTCAATAAATATTTATTAAGTCCATACCATGGCCAAGAGCTGGCTGTAAAGAGTTGAATAACTCAAGGGACCTCTTGTCTAAGGTCTAGCATTATAGTGGGAAGAACAGACACATATATTCCTGGTGGGTGCTGTCTACTGAGCTATATATTAGAACATGGACCTGGGAACTCATAAGGAGTTCTGGGAAGAGCATTCTGGAAGGAGTATTGCTGGAGCTGAGTTTTGCAACTTTATGACTCACTTAGAAGAGGATATGGAGACAGCTATTCTTTTTTTTTTATAGGAAAAATTGTAATGTTTCATTTTATTTTTCGTGTGTGTTTCTATTTTTTATGTTATGTTAATCAGCTATTCTTAACAGAGGAAGCAGAAAAGCAAAGACATAATGGCCTGAGGAGTTTGGGAAACTAATGGGAGGTGTGAAGAGCTTAGGAAGCATACATAAAGGGGCTGTGAGGAAATCAAGCTGAGAATTAAACACCGATCCCATAACTTCTCCCAGTTTCTACTTTTCGACAGCACCATGATGGTCCCTTTTGTTGAGGACCAATAACTCAGTTCTGACTACGTGTGGGGAAGAAAAAAATGCATGATGACACTCCTTACTTCATTGTCCAAATTGGGTCAACAGTCCAATAAACAACCGGTCAAAATCATCTCAGTCTAAGGGATATGATTAATTGGACAGGTTCCAAAATACACTAATATTGGAGTGCACTAATCTCACCTGCAGATGAAAATATTTTAATATGCAGCTCAAAGATGGCTAGACAAGTGTTAGTCCAGAGAGCACTATAATATATTTAAAATTAAAGCTCAATATTAAGTAGTCCCATGAAGTGTAATAAAATTTCACATCTGGTTACAGAGTACACATTGTCTAAATTATAGAGATGAGAAATTGCAAACTAAGTGTGAAAGCAGCTTCAATTAATGATGGCTATTTATGACCCAGCCTGTTCTTTTGATGCATACAAAATTATTGAGCTTGTGGCACACAAAAGCCTGAATAACTGCAGAAATATTGGGGATGGGAGAAATATTTAATCATGCCTGTTTTATCGCAGGTCGGCAAAGCCATATCTTCAGGTGGGCCTAAATCAACAATATTAAAATGAGTAATTTACCCTGTTCCGACTTGAAGCCGACTGACTGTTTTATGCCTAGGGAAGAAAAACACTGGGCTTTGTAACTCTTCACCCTGATTGCTTGTAATGCTCATCGATCTGAAACAAACAGTGCATAAATCTGTTCTTTAGCAACAGACGCAACTAAGGTGTCGATTAAAAATGACCGAGCAGAAACTGGAACATGATTACCAAACCCATAGTACCCAGCACCATTCACTGACTCATACACAGCTACTTCATTGAGAAGAAGGAACTAAACAAAATATCCTTTCAAAAAACTGAATTGTAAGGGACATTTTATGAGATACTCATGAGACAATTTTTTTTTTTCTGAGACAAAAAGATGAGTTTCTGATTGCGCTGAGAATTCAACCTACGTCCCTTCGAATTTTTCTTTCTTCCCTTAAAGAACGAAGATCATGGCCAAATTTCATTTGCCAGTTTTGTTGACAATTTGGACAATAAACTATTTTCACCTAATGTTCCTTTAATGTTACAGAAGCTCAATTCAAGAGAGGAAGCTTATGTTCTTAAAGGGGAAATAAGTTACTTTCATGTTACTCTTTAGGACCAAAGGATAACAGCAAATGAGATGAGTTCTATAGTCAATGGCTGCTTACCAGAAGCCTTTGGAGAATAATGGTTCTTTCTCTCCTGTGGAACAGGAAGCTAAGACATGGAGCAGCTTAGCAGCTAAGCCATTACCCAGACTAAGATATATCATTAGTGAGTGCCAAAGCCCCCAATCAAATCTCAGTCTGAAGGGCTCTGTGGTTGTTACTAGTGCAATTTACCAAATATTTATTGCCCTCTACCTTCTGGGCACATGGTAGGTAGGTACTTCCTTGTTCATTTGTGGTTGGATGGGATCATGGGTCTAGTAGTAGCTAATCAGTTGCAAGCACAGAGACACATACCTTCTCCTGAATAAAGTATGTAAGTGCTGGCCCAAGACTCTCCAGAGTTCTCTTTCCCTTGGCCCTGGCAACTGGCAAGGTTCTAGCCAGGGGCTTCGCTATCAACCAGAGTCCCAGAGAGTCCCCTGCTAATCTTCAGAGCAGCACTGGAACAAAACACATTTCTCTTGTTTATAGTTTCTGGGATTCGGGGGTTTGTTGGTTCCCACAACCAACTTCACCTATCCTGATGTATGGAGACCACAAAGCCTATTCTCCATAAAGGAACCCATAAACTAGAGATAGCATCATAAAACCAAGTCACAAGGAACAGAGATAAAGCTTCATGATGAAAGGAGGATGAGATCGGGGCCATAAAGAAAGAGAAAACCAACCCGAGAAGAGCAATTTGGAATCTCAAGCATAAACCAAGTGTAGAGACTACATTTACTTGGCAGTTTTGGAAGACCACAAAGAAACTTCCCAAAGAATTCAAAGTGAGTATCAGAAACAATTGGAACTTAGGAAATAGTGAGCTTCAGAGTGACAATTATAAAATGGGAACTTACTCAAAATATCTCTTCTCAATATAAAAGAGCCCAGTTATAGGTAACTGTACACTTTTATGACCATAACATCATTGTTGGAAATACTATACAAGGCTAGTACCCCCACAACCCTCGGGATGAAGAGATATTATTGCACTCTTTTCTCATTCTTTGCACATTTTTCTAAAACAGTATTTTTGATAAACCAAACACAAGTGCTGTCTTAGCAGCCCTCATTGGGCTATAAATCCCCTGGAGGAATATTTGGATGTTAAAATGCTAGCTTAAAAAAATTCATCTCATTCCAACATGTGTCCAACAATGGCTTTCAAAAAGTGATTTGGGAAACCTCGGATAGCATTTGTGTTGGACATTGCATACCCATTCAGGGGCCTGAGTGTCTTTGCGTTGACTATTGGGAACTAATGAAGAACCATATACCGGGGATAATGATCAGTGGAAAGACAGTTTTGGGGAAAGTACACAGGGCCTTCTGCAATTCCAGACTGAATTTGATCAAGCTTTTAGATGTTATAGGAATAGGTCTGGAGAATATGGCTAGAGGGAGAAAAAAAATAAGAACTAGAGTTGGCTTCCCCAACTTGCCTTATCAAAGGAGTATATTAGCAAAGGGGAAAGATTATATATTGCTCTTCTAGTAACCAATTCTATCTTGCTTTCACTACTGTTTTCCTGATACTTATTCTGACACTATCTGGAGGCTTCCCCTTTACTGTGAATTCTTCCCTTGAAGCTCTAGGTTGGTTTATGTTCCGTTCCCTTACCTGGGACTCCCATTAACTCCATACATTGCACTATCAGTCTATCTGGCATATTGCATTGTAATTCCTAAGTACGCCTGTGTCTGACTCTTCCACAAGATTGAAAGACCTCTGAGAAAATGGACCTTTTAATGTTCACTGTTGTGTCCCTAGTACTCAGGATAGAGGCAGACACAGAGTAGCTCAAAGCCAGTTTATTAAATTAAAAAAAAAAAAATCAAAGAATGAATAAGTAAACTTGAAACTAAATAACTGTTAAGAAGGTAACATATTTACTTCATTGTTTTACAAATAAACTTCATTCAAAATTCCATCTTCTTACATCATCAGATTGTTGCAAATGCTTTACTATGTAGTGGCACATTCTAATCTTTGTACCTGTTACTTGTCCCCAAATTGTCTCATTTAACAACAATTATTGTCTTAGTTTTTTAGATGAAAAACTAAAGCTTAGAGTGATTAGGTGCTATAAGAGAAATAGTCCCTTTAGGAGACAAGGACATGCTTTCTAATCAGATGGCCTTATTATAATAATAGTAAACCTGATGACTCTGAAGTGTGAGTAATATTTCTCTACTGCTTGAAGTTCTAAATAATTCAGTAATAACTGAAAAATAATTCTAAATAATTCAATAAATAACAGAGTTAAACATATTCTCATGAAGGAGATACCTTAAATGGAATTTTGTAACTAAGTTGTAGTATTATCTCTAAGAGCAAAGATTTGGAAAGGAAACTACATGGGTTCAAATCCTAGCTCTACATAACCTATGGCAAGACTCATATCTATGTCTCAATTTCCTCATTTGCGATATGGTTGTAGATGATTGTTGGAGGCCTAAGTTATCGAATAGCTACAAAGTACTTATCACAAAGCCAATGCTTAATAGATATTATTTGTACTCTCACTGGAACTACTTGAGTCAACTGTTAGACCATTATCATCAATGTTACTAAAAACAGAATAGAAAAATTCTATTTTTCTACATATTACTATAGGATTAGAAATTGTGGCTTTAGCATGGAAGGCCCTTCATGGTCTACAAGGCCATGCATGACTTGGGACTTCCTTGCCTGGTCTCTGAGCTCTCCACACCTTGAACATGCTCTTCAGCTGTGTTGCAGTGTCTGCACGTCCTACAAAGATGAATGCCTCTAGGCATTTCCAGCTTTTGCACAGCTGCTCATTCTGCATAGAATAATGTAGTCTCCTCTTCTCTTGTTGTTCTTTTGCCTGAAAAACTCCTTCCACGACTTTAGGATTCAAGTAAAACTCATCTACTCTAAAAAGGCTCCCATGCACCCCTTGCAGCCAAACCTGGCTAAGAGCTCCTTCTAATTGCTCCAACAGACCCGGCACCTATCCATGTGATCATGCTCATTGATCCGAGTTTGCCCTGTGCTTGCCTGCCTTGCAAGAACAGACAGAAAACTAGCCAGGGGCAGGAGCTGAGTCCTTTCACCTTTTATTTGTCATATCTGACATCACATCGGGAATATCAGAACCCTTAACACACAGGTGTTGAATGAATAAACAGGTGAGAGATAGCTTTCAAGTGGAGTAGAGTATTTCTGCTCAATTGCTTAGAAGAGTACTTCCCAAGCATTTTCAAATCAGGACGTACAGCTAGCTCCATAGAAAAAAGAATGGGCAGTTTGTCCACTTGAGGTGGACCACTGAAGGAGCACCCATCCACCACACCCAAGCATGGAGGGGCATCCCCCCTCCCCAAAATAAGAAGCTCTGGCTCAAAGCACAGAGTATGACAGGTCATCCTTCTACTTGTTCAGTCATCTTCACTCTGCCTTCCTCAGACAAGCCTCATGATTTAAAGGTGATATTCTGCTTTAATAACTGTGAAGCTGGCATGTTTGGTATCATTGGTTGGAGCAATCAGAAGATACAGGGTCTAGCACCCTCTCTGCTATCCAGAGATGAACACTGACATACCCTTGTCAAGTAACAAGGTTTGTTTGTTGGTTTCCCTGATAAAAATGAGCTGTTAAGACCTTCCCTAGCTGCACTGTGGGGTATTTCTGGGATAATATAATTTGCTACCGACAAACTCAATGTGAGATAAATAAAATCCTATAGGAATATGGTAAGAATTGCAAATATATACTCCTAGTATGTGAAATGATGTTATCCATTATAAGTAGGTGGACTTTAAAATTTATCTTATACACCAGGACATAAATGAGAGTGAAATAAGATACTATTAAGAAACACAACAAGATGACAGTCAGTCATTAATACGCAATCATCAGGACTTTATCAGGAATGCGATCACCCAGATTACAATGAGTATTCTAGAAGATGCTAGAATTTGAAATGTTTCTTTTAGTGGCATCAATATTTTTGTCTGTGTACTACTGCAACCCTCTGTTTATATTTGGGGCATTCATCATCTTTTGAAGGGAGCAAAGCAGAGCTCTGTTTTGATCCCTTCTTCCCCCCACCCCACTGCAGTTGAGACATAGGCATGGCAACTCAGCCCTCTCAGTCAGACCTTCTCAACCCAGACCAGGAGCACAGAAGCAGAGGATGCTCCATATCCTTGCAGATAAGTCTAGTGGCAGCCGTAATGACCACACTCAGTTTCCAGAGGAGAAATGACAGTGGTTTTAGCAGTGAGCTCTGATTGGTTCAGTGGTGCAAGATGGTAAAGTCCATGCCCAAAGATTGTGGAATGCTGTCTTCAAGGGGCCAGCCCCTGAGCCTGCCCCCCCACCCCCAGCACTGCCAATGTTGTTTCTTCTTCCTTAACTTCCAAGACCAGGTCCATGGCCATCCCCAAGGATCTGGGATCCACCTTTAACCCCAAACTTTCAATGCATTTATTTTCTGCTTACATTAGCCAGAGATAGTTTCTGCTCAAATCTAGATGCACCCTAATAAACTAAAATTTACTACACATGGAGCAACCAAGGAACTGGAAGTCATATAGCTTGCTTACAACCGCATCACTAGAAAGTGAATCAGAGCTAGAGGCCAGATCTACCGCACCCAGTCTAGAGAGCTTTGTAACTCCACACACTGAAGATACCCAATAAACATTAGTTTAATTTGCTATTTTGTGTGTTCTGTTATATAATTTTAAAGCATGCTTTCTATAAGGCCACAGTTTGAAATGGGTGATCGATGCAAGTGCTCTTGCATGGGTTTATGCAGTTATTCAACAACAATTAAGGAAATTTTGTACAGTGGTTAAAAAGCTAAGAAGAGGCAAAAACCTGGGAAACATTTTTTATAACCTTTGTTTTTCAGAAATGACAAAATACATTTCATCTTAGAAAATAAGAGCTAAAATGAAGCAATGTCCTGAAAAGAGAATTGTACGGACATTAAATGGGCAAGCATCCAATTCTCTATATGGGGTCTCAGAAACCCAACATTTTATGATGATGTGGTTTGATTAATGAAAATTAACAAGCAATGAGTACTTACTTCTTTGGAAAGAAACACCACTGGAATGGATATTCTTTCCTGTCTGTGTTTGAAAAATATGCCTTTGCTGTGATGTTTTTATTTATTTTTTTAAGATTTTATTTATTTGAGAGGGAGAGAATGAGAGATAGAGAGCACGAGAGGGAAGAGGGTCAGAGGGGGAAGCAGACTCCCTGCTGAGCAGGGAGCCCGCTGTGGGACTGGATCCTGGGACTCCAGGATCATGACCTGAGCCGAAGGCAGTTGCTTAACCAACTGAGCTACCCAGGCTCCCTGTAGACAATTTTACTATGGGTGAATCTGTTTCTCTTAACTCAATCTGCCAAGCTTGCATGTCATTCCAATGGGATGTCCATTTGTTGTTGTCTATAACATTACATCTTCATTTCTTTTTTCTCTTTTCCTTCCTAGGTATCAAATATGCTTGCTATTTCACAAACTGTTGCCAAAATAATCCTAACAGCCCAGAGCAGTTAGTATATGGAAATGAATTTATTGGTGCGGCTTCCCTTGTTTCACCTGGCTTAGCTTTGCAGAGACCCTTAAACGATCTGAATCAGCTTTTAAAACCAAGAAGGCAACTCTACGTCCAGCACATCTGCCCCATCTGCATTTCCCATTTTGGCCCTGGGCTCCAGGAAGTACTTGAGTCCACAGAGCTGCCAGGACATATTTTCACACACTTGGAACTTGAGTTACCATGGAACAGCTTCCATGGAAGTCTCCTTAGATTTCTAAAATCCTCCAGTATCAGCAAAATGGAGAACACATACCCATTAAACAAATTAGTCTGAAATCTGTTTAGAGACCAAAAGTGGTTGTCACGCATCTGGAAAAAGAGTGCATGGTGGGCTGGGTAGGGAGGGGGAGCCTAGAAAAAGGAAGATATTAATGAGTAGATCAAGAAAAAAAGGAGAATAGAAAAATATCAAGCTGAACGTGGACACAAAGTCATTAGCGGATATTGCTTTGTTTGCAGAAATGGAGAGCACAGGCTCATGCCAGAGAAGACCCGTTCCAAGACACAGCTGTTGCGAGTGTGCTTGCCTAGTTCCTACCCATTTCCTGCTTCCTTCTCACTCTCACCAAAACACTGAACTTGACACCAGCATGTCTGCTTGTGTTACCGGTGGTGCAGCCAGGTTGAAATAGCCTTAGCAATGCACAAGGACACCTCTTCCTGGTCTGCTTCTTCTGAGTCCCAGAACCTCAACTATTGCTAATCGGTTGGCTCCAACTTAGACAATGTTTTCCTTTTGCTTAGCCAGGCTTCATAACTTAGCTTACACTGATGAGTAGAATAGAGCAGTCAGCGACCATGTAGAATTTAGAGTGAGACTAAGTTTGAACCCAAGTTCCATCCTTTATGTGTTTTTTTAATTTATCTATCTGGGCCTCAGTTTCCTAACCTGAGAAATGGGAATGGTAGTGGTAAAGTGGTACATTCTCATAAGATTATTGTGTATATTACATAAGGAAACCTACATTAGTGGTTAGAATGGTACCTGGTACAGTATTAGCACTATGTGAATATTTGTTCTCATTACCTTCTGTGTGTTCCACAAAGTCTTAGTCTGCATGATAACTTATGAATTCAAAGGAATTCTCCATCACAATACCTTCCATTGCTCCAAGTTCATTGTAAATTCACTGTTCAAGCATTCATTCTGCCATCATACAGCCCTCAAAATGGTGCCGCCTGACTTACCAGGAACAGATTCTTTTTTCCCTTAGCCTCCTGCTGCATGGGGTTAGTTCATGACAAATAAGCTGTAGGGAATTTTGGAAGATTATGGAAATGTTTTAAAAGTGGATTGTGGTGATAGTTTCACACTCTTTAAATTTATTAAAAATCAATGTATTCTGCTCTTACAATGTGTGAATTTCGTGGTATGTAAATTATACCTCAAGAAAGAGGCAAAATGAAAAAAATAATGATTGCTTTAAAAAACTTCTCCCCTTGTTTTTTAGGGAAAAAGAGGCATAAAACTATAAAGAGCCGGTATGAAAAAGGGAATGGAAGCAAGTACTACATCGCTCTAATTCTTTCAGAGTTTTGTTCTTTTCTTTTTCTTCTTCTTCTTCCTTTTTTTTTTTTTTGATGACTCAATTATTTACTTAAGAAATAGTAATACATTCCTTGGCTACCAAACATCTAGGGCTTAAGAAATCAGGAAGTACTTCATATCAGGACATTTTCCAGATTGAAGAACAGGGTGAGTAGGGAGGGAACTTGGGGCTTGTTTTGAGAAATCTGGAACTTGCCACCATTTCGCTGAGTAGAAGTGCCAAGAAAAAGCTGTAGGTGTGTCAAAAAGAAGTTGAAGGTCTTTTGCATTTTAACAAGACAGACTAGGATCTTATGTAATCCTCTAACTGCTATGAGTTCCATTCAATGAAAAGAACCTTAATAAAGGAAACTGTTATTACTAGAAGCAAGGTTGATTTTAGCAAAACCTTAACCTCTTTGAATAGCAGAATTAACTTTAATCCAAATGGAGATGATCCATATGAAAAATATATATATAGAAGAAGAAAAGGAGGAGGAGGAAATTCAAATTGCATCATTTAGCAAATGACTAATCAGAGCAGTAACAAGCTTCCAGTTTTAATTGTGCCAAGAATTTTACTTCAAAACCAGTCTCAAGGAAATATTTCAGCAAATCCTCTTTGTATTTGATATTTCTATTGGCATTTTGGCAAATTCTTGATTCATTTAAAAGATGGCTAATTCTGTCTGCTGAAACTTGCGCTAGCGGGATAGGTAGCTGCTTGTTACCATGAGTGATAGATGCTGACAGCAAGTCTGAGATTTGAATTATGACAATAACAGCAGTGTATCTGACTCTGCTGATGCAGTAACTATGGAAAACCTTTGCAGTTTTCATTTTGTTTTTAAAAATATCAAAAAAAAAGACATTTAGGGTGTGTTTTAAGAAACCAATGATTTCATTCATGTTTTTACTCTTATCTTTGAGACTTTATTGAATAATAAAATATCGTTCCGTTTAGCCCCCTGTAAATTGCCACATTAGTGGCAATCAAGAAATATACTACATGACTTTCTCCAGGGTTAGAAATTTTATTTCAAGAGTTGAAAGTTGATCCTAAGTACCTGGGGTCCCAGAGGTCTCAGGGGGAGGACAGGGTCAACTCAGTGGTCTGGTCAGGACAGGAGGCGACACAGATAACTTTCCACTGAAAATGTGCCAGGCAGTTCAGGTGGCTGCTTTCACTTTATTCAGAGCACTGATAAAAACAGATCTTGTCTTCGCTAGAAGCAGATTGGCCTCTTCAGAACCGTAGACATGAAAGTACCAAGATACTGGATTTACTCTGAGTTAATGTTTACCTGAATTATTGATTGCCACATGGGTTACAAAACAGCTGGTGACTCAGTTTGTGATGCTTTTTCTTTGAATTACAAAGCCTGAGCTATAAATCCAAACCTGAGAGGATTTCTTTCATCTTTTCTACTTGTGAAATGTACCTCTTCAACAGAACCGACCCTAGGTCATTTTAAATCAATTACTAATAAATCAGTGGCACTTTCTCTTTCTTCATTGCAAGCGAAAGTAACACTTTAGGAATTAATTTTGTCTCTGGCTTACCTTTGTCTAAGCTGTTTAGTTGTGACTTTCCTTATTTATTTCACAAAATGATAGGGTATTAATTGGATTTTAAGATGCCTTGAGGTATTGGAGGTTAAACTACACAGTGGGTTAAAATATTTCAAAAACCCAGGCAGATGTTAACAACCAAATTGAACACCCCTGTATGGCAAAATGAAGTGTTTAGGACACTGTAACTTTATTTCATCAATTGCCTTGTAACTTTTCTCAATATAAAATAGTTTAGAGATGATATGCAATAAAAGGCATATTCAATAATACAATTCTTATTAAAGAGATTAAAGTCATAAATTAAAAAGAGATGCAAATGATTCAACCACTAGGGAAGACCGCAGTAATACTATCATCCAGTTGACTTTTGAATTGGAGCCTCCTGGCAGCTGGGGAAACAAAGGAAATATAATAAATTATATACATTTTTATCTCATAGAAGTTAATATAGCATTTATTTAAAAGAAATATTTTCTACTGTCTTATTCTGAAACAGAAGCTCAACCTGAGTATGTATCTTAAGCATAATGTATAAGAAAAAAAGTAACGTATATTCAAACTATACATGTGTATTGATAATGCCAATACCATTATGTTGAAGCACAAAAAAGGGAATTAGGGCCTATGCCAATAAAGTCCATTGTATAATTTTCTATTTATTTAATTTCATGCAAGGATATCATGAGAATATTTAGAAGGCTAAGTAAATAGAATGATCCCAAGATTATCTATAATAAATATAATTTCTAATGTAAGAATGTTTTATAACATACAATGCAAAGATATTTATTTCAATTGCTACTTAAGGTAGTATCCATAAGTTTTAAGGAACAGGTGAGCAGAGAGAGCTAAACATTTGTTTTGAAATTTGAGAATCAAGACCAATATTCTCTGTAAATTGGTACAGCCACTATGGAAAACAATATGAAGTTTCCACAAAATGCAAAAATGGAACTACCCTATGACCCAGCATTCTCACTTCTGGGTATATGTCTGAAGGAGATGAAATCACTATCCTGAAGAGATATTTGCACCCCTATGTTCATTGTAGCATTATTCACAATGGCCAAGACATGGAAACAACCTTTGTCCCCTGACAGCTGAATGGATTAAAAAAAATGTGATATATACAATGGGTAAAGTTGGTCAAAAGGTAAAAACTTCTAGTCATAAGACAAACATGTCCTGGGGATATTATGTACAGTACAGTGACCATAGTTAACAATACTGTATTTATACTTGAAAGTTGCTAAGAGAGTAAGAAGTTCTCACCACACACACAAAAATTTTAACTATGAGGTGATGGATGTGCTAACTAACCTTATTGTGGCAATCATTTTGTAATATATACATTTATAAAATCATCATGTTGTACACCTTAAACTTACACAATGTTAATGTCAATTATATGTCCATAAAGAACCAATATTCCCATTTGCATAAAGGCTTCCCTGTAGCCACTTGGAGGGGAAACCCCTAAACATTATAACAGGCAAAATATAGCCCTTTTTAGATTTGTATCACTTGTAATAAAATGTTTAATGTCCATTTTCTTTTATAAACTATAATATCCCTGAAGGCAGAGAGCTTGTCTGTTTTTTCTACTTCGAATTTCTGGTACCTAACAAAGGATATAGCCCATGCTAGACATCTAACAGGCATTTTGTTGAATTGAGTTTAACTATATTTAAAGCAACTTTTAGTTTCTTTAACCATCTGCAATATCAAAGAATGGAAAAAAACATCTTGGACAGAATTTTTAAAAGGAAAGCTCAATCCCTTCACAGTTCTAAATGGGATAACTTCCTGATATACTCACCAATGCAGCTAAGATGCAAAATCTACCCTCAAATAATGGATTAAGTTAATTTTCTGAATAGAATGCTGAAATGTTTTCTCTTTTGAAAATGCAGTATCTCCAGATCATAATAATTTTAACTATGATTTTATTGGTATTAAACTGTTGTCACAGATAATACTCAAATGTTCATGAAGCCATCCATGGTCCTTAATAGCCCACCAACTTTTGAGCTTTTAATCTAGATACTCAATCTCCTCTTCTTATTTACTACAGCTCAAGAAAGTATCATTTATGAAAGAAAAGTACCATGTTATTATGTTCAGTGTTAAAAAGCATAAAAATATGTACAGGCCTTAAACATATCTACAAACATAAATAACTGCAAAACTACCCTGAATTACCACTAGCTTTGTTGACTAATGTGTGATGTAATTACAGAAATTACAAAGGAACAAAGCATCTCCTCTAGTAGCATCTTCTGTGTAGTACTTTATCTCATTTGATCAGAGCAACAAACCTATAAGGTAAGGTCTCAGTAGCGGCAATTTGCAGACAAGAAATCAGAGGCCCATGTTCAAGAGTTTGACCAACCACAGGGGACCAAGAAATCTATTAGTATCATCTATGTGTCTGAGAGATAATACACTGCTGTCCCATTTCCCAGTTCTCTGCTTCTCCCAGACCTTTACTGTTTCTAAGACTTAAAGCAGTATCTAACCAGACAATGCAGAGGAACTCTTGGATAAATGTGGCTGTGTGCACTTTTTTTTTTTTTTTTTTTTGGACCTCCTTGTGGTTCTACAAAGGCCTTTACTGGATTGTTCCTTTCAGGGCAGAAGACCCATAACCATAGGTGGTGGATGGGCATGCTCCATGTTATCCACACCTCATTGGGATGAAGTCTGGGCAAGACACTGACTGACTCTGGTGAGCACAGTCGGTGGGCAGGCTCCAACTCAGTCATTTCTCCAGAGGCGCATAGTTGAGCAGCTTCTGGATCAGGTCCATGTGTTCCAGCAACATGCGGCTGCAGTAGCAGCACTTCAGGCCAAGCTCATCCAGTGACTGCGTGCATTCTTGAAAAGGCAGTTTGACTGTAGAGGTTAAGGGTGAGACCACTACAGTCAGACCATGGCTTCCATGTACAAGTGTGTAGTTTGTGCACTGCACAAGAGCTCCAAACCCAGGTCAGACAACCTACCTCCTTAGCTTCCCAGTTGTTTTAATTTAAATCTGATATTTTAACCTTCCTAAATCTCCTTTTCCCCACTGTTAATGTTAGTATAGAAATAATACATCATTCAGAGTCTTTTTGGGAAGACTAAATTAGATAAGGAATGCCAGGTACTTTTCACAGTGCAGTCTACAGTAAACACTTAATAAAATTAGTTTTTAGCGTCATTTTTTTTAAGATTTTATTTATTTATTTGAGAAAGAGAGAGAGAGAGAGCGTGAGCATGAGCAGGGGGAGGGGCAGAGGGAGAAACAGACTCCCCACTGAGCAAGGAGCCTGATGCGGGACTCGATCCCAGGACTCTGGGATCATGACCTGAGCTGAAGGCAGATGCTTAACTGACTAAGCCACTCAGGCATCCCTATTTCTTAGCATTATTAAAAATATTATTATTCTTTCTTCATCATTAGCAGATAAATAATTATGTGAACTTTTGATCATTTACTGAGGATAAGCTGTTGGAAGTGGAATAATTGGGCCAAAGTTAATGAACCTTTTGAAGACTCTTGACCTGCATTTGCCTTTGGGGATGGCCACACAATGTGCCCTCCTACCAACAGTGAATGAGGCAGCCTATATCAGTATACCTCAACCATCACTGTGATCTCAGATTTCCTCTCTGCCAGCCTCCCATTACAATCCAAATTCTTCCTTAGAGTTATTAAAGCTTCTATTTTCTGAAGACAAATATTTTATTTGAAGGAATAGGTTGGCAGCCTTCATGTATTCCCCAGTGCATGAAGATAACAAGAGTAGTTATCAAGTCAGTAACACACAGCTAAATATGTGTGTGAATAAAACATCACCCCATTATTTGTGGTGGCACAGAGAACTATGGAAATTTCCAGAAAAAGAAGGGGCACACACAAGGAAAGGATTAATTAAAGACTTTGGCAAGTAGGAAAAGCCTGGAGATTTAGGTACAACATAGCAAGGGACATGACAGATAGTCTGCCTCCTTTAGGTGTCGTCTGAGGGTCTATTGGAAACTGGAAAAGAATAAAATTGTAAACCTACACAGAATCTTTGCAGTCTATGGACACTGAGACCCGCAGAAGATGAAGAAGACCCTCTGCACAGTGCTGCCTCCTTCTGTTTACATTTATTTATTTATTTATTTGTTTAAACATTTTATTTATTTATTTGAGAGAGAGAAAGCACACAAACAGGGGGAGGGGCAGAGGGAGAGGGAGAAGCAGACTCCCCACTGAGCAGGGAGCCCAATGCGGGGCTCAATCCTAGGACCTTGGGATCATGACCTGAGCCAAAGGCAGATGCTTAACCAACTGAGTCACCCAGATGCCCCTCCTTATGTTTACATTTAACTGTATTTGATGGTTATCCATTCTGAAAGTTTTGACCCAAACAACTCTGTAGTTGAAGTCAACTATCTGTACAAAAGCACGCACTGAAACTAACTCCAGGGATCCACAGTAAGGTGTTGATGTTTTTCTTGGAGGAAAAAAAATCTAAGGGAGCCAGGGGTAGTCTGACAGAGGAGGTTATTTTCATGGTGATTTGATGAAATATTTTCTACTTTTGCAAGCAGAGCACCTGCTGGATCAGGTGGGCTATGAAAGGATAGCAGCACAGAAGAAAGGCATTCATGTATTTTGGAAGCCTATGCTTGAATCTGTTCAAAGTTATTATCTTTTCTCCTCAATTCCCTCTGTTGAAGAAAGATTCCTGGTGCCCTTTTCCCCTACTGTAAAAGTAAAACTTTCATTTTAACCTTTGAGGAAGCAAACTCAAGTGCAAATGTTCCTTCAGGTCACAAGTCTAAGCCTACTCTATTTAAACAGCTGTATATCAAATGATAGAAGAACCAAGACTCTTGCCTTGTTAACACTGAGCCTTCTTAAGAGCAGGCCCCAAATGTCATAACATTTCATACTTAATCTCTACACTGGTTAAAAAAAAAAAAAAAAAAAAAAAAAGGTTGGAAAGTTACCTGTCTTCCAATGTTTTTAAAATGTTTCTCTGTTGTTCTGTGTTGTGTTAAACAACCATAATCACTCAGATAAGAACTACCTGAGATCCCCACACTTTTCCTACTATGAATATGTTATTCTAGAATATTCTATTGCTAGTAATACCTTCTCCTAACACACACCTACATGGAAATATTTCAAGGATTAAGACTCTAAAGAGTCTTTCCCTGAGTCAGATTTTCAAATTTTATACTTTCATGGAGAATGGGCTTTAAAATTAAACCTGCTTCTCTGTTTGGATTCTGAGATATTAAGTACATTTATTAGCCCATCTGCTACTGAAAATGGCATTCCAGAAGCCCCAAAGCATTAAGTCTATGCCTTGAAGCATGAACATAAGGGGAGTGAAGATATCAGACCCAGAGAAACTATATGTCACATAGTTGAGTGCGTTGATAGTCCATGAATATTAGTTTATGTTGGCCAAGCACTGTTGAGTTTTTAAAATCTCTTCTGGCTAGTTGCAAATCTGAAAAGTCAAGAGACAGTGGCTAGAACATGGAAGGCAAAAGAGTCAAAGAAAAAAAACTTCCAAAAGCTTTGTAGATCCAACAACAAAGGTCTCTATGGTTGTAGAGGAAAGCAAATCCAGAAAGGTAGAAGAATTGGAGATGTTCAATAAGCTTTTAACACTTTTCTACGTCAAAGAAGTGATTAAATATGAAATCATTCTGGCCAGGATCTGCCTTGGATGGCATAAAAGCAAGCTCTCAACAGGGAAATTGAGACCGAGAGTTAGAAGTTCTACCCTGAGGATCAATATCTAGAAGTGTTGGTTTTCCTTATGGAAATGTCTATGAGGCCCAAAACTTTGAAAGTCCTTTTTTATTTACTTCCTCTCTTCTCCCTCCCATTCCTCCTTCCCTTACTTCACCTTCTCCTTCTTCTCCTTCTCCTGGTCTTCCTCCCTCTCCCCTTGCCCCTTTATCTTCTTCTCCTTCCTCTTCTTCTTTTACTAAGAAATGGAATGTGCTATTGAAAACAAAACTTTACTGCTTGGAAACCCCCATTTTGGCTTCCAGTAAAGTTAACAACAGGAAACAAATAATGGGGAACTTCTTCATGACTCTTTTCCCCACACTTCACCTATGGAAATTTGCCAAACACTAAACATGTGGCTACTGACTAGAGAGTGAAAAACACACCAAAAACGTATCTATGAGTCTACACCCATGGAAAAGTAAGCATTTCAATAAGAAAAGACATTTGGGTTTTATATGAAATATGGACACCCCCATGCACCTACGCAATCCCTGACTGTCATACGGAATAAAGCTTTTCTTCTTTTCTTTTAAGTAGATTTTGCTACTTTGTTGAAATAAATATATCTTTAAAATATTTCTTGCTGACTTGTTTTCTGATCACCATGACCATTTGAATCTATTGAAGAATATAGAAGATTTTATTTGTCTTTTTCTTTTTTTTTCCCCCCTACCTCTTAGCAATACATCTGTCTTAAGGTCCAAGGATGGAATATAGTGATTTTTAAAGAGGTTGCTTGGCTGTGCTATTTAGAAATCACTGTGCTCTCATGTTTTACTCAATAACTTTTCCAGTGTAAAATGGCCACAGCAAGTTCTTCCCCTAATTTCTGGGTAAGACGTTATGGTATTTGCCTATAAAACCTTTTGGGGTTCATCGTCCCCCCCTAAGTGAATCTTTTACATACCAACCCAGCTGGCAGTGGTCCTGTTTTTCTGAGGCCTAAGAGTCTCTCTTGACACTTATCATGTTCTTGTTATATAATTTATGTTCACATTTTATTTTCTTAAATATATTGTTAGTTTTCAAAGCCAATGGGTAATTATTTTTTAAGGTTTATTTATTTATTTCAGAGAGAGAGAGAGCTGGGGGAGGGGCAGAAGGGGGGAGAGAGAGAGAATCTCAAGCAGACTCTGCGCTGAGTGCATGGCTGGGCCCCATGACCCTGAGATCATGACCTGAGCCAAAACCAAGAGTCAGCCGCTTAATGGACTGAGCCACCCAGGCACCCCAATGGGTATTTATATTTACTTATATTTGTTTATATTTATGTATTTTTTATCCAGCATCCAGTAGATTTTTAATTTTCAAGAACTTAAAATCACAAATGAATAGGCCAAGGCAATAAATTCTAAAAGCATTTCCTCAGCATCCATTAACTTTAATATTAGCATTAGTAAACTTTTTATTAGTTGGCTCAGTGATTGTTTTAAAATTGGGTCAAAATCTAGTATTAACAATCATTTAAAGTGCTCTAATATAATAACAAAATATTCTAATGTAATTATAAGTGATTACATAGTTCCTTCAAAAAATGTGTTAAAGAAAAAGAAGTCTTACTTGCCTACAGGAACAAAGCCAGGATTTACAGGACTCTGGTGTGTTTCCCTTGTGTAAAAGCCATGCTATGGAAAAATTAGATTTTCCTGCATGAGGCAGCAAAGAATACTATAGCTTTTGCTTATGGATAGTGTCTTTTCTGTCAGGATGTTCTCATGACATGTCACTTAAATCAGGAACAACAACAACAAAAACCCAAGGAAATGAAAAAGCTTGTATCTAAGCATGCTTGATTAAGTGAGTTGCCATTGCTTTTTGGTAAATCCATTAAAAAAATGATGACTGTGGCCTTGTCTTTGTCTAAAGCCAGAAAGTCATGTGACTCTCATGTTGATAATAGAGGGTCAGGACTCACAAAGGACAGCTCAAGCCTGAACTAAGGATCTAAATATCAGGTTCTAAGAGCCTGGAGTCAACAGCAAATTGGAAACATCAGGCCTAGAAAGAACAGGGATCGAGATAAGAGGGGTGAACTTTGAGATCAACTGTGTTCAGATAGTACTTGAAGATTTCTTACACTAGCTAGACTATATTTTTCAAACTTTTATGTGAACAGATAAGAATCTTTTGGGGATCTTCTTAAAGTGCAGAGACAATAGACCTAGGGCAGGGTCCTAAAATCTGCATTTCTAGTGAACTTCTGGTCTGCAGGTCCAGAGATCACACTATTCTACACAAGGTTCTAGTGTGGATGCTTTGAACCTGTGGTGGGTGGCATCTGAAAATTCCAGAATATAGGTTATACCCCCAACTCCAGTTTGGTATTTGATCCCCGGGAAATCCAAGGAAAAATATGTTAGCAGATTACCCCCATTACCAAGAAAATATCACAAAACATTGACTAACAAGGAAAGCAAATAGTTATTATCAACCTGATTAGCAATGGAGAATTCATTAGTAAAAGCAACACAAGCATTGTGATGTCATAGGAAAAAGTTAAGGGCTTTTTGATAAACAGCGATACCTTGAACTGGATTTAGATCTTAGTAAAGTTTCAATAATGAGCAACATTTGCCCAAATGTCTTGACCATTCTCTTTATGCCTACCATAAAGTGCAGAGGATCATAGGACTATAATATGTGGTGATAAACTTGTTTGATTACACATCCCAGGTGCTGCTGGGTCCAATTATCTTGGTGCTAAAATATCTTCTAATTGGGTGTGAAACACACATCAGAGTTAATTACACTGTACACTACTACACAGGCTTGAAATAATTAAGACTGTTTTCATTTCTCAACTGGACTAGGGGAAAAAAAAGTACATTCATTTTAAGTTCCAATCCTTGGAGATTTCACAGAATCCCATGAGATCAGCTAGATAGGAATTTATGCAAATTTCTAACCCTAGAATCTTATTTAGACCATAAGCTTCTTATCATAACCTAGATACTTTGATCTACAGAGGTTTATCTATCTTTTTCTTATGAGTGGCATGTGCCCTTGAAAACTGAGAAATCAAAACATTATGGGATGGGAAGTTCGGTTATATTAAAAAATTATATTAGTCACTTAAGTACTAATTTGGGGAGTTCATCTTCACAACTTGGTAATCTTGGATTACCAAGGCCAACTGTCTACAGAATATTGATTACATAATACATGAACAATATTGAGAGAATTGGAATATTAAAACTAAAATGATCCCCACTTCTACAAATCATGGAAATACATTAGAGTTGGAATTATCTACCACAAGAAGATCTAGCATTTTATCTTTAGGGCAACACTGAAAGACATACTCTTGATTAAACTCCTCTGTGTCATTTAACCTAAAATATTATATCTATATCATCTATCTATCTATCTATCTATCTATCTATCTATCTATCTATATATCATCTATCTCTATTTATATCAAATAGCAAATTTGAAATTAATATGGGTTACTAATCTTCTGAAAGGTCAAACAGATGCCAAAAGGTGATAATGAGTTAGAGTGTCAGCAACTTGTTCCCAAAACCCACTGTTCCAAAAGTTTGCGGTCACATTTACCCTTCTCCTTTTGGATCATCTCCTGGCCTTGATGGACTGACTCATGATATCTGCTAGGTTTTTCCTGACCTGACTATCTCTCTGGTCACTAGCTGACTCATCCATGCTGTCATTGGTTTCTTCCACTATACTTTACTTCCCAGCCTTCATACATCACCTGCTGCTCTCCTCCTACCTTACTGTACCAATAGTTCATGTTCCTTTGAGCCAATACTTTCTGCCATTACTCATCCTATGCATGGCAATTCTTCGCAATTAAATGTTAAATCGTGATAACTCATCTCAAAATATGGTACACTCTACAGCTGCTATAAAATAAAGATCACAAAGTATCTTAGATTTTTCTGCCTGGTAAATCATTTCAGAGTCAGGATTTTTGGATGAGGATTTCTTTAACTTATCTTCTCTCTCCTGAACAATTTGATTGATCCTAAATCTTTGGTGACACACTCTTTACCCACCAGCATGGAACTTGATTTTCCTCATTTTTCCTATATCATTTCAATGCTCACTAACCTGAGCAAAAAAAAAATCCGAAAGTAACCAATGGTTATGGTTTTCAAACTTTTATTTGTCTTTTGCTCCATTGTCACTTTGGGAACATAGAGTATTTACAGAAGGCATGTCATTTTTGATAAATAGATTATTGACTCAATAGCTCTACAACATAAACCATTAGCAAGAATTAATGTGCTTGTATTTTGCTCAGTTTGTAGGTAAAGTTTAAAGTATTTAGAATACTGCAGACTTTTAATTTGTTATTCTTGAAAACTCAGTCCAAATTCAAATTTGGATTTCACTTGGCTCCTTTAAGAAGATAAATAGAGGTCAAAAGGGGAATGTGCTTATTAATCTTAAAAGGCAGATAATTAAACATTTATGATGAAAAGAATAAGTACCATTGCTTAAATTGATTTTAAACTCGTTAATTTATCAGAAGTGGAATATTGTTTTGTTGTCACAAATAAAGCCACCTTTCCACTTTTTTATTTCATTTTGTATTATATTCAAAACTCTTGAAATTTCTAAGTTTTGGTTAATTCACATAACACTTTATGTACTTAGAGAAGTCGGTAGAAGTATGACTTATAATTCCTTTTTTTTTCCTATTAGTGCTACCAGAACATACATTCTCTCATTAATTCCACAACCAGGTATTATTGATACAAACATCACGGGGATTCAAGACCTGAGCCATGAGAACTCTACCCTACTGGGCGAAAGAAAAAAAATTGTTGAATAATCTCATTAATACCTTATTACAAACTATGAACAAGAGAGGAATACCAGCTTTAGTCTGAGGATCAGGAGCACCTTCCTGGCCTTTGAGAACTGAAAAGGAGAACTCTTTAACCAGGTTAAAGGAAAGGTTTGCTTTGCGGACAAAATGGAGCATGACTAGGGTTCCAGGGCAGAAGGAAGCCTGTCACCCTGAGGAACACTGAGAAAGCCGGAGTGGCTGGAGCCAAGAAGGTTGAGGAAGGTGGTGCTGTCATGGCATTCATTCTGTATTGTCCAAGCCTCTATTCCATCTGCCTGACTTCTACCCCACTCCCTAAAAGAGGCAGCTGTTCTGAAAAGGTGGGGACCTGGTATCCCACATAGAGCTAAGGCTGGGCCCTGATCTCTGACAGTCTGGTCTAGTTGGTTCAGCTTCGGGCATGAAAACTGCTGTCCATCCACGTTGATGCCCTGTCCTCACCCAGACTCACTTCCTCAATATCTTTGGGTCTTTATTACACTCAAGAGTAGAGCTGATAGCGCAGGATTTCATATCAGGGCCTGTTCTGGAAAGATAACTCTGAATGGAAATCTGAGGGCCAAAACAGGTCCGATTATTCCAAATTCTATGCTAAAGCAGATCGTATTGTATAACTTGTCTTTGATGTGTTCTTAGAATCTAATAATAACTTAAAAATGAAGACAAGCATCTGTCTAGAAGAACTTTTAAAGGGTCTTATTTAAAATGCTTTGCACGGGAAATTACCAGAGTTGTGATTTAAATTGTCTTCTTTCATTTTTTACTATGGGGATGAATAGTAAGGCTCAGAAAACACATTCATTTATATCTTGGCAGAAACCTGCATGTTATAATCCTTGTAAGTGTGCGATCAGAGGACATGGGGCTGGTAGAAGCATGTTCCACATGGGTGGTAGAATAGCATGCCCTTTACAAAAATAAATTAAACATAATAGATTTTAGATAGAAGTGATAAACACTAGATTATAAGCCCTTTACGGCCTAGATCATATCTTATTAGCACAATAAATGTCACAGCTTGGGGAAAAGTAAATTTGCTAAGTAGAAACAATAATGAATAATTGAATGAATGACTGGATACCACTGAGAGTATACTCAGCACCCTAAAATTTTAATCTGGAGTGAACTGCAGTGTGAACTATGGACTTTGGGTGATAATGGTGTGTCATTGCAGGTTCATCAATTGCAACAAACGTGCCACTCTGGTGGGTGATGTTGCAGTGGCAGGAGTTACATGGGAGATCTCTGTACCTTCCACTCAGTTTTGCTGTGATCTAAAACTGCTCCTGGGCACCTGGGTGGCTCAGTGGGTTAAATGTCTGCCTAAGGTAGGTACACTTTATGAAACTAGATTCAAAGATAACCAGAAAGGTTAAAAAATAAAATAAAATAAAATAAAGATAATCAGAAATGCTAATGCCAGATGGAACCATTAGATCCTGAAGGAAGCTCAAACTGGGTTGGCAAAGATGCACAGGAATGCAAACGTCAGTGTTTCTGCTGCCGTTGAAAGCCTAGGTAGACTCCGCTCTTGGCTATGCTTTCGGGAAAATGCAGTTTTATGTCAGTGTGGGTAGAAGCTAGGCACAGGGAAGCACATGACCAAAGATGTGATTATGCATATTCAGGGCGTAGCAAATTGTTCTTCAAAATAAATCTTTAACTATCAACTTGAAAACTCCTGAGTTTCTACTATGATTAAAATTAGTCACAGGTAGGGGCGCCTGGGTGGCTCAGTCGTTAAACGTCTGCCTTCGGCTCAGGTCATGATCCCGGGGTCCTGGGATCGAGCCCCACATCGAGCCCCACATCGGGCTCCCTGCTCCGCGGGAAGCCTGCTTCTCCCTCTCGCACTCCCCCTGCTTGTATTCCCTCTCTCGCTGTGTCTCTGTCAAATAAATAAATAAAATCTTAAAAAAAAAAAAAAAAAATTAGTCACAGGTAGTTCTTTTTTTTTTTAAAGATTTTATTTACTTATTTATTTGAGAGAGTGAGAATGAGAGAGAGAGAGCACATGAGAGGGGGGAGGGCCAGAGGGAGAGGCAGACTCCGCACTGAGCGGTGAGCCTGATGCAGGACTCAATCCCAGGACTCCAGGATCATGACCTGAGCCGAAGGCAGTCGCCCAACCAACTGAGCCACGCAAGCGCCCTATCACAGGTAGTTCTAAGGAAAATCCCCTTCATGAGTTTCTGACTCTGTGGCTGAATGCAATGGCATCAGGACAAAAGAGAGGTTGTATCAGTATCCTCCAGGAGTTTGCAATCAAAAGAAAAGAAAGAAAGATTAAATCAGGCCAATGCAAACCCAGAAAAACAAATGTTTTGAACATCTAGGTCAGTTTGTGGACCATGGCAAAATGCGGCATTTATAGGAGAATCTCAGGACAAAAAGCAAACCACAATAATTTATCTTTCCCACTTCCTAGGGCATCTGGGCCAAGTTTCATACTTGATCAAAAGAAGCCCAATTCTATAATTTCTGCTCATAGGAGAATAGACCAAGAAGTAGGTAAAAAAAAAAGAAAAAAAAAAAGCCAAGAAATTCTTCTTCATCGTCTTCTTTTTAGTAGCCAGAAATAAAGAGGATTTAATCCCATCTGGGAACTGTAGTCATTTTTCAAAATCAACTTTTCGAGACACTGTTGTCTTATGTTTACCTTCTAGGTGTCTACTTTCTCAAGGTAACAAAAAAGGTTCACAAGGATTCTTATCTCCAAGTGATAAACAGATGCAAACAGAGCCCGGCCTATCTGGGCTACCACAAGGCCTGTTTGACTAATTGCCCTGATAGATCATTCTCCTGATGCCTGATGTTGTTATTGTACCCAGCATAGCTGAGATAGCACATGTTTAACCCCTGACCTCCCAGCTGCCTGGACCACATTGCTCTGGAACGAACCGTTCTCCATCATCACTTCCTCCCCATGGCAGCCCGGGAAAGAGATCTGTTTCTATGCAACTAGCAAAGGCTCTGACCCCGTCATGAGTCACCAGTCTGTCTACCCACTTCCAAGATTCCCCCTTTATATATTTATTCAGCTTGTCAGAGTTCCTGGCAAAGAGGATAATGATATTTGAGGGAAATAGGACTCTTGCTAACACGGGGAACGGTGATCCCATAAATCCGAGATGCCTGAAGTGAACTCTATGGGCTTCCTATGAACCAACCCATTCCATCGTACTCCCTTTCCAGGTACCTTTCACTTTAACACAAAAGATAAAATAGCAAAAGCCACAGAAGGAACAACAACAACAAATATTCCAGGGCCATTTATTACAATGTAGGGAAATACCTGATTATTCTGTGCCTTAGGGTACTACTTAAAATCTCTGTAAGACGGGCTAAATACCACTACTCGCAGCAGAAGTGAGAAGCAAATGTATTTTATTGTAGATAGGTCAGCGTTCTTTTATTGCATGCTTCACACATCTTATTCACAGAACTTACATTCATCAGGTCTTAACAGATTCTGCCAACACTCGGTGATTCAGCTGCTGACAGGCTAGCCGAGGAGTGTTGTGCAAAATTTCACGTTATGCAACGATATAGAAACATTACATGGGAATAACACAACGGCAAGTGGTGGTTTTTATGACCATTTGTGTTAATTAATGAATTATGTTGTCTTTACAGAGAAGCAGAGAATATACGGAGAAAAAGAAAAACGTAATCATTATGGAGTGTATTTGCATTTCTGTTCATCTTCTTTAAACATCCCAAACTTAAATGGACATGAAATATTAGAGGTTATCACATTGGGGGAAAAAAGATCCATTTTGATACATAGTGTATTTCAGCTTTCACTGAACCATTTAACGTAGACTCAAAGCATCATGGCTTAATTATAAAATAGCTCAATCTTTCCAACACTTTGTTCAGCCATGTCTTTAGACGTTTGGTAACATTTCAACTAAAAACAAAAAGAGCATATTTGTTTTGTGAAACTAATTACTGAATACTAATGTTATCAATCATTATTATCTTTCTCACGTAGTAAATCTGATATTTTCCTCTGCCCATTAAGAAAGCAAGATGGCAACATGTAAAATATTGAGTGGGTTGACAAGATATTGAAAATGCCTGAGGGAAAACCAGACAAATAATCAAAGTTACGCGTGTCAATGGGTTTGCACTGAAGGAGAGCGTGACACAGATGGGGCACTCATTGCCAGATGAGCTAGATTTAGCTTCATCTAGGGAGCTTCGAATTCATTCTGAATCTCAGTTTTCTCTTACATGACGTTAATGAAGCCTTTCTAACCAGCTTCCCATGAAGTTTAAATGATATAAGTTTAAATGATACAGTGGCCGGAATTAAAGAAGAACAAATAATTGATTGATCCCAAGTCCCTTCCTGCACTCTCTTGTACAACTGCCAGAGATTCCAATTCAGTCAAATTTACCTTCAAGCTACTTAGAGAATAATTTCACTGACCTCGCACAAGTTTTGGAAATTTTAACCCACAATGAGATACCTTGTCTTCTGAAAAGGAGGAAAACTAATGTTAAACATGAACAAGTCTTGTCCCATTGAAAGAGAGAAAGAAACGAAGGTGAGTTTCTATGAGCAACAACAAAAGTTAGATCCCTTTTGTTTATCAGAAAATTTAGGGGGACTTGCCAAACAGCAGGATTGTGTGGGGATGAAGCTCAGAGGCCAAGGATGTTACAGGATAAAAATTAACTGAGGCTCTGATGAGAAGCAATTCTGGCTTTTATCGCAACTTAAGGCTAATTTATAGAAATTTCAGACCTGGTTCCTTCATCTGTAAAATGGATAACCGTATTTGTTTCACAGAATTATACTAGGATTAAATGATATAATGTGAGTAAATCACTTGTCCTAGCAGAGAAGACAAACTTAACAAATGCTACTTTATTTTTTTTAAATATTCTATTTATTTATTTTGACAGAGAGAGAGAGAGACAGTGAGAGAGGGAACACAAGCAGCAGGAGAGGGGAAAGCAGACTTCCCGCTGAGCAGGGAGCCCGATGCGGGGCTCGATCCCAAGACCCTGGGATCATGACCTGAGCCGAAGGCAGACGCTTAACGACTAAGCCACCCAGGCGCCCCAACAAATGTTACTTTAAAGTTTGTAGTATTAATATGAACAACATGAAATGATTTGAAAGCAATTGAGAATACCTTGATTCTTTTTAGAGTGTTAGGGTTCTTACTTTCTCACAGATTTGTCTCTTCCTCATCATCTCTTAAATATTAATTCATGTTGAAAGTCTTTGCCAATTTCCCCTTTCTTGTGTCTTATCTAAATCTCCAACCAGTGGCACCCGTTCAAGTTAATGTCAATATAGCATCCCATGTTAGGATGAGATCCAGAACGCAGGATGAACAGGAAAATACTCCTTTCACATATTTTTTTTTATAATTTATACATGCAAAGCCTAAAATTAATCACATCTCCAAACATTTGGATCCAATAATGCAGAGCATTGGGCAAATAATTTACCAGATTTTCAATGACTCCAAATAAAGATGGACAAATATAGGAAAATCTAGACCAATAATTTTTCTACACCTGGTGTCAGTCTATCTGTCTGAATATCTATCTATCTATCTATCTATCTATCTATCTATCTATCTATTATCTATCATCTATCTATCTATTTAATCTGGTGTAGCATTTTAAAATGATAGGTTCACAAGTGAAAAGTTTGTTGTTTATAGTGTCCAGTTTTCCTTGCAATAAAAAGAAGTTAACGTGTTCTGTAGTGTATTTAACTAACTGATACCCATTACCTTGCCAATTTCTATACAAATACATTGTAGGAAAACTACTTTTTGATGTACTAATAACCGATAGACATCACATTGCTCAAGGATGACTGTAGTGTTGGGTTTATGGATTTAACATCCCAGTAATGATATTTTTAAACCACAGCTCTCTTTTAAATAAATGTAAGTAATTGGATTTTCTTCTGTATAAAAAACTGTCAGATAAATGTTATAAATCTGAAAGCCGAAAAGTAGAGAAGAAATAGTAATTTATAAGTCACAATGGAGTGTTTCACAATTTTTGTTTAACAAAACATATTTTACTCTGCTTACACCTTGATCTATAGGACCCCACTGATTACAAGGCTGTAAATTGTGTGAAGAGCTCTGCAGAAAATCATAAAAGGGCAGTGAGGGGGCCTTATATCATGGAGTCACTCGGTCCCTAAGACTCAACCAGGACTTTGATATTCAGTTTAAACACAACCATATATTTTTTATTAATAATGAATAGAACCACTTGTTTCAATTTCATAAGCCCAATGCACCAAAGCTGGTGAGATTTCTATTACCCATGACCTGGATATTAATCCTTTGATTTAAAAAATTCTCAATTTTTCAAATATTAACTTAATACTGAAACAATGAGAAACAACTTTCCCAGCAATTTTGGCACATTGAACAGGGAAATAAGAGTGGCCATTCTTTGTTCACGAGGAGAGCTATTAAAAATGCTTTTGGTACAGGAAATACTTTTTTTCTCCACAGATATTAGAGGATATCTTCAGGAAACTCAGCAGATTAATCATATGAGCCCTGGCTCCGCTTTATTTAGAAGTAAAGGATAAGATTTAACACTCATCTTAAAATGTAAAATCCCTCTTTCAGTATTTCATGATGCTGATATTCCTTGTTTGAGTGTTTTTCTGTTGGCTCAGAAACTGATAGCAAAGAGTTTTCCCTTACTTTTTTTTAAATTTTTATTTTTTTTTTTAGTAGTGGGCCAGGGGAAAGATAAAAGGAGAATGTTGATTAAGTTTGCTTGGATTTTTAACATGAAACCACAAGATTAAAAACAGTAATGTATTTTTTTTAATTCACAAAGTAATAGGCCTAAGCATAGGAGTTTCTAAAACTTCCAATTTGTGTTGACATAATGATTATGTACAAGTTGTTTTTCAAAAGGTTTCTGAACAAGAAAATTTTATGGAAAGAAACAAGTGTTCCTTCATTCTTTGTTGGATGCAGAGTATTCTGCTTTTTGGTAGAATTTTTCAGAACAACCCAGAACCGCCTTTTCTAAAAGATACTCTAAGACATGTGTTTCCTTACACTTCCTCAGGAGAAGATATAACTTATATCCATTTTGCTAAAACTCAAGGAAATTCCCTTTGAGACTTAGAATAATCACATGGACAAAAGTACATATTTCACAGTCACTACTCTAAGCCCAGGACCAAACACTGCAGGGAATGGTTGGAGAAGAAAACGGGGTGGACATGGGACATCTCAACTCTGCTTTTAAGGAAACTATTTGCTGACTGGGAAACTAGAAATGACATAAACTAAATTAAAAACCCATTTCTGAAGCCACATTTCAAGTGCAGCTTGAGGCTATGCTACAAACAAGGATGTAGATGATGTAGAGAGAGGGTTGAGATTGTGAGACAAGGACGTCTCCTGGAGGATGCTAGGTTGGGACAAGTCCCGAAGATAGTATGGAAGATGACCTGGCTATCTTGGAGGGTCTGGGGGGCAGGCAGAGCCATGTGAGCAGTGATGTTGAGTGCTGAGGGCACTGAGGCCAGATTTCTCTAGATTTCCCCCATTCCCCATGCCCTTGGCAGCATTCAGGAAGACACATGGAACCAAATACTGCATGTGTAGATTTGTCCTTAACCATGCAAGTTCTTCAGACCCTCAACTCGAGCACGAAAGTCAAAAGTATATATTTTAAAATTGCTTCTTGTCTATCTCCTGGGTGGGGAGTACCATGATAGTTACTTCTCCGAACTTCAGTTTCCTTATCTGTGAAGTGGAGACATTCATAATGGAATTGTGAGGACCGATTTGTTTAATGTGTGCACAAAATTGAGTCAAGCGCCTGGTACCAAAAAAGCACTCAATACATGCACCCTGTCAGTATTATAATTATGGACTTTATTCCCAAGAATAAAGATGTCTTGAGCAGCCTACATGATGGTTTGCAGGATTTCACCTTCAACTATCAGCAGTGTGAACAGAGTGAGTGGAAAAGATGGATGAAGCCTTTACGACAAAAAAAAAGGTATTAACTTGGACACGTTCATGTGATTTGGGGTGTGCTATCTGGGGACTGAAATTCCATATTTTACTCACTATCCGCCTTCTACCTGGGTTACAATTACCATGCTAAGTTATAACAAGAGCACAAAGTCCTATTTAGGTACTTGATAGGTGACTATTTTTTAACTGAGAACCTATGAGAGGGTATAAGAGTCTGAACTCAAGATCCTCAAAGATCACTTAAAAAAAACCTCTCAAAGAACACACAGATACAAGGGGTAGCCATGAAATATTTTACCAGCTAAGGCAGTTTGCTTTGTAACAAGGAGTAAATGTGATATACAAATGATAATGTACATGAGAATGTACCTGATCGCTTTGTATATTGGCCGTTGTTTTATTTTAGATGAAAAACTAGAAACTTTACATGGGCTGAGGCATTTTTAAGAGAATTCACCACAAATTTTGAGATCCTGTGGTAGTGTTTTAAAGGAACTGGATCTGAGAGTAATAAAATCATTTTTTTTTTATGTTCAAACATCCCAGGGTGTTGGCCTGTATATCCATTTCTCAGGGTCTCCTGTAAGCACCAGCTTAAGGAGAGAAACTTGAAAGGCAACATTTCAAATTAAATGCCCTCAATATGTTTATCTCCATGGGTAATTTGTAACAAATCTGGAATAGCAATTTTCCACCAAATGAAATACTGCAAAAGATGACTTTTATTTTTTCCTCCTTTTTAAAGTACAGGTCCTGGTCAAGAGACTATAAAGAGGTTCTTCTAGTCAAAAGAAATTACCTGCAGTCCTTTGGGCCCTATAATGCCTGAAAGATCATGTGTTGTGTCCCTAAGAAAGTTGGATGGTGCAGGGGAAGTGGCAACCCACTGAGAAAACCTAGGATAAGGGAACTTTCAAAGCCCTCAGCTAAGTTTTAGCAGCAAGATTAGCCATTAGCTTGGCCAGCTTGTTTAGACACCAAATTTACATTCCCCTAGAGGAAAGAAAAACAAATTTGGAACACCAGGGTCCCTGGTCCCCAGAAAATAAACCTGCTTTTAAGTAGAAAGAGTAAGAACTGATTAGGTGGTTCTTTTATTTTTCTAAGCCAGGTAAGTTCATTTTTCAAAAAAAAAAAAAAAAAAACATATTTATGAGAGGAAAGATAACCCAGAAAAGCAATTGTAGGTGCTGGAAAAGATTAGACTGCAGAGGGGAATTTTTAATGACACCTTTAGTGCCAAATATGTTTTTTACTAGTTAATTAAAGTAATCACAAATCCCACTTTATTTTTTTTCACTTGGATCAGCAAGCGGATGAAAATGGCCACTCTAAATGCTACTTCGGTTTCAATTTAGAGGGCTGGAATTGAGTTATGTTGTGAATGGAGAGAATATACAGTGTTTCTTATGTGTAGCTTGACAGTTTGCTTATGTTCCATGGCTAAATTTTAAGCCATCCCTAGTGAAAATGAGAATAATAAAAACAATGTCCAGAAAGCCAAGTGAATTTAATTTAAAGAATTATCATTATGTATTTCCTGCCTTTTTTGGTGTAAAAATGTCCCTTTTTTAGGAAACACTGGTGATGGTGAAAGTTCCTTGTGTTCTTTCCCAGGGTGTCTAATGCATACACTGTGAAGTTAGCTATATGTTAATTTTAAATCTATCTTTTTACTTATTTATGAAATTAAATTATCAAGAACCTTCCCATGTATACTCTCATTTAGAATGCTTAATTCACAAGAAAATGTGCTTTATTTCACCTGCATTTGGGATGAAAATGTAGCAAGGACATCTAGATAACATCGTCCATCATGTGTTTTGGTAGGCAGAAATCATTATCTGTGTATGTCCAAGCATGGCATCATGCTGTGACATTTTGACCTTCAAAAGCTTTGAAAATTTGAGATGCCCCTAATGACCACTGAATCCAAGGACGATTTTCTCCTGAGATCTCCCTTTCTCCAAGGATGGTTCGGCAGTCGCTCTTTCTTGAAGAGGCTTTCCTAGAGCTGTTAGTTTTCCAGCATCACAAAAACAAAGAAACTAGCAAAGTGAGACGGTGGTTCACAAACCCAAAAGAAAAAAGAGCCATGCTTTCACAAAGGACTTTTACAAAAAGGGCTTCCAGGAAACTGATGCTCAGTCAATAGATGAGTCAATAGTATCTGCAGCCTGGCACCCAGGAGTGGGGAAGAGCTGGTAAAAGGGCAGTAGATTGGAAATAAATGTTGTGGGCTGACAGGCTGGAAATCTGATGCCTGGTATTCCTGTCACAATACATAATAATGTGAAAATGAACAAAGCCTGGGAAAAGTGTAAGTCTAGTTACTGTGAGTAGATGCAAATGCAGGGGGCCGAATGATAGAAGCTGACAGCTTCAAAGGCATCCTATTCCTTTGCCGTCGGCCAAATTGTTTGATGAGAAAACGTTTGTAGTACTTAGCCTGGCTGTATGGCTTCTTGCCCCTTCCTGCTAGCTTGTGGACTTTCTATCAGGATTGTGGATAAGACAGAAGAAGACTGTATAGATGAAATTTAGAACGTGATGACTTCAAGTCCCCAGAGGTGCCAAGAGAAGAGTCTGACAATTAGGTTAGCACCATGCAGCATCTGGTAGGAGTTAGGGTACTGCCACTCATTTATCATGACTTCCATCTCCAATGATGGAGAACACCCTGGATTCTGTGTTTCGAGTTCTTGGAACTGCATAAATCTTTTGGCACCCACAGATAAGTGAGGATGTTTCCCCTAACTGTCTTACAGTTATGGACAGTTCCCAGAGACATAAAGGTAATATAAATAATGTGCCTTATGACCAGCATATTAGGGATTTTGCATCAAAGTCATATGCAAGTCTCTCTGCGAATCATCTAAAACATTATATTGAAAATCTGTACGCTCCTGTGGTCTGAAAAATGTCAAGACCTCCATCAGTTTATGTTCCATGAACTACATTTTGGTTTTCCTAGTGAAAAAGTAGAGGCCAATGGTTTTAAGTTATTGTATAACTGTCCCTAGTATAATCCTATAAAATAAAACAATCCACATTCTAGGAATAAGCCTGCTTGTAAATTCAATAATTTCTCTGATTTCCAATGCTGTCCATTTGTGTTTTGACCTGGAAATCAGAGTGCGCTAAGGAGGGGGAGTTCTCCTCTGTCCAGCCCAAGAAGTCTCTACAATGTGTTTACTCTGGCTTTGGCAGTAGTGAAATTCTGGACGAGAGTTCTGGGATTCTTCCGCACTCCTCAGAGATGTCACATCTCCGTGCCTTCGCTGCTGTTTTAACTACAGAATAAAGCTTTAAGCCTGAAATCATGGGAGGGCATCAAACTGGGATGGGTATTCTGGCTTCTTGGCCCATTTCCACACTTTCTGATTTGTGCAACTACCAGAAATTGCTCAATATCCATAGACCTAAGATTCTCAAAACAGAGCACTGCAGTAAATATTCTCGAGTGCCTTCCAGCACTGAGTCTCTATAATGCTATAAAACCTCAGACCCCTCCACGATTATCATTCTTTTCTCCCTTAAAACGAGGGACAGATGGTCACTAAAGACTTCCAGGTCTGAGGTTCTGTCCTTTCCGACATCTAATTTAACTAATATACACTGAGCATGTATCATGCAGTTCACTTTCACATGGATGACCTCCCTATAAGAGATACTATTATTCCAGTTTTATAAATTAAAAAGAAAAGCACCAAAGTGGAAGTTAAAGGAGCTGCTTAAGGTCATATACTCAGTGAATAGCTGAATTGGGATTTCACCTCATCAGGGAATATTTCCAAACCTACGACTCAGTTTATCATAGTGAAGCTACCTTAAATCTCTTAGGAATTATCAGAATTTGATCTTCAAGCCTTTTCTTAAAAACTTCTGGAAGTATCCGTGGCTGCATCACTCAGAAAATTAGTAAACTGGCCCACTCAGCCTTCAACGCTCTGCAGCCTCACCAGATCTCTATCAAAATCTTCTTCTTTAGGAAACTGCTGTTTGTACAGACTCCAGAGGACAGGTAATTATGAGGCCACACCCAAAACATCTTGACATGTTGATCGCCAATGCATCTGACCTCAGTGAATTACAACAAAAATGAGTAAAATAATATAAAACTGTATGTGAAACATATTTTTCCTACAGCCCAAGTTAGCTGTGGCTCAGTCAACAATATTTTCCCTGCCCAATTTTGAAACATTTGAGAGATAAACAATGAAGTCAAGCAAGTGGGGATGAAAAGAGCCACTTTATACTGATAAAAAATGGACTAGAAAATCGTGGCTTACGTAAGTGATTGCAATGGATTTGTCACCAATGAATCCCAGAATGAGCCTAATGCCTGCAAGGCCAGAAAGCACTGGACAAACCAGGCTTCCCAACATCAGGGTCTGTCCCTGTCAAACCTGGAGCGCGAGGACAAGACTGGAACGCACTGTCTGAGTGAGCAGGCTAGTTCTCAAGCAGAACAGAGGGAGAGGGGCTACCCTGGGCTTATGTGTTTCCTTACTCAAACTCAGCATTCTGACCACTACTTCCCTTCTCTGGGGGAAGAGTCCGTGAGTGGGGCAAGGGGCCAAGAATGCTTAGGGAAAAACTTCCTTCCTTAGAAGCCAGAGGAGTGAGGAAGAAGTGAATCTGCAAGAACAAATGATAGGATTTCTAGGAATTAAGCATCTCACAGGAGGCTCTACTCAGACAGAGAGAGAGAGAGAGTGCATGAGCAGAGGGAGGGGCAGAGGGAGAAGAAAATGGAGCAGCAGACTATCCGCTGAGCCCAGAGCCTGATGCTGACAAGCGCTCCATCCCAGGACCCTGAGATCATGACCTGAGCCAAAGTCAGACGCTTAACAAAATGAGCCAACCAGGCGCTCCTAGATGTCCCCAATTTCTAATTTTGCTTAGGAGTTCAGAGTTTTCATATCAATCTCTGAAAATACTACCTTCTTCTAACCTTCTAGTTTCTTCCGTAAAGTGGTTGCCCAGTGTTCTTTAGCTTTCTGGATAATGGATGGCTTATACCATGATCTATCCCTCTTCTGCCAGAGGTTGCGTTCCCATGTGTGCTTCCAGACTATAATGATATCTTTGAAAGGACTCATTCAAAGTGATCATTTGGCAATCCAAGTTCCACAGCATAATCCAGAGGAAGGGCATGAAATGTTGGCACTCTTAGCCTTTCCGAGTAGGCCAAAGTGGATACTCTTCTCTCTACTCTCCTTCTGGGCCCTCAGCGGTCTATAGATACACCTTTCTATTCTCTTTTGCTGCTGGTTGCCTACCAGTAAATATTGACTCTCTGACAAGCGGTATCCAAGGACAATTTCTTCCAGTTAAAATGTCATTGGTATAGTTTACCATTAACAGACATAATGACCAGGCAAGTTAAGGTAATAGTCTTTCAAAGTTTCTACAGCTAGCATCCTTTTAGCACTGTGGTCTACTGACTTAAGGGTGTTCTTTCTATGCTACAGTGTTTTCTCATTTGAGAACTGAATGACAGTTTTCTGGATTTTCATATGGAATAGAAAATCAGTACTTCCCAACAATTTTATTTTATTTTATTTTGTTTATTTATTTGACAGAAAAAGAGACACAGCGAGAGCAGAAACACAAGCAGGGGGAATGGGAGAGGGAGAAGCAGGCTTCCTGCCAAGCAGGGAGCCCGATGTGGGACTTGATCCCAGGACCCTGGGATCGTGACCTGAGCCGAAGTCAGACGCTTAATGACTGAGCCACCCAGGCGCCCAGTACTTCCCAACAATTTTAAATTCAGTTGCCCTAAAGGGTCATCTGAAGTCTGTTTTGATGATATCTTATCTGACAATCCTAGCTCAGGACTGTGCTTGTCTGTATTAACCATTTCAGCCTTATATTATTTGTCCCGGCTTAAATGAATTTTATTTTCAAAAAGCTGATGGTAAGCTCTTGAGAACACTGACCTTGTCTTATAAATCTCTCAAATCTCCCACATTATATGATCCCTGGATGCCAATTGATTGGCTGAAGGATCTGTCCTCGTGTGACCCTGTTTGTGAATAACACTGCTTAATTATTCATACATTTTTATCAGAGTGTCATGTTTTGATACAACTTAATGGGAAGAGTTGGAGGATATAGAGGGAGAGTACTAAGAAACTGATGCCAAATAATTAAAACGATTTCGCCCAAAGACATCCTGCTAGTTAGCTGCCTATGTGGGGCGAAAAATTTAATTCTCTCAACACTTAGTACAATGAGGTTTTCTTGTAACCATGCTGAGTTGTTGACATCTTCCCTAGTCTAGGAAGCCACCAATATAATTAAAATGCATATTTTGTATTGTGAAACCCAGTGATTAAATTGAGTAGATTTTAGATGGGGCATAGAAATCTACATTTTTATCAAGGGCCCAGGGTATTTTTTTTTAATATTTATTTATTTATTTTAGAGAGAGAATGAACATGATGGGGGGGAGGAGGGCAGAGAGAGAGAGGGAGAGAGAGAGAATCCCAGGCAGACTCCCTGCTGAGACTGACCCAGGGCTTGATCTCACAACCTGAGATCATGACCTGAGCCTGAGCCAAAATCAAGAGTCCAATACTCAACCCACTGAGCCACCCGGTGCTAGGACCCAGGATACTTTTAAAAAGGAATTTTCAGAACCCAAGCTCTCTTGCTATCTCCTACTTACCATGTTGATTTTTCCCCCTAGGTCTAACACCTACATATGTGTTTTGTGTTGAGTGAGAATGTGTGTAAATGGCCAAGGAACAGTTATGTCTTCAAAACTTTTTATTGCAACCACAGTGACTCTAGTCTACCGTGACTACATCTATAATCACACCTGCATGAATTTGAATGTGTTTCTGATATACTTAATGAAAGAAATGACAACAGCATACCTCCCAAAAGTCATGGAGTTCAAAGAAAAATAATTCAATTTGTTATTGCCCATTGAAGAGCTGGATACAAATAAATTTGACTTAGCTTTGCATAAATTATGCTCACATTTCATGCTGTGTTCTATCTGGATTAGAAAATAAGCTACTTGAGAGGAGGGACAATGCCTACCTTGTTTACTTTTATAGTCTAGAGAGCAATACAGTGTCTAAAAGATAGTAGATACTCAACAAAAGTTAAGAAAATAAGGTCCCTGGAGGAAACCACAGGAGTTTTCAACTACTCATAGGAGACATGACCATATCAGTGTGTGTGTTTATTATACTAGCAATCAACTTTTGTTAAAAAGCAAGTAATGAAATGCCATTCTTGCCTAAATCTGGGGAAGCAATTTCTGAATGCTATTATGGCATATATAAAGGATTAGATGTTATACATATGAAATGCTTAGCATTGAACTTGGTACATAATAGATGCTCAATAAAAACCTACTAATATAATTATGAATACTATTATTATAAATATTAGGTTTTAATTAAAAGGAAACTCTCAGGAACCAACTTCCAATTATATGTGGTTCCTGAGCAGGAGAAGCTCACTAAGCATTAAAATCCCTAGGAATTATACCTCTGAAGACAATATAGATAGGGTTTTCTGGTATAGAGTTATACTTATAAGCTTTTCTGTGAGTTAACAGAATTTATGAGCCTCCGATCATTTTTAAATAAATCTGTCTTCCGATAAATCGCACATACTGAGAATACTTTAAAAACATAACAAATAATTCTGTGGCATTTTATGAGAGAAACTATATTTTAGAAAGAAGGAAGTCTGTGTGTGTATTTGTGTTTATATTAGAAAAATGGTAAGATTTTTTTTTAATTGATATGGTCTGGAGTTGTCTCTCTTGATGTTTTTTATGTTCTCAAATTCTTTTAAAGAGAAGTGCATAATCAGAGACATGCACTCGGCCCATAAATTCCCATGGTCCAAATTTTAAACCAATATTACACTGCAATAAATTCCTGTTTACCACAGTCCAGACCACTAAGATGGGGAAATACCACTAATGGATTTTATGGGATTTTTGTAAATGCTACCCTCCAGTTTTATGCTAAAAGTGAGAGAAGTATTAAGTAAATTTTTGGTCAGATGTAAACAACTTCCAGGATGTGTCAAGGATCAGTGAATTCTGCCCAAGTTTTCATAACCGGTGGTTCTTAACTTTTTCTTTCTTAGGGATCACTCAGAGAACCTCATGAAGAACATAGGCTTTCTCTGAAAAAAATATGTTTTTACACATGCACATAAAGTCTGGCATATAATATCAGGGTGTTCAGAACTCCTGAAGAAACTGAGTTTAAGAAAAAAGGCTCACACACTAATTATATAAACGATTTCCAGCTAAGGTTGAGTGCCATTTCAGGAGGGAACCCTTCTTGCCAAATGCTACATGTTTCTACTCAGTGATTCTCTTGGTAAAGAGCCAGCACAAGATGTGAGCAGGTGTATCTGCAATACGATTACTCACTTGAAAACCATGGAAATAGAACTGAATGCATGACTCTGGGGTGATATCCCATGACCTCTTTTTCCCTTTGAAAATCCCAGAAACTATCTCTTTAATAAATTGTGATAAGTAGAATTTTCTTTATAAATGCTCTTTAATTATCAGTATGTCAGTTATATTATATATTAATGGCAAGTATTTCCTCCATACCTGGTGTGTCTCTGGCACTGTACTGGACTCTAAGGCAGTCATACACAGGCTCCATAAGGCAGAACCTTAGTCCTTGAAGAAGTTCAAAGCTGTTTGAGAGTACTAGATAAACTTTGAAACAAGAGCATAACTAATGAGAATACAGCACACACCAAACAAATCTCGAGATATTTGTCACTATTATGTATGTCACTGGAGGAATATTCAGTATGCTTTCGATTGCCAAAATGGAGTGTCACACATAGGGACTTAATTAGAGTGGAGACTTGGGGGCTCAGCCAAGTATTGCCCAGTGGCCTACAATGGGACAGAAAATATGTGGAAGGTATGGAATAAGGATTGAGGAAGGAGAAACAACCATCTCCCTCCTCTCCCCCTCCACCCTGTCAAAGCAGCTAATTTTGGAGTTTATGTGCCATGCACTGTCTTATATATGTTAATATATAACTTATATATGTTAATCTGGTCATACCTCATCACTGTACTGTGAGGTAGAGCCTACCTGCACTTTACTGCTGTGATCACTGAGGCACACCTCATCAAAGATCTCAGGGCTAGGAAAACGGGACCACCAGGATACCAACCCAGGCATACCTGGCTCCAGAAGCCATGCCTTTAACCAGTATGTTGTTCTGTTTGGGGGACTGCCAGCACTAACTCTGTACCAGGCAAAGTGCTTGACTCTGAAAAGACAGAGCTCAAAGTTAATGCCCCACTTAGGTATACGGAGTTTCCAAAGATGGGCACAACACCACCTCCCATCCCACGTATTCAGTAGCAATGTGTTCTTGCCACACCCATCAATGTTTGGAGCCTGTTCTTTCCCCCTGGGACTCAGGTAGTCTCTGTGACTGCCTTGACCAATAGAATATAGCAGAAGGTCTGGAACTTTGAACTTCTGAATCCAGATCTTAGGAGAACCGGAAGCTCTTGCCTGGGCCTCTTGGAATGCTCACTCTTGGAGCCCTCTAAGAACCTGCCGCCATGTTGAGACAAGTCCAAGCCATATGGTCAGAATACTGGTAGGTTCTCTGGTAGACAAACCCAGCTGAGACAAGTAGCCACCATCAACTAACCAGAGATAGGAATGAGCCCAGAATAGTCTCCAGATGACTCCAGCCCCAACTGCCATCTGACTCATCCAAATGAGATGCCAAGTGACCATATTCCAGCTGAGCTCAGTCCGTCCACAGAAGTATGAGAAATAATAATAAGTGCTTGCTTGTTTTAAATTACTAAATTTGAAGTGATTTGTTATATAGCCATATAAAACTAAAATATCCACCTGCAAGCAGCTCTATTGGGAGACAGTCACATGGTAATCAAATACAACCTAGAAATTCAGTATATGTTATAGTTATAATTAACAAAAGAGATTCTGGAAGCACAAAGGAGCAGCACCTACCTCAGACTTAGAAGTGGCAATGGCTGAGAAAGATAAAGGGGAAGAAGGAAAGAGTAAGATAAAGGAAGAGGGGATCAGGTGGCATGGAGATCGATAGGAGAGAACAGGAGGCACAGGAAGGAAGGAGAGAGAAGAAGCTACTGCCAAGGAATGCAAGAGAGGCCCTGGCTCATTCCCGAAGAGGTGGAGGAGGAGGAGGAAGTCAGCTTAACTAAGAGAGGAGTGTGGTGGGTATTCGCGGGTTGGGGGAGAGGCCAGGGCTAATAATTAAGAGGGGGGCTGGGTTAGAGGAGCCCTAACTAAGATCATATGGGCCTTGGATGGCACGCTGAGGGTGTCAGGCTTTATGCTTAAGGTAACGGGGAGCCATGCATCTCTCTAAAAAGATCTAATGGAGCACATGTGCGACGTGGGTAGGGAAGGCTACCTGGCAGCAGTGTGGGACAAATGGTAGGGGAGGGCAGTTACATTGAAGGCAGGTTGTTCTGGCAGGAGGTGGACCCAGATAGACCAAAAAGGGAAGAACGGGAGCAAAACCGAAGCTGTCCTCATGATGACATGGAGGGAGTGATGCAGAGACAAGCAAAGGAGATGACATCACAGTACCTGCAGACTGAGGACACAGGGTCAGAGACCAGCCCCATCTTTCAGGTTGGAGTAGTTATTCACTGGTGCTGCTATTCATCAAGATAAGGAATAGAGACCAAGAAACAGATGAGGGAAAAGAGAAGGAATTAATTTTGCGCATACTGAATCTGGTGTGTCTTTGTGGTGTCTACACAGAGATGTCAAGCAGGTTGATAAACACAGCTTTTCTGAAGTTCAAGACAGAGGTCGTCCTGGACAGGTAGAGCTGGGAGTCATCAGTGTGTAAGTGGTTATAAAATTGCGGGAGTTATTAAGAACTCCTCGAGATAGTATGTATAGTGCTGAAAAGTTTGGTGGGGTGTGATTCTAAGGAAAATCTGATAACTTGATTCCAAAGATAGATATTAGCATTTTAACATCTCTGATATCAGAATGCCTCTGGAAATTAATGGAAGATCCTAGATTAATTGACAGTGCTTTTTTTCATGTTACAAAAAACAATGGTGTTTTATAATTAGTGACATCTTAGATCCAATGAAATAAGATGATATATCAAAGCAACCTGGATCTAATAACTGCTTAGGAGAAGGCTATATTTATTTATTCTTTTAAAAGTCTATGAAAAATATATTAAGAAATAATAGTACAGGTAGTATGACAATGGGTAAAATAACTACATGACTCAAATGACAAGTTTGGAAACACTGATCCGAGAGCTCTAACAAGAATGACTATTATTTATTGAGCATTACTGACCACTGATTATGCAGATGTTCCACTAAGTATTTATGTGCTTTAATTCTTTTCAATCTCATGTCAATTCTATGAGGTAAGTACTATTATTGGTTTCATTTTGCAGATGAGCAAACTTAGACAACATGATTCAAAATCAAATATCAGTCCTGGCAAAAATGTACACAACAAATATCCAGAGCAATGTGACAGCCCACACAACTGAATCACAGCCATGAAGAAATTTGGGGAAGTCAATGCTCCCCAGAAGGAGAGGCCAAATAGCCTGTAGAAAGAGACGGGGACCCTATTAGCAACTGGCAGGACTCTACCCAACATCACTGGAATTCGTAAGCAAGATACAAATACTCTGAAAAGGAATCTTCCAAGAATCAAAACCTCAGTTCCAAAAGGGAAATGCGGGCACTTAGAGAAGTTCCTAGAATGAGAAATGAGGAGGAAGACAGTGGGCATGCAATGTAAATATGATGGAAGTGAATAAATCGGGTCTTCTGGGGAAAGGCTCTGGGGATATCAAAAAATAATTGGGATGCTCCAGGCGAAGAACCAGGAAATAGCTTGGAACTGCTTCAAATTTAGTCAACTTCAGTTTCCAATTGATCCTGGAAGTGGGGAAAGGACTTACTTATGAGACTGGGATGAAGACACCCCAGTGGTGAGGAAGGGGAGGTTGCAGAGACTAGAGAATCAGGCAGGATCTGAAATCAGCTAGAACTGTGTTCAGGAATCCCTTGGCTATTTGATTCGATCAAATAAAAGGACAAGACTCAATACCCAGGAGAATAATTTTCCTCTTACCAGACAATAGTGATCAAGATGGAGGTCACCAGTGAGTTTCAAATAGCTATTTGGCCTTCTAGTCTATAGATCAAAAATAATAGTAAAGCACAGCGAATTTATTACAGATCTATTGCTACTTAGCCAGAGCTCTCTGTTGATTAAAAGTAAAAAGTAAAAATATTCATGCAAATGATGTTAATATTAATAATTCAAATATAATGTGTGCTTATGGGGCATATGCTGTACATCTTACATTCATTATCTCAACCCTCACAGCAACCCAACAACAACAAAAGCCTATTATATTCACATCTATTATTACATACAAGGAAACTGAGGCCCAGTGATGTGATGTAATGTTTCCAAGTACAACGAAGTATAAATAAGAAAAAAAAAAAAGAATCAAACTTAGGTCATCGCTTTTGAAGTCAGTAGTCAAATAATTTGTAAAGCCATATAAACCTCACACAATTTTTAAATGACATCTAAAATTGCTAACCATGAATTTAAATAGTTGCAAAGTGTGTCATGTGTTTATTATAATGTCTACTTTAAGTGTATCCACTGGAATTAATAACAGCAATTGGAAAACCCCCATCATTCATTTTAAATCATTGAATCATTCATCCTTAAACTCAAAGTTCCAAGTCTCCTCTCTTGCAGAATTTGATCCCAATCTCATGTTTTATGAACAAAATCTTTTATTCATTGCCCAATGATGTTAACCTACAACAAAAATACATAGATGAATTAAAATTTATTTTAAAATTTCCAATAACTGTAAATTTACAAATATTACATATTTTTCTTCTGGAATGAGGTATTATTACAATTATCATTAATGTTCAATTGACTATAAGTGTGACTAATTTATAATTTTTTATTAAGTTTTTTATTCCCTTTTCTTTTTTCTGACTCTTCCCTAAATAGTTGCCTTTTAGTGCTATAATAGTTAAATGCTACAGCATAAGCAATAACTTACATACAAAGTAAAAAGAAATACTGTGAAAGGGAAGTACTCTTGTACAGCTAGTTCTCTGATTAAAGACCCATGCATTTTTACCACCTACTTAAATTGGGATTTTCAAACAATAAGGGGGTTTTTTGTTTGTTTGTTTGTTTGGTTTACAAGTTAGTATCTGGTTTCTACATAGAAGACTAAACTCACACTTATAGCTAAATGTGGTCTTGGCCAACTAAATTTAAGATGTAACATTTTAGAAATTTACATATCAATGTCTCTAGAGTATTATTTGCCAAATTTTAAAAAAATTCATGATCAGTGTGCATTTGTGATTACTTGTGTACTCATTCTCTTACCTAAACTGACAAGATATTTTCCAAATGCTGTTTCTAAAGGGCATGTACAAAATCAACCTGCAGACATTTAGGTCGGTGTGATGCGTTTGCTCTTCCTGTTTGTGCCAATATATAAATGCAGAGTTGCTCTGTTTTCCTCAACTGTATTTATTGCTGCATTTCTCAGCATAAACCTAACCCATTGCATTTTTATAAATAAATATTTTTGAACCTTAAAAATTTAATAAAAAGGAAAACTTTATTGTAAAAAGATCCATAATGAGATGGACTGGGATATTTTCATCTATTATTTCCCTAGGTTCACGTGTCATGAATGCATAGAATAACTCAGGCTCAGCCTTGAGCTTTCCCCCTTATTTTTCATTATTATCTTTGATTTTAGATGCGGTACTGAGAAACCTTATTACCATAAATAAGTACTTGGAAATGAGAGAGATTTGGGAGAGTCAACTTATAGACCCATCATTTGAGTTTTACAGCAAAAAATACATAATGATCTACCATCTAAAAATATTTACAATCCATCAGCAACTCAATCAGATTCCACTTTTTTTTTTTAAGCAAATAATTGCAAACCACCAGACTTGTAAAGAAATTTGTTACATAGTCATTAGATTCATTTTCTTATTACCATTGATGGGTCAGGGAAGTTTTAACTCTCCAGGCAGAACCTAAGAGACAGTTTTGTAAGAAGAAGGGCTACAGAGAACGGGAAGGTGGGAAAGTTCCATCTCAGGCAGATTAACTTTAGGAACGTGTGATGATTAAGTAGACTGTCTAGACATGGATATCTGTAGAACTTTCCACTCTGTCTTATCTACACTGAAGGCCTGCAAGTCTCCAAGGTACATGGAAACTGGTTTGAAGTCCATTGCTTTAATGGATGCCACTTTATTAATTGTATTCACTATATTCACTGTATCCCCAAATGGCTGGTGCAAAATATATTCCATTGTGTTCCATAAATAGAACGTAGATGAATTACTTATCTAGTTATGTCATAAGATTCTAACTTTCATCAACATTTGGCATTTTCTTTCCTTGTCATTCACATATAAGCCAGAAACCTCTAGATTTCTCAGGTGTTCAAAACATTCCAAATTTCTCAGCTTTCAAAGTCAGAGTTGTTCTTTAACAAAACCCTATAAAGAAATACAATACAACGTTTCCAATCCTTTTGAGAAAGAGGAACAAGAAGCCTTAGGCTCTGTGACAATACACTAACCTTACCTTTTAAAAGTGTATGGCTATTGAAAGAACAGATTAATTAACACTCCTAGAGCTAGGCTATATTCCCAAGGTAGAGAGTTCAATAGAAGTGGCTTCTGGCCTAAATAAGAGTGATAAGTTGCTAATTAGCTTTGCCTATTATTTGCAGAAAGAAGTTTACTCTGTATATGAGAATAAAGCATATATTTGCACTATCTGAATAATTAAGGAACTTGTTACATTGCAAGTAGCTAAAAATAACGATGGAATAATAGAAAATCGGAATAATACCATTCTGTAAAAGATCCTAATTTATGTTCTGCTTTTTTCTCTGTAGTGACCTTTATCTATATCCAAAAACTAAAGGAGGGATAAATCACAATGTGGGGTTTTCTTTGTTATAGATATTTTCCCAGGTTTTTTTTTTTTCCTCCCGCCAAGCATCTCTGTCTATAAAAGCAAAAAATGAAATTGATTTCATTCAATTTCTTCTAAATCTGCTACTGTATTTCTGTAAGATGGGAAAACCAAGGGCAAATCCATCCAGATTTGTTGTCCTACGGTGGTAGAATTAGCGGAAGACTCTAGCTCACTTTGTCTTTATAGGTCTACCATCAATTTCAGGACTGGCCTTTTCACATTTCCTTACTGGTACTCCCCAGTTAAAATTTCTGATCCCCATAGGATCCCTATTCCTAGAGTAACCACTGAAATTTTGCTTTCCCTTTTTCTTTTCAATGGCAACTTCTATCTTGAAGACCTTTGGTTTACATTAGTAAGATGAGCAGTAACTCACAGGAAATCTCAGACCATATTATTGACAAAAGGATCTAAAATACTAAGACCCGCATACTTTGAGTTTCATTTCAGGAAAAAAATGGCATAAGTGTGGGCCAGATAAACATAGTTTCAAACAGTATGTATAGTAACGTGTAATACTATCTCTGTTGTGCACATGTAGAACTGAAGAGAAGAAATAAAATAAGACAGGCTAGCTTATAAGGCTAGTAAAACATGGATCTGGGTTTGATGACTTCAAATTCCAAGGTCTTTTTAATAAACCATGTTGCAAAAGCATTTTACCTCTAGAGAGAACTACTCATGGGGAACAGTCAGTATCCAACACCAGGTTAGTAAACACTTCTTTTTTCCTCTGATTATAAAAAGGAACACACAGGGGCACCTGAGTGGCTAGGTGGGTTGAGCATCTGCCTTTGGCTCGGGTCACGATCCCAGGGTCCTGGGATGAAGCCCTGCATCGAGCTCTTGCTCTCTGCTCAGTGGGGAACTTGCTTCACCCTTTCCCTCTGCTCCTCCCCCTGCTTGTGTTCTCTCTCATTCTCTGTCAAATACATAAATAAAATATCTTAAAAATAATATAAATAAATAAATAAATAAATCACATACTACTATTACATTGGAATTTTCTGAGGATATATATAGTTAATCAAGTATTGATGTACTCATTACCAATCATAAACAAAATGCAATTTAAGCACCTAAACATACAGTGGTTATGTACATTTGAGTTGAAGTGTCTATAGGGAACAAATTGTACAAGCATTTCAAAAACGTTCATCTTTTGGGATCTTCAATAAGATGAAGGTCTTGTTGATTATGTTTATATGAATAAATGCTGCATTATATTTATATAAACCAACTAACAGAAGTGTATATTATATTAATATCTTAAAATGTCCTGTAAATAACTAAAATTTGAAATACTCAAAAGAATTATGAAACCTATCAATTATCCTCCACCCATCTCTCAAGCCCCATGTCCATTCTGTAGCCTCCAGCAGCTCTGCTGGTCACTCAATGTCAACACAAAGTAAATGCAGAAAATTCTCCAATGCAAGAGGCAGCTTACTCTTGAGATAATTAAATACCAAGCTGTATCTTTTCCATCCAGTAGAAGAAGAAAGAAAAAAAAAGGAAGGAAGGAAGGAAAGAAGGAAGGAAAAAGGAAAAAAGAAAAGAAAGGAAAGGAAAGGAAAGAAGAAAGAAAGAAAGAAAAGAAAGAAAGAAAGAAAGAAAGAAAGAAAGAAAGAAAGAAAGAAAGAAAGAAAGAGAAAGAGAGAAAGAGAAAGAAAGAAAGAGAGAAAGAAAGAAAGAAAGGAAGAGAGAAAGAGAGAAAGAAAGAAAGAAAGAAAGAAAGAAAGAAAGAAAGAAAGAAAGAAAGAAAGAAAGAAAAAGAAAGAAAGAAAGAAAGAGAGAAAGAAAGAAAGAAAGAGAAAGAAAAAGAAAGAAAGGAAGGAAGGAAGGAAGAAAGACGGGAGGGAGGAAGAAGGAAGGAAGGAAGACAATTAATATACCCTTTGTCTTCTCTCCTCATGTCCATCCCCACTTCTTACCCTCCGTTAACAAAATTCCTTATAGTTGTTGTCTGTATCCACTGCCTTTAATTCTCTCCTCCTATTCTTTTTTGCAGCCATTCAAGTCACATTCTCTCTAACACAACCCTGTAACACCAAAACTGTAGTTATCAATTCACCAATGACCTCTCTTATGAACAGAGTAGTGACCCTCCCTCCCCAAAAATCATATTCTGAAGCCCTAGGCCCCAGTGTGATTGCATTTGGTGATACAACTTGAAGCAAGCAATTGAGGCTAAATGCATAAGGGTGGGGCTCCAGTCCAGTAGGACTGGTGTCTTTATGAGAAAGAGAGTGTGTGAGCACAAAGGAAAGGCCCTGTGAGGACAGGTAAGAAGGTACCATCTACCAGTCAAGGCAAGAGGACTCATGAGAAACCAACCCAGGCAGCAGCTGGAATAAGACTTCCAGCTTCCAGAACTGTGAGGAAAAAAGAAAAAAAGATCCTGTTGTTTAATCCACCTAGTCTGTGGTATTTTCTTACCGCAGCCGGAGCTGACTGATATAACCTCCATGTTACTAAATCCAATCATCAGGTTTTTTTGTTTGTTTTCTGTTTGTTTTTTGTTTTTACTGTGTCAGCATCTTACTTTACCTATCAGGAGCATTTTATGCCATTTGACATTCTCTTAAACTGTGTCTCTTAGGACACCATAATCAACAAGCTTTTAGCTTGCTTTTTCTTTTGTTTTTTAAGCTTTTATCTTTCTACTAACTCTTTGTCAGTGTCCATGTCACACTCATTTCTCTACTTCTAAATGTCGATGTCATCCTCATCGAGTGACCCAATCTCTTTACCAAGTAACACAGTCCCTGGGTAATCTCATCTGGTCTCCTGGCTTTCGTTACCTCGTATATGCTGATGACTACAAACTTTATATCACCAACCTGTAACTCTTTCCTGAACTCCAGACCTAAAATTTATACCCAACTTCTGGCAAGATATTTGCACCTGAATGTTTAACAGGAACTCAGATTTAACATATTCCAAACTGGCCTTCTGATAAACCACTACTCTTCAACTAACCTATCCCACCTGCAGTTTTCCTATTTCAGTTAATAAAAACTCAAATTTTGCTGAAGCCAAAATAATTGTATTTTACTCACATCTCAGATCCTGTCCATCAGCAAAGCTGTTGGTTCTCTAAGTACTTGGGGAGGCCCCCTTCCTGGTCTACAGATGGCCATTTTCTCATTGTATCTTCACACGACAAAAAGCAGAGAGAGAGAGAAGAAGCAAGTGCTCTGGGGTCTCTTCTCACCAATCCTGTTCATGAGACCTTCACCCTTTTGGTCTAATCACATCCCAAAGGCTATACCTTCACATATCATCACACTGGGAATTAGGTTTCAATATATAAATTTGCAAGGGTGGGGGAACACAAACATTTAGTAGATAGCATCATTCATATAAGACCCCTCTTCTAAGGGGACTTCTCTTACCCACACAACTTTAAAGAGTTGGCTACAAAAGCAATATTGCATTCTACATGTTAATGCTCTTTTTGGGCCTGATTAGACCAGGAATGAGCCACAACTCCAGGGCAGAGAAATCCATAGTCATATCGACTGACCTCTTATCACTAGAGCCTCATCTAAGGAAGTGAGATGAGCCAGGAAGAGTCCTCTCCTGAGCATTTGGTTTGTGGAAGCTGAGAGTTTGAGCTACCTGATAGAGTTTAAGAAGAGAATGACTTAGAGGTGACAATGAAGGCCCATGGGGAAAGCAAAGATGGGGGCTACAATGTGCACAGGAAATTAATTCACAGGGAAATGAAACTGAAGCAAAAGAAGAGCACAGAAGCTGTGATAATAAAACAAGGTCCCTAGAGAAGTCTTGCTTCCTAAACATACCAATCTGTCTATAAATTACTGTTTTTAAGGTAACTTGAATAGATCGCTCTTCCTTGCAAACAAGCTAGGATACAAACTCATCAGCTAAGTGCACAATGAGGCTATATTTATATTAACTATGTAAAAAAAATGATCTTACTCATGCATTTGAGCACATGCTTGTGAAATCAGGTGTATCTATCCACGGGTGTCAACAAACAACAATGTAGAGAACCATGGTTAAATGGTTGCATATTTAGGTCAAGTGCAGAAAGCAATGTCTTGTTGAATGGCATTTTGTTAAACCTTTAATGAACTACTCTTTACAAATGATCTCATCTATGTAAAACGGCTAGTGAAGCTCAGAACTATGCAGCCATAATTTACTTTGAACTAGCAGTAATAGGTATAGCAACTCCGTGGTCTTTCATTTTGCTCTTCATGTTCAAATACACTAAGCTGAAGATCAACCATAGCAAGAGAAGGTGGAAGGTGATTTTTTTTAAGGGGATAGAAACTATATTTTCTTTGGTGATGCTGATTTTTCTGGCATCTTTTGTGTGAAGGGAACAAAGAAAAATAGACACTACGACATTAATCACACAAAATCTGTCACTAAAGAGGGACACAACCAACAATTTTACCATCAAAATGCAATCCATAATCAGGAGAAAAGGGAATTGCTACGCTGTGTGATTCTACCCCTGATAACTCATTAATTAGATGCCAACTGTTAAATACTAGAGCCAAGGCAGACGAAAGGTCTATTTTCTCCATTTGCAACAAAAGCACTTATCAATGGACGATACTCATTTCTTCAAAATTGGTTTTTGTATTTTTTTGTCAGTTTGGGTTTTGACATGAATCATTTTTAAAACCCTTGTAATTAAAATCTCTAGAGCTTGGGGCATAAATTTGCTAGTTGAAAAATGTTTAAATGTGATCAGTAGTATTTATTCTATATATCTTTGAAAGAGTATGGTATGCTGTTTGGAAAATTTGACACCTTTGTTATTACCTTGAGTTAAAATTTAAATGAGTATTAGACCAAGAGAAATAAGTTTTCTATAAAGGCCAAATTGATACATATTTTTGTGTACACATGGTTTACATTTCCTGTTGAGAGTAACGAAAGAAGTAAAATATAAAAAAGAATGGAATAAGAAAAGTTGTCCTTGGACTTCAGATTTGAAATCCATTAAAAGATACATTGTAAGGAGGTAGTTGCTTTATCTGAACTGTTTTTTTTTTCCTTTCTTTCTTTCTATTTCTATCCTAGTTATTAACCAAATTAGAGTTATTACCCAAAGAATAGAGGTCCTAGAATCAGGCCCAGAGGGAATTCAGGGGAAACAGCTTTTGTGTATGAATTTGTGCTGTTCTGTTCAAAGCAAGCCATTCAGGCTTTCAACACTTTATTTTATCAGTGTTTTAGGGAGAACAACCAAAAAAGGAAGGAAAAAAAAAAGGATTAAGATTGTGTGTGCCTGCGTGCGGAGAGTGGGGGTAGGGTAGTTGGGATTTTAGTGGTCTGAAGACAAAGCAGAAAGATACATTGGTGGGCTAGGGCTTCAGAATATGATTTTTGGGGAGGGAGGGTCACTACTCAGTTCAAAAGAGAGGTCACTGATGAATTGATAACTACAGTTTTGGTGTTGCAGGGTTGTGTTAGAATGTTAGACCTAGTGAGTTGTTGTTATCATCTGGCTTATACAACTCCAAACCTTGTCTGGTAAATCTGCATATCAATTGTCACTAACCACTCTCTATACTGACCCACACATTTTCTGTGACCTCCAATAGGAAGTAATATTCCATGGGTCCCCGAGCTCTCTGGATCTTGAACTAAATTAAAGCCTCTTCAATCAAAAACGTTAGTTAGTCAACTAAGCACAAATCATCTTGGCCCTCTCTGGCACAAGTCACTACTTTTTGATTGAGGATTTACCATGTAACTATCCTGTGCAGGGCCTTCTGGAAATTCCAAGGTCTGTAAGGCATGTTTCCTGTCCTCAAAGAGGCCTGTCATCTACAGGCTACAAGGGACACAGATGTAACACACAAGAAATAACAAAGTGTGCACATGCGTGTGTGTGTGTGTGTGTGTGTGTGTGTGTGTGTGTGTTTGGCAGGAAGGAGCAAACTGTAATGCTGACTTAAAAAAACAAAGGAAGTTTCCTTACTATCAATTCCTCAATTCAGAAATAATTCCTATGTAAGTTGATATGGGGTGTTATGATAAAGATATATAAGCTCATCTTGTTCATATTTACAGTACTCATTAGAAAAGCTAAAATAATTTACATATATTTTTTAGTTTGAAAAAGAAACTAAAGCCTGTCCTATAGCTAGTCAGTGCTAGTCAGCTTTCCTTGATATGCCACCTTCTATAAAGGTCTCCGATTTGAGTTTAATTTTCAATGACATGCTCATTTTGTTCGGGTGAAGAAACCACACGTTGAATCCTTCTTTACTACTCTGTTCTCAGTTTCCAAGAGGCCCTCAACTCCTAAAGATACTACTGAAATCTTTACTAGTTAAAATAAATATTTGATTAAGAATTCATTTTCTCCATAATATAATACACAGTGACATATTTAAATAGATTTTTAAAAGTATACCTGCGTCATCTTCACTTGTCAGAACATAAATTATTTTATGACATTTTATGTATATTCAATTATTGAGTACATAAATATCATTTGTGTTTTAAAATGTATGTAGAGAGGAACCATGAGAGACAATGGACTCTGAGAAACAAACTGAGGGTTCTAGAGGGGAGGGGGATGGAGGGGTGGGTTAGCCTGGTGATGGGTATTAAGGAGGGCAGGTACTGCATGGAGCACTGGGTGTTACACGCAAACAATGAATCATGGAACACTATATCAAAAACTAATGATGTACTGTATGGTGACATAACATAACATAATAAAAATAAAATAAAATAAAATAAAAAAGATGTATGTAGACATGAGGCACCTGGGTGGCTCAGCTGTTTAAGTGTCCGACTCTTGATTTCAGCCCAGGATATGATCTTGGGGTCCTGAGATGGAGCCCCATATCAGGCTCCATGCTCAGCAGGAAGTCTGCTTAAGATTGTCTTTCTCCCTCTCCCTCTGCCCCTCCCTGCCACGCTCCTGTGCACTCTCTCTCTCTCCCTAAAATAACTAAATAAATCTTTAAAAATAAATAAAAATGTATGTAGATAGTTTTTGGGTGTATTATGCCATTTCATTTATTGAGAACACTATACTGTTTATAGTTTTGATATTAGTGGACCCTTTAAAAAATTGCACAAAATAACCATTTTTTCAAAAAAAATGTTTGTTTCTACAAACTTTAAGAGCAGTTTTATCTCTGTTTTTTACTTTTCTCAAATCTTAAAAGCGGGAATCTGGAGAGCTAAGTCTCTATTTGAAGCTACATTACTGACCTGTTTTCTGACCTCGGGCAAATCAATAAACAATTTTAATGGTTTACTATTTTATAGTAATAATAGCAATAACAACAATAAAAGTTAACATTTTAACTTATTCCAAGTCAGGTGGCCAGGTGCTACACGTCTTAATCTTTACTACATGCTAATAATAACATCATTCTCCTTTACTGATGATGAAATTGAAGGACAGAAAGACCCAAGTTCACTTAGCTAATCAGAAGCAGAGCCAAGATATGGACAGTTTGACTCCAGAATCTGCGTTTCCAACCACCAGGCTATATGACCTCTGAAACCAAACTCTTATTGTGCCATGTATATCCTTCAACCACTTGCTTTTTTATTTTTCAAAAGCTTTCTCCACATCTCTGTGGCTCCAGAGAAATGACACTCTTTTCCATCCCTAATATATATTCCAGTCCGCAGGCTGTGGATTTTCACTAAAGCCTGTCCTCTGACTGGAATGTCCTTTGCCTATCTCCAACATTCCAAGTCCTGCCCACCCTTCAATAACTAGCTATTCCTAGGAGTAACCAACTGGAAGATAAATTCTCTCATAATCACACCAAAACTTTTAGCTACTAACTATACAAAGAAGAAGACATTTACAAAATCATAGGAGAAAATTTGAATAAACAATGAGAAACCAATTATATGGATGAGGCAATATACCATGGTAACATCAATTCTTCCCAAACTGTTCTACAAATTCAAAATAATTACAATAAAAAATTCAGCAGATGTTCATAGAAAATTGATAAAACTCCTTCTATAATTAATATAGAATAATGATGGTCTGCAAGTAATTATGTCAGTTTTGTAATGAATGAAATAAGGTTGACTTAGTTTGAATTATTTCACCACATATTAAAATATGTTATATGATTATAATAAGAGAAGCAGTATGGCATATAAGCAGGAACAAAAATGTCAATGAAACAGAATACATAGCTTATAAACAGACCTACTTATACAAAGAAACTTATGTTATACCAAAAAAAAGTGTGATAAAAATGATGCTACAAAACAAAGAGGATAAGATGGATTGCTCAATATATAGTGTTGGGAAAAAAGGCTCCTTGTATAGAGAATAATTACACCAGTCCTCTACCTTCCATAAAATGCAAAAGCATACCCCATAAAGATTATAAAAAATAATCAAGGCTAATAAAGTAAAATATTTAAGAATACCTTTGTAAATATCTCTTGACTTAGCAAAAATGAGAAAAACTTAAACAAGAAGAATTTCTATCTAATCGAGGACAATATATACATGAAGTTAACAGACAGATAAGAGACTGGAGAAAGATATTTGAAATGTCTTAAAATAAACATACTATGACTATCTGTAATAGACAAAGAACTCCACATTTTAAAGAAAGACATAAATCCAAAATTTTTAAGTGGGAAAAAATATTAAAATAAGTAATTCACAAAAGAGAAATTTCAAATAGTAATTCTATGATGAGGGTTATCAACTCATTAGTAAGTAATCAGATAAATTAATAGTTTAATGATGCTATTCTATATTCATTTAAATCACAAAACTTAGTACTGGAGAGGATGTGTAGAGATACACTCATGAGTGTGTAAAACAGAACACTCCATATGGAAAGCAGTCTGTTAATACTTAGTGAAATGAATTGAGCACATACCCTGTGATCTGCAGGCACCTTCTTCATAGAGGTCTGTAAGGGTCCAGGTATATAAATATTCTTCATGGCGTTGAAAGATAGAACTGGGGAAATGAATAACAAAATGTCAAGGATGTATGCTATGGAATACTATATATTGAAAGCAATAAACAGATATATCTCAAAAACACAATACTTAGTTAAAACAAGTGAGAAATAATATTTATAGCACAATACCCTTTATGTAAATTTAACACATACACACCAACAGCACCATATTAATTTTTCTTACAAGGATACATATGTATTTAAAGACATATATCAAACACTGTAGTAAATGTCTACAGGATGAAAGGAATGGGGGCAGAGGTCAGGGATGAAGGGGGAAAACTACAGGTAAGGCAAGTAAGACAAACACTTGCTTGAATCCACAATGATAATTTGGCATAAATGGATAAGTTTAATTAAGTCAAATTTCAGCCCCTGAAAAACAAGAGCCAAAAAAATAATAAAATAAAATAAAATAAAATAAAATGTGTTTTAGATTCAGCTAGATTTGTGTAGACTGACACAACAAGGAACTTCCGAGAGGGACTGTGGGTGGGTGTGCAAGGGTCTGAGAAAGGTCAGGAAGCAGGGAAATACTTTGTCTATCCTCGACACTTAGAACCATGTGCTGTATAGGTCTCTCCTTCATTCTGAAAATGTGGTATTTGGGCTAAAAGCACTCTTTTATTTGAAGAACAAAGAAATTGAACAAGAGGATCCTTAAGAAGCACTGAGGATTCACAGAAAGAACGGACGCTTTGGCATAGTGTAAGTCTCTACCCAGCTATGCACAGGTTGTGTGACTTTGGGTGGGTCATTGATTTCTCTTTTACAAGCCTTGCTTTTCTTGTTTGTCAATAATGAGAAGAGATCCTATGGTCCAGAGCCATTAAGATGAGATGGTTTCTTCACTTCATTCAACAGATATTTATTGAGTCTGTGGCATAGTCCACTGTTCTAAGGGCTGGACTAATTAAAAAAAATTCTAGCCATTATGGATTTTAGTTGGGGGAGGGATGTCCAGAATAGCAAATGGTGGTATCTTTGGGTGAGCCCTAGAATAGAGTAGGTGGGTAAGAAGTGTCCAGAAGTAGAGCAATTCCATTGTAAATAGGATAGCCGGGACAAGCCTTGTTAAGAGTTTAAACAAAGATCTGGAGAAAGTAAGGGAGCAAGCTGGGCGGTCCAGGGTGAGAAGGAACCAGGAGGTGGAAGCTAGTCTGACACATCCAGGAAGAGCAAGGAAGCAGTGGAATGGGAGAGCAATGTGCAAAGGGCAAGCAACAGGGGATGGGAGGTGGGAGTTCACAGAGTCCAGGACACAAGGGTCTGGTGGGCCATTGTAATGACTTTGACTCCACTCTGAGAGACAGGAAGCCCCTGAAGGGCTATGAGCAGTGAGGGATATGACTTAACTTATTCTAAAAGAAAACATTCTCTCTGTTGTGTTGACACAGACTGAAGTAGAGTAAGAATGGAAGCCAGAGAGCAGCTTGGAGGCTTGCATCTCTTGCAGCAGGAGATGATGGTGGCTTGGCCTGACTTGTAGATTGGAAAAAGCGAAAGACTCAGACTGGATCTGTTTTGAATATACTGGCATATCTGGATGTGGAGTCCAAAAGAAAGGCATCCAGAAGAGTATGCACAAGTCATCTAGTGTAACTATTAGCATCTAGAAGTTACCTCAAACATTGGTTAAGCTCAGCACTCCCAGGAGGGACTCAGTTAAAATGCAGAGACCTGGTACCTATGCTCAGAGATTTTCTTCAGTATATTTGAGATGAGCCTTCTCAGAAATTTATAATTATGGCAGGCATTTTAGATAGTTGTGGCCCAGATGTTCTATACAACTATCCTTCAAGAAACACTGCTCTAGAAAGGTGAACATTTTCGGAATTTTTAGCATTCTTGGAAGAAACACAATTAAACTAGAAAAAGCCAATGAAAATCTTGAGGTAAATATTGCATTTTAATTATAAGGTGGGGAAAAATATACAGTTACAACCATGGAGTGATTACAAGTAATGCTTTCTTCTTCCAGCGAATGTAAGAGCCAAGAGGACTGGGGATGCCTAGGAAAATATATTTAATTGTCTTTATAAATGGAATTAATGGACAATACAAAATTGAAGTAAAAGCAGAAACAAGACAAGGGAGGGGGTAAACTGACTCTTTGCCTATTCTCTTGCCATTATTTTGTGTTTAGATTAAAATTACATCTACATCTGCGGAGGCAAAATCAGTTAAAATGAAAAGTGTCTGCTGCGGACAGTCAAATTTCACTGTGAATTGAAGAGTCAAGTTAGAAGGATAGAAAATATTTTTAAAGTTTTTTTTTCCCCTTTTAAACTTGATTTTTATCTTTCTTCTAAAAGTGCAAACTACTTAATACCTCTTGACCAGGGTTTCCTCATTTGCAGATTGAAGACCCTCAAATGGATCCTCAATGAAGATCTTGGGTCCAAATAATATGTCATGCTAAACAAAGCCAAGTGATAAAGTGTCAGTTGTAATTTTAATCAAATACCAGAGGCTGATATACAGAATTTCCATGCATGTACCGAGTTGCTCTGAATTAGCCAGTTTTCTTGAAAGTGGGAAGCCTAGTGAGAGAGGTTGCTCTCTAATTTCCAGCTCAGAATTTCAGGGTTTCAGAAGGCCCAGATCATTCAGATAAGGTTCAGATAAAGATGCTAACATATGGATGCAGTCGAGCCTTTAAAACTCATCCTCTCCACCTAAAGTGGGAGATCGGTATTTATGACTAAAGCATAGAAATTGCCAGTGCAGATGGAGTATGTAGACAAACATCGAGGTTAATGACAAACAATATCTTAGCAATTTTTATAAATAAAATTATAAATAACATCATTATTATTTTGGCCTGGGGACAGCTAGAAGATTATAAACAACCTTGTTATTTAGCCAGGAAAAATTAAAGGCAGAGAGTGCCAAAAGTATCTTATACTCACTAAAAAATCACCTCAGATTGGTAAATAACTTGGAAAGATGTGGTACAAATGCAGAAAGATGCGTGCCAGGCTCCAATTCTTACAGATGACAGTTTACTGCAGACAAGTGCAATGTAATTATGACTTTGATGGGTCTTCATGCTACAAGACAACTCTTTGTAAGAAATAAAATATGAGATTTTTTCCTAAAGGATAAAACAAAAAGTCTCTGGAGACAAATTGCTGTGTTTCATTAATGAAAGAGAAACAAAGAAAAAGACAAATCAATGCAGTTAATGAGTCTTAATGGCTGAGTTGTGCATTCACTTCACCAAAACTGAACACTTGAGCGAGCACAAAACAAAAGATGAATTTTGAATAACAAAATCCTCAAAATGAGAAGCAGACTTCGAAAGTCTAGGTACTCTTTGAATGGGGAGGATGGTTCCTGCGTCCTCTCAGTGTCGATTTTGAGAAATCCAAAATAAGAAAATAATGATGCTCACAAGATTCCCAAATGATAGCATGTCTGGAATATCTTATTTCCTTGTTTTTTTTTCTTTTCTCCTTGTCAACTACAAGTAAGCCCTCAAGGGGCAAATAAAAACATTCAATTATGTTGAATTCAGTGGCTATTTGGTGGGCACAGGACTAAGGCTAGGGAGATGCAAAAGTTTAGTCGAGAATATTGGTTCTTGACCGTGGCAATTTTGCACCCTCCCCCCGGGAGACATTTGGCAATATCTGGAGGGAGGGGTGCTACTAGCATCTGGTGGGTAGAGGCCAGGGATGGTCCTAAATATACTGTTCAAGTGCCATGCATGGAACAGTTCTATTTAACAAAGAGTCATTCGGTGCAAAATGACAAGAGTGCAAAGAATGAGAAGCCCTGGACCTGTCCTTTAAAGATGTTTCCATCTATATACACGAAGTAAAATAGGTGGAGAAAGATATTCAGAGTATAATGAGAACATACCTAACATTGTGATTAGTTTCTTTAGGGATATGGAGAAAGTAAAGGAAGTTGTCACCCTATAGTGTCCGTTAAGATGCACATTAAAGAATTTTGGTTGATGGAAGTAAAGAAAAATGATATTCCAGGTGGGGGGATGGACTGATCCAAAGCAGAAAGACATAAAAGTGAGTGAAAATGTCGATGCCTGCTGACTTGCAATCAGGAAGACCTGGGGCTGAGGAGAGGCAGATTCGTTCATAAAGCACCAATAGTGTGCAAAGAATTATTCTATAACTTGTCATTACAACTGATAAAGATGAATTGCAGAAGAAACCTCAAGTTTTGGATACCACAGTCAAGAGTTTGAATTTATTCGATCACTACTGTAAAGCCATTAAAAGCTTTTGAACACAGGGATGATATGATCAGACATATAATTATACAAAAATAATTCTGGTGGCAGAAGTAAGATGGATTGAAAGGAGAAGTTTGAATAAAGAAATTGGTCAAGGTATTGGAGCACTTTCCAAAATGTGTTCCTGGACTTGTTAAAAAGTGTCATTAAATAAAAGTTTTCTATGGTTAAATATGTTTGGGAAATTCTTGGTTAAACTAAGTCAGATGAGTTTCTCTAATACAGTACTTCTTGGACTCTTTCCTTAGCTTTTACACATTGTTATTCTTCACAAGGGGCTATAGTATGTAGCATTTTCCAAGTGTATCTGCCTCAGGAATATTTTTTCATGGCATATACAATAGGAATCCTGTTCCAAAGGGCACTTCATAAGAAATGTAAGTTAATATTCAGAAAAAAAAAAATGTTGAGACTGGGTTAATATAAAAGCTATTGAGCTAGGGGAACTTACTTTCAGACTTCCAGTTTAAGACATTGGACAGAGAGTGATATCCTAAGGAAGACTATTAGGCAAGAAGACAGTCTTGCACACATATGATAGGCCTGGAGCTGGAAGTAAGAAATTCCAGGAAATGGCTAGAAGAGAGATGATGATGCATTTGGTTTAAACTAACATGCCGATTACTGAACAATTATTGTAGCTGTCTGAAGTGCTGAATTGAGAAGGATTCTCAAGCTTTATCCATAATCAATGAGGGATTGCATGAGTAGAGTGATGCCTTCCATAGAAGCGAGGAACATAATATGCAGTACTCATGTCATATGTTGGTCACACATGGGCCAGAAAGTAGCTAGTTTAACATGGATTATGTATTGGTTTTAAATATTCTTAGGTTCATGAAAATTTTCTTCAAAGGGAACCTCTTCTAGAAATGTAAAGAAACAGAACGGATAAAAGCAACACTATCTGTGTAAGGTCTAGAAACTCCACTACTCTCCCTCTGGGACTTCCTCCTCATGGACATAACTAGCTATGATAGCTTCTAGAGCTAATTAACTCATTGATCAAGATAAGGCTAGCAGATCCTAAGGGAAGCTGGCTGTGGTAAAATACTTTTACCTTCTCAGGGAAAATGTTTCCTGTTTTCTTTTATTTTCTAATTGAGTTCCCATTGGTTCTCTATTAATATTCAGTAAAGATTTGAAAATTTCCAAATTAATTCAGTTTTACCAATAGACAATCAAAAGGAGGGCTTTTCAGTTCACACAGTAAACATTCAGGGAAAAGTTAGAGTTTACAGCGGAGGGACCCAATGGACGTTGGATGTGCACTGGCAGCAGTAATAGAAAGTGGGGAAAACAGTAAGCAGTAAGAGAAAGATGTCTCTGTGACAGGCAGAGTCCACCATCTCCTCTCCCTGGCAATTACCCTTGCTGAACTTTAGAGGTTTTGAGATTTATTTAATTACTGGAGAATGATTTCTTTGTAGCGCCAGTTGTTAACTTAATGCTTTTGTCCTGTAAGCTCACAGCAAAGTGCAAAGCAAGAAAACATATTTTAAAACAGTATTTTCTCTTGGAATCAACAGAGAAGTATTGCAAGAATAATTTGTCACTTTGACAAGCTTCAGATAGCCAATGAAATTACCAGATACCTCTTTAAAAAATATTAGATCTGGAACAAAAGCAAACCAATACTCCGTAGTTGGACATTAATTAAAGAGTTTTATCTGATACATACATACCATTCTTGTCAAGTAAAGCAACTTAGTGTCCTCTCTTCCAGTTTCAATCAAATAAACTCTGATGACCACAGCTAGGGGAGCTTCGCATTCAGCTTTGCATCTCCCGTACCTAACATAGATGAGCGGCTCATTTGTGCTAAGTTCCCAGTTATTATTTGCTGAGCTAAAGGTCTTGTTTCTGAGTATCTATCTAGATCACGTTCAATAGCAACAGGCATATTACTTGGGAGAGACTTGAACAAAAGGAGGCTGAAAAACTCTAGTCTTCATTTTGGAGGCCTTGTAAATATCTCTGAGGGCATAAGATGTTTGTTCGAGTAGATGCAAAGTCTGGGGTACATGCGGACTCTGCTTTCTGCTAGTTTTTTCAGCAATGGGGCTACCGGTTGCTACAAACGTGTTTCAATCAATACACTGGTATACTTAGCGAAGTTGACATGAATGGGTAATTCTGCTACATTAAAAATTTCAAGGTATAGGTTAGAAACACATTAATAAGCAGATTTTAAGCAGTGAATCTCTAAACATTCCCCAATGACTTGGGTAGTTACTTCCTGAGATAGCACTTTAAAGTGTTCTATTTTTTTTTTTTAAGCTTTGTGTTTTGAATTATCTAAAATGTATTCCATGCACTGTGGCTATGAAATGTTGACGAGTTACAATATTGATCACCTTCTTTGGATTTGTTTCAGCCAAAGTAATAAGTTTTTACAACTAATTGTAAATATCACCTTTCAGTGGTTTTAATGAACCTAATAAAGAGATACGGTAATTTGCCTGCTCTCTGCAGGCACTTAGCTGTGAGAAAATTAAATTAGGATTAAGCCATATTAACCCTCATTACTTAGTCAGAATAATGGATATATTAACATAACTTAAGACAATAAAACATTGTTATATATGAATCTTCAGCATTTTTCAAAAGAAACATATATGAGATTCTTTTTAGCTATGGTTTAGATGTGGGAGAATGGAAATTTTCCTCACACTTTGAATACAGTGAACCACCTTTCGGGGAACTTGGAGTTAGTCCTTGATAGACTCTGCCTCATGCTAACAATATACTTTTCTTTCATTTTTATTTTATTTTATTTCATTTTTGTTTTTAACCTATGCACTTTTTCATTAAAAGGAACCATTTCTTTAAATAGAAATGCTCAAGGATTTGTTGTTAGACCTGTGTTCTTCTTTCCAAATGACAGTATAACCAGGAAGATCTTTTGAAGTTGATAAAAGTTTTTAAAAATAGTAAACCTTAAGATCTGCTTTGTGGGACATACAGAATCCATGCATTTTACTTTACTTTCTGGACAATGGATTATTTTTTCCCCTCTGGAAACAAACATAAACATATATATATATATATATATATATATATATATATATATGTATGTATGTATGTATATATATATATATATATATAATATATACTCTAAATAAACAGTCTTCAATTGTATTCTTCCAAGTTCTTTTTTCTAAGTAAGTTAAATGAAACCTTATCCACATACATCTGGACATACTCAGGGCTTGTCATATTGGGATTAAGAACTTGGGATGGCATCAACCTTGCTGTCATTGGTTTTTGACATTTGTATCAATGCCCTCCTTTAAAATGGGACGTTTTAGACAGTTCTGGGAGGGGTTCTCGAGATCTAAAGCACATTGACGTGACTCAATGTACATGATAAGGAAATGTTTCATTGTTTGGTGGTGGTTTCCATGCCAAAATTTTCCAGAGGCTGAAGACACTGACACCATGTTTTCAGAGACTGGGGATTGGAGAAGTGACAAGAGGGAGGGGCATGGGCAGGATATCTGGATTTTAGATGCTAAGACCAATGAAAGGTTGAAGTTCCAAGTTATATTTGCCAAGAATTTAAAAGCTACATCTTCTCTCATCGATGGCCTAACTGTGATAGCCCAAGAGAAGTATGCCAGAAAGGAGGGGTGAAGGGATTTCCTTTACTCATAACATATAATATCTCCCAAATGTCTTGCAGAAACCAATAATTAGGAATTGCCAAAATATTTTAACATCATGTTATGGTGCAACCTCACTGAATTCATGTCCATCTGCAGAATAGGAAGGATGGGAGCAAATATGGACATGGAAAAGGTAAGAAAATAATGGCATGAGAATCCTAGATCTTTAACATGACAGCAGTGACATTACATGGGAAATTAGTAAAATTCCCATCTTGAATAAAAGTAAATAATGGATGAAACCACTCCCAAAAGAAAAGAAATACAATACAAAATATAACCAATGTGATTTTTTGAGGGGAAAAGGCAGATTCTTCACTCGTCTTATCTCTTAAGAATGAGATATTGCACCATCTGCTCCCCAAACAGTTATTGCATTTCACTCTGGATTTCTCCTTGGTCTCCTCCCTATGTTTCTCTGAATTTTCAGATTGGCTCTCTTCCTGTGAGCCACATCCTCTCTTTAAATGCTTCCATATTTACCCTCTGTCTCTGCAGCTTATGTGTGACTCTTTGTTAAGCATTTCAAAATATTACATGTTACCATGTCGTAATACATTGCCTGTATCTAGCACCTTCTTTTCTTAGAACTCAGTGGTGTTCAAACAAATACTGTCTTCCTAATTACTATGTTTTAAAAAGTGATTATTCATTCTATAGGTATAAAGCCATATCATAATTTGTAAAAGAGAGAGAGAGAGAGAATGACTAGCCCCCACTGATTCTACAGTACTTAATCTAACTTGTGTTTGTACATCCATTGAAAGATATCCTCCAGGTTATAATCACTCCTCTTACTGAGTTATTGCCTTCTTCTACAATCTTCTCCATGATACATGAATACATATACCTTTAACCAGACTTAGGGTCATCCATTGTAGCTACCTCTCACATAGAGTTAGAAACTTGACATTTCCCTCTCCCTTCCTTCTAACCAGTGACCAAATCCTTGCAATTTTACCTCATCATCAGCTTTGTAGTTTTGAAAACTGTGGCCTGGGGGTCAATTCCTGCCAGCATTCTTATTTTCTAAATAGTTTTATTGGAACACACCTACACTTATTTGTTTATATATTGTCTATGGCAGAGTTAAGTAGAAAAAGCACAAATTGGTTCTTATCACTCCCCATTTTAAAAAACCTTCAAAGATTCCTTTCTTTGAGGATAAAGCTCAACTTTCAAAATACAACTATCAAGCCCTATTACTACCTATGTCTCTTTTCTTTCCCCCTTCCCCGACAATAGATATTCGAAGCAAAAGGAACAACTTTAAATTTTTGTTATATTCCATACCCTACCAGAAAAAGACTCTTGATTCCAAAAGACTGAGTTAGATGCCTCTTCTATGTTTCTTAATAAAATGTTATATTTCTCTTAATCTAGCGCTTGCTACAATCGAATTGCAATTTCCCTTGTCTGAATACTCTGTAATAATCTACTTCCTGCTGACACATTTACCAGTATAAATTACAGTGTCTGGTATATATAGCATGTCATAGAGTTTCAGAAATATTTAATTATGTAAACAATAAAATATGGATGCCATGTACATACTAAGGGAAAAAAAAAAAACTACCCTGTGAAGTTTATAAAAGTACAAAGAGAACAACCAAATTTAGAGAGAGCTAGACAAGGCCCAAGAGTAGGTAGAAAGAATATGGATTTGTTGGGAAATTAGCTAAATTTGAGTAGGTAATATGGTTTAACTATGAGAAAGCATGAGGCAATAACCAGACATATTTACTGGAATGTGATACACAAGCACCAGGAAACAGTCCCATAACTGTGCTTCATACTGCTTAGTCCATTATTATAAGTGTGTTGACATTATCACATCCATACTACCTTGCTATTGATGATTCTAACTTACCCTCTGAAATCATTTAGAGATTAATTATTATTATGTTTAGCAATTGCTTAGTTTGAATCTCACTTATTTTGAAGTATGTGTAAAATACTAGCATGATAGGAGCAAACTTTTAGAAAATAAAAAGAGAGACAGTAGGATCAACGATGAATCTGAAGAAAATTACTGTTGTAGGTATAGGAAATACATGCTTCATTATCCATAAACACTGTATTAATTGTCACCCATTGTCAGTATGTTCTATAACTTGTTTATATATAGATGGTTATGGATTGTCTCTGATCCAGCCATATGATCTTTCTCTGTGTATAAATGTCATCCTGCTGTGAGACCCATCAAGTTTTCCATCCTATCTATACAGAAGGAAGATAGCTTGCTTTTATAGAAGCTCCAAAATTTGCCTTATTAAACCAACGTCTAACCATCAGAGCCATGGCTTTTCCTAAGGGGTAAACAAATGGAGGGAGTCAAACGGCAAAAAAAAAAAAGCAGCCAAGAAATTAATTCAATTTACCATATCTAGAACTTCCCAAAAAAACTTTGAAACTAGGAATTGATATTATCTTCTTAACTAAATTGTAAAATTAATAATATTAAAGTATACATTGATATGTTCCTGTACAAATTTCAGCCAGCAGCTATTTAAATGGTCTTGTTTGCATTAATTCTTTTGGGATCTTTGCTATTATAGCTTATAAGAACTACATTCCAACTGATGGATATGCTTGAAAACATTTCCATGAAGGAAAATATTAATAAATAAATAATAAAATATTTACAAATGAGAAGAGAATTTTACAGACTTTGGAAGCTAAATGTAACCAAAATTTCAAGAAGAACCTTGAGCAGATTAGTCCTAGTGAATACCAAATGTACTCCGATCCATATCCCAAAGGTGGCCTGGCTTCTTAGTTGTCTCAAGCGGCCCATTCATACATAAAAAGACTTTGCCAACAGGACATACAAATCCGTAAGCAATAATACTTTCCTCTTCATCTCACCCAAAGTATCCATAGGAAGGATTGTCAGCATTTTTTTCTAACTATAACTTTATAGCATTAGTTTCCAAAGGTGAAAAAAAAAAAAAAAAGGAATATTATGGGATTCACATAAATGATTTGACTTATCCTGAGAAAGGAAATCCCTCCCCACAGTTCTTAATGGTTATGTGACTGGGACAAGCCATGTTTGTACTGTTTGAATACATATCCCCTTACTCCTGCCTGGTGGGATTCAGAGTCACCCACTAAGCAGGATTAACTAATGACTGAAATGAAATCCTGTCAGTTAAGAAAATCTCAAAGGCTGGAGTTTGGTTGGAAAGATGTCACTAATAGAAGGGCGGTACTTTATGCTTTTGCAATGTTTATAGAACCTCTAACACAATGGAACGTGATTAATGAGGCTCTCCAAACTCTAGCCCAAGCATGGAACTTTGTACTTGTCATATCTAAAGATCAGCCCTTTATCACCCTCATCACAAAAGAAATCTAAACCAGAACCTGATCATTTCCTAGAGGAGTTACCCTGGTTTTCATCCTCAAGTAAGCTAAGGGGTTAAAGAGGAGACATTCACATCTTTTTAATAAGAATGACACTTTTGCTTAAGGAAATGCTTTTCTCATATATATATATCTACATTTACCATTTTATTCTATGCTTACAAAACGATGCAAAGCAAGTTTGCCAGGAATTATTATCACCTCTGAGAAGAGACATCTGGGGCCTCAGAAAATTGAGTGGCTTTCCTAAATCTTCAGCTAGTTGGGAACATATTTGATACCAGAACTCAGCCTGCTTCTCTTCCAAATAGACTGAAACATGCTCTTATACTTAAACACATCCTATAAGGCATTGACAAAGAACTTGGCCAATTAGCGAATTTTCTTAATATCTTTAAACCTAGTCTCAACTCTCTTCCTAAAGCCTGAGAGTAATGTTAAAAATGAAAAAAAAAAGAATGATTTTTCTATCTATGATAAAAGATTTTTCATTGTGTTGATTCAAGACATTGATCTCAAAACCTTCAAAATTGTGTTTTTTTGCCCATTCCAAGCTCACACATCATTAAATGTGCTCCCCCTCATCTCTCCTCCATCTGGGATGCTGCTGTGAATGCGTGATGGATGGCTTACAGGTCCAGTGGATCTAGCTCCACTTCCAACCTCCTTTATTCTAGCAACAATTTCCCGAGGCCTGAAAAACGAGGTCTTCCTGGCTGGAGAAAAGTTATTAAAGAGCACATAAACTTGATTTCACCACATCTAGTGGGCAAGCTCCTGTTGGAGAAAAATGAATGTAGAATACCAACCAGGGCCCATTTTCAACTGAGAACAACTATGTCAGTTGTCCTGAAGCTCCTCATGTGAGGATTATAAATCTGTACTTTGGATCCTTTTATACTGTTGAAGGTAGATGTAGATTATTCTTCCTAGACATCTCATCAGCAATACCCAGAAAAGCATGATGCAGTTCATCCCTCGGTAATAGACACGACATGCCCTTATTCTATTTTCTTCTTCTTTCTTGTCTGCTTTAGCTAATTTTTTTTTTTTTTTTCAGGTAATCCTCCTAGTAAAACGACATGTTTATCTCTTCTAGGCATTAAAGTGGAAACCGTGGAGAAACACCTTTGGTGGTTTTGCTTTATTTATTTTCTGGTTGCTCACAGTTTGGGAGCTGACATCATTTGAGAAAAGAAAGACTCTTGATCTGAGCTCCTTGATGGACAAGATGTTGTCTTTATTTTTTTTCCTTTGGCAACTGATACTCTGTCTGACTTTCTTCTTAACCCATCTGTCTTATGCTTTCTTGTTTTGCCAGAAAAAAAGAAAAATGTGACATCCTCACAAAATGATATTTATATTGCCCTAACTGGACAGAAAGAAAGAAGATTCCTGATTGATGACTATATAAAGGAATTAAGCTGTTCAAAGGGTATGTTAAAATAATTGATCATTCTATTATCAAAAATGGATTTTTATTACTAAAATATGTTTCCTTGAGCCATAGTAAACAAATGTACTATGTGTTGTAAAAATAGAAGACTCTTTTTGGCAGAGGAGTCTGGTGAGCAGAGAACTTAATACAAAAGCTGAGAATTTGTTTTCCCTTATTGCCTCATAGATATTTTTTAGATGTTACTTTTTTTTTCAGAGAATAGAGTGGAAAGGCTATGTCACCCTGTATTCTGTTTATTTTACTTCTGAATTTTTACAGATCACATGGGCGGATTTAATCAGATTGTAAATGATCTGCTCTTTTGAAAAAGTAGGTTAATAGGTAGAATGTTTAGACACACATATTAGTTTATTATTTCTACTTCTCTCCATATTCTTTATTTATTAGTCTTAAGATAATTCAAGCCCTATTTATTGGTGATGTAAGAAGTTTTAGCAAGAATATTACCAAGATTAAATATTCATAGATGTTGACATTAATCCTCTTAGTTTTTTAAAAATAATTTTATTTAGATATGTTTTGCATATCATATAATTCATTCCTTTTGAGTGTACAATTCAATGCTTATTTTGAGTAAACTTGCCAAGTTATGCATACATCACCATGAATCAATTTTAAAACATTTTAATCGCTGCATTATGATCTCTTATGCACATTTATGGTAAATCTCTGTTCCTTCTTCCCCTGGCAGCTACTGATCTGCTGTCTTCAAAAACTTTGTTTCTTTGTAATTTTTATGAATTAAGTCACACACTACGTGGTCTCTTGAGTATAACTTCTTTTATAGAGTGAAATTATTTTAAGGTTCACCCATGCTTTACCATGTATCTTTGCTTTGTTCAAATAGCAGTCCATTGCATGGACACACTACATTTTGTCTATGTGTTCATCTGCTGAGAGACATGTAGGCTGTTTCCAGTTTGGGGCTACTCTGAAACATGCTGCTAAGAGCATTCATGGAGAAGTGTTTGTGTGGACGTATGTTTCCATTTTCTTGGGTAGATAGATATACCTAAGGGTGGAATTTCTGGGTTGTATGGTAAATTTATGTTTAACTTTTTAAGAAACCTTCACACCAAAGTGGCTGTACTATTTTACTAATGTCCCATCATCAAGGTATGTGGATTCCAATTTCTCTACATGCTTACCAACACTGGTTATTTTCTGTCTTTTTTATTATGGCCATTCTAGTGGGAGTGAACTGGTTCCTTACTGTGGTTTGTTTCCCTAATGATGTTGAGACTCCCTCAGCTTTCACAGGCTTACTTCTATAATTTTTAATTCTATCTCCTTAGGATGGACATGTAAGAAATACAGGATGTCTTTTAAGGAAATTGTCTCTTAATTTATAGAGATTTAGAAATACATTTAAATAACTTTGGTTTTATCCATAATGATAAGAAAATATTATTTCCTGTTGATGAGAGACCAAAATCTACATCAGGGTAGTGGCTAAACTCTGGACAGGTTTCTGGAGATCTGACATCTACTGCTAACTGCTTCACTGTTTCTGTGACCTACAACATGAGGGTGGAGATGGAGAGCTCTCAGACACAGTCATCCATTTGGGAATGGTGTAAGGGCTAAACATCCTACAAATGGAGGTATTTTATTTTATTTGTTAAGGATTTTTTATTTATTTCTTTGAGAGAGGGAGCGAGAACAAGAGATGGAACACTAGCAGGGGGAGTGGGAGAGGGAGAAGCAGGCTTCCCAGGCAGCAGGGAGCCCGATGTGGGGCTCAATCTCAGGACCCTGAGATCATGACCCGAGTGGAAGGCAGACACCTAACCACTGAGCCACCCAAGCACCCCAAATTGAGGTATTTTAAAGGTTAACTTCTTATCTTTCTACTAGCTCTGATTGGTAATCCATATTCTTGTATCTGCACACTTAATAATCTGACATGATTCCATTTATAAAGCATTAAAGTAAAAGGAAGGGGAAACTGTGCTCTTGAAACTCAAAACTGAAGCACAATCCCTAGAAATAAAAATAAATACATAATCCAAGGACAGAATGATTCAGATATTTTCACGGTTTCATATTGTTTGAGATTCATTAGATATCTCTTCAAAACACCGAGGAAAATGGGAAAGCCTTTGGAAATCAAGGTTGTAATGCCTTCTTTGGAGAAAGGAACACCTTGGTCTTTGCCAACCTATACACCAGACTGTGATCAACAACGGCCCTTCGGTGTTTAGGAAGAAGAATTTAATTCATGCCCTTGTACTATCAATAAAGAGTAGAAATCAAATGCAAATAAGCCCACTTCATTCATATCATATGGCTTTCTAGTGTGTCAAAGAAATATGGTACTAATGGAAACTTCCAAATGTGACGCTATCTGTGAGGAGCTACCTCTCTAAACTTTTTACTATCAAGTTTTAGTGACAATTTACTTTTTTCAAAAATGTTTCAAGTGGAAAGAGGGGAAACATGAAACTAACTTGTTCCAACTGAGTAAGCAAATGAGATGACTAAATTCAGAAAATTCAAGCCTGAAAATAATCTAACAATAAAATAAAAAAAAAAAATTAAAGAATCATGGGCGCCTGGGTGGCTCAGTTGGTTAAGCGACTGCCTTCGGCTCAGGTCATGATCCTGGAGTCCCAGGATCGAGTCCCGCGTCGGGCTCCCTGCTCGGCAGGGAGTCTGCTTCTCCCTCTGACCCTATCCCCTCTGATGTGCTCTCTCTCTCTCATTCTCTCTCTCAAATAAATAAATAAAATCTTTAAAAAAAAAATTAAAGAATCACTTGGAAAAGTTTAGTTACTTCTATTAGCTAAGTGGAGGAACTACAAAAGAAAATTGGCCAACAGCAATTATATGAATTTTTCAGTGATACAGTGAAATAATAGCTAAGAATTCCGTATGTTGGACAAGTTCACTGTTTAGGTAGTTCAAAACTTGGTTGACTGGCACCCGAAAATATTGTTTAGAGCAATTTTGGAGGAGTTAACAACTCTGTATCTTTGAAGCTCTGAAACTTTGTGTAAAGCAGGTTATCAGAAAAGCCAGGAATCTCTTAAGATAATACAGAGTGAAAGAGATCTCACATTAAATTATGTTCCGTAAAACACAGCCATTACATAAATAATAATAGTTTGCTCTTAATTTGAGCTTCAAAATAACCCACTTCACTTACTGCTTATATATTTACGCTGGCAGATTGTTTGGTTTTTCCCTTTTGGATAAAAGAGAAACTGAGGCCTTTGGCTGTTAGTGATTTCCCTGATAAAGTAGTAGAGACTTGAAGTCCCACCACCCAAGTCCAATTTCAGGCCTCTTGCAACTACATATAACTTAATCAATATAGTATTTATCCTTATAATAAGAGTCAGGCAGACTTGAAAATTATCTCTGACCTTTTAAAGAATGCAATTTTATTTTTTCTAATATATCAATAGACAATGGGAAGTATATATGTGCGTGTGTTTGTAGATAGATAAGTAGATGATAGATAGATATGTAGTCTAGTGGGAAGTTATATATATTTGTTATATGTTTTAGATATATTCTAATTCAAAATATTTTTACTCTCTCAATGAAATATGTTTTCTCAGATTAAAATGGCACTTCCCTCTTTATCGGAATTGTAGTCAGATACAGAAGGCTCGGTAACATTTGCTACATTTGTAGCTCCTATGTTCAAATCAGTCTCTGGGTAGATCTTTCATCTCTTCTTAAAATGACTTCCATCTTTAAATCAACCGTATACTGTTTTTAAAAAGGGCATTTCCCTCATTTATTCTTCCCCAGTGCTGTTGGAGAATGTTTGCTTCAAGTTTTTGCCAGCTTCCCTTTAGAACAGAGAGCAAGTGCTTGACAAATGGCAGGTTTATGTATGAGGAGATCTCCATGGTTTAACATGCTTTTGTTTCCTGTCATTGTGGACCTTCTGTTTTTGTTCACGCATAATCATCTTGTAACCTGCATGGAGAGGCAAAGCAACCAAGGCTTAGGGGAAATGGATAGTCAAGCAATTACTCCTGCACTGATTTTCCAATTCTTGGCCCAAAGAGATTTCCCTGAGACAGGGGACTCCGGTTGGTTCCTGGGTTTGCTGTATGCAGAAGGCTGGAAGTAAAAATAATGTCACAAGTCCCCTATAAAATCAGTACATTATCAAGAAAGCCTCCTCATCACTTGGATGAGGACTTCCCTCCTCAGAGAATCTGTTTCAGGGCACTAATATGCTTTGCATATACCAAATTGTTTTATTTACCTAATGAGTATGTAATTATTTAAAGTGTATCTCTACTACACTGAGAGTTTTGATAGAACAGGGATTAAGTCTATCTATCAAAGTTCTCCTACATATTTTGTGTTTTCTACAAATGTTTGTTGGATAAATGGACGAACCATAAACTGTATCACGGTGTTTCAAAACCAGCAGAGTATGCATTTCAGTGTCACAGATTCACATGAATCATACCACACACACACAAAAATGCATAGAGTGTTTTATACTCATGTGAGAAATGAAAAGCCACCTACCAGCAGTGTGTTAATCATGGATTTTCTTACAGTAGCTCTCATCTTAGAAGAAAGGTTGGCTTTCTCTCTAATTGCTACAGAAGCTTATTCATGAATTCAAGACTCATGCTTCAAGCATTTGCCAGAATAAAAGAAAGGTAAGACCAACTAAATTCTTTGAGACTCTTAGACTATCCAGACAAACTAGTTGATTGCTATTGTCCCTTGGAGGGAGAATAAAATGAACACCAAACTCTCAGGAAACCATGAAAGGGAGAAAGGGATAAAAGGTCATGGATGCCATCTTTTTGTAGGAAAATTGGAATTCTAAACCAACCAGATGTGACAATAAGAACTAGGAAGTTAGGATACATTTCAGAAAAGAACCAACAGGATTTGGAGACTGGGTTTGGGGATTGTAAAGCATGGAGTAGTGAAGATGGGTTTAAAATACATATCCACGAGGAGATAGTTGAACACTTTCTTAAGGATGTAGAATACAGGAAGAATTTCCTGGGAGATTATTCCTAGGTGGATTCAATATTGGGGTGTTTAACAGTTGCACTAAATGCTTAGTTTGAGCATTTACAAATTCTAAATCCATGAGGGTCAGCAGGACTTAGTGACTCACTTCCAAAGAACAGAGTATAGAAAAGGATGGATAACTTTGTAGTGGAGAAACCTTGCACACAATACCTTGGAGAGTGATGATGTTATCATCAGTGACATCATGCCTATATCATGCTCCACCTGCTATGATGAGATGAGAACAGTACTCCACTTCCCTGTTTTTTTTTTCCCCCAAACCCAGAACTATAGTCAGATCAGACAAACCCAAATGGAAAGACAAAATACATGAGCACTATTCTTCAGAACTCCCAGGTTCATTAAAAACAAGGAAAGATTGAGGAATTGTCACAGAGCACAGGGGATATGATGACTAAAGGCAATGTGGTATAATAGATGGGATCCTGAAACAGAAACAGGATGTTAGTGGAAAAACTGATGATATACCAGTAAAGCCTGGAGTTTAGTTAATAGCAACATAGCAGTGTTGGTTTCTTTGTTTTGATAAATGTTCCAAAGTAATGTAAGATGATAACATTAGGGGAAGCTGTTCAGGTTGATGTAACTTTCCAAAGTTTTGAAGTCTGGGTCTGTGTGATGTAATGATAATATTGCTAGCAATAACTGAATAACAACTGAAACTTCTAAAGCACTTTCCTATGCACTGACTCATGACGTGACAATATTATGAGGCTGGTATAACAGGTATTTTTATGCCCATTTTATTAATGAGTGAACTGGCTCAGAGCCAATCTTACCCAAGATCAAAATTTTCAGGGGCTCGGGCTTAAACCATGATCTTACAAATCCAAATCCTATGTTATCTTTACTTCTGCAAAGTGTTATTATTATGTTTTAAGATTTTATTTATTTATTCATGAGAGACAGAGGCAGAGGGAGAAGAAGGCTCCCTGCAGGGCGTCAAGTCCAATGTGGGGACTTGATCCCAGGACCCTGGGATCACAACCTGAGCCAAAGGCAGACGCTTAACCAATTGAGCCACCCAGGCGCCCTTCCACAAAGTAGAAACACAGGGAAATGTACATGCGGATTGTATAGTTGGGGGAGTGTGCAAAAAACATGGAGAGGGGCACGAAAGGTTTGAGATGGCAGTCAAGTTTCAGCTGATGTGAAAACTCCATCGAGGAATGAAGTCCAAAGAATAACGAATGAGCTAACTTTCTGTTGTTATTTTTTTAAGGTTTTATTTATTTATTTGAGAGAGAGTGCACCCCAGAGAGAGTGCACAGGTGGGGGAAAGGACAGAGGGAGAGGGACAGAAAATCTTCAAGGAGACTCCCTGCTGAGCTTGGAGCCCCACAAGGGGCTAGTTCTCAGGATTCTGAGATCATGACCTGAGCCAAAATTAAAGTCAGACACCTAACTGACTGAACCCCTCAGGTTCCCCATGACTTTCCATTTTGTGAGGCTCACAGATTTGCTTTTTGTTTCTCTACTCTTCTACTCTTTTGTATTAGCGATGGTTTCTTAATAAAAATAAAGTAACCTAATTATCCCAGTTTTGTGAGTCTGCAAAATTATTACCCTCTGGAGCCCCTGAACCACATTTACTACTCTTTCGCTTCCTGTGGCTCCACCATCACACATTTCTAAAGCTGACTTATGGGTCATGTGGTTAAGAAACTTGTTACAGTTATTCTGTTCATACATTTGATGTGATGTTTTTCTTACTTAATTTTCCTTGTCCTGATTACAGTCATCCCATCAAATAGTCTTTAGTAGGAAGCACAGCCAGATGATAGTGTTTGTTTTTAATTTATAAACAGCTATAATCTAAAATACAAATTCTGTACATCTGCAGCCACCTCGCCTCACTTTTTTAATCTTACTCATTTTCTGGCAGCATAAATCAGAAAGTAAAACCTGCACGGATTTCCATTTTCTTTTAAACAGAAACGTATTCTTAAAGATGAAATAATTATACTGTTACCTCAGATCAAGGTTTCAAAGAAAGAACCTCATGTGGATACTTATGTACACTTAAACACACAAAGATGAGTATTTAAAAGGAGGCAGATTAGTATTTGTCCTAAAATGTGGTCTTCCGCGTTGATTCGGCCGGCTGAAGAGCTCTCCCTATGCTTTGCTGCCACCTTGGCAAACTAGAAGGATTTACAAGGAAATTCTGCGCCAGGCCGGCTGGAAAGCGTTCCCATTACCTCCCCGCGCAGGCCCGGCTCCGGAGGCGTTTGAAATGGCTATTACAGATTCCCATTGGCTTGGGTATGTTGCAGAGAGAACTTAGAACATCTATCCTGTGGAGAAACACATTTTTTTTTCTTTTAAAAATAACTCAGTTTTCGCAAGATCCACGTGCTACCCTCTAAATGATTTTTGAAGACTCGTCCTTTCTTTCTTTAGTCCAGAATGGAGATAGAGAAAAAGGGAATCTGTAGAAGATTGTCTGAGTTTGCGCTGTGGGCGACGGTCTGGCTCACTGGGGTGTGCCGGTGACAGCAGAGGCCTTGAGCTGTCAGTTTCTCTTGTCTAAGCTTCCATTTCACGTTTAGGAGATGACTCGCCTCCAACTCCAGTTTACTTCTTGGGAGTCGGGAGCACTTAGACAAAGCTGTTTACAAAACGCAAAGCATCTGTGCAGCCAAGGCTGAGCCTCACTTATTCACTTTCTCTCTCTCATTAAAACAAAACAAAACAAAACAAACTCCCAAATTCATTCATTCATTCATTCATTCATTCATTCATTCATTCATTCACTCGTTCATTCATTCTGCTTCCAAAGGAGCTGGGGAAATATTGCCGATCAAAATTTAGGCACTAAAGCTGACCTGCTGTTTTCAGTGTTGGGACTCAGATATATTTTCTGCATCATCATTCTTGTCTGTGTTTCCCCTGTTTATTCCATTCTAAGGCACGTTCTCTCTCCCTTCCATCTCCCTATTCACAGCTCCCTCAAACCAGCCCCTTCCCCATCTTCTGGCGTCTTGGTCTTACTTGAATATGTGGTCATTCGCCATTGCCTACACTGAGTGAGTGGATGGGAGACAGCTTTCCCTGCGGTTTCATTTAAATTTTGCGTGGGTGGATGGGTACCCTCCACCCTTCGTCTCGCACACGCAAAACAGTTATAAGCTAGAATTAGAATGAGCGGAGAGTTTCCCATCTTCAAAGCACCGCTAGGAAAGGAAATAATACGGGGGGGGGGGTGGTAGAGAGGAAGAAATAAACGAATAAAACCCAACTTTGCTGGCAACTTCAATAAATCTGGTAACTGGAGGCAAAAAATAGATTCCGAGGGCTGGGTCTGGTCCGGATGAAACGCTGGGGCTCCTTCCCATGCCGGAGTCTGGCGCTGGAAGCCTGCCACTGGCGTCTTGCCACGCGAATGCCCCCAGACAGCAACACACCCACTGGAAACGCACGTGAACAAAGCTCTCACCCCGGGAGCCGCCGCTTGCGGTTTCTGAGTCGATTCTAGCTTCTCCAGGGAGTGTAGGGCGCACACAGGGTTAAATTAGTTCCCTCCCCAGTAGGAGGGAAAGAAGGGGGAGGGGGAAAACAGCATACAGTCTCAGGCTGGGTACCCGGTAGTTAGTTGTACGTTCGAAACCTGTCGCTGTCCCTTGCGAGTTTCGCATCTTCCATTGTCACCGCAGAGGAACGAGCGCACCGAGATAACATCAGTGGCCACATTCTCCGCGCCAAGGCGCTGCGCTGCTTCCGCCCGGGGTGCGTCTTTGGCCCTCGGTTCCGGGTGTCTAGCAGCTGCGAGGCCGCTGTGTCCACCCAGCCCCGGGATCAGGTTGGCGGTTCTCAACGATGGGCAGGAGGGACCTTGGCGGTGACCCCTAAAACAATACCATGCCCCGGGATCCCCGCTGCTGCCGCGCCAGCTTCTTCCCTTTCCACCTCCCCGACCCGGTCGGATTCGGATGAGCGCACTGCGAGGAGACACGACGGCCGCCAGGTAAAGGGACAGAGGTGCCAGGTGGAGTTTCCCGTAACCGCCGGGGCTGCTGCTACGCGGCTGGGGGGAGATAAACATTATATATAATTTATTTATTTATTTTTAACCAGCGTAGGGTGGTCAACGGGATGGGATGTTTTTGGCTTTTTTTTTTTTTTTTTTTGCCTCCAGAGAGAGCATAGGCTGCTTAACTCTTCCTCCCGACTTTAGGGAGGTCTATTTGTAAGTAGAATTCACCTCCTCGAAAGAGTTTTGTAACTGAGCTTTGGGTCAAAACACACATTTGCCAGTCTGCTGGGAGGATCGATCCCAAATTGGGGTTCTAGAGCCATTAAGCTTGCTGTAATCCAGCCTCTCACTTCCCCAGAATGAATACGATAACTTCTAGGAGTAACACCCCCTACTCCTCCACCCCGCGCCCACTCCATCTGCTAATGTCACCGATGTTATCAAGCGGTTGCATCTAAAGCCACCAGCCCGCCTCCTGCCCGCAATCTGGGATTGATTCGTGGCTAAGAAGATGCCGAGGATGCCAGTGCATTTTCCTTCGAGTTGGGGAGAGGGTTACTTTTTCCCCCAAACCAAGTCTTTCCCCAGCTCTGCTGGTCTTCAGTGGCCCCGCACAGAGCTCGGGCCGGCGCGTCTTCCCCGCGCGCCAGCGGGGGCGACGAAGGCGCAGGCAGCACACCAGGCTGAACTGGGGTTGCGTTGTCTCAGCTGCGCGCGTGGGACGCAGAGAAGGGGTGGAAAGCTCCGGGCCCCCCACCCGCTCTAAGTGCCGGGGCCAGGCGGCGGCGAGGAGGGAGGGAGCAGAGCCTCGCCAGCTGCCACCCTGTCCCCGCGCGGGCTCGGAGTTGCCTGGAAAGATTCCGCCGCCGCGCTGACCAGTCCCGGGTTCGTCTCAGCGCCTTCAGCGCGGGCGCGGTCACTTCTCATTTCTAATCAGGCCCAAGATCAAGGCTGCCAGTTGAGGTCGGGGCCTTAACCAGGGAAATTAAGTATCAGGGAAGAGGGTGACTGTGGCCGACTGGTCTCTCAGTGATGCCCGGGAAACTCCAGGATCGCGTGGGGCTCCGGCCAGCGACAGCTGCTGGTGGAGGTGGAGGCCACCATGGCTGTCGACGCTGGCGCCTTGCTCCTGGAACCTCCCAGCAAGATGGCACTCACTGTCTGTCCCTGTCCAATTAACTCCCCCCGGCGTGCCCCTCCTCCTCTGGGTACTTGTTAGTCACACACTGAGTTTGAGGAGAAGAGCGGTTATGTCGATGTAAATCAAAGTTATTTCCCTGACCACTTTGTATAACGCAACAGGAGCAGCGACCCATGGGCACAAACCCAGGTCGTGTGTGCGTGTGTGAGCGCGTGTGCCAACGTGCGTCTCGGCCGTGCGTCTGGGTGGATCCATGCGTGGCTTGTGCTTGGGAGGCAAATGGGGCGTTTCTCCAAGTCCTCTTAACACGACGAAGGTAGTCAAATAAGTGAAGGCGGTAGACACAACAGGGATGCGAAGGAAATAAAAACAATTGGGAAAGTGGTGCCAAGTGACTCAGACTTTGAACTGAGGACGGGGAAATCCTCCTGAGCCAGTCGAGGCCACCGCCCCTGCTCAACCTTTGGTCCGAGACAGCCCCGCGGATCCATAGGGAGTTGGTCCTGAGCTAGTTTCAAGCTCGCCGTTTGCTTCTCGCGTGGCCCCACCGACGGGCGTCTCGGCGCAGCCTGGAGCCTTGGCTCCAGCTCGCTCTCCCTCTTCTGTTCACATTCAGCCTCTCCACAGACTTGTTAAAACATGACAGCAACTTACTAGAGGCAGGAGGAACGACAATGAAAGGAGAGGAGAAAACCAGAACCTTTTAAAATATGTTTTCCAAGAAAGAGAACGTGCACCTGGTTTTCTTACATTACTCTTTAACCTTTGCAAAGAGATTGCGAAGTGGAAACATTGCCCGTATACAAATCAGGCTCCTTTTGCTGTCAAGTCTGTTTCCTGAATCTTTGAGGCTGAATTTACTTGTCCGTTGTAATCTATGGGGAAAGTGAACAATCTTTTTTTCCAGCAGCCAGAGTGAAGGCAGAAAATAGGTGTTCAAAATAATCATGTTAAAGTTCGGATTATTTTTCCAGTTAAAGTTATTTAATGAGCCCCGGGATCAGGGAGTTAACTGGTGATGGGGTGGGAGTGGGGGGCGCAAATCATCAGGGTTGGCTTCATTTGAAATAACGCCATCTTGGTTGAGAGACTTGTTATATTTTTACCTTCTAATCTCACGTTTCGATCATTTCTCAGTGTCTAAGTAATAGATCCTGGGCTTGGAAGTACAGCCCAGGCGGGCAGGGAGGAAATCGACTTTCAGCGCTGAGACAGCGGCATTATACCTAAGAGTTGGGGGTGGGATGGTGCTGGCTAGAGAGAGGAGAAGGCTTGCTCGGTCAGGGTGGCATCCATGGTGTTGGTCCAGGCGCTCTGCAACTCTCTTCGGGGAGGAGAGGGTTAAAAACCGAGTCCGACTTTGCCTCTTGGAAAGCTTAGGGTTGCAGCCGCGCCTCCCAAGCATTCTTTAAACCAGAAATGTGGGAGGGACTCTGAAAGGGAGGGAGTAAAGGGGGGGGGCAGAAAAAGAGGGCTCGAGAAGGGGAGCGCGCCAGAGCGCGAGGGACCGAGGGAGAGGAGGAGCGCGGGAGCGACGCAGGCGATCCCGCGAATTCATTACTGTAAACATCTCCCGGGGGTGTCAGGAGGGGTGGGGGTGGGGGCCGCGGCGTCTACATTAGCCCGGCCGCATCCGATCGAGGCAGCAGTGAGGTCGGAGCAGCCTCGGGACCCACGCTGGGCCGGCGCAGCACTTGGAGCGAGCCCCGCGCCCGCCCCCGCGCAGCCCCGCGCAGCGCCCTGCTCCGGGCTCAGTGCGGTGGGCTCCCAGGAGCCCGACGAGCGCCTGCCCGGGTCTCCGGCCGCCCCCCAAAGTCCTCCGCCTCCGAGGAGCCCCGGCGCTGCGGGGCCTCTTTCCGCTGCCTTCCCCGCTCGCCCTGCTTCTTTCGGGACTCGTGGCTTGGTCTAGGCGGAGAGGGGGAGGCAGAGGAGGAAAGGAGGCGGGCGCCGCGGCGGCCGGAGCCGAGAGAAAGTGGCATGCCCGAGCCCTGGAGGCGGAGGTGGCGGAGGACGGGGGAAGACGATGCCGCGGCTCCGTAGAGGAGAAAGACGAGAGCGAGCTAGGCGAGAAGGGCGCCGGGGCTCCGGCCCGTTGCGGGGAGGCGCGCGCCGCTCTAAGGCTCCGGCCTCCGCACCCCCGCGCCCCGACGCTGCGGGCGAGAAGGCTGGGTTTCGGCAGCCGCCACCGTCGCCGCCGCCGCCACCCGGAGGACCTAGCAAAAGTTTGGATCTGGGGGAGGACGCGGCGCTGAGCGAGATTACCACCGGGGCTGGGAGGAGACCTCGAGAACCTTCGCAGGTAACGCTCACCCCCAACCCTCTCCTTCCATGCCCCGCCGCTGAGCTCCTGCTCCTTCCCAGCGCCTTTCCTGACGCTCGCCAGATCTGAGTGAAAGTAAGAAGGAGGCGAAGTTCAAGATGCCGGGGATGGGCACCTAGGGCGGGGAGATCTACAGTCAGGTTAGAGGGGCCCGCGGCGCTTCTCTGCCCTAGGCGGGCAGCTGTGCAGGGAGGTGAGGCTCCACTGGGGATGGATGAGAACCCTCGGCCTTAGCTGGGGCCTCATCTTGTAGCTCGTTGGAAATCGAGAATGTGGATTCAGGGGCTTCTAGTATTCTTCAATCCGGGAAAATGATGCATGGATTTCACTGACTCCCACCCTCACCTCCTCACCTTCACCCTCTCGCTCACTCAGCCCTATTCAGCATCTTTTAAAAATGATAGGAGCCCACTCCCATTCGCCCACCTCATTTAGCTGGTGCAGGAAAGCGAATGTGTGTGTGTGTGTGTGTGTGTGAGAGAGAGAGAGAGAGAGAGAGAGAGAGAGAGAGAGAGAGAGAATCAAGTAAAGGGAAAAAAGTACCTTTCCCCCTTTGACATCCCCGGAGCCTTCCCTTTCTCCCTCCTTCCATTCACCTTCTGGCGTCATAAAATAAAAACTTTAGAAGTCACATTTTTATTGCAGTCTGAGATGAAACGTGTTAGCCATTGGCAACATGAATTTACACTGATGTGTGTGTGTGTGTGTGCGTACGTGTGTGTGTGTGTGTGTGTGTGTGTTGGGGGGTTGGTTAGTGGCCTTGCAGAGAGGCTGGTTGTTCTCAGTGGCCTGACACACCGTGGTGTGGGGGGAGCAAGTGGTCCCGTGTGTGCACTTGGGGCCAGGGGCAGCAGAGAGAGAATATGGTCACGATTCCCAAACAGCAGCCTTACTTAGGTTAACTAAGAAAATAGCTCCTGCTTTGCCCTCAGAGAGCTACAGAAAGACTCCAGCCCCAACTCTCCACAGTCCCCTTTCCCCCAGCTGAGTCTCAAAGCAGCTCAATGTTTGCTGCTGCTGTCATCATTATTATGATCATTATTTATTCACCTGGAAGCTCATCTTGACTTCTCTTGTAAATGGAAAGCAGTCTCCAAGAGCTTTTGATTAATTTTAGTGGAGGGAATCTCTTGTAAAGCTTGCAGTAAGCTAATCAAGTGCAAAGCACAAATCCGTGTAAATGCTAGTGCAGAGTGCAAGGTGCTGATTAGATTTCTTCACATGCTGCATTTGCTATGCAAAGCCCCATCTAAATGGGAGCTATTGCTTACCACTCAGCTGGGAGGCTCTTATATCATATAGGGTTTCAGGGAGCTTTGGGGCATGTCCCCTTGCTCAGAGGCTTATTGCTAAATTTATTATGTCTAACTTCTCCTAGCCAAAAGCTAATATGTAGGCTAGCTTCCATATAAGAATCCATATTGTTTGTGGGTTTAAGTGATATGACCTTCCTAAGTCTACAATGAAAGGATCCCCAAACATTTTGAGGTAATAGAATGCAGGTTGGCATCCATCCAGGGATGTACTTGGTTGTTGGAGTGTGAATGTAAAATGTTAGGTCAGTATCTAAAGTGTTTAACAGAACTGGAGTTTTTCTTTTTTAATTACTAAGAAATATGCACCAGGTACATAAGATTGACAGGCCACCGTATTAGAAGAGAATGAATCTTTGGTTAATACACATGCCATGAAAAGTTGCTTATTTCACCATGATGTTATTGCTCCTCCAAATACAACTTTTCTTCCTCTCCTCCTCAAAAGCTCCAAACAGGATAGGGTTAAACCATTTAAGAATTTTTAATAATCAGCAGTGGAGGTGCAGTACCATACTGTCATGTTGAGTTGCAAATATCTGAGTGGAGGAGGTTGGAAGATGAAATTTCAAGCATTATTCCATGTCTCTGCCCGTAGGTACAAGAGATTGTAAGAAGTGGGCTAGCCGTGTAGCAGAACCTATTACAAACCTAGCATGGAAAGAATGCTGGTTTAAAAAAAAAAAAATGCCCATGTCTTAACACTTCAGTAGTTTCACTGCAGTTTTAGAAATTCCAGGGGATGCTTTTAACAGAAGAAAGTAGATTCACAAATGACACCATGCTGGGCTGCCTTGAGATCCCCTAGACAGTCATGGTTTTTCCCCTGTATGCTAGGTTTCAGATGATGTGATCTTATCTGAGTTTGACTATGACCGGCTGGATCTAATTTGAACCTCCTCTGATGCCCGTTACATTTATATCCTGGCCTGTTGGAGAGTTTGATTTAGGATTTAGACACATCTCCCTGAAGCAACCTTATATCTTCCCAGTTTGAAGCTGTGGTTTCAGGAAAGCCTCAAGTATGTATGTCCAGAAGCCTTATTCTGTAGATACTCAGTGTGAACATCTGATCTAGTCTGACTCTTCAGTCTTGTACCCTACAAGGAAGAATTGCTGCTTCTGTGATCAGCAGTGTCTGAAGTTAAAAAACAGCAAAGGGTGGGGGGCTCTCGGTTTTGTTCATTGTTTAGAAGATTCAAAAAAGGGCAAGATGATGCAATTTTATTTCTATTCAGGTCAGACCTTTATGAAGAATCATCTTTTGGTATTTTTACTTTAATTTCAATTCAAGTTCATTTTTCACTAGATTACTTTAATAACTTTGTGGTTTCTGCTACAGTGATTCAAATTCAGTCCATTAGTGACCTCTATCTGTGAGAAGTGGATACTCATTGTTTTTTTTTTTTTTTCTTCTCATCAGTCTGCAGATTATGGGGGTGGGAACCAACAGCTCTGTAGTTCTTTCTGAATATTTAGATTTTCCAACCCGATTTTTCTAATAATGGAGTTCAGTATGGGTAATGATATTTAACAACAGTAATAAAACGTTACAGGCTAATAGGCTACTAAATGATTATTCCATATAGCATCGACAATATGATCAATATAAATAAAACACCAGGGCTATCCACTGCCAGTAAAAGGATTGTGCAGTCAGGTAGATTAATGTTTTGAGACTCACAATGCTGCTGAATGTAAGTGAAGTTTTATTGCCCCTAAGTGCTTACATAACAAGGGAAACTTGAGACAAGCTCAGAACTACATGTGATAACTAGACTTCATAGTAGCCATGTGTATATATCTTTAAATTCAGCTTTGCTTCTGCTGTGAACTTATGGTACAGATCAGGGACAAGGTGGGATGTGAGAAGGGTGTCTATAAACAGATGGTCTTTTAAGGAGACTTTTAAAATCTGATTCCTAATCCCAGCTTTGTCTTCTGAGGGTTTTCAAATTGAAATTTCAATTTGAGTTGATTATTCTAAATGGTAATTGAAGACAAAGTTTACTGAATTTCTTAGGTGGGCGGTTACCATTATCTGACATTTTCCAGATGGTTTTTGATGTAGTGGTGTTCAGGGATGTGGAATTTTTAGGAGGTTTTCTTTCTTTTCCCTTGGGCAGGTTTTATGTAAAAGACCTTTTTAAAGACCAATGATTATTATTATTATTATTATCAAACAACCATTATAATATCCCAGCCAACTTTCTTTCCTTTCCCCACCTTCCAAATTGCTTTGCTTTTTAAAAATTATGTATTTTTCCTGGAACTACATGTTGAGGACAGGACTAAGACTACCAGTATCTTTTTACTCTTTTAAGCAATGTGAACTCCAATTAAGTATCTGTTTATAGTAAAACACATGCACTCACCTACACATCAAGAACCATTTTAGGACAGAGATTCTTTTCAAGGTTTTAAATATGTTTCCTTTTAAAGAGCTATGACACAAATATTGTAATAAAAATATCCTGTGTTCCGATGAATACAGAGACTTATTTCAGCCGCATGGAACAGTAAAACACTGTATTAGCAAAATAATCAGTGGTATTTTCAGTACATGGTCAGAATCTGTTAGAACCTTCATGTTTTTTTTTTTTTTCTTTCTTGGCAAATTTCACATCTACTGGTCTTTTTGGTTTTCTTTGATTCCTTCTACTGAGGCTCTTTGAAGTGATTCAAAATTAAACAGTAGCTACTTTTTTTAGAGAAATTCATCATGGTATATTCAGGATTCCAGAAGAGTTAATGATGCAGAAAAAGTCCTGTAAAACATCTTTCTAAAAGAAGTCCTTCTCTTGTAGGCTTCCCACTTATGGGCCTCCGGTACCATTTGCAGTGAATTGGAGCTCCGTTATTTATTTATTTTTCAAATACCACCTCTAACTTAATTTAATGTGGGATGTGTTTCTGCAGTAGCATGCAGCACCATGTGTCCCGAGTCTCCTGAACAAAGCAGTATCGTTTTTATGGATCTGCAATAAGGGAAGGTCAAAGAAAATATCCGTGTATACTTTGGGAAGTCAAAAAGGCCACATTCATGATTCTCAAACACTGTTCAGTTATTCTGCTGATGCTTAATAAGGCCACACGTTTTCTGGCAGGTTAGTGGTTAAAGACCTCAGCCATTTTTTGAAGCATTCACAAAATAAATCCCTGGTGTTCCTACCCATTAGGTGCTCATTAGAACTGAGCAGTTTTTCGCACTTTCTTCCCAGGCTGCTTTTAGGGAATGTGCAGGAAACATGGCAAAAGGTCCTCTGTCCCCTTCAGTTCACAGGTCATGTGTGATAATTTCAGTTCTTTTTATTAGAGCTTTCAAGACACAGATAAAGGAATCTTCCATCTGAACCTTTTAAGAACCTGAGGGCTTTTGGATTTATTTATATTTATTTATTTATTATTTATTTAGGCTTTTGGATTTAAACCCACTAAAAACCATCATGTCTCAAAGCTCATAGGTGGTTATTAGGTCCTTGGAATATTGAAACCCCCTTTAACAGGGAGTAAAAGAACAGCGGCTCCCAAAGTCTGTTCACAAATATAGTGTCCCTTGAAGTCAACAGAGGTCATAAGCTGAATGGAAAACATTAGACTCATATCAGTCCCGAAATAGGTCCATGTGCTGGTGTCACTTATCCCCAGCTGCCTATGGGCGTCACTTTTCATGAAATCCAGTGTCAAAATAGCCTCTGTGATAGTTTCCTCTCCCACTTGGCTCCAGAACTCAGGCTGAAATATTTTGAAGAAGGAAATAATGCAGGGGATCCTAATATCCCTCACAGATAAAGAGGAGATGACGTCTATGGGAATAGACTCGATAAGCATTTGCCACGGAGCTGCTGGGAAATTCTCTGTATGCCCCGAGGGATGAAATGGATCCATACCTAGCCTTTACCCCCTCCTCTCTTACCTTTCCCAATTATCACATGCAGAATTTTATGGCTCACAACTGCCTCTGTGAGTTGGTCTGAGAAAGCCCTATTAGCCTGGCCTCTCCTTGGGTAGCCAGAGCCCGACAATTTGAAGGATACCTACATATGCTCAGAGATCTCCCTGAGACCATTGGACTTTGCCCAAAATGATGAATGTTACATTTAATCACAGATGTTCGAATTCTCCAGATACAGTTTATAAATTTCTTCCTTTACCAACCTATCCGAAATGATCAGTTGGATTTCTTATTAAAATAGTAACCATTATTTCAATCACATAAATATGTAGTTGTAAAAAAAAAAAAAAAGCATTTCATTGTCTCTCCACCGTTAGAGTAGATACAAGTTTTCCTGTTATGGATGAGTATAATTTTATGATGTAGGCCTTGTGATTTTGGACCCTAACTGTGGTAGGGAGTGAGCAGTAGGGAGGTTGTTTTGGAGGAAAGAAAATATGTGTTTATATAAAGAAAACCTGCATTCTCATGTCAGCACACTCCTTTGTACGTTTATGACCTTGGACAAATTACTTAATCTCCTGGAGACTTAATTTCCTTTCTGCAGAGTTCAACAGGGTTGTTGCAGGGTCAGATGAGATTAATGTGTGGGAAAATACCTTGATAATCATACAATGTTATATTCCTATAAAGATGCATTATTCAAATTGATAACATTTGTCCCCACAGGACTGTCATATGCCAGGATAGTTCTGGATCTTAGACAGAGTGCTCTGCCCTCCAGGAGCTTTGGCTTTTGTGAAAGTAATGGGACATCACCCAAGCAGTCAAGTGTCTGGTGGTCCTCTACGTCATTTCTTCTATTCATCTAATGGGGCCTTGTCTTCTTTTGTAAGTTTGCTCTGTTTTGATGAAAGTATTCTTTTCAAGGATCAAGGGTAATTAGGGTGAGATCTGTGCAAGGGCCAAACTTTCCATCCTTGACAGGCTGGCTTGATGTTGGAAAGTGAATTTATCACAGATGAATTCCACCGGGGCTCTTTTGGGAAGAAACCATCCACATTCCTGCAGTAAGGTTGTTTCTCTTTTTGGTTGGATTTATACTTGAGTCATCCAAGTTACCTTTCACAAAAACACAAGCCATTAATAGAATATATGATGATGTTTAAAATTTTGGTTTTGCAACATGAGGCGGGCTATGCAAAAGACTACCTCTTTGGTAGGGCAAACCTCCTGAACTCATTCTCAGTGAATGGAAAGACTTGATTTATTATTACATCGACATACTGCCCAAAGCTTGGCCTTATTTTGATTTTGTTAGTATCACAAAACCCTTGTGGGACAGTTCTTTTGACAACTTATTTTTGCATACTTCCTTCAGTTGCATTTTTATAATTGTCCAATCTGAGACAGTTTCAATTTTAAATGTTCCAAGAGCGAGCATGTTTAGTTTATTTTCTTGATTTATATACATGTAGACCTTTGTAAAGGTTAATTTTTAATCATTTTATGGTTGCTTAAATGAAGCTTGCAGAAAACACATGCATATGTGAAGTGCATTTATAAAATGTATGATTAGGTTGTGATTCTTGATCAGAAGAATGTTTTTATCCATTATTTGAATGTATGACAGTGTGTATTTAATAGTGTTCTTTTCTGTTTCTGACTTACTAGTTGCCAAAGTTCTGACACTTGCCCCGCCCCCCCCCAAGTTGATGAGAACTTTAGCAGTGCATTGTAAAGTACCTGGCCATATAATTCTGTTTTTACATGACAAATTACTTTTGTAGTTTGGCAAAATTAATGAGTGCTTTTTGTTCTGGCAGTGCTGAATGATACAATAATAATATTTGAAGAAGAAACATGTTTGCCGCTACTCTGAAGAGTTCCGCTAATAAAACCAGAAGAGTCTAGAGGTATATGTGTGGGGAGTTAAAAAGGCACAAACAAGTATAAAACTTAGATACCATGGGGAGGGGGTGCTTTTTATATTCTTCAGCTTGGTGGTGCTAATGTAGCCCATATGTTCCTAACAGAATAGAAGAATGAAATAGCCAAGTTATTTTTAATTGTTCATTTTCTTTTCCAAATAGGTCCTAAGGAAACTCTAAATAAAGAAAAGCACAAAATGCAACGAGGGAATTTATTTTTGTGTGAATGGCTTGGTACTCATGAAGGAGATGTGATTCTTTTAGAGGCAAAGGGTATACATCAGATGATAAAGAAAGCTTTTCCATTCATCCAAGGGGTGATTTTTAGCACTTGCTGTATGCCAGGCACAGAGTAAGATTGGAGAGGCAAGTGGTAATGCAGGATCCCTCCACTTGAGGCTGTCTAGGCTGGGGAGGAGAGGGAGGCACAAAACCTAATTGCATTTGGTTTGTACATGACTGAGGACAGTCAATCCTAATTGTGCCAGGAATACATAGTATTGATGAAGAAAGCTTTATGTTGGGAGAGGGATAGTCTCAGGTTCTCAGGCTGGCTGTGTCACTTGCTAATTTGATAAACTTGAGCAAATTTTTAAATGTCTTTTAATCTCTGTGTCTAGTCTAAAATGGGAAAAAGCATTCTATACTCACAGAGCTGTTCTTCGGAGGGTTGAGATAATTATGTAAAATGTCCGCCTATCTGGCACACCGTAGAGGCTTAATAAATGCTGACTACAGATTCTTTTCTCTCCGAAATGATAATAATTCCATTAGGTTACTCTCCCCTTCAACAAATATCTTTGCCATTTCTCTGGAATCCCCCAAAAGGCTTTGGACCCCTTGAACCTGTTCACTAATAGGATACAGCCTCTTCTGCAAAATAAAATTCCAATATTTATGCGTGAAACAGAGCATGAAAAGGACAGCAAGGGAAATAAGCACTTCGCACAGTGGTAGAATGAGCTCAGAGCTAGTGGTATACAGCAGGCTGCTTGTGTGATAGGGGCTGGAGAAAGGAGGGCGAACAGAAAAGAGGACACATCTCAGTTTGGGGAATCAGAAAGTGGTGTCAACCAGGTCCTGTCTAACTTGTAGTTTGTTGTCGTTGTTACTGCTATTGTTCATTGAAAACACAGGCTTTGACAGTTGAGGAGTACTTCTCCACACACCCCCACCTCTATGCACTCTTCCCTGGGTGGCCAATACCTGTAGCTTGCAACAAGTCCTGTGTCTAGACTATGACACTGGGCGCACCAAACTGTGGTTATTATGTCTTTGCTAATGTCCCGAGATTTTTATCAGAATGAATTTTAAATTCTTGCTTCACGCAATTCATCTCACACATGACTCTTGGCAGAGTCATGCAAGTATCTTATTGTAGAAGATTAACATGTAAATTATTGTTATATTTATATAATTCTTAGTTTGTACTCAGAGAATGATTGTACCTTGCTGGTATAATGACAGATGTCCAAATCGGAATGATGCTATTGGATTATCAGTTTAACATGGAAATATTTCTTTCAGAAAGTAATTTTCAGTTAATTTAAGTAAAGGGACTTCTAACGGCTTCTGTGGAAGATACTCTGAACAAATAGAGAACTCAAAGGCACTGGTCAAAATACACGATGCTGGGGTTATTTTTCATTTGCCATTGTAATTGGGTGACTACATAGTATAATTTTTTGGCTTTCTACTCAACAATTAAAATGTAGGGTTTTTTGTTTCCACTATGAATCTGTAAATTTATTGCTATAAGAAAGTTATACTTAACAAGATGTTAGGCATGTCCCTGACCTCCGACTCCAGAAGCGCAGAAGCTTTTCCTGGTAAGATCACATAATATATAATGTACTATATACACATATAATTAATCAGATTGGGGCAGAGAGAAGCAGGTACTAGGGTATATTTTGTAAGGTGTTAGCATCTTAGTAAGTAGCTTCCAACCCAACATTCCACCCAGCGTAAAACAATAAGACCTTGTTTTGCTACTTTAAAACATGTAAGAGAGATTAAAATTCTTTAGAAAATGGTTTAAAAAATTTTCTTTTACTCAAATAGGTAAGGGACAAGTCCAGTAGTGCTGACAGCAGTGGAATTTAAAACTGAAGTCTAATAACCTCTGAGTCCCGAAGGAATGTGCAACAGACATCCGTTCTAGTCACGCGCTTGTAACCGGGCATTTGACAAAAATTGAATCCTTACCGTGTGCCAAATACCATGCTGTTTTGGCTTTTGGGATATTATTTCAAAGAAGACCTCACCCTTGCTCATCAGTAAATCTGATAGGTCCACCTAGGGACACCCTTTTCCAAACTTGACTCATCTGTCTGAATCAACTGGAGAAGTTGCTTAAAAACCCATGTTCCTGGGCTCTGGGCCTGGAGGTTCTGATTCGTTAAGCCCATGAAGAAGCCTGGAAATGTGGATGCATAAAACCCTCCAGGATTGGAGTTTACTGACCTCCGTGATTTTTAGAAATTTTTCTGACCCAGAGACTCAGTAGTTTTATAAACTCTGGTTTATAGTTATTTGTGAATTTCTGACAGTATTTTTTTTCTATGTGTTTTGTCACATAGGAAGTATTGCTTTATGTAACCCAACTGTTCTAGTAAAGAACCTTCTCAGGGGCCAGACATCAGGGCTTCCTTCTCTCTCGGTAGCCACAGTCTCCTGTGTGATGCCGCCACCAGGCATCTGTGTCCATTACACTACTCACTGTACTGATTTTGGTAACCCCACAGTTACTCTCCTGAAAAACAAATTATATTACTTTAGCCATCTACCACTCAGATTCCCTGTCGCTCTGGATAAGGCCCATCCAAACTTGTTATCAGGACATGTGAGACATGACCCTCTGGGTCTCAAACCATCACTCAAGCCTCATTTTCTTTTCTTTTCTTTTCTTTTCTTTTCTTTTCTTTTCTTTTCTTTTCTTTTCTTTTCTTTTCTTTTCTTTCTTTTCTTTTCTTTTCTTTTCTTTCTTTTCTTCTTTTTTCTTTTTTTTAAAGATTTTATCTATTTATTTGACAGAGAGAGACACAGCAAGAGAAGGAACACAAGCAGGGGGAGTGGGAGAGGGAGAAGCAGCAGGTTTCCCGCTGAGCAGGGAGCCCGATGCAGGGCTCGATCCCAGGACCCTGGAGTCATGACCTGAGCTGAAGGCAGACACTTAACGACTGAGCCACCCAGGCGCCCCTCAAGCCTCATTTTCAAGCGCCCATCTCCTGCACCCATGTTCATGATAAGGCATGGCCTTTTGATGTTTAGCCTTTCCCATGCTGCTTATCCTTTATGTAGAATATGACCTCTAGCTCTCCATTTGGCAAATTCTTTTCCTTTAAGACCCACATGAATTTCACCTTCCCTCCTAGTCAAAATTACTCGTTCCTTTCTCTGGGCTTCTACAGCATTTTGTTTGTACCTTTATTATTTCCCTGCTCATGTTGTATTGTAATGTGTCTGTTCTAATCTGTCTTTTCCATTGGACTCCAAGAACCTTGGCTCATTCGTTCCATCTCCCTAGTGTTGACAATAATGCCTAATGCACCAGGTTCTACATAAATGCAATTGAATGAATAAATGCATAATTGAGCTGGCCAATCCTGGAAGACAAGAAGATTCACAATCTTCTTGGGACTCCTTCCTCTAATCCCATAGATTGGTTGCCCAATGGGGAAAAAAATACAACTACCCCTTTCTGCCTTCCTCTAAGCAGGTTTGCCAGGTAAATGCCTGCTGGTTAACCCAACCCTGATCAGCATCAAGCACTCCAAACCACACATGAGGCAATTCAGATGCTACACTGGAGGATCTTTTTAAAGAAGAAATAATTCCACTTGATGATATATCTTTCTTGGCACCGAGTGAAACCATCAGTTAAGTAGTTGTGCACACAGATGTGGTTAACCATAGGATGAGAAATTTAACTCATACTATTAACTTTGTGTATCTTTCTTGGCATAATTAAGAGAGCAAAGCAAAGAACTCATGAAAATTTTGTGCATTTGCACTCTTTTTTTATTTTTTACCCTTTGCTTTTATGGCACATTATTTCCTGATGGAGAAATCTGAGCAGCCAGGGTTCTCCAGAGAGGAGAAAAGAAGACTAGAAATCATAACTTCTTAGTCACTCTGTCTCCACAAAGCAGGATCCACCTTAGTCTTCATGATGTACACATTGAAAAATATTTGAAGGGTACAATAAATTCTAAACTTACTTTTGTTTAATGTGGTCATTCAGTCTGTCTTCTTCTCCAAAAGATAATTTTAACAATACTTTGCTACTTTCATTGTGAATTATCCACTGATGAACAGAGATGACTTGCATGCATGTGGGCCAGGTGTATGCAAAATTTCCAGGGGCTAAATAGGTAGAAGATGGTGGAGCATATTTTGATATGCTTTTCCCTTAACCTTTGGTTCCCTCTGAGCTGTCTGCTATGTTGGCAACACATTCAATGGCAATAGGAAATACACGGAATGACACCTGAGATGATTTTTGATAAGCCACTGTGCTTTAATATAAGAGGCTTAGAACACCACCCAGAAGATCTTATAATGTTAATTTATGGGACTGTTTAGAAACAGTATGCTGTCCTTATTCCTAAATCACACTGAATATCAGCAAGACCATAGTCTCATCTGGGGGAATAATAATAATAATAATAATAATAATAGCAGTAGTATTAAACACTCCATAAAGGTATGGATCATAGATAAGGTTTATTTAGAGTGCTACTTATACAGTTTATGTATATTATCACATTTAAATTTTCACGAAACCCTATAAAGTAGGTCCTGTTTAGTAATACTGCTCATAACCCAATTTTACACACAGGGAAACTGAAGTGGAGAGAATTGCCTCAGGTTGCTTACCTTATTTTGTAGCTATTAATTATCTTTATAGGATAGCTGAGCACTGAGTAATTTCCAAAATTAACTCTGCATTTATTTTTCCATATCTTTAAAATCTGAATTCAGAGATTGTTCATGGTCCAGTAGGTAATCTGTGACACGACTTTTTTGCATTTGATTTTTTTAGTAGAGAACTATGTAAGAAGTCATTATTTGCTCTTTGCCATTTTTGAGTGAAAAAGGTTCTTGGGTCTCTCCAGGTGTTTCTGTAAAATGGGAAGAGGGAAGAATCACTAGTTTGAAAATAAAGTGTGACAATTGTGATCCTATTTTCTGTACTAATGAAAGTCTGTAGATAAGTGCCAGATTGTGGGGTATTTGTTTTGCAGAGGACACTCTCCACTTTTTCCTTTAGCAGCACTACTAATAAATAGTTAAATGAATTGATTTTCACCTCATTTTCCCTGTGGAGGTGATAATGGACGATGAAATGACCGGAGAGCAGATAATAGCATAAAGCTAGTGGCCTCTGAGAGAGTCTGGAAATAATGGAGAATTGACTGTGTTATAAATAGGTCAGATTCTCTCCTTTTCTAGATCTATGTGATTGCTCAGGCTGTAGACTTTATTGGGGAAAAAGAATGACCCCGAAATGGGCTGGAAAAGGCTGTTTGTTCTCCATTGGTGGTTTGAAAAGAAGCACAAATGTGTTTTAAAGTCTTCACCTTGTTGAATGTGATGTTTGGCCATCCCTCCCTTTTCTTTCTTTTCTTTCTTTCTTTCTTTCTTTCTTTCTTTCTTTCTTTCTTTCTTTCTTTCTTTCTTTCTTTCTTTCTTTCTTTCTTTCTTTCTTTCTTTCTTCTTTCCTTCCTTCCTTCCTCCCTCCCTCCCTCTCTCTTTCTTTCTTCCCTCCCTCATTCTTTCTTTCTTTCTTTCTTTTTCTTCTTTCTTTCTCTCTCTCTCCCTTCCTTCCTTCCTTCCTTCCTTCCTTCCCTCCCTCCTTCCTTCCTTCCTTCCTTCCTTCCTTCCTTCCTTCCTTCCTTCCTTTCCCATCCCTCCCTTTCCGTATTTTATACCAATGCACTCATCTCTGCCTGTAGCAAAGTTGTGTTTTTTAAATTCAAGAATTGTAGTGAAGACCTCCCAATTATCTGTCCTTCCTAATTCCATATGAATATTATCCATGCTGCCTTAATTCCTTATTTCCCACTCCTTACTTCCCCCATTTCCCTTTAGACAGCTAGACCATGGCTACAGGTGTTTCTGTGTCCTTCTGTCCCCATATGGCCTTTATCTGTCATGAGGCAACTCTGGGTGGGTGGCATACTAGAGTCAGTCTAGATGAGCTCATTGATGGAGTTATGAAATCAGGCTCTGCCCAGGCGTGGGAGCAGTTTGGTGAATGGCCCCGTGGCCAGCCAGCTCCATGACCACATGAAAACACTAGCTCTGTTTGGCCCTTCGGGAAATTCTGCGGCATTTCTGTCTGTGACGGTCTGAATTCGGCTGAATTAGGTGGAACCAAACATTTGCTATCTGAAGTTTTCAACTGAGAAATGATCAGGCCACATGAAAAAAATGTAAATATACTCGTGTCGCTCCTACCAGGAATGGCTGCCTGGCCTGTCTGGACCACATGCATCTGTAACAGGTCAGCCTATGACCCCATGTCACTCTTCCCTCTCCACTCTGAGTGCTGACCTGATTGGATTTTCTGCTGGACTTCAGTGTGGGTGTGTGTCAGTGTGAGCTGATTACAACGAAGTCCCAACAAAGAACTTAATCTGTATGTCTTTATTAAACAAGCTATGTTAGCTAGAACCACTACTTTGAGCCATATTTGATGACTCCCATTCATTCATTTTCAAGTATTCTATCTCTGGTTTTAGGCATCTTTTCAAAATCTTGTCATTCTAACCATTGCACTTCGGTTCCATTTTGGCCTACGTATGTCTTTCCTTCCTTGACTAGCACACCATAGTTACCTTACTCTTCCTCATGCCAGTGATGATGACATCGCTTTCCATTACGTACAAGGTCGAGTCTAAACTTCTTAGCCTGCTACTCAAAGCTGTTCCTTCTGTAGCTCTCCCTAATCTTCCCAAAGAAAGTTTATCTTCTCTTCTGAACTAAATTTAGAGTATGTCCTTACTTTTATCTTTGTAATAGTCTTGTTGTGGTGTAAAATTTTACCTAGTGCTCTGTCTCCACTATCTGTGAGCTCCCCTAGGGCAAAGATCACGCCCAGTAAATGTTGGAGGTGCTAAATTGACCTCAGGTAGCTAACCCCAAGCTACCTCCGTGAAATTCCTTTACAGCACAAGTCTTGTCTCCTTCTATCTGTACTACTTCCCAGTGGATTTTAAATAGGGGACAAATTAATATTAACAAGGTTTGCACAGATGACTCTTATGTATTTGAGTTTTAAATTTACTTAATGGAATAAGCTTCCTTTGTTGCGTTGGTGGAAATCTTTGTCAAAGCAGTGCACTCTTGCTTTGAAAACAGGAAGGTAGAACATTCCAGCATCATCATGAACCCTCTGTTTATATTGGTAAAACCTGTCGTCTTTCCAGGCCTCTAGGCAAGAGCAGATAGACATAATCAGAGGCATTAGAACTTGATTATGTTCAATTGGATTCTTATAACTGAGGCTTGATAGCCCAAATTAGTGATGTGCTAGTTTATACTGAAAGAGATGCTTGCATTATTGCAACACCATAGACTTCAGCTTGCTGGAATCTTTGACGACATCTGGATGTTTTGAAAAATACAGCAATCACATGTTTTTTATTATCTCCATAATTGTGTTCTTTTTAAAAGGGAGCTGCATAAAGACGTGTGGGGCAGGGGGTAATGGAAGGCCATGGAGTTTGGATTCAGATAGATGGATTTGAATCCTGGTTCTGCCTCAGACAGCTAGGGTAACTAGAGCATGTTTTGTTTTTGATTTTTTTGTCTTTGTATGTACTTTCTCCATTTTTAAATAAGGAAAGATGTTATGCATCTCATAGGATCACTGTGACAAATAGAACAGGTGATGCCTGACTCCGGTCAAGTACTAGTGAGCATTACCTCCCTTCCACCTTGCCCTCTGACTTGAAATAATATGAATGCTGTGGCTTATAAGTGGCTATTTTTTCCTGCACAGATAAAACAGTTCTGTAATACCGTGTTACTTTTTCCCCAAAGGATCTCTGTAAGGACACAGTTCCTCCTACCCAGTTTCTCCATAACACTATTTATTTCTAGGGTCCAGAAGAGGATACAAGACCCCAGAAATAGTCATTACTCTGTCTGACTTAGGACACTCGCTGATGAAAAACTCTTAAAATTACATCTTTTTATGGAAAAAAAAATCATTCCAGCAGTCTCATTGCCTCAAAAACAGTAGGTATCATGGATTATTAGAAAGGAATTATCCAAAGAAAGTGCTCTTAAAAACGACCGCCTGCAGAGGAGTCTGGCTTATCAACAGGCAAAAAAAAAAAAAGAATTTTTTGACTAAATTTCAGCTTGTCACTACAAACATGAAAATAGCAACATCCATAATATATTCTTTGGGGACAGTGCTGTGAATGTTTCCACTAGGTGAAATTCTCAAATAACAGCTTCTAAGAATGAACATGAACTCTCCGAGAACCCCAGGGAATGTCTATTAGGAAACAGGTAAACAACAAAACGAAAGCCATGACAAAGAGGGAAGAAATAGGCAAATTAAGTAAATAATTTCTTTGCAGACCACATTGTGAAAAATATGATGTGATAGAGACACAATTCATTTAGCCTGAATGACCAATGTAATTATAACTGGCTAATGAATATTTTTTTTCTTTTTCTACATAATATTAGTGTCATCCACAGTTATGAAGGTGTTTTTCGTATCAAAACACCACAGCCATGCAAAATTATATTTATCGACTTCTTTCTTGGTGAAAAATCAGTGGTGTTTTAGCCTTTACCTAGATTTCCGTTTCAAGGCTTATCCATAGACTGGAAACACAATGTTAGAAGATAAAAAAAGATCTACAGCATGATTTTTTTTTAACCTTTAATAAACAGGTATTGGAACTTACCCTCGATTATACTTTTCTTGGGTGATACTGATCTCCTTATGCAAAATACTCTGGAAATCTAGAAGAGGTTCATGGGAAAATTGTAGCATTCCCTTTATTAGTGATGGAAATAACAAGAGTAATTATCCTGGTGGTTTAGCTTAAGTTTGGTATTTTCATGATAGGCATGGAAACAAGCTGAGTCGACATTGCCCCTCCTATTCTGTGATTTTGTATTTCTAAATCATTACCAGAATTTCTCTTTTTTTAAAGATTTTATTTATTTGCGAGAGAGAGTGAGAGAGAGAGAACACATGAGAGGGGCGAGGGTCAGAGGGGGAAGCAGACTCCCCGCTGAGCAGGGAGCCCGATGCAGGACTCAATCCCGGGACTCCAGGACCATGACCTGAGCCGAAGGCAGTCGATTAACCAACTGAGCCACCCAGGAGCCCCATTACCAGAATTTCTATGAAAATGTATAGTCAGTATCTTCCTGAAAAAAAAAAAATAACTATTCAGATAATTCTTTGTCTTTAAGCGATGGAGAGACTTGTAAATAATGATATCCAGAGGAAATCTCTAATTTTATTTAATGGTAGTTTAGGTTTGATTCTGACTCGACCATTTTACTGGGACTCCTAACGAGAGGATGAAAGGATTGAACTTCAAGTCCCATGTCCTTCTTTCTTCAAAATTAAAGAGCACGGGGCGCCCGGGCGGCTCAGTTGGTTAAGCGACTGCCTTCGGCTCAGGTTATGATCCTGGAGTCCCGGGATCGAGTCCCACATCGGGCTCCCTGCTCAGCGGGGAGTCTGCTTCTCCCTTGGACCCTCCCCCCATCTCATGTGCTCTCTCTCTCTCTCTCTCATTCTCTCTCTCTCAAATAAATAAAATCTTAAAAACAAAACAAAACAAAATTAAGAGCACGTTGCACATGAAGGAGTGGTAGTTGGTATCTGTGAACTGTGGTGAACAGGGCCCTTAGGTAATAACTGATGTAAGGAATAGGGTTGTTTGGAAAAGTTAGGAAATGGGGTCCAGGGGACAGAAGCTTAAGAAAGATCCAGGCACATCACTGGTAGAGAGAACCTCCCAGAATCTCTTTTTCTGCATACAGTAGCTCTTACCCTTCTCCAATGGATAGTTACTGGGAATTCATAAAAACATGAAATGTTTGCTTTTTTCATGTTACTCCAAAATTTAACTGTAAAGCCCAGGTGACAGCAATAGAGGTTTCAGTGTCATCTCTGCTTGTCCTGTTTAATAGGAAGGGCTGGGAGGGGTGGTTCATTGTGGTCATGGGCACATCCAAGAACCACCACACACAGAGGGAATCTCAAGTACACCATGGTGGTTCAGTGTGGAATTAGGTGGGCCGGAGTTGAATCCCAACTGTACTATTAACTGACTGTGAAACTGGGGGCAAATTATACATCTTATCTAAGCCTCTTTTATAAAATGAAGATACTAATTTTTGTTAGTGTTCTTATAAATATTAAATGCCATAAGAGATGAAAAGCATTATGCATAATAGGATCTTAGTGTGTTGTTGGTTTTTCTGTGTTTGACGAATTACCACTCTATGGATGGAGAGACGCGTGGACTGGATGCATATGTGTAGAGGTTCTTCCCTGAAATGTCTAAAAGATTCATATTATTTAAGATTGCAGTGGAGCCTACTGGAATACCTGAAGATTAGATTTAATCACCGCCAGAAAGAAAGTACGGTATGAAGTGAGACACTTGGAGATGGGAACCATGTTTCATGTTCCTTGTCATTGTTGTAACTCATGTTTAAGTCTGAAAGCACTCATTTGGTCTTACTTTCCTGTGTCCTGTAGTAGGTAGGGCGTGTGTCATTATCACTTCCTCATAGTGTCACCAAGAGGAAAATGAAATGCTGAAGGCCATGCCCCTTTCTGTTATGCATCACTGTATACTACACAGTCATCCTGTCAACAGTTGATGCCATGAATTGAATGGGACAGGCAGTGTGGAGTACTCAAAAGATCGTTAGGTGGGTGGGTGGAAGGTCTGAGTTCTAGTTTTTGTGCTGTCTCAAAAAAATAAAAGTCCTTTGCTTTCTGTCAAATTATTCAACATTCTTGAACCTTGGTTTCTTCATCTGTTCAACACCAGACAGTTCCAGTAATTCACTAATTATCAGAATCTAGGGAGCTAGCATTAGTGATTAGGAGCTTGGCTCTGGATTTTGTCTGCTCGGGCTTGGAGCTGCCTTCCCTACTTGACAGCTCTGGCACCTTGGCAAGGAACTTAATCTATGTAAGCCTCACTTTTCTCATCAGTGCAGTGGAAATAGCCAAATTAAAACCTCCTTAAAGAGTCGCCTTAGGATTCAATGAGGTAATACATGAAGAGCGTTTAGCAGAGTACCTGGTCAAATTACATGCTCAACAGATATTGACAGGCTTTCCAACATGCCTTATTCAAAAAAAGGTATGGTAAGTATTTCTGATGTTTTCAAAAAGCAGCAGACATTAATGTGTCCCTGCATTACTGACCCAGCAGCGTAGGTCATGCCCTTCAAAGCTACTAAGGGCAGGTGATCACAGAGGAACATCCCACCAGCCTCTTCAGAGATAGTCCCTCTAGCTCCCTCTAAAAGCTCAGTAAATGTTTGACAGTGATAATGTTGATGATTGTCATAGCTGGGAGTTTGCTGGAGCAGATAGGTAAGACATGGGGACCTTTAGGTTTCTGGCAGGATTTGGAAGGCTGATTGTGAAACCTTTGGTGTGAGCGAGCTATTTCAGAAATCCTGCCAATAGGCCTAAACTGCTGTAACTAGCAAGTCTTGTTTCTCTTATATCTGATGCTTCTGCCATGCATTAAGTCTCTGGAAATTTACCAGCCTAGCCACCCAGATCTAGTTTCAGAACACTGCAGAGGTAATGGCACTTTTGATGCCAGGCTCAAGATAAGACTCTCATGTTTAATTTTGACTATAGGGTTTTTTCAAATTAAAGACATTCAGCCTTAACACATATAGCAAATAAGGCAGAGAAGACCTAGAGAACATCCACTTCCACCTGGTGGTTCTTTTCTTTTGATTCAAATTAGGTTGTATGGGTGTCTGCCTTAGTTGTTATGAAATGCACACCCGCTCTCCTTTGCAGTCTTCAGGCAGAAAAAGGATGCAATGGATAATGTGGCTGTAAAAGTTTATTGGCCAAGAAACATGAAATCAGGACAAAATGTGATAATCAAATCTCCTTAGAATGCAAACAAGGTATTTAGTAGTGGACAACTTTTAAATGCTTGCCCCCAATATTCCACATGTGCTCTCTCTCTCCTGATCTCTCCTGGTGATACCAATGGGATCATTTAAGAGTCATTTCTCCTTACTGAACCCATTGGAATGGCAATTGTCCAATTCATATTTTATCCCCAGTTCCAGCACTGACAGGGTATAAAGTTAGGGATTCAACACATATTTGTGGAGGGCAAGAAGGAATCACAGAAGGAGGGGGAAAGAAAGGAAGAGGAAGAAGGAAAAGAATGGATTTCAGCTTACCTCCAACAGGTGATTATAAGTAATTTTGTTGGTGCTGGTGGTTCTGCACTGTAACTTTGGAAAAGGACAGAGCCTTTAGTCCTATTGAAAAAGTAGCATAACATGACTTTTGGAGCACAGTGAAACTCAGTTCTGCCTGTGTGCTTGACATGGGTTATCTGAATTACTATACAAACAGAATAAATTCAGTTTTATATTCATCAGCTTATAGGGTAGGGCACATACGTTTCAAAAATGATTTTGAAGGTTTAAGTTGGAAAGAAAATCTCATCAGGAGTAGAAAGTCAAGCCTCTCTTCTCTTTCCATTCTCATATAGAAGAAAGGAGAACACATTTTATTTTATTCTTTTTCAAAGCACTTAACTTAGTATATTAAAGGGCTTCATTATGCTCTGCAGGACTCTATAAAAATTTAAAGAAAGATGCATGATTGAACCAGCAATCAACAACTATTTATTGAAGTCCCAAATGTCAGAAAGTTCCAAGTACCAGTTTAGTGGTCTTCTTGAGGGATTTAGTAAACTGTCATCTTGCAAAGGAAAATAAATCACTGCAGAAGACAAACATTTGTCAGCGAGTGGTCACAGGCTACAAATGCCCTTTCTGTAGAATGCAAGTCTTATGTGCTTCATTTCTTGATATATTAGTCCAGCTAAGAAATACAGTCCAGGACGTACAACATTTTCATTTATTCTTTTTTTTTTTGAAGCTTGTCAGGTGCGTACAGATGACTCTGAGATCCTACGTCTTTGCTGCTTGAATACCTATTTTGAATCCTCCACACCTGTCCTTAGCTGAAAGCTGGCATTCCAATTAAAGCCGACAATAAATTCAGCTGAGAATCCCTCCCTCCCTCCCTCTTAAAATTGTGATATCTTACTTGATCGATTATTTGTAAAATTCAGTTCATTGGCTTTGACCAGTCAGCACTGTGAATAGGAGTTTCGTGTTTAACCTGATCCAAGGAATGGTTATGTGTTTGTAGCCATTTCTTTTTGAATGTAAAAACAGAAAGCTACTCCTGTGAATTATTTAATTTGGCCTGGTTAAGAGAACAGTACTATATCACTACAGGATGCTGGGAAGGTGATTCTGAGGTTCTTTTCCCCTGAAGGTGGCTTGCTATATGGCAGGGTAACAGGAGGCCCTGTCATGAGCCAGCCTCACACGTCCTCACCCCCTGGGTATACATCACACCCTGCAGAAGGCACTGATGTGAGTTAAAGACCTATAACATCATCTAATAACGCCTGTCTAATGGAGATAGGCATCATTCTGGTAATGTAATTGTGGTCCTTAGACACTTGCAAGTTAGAAATTTGATTTTACTCCTCATGTAAGAGCTATCTTTATTGAAAGGTAGTGATGGAAAGTTTACAGGTGGCAAAACATGGAAGGCTTTTCACATCAAATGTCACAGGAGATTGAGATCCTGATGTAAGGGGCCAAAGGAGGTTGGCTGCCCACATAATCTTGCTGTGCCTTCAGAAATGAACTAGTCACTGTGTTAGAATATGCCCGGATTCCTATAAGACACTGTAGGTGGGCAACATATTTCTTCTCTTTGTGAAAATCTTAAAAAATGAATCTGCTAAGGAGAGAACAAAAGGGGAAGAACAACTATTGAAAACTGGTGAAGAAATAGCTGTTTGAACTTTTAATGATTAGAGGAAGAAAATAAGTGTTAAGAGGTATACATGTTTCTCTTTTCTAGCAGTGAGATGTTAATACAATATGGATAGAAGACATATAATTAAGAAATTTACTATTAAGCTGACAAATTCAGTCTTGTGAATATAGATATTTTGTACTTAAAACTGTCTGGAATATGCAGATGATTCTCTTAAATCAAACAATAATAATAGGTAGTGCTGTTTGGATATTTAAAATGTCTTCAAAGTCTGATATCCTAGAGACAGTTTTATAGATTTTTATCTGCAATATTTGTCAGCTTGTGAGAATGCCCACTGGGTTGTTGAAAGTTAAGCATACAGGGGTATGTGCAAGGCACAGTAATTTCATTGGTAGGAGCTTTATTGGAGATATTTAGCTTAACCTTTTGACAAGCTCTTGCCTACATCTCAAACATCCCGCTTTCTTTCCCGAAATTTTACCTATAAGTGGTACTCTACCCGTGTCAAAAAGCTGGTGATAAAATTCTATTGGGAAAATGTTTTAGCTCTCAAAATGGAATTGTAGCCGGAGCCTGATCTGAGAACCACACGTTCTTTGGAGAGAATCTTATTTTCAGCCCAGTAATGTTCAGTAATGTTGCACCTGCTTTCCTGTGCAGAGGTGCACCTGTACCTAGACAGACTTGTAGAAAATGGTCAAACTCGTCCTGGGGCCAGACTCCTCGGGTTCAAATCCCATCTCTTCCTTGCCTTAGACAAGTTACATCTCTGTGCCTTAGTTTTCTTATCTACAGCAAGGAGGTAATGTCTACCTTATAAAGTTGTTGAGGAGGTTTAATGAGCTGGTACATACAGTGTGCTCCAAACGGGGCCCGGCATGCAGTATGTGCACGTTAAGTATAAGCTATTTAGATTAGCTCTAGATAGTGCTTCCCTAGCACCATTTCTGCACCATTTATAATCATCCAGTAAATAACTCTGTGAACTCTTCTTGTTTTCTACGTGACAAACTTAAAAAAAAAAAAAAACACAGACCCTGTTACTCAATTGGAAGCTACAGTGATTACTAATTTACAGTGTTCTTTTGTAAAGCTTTTTTTTTTAATTAGGTAGCTACATTATTAGTTTGCAGACACCTTGAGAGCAGTGTGCATATAATATTCGTCTTGTAATACCTCCACAGCTCCTAACCAAGTACTGAATGATGTGATGAATAAATCTGCCTGCACTACTTCTTCTCTAAGTTTACATTATGAATATTAGATTTTATGAGTAGAATACCTCAATTTTCCAGAAGAAGATAAACCAGGTGTTGTACCTCCACAGACCCAGAGGTGATAAAAACAAAGGGAAACAAAAGGACACTTCTCAAAACTGTTTTTTGTATAACACTAGTTCACATTAGAAAGAAAGTGGTGATTGTACAAATCTGGGACCCTTTTTCGAAAGTAAAGCAGGTAATGGTAATGGGCATCTGTAAAAAGTGTCTCTTAGGATGTTCTAAGCACAGAGCATAAGGATAATGAAACCTCCGTGTGGCCCGTTTTGCTCTTGGAATATATATGTCCTGCGCATGTATGTGTTTTCATGTGGGTGATGAAATTGTCATTTTGCAAACAGAACAAGAGGCAAAGGGCTCTCGTTTCCCTCCTGAGTTATCCTCAAGTTTTCCAGGGGAATTGTTTTTCCACCCTGCAACATTTATCCTTGCTTCAAAAGTTAATTTTCAAAACAAGTAAATGAGAACAAACAGAGGAAACAAAGTGGGGAGGGTGTAGGGGGACAATCAGAGTCATGGGCAGGTGCTTAGCTGATTTTAATGAGAAGAAAAGCAACGGCCGATGTTCCTGGATAAATGCCGATATGCATTATTAAGTGAAACAGTGGTAAAATATAGACTGCCAGAGGCATTTTTCTTCTGGAAACATGGGGAGAATTGAAATGCACTTTCAAAGGAGACATCTCTTTCAGTGTTTCTTCAATCATTTTCTGTTTGAAGCTTTAATTACAGTGCTTCTTGCTACCTAATGCTTTCAGTTTAAAATCACATCACAAAAGAGGGGGCAGATGGGGCTGCTCTGATGAACAGCAACCATAGCATCAGCTTCGAGGTGTTTATTCACCCCGGAGTTCCCGCTACATGATTCCTTTAGCTGTTTATTCACCCAGGAGTTCCCGCTACATGATTCCTTTAGAGATCAACATTTTGTTTTTGGAATGCTTTTGTATCATGCATATCGGACACGATGTTTCTTTAGAGTAATTGCTACTATACTGCTATTGCAAGAACAGATAATAACCTTCAGGAAATAACGTTTCCTGAAATAAAGGCACTGTTTATTCCCATGGTCTCCTCGGGATCGGGTCCTGTGGGTGGCCGGTGACTTCCTAAGAGTTTAGTATCCTAATCCAAAGAACCTGTATTTAAAAGATATAGATCTAGATATGAGCTGGTGAATACACATGTAAGCACATACATACACACAGGTCCGTACTTACCTACACATATGCATGCACTTTCAGGCATTGATAAGGGTCATAATTTATGCTGAAGAATTTGTTATTCAAGCCCCGTCAGTATATACTCTGAAAATGTGCTCAGCCAAAGGTGGCAGAGGTTCAGAGGACTCAGCCTCCGTCTCAAGTTGCTCATGGCTTGGAGGTGGACAGACAAGGGAGCAAGTATCATAACCTGCGATGGTAGGGGGGGTGTATGCAGCGGCCTAAGCAATAAAAGTGAGCTTCATTTCCCCTCTGGGACCCTGGGAAGGCTCCAGGAGGAAGTGACCTTTGAGCTGATCTTTGATGAAGGAACAGCTAAGCAGATAAGCAGAAAGAGGTCTACCAGGAGCAGTACATAATCACTTCAGGGCATGACACCAAAATGAATATGAGCTCTTTTGTTTCCAAATAGTTTAGATAGTTTTTGAATGCATTGTTCTCACTGCCCAGAAGAGGAGTCAGGGATCAAACCACAGTTGCTTGTAGTAAAGATTATATGTAGTATGGACTCTACGTATATATACGTCTATATGGAATAAATAAAGTCCTTTATAAAGTTCTTTTATTTATTTAGTTTTTTTTTTTTTCTTTTTCTTTTTACCTCATAGCAGTTCAGCGAGTAGATGAATCAGATCATTATTTTTCAGGTCAGGAAAGGGAGGCGCACAGAAGTGTTATCACTTGCATATGGTCACATGATTCAGTTTCCCTCCAGTGATGTTCTGAGACTTAACCACTGGGACCAGGGTCTGCGCTGCCCTTGCCACAGTGAGGGGGATGGCAGATTCCAGGTCAGATCTAGGACCCCGGGATCCCCCCAGTTATCAGTGGTCAGTGGCTTTCCTGAATCATTAGTCACTAGTGATGGATAACGAGGTAGCATGAGTCAGTGGGCCTGTCTCAATTGGTCTCACTTCATGCAAAATTGACAAGGATTTGAGCAAAAATGTTGACTTTCTCATAGCTCTGCCAGGTCCACTTCCCTTCTCCCCCCAGGAATTTAAACAAATGTCTTAATGCTGCATCCTCATTTCCGTACTTCAAAGTATTTCTGCCAGACAGACCTTGTCTCTTCTAGCTCTGACTCTTCAGGGACGGGTAGGTTTCTTTCTTTTTTTTTTAATTGTTACTTGTCTACTATCTGTGGATTTACACCCACCCAGGAGGAACAATTTTGATTTTCCTCATTTGTACAGGTGCTATTGTGTGACCATATAATTAATTGAAACTAAGTCTGGAATCAGGAAGCATGGGGGAGGAAAAACCTCATAACCTATAAAAATTAAAAGTGCTATCACACAATAAGGGACTGACTCCTAATAAAGACAGTCTTCACATGTAGAATCCATACTCTGTAACAAGGAATTTGTAACAGCTGAAAAAAAAAGTAAGTTGCTCATAAGAAAAAAGTTGAAAGATGCTATATGTAGCAATGTGACTAGTCTGCCTGATTTTGGATTCTGTGACGCTTGTGAGAAATTTAAAAAAAAATGAAGAATATTCTTTTTTCTCTTTTTCTCCCCCTACAATTAAGATCTTTTTGACTAAGAAAAAATGCAGAAGAGCAATTACTCCGTTACTTTAATTACTCTCTTAATTATAACGATAACCTTGTCACATTATCATAATTCCCCAAACAGAAAATGCAAGATCGAAAATGCAAGATCCAAATTGCACCAATATTTGATAATTTTACCTTGTTAACAGCTCACTGTCGGTGTGTAGAAGACTAAATTTTTTTCTCATTACCTTTCGGTAGCATGGTGTCTGTTTTTTTTTTTTTTTTTTTGCCTCCAAAAATGTTGTTTCATTCTGTAGAACACAGTTTGTGTTCCACCACCCCATAATTTGAATGCAACTTTGTAACAGCTCCTCACAGCTTCCAGAGCTATCTCTGGAGCAGTCTGTAATTCACCCCTGGCTGTTTGATGGTGAGGGGAGCTGTGCCTGTATCAGGAGAGAGGAGCGCACAGCGTAGGGTGAAAAGTAGCTATTTATCAAGGTATCTTACAATCTCAGTTTATGTTGTTGTAAAATGTTACTGTGCATGTTCTATGAGATTATATCCGCTAGAAATTTGTCAGCCATTGTCAATATACTGTAAGGAATAAGGACATGTATTCTTCTAGTCGACTTAATTTTAGTCTGCATTTCTTTGCCCTCGTTTTCAAAGAGACGGACTACCAGCGACACTTGCTTGATGGTGCCATCTGTTAGATTGTGAAATGTGCAGAGTGAGTGCTGCAATTCGACTCGAACACTCATAGAACCCTGGCAGGTAGACAACGAGGCATCCTGATGCATGAGTCTTGCCTGTGTGGAAATTCTCCCTCCATTATTATAGCAGATGATATTGCTGACAACCAATAAACTTGCAGAATGGCTGCCTGGTTTATAATGCTAATGTAGGGGTGAGATAAGATAGAATCATAACAGAAATCCTTCCAAGCAGAATGGTAAATTTCCCTTATTTTAAAAGGTATAATAATGTAGCCCTGAAAAGCATTATTTCTTTAGACAGCCTCAGCCTTTGGTAAAATCATGAAATCGTGGGGGGTGGTAGTTATTTTTGTATTTTGTTGTTGTCTGCTGTTAGTGCCTGTAAAATTCCAGAACTTTCCAATTTACTTCTATGGGACACTTTGGTCATCATTTTTTTTCTGGTCCTCAAACTCCTACCAATAAAACCAATCTCAAGATGAGTTGGTAACTCATTCCCCTACAGGGAATATAGCTGCCACCAGTGCTAATGGTTACTTTTTTGAAAGTATGCACATTTTAAAAACTATGAGTAGGCCTAGGGCTAAATGCAAGTAGTTTCTGAAATGGAATATTTGGCAGCTACTGAAGAACTAAGCAGGAAGAGTGTTCATGGGAGGAAAGGTGTTGTTTCCTTGTGAAAGTTCCCCGGACACCGGGTCAGCTTTTTAAATCCATCAAACTCACTCAGGTTTTCAAAAGGATATTTCATTTCACATAGACATAGACATTTCTGAAATTCAAACCCAAAGTAACTGGAATGTTATGTAAAGAAAAAAAGTTAAACTTTTTAATGATCCCTGTGTTTCCCAGGAAGGATGTCTGGCAGGTGTCAGGAAAACCAGAGTTGAGTACAGTCTCTACCACTTTTTGGCTTTGAGGATCTACTGCAGGTTATTTGGTTTTTCTAGCAGGGTGGTCTCCTTCTCTGGTGACTGAGGTTCATAATACCCACCCATAGACTTGTTCTGAAGATCAGATAAGATGATATTAAGTAGTGGAGAGAGGGATGGAGCAGATGGGCATGAAACGTCAGGTAGTTGTTGCTGGTTCCAACTTGACTCCCTGTCCTACCTTTTTTTTTTTTTTAATTCAGATGCAAGATCCCTAATTCGTTTCATAACTGTCTTGAAGACTATGATGCTCACGAGCATCAATTATTTTCCTGTTCTTCAGGACGTTCTTCAGGCAACAACAGTTCAATAACAGGAAAGAATGCCATCACATGATTGCATCATGTTCTTCAAAATGAAATCTATTGATGGTTGAACAGTATAAACAACAAGGAACATAATTGGTCAGAATGACCCAGGGGAAACAGCCCAATGAAATTAAACAAAGGAAATTTTATACTATGAGGAAAAATCAATGGGTTGTCACAGAATCCTACATGGAGGGACAGAGCTCTTGAATCCTAGAGACCTAGAGAAGCTGTGTGGACTAGAGGAGCCAGGGCTTTTTGGTTTACTTTTTTCTAAGACTGTTTTCACACTGTTAAGTATAAAGATAAATAATAAATACATGTATTTTAAATCTGTTTTTTCTTACATAAAATTAGACATCCAGAAGCATCTATAGCACATATCAATTTTTGAGAATTACAGTTTTCTAGACACTGTTGCCCTACTCAATTGAATCATTACAGAAGGCTTATGAAGTATTAATTTTTATGGTCATGCCCAAATAATATCACAGCAGTTACTTCTGTCACCAGGGCCACACAACCAGGAAATGATGAAATTGGAGTCGGACCGGCTGTATTTGACTCCAGAGTCTATGCTATTTAACAAATGGCAGATGCATTTAATGCCACCTCACCCCAAGTCCCACCTTTTGCAACTGACTTGGTTCAGATCTTCTGTAATCTCCAAGCCTCAGTACTTAACACGATCTTAGAAAAGAGAAACAAAAACAGAGTGGACTTATCTTGCAAAAAAATGTGAAAAGTCCTAGGTGGAGAGTATGGATATGTCTGGTATTTATTTGTACATAACTTAACAGATGATAATTGACTCTAAATGTCAATGAAGAAACTTGAGTTGAAAGGGAGAGGGTGTTAACACACCCTGTGTAAAAATCTTACCAACAAAAAAAAATTCCTTAAAGAAAGCAGTCCTTTATGTGGCACTTTAATGGACAGTCAGAAATCAGAGCATTGATACTCTTCCAGAAGATGATCTTTATCAAAGGAAGTAAAGGACAAGCATGGGCTCTTCAGTGGCTCTCTTTTCAGTATTTACGTGGCAGACAACCAAAGTGGCACTTGGACACTTACTCTTCTCTGCCTGTACATGCAAAACATTATAGCCAAATGGCATTTTTTTCCCACGTCTCATGAATTGATTTGGTCAATGACTATGTATTATTACTTGAGTTGGATGGATACATTTAGAAATTTTAGTGATTTTTTAAAAAACTCACAGTGAATAGCAATTTGGGAATGTTAAAATTAACACTGTTTTCTTTCATTTAATACAAATGGATTAACTTAGAGAAATAGAGGATAATAAAAAATTGAACAAACAGTATCCATTACTGACAACCTGAGTTAGAAATATATTTAGGTAATTAGAAGACTAAATCATCACATCTCCACTGGGCCAACCAGGGCCACTCCAAATGTATTTATGGAGGATCTGTGTGAAGACATTTTTGTCTTTGGCAAAAAGGGCTGATATTCTGAGTGTGCCATCGGACTCATAGGTAATATAAAAATAAAGTATTTGAAAGTAGGGTTCTGTCATTTTCTATGTCTTTTGTACACCATAGAAAACCATTTTCTATGTCTTTTGTAGTCATAGGTAACACTATTACAGAAAAATACGACTCTACCTATCATGATTGAAACAAATGATATGTAATTTAATGTAATAGTTTTTAAACTGTGCAGCTCTGCATCGTCCTGCAGATCAGCTTCTTCATCTATATGATAAGGATTATAATAGTGCTGATTTCAAAGGATTTTTTGTAGTGATCAGATGTGAGATTATATCTAAAGTGATTTGCAAGTTGAAGGGTAATATTCATGTGTAAGTCCTAGTGGTGATTATTATTCTGATTCTTTGGGATAGTTCATACATTAAGCCATATTTCATGTGGCCTGTCTTATCGTAAGAAGTTTGTATAATAATACCTAATTTAAATCTATTTCCTTTAGTTTCACTAATTTACAATCTCATATTTCCTGTATAACCACAAGTTAGTTCTCACATGCAATCCTGGCCTTACCAAAAAGCAAACAATTTAATTTTATAATTCAATCCGGGCTTGGAGATTTTAAAATGTCGCTTCCTCAATATTAAAGAGAATTCAAACTCCTGAACTGATGGGTTGCATGTAATTTCTATAATATTAAATGGAACACTGTTGAACATACACTGGTCATTTCATAATAAGGAGATAAGAAATTAATCATGTGACCACTGGTTTTATCTTGTCTCTGTCTTACCATTCTTATGACAGCAAGAAAAGAGTAGTGAAGTTATGAACTATACTAGTTACAGAAACAGAATTAATAAGATATTATATACAGTAGTCAAGGTCCAAAGCCATAGAAACCCTAGAGTTTTTGTTGTTGTTGTTGTTGTTGCTGTTTTTTTTTTTTAAGTAAATTCTACCCCAACATGGGGTATGAACTCATGACCCAAGATCAAGAGTCACATGCTCTACTGACTGAGTCAGCCAGGTGCCTCCCCCACCCAGAGTTTTATTTTAATCTAGACTTCCATTTCTGTTGCTTCTGTTCTCTTCAGGGATCTTAGGAAAATGTGAATGAAATATTCTGTTTTAAAAACTGCTCTTTTTTTGTTTCTGGGTTTTTTTTGGGGGGGGGTGATGTAGGGGCAGGATGAGGGTAATGAAAATCTTCCTGATTCAAATGACATGCAGTCAGGGCTGTCATATATTGTTTTTGCATAGGAAGAGTGATATTAATACCTCCAGTATGTATGGAGTCATAAAAATAACTTTTGTCATAATATCTCTTGTGTGCTGTTCCTTTTCTCATAAGAAATCTGTCACATTCATTTTAAGTTACAATGTGAATATGAGACAAGTGGATTCTGCAGTTGTTTTAATGGATTGGGTGTAAAACTAATGACCTTGATGGAGCTATTCTGAGTACTGTGTAGCATCTGGAATGCCAGTAGTTTCTTAATCCTATTAATAATAATAGTACCAGTTCTCCAGTAGGTGCATGACCAGTGACCAAATTTCTTTATTTTTAAAATTTTCAAGTCATTTCAGGAACCATATACATGGAGATGCTTTAAGATGTATATGCTTGAGAGTTCTCGTGCTCAGGTTATTGGTTTTAAAATGCAGGTGGTTAGCTTTTTAAAAAGTTGCTATTTTGGGCTGTCATGCTTAAAAGACATTTGGAAATAGCATAAAAAAGACTCCTACATTGAAAGAGCTGTTTCAAGTCATGAGGGAAAATGTGCTTGACATGACACTGATGTATTCGTACCTATTGAATCCATGGGTCCTTGGGAAGGTTTAGAACCTGTAATGGAATTTATTACAAAATGCCAACAAACAGGCCATATCTTAGGGGGAGAAAAAGTCCTTTCTTTGTTAGTCCTCCAGACAGAAACTTCACTGCTTGTGGAGTGCTTTTAATAGAGGATGAATAAGCAAAATGCACCAATTTTTATAAGATTTTTCCTCCACTCCCAACCATTAGAATAAGAAAGATGGGTCTTTGCCTTTTGCCAAATCTAGGCCATGCTGACAGGTGAACCAGAGTAGGAAAACCACAAATGGAGGGAAACTTACAAATGCTTCTGTGCCAGTAGATTTCTGATGAAGTATCCTGATTATTCATATGATGGAAACTGGAGGACAAGGGAAGAAGGTATAGTTGGATAGAGATCCACTTTCATATTGGCACTTTCCTAATTCCCTCCGGTTGAAGGCCTTAAAGAGAACACATGAGTCAACAATAGTTTCTAGATGTGTTAGAGGGGGGGAAAAGTCAGTGTTGTGGACTGAGGTACCCTGATGAGCCACGCACGTATGGGTCAGGGGAGATGGTACCCAGTGGATGAAGACTGGGTCTGATTGTAGAAACTTACAAGGGAAAATTTCATTGAGAGATAAATGTAACAGATTCCTACTCCACTCAAGATTGAAATCAGCCTTTGCTCTCCAAGAATAAAATGGCTTTGTAAAGGAATCCAGGGGATCATCTTGATTTTTCCGTCCATAAGATAACACTTGGTAAATTCTCAAGGCTAATTCTAAAGGAGACATTCTTACCACTCTATGAATGTGTGCGTGTGTGTAAGAAAGATGGAAATTTCTGCTTATATTTTGGTGAAAGCATTTTGGAAAATGCAGTATTTGGTATTATCCAGTAGTTGATTCAAATATGTATGGTAGAATACACAGGATTTATATTCCTGGCCTAGTTGCAGCAAAACAAAATGTCATCTGGTGGCTGAAAAATAATCTCAGTATTGGGTCCTGTCAAATCTTTGGCACGAATAAAAGGGAACATATCCCTTCCATGTATCAGCTTCCCAGGAATGAAGCAAGCGTAAATACTTTTCAGTTTGGTCATTTGTGAATTCGTCATGATGAAAAAAACAGTCCGTTTCTGCCAGATGAAGGGTAATAGAGTGCAGGACTTTCAAACAGTATTAATATTTGTGTTGTGACTAAAAAGTAATGAAAATAGTCTCCACAGGTCACACAGAGCTTCTCATGATTCAACCAGTGTCTTTGAAAATTGGTGGAAGGACACATCTATTGAAACCTATTTAAGTGAAAAATGTGATGAGGCCTGTGCTCAAGGGTCTTTTCTTTTTTTTTTTTTTCTTCCCAGAGCAGCTGGGCCAGGGAAGTTGTGTGCAAATACATCCGTAAATTGGGAGCAGGATTGTGGATTCGAGCTTTACAGAAGTGGTAGAACCATCCTAGTTCAGCTGCCACATTGGCGTGTCCACTCACACGTCACATTTAGGGGTCAATTATTTTTTAAAACATTGCATAGATGTGCTTTTATTTTGTTTGCCCAGAACTCTGGGCACCTGGGCAGTGCTGTGAACATCACAGTTTTCCCATTACTGTCATGGTGCCTGCCCATAATAGAAACTCCAAAGGGATTTAGAACCTCTGAGCTTCCTTCCATTCCATACCGTTCCTGTTAGACTAAAATGGTGCTTTCTAGAAAAACAGGCACTGTCTCTCTATGCCCTGAGTGTGTTTGCCCTGTGGCCATATTGTATGGATTAAGAGCGTGAATTCTGGAGCCAGACTTCTGGACTCAGACCTCAGCTCTGCCGTTTACTTATGTAGGAGACTGGATAAAGTTCCTTTATCACTCTGCCTCAGTATCCTGCCCTGTACACTGCAGATAATTACAGTACCTCCTCATGGCATTGTTGTGAGGGTTGAATGATTTAGTATCTGGAAAGGGCCTCGAAAGGAACCTAGCACAAAGTAAATAACCTGATGAGCAAATTTTGTTTTCCTGTAGAGATCAGGTGAATGTTAGCGTGATTAACTTCTATGAACAGCATGGTTTATGCGCCCTCCCCACCCGACAGGTGAGTTACAGAAGGCTTGTACAGAGCCGCCAACCAAGGAGTCTTACCACTTATTTGGAAATTAGTCATCCCTGTTCTTCTTGTGGTTGGGCCTTTGAGAATTTGGCCCCTTCCTTGTTTCATAATGGGACAAATAAAGATGAGATAGTGAAAGCAGAACGGTGTTGACTCAGGAGAAGGTGGTGCTGGGGGACGAACATGGGCCCATGGGGCAAAGCACATGGCTTTGTTCTCCTGTGCTAGGCAAGTCACTCACTTTCTCACTGAGTAGGAGTGCCCTGCTTGGGCAATCAAAAGGGCTATGGTATGAATGAAGACTGAAATTAAAAGATGATTGGAAAACCTTAATGACCATGTGTGAGGCACTAATATACCAAGATAATGGTCATTGCTAGGTGTATTTCCTAATTAACTTAACTCTCCTTGCTTATATAAAGTAAATGGGGCTTTTCCTTAAAAAATGTGCTCATGTTTGGGAAGCATGGAGCAGCTCTGGACCAGAGCGGTACAGAAAAATGGTTGATTGAGCTTCACACTCAGTTTACCCTCTGTTTCTTTTGTCTTTTCTTTTTCATTTCCATGAACCTTGTCTGGGACCCAGGGTCTCAATCCTGCCTCCCCTGCCTTGCCATTAATGAGGACACCTCCCTGTGGAACCCCACCTTGGCTGCTCTCTCCTCTTATTCTTGGGATACTTACCTTTCTCCTGTAACCTTTTGAAACCTAATTTCAAATGAAGCAGCCTTTACGGACTTCAGAGGTTACCGGACATGGTATGTAAGTGCCTGGCATATTTTAGTCACCTCTCCCTGCCTCTTAATTCTGTTAGGGATTTGCAGGTTGGTCTGTCTTTTATCTTAGAAATTCCAGCTATGATACACACTGATCAGTAAGCCTTTTCATGAGAAATAGTTAACATTTTAACAATAATTTCCTGGCAACTACACTCCTTCTCTGAAACAGAAGGACTGTATAATGATGGACCTATGGGGACTGTAGCAAACTAGTGAAGACTCTGTAGGGCAGAAGGAGGGCACCTTAGCCAGTCCTGGTGATTACCATTTTGCCTTTGAGCACTACTTTGGGATTTCTAGGAAGAAAAGACCTCTGCCCAAAGCAGCTCTGTCATTATTACCACACATCCTTGGTGCCTGACTATCTATTGTTAAGGCTACCGAGTGTCAATGCCGGCTTCCTTTTTCTAGTCTGGGATAGAGTGAAGGAGAAATGTGAGCTCCCCTGGTTCCCTGGGCTGACCGGAAAATGGCACAAGAAACAACCTGGAGTGCAGAACCCGGTGTGGAGTCCTCTGGGCTGGGACCGTGAAACCAGGGCAGGGCCAGGACAGCACAGGCAAGAGATCATTTCCTGCACCCAGCACCACACTGGCCCTTAGGAATGTTAGTGACAAGGAGACATGAGGAGTCAGGACATTGTGAGAGCACTTGAGAGTTCTAATAAAAGTCTGCAGACAGTCACAGTGGGAAATGTGTTTTAAGAATTTCAGATGAGGTTTATTTTGTCCCCAAGCCCTTTGGATACCATGGTTTGTTTGGGTTTTATTAGCGCTACTGAAAAATACATTTCTCTTGCTAAACACTGATGAGCCAATGGCAGAATACCAATCGTGAAGTGATGTTATGAAAGCATTCTTTTTCTGTGCTTTTGGAGGGATTTTGCATTAGCAATAAAAATGATCACAAGTGCTGTCATTACCAAGATGTTTTCTCTTAAAGTTTCAGTCAGTACAATTTGGGGATCATGCTAATTACATGTGACAGTGAATCTTGTTGGCTTTTATAAAATGTTGGTATGTTCATTTCATCTACCACACTATTCTTCAAAGAGGCTTTCTCCAAATGGGCATATCATCTTTCAACATAAGAAAAAAATCAAACACAGAAAGTGACAAGCTGCCTTCACACCAAATAAGACTCTTTATTTCAACCATCCCCCTTCTCTAGCTTCCGGTATTGACAACCATCATCCAAGAAGGGAGAGTTGTCACTTTGACACCTAGATTATACCTTGGCTCCTTTAAAGATGTCCTCTTGTTCTTTTGCCAACGTTGCATTGACCATTAAAAGTGAAAGCCCTTGGTTTTCATACATTTCACTTTTCAACTCTAGATTAGAATATATGTAAGGTTATTGTAAATAACTCAGTAGATATGAAAATTGAACATGTAATAATTCAACTCCTTTTTCATTTTAGGTATTAGGATTCATTGTTGTACTTGCTTACCTCAAGCTGATCACAGCATTGGAAACAGCTAAATGAATTCACATTTAGGGGTCAATTATTTTTTAAAACATTGCATAGATGTGCTTTAATTTGTACTCTTAATGAAAGAGCAGAGTGAAGTGTATGGTTTTAAAGAATTCTTTATGTTTGTGTTTTCCCTTATATTCTCATTATTTCTTTGAAAACAACTCTGGTAGCTTAATATATTCCATTTTACTTTTTAAATTTTTTTCCATTGCACTTTTATACTGAGTCAAGAGTTTAGATTTTAAAGCCTTGTTTCTTCAAGTGTTTGTAAGACCTATCTCTTAAGAAAGTCTCTGTTTAGTTTTCTCAGTGGTATTGTGTTTGGATGGTATAAGGTGGCGGTAGTGTATCTGGGGCACCGGTGACATCCTACGGATTTGGAACCCAGAGCTTTTTTTTCATCTATTTTGCTCAAGCCTGAGTGGTTTAAAATGGATATACTTATTTCAGTATGGCATGCTATCTGCTAATGTTTTTTTCTTTAGAAGAGTACATCATTTAAAGTCAACATGGTATTAGCTCAGGGTTGACTATAATGTTTTTATATTTGGATTTGCTATAATATTTTTATATTATAGAATTTCTTTTAAAATAGAAATTATCACACTCACATATTGGTTTCATTAAACTTTAACAAACTATAAGCAAAAAAAAACATGGGATAGGGAAAAATATTAAATTGGGGGGCCAGACAGTGCATACTATGACATTTTCATCTGATGGTGCCTAATTGGCCGTTGAAGAGGGTAAGCCAGTGGATGGGCTGGTTAACGTGGGCATAAGAAGGAAGAACTGGTTTGTCTAAACTCTGAGCCCGTCCCTTCCATTGACATGTCCAAAGGCTATACCAAAGATTGATGCCAGAAAAAGGGAATCAAAGACAATCATTATTTGCCAGGTACTTCGTTAACTTTCTTACCATGGCAGAATGGGAAGTGAATAACAAGACTGTGGCATAACAAGGTGGACTGAAGCAAGGCCGCTGGGGCAGAACTAGGGTGGGGCTCCCCTCTGGCTCTGCATTTGACACCTGAAGAGTACAGTTACCACCGTCTCTCTCGATTGGGTTTGCCAAAGCTCTTCCTGGCTCTTTTGTCCCATGATATAAACCATTTGTCAAGAGACACCATTTTTTTGTAGTCAGTGAAACGGAAATGTGTGTGTGTGTGTGTGTGTGTGTGTGTGCTGGGGCAGGGAGGTGTTACTGCCAGCTTACTAAGGTTGTATATACTCTACAGCCAAGCTTTTCTAAGCAACTCCAAACCTTTTTGGTTGGAGTCTTGACAATGGTCACTGTGATTATCTCACAGTTGTATAGTGCTGGGAACAAACATGAAAATCTTGAGAACCACGGGCCTGAATAGCAACGGTCCAACTTCTGTGCCTGGCATTCAGTGCTGCAAATGACCTGAATAATGTACTATCTAGCAGTAAGTCATCACTTCACCCTGCGTTTTCTCATTTCTGCAGCTTTACTTTTATCAGAAACCAAGGATTTCCTCTTATCTAAATCCCACTTCTCTTTCAAGGCCAGTCTCAAGTAGCTTATCTTCCATGAAGAATTCCCAGACTGCTTCAACTGGGAAGCAGTTGAAGTGGCAGTTCCCTTTTCCCCTGAGCTCATAGGCCTTATCAGTTATACCACTTCTGCCACTATCCATCAGCTATTCATCAACTACCATTTCTACTTCTCTGTTGTCCTTTGGTGGTACTTACCTGGCATCATTTTCATTCACTTCTCATGAAGGTACAGGTCACCTCTTTATGCGAGACCTGGGGAGCCCGGGAAGCATGTCTTGGAAATTTTGTATTATCAGCACTAATTAATCAGGTCTGATGTCCATGACAGGGATTATGAAGCTTGTATTGGTTAACTGATTATCAGACAGTTATCTGCGGACAGTGAGTAGGTCTTGAATTCTTTTATTGCTCATTGGTTCTGCACTTAGCCAGGAACAGAGCTGGTTCTTACCTCAGTACAAGCAGATACATCGTGACCCAATGGACCCACAGAAACACACACTCGTGCTTCTCATTCTCACCATTTAGTGGGCCATGTGCCCTGCCCTGTGGTAGGTACTCCACACCTATTCATTTAATTAATCCTCATGGTTGGATTCTTTAACTAAAAAACTAACTTTTTTGGTAGATGCTGTTATTTACATTTTACACATGGTGAAGGGGCTCAGAAGGTTTGAATAACTCACCCAAGTTCTCATGGTCAGTCAGGGTGGAATTTGTCTGAGTAACTCTCAAGAGAGATCTCTTATCACCACTTTCCACTCTACTGTAAATCTATTGCATGCTGGCCATGTTGCACTTTTAGCTTCCAGTTCTCCACTCTTAAATCTAACTGATTCACCATAGGTTCTATGTTAACATCTTTCATGGCTGAGTCATGTTTTTAGACATTTTGAACTTCATAGTTAGCCACCTAGAATTGTTCAACATAGCCTCCATGGGAGGTAAGTTCTCATTAATTGTAAGTGGAGGGGTGTTGGGGAGTTATAGTAAATGTCCAGAATATCACAGGAAAGAAATTCTGCCAGTAGTAAGAGAAGGAAACACTTTCTCCTCCATCACTCCTACCACAGACACAGTGCACGCACACACACACACACACACACACACACACACACTCACATACACACACCTCATATTCTTGGAAGCAGTAATTGAGTTTTATATTCAGTAAAGTGCAATTAGATTTTTCTTTACTCACTTTTAATGCTGTGTTAACATTTACTGATACAATGAAGAAACAGCTTACATCTGTTGAGTTAATTCCTGATTCAAATGTGGATTTCTTTATGTTATGTTGTGATTGGACAGTAGTTTGTAGCTAAGGAGTTTACACATTAGCTAAGGATAGAACTCATTCAGCTGTTTCAGAAAGGATGGAAGGAGGAATTCTTTAAAAATGACAGCATGGGGTGAATTCTGGCATCAGGAGTCAGATATTCTTTGTTGTGCTTCTGGATTGCTAATTTAAAGTGAGTGATTTCAGTGTCTTCATCTGGGTAGTGAAGAAATGGCCCATGATGATATTTTTTTAAACAAGATTTGGGTTTCCATGATCTCCTTTTGACATTCTCAAGTTAGCACTGTCTTAAGATTTCAGACATCTGATCCACCTCTAAAGGCTTGATGGGGTGATTTGAACCATCAGAGAAATCAAGCTTATTGTGTCTTCCTCATTTCTTTTTATTAGTCTTGGTTAAAACAGTCATTCTCAAATGTGTGTGCATCAGGACTCACCTGGGAGCAGGTAAACATAATGCTGTTTGGCAGCATCTGTAAGGGAAAGTCTCAGAAGTCAGCATTTTCACAGAGCTTCTCAGGAAACCACAAAGCACACTAGTGATTAAGGACCTCTGGTCACACCATTCACCAGCTCAAGAACAGTTCATTCAAAATTTCCTCATGACTGCTTGATCATAAGGTTAATAGATTTCATAAATAAAAATACAGGATGCCCAGTTAAATTTGAATTCTTGATAAACAGCGATTTTTTTTTTTGCATATATATGTCCTATGCTCTGTCTATATCTTATTTTATTTTACCTGGCAACCTTTCATGCTATAGAAATTCAAGGCTGTCTTGCTTCTTTCACAACGGTCAATACTGAGAGGTCAGAAAGGATCCTGATACAGAAAGAGGTGTATGGAGGCTTTGGTATTGCCTGTTAACTTGTATCTTGATCCTTTTGAGTATTATATTAGAAAGAAATTTGAAGATGCCTTTTTTTATCTTTTATTCATTTTTGTGCTTTTATGCTGCATTTTGTCAGTGTTGCATTCATTGTCATTTCTTAAATAAATTGAAGGGTTTTTTAGAGTGCAAAGGAATTTAGCCACATGGCTCTTATTAATCCATCACTTCATGTGGAAATTTGTTCCAAAGCCTCTCATGTGGGTACAACCACCTTCTCCTAAATTACAGAGCTCTATTTTGATGCGAGGCTTATGAGGAACCTAAGACCTCCCTGTTGACCAATTTATTGTCTTCCCCAAATAGTTATTCCTCAAAATGGAATATTTTCCACTGTCATTGAATTGAATCTCTTTGCTCTCCTTTGGAAAAAATTTACCCAGGACATAAGTGGGTACAGTAGTCAACAAAGGCATTGGCCATCGTTCAAGAGGAGACCAGGTCATTGCCAACAGCACTAAAATTCGTTTCCACTGAAATTGATCTCTGGGTATCTCTCACCTGATTATAGACTGACTCAGCGGGAAAGGCCTGTAGTCACTGGGTAAGCAAATATTTTCCCTTTGGCTTTTATTTAATAAAGTTCTTACACGTGATTTTTCTATGCACTTAGTGGGTACACTTGTCTTGTGAATATGGCAGATGCTAGCACAGAGCCTGTAATAGGTGGTTGCGATTGCCAAGGAAATAGTTCAGCTGGCTGGACCCAATCTTATCATCACCCTGAAAGTTGTTGATTCCCAACCTTTGCTCCTGGGCTTTTGCCATCTCACTGAGATCTCAAAACCTGGACCCAGATCATCCCATATGGTCCTCGTGTGTGAAACAGTCCCAATGTTACAGTACAGGTAAATATCGAATGCGTATATTGGTGCCTTGGAGTGGAATATGGGTGGGCAGAGCAAGGGACTTTGTGACTTACAACCCCATTTCTAATTTTCTGGAGCTGATGACAATTTGATTAAGGTCTTACATAAATATTTCTTCAAACTCTAACAGTATCTGCTAGTACCTCGTCTCCTCCTCAAAACACTGTTTTAGAATGGATTAAAGGCTTCTGCAGCTCAAGAAAGAAAAGATGGTTGTCCCCAAATTGACTCACCATTTTTGTAAGTACGAGTTAGGTTGGAACTAGGGAAATGAGATGGTTCTCTGCTTTGGAACAGGCATGTGGGCCTCCCCAGTAGGAATCCCATGCAAAGGGCAGCTAACTGGATTATGGGAGAGGAACAGTTTGGATTCCCGAGACGCCCCAACCAACACTGCCTACAGCAAGTATTGAAAACCCTGCCTCGGACTACCCTTCTCCCCGTGGGGCAAATGACTGTTGCAGGAGCCAAGCACAGCCGCATGCCCAGCCCCAGTGAGTGTGTGCACAAGGAAGACAGAATGGGACCTGTCTTTGTTTCACCTAAGCCACGTTCTAGCCCTACTTCCACTGCTCAGCACCTTCATTTCCTTGTGTCAAATTGTCCATCTGTAAAGAGGTGATAATACTACCTACTTGGCTGGGCTATCCAGAAGATTAAAGCAAATCATACACATTAAATGCTTAGCGCAATGTCTGGAGACACATAGCTTTTAAGGAGTTCAGTAAACCTTAATTCCCTCTTGCCTGTAAAACTCCATTTGTGAGGCTATATTCTAGCATTGGAAATAACGCTTATTGCACTAACTCTTTAAGAAGTGATGCACGGCCTTGTTTATTTATCCTCTGCACTTTCTCTGATTACTGATCTACCATTGGGTTCACCGGTGACCAGTCTTAAGCTAAAATGGTCTTCCTTTCCTTACAATTTGTGCTGTTACTTGAAATTCTGGTCGTGAGGGGCAGCCTCAGAAACTCATGACCAAAATCATAGTTTTTTCGGTTTCTTTCAGATTCACTGCTATTTTAATTACATGTGTTTTCTTATTTTCCTTTCAGGACAAGAGCTATGTATTTTCATCACCATGGTTATCTTCTGATGCTTTAAAGTATTTGGCTGTTTTCCTCTATTTGAGCAGAGAGGCAGGGTGCTGTACTTTGTCTGAAAGTATTTACTGTCTCCCAAGAGTAGACACAGTGACTTACATTTATAAAGTGCTAAAACATTATCATTGTTTTGTGTTTGGTGCTTGCAAACTCAGAACTTTACATGTTGTTAAGAGCTTTCAACACCCTCCCTTCCTCTTTGAAAAATAATCAGTATATTGCCTCTAGCATTCTTTCAAGGAGAGCCAAAGATTGCGTTTTCCAATTTCTGAGAATCTAATCCCTAAAGCAATGTCAGTACAAACTGCTTGTAACTTTTGGGGCTAAGTTAACAATCCATTTGTCTTTTTTGTTATCAAACTCATTCAGATTTATAGATTACAATATTAAAACCAATTGCTTGCTTGATGGTGGTTATATTCTATTGCAGTGGAGGAAGGGCCATATAGACATACCTCGAAGGCATTCCAGATCCCCAAGAGCATGGATCTACTATGCTCAGAAGGCAGCAAACATTCTGATGGCCAATCCCAATCCTTGACCTGAAAGTCACAAAATGAGCACATGGTTCGTATTTTTATTCAGAAAAAGTGAAAAGCCAGCTCTGCCTATGATCTTAAATGTTGTTATACCTTTAAATATAGCTCAGGACATTTGCCAGGAAACTGTTAAAAACAAAATGGAAATTCAAATCTCACTATAAATAAGGAGTGATTTGTAACGCATTGCCCTTGCATTTTCATTTTGGGTTGGCAAATCGGAAACCTGTGGGATTCCATTGTGGGTGACCCATTTAAATAATTTTTCAAAGGCTACCAATTCTTATTTTTCTGATGTCTATGTTTGCTGTTGGAGTAGAAAACTCCAAAGCTGAATCGATTTTTTAAAATGTATTTTTATATTTTGTCTGTATATGTAAAAATGGAGGAGAGGAAGTGAAATGATTCATTTGAAATGACGTATGAATCCATTTTCTCCTGAAGTGCTCTTACCGAATTCCTGTTGACATTCAGGAGAGTTGAGTGCATCACGAAGAGGAGAATTCTAGTCACAAGCCCACTGTTGCTGTCATTAAAAAGGAGGTGCACAGGATTTTTATTAATTCCCTGCATCCATGCTCCCCTTCGATATTCTGCTTTCTAGGCAGTATGCTCTTTATTAGTCAACTGATTAGCCTCTGAAGACCAGGCCCTGCCTTCAGTTTGTGTTCTACTTCCTTTAATGTCAATAGGACTTGAGCGAGAAGGTCGACAGACTGGCTAATGGCAATCACTGCCTTTGGAGAGAGTTTGTCAAGCTCTGAGTTGAGGAAAGAGTCGGATATTTTTATTATTGCCTGGGATGCTGCCTTTTATGTTGTCACCATGCACAAAAGGATACCCAGTCTTTTTTTTTTTTTTTTTTTAATACATCCACACTCCCCCCCACCCCATTTCTATGTGTAACCATTCGGAAAGTTGCAGATTTGTGATTTGTGCCAGCACGAAAATCACAGGTGCACTGTTAACTAGGCAGTGTAAAAGCATATTGCAAACATTATTATCAGATGAGAACATCTTTATAAGTCTATAAGCATTTTGAATAGTAATGGCAGCAATAACAATGATAACTGATGGATGATAAACCCAGGCTGAGATGGCTAAGTGGCTGCTTCTGAGAAGTCACCTTGTAAATCAGAGGCAAAGCGGCAGGAAGGATGCTTTGGCCGGACTTGCAGGCAGAGCCTTCTACCCCTGACACCAGCAGGAAAAATAGATGCCACCGCAGAGGAGGGCAGATGAGGATCGGGGAATGTGACATGCCTTTGTAAGGAACTGTTTGGTTATTTCACATGTTTACTCTATGTAGCTCAATGTAGGAGCATTCTCTTACAAAAAAAAAAAAAAAAGAGTATGGCTTCAAAGTATAGACACACACAAAGTCACAGAAGGGATGCTCAAGAGTCACACAAAGATGCTGTATTGCAGAGTAAAATACTCCTGTCTTTTCATGGTTAAAGGGGCAAATCAAGTCATTGAAATCTCGATGGCTGGCCCTGCTTTTTAAACCCAGACTAGCACTCAAAAACCTGCAACCCTCTTATAAACCTTGGAAATTTCTGCGCAGCAGTAACACGTCCCTCCCAGTCGAAACCTCATATCTTCTGATCCTCCCGGCAGCCCTGGTAGAAACCAGCTTTTGGAAAACACTTTGAATTCTTTTTTTTTTTTTTTTTTTTTGAGATGACTGACATCCGCAGTGAATCTCCGCTCTTCTTCTACTCTCCCCTAAGCATGAGGTCCTTCTTCCAGCTGGCCCCGATGGATCTCATGCTCCCCTTCCTCCCAGATCTGTCTTTGAAGTATAGTGGCTGGTGGGCGTGGGGGGCCAGAGGGGAGGAGTGGGAGTCAGCTGAAATTCATGCTGCTTGGTGGGATTACAGGTTTCTCCTTCTCTCTCTCTTTTAATGTATATATTTACTTTTATTTTGAAATGTATGCCTTCTCTTGGCTAAAGTAAGAGAGAGTTGGTCTGGTTTTAAAGAACACCCCCAGGGGCGCCTGGGTGGCTCAGTTGGTTAAGCGACTGCCTTCGGCTCAGGTCATGATCCTGGAGTCCCAGGATCGAGTCCCGCATCGGACTCCCTGCTGAGCAGAGTCTGCTTCTCCCTCTGACCCTCCCCCCTCTCATGTGCTCTCTCTCTTTCTCATTCTCACTCTCTCAAATGAATAAATAAATAAAATCTTTAAAAAAAAAAAGAACACCCCCAGAGCCATCTTGTTTATGCATAGTTGACTGTGACAAGCAGCTGCCCCCAAAGTCATCAGTGCCAGGATTGGGAAATTGGACGTAGACCCCTTTTCTTAGGCATAGTTATTTGGGGGGTGGACAAGGGCTGGGAGGTGTCAGAAAATTTATAAATGCATCCTGATGCTCTCTCTTCCCCAATATCTCATTTTCCAGCTACCCGGAGAAAATTACTTTACCTCTCAGAACCTCAGTATTCCTTATCTATAAAGTGGAAATCAAACTCTTAGCTCAGAGGGTTGTTTTGGGAAGGCTAAAGGACACAGTCTTTTAAAGCCCTTTATGTAGTTTCTGGTTTATTTTAACAGCTTAAGTACCTGAATCCTTTGTCATTATCAGGACCAGGTTTATAGTGCGGCATATTTTTACTGAATATGTATGGAGATACAGAGGCAAGATTTGACAGAGTCTTCCTTAAAAGCAACACCATTGGAATAATAATGAATACCCTTGTGAATCTATATGCCAATAGTCCAGATGAGGAGGGGGTGGTCATCCAATGCCCAGGCTATTGGAATTTCCTAAAACAAGTATTTCTCAAAAGGGGATGCCTGGGTCATTTGTAGATTTGTCCTTGAACACTCAGCAGTCTGGTTTGGGTTGTCTCAATTTTGTCACTCAGATTTGCATCTTGTCTTTCTTTCTGTTTTTAGTTGTTTGGATTTCTCCCAAAGTATTTGTGGCTAAAATTCCTTTTGGACTCTGAGGCTGCCTTTTTTACATAAGCCTTGGATTGGAATCAATAGAATGTCAAGATGCCAGGCACATTCAGCCTAATAGCAGGTGGGTGTCTGCTGGACAGTGCGTCGCCTGATTTGCCTGACAGTAGCAAATTTAGGCCAGAATTAATGAGCCAGAGAAGGTGCTGTTGGTGTTGCAGGATTTTTGCAGAGTCTTCAGAAGTAATTTTGTTTTCTCCTTCTAATGGGATCATGTTTGCTCAAGACGTTTGTGTTAACGTCCATGCCTGTGCGTGTGTGTGTTGTGTGTATATGTTTACTGTGACATAGAGCTGATTTATGATTCAGAAATAACCTTGACACACACACACACTTAAATATTAAGCTCATAAACCTCAATAGAGTTGAGTTTAAGTTAACAGTTTGTCCCAGACTGTTTAGTGTTCAATGAGAAGAAAACACTCAAATGCAGAGTGAACCCCTGAGGTTTTTGTTTACACTTATTGGGACAGATTCCTGTTGTATGAAGAACAATGTCAGAAAACAACGGGTCAGCAGAAGGGAGGTCCTCTGGGTTAAGGGAATGGAGTTATAACCAGGGACTACTGTGTTTTTCCTGCTTCTGCTGTGTAAAAGATGTTTAACATTGAGAAAACCACCTGCCTTTTGACTTTCTTTTCCTCTGGGTCTTTACTTATGTATCAGGGAGTCAAAAAAAGACTAAATATGGAAATGCAAGTTAGGTAGCTGGTGTACATCATAGCTTTCTAGCTCATCCGTAGAGAGAGAAGAACACAGCAATGGTTCTGGTTTCTTCCCTGCTTATATTTTAGTTGGTCTTTTTGTTTTTCTTACTCTGTGTCTTGCAACAGGCTTTCTCTTCTTTCAGCATTGGATTTCAAACAGAAACTCAACTCTGGAACCTATGCTTTCTAATCCTTGACCAGGAATGCCCTTTAAATTCCTGTGACCTCCCACAGCGGGATGATATTAAACATCCTGATCTAGATTTTGGCAGAGGATGAATAAAATGGAAATGAGGCTTATGCAAATTAGCTTCCCATTTGTTTGGAGATGGTCTGGGGCAACAGCAGTCATGGAGTATTCCAGGATTCTAGAACAGAGCAAGCGATGCTCTGAATGACAAGCCCGCGGTTTCACATGGCTCATTCCAGGATGCCACTTACCCCAGAGAAGACCGGCTTCTATATTTAGTGGTCAAAGAAAGGAAAACAATAGTTTGACAGTGCCATTGAGTCCCAGTTTAAACAGTTTAGAAAATTCTACCACGTCTCCACTTCTCGGAACAAACTGATGGTTGTTCCCTTCCTTTGGTTCAAAGCCCTAGTCCTCATGGACGTTCATAGTGATGAGTGCAGTAATGTTGGCATTGTAGATTGATCCAGGATGAAGACTTCCATTTTCTTCTGGAATAAAAGGTTAAAGTCTCCCTTTGCACTGATGATAAAGTTTGTTTTATGGTATCGATTATTTTTAAATTAATAAAAATTGATTTCAATAATACAGTTATCAATATTTATTCAGGAAAAAGGTGTGCATATTTATGGGGATCATGAAGATGGTACCCAAAGTTCCTTTGCCACAATTCATTGAAATGAAAAAAAATGATCCAGTATTTGGGGTCATTTTGCAGGGTTATTTCTTCATATTATGCTATCCACAATTAGGACGTCTGACAAAAATGATTCTGTCATTTCATTTCAACTTGGGTCGTAAACTTTGAAGGGATGAAGACTTGGCTGTGGAAGACACCTGTACCTGTGAGTGCGGATACAATCTGGCATTAATTTTTGTTTCCCTACATTGAAGGACATGGTTTTCTTTTTGTGGAGTTCGAATTTACCCTGGCTTTTTTTTTCCCCCCTTGGAGTGTCGGCAAATGGAGAAGTATCATCAGTGCAGTCTATTCGTGGAAAGAACACAGCTTTGGAGGAAGAACTAATTTTAAATATTTATTTGATGATTATTTTTCTGAATCTCTAAACTGTACATAAGAAGTCCTTCTGGGGGGCGCCTGGGTGGCTCAGTTGGTTAAGCAACTGCCTTCGGCTCAGGTCATGATCCAGGAGTCCCTGGATCGAGTCCCGCATCGGGCTCCCTGCTCGGCGGAGAGTCTGCTTCTCCCTCTGACCCTCCCCCCTCTCATGTGCTCTCTCTCTCTCTCTCATTCTCTCTGTCTCAAATAAATAAATAAATAAAAATCTTTAAAAAAAAAGAAGTCCTTCTGGGAGGCTCCTGGGTGGTGCAGTTGGTTAAGTGTCTGCCTTAGGCTCAGGTCATGATCTCAGGGTCCTAGGATTGAATATTGCATTGGGCTCCCTGCTCAGGGGAGAGTCTGCTTCTCCCTCTCCCTTTGCCCCTCACCCCGCTCATGCTCTCTCTCTCTCAAATGAATAAAATCTTAAAAAAAAAAAAGAAGCCCTTCTGGAATATTCTTAGGAAGCTTAAATGAGAGGATATTCATAGGGAACAGCGCCTCTAATCTAACAATGGAAGATATTTAGTTCCCACAGCTACCACCCCATATCCTGTGTGATATACCAGGCTTAAGGTATGCCCAGGTCCTGCTCTTAGATGTGCAAGTTGGTGGTAAGGCAAAATGAATGGGGTTTTGATATCATTTTATTCAATAGCGAGATGAGCATTTGTTTGATGTGATATGTCCTTACAGTTATATGATGTGTGTGTATGTGACTGTGTGGGAGTGAGAGAGGACAGGGAGCAAAGGGTGATGGTGTGTTTTGACTTAGGAGCCCCTACAAAAGTGGTAGAAAGCTTGAGTTGGGGAAAATAAGGGAGAAGTAGAAATGTTTTGCTCAGTTATTCTTAGGAATCTTTTTCAGCCCCATTCATTGATTTTCATTTGTTCTTAGTGTTTGTTTGAAACAGTAGAGCAAAGTGGTTAAGAAGTCTAGAATCAGGCCAATCTGGGTTGGAATTCTGGCATTTATTAGTATTTATCTTGAGTCCGCGACTTATCCACTGTGGGCTCAGCTTCTTCATCGGTATAATGGGAATAACTAGAGAACCAACTCTGTAGTGCTTTTGCACACATTAAATGAAGACATCTGAAGTGAGATGTCTGGCACATAGTTAGGCACTCAATAAATAAACCATAGCTACTGTTTTTTTTTTAAAGATTTTATTTATTTATTTGAGAGAGAGAGAATGAGAGATAGAAAGCATGAGAGGGAAGAGGGTTAGAGGGAGAAGCAGACTCCCTGCTGAGCAGGAAGCCCGATGCGGGACTCGATCCCGGGACTCCAGGATCATGACCTGAGCTGAAGGCAGTCGCTTAACCAACTGAGCCACCCAGGCGCCCTAAATCATAGCTACTGTTGTTGTAACATTACTATGATGTGTATGATGGGGATAATAGTCTGATCATATGCAGTTATTATGAGGATTACATGAGATATTCATGCATTGATTTGTCCTGCAAAGAAAGAGCTCAGTAAAGTCTAGCCATTTTTATTATTAACTCAGGATGAAAGCACCTAATTTTGAGAGATGCTAAGTAGTGGCTGTGGAAAAGAACACCATTTTAAAGGGTTCTGGGAATGTTAGATATATTTTAATTGTTTAATATATTTCTACAAAATTCTGTGTAATTTTTTCAGGAAAAAATGCACAGTGTTTCACTGCACAACTTTGGAGGTTAAAGCTAAGCTTCCTGCACAAGCCCCTCCTGTGACTTATTGAAAATAGAAAGCCATCTGAAAGAAAAGAACCTGCAGAAAAATTCCCATGTGAGGAGTAAGATTGTGCTTGTGAAGGGTTAGGGCTCTAGCACCTGTATGCAGAAAACCCTTGAAAGATAATCTCCACAAGATGCTGAAAATTACTTGGTGGGGCCGGGGGCAGGGGGTGGGAGGCCTTTGTTGGGGAGATTGACCCCGAAGGAAAGACTGCCTCTCCCAATATTTCCAAAAATAAATACTTAGAGGGACATTTGTTTGTGTATGATGAATTAAATTTTATTCATATAATGTTTATACTATGCTATAATCCTTAAAGAAGCAGGGGTAATGAGAAAAAAAAAAAACATAGGAGGTCCGCACATTTTATTAAGTTGGAAAATAAGGAAACACTTTTAAACCTTTCAGAATCCTTGTTTTTGGTGAGCTGGAATGGGCAGATTTCCCAAATAGTAGCAATCAAGGAATTAATCCGTTGAGTGACTGATGGGCAGTCTTTCCCATGATCAGAATTCAAATGTGGGTTAAAGCAATGAATTTTGGGAGCAGAACACTCCCATTTTGGCAGCAGTTACTGGGAGCTCCAGATACACCCAGAAGAAGGCAGTGGATGCCATAGGGAGAAGCTCCAAGCCCGTCCCAGAACTCCTCCTCCATGAGGTCAGGATCAGACTCCCGGTCTGGTTAGGGGTATTTCTTCAAGGCATTGTGCAAAGAAGAAAATATCCCTTCCTTTATATAATATGAGCACTGCATTTTGACTACAGTGCTCTGGAGAGAGCAAAAGCTGAAACCTCCTGAAAAATCAAGGACAGAAGGAAGAGGAAGCGGGCCTTTCTTAAGCTAATCAGAATCTGACAATGGACAGATGAATGTTTAAGAATAGGCGGTGATTGGAGCTAGTTTTTTGGTATTGATTGGCTCCTGCGGTGCACTGGACTGTTTTTATCCCTGCACTAGGATTTATTTATTTATCCCTCCGAGAATAAGGGCTACCCTGTTCCCTGGAAGCTGTGAGCTTCCATTCTAGGGAAGCCTCCACAGTGAAATTACTCTGTCTTAACCTCTCCATTTAAGCACCTGTGAACTAGGGCTCCTTAGCTACTTGCCTTACAAAATGCAAGTGTTGATTAGTATTTGCACAGGACTAGGAAATGTCTTTTATGAATGGGATGTGCTCACACCAGGCTGTACAGTGTTGACCAGGGGCATTGTGCTTGTGATTGTTTAAATAATTAGCAGAAGAAATGACATGGAAAAGAAACACTGGAAAAATGTGGGGTAATGGTGTCTTCATTCTGTACTTGCATAAAGCAGTTGACATTGAGGGCTTAGGTTGGGTGACTGGACGCGGTCAGACTTGTCGGTTCTTCCTTCGCCATTTATGTGGCTCTTTCTTCCCTTCCTGTCTTTCGGGACATGCCAATATGCCCTCCAGAGCCACAGAGGACAGACATTCTTCTCTGGACTCCTGTGGCCGCTTCTCTGCTCCCACAGCAGGCCTGCCTGGGTTCAACAGAGAATTACTCACTGTGCAGAAGCTGGCTACAGATGCCCGCTAACACAGGGTTCTGAGTGGCACTGAAAGCTGCTTTATGAGCCTTGCAGAGTCGGTGTGCATGTATGCAGGTGCACGTTTGTGAGAAGACTGGGGTGTTGGGACATCGCTGGCCTGACCTTTGTCAGGCCCTCTGTGTGGGAGCTATATGAGGTTTTTGTGCCCCCTGTTACTTTTCATTGCGAATGGGGCATCGTCCAAAAAAGCGTGGACAGGGTGGGCTGGAAGTGCAGGGGGTGGGGGTGGGCATGGGGAAGGCAATGAATAAAGATATAAGAGCACGGAGGAAAAGCAAGAGACAGGCGAGGATTTCTGTGGCAGGGTGAAAGCATATTTATCTTGGAGCCAGGGAATGTGGTGGACCTTCTACAGCCACTGCTGCCTGGCCCTGTGACCTTGAACCCTGGTTTCCTTATTTGTAAGATGGGGGTCTAAATAGGTGGAGGCAAGATGCAAGGGAGACATAATGCTTGTCCAGTCATCTGTCATCAACACTCAATAAGTGTCTCTAGTCCCCGAGCCTTCCGAAGCCCTCCCTCTGCAGGTCTGACTGAGGTCAGTATCTCTCCTCTGTGTTGGAAGAGCAATACTGCTTGTTCCAATGCTTCATTTCTCTTACTAATCTTTTTCAGATTTGGTCCATCCCAGACTATCATTTTTCAGGACAGTATTTATATTATCGGTATGCTAACCCTGCCTTCCCCAAAGGAGGCTCAATAGTGTTCATTTCTAATGGAAATACTAAAATTATCCTTATTTAAAAAACACGAAACTTATTTCTGACCACAAATATAAGACGCATTTATTTGCAGATACATAAATAAATCCAAAGTGAAAGAGTAAAATAACCAACACTTGTAATCTCAGTCCAGAGAATCATTGTGTGTGTGTGTGTGTGTGTGTGTGTGTATGTGTGCGCGCACGCATTATATGTGCAGGAGGGTATATGTGGTGGGTATTTTATTAGGTATGCTATTACTTAATGTGTTATTTAGAGTTCTAGATTCCGCAAAATAAAGTTTGTTGAGATTAAGGATGGACGGATTTTATTTCCTTCATATTTAGGTATATCTAAATCGTCAGAGATTTGACAATGCATTTGGTCCTGGAAGCTGTGACCAGGTTTAGCTGAAGAGCTGGGAAACCAAGGATGGGCAGTTGCATTTTGTTTTCTTTTCTTCCTCTAACTTTTGAGGAATAATTGACGAATACAATTGTATATACATTTTCCTTTCTTAAGGTTCTTCAGGAATACCATTGCTTCAGCCTTGCTGCTAGTCAACAATAATGATAGCAAATATTTTTATATCATTAACCTCTTCGGCATTGGTTCCACTTGTCACGCACACATTTATATAACATATATACACACATGTATGTTTTATATATATGCACACATACATATGATTTATATATAATTCTTTTTATAGACGAGGTAAGTGAGGCACAGAGAGGTTAAGTAACTTGCCCACAAGTCACACAGCCAGTAAACAGTGAGCCAGGCTTCAATCACAGGGCGCTGTGCAACTTGAACTTTTATCAACTCCACTGACCTCATTGACGATACTGATGTCAGAAATAATGCCCAACCAATGGGCATAAAGTTTCCATTCTGCAAGATGAATAAGTTCCAGAGATCTGCTGTATAACTTTGTGCCCATAGTTAATGATAGAATATGATACACTTAAAATTTTGTTGAGAGGTCCTATTCATTGTTCTTATTGCAATAAAATGAAATTAAAAAGAAAAGAAACAATGCCCCAAATTGGTGTTCCATAATCCTGATAAAACTCACCTCTACTTACATGACGATTCTTCCACGGTTTAGGAATTGAAAATATGATGTTTTGTTCTATTTATTTCAAAGTAAAAAATAAAAGATAAAATGGGGTCTTTGTTTATTTTTTTTTTTAAACAGTTGAAGTTCAAACACCAGTCAGGCAAATTCTCCTGGGCATGGTAGACGTGGAATCAATTTAGTAATGATCCTGTCATTTGTACAATGGGGCCATGATATTTCTCAAAGTCAGAAAGAAGTTCACATCCAAAAGGTCAACACAGGAAGGTAAGCTGGTTCTCATGGAATTTAGGTAAATCAAAGTAATTCCCAGGTAACATGTAAATGTTAACAATAGCAGAGATTTTTTTTTTTTTTTTAATTATTGGAGTTGGCTTTCCTTTATAAGTCAGTGTTCTCTAGTTTGGCTATAGGGGAATCTCATTATTGTATATAACCAATCTCACTTGATATTTGGCCTTTGGTTACGTCTTAGGTAAGGTGTTATAATTTCCAGTTTTACTATCAAATGAGGAAGCTCAGTTTACACTGTTTTCAAAATGATATTAAAAAAACACATTTACATACTTCTAGCGTTTCAGAAAATAGGCGGAAATAGATGTTAAGCCTGAAACTGCTTGGTCATCCAGTTTGTAGATGGCTAAGGGATGAAAAAAAAAAAAAAGCAGAGTTCATCTTGGTCACTCTAATTGACTCCGACAGCAGACATCAGTGTGCCAACCACTCCAAAGAATTCTTGTGGACAAGCTACTTCTGCTGTCCGAGATTTTTCTTATTTGTTTTGTTTGCTCATTTGATGTATAATCTTGTGGTTTCTGGCCCCCTTCTCCATCTAAAGCAGAAAAACATATTGGATTCTTAGGCCATTTTAATTGGAACTTGCTCTTCAAGTCCTAACTATTTCAACAAATTAAAGGACTTGACTAGAATTCTTTTTTTTTTTTTAAGTGAACACTTTGCTGTTGCTCAAACCCTACCACAGGGTCAGCAGACAAATGCCATCTGTCTCTTTAGATGTGGTCACAGTTGACAGTTCAAAAGAACAAAATCAAAACACTTTAAGACCTGAAATCAAAACTCATCCTTGGAAGAAGAGCTCATATTTCAAAGATGATATTACAATGATAATAATTTTAATATCCCCTTTTAGCATAAATTTTTCCTGTTTAAACACTACCCACAAGGCTATATTGTTTTCATCATCCTTTTAGTGAGATCTCTGGAACATTTGCCTGGTGAATGATAAGGAAACGTTCTAAACGTGCTTTATTTTAGCTTCCTTTTTTTAATTTTTGGTGATGGGATTAGATTAAAATATTCTGGAATGAACCACGTTTGACTATTTGAGTCCTGAATTTTATTTTGTAGTACTATGACAACTTGAAATGAGTGATTCCTGTTGTGGCCTTTTATGTTTTCTGTCTTCGTGCATTGTTAAAAGAAAGACACAAGCGCTGTTATTAATACAAATTAATAAAAAAAATACTTCCAATCCAATCAGCCTTCCAGGAATTGGATGAAGTGCTTTGCTTGGATGATGTCTTATATTATCTTCATCCACCTTTCAAGACAGATTCTGCTACATTACTATTTTTTACCTTTATGCAGATCAGGAGACCTGGGCTTCCAGAAGGTCACTAACTTGGTCAATGTTCTATGACTAGTTCAGGGTTTCTTCCCAACAGTGCAATCGACAGTTTGAACTGAAAAGCTCTTTGTTGTGGGGTGTGGTGCTGCTTCCTGCAGGAGACTGAGCAGCATCCATGGACCCTACCCACCAAATGCCAATAGTACTCCCAGTCATGACTTGAAAATGTCTCCAACATTGCCAAATATCTTCCAGGGGAGGGGGGCAAAAATGTCCTCTGTTGAGAACCAATGCACTGGTTATGTGGTGGAGCTTGGGAATGTCTTAGGTTAATTCCCTACGTCTTAGCTCCTCCATTGTACTGCTTCTCTCTGTTCACGTAGCACATGGCTACAGCTCTCAGCTCTTCTTGCCTCTTTCTCTCCCCTGCCCTTTCTTTTTTTCTGAACTTAGAGTTTTTGCCCTTAGTAAGTGGTCACTATATCTGCTTGTTCATCTCAATGATGGGCTGAGTGCAGTGATAAACACCTTCCTATTCTCTTTGTGGGCATAGTCAGTTAAAAAAGGAGTAGGAATCTACACATCCCAAAGACAATAGCACATGCAGAGCAGCATGCGTGAAGAAACATACAGTGAGCATTTTTTTAAATTGCTCATCTCACTTGCCTTGCTGAGAATATGCTTGGGTTATATAGTAGTCATGTGTTCATGGAGTAGACTTCGAATCACTGTTGCCTGAATTGTCCACGTTTCCTCTTTTTTTTGTTGTTGTTTTGATGAAATGAGAATCATTCTTCTATCATAATGCCTCTTACTTTTGGTTTTGGAGAGTGGTGCAATGTTCACAGCAAAACACTTTGAAAAGAATTCTGAGGCATCCAATTTATTGAAAACTCAATGTAATTTTTGAAAGACAAATCATTATTCAGTGGAATTGATTTTCAAGATGAAATGGCCCATTTGTCTGCCATTGATATATAAAGTTGAAGAAAGCCAGGAGGTAGCAACACAAGGCTCTCCCAAGCTATCCTCAGCTTGGTTTCAGTTTTCTCAGGATTAAACACTTTTTCAGGCTTTATAGTCACTGAGGACTTGGACAAATATCATTTTGAAAAAATGGAATGAAAACACACATCAGTGGTGTTTTGATGTTGGTGTCATCTGTTTATTTGACAGAAGCTGAGGACATATCTTGCCCTCTTCCAGTGTAAGTGTGTTTGAAGTGCATTGTCCTGTGGGAATTCATTCTCCACAGAAAGTCTGCCGTGAAAAAGAGTCTGAACTCTGAGAATCTGAAAATGCACAGGCAGGGGAAGGACCACAGCCCTGTCTGTTGCTTGGTAGGTTATGGAGCAGGTTCTTATTAGCACTTGAAACGTAACTTAGGTGAATGCTTAGGTGATCAGAAATCCCATCACCTTCAGCCTGCAAAATAGCCATCAAATTGTTTTTGTCAATTAGCATATCAAATAGCTGAGAATAAAACAAACCTTTATATACTTAGGTTAGTAGGCAACTAAATGGTTCTCCTTATTGCTTTTGATTTATTGAGTGGCAGGTGTACATGAGTACCTAATTTATCAATGAGATTCAGTTTTGTCTACTAAATATATAGCATTTTTATTGCTTAATAAATATTTCTTGAGCTAAGTCCTGACTCTTATGGATGTGAGGAATAAAGGGGCATTATGCTTACATAGAATGCTATATAAATTTAATATACATTTATCTTGTTGTTTTAAACACATATAACAGTCAAGAAATGAATGACTCACTCCACTAAATTGAAATAACAGAGTAAATCGCAAATTGATTTTTTAAGTGTCAAATTAAATATCTGTCTACATAGTAGTTGATTTCACCCTGCCTGAAATGGGTCATTAAAATAGATGGGACAGAAAGAAAACAAAAATCTTTTATAAGTTTTTTTTTTTTTAAAGAAAACACGTGATAGGATAGATGGCTTTCTTATTTCTTAATGTTAATCAATACATTCTGTGACGACAGAAGAGACAATAGAATAAGGAAATAACTCTAGAAAAGGAAGGAGGCAGTTTCTCCTTTGTTCTGCCTTTTACATCATCCCAGGGGCCACATCCCCGATTTCTCTCCCCATCTGGTAGCACTTAGGCTGCAGGTTGTGGGACACACAGTGTATAATGACCTCCTCCCTTCTTTCCATCTTTAACAGGTAAGAAGAATTGGTACACCCTTTCACCTTTGATGATAAAAGTGCATCAATTCAGAATAAATGGGGTCTGGTATGTGCAAAGAAGAATTGTCATTACTTGCTGAGTCAAAAACTAACCACATGAATTCTGCACCTGTTCACATAGGATGCCATGCAGAGTGCCCTGAGGGTTCTAGACGTGGAGAATATGCTGCTTAGCCAGTTCCATGAGCTCAGGGCTTTCTTCACAGTCAATCCACAATATTTTAAAATTACATAAATATTTCACATAATATTTTCAAATCAGTGGATGGAAAATACACAAAATATGTCTTCATCTACTATATAGACTACAGATCAATTCACATCTGGATATGGGTAACATTTTCTCTTCCTTTTAGGCTGTGTACAGTTGCCACTGGCTTATACTCTGATTTGTTAAGCTGATGTTAACTCCAGAAGAAAGGAAGAAAAGATGATTTGATTAGATGTCTATATAAAATATCTAGATTAAGTTTTCATTTATTTGAGCATAGCTTTCAAATGGTTAACTAATGAGTTTTTAGACTTTTCTTGAAACTTTTAAGTTTGTTTTTTTTTTTTTTAATGCCTGTGTACTCTACTCTGTGTTGCTTTTGAAATTCCATGAAGCTAACAGCTGCCTCTCCCTCATGATATTCAAACTCTGTTTCTGTACCTCATCTCCTGGCTGCATAGCCTGTAGGTTAATTTAAGGTTTACCAAACCTTTCATATGATTTTTTAAATACAATTGGAACTCTATTGATTTGATAAGACTGAAACATGTTGAGCCAAAAACAGTAGGTGCCAGCAGAATTTTAAATATGTATTTCTGGGGATTGGAAATATTGAAGGGATATTGTTGAATATTTATAGTCTACCTGGGAGCTAATTAATAACGTTTTATAGATTTTGGGCTCTTTACACCATTGCCCACCTTTAACTATTTCTTTTGGTTATTTAGCATTATTTACATGGCTCTTGTCTTGTATGTGGAAAGTACGTGCATGTGTGTCTTTTGAGTATGATGTGTGCCTGAGTAGAGTTTCGTTGAACTACTTCCCCTGGTATCCTTGTGCCCAGTTCCCTCCTGCCTGCAAGTCTCAGCTCAGATGTCCTGTTGAAAATGCACACACTCCAGGGTGCCTGGGTGGCTCAGTTGTTTAAGTGTCCAACTCTGACTCTTAGTTTTGGCTCAGGTCATGATCCCAGGGTCCTGGGATGGGGCCCCATGTTGTCTCCACGCTCATCGGGGAGTCGGCGTGAGATTCTCTCTCCCCCTTTCCCTCCGCACCACCAACCTCTCCCACCCAACCCTGCCCCAGCTCTCATGTGCACACTCTTTCCTAAATAAATAAATGAATCTTAAAAAATAAAATAAAATAAAATGCACCCACTCAGCCCTTCCCTGAGCTCTGAAAGAAGTTCAGCCTTTACAGTTGCCCCAGTCTCTATTTCCATTTGAGGAACATACATGAAGCTTTTATGTTTTAGTACTTTTGATTCTAAGCCCCTCTCCTATTTACATTTCATATAATCCTGAAAAAACTAAAGTTTTCTTTATAGTTCCATACACACCCACACTAAATTAGTAGGAGGTGTGTGTGATATGTCAGAACAGCCCTGGGTTTTGGGAGTTGCATAATCCTAGATTCAAGAGCTGATGATGGTTATAATCTGTGTGAAGTTGAGAACATTATTTCACTTGTCTTAAATTTAGTTTAGTTTTGTTTTTTTTTTTTTTAAATCTCAAAATTGGGTTAGTCATAATGACCTACAAGTGATTTGTGAGGATTAGTGGTAGGATGTAAAAAAATGAGAAGGTGGGCTTGGCATTAAGAATGTGCTCAGTAGTTGGTAGGCACACATTTTGAATATATATATGTATGCTTATTTATTTTATGTTTGTGTATATGCACATAGCTCTGAGAAATCATGGATTTCAAAGATATAGAAGAAAGAATCCTTTGAAGTCTATATGAAAAGAGCTTAGGAATTAATGTCCCTCTTTTATCCAAGCTATAAGTGCCTACCATGTTCAAAGAGCATCAATAAGATTAATATTCAGAATTTTCTTTGAAGTCCTAATACAGAAGGGCCTGGAAATGAAACCCATAGCTATTTCTATAGGGGGATAACTTAATATCAAGTAACAGGCCCGGCGGATAAACTAGGCCATTTCTGGTTCTCTATATTTTCCTGCTTTTATATATACATTCTCTCAGTGCCATGAAGAAGGTTGAGAGGGGTTCAGTTGACTGGCAAGAGGTGAGTGTGTTCCTTGCTTGGTCTGGAGGTTAGAGTCAACTTCCACAAATCCCCTAAGGGTAGGCTTGAGGGCCTTTGAGAATTCTGCAGTTCGGATTGGGCTCATTTTCATTCATCTTCAGACAAGCTTTAGGCCTGCATCTCTCAGGAAATTATAGTTCATTTTTTGACTGTCAGGAAGGACCTTTTAAAATACTGCACATGTCAGGGAGGTGGCATCTCCCCAGGGTCCAGGAAACATCTCCTCTGAAGTCCAGAAGTGGTTTGTTTTCACGTGCTATCTACTCTTCCAGATCTAGAGAATGACCGAGAACCTGTCCGCAGGGATTGAGGTGGGAATCATCAGCCCTCATCCTTACAAGAAAGTTACAATGAATCAAGCATTTCTGTAAATATTAAAACAGTTGGACACACCCTTTTCATGTAGTTTGTTTTTGTTTTTGTTTTCTTCTTTCTGAGATGCTCTAGCACATTTGCTATTTGCCCTGCCTCTGCCTTGTAGAGTCAGGGATCAAACGAATCAAACGAAATTAGACACAAACACAAGACAGGCTTTTTTTGAAGTAACCTCTTCTTCTTCCTTTTCTTTCTTTTTTTTTTAATGTAGAAAAAGAACTTCAATGTGAGAATTTATTTTTTGAATTTTTCCAATGCACAAATAGAATTTCAGACTGAAAAATTTTGAAGTAACTGAACCCATTATCTTTTGAAAGACTTTTTTTTTTTTTTTTTTTTTTTTTAGCATTTTCACTGTTTAAACTCTTTCTGCCTATCACCATGGTACCTGGGAGAATTTGGATATTTCATAGACGAGCAGTTACCATGCAACTGTAGAGATCAGAACACGCTAGTGGTGCCTTGCTTGTTATGTGATGTGTTGACTTTCAATTGATTTTAAGCACACTTTAAATGGTAATGAGAATGCTGAGCTGGGAGATAGCATATGGCTTGAACAATTTGACTCTAAGAAAGCAAGCAAACATTTAAAAATGATAGAGTTTCCTGATAGTGAAAGTCAAGGTGAAATCTGAATGTTTGAATGACAGACTATTTCTTCCCTCTCTATTATTTTCAGCTGCGTCTTTATTATATTTTATTCTGTTAATATGAAAAAAATAAAGAGGAAAACCAAAATTTGCTATCGAAGTTGGGATCAAATTAAATATGACATAAGGTTTTGTTCAAAAGGTATGACTCCTCTGGTGCTTTTGAACTCAAATCATCCTTTCAAGCAAAATTTAATATGAAAAGTCAATTAAAATATAATAAGGAAAAATGTAGTTCAAGGAGCTGGAAAATGAGAGAAAATGTATTCAGGCCATGAAAGAAAGATGAAGAGAAATATTAGCTATTTAGGCATGAACTACATTTATGTGTATAGCACTCAGTATATATTCTCTGATTAACCGAGAGAACTGTGTGAGTAAATGAGATGAGCCACTTGGAGATATATGCTTTCCTCATGAGGAAAAACATCATGGGGGTGTCATTCCTGAGTTTGTTTCCTTCATTTGTTCTACTAGATTTTACTGACTGCCGTTCCCAGTAAATAACAAAAATCTGTGATTTCATTTTTTTTTCCTTAAACTGTCCTATTTTCATAGTTTAAACTTAATCCTGGAAATAAAATGCAGTCGGTCTTTGAGAGATTTCAGGGCTTAAACAACTCGTGAGAAGCCCCGTCTGTTCACAGATTCACAGAAGCACCACGCTTCTCTACAGTTCACTCACTCACTTCTACTTCTGCAGAAATCTAAAGATATTGGCAAATTATACAGTCAGATGTGGGACTTAAAATTATATACTGATAGCATGTTACAGCTGAATGCGATTGCAGAGAGGTTATGCTCTGGTGGCATTTTTTACACCAACAAAATTGATTTAGAGTCATAAATGAAATTGCTGCAGTTGGGAAAGATCTCCTCTGTTTTAGACTCAGGTTGGTAGCTCTATCCTTGTTACTATTTAAATGTAGTTATTTCCTTTGAAACTCTTTTACTGTAGTTACTTCATGTAGAACAGCTTACATCCAGTGATGAAAGTAATGATTATCATTTATTGCACACTCGGTCCGTTCAGGCGATTTACTAAGTAAACACTTTGTATAGATCCCCTCCTTTAATCTTTATACCCACGTTGTAAGGAATTTTTGGATTAGAGGAATTAAATGATTTGCTGAATGTTTGCCTACCGTTCATTAATGACAGAAAAGGTGTCTGGACATACAAGTCTGTCTGACTCTATTTATTCATCCTTGAATTAAACACATTTCTTAATTGAGTAAAGTCATTCTACTGGAATTCTAAACTTCCTTAGATTTTCAAGTGATTTTAGGTTGCAGAGTACAAGCCATACTTACCAGAACCCAGGTACTAGAAGCAGGTTCAGGAAACCAAGTCTTGTCTGTCGTCCTTCCTCATCAACACATTAGAGTCCCTCTATGTATTGTGGGGCTTGGCTTCTGATGGTAACATTCAGATGCTCGGAGAAATTTCCTTAAATCTCAAAGCTAATTCTCAGTTGAACCCAACAGGTGGCACTCCATCCCTGGGACTCATGGGATTTTCAAGCTGAAAGAGACCTTAGGCATTGTAACAATCTTCTTCCTATTATGGTTTTAATACTCAAGAAGAGAAATTAAATGACTCCCCTCAGGGCCACACATCTAGTTAGTGACAACACTAAGACAAAGACCCAAGTCTCTGGAATCCATGGCTTTACCTCTTTCTACTATTCAGACAGACTTCCTTTAAAAAGTATTGTCGAGTAATGGATTTAATCATATCCAACATATTTCATGCAGCTGTACATCAGGGTGAAATAGGGGAAGTGATTTTTTGTTTGTTTGTTTTAAATTCAGATGGCAAATGCAAATGGCTTTTGGACCCATGAAACACTCTTGACTCAGTAGGCTAAAAATATTTTCCAGTGTCAGAGATGGCCATGTTCTGGTTGTTTCATCCCTAGACCATGCTCAAGAATAGTATTAATAACCACCATAAAGCTGATGACTACCGTAGATAAACCATGTTGCTATTGCTAATTTTTAAAGTAACTCTGTAAGGTAGATATCATTATCCCTGTTTACGGAGAAAACCATGACTCAGCTTAGTTAAATGATTTTTACAATGTCATATAGCTACTCATGAGAATATTCAGGAGCTGAACGCTGGTTTCTCTAACTATAAAGCTTACGTGTTTCCCTCTATACCACGTTGGCCTAACAAAATTAAAGGTAATTAATGCTAAAGAATTATTAAGTACATCTAACAATGCCACTCACAGCAAAATTAATTCCTCCTTCTTAAATTGCCTCTTGGACATTCAGTTTAACCATCATTCATCTATGTTTTCTTTCTCTCATCAGTGAGTTAATGAAAGCCTGTGTATTTTACACGTGAGGAAATCAGGTCACGGGAAGATTAAGTAACTCCCCCAAGGTCACACAGCCAGAAAGTGGCAAATCTGGGATTTCAATCCAAGACCCAAATAAAAAAGATAGGCTGTATCCAGCTATGAAAAAGTTTAAATGACAGTATCTCCACAAGCAGTGGAAATAAAATTTTGAGTGGGGCAATACAATGATACTCTCAGGATATTCATATAAGTAGAGAGTGGTTAGAAAGGAGAGACGGGACAAGGAGATATGAGACAAGTGTAGTTTAGCTCTTTATGGGGTTATCAGCCAATATATGAAGAGGGAGTTATAAAGGAAGAATTGACCTCACTAGTGACTCATGTCGGTGGTAAGTTAGGAGGAAGTAGAAAGAGTGGGTGCCACTACTGTGGGTAACTGAGGGGATGACCATGTCTTTGGTTGAAATGGAGAAGTCAGAAGAAGAGCTTGAGAAATTGAAGTTCCAGATGGATGTATGGATGCTAATGTCTGTGGGTTTGGAAATCAGTTCAGATGTATCAGTGTTGAACTGGGTTGAAGATTTGGAATCCAGCTTTATACATTTAATCATGTATTGAAGAGAAGGGTCATGAAGGTAGAACTATAAGGGCTGTCCATATTTGGGGGGTTGGGAGGAAAACAGATGTTGTCAGAAAAGTAAGAAGAAGACTAAGAAGATATCAGAGAAACTGATGGGAGGGAGAGTTTAGGGGAAGGAAACGTGGTCAGGAGTAGCAACAGCTCAGGAAGGCAGTGAAGAGACAGGGAGAGAGGCTGATGCGCTGAAGGGAGCACACAAGATTTAAAGGAAGCAAAATATGAAAGAGACCACCTGACAGAATGTGGCCCAGGGCAGGCAGCAAGCACACTGACAGTCCCAAGCCATCAGGGCCAGGTTGAACTCACCCTGGACTCAAAGACCATTGTTGAGCCATTTTGTCAGCATTGTTTACAAGTCCCTTTGAACTTTAAATGACACAGCATGATCCTAATAAAGAGGTCCTGGAGCACAGCCAGGCTGCCAAGACTAAAATTATGTTCAACATCACCAATTCCCTAGAGAGACTGCAGGCCTCTGGCTAATGGAAGACAGTAGGCTGCCTTAGCAGCTGGGTAATAGCAAGCCACAGTGGATGGATGGCCTGGGGAGAAAAGCCCTAAAGATCTTTCCACCCCAGAGGAAGGAGCATAACGTTGGGATGAGAACACTTGGGTTTAAATCCCAGTTCCGCTACCCACTACCTAAATAAGGTTGAACAAATCCCTGGAACTGCCAGAGCCTCAGTTTTGCCATTTATAAAATGACCCAATCACAAGACTTGTCTTCTAGAGATGGGAAGATCAAATGAGATGTATGGGGGAGTACTGTGTAAATTGCAAATTCTATGCAAATATTATCTCTTTCTTAGGTATCATTATTATTGATAAAGCCACAGAGATGTGGATAGCAAAGAGACAGTAGTAGCAGGATGATTACCCTGTATCTCAGAAATGTACTTGTCCTTAAGTCCACCATGGAATGTTCTGAATATGAAGCTATACAAAAGGTTGTTCCTAGAAGTCAAGTAGAAGACATTAGTGTCTGTGACAAATAGTGCTTCATGGTCTATATGGAGGAAAGGCTCTTTTCATAATAGACATTTGAATTTTTTAACCATATCTAAAATTTATCATTAAATACTTATTTTTAGGAGTGCCTGGGTGATGCAGTTGGATAAGTGTCTGACTCTTGATTTCAGCTCAGGTCATGATCTCATGGTTGTGAGATTGAGTTCCACATCAGACTCCACGCTTCGCATGGAATCTGCTTGAGGTTCTCTCTCCCTCTCCCTCTGCCCCTCCTGCTTGTGCTCTCTCTTTCTCTCTCTAAAAATAAATAAATCTTTAGGGTGCCTGGGTGGCTCAGTTGGTTAAGCGACTCCCTTCAGCTCAGGTCATGATCCTGGAGTCCCGTGATCGAGTCCCGCATAGAGCTCCCTGCTCAGCAGGGAGTCTGCTTCCCCTTCTGACCCTCCCCCCTCTCATGTGCTCTTTCTCTCTCTCTCATTCTCTCTCTCAAATAAATAAATAAAATCTTTGAAATAAATAAATAAATAAATAAATAAATAAATAGTAACGGGTAGAGAAGTGTATTTTGTGGGTATAAATATATTTGCATTTATATACACACACATACTCTAAAGGCATATAAAGTTTTACATGTTTGTTACAGGAAAATATACATATACCTACCTGATTTTCTTTGCTCTAGCTTACAAAGCTGTCTTTTGAAACGATGATACACTTATTCCAGTTTCTCAAAGTAACCATCTTGCTATAACAACCTTGGAATAGTCCCTGTGCTCAGATTTGGAGTTATAGCTTCAGAAGCATTGCTGGTATGCTCCTGGCTCTTCGCCGGACCCAGCTCCTCTATTGGAAGGCTAGATGGCACTTCCGATTTCATTAAAGCACCCTGGAGCTCAGAGAACAAATTGGAGAAATCAGGATTGGTTACATTCTGTGCTCTCTTTGTCTTCATCAGGATTTGTCCAAAGCCAAGTTAGAGTTTTCAAAGTGAGAGTAGCTTAAGGGGGCTCTACATTCAGTACAGAAGGCTGTGATTTGGTAAAAGCTCCAATTATTATGAAAAGTAAAATGGAAAGGGTGAGTGTAATTTTGCTTTAAGAACCACACCTTCACATCAGTGACTTCATTTGCCCTGTAGCGGAATGGATGTGTCAACTTATTTATTAGGAAACGAGTTGCTACAATGTCATAAATGGATGGCATATCCTTTGATGTATGAGAATTCTGTGTGGAGATCCTTCATTCCTGTTGAAAATGAAACTAATAACCATTTGGAAGATATATATGCCATAACCCCAGATGAATGATCATCTCTGTTCTTTGGTTTATTTTGAAGGGTGTCTTGAGGTGATTTTCTTCTTTACGACTAGATGGGGAGTTGGAAAATGAAGCTAGTCTCAAATGCCACTTTCTTTCCAAGTCCTTCAGATATTCCCAAATATCCCTCTTTCTTACCAGCCTGGATATAATTTTGTTGATGCCCCTATTTATGGCATTTATGACCTCCTGCCTTCAGTTATTCATTTATCCATCTTCTTTGCCTTCTTCTTTCCTAAGTAACATGCAGGCAAGGACTTGAACTGATTTATTTCTGAATTCCCTGAAGGCACTTAGTAATTCCCTCCACTTAGCTTTTGCTCACTTGGTAGCTGCTGCAGCTGTTCCAATGAAGTAAACCCCAGAGAACAGTAGATAGAGGCCTCTTTGCTTGTGTCTGTAGGGAAGACGAAAGTTGAGGTTCTGGGCATCGATTATTAAGAAAAGGAAAAAAAAGGCCGTGTCATAATGCTTTCTAGAATAATGGCATTGACTGAATAACTGATAAGCTCAAAACCAGCATATAAAGAATGACCCTGTCTTATTGTTCATTGGTGAGTAAAGCCCTCTGCTTGAGGACATGATATGGCCAGATAAATAACTTGTTAGAAGATGAAGGGGTTCCCTCTTTATTTTTCCTTCTCTTGTCTTTTTGTCAGATCTTGGCAGCTAATTGAGAACCTGGATTAAGAATGGAGAAAAGGTCAGAGATTAACACTGTACCATTTCTGGGTAACAAAAAGAGTCCCTCCACTGTTTTTGATGGGACCATTTTGACTGTGTTCAAGCATACTGCTTTTGTTCAAGCTCACATCATTACTTTCATTAATATTACTTCTGTGAACTCAAGAACTTCAAAAGCTACCTTACCTAAATTAATACCACCGGGTTTTGTTTTTTTTTTTTAACATTTTTTGTGGAGTTTTTGTTGTTGATTTTGGGGGATGAAATGCATTGAAAAATTGTCACTTCTTTTAACATTGGGAATGAGCTTAGAGAGAAGTGAGTCCAGCTCCTTCCATAAAGTTGTGTGTGACACAATGCCTAGGAAAGTTAAGTGACATCCCTGTACTGGCGGGACATTCAGGAGTAAAATCAGGATCTCCAAAACCTTACCCAGGACTTCCTTTAGTTATACCTTATTTCATGTGTTTTCCACCTTGTTTTTCTCTTGTCTGTAATCTTCTCTAATGTGCATATTTATTTAGCCAACCGAGTTGTGAAATTTTCAAGGACTTTGATTGTATCTTCGACTTCTTTTGACCTTGCACAAGCAAGCCTGAGTATTTGAACGTTATTATTCACAGTAGGTCACACTTCAAGAATTAATGGTGGCTCTGGGCAGCATTTATTTGCACAAATTGTGGATAAAGAAATTGAGAGAGAATTGGAAAACTCTACCAAAAGGGGGAAAAAATCAGAAACGAGATAAATAAGCCTAAGGATTGTTTTTAAAACTGAGAAGGATTTCTTTTTGTTCTTATTGTTTTTGAAGTTGGACTAATGGCAGAGGAAATAAAAAGATGCAGATAAACTAAATTGCTCTAAATCACTGCAGTTCAGAACAGTGTTAGAGAAATACCTTCAAAGAGGGTTTAGAAAATGGGAAAGAAATTAGTGTTTCCGGCTGTGTGTCTGTGTGCAGAGGGGTGGACCAGGGGGATTAGGAAAGAAAATGGGAAGACCACAGTGGCCCTCCCAGCCTTGGTCTGGCTGTCAGTGCTGGTTAGCAAAGACAGGGCACTTTGACAGGACACGGAGGGTTCAGAATCATCACAGGTCAAAAAACACGACTAAGAATTCATAGCCGTTTTGGAGCCTAACTGCCGTGCACCTGATAAATAATTCAGGTAGTCAGAAGTGCCTGGGTAGGGTAGACTTTATGTGTGCTTTTTCATTTTTTCCTTTAATAACATCCCAGACTTTCCATCTGATTTAATTAAATTTACATCCTCCTTCTTTCCTTCCTTCCTTCCTTCCTTCCTTCCTTCCTTCCTTCCTTCCTTCCTTCCTTCCTTTCTTTCATTCTTTCTTTCTTTCTTTCTTTCTTTCTTTCTTTCTTTCTTTCTTTCTTTCTTTCTTTCTTTCTTTCTTTCTTTCTTTCTTCTTTCTTTCCTTTCTTTCTTTCTTTCTTTCTTTCTTTCTTTCTTTCTTTCTTCTTTCTTTCTCTTTCTTTCTTTCTTTCTTTCTTTCTTTCTTTCTTTCTTTCTTTCTTTCTTTCTTTCTTTCTTTCTCTTCCTTTATTTCATCTTCCTTTCCTCCCTCCCTCCCTCCCTTCCTCCCTTCTCCTCCTCCCCCTTCTCCTTCTCCCTCTCTTTCTCTCTTTCCTTTTTTTAATAAAGAAAGGTAATTTAGGACAAAAAGAAAGGTCATTTAGGGAGCCCAGTGTTTTGTTTTCTTTGAGCTACATTCTGCCTTTCAAGAACTCACAGCTCTAGTTGGAAATAAGGAGCATTATTTATTTTGGCAATGGTAGGTGCCTCCACTGGATGGTGCTCATCAGTTTTGCTTATGTTTTTGTCTTAATAATAAATCACAGCTTTTCTAGGTTTTAGGGCTGATAGAATGACAATATGCTTTTGAAAATGTCCATATTGTACAAGTTATCCATATCAGATACAATCGGGACAGTTACTTCATTTTAATTAAGAAATTATAAAAAAATTAATAACTTAAATACACATAGAACAAAACCATTTAAGAGGACATTAATTTGCCAGTCTTTTGATGTAGGCCCCAGGGTTCTATCTGCATATGGAACCTGATTGCATTAATACTGTTTTCTTCCCCAAATGCACCAACTCTGATTTCCGGTTTCCTTTCTTATATTGGAATTAAAACATTTAGGCACTAAGAGAGTAACCTGAGTGTAAATTGAAACAAATCTTTAAGATCCTGCTCTTTCCATTTTTGTCTTCCCTAATGTGCTGGCAACTTTAACTGACTTGCCATTAAAAAAACAAACAAAAAAAAGAGTTTTTCTAAACGATTCAACCGTGTTTTCATATGAGTAACTCCCTTCTTGTACTTCTGTTTCATTGCTTTACAAAATCTTTATTCTAATTGTATAATTACAGTACAAAAGCCTGACTAGCATAACATGGTTTGCAACTCTTGGTAGACATAGAGCTCACAAGTCAAGAGCAGGTGTGGAGGTACTGGAAGACTATCCGAGCAGCATCCAATATGCCATTGGTGCAGTCAGTGAGGGTATGCGAGCATAGTATTTTTAGGTATATTGATTAAGTAGCAGATTGGTAAGGAACTTTCTGCTACATATATCCCAGCCACTACAGATCTAAGATGTGTAACCTTCACAAAATTAAACACCTAATGCCTCCATATCTACATCACTAGAATGTCAATATAATAATAACAGTTACTTCTTGGGTTGCCACGAGAATTAAGTGAGTTGACAAAGCTCAGGCATGTGGTGTTGTGCATTTCAGTTTTACATGGCACTCAGCACATGTTAGTTATTATTCTTCTTACTTCCATGCTTGGTATTCTTACTTCCGGTCTATACAAGTATGTCTCATTTTTTTTGTTGTTGCTCCTCTAAGAAGGTTGCCTAGATATTTTCTTTTCCTAAAGCTCCCTTTCCCTTGTGACATTTTAATATTGTGGATATACAGTGTGTCTGTTTGTATCGTGTGGCCACTTGAAAGGCCACAAACTCTCATAATATCTAAGGTTTTCTTCTCTTTCCCCCAAGAACCAGTTTTTACCCACCTTGGGGATGGTATCACCCTTGTAGAGAATGAGTGATCTATTGTAAGTCAGGTGACTACGCTTCCTCTCCAGCCAAGGCCGCGGGGCACTGTGTCAGAGTGGGACCGGCTCATTATAAGACTAGGCAAGTTGACCTGGTAGTCATGCTCCCTTCTCCCCTAGATGCACCCCACCCTGAGATGGACACTTAGATTTGAGAGCTGTTGATGCAGAGAAGCCGGCAAAGGGTTGAAGCACATCAATGATTTTTAGAGCCTGAGAGAGCAATTAAGAGTTAGACAACATACTTTTCTTAATAACCTCTTAGCAGTTTTCATTTTTTATTAATGGATTGTCATCAGAGGTATGAAGTCATTGTTCGTTGGCCTGAAAAATAGGGGTGGATGGATTCTTGGAACTGCTGGGGGTATATGACCACGGTACTTGAGAAAAGATTTTCAGCTCCAAGAATGAGAATGCTTACGTCCTAGAAACTGAAATCCAGTTCAGAGTGGAGATCCAGAAGGAAGACTTTCCAGCGGTGTACAAACAAATTCCTTTGCAGTCCTGCTGTGGGAGTGGGGCATAAGTGAGCTGCTTCTCAATCACCTCGTTTTACAATTGACTGGCTTATCTTTCTTTTCCACTGCATTGTGAACTACTGAAGTGAGGTATCTCTACCAGTTTACATGGGCTGCCGTAGCAAAGCCCCACAGACTGGGTGGCTTAAACCACAGAAATTTATCTTTTCACAATCCTGGAGGCTAGAAGGGTGAAATCAAGATGTCCGCAGGATTCTGAGACCTCTCTCCTCAGCTTGTTGATGGCCATCTTCCTCCTGTGTCTTCACATGCTTCCTCTCTGTGTAACTGTGTCCTGATCTCCTCTTCTCGGAAGGACACCAGTCCTATTGGATCAGGACCACCCTAATGACCTAATTTTAACTTAGTTACTTCTTTAAAGACTCTGTCTCCACATATGGGCACATTCTGAGGTTTGAGAGGTTAGGACTTGAACCCATGAGTTTTGCAGGGCACAACTGCATCCATAACATTCCACTACCTGTCATGTGTGGACATTCAGTAGTGAACTAATAAATGAATGGATATTTATTTTTGTTTTGTTTTGCCAAGTTTGAATTAGCAATTCTCTCGATACTTGTGAGTTATTAATAAGTTTCTTAAAATTTTTATATTTCTTTCACCCTGAAAGAGATAAAATCCTATAGCGGTATTTGTGTTTATTCAATGGAGGCAGGTCCCCTTATCACCCGGAGAGCCACTGACACCAGCAGTCCTGCCCCAGACATTTGCAGGGCCCTGCACAAGGGTTACAGAGAGGCCCACCACAGAGGTAATCTCTCAAAAATTGTAAATTTTAATAACAAATTGTTTAGAAGGTGTGTACCGTTCCCTCCCATGTGAATACCGTTCTCCATCCTTTTAGAATGTCCTGGAAGAGGCCAGTCAGGTTTGCCTTTAGGAATCTTAAACTCTACCACATTCTGCATGGAAAAGGGCAATATGGACAGAACTGGTACCAAGTGTCTTCTGTTCCCTCAGGGATTCCTTCCTGAGCCCCAAGGGGCCTTGTGTGAGTGCACACGCACACACACACACACACACACACACACACACAAGCCCTGCACATCCCCCGCCCAGATAAACAGGCATTGAAGTCCCATAACCTCGGAAAGACAGACCCCGCTGAGAAGCCAGCCCAGGCCCTGGGAGAAGGTTTCTGCGACCTGTCTACTCAAGACCATAGCCTGGAAGGGGCCATATCGGCTTTGGATGGTCACAGCCTTTGGCCCGGTGCACATCTTGATCTGGTGTGAGGGTGCAAGTCATAGACAAGTCTGACGGTGGTACTGTGGTCAATCACAGTTTGAGGAATTCTCACTGATTTTGAGATTATTCCCATACTCTGACTTCCCTGAATAGTGAGCAAGAGAGTAAGGGAACAGAACATTCTGAGGAAACATTAGGGTTAGGGCTTAGCAACAACCAAAGGAAGCTAATGGAGGTGATTGTTTCACCTGAGAATCTCTCCACTAAGTCTTGACTCTAAGTCTCCAGTTTCTGACCCCATAAGTCCCTCAAAAAACCAACTCATCTCTTGTAAAAAAACGAAACAAAAAGCTTGGGTCTAGAAGCACATGAGCTTTCAGGAGGAAACAGACAATACCCAGGTTCTTGCCCCCCTTGAGTGGGGCCCATCCTCACCACAGGGAGCCAGGCGGCAGTGCCCACCCCCCTCAAGTGAGACAGAACAACCTCTCTGGAGTGATGCAGCCCTGCCCAACCCTGGACAGCACTGGCAAATTTTTTGTTAGTAGGGTCACTAAAAGCTTCTTTTTCAATTTAACTAGGGTTGTTTTCCATGCTGTGCTCATAGCTTCAGAAAAAAAAAATTAAAAAAATTATAAAGTCAATGCTTTTCCTCACCACATAGAATAATTTATAGTAGGGAGCAATTTACTTGCTAGGGAACAGCGGGTGGTCTGTACCTTTCCCAGTGAAAGGGACATTATGCTAAACAGGGTGGCTGGCTTCAGTGCTCAGGATAGAAGGGGAGAGACCCTTCTAATTAATTATGTGGCTGTCTTTACCCAGCATGGGTACCTCACTTTGTCTTTAAAGTTCTTGTTTAGTCAAAGCTATATTTCTTTTATTTATTTATTATTTATACTTCATCTATTTCCAAAGAGAATTTGAGACAGCTGAAAAATGTGGGGGTTATTTATCCTGAAACGGGACATTGAAAGAGAAAATTCTGAGAGAGTATGGAGCTTACTTTTCCTTCCCAAGTTCCTCTTCTCTATAACATTTTCTGTTCTACTTTATCCCTTCCCCCAAAACTTCTTTCAGCTCTTTGCTGTGCAGATTCAGGTTGTCTCTTTCGATCCTTACCTTCTCTCACCATACCCTCCTCTTCTGGTCCATTTAAACTTGGGCTTCCCATTGCCCTTAGAATAAATCCAAATGGCTTGCCAAAGCCATGAGACTTTGTGCGAACAGGCCTATCAGTGGCCCTCTGTTCACTCCACTCCTCACTAAATAAATGCCAGCCACATTGGTCTTTTCATTCCAGGAAGAGGTTAGGCTTTTCCTCCCTTGGACCTTTGCACCTGCTCTTATTATGCCTAGATGTTGTGTTGGCCTCTCTCTTCCCATGCACTGCCCTCCCTTCTCCCAGATCCTTCATTCATTACAACTCCTCATTCTCTAGGAATCCCATTCTCCAAGATGTCATCCATGACCGCCATATCTAAACCCACACCTATCACCCACAGTGATATTCTCTGTCACCCTTCTTTATTTTCTTCATGACATTGCTCACAATTTTATCATTCTTGTTTCATGTGTGTAGTTTTTTTTTTTTCTTTTCTGTCTTGCTTTCTAAACATGTCACTTTCCTGACTGTAACCACTTTATCTATCTTTCTCAACTTTGCATCACAAGGATCCCATCCTGTGCCAGACACATAGTAAGTAGCCACTCAACAATTGTTTGATGAATGAATGAGTGAGAAATACTAGCTCTAGGAAAAGGTCAGATACTCTTCACTTGATTTAGAATGTCTGCCAAGAATGTTTGGATTTCTAGAGAGAGTAGCATTCTAATACAAAGGAATTGGTTTATAATTATAAAATTTTAAGCATCAGGGATCTGGTGAGGAAAGGTTTTTGAGGAAACCACATCATGTTAATTGGCTGCCCATTTAAAGTGTATTTTTTCTTTACCTATTTCTTGAATGTTTTGTCTCAGAGAACAGACCTGCCATTTAGATGTAATCCTTTAGAAGATAAATCTTGTCACACCAATCATGATACTCCCAAGGTTATGGGGACCCCGTATTTTAGTGAAGAGTGAGAGTGTGGCTAAGGAAGCAATCAGTAATCTAATTTCATGTCATGCATATGATGCCGCTCTCATCGATCTCAGTATTTTAATCTGCTTTATCATCCCAAACATCATGTTACTCTCTAATACTTGAGTTTTTTATTTTATTTAGAAGTGAAGGTTGGAACTCTTTTCTGGACATTTATCAAGTAGCTGAGACAAAGGTGAAAAACCAGTCTAAACTGTCTTCTCGCATGATTGTGTGTTTGTTATTGGGACGACCTTTCAGCTGTGTTGCCTCCCTCTGGTGGTGCCTTTGTGTACATGAACCTGGGTGGCACTGAGTCAGACTGTAGTTTGCTTTCCTTAATAAAAAGAAAGAAAAAAAAGTCATCATGTTCTGATGTGTGTGTGTGTGTGTGTGTGTGTGTGTGTGTGTGTGTGTGTGTGTGTTTGTCGGGGGTGGGGAGGAAGATCTTTTCTTTAAACAAAGAATTAAGTGGTTGAAATTGATTGACAGCGTATAATTAAGAAAATACAAACTTTATGCATTGGGGATAAAGTTTGAAGCCCACAATGTTCATAAATGAAAGGAGTGCTCTGACTGTGTATAAACCTGTGAAAGGATCTGCTCGTATGTTTAAATTCTTCTTTGTTTGGGAAACATATCTTACTTAACATCTCATTCAAATGAGAAAAGCTGTTAATGTAGATTTTCCAAAGATAGCTTTTAAAATCTGCTGTGTATTTTTAATATTTTGCTTTGAATGATTCCTTTTGTGTAGTGTGAAGCTTACACGGGACAATACTAATGGCTCTCATCTCGGGTTTAATTTTCAGTCTGGGAAATCACTTGATTTTAATTTATCGCATATCTGATCATGCTGGGGGAGATGCCCTTGAGAAAAGAAGAAGGTCAAGGATAGGAAATCATCATCTTTCTTTTGTTTCTTCTTCCCTCTTATGCCTCAAATCCAGAAATAGTCCCCTGAACATAGCCTGACAGTTCAGCGTGACAGGTGTTCAGAAAACAAGGAGGCGCTCTGTAAACCTGTTTATTCAGTGAGGAAATTTTGTACCGTTTACATTCAGAGCCATCCCTATGATACTAAAATAGGCTTATGCAATGAATTTTTCATTTTTTAAACTCAAAACCAGGTAACTCACCCGCAAATACACACTATGTAATTTCATTTCATGTGCCTGATCAATATCACTGACTGAAATCTGTATTCTCCTTGTGAAGGAGACAACAAGATTTTCTGTTTCATTTTGCATATTACATATGTGGTGCAATATTTTGGTGAGAAAATGGGTCATGTTTATATTTTTAGATTCAGTTTATTTTTTTCATGAGCTTTTTTATAGCTCTCTAAGTTCCCGGCCTATTTTGTATGGATTCTAACTATGCGGAATGGTAAAGGGGTGTGCAATTAAAGCACAGTTGAACTGTCACATTGAAATTTGTGTAAATATTTATAAGCTATTGGCATTATATGAGAAGAAACACTTGGGTTTTCTGTTTTTGTCATTGTTTTGGGGTTTTCTTTGTTTGTTTCTTTCTTTGTTTCTTTGTTTGTTTGTTTCTTTCTTTCTTATTTCTTCTTCTTCTTTTTTTTTTTTTTAGAAACAGAGTTTCTGTGGTAGACCATAAGGACTTATCTGAATTCGGGTCACAATCATCATAGAACTGAAAAGTTAGGTATCCAGGGTGATCAGACGTGCCTTTCATCAAACCAAGTTTGTAATAATGGGTCAGGCTGACCCCATTTCAGTCGATAAGAGCACAGAATTTGATGTTATTTTGTAAAACAAGTATAGTGCTATGGCAATTACAATTATTTTCTAGTTGCATGTTTTATGCCCTTTTCTAAGGTCATCTAGTTTCTTTGTATTTGAAGACTATTCATCCATCTGTCTATCTATCCCTCAATCTCTCCAGGTAGTTTAGTGTTGCTTAAAGCCTTTGAAGCCTTTTCCAGAATATTAGCTTGGTGTTTCCTTATGAGACCTCAGACTGAAGATGTCAAAGAGTTTTTACAGACTGCCTCTTCAAGCAAAGTAATCATCTGAAGGTTGCTTTTTGATTCATCTATTTATTCTATAAACACTTCTTGAATGTCTGTCATCTACCTTTGTAGGCTCTGGGGAAACAGTAGTGAGCAAAAGCAGTCCAACCTCTGCCCATGTAGAGCTTACAGGGAAGCAAGAAAGGGGTTAGGAGCAAGGCTCTGCGGCTCATGCCTGAGTTCAAATTCTGTCCCTCCCTGTCCCTTATCTGATGATTGGCTTTGGAGAAGCTACCTAACTTGGGGCTCCTTCTCTCTGTGGGGGTAATAACAGTATCAAATGTATTGCTTTGTTATGAGTCAGTGTATGGAAGGTTCTTAAAAAAAAGTTTCTGAAACTGCAAATGCTAAGTTAGAATTGCTCTTAAAACACTGAAATGAGTAAGTCAAGTGGGTGTTTAGCTGTACAGGTAAGGAGAGGCTAGGATGGAGACGGTAGTTTCTGATTTATGTGCATATACAGATGACAATTTAAATTTAGGGCTTGGATGCCATGTCCTACAGAAAGAGAAGAAGAAGAGCACCTGGATCCAAACTTATTAGACGCACACTGAATGCCTAGATTGAGGAGAAGAAGCCTGCAAAATAGGAAATAGGAGGAATGGGAGGAAAACCATAAGACTATGATGTCATAGCTACCAGAGATTGAGAATGGTTCAGGAACGGCATGCACAGCAGGTCTAAATGATGTTGCAAGATAGAGAAAAAGAAGACAGGCAAGAGCCCTTTGGATTTACCAACCCAGGACTGACGATGTCAGTGAGACATGCTGGTGTGAAAGTAGAGACAGGAACCAGTGTGGAGAGTGATGGTGGGAAATGGGTGGGAGGTGAGAAAACAGAGATTCGATTATGAACCAATCTTTCTAGAAGTTTGGCTAAATGTTAGAAGAGAAATGGGGCAACAGCTGGAGGGGGGTGATTATTTTTTTAAGTGGAAAATACTAAAGAATGTTTATTTTTTTAAGATTTGTATTTATTTACTTTAGAGAGAGAGTGCTAGCAGGGGAGGGACATAGAGGGATAAAGCAGACTCTGCGCTGAGCACAGAGTTGCACTCGGGGCTTGATCCCATGACCCTGAGATCACGACCTGAGCCAAAATCAAGAGTCAGATACCCAACCGACAGAATCACCCAGGCACCCCCAGAGAATGTTTAAACATAGATCTAGTTTGAGACAGAGAGTTTGCATACACGGGGAAGGAGAACAGAGAGAGATAGATTCTAGAGAGCCCTGTGGGGCAAGGGCTCAACAAGAGAGATGGAGTGGTCAGCCTTTGAGGAAAAGAAAGTGGGGATAATAATGACGTATTTCTCACGGCTCTGTGAGTATGGCACTGTACTAGCAGAGGTTAGTTAGCACTCAAGGAGTGTTTGACTAGTTAGCTGAATTTGAACTCAAGTTGGAAATGCAACAGAAGCTTAGTGATGCACAAAGTGATTGTAGTCATTTGCTTATTCCTTCTGTTGAATTATTAAGGGCAGTGTAAACAGCAAGCTCAACTCTCTTGTCCTGCCCCAACATAGCTTGCCTCTCAAAAAAAAGAAAAAGGAGGTTAGAAGAAGGGAAGAAAAGAAGATGACTTCTCATTCCCCTCTCCCCCGCTCTAGGTGAATGCTTGGGGGCAACACAGACTAAGGGACACAAGTGCTCAGAGTGAGCACTGCATTTTTGGTTCGCAGGACAGAAGATAGAAGAAGAAATCTCTCAGACTTTCTGGAGTCAAGCGTTCTTATGGGATTGTTTAGAAACGGTCCTTTGCAGAAGGAAAAAAAAATGATCTAGCAAGATCTTTCTTAAAATTACTGTGTGTTAGATTACTGATCTCACTTTCTACAGATTTTTTTCCCTTGGAATTCAAGGAATTATTGATACCTACAACATCTCGTCCAAAGCTATCTATGCAGAAGGTAGCCATGTGTGGGCAATTGGTGACTAGCTTTACTCCTTCAACAGCTTTTACCACAGTGGTCCCACATAAAGACCTTCCCAAGCTGTAGAATGTGGTGACAGCCAACTTGGGGTTCTTTGAGGAGGAGAGGCAAGGGAACTTTGCTGTCTGTTTTGCTAGCAGCCTATCAGTAGCCTCAAGTCCTTCAGACTCCTCCAATCTTCGGCACCTTGAGGCTGCCCATCAGCTGAACTGCAGCTTGGTTTCCCACTCCTGCGGAACCCTGGAGTCACAGGGAAGAACAAACGATGGGTTCCCTGGCATAATTACCCTTTATTTGTGCACTAGTCCATCTTGGAAGTTTTACTCACTTTAGATGCCAGGCTACTGATAGTTTTGTATATTTAATCAGTAAGGAGAGGCTTTGTTTTTTCAGGGAAGTGCATGTTGGTTTTAATACCATCATTTTAACTAAGACCATTCATAAAATTATACCAGTAGCTAGTATTTTCTTAGGGAAAATTTATAATACCATCCTCTGTTCATACCATCAATATGGCTTCAAGCAAATTACTTCATCTCTGTAGACTTCATTTGAGGTTGATATACATATCTCCTATGGGTTATTGTGGGATTACATGAAGTGAAACATATTAAAATGCTTTTAGAATTATAAAGAGCTTTATGCAAAGAGTTATTTGATCTGACGTGAACTGATAGTCAAACATGGAGCCTGTGCCATAGATATCTTTCTAGTAACTGAGTCTATGCCTGGCAGTCACTCCCCATGTGTTTGCTGGGCTGTACTTGGTGCCGGTCACACCATGTGAGTCTTGTTTTCCATTCTGGGCAGCACATATCAAGAAACGGAGGCATCAGCATTGCTAAGATTTTGAAGCAAATGAAAGAAATGGGACATTTACATAGGAAAGGAGAAGATCTGAGAGACCCAGTAAATGTCTCCACATCTTCGCAGTGTTGATGGATGGGAAGATGTATGTGTATATCTCCAAAAGAAAGAACTATGATCAATGAACGAAAGAGGAAAGTAAAATTTGATGGATTCAAAAGAACCAACTCGCTACTAAATTCAGGACAAAAGCTCCCTGTGCGGGAAGCTTTTTGTTATTGTTGCTGGTTTTTAAAGCTAAAAATGGGAATGGCCAACACATAATGAGTGGATGTTTTCCACATGTTCGATAACACTTGAAATGATTTACAGCCTTACAACAACTGTGAGAGATTAATACTACCATTTTCTCCAGTTGACAAATCAGTTATCTGGGGCCAAGGGAGGGGAAGTGATGTGCCCAAGTTAACACCACTGGCAAGTCAGAAAGCTATCCAGGTCACCTGTCGCCAGAGCCCAGCACACTTTATTAAGTGCCTACTTGGCATTCTTAGTTACTTCACATGCATTACCTCTTGTCTTCCCAACAATTTTGTGAGCATGGCTTATTATCCCCTCGTGAGATGAACACAGAGACTGAAGGAGGTTAAGTCAAATGCCCATTGCCATGCTTTTGAAGAGTGGCTGAGCTCAAGTCAAAACCAAACTTGAACTTATCCCAAACTCTTTGCTCTTGCCAGGCCACCACATCTATATAACTCCACCTCTCACAAGTAAATTTGATCCAAAAAAGAGAAAAACCAGTTGCCTCCATATCCTTATAGTGGGTGCCTGGGTGGTTGAACCCTAAAGTGGTTGATCATCAGATCCATCTGGGGAATATTGACAAAATGCACATGCAGAGCCTTCTTTGAAGACCTATCAAACCAAAAATCTGCAGGATAGTACCTAGAAACCCTCTTTTTCCATCATCTTCCCCTAGTGTTTTTGATGACCCTTGGGGTTGGAGAATCTCTGAATCAGATGATGGGAAAAAGTCCCTCTCAGAGATAAGAGCCTAAGAAACCATCTATTTGCCTTGCTTGAAACATGAGGTGCTCAGTATACGTTTGTTTGACCAAATGAATGGATGGATGTATAATTGAGTTAAGTACCTTTTTTGGAAATGGATTGACAAATATATAGATATGGGCTCTAGGGAGTCCATCCTTTATGGACTGTATACTTATTTCTTTTCTTTAATTGTATTGGTGCTATCTCAGTAAAATTCTTCTCTATTAGTGTCTGCTCACCCCCGAGTTTAAACACCATGAAGGCCCAGTCTTGCATCCAGATATGCAGATTTTCAATGGAACCGAGGAATGGTCAGTGGGGACTCTCTAGGGGATGTAGAACATCAAGTGACAGTGATGAATGTGTCCTCAAAGTTTATGCACTTGAGTTTTTAACATTGGTTGCTTGTTCTAAAATTATTTGAACCAACTGCATTGGAAACCATGTGGGAACAACTCTTCAAATGTGTTAGAGAATTTTATGCTTGCCAGGAGAATAGCTCTTTTTTTGGGGGAGGGGTCCAATCTTAATGTTTTCAATTCGAGACTGACTGGAGCCAGGGAATTGTCAACTGTTTATATAAAGTGTTTCCTTTCCTTCCTTCCCTCTTTTCCTCCTTCTCTCCCTCTTCCCTTCTTTCTTTCTGTTTTAGCAAAAAGAAGTATTTGTCTAATGAGAAACTTCAAGGGGCTTGGGTGAGGGTCAGTGAATGAGATGGAAAATGGCTTCAAGTTAGGGGGTGGCTGTTGTTTTATTTTTCCCCACATTCCTCTGCTAATCCCCACATCTTGGCCCACTAACCGTAGAACTCTCCTGACTGTTGTAGGAACAGTATTTATAACCTATCTTCAGGGATGTGGAAATGTGCACACAATCTATAATTTGTTTTAGTGTTTCCAGATTGTAACAGAGACATTTGTAGTATAGTTAGGCCTACGGATTCTGCACCTGCATGTCTGATTTTAAGCATAAATTATTTAACTCCAGAAGTGCTAAGTCCCAGGTACCCAGGGAAACTTTTGTAGAGAATCGTTCTTCAGGTTAGCTTTCTCATTCATAGCATTTCATGCACTGTGCTGTCTTGTGACAATCCAGCCAATGCTGAGACCATTAAGATTTTTATTGGGTTTGTCCTGGTGTCATTATATTATGCAATCGGCAGGGCTTGTTGACAATTCTTATTTTCTGAACTATGATTTTTATAGTCTGAGTTTATTAAGCGCTCCTGGAATACAGGCTCCTGGAATTAATTAAAAAAAAAAAAAATCTTCTTAGCACTGGGAGAGAAACATTTTGCTGAAAGCTTTTACATGATTTATATGCTTTGAGTCTCAGTTCCTATGAAAAGAGTTAAATTAGAGTAAAGTAGCCCAGAATAACTGCCATTACAGTCAGCTTTAACAGACTGGCAGGGCCAGGTTCTTGGGGTCTCTAAAGAGCATTTGTTCCGTGTTGATTTATACTCAGCCTTTGGAAAATGTGTTTTCTACTTTCAGTGAAAATTCCTGTTTTTCCTTAGCACCTTCCATTAAACCATTCTTCACAATCTCTAGTTTCCTGGAAAGGAAGCATATTCAGTGCAGTATTCAAACAAATAGGAAAGGGGGGAAGAAGAAAACTTTTGCTCTCAATATTTGAAACTCATCGTGTAAAGCAAAATCTTTTATTCCCAATATTTAGAGACTTATAAATGGAAATGGCTAGTGACCTTGAAACGTGGGTTTGTTTATTATCTTCTAGAAACAGGACCCCCTGAGTGAGAAGCAGGCAGAGTTGGGAGAACATGCTGTACTGTCCAAGTTTTATTTCTCCTCTCCGCTGGGCTGGGTTTCACCTCTTTTTTTTTTTTTTTTTAAGACTTTATTTACTTATTTGTCATAGAGAGAGAGAGCACAAGCAAGAGGAGTGGCAGGCAGAGGGAGAAGCAGGCTCCTTGCCAAGCGGGGAGCCCGATATGGGACTCGATCTGAGGACCCTGGGATCATGACCTGAGCTGAAGGCAGCTGCTTAACCTACTGAGCCACCCAGGCATCCCATGGTTTTCACCTCTTGATCCAGATTTCAACCAGCTTGGGTCCATGTGCAGCACTTCTGGAATCTTTCCCCTTGCTTGCACCTTTTTAGCCTTCAGATCATCACATAGACAATGCTTGTCCTGCAGCATTTTTCCAGATACCCTGGGGACTAGGTTAGAGCTCTTTAAGCACAACCATAATTCTCTGACACCCTAATATTAGAACACTTTACATAGTACCGTAATTCCTTGCTTATTCATTTCTCTCCCCTCACTGACTTTAGTCATACTCGTGAAGCCAAAACCCACATTAGCTCCGCCTCAGACTGTATCCCCATTCTGGCGCCCTATAAATACTGGTTGAATAGGTGAATGAAAAACATGTTACATTTTCGTGCTTTTTTGGTGTCCTTGGCAAGAAGCTTTTTTAGGTTCTGTTTATTAGAAACCGATGCTCAATTTCTTCTATAAAATTAGAATAATAATGCTAACCTTCTAAGGTACTTCTAAGATGGTGTGGGTCAGTGGTTCATAACTGGGGGTGATTTTGTCACCCCAGGAGACATATGTAGGACCATGTCTGGAAACATTTCTGGATGCTCATGGCATCCCCACACAGAATTATCCAGCCCAAAATGTCAATAGTGCTGAGGTTGAGAAATTCTGGAGTATATGGAAAGGCATAGAACTTGGTACGTTCAAGGTGATTTTATTTTGCAATACACATTAGAGTTTACTGCTTTGAACAGCATAAATAATAATAATTAGGGAGAGTTAACAGTTTATATTTATTATGTTCTTGCTTGTGTCCAGCATCATGAAAGCTTTCGGCAAATACTATCCCAGTTAATTCTCTCAAGAATACTACGAGTTAGAAAAAAAAAAAAAAATACTATGAGTTAGGAACTATTATTATCCTCATTTTTCAGGTGAGGAAAGGAAGGCATGAAAGGTCAAGATCCTGCAGCTACTCCGTGTGAGAGATGGGATGAGAACTCGGGGGCTGTGCTTTTGACCATTCTACTATACTGCTTTCTTTATGAAGAGTCTCCAGCTTAAAGTCTGAAAGCATTTCTGCTTTTAGTATTCAGTAGGAATTAGCACTGAAAATATAGAGGAAATTTTAGCCTACTTAAATGAAAAAAAAAGTAATTATTGCCTATATGTTTGTAATTTTACACTTGCACTAATTTGAACAAAGATACAGTATATTGGCTGACATATATAGGCTGTCATTGATCCAAGGATCACAACAAATCTGCTCTTTGCTGTAATTTTTTGGGATTCTCAAGAAAGTCAAAGAAAACCCTGAGAGCTTGTTTTCATTCGGAATTGAAGTTGTCAAAGCTGATCAACACATCCTGATCTCGATGGGACTTTTCTTCTGTTAAGGTGGATAAACAGTGACAGTTTGTCCAAAGTAATCCTATTAGAGGATTTCTTCAGGACCACATCCTCTTCTTACATAATTACGAAAGAAGCACTCCTAAGTAGAGTACATCAGCAAGAGATCAAGGCCTGGGGCAAATGATGGGCTGATGGGGCTTTTCCCCTCCTTACATAAGACACAGTGCAGGCAAATGGAAAATGTATAATTTGGAAGCATGATAGTTTCCACGTCCAAAACTTGAGTATTTTGTTAGCTCCCAGTGATTATTACTTTGAGGTTATTAGTTGATGAACTTTCTAAGCAAATTCTGTCATCCTCAAGAATTAGCTCATTGTTTCCAGGGCCTTAAAACTTGTCTTGTAAACATAGTTAAGAAACATCTATTCTTTTTACTTAGGAACTTAGAACCCTGGAGCAACTGTTTTTCTCTCTTTGGAAATTCTATTTATTGTGTGCTAGTACCACATGTTGAAGATTCCTGTGGAATACTCGAAACTACGTTAGGTTCTATTCTTTCGGTCTCACTTTCCTACCTCTTATGAAGAGTAAATGCTAATAGCACCAAACAGATGTTTGTTCTTAAATAAATCCTGCTTTATCAAGTGGGCTCCCCTGATTACAAATAACTTTTTAAGCTCCTACTGGGCATTAGTGCTTGTCACTCAGACATACATTTTCAAGGGTCTGTGAAGGCCAAGTGTATGGTATAGTCATTGCATTGCTCCACATGCAAGCTGTCATTTATGTGTATAAGATGTAATTTGAGACTATCTCCTGGGGACAGAAGTGATCAGTATGCCTTATGCTTTTGCTCTTCCTAAAGAGTCATTTGACCTGCTCTTGCATTTGTTTTATATTTAAGAAAGTAAAACGTTTGAATGATTAAATAAGATGTTACTGTGTTTAGGGCAATGCCCCTCAAATGTTAACATAACTCCCTAGGTTCTTGCTAATATGCAGATTCTGCCTTTCCAACAACTTCCCAGCTTGAGCTCACACTCCTGGACCAGGATCACCCTTGAGTAGCAAGCTATTAGGGAACGCTGAGATGGCTTAAAAATTTGAAATCTGAGCTAAGGATGACATCAGGCTGATGACATTAAACTCATTTTTCCTAAACTATCCCAGTTGTATTATAAATTATTCTTTAAGCAGATAGGGAAATTTTTTCTGGGGGATTGGGGGGGATGGCTCCTGTCTAGTGGTGAAATGTATATTTGTAAATTTTAACAAATTAAATATATCTTTTTAAGATTTTATTTATTTTTTGACAGAGAGAGACACAGTGAGAGAGGGAACACAAGCAGGGGGAGTGGGAGAGGGAGAAGCAGGCTTCCCACAGAGCAGGGAGCCTGATACAGGCTAGGTCCCAGGATCCTGTGATCATGACATGAGCCAAAGGCAGACGCTTAACCGACTGAGCCACCCAGTCACCCCAAATAATGTTTGGTTTTTAATAAAGTCATAGCTCAGTCTGTTTTGCCTAGACAAAGATTCCTTATTCCTCCCCTTTCCTTTTAAAAGGTTTTTGAACAATAAAACATGCATTTTACTGTTTCAGGTCATCAGAGGCATTTTTTAGGTGGTTCACAATTTTTTTTTTTAAGTTATAGAACAAATTTACAATATACTTGACAGGATTTACAGTGTTTTTTTTTTTCTTTTTTAAATTACGTTTCTAAAAATAGCTAAGGGAACAATTTCAAACAGTTCCTCTGTGCTTCTAGATATAAGTTGTTTTGAGCTTCTGTCTGTTGGTGAGAATTAAGAAACTCAGAGGTTGCCATGTCCGGTCTTGTTAGCTTATTTTGTAAGGAAATCAAATCTAGCACCTTTCAATTAACTGCTTTACCTCTCTGATCTAAAAACAGACAGGACACGTTGTAGAGCAGGAAGGCATGATTACTATCTGTGGATTGCCTTTACTTCCCCAAATGGGTCTTCTATCATTTCAAAGTCTGCTGAAGATCCTTCTTGAAAAGTAGAAAAAAAAAAAAAAAAAAAACCTCACAGATGAGAGGAAGGTAGTAGTGTTGAAAAATAACTTATCCCCAGTCATGAGCTTGGCAGCTCTTAAGGGGATCAGAAGGGTGTATCTCATCTGTACCCGGAAGTCCCAAAAGAAGGAATAAACAGAAACATATCACATGGACTGGAGTCCAGTCGTTCTCCTTGGTAACTCATGTGTAAGCTGTTTTGGAGAAAGACAAAGATGAGAAGAGGCAAAAAGTGGGGAAGAAAAGAGAAATCTCTTTGCCTTCATGCATGCTTCTGTGCGTTGCTTTTATTCCTCTCCCTCAGTGTCAGATCAAAAGGACACATCTTTTATTTTATTTTATTTTTTAAATTAGTTTTAGAGATAGAATTTAGTGATTCTAGGGCCTTGCATATAACACCCAGTGCTCATCACATCAAGTGCCCTCCTTAATGCCCATCACCCAGCTACCCCATCCCCCTACCCATCTCCCCTCCAGCAACCTTGTTTGTTTCCTAGAGTTCAACATCTCTTATGCTTCGCCTCCCTCTCAATTTTCCTCTTACTTTATTTTTCCTTCCCTTCCCCAGTGTTCATCTCTTTTGTTTCTTAAATTCCACATATGAGTGAAATCATATGGTGTTTCTCTTTCTCTGACTTAATTTCGCTAAGCATCATACCAAAAGCACACATCTTTTTGAACGACCTTATCAGTCCCTATCTTGCATTTGTTTATTTATAACTAGAAAGGATTTTATGTGTTTGCCCTCAAATTGTATTAGTTACTCAGTCACTTGTGTCATCTTGAAACAAGGTGTGACCAGTTGGATTTGTAGGTGATCATCATTATTGATTCAGTGGATTCAACACTGTGCCTTGCACTTTTCTATTTGGATATGCAAATGGATATTTAAGAGAAGATACTGATTGGGATGTAAAATTCACAGTATGATCACTGAGGGTGAGGGTAACAGTATACTTTTCCTTTGAAGATCAGATAATTGAATCATGTTCCTTTCTTGAACACCTTCTCAACTAAATTATTGTCACTTAAAACATTACGTCAACTCCTGCCTCTGGCCATTTGGTCCCGGGCACATTGTTCTCGATGGGCAAAGAGTTAGATCAGCACTTCATCCATTAGGACCCTTAACTAACTTTTTTCTCTTTGCTTTCCTACAACAGATTGCAGATTGAGCTTAACCAAGAAGTTCAGAGTCTGATCAACGCTGAACTGATCTACAACACGAGAAGGGAGTTCTAGTTCTGCCTGCCCAGTTGGGTCCCTGATGACTGCTGATAACTTGGCTTCACTCATTGCCTATGTGGAAAATTCTCCCTATTGAATTTTTTTTTTTTTTCACATGGAGGACAGTAACAAAGAAGACAACATAGGCTGATAAAACCAGAGACCACAGGAGAATTCTTTTACCACAGGCTTTTGAGACTTTTCCTGTAGTTGGAGTTCTGGACGTTAACAGAACCCTGTCCAGTCATTTTGGTTTTGTTATATATATATATATATATTTTTTTTTTCTCTTTTTACTTTCCCCACCACCTTGTATTTTGTTTCTGTACTTCAGAAATGGGCCTACAGACCGCACAGTGGCCCAGCCATGGGGCTTTTTTCCTGAAATCTTGGCTTCTCATCTCCCTGGGGCTCTACTCACAAGTGTCAAAAATCTTAGCATGCCCTAGTGTATGCCGCTGCGATAGGAACTTTGTCTACTGTAATGAGCGAAGCTTGACCTCAGTGCCTCTTGGGATCCCGGAGGGTGTAACCGTACTCTACCTCCACAACAACCAAATTAACAATGCTGGATTTCCTGCAGAACTGCACAATGTCCGGTCCGTGCACACGGTCTACCTTTATGGCAACCAACTGGATGAATTCCCCATGAACCTTCCCAAGAATGTCAGAGTTCTCCATTTGCAGGAAAACAACATTCAAACCATTTCACGGGCTGCTCTGGCCCAGCTCTTGAAGCTCGAGGAGCTTCACTTGGATGACAACTCGATATCCACAGTGGGGGTGGAAGACGGGGCCTTCCGGGAGGCTATTAGCCTCAAACTGTTGTTTCTATCCAAGAATCACCTGAGCAGTGTGCCTGTGGGGCTTCCTGTGGATTTGCAAGAGCTGAGAGTGGATGAAAATCGAATTGCTGTCATATCAGACATGGCCTTTCAGAACCTCACGAGCTTGGAGCGTCTGATTGTGGACGGCAACCTCCTGACCAACAAGGGCATTGCCGAGGGCACCTTCAGCCATCTCACCAAGCTCAAGGAATTTTCAATTGTTCGGAATTCACTCTCCCACCCTCCTCCTGATCTCCCAGGTACACATCTGATCAGGCTTTACCTGCAGGACAACCAGATCAACCACATCCCTTTGACAGCCTTCTCAAATCTGCGCAAGCTAGAGTGGCTGGATATATCCAACAACCAACTCCGCATGTTGACTCAAGGGGTCTTTGATAATCTCTCCAACCTGAAGCAGCTCACTGCTCGGAATAACCCCTGGTTTTGTGACTGCAGCATTAAATGGGTCACAGAATGGCTCAAATACATCCCTTCATCTCTCAACGTGCGAGGTTTCATGTGCCAAGGGCCCGAGCAAGTCCGGGGAATGGCTGTCAGGGAGCTGAATATGAATCTTTTGTCCTGCCCCACCATGACCCCTGGGCTGCCTGTCTTTACCCCGGCCCCAAGTACAGCCTCTCCAACAACTCCGCCCCCAACCGTCTCTGTCCCTACCCCCAGCAGAAGCTATACACCCCTGACTCCCACCACCGCCAGACTGCCTACAATTCCTGACTGGGACGGCAGAGAAAGAGTGACACCGCCTATTTCTGAACGGATCCAACTCTCTATCCATTTTGTGAACGACACGTCCATTCAAGTCAGCTGGCTCTCTCTCTTTACTGTGATGGCGTACAAACTCACGTGGGTGAAAATGGGCCACAGTTTAGTAGGGGGCATTGTCCAGGAACGCATAGTCAGTGGTGAGAAGCAGCACTTGAGCCTGGTTAACCTAGAGCCCCGATCCACCTATCGGATTTGTTTGGTGCCCCTGGATGCTTTTAACTACCGAGCTGTGGAAGATACCATTTGTTCTGAGGCCACCACACATGCTTCCTATTTGAACAATGGCAGCAATACTGCTTCCAGCCATGAGCAGACGACTTCCCACAGCATGGGCTCCCCTTTCCTGCTGGCGGGCCTGATCGGGGGCGCAGTGATATTCGTGCTCGTGGTCTTGCTCAGTGTCTTTTGCTGGCACATGCACAAAAAGGGGCGCTACACGTCCCAGAAGTGGAAATACAACCGGGGCCGGCGGAAAGACGACTATTGTGAGGCAGGCACCAAGAAGGACAATTCCATCCTGGAGATGACTGAAACCAGCTTTCAGATCGTCTCCTTAAATAACGATCAGCTCCTTAAAGGAGATTTCAGACTGCAGCCCATTTACACCCCAAATGGGGGCATTAATTACACAGACTGCCATATCCCCAACAACATGCGATACTGCAACAGCAGTGTTCCAGATCTGGAGCACTGCCACACGTGACAGCCAGAGGCCCGGCGTTAGGAAGGCAGACAGTGAGACTCTGGCAACTACACACGTGTGTACTCAGAGAGACACGCAAATTACATTTGATAAATGTTACCCAGATGCATTTGTGCATTTGAATACTCTGTAATTTATACGGTGTACTATATAATGGGATTTAAAAAAAAAAAAGTGCTATCTTTTCTATTTCAAGTTAATGACAAACAGTTTTGTAACTCCTTGCTTTTTAAATCTTAAAAAAAAATAGTCGCTGAAGTACTGTACAGGGTTGTACAATGAGAACCCAACGCCAAGGCAAAAGATGGAGTGATTCTTCCTCATGATGCACATTAACCATTTTGCTGTGGAAGCTGTCAGAATAAATTCCTTTCTTACAGTCGGTGGTCAGATGAAAGGGCAGATTAGAATGAACTCATCAGGGTAGGCTAAGTGATGTGGGTAAAACAAGAAATGGCGCGGATACCTTCATGCTATTTCTGAACTTTCTGATCTGGAAGAGAAGTTAAAAATCTCGAAATATCAGAAAGGAGGTAGTTACCCTGATTTGACCCAAAGCAGGAAATATAGAAAGGCATCACAAGGAAGCCCGTTCCTGTAAGATAAGTTAACCCAACCTGGCAGAATCCAGCAAGTGACATGTTTGGAAAAGAACTTCAAACCCGGGCGTTGGCTTTCTGACTAGGAGCTTAAAAATCACTCCTCATGCTTCCCTGATTCTATGTGATAACAGAGTTAGAGACTTGAGTCTGATTTCAGTCATCTTCAGGGACAGGTAGGATGTTCCAGCAAGAAAACTCCCTTTAAAAGTGTTACTATTCAAATCATATGTCAGGTTGAATCACATTCAACAGAGATATATTCTAGAATACTTTTTTAGAAGAGGCTAATAAAATAACGGGAAGAATTATATTGAATGGAATTATTTTTGATAATGAGAATTATTTGGGTAGATTCACTGCAGCTATGTCAACATGATATTTAGACCAAGAGATTAGTGTTTGGAATATACTAAACTTGTTATTTAAAAACTATTGATACCATTTAGACAAAAACAAGTGATCAGCTATTCTGCTCTACTTTATCAAATGACTGTGTTAGTATCATGTTGAAATAGCTTGAATTAATACCTTTATCCCCTCACAAATTTGTCTTCCAATCACCTCACATATATTTTCGTAATTAGCTGTTTATGCTACATTTGTTTGTTTTTTTTTTTCCCACTCTGCTTAAAATTTGAAAGAAAATTTTGGATGCCAGTCTTGGTTGCACAAAATATCCATATATACTTATACACTTTAAAATGTATAGTAATTTTCAGTGTTAATAATTCCATGGGAATACATCAAAGCTGGCTGAAATAATGTTTTTTTTTTTTTTTTTTTTTTTTAAGCAATACTGAGTTTCCACCTTGGACTGACTTTGATCCTGTTCCATTTTTGAAATTTCATTTATTCCTTTTCAGTCTTGGATGTTCCTCTTCTTTGGGAATCATAGAGGGATAATCAATCTTTTATTAACAGGATAACATGAAAAATGAACAAGTCAGGGAACATAGGCTTGTTCCCCTAATCTTGGCAGAGTGGGGCATAGAGCAGAGGACATAGAGAAGGGAGGGATGTCAGTGCTTAACTCTAGATATTTTGGAAGCAATGCCCATCTTCACAAACTATGTATAATTTACTCCTTTTCATCCCTTAGATGTAGAAGGGCTATCGATCGCATACATTATCTGAAAAACACACACCCTTGGAAAATTCCTTTTAAAGTCAAATTTCACCCTGTGTTGCATATTTCTTTTACCACTGGCCATTTTTTAAGGACCTATGAAGTTAATGTCACAATCATTTTTGCTTTTCTCTCTCTCTCACTTTTAACAAAATAGAACTGTGATGTGTCTTCTTTGTAAGAGTTTAGGTATAAAATGCTATGCAAGTTTTTTCTTTATAGTAAGAGCTTTATTTTCTTTAATAATGTACCCCCAACTTATATGTTTTAATCTTCCTTGTCCCTCAGAATAAGCAGAAAATATAACTGAAGTTATAATGTTGTAGAAGCAAGAATTGAAACCACAGTTGAGCTGAAATTAGCTATGAATTAATTTGAATTAATTCTAAAGTGACTTAGGTTTCCATTTTAGTATATTAGCTAGCAAATTTTGGCTGTTGCTTTTTTAAAGTTAATTCCACACAGCGAAGGGACAAGACAGTCTGTGAAGGTGATCAGTGTTACTGGTAAGCCATGTAACATTCAGGACAATGACATGGGGTTTTCTGTACTTAACTGGATAATTCCCTTCCACTGTGCTCTTCCCCTTGGCTGTGTAGATAAAACTCTGTGTTCAAATGATGGTACTTTGATTTTTGAGGGTTTTTTTCTCTCTTATCCACAAAAAAATCATTCTCATTTATTTCTATTGTGTGTATAACCCCGGCGCGATATTTGGCTGCTGAAACGTTTTTGCTTTGGGCGAAGAAGACCAATGTTGGAGAGGTTTCTATGACGTCTTATATTCTCAGAATTATTTGGGGCTTACCTGGTACAATGAAGACCTAGTCACTTGAAATGGTTCCTTTGCTAGAAGATGTTCCAGAAGACATAGAATGTAGTATAGGCTTCACTTTGATCTTGTACACAATGTGGCAGAGACTGCTAAATCTAAGATCTCCCATTTCTCATAACATACCCAGGGCTCTCACTTACACCAGGATAGAAAGCACATCACGGGATTTGTAATGTCTTACGTGTCTTAGGAAAACTGCTGAATAACCAACCATCAGTGTTGGATTAGGCTTTGACTGGCATTTTCAGTCACGGGAATGTGTTCTACTCTGTATTTTAGCCTCTCTTGCTGTCATTGGTTCGTATTTTGAGATTAGTCAAGAGTCACAGTTGAAGGTGCAGGCCAAGTCTGTGAACAAAGCCATACATAAGCGACTGGCTTATAAAGAGCTTGATATCATTTGACCAAACAAGGTGATCAGATAATACACAGCCACTTTCAAAGCTAGAGAACTGTCACTGTGCAGAGGCAATTCTAAAAGGAAAAGGTATAGCCATGGTCACACAGATCTTATTGATCGTTATTCCAGCCTAGGGTTGTCATTAATACCTATCTGTTTGGGGAGATGGGCTCGAACAGAGAGAGGCTCTGGGCTTCCCTCAAAAATGTATTAACACCTCATCGCAAAAGACAGTCACGGGCAGGGACAAAAAGTATGTTTCCCTGCCTAATTTTCCCATGTGAGAGGTGGAAAACATTCTATCCCATGAGAAATAATGCAATTTCTAGTTATCTGAATGTTCATTGAAAATATATTAGATATGTTCCCTGAGGTAAAAACAAACACAAACAAACAAACAAACAAAAAACCAAAAAAAAAAAAGAAAACCTGTGATGTGACTAGTCTGGCAAAATTATTAATGAAGTAGCTAATTCTAAGGCTCCGTTTCCTACCAGTGCAGATCATGATGGTCTTAGTCATTTCACAAGATCACAACCTCCTTCCCCTCTGTGGAGAACCAGCTCTGCATGTAGCCAGCAGGACACCCAGTCCAAACATAAGTTACGGGGAACAGTTGCTGCGCTAGTTTAGGGAACATCAGCTGGAGAGCTCAGTGTCACTTTTGATCACGAAGGGTTAATTTCCATTGACATCTTTGTTTATAGCATTTTTCGGGAACCTACAACAAGAAGACATTACTTTAGAACATGAGAAGAATGGTTTTGCCCATGATTTTCCTGCTTCATGGGCAAGCTAAGCAGTTTCTTTGTGCCCCAAAGGGAAAGAGATACAAACACAAAACAAAACACTCTCCTAGTTCTTAATCTTTGCCAAAACTGGCCTGATGTTCTTTTTTTTTTTTTTTAAGTCAAAATACTAATGAAGAATGCTATAGCTTACACCCTTCTCTGATTTCTTCAGCAGGGTCAAAAGACAATTGCTGGCAATGGGGATGCTTGTCACAAATTGTGGGGAGAAAGATTTGTACATGTATGATACTGTTGTTATAACAAACGGATCAGATTCTTGTGCTATGGTTTTCATTTTTCTTTTTCTAGTGTCACATCCACCAGAAGAGCACAAAGCAAGGCCATCGCAACAGGCATTTTTAAACTAGCATGAAACACACACACGCATGCACACACACACACACACACACACACAAACACCGAGGTATTTATAAAGATATCCACGGGATGTAAGATTTATAATCTTTTTGAGGCAAGGTGAAGGTATCGCCACTGTCTGTCCTTCCTAGGACCAGTATATATTCACTGAAAGTTAATCCCGATGATTTGTTATTGTTTGAACCATATGTTGATTTGCTTCTGGTTTATGTTTAGTGTGTTCTCACTGACAAGGGACTGCAAGGGCCTGGAAGATTCTGCATTACACATCTTCTGAGACCTAGCATGTCGTACACTTTGTTAACTACAAACTTCACTCTACACTATACAGTACCTTGTTGCCCTATTCAGTAAAAGCTTATTTTAAAAGAAAAACACATTGCGTTTATCTGAGTAAGTTCATTGGGTTACAGCCAATACTTGTGTTGTTATTGTTAAAAAGAAATGTGGGATGCTTCCTGATGATGCAGGGATGAAGAAAGTAGTAGGATTTTTCCTTTTCTCCTACCTTGAAGACAACTTGTATTTTTTAAGGTCATTTGATCCTTTTTGTGTGAGGGGTTTAAATGACATCTTCATGTTCTTTTCTATTTCCCAACTAGATTGTGTGTTTCTATGAATATCTTTTCGGTATACACACATACATCAAGCATATTGTTTTGTATTTGTGAAATCTGTGTTGTTTAGGATAGAGATAAATACCAATGTAGTTATCCAATCAGAATCGTCTTTTTCCCTATTTCAAAACATAAGCTATCAGTTTTAACTGTCAATTTTCCTTACAAATTCTCATGGTACATTTCTACTACAGATTTCTTTATAGCTCATCCACCCATACTTACAATGAGCATTCATGAAAATGTATCTATTCATATGCTCCAGTTCAACTCAGATTAATCTCACAGTTTGCCAGAGCCCTTTCTCTAACTCTTCTCGGCCATTTCACTAATAATATATTTGACAGAGATTAAATCAGGAAATAAAATCATGACACTTCAGTTAACTAGTGTTAATTATTTGTAGACTATCTATTGGAAAATTAAGTATGAAAGATGGTGGTAACAGGTGATTGATATTACACTTGGGAGATTTTATGTCAAGTAATGTCCAGGCAACTGTTAGTTACTTTTACCAAGAATTACAGACCTTACTCTGTGAAGACCAGACCCTTAGTCAAGGAATACAATTCATTAAAGAAAAAAAGTTTATTAAAATCCTTCTACTTTGTTCCAGGCACGTGGCTGAGTTCAGAAGTTTCATAGAAGGATAAAATACAGTCTTAGGCAAGTCAATCATATCTTCTACTTCCCTGTGTTACTAAAGAAATCTGTCCATTCAAAGTATTTACTCCTCATCTACTTTCTACAGAGTACTATGTTAGATTCTTCTGGGGGATTCGGAGAAAAATATGACTCTGCTGCTAAAGAGCTCATAGATCATGCAATAAGCTCATTTTCTAACATATTCCAGAGTCTCAGAGACCGTGTAATAACTTTACATTCTCTCAAACTCAACAGAGTGTCTAAGGCGACAAAAAACAAAACAAAACAAAACAAAAAAACATGTACTTCTTGGTAAATTTGATGATGCATTTGTTGTATATATTAGATGATCTTGGTGTTTAATAGATGACACAAAGTGGTAGTGCACTGATAAAATTAGAATTGAATTTGAATTAAATTTTCTAACATATACTACGTGATTGAACATTTAGGAATTGTGTTTGGTAATTAGACTTGCAACCTTAAATTTCCATTGGGCACCTGAATATAAATTAATCTAAAACAAGAATAATGGCACATTACAATTATTGAGCACCTATGTAAGAACATATTCAGAATGCTTTGATACATGTGGTCACATTTTGTCTTTAACCATGTAAGGTACTTTATCATCATTTTTCAGATTGTAAAACTCAGCTTCCCGAGAAGTATAGTGATTGGTCCATGATCACAAAACCTGTAAATGACAAGAGCCGAAATTAACCCTAAACGTGACTCTTAGACTCTTAATGATTTCCTGTCTCTTAATAAATTGACTAGCTTTAAGACTGACTAGGCTTCAAGACAACTTCTTTGTCAATGGTTAAAATTTGTGATGATGGAGATATCACGACTTCACTCAGTGGATGCATATATTAATTATTGTTCATGACAAATCAAGGAATCATTCTAAAAACCTAAAAATATCTGTCTTTTAAATCCCTTGGTTACCCATTCTTGTTTTTTTAAATAGAATTTCTATGTCTGTTATTATTGGGTGGCTGCACATTTATCTGATTTGAAAGCTTTAGACGGAATCAAGATATACTTAAACCCACAGGGTGAGCTGAAAGAACCATTAAAAGGACTTGAGTCAGGTTATTTTTAGTAATGAATTTGTTTCATACTTGAGAGGTTGCTCGAAGTATTTTGTAGATCCAGCTGTAGATGCTCATATGTCAGAATCTATTAGGGCCTGACCAAACTGGCTTCTGGATTTACGCTTTTTTTTTTCTTTTCTTTTCATAGCACAAATAGAAAACGTGTGCTTTAGAGGATATTATAGGAGCTTTGTTTTCATTAGTTATACTGAAAGTTAAGGATAAAGAATTTGTAATAATACACTCTAAAACAGATGCCTTTTTAGCACACACACCAACTGATGAACCCATTTGCGCATTTTCTTGGTATGAAGTCTAAACTAAATGAAAAATTTATTACATCCTTAAGGAGATTCTGATCATTTCAATGACATAACCAACTTCCATATTGGATCAATGTATCCTTAAGCAAATATAAAATTGCCCTGGTTGAGAGTCTGCTAAAATCCCTGATTTGGGTAGTAGGGGCCTTTGTTAGTTTCATTTTGTTTTCATTCCACAAATAATTGCTGAGGTCTGGTAAGTTTTCCTGAATAAGACTGTTTTCCAGGACAGTAAACTTTGCATCATTGAAAATTTTCCCTGGAAGTTACTGGCATTCAATACACGGGCTAAACTTTTCCCACTTTTTTGCTTTCTTTAAGCGCTCACACTCTTACGTTTAAATAATCTGGCAACATTTCTAATTCCAATACTTGTAAGATTTTGTGAATGTATTTTCTTCTCTCAGTTTCCAAACTCTGACATAGTTAAGACCCTTCCCGTGGTCTCTGGTCCACTTACACCTTCCCTATACCCTGTGGGACAAAGGATAATGATCTGTAAAGAATGCCTGATTGTGACACTGTCTTTGTTTCCATTGCCATGACTTTAAGAGAGAATTCAAACTCTTTGTATGATGCATATGTCATATATACATTGCTCTCTGACATTCCTTACCAGTATGTCCTCCTAGTTCATTATGTGCTCTAGAAATAGATCCATATTTGATATGAACAGAGTCTATTTCCAAGGAACCTCCAACTCCTTCAGACTGCTGTAGTTTTGCTGAAGGTCTTTTATCCTATGACATTGACTTTCTCCTTTGCTTAGTGACTTGTTCCTTCCTCAAGATACAACTCAAGGGCCCCCCCCTTCAGGGAATTTCTCAAATCATATCTGTCAATTATCTGAGCCCTCTGTGCAGCTAATATAACTTTAAAATACTTTTATTTATGGCATCTGTATGTTGTGGTTTTTCATGGATCTGTTTCTTGCCTATGCTCCAAGCCCCTTGGAGACAGAGGACATATACTCTGTCAATTGTTGTATCTCATCCAGTGCTGAGTATAGTGTCCACTTTGGCAGGTGTTTAGTACACGCTTTTGGGTAAACTGTGAATAGAATGTGTGGGACCCTGCTGTGATATCAGACTCCCTGTGGGGTCAGGCTTACCCAAACAGCAGCAGCTCAAATAATAGCTACCTTGTCAATCTTCTATGGCTGGGTGCTTTTTTAAAAAGCCTCAGAATGTTCTGTGGCATTCTGGATTTGTAGAATTAACCTTGCTCAAATGCCACAATATGCACTTTATAAGAATAAGCAAAATATACATTTTCTAAAAAAAAAAAAAACCTCTTGTTTACCCATGACAATTTCTATAGAAATTGTTGTTTTCATGATTATTTGGTAACCACACATTTTTTCTGATTTGAAAGCTTTATTACAAAATCAGGATATGTCTATACCCACAAGGAAGGCCGAGAGAACTATTCAAATGATTTGAAGAACATACTTTTTAATATTTTACAGACAACCTAAAAGCTCTGAACCAACTTGCAGAAAGGCATATAAAGAGATACCTCGATGAACTGTCTTACAACAAAATGTCATCGTCACGAAAAGTACCCGAAGTATGGTTAGACATAAAGTCAAAGTAAAACATTTTGACAGTTTGCTAGTAGTCAGGATGAATTTTTCACATGTAAAACGCAGAAGTGGATTATTATTTTTTTGTTTCCATCAGGAATATCAAACAGGACAGCCATTATTCACTGTGTCATATCTTATATCTAAAATACGGCATGTATCATTTAGAGGTTCACATCATATTATCTCAGTTATTTGCTACAAGAATAAGTAGTTCTCTTCTAGAAATGATATTCCCATAAAGGAGGCAGGGGAGGTGGTAGTTAATAAGAACTCAGACTTGAAACAGGCTGACTTATTTTGGAAACCTTTCTCTGCCCATTGGCTTTGTTCATAATTATACTTTATGGTCACCAGGTTCTTCTACCTGAAATAGAGGTAGTGAAGCCAGACACATATGGAGGATGTCAGAACTGCAGGCATGGAGCACAGTAGGCAATGTCTCAGACTCGAGGAAGCACGGAGTACATGGCATTGAGCACCACGTATTTTTCCAGACAAACCTCATTTGCAAGCACAGGGTGACATATTGCCAACTTTATATGAAGAGACCAAACTTTGTGTGTATTAAAATCAGAATTATATGTAAGAGTCATCTATTCAAAAGTAATTAGCATCTCAAATTCCATGTAACCGCTTACAACCGTTATCAGTACAAGTCCAACAGGGGTTTTTCCATTTTCCCTATTCTTTTTTTTTTTTTTTTCTGGAAAAGTTGGGGAAAGGGAGGTGCCATCAGGTAGCACAGAGCCCTACCAGGTCTTCTATCTCAAGACGGATGGGACCACTCAGCAGCACTATTGAATGGAAAAAAGAATAGACTTCTTTATAGTGTAGCTAACACATTTCCTTTCTGATCTTCAGAACACATATACATGGGATTATTGCTGAAAGTTAGTTCAGGAGTATCAAATGCATTCTAGGACGGAGTGCTCGGAAAACATTGGGAAATTAAAACATTAAAAGTCAAGATAATAATATTCTGTTCAGGAATCTATAATGTTAAATGGCAAAGTTTTATTTCATTTTACTCCATGACCAACCATAAGATCTACAGCTGCACTTGGTTGGCAGCTAGTGGGGTTGGTAGCCACCAACAGGAAGAGCATTTTAATGGGTTTGCAATACAGATGCAATCGTCTACCATCTGTCACTGAGCTAACTTTTTGCAATCAATGCCATTCTTAATTTTGTAATCTAGTTGTAATTAAGAGGCATGCATCCTCTTCAGATAGGTCATACTTTTTCCTCTTGTTCACTTTCTGTCAATGATAGTTAAAATAGTCTCAAAGCAGCTCACTCACTGGGGTCCATATTAGCATTATTTTCCTTTTTATCCTGCCATTCCTCATTTAATAAGTGAAGGAGATGAGATATTCAGATGCTAGGTGGGAAAATATGTTCTCTTCTAGTTCTTGAGTGGAGAGTTTAATTGGTTTCAGGGCAGTTATTCGGCAGGTATAAATCAATACTTGGCATTCCCGTGGTATAGAGCCAATTTCTCTTCTCTCCTCTTTGGGCTGTTTTGATAGATTGCCCCCCAGCTCTTTCTATTGTTAAATATTTTACATATTGGCCTCATTAGTTGAAATACAGTGCACTCCACTGGTGTATCTGGAAAAACTGGAACCCGTGCTTTGCAATGGAGGCCAATCACCTCTGACAGAGAATAGCAGTTTCTATACAGACTATTGTATGGGAGCTAAATTACTGAACATGAGGAATCCCTCTGAGTCTGAGTTCAAAGCTGTCCACAGCTAGAGTTACCCTTGCTCCGGTCCATACTAACCTTGGCCCTTGAGCATATTTATGCTTCAGTTTTCTTTTTTGACCATGGGGTAATTACAATACTTACGTCTGCAGCAATCACCCAGCACAGGGCCTGACACATACTCAATGTCAGGTACTTTCTGAAAATATATGGAGTTAATGTCCAGAAAGTTGGGTTACATGGCTTGGGTCTCCCTTGGATCATGAGTAAGACCACTCATCTCTCCGGCTTGTTTCGACTAGTCAAGAACATAAGACTTTGGTTGATTTTTTAAGTTCTTTTGGACTTAAAATCTGTTTCATCCTTGTCAATTTTCCATGAAGTTTAGCTGTAGTGAATTGGGCTAATTTTTGTCATATGTTTTTATATATTTCAGGAAGATGTGTATATGATAGAAAACAGGGAGCATGTAAACACTCAGTTTCATTGACTTTATTACAAAGACTAGCATGCCCCCCATTAGCAACAGCAACAGTAAGCTCAATAGGTTTGGGAAGCAATATGCACAATTATCAAAAGAGCCGTGGATCACAAAGAACTGCCACTTTGTACCTGTGTGTTATTATTTAATGTTTCTAAGTTTCACTGCCCTTATATGTGAAATGGGGTAACAGTACTTGTGAAGAGTCAACAAGATAACTTATGTCAAGTGTTCGGTGCAGTGACGGATTCATTCAACTCATTCAACTCATCATGGCTGAAAAATTGCAACGAATAGAAAGAGAAGAAAGTGGAAACAAAACTCATTCTTATTAATTCAATTATCTTTCCCTCAAAAGAGGGAAGTTCAAACTATGTTACTAAGTAGACATATTTATAAAATACTTTATTTCAATAAAAATTAAAGATAGATTTCCCTACAATAAAACTTGTATAAAGCAAGATTGTTTCTTAAAATATTGAGTGCATCTTCTATCTTTGTAAGCCTTTTATGTAATAGCTATTAAACTTTAAATATTCAACAGAAAAGAAATTATGAGAAGAATACCCAGGAAAATGCTGACTGATAAATGTGCTTTATTTTTGATGAAATAGAACAGATTTTAACACTGACTGTGCCACTTCTTATCTTTGAACCTTGAAAAAGTATACAATTCTGATCTTAAAAATAAAGAATGAATTTTTAGAATAATCAGAAAATACTTCTTTCCAGGACATTCAATACATTTATAAAACTGCTGCTTACCAGGTAGCTCTGGATGTTAATATTTGGCCTTAAAGTGGTTGCCTAAGAATCCCTACCAGTACATAATACCTTCAATTAATTACGTCGTACCTCTGAATTTAATAATTTACTAAAGATTTTTGTATAATTCAGACTTTCCAGTCTAGTGATGGATACTTTAAATGAATGGCTTTTAGCTGTGTAGTTAGAAAGTGATCTTTGGGATGCAAATCGAGGTATCATTATCTATTCACTTCTTTTAAAATATCATTCATTCATTAGGTCCTTATTATGAAATTTTTAAGTTTGTTAATTCTATAAGGAGAATTGAATAAAATGTAACCTAGTTAGTAAAATAATTATTTTCAAAAGTCAGTTAAGGATTATGCTACTCTCTAAAGGACCAAAATAGCATTTTAAAAGGAATTTATCAAAGCAAATATTACAAAATTATTTAATAGTATTGTTTTTTCCAAAACATTAAAATTCTACTTGGCAGTTTAGGAACTTTTGAGTAAATCAAAGATGAAGTTATCTGGAGGGAAAGCACATTGTTGTTAATCTTAACTAATTTTGCATAGTGAAGGAAATTCAAAACTTCAGAGGCTTGTTTTTGAAATAATTTATTTTAACAAAGATAGCTTTCACTAATGAAAGAATTACTAAAAGGTGAGTTTGTTTTAAAAAGCCAGTGCACCCTGAAAAGTAAACAACAAACAAATCAGCATAAGGAAAAAAATAATAAGTACATAAAATGTTTATATAAAATTACCAACATTTTAAGAGCAGTAACAACAATAACAACAACAAAAAGCCAACCAAAACTAAATGTAAAACACATTAAAATTGTGTTTTACATAACAGTGATCAAGTGTGGGCAAATACATTCTGGTGTAACATACTTTTTTTAGGGAAAAATAAGCAACGTGTTTTGTGGAGATATGAATAAACATACCTAAATGTGCAAATCATTTATGGCACGGGTACAAGTTAATCAGGTTTAGTTTAGAAAATATAATAATAAAAAATATCTAGACCAAGAAGTTATCAAAAGAATTAACAAGTAGTTTGAAATATTAACCATCAAAGTACTAGAAATTTGAACTGCTTTTATTAAAAGTTATCCGAGATTCCATGGCATATGAGAGGGTGAAAATTGCATTGGCTTTGGAGTTCTTACTTTGGACACACTTACCAGCTGTGTCGCTAGCCAAATAACTAACCTCTTTTATATTGGTTTCTTATCTTGAAAGTGGTATAATAAAAACCCCTACCATAGTGTTGGTGTGAGAATTCATTTTAAGTTACCAGACAGAGGCACCTGGGTGGCTCAGCCAATTCAGAAGCATCTGACTTTTTTTTTTTTTTAAGATTTATTTTATTTATTTGAGACAGAGAAAGCATGAGGTTGGGGGGGAGAGTCAGAGGGAGAAACAGACTCCCTGCTGAGCAGGGAGCCTGATGTGGACTTGATCCCTAGACTCCAGTATCATGACCTGAGCTGAAGGCAGTTGCTCAACCAACTGAGCCACCCAGGCTCCCCAAGAAGCATCTGACTCTTGATTTCAGTTCAGGTCATGATCTCAAGGTCCTGGGATCAAGGCCCCCCACCCCTAAGGCCCCACACTCAGCAGGGAGTCTGCTTGTCTCTCTCCTCCCTCTGCCCCTCCCCCATCCTCCCGTGCACGCTCTCTCATAAATAAAGAAATAAAGAAATAAAGAAATAAAATCTTTAAAAAAAAAAGTTACCAGCACAACACCAATACCTAGTTGTTACTTAGCTGTGTTAACTCCATCCAACTCCTTCCTGTCATTTTCTCTTTTCTTTTCTATAATCCCTGGTAGAACAAATTGCTTTCTTGTACTCCTGTAATGAGTACAGACATCTCACAGTCTGTTCTTTCATGAGATTGTCAGAGAGAGAGAGAGAGGTGCTATCTCATGTGACCAGGAGTGACATAGCTTTGCGCATTATTCCACCAAGCCTGCCATACTTTGGGCATGCTCATGTATCGTTTGATTTAAATGAAATTTTAAAGCATAGTAGTTGCCTTTTGAGCTTCTGTGGGTGTTTGTGGGAGACCTGGTGGGGCACACACTTCTGCAAAATTTTCACAATGTAATCTCCCCACAGTAGTAACAGTAGATTTAATTATATGTACCCATATAACTGGGTCATTTAAAAAAAAGCTTAAATTACCTGTGGCTCTTACCCTTTGCTCCATCACCCCCTACTCTGCTTGAGTAGCCACTTGGGTGAGGACGCCTGGAATCAAAAGAATGAAGAAACTATGTGTTACCTAGATTTTCAAGAAGTGGAGTGTTTACTAGCTATTATGATGGGGGCTGGGAATATATGTCTTACCCAAATACAGCAACTACCAGTCGAGGATGGGACAAAAGATAATTGAGTATGATAAATGGAAGAGTTGGGAGCACAGGCCATTAAGGATGGACAGCCACTGAAAGGGATCCCAAATTTGGGGACAGCACTAAAAGGAGCAAACTTTGCCTGTGTGTTTGGTATTCCATGAAGTGCTCTAGCCCTATTGGTAGAAAGCTGAGGCTGAAGAGAGAGTATTCACTAAGTTTCTAGCTTCTTCCCCAGGTCACCACCCTTACCTGATGACTGATAGGCACCTCGGCTCACAAATGGGTTGCAGCTTCAGTTTTAGCTTCACCTGAGATTTCATCACGGGTTCACTTCTCCCTCTACCCTGTCCTTCCTCCCCACCCATTGCTTTCACAGCTGTCAATTGCAAGAGCCCTCTCTACTAGTGCATTCTAATCTCTGTATAAGTCCGCTTCCCTAACAACCTAACCTGCCCCAGCCTGACTCACACTTCTGCTCAAGGCTGAATTTCACTAGAGGTAGGACTATAATTATAAGAAAGTGTAAGACTGAGCCCAAAGATATTCCCTACTTATTGAACAACATGAAATAAAATTAACTTCATGTCATAACCTCTGACTGTTTAGTTCTATGAATTTGAATGAGACACATGAACATGAGGTCCAAATTTTGCTGCATGTTTATGGCAAACCTAGTTTAGTTAATCAATATTTAACCTTTACCCTTCTCTGATGATTGTCAAATTTCTGAGAAAATAACCCAAATATACCTTAAAAATAAAAATTAAAAAAAAACCACCAGCAGCAAAAAAACAAAAAATAATTAATATTCAATTCTTTTTTAAAGATTTTATTCATTTGAGAGAGAGAGAGAACGTGTGTGTGCATGCACACACACACAGATACACGCAGACACACATACACATGAGTGCGGGGTAGGGGTAGAGAGAGAGGGAGAGGCACACTCCCTGTGGAGCAGGGAGCTCCATGTGGGACTCGATCCGCGGACCCAGAGATCATGACCCTAGCCAAAGGCAGAATCTTACCCATCTGAGCTACCCAGGTGTCCCAACATTCAATTCTTTAAAACCAAGTGAAACCAAAATGTCTCAAAATTTCTCCCTATATGAAAGGAAAAAGATATAAGAAAAAGACAATCAGGGGCACCTGGGTGGATCAGTCGGTTAAGGGTCTGCCTTCGGCTCAGGTCATGATCCCAGGGTCCTGGGATCGAGCCCCACATTGGGCTCCCTGCTCCACGGGGAGTCGGCTTCTCTCTCTCCCTCTTCAACTCCACCAGCTTGTGCTCTCTCTCTCTCTCTCTCTCTCTCAAATAAATAAATAAATAAAATCTTAAAGGAAAAAGGCAATAAAAATGATTGGTGCTTTAGTGTAACTAAATCCAAGTTTGTCTACTGGATGAACAGCAAAGACAATCACAGAGCCATTGAACATATAGCAAGGGAAGGGTTTATTGGAGAGGCAGCCAGAGGGGGAGACAGGAAAGCAGCCCTCAAATCTACCTCCCAGAAGGAGAACAGGCTGGAAAATTTAAAGGCAAAGGGGAAATATCTGGGTAAAAAGTTGTAGCTGCACTAATAAGTCTGTAGCTGGGATTAGTCCCATTGACCCTTTGGTTACTGGTTTCATTAGAACAAGTGTTTTCTGTGGATAGATATAAACTAAAGTAAAAAGGAAAGAATTTCTAGAGCAGGCAGTTTCTACTCTGTAACAACATTCTCTCATAATCCAATTATTTCAACTATACCTGCAAGATCCCAGAAATGTTCTCAATCATTGGCTGAACACTGGGAAAATGGGTGACTCTCACTGTGGCCCGGTTTCCTTCTTCCAGCCATAATACTTCTTGACAAATGCAGTTAACTGGATAGCAATCTTCTCGTTACATTGACAAAATCTTGACAGGAGTAAAAGAGTTGAATTCTCTTTTTGGAGTAGTTTATGACTTTAAGATAAGCAGCTTTTCTTGAAAGCAGTTGCTCACATGGGCAAAGAGAGGATGAGAATGAAAGGCTGTCAGGTATTTAGGGCACCAAATTTACCTTTTCTTTAATTTTTATTTATTATTTATTTTTTTAATTATGCAATGTTAATCACCATACATTACATCATTAGTTTTTGATGTAGTGTTCCATGATTCATTGTTTGCATATAACACCCAGTGCTCCATTCAATACATGCCCTCTTTAATACCCATCACCAGGCTAACCCATACCCCCACCCCCCTCCCCTCTAGAACCGTCAGTTTGTTTCTCAGAGTCCATAGTCTCTCATGGTTCCTCTCCCCCTCCGATTTCCCCCCTTTCATTTTTCGATCCATTTAATGATAGCAAAAGAATCTATAAATATAAATTCTATTAACAAGCACTCTAATCCTAGCCAAAATCAAAAGGGAAAATTCAGCAGCTCTGAATTACTTTTTATAATGCAAGTAGAATTCTGGGACTCCACCAGAAATCCTAAGACTTCTGATTCTACTTTCTTCCACTTAGTTTACAATATGCCCAAAGAATGACAATGATGAATGAGTTGTCTCAACCATGTTGGAGAACTGCTGAATTAAATTAAATGGATCATCTATCTCAGAGATGGGATAACTGAAGACCCCTGAAAGAATTGGTGAAGATCTGACCATTAGTGATAGAGTGAGCTCTGAAGCTTTGAAACACAGGGTTTAGGATTTCAAATCAAGTGCTTCCCTTTACTGCATTGCTCTACTTTACTAGTAGGTTTTCCTGCAGTCATTGTTATTACCTAATTACATAACTATGCTGACTCTGCTATGAGCCTGTGGTGGGCCATTCTGCAGTTGAAGCCAACGAGATCTAGAAATGACCAGTCTGAGCACTGTATTCCCAAAACTGTATATTTTATCAGAACGGCAAGGTACTCAGTGGATTAATGGCCCGACCAACCTGCTGACTACATTTAGAATCATGGAATTGCTAGATTTTAATGCAGATCATGACCCTGTTTTCCTTGTCAAGTAAAAAATAAAATTTAATCACCAACATATATATATATATATATATATATAGCATATAGATGATAGATAGATAGATAGATAATATATTAGATATACTTGAGAATTATTTTGTTATTTTCTTTCATCTTTGGGAAAGCCATTGAGAGCCTTCTCTATAGAAACAAATTAGAAGAGGGAGAGTTCATTAATAATTTTTATAATTAAAATAATGACTGAGTTCTCTCATTAAGACCTCTGCCATTACATTACCATTTGCTGCATAAATTTCCTACTTTTTAATAAATGTGCCTTGTGAATATTACTGTATTTATATACATGCCCTAGATCTTCACTGGTCTCTCTCTGTCTTTTCGGTTGGAGTCTAGCATCTCTGCAAAGAGCTTTAAGCCCCTTGATTAGAACACAGCAAAGGACTCAGGCAACCAGGCAAACACATCATTAGAAGCCACCTCCTGGGCGCCTGAGTGGCTCAGTCCTTAAGCGCCTGCCTTCTGCTCAGGTCATGATCCCAGGGTCCTGGAATCCAGCCCTCATCTGGCTCCCTGCTCCGTGGGAAGCCTGCCTCTCCCTCTCCCACTCCCCCTGCTTGTGTTCCCTCTCTGGTTGTGTCTCTCTCTGTCAAATAAATAAATAAAATCTTAAAAAAAAGAAGCTACCTCCTATTCTCTGGCAAACAGCCTGAGAGAATTAGTGTGAATGTTCCTAAAGTGTAGATCCTACCTTACGTTTTTCCTGCAGCATAGCTGAGTGCCTGGGTGGAAATCTTGACCTGGTTTTTACTCATCATGTGACCTTGAGCAAGTTATTTAAACTGTAGCCATAATTTCCTCATAGACTTGGTGTAAGTACTAAATGGGTTTAAGTGCATATAAAGCACGTACTACATCCAGTTCTCCATAATGTGGGTAACAATATTGTAATCCCTCCCATGGTGTACTTGGTCCATGACTAATTTTAGTGCCTTGCTATCCCAATAAAACACATTTTTGCTAAAACTAAATAACACTAAAATGAAAACTAATGATAGGGCTTTTCAAAGCATTACAACCTTGAAGGATAAAAGCAGGGAATGCAGTACTTAATGCTGGGGTACATACTGTAAGAGTTAACTTTTTTGACAAAGCCCTTGGTATGACAGATTGGTATTTGTCATTCCTAATTCTTTCTATAAACCCTTTTCTTTTTTTCCTGGAAGAAATCTAGTACATGTAAGGACATCTTTGCATGTAGGATTCTGTATATGTATAATATATAATGACTTTGTCAATTACGTGCACATGTGCCAAGTTTTCAAGACAACCTTTAAGTGGGGACTATCTACCTATTAATGTTTGGTCATAAGTATAGAGGCAGCCAGCCAAGGTAGCTCTAATCAGTGTTCCAATGCCTGGTCATTAACTTCCCTGGGGTCAAGAGGCAATAGCAGGAGAGCCCTGATTTCTGGATAAAGGCTACAGTAAAATGTCATTGCACACAACAGTTTAAGGGGTGGTCCCAGATTTCTCCTCCCTTAGCCATTTCTTACTCTTCTTCTGGAGCTATGTCAGCCTCTAGAGACAATAGACTTTTTTGTTGTTGTTGTTAAATCACCTTTTTTTAAAAGATTTTATTTATTTATTTGAGAGAGAGAGTGAGTGAAAGAGAGAAGGAGCAGGGGGAGGGGCAAAGGGAGAGGGAGAAGCATACTCCCTACTGAACAGGGAGCCAGATGTGAGGCTCAATCCTGGGACTCTGGGATCATGACCTGAGCCAAAGGCAGACGCTCAACCAACTGAGCCACCCAGGTGCCCCTAAATTCACCTTTTATTATAAAGATTTTTATTTATTTATTGAGACAGAGAGAATGGTAGAGAGAGAGCATGAGAAGGAAGAAGGTCAGAGGGAGAAGCAGACTCCCTGCTGAGCAGGGAGCCCGATGCGGGACTCGATCCTGGGACTCCAGGATCATGACCTGAGCTGAAGGCAGTCACTTAACCAACTGAGCCACCCAGGCACCCCCTAAATTCACCTTTTAAATAGGCAATGGAAGGAAGAATTTTTACATGGGTGACATAGAAATAATTTAAAAATAGTTAGTGTTTGTTCTAAATGTTGGTAAACCATGGCTTTGTTACAATGAAAGCTGGAAGTGAAGATATTAAATAAAATAACCTATAAGCAGTCCAAGTATTATGCACAACTAATATGTTGTACACACCTAATATTTGTATTAAATCCTCTCCCGTTTAAAATAACTGGAATCATTTCTATCTCTAGCATTTTATTCTTGTTGGATGAAGTATTTGGTACCCAAACTGGCTGCAAGTCTATTTATTCAAGGATATAAATTTGGTATAGGTTACCTAACCTTTTATAAAAGAGGAGACAATTCTATTAGTATGTAATGGAACATTGGCAATTCTTGGCTTGCAGTGAAAAAAAAAATCAGCTACTGAAATTATTACCTGAGGTCACTTGGAATGAAATACCCATTAAGCCAAAGTTTTGGTGAGCTGTGTGACTTCTTCAATAGAATTTTATGATAGGAATATAAATATAATAATTGTGGGGTAGGCTAGCTCTTTCTGACTGGACTGAAATATGCAGAGAAAGAAGACAACAGCTCAGGGTTTTAAATACTTTGCTCAAGGCAAGTCAGAAGCCCAGGGAACATCCATGACTACTTCCCACAGTCTTTTATATCTTGTAGCTTCAGGGCTGCTGTTGGCAATAAAAAGGGTATACGGCGTCTGATCTTGTTTATTGCTGAATTATAATGTGGGCTGAATCACAGCCTCACCAGATCTCCTCTGTGAAAATTATGGCCTTGATTGGGAAGGACTGAGAACCCAGAAAATTCAGATGGATATGCTAGGGGGATATAGATTAGTGTGACTGTACCGAGTGGTGTCCAAATCCAATGAAACTTCCTTGTCAGTAGCAGCAGGCCCTTATCCCTGTTGTAGAAGGTTGGTTCCTCCTTTCTTGGGGAACTAACTTTCCTGAGGTAACTAATGTACAAGGAATGCCATTTCTCCTCATGGCTTCTCCTTACCACCTTACTGTCCTCAAACCTGGAGTTAGAATCAGGTCCTAGGGTGTTAGTAGAGGCCAAAGTGTGAGCCAAAAGAAAGGCTAAAATATGAAAAAATGTCAAGTGATTGTTGGTTTTTATTAGCAAGAACCTGGGGAATATGTGTGGCAATAGATTTGAAAGGAGCTTCACCAGGTGGGAAAAATCATAAACACGTTGGTCAAAATTCCCCAATATGGGTGCAGGCACCAGAGTCTGCTTCTAATATGCTTGCCCAAGCAGCCCGGAGTGATTGTAACTGCCTACTGTGTTAGTTGCCTAAAACGTGGACTCGATGATGGCTCACACCAAATGAAGGTATGAGGCAAGGGATTTCTTGGTATATGGTAGAATCTGAGGACTGTGGGGATATGAACAGAGGAGCCATTTATCATCTGATTTCCTTTAACTTCTAATTCTATCTTCTAAGGGTATTTCCTTCACTAAGGCATTTAACAATACATTTATGAAGCTGTCCTCTCTTGGATAGAGATGAAGGTGCAGATGCTGCCCTTGAAATGAGCTTCATGTTTAAGTGGGAATGATGGAATCCTGGAGTGGGAGAGGTCAAATGACAACACTTATAGGGCATAGGGTGGACATGATTATAATAGGCATCAAGAGTATAGTAGTAGGTAAATGGTTTAATCCATTCTCTAGGAGTGGATAATTGCTCATCATAACTTTATGAATAAAATAGATGTCCAGCCAACTTAACTTATATTGAATTGTACAACTGAACAAATGACCCAGGTGTGACAAAGGGCAGCCTGACTTCAATAATCATGATGGAGTGTCACAGCCAATTAACAATTCCAAGGGTTAAGTTGTAGGGGTAGCAATTTCTATGTTATCCCCATTACACTTGCTTCTTTCACCTATGAAGAAGTTGGCTATATTTTAGAGAAAAGCAGATCAGTGTACATTTAATCAAGTGGAGACTTCAATAGCTACTGTTGTAGAAGACATGGTATCTATTGGAAAAAAATCACCTGAGCTGTGACATTTTGTATTCTGCTATTAATCTAGAAATGGTTACAAAATATCTTCTTGTTTTATCTCGATAAGCAAAAAACACTAGAGTGGTTTGCTTTCATTTTAATTAGCATTTCTCATTTCTATCATAAATTACTTCCAGGGACCTTGATTGTCTCACCATACCAGAGGATATTACACAGGTCTACTATTTAATGACATCAAATGGCTGAAATTGGAGAGCTGGGAATACATGATATCTAAGCTAACTTTGTAATTTACATACATGCCAGAAGGTAGGAGAAAGCCCCCCCTGCCCATGAAAATTTAGGACCTACCATCTTTTTCATATTTCTAATAGTTCAGTGGGACATGTCTGAATGTCCCTTCCAAAGGAATCAGCCCAGTTCTTGGTGGGCTTCCTAGATGTTTGACAGCAACGTATACCATTTTTGGATGTGTTGTTTCAATACTTTTACCAAGTAATTGCTACATCTGTGAATTTTCATGTTGTTCCAGAATAAGAGTAGACTCTCCAGCTTATCCAGGATATAGTGCAAGCTGTTCTCTCTGCCACTTGGTCATAATGATTCAGCAAATTCCATGGTAGTGTCTGAAGCAGATGGCCTTGTAAATTGGAAAATCTTGCAAATCTGATAGGAGATTAAGAATGTAGATTTTGGAGTACTGAAACAAAATCAGGTTTTTTTCCTGAGACTGATTATTAATATCCCTTTGAGAAAAAGATCCTACTTTGCGAATGGATGCTAAGAGAGGCCAAACACTGGACCATTGGACCCCCAAGTGGCCATGCAACCATGACCATCATTTTTTTATGAACTAACCATAAAGTTGAGCTTGGGTAACAAAAGACCTATACAAAGTAGAAACGGTATATGTAAGATTGGCTCGATGCTCAAATTTGTTGCTTGAACAATTGTTTCCCCTACCAATAGGTTTTATGTTGCTGCATTGCCACTTCTTTCATCAATGCCTATTCCCCAGAAAAACTGTAGAGAAGGGACATCTTCCAAGTGGGCAGATCATTGAGTGGTACATCTGTTTTCTCACTTTGCATGGAAATGAAGGTTGCCAGAAGCATGAATATGGTTTGGAGGATTGGTAATAACGAGATATAAGGAAGAGATATGTGGAAAGACCTTTCAGAACTGGTAGATCCTCTGTGGATATTAATGTCCCATATGACTTCTCTTTAGAAGATGTTCCTAGCTGAAGAAACTCTCAATAATTATATGAATACAATGACCCATTATATGAATATTAAGCAGTTACTTTCAATAGCCACCTACCCTTGCTTGCTCAATGGATGAATGAATAAAGAATTTATAACAGCAAGAAGATGGTTGAAACATGGATTCAACAGCATGGATTATTTGATACAGCCAGTGCTGTGTACCTACACAGCCAACCTCAGAGACAAATGCTGTCACTTTCACAATTTGCCATCCACTAGGGGGCCAGTCATCTATCTGATGACAGGTAATGATACTGTTTTCCTTCCATTATGGAAAGGGCAATTATTTATCCAAACTGGAATAGACAATTATTCTGCATACGGATTTGTCTTTTTTGTGACCATGCCTCTGCATCTGTTGACTTACTTAATGGGACAGGAACAGAATGACCCATATAACATTGTTTTTGAACAATGCATTCATTTATAATACAAAGGTTGAAAAAATGGACTCAAGTCAATTGGATTGACTTGTGTTATCATGTGCCTCAAGCTACCTGAAGCAACCGGCCTTTTAAAACAGTATAATGTACTATTGAAGGCTCAGTTATGGCACCACTTGGGAGAAAACACTGTTGGGGGATAGGGCACTGTCTTCCAGAATAAGAAATATGATCTGAATTACTGACCAATACATGATACTTTTTGTTTATATTTAAATGTCATGTGGTAATTACCTTAAACTATCCTAGAGGTCATTGAATACAGAGAGGCTCACAGACCAAATGAAGATCCCCAAATCTCACATGGCTAATTCAATTTAAAACACATGATAGGAAGTAAGGGGAAGGGCTATTCTGTAAGTGGGCTTAAGGCTTAAGGAAAGGTCTCTAACAGGTAGAAGATTTCTGGGGTCAACATACCTTATCCAAGTAGCACAGAACCATGTACACCTGGCATTGGAAGGCTGGGGCCTCCAATTACTGCACTAAGAGCTATGGATTTTATTTTAATTTACGGGATACAGGACACATGAGTTCAGGAGGAGTTTCACCAATGTGTGGCTAATCCTCAGCCTCATAAATTTTGAGTACCTCAAATGCTTTATGTACATTTAGTGTGTCAAGAACATTTGGTGCCTCAGATACCTCATGTATATTTAGCATATTATGACTACTAAGTGGCTCTTGGTCTTCCCATCCCTTAATATCTATGTTCATTACACACAAGACTTTCTTACTTTATGTTTAACATGGCTCATAGGTTACTAACTTATTAACACATAAGTTTTGTTTTTGCGTTTTGCATAGCAGAATTGAATCCTGTCTAATAATATGATGTATGTAACTCACACAGAGTATTGTCTGGAAACCAAGATATGGAACTGAGAAAGGAAACATTTATCTTTCATCTAAAGACTACTCACAATATTCAACTTTCCATTCACATGACTTTGGGCTATGATGGTTTATAGGTCTTAGCACTCAAAGGAAGACAGCCTCCCTTCCAAGATGACACACAGCGATTCCTGTGAACTTTTAAGATTACCACTGGGTAATTTGGTCTTTCCATGCCACTTAACCAATAGGTGAAGTAGTTAACTGCATTGGCTGGCACAATTGATCCTGATTATTAAGAAAAAACAGAGTTGTTTCTACACAGACAAGGAGATATATATGTGGAGCCCAGGAAATTCTATAGGATCACCTGTTTAGTACTTCTATACTTTTTGGACAAAATTTAAATGGGAGAGTATAACAACTCCATACAGGCAGAACCACCAAGAATAAAGACCACGCAGGAATGAAGGTTTCATTCTCCTACCAGTCAAAAAACTCTGACCAATTTCAGTGCTGGCAGAGGAACTCAAAATTAAAGGAATGGGATGAAGAGAAAAGCTGTCATCAACAATAGTTGTGAGCTTGGAACCAGTTGCAGAATAAGGAATCCATAATCATTCCTCTTTTCTTCCTCACTTTGTTATGTATGTACTGACGTTCCTTTTTGCCTCTTTCCTTTTCCCCAAAATTTTATATAAATTGTGATGTTTGTAATTAGATCCTCCAGTTACAGACTACCAGGTTAGGATTATGACTGGAGCTGAAGGATGATGATAAACCATCTCTGGATACAGTGACAAAGAAATTTGGGGAGAAATACAAATATCTCTATTTGTATAAAGACTGGCTGCTATATATTAGGCAGGTGCATGTTGAAATTGTTTGTTTGTTTGTTTGTTTTAAAGTGTAAGTTACGGGTCTTGGGTTGCCAAAGGGTGCACTCTACAGAATACAGCAAACTGACACTCAGCATCCGTTCTCATATCCTTCTGGGTGCCATCCTGTATTAGAGAAGCTGTGGGCCTAAAAAGGCATTTCCAGACTCCCCAGTTGCTAGTGGTCTAGATGGGAATTAGGTACCGCTATGAAATACACATTTTTGAAAGGCAGTATGAGGCAGATGCCTTATGTTGCTGTTTCAGTTAGCATTTTCACTGAGACATGAGTGCCAAAAGCAGCTGAGATGGAATAGTGGTGGCGCCCAAGCAGAAGTTTCCCTAATTCCCAGAGAACAATTACCTGGCCACGCTGTAGAACCGATCGTCATTACTCTCATTGGCAGTCCCCTTTCTCTGCTCCTCTGCTATTCTCCCTACAGTTTCGTAGGTACCTGATTTCCTTCCTTGTCTAAATATGAGGGTCGGTTTTATTTCTTGAATGTACCTCTGACTAGATACCAATATTAAGTTCTGTCTGCTTCCTTAACTGCGCCCAGAACTACATCCAGGAGACCAGCTTTAAGTGGTCATCCGTCTCTGCGAATGTGTGTTTAAGGCCCATCTCCCATTTAAGTGCAAGATCCACAAAGGTGGGGACAGCCATTGTTTTGCTCAGAACTTAGCACAATGCTTCACATTATACAGAAAACCTGAAGAAGCAGACAGCAAAGTGGTAAAAACAGATTTTATTTAGAAACTATTGCAACAAGGGAAAAGAAAGCTCAATATAGAACTGGCCTCAGTTGTGAATACAGCAAGGAGAGGAGGGGATTTATAGCCAAGGACTGCGATGAGGGGTCTGTGATAGACAATTACTAGGAGGAAATGTCAAGGGCAGGGGGATTCTAATTAAACAGATTTAGGATTCTTCCTGTAGGCAGGCTGAGTTCATCACATATCAAGTGTGGAAGATTGTCACTAACATGCCTTAGCAGGATGCTTGCTACAAGGGGGCTAGGCAGGCTCAAGGATAAGACTCAGGGATGAGGCTTCATTGAAACGAAGGCTCAGAGGAAACTCTCTAAGGCTAAGTCAAGGAGAGAGACTACCACACACAGTAGGACATAAAAAAAAACAAACCTTTTTGAATGCAGAGATTTTAAGCCATGTGTAGCAGTACAGAATTTGTATTTTTTTCTTTTTTTATTAAGTATTTTTTATTTTAATTCCAGTACAGTTAACATACAGTGTTATATTAGTTTCAGATGCACAATATGGTGATTCAACAATTCTATACGTTACCTGTGCTCATCATGATGAGTGTACTCTTTAATTTTTATCACCTATTTCATCCATCCCCCACCCACCAGAATTTGGATTTCTATTTTATAACTGACAAGTTTCTTTGAGCTCATAGCACCTATGTAGAGTATTTTGCCCACAGACAGTGCTCCATAACTAATGTGGACAGAAATTCCATATCTCTGGGGGAATTTTCGTACTGCCCCCATCATTATGCGCCGCACCTCAATGGACATAAGATTGCCCTGAAGTCTGGCGCCAGAATCATAACTATAAATGTATTCATTTTAAGCATGATGTTAAGAATCTGAAAATGTACTAATTATTAATTTTCTATTCTACAGTTTCCTCCAGAAAGCTCCAACATATTTATTTTGGGTAACAATTTATTTGAGCAGAAGTCACTTGACCCAAATTTTGATGATTCAATAGCTCATTGAAAGAACTAGCCTGAAGCTGACAACAAAATCTGTTGCAGATGCTATAACTCCTATTTGCATCCATTGGTCTTTTGGTTTATGTGTTTTAATAATTTGAAAAACAGGGGGATAGTCAGGAACCAAGATAGATATGTATGTCTCAAGGTAGAACTTAATTCAAAATTGTGCAAAATGTTTTGTCAGATGAACTACTTAACCACATTTGTTATCAGTGGCACAAAACATGTTGGATTAAGTTTTTGAATAATGTGCAAGGATGGTGTCAGATTGATCCTAACAGACAAGAAGCTTGGGATCAAAACCAGAACTTTGTTTCTATCATACTAGTTTTAGGTAAAAGATTTTACGATGAATTCTTTCAAAATGGAATTTTGGATAGTATCTATACTTTTAATTACTATAAAATTTAATGAATTTTATATCATTGATATTTTTGTGTCATCTTTCAATTCTTTAGTTGTCTCTATTTGAGTTTTGTCAGCAATTTCAGAGAAGAAACCACATTTTGGGCAAAGGCATTGAATTCCTTTTTTCAATATATACCCGATACACATATAGAATACTTTCTCATATTCTGAGGAAGAATCTAGAATTTTTGTGCTAGTTGATTATACAGTTTGTTGCTTTGTTATTTCATTATTTATGTATTATTTTATTTTTATTGGAAAATTATTGCTATTTAACTACACAGGAAAATAAAGAGAGAGATAATAGGAACATTTACCCATCAACTACCTTTGTCTGATCTTAATATTATTCTACATTTGCTTCAGATCTTTTATTTATTAAAAAAATTACAAATATAGTTGAAGCCTTTGTACCTCTTACATATCACACTAGTCTCTTTTCCTTTCTCAAATATTTACTGTGTTCACATGAATCAATAAACAGTATATAGTACTGTTTTACATGTTTTAAATTTATACATAAATGGTTTCAAACTCTATGAATCATTCTGCATCTTGCTTTTTTATACTCAGTGTAATGTTTGTGAAATGTCTCTGCATTCTTTTCATTCATTCATTCTCAATACACTTTGATATTCTATCATATAAATATATCATTTTACAAATATATAAGAATTTAAATTTTACTTTAGCACGTTGATGAACATTTAAGTTGTTTAACATTTTTGGAGATTACAAAATTTTCTTCGTTGAATACTCTTTTAACATCTTATATCATCTACTAGAATTCCTTGATCATATATATCTAGGTTTTGAATCACTAGACTGAAGACTCAATTTTCATTTGTAGCTCTACTAGATATTACCAAATTGCTCTCCAAAATGTTTGAACAAATTTTGATTATCACCAGTTAAACGTGAGAGTTCTCATTTCCATGTCCTTCCTATTTCCTATCATAAAACATTTAAATGTTTGCCTATCTTAGGAACGGAGACAGTATCATTCTGGTTTGAATTTGCATTTCCCTGATTCCTCTTGTATTTAAGCTTCTTTTCATTATTTTTTTTTTTATCAGTCTGGAAATTTTGTTCATTTTTTCCTTATTGATTCAAGTCCTCTATATATGCTAACTAATAATTGTTAGCTTGTTATATTTTCTGCAGTAATTTTACATTTTGTGTTCCTTAATATAAGATATAAATTTCTTTTTTAAAAAAGATTTATCTACTTATTTATTTAAGAGAGAGAGAGAGAGACAGTGTGAGGTGGGGAGGGGCAGAAGGCAGAGGGAGAGGGAGAGAGAAATTTTAGCAGATTCTGTGCTCAGCACAAAGCCAAATGTGGGGCTCGATCTCATGACCCTGAGAACACGACCTTGAGATCATGACCTGAGCCTAAACCAAGAGTTGGTCACTTAACCAACTGAGCCACCCAGGGAACCCGAAGACTATAAATTTCTAAGTACTAATTTAGCTACCTCTCTCAGATATAAGTTTAATTAATATTCAGCTCTAAATTTTTCCAATTCAATTGATCTTTATCCATAAATTATTTGGAATGTCTCTAATTTTTTTTGTTTCATAATAGATATTTATAATCATTTACTCCTCAATATCTTTAAGTCAAAGAATATGGCCTGAAAAATATCCTTTCCTTGGTATTTGTTGTGATTTGTTTTATAGTTTAGTAAAATTTGGTCATTGCTTGAAACAAATGTTTTTTCCCTAATTGTTGTCTGCAGAATTCTGTGTAACTACATTAGATTGAGCTAAGATTACCTCATTTTTACTTGCTTGTTCTATCAGTTATTGGAGTGGTGTGTGAAATGATTGTGCATATCTCAGTTTCAGAAATTGTGTCATATTTTGACTCTGTTATTAAATGGGTAGATTTTAGAATAGTTCTGTGTTTTTAGTAAGCTCTTCCTTTTATAAATATATATGACCCACTTAGTTTCTCAGAGGGACATTTTACTTTATTGCCTTAAACTATTTTGTTGTCAGTATAGTTACACCAGCTTTATTTTGGCCAGTGTTTTCTTGGTGGTAGTGGGATTTTTTCTTTTTTCTCTTATTTTTAGCTGTTCTATGTCCTTATGCTTAAACTGTCTCTTACGAGGAGGATTTTTTTTTCCCCTTCAGCTGATTTGGAAGATGCATGTCCTATTTTTATTTCTTTTAAGTGGTTTCCTGACAATCTCAGCATGCCTATTTGACTTAAAGCCCAAATTAATCAATACTTTATTTCTCCTGAATAATAAGAGGAATTTCAAACATGTTACTGTCCTTCATCACCTGCCTACTTATATATGCTTTCCCATGAGGGCTGGGAGCTCACGTATGTATACATCTGAAAAAAGACTTCTATATTAAGTAGGGGCTTCAAAACAATACCAAGAAAATAATCTGGATTAGATAAGTCTCCTTAAATGTACTGTTTATAAGTAAAACAATGAACCAAGAATATCAACTATTTCTTAGACATGAAGCAAAATAAAGTATTATTGGAAGTATGTTTGATGTTGCTGAAGATTCTTTCACAAATATATTATTTGAAGTCAATTAGAATTGTGTTTTTAATGACCTTATTAAATCAGAAGATGTTTTAATGACTCATGCTGATATATCATTTGTAGAATCTTTAAATAACACACTGTTAGATGCTCTGATATGCAGGAGCATCCACACTAAGGAGCAACTGGTTTTCTTTTTTCTTTTTAATTATTATTATTTTTTTATTTAAATTTAATTAGCCAACATATAGTACATCATCAGTTTCAGCTGTAGTATTCAATAATTTATCAGTTGCATAAAGCACCCAGGACTCACCACATCACATGTCCTCTTTAAAGCCCATCACCCAGTTACCCCATCCCCTCACCTACTTCCCCTCCAGCCACCCTCAGTTTGTTTTCCGGAATCAAAAGTCTCGCATGGTTTGTCTCCCTCTCTGATTCCTTCCCACTCAGTTTTCCCTCCCTTTCCCTATGGTCCTCTGCACTATTCCTTATATTCCACATATGAGTGAAACCATATGATAATTGTCTTTCTCTGATTGACTTACTTCGCTCAGCATAATACCCTCCAGTTCCTTCCATGTCAATGTAAATTAAATGGTAAGTATTCATCCTTTCAGATGGCTGAGTAACATTCCACTGTGGAGATATATATATATATATCTCCACATCTTCTTCTTTTTTTTTAAAGATTTATTTACTTATTTATTTGAGAGACAGAGAGCACAAACGGGGAGCAGGATCATGACCTGAGCCAAAGGCAGACACTTAACAGACTGAGCCTCCCAGGTGCCCCACCACATCCTCTTTATCCATATATCTGTCGATGGACATCTCAGCTCTGTAGTGATCTAAAGGGACGCCTGTACCCCACCCAATGTTCACAGAGCAACTGTTTTTTCTAACTGGTTGGGAAAGACTTTTATTTCCTGACATGTTTCCTTTTCATTGAAGCATCCCCAAGATAGCAAATTTTCTTTTAGAAGCAATGTGCATTTTCCACCTTGAAAGGGGTTTCCTTTCTGTTTGTTACAACATAAAATATTTTCTGAGAATTTCCTTCTTGCTGTGTTTTTCATCAGATAAGCAAACAAACAAAATCTTGATTTTTAGACTAAAAATCCCCTAAGAAAATATAAAACTTCTACACAATTGAAAAAGAGATTGTGTCTTTTATTAGGCGACAACTTGAATATAATTTTCCTCTATTAATGAACCAATTGTGAAATTGGTTTTTTGTTCATGTTAAGTTATATCAAATTAAGTTGCTCAAAATGAGTATATGGCTAAAGTAATAAGTATAAAAATCCTTTTAGTGATTTACAAAAACTTAGAAGTTATCAGTGAATTTGCTTTATTTGAACAGTTTCTGTTTTACAAATTTCCCCCACTCATTTTAGTCAAGGAAAGAAAAGAGATCTAAATATTTTTCAGTCATGAATCAATATAATAACACCTTAAAATCACTTAACTCTGAGTTGTGGAACTTTCATCCCTTTGATTTGTTCTGCTTGAGGAATGTCATATTCCATGCTGTGAACAGAAGTCTCCTTTAACCACATGAGAACAATTAAGAGAAAGTCAAGATTTGCGCCCAAATCAGCTAATACACAAAGGCTGGGATAATGGTCATTACCTACATCAAGGAAGGCAACAAAGAAGTTCCAGACATTTATGATGAGGCATCTGAACTCAAAACACGTTTAAACAAAAACAAAAACAAACAAACAAATATAACCCCCCAAATTTTTTCAACTGGTGATCCAGTTGAGGGTTTGTGTAATTAGGCTGAAGATATTACCAGAGTCACATATACAAACGCAATGTGTTAAGCAACGTTGAGGGGGAAAAAATGAAAGAAGCAACCCTACACACAGAATAGCTTTTCTCAGGAACAGATGTAACTTGGAAATGTACCAACTTGGTCATTCTAGATGACAAATCTTCTGGTGGCATCAATAGAGTGCCATTTGGCTAGTCATACCTAGGTGAAGAATCTCCGGAGGTTCTCTGTTGAGTCACTAAGAATGCTCCATTAAGTCATTTAAACCAAACTTTCTAGCAAGTGATCTCCAGAATCTCAATTTAACTGTATCTTTTAGAGATTTAAGGGAAATCTCCGGCCAAGCTAAAACTGTTTCTGCTAGGGAACCTATTAGTATTCTTCACAGTGCTACTCAAACTCCCTGCCTTTTCCTAGAAGCACATGAAAGGAACTCAGATCCAAGTATACTGTATTCCCCTCACCAAAGCCACCTTGGAGAGAAGCTGCCCTGCGATATGGAGACATGGACTCTATTAAGAGCTCAGCTGCAGAGTTACTTTGATTGAGTCACTTAACCTTCGTGCTCTTCTAAGTGCCACTCCCGGCCTGTGTTGCGGGGACATTTTGAGAATAAGTGCATGTGTATGAACCCTTCTCTGTGTGTTGCTATTAGAGAGACATCATCAGAACTGAGCTGAGTAGCAGGCTAAGAAATGAATGAAGAAAACAAAAATGATGCCGATTTTTCTTTTAAAGCGAATTACAAAGAGACTGTCCCTTTGTTTTCCATGATACTAAGAATAGGTGATTTTAACATTTGATCGCTTCTCTCATATCAGTGTTATTTTACATGAACTGATTTAGTGTCATTTATCTTGTATTTCAAAGTCATCTGATGGCAATCAGAATAATTTCACTTAATGCAAGAGACATTAAAATAAAAGATGGTTAACAAAAGCACCTGGACATTTGTGTTTGTGCCGAATATTGACTGGTTGAGTTTCTGGTGGAGCGACTGAAACGGAGACCAGCCTTTTTGTTTGTGATATTTCTGTGAATAATAGGATAGATTTGAGACAGCTATGAAAATGCCATGTGTTGATTTATAAATAACTCTCTATGTAATTGTAATATATCTTAATTGTGGAAAACATAAAAAACACATGAAGTATAAAATAAAAATTACTCATATTCTCACCAACCAGAGCTACTTAATGTCACTATTTTCATATGTGTGTGTTTTCTCCTTTAAAAAAAATAAAATTGAGGGGTGCCTAGGTGGCTCAGTCATTAAGTGTCTGCCTTTGACTCTGGTCATGGTCGCAGGGTCCTGGGATCAAGCCCCACATCGGGCTCCCCGCTCAGGCAGGAGGCCTGCTTCTCCCTCTCCAACTCCCCCTGCTTGTGTTCCTGCTCTCACTATCTCTCTCTCTGTCAAATAAATAAATAAGATCTTTAAAAAAATTAAAAAATTAAAAATAATAATATTGGGATAATCCAATTTAGACAGATTTGAATCTTATTTGAGCAATTTATATTTATAAAATTACTTTTTGAACATATTATTGATGTACTAACATTTATTTAATCAGTGGGCCAATGAAGAATACTAGGAATAATTTTTTTCAGTATTCTATTTAAGGTAACATGAACATCTTCATGCCTGTACACTTCGAATAATTGGGAAAATTAGGCGAAGCTAGGAATACTTTTAAACTTTTTTTTCAAGTAATCACCTTCTTTGAACAGTGTGTATCGATTTACAGATTTACCTGCAGTGTATAGACACCCCATTTTACCCTAGCCTCGCCAACACATTGTTAATGTAACAAGGTTGGTGATGTTGCTGATATCTTCTTGGTAAAATCATAAAACAGACTTCAACCAGATGTTGAAATAACACCTGGCTATTAACAACAGTTAAACAAATTGAAGAAGCCTCTTTTAACTCAATCCTGAAAGCTCTTCCTCAACATTTGAAAAGCTTTAGGCAACAGAAGAAGAAAGAATGCATTAATTTGAAGCTAGGGGTCCATATGCTGTCTACAAATCAGACCCATTAGCTTTGCTTACCTTATGTTTTGGCTATCATGTGGAAACCATCTTTGCTGCCAAGGAGAGATAAAAGTGTACATTAAAAATACATTGCACCTTATCTCACGGAAGCAGGTGAAGAGGCTTTCATTCTTTAAGCAGACTGACTCTACCTTTTTGTTGCATGTGTTTAACGAGAACTCAACATAAATGCTAGCAACATGCAATCTGAGCATGCTGGTCCAGAAGCAGTGTCTGCCATCTGCTTAGGCTAAATGGAAGTGCCCAGCCTTTGCCTCCCTGCCCTTGAAACTTGACTATTGGAATTCAATTACATGATTATATGACTAAATCAAAGAGATTGGAAGGTTAAAGGTAATGTCCCTAGAGGTGAAGCAGTCCCCAGGCTTCTGAACAGCTGACATGGGGGAGAAAGATCCCTCCTGGCATGTCAGAGAAAGAAAAGTAATGAGCTCTTCTGGGGGTGAAGCTGATTTTGTTTTATTAGATGTGGTGCTGATTGGGAAAGAATTTTAAGTTAATTTTAAGTTCTCAGGTCCAGAAAATGAATTTGAAAGTTTTTTTTTTCTTTTTTCTTTTTCTTAAGTCAAAGTGCAATTTTTTTTCCCTTGATTTAGCTCTTTGATTCCTTTTGTGCTTTTGGAGGAATTTTGAGAGTCTGGAACATATTGTCTGAAAGTTAAGGAATTAGGAAGGCAAAGGGAATCCGGGACTTATTTTCAATAGATGTATTGTCTCAGTCCTATCTCCAACAACTCAATGCTGGTGTAAGCTTCAAGATAGATGTTTTCTGATGGACTTTGACCTTGATAGTGAAATTCAGCATTCTTTTCAGAGAAGACACATCAAAAATCAGCCAGTGAGTAGAGCTACCAGTTGCAAACAGTCACTTGGGTTTTACAGCAAACTATGGGAAAGAGCACTCATAGCAAGAGTTGATAGAGCCTAGTCTCAGGAGACTAGGATTGAGACGAGGATGTGTACTAGGGAGCAAAGAAGAGTAATAGAAATGGAGACTGCGGTACTCAGAGGACTTTCAAATCCTCAGTAGCTAAGCTCATCTTTCATTCCATCTTGTACCTCCCTTGGCTCAGCTTCCTTGCATCCTGTTACCGTGAAGCATTTGGCATTTGTTACTTTTGTTTGTGAAAAGCTTATTCATAAAGGATAGGGCACTGTGTTGCCTGCACCTGGGAAGCAGTGTTATTACCAAATCAACAGTTACTTGCAGAGATTTAAGAGAGAGACAAAGTTTGACATGCAAATCAGCTCTTACTAGTGACTGTGGAGATCAGGGGAACGGTAGACTTTAAATGCAGACTGATACAGTCATGGCAGGCATGGGTGAGAATGTGCTAGTAGTGAGTATGGTGAGTGTTGGAAACATTAACTTACTCTTTCGTTCTATAGGTTTTGTTCCTGTAATGATAATAAGACTTGCCTGCACTTTCACACCTGGAAAGGAATGACACCTGGTTTGTACTCAACTCTTTAATCTCAAAGCCCTTGTTCTTGACCGGGGGGATATCATATTGCACTTTGCAGAGCAATGCAAGTGTCATAATAATAATTAAGCCGACATTTATGGAGTTTTCCTATGGACTGGACTCTTCTATAGCACTTAAAGTACACCCTCACACCAAAAACATATTGAGGTGAATGTGATAATTAGCTCTACTTTATAGATGAAGAAACCAAAGTTTCTCAGATTCGGGCCCTGTAAGTTAAAACCAATCCTCTTCTTAATCATATCATATTAAGGTCAGTCTAGGGTTTGGGAAAAAACAAATAAGTACATGTGTGAAGAATTAAGAAGCAATATGATATGATGAAAAGAGTTTACATGTCAGGATCTGGAAAGCCAAGTTCAAGGCTTTGATCTGCCACAGCTCTCTGTATCAACTTGGATAAACCAGACAAACATTCTATACAATGATAGAATTAAATGAATTGCTATTACATATCTTTCCAGATGACCATTCTGAATATAAGTACCAAATAATTGCTACAGATCATAAAAATAAAGGTGATTAAAAGGAGAGAGACCTCATTCTGAAAGGTGAGGACTACATCTGATGTTCGCACTTTATTCATTTTCTTTAACTTTTCAACTCATTTTGCAATAAGTTTCTTCTATACCAAACACTTCATAGAACTACTTTGACAATGGTCTCCACTGACTTTCTATTTCTTATTTTTATTTTTTTAACTAGTATTATATCAGTTAAAGGATCTTTTTGTGTTCAATCAGAGGTAACATCCCCAGCTACTTCCTTTTACCATTTTTTCTACCAGTGCCAGGTCTGGGCAGCACCAAGTGGACCCATATGAATGTTGCTTTAACCACTGAATGGATGACTATGAGCAAGTTGCTAGTGACTCCAGACCTCATTTCCTCATCATCTACAAGTTTGTGAACAGGTTTAAAAAACAGTTTGTGTAGATTTCAGTATAATTTCCAGCATGTAGTGAACACTCAACAGTGATGACTTTTACTATGATCATGTATCAAAACATTTCCTTTTAGGAAAATCTCTGCTGGTGGTAGAGTACTTGTTCAAAGCAAAATCAAACAAACAAAAACAAAAAAAAAAGGAAAGAAAAATTTTTATACAAATTCATAATGAGCACTCAGTTTTCTATTTTTGAAAAAGAAAGAGTAAAAAGATATTCTCTAGGTGTCCTCTACCAGTGCTATGACAAGTTCATGTTTACATGATAATGTGTGTGTATACACATGTGTATATATATATATATGTAAATATATATAGTATCTATCTATCTATCTATTGAGAAATATTTATTGTAAGACATTGGCTTCCATGGTTATGGAGGCTGAGAAATCCCAAGATCTGTTATCAGCAAGCTGGAGACCCAAGAGAGCCAATGCTATAGATCCAGTCCAAGTCAAAAGACCTGAGAACCAGGAGAGCTGATGGTGTAAATTCCAGTGCAAATGCCAGCAGACTTGAGACCCAGCAAAAGCCAGTGTTTCGGTTCAAGTCTGAAGGCAGAAAACAATGAACGCCCCAGCCCAACAGTAAGGCAGTGGAGTTCAGCATTTTTGCTTTATTCAGCTCTTCAATTGATTGGATGAGGTCAACCCACATTAAGGAGAATAATCTCCTTTACTCAGTTAATCTCTTCCAGAAACACCTCACAGGTATATTCAGAAAAATGTTTGGTCAAACGTCTGGGCACCCCGTGGTTCAATCAAGTTGACATATAATTTCATCATCACACTATAGAATTGTAGGTGCTCAGAATTTGAGAAAGATGGAATTTGTCTGACTCTGTACATGTTGGGTGTTCCTTGTGACATTTTTCATAATCAGAAGCCTGCTACAAGGAAAGAGAGCAAAATGGCAAGTACTACAGTCCCAAAATTCCAGGCAACCCAAACAACCCAAAATAGGTAAGACACATTCTTGACTATGAAGTTAGACACAGTCTACTGAGCTTTGCTGTTCCTAAACCTGATCACTATAATCAACAGGGGTCAAATTTCCATTTCCAGTCCATTGGAGTTATGACAGTAAACACTCATCCTGAAATTTTGCTTTGATCTTCTTGAATAGCAACATATGATCAAATCCCATAGATAAAGTGGAATGTGATCATGAGAGATATAATGTCTCAGGCAGAAAGTCTATCATAATGACTCTAAGGTTTCACCTACATTCACCTGAAAAATCTACCAATATCATCCCCAAACTTAACTATGCACATCCCCTTACCTGGCTTATGTCCCATCATTGCCTTAAACAGCCCTTAAAAGAGCTGTGCCAGCCATTTTGAAATCTGGCCGTTCTCATGAATAAAAGGGGTACCTTGGTTTCCACGAACCAGTCGAGTCTAAGCATACTTTATGAGCACGACAAGAAACAGATGTCAACACCTAACCCAAATGCTGCTCTTGGTTTAATTTGAAAACCTGGCTACTCCATCTTACAGAATCTACTTAGAGTGCTTATCAAATTTTAATAAAGTTGATTTAAGAAGAGCTTTGAATGCAGTTAAATGAACACCTTTGACATGAAAGGTTTGGTAGTCTATTTTCTGTCACCAGTAATATCCAGTAAACTTCTTGTCTCTCTTTTCCTTGTAGAGCCCTTACTTCAACAAGTAGAGATTTTCTTTGTTTTCTTTCTTTTCTTGGCGGGCAGAAGAGTTGTGATATCCAGGGTACCAACGCTTCAGCTCTGGTTTGTCATCTGGCGATGCGATCACATCTCATTTTTAAAAGAGAAAATTGCACTGGTGCCCACAGGCCACAGAAATGTCAAAACTACTAAAGAGTTTGATCCTCTCAATAGTTTGGGAAAGCTCTCCGAAAATCCCATGGATGTAACAAAAGAGCGGGAGAGAAAGAAGAGAGAAAGGGAAAGGGAAAAAGCAAAGCAGTATTCATTTCCCCTAAACCGATGTAGCAATCAACTTTGCAATTACCAAGATCCATTTCACTGGACTTTACAACTGGAAATGAAATGAGTGAGAAATGAGAATCTCTAATGAAGGCTCAGGTCCCCACCCATTGCGTTATCATCACATTCCACCAATTCCAACATTCACTCACCAGCTTTGTAATTTGCAGCTTATTTTCTCACAGCTCGCCAAGCGATTCGCATTCATTTACATTATTGCCGTTTAACACGCAGACAAGTAGAAATATGGTTTCAGATCTGATGGTCTCGGCATTTTTTTTGTCTAGTTGAGTTTGTTTTGCTGCCTAAAACAAATGTCTCTGGAGCTCTGTTTAATTTAGCATGTCAAACTGCTTCCTTCAAAGGCGATTTGGAAATGCTTTATATATACGATAGACACAAAAAGCCAGAAAAGAACGGAGTGGGGAGTGATGTTTAAATGAGGAACCATAAAAACACAAGCAGGGTTGGCTATCAACGCGGATGAGATTTCGATTGTTGTTAGATGAACACTGTGCACTCCTGAATTGAAACAAACAGAAGAGAGGGGCGTGAGGCATTTCAAATTATGAGCTATACAGACATTTCTTCTGAAGCCTTTCTTTTTCCTCCTCTTCTTTTAATTTTTATAGTTTTTAACTATAAACTTATAGTGGCAACTCAGGATTTGAGTAGGGACCCAAACAAACATTTTCCAGAGGTCTCGAGCTCTTGGAGCTTCCATTGTTTGTATATTCTCGATACTAGATTCCTATTAGATATATGATTTGCAATGATTTTCTCCCATCCTGGGGGCTTCCTTTTCACTCTCTTGATAATGGCTTTTGATGTATAAATGTTTTTAATTTTTATAAAGTCCACGTTACCTTTTTATGGTTTCCCATTGCTCATACAACTTGATGAACAGCTCTCAGTGCCCAGTGCACTGTACATTAAGATATTCTAAAAAATGTTCTTTAAAAATGGAATCTGCCTGGACTTTCCAAGAAGGAATGGCCGTCTAATACAGTTATAGGCTGACAATTTCTCATCACCAGTTCCAAAATCTGAGAAGCTATTGAGATGAGAAGTTTTTACAGTTCAGTTGTGAGCAAAACCTGTCCTAAACTTGCATGAAATAAGAGATAGTCTTTATTTATCCCATTTAGTGGGACTATTTGTCCATTTTGCTTTAAAGTATTACTATGCTTAATAATGAGATGCTATCCCAGACTCTACTGATTCTAATAATTAGCATAGATACTGAATTACTCTTTTTTGCCCTGGGATGCCAAGAAACTTCCTTTATTTTAAGGCGTACAATGTGATGATTTAATATACAAATAAATTGTGAAATGTATACCACAATCAAGTTAACATATCCATCCCCTCACATAGTTTCCTTTGTGTGTGTGTGTGTATGTGTGTGTGTGTGTGTATGTGTGTGTGTGTGTATGTGTGTGTGTGTATGTGTGTGTGTATGTGTGTGTGTGTATGTGTGTGTGTGAGAGAGAGAGAGAGAGAAAGAATACTTGAGATCTATTCTCTTAGCAAATGTTGGCTGTATTACTTTTGAAGAATCTAAAATATTCTGAGGGGCGCCAGGGTGTCTCAGTCGTTAAACGTCTGCCTTCGGCTCAGGTCATGATCCCAGGGTCCTGGGATCGAGCCCCACATCGGGCTCCCTGCTCCGCGGGAAGCCTGCTTCTCCCGCTCCCACCCCCCCTGCTTGTGTTTCCTCTCTCGCTGTGTCTCTCTCTGTCAAATAAATAAATAAAAATCTAAAAAAAATAAAAAATAAAATAAAATAAAATACTCTGAATTTTGAAGAGCCTCTGAAAGGGCTGATGAGCGTGCAATGGTAATAGCAACTAACAATGCTATAATGCTAGAGCGCTTAGGTTTCTCAGTCACTTATGTGTCTGACTCAGGCTCGGGTCCTGATCTCAGCATCCTGATTGAGCCCCAGGGGGCAGGCTCCTTGCTCAGCAGAGTCTCCTTGTCCCTCTGCCCTTCCCTCTGCTCATGCTCTCTCTCTCTCAAATAAATAAAAAAAATCTTTTTTTAAGATTATTTTTATTTTATTTTATTTTATTTTAAAGATTTTATTTATTTATTTGAGACAGAGAGAATGAGAGAGAGAGAGCACATGAGAGGGGGGAGGGTCAGAGGGAGAAGCAGACTCCCCGCTGAGCGGGGAGCCCGATACGGGACTCGATCCAGGGACTCCAGGATCATGACCTGAGCCGAAGGCAGTCGCTTAACCAACTGAGCCACCCAGGCGCCCAAAAAATCTTTTTTTAAAAAAAGCGGGGGAGGCAATGCTTTTTAGTTTCTAATGGGCTTTCCTGTATTATCTCACTTGAACCTCACCAAAGATTTTTATAGAGGGTGTTAGGCCTATTTTCAAGTAAAAACACTGACGTTCAGAGAGATGAAGTGTGTTAAAGAAAACCAGAGCAGGACAGAAGTTAAAACAGTGAAGATACAATTTATTTTTTTTAAAAGAGCTATGGCAATAAGGGAAAACAGACCCCAGTATTATTGCGTTAGAATCCAAATACAGCTTGGACCAGTGGGAATTATAGCCAAGGAGTTAAGGCGGGGGCTGGGGTGGGGTGTCAGTGAGTTCGAAATCATTAGGAGGAAATCTTCAGGGTAAGGGATGATTCTTGCTGAAGGTAAGTAGGTCAGTGTGAGCAGATACCAAGGGTAGAGGTGAGGAATTTGGTGAGATATTGAGGGTGATCAGATATTGAGGGCTATGCAGGATTCTTGGCTAAAACTGGATTCTACAAGGAAGATGAAGCCTTCCTACACCAAAAATGAAGCCTAGCTAGAACGAGAGCTTAAAGTGCCTGACAAAAGTTTGGTCAAGGAGAGAGTCTTTGTCAAATGACTTTCCCAAAATGATGAAGTATCAGAACTGAAAGGTTAGATCTCATGTCTTCTTGGCTCCAAATTCACGCGGATAGCAGTTTCTATTTCTTAAGCATATAGAACAAGATTTACTAAACAAGTTGCCCTGTATGCAAAGTTTAGTCAACCCTGTTTCGATGGGATGCTAGAAAAAAGCAGGCAATTCCTTGAGAGAGGGAGCAAGAGTGAGAGTGAAAGACGGTCACAGAAAGTTACTCTCTGCCAGACAACCTCTAGATGTGACAGTTGTAATTTTCTATTACTGTATGCCTGGAAACCTGCAGTCAGGCAGTGGGGTTGACAGAACCAAGAAGATAAACAAGACTGCCCACGTAGCCTGCTCTAGACTTCTCTTCCATGGGATATTTCCTAACAAATATATAGAAGAGGAACATCAGCTTGATGAGATTTTAGGGGCACAGGGAATTTTAGGACCCTTTTCCCTGACCTTTCTCTACCTGTCAGCTCACCTAAGGCATTCTTACAGGTTTAACTGGTTTTAATCTGATTCATCAAGGGATGAGAATCCATACCAACAGGGACACATGAAAGTGTTTCCATCTCTATGCCTTAGAGGGAATAATGTTTTTTATATCTTTCTCCAAAAGCATAAGGACTCTGAATTTGAGGTGGAGAAGGGAAGGGGACCTCAGAGAACCCTGAAATTGCTCTTAAAATTTAGGGAATCCCAGCTTATATACTTTCTTACAGGATGTTACTTGCTGTGTGTCCTTGGAGAAGAGCTGTTAACCACTTTGAGCCTTAATTTTCTTTTTGTCTGGGGTAGCTATAAATTTGGCACTCAATATTTGTAAGGCTCCATCCTGTTGGCAAATACTTCAGAAGCTAAGAACTCACTTTGTACACCTGCCATTTGGGAAGAGGGTGCAATTGGAGGGTAGCCATAGTGGGTGAACAGTTGTTTTAATAGTCCTGAGTTTGTTTCTAGTGGAAATTTCATTTGGAAGTTGTGAAGAGATTTTTTTTAATTAATTAATTAATTAATTTATTTATTGTTTTTTTAGGGAAAGAGAAGGGGAGAATGGGGTGGGGAGGGGCCGAAAGAGAAGGAGAGAGAGAATCTTAAGCAGCTTTTCTATCTTCAGCAGGGAGCCTGAACCTCAGGGCTCCATCTCACAACCCTAAGATCATGATCTGAGCTGAAATCAAGAGTCAGATGCTGAACCAACCGAGACACCCAAGTGCGCCATGAAGAGATTTTTTTAAGTCGGGACACCCATGATTGTGCTTGACTTCACTCAGTCGAACGAAGGTAGGAATTGGCAGTGAGCACCACGCTGAATCATCCTCTGCTCCTTCTTTCTACTTCTACATCTGCTTGCAGAAATGAATTGGACAATTTGCTATCATTTAGAATTTAGAAGAATTATTTCTGTTAAAAAAAAGTTCATTATTCTTCCAGTTACTAATCAGTTTAGATCTCAAATATATGGATAGGTTGGTAAGGGCAAGGGGGTGGGGTGCGGAACAAAACCTGAGTAGAACCTTTCTTATTTTGCTGAATTCAACAAAATAAGCAGTTCTCATAGGCACATAAGATATTATATAAATCCCTTTCCTCTGGCATTCGATTGAGGTACATAAGGAATGTACAATGCATACATTGTGGGGGCTCAGGTCAGCTAATCCCCACACAAACCCTAGCCTTCTTCTCCTTCTCTTCTTCTTCCTTTTTTTAACAAAAACATCTTTACTGCCAACATTAGGAGTATCAATTACCAGCTAAAATCTTTTTTTTTTTTTTTTCCAGGAACTAATTCTGCTGAAACTAATCTTGTCATATTAAGGTAGGTAGGTTAAGTAATGTTTAAGAAATTTCCCAACCTGTATTACTTATAGGGCATCAAGATAGTAATTCTTACAACAATAAAAAAACTCACATATTTTTCCTTCTGTGGTTCTTATGATTTTATTATTTATAGTGGCCCCACCATCCTGGTGTAGACTCATTTCTTCTCTCCCTTGGGCTAGTAAGCCAGGACAGGAAGTATTTTGTGATGGGCAGGATAGATTTCCAGAACTCCCTGGTGCTTTTAAATCTCCTATTTTGGCTGGGGGAAATCACCCAGCACAATTTGTAATATCAGACAACAGTGTAAGGAGAGGCTAAATGTCAGGGCTGGGGAAGTAGAATGATGAGGGATAAATGTGATTGCCTAAAGCAGGGATGAAGACAATCTCATTAGTCTTTCATTTTATGGGCACTGGTTTCTAAGACAGACAACAGGGACACAAATAGAAGAGGTGTACTCTGAACAACTTACGGGACAAAACCTTTCCACATCGACCCACTTGGAATGTTACATGGCCCTGCTGATGCCAGCATTTAAAGGCTTCCGATGTTCTTGGTGTTGCCTCAAAGATCTCCTTAGAAGAATATAGTTCTTCTATAGTTCTCCCTAGAAAACATTCAGTTTGTGGGCCATGAGAGAATTTTGGGGCTTTTGTTTTTTAAACAAATCAAACTTGTTTTAGATCATGGCAATTTAGAAATCATGGGAGCATGGCATTTTCTATTATTATTGTTGCTGATTAAATCTGGACATCAATGGTTCAACACCATAATTGCTGTGTCAAAGCCCATCTACATCTAGGTAAACAATTTCCCGTGAAATCAGGTTAGGTCACAGTCAAATTTTTATTATTTCAATTATCTCACGTGACTGTCTCTGAATAGCTCACCCTAATCCTGGATTTACAAGTGAAATTGTTTATTTACATATTTATTGAAATAGTGTGGTAGACTAGGTATTGTAGTAGAGTGGTCAGAGTAAGATCCTCTCCCTCTCCTTCTGCCCCTCTTCCCACTTTTTCTCTCTTTCTCTCTCAAATAAATACATAAATCTTTAAAAAAAGATAGAAAATATATTTGAAGATCCACAACAGTAAAATTACATGGCATAATTTACATTTTCCCAGGATATCAGAAATCACTTCATAATTTTATAATTTATCAGAATTATTGTTACGAATCAAAGTTTTCAGTACATTAGAGTCATGCAAAGGGGTCAATTATATACTTATGAAAGTGTGGGATAGGAGATATTCTCATATGATCTTCTAAGTGACTAATCACACAATTCTCACAGCAGAGAATCTGATCGTTGGGTAATTTATGCACTTGAAGAGGCACAATATGTGAAATATGTATCTTCAGCTATAACAGACATATTTTTTATTGTTTCAAGTAACTGGACTATTTGAATGTTAGTGCATTCCAGATTTTATTTTAGTTTTTAAAGATTTATTTATTTTACAGAGAGAGAGAGAGAGAGTACATGACTAAGGGAGGGACAGAAGGTGAGAATCTTCAAGCAAACTCCCTGCTGAGCCCCAATCAGGGTTCAATCTCATGACCTGAGCTGAAACTAAGAGTCAGACATTCAACCAACTAAACCACCCAAGCACCCCATTTCCATCCTTTTTTTTTTTTTAAAGAAAAGCTTTAGGTTTTGATATTATTTATGTACTACTAAAAAGCAAAGACTATGTCTTCACAAACTTAACTTTTCCTGTGCATTGTGTAGAGCAAGTGCTCTGAGTATACACCAAATTATAATTAATGCCGTAATTTTGTTTACTAGAACAGCTGATTAAATGACACAAATTATTTTCTAACTCTGCTAGGGAATCTGGTTTCATGTGATCAGTTGTGACCACTAATTGTTTCATAAACTCTTTTAACTTTCATTTTGAAATAATATCAAATTTTAAAAAGCAGCAACAGTAGTACAAAGAATTCCCATATACCATCTCTCCAGCTTTCAAAATGATGACATTTCTACATAATTATAGTTTTTTAGTATTTTATTTATTTATTTGAGTGAGAGAGAGAGAGAGAGAGAGCACAAGTGATGGGGAGGGGTAGAGGGAGAGGGAGAAGCAGGCTCCCCACTGAGAAGGGAACCTGATGCGGGGCTTGATCCCAGGACCCTGGGATCATGACCTAAGTCAAAGGCAGACACTTAACTGACTGAGCTACCCAGGTGCCCCCATAACTACAGTTTTATAATAATCAAGACTAGGAAGTCCACAATGACAGTACTATTAAGTAATCAACAGACCTGCACAAATTTTACCAATTGTCCAACTAATGTATTCTTTTCTGATCCAAGATTCAATCCATAATCCCACATCACAATCAACCATCATGTCTCTTTAATTTCCTCCAAATCAGGTTGGTTCTTTGTCTTTCATGACCTTATCCTTTTGAAGAAGACTAGACATTTACTTTGTAGAATGTCTCTTCTTTTGGGTTTGTCTATGTTTCCTCACAATCAAATTCAGGTTCATATTTTTGGCAAGAAGATCAAAAAGGCATTATGCCCTTTCCACCATATCATATCAGGAAGTACATGTTGTTGCTAAGTCTCATTACTGGTCTTGTTAATTTTGATCACTTTGAAGTCTGACTGCAAGGGACCAAACTTGAGATCACTCTACTTTATTGCAACTAAACCAACTTCAGTTCCCAACTTCACATTCAAACTTTAATTTTGGAAACAGTTGTTGTTGAGATAATGGTGTATGAGCTTTACTTGGAAACAAGATTGTCATTATCTCTTGAATTCTGTGATTTAGTCTCTGGAAACCAAAACATGAATCTAAATATTTTGTGCAAGTTAAAGGAATTGGCACGTCCAAGTTCAGTCTCCCTCATTGGTTTTCTTCCCTGTCTTGCCACATTTGGGCAAAACCCAAGATAACAATACTCTGTTATCTACTGTCTATTCTTTACTAGAAATGGAGCAACATGGATCACATTCCCCTCCAAAACTCATTTAATATATACTTTCAATTCTTCCATTTTCAGTCCTTTATCATAACAGTCAACCAAATACTTTTTTTTTTTTCCTTAGGGAATAATCTCTTGCTGACCATAACTTCCCTTTAATTGTTGAATGATATTATAAGGTCAGTATATGTAAAGAGAAATAAGAACAACAGCCCAGTGTTTAGTGACAGGAATGCAGGAAAGATAAAAACACAAATGTTATAAGAGCTACCAGAAAAATTACTGAGAGTGTAACTGGATATGTCTCTGTGCGGGAAAGGTTAGTGAAACAAGGTGCACCTGGGTGGCTCAGTCGCTTAAGTGTCCACCTTCGGCCCAGAGCATGATCTCAGGGTCCTGGGATCCAGTCCTGCATTGAGCTCCCTGCTCGGCGGGGAGTCTGCTTCTCCCTCTGCCCCTCCCCCCACTCACGCGCTCACGTACTCTCTCTCCTGCAGGTACTCACATGCATGCAAAAGTAAATAAATAAAAGCTTAAAAAAAAAAAAAGATTAGTGAAACAAGACTCATCCCTCTCTAAATCAGAAATTCAGTTGGAAATGGGATGAAAGACCAACAACACAAATGGTAAAGAGCCACATATGGAAAGGCTCATGAAATAAAACCATCCAGGTCCATCATCATATAAAAGCTGTGCTACCAAGAGGGCTAGCAGGTTGACATATGCTTATGTGAACCGAAACAGAGCTGATGAGATTCTTCTAGTGAGACAATCTGACCACTCTGGCTGCTTTATCATTAAAAGCAGAGAATTCTATTGCTATGTGATGATCCAAGTACTATGGGTTTTCATGGCAGAAAGTATTAAAATTGTGTGGTCGTCATTTGAGGTTCAATGTGTTCATAGACTCCAACAGGATTTATCCCCAGTGAAACATGGTAAATATGCAATTTGGAACATTGAAGCACAACTATCTATAGTTTATTTATTCTGGAAGAGCCTATGAAATCAGAGGGGAAAGACCTCTTTTTTAGTAACTCTAGTATTCAGATAATTTAATTGGGAACCTTTGACTCACCACCGCCGTATAGAACAGAGCTGGTCACTCATTCCTAACATCTAGTCCTGGATGGAGAAGCAGTTGATATCCCTTGCATTCCTCGGCACACAGATATCTGGGTGACAGAATGAAAGAGTTTGAGTCCAAATGCTCTAGGCTATTAGGGACCTCAGCTGTTTTCACTGTTCTCTTTTAAGCTAAATGAGTCCTAGCGTTTTACATCAACATCAACAGTGAATGTTCACTTGACAAAATACATTAATAACTCCTCTACATTCCATCTCTCTTGACAACACCATTCAATTATTAACCTGTCTTTTCTGAAAATGATGCCATAGAATTAAATTCATGAGCTGCTTTCCCTGCTGCATTTTTTAAGTTTTTAAATAACAAAGACAACCTCTGTAGTTATTTAATACTTCCAGAAAGGAGTACATTTTTTTAGCTACTTCATGATTAACTATTGAAATGTGTAAGCCTAGGAATTTAAAGGGTCTGCAAAAACCAAACACCTTCTAAATCTGACTTCCATTTGAAAAATTAGAGGACCATTGAACTCTTATTATAACTGCCTGTTGCTTAAAAGATCATACGGAATAACAAAGAGAAGTAAATAGATCCAATGAAAGGAGTTTCTGTGGCTGGCTGCTTGGGTTTGTTCTGTGTAAAATGCACATTTTTATTTAAATTAGACAAGTGGCAGGGTTTCCTGCCTAAAGAGACTGCTTGGATTCCTGGTTTGGAAGTGTCACCTCCATTCTTTATCAGATAATCATAATTAGGGCGAATGAGCCAACCAGGGAAGTATGAAGTAAGTCAAAAAGTGTATTGAATGGAAACAAAAAAGACCTCCAACAAGCAGACCACCAGGGCACAATCAGGGGGAAACATCTATAGTGCAAACACACAGCCCAGGAAAAGCTGCTGGGCGCCAATAATGTGACTGCTGAATTATAGAGCTCATAGCAAGTTTGAATCCTGACTGTCTACATTGCCTACCTAGTTCTTTTTAAATTATGTCCACTCTCTCAATACAGCCCTCAAATATTCAGGTGTTTCTTTCTCTCTCTTTCACTGTTCATCAAAGCAGCCCATGATAGATATAAATTATGTTAGTTCTTATATTTGCTTGTGGTATTTTTCTGCTCCAATTTGAGAAGCCTTTCAACAACACTGGCATTTCCCCGCCCTAGCACACAGATACAAAAATCTTCTGAATCCCTACACGTACTCCTTTGGATGCATTGTAGAATCTGCATCAGATAGTAATAATTGCTATCAGACCCCTCTAAAATTCTGTTTTTACAAAGTTTCAGGATTGCTAAGTGTCTTTTTCTTTAAGAAAGATTCCTGAGGGAAATTTCTGGGCCAAGCCAAAACCAAGACCTGAACTTTGATTAAGTACAAAGGGCATGGTAATTACTACAGGGATAGATGAGGTCAAGGCCAGGTTATTTTTCAACATGGTGGAAAGACAGAAGAGAATCATGTAATTAATTTGAAGGAAGCGTGGATGTAGATTTTGGAAACCTGGTAGCTCAAGAAAATGGGAGGTAGCAAACAGATTCCAGATTAGTGACTACTAGACATTGGAATGATAACACATATATATTACCAGGCTTCATTTTCCATGAATTCTGATTCAGTAGGTCAAAGGTGGGGCACAACGATCTGCATGTTTTAGATGTACAGACGATTCTGATTCACGTTGTCATCACAGAGAACACTTTTGAGGAGCACTGTCCTCATATATGATTGAACTCTTTTAGTGACAAGGGACATAAACTCATCTCAAATTTATTTAAGCCAAAGAAGCAGGATTGTATTAATTAAAGTGGTCAAAATGTTCAAGAGCACATCTTTAAGGTTAAGATGAAGGTGGACCCAGGTACTGAAAGGAAATCATCTGGAAACTTTTTTGTCTTCTGGTTTTGATTTCATACTTGCTTGCTTCATTCTCAGGCAGGCTTTGACTAAGAATGGTGTTAATATGGTACTAACAGATCTGGCTTAAAGTATACTAGCTTAGTGAACCTATTAGGAAGATGACTTTTATTTTAAATTAGTTCAACAAATTTACTTTGATTTAATTATATTGAATTAATTTATTAAATTAATTAATCTATGGAATTAATTTGGCCTACTGAAATAAATGCAGTGGGAAGGAGGATGGAGCATACTAATTAACTGCTTTTGTCTGTGCCCCCCACCCCGGATTTTGGGATGAGGTCTTCACACACAAACCGAATGGACTGAAGAAGAATCAGGATTAGAATGTGGGATTGGATTTCCAAAAGGAAACCTGGATCCTACTCTCAGAAGAGGAAATCAATGCTAAGAAAGAATAAACAATGTTATGTCCACTACACATGGATTCAGATAAAGTAAAGAGACTCCTGGACCAGAATTCAATGAATCTAGGTAATGGCCAGCAACTCAGGAAGATGTTAGCTTATGGAATGGCGGTCCGTTATTGTTGAGTAAGGATGTGCTTTCTTTACACAGAACATGTACTCTCTGCTTGGAAGAAGCACAAGTGTCTAGGAATGTGTTCATAGGGTTCTGGGAAAGCCGAATTCAATAGGTACTGGAAGGTATTCTCACAGCAAAGACAAAGTTCTTTGAGGGAGTTTGATAGATGGGTGTAGAAATCTGAATGCAAAGACTTCAGCAACAGACTATTAAAGAACTTAGTTGGGGCACCTGGGTGGCTCAGTGGGTTAAGCAGTTCCGGTCATGATCCCAGGATCAAGGGATCAAGCCCTATATCGGGCTCCCTGCTCAGCTGAGAGTCTGCTTCTCCCTCTCCCTCTGCTCTTCCCCTCTGGTTCTGCTCTCTCTCTCTCTCTCTCAAATAAATAAAATCTTAAAAAAAAAAAAAAGGAACTTAGTTATTATGGGAGCCTGGGTGGCACTGTCCATTCAATGAACAACTCTTGGTTTTGGCTCAAGTCATGATCTCAGGGTCATGAGATGGAGCCCTGAATTGGACTCCACACTCAGTGGGGAGTCTGCTTGGGATTCTGTCCCTCCTTCTTCCTCCACCTCTCCCCCTGCTCTCTCATTCTAAACTATATAAATAAATCTTTTAAAAAAAGAATTTAGTTATAGAAAATGATTCCTTAAGGTGATTTACCTCTAATCAGAAACTTGGAGAAATTTTAAAGGTTTATATAGTGTGTTGGTTCAAAATAGATTTTACTTCAATATATTGTTCAGGAAAATTAGGAAAGGATATAATAATTATGTTTGATAAATGAAAAAGACCATAATAATCTGTGATTAAAAGTTATAGGTTGATGTGAAAGGTAAGATATACGTTGTTGGTTTGTTTATTACCTGTGAATTTAAGGTCTTTAACATTCAGCACCTGTCGCATGGCATTAAGCTATGAATATATACACACATACTATATACAAAACATATATATACATATATATGAGGATATAAATTATATACTTTACTTTTTTAATTTAGTAAAATAAATAGAACTTACAATTTACCATTTTAATCATTTTAAGTGTATAGTTTAGTGGCATCAAGTGCATTCACATTGTTGTACAACTATTATCACTATCTATATGAAAAACTTTTTCATTATCACAAAATAAAACTCTGTATCCATGAAACAATAACTTCCCATTCCTCCCTGATAGCCACTGGTAACCACTGGTCAAACTTCTGTCTCTATAAATTTGATTACCTCAGATACTGCACCTAAGTTGAATCATGTAGTGTTTTGCAGGGTTTGTCTTTTTTTAGCTGACTTATTTCACTTAGCATAATGTCCTCAAGGTTCAACCATGCATAGCATGTAGCAGAATGTCTTTCCTTTTTTTTCTTTATTTTTCTTTCTTCTTTCTTTCTTCTTTCTTTCTTTCTTCCTTCCTTTCTTTCTTTCTTTCTTTCTTTCTTTCTTTCTTTCTTTCTTTCTTTCTTTCTTTCTTTCTTTCTTTCATTTTTTTTTTGAGAAAGAAAGAGTGGGAGTGGAGCGGGGGGATTGGGGAAGGACAGAGGGAGAGAGAGAGAGAGACAATCTTAAGCAGGCTCTATGCCCAGCTTGGAGCCTGACTCAGGGTTTGATTTCACAACCCTGAGATCATGACCTAAGCCAAAACCAAGAGTCAGTCACTTAACTGATTGAGCCACCCAGGGTGCCCCATGCCTTTCCATTTTTAAAGCCAAATAATATTCCATTGTAATAATATACTACATTTTTTAAAAATCCATTCATCCATCAGCAGAGCAGACATTTCAAGGTGTTTCTATCTTTTGGTTATTGTGACAATGCTGCTATGACAATGGGTGTACAATGTGTATATATATATATACACATTGTACATACATATACATATATACACACACACACATATATAATATGCGATTAAAAGTTTTATATATGTATGTGTATATATATATATATATATATGAAAAAGGAAGTCTGCAAATGTATGGTTTTCAGTTGGTAAATATCAAATTTTTATATTTTGCATTATAACTGTCATTAGCATAAAAAATCTTATAACTTATAAAATGATATTCCTTCAACACAAGTGAGTGCTTGCTTTGGCAGCACGTGTACTAAAACTGGAAAGATACAGAGAAGATTAACATGGCCCCTGCATTAGGATGACACGCAAATTCATGAAGCATTCCATTATTAAAAGAAACAAAACAAAACAAAAAAAAACAAGTGTAGGTAGAAAGCCTAAAGAAATTAATTGTGGAAGTTTATAGACTTTCAATAAGCATGACTAGACTTTAAGTGACTGCTGTGTAAATAACATTAGGGTGTGTTACACATCATTGCTTCCAGCGGGTGATACCACCTATGGTACTCAGAAGAACTGTAGGTGGAATCTGGACAAACATTTTAGTTCCATGGTTATATATACATTTTTTTGTGTATTGTGAAAGCATGTCATCAGTGCATGAAACATGAGACAACCTTAGAATAATGCCTTGTTACAACACACACAAAACAGTGAGTCTGAAACATAAAATTTTTTAGAAAAGTAGTAAGTGAATATGGCAAAAATTGTTAAGGTAATGACTGAAATTTTGGTAATTTATCATGTACTTAGGGAGAAATAGTGGAAAATAAACCTATTACCAGGAAGAAAGATAAAAGTCAATTAAGTTTGCATTTGTATGCATAGAAATGACAGAATAAGAGGTCTTAACACATTAGAAAGAAAGAACTAATGTAGTATTTATTAAATGCATGTGCATACAAGAGACATAAAAAAAAGGAAGAATTTGACTGGAGTTTGAACTAACACTTGAAAGAAGTGATAGAAAGAAATGTTTGCCTCAATGTTCACAGTGCTGATGTCTGATTCTCTTCCTGCCAAAATTAGCTTAAGGAGAATGGAATGATTTTCACATTGACTCCTTTTAGCAGATGAACCTGGTTTTCTTGTTCATCGTCAGTTTCAAACCCCAAATGCTACACTGAACATACCACTGCATTTATCAGACCTAAGAACAGTTAAGTTAGCTCTTAGCAGATAATTATTATTGTTTTCTATTCAAAACGTTTTTTTACATGACATCTAAACTCTAGAGGTGAATTATAAAGCTCAGTGCAAATTACTTGACTTTTTCTTTGTTGAAGGTTAAATAGGTAATAGACAGGTTCTCATAGATTAAAGTAACTAATGAATCAAATAGTTTAGTTTTTGATATTTTGATGTTTGGCCATTTCCTAAAACGTACCCATGATGAAACTTGTTTTTTTCTTATCTTTTTTTATCTTATATTTTTTATTACAAAGCAAGAATCAAAATAGTAGAGGATGAAAAATAGGATATTTTGGTAGGTAATGAAGTCATTCATTTTTAGGGAAACAATTTTAAAACATCAGTTCTTAATCTCAGAAGGCCATATATTCATGATGCTACAGTCTTAAAGATTTGAGTTGAGAGCATTGCATAGGCATATCTGAATGTGTTTCAAATGAGCACTTCTCATTATCTTCAGATGAAATACAGGAACCAGCAAACTAGAACACTACCTGGAAAAGGACTTCATCTGAAACTTCAGAAGCCCACAGCTCCACCACAGATTAGATCCATAGAAAGTGCTTAATATACTTAAATTTTTGTGGATGACTGATAATATATGCTCATTTGAATGAAAGTCATCTAAAATTTCTAACTTGAACTTAAATATCCAAAAATTAAGGAAAAGCTAGCTGTCTTTTGAAAGTCAAAACCTACATTTTGTAAGCACAAGATTAAAGGCAGAAAATTTTAAACACTTTTACAGTTTATGTCAAAGACATAAAAGTATTTGGAGTTTATGAGAAAATGGATTAAATCTGAGAATACAGCACCCTTTTTCTGGATTGCTTGGTCTTTTTCTTTCTCTTTTTCTCTCTCCTGACATAACTGCATTCATTAAAATATATCTATCCTAGATTATTAAATTTTACTGTACTTCCTAGATTGTGGAGTACCTCTGATTTTTGAACATATTAACTTCAAATTTAAATATTATAAGGTCAAATCTGATTCTTCTTAAAGAAAAACAGGCTAATTTTATCCATTTATTTGCTCTCCATTACAGCCATTGTAAATGTTTTATTGAATATTTTTTAAAAAGATAAATACCTTTTCATATGGGTCTCTAAGAAAATGCTGGAATCGCAGAGTATGCCCTCTGATGATTTTTATAATCAAAAAGATTCAGTCTTTTTAAAGTTTCAATAATTAGAAAACTATTTTTGCAATTTAAAAATATATATGCATACCATCAACATTCTCAGATTCTGGAGTCTATGAATTAATATTTTTCAAAAATTGGTATAAAGCACTTGAAAATACAACTTAGAATATTGATGATAACATTTTAAGAGTGAAAAATATGGAATTAACATTCCCTATTAATATTGTTTTTCAAAATGTGTTAAAGGCACTATTATGCAGCATTTTCAAACGTGTTTCATGAACACACTATTTTTTGTCAAATGGTTTATGATAAAAGGAGTTAGTGGTCCAAGAAATTTGGGATATGTGTTCCATCAAGCCATAATGCACATTAGCATATTAAGGTCTCTAAGGCAGTAGGATTACTCTAACATGGCTCTAACTTGAACTTATGTTTCATAATTTTTTTTTAAAGGAATCTTTTTTTTTGAAAGATTTTATTTATTTATTTGAAAGAGAGAGAATGAGAGAGAGCACGAGAGGGAAGAGGGTCAGAGGGAGAAGCAGACTCCCCGCTGAACAGGGAGCCCGATGCGGGACTCGATCCCGGGACCCCAGGATCATGACCTGAGCCGAAGGCAGCCGCTTAACCAACTGAGCCACCCAGGCGCCCTGTTTCATGATTTTTTTTATGGCTCTCAGAACTGATGGAGACCGTAGAAAATGATGTTTAAGAGGACACTGTGGGTCCAGAATGCTGGGATTCAAATCTTGCTACTTAAGTCTTCTTGGAGTTTTTTAACTGTGAAATGGGACCACTGATATAATAGCATCTGTCTTATAAAATAATTATGATTATTATATTAATATATGTAAGGGCTTGGAATAATGCACAGAACAATGGACACTTAAAAATGCTATTATCATGATTTGGTGAACTGTTCTGGGGCTTTGAAATAACCCATGATCGATTCATTTGTTCCCATTCTCTCATTAATGTATATGTATATGTATGTGTGTGTGTGTGTATATATATATATATATATATATGCATTATATATATGCACATATGCATATGTATACATGTACATCTATCCATCTAATCTAGTCTTTTTAATAAGTTTAATTCTTGGGGTGCCTGGATGGCTCAGTTGCTTAAGCGTTTGTTTTCAACTCAGGTCATGATCCCGGGGTCCTGGGATCCAGCCCTGCATTGGGCTCTCTGCTCCGTGGGGAGCCTGCTTTCTCCCTCTTCCTCTGCAGCTCCCCCCACCCCCTGCTCATGTTCTCTCTCTCTCTCTCAAATAAATGAATAAAACCTTTAAAAATAAAAATAAAAAATGAGTTTTATTTCTCAACATATTACAAAATACTTTCAATGCAAAATCATAAATAAAAGCAATCTCATCCCTTGGGTTAAGATATTTAGTTTGTTAAAAAGCAGTTTACTATATTTTCTTAAAATAGAAATAAAATCATGTCCTTCTCTCCAGGAACACTGTCCAGTTAGCTATATGAATTAGAGATAGCATTTGCCAAAGACATACCCACCTTTGACTCAGCCCTCTCATTTCCAGACTACTACACAGAACTCCTTAAATCTTTTGCTGGGACTTTGAAAATGAGTTTCTGCTCAAACATGTGTTCTCTTTTGTAACCAGAATATAAGTTTCTGAGAGTATTTTCCTAATACTGTGTATCTGGTTGCTAGATAGACATGGTCTGTTCAGATTTCATTCCTAGGTTAGACATATATAACATTTTTATTAAAATCCATATATTTTATAGTGAGATTGAAAGAAAAAATTCCACATTGCCCATATATTGCTCTAATTTTTCCCACAGTCTCATACAATGAGCAAAAATGCTAACTTATTTATGCTTTATTTTAATTAAAATGATCTTTATTTTTTAAATGAATCATTAGTCTAATGTATATTGCTAAATAATAAGACAGGAATTTATTGGCTTACATAATTATACCATTCAAGCTGTGAAATTTACTTTAGGTACTTCTGTATGTAAAGCCTTAAATCAATGGGTCTCAGTGGGGATGGTACCACCCTCCAGGGTATATTTTGAAAATTTATGGAGGTTATTTTTAGTTATCATAACATTTGGGGGGTAGTCACTACTAGAGTTTTGTGAATGGGGCCAGGAAGTTTAGACATCATGCAATGATCAAGATTGTTCTGCAAAAAAATATTATCCATATCCTGTAGAGCTCTTAAATATCTTCCATGCTTCCAAAATGCATGTTTATACCTAAACCTATAGACTAAAACTCCATTTTACATATAAATTCAAAACAGGTTTTTTGGGGCTGCTTTAAGGCAAACTGAATAGCTAAGAAATGCAAATACTATATAAATCAAAGAAAAGTTTTTCTGTTTTAAACTTTACTAAGAATTGCATATCATTTTGAATTTACCATTAAATCTGGTCACATTTCTCATGGAATTTTAATCTGGATCATTCTCAATTTGTAGGTTTTGAATGCAAATTTGTAATAGAGGATATCTGAGACTCTTTTTCATGGCCAGATGAAAATATTATTAAAATTAGTGGAGACTTAAAATATAGTTATCTCACTAAATTTTATTAATAAAGCTTGTCTAAAAATAACTCATGTTCTTGACTTTCTATATTTGAGTATTTCTACAGAACAATGACAAATTTAATTGTGAGAAAACATTGAAAATATTTATTTGCTATACTTAAAGTTGACCCATAAACCCAATGGGGGCTATGGGCAGTGACTTTCTCATGCAGTCAAAAATCCGTGTGTAGCTTTTGATTCCCCAAAAACTTAACTACTAATAGCTCACTGTTGACTAGAAGCCTTACCAAGAACATAAACAGTTGGTTAACACATATTTTGTATGTTATATGTATGATATTCTGTATTCTTACAATACAGTAATGTAGAAAAAAGAATATATTAAGAAAATCATTAAGGAAAAGAAAATATATTTACCATACTATCCTGTATTTATATGAAAAATCCATGTATAAATGGACCCACACTGTTCAAACATGCTATTCAAGCACAAACTGTATGTATATATTTATTTTATTTTTTTAGAGAAAGAGAGAGCAGTGGGGAGAGGGGCAGAGGGAGAGGGAGTGAAGGAATCTTAAGCAGGCTTCATGCCCAGGGTGGAGCCTGACATGGGGCTCAATCTCATGACCCTGAGATCATGACCTGAGCCAAAACCAAGAGGTGGACATTGAACCAACTAAGCCACCTGAGCACCCCAAAATGTTGTTATTAAAAAGGTTCCAATTAAGTTAAGAAGTATTGTGTAAGAATATGAAGAAATATTACAATATCTCTGAGCCCTGGACTTTTAGAATCACCCTTGTAGATAATTTTGAGAGATGACCTAACTCTTCTCAGAATTATGTGACTACCTTACAACCACACATCTAGTACCACCAAGGAAAGAGCAAGAAACCAGGTTTCTGTACTTCTAGTAAACTCTATAGAACTATAGTAATGTACATTTACTGAATGAAAATACAGGGTTAAACAAAAGTAATCAGTCAACCAATATTTGTCTTAAATTAATTCTTATCCTCTTATGTTTTAAAATAAAACAGTGTTTTTGCAACTTTTCTGATAACTCCTTTCAACTGTATGAAAAATATCAGAACACTTTGTCTTAGTTAATTCTACTGTTGACTTTGAGTCCTGCCTTAGAGACCTTAAGACTTTACACACCTTAAATAATAATTGGAATCATGAATCATTTTTATCTCCGAGTCAATAGAAGACCCATTTATGCACTGTGCTGAGGGAGAAACGAAATCCCAACCCAAAACTCCAAATCACTTTGTCTTCAGGATTAGGCAGCCTTAAATATTATTTCCTTTGCTTTGCTCCTTCAACTGAAAGAATGTGGGTCTAAAAGCAATTTTAGTAAGACCTGAATGAAATTATAAAGCATTTTATAAAACCGATCCTATTCTCCTGAGTTTTGATAATAAAATGCACCTTGTTCCTGGAAAATACCAGAATTGTGGTCTAGAAATGATGTGCAGTGACCGGCCTACGTAATACTTGAGTCTTTGGAATATTAATTTACTGAATGATTGGTTGCTTATCGCAAATTTGGTTGCAAATTTGGCAATGCTGACACTGGTACAGTCATTCTCTCTGTTAATTATTTTGTAGGTGCACTGCCTACTAAAAGGTTCATAAGAGCAATGTGCTATAACGGGCTTTCTTACAGCTGCAGTTCTACCTAATTTGTACTTTGGCACTCGAAAGATTATAATAAATGAAGTGCAGCTTTCAAAGTTTCAGACACACCAATTTTTCCCTGTTTGGCAAAGGTGGATTTAATTTGACTTTCACGAGTGCAAAATCTGTCTCCTCAGAAGTTGGTCAAACTATTAATTTTATGGCAGGGGCAACTGAGTACAGTAAACCTTTTCACAAACCCAGACAGCTTAACCTAATTAAAAGGTTGTTTTGACAGGTGGTTTAAAGTAGAAGGAATACTATCAAGAACGTTTCAAGAAATGAGTTTGATGAATATATAGAGTGTGCATAAAGGTGAAAAGGTGATTTGGAAGGCTGTGATGACAGGTCTGTGTCCAGAAAGTGGAAAGGAGACCTCAAGATCTGTCTGTGTACTTAATCGGCCATTTCTTTCTCTTATTTAGATATTTTAAGACATGAATAACACCAAGTTCATGTAAACACCAAAAGATATTGAGAACTGACATTGACCATGAAAAGAACTTGCAATGAAAGATGGCGGAGGAGTAGGAGACCTAAATTTCATCTGGTCCCAGGAATTCAGCTAGATAGGGATCAAACAATTCTGAACACCTATGAACTCAACAGGAGATCGAAGAAAAGAATAGCAGCAACTCTCTGAACAGAAAAGCTGCCACTTTCTGGAAGGTAGGACATTTAGAGAAGTGAATCTGAGGCGATATTCGGGAAGATAGACCGTGGGGGAAAGGGGCCTCGGTCAGCCACTACCGGCAAGTGATAGAGCAGCAGAGCACAAAATTGGAACTTTTAGAAGTTGGCTTTCTGAGGGAGTTTGCTCCCGTGGCTAAGCAGGGGGTGGAACACTCGCTGGGACGCTGTGGTCTCAGGACCCCCGGGATCACAGAAAGACCGGGGGTGCCTGAGTGTGGCAGAGCTCCCAGGTATCCGAGCAGGGAAGCCGGCTGCAGAGAGGGAGCCAAGGAGTGGTCTCTCAGCTCAGGGTTGTCATAAACCGTGATCCACGGCGCAGTCGGGCCACTCCTCTTTCAGCAGGGACCCAACAAGCAGCAGATCTGGGGAGACTCCCCTTCCTCCCCTGGGGGGAGCAGCATGGAAGCGCACCACAGGAATCTGATGGATTTGGAGACTCCACATGGGGTCGGGTGCCAGAGATAGAAATGCTCGGTCACAGGCCAGGGGAGCATGGAGTGCAGCCAGAGATGAGAGTGACTGACTGCTTTTCTCTGGCGGTTCACTGAGGAGTGGGGCCCCCAAGTTCTTGACTCCTCCGGGGGAGACTGGAAGGCTGCCATTTTCACTCTCATACTCAAAAGCTGTACAAAAAGCTTGCAGGGAACAAAAGCTCCCCAGAGCAAACCCGAGCAGATTACTTAGCCTGGACCAGCAAGGACAGGGCAATTGCACCTACAGCAAAGACGTTTGGGAACCACGGCAACAGGCCCCTCCCCCAGAAGATCAGCACGAACAGTCAGCCAAGACCAAGTTTGCAGATCGATGAGAACGGGAGAACTCCAGCACTAGGGGAATAAGGCACATAGAATTCATGGCTTTTTTCCCCCTGATTCTTTAGTCTTTCAAAGATAATTTTTTTAATTTTCTTTTTTTTTTCTTTTTGAAAATTTTTTCCCTCTTTCAACGAATATCTTATCAATCCCTTGTTTAAAAATCTTTTTTATTTTTCATTTTTAGAGTCATATTGTATCACTTCATAGTAGTTAACCTTATTTTTGGTATATATATAAGTTGTTCTCTCTTTAAAATTTTGGGATACAATTTCTTCTAACAGACCAAAATATACCCCAAATCTCAAGTATATGGCTTTGTTCTAGTCTCCTGCCTGATCACATTCTCACCCCCCTTTTTTTTTTATTATTAATTTCTCTTCTTTCTTTTTTCAACCAACTTCTTATCAATTCCTTTTATAAAATATTTTATAATTTTCATCTTTACAGTCATATTACATCCCTTCATCATATTAACCCTTATTTTTGTACATATATAAGTTTTTCTTTCTTTAAAATTTTGGGAGGCACTTTCTTCTAACAGACCAAAATACACCCAAAATCTAGTGTGTGGCACTAATCTATGCACAACCCTGATCATATTTTATCATATTCTTTTTTTTTATCTTTATCTTTTTCTTTTTTCCCTTCTTCTTTCTTTCTTTCCTTTTCTTTTCCCCTGGTTTCAGGTCTCTTCTGATTTATTTAGTGTATATTTTTCTGGGGTCATTATTACCCTGTTAGCATTTTATTCTCCCATTCATCTATTCTTCTCTGGACAAAATGACAAGAAGGAAAACTCACCTCAAAAAAAAGAACAAGAGGCAGTACCGACTGCTAGGGATCTAATCAATACAGACATCAGTAAGATGTCAGAACTAGAGTTCAGAATGACGATTTTAAAGATACTAACTGGGCTTGAAAAAAGCATGGAAGATATTAGAGAAACCCTCTCTGGAGATATAAAAGAACTAAAATCTAACAAAGTTGAAATCAAAAAGGTTATTAATGAGGTGCAATCAAAAATGGAGGCTCTAACTGCTAGGATAAATGAGGCAGAAGAGAGAATTAGTGATATAGAAGAACAAATGATGGAAAATAAAGAAGCTGAGGAAAAGAGAGATAAACAACTACTGGAACATGAGGGCAGAATTCGATAGATAAGTGATACCATAAGACAAAACAATATGATAATAATTGGGATCCCAGAAGAAGAAGAAAGAGAGGGACAGAAGGTATATTGGAGGAAATGATAGCAGAAAACTTCCTTAATTTGGGGAAGGAAACAGGCATCAAAATCCAGAAGAAACAGAGAACCCCTCTCAAAATCAATAAAAATAGGTCAACACCCCGATATCTAATAGTAAAACTTACAAGTCTCAGAGACAAAGAGAAAGTCCTGAAAGCAGCTCAGGACAAGAGATCTGTAACCTAAAATGGTAGAATCATTAGATTGTCAACAGACCTAACCACAGAGACCTGGCAGGCCAGAAAGGACTGGCATCATATATTCAGAGCACTAAATGAGAAAAATATGCAGCCAAGAATATTATATCCAGCTAGGCTGTCATTGAAAATAGAAGGAGAGATAAAAAGCTTCCAGGACAAACAAAAACTAAAGGATTTTGCAAACACAAAACCAGCCCTACAAGAAATATTGAAAGGGGTCCTCTAAGCAAAAAGAGAGCCTAAAAGTAACATAGATCAGAAAGGAACACAGACAATATACAGTAACAGTCACCTTACAGACAATACAATGGCACTAAATTCATATCTTTCAATAGTTACCCTGAATGTAAATGGGCTAAATGTCCCAATCAAAAGACACAGGGTATCAGATTGGGTAAAAAAAAAAAAAAAAAAAAAAAAAAGACCCATTGATATGCTGTCTTCGAGAGACTCGTTTTAGACTGAAAGACACCTATAGATTGAAAGTGAAGGGGTGGAAAACCATTTACCATGCTAATGGACACCATAAGAAAGGTAAGGAGGCAATCCTTATATCAGACAAATTAGATTTTCAACCAAAGACCTTAATAAGAGATGAGGAAGGACACTATCTCATACTTAAAGGGTCTATCCAACAGGAAGATCTAAGAATTGTAAATACCTATGCCCCTAACACGGGAGCAGCCAATTATATAAGCCAATTAATAACAAAAGCAAAGAAACACATTGACAACAATACAATAATAGTAGGGGACTTTAACACGCCCCTGACTGAAATGGACAGATCATCTAAGCAAAAGATCAACAAGGAAATAAAGACTTTAAATGACACAATGGACCAAATGGACTTCACAAAACTATTCAGAACATTCCATCCCAAAGCAACAGAATACACATTCTTCTCTGGTGCCCATGGAACATTCTCCAGAATAGATCACACCCTAGGTCACAAATCAGGTCTCAACTGGTACCAAAAGATTGGGATCATTCCCTGCATATTTTCAGACCACAATGCTGTGAAACTAGGACTCAATCACAGGAGGAAAGTCAGAAAGAACTCAAATACATGGAGGCTAAAGAGCATCCTACTAAAGAATGAATGAGTCAACCAGGAAATTAAAGAAGAATTAAAAGAATTCATGGATACCAATGAAAATGAAAACACAACTGTTCAAAATCTTTGAGATGAAGCAAAGGTAGTCCTAAGAGGAAAATATATATCAATACAAGCCTTTCTCAAGCAACAAAAACGGTCTCAAATACACAACCTAAACCTACACCTAAAGGAGCTGAAGAAAGAACAGCAAATAAAGCCTAAACCCAGCAAGAGAAGAGAAATAATAAAGATCAGAGCAGAAATCAATGAAATAGAAACCAAAAGAACAGTAGAACAGATCAACGAAACTAGGAGCTGGTTCTTTGAGAGAATTAACAAGATTGATAAACCCCTGGTCAGACTTATCAAAAAGAAAAGAGAAATGACCCAAATCAACAAAATCATGAATGAAAGAGGAGAGATCACAACCAACACCAGAGAAATACAAATCAATTATAAGAACATATTATGAGTAACTCTCTGCCAGCAAATTAGATAACCTGGAAGAAATGGATGCATTCCTAGAGATGTATCAACTACCAAAACTGAACCAGGAAGAAATAGAAAACCTGTACAGACCTATAACCACTAAGGAAATTGAAGAAATAATCAAAACTCTCCCAAAAAACAAAAGCCCAGGGCCAGATGGCTTCCCAGGGGAATTCTACCAAATATTTAAAGAAGAATTAATACCTATTATTCGGAAACTCTTACAAAAAATAGAAATGGAAGGAAAACTTCCAAACCCATTTTATAAGGCCAGCATTACCTTGATCCCAAAACCAAAGACCCCATCAAAAAGGAAAATTACAGACCAATATCCCTGATGAACATGGATGCAAAAATTCTCACCAAAATACTAGCCAATAAGACCCAACAGTATATTAAAAGGATTATTCACTACGACCAAGTGGCATTTATCCCTGGGCTGCAAGGTTGGTTCAACATCTGCAAATCAATGTGATACAATACATTAATAAAAGAAAGAACAAGAACCATATGATCCTCTCAATAGATGCAGACAAAACATTTGACAAAGTACAGCATTCTTTCTTGATCAAAACTCTTCAGAGTATAGGGATAGAGGCTACACACCTCAATATCATAAAAGCCATCTATGAAAAACCCCCAGCAAATATCATTCTCAATGGGGAAACACTAAGAACTTTCCCCCTAAGGTCAGGAACACACCAGGGATGTCCACTATCACCACTGCTATTCAACATAGTGTTAGAAGTCCTAGATACAGCAATCAGACAACAAAAGGAAATAAAAGGCATCTGAATCAGCAAAGAAGTCAAACTCTAACTCTGCAAATGATATGATACTTTATGTGGAAAACCCAAGACTCCACCCCAACACTGCTAGAACTCATACAGGAATTCAGTAAAGTGGCAGGATAGAAAATCAATGCACAGAAATCAGTGACATTCCTATACAACAACAACAAGACAGAAGAAAGAGAAATTAAGGAGTCGATCCCATTTACAATTGCACCCAAAACCATAAGATACCTAGGAATAAATTTAACCAAAGAGGCAAAGAATCTGTACTCAGAAAACTATAAAATACTCATGAAAGAAATTGAGGAAGAGACAAAGAAATGGAAAAAGATTCCATGCTCATGGATTGGAAGAAAAAATATTGTGAAGATGTCAATGCTACCTAGAACAATCTACACATTCAATGCAATCCCTATCAAAATACCATCAACTTTTTCAAAGAAATGGAACAAATAATCCTAAAATTTGTATGGAACCAGAAAAGACCCCGAATAGCCAGAGGAATGTTGAAAAAGAAAAGCAAAGCTGGTGGCATCACAATTCCGGACTTCCAGCTCTATTACAAAGCTGTCATCATCAAGACAGTATGGTACTGGCACAAAAACAGACACATAGGGCGCCTGGGTGGCTCAGTTGGTTAAGCAACTGCCTTCGGCTCAGGTCATGATCCTGGAGTCCCGGGATCGAGTCCCGCATCGGGCTCCCTGCTCGGCAGGGAGTCTGCTTCTCCCTCTGACCCTCCCCCCTCTCATGTGCTCTCTCTCTCATTCTGTCTCAAATAAATAAATAAAATCTTTAAAAAAAAAAAAAAAAAAAAAAACAGACACATAAATCAATGGAACAGAATCGAGAGCCCAGAAATGGACCCTCAACTCTATGGTCAACTAATCTTCGACAAAGCAGGCAAGAATGTCCAATGGAAAAAAGACAGTCTCTTCAACAATGGTGTTGGGAAAAGTGGACAGCCACATGCAAAGAATGAAACTGGAACATTTCCTTACACCACACACAAAAATAGATTCAAAATGGTTGAAAGACCTAAATGTGAGACAGAAGTCCATCAACATCCTAAAGGAGAGCACAGGCAGCAACCTCTTCGACCTCAGCCGCAACAACTTCTCCCTAGAAACATCATCCAAGGCAAGGGAAGCAAGGGCAAAAATGAACTATTGGGACTTCATCAAGATAAAAAGCTTTTGCACAGCAAAAGAAACAGTCAACAAAACCAAAAGACAACCCACAGAATGGAGAAGATATTTGCAAATGACACATCAGATAAAGGGCTAGTATCCAAAATCTATAAAGAACTTATCAAACTCAACACCCAAAGAACAAATGACCCAATCAAGAAATGGGCAAAAGACATGAACAGACATTTTTCCAAAGAAGACATCCAAATGGCCAATAGACACATGAAAAATTGCTCAACATCACTCGGCATCAGGGAAATCCAAATCAAAACCTCAATGAGATACCACCTCACCCCAGTCAGAATGGCTAAAATTAACAAGTAGGAGACGACAGATGTTGGCGGGGATGCAGAGAAAGGGGAACCCTCCTACACTGTTGGTGGGAATGCAAGCTGGTACAACCCCTCTGGAAAACAGTATGGAGGTTCCTCAAAAAGTTAAAATAGAGCTGCCCTACAACCCAACCATTACACTACTGGGTATTTACCCCAAAGATACAAATGTAGTGATCCAAAGGGTACATGCACCCCGATGTTTATAGCAGCAATGTCCACAATAGCCAAAGTATGGAAAGGGCTAAGATGTCCATCAACAGATGAGTGGATAAAGAAGAGGTGGTATATGTATATAATGGAATATTATGCAGCCATCTAAAGGAATGAATCTTGCCATTTACAATGACGTGGATGGAACTGGAGGGTATTATGCTGAGCGAAATAAGTCACTCAGAGAAAGACATGTATCATATGATCTCACTGATTTGAGGAATTCTTAATCTCCGGGAACAAACTGAGGGTTGCTGGAGTGGGGGTGGGGTGGGAGGGATGGGGTGGCTGGGTGATAGACATTGGGGAGGGTATGTGCTATGGTGAGTGCTGTGAATTGTGTAAGACTATTGAATTACAGACCTGTACCTCTGAAACAAATAGTACATTTTATGTTAAAAAAAAAAAAAGAAGATAGTAGGAAGGGGAAAGTGAAGGGGGGGAAATCAGAGGGGGAGATGAACCATGAAAGACTATGGACTCTGAGAAACCAACTGAGGGTTCTAGAGGGGAGGGGGCCTGAGGGGATGGGTTTGCCTGGTGATGGGTAATAAAGAGGGCACATTCTGCATGGAGAACTGGGTGTTATGCACAAACAATGAATCATGGAACACTACATCAAAAACTAATGATGTAATGTATGGTGATTAACACAACATAATAAAATAAAAATAAATAAATTGGAGGTGTGTTAGGAAATAAATTGTAATTTTGAATTGAGATTGTTCTGAATATTAGCAAAAGCTCTCATGCCTTATTTCTATTGGAGTTTTTGAATCCTAAGGCATGAGATGATATAGAAATATTGCCGTTAGCCTGTCTTAACTGATTTGACCAGTTAACACACAACTTTTGGGCAACATTTTTTATCCTTTCATGCGGTTTCAGTGATAATAACAAAAAAAATGAACAAACAACTTCCCAGACTATGGTTCAAGAATGTTCTCTCAAGATAAGATCTATAAAATTTGTTTGGGTATGGTAGCATGTGGTCCTCTACTTTATATGCAACAAGGACTGATTCTCAGAAAGCAGATTCTTCTTGAGTCACTCTCATTTCTCACCCTCTGTTTATTTTCCCCAACTCTTCAGTAGAAAATGCAATCAAGGTGATACAAGGTTCTGGGTCCCAGAAAGTAAAATGAAACCAAATCAATATAGGTACACTATAGTCACTTAATAATCATATGCTATATTTATCTAAAAAGTAATAATTTCTTTAAAATTTAACACATTGATGGTGTCAAGATTTTCAGAAGGACTTGCCTTAGCATAGCCTCAACAAATTGCTTCTTTATCTCTCTGATGATGGATAATAACCTCTTAAAAATAATTGTCAATAAAGTGACATTATTGCTGATGACAAGAATAATAACAAATCTTAAGGTAACTTGCTCAAAGTCACATAAATTAACCTGTAAATTAATCAATAAAATTGAAAATCAATCCAAGTCTTTAAAATTTGGGGCACATTCTCTTAACCATTATGATTCTTGTAAAATTTTATGTTATTCAAATTTAAATAAACAACTTAAGATAAAATCCACTCAAAACCTAATATTTTCCCATTCAAAATGTGTTTAGACTAATGCAGATCTAGCCTAAATTCTAAAACATGGCCTCTACATGGGACAAAGAAATAAGATGAAAATATCAACTATTTTGAACTAATATATAGAAAAACTATAGCCAGAACTATGAAAAGTTTTTGCTGGTTTAATATAATTGGAACTAGGGAAAAAAGGAAAATTGACCCAGGTTAGGACCTGGCTTCAACCTGGGTTTTTGTGAGACAGGTGCCACCTCAGAAAAGGTAGAAAATTCACACTCCTGTCATCATATCAACATGAGCTGTGACTCTTGATCTAGACACCAATAGCAGCAAGACCGTGGTACATTTTGTCTCATTACACCTTGGATACTGGTCTTTCCTGCTTATCTACACCAAATCTTCCCTGCACACTGGGCCAAATGTTACTAAAATAAAGGGAGCTTTATAAATGACATAAACTAATGGGCAAGAAACAGAGTGAAACTGAGAGTTTTGCATGCATTCTAAAAGTTATAGATCCAATGAATAGAGGGAAATAGTTGAGAGCTAAGATAATGAAAAAAAAAGATTTCTTGATAGCAGATAACTAAGAAATTAGATTTAAAAATTAAGTTGAAAAGCTAGAAATATTAGAAAGCCAGGTACTAGAAGTAGGTGAAATAGACAACTTCAGGATAGGAGAGCTTGCTTGGATCCAAATTTTAGAAGAGTGTTCTGTCCACTATCTTCCCTTTAAATGTGTAAAGAGTACACATACCTATTTTTCAGAGGATAGGAACAAAGTTAATACCTTTTTCAGTCCCTTGTAATTGCATGGAAATAATTCTTTATCATGAAGTCAAGAGACGAAGTAAAAGGTACACACACAGACACACACACACACAGACACACACACAGACACACACACACAGACATGTTCACTAGACTTGTATCAGATAAAATCATTTGCAAGTATTTTTCCCATTCTATGTCTTTTTACTCTCCTGATAGGATCCTTTCATACAAAACATTTTAAAATTTTGATGAAATTCCATTTACCTTGTTTCTTTTTTTGTTTCATGTTTGTATAACACACACATCTGGGCATTTCATAAATGATCTTTAAAAATGGATTCTGCATGAAATTCCCCAGAAAGAAATTGGATTTAATATTTTAATCATGGAAATACAAGACAAAAATTTCTCTTCCCCAGTGTCAAAATACAAAAAAAAAACTATTGAAATGAAAAGTTTCTGTAACTCAGTTAAGAAAGAAACCTGTCCTAAATATAGTCATGAAACTAGATGTAGTCTTTATGCCACTTGGTAGGAATATTTGTCTACTTTGTTGCAGAAATATTAATGCATTTGATTATAAGTTGCTACTTCAGACCTCACTCAATCTAATCATTGGCATATGTACTGAATCAGTTTTCTGAAATCCAAAATATTCTGAATTTTGAAGATATCTTATCCCAGGAGATTCTGTAAGGGCTTGTGAATCTTCAGCGACATAGTAAAGTAGCAATGGTGTAACACCATTTTAGTGTCTAAAGAGATTTCCGTATATTACCTCACTTGAGGCTCACAAAAGATTTTTATAGTGGGTGTTATTTTTATTTTGCGAGTAAGAACACTGAGTCTCAAAGAGGTTATATGACTTTCCCAAAGATGGTAAAGCATAAGAACTGAGAGATTGAATCCCATGATTCCTGGCTCCAAAACCCAGTGGATAGCACAGCTTCTAGTTGCCAAACACACAGGAGGAAATCTCCTAAACAAGTTTATGCCCATGCTGTGCCATTCCCTTAAATATATATATATATATATATATATATATATATATATATATATATATAGGTGTTGATTATAAGAAATAGTCTGAGAGTGAAGTAGAAAAATGTATAAAAGTAAGAAGACATGCATTTTCAGGAAAATGTAAACAGAAAAGGATACTATTGCTAATAGAGTTGCAAATCTTCAGAGACAAATTATAGGGAAGGTAATATTATCCTCATTTTATAGTGAAGGAAACTGAGGTACAGAGTTATGTACTAACTTGTTCATGATTTCCAGAGTTAGTGCTGTTATCACTATTCCATACAATGTCACGCTATTGATACCATGAAATATGTTTTAAAGCAAAAACATTTAAACAGAGTAAGTAGGCATATTTTTTAGTTCGTTAAAGATGCAATTCACAATAATATTAACTAAGTAACCTTGATGAACATAGAATATTGAATATTGCCACAAGGCAACATAGTTAGAAAAGTAAAATGAAATTGACAATATATATTAAAGTCAATTATGTAAGCTGACAATAACATTAATATAATTTGTCTTCAGATAATGTAGGTGGTAATTAATTACATAGATTAATTTAATATATTTGTATATAAAACTGTTCTCTTCATATAAAGGCTATTGTTCCTTTTCAAGAGCATAATGGAATATTTCAAAATTTGATCTATATGACTCAGGGAAAATATCAGAGCCCAAACCATGTGTTTTAGAGGTTATATTATTTGACTACAATAAAATATCCCTTTAAATTAATAACAGCTAACCACCATCCAATAAAAATGAAACAAAATCACCTTTATCCAAAGAAATCAATAAAAATTCCCAAATAACTATAAACTTAAAACAAACCTACCTAAAACTTTTGTCAAAATTTTAGGAAATAAAAACTGAAATTATAATGACAATAATACGTATAAAAATGTGTGGTATTTATCCCAAGATGTATAAAGAGGAAATTATTATTTAATGTTTTTATTTTTAAAGACAAAAATTAGAATAAATAACCTATGCAATCAAGGGAAGGCACATAAAGTCACACGAACACACACACACTTATATGCACACACCTGTAAGGAGAATAGGTACTGCTAGAAAATTAACAGAATTTACAAATTGAGATAAGATTAAATTTTTTGAAAGATAAACCACTGACAAAGCTATTCATGGAAAAAGAAATACAACTGCTTACTATTATAAAATAGAGGATAAAAACACATTTAAAATACAGATTTGGCCTGAATAGGCCAGTAACTATAAAAGATATTCAAAATGTAATAACAACAAGCAAACACACTTTTTATCATTACCAAGACTAGAGAACTTTTCAGAAAATTCTAACAAACCATCTGAGAATAGATACTTTCATATAATTTGATCAGTATCAAAGCTTAGAAAAATGTGAAAAGCATGGAAAGATGTTTAATCATAATAGTAAATAGAAAAGATATGAACTACTAACACAGTAAAATATTACCTTTAGCTATCATATTTACCAAGATTTAAAAATAATGATGTGATTCAGTCGTGCTGAGACAATTAAAGAAAAAAATCATATCTGGCTCTTGAACGTAAATATTGATTGTGTTTTCCTGGAGGCATTTGCTACAGAAATACTGTAGGACATCTAATTCACTAATTCATACCTAAGAATGTGATGTAAGGAAGTAATAAAAGCAAAGTGCATACTCAAACATATATGTATAAGGATCTTTATTACAGTGTTGCTTCTTTTTTCAGTATCTAATAATATTTGTATGGTCAAGTCAATTTTGGTGCATTCATGTCTATAAATGGATTATTATGAACTCATCAAGAGAGATGATATAGAGATCTATTTATTGACACAGAAATAGCCTCATCATTTATGGGAAAATACAATAAAATATTTAAAATAATTTCTGTATATATTTTTATTTATCCATATTGCTTTATGTGTATTATAAAATATATACTGTATATGTTATGTGTTTTATATAAATAATTGTTAAATAGTTGATAAGTTAAGCAGAGCCCCCTAAGCATTTGTTAAACATCCACCAGAAATGAAGGGTTGGGGAAGACTAGTTCATAGAACAGTTGTAACTATAACTAAGTGTAGAAAGATTGGCACTATTTCAGCAAAAGGAAGGGAATATAAACAAAATCTTGGAGGTGAAGAGTTTGGTGGTTGGTGGGTGACCTATGCTGAATGAGAAACATGAAAGAAATCTGAATTATGGTCAGTTTATACAAGACTTGTTCCTGCATTCATCATGAACAACCTGCATTTATCTGGAAACTTGATCTTCTAGAGTGAAAAATCTTTTTTTGTTGCTCTTCACTGGGATCCATTTGACTCTTTCATAAACATGGCTTTTTTTTGGTGACATATCCAGTAAGACTCTGATAGTTCCTACCAAAACATTGGCACCTATTTGACATTTGATAAATGCTTCTTGAATATGAGCAGGACACAAGTGAGCACTTGGGCTAGCTGATAATGGTTTATCTGAATCTTCGTAAATATCTCTCTTCAGACTGTTTTCACGGAGGCACACTTCACGATGGATTGTCATTTCCTGGCCTCTTATATATCTTTTATAAAAGTGCTGATGCACGGTTGATCAATGAATAGAAACTGGACTGGTAGCAATATTTTGTATGATCCCAGCATTTGGCCATTACAAACATGGTTTCTATGAATATCTTGTACATATGCTTTTGTTTTCCTGTGTAACTGTAGCTTTAAGATAGATTCCCGGAACTGGTCAAAGTGTGTGCATGAAGAGCATTTTTGTTGCTCATTTATGGTTCACCTGTTGGCCATCCCTTTGTCTTTTGAAAAATGTCTATTCAGATCCTTTGTCAATTTTTCATTCTTTGCTATTAAATTATATGAGTTCCTTAAATATTTTAAATATTAATCTATCAGATATATAGTTTACAAATATTTTCTCCCAATCCATAGGTTTCCTATTCACCCTGCTGATTACTTCCTTTGTTCTGTGGAAGCTATTTAATTTAATGCAATACCAGTTGCCTACTTTTGCATTTGTTGACTATGCTTTTAGTGGCATGACCCAAAAAATTTATTCCCAAGATCAATGTCAAGAAACCTTTCCCCCTATATTTTATTCTAGTGGTTTTACAGTTTCAGGTCTTAAATTTAAGTTTTTAGTCATTTTGAATTGATTTTTATCTATAGTATGACATTAGAGGACACTTGAGGACACTTTCATTCTTCTGCATGTGAATATCCAGTTTTTCCAATACCACTTATTAAAAAGAGACTATTATTCCCTTATTGTGTGTTCTTGCCACCCTTGTCAAAGATTAGTTGACCCAGAATGTGTGAATTTATTTCTGGGCTCTCTTTTCTCTTCCTATATGTCTATTTTTAATGCCTGTACCATATTGTTTTGATTATCAAAGATTTATAATATATTTTGAAATCAAGGAGTATGAAATACAAATCAAAACCACAATGAGCTATCACCTACCACCTGTCAGGATGGCTATTATCAAAAAGACAAAAGATAACAAGTGATGGTGAAGATATGGAGAAAAGGGAATCATTTTTATTTTATTTACTTATTTGTTAATTGATTAATTAATTAATTAATTTATTTATTTGAGAGAGAGAGAGCATGGGGGAGGACCAGAGGGAGAGGGACAAGCAAACTCAGCACCGAGCACAGAGCCCAACACAGGGCTCAATCCCATGATTTGAGAACATAACCTGAGCTGAAATCGAGTCAGAGGCTTAATCAACTGAGCCACTCAGGAACCCTGAAAAGGGAATTCTTGTACATCCTTGGTGGGAATGTAAATTGGTAAAGCCAAAACAGAAAACAGTACAGAGGTTCCTCAAAAAATGAAAATAAAACTATCATATGATCCAGTAATTTTATATGTAAGCATGTATCTAAAGGAAATAAAAACTGGACCTAGAAGAGGTATCTGCACTCACATGTTCATTGAAGCATTGTTCACAATAGCCAAAATATGGAAACAACCTAAATATCTGCCAATGGATGAATGAGTGAATAAATGTAGTACACACACATGCGCGCGCACGCACGCAGCAATACTATTAGCCTTAACAAATAAGGAAATCCTGCCATTTGCAACAATATAGATGAACCTGGAGCACATTATGCTAAGTTCCATAAGCCAGGAACAGAAAGACAAATGCTGCATGATCTCACTTATATGTGGAATTTAAAACAGTCAAACTCACAAGAAGCAGAGAGTAGAATGGTGGTTGCTGGCAGAGGTGGGTGGAATGAGAAGTTGGTCAAAGGGTACGAGGTTTCAGTTACGCAAGATGAATGAAATCTGGAAATCTAATGTACACCATGGTGGCAATAGTTAACAATCCCGTATTATATACTTGAAATTTGCTAATAGAATAGATCTTAAATTAAATCTTCTCATTACACACACACACGATGGCAATTATGTAGAAGTGATAGGTAAGCTATTTGGCTTGATTGTGATGATCATTTCACAGTGTATATGTAAATCAAAACATTGAGTTGTACATCATGAATACACACAATTTTTATGTTAGAGAGATCACATTAAAAAAATGAAGGGAAAAATATGGGCATGCTGTGAATCTCTTTCTCCTCTACCTCCTTTCTCTTTTCTGTCTTTCTACTGTATTTATTTGTTACCTCCTTCATTCTGTGATAATATACTATTGTGGTTATAGATACTGCTGTGGTAATTTTGAAAAAAAATGAGAAACGGTTATTTGCCACAAGATTTCTACATCTTGGCAGTATTAAACTGTAAGTACAATGAATTCTAATAAAGTGTGGTTGAGTCTCCTTGGACTTTGTTAACTTTTCAAATTAAACTTTATTGATGTTTTATAGCTTCACATTGAGATTTTACAATTCTGTCTTTAGTGAAATTATTTTATGGGGGCGCCTGGGTGGCTCAGTTGGTTAAGCGACTGCCTTTGGCTCAGGTCATGATCTTGGAGTCCCGGGATCGAGTCCCACATCGGGCTCCCCACTCCGCGGGGAGTCTGCTTCTCCCTCTGACCCTCTTCCCTCTCGTGCTCTCTATCTCTCATTCTCTCTCTCTCAAATAAATAAATAAAATCTTTAGAAAAAAAAAAGAAATTATTTTATGGAATTAATGTTTTGAACTAAATTATTTTAAAACTTAACCCCATACAAAAAATATTATCTGGTTCTCAGATGAAAACATATGCAATGAAAGTTTAAACAAGCTAAAGATTATTGAATAAGATATATTGGGTTGAATTAATATTAAAATATTATAGTGATTTATCAATACAAATTGCTATTAATGCAGTGGTTTCAAAGATCAAAGAATAATCAGATGATTGGAAATATAACATGTTTTCCTAGGTTTTGCCACTGTCACTTAGGCCGATACTAGGCTGAGATAAATAAATGATTTTTTTTTTCCCAGTTAGATTACTTACTATGGAAGTTCCTGAACACACCATTCCTAAAATGAATGCATCCAATTCTCCATAGATACGAAAAAAAGGTTGCAGTGTGTTCTCCTTACCAAAGACTAAAGAGTTGGGACACTAAAAAGTGCTCTGTCTAGAACTTTATTTCTCTCCTTGATTGAGTTTTATAAGAAGCATTAAAGGTTAGGGAGTTGGGAGTCTCCTAGATTACTGACAAGAAAATAACTCATGAGATGAATTTGTCTCCCAACATTGAGATCAAGCTCAAGAGATAAATTAAGGAGAACCTGACTTATTATTAAGATTCAGTCTTAAGTAAAGATAATAAATTTGTTTTACCTGGGCACACGCACACACACACACACACACACACACACACACAGACAAGATGCATTAACAAATTATGTAATTTTCTGTAAAGAAAATATTCATAAGTCCTTTCAACTTTATAGCTCCAATCATGAGAGTTTTGTTCTAAAACTCTACTGACTACATTTTTTCTCAAAGCTTTATTGAGATATGATTCAAATGTCATATAATTCACTAGTCTAAATTGTACAGTTCAATGATATTTAGTATATTCAACAAGATGTAACCATTACCACAATAAATTTTAGGGACATTTTCAAGGTTTTTCTATTCTGTAGCATGCATCAGTACTTTATTCCCTTTTATTTCCAAGAGATATTCAATTATGTGGATATACCATATTTAATCTATCTCTTCCTTAGTTGATGGACATAGTTGTTTCCACTTTTTGGCTTTTATTAGTAAAACTACTGTGATCATTCATGTATACGTTTGTTTGCATGGACTTGTTTTCATTTTTCTTTGGTATATAACCAGGAGTAGATTTGCTATGTCATATGGTAACTCAATGTTTAACATTTGAGAAACCCCCAGATTCTTTCAAAGTGGCTGCACAATTTTACATTCCCACCAGTAGTATATGAGAGTTCAAATTTCTCTGCATCACCATTACATTTGCCTTTTTAAATTACAATCACCATGATTTGCATCTCTCTCATGGTTAATGATATTGAGCATTTTTTCATGTACACTGGTTTTTTGTACATCTTTGTAAAGATGTCTGTTCTGATTATTTGCACATTTTCTAATGGAGTTGTTCAATTATGGAGTTGTAAGAGTGCTATATATATATTCTAAATACAAGTCTCTTATCAGATATATGATTTAAAAATACTTAAGCCCATTCTGTGGGTTGTCCTTACACTTTCAGGATGGTGCTCTTTGAAGCACTAACTTTTAACATTTTATCAGATTTATGATTTAAAAATACTTAAGCCCATTCTGTGGATTGTCCTTACACTTTCAGGATGGTGCTCTGTGAAGCACTAACTTTTAACATTTTTATAAAGTTCAATTTTACGTATTTACTTCTTTGTTGTTTTAGGTATTCTCTTTAAGAATCCTTGCATAATTCAAGGTCATTCCTATGGGGTGTTCTAAGAGTTTTGTAGTTTTGTCTTTACATTTAGATCTTTGATCCATTTTTAATTTTTTTGCATATGGTGTGAGGAAGGGGTCCAAATTCACTCTTTTGCACATGGACCTCCAATCGTTCCAGCAACATTTTTTGATGTTGAAGAGACCATTCTTTTTGGTATTTAGTTGTCTTGACATTTGTTGAATACTGATTAAGTTTGAAGATGATTTTATTGTATTGGTTTCCCTAAAGAATAATTTCAGATATGTCATTCCTGTAGCTATGCAAATCTTAACCCTTGGAAAGAGATGACTAGCATTCTGTTTATTACTGATAACTATACATTCTACAGTTTAATGATTATTTTAACACTTTTGAGATTGTAAATATTGCAGTATCAGTAAAAAACTGGTCTTAGTAGCATATTGCTTACAGCTTTAATTGTATTTAACAACAAGAGCTGTTCTGTGAGTCTATGTATGCATGAATTTGTATTCATGGTGTTGCGTGTGTGTGTGTCTGTATGTGACACATAGAGAGACTATGTGTAATAGTATGTCTGAAGTAAGAATGGGCTAAATTCTGTTGATATGTAATAGTGGAGTTGTACCTAATATGAGTTAAGTTCTAGAATCAGTTAATAAGTGGGAAAAAATTAAAATCCACCTGTGAAATCTCTTAAATTGCTTAGAAGTGGGTTATTAAAATTTCAACATCCAAGACGACAGTTTTTATATTGCATGTTAGAAGGAATTGAAGTGGACGCTGAAAGCCAGTAAGTTGCTGTCACATTCATTGTTTCATGTCTGAAGAGTGCAGCTAAAAATTACCTTCCCTTACCCATCCTTATGAAGAAAAGCCGTATTCAAAATGTTTTCCATTGAGATAGATGAATAAGGGAAAAAACCAAATATGTCTTATCTGGCCAAGAAATAAAGACCATTAAAATTATAAACCAATTGGTAATTCTATGTACTAATAAGGTTCAGGGTATTTAACCATATAAGTCACATTAATTCCTTGTTATAAATTATTACCTCTTATTTTACTTACAGTTCCTAATTATCTGGCAGCAGTATGATGTGAGTGAAAATAAGTAAAAGAAAAAGAAATCTTTGATAAATTATACAAAATTATAAAAGATTAGAGTCCCTGAGATTACCATTGAAATATAGTACATTTCTCACCAATAAAAGTGTAAATTTTGTTCATTGTACTCCACTTAAGAACATAAGAGTGAATATACTTCACATTTGAAGTACTTCCACAAAAATAGTTAACATAAAATCTTGTTCTGTATAGCCACCCAGTTGCCAGGTTGCTTTGACTATCTTTATAGCATCTCTCCTTTCTACCTCCTACTCTCTATTCTGACAGTAGCTATATGTTTTCTCTAGAAAATTATCAGTCTTCTTTCGGCTTTTGCTATTTCTATTCCTTCCCTGTTCAAAACCCTCTAAAGCAAAATGATATAATGTAATTTCTCTGTTAAAGCAGAATAAGTCAGCAAAGTTTTTAAAACTGTGTTTCACTATTGCCCACAGAATAAAGGAAAAAATAGGCAAAGTGTAGAGGTATGGCAGTCCATCAGCTTCTGACTGAAGTGGCCTATTGTATAGATAGATTGCATAGATAAAATATATTTAATCACTGCCCCAGCGCTTAAATCTGGCACAGAGCATATATGTTTTTAATCACTGTTTTAGTCCAAGTTCTATGAGAAGTAGATGTCAAGATTGTTTATTTATTAGAGGAACAACTTGTGAACAAAAAATTAGAGGGGAGGGAGGCAGGACAGGAGAGGAGGATGTCAGCCCATGATTCAGGTATGATCTTGAATGAAGGGAAAAGGTGGGTGAAAGCATATTAGTTTGCAGTAAAGTTCCTGAGAAAATGAGACAAGACTATCGGGGGCATTCTCAAGCCAAGGTTGCTCCTGAGGAGAATACTGTGTCTTCCAGGAATGGGCATGCCTTGGCATCTCTGCTGTGTCCAGTAACTGGTTGAGAGCAACTATGGAAACCATAAATTTTATACAAAGACAATGTTGAATTTTGGACTACAGCAGGTGGAGCCTGTAACTAAGAAATCTAAAAACTTCATTGTTGTGGCTGCCACAGCAAACAGCACACCTTCAAAAAGAATGATTTCCATCTACATCATGATTTGGAGATCATAATAGCTGAAAAATGGCTGAAGGAATTCTCATGTGGGCAGTTTTTGTTTTACTTCTAGCAAATAAAGTTCCAGTTGAACAATTCAAAGTACATATTTTTCATGGTACACTGCTTCTGAGTATCCAGTTCATCAGTGTCCACCAGAAACAGAAGATTAAGTTTTAACACAGGTATTTCTGAGTGATTATCTCAATTTATATTCTCACTAGCAACATGCCCAGGTTTTAGTTCCTACCATCTTTATCAACACTTGGTAATTATAGACTCTTGAATTTCAACCAGTGTATAAGTGTATAGCTCTATCATATGGATCATGCTTTTGATGTCATATCTAAGAACTTTCTCACCTTACTCAAAGTCACAAAGATTTTCTAGTATGTTGCCATTTGGTTACAGTTCTAGTTTTACATTCAAGTCTCTAATCCATTCTGAGTTCATTGTTTTATATGATATGAGGTATGGTTTGGTTCTCTTTTTAAATATGTGCCAGCATCATTTGTTGAAATGCTTCTATTTTTTCCACTGAATTGTCTTTGAACTTTTATCAAAAATCAAATGACCATATATGTCCACTATTTGTTCTGTTCCACTGATCTCTTTGTCTGTATATATGCTAATATCACACTGTCTTAATTCCTTTAGCTTTAAAGTAAGTCTTGAAGTCAAATGTTTTTAGCCTTCAACTTTGTTCTTCAAATTTGTTTTGGTTATTTTAGAAGTTATTTTAATTTTAATACAATTCTTACTATCTAATTTCTACAAAAAATATCTAGTGGTATTTTAGCTAAGATTATTTTGAACTTGTTGAAGATAAATTGTGGGAAATGATCTCTAGTATTATTGAGTATTCTGTTCCATGAATGTAGTACATTTCGCCATTTATTCAGATCCTCCTTAATATGTCTTAACAGTGTATTATATGTTTAAGCATACAGCTGTTATAATTCTTGTCAGATTTGTCCTTGAGTATTTTATACTTTTTCATGCTATTAAGGTGTCATTTTTAACTTTGGTTTCTGTACGTTCTTTGCTAGTACAATTGATTTTTTATATTAGTTCTGTGATTCTAATTTAAACTTACTAAATGACTTATTCTAGTAGCCTCTATATTTGAATAGTAGATTTCTATATTTGCAAATTTTCTATTTAAAATATCATGCCATCTTTGACTAGACATAGCTTTACTTCTTCTTATACAATCAGGATGACTTTTATTTATTTTCTTGCCTGACTTCACTAGCTAGACCCCTTTAGTAGAATGGTGAATAAAAGGGGTAAGAATAGACTTCTTTTCTTACTCCTGATTATAGAGGGAAATTTTTCAATCTTTTACTGTTAAGTATGATGTTATCTGTAGGCTTTTATAGATGCCATTTATCAGGTTGAGAAAGTTCAATTCCATTGTTGAAATTTTATCAGGAAGGGGTTTGTAATTTGCCAAGTGCTTTACCTGCATCTATTAATGATAACCTTATGGTTTTCTTTTTCAGTTTGTTAATATGGTGGCATTGCTTAGATAAATATACTGGGTCATGATGTATTATCTGTCTTATATATCATTGGACTGGATATTAACATTAAATATTAAATAATAATATCAATATTAAGTAAATTTAAATAGTAGGGGAAATCTTATTTATCATGTCTTCTGGTCTTCATTCATATATTTACCCATATTTTCACTTGGCATTTTCCTTCTGCCTAACGGGTTTGTTCAACATGTCTTGTAGTACAGGTCTAATGGTGCTGTCATTTCTGCTTCTGTATGTCTGAAAAGTCTTCTTTTTTACTTTTTTTTTTTTAAGATATTTTTACTGGAGATAAAATCCTAAGTTGGCATTTTTTTCCTTCTTTACTTAAAAGCTGCTGCTCAACTGTTTTTATCACTTGCATTTTTTTCTGATAAGAAAATACTATCATGTGTTTCCTTGCTCCTCTGAAAGTAGGGTGCTCCCCATTCCCCATTGGTTGCTTTTAAGATCTTTCTGTTTACTACTAGTTTTGAGCAATTTGATTATAATATGACTTGTTATGGGCTTCTTCATGTTTTTTGCCCTTTGGGTTTGGTGAACTTGAATCTATGGATGTATAGTTTTCATCACATTTGGAAAATTTGGGGCTATTATTTCTTCAAACATTTTCTGCCCCCTCTTTTAAGGATTCTAATTCCACATATATTAGAATTCTTGAAGTTGTCCTACAGCTCCATGATGCTCTTTTAATTTTTTTATTTATTCCTCTGTGTTTAATTTTAAATAGTTTCTGTTGTTATGTATTAAAGTTCACAAATCTTTTCTTCTGCAAAATCTAACTCACTGTTAATCCTTTTACGTATACTTTTTTGTCTCAAACATTAACATTTCCATTTGTAGAAGTTCATTTACAGTATTTTTATTTTTTCCAAGTCATGACTTAACTCATGGAACATATGAAATACATTCATAATAATAGTTGTAATGACCTTATCTTCTAATTTTAACACCTATGTCAATTTGCATTTTTCAGTTAATTAATATGTCTCTTCAGTACATTTCACATGTTCATGCTTCTGTGTATGTCTGGTAATTCTAGATTGGATGCCTAACATTTTGAGTTTTATCCTGCTGGGTGCTGAATATTTTTGTATTCCCATAAATGCAAAAAGCCCTGTAATTATTTTTGAGCTTTGACCTTATATTTCTTAACTCTTGGACTAATTGGGGGTTTGGATAGGTAGAACTGGTAGAAACTAATGGATGAGAAATACCAAAGACTGCTTGATACTATATATACCTGTCTAGAAAGATTCCAAATGAATTATGTCTATCATATCTATTTCCTTCCTGCCAAAATGTAAATATACCTATAACTGTAATTGGCTGAATATTTTCTTGGAAACATTAATCAGATCCAATAATCTGACTCCATAACTTGAGAAGGTAGTGGTTCACGCATTTAGTATTTTTCCCTAACATTTTCTTCTCCCCTGAGTAAGATGATGCAATTATGTTTGACTGTCTAGCTTTTTAACAAAAAATATAGAAAGATACGAGTATAAGACTATCAAGTACTTTCAAATATCTAAGTAAGTCATAAAGCTGTCTTTTCCTATATCTTAGTGTTTTGTTTATATATATATATATATTTTTTTTTTTTTTGTATTTACACTCCCATCAGTGCCAGACTCCTGCTTGGACATACTCCAAGGCATGTCAACATTTTATTGAGTTTCTGCCTATAGTGATTTGTATTATATAAATTGAACTACTCCATGGTTAAGCCTTTTTCTATATACTGGGCCTCCTCCTGATGCAAATGTAGATCTACTTTCCAATGGTTATTGAAATGCATTTCATTTGAAACTCAGGGGGAGAACCAAGAAAATTTATGCTCAGCATTTGGAAGATTCAGAGTAATACCAGAGTTTACCTTCTGTTTTGCTTTTCACATTTGCACATACCCATGGGACAGTGAATATTTATTATCTCACAGTGAAAAGACTAATTCTTGTCTAGTTAAGTAATAGTCTATGGTTAGATTTACATGACCTCTGTCTGGGGAAGTAGATAACTTCAGGGGTCAGGGAGAAATTTCACACAAGCCCATTGTAAATAGTGGGAAAAGGGTCTGCAGGTATATTGTATGAGGTTGAAGTTCAATTCCTGCTGCAAACATAATAGAAAGGTATCAGTTTATAACCTATGAACACCTAGTTTTATTTGCTTCTAGGAACATCTATTTTTTAAGAACATCTATCTTTATTGCCTTTGTTTGTAAGAGAAAACATATCTATTTAAAGTAAATAAAATCAGGTTTTAATTATAAGACTTCAAAAATGTTAGTTATTGCCACATTTAAAAGCATTGACTGTTTAACATGGCTTTATTTATGAGAGACTATTTTTCAGGTACCTCGTTAATAACTGCAGAATCATTTTTTTTTTTTTTTTGTAGAGTTAGTTCTACCAGTAACAGTTCAGTGGTTCCTTTTTATTTGGAATATTTTTGGAATACTGGAATGAGTCTTTTTGGAATCAGTCTTCATCACTTAAAGGTCAAAAATCCATGGTAAATTTTGAAGACCTTTGCACCCTGAGGAGATCTTCTATACTTTTCTAAAAACAACTTCTTCTTTATTTGTTAGAATTTTGAGTGATAACAATACTCTGAGGCATCATTTATGACATTCTTCTTAAGATCAATAATCCCCATTTTGTCTTATTTACAGTAATCTTTATATATAATATATAATGATTTTTTTGGTCACAGTTCAGGAATGTCTGTTTTGATGTAACTGTTAATTCTTTTTTTTTAACTTTTTTTTTTAAGATTTTATTTATTTACTTGACACACAGAGAGAGAGATAGAGAGCACAAGTAGGCAGAGAGGGCAGGCAGAGGGAGAGGGAGAAGCAGGCTCTCCACTGAGCAGGGATCCTGACGTGGGGCTTGATCCCAGGACTCTGGGAAGATGACCTGAGCCGAAAGGCAGCCAGTTAACCGACTGAGCCACCCAGGCGCACCGCAACACTTAATTCTTTCACTGCCAGATGGATCACATTTAAAGACTAGTATAGTAACATATTAAATTTCTGTAAAGAACAATTTGATGGGGCACCTGGGTGGCTCGGTCATTAAGCATCTGCCTTTGGCTCAGGTCATGATCTGGGGGTCCTGGGATTGAGCCCCACATCAGGATCCCTGCTCTGCGGAAGGTCTGCTTCTCCCTCTGCCACTCCCCCTTCTTGTGTTCCCTCTCTCTCTGTGTCTCTCTCTGTCAAAAAACAAAAAAACAAAAAAAACAAAACAATTTGTCAAAACATTTTATTGACTCTGATATAAAATATAATGAATTAGTAAAACAGCTTTGCACTGCTTCATAAAATAATGCCACAGGAAGGCGTTAACAGTGAAAAGAAGTGGGCTTTGAACATCAGAATCAAGTAATGAGACAAGATGATCATAGAATTCAAACTTGGGAAATTTCAGATCAAGTGAGGATACAGAATCCAAAGCAGTTTGGAAGAAATGGCTCAGAGTAAAGTGTTGGAAGCCTCCATGAAAATGGTAACTGCATCATGTTGCAAGAAGAGTTTCTTGGAATTAAACACTTTGCATCTCTTCCCAGTTGACTCCATGGTCCAGCTTCACTGAATTTTCTCTGATTTCAAAAAGACCTCCATGAGATTATTAAAGAGTAGTTGAAATGTGGTAAGAAATATAATCAAGAGGCTGGGCGCCTGGGTGGCTCAGATGGTTAAGCGTCTGCCTTCAGCTCAGGTCATGATCCCAGGGTCCTGGGATCAAGTCCCGCATCGGGCTCCCTGCTCCTTGGGAGCCTGCTTCTCTCTCTCTCTCTTTCTCTCTCTCTCTCTCTCTCCCCCCCCGTCTCTCACTCTCTCTCTCCCCGTCTCTCATGAATAAATAAATAAATAAAATCTTAAAAAAAAAAGAAATATAAACAAGAGGCAACCAATGCTATAGGAATTATTTGGAGGGTTGAATGACTTCTGTGTTTGTTAGAGAGGATGGAAAGATTGTTTAGTGAAGCCTGTGTTTATGCAGTGTTCTCAAGCTGTTCTTGCATATCTCCCCATGTGCAAGTTCTTTAACATCCTCCACCATGAAATCATGTGCACCTAATGCAAGATACAAAGGAAAGTGGGAATCTGATAAAAACTGACGAAGAATACTTGATATTATGGTCCATTGAATACAAACAAGAATAATTGTTTTGAAACTTATAACCATTTATCTTTTTAGGATAATCTTATCTCATTTCCTGCAGCCTTTCATGTTATTGTCCCAGAGAGAGGTGAGGGCAAATGGAAAGAAGGATGATATGGCATAAGAAATAGAGAGACCTAATGGTGGAGGTTAGGGTGAACTCTGGTGCAAAAGAGGATAGAGCATAGAAGGCAGTAAACTATGAATATTTTTACTTGTCTCCTTTGAAATTGAGCATCCTTAGGGCCAGAGAGGAGGGGGCAGGTAGAAACACCCAGATAGCTTTGGGAAAATACGAGAAGCTCATGTTTAGTGTCCTATGCCCCTTTTTGTGGTGTTATTGAGACTGGGAGCCTCCTAGAGAAATCCCACATGTGGCATGGCACAGTGGACATTATGGTAAGAGTGGCCAAAGAGCAGCATTGTGGAAGGAGGTCTGGATAGATCTGCTACGTAGCACTGCAGGTTGCTACAGCCTGAATGTACCATGGGGGAGGTCCAGAAATTAGAGAGGGACTGACAAAATACCAACATATCTGAGCACATTTTAAGAGGAGAAAAAAGATGTTAATATGAAGTCCGAACTTTAAGTGTATAGCATTTCTGAAAAGCTATTCTAAAGCAGATAAGATAAAGTTATTACCAAATAGCACTTTTCCCCATGGACAAAAAATGCATTTATATTTGCTTAAAATAAAAGCACTTCCAAAAGTGCCTAATGAAGCAGTACAGGGGACCTTTGAACAACATGAACTTAAATTGCATGGGTCTACTTATATGCAGATTATATTTGATAAGCACAGTACAATACTATAAGTATATTTTATCTTCCTTCTGATTTTCTTAATAACATTTTATTTTCTCTAGCTCCCTTTATTGTAAGAATATAGAATATAGTACATATAATGTACAAAATATGCATCAATCAACACTTTATGTTATCAGTAAGGCTTCTGGTCAATGGTAGGCTATAGTAGCTAAGTTTTGGGGGAGTCAAAGTTATATACATGATTTTTCAACTGCACAAAGGTTCAAGGGTCAACTGTGTATAAGGAGTACAAAAGTAAACATTCAAGGTCAAAGGTCAAATAAACTTTTGTTTGTTTAATAGTTTTTTGAGTAAACAACAGAAAATAAACTTAAAATTTTTAAAAATAAAATTATAAACTTCTATCTCAGATTTACTTTCAAAATTAGTTTTCCATAAATTAGAGTATATGTGTCCCATCCTTTTTATTTTCTGTTCTTTTTCTCATTTCTTCTTTTTTTCTTGCCCTGCTCATCCCTTTCCTTTTTTGGACAAAACTGGGATAATTTAACCTGTATTTTGTTTCTTTTTATTAATTCTGGACTAGCCCAAGACATATTTCTTAAAGATTACCACTCCTTCATTCAAGCCCTCTTTCCTTTCTGGAACTCTAAATTATTCACATATTAGACTTTAATTTATTTTTAATGTCTCTAAAATTTTCTTTCAGATTTTCCAACTATTTGACTCCTTCTGTTGCATTATATATATATATATATATATATATAATATGTTTATTTAACCCGACATGCAGTTTATTGCTTTTCTCTTTAATTGATTCTAATCTGTTCTGAAGTCATTCATAGAATTTTACTTTTAATAAATAGATTTTAACTGTGAAAATGTCTATTTGGTACTTTAAAAAGCTGATCTTTTATCATTTAATCATATTTTTTTGATGTGTATTCAATCTCCTCTTTTATTTTTCAAACTTATTGAATGTGTGTAATGTAAATCTCCACATATACCATTTTTGCACCTTTCATTCTGCTACAGTTTTTGCTGGCTTTTGATCATGGTATCTTGTTCCCTTGTGACTTGGTGATTTACTTTTATTTGTGACTCATATTCCTTGGACATTTAATGCAAAGATTACTGAAGTGAGTTCCTACAGAGAGAATCTGAACATACTCTAACAAATTCTGGAGAGCAATATCAATGTTGGATTAAAGTTGGACACCTGAAGCAAAATTCTTTACCGGAGATGGTTTCCCCCCAGACTTGTGTAAGTTCATACTGCAATGTGAGAACTGCTCTCAGAGATGACACCATTTTCTCCATCTAGCACTAAGATTCAAGGCAGGTAACTGGGTATGGAAGAAGAGCATGGCAGAGGTGGTATCTTTAAAATAAAGCTGAAGTTTATGCAAATTCAACAAGTAGCTGTGGATAAATACCTCTTCAGTTCTCTGAGAATATTTCTGGACTCTGGCTTTCACATAGTCTATAGCATATGAGAATTTTCTTTCTTTCTTTCTTTCTTTCTTTCTGCCACCTCATCATACAATTAAAAGATGATTTTTATATTGATTTGATGTTATTAGATGCTGTCAGTGGGTAGGTAATTCAGGGTATGTAGTGAACCAAATTACTGACAAGGGAAATGCAAGTCTTGACCCCACTAAAAAAGAACATTTACAGAACACAACAGGTAATTAAAATGCCCATAAAAATGTATATCTCACTGTTATGGGTTGAATTTTGCTACCCCCACTACCAAAAGATATGTTTGAGTCTTAACCCCTATACCTAGGAATGTAATTTTATTGAAGACAGGCTCTTTACAGAGGTAATAAAGTTAAAATGAGTTTATTAGGGTAGTCCCTAATCCTATATGACTGGTATTCTTATAAAAATCTTGGTCACAGATCTTATTATAAAAATCTTGGCACAGAGGTTAAGTGATGGATAAGATTCACGTAGTCTCTCATAGGCCTTTGAGTAGTCTAAAAGAGCCAAATGACCATCACATACAGCGAGAAATAAACAAGGTAGTTTCAAGCAGCTACAGCTGTTCTGTAAACTTTAAGCTGATGTTATGGTAGGGATGTGTGGGGGTTTAAGGAACTTTAATAAGATGGTTGGGGAGGTCCCCTGAAGGGGTTCATGTGACTTAATATCATGTGACATAATATCTGAATGACAAGAATGGGACATTCCCAGTAACAGACACCCAGAAAGAAGATGCAGCAAAGGCAAAGATCCAGAGAAAGGAAGTGGCTAGTTTTCAGGGAAAAGAAAAAAGATCATGGTAGTCATGGATTGGTGAATGATGGCAACCAGTACTTAATACCCAGGAAGACTGAAGAGCCAGCTCTTGTCACAATAAATCAACCAATGTCCACTCTATGAACTTTAAATTTTCAGGACATTTTTTCAAGGGGATTTCCTACACAGAGTTCAGTGGGTTTATAATCATGAAACACTTGGCTGCCTAGGGCCAAAAATCTAACCCATTGAAGGTTCCACAAATAGTAAGAAAGAGGTTGATACTTCCATGTTACATCCTGGGGCTCCAATTCCATAGGCATCTATTGTCCTCATTCTGCATGCCATAAAATACAGGCTCAGAAAGATTTAGCATCCAGTCCTTGTATTGCAGAGCTTATAAATAGCTTTCTTAAAAAAAAAAAAAAAAAAAACACCATATCTCATTTTATTCCACCTTTTACAACTAAACTCAAGCACCTCTGAGTATAAATATAGATCATTTAAAGCTAAACTGTCTCAGGGCACCTGGGTGGCTCAGTCAGTTAAGCATCTGCCTTCGGCTCAGGTCATTATCCCAGGGTCCTGGGATCAAGCCCCGCATCAGGCTCCCTGATCCATGGGGAACCTGCTTCTCCCTCTCCCACTCCCCTTCCTTCTGTTCTCTCTCTCGCTGTGTCTCTCTCTGTCAAATAAATAAATAAAATCTTTAAAAAATAAAAATAAAAAATAAAGCTAAACTGTCTCAATCAAAGGGACAGCTCACTTCTAATACCATATAGTAGGCCAGGGGCACACTACAAAAATGCTATAAATTAATGTCCTAGAGTCAGTATTTTTATTCAGCGTATTATCATATGGTTAAAGGCATTTCAAAATATCTGTGGGGGAAAACTTGACAAATCTATAAGAGTCGTAGTTAACAAAAGAAAATCATCCCTTCAGGTTTTTGTTTTGCTACATCATTGAAGATTATGGAGATTATTTATTTTAGAGAGAGAGAGAGAGAGCATGTGTGAGCGGGGGAGGAGCAGAGGGAGTGAGACAAGCAGACTCCACGCTGAGCAGGGAGCCTGACACAGGGCTTGATCCCACAACCCTGAGATCATGACTTGAGCGAAATCAAAAGTCGGATGCTTAACTGACTGAGCCACCCAGGTGCCCCTGTACTATCTTCACTTTTTTTTCTTAATCTAAAATTTAACTTGAAAAAAAGTGTGTTTAAAATTTTTTAATTCTAACATTTTATTGTTTGATGGTTTCTGGTTCTCCACATATACAATCATGCCCCAAAAAAGTAAAAAATAAAAATTGTATTTCTTCTAATCCAATCTTGCTAACTTTTATTCTTTTTCTCTCTTGTTATCAAGAATGTCCATTAAAATATTAAATGAAGCTGGGCTTCCTAACTTCAGTGAGCTTCCCAATATCACAATTACGTGTTTCTTATTTGGCATTTTTATGATATATTTTCATTTGTTCAAATTTTCTCTGTGTGGATAAAAGTGAGAATTGAAGAAATTTCAGAGGTAGGGATCAATAATAATAGTTACCATTTATGACTTCCTGTTGTGTAGACATTATCCTAGATCCTTTACCTAGATTTTCCTGAATCTACAAGATCACATGGCAAGTAACTTTGTACACATTTAACTCACAAGCAGAGTAGGTCCCAGAGAAGTTTAGCAATTTGCCTAATATCACAAAACTTGTCTAGCAGAAACAGACAAATCTCTTCTGTCCATCCAAAATAGCATATACTTCAAACAAGTGATTTAAGGAGAGTTTAAAAATGTACAAACATTGATACCTCAAAGAACAAGATTCAAGAGTTTGAAATTGAAGGCTTTAAAGAGAAAGGACGCTGAGTCTGGAAGATGAAGGAAGAGCTCAGAAGGGGTCCATGGTGAGTTTATATTCAGGGTTCAGTTTGTGTGATGTTATATAGCACAGATCAGAGTAAGAGCTAGAGTGTAGTGACAAAACTAAATAGGGTCAGGATCAGAAATGGCACTTTGCTTTTAAGTATAGCCCACATGCTCTTTTCCTCAGATGCATAGACACTGTAGCAGTAAATACAATCATGAAGGAAATACCCACCTAGTTAATCATACTTGGCTTCCATATCTGTCTCCAACACCTGAGAGCAGTGTGATGTTACACAAACAATTTAATTCTTCTGCTTCAGTTATCTGATTTGTAAAGGGAGAGAACAATGATGGAAACCTCATGGTGTCATTGAGAGGAGTAAATAAGGTAATGCGTGTAAACTACTTAGCAAGGGTAAATAAATCTTTATAAAGACTGCCCAGAGGAGGGAGTAATGAAAGAAATTCAAGGACTTTGGTGGAGAGAGAAAGGGAAACTTTGATGCCTATGGTGCAATATTTTGTAGTATTGGCTCCACACTGGAATCACCTGGGGACCTTTAGATAATATTGATGCCTGGATCTCCGACCCCCAGAAGTTTGATATAATTGGTCTGCAGTGCGGACTGTGCTATAGAGAAACACTTCATTCCTCCTTCACCTTCTCGCTCTGCTTTACCTCCTTGCAAAGTCAGTTCCACTTTGTATTTGGGGTCTTTCCCCCTCATTCCTACTCAGTCAGGTGATACCAGATGACTCAGATCTGGCCAACTGGAGTCTCATAGTCTTCTGTCACGGGTAGATGCACCACCCTATCAGGCCAGCGAGACACTGTGAGATTCACTGAGGCTTTCAAAAGACAGATACTCTAACTTGTTGGATTTGAAGCTAAGAAGGGTCCAGCTACAGCACCCACCTTTCTATCATGAAAGAGAGACTAAGAGATGGAGAGAAACTTAGTTCTGAACACCATAGTCAGCCATGCCTGAAGATACTCTAAACATTGCACTTCTAAGGGGATGGTGTTGCCATGCTCCCTTTTTTGTTTAACCTAGTTTGAGTCAGGTTTTCTTTCATTTTTGAGAGAGAGAGAGAGAGATTTAATTGATACATTCCTTTCTTCCCCATACTCAAATTCTCAAGTTCTTTGCCTATAGGTGAGTATGGTCATGATTTCTGGTAATAGCACTGCTCAAATAATTTAGCAAGAGGGCCACCCTGGGTTAAGCATGACATTTAATTAACTAATTAAAATCCAAGAGACATTCTCTCGTGGCTGCTAGTCCCAGACAGAGCCCTGGGTAATGAGGCCACCCCAGTACATCTTAGACTCCCACCTTCTGGGTTATACTGGAAGAACCAGGTTTCCAATCTGAAGTGGGAACTGTAGTAAAACTTATATCTCATGTGAGAAACGTACCTTCAACAGCAGTAGCTGTCTGAGTGGTTCTGAAACATTTAGTTTCTATTTGATCTTTAGCCACAAGTAGTCAGAAAATAGCTTGGCTCATACTACTCAGCAGATTCTCCCAAGGGCAAGGATTCATACCATGATTTTTTTTTTTTCAGGTCTGTTGACTAAACCTCCCACTTCATTTATTAAACGGGTACACTCTGTTCTCTGGGGGCAGCACGGAATAGAAAAGAAACATTTTGTAGAAGGAGTTTGGGTGATGAGTGTGCACCGCTTTTTCCAACGCTGCATTTTGTGACATCAGCCCAGGATAAGACCAAGCCTCTGAAGAGCTTCTCAATGTTGTATTATAAAAGATAAGGAAAGAATGCCATTGAATGGTTATCAAGCAGAATAATGATGTCAGCTTCTTCTGTGAATACTTAGGGAATGGAATGGCAGCCCTGCCTTCCTCCAGCTTCACAGGTAAGTCAGACCTTCTCATTTTGGGAAGACAACTGTAGATTTTGTTGGAAAACTTAGCTACTAGAGGGTTCCTCTGTTCAGTCAGGGCATATAATGTTGAAGGATTTGCACACAGGAAGAGGGAAAAGGGAGGGGAGACTGAAAGAGAGAAACAGTTACAGTTTTGAAAATATGAATAAAAGAGAAAAATGGGAATTGGAAGATAGTGGGATTGCTTTAGTTCATTAATATCTGCCTGTATTCTGCTACAGGCTGTTGGCTGAGCACCTTAGATGAAATTGCTCCTCTTTGAAGGAGAAGGCAATGATTTTGCTGTAAAATACACAGTGGCATATTGATAATTATTGGTTCTTACTGGCTAGTCTATTAACATCAGAGTGGAAGATTAAGGTAGTTGGTTGTAGTCCTCCCCTCCACCCCGCCCTCATGGAAATCCTAGTAGCTAAATTGAAAAAAGGTGAAATTTTGTAATTTATAAGAAATATCTACTTGGTCATTCAGATAATGAAAATATATTTCTCCTGGGAACTGTTTCCAAAACCCTTGGAATTTCCTAAGTGAGGAGAACCGTAAAGGTGTCTTTGTTTGCTATGGGGTGATTTTTGGACCCCATCCAAGGATGGGTCCTGGTTGCCAGGAGAACCAACCCTGTGATTAAAGGGCTGGGACTTTCAATTCCACCTATGACCTCCAGAGAAGGGAGAGAAGCCGGAGGTTGAATCTGTCACCAATGACCGATGGTTTAATCAATCATGCCTATGTAATGGAGCTCCCATAAAACCCCAAAAGGATGGTTTGATGAACATGTGGAGATTTGGGGAGAGTAACATGCTTAGAGAGAGCATGGAAGCTCCCGGTCTTTTCTCTATGCCTTGCCCTCTGAACCTCTTCTATCTGACTGTTCCTGAGTTACATCCTTTTATAATAAACCAGTGATCTAGTTAAGTAAAATGTATCTCTGACTTGTGAGCTGTTCAAGCAAATGTATTGAACCTGAGGGGAAGGTCACGAACATGACCTTCTAATTTATAGCCAGTCAGTCAGATGAACAGGTAGCAACATAGGAAAAATGCTTTTGACTTGAGATGTTAGACTTAGATATAATTAATTCAGAAAATTTATGAGTTTCAGTCAAAGAATGAATTGTGCCCAAATATCATCCTTCCTAAGTGTTTGGATGTTTATAAATGTGACTTTAAAAGAAGATTCTGCCTTCCTTGGTTTGGAAGTGGCCATGGATGGCCATACAATGAGGTCAGATCTTAACCGTTTTCTACTTTCACTTAGAAATTTGAAGGGTCCAGATCATTAGTAAAAATGTATCTTATAAGTGAAGTCTTTCTCAGCATTGTATGTCTAAAGTATTTTGGCCCAATTTTCGTTTTGCTGACAGTGGGAGTATATTTTCAGGCTGGCTGAGATAGTGAGTCAGGTTGTAATAATTGTCCCTGCGTGGACACACTCATTAAGCTGGTGAAGATTGTATGGCTGCCATTTTTGTACTTTTGTTCATATTGTTTTTCTTCCCCCATTGGCAATGTCTTGAAGTCTTTTTCATGTATTTACATTCAATCAATCTTTTAAGACTGTTAGAATCTTAAAACATCTTCAAAGTCTTCAGTCCTCCCAGATGAATGATTCTTCTGAACTAAAAAGCTCTTTAATCTATGCCTTCATTTGGCCCTTGGTCATGTGAGTATGATCTTAAAATTTATTATCTTCATTTATTATTATTATTACATAAACTTCTATTAACTATAATTTATGGAGATTTTTACCGGCTATATTAAAAGTGGAGAGCTGAGATTTAAAACCATATCTGTTTGATTTTCATACATCAAATCATCCATCCATTAATTCAGATGAATTCCTAAGCATGGAAGACTTTATACTTTTCAGAGAACTCCACATTGGCTATGGCTGGTCCTGCATCTGACTCCATTAAACAATCTTCACATTGAGTAATGTGTGTTTGCTTCTCTGGCCCTCTTCTGCATAGAGAAGGAGGAATCCTTGAGGGAGAGACTTGTTTTTTTCATCTTTGTATTTCTTGCATCTAATATAGCACAAGAGACATCTTAGGCAATTGCTCTTTCTTTCCTCCATTCATTCATCAGGTCAGTCATTCATTATATTTCAAAACCACATTGAATCCCTACTCTGTCCCAGGGACTCTAGTTTCTAGGGATACAAAAAATGAATCTGGTGGGGCGCCTGGGTGCCTCAGGTGGTTAAGTGACTGTCTTTGGCTCAGGTCATGATCTTGGAGTCCCGGGATCGAGTCCCGCATCGGGCTCCCTGCTCAGCAGAGTCTGTTTCTCCCTCTGACCCTACCCCCTCTCATGTGCTTTCACATGAGGGGCACCTGGGTGGCTCAGTCAGTTAAGTGTCTGCCTTCAGTTCGGATCCCAGGATCCTGGGATGGAGCCCTGCGTCAGGCTCTCTGCTTTGCAGGAAGTCTGCTTCTCCCTCTCCCTCTGCCTCTGCCCACTGCTCCCCTTGCTTGCATGCACTCTCTCTGTCAAATACATAAATAAAATCTTTAAATAATTAAATAAATAAATGCTTTCACATGAAACACATAAAAATCCAATGAAATATAATTTTATCACCTACAAATATATTTTTTAAGATTTTACTTATTTGACAGAGAGAGAAAAAGAGAAAGCAAGTACAGCAGGCAGAGGGGCAGAGGGATAGGAAGAAACAGAACCACCAGTGAGCAAAGAGCCTGATGTGGGGCTCGATCCCAGGACCCTGGGATCATGACCTGAGCTGATGGCAGATGCCCAACCGACTAAGCCACCCAGGCATCCCCTACTACTTGCAAATATTAAGAAGATTTCTAAACTATTCATAGGATACTATAAGTCTGCACATAGGTGTTGAGCCCACCTGAAATAGAACTGTGTTGTAGGCATGGGTATCCATGTATGTCCATTAGTGAGAGATGTGTGAGAAAATCCAAAGGATTACCCAGGGAAATATATACAGAGGAATCTGAGTAATTGCTGTGCAAGAATTTTTCTGGGTATGGGATCCTGTGGGAGTAAATGGTTTGGAAAAACAATAGTATCTTCCCCTCATCAAGCTCTTAGGATTAATGAGAATGTGTGCTCTCCACAAGAAGGAGCTTACAGAGCTACAAGACACGATAGGTATGCTGTGGGAGGTCTCAGTTTGGAGAGGGTAAGGCATGTGAGACAGCTGAGTGGAACAGTCTTGATTTGACTCATTCCTTCTAACTTTTATTTATTCTCTCTGGGTCATTTTCTTATTCCTGATTTAAGACTCATTTGAATCACAGTTGACTTAGATTATGGTGATGGGACGAATCAGGAATGAGACCCCAGATGCTTTATTAAGTGTCAGTGAAGTATTTGACTCCCTAACTTACTGCTCTTACTTGATATGACAAAACATTCTGTTCTTACCCAAAATTGATATATGTATACTTATCTCATATTTTAAAGGCATAAAATTATAAAATAAAGTGAATACTGAAGAAAGTATTGTTAACTGTTGGTGTGTGGGACTATGGACATGGAAAGTCCTGGCAATTAGGGTTAATAGCAAATTACTAAAGGACATTTGAAGATCATTCAGAGCCTCAGGTGGGAGAGATGATTATCAATCATAATTGTACTGAAGGTTGGCAGAGTAATGCTTTGAATATAATTATACGATGGAGACAATATCCCTCACCCCTTTTTAAATGTCATTTTATGTAATCCAAAATGTCTTAGGGGTAAGAGTCACTACATTAAAAGTATCTCTATGTTCCAAATGTATGACAATATTATGGCAACAAGAAATTCAATCAGAATGAAAGGAAGGAACTCTGAATTATGCTGCATGTGGATCACTGTAGATTTATAGAAAAGTTATAAACCAGATCCCTGTCTGTGAAGGGTTTGCATAAAACTCCTTTCCTATGGAACAGAGACCAAAAATATTAACCAAGAAAGTGTGTAAAGAGTTAAATTCATGCTACCTCAATCTTCCCACTAAATTGATTTTATTTATATCAACTCAGCCTGACTAGCTTATTTCTTGATTTTTTTTCTTTTAAAGAACCGTGTCAAGGAGAGAATTACCTGACTCCACTCAGATCAAAATTCTTTATTTCATAGAAAATAATGCCATTAGGAAGCAGGTGCAACAATGTTTTATTCTGTTGTATAACATTAAAAATTTCTCTCTTACTCCTCAAAGAAACATTCCAAGCTTTTGGGTTAACGGTGGTGCACATAGAACATGAATTGGGAATAACAAGGCTGAAATTAGTTATTTTTAAAGGGCATCTTTCCAAATTGGATTTGATATGAACTTTATTACTGGTATGATGGTTGTCTGAGGGTGGCAAATCAAGAAAAATGACAAAAGGCTAGGTAGCTGGTCTTGTTTTACATCTTCATTAATGATCGAAAAGGAGCAACCAGCACATTAAATTTAGATGATATTAATTTAATAACTTTTGAAAGCCCTGGTGAGGTCAGGGAAAGAATTTCTTAAAAGGCCTGTAAAACTTAAAATTGATGAAAAAAGATTGAAATAAGGAGACTTCCCAGAGCTTGAGACAAGGTAATGCTCAGAACTAATACTTAATAAAAAGGGTGTATTGTTAATGAGAGCTACTGAATAACACCTCAGATTTATAATGGGAAAAATTAATGGAATTTGTGATATGACCCAAGGGTGAAGAGATAAGGATAAATTGGCATATTTTGTCTAATACATGAATTTAAGAATGTGGGCATTATACAAAATGAATATATCACCCACAAATATTCTTCCACAGTTCAATCACAATAAATAAAAGCCAGAAGAATCTTTCTATATGCCAATCATCCATAAAACCTATGCTTAAATTCTTTGTTTACTTCTAATAGCAACCAGAATCATATCCAGGTCCCTCTATGATTTACAAGCCAAGGATTCAAGTTGTCATACTATCTATCGGGAATGTAGCCATGAATTAAACAGACCAAATCCTGCCCCTATTGAACCTACATTCAAGTGGAGGGAGATATAAACAATTTGGGGGAAAAACTAAAGCATTTTAAGAATAAAATTAATAAATGATAAAATAAACATTTTGGAAAGTGTTGAAAATGCTGTTAATTGCATTTGTGTTAAATCTTATTGAAAGAAGTGTTAAAATAATAAATTTATCATCCATTTCAGTTGTCTGTGTAACAAATCACCCCCAATTTAGTGGTTTAAAACAACATCAGTTATCTATTGCTATTATCCTGTATTTTCTGGGGGATTGATGAGGCTCAGCTGGGCAATGATTTCTTGCGTTCTCTTCACTGTTTTAATCAAATGGCGGTTGGGGCTGGAAGAATCTCTAAAGCTTCTATGCTCTGCTCTCTTGTACCTGGCCTGGGAAGATTCAAACAGCTGGGAGCTATAATAGCCTCATCTCCTTGAACATCTCTCTCTGTCCTATGTGGTCTATCCTTGTGATTTATCAGCGTGGTGGCTCCAAAGACAAGTGGCCTGGGAGCAAGAAAGAAAACCAGGCAGGAATTATATTGGCTTTATAACCTAGTCTAGGATCACTCAGTGTCATTTTTACCACAGTTTAGTGGTTGAGAAATTTATAAAGGTTCACCAGGTTCAAGGAGTGGAAGCATAGACACTTTCTTTGATTGGGAGGAGTATTAACATGTTATAAAAAGTACACACGGGACAACATATATACTGCTGTGGTAGTCTTTGGAAAATACAATCTGCTGTGTCAAATAATAATTGATACTCTATTATGAACAAAAAAAGTTGAGGAGTTTTCTGGTGAATAAATTCTAAGAGATTGCAGCACAGTAAGGAGAAATAATATCAAGTTACAGTAAAAGTTAACGCAGGTTATATAATAATATAAGATTATGAAAGAGCTGACATAAGATGTATGATTTTGTGTGATATAATTTCATAGACAGAATAGATTCTATAAGTTTTGAGGAAAGAGATCACTGTGGAACATTCTAAGAAATTTCATATTGAAAAAGGACTTTGATCCTCTAGACTGGACTGTAGACTGAGAAGGGGACAAGGTATCCCCAGGCTAGAAGAAGAATGAATAAAGCCTAGAAGATGAGAACATTCTTAGAAAGTCTGATTTGAGGACTGAAAAGACAGGAGAATTTCCTCAAAAGAGTGATTAAAATAATAACAACAACAAAACCCAGACAACCTAGAAAGACCACAAGGACATAAACACCTATCCTATGTTCTGTATTGTATTAGAGAATCAAGGGATAAGAAAATAGAAAATTAAGATCTTGGAACTCCTGAGTCGTGAGCTATAAGGAAACCAGTAACGATATGGTAGTAGAATATTCGCACATTAAAACTTGACTCTTTATAACTAGGTAAAAGGAAGACACTGTGAGAGTTCGATAAGAAAGCAGAGTGAAGTATGGAATATAGGTGTTCCCTGAGCAAAAGCCAAGCAGTAGTTCTGTTGACTCTAGTGACCTCATTTCAGAAGTCACTCAAGGACACTCAGAAGTTACTCAGCAGTCATTTCTGTCACATCCTCTTGATTAAGGAAGTTACAAAGATCGGTCTAGGTTCTAGGAGATAAGACTCTTCATAATGCTTCTTAATTTTATATGAGGAAAGAAGAACTAGAATGAACTCAGTTTTTGCTGGACCTAGATGGTCTATTTGCCAGCCAGGGAGCCCCTTGCAGGTAGAGTGCATGTTCTATTAATCTTCATAACCTCAGTGCTTGGCACAGTGCTGGCCATAAAGTATGTATTTATTGAGTGAAAGAATGCAGTATCCCCCCCCAATGGATAATGACTGATTTATGGTTTCTTTTTTTTAGAAGTTTTAATTTAAATTCTAGTTAGTTAACATACAGTGTAATATTAGCTTCAGGTGTACAATATAGCAATCCAACACTTCCATACAACACTCGGTGCTCATCACAAAAAATGCACTATTTAATCCCCTTCACCTATTTCACCCATCTCACATCCCCCTCCCCTGTGGTAACTATCAGTTGTTCTCTATAGTTAAGAGTGTGTTTCTTGGTTTGCCTCTTTCTCTCTCTCTCTTTTTCATCCTTTGATTGTTTGTTTTGTTTCTTAAATTCTACATGAGTGAAATCATATGGTATTTGTCTTTCTCTGACTGACTAACTTCGCTTAGCATAGTACTGTCTAGCTCCACCCATGTCATTGCAATTATCTATAATTGTCTATATTCCATTATCTATATCCATTATCTATATTCCATTATATATATATTCCTATATATATGTGTGTGTATATTCCACTATATTCCATTATATATATGTATATATATGTGTGTGTATATACACACACACATATACACTTGGGCTGTTTCTATAATTTGTCTATTGTAAATAATGTTGCTATAAACATAGTGGTATTTTTGTATTCTTTGGGTAAATATCCACTAGTATGATTACTAGATTGTAGGGAGTCCTATTTTTAACTTTTAACTTTTTTCAACTCCATACTGTTTTCCAGAGTGGCTGCATTATTTTGCATTGCCACCAACAGTGCAAGAGAATTCTCCTTTCCCCACATCCTTGCCAACACCTGTTATTTCTTATGTTTTGATTTTAGCCATTCTGACAGGTGTGAGGTGATATCTCACTGTAGTTTTGGTTTATATTTCCCTAATGATCAGTGATGTTGAACATCTTTCCACATGTCTGTTGGCCATCTGTATGGCTTCTTTGGAAAAATGTCTATGCTTGTTTTCCAGCCATTTTTTAATTGGATTATTAACTTTTGGGGTGTTGAATTGTATAAGTTGTATTTTGAAGATTTATTAATTTATTTTAGAGAGAGAGAGAGTGAAAGGGGGGGGAGGGGCAGAGGGAGAGAATCTTCAGGCAGACCTTCTGCTGAGCAGGGAGCAGGTGCAGGGCTCTATCTCCCAGCCCATGAGATCATGATCTGAGCTGAAACCAGCTCAACTGACTGAGCCACCCAGGTGCTCCATATAAGTTCTTTACATATTTTTGATACTAACCCTTTATCAAATATGTCGTTTGCAAATATCTTCTATTCTGTAGGTTGCCTTGGTTTTGTTGATTGTTTCATTCACTGTCCAGAAGCTTTTTATTTTGATGATGTCCCAATAGTTTATTTTTTAGCTTTTGTTCCCTTTGTCTCAGGAGACATATCTAGAAAGAATTTTCTATGGCTGATGTCAAAGAGGTTATTGCCTGTGTTCTCCTCCAGGATTTTTAATGGTTTCAGGTCAGGTCTCACATTTAGGTCTTTAATCCATTTTTTTAAAGATTTTATTTATTTATTTATCAGAGAGAGAGAGCACAAGCAGGGTGAGTGGCAGGGAGAGGAAGAAGCAGGTTCCCCATAGAGCAAGGAGCTTGATGCAGTACTCAATCCCGGGACACTGGGATCATGAACTGAGCCGAAGGCAGGCACTTCAACTGAGCCACCCAAGCATCCCTCTTTATTCCATTTTGAATTTATTTTTTGTATATGGTGTAAGAAAGGAGTCCAATTTTATTATTTTGCATGTCACTGTCCAATTTTCCCAACACCTATTTGTTGAAGAGGCTGTCTTTGTCTTTTGCTCATTGGATATTCTTTCCTGCTTCTTCAAAGATTGATTGACCATGTAGTTGTGGCTTTTCTTCTAGGTTTTCTATTCAGTTCTGTTGATCTCTGTGTCTATTTTTGTGTCAGTACTATACTGTTTTGATTACAACAGGTTTGTAATATAACTTAAGTCCAGAATTGTGATGCCTCTAGCTTAACTTTTCTTTTACAAAGTTGCTTTGGCTATTTGAAGTCTTTTGTGGTTCCATATAAATTTTAGGTTTGTCTGTCCTAGCTCTGTGAAAAATATTGTTGGTATTTTGATAAGGATTGCCTTAAATACATAGATTGCTTTGGGTAGTATAGACATTTTAACAATATCTGTTCTTCCAATCCATGAGCATGGAATGTCTTTCCATTTTTTTGTGTCATCTTCAATTTCTTTCATCAGTGTTTCATAGTTTTCAGAGTACAGGTCTTTCACTTCTTTGGTTAGTTATATTCCTAGGTACCTTATCATTTTTGGTGCACTTGTAAATAGAGTTGATTCTTTAATTTCTCTTTCTGCTGCTTCATTATAGGTGTACAGAAATGCAATAGATTTCTGTACATTGATTTTGTATCCTGCAACTTTACTGAATTCATGTATCAGTTCTAGCAAATTTTTTTGGTAGAGTCTTTCAAGTTCTCTATATAGAGAGTATCATGTTATCTGTAAGTAGTGAAAGTTTGACTTCTTCCTTGCCAATGCGGCTGCTTTTTATTTCTTTTTGTTTTATGATTGCTGTGGTTAGGACTTTCAGTATTATGTTAAATAACAAAGTGAGAGTGGACAGCCCTGTCTTGTTCCCGACCATAGAGAAAAAGCTCTCAGTTGTTTCCCACTGAGGATGATATTAACTGTGGGTTTCTCATAAATGGGCTTTATTATATTGAGATATGTTCCCTCTAAACCTACTTTGTTGAGGATTTTTATTATGAATGGATTTGTACTTTGTCAAATGCTTTTTCTGTATCAATTCAAACGATTATATGGTTCTTAACAGATATATTCAGAACATTCCATCCTAAAACAGCAGAATACACATTATTTTCAAATACACATGGAACATTCTCCTGAATAGATTATATATTATATCACAAAACAGGCCTCAACAAATACAAGAAGATTGAAATCATACCGTGCACCTTTTCTGAATGCAACACGATAAAACTAAAAGTCAATCACAAGAAACAATGTGGAAGGACCATAAATACATGGAGGTTAAACAAGATGCTACTAAACAATAAAGGGATCAACCAGGAAATCAAAGAAGAAATTTAAAAAATACATAGAAAGAAATGAAAGTAAAACACAATTGTCCAAAACCTTTGGGATGCAACAAAAGTGGCCCTAAGAAGGAGGTATGTAACAAGAAGGGCCTACCTCAAGAAGCAAGAGAAATCTTGGGGCACTTGGGTGGCTAAGTTGGTTAAGCTTCTGCCTTTGGCTCAGGTCGTGATCTCAGGATCCTGGGATAGAGCCCCACATCAGGCTCCCTGCTCAGCGGGGAGTCTGTTTCTCCCTCTGCTCCTCCCTCTGCTTCATCCCCACTCATGCTCTCTCTCTCACTTACATTCTCTCTCTCAAATAAATAAATAAACTCTTAAAAGAAAAAAAAGAAGCAAAAGAAAACTCAAAGAAACAACTTAAACTTATACCTAAAGGAGCTAGAAAAAGAACAAATGAAGCTTAAAGCCAGCAGAAGGGAGGAAATAATAAAGATTAGAGAAGAAAGAAATGATATAGAAACTCAAAACAAAAGAACGGATCAATGAAACCAGGAGGTGGTTGTTTGAAAAAATTAATAAAATTGATAAAACTCTAATCAGACTTACTAAAAAAAGACCCAAATAAAGAAATTCACAAATTAGAGAGGAGCATTAACAATCAACACCACAGAAATACAAACAATTATAAAAGAATATTATGAAAACTATATGCCCACAAATTAGACAAACTGGAAAAAAATGGATAAATTCCTATAAACATATAAACTACCAAAACTAAAACAGGAAGAAATAGAAACTTTAAACAGACTGATAACCAGCAAAGAAATTAAATCAATAATCAAAAGACTCTGAACAAACAAATGTCCAGGGCCAGATGGCTTCACAAGTGAATTTTACCAAACATTTAAAGAAGAGTTAACACCTATTCTTCTCATACTGTTCCAAAAAAAGAAAAGGAAGGAAAATTTCCTCATTCTATGAGGCCAGCATTATCCTGATACCAAAACCAGATAAAGACTCCTCTAAGAAAAAGTACTACAGGCCAATATCTCTGATGAACATGGATGCAAAAATTTTCAATACAATACTAGCAAACCAAATCCAGCAATACATTAAACTAATCATTCACCAGATCAAGTGGGATTTATTCCTGGGTTGCAAGTGTGGTCCAATATTTGCAAACCAGTCAATGTGATACACTACATTAATAAAAGAAAGAATAAAAACCATGTGATTTATGATTTCTTAAATCAGGCCTAAAATCCCCATAATTGGCCTTCTTCTTTAAAATGGTAGGTTTAGCCACATATATGCCCAAAATGGACAACTCCATTGATCAGCTTCTCCACCCAAGGTACAAATGATGTGTTCCATTCTGTAGTATCTGTTGATTAGCTAGTTTCATTAAATATGCGTATTATTTCCTTAAGCTTGTCATTTTGTATGCATAGAGAGGAGTTAGAACTTTTTTGTGGCATTTTGCAAAAACAAACTGTTTTTATGTTGGGGATAATGTGGAAAAGACTCTTCTATCTTAAACTCATGGCATCTGTGATTCTGTCTTCATAAAGCAGTTGAGAGTTCACCTCCTTATGTTTTTACATTGTAGGTTGTTTTTTAATTGGACAATATTTCATATTCATATCTTTGTCTTAGGTATTTTGCTTAAAGTTATCTGTGTCCAGTAGTTCTTAACAGTACCTCAATAAATTTTGCAGGCTTTGCACCATTGCCCCAAATAGTGACAATGTATCTGAATGGAGCAAGAAGGTAAACACAATACTGCAGATCATTCTTAGAAACCCACTCCACTCCTCCCTCATGCTCACCTCAGAACCACCATTGATGGAGCATGACTCCTTCATTTCATTTTTGAATTTTGAATCAATAGTGGCGATTCACTTTGTAACAACACAATTTAGCTGTGGTGGTACTACCATTCTTCCCTACAAATTCTACCAGACCATACTGTGTTATATACAAACATAGAGCCTAATGTTTACTCTGAAAAGAATGAAGACTGGCTACAAAGAATAAACACAACTCTCTGAAAACCCATTACTGGTCTTCTTCCTCCTTCTCCATATACAGTGATTCCCTTGGAATAATCTCTATCACATATGCTAGCTTTCTGAAACCTAAAGCAAGCAGTAAGCCTCACTTAAATGCCACTGCTTCCAGGAAGTCTTCCTTAAAGTGATCTAACAAGTCCTTCAATGTTCATAGTGATGTTTATATTTTTTTGTTTTTTAATTATTCATTCAACAAGTATTTATTAAGCACCTAATATATGAAGACACAGTGTTAACTAACGGGTGTATAAAAATTGGTAAAGAAAACAGACACGGATTCCATCTTACAAATTGGATTGGTGATTTAAGGGAAGCAAGGGACTGTATAATAACAATAATATACAATAATAATAAAAATGTGTGTTTCTGTATCTGTATGTGTACATGTGGTGATGGGTGGTTATAAAAATACCCCAAAAAAGCCACTTAAAGGAGGCAACATTTAAGCTGAGACCTGAAGAAGTTAATGATGTAAAGGATATGACCAAGGCTGTGGTGGGAGAATGGAGCTAGATGAGGCAAAAGGAAGAGCATCAGCTAAAGTTCTAGAGAATAAAGAGCTTGGCATGTTCAAGATGCTGAAGTCCAGAATATTCGGAGAAGCAGCAGGTGAGGCTTAGTTAGGAGTCAGATGTGGCACAGAGTTTAATTTTAACTCAGAAATGCTATAGAAAGCCATTGCAAAATCTTAAAGGATTTCATGCAATTTTTTATTCAATATCTTTTATCTTTTGAAGCTTGCATGGTTTTCACTAGATTATTTACCTTAGTTTCTTTTTCTAAGTGGTAAGCTACTTTTGTCCTCAGGCTTAATGGTTACCTTCCAGTGTCTTTTCTATGGTTCCTTCATAGAAAGAGATGTTTATTAAATAGTTGTTGAATTGAGTTAAAAAAAAAAAAACTAATTTAGCTACTTACTATTCTCAGGCTCATCAAGTGTTCGATTATATATTAGTTATCCAGTACTATACATCAAACCCCCCCAGAACTCTGTGACTAAGTAAATAATAATCATTATCTTGTACATGTCTCACAGTTTTTATAGGTCAGGATTATGGGAGCAGCTTGGTTGGGAAGTTCTGGCATAGGGTCTTTCGTGAGCATGCAGTTCACTGGGCTGCAATGATCTGAAGGCTTGATTGGGGTTGGAGCATCCCACTTGTGAAATGGCTCATTTGCATGGCTGGAAAATCAGTGCTGGTTGTCTACAAAAGTCTCAGTTCCTTTCTACATGGACCTTGGGGCTGCTTAAGTGTTCTCATGTCATGATAGCCAGCTTCCCTAAAGGAGTGATTCTAGACACCAAGGTAGAAGCTGCAGTACTTTTTATGATGTATCCAAATTCGGTGCCAGTGGATAATCACAAGAGCATGGATGCTAAGAAGCAAGGCTCATTAGGAGCCATCTTGAAAGTTAGCTGCCACAAGTTTTAAGTACTTAATAACAAATGTGTTTACCACAGATTGGTTAGAAGTCTTCATATCTTGTTTTCTCATTGCTAAGTCTGGAGTTCTCCAGCAGGGCTGCAGGTGAAATTGACTTCTCTATTGCAAAGGTAATCTGGAGATTCTAATCCAGGTGCTCTAGTCTGTGCAGAAATCTACCTCTGGCTGCTGAATACAATCCAGTGTCTCTTCTGCTCTCAGCTCCATCTCTTTTTTGCCACCATGGGAACCAGATGGTAAACCTCTCAGGAGTACTGGTGGCTTTTAAAGCCTATTTACAAGATTACATGAGACAGCATGTCTTTAATTTGCTATTTAGCTGAAGAGTAATATGTTTCTCTATTTGGAAAATGGTTTTGTCAAGGTACCGGAACAAGAGATAGGAAATTAGGATTTCTAGGATCAATTTTCTAACTGACTTACAAGTTGCTGTGTAGCCTTCAGCAAAGCACCTGATGTGCTTATGTGTAAAACAGGGATATGAAGAATAAATCCCTACTTCAAGGGAATGCATCATAGTCAAATTCATATTAATGTAATAGGCTTTGAAATATCTCACAAGAACAGTACTATGGAATGCAAATTATTACGGTGTAAAGCTTTTTGTGATAAAAGGTGCTGTGTGCCTGAGAAAGAACAATCACTCTATTTTATCTGCTTTCAGATATTGCCTTTTAATTTCAAAAAGTATCTCATTTTCTTGAATTGTGACAGGACAAAGGGCAAGCTGAAATTGCATTCTGTAAATGATACATTGTTTTGGTACTGTCTTTTTTATAACCTTAAAAGGGTCCCATCATTCTCATATGGAACTTGCCCCTATAATCAAATAACACTGCTCAAAGATGACAATTGCCTTTAATGTTAACAATAAAAGGTATATCACACTATACCCACATTTTTTACAGCTTAAAGTATAATTTTAATAATTATGGAAGTCTGAGGAAGGATAGAGGAAGAATAAAATTAAACTACAAGCTTATGGCATGATTATTACATATAATAGTGCATATAATACAGTTGTGTATAAAAGTGTATACAGTGTATATGTGTATATATACACGTATACATATATGTGTGTATATACACATATATTAATGTATATAATATATACATATACATAATTTAGTGTGTATCTAATATGTATTGCTTGTTTTTCATTTAGTATCTGGTATTTTAAGTTCTTGAAAATAATTTGGGTGTTGTATTAGGAAAGGAGAGTGAGAAAGGTAGATATTAAATATTAAGAAGTTTTACAAAGGACTCAGTTATAGGAAATGTTGATAATACATTCTATGCACACATGATCAAAGTCCACAGTTCACAAAATTTAGAGTAGTTGGACTTTTATTTTAGAGTTTTCTCCCTTCCCCAACATGTTTCCTTTTTCTAATCAGTTATGCTGCCACTTTTTACCTTAGGAATCCATTAATCTCATGCTGTTTCTCTATCAAAATCTCTTCTTGAGAATGAAGCTGAAATTTCTTCCCAAGAGAAGCAAAAGTGACAGAAAGCAGTTTAAAATATGACCTCAGCCTAGGGAATTTGCAACTTGAACAAGAATGAAGGTCCTGTGGTAGAAGTTGACAAATGACCTTAAAGTGTCTTTTAGTGACAAGGAGACTTCTTCACCCACAACAAGTGTATGACTGGCTCTGCCCACAACAAATCCAATACCAATTTGGAATCCTGTGGGAAGAGTGAGAAATGGTGAAGAGGAGGTAAATCAGAGTTGCCCAAAGAAAAGAGCAAGAGTCAGAACTACTGCACCTCAAGTAAATCTCCTTAGCACCATGTATTCTTATATTCTTGTTACTCCAAATATTTAGGCATTATTTCTTTTTCTTTTTCTTTTTATCCAGGAGGAAAAATCTCTGCTGATAGTAAATAAATAAATAAATAAATAAATAAATAAATAAGCATAACAAATCATTCCAAGAACTGGTACTTAAAATAATAAAGATTTGGGGCACCTGGGTGGCTAAGAGAGTTAAGCATCTGGCTTCAGCTCAGGTCATGATCCCAGGGTCCTGGGATTGAGCTCTGCATCAGGCTCCCGGCTCAGTGCAGAGCCTGCTTCTCCCTCTCCTCTGCCATTCACTCCGCTTGTACTCTCTGGCTCTATCTCTCTGTCAAATAAATGAATGAAATCTTAAAAATCATAATAATGATTTATTGTTTTTCATGGTTTTGTGGATTGACTAGGTGTTTCTTCTGGTCTGGGTCAAGTTGTTTGGGGTAGACTAATTTTGGATTGCCTCATGAACATATCTGGTGGCTGGCAGTGGTTGGTCTAGGGTGCCTCACCTACCTGTCTGATGGCTGGGTTGATGTTACATGGGACAAGGTCATGTATATCTTGTTATCTGGCAGGCTAGCCCAAGTTCAGTTTTATGAAGCTGGAAGGGTTCTCAGCAGTAACAACAGGCAAGGCCCAAATGCACAAGCCTTTGCTTACAACACATTTGTACATACACCATTGTACAAAGTAAGCTGAAGCCTAGGCTTTGCATCAAAGGACTGAGAAATTAACTTGACTTTTTGATGGGAAGAGTTTGAAATAATATGTGACCTTTTTTTTTTTTTTTCTGCCACAAACCATAAACTCTATCATTACATCTGGAGTCTGTCCTTTCTTATTGGTCCCCCAACATTAAAAAATATATTCTTTCTTTGTTTCCCAATGGATATGCAGTGTTAAAGTGCTCTCCTTCTGTCCTCCCTAATAAAATATTTTCTTGAGAAAGGGTATAAAAATTTTTGTCTATACTGAGGTGCGTAATCACCCTCTTCCTAGGAATCTATTGTTTTAACTTGGAAAAGTGTATTGAGCCTTATGTCATCATCATATGAATAGAATCACAGATTTGTACAGACTAATTTGGAAAGAGATATTTGGAGAGAGTGTAAAGCTAGGAATTCTTTTTGATTCTGAAATATTACCACATATGCCGGGTGGTAACAAGTAGTCTTTTAAAAGAGTCACTATTTATCTAGAGAAGCCAGAATCCTTCTGTCCTTTAAAAGCAGTGCTAACACAGAAAGCCACCATCTATTGGAAATCAATTACCATAGTGTCTGTCATTTTCCCATGTATTCCATTGTATTTTGCTTGTCTATTTGTGCTTTTCCTGACATGTAGCTACATGGTTGCAATCTCAAATATGTCCACCCTTCCATACATTCACTTATCCATCTGATTAACTGATATTTATATAGCACGTACTATATGACTGTTTTAAGTGTTGGGTATAGCTCAGGGAAGATAATGGATAATGTCACTGCCACCATGGAGCTCACCTTCTAGTGGGCATACTGGCTCTTTTCTTTTTGTTTCTCTAAACTCACTCTCCTTCCTTCTCCACTCTGCTCTGTGCTCCAGACTGATCAACATGTTTCCTTGCCCCTTTGGCTTTCAGAGGAGTTTGAACAAAGGGTACAAAGAATGACATAATGGTATTACTCCCAGGGCTCAATTTTTGTTGGATTGCCATAGTTTGGCTGCCCCTTTCTACTGAAGTTTCAGAAACAGCATTTATCATTAGAGACCAGGTAGGGACAATTATCATAATAAGCCACGGTTACCGATAAGAGTGGTAATCAGAGTGTTGGACCCATAAGGAGCTGTTGTGATAGCTAATTGATCATAGAGTCTTGAAGGCATAAATAGAAGAATAGCCTTCTAAAATGCTGCTTGACACATGTAGAAGCAGACATTTTCTAAGTGTGATACAAAGAAACTAAACTTGAGCCACTGTCATGGAGATCATGGTCTTTACCAAAAGACATAAGCTAGTTAACTGATCCAGATTGTTTGAGGGTAAGACCTTATCCCTTTGGGGAAGACACAATAATGTGGCCACAGATATACACCATGCATATTTCCCTAAGCCTTCCCTGAAGTGGTCACAGGGATCTCAAAAAAAGGTAAATGCTCAGATTTTCTTGTTGAGATGACATAGTAGCTTTGAACATAAAGCAATCAGCAGACTTAAAGTACTACTCTGGCCCACTGGCAGCAGAGGCTTTTGGAGATCAGGTGATAATTGGAAACTTATATAAATCTCATAGTCTCTCCAGTGGGAATGAGCATCCGTCTCTTGTTTTGTGTTCCAGATCCAGACTGTATTACAGGAATAGATCCCCTAAGTAATTAAAAGAATCACGACATTGGTTCCCTGAACTATATCGTCTTTTATAATAAGAAAGGGCATGAGGAAATCCCTAGAAATGCCCCTCTCAATATAGCTTTTGCCCCTCCCCAAAGTTATATGGGGTCCCCAGAAGAATGGCAAATTAGTACTTTTATCAAAGCCCTGAAAGATGCAGAAGTCTTGATTACCATATCATCCTTATTTACTTCACACATTTTGGTCAATAAAAAAGCTAAATGGTTCATCGAAAATGACAGATTATTGTAGACATAACCAGGTCATGCTGTAATTCACAATTATAAATCCAAATGTGGTATCTTGACTGAAACAAATAAACAGAAACTTTTGGCATCCGGTATACAATATTTGGCCTAGAATTTTTTTTTTTCTACATCCCTATCAAAGATAATCAGAAATTATTCGTCTTCACCTGGCAAGGACTGTAGTACCCCAGCTCTTTTGCCTCTGGGCTGTGATATCTTTCCTACTCTCTCATTATATAAGCTAGAGGGAATTTGGTGATCTTTTTTCATTTTTCTTTTACCCCCTCAGCTTTAGTGAGGAATGATTGATAAGTAAAAATCATATATATTAAGAGGTATAATATGATGTTTTGATGTGTCTTTATACATGGAGAAACGATTAACATATCTACCATCTTTTTATTTACCATTTGTGTGTATGGTGAGAATACTTAAGATCTACTTTGTTAGCAAATTTCAAGTAAATAATAAACTATTATTAGCTATAATCACCATACTATACATTAGGTTTCTAGAACTTATTCATCTTATAACTAGAAATACCCTTTTTTTTTGACGAATGTGACCCCATCCCCCCCCCAGTAACATGTAACCACTCTTCTACCCTCTGTTTTGATGTGTTCAACTTTTGTAGATTCTACATATAGGTATGCTCATGCAGTATTTGTCTTCCTGTGTTTGGCTTATTTCACAAAATATAATGTCCTCCAGGTTAATCCATGTTGTCACAAGTGGCAGGATTTCCTTCATTTAAAAAATGGAATAATATTTCATTGTATACACATACCCCTTTTTCTTTATCTTTTCATCTATCAACAGAAACTGAGGCTGTTTCCACATCTTGGTTATTGTGAATAGTGCTTCAGTGAACATGGGAGTTCAGATACCTCTTAAAGATGGCTATTTTATTTCCTTTAAATATATACCCAGAAATGAGATTGTTAGCAGTCCTATTTTTAATTTTTTGAGGAATCTACTTACAGTTTTTCATAATGGCTATACCAATTTATATTCCTACAAACAGTGTATAAGGGGAAACTTCGTAATCTTGATAGCACAGACACATGGTCCATAAATGAGATTGTTAGCAGTCCTATTTTTAATTTTTTGAGGAATCTACTTACAGTTTTTCATAATGGCTATACCAATTTATATTCCTACAAACAGTGTATAAGGGGAAACTTCGTAATCTTGATAGCACAGACACATGGTCCATTATATTGATGGTATGAAGTTAATTGGACTGGGTGGGCAAGAAGTAGCAAGTACCCTAGGTAACTTGTAAGCTTTATGCATGTCAGAGAGTGACAATAATACTTGAGAGATTTCAGAGGCTTGTTGCATTGGTGAAGTTTATAGGCATCTAGGAATCTGATGCAGCCCGTGTATCACCTTTAAACTGAGAAACAAGTGCTGCATCTTCACTGTCCTTCACAAAGAAAGAAGCACATTTGTGTTGGTCTGACCCATATACTGTATAATATTCAAGGCTGCCAGTTCCAAGTGGAGTTCAGAGCAAAACCAAAAATGGCTTTGAAGAAGGTATATAGACTGTGATGCAAGTTTTCCTGCCACTTGGTTCTTAAAACTCAGCAGTATCCATGGTAAGGGAAGTGTCTGTGGCATGTAGACATATTGAATGGTGCCTCTGGGAAGCCCTCATAACAGAATCACAGAGTAGATGGCTACACTTTTGGAGATGGACGAAACTTTTCACTGCCAATGAATATTCCCCATTGTAAAAGCAAAGTTTGATTTTATGTTGGGCCAGGTAAAAATTAATGGCTTCACATAGGAGAGTTGGAGGCTCAGTGACACTGCCAAAACTCGAAAAAAATGGAAATGCTATGGAAGGCCAAAACTTCAAAGATCTTAAAGGTTAATGCAAACACCATGAGCTGGTGGTTCAGATTCTCGTGGTATCTGCTCTTACTGCTTTACTGTTCCTCTTTTATTTGCACATTATGGCTTCATCAGGAATTCCCAATTATAAGTTAAGGAAGGAAGAAAATATCAGACTTGCTATAAAATGGATCTTCGTAATATGCTGGCACTAGCTAGAAGTAAATTCAACCCTACTTAAGGGTGACCCTATAATACAGCAGTGGAGGAAAATTCTCCCAGTGGGCAGGACTTTGGGAACAATATCTGGTCTTCCCACTTCATGAAGACTTGGCCTAAGGTACGTATCTATACTACTTCAGATGCGGTGATTATAAATTTTCCCCATGGTTAGCAACTTAGAACTAGATTGAAAGATTAATGGTAAGGAGATTTGGGAAGGTGTAGGTGTAATCTCTCAGAATGGGCAGAGATAATGTAGGTATTTAGGTCCCAGATGTCAACCCATTTTTAAGCACTATAGGGAAGGCCCAGAATAATAGGTGGAATAGGTGTTATGAATAAATAAGAAAAATGGAGCCCTGTGGTATTCTCATATTTAGAAGTCCAGGAAATAAGAAGAGCCACAAAATATTAACTATCACTCTGGTCACCCTATACATTATTGTTAAAGTGGTGATTTAATAAAACATATGTGATTAAACTACTTTCCTACTTAAATTTGTCTTTAGCTTCCTACTTTCCATAAGATAAAGTCCAAGCTCCCTATTATGTCATGCAAAGTATATATTGCACTTATTTACTATCTATATCTATAAATCTGTGCACTAGATTCAATTCATAGTGTCTGATGTGTGGTAGGGCCTCAGTAAATTCCTGACCAGTTATCTATATGATTTGGATGGTGCTACTCAGTTGGTGAATTAATGTTGTGTGGGTTATATAAACTTTTAAAGGGCCATTTCTTATCTTTATAAGCAGACTGGAATATCTAGAGTATGATAGTTAATTTTATGTGTCAATTTGACTGGGCCACAAGGTACCCAGATATTTTGTGAAACATTATGCTGAGGGGCACCTGGGTGGCTCAGTCAGTTAAGTGTCTGCCTTCAGCTCAGGTCATGATCCCAGGGGTCTGGGATCAAGCCCCATGTCAGGCTCCCTGCTCAGTGGGGAGTCTGCTTCTCTCTCTGCCTCTCCCCCTGGCTTGTGCTCTCTGTCTCATGCTCTCTCTCTCTCAAATAAATCAATAAAATCTTTTAAGAAAATTATTCTGGTTTCGGCTATGAGGGTGTTTGTGGATGAGATGAACATTTAAATCAATAAACTGAGTAAAACAGATTGCTGACCCTAATGTGGGTGGGCCTCATCTAATCAGTCGAAGGCCTGACTGGAACAAAAAGGCAAAAGGTTGATGGATGGTCCCCTGTGTAAGAGAGAATTCCTTTTGCCTGACTGCTTTCAAACTGCAACACTGAATTTTTTCCTGTTTTCAGACTCAAGCCAAAACCTTGGCTCTTCCTGAATCTTAAGCCTGCTGGCCTTTGGACAGGAAATACATGATTAATTCTCCTGGATCTTCAACTTGTTGACCGCCCTGCAGACTTGGGATTTATCCACCTCCACAATTTCATGAGCCAATTCCTTATAAGAAATCTCTTTATATATTTATCTTACTGGTTCTGTACTTCTTTACTGAAGGAATAAACTATAACAATAACAGCCAAAAGGGTCACCAATTCAAATTTTTGTTTCCTATATATAAATACCTAGTTTGAGTGATTCACTTGCTGATCTGTCATTGTTCTCATCCTTATTTGTTAATCCCCCATTATTTAATTAATATTGCTGAGATCTTGGAACATTGATAAATAATAATAAAAATAGCTAATAAAAATTTTAAAAGATTACCAATACATATCACTGTTCATTCTAAAAGCTATATCCATTGGTTTATTTAGTCCTGGCAGTAATTATATGTGGTAAATATTAATGTTATCTTGGAAAAAAGCAAATATATTTTGTGAGACACCTCCTTTATGCCAGTTCCTATGCTATGCATTTTATATAAATTATTACATTAAAAGTTTGCTATAAGCCCACAAGTTACAGATGTAACACTGTCATTCAGCAATTTTAATAATCTGTTCAACAATGTGGGAGATGTCAGTCTGAAACTCATGTGTCCATGTAAACCAAGACTCCTTCCCTCTAGTATTCTAACTGGGTTAAGGCTAAGATTGGACTCATGGTAAAAAGATGCATCTTTTCACCTAAGTAAGCACTATGGAGCTTATCTTTAGAGACCATGACTATACTTTTTAGGCCTATTTCAAGGTCTGTCCAGATAGAACATTGTGAGCTTGTCTGAGGTTCTGTACACTGAAAGTACTGAGTGAGCGCTTATCAGAAGGGATTGATAAATAACAAAGCCTGGGAACATGGAGATCTTAAAAAGCAATAGCTTTAAAAAATTCAAAAGAACACAGAACTTGAGCTACAACCAACATGAATTTAAAGCATGTGTGAAAAAGAAACACATGTTCAGACCTGAAAATCTGCCATTCCATGAAATCGTCCCTTAGTTTTTCTCTCTCTCGAGTATGCTCTGGGTTTATTTATTGCTTCTGAACCACTACAGAAAGTCTCCTGACTCTAAGTAGAGTCACCATCCTTAATAACATAGTGACATGTCTATTGGATTATATTTCATCAACGTACAATTCCATCCATTGTGTACTTTGTCCAGTCCTCCAATATATCCGATGATGTGTTTTTCTATCTAATTATGTTTCCAAATATTAGCAGAGATAGAATTGTCTACATCCCTAGGAAGAGAAAAAGCCCTGGTACTATTCTGAGTTTTTTTTTAAAAAAACAGCCCTGTGCATTTTGCCCTAAGGCATTTTCATTGTGTGTTGCCTGCTCAAAGGCCACTTGACCTTTGCAGATGGAAAATATGCACCATCCAGTAAGGGCCACACATTCAGTAGTTGCCACCTGGATTCTAGTTTAAAAAAACATATTCCTGTTCCTGCTCCTTCTGTGTTAGAAGGTTTATATAGATGCCTCGGTGGAATGGGCCAGCCACCCCACGTTTCGTCCCCTCTATCTAGGCTTTCAAGCTAGATTTAATGACCCAACCACTCACATTGTTTTATTAGAAAATAATTTCTAAATAGAGCCCCAATTCATTACTCTTTTAAAGTTCTTTGGAAGAATAGAGTTTTGCCTTGAATTATTTCACAGTGATTTAAATTGTTCAATCTGTAAAATTAAGCTGACATAGACTATAAGACACTGAAGCCACTGTTTCTTAGAGATATTCAAATGTTGTGTATGAGGGTAATAATACCGGTTGATATAAGCCTATGTGAAGATCTCAAAACATTTTTACATTTCTTTTACTAATACTATCCCAATTTTACTGAATTACTATCCTGTGCTTGTTGTTTTTGATTCCATTTGATGCACATTTAAGTGATTACATATTCATTATTAAAATGTAGAAGAGTCAAATTTGGCATAGTTCTGGGGGATCTGAAAGAGATACTCATATTCCTATAAAGAAACAAATCTGAAAATGTCTCCTTCTCTTTTCTGGGGACAAGTGTAGAGAAGTCTGGAGAAATCTTCTGAAGATAATAACCATTTCCCTCTGATGATCATACTATCTGATGAAGGTGAAAAATAATTCTGGGTTTTCACTTAATTTCTTGGCATCTACACAAGCTTTGTGTATTTATATGATGCATGATCATGGTTAGAAATGTTTTTAAAAATATTCTTTAAGAGAAAAATATCACTATAACTCTAATATCATGATATATGATATAAGCTTAAGACTATGAATAAATTATTTTCAAATAATATGTCACCCTATGCCAACTTGCATTTGGTCATTTTTTTTAACCAAAATATTACTTACAAAGTCAGGGGTGGATTCTTGGTCTTTCCTTCAAACAACTGTTAATATGAGTATTTAAAATCTGAATTACAGAACAGAGTTTGAGGAGTAGAGAGGGCTTTTGGGAAAAGCTTTAAGCTTGGGGCAAACTATCTCTTTCTTACCTACAGTTCCTTGTAATGACCATAAAGTAGGGAATGATGTGAGACTATTGTTTACAAACACAGATAGTTATAGGAAAATTGTAAAGCAGGGTTGAATTAGTCAAAAAATAAACATATATGCTATATGTTCACTTCAATAAATTAGGTGAGGTGATGACAAAAAAGGGTTTTAGCTAAAATTATTAAGAGTAAGTTGGGGCACAGATATTTCCTTAAGAAGAGGGTAATAGCTATACTAACATAAAAATTGCCTGACTAGACGGAGGGCCAGGAGTACAGAAAAAATAGGAGGAACCATCCCACACCAGGGACATCAGGATTCCAACTACGTACACATGGGTCTAAGAGTTAAATTTGCACCATTCATCAGATTATAAACTGATGACATGACAATCTCTACCCAGACACCAAAGTGGAAACCCTTCCCAACTCTTTTTACTCTAGGTTGAAATCCCATGGGCAACACCACAATTTGCCTACTCTCTTATCTACGATGATGAGAGATCTGTTGGCACTTGCTATATTAGTGGTGACCTGTGGGTGGGGGCAAAGTATGGAAAGCGACATTTCATCTTCCTAAGACAAAGCCCAGGAACACAAAGTTTCCATGCCCTTTTCCTGCCTGTTTTTTTCATCTCTCTTTAAAAACGTTGATTTCCTGGTAAACGGATATGAGACATATTAATTGGCGTCCTGGCAGGAAGCAGACGGCATAGTCAAACCAATGATTTGAAGAAATTTAAGTAAAAAGACTATTTAAAAGGGGCTTTGGCAGAATTCTGAAATATCAATGTGGGAAAGTGGAGTATCCTGGAGCTCGTGACAGCCCTACAGGGGCAAAAAGTTGTAGAAGTTCAAGGGATGTGGAGAGAGGTCACTGTTAGGACAAGAGTCTAGTTGAGGAAGGCAGCCAGACATTAGTCACCCAGCGGAGGAAGCTGGCCTCAGGTCCTCTCACTCACTTGCCTCTTGTTGGCTAAAACCCACACAATGACAGAGGGTAAGAGATCATTTGATAGAATCCACAAGTCTCATCCATCAGGGGCCAGAGCAGAGTGGAAAAGCAAACACTGAAGATCTTCAAGGTCAAAAATGATCTCTAAGACATAAGAACAGAATAAACAAACTTTTAAGGAACCTTCACATTTGCTCTGGAGCAAAACTATCTGAGGCAAACAATATGTTTAGTAATTTTTCTTTAGATTTTTGAAATTCTATTACCGTTATTTGCAATACTCAAGACAGCATCAATTTATCAACTTACCCACAATGTATAAGGAGTTCAGAGAAGTTGGGGTAAAATAGGGGAAAATGTAGATTTATTTATTTGTTTTATTTATTTATTTTAAGATTTTATTTATTTTTTTTATTTTTAAGATTTATTTATTTATTTATTTTAGAGAGAGGGAATGAAAGATAGAGAGCACAAGAGGAAAGAGGGTCAGGGGAAGCCGACTCCCGCTGACCAGGGAGCCCTATGCGGGACTCGATCCCTGGACTCCAGGATCATGATCAGAGCCGAAGGCAGTCGCCCAACCAACTGAGACACCTAGGCGCCCTTTATTTATTTTTTTGACAGAGAGAGACAGGGCGAGAGAGGGAACACAAGCAGGGGGAGTGGGAGAGGAGAGAGAGAGAGAGAGAGAGAGAGAGAGAGAGAGAGAAGCGGGCTTCCTGCCCAGCATGGAGCCTGAGGGCAGACGCTTAATGACTAAGCCACCCAAGCGCCCCAAGGGAAAATGTAGACTTAAAAGCTAATTGCACAGGTCAGCGGCAGCTGAGGAGGTACTCATCTGCTCAGCGTAGAATTCCCTGCAATCTGGCCTAGGTTTGAAACTTGACCTCTGTCTGACTTCACCAGGCTTTTCTTCTCTTTTCACCCAATGTAAGGATTTATTGAATGTTTTCTGAAATTATAGCACCTAGCCAATTCATTTGAATTTTTTTCTTTCCAGTTAGTTCTCTGTGGAGAACCTGGCGGTATCTGTGAATCCCTCCACAATCTTCATTCTGTCTTTCCTCCCTTCTCTGACTATTACTTAGAAAAAACTTCTGATCTGAGCTGTATGGAGGAGGCAAAATGAGCCCTATAGTACTTGCTTTCTCTACCCACAGAGATTTTTTTGAGCCAATCATATCATGTACATTGTTCTAAGAGTGGCAGGGTGGGGAGAGTAAGGGGGCAGATATGCAAACATTGCACAGGTATCTAACAAGGTCTAGAAGAGAGATATGCACAGTGAGCATCCAGCATACATAGGAAGGGTAATTTATGAAAAAGCAATTTGGGGGACTCTGTAGGCTATATGACAATCGTTAGCAAATAAATTTAATTCAACAACGTGTTTGTACATGGTAGTATGAATTTGCCCTCAGTGAATTGTTAGGTGTTACAGAGGGAAAAATGTCTATAGTACATGGTCTGTGCATCAAGGACCTTTCCACCTGGTTAAGATGACATGAAAATCCATTAAGCGATGAATTACAGACTGTGTTGCATTGTTGTTTAAGTGCCCAGTGAGTGGTACTGGCATTAAGTATTGAAAGAGAACTCTATATAACAAGAAAGCTTAGAGAAGATGAAGGTCAGACCATAAGCTTAGAAACAGGGACTGCAAAGATTGTAAAAGGAGATGGTTTTCCAAAGGAAGTATAAACATCTACCCCTTTCAAACTAGAGTGATAAAGAATTACAGCAGCAGCAGAGTTGGCAAGAATAAGATTCCTGACCTCCAAAATCTTCCCTATCTGTAACGCTCATGGATTTCCATCTGTCTCAGCACAGATAAGAATATGAATTCTTTCTCAGTGTGGTCTTATTTATCTGATATGTGTCATATTTATAGGGTCTAGGCAATATGAAACTATGGCCATTTGGGGTTCAGTTTGGGGTAAATCTAGAATGCTTGTATTAAATCTGTTTTTGTATTTGTGTATGAGTATATATAAAATATCATATTCCTAAATATGAATATCCACATACACAAATATGATTATATTTATAGTATTATCAAGTGTTTCTGAACCTGTGGTATTATGAATAAGGTACTGTTAAACATATAAATACCACCCAGGTTTTAAAAGCCTAATAAATGTTATATAATCATTCTAAACATTTTACTAGAAACTTTCAGTTTCCTCTGCTTTGTTAACTCTTCATCCATATTCATTTCTCATAAAAGCATAGTATGTTTATCTTGGTTGGACTTATAATTTCTCTCTTTGTGCTTGATTATTTAATTCAATATCAGAATTGCTTGGTTTGGCAAGATCTTTAAGCATCCGAGAAGTTAAAATCATGCATAGAGAATTACATTTTGCTTTTTTATGAGGGCAGGTCTTATTTGTATATATTGTCTGTATTGTAACACACAGCCAATACAGTCTTCCATTTTGTGAATGTCTGTGAAGACAAAGTTCTTTGTATTTGGGGGCATCCTTGGAAAATGTGCAACTACCAAAGTTAGCGATCAGATTCTGGATGCTCTTTGTTTATTAACACTCATTGCCTTTGTTCAGGTCTACATGATTACCATTTTCTCAGTTATTGGAGACTCTTCCCATCCTTCTCCCCTCTAAAGTGTTTGTAAAGTATAAAACCCCAGTGTTTTCTACTTAGGGTAAAGCAAATTTGCCCACCCAATCTGTCAAAAATGCTTAAATGGTTCTTGAATGTCTGTTGTTTTAATTCCTTAACATGGCATTAGAAACGTTTCACAATGACATTTAACATCTCTCTTACATTTTTTTCCTCTGTACACCATATCTCCATTGACCACATAGACTTGCCAATAAGACTCTGTAGTTGTTACTAGGTTTTTGTTTTGTTTTGTTTTAATTTTTTAATTTTTATATTTTTTATTTTTTTTATAATGTTATGTTAGTCACCATACAGTACTTCATTAGTTTTGTTGTTGTTGTTGTTTTTTCATACAGTAGCAGAGCTGGGATTTATTTTGTTGTTGTTGTTGTTTTCTTTTTTTTATTATGTTATGTTAATCACCATACATTACATCATTACGTTTTGATGTAGTGTTCCATGATTCATTGTTTGCGTATAACACCCAATGCTCGTGGCAATATGTGCCCTCCTTAATACCCATCACCTGGCTAACCCATCCCCCCACCCCCCTCCCCTCTCAAACCCCCAGTTTGGTTTTCAGAGTCCATAGTCTCTCATGGTTCGTCTCTCCCTCCGATTCCCCCCCTTCATTTTTCCCTTCCTTCTCCTAATGTCCTCCGTGGTATTCCTTACGTTCCACAAATAAGTGAAACCATATGATGATTGACTTTCTCTGCTTGACTTATTTCACTTAGCATAATCTCCTCCACTTCCATCCATGTCGATACAAATGGTGAGTATTCATCCTTTCTGAAGGTTTAGTAATATTCCATTATATATATGAACCACATCTTCTTTATCCATTCGTCTGTTGAAGGCATCTGGTATCCTTCCACAGTCTGGCTATTGTGGATATTGCTGCTATGAACATTGGGGTGCATGTGCCTCTTCTTTTCACTATATCTGTATCTTTGGGGTAAATACCCATTAGTGCAATTGTTGGGTCATAGGGTAGTTCGGAGAGCCAGTGACGCAATCGGTTAGTGCACAGTACTTATACTGAGTAAGTTTTGTAATTTGTATCTCCATGCATTTAGTCATGTTGTACTTGGTCCCTGCAATGACATCTCCCCTCTTTTGCTTTTGTAATGTCTGTCCTTTTATGCCAAAATTAAATCTCTGGCCATGATCTTTTTCTTTTCTATTTATTCATGTTCCATATATACTCCAGTAAACCATGTGTTATTCTTGGTTCTGTTAAAATAATTTGTGTACATCTCTCTCTCTCTCTCTCTCACTGGCCAACACTTTACTCAAAAAACACTTAGTATGTCTCTACTGTGGGCCATGTTATTTTACTAAGAGTTTGGAAACCAAGTAAAATACAACAGAATCTTTGTGCTAAGAGAGTTGTTATTTTCAATTTAGTGGATCAACAGCTAAACATATGATTATAATACAATCTAACTACTTATAAAAGAATATATAAAATGTTATATAAAAAGAAGAAATACTACCAAAGTCTGCCTGTGAGAGTAAGGGAATGCTTCATTGATAACAGATTAATAAACTCAGTCTTTACAGATGAAGAGAAAATGCAGGCAAAAATGAGGCAGGTTTCCTAGAAAATAAACAGATAAATTGGGGAAATTGGATTGTGAGATGCATAAAAATGATGAAGTATAGTTAGGTTCAGAGTGCTTATAGAGGAAATGCCAAACTCAGGTCATAAAAAGCCTTTTGTGCCCTACTAAGGCCATCAAGGATAGATGGGGAAGAGCTGAAAAAATTCTGAGCTGAACAGAGATTTGTGTATCAGAGAGAGAGAATAGCTTCAAGTAGATTAAACTTGAGAAAGGGAGTAAAATTATAGGACTGCTTCTGAGGTTCAAGTGAGACATGATTAAATAATGGACCATGGCCCGCTCGGCATCAGGGAAATCCAAATCAAAACCTCAATGAGATACCACCTCACACCCATCAGAATGGCTAAAATTAACAAGTCAGGGAACGACAGACGTTGGCGGGGATGTGGAGAAAGGGGAACCCTCCTACACTGTTGGTGGGAATGCAAGCTGGCACAACCCCTCTGGAAAACAGTATGGAGGTTCCTCAAACAGTTGAAATTAGAGCTACCGTTCGATCCAGCAATTGCACTACTGGGTATTTACCCCAAAGATACAAATGTAGGGACCCGAAGGGCTACGTGTACCCCAATGTTTATAGCAGCAATGTCCACCATAGCCAAACTGTGGAAAGAGCCAAGATGCCCATCGACAGATGAATGGATAAAGAAGATGTGGTATATATACACAATGGAATATTATGCAGCCATCAAAAGGAATGAGATCTTGCCATTTGCAACGACGTGGATGGAACTGGAGGGTGTTATGCTGAGTGAAATAAGTCAATCAGAGAAAGACATGTATCATATGACCTCACTGATATGAGGAATTCTTAATCTCAGGAAAGAAACTGAGTGTTACTGGAGTGGTTGGGGTTGGGAGGGATGGGGTGGCTGGGTGATAGTCATTGGGGAGGGTATGTGCTACGGTGAGCGCTGTGAATTGTGCAAGACTGTTGAATCACAGTTCTGTACTTCTGAAACAAATAACACAACATATTTTAAGAAAAAAGAAAAAGAAGAAGATAACAGGAGAGGAAGAAAAGGGGAGTATGTCAGAGGGGGAGACGAACCATGAGAGATGATGGACTCTGAAAAACAAACTGAGGGTTCTAGAGGGGAGGGGGGTAGGGGGATAGGTTAGCCTGGTGATGGGTATTGAGGAGGGCACGTTCTGCATGGAGAACTGGGTGTTATGAACAAACAATGAATCATGGAACACTGCACCAAAAACTAATGATGTAATATATGGTGATTAACATAACAATAAAAAAATAAAAAAAAAATGGACCATGGCAGTGGCCTTGATCGTGGAGAAGGGAGGCAGATTAGAGGACAAAAAGAGATAGCCGGTATTAATGGCAGGGTTTAGTGGCTAGCTGACTCCAGAAAAAAGAGAGATGGGGAGTTGAAACAATTCTCTGGTTTGGGACAGGGCAACTAGAGAAGCAGGCAGTCCTTTCACCAAGACACAGAATAAGGGGAAAGGCTAGTAATAGAAGAAAAAAATGAGGTTGTTTCAGGACAGGCTGAGTTTGAGGTGCATTTAGAAGTTTCATCTTGAGCTGTCAGCTTGGCGGATGGAATAAAGTTGAAGAGCTCAAGAGAGTATAAAGGTGTTGATTTAGAACTTGGAAGCAACACAGGTAATTAAAGTGGAGGCATGCAATGGAGTGTCCAGGGTAAGATTATGGAGTAAAAAGGATCAGAGAGAACTAAAAACTTTCAACATGTAAGGAGCCAAGGGAAGCTTATGATCAGTAAAAATAAAAGATGAAGAAGGAGGTTTCCTTGGAGTGTGGAGTAATGGAAGATAAAAAAAGGAGAAAGTTTTCAATGCCGTCACATGCTAGCAAAGTGACAATTAAATATTATCCATTGACTTTGGGAATTCAGGATCTCTGATGTCTTCATCATGTCATTTGCAATGGGATCAAAGCTAATTTTCAGCAACTTGGAGGTGGAGAGGGGAAAACACCACATATTGGGTTCTGTTTTTATACATTGGGAAATTAATAAAAAAGTACATGATAGGGCAATAACCAAAGAGAAACAGTATTGTTGAATATTTTATTTCTGTTCTTGTCTTACTGGTGAGAGATCTCAAGTAGAACTATATTCCTAAGTGAATGATCCAATGGAAGGCAGTAAGTAACTCTCTTGAGAAAGTGGGTATTTGATAGAAGTTGAGTCAAGATGATTTGTACATACTAAAAGAAAGGTGATGGAATAGTCTTTGAACAGTGTATGGACAAAGGCACGATTTTAGATGAAAAAGTGAGACACTCAAGACTCCCCCTCCCCCATGGATTAGGAAACTAGGTCATCTGTGATGTGGACAGGAGAAGGGGCCTTTGAAGAAATGGATACATATCTGAAATAACCACGGTATGGATGTGGACAAGGACTTGACCAAGTGCACATGGCAGGATGTCTGAAATTTTCAGGGCCCATATGAAGGCAGACACCGTAAAGTTTTAATGGTACCTTTATTAAGAATTGGGTGATTTTTCTCCCAGGTGCAGAAATAAAAAAGATAATGGGACAGTTCAAAGAAGAGTTGAGGAGTTTTAGATTGAATACAATTGAAGCATATGTGCAAGAAATGTTAAGGTGATCCTATAAAAGATCAGAAGTAATGAACCATGAAGCCCTGAAGCCTTAGAAGTGGGTGGTAAGTTCAGGAAAAATGAGAATTTCCTTTTGCTTGACGCAGAAGCCTGTTGTTCTCAAACCTATGTGTATATAAGAATCATCAGGGATATCATGTTAAAAGTGCAAGCTTTCAGGCTGACTCCACAGACTTTAGGGTGAGTTTTGGGAAACTACATTTTTAAACAATCCCAGATGATGATGCAGAAGGTCCTCAATCAATTTAACTTTTTTTTTTTTTTTTTTTAAAGAAAGAGAACACTGGGAAAAGATGTCAGTTGAAAACAAAGATTTGGAATGAGGCTGGAAAGGTAAATGGGGGTATGTTGTCATGGGACTTAAGTGTTTGTGTTGAAGAATGTAAAATTCTCCTTTCAGATAATATATTAGCCTGATGAATTTACAAAACAAAACAAAAACTCTAAGACCTAATAAATGAGTTCAGCCAGGTTGCAGGATACACAATCAACAAGCAAAAATCAATCCCATTTCTACATGCTAACAATGAACATGTGGAAACCAAAATTGAAAACATAATATCGTATATAATCATTCCAAAGAAATGACATACCTGCATATAAATTTAATAAAATATGTATGAAAGCTGTATGCTCAAAATTACAAAATACTGAGGAAAGAATCAAAAAAAGAACTAAATAAATGGAAGGACATGTTATATTCATGGATGAAAAGACTCTTCTGGTAGAGATGTCAATTTTTTTCCAAACTTATCTATAGGTTTAATGCAGTTTCCATCAAAACCCTGGCAAGATTTTTGTAGACATAGTCAAACATTCTCAAATGTGTAAGGAAAGACACAGGCACTAGAGTAGCTAGAACAATCTTGCAAAAGAGTAACATAGAAGGAATTTTTCCATGCAATATTAAGCCCTGCTGCATTCCTGTAGTAACCAAGACTGTGGTCATGGTGGAGGGACGGACACTTAGACCAGTCAAATTGAAGAGAATTCATGAATAGACCCAGACAGGAATGACCAGCTGGCTTTTGACAAAGGTACAAAATCAATTCAATGGAGTAGATAGTCTTTCCAATAAATTGTGGTGGAGCAGTTGGATATCCATAGGGTGGAAAAATCGTGACTGAACCTCACACCTTACACGAATGATATATCAGGTGGAAGTTTTTGCAAGAAAATGGGAACAGGAAGAAAAAACTTCCATGGCTCCTTAAAGTAAGCGTGCATCAGTACCACCTGGAAGGTTTGTTAGTAGACAGACTGCTGGGCCTCACCCCCAGAGTTTCAGATTCTCAGTTGGTCTATGGTGAGAACCAGTAATTTACACTCTCAGTTGTCCCTAGGGAATGCTGAGGCTGCAAGTAGGGAGCCACATTCTGAGAGCCCTTCTTTGGGTATCTACAGAACACAGGTGAAAATTGATGTTCACACAATAAGCAACTAAGAGACCATTTAAGGAAGTAATCAACGTAATAAAAATAATAATACCTTGTCAATATTTGGAAGATGATTCTGAGTGAGAAGATAGTGGAAGAACAGTGAAAAGAATGCTATGGTGGTCCAGAAAAAGGGAAGAAAGAGGCATATTTCAGTAGCCAGATATCTAATTGAAAGTGATTGATAACAGCTTAGAAGTCAGGAAAAAGAAGGGGGCATGCCAGTGATGTACAGAACATTTTAGCTTGGAGAGTTAAGTTAATCTTCAATGATGTGACAGTGAATATATACTCGTAATATGGTTATTTATTTTCTATAAGTGATGTAACTTTACTCCTACGCCCCATTCCACCAAGTATCAAGGGGTGACTGGAACTTTAAATTGCCAATTAATGGAAATACATTATTAGAGAAGAAGAAAAAGTCTATTTCAAGAAGCTCTACCTTTTCTTAGGTCAATGCTCACTATCTTGTATATTGTCCTCTGTGCTTCTAGAAAGATGTCATTTTGCTATTTGAGAAGGAAATATCATGTCCTAGGGGTCTCTGAGTATCAGTGGCATTGCCAGAGGATGACAGGTTGAATCTACTGAGGTGTGACAGGTGCTATCCAGTCTTGTGGTCTCAGATGTCACTCCCTCTGTGGCTGCTATCTGCCATCATCCATGGCAGATGTTTGTATTCATGATGTTCTCCTTTTTCTGATGCAGGCTTTGTTGGTCCAGCTGCCCCCTCAGCATTTCTTGGTTCCATCAACAAGACAGGTGGTAACTTCTGTTGTCCTGTGTGTCATGTGTTGATCACGGGCCACCGGCAGTCTCACCTAGCCTTCCATCCAGACTTCTTCTCCCACGCATGCTATACACCTGCTCTTCTGCTGCATTTCCTCTGGATCCCAGCCAAATACTGAGCTCCTTTCTGAGCCTTTTCCCAGGGAATCATGCTATAATGTCCTCAAGTTCTTCATTTTTATAACCCTGACTGTGGGGGAAACAGAGTCCTCACCAGGCTCTTCTGTTACCGTTCCCCTTCTTTTTCTCATACTCCAAGGAAGCAAAGGAGGCTAAGCATTTTCTACTAATATTGGGGAGGGAACTCCCGTTCAGCCTGCCCCTTTTCCAGCAGCTACAATCATGGGTGAACACAGGTGAAATGGATTTGTTAATAATGTAAGACACAGTGAAAGACATGACATGCAAAATATCCCAGCCACAGAGAGATAAAGAATATGAAAGAGGAGCTAATTTGTTAGGGAAGACAGCTTACTGTGCTTGATCAGGGTTGTATTTATTTCTTGTCCTCAGTCATCCAGATGGAGATAATCCAACAGAATTTGGGGATATAGATCTAGAGTTCTGAAATAAGATTGTGCTGAAAATACAGATAAAATAATTCTCCAAGTAATTCTTCAGGTTGCCTGGCCATTTAATTAAAAGCAAACAATCAGTTAATTAAAAGCTGTCTCCTTGGCTGGAATATAGTCAAGCTAATTGGAGTGGTTTTATGATCATGGTTTTTTGGTTTTTTGTTGTTGTTGTTGTTGTTGTTGCTATTTATTTATTTATTTATTTTTTACAGAATGTCAGACTAGTTAACTATTTTGATTATAACCCTTGGATACACTCTATGTTTAATAGTTAATTTTGACATTTGGAGTTTGGAGAATTAATTTCACATGGTTAAATTACAGATAGTGACACAGTATTGTAGGAACGGCTCTATTTATTTTTTGCAAAAACAATGTGGTTTCAAGTTAGTTCCGGGTTGAACTAAAGGAAAGTACATATTTGTAATTACTTCTGCTCACAGTTAAAGCTCAAAATTTCTATTTGATGAGGGATTTGAGAAAGCAGTCTGAATGTAGTGAGAGACTTTCTGAAAGTCTTCTGTCTGCTAATTTCCTGTCTTCTCTCTGCCCTTGCTCCTCACTTTCCCCACTCCCACCACAAGCCAGGTTTCTGCTCTGCAATCCTGTTATTCTTGTCTCTTACCAGCCACTTCTCAGATTTTTTTTTTCCTGGCTTTTCCATTTTTTTTCCCCCACCTCTGAATGTTAGAGCCCCCAGAGGTCCATGCTGGACTCTTTTCTTCTTTCTCTCACCAACAGAGAGCTCATTCTGTCTCCCAGATTAAAGAGTGTGTTAATCAACACAAATACCATCTATCAGCAGAGAACTTGCATTTTATATCTCTGGCTCTGACCTCTGTGAACTCCACACCCTTCAATACCTGCCATAGCGGGTCAGAATAGAACAGATCTTGAATTTAAAATATCCAAGACAGAATTATTGATACATCTCCTGTATTAGTCACCTTGTCCTGCCATAACAAATAGTACAGAGTGTATAGCTTAAACAGCAGAAATGTATTTTCTCATAGTTTTGGAGACTGGAAGTGCAAGTTCAAGGTGTCGGCAGGGTTGTGTCTGGTGCTTCAAGTGGGGTATAGATGGCCACCCTCTTGCTGTTTCCTCACCTGGCATTTCCTTGATTCATTTGTGTGGGGAGGGAGAGGACTCTCTCTTCATTTTCTCAAGGCCACCAAAGCTATCAGATTAGGATCCACCCTCATGAGCTTATTTAACCCTAATGACCTCCTGAAAGTCCTATCCTCAATTATAGTTACATTGGGGTGAAAGCTTCAACATACAAAATTTAGAGGGACATAATTTAGCCCATCCCCCCCCCCCAGCATTCTGAGACTTTTGGTATGGAGGAAAGAGAAAGCAGATATTATTATAAGGGTAATTCCATTCTCGTAAGGACACTAATCCTATGAGTTCAGGGCCCTACCCTCGAGTCTTCTCCTCTGTGGTCCTCCATATCTCAGGCAATGAAGGCATCAGAGTGAACTCCAATCCATCAGTAATGCTGTGGCCTCCATCCTCAAAGTCCATGCCGGCTTTGATCATGCTTCACCTTCTTCCCACCTGCCTCCCTACTGAGGCCTATTGCAATAGACTCCTTACAGATTTCCCCGCTATGCTTGTCTACAACTTGTTTCCCACAAACATAATGAGATCATTTCACTCTCTTGCCCAAAGCTTCCCATTCCTCTAATGTCACGTGGAATGAAAGCCAACATTCTTGGCTGTGAGGCCTCCCGTGGTGTGCGAGGCTACCAAGAGAAGCCTTTATCCTACCTAGATTTATTGTGTCACTACACTCCACATATACCAGCCTGGTTGTGAGTGTTCATGCTTCTGCTCCCCCACCGTTGCCTCTGTTCTCTCTGTCTGGAAGTTCCTTCCCCTGCTCTGTGCATGGTTTGAGGCTTTCATCTCAAGACTGCCAGTAATGTCTGCTGCTCCTCCCGTGTCTCCACCCTCCAGTCTCCCTTCTAATCCGTTAGAGCCAGGTACCAAATCACCAGCCAAATTGTTAAATCTAGCAGAAATGATTCAGCTTCTGTATAACTAATGCTTGCTACAGCATTTGACACCCTTGGACACACTCTATTTCTTTCTTGAAATATTCCTCTTTGCCTTTCATGACACCTTTCTGACGTGTCACTCATGAACCTTCCTTTCTTCTGAGGGCAAAAGTAGTGAATAAACAATTGAATGCATAGCATGAGGTCACCTCTGTAGGAGAGGCTTTTTCTGACTACCCTGTCTAAACCCTAGTCCTTCCTTTGTTTTCCACACCATGACTCTCTACTTATCACCACCTGATATGCTATTATGAACTAGAATGTACACTCTCTGAGGGCAGGAAGTCAAGAATGTTTTTGTTAATCCTTGCTGTGATTCTGGTTTTCAAAACACCACCTACCATGTGGTCATAGTGAGTTACTGAATGAGTCATTGCATTATTAAGCCAACAAGAATATCATTATTTGATGCCTTACATCTTGGTGTAATTTCAAGTAATTGTTGTTGGTTTTTTTTCTTATTTTTGAGGTGGACAATGCAAGTATTCACAAGTTTTTAGAAAGTGTGTACAGCATCCACATAGTCCTGAGGGAAGTTGGGTGCAGTTTACTCCATTACAATAAAATTGGAGAGAGAAGAGAGAAGAATGAGGTCACTCCACTGCGTGTCTCCAGGGAGAGGTTACAAAGCAAAAGGTAGAGATGAAAACTATAAACTGTTTTTTTTTTTTTCTGTATTTGAATGAAAGTTTCAGTGTGGCTGAAAAACTGTTGTATGTGTCTGTGTTTCTGTGAGGAAGAAGTCACTGCAAGTTCACATGCAGTCAATAACCCCTTTACAATTTCTAGAAATAACTGCAATATCCATGGTTGTGCTATCATTTTTGCTGTTTCCCAAGTATGTTTTGATCAGTTGCAGGAAACAAAATTAAGTCCTCAAGCTTCAAGATTAACTGGCAAACTCTCAGTGAAGCTGACCAGATTATCAAGTACTGAAAAGCACCATGGTATAGACTGAATGTGATAGAAAATCCAAGTGAGAAAATGAATGCATTTTTTGTTGTTTTTATCATCAGAAACATATCAAATTGAATTCATGTAATGTGTAAATATTCCCCTTTGAATCCATAATGAAATTCTGATTTCAGAATATGAGGGATCCACAGCCAGCCATACACAGACACACATCCACACACGTAGAAAAATGAAGCATCTCAAGGATCAGTCATTGGAAAGTGTTGTTCATAGTGGGATATTTGTCGATTATAATAGGAACTGCTACATGATGGCAGAACCTCCCATTACGTTTTCTTACTTGGAAGTAAGAAATAAAACCAATTTTCTTTGCATTAACGTAATCAACAAGCTCATTAATTACAGCTACATTGAGTCTTCGGCAGGGTGATGAGAATGGGTGGTAACCCACCCAACTCACCTCCCACATCTGGCATTAAATACGCCCCAGTGAGTAGCCATCCCTCCACACTAGGTTTGAGAAATTCTCTACCCATACCCTAACATCACTGCCAACCAAAGAACACTCCTAAGTGGGTGGCCCTTCAGTTGCAAGAATTTAACAATTTAAATTATCTTTCTTGTTTCTATCACTGCTGTACGTGGCTGGCTGTGGTTAGGAGAGTGGCAGTGCCTGATGACACGATATAATAGGCAGTATTTTGGGATGACCTCCAAAGTTCTTACTTCTCTGGAATGTACGAACTTGTATGTAATTCCTTCCCCTTGAGGATGGGGGGAACTTAGAATTTGCTTCTAACCAGTAGAATATTGCAAAGGTGAAGAGGATGTTTTTAGATGTGATTAAGGTCCTTAATCACTTGATTTTGAATTAGTCAAAGGGTGATTTTTCTGGGTGGGCCTGACCTAATCAGTCAAGTCCTTCTCTGAACATAGAGACTCTCTTTGTTTCTGACTTTGAAGAAGCAGCTTTGAAATCTGCATTGAAACTGAATCTGCCAACAGACTGAGGGAGCTTGGAAGCTGATCTTTTCCTTATCAAGTCTCCAGATGACAACACAACTCAGCCAACATCTTGATTTCAGTGTTGGGAGACCCTGGGTAGAGAACCCAAGTCAGGTGTGCCCAGACTCCTGACCTACAGAACCTGCATGATAAATGTGTGCCATTTTAAGCTCATAAGTTTGTAGTAATTTATTACACAGCATAGAAAACTGATACACAAGGGTTTGGGAATTTAAAAGTGATTGCTGAGCAAAGACAAAGATTTAGGGCATGAGGCGTGTTCTCTGCTATCAGGGCAAATGAGAACTCGATGAAGAATACTGAAAAATTTCTGAATTTACTGTTTCTGATAATCTAAAGATCTAGATGGTGTTTTATGTGTCTACTTTTTGACTCATAATATCATTTATGTAAATTTTATGTTATCGTTCTCATCCTCTAAACCTATTTTATTTTTCTTTTGTATACTCACTAAACTGTGTAATTCACTTGTTTCTTGAGTATAAAATGTACCAGCATCTGGATAAAAACAGAAAAGAAAATCAATGATTTGGAGAGCTTTAAATATACAGATGTTTAGTGTTGAATAAACTAACATTCTAGATGGCTGACTGATTTGAATTTGCTTTTATTTGGATGTTTTGGAACTATGCAGATATAACACCTGAATCTGTGGTTAATGATAAGAATCCAGATTTGTTTGTTAGTGATGACAATATGTAATATGATAAAATGAATTACAAACTTTCTAAGCCTGTGCCTATGTCTGTTTGATAAAATGTTTTCTATTTATTCCCCTAAACCAGAGTTTAACATGGACTTGGAGTGAATTATAACAAAACCTACAGACTTTCAGATACTTAAAATTACATTTCTATTTTGCTTTGCATAAATAAATCTGCTTCTTTCTTTCTCTCTTTTCCACTGGACCTCGGTTTCATTCATTCTTAAATGCCCAGTCTTGTTGGCAGTGGTATATTATAACAGAATAAAAAATAAAGAACTAGGGGTTTAATTTGGCAGAATAAAGAAATTCTCACTGTTCATGGGAGGAGATAAGCTCAGGATCTTTCTACACCATTTTCTAGAACCCCAAGAAAATCTTGTTGGCTTTAGTTTGGAAAATTCTGATCTGGCAGGATAGAGTCTTTGATATTCAGAAATACAACTAAGTGTTTACATGTGTATTGATTTATGGAGGAAGTTAACTCTAAGGATTTTTTTGTAATACAACATTACTGGTCACTGAGAATAATTCACCAAAAGTAACACAAAATCTGTGCCTTAACATGTTTTTTTCAATGAAATGAGTTAGATAATGCTGTTTCATAAGTAATTATAATTTAAGTGAATGTGATAAAATAAATCTCCTTTGTAGAGAGGTAGAGACTATGGTAATTCAAAAAAAAATAAAAATGGACAAGAAGGTTTTTATTTGGGGGTAATAGTTCTCAACCAATTTTAAAATTCAATTTGTTATGAATATTTGATGTCTGAATCTTTCTGGCACACAGGAAACCTTTTTTTTTTTCTTTAATTGTATTGAACACTGGAGGTTGTATATATATATATTTTTAACACTGAAAATTCTTAACCACTTAAATGAATTTTTAGGTTGCGCGTTTATACTTTTATTTGATGAATGGAGTAAATGATCAGTCACCTTGCTGGAAAATTGCACTTTGCGAGGATTACCTTCTAGATGACCAATCTAGGCATACCCTGGGATTACAGGGCAATTGCTTTAAAGAATCTGATGGGGGCAAGAGTCATGGGTGAAATTTCCTGGATTTGGTGTTTTTAAATTAATCTCTAAATGTATTACACTTTCAGGCTCTTCTCATTACAAATACACACCACTGTCTCACTATCACGAGTAATACTTTTTCATACAATAAATACTTGAATTTTCAAGTGCTTCCATATATGTCATTCCAAGAAGACACGATCTGCTTTAGGAGTAGAGAAACATTTTTGTTTTTGTTTCTGCTGCAGGTCACCTTGGGCAGTTGAAAAGGAAAGCATTCCTATGCATCCAGATTCATTTATTTTTTGGCTTGAATTCGTAGCAGAGAAAAAGCACCAATTCCCCACTGTTTCCTGTTCATAGCAGGTCCAGCTGCCTGCAGGAGGTCTGTAGAATTATCAGAGCAGAGCCTTGTCAAGTGTAGGAAGAGGTTACCCATGGGTCTTCCAACTTTGGGTTCTTCAGCTGGAATTGCTAAGATTTGGCACAAACTCTAGGGAGATTCTAATCTGAAAAAAAAAATCTTCCTTTTAATTAATGATTGTGTTTCGATCTTAATATAATTCTCCCTTGTATAAAGCTACAGTTGCATTTACATATTGATTTTTAACATTGGTTTTGTTGTAACATTGTCTTAAGATGACATTTCTACAAAGAAAAGAAAAGGAAATTTTATTTATTTTTTTGTTTCAAGTAAAGCGCAATGGCTTTTTTCTGACTTAATGGATGGTTTGGCATCCTATAGTTTATTAAACAGGGAAGTGAAAGGATTGTCATCACAACTTAAAAAAAACAAATAAAAAAATTCAAATCAAATATATAACTTAGAAAACATAAAGTTGAATTTATGTTAAATTAGTAATATCAAAATGTAAATTTCATACCTTTCTGTTTAGGTTACATATTTGAAATATCAACTTTGTTTCAGGAGATAAATTGATATATTCTTATCTTTGTTCTATTTTTTTTTTTTAACGAAACTTCTATCTCAAGTACTATTTTAGTTAGCAATTGTTTGAGATATATTGTGTTCCAGAAATGGTGCTATGTCCTGGGCATTCAGAGATAAATATCATGTGCCTGATACTCAGACCAATGGAGGAAAATAGTGCACTCTAATAGGAACTAAATGAAGGAAGTAGAATGATCTTCTAAGACACAGTGCTTTAATCTACTTTTTATGCTGACTGGAAATGAGAAAGAAGGATAGCTCACTTACTGGCAGTTAATCATGTTCAGTCAACTTGTATTGGTTTGTAGCTCTTTGGTGTTTGGCTGACCATGCATGAGTTATTATTACTGATGAAAGAGCAGGGCATTGTGGGCTCCACAGTCACACAGGCTGAGTGTGAACCCCAGCCTTGCCCTTACTTCTTAACTCTGTGACCTCAAGTAAGAGATGAGGACCCCAGAGCTGCATGCTGCAACAGCAGGATAATAATCATACCTCCCGTGAGGATTAATGGAGCGATGCATATAAATCACTTAGGACACTGCCCGAAGTATTATTGCCCTATGGGTTTAGAATTGCAAATTCCATGTAACATTACAAGTAGAAAAATTTTTTAAAAGTTTCTGGGTCATAGGCAAGTAGGGTATTTTGGTAAAGGCAAAGCACCCATTTGAAATACCAAATTAGATATAAGTATCTAGCATCTGGTGACATTGCACTAACCCATAGGAAAACTACCAGGTTTATCAGCAATGAGAAAAATGAATAGACTGTGGCAAAATCTTAATTATAAACTTTAAACTTATAGGAATATTTCTTCTACATTTGAAATCATGGCCTTTGATAGGTTCTTTAAATAATCTTGTTCAAAATGCACAGGAATCTTGTAAAATTTAAGTGACTTCCCCATTTTTGGGTAAGTATACTAACATCCATATAATTTAAGTGAATTGCTCATAGTTATACAGGTAGCAGTTTATGGATTTGAATCCATGAATTTTGACTCCAAAGCCTGGCAATTAACCACTTCTTATTTCCTGTGGGGAGATAAGTCCATATAAGCATGGGCTCATATGAACTTCTGTAAGTCAGAAAAGAAGGGGCAGCCCTCTCATTACTGGAGCAAGGACACAGGGAAGAGCAAGCTGTGGCTGGGGGCAATGAGGGATCCACCTTGACTGCCGTGGTTGGATTGAACGTGGGACTTGTACAGTTGTGGATGAAATCAAAAGCAAATAATAAGAAACTCAAAGTGAGTCAAACAAATAAGTTTCTTGTTCACATAACAAGAAATTTAGGGGTAAGTGGTTACTCGGGTACAAGATATAGTTTAATGATGCTCTCAGTGTTCCCATATTTTTTCTTTGTTTGGTTCTCTTCTTCATTTGTAATGGGGTAAGTTTTGTCCTTATGCTTTTCATTTTATGGTCATGTTTCAGTTCCAAGTAGGAAAATGGAAGAAGCGTCAGGAAGAAGCCTTAAAAATCTGTGTCAGCCACATATGGCCTTTCTTTAAGAAAGCCATAGGTTTCCCAGAATTCCTACTACCTCACCCCCAAACCCAGTAAACTCTTGCCTAGGGTCTCTCTGAACTAGCTCACATAGTCAGCCTAACCTATAAGTGGAGTGGTCAACATTCAGTATAATAGTAGCTGAGGGGATGCCTTATGTTTCAGTAACAGACGACTCCTTCACAATCTTGATGGTTTTAAGCACAAGAGAAAGGAGAACACTGTTCCCTAGAGCAATGTACAATTACAAAACGGCAGAGGAACAAGTAAGTGCTTTACTTTCATCAGTTTCTAGAGTTTGAAATGTCTCATAAATCTTTGTGAATCTACAAAGGAAACAATGTTTCCTCCATGGATCTCAAATAGAAGGGCAATATTGAAATTTCTTTCCTGGGTGCCTGGGTGGCTCAGTTGGTTGAGCAACTGCCTTTGGCTCAGGTCATGATCCTGGAGTCCCAGGATCGAGTTCCACATCGGGCTCCCTGCTCAGCAGGGAGTCTGCTTCTCCCTCTGACCCTCTTCCCTCTCGTGCTCTCTGTCTCTCATTCTCTCTCTCTCAAATAAATAAATAAATAAAATCTTTAAAAAAAAAAAAATTCCTGACATTTTCTGCTACTGATAACTTGCTGCATTCAGTACTAAAGATCACTGCCTCCTGTCCATTTCCTGGGCCTGCTAAATAGGCTTGGCCTGTACTGATTGAAAATTTGTTTCCTCCCCCTAAACTCAAATGATGAAACCTAATCTGGACATAAAAATGGTATTTGGAGGTGGGGCCTTTAGAAGGTGATTTGATCATGCAGGTGGAACTCTCACTGATGGCTTGATGCCTTATAAGAAGGGACAAGAAAGGGTTTCTTTCTCTTTCTCTCTCCCTGCCATGTGGGGATACAGCAAGAAAGAATCCATCCACAAGGCGGGATGCAGAGTCTCACCAGACCTGAATCCGTCCACAAGGCGGGATGCAGAGTCTCACCAGACCTGAATCGGCTGGCGTCCTGATCTTGGACTTTTCAGCCTCCAGAACTGTGTGGAGAGAAACAGGCTCATTTTTTTTTCGAGGAGATACTTTGTATCAAATGTTATTCCTCCTTCATTCCTCATGTACTAACAGTACTAGTGGCAATTGCAGTAACAGGGAGCAGGGAATAAAAAAGAGGTGGCCTCAGACCCAGACAAGGAAGGCCCATCTCTGGGTCCTGCCCTTTAGTCATCCCTGTACTCTGATCCTTTTTAGTTTTGTCCCATAGAACAAAAAGTGCATGGCTACCAGGGGCCTCTTTTAGGTCTTATTAGATTGCTTGGGGCCTTGGAATTCTCTGACCTGATGCCCCTGAACCTGCCTTTAGTCCTGCAGTTTTCTTCCCTAGATGGCCTCCTGAAGGCCCTGAGGAAAGCCATTGTCAGAATCTGGGAGGAGCAGGTGCATGAGCCCAGACTGAGCTTAGGCTTTAGCAGAAGGGTGTTCATGCACATGCGCAGGAGGCCTTTCATGCGGAGTACAGCACCCGGGGTGGGAAGGGAAGTTGTAAGGTCCAGGATCTTGGAGCCCCTGGGGGCTCAGTCGTTAAGCGTCTGCCTTCGGCTCAGGTCATGATCCCAGGGTCCTGGGATCGAGTCCCACATCGGGCTCCCTGCTCAGCAGGAAGCCTGCTTCTCCCTCTCCCACTCCCCCTACCTGTGCTCCTGCACTCGCTATCTCTCTGTCAAATAAATAAATAAAATCTTTAAAAAAAAATTTTTTAAAAAGGTCCAGGATCTCTGGTAGTCCTCTTACCTTGGGCATAACGCATTTTAAGGGGTGGGCCTTGCAGGGAGGGAGAGAAAAGGGGGGCAGGTGAAAGGGAGGGAAATTCAGTAAGTGCACTTTTAATTTCAGGTCCTTGAAATTGCATTTCCGTTTCTTAGGGAAAAGCTGAATCCTCTGTAAAGAACTTGACAGGGTCAGTTCAAGGAGCTTTCTTTGGCTTAATTGTGTTCTGATATGAAGAAAGCACACATAGGCAAGGTGAAAGAAAAGAGAGAGAAGCTGAATGCTAAAATGATTATAATTGCTACTGGGAAACCAAAGCTTCTGTTGTATCTTAAAAAACAAAACAAAACAAGACTGTCCAGTTCCATGAACCTGTAGATGTAGCTACTGAGGCAGCTCTATGTTTCCATTCTCCCCAGTGTATCCTTTGAATTAACTCCAATTCCCCAAGGCTCCTTTCTGTTTCTCAAAACCTCCTAGAGCTGGACTAGGGGAATAATTATCCCCAAGACCACTGCCACCTCCCTCCTACCTCCAGAGACCCACAGCTAAGACATCATGAGAGATTGATCCCTCTGTTTGGGTTTGAAGTTTGCAACATCAAAGCACTTTAACAAACTACAAATCTGCACTCCCCCCCCCCAACCCTGCCCTGTTCCCTTCAGCTTGTAGGAGGTAAATGCTATGGAAGCCTATGACAACTTTGCAGATAAAGAAACTGATGCCGGGGAGAAATGTCAATGGTTTCAAGCCATGACGGAGTCTCCATAGTCCAAGACACTCATTTGTCCCTACTTCCTTCCTCCACATCTGCACATTCATGTTCCTGACTGAACATGTCCCGTGAACAACGAACCTGGCCTCGGTCTATGTTGGAAGTTTGGTACAGTTTAAATCTTTTTTTTTTCTTTTTTTCCTGCCTTCTTTTTCTTGCTTTTTTTTTTTTTTTTTTTTGGTTGCTTTTTCAAAGTGTTGAGAGATTCAGCTCATTGACTTTGCTGCACAGACCCATCCTTTCCCTCGAGGTCCTAATTTCTAACTCCTATTGAGAGCTATTGTGTGAGGGCATTGTTAGGCTTTTGTGCCCCGAGAAATCCCCAGCCTTTCTTCTTAAACTGCCAACAGCGCCAATTAGTACCACATGTGGTGTGAGTTTGCACAGTGGCTATTGTAGCCAAATCCTGAAAATGTGGCCAAAATGCTAATTGGCCTATAGGCAAGTTCTTGGGTGTGAGTTTTCGGGGGGAAAAAGTTTCAGTACCGGAGCATAAATATAAGTCCTTTTATTCTCTGTGGCTCCTGGCATGCTTTATACCTTTAAAGTGAAGTATGTAACAACACCTGGAGTGCTCTAAAGGAGGAAATATGAAGAAATACCAAAATGAAATAAAATTAGAAGGGTAAATCATTGAAAACATGGCTGAAGAGCTATAAAGAAAGAGAAGATGTGTGCCTGGAGTATTGAGCCTGTAACTGCCTATCATCACAACGGAAGTCCCTAAGTCTGTCCATCAACAGCAAAGCAAGTACCCCTTGTCCTCCCAACCCCTTGGATCTTTTAGCAGTTACAAGAAGCTTCTTGTGTTGGGAAGCTTTTTGGTGACTATGTGTATCTAATTCTGATTTCCCTGAGTGCTGCTTCTCTTTGGATGTGCTCTGTCATCCCAAATTGTGACAAATGGCCCTGAATGTATTGCCACTTTTTCTTCTGCTGTAGTTCTATCTTCGTGCAGAGCTCAGGCCTGGGTGTGCAGTCCCTGGAGAGTGAGCAAAGACCCTTGACAGGTCTCCTTCTTCATCTCTGCCCTAATCCGGGAAAATTAAATAAATTTGGGGGAGAGTAATGACATAATAAGTGGACACTATTAAGTGCTAGAGACTCTCCTAGGCACTTCATTATATCATTGATTTAATGATCAAATGATCCCTATGATGTAATTATTGTTTCTCCTACTATAAAGGTAAAGAAAGTAAAGTTCAGTGAGGGAAAGAAATTTGTTCTAATTCATGTAGCTACAAAGAGGTAAATCTGGTATTCCAACCTGGTTCTGTCTCATTCACTAGATGATATTGTCACATAAAACTTGAGTGATCATAAAGATTACCATTTATAAAGCACTACCAAGTACCAGGCATAATGTTAGGTGCATTACACACATTTTCACTAAGCCTTACTATAAAACCAATGGTATGACTTGCAAGGTAGGCACAGGCAACTTAAATGATTTGCCCAAGGCCACACAGCTGAAATTTGCAGAAAAGAAGTCAAATATCGATCTATACAATCTCTGCTCCTTTCATTGCACTAAACCCTCTGCACCATTAAGAGGACCCAGGTATCTGTGAGACAAAATGGCCACTGGGTTTCTTCACCTCTCAAGAGGAACACCCTTGAATATGGTTTTCCCTGGCATCTGAGGAGTCACAGCTGCAAGTCATCTTCTCAAGAGGCTATCTGCAAGTCACCAGTTCTATGTGCTCCCTCATAGATTGAGTTCTCATTTTTCCCTTGTGGGAGATCAGCTAATGTACCCGTCAGGAACCTGGTATGTTTCTTAAAATAAACAGAGTATACTCAGCCCCTGACCATTGGTCTCCACATTACTATGAGATCCTGTTTCCCCAAGTTTCTCGTTTGTATGCAACGGCTGGGGTGAGTGGTGCCTTAAGGGGGGAATATCCCCATGCCCTCTTTCTACTTAGTGGTAGATCATCCCATTAAATAACCATATATGGGCTCATCTTGTCACATCACTGGTTTTCTCTCATTGAGACATATCTGTAGCTGTGCTGGCCAGTTGGCATTTTTGGCTAAATCAGATTTGAGTTATTTCTCTGTATTTCTTCTACTCACCGTGCCAAGTTGTTGTCCAGATCATAACTTGGTCTTGAGCAAGAAAAGAAAAAATCTTGCTGACCAGATCAACTAATTTCCCTAATGTATCAAGCTTTCATCCCAAGATTAAAACTGATCATTCCTGAATCAGCTGGGTTTAGTCAGTGACCTGGGCTCTGTGTATATCTTATTACCAACGCCAAGCGGCACAAACCACAGCCTGTCTATGTATTTGCATAGAAAACCACCCAAACCAAAGATTACGCAGTTTGGGTTGGGAAAAGCAATCTATTCCATTTACAAACATCTGTTGAAAAGGTCAGACATAGGCTGGCCAGTCCTTGGACTCTGATTCTGGAGACTACTTTGGTTGCAAGTACTATGTTCCAAGGGAAACTAAAATTCAAAGAGAACCCAACTTCAGGCAGAAATCTCTGACAGTTAACTCAAATTCAGTCCAAACTAAGTTTTCACAGTCTTTCCAGAGGTGATGGGCCAGAGAGACAAGTGAGAGAATTTATTACTTTTATTCAATTACAGAGACGGACAGTAGAAAGTGTGTGTGTGTTTGTGTGTGTGTGTGTGTGTGTATTTCTGAGAGAGAGAGAGAAAAACATTACTGTTAGTTCATCTTAAATTCAGGATTTTGTTTCCTCTTTTGTAAGTCCATAAAGAAATTATTTTTAGGTAACCAATGTGCTGCTAGCAAAATATGTATCATTTGTTTTAATTTTTTTTCATGGAAAGCTATGCAACCACTCAAAGTAGTTTAAAATAAAGTCCCTCATAATAATGTGCAGTTTAAGCAATGAAAACAACAGAGACTATCAGTTTCCATTTCAGAGTATTAGAATGAAACATTCTTTCAACTTGGGGTCAGTGAACACCTACCGCTATAATTCCTACAAGCCTGTGCCCCAAAGAGCTCATTTCCCTGATCTGATCTGACCAGGGATGTACCTGTCAGGGAAATTCATTACCAGTCTCCCAGCAATGCCAAATGAAGTGAACCTCTCAGCAGGGCACACGGCACACGTACAAGAATCAAAATCTATTACTATTTATTGGCTACTAAAAGAAATTTCCTTTTAGGATCCACAAATATGGCTTTAATTTAGCGGGGTTTGAAGTGGTGGGGAGGTATGGGGGATAAAGGAGGAGGGGACTTTTCAGAATATTCTTTCTCATGTAAACGGAACAGCATGTTTCCACCCATGTTCCACTAACAGGAGAAAAACACCAATGCAGGAATCATTTTTATATGTATCAAATTCCCCAGCTCTGCATCTGGGCTTGAGTATGGTGAGGGCTGAATCCAGAGGGTGCCTTTTCTTCAAGTTGGCTGGTAACAACCATCTATCAGCTACCTCTTTATTTTTACCACCCTCGTTGTTATGCTAATTACAATCTATAGCAATTGCCTGATCAGTGGAAGTGAAGAGATAGGATTTGTTTCACTTCTTTCCAGGCTGTGCCTGGTTTTGCATGGGGGGTTGTCAGGATGGTATTAAGTCTTCTGCCTTAATCCGAATTTTAGCGCAGGGAACATCTGCTGGGTTTGTATCCATGCTGTGATTTGAAGTTCAAGGTGCTACAAGAGTGTGGTAGATTAAAGATAGTTGCAAACTCTTAAGAGGGATGGAGTCTGATTCTACTCCACTTGGATTGGCCTACATGATTTATTCCACTAATAAGCTGTGAAGGAAGTGACAGTTGGATATTCTAAGTTTAGGTTGTAAGAAGTCTGGCCACTTCGTCTTTTGAAATGCTCTCAGGTCTCTTGAAATGCTTACTCTGTCGGCTCTAAGTTGCCATATAAGAAGTTTGCCAAATCAAGATGCCATCAATGTGTAGACTTACAGGTTGACAGTCTTGACTGAGTCTAGCATTGGGGTCATCCAGAGATGGGTCTCTCAAGATGGGGTTCTGAAGATGCCAGAGATAGTTTGTATCCACTGAACCAGCCTATCCACCTGCTAAATATCACCCAGGTGACACCTGGAGCAAGAAAAGTTTTCCATCTACCTGTCAACTGGAGTACTATGAGAGCTAGTAACAAAGTATTATTTCAAGCTATTAATTTGTGGGAATGTTTGTTAAGCAGAAAAAAAAAATAACTGCACAAAACTTGATTCAAAAATAGAAGCATACTACTTTATATGCTAGAATGGTCATCTAGTTTTTATCTTTTTTTGTGCATGTTTTTATCCTTTGAATCTCAGATCAATTGTCATTCCCTCTTAAAGTCTCTGTCTCTGGCCTTGCTCAGGATGGATTAGATCTTCATTCTCCCTTTTAAGTCCTCCTTCCTCAAATTCAGTTCCCTGAGGAGATGTAATTTTTAAACTGATTGATCATTTATGCATGTAGGAAACACCTACCAAGTCATTATGTTCATGGCTGGAAAAATTGGGAAGCCTCTCATTTTCTTCGTTGAACTCCTCAAACCTAGCATGCCTGTATTTGGAGCTTGACATACGTAGGTTTTGTCTAAATTCAAACTTTGGACATACTCTCTTTTCCTGCAGCTAACTGGTTGATCTGAATTGCCCCGGTAGAGATCATGAACATGGATAGCAAATGGAACCAAATCCGAATCCTGACTTGACCAAATATATGGCAAGTGATACTTGTTTGTGCTTCTTTCATGGTAAAAATTATTGAGGGGATCCTGTGTGGCTCAGTCAGTTAAGCGTCTGACTTTGGCTCAGGTTATAATCCCAGGGTCCTGGGATTGAGCCCAGCTTCTGGCTCTGCACTCAGCAGAGAGTCTGCTTGTCCCTCTGTCCCTCCCCCCCATGTGTGTGCACTCTCTTATTTATAAATAAATAAATAAATAAATAAATAAATAAATAAATAAATCTATCTTTAAAAAAATTACTTGATGAAGCCCGAAGGTCTTGGGGATAAATTACAGTCCTATCACATCTCAGCAGCTCTTCCTTTCCCAAGTAGTAAAATAGGAGCCATATTATCCAACTCCTACATAGTTATGAGTATTAAATACATTACTACTTATAAAGTGGCTTAGAACAATGCACCATACATAGTAAGTGCTAGAGAAATATTTGTTATGTAAAAATGTATTGCTTAGAATAGTATCTAGTATAGAATGGCAATGATGAAAACTATTTTTTCTCATGCCATGTTCTTTTTACTTTTATTTTTTTGCTCTTTTCAGCCTGTTGACACCTAAAAATAAGTAGCTAATTTATATACTGTTTATCTATCTAACCTAAGTCATGTGTGAGTTTGGAAAATAATTTGGTTTCAAACTACAGGGCAAATGTATGAGGGTGAACCCAGCTCTTGGTTGATCAAAGCACAGTCCTGCTAATCCAGGATTGGGTCATGTGAGAAGGCATTCAGATGGGCAAAATCCCAATGATTTTGGTTCTCTCTCTCTTTTTTTATTAATCACCTCATTCATGATAGGTTTGCAAATCTAGTACTACTGAATGGCAGTGAAGTGATACTTGGTAAAATTTTAACCAATGCATTTATTGTGTACATTTTTTCTTTGAGTATTAATATATTACTTTATATTTGAATTACTATTTAGGCAAGAGAGGTAGGAGCATGGGAACAAACAAGGAAGATAGGAAAATAGAAAAGGCAGACATGTTACATGTCAATATGATTCCATATCAATGGATCCAACTCATTTTTCTTTCATTTGAATCTTTATAGTTAAAGTCATAGAAGTTTAATTATATTAATCTCATAATATCCTTCAACCTGAATAAATATAAAAGTAGGAAGATCTAATTTTTACAATTATGTACGGGCAGTCCATATCCTTAGAATTTTCAGTTATACTGGCAAATTAGAGTCATTGTGTATGGTCATATAAATATGGATATATACAGAAATGTATACAGATTTTTTCTCTGCATATAATACTGACATTGAGTGTTTTATTTATGTTGATCATGCCCGAGTAAAATTCAACAATCCATAGGTAGAGAAACACAAAGTTTTTAAAAAACTATGTGTATATCTAATTTCTAGAGATACATCAAATGGTGATTGCCTTAAAAAAACAGAAAACAGATAATAAGCAATTGCAAAGGCATGAAATTAAATAAAGCAACTAGTAAACACTGTGTAAAACAAATATTAAAAGGAGTAGGGATTGATGTAATGAATGAGGAGTTAGGGGCCCCTCCTCTGCTTCTTCTCTGCAAATTCCTCCCATCCAGCTGCTCCTTTCATTTAGATCCTCCCACTCTGTTTTCTAAATGTTCATAATCTTGACCTGTTTCTGATTAGATGTCGGTTTCTTAAGTTATGACTCTCTATGTGACTATCCTTGGTCTTAACTACATTGTATTGAAATGATTTACAATGGAATATCATGCAGCCATCAAAAGGAATGAGATCTTGCCATTTGCAATGACGTGGATGGAACTGGAGGGTATTATGCAGAGCGAAATAAGTCACTCAGAGAAAGACATGTATCATATGACCTCACTGATATGAGGAATTCTTAATCTCAGGAAATAAACTGAGGGTTGCTGGCGTGGTGGGGGGTGGGAGGGATGGGGTGGCTGGGTGATAGACATTGGGGAGGGTATGGGCTATGGTGAGTGCTGTGAATTGTGTAAGACTGTTGAATCACAGACCTGTACCTCTGAAACAAATAATGCAACATATGTTAAAAAAAAAAAAAAAGTAGGAAGGGAAAAATAAAGGGGGGGGATCGGAGGGGGAGATGAACCATGAGAGACTATGGACTCTGAGAAACAAACTGAGGATCCTGGAGGGGAGGGGGGTGGGGGGATGGGTTAGCCTGGTAATAGGTATTAAAGAGGGCATGTTTTGCATGGAGCACTGGGTGTAATACGCAAACAATGAGTCATGGAACACTACATCAAAAACTAATGATGTAATGTATGGTGATTAACATAACATAATAAAAAATAAAATAAAATAAAATAAAATAACAAATGTGTAAGACATATACATTAAAAAAAACTGTAGCGGCGCTTGGGTGGCTCGGTTGGTTAAGCAACTGCCTTCGGCTCAGGTCATGATCCTGGAGTCCCAGGATCGAGCCCCACATCGGGCTCCCTGCTCACCAGGGAGTCTGCTTCTCCCTCTGACCCTCCCCCCTCTCGTGTTCTCTCTCTCATTCTCTCTCTCTCTCTCTCAAATAAATAAAATCTTTTTAAAAAATTGAAAAACTGTAATACTTTCTTGAAGGACATTAAAAAATTGAACAAATAAAAAAAAAAAGAAATGATTTATTTAACCGACTGCATTTTCCACTTGTCAGTGATCTCCTGGAAGGCTTAAAGTGCATCTGCCTTCTACCCAGCTTATTATCTCAAGTCCAGTATGTGTCACAGAATGTCAAGTGGAAATTGTCTTCACATCTCAATGTGTCTAAGGATCCAAAGCTGCAGATAACAGGTGACAAGAAATTCTGTGCTGTAATGACAGCTACTACACATCCCTGCAAGAGTTAGTAACAGTTGGGCAAACTGGTCCTCTGACCACCAACACCCTTACCCACTTCCACTATGTATACAAAAAGGCTAGACATTTTAAAAAACGGGTTTTTCTTTCATTTTTAAATGAAAATACAGAGGAGAAGAATGTGTTTCACCTTCATCTAAAGGGGAGGGAAAGAGCCAGATATTTCTCCTTCTACCTTCTCCTGTTCCCACCATGGAAAATGAGGGGGAAAACCAGAAGAACCACTCATGAACACTTGAGATTTTTTTTTTTCAAAATGGCGAGCGACCTCTTTGTTCCATATAGACTGTGGCTGAAATACAGGCTGATACCATACTGATACAGCAGCAGACAGAGCATGAGAGTGTTCTCAGAATCTGACACTTATCTACAAAAAGACTTGTGCTTGCTTTTTGCCTGGAAAAGCCAGAAGGAAGGAGGAAATCTGGCCTGGAAAGCTAGGCAAGCATTAGGTACAATCATTAATTTTATTATTTTTAAAAGCAAGAAGACCTTGTCACTGGTGACCAAGGATACTTTGGAAAGGGGCCTGAGCTTTGATTCCCCAGTGGGCCAAAAAGACTTTAGCAGAAAGCGTCTCTGGGTGTATTGTCTGGGTCAGGATCTGAGAGAGTTACACAACGTCAACCACAGTCTATTACCTTGTCTGGAAAAAGTGGAATTCAGTCATTGGAGGGGAATTGGAGTAGGCAGTACCTGGGAAAAAATTTGCCACATGAATTCTACGATCAATGGTTAGTATTTTTACAACTGCCTTAGCAGAGGGTACCAATCACCCAAGGCTTTGCACCCAGTATTTTATTCCTTTGCTTGTAATTCTACTCCAAATCTAGAAGAGCCTGGGCATTAGAAGACAAAGTCACAGGAGTGAGAAAGGAGCAATGGAAAAATTAGATAGTTGTAAATATTTTACTCAAAAGGACCTATTTTAAGTGCACATTTTGATGAATTTTGAAAAATGTATACATCTGTGTAACCACCACTAAACCAAAACACAGACCATTAAAATCACCCAGAGAAGTTTCCTGGTGCCCCTGTACAGATTTTCACCTTCCAGTCCCCACTCTTGGCTAATGTGATCAGTGATTTACTTTCTGTCACTACATGTCTCTTTTTTTCAAAATTCAAATAAATAGGATGTCAGAGGTTTGCTTTTATGTTTTGTTTCATTCAGCTTGTTTTCTTTCTTTTCTTTTTGAGATTTGTGCACACTGTTGATGTATTAGTAGTTTGTTCCTTTTTAATTCTGGAATTAAGTGCAATTTTATTATATGGATATGACACAATTTGTCCATTCACCTATTGATGAACCTCTGGGATGTTTCCAGTTTGGGGCTACTATGAATGAAGCTGTTATAAACAGTAGAGTCTTCGTGTAAACTTGTTTATATGTTCCTGGGTAAATACCTAGGTTTGCAATTTCTGAATTATATGGTAAGTATATGTGTTTAACTTATAAGAAAATGTAGGGCTATTTTCCAAGTTGTACCATTTTATAATACCACCAGTAAACATATGAGAGTTCTATTTATGCCACATCCTTATCAAAACGTGATATTGTAGGTGTTTTTAACATTACTCAAAAAAGAGTTAATATCAAAAATATAAAAGAACTTATACAATTCAACACCCCCAACACAAACAATCCAGTTAAAAATGAGCAGAATACATGACCAGACATTTCTCTAAAGAAGACATAGAGATGGCCAACAGATGCATGAGAAGTGCTTAACATCACTCATCATCAGGGAAATGCAAATCAAAACTAAAATGGGATATCACTTCACACCTGTCAGAATGGCTAAAATCAAAAACATAAGAAACAAGTGTTGGCGAGGATGTGGAGAAAAAGAACTCTCATGCACTGTTGGTGGGAATCAAACTGGTGTAGCCACTGTGGAAAATGGTACGAGGGTTCTTCAAAACTTTAAAAATAGAACTACCTTATGAACCAGTAATTGCACTACTGGGTATTTACCCCCAAAATACAAAGACACTAAATCAAGGGGATACATGCACCCCTATGTTTATAGCTGCATTATTTATAATAGCCAAATTATGGAAGCAGTCCAATGTCCATTGATAGATGGATGGATAAAGAAGAAAAAGTAATATATACACATATATATTCCATTATATATATAATGGAATGTTTTAGTGATAAAAAAGAGTGAAATCTTGCCATTTGCAACAACAGGGATGGAGCTAGAAGGTATAATGCTAAGTGAAATAAGTCAGTCAGAGAAAGACAAATAACATATGATGTCACTCATATGCAGAATTCAAGAAACAAAACAAATGAGCAAATGAAAAAGAGAGAGAGGGAGAGACCAAGAAACAGACTCTTAACTATAGAAAATAAACTGATGGTTACCAGAGGAGAGGTGGGTGGGGGATGGGTGAAATAGGTAATGGGGGTTAGGGAGTGCACCCATCATGATGAGCACTGGGTGATGTATGGAAGTGTTGAATCACTGTATTGTACATCCGAAACTGATATAACACTGTATGCTAACCATACTGGAATTAAAAAAAAAATTACCTTAGTGAGTAGTGGTATTTCATTGTTGGTTTACTTCACATTATCTTGTTGATTATGGATTTTGAGCATTTTTTGTGTTTATTACCATTAATGCATTTCCTTTTGAGAAATGCATAAAGCTTTTCCCTTATGCTACCTTATTATTGAGTTGGAAGAAATTCTCATATATACTTGATATAAATCGTTTGTGAGATAAATGTATAACAATTTTTTTTTTCCAAGCCTGTTGAATGACTATCTTTTCCTCACCTGGGCACCTATGTCAAATATAAATTAACTATATATGAATGAGTTTTTCTGAACTATCTATCTATATATTTATCCGTATACAGATAACAAAAGGTCCTGGTTCCCATAGTATTATATAAGTTTTCGAATCAGGTGCTGTACATCCTACAGTTTTGCTCTACTTTTTCAAAATTATTTGACTATTTGACTATGTTTGGTCTTCAGCACTTCCATATACATTTTAAACCAAATTATTTTTACAAAAAAATCTGGTGGCATTTTTTTGAAGGGGATTATGTTGAGTGTGTTAAACTAATTTGGGAAGAATTGACACCGATTGAATCTTCTAATCCATTGGTATATAATGTTTCTTTGCTTATTTCTGTTCTTTTAAACATTTTTCTCACCAATATTTTGTAGTTTTAGTCTATAGCTCTAACACATGTTTTAATAAATTTTTCCCAAAGCAATTCATATTTCTGAAGCTATTGTAAATGGTAGTAATTTTTTTCTTTTAAAGATTTTATTTATTTACTTGACAGACAGAGACAGCGAGAGCAGGAACACAAGCAGGGGGAGTGGGAGAGGGAGAAGCAGGCCTCCCTCCTAGCAGGGAGCCCGATGTGGGACTCGATCCCAGGACCCTGGGATCATGACCTGAGCCGAAGGCAGACGCTTAACGACTGAGCCACCCAGGTGCCCGTAAATGGTAGTAATTTTTAAAGATTAATTTCTAATATTTTATTTACTAGCAAATAGAAATACAGTTGAATTTTGTCTACTGAACATGTGTCCTATGACTTTACCAGTTCTAGTTATTTTTGGAGATTCTTTAGAACTTTCTTCATAGACCATCAATCCAAAGTGCATAGGAACAGTATTACTCCTTCCTTTGTAATCTCTAGTCTACGTTTTTTTTTTTTTTTTCTTGACTCATTTTACTAGCAGGACCTCTACCTCTAGTTAAGTAGAAATAGTAAGAATACTTGTTTCCCATCTACAGTATTAACCTGTAAGTCTTATATGGATTTCCTTTAAAGGTTAAAGAACTCTCTATTTATTCCTAATTGTTGAGAGTTATTATCATAAATCAGTATTGAGTTTTGTCAAGTGTTTCTTTTATATCCATTGATTAATCACAGTGGATTTTATTTTTTACCAGCTAATGTGTATTAAATTGATTTTTTTAATATAAAATCATCCTTGTATTTCTGGGGTAAATCCCATTTGTGCATGGTATAATATTCTTTTTATATAAAATTGGATTTAATCAGCTAATATTTTGCTAAGAATTTTATTTATGAAGGATATTAATTTCTAGTTTTCTTGAAATACCTTTATGATTTGATATCAGTGTAATACTGCTCTTACGAAATGAGTTAGAAAATGAAAACTCCTTTATATCATAAAAGAGTTGGTGTAGGAATGGCAATTTTTTTCTTCCTTAAATGTTTGAGACAACTGATAAGAAAGATTATCCAGGACTACAGTTTATTGATATAACTGCCAAGTTCCAGCAAGAGCTCAGGGAAGTAATCAGGCATGGTTAGTGGCTATGGGATGGAGTGGTGGAGGAGTTGGCATTTCTCTGACGGCAGGAGGGAGGGGAAATGAGCAACATCTCCGAGACCCTGCCCTCAGGCCGTGCCTGCATGGAACTCTGGAGTTCATGATGTTCACTCCCTTACAGATTGGATTATTCAAGTCTGCAAGGAGGCTTATCTTGATCTCCCGAGGCACATGGGACCCCAGAAATCCATAGAGGAAGTACAATAAATCCTAGGGAGTTAAGAATAAGACAGGCTATCTATGCCCCTTGAAGAGCCTGATCAGGACATATTTATTATAGGAATGAAAGCCAAGATACTCCAATCCACCTTAAGTGCCTGGTATGGGACACTGATAGTCATGCTGAGCCCAGTCATGGGACACAACATTTATGATGTTGGGCAATTCATTGTTGCTATGAAAGAAACTGATAAATCCTGGAAATGGATACAGGCTGTGGGAGCTGAGACAGGCAGGGAGCTCAGAAGCCAAAAGGGTATCCCAGTTGGTTGTCAAGGGCCTAGTGAAAGTAACCGAGAGACAAATGTGGTTTGACCTCATTGTTACTGGGGCCCCACCTGAAAAGTCATAGGTGTCAGCCATTGCCCTGCCTCTCACGTTGGGTCACGTGCTATGCTGCTAAATAAACCAAGTCCCATCATACCTGGGAAAGGAGTTACCTACAGCAATTTGCAATAGGATATTCCACCAAAATAGGTAAGTAACTATGCACCCCTGAGTGAAGGGAAACTACTCAATCTCCATTAGAATATCATTGCCCTGCTGTGGGCAGGACCTGTTCAAATGCATTAAGTGTGCAATGAAGCATACACCATTGGAAGAGGGGAGAAGATGAGGGTCCTGTTCTGGAATATCCAGCCCCCCAGCCCATCTCCACACATCTGACAGCACTGCTTCCCTCAGCGAACATGTGTGGTATGTACAGCAAGGTCAAATCCCCAAAGTTACAGCCACCTTAACGTCTAAAGATCAGACCACAGGTGCAATTCTTATAAAAGGAGGAGATCTTACCACACAAGTTCCTACAAAATATCTGTCTTGTTGATCTTGAACTTCTGCTGCTCCTGGTGTCCAGTCATGTGTTGGATTCCTGATGGAAGTGCCTTTCTGCAGTGGGCCTGCTTTTATGCCTGACAAAGAAACCACTCCAGATGTTGGCAGCTGCCCCTCTAGCTTGTCAGGATTGACATGGTGGGTATTGCCCCACCAGGGTAGGGATCGGAAGGCCATAAAGCAGTACATTAAGGAAGAACAAGCTAGGATTAGTACTCTTAATTCATCTGCCATTACCAATACTGATCCATAAACCAGACCCGTGGCACACACTATCAATAACACTGGGCATGGGTGTTCTTCTTCTGTCAGTCAAATTACACAGGCCATCCATCACACTGCTGACAAGAAGTGTCTTAAAAATACCACCATTAGAGCAGTGGGTGGCTATGCTTACATTGGCATGAGTTCCTGTGGCTCACCCTGCGTTATGGACATTTGAGCTCCTGGGCCCCCTTATGTTGGGAACAGAAAAATCACTCTAAACAGAATCAACCCAATTATACCAAGGATATAGGATGTGTATCATCAGAACTGTGCAATCATTCTGTCACAGTAAAGGAAAGCAGCTGGTTTGGTTGTGCCTCCCATGTCTTTATTGGGTGGCCCCCAAATAAAACCCAGTGGTTGTGTGACATAAATCTCTGACCATGGTTTCTACCTGGGTGTTCGGGCCCTGGGTTTTCCCTGACATAGAGGAGAATTCACCACATAGTAACAACAGTTTCCAGCCTCCCTCTCCTCAAGGCCAGATGGGCACATTCTGTTTCCACTGGTATGATCATTTGGCTGCCATCTCTGTCCCTTCCGTTAGCCTGAAGGACATTATGGCATGCAAAGAAGTCCTTATTACATTCACCCAACAAGCCTTAAATGATAGCCAGCAAAACCTGTCTGTACTGAACCTTGAAATATCTCTAAGGATAAAAGCTGTTCTCCAAAACAGAATGGCCTCGGACATTATTAATGCCTTGTAAGGAGGCACCTGTGCCTTTATTCAGAGTGTTCTATGTCCATATCTGATGAGTCTACTAACGTATGTGCTTTCTTAAATCACACGAGTACACAAGTGAAGACCCTGAGTTACCCCAACCTAGGGGACTTAAATCAGCGGTTTGGATCATGGGGCTCTTGGTGGAAAAAAATTGTTACTTATTTTGGAAATCATTACCTTGCTCTGTGTTTTCATTTGCATGTTCTTCTACTGCTGCTGTGGTATCTGCCCCCAGCACAGCCAGAGAGCCTCCAAAAGAGCCAGGGAAACCCCTTGCTGATTGCTCAGGGCACACTGCAGAAGAGGGAGCACGTGAGATCCTAAAAGTCAGTCACTGGGGGGTGAAACGGAAGAGGAGGTCATTCAGAAGACGTGACTGCCAGTTGACCTGTGAGCTAAATCCCAGGGAAACCACAGGAATCAGAAACTCCTCCCCTCGCCCCCAACAGCCTGGAAGGAATGCTCTGCCCATAGTTCCCACAGTGGGAGTCTTTTTCAAGGATGCAACCTTGCAAAAGCAATGTGTTGTTGAGACCACCCGACAGTCTACGTGGGTTCTAAACACAGGTAAGTCCTTCATATAAACTTCTAAGATTCTGGCAGGCAGATAGATGTAGAGATCTGCTGGGCTTGCAGGTGCCAAGACAAGCCTCATATGTAAGTTCCCTTGCTTACAGAAACTGCCAGCCAGCAATCTGGAGTGGCCTGCCTCTTTCTTCTGTCTCCCCTTGCCCTCCCAGAGTGGGGGCAGTTTCAGATTTCACCTGTGAAGCTCTGAGTTTGGAAACCAACAGGGAAGGCTTTTGATTATGATTTTCATTTATGTGATAGACATATAGGTACTTCTATTTTCTGTTTCTTCTTTAGTGTGTTTATGTAGTTGGGATCTTTTCAGGGGTTTGTCCATATGAACTAAAATTTTGGAATTAATGTCTTACTACTATTTGTAATATTCCTTCTTATTTTTTCCCTGTTTGATCTCTGGTAATTTTTGCTCTTTCATTTTTGATACTTTTAAGTTGGGTCTCTCTTGATATGTTTAAGCTGAAGTTTTCTCATGTTTGATTTTTGGTTTTGGTTTCATTACTTTTGTCTATATCTTTTTTCAGGTTTCAATTTCATCAATTTATGCTCTTATCCTTATCACTTCTTTTTTTTAATACTTTGGATTTAATAATTGTATTTTTTTTGAGGTGGAAGCTTACATCATTGGTTTTAAGTGTTGCTTCTTTTCTGGCATAAATCTTTAAAGGTAATGAGTATTCCTTTAGACATGAATTTAGTTATAGTCCATATTTTTGATAGGTTGTGGTTTTCATTTTATGTGGTTGAAAATATTTTCTAATTTGGCTTGGGATTTTTTTTAACTCATGTTTATGTATTGGACATATATTGTTTGAGGTTCCAAACATTTGGGGAATTTCCAAATGCCTTTTTGTTATTGACTTCTCATTTAATTGTTTTTGCAGTTACAGAATATTCTATGGTCCCAGTACTTTTCTATCTCTTGGAAATTTCATGTGCATCTGTAAATGTGTAGTGTGGGGGTGGTATGGGAATGTTAGTTGGGTCATGCTGATCAATGCCATTTCAATATATCACCTCCTTACTCCTTTTCTATCTACTAGTTGTACTGATTATTGAGAGAGGAGTGAGGAAATATTCAATTTTAGATTATTCTATTCCTTTTCAGTGTATTAATTTTCCTTTCTGTATGTTGAAGATCTATTTTAAGATACATACACATTTATTATTGTTGTGTCTTATTTATGAATTGACATTATTATTACAAAATGTCTTATCTTTATTTTTAATAATATGACTTCTTTTGAGCCTTAGTCTAATAGTAATACAAGAACTCCAGCTCTCCTATGCTTAGAATTTGCATGCATATTTTTTCTATTCTGTAATTTTAATCATTCTGTGTCTTCATATGTAAAATGAATTTCTTATGGGCAGCAGGTTGCATTTTTATTTATTCTGACAATCTTTGTATTTTAATTGAGTGTGTATAACATTTGCATTTAATATATAATTATTGAGAAGGGTGTACTTAATGTTATCACATTGCTAGTTGTTTTCCATTTATTTATTTTTTTTAAAGATTTTTTATTTATTTATTTGAGAGAGAGAATGAGAGAGAGCACGAGAGGGAAGAGGGTCAGAGGGAGAAGCAGACTCCCTGCTGAGCAGAGAGCCCGATGTGGGACTCGATCCCGGGACTCCAGGATCATGACCTGAGCCGAAGGCAGTCGCTTAACCAACTGAGCCACCCAGGCGCCCAGTTGTTTTCCATTTATATCACCCGTTTTTTAGACCTTTTTTTTCCATTTTCCTGATTTCTTTTGGATTCGTGAAGTGCATTTTACCATTCAGTGTAATTTCCACTGTTTACTTCTTAGTTATTCCTATGCGTTTTCCCGTGGTTGTCCTCAGGTTTATAATATTACCGTTAACTTAGTGCATTCTATTTTGATATTAAATTTTACCATTTCATGTAACTTAATAGATCTTAACCAAATGCTTCCATTTCCACTTCTCCCAAATGCATTACTATTATTTTTGTTTTAAACGGTAAATTATCTTTGAGAAAAATTTAAAATGAACAAAACCATTTAAATTTAGCCCTGTATGCTTACCAATTTAGCATTTTTCTTCCCATTATGTGTACAAATTTCCATCTCATGTTATTTGTCTTTCACCTAAAGAACTTTTTAAACATTTTTTTTGTATTGTCAAACTGTTGGTGATGAATTATCTCCATGTTTGTTTTTCTGAAAAATTCTTTAATTTGACCGTGCTAGTGAATAATATTTTGCTTAGTAAAAAATTCTAGTTTCATAGTCTTTGTCTTTCATCAACTGAAAGATGTCATAATATTTATTTTGGATTTCATAGTTTCTGATGAGAAGTTTGTGATTATTCTTACTTTTGTTTTTTCATATGTTCCTTATTTTCCTGGTTGCCTTTATGATTTTTTTATCACTGATTTTTAATAACTCGATTTTGATATACTTTGGAGTGTGTATATCTGTGTCTGTCTTTATTCTGCTTTGAGTTCTTTGAGCTTCTTTGACTTATGTGTGTGTGTATGTATTTTAAATCAAATTTGAAAAATGTTTATTATTTCTTCACCTATGGAATATTTTCTTGTTTCTTATTGCTATTATTGTAGTTGTTTTTGGCATTTGATCTTTTGCCTCTTTTTTTTTTGGAACCCCAAATGCACATATTTTAGGCTACTTGGTATTTTTCCACTAATCTTTTAGGCTCTGTTTATTTTCTTTCAGTTTTTTATTTTTTTTATGTGCTCATTATTCACAGATTCTATTGTTGTTTTTAATACCAGTGGAAGCTTCTTTTGCAGCTTTTTTGTTCTTTCTTTTTCTAAGTCAGCTCCAGGCCCAGCTTGGAGCACTGCATGAGGCTTGAACTCATGACCCTGAGATTAAGACCTGAGACGAGATCAAGAGTCAGATGTTTAACTGACTGAGCCACCCAGGAGCCCCCTTTTGCAGTGTTTAATCTGCAGTCAATGTCATTCAGTAACATTTTCATTTCAGATATTTTGTGTTTCATGTCTAGAATTTCCATCTGATATTTTTTTTATATTTTCCACTTATATCTTCATTATGTTCAAGTTTTCCCTTGAATACTTGAATGTAGTTATGATAGCTGTTTTCATGTTTTTGTTGACTAATTCCATCATATCTCTCATTTCGTACCAACAGCAACTATTGTGCTATCTAGAGGTGAAGGCAAGTGAAGTGAATACTTCCGCTGTGGATGGTTTAGAGTAAGAAATTCTAAAAAAAACTATAACTGAAAGCAAACTACGATGTTGAATATTAGTATTGGCTTTATTCCACCCTTTGATTTTTAGCATTAATCAATCAACTTTCACATTAATGAAAGTTGACCATAGTTATCCCCAAATAATATGAAACCACCTAAAAAAAAATTCAAACTAATTCATATTTCTTCTGCTCATGGATAAGATTCTTCTTTTTCTTTGCATGTCTATTAATTTTTGGATATTTTTTAGACATTTTGACATTATATTGTTGAGTGCCTGGATTTTGTTTTCTTTCTTTAAGGATCACTGAGGTTTGTTTTGGCAGCCAGTCCTGTTCCTGGCAGATCAATTGAATCTCTTTAATCCTATTTTGAAACTTTGCTAGGGCATGCAAGAGTAGCTTTTTATCCAGAGATATACTGGTTTCTCAGCCCTGGCTTGTGGGACCTCAAATAGTTCCCCTTCTGATGTGAATATAGAGTGTTGTTCAGCTTACAACCTTCTGCTCCTTCTTTGCCTGTCTTTTGAAGTTTTACTTTTCACGTCTGTGATCACTTTGTGATGTGCCAAGTTTTCTAGACTAAACAGTTTTAGACTCCTCAGAGTTCCCTCTCTACTGTATTTCCAGTTTAGAACGGGCAACAAGGAAGGCAGTAGCCATCTTGGAGCATGCACACGTCTTCTCCCAGTTTATCCATTAGACGGTAAGCTGGGTGTTGCTGTAAATAAATTTTCCAGATGGAATTAAAATCATAATCAGTTAACTTTGAGTGAATCAAAAGACAAGTTATCTTAGGTGGACCTGATTTAATCAGATAAAAGCCTTGAAAAGAATGTGTATGTTCCCCCTGAGGAGAAGACTCCAAGCAGTAGCTAGGCCTCATAGGGCTTTCCCTTTCCCCTGGATCTCTTCTTCCTGTCTGCCTGTGGATTCAGGCTTCAGTTCAAGCTCATAGGATTCCAGCCTGAGCATGATCCTCTCTTCCTAACTGCCTGCCTTGCTTCAGGCTAACTTTACCAGTCCCCTAAGCTTAATAAGCCAATTCTTTATAATAAATCTATATAATGTTAATTAATCATACATACATACATATTATTATATTAATTATACATACATATATGTTGCATGTATATACATATATATGCCTTGCTACAGCCTCATTTCACCAGCCTCCAAATTGCATAAACCAATTTATTTTAATAATTATATATACATACACACACACACACACACACACACACACACACACACACACACATTTAAACACATATATACCTACTGGGGCTTCTGGGTGGCTCAGTTGGTCAAGCGTCTGACTTCCACTCAGGTCATGATCTCAGGGTCCTGGGATTGAGCCCTGAATGGGGGGGGCGTCTCTGCTCAGGAGGGGACTCTGCTTGTTCCTCTCCTTTGACCCCTCCCCCTACTTGTGCTCTTTCTGTCTCTCTAGCACATAAATAAATAAAATCTTAAAAAAATAAACACATATATACCTATACCTTATATATACTAAACTAAACTAATATAATATAGCATGTATGTCTCCAACCTATCCATTCTGCTTCTCTAGTTTAACCCTTGCTGATTTGTAATATTTATCAAATACTACAAGGATGTCTTTGTAAATTTATTGAGCTCATTTCCTTTTGTAGCTTCCTCTTTTTATGGAATTCTGCCACACAGATTTCACCTGCTTCAGCATCCTAAAACTCTGATCTTGCTCTCCTGAACTCAGCAGGAGTGTAGGTTTCTGTTTGGATTTCCCCTTCCTGCTAATAATTGTTTCCAGTCAGAACACTGGGATTGTTGTAGACTCACCTCATTTTTTCGTTTTTCAGTGTATCATGCCCTGCATGGGTTTTTATTCAATATCTGAAAACCACCTTTTAAAAATATTTTTCTTAGTTTTCCAGTTGTTTAAGTTTGAGAGGGGAGTTTCTAAATAGTTACTACAACAGGCCTGGAAACAGAAACTTTGGTACTTTTTTTTTTCAATTTTTAAAATTTTTATTTAAGGATTTAATTTTTTAGAGCAAGTTTTGGTTCACAGCAAAATTGAGAGAAATGTACAAAGATTTCCAATATATTTCCTGCCCCTATACATGCATAGCCTCCTCCATTATAAACATTTTCCACCAGAGTGATATATTTGTTATAGTTGATGAGTGTATATTGGCACACCATAATTTCCCCAAAATTCACAGTTTACCTTAGAGTTTGTTCTTGGAGTTATACATCCTATGAGTTTGGATGGTCTAGACTTTTAATATGTGAAAGTTGACGGTCTTTAGATCTAAAATTTACCACTATCTGCCCACTGTAACACAATAACAAAAAATGGAAATATTTCAGACTGCACTTGAAGGCATTGGTGAGGGGGAAAAAAACTCCTGATTGTGCCTTCCCAAGTTCATCTGATTTAATCATTCGATTGTATATCTTACCTCGTACGTAATATCCTCTCAAAATTTTTTGTTGAACCATTCTGAGTGTGCTTCTAGCACCTACTTAACACAGCACCTGTTACCTAATTAATTTAAGGCAACAGAGTATAATGGTTAAGAACTTAAGAGCTAGATAAAATAATATTTGAATTCTAGTTCCTAATTGATTATGTGACTTAAATGCAAATTTATTAATTTCTAGTAGCCTAATTTTCTTCATCTGAAATAGATAATAGTTACAATTTCAACCTCATTGGGTTGCCATGAAATTAAATAAAAAAAATATTCGCAAATTTTTTAGCACTGTTATTGTCACACTGTGAACACTTGAATGATTTTTAAAATCCTTAGTATATTTTTATTTAAAAATAATAAATATTTAAATATAATTAACCTATTAGCAAAAACTTGTGTCCCATTTTTGAAGAAAAAGGGAGTCCCAATTTGTTTGGAGCTTTGGATGTGATATTCTAAGTCATCTAGATGATCCTCTCATCAGATGTTTGAAACTTGATTCAGCAGGGAATTAAATTCATGCTGACTTATGCAATACACAGACACTTACAGATTCACATAACTGAGATGGCCAGTGGTAGAGAAGGTCTCAAGTGGTTGATGAGCTCCACTTTTCAAGAATCTTCTAGAATCTACCCCCTCCTTGTGTTGGTTTCTTCCTCATGCTGACTTAACTCAAGGTAACAAAATGGCTTTAGTAAATCCTGGGTTTACGACTATATATTTCACTATCTAAAGTATGATAATTTCTTCCTACATAAATATAAAACAAATGCCCTCTCGTTCCTTGGATAACACCAACCTGAGATTACATGCCCATCCCTTCTAATCAAAGTAATGGTTTATTCTGAGACATAATCTGGGAGTAAATGTCCATAAGGTTGAATCAACCAGTTGTACAATAGATAGTATGTGGTAGTGTACTTTTGTTCTTCTAACCTATTTTTGAGTTGGGGCTGGAACAACACTGTTGCTGTTCAGTGGCAAAAATTGCAACATCTTCCACAAAGACCACATGTAATATCCACATTTTTTGTGTATGACCAGAATGTGTTTGAATATTTTCAGTCATCGGAAACTTACTACAACCAGCCCAAGTCACATGTTTTGATTGTTGACAGATTTTAATAGGTATGTCTCATGTATTTCAGAATGAGCTTGGACAAAAAAGATGTCTGCTACTCTGGACTGATCAAGGCAATCTGAGAGACATTTATTTAATGGTCCTTATGTATAAGGAAGGATTCTAAGTGCTTTACATACATGTAATCATTTAATACTTTTCTCAAGCTTATGAGGCTATATCTAGTTTCATATGCATTTTATAATTGAGGTAACTTGCACAAGGTAAGGGTCACAAAGAAATTGGCAGAGCTAGTGATTGGAATCCAGCTAGTCTGGTTCCTAAATCCATGTTCTTAACCAAATACAATAATATAGTATTTAGTAGTTGAAAACCCTTAATCTAGAGAGAGATGAAAGACTGTAAAACCTGTTTGATTAGCTGGAGAAACTTGTCTAGTTCATTCACTCTATCTATCATCTATCTATCTATCTGTTTATCTATCTATCATCTATCTGTCTATCTATCTATCTATCTATCTATCTATCTATCTATCTATCTATCATCTATCTATCATCACCATCATGTATCTATCTATCATCTATCAATCATCTGTCTCCTATTCATCTCCCTATCTATCAAATTTACCTATTTGGCTAGCAATAGTAGGGGTACACTATAGGATATATTGTAATAACTACTCTCAAAATTTCCACTCTTTTATTTTTAATATGATGCATATATTCATTCATTCATTCACTCAATAAAAATGTACTACCCATTCATCCAACCCAAGACACCGAACTAGCTCCTTGGAATGGAGAGATTTAAGACAAACTTCCTGCTCTTAAGGATGTCACAGTCTTGTCCCCTAGACCAATGTTTTTGAAATTGTAGGGTATAAGTAATCATTTAAATAATAATTAAAAACAAGAATGGAAAATGTCAGAATTCTTCATATGTAATACATGTAAGTGTTACCTGTTTTGTATGTTTTGTGTTTTATTTGTCTGTGTTAGTGACTGTTCTATGTGTACTAGTTTATGGTATAAACTGCTTTTCTTAATGTAGTAAATGGTCCAAAATAGTGTAGAATGACTACCTTAGAAGCTAGTCAACCAAATCTTTAGGTCTTTCTTAACCATTTTACTTCTTATCATTATATTACAGAAACTTGAGGAAAAGGACTATATCTTATATTCTACTTTATCCCCCCTGGCACACATTCTAGCAATTTGCTCAGGGTAACTGCTTAATGCAACTGGTTGTTTTCCTTCTTAATGACAAAGAAATGTTTTATTTGGAATAATTGTTGTCCATTTTTGATTGATAACTACTTTCTTTGGATTTATCTTAGAAGTCATTTAAACAATATGTTTGACTTTGTGGTAAGAAAAACAAAGTGTTTGATTGACCAAAATTTGGAATTTTTAAACCAATTTATGTTCTTTTTAGAGAAAGGGCCCAAGGCTGGCTTATGAGCCGCTATCACAAGGCAATAACTCTTGTTCTCTAACCGTATTAAAGTAGATTTGTTTTTTCAATGTTGAGGTAAAATGGCTTTAAATAGTATTATTAAACCCTAAGCTAAGCAATAGCTTTACCATCAGACTTTATGCTTTGTGGTTGCAGCATTTTATGGATTTATTCTCCTTGCTGTCAGGAAAAAAAAAAAAAAAAAAAAAAAGACCAGCTGGAAAAGGCTACATTAATTGAAGTCCACAAGATTTTGGACATGTAGAAGACCCAACATTAGGGAATCTGTGATGGAAATTTCATGTGTGTGGAACAATTTCATTAGTGTATCGTGCTTCTTACCATCTCTTTCTCTTTACCTCTGAAACTTGTGCAAGTACATAAAGATATAGAATAGTTTCTACCATTTTCTCTGAGCTAACAACATCCTCTGGCATCTCACCTCTGTGGAAAATATGGGAAGAAGTAACCAAAGCAAACAATTTGTTCTCTATGGATTTAAGAAAATGCAATAGAACAACTTTTGCTGGAGGTTCAGGACTTTTCCACAAAGAATGCCTGTGTAGTTAATGTTCGCATGTTCGTTTTTAATCTAATTTCTTTCTTTTCCAAATGTATTATAGTCATCTGGAAAAGTAATTCTTTAAAAGAGTTATTCATGTTACAGAACACTTCTTAACTCATTTTCACTGCAGTTTAAAATGGGCCTTTAAATTCTATGTATTGATCATCCATCTGTCATTCATTCATTCATTCATTCACTCACTGTTTTAGACACAGCTAAAGGAAAAAGAAAACCTCAGGAAGATTTAAAGATAGTTAATAGCCCTCCTCTATGCTTAATTAAATCTTTCAGAGAGTTCTCTAAGTAGTCACTTATATGAGCATTTATTCTGGTAATATTGCATAAATATAAATTGATAGAAAGGCCAGAGACATCTTCCAAAAGCAGACTATCAGAAAGTGCCTGAAAACATTAAAAGATAGCTCATAGTGGTGTGATGTTTTATTGTTATGTTTTGAAATTGCTGATTAATAAAGTGAATTAAGTTAGTAGAGGAAGAAGAGATGGAAATTAATTTAGTATGCCTTAGGAACTATTTCTGGGGGCTTAGGGAATCAATTTTGGTTACTCTCATTTGTCTGTAAGGTATAAATACTTAAATGTAGCATCTACAGCTATCCATAATTATGGCTTTAAGTTAGAAGGAGTTTTCCTACTGGCCTTTGTAGAATTAGTCTTGTGGAGGAATGAGTCCTACTTACATCGACATATTATACATTAGCAGTCAAGTTAGACCCAATAGTATTTAAGATAAGGGCGTTTTGGGACCCCACCTAGACAAATCATGGACAAATAAATATGTTTTAACTTTTGAAAATCTAAAATGTGTGTAAGTCTACATCTACATGTAACCCAGACTCTGAGTCAATGGAACGTACTTGTGAATATTTCTGTCACATATGAGTTGGGGTGTTATAGTGGTATCAATTTTGGGGTGTTGGACTAAACAAATACATTCATGTTTTAATCTTCGGAGACCCATTTCTCTTTAAAATGACCCCTTAGACAATAGTCTAAACCCCATCTGGCTTGACCGCAAAATTTTCAGTCTTTTGTAAGATTCCACTCCCCAAGGATTCTCTGGGTGATTCTGAATAATGTTTATGTGTTTTACAAATTCTTCCTGGTTGTCATTTGTCCCAGCTTTTATGTCTATAGGCTATGATATCCTCAAAGTAACTTCAACTAACCATCTGTCTTCTTATGTCCTGGACTTCCAGCCCAGATGTTGCAGGGGCCATCTTTCATCAGTGGGGATGCCTTTGATCTTGTCCTTACTACCTCATATATGCCTATGCCTTCTCAATCCTCTCTGAAACAGAGCAAGAGGAAGGAAAAAGAAGAAAACTGTTTACTTCTTGCTCCCAATTGTCAATCCATTTCCCAGGCCACATAACTATAATTTGCAGAGATAGAGCATGACTCTTCATGAAGATATTTTACATTTTTATGCTTTTGTAACATTTTATGTTGTAAAGTTAACTCACTATATTTAGGGTTGTCAGATTTAGCAACAAAAGTGCTATATATACTTTACTCTTGTATAATGATTATTTGATATTTGCCTGAAATTTCATTTTAACCAGGCATCCTGTATTTTCTCTGGCAACTTTAACTAACTCAGTCTTCCTCCTAGAACTGGTTACTTTAATTTTTTTTGAATAGGCAAAAAAAATCAAATTAAGAATAAATCTAGCCTAAGGAATTGAAATCTTCACTTAAAGACATAGAGAAATTTTTTGTGCCTTACAAATAGCAGTTTCCCGGGGCGCCTAGGTGGCTCAGATGGTTGAGCATCTGCCTTCGGCTCGGGTCATGGTCCTAGGGTCCTGGGATCAAGCCCCGCATCAGGCTCCCTGCTTGCTGGGGAGTCTGCTTCTCCCTCTCCCTCTGCTGTTCCCCCTGCTTGTGCTCTCTCACTCTCTCTGTCAAATAAATAAATAAAATCTTTAAAAAAAATAGCAGTTTCCCATCATCATTTATCTACCAATGGTTCAAAGATATTGGATTTAAGTTTTAGACCATCCAGCAAATGGCTATTTCCCTTTCTAAATGGTTGTTTCAGTGTTTAGTGAGAAATTTCTCTTCAAGGTAGCTCCCTGACCTTGGAGATACTTCTTTTGTTTCAAGGTTGGTTGATAGGATGATTTCCTCAGATTCTACGTTCTAGAAGTCTGAAGGATAATCCCCTCCCCAGACTCCAGTTTTTGCCACTCTAGTCCAATCATAAGTAATATAGAAAGCATTAGAAAAATTATGCCTTCAGTATTTTCAGAACTGTCCAAGTGAGAGAACAATGGGATGGGAAAAGTTGGCTTGCCCAAATATAAAAATGCCTTTACCTCTAATCTAAATTAAGGGGCTTCCCCAATCCTCAAGCTCTGAGCTATTTTAGAATTCTTTGCATTTAATAATATGGCAGGGGCACTTTCTGAAGTTTAGCTGTAAAATTTTCTACCGGAGTGGTACTTGATGCATTTGGGTTAATTCTGCATTGACAAAACAGGCACTCTGCTCTGACATGGATCACAAATCTCTGCAGACTCAGTTTTCATAACCTATTTACTGTCAGATTTATATCAATGTTGAAATGCTTTAGCAATCAAATTAATTCAAATCTGCCTTAGCATCTTTTTACCTTAAGATTAAAAATATTCACAATGTTGTGTTACAAAATGTTTTTGCGTGTTTTTCCTTGCACTCAGCTTACCTAGTTTAGACTTCACTAATGCAACCTTTTGATCCGTTAACTACTGAAGTATTAGCTCTATTATCTGTTGCCTCAAAAATGTGTAACAAAATCTGACCCTTTGACCCCATCCTAGCAAAGTAGTAATTAATGTCAGATACATTTTGATAACACTATTAAAATTGTTTTAAATACTTGAGCAGCTAATTAGAGAGAGTAGTTTCCTGTATTACTTTACCAAGCATTGTCCCAGGGTGAATATTATCTTTCTGATTAAACACAACAAAACACCTAACACTTCAGGAAAATAATCAAATAAAGAGTATTTCTGTATAGAGTGTGTTTATCTAGGGAGCATACTTAACAAAGCAGCAATTCCTTCTCCTCTATGATTCAGAGTGAAATGGCACTCTGACCCAAGACATTCTTTACATGATGATGGCACTGTTTGTGTTTTGAGAAGTTATGAAATTCGGCTAAGGTCATCGGTGGGTCCTGCAATCTTGTACAAGATTAATTTTTCCAATATATTTTGTGGGTGTAGAAAGGATCAGAGGAGGCATGTAGGTCATGCTGGTGTCTGATGAAATTTTCCTTTGACACCTGCTGCCTGTCCACCTTTTTTTATGAGGAAATGTTGCTTAAGCTTGATGAGCCAGAAATATTTTGACTGTTATGCTAATTACTTATGAATACTAAATCCTAGAAACTTCTTTATTATTTCCAGATTTGGTAAATACTAGACTAAGGCTGGGAAATTAAGACATATTTTGACCCCAGACATTTTTGTCAACATTTCACATTAATTAAAGCCTAAGTTGCATTTGGCTAAGCTATTAAAGTAATTTTAAATCCAAGACTTTAGACTGTCAACACTTGGTCAAAGTAATCTCCAGTTTTTAATAAATCTCATGATTACTTCACACAGTATTATTGGATTTCTTTTTTCTCTTTAAAGTGGATACGGTATGCAGCTTTTTTCCTTCCTTCTTCTAACTGCAAACAATCAATAAATGGATAAGAAAACAGGTTAACTTTTTGAAACTTTCAAACTACTATTGTGAATACTTTGAAAAGATATCATCAAAACATAAATAAGTAGACTGAGTTTTAAATTTTAAATATCACTAAGGAAAAATTTTGTGATTTTATATGAGAAAAGGAATTGGTGATAACTGGCCTCTACTTAACCACCATATTGGTTTATCCACATTTCCAAGGTCTATTCACTTCCATTAGTGTGGTAGATGCCGGCACACACTCTGATCATTTCCATTTTGTTTTTGAGTATGTCGCTTACCTCACCTAACAGTCCCTCACATTTCTTTTCTAACACTCCAAACTCCACTCCACTTTCAAGGAAAAGTGTCTGCCATGAAGATATTTCTGAGCATTCAAGCACACATCAGCCTCTCATTTCTCACCATTCTTGTCTTGGTCAGTAATACCAGGACCTTATGAGGCATAATTAATTCAAGTTACTCACTTACTCTTTTCCTGGAATGCATTAATTTATTTCATCTTAGGAAGTAGTGCCATTTTCTCTATTCTTCAGGAGCTGAATCTTTAGAGAGATTGACTAATTGCCTAAGGATGCCTAGCTGCTCTACACTGAACCAAAGTTCTTTATACTCTCTCATATGGCTTCACAACAGGGATCTATTCAATACTCCAAGGGCAACTATGATTATGGCTTGAAGGCAGGGGAGAAATGGTTTCAGAAGTCTGTTGATTTACTGAGGAAAAATAGGCTCAGAAAATAGTGTGCAGACCAGTCTTCTGAAACCCACTCACATAGGCTTGTCAAGGTGAAAACTCATGTAACACACACACACACACACACAAGCAAACACAGAAGACTGTATATTGGGTGGAGCAGGCAAGGAAGTGAATTTAATCAATACCTTTTCTGTATCTTGGGTCTAAGGTTGGAAAAGAATCAGTATATTTCTTTTTTTTTATCATTATGTTATGTTAATCACCATATATTACATCATTAGTTTTTGATGTAGTGTTCCATGATTCATTGTTTGCATATAACACCCAGTGCTCCCTGCAGAACATGCCCTCCTTAATACCCATCACCAGGCTAACTCAACCCCCCACCCCCCTCCCCTTTAGAACCCTCAGTTTGTTTTTCAGAGTCCATAGCCTCTCATGGTTCATCTCCCTCTCCGATTTACCCCCCTTCATTCTTCCCCTCCTGCTATCTTCTTCTTTTTTTTTTTTAACATATAATGTATTATTTGTTTCAGAGGTGTATTTCTGATGGCTTTCTGTTTTAGGCTGCAAGCAGATAGGCTTATCTCCTCCTGTCTCTCTTTCAGAAGGTCAGTATACTGTTAACAATTTCATTTCTCCCCCATTTGCTGTTGCACTTACTTATCATTAGCTTATTTATTCTAAAATATGCTAAATGCAGGGATGTGTATGGGTTGCTAAAAGAGTTTGTTTGTTTGTTTCTTTTTTTACTATAAGATCAGATCTTGATGAGAATTGTAAGAGTTGTGTTTGTTGCTTTTACTATCTTATTACTTAGAGTTTATAATGAGTCATACTTGCTCTTACCTCACATATTCTGAGAAGAGATTGCCACAACGACTTCTTCAAAACACTCTTACATTGAGTTATAAAAGCAAGGATTGTGATGACTGCCCAGTGATAAAAGTGAGGTTATTACTTGAATCCTGGATCTTGTTCTGGGACTTCATAGAGCCATGGAGAGGATGATGCCAGCAAGTCCAGGAAACAGAGGTGGACACAAAACTATAAGGATCCAGATCTATTTGGGAAACAGCCCTTAGGTTTGCTAAATTCTAAGGTCTTTATTAAGACCTCAGTGGCAGCAAGGATCACTGAATACTAAATTAGCTCAGTTATCTCTCTCTGAATTTTGAAAACAGATGTGAATATTCTAGAATAGTTATGGTTTCTTTCCCACATGAGGTCAATGAAGGAATTTATAAGAGTACAATACTCTTGCCTTCTAGTGTCATGCATTCACAATTCAACATTCTGTGGATTATATATGGTTACCTTCCATGGATGTTGTTGCAAGGTGACTATCTGCCATTTGTGGTGCCCATAGTCCTGCGGTGGCCTTTTAAGGAGTCTCATGTTTAATATTACTGATCAACTCAACACTCACATGCTGTATTTGTCAGGATTCTCCAGAGAAACATAATCAACAGGATGTATGTATATCGGGAGAGATCATTTTATGGAATCAGCTTACATAATTGTGGGGGATGGCAAGCCCAAAATCTAGAGAGAAGGCTGCCAGGCTGGAAATTCATGTAGGAGCTGAGGTTGAGTCTTGAGTTTGAAATGAACAGGCTGAAAACTCAGGCGGGATTTCTACTTTGCCGTCTCAAGGGCACATTGGCCATTGCTTCTCACTCAGGAAATATTAGTCTTTGTTGTTATGGCCTTCAGCTGATTGGATGAGGCCCCAACACTGTAGAAGGGAATCTTCTTTACTCAAAGTTGACTGACTTAATTAATCATCTATGAAAAACATCTTCATGACAACATTTAGACTGGCATCTAAACAACTGGCACCATAGCCTAGCCAACCAACCTGACAGAAAATTAACCATCACATGTGCTCTACATGCACGTTAGAATGATACAGAAAGATAAATGTAAAGGGAGGAAATATTAAGTCTTTAGAAACTGGGGTTTGGATTTTTTCCTGATTTTTTTTATATTTTCTTGAATCAAGAATGTGTGAGCAATAACTTGCTCCCCTCCCCTCCTTGCAGTAACAGATAAGATGGGAATGAATAGATTAGTGACTACAGTACTGCTGCATTTGAGTCACATGAGCTGGAAATAAAATATCAACTAGAAATTGTGGTTCTCAATGGTCTTTTGTCATGGAATCAATTTAATCAAATCAACATTTTTTAATCTTGCAAGCTTACTTATTCAACAATATTCATTGAATATCTTCTATATGCCAGGCACTGATTGAAGCTCTGGATATATGGCAAAGAGAAAAAGAAAAAAAAAAACTGTTTTCATGGACTTTATATTTCAGTGGGGATTGGCTGATGATAAAGAAGTAAAGAGAGTACTGATGGGAGAGGGAACAATTTTAGAGTAGCTTGTTATGTCAGGTGTCTTTAAGGAGGTCGTGTTTGAATGGAGATCTGAATGAAGAATGTGAATTCTATGGATATCTGTGGAAAGAAGAAATGACAATGTCTGGAATATTCCAGAAGCAGCTGGAGACAAGTGTGGATACATTGAGGAGGGAGAAAGTGATAGGAGATGATGTGAGAAGGAGAAAGGAAGGAAGGACTAGGGTATCGAGACCTTATTTGGTCAGAGATTTTGAACTTAACCCTTAGAAGAAAGCCCTTAGGAGAATTTTGAGTGCAAGAGTGATCAGATTAAGATTTTGAAAAGATATCAGCTCTGTGGAGAATAATTTCTACTTGAGACCTGACTGGTATTTGAAGAGTTGCTTGAACCAGGGAGGTAGCAGTGGAGAGAGTGAGAAATGGTTGGATTCCACATATGTCAAACACATCTATCCAGCTTGAATGGTACAATTCTAGGATTTGTATTAAGGTATCTTCTAAAGGGCAGAGGAAAAGATAGAAGCTCTCATTGGCATAGTGGATCCCCCTTTAGATAAAAGTGTGAAACATCTGTTGAGGTTAGGAGGAAATACAGGAAGGACCTCAAGGCCTAGAGATGAGGTGGAGTTGTGGTGTTGTGTCTCCTCCCAAGTAGATGCAATTAGTGAGTCAACTTCTTGCCTTGCCCTACCTCTGAAGAGAAGAAAGAGAGACAGTCAGAGAGAAGGAGACAAATCAGGAGACCTGGAATGTTTGTCTGTTCATCGAACAATAAGCTCTCACCTTTTCTAGATGCTTTGGTTTTCATATGTGGGGTTCATATCCTTCCTCTAACTCCTTTGCCTGATCCTTCATTGGATTTCCCTTCAAACATTTTCCAGGAAAGGACAGAAACTGCAAAAGCTACAGAGACTGACTTGCAAAAGAAATCAAAGCTCAAAGAGCAATTAATTCCACATAAGGGTGTGCTGGGGGGAAGAAGATAGGGCTTGTGAGGCTAAGTGAGGACTGTGTCATCACCTCCCACAGCTTGTCATAAGGTGAGTTGAGAGAGGACGAGCAATCCAATATTTGAGGACAGAATACTGGATGTGAGTGAGTGTGTTGGGGATAACATGTTAGATCAACCCCAGAGCTGGTTTGTTATCAACAAAACTAGAGGGACACCTGGATGGCTCAGTCAGTTAAATGTCTGACTTTGGCTCAGGTCCTGATCCAAGGGTCCCACAATCGAGTCTTTCATTGGGCTCCTTGCTCAGCGGAGAGCCTGCTTCTCCCTCTGCCTGACACTCCCCTGCTTGTGTTCACTCTCTCTGACAAATAAATAAATACAATCTTGAAAAAACAAACAAACAAAAATCTGATCTCAGGGTCATGAGTTCCAGCCCCATGTTTTACCTAGAGATTACTTAAAAACAAAACAAAAACATTAAAGGAAAACTAGAGGGTAATGGTTTTAATAAGAGTTTTGTAAATCAGATTCAAAATACCAACTCTACTATGTATCTTGATGTAAATGTATGAGGGAGAAGAGATTGTTCTTTAAATATCCTGTCTCAATATTTGGACCATATATTTGGACCATCCAGACCATAACTTCTTTAAATTATACATAATTGATTCCTGTTATACACAGTACTTATGTTCTATAAAGTTGCTGTGAACACCAAATTAGCAAATACAGAACCATCACCCTTAGATACCTCTAAGTCTCTGGTCAGAATATTTTCATGACCTAATCAACACATAATCTTGTCTTATGTGTGTTTATCTTTAAAGACACCTTATTTAATGTGTATCGTTGATTCTTTAACATTGAAATCATGGCCAACACACCTCATCTCATGTCTGAAGGAAGCTTCTCTAATACTCGTATTTTCTCTGGATGGCACATCATAGCTCTCTTGCTCTGAGGAGCACTAGACAGCACTTAGCACAATACTTGGGGGCCACGTTAAATAGCAAAATCCCCATCAAAAGCACAAAAACTAAAAACAAACAAACAAAAAACCCACGAAACATAGCTCTAAATAGATCATGAAAAGGACACTTGTTTACAAAATGAAAACTGAAAAAAAAATCGGGGCATAGCCTTATTCCACCTCATATGGGAAAAAGCACTTCAGACAATGGTGACTCAATTTTTCACTGCTCTGCATATGCCCATGAATAATCACGAAAACAATGTAAATACCGATCAGGGTTACAAATAAATTTTAGCAAGTGGGCATTTATAAATATGAATTTGCAAATAATTTGTGTCACCTTTACTTCTCTGGGAAGAGACTATAACTATAGTGAGTCAAAATTATTAACAACACATGCACTACTTATTTCTTCCTTTCTATAATTTGCATTTGAACAGAAAATCCAGGGTCTATGTAATTCTACTCAAATTATTTCACAACTTTTCTTGAAATACTAAGATGTGAATTCAGGCAATTTCAAGTATGGATCTTACGTCTGTCATTTAGTTTCTGTGTAGCTATGACCACCAGTTATCTATCTCTAAAATGGGTACATTAACACATATTTCAAAAAGTTGCTACGAGGATTAATTGAAGTATCTAGCAGTTTTGAGCTCCTAGTACATTTTCATCAATGCCATTTAGTTTAACTAAGCCCATTACACACTCAGCTTTGTTGTAGCTTCATGGTCCCTCTTGAGTCCTCTCTCCCTCTACTTCTAGGAAACACCAAACAAAAGAAAGGACTATTTTTCAGTAATCACTACCTTAAGATGGTGATATGATAATCTTGTTCCCATTTTATGCATGATTATTCATCTACTGATCTATCAAGTTTTTTTTGGAACATAGTAAAGAATAAATCATAAATTTAAAAAACAAGCAAATAAATGTACTAATAATGAAGTCATATTTTCTTTTTCAGGCTTTGGTAGAACTGGCTTCACTCTGAGATGTTTAAAATCTAGTATTTCTCTTCTAAATATTTATATGTAAGAAATACTATAAAAAGTGAACTTGTGGATAAGCACTGTGCTTAGGAGGGTATACGTTTTAGTGACTAACAATATGACAATAAAAGAATTGGAACTCTAAAACAGGGGTTGGCCTGTTTTTATGAAAGTATATGAAGAAGCATTTAGAGTTTATGAAGAACAATTCTAACATGGCCAAACCCAAGTATTTTTCTACATTTCTAGTGTCTCAGTAATGTGAGGGGATTAGCACTAAATGAAAATTTTAATAGTTCAATAATAATAATAATAACTGAATCATTGATTTATTTGGAGCATTCATTATTTATTAAACATCCTACTGAAAGTGTGCATTATGTTACTTATTTACCAGAACAATCTGCAGTGGAAGCAATTTTTATCTCTATTTCCTTCTTAATTTTTTTCTTTTTAAACTTTTATTTTATTATGTTATGTTAATCACCATACATTACATCATTACTTTTTGATATAGTGTTCCATGATTCATTGTTTGTGAATAACACCCAGTGCTCCATTCAATACGTGCCCTCTTTAATACCCATCACCGGGCTAACCCATGCCCCCACCCCCTCCCCTCTAGAACCCTCAGTTTGTTTTTCAGAGTCCATAGTCTCTCACGGTTCATCTCCCCCTCCGATTCCCTGGGGGAATCTATCTCTACTTTAGATAAGAAAGTAAACTTAGAAAATGTATGGAAATAATCTAAGGGCACATAGATCATAAATGGTAGGGCTGCGATTGGAACTCAGGTTCCATCTCTAAACTTTCATTTATCTTTTCTAAACATTCATTTATCTTCAATGACTGTTCGGGTTAGTAATGAATGCTATGAAACATTTTAATCAAATTGCTGGGTTTGTATATGGCCTGCAAGAGAGCAGTAGCCCAAACCTTCTAAAGAGGACCTTCAGGGGCACCTGGGTGGCTCAGTCATTAAGTATCTGCCTTCGGCTGGGGTCATGATCCCAGGGTCCTAGGGGGTCTGCTTCTCCCTCTCCCACTCCCCCTGCTTGTGTTCCCTCTCTCAATATGTCTCTCTCTGTCAAATAAATAAATAAAATCTTTTAAAAAATAAATAAATAAATAAATAAAGAGGACGTTCAAAGTCTTATTTAAGAATCTTTGCTAGACAAACAAATCTACTTCCTATATGGGGTTCCCTCATCTGAGATAGGCAAAGGAAAAAGGGACAGCCCAAACCATGCAAAAGTTAATTGCTATTGCTAGAATGATCATCAGAATAGAGGCTTCGTTAGGAAGAACAACATAAAATTGAGAAGATACAACTGCATTCAGATAGGAAGGAATGAAAAGTATTAAAACCAGAAAACATATTTTATATAAATAGAGTAGACCACTTATTTTTTTCTTCCAGATTTTCCAACCTGACCTACAAAGTATGGTTTATGTTGGAAAATGTTTCTATCTTAGTCATTTTGGTTTCAGGGATAGGTAGAACACATTAAAATTCGTCTCTACCCTGTATCGTTTCTTTTTCAATCAACCTCAGCTTTTAATGGGTAAAAAAGTAACAGGGTGCCTATGTGAGAACACAAAAAACAAGGAGATAAAGCTCTAAGATTTTTTTTTTTCCTCTATAAAGAGGCTTATGCAATGATTGGAGCAGACATCAGGAAATTAGACCAAATGGTAGTGTTAAATCCATTAGCCAACCTATATTCTCCAGTGAAAAATGACATAACTTTTAACAGTTTGGGTGAAAAAATTAAATATGTGGCTAGGATCTTTAATTCCTTTGTGGGTTACTCCCCTAGTAAGTATTTGCTAAAGTTTCACCATATGTACTTCTTTGGCTCACACTTCAGATCACGTGTAAAATTTATTTAACAGGCATATTCTCAAAACCATTTAAGCCATGAGGAGTCCTTTTCCATTTCCTTGGTAGGTTTTTATTTCTTGTTATTTATTTAGGATTTAGCGGAATATGTGAGTGTGTGTGTGAGCATATGTGTGTAAATGAGTTTTGTAGGATATTTTAGGATTAATTAGATAATGTAAACATTCAGTTACCTAGTCTTTTATTCCTTGGATTGAAATACTTTCTTAAAGTTAAAAGAAACACTATTTTTTTTAAGATTTTATTTATTTATTTGAGAGAGAGAATGAGAGAGAGAGAGAGAGAGCACATGAGAGGGGGGAGGGTCAGAGGGAGAAGCAGACCCTGCTGAGCAGGGAGCCCAATGCGGGACTCGATCCCAGGACTCCAGGATCATGACCTGAGCCGAAGGCAGTCGCTTAACCAACTGAGCCACCCAGGCGCCCAAAAGAAACACTATTTATCAAAGTGAAAGGAAAACATGCAGAAGAGAAATATTTCTTGTTAACCAAATGAAGTGAGACTTCAAAGTTTACCTCTAGTTAAGGGATGCAAATCAATATCATCTATAACAACCCACGTAAGGGCAAAAAATAGATTTTTTTTTCTTTTTCAGAAAGTAAAACACTTCAACAGATTTTTGAACCTGCTGGTTAGAATAAAACATTAGCCTTAGATGCTAAAAAGTTGCTTATAATGAAAAGTGGGAAAACCCCATGGGTTTTATGTGCATCCTGGGTCCTCTTTCTAAGGAGACTCCTCTCTCCTTAGGAGAGAACACAGGCAGACTTCAGAGAAGACAGACTAGCAGGGTCCCTACAGAATGCAATTTAAAGGATATTCAGTGGCCACCACTTGTCCAGATTCTAGCTTGCACAGCCTGCCATGATACCTGATTATTGTGATGAAAGAGAGATTCTTCGACAGCTAGGAGGGTTTGGAGTGATACCTGGCTGAGAGCAAGGCCCTTCAAGAATATGCCTTAGAGGCAGCAGAGGGAAATCACCCAAAGGGCACCCTGAGGTAAAGATTGAGGCTGGAAGGAAAACACAAAAAATATTTTGGACTGTTTGGTAATGTGACTCAGGGAAAGCATTGAGTCTGATGTTAGTTCTCCTGATGTGGATTCTTGATGGAATCCATAACTGACACAGAAGCAACAATTGCTCTTTCACATCCTGGGCAGAAGGTGCACACTTAACTGAAGAAAAATTACGGTGGGGCCAACTCTTTGGAGCCATTCTGTTGAAAGTCTTTGTAATTTCAACACCATGTCAATATTGCATGTTGATCGGCATCTGAAGGGGGCCTAGTTGGACGGGAGACAGTGATAAGCCAAATCCAGGCCATAAGCATACAATCGCTCTGGTTTATTTGAGAGGAAAATGGGAATTTTTCGTGATAGAAAGTCAGTTCACATAAATTTAAATGAGAGAAGGGAATTTATTGACTTATAAAGTTGGGAAGTCCAAGGAGGTGCAGCTGATTTTAGGCATGTCTCAATATAAATGTTAAATAAGGTCATCAGTTTTGATCTGCTGGTCTCTTCATTTCTTTGACCTAGTTTCTTTTCTGGTTGGTTACAGAAATCACCATCTGAAGCTCAAGGTTCTAACATCCCTATATCTATGATTCTAGAGAACAAGGGAAAGTTTTCTGTCTCTGGATCCTTGTCATTCTGCCCCAAGAGGATTTACATTGACACTTTTTGGTTAACCCTAATCCAGCTTTAAGCTTTTGTCCCCACAGTTATGCTGTGCAAGTATGGAAAAATGTTTTAGTTTATTTCAATATTCAGAAAAATATGTGCTGAAGAGACATCGTGGAAAATTATTTTTGGCAAATGCTCAGGTCTTCACTTCAATCACAGTGACAAAAATGGCTATATGTTGATAAGTGCCATATTATCAATGTTTCACCTGATTTGACAAGTTCTGCCTGATAGACATGTGCTCTGGAGAATTTTATATCTGCCTAATCTGCATAAATTCCTTCTCTGTCAATCTCCATGGGTTTCTGCTATTAAAACAATAATTTTCATTCAAAATTAAGAGGACTTAAAAGTAAAAACAATGGTAAGGAGCACAACTGCTCCTTTTTTTTCTTCCTGTTAGTTATGATCAGGGATCTAAACCTTCTAAATATTTGAGGAATTTTAGCAAGTTTACTGTTCTCTTTGACTTTCCAATCTCTTTAGGCAAACAAGAAAGCATGGTTGAGAGAAGGAAAGAGGTGGTAAAAACAGAGTCCAGAAAAAAGAAAGCTTGACCAAAGTGTTTGTCAGTACATGAGCATTTGAGGAAAATAAGGATTAAGTGACAAAGCATGTGAATCGGTAAAATAACTGTTGTGAAATATTTACTACCAGACTTTTAAAAAATATGGTTTTTGGAATGCATTTAATCATTTGATCATGGATTCAACTTAAAAAAATGTTGAGGGTAGGGTAGAAAAATTTAACATTTGGAGTTAAGAGTTTCCTGAGGGGGTAAAAGGGGCATTAAAAATCTGAAATTTAAATCTACCATGAGTCAATGGAGGAAAAGAGTTGAATTCTCAATAAGATGTACAGAACACACATACACACACAACTTTTTAGGCACAATCCTATCACATAATGGAAGCATCCTGTCTGTGATGTGCTTCTTCGAAATATGAAGGTAGAGCAGTAGTTTACCCAGACATCCAATAAAATGCAGCCCTTGTGAGTGGTCGTATTTTACTATTCATTCTTTAGCTTCATTGAACATCACCAAATGTGCATCAACAATGCTTTAGAAAAGCTTGTGTCACCAGAATTATGTTTTATTTATAATAATTGACTCTATTTGGCTTGTGTTCCAGTTTTTAAGACGCTGCAGTAGAAGGATCTTTATACATGTGATCACTGTAGTCCATAACACATCTAATTATGCTGTATTTTGCAATGGTGAGTCACTTTGAATCTGAAACTGTGACCTTTTTTGGTGTATAATGATAGTTAACAGTATAGTGAAGCTTTGAAACAACTGGACACAAATGCCAGGTGACTTACTCACCATCATACAAAGAATACAATGTGATGTCTTAAAATTTACTCTATCTTTACAGAAATGCTAGAGAGAAATTAACTGCGGAAGCATCAGTCAATCAATATTTATAAAGGATTTGTACTGGGCTTAGAGCACTGTGATAATAACTTTTCACAAAACCAGAGAAACATCAGATATGTTACTTTCAAGTATGCTAAGTTTTATCATACTGTCAGTAAATGCAATTTCTTTTCACCAAAGACCCTGTCTATGATGGGCTGGAAGAGAGGGAATTTAAGCTGGACCTTGAAGGATCTGTTGAATTTAGAGAAGCAAAACACATGGTTTTCATAGAAATGAAAGCAATATAGATGAAGATGAAGTGGGAGAAGTAGGAATGCATGTATGGGGGGAGGCACAGGGTAAGGAGAAAGAGGCAGAAAATGTTTTGTTTGGATATAGCAGGCTGGCCTAGGTAACAAAGGATTAGTTTAAGGAAGGCTTTCAAATTCACTCAAGGATTTTGGAATTTAGGTTTGATATAAGAGAAATAAAACATTTATCTTTCTGGGTAAGAGAATGATATTTGGACAATCATATTTAGCAGTGGTAATTGTTCCACTGATATAGTAAAGTAGAAAACATGTATTAGAAGGAAAACGGAAAGTCGAAATGTAGAAGCGAGGTTAAATATTATTGCCTGCACTATTGGGGATTTGGGTCAGATGGCAGTCAAATTTAAACTGAGCATTAAATTGAACCCCTACTCTTAAGAATTTAGCTTAGTAGCATCACGTATCATAAAGGTATTTTTAAGTAAGTCCGATATGAAGAAAATTCCCATGAAAAACTCTATTTTTGATTAACTTTAATGCAAATATCAGAGGTGTGATTAAAAAGAAAAGAAAAAAAAGTCTCCCCCTGAATGTGTCTGAAGTATGGGAGAAAAAGAAGGTAAACCTATCTTTTCAGGTTCATCAATATGAAGCTCTTTGTATTGATTCTCCTCATGCCACGAGTTTAGTCACATGCTAAATCAAGCCAAGAACTGAGATTTAAGATCATGCGTTTGCTTTGTAGTTTATTTCCTAATTAACAAACTAGAAATTTGTTTTTTAGGTGCAAATCACTGGTTTGGGGGATCTGTTTTATTTTACCCTTTGGGCCATTAACTACTGCACTTTCTGGGGGCTTTCAATTGACCTCTCTAGACAACTGCAACTTTCAATGTAGCTTTTTCAACCTTGTTTATTTCCAACTAGGTTTTTGTATCCTAGAATCTTTAACATTGGAGACAACTTGGTATTTCAATACCTTGACTTTCCTGGTGGTTAAATTTAAGTTGTACTCCACATGGGAGTGGACAAGTAACCAGGAATTGTAAAGGACTTTAAACATGTAACACATGTGGAATTAAAGAGGATAATTTAGTGGTGAATCCAAGGGCAAACTGCATTTCAATCTCTTCATTTCCTTATTCCAAGCACACTGATTAAAACAACAGCAACAACAACAAAGTCCGAATGAAATTTGCAAGATATTAAGACTTTGGTAGGTTTGGGCCCTTTGGCATACTGCATGCATATAATTTAGTATTATGTGATTGCATATGTACAGCCAAATGGAAACAAAAAACAAACTCTTTTGGATTGTTTTGGTGAGATATTTGAAGTAATTATCCCAACTAGTTACTGACTTGAATCTTCTTGATAGGTTGTGGGAATATCCCCAGAGAATTATGCAATAATGAGTGTTTAAAAAAGAAATAGTCTCAAGTACTCTATATTGATTTGTAAAGAATGCTAAAACAAATTTTTTTTAAGGATTTTATTTCTTTATTTGACAGAGAGAGAGCACAAGCAGGGGGAGAGGCAGAGGCAGAGGGAGAAACAGACTCCCCGCTGAGCAGGGAGCCTAACATGGGGCTCGATCCTAGGACCCTGGAATCATGACCTGAGCTGAAGGCAGTCGCTTAACCGACTGAGCCACCCAGGTGCCCCTAAAACTAATTTTTAATATTGATGTTCCTTTAGGGTATTTGAGTCTTGAGTAATGCTAAGAGTCACTAAAGGTGTCCAAATTAAAATCATAAATATAATATTTTCATGGAGATTTCCAGTTTTAGTGATTTTTGGCAAGGAGATTTATGATACTTCAACACAGTACTATTATAAACAACCAACTTGGCAAAACACAAAAAGCCAAAGCAAAACGAAATCCAAGCAAATGTAATTTTCTCTACAGCATTGACTTGATCTTACTACTCTTGACTATTTCTATTCTGTTCTATTTCTATTACTATTTGTGCACAATTCAACTCTATCGACTAATAAGAGTGTTATACCAGATGACTTTTGAATTGGATCCAAGATTTTATGCCTTGGACCTTTACTTTTAGCGTTGGTCCTACCGAGAAAATTTTGTGGGTCCCATCTCAGCATCTAAAAATCTATCCATTTTTTAGTTTTCAATTAAAATATCATCTCTCCTGGGAGTATTTTTAATGTTCCTATTAGAAAATGATGTTCATTTGGCTTGTACTGAAATTATTCCGGTGCCTGTGTTACATTTGCTATTAAATTGTTAATAGTGATGACAGGAAGCAGATATCGTGTCTTCTTCCTCTTCTTTCTTTTTTGTTAATCGCTGTGTTTCTGATACCTGAAAAGGAGCTCTTTGGAAACACAGGTATTAAATAAGTATTTGTCAACTGGGGTCAACTTTACTGTAAATTGTTGATAAAACCAAGAGGAGTTCTGAACTGTTGCTTAACCCATCACATATCCGTGTTCTTTTCTGTGTACTGTAGTTATGAGCTAGAAATGGAGCATCTGCCAAATACAGCGTTTGTTGTTACTTTGGAAAAGCACAGCTCCAGGGCCCCTGTGGTTTCTCCAGCCATAGTGTGCCGGTGAGAGGATGGCCTTGTATGTCAAACTGACCTATAGTTGCGTGCCAACTTCACTAGTTGCTAAAGAAAATTACCTAACCACCTGAAGATAACGTGTTTTCATATGTAAAATGGAGGTTGAAAGAGTTCTTGTTTCCCAGGGTGTTCTGAAGTTTAAGAGCACCCATGCAGGCAAGTGGTTTTACCCACCGCCCGTCTATATTAAAGGCTCCACAAGAATTCAGTTGCTTCTAAAGTTTATGAGGGACAGCTGAATATTCAAATTCTTCCCTGACTTACCCATGTTTTTCAACCCTGCACATCTCTAAATTTTAGATGCATTTTGCCTTAGGACCTCAGCAGACAAAGATTTTCAAACTATCAACTCTGTTTTACCATATGAGCCTAAGAAGAGGGACATCTTGTTAAATGTCATTAATTTCTTCTTTCCCTCCATAGACTTCTCTAGCCCAGATCCCAAGACATGGGCGAGGTGATGACTGTGACTGAAAGAATGGCAGGTTAGGAAAATAAGATGGGGGTGGATGATACATTGGAAACCTCCATTAATTCAAGATTAGTTAACCTTAGTTTAAATCTAATATTTTTCTTCCCAAATGATTACATATTTTCCTACTCAATAATGACCAGTGCAGAAAGGCTGAGAGACCTTTGAAGTTCAATTGATAAATTATCTCCAGACCTTGTAAAACTATCATCATCCAGCTGGCTTACTGTATATTCAAATTCAATTTGGGACAATCAGAAAATTGTAGCCATGTGTGGACTTTAGGGCTGTGTGTGTGTGTGTGTGTGTGTGTGCACATGGGATGCATATGCGTGTATGATTGTTAGTAGCATGTATGTGTATCTGATCGGAAATATGGCCAGTTGAAAAAAAAAAAAAATGAGCCTAAATGATGAATGCTCAACAGGAGGTTTTTGTGATTCAGGAACCTATCTTGACTTGAAGCTGTTAATTTTCTCTGGTATGTTCCAACACACTGCCAGGGACATATAGGATTTCTCCCTAGTCACTGCTATTATGCTTTTTCTTCTTCTGTTGCAAGGATTGGAGGCAAAGACCACAGGATCTTTGAGAATAATTATTTCTTAGTCATTTCCAAAAAGAGACTGCATTTTTCTGTATACAGATGAGGTTTTCTTTCATCCCAGTGGCCTTCTGTAAAAAGCTCTGAGAATTTCAGCAAGTGGTGTATCCAGTCCTCCAGCTAGAGCACACAGGCATGATGCTCTGTTTTTTTTTTTTCTTAATGATCTCTTATGGTCTTTCTAGTCCCTCCCCCCATATGTAGAGAGAGTATACACACACACACACGTATGTATATATAATGTACAATGAAATTAGTATCCACTTTTCAGAGTAAAACCTACAGTTTGTGTTTCACTTTTCAGTTAAAAACATTTTTTTTTCTCCCACTTCCCAAACTCACTCTTCTGGAAATTGAGAATTTACTTCTCTGCAAAACTGCAAGGTGTGCCAAGCCCCAAATAGCTCAGGGATCGTAATTCAGAAGGCGCTGGTTTTGTCTCTTGTATGCAAAGTCTGTAGAAGTAACTATGGGCCCTGGGATATGTTTCTTAGGAAAGCCAGGAAACCCAGCAGGAAGATACTGAAGTTGCCTGAAAAAACTTTCCAGAAGAATTGTCAGGATAACTGCTTCATATTTTAAACCATATGGTAACACAGACTGTGTCTTTTTCAGGTAGGCAAAGCCTCCTTTTGCAAGAAGATAAGTGATTCCTTGGGAAATAGCACTTGTATCCCACCTTTTCTTAGGATTTAAGAGGACTGGACTGGGATTTAAGAGATTCAAATTCTAGTCCCTGCTGAAAAGTTAACTAGCTGTGACCTTGGGAAAATGGCACACCCCTTAGTCTGTTTCCTCATCTGTAATTTGAGGGCTTTGGAAGGAATGATCTCTGTGGCCTCATTTAGCTCTAAACTTTTGTGATTCTCTGACTCCTTTCCTGCACCCGTTCCCTCCAAACAAAAAAGGTCAGAAGGCACTTTGTGTCTGTGTGTGTGTGTGTGTTTTACTTTGTTTGTGAGTAAGTGTGTTCTTCATTTTATTATTTCCCCACTTATAAAAATAAAAGGGAATTCTCCTGTGGTCTCTGAAAAGGTCTCCTGTTCAGTGCTGTGTATTACAGCCAGTTTTCCATTTTAATCCTCTAAAATACTTGCTAATACAAAACAAGTGCAGATTGTTACAAAGCCTCTCCCCCGTGCACAACATTCTGAGTGGTCTGCCTTCCATCCTTACAATTTTCAATTGCTGAAAGAGTCAATTTCAATACAGCCAGACAACCAGGGTCTGAAATTATAATGGTAGTTGGTGACCTCTAGATTGTTCATCTTGTGGTGCCCGGCGTTGGAGTGAGAAGAAACTGTGATGAATAACTGTATCTCCTATTCTATGTTGATAATCCTTCCTCTCCATACTTTCTCCTGGTGGGATAAAATTAGCTTGTGCATTTTGAAGATATACATGTGGACACTCCTACAAGTACATCTGTAATGGGTAAAAGATTGGCCAATGAGACAAGAAACAATGCAAAAGCAAGTGTGTTGGTGGGAAGCGCAGAAAAGAAAGTAAAACTAAAGGGAAAAAAATAGTAATCAAGGGCTAAAAGGTAAGAAGAAATGTGGGGATTTGGCAAACGATGGGACATGAGACAGGAGGGGAGTAGAAGTCCTGGTTGCTTCAGGGTTTTTGAACCTGGATAGTTGGGGAGAATGGATGTCATTAGCAGAGATAAGCAATGTTGGAATAAGAGTTCAAATCATGACAGGAGGAGCCTGAGAGCTCGGGAAGGTGTCTAAAGGGAGGTGTTCAGCAAACTGTGAACCTGGAGGGATTTGAGACCTCTCTCTCAGGTGATACAATTTAATCTCTGAGAGGAAAATCATTAGAAAAGGAAGTTAAAAAAAAAAAGGAAGGTCACTGGGCATTAAGATATTGTAAATAATTTTTATCTTAAAGGCATATAGGTCTTATACTACATTTTCCGGAAAACTAGCTGACTCCATTAGAACTGAAACTGAAGACCTCTAAACTCAAGAGGGCATTTATTAGTAACTGGTCTCCTTTATTTTATGTATTATTTTAGCATTTCAATTGACTGACAGCCTAACAAGAGATTTTCCTGCTCAAGGACTAGTTTCTAGTCTACAAAATTAAATTTTGTTTCCCTAGCTATTTATTATACGTATTATATGCATCCCCACCACATTATGTTGAGGGTACAGTGGGGTAAGAGCAAATTATGTGATGCTAGCTTTGGTACTGAGCAATTTAAATCTAGTTGGAGAAATCAGACTCACTGGTTGGGAAAAAAAAAGCAGCACAAAAATCAGTAGGGTCTGCGTGGCTTAGCACTAGCTGGGACCAACTTTCCAATGCCACTTTAACAGACAGAATCCTAATTTTCCTTTATGACCCCAGTCAAGGGCCACCTCCTCAGCAAAACCTCCTCTGAATGTCTCTGGCTCTGCTCTCCATCTCTTGGGCTCCAGTAGGAGCCATTCTTGCCCCTGACAGGGTGCTTACTGTTTGCTGAGGTGGTGGCTGATTTTCTTACCTGCCCCGCAACTGGACTGTGATCTCCTGCAGGAAAGTAGCATCTCATCTCATTATTGCGATTGTTACAAGGTTTATTCAAATCCAGTGTCACATTTAGTATCTATTATACTGTAGGCTTTGGATGATGGAATTGAACTGAAAAGATTCAAAATGGAGGGCGTGTTTTTCCTCATGAATATGTTTCTCCTTCTTGCCTTTCTTGCATCACTGTCTTTCACCTTGGGTGCAATATAGGTTTTTCTCTCCACACTTTATCCTGTTTTTAATCTATTCTTTCCCCTTCTCTTATCACCCTCATCCCCTCGTTTCTCATGACATATCTTTGTTGAGCCAAACTTAAAACTTTTCTTCTTTTCTCTCCTTTTCTGTCTAGCTAAAAGTTTCTGAGCATCTACTACGTACGGCCATGGAACAGGGCATTTCCATTAATTATACTTTAAGCTTCATAACAACTTTATGCAGTAAATTCTATGCTTTGTTACATTTTACAGATAAGGAAAGTGAGGCCTGTCTACGGCCATACCACCCTGAACGCGCCCGATCTCGTCTGATCTCGGAAAGTGAGGCCTTAAGAAGTTATTTTTGCAAGGTCACACAGCAAATCAATGATAAAAGCCAAGGCAAAGTGGGTTCAGGACCAGTCTTAACAACTGTGTTTTGTTATATTGAAGAGAATTATGCTACTTAATTTTGTTTAAAATGCCTTATTCTCTCTACCAAATCATAAGGGAATAATGTTGTGGGCAGGACCCAAAAGGAAATGGAAAAATAATACAGAAAGGAAAAGTTGATGAAATTTGAGGAGATTCTGAGAAAGCAATTTGAATCTATCTTAGTTCTGATCTAGAAACCAAGAAAATCTAAACCAAGTGCTTCTGACTTAGGCATTGTTTCGTCACATTAACCTGCATGCAACTGTGCACTGTGGCTTGAAATTCTGCAATAAACATTCCTCATCCCAGGGCTTCTCACATGCCTGGTGTGCACCTCTCCTGTGGTTAAGCTTACATACAAACACCATAAGAGCAGACAATCATAAACCACACACACAAAGATCACATGCTTACACAAAATGTATAGCCCTCTCATCTTACCAGAGCTGGTGGAGCAACCACCTCAACATTGTAGGGCGAGGGATTTCTCCAGCATCTGACTGAGCCGCTTCAAAGCATAATATAGCATCTTATTCAAGTCCATATTAAACACTCCCGCACTGAATCTTTCCTGTGTCAGCCACAAATGATTCAAATTAAGTCTATTCAAAGATTTCATATTGGATTTCTGCTGGCAAGCTGATATCCCAGATATGTGAGTGCTGCATTAAAAATAAAATCAACATATTGTTGTATGGAATTTGCAGGATGTCCTGCTGACTGGAAGGAACCCATGTTGACATCACAAACCACAGTCGAGCCTAAGTTACCAATATATGTTCTATGAGCGAGTTTCTTAGAGTTAAGAAGAAAAAAAAAAATGGAGTTACTATGCTTTTGAGTCTTCTCACATTGTGATTGATGAAGGTATTAAGCATTAGGATATTCCTCTTCATATCCAAATCCTTGTGTTATGTCATTGCAAATAGAAACTGGAATACTTGAGAAGCTAGAGAAACATTGTTTCTTTAATGTGTTTCAAATACCAGGCAAATTGTGCTCAATGTCAATGGGGACAAAATGAAATGTAGTTAACCCTCTGCCCTAAAAACTTATACTCCAAATAGAAAAGTGTTAATTTTGTTTCAGTGTTTCAATGTGGTGGATGAGGGTGAAATAGAGTGGCTTTGATGTGTGTCTATGTCTCTAATAATCTAAATGTCACAATGTAGAAGGTTGGGGCCTGACCTCACTTTTCAGTCTTCTGGTTTCAACTTATAAATACATAATTAGGATGATCAGATTTAGCAGATGGATGAAGCTTCATACATTAAAAAAGGCACAGCAAAGTTGGTGTTGTGGTCTTCAATATTGGACAGGGGTTGCTATCATAAATTGCCATAAATATTTTAATATGGTAAATTTCAAACCTACAAAAGGAGAAGAAAGAGTATGATGAATGCTAATGTTCTCACCAACACCACCTTTAGCCATTATTAACTCAGGGACTTGCTCATTTACCTCCCTCAGCCCCATAGCATTACCTTGAAATGTTTCCCAGATATTTTTTCATTTCATCTGTAAATATGTAAATATGTCTCTTTAAAAGATTGAAGATTGTATCTTTAAAAGATACAATATTATAAAATTAGAAGCAATAGCAGCTGTTCTATAATTTTAAATATGCAATTTTCAAATTTCCTTGTTTATCACATAAAAATTTTGCAGCTTGTCTTCTCAAATCAGGAAGAATGACACTTATTTCCTGTCTTTTAAGACAGCTTTTTTTTAAATGTAGACATTGTTTCTCTGTGCTTTGTTGAAGAAATCAAGTCACTGGTGATGCAGAATTCCCACAATCTGGATTTTGCCAAGAATGACTTAAATACTAGTTTTGACTTCCTTAGTTTTACTGCAGAAAACTTTAAAAGGGTAAAGTTGCTTCTTTTTTTTTTTACAAGAGTCATCATTTTAAATAGCAAAAATAAGGAGATTATTTACCTCAAACTAGGTATATGTCTTATTTTCCTCCGTTGGAAAACATTTTCCTTTACGTTGATGTCTTACAACACAAGAACATTATGGCAAAGGAGTGATGCTTTACCCGTTGTGGGAGGCCAAGTGAATCTTGTTCACACTGATGGTTACAGTTGGGAAGGAGCTTAGGGAGCTGTCTGGTCAGTTGCTTTTGACTATTGTAAAAACTGAGGCTCATGAAACTCTAACAAGAATGTTTATGGTCAGACTTTGCTTTTCAGGAGGCCTAGAGGTCCTCAGAGATGGCCACGTTCCTCAGATGCTCTCCCTTGTAGGATCAGGAGGTGGAGATGTGAGTGTGGGCAGCACATGGAACACAGGCAGAATCTGCCTTTTGGTTCTCCGTAGGCCAGGCTGACCTCAGCTCAGGGATATCCAGGTGCCGGTGCTGACTTCTTCAGCAATGTGTTGCATGTAGTAGCAGGAACTCCAGACTTGGATCTTGACTTTGAACTGAATTCCACTCTCTGGCCATGACTGCCTCTTCTCTCTGAATTCTAGTTTCCTCATCTGAATAATCTAGGTTGTGCAGTAGATTGTGTTATAGCTTGAATTTACTCCCTAAGGAACAATGGCGATTTCCAGTGTCACTGACACTAGGCTTGGCCTTGGAACTTTGCTTGTGCCCCTTCTTGTGGAAAGTAAAAACATCTCGCTCAGAACTCCGGAGTCTGACCAATAAAATATGGGAAGAATTGAGCTATGCCATGTCTGAGATGTGGTGGTTCACCATATCTCTCCTTTTTCTGTCCCTGGAAACTGCAGTATCCCAAATAGAGACCGCATAACCATGACAAGGACATGGGGAGTGGGCAAGAAATCAGTGTTGGTGTGGAAAGTCACTAGGATGTGGGGGTTGTTTGTCACTATAGCCTAACTATGTATTCTGCTTGATAAAGATGCTCAGGCACGCTCTATAACCCTTATAGTGCTGTAGTGAAAATCAAGTGCAGACATGTAATGGGAAGTTTTTCTTTTTCTTTTTTTTTCTTTTTTTGTAATGGAAAGCTTTTAAGTCAATGTAAAATGTCTACTTTCTCTATACTTTATTTCTTGCACATGCCTTTTATGTCTCAACCACAGTATAAGAACCTCAAGCAAACTTCAAATTATACTGCATTTTGATAGTTTAGGATTTATGGCCTGAACAATATTTTGTTTGCCCAGTGTTTAAAGTTAGAATTGTGTTAAGGGTGTGACTCTGACAAACATAAGCGCTGTGAAATTAGGTAAATCACTTAATTTCTCTGAGCCTCGGTGAAATTTCTGCCTTGCCCTGCTTTTGGCAGAAGGGCTATAACTATGTAAAAGCATTTGTTAACTCCTTAGAAACATATCGGTGTTTTTGTTTGCTTGTTTTAAAATAGAGGTTTTATTGCATGTTTTAATGTCTCATAGGATTAGGTCCTCCATTGTATTATTTCTTTTCTTTCCTTTTCTTTCTTTTTACATTATTTTCTAATATTTATTTTTTTAATGTTTCAAGTTTTTACTTAAATTCTAGTTAGTTAACATATTGTGTAATGTTACTTTCAGGGATAGAATATCGTGACTTTAATTTTATATCAGTGTTATTTTTGATGTTAAAACATTCTTAATAGCAAGGTGGCTAGAAAGGTAAAACATTTAAAAATTGAGGGTGAAGAGTAAGTAAATTTTAAAAAGAGAAAGAAGAAGAGTGCATATCCATGCTTATAAAGAAATATGTAGAGAACTGTAAATTTGGGGTGAGACAAAAATTAAAATGCATGGAATATTAAATACTTCCATAATGCTAAAATATACATATTACTAGAAACAGAAAAAAAAAGTTGTTGGATCATGTCATTCCTCTGCTAGAAATCCTGCAATCGCTGCCCAATTCATTCGGATTAAAACCTCAAATCCATACAGTCAACTGGAATTTGGGTATCTCATCTCTTGCCACCTCTTTGAACTCTGGCCCCACTACTCTCTACCCTTGCTCATTCGGCCCCAGACATCTGGTCTCCTCGATGCTCTTCAGGCACAAGTGTTGTCCCATATTTTACTTGCTATTCCCTCTGCATGGAATGATCTTCCCCAGGTATCTACAGGGCTCCTTCACTGCTGCATGTCTCTGATCAAATGTTACCCCCCTAGAGCGGATCCCCCTAGCCTCCCACTCAGATCTCCCCTAGTTCTCCATTATCTGTATCCTGAACTTCCCTTACATTGTATTAGTTTCAGGTGCACAACACATTGATTCAATATTTGTATACACTGCGAAATAATTATTGCAATAAACTTAGTTGCTATCTGTCACCATACAAAGTTATAGTATTTTTGTGGGTGATGAGAACTTTTAAGATTACTGTCTTAGCAGCTAAATACCCAATTCAATATTATTGACTATAGTTATCATTCTGTATGCTATATCCCCATGACTTATTTATTTTATAACTGGAAATTTGTATATATTTTTGTTTCTTTTCAGCTCCCGCATTCCCTTCTCCAACCCTACAACAGAGTAAACACCATGGCAGTGGGGCATTTGATCTGACTTCCCCAACATCTATAGTAGTGGCCAGCCTGAAAAATGGAATTACACTAACTCCAGAGCTAACTCAGTTTGAAACATCCTCTCAAAACTCATATTATATTGATCCTGACAATAAGAAATAAAATTGGCAAACATTTCTTTCTTTTTCTTTTTCTTTCTTTCTTTCTTTCTTTCTTTCTTTCTTTCTTTCTTTCTTTCTTTCTTTCTTTCTTTCTTTCTTTCTTTCTTTCTTTCTTTCTTTCTTTCTTTCTTTCTTTCTTTCTTTCTTTTTCTTTCTTTCTCTTTCTTTCTCTCTCTCTTTCTTTCTTTCTTCTTTCTTTCTTTCTTTCTTTCTTTCTTTCTTTCTTTCTTTCTTTCTTTCTTTCTTTCTTTCTTTCTTTCTTTCTCTCTCTCTCTCTCTTTCTTCCTTCCTTCCTTCCTTGCCTCACCTTGCCTCGCCTCTCCTCTCCTCTCTTCTTTTCTTTTTTTCTTTTTCCCATAAGTGAAATCTAAGTCTGACTTTTGAAGCTTTGATACCCTTTAACCATACTTTATTGGGAAGGTATTTGTCCAAATGTCATAGTAAATACAGGGAATGCAAGCTAGATGGGATTTCATTCATAGGAATGGGGGCTTTCTGTTTCTATAATATGCATAATTTATGTAAAATTGACATATTATATTAGTTTCGGGTGTACAACATAATGATTTGATAGTTGTATATATTGCAAAGTGATTGATAAGTGTAGATAATAAGCTTAATAACTAGATAATAAGTCTAGTTTCCCTCCTCACCATATAAAGATACATAATATGCAATACAGTATTATTGACTAAAGTCACCATATTGTACATTATATCCCCAAGACTTATTTATTTTATGACTGGAAATTTATGTCTCTTGCCCCCTTCTCCCATTTCATCCAACCCCTAACACCCCTGCCCTCTGGCAATCACCAATTTGTTCTCTGTGTCTATGAGTTTTGTTTTGTTTGTTTACTTTAATTTTTAGATTCCACAGATAAGTGAAATCATATGTATTTGTCTTTCTTTGCCTGACTTATTTTCCTTAGTATAATATCCTCAAGGTCTATTTGTGTCATCACAAATGGAAAGATTTTATTCTTTTTTATGGCTGAGTATTCCATTTTATACATACACACACATACACAAACACACACACACACACACACACAATCTATTCATCCATCAATGGACACTTTGATTGTTTCCATATCTTGCTATTATAAACACTGCAATGAATGTGAAGGTGCATATATCTTTTTGAATTAATGTTTTCATTTTCTGCAGATAAATACCCAGAAGTGGAGTTTTGGATTATGGTAGCTCTATTTTTAGTTTTTGAGGAACCTCCATAATGTTTCCCACAGTGGCTGCTCCAATTTACATTCCCACCAACAGGGCATGAGGGTTCCTTTTTCTCCACATCCTTGCCAACACTTGTTAACCCTTGTCTTTTTGATACCAGTCATTCTGACAGGTGTTAAGTGATATCTCATTGTTGTTTTGATTTGCATTTCCCCGATGGTGGGTGATGTTGAGCATCTTTTCATGTGCCTGTTGGCCATCTGTATGTTCGCTGGAAAAATGTCTGTTCTGATCCTCTGCCATTTTTTTTAAACACAGTTGTTTATTCATTTATTTATTTTTTTTTTTTGGTGTTGGGTTGTATGAGTTCTTCATTATTTTGTATACTAACCCTATATGAGATATATGATTAGAAGATATTTATCTTCTCTTACCTTCAGTAGGTTACCTTTATGTTTTTTTGGTTTCCCTTGCTGTGCAGAAACTTTTTAATTTGATGTAATCCCACTTGTTTATTTTTGTTTTTGTTGCCATTGCATTGCATTAACATAACTTTTGAAGAGATCTCTCTGGCTGCTTTTTTGAAAATTGATTCCTGAGGGGCATGTGCAGAAGCAGAGAAGTGAGTGATTTGGCTTGTGCAGGAATTTGGGTGAGAAATCTTGACACTTGGACAGAAATGGTTATGGTGGAAGTTTGGGGAAATAGTCAGATTCTGGATATATTTTGAAAGCATTGCAAAGAGAATAAGCTGATGAGTTAGATGTGCAGCTTAAGAACAACAAGATGACTATTCCAAGATTTCAGGCTTTAGCAGCTAGAAGAATGGAGTTGCCACTTATTGAGCTGGGGAATGATGCAGGTGGAGAGGTTGGTAAGATGTCTACTGTGTATCTCTAGGGGTTGGAATTTTAAAGTCCTGTCCCCCAGGCACTGCACAATGCTTGGTGTGAAATTTCAATGGAACTCTTGCTCCGTGTGAAGTCTTTTACTTCTCATCACTCTGAGCTCTCATTTCTGAGTGACCTTTTTTATATGACCTTTATAACAAGATTTAACAACTGGTGTAGCCCTTCATCCAACAAATGGCTGTTGTTCACAATGCGCAAGTTGTAAATTTCTACTTACTATTGAGCATATATTTTGTTTCCTAAGCCAGACTGTAAATATCTCAAAACATGAATTCAAGACTAATAACTCTATCTCTAATTATATGTGGAATATCTCTGACCACCTAGTCTTGGCATATACATACTCATGCCTCTTTGATTTAAGCTCGTTTACATCTAGAAAGGGTCACATATCTTTAAGTCATAGAAGCACAATATGACAGAGCATCCTTCTGATATAAGCTGAAGGCAAATTGAGGGGATGTGGTTCAGGATAATGTTGGTTGATGAGTATTTTAAGCTATGAAGTTTCCTTCCCTTTAGGTTTCCCTTTTGTCTACTTTCCTACTGGATCTAATTGGGGGTTAATGTTGGTCTATAGTTAATAATAACAGTGATAATGATCATGATCTGATCATTATTATAATACACTGTAGTGGAACCAAAGGGTGTTTTAGCACTATAAGAGTATCTATATTGCATAGCAGTATCTGTATTCCATAGGGGCTGCAAATTCTGAATTTTGCAGAAATGGTCCTTGTATTTAGGGAAAAGCATACCTAAAGAACATTTTGGATGTGAAGGGATAAGCATTTCAATCATGCTTCAGACCAAGGCCCTTAACAATTTGCTTAGAGCACCAATCCGCCAGTTGTAGGTACTTCTTTCTGGTTACTGTTCAAGTGACACCTCCTTGGAGAAGCCTTTCTTGATCAACTTGTACAAAATAGTGTCCAACATTGCTTCTCTAATCCCCTCTGTCCCATGTCCGCTACATTATTATTTATAGTGGTTATAAATACTTGTTATTATATATTTGTTATTTGATGTTACCTGTTTCTCTTCCTACAATATCAATGCCCTGATGACAGGGATTTCCCCTGGTTTATGTATTGCCATATGTTCAATCAGAAACTAGTTGATGTTAACTACATATTTGTTGAATGTAAGCTAAATGAAAGGCAAATTTCAAGATGGCAAAAGTGGAGGGGCGGAGCAAGATGGCGGAGGAGTAGGAGACCTGGATTTCATCTGGTCTCAGGAATTCAGCTGGATAGGGATCAAACCATTCTGAACACCTACGAACTCAACAGGAGATCGAAGAAAAGAATGGCAACAACTCTCTGAACAGAAAAGCGACCACTTACTGGAAGGTAGGATGTGCGGACCAGTGAATCTGAGGCGATACTCAGGAGGACAGAGAGCGGGGTAGGGGGACTCCATGGCTGCTTCTGGCAAGTGATAGAGCCGCGGAGCACAAAATCGGAACTTTTAGAAGTCGGCTTGGCTGAGGGACATTGCTCCAGTGGCTAAGCTGGGGGTGGAATCCTCGCAGGACAGTGTGGTCTCAGGACCCTCGGGCTCACAGAAAGACTGGGGGTGCCTGAATGCAGCAGAGCTCCCAGGTATCAGAGCGGGGAAGCCGGCTGCAGAGACGGAGCTGAGGCGCGGGCTGTCACTGAAAATAGAAGGAGAGATAAAAAGCTTCCAGGACAAACAAAAACTAAAGGAATGTGCAAACACGAAACCAGCCCTACAGGAAATATTGAAAGGGGTCCTTTAAGCAAAGAGAGAGCCTAAAAGCAGCATAGACCAGGAAGGAATACAGACAATATACAGTAACAGTCACCTTACAGGCAATACAATGGCACTAAAATTCATATCTCTCAATACTTACCCTGAATGTAAATGGACTAAATGCCCCAATTAAAAGACACAGGCTATCAGATTGGACAAAAAAACAAGACCCATCAATAGGCTGTCTGCAAGAGACTCATTTTAGACCCGAAGACACCCCCACATTGAAAGTGAAGGGGTGGAAAACCATTTACCATGCTAATGGACACCAAAAGAAAGCTGGGGTGGCAATCCTTATATGAGACAAATTAGATTTTAAACCAAAGACTGTAATAAGAGATGAGGAAGGACACTATATCCTACTTAAAGGGTCTATCCAACAAGAAGATCTAACAAATGTAAATATCTATGTCCTTAACATGGAAGCAGCCAATTATATAAGTCAATTAATAACAAAAGCAAAGAAACACATTGACAACAATACAATAATAGTGGGGAACTTTAACACCCCCCTGACCAAAATGGACAGATCATCTAAGCAAAAGATCAACAAGGAAATTATATGGAAATTAAAGAAATAAGGAAATTAAATGACAGTGGACCAAATGGACTTCACAGACATATTCAGAACATTCCATCCCAAAGCAATGTAATACACGTTCTCTAGTGCCCATGGAACATTCTCCAGAATAGATCACATCCTAGGTCACAAATCAGGTCTCAACTGGTACCAAAAGATTGGGATTATTCCCTGCATATTTTCAGACCACAGTGCTTTGAAACTAGAACTCAATCACAAGAGGAAAGTTGGAAAGAACTCAAATACATGGAGGCTAAAGAGCATCCTACTAAAGAATGAATGAGTCAACTAGGAAATTAAAGAAGAATTAAAAAAAAATCATGGAAACCAATGAAAATGAAAACACAACTGTTCAAAATCTTGGGGATGCAGCAAAGGCAGTCCTAAAGGAAAGTATATAGCAATACAAGCCTTTCTCAAGAAACAAGAAAGGTCTCAAATACACAACCTAACCCTACACCTAACGGAGCTACAGAAAAAACAGCAAATAAAGCCTAAACTCATCAGGAGAAGAGAAATAATAAAGATCAGAGCAGAAATCAATGAAATAGAAACCAAAAAATAGTAGAACAGATCAACGAAACTAGGAGCTGGTTCTTTGAAAGAATTAACAAGATTGATAAACCCCTGGCCAGACTTATCAAAAAGAAAAGAGAAATGACCCAAATCAACAAAATCATGAATGAAAGAGGAGAGATCACAACCAACACCAAAGAAATAAAAACAATTATAAGAACATATTATGAGCAACTCTATGCCAGCAAATTAGATAACCTGGAAGAAATGGATGCATTCCTAGAGATGTATCAACTACCAAATTTGAACCAGGAAGAAATAGAAAACCTGAACAGACCTGTAACCACTAAGGAAATTGAAGCAGTCATCAAAAATCTCCCAAGAAACAAAAGCCCAGGGCCAGATGGCTTCCCAGGGGAATTCTACCAAACATTTCAAGAAGAATTAATATCTATTCTCCTGAAACTGTTCCAAAAAATAGAAATGGAAGGAAAACTTCCAAACTCATTTTATGAGGCCACCATTACCTTGATTCCCAAACTGGACAAAGACCCCATCAGAAAGGAGAATTACAGACCAATATCCTTAATGAACATGGATGCAAAAATTCTCACCAAAATACTAGCCAGTAGGATCCAACAGTACATTAAAAGGATTATTCACCATGACCAAGTGGGATTTATCCCTGGGCTGCAAGGTTGGTTCAACAGCCACAAATCAATCAATGTGTTACATTACATTAACAAAAGACAGATCAAGAATCATATGATCCTCTCAATAGATGCAGAAAAAGCATTTGACAAAGTACAGCATCCTTTCTTGATCAAAACTCTTCAGAGTATAGGGATAGAGGGTACATACCTCAATATCATAAAAGCCATATATGAAAAACCAACAGCGAATATCATTCTCAATGGGGAAAAACTGAGAGCTTTCCCCCTAAGGTCAGGAACACGGTAGGGATGTCCACTATCACCACTGCTATTCAACATAGTGTTAGAAGTCCTAGCCACAGCAATCAGACAACAGAAAGAAATCAAAGGCATCCAAATCAGCAAAGAGGAACTCAAACTCTCACTCTTTTCAGATGATATGATACTGTATGTGGAAAACCCCAAAGACTCCACCCCAAAACTGCTAGAACTCGTACAGGAATTCAGTAAAGTGGCAGGATATAAAACCAATGCACAGAAATCAGTGGCATTACTATACACCAACAACAAGACAGAAGAAAGACAAATTAAGGAGTCGATCCCATTTACAATTGCACTCAAAACCATAAGATACCTAGGAATAAATCTACCCAAAGAGGCAAAGAATCTGTACTCAGAAAACTATAAAATACTCATGAAAGGAATTGCGGAAGACACAAAGAAATGGAAAAACGTTCCATGCTCATGGATTGGAAGAACAAACATTGTGAAGATGTCAATGCTACCTAGAGCAATCTACACATTCAATGCAATCCCCATCAAAATACCATCCACTTTTTTCAAAGAAATGGAACAAATAATCCTAAAATTTGTATGGAACCAGAAAAGACCCCGAATAGCCAGAGGAATGTTGGAAAAGAAAAGCAAAGCTGGCAGCCTCACAATTCCGGACTTCCAGCTCTATTACAAAGCTGTCATCATCAAGACAGTATGGTACTGGCACAAAAACAGACACGTAGATCAATGGAACAGAATCGAGAGCCCAGAAATGGACCCTCAAATCTATGGTCAACTAATCTTTGACAAAGCAGGAAAGAATGTCCAATGGAAAAAAGACAGTCTCTTCAACAAATGGTGTTGGGAAAATTGGACAGCCACATGCAAAAGAATGAAACTGGACCATTTCCTTACACCACACACAAAAATAGACTCCAAATGGTTGAAAGACCTAGATGTGAGACAGGAGTCCATCAAAATCCTAAAGAATCCAGGCAGCAACCTCTTCGACCTCAGCCGCAGCAACTTCTTCCTAGAAACATCGCCAAAGGCAAGGAAAGCAAGGGCAAAAATGAACTATTGGGATTTCATCAAGATACAAAGCTTTTGCACAGCAAAAGAAATAGTCAACAAAACCAAAAGACAACCAACGGAATGGGAGAAAATATTTGCAAATGACATATCAGATAAAGGGCTAGTATCTAAAATCTATAAAGAACTTATCAAATTCAACACCCAAAGAACAAATGATCCAATCAAGAAATGGGCAGAAGACGTGAACAGACATTTTTCCAAAGAAGACATCCAAATGGCCAAGAGACACATGAAAAAGTTTTCAACATCGCTCTGCATCAGGGAAATCCAAATCAAAATCTCAATGAAATACCACCTCACACCAGTCAGAATGGCTAACACAAGTTAGGAAATGACAGATGTTGGCATGGATGCAGAGAAAGGGGAACCCTCCTACACTGTTGGTGGGAATGCAAGCTGGTGCAACCACTCTGGAAAACAGTATGGAGGTTCCTCAAAAAATTGAAAATAGAGCTACCCTACTATCCAGCAATTGCACTACTGGTTATTTACCACAAAGATACAAATGTAGGGATTCGAAGGGGTACGTACACCCCAATGTTTATAGCAGCAATGTCCACAATAGCCAAACTGTGGAAAGAGCCAAGATGTCCATCGACAGATGAATGGATAAGAAGAGGTGGTATATATACATAATGGAATATCATGCAGCCATCAAAAGGAATGAGATCTTGCCATTTGCAACGACGTAGATGGAACTGGAGGGTGTTATGCTGAGTGAAATAAGTCAATCAGAGAAAGACATGTATCATATGACCTCACTGATATGAGGAATTCTTAATCTCAGGAAACAAACTGAGGGATGCTGGAGTGGGGGTGGGGTGGGAGGGATGGGGTGGCTGGGTGATAGACATTGGGGAGGGTATGTGCTATGATGAGTGCTGTGAATTGTGCAAGACTGTTGAATCACAAATCTCTACCTCTGACACAAATAATGCAATATATGTTAAGAAAAAAGAAAAAAAAAAGAAGAAGATAGATGGAGGGGAAGAATGAAGGGGGTAAATCGGAGGGGGAGACAAACCATGAGAGACGATGGACTCTGAAAAACAAACTGAGGGTTCTAGAGGGGAGGGGATTGGGAGGATGGGTTAGCCTGGTAATGGGTATTATAGAGGGCACGTTCTGCATGGAGCACTGGGTGTTATGCACAAACAATGAATCATGGAACACTACATCAAAAACTAATGATGTAATGTATGGTGATTAACATGACAATAAAAAATTTAAAGGCCAAAAGAAAAAAAGATGGCAAAAATTGAGCAAAGAGTCTGTAAACTGCTTTGGGGAAAATGCAGGTCCACTGTTTGTTTTATTAGGGCATGAGCAAGGTCTCTGGAAGTGATTTGAGTGTCACTGATCAATTGCCTTCGTGGGAGCCGCTTAGAGGCCTGGATTCAACTGTCTTTTGGAATGGAGGGAGCAAAAAAGTTTTCTTTTCTGGTAGTGTTGACTTCTAAGACAAGTGAGGAACTTTGCATCCAGGAAATATTTGGTTCATCACTTACACTGACTGCCTCTAAGGTCAGCTGATTTCAGTGGCTCTCTGGTAGCCAAGATTCTCTTAAACCTAAAATCTCCCCACTCATGCAAGTGTATTTTCTTTGTGACATCATATTGCTTCCTATGTTAAAATTTGGCAAAATTCCCCCGAGATGGAGTTGGATGGTCATGTGTATCTATACCTTAAATCCATGTATTAGCTAGAGTACAGGGCAGTGGAGAGCCATACATAATCAGTTCAGTTTGGGTGTGGCCTGAGCTGTGCCCTTGGGCTCATCTCGCTCTAGCTGGGCAAGATTGCAATCTGCTTTTCTGTATTCTTTCCTCCATTCTATGAATTCTGGATGATCATCAATGTTCATTCTCCTGCATTATGACTTTACACATTCTGTTTCCATGAATCCTTATACAGTTAAGTTGATTTATGCTAATACCCATTAACAAGAGTGAGTGCAAGCAACAGGGAGTCAGGCTACGGAATTGGGAACCTAGTGCATGGATACACTATAAGTTAACTGTTGTTTTCCATGTGATTCTCTATAGGAAACTATTGTTCACTATAATGTTTGTTGACTTCTACTGGTCTGTTTACCAGTAAATGAAAGGGAAGACTATGGCTTCATGTTTTGGACCACATTAGATGAGCAAGAGCAGTAGCTGCATGAAGAGTAGTGACAGGTCAGACAGAAGTGAGATGCATAGAAAATTAGGTGGCAAAGAAGGTTGTCGAGTGGAAACATGGCAAGGTATGCAATGAATAAGGTCCTCAGATATATTTAGGGGAGGGCACTGAACTCAGAGGAGACTGAGTTAAGGAAGACAGGAAAACTAAGAGACACTCAAGTTATAATAACAATAACAAAACTAGTCATTACTCTATATATTACTCTATGCCAGGTACTGTACTGAGAATACATTTCATGAATTCTTGTATTTAATCTTCATAGTAACACTATGGAATAAAATCCTACTCAGTGCTTCTATCTCTGTGTTAAGTAGAACCGGCTTAGTAGTAACCTGGGGATTTTTATCTACTCACGTATTCTATTGGCATTTCCTCATGTACTCGATTGGCATTTCCTGGGGCTCCCAGAAGATGTACACTGTTTTAAGGAGTGAGGAAACATCCTTATCAGCTTGCCCAGTAGCTACAAAAAAGTTACCTCCCAATGAGAAAACATCATTACCTTGGCACAGGCTGAAGGCTACCATGTCCCTGTTTGGCCATGAGGAATTCCATCTATGCTTAGTTTTTCATATATGTGAATAATTCCATTGAAGTAAAAGTTGGAAGGAGATTTGCATGGAGGTTTTGTTGCATTTTTTTTTAAACAATTAAGGACATGTAAAGGATCTGACAAAATTTTGTTGTTGTTGTTTTAGTACTTAGATACACTCTTAGATTTTCACAATGGATGTTGTACACAATCCAAAAAAGCATTTAAAACAATGAATATTCAAGAACATTAGCTTGATTGTACAGAAAACCAATACAAATTGAATAAAACTGAGGCATTTGGGCCTAGAATTTGATCTCTGCTCCCATTTATTTACATGATTTGGCCCATTTCCTTTGCCTTCTCCTCAGTCATTTCTCAACTTTTATTTTTCCATTTTAGGATGTTTTTGTACACTTAGTATTGGTTATTCTTTATTGATCCTACACTCTTTATTTATTTTCCCCTCAATTAAACATAGTACCCTGAATCAATCAAAGTCATGTGGGTGATTAAGAAGCCTAGAAATAAAATTCTTCATTCATTAGTCTGTGCCCCTATTCGATCAGGGGAAAAGTAGTGTTTCTTTCCCCTCTCTTTATTCCATATTTCTTTCTCTAGTATAAATTTTGAGAGTCTATGAAATCAGCTGGATAAGTGGAGAAAATGTAAATGAATTTACCAGAGTTGGTATGTCAGCTTTGGAGGATACATTTCTTAGTTATGTTCTCTCTTTCCTCAAACCCAAATATGTCCCTTGAGGGATTAATCATGGATCATGCTCAGGTGGGGAATTTTAAATGACTTCTAATGTTTCTTTTAACCTTAACTTTATAGAATTTCAGATTCTATGTTGTTCAGTGATTATTACAGGTAACACTACCTGTTGTATAAGTAAACAAAAGATAGTATTCTTTCACTTATATAAAAACTCAGTGTGGGTGTTTGGCAATCAGCCTTTTGTATGGTGGTGGAAGGTATTAGATTCCTTCTGTCTTATGACTCCCTGATCCTTTAGGGCATCCTACTACTACTCTGCATTTAGGTAGAAGGTAGGGGAATGGTGTAGAGATAATATATACTCTTTCTGCTCAAAATCTGTTATCAATAACTAGTCACATGGCACATGAAGAAGCCACATATGAATTATGATTGGGTGGTATAAAATACCAAAATTGATTTTTCATTGGCCTAGAGACATAATTAAGGATCAAGGAAAAATTATACCCAATTCCATTTTTAATGACATGAATTCATATTAAAATATTTCCTTAGGAAAAAAGGGAAAAGATCAAGGACTAACATACACAATTTTCTATTGCAGACGAGAGAAATCAACCAGAGAATTATCCTCAAACCTTGTCACAGATTTTTAGGGTAACTTAGGTTTGACTATTTATATTCTTTGATTCCTTTTTCTTTAATTAAACATGTAAATCCTATAATTTTTAATTCAAATGTTAGAAGAGTTAAGAAATAATTTAGAGAAAGATTGCACTAAAAATAAACATATTTAAAATTTTATGTATCAGGAGCTACTAGAATAACCAATGTGGACATATTTCTTGGACAGATATAAATAGACATTAAAGGAGCCCTCAGGATGGACCTCAGCAAAACAAAGAGGATGAATAGATCCACCAGTGTTTGCATCAAAAATAGAGAAGATCTCAGGTCAGCTCATCCAGCAATTAATAAATAGAACCTGCTGATCTTAGTGCTGGCCCTCAGTTATAAGAATGGAAAACTATTTCTATTTGTTTTCTTAACTGTGGTCGCTTTTAGGGATACTGTGGAGGCACCTCTAGAACTACAAAGGAGGACAATAAGATTGCTTTTCTTTTTTTTTTTTAAGATTTTATGTATTTATTTGAGAGAGAGAGAGAGACGGATAGTGACAGAGACAGTGAGAGAGAGCACAGCGGGGAGGAGAGGGAGAAGCAGGCTCCCCGCCGAGCGGGGAGCCCGATGCGCGGCTTGGTCCCAGGACCCTGGGATTTTGACCTGAGCCAAAGGCAGACGCTTAACCGACTGAGCCACCCAGGGGCCCCAGTAAGATTGCTTTTCAAAGTTAAACTTTTAAATCATAAACTATTTTGATATAAAAAAGCAATTTAAAGAAATGGTATAGTTTCTGTCCTTTTAAGGTTTGCCTGTAACTCAAACAAATGTATTAAGATGTCTAAATAAAAATACACTCATCAAAGATGAAATTGGACAACCATGGGAACTTAGAAAAGGAAATTATACAGGCAATGTATCCAGGTTCCAACAAAGCTTTACAAGAGGGAAGGTGCAGTACTCAGTGGTTCTAATGGGCCTCATACTGCCTCCAGCTGACACATTTTAATCAAGCCCTTCTAGTCAGGCCAACTGATGACTCTAGATCTGACTTCATCTTCAACAAGAAGTATCTAAGTTAGATTTTGCTTTCTGAGTAATTTATGAGGATGGGATACACCGATCTGCTGATGTGCATATTCCAGACTTGGAGACAGTCATATTCCTCATTATAAAATAATAGATTTTTTTTTCAGAGTTATAGATCAGTCTTGGTTGATGAATGCATTCTTGGTGTGCTGAGCAAATAAAATTCATAGCCTACAAGTCTGAGGGCCAGATACTGGTCTGAGATAAATTGACCAAGTTAATGAATGACAAAATCCCATATAGGCTTTCTAGGAGATGGTTTACTTGTTTTTCTCAAGTTTGTTAAAATCTCCTGTATATCACTGCAATGGCTTAAACATTTGTATTTTTAAATTTTAGAAAAATCTGAATTGTCATATAATACCAAGTTCACTTTACCCAAATGAAAAAAGAAGAGAAAAAAGAAAATCTAATAATTTCGATTGGATGGATCAAGAATGCCAACACCATATGTGCAAATTTTATTCTCTATTCCATTTTAGTCCTTAGAGAAATGTTCATTATCTGTAGTTATTGTTCCATGAATGTATTTTATAAATTATGTAAAAGTAGATAGCAGCAATAACTGCAACATTTTATCCATGTTAGTTCATAAAGAGATGTTTCTTTTTTGCCAATTACCTTGTTTGGTTCAAGTAGACCAAATGTATTAAGCGAAGTTGCTAATTTTTAGCAAAACCATTACTGTGTCAGTGAAAGTAAACATTCTTGTAGTGGTCCTTGCTGTGTCGAAATAGAAATGTCCCTTCTGAGTTATAATAGGATTTGATTACAGACACCTCTAGCTGTCAGGGACCTCATGTGGTTTAGGGACTATATGCTGGATTCTGAAGCCTGAGTTCATGTCACCAAGGAGGGAGAAAGTCTGAGCACCCCATGTGTACATTATGCAATGCCTGCACTGAGCTGAGAGCTCTCGTGTCAGTGGGAATGTGTGCCCCAGACAGAGCATGGACCTGTGCCCCCAATCCAATTATCCTTATCATTAATGGGAATCCAATTCTCTCTAAGTTTTCATCACTCCTAGTCACCTGGGAGACCCACACAGGTTCATTTGCCAAGAATGTCAGAGTTTTTATTTTCACGCTGATGGAAATCAAACACAGTCACTATCCATTCCATCAAAAACACTAGTGAGGCCAATATCGGAATGCAAGGGGTCAAGATACCTCATGGCTCTAATTTCCATGACCTACATTTTAAAATTCCACTTAATTTAGGGAATTCTCACGTGGTCTTACGGTATGCTAAACATACCAATGGAGCCTTCGGTTGGGCGTGAAGAGTCCTGAGTTCTAGTCCTGCAGTGCCTTTCATATATTGCCTATAAAATTAGCTGCAAATTGATTTTGGTTCTCAAAATTTTCACTATCAAGAATCCCTGCTAGTTCCCTTGCTTCACAGTCTGAATGAATTTGTTTACCAGAATTTACTAATAAGAAGCTACATGGGAAGTGAGGGTTGGCAAAATCATATTTATTACCTACCGTTATATACCAAACATAGTACATACTTATTGGCTGTGTGTATTCTCATAGTAACTCAATGATGTAGGTAAGTTTATCTCCATTTATGGAAAAGAAAACTGAGTTTTATAGGTATCTAAAGAGCTAATAAGTAGTCCTAGGGCATTGTAACTCTGGCCTCATATTCTTTCCACATTACCAATTTAAAAATAAACTTTTTTAAAGAGTTGTCATAATCATTTTATATTTCATGACCAAATACAAGGTTTAGTATGATTTAGATTCTGGCCAGCATGTAATAATAAATGTCATGGTGAGAAGAAGGCCTGAATGATCGTGCATGCTATAAAACAGCCTTGGTAGGTCTAGAGTTATTGGAGAAGGTGCAGATAAATGACCTAAGGAAAGAGAGATGTTGTCATCTGGGATGAGGCTGGCCAAGGGTATGTCCTATTTCAAATGGAGGCATTCTACATTTTGAGTGTAAAGGAAATCAATAACATGATTTGATTTGTGATTTAGAGGAGGTGCTAGAAACCAGAGGCCAATAATTAGCCTTCCAAACTTCAGGCAAGAAGTAATGAGAGTCTCAATAAATTCTCATCCTCTACAAACATATCTGAAGAAAAACATACTCATTTACTTAGGTATTTGAAACACTAGTAGAGCTTACAGTTGTGGCAATTGGTTAATACTTTCTTAAAAAAAAACTTTTATTGGGCGCCTGGGTGGCTCAGTCGTTAAGCGTCTGCCTTCGGCTCAGGTCATGATCCCAGGGTCCTGGGATCGAGCCCCGCATCGGGCTCCCTGCTCAGCGGGAAGCCTGCTTCTCCCTCTCCCACTCCCCTTGCTTGTGTTCCTGCTCTCGCTGTCTCTCTCTGTCAAATAAATAAATAAAATCTTAAAAAAAAAAAAAACCTTTTATTATGAGATAGTTAGAGATTCATAGGAAGGTGTAAAGAAATGTACACAAAGTACTGTGAACGCTTCATCCAACCTTTCTGTAGGTTGTAAAACTGTTGGAAATATCCTTTTGGAAGAAAAAAATATGTTTTTTTAGGCTTTGCACTATATACCAAATTGATCATAATTGTAAAGTGATTATAATCTTTAAAAAAGCAACAATATCATAAAACTACCAGGGGAAAAATGTATATATATAATTATAGCTTTTTGAATGATATTGTAAATGTTACACCAGAAATAAACACCATGAAGGAAAAAAATAAGTTATGATACATATGTTTTTGAAAAGTTCTGTGTTAAAATACAATGATGAAGTAACCCAAAACCTACCTGTGATCATCCAGTCCCAATCATCAGCAATTCCAAAGGCTTTGCCTGGAAGGACTCACTGGGGAAAGTGGCACTCCACTCACTAGGCTGGTTGCTCAGACAGGGCACTCAGTCTCTGAAAGGAGTTGCCGTCAAGGACTTAGGCACCCCTTGGCTGACCCTGTTTCTCCTAGATCTTAATTTCGGAGACAACAAGTCAACCATTGTCCAAAACACAATTTGCACACGACAAAGATGCTATGGAGGGGACTTTCTTCAAGTTTTGAGTGGATGTTTCCAAGACAGAGAGGTCAGGGAACGCTTTGCTAAAAGAATTCTAAAAAGCTGCCAGGAGGAAAGAACATACCAGGCAACAAGGGAACATATGCAATGGCCCGATGATGGGAGGGATCATGGAGGAGGCCAGTGGAGGGCCAAGGAATATTCTGGAGCACAGAAAGGGAGGGGGGTGAATTTCAGCAAGTACAAGTTGGTCCTTCAGATGTAGGCAGTGGCTAAATTGTGTAGCTGAAGGGGAAGCAATAGGATACGTTCAGAAAAGGTAGATAATAAAATCCCTAATATTTCTCAGCAGTTAAAAAATTAGCATCTGTTTTGAGTGACCATTACCTATAATCCAAAGACTATTAAAGAGTAAAGCAGTCAGATTCACATGCATCGTCCATAATGTGTTTCAGACTCCCCATTGCTCTGGATTGCAAATCTGAGTGATAGATTGGGTTAATTTACTGTATAATCAAGTTTGAGATGTAGCTTGTGATACAAAGGCAGATCAGTTTATGGCACTTTCCCGAAGAGACAATTATTGATTCTCCAGCAATCTTAGAGTAAAAATGTCTGTCTTTCTCTCTCTCTCTCTTTCTTTTTGGCTTGCCATGCGTGGCCCTAATAATCTGATCCCTGCTTACTGCTCTTGAATCATAAGAACTGGATGTTTTCCCAGTGTGACAGCCTTCCTTTTAGGTAGGGCACTGGGCTTTTGTGTATATGTCTTTCATCTCCCTCTGCCTTGTCTTCCTAGGAAATACTTAGCCACCCTTCAGCTTAAGTAAATCTACTCTCAGAAACTTTTCAGTAATCCCCTTTCACCTTGACAGCAAAGCTATACTCCTATTTCCTTTCTTTACACATTGCATATTAATCATTAAAAAAAAATCTCTCGCTCCAAATTTGCAATGGCATGAGAAGTATATAGTTTGTATTTATTTCTGTATGCATGCTTAACATGATGGTTACCACATATTTTGAATGAATGAATCATCTGTGCATATAATTAAAAGATTATTCTTCATTATTAGGAATTCAACAGATTCCTGTTTTTGTACTATAGGAAGTAGAAAAGTTCTGATGTACTATGGTTCATTTCTGAATGACTACATGTAAGCCTATTTTAATCACTTTATTCTTAAACCATTTGTGTGGACGCTGTGCTTGATACACATGGTCAGATTGAATCTTCTGGAGGAAGACAACATGTTTGCCTCGTCTCTGTACTCCCAGGCAGTACCAACCATAGATTATCACATATAATTTTTGCCCTTCAATTCCTTATTTGTTTTGAAAAAAAAAAAAAAAGGACAGAGATTTAAGTGTGGGCTTTTTATATTTGATATTTAACCAAATTCTTCTCATATCTTTTGCTTATGGGGTTGAGTCTCCACACAAGAGCATTTTTTTCTATCCCCACAGCCAAGCTGAAATGGAAATTTAACTCAGGTTTTGTTTTTGACATCCCTACTTAGGCTGTTCTTAATAAATGCTGTTGTTATTTCTAAGCTAGTTGTTGTAATTATATTTTTGTTGGCTTTCTTCATTATATTTCTTCTCCAGATGGTCCACAATTTAGGTTTTTGGATTCCCTCCTAATATCAAACTATAGGAATATTACGCCATCTTCTTTTAAAAACAAATCTCAATTGGTTTCTTATTTACCAACGGCTAGACCTTTGAAAGCCCTCCTCCTGGGCCCTTCATATCTCAATGATTTCATTAAGGAAGAGAGCCCCATGGGAGATCCTGTTTTTCATTTCAGTCCAAACAACGTTCTGGCAAAACTCTGATACCATGGATTAGATTTTGACATCCTTACTTTCATATAAAACATTATAAAAGCGTTCTCCTCTGGAAATTCTGCTGAATTGAAACTCATGAACTACCGGACTCATGACAACATTAACTGGAAAACAAGGCCATTTTTTTTTTAATAAAACAAAAAAGAAGAGCGATATGCAAGTTTGCAGCTCAGATGCAAAGGCGTTTTGAATATGTACCTAAATTGTAAAAGGGGTCATGTCCACATTTACTTTTTTAATTCAAGAAAATACAGCATAGGCATATCAATTCTCTGACCTTCTGTTTCCTTTAAAAAAATAGAAAATATAATAATGCATATCATCTCATTTTCCCCCTGAGGATGAGATAAGTTAATTTATGTAAAGTGCTTACAAAAGTGCCTGGCCAAAATCATCATCATCACCACCATCATCATATCAATAAATGGTAACTATTTGTATTGATATACTCTATTAGCTGGCATTAAAGATAAGTCATAGACACAAAACTACTAAGTGTTTACTTATAATTACTGGGATTTGCATATTTTCCTCCCCCTCTTTAAAAAATAAATGAATAGTTAAGAACTGAAATCATATGCAGTTGTTCTTTAGAAGGTCAGCTAATTTAATTTAATTCGTGGACAGAACTGGTTCCAGGTTAAGTGCTATTCTGTGTGAACATTTCAAACACTAACAATATAACTGTGAAAGAATAACTGGGACATAAGAGAAAATTCCTGGCAGGAGAGAGAAAGAGGGAACTGAGAGGGTGAAGTATGGAAATTCCTATGGTTTTTTAGGAGGAAGACAGATGAAAAAATCTGGGAGAGGGATTCCTTGCCATTGTTAATAATATCCTGGCACCCCATGATTTCACTTCGGAAGCAGCTGGTCTTCACGGCTAACGGCAACTTCCAGTCACTAAAAGAGATGATTCTGTTTGAGTTGTCACACAGATAGATGGCTGTGTCATTTTGTGTAACAGAATCTACTCTGGGTGACTATAATAGTGAATGTGGCAGGGCCACACCAGTCTTACTTACCAGTGTCTACCCAGCCATTAGCATGGTGCCTGGCCCATATATTGAGCTGGCACTCAATACTTGTGGAATGAAAAGGTAAAAGGAGGAATATAAAAAAAGAGTCAATGTCATATAATTCTAAATATTTACAAATTAAAAATGGTAAATATGTAGGTAACAGTCTGCACCTTAACTAAATTACCTGGGAATTTAAAAATCCTGGCACTTAAGCTATGCCCTAGACAAATTAAATAAGAATCTCTGGCCGTGGCATCCAGGCATCAACACTATTTTTTATTAAGATTTTATTTATTTACTTGACAGAGGGAGAGAGGGAGAGAGCACAAGCAGGGGAAGTGGCCGGCACAGGGAGAGGGAGAAGCAGGTTCCCCACTGAGCAGAAAGCCAGATGCGGGGCCCAATCCCGGGACCCTGAGATCATGACCTGAGCTGAAGGCAGATGCTTAACTGACTGAGTCACCCAAGTGCCCCCAGGCATCAACACTATTTTTAATAATCTTTCCAGGTGCTTCTACCAGGCAGCTTATTTGGCAAACACTGACCTAGACCCAAACCAATGGAACACAGTAAATGTGCTCCAAAGGAATGACTGATACAAAGCAACAAAAGATTGCCTCATGGGTCAGTACCATTTTTTCTTTTTTTTTACATTTAGCCATTCATTTATTCAACAAACATGCAGTGATATTTATAGTAGGAAATGTGATTGATACAAATATTTATAAGACAGATATGCTATACTTAAGTAGCTTCCAGTTCTATAAGATAGCCATATTTTTTGATACAAAGTCTTATAAAGAGTTACAGATAAAGTACATTAGAAGTTATTAAGACAAAGACATTACCTTCAATTTGAGATCCTGGGAAGGATTTCCCAAAAAAGGGGCAAGTGAATAAATCTTATGAGTACAAATAGGACATATAGAAAATGTTGTGTTTATTCTTTTTTAAAAATATTTTGTTTAAATATCAAAACTGCTATAACGTGGCACAGTATGGATGTCATTTTAGATATATCATTCATCCAGTGAGATTTTCCTGTAAAGATATGAAGGTAATAACAGTGGTTGAAGTAAGACTACTTAGAAATAGTTGAAGATGAATTTAATTTCAAGTTATTTCACTAAGTATTTTTATACCTGAATGTCTAAATTCTCAACCTCCATTTTTTTAGGAAGGATAGTGATTATTTAAAAAGACATATATCACCCTGATGCCAAGCGATGTTGAGCACTTTTTCATGTGTATGTTGGACATTTGGATGTCTTCTTTGGAAAAATGTCTGTTCATGTCTTCGGCCCATTTCTTGATCGGATTATTTGTTCTTTGGGTGTTGAGTTTGTTAAGTTCTTTATAGACTTTGGATACTAGCCCTTTATCTGATATGTCATTTGCAAATATCTTCTCCCATTCTGTCGGTTGTCTTTTGGTTTTGTTGACTGTTTCCTTTGCTGTGCAAAAGCTTTTTATCTTGATGAAGTCCCAATAGTTCATTTTTGCCCTTGCTTCCCTTGCCTTTGGTGATGTTTCTAGGAAGAAGTTACTGTGGCTGAAGTCGAAAAGGTTGCTGCCTGTGTTCTCCTCTCGGATTTTGATGGACTCCTATCTCACATTTAGCTCTTTCAACCATGATGGGTATTAAAGAGGGCACGTATTGAATGGAACACTGGGTGTTATATGCAAACAATGAATCATGGAACACTACATCAAAAACTAATGATATATGTTGATTAACATAAATTAATAAAATAAAATAAAATAAATAAAAAGACATATATTGAAACTTAACTCACTGAACTGGTTCAACTTATGAAACTTACAGTATTCAAGTTAGTTTGCTGTTGGCACTAATACATTAAGACCTGCTTTGTGCTACCTGTGTATTTATGAGCAGCCTAGCTTATGACCTGCAATACCTATTGGAATAATGAGCCATGCTTTGCTTTCTCTGGCATTTTCTATTCTAACAGATTTAGCAATTTTAATAAGGCAAACTTACATGTATAACTTCTGAGTAGAAGTCAATCTATTTTCTTTTTTTTAAAAGATTTTTTATTTATTTATTTGATAGAGAGAGACAAACCAGGAGAGGGAACACTAGCAAAAGGAGTGGGAGAAGGAGAAGCAGGCTTCCTGCAGAGCAGGGAGCCCGATGTGGGACTCGATCCCAGGACCCTGGGATCATGACCTGAGCTGAAGGCAGACGCTTAATGACTGAGCAACCCAGGCGCCCATAGAAGTCAATCTATTTTCACCCCACTTACCCATTCCACACAAGTACATTCACATACCTCTCACTCTTGATGCCCTTGTCTTGTCCATACCTTCTAATTTCTATTCTAAGAAAAGAAATGCAGGATATTGCTGGATTGGCTCAATAAGGCTTCAGGACTTAGGTCACATCACTGCCTCTTTCATTCACTCAAGAAATATTTACTGAGCCATATTATGCTAAATAGCTTTTCAGGCACTGGAAATAGGATAGTATACAAAACAGGCAGAAAAAACCTCTACACAATGTATTTTGTATTTTAGTGGGAGAGAAAGGCAATAAAAAAGGTGAATTATTACAATACTTAATATTTGAGATGTTAAAAGTGCTAAAGAGAAAAATAAAGCAGGACAGGAGATAAAAAATAATAATGGGGTTGATGTTACCAAGATGGTGGCATGAGAGAACCCAACCTCTGTCCCTCCACAAAGATCAATGATTAGACAGCTTTTCATGAATAAAAACAGCTCTTGGAGAGCTCTGGAGTCTATTTAAGAAACTTCAGCAACACAGTGAAACAAAAAACCAGAGACTATTTGTAGAGAATGAGAAGGAAAACAACTTCCTTTTTCCTGCATTATCCCATCCTCCAAGCTGGCATTGTTCTTTGCCAAAAGGGATCCACCAAGCTAGAAAGAGTTCCCCTTGATGGGAAAGAAAGTATGGGGTGAGCAACCAGCTTAGTCAGCTTTTGGGGAGGATTGTACAATGGACCCACTTCCATTTCACCCCACTCAGACCATCAAATCTGAGACATATAGAGACAGACAGAAAAAAAAGGAAGAAAAGCAAGGACTACCAAGAGCAGCCACACAGCAGGAGTGACTGCAATTCACAGAGACCTGCTTGGCAAACAAACCCAAGTGCTTTCTCCACTGAAGGAACCGATGACCAGTACAGATGCTGTAGACTCCCTGCAGATTTCACCAGCTTTCTGTCTGATGTCAGATGCCTGAGCCTCTTCTCCTCAACACCCCCATCTGAGCCCATGAACCCTGCACCAGCAGCCAGCCCAGGCCTCTGTGGCGGCATGAGAGCAAAATGCCAGAGCAGACTCCTGGAGCTGACCGCCCTTGCTGTGCACCGGCTTGGGGCTAGCCCTTCCAGCTGTGCATCTGCATGCTGCTGGCCTGACACCTGTCACCAGCCTCCATCATGCAAGCACAATTGGGGGAGACCACACAGCCACATACCTGACATCCAAGGCCCTACAGGTATTTGTGGGCATGAGTCAGGCCCTGTCCACTATCACAGTGTGTGTATCACTGTGTTCACATGCTGTTAGTCCCTCTAGTTGAGCACCTGCATATCTACAGCCCAAACCATATCACCAGCTTCCACGGCCATGTGCCAAAGATGAGACTCAACTGCCATGGTAGTATGTGCTGATAGCCAGTGCCCCTGCAACTACCAAAATGTCCACAGTTGGCTTATGGTTCTTGTTTTCTGCCCTGATCCCTGTAGTACATTTGTATCTGCAACTGACCCCTGCCATTACACCACAGGAACCTGTAGCTGGCTCCCAGTTGAGTGTTTGCATACAAGACCCTAGTCACCACTGCTGCCTACCCTGGTTTCTAGATGCTGGAGCTGGAGGTGCTGCTGAAGATACCAACAGCCCTTGCAGACTCCCTTGTGAATCCCCTATAAGCACTCACCAAGGACTACAGGGTTATTAATGCTCCAGACACCAATGGCAAAAACTAAAGAGGCATCACTGTGGAAAATACTGGAAAACAGTGTGGAAGTTCCTCAAAAAATTAAATAGTGCAGTCATTCCACTACAGGGTATTTACCCAAAGAATATGAAAACATGAATGTGAAAAGGTATAAGCACCCTTATGCTTATCACAGCATTATTTATAATAACCAATTGTGGAAGTAGCCCAAGGGTCCATCAACAGATGAATGGATAAAGAAGATGTGGGGGATATATATATATATATGTCCCAGTGGCTCCACAAGTTTGTATTCTCACCAACAAGACGCAAGTTTCCTCTTTCTCTACACCCTTGCCAACATTTGTTGTTTCTTGTGTTTTTTTTATTTTAGCCATTATCATGGGTGTGGGAGGTGATATCTCATTATGGTTTTGATTTGCATTTCCCTGATGATTCTTGATGTTTAGAATCTTTTCATGTGTCTGATGGTCACCTGTATGTCTTCTTTGGAAAAACATCTATTTAGACCCTCTGCACATTTTTAATTGAATATACATATATATATATACATATATATATATATGTATATATATGTATATATATATGAGACACACCAAAAATAGACTCCTAACTATAGAGAACAAACTGATGGTTCCCAGAGGGCAGGTGGGTGGGAGGATGGGTGAAATAGGTGAAGGAGACTGAGTACACCTATCATGCTAAGCGCTGAGTAATTCATAGAATTGTTGAATCACAATATTGTACATCTGAAACTAGTATAACACTGCATAATAACGATACTGGAATTAAAATTAAAAACAAAACAAAACAAAACAAAAAGCTAAAAAGAGAAATGTCATATGATCTATTAATTCCATTTCTGGGTATTCACCCAAAGAAAATTAAAAAAAAAAAAAAAACAACACTAATTTAAAAAGATATTCACAACCTATGTTTATTGCAGCAGTACTTAAAATAGCCAAGTTATGGACAACAAAATATCCATCAATAGATGAATGGGTAAAGAAGACATGATATACCCAGCCATAAAAAATAATGAAATCTTGCCATTTGTGACAATGTGGATGGACCGAGAAGGAATCATGTTAAATTAAATAAGTCAGACAGAAAAAGACAAATACCATTTGATTTTACTTATATGTGGAATCTAGAAAATAAAACAAACAAAAACCAGAAATAGACTCGTAAGATACAGAGAACAAACTGGTGGCTGCCAGAGGGGAGGGGAGTGGAGGCTGGGCAGAAAAGGTGAAGGGAAATAGGAGGTACAAACTCCCACTCATAAAATAAATGAGTCCCAGGGATGAAAATTATAGTGTAGGAAATATAGTTTATAATACTATAATAATTTGTATCATGACATATGGTAACTACGCTTATCATGGTGTTTTTTAATCTATATAATTGTCAAATCACTGTCACATAACTTAAACAAATATACTATTGTATGTTAATTATACTTCAACTAAACAAAAAAAAAAGGCAGAGTGACAGGATAGATTAAAACAAAACAAAGCAAATGAGCCAAGTTTTTGCTGCCTACAAAAGACTACAACTTTAAGGGCACACAGAGGCTCAAAGTGAGGGAATAGGAAAAGATGCTCCATGTACGTGAAAACCAAAAGATAGCAAGAGTAGCTATACTTGTATCAGACCAAATAGATTTGAAGACAAAATGGTAAGACAAAGAACGTCATTATATGATAATAAAGGGATCAATTCATCAAGAAGATACAATGATCATAAATATATATGCACCCAACATTAGAGCCCTAAATGTATTAAGCAAATACTAAAAGATCTAATGGGAGAAATATATAACAATGCAGTAATAGTAGAAGTATTCATTATCTTACTTTTAAGAATGGATAGATCCAAACAGAAGATTGACAAGGAGGGATGCCCTGGGTGGCTCAGTCGGTTAAGTGTCTGCCTTTGGCTCAGGTCCTGATCCCAGGGTGCTGGGATAGAGCCCCTCATTGAGCTCCCTGCTCAGGGGGCCGTCCCCTTGTTCCTCTGACTCTCCCCCTGCTCATACGCTATCTCTCAATGAATAAAATCTTAGAAAAGAAAAGAAAATTTGCAAGGAAATGTTGGAATGGATCCATACTTTAGACCAGTGGACCTAACAGACATATACATTACATTCCATCCAACAACACCATGCACATTCTTCTCAAGCACAAATGAAATAGTCTCCAGGATAGATGATATGATAGTTCACAGAAAAAATCTTAACAAATTTAAAAATATTAAAATCACAACAAGTATTTTTTTTCTGACCATAGTGGTATGAAATTAGAAACCAATAATGAGGAAAGCTGGAAGATTTACAAATATGTGGAAATTAACACACTCCTGAAGAAATAATAGGTCAAAGAATAAACCAAAAGGGAAATCAAAAGAATATCTTGAAACAAAGGAAAAAAGAAGCACAACATAACAAAACCTGTGGGATGCCTCAAAATCAGTCCTAAGAGAGGTTAAATTCAAGTAAACAACCTAACTTTACATCTCACAGAACTAGAAAAAGAACAAACTAAGGAAATAACAATGATCAGATTTAAAATAAATGAAATAGAGACCAGAAAAATAACAGAAAACATCAATGAAACTAAGAGCTGTTTTTTTTGAAAATATAAACAAAATTGACGAACCTTTATCTAGACTAATAAATAAAAAAAGAAAGAAAACTCAAATAAATAAATCTGGAAGTGAAAGAGGAGACGTTACAACTGATACCATAGAAATGCAAAAGATCTTAAGAGACTACAATGAGCAATTATAGACTAACAAATTGGATAAACTAGATGTTTAGATGTTCTAAATTCCTAGAAACAATACAACCTAGCCAAACTGAATCATGAAGAAATAAAAAACTCTGAACAAACCAATTACTAGTAAGGAGATTATATCAATAATAAAAAGCCTCCCCACAAAGAAAAGCCCAGGACAAGATAGTTTCACTGGTGAATTCTAACAAATATTTGAATAATTAACACCAATCCTTCTCAAATGCTCCCAAAAAACTGAAGAGGAGGGAACACCCACAAACTCATTTTAAGAGGTCATCATTACCCTGATACTAAAGCCAGATAAAGACACTACAAGAAAAATAAAGCAAAACAAAAAACTACAGAGCAGTATTTCTGATCAATACAGATACAAAAATTCACAACAAATATTAGCTAACCAAATTCAATAGTACATTAAAGGATCATACACCATGATCAAGTGTTTTCCCCCCCTGGAATGTAAGGGTGGTTGAACATACACAAATCAATAAATGTAATACACTGTATTAATAGAATGAAAGATAAAAATAATATGATCGTCTCAATAGATGAGAAAAAAAGCATTTGATGAAATACATTATTTCATCATAAAAATGCCTAGCAAATTGGGTAAAGAAGGAATGTGCCTTGACATAATAAAGTCCATATATGACAAACCCACAGATAACATCATACTATATGATGAAATGTTGAAAGCTTTTCCTCTGAGATCAGGAATAAGACAAAAGTGTCAACTTTCACCAGTCCTATTCAACATAGTGCTGGAAATCTTAGCGGGAGCAGTCAGGCAGGAAAAAGAAATAAAAAGTATCCAAATCAGAGAGGAAGTAGAAAAAATGTTCTTTGTTGCACATGATAGGCTCTTTCATGTAGAAAATCCTAAAGATTCCATCAAAAAGCTGTTAGAACTAATTGATGAATTCTATATATTTGCAGAATATAAAATTAGCATATAGTATGCACTAACAATGAAATATCTGACAAAAGAATATTATGAAGCCTTAAGAAAGAAGGAAATCCTTGGGGTGCCTGGGTGGCTCAGTTGGTTGAGTGACTACCTTCGGCTCAGGTCATGATCCTAGGGTCCTGGGATGGAGTCCCACATCGCTCCTTGCTCGGTTGGGAGGCTGTTTCTCCCCTGCCTGCCACTCGCCCTTCTTGTGCTTGCTCTCTCCTCTCTCTCTCTCTCTCTGTGTCAAATAAATAAATAAAATCTTAAAAAAATTTAAAAAAAGAAAGAAGGAAATCCTGACATTTTCATCAACATGTATGGACATTGAGAGCATTATGCTAAATAAAATAAGTCAATCAGATAGACAGATACTGCATGAAATTGCTTATATGTGGAGTTTAAAAAAAACAAACAAACATAAAATAGAGAGTAGAATGATGGTTACTAGGGAATGCAGAGTGGAAGAAATAGAGACATGTTGTTGAAAGGGTACAAACTTCCAGTTATAAAATGCAGATCTGATGTATATCATGGTGATTATAGTTAATAAAACTGTATTATATACTTGAAAGCTGAGAGAATAAATCTTAAAATTTCTCACTACAAAAAAGAAAGGGTTCTTACCACAAAAAAGAAATGTGACATGATGGAGATATTAGCTAATGCTATGATGATAATCATTTTGCAATATATAAGTCTATTATTAAATTAAAATGTTTTACACCTTAAAATTACAAAATGTTGTATGTCAATTACATCTCAATATAGCTGGGGTGGAGTACCAGAGGGGGGATGTGCAAAAGAAGCTAAAGAAGACTTAACTGGGAAAAAATGATATTGTAGTAAAAATATGAATAAAATTAGGGAACAAGGACTGTAGATATATTTGAGGAATGAGCATTCTTGACAGAGGTAATAGCAAGTACAAAAGTCCTGAAGTATGGCTGTGCTAGAGTTTTTAAGGATAGACAAAAAAAAAAAAAAAATCATGTTGCCAGAGACTAGTAGGAGATATGTCAGAGAAACAGAAGTGAGAGATAGCTCATGTCAACATTATAGACCATTGTACAGGACTACTCTGGGTAGTATTCTGGTTTCTACTCTGGGGAAAGTGAGAAGCTTCTGGAGGTTTTGGTTTGTGTTAGTTTTCCTCCTTGGAAAATCATTATTGTAATTATTAGTGCTGTAAGTTTTGCTTGTGTTTACACTCTGTATAATTGGAATTATGTAGGGTGTGCTCTTTTGTTTCTGGCTTCTTTTACTCATTATTGTGTTTGTTACATCCATCCATAATATTGTATGCAGTTGTAATTCATGCATTCACATTACCTTACAGTATTACATTGAATAGATACAATATTTGTATCCACTATATGGGTGTTTGAGTAGGTTGCAGTTTGGGGATATTGTGAATATGGGCTATTATGAACATTACTTGGGAGAACACTTTTCTGTGTACTATATATATAGTAAGAGTTGACTTTCTGGTTCAGATGTTCTGTACATAGTCAGCTTTCATAGTGGAGGCAGTTCAGTGGTGCTAAAACAATGCTTGGGAAGTCCAAAATTTGAGATGAACCTGGGCAGGTTGGCAGGGCACAGAGATGGAGACAGTGACTATGATGTAGAAATAAGGTGGTCTGATTTTCTACATAATGGATAGATGAGGAAGAGTTTTATGAATTGAATGGCATAAGCAGGATTACATTTAAATAGATAATTCTGGCAGTTATGTGAGGGAAATTTAAAAGGAAGAAGCAATTAGGACTCAACTATAGTTGTCTAGAGAAGAAACGTAGTAGAGACAGGGAAGAGAGAAGAGCTTCGAGAAAAAGCTTCGGGGTCTTGGCAATTGACGGATGATGCAGAGGGGTGAGTAAGGGAGAGAGAGAGAGAGTGGCCAGAGACTCCCTGCACAGCAGTTGAGGCAACTATGTAGGTTCAGGGGTCTAAACAGAAGACTAGACAGGAAGTATAATTTCAGGAAGAAATCAATGAGTGTAGTATTAGACATGTTGAGCTCAAGATGTTAGATGAACATCACAGAATTATGGCAGGTATTTTGATTGACTTCCTGGTCTGGCCGGAGATAGATGTTCTAGAATCATTAGTATAGGTTTGTTTCAGAAACCATGAGGGTGCTGAGGTGACTTGAAAGCGCCTACAGAATCAGAAAAGAAACAGGCTAAGGGTAGAAACCTAAGGAATGACAGCATTTACTGGGTTCCGTGGGGGTTAGGAGGCAGGCATCCACAAAGACAGAGAGACGGTTGTAGGGTGCAGGCAAGAGGAGAAGCAGGTTTTAAAGAAATGAACCTGTTGACAAAAGAAGCAGAGAATGGTACCATGAAAGATAGGGACCGTAAAATAGTCATTGGTTTTGACAGCTAGGAAGTTATTGCTGACTTTAGTGACAGCAATTTTGCTTGAGTTGTGGGGCAGAAACCAGTTTAAAGATTGAAAGTGTGAAAGAGGTTAAGTGCAATAGTGGAATGGAATAAAGTCTGTCCTTTCAAGGAGTTTGCATAAGAAAGATGGCCAGGTTAGGGGAGGGTGCAACTAGGAGAAATGGGATCAATAAATGGTTGTTTTGTTATTCTTTATCTTTTTATTTTAGTCTTAGGATGGAGGACATGAGGGTGCTTTAAAATATGAACAGTAGGAGTGAACCAGCATCATATAAGAAACTAAAAATACAGGAAAAATAGTTGGAAGGATTGGGGAAATAGTCATCAAAAAGAATCTGTGACAGGGATCCTGGGTGGTTCAATTGGTTAAGTGTCTGACTTTTGATTTCAGCTCAAGTCTTGATCTCAGGGTTGTGAGTTCAAGCCCCGTGTTGAGCTCCATGCTGTCACTATTTAGCTTTTTCCTTTATGATGGTCTCCATCAATCTCATTTTCATATGAGACCAACTTCACTTATGTATGTTACGTGCCCTGGACCTCATTATGTTATATAATGATAACAATATTGACCATAAATAAAATTGAGTATGCCCTATGGTCTAGACAGTGTTACATGTCTTATACATTATCTATGATTGAGAAGCAACCGTTCAAGTCAAAAATATTTACCTAACTTGTAGTTGGGAAACTGAGTCTCAGAGTGCTATAAATAAATTGCCCAAGTCAACATTGAATGAATAGCTACCAGGATTTAAATCCAGCTCTGTCTAGATCCAAAGTCTATGCACTTTCTGCTATATCAGGCCTACTTGACTCCCATAATATTTGTATGTAAATTTTTTTCCATGTTCATATCATGCCATCTTGATAAGTATCTGGCAGTGACCAACCCCTTTCTGTGTTGTTGAAGGAGGTAAAGCCTGTTGTATCCAATGCATCTGCTTTTACATCCTGAGAGTAAAGACTGAGCTCTCTGTAATGCTAATTGTCAGTTGATGCACTAAAGCAGATACAACTTCAATAAATCAAAGAACAGTTTCTCTGTCCCTTCCAACCACCCATAGCAAACTATCTGGTGCATGACATTTCTGAGCCTTCCTTATTACTAGTTATTAAAGAGAAAGGCAGAAATATTAGCTATTTGGGGTGGCTTTCTAACAAAGGATGCTACCAGCCTTAAGATATAGTAAAGCATTGTATTACTTTTATGGCCTTAGTTTATTTGAGTTTGGCTTGGCTGAATTTTAGCTAATATACTTTGCAAACAATCTGTATTTTAAGTAAGTACCTTTTAGATTTTACTGCTGCTTGTTTATAGAGGTATTTGGAAGAGCAAAGGGAGGACTCTCTATGTATGAATCATGTCATTAGAGAGATTGTTCTCTGACACAGGCAAATCATACATACTGCAATGAATGGCCCTCCCTTGAGGGCTACAGCCATGTTTTACCAAAGATGCTCCTGGGAAAATTCATCGGCCAAATGCACTCTCTTTGGGAAAGGAAATAATGTTTGGGGGATCCAAGCTGAATATAAATATTGACTGTTCTTGGTAGCAAGTAGAGAAACCCTCATAACATAAGGCATGACAGGGTATGTGGGTGGACATGCATGGCCCTTATGACTCTACCAACAGCTTGATGGTGTTCATTTCAGCTGCAACCTTTCTAATTCACTTTTGGAACATGCTTATTGATTTTATTTTTTTTAATTTTATTTTATTATGTTAAGTTAATCACCATACATTAAAAGAATGAAGTTTGCCAAGTAAGATATTGTTCACCTGTGGTTGTGATGTTTTCTTAAAAAACAAAAGCATAACCTTACAACACACTTTGATATTATAGGCGAAGGAATGCACTAAGAACCCACGCTTGCTCCTACCCTTAAATGACACTCGAATTGTCAGATTGGACTGTATAAATATTGTGTACAATTGTACAAAATGTACTAATACAATTGAATTGAATTATATTATTTTTTTAATTTTCCTTTAACTTACTCATTTAACAAATATTTGGTGCCTATTCTGTGCTAGACCTTTATATGCAGTTTTGAATTGAATCCATCGAGATCCTTATTTTGTGAATTTAGCATTCTTGTTGGGAAGAAACTTCAAGCAAAGAATTATAAAAACGTATATGACATTAAATTTGTAAACAGTATTAGGAAGCACAGAGGACCAGAAGAAAGTATAATGGGGGAGATGTAATTTTTATTAGTAAAGACGTCCTTGGGGACATTGGTATTCAGAAGGAAACTGGGCATTTTAGGTTAACCAGGCCAAGAGCAATCATGAGAATTTTCTGTGCCATGTCATTCAATATAAAACTCAGGAGGAACACATTTTATTGAAATGTGGTTATGTGTTTTGAGATGTTCTAGTCTATGCTTGAAGGAGGTTAATGCAAGAAGAGCATCAGCATTCTTTGAAGATACTATTTTGTGCCAGAAACTTTCCACATACTGTCCCATTTACTCCTCACTATAGGCTACTAATATTGATGTTATTATCCCCATTTTAAATGCAAAACAAACAAAAACTGAGGTTCAAGATTGAATAAATAGATTATCTAAGGTAATGTCTTTAGGAAGTGATTGATTGGGAAAGCCAACAAATTCTTTTCATCCCCAGTATTATTCAAAATGTATTCTGGTAAGATTTAATTCCATAAGAGTTAGTATTATGCACACAAACACACACACACACACACACACACACACAACAAGGTCACACACACACATGCATACACACAAACACCTGAGATTTCTTGGTTAAATACATTTGGCAATTTGAAGATAAGCAATGCTAATCCAGCTTGTAGTACAAACAATGTGCACTTTGACTCTCCAAGTAGGGTGCTGAGATATTAGAGGGTCAAAAATAGCACCTCGCTTCCCAATCCCAGTGCAAAATGAATTAAAAGATAAACATAAGGGTCAGACAGATGGGAAACAAAATACCAGCTTTGCTAGCTACAAGCTCAATTGGAGGACCTGGCTTTAGATGTGTCCCCCTGCTGCCCTTGTTAATACTTCATGTCAGAATTAGATTTATCCAGCCAGTCTCTGGCAAGGCTGGACAATTAGTAGGCCACACCTACAGCACCTGGCTTATATGGAGACCAAGACCAGAATGGACCCTACCTGCAAAGATGCACGTATGAAAATAAGAGAGACAACGTGGTTAATTTGAGCATCATCGGCTCCTTTTCCCAAATACATTCATCAGAAAAGTAATTCTTTCCCAGGGGACTAAGACATCAGGGAGAAGGTGGAAGTATTTTTCCAAAGAAAGTGGCCAAGGGAAATTAATTTCTCTACTTACAAGAAATAGTGTACCCTTGATTTTTAAAATAGGTTTTATTTTTTAGAGCAGTTTTAGTTTCATGGCAAAATTGAGCAGAAACTATAAAGAGTTCCCATATACACTTAGGGGACAGATATTTTCTTCATATTTCATGGTAGAACAATATTTGAGCACTTAACTCTGTCCTATGAACTTCCTATGCTAATGTTATGTTCACAATAATCTTAGGATGGAGATACTATTATTTTTTAAGATTTTATTTATTTATTTGAGAAAGAGAGAGAGTGAACACAAGTGCAGGGGAGGGGCAGAGGGAGAGGGAGAAGCAGACTTCCTGCTGAGCAAGGAGCCAGATGCCAGGCTCCATCCCAGGACCCTGGGATCATGACTGGAGCCGAAGGCAGAAACTTAACCAACTAAGCCACCCAGGCACCGCAATGGAGATACTATTATTAGTCCTACTTTACAGATGAGGAATCTGAGGCATAGGGAAAGTAACATTCAGGGGCATATAGCTGGAAAAGGGCAGAATCTGGATTTCATCCCCAGTGGATCCAATCTCCAGAGCCCATACTCTTAGTCAATGCCTTATTTTGTCTTTTATCTATAACTTAACCCTTCATAATCTTCAGTTTTGATGAAATTTTTTTAATTGCTAAAGCATTTTAGAACACATTCTAGAGGTCTAAGCACAGCAAACCTTTTTCTTCACTTCTCCATTGCCCATCTCCAGTGCTACTTTTTCAATGGTTCCCCATATTTTTAGTCTGATACTTTTGAAATTGGTGATGACAGGCTTGAACAAAATAAGGAAAAAAAGAAGGATCATTTTGTAGTGCAGGTTGCTAAATTATTGCCCATCCATTTTCTCTAGGAAACTTAATTAATTATTGAATAAACATGGCTTCCTATTGATTCTGTGTTGATTAGTTTCTGATATGAAAAATGGAACCATGCCATAATGTCATTTGAGCACAGCAGACTGAAGGCTCTATTGTGGAACAAATGAAATAAAGGATATTGGCATTTCAGTAGAAGGAGGGAAGGGAGTCTGTATCCAGGTGAAGGAGCCTATCTTTCTACAATCTCAAAAATAAATGGAGTGTGATAGGAAGGAAAAGTCATATTAGCGACAAGGTTTGGATTACACAGAAGACTTCATTATTCACTGATCTTCCCGGTGAGAGCACAGTGCCCCTTAAACATTAATAAAATCTATTTACAATAAAATGAATACTTGAAATCAGCTCTAAATGCTCCATGTAACCTCTAGTTTTCAAATCAAAGGAAGGAAAGAGTAATAACAAATGTTTACCATCATGCAGATTAAACAAACTGTCTCAGAAATTCATCCAGTACAGCATCTCCCCACCTAGAATTCACCAATTCTAGCCTCTGTGTATGTGTAAGGAAGCTTTATACCACAATCACTATAATGTAAGGAGGCTTTATACCACAATCATTATAAGGAGTATGAGGAAGAAAACTTGCTTTACCAAATTTAGCAATAATCCAAAATTTGTGAATTCATTTTAATAAACTTTTAGGGCTTTTCTTAAATTTTACACAGAACACTGCATTTGCCTCTAAAAAGACAATGTCCCCTAAGCTTACTTTTGAGGCCAAACCTGCAAATGGAAAAAAAAAATTAAACAGCCTCAGATGTCTCTTATGGAAATATGTTGGGTATTTAGTTATAAATCCTGCAAAAATGCATGGATTCATTTTCCCATGAGCGAATGGATTGGCAGCTTTATTTTATGCTTTATTGAAATTAAAATGTCAGGAAAAGTCTGAAATGTTCATGCTGAAACTTTATTTCTTTTAAGAACTGTGCAACAGACTAGTTTCCAAAGGATTATTGCTGAAACTTCATGGTTCATATGAAGTGAAGGGGATTTAAGAATTAAAGAAATTCTTCTCCAGCTAAAAATGTGCTTTATACCAAATTCCAGACATATATACATGTGTGTCTCTATACATTTTCCATAATCATAAGATTGTCAAGTTGAATATTGAAGAGTTGTTATTAAATTCAAAGCTTGATTTAGAATGAATGACCAGTGAACTCTAAATTGTATGATCTTAAAAAGGCGCTATTATTTGGGGTGGAAACTAAGCAAGTTTCCTTCTCTAAAAGTATTACTCTTTTTTTTTTTAAAGATTTTATTTATTTGACAGAGAGACACAGCGAGGGAGGGAACACAAGCAGGGGGAGTGGGTGAGGGAGAAACAGGCTCCCCATGGAGCAGGGAGCCCGATGCGGGGCTCGATCCCAGGACCCTGGGATCATAACCTGAGCCTAAGGCGGTGCTTAACGACTGAGCCACCCAGGCACCCCTAAAAGTATTACTCTTTTCTAGATCTAGCAATAAAAGCTCAGTATGTGTGTAAAGTAATTTCATTGAAACTATATGGACACTAGATCCAATGAATTGTATATCAAGCATAATGATGATGTTAAAATAGAGATTACAAATTACTAATAATGTAATGTGTAAACTCACATTGTTAGGATGATCCTCCTTTAATGAGCTTATATTCACTCTTTTACAGCCTTTTATTTACTGTTAATTTTGCTTTTTTTTTTTTTTTAGCAGTGAATGGAAAATGTTTCTGTTGCCTTAGTATCTTTAACATGGACCAGAATTCTCAGCTTTACTTTTCCTCCAACTCATTAGTTCTGTACTATGTAATTTTATAATGCATTTGGTTAGTGTGAACTTTTGACAATTCAAAAGCCAAAGTGTTCCTCCCTTTTTATTTAGACCCTGCCTCTCCCTTCCCTTTCTTTGAAAAAATAAAGAGGTTCTGAATTCCCCAGCTTATCTCTAAAATCATAATTCCTTCTTTTCCTTTTTGATTCTTATTCTATTGGATCTGTGAGAAATGGTTTCTGCTGACAACCCTTTTAAAAGATGATCAGTGGTACGTTGCTGGTGGACAGTTACTCATGTGGCCTAAGTCCTTGGAGTTTCTCAGGGGCACCAGCATTGTTCTTATGAGCATGCTAACAGGTACATTTATTCATTGATCTAATAATGGCACTATTATTTAACATGAAACAGACACTCCTGAAATAGTTGAAATCAGTGAAGATGATATATTTCTGATTTTTTTAAAATATTGATTTGGTATATATCTGGAGAAATTTGAAGCAATTATTCAGGTGAATAGAATAATTAGAGTCCACAAATAAAAATGATCGCTATTTTAAGAGTAAAATATATCAGGGCCCCTGGGTGGCTCAGTTGGTTAAGCGACTGCCTTCGGCTCAGGTCATGATCCCGGAGTTCCGGGATCGAGTCCCACATCAGGCTCCCTGCTCAGCAAGGAGCCTGCTTCTCCCTCTGACCCAACCCCCTCTCATGTACTCTCTCTCATTCTCGCTCTCTCAAATAAATAAATAAATCTTTAAAAAAAAGAGTAAAATATATCATTTAATGATTGGGGAAATTGAACCTTGACCAAGTTCACTCACAGACACATGAATGAATACCTGAAATGTACCCGCATGCAATGAAATTTGAGTAAGTACCACTTAAAAATTGACGATATCGGCAATATAAGATGAAGTCTACAGATCTCTTTCATGATGAGGATGAGCTGAGGTAAACTAACCCTGCCTCTCCTAAAAGCCCTCAAATGTTTTATGATTAAAGAACTGAAACAGTGACTCCTTGTTCTTGAAGCTATTTGAGACACGAAGATTATGGTTTAACAAAAACCAGTGTCTTTACAATTAATAAAATGGTAGATGCAATCATGGATAATGACCATCCTTTACTCTTTTAATACACTTCTTTGTACAATCCCAGACAACTGTGTTTGTGCTAGCAACAACTCTGGTCAGCCAGGAGGACACAGGGGCCAGGCTCAGTGTCCCAGCCACTGGTAGTCCAGGTCCAGCTGGGGTCTCTGGCTGACAGAGGTGGGCTTCTGGATTGTTATCTACAATGTAAAGGATGTTACTCAATTTCATAGTAATGGGGAATTAACCTGGATTACAATAGGAACGGTGATTTACATCTTTGGGTTTATGATCCCTCATTTGTGATTTTGGAATAATAAATATTAGCTTCAATTACTTAACAGGGTTTTTAATGAATATAAAATCAAATAAGAGAATTGAATGTATTTTGTGAGATTTAAAAGGGCCATAAAAGGCATGTTATTATTAGCATATTCCAATTAAACCTGTAAGATATGACTAGTAGATGCTACCTTTAAATTCTGGGAAGAAAGGACACTAACTCTGCTATTTTGACATGTCTATGATAATCACTTCTTATCCTTGAATTTGTTGTTTTTGATTCAGTGAACACATGGAAGAAAACTACATACCCTTTTATTTATGGCCACATTATTCATACACATTAGCAAGTCTTTAAAACAATGAGTTTTGAACAAACGTGGTGGCATTGGTGGAGTGGTGGCAGTAAGGAATGTGGGTCTTCTTTTTTGAGGGCAAGAGAAGTAACTTGCAGGCTCCATTGTCTCAATAAATCATTATGTCCTTGAAGATGCAAAAAAAAAGAAAGAAAGAAAGTAGGAACCCAGACTGTTTAGAACTGAGAGCTGGTTGGTGAAGGTGACCATTTCAAAGCTGTATTTTGCTCTTGCCATCCTTTACTTTTGGGTGGGTCAGGAAGGTGTTTCAACTGCAGAGCTGGCATTTATCTGTAGTTCCAATGAATTGAGGCCAGGACTGCAATTGTTTTGGGATGCCTGTGGTGTCATTACCAAGATGCGATTACCAATTGCTATATGAAATTAGTTATGCATGAAATGAATAGGAAACATAAATACTAAGAGGGAGAGTCTGAGCACAGACTTCATCCTCATTGTCTTCCAGAGCCACTGATGCTTATGCATAATGTGGTCATAAAACTTTAATTTATTTCAGAGTCATAGGACTAGTAGGGATCTTTAAAGGTCAACTAGGACATCCCCCTGTTTCCAGGGCCTTGAGCAAACCTAAAAAGATAATGAATGAACCTTTTTTCTCCCCCCAATAACAGATTAAAAACTTCCTAGTGATTGTAAGTTGAAATAAGGCAAAGACGTTGTGGGAAGAAGAGTTTCTCATTGGCCAAAGAGTATAATGCATTTTATATATACTATGCACCAAATTAGAGATATATCTATTGGTTTTTAAATATTTTATATCAGAATATAATTCCAGCATAAAGCTTTAGGAAATTGTCATTTTGTGTTAGGTTTCTTTTTAAGAAATGGCATGTTCATGAAATTTTGTATTAATTGAAATTTCTCAGTAGAGTAGTTAAAAATTCAATGGAAATAGTTTTAGGGCAACATACTACATACACCACCCCCTCACACATTCCAGTGCAGTGAATCACTCTGTAAAGTCAAGCTCAGCTTATAAAAACTAGATTTTTGTATACTTCATTCTGGTAAAATAAGACGTACCTGTAGTTCTTTTTTTTTTTTAAAGATGAAATAATATTACTAGTATTCTGTTTAGGTAAAAAAAGAAAAACAATTCCATTTCTTCTTCCTAGATACTAATTATGGAATCCAATTGATATGGTTAATGATTTGGTGTGAAAGAAGCAATCGTATTCCATATTTTATCACCCCAGTCATGTAGGTTAATATAAAAGTAAAGCAAATGTCTGAATCTCAACTGTAAGATGATGTCCACCAAAGCCAAAAAGGTCTTTGAAACCATATGGTGATCTTTCTTTTCTCTTGTAGGAAGACTGCCTTCCTGTGATGGAGCAAACGTTGGACCTACTACTACTATGACTCACTGACCTGCTCTGTGTCAGCAATGTTAGCAGACATCGGTAGGTGCATTACTCTCTCTTGGACTAAGTTTCTTCCCTGGAAAATGAAGGTCATAATTCTCTCTTTTACTGTTGTATTAAATAAAATAACACACTTCATTTTCTTAGCAAATCGCTGAATACATTACAGTTGGGTTGCAAATGTTGGTTCACTGTCCCACTTTCTCATTTAAAATGAAGGCCTACATCCAGCTGCCCCATCCCTCCCACCCCCCACCACTCTGGGGGAAATTGGAGGGGGAGATGAACCATGAGAGATGATGGACTCTGAGAAAGAAACTAAGGGTTCTAGACGGGAGGGGGGTGGGGGGATGGGTTAGCCTGGTGATGGGTATTAAAGAGGGCATGTTCTGGGTGCCTGGGTGGCTCAGTTGTTAAGCGTCTGCCTTCGGTTCAGGTCATGATCCCAGAGTCCTGGGATCGAGTCCCGTATCAGGGTCCCTGCTCAGCAGGGAGCCTGCTTCTCCCTCTGCTTGTCTCTCTCTGTCTCTTCTGAATAAATAAATAAATAATCTTTAAAAAAAATAAAAAAATAAAAAATAAAGAGGGCACGTTCTGCATGGAGCACTGGGTGTTATAGCAAACAATGAATCATGGAACACTACATCAAAAACTAATGAAATAATATATGTGATTAACATAACATAATAATAAAAAAGGGAAAAAATAAATAAAATGAAGGGCTACAGAGGACTCTGACAAACAGAAATTTTATGATTGTCTAACCTCTTTACGTGAAGCTAAACATAGGATCAGAGAAAGAGGTGTAGAGACATAAATGTGACCTGGTGCCTCAGCTTAGGAAAACTATTATACTGACAAAAATGTTTGAAACAAAATATTACTCAAGAGAGAAATTTTTTCATGCTTTTATGCAAATTGTGTTTGGTATTAGTAACCCAGAATCTTAACGTAATTATATATTGAATACTGATTCATAAAGTGTTGCCAATATTTACTTGCTTTCTATGATCCATTGTTCTTTTCCTCCACTGACTTTTCTATATAGAAGCTGAACTATCATCAAGGATGTATAGCTTACATCCAAGTTGTGGAGGCTTTAACCTTAATATTCAAACTTACCTTATTTTTCTCACTAGCAATTCTGACATTCTCAAGCAGCTCTTCCAACCACAGAAATACGTAGCATTTTTATTTTATTTCATATTAACATGGGGAATCATAGCCTTGACCTTTATTTTTAGTTTACCCATGTTATTTTGACACCTGAATTGTCAAATGATTGATGTGGCTTCCCACTGCACTCTCCTCCCTGCTTTGCTCTCCTGGGAATATACAGATGCTGCTGATAAAACAATCTGAAGGATCTGTGGAAGTAATCTTCATGTAAACCAAAGGAAAAGCTGTTAGGAAGCTTTGGATGCAGAGTAAATGAAAGGATAGTTAAAGGGTGATCAGCTCCTAAAGAGTAAGGAGTAGAAATTAATAGAATAGAAATTAATCCTGATGCATCCACATATTGGGAGCAGGCTACAGCTGTAACAAGTATATTCCTTAAGCCAAACTTTCTCCTTGGGTCATAAGTCATGCTAAATGTAATGGGGAATAACTGGACGGTTGAAAGCAGGAAAGGGGCATGATTTGATCTACCTTTTAAAAGGGTCATTCTAAAGGCTTCTGGGTGGCTTGGTCAGGTTAAGCATTTGGTCAGGTCATGATCTTGTGGTCTTGGGATTGAGCCCTGCTCATCAGAGAGTCTGATTCTTCCTCTCCCTCTATTCTCTCCCCGCTCCACTCATGTACATGCACGCTCTCTCTTTTTCTCAAATAAATAACATCTTAAAAGAAATAATAAATAAAGGGCTCACTCTACCACAGGTTTAGGACTAGACCAAAAAGGGCAGAGGTAGATGCAGGGAGACCAATTAGGGGGCCACTGAAGCACACACATGAGAGACAATCATAGTTGGGATCAGGGTGCTGCAGAGGAGGTGGTAGTAAATGCCTGGATATAGTAGTCCCCGTTTATCTGAGGTTCCACTTTCCAGGGTTTTAGCTGCCAATGGTCAATTGTGATCCAAAAATATGAAGTGGAAAATTCCAGGAACAAACAATAAGTTTCAAATTGTGCATCGCTTTGAGAAGCATGATGAAATCTTGAACTATCTTACTCTGCCCCCTGGGGCCTGAATCATGCCTTTGTTCAGCATATCCAACTGACCAGTGTACTAGTAACTTAGTCATCTGTCTTGATTATCAGATCCACCATCACAGTATCACAGCGCTCGTGTTCAAGTAACCCTTATTTTACTAAATAAAGGCCCCAAAGTGCAAGAGTAATGATGTTGGCAATTTGGATATGCTACAGAGAAGCCCTAAAGTGCTTCCTTAAAGTGAAAAGGTGAAAGTTCTCAACTTAAAAAGAAAAGAAAAAAAATTGTAGGCTGACCTGCTAAGATCAATGGTAACTTTTATTACAGTATGTTGTTATAATTGTTCTATTTTCTTATTAGCTATTGTTGTTAATCTCTTACTGTGCCTACTTTGTAAATTAAACTTGATCATCGATATGTACGTATAGGAGAAAACATAGTCTATATTGGGTTCTGTACTATCTACAGTATCCAGCATCCACTGGGGGTCTTGGAACATAACCCCTGCAGATACGTTCAACTGTAATATATATTTTGGGGTTTTGACCGACAAGATTTGCTATGTATTGAATATGGGTGTGAAAGCAAGAAAGGAATGAGTCATGGAGGGCCCCACGTGCTGGGACCTGAACAGGTGAGTAAATGGAAGCATCGTTTGTTTAAAGAGGCAACATAGATCGGAGTACACGGCTGGAAAGGGAATCAGGAGTTGTGTGTAGGCTGGGTGTTATATTTAAGTGATGAATCACTAAATTCTACACCTGAAACCAGTTTTGCCATGCATGTTAACTAACCAGAATTTAAATAGAAACTTGAAAAAAGAGTTGTGTGCAGGACTTGTTCAGTTTGAAATGGCATCTGGATAATCAAATGAAGATATCATGGAGGCAACAGAATGTGAGCTAATGTTCAGAGGAGAGGCCTGGGAGGAAGATAGATATTCAGAACTCATGAAGATATGAATGGCATTGGAGCACCTGGGTGGCTCAGTCAGTTAAGCATCTGCCTTCAGCTCAGGTCATTATCTCACGGTCCTGGGATCAAGCCCCCCCATGCGCTCTTTGTTCAGTGGGGAATCACTTCTCCCTATGCCTATGCCCCTCCCCCTGCTTGTGCTCTCTCTGTCTCTCTCTCAAATAAATAAATAAAGCCTTTTTTTTAAAAAAAAAAAAAAGATGTCATGTAAAGCCACGAGACTGTATGAGATCACCCTAGAAATCAGTACAAAAGAGCCAAGTTCTCAGGACAGAGTTCTAAGTCATGTCAACATATACCCATCAAGAAATCATGGAATCTAGCAAAGGAAATAGCAGAGAGCTCAGAGGAGAACTAGGAATGAATGGTGTTCTAGAAGTTGAGTGGAGAAAGCATTTTAAGAAGGGGTAGATGACAGACTGTGTTATACAGCTGATGGACAGGCTTGGGTGAGAGCTAGAAACTCACTCCAGAAATGAACAATTTGGATGGCCCTAGTGACTGACTGAATTTGGGGGGAAAAAAAAGAAGGAATGAAAACCTAATTGAATATTATTGAGAGTGCAGGAGGCAATGCATTGGAGATGACAACAAAATATTTTTATAAATGTTGCTATGAAGTAGAGGGGAAGGGGAAGCAGCAGGGAGAGCTGATCAATTGTAACAAATAAAACAAAAAACACCCCCTCCTGGGGATGGAGAGTTGGTGGGAAACACAACTTACTTGAAGAATCTGTTCAAATTTGACAGCACCCCATTAAAGCTTTTTCAGTGAGCACAATTTGTAATTTATTTTCAATCATAAGAAGTTGTACATATTTTTGTATTTTGATTCAAGATGCAATAGCTTAGGGTTTGGAGTTGCTTCAAATGTATCTAATCTTCAAAAATGCAAAAATAAGGCAAGCTGAATTTTTTTTTAATATGTTATTTATTTATTTGACAGAGAGACACAGTGAGAGAGGGAACACAAGCAGGGGGAGTGGGAGAGGGAGGAGCAGGCTTCCCGCCGAGCAGGGAGCCCGATGCGGCGCTCGATCCCAGGACCCTGGGATCATGACCCGAACCGAAGGCAGATGCCCAACGACTGAGCCACCCAGGTGCCCCAAGGCAAGCTGATTTTTAATCTGTTACTCATTGTCCTCCCAGAATCTCAGAACCTGCACTAGAACGAAGATCTAGCAACTTTTTCTCTAGTCAAGTAATCAGTTGTGGTTTTCAGTGTCACAATTTTAAATTTGGGCCCACAAGAATAAATGTTTCAGTGCTTTCCTTCATTAAGGCAAAAACAAATCTGAAGCTACCTGAGTAGGAGTTTTGTCTATTCTTTGTTTTGGCTTTAAATCTTAATTCATTTTATCTGTGTGTGTATTAGTATTGAGTCAGTTTATCATCCATGTGTCTATCTATGTCTATCTACCTATCTATCATCTATGAAACCCCCTGTATACCACTTACAGCAAGCTTTTACATTTTCTGTGCCCCCCCTCTAACCGGGATATCTCTTACTTAAGAAGGTTTTTTAAGTATTTCTAATGCCACACTTAAAACTATCTTAAAATGCATGATTACTTTTACTGAATAGTCTTTAAGACATGGAATTACCTCTGAACTGAAAACGTTTATCCCCTTAAATGTCTCCACTTTAAGTGATGCTTGTTCTGGAAAGTAAATTACTCTTCTGTCCTAACACTTGCCTAATTTATTAAAATGTAGCCTACATTTTGTGAGCTAATAAAAGATACAGTAGGTGTGCGCAGGTATTGCAGTGTTCCTCAGAATGGTGGCTGCTGAGTTTTTTGTGGTTTGCTGTCTCTGGATTACAAATGACTTCAGTGTTGTTCTTTCTAATGTATACACTGTAAGTGATTTCCATTTAACCCATTATTGATGAAATGTATTTTTCCCAAGACAGTAAATCTTGTAACCAAAACAGTACCACTTGAACTGGCCCAACTTGAAACACCTTTTAAGGAAAATCTGAGAAACACTAGTGACACTCTCATTTCTGAACACACTGACCCATCATTTAGAGGGCACATTTAATGGGACTCACTTACCAAACTGGCATCGCAGGATCTGTTAGGTTGTAACTATGTAAAAACACAAGTTTCAAGGGCGCCTGGGTGGCTCAGTCGTTAAGCGTCAGCCTTCGGCTCAGGTCATGATCCCAGGGTCCTGGGATCGAGCCCCGCATCGGGCTCCCTGCCCAGTGGGAAGCCTGCTTCTCCCTCTCCCACTCCCCCTGCTGCGCTCTCTCTCTCGCTGTGTCTCTCTCTGTCAAATAAATAAATAAAATCTTTAAAAAAATTTTAAAAACCCACAAGTTTCAGTCAGTTAGCTTTTTTTTTTTACAAAAAGAATTCAGCCATATTATTGAAGCAGTTGCTTTAACTGCTAAACGCTTTTCATGAGGTCAGGCTGTATTTTAATTTAATACGATTATTATATAGATTTATCATGTGCCAGGATCTCTTCTGAGCACTTTACAAAGTTTAAATTATTTAGTTCTCAAAACAATTCTATGAAATTGTTAATATAATTTCAATTTCAGAGATGAGGAAACAGGCAGAGAACAAGTGAATAATTAATTTGTCCAATGTCACATAGTGGTACAATTGAGATTCAAACCCCTGGAGATATGCTCTAGCATGACTGTGAATATCCCCCTTGTTAGGCTGCTTCTCTCGGATGATGGAGGGTAGTGTGTTTTATAATGTTTTATAATGTGGGCTTTGGAACCAAATGGCTTGGGTTCCAATCCTGTCTGTGTTGTTCTTAGCCTTGTGATCATCTGAAATTTATCTAATCTCTGCTTGCTTTAGTTTCTTCATCTATAAAATAAAGATAGTAATACATGTAAGTCAGGATATTAATTAGCATACAGTCAAATTTATTAATCAGGAGTTATGGAGTTATTTCTTTTCCTATCTAATGTTTGGCTCTAAGTTGACAAAATAAGACATGGCTGAGTAAATGGTTGAATTTTCAGGCATGTGTTATGAATTCACTTAGAAACGGCTAAAAGAAAATTGTGTTGGGGGTTTAAAGTCCAGCTGTGAGGAATGATGCACATTTATTTTGTACTTTTTAAAAGTGAGGTGCACAGATAAGCAGGCTTTCCTAATAAACTTACAGTGTCCAACTTTAAGGTCTCTTCATTTTTCTTCAGAACAGGAGCTGAATTTAGAATATCTAGAGAGCCACCTCACAGATGATTTTAGTATCTGTGGAAGGCCAGACCTCAAGTGTTCATAGAGTCTAACCACACCTTAACTGGAGTTCAATTTTCTTGTATTCTGGGTTTGGTGGCCCCAACCCAAAGGTTAGTGGGTCTCCTTCGAGGTTGTTGGCTAGCCTTCTCATTATCTCTGATTTTCATCAACCTCCCATACCTATTTGCATATATATGCAAATATATATATGACTATTTGCATATGTATGCATGCATACATGTATATATGCATATATACGTATAACACATATATAATATAAAATATATGTATATAGAGATAGTTATAGATGTAATATATTGATAGCTGTATTTATCTATATATACATTTTCCAAGTAAAAGCAAAATGTTGGCTATAATACAGGCAACAGAAGATGTCTGGTCCTTAAAGTACATCCAATATAGACATTCTTGAGCTGTCCACAGTTTGGGATCATATCCACCCCCTTTTCCAGAAACTAACTGCCAGAACCCTATTCAGAATTAATTTTAGAGCTTATACAAGTTAGCTTATAGCTAACTTAAAAAAAAATACATATCTAAGATACATGGAAGTATCCTTTTTTTGTAACCTCGAGTGTAATGTGTCTTTCTATGGGTTTGTTACTGCCTCACCAAACACACCTGTAAAACATTGCTCAACTCTGTAATTTACCCACCTTCACCTTTACGTTTCAGGATAACTTCATGGTCAATTGTTTTTTAAATCACTTTGATTTATGGAATATTTTTTTCTTTTATTCATGCCCTAATTCAATTTTACCTTCAGTGAGTATCCACGTCTTTGCAACAAGGAAATACACACACACACACACACACACACACACACACACACACACACACACACACCAAATTATTGGCTGCCCTAACTAAAATAATAAGTCACACATTATCTAAAGAAAAAACTGGGCCAGCCCAGTACTGTAGTTATTTTACTTTAGCTGGGTAGAGTGAAAGATTTATTTAAAAACAACACTTTTTTGCTCAAGTTAATTTTCCTCTCTCACCAGATACAGGATATATAATTTTTGAGATTGTTAGTTTTTCTAAAATTTACTTCAACAAGCATATATTAAACACAACTGTGTAAAACACCATGATCGGCGCACAAAGACACCAATTTGAATAAAACAAAAACTCAGTCTTCCAGGAACTTAACCGCTCCTCAGGGAGTCTGTTGGAGTGCAATCCAAGGAAGTAAGATGTCCTGGGAACAAAATACAAACATCAGGTTGCATAACAGTTAAACACATTTCTGACTTGGGGCATGACATATGAAAAAGTCCTTCCAGTTTCTATGAGAACGGAAGATAACAAAAGTTCAGACAAATTCTACTTGACATTCAAGCCTTTCACATTATAGACCTGCAATCAATGCTCTTGAAAGAGAGAGAAGCAGACAGGGAAGAAAGGAAGAGAGCAATGCTAGGAAAAAAATAATTAAAAAGGTGGAGAAGGGAGTCAAGAGAAAAGAGAGCAGCTGACCTTGCAGTTGTTTCTGTTGTTAGGGTTATTTATTATTATTATTTATTACTGTGGTCTACTCTTTGAGACAGGCTGATTTTTTTTTAAAGATTTTATTTACTTATTTATTTGAGAGAGAGAGAGAGGGAGCTGGGGAAGAGGGAGACAGAATCTGAGCAGACTCCACGCCGAGCTTAGAGCTAGATGCGGGGCTTGATCCCAGAACCGCAAGATTGTGACCTGAGCTGAGACCAGGAGTCAGATGCTTAACTGACTGAGCCACCCAGCGCCCCTGACTTTTTTGTTTTAAATAAAAGTTCCTCCTGAAATCAGCAGGTCCCTGTGGATCTGGAACATGAAACCCCTGAGCCCAGAATTCCATACCCAGCTCTCATCTTAGAGAGACCCCAGTCTCCATTCCCAACGTAGGAAGCACCTTCCCCTTACCTTGTCCTGCTTTTACCTTTATGTGGTCAATGGATTGTTCATAGTGGCACCCCATACCATACGGGCAATTTATTTTCTTTATTTTTTAACACCGTTTTGGTGAACAGCCCTTAGAAAACTCCCATTGACCTCCTACATCTTTCTTGAAACATAGATATGCCTTGCAGAGTTTTGATTCCAAATTTAACCAATTTCAGGGCTGAGTCCTGACTTCTAATTGATCAGATTGCATAAAATGTTTTTGTGATTTCTGAAGCATAATGGCAAAAAAAACCCCAGCTTTTCAAAAAGCATAAATATATATCCTGACTCAAGCCCTGAGCTGGGGTCCAGCAGGCCCAATGCCTGTGGATGAGAAGGCTCTTGAACAGGCTCCGTGCTCCATCACCACCTTGCATTACCTTCAGTGCAGATGTAGGAGATATCTTTACTCCTTAGAAGCCATTTGGCCTAGCTCTAATTAATACTGCACCTAATCTTCTAGTAATACCACCAATTGTTCACAAACCAGCAATTTAATCAACACTCTGCTAACAGGCAAGGTTTTTTCTTTTTTTTCCCTCTCCACTTTTTTTGTGCTCTGACACAGTGTGAACTTAGGCAAGTATGTCCCAATTGCTTTGTTTCCATGTAATTTAACAGCAAGACATTATTTTCTCATAAGAGGTGCTTTGAATTTTTACTGCTAATGAATAAATTAACTAAAAAAGGTTAATCTGCCTACATGTTTATGAAACATTATGCAAATTGTTCTCCGAAAGGTTTAATGGTAATTGAAAGCAATTGAAAACCATGGTACATTTCCCCCAATTTTCATCTATTTTTTTTTAAAGGGTATAGATTACACAGATTTTTTACATTTTACAGATGTGCATGTAGAGGGGATTCTATGGGGCTCTGACATCATCTCTGTGGAGTAAGTGCATTAATAAAAACAGGTAGGGCCTCCGTTTTTGATCAGGAATGGCACTGAATTTGGTAATTAATTTCAAAGCAAAGCTGTAAAAATGAAAAGAATCTGTATGATTAATATTATTACAGTGAACAGCAAAAGAAGTCATTATGTTTAGACACTCATTGTGAAGCTTTGACAAAATGGTTCTTGCCTTGAGTTCACATTACAAAGTTCATGACCTGCTATTCAGTTTGGAGGCACTTTACACGAATGACACAGGTGTTAAAGGCTGAAAAGGTATGGATCCCTAAGTATTTGCATGAGCATCACTTTATAAGGAAACTTTTGCTTAATAATTGGCCTATTTTCCTCATCTTGTCCTCCCCTCTCCTGCAGTGAAGGTATGCTGGCCCCCCTGCTGGTAAGGATGTTTTTTAGGAAGGAAAATATGCATGCACACCTGTGTGTGTGCGCGTGCACGTGTGTGTTAGGGAGTAGCAGAGGGCATACATTGGGAATTACATACTGAAATAAAAAGAAAATAACAGTTTTCCTATTTGACCCTGAAAAGCTACATGTCTGAGAATCTGAAGAAATAAATAAGTGACTGAAAAATATGATACAATTTAAGAATGTGTTATATAAAACTATGATCCTCATAGTTTTTGGTCTCTAGGACACTTTTACCTTCTTAAAAATACTGAAGACCCCACAGAGCATTTGTTTGTTTGTTCTATCCAGTGGTGTGCTGATAAATGTCTAACAATGGACTTTCCAGTGGAAAAAAAGAAGTCCTGATATGTAGCATTTGCTGGTATCTGTGCTATAAACACACCCAAAACAAGCAACTTTTAAGCTACCCATTTTAGGTCACTGAACAGAAACTTGTGAAGAGAATTACACATTCAGCTCCACAAACTAGTACAAGTGTCTGCAGCGCATGGCTGTTGCCATATTGGAAGTTACAACCAACAAGTTTAAAATACTTGTGTACTCATTTGTTGAAAATGACCAAGGCCAGTGTTGCCCACGTGGCTCAGTCAGTTAAGTGTCTGCCTTGGGCTCAGGTCATGATCCCAGGGTCCTGAGATTGAGCCCTGTGTCTGCCCCCTGCTCAGCGGGAAACGTGTTTCTCCCTCTTCTCCCTGCTCCTGTTCTTTCTTGTGATTTCTGTCTCTATCTCTGTCCCTCTCAAATAAATAAATAAAATCTTTAAAACAAAAAAAAAAAAAAAAGAAAAGAAAAGAACCAAAGCAGCTACATGATTTGAGAGGCCCTTGTTTAAGGGAAAAAGTGGGGCCTTTGTTCAAAAAGTAGGAAAAATACTGTTGTTGAAGCTACTAAATAAAAAGATGTTGTTGTTGAAGCTACTAAAATAAAAAGATTTATACTTTCTTTTGTAGTCTTGCCGTTTCTTTCTTATTTCTCCCAGCTTTATTGGGATATAACCGACATATAACATTGTGTAAGTTTAAGGTGTACAACATGATGATTAGGTGTGTGTACATATTGCAAAACACTTACCACAATAAGGTTAGTTAACACTTCTATCATTTCACATAGTTCCCTTGTGTGTGTATGTGTTGGAACATTTTGATCTACTCTCTTAAGGACTTCCAAGTATATGATACAGTATTGTTAAGTATAGTTACTATGCTGAACATTAGGTCTCCAGAACTTATTTTTCTTATAACTGGGAGTATCCTTTGACCAACATCTACCCATTTCTCCTCCTTCAACCTCTGGTAACCTATCTTCTCTCTGTTTCTATGGATTCAGCTTTTTTGGATTCCACATGTAAATGCAATATTTGTATCATGCAGTATTTGTCTTTCTATATCTAGCCTATTTCACTTAGCATAATGTCCTCCAGAATCATTATGTTGTCATAAATGGAGCGTAATGCTTTTAAGGTTTATCCATGTTTTGCAAATGATAGGATTTCTTTCTTTTTTATGGCTAAATAATATTCCATTTTATATATATATATATATATATATATATATATATATATATGACAGGAGGATGAATAAATAAAGTGATACGTATCACTTTATTTATTCATCCTCCTGTCATTTCTTGTCATTTAATAACATTTAATAACATTTAATAACAATAAAAGTAAAGGAGAATTTAAAATTTAAGTTAGTAGCATGAATTGACTATTCATCATTGTAATGTGCCATGTTGGTTTAAATGCAAATATAAGAGCATTTAGATTCTATGTGGAATAACTAAAATTATAGTTTGTGTCTCTTAGCTCATATATGCATATGTATTTCATTCTTGTTGGAACAGTGGAAACAGCACAAAATTAACACAACTGTTTTTATTTCACCTCTTGATGTGCACACATTCAACCAGCACTCTCTCTCCCTTTGCATTACTGATTTGTGAGGGAGGATTGAAAGGAAAACAAACAAACAAACAAAAACTATGGGTCTTTTCAATGTTCCCTTTCCTTCTGTGTCATCAGTCCAGTCAAATTATCTGGCAAATAGAGGGAAGTAACACAAGTATGAAAGGATATGATGGAATTCTTTAAAATGCCATTGCCTTTTGCCTACATTTAAAACAAATTCTGGTTCAAAGAGAAAGTGTCGATGGACATCTTGGCTCTTTCCATAGTTTGGCTATTGTGGACATTGCTCCATCAACAGATGAATGGATAAAGAAGATGTGGTACACACACACGCACACACACACACACACACACACACACACACACACACACACACACTGGAATATTATGCAGCCATCAAAAGGAATGAAATCTTGCCATTTGCAACGACGTGGATGGAACTGGAGGGTATTATGCTGAGCAAAATAAGTCAATCAGAGAAATGTATCATATGACCTCACTGATATGAGGAATTCTTAATCTCAGGAAACAAACTGAGGGTTGCTGGAGTGGTGGGGGGGTGGGAGGGATGGGGTGGCTGGGGGATAGACATTGGGGAGGGTATGTGCTATGGTGAGCACTGTGAATTGTGTAAGACTGTTGAATCACAGATCTGTACCTCTGAAACAAATAATACATTATATGTTAAAAAAAAAAAAAAGAAGATAGCAGGAAGGGAAGAATGAAGGGGGTAAAATCAGAGGAGGAGATGAACCATGAGAGACTATGCACTCTGAGAAACAAACTGAGGGTTCTAGAGGGGAGGGGGCTGGGGGATGGGTTAGTCTGGTGATGGGTATTAAAAAGGGCACATACGGCATGGAGCACTGGGTATTATATGCAAACAATGAATCATGGAACACTACACCAAAAACTAATGATGTGATGTATGGAGATTAACATAACATAACAAAAAAAATTAAAAAAAAGAGAGAAAGCATAACTTCTCAGAGTTGTCAGCTGTCAGCCTCCCTATACCTCAGTCTTACATGCAGTGTGCTTACTTCGTGCTTACTTTGAATCTTGCTGAACTCCCATGCATTGTGGGCTCACCAGAATTCTGTGCTTATGTGGCATTGTGAATGCTCTCTACTGATGGGGTGGCGAGGAATGGTGGCCATGAATATTATATGTATCTCTTCTGCTCAAGCACATGCTCCATTGTCCCATTGGACTTCAAATATAAAATTAAGAATTTTAAGATGGCAATAGCAATGCATTAAACCGAACATGGAGCCTTTCTGACTGCAGGACTCGGTGCCACTGCTCAGGACACACAGCTATGAAGCCAGCCCTGAAAATAGCCGTGACAAACCCATTCCATGTTCGTGTAATTATTTTCATGAAAAATAACTATATTTTCAAAAAATGTAAGAAAAGTGACTTTTTTACTTTTGCAAGTGATATTGGAGATTTTAATCTTTAACATCTAGTTTAATAGAAGACAGGTGGATTCTTATATCTACTTTTGTATTGAACGTGTTGCAATATATTGCTTTGGTTGAGATATTTGAAGAACATCTGGCCTCTCACAATATGTAGATGGACAAAATAGAAGTACTTTAATAATCCTTTCAAAAAACTGTGGATATTCTTTCTGAAATTATACAAAAATTCAATAGCTCGTTGTTTCTTCTCTTTTTTTTAAAAGAAAGATTTTATTTATTTATTTTAGAGAAAGAGAGTATGAGAGTGGGGAAAGGGAGAAGGAGAAGGAGAGAATTTCAAGCCGACTCCATGCTGAGCTTGGAGCCAGATGCAGGGATTAATCTCACGACCCTGAGATCATGAGTTGAGCTGAAACCAAGACTCAGATGCTTAACCAACTGAGCCACACAGGTGCCCCTAGCTGGTTGTTTCTTATAAGTTAATTACAATATGTAATCTGATATCATATTAATAAATATTTTTACTCTTTTGGATTTTAATTCATTGGCCTATCTTGGATTTTGAATAGATTTTTACTCATGTGTGATTTTTATTTTTTACTGTCATGTATTGTTTATTGGAAAACACTGGCTCACTGAATTATGAAGATATTACAAATTTCAATGCATTTCATTGTACAATAAGACTCAGACAATATTTAATATTGCCTTCAGTCTTACCGTAAGCTGTCAAACTCATGGAGACTGATACAAGTTTTCAAAACTTGTAATAATTTTCACTTAAAACTCAAATTTTATCATTGACAACAAATACAGCCAATTATTTTCCTTGCAGTGATAGGATGAGGCTTCATGCACTTTTGAGAAAATATCTGCCTAACACCTAAGTCCGAATAAGCATACTTAGTCGATCATTTTTTAAGTAAAAATTATATGCCATGGAAAAAGAGGCTAGTTCAGCTGGCAATTCAAAGAATTTCATAAATACTCTTTCTTCAGATAACCATCACGCCTGGGTATGTGACAGAAGTGCTCTAATCACATGTCCCATTTCATCACACCGAATATAAAAAAAGCATGCGTGTAAGGTTCAAAGTGTAATAATAGTAACGAGTTTTACTGGCTCATGAAAGGTATTTTAATGTGACACTTGCTTTCATTTTCATTTTTACCCATCTGTGTTGTGGAGGAGAATGCAGTGACTCCTACTACAGTGTTGGGCCACGCTTTAATTTGTGTCAAGATGCCGGTACTTGCATTTACCATTGTTTCTGTGACACAAGCACAAAGGTCAACAATTACAGAATTGTTTTTGATATTGTGAACCCCATAAATGGGTTTTGGGAATCCAGAAACCACACATTGGGAACTGCTTTTCGGAAAATAATGCAATAGGAGGTTTTTACTCTGCCTCTTGGTAGAAACATCTCTCTGGGTTGTCACCTTCTCCACTCTGTACCTCAGTCTTTTTCTCTGGTAAGTGGGGGCAAAACATTTGCTCTGATAACTACATATTTACTCTAAGGATTCAAAGAAATCACCCCTCTAAAAGAGTTTTGAAAATATAATGACCTCCGTTTTTGTCTTTTTTTTTTTTTTAAAATAGTTATTGGTTTCTTGTTGTTAGTACTAATAAAATCTATATTGAATATCTATATAAATCTATATATTGAATATCTCTAGAATCAGTATGACCCATGCACAGTATTAACAACTTTTATATTTACTGTACCTTTTTTTAAGATTTTATATATTTATTTGAGAGAGAGAGAGTGAGAGAGAGTGCACACGAGGGGGTAAGGGGGCAGAGAGAGAGGGAGAAGCAGGTAGCCTGAAGCAGAGCTGGATCCCAGGACCCTGGGATCATGACCTGAGCTGAAGGCAGACGCTTAACCTAATGAGCCACCCAGGCGCCCCTATATGTACTGTGCCTTTACTGTTTACCAAAATATCTAGCTTATGGTAGTCAGCACAAGGATTTGACTCAGATGTCCATAATTTTCTCTCTATGTCACCATACTTCTCCTAAATGCTGAGACCAAGTAGAAAGGAAGAAGGTGGGTAAGAAGTGGTTTGACTAGAGAACTTAGTTTAAAGAATTTCCATCCTTAAAATGAGAGAAACCCTTGAAAATGCATAAATAATAGTTACCATACCACTGTTATGCACAGACCACTGTGTAGTGTATACACTGTATGTGTATTCTGCATACAAGCATATGAAAATGCTGTTCTTCAGGAAGTTATTGCAAACTAAATATGCAGACAGCTCATCTAGCACTTTATATGGAAGAAAACAAGGCCCAGTGGCAAGGCACCTGTATTTTTGTTCATATAATTTCTATGAAGAGACAAGTCTGGAATTAATTTATTTATTTATTTATTTTTTATTTTTATTTTTTTTAAAGATTTTATTCATTTATTCATGAGAGAGACAGAGGGAGAGAGAGAGGGAGAGAGAAGCAGAGGGAGAAGCAGGCTCCCAAGGAGCAGGGAGCCCGATGCGGGACTCGATCCCAGGACCCTGGGATCATGACCTGAGTCGAAGGCAGACGCTTAACCATCTGAGCCACCCAGGCGCCCTAATTTATTTATTTCTTTAAAAAAGATTTTATTTATTTATCTGAGAGAGAATGAGAGATAGAGAGCACGAGAGGGAAGAGGGTCAGAGGGAGAAGCAGACTCCCTGCCGAGCAGGGAGCCCGATGCGGGACTCGATCCCAGGACTCCAGGATCATGACCTGCGCCGAAGGCAGTCGCTTAACCAACTGAGCCACCCAGGCGCCCTGGAATTAATTTATTATCAAGTATCATGTATAACATAAGTTTTGTTTCATCCCCCTCGTCATCCCCTCCAGTAAAAACACTCCTCCCATTGTCTTCTGAGCAAATACTAGGTTTAATACTTGCAACCCCAACAAGGAATATGAGATATGAGGAGATGAGTCATAGCAACCGGAGTCTCAAACACAATAAAAGTGCCATCACTGGCAGGTTGTATGGCTGACCTGATTCAGGTTCAGGACCAATCAGCGGCATCTTTGGGAGGTTTCTCCAAACGGACTATGGAGACTCCTACTACTGTAGTCTATTCCAGCAGGAATAACTCCCCTCCCTGGCACACCACCTCACCTCCACTACCCTCCCCCAACCTGTTATCTCAACATCAGCGCTCTTATCACCCACTGAATTTGTTTGAAATATTTCACTGAATCTGTAACCTCTTCGATTATGAGACTTTTCATTATTCAGTGGACGCTACAAATTACCAATTATATTGTTGTATTTAGGAATTTTAGTATTTGTTTTAAAGACCTTCCCACTTTGATACTTTGTAAGTAAAATAAATATATGTCTATCCTTTTCCAAACAATATCATTCTCTCTGTGCTATTATGTCACATCATTTATTTCTTAAAAGAAACAAAAAAAGTTTCACCCTTGTCTCTGGGATTTTTTTTCCAGGCCTTAATACTGTTTTGATATTTTTTTTTTTTAAATCTTCCCAAAAGATGTCAACAAAAGGCTTTAAGGCACCAACTGCATTCCTTCTTTATATGGTCTTTGATGATCCATGGATTGCAATGTCAAGGGGCTGAGATTGTCCTTCAGTGCCATCAAGAATAACGGCCAGGTTTCCCCAGACATAAGCGATGGCAATGCATTACCACCACCACCTGGCCCACCCGTAATTGAAAGACGCCATCCCAATTTCATTGTTAAAACATGGGGAGAAATGAGATATAGTCTTTGAAATGTATGTAGTATGTTTTTTTTTCCCATTGGAATATAAGCTCATTGAGGATGGGGCGCTCTTTGTATTGTTTCCCCAAGCATCTAGATAGAACAGTGTTTGAAACATGCATTAAATACACATGATTTAAATGAATGATTAATGAAAGCTCAACACAAATATGAAAGGCTTACAGAAATGTGGAAATATGGTATACTTGAGTAAACGAAATCTTTCTCATCAGAAAGACCTCTGACTCTCTAACTTGCTTTGATATTGACCATGTGACATGGCATAAATGTTGAAACCTTCCAACCTTCAAAATGAAAATAAAAGATGCCTACCTTGTAAGTCTGGATTTTGTGAGTTTTGACCAACAGAGTGCAAGGTACATCTTAGCACACGGTCTGTAGGTAGTTTCCTTCCTCATTCCTTTGTGAGGACGTGTCCTTCCTTCCATCTGGTGCTAATTGCAATTCTTAGCTCAGAATTCTTTATTGTGATGACCTTTTCCCTGACATTCAGAGTTTACACAATTGTGGAAAACCATCGGGAAAAAAAAAAAAGATTTCTTTACATTTCTACATCTGGAGTTTGCCTCCTCCCCTTGTCCAATCTGATAGCCAAAACCTGGGGGGGGGGGAAAGTGCTGACAGACAAATCACGGTGAGAGGAAGAATAAAGATAATTTATCCATTCTCTACAACCCCAAGTGAAAAGTGTGTTGTTCTTATTTCGATGAGTTGAAAGTTTGTGATATTTCAGAAATCAGAATTCTCCAAATTCTCAGCTCGCAGGTGTGAGTGTCATGCTGCCATTGGTTGTCTGCAATAATGAGTCAGCTGGATCTGAAGTTTGGAAAGGAGACTTGATATTTACATTTGAGCTATCATCCCTGTGTTCTGAAGCACATACAGGTCAAAGGGAGGCTGTATTTTCTCCTTCTAAATAGCCAGTAATGACAAGGAGGCTGATTGGCCTTTCAAAGTAAACTTAATTGTAGGTAGGAAATAGAGGCAGAGGATATGAGTGTATTCCATGACCCTCAAGGAAAAATTCAGTGATGGAACTGGCATGTGAAACAGTTTTTGGATTTTGTTATCTTGCCACTTGATATTTAGCCCCTGTTCCTAATACATTATTTATATGTGCATGTTTAGCTTGCCAATATATTCCCTGTACAATTCGAAGAATTTGATCAATATGATTAAAAGTAATACTGCATGTATTTTTTATAACACTTTTATTTTTCTAATAATAATTGCTTTAGAAACCAAAAGAGAGGGAAGGAAGCCAAACTACTAGAAGTGGGAAACAAGCAGAGAAATCTGTAGAACCAAACCAAAGAAGTTAGAAGAATTCAAAATTATACCAACGATGCTAACAAAATATGCAAAAGAGATTGTGAAAACTTGAAATAAAATAAAAGAAAATGTTTCATTTAAATGTTGAAATCCTAAAGCATAGAAAACAGTGTCAGTAATCTCAAGAGAATAGATGTCACTCTTGCTACTTTCAATGAATTGGATAGATGGCAATTTTGTGAAAGTACTTCTGCTGCATTTACTTTTGACAGCTAGAATTGTGATTTTAGTTCCAAAGTGAGAGAGAGTCTTCAAATAATTCACTAGTTCATGTTCAATTCTGCATCTGGTGCAAAATAATCTATAAGTCACCTATCGTCAGGTGTATGTTTGTGAAACATGTCTTTTATTTTATTGCTTTCCCCAAATTTAATTATATCACACAAATATTTTGAAAAACCTTTGTTGATTTTCAATATGTCTTTGCAGTTCTTAAGTCACAGTGGTCCCCAAAACCAAACCATTCAAGTCTCTGGTTTTATTTTCACCCAACACATTGAACTGTACACAGTCTCATGATGTCAGACAATAGATTGGATTCGTGTCTTGCGTCAAAACGAACTCTTTGAAATGATAGGAGTTTGATTTAAACAAGAAAAATGACAAATTTCCATATCTTTTTTCTTTTAATTTCTTTCTCTAACTCATAAAACCATGAACCAATTTGAATGTTTAGTTTCCCTTCTTGTTTGATTTCTTTCATGCCAAAGGATGCCCAAGGGAGCATTTCACCTGGTGCTATAATGGGAAACTTGGCAAACCTTAATATATCACTGCAATGTTTTTCTCAATTATATACTTTTTTCTTTGTATTTTTTGGACATATTTCAGATGGTCTTGACCATTAAGTTTTTGTAAATGAATATTTTTCAGAGAGTTACTTTAAAAGTATCCCTGTAGAGCAACTTAATAGCCTCATGATAGACCCTATTATAAGATAGACAAGATTTTCAGTTACTTAGTATATAAAGATGTTATGGAGAAATGAAGCTGGTTGAAATTACTTGATGTGGATATTCTAGTTAAAACAAGCAAACTTTCCATTCTCTGTCTACTTTTGATTCAGCTGCTGAAAGAGTTTGAACAGTAGAGTGATATATTTTTTGAAAGACGGAAGGACAAGACAAACTATCTAAGGAAATGCTCAATGATTACTTGAATTCTTATCATAGATAATAATGATTAATGTGCATTTTATTCTTGATTATTTTGTGTATTGCAAGCCTTATGGTATCATTCTGACATCCTTGTTCTGTATCTTTATTTATTCACTCATTCATGCAACAACTATTTTGAGTCTCCACTTTATACCGGGCAATATCTAATTTTAAAAAGAGGTGACAAACAATAAGTTAACAGGGTAATTCAAGTAAGTTGTGACAAAGGCCAAGAGAGAAATATGCACAGATTATAGAAGTCTCGAGGGAGAACAGTTAATCCAGACTTGGAAATAAAGAATGGTCTCCTGCAAGAAGAAGCAGATACACTAAATTTTCATGTCTGAAAGATTTTAGGACTAGTTGGAGTAAGCATAGGGGGATTTCTTTCTTTTTTTTTTAACTTTTAGTGTTATGTTAATCACCATACATTACATCATTAGTTTTTGATGTAGTGTTCCATGATTCATTGTTTGTGCATAATACGAGCATAGGGGGAATTCTGATCACAAGTAGGACACTTTGTGGTAAAATTAGTAGTGTAGCAGTGGGATAAAAGACTATGATCCAACATATTTCCTTATGCTCTGAATGTTGTCAGCCATCTTCATAGCAGCAAATAATCCTACAAATTCTAAATGTCCTTCAATTGTCTTTGAATATATGTATAACAGAATGCAATTCGTGTTCATTTAAAACTCCCTGTGACATTTTCTGCCTTTTAATAGAGGAGGAGGTGGAAAATTTCTTTCATTGGAAAATAATTTGAAATTATTTTGTGCAAAGAGATTGGTGAGTAATAGAAAGAAAAGGCTCATTCTTCAGTAAAGTCCTCAGACTGAGAAAAATGAGTTTTATCCAAAGCACAGTGGAATGGTAAAGGTAGACCCAGAAGCTTAAGAAAGAAAGCTAAGTAGCTGAGTGGAATGAAGGAAGGAGGAGCAGGGGTACAGGATTCTCAAAAAGAAGAGGCCAAGCAACTTAGACAGGTGGCCAAAGCCATTTCAGAATCAAGACAGTTATTTAATCTTAATATGTTTGGGCTTTGTGATTACATACGTTGATATGACTGTAAACCTTACACAAGGCTGTTAAACACACAAATATTTTGCTTTTGGGGAACATCAAAGAGTAGGGCTGAGTTGCACAAAAGGCTTGATGTGGAGTAGAGCAAAGAGAAATGCAAGAAAACAGCGGATCATATGGTATTTTGTGAAGAACACAAGGTGTGACAAGAGATATGGGGTAAAGTACTCAAGTCAGTTTTGTACAAGTATCAAGGGTAGGATGACCTCAGGTGGGTTGAAGATGTCATTTGAAAAAAATATAATGCAAAGTTTCTACACATCTAAAACAACATAATAGGGTCGGGCGCCTGGGTGGCTCAGTTGGTTAAGCGACTGCCTTCGGCTCAGGTCATGATCCTGGAGTCCTGGGATCAAGTCCCACATCGGGCTCCCTGCTCAGTGAGGAGACTGTTTCTCCCCCTAACCCTCCCCCCTCTCATGTACTCTCTCTCTCTCTCTCTCTCTCTCTCATTCTCACTCTCTCAAATAATCTTTAAAAAAATAAAAATAAAACAACATAATAGGGTCAAATTTCAATGGTTTGTGCTAATGAAGAGAGGAAGCAGCAAAGTTCTCAATTTGTTAATGTCCATTGCTGAATTTTTTTAAATATTTTGTTTTAAAATGCATTTCCCAGCTGATTTAACTTCTTAGTAGCATTTTGCTTAGGCTTTTATTAAAATGTTTTTATTTCCTTAACCAACTGAACCACCCAGGTGCCCAAAATGTTTTTATTTCCTAAACACAGTCTGGCTGGGCAACAGGAAAAGAAGCTGAAGCCATTTTATAAACAGTATATTATATTAATGCACACAACTGAAAATTCACTGCATTTTGAATACTGTATTTTAGTCTTGTAGATTCAAACAGTTAACTTTGCTTAAAAGAAAAAAAAATTCTTTCATCAGCCATTTCATGCTTGTGCTGAAGCCTACTGAATACATACTTTGATTTCTCAGCTATTGGATAAGAGTTAATGTCCCCTAAATAATTCTTTTGATTGCATTCTACAGTTATGCAAAAAACAACTATAAACTTTAAACTTACTAATGTTTTCAAGAATACTTAATTTCTAAACAGCTTAAACACAATGTATTATTTTGTTGCACATTTCTTCCTGTTTGCAGTTCTTTTAGGGTTCTAGAAATTGGAACCAATATTTGTGGTCCATGACCTTAGAGGATGTATGCTCGGCTAAGGATCTTGTAGGAACATTGTCTTATCTTCTCACTGTGATGCCAACTGCTGTTTAGGTTCCTCAAAACTGAACAGAATCAAATAATCCATTTGCTTTCTATCCTTCATCGTGCCAACTCTTTGCATTTCATTTAGTTAGATCAATAAAAACACTCAGGTTTTTTTCAGTGTAGTTAGTCTTTTACTTTATTATTTTTAAATTTTAATTTTCTAATGAACCCGTGATTTTCTGGGATGGTGTTGAAAGCTTTAAACAAAACCAAAATCTGTTTTCACTTAACGCCAAAAATAAACTCATGAAGTGATTTTATTCTTATTAGGTCTTACAGCTCTTCAATCTTCATTCTTGTGAAACTGAAATCATGGATCAAAGCCAAACGGCCAGTGTCTTTTTAATTTTAAAATCATGCTATAAAAGCAACTGACCTTTAGTCCATACAATTTGGGTGTGATCATGTCATTTAGAAGATACTACTTGCTACACCAATTGCCCATAGATGCGTTTTATTTATTTATTTATTTGGCAGAGAGAGACACAGTGAGAGAGGGAACACAAGCAGGGGGAGTGGGAGAGGGAGAAGCAGGCTTCCCGCAGAGCAGCAAGCCTGATACGGGGCTTGATCCCAGGACTCTGGGATCATGCCTTGAGCCGAAGGCAGATGATTAATGACTAAGCCACCCAGGCCCCCCTGCCCATAGATGCATTATAGAATGAGGCATTTCTCCAAACTCATCATCACAGTGCCATCCACATGCAAATGGAAATCTTGAAGAACTAGTCTTGCATGAAAGTTAATTCAGCTTCATTCTCTTAGAACTCTTCTCTTTCCTTGGTTTGGATTTGTTTGCTATAGAGCAGAACTGTTTATTATGGCAGATAATAAATTGAAAGAAGAAAGTAGGAGCTGTCTCTAAATATACCAGTATGGTGTCAAATTATCCAGGGTTCATGTCTGTCCTAAGGGTTTTTAAGAAACTTCAAAGTCCTGAATGACTGCTGGCTACTTTAGATCAGCTTTGAATTGTATTTAATTGAAAAATGGAGTGGAGAAATAGCAAAAAGCAAAACTGATGAGATTTCTATGGTCAAAGAATGTTAACTCATTTGATTTTCCTGAAATTCTAGACACAGAGGAATTCCACACACATTGCTAGATGTTGCCTGTGGCTTTTATTAGAAATGTCACTTGGCTGAAGCCCTTTGAGGGTATTACATATGTGTACAGTATAACATTCCTCTAGGGTAGAGGATTTCATTGTATGATCAACAGCCCAAGGACTCCTGCATTAAACTTGAAAAATACTGGTTTGTCAAAGTGCCTCTTGTACTCCACAAATATATGAGATCCAAATTTTATTTTCTCTAAATTCTTCTCTTCAGATGTATATTATCCACGTACTTTCATCATGGTACTCATTGAGAGAGTAACATACCTCTAATTTAAATGAAAAATAAGAGATTTAATTGGAAAGGAAAAGCAGACTCTGAAAATCATTCATTGACCCCTCCTGAATAAAGCTACAAGGCACAAGAAAAATTTGCAAACACAGTTGTGAATGTCAATTCCCAAAAGCTTTCTTTCCTCCCTTACTTTAACCTGCTTACTCACCTTGCTCCCTGATCCAACGTCTGTTTATGGAAGTATATTCTACCTACCGAAACTTGTGAGTTCCGTGAAGAAATCAAAGGAGTGTAAAACACTGTCCTGCTCATGAAGAAATTTTAAGCTAGTATATGTAGAAAACTAATTTAAGTATGAAACAATAAACAATGAGATTTATATAAGTGGTATTCGTGCTTCATGTGTGACTATGGTGGATGTATATGTGCAACATATATATTAGTGCAGGATAATCTTTTCATCCTTCTACAGAATGAGGTAGATATACATCTACACAATTAAATGAACATTTCATATTATAAACACAGTTGGTAATAATAATGGAGCCATGGAGTAAGCTATTGGACCTCCCTACCAAAATAGAATTATGTGTAAATTTATTCTGTTTTAAAAGCAGTCTCATGCATTTTTCTATACCTTATATTTGGTGATTCTGTTCAGCGTAGAGCCAAGAATATCTATATCCTTCCAGCCTTTTGAACTCTTCTTTTCATTTTTTTGTCATATGCATCAAGGAATTCTGTTATTTGGAATCATGTAGTATAAATGGTCTCCATTATGGGCCAGTATGAAATCTTTGCTGGATTCCTGGAGTCCCTATCTTTCTGTAGGACTCTAAAGCAGAAATTATAAGCTTTCGGAAGAGAACCAGTTCTGGAGAAAGACAATGTATTCAGGTTGTTGGGGGAAGTTATAATTTTTTATCTGGGACATCCTTACAATGGGCAGTGAAAGCAGGAAGAAAATTGAAATGAGAGAATCAAGGCATAGTTTGTCGGGAGGAACCCTGGCTTGTGTTCCAAGAGGAATCTACCCTCCACTATGTGAGAAGGAGCCACCACCTGGCTCTTGTTCCCTCTGAGTCCATTTATTTGCTGACAGTGCTATTTAGAAGTTATCAGTTTGACAAATATATTGTCAATGCATACCAGCTGGTCTTATAAACATGCACACATCAGATTGCAGTGATAGACTGAAAACTTGAGATCAGTTAATGAACAGGGCTCATGTTTTCTTTGCTGTTACTGTAGTTTTCATACTTTTGTACCAACACCACCTCCCATATCTCCTTTTAAAACATTGAGTCACTTAAGCACTATTCCTTTTTTTAAATTTTTTTGAATATCTTATTTACTTATTTGACAGAGAGAGAGACAGCGAGAGCAGGAACACAAGCAGGGGGAGTGGGAGAGGGAGAAGCAGCCTTCCCACCAAGCAGGGAGCCCGATAGGAGGCTCCATCCCAGAACCCTGGAATCATGACCTAAGCTGAAGGCCGAGGCTTAATGACTGAGCCACCCAGGCACCCCAAGCACTATTTTTAATTGTAAAAAAGCTACTGTGATGCTAAATGAGGAAATGATTAAAAAAAAAAAAAAAGATCCAGGTTGGAGGGATGATTAGCAAGTAAATGAAATACTGTCATAAGCTACTACAAGGTCAGGTTGTAATTCTGCTGGAAAGCAGAATGGCATAAACAAAATCACCAGAGTGAAAATTATGGATTATGTTCAGAAAAGGTCAACTTGTTCAGAGCATAGAATTTGTAGAGAAGTAATGGCACAAAATGACAGATCTAGTCCCAGAATCTCACCTCCTAGAGCCTATGCATACCTCTTTCTAGATTCTGGAGAGATTAGCCTATGTTCTTTAAAAAGACAGCACATCTATGCACTTTACTGGACATTCATTGGTAAACAAAACAAGCTAGATGCCCACTCTGACAAATTTCAATCTTAATGTGTGTGTTTAAGGATGGGGTGGGGACCTGATAATAGATAGATGATAGATAGATAGATAGATGATAGATAGATAGATAGATAGATAGATAGATAGATAGATAGATAGATTGATAAAACACATGAAGGATAATATCTCCTGAGCCCATGTTATGCTAAGCATGAAAATATTGTAGCTCCACTTTCCACATTATTGGCAACCTTGGATCTGAGCATGATAAATGGGAGTGGGATTAAGAGTGTTTTAATGATTAGAGAAATTTACTTATGAGTTGGAGTCAACAGGAAATTTATCTGCTGATCTGAATTTCAGCTGAGGAAAGAATAGTATGGAAATAAGAGAAACCTAGAGGGAGAGACATTTCTTTTAAAAATGTATTGAATGTCTAGTATGTGCCATATACTTTTTTAGGGTTTAGCAGTGATAGAAGCAGAAAAAAACCAACCTTCTGGAGTTTACTCTCTGGGCATAGGATGTGTGGGGGATGATAAATAAAGAAATTGATCAATTAATGAAACACATAAGTAAAATATGGAATATGTTAGTTGCAGGTAAGTACTCTGAAGAAGAACAATGCAGAGAAGGGGGTGGTAATGCAGGAATGGGGGAGGTATAATTTCAGAAAGGGTCATCAGGAAAGATTTTATGAGGTGACATTTAAACAAAGGTCTGAAGATGTAGCCACATAGATATTTTGGGCAAGAAGTTCCAAATAGGTAAGAAAGAAAGAAAATGGGAAAGTGCCTTGTGCCTGGTGTGTTCAAAAAACACGAGAAGAGCTGTGAAGCTGGAGTAGTGTGAGCAGTTGAGAGATTAGTGGGCTGTGACATCAGAGAGAACTGGAGAGCCAGATCATAGTGAATGTTGAAGTAAAATGTACCTAACACATAGTTATCACATTACCCATATATGTTGGAGGTAATTTATTTTATACTAAGCAATGGCTTCTTGGTAGTGCCCGAGGTAGCACCATCGCTATGCTAACAACTGGATTAGAAAATTTAGAGATTAAACTATGGGACAGTATAATCAGTTGAGAGGTGAGATGAGGGACCCAGAGACAGGTATGGGGCGGTGTCTAGGGCTTGTTGGGTAGAATTTTCCGGGTTGTGTTAAAGGTATCACAGATGTTAAAAAAAAAAAAAAGAGGATTATAGGAAATCCACTCTTGTCTTCCAAACAACAGCAGAGTGCTGTGATCTTAGTATTGAGTTGGGGCTTTTATTATGAAAATGATCCACTCACATCATGTGTCTTACCAAGCATGGGCTACTATGTCTTATTTTGATGAAGTTTCAGTGATGATTATGGAGATGGCTAAAAGAAGAGATTTTAGTTATAAGTACAAATGGTGGGTTTTGAATGCTGTTTGTGAACCCAGAGACTATTTTGAACACTACCCTTTATCAATTGACCATCTACTCATTTTGCCTTAGATACCAAATCCCCCTAATTTAGCAAGAGAGAACCCTCCAGCTCTTATGGTGCCTGGGGTCCAAGTAGAGCACGTAATAGGCACTCAGTAAATACCCAGAGAATGATTAATAAGAGTGTATTGTGGGTTCTGAAATACTGGCTGATTAGTTTATTTAAATATATACTAAATGAATGTTTTAAACAATTATAATCAATAAAATGTTGTATGCTTTAGAAATAAGGATACGTAATATCTTTTAAAAATACATGAGAAAGCTGAAATATGGGCATTTATAATGATGGGATCTGAAGAGTTTGTAAGATTTAATTTTTAGTCTAATGATCAAGTAACTTGTCAGACTAATTGGATTCATTCTAACTGTATTAAGCTAATAAAATTCAAAAGATTATATACCAATAGCTTTTGCAAGAAGTATTTTTGTTTTATTATATATGAAACTAAGTGGAAGAGTCTCCATATCACTCTACAGTGTGGTGGAAAGAACATTCTTTGATGACAGGAACTCTGAGTTCTGGGTTTGGTGATTTTGATAATTAACTTGTATGACCCTGGGAAAACACCAAAATATCTGGGCCTGTTTCCTCATCTATAAACAAAACAAAACAAAACAAAACAAAACAGCTTTTCTTACAGAGAATTTACACTGGGTCTGCATTATTCTGAGCATTTTATATATACTATCTCATTTAATCTTCTTAATATTCATTACATAATCTTGCCTTCTAATGAGAAGGGTAAATTAAATTATTATGAATTCTCTTCTAACTCTAAAAGCCCAACTGATCCAAATCAGTTCATTTATTTCCCCAAGGAATGGGAAAAGAAACCCCCTGCCATAGAACATGGCGGTGGCTGAGCAGTCAAGGAATCTCATGTCCATTCACCAGCTGCCTTAGCATCTTAGTAGCTGCCTGACTAGTGAACTGAAGTTTTGAGGCACAGTCTAGATTTCTCAACCTCTGGCCACAGAGTTGGGTATTAGTACCTGAAATCTGACTTCTACCTGTCATGATAGAATCACTGGGGAAATGTGAGTTAATTAGAATATTGTTGTAAAACTCGGGACAGTAGCCCATTAAATGTCACAACTTCAGCAGACACAAGATTGTGGAAAAATGCTAGTCTCTGGGGCTGTGTTCACATTATCTTGTTATGGGACAACTTATATAACTCCTGTCACCACCACAGCACCACCAAGTGACTGTCATGAGGGACAGAGGTATTTTACTACAGCAATACTAGGCAATTGCTCATGTATTCCTTTCTCCGTGTGCATAAGACATGGACCAGATGATTCTCAGAAAATTTCTAAATGCTCGTGATACAGTAAGTCCCATACACAAAATTATTTTTGTGAATGTGTCTTTTCCTTATCAACCATTATGGTCTTTCTTTTCAATGTGAAATGTATTTTTTCAGGTATTTTCAATATAAAGAAAAAAATTGTTATTGTCTGTCTGTTAGTAAATGTTCATGTGTCTCTAAAAGGGAGTCCAGAACAAAAGAAATATTTAAGTAGATATAAATAGGATAATTTGTTTAAGTATAAAGGGAGAAGAGAAAACAAATTCTTATTTAATAAAGGTTTGAATCCAAGCATGCTTCCTGTTACCAGTAATTATTGCCTAACTTGATAAGCCAGCAAGTAGTTATTGGAAAACGTTTGTGAAAATATAGTATCACTTTACCACTATTGGCCTATAAATGCCTACATGCATAGTCATTGCTCTTTATCACTGATATGGCTCTGTCTCTGCTCTGACGAGGAAAGGCAAAATTGTGGGTACCAAATTCTGGGAATAGAGCAGCTCAATTACCGTTTAGACTAATTTGAATCCCACAGGACCACACCACATTTAAATGATTGATACTGATTCAAGAAATAGACCTCAAATGAGCTGGTATGGCAGACACAAAAGTAATCTGTTGAAATGTGAATGAAATCATGATGAGGGAAGCTGGCCAGAGATTTGCCTAATAACAGGATCACCAAGACCTATGATGATTTTTAATATTTGCTCCAATAATTAACAACAGAAGTTTACGTCAGGAGAGCTGACTAACAGAAGCATTTAGGGAAAGAGGTTGCATAGAGCAGATGTAGGAAAAACCAAGGGAGGGTGGTTGGTATTAGAAGAGAGTCTGATTGTGAAATATCTGGAAGACATAAAAGTAACATATCAAACCTTTCACAGAAGCTATGTCATTAAAGAAGTTTCTCACTTGTTTCAAGGTATTGTGTTTTGAATAACTACTTTCTGTACTATGCATTTTTATCTGAGAAAGCAGTGCTTGGCAAACTAGCTATGGAAAAAATACAAAGGCTAAAGGTTTCAACCAGTTTTAAAGACAATAGGGGTTGAAAATTAGAACAATTATTCAGGAGATTCCCTATACATTCCTGTACTAGAGTACTTTAAATTAGAAGTAGGTAAAAAGCAAGCATTATTGTCTTATGCTTGATACATTTTGCTTTGTATTAAGACAAAGACTACCAAAATTTTGGACATCCAAGCTTTTGATATCTAACTTTATGAGTTTTGAGTAGTAGAAAATGAGCACTTTCTGGCAAATGGTAATGATTCAGCCTTGTGTTGCCACCAGGGGGCCAATGAGCGAAGGCTCCAGTGTGGGACCCTTCACACTGCACCAATGAGGATAGCCAAAGTGCTTTCACAGTTGGCTGAGTTACTGCACTTTAATGTAGGTACAAGAACATGAATCTTTGTTGATAATAAGGATACAGTACAGGTTTTTAGTTATTAAAATGCTTGAGTTTCCTGCAGGAAATCATGAATGGACCCATGAGAGACACTAAATGTATATTCATAACAATAACAGTTATAGATCTAGCATTAATCTTTGGTCAGTCTTATCTTTTTTAAAAAAAAGATTTTATTTATTTATTTGACAGAGAGAGACACAGTGAGAGAGGGAACACAAGCAGGGGGAGTGGGAGAGGGAGAAGCAGGCTTCCTGCTGAGCAAGAAGCCCAATGCGGGGCTCAATCCCACGACCCTGGGACCATGACCTGAGCCGAAGGCAGACACTTAATGACTGAGCCACCCAGGTGCCCCATTCTTTGGTCAGTTTTAATCTAGTCAATGATAATACTAGGATTTAAGTTTCAGAATTATTCTAAAAGTAGTGAATGCTTCCCATCAGACCAGACCTAAAGTATGACTCTCAGGTTGGTATTACTAATGGTGGCTCACCTTTAGGAGTTCATAAAAAGATTACTTATTCTCCAAAAGTGAACTCTGATTATCAAAAGTTAATAGCATGGTGGCGCCAGGCTGGCTCACTTACTAAAGCATGCAGCTCTTGATCTTGGGGTTGTAAGTATGAGCCACATGTTGCATGTAGAAATTAATTAAAAATAAAATCTTAAAAAAAGAAAAAAAGTTCATAGCATGAATAGTATGCCTGTGATTCAGATACTTCACTGCTTTATTCTTAATCAGGAACTGGCAGGTGCTGGACCGAGTAATGGTACCCATGTCCTAAAATTTAAGCTGGGCATGATTCAGAGCTGAGCTTCTCATGGCATGTACTAGAAACAATTAAAAATGGAAAAATACTATGGAGGGCTTCCAGGTCAGTGTTGTTGAAGTAAATTCCCAGAAGCTTATTTATAAAATCCAAATAGTGCAAAATGGGCTGCTTCAAATTAATTACTATGAATGTTCAAGACAGGGAAGATAGACAAGACCTGCACAAAATCCTTGGAATAAGGCAGATAATTGCATAGGCTTTTTAAATATGGTTTTAATATGGTTTAATATGGCCAAAGAGAAGGGGTGTATTCTGAGCCCTTAAGAGCTCATCTTGAGAGTAGAAAAGGCCTCTGATTACTACTGAAATTCAAGGGACACTATATTTTTGTGGTGATCACAGCTTAAATTTAATTAATTCCTCATGACAAAGTTATTTTGATAAGCTAAGTTTATGAGAATTGGCCCACCATTAAATCTGCTATTCTGTTAAGTCTGGGAATTTGCCAAAAAAAATTAAATCACTATAGTCTCTATTTGTCACCTTGTCAATCCATATAAGCAATATATTAAAAAATCGTAAATCATCTAATATTTTACAGGAATGAATATTCTTAAGTCTCTTGTCTAATCCAAGATCTCAGGAGTCAAAGAAGAGTCTAACAAATTGTGCTTCTCATTGAAATATAAGAAAATCATTGGAAAAAACAAACAATCCAATTAAAAATGAGCAAAATATCTATACAGACATCTCATCAAAGAAGATACAAAAGGCAAATGAGCATATGAAAAGATACTCACTGTCATATGGCATTGGGAATTTCAAATTAAAACAAAGAGAAACCACTAAACACCATTAGAATGGTGAAAATTCAAAGCACTAACAATGTCAATTGCTGGTGAAGCTGTGGAGCAGCAGGGAGGCTCATTCATCACCTGTGGGGATCTAAAATGGTAGATCCTCTTTGGAAGATATTTTGGCAGATTCTTATAACACTAAACATATTCTTACATACAATGTAGTAATCATGTTCCTTGGTATTTACTCAAATGAGTGAAAATGTATGTCCCCACCAAAACCAGCATACAGATGTTTGTAATAACTTTATTCATAATTGTCAAAACTTGGAAGTAACCAAGATGTCCATCAGTAGGTGAATGGATAAATAGTGGTGTATCCAGGTGATGAAATTCAGCACTAAAAAAAAAATGAACTATCAAGCCATGAAAAGACATGGAAGAACCTGAGATGTATATTGCTAGGTGAAAACAACAAATTGGAAAAGGCTAGATATTGTATGATTCCAACTATGAGACTTTGGAAATGGCAAAACTATGGAGACGGTAAAAAGATCAGTGGTTTCCATGGGTTGGGTGGGAGAGAGGGAGGGATAATAAGGTGGAGCACAGAGGATTTTTAGAGTAGTGAAGCTATTTTTTATAAAGGTGGTTTCATGTCTTTACATATTTGCCACTACTCAGAGGAAATGCAACACAAAGAGTGACTCTGTACTGTGGACATTGGCTGATAATGATGATGTTGGTTCATTGATATCCACAAATGTACCACTCTGGTGCTGGTTGTTGATGCAGGGACTGGGTGCAGGGGGAAGTAATATACATAAGGACAATTTCTTGACTACTGGCCACTCTGCAAAATGGAAGTTGGATGAGGTGATATTTTAGGTTGATCAAAATTTAAACTTAGAGAATCTGAAAACAAGACAAACAAAAAGGCTCAGTGAATCTGGGTTCAAGCCCCAGCTGTATAATCTGCTATCTAAAGACCTTTGTATAAGAAATATAACTTCTTTAGTCTTCAAATCTGTAGTCTCATGAGTTTGCTGTGAAAGTAAATGTGATATTTGAAAACTTTTATGTACTTAATGGTACATGCCCCCTATAATGGCTGGTTTTATTATAATTGAATAGATAAATAAGTGGAAGCTGTGCATAGTATACTTTTTCTATAGATTTCTTATCCCATACACCCACACACACCGACACACCCACATATGCCTTTCATTTCAAGTGTCAATCTGTGACAAATGAATTCAGATTTTCCATGTTTTGACCAAATCTCTTGTATATTTTGTAAGCAGATGGTTTGTATGTGTAAGCTAATTAATTAAAAATATTTATCTGCATACAGGATTCAGATACAGTCCACACAGTTTCAGACCATACGCTTAAGACTCCTGCTATAGGATGTTAGCATTTTCTTTTATTTTTTACTAAAGATAGTTTTATTGAAATAAATTGACATTACACGCATCCACTCATTTAAAGTGTAAAATTCAGTAGTTTTTGCTATATTCAGAGACTTGTACAAACATCACCATAATCCATTTTAGAACAATTTCATTCACTCCATTTCCCTCTGACTCCTCCACAGCCTAAAGCAAACACTAGTCTACTGTCTTTATAGATTTTCTTCCCTTGGACATTTCATATAAATGGAATCATAAAACATGTAATCTTTTGTGATTAGTTTCTTCAGCATTATACTTTCAATGTTCATCATGTTTAGCATGTATCTGTAGTTCATTCTTTTTTATCACTAAATATTTCATGTTATGAATGCTTCACATTTCATCACCATATGTTACTTGGTCGGATAATCAACTGGGCATTTGAGTTGTTTCCAGTTTGGGGCTCTTATGATCAATATTCCTGTTAACATTCATGTTCTAGTATTTGTGTAGACATACATTTGTATTTATTTTGGGTAGATACCAAAGAGAAGATATATACCTACTTCTTGATCACATGGTAACTCTATGTTAAACCTTTTGAGGAGCCACCATACTGTTTTCAAAAGTGGTTGTACCATTTTACATCCCCACTGACAATGTATGAACATTTCAATTTCTCCTTTTTTTCATCAACACTTATTGTTATTCTTTTTTATCATAGCCATCCAAGTGAATATAAAATGATATATCATTACAGTTTTGATATACACTTTCCTGATAAGTAATGTTGTTTAGCACAGTCTCGTGTGCTTATTGGATGAACTCATTGATCTGTTCTACTTAGGATACATTTCAGAAGGTGGTATATTTGAAATTACACCTACATTTAAATAACTATTTAAAATAGATGTAGTATGTTATATAACATATAATATTGATATATATTATATATAAAATATAAGTGTATTTCATACATGAGCTATGTAATAACATGATAAATATTATACTATATGTGAATATATTAAATATAGCATATAAAAATCTCTTGGCTCTTCTTTTCATGTTCAGTCTTAACTAATCTGATGCCACAATAGTTCTGCTCCTCCTTCTGTCAACCCTACATGATAGAAAGAGAGGAGGCATCTTTATTATTTCCATTTTTTTGATAATAATAATAATCTTGTAGCTATTCTGTTAGACTGCTCAAGTACACTTACTGGTGAGTTTTTTTCCATGTAGCTTGATGTAAAGCAGTGAGAAGAGGGATGTAAGGGATGTGGGTCTTCCTGGCAGCACTAAGAGGGTAGTTTCTCCAAATCAGGAAGGAGAGGGTTTATGTCCGAGCAGGACTTTTGTTGTATCAGATAACATAGGTGGAATTGTGGAAGAAAGAACCAAGAGATTTTGTTATTTTTTTCTCATTATTGTGATTATCATGTACTTAACGTGCATAATATATAGATAAATGTTACATTTTCTATATATTTATACATAGTGCAATATTTATCATATGTTATATTCAATATGTATATAATAGGCTTTTATATGGAATGTGATTATTTTATTTTATGTAATATACTATGTCCAATTGCTAGAAATCATTTCTTAAATTAGCCAAATTAGACATGTTAAGTGACCTGTCTACATACCTGAAATCATCCCCATAAACTTCCACCTAATGATCCATGTTCATACTGAACACGTGAGTGTGGAGGAAATAGCCAGTTTCCTCCTATTATCTAGTCTCTTTTTCTATACTAATAGAGACCTAAATGTTCCTTTCCCCTCCTTCCTTGCAGTTTATTATGGTCATTTATCTGTTTTGGTCAATGGAAGTGAGAGGAAATGCTTGAAACTTCTAGGTCTTACTCTTAAAAAAGAATGAGTGTGCTTTTCATTCCTTGTTTCCTTGCCTTCTACTGACAGAAGTGTAGGTGTAAAGGTGGGAGCTGGAGCAGTAATTTTAGACTAAGGGCTAGAGACATTCTGTGGCATATGGGGAAGCAAGATAAAAAGAGGCTGGATCCCCCAAACTTTGAAGGTACCATATCAGCCCTGAAACATTTGGTTCATAATTCTATTACTTTGGGTCTCAGTTGGAGCAGCAGAAACTGTATTCTAACAAGGTAACTACCTCATCCCAGAAAGTCTTTTTATCTATGGCAACCCTTCAATATAGAAAAAAATTCTGTATTAGGGGCACCTGGGTGGCTCAGTTGGTTAAGTGACTGCCTTCAGCTCAGGTCATGATCCTGGAGTCCTGGGATCGAGTCCCACGTTGGGCTCCCTGCTCAGCAGGGAGTCTCCTTCTCCCTCTGACCCTCCTCCCTCTCGTGCTCTCTGTCTCTCCTCTCTCTCTCAAATAAATAAAATCTTAAAAAAAAAAATCTCTATTGTTTGTCTTAAGTGTGTTCTACTCTAGACATTTTTCTTCAGTTCCTTCAACTGGATTCCATATCTGTTCATAGACATCTCACCTGCCAGGAGCCATTCTTCCTCAAATGAAATTTTGCTGCTTAGAACAGAAAAGACTACTCTAGTTGTGAACTGAGAAGCATAGAGCTGAGTGATTCTTCTCAAGATAAGAAGGCAGTTCAGTTATGAATTAGCTTATCAAACAATCTCATTTATTTATGTAGTTAGTCATTAGGTTGAGATTATATCATAAGATAGGTTATGGGCAGGTAGCAGGAGTAATCAAAGGTGAATATGCTCTGAATTCTTATTGAATTTGTAGCAAATAAAAAACATGCCTTGATAACTTGTTTCTCAGTCAGAACCACCCCATTCTGTATCAACGAAATTAATAAATAACAGACTTTACATACATTTCATTACTGTAGAATTTCATTGTGTTGTTTGCTTAAATAGGTCCAACCTGTTGAGTTAAGCTCAAGGGTTGGATTAGAGGCTCAGACATGTTCTGGGAAGAGATATATACTTTTATTGCCCTCAGATATTTCTGGAACTCAGAATGAATGTCTAGAAATGTCTTGCCAGGCCTCGATCAGAAGGGGATGACTTGGTCACTCTTGCTTTTACCTCTCCATTCTGCAGTCATGAGAGAATTTTCTTCCTGGATTTATGGCTTTGGACTTCAGGCACCATGCTCACTAGTATTTAATATTCTTGGTCCATACATGTCTTCTCTTTTTGCTATAGTTTCAGAGGACTGGGTGCTGGCAAGGAAATTAAGAATATGGGGTTATTTCCCTTGATTCACTTACTGTTCTGTTCTGCTTAATTTGAGATTCCTTTTGAGTTCTCCCCTTGTTTGCCTGTACTTTCTTCTTGAAAGCCCCTCTGCCAATAGTGTCAAATAATGTTATTTCCAATACATCATTCCCTTTCATTCCTTTATGGGGGAACTAGGGCGAGAGGTGGTTAACAACTGTTAGGTTCCAGCCATTGAAACTGAAGAAAGCAATTGCAGCACTGCTGGGAAGGGGCTTTCACCATGAGCATGCGTGCTGTTCTGAGTAACTGCAAGCTTTCTTTAGCTCTTAATTACCCCCACACAAAGAGTAGTGTTTGCCCCTCATGCACCTGGGATTTACCCGCCTACTTTTCATTAGTGTTAATGGGGGTCTCCATGTATAAATCCTCTTCCCTTCCCCCACTGTCAATGTGGAATAGATGCCAAGAGAGCTTTCTGCATTTTCGCTCACTGATTGGTTTCAGATGGAACACAAAGCAAAGCTCTGAGCATGAGCACACTCCTCATCCACACGCTGCACTCCAGGCTTTATTAACACTCATGGGACTTCTTGTCTCATTTGCTGTCTCAGGAATGGTCAGAAACAATCCTTCCACTGTGCCCCACTTCACCCCCTCCCAAGTCATTGAAAATCACTTTTATTTTTTCCTCACCTCTGCCTGACTTATTTATTCTCTTTTCCTTGATATAAGTAGGCCAATATAAAGATCAGAAGCTAAAAGTAGGCAAAATTAGGAATTTCTCTTCCTTAGTTCCCACTAACATTCTTTAAGTTTCTTTCATGTCTTCCGGGTACCCAATTCCCTTTGGTTGCCCTATGTCACCAAATAGTCATTCATTGCATAGCCATGTCATCTTGCTGGGGCATTCATCTCTCCCAATCTACCCTTTTGTTTTTCAGGATCCTCCATATTTATATCTTAATTAGTTTCAGGATTCCTGGGATCTCCACATCCTCACTCAAATATTTAGCTCTCACCTTGTCAGAATATTATTCATTAGGAGAAGGGAACTGGCCAAGCTTCCATTAGAGACACATAAAACTCTCCCTTTTGTTATCCAGGCTGGCATTAAATCATATATTTTACCTCTAATGCCTTTTCTTTCTTATTTTTATTGGTTGGCTTAAACCTGAGTGTACTTATTGATGATTTTTTTTCCAGCTACCCAGGGTATAATGCAGTGAGAAGAGGCATGTGGGTTTCCTTGGCAGCACTAAGGAACAGTTGCTTCTAAATCAGAACAGAGAAGGTCATCCCAAATTAGGACACAGACACCGAATTTTTCTTTAGCTGTTGGCTGTGATTGAACAGTTTCCCTCCCATCCTCAGGGATGAAAGAGTTGGAGAGAGAAGGTACAATATCAGGGAGCATTTATGGGTGTCAACTCTTTTATCAAATAAAAGCAAACACCTTGATGAAATCCCAATAGTTCATTTTTGCCCTGGCTTCCCTTGTCTTTGGCGATGTTTCTAGGAAGAAGTTGCTGTGGCTGAGGTCGAAGAGGTTGCTGCCTGTGTTCTCCTTTAGGATTTTGATGGACTCCTGTCTCACATTTAAGTCTTTCAACCATTTGGAGTCTATTTTTGTGTGTGGTGTAAGGAAATGGTCCAGTTTCATTCTTCTGCATGTGGCTGTCCAATTTTCCCAACAGCATTTGTTGAAGAGACTGTCTTTTTTCCATTGGACATTCTTTCCTGCTATGGTGAGCACTGTGAATTGTACAAGACTGATGAATCATGGATCTGTACTTCTGAAACAAATAATGCAATATATGTTAAGAAAAAAAAAAGAAGAAGATAGCAGGAGGGGAAGAATGAAGGGGAGTAAGTCGGAGGGGGAGACGAACCTTTAGAGATGATGGACTCTGAAAAACAAACTGAGGGTTCTAGAGGAGAGGGGGGTGGGGGGATGGGTTAGCCTGGTTATGGGTATTAAAGAGGGCCCGTTCTGCGTGGAGCACTGGGTGTTATGCGCAAACAATGAATCATGGAACACTACATCAAAAACTAATGATGTAATGTATGGTGATTAACATAACAATAAAAAATTATTAAAAAAAGCAAACACCTATTTTAGTAAAATAGTTGAATTATAGAATTAATGTTTGTTGATCTGTATATTAAGCCAAAATTAAATCTTTTTGTGGGGTTAAGTTTTGTTTAAAAGGTCTGATAAAAACATTACAATTTTCAGAGGTCAAATTTCTTATTTAAGCACAAAGTTAAAAAGTTAACTATGATAATGAATATGCTACTTTACAGGTGTACCAAACCATGTCATGTATACTTTTGTGATTGATGCTCAAGAAAATGCTGTTATTCAGGGATCATTTACTATCATTTTGATAGTAAAGGATCAACTTTTTGTCTTTAGTACCACTGACCCACATCTTTTGTCATAAAGCTACAATGCTTTCCCATGATCTAAAGTTTGTTTGATGAAAAGAAACCTAAGTCATTAAGCTAATCAGAAACATCCTTCACATTAGCCTGGACCCCTCTGGGATGCTTCCTGACTCTTTTTTAAGATTTTATTTATTTATTTGAGAGAGAGAGAATGAGAGATAGAGAGCACGAGAGGGAAGAGAGTCAGAGGGAGAAGCAGACTCCCTGCTGAGCAAGGAACCCGATGTGGGACTCGATCCTGGGACTCCAGGATCATGACCTGAGCCAAAGGCAGTCGCTTAACCAACTGAGCCACCCAGGCGCCCTGGGATGTTTCCTAATTTCACCTATGTTCCTAGTATTTTTCTTTGTTTATATATGACTCTATTCCAAAAGTGTGCAGATTTAATATGTGACAAGCATGGTGGGAATATTCTTCCTTGCAGTTTGGAGGTCTGGATGGTATAGTACTATTGGTCCCTGAAGGCTGTTGGTATATTTATCACTGGACTTAGGTTTTCCAGGGATATGTTATCAACATGAGGTGTGACGTCAAGGTTCTTTGCTGATCTGTTAATTTCCCATGTTCTAAGACTATAGAATACTTATATTTGTTAATTTTTGTAGAGAATCTGATACATTTGAGGAAGTAATAGGTCTGATTTACTGATCTGACAAAAGCCCTTTGATTATTTTCAAGGAATTCAGAGTGTGTCCGTGAAACAAATAGTGCCCACCTTTCCAAGAGCACCACAATGGTTTGGTAATTAAGAACAAACAGCCTTGCTGACAAGGTCTGCAATATTTGATAAATTTCCTGTGAGTAAGAGCTACATTGAAAGATGAAGTGAGGCACTTGGGGAAGAGTCTCTGAGCCTGACTCAACATAGGAGGCTATGAAATGTCAATTATTTCTACTGTTGTGGACTTGGTGGGACTAGGGTTTTTGAGATATGATAGCCATGGGACAATCTGGTTGATTATGTAAAAGTGATAAATGCCTTAACAAAAGCATGTGTCTGAATTAGAAATGAAATAATTTGAAAGTCAATGCAGCATAGACTTTAAATTGCTTTTGGCCTACATGCTTAGTACACTAGTACACTTGCATAATAATTAAACCTGGCAGTTAAGTTCTAGAGAGCAGAGCTATCACTCTCCTTGTACAGGCAGGAAAACTGTGATCCTAATATCCACATCAGTCTTTAAAAAAAGGATAAATTGAAAGACACCCTTGTGTCTTAAAAAGTTCGACGCTTATGTGTATATGTGGGGGAAGCAAGATTGAGTGTGTGTGCCTGCTTGTAAACATAACTACCTTTCCACATAAGCTTCTCATTCATGTATGGAAATGATTAATGCCCAAGAGCCATCTTTACACTCAGCAGCTCCAGAGGATGTGGTTTGATTGGTTGTGGGTTCAGCAGTCATTGTTTTCCATGGGATGAGAAAGGACCTTGCATATTAAGGCTCTGCCCACTTTCCTCCTATCTGTCTCCACAGACACCCTCACTGGATTACTATCAGGAGTGAAATGAAGAATGAAGGTAAAACTCAGCACAACACAATATTATGCATCTGGTAAGGGAGCTCAGTTAATGGTTATTGCTGTTATCTTCATCAACATCACAAATAACCATGATAACTAGATATCCTAGGCCATGAATGGACTGGCTCATGAGGACAATTGAATCAGTGAAGGGCTTGATCTGTTTTATTCCCTTTAAAGAACATTGATGAATGCTCATTATGTAAGCTTACTATAAATGGTACAAAGAAGAGTAAGGCACAAATTCATCCTCAGGATAATGCACAATTCTGTGGGGATGAGGAGAAGGAACTCCACATAGATAAGTAATAAAAGGAATAAACGAGAGGACAGACAGAATGAGGAGCAGAGTGGGGTACTGAGCCAGGAAGGAACTCTCCAATTTCATTTTGATACATAGGGTCATGGCTCCAATTTAAAAAAGTCAGAAAGGGACTCTCCAATTTCATTTTGAAACATAGTGACTTTGTTGGGAAGGTACTAAATGGACTGGAGGAGGGGAAGAAAACTAGCTGGCATTAATTCAGGTCCCAGCTTACAGGCATGGGTGTATCTTAGCTGGGTTTAGGGTAGTGATGATCAAATTGTGGCCCAGAGGCCCCCTGCCTCAGAGTTACTTGGAATGTTTATTGGATGCAGATCTGTGGATTTGCCTCAGTGTTCTCATTAGAATCTCCTGGGGATAACACCCAAAGCCAGCGTTTGAAACAAGCTCCCCAGGTGATTCTTATGCCCACGAGAGTTTAAAAGGACACGTTCAGGAGAGAATGACATTGCAAAAGTTTGTCACTGATTTCTTCGAGAATCTTGGTTGGCTATGGAGAGATTACTGGTGGCCTTTTCTCTATCCCCTCGTATTTCCAAATTTAATTAAATGCAAAGTAGATGTAAGAAAGGGAGACAGAGTAGAATACATGATGGAAAGAGGTGAAAAAGAAAAGAAATTATCCAAGGATAACTTTTAAGATCTCCCTTCTTCACTTAACTCTTGAGGAGACATTCTAATTCTATGTCAAGGATTTATGGCCGAGATGGCAAATAACTAGCACTTGTGCCTCTTTTTGTACCTCCAGGACCCAGAGCAGTCATTATTCATAGTTGACAATACTTCCCAGTGAGGCCTAACATTGTCTCACAACTTCTTCCCATGTATATCCTTCCATGAAACCAAATTCAGTCAATGGAGTTGCTGTATCTGATGAAATCCACATGCCAATCTGGGGCATGCACAGTCCATCCCTATCTCTTCCAAAGAAACAAACGTGAAGAAACAAACAAACAAACAAACAAACAAAAAACAGTTCTTCTATAGGAATTAACTTTGAGAGATTTCGGAGGGTGCCTAATATTATAAGATAGCTGTGGGCCTATGTCCTGTTTGGAATCACCTGTCTTAAAACTGCAAACATACATTCTTAGAAGGTTGTCAAGCTCAGAGTGGGTCCTCAGGTAGGGCAGTATTTTGATCATGGTTTAGGCAGCTTTCTGCTAAGTCTTGGTGAGAAATACTCGTATAATCTTGTACAAGGTGGTGATCAAGAGACAGCTTCTGAAAGCAGGTGCCAGGGGTCACATTCCTGCTCTGTACCTTTCTGATCATGTGGATGGATAAGCTCAGATGCTTCATGTTGATGTTTTCTCATCTGTGAAATGAAAGTGATGATTCTAGCTACTTTAGTAACGTAGTGAGTAGATTAAATGAAATAATACATAGTCTCTGGCACATGAATGTTAGTGATTATTAATTAATGTGGGTATACCTATTGTGCTTCTCTTCTACATTAGAATATTGAGACCCAGAAGCACTAATCAGGATATAGAGGGGGAAAAAAACAAAAGCAAAACCAAACCCAAACCAAACAAAATGAAAAAAATTGGTATTCTCTTTTTTTTCATTTTAGGTTTTAAGCTTGAGTGGCAAAAAGAATCCCACTGAACTCACACATGATTCTATCCCACTTACCAGAGCAGGAAAGGACATTTGTGAATGAGTCCAAATTCAAGGATTGGAGAATATGCTTTGCCTGTTGAGGCCTCTGGATTATCCTAGAGGGTTTATATTGAATGGCTGTGACCAAAGGCGGGAGGGGGGAGGTAGCTGAGTGACAATTTCAAATAAAAAATGATTAACTCTACTACATAGAAAAAATGTCGTGGAAGGGATTCATGCATTTTTAAGCACCACACTAAAAGACAGATAAGGCTGTTGTAATTCTGCCTGCCTCTCATCGTCTCAGCAACTTAAGAGGCTCACATTCTCCTAGACTCTTCATGAAATTCCCTACAATCCAATTTCCAGGCCTAGTGCTGGCTGCAGTACCTGCCCTGTAAGTAAGCATTGTCTGGCTTCCTTCCTCTCTGTGGTGGCAAGGTAATGAACTGTTGGTTATAAACAGTTGAAAACAAATATTAGAAGGTCATTGTGCTGCTAAACTTTGATAAATTGAGAAATGTGAACTTTTGCGGGGCTTCTCAAGTATTGTCATGCAGGAAGCAGTGGAGTAAGTGGATTCATCTATCACTAGTGAAAATATGGGCACAGCATCACTGCTTGAAGGTTGAGCATGGAAATGCTCAACCCTGATTAAACGGCCATAATTCCTCAAGGCTATGACATGGCTGGCAGGCATGGGAAGCTGGGGCTTGAAAATATAAATTGTTGGAATTTATAATACACTGTCATTCTGTCAGGAAAAAAAATTGTTGGATTCTCTCTAAATTCAAACTATGGGATAATTATTTTAGCATTTTCAAATGCTGATTTGCACATGTATTTTGGTGGTCAAAGGAAAATCCGTATTGTTTTATTTGAACAGAAATATCATGCACAGTTTGCAGATGAAGGTAATACATAATATTTCTTTAAAATGCATGCCTTCTTTGTTAGCTTGGGTGATTTGTGAACAGCATTAAAGTATGGATTGTGAGGTTGGGATAATCAGGGATGCTGAATAGTAGAGTTATCCTTGAAGTTTCAAACACTTACATTGTAGAAATGAGAAATTAGCTAGTGGGTATATTTCTTTTCTCCCAAGAAGGAACCTCTCCTACATACATTGCACTTATTTCAGTTCTTTCAAAGAATAGGAGAAGGTGCAAGTAACTTATTGGAGCAAGAAACAAGGCATATGTCTGACACTCAGGACCGAGACCATGCTTGGAATGATCTTGAGTCAGATTCCTAAAGGTCAGGGTTATATCGGTGTCCCATCTATTTTATAGTACTCAGCATATGTACATAGTGAATAAATACTAAGTACAAAGAGGTTTTATTAATAATCTTAAGATCATAAGTCAACAAAAGTCATTGATGATGGGGACTTTAAAGGGATTTTTATACATCTAAGACATGTAGTCTTGTCACAGCAATAATTCTTTATTTAGCTATATTTATGTGACTTAGTGTATACCATGGAAGATAGGACAGAAGTACAAAGGTAAGACTTTCTTCAAGTGACTTACCATTTGCGGAAACAGAACTCAACCACATGTAGCTATATGCCTATGGTTATTTTAGAAGGCAAATGGGGTTAAACATATTCCAAGAAGGGAGAGAGCAATACTGGCTCAGTGATTACGGGAGGTTAAATGGAGTAGGTCCTTCAAAAGGACCTTAAATAATGAGGACAATTTTTAAAGTCTGATGGAATATTCTTATGATGGGAAATTTCAAAGGTAAAGGCACTCTAAGGATATGTATGATATTAAGATTCTCTAAGTATTTGCTCCACATTTCATGATATTCTGTAACTTCCCTTATCTTTCCTGAAACTTTTCTCTGAGCTCCCTCTTCCCATCTCAGGAGTTGACTCAATAATTCCTACTCTGCAGTTCCCCTTAGTTACCCTTTTCTTCACAAGGCATATGTACTCCCATTATCAACTGGCTTTACACTCTTTTGCAAAGATTCTATCAAATCTCTGTTCCTATGACTGCTATTCTTAAGGTGATTGGCTCTCCCCCTGCCATGCTCTGTTTATTTTCACTGTTATGTATGTGTCTCCTTTTCCTCTGTCACCCTCTTACACACCCATGGACTCATAGCCATGGTTGCATCCCCTAAAGCACCTAACATAGTGCTTTGCTTACAATAGGTGTAGAATAAATGTCTGCTAGATTTAATTTCCTGCTGCCAGTCTTTCTATAGTCATCTTCCTCAGTACTGAGCAAATGGGTCTATTAGATTGGAGCCCCTTGAAGATTGCGCCTCTCATATTCACTGGTCTCTTCCTAGTGTTTTTTGCAACACCTGGCACAGAGTAGGCGCTGAAAAATGTTTGACAAATGGATGGACGAATATGCATGGGTGGCCCCCATGCTATCTGTGTACTTGATGGAGCTCACACGTGTCAGCACTGCACCTGTCTGCACTGTCTGGTTTTGCCCGCTTCCCACAGCTGGTTCTAGTGAGATCAGTCAACACTTATCCAGGCAATGTGTGTGCAACCCGGGGCCAAGGTTTTGTCCCTTCTCCCCTTGGAGACAAGTTTTCATAGAGGAAGCTGTAAAAGAATAAGCAGACATAAACTGTATGCCAGATCTTCATTCTCCTCGTCAAAAGAGTATGTCCTGCTTACAGTGAGAATACAGAACAAAATCCAGAATCTTCATCCCATGACTTAAGTCAAAAAGATGGAAATTTTCGTGATTCATTGTTATAAGGAAGTATCCATCTCTCCTAGAAGCTAGGCAAAGTCCTGGCTATGATTTCAGTAATCAGATTAAGGCCTAAACATTGTATAGCTATAAATAATACGTTCTCTGTATAGTGTGTGGGTCTTTCCTGTTATAGAGTCTGGAGAGGCGTACGGACCCCTTTTTCTGGGAATACATACTTCCCGTTTGAAATTTGAAATGACAACAGATTCTTTGATTATGCAGAAACAAGACAGTAAGATGTTCCCGTAATAACCAAATAAACAGAAATACTATTTTTAAGCCCCTAAATGATATGGCAGTGGAGATGACAAATCTCATCTGGACCAGAGTTCTCCCCATGTAGATGGAGTACTCGAGAAAAATCTAATGCTAAATGATTCATAATCATAATGATCAGAATTGTAATTCTTTTAAAGAGAGGATTTAACTTCACAAGCCAAATTCAGCCATACCTGTTGAGAACTGTGAATAGCTTTAAAAATATGTAAGTTCTTCTTCCTATTTATCTTGTGGATGTAACTTGGCACTTTTATAAACAGGTCTTGTGTCATGTATTATCATGTTGACAAAGCAAGAAGGCTTCTACCCCAGACTTGTAGGTACCTTGACATGTCACAGATGAATAGAAGACATAGAGTGAGCAGGTGCAGGCCTTTGGCCTGGTTTCGTTACACTGAACCCACATAAGGAATTCCATTCAATGGTGAGGATATATCTGACTAGTTCAAAGTGATTCATTAGCACAAAGAAATAGTAGAGTGGGAACAGTTCTCAGAGCCTTTGGCAAGCATGTTAAAGCAGGCCCATGACAGATGAACTCAATGAACTAACAGCTTAAATGGCAGTTGGGAACTGGGAGTGCTGAGAAATGAATGTGCTGAACCTTACAATAGTGAGAAAAACTTCATGACTAGAAAACACAAACTTTCGAGCCCCTGTGGGAGAATGTATCCCATTATGTAAGCTTTAAGGGGAGGAGAAGGGAACTATACAGTTATACATGCCATTAATTAAACTTAGCACTGAGGGCATGGGTGTCTACCTTACTGCCTGATTAGCATATTAGGTCACGAGCATTAGATATTTACAGACTGTTTTTGCATCAGAAACCATAAGGGAAATGGCCCCTCAGAAGTCCATCTATAATTCATGGACCAAATCAGAAGGTATGCATGGAGATTTACATTGCTATGTATTCTTTCCCTTCATTCAAGTGGGAGCCAGCCATGCATAAGGAAGGTTCCCGCCACGCTGTGTAATTCCATTTCTGTTGGTGTTGTTTTCAAGATGCTTTCAATATCCTGAGGCATGGGCAAGACCATGGGAGGGAACGGTATATATAGATTAAATTAAAGGAATTAGTGGATCTTTGAAAGTTTTTCAGGTATCTAATAGACAAAAACAAATTATTATAAGTCTGGAATGTGGAAAGATACCTTGTGGGCACCACGGTCAGGTTAAATTTTGCAATATATGTTTTAGCTCTTTGATAATTCATGATTATTTAGTATAGCTGTTGCATTACCATTTTGAGGTGTTTTGCCATGTATTTGTATTTGTCTCCAATTTTAGAACCTGCTTTACAGAAAGTGGGCTCTTTGTGTATTTTTTAAAAATATTTTGGCATACACGTATGTAATGGATTTTTTTCAATTTAATGCATTTATTTTGAACATTTTACATAAAACCTCTTTTTAGGATTTTTTCTTAATTAAACAGCAAGCTATATGTTTTGAAATTTTCCTTGCAAAAGGTTAACGAGTTTAGCAAACAATTAATAAAAATTAAGAGAACAAATGAAAATAGCTTTTTAACGTATTATGGAATTTCTATCTTCAACGGCGAAGTGTTAAGGTGGGGATTATAAGTCACCTGTGAGGGCTATGTGACTAATCACTTTCACAATTAGACGGCCGCTCAGAACCATTCTTTCCTAAGCACCAGGGAGCAGCATGCCAGTCTCACTGAGTAATTGCGGGGCTAACCAAATCCCTCGCCAGTGCTGGGGGTGATGAGGCTGGTTGACTGCTGACCAGTGACTGGCATTGAGCACACACAGATGGTGGAGCATGGCATCCAGCACTATCTAGCACAGTGCTTACTTGTGCTCCAAGTTTTTTTCTGAATCCATTTTAGTGCAATTAGTTGGAAAAGATAAAAACTTATCACTTTCCGGTAACCTAAACCCAAATCCTAAAGTATGTACAAATTGAAAGTGGCCTGTTTCTAATATTAGATTTCAGCTTTCTGTCTGGTGAGCTTGCCCGTGTCTAGGTCAGGCAATAGGATTCCAGAAAAGATCAACATAACATGCACTTTTTGCCTTGTATGCGGTAAGACAATATGGACTAAGTTATGTGCATACATTAAAAAAGACTGTTCATTTTCCAGTGATTGTTAGGTGTGTAACTTCGCCTCCTATGTTATGTAATTCTTAGTTCATAGCAATTTCCAGCCACAAGAGCCAGGTCTTGTCTTCAATGAGATTACACCTTTCTAAGTATGTGTTTGTAAAACAGCAGTCTAAGCTTGCATTCCAGCACCGTCATACCACCCATTATCCATCTGACTTGATTCCTTGTACTGACCCAGTCTCAGAACCTCATGTCACCCCACCACATCTAAAATCCCCCTCAGGCGCCTGGGTGGCTCAGTCGTTAAGTGTCTGCCTTTGGCTCAGGTCATGATCCCAGGGTCCTGGGATGGAGTCCCTCATCGGGCTCCCTGCTCTGCGGGGAGCTGGCTTCTCCCTCTCCCACTCCCCCTGCTTGTGTTCCTGCTCTTGCTATCTCTCTCTCTGTCAAATAAATAAATAAAATCTTTTAATAAATAAATAAATAAATAAATAGATAAATAAATAAATAAATAAATAAATATAAAATAAAATAAAAGCCCCCTCAGTCTGTTCCCATCAGCCTGTGAGCAAAGGAAAGACACAGGTTCCAGAGACATCCCAACAGACCAAAGGCTGTTGATTGACCACATGGAATTGGGTACACATTCAAAGATGTCTCTGCCTCTGCCCTAGCTGGTTAAATGTGGGTAATCATGCACATCTGTAAGCCAGCTATTGCCTTTAGTTCAATCCCTTCTGATACAGAAAACCCAGGAGGTCAAAGAGAAGAGCTTTTCAGTTCTCTGCTGTGCTGACATACGGTGGTGCAAGTGGATCCTTGCCTAGTCCAAGTGTCGGAACACAGAGAAGGAAGGGTGGCCATACTGACCCTTCTTCCTATTGTTTTCATCTGCCTTATTTATTAATGTAGTTGTGTCTATTAGTTAAGGCAAGTACCCTGGAAACCGGAAGCCTTTGTTCTCTTTCTAGCCAGCTGAAATCACTAAGTAAAGCTAAACAATATTTCTCAGTTCTTTATTTATTCTTTAATTTATATTTGTAAATGTGGTATGCTTCATGATAAAAGAAGGTGGTGGGAATCATTTTAAGTTTGCAGAAGACTTGGGCAGTTGCATTTGTTTAAAGAGCTCAGAGGAATCTAGAGTTAGATTATTCCTTGTGAAGATGGCGGTCACCTCTGACTTCTATTCTGATGTGACCCCTGGAGAGAACATTAATCAAAATGGGAGCTGATCATGACATGGAAAAACAGAGAAGAATTAAAGTCAAGGAGAAATTCATATGCAATATGTGGGAATTATCAAATATATTATGGTATTAATAATAATTTAAGAGTTTCTTTAGGGTGGTCAAGAATAATATGAAAGAAGGAAAGACAAATTTATTTTGCAAGACAAGCAACCAGAAAAAAAATGAGTAAATCAGGCATTAATGAGCAGCCTGAGAGTCCCCTTGGGATGTCTGAATTTAAGAGTTTCCTCCCAAATCTCAACTCCAGTTGCTTGTTTGAAATTCCTTGACAGGATGGGCAAGAAACAAGTTGTATGGTTGCCTTCTCTACTCTTTCTTTTTCAGTCATGTTTTCATAAAATCCTATCAGGCATCTCTACCTATAGGGATGGAGACAGTAGTGCCTCTTTCGCAAAGACTGTGTTTCCTCATTCTGGGTCATTCCTCTACTTTAATTTCTCCTTTTGTCTATATGCTCACTACTGGCCACATTCTTTTCTGCAAAAAAGGAAAGAGATCAAGTCAATGTAATTGCCCTATGGAATTTATTATTATTTTTTCTTCAGGGGATAATTGCATTATCATTGTATTCCTAGAAACACCTTCAGTTGTTTTTTTTTTTTTTTTTAAGAAAGGAAAAAAAAAGAAAAGAAAGGAAAGAAAAGAAAAAAGGAAAGGAAAGGAAAGGAAAGGAAAGGAAAGGAAAGGAAAGGAAAGGAAAGGAAAGGAAAGGAAAGGAAAGGAAAAGAAAGAAAAGAAAAGAAAAAGGAGAAGAAAAGAAAAGAAAAAAAGAAAAAGGAAAGAAAAGAAAAAAGAAAAGAATCCCTGAACCATTCACTGTGTAGCCCACCAAAATAGAGGAATTTCAGGTATGTTGGTGGGCATAGTTAAGGATTTGTGACATGATTCAAATCATTCCACTTATCAGTTCTCTACTTTGTTTAAGATAAGGCCAGCCGCATGTCTATACTGGTCTTTGGGCATCTCATTTAAAGGAGGGGAGTCTCCTCATTTATCCATAAGGCATATATTGTGGTTGTGGTACAAATAGGAATGCAGAAAGGACAGAAAAGAAAGGAACATTTTGACTAAAGCCATTTCTCTCTTAAAGAAGTCTTGTTAAACCAAAATAACATTTGCTAGATTCTTTGGGGACTGGGAAACAACTTGAATGATCAATATGCTTCCTTGATTTGCTTTATAAAACCAAGTGGCTTTTCTCTCATTAGTGAAAATTAAAGCTTGCATCCCTGTGGGTATATATGATCTGCTTTTTCATATCCCTTATTTCCTCCTTGAGTCTATGAGACTAGTTTTGGGTAATAGTTGCTCCATAGAAGTTTTAATAGAACAGATTCCTCATTTTAATTTGCCTCCAGATAATAGTTTGCTTTCTTAATTAATGCTATGAAAACACACGTTATGATCTTTACCTGAAATACATTTTGATTAACACCAGTACCTATGGTTTTGGTTGACTAAAGTACTCTTTTCCCCCTGCTGAGAGCTGTGCTCTGTTAAGCAGCTGCTTCATTCCACCCCAGAGGTTGCTACATTTTGCCAGCTGTAAGAATAATGTTTATTTATGATAGAGTTTATAAAGATCCTCATATCAATTGAGAAAATATCCCCCCATTCTCTGAGACAGATCAACATCTCTTTCATTATTGCTCTTACCTTTGCTCTTTCTCAGTCTGCCCTGTCCCTCTTACACGTGATCTCAGTGTCTGTATAACTTCACGAGATAGAATGCCTATGAGCTTCTTTGAACAACTACTCGTAATAAGGATGACGATAAAATACTGGCAGTTTATTGAGCAATGCCTATGCATTTGGCTTTACTGCAGAGTTTTTGCATTACATTATCTCACTTGTTTCCACAACAATCCTATAAAGCAGGAAATATTATTATTCCTCTTACACAGAGGAAACCAGCTGAGGTTCAGAGTGGTTACAGTATGAGTGGAGGAACAGCTGTACTGTGCCTGCTTTGAATCTATCCATTCTTTAAGTTGAAATTAAGCAGTCTAGCTCTCTACATGGCTACTGTTCACTTGAAATGAAAGGCCAGGAGACACTGACAAACCTCTGTATAGCAGAGTGTCTGTTCTAAAGGGCAAATAAAATCATGATGCCCTCCCAGCTTAAAATTATTCAGTTGATCCAAATCTCCCTCAAAATAAAGTTCAAGTTATTTTTCATGATGTCTCCAACCTTCATGGCCTGACTCTGGCTAATGTCTTGGATTCCATCTCTCCTCATGTCTACCCTCCCTTTTGAATTGGCCTGACTGCCAAGGATTTGTACATTTTCCTTTTGTCTATTCACAACTTACTTCTTTCTCTACCCTGGCTGGATTCTACGCCCCTTCAAGTCTCACTTTGGGCAGTCCTACTGATGGGTGGCCCTCTTGACAATCCCTGCATCCTGTTTGGTTCTCTTGTGTTCACATAGCACCCCAAGCTTGCCTATCTCTTTATCCAGCTGGATTTTTCAATTACTTACCAGATGAAGAGACCCTAGAAGGCAGAGGCATCTTCTCTACCCCTGCCTTTCCATACACTCAGTTCCTGGCACCAAATAACATTCAAATAATACATGCTCAGTGAATGAATAAGCAGAGGATCAAGGCCAAACTAAAATACACCTTGATAAAACTTTACAAGGTTAATATATGTTACTGTTATTACTTCAAACTCAAGTATGGGAAGGTATTTCCTGTCTCCCTTCAGGTCAGTGCATGGTGGTTGGTTTAGGGTGGCATGAGGTCAAAGTCTGGCAAATGAGTTTGGTTAATTTGACTAGAACAATCAGGAAGCAGGAGTTTTCCATTACTGAGGACATTGAGCTGGGGAAATACAGATCTGGATCTGCAGATGGCCTTCCAAATGAATAACCCTGATTAAAGTCAATTCAAGTTGGGTTTCTATAACTTCCCACTAAAATAATCCTAATACCCTCTCTTGGTTTATAGTCTCATTTTACTCTTTTCTATTCTTCACCCCTGTCAATCCTTAAATGTTTGCCTGAATTATTTTGAGATGTAAATGTGATCATGTTGCTTCCTTTCCTAAAAGGTTTCACCAACTTTCCATAACCCTTCAATGAATGCTTTAGTATTGACTAAGACCCCAGTCTACCTGTGTAGTCCTATTTACTGCTACTGCCTCTCAGGTCACAGCTCTAACTCTTATATTTGATATTCCCTTTCCACAAGATGAGGTTTCCAAGGGCTTGCCATATGCATTACTTTCAGTCTGAGTATCATTCTTATCCAACCTTGGGCATGAATGTGCCTATATTAAATGCTGATCAAATGTCATCACTTCCCAGCTCCTGTACTGTTAGTTGCTCCATTCTCTCTCATGTAAAATTTAAACTTGCTTCTGGTAGCATCTATTGTACTAAGTTGTAACTGTATAATTTCATCACTATCTCTCTATGGAACATATGATCTTTAGGGTCAGTTTTGGTGTCATGTTCATCTTTGCAGACATATTGTATAACATATTCTTGAAACACAGTAAATGCTCAATAAGTGTTTATAGAAAGAGTAAATAAGTGGATTGAATTATGTGATGCTCCATTAATTATCAGTATGAAGCAAGAGTTGGCAAACTTTTTTCTGCAAAAGATCAGATAGTAAATATTTCTTTCCTTATTTAAGATTTTATTCATTTGACAGAGAGAGACACAGCGAGAGAGGGAAAACAAGCAGGGGGAGTGGGAAATGGAGAAGCAGGCTTCCCACTGAGCAGGGAGCCCGATGTGGGGCTTGATCCCAGGACCCTGGGACCATGACTGGAGCCAAAGGTGGATGCTTAATAACCGAGCCACCCAGGTGCCCCAGAGAGTAAATATTTGTGGCTTGCAGGCCATACCATCTCTGTCACAACTGTTAACTGTGTGTTGTAGAGCAAAAGCAGCCAGAGACAATACAAAAAAAAAAATAAATAATAATAATAATAATAAATGGACATGGCTATGTTCCAAAAATATTTCATTTACAAAATCAGCTGGCTAAGTTTGTCCCAGGGCCTTAGATTGTCAATTACTGACATAAGGGAAGGAGAGATCGTAGTTCTTATACTGACTATAGATAGACTTTGAAAAAGAGGTCCCTGCATAAAATAGATAGAAGGTTGGGGAGAGAGCATGGGGCATAGACTTTATGATAATCATGTCAAAGTTCATATCCTTTATATATAAACAAATCCATTATATTTCATTAAAATCTATCTAGTTGCACAATAAGTGCTGATTGAAAACAAAATCACTCTCTATTTGAAGAAATTTCAGATAAGATGTTCAAATTTAATTGTGAGAATGCTCTCTGTAAGTAGAAAATGTATTTCACTCTAAAGAGTCAGTGGATCCCTAACCTTTTTTTTGAGAAATACAGAGGTGTTTTTACTTTCCCTTAGTTTTCAACGAAATGCCATTTTTTTTTCCAATTTTATTCCTTAAACTTTTCCAAAAACCCAAAACCAAATGAGAGTTCTCTAGCCTAAAATCAGTTCAAAGGTATCATACTTAAGAAGGGCTTCATTTTGCAGATCAAATGAAAAGTACTGACTGTTGTAGTTTTATATATTTTCTTAAATAATTCAATTGTAGAATATTTCATGGTTTCCAATTGTGAGTCTCCTCTGAGCACTGAGCCAGCATGGTCAGAAGCTGTGGGCTTGGAAAGAGATGGAAAAACTTGAATTAGAAGACTATACATGAGCAAGCATATGGAAATCATTTAATTATTTGAAGGTCATCTTTTGGACAATGTCTGCTGGTCCCAGCTGGAGCTTAATGTAAAAGCCCCAAAGCTCTAGCAATACCCTCTACCCCTCCAGTGCATTTCACCAAAAAACCATACAAATCTACACTCTAATTAGGTTTTGAATGGATCTGCCTAACCAACAAAGATACTTTAGACAGATATGATATTGTCACGGCTGCATCCTGTTTTTCTGTGTTTTTTTTATGCCAAATTACACATATTACACTTTTCATTGTGCTTCATTTCTGTTTATTCAGCTTGGTATACACAGCTGGAATGGAATTTCGGATGCTTTGGTTTAATAAAGATATCACCATATTCAAATGGTCTTTTGTATGAATGGTGTATAATCTCCTTTTATTTTCTAAGTTTTAAAGAGACTTGGGGGGGTGCCTGGGTGGCTTAATCAGTTGAGTGTGCCACACTTAATTACAGCTCAGGTCATGATCTCAGGGTCCAGGGATCCGGGCTGGCATTGGGCTCTGTACTCAGTGGGAGTCTGCTTGAGGATTCTCTCTCTCCCTTTGCCCCTCCTTTGTCTCTCTTTCTCAAAAATAAAAATAAATAAACCTTAAAAAAAGAGAGAGACTTGGAATTGGTGCATAAAAGCACTCGAAATCTTCTGCACAGCAAAGGAAATAGTCAACAAAACTAAAAGGCAACCTATGAAATGGGATAAGATATTTGCAAATGACATATCAGATAAAGGGTTAGTATCCAAGATCTATAAAGAAATTATCAAACTCAACACCCAAAAACAAATAATCCAGTCAAGAAATGGGCAGAAGATATGAACAGACATTTCTCCAAGGAAGACATACAAATGACCAACAGACATATGAAAAAATGCTCCACATCCCTTGGCGTCAAAGAAATACAAATCAAAACCACAATGAGATACCACCTTACCCTGGTCAGAAGGGCTAAAATTAACAAGACAGGAAAGAACAAATGCTGGTGAGGATGCGGAGAAAGGGGAACCATCTTACACTGTTGGTGGGAATGTGAGCTGGTACAGCCACTCGGGAAAATAGTATGGAGGTTCTTCAGGAAGTTAAAAATAGAGCTATCTTACAACCCAGGAATTGCACTACTGGGGATTTACCCCAAAGATACAAATGTAGTGATCCAAAGGGACACGTGCACCCCAATAGTCACAGCAGCAATATCTACAATAGCTAAAATATGGAAAGAGCCAAGATGTCCATCAACAGATTGGATAAAGAAGATGTAATATATATATATATATATACACACACACACATATATATATACACACACACATACATATATACATATATACACACACACACAATGGACTATTACTCAGCCATCAGAAAAGATGAATACTACCATTTACATCATCATGGATGAACTGGAGAGTATTATGCTGAGTGAAATAAGTCAATCAGAGAAAGACAATTATCATATGGTTTCTCTAATATGTGGAATATAAGAAACAGTGCAGAGGATCATAGGGAAATGGAAGGAAAACTGAATGGGAAGTCATCAGAGAGGGAAACAAACCATGAGAGACTCTTAACTCTAGGAAACAAACTGATGGTTGCTGGAGGGATGGTGGGTGGGGGAATGGGGTAATTGGGTGATGGGCATTAAGGAGGGCATGTGATGAGCACTGAGTATTATACAAAACTGATTAATTATTGAACACCACATCTGAAACTAATGATGTACTATATGTTGGCTAATTGAATTTAAATAATTAAAAATAAAAGAAAAAAATGAAAGCTTACAAGCACAGATAGAGCCTTTTGAAACAGTGGAATGTATAAAACATGGGCAGTTTAGACCCACAAAGCTAAATCTCTTTAAGTGCTCCCAAGTTAAGTGTCATTCCCTTCTAGGCCAGATATATACCTCCTATATCAGTCAAGGTTGTCCAGAGAATATAATCAATAGGACATCTGTATATGTACATAAACACATATTTTATATGTATATGTATTTGTATAATATTATATGCTATTATATAATATGTATATATACATTATATGTAAACATATGTGTACATGTGTATATTATGTAGGAATACATATATGAGTTTTTGTAATAATGTATTTTATAGACTATAATATTCATATATTCATTATATATACATATATAACTATTGTGTATATTTGTGTGTGTGTGTATGAAGAAATTTATTTTAAGGAATTGACTCACATCATTGTAGGGGCTGGCAAGTGTGAACTATATAGGGAAGGCCAGCAAACTAGAAACTCGGAAGTTGATGATGTACTCTTAAGGGAATTTCCTCTCTGGGAAACTCCAGATTTTACATTGCAGACCTTTCAACTGAGTGGATGAGGCCAACCCACAGTATGGAGGGTAATCTTTCTCTAATGTTAACTGATTGTAGATATTAAGTATATCTATATAATGCCTTCACAGCAACATCTAGATTAGTTTTTGATTAAATTACTATAAATTAAATAAACAATTTGATACATAAAACTAGCCATCTCACCCAAAATGCAATAAAAAAGATGAAGAAATTTCTTAATATAAATATAACAGAAATAAAACTTTTAACAAGAAGTAGATAGGCAAAATACACTGGTTAGAAGTACTGACTTTGGAAGTCATCAAATCAAAGTTAAAACTCTAGTCCTGCCACTTATTAGCTTTATAAATCTGGGAGTAGTTATAGAAGTCTCCCCTCCCCCATGAGCCACTCCTTTCAGCCTCCATATGCCTGTATAATCCCTCCTTTTTGTTTTTTTGTCTGCCTGGTGACACACTGACATTTTTTGACCAATTGAACATGTCAAAGATGACACAGTATTTTTTCTGGGTCTAGATTTTAAGAGCTATGCAGCTTCCACCTGTTTTTTTTCTGGATCACTTATATGGCTTCTGAAATCTGAATACTATGAAAAAAACAAGGTGCAAGAAAAAACTAACTAGCCAGGGAGAGATGCCATGTGTCCAGGTAGATGCCCCGCCAGTGGACAGATGTTCCATACTAGATGATGCACCAGGCAAATAAATAAAGAAGCCATATTGACATTTGGATGATTTCAAGCCCAGCCCCATCTGACCAGAATCCTCTTCCGAGTTTCTATAAAATTAGATTTTGGAGCCTTCCATTGTCCCTGAACACAGTGGAAACAATTTCACATTTCATTATTATGACGTGGAATTTTTGTAGACATGCTTTATCCATTTTAGGAAGTTCCTTTCTCTTATTTCACCAAGAATTTTTATGGATAATGTCCATTAGATTTTTTCAAATATGTTTTATAAATCTTTATTTTTTTTCTTCTTCTATTAATTTGGTGACTTACATTCATTGAATATTTTCGGGGGGGGTGTAGTGAATCTGTGAATCAGTTTGGGAAGAACTGATGTCAAAATAGTATTAAATCTTCTAATCCAAGGACACAGCATATCTTTCCATATATTTTGGTTTAATTTCTCTGTTCAATGTTTATATAGTTTCAAGGTAGAGGTTATGCATATTTTGATAAATATATTTGTGTATTTTATGTTTTTCATATGAATGTTTTATTTATTTTTCTAATTATTTCCAGCTAGTATGTAGAAATAAAGTTAAATTTTGAATAGTGGTAATGTACTATACTATCTTGCTAAAATCATCTATTATTTGCAGTTTTTGTTCTTCTTAGAAATTCCCTAAGGTTATATCTTTCAACAGCTTTAAAACTCTATGCTTTGTCTTTCATAAGCCCATAAAAGGAGAAAGTGAATCCAGAGGATTTTAGGGGCAGACAATAAATCCAATTTAGGCAAAAGTTGAATTGGGATTAAAGTGAAGGAAAGAAGAGTAGGGTGTGATATCTGGAAAGAATTTGATGGCCAAAATCCAACTGGGCCACTAAACTTTGAACACTATGTGACTAGGCACAAGCACAGAACTCATGTTACAGTTTGCTAGGGAAATGGCTCTACGTATGAAGAACCGAAGAGATTGACCCAGTTAAGTCTCCTTGGGAGCAGGGTCAAGGCCCACTCAAGCTAACTCATGAAAGGAGTGATTTATTACAAGATGTCAGTATGAAGCAATTGAGAATCTGAGGCTAACTACTAGGTCATAACTAGGTCTCATGACAAATGCAAACAAGGGAAGTTTTGACACCAAGACCAAGATAGGTGGTTGAACTTTTGAGGGCCATTCCAATTCTAAAAGTCTATTGACTAATTCAGCTATTCCTAATCTGTGGACTGCAGGTCCATCAGAAGTGAGCAAAGGGTTAAATATAAAGAATCTTTGAATCTATATGCATACAATGTACTGTAGTTTGAAAAATATTACCATATTTAACACATATATGTTCTGTGGAAAGAGAGACTGATGTCCCTGGGGAGCCTTGAGTTTAGCACCTCCTCAAACTTTTATTTTTTCAATTGTTCAGTATCTATTTCCTGTAAGTGGGGCCTTGCTACCTTGAAACGAGTTACAAAATTTCTGTTTGAGGGCAGTATCTGTTGCAAGCAGAGAAGTAGGACTGATTTAAAATTCAATGAGATTTTAACAAGTCTTAATCTGAGTTAACTGGCCAATTTTTTTTTTTTTTTTTTTTTTCAGTAGTATTTCAGTACTCTTTATAGATTTGGCACTCTGGTCAGATGTCTGGTATGTCTCTTTATTTTGTACCACCCTTTGTTTTGTTTGTTTGCTTGCTTGCTTATATTTCTTGAAAAGGTTTTTGTGTGCATGTGTGCCCATGTGTGTGCCCATGTGTACGCACATGTGCACTTAATAGTTTTAAGGTGTTAGTACATTTACAATAGCTTTTGGTCATTTTCTCAAACACTGACAGGACATTAACTATATTACGGATCTCTAAAAAATTCTTTGGCATCTAAAAGGGATCTTCGTACAAATGAAAAATGTGCAACTACCATATTGAGCTGTAAAGCTACCAGCTGCAAAAACAAGATGTTTTTTATTTTATGGTGGGATGTATTTTTTTGTTGTTGTTTATAAACTCAATCTCATTTATAAAAGCATCCAAAGTGTCTTTTTTCATTCAGAGATTGCTATTCCATTTTATTCATTTACCCAAATGCCCACTTTCTCTATTACAGAAGTCACTGCTCATTTGACGTCCCCCTTTTTCCTACTCCACCCATCTCCCACCGAATAAACGAAGGCAGTATCATTTGTAGAAATGTCAGAATTTACATCATCATCTGTCTATATTTCTCTCTTGAAATAATTTAGAATCTGTGGCATTGTAAGAGTTTTTTAGCTTAAACAATTCTGAAATTTTTCATAGAGTTTTCCAGATGTTTTTCCTGAATGGAAACTTTGTTAAACCATAATCTGCCGGGACCTCAAAAAATATTTGGTTGGTTGTTTTTCCTTTTCCTCTCTCTGTTCCAAATTGAAATTGAGTTCTATGTCATCTCTGGTCAGAAAGATTTTTTCTCCCTTCTTTTCCTTCCTCACCAGACCATGCTACACTTTTAGAGTAATAAAACATCACTTAAATGAAATGTACAAGGCAATAACCACTGAGCTCAATGCCATTAAATATTTATCAATACAATAGTACAAGTTTGACTATGAAGTAAACATTAAGTCCTGCAAATTTAATAGTTTCCTGTAAAAGAAAAAAAAAATCTCTCTCCAAGCTTTTGCAGCCCAGAATACCGGCCTTAACAAATAAATAGTTCACTGTGTGCCAAAACGGAATTGCCAAATGATTGACCACATCCTATAGTGCACAGGGAAAAGGCCAGTATTGTTTGTACATGTGTGTTTCATTCAATATTTGACTTTGGTGGATAAATAGCATGAAGTTGGTATTTCTAAATTAACCTTTGTTTTTAACTAAGTACAGATGAGAGAGGATAGGTGTGGGGGAAAGACACTGAAGGATTTAGGGAAAGAGGAACATCAGGAAATCTTGGCCTGAAGTATCCTGCTCAGATGCAAGAATTGCTGATTTGACTTTGAAGGGGTCAGACCCCACTTGGTGAATTTTCTGGACTGACATTGATATATGTAAGAAAACCAACCACTGCTTCTGTGCTTTTTTGTTCTTGTTCCCCCAGGAAAGGATAACAAAGTAAAAATTTAAAGAAGAGGTTTTAAGATACTAAAATGCAGAGGAAATTACTAATTATGATGACACACTGACACCAATGATGCTTCTTTAGTAAAAGCTAAATGCGTGTCATTAGCAAAAACTATCTTAGATTGGGTAATTGTTATCATTTTTTAATTTGTATTGGGAATACTGGAGTAATATATTCTATGAGGACTATACTCATTAATTCAATCAAAAAACACTAAATTCAGGGTATCTTTTACATTTTGAAATATTCTAGAACACACACACACACACACACACACACACACACCTTACTTACATTTCGTCTATTGGCTTCCTAAAGCAATAAATTACCTATAGATCACAGATATTTCATATTAATGTAATTATGATAAACAATTAAATACCATTAAATATTTAATCCTAGACATAGTTATGTATTTAGCAGAAAAGAAATAAATGTTATAACAAAGAGGATTATGAAAATAAAAATAATATTTATAACAAAAATTATAACCTCTTTTAGTGACTCTTCAATAAATGCTGAAATATTAGAAGCACTCTTCTAGACAACTAACTTCCAACAAGTCTAGGTGATTTTTTAATCTTATAGACTCCACATAGCCCTCTATACCATATACCCTTCCAGAAAGCCATGACCAGAGCACACCTCTCTACGGTGGAGAATCCAGAGTTTTGCAGCTTTTCTACATGAGTTATTTTCCATGCCCACCTCTCCTTTCTTCCTAAGTTTCAAACACTTTGCTTCTCTTTTCTTTACTCCTCTTCTTTCCTTTTGCTTTCTCTTCTCTTTTTCCCTCCCTCTGCTCTTCAACTGATTTCCCATTTCTGCTCTATAATCAGAGCCCTGTTCCTTTCATCTCATCATCTCTCAAGAAGGAGAGATGTCCTATATATATTTTGTTCCAAGGAGATTAGTGAAGAAGTCTGATACATGAAGAAGAAATCCACTCTCTGGGGTAATACGATTCAGTGAAATGTGTTATGAGGGGCCTATTTTCTAAGAGTTCAGGTGCTGGAGGAAGGCTCTGGGACTTCATTGAGGACCCAGTGAACCCAATGCCTCTGGGTCTGGATGTAAAAAGCAAGAGTTGTACAATAATTCTAGCCTAAGAAATTGGTAAATAAGAATGGTACATTCTGATCATTTTAGAACCTAAGACATCGGTTTGGTTGTTGAATGTCTTTCTCTAACCACACTAATAACTTTTTCCAGTTCAACAAAGCAGACTTTTTAAAATTGGAATGTTGGAATATGAATAACACAGATCCTGTCTGTTTTGTTCTCACATGGGCAACCACTGTTTATATAGGGTGTTAACCTTCCAGAATTTTAGCAGAATCCAGTGCCTCATATAGCCATAAAAAAACAAATCCATTCCACCACGGCTTTAGGGAGAAATGTGTATTTTGCTCAAGATTTCATTGAAAAGAAGAAGAGGACTTATATTAAAAGTTACATAGCAAAAATCAAGATAAATTCTCATTTATTATGTCTGTTCTTTTCTAAACATTTGCTTTGACCTCCAGCCACCAAGTCATCTCTATAAAAACTTTCAAAGCAGCCTCTTTATTTTCCCTCTCCTATGTTCTGTGTTCCAGAACTAGGAATCCTCCTTCTGGATTTTTCCATATTTTTCATTCCATGTTTATTTTATGAGCAATTTAAATCTATGGCAATCTTTACCCACTTTCACCACCAAATCCATTTCCCTTCTTTCAAACACCAGCCAGCCCCTTATGATGATCCACCCTCCTTAGATGTCAATGACAGGTTGCTAGTTTGCCCCTTTTCTCTCTTGTCACAAACACAACATTTATGATGTATATTATATATAATATTAATAATATAATTTTATTGTAATATATAATGTATTAAATATATATTTGTATATATATATATATTATTTCCAGCCATTTGATGTCATGCAAGGTCTTTAACCTCTCTGAGCCTCAAGAATAATAACAGTACTTATCTCAAAAGGGAATAAAAGGTGTGTGTGTATGTGTGTATATTGTGGGTTCAGAATAGTGTCTGGCCCATGGTAAGGGCTACAGAATTGTATGTGTTATTATTTTTATTTATCATCTATAGCATATCATTGGAGTTTACTAAAGGAGTTATGAAAATAAAAGTTTCAAAAAAGACTAAATAAAACATGATTTAGCTAAAAATCTAGCTCAGAGGACAGCTTAATAAAAAAAAATATTTAAAGAGAACTAAAGTATTTTTCCCCTTTATGTAGATTTGGCAAGACTCAAGTGTCATACTCTGACTTTGTGTTGCACCCCAAGAAAAACTCTTACCTTCACCAGAATCTCTGCCTTCTTTCTGGTTGTGCCTAGAGGGGTGATCAGATGACCTAACTCTTTCACTTAGTAAGTGTCAAAATTTACATAGGAACGTGAATAGGGAGCTGTCACTGCCTGGCTCTAGGCATCTTGCCAGGTTGTGAAGTCGAATATTCGGTTGGGTTTGTATCTCATCATTACAGCTACGGCCTTCCAGGGGGGACCAAAAGGGCCAGAAGGCGATGAATTAATGAAGCTCTGCAGGAGGTCTAAATGGAGACAAAAGTTTTCATCTATATTTGTTTAAGAATGTTGAAGTAGAGACTGCTTTCCAAATGCCATGTCTAATTTAGGAGCAGGCCTGCAGTGGTTATAGCCCAATATCACCATGTCTCTACTGCCTGCTAAAGCTGATACCAGGAGACACCATGCTGTGGAAACAATGTTATCAACATAATTGGATAATATTTTTTTGGTGCAGTTCTGCCTTAATTTAAGCTCATTTTACATCTTGGGGAAGGAAGTGTTTTCTCAAAACTTTGGGGGTATATTTAAATGTCTTCCAAAAAATAAAGCCTAGATCGAACACACGAAGGAAGGTTAATGCAGATCAGGGATACAGAGACTCAAAAGGAGGTTTTTACATCGGGCGACGGAGGTTTGAATCCTGGCCCTGCCACTTCCCGGCCGATGACTTTGGGCAGGTGACTTCAAATTGGTACCTCTAGGTTTTTCTACTGAAAACGTCTATGACTAATAAATGTTTACGACTAAGGTGTGCTTCTGAGTATTGTTGTGGGAAATAACCTCCCCATGAAAATATCTTGAGAAGTAGAGGGGAAGAAGGTGAGATCCTGGGTAAATATGGCGGTAGCTAAGCTACTCTGCACGACCAGATGAGAGGAAATTGTTTTATGCTTCTGAGAGTAGCATAAAGGATAGAGAGGAATGGGTGCCTGGGTGGCTCAGTCGGTTAAGCGACTGCCTTCAGCTCAGGTCATGATCCTGGGGTCCGGGGATCGAGTCCCACATCGGGCTCCCCGCTCAGCGGGGAGTCTGCTTCTCCCTCTGACCCTTCCCCCTCTCATGTGCTCTCTCTCACTCTCTCTCATTCTCGCTCTCTCAAATAAATAAATAAATAAAATCTTAAAAAAAAAAAAGAATAGAGAGGATTTCCAAAAGACAAATGGGAGGGGGGAGGAATTAACAAAATGGCACGAAGCTAGACCCACGTGGCTTCATAGATCTCAGGCAGTGGGTGGCTATACTTGTAAGACTTTTAAGACATTAAATAACAAGAATAGTAATATACAATTTTTAGGGTTGTTCTCTGATACTGGTGTAATCCCTCCTATTCCAGAATTCTCACTGATAGCTACAAATCACATCAGTGATTAAGTGTTTTACTGTTGGTGACACCAGTGGTGGAAATTGAGGAGAGGAAAGACTTAGCCAAGTTCTATCTCTGGTTCATCATGGTGTAGAAAAGGGGCACTGTTGGAAATAGGAGCTTGGTTATAGAAGTGACAGTGAGAAAATAAGCCCACCGGAAAAATCACAAATATGTTGGAGAGATCAGGTTAACTCCTGGGTACAGAAGGAGGATTTGAGATGAAGATCAATGGACTCGGCAGGTCCACGTGATATCTGGGTTACAGACGTACAACAATCAGTGTGCTGACTGGCATGCATATGATTCAATAAATGGTTATTACTTTTGTGAAGCCAATGAGGATAGCTTAAAACAAAAAATTCTATTTTGAGTAAATAATATTTTACCCTTTACAATGTCATTTCACTTTTTAATCCCTTTATCTCGTGGATCAGGTTGTTCCTTTCCTCCCTCAGTGGTTTTCCCCAGAATATAAGTCATCACAATCTAGTCTACTTTGGTTACATATTAGTTTAGGATAGATTTTTCAGGAATGAGGTTATAACCATCTTTTCTGCTCACAAAGCATAGTAAAGTGCCTGGTGCGTAGGTGTAGTCAACAAACCTCTCTTGAATAAATCAGTGTGTTTGTGTTTGATTCTCACAATAATAGATAGGAGGAATATTGTTTCCTCTCATTTATGGACAAACTGAAGATCAGAGTGATGTGCCCAAAGTTGTGTAGGTAGTAAGTGACAGTCATGGTTTAGGCCTAAGTCTTCTTAGAGATTAGAATTCTCATCTTACTTCATTTCATTGCAAGTTTTTTTCCAAACAGATAAGGCAAAAAGTACCAGAATTTAAAATTTCTGAGATAGTTACCTTAATTTTATGGAAAATTACACAATTTCTTCTTCCTACTGGTTATTACTCTAAAAAGAGATTGAATGTTTAATGACAGATTTTATAATTTTGTATCCCTTGGTGCTGGATTTAGCCTTCATTCCTCAAAATGAAATTGCATAACTTTTAATTTGTCATGCTATATCCAGCCAAGAAGAAATGAATGCACTTTCTGTTTGATGTAATGAATTCATGGCCTAGAGATGTATTCTGGGATCCTAAAATCCTGAATGGAGATTTAAGTTTTAGATTGTTAGATGCTGGTTATCCCAACACATTGTCTTTAAGTTGTAAAAACAAAACAAAACAAAACAAAAAGCATTTGGCAACAGAAAACAGATAGAAAGGGATAGTACCAGAGGCTCTCAGAAGCAGACACTGATAAAGTTCAGAGAAACCTATCATTTACTTTTTCCTTTACTCACCTGGTTTTATCATCAAACTCTGCTCTAATCTCAGATGATTGCTTGGAAGTCAGTTCTTAACTTCACCCTTTCACAAATTTTTTATCTCCTTGCTATTCACTAAGTGCGTGATTTTGGCAGGTACTCTCATCCTCATGTTATACCCTGGTGACTGTATGGGTTCCAGAACTTTCTGGCTAAAAATGACACAAAACAGAAATGCAGTGGTTTAAAAACACACAGTTTCATTTAACATAATAACGAGAGGTCCAGAGGGAGCCACTCAGGAGCTGGGAGGGCTGCTTAGAGATGGTCTCAATATCCTGCTTCTCTCTTTATGTCTCAACCTGGAAGCTTTTCCTCACATAGTTTCAAGTCGGCGGCTGTGTCTTCAGATATCTAGTGTAAATGTCTTAGGAAAGTCTGGCCTTTTCATGTATAGAGACCTTAGTTTATATTCATAGAGACCTTAGTCTGTCTTTTTGATCAGGTATGCATCAAATGGCTGACACTAGCCGGAAGGTGACTAGGGAAAAAAGGCTAGTGGATGAGAGCAAGGAAAACCAAGAGGGTCTACCTAAATGATCTTAAAGTTTTCCTCAAAATTCTAACTTTACTCATCTTTCCTCAGATCCCAGGTCTCTAATATGTAAGAGAGAGGTTAACTCTAATATACTTAATGTCTACAGTAAAACTTTGTGTCCCAGAATCTGAGAAGCTCAGATTTGGCAAAGATTTCAAAGGTCATCTGGACCAATCTCGTATTCAAAGCTGATTTTTATGAAAATGAATTTGCTCAGCCTGCGTAAGAAAATCTTCAGCGATTTGCAGGGGCCAACAGCTGGCTAAGGCTACCGCCAGTGGACTGTAACTTTTGATTTGCTTTAGCACTCCCTACTAGAGCCACCTACCAGATAAAGTGTGTCTCTGGTCAGTGTTCCCCCTGGGCTCAGATGAGACGGAAGGTGCACAGCAGGATACACAATAGCTTCCTTATCTGGGGTTCTTTCTCCCATGTAGCTGCTGCTGGTCTGGAATAACTAAAAGACAACTGAATATTTTGAGGGTAAAATTAACGGTTAGAACAAGAAATGCTATCAAGGAGATTGCCAACATGCCCCTTTCCTAGGACATTAGCCATTCTCTGAATGCGACATGGGTGGGTAGGCTAAATTGTCAGTTCATTTTGCTGGATTAAAAAGGGAAGAATGTTAGAAATAGGGTTTAGGCATTCTGAAGGTGGATCTCTAGTAGTATGATGGATAAAGGAAGCTGTGTGTATAGTGACAGGCTTGAATTAATTAAGCTAGGTGGAGACATTTTAATATTTCATTGGCAGTCTAACTTATATCACATGTAATATATATATATGCATCCTGATGTTTAACAGCCAGGGAAGTGAGAAAGAAAGGGGCCTTTTATTTCTGAATAAACAATTCATATTTTTTAAGATAGTACATAAATGAACATTCTCACAAATTACATGTTTTTGAAAAACAAAACAAAATGACACTAAGAAATCTCTAAATTCATCCACCACATTGTCATGGACAGATAGCATCAAAATACACACAATGCCCTTTTCAAACTACTGTGGAAATTGATATGACTGCAAACAACTGTTTCTATGCCCTTTTTAGCCATAGTTCTGACATATTTTAGATAACATGGAAAGCACAAAATTAAAAAAATACCTTTTACACCTAGAAAGAAGAATTCTGTGCTATATAAAGTCTCTGAAATAATGGACTTATTTGATACAATTATTGTTATGTTAGGTTTTATTTTCAGATCTTTAAAATGTATATGTTTTCCTGTTTCCTCTAAGAGATAGCAAAAGAATTAGCAGAACTTGCTCAGCAATTCACAAAGATTTGATTGACAACACAGAAACATTTAATAAACCACTTAGCTCATATTATTTTTTTACTTTATTTCAAATAAGGAATAATTTTATCTTTGAGAGTTGGCTAGTTCTTGTTATCACTATATATTTATATGTTTATATTTTATTGACAGCTTAACTTTTTTATATGCACATAAAAAGCTACTGATCAAGTCTTTAATAGTAAATAATAGGGGCTAATTTGAGTCTTTCCATATATACACAGTCTCCTATATCAGCAACAACATAAAGGAACCACCTTCAGAATTTCCCAGTTCTCATTTCTTTATTCCATTTTTAGTCCACCAGAACACACTGACACTTTAGACCACCTATACTAGATTTGGTAGACAGACAGACAGACAGACACACACACACACACACACACACACACACACACACACACACACAGATAGATGGATAGATGAATAGAAGGATGAATGGAAGTAGATTCAGTGGCTCAAAACAACAGTTGAAGTTTCACTTGTGTATCCTTAACCATCGGTTTTGGAAAGGGCTTCTTGCCTTCCAAAGAGAAGTCCAGTAGTCACTGGCTTTCTGGATTAAAATGGCTGCTTGAGCAAGAGATGCATTTTTCCTCTTTTTGAGTTTTTAATCATTTAAGATTTATAAGAAGTATTATTTTGGTAATATCTTCTGTAACCAGGACTATGGTACATTACTTACATCTCTTGATTTGATTTCCTTTTGACTTAGTGAAGTGAAACATTTACCTGAAGTAGGATTAGGGAAATGTTCATCAAATATAGACCAAAGGCTCATAAATGATGCCTCATAGTATTTCAATGACTGGACAAGTTTTGTAAATTCAACAGGCTCAAATCTTCCAGCAAATCTCCTTTGTTTCTGCTATTATTAGTCTACTCTGATGCATTATTCCTACAATACTCCCAAATTATACTGTTTTTACAGCACCTCTTTGAGTTTAGCCAATGATCCATTCACTCATGTTCTTCTTTGGAGAGAAAGTTGAACCCCAAACTGTTACACATATGCCAAGTGTAAAAGAGTAAATGGAAAAGGAGCCTAATGCTCAGGAATTCAGTTGATGGCCTTACTGGTATTTTGTTGGGTCTCAGACCTGTTATCAAAGAAAGAGCTAAAAGCTACCCTATCCCATGGTTCCTATATCCTTTGTTATTGCCTAAGGTATGCAGTGAATTGTTTTCTTGTTTTTCTTGTTGTTTGTTTGTTTTTCCTTTCATATTATCTCTTGATTCTTCCATTTTCTCTGGTGTGTGTAAGATAACTCCATAAAGTTTCTGGTTTATATTTTATTTTTAGGCTACTTCTCATTATGATTGCAGATAAGCCATAAAACCTAACTATCGTGATGATTTGCATGAGTTTGCCTTTGTATCACTGAATTTACCAGTATAAGCTAACTATAAAGATAGGACCAAACTGGGTTAGATCCATGAGCCATGAGCCATCAAACTCAGTGGTCTGTTGACAGAGGTACTTCATTGCACTGTGGGAGAACGTGGGTGAAGAGAGGGAGAAGGAACTCATTCATTAATTCATTAATTCATCCATTCATTCATTCATTCAAACAAGTTAAGTACCGAGAACCTGATATATAATTAGTTTGTCCTACAAAAACCCTCAAGGTCTATTCGGAGGAGTCCAGTGGAGAAGTGAGAGGCCACTGAAGGTCCTACTTCATAGTGTTAACCTATGTTCTTTGACAATAGTTAAGAATTAATATAGTGGTGGTACCAGAAAGTGACTTGACTGGCAAAGGTAGTCTATTCAAATTGAACAACTGTGAGGAGAGTTTAATATGACTTCCATTAACAAAGATACAGGCAGGATGGAAGGGAACCATAGAGGATAATACAATGCTTAGGCTTGAGGGGCTGGGAGGGAAGTGCTACTGGATCCGAAGTAAGCTGCATGGGTACTTCTCTAGGCAGGAGATAAAACTTTTGGTTAATAGATTAGGAATGCAGCCAGCCTAAGGTAACCGTCTAGGGAGAGACATGGAGAATAGCTGCCTGAACCTCTCTCTTTACTCCCCCCAAACCCTTCCTCTCTAGACTCCATACTATTCAAATACATCTTGAAGCTGGGCAAAGTAATCATTTAAGTCAGCTTTCAGGGACATGGAAGAGGGTGGAAAGTAGATCAGAAACCATTTTGCACAATGATCAAAAGCACAGGCTCTAAAGCCAGACTAAGTCCAAACACCAGCTTTGGCACTTTCTAGCTATGACCATAGCAGCTTATTTATGTTTTGTTACCTCTATTTCCTTATCTTTATAATGGAGAGTGATACTGGCACTTCAAAATTGAGTTTCTCTTAATAAAATTTTAGTTTTTGAACAGTTTTAGATTTACAGGAACAGTGAGAAGATAGTATACAGAGTCCCGTATGGTCTTCATGCAATTTGTCCTATTGCCACTGTCTTACATAACTGTGGTATATTTGTCACAATGAACGAGTGAATATTGATACATTATTATTAAATGAAGTCCATACACTAATCAGATTTCTTTAGTTTTTATTAGGATTTTTTCTGTTCTTGGATGTCATCCAGGATACGTATTGCATTTAGCATCCATCTTTCTTTAATCTCCTCTTGGCTGTGACAGTTTCTCCGACTTGCCTTATTCTTCATGACCTTGACAGTTTTCAGGAGTACTGATTGGATGCAGATGAGGAATATAAACCACAATGGCCCTTAACTGGGATTTTTAAAATTTGAGATATAATGCCATAAAATTCACCTTCTAAATGATACAGTTTAGTGGGTTTTAATATGTACACCCGGTTCTTCAACCATTACACCTATCTAATTCCAGAATAATTCTGTCACCCCCAAATGGAATCCCATACTCATTTCCTATTCCCCCAATACCCTGGAAACCACTAACTTACTTTGTATTGCTATGAATTTGTCTATTCTGGCCAATTCATATAAATAGAATCATACAATATGTGGCCTTTTCTGTCTGGCTTCTTTCATTTAGTATAATGATTTCAAGATCCATCTATGTTGTTGCATGTGTTAGTACTTTAGTCCTTTTTGTGGATAAATAATATTCACTTCTATGGATATACTGTATTTTATTTTTATTTTATGCATCAGTTGGTGGGCATTTGGGTTGTTTCTGCTTTGGGGCCATTACACATAATGCTGCTACAAACATTTGAGTACGAGTTTTTGTGTTAGCATATGTTTTCAGTCTCTTGGATATGTGCCTAGGAGTAGAAATGCTGGATCATATAGGAACTCTACTCAACGTTTTGGGGACTGCCAGATTCTTTTCTACAGTGACTGCTCCATTTTACATTTCCACCCAATAGTGTATGAAGTTTCCTATTTCTTAACATCTGTGTCAACACTTGGTATCATCTGTCTTTTTAAATTTTGTCATCCTAGTGGGTGTGATGTGATATCTTATTGTGGTTTTGGTTTACCTTTTCCAGATGGCTAATGATGCTGGGCATCTTTTCATGCCCTAATTTGCCATTCGTATATCTCATTTTCAATAATAGTTATTTGAATTTTTTGTCCATTTTCAAATTGAATATTTTTCTTTTTCATATTTGTGTAGTAAGAGTTCTTAATATATTCTGGATGCTAGACCAGTAGGAGACATACAGTTTACAAATATTTTCTTACATTCTGTGGGTGGTCTTTTAACTATGTTGATAGTATCATTTGAAGTCAACTCATCTGCTTTTCTTTCTTTTTTTCTTTGGTACTTGTTCTACAGGTGTCATAACAACAACAAAATAGTGCCTAATCCAAGGTCACAACAATGTATACCTATGTTGTATTCCAGACTTTTATAGTTTTAGCACTTACATTTAGGCCATTGATCCATTTGGAGTTAATTTTTGTATATTGTGTGAGGTTGGGGTCCAATTTCATTCTTTTGCATGTGGATATTCAGTTTTCCTAGCACTATTTGTTGAAAAGAATAAATTGATATTTCTTAGTATTTCCCCTCATAAATAGCCTGGGCTTATGGGTTTGAGGAAGGAGGCCACAGAGCTAAAATTCCATTCTTTTTTTTTATTTTATTTTATTATGTTATATTAATCACCATAATTACATCATTAGTTTTTGATGTAGTGTTCCGTGATTCATTGTTTGCGTATAACACACAGTGCTCCCTTCAGTACTTGCACTCTTTAATACCCATCACCATGCTGACCCATCCCCCCACCCCCCTCCCCTCTAGAACCCTCAGTTTGTTTCTCAGAGTCCATAGTCTCTCATGGTTCCTCTCCTCCTCCGATTTCCCCCCCTTCATTTTTCCCTTCCTGCTATCTTCTTCTTTTTTTTTTTTTTTAACATATAATGTATTATTTGTTTCAGAGGTACAGGTCTGTGATTCATCAGTCTTACAAAATTCACAGCACTCACCATAGCACATACCCTCCACAATGTCTATCACCCAGCCACCCCATCCCTCCCACCCCCCACCACTCCAGCAACCCTGTTTGTTTCCTGAGATTAAGAATTCCTCATATTAGGATGCCTGGGTGGCTCAGTTGGTTAAGCGACTGCCTTCGGCTCAGGTCATGATCCTGGAGTCCCGGATTCAAGTCCCTCATTGGGCTCCCTGCTCAGCGGGGAGTCTGCTTCTCCCTCTGACCCTCTTTCCTCTTGTTCTCTCTATCTCTCATTCTGTCTCTCTCAAATAAATAAAACCTTAAAAAAATAATTCCTCATATTAGTGAGGTCATATGATACATGTCTTTCTCTGATTGACTTATTTCGCTTAGAATAATACCCTCTAGTTCCACCCACGTCATTGCAAATGGCAAGATTTTGGTGTTTTTTGATGGCTGCATAATATTCCATCGTTTATGTATAACACACACACACACACACACACACACACACACACACACACACCACATCTTCTTTATCCATTCATCTGTTGATGCACATCATGGCTCTTTCCATAGTTTGGCTATTGTGGACAGTGCTGCTATAAACATTGGGGTGCATGTAGCCCTTCGGATCCATTTTTATCACATCATATGGTCACCATTTTTATCACAGTGAGGTTAACCTTGATCACCTGGATTAGGTAGTATTTGTCAGGTTTCTCCACTAAGTTACTCTCCCTACTCCCTCCTCCACTCCACTCTCCATACTATACTCTTTAGAAGGAAGTCATTATGCCTTGTTCACACTTAAAGAGGGGGTAAATATGCTCCATTTCCTTGAGGGCAGAGTATCTATGTAAATTTTTTAGCACAGGAAATTGAATCTTTCTCATTTTTAAAATTCATTTATATCAGTATGCACTCATGGATATTTATTAAATACTTCTGATTTAACCCAATAATGCTTGGTTTATTTTATTTCTCAAATTGTTGCATTTGGCCTCTGTGCTCTTTATCTCTTTTGACATAATCATATTATTGTATTATCATTTAAATACTTTCTTACCTTCTGGAATTTCAAGATAGTCCAGGCTCATCTTGTATATTTCATGCCCTACCAGTCATTTCTTCAAGAAGCACACATTCCTTTTATTGGCAAATAGTATTAGAAACTTATCTAGGGTCACCTGAGTGGCCCAGTCTGTTAAGCGTCCTACTCTCGATTTCAGCTCAGGTTGTGATCTAAGGATTGTAAGACTGAGCCCCACGTCAGGCTCCATATTGGTTGTGGAGCTTGCTTGGGATTCTTTCTCTCCCTCGCCCTCTGCCCCTCCCCAAAGCTCTCTCTTAAAAAAAAAAAAAAAAAAGAAAGAAAGAAAGAAAGAAACTATTATCTAGGTCCTGGGTTATTCACTGCCATTAGCTATTAGGGAGTCATTTTATCTAGGTCCTCTCAGCTGACAGAGCAAGGAATATCTATCTATCAATCTATCTATCTATCTATCTATCTATCTATCATCATTTATCTATCTATCATCATATGTAACTTTCTGTATAAATATTAAGCTAAATAAAAGTTCATTCTGATATCTCCAACTTTAATACATTACCACATGGGTTATTTTTGCTTTCTCTCCTTGCTTATCTATAATATACTATGCCAACAGAAAGAAACCTAGCTCTCATGAGTCCTTTAACACTTCATACAGGACAAGTTTGCTGACAATGAAATCTTTCAGTTTTTTTGTTTGTTTGTTTTTGTTTTTGTCTTTAAACCTTCTTCATTTTTCAATGGTAATTTTACCTGCTATGGAATTTAGGTTCATATTTTTTTTCTTGCAATGCTTTAAATATTTCACTCCACTCTCTTCTTGCTTACATGACTTCTATGATAAATGAGTTTTAATTCTTGTTCTTGTTATTCTATAGATAGGCATTTTTTTTTAATCTAGATACTTTCAAGATGGTCTTTTTGACTTTGGTTTCTGTAATTTGAAAATGATATGCTAGGTATGATTTTTTTATATTTATCCCTCTTGTTCTCAAAGTTTTCTGGATCTTTATTTTGGTACCTATCATTAGATTTGAACAGTTCTTAGTTATTATTATTTAAAATCTTTCTTTGCTCCATTCTCTTTATTTTCCTTCAAACAATATGTATATTCCACCTTTTGAAATTGTATCACAATTCTTGGCTTTTCTTTTTTTTTAATTCTTTTTTTTTTTCTGTTTGTGTTCATTTGGGGACTTTTCTAATGGTCTGATTTTAGCCTCATTTGTTCTTTCCTCAGTCTTGTGGAGTCTACTAAAAAGCCATCAACAGCACTCATCATTTTCTGGTACAGTGTTTTTTATTTATAGTATTTTCTTTTGGTACTTTCTACTTGAGATATGTTCTATTTGACTCACAGAAACTCCAGTTATCTTTCCATAAAACTAGAAATGTGAATGAAATGTATAATTAAGTCAATCAAGTGGACATATTTCAAATATCTAGATTTTTGGAAATGAGCAGATTAAGCATTCAGAAAATTGAGTTGTCCTTTTTTTTAATCCATTTTCTTTGGTTCATATAAATGTATTTTTATACCTAACTTAGCAGGAAAGAGTATCTAATTTTGGTTGCACATTCAAGTGAGGTTGCTATAATATTTAGTGTCAAGAAAGGTACAGAACCACAACACAATACTAAAATCTAAATCCTGGAAAAAGGAGATGATCAGTGGTTAAATCAGGATCAGTTACATAATGAGAACTACCCACATTAGAATGAAGGGAATTGGAGGACCAGAATCTCTGAGTAATTTCCAGGACCATGCAACTGGATCTAACATGAACACCAGGTGATAGAATAAGACGGAAGGAAAATGTGAGCAAAATTCCTATAAGCAAACTCTTCTGTCATTTCAATATGAAGGCTAAGAACTACATCCTTGTTGATTCATATTTGTACAAATTAAAGGCAAAATATGGTAAGACTATTATCTGATAAACAATGAAGAGTGGTCAAAGCTTACTTAAATCCTGTCTTGGAAGAGGCCAATAAGAAGGAAAGAAAGAAAGAAAGAAAGAAAGAAAGAAAGAAAGAAAGAAAGAAAAGAAAGAAAGAAAGAAAGAAAGAAAGAAAGAAAGAAAGAAAGAAAGAAAGAGAGAGAGAGAGAGAGAGAGAGAGAGAGAGAGAGAGAGAAAGAAAGAAAGAAAGAAAGAAAGAAAGAAAGAAAGAAAGAAAGAAGGAAAGAAAGACATAATCCATGTGAACAAGCATGTATGCAGCTATTGCATGTTACAATATGTTTCAGGAAATGCTGTACTTCAACATGATTCATTACACTCAACAAATGCTGTTGAGTAAGATTTATAAACCATTTTTCCCACCCTCCCTCTAAATTCCAACTTTCAGCCCAGAGTGCACTGTTTTTATAATCAAAGTTCTTCAAAGCATTTCCTTTTGTAAAGGTTAGCATTGACCTGACACATTGGGGAAACCACAAAAATAACTTTAAACTGCAGCTTTTTATTTATTTATTTGTTTAATATTTTTATTTATTTATTTGACAGAGAGAGAGACCACAAGAGAGGGAACACAAGCAGGGGGAATGGGAGAGGGAGAAGCAGGCTTCCCGCGGAGCAGGGAGCCCGATGCGGGGCTCGATCCCAGGACCCCAGGACCCCAGGACCATGACCTGAGCTGAAGGCAGACGCTTAACGACTGAGCCACCCAGGCGCCCCTGCAGCATTTTATTTTTAACACAAACCACAAACGACCACTCTTTTCCAATACTTTGAATTGAAGAAAGTAGAAAGGTGTTCAAAAACTGCACTGCTAGAATATTCTTGTTTTCTTTGAAATAGGAAGAAGAAAACACTCCTCGCAACCAGTTGAAACAATAACATGGCAGGGATAATCATTACAGAGTAAGAGTCTTTCTAAAAACTGTCACTCAGCCTAGGTGTCTTCATGCAGTGACTCAGCTCAATGATGTAATTCTTTTTTTCTTTTTAAGCAACAATGAAACCCTGATTCTGACAGACTCCATTCCTTTCTCAAAAATTCAACTCCATAATAAGGTAGAGCTCACTATACATCCATTTAATTCCCGTCAAACTTATCACAAGTGATTTGCTTTCTAATGAAAATAACAAAAGGGCCATGTCTCATTTTGTAGGCAGTTTTTAGTAGAAAACACAAGGGACTGAAATACTTATCTTCTGGTGGTAGGATTAGTTTGTTGTAAAAAAAAAGAAAAGTAAAAATCTGAGATTGGAAGGTGGGCAGAACTAACTGAGCTCTTGAGAGGAAAGACGAGTCTTTTTACCCTTATATTCCCAGTTCTAGTGTGTGGCATTATGTTCAATTATTGTTTCTGTAATGAATGAATGAATGGATGAACAGACCATGAAAATTCCCACAAAGGTGTTTGCTATAACAGAAAGTAAATCCTCAAGTTCCTTTTCTTTTCTTTTTCTTTTGTTTCTTTAAAATATAACCATGAGAGAGATCAGGTCAGAACCCAAATCATAGTGGTGTCCCACACAAGGCAACCACTGTTTGTACCTAAGCCAGGTGCAACTGTGCCTTCCTGAATAGGATTTCGAAAGTCCCCTTTCTAACACTTGCCTGTCTTCAGAAATTACGTGTGTAACACATAGGTCACTCAAATTGAATCTCTCGCACTTTCACTGTGAAACCTTTCTTTTCTCCCAAATTTGCTCCATTTTATCTATTAGATACGTTTATAATAACTCTACTAGATATTCTCTCACCTGGTCTGATGGGACTCCCATCAAATGTGCAAGTTCAACCATGCCATTTTCCCACTTAAGCTGCCTTCATTTTCTATAACCCAAAGAAACCCCAGATTCCAGGTTGAGCATTTGAACCCCTCATGATCTGACCCCAGCCCAACCCTTCTTTCTCATATCGGCTCCTTGCTCTATGCAATTTATAACTATGTGACAGAAAATTGTTTCGGATTCCCTAAAAATATGGTGTACTTCTCTCTTCTGGTAAATAAATGATATTCTCCCTGATAAAATTAGCTTCCTTGCTCTGCTTCCTTGTCTGCTTCACTTCACATTTGTTTTGAAAGCAACTACAAAAATCTTCTCTGTACAAAAACTAATGATGTATGGTGATTAACATAACATAATAAAAAAAGGAAAAAAAATCCCTAATGGTTAAGTAGGGGAATGTAAAGTGGGGGTTAAAAACACGGAGTTTGGATTTAGATAGATAAAATAATGAATCCCTGATCTTCCACTTACAAGCCATGGAAATAAGATACTCCCCCCTAGATCATTAGAATTGGTATTGAGGGCGCCTGGGTGGCTCAGTTGGTTAAGCAACTGCCTTCGGCTCAGGTCATGATCCTGGAGTCCTGGGATCGAGTCCCGCATCGAGTCCCGCATCGGGCTCCCTGCTCGGCGGGGAGTCTGCTTCTCCCTCTGACCCTCTTCCCTCTCGTGCTCTCTCTCATTCTCCCTCTCTCTCTCAAATAAATAAATAAAATCTTTTTAAAAAAAAAGAATTGGTATTGATTAGAATGAGGACAATTATACCTACATTCTTCAGTGAGGACACAAGGAGTGTTGCTTATCAAGCACTTAGCAGAGAACGTGGAACATAATGAACATTTCATAAGTCGGCATTAATACTTACTGTTATTTGTTACTGTTGTTATTTAGATGATTTTCTACATGCTCTGTCAGCTCAAATATCATGACACTAAACACATGAGACTGAAAAAATATCTTTGCATATCCATGTATTCCTTTAAACTGCAAGATCTTGAGGGCACACATTCTGGCCCTGAGAAGACTGGTATATAGACATAACCATGTCTGTTCAATATTCACCATTCTTCAAACGGTAAATACACTTTTCTTTCTTTCTCTCTAAATATATGTATTCAGATAAAGCTCATAACTTCCCAACTCATTAGCTGTGTAGGTGTTAGAAATTCTCCATTAGCATCGGGGAAATGAAGCCAAATTGCAAAGCAATTAGCCAATTGTATTTGGGTGTTTTTGTTTTTTTCCTTTTGGCTCATTTTAAATAAAGACAGACTAAATAACCTCTCCAGTTTGTCTTTGAATTTTTTTATGCACAGATCATGCATTAAAAAAAAGCAAAAAAATTACATCTTTTCTAGTTTTTTAAAACACGCTGAATTCAATAAAATTTTAATGTGTACTTATCTATGAATTCTGAAACAGATAGTAAATGCTTTTAGGACAGACTCTGACTAGTTATAATTGTATAAAATGTTAAAATGTAGTTTTTGTTACTAAAAATCTCAATCTTTTTTAAACCTTTCTATAAGACTCAGTTAAACCTTGATTTCATGACATTATAAGAAACTCAAGAGACTCAAAAGTCATGTACTGATAAAGTTTTAAACCAGAAAATTGAAGAATGTGGACCCAGAAACTAAAAGGCAAGCCGCTGATATCTTCTCAACCAAATTCCTTGTATTTATTAGCATATTAGTAGTAGATGAATATGAATGCCAACTTCTGATAGATCTAAAAATATATATAAGCTTTCCATTTTCTTTTCTTTTTTTTTAAAGATTTTATTTATTTATTTGACACGGAGAGAGAGACACAGCGAGAGAGAGAGAGGGAACACAAGCAGGGGGAGTGGAAGAGGGAGAAGCGGGCTTCCTGTCAAGCAAGGAGCCAGATGCGGGGCTTGATTCCAGCACCCTGGGATCATGACCTGAGCTGAAGGCAGATGCTTAATGACTGAGCCACCCAGGCACCCCTCCATTTTCTTTTCTTTGCTCTATTACAAGTAGCTCATTCTGCCTCTTTTTGGGTAGGATTTGGGAATGGATGGTTGGGATGGAAAGCTATCTTCCTAGAAACAGGATGAATGTCTCTCTTTTTAACTAGTAAATATCAACTACACAGCTATTCCACCTTCATTTCCTATTATGAGTGGGGAAACCTTTTAGGTTTTTTTTTTTCTGTCCTTCACTACTTTGTTTTAATGGGTTATTGTCTAGGATACTGATTGACTTTGAAGTGTTATTATTACAGGAAAGAGATTGATACATTTTTGTGGCAGGAAACAAAGGGCTGTGAGCTGGAAAAAAGACAGTCTGAAAAATGTGGGAGAAGCAGGGGCACATGGGTATTAGGATTCCTCTAACAGGAACATGGTCTCAAAGAAAAGAACCTGGCAATAGGAAAAAAAAAAAATTCTAATGCAAATGCTGAAGAATTTTGTTGAATAAAAGTCCTTCCAAATCATCCATTGCTTAGCTTCCCACTAGTCAAAATCTTCACCAACAGCCCTCATCAGCTTGTCTCCTAGACAACAGGCCAGTGCCATGAGAATTTGCTCCTGAGCCAGCTACTCTAAGTGAGGCTCCTCTACAGTTCATCCTAAGAAACTGTAAGATCAAATGGACCCCTGAGAACGTAGTGGGATAGGAGAGGAGCTCCCGCCCCTGTACTTGGGGATTACATTGTGATTGTGCCCAAGCTCCAACAGCTGAGACAGTTGTGAATAGATATTCCTGATATACATAGATCATCATTATGTAAATTCATGTATTTTGTAATTCTCACTATTCACAAAGTTTGTAGCAATGGGCTCATGTAAAGCATACAAGAAATCTGCATTGTAAGGGAGATATACTATTTTTTACATGATATGAGCAATCAATTGGATTATATATTAAAGGAAAAATTCATTTCTCAACAATTTCAAGAGAATGAGATGCTTCTGTGGAAGATTTAAGAAGGTTTATATAGCTGAGCTTGAACAGATTCATGTATTTCACATGCCAGCTGATTGCCTCAAGTAGAAATGGACCCAGTTATAATAGAGACAAATACTTCGAAAAGAATTTTATGACAATAGAGTACAACTTTCCAATTGCTGACCTAAATTTTCGCCTTCTAGTCCTGGAAAATATTTATTGTGATTTTTTTTTTCAGAGTAATGCACTGAACTACCCGTTTCTTTCCCTGAGGATTTTTTTTTCTTCTCTTTTCAAACTTGAGAACCAAAAGTGCCATAACAATTGTGAAACTACTCAGAGGAAGAATGCCAGCTTTTGACAAGTTGACTTTTCTCTCACTTGAAGGGACCAGAGGAAATCAGCAGACGAAAGGAAAATTGATGAAGATTTTGGCACAAAAAATCATATCTATGTATGCTGCCTCTGTGGGTCACTTATTTTTCTATGCTCTACCTACTACTTCAATTTGTTGACCATAAACCACCCTTTTGATGACAATTCTTGGATGGCATGTTAGATGACTCAGCTTTCTTGGTCTAGCTGTATGGTACTGGAACACATCTTGGTACTGACAATGATCAGATACTTCATTTTTACAGAAAAACAAATTTTCCTCCTATTGGACTATAGGTTGAATTGAGCAAATAAATGGTTGGTTTTAATAAAGAATAGGGAACAATCTTACTTCAATAGCTTTTCCAATTATAAAAAAATATATTCTTACCGAAATGCCCAGTTTTAATCTTTAATGCTAGTTTATATAATCCTGTTTTCAAAAGTGAGGTTAAATATGGATCAAAGAAAATGTTGCTATAAATGGTCCACATGCTTATTCAGGATGGAAGACTGAGCATTCAGTTTTCTGCCTTTTGTTCTCAAACTTCCTTTGGGATTATAGAAAGTTATAAAAGAAATTAGGAAGCTTACTGCAGGAAAACAAGAAATCAGTGGACCAGAATATTTGAGGAAATCTGGAAAATTTCAAGCATGTGGGTTGATATTATTAGAGAAATTCACAATCCAAAACAGCAGAGGTAAGAATAGTCTTTACTAAGGGAACCCCGGAGGCACTGGAATCTGAGCTAATTGTACAAAGGACAGGCGCGGGACACAGGGCAATTATGAGCGTAATTAATTAAAGAACTCTATCAGGAATAAGTGGGCCAGTTAAGATTTCACCATTTCATTATCCTTTCTCCCCCTTCTAATACAAAATGACATTTTTTTAGTCCCAAGATAAAAATATATGAACTGCCTTCTGTAGAAAGGAGATGGAGGAACCATAAAGATAGACTCAACAAATTTCAAAAGAATGAAATTATTCAGATTATGTTCTCTAACCACAAAAGGCTTAGCTAGAATTTTTATTATTATTTTTTTATTAAAAAAAGGAAGGTAACAAGAAAATCTCAAACCCCAAACTCCAAAGTATAAATGAAGATATTTCTTACTCTTCCCAGTCAAAGAAGAGCTCACAGAATGTAAACTGGAAAATATTTTAAATGGCAAGCTAATAAGGTTATAAAATGTTTAAAAATATGGAATGGAGCTAACACAATGTTTTGAGAAAAATTTATAGGTTTAATTTTATGTATTAGGAAAAAAATGTAAAGACTGAAAATGGTTTAAGCATTCATCACAAAATATGAGAAGAAACTCAAATCAAATCCAAAGAATGTATAAGAAAATAAATGCCAAAGATAAGATAAAAACAAAATATAAGCCAAATGTAAATAGATAACATAAATAAAACTAAAAGCTTGTGTTTCTTAAATGCCAATAAAATTGGTAAATCACTAGAAAATCACTAGAAAAATATTCAAGAAAAAATTAAAATTAAAAAATTAAAATATGGATTAGTAATATTGGGCATGAAAGAGAGACACAAATAATACCAACATTTATAATTTGTATGGAATAGAAAAATTTGCTAAATAATACAAAACTGAGAGAAAAATAAATATAACATCTGATTACTTCAGTACTTGTTAAAATATTTAAACCATAATTTGAGTTTTTCCACAAAAAAAACCCCAAGACCAGATGGCTTTTCTAGAAAACTTTCCAATAATACCAATATTCCAAAAATAGAATAAAAGAAAATAATTCTTTTTTTATAAGACTAATTTAATCTTGATTCCAAATACTATTTTTCAAAAAAAAAAAAAAAAAACCCTATATTTTGGCCAATCTTTCTCAGGAACTTAAATGCAAAAATGTAGCTATATATTAAAATATATAAATTAATTAATATAACTAATAAAGTAATTAATAAAATTTACCACACTAACAGAAAATAGAAAAAAATAATCTTAATACATGTGCAAGAGGCAAAAGGCATTTGACAATATGTAACACATTTATGATTAAAAAAACCCTAGAAATAGAAGAGATTTTCCTCAATCTGAAAAAGAATAGCCTCCAAAACTTACAGCCTGCATTATGCACAATGGTGAAATACTGAATCTTTTCTCCAGAAATTGTAAATGAATACCCATTATCAATACTTTCATACCATATTTTAGTAAGTCAAGAAAAAGAAATAAATAGAATCATGATATGAAGGAAATGATAACATCACTACTTACAGATGACATGATTATGCAAGAAGAAGTCCACAAACTATTGTATTTAGCAAGTTTGCTGGCTAAAAGTCAGTATAAAAAATCAAATATAGTTCTATATAGTAATACCAGATAGTTAGAAAATAAAATTAATGTCACCATAAAAAGTTCAATATCAAGTAATAAATTTAACATGTTCTAAAAGACCCCTAAACAAAAAGCTATAAAATATTGTTAAGAGGAATTAAAGAATTTCAGTAAGTGAAAGGATATACCATTTTCATGGATTTAAGCTACAATACCGTAAGGATGATAATTTCTCCTAAGTTAAACTAGAAATTAAATACAATCTTGTTAGGTTATTCCAGCAGGATATTTTATTGAAACTGATAAGCTGAATTTAAATTTTAGAAATACAAAGAATAATTAAGGCAAAATTAAAGAAGGACAAAGTTGAAATATCTATACTAACAGATCTCAAAACTCTTTATGAAATAATGTTATATATATAACAGGTTTCTATCTATCTTTATCTCTGTCTGTATATGTTCATATCTCTATATCCCTGGTTTCTGGTAATAATTGGTCTTTGACTCTGGTTCCTGACAAAGCATTCCTAAAACACTTATCATCTCCCAAGCAATAAGGATGATTTTTGTTCTAATATTTGGTCTTTGATCCTGGGGTCTTACAGAAGATATTATAAATCCCTTGGAACTTCCTGGGTGATAGGAGCATCTTTGTTCTAATACAGCAAATCTTGGTAGGTTCTTGGATGTTAGCTGGTCGCCAGAAAGATCAAGGATAGTTAGAAACGTGGTTCTTTTAGCCTCACTCCCTGGGGCTAAAAGGGAGAGAAGAAAGTGAGTTAATAACTGATCACATCTACCTGATGAATCCTTCATAAAAATCCAGAAAGTACAGGGTTCTGGAAGCTTCTGGGTTGATGTACACATTCACATGCCAGGAAGGTGACACACTCCCACTTAGGGACAGAAGTTCCTGTGCTTGGGATCCTTCTAGAACTCACCCATGAAACTCTTCATCATTCTGTTCATTTGTATCCTTTAAAATATCCTTTATAATAAGTCATTGATTAAAAAATAGATGATTTTCCTGGCTTCTGTGAGTTACTCTAGCAAATTATTGTACCCAAGGCAGGGTTTATGGGAACCTACAATTTGTAGCCAAGTAGGAGAGAAGTTGTAGTCAACTTGAGGATCCACTACTTAAAATCTGAGGTGGAGGACGGGGTTCTGGAACTGAGCCCTTAACCTCTGGGGTCTGCACTAAATTCAGTCAGTGTCAGAGTTGGATTGAATTGTAGGAAACCCAGATGGAGTTGGAAAATTGGTCAGTGTGAGAAGAAATATACACTTCTGGTCACAAAAGTGTTCTGTGAGAGTGTGTAAAAACAAACAGTATTTTTCCTATACACTATTACAAAACTATGGTTATTAAAACAGAGTGTTATTGGCACAATGATAGATATATTGACTAATAGGATCAGCTGAAGCATACAGAAGCAAATCCACACATATTTCCTGAATACAACAAAGCCTGCATTTTAGTTTAATATACTAAATTATTAAGAATTATACCATACATGGTGCTGAATCCATTAATATCCATTAGAGAAAAAACAATTCTGAACACCTATCTCATACCATACACAAAATCAATTCCAGATGGATTACTGCTTTAAACATAAGGAATAAAATATAAAACGTTTTGAGGAGAATTTAGAAAACACCTTTGTGACCTTGGAATAAGCCAAGTTACTTGCTTAAAAAGTTTCTTGACCAGTCTGGCTCCCTACTCTGTGGGGAGTCTGCTTCTCCCTCTCTGTCCTGTGCTTTCTCCCTCTCTCTCTCAAATAAATAAATAAAATCTTTTAAAAACAAAAAACAAAAAACACAGGGATGCCTCGGTGGCTCAGTCGGTTAAGTGTCTGCCTTCTTTTTTTTTTATGTTATGTTAATCACCATACATTACATCATTAGATTTGATGTAGTGTTCTATGATTCATTGTGTATAACACCCAGTGCTCCATTCAGTACTTGGCACTATTTAATACCCATCACCAGGCTAACCCATCCCCGCACCCCCCTCCTCTCTAGAGCTCTCTGTTTCTCAGAGTCCATAGTCTCTCATGGTTCCTCTCCCCCTCCGATTTCCCCCCCTTCATTTTTCTCTTCCTGCTATCTGCCTTCTGCTCAGGTCATGATGCCAGGGTCCTGGGAAGGAGTCCCTTGTCCAGCTCTTTGCTCAGTGGGGAGCCTGCTTCTCTCTCTGCTTGCCCCTTCCCCTGCTTATGCTCTCTCTCTAACAAATATAAATCAATCAATCAATCAATCTTAAAAAAAAAATTTTAAAGTTTCTTGACCAGAACAGAGAATATTAATCACAAAAGATGAAATTGATAAATTTTATCTTACATTAAAAATTAAAAACCTTAAAAATTAAAAACTATCATTCATCAAAAGGTATCATTAAAAGAGTGAAAATCAATATAGAGAGTTATGGATGTAGATATGTAGACAGAGATTTCTAACAATGAGGTCATGTAGAAGATGGATACACTTAAAACAAAACAAAACCCAAACAAGACTCCTATATCAAAAAGAAAGAGACAGATAACCTAATGGAAAAAAAGAATAATAATAAGCACATGTCTTGAACATGCACTGAACAAAGCCAAATGTTCAATAAATGTGTGAAAGGTGCTAAACTCCATCAGTTGTTGGGGAATTGTGATTCTACATCCAACTATCAGAAACCTAAACTGGAAAAAACAGTAAATATCCAACCTTGGCAAGGATATGAAGCAAATTGCAACTCTCGTAATTGCCAATGGGAGTAAAATTACTTTGGAAAGCTATTTAATAGTATCTACTGAAACTGAATAATTTCATACTCTATGATCCTGCAGTTCCAGTTCTTGGTATATATGCAACAGAAATGTGACATATGTTCATAAAAAAGGATGAGCTAGAGTGTCCATAAGACAATTATTCTTAATAGCTTCAAACTATAATCAACCCACATGCCCAGTGAGAGTAGAAGTGATTTTTTTTTTAATTCACACAACAGAGTACTATTCAGCAGTAAGAATGAAAGATTAATCATGACACAGAATGATAATATGGGTAATATGAATATCCACAACATGAATAGAATAAATCTCACAAACCTAAGATTGAACAAAAGAAGCCAGAAACAAAAGAGGACACAATGCATGCTAATTAGAAGTAAGGTTAGCTAGTCTTTGGTGGAAAGGGTGGGCTATGACTTTAATAATGTTTTCTTAGCTTTTTTCTTCAGCCCCATAAGTGAGACAGGAAGGCTGGAGATGGCTGGATTGGGAGAAATATTTCTGTGTCCCTCGTCCAGATTGGATATTGGAAATTCTCTAGTAAAATTTCCCCCCATTAGCCTCCATGAGGGCCTACTCAGCAATAAACCATTAATGCGAACTACCACCCTTTTGATAAACGTGACCATAAAAATCTGTAATTCTTATCTGGTTGTTTCCTTAGGTTGGATATTGTATAGGTATTTCCTTAGAATAAGTTTCTGGAAAGAAAAATCCTAGGTTAAAAATACATAATATTTAAGATTCTTGAAGATTTAAAGACTGTGATCCATACTTACAAACATGTCTCTCCCCATCATCTACCTGCCATGACAGAAGTGACAGAGCCAACTCTCCCATTAAGGGAGGGAACTTGTTTAATTCACAACTTGCCCAGCTTTTCATAGGTACCATTCTATGATAACTATTTGCTTCATGTCTAAACTGCTAAAAGTCCTTTTTGTTTACTCCCAGATATATTTTCTGTAATGGCAGCTTTCAATAAGTAGCATTACTCCTTAGAAATCTAGATAAATACATATTGTAGTTCAGTTTCTCTGTCACATGTATGCTTTTAATAAAGCTATTAAGATTGTCCAAACTTATTGTGGTAATCATTTCATAGGATATGTATATCAAGTTGTTATGCTCTATACCCTAAAGTTATACAGTGCTATATGTCAATGATATCTCAATAAAACTGAAAAAGAGATTGCCAAAATGAGTCTTTCCCCTTAAAATTAAAAAAACAAGAAACAAAACTCATCCCATCTGTTATAACCTTTTCCAATCTACATGAAATGAAGCATACAGGGACAAAGAGGAGAGGCAAAAAGCCAGATTCACTTCTCAGTTCCTACTGACAGCCCTTCCTGAAATCCAGCAATGTTCTTGCTCATGGGTCTCTGATGCATGGTTTTACTTTATAATCAATTAACCAGCTCTTATTGGTTTCCATATTTATCACAAAAAGTCCTGAAAAATAATAAGAGCTGATTAAGAAATTAAAGTGAGGGCGCTTCACCAGAAGTCTGAAATAGTTCCCAAGACAAGGATGCAGGTAGGAGCAGGGGCAGGGGATGAATGGCAGGATAGAGAAAGTAAGGTGGAAATTGGACCCAGGTGAGTAATGGGGGCAGGTACAGGAGCTTCTGGCTTGTCCCTGAGGATATACAAATTCGAAAGAGCTTAAAGGTTCCAGATTCTTTAATTAGAAGAATCTAACTTGGAATCTGAGGCTCACTTTTGATCGTGACCCTATTGAAGGAGAACAAGGAAACTTGAATCAGTCATTTGAATTTTAGTTTTTCAGTTCTCTTATACCTAAAAATGACTGGATCAGAAGACATCTAATGCCTATTTATGGTTCTGATATTTATTTTGCAATGCCACAATATCCACATGGGCTACTTTGGGGCATTTTCTTTTGCCTTCATCTTGGTGCCTAGTACATGTCTTGCATTCTTTAGATAATCACGACTGATGTGCTTTGATTCTCTCTTGCATTCACATGGAAAGAAAAAATAGAGAAAGACCTTACACAAATATTTTGTTTTTGTTTCCTCCATTTTATGAAGTCTTTCTCAGTCCTGCCATGGAGCATGGCAACAGTCCATGCAGGGACAATAAGTCTTTCATGTAGACGGGACTGAAGGAATTCCCAACAGAGGTTCAGGACTCAGTTCCAAGCTGTTGCTGTTAAACTCTGAAGCAATGGAAACCCTTACTTTTGGCAACAATCAGGCCTTCTTCCCAAGATGCTACCCAAAATTTTTCTTCACAACCACAAAGTATAACTATGATTCAGAATAACAAAACACATTTTAAAAAATAAACTGAAACCATTGAGTGGATTTTATTATACTGTAGAATCTCGAGACCCATTGATACAAAGACACATTTTTGTATTCCATAATGGGAAATAATTCATACGGAAAGAATCCGGAGTAATTCTTATGCTCTCTTCCTGAAAGCTTCCTCTGACTGTTTCCTCTGGCACTATTGATTTTATCTTAATTTATAACTCATTGGTTTGCTGATATCAAACAGAAGTGAATCAGCAATTGGGAAAAAGAGTTAATTGTTGATTGTATAACTAAGTGTGGATTGCCATAACAAGATACCATAGACTGGGTGGCTTAACTGATAGAAATTTATTTTCTCATAGTTCTGGAGGATGGATGTCAAAGATCAAGGTGCCAACAGGGTTGGTTCCTGGTGAGACTTTTTTTTCTGCCTTCTTGCTATGTCTTCACATAGCTTTTCTTCTGTGTGTGCTAGAAGAGAGAGAGACCTGGTATATCTTCTTTTTCTTATAAGGACATCAGTCCTATCAGACTAGGGTCCCACATTTATGACCTTATTTAACCATAATTCCCTCTTTGAAGGCCTTATTTCCAGATATAATCACATTGCACTTATGGCTTCAACAAATGAATTTGGAGAAACACAATTCAGTCCATAATATTGCCATTTAATTAATTCTTTTTAAAAGCAGCAATGGAATAAAAAAGTTGACTTTTTACAAATGGATTTTTAAATTTAACATAAGAGTTTTTAAATCAAAGTTACTAAATTTTGTTAACAAAATACTAACTTTGTAAGGGATGTTCAATAATGTAAACTGACTTTAACTAAAACAACACATAATTATTAAAGAAACTTATTCATAATAATTCTCACATAATATCTTCGGCAAATGGTTTAGAAAGAATTCTCATGGCATCTTGAGATTTTAGGTACTAAGCAGAAAGAAGTTACTTTGGTTTCTGATTCCTTGAGACTAGTGAGAATTAACAGTGGATAACTTGATACTGGGAAGTAATATATATTTTTTAATTTTATTTAAATTCAAGTTAGTTAACATATAATGTTTTCTATATTTTATTTAAATTCCAGTTACTTAATATATAAGAAAGTAACATTTTAAACATATTTATTTAAAATTAAAGTGTGTCTGTGTCTGTCTGTGCATCCATGTGTGTGTGACCATTTAATTCAGGCATCAAAAACCTGAAGAAACTTTAAAAAATGTTTTCCTAATTATTGTCTTGAAAAAAATCAAGTAAACATTAAATTATGGTTTAGAACCCTCAGTTTAAGCAGCTGAAAATGCGTGAAATGTATTTTAGAAAAACCTTCCTATAGAAATTAAGAGGAGTTAGGATATATTTAGGATATATAGGAGTTAGGATATATCTGAAAAACATCTATTATACCAAACAACCAAACAATAAACTCTCCCATCATTCTAGAGAAACAAGCATCTTATATCAAACTAAACTGGAAAAACCATCATTTTTGCTCTGGAACTACTGTTTCAGGCCATGGAGCAATACTCTTGACTACAAAAGAAATTCCCCGAAGTTCAGTTTTTTCATCACCATTAACAGAACGCCACATAACTAATGCTTTGATATTTGATATTTTGACTTTTTTGATGCAAGTATTCTAGAACCTGTTAAATATTTCTTGAGTAACTTCCAGTAACAGCTGTTGAAAATTTTCTCAAGGTAAATCAACTATGCAATTTAAAGTACTTTAGAGTTGATGTAAATTAAAACCATTTTATTTCACCCATTAATGCACAATGGGAGCCACCCATAATGTCTTTTAACCAAAAGGTACTCCCCTTTTTTTATGGCAATTTGCAGAAGATTTAAATTCCTGTATATCATGTGAGGAAATATTTCAGGTAGGAAATATTTCAAATGCTTGTATGTTAAGGCAAGTGGGTGCAGGGCACAGTAGTGCATGTAGAAAAGGTTTTATAACTGCAATATTCTCACACTTCTTAATGCTAGTCTCTTCAGTGAAATGACTTCTGTATGTCCTTCACTATTCAATTAGTCTGAATGATTTGCACTCAAATTCAAGATGAAATGAAGTTGTTATCACTATGAAATTCTAGTCTGGGAAGTGGAAGAAATATCTACTGAATTTATGGAACTGGAATTTAGGTGGTACTGGGAACCCTTCAGTTGTGTCGGTTAGCAAAGCAGGACTCAGTTTAGAAGACCTACAGTTTAGGATAAATACATCTCTTTCATAAGAATTCTTAAATGGCTGGTTCTAGCACCGAACTTATTATGGAAATTTTCATGACTACAAATAATGCTGTCTTAAATCTAAATCCATATATACTCTTTTTTATTCAGCCTTTAATCCTGACTTGTGATCTAGGAGGGACTGTTGCAGATTGATGTCCATTTAATGAGGCAGTTACCTCAGTTAGGACTCGGTTTCTCATCTTCTGGCACAGATGCCTACACACACCTGGGTAAAAAGTTAAAATCTTGGTTGTTTCACAAAAACATTATGTAGATGAAAGAATATTGGTGCTGGGGCCTGTCTCTTCTTTATTTCATTCATTGACTAGGAAACATAAAATGCAACTCTTCTCATTGTTTTAATATCATCCATATTCAAGCCATTGTCTAGAGTCACAAATAAGCTATTGCATCCCACCATTAAAATGTCCAAAAAAAGACAGAATTTCGGGTGGAAGAATGGGTGCTGCATTACTTCTTCCAATACATCAACGTCCTAGAAATCTCCTGAATTCTATAGTTTTCCTGGTCTCTACATTATGTCTCTAATAGCTTTCATCAATTTTTTGAACCTAATCTAAATAGCCTTTCAACCCATCACATTAGTTGGGCCATAAATATCAATTCAGTACTGATGACTCCTTAAATTCTGTTCTTTTTTTTTTAAGATTTTATTTATTTATTTGACAGACAGAGACAGAGCGAGAGAGGGAACACAAGCAGGGGGAGTGGCTGAGCCGAAGGCAGACACTTAACTGACTGAGCCACCCAGGAGCCCCAACTCCTTAAATTCTTTTTTATTTACTAACTGTCCACTCCAATAGGACCTAATCTATATCAGGCTAGGGACTTTGTCTATTTTGTTTATTGCTATAGGTCTAAAATATAAAAGAGTACTTGATAAATAATAAACCGTAATATATTCTGAATGAATTATTTCATTTTTCTTTTTCTTTTTGATTCGTATTTTAAGAGGCTTGTGCAATTTAGAAAAGCCTCCAAATTCCAAGGAAAAAAAATCTAAGATGACTGCTTTTCACAGGAAATAGTTTTCTTCAAAAGTACATCCAAAGTTCCTAACAGACTTCTCTGCTTTCTCTGTTAAGGTAACCCCTTCTTCATGCATCCCATGAAAATCCACACCCTCTTGACCCCAGAAAGTGATTGTTGAAACCAAACAGTACAGAATTTAAATCTTAACTCAGGCATACAATAGCTGTGTGGATTTTGTAAGTCACATAATATCTGGAAACCTATCTTGTAATCAGACATAAATAATTCCTAACTTCTAAATGTGGTATAAAAATTAGAGGTAGCTTACATAAAAACTAGATCACAAAATCTGGACATGTGTCAGGGGCTCCAAAAAATCATCATTATTTTCATTCATCATGATTAGTGGAAAATATTTAAATATTCCTGATAAGAACAAAATTTAACTATTTTTTTATTAGTCATATAAAATTCAAGATGTTTTGTTAGACTCTGTAATATTAATGACTTTTGCTTCTAGATAGCAGCTATAGTAGGAATGGAGCCTTGAATACAATCTTATTTGTTGGAGGGTGCCGGTGTTTTTGGGGATTGGGTTCTGTCTTTTTAAGTATAGGGCTATAGGTGTCTCAACTGAGCTGGTGGTGTTTACCAGAATTCCTCCTTCTTTGATTTCTAAGATTTGTTCCGACCAGCCACTGCTAAGCTCTCAGCCTCTAGACTTCCACTTGTGAGTTAGCAAATGCCTCCAAGGGAAAAGTTGTGCTGATGGTTGCATTTTTTTAAGTTTTATTTTATTATGTTATATTAATCACCATACATTACATCATTAATTTTTGTTGTAGTGTTACATGATTCATTGTCTGCATATAACACCCAGGGCTCCATTCAGTACGTGCCCTCTTTAATACCCATCGCCAGGCTAACCCATCCCCCCACCGGCCTCCCCTTTAGAACCCTCAGTTTATTTCTCAGAGTCCATAGTCTTAATGGTTCGTCTCCCCCTCCAATTTCCCCCCCTTCATTTTTCCCTTCCTACTATCTTCTTTTTTTTTTTTAACATATAATGTATTATTTGTTTCAGAGGTACAGGTCTGTGATTCAACAGTCTTACACAATTCACAGCGCTCACCATAGCACATACCCTCCCTCATGATGGTTGCATTTTTATCTGCGCTTCTTGTCTCCCTAAGACTCCCACCCTTTAAGTCCGGCAGCCTCGGGTTTTCTCCAATGCCTTCAAACAAATTTTGTAAAAAAAAAGAAAGAGAGAAAGAAAGAAAAATGTTCCCTGGCTCTTCTTGTTGCTCTTAATAGGAGAATTAATTTGAAATAATTTATCTACAAAACCAGAAGGAAAATCTATAATATTGATATGTACAAATGGAATTTACTAGTTTTCCTCAAAATCACCACACATCCTTTTTTATTTCAAAATTATACCACATTTAATGTTTGCAAATTGGTAAATTTCAAAAACATAATCAAAGACCAATGGATGTAGACTATGCAGTTAAATTTCTATCTGAGCAATAATTGTTACCAATTGTAATCACAGCAGAAGAAGATAGCAGGAGGGGAAGAATGAAGGGGAGTAAGTCCGAGGGGGAGACGAACCATGAGAGACGATGGACTCTGAAAAACAAACTGAGGGTTCTAGAGGGGAGGGGGGTGGGGGGATGGGTTAGCCTGGTGATGGGTATTAAAGAGGGCACATTCTGCGTGGAGCACTGGGTGTTATGCACAAACAATGAATCATGGAACACTACATCAAAAACTAATGATGTAATGTATGGTGATTAACATAACAATAAAAAATATTTAAAAAAAAGCTCCTTTAGCATCTTACTACCATGGAGCTTGAATTTCCATTTGTCTTGAAGTATTTCGTATTACACGCAGGTCGTTCAAAATGGGGTGGCATATCACAAGTGAATCAAAGGAGATTTGGGATCATTATTGACTAGGTCATCTCTGGAGGCTGCTGAGCAAAAGGAAGAACCATTTCTCCTTCAAGACTGGGAAGGCAATGCATCCCTTGCACAGACAACATTTAGTGTAGATTTGCCTGAACTCCTTTGTTTACTTAACAAGACTGGATGGCTGTGAGGGCCTCGATGTCAGACTACATTAGCATGCGCTTACATGTAAAATTAATCAACAGACCTAGCAACTCCCCGTGTAGTCCCCTTAGAGCCGGGGGTTAAACATCTGTCTGGAGTGATGTTTCCTAAAAAGCTTTATGTAATGGTCAGAGGAGCTCAGAGTAGGCACTTAGTGTGCGAGGAAAGGCAAGACAGATGGTTGGGGGGAAATGCTGGGTTTCAGTGGACTGACAGCCTCACCATCATACCCAGAGGTCACAACCTTAGACTCCAAAAGCTTTTAAAGCTTCTTGCATCTGTGTTGCCTGACTGCCTTTAGCATCAAGCACTTATGACCAGGATACTTGGAACATGTGTCTTTTGTCAGAGTTTTTTTAACAAGGATAAAAATGTTTGGATCTTTCTGAAATATCTATCTCCTAAATCGCAACTTTAACTTTGTTGTACTGGACTGAACTGTTTGTTTTTTTCCACGTTTTACCACCATGAAGTTAATCCAATAAGGTTTAGATATATTTTGCTGTGGCTTAAAACATCAGCAAGTTTCCCTCCTAATATCTGACAAAGTTTTGTGATGCGTTAGAAAGCAGCACAATGCAACTGAAGTAACATGAGCTTTGGGTTTAATTCTGGGCTCTCCTACTTATTAGCTGTGTGACTGACCCTGCCTCCTTGTCCAATGACCCACGCTATGACATCTCCTTAAGGACATCATCTGTAAGTCTGCAGTTAGGTTATATGGATCACGTTCTGTTTGCAAGGTGCTCTATATGCATAGTTACTCTGGAACCAGTTCAATAAATCAATCTTATTTGGTTGCTACCATAAGTAATAGTCCTAAAGAAACTGAGTTCTGTCTTGACACCCTACAAATAGAAAAATAATTAATAGTTGGGGAGGAAACCTTTAACAGTGATAAAATAACTCCTTTCATTGAGTTGTTTGAATGCTACTTGGAACATGCAGCAAAATGATAATAAACTCATCTTTAGGCAATTTATTTAGAATAGAGAAGATTTAGAGACCTGCATGGAAGAGATTTTCCGGGGTGAACAGAAGCATCGCCACGTATCAGTCATTTGGAAGTGAGTAATAGTCCACTGTCATTGAGTTGAATAGCAGGGTTTCTTGTCCAAGCAGTCTTTGCACTGAATGTTTGAAGGTGCTCCACTAGTGAAATAAGAGAAAAAGTGGCTAAGTTTTTATATGTTTCCTTAAATTAGCCTCTTATTAAATAATAGGTTATTTTTTTCAAAATTAAAATGAACTCAATTTATATATGAGATCTGACAGAATGTTGTTCTGGGAAATGAATAGGCCTACAGTCATGAGCTTTGAATTTTAACAATATTCTTCTCTTGTCACCTGTGACCTTGGGTATATTAATTAAACTCTCATAATATCAGCTGCCTCATCTTCAAAATGAGAATTATGAAAGAGATTAACTTCTCAAAACAGATTCTTGATCAAGACGTGGAGGACAGAGGGTGCAATATTAAAACTATTTGCTGATTTGGTGGTGAAGCAGCTAAGTGGAATTTGGGGAGACAGCCCGGGTCAGGCACTATTGCAGATATCAGGAGTAAAGATAAACACTGTGGATTTGTGTCTGTGCTAGAATAGTGGCCCCCAAAGCTGTCCAAATCCTAATCCCCCAAATCTATGAATATGCTACCTTAGATGGGACTTTTCAGATGAGATTAAATTAGGACATGGATTTTCCAGGTGAGCCCAATGTAATCATGAGGGTCCTTAAAAGTGGAAAGGGGAAGCAGAAGAAGTCAGAGTGATGTGATATGAGTAGGATTTGACCTGCGATGGCTGGCTTTGTAGATGGAGGAAGGACATCAAAAGCCAAAGGATGAGGGCACTCTGGAAACTCCAAGATGAAGGAAAATGTATTTTATCCTATAAAGCCTCCACAAAGGAATTAAGGCCATTTGACACATTGATTTTAGTCCAGTAAGACCATGTCATGCTTCTGATCTACAAACATGTAAATTAATAAATTTGGGTTGTTTTAAGCCACTGGGTTTGTGGAAATTTGTTATAGCAGAATAGAAAACTAATACAATATCTAACATGGTAACCAACACCCAAGGAAGGTTTGGGTTTGTTGGTTGAGTAAATTAATGCGTAGTGCATAGATGGACTACTATGATAAACATCCAAATGGAGCTTCCTGAGGAATCTAGTTAAATGGACCAAGGTCCTTCCACTTTTGTCATCTCTATGTATTTTCTAAATTCACACTCTGGTTTCTCCATTTTGGGAAGACTATCTCACCCTTAAGAGTTCACTTCTCTGCCCATTAATGCATAAGCATGTTCTTCAAAGTAAATGTATCATAATGCAAATACTAGCTCACAAAACTATCCTCCTAGAATGGGAGTTGCTGGAGAGTAAGATTGTGTCATCTTCCTTTCCATCTCCCAAATGTGCAGCCCAGAGTCAAGTAGGAATTCAATGGAGAGTGGATGCTGGAGTGAGTGGAATGAGGCAAGGACACCAGGATGTGACTGGGAGTTCATGCCATTTCTCAGCTCTGAATCAAATGCCTTGGAAAATGTGAGTGTATTTTAGTCTTTTGCCTATACTAATCCAATACCCAAGGGAGAAAACCTAAGAAACAATCTAATCACTGTATCTGCTCAAAACCCAGGATCTCCTGAACTTGAATAATTTTCTCCATTTGTTCTGATGAGGGTACCCTGTGGTCTGACTGTCCACAAACTGAAAATACCAAATTTCCCCTCCCACATACAGAATTATATATACAGTATATACAGAGTAAAAGAATAGGAGACTCTGATTATTCTTCTGCAGAAATTCTGAGGTCCCACTGTGGAGATATTAGGAAGGCCTGTCCCTGGAAGAGGGGAAATAATCTTTGGGCCCTGGCATTACTTTCTAGAAGTCCTGTCTAATCCATCATGCTCCATAGTAATGTCTGAAGCTGGAATAAGGCTCTCAAGAAATTGTGTGTGTGTGTTTTAAAGATTTTATTTATTTGGGGGGAGGGCATGCAAGAGCGTGGGGAGGAGCAAAAGGAGAGCGAGAAGCAGACTCACCTCTGAGCAGGGAGCCCAATGCGGGGCTCGATCCCGGGACCCTGGGATCAAGACCTGAGCTGAAGACAGACAACCCACTGAGCCACCTAGGCACTCTGAAATTATATGATTTTTAAAGCCAGATTTCTGTACATGGAAGTTTAGAAGATCAAGGCTTATTATAAGTGACACAAAGTTAAATAATTTTCAGTCTGCCCTATGTTTTTTGTTGTTGTTTGTTTTGGCAAAGTTACTCCTTCAGAACATTTGTAGCCTTCAAATATACTTAATTTGTTATGTACATTAATAATCATATTTAAATTGTTACATGAGGTCTCAAATATGCTTTCTTTGTTTTCTCACCTCCATGCCCTAACTTTTAAATTAATTGTGCCTATATTGAAGCTACCAAGATCTAATGGGAAGGCTACACACTTAATCATCTCTGCTACAAAGCTACATTTTCAATCACCTCGGGAGCTGTAATTTACATACACTTAAATTTACCAATTTTATGTACAAGTTGATTACATTTACAAAGTAACCAATGCCATAATTGCAACATAAAATATTTCTGGCTCATCAAAAAGTTCCCTCATACAAATTTGCAATCAAACTTTACTCCATGCCCAGCAGAAGGCAACTGCTGATCTGCTTTCTATCATTAGAGATTATTTTATTTTGTCTAGAATTTCTTATAAAAGGAATCCTACAGTGTGCATTATTTTGTATCTGGCTTCTAGTACTCAGCCTAATGATTTTGAGATTCATCCTTGACATTGTGTGTATCAGTAGTTTATTATATTTCTGTTGAGTAGTATCTCATATGGATATACCAAAATTTGCTTCTCCATCACCCTCTTGGTGGACCTTTGTGTTGTTTCCAGTTTTTGGCTGTCATGCTGTATGACCATGCAGATTTTAATAGGAGTGTATTTTCATTTGTTTTTGATAAATATGGGAGTGATAAATATGGTAAGTATGACTTTCTTAACTCTAACAGAAACTGCTAACATGAGTGTATGGTTTTACATTACCACCAGCAATTAATGAGCTTTAGCTATTCTCTCCAAAATGTGATATTGTCAGTCTTGTTAATTTTAGTTATTCTGGAAAGTGTATAGTGATTTTATTGGGATGTTTATTTCCTGTTAGTGATGATTATGCTATACATCTTTTTATGTGCTTATATATCTTCTTTTATCTTCTAGAAAATGTCTTCAAAGATTTCATACTCCTGCTTTGTACTATTGAGTTATAGAGTTCTGCATATATAGTTTGAAAAGAAGTCCTTTGTCAAATTTTATATCCCAAGGGCACCTGGGTGGCTCAGTCATTAAGCGTCTGCCTTCGGCTCAGGTCATAATCCCAGGGTTCTGGAATCGAGCCCTGCATCAGGCTCCCTGCTCCACGGGAAGCCTGCTTCTCCCTCTCCCTCTTGCCCTGCTTGTGTTCCCTCTCTTGTTGTGTCTCTCTCTGTCAAATAAATAAATAAAATAAAATAAAATTTACATCCCAAATATTTTCTCCCAGTCAGTGATTTGCCTTTAAATTTCCATAGAAGATTCCTTTACTGAGCAGAAGTTTTTGATGTAAATAACTCCAGTACATCAGTCTTTTATGGTTTATGCTATTTGTGTCCTATCAAATATATCATTGCCCTCCCCAAGGTTACAAAGATGTTCTCATATGATTGCTCCGTGAAATGTAATTGTTCTAGATTTTATGTTAAGTCAGTGGTCCACTTTGAATCAACTTATTGTATATGGTGAAGGGCAAGGGTAGAATCATTATTTTGCATATGAATATCAACTGTTAAGTTCACTACATTAACAAAATGAATATCCTTTCTCCCTTGAATAACCTTGGAAAGATTTTGATATATCAATAGACAACAGACTATCTATCATCTATCTATCTATCATCTATCATCTATCTATCATTTATCTATCTTCTATCTTTATTCTGTCCAACATCTAACTATATGTAAATACCACACTGTCTTATTTCTTATGACATTGTAGTAAGTCTTGAAATGATGTATAGTAAGTACTCCAATTCTGTTTTTCTTTTAAAAAAATTGTTTCTGCTATTTGGGTCATTTGCATATACCTATAAATTTTAAAATATACTCTTCAAAATTTTAACAAATATGAAAACAACACAAAAACCCAGGTGGGATTTTGACTAGGATTTCCCTGAATTTTGTGAGAAGGAACATCTTAATAATACTTTGTTTTTCAATCCATGAATATGGTATATATATTTCTACTTCTTTTGGTCTTCCTTAAGTTGCCTGAGCATTGTTTTATACTTTTCAGTTCACAGGTTTTGCTTTTGTATAATTAAATTTGGCTCCCAACATTTCATATTTTTAATGCTATTGTAAGTGCTATTGTTTTTATTTCATGTTCTAAGTTTTAATTGCTAGTATATAAACATAGAATTGATTTTTAAATCAAGATTGTATTCTGTGACCTTCATGAACCCATTAATTAGTTCTAGTAGCTTTGATATTTGATATGTAGACAACCATGTCATACGCAAATATTTTTTCTTTTTTTTTTAATTTTTCCATTCTTATCTGTAAGATTTTTTGTTTTGTTTTGTTTTGCTTTCTTGAATGTTGGATAGAAGTGGTGAAGGCATATGCATCCTTGCCTTGCTCCTGATTATAGGAGGAAAGAAAGCATTCAGTCTTTTATCATGAAGTATACTGTTAGCTAGTTTTTTTCTTAAGATGCTATTTATTTATATGAGAGAGAGAGAGAAAGGGAGCAGAGATATAGTGCACATGAGTGGTGGGAAGAGGCAAAGGGAGAGGGAAAAGCAGACTCCCTGCTGAGCAGGGAGCCCACCCCGGGGCTCGAGCCCAGGACCTTGGAATCATGACCTGACCTAAGGCAAACACTTTACCAATGGAGCCACCCAGGCAGCCCTGTTTTGTTTTGTTTTGTTTTTATTATTTATTTATTTATTTTTTATACCCTTCATTATTTGGGGGAACTTCTCTTTTACTTCTAGATTGGTTAGTTTTTTTTTATGAGTATGTGTTGAGTTTTTTAAGAAAAAATGTTCTGCATCTATTGAGAAAGATATATAGTCTTTGTCTCTTCATTCCTTCCTCTCTCTTTCTTTCTTCCTTCCTTTATTTGTCTCTGTTTCTCAGTCTGTCTTTCTTTCTGTCTTTCTTTCTATCTTTCTTTCTGTCTTTCTTTCTTCTTTCTTTCTTTCTTTCTTTCTTTCTTTCTTTCTTTCTTTCTTTCCTTTCTTTCTTTCATCTTTCGTTTTTCTTCCTTTCATATACTTTCTTCAGTTTTTTAGTTGTTTATGAAAAAACAAAAAATTGGGAGTATATTATTCCATCATTGATAGAAAAGATGTTTCCTGTGCATGGTTGTGTTCTAGTGTGATTTTGTTGCTCAAGGTTTTTTCACCGTAATACTCACTATTTGGAGGTCAGAAGCAGTTTGCTTTTACACCCTTTCAGGTTCTGAATTTCCTGACACTTTCTCTTTCCTATCCCTGCTTGCAAACTGGCCAATTCCCTCCTGGATGTGTTTCGTTCTTATAATTCCTTGACAAAGAAAATACGATAGTAGCCAAAAGACACTAATGCTTTGATTCTTCTCAATCTCTTCCCCACAGCTGTCAGTTCAGTAGACATGTGATCTTCCCCCAGGAAACTGAAGGAAAGAATTTTACCAAATGTTTGCCATTATGTAATATGGATCATCATCTCTTCAGCCTCGGATAACAGTTTTATCATTTCTTGTTTCCTGTACGTTAAGCCTTTGTCACATGTTTTAGGTTTTTGTTACAAAGCATGTCTCTTGAGTTTATTCTAGGCATCGACATCCAGCTGGCAGTGAGACATAGAAATGAGGGGGTCGAGAAAGCACACGAGATATGACACATCAATTCTACTCACATACTACTGAGGAAAATTAGGACCCTGTCACATGTATATGCAAGAGGGATAAGAAAATTTATTTAGCTGTGCATTCAGAAAGCAGACAATACGTTTAATGAACTGTTAGTTCATCTCTGGTACAATGCTATAACGTCTTTTCTTGAGGGAGTTACCCTTTAAAAGCACAGTGACATAAATCCTATAAGGATTCACAAACAAGCCCTCCAGTTGTGAAGGAGAGTAACTTGTTAAATGCCAATAGGCAGGTCAGATATTAGAGAAGAAACTGACTCACTAAAAAAAAATTTAGAAGTTTAGTAAGTTTTATCAGAAAAAAAATGCTATTAGATTTAAGAATAGACTGAGGATGTTTGATTGACAAAAAGAATAGAATTTTATATCAATCTGAATCCACTGAAATGGGTAAATTTTTCAGAGCTTTTGGATTCAATGTGTTAGCTCAAGCAGCTGGGGATAGTAACAATTGTTTGCTCATAATTGTTCACTCAGTGGTGTCTCATACTAAATCTAGTTGAGATGTGAGCATTTTAAAAAATAATATTGGTGAAGTGCTTCACATAATCAGGAGCAAATGAAATGCTGAAGTGAATATGTCATCTGAGTAGACCATTGACCCACCATGTCCTTCATGAAATGAAAGCCGAGCAGACCCAAAGCTCTGAGAAATATATGAGTGAAGGGAGAAGCAGGTCATTTGAATAGTAATTAGTGGCTGTATTTGTCAACTAGGATGTTGTTGCCAAATGCTATGTTTGAAATGAGCTCATTGTTTTCAGGGGGATTGGACAAATCCTGGAGTGGCTGCACCAAAATGGAGCACATAAAAAAAAGTTACCTTAAGAAGCAAAGAAGATGCATGGAAATCAGAATGGTCCAACACATTGGAATATTTAGCAGCTTAACTGATCTTTGGTCTCTCAGAGCTCAGATATATAGGCAGTCCAACATATAATTTTCATTCATTCATTAGTTTGATCATTCATTTAACAAACAAGTATCAAATGCCTAATATCTCTGGCTGTGCTTTGTGCCTAGCATAGAGTGGTGAAGAATACAAAGGGGAAGAGAAATCCCTGATTGTATGGAACTTACATGTTATTAAGATGAAAAAAGAAAAAAAATAAGTAGACACCAAATGTAAACAACAAAAAATGATTGTAATTTAGAAATCTATGAGTGATTTAAAATAGCAGAGAAAGGTAGGGATATTGGCAATGCTATGCATCAAGAAGGGGGGTACAATTTTAACAAAGGTGATCAGGGAGCTATTCATATGGTAATCTGAGATAAAGAATTACATGTTAGAGTTGAGACAATGTGAAGACCCTAAGGTGTGGCCTACCCAGATGTGGATAAAGAAGATATGGTATAGCACACACACACACACACACACACACACACACACACACAAACGGAATATTATGCAGCCATCAAAAATGAAATCTTGCCATTTGCAATGACGTGCACAGAACTAGAGGGTATTATGCTAAGTGAAATAAGTCAATCAGAGAAAGACATTTATTTATATGATCTCACTGATATGTGGAATTTGAGAAACAAAGCAGAGGATCATAAGGGAAGAGAGGAAAAAATGAAGCAAGACAAAACCAGAGAAGGAGACAAACCATAAGAGACTCTTAATCTCAGGAAACAAACTGAGGGTTGCTGGCGTGGAGGGGGTGGAAGGGATGGGGTGGCTGGGTGATGGACACTGGGGAGGGTGTGTGCTATGGTGAGCACTGTGTATTGTGTAAGACTGATGAATCACAGATCTGTAACCCTGAAACAAATAATACATTATATGTTAATAATTTAAAAAAAAAGAAGAGTAAGAAAGCCAATCCAGCTGCACCAATGCAGTTATGGGAAGAGTAGTAAGAGACAAGGTCAGATAAGGCTTAAAGTTCTAAATGAGATAGGAGAGTCTTGAATAGAGATGTAATCTGACCTCTGTTACCATTAGATACATCCGGGTGCTGTGTCATGCACAGACATTGTTCAAGGGTTGGGGTAAGGGATAAAAGTAGAGCTAGGGAAATCATTTAGGTCATTACAATCATCCAGGTAAGATATAATTGTGGTTTCGACTATGGTGGTATCAGGGGATGCAGTGAAATAAGGTTCTGGGTATTTTGAAGATTAAAATAAACAGGATTTCCTGATAAATAGGACAGAAAGAAAGTAGTCAAAAATGATACCAATGTTTCTGACCCAAGGAAATTGTAGGAAGGAGCTGCTATTATCTAAAATGGGAAATGGTGCACTTGAAGCAAGTTGGACAAGTTAAACTTGAGAAGTTATTAAATCATCCCAATGATGGTGTTCAATTGTTGGATATAGAAATCTAAAATTCAGGAGGGCGCCTGGGTGGCTCAGTTGGTTAAGCGACTGCCTTCGGCTCGGGTAATGATCCTGGAATCCCTGGATCGAGTCCCACATCAGGCTCCCTGTTCAGCAGGGAGTCTGCTTCACCCTCTGACCCTCCTCCCTCTTATGTGCCCTCTCTCTCCCTCAAATAAATAAATAAAATCTTTTAAAAAAATAAAATAAAATAAAATTCAGGAGAGAATCCAGAAGGAGGTATTTCATATAGGTTGTATTTAAGGCCATGAAGCTACACAAAATTATTTTATTTTTATTTATTTTAATTTTATTTTAATTGACATATATTGGTTTCAGATGTACAATATAGTGATTTGACAATTATATACATTATGAAATGCTCACCATGGTAAGTGTAATGACCATCTGTCACTGTATAAAGTTATTGTAATCTTACAAACTATATTGACTATATTCCTTATGCTATACTTTTAATCTTAGTGGCTTATTTATTTTATAATTGTAAGATTGTACCTCTGAATCCCCTTCATTTATTTTGCCTACACTACCCTCCCCTGTAAAAACCACTAGTTTGTTCTCTTTACTTGAGTTTATTTGTTTTTTGTTTGTTTAGTCATTTTTTTTGTTTTTATACTTATAAATATAAGTGAAATCATATGGTATTTGTCTTTATCTGTCTGACTTATCTCACTTAGCATTGTACCCTCTAGGTCCATCTATGTTGTCATGAATGGCAAGATTCTTTTTTATGGCTGATTAATATTCCATCTACTTTATATATATCACATCTTCTTTATCCATTCATCTATCCATGGACACTAGGCTGCTTCTTATCTTGGTTATTGTAAATAATGCTTCAGTAAGCATAAGGGTGCCTATAATCTTTTCAAATTAGTGTTTTAATTTTCCTTGGGTAAAATCCAGGAGTGGGATTGCTAAATTGTATGGTATTTCTACTTTTAATTTTTTGAGGAAAGTCTGTACTATTTTTCATAGTGGCTGAATCAATTTACATTTCCCTCCAACAAAGAACAAGAAGTTCCTTTTCTCCACATTCTCACCAGCACTTGTTATTTCTTGTCTTATTTGTAATAGCCATTCTGACAAGTGTGAGATGATATCTCATTGTGGTTTTGATTTCCATCCCCCTGATGAGGAGTGATGTTGAGCACCTTTTCATGTGTCTGGTGGCCATCTGTACATCTTCTTCAGAGAAATGTCTACTCAGATCCTCTGCCCATTTTTAATTAGATTTTTTTTTTTTTTTTTAGTTTTTGGATGTTGATGCATAAGTTCTTTATATATTTTGAATATTAACTTATTCAATATATCATTTGCGAATATCTTCTTCCATTCAGTAAGTTGCCTTTTCATTTTGTTAATGGTTTCCCTCACTGTGCAAAATCTTTTTAGTTTAATATAGTCCCAAGTATTTATTTTTGCTTTTGTTTCCCCTGCCTGGGGAAACATCCAGAAAGATATTGTGATGGCTAATGTCCAAGAGTTTACTGCCTGTTTTCTTTTAGGAGTTTTATGGTTTCAGGTCTCACATTTAGGTCTTTAATCCATTTTGAGTTTATTTTTTGTGTATGGTGTTGTTAGAAATGGTCCAGTTTCATTCTTTTGCATGTAGCTCTCCAGTTTTCCCAGAACCATTTGTTGAAGAGACTGTCTTTCCCCCCATAAATCTTTCCTCATTTGTCATAGATTAATTGATGACCTAATTCTGGACTCACTATTCTGTTCTACTGATCTATGTGCCTATTTCTGTGCTGGTACATACTATTTTGATTATTATAGCTTTGTAGTATATCTTGAAATCTAGAATTGCTGTATGAAGTTATAAAGGAAGTAAGTGTAGCTACCAAAGAGAAAAACCCTAAAACTACTTGGACCTATGCTACTTCAAATTAACCTTTTTTTCCCCTTCAGTTTCAGAATATATAAGTGGGAGAGATATAAGCAACTGGCAAAATCCCTATATTCGATTTATCCCTTGGAATAAGAAATAGTATTATAGGAAAGACTAAATGGGAAAGTCTCCAAAGTAATCCCTGTTCCAAATGCAATTAATGAAAAGAAAAATCAAGTTTCAGCAGTGGGAAATGTCACACATTTTAGGTCTATGATCAAAACTTGAAAGATGCAGAAGTTTTGACTTACATCAAAATAATATTTAATATTCCAATTTAGCCAATGCAAAAGCCATGTAAAATGGTAGTGATTATCATAAACCTAACCAGATAGTGATTCTGTAATGATCTTATATGTTGACACAAATGTAGTATAAAATCTCCAGAGCCTAGTACTCATATTTTAATAGAAAAATTTTGTTTTTTTCTTCTATCTCTAGTTCAATTAATAGAAAGATGACAAGCAGTTTCTTATCTTCTTTAAGATACCTCCTCTTTGCCCTACCTCTGAGATAAATTCTCCCAATTTGTACCACACGTTAGCCCACAAGGATCTTGATCATCACACAAAACCCCAAATGTCATGCTGGGCTACCACATTGGTGACCTCATGCTTACAGGATGTGTAGAGAAAGAAAAAAAATGAGCAGCATAGATGCTTTTGTAAGATGCATGAATTATTGAAGACTGGGGGAGTAAATCCCATGTAGCCAAGAATACCGCTTTATACAGATAAATTTTGTTGAGAGCTAGCTAGATAAGGTTTGATATGGCTTAGTTATAGATAAATATAGATATTAATGCAGATAAAGACATATTCAGATGCTTTGTTTGTTGCTATAAATAAAAATACAAATAGGACGTAATTCTTAATTTCAAGGACTCATAACCCAGAGAAACAGTATATTCAAAATAATGTTATGGATATATTCAAAATAACACTATGGATATATTTCTTTTATTAAAAAATAAATTCAACTTCAAATTCAACAGTATTGTTGGGCTTAATGATAAAAGACAACATCTAGACATTGTTATACAATTTTTGAAATTTTAAAGAAAAAGACACTATCTTATGAGTTGCCAGAGAGAAAGGAATAATAAATTATGAAGATAATTTTGAATTTCAACACAAAGCCCATGGGAACAAAGAATGTAGGAGAAGCTAAATAAAGATAATTAAATTTAAAACAATTAACTTAGCCAAAATGATTTTTTACTTTAAAAGAAGAAAGTGAATTTATTACAAATCTAGAGACAAATATAATTTGTCAGTAGATAATCTCTATTGCAAAGTTCAAAGCAAGAAATAATTAAGAACTTAAATAACAGTGTAAGTTATGGGAAGATAATTGGCTTTATAAGTTAGCATACATTTTGTTTTGTTAAGCAAAATATATTAATAAAAATAAGGCTATGTAGCGTGACAACACATAAAATCTTGCTTTAAAATATTATTACCCAAGATATAACAGCAAAAACATATAAGGATTAAGAAACAGTGTTAAGCTAGTTACTCAGTCTTCCTTAATATGAGTTAAAAGATTTATCTAGAATAAACTAAGTTAATAATTAAATAATTATCAAAAATTATTTTAAAAATATTTGTTAAAACATTAAAGAATGCCTGGATGATGTTCTATAATATATTTTAAGAACTATACACCAAAATAATATTTTGAAATAAAATTTTGTTAACTGCAAAGTTTAAACAATTATTTTCATGTTTTCCATGCCCAATAAGCTTCTGGACCCAGATAATTATTTTAGTGCAAGGAAATACAAAGTTCAATCTGATTAAATATTGGATTAATTTATAAAAAGAAATAAGAACAATTAAAGGTAAATTTCCAGAATTGTTTAGATTTTATATATAAGTATACAATACACATAAACACATATATATGTGTATATGTATGTATATATATTTGCATATACAGTTGTGTATATGCTTACATATGTTAATATATCAATAAAAAAGAAACAAAATAATAGACTTTTGTGTGGATAACAGAAATGCTGCTTTTAAAGATTTTATTTATTTGACAGAGAGAGAGACAGAAAGAGAGCACAAGCAGGGGAGGGAGAAGGAGAAGATGACTTCCCTCTGAGCAGGGAGTCCAGTGCATGTGGGGCTCCATCCCAGGACCCTGGGATCATGACCTGGGAGCCAAAGGCAGATGCTTAACCAACTGAGTCATCCAGGTGCCCCACAAATGCTTCTTTTCTAACTGTGAAATCAAATATATAATTGAAAGTTTACTTAAGAAAATGAAGCATTACTCTAAGGACTAGAGTCCTTAGAGTAATAATGAATGTATATATCTCAAACAGTATATAGCATTGAGATATCTTAAGGATAATAGTAAGCAAAGCAAATAGAATTACATTTAGATATAATTTCAATTTTGAATTTTAATTTCCAATTAACTTATTTACCTTGATTATTAGACCAATATATCAAGAAATTGCAATAGAGTGGGCCTGGACTATAATAATGTATTGATTAGTTACCTCATAATAACATTATGTTTAAGAAGGAGAAAAATAGTTAGATATAATAAAATATGCTGGGTTCATACCTGATTGAACAACTGAGACCAAAAGGCTTTGATTAATGGATTGATATCAAAATTAAGGGAAGTTTTAAGGGACATTCCCAGAACACTTTGCTCTGCCCTGTTCTACGCAACAGTTCAAATAATAAGTTGGAAGATGACATGCTTGTCAACTTTGAGGAACAGTATCAGCTGAATGACAGAATCAGACTTCAAAAACCGTTTGTTCATTTATTCAAAAATACTCAACAATTACTATTGGATAGAATCACTTATATAAGATGAGGGAAAATCTATTAAGATGAATTTTAATAAAATTTCTAGTATGTTAGTATATTTAGCAGTAAAAGATCAAATGCATAACTCCATGAAACTCTCATAAAAATAACTTAGAAGCCTATCTGAAAGAAATGTTAGGTGTTGGCAACCGACTCAAAGTCAACCAATAGTGTCCATAGGTACCAGGAAACCTAATGTGAGCTTAGACTACATTTAAGAGTCAGCTTAGATTAAAGTGGAGAAAGAAAGAATCAGATTTATGGGCCAGTAAAAAATTCCAAAGAAACATAAGAAAATACTGGAGAAGTTACTAAAATAACTTTAAAAACGGATGCCAATGGATTCCCTACAGAATGGTCACAAATATAAAAAGAATAATCTTTGTATTCCGTAAGCTATTCCAAACATATGTGTGCATAAAGTTAGTAGAAAAACAGCCAGAAAAATGAGAGTTAAATACCATTTATGAATTTAGATAAAGACCAAACAGCTATATACATTAAAGTATTACTCAAAGATTTGTTACTATTAATGAAGAAAGACGTTTAATATGCATAAATTGTTTGCACCACAATCAACCAGAAGAAATGTTCTATTTTTTCTTTCTATAATTCTGCTCTGATTTCCAGCAACCCAGCTGGAAGAAATTCATCTCAAAAATGTTTTGAGGGTTTCTCATCTTGTAGCATTGGCGAAGCCAAGTCAGGGATATAGGTTGTGAAGAACTCTTAGAGAAGTGTCTTCTGATCATATCTCATAGGCCCATTGCCCAAAAAACCAGATTCCCTTTACGGTCTGTGGTTTCACTGCTTCCTTGCCAAGTTTATGTAAGGATTTTTCAGTGGTTCCCAAGATTCAATTTTAATTATCTGGATTTTATATTCTTCCTATCAAATTTCCATCACTCTTAGATGCACTGTGTTGGAACAGAGAATGGGTCTGTATCATTCAGCAACTTTTCTCTAAACCCAGTTGTTTTCCTCTTACCTAGGGAAAACTTAGGCAGTACCTCAATACATCCAATATTGACCCAAATATATCACTTTCTACTTTTAAAATTCTCTATATGGGGGCAATTGGCACTATCATGTTTTAAGCCATTTTTCAAAAAAAGAAAAATATTTTGTGATATTTATTTGCCTTCTCAGTGCATAGAAAATTTTTTTTGTCTGAGTCTGCAATTCTATAACTTTTATATTTAGACACCACCACTTCCAAGATCTTAGAAGAGACACCCAAAGACTTGACTTGGCAACTGTCTTAAGCAAAAGGTGGATAAACCATCAATAGCAAAGTGATCTTAAAAAAAAGAGAAAAAAATAGCTCAATATACAAATTCAACAATGTGATGATAAGCATTGGGAAATTATTAACTTAAGATATCATGAAAGACATATGCACTTCAGAGTTATTACACTATAAATTGGATCATTATCTGAAACCATTCTACACCTGTTATACAGTGAAATACTGTAAAGGCCCATGTTATTTCTAAAGATATATAAAAATACGTATGCATTAAGGAGATAGGAAATCATTCTATTCAATGTGTAAGCACCAGTTATACTTTTTCAAACAAGATGTAGATAAATTAGAACACAACCTTGTCATTCTTTTGGTATTGTATTGAGAATTCATGCAATATATGTAATAGCAAAAAAAAAGTACAAAAAATACTGCAATAAGCAACAAGGAAGAAAAATTGTACTCTTTGCAGATGATGACTGTGCATGAGACTATTCAAGAAAATCAACAAAAATTATGAGAGGAAAATACTTTTAATTAGTCACACTACAGCTTGTGCTTATATAGAAGAATAATGGAAATAATAAAAAAGACATTTGTATTCATTTTCTGTGGCTCCTCTAACAAACTTGATGACTTAAAGCAACAGAAAGGTTTTCTTTATATTTCTGGAAGCCAGATATCCAAAATCAGTATCACTAGTTATCAAGGTTAACACCTTGAGTCCATACTCCTTCCAAAGGTTCTGGGAAGAATCTGTTCCTTGCCTCCTTCATGTCCTGTGGCTGCTGGTATCCCTTGGCTTGTGCGCGAATCACTCCAAAGTGCTTTTCTGGTCATATTACCTTCTCTTCTTTTGTTTGTGCAGTAAAATCTGATCACTTAAGTCCTCGTGGAATATTTTATAGAACTTGACAAATTGTTAATAAAATCAAATTAGAAAAACATATTAATTTAGTCAAAGATTAGATATAATTTAAAAAGGAATGATGACAAATTTACCATACCAGCTTTTTTTTAAGTTCCAGAGTTATTTATTTATTTATTTACCTCTTTTTATTTATTTTATTTTGTTTTTCCTTTCAAATTTTTATTTAAATTCTAGTTAGTTAACATACAGTGCAATATTGGTTTCGGGAACTCCAGGTTTTAAAATACATCAACATTTGTAATCATCAAAATCTCTTGGCATAATATTAAAAATACTGAAAAATGATCAGTGAAAAGAAAACTAAAAATTGACTGCATAAGTTCCAACCATGATCAAAAAGGAACACAGAAAATCAAGTAAATATGTTTTTTGGGGCTTGAACTCTGAGTTTAAAGATTAATTTATTCCATTCTTCATTCCATATGTTGAAATAAAACTGCAAGGGATATACCTAAATAGAATCAATTTATGAAATTAAAGAAAAAAATAAAATTTATTTCAAATCTAAAGAAGGTTGACAATGATGAAAGGAATGATAATGTTAAAGCTATGATGGATGGGTTTCCGTATATCATTCATAAAATTCCACAGCAAAATTGTGCCAGGGAAACATTTAGAGGCAACTAGTAGAAAACCTCACATAGTGACTTAAGTAACAATGGCATTTAAGGATCTTAAATAAAAAGAGGTCCAGAGGTTGGCAATCCAGAGCTGGTACCACTCAGTAATTTTACCAAGAATGTTCTTTTACTCTCTTGTCGGCAGCTGGTTGCTTTTTTGGCTAGAGGCGTATTGAAATATGGTTACCAGATGGCTGCAACACCTCCAGACATCATGACTGCATTCAAAGCAAATCATCATGGAAGAGCTTGATAAAATGGGTTTTTCCTCAAGTGGTTTTCTTTCTTTCTGTTATTTTTTTAAACAAAAGGGAAAAATAATTCCAAGGTTTTTGTTTGTTTGATTGTTTGATTTTTAGGAAACTTCATTTTAGTCTCAACAGCAAGAAATGGGTAATACAGACACTTCTGATGGCAAAAGTGGATATCTGGCAAGGAAGAATAAAATCTGTAGACTTAGAAAATCATTATTAACCCCCGGGTTTGGGCACATAACTCTTTTAAACAGAATGGGCATATTTTAGCCAGGGAAAATAGGTAGAATGACTATTGGTTAAGAGCTAGGAAATGTGCGGCATAAACCTGTCACATTAATGCAGTACCTGGTGGATAGTATATGTTGATAAAATAATAAATCAGTATGTAGATATAAGCAAACTCTGTGATGCTATAATATGCCTATTAAATAGACAGAGGTAAGTTAAAATGATGGTATTCACCATTCATTCATTTAGCCATTAATTACTGAGTGTTTATATATCTGGCTCTAGGCTAAGTATTAGGTATATACTAGTGAATGAAATGACCTCTGCCCCAGTGTAGCTGAGACTTGATGGTTGACCTAGTAAAAACTGATTAAACTCTGGGAAATCTAGTGTATTTTTATGTCACTGGTGGTATTTAAAATAAATAGTTTCAGTTTCCCTAGAGATAAATCTTGAAACTCCTAATAACATCTATAAAACTATATGGCCAATTCTATGGATGTATTTCAATTCTTCAAAAGTCATTTTTTAAAAAATGTGTATGGTGATTTAATGAACCACTGGAAACACCCAAATATCTAACAGCAAGTGAACAATTTATTAAACCCTCTTTATTCATGCATAAAAGACAATATGGCTATTGCAAATGTAAGGTTTGGGGCCTAATACAGAAATGTGTATATGAATAACAATGTGTGAAAAAGCAGATCAAACAATTGACACTAATAATAGTCTTCCTTAACTCTCATAGATCTGTGCACTTCTCCTTCTTTCATATTACTTAAGATGTGTCTCCTTTTCCATAATGAACAATTACCAATACCTTATCTCCTGGGAAGTCTTCGTTGCTACTTTGTCCCCTACTCAATTAGTTAATTTTTCCTCTTAACACTAATAACCTTCAGTTAATTTATATTGTTACAATGCATTGTAAAATATATTGTTATATTGTTATCATGATGTATCATAATGAGTTATGTATGCTTCTGTCTGATTTTTGAGCATCTCTCTAAAGGAAAAAGCAATATGTTACTCATTTCCAAATTCCAGGGACCTGAGAACTGATATTTCATTCTTGTGTCCTCAGTATCTATGAATATGTCTGTCACAGGGAAGGCACTCAAAAAATGTTTGTTGAGTGAATCTAGTAAGTGCTAAATAAATACTGGTTGAGTGAGTGAATGGATTCCCATAGAATTTTAATCAGAATCAGAATTGAATTTCAAAATGTTTAATAAAAATTAACATTTATTACATGCTTTTTTTTCTGGAGAAAATTTAACACTGACTATTTTACCTACAAGATGTTCTTAAAATGTAACATCTAGGGGGAGACGAACCATGAGAGACTATGGACTCTGAAAAACAAACTGAGGGTTCTAGAGGGGAGGGGGATGGGGGAATGGGTTAGCCTGGTGATGGGTATTAAAGAGGGCACGTTCTGCATGGAGCACTGGGTGTTATATGCAAACAATGAATCATGGAACACTACATCCAAAACTAATGATGTAATATATGGTGATTAACATAACATAAAAAAGTAACATTTAATGAAATATGTACAGAACTTTGAATATCATTTTTTTAATGGCACCTCCCATTGTTTGACTTATCTGGATCTCCCTGCCTGGCCTATTGAACTTGACACCACACTGGAGTCAGCACTCCTTTTTAAGCCTGCCATATATAGTTGGCAGACTGGATGCTGTTAATGTAGATTATTATCCTTAAATAACTACTTGCATTCTTCTCTAATTTAAGATCCAGGGTACCTGCACATTTGTGTTTTTATTTGTTTGTTTGTTTGTTTTACAACTGCATGAAAACAGAATGAAGAGGGAAGCATGGTTACACATGCGATGAAATAAGAGAAAAAGATCTCATCTTCTTTCCTTCTCAACAGATTACCAAAAGATAGCATTCACTGATTTTGTATCCTTACATACATTACAAAAGAGTGTATTTTATTTAAATATACTGGAGACAAAGTCTTCTTTGGAGCCTTCACTTGAATTAATACCAGGCTTACACAAAGAAAAAAGTACTAAATGTGTGGTTCAAATAAGAATATGTACATACACGTTCTGCTAGAGTCTTTGAAATCCACCCAAAGTATCCTGGATCTCTATTCCAAAGTGTTAATTACAGTGGCATGGCATTTCTATTTTTTTTTTTCTTTTTGTGGAGGTTTTGATGCTTTATCCAATAAAGATAGGTATCTAGACTGCTTTAAATGAATGATTCTTAAAAGTTGTTAACAAAAATAGACAAATCTAGAAAGTCTTTGATGTCGAATACACAATACTATTTTCGTGGTATGTGTTTCTACAAATCCCCATAAAAATTAAGTTTTGGCTCCTTTTGAAGACCACAGGGGTGTGTGTGTGTGTGTGTGTGTGTGTGTGTGTGTGCGCGTGTGTGCGCGCATGTGTGTGTTGTGACGGGGAAGGGGGTGGTGGTGGTGGAGAGAGAGACATGAAAGGATACAATGCAAAAGACAAGAATTCTCTTTCCTTTCTCTTAGCCAAATGGTTTAGATTTAACTGCCTGTGTTCATGGTGGACCTGAAAAGAAAAGTGAAGTATTTTAATCTTCTTTTTTAAAACATACAGTCTTCTGGAAATTTAAGTGAACAGCTTTTCAACTGTCAAGGCACCAGCTAAATTCAAATCTGAGAAGAGAAGAAAACATGTTTAAATGAAAGCCTGTTTGAATGAGAGCCATGGGTTTCAGTATTTGTGTAAGGGGGAAAAAAAGATGGTTACTAAAGTAAAGCATCTTTTTCTAAGATGACTTTTCTTTGTTAAAAATGTTGGAAAGTCATTAATGAACATGAAATCAGAAACTGAAGTGTGTCATCTGTAGGATCATCAGAAGGTGGAGGGAACTGAACACCACTGGCTCATGAACTCAAGGTCAGAGGCTTGACTTGACACAATATCTATGTATAGAAAGTGGTCTAGAAAAATGCATGTTGGCAGTGTGAACAAAAAACGGTCAAAGAGGGATGCCTGGGTGGCTTAAATTTTTAAGCATCTACCTTCAGCTCAGGTCATGATCCCAGGGTCTAGGGGATTGAGTCCCATGGCAAGCTCCCTGCTCAGCGGGGAGTCTGCCTCTCCCTCTCTCTCTGCCCCTTCCCCAACTCATGCTCTCTCTCCCTCACTCTCTCTCTCAAATAAATAAATAAAATTAAAAAAAAACAAAGAGATTAAGTGGTCATCCTTCCCCCTCCAACCATTTTCCAAAGGCCTTATATAATTGAGTTCTACTTTAGGAAGATTAATGATAGTTGGCAGGATATATAGTTCTGTGAAGATAGGCAATTGTTTGAGTGCTTTTTAACGGTTCAGAAAATTAAGATATAAGCTCTTGGTGAAGAGTGGGAATAACCTGTCTCATTATGATACTGAATAATGGGTTAATTATTTTTCTTCATATATGATATAAATCTGTCTTCATATATGTGTTGCAATTGAAACGGTATAATAAAATACTGTGATTTTTTCCCCCAAAGTAGGCTGTCTGGCTATAAGGCTCTGCAATCCATAAACATAATGACCTTGATGAAAACATACTGATTTAAAGACCAGACATTAGATTTGCAGATGCAGAAAATCAGTTGTGTTAATATATTAAAAACTTATTATACTCTTACAGTGATTCACACTAAAAAGACTTAGGGAAGACTAATACATAAATAAAATGACAATGTATGAGTTTATTATGGTGGTAGTTTCTCTAACCTCCTTCACCCCCACTGTATATCACATAGGGTTGGAAACCACTGGGACTATAGTAATTCCTTCTGAGTCAGACTCTCAGATTATATGCTCAGGTATCACACTGCTAAAGGGGTTCTTTACCCATCACTGTTCTGTTTTCTGTTTAAATTGGTCAATGTCTCATGTGTAAGGCTTCACAACTTTTTATCTTGTATTGTACTATTATCCCCAATATTGGCACTTCCTTTTCGTGAACCTACCTCTCTACAACACCCTCACCTCTGAAACTTTCCCACCATAAGCTCAAGAACTATCAATCTGGAATCATCTAAAAAAGCCCTGTCGTCAACTTCTTCAGTTCTTTGCCATAATTAAAACTTGACTCTCAGTACCACTTTCTCTTGCCCTGTTGAATGGTAGCTGCTTATTTTCCCACCCCCATACACCTAGACAGTGAGTCAGTTTCTGTGCTCCATACTCTTCAGTACTACTTCTAGCAATAAGTCCTCCACTCTCTTATAAAACTAACACACATACACACATACACACACAGACACTCCAACTCATTTATTTCAGTCATATTTCACTAACATTCCTCACTGCCTTATTATTGCCATTAAGAGCAAAGAAATCCAATGCACTGCCTATTATTTTGCAAAAATTTTTGTGACTACCTAACATTATCTCTACCCAAATCCTGTCATTGTCATCCTTGAGGACACCAGTGTAAACATGCACTCTCTGCCCTTAATGTCCTCATCTCTAGAGACCTTGTCCTCAGCTACCCCTCACATCCCTACTTCCACATTCTGAATTTTGTTACAAATGTAGATTATTTCTACTATGCAATCACTAATTCAGGTATCACACTCTCTGAGTACAACTTGCTTTCCTGGCTATGGTCATTTCTGGACATCAGTGAAAGTTCTAGTTCATTGCTTTTCTGAATTCATATGGTCCTTTAGGCATCTTATTTTTGTTGCCAACATTCCTTTCTAGTCATAAAAATTTGCTGTAAATATCACTCTAAGCTTCTTTTTGATTATTTATTTACTACATTAAAAATACTAGTTCTTACCCACATTTTTCAAAACAGGAACCCAGCAATGTTTCCCTGCCCCCAACAGAAAAACCATCTTATTTCTTATTTCAAAGAGGAAAATATGGTGATATCGTCTTCAATTTCCTACTTCCACACATACAAAACTATTTACATCTGCCTCTTTTTTTGTCCTGCCTTCCTCTGCTTAAGCACACGTCCCTTGAGGTTATTTCCTCACATATCCTCAGAAATCTTTTCTTATAGAGTTTCTCTTTATCTTTTATGTATTGAACGATACCTTCACCATCAGATTCTTATGAGGTTTATTAGTCGTATATGTATATAAATTCATGTGTGCATGTGAGTCTGCACATATACATATATGTACACATATATACACATATAGACAATTGTTCACTTTAAACTGTTTTACTTCCTAACTTCATGGATTTTTTAACTTTGCTCTTAATATGAATATAAATTTTGAAATAAACCTCTAGTTAGATTACTGAATATTAAATAATTTATAAATGCTAAAAAGATTTCTTTTTCAAATTTGAGAACTAAATCTTTCTCTGTATTTGAAAACTCATAATTGTTAGTTTATAGGTGTAAAGGTGGTTTACAACTATTTTAAAGACAGATTCTTCCTTGTATATGTTATTTTGATATAAATTGATATCTGTGTGGTATATGACTGGAAAACTCTTGCTAAAACTATCATCCTTCCTCTAGTAAATATATGCAAAACCATCTTTCATATCCATGATTGTTATCTCATCTAGCATAGTGGAAAATAATACCGAAACTTTTATAATTCTCTCCTACTACCTCTGTTTCTGCTGTGTGTAATTTCTTATGACACTGAAAAAAATTTAACTAACTAAACAATTAACTATTATTTACACACATGCATGCATACATGTGTATATATGCATATATAAACATGGATGTGTGTGTTTGCATATTGTATGTTGATACCTACACACACTTACAGCACAAAAACAATACATCTGATATTGATGTGGCTTCTGTCTCATCTATTATGTAGGAGCACCTGTTCTTAAATAGGCCTTTTGTTTATGAATGTCCCCAGCGCTTGTCCCCATGTGTACATAGGAACTCATTCTCTCTCTTTTAGTGTAGTATCCACCACTTTTCCCCTCTTATTTGTGTTGGGGGGAAGATGCTACAGTGCAGACACAGGGCACTGATGTAACAGCAAGTTAGTCATAACAGTGGTTTTACAGGCTCTACTGTCACTGTAGCTCTTACAACCATCACTTCCTGATATCTGAGAACAGATGTCGATCGCTTTGAAGCAGTATCGAATCCCATGCTGCCACAGGTTTTGGTGCAGTTTCCCACCCCTGCACAAGCCCCAGTGCTTATCAGTGCATGCTAAAATACATCTTGGGCTGTCCCCAGGAGAAAGAATTCTCATCCCCTGACTCATTAACCCCTAAACCCTTAGGACCGCATGTGGCCTCCCTTAGCAAGACTGGGATTTGAAATGCCCACCATGTACCAAGGAGGCTGTCAATTTTGTAATAGAAAGATCAAAAGAAGTAAATTCCAACAAGATAAATTTTATTGCACAACATGAGAGAGATGTATGTGAAAACGACTAACATGGCTCTAATGGAAAAGGGTAGAAAGTGTTAGGAAAGCATGGGAAGGGAGCAATATTTTATTTTGCCTAAATGTTAAAGTTAATCACAGAAGACAAAACTTTAAGAAGGTCTTTGATGATTAGAATATATTCACTGAAGAAAGGGAAGAAGGAGAGACATTCCAAACCCCACATTGGTTGAGCAAAAGAAATAAGTCATTGATATTTATTCAGGTTGAGGATTACAGAATATTGCAAGCAGATTAGAGTAGAGGTTAAAATCTCAAATGTCTTTATGGATAAGGGAGGTTCTAAAGGCAAGCCAGCTAGTTGGTAGAATATAGCAAGGGACTATTTATAAAGAATATATATAAAGTACTTGTGTAGTCCAATCTGTGGAAGAAGCTTCTGAAGTTCAACTTCAGCTAATTGTTGCTATGTTGGAATAATGAGTAGGCAAGAACAGATTTTTTTTTTTTAATTTTACTAGAGAATCTGAAAAAATATGGATTTTTAATGTAAACTATTCTAGTTTTAAAATGTTGCCAACTAATTATGTTTTTATTTAATGCATTATATTTTTTTATTTAATTCTTTTTAAATAATTTTTATTTATTTATTTGTCTCTGAAGGCTGAAGGTTGACACTGTTTAGGCATTATCACTTTGGGTTATCACTTTACAACCTGATGGTTAAAATGTAAGTGTTGGGGAGATGTACTGTAGTTTATCCTGAGTTAAATTTCTTTCCCCAAGATCTGAAGCAATAGGCCAGTTGTGCTGCATTCTCTGCCCAACTCAGAATCTTTCAACACTACTCTTGGCAATCATCCTTTACCATCTTTTTATTATTCTTTCCTGAGATTCATCCTTCACTTTGTCCTTTTCTAGTCCCTAATCTTAGATTTATCTTCTTCCTAAAGGTTTTCTTTGATCTACTTTAACTTGGTCTTTTGAAGACTGTTTCTTTGTCTCATTGGCCAACATTTGTTCTTTCCTTCTGGTTCTTCTAAGTCCAAACTATATCCAGGTGGTTTGTATTGTGTAACCACTCCTTCAGGATTCAAATTCTGTATTACTGGTCAAGACCCTGGTGAGAAAATATTATCCCCACATAGGAGAGAGATTATACAGATAAATCTGATTCAGGAAGGGTTTTGGAAATGTATTGTCTACTATGCTAAGGAACTAGGAATATATGGATCTGAAAGTGGGGCACTATCAAGCATTTATAGGCAAGAAATATACATGACTCAATTTGAGATTTCACAATGATAGTATGAAAATGGATAATGAATTGGAATAGAAAGTAGAAAGCATTTAACCTAAAATATGCAAATTTATCAAGATCAGAATAAATTCTATTTCCTCCTTTTTTCAACAACTTCAACCCTCATTATTCACACATCTCTGTGAACTAACCATTTATTGTCTGTATCATATTAGTTATCAGTAATATTAATCTCTCTCTCATTTAATTCAATTATGATATAGAATATATTTGAATACTTTCAATTATTTTAAATTTATTTTTTTATAATTTTTTATTATGTTATGTTAGTCACCATACATTACATCATTAGTTTTTGATGTAGTGTTCTGTGATTCATTGTTTGCATGTAACACCCAGTGCTCCATTCAATACATGCCCTTTTAAATTTCTGAACCTAAAAATGTATGTTATGTTACACAGAATATGGTCTGCATGACCACTATATGAACATTTTGGTGAATATATGTTTAGGTGCTATCCTGTATTCACTTGAAGAGAATCTATATTCTTATATATATGAGTGGAGTATTCTATAAATATCAATTGGTTCAGTCAGTTGTTAGTATTTTTATGTCATCTGTGTGAAAACTGGTTGTAGCCACTGTGGAAAACATTATGGAAGTTCCTCAAAAAGTTAAAAATAGAACTACCCTACCATCTAGGAATCACACTACTGGGTATTTACCCAAAAAATACAAAGACACTCATTCAAAGAGATATATGCATCCTGATGTTTATAGTAGCATTTATTGACAGTAACCAAATTATGGAAGCAGCCCAAGTGTCCATTGATAGATGAATGGGTAAAGAAGAAGTGGTATAGATAGATGATAGAAGGGTAGATATATAGATAGGAATATCATTCAGACATAAAAAAAGAATGAAATCTTGCCATTTGTAATGACATGGTTGGAGCTAGAGAGTATACTGCTAAATAAAATAAGTCAGTCAGAGAAATACAAATACCATACGATTTCACTCATGTGGAATTTAAGAAATAAAACAAATGAGCAAAGCAAAAAGAGAAAGAGAGAAACCAAGAAACAGACTCTTCACTATAGAAAACAAACTGATGATTAGCAGAGGGAGGTGGGTGGGGGATGGATGAGACAGGTGATGGGGATTTAGGAGTGCATTTGTCATGGCAAGCACTGGATGGTGTATGGAATTGTTGAATCACTATATTGTACACCTGATACTAATCTAACACTATGTTAACTATAATGGATTTAAAATTAAATTAAATCCAATTTTTAAAAAGGACAAAAAAACCTGTAATGAGATATTATATCACACCTGTTAGGGTCATTATCAAAAAACAAAAGGGTATGGTGAGGATGTAGAAATTGGAGCCCTTGTGCACTGTTGGTGGGAATGTAAATTGTTGCACCCACTATGGAAAACAGGTTCCTGTTTGAGGTTCCTCAAAAACAACAACAACAACAAAACCATTATGTAATCCAGCAATCCTACTGCTGGGTATTTATCCAAACGAATTGAAGTCTGGATCTCAAGGAGATATTTTTACTCTCATATTTATTACATTATTCACAATAGCCATGATGTGGAAACAATCTAAGTGTCCATCAATGGATGAAAGGATAAAGAAAATGTGGTGTATATATACAATGTAGTATAATTTCAACCTTACAAAAGAATGAAATCCTGTCATATGCAACAGCATAGACAAACCTTGAGGACATTATGGTAAGTGAAATAAGCTGTCAGAGAATAACAAACACTGTCTGATTCCTCTTATATGAGGTATCTAAAGTAGTCAAACTCATAGAAAAAGGAAGATAGTGGTTTCCAGGAACTGGGGGGAGGTGGAAATGAGTAGTTTCTACTCAATGCATATGAAATCTCAGTTATGCATGATGAAAAAGTTCTAGAAATCTGATGAGCAACATTGTACTTATAGTTAAAAACACTGGTCTGCAGGCTTAAAAATTTGTTAAGAGTAAAACTCATGATATATGCTTTTTACCACAACAAAATAAATTTAAAAATATTGATAGATTCATTGTTTTTTCTTAAGATTTTATTTATTTATTTCACAGAGAGAGAGAGAGAGAGAGAGCACAAGCAGCATGAGTGGCAGGCAGAGGTAGAAGCAGGCTCCCCTCAGAGCGAGGGGAGCCCAATCTGGGACTCGATCCCAGGACCCCGGGATCATGACCTGAGGTGAAGGCAGTCGCTTAACCAACTGAGCCACCCAGGCACCCTTGATAGATTCATTGTTAAAGACCATTTCATCATCTATATATGAGGTTTTCCCTGCCTGCAAACTGAATAGCATAGTATCTAGAAGTTGTATTCTGTATTTTTAAATAAAATAAACATTGGTTTTCTAGTTACAGTTGGCTTTGGCCATCTAATTGGTTGTATATACTCTACAGAAACGTGCAGTTTAATAACCATTACCTCGATAGTTCCTCACTTGGGGTGTGGTTTCATTATACCTCTGTGATTTTCTAGACTTTTCTCAGGTTTATGATCCAAACATCCTTTCTTCCATAGCTCTTTAGTCAAGGATGAAATTTTCGTTATTTCCTGTGAGAGAGAGGTTTGGCAGCAACTGAGGCTTGAAATGTTTATTATGTTTTTAATATTATTACTGTTATTAGGTTAACACTGATTAAATGCCTATCATGCATTAAACTAGGTGGGATATTGAAAACTGGCATCCTTTGACGGGAAACTTCCATCCTTTAAAAACATGATAAACTCTTCCCCCTAAAACAACAATAACAACAACACTACTTATATTTGCCTCATGGAACTATAAAACTCAAGACTTGGAGGAAAGTTAGTTGTCAGCTAATCTGAAGTCCTGGGGTGGGTTTGAGTTCCTGTACAACATCCCTTTGCTGCAACAGTTCCTGAGCTTTTCCAGGAAGCAAGATCCATTATTAGATAGTTCTAAATGTTATAGAGTCCTTTCTCTTCATGAGATAAAACCCAGGATAATTTATCTAAGACAGGGTTATGGTCAAGATAACCTCTGAATATTAGGGCCATTTTTTTTTGAACACAGGACAGGAATTATTTCTATCTGCTTCTCCCTGTGCAGAGGAAAAAGGTCAGGTAATGAGGTTATCAACAGATTGCTGGGAGGCCATTCAGCATAAGGCATATGGAAAGCCCACAAGACATCTTTGTGATGGTCATTCTATAGTCTACAGTGGCTGTTTATTTCTTGGTCAGGATGGGAGGGAGGAGAAAGCTAAGCATGGAAAGAGTGACTATCTTTCCTTTGGGTAGACTCCTAACTTATTGCTGTTTTCACATAGTGTCAATTTTATTGGGAGGATATTTAAGTGTTTGCATCTATGATTTCAAAAGATAATGTAGGGACACCTGGGTGGCTCAGTCGGTAAGTGAAGTGCCTTCCGCTCAGGTCATGATCTCAAGGTCCTGGGAACGAGTCTTGGGTAGGACTCCTTGTTCAGTGGGGAGCCTACTTCTCCCTCTGCCTCTCTGCCCGCGTGTGCTCTCTCTCTCTCAAATAAATAAATAAAATCTTTAAAAAATTAAAAAATAAAAAGATTAATGTACATTTATTAGAATGTGAATTCCCAGGAAAAGAACAGTTTGGATTTTGTATTAGTTTTCTGGGCCTGATATAACAAAATACCCCAAATTGGGTAGTTTAAACAATAAAATTTATTTTCTCATAATTCTGGAGGCTATAAATCCAAGGTCAAAGCAGTAGCAAGATTGGTGCCTGTGGAGAGCTGTGATGGAGAATCTGTTCTAAGCCTGTCTTCTAGCTTCGTGGTTTGCTGGCATTTTTGGCATCCTTTGGCTTATAGATGAGTCACCAAGATCTCTGTGTTCATATTCACGTAATGTTTTCCCTGTGTGTTTATCTGTATCTAAATTTCTCCTTTGTGTCATATTGGGTTAAGAATCCATCCTAACGGGGCGCCTGGGTGGCTCAGTTGGTTAAGCGACTGCCTTCGGCTCAGGTCATGATCCTGGAGTCCCTGGATCGAGTCCCGCATTGGGCTCCCTGCTCAGCAGGGAGACTGCTTCTCCCTCTGACCCTCCCCCCTCTCATGTGCTCTCTCTCTCTCTCTCTCTCAAATAAATAAATAAAATCTTTAAAAAAAAAAAAGAATCCATCCTAACTCCAGTATGATCTCATCTTAACTAATTACATCTGCATCAAAACTATTTCTAAATAATTTCACATTCTGAGGTAGTGAAGGGGTTAAGACTTCACCATATGAAATTTTGGGGGACACAATTCAACCTATAACAGTTATGTAAGTAAAATGTTGAATACTTAAAAAAAAAAAACAATCCATGAGCCATGGGGATCCTTGAAAAGCCATAGAAGGTAAAGAATTCCAAATAAAATCACAATTATAAGCAAAATAAATATAGTTGCATAACCATACAATTAATTGGATGAGTGCTAGGATTAAGCTTTCCTATATAATGACTTTGAATTCTCAGATGTAAGAGAACTTTGTGGCTTTAACTTTAATCTATGTAGGATCTATGCAAAAGAAGGTTTTGTTTTGTTTTGTTTTGTTTTCACAGAGTTCAGTGTTTCAATGATATGAAAGGAAAAAGTGGTGCAGATAATCAAAACAACAAATAATCAAAAAATTAAAATGTCATTTTTAATAGAATGGAATAGATTTATATTCCAGTATATAGGTTGCTTAGCTTTATTTTGTGTTACAGGAATTTTCCATGGGCAGTATATGGAGGTGGAGGATGTACAGTGGTGCCTTTACTCTCTGTGGAACTTGGATCTTGCTATTTTACTTCTGAATTTATAATCTACAGATGGAGCATTCTCACTCATATGTAAAGTGGGAAGAATAAATTCACTCATAATCTGGTGTGATAACCCATAGATTTTGCTCATGAAATATTAGTATTATTTTTAGTTTTCTCCCCTCCAGATTTTACTCCCACTGTCCTCACTAAGAATGTGATTGACCATGGCCCCAATACACACTGGTTTTGGGGAAAGGGTGAAAATTATTTGTAAAGGTACATTTGTTGAAGAAACTGTGCAAATGCATACATAACCTTTGGTAATTAAAATTAATAATTTCTTAGATTTATTTTCAACAGCATCTAGTATATAAATTTGTTGTAAAAATGAGGATAATATGGGGTGTCTGGGTGGCTCAGATGGGTAAGCATCTGCCTTTGGCTCAGATCATGATCTACAGGTCCTCGGATCTAGCTCCATGTCTGGCTCCCAGCTCAGCAGGGAATCTGCTTCTCCCTCCCCTCCCCCTGCCACCTGCTTGTACTCTCTCTGTCTCTCTCAAATAAATAAATAAATAAATAAATAAATAAATAAATAAATAAATCATTTTAAAAAGTTTAAAAAAATGAGGATAATATACAAAGAAATTAAATTTTTAAAAGTCGAAACTAGAATCTTTGCAACACACTTATTTACAGAAAGATCTGCTTGCGTTGGCCAAAGCTCACACCTCCATAAAATCTTAAAACTCTTAGTACTTAGATTTTTTTTGGATTTACATATTTATACTAACAAAATCATTTAAAAAGTATCTGATAATCAAACTAGGTGGGAGTAAAAAATACAAATGTTCCTTCTTCATAATGGCTTAATAAGACTAGCAAGATAGTGTCTTTAATGCTTTCAAGAAAACTTAAAGCAAAACTTGTTAAGCCCTGCACCAAAAAGCATTAATACACAAAATTAATTGCATATCTGGTTACTAGCCCTGTTGAGATCATCTTTGGCTTCCAAGAATCTAATGATTATACTTAGCTCAAATGTATAATCTGGGGAAGAATGAGAGAAATACATTTTTAGAAAAAAAAGGATATTTCCTTTGTAATATGGGAGTGTGCATGTTTTGTTTAAGATTTTTTTTTGCATTTTAAGTTTATTAACTGAGTTTTAATACAATCAAAATTTCATTAAGGAGTCAGTATCTTTGTACAATAAACATGGGCACACTCTCATTGACTGGTTCTGCCTACAGTTTTGTTTTTGTGATTAAGCCCTGTGGAAGGGTCGTTAGCAAATAATCTGCTTATAATTACGATAATGGCTTCAACTGACTACTGTGAATGAATTTTTATCTTAACTCCATGCTCATTTTTGAAATGTCTGGTAAAATCAGACAGCCATCTCCATATTTTAAAATAAAAATTAAAAAAAATCTTATTTGTTGATCACAACAAAAATAGTTGAGAAAATTAAAAATTAAATACAAACTTTTCAAATAAGATATGTGACCTATTCATTGGATCTCAACTTAAATAATACATATTAGTTTTGCTTTTTATTGGGCACATTGAAATATTGTAAGATCCTTTATCATGTTGATTTATTCCCTTATTCATCATTTGTTTTTCTTTGTTAAAATATGATTATTTTTAGTCTTAGGGCAAAATAGAAGCTACTTCATTAAGTTTTGTATGCAAATGAAGTTACAAGCACTACATCCAGGGGCATGAGAACATTTATTTTCACTTGGTATTCAGATTTGTTTAGCTACTAAACATAGCAAGTGTGGATCCACAACCTCATACCTACAGTTCTGAAATTTTAAGGCAGAGAAAACACGGTTTTTTTGTTTTTGTTTTTTTGTTTTTTCATAAACTCCTTTAATAGCAAAACCTGACCTCATATGAATCAATCTGGTTGTTAATTGGAGGTCATTCCCACTCAGTATGAGTTGTTAGATGTTTTACCGCAGAAATGTTAACGTTCTAATTATTGGCCTCTTAGGTTTAAGGTGATGTACTGTATTACCTTTCCAAACTTTAAAATTCTGAATTCCTAAGCAAATCTGGCCCGAAGGGTTTCCAGTTAGGAATTGTGGACCTGTGTTTTCTCTCTTCTTTTCTAGAGAAACTTATATAACTTTATAAATGTCACAGAGGTATTCAGCACCGTGTGATTTTCTTGGTCTGTTTTTGTTTTTCTTCTTAGGTATGAAGCTGACATCATCATTCATCCATTTTGTGGGTAGAGAAATACATTTTGGAAGACTGATACTATTTTTCCTATGAGAGGATTTATAAAGGGGAGCCTGGGTGGCTCAGTCCTTAAGCGTCTGCCTTCCACTCAGGTCATGATCCCAGGGTCCTGGGATTGAGCCCCGCAATGGGCTCCCTTCAGGCTCCCAGCTCAGCAGGAAGCCTGCTTCTCCCTCTCCCACTCCTTTCTCCCCCTGCTGGTGTTCTCTCTTGTGCTGTCTCTCTCTGTCAAATAAATAAAATCTTAAAAAAAAAAAAAGAGGATTTATAGAAAGGTAATTAACTCAGAAGGGATTCTCCATTCACCCACATGCTCACATGGTAAGTCAGAAGGTCGACCAATAATGTTGGTAATAATTTCAGTAGGATTGCTCTTCATTTTTGTTGGTAATGGCTACGGGTATTGTTATCATGTGGGTTGTTGGAATAATTCATTTGTGACAGACAAAATAATTCATTAAACGCTAGTGTCTTTGCAGCTTGAAAACATTCATAATTCATTCTGCCATGGTGATGCATAGGTACGGGAGGCTGGGATGCTACAGGGTCAGATGAGATTTTGGCTTCTAGGATTGAAAAGTTCTATGTTAGATGAAGCAGGTCTCCCAGGAGACAGTTTCATTATATCCCCAATGCTAGCAACATTTCTCTGATAGACAAAATTTTCATTCTCCTTGTTTCATTCCATTGGTTCCAACTATATCCCTTTGCACTACTCTAAATAATTCAGTATTTTAGCTCTTAGTAAAGGGCTCCTTTCACTTCCATTTCCTACTCCCACATTATCCAATAAAACCTTTGGCTTAAATTTGCCATTCTTTAATATCCTTTAATTTTATTCTCTGGACCTCAGTCTATGATTCATCTGCCTTTTACTACCCTGAGTTTCCCTAACAGTTATGGTCAGAGCGACTTAATGAGAATCATAATACATTTTTACAAATAGTAGAATCAAATGCAGCAATTCATATTTTTTTTGTTAAAAGTTCTATGGTGTTACATTTTTTTTTTTTTTTTTTCTGCCAAACGCCGGTTGCTTCCAATTGCCGCTAAGACAAATAAAATCCTAATAAAAATGATGATTTTATAATAATTAAAAGCCAAAAAGTAGCTGGATTTTTTCCCATTTAACAGTTGCAAGTACCAAACTGACTTTCTTTCTATAATTAGCTGAGAATTGACATTTTGTTATTTTCTTTGTTTTCTTTGCATGATTTTTAAATGACTATTTTTAACAACTTACACAGTCTCAAGTATCTTATTTAGAAAATTTCAAACCCAATCTCCTTGTATTGTTATGTTTTTCTCTTTCTCCATTTTCACTTATTTTAATGGTATTAAGGGAAATTTATTAAAAATTAAAAATCCTCCTACATCCCCCCATTATTTTTTGTACCTTGTGCTTAGCAAAATGACTTTCAAGAGAGGACAGTGAATGTTACATGAATTCTACCCCAAACTGCACTATTGTGAAGAAAATATATATAAAACATTAGAAAGGATACCATGCCCTAAGGCAGGGGTGATTGTGTGGGGATGAAAAGGGACCATGAGATATAAAGAGCTAAGAGGAAGCTACTGCAGACCTCCGAATACAAATCATGATGATGTCACTTTAATTTCTCTTACTCACGAACCAATTAAGAGTTGAGTCAGTTCTGGGATATGTTGTGGATTAAAGGTGACCACAAAATGCTTTCCACTTCTCCCCTCAAAACATGGAGACCACTTTTGTTGCCCTTGAATTCGAGTTGGCTTTGTACCTTGCTTTGATTAACAGAACGTGGTGAAGGGGCGCCTGGTTGGCTCAGTCGTTTAAGCATCTGCTTTTGGCTCGGGTCATGATCCCAGGGTCCTGGGATCCAGTCCCGCATCAGCCTCCTGGCTCAGCAGGGAGTCTGCCTCTCCTTCTCCCCCCTGCTCATGCTCTCTCTCTCACTATCTCTCTCTCTCTCAAATAAATAAATAAATCTTAAAAAAAAAAGAACATGGTGAAGTGATGTTGTGTTAATTCTGAGCCTACCCCTCAAAAAGCCTATGCAACTTCATTTCTAATCTTCTCGAAACCCTGAAGCTACCATGTGAAGAATCCCAGGCTAGCCATCTTAAGGATAAGAGACCATGCTGCAAAAGGGGCCCCACAAAGGGCCAGCAACACCAGCAACATCAACTTGGCCTACAGAGTCCCAGGTGAGCTGCCAGATGCCAGAAGCCACATGAGTGACCCCGGGCAAGATCAGCAGAATAGCCCAGCTGAGCTCAGACTCATGGGCAAATAAATGTATTGTTATTTTATTTATTTATTTTTAAAGATTTTATTTATTTATTTGACAGATAGAGACATAGCAAGAGAGGGAACAGAAGCTGGGGGAGTGGGAGAAGGAGAAGCAGGCTTCCCGCCAAGCAGGGAGCCCGACGCAGGGCTCAATCCCAGCACCCTGGGACCATGACCTGAGCCGAAGGCAGATGCTTAATGAATGAGCCACCCAGGTGCTCCAGGTATTGTTATTTAGTGGTTGGTTTGTTAGTGAAGCAAAAGTTAACTGAGACAGAAAAAAATGAACATGTAGACAAGACAAGAGGCATTTGGTTTGTTGGAGGAAATGCTTGTAACTGTTTTCTCTGATTAAAATAGAGTGTTTGCAGTTTCTCTGGAAATACACACTAGGCCTACTGTAATATTAAATGCATCACAATCAAACTCTTGTGCCACAATTAAGCTCTTCTTTGTGCAGTCTGCAAGTGGTAGCTTGTGTCTAAAAGGTTTGACCCTTTAATTTAAAGTGATTGCACTTGGTACTTGGGAAAAAAACGATGCTGATGATACGCATTTTGCATTTCTTTTAATTTAAATTTTATTTTCACTCCTCCCGCTACTGATTTCCACTTCTCAAAGCCAATCACCCTCAAGTCTTTTAGCTCTTTCCTGGTTATTTACATTCACATTTTCAAATAACATGCTCACAAATAATATAGCTTGATTTTCAATTTTGGATATTATCTCCTAATTTCCTACCATGGGTGAAGAGAATTTAGCATTTACACATACATCATGACTTTAACCACACATACTTCCCCTCTCCTCTTTTTCCCAATATATTACTTTGTGTTTAATTAATACCCAGCATTAAATTATGATTACACAATAAATATTTTTCAAAGTAAAACTGTGCAATGTGCACTTTTTTCACTTGTGATCCTTTTATTTTCTCCCAAGTTAATAATTGCTTCCATTATTCATTGTCTTAGTCTTCAATGTCCCCATTGCTAATGGATTACCAGATTCACCTTTGCATTTGTAAAACTTGTCACAAAATGATAAAACACATCGGGGAATCAACAAATTCAATATTTTTTCCTTGCAGAAAAGACAAACAAACAAACAAACAAACAAACAACTTTGGCTTCTATTTCCCTGTTCAGTATGGATTTGTTTTTCTCTAGGACTTATGGACAACAGATATCCTAGATTTTGAACTTACCTTAATGGCAATTCTGGGAATTCCTTTTCCTCTCTGCCATGTTGGATTCATTTTGCCTCGATCCCAGGTCTTTTTCTCTTTCTTGGATTAATGCCTTATTTTGTTAAGCCCATTCTCCAGTAACTGCATCACAAAGGACGAATGTAAACAAATGATCTTGCTGTAGAAATCCCAAAGTTCCAGACACCCTGAAGTCTCTGTGGATGATGACACCTAGAGATGAGCAGTCCCAGGTTGGCATAACTCTATCAGCAGTCCTGATATTCAAGAAAACCGTTTGAGACACTGTCTGAGAGTATTTTAAATCTCTGCTCACATTTGACTGTTGCTTTATACTGGATTTGGTATTACGGAATACAGATCATTTTCCCTCAGAATTTTGAAAGCATTGCTTCAAAGTGATCCAACTTCTGGTGTTGATATTTTCCGAGCTGAAAACCTGGTATTTTTTTTCTGCAAACATTTTGAAACTTTTACCCCCAATTTTTTTAAGATTTCTAGTACTGAGACCTGACAGAGGTCACCTTTTACTTTATTTTTACTGAGCTTACTGCAGGCCCTTTCTATTTGCATATCCTCGTCCTTTTGAATATGGAATATTTTACTTATTTGTTTGTTTGATGTGTAATATTTCCTCTCAACTTTCCAAACTCTTTTTCTAGTACTGTTCTTAATCACATTCTGGATTTATTCTCTAATTTGCATATCTTTGTCTTCAAATTTATAACTTTTTATATCTCCTAAATCATTGTTTTACAGGGCTTTTTAAACTTATTTTCCCAGTGTCTATTGTACTTTTAAAATTTCTGGTGTCCTATTTTTAATCCCTAAGAGCTTATTCTTGTTATATTAATGTTCTTTTAAAAAATATTATGTTAAAAAAATAAAATAAAAAATATTATGTTGTTCAGTTGATGAGATATTTTTATATTTCAGAATATTAATTATAGTATTTTTTTATATTTTTCTGCTCCAGGCATTGTCTCCATTTTTTTGAAGTTCCTTTACTTTGTAGTCTTGGTTTGTTTTCTTTCATCTTAGAAACTTTCCATAAGCACCTCATAGTCCTTAGCCAGCTTTCATTTCTAAGAGAGAGGTCTCAAAAAATTAAAAGATAGACAGGTATGAACCTGGTATGTCAATTGGTAGGAAGATAAAAGTGCAAAAACATGACTTTTTTTTTTTTTATTGGAGGGTGCTCATGTGTCTTTATCTATAGGTCTTTGACAAATCTTGATCCATTCGAGTTTTGGGTATTGATTGCAAATTTACCTCTGTATTATAGAGGCTTGAATTTCAGCTTTGAATTGGTTTCTAACCATTTCCTTATCTATTCTCCAATTTGCACATTTTACTGGTATCTCCCAATGACCAAATTACCCTCTCTCATTCATTCTATTTATGCTTGTGGGCTTATGCTTTTAAAAGCGCTGGGAGGTTCTGGGAGAGACTGGAGATTTACATATTCAATCTATACATTTTACCAAACATGTTTTGATACTTTTACTTTTGCTCAGATGAATATTTAAAAAAATACTATCACCAGGCAATACATTCAAATGGTATAGAATTGAAAAGTTACAAATTAAAAATGTCTCATTTTCATTCCGGAATGAGATATTTTGTTCCACTTTCCTGAGGTACCTGTGGTTTTCAGTTTCTTATATAATCTTCTGAGTATATAACACATATTCTACTGCCCTCGATTTTTTAGCACTGGTCACTAGACTTGAGGAGTCTATCAAATCATGACATGTAGAAGTGTCCCATTACATTATTCCAGCATTGAAGCCTGCATTGAATGGATGTGCCATCATTTATATAAAAATATATCTATCCATTCATTGATGGGTATTTCAGATATTTCCAGTTTTTTGATATAACAAATAATCCTTAAAATATATTGCTTTAGAAATAACATTTTACCCAGGAGCATTTATACCTATGGGGTAATATATTGGAGTAGAACTATATTTCAAAGGTGTGAATTTCTATGGATGTCATTCAAAGTTAGATTCCAGAAGCATTAAGTGAGACTAGTGATTCCAAAACCATTGTCTATATTGGGTTTACAATCTTTTCAATTTTTGCTAATTTGCTAGATGAAAATTCACATTTCATTGTAGCTTATATTTGCATTTATCTTTTTGTGAAGGAGATTGAGTAGTTTTTTATGTTTTTAAAATTCATTGCTTTTTTCCTTTTCTATGAACTGTCATTCACATTTTTTTGCCCATTTTTCTCTTTAATTTTAGACCTTTTTCTTCTTGATATCTGGGGACTTTTCATATATAAAGGCATTGTGATATGAGCTACAAATTATTCACCAAATTCATTGTCTTTCAACATTGTTCGTGTAATATGTTTGCTTTGCAGAATTTTTTTTCATTTTGATACAGTTAAATTTACCAGTCTTTTTATTATGGATTCTGGATTATTTTCCACTGTATATATAAAGGGCTTCCTCACTCAAAAGTATTAAATTTTTCTACATATTATTCTCATCCCTTATGCTGACTTTTATTTTATTTTATTTTTTTTGGAAACAATTTTGGTGTGAGATATGAAATAGAAATTCAATTGTTATTGCCAGTGCTTACCACTTTTCCCCAAACCATTTTGAGTAATCCATCTTCTCTGCCACTGCCTTGAAATCTCATCAATATCACATACTGAATTCCCATATGTGTTTTGAAATATTTTTTAGACATCTTGCTTTGTTCTATTGTTTGGTTTGTTAATTTTTCAAAGGATGTCATTTTGTTTGCATTATTTCTGCTTTTGAGTAACCGATAGTACATATGAGTTAGTTCTCCTTTCAATATTCTTCTAGTTTGGAATTTTCCCATCTTTTCTTTCTTACTTACTCATATATTTGGATAAAAGTTAGAGTAATCTTGCTAATTTATAAAAAGAAATTTTATTAGTATCTTTGTTTGGATTTGTTTATACTAGATTTAATGGGAAAATTTTATTATGTGAGCCATCCTATACACACCATCATTTATCTTAGCATTTGTTTAAGTTTTTCTTTGTGTTTTTTAATAGCATTATGCATTTTTCCTCATATACATACTACATATTTCTTAAGTTTATCACCAGCTATTTTATTATCTCTGATTCTGTTATAGGAGCATTTTATTTTTTATCAGTGATTGTTGCTTATTCATCAAGTCTAACTTTTACTATGTATTAACTTTCCTTCAATCCACCAACTAAATTACATTATCATATAAATTGTTTTGTCACAAATTATATATATTCTATTGTTATTCTCTGGCTGCTAATTTTCCCAACAGTTTTTTAACTTAATTCTTGGATCAAGCTAAATTAATATTAAGATAGAGGGCCTGACTTTAAGGACATTAAATTTCTTGATGGTGAGAAAGTTATCAAACAGTTAACATAAAAACATACATACTTGACATAGATTCACTTCCTTTTATTATTTCACATAACCCTTTAATCTTCCCAATGTGTTGATGTGGGTTTTTTTTTCCATTATTGAGTCCAAAACACACACTCCATGTTTCTTTTTTTTTTTTAAAGATTTTATTTACTTATTTGACAGAGAGAGACAAAGCGAGAGAGGGAACACAAGCAGGGGGAATGGGAGAGGGAGAAGCAGGCCTCCCACCAAGCAGGGAGCCTGAAGCGGGGCTCAATCCCAGGACCCTGGGATCATGACCCGAGCCGAAGGCAGACGATTAACGACTGAGCCACCCAGGCGCCCCTCACTCCATGTTTCTTGAGAGAAGGATTTATATCTTCTGATTTTTTATCTTCACACTTACTCCTCAACATTTAATTCTGTGCAAAACTCAATCATTCATGTGATAGAGAGTATACTTTTTCAGTTAGGTGTTAGATTAGATGAAAATTATAATGATTGAGATTTGGTATTCTGTATAGTTTTTCTTTTTCTTTCCTGGTTCCTGTATTGGTCAACACTTAGTTCTGTTAACTCCATCCTTAGAGAATCATGGGTAAAAGTTATCATTAGAGAGATGCTGAAAGTGAGCACATGTTGGGCCAGAGAGGAAATAATGAGAAGTAAATTAGAAAATTTCATATCCTGAACATACTTGATCTTAGTTGATAAAGATAATGATGTTCCCTATGAAAATCACAATTATTCTTTATAACGTACACAAGGGAGGGAAAGCTTGTCTTTTGTCATTGATGCATCTTCACCACCTAGAGTAAGTGTCTGGGACCCAAAAGGAACTCAATAAATACTACTTGTGATTGAGTTCTTTTTCTAATTATTGGATCGTGATCATGCTCCTCATTGGAGTTTTGAGATGCTTTTACAATTAAGCATGTGCTGTAGGGAGATCAGGGTCATGAGTCCAAGAGAAAGGAAAATTCAGAAGAAAACTGGGTAAATTAAGTATGTTCATCATCAGCCTTTCAGTTTATCTGTTATTCGAGAAACACCATCTTAATCAGGCAGCTGAAGCAGGCAGTACCTACTCAGGACAGAGTCAGAAAGTAGAGTGAGATGGTAAGGAGAAAAATTTTATCAGAAGCAGGAAATTATTATTTCCTGGTCAAATGTTCTTATAAGTACTGTCCCGGGCATCATACTGGGCCAGTGTATATGTAGAACATCCCCACAGAATACCTTAAGGTCTCTGAGAAAAAATGATAATTTAATGATAATATAAAAGTAATTATTATTTTAAAAAATAAATAAATAAATAAAATAAAAAAAGTAAAAGTAATTATTGTTATAATCACCATTGTTGAGCATTTAACATATGACAGTGCCCTAATCACTTTACATAACCTTTACAAAACCCCTTGTGAATTACTATTCCCATTTTAATAGTAGAGAAATCTGAGACAAAGAGTATGTAACTTGCTTGAGGTCACAGAGTGTGTAAATGGCAGAGCCATGACCCAAGCCCAGGCTTTCTGATCTTAACACTCATGCTCTTTAGCACTAAGGAATTCTGCACCATAAAAATAAATCTCTGATGAACAAACTGATGGTTTCCAGAGGGGAGGAGGTGGGGGGATGGGTGAAATAGATGATGGGGATTAAGGAGTGCACTTGTGATGAGCACGGGGTGATGATGTATGAAATTGTTGAATCACTATATTGTGCACCTGAAACTACTATAACACTGGATGTTAACTAACTGGAATTAAAATAAAAACTTAAAAAAAATATTTCTGATAATTTATCCTTTTTTTTCCTCAAGTTTTCTCAACTCAGAATAGTTTGACTCCACCTTGAATTACAAAATTTTCCTACAGGTTGAAAGTTAAGCTTTTCCTGTTTCTCAAGCTCTTATCCTTATTTTCTTTTTTGCTATTTTATTGTATTTTTTAAATTTTTTAATTTAAATTCAATTAGCCAACATATAGTACATCATTAGTTTTAGGTGTAGAGTTCAGTAGTTCATCAGTTGGCTATAACACCCAATGCTCATCACATAACATACCCTCCTTAATGCCCATCACCCAGTTACCCCATCCCTCCACCCACCTCCCCTTCTGCAACCCTCAGTTTGTTTCCCAGAGTCAAGCTCTAACCTTCTTACAAAAGAACCCCTTGGAGTTTTGGATCAATGGGCAGATGCTTTCAAAAGGTGTTAGAACTATTGGAATTGATCAGTAATCCCCAGAAGTTTTAACTCTGGGAGGCAAATGCATCTCAAATCAAACAATTTAGGTCTGTATAAATAACGGATTGGTGGGCATATCATGATATGGGAAAAGGCACCAGAACTGCATCGTGATTTCTGAGGAGTTATTCAAGCTGAGAAATAAAGCAGAAGCTTTTAAATGCTCTGTGCTCTAGTCAGGATCCCTGTATTGCCTTCATTATTTATGAATTACTGGATTCTTAATATTTTTATACTTTTATAAACAATCACCCTCCTAAGTATCTTTGAATTATTATCTCTGTGTGTGTGTATATATATATGTATATATATGTATATATATATTCTTATTGCTCAAATTTCATTCTATTTCCTTTTAAAGAAACTTAAAAATATTTCAGATTATACCCTTTATCTGCAAAACATCTGCTTAATACTAAAAATCCTGGGTTTTCATGATGAAAGCAAAGTAGCTGTTCAGTGCTTTTATGCATGCAAGTGACCTTTTTGATAGGCCCTGGGCTGTGGTACTGCTTTCTCTTTAAGGGAAAGAAAGTACTACAGTCATTGCAACTTTCTAAAATCACTGATGCCTAGAAAGTGTTAATCTGCAATTAGTCAAGTAAGCACTATTTCTGGAACATCAAACACTCCTGTTTGGTAGTTTGACAATCTGTCTGCTGAAAAGGGAAGACAGTCTTTTGAGAAAACTATTTGTAATCACTGGTAATATCGATTATCTACATTTTCTAGTGCCTAGAAAAAGCGAAATCATTGTGAATGACTCAGATTGCATATAAATATGTTGATAATATGCTTGACAATGTTGAAATATATTATTTCCTGTACTTGAAAGAAAATTATCTGTCAACCCAAGAAAGAGGATAAATGACATATACAACACACACTAGTTCTTTATGTTTTTTATTCCCATTCAAAGTTAACGTTTCTACTTCTCTGCAAGACAACCTCCCCGTGCATGTTCACAGAAGCCTTCAGTCTCCCCGACAATCCCAAATGGCTCTAAAAATTGCTGTGAAAAAGAGATTTGCCCATTTCCCCAGCACCAGAATGACTCCAAATTAAGCACAGGTGGGAACAGATGAGCCTCTGGATCCTCTGAGCAGTTTTCCATTTCTGATTAGTTATTCTCTTTACACATGCATGAGATTCCCTAACAGATAACAATCCGTGCAGGGAGGAAAGGAAGAAATGGACAATTTGGATCTATAGTGATACTCTTCTAGCAGTATTCGGTGCACCCAGAGCTTGGAAGAGGGCTAAAACTGCATTAATTTGTGGCAAAGGGGAATTATTGTCTTTCTATTTCAAGTTGTTCATATCTTTTGAAAATATAGTGGACAGTATGTACTCAGAGTATTTATCACTGCACTTAACTGGCTCTGAAAGAAAACTCTAATACCCTTAGGGAGAGTTTCCATTACAAAATATCCAATATCCATCTTGCCATAAGTGCAAGCTCTAAAGATAAAGCCCTATTTAAATAATCAATTTTTCTAATCACCCCACCCAGCAATGACTGGAAATGACTCCAAAGAAAAGAGGAGTAAGATAATCAACTTTGAAAGAAAGTCATTTTATCTTAAATTTGAAAATATATTTTTTTCTCACTCTCATCATTTCTGTTTGCCAGTACACACTGTAAGCAAACATGCATCAGCAAACACCACTCATTGAATTGTGGATCAAATCAAATCCCTCTATGTGGGACTGGTATTTGTATAGCAAAAAAAAAAAAAGGAAAGACAAGTAAATTAAAGAACTTTGAATTATAAAAGGCAATTTATAGTGTAGGTTAATATCTGTGATTATTTTATTAATCAAGTCAATTTTGCCTTGAGAGGAGAAGCGTTTTGAGCATGTTCTCATTGTTGGATGCAGGTCAAAGAGTGAAAATTGACTCATGGTGTTAGAAAGTTGAAAATGAAAAAGAGTTTGGGAAATGAACTACTTATCCTGACATTACAAAATACCCAACAAGTCTGCATTCACAGTGAAATAAAAAATGTTGGGGGCCTGGAAGAGCTCCATTTTTTGACGAAACGTGAATTACCTTAGTTTGTTATTCTTTATTGATCAAGAAACTTGGCAGTAATGGCATTCTGCTTCATTATGGTGCTCTGTAGAGAAAACCACAGCCAGAACAACAACAATCAGAGGAATAATTCATGGTTATAATAATTCCAATCTTTTCATGACACGTTGACCTCTATTCTTTGAATTGATACTTACAGAAACCATGTGGTTTTGGCAAGAGAAAATAAAGATGTATCGATGGTCTTTTAGTGCTTCATAAAAAGTCTGTTTTTCCTTAGTTACATGGATATATGTGACGTTTGCATTGAACTAGTGTCACTCCAGAACATATTAGGATCATATGCAGCAAATACTGGTAAATCTGATTCTGTGTTCCCTTGGATTCTATTTCAACATATCATATGGGCACAGTTTGTACTTTTTGAAATGCTAGGTCAATGTGTAGTCTGGGTTTACACATTAGTATGATGGGCCTTAAGCAAAACTCCACTCCCTTCAAAATCCTGGTCACTTCTCACATAAAGTTGATGTCTTCTCACTGGGCTTCTGGTCTCTCATGGGGCTTCTCTAAGCTCAAAGTCATCAACTTCCTTTTCTAATTTTTTTGTGGGAGGAAAGATAAAAGACATACTCCCTGAGGCATATAAGAAGTCTAATTCTATTTTTGTAGCTTAGTTTCTCATAAAAGAGTCAATTTTTTTCAGAAATGCATTCTGACCTGATCATTACAACTCTTTTAACAAGTGATTTTCAATATAATTGTATATGTAATTTTTTTTGGTTCACCAGTGACGTGTATGAGTATTCTTTATTTACCTAGGTTTTGTTTGGTAATGTTTGTACAATGAGACCAAAATGTAATGAACCGTTATTGTCTAATCCTGGCTAACCAAATAAATTAATGTTTGGCATTGTTAATTCCACAGAGGAAAGGTGGGGAAGGGAGTTTCCTTTTTTTCTGTTGTAACTTTTCTTACCTGTTTTTGAAGATTACCTGTGAAGTTATTTACACTCTTTAAAGAAGGATGGGCATGTATTCTGAGGGTGTTATGTCATAGGTTTATCCACGTAAAATATTTTAGACCCTCAACTTTTAAGTTGCATTGAATTTCTGTTTAGGGTAATCAAGGTCCCTCCAGAAGGATGTTAGCTACAGCGGGACCGTGGAGAGGGAGATGGGCAGGCACCTGCCGAGTGCTAGGTCTTTATTTGGCTTGAATATGACAGGAACAAAGAGTGTCATCAAGAGCCCTGTAAAGAAAATCGTGTTAATTGTGTCAGTTGAATGGCACTATCTAGGGTCAATTTATGAGTTGAACACCATAACAGTCCTTTAATCTCATTCTACACACTTCAGCATGAAGATGAAGACAAGGGAATGTGGGACTATGGGGCCTGTGCATTTCATGTACAATTTTCTCTCATTCTTGGGTTCTCCAAAGAAATAGCATCAGTTGGATATATACAATTGGCTCATGTGGTTATAGAAGCTGAGAAGTCTCAAGATGTGCAGTTAGCAAGCTGGAGACCCAGGAGAGGTGACGATGTAGTTCCAGTCTGTACCCGAAGGCAGATCAGTGTGGAAGCCAGTTGGAAGGCAGTCAGGCAGAGCTGATTCTCCCCTACTCTGCCTTTTGTTCTATTCAGGTTTTCAGTGGTGTCTGATTCTCCCCTACTCTGCCTTTTGTTCTATTCAGGTTTTCAGTGGTGTCTTAGTCCAATTGGGCTCCTACAATAAACTACTGTAGACTGAGTAGCTTATAAGCAACAGAAATTTATTTCTCAGAGTTCTGGATATTGTGAAATACAAGATCAAATCTCCTGTAGATTTGGTGTTTGATGACAGCCTTATTCATGGTTCATAAGTGGCTGCTTTTAATTGTGTCCTTAAATGGCAGAAGGACAAGGGAGCCCACAGAGATTGTTATAAAGGCTCTCATCCCAAGGGCCCACCTCAAAATATCAAATAGGTCTCAACATATTAATTGGACCAAGGGGAGGACAAATATTTGGTCTATAGCAAATGGATAGATGACGCCCGCCTACACTGGGGAGTGCAATCTGCTTTACTCAATTTATTGATTGGAATATTAATTTCATTCATAAATACACTCACAGACATACCCAATATGATGTTTAACCAAATATCTGGACAATCTGTGGCTCAGTCAAGTTGACACACAACATTAGCCATCACAGGGGGAGTAACTATGGTCAGGGTTAAGGTCTTTTAAAATGGTTTGTTTAAATTAGCTTCTTCAAGGTCACTTCTCTAATGAAGATCCATTTACATTGCTATGGAAGGCGATTTGTCTCAGATGAATTCAATTCACCACACATTTGCTCTGCCCCTGCACTTACAGGATACAGAGCTAAACTGTATGAGAAAAGGAAGGGGCACAAGCCTTAAGAATTTATAATATGGCATCAAAAGGCAGATGTCACCTAATTGCAGTGAGAGGCAAAATATAATGTGACATAAGATAGGTGTAAACTCTTTAAAAAGGAAGGCAAAAGAAAGAAGAAATTATGTCTACCGAATCCAAGAATATATTAAGGTAAGGTCTGAATTGCTTGGATTTGGAGGATAAAAACCAGAACTTAAAAAATGGTTATTTTATATTATAATAACTAATCCACTTTGAAATAAATTTGTGCTGAAGCCCAGAAAATTCTGTGGATAAGTAAAAGAGAACTGTGGCCAATGGCAGACAAGGATCACTAATCCTATCATGGGATTCGCAGGAAGACATTTTGCGGAACTATTTTTATGGAATCCTGAAGGAATTTTCTGGTGATCCACAGTTAAAGTATTTCTCTTCCTCCCCCTCAGCTCCAGCCATAACGTGTGGCCATTTAGAAAGTGGGGTGCTCACTGAATGCCAACCACCAAGGAAAGGATGTAAGTCCAAGAAGAGTCTTGTAATGTAAATATCAACTGTTTCTTTATAGAGAGTGTTCTCTGGGGGCACCAGGGTGGCTCAGTCAGTTAAGCATCATACTCTTGGTTTTAGCTCAGGTCATAATTTCATGGGTTGTGAGATCAAGCAACATGTGGGGGACTCATCAGAGAGTCTGCTTGAGGATTCTCTCCTTCTGCCCCTCCCCCCATTTGCTCTCTCTAAATAAAAAAATATTTTAAAGAAAGTGTTCCTTGTACTGTGCAGAATTAACATTATTTTCTGAAGTGTTAAACCTGGAATAATGGTACAATGAGCTTCTGGTTTACAACATAGTTCTGTGATAGGTAGTAAAATATTTATTCAGAAAACAATTTTTAAACTAGCTTTCATATTAAGTGGAAAATTATTGCACATACTTCCTATTTTGTAGATTGTGATACCATAATACTGCCTCAGTCAATACTTTTGTAGTAATTAATATTTAATTTTTATTGATCCTGCCTCATAATTTTGATCCTTTGTGATTAATGGTTATAGTAAATACATACAGGATGGCAGAAGGGGATATAAAATGTCAGTTTTAGCAGGGTAATAAAGAAAGATAAGGAATAAATAAGATATAGATGTTCTTCACCATAAATAAAGTCTAAAAAGGGAAGCAAAAATTTTCTACTAAAATACTTAATGATGTATATCATTTATTTAGTAGTTATTATATACTAGATTTTGTGCTAGGCACTTCAACATCAGAACTACAATATTATTTACCACCTTTTATAGGGAAGAATCTGGGGTTGGGAGAAAAATTGTTGCTTTTTCCTGTTTTTACAGACAGCCAGGGATGGACCTGAGATTCACATGCAAGTTCAATCACTTCACTTGTTCCAAAACTCATATTCTTTTCAATATATATTGGTCCCATACAGGAAAACCAACACCAGTCTTACTTATTTTATCATTGAGATATTTCCGGCCTTCATTCACCCCAATGACATGTTTTCTTTGTCTTTACTTTGGCCTGAACTGATCATTTCCTATTACCCTAACAGTCTCTGAATTGATTTTTCTTACTCTTATTTTCCATCTGTGCCAGTTATCAATTTATCAACTTTCACTTCAAATTCACCCTTGTTTTCCCATTTTGAGATTTGGTAGCTGGACTCTACAAACATTTCTCCTTTGCCAACAGGCACAATGTTAGGCTTTTTCAGTAGAAGTTACCAGAGGGATAAACTGCATAGTCATAGCAGAAGGAAGGGCTTGTCTTAGTCATTCATGTGCTTTTCTTTCTTTCTCTTTCTCTCTTTCTCCCCTTCCTTCCTCCCTTCCTTCTTTCCTCCCCACTTCCCTCTCTCCCTTCCTTCCCTTCCTTCCTTCCTTCCTCTTTCCTTCCTTCCTTCCCTTCCTTCCCTTCCCTTCCTCCCTCTTTCTCTCTTTCTTTCTTTCTCTCTCTCTCTCTTTCTTTCTTTCTTTCTTTCTTTCTTTCTTTCTTTCTTTCTTTTCTTTCTTTCTTTCTTTCTTTCTTTCTTTCTTTCTTTCTTTCTTTTCTTTCTTTCTTTCTTTCTTTCTTTCTTTCTTTCTTTCTTTCTTTCTTTCTTTCTTTCTTTTCTTTCTTTCTTTCTTTCTTTCTTTCTTTCTTTCTTTCTTCTTTTTCTCTTTCTTTCTTTCTTTCTTTCTTTCTTCTTTTTCTCTTTCTTTCTTTCTTTCTTTCTTTTCTTCAATTTTTTTTTTATAAATCCCACCAACTAGAACAATGTTTGACCCATAATGAACACTCAAAATACGTGGATGTACATGATAGAGGGATTAGAGGTGGTTCAAATGGCCTGAGGAGCAGAAATACATGCCCGGGAGCCATGGAAAATAAAGTTTTCCTTAATATAAATATAAATGTTATCATAATAAAGATATCTCAAAAAGAAATGGGATATTTGTGCATGTAGATAATTTCTTATAGAAAAGTATTGCTCAATAAGACAAAACAGTTCTAGAAGACAGATCAGAGTATGTCAGAGTGCACGTTAGATGAATGATGTCACCAAGGTATTCAAACTCCAGATGAGGAGTGTAGTGGTGGTCACTATTCTGATCCTTCAAACACTTAGATTTTGTCCATTTTTCATAGAAAGTCATGTTTTAAAAATATTTACTGTCTTCTAAAATACCCAATTTTCACATGTACCCTGTCATTGCTATTGTGCTCTCTTTCTTTCTAACAATTTTCTTGAGGCTTTATCAATTATACAATAGTTAATGGATCTGTACTGAATCAGGATACAAGTTTTTACTTCTAATTTTCAATCTTAATCATCAGAAAAGCATGGCTGCTTGATGGAGAATACTAGATTTTAATATGAACATTTTAATGTCAACATTTAGTTTTCCCTCGGGGTGCCTGGGTGGCTCAGTTGGTTGGGTGATGACCTTTGGCTCAGGTCATGATTCCAGGGTCCTGGGATCGAGGCCCAGGTCGGGCTCCCTGCTCAGCAGGGAGCCTGCTTCTCCATCTCCCTCTGCCTGTTGCTCTGCCTACTTGTGCTCTTTCTCTGTGTGTCAACTAAATAAATAAAATCTTTAAAAAAACATTTAGTATTACCTCATTGTCTCATTTCCCTAACAAATATTACCCATTCCCTAATAAATATACCCATTTATTAGACAGTAAATCAGTGTCGTGGCTCATTGAATAGTCATACTGGAAGGGATATATTCTCTCTGAAGTTTCAGAAGTTAAGCTAAATACTCAATGTTATATATATGACCCCAAACAAAATCACCCTTCAAATAAATGTGATATGAAACAAACTAGCAACAGTACAAACCAACTCTCAGGGGGAGAAAAAGAATGTAGTGGGTTAAAATCACTGATAGATAAAGTGAGAACACCCTCTCTAGGTCATTTAGATTTTTCTCTCTTTTGCTCCAACATATGCATTCCTTTTCAACAGCATAGATCTATCTCTTTTGGTCAGAGAGATGGTTTAGTTTCCAGAGCCTAGAGGAAATCTTGTTGGCTTTAAGAATTTGAAGAGTTCTGTAAATACCAAACAGGAATTTACACACCAGAACTGGCCAATGGTCCATCCAGTCAGGCATCCTGCTTCCTACTGGGTCTAATGATGGATATTTTAGGAGAAAGCCATAAACTCACCATGATGCACCTAATTGAGAGATATAGCATTGCCAAGGAAATTTCTTCTTGTGTCTGGTAGCTGGTTAGTTTACTCCATGGTGCCCGAGGCCTGATAACTATTTATCTCTATACTACCGTTACAGAGAAACTCTTATTTTTTCCTAAGAACACACTTAAATTTCTCATAAACATCTAATCCTTAATTGAATCTTATTAACCTCTTCTGATTAACTACTCACTGTAGAATGAACATGTAATCACATTCTGCATTTTAACTTCACTTAAATCCTTCCAGCCAAATGTATATAAAATAGCTATATCTCTCTACATTATGGTACATTATGGGTTTCTTAATAATACTTTATATATATATATATATACACACCCCTGGAAGTCAACATAAAAAATACTCTGTAATTAGGTACAGAATGTATTATTGGGTTATTAAGATACAAGAAGAGAAAGTTCAATGCATGACTTGTGAATGTTTCAAGTGCACTCTGTATTATTTGCTTAAACCTTTCAGGAACCCCATATTTCTTTAGTAGAAGAAAATTGCCACTGAGCTAGACTACATTAATATGAAATATGTTTAATAATGTCCTTGCTTAGAAACTACTAACAACGTGTTAACAGTTTTTCAGGACACGGTGGACAGTGTATTTTATTTTTTTGACAACAGGGCTGCAAACCACTTTATGCAACTCTGTACAGCGTTGTTAAGCCGTTGGTGGAGGGACTGTAAGTAAACAATCTATGTCATCAAAGGATTCAGCACATTGTCATCACCTACTAGAATTTGAGCAATGTGAGCAAGGTCAAAATCTTGCATTAGTACTTTGTGTTTCTGTGGGTTAACTGCTACTCAGGCCTGGAGAACTAGCATTTATATTTGGTGGCAGACTAATTAAAGGGAATGATATGCCAAAAGAATTCTCTTCTCATCATTTTTTATACTTGCATATTTTCATAGCTATGCTTGGGTTAGTGGAGAGAAGGGCTCGAAGAAATACTAATCCCTTCATGATTCTGATTCTTTTTTTGCAAAGGCAGCTGAGCATATTTTGAGAAGCCATAAACTATTTTTAAGAAATAATAAATATTCAGTCATATGCTACAGGTTGATTCTCCAGAGGGTAACATGTCAACAATCCAATATTTTGTTTATTAATATGACCTACAGGACTAAGCTAGGGTTAATTTAGACATTACAGAATGAACATCATAAGCATAGGTCTTCCAAGTAGATGCCCTGGATTTGAGTATGTGGCCTAGTCTGTCATTGCTATATGGCATCAGGCAAGCTACCTTTCTTCTATTAGCCTACTTCTCATGGGTGCTATTTGAAGGTTAGAAATCTAACAGCACTTTCTCAATCATTGTTCCTATTACTGCTACTGTTACTTTTTTTATAATTTTCTAAATGACATCATTAACATGAATCAGTAAATTACATAGACATAACTTATTCTACAATTAAGCTAGTTAATTTTGAGAACCAGTACGAACTGTGAGTTGTTTAGAAAGAAAAAGAAAGAAAGAAAATCTTGATAATAGCACTGTTTTGCATTTATCAAGTTTCTTTAGGGAAATGATCTGAACATTCTTTCGTACTGCTACAGGTAGCACTAACCTCATAAAAAGCTTCCCACCATGTCCCTTCCCCTGTGCATGGACAGAACGCTTTTACTTGAATGGCTTTGGAGCTTTAAGTTTCTGTAAATGTCATCATCAAGTTATTTCTAAGTGCATATCATCATCTTTATGCACAGAATATGTATGTATAGACCTCCTGGTAGGTTTAAACAAGTTGAATAGAATTTTTTTTTTTATGCAAACTTTTAGTTGTGAAGCAAATCTGCCATACAGCCACTGCCCCATGTGACTGAGGAGAAACAGAAAAATACACAAATGTGAAAACTGACAGAGTTAACAAAATTTTAAAGTGAATTCAGAATGCACCAGCATAATTAGCGTAAGGGCCCTTGGATACATACTGCCATCTAGGTAAACAGAATCTCCAGGGTCGAGTATAGAATCTGGCATAAAACTAATGCTTTATGATTATTTCCTTGAACACACACACATACACACACACATACACACACACCCCACAGACATATCACATCATTATACATACCACATAATTGTCTATCATGTTTTTAGAGGATAACTTCTTGACTGCTGTATTTACTAATCTTTTAAACATTAATTGTGACTTAAAAAATCATTGGAAATTTGAAAATAAGGAAATTAAAAAAACTCACCCACAATTCAGGCAACTCAAAGACTTCAATGCTATTTACACTTCAGAGTATTTTCCCTCAGGACTATTATTTTTTATATCAGACAATTTTTCTTGTAATGTCTGTGATATTTCATACATAACTTTCATGTTCACTCTTTTATCATTATAGCATATACACATTTGTAATGAAATTTCTAAAACAGTATTATAATATTCTGTTTGTTGAATGGACCTTGAAATGTGTGGTGTCTGAGGTTTTGCTTTAAAAAATAAAATTGAGGGATGCTTGGGTGGCTATTTCGGTTAGGTATCTGCCTTTGGCTTAGGTCATGATCCCAGGACCCTGGGATCTGGCTCTATGCTCAGCGGGAAGCCTGTTTCTTCCTCTACCTCTCTCTCTGTCTGCCACTCCACCTGCTTGTGCTCTCTGTCAAATAAATAAATAAAATCTTTAAAAATAAATAAATAAATAAGAAGAATAAGGTTGAAATGAACTCTTCTTGAAAAAAAGTTTTTCTCCATTGCATTTATTTTCATAAGATTGGGTCCCAGAAATGCAATTCCTGGTCAAAATGTAAGAACAGTTTAAGTTTTTGATATATGAACTTTTAAAAGCTATTCTTTTGCTTGTACCATCATTTTTTAAACTTTGCAGCTCTGGCAGGGGTGAGTGTTTGTTGAATTTGGGTAACTCAGTTCACAATCATTTGAATGTTACAATATTTGAATAATTTTCATGTGTTATATTTCTATTATTTTTCTTTTTGGTAAATTGCATGTCATTTTCTTATATCTTCAGTGTTTTTTTATTGCTATTTCTTAGTTTTTCTGCATTAAATGTATTAACCTTCAGCTACCTGTGCTGCAAATACATTTTTTCTGATTTTATTCTTTTTGTATTTATTTTTGGCATGTAGACAATCTTGATCATTATGGAATGAAATATGATCCTTTGAAATAAAATCTATGATTTTTAAAATTATATTTTATGTGTTTATTAATCATTTTTCTCTAGAGTCTACAGTATAGAGATTTGGGAAAAATTGTATATTTTCTTCCAGTTTCATATGATTTAATTAAGTCATATTCATTTCTTTAATTCATATGAAATTATGTTAGATGATGATCCAAAGTGTTTTCTTTTTTCTTTTTTTTTTCCCCAAAGCGCTTTATTTTTTCTTGTTGTTACTCCTTTTGCTGTGGTCCTTTTTCAGTGGTCATTTTTTTAAGTTTATTTATTTAAGTAATCTCTACACCCAACATGGGGTTCCAATTCACAACTCCAAGATCAAGAGTCCCACACTCTTTCAACTAAGCCAGCGAGGTGACCCCACATTGGTCATATTTAAATTTGGATATCAACCCTTGTTTATTGTATTCACTTTGAATATATTTTCTTGGATTTTTCCCCTTCAATTTGGGAGATCTTTTTTGAAAACGGGACACTGTTTATAAAATATCCTCTATGATTTCTTCCAAATCTTCTAAGTTTAGAAATGTCATCAATATATCAAGCTTAGGAAATATCTTGCTATATTTAACTTTTAAAAAATATAAGGATTGATATTTTATTTTATCAAATGCATCTTCAATATTTACTTAGTATATTTTTATTTAATTTATTTAAACTAAAAACAAGAAACAGTTTACCCATTTCTCCCACCCACCACCCCTACCTCTGGCAACTGTCAATCTGTTCTGTCTATCTATGAACTTAGTACGTGGGGTTTGATCTCATGACCCTGAGATCATGACCTGAGCCAAAACCAAGAGTTGGATGTTTAACCAACTGAGCCACCCAGACACCTCTTGTTTATCTTTTTAAAGAAACAACTCTTACTTTCCTTTATCTTTTCTTTTGCCTTTTTGTTCTCTTTATTTATGCTCTTTATTTCCTTCAGTACACTAAATTTGGGCCCAATAATCATTTTAGCAATGGTTTTAAGCACAGTACCTCCTTATACTCATGTTTCTACATTCTCCAATCTTGTTTCAGGGAAAAAAAAAGTTGCAAAAGAAAATAATTTGCAAATAGTTTTTTTCTGAAATCATTTATTTACCAGAAGGAGATGTTTGCCAACTGAAATTCAATTAATTAAAATAATTTCGTCTTGTTTTTGTTTCTTTTCCCCTAATTTTATTCTCTTCTGTATGCTTTTGTTCTTTCTATATTTTGCACAAGAAACACATTTTGTAATTTCAGTCTGCAGTTGCCCAACATTTTTTATAGAGATGAAATCTTGTTATAGATAACATCAGAATTTATCTTGAAATAGTGACAATAATGCTAAAGTTGACTGAAACTAATATCATTAAATACTGAATAGTTTGTGATTGCACTTTGTATATATTACCTCTGGAATGTCAGTTCAAAGTAGGAGGAGTTTTGAGGGTCCTCTTCACTGCTCCCATCCTAGTATCTAGAATAGTGCCCTTTAGGCACCCAGTAAATATTTACTGAATATTGTTGAGTAAGTTCTCCAAACAATGCAGCAATAAAGATATTATTAGTTTTTCCCCTATTTTACTGCTTGGGAACAGAAGTTCAGACAGATTTCATATTTTTCCAGTGGTACAGGAGATACTGATATTTGGATCTGTTGAACAATGCTCCTGGAAAATTACCTTCATTCCATCCAGTCTTGTAAATGCACAGGAATTTATAGGGGTATTTTGCCCAATTACTTAAACCTAGTGCACAAGTAAACATATAGCCGATTCTCTAGATTAATTAGGACTAGGGGGGAAAGAGGCTATATAACAGGAGCCAGAAATCAAACCCAAGGCTAATCAATTATAGCCATATGTTTCCCTTTAATCTACAATGCTTAACATGGAAAAAATGAGATGGCATTGAGATATAAATTCTGTATGTTATCCAATGTACAGTATGACTGTGTGTGGGTATGTACATGTGTGCTTGTGTGTGTATATAAAAGAAAGAAAGCATATTTTTGAGTGAATTAGAATATATTTTAAAATTAATTTCTCACAGATTATCCAATTTGTGAGAATGAGATTTATCTATCCAGTTCAAATTTACATTTTCATAATATAATTATTAGTTTGTCATGTAAACTTGGTTTCTTGGATATCTTTGCACATACATCACAGTGCATATATCTTTATTTGTTTTTATCACAATATAATGCATTATTTTGAGGGCTAAGAGTTTTTCCCTTCACCCCATATAGGGAGCATTCCAAGGAATGAAAAAGCATGTTTTGTTTTAAATATGACATTGTCGGGTCTTAATAAATGTTTGCTGAATTAAAGTGCTGAAATGTAACAGCAGTGTTGGTTATAAAATAATAGCTGACATTTACCAAAAACATACTATATGCCAGGCACTGTGTAAGTGTTTCATAGCTACAAGACTATCCAATCCCCATAATAATCCTACCAAATAGATACTATTATTATCATTCTTGTGTCCCCAATGATGAAATTAGGGTAAGATAATATGCCCAAGATTACACAGCTAGTAAGAAGGAAAACAGAATTAAAATAAGACCCATTTTCATCAGTCTTTCTTGTGAGAAATAAAGCCCACTTCTTATCCCCATGTAGAGTACTGTCTCCTAATAAATGTGAGAGCAATGATCCATGTTGTGTTGTTCACTAGTGCAATATCCAAAATAAGGTTAGGTCTTATGATAGCCAATCTACTGATATTTATGCTACTTCACTAAACTCTGAATTACCATACATGAAGCCACATCTTTCTTGTTGAAAGACATATCCTAGAATTTGGTATATGGCATCATATGTATGTCATGCTAAACAAACCTTTGTTTTTCGAATTCATGGTTAAAACCAAAATCAAATTCCTTAGATGCCTGTAATAATTTGATTCTAGGGGTGCCTGGGTGGCTCATTCGGTTAAGCTTCCAACTCTTGATTTCAGCTTAGGTTGTGATCTCAAGGTCCTGAAATCGAGCCCCACGTCAGGATCCATGCTCAGTGGGGAGTCTGCTTGAGATTCTCTCTCTCCCTCTCTGTCTGCCCCTCCCCATCGTGTGCAATCTCTCTCTCTAAAATTGACAACAACAATAAAACTAAAACTACATTTGATTCTAATGTGGCAAGGTTGCTATTTCAGATACACAATTGCAGTATTAAGGCCTCTGTTTCCAAAGAAGCACATTCTTTATTGCTCTGTAAGCTGATATTCATCAAGAAATAAGATTTATTATTTTGGATATCAAGTCCTGAACTAGTTTTATAATGACATTAATTCCCATGTATATCAAGAGGGATCCCTGAGGACTTTGTAAAATCCGAATGTAGATACTACATGATTCATTCCTTAGGTAGGCATCTCTGGGGTGTGTCATGATGGCTAGTGTTCAGTCACAGGTTGGTGAGAGATATTTGGAAATGTCAGTGTTAGCAAAGAAAATGAAATCTGCAATTGAAAACTTGCCCAGAGGTTCCAGTGAGGCTAACTCTTCTGAGGTCTGCAAGAGGCAGCATGCCAAGTCCCAGCACTTTCTAAGCAATCAGATAAACACACGTTTGCATGTGACAGTGACCATTGACAGATGACCTATGGGAGCCTGCCAGAAAATGTCTTGATTAGCACTCGACTGATTGCTTTCCTCTGCTTTGTGCACTGGGCTGATTTCTGTTCAGTAAGGCAAACATACTTTCTTGTAATACTGGTGTGAAGTCACAGTTTGAGCCTATTTATTCCACATTCTCATCAGTTCTTCTAATGTGCAATAGCTTTTGAAGGCCTCATTTAGAACCCTAAGTTAAACAATGAGTATAATAAACCTGTGAATCGCATGACTAAAGGCCAAATGAACCTCATTGCCATGTAAGAAATATTTATCAGGATTCTAATGTTATGAGTTTCCTTTTGCTTTTCTTTCTTTTTATTCTTATCATTGAAATGGTTAAAAATGTGTTTATTTCTGAGGCTATCTTTATTCCCTGATCATGGTGGCTATCAGGAGAGACAGTGTAACCATGAGAATAGAATGGAACAAAGAGTCTCTAGGCATGACTTGTAGCCAGTGCTTTGAAATTACTCAGCTAGGTGCTTTCTACTCGGTGTATGGGTTTAATCTTCAGAATTAAATTAAATTAAATTAAATCTCTAGAGGTCTGTTTTCTCCTCTATAATCCAATAATATTTTGTCCTTTGAAACAGCATTCAGCATTAAAAAAAAAAATCACTCCGTATACTCAGTATAATAGCTTTATGAAAGGGAAATCTATAATTCCTAGTATCCTAATTTTTTTTGGTATTATGTGGATTAGTTCTTGGGTTTAAGTATTTTTATGTGTTTGAAAGACTTGCTGTATAATAGATGTCCTTCAAATAAACATCTTTCAAGCATTAGATATTTTATCTACTTCCTTCTTTCTTCTCCCTTTCCCATGTAAGTACAGCACAGTGATGTAAAAGAGTGAAAAGTATTAACGTTTGTTAACATGAATTGCACAGTTATGAACAATTTTTCTGAAACATCTGCATCTGACTCTGATAATTAGAATCATAATCATGAAACCATATATCTAACCACATGTTGAAGGAGCCAACACTCAAGGGCACAAGATACTAGAATGGTGAGAGACACACAGTGAGGAACCTGATATTCCCCAGTGCTTTCTTCTAAAAGCCAAGGAAACAACAAGTAATGAGTTAAAAGTCTAAGCAAAGATTTTGATTGAGTCACAGTTACAGGGAGAAAAGAAATGTAGGGCCCACTGAGAAGAAGGAATCCTGGCAAACATCCTTGGATTTTATTTCAGATTCCTGAAAGATGACTTCCTAGGGTAAGGGCACCAGAAGTGGACCAGGCCTCACTTAGACTGGAATCATTATAGATTTAATTAAGGTGATCTTCCAGAAGATAATGATATCCTCTCTGGGGGAAAACAAAGCAAAACAGAAAACAAAACACATCTAGAAACTCTACAATGTTTCATACCTCAGTCCAGATTATAAAACATTACAGACATGCCTGAAGATAGGAAGAAATGATTCAAAACAAATAACCCAAGGTTCAGACAGTAGAGGCAGATGGGTCTTCCATTTGCTGGAGTTAGACACGAACTTTTAAATAACTGTAAAAAAAAATGATCAAGAAAATAGAACACAATATGGATAGTTTTCCTAGAGTACTGCAATCTACATAAAAAGCATGACATTAAACTAAAATCAAAGCTATATTAACCAACATTTATTTAATGAGCTAAGTAACAAATTAGAAACAATGAAAGAACAATTAGTCAACTGGAACCTCTTTAAGTAAAAACATACCTGAATTGATAAAGAGGGGGAAAATTAAATAAATAAATACAAAAAAAGAGCATAAAGAATCATATGAAACAGTGAAAAGCTTTAGCCTCTATGAAGTTAAAGTAGGAAGAAAGAAGAAATAGAATAGGACAACAACAATATTTGAAAATTATTTGGAAATTTTTTTTCAAAGTCATTGAAAGACATCCAACCACAGATTCTCGAAGATTTATTAATGCAAAACAAAATGTTTACAGTAAAACCACACTGAGGCTTATCATACCAAAATTGCTCAAAGCCAAAGATGAAGAGAAAATTTCAAAAACAAGACACACTGGCTTTAAAAGAGCAATAATAAAACTGATGTCTAGTCTTTCAATAGAAATAAAGAAAGTCAAATTAAGACTTTACTCTAATTACCAGACCAGATTAAAACAAAACCAAAAATTATACTTCCTATAACACAGAGGTTGGATTTTTTTTTTAAGATTTCATTTATTTATTTGACAAAGAGAGAGAGAGAGCACCAGTAGGCAGAGTGGCAGGCAGAGGGAGAGGGAGAAGCAGGCTCTCCGCTGAGCAGGGAGCCTGATGTGGGGCTCGATCCAAGGACCCCAGGATCATGACCTGAGCCGAAGGCAGCCGCTTAACTGACTGAGCCACCCAGGCACCCCGAGGTTGGAATTTTTTTTTAATTTTTTATTGTTATGTTAATCACCATATATTACATCATTAGTTTTTGATGCAGTGTTCCATGATTCATTGTTTGTTCATAACACCCAGTGCTCCATGCAGAACGTGCCCTCCTCAATACCCATCACCAGGCTAACCCATCCCCCTACCCCCCTCCCCTCTAGAACCCTCAGTTTGTTTTTCAGAGTCCATCATCTCTCATGGTTCGTCTCCCCCTCTGATATACTCCCCTTTTCTTCCTCTCCTGTTATCTTCTTTTTCTTTTTTCTTAAAATATGTTGCGTTATTTGTTTAAAGGAAGAAAAAGACATGCCCTACAAGCACCATCAAAAAGGAATCTGGAATAACTACATTAATACCAGAAGAAGTAACTCTGAGATATAATATATATTACAAAAAATAGATTTCATAAAGATAAAATGGTCAGTCTGCTGAAATAACTCAACACTTAAAATATATAGGCATCTAATAACATAGCCTCAAAAAATGAAAGAAAAAGAAACAAACCAACAGAAATAAAGGGAAAATAGATAAATTTACAATCAAATGGATGATCTTAAAACACCTCCCTTAAATACTGATAGATCAAGCAGACAAAGATTCTTCAAGGTATTTATAATAAAACAGGTTGACTTAATTGACATATATAGAACTCTGAATCCTCGAACTGCACAACACACATATTTTTTTTTCAAGTGCACGTGGAACATTTAAAAATTGAGAATATGCTGTGTTGTAAAGCGAATCCCAAGTAATCTTAAAAAAAAATTGCCCATTCAGCTTGACAAAATCCACTGGTCTTGGGTTTGAGTGTAAATCAAAATTGCCAGACACAATAGGCTATCTGCCACCAAGTTTATTTAGATTTTAAAAAAAGATACAATATATGAACTGCAGCATGAATGGCAAATGCACAGTAGGAGTGTCAGACACAGTACCCACCGTATCTCTAATATGCTCTTGGGATGTGAATGGCAATAAGACCGAGCTGTGTGTGTGAATCCACTTCATCCCAGAGAAGCTAGCTTCTTTAGGGCTTCTTTAGCTTTTATGACATGCAGATTACATGTTTAAACTTGGCTCACTTTGTTACCACAACTGGAATCTCCAGTACCATGTTGCATAGAAGGTGACTATTCTGTTTTCAAATTTTTGAAAGGACAGTTTTCAATATTTACTATTTAATATAAAACCACTTCAAAAGGACAAGTTTTCAATATTTACTATTTAATATAAAGCTCAAAAGACAGTTTTCAATATTTATTATTTAATATAAAGCTACTTCATGTTTTGGGGTCCATAAATATTATTGTAAAGGTAGATATTTCTCACATCAACCATGGTTATTGTATTTTATCACAAATATATAGCATACAAATACTCATATTATCATCTCAATATTTTTATTGTAAAAAATTTGATGTGTTTTTAAACAATTTTTGGATATATGTCTCTCTCCCGTTGTTCAGAGTAGCTCAAACTCATCAGTTACAGGTTACTCAATAAACAATCTCAACAATAAAGTACAGGTGCTCAGTCAAAGCATAGCATTCATTATGGAACCAGTTTGCTCTAAATTTCTTGATTTATTATTGTAAAAGGATTCTGGCAAGCTTCACCCTCGGGTGTTTCTGAAGCTAGAGAAGAAAACGCAAATCAACTGTTAACTAACCTTCCAAACAAGAAACCATTAACATAATTATAACCCACACAAGTATTTGGAAATTAAATCATACATTTTTTTAAGATTTTATTTATTTATTTGTCAGAGGGAGAGATAGCGAGAGCAGGAACACAGACAGTGGGAGTAGGAGAGGGAGAAGCAGGTTTCTGCTGAGCAGGGAACCTGATTTGGGACTCGATCCCAGGACCCTGGGATCATGACCTGAGTCAAAGGCAGATGCTTAATGACTGAGCCACTCAGGCGCCCAAATCATACATTTCTGAATAAACCAAGGAAGAACCAAAAGAGAACAAACAACAACAAAAGATCAACACCTGTAAGATTTAGGTAGAGTTATGTTTAGAAAGATGATAGGACAAGATTAACAAATTAAACCCAAAGAATATAGAAAAAAGAAAAAAAAGATATATAGCAAAGGTACAGTAAAAATCATAAAACAAGCCAAAATTTATTTTTAGAAGATTATATTAAAATTGCTACAATGAGTGATGAGCAAAATGAGAATACACAAATTAACAATAATCAACATTTTAAAAACATAAATCAAATTTTATACATTAAAAATATTGAGATGATATGAAAATTTGTATGCTATATGTTTGTGATAAAATATTATAACCATGGATGATGTAAGTAAGAAATATATATCCTTACAATAATATTTATGGAACCAAAAACAGGAAGTAGTTTTATATTAAATAGTAAATATTGAAAATTTCCTTTTGAGGTTAGAAACCGATTAGTCACCTTCTATGCAACATGGTACTGGAGATCTTAGTTTTGGTAACAAAGTGAGCCGAGTTTATTTTTTTTATTTTTTTAAAGATTTATTTATTTATTTATTTGACAGAGAGAGAGACAGCGAGAGAAGGAACACAAGCAGGGGGAGTGGGAGAGGGAGAAGCTGGCTCCCCACTAAGCAGGGGCCTGATGCGGAGCTGGATCCAGTACCCTGGGATCATGACCTGAGCCGAAGGCAGATGCTAATGACTAAGCCACCCAGGTGCCCCCAAAATGAGCCAAGTTTAAATATGTAAAGAGTGAAGAAGTAATAAAACTCTGATTATTTGTATATGTATTTTTCTACGTGCACATGGCTATGTATGTAGAAAAGTTATGATTACAAAAAATATTGTTAGAAGTAATTTGTGAACTGAGCAAGGCTGGTGAGTTCAAGATCATGATGAAAAACAAATTCTAGTTCTACAAACTAGCAAAGACATACTAGAAAATGAGATAAAAAGGGCACCTACATGGCTCAGTTGGTTAATGTTCGATTCTTGATTTTGGCTCAGGTCATGATCTCAGGGTTGTGAGACTGAAGCCCTCTTCAGGCTCTGCACTGAGCATGGAGCCTGTTTAAGATTCTTTCTCTCCCTCTGCCCCTCCCCTGCTCTCTCTCTAAAAAAAGAAAGGAAGGAAGGAAGGAAGAGAAAGAAAGAAAGAAAGAAAGAAAGAAAGAAAGAAAGAAAGAAAGAAAGAAAGAAAGAAAGAAAGAAAGAAAGAAAGAAAGAAAGAAAAAGAAAGAAAGAAAGAAAGAAAGAAAGAAAGAAAGAAAGAAAGAAAGAAAGAGAAAGAAAGAAAGAAAGAAAGAAAGAAAGAAAGAAAGAAAGAAAGAAAGAAAGAAGAAAGAAAGAAGGAAGGAAGGAAGGAAGGAAGGAAGGAAGAAAGAAAGAAAGAAAGAAAGAAAGAAAGAAAGAAAGAAAGAAAGAAAGAAAGAAAGAAAGAAAGAAAGAAAAAATAGAATTGAAAGGCAATGTCATTTATAGCTGAATCAAAATCAAACACTCAATAAATCTACTAAAAATCATGTGGAATGTATACAGAGAACTGCAACAATTTTTTAAACTAATTAAAAAGACTCAAATAAATGAAGAGATTTACTAGTCTTGATAGGACGTTGCCATATTGTAAATATGTCAATTCCTAAATGATCTCTGCAATTCCAATCAACATTGCAATAATTTCTCTTGACAAGCTGATTCCAATAATTATACAGAAATTTGGAGAGCCAATGCAACAAAGACAAAGTTAGAGAATTTACAGTACCAAGTATCAAGACTTATATAGTAACAGAAATCACAATAATATGGTATTGGCACAAGGATAGAAATAGACTCATGAATCCAAATACACAATTTAGAGAAATGAGAACACATACATGGTTACTCCATATGTGACAGAGATGTTGCTTTATTGCAATGAAAATAGAATGGCCTAATAAATGGTGCTGGGACAACTGAATCATCATCATCATCATCATCATCATGGTTCCTATTTTATACCTTTCACAAAGTGAACCAAAGATAGCTCTTTAACTTACATGAAAAATAGAACAATAATAATGCAGGGAGCCTGGGTGGCTCAGTTGGTTAAGTGACTGCCTTCAGCTCAGGTCATGATTCCAGGGTCCTGGGATGGAGTTCTGCATTGGGCTCCCCGCTCGGCAAGCAGCCTGCTTCTCCCTCTCCCACTCCCCCCTGCTTGTGTTCCCTCTCTCATTCTCTCTCTCCCTCTCTGTCAATTAAATAAATAAATAAATCTTAAATAAACAAACAAACAATAATAATGCAAAAACAATACCCAACTTCAGGAAGACAACATAAGAAATTGTATTTATAACTTTCAGTGGACAAATATTTCTTACACTGAACATGAAAAGAACGGGCTATCAATGAAAAGACTGGAAATTCTGACTAAAAATTTTAAAACTTCTTCTTTATCAAAGAACAATGTTGAAAAGATCAGAACACATGCCACAAAGTAGGAGAAAATATTTGTAATACATATGTCTGTCAAAAGATTCATTTATAAGGATAATTATTACAGTCATTAAGAAAAAAAATAATTCAGTCAAGGACTAAAAATTCATTCCACAAATAAGTATTTTCAAATATACAATAAATATTTGAATGTATTCAACTTTGTTATTTGGCAAATGCAAATTAGAAGCACAAGGAAATATCCCCACATATACCCAATTAAATAATAGAATAGCAAATTAGCAAAATAAAATAAAATAAAATACTTAAAAACACCATGTATAGGGTGCCTGGGTAGCTCAGTCAGTTAAGCGTCTCGTTTCAGCTCAGGTCATGATCCTGGGGTCCTGGGATTGAGTCCCTCATTGAGCTCCCTGCTCAGCGGGAAGTCTGCTTCTCCCCCCTCTACTTCTCCCCCCACCAACTCATTCTCTCTCTCTCAAATATATAAAAAAAAACTAAACAAAACTCACAAAAAAACAAACAAAAAACACCGTGTATTGGTCAAGATGCATTCCCCACAACAGGAACTCTCATAAAATGTTACTTGGAAATTCCAGTTGGTATAACCATTTATTTTATTTTATTTTATTATGTTATGTTAATCACCATACATTACATCATTAGTTTTTGATGTAGTGTTCATGATTCATTGTTTGCATATAACACCTAGTGCTCTATTCAATACGTGCCCTCTTTAATACCCATCACCAGGCTAACCTATCCCTCCACCTCCCTCCCTTCTAGAACCCTCAGTTTATTTCTCAGAGTCCATAGTCTCTCATGGTTCGCCTTCCCCTCTGATTTCCCCCCCTTCATTTTTCCCTTCCTACTATCTTCTTTCTCTTTTTTTTTTAACATATAATGTATTATTTGTTTCAAAGGTACAGGTCTGTGATTCATCGGTCTGACACAATTCACAGCGCTCACCATAGCACATACACTCCCCAATGTTTTTTGCTCTAAATTTTAATATAGGCATACCCTATGACCCAGTAAGTACACTTCTATGTATGTGTTCAACATATGTGCATAAATATATCATTGATGGATCTGCACAGAGAAACATTATTAATAAATATTCCAATGGGGAAATAATGCAAATGTACATTACAAGTAGAACAGGAAATATAATTTGTGGTATACTCATTCTATATATTAATCATATTATCAGATTAGACTCAAATACTCCAATAATATGCACGAATCTCACAGACACAAATTTGAGTAAAAAAAAAAAAAACATGAGGGAATACATGCTCTGTGATTTCTATTCTTTAAAAATAAAATAGGCAAAAGTAATCAATGGTTATAGAAGTCAGAATGATGTTTATCTTTCATGAGATAACACTTGGGATGGGCCCAAGGCTGTCTTCTGGAAAGCTGCTAATATTTTATTTCTCAATCTGGTAGTAGTTGCACAGATGTGTTTACTTTTCAATAATTATCAACTATAGTATAGTTTGTGCACTTTTTTCTATAAGTGCTATATTTCAAAAATAAAATAAAATGGTACATATTTATCCTGGAGCAAAAAGATCATGTTACGAAGAGTAGCCAGTGTTGTTGTCTATAATCTTGAAGAGCAGTGGGATTGGGTATTTCTCATCCCTAGTAATGAATTACAAAATGGAAAATTATCTAGTTGTGTTTTGTTGGGAATTTGTGGATAACCAGAAGATTGGAATTGAGCCAATGTTCTGAAAAATTACAACAGTTCAGCTGTAGAGATTCAGCCTTAAGATTTAATGACCTAGCCAAAATTTTAAATAAAATATTTGTCCATTTTTGGACTAGATGTATAATCAGTTCAAGGAGATTGAGGACATTTAGATGGAGAAAGAGGTAGAAGTAAACTGTAGGTAAAGGAACACATTGGCAGTAGGATTATGCTCTGTAATCAAATTGAAGTTGTACCCATTTTATCTCCTGGGTATAAGTAAAGAAGAGGAGGTAATAACTAATAACTGTTTATAAATTTAAACCAGAAACTCTGCTTCATAATTGATGTCCCTCCCTATTCTTGAACTTAAATCTACTCAGAAAAATGGGAAACATACACAACCTCACTCTTACATGGTATTTTCAGATTATGTTATGTAATAGTCATATTTCACTTCTCCATTCATCAGTTATATGTCACATTCATATACTGAACCAGAAAATGAATAACAAAAAGTCTTAAGCTAGCAGAAAAGATGTCAGCATTGAACTTAATTAATTTGCTCATAGGAAATTACCTCTGGATCCAATTCATGTCCTATGATTCTTTATTATTTTCAGTTTTCTGCTTTCCATAACATTATGACACCAGGACTGAATATTCTAATATTTTAGAATGCCAGTATTTTTTCTTACGCAAGAACTTTATTTTAGACATTGATGAGTGGCCTCAATCATTGTATTTGACATGAAAGACTTTGGTTCTTTTGCCACTTTTGTCCTTCTTCCCTGTCCCTGAGAACACAACCCTCTTTACAGGGTCATTCAGCCACAGATTCCTCCCAACCTCATCTCTCATTTTGCTCACTGTCATGGAAAGACTTTTGCTTGGAACTTGTAGTAGTACCACTGAACTAGGTGGCTCTTTCCATAGGAGAAAGATGAAATTAGGGTCATCTCTCTCAGGTTGTGGGGAGGGAAATTAAAACTGTTGGACAGAAGAGCTTCCCAGAAGTAGTGATTCTGAGTGATCCAGCCAGGGAAGATGAACACTTCCGCAGACCATTGGATGAGGGCCATTGATACGGTTAATGCTGAGAGCAGGCAGAACTGTTGGGAACAAAAGTAGAACAAAATAGGGAAAGCCAGCAGTGACTAATACTTTCTATTAAAATGATTGTGCTTGTTTATCATTTACTATATAGTAAATTTGTGTTTTTATTGTAGTTTTGAAATGTTTAGACATTTTTATATTAGAAATGTATTCTTTTTGTCTCATTGAATTTGTTTCATGAATAATTTGTTTTATGAATTATAAATATAAAACAATTTATATTTCATAAACATAACGATATAAAGATGTGAAAACTCTTGCTATAAATATAAAAATAAAGCATCGATATTTTGATGTGATACAAAATAGATACATATATGTATACATGCATATATATATATGTACTTAATATACATATATACTTGATAGGTCACATAGATGGATAGACGAATGCAGATCACTACAAAATACAGAATATTGAAAGCAAAAAATTGGAGAGAGAAGGAAGAGGCAGGTTTACCAGAGGCAGTGAAAAGCGACAGTGAATATGACAGTGATAGAGGAGAGGGAAAATATATCAAAACAAAATATAAGAAATAAAATGAAGCCATCCGGTTAAGGGCAAATACAATCTCTTGAAGACATCTCCACCATAGCCTAGAAAAATTTTTAAAATTCATAGTGATGAGCCTGAGGAATATGGAAAATATTTATTGCACTTTTTAAAAGTAGGCATCAAATACTATAGTTCTGGGTTTACAAAAGTAGCTGGGTTTTCGATATGTCAAGGAAACTTGTCACATTAAAATGTGATTTATAAAGCAATTTTCTAAATATTTAAAAAGAATGCACTCATCTATGTCTCACGTTTAAAACTATCCCCTGGTGGAAATTCATTGAGTTTTTCTATTTGAATAGAAGAGGCTTCCGTTTGTTATGCACTTTTGTTTACTGCACACTTAATGAATCTCTACAGGAGGCCCACCATGAAAGAGGCAGCATGTTATTCCTCAAGGAAGTGTTTCTCAAGTTTCTATTGACATGTGTCCCCAGATGAACCTTCCTGCTTCTACCAAGGCTCTAATATTGTGGAGACTTAGAGAAATCCAACAGAAGTAATACCTCTCCATATTGAGATATGAAAATTGTAGAAATAAGTGAAGTTGCTGCTTCATATTGATTACCAATTAAAGGAGATTTTATGAAGTAACAAAATATTAGTGACTTTATGTCTTAATTTAAATATTATAACTAGGGTGCCTCAGTGGTTCAGTCGGTTAAGTGTCTGCCTTCAGCTCGGGTCATGATCCCAGGGTCCTGGGGTTGAGTCCCACGTCAGGCTCCCTGCTCAGCAGAGAGTCTGCTTCTCCCTCTGCCTTTGCCCCCTCCCCCTGCTCATGCTCTCTATGTCTCTCTTCCTCTCTCTCTCAAATAAATAAAATTTTAAACAAATAAATATTATAAATTGTTTTATATTATTTACTATTATATTTTTATTAGGGTTGGAACTGTGAGGACTTCTATAGGCTGCAGAAGTGTCAGCATAGATTTATCGGGCCAAATAAATGATAGGCTCCATATACCTTGCTTAGATAAATCTGTAACCAGGCAGATTCTCAATATTATCTGGAAAGACGAGTAGAAATTGATAAGCACATGTGTTTTTCACTAGTTACTTCAGAGATTAGTTAACACATAACTGCAACAGTGTTAACAAAGTCATATGAAGTGATGTCTAATACATTTTTATTTTATTTTATTTTTAAATTTATTTTTATTTGTTTTATTTTAATTTAATTTTTATTATTTTTATTTTTTTAATTTTTTTTATTTATTTGAAAGAGAGAGTGTGTCACAACTCAGGGCTAGATCCCAGGACCCCAGGATCATGACCTGAGTGAAAAGCAGACCCAACTGAGCCACCCAGACACCCCATCTAATATGTTTTTATTAACCGGGGGAGTAGACTAGTGTGATTTAGTGACATATATTGATTCGTAATACGTATATTAAAAGCGTTTTTGTTATGTTATAACATGATTAGTAACTCAAATTGGCATTATAAAACAATGATTTGGAGGGGCACCTGGGTTGCTCAGTTGGTTAAGCATCTGCCTTCAGCTCTGGTAATGATCCCAGGATGGATCATGATCCCAGAATCCTGAGATCAAGTCCCCATCTGGCTCCCTGCTCAGCAGGGAGCCTGCTTCTCCCTCTCCCTCTGCAGCTCCCCCTGTTTGTGCTCTCTCTCTCTTTCTCTCTGTCAAATAAATAAAATTTAAAAAACAACAACAACAACAATGATTTGGAGAATTACTTTAATGAGTAACTTGTAATTATCACATCTTTAATTATGACTCTTAGTGTGTTTAACACTGACCTTTTCCTTAAACATATTCAGTTTATAAACTGAAAATGTCCCTAAACTACTAATTTTCTTGCTAATTTTTTTTCATAAAAAGAGAAAAATAGTGAATTCTAGCCAAGTCAATTTTACAGGCATTAGATTTCAATTAGTGGAGCCCTGATGTGTGTATTTTCCCTCAAGAGAATGTACTTAAAAATAGTAAAAATTCAACCTTATAAATATTAAACTTATTCAGTAATTCCAAAGAATAGTAATGATGGGGGGAGTGAGTATAGACTATTAAAGTGTTTATCCAGCCTTTGAGATAGTACTGGGTTGTAGAATTGCTATAAGGACCCCTCTTGAAATGTCAGTCAAGGAAGGACTGGATGCATTTCTGTAGGAATCATCTGGTTTTTAATTACATGTGTTCACTGATCTCCCATTTGTTTGATGGGTGCAACTTTAAAAAAAAAACAACTAAAATCCAGCAGAGTTATAAGGTTATGTCTATTGATAAATTTCATGTTGGTTCTCTCTTTAGAAGTAATATAAAGTTGCTCTGCTAAGTGGGAGTCTTGTGTGTGAACTTCACAGGTAGAGTGAGTTGAGATGCAGAGGATATCCTGTAGTTATTTGGGAATACTCATCCCTCTAGCCCCACAGCTCCAGCTTATAACTTCATAGTTCAAGATAACATAAATTATATTAAAACTACATTAGTAAAGTACTGCTACGGTCTCTCCCATATTGACAAGATACTCTATTATTCAAAGTTTATTGCTATCACTAGTTAGACACTTCCAAATTAGAAAACTGTGCTCCCTATTTTTCTCATTTGGGTCTTCTAATTTTATTTGCATGCATAACATCTGCTTAGCTCAAAGCAGTGAACAAGCTATTAAGACTTTGCTGATAATGGGAGCTTCAAAATTTTTATTTACATACGTTTCAGTCTAAAATACGCACTCTTGGGACACACATACACATCAATACAAATGCGCACCAGCAAGAATTTTACTTCTAATCCATGTAGATGATTCATAATTATTCTTAACATTTATCACTACCAGTAATTTGGCTTTTTGTTTATTATCTTATTCCTCAAATGTGATGTAAATATCATGGGGAGGGTTATAGAATGGGTTTCTTAGAGATTCTGAGATGAAGGGTGACTTGTAGATTTATTTGGCAGTATTTTGAGAGATTTACCACTAAAAATATTGGGAAGGCAAGACTGAGCACAGGGCAAAACTGACTGGGAATGCAATTGCAACTGGGACTTAGCTGGTCTTACAAGAAGCTTTGGAGCTGTGATGACCTTCCAGAGAGGCCACTCCTATGGGGGACAGATTGGAGGGTGAGGTGAAGGAATGGTAACCTTGGGTCAAGAATTTCCTATGGCCAAGAGCAATTCCTGAGGATGGATGCAGTTGTGAGCCAGTAGCATTTGATGTTGCCAGCAAGTGGGACACAGCTGTGTTTTACCTGACATGGCACAAATTTCATGACAGGGGTTTTGGCTTTATTTGCATTGTCCTTTCCCATATTCCCAAAGCTTAGCATAGTGCCGACCAGATGGCATGTGTTCAGTGAATAACTGCTAAAAGAAAATAAATTGTTTATCACAATCTTGCAATGTATAGGTTATTAGATCTAGAAAATCATGACAAAATAAGGTATAAATTACAGTCCAGACCGAGAAGGAAGAAAAATTGTCTTAGTGTTCTCCCTGTGAATGCAAAGCATAGATATAACATTATGTTTAATATAAAACAAAATTGTAGGATTTTTTTGACCTAATAAATGCTTTGGTAAATATTAATATTATATGTAAGGAGCTCTCAGTATTAAAAGGCAGTATAGGTGAGACCATTTGAAATTTTGTAGATCTCCATCAGTGTCTGTGAATCTAGTAAGTTTGGAAATAGATATACCGGTTTATTCTAGCATACTTCAAATAAAAGTGTTCTAGGGAACTTCAGGTACATAACAATTACATATGACATCTTTAGCTAGTATCTTAATTTATTGTTCAGAAAATTGTGATGGTTTTAATTTGATTAAATCTACTCAAAAACTGTGTGTTCATTTCTATGGATACATTCTAAAACTGGAATAATATAGAAAAGTACATCATTGCCCCAGGGCATGCACAGAATATAAATATGTGGAGCACTAAATGTGTACCATTATAGAGGAGCAAAAATATCAGGCTGGCCAGTTTCTCCTCTTAACATTTAATGCCATAGGAGAATGGAAGATCAATCAAATATTAAGGGAAAAGTTGTATCAGCCATGGAGTAGATAGTGAGACAAGCTTTTCTACAGCTATCAAGCCTGTAGAGAGTTCTGTACCTGTTAAAAACCAAGGAAAATTTTCTCCATGATCTCTTTGTGAGAGCACTGTTTAAGATAAACTATAGGTAATAAAGGAATGTCTGGGGTAGTTAAATATAGGACTGACATTGGAGATTTGAAAAATGTTTAAGTATAAAACTAACATTAACATGAGTGTAAAATTAGATTGCAAAACAGAATATAAATATAGATGCTATGACAATGTAAAAACAACAGAACACAACTTAGGAGGAAAAGGGGTAAAGAAGTTATGAGAGTAGATTCAGTATTTCTCTTTTGCTGATAAGTCAAGTGATAGATTCACAAACATTTAAAAGTACTTAGAAAGATAGTGGCACCTAGGTGGCTTAGTTTGTTAAGCATCTGACTCTTGGTTTCAGCTCAGGTCATAGTCTCAGGGTCCTGGGATCAGCCCTGCAAAGGACTCAGTGTTCGGCGCAGAGTCTGCTTGTCCCTCTGCTCTTCCCCCTGCTTGGCGATCTCTCTCTCAAATAAACAAATAAAATCTAAATAAATAAATAAATAAACTCAGAAAGATAAATGTTGAGGAAATGGGATGACTGACTTTCTATATAATAAATTTTTATATAATATTATTGTATAAAATATAATTTTTAAAGTACAGAATAAATATAAACATTCCTATATAGTGTAAGGCTTACACACACATATACCAAGCAGACACAGACATGGCAATGAAAACCATAGTGAGATTTGTTTATTGAAAGTATTAAAACCAGGGTGCCTGGGTGGCTCAGTTGGTTAAGCAACTGCCTTCAGTTCAGGTCATGATCCCGGAATCCTGGGATCGAGTCCCACATCAGGCTCCCGGCTCATCAGGGAGGCTGCTTCTCCCTCTGACCCTCTCCCCTCTCATGCTGTCTTGATCTCTCTCTCTCTGTCTCAAATAAATAAATACATAAAATTTAAATATATATATATATATATTAAAACCAACATTATAACCCAAAATCATCTGACGGAGCAAATATGAAATATATCTGCCATATGATAATTATAAACTGAGCGAGAACACATATTAAAAGATTTGTGAAATGGGACATAAACCCCAAATCTAGGTTAAAAATCTAGGATATAGTAAAGAAACACAGATAAAACAGTGATTGAGGAAATTTGAAAATAAAAAGAGAAGCAAAGGTGTATTTGGCAAATGCAAACAAAAAAGAAATGTATAACTAATGAATCGTTGAACACTACATCAAAAACTAATGATATATTATATGTTGGCTAACTGAACATAATAAAAAAAAAGAAACATGCAGTTTACATGTTATCTCAGACTTTCGCATAATTATATACTGGACAATATCAACATGCATAAAGCAAATATTAAAGGTAAACTTGGAATACAGAGAAACTCACTAGTAACAGGAAATTTTACTTTTCTCAGTCCATGAGGGATTACTTGTGTAAAAAAAATAAAATAACCAGCACTAATGATATATAACCATCTGAAAATCATAAAAATAAAAAAAATAACTTGTCATGTATTAATGGAATATTCACAGGCATTAACAATATATCAGTTTGCAATAAACTAATCATACTGCCAAATGAAATTCTGTAAATTAATAACAAAAACAGAACCAAAATGATCCTTTCACAAAGAAATTAACATAATAATACACTTTATTAAATGGCAATTTAATGAAAGAAAAAAATACAAATATTAATATCGGAATTCCAAGAAAATCAAAATAATAGTTAAAATTGCATTACTCAGAATTAATGGGACTCAACAAAATTAATGTTCTGAGGAAAATTCATACTCATGAAAATTACATTAATCTAAAAATAAAGAAAAAGTAAACTTTACATACAAAAAAAGTTAGACTAAAAATAACCAAAAACATAAAGATAATATGAAGGAAGGAATGAATAAATATATGAAAAATATTTTAAAATACAAATAAATAGAATTATAAGTAAGACACAAAAATTTGCTCTTTGAATAAAAATAATGTAGAAACATCAACACTGACCTATATGAGAATAATGTAAAATCAAAAAATGAAAAATAATAGAAAGTAGGAGCAAAAAAACAAACCTGAGTTATTTAATTTGTTCTCTGTATTTATAGGTCTGATTCTGGTTTTTTGTTTGTGTGTTTGATTGTTTATTTGTTTTGCATTTTAGATTTCATATGTAAGTGAAATCATATGATATTTGTCTTTCTCTGTTTGACTTATTTCACTTAGGATAATATCCTCTAAATCCATCCATGTTGTTGCAAATGACAATAACATCTTTATTTATGCTGTATAATATTCCATATACATATACCACACTTTCTTTATCCATTCATGTATCAACAGACACTTAAGTTGCTTCCATATCTTGGCTATTGTAAATAATACCACAATAAACATAGGGGTGAATACTTTTTCAAATTAATATTTCCATTTTCTTTGGGTGAGAACCCAAAACTGAAATCATATGGTATTGCTATATTTAATTTTTTGAGGAACTCCCACACTGTTTTCCACCGTTGCTGTAACCAATTTACATGTCCACCAACAGTGCGCAAGGATTCCTTTTTTTCCACATTGTCATCAACACTTTTCTTTCCTGTCTTATTGATTCTAGCCATTCTGACAGGTATGAGGTATCATATAGTTTTTGATTTGCATTTCTCTGATGACTAGTGATGTTGAATATATTTTCAATGTGTCTGTTGGCCATCTAGATGTCTTCTTTGGAAAAATGTTTATTCAGGTCCTCTGTCACTATTTTAATCAGATCATTTGGGGAGTTTTTTTTGTGTTGGGTTGTATAGATTCTTTATATATTTTGATATTAGTCCCTTATCAGATATATCATTTGTAAATATCTTCTCTCATTCAGTAGACTGCCTTTTTGTTTTGTTGATGCTTTCCTTTGCTGTGTAAAATCTTTTCATTTTGCTGTGGTTCCCAGTAGTTTATTTTTTGCTTTTGTTTACCTTGCCTTAGCAGATATACCTAGAGAAATGTTGCTACATCAGATGTCAAAGAAATTACTGCCTATGTTTTCTTCTAGGAGTTTTATGGTTTCAGGTCTCACATGTGGGTCTTTAACCCATTTTGAGTTTATTTTTGTGTATGGTGTAAGAAAGTTGTCCAGTTTCATTCTTTTCCATGTAGCTGTTCAGCTTTCCCAGCACCTTTTATTGAAGAGATTGTCTTTTCCCCATTTTGTATTCTTGTCTCCTTTGCCATGGGTTAATTGACCATATAAGCGTGGGTTTATTCTGGCTCACTATTCTGTTCCATTGATCTGCATGTTTGTTTTTGTACTAGGACCTTACTGTTTGATTAGCTTTGTGGTATATATTGAAATCTGGAATCTCAAAACCTCTAGCTTTGTTCTTTCTTAAAGAAATTATTTGTGGTCTTTTTGTTATTCTAATTCTATAAAAAATGTTGTTGGTATTTTGATAGGAATTGCATTTAATCTGTAGATTTTGGGGGGCAGTATGGATATTTCATCAATATTAATTCTTATAATCACAAACATGGAATATCTTTTTCATTTGCTTGTGTGATCTTCAGTTTCTCTCATCAGTGTTTTAGAGTTTTTAGAGTACAAGTCTTTCATCCCCTTGATTAAGTTTATTCTTAGTTTTTGTTGTTGTTGTTGGTTTGTTTGGCACAGTTACAAATGGAATTGTTTTCTTAATTGCCTTTTTGCTACTCTGTTATTAGTATATAGAGATGTTACTGATTTTTGAGTATTAATTTTAAATCCTGAGATTTTACTGAATTTATTTATTACTTCTAATAGTTTTTTAGTGGAGTCTTTAGGGTTTTCTATATAGAGTATCATGTCACCTGCAAATAGTGACAGTTTAACTTCTTTCCTACCAATATGGATGCCTTTTATTTCTTTTTCTTGTCTGATTGCTAGGACTTCCAGTACTATGTGGAATAAAAGTGGTGGGAGTGAACAACCTTGTCTTCTTCCTGATCTTAGAGGCAAAGCTCTCAGTTTTTCACCATTGAGTATGAGGTTAACTTTGTTTTTCTCATATATTGCTTTTATTATGTTGAGGTATGTTTCCTCTAGACCCTCTTTTTTGAGAGTTTTTATCATGAATGAATGTTGAACTTCGTCAAATGCTTTTTCTGCATTTATTAAGATGATCATATGTTTATCCTCCATTTTATTGATGTAGTGTATGCCATTGATTGATTTGTAAATATTGAAACTGATAATTGCCAGGGAAAAGGGGGTTGGGGGATGGGACAAAAGTGGAGGGGAGGGAGAGATCCAGGCTTCTACTTATGGAATGAATAAGTCATGTGATGAAAGGTACAGTGTTGTGAATATAGCCAGTGATATTATAATAGTACTGTATGGTGACAGATGATAGGTACAATTGTGGTGAGCAGAGTATAATGTATACAGATGTTGAATCACTACATATACACTGGAAACTAATGTAAAATCGTGTGTCAATTATCCCCAGATTAAAAAAAAAAGGCTACATTGTACAATGCAAATAAACTTGAAAAAATGGTCAAAAATGAGTACGGTAAGGGTATTAAGAGTACTGAGTAATGTCAAAAGAAAAAAATGGTTGATTTTAGGAAACTATACATTATCAAAATTGACCTCATAAGAGATTAAAAGTCTAAAAAAGGAAACTTCCAACTTGGCCATGGAGAGTGTGTTAAAAAATAATTAAAGAGAAACAATTTATATGACACAAAACTTTTTTAACACTTCATGAAGTTTATAGTCTCCTTTTGTAGAACTGTAAAGTGGGATGGAAGGCAAGCAGCTTTAACAGGATAAACAATAAAGAACAAGGGAGAAAAACATAGAAAACACCTGACTGGCTAAGGCCACACAGTCAACTTTTTGGGGTGACAAGGCCAGAGTTAGCTTGTATTTGGAGATTGGTTGACTGGGTATACTATGTTTCTGTTAAGCAGAATGTTTACAAGGGTACAAAAGTTATTTAAGTTTTGTTTTGCTAATGTGACACCCCATGCAGAGGTGACTCCATCTTGGGCCTAGCAATAGATTTTGACAGGCATTATTAAAGATCTACTTTTAAGCAAATACTGCCACAGCCAAATCTTTTACAAGCAAAATTTTACCAAACATTTAAACAAAAGATGAGTCCCATGCTATTTAAACTATTTTGGAACATGGAAAAAGGAAAGAAAACCTCCAAACTCTATGTATGAGGCAAGTATAACATTGATTCCAGCATTTAGCGTACAAAAATTAGAAGAATTTTCTCTTATCACTATTAATAAAAATGATAAACAAAGTACTAGGAAAATCCCACAGAACATGAAAATAAAAACACGTTACTAGTGTGGTTTATTCCAGGAATACTAGTGTATATCAACATTATGAAATCTGTTAATAAAGCAATAAAATGATGAGACAGAATGCAATAATCATTATTAATTTAAAAATAATCAGTCTTTAAATAAGAATAGATGGATATTTGTTATCATAACAAAAATGACCCTATTTCAAACACAAAACCAAAAACATGCTTAATGTAGAAGAACCTTGATCAAGTCCCACTAAAGTAAGGAACAAGAAATGGATTGCCAACCTGACCACTAGTATTAAATATTGACAGCACATATATTAGACAGGAAAAAGAAAAAAAAGTATAAACATGGAAAAGAAAGATGTAAAACTATCTCTATTTATAAATGATGTAATTATATGATAAGATAATTTAAGTAGCAGGATATAAAATTACTATATAGAAACAAATCAGATATATTTTAAAAAGTTAGTAGGATGATATAATAAAGAAATACATTTATAATAACAATAAATATTAAAAAGAAAATATCTGGAAATGAACTTAATATGTAAGAACTGTCTTTTACAAAGAATTTACTGAAAAAGAAATAAAAGAAAAAAGGGAAAGAACTTGAATAAATGGGAAAACATACTACATTCTTGTTTTAAAAGACTCAAAATTCATAAAAATGTTAATGTACTTTGTAAATATAATGTGATACAAGTAAAAACACTATCTTTCTCTGTTATTTGGAAAAACAAGTTCTGAACCTGAAATAGAAAAATTAAAAAATTGGAATTCTGGTTGCTACTTTAAAAAGAACTTGGAACTTGTCATTGCTCTTCATATAAAAGGAAAACAAAACAAACAAACAAACAAAAACCACAACTGTCCAAAATGAAAACCAAAGACTTGCTACTCAGAAATCTGAATAGCCTGGTGAATCCATAGAGTCACAGTTGAAATCTGCTTAACCTGGGGCAGAAGACTCTGGGGCCACAAATTGGTAGGAAAACTCAGATGGTAATTTTGATGAATTTCTAGACGTTGAATGTGGAGACTGAGAAACTTCTTATGGCTAGTTTCTTAGGAGGACCCCTATGTTTTCATGAGCTTTTCTTCCTGAATTCCCACCAGGTTCTCATGGGCACAATCTGAAAAAAACATCCCCTCAGATGTTACTTTGTTACTGGCAGAGAAAAGGGAAGAGCAAAAAATTTGAAATACATCCAAAACCTTCTCCATAACAAAGGCCTACACCACAGAAAAATAGCTTATCAGAGCTCTGTCCAAGAGCCCTGGGCAAAGGACATTCTTCTCTTCCATCCCCCTTAATCTCCAGTCTCCCAAAGGAGAAGGGGAGACATTATATAAGAAAAACACTTGTGGAGGTAGTAGATCAGAGAGACCCAGGTCTATTAAGACTGGTATTAAATCATAAGATTATAGAATGTTTCCCTCCCACCATGTCTTACCCCTATACCATGTAGTCTCTGGAATAGTAGTGAATTACATCTGACTAGGTGGCTTAAATAAAAGAAATTTGTTTTCTCACAGTTCTGGAAGTTGGGTAGTCCAAGATGAAGGTGGTGGCCAATTGGTTTCTGGTAACTCACTTCCTGGCTTTAGTTGGCTGCCTTCTTGCTGTGTACTCACATGGCAGAGATAAACATTGTGAAGTCTCCCATTTCTTTTCTTATAAAAACAGTAGTCCTGTTAGATGAGGGCTCCATCCTTAATGACCTCATTTAACCTTAATTCCTCCCTCTAAATAAAGTCACATTGTCAAACCGCATATGAATCTCCACAGAAACAATCCAGTCCATAACAGTAGAGAAGCTCAAAGTCAAGAGGCAAGACAATAGCAAAGGTAGTAGAGGAATATAAAGCCTCTGCTATTGATAACTACAAAGCCCAACTCCTGCCTAGATTTACATAAATCCTCACAATAGATTATTTACCTCAATTTCAATTACCTGATAAGATATATCTAACTAAAAAATTACAGGATAAGAAAACTACAGAACAATATTCCTTATGAATATTGATTCAAAATTCCTCCACAAATTATTGATAAATTGAATTTAACAATTTATTTATTTTTTTAAGTTCTTTTTTTTAAATTTTATTTTATTATGTTATGTTAGTCACCATACAATACATCATTAGTTTTTGAAGTGGTGATCCACATTTCATTGTTTTCATATAACACCCAGGACTCCATGCAGTACGTGCCCTCTTTAATACCCATCACCAGGCTAACCCATTCTCCCACCCTCCTCCCCCCTAAAACCCTCAGTTTGCTTCTCCAAGTCCATAGTCTCTCATGGTTCATCTATACCTCTGAATTACCCCCTTCATTTTTCCCTTCCTTCTCCTAATGTCCTCCATGGTATTCCTTATGTTCCACAAATAAATGAACTTTTGGGACATCATCAAAGGAAACAGTCAACAAAACAAAGAGGCAACCCACAGAATCAGAGAAGATATTTGCAAATGACACTACAGATAAAGGGCTGGTATCCAAGATCTAGAAAGAACTTCTCAAACTCAACACCCAAAAAATAAATAATCAATTCAAAAAATGGACAGAAGACATGAACAGACACTTCTCTGATGAATTTATCAATTTAGAACAAGAACAAAAGACGGTTGTCAAATAGGATTTATTCCACATATTCAAGGCTGGTTTAACATTTAAAAATCAATTAATATAATACATTAAGAAAATTCATGCAATCATATCAATATTACCAAAAAGTATTTGAAAAAAATCCAAATCTTTTCATGATTAAAACTCTCAGCAAATTAAGAATGAAGGGGACCTTCCTCAACTTAATAATAAACATCTATTAAAATTTGTAACTCACTTTAGACTTAATGGTTAGAGACTGGGCACTTTTCCCCTAAGATTGGAAAAAAAGATAGGGATGTCTTCTCTCACCACTCCTATTCAACACTCCACTGGAAGTCTAGATAATGCAAAAAGAAAGAAAAAAAAAACAGAAAAAAAATCTGGATATTGAAAGGAAAAATAATCTCTCTTTTTTCAAGATGAAACCAATATCTCTGTAAAAAAAATTCAAAGAATCAGTAAAAAATAAATCCTGGAATTAAGTGACTAGAGAGACAGACTGTGTACCAACAGTGAACAACTGGTACCTAAAGAACAAATAGCACCTAAAGAATTAAATATTTAGGTATAAATATGGGGGTGCCTGGGTGGTTCAGTTGGTTAAATGTCTGCCTTTGGCTCAGGTCATGGTATCAGGGTCCTGGGATTGAGCCCTGAGTGGGGCTCCCTGCTCAGCGGGGAGTCTGCTTCCCCCTCTCCCTCTGATGCTTCCCCTGCTTGTACTTGCTCTCTCAAATAAATAAACAAAATCTTTAAAAATTATTTAGGTGTAAGTCTAACAAATACATATACAGACTCTACACATGGAAAACTACAAAACTCTGATGAAAAATTTTTAAAATGATTTAAATAAGTAGAGAGATAATACGTGTTAGTGGATTGTATTTCTTAATATTTGTTAAGATGCCAATTCTTCTCAACACAACTTGTTATATAGATTCTACAAAATCCCAATGAAAACCCAGCAAGCTATTTTGTGGGACAAATGCATTCTAAAGTGTATTTGGAGATCAAAAATCAAGAATATCCAATCTACTACTGAGGAAGAAAAACAGAGTTTAAGGACTTACACTAGCAGATTTCAAATCTTATTATAAAGCTACAGTAATTAAGATATAATGGTGCTGGTGAAAAGAAACAGGTCGATCAATATGACAGAAAGGAAAGCCCAGAAATAGGCACAAAAATAGTCAGCTGATGTTTGACAAAGGAATAATGGCAATTCAATGGAAAAGGGATATCGATTACTATTAGAACAATTGCACATACCTTTGCAAAAATAAATACGTTCATAAGATGAATCTACGTCCATTCTTAAATCTTTCATAAAAATTAACTCAAAATGGATCATAGGTCTAAAATGCAAATGCAAACTGTAGAACTTCTAGAAAAAATACCATGAGAAGGAATTTTACATGACCTTGTGTGTGGTAATTAGTTTTTAAATATGTCAGTAGTATTATCCATGAAAGAAAAAAAATGATAGTGTGCCTGGGTGGCTCAGTTAGTTAAGCGACTGCCTTTGGCTCAGATCATGATCCTGGAGTCCTGGGATCGAGTCCCGCATCAGGCTCCCTGCTCAGCGGGGAGTCTGCTTCTCCTTCTGACCCTCTTCCCTCTCATGCTCTCTATCTCTCATTCTTTCTCCCAAATAAATAAATAAAATCTTAAAAAAAATGATAAACTTAATTAAAAGTTGAATATCTGCCTTATAAGTCATTGTTAAGAGAATGAAAAGACATGCCACAGACTCTTATACATAGTTCATAAAGGAATTGTATCTAAAATATAGAAACAATCCAGGGAGCCTGGGTGGCTCAGTTAGTTAAGCGACTGCCTTCTGCTCAGGTCATGATCCTGGAGTCCCGGGATTGAGTCCCACATCGGGCTCCCTGCTCAGCGGGGAGTCTGCTTCTCCCTCTGACCCGCCCCCCTTTCATGCTCTCTCTCTCTAATAATAAATAAATAAAATATTTTAAAAAAATTAAAAAAATAAAATATAGAAACAATCCTAAAGACTCAACAATATAAAAATAAACCACCCAATTAAAAATGGGGCCAAAAAATCTGAATGGATACTACATCAGAGTAGATATGCTGATGGAAAATAAGTATATAAAAATGCTCAATTGTTATTAAGGATTTGCAAATCAAAAAAACAATGAGATACAATTTCATACCTATTAAAATAACTAAAATACCAAAAAAAGGACAATACCAATTGCTGGAAAGGAGACAAAACAATGGGAAACTCTCATTCATTTTTGGTATGAAATTGAATTCGTATAGCCACTTTGGAAGACAGTCTAGCAATCTCTTATAAAACTAAATACAATCTCACTATCTGATTCAACAGTCATGCTCCTTTGATGTACCCAACTGATTTGAAAACATATTTCCACACAAAAATCTATACATGAATGTTTATAGCAGCTTTATTTATTATTACCAAAAATTGGAAGGAACCACAATGTCCTTCTATAGGTGAATGGATAAACTAACGGTGAAACATCCATTTAATGGAATATTATTCAGCAATTAAAAGAAATGGGCTATCAAGCCATAAAAGGATGTAGATGGATTTTAAATGCATATTGGTAAGTGAAAGAAACGAGTCTGAAAATGCTATATACTGTATGATCCCAATTATAGGATCTTCTAGAAAAGGCCATAATGTAGAGTTTTGCTGATAGTTTGACGGGTTGGAAGGGAAGGTTGAATAAGTGAAGTAGAGAGGATATTTTAGAGGAGTGAAACTATTCTGTGTGATACTATAATGGTAAAAACAAAATATTAAGAATTTGTCAAAATCCATAAAACTTTACAGAATAGAGTAAATGTTAAGGTGTGTAAATTAAAGCAAATGTATTTAGGAGGAAGGGGGATTTTATTGATTGAATATAGAATGTGATGAAAGATTCTAAATATATTACAAATGAATGAAAGAATTTCACTGAAAGGACTGGGGAATAACATGCTAAATTGGAAAACGGAATCTGTAAGTCTAATAGCAAAAGGAAGTATACATAGCACCATACTCTACTCAATACATTTGTTTCTCACAGAAGAACATGACTCCCCACTCCTTAAATTTGGGTGGCCCATAGGGCTTCCTTCCAAATATTATAGTATAAAAGGGTAATATAAAGGGAATAACTTTACAGGAGGAAAACCTCAAAAATAGTGCCTCAAGCTGGGTGATCAAGGTTAAATTCAACAGTGATTAATTATGGTGATAATATGTACTATTAATATAATGTGATGAGAATTGCATTTTATCTCTGTGTTCTTCCTCCACAAAATACACTACCCCAGTCTAATCATCAGAAAAACATTAGACTAATCCTAATTGAGGGATGTACTAAAATACCCCCAAAACTGTCAAGGTCATAAAAAATAAGAAAAGTATAAGAAACACTCACCACCAAGAGGAAATTAAGGGGACATGACTAATAACTATAATATGATATCCTAGATGAGATCCTGGAAAAGAAAAACAGGGTACTAGGAAAAACTGAGGAAATCTGAATAAAGTATAGACTTTAGTAATAATAATAATGGTTAGTTAATTGTGACAAATGTTTCACAGTAATGTGAGATGTGAATAACAGTGGAAATTCGTTATAGATCATACAGGAACTCTTTCTGTACTTACTTTACAAGGATTTCATAAATCTAAACTCTTTTTTAAAATTAAAAAAAAAGATTACAAATAAATAAATGAATTGCCAAACAGTTTGTGATACCCTGTGCCTAATATGATATTAAAACATATGAAAAATATTTCATTATTAAAACAATTTTTTTCTTTTCCATGTTAATAGAACAGTTAAACACTACAAGAAAGCCTAAAATTCTATTATATTGAACAATGTAGAATATTAAAAAAAAGAACTATGGAATCATTGATGAAAGGCAGAGCTCAGTAATATTTAATGTTATAAGTATCTGGCAGCCATGTGAAAAAACAATGAAGTTAGATTCGTATCTCATAATGTACAGGGTAAGTTCCCAAATGGATTGGATATTTAAATGCATAAATGAAACCATACATGTATCAGAAAAAGAATATGCAAATTGATTTACAAGCTTTACAGATGGAAAGTCTTTCTAGTTCTCAAAACTCAGTCATGAAAGATATGATTGATAATTATCTCTACCTAAAATAAAAATCTTATACATGGCAAAAAGAGCTAATGTATACATAATAAAAAACAATAAGAAAGGGAAATAATATTTGCAATTCATTAAAAGCTCCCTAATATAAAAAGTACTTAGAAATTGTTAAGAAAAAGACTACTTGCTAAATAGAAAAAGTTGGAAAAAGTATAGAATTCACAGAATAGTGAATACAAAAGGCTTTTAGCCATATTTAAATATCATCAGTTTCTTTCATTAAAAAAAAGAAATATAAATAAAAACAACACAGAACATTTCCATATCAGACTGGGAAAGCTCAAGAATTTAACAATCAATTTTGTTAGTGAAATTATGAAGAAATAAGCATTCTCTTGTATTACTATGGGGTGCATTAATTTGTACAGCTCCCATTCAGTGCAATATATCAATATCTATCATATTTACAAATGCGTATACCCTATTGACTCAGCAAACTTCACGTATAAGAATTTGTCATACAGATTTATTCATCCAGATAGGCAATGTTTTTACAGGGGCATTCGTCATAATCTTGTTTGTAAGAGCAAAAGATTTTTAAAAATATCCCTTAGTAGCAATTCAATTAAATAATTTTTGATACATCTATGTAATGGAATATTAGGCAGCAATAAAGGACGAGAAGGTCTCTCTACACTAATATGAAATAAGTACAGTTATCTTGACTGGTAAGTGAGAAAATAAAATACAAAATAAGAATTTTGCCATGTTGAGGGAAGTATAGTCAAAATTTCTTATATAGGCATAAATAAACTCTGTAAGATATAAAGAAGAAATGAGTATTTATTAAGGAAAAAATTGATGGGAAGAAATGGGAACTGATATATGCATGTGTATATACATGTGTGTGTATATATATATATATATATGATTTTTAATAATGTAAATGTGTGTCTATTTTTAAAAAGTTATTTAACTTTTTACCAATTCTTTCAAAAGGACTGAAATGATTGTGCATTTAAACCCAAACTACACCTTGTCAATGTCAAAAGAAAACATGAGTTAATGTTGAAATCACCAATATTAAGAATATAACAAAACAATGTTTACTATTATATAAAATTATCCAATGGATCTCACCCTAGAACTATAGTGAAGGTCAAGCTGTTGTTCTTAAAAGAAAACTTTATCACAAGATAGTCTTACTGATCTCCTACTAAATAAATAGGTATCTTACATTTTCATTTGCAATAATTTTTTTTATTAATTTAGGATGAGTCTTCACACTCCCTGCCCCAGTGAAAACATTTGCTAATACTAAACGAATAATGTTTTATGGTTGAAGACAATTTTCACAGGGTAAAGAGGATAGTACTTGCAACATGAGTTTAGTGTCCTTTGGTCAAAAAAAAATACTGTATTTAAATTCAAATTTCTAAATTTAAGCTTTTATTTAAAACTTGTCAAATGTCTTAATTGTATGACTTCAGCAAGTCACTTTTATTTCAACTTTTCTCAATGAATTGTGGCAAAAATCAGATGACGTTATATGCGTAAGAGCACTTTGTAAATTTTAAGGCACCAGATAACTGTAAATTATTATTTTGACACAGTAATTTGCTAAATTGTATGCTCGGATTCTCAAAACAATGAGTGGATTTTCTTTAAAAAGTTCACCTTTTGCTTATTAGGACAGGAATTAATAACACCTTTAGCTTTGATGTTAGTTGTTATCACTAGATGCTGCTGACAGGTCTGAGGAACAGTCACATAAAAAGATTTCAAACTGTGTGGGAAGACTAATAAGTGTTAAGGGCAGGACCATGGAAAAAAGAAATAAAAACTAAAAATGAAGAGAGAAGGGATGAAAGCATATGGTGACAAGAATCCATACTTCCAGTGCTTTGAACAGAGTTACCCACATAGATTTCCAACCGGGGATTTTACTTTTTAAAACATTTAAATATTTGTTCATTGTAGTTATGCAGATCATCACAGTAACTTTCCAAAATTTGGAAGAAAAATACGAAAATTAACAAACTTTCAAGTGTGTTCTGAGATACACATAATGCTATTAGTAATAACAGCAATGCCTAGAGTAATAGTTTATGTTTATATCATAATGAGTTGATTTAGCTACTTTTTCTGGTAGCACTATCTTCCAAGATTATAAAATGGTAGCTCAAGCTAGCATGATATTTGTGCCTTACTATTTTATGGCTTCTTTTCTGCTTAATGTATTGATCCAACTCTATGGATGTATCATTTCTACTCCCTTACTTCTTTATATGCCAGATAGATGTTTTTTTCTACAATTAGAATTTAGCTTCTTTGACTTTGTCCCAGTCTCTGAATTGTTGACTGTCTTCTTAAGAGTTAGTTACTTCAGAACATGAATAGAGAAATTGTCACTGCATGAGTTTTTCTCAGGGTAGATAAGACTTTTACAGGTTTTGGAATTACAGTGATAAATTCTTATGCACATACATGATGTTATCACACTACAGACAAAACAGAACAAGAGTTGATAAATCAGTACTTCCCTCCGCTGATTCACAGAGTTTTCGCTAGCTTGGATTTAATCCAAATTGATCATTGCATACTTTTCATCAACTCAACTAGACAAGTTCCTAGTAAACAGAGAAAAGCTAGAAATACTAAAGATGAAAGGGTTTCTGCATGTCTGGCCTAACCTTGGACAATGTCACTCCTAATAACAACAGATGGTGTTACACCCTCTGAAGTCCTGTTTGTTGATGTTATAAATGACTACAAATTGGGATTTTTAGCGGAAGTGCTGACAAAGACTACATTAGATCATCTCACAAGATGGCATTAACTTGCATTACTGGTAACTGTAAAGGCAGGGTATTCTTACTGCATTATAATTGCATGGCATTCCCTGTAATCCAATATCCCAGAACATTTCAAAAATACATGAGAAAGATGGGAAGTTAGCATTTAGCAAGTTGTAAAAGATTACCATATCAGAAAGATGTAGAGTTACTGATTTTTTTTCCTGTATGCAATAAAACATGAAATGTTCTTTATCAAAAGCACAGAAGTCAAGAAGGAAGAATTTTAAACCAGGATTCAGAAAGGAAAACGTCAACCGGCCCAGAAAACCTCTTTAGAAGCCCTTTCCTTGGGACTGGTAGTTTCTGGATTGAGAGTTAATTAGCATCAAAGGAGGACAGCTAGAACTGAGTGAGCAGAGATTGGACATACCTCTTTTGGGGCAGTTGTCATGCTCAGGAAGGTCTCTCGGTGACCTTTGGTCACTGACAGTTGTCAAATGTCAGTCATAGCAAATGCCTTACTGATAATTATCATATGTTAGAATTCAAAGAGAATTTATGGGCTATAATGACATAAATATGGTTTTACATATATAAATATAATAATAAAGTAACTGAGTGCCAGGAAAGATGAACAGAACTCTCCATATAATGCTTTACCCCCAAATTTGATAATAAGTGAATAGCTGAGTATGCCTAGAACTCAAATTTCCTTTTTCCTAGTTAAGCATTTTTTTTTAACTCTATCCTTATGTATACTACAAGGGTAGTTCTATTACTAATAGTAGTGATTGTTAGTATTTCCATGATAAAACTAGCACTTAAATTTGGCAAACTCCGATATATGAATCATCTCATCCACAAGCCACTGAGGATTTAATGATTAGCTGCTTTCATTAAAATCCCAATGAATCTGATTCAGAAACTGAGGAAATAAATAAAAACTGATATATATTATGTGTGTGTATGTATGTGTCACATTACGTGAGAGAAATCACACACAAAACTACAAAATTTTATTCCATTTTCATAATAGTCTTGTATTTAAGTTTTTGTATGAGTATTTTTATGCATAGAGGAAACAAGTTTCAGAGAAGAAAAATAATGTATACAAGTCACATAACATGTAAGTAATGAAGTGAATTTGAATCCACCTTATTGTTAACTTCCCATCTGAGCAAGCAAATAATTTGTCCAAGGTTAAGCAGTAAGCATTAAAATGAAGTTTCAAATACCGGATTTCAGATTCTGTATCACTTGCGTTTTCCATAGCATTGCACTTTAGACTTTTTCCAGAAGTTCCTCAGCATTTTTTATGAGGAGAAACTATTTTTCAATTTCTAAAGCCTTGAAGTTCTGAATGAGGTATACTTCTTGCCAGTATGGATATTTGTGATGAGTCTCAGAAATGGGAATTTGGCAACATTAATCAGCTTGAAGGTCTACTCAATATAACACTTGGATCTCCTTTTGAGATTTCTACTGGTTGGTTAAGAGTTTTTATTACATGTATTCTCACGCACATTAAAATGACATACACACACACATATAGTGTATCTATTTATCTATCTGTCATCTATCTTTTTACTTATCATCAATTTAAATCTAGTGGGTTGACATAGGTTAAAAATATAAATACAACCATATTTCTTCATTTTTTAACAGGTTTTATTTATTTATTAGAGAGAGAGAGACAGAGCATGACCAGGGGAGGAGCAGAAGGAGAGGGAGAAGCAGACTCCCTGATAAGCACAGAGCCCCACACAGGGCTCTATCCCAGGACCCTGAAATCATGACCTGAGCCAAAGTCAGATGTTTGACTGAGCCACCCAGGCGCCCCTCAAGGTCACTTTCTTGAAAAGGATGGATCAATAAATAGTCCCCAACATAAGGTGCAATATGTTGTGTGCCCCAGAATTAACAGGGCCACATCAGGTATATGGAGGCAGAAACCTCTAGGCAGGAGTGATTTTTGTGGTCAGGTAAATCGAAGCTTCCTGTTTCCAGATATCTTTCTGATTTTATTCACAGACTGGTGTATAGTAAAGATAAAGGGTCTTGTCTCAATCCTATAAGCTTTCTGATATTTAGAGGCAAAGTAGGAGAAAAATGGTAAAACAAAGAAGATTGAGAAGGAGTAGCTCATGAAGTAAGAAAAAAACCAGAATGTGGACTTTCAGAAACCATATGGAAAAGAAGTGCATATTTTATGAAGTAAAAAGTGAATACTGAGTGTTGTTATATGTAAGTGAGGAATGACTAAATTCTATTCTGGAAACCAATATTACACTATATGTTAACTAACTAGAATTTAAATAAAAACTTGAAAGAAAGAAAGAAAAAGAAGAAAGAAAGAAAGAGAGAGAGAGAGAGAGAGAGAAAGAAAGAAAGAAAGAAAGAGAGAAAGAAAGAAAGAAACAGAAAGAGGATACTACTACTGTTGACAGATCAACGAAAACCAAGGCAGAGTTGGAATTCATCCCTGCCATACTGAATATGAGACAGTAGATTGATTTTATTTTTTTTAAAGATTTTTTTTTTTATTTATTTGACAGATAGACAGCACAAGCAGGCAGAGTGGCAGGCAGAGGGAGAAGGAGAAGCAGGCTTTCCGCCGAGCAGGGAGCCAGACGTGGGGCTCCATCCCAGGACCCTGGGGTCATGACCTGAGCCGAAGGCAGCCGCTTAACCGACTGAGCCACCCAGGCGCCCCAGTAGACCCATCTGCTGTTGAAGAACAGATTTGATAATCCAATGACAGTCTTAGTGGTGGTTGGCTCAAATGATTGGATGGAGCTTGCACCAAAAATCTTTGGAGCTGGGAAGGAGTGGGGTAGGGAAAGCCTCGGAAGCAGAAACATTTCTTCTATGCCCCGAAACTCCTGGTATAACGTTACTGGCAAAGCAGTCACCTGATAAATATTTGTTGATTGATTACAACATCAATAGAATCAAAGAATTTGCACGTGATAATAGGCCTGAATATTTCATAGGACTCATATGGAAAAATGAAGGATAAATGATGTGATTAAAGTCTATGAAATTTTGAAGGATCTGAATTGAGTGAATGCAAATGTCCTCATTAAATGCTTGATTATTAGTATGTTGAGGATCTCTTTAAACTTGAAAGAGACAATTGTGAATAAATGAGGGTAATAAGACTAATCATAAAAAGGTTAATGCACCTTTGGATCAAAAGTGGCAGGGTAGGCTGGACATATAGGAAGGCTTGAGAAGAATTGAGATAAGTTGATGAATGACATATCCAGAGTGGAATTTAATATAATTTAATTCCATACACATTTGGAGACAATCCCATACCCACTTGAATCTGACATTATGGAACAAAACAACATCCTTCTATAAATTCCTCCTCATTTCCTCTCTTAAGAACTTAACGATGTTCTGAATTGTCGTGGTTCTGTCATTTCTCACATATTTTCAGTGCAGGACAACTATTTAGAAGGAGAGCACGACTATTCAAGGACCTTGTAACAAAGAACATTTCTCCTCTGTTTGGAAAGATTGTTGTTAGAATCAAGGGCACAACTTTGGAATGTCCTTAGCCCCAGATCAACTGAACAGAACTGGAAATGAATGAAGAGACATTATAGCCAAAGAGATTTTACCCACAGGTGGAAGAGTATAGATTTTCCTCCTGGTTGAATGATTTAAGTTCCACTGGTAAAAGCATCTTTGTTGAAGAGAGGAAGGAGATTATTTCTATTGCTGATCTAAATCTGTGTCAACTTACACCATCTAAATGTATCCCCTCCCAATAAAATTCAGTTCATTTTGAAATTGTTTTACATAAAAAATACCTAACAACTTGTTGAACATAGTATTTTACTGAGTTGACCATTTTGTTTAGGTAGAAATGATTCAATTATATATTAGTCATCAGAAAATGGCATAAAATAGTATTCCATATTTTGTTTAATATTTTACTTTATTAAAAATAATTTCTATACTTTTTACCTCATAAATTACTAAAGAACAAGGGAACCCAGTTTCCAAGTATCTTCAATAGGGTTTTATGTATACATTTTTTAAAAGATTTTATTTATTTATTTGAGAGAGAGAGAAAGTGACAGAGAGAGAAAGAGCAAGGGGAGGGGCAGAGGGAAAGGGAGAAGCAGACTCCCTGCTGAGCAGGGATCCTGATAAAGGGCTCGATTCTGGGACTCTGGGATCATGACCTGAGCCAAAGGCAGCTGCTTAACCAACTGAGCCACCCAGGCCCTTCTCTGTATGTATTTTGTGTAGGTAATTTAACATATGACTGTTTTGTGATATTTAATGGCTGGATAGATATAAACCATGTCCATATTAACAACCACTCTTGATAAAAAGCATTTTGTGTCAAAGTTGTTTCATCCAAATCCACTTTTAGAACCCAGGTACTTCTATAAAAAAAATATGATTAAAATACAAAAACTTCAGTTGGTTTACAATTCTAAAAAAAAAAAAAAGAAGAAGACTGTAGTTCTGAGCCAATATGTGTGAATAACTTCTAATCGCTAAAACTATTTACAGTAATAGATTCTTGCAATGAGGGTTCATTACTAGTATTATATATGACCTGACAGGGCAGCCAATGTTTCTGCTGTCCAGTGTCAATGTGCCAGCACCCCCTGGTGGGCACTGTTAAAAATAAAATTTAGTTTTACTGATAAGAAAGGTTAAAGGTGTTCGCTGGTATTCGGTTTATTGTGTGGGAATGCATTTGCACAATCCAGATAGCTTTGTGTTTCTGACTGAATACTGTCAAAAGAATATTATGTAACTACAAAAACACGTTAGGATGCCACCAGCTCTCATTGCCCTGCAATATCTTTGTATTTAGAGTTCACATGTGCATTTTTGTATTTGTGTGTGTGTGTGGGTGGGTGGGTGGGTGTGGGTGTGGGTGTATAAGGTAATATGAGCTATACATCATGTGTGTTTGCTTAACAAACATTTTTTTTTTTTTAATTTAGGTATATATTCCTGCAATTACAACCAGGGTTTAAACTCTTTCCTCGAGTTGTTGTGGTATAGAAAAAAGCATGGATTTCTGCATGAGACTAATTTTATTTGACCTCTAATTCTCTCAAATATTAGTATTGTGATTTAGAGAAAATTACTTCGCCTTTTGAACCTAAATTTCTTCATCTGTAAAACAAGGGTAGAAATACACACTGATTATTACAAAGTAGAAATGGTCAAGGCTCGCCCAAATGTTTTAGGCAATTTTTCCTGGAGTCCTCTTTCAGCATCTGTTCTTAACAGTACACATCTTTAAAATGCATAAACATGTACAAATTTTTATTGCTGAACATCAACAATGATGTAAAAAAAACTAAGGAATTTTAAGCATCAAAATGCATTATAGATGGTGCTCTATGCTAAAATAAACACAAAGTAAACAACTAGATATTTATCTTGATAGGAATAAATTTATATTTTTTCTGTATTATCCTTGGTACCTGACATAAGTTAATTATTGAGAATTTTACAATAAATGTTTATCAATTGATTGATAGAAGGTGCAGGAGCTCTAAAATTAGTCAAATTAAGAGCTAGAACTTATTAGTGAAATGACATTAAGCTTGGCGGGGTTTATAGAAATGCTTTTCTGTGAAATTATTTATAGATGTGAAAGAAAATGCCTTTAAAATTCACTCCCAAAATATTAATCTCTTTTTTTGTAAAGATTTTATTTATTTATTTGACAGAGAGAGAGGGGGAGAGGGAACACAAGCAGGGGGAGTGGGAGAGGGAGAAGCAGGCTTCCCGCTGAGCAGAAAGCCGGATGTGGGGCTTGATCCCAGGACCCCGGGATCATGACCTGAGCCGAAGGCAGACGCTTAACGACTGAGCCACCAAGGTGCCCCAAGATATTAGACTATATATGTATGACTAGTTCTGCAAATCTTGTCTGAATTAACAGGGGATTTAAAACGGTGAAGTAAAATGCAAAGGAAAATGAATGAAAATTTAAGAAAACTGGGCAAGTTTCTTGATAACAAGGTTTTGAGAAGGATTGTCTAATGTCTCAAAAAGTTGGAATCAGAGGATTGTAAAGCACAAAATACTCAAAGAATGCAAAGTGCAAAAAGAACACATGAAAAGCAATTTACATTTTTTTTTTTTTTTTGCAATTATGTTCTGTGATATCTGGAAGCTATTGAAACTGTTGTTTTGGTGAATGCACTTCAGAATTTCTTGGTTTCATGCTTTAGAAACAATCTGGTTTATGGTTCGTTGAACAAAATAGATCTTCTCTGACCACAATGGTCTGTGGTGAAGGCTTTCACCAATGGATTCCAATGCTCATTTCCATTGGCTATGTTCTTAATTTACCATATGTGAACATGGTATATTTACATATATTTTAATGCTTCTATATTCTTCTCATGGCTAGATGGGAACTTCCTCTGGGCATGGACATTCTTTTTCCTTTTAATGCCACATGTTACAGATAACCAGGTCAGATTTTCCAATAAGTTTGCAATTATTCTAAGGCAGTGTTTCCCAAACATTTGTGGCCATAAAACCACTTGGAATGGTGTGAAAAAATACAGATTACTTGAATTTACCCTGGAACACTGAGTCATAATTTTCCTTTGAAGGTGCTTAGAAATCTATATTTATAAGAAACAACCAAATTTATTCTTATGGTTATTTAAACATTAGGCCTATTCAATTGATTCGATTCAGAACAAGTTTACTTAAAGGGAATGTAAGCGCAGAGAACTCAATTTAAACATAAAAACATGCTAGATAGAGGTTATTTAAAAAACAAGTAGTGAAATTATAGTGGTCATTTCTTTCCTATAACTTTAAACATCCTTGTTCATTCTTTAGGGTAATGAAATGAACTTTATTTTTTTCAGTTTGAGCTAGGTTTTATGTAGGAAATGACAACAGATAACTTAATAATTCAACTTTCTTTCTCTTATCTCATTTTATTTTTGGCTGAGGGAACACTCCCTGCTAGAATGAGGAATCACTAAAATGTCAGAAGTTTTGAATTTGATAAATTTAGATAAATAGATATCCTATTCCATAAAAATAGATAGATGATAGATAGATAAAGACAATGTCTATTAGCAAATGTGTGAGTTTTCAATTGCTGTGTCCAAATTACCATAAAAGTAGTGGCTTAAATTGAAAAAAAAATATCATTATCTCACAGATTCCTCAGGTCGGAATTCCAGCAGATTTTAACTGGATCCTCTACTGAGCATCTTACAGAGTTGAAATCAAGGTGTCAGCCAACTGAATACTCGTCTGGAGTCCTGACTAAGGAAAAATATATTTCTAAGCTCCTTCTGGTTGTTGACAGAATTTGCTTCCCTGTAGTAATAGACTGTGGTCCCCACTATCTTGCTGGCTATTAACCACGGACCACTTTCAGCTCCTACAACTCACTCACAGGTCCCTGCCATGTGGACTTCTTGATCTCAGCCACAGAGAATTTCTTTTACTTCATTACTTCTTACTTTTCAAATCTCTCTGGTTCCATTTTATTACCAGATGGAGAAATCTCTGCTTTTAAAGGGCTCATGTGATTACATCCATCTCACTCAAATAATCTCCATATCTTAAAGTCAATTGATTTGGGACTTGAATTATATCTGCAAAATTCCTTCACAGAAATTATGCAGAGTAGGGTTTGGTTGAGAATGGACATCTTGAGATGCCATTTTAGAGTTCTGTCTCTCAAAGCAGCTAACACTGGAAGCATTTTTTCCACATGCAGATGATTTAAAAATATGTCACAAAATCTAGCGCTAGAGTTTTAATGAACTTCCACAGTTTGTATTAGAGTCAGAATGAAAGAAACAATACTTCTAAAGAACAGTTAAGGACCACAGTGGCATGCTGGATGAAGAAATGCTTCTACACAGAGGTATGTAACCTAATTGTCAAGAATACCTTTGAGGATCTGATGGAAGATTAGAATTTATTCCCCACTCCCCCAAATGTATACATATATTTCAGCATTTTTTGGATCCCAAGTTAAGAGTTTCTGATTTAAGTAAAAGTGAATAAAAGTGAAATTAATCAATGCCGGTATGCATCTGAGAAAGTACTATCAAAGAGGTGCAAAGAGAACATAATTGGAGCAGTTTAGAAAAAGAGAATAGGAATTAGATGAAAATGGAGAGAAAATATACAAGGTAGGGTAGGTCTTTATGTGGTTTCAGGCACCAATTTATGATCCAGTACCAGAAATTCCATGTTACTACTTCAGTACATGATGGATTTAAAGATGAGTCATTTAAAAATGTGCATTAGTTTATGGGGCGCAGGGCTGGCTCAGTTGGTTAAGCATCTGCCTGCTGCTTGAGTCATGATCCCAGGGTCCTGGGATTGAGCCCCATATCAGGCTCCCTGCTCAGCAAGGAGCCTTCTCCCCCTCCCTCTGCCATTTCCCCTGCTTGTGCTTGCTTGTTCTCTCTCTCTGTCAAATACATAAAAAATAAATACATACATACATACGTACATACATAAATACATAAATAAATATCTTTTAAAAATGTGCAGGGGTTTTGAAAGATTTTATTGACAATTTAAGTTAACTTTCTCTTATGCAAGAGAGTTTCGCTTTCTGTATACAAAACATGAGATCTACTTTCTGAAACTTCTGTGAAAATTGAATGATTAAATGTCTAGCATGCTGTCTGGCTCATTGAAAGTGCTTTACAAATGTGTATTTCCTTTCATTTTCGCAAGAGGCTAAGTGCTGGCTAGTACTAGTCCTGGAATTTTACGATTGCTACATCTTTGCTTTGAGTTTAATGCATATCTCCAGAGGTTGCCGATATAATACCTCCAAGATATATCCCACTAATTATCAATAAGAGTCACACCTTATTTTGAAGTAGTCGCTTTTAATTCTTTAAGAGCTATGAGAAAGTAGAAAATATCATATGTAGGATGAAGTATGGGAGAAGGCAGAAATCATAACCAAGAGTTGAGGCTGTAGTAGGGGTTCTGGGGTTACCTACTTTATAACTGAGCTCATAGCCTTCCCTATCTGCTTTCATCTAAGTGCAATTATGTACATGATTTAGTTAGTCTTTTTCTCAACTATAATTTGTATACTTCTTTTAGTAATTCCAAATGCATGCATTTTACCTATTTGCTTCATTAAAAAAATAAGCAGACAAAAAGACATGCAAGTTATATCTTTGGGAATTGGGGTTTAGAAAATGTTGATCAACTAATGTTAACATAAGACCAGATTCACTAGAGACACTGGTTCTAGTGAAACATATATTTTCATCTAGCTCTCTTAGAAACCTTTTTTTCTAGCAACAACAACAAAAAATCCCAAAAATAAAACACGACAAAACACTTGCTTCCAAAGACTTGAGAATCAGTTTGGCAATTCCTACTGACTATGTCACCCCTTGGGATAGCTAAATTTGTACTCACAATTTTTTTTTTTTTTTTGAAAGGAGAAAACAAAAGACTCAATTTAGCCTGACTAACAAGAGACTAGTTATGGAGGGAAAAAAATGAATTAAATCCTTTGTTGGCAAATGAGTTTATGTGTCCATTTGGAGAATCTCTTTCTTTTCTGTTCTTACCTTACCAGTTAACGTGTGGCTGTAATTTATCACACCCTCATGACCCAAAGGAATTAAGACACCTTGGAAAGTACCTGAATCAGACATAAAAGACATCTGACAGAATCACAGGATCTGGTTCTCTGTTTGTAAAACACTTAGGCTCTAAGTGCTGAATTTTCTCATTTTGACCAAATATAATAAAATAAAATATCACATGGAATGAAAGCAGGGGAAGGTGCTGGAAAAGTAGATCGAATATCCTCAGTGGATAGCTAGTGCCTGCCACCTCCAAGGTCTATGAAGGAAGATTTTATTTCTTTCTCCCAAGACATAAAATGGCAGGCCCAGGATGTATGTTAATGTGCAACAGTGATTATCTTACTTCATTGCTCTGTGGCAAATGCATGCCTGGTTTGTGGAAAGTTGAAAATTAAATACAGACATTAGAGGATGGGGGTGAAAGGGATTTGTTAGGTGTTTGCACTGAGATGCTAAAGAACTCCCATTAAGTTACATGTTGTAATAATTAAAACATTACTTTGAATTGGTTTCAAAACTTAAGCAGATCCAGAGAAACTAGAAGGGGAATTAGGAACTAATTATGTTAAAGCACTGAAGATCAATTTCTCATGGGTTGGTAGCTTCATGTTATTGTTTCTTTAAAAAAGGAAGGCAAATATTATAAGGAAATATCAAAGGATGCTTTTCCAGGGCTCTGCATTATTCATAAGTATTAAGTATTTTGGTAATAGAGTTTAATTGAGTTAGCTTATCTTGATTTTAGTAATACATACTGTACCCACCGTGAAGTTTGCTGCTCTTCTTAACAACAGAATGCCAAAAGACATTTATTTAAAACATCATTTCAGAAGTGTAAAGGCGGAATTTCAAAACAGTATTTTCCAGCTCCAAATGTAAGATGATATTCATATATAATGAGTAAAATTTAATCAGGAAGCATTGAGTTTTATCCTTTTATTTTCTTCTTCTTCCTGAAGAGTAACACTGATATTTGATTAGATCAACCACGTCCGTGTCTCCATGCTTCAAAATGAAATGAACTTTCAGTTAATTTTCTTGTGCTTCTTGGTAATTTTGGAGTCCCCTCCCATTCTCCCACACTGGAAAGGAAGAGAAGTGAGTGAGATGAAGGTGATTCCCATGCTGAACACCACATTGCCACTTATACTGTGGTTTATTTCATTTTTTTAAATTTTATGTGCTCCACCATGCTGTGGAGTTTCTTCCATCCTGTGGATCTTTACTCTTCCTCTAAAAGGTTGATCCGACTTTGTCACATAAGAGAGCAAGGCTTAAGGATATTTTCTAGAACAATCTGAACTTGTAGGAACTATGACAATTTGCCTCCAGGCTTTCAACTAGAGGTAATATGATGGAGAAAGACTCCAGTTGCTTGCTGCATTGAACAGGAAACTCATTGGCACATTGAACAGAGCCTACATTGCCCATCGGCTCCAAGCTAGTTACTGATCACATCAAGGATATTACAGCAAGCTTGTTCCTGGGAGACTTAATACACCCCAGATGGCTGAGTAGGTGGCAAGTAGCCTTGCTACACCTTTCAGAGACTAGAACATTTACAACATCTCTCCTTCCCTCTCTTCACGCAAGGGTAGATCTACACTGTGGTGTGACAATTGGCCCAATGCTCCACGGCTCCTCTTTTATAGTCTTTCTTTTTTTTAATTTAATTTAATTTAATTTTTAATTTAATTATTATTTTTTATTATGTTCATTTTATTTTCTTTCTTGAAGCTTTCTCCAAACAAAATCATTGCACGTTTAATGTGACCTTAAAGTCTTTCTCAGAGAAAATGGACTATCAAGATCTTTTATTTAATGTTATATAATAATATAATTTGTAAGGCAGAGAGAAAGAAAACAGGGATATTTTCAGGATTTTTTTAATAGAATCACAGAATATTTACAGAATTGTATATTTGTACAAACAAAAATGGATCTAATCATGGGAAGAAGATTAAGAAAGTTCAGTTGTATCTTAGTGTGCCAGATCCCTACTGTGACAACTTATTTAAAATTGTGAGTGTTTCTTCTCCTGTTTAGTGGACTTCATTAAGTCTGATCTTTTAAGCTATCTAAACATGTTTTTTGATATATTTAAACAAGTATTGAATTTAAGGTATATATCTGAGTTTACAAACAGGGCATGAGTGAGTTGAGATTCATTGTATATCTAGTTTTTTCTGTGATTTTTGATATGACTTTTCTTTTGCTTATCTCTAGCTCAGCAGCCAACCTTCACCAAACTAAAGGCAACCAAACCCACTAACAAAAGAGATAAAAACATCCCCATCTAATAGACTATTGACATCACTTTCTTCTTCATATAGAGAAAAAAATATTTTCAGAGTTATGTGGAAAATATGTTTTTCTGCTGAATACTATGCAAAATGGTGAGGAAGAGAAAAAAAATTGTCAGACTCATTATAAAGATAGACCCCATTTATAAATAAAATTATATAATTATAAATCCTAAGAGTTACTTAAATAAATTGACTTAAAATATTTGATTTGAGTTACTTAGGTAACTCAAACTGAGTATAATGAGACTCTCTGGGTTTTTTGTTTGTTTGTTTGTTTTAATGGATAGTTTTGTAACTCAAGTTAACTATTCAATGGATACTTACACATAGACACATGTAATTTTGGTATATATTACTTTGTGTATGATTTTTAATTACTCTATTTGTAATGACACAAATTTAGATATATTTAAAATTAAATTTGAATCAAATTTTAGTACATAAAGTTATACTTTGGAACTAGGAGATCATACTTTGAAAAATCACTGAACTATTCATATGTATGACTATATATATGCATATATATGTATATATGAAGATATATGTATATTTGAGATACATATAGCAAACTTGTATATAACAAATACTTATAATATTTTTGATCACATATTTTCTGTTAGAGAACTGTGATCTAAGAGTATGCTCCTAGAGAGAGAAAAACACATTGCCTAAAAAATTAATGAAAATGGGAAATGGAAAGAGGAACAGTAATTCAAATAGGCGTTTTGTTTGTATTTTGTCAAATAATTTTTTCTTTAGATTAAATTGACATAGAATATTTATTATATACATGTACCAACCCAGAGTTTGGTAGGTCTTTCTTTATGTTACTGAGTTAACTTGATTTTATGTTACTGTGGAAACAGTTTGACTCACTTTTAGTGCTTTGAAAGGTGGTATTGTCTTTTTCAGTCTAGTTCACTACACACAGAAAAGACAGATATCAGAGTGTAACCTTGACCTTCCTGAGTGTATATTTCTTTACTTAGGACATTTTTTCCATGCTTAATAATTATTTCAATGTTGACTTTTATACCGAGCATATACACATTACACACTGCTACTGACAGTGGTTTTGTTCAACGTGTGGTTGTGGTTGGAAAATATATGCATCACTAACAATGCTTCCCACTATTACATTTGTGGTTGCAGGAACTATTTGAAAAACCTGTTGCAATTTGCTCTTGTCTTTCTCTGTTTGGTGTGAAATCTTTACCCAGAAAGAATTAATCTATGTTGAGGTCAAGGCTACCTTTAATAGGGAATTCTGCCCTGTTACAATGTAGGGCATGCCAGCTACTGGAGAGAGAGAGAGAGAGAGAGAGAGAGAGAGAGAGAAAGGGCTGGTGGGTTTGTTCCATTATTATTGATCTTAATCCATCATTTAAGCTGCAGTAGGATTTATTGGAAGATTTGATAAAACCATACAAAACAATTTTGCTAAAATATAGCATGGGAAGATAGAAATGGACATTGATGGGAAGGGCAAAAATGGCACTGTCACATTTTGAGAAAATAGAATATGGTTAAAACTCATAATCCTTTAGTTGTTAAACTATGCATCCAGTGAATGAACAATAAAAAATGAGGTGTCAATGTTGTGTTACAATTATATTTCTGAGTCTTCTGAACTTCTTAGTTAATAGATAGACATTGAAAACACTGCTATTTATTGGTGCTTTTTGGCAATGACTCTATGCTGCTTCCACCTTCTAAGCCCTCACAAATGCACTGTGAAGATTTACATTCATAGCAAGTATAGAACCCTGGAGGGAGAGTTGTAGCTATGAAATTTACCTCTCAAACCCATAACATATCTTTGGCAAGGAAATCAGTTACATTAAATTTCCCCCCAAACCTTCCTCACCTTTGAGAAAAATAATGTCCTTAATTCTACCAAAGCACTAGAAAAGCTAGGACAAGTCCAAGAATCTGCCAGGAGGGGAAAACTACCAGGTGTTTAAATGGCAAACATCCACAGGATACAGTTGAATGCATAAAGATGAATGAGGATGAAACATTTAGTTTGAAACGAATTCAAGTGAAAATTAAGCCAGACTATGACTGAAATATAATTTAATCTGTTCATTTTGCTCTAGTTAACCCCCACATATAAAAATATGCACTGAGAAAACAGGAACATGGTATAATATATATTGTAAAAACATATGGTAAGTATCCAAAGAGAAGTGTCAACCTCAAAACCAAGCAAACATAGTGCTCCCACTGGACACAAATTAAACCTGGGAAGCCTGTTAAGTGCATAGCCAGGAAAAATATGACATATATTATAGGAAATAGGAAAGATAAACCAAAATGGGGAAAGATAAAGCAAAGTTACCAAACCTCACAAGACATTTTACCAATGCAGGTCCCTTTTATCACAGATAGGTAATCATATCTATAATGGAAAACTACAAATAAGGATTGGCATGGAATAAAATACACTTCAGGTTTTCTTTCTTTGTTTTTGTTTTCCTTTATTTTTGTAAGGAAACAAATTTTCAGTAGAAGCATAATTGGAGGTGAGATATGATAAAAGGATGAATTCTTTCAGAGGTGATGCCTGTAGAATTTTTTTTTTTTTTTTGGTCTCTAGTGACAAATTATTGGAGGTGCTATTTAGCTTGGATTTTCTGAGATTTGTAATTTCAAATATTTTCCTCTATGTCAGAACTTGAGATTTGGTGCATAGAAAATTCAGTATTTACTACTTTTTGAGATCATATATATGCATGTATATATGTATTCTATATAATTATAAATATATACACAAATATAAATAAGGACGGGGGGTGGGGGAGAGAGACTTATTTATTTTAAGGTGTTGGCTCCAGCAAGAGTTGAGTTAATTTGAATTTGAAATCTTGAGCATAGGCAGTCTGGCAAACAGAATTTATTCCTCTTCCATGGGACTCCAGTCTTTTTCTTAAGGCTTTCAACTGATTGGTTAAAGCCCATCCATATTATGGAACAACCATCTGCTTTACTCAAAGTCTACTGATTTAAATATTGTTCACATCTAAAAACAACATCACAACAATATCTTCACAACAACAGATATATTGGTGTTTCACCAAATAACTGGGCACCATAGCCTAGCCAATTTGATACATAAAGATGACTATTGCAGTTACATAAGGATTAGATTTAACACTGTATATGGGATAATCTAGAAAACTAAACACTGTTGAAAACTTGTCACCTTAAATCCATAAGGTGTAGATAGAATAGGTGTGTGCAGCAGAGAGAGTTAACATTTGGCAAATACTTACAGTCAGTTCCCAACTTACAATGGCTCAACTCATGGTTTTACTACTTTACAATGGTATGAAAGCCATATACATTCAGTATAACCTGCACTTTGATTTTTGTTTTTTTTTTTTTCTGGTCTAGTGATATGTGGTACAATACTCTCATAATTCTGGGTAGTGCCAACAAGCCACAGCTTCCTTCCAGTCAGCCACACAATCCTGAGGATAAACAACCAATACACTTACATTCATCTGCTCCCAAAAGGCCATTCTGTTTTCCACTTTCAGTATAGTATTCAATAAATATTTTATGAGATACTCAACACTTTATTATAAATTGGGTTTTGTTAGGTGATTTTGCCCAACTGTAGGCTAATATGAGTGTTCTGAACACATTTAAGATAGACTAGGTTAAGCTATGATGTTCAATAGGTTAGGTGTATGTAATGCATTTTCAAATTACAATGGATTTGTCAGGACATAACTCCTCATTAGATCTGTATTTGTTCCTTGTGATTTCAAATTTCACAGGCAGTGTCCACCAGTAGAGGCCAATAGATTCTCTTTGTCACTTCTAGATTGAAGTCATTAAGACCTGGTGTATGTTCTCCATTTCTTTACTATTACAAGATGGAGGAAGGGTGTCTTACCTGTGATAAAATTATGTAAGAAGTAAACCTGCATTTTTTTAAAGCTAGCCAGGTATCAAGTATTTTCTGTTGCATCAGCCTGGTTAAGATACTGGTATATATTTCATATAAAAACACTTCATTCTCATTATAAAAGACAAGTTCTTCATTGAAATTAAAAAAAAGAAATATAAAGAAGGAAATTAACATTAGATGAGCATTACTTAAATCTCACTGCATCTTCTTCTGATATTTGAATCTATATACTAAATTAAAAATTGTTGTTCTTAACTGTAACATAATCACAAAGACACACATATGAAACTAGAAAACATACACATGCACATAAGCTGTACCCTTACATTTAAAGACGTAAGATTGCTGATTGTCCTTAATTTCGTATGATTAAAATTCTTCAGAAGTAAAATTAGATGATCATGATAAATATTCATAGGAAAATCTAAACCCCAATTATTTTATATTTATATTGTTTCCAACATTATTGTAATTGTAAAATTATCTGAAAAAAACACTTATCATTGACAAAGTCTTATTACCATTTAGCCCTTTTAATATCCAGAATGTCACCATTGCTCATATTAGTCAGCTTTCTAACCTTATAATTACCGATGCTATAGACACTTCTATTGACTTCAAATATTTTTTAAAAAATGTGAACAATTATGTATAGTTGTATTCTGCAATTGCAAAAATTGATACATTAGTTTTATGTTTAATAACATGTAATGGTTTTTAAAACATTTTATGACTAAATATAAAGCATTATTGTACAAGTTCAGTATTAATATATTTTTAAAAACTTAAATATAAATGGTTTACTTCATATATATCGATAGTCAGATCTTATATGTTGAAAGTTTTTCAATTGTAATGGAAGATAGTGAAATCTTTAACTGTGATTTAGATTCTGCTTTTTAGTTAGAAAAATAAAACAGTAGAGAACGATATCTTTCAAAGTGGATTGTTAATAAATATATTATACAAATTGATGACACATTCATTTTCCTATGGTATCAAATAAGTTTCACCACATCACATTTTCCATACTTTCCTGTTTTCTTCAAAAGTTATTTTTCTTTAGGGGTATCTGGGTAGTACAGTCAATTAAACTTCTGACTCTTGGTTTTGGCTCAGGTCATGACCTCAGGGTCCCAAGATCAAGCCCCTGGGTCTGGCTCTACTCTCAGTGCAGGGTCTGCTTAAGACTCTTGCTGCCCCTCCCCCACCTCTCTCTCTCCTCTCTCTCTCTCTCTCAAATAAATAAAGTTATTTTCTTTATTTTCAAATATTGTGCTTGATGACAGAATTTCTTTTCTCCAAAAATTGATATATTGGAATTCTACAAATTACATTTTAAGATCTTCTTACTTAGACTTCAAACATTTTGCATATTTTATTTCAAAATCCAAATATTTCATTTTTTGAGAAAAATTATAATTTCCAGAATTTTGAGATCCTTATGAAAATTTATCCTTTAGTTATTGTATTACTAAAAATATGACAGATTTATAGTAGGTTTTCATATGCACATAGTTCTTTAAGAAAGTGTTCATTTTTATGGCTATTCATATTTAGCAGTATGTATGTCAGTGTTTCTTAAATTGTTTCAAATACAAATGTAATTAAAAATCACAGTTGTGTTTTTCTATCTGTGAAATGATTTTTAAAATACAGTTCAATCAAACAAGGTTGTTTAAATACATCCTTAGAAAATGATTCCATGATATCTTGTGCCACAATTTAAAATTTCTGCATGTAAGTATCACTGTTTTTTTTCCAAGCACATGACAATTCACTTTAGTAACAAAGCTTTTGCTTGGGTAGTTAAAACATCCTATTTGTTATGATAACAGAAATTTAAGATGAAAATTAAATAATCAGAGAGGCCAGTATTAAATTAAAAAATTAAATGAAATTCTCCAGTTAAATCTCAAATTTAATTATTAAAACTAAATTCAGCATGAAGATGCAGAAAGTTGTCAGAGAAAAAAACTACATACAATTGGATTCGTAGCTGACCAAAGTGTCATATTTGCTTTAAGTTTAGTTATTTGGATTCCATATACCCAGCATATGTAGCATGTATAAATACTATAGTTCGAAGTATGTGACATGGTATTGCCAATTGTACACCTAAGTACAGATTTATCATCATCTGATGTATTCTATCTTATATCTCATTTACTGGGGGTAAATTTAAGATATCTTCATATTTATTATACCATTAAAGTAAAAATGAACTAAATGTTCTATACTTTAGCCATTTAGCAATTTAGTTATAAATGGAATATCAAAACTATTTAGATAAATGAAATTTAGGTAAAGAAAAAGTAATTACAGCTGGCCCACATTTGTCCTTTACCTTGAAAATCTCAAATATAAGCACTATGATCATCACCGAGCCTTCTGTTCTTTCCCACGGCCTGGATATGGCTTCTTGGACTTATCTTCACTAGCCACAAAAATCAGCCCTGTCTGATTTTTAATTTAAAGATGAAATAGCACATCTATTCTGAGGCTTCTGCATCTATAGACCCTTATCCACCTAAAGATGGGCATGTCTTGGAGTTAGGAAAAATAGGTATTAATATTCCCTCAATTGTACTACTAAATCATGGAAGAAGCAAATAGGAGATTTTGGCTGTCTTTGAAAGCTGGATAAACAGATTTCAAGATGACCAAAAGGCAAATCTTCAAACCATACAAAATACTGCTACCAAGAAATCATGCTTCTAAATATTTTAACTATCTGGCATGTCCCTTTCTTTTAAAACAGCATATGGTGATATCTCTTTTAAGGTAAGCTGTAATTTGTACATGCATTCACACTAAAAAATTATATCCAATTTTGTAACTAATTAGATGTTCATCGTCTTTGGCTATTGACTATCAAAGCACAGGCATCTGAAAGTGCTCGGAGCAAGAACCCCTGGAAGGTCACCCTGGAGCTCTGTGTCATAGAGATGTTGCCTGTGTACACCGTTGTACACGTGGTGGAAACACATGCGTATAATTTTCCCAGGAAAAGGTTATTGAAGTAAATTATATTGTGCTAAGTGAGGGACATGTGACACTTTATAAGTAGCTGAATAGAAATGGAGAGAGATGAATGTGATAGAGACATGTTCAGTGAACGGGCTCAGACGAAGAATGCCTCATTTGTGCGCCACCTAACACTCCTACCTGACCTTGAGCACAGGGCTTGCCCAGCTTCCTCTACAAATAGGACTCTAAAACCTATGAAAGAATAGATGTGAAAGTAATCTAATACTAGTGACTCAAATGGCACGTCCTTGTTTAAATAACCCTAATGCGGTCTGACACATCCTTTAAAACAAAGGGGAACAAATAATGAAATTCCTGGTTGCAGTTATAATGTATTTGTCTATTCGTCTATTCTTCTTAAAACGTGGTGTTTCACCCAGCCTTATAAATAGTCGCACCAATATTTGTATGCATCTTTGATAATACATTTTTCTCTAATAGATGATACTTTAATAGATGATACTCCTTGGTAGTAGAATTGAAAGATCTCGGGAACCGGAGAAAGAAATCCAGCATTTTGAGTCCCGACCCATTCTAGCACTTTTCAGCTGGCTGCCATTGGGCAAGTGTATGATATTGTTTCCTCATCTCTCAATTTTGTTGGAGAGACAAAGTAAGGTAATATACTTCACAGGTACATGCAAAATGTGTAGCTCTAGTCAAGCGTTAATTCTTTTCATCGTGTTCTCATGGAAAAGAGGAAAATTTTCAATTATAAGAAGGGTTTTTAATTAATAACTTTATTGTATTGTATACTATCCTTTGGCCACTCAGGTTTTTGTTGTTGTTGTTTTTGTTTTTGTTTTTCTAATCTACCAGTAATTGTAACATGAGAAGTTGAGAGGGAAAAGAAACCTGCATTTTTTCAAACAGTCCTTTCACTTATGGGTAAGAAACTTATTTCAGGTTTCAGGTCTCCTTGGCTTTTCACAAGAGAGTGTGGTTCTATTTGAGCTTGCCGCTGTGGAAAATGTTATAGGTCCTTAATGTATCACGTTACTTCTTAAATAAAACTGACTTATGACATAAAGAGCTGCTTTTATCATTAAAACAAACAAAAGACAAAGAAAAGAAAGAGAGAAAATAAAGAAGGAAAGAAATGAGGAAAAGGAAAAGCAGAAACCATGGAATCGTGATCTATGGAATTAATATGGGGAAAAGTGTCCTGAAATAAGATACAGACATCGTTGATTTAATTGTGCTTGAGCACTGTTTTAATGCCCCAAACTGCAAGCAGAGAAACAAAATATAAAAAACAATATAGGCACACATACCCACATTTGATAGACTTTGACTAAGGGGGAAAAAAATAAAACAAACCTCTGAAACATATGTTTCTTTTCCTCCTTTTGAACAAACATTTTACTGAAATTCTTCACACCAGATTTTACTGATTAATCTGGAAAAGGGAGTGACGGGTGCTGCTGAAGCTAATCACAGGAAACAGACACCAAACTGCAGTCCATTTTTCCTGCCTCTGACAGCGGCATCTGGCTCCTTGGCAGGCTCCATCCACCTTTGCATTGAAGTCCTAGGAGCTGCCTCAATTCTGTCAGTTTCCTGGGATGTCGCCATTGGGCTAAGGCTCACCACAATCATTTTATTTCCTTGTTCATCATGCCGGATCTCGAGGAAATTCTTTCTTCTGGAATCATAGAAATATTGTATATAAAGTCAACCCAACCATGTGTTTCTGAGATGTAATCCGGAGATGTCCATAGAGGTGTTTTACTTCTCAAGGCTGAATTTCATCTTGGATACATACTCCATTTTAGCCTAGAAGGAATGGCCAAATGGAGGAGAGTCAAATACTTTTCAAAGCAAAGCAATATGTTATTTAGCGGATCATAGGAGTGTATCAGAGGCCCACTGATATAAAACCAAGCCAAAGAAAGTTAGAAGGAAAGTGAGAAAGTGCTCCTAAATTAAGTCTCTGATGGATTGCTTTGCTAGGGAAAAAAGAGGACAACCTCAAAGTGGAATCAAAGCCAATGGATCAAGAACTAAAAATCTAGTACAGAGGAGGAATGGGAACGTAAAGTGGATTTCTCTTCTTAATTTCAAAATCCATAAGTTATCATTACATTTAATACAATTGTGAAATTTCAGAATCTTTCCAGTGGAAAGCTATGTGAGGCAAGTTAGGCTGTAAGATATTAGTAGCGATTGTCTTGAAAAGCTTGTGTCTGCCATGTATTTTATAGCAGATATTTAATTTACATAATTGATTTAATAACCAGAGCCCTGCTGGTGCTCTCTGGTAAGAAAAGTACTATGACTTAAAGGGTAATTAGTTATTAAAGATCTGAATATTCTCACATCAATGAAGGTTTTAGTTCTAACTTCAAAATGTGGAAATGAATTTTAAAGAATTATTTTTGCCTTTTTAATAATAAAATGCATATTTTTCATATTAAAAAGTATTCACACTATATTTTAAGACATAAAAATGGAATATCCTTCATTTTCTTTTCCTCACACAATCCCCTCCAAAGAGACATCTCCAGTTAACGGACTGGTCAATGTTCTTTCTATGCATTTACATGTGTGCATTTTACACAAATAACTTACTGTTTTTTAAGCATACATAAGGTCATGATATGTATGTTCTGAGATTGATTTTTTGTTGAACCGATATATTCTGGAAATGTTTCAATGTCATTTTGCAAAGACTTCCTTATTTTTAATGGTTGCATCATATTCTATATAATGAAGATCCTAAAATATATAATATACAATTCCCCTCTTGATGGGCACTTAGGTTGTTTCAATGTTTCAAAGTTATGAGACAGTATCACAATAAACCTCATATGTGAAAATATTTATCAAGGATAATATTGTAGAAAAGAAGTTTCTGAATTTAAGGATAGAGTCATTTAAATTTTTGGTGGCTATATTACCAAACTGGCTTATTAGCCTTTTCTAATATATACTCTATCAACAGTAGAGGACAGTTCTTATTTTCTCATATCATTTTTCAGCCACTTGAATTTTTTGTTTATCTAATGAGAGATCTCACTGTGATTTGTAATACATATTTTCCTGGTTATGAACAAATATATAAATATTTTAGTTTTTTGTCATTTGTATTTACTTAACTGTGAATTTACTATTTAAAACATATTCATTTTCTGTTAGAATATATGTAATTTTCTTAGTTGTATATTTGAATGCTATATTTTCTGCATATTAATTCTTTGTTTATTAAGTATGGTACAAATTATTTTTTCCAACTGTAATTTATATCTTAATGTTTTAGTACTTCAAATTATCATAATAAAATTGTATATTTTGACATAGTCAAATCTGTTGGTTTATTCCTTTGTGGCTTTTGATTTGGGTTCTTTTTAGGAAGAAGTTTTATAATTCAAAGTTATCTAAACTTTTCTTTTATATTTTTCTTTAATAGTTGTTTTGTTTTTAGTTCTTTAAACCATTAGGTGTTTGTTGTTGTGTATGACATGATGTATGGTTCAAATTATTGACTAGCCAAAGTTTCTCAAATTACTTGTGAAGTTCTCCCTTATCTTAAATTACATCCCCTTAAATAAGTTGAGTGCTTTACTTTATTCTGTTTCATTTGTTGATTTTGCTATTACTGCACCATAAAACTACAAATACTATAATTTTGTAAAAGTACCCAGTTCATCGGGGGCACCTGGGTGGCTCAGTCAGTTAAGCATCTGCCTTTGGCTCAGGTCATCATCTCAGGGTCCTGGGATCAGGCCCACATCAGGTTCTCAGCTCAGTGGGGAGTCTGCTTCTTCCTCTTCCCCTGCTAGTGCTCTCTCTCTCTCTCTCACTTGCTCATTCTCTCAAATAAATAAATAAAATCTTAAAAAAAAAGTACCTAGCTCATAAGTGATTTAAATAAAATATTGTTTTTGTCATAATTATCCATTTTTGCCTTATTTTTTTTAAAAGTAGTCTCCACACCCAATGTAGAACCCAATGCAGGGCTTGAACTGACAACTCTGAGATCAAGACCTGAGCTGAAATCCAGAGTCGGATGCTTAACTGACTGAGCCACCCAGGTGACTTATTTTTTTTAACTAAAATAAGAAGAAAAATAAGTAGCTTGTAAAATGTCTTATATGTCTATATCTTTAAAAAAAAAACATTTTGAGAGAAATGTCATTATTTCAACCACAATGGTGAAATTAGAGATGGTGCAGTAGAAGTAGGCATATTCAAATCAGTATAGCTTTCTTCTGTCATTAAGCTGAATCATGTCTAGCAAGCCAAGGAAAGCATGGATATATCCCGAATGAGTCTGAATGATTTGAATGTCGGTCTATCGGCTTTCTGGCATTTTCTGTTCAAGTGGACATAGTTTCCTCAATTGACATATTTAAAGCTAAGTACACTGAGCAGTTTATGGGTCTTTTGTGCATGATTTACAAATTAACTGTTGAGCCAGACAACTATTGTCATTTCATCAATGATGAAATTTCTCTTAGGGTAACTCTTGGCTGAGAAAAAACTTCAGTGGATGTTATTCATGTGTGTAAGTATGCCAGAGAGAGATCCAAGATACATTCCTACTTATCACACCTCATTAATAGTAAAAAGAAAACAAACCATTTAAATAAATTTTCTTATTTTTCTTAGAGTATGCTGTTTGTAATAATATATATTTATCAGAATAATTTGATTACATCAGTCAAAACTAAAGAAGTCTAATCATCTTAGGGATTTTTTTTTCATTCATTGATTCATTCCTTTGAAACACATTGCCTGAACATATAATATGAATGAAAATTTAATCAGGTAGTTATCAGGATTAAGACAACTATGCATATTTGCATGGAGAAGGAAACGGTCCTAAAGAGATCACTACTGAAAGTTAGAGTATATTTCTTGGGGTGTAAAAGAGGCTTGGGACACTTAAACTCTCAACATAAACTTCTGCTCCAGTAGCCCAAAGGAAATCCTCTGGAAAAGTTCCCAAGTATTAAAGCCATTAGAAAAAAAGTAATGAGCACTTAGGACAAGGGCACACTAAATTGATAATGGGATATAAAGGGATCTGCCCAGAGAACAGATAGTGTGTGTCACACACAGAAATATAACTTTATGTACAGGAATACCTTGTTTTATTGCACTTCACTTTATTATGCTTTGCATGTATTACATTTTGTCACAAATTGAAGGTTTGTGGCAACTCCATGTGCAGCCCATCTAGAGGCACCATTTTTCCAACAGAATTTGCTCACTTTGTATCCCTGCATCACATTTTGGCAATTCTCACAATATTTCTAACTTTTTTATTATTATTTTTGTTATGGTGACCCGTGATCAGTGATTATTGATGTTACTATTGTAGTTATTTTGGGATAACTGCGCCCTTAATATAAGGCAGGAAATTTAATTGATAAATGCTGTGTGTGTTCTTACTGCTCCACCGACTGGCCATCCCCCTGTCTCTCTCCCTCTCCTCAAGCCTCCTTACTCCCCGAGAAACAACAATATTGAAATTAGGCCAATTAATAGCCCTACAATGGCCTTTAAGTGTACAAGTGAGAGGAAGAATTACAGGTCTCTCCCTTTAAATCGAAAGTTAGGAATGACTAAGCTCGATGAGGAGACCATGTTGAAAGTCTAGATAGATGAAAGCTAAGTCTCTTGTGCCAGTTAGCCAAGTTATGATTGCAAAGAAAAAGTTATTGAAGGAAATTAAAAGTGCTCTTTCAGTGAACATGTGAATGATAATAAAGCAAAACCATCTTACTGCTGATATGGTGAAAATTTTAGTGGTCTGGATAAATCAAACCAGCCATAACATTCCCTTAAGCCAAAACCTAGTTCAGAGCCAATTCCCCAACTGTCTTTATTTCTGTGAAGGCTGAGAGAGGTGAGGAACCTGCAGAAGAAAATTTTGAAGCTGGCAGAGGTTCATGAAGTTTAAAGAAAGAAGCTGTCTCCATAATATAAAGTGCAAAGTGAAGTAGCACATGCTGATGTAGAAGCTGCAGCAAGTTCTCCATAGGATCAAGCTAAGATATTTAATGAAGTTGGCTACACTAAACAACAGATTTTCAATGTAGATGAAACAGTCTTCTATTAGAAAAAGATGCTAGCTAGGATTTTCATAGCTAGAGAGGAGAAGTCAATGGCTGGCTTTAATGCTTCAGAGGACAGCCTGACTCTCTAATTAGGGACTAATGTTGCTGGTGACTTTAAGTTGAAGCCAATGCTCATTGACCATTCCAAAAATCCTAAGACCCTCAAGAATTCTGCTAAATATACTCCGCCTATGCACTATTCTATAAATAGAATGAAAAAGGCTGAATGATAGCACCTCTGTTTACAACACAGTTTACTGAATATTTTAAGCACACAGTTGAGAACGACTGTTCAGAAAAAAAACAGATTTCTTTCAAAATATTACTTCTCACTGTCAGTGCAGCTGGTCAGCCAAGAGCTCTGATGGAAATGTATAATGAGATTAATGTTTTCATGCCTGGTAACACAATGTCCATTCTGCAGCCCCTGGGTAAAGGAGTAATTTCAACTTTCAAGTCTTATTATTTAAGAAATACAATGGTAGCTATAGCTACCATTGTTCTGATGGATCTGAGCAGAGTAAATTGAAAATTTCTCAGAAGGATTCACCATTCTAGATGCCATTAAGAACATTCATGATTCATGGGAAGAGGTCAAAATATCAACATTAACAGAAGTTTGGAAGAAGTTGATTCCAGCCCTCATGGATGACTTTGAGAGGTTCAAGACTTCAGTGGAGGAAGTACCTGTAGAGGTGGTGAAAATAGTAAGAGAACTAGAATTAGAAGTGGAGCCTGATGATGGGCGTGAATTGCTGAAATTTCATGATGAAACTTTAATGGATGAGGAATTGCTTCTTGTGGCTGAGTAAAGAAAGTGGTTTCTTGAGACGGAAACTACTCCTGGTGAAGAATTGTGAAGACTGTTGAAATAACAACCAAGGAGTTAGAATATTACATAAACTTAGTTGATAAAGCATCTGCAGGGTCTGGAAGGATTGACCCCAACTTTGAATGAAGTCCTACTCTGGGTAAAATGCTATCAAACAGCACGGTATGCTACAGAGAAATCATTTGTGAAAGGAAACGTCAATCAATGTGGCAAACTTCATTGCTGTCTTATTTTAAGAAACTGTCATGGCCACTCCAGCCTCCAATGCTGATCAGTCAGCAACCATCAACATTGAGGCAAGACCTTCCACCAGCAAGAAGATTACTAGTCACTGAAAAGTCAGATGATGGTTAGCATTTTTTACAATAAAGTATTTTTTAATTAAGTTATGTACATTTTTTGACATAATGTTATTGCACACTTAGTAGACTACAGTGTAGTGCAAACATAACTTTCAGATGTACTAGGAAACCAAAAAAATTTTTGACTCACTTTATTGCAATATTTCCTTTATGTGGTGATCTAGAACAGAATGTATGATATATACAAGGTATGTCTGTCTTGCAGAGATACACACAAAGATGAACACATTAATGTGCTTTTGTATTACTTTCCTATTGTTGCTATAAAAAATTATTTCGAATGTAGTGGCTTAAACAACACATATTTATTATTTTTACAATTCCAGATGTCAGAATTGCAAAATGGGAGTCCCTGGGCTGCAATCAAGGTGTTGGGAGGGCTGCATTTCTTCTCATGGGTTTAGGGGAGAATCTGTTTCCCTTCTTTTTCCATCTTCTGGAATGTGTCTGCATTCATTGGCTTATGGCCTCTTCCTCCACCACCGAGGTCAGAAATTGCATCTCTCTGACCTGTGCTTCCATCCCCACACCCCCCTGCCTCTCTGCTCCCTTCAGCACATTGCCTTCTCTGATTCTGACTCAGCTTCTTTCTTCTTTCACTGACAAGGTCTCTGGTGATTATACTGAGTATACCTGTAAAATCAGAATAATTGTTCCAGGTCTATCTCAAGATCCTTAACTTATATCTGTAATGTCCCTTTGGCCATGTAAGATAACAAATTCCCAGACCCCAGGGATTAAACTTTGGATATCTGTAGAAGGCCATTTTTCTGCTTGGCAGACAGAAGTAGTCTACTTCCTGATTATTTCAGCCAAAGTCAGTTTCAGTTGTTGGCAATGAAAAGCCATAATTAAAACACCAGTGATTCTTTTTTTTTTTTTCCCTAGTTCTAGAAGCCTACTATTCCTTTATTTTTGTAACCATCAAAGTTAAATTTTGGGTGGTCTATATGTATGGCTGTTGTGAAACCAAAGTAAGCCAAGTAAAAATGCACTAATTGTCACCTTTCTTGAGGTCTTGTGTTGGCCTGAGCCCCTTCTGGTCAACCTAGTAGAGGCTAAGGCATCTCTACCAAATATACTACTAGTTAAATATTAGCTTATACTTAAATAAAGAACACATTCTTAAATTTTACAGTTATTTTTAACCAAACAAACATCTGAGTGGAAAACAGGTAAAGCCTCCCCTTTGACCCAATATCCTCAAGCTCTAGGTCATGTGATATTTCATAACACGCCTTGGCCCTCTTGACTGGTGTCACCACTTGAAATCCCATGTAAGGAGTCCCACAATAATCCATACTGGTTGCTCTGGCTTCCAGACGGGGTATGATGTTGTGCTTTCTCTTGCCACACCTGATGGCATGCCTGATGGATCGCACCAAGATTTAAGAACCAAGCATCCCCAGACAACTAACACTAAGTAAAAACCAAGTTTCTTATGAGGAAGCAAACTGGTAAGTATCAGAGAGATGTAGAATCAAATGCTAACACCATCACATAGTAACTGCTTAACTCTGTATGGACTAATTTAGCTCTAAAATCTCATTTTTTCTCCTTTGTAAAATGGGGCTAATAATACTTCCCCTTTGTACAGGGTTTTTCAATTTCAATGACATAATACATGTGAAGCACACTGTCCTATGTGGGACATATGACCACTCAACATACACTTGCTATTTTGTAGCACTTGTCTTAAGCAAATTCAAGTTTCTTAAGGTACTCAGTAAAATTTTATAGATGTGGAAAATTTTGTAATGAGTATGCAAACAAAGTAATTCCTTCATCCATTGCCAAATCTAAGGTCGTAAAGATTTACTACTATGTTTTCTTCTAAAAGGCTTATGGTTTTACTCTTGTATTTAGGTCGTTAGACCATTTTGGTTAATTTTTGCATATGAAATGAGATAAGTGTCCAACTTCGTTCTTTTGCCTGTAGATACCAGGTTGACCCAGGAAAGTTTGTGGAAGAGACTGTTCTTTTCCCATCAAATGATCTTGGCACACTTCTTGAAAATCCACTGGACATAGATATCCAGGATAATTTATGGACTCTAAGTTCCATTTCATTGAGTATATCTTTCCTTATGCCAGTACGACACTGTCTTGATTACTGTTGCTATGCAGTAAATTTTGAAATCAAGAAGTATGAGTCTTCTAAATTTATTCTGCATTTTCAATTTTTTTTGGCTATTTTGGACTCCTGGGAATTCCATATGAATTTGAGGAATGGTTTTTCCATTTCAGCAAAAAAGGCCATTGGAATTTTGAAAGGGATTGAATTGACTCTGTAGATCATGTTGGGTAGTGCTGCCATCTTAACAATAACCAATCCAGGAATGTGGCTGCTTTCTATTCATTTAGGACTTGTTGAATTTCTTTCAGCAAAATTTTGCAGTTTTCCACTCACAAGTCCCCCACCTCCTTCGTTAAACTTATTCCTATGTATTTACGTTTTTGGATGCTATTGTAAATGGAATTGTTTTCTTTTTCTTTCATTTTTTTATGTTATGTTAATCACCATACATTACATCATTAGTTTTTGATGTAGTGTTCCATGATTCATTGTTTACATATAACACCCAGTGCTCCATTCAGTACATGCCTTCTTTTATACCCATCACCAGGCAAACCCATCCTCCCATCCCCCTCCCTTCTAGAACCCTTAGTTTGTTTCTCAGAGTCCATAGTCTCTCATGGTTCATCTCCCCCTCCAATTTCCCCCCTTCATTTTTCCCTTCCTACTATCTTCTTCTTTTTAACATATAATGTATTATTTGTTTCAGAGGTACAGGTCTATGATTCAACAGTCTTACACAATTCACAGCACTCACCATAGCACATACCCTCCCCAATGTCTATCACCCAGCCACCCCATCCCTCCCACCCCCTCACTCTAGCAAACCTCGGTTTGTTTCCTGAGGTTAAGAATCCCTCATATCAGTGAGATCATCTGACACATGTCTTTCTCTGATTGACTTATTTCACTCAGCATAATACCCTCCAGTTCCATCCACATAGTTGCAAATGGCAAGCTATCATTCCTTTTGATGGCTGCATAATACTCGATTATATATATATATATATATATATATATATATATATATATATATATACCACCTCTTCTTTATCCATTCATCTGTCGATGGAAATCTTGACTCTTTCCATAGTTTGGCTATTGTGGACATTACTGCTATAAACATTGGGGTGCACATACCCCTTCAGATCACTACATTTGTATCTTTGGGGTAAGTGCAGTTGCTGGGTAGTATAGTAGCTCTATTTTCAATTTTTTGAGGAACTTCCATATTGTTTTCCAGAGTGGCTGCACCAGCTTGCATTCCCACCAACAGTGTAGGAGTGTTCCCCTTTCTCCACATCCCCGCCAACATCTGTCATTTCCTGACTTGTTAATTTTAGCCATTCTGACTGGTGTGAGGTGGTATCTCATTGAGGTTTTGATTTGAATTTCCCTGATGCTGAGTGATGTTGAGCACTTTTTCATGTGTCTGTTGGCCATTTGGATATCTTCTTTGGAAAAATGTCTGTTCATGTCTTCTGCCTATTTCTTGATTGGATTATTTGTTCTTTGGGTGTTGAGTTTGACAAATTCTTTATAGATTTTGGATACTAGCCCTTTATCTGATATGACATTTGCAAATATCTTCTCCCATTCTGTCGGTTGTCTTTTGGTTTTGTTGACTGTTTCTTTTGCTGTGCAAAAGCTTTTTATTTTGATGAAGTCCCAATAGTTCATTTTTGCCCTTGCTTCCCTTGGCTTTGGCGATGTTTATAGGAAGAAGTTGCTGCAGCTGAGGTCAAAGAAGTTGCTGCCTCTGTTCTCCTTTAGGATTTGATGGACTCCCATCTCACATTTAGATCTTTCAACCATTTGGAGTCTATTTTTGTGTGTGCTGTAAGGAAATGGTCCAGTTTCATTCTTCTGCATGTGGCTGTCCAAATTTCCCAACACCATTGTTGAAGAGACTGTCTTTTTTCCATTGGACATTCTTTCCTGCTTTCAAGATTACTTGGCCATAGAGTTGAGAGTTCATTTCTGGGCTCTCTATTCTGTTCCATTGATCTATGTGTCTGTTTTTGTGCTAGTACCATACTGTCTTGATGAATACAGCTTTGTAATAGAGGTTGATGTCCAGAATTGTGATGCCACCAGCTTTGCTCTTCTTTTTCAACATTCCTCTGGCTATTTGGGGTCTTTTCTGGTTACATACAAACTTTAGGATTATTTGTTCCATTTTTTTGAAAAAAAGTTGATGGTATTTTGATAGGGATTGCATTAAATGTATAGACTGCTCTAGGTAGCATTGACGTCTTCACAGTATTTGTTCTTCCAACCCATGAGCATGGAACATTTTTCCATTTCTTTGCATCTTCCTCAGTTTCTTTCATGAGTATTTCATAGTTTTCTGAGTACAGATTCTTTGCCTCTTTGGTTAAATTTATCCCTAGGTATCTGATGGTTTTGGGTGCAATTGTAAATGAGATCGACTATTTAATTTTCTTTCTTCTGCCTTTTTGTTGGTGTATAGGAATGCCACTGATTTCTGTGCATTGATTTTATATACTGTCACTTTACTGAATTCCTGTATGAGTTCTAGCAGTTTTGGGGTGGAGTCTTTTGGCTTTTCCACATAAAGTATCATATGTGAGAGTTTGAGCAAAGAGTAAGAGTTTGACTTCTTCTTTGCTGATTCCAACGCTTTTTCTTTTTGTTGTCTGATTGCTGTGGCTAGGACTTCTAGTATTATGTTGAATAGCAGTGGTGATAGTGGACATCCCTGCCACGTTCCTAACCTTAGGGGGAAAGCTCTCAGTTTTTCCCCATTGATAATGATATTCACTGTGTGTTTTTCATAGAAGGCTTTTATGATATTGAGGTGTGTACCCTCTATCCCTATACTCTGAAGAGTTTTGGATCAAGAAAGGATGCTATAATTTGCAAATGTTTTTTTCTGCATCTATTAAGAGGATCATATCGTTCTTGTTCTTTCTTTTATTAATGTATTGTATCACACTGATTGATTTGCGGGTGTTGAACCAACCTTGCAGCCCAAGAATAAATCCCACTTGTTCGTGGTGAATAATCCTTTTAATGTACTGTTGGATCCTATTGGCTAGTATTTTGGTGAGAATTTTTGCATCCATGTTCATCAGGGATACTGGACTGTAATTCTCCTTTTTGATGGGGTCTTTGTCTGGTTTGGGGATCAAGGAAATGGTGGCCTCATAAAATGAATTTTGAAGTTTTCCTTCCATTTCTATTTTTTGGAACAGTTTCAGGAGAATAGGTATTAATTCTTCTTGAAATGTTTGGTAGAATTCCCCTGGGAAGTCATCTGGCCCTGGGCTTTTGTTTGTTGGGAGATTTTTGATGAGTGCGTCAGTTTCCTTAGTGGTTATAGGTGTGTTCAGGTTTTCTATTTCTTCCTGGTTCAGTTTTGGTAGTTTATACATCTCTAGGAATGCATCCATGTCTTCCAGATTATCTAATTTGCTGGTATATAGTTGCTCATAATATGTTCTTATAATTGTTTCTATTTTTTTGGTTTGGTTTTGATCTCTCCTCTTTCATTCATGATTTTGTTGATTTGGTTCCTTTCTGTTTTCTTTTTGATAAGTCTGGCCAGGGGTTTATCAATCTTCTTAATTCTTTCAAAAAACCAGCTCCTAGTTTTGTTGATCTGTTCTACTGTTCTTTTGGTTTCTAGTTCATTGATTTCTGCTCTGATCTTTATTATTTCTCTTCTTCTGCTGGGTTTAGGCTTTATTTGCTGTTCTTTCTCCAGCTCTTTAAGTGTAGAGTTAGGTTGTGTATTTGAGACCTTTCTTGTTTCTTGAGAAAGGCTTGTATTGCTATATACTTTCCTCTTAGGACTGCTTTTGCTGCATCCCAAAGAATTTGTACAGTTGTGTTTTCATTTTCATTAGTTTCCATGAATTTTTTTAATTCTTCTTAATTTCCTGGTTGACCCATTCATTCTTTAGTAGGATGCTCTTTAGTCTCCATGTATTTGAGTTCTTTCCGACTTTCCTCTTGTGATTGAGTTCTAGTTTCAAAGCACTGTGGTCTGAAAATATGCAGGGAATGATCCCAATCTTTTGGTACCAGTTGAGACCTGATTTGCGACCCAGTATGTGGTCTATTCTGGAGAGTGTTCCATGGGCACCAGAGAAGAATGTGTATTCTGTTGTTTTGGGATGGAATGTTCTGAATATATCTGTGAAGTCCATTTGGTCCAGTGTGTCATTTAAAGTCTTTATTTCCTTGTTGATCTTTTGCTTAGATGATCTGTCCATTTCAGTGAGGGGGTGTTAAAGTCCCCTAATATTATTGTATTGTTGTCTATGTGTTTCTTTGCTTTTGTTATTAATTGGCTTATATAATTGGCAGCTCCCATGTTAGGGACATAGATATTTACAATTGTTAGATCTTCCTGTTGGATAGACCCTTTAAGTATGAGATAGTGTCCTACCTCATCTCTTATTAAGGTCTTTGGTTGAAAATCTAATTTGTCTGATATAAGGATTGCCACCCTACCTTTCTTATTGTGTCCATTAACCTGGTAAATGGTTTTCCATCCCCTCACTTTCAATCTGGAGGAGTCTTTGGATCTAAAATGAGTCTCTTGCAGACAGCATATCGACGGGTCTTTTTTTTTTTTTTTTTTTTTAATCCAATCTGATACCTGTGTCTTTTGATTGGGGCATTTAGCCCATTTACATTCAGGGTAACTATGGAAATATATGAATTTAGTGCCATTGTATTGCCTATAAGGTAACTGTTTCTGTATATCATCTGTGTTCCTTTCTGGTCTATTGCTTTTAGGCTCTCTCTTTGCTTAGAGGACCCCTTTCAATATTTCTTGTAGGACTGGTTTCATGTTTGCAAATTCCTTTAGTTTTTGTTTGTCCTGGAAGTTTTTTAATCTCTCCTTCTATTTTCAATGACAGCCTAGCTGGATATAGTATTCTTGGCTGCATATTTTTCTCGTTTAGTGCTCTGAAGATCTCATGCCAGTCCTTTCTGTCCTGCCAGGTCTCTGTGGATAGGTCTGTTGCCAACCTAATGTTTCTACCATTGTAGGTTACAGATCTCTTGTCCCAAGCTGCTTTCAGGGTTTTCTCTTTGTCTCTGAGACTTGTGAGTTTTACTATTAGATGTCGGGGCATTGACCTATTTTTATTGATTTTGAGGGGGGTTCTCTGTGCCTCCTGGATTTTGATGCCTGTTCCCTTCCCCAAATTAGGGAAATTCTCTGCTATAATTTACTCCAATATACCTTCTGCCCCTCTCTCCCTTTCTTCTTCTTCTGGGATCGCAATTATTCTAATGTTGTTTCATCTTATGGTATCACTTATCTCTAGAATTCTGTCCTCATGATCCAGTAGTTGTTTATCTCTCTTTTTCTCAGCTTCATCTCCATCATTTGGTCTTCTATATCGCTGATTCTCTCTTCTGCCTCATTTATCCTAGCAGTTAGAGCCTCCATTTTTAATTGCACCTCATTAATAGCCTTTTTGATTTCAACTTGGTTAGATTTTAGTTCTTTTATTTCTCCAGAAAGGGTTTCTCTTATATCTTCCATGCTTTTTTCAAGCCCAGCTAGAATTTTTATAATCGTCATTCTGAACTCTAGTTCTTGACATCTTATTAAATGTCTGTATTGATTAGGTCCCTGGCAGTCGGTACTGCCTCTTGTTTATTTTGTTTTTTTGAAGTGATTTTTTCCATCTTGTCATTTTGTCCAGAGGAGAATAGATGAATGACAGAACAAAATGCTAACAGGGTAACAACGACCCCAGAAAAATATACACTAAATAAATCAGAAGAGACCTGAAAACAGGGGAAAAGAAAAGGAATGAAAGAAAAAAGAAAAAGATAAAGATAAAAAAATAGAATATGATCAAATATGATCAGGTTGATGCATAGATCAGTGCCACACACTAGATTTTGGGCATATTTTGGTCTATTAGAAGAAATTGCCTCCCAAAATTTTAAAGAAAGAAAAACTTATATATGTACAAAAATAAGGGTAAATACAATGAAGAGATGGAATATGACTGTAAAGATGAAAATTATAAAAGATTTTATAAAAGGAATTGATAAGATAAGAAGGGTTGAAAAAAGAAAGAAGAGGAACTAAAAAAAAAAAAGGGAAAGAATGTGATCAGGCAGGAGACTAGAACAAAGCCATACACTAGAGATTTAGGCTATATTTTGGTCTATTAGAAGAAACTGTATCCCAAAATTTTAAAGAGAGAACAACTTATATATATATACCAGAAATAAAGTTAACCAGTATGAAGGGATAGAATATGAGTCTAAAAATGAAAAAGAAAAAGGATGTTTAAAAAAGGGATTGATAAGATGTTGGTTGAAAAAGGGAAAAAGAAAAATTCAAAATAAATAAATAAATAAATAAAATTTAAAAAATTAACTCTGAAAGACTAAAGAATCAGGGGGAAAAAAGCCATGAACTCTATGTGTTTTATTCCCCTAGGTGCTGGAGTTCTGCTGTTCTCATTGATGGGTAAACTTGGTCTTGGCTGGCTGTGCTTACTGATCTTCTGGGGGAGGGGCCTGTTGCCGTGATTCCCAAATGTCTTTGCCAGAGGCTGAATTGCCCCACCCTTGCCTCCTCCAGGCTAAGTAATCTGCTCAGGTTTGCTCTTGGGAGCTTTTGTTCCCTGCAAGCTTTCAGTAGAGCTTTGGAGGACAAGAGTGAAATTGGCGGCCTCCCAGTCTCTCCCGGAGGAGCTGAGAACTCAGGGGTCCCACTCCTCAGTGTGCCCCCAGAGAAAAGCAGTCAGTCACTCCCATCTCCCCGGTCTCTGGCCACACTCCGTGCTCACCTGGCCTGTTACCGAGTATTTCTATCTCTGGCACATGACTGCACGTGGAGTCTCCAAACCCAGCAGATCCCTGCAGTGCGCTCCCGTGCCGCTCCTCCCAGGGAAGGAAGGGGAGTCTCCCCAGATCTGCCACTTGTTGGGTCCCTACTGGAAAAGCAGTGGCCCGACTGTGCCGTGGATCATGGTTGATGGCAACCCCGAGCTGAGAGACCACTCCTTGGCTCCCTATCTGCAGCTGGCTTCCCCACTCTGATACCTGAAGCTCTGCCACACTCAGGCACCCTCAGTCTTTCTGTGAGCCTGAGGGTCCTGAGACAACACTGTCCCAGCGAGGATTCCACACCCCGCTTAGCCACTGGAGCGACATCCCTCAGCGGAGCAGACTTCTAAAAGTCCCGATTTTGTGCTCTGCTCCTCTACCACTTGCTGGTAGTGGCTGACAGAGGCTCACTCCTCAGCCGTCCATCTTCCCTCATATCACCTCAGATTCACTTCTCCACATGTCCTACCCTCCAGAAAGCGGTGGCTTTTCTGTTCAGAGAGTTGCTGCTATTCTTTTTTTCGATCTCCTGTTGAGTTCACAGGTGTTCCGAATCGTTTGATCCCTATCTGGCTGAATTCCTGGGACCAGATGAAATTTAGGTCTCCTACTCCTCCGTCATCTGGCTCCTCCCACCAAAACACCAGTGTTTCTAAAAGACTGCCTCAAATCAACCGAATAGGATTGTTTGAAAGTGAATCAATGAATCTGGATTTTTTGCCAGGTAATTCAGATGCACAGTAAATATCTGAGTCCATGATTTTAATGTTGCACTTACATAAGAATAAATTTTAAGCGCTCTTCTCTTTCAAGAACGTTCCATGATTTGTATTCCCAGTTTAAAGTAAAAAGGTTTAGGAAGCAGTGTGGCTTAATGAAAAAAGCCTGGGCTTTGGAACCAGACTTCAGTTTGAATTTTGGGTCTCATACTTTTCAGCCATAACTCTTTGGAGCTCTATCCATTCACACTCAAGATTGACCAAATCCTGTTCCATCTAACAATAATTTTCTCATCCACATATAGCTCGGTATCATTGATCCCAATAGACTAATATAAAGGTGGAATAAGATACTTCTCTAGCAAGTAATTGTGCTTAGAGCATGGTAGGTGTACAAAAAAAAAGTTTGCCTGTCAAAATGCAGCACAATGTTATATCCATGAAAAAAATAATTCCCACATTAATTTAAGACACTGCTTAATATTCCTTTTACCATTCCCAGGATTTTACATTTTCTAATTTTTCTTTGGTCAGCACAGAGCTATAGAGATTATTTCAACCTCTCTTTCCTGTCTAGATGTCCTTTCTTTTCACAGTTTTACTTCAAGAACTTCCGGAAGCATCCTCTGTTGCCCGTTGATTTTTGTTCGGGATTTTTGATTAAGAGGTTGTGGCATGTTAATCTCCGTAATGTATTTCTCTGGGGACTTTTCCAGACAGCCCCTCTTTCATCTGGACCTCCTTTAGCCTTCAAAGGCATTGTTCAGGGCCAAATCTGAGGTAGGTTTAAGGCCTGGGAGGCCCCTTCTTTTTGGCTAAAAGGAGAAAAGGGAAGTGATAAGACTTAGGGAAGGGTCCTGGGCTTAAGAAGCATAAAGGCAAAGGCATAAAGATTTCAGGTGTCTAGCCTCCATGCCCTTTAACATTTGTGAGATGACTGTTTATATTTATTACTGAGCTCCTTGAGATTCAGAACTGTGTAATTGTCAAATATTTCAGTAAATAAACAATTCATATTGCAGTCTTTCTGATGGTATTTTTAGAAAACTGTCAGTAATTTTCATATTTTTTCTCCAAAAATTAATTCATAGTAAATCTTAAATTATTACCACTACTAAAAACTAACATATGCATTTATAGTTGCCATCAGATGAGCTTATTTTTATAAAGAGTAACTATATTAGCTTTGGAGAAAAAAGACTTAATCACAGTGCAATAATATAGCCAGCAAAATAAGTAAAACATCTGGTCAAGCAGCTGTATTTTGATGACTATAAGCCATGAAACTGAATTGACTAATTTTTATGAATGATTTTTCTCTCCTTGCTTAAAAATATTGATCATAACTCCATTTGCTTTGGAAAATGGATTTTCGATTTTCTTTGGAATACACATGTATATAGATTTCAGCATCTATGTCTATATTAGGGTAGGGGAATAAGGAAGAATACCCTGGCAGGTGGGTCACTGCAGTCCAGAGTTTTCAGGTCAGATTTAGATAATAGAATAATCAGATATCCCACAGAAATTCACTCACCTACACTTTTTATAAAATACTTAATAATTCTCTTGAACAATATATAACTAAAGTCAATCTCTTTTCCTCCAAAACCAAGTAAACTAAACAAACTTCTTTTTTTTTAAGATTTTACTTATGTATTTGTCAGAGATAGAGAGCACAAGCACGGGGAGCGGCAGGCAGAGGGAGAGGGAGAAGCAGGCTTCCCGCTGAGCAGGGAGCCTGATGCGGGACTTGATCCCAGGACCCTGGGATCATGACCTGAGCCAAAGGCAGTCACTTAACCGACTGAGCCACCCAGGAACCCCAATCTGAACAAACTTCAAAGCAATCAGGTTCCCCTCATTTCCTTAACTGTGGCCCCTTTGGAATTAAACGATGTTCTTTTTGGTCAGCATGTACAGAACTATCGATTTTGCATTCCCTAATTAACTACTTCCATTTTCCTTAGCCATATATGTAGATGAAATAACCCCAAAGTGGTAACAGTGATTTTTAAACTCTGCCCCTTAGTGTCTTGCCTTGTGGAGAAATGACACAAATTGTTAGTTTCCACTTGTAAAAGGACAAGAGCTACCTCTTAACTTCTCTTTATAAAACATTTTTTTCAAAAATTGAGAATAAAACTAGTAAGCTAATGTAAGCATATAATTAAGATATGTAAATTTATTGTATATAAATATAAAATTGACAGTTACTCATGCCTTGAGTATTCTCTTTCAAATATTAAGCACCTGCCATATGCCCAACATGGTTTGGGAGACACAGAAAAAGGTCACAAACGAGTTTCTTGCTGTTGGAAAAAAAAATAACTTCCTTTCTTAGCCACTAACTCCTTCAGAAATTACTAACAATCTGTACCATAAAGTGGTAAAAATCTTATTCCAGGAAGTATAGAGAAAAGTTACCATTCCTCTTTTCTGTAATGTGACATCTCCAAGGTCTGTAACAGCTTGTAATTTGCCATTTTCCTGAAACATGAATTTTAATCCTGAGCTGCCAGTCAAAGGTGGGAAGGATTCACTTTCCCAGTAAATATGAGCAGAGGGTATAATGTGAATGGTATGTGTTAGCAAAAAGAAATTTTAGAGAAGAGAAAGAACATCTTCTACTTTATATTTCACTATACTGAAACAGACAGGAATAAGTGGCATGGGCAGTATGTACCCTATCCTTTCCCATTAAAGGTCAGAGAACAGCATTATATTAAGTGCCACCCTAATGAAAGGAGAAGGTTTGGACCATCAGCCACGATATGGCTGGTTTGCTGGTTTGGAGTGAATGTAGCAGGTGTTGGCAGCAATGATGAGGGAGGGAAGGGGTAGTGGCCTGCAGAGTACAAGTTCTCAGGGGAGGGGATTGAGCACGAGGAAGATCCAATAAGGCTACCAGAGGGAACACATCTGCATCTCATATGTTTCTGTTTTCCTAGTGTTGCTGCCTTTGAGGGGGATGTGTGCTTTTGAAGTTATATTTTAACATATAATTTCATCTAAAAATACAGTATAGGGTTGGAATCCATGGATTCAAGAGTTTACATAGATGTCAAGGGTCTACTCTACAAGATCCTACACCTATCTTTCAAACAGCCTTTGACAGGTCGGTATGCTCACCCATCAAATGGATTTCTCAGTTTTATTGAAATGTAATACATCATTGCTTTCAGTTTGGAAAATTTACACAGACACGCATGTTTTTCTGCCACAAGCTCAGTTTTAGAAGACAGAAACAAATTTGTCAACACGTTTAGAATGAAAGAATAAATACAAAATACCTTGCTCTTAACATGATGATTAAAAGGAATTGCAAAAGAAAAGGTGAAATATGAAAATACATTGTAACTATAGCTGTCAAAGAAAAAGATTAAAATGTTGAAAAAAAAATAACAGCATCCTCCAGAATTGAGATCTAAGTGATGAATCCTGTATTTCCAAGTGGAGGAAATGGCCTTCGTGCTCGCAGCAAATAACTGGGCTTTCTGTTATTTGTTGAGCAAATTACTGGGAGCTAAAAAATAAGAGGCATGCAAAATCACCTTACAGTTGACTTGTTCTGCAAAGTTCAGTGCATGTAAGGGGTGAAAGCTTTGCCTGGCAAAGAATAAGAGAAATTCAGCGGGTTAAAAAAAAAAAAAAAAAGGCTGCCACCCACTGCTGCCTATTAAATAAGTATTACAGTATTGGCAATGGCACCTGGGTTTTACTCAAAGTCAGAGAGAGAAAACAGAATCTTGGCAGATTAAAGCAATAGTCGTGCTGAAAATGTAAACACACGTACAGAGATACACACACACAGAGTATATAATTTTTTTCATTTGTTTCTCTTCAGGCAAATTAGAGTGTGGACTTCCCAACTAATTACCTTTATCCTGACTCCCAGAGAGCCGACCACCTTCTCAATAACTTACAGGTGACTTAATATTTTTTTTTTCCTGCCAGTTCTGCTCTGTGTTTAAATCAAAAGGGCAGATAACCCATTTGTATCAAATTATGTATGACAGTTCGGGCAGCGGGTTATATACTTCTATGAAAGGCACAAAAACCCCAAGCTGTTGCATTTCATTACCCACACCACTCTCCATTCCGGAGGCAAGGGCTTTTGTAGTTTTTCAAGATAATTTCTTGCAATTCTGTTTGCCTTACTGTGAAGAATTCAGAGAGCTGTAAACGGACTGGAAAAAGTGTGCCTCCCAAATAGTCTCTCAGTTCCTTGAATGTGGAGGAACAGAGAAAAGCAGAAGACAAAGCAACAACAGCAAAAACCAAGCCAAACCAAACCACAACAAAAAACACAGTATCTGAAACAACTACAGCCATTCTGCAAATGGTGGAATTGTCTTTTTCTTCACAATTAGCAGTTCCCTTTGATATCATATGAAGTTATAGATAGATTGATTGGCTAGTGTTATTGACATCTTCTCCTTTCACAGTTGGATGCATTACTTTATTTGTTTCTGGGCATCAGACTAACCAGGTTGGGGAGGTGGGGAGGAAAGCACCCAGTTCATGGCAGACAGCTTGGGTTATATGGTAATATACACAGTCTCTAGTAGAGCCAGAATTATGTTTCCAAAGAAAAGTGTGTGCCCGGGAAAGCATAGCTTTGCCCCATAATCTCAAAACTTTCTACTGCCTTCATTCAGCAATTTGATCTGTTATAAAATAGTCTGGTTTGTAAGGGTCAAGGAGAAGGGCTGCTTGTACTTTGGCCAAAACCAGGTGCAGATACTTTTCTGGTCTTGGGACACACCCACAGTTGACAGCATTTTTGGTCACCTGGTAAATGTAACAAATGTGCTTACCCAAATATGGTACATCTTGGCTCCAAAGTCAAGTAGCCATGACATAACAATAAGAGGTAGAAGAGGGAGCAATGAGTTCTTTACCTTCTGGGTAATATCCTGATACATTCCAGATCACCTGATCCCTAGAAACTTCAAGAACAGGAAACTCCTCTATTTTCATGGATTTTTATCTCCCACCCTCTTGAAGGTGTCTAAGATATCTGCCTCTTCTTGTTCTCCAAGTCTAACTAATGTGATACTTTCAGTGATGTGGACCTGGAGGCAGGTCTATGGATTGTGAAGCGGTCAGGTTCTCTCCCAACTAAATTGTGTCTCAGAGCCACAGGGCTGAGAGAATCCTGAGACAAAACAATAAAAGTATACCTTCCTTCAAAATGACAGCAAAGTAGATGGAGAGAAAAGAGCACACTTCAGATCAATAAGTGCATGCCAGGTATTGAGGTTTTAGTCATTTGCAGCATCAGCTCTAATTGAAGTCTTTATCTGATTATGTTCATTGATAGTCCTCCACTCGTCTCCCAAACTTATCTACTCCTGCACCCGCTGAGCTGGAGAACTAGAAGGGATGTCGCTGCCTTTGCAAATTTCACATCTTTGATAGTGGTGGTAATGACTGTGATTCCAGTAGGAATGCAATTATTATTATTTATGTTGACATGTAAAGGAAGTTCCAGAGACTTCCATATGACCTTTCCTATCAAAACAGACTTGTGGTCCAGGAAGCTAAAGTAGAAGTCTGTCCGTTGCTAAGGACACATTTCATCTATGCATTCAAGAACTGGGAAAGTAAGCATGTGAATATTTGGATCTTACAGGCTCTATTATGATACAAACAAATATTACAATGGCATTTATCACTACCCCTTACAAGTTGTGTCTCTGGATCACAGTGACTTTCTATATACCTAGCAATTAAAAGCTCAGGGCCATAGGCAGGAAAAAAAAAATCCATAATTTTCTGAGTTATTTCCCTGTCTCTTTCCTTATGGAGGAAGATTTACAGAACTAGCAGTATTTGCAATTGTAAAAATAACATCCTCAATGTTATCAGGCTTCTTTATTGAAGAGTCTATGAGTCCATGAAATAATTTAACAATAGAAATTGGGGGGGCGCCTGGGTGGCTCAGTCGGTTAAGCGACTGCCTTCGGCTCAGGTCATGATCCCAGGATCCTGGGATCGAGCCCCGCATCGGGCTCCCTGCTCAGCAGAAAGCCTGCTTCTCCCTCTCCCTCTGCCTGCCTCTCTGCCTACCTGTGCTCTCTGTCTCTCTGTCAAATAAATAAATAAACAATATCTTTAAAAAAAAAAAAGAAATTGGGTGAGATGTCACAAGTCCTTACCATGGTTGGTTATAAAAATCAAGTAGGATGTGAGTGGGATGCCCATCTGTTTTTGCTCTTTAGCCCCTATGATCAATTAAGCACTGTCAAATACCCCTGAAGTTTGCACCATTCAGATTACTATGGCAGACTTCTGCTCTCAAGACATCCACACTCAATGTGGGGGGACGTCCACACTCCCTCTGAAAGTTCTACTGTCTGTGCCCTCTGCAACTCTGCTACCTTCGCATTCCCATTCTACCAGGGAGATCATCTCAGCTGCCCCTTCTCCCACCAGCTACTAAAATATTTTTTTTAGAAATGCTTGCACTCTCCTCCCTAACGTGTTTAAAAAGGTCTTGGGGTAAGGGTATCTACTAGGTCCTTTGTGAGTCAGTTTACTTGAGTGAAGGCCTAAACAAGAAAATTTCACTCATTTATTTTAATCACCATAGTCTTTGGATTCCTTCCTCTGGAAATCTATAAAGGTTTTTGTCATCTCAGTGCTATCATGGGACACTGTGCAATCTGGGTTTTAGCTGCTAATGCAACACATGGTATCTAGAATTTTTGGTAAGTGCACCCATGTGGCTAAAGTCAGCTTAATCTAAGTATTACTGGGTTTTTTTTCCTATTCATCAAGTACTCACATGATCTATTTTCGATACTCATCACAGCATCATAAATTAAATTAACTAACTTTTTGTTATGTAAAGCTCTGTTTCCTGGATAAACTGGGAGCTGATTCTAGTTATAGAAATGGAGACAAAGGGATAAAAAGGGGAGGAGTGCTGAGGAAGAAAATTCCTTTTGTTTTGCATAATAATTCCATAAGCTGAGGAAGGCATAAGTATCTTTAAGGAAGGCAGATGTTCTCTGGGGGACAAAGGCAGTTTGGGGTGATCGAGCATTGCAGTATTGCAAATCCAGTGATTGTGCCCCATCGCTCTGCTTGAGGATCCCATTCTTTTCTGATTAATATCTTTACTTTCACAGAAGAAATTAAGAGAGACAGAATTTGACTCATTTTAAAATACAACAACACTTAGGTTTGAACATGGCATTTAGATTTTCATTATTTTAGTTGTGCAGCTGCTAAAAATTAGTTTCTTTATCATGAGTTCTGGAAAATTCCCAGGTTTTAGTTATTATTATCTTACCCAGTATTCAAGGATCACAGGATGCCGTTATCTCACTCTCTCTTTTTTTTTTAACTATGCAGTGCTATCCCCAGCAACCACTACACATTCAATTCTCCACATTTCATGTTCTTCCTACTTTTCTTATAGCAGTGACCACATTTTCCTCAAAGCCAACCCTCAATGAGCACTTCATTTCAGACTACCACCAGTGAGAATTCAACTTACTCTTCCACCTAATATCCCTGCTCTGAATATTAAATGAATTTTCACTAAGCCAGATAACCAATACCTGATTATCTGATTTCCCTGAAGTTTTCTTGCCCACGACTCACACCCTGTGATGATTTCTATACCAATAAGTGTTCTGTAATGATGAAATCAGAAACAGACTTATGCTAATTTGAACAGGAAATGTTTTTTAGGATAGAACTGAGATAGGTCACAGAATCCCTTGGAAGATTGAAGAACCAATATCAGAAATTGAGAAAGAAACTAGAGGCGTTGGATGTAGGAGGACCAACTCATCCTGGTTTGTCTGGGACTCTACCAGTTTTAGCTCTGAATGTCCCGTGTCCAAGGAAATCCCTCAGTCCTGGGCAAACTGGAAAGAGTGGTCACTCTACTTGGAGTGCTGCAGTAACCCTTCAAGTAATGCCACAAGAGCACTCAATGTGGGGGGACGTCCACACTCCCTCTGAAAGTTCTACTGTCTGTGCCCTCTGCAACTCTGCTACCTTCGCATTCCCATTCTACCAGGGAGATCATCTCAGCTGTTACAGTGACACTGACACTGAATCTTGGAAACTATCAATGATTCTACTGGGACCACTGTCTTGAAATTACCCCACTACAAAAATTCTAAATAGTCCCGATAAATCTTTGTTTTTGGCAACTGGCTGCAGATTCAATATTCATGTCCAGATCATCTGTTTTGGTCTCTTACCTGACCCTACTAACTGCCAAGAATCAGCTTTCACGGGATTTTGGGCTTCACTTGGAGGCTTAGCGCTCAGATTCTATTAGGACTTTTATGAGGCTAGGTAGACAAATTAAAAAAAAAAGGGGGGGGGACAAATTGCATTAGAACACTAAGTAAAAAATAAGATGGGTCAAAGATGGAAAAAAATAATGCTGGTGTCATAAAAAACTCAAGCAAGAAGGTGATATGTAAAAAAGCATCACAATATGAGGAAACTTTACACATCAGTTTGTTACACAGCTATGGGAGCTGACAACATACTTATATTACATGTGATAATGAGCACAAGGATGGACTGACTGAGCATTTACCACCCAAAGCAAATTCCACAAAGGATCAGAATGTGAGGTGCTCAAACATAGATGGTTGACATCTTGGGTCCACTTATTTTGCCAGCATTTAGTAATGTTATTTTCAATGAATATTGCTTAAATATTTAAGGGAAAGTAGAATACAAAATTAAAATTAAATTAGAAATAAGATAGCCTGTGTAATTTTTTTGAAATATGGAATCTGAATTTGGATTCGACGGTGTTAGAGGCAAACATACAAAATTGCCTATCAGCTTGAAAACACTCCAGTCCCAGTTCCGTGGAGATCTGTCTCCACCATATTGTGTACATATGTTTTCCCTTCTTTGACATTCAGTTGTCACGTGGCGCTACAAGACTGGACAGGAAAATAAAAAAAAAAGTTATTGAAAGCCTTTTTGTTCTTTCACAACTTCTAATTAGTTTTTGTGGAGTTATTATGCTACTGGTCAGACTGAATGAAATGTGGGTTATAATCAATAACCTCCTTAAATGGCTTAGTTATAATGTACTTCATAAACTGAAATATGATAATGATTGTGACACAAAGAGTATCTTCAAAAACTCAGACAAAAATACTTGTACTCCATCTTCATATATTCCATTTCTAAGAAATTTATGTTGACTTCAGGGAAAAATAGTGTAAATATAACAACAAAAGTGTCATACAAGGTTGTAATGAAAATAAAATCTCTAGCTATATATGTCAATCTTTAAATTCCAGAAGTGGGCATTTTTAAAAAATTGCATTAAGGTACAATATAACATTTATTCAATTTTAACGAAATAAGCTTCTTCAATCATGAAATCAGAAGGAATATTAATAGAACAAAGATGACCTAATGACTTTAAATCTTAGACTTTCCTACTTGGTGAATTTTGTAATGAGAGTCTGATAATCACAGCTCAACATTTTCAACCATGGAGTCCAGGTCAGAAAAGATTGCTCTGTAATCTTTTCAAACATTCATATAGATGTTTATTAGATCTTTTAGTTGTCATGGCCACTGTGTTCTCTGTTGCTGACCTCCAGCTTATATCTGAGAGATGTAGGTGAAATTTTGTTATAAATTGGCTTCAACCTTTGCCTGGGAGGACCAAAGGTGTTTATAAATAGATGTTCTATAGGGGCCTCCTGCATTGAGCTCCAGAAGAATGTGCATTTATTATCTCACTCACTGTGTGCATTATTAAATGAAATACTGGAGAGAAGTGTAGGACATCAAGTATATGGCAGAGCCATTAATAGGCCAACAGCACAGGCCACATTTCTTTTTCATCAAATCTGACAGTTTTAGTGTCTATAATATCATGGCCTACTTTAAAAGAGTTGCACCTATTCAGGCTGAATTAAAGTTTACAAATATCAAAGTGTAACCCATCAGCTGGTAAATACCCATCATCAGTCAACCAATTAATATGCTGTACCTATTTGGACACATCCACTTTCACTTGAGTTTTTCCCACTTTTTAACTGAGGAATCAATATAGCTCCTTGATGTGGTAAAAATACTAATGAGAAAGGCAAAATATGATAGGCTGAATGTTTTTGCTCCATAAATCCTAAGAGACATTTCTAAATTAATTTTAAAGCATTCAGTATAATAATGGTTGAACATTTACTAGATGATGTTTCAGGTTAATTTTGGGAGCTTACCTTGTTTTCTGGGAAAATTCAGATTCATTTTACTTTCATGTGGAAATAAACAATCTGTTTTAGAATGGTTATGTGGGCAAAAACATACAAAAAATAAAATATAGCTATGGAAAATAATTGCTAGTGTTTGTTTTACTTTAGCAGGCTTAGCATGAGGAAAAAGTAAAGCAAATTGGTCATAGGGAGACTATAACTCATGAAAAATAAAATATGTTGATTAACTTCCTTTCCATGAACTTATATTTTTGATACCTCACTTTCAGTGAAAACTTTCTATTGGGGCATCTTGGAGACACTCTTCCTCAACTTTGAGAGTTTTATGAGCATTCTTATTTTGCATTAAAAATCCAATAACGTGTTCCCTAAATCCTAATGTACCATTTAGTCTCTTACTTTAAAGCATTTGGTTATATTCTCATTCTCCTGACATATAACTTTATATTGGTAGACAGTATTGGCAAGAGGATGTTAGGAGCTAAGAATGACCTCAGGTTAAGAGCAAGCAAGAAAACAGGAACCTCAGTCCTACAACCACAAGGAACTGAATTCTGCCAACAATAGTGAAATTGAAAGGGTGTTGTGAGCCTCAAATGAATTCATCATCCTGTAGCACCCAATTTCAGCATAGTGAGATGGAGCAGAGGACCCAACTAACCAGTGACCAGACTCCTGACCTGAAGTAAATTATGAAATAATACATTTGTGTGGTTTTATGCTGCAAAGTTTGTGGTAATTTATTATGCAGTATAGAAAGCTACTACAAAATATACACTCCTCCATGTCTCACATATGCATTTTTTTTAAAGATTTTATTTATTTATTTGAGAGAGAGAGAATGAGAGATAGAGAGCATGAGAGGGAAGAGGGTCAGAGGGAGAAGCAGACTCCCTGCTGAGCAGGGAGCCCAATGTGGGACTCGATCCCGGGACTCCAGGATCATGACCTGAGCCGAAGGCAGTTGCTTAACCAACTGAGCCACCCAGGCGCCCTCACATATGCATTTTATTACCCATTAGAACACCGTTGGCCTAGACCAGTGCAATTGTAATTGTACTAAGACACCAAGACAAATGCAGTAATAGTGATTGTTTTATTTGACTGATTGTCATATACATACCATAGCTGTACACATATTTGCTATTATGTTTTCTGAACACATTGCAAAATACATTTTGACAGTTTGTTACTTTGAATAATAACTTTCAAATATTTAGATATTTTGTATATACACCTCCACTTGTTCTCTAGCTCTATATCCTGCCAGTGTTAGTGGTGGGCATGTTCAGTACCCTATCCTAATATTCACACTATTCTTCACTGTTTCTAGGTAGAGGTAGCAGCTCTGGCCTCTGTGCTTCCTCACAACAGTGTTTAAACACCCTGTTATCATATCATGTATAGCTATAATTTGTCCATTAGTGAGTCATTTGTTCCTACAAGATGATGAACTCTTTTAGAACAGAGACTTTATCTTACTAACGCCAATCAATGATACCAAGCACAGTGCTTAACACCTGGCAAGGTGTTCCACAGATGCATATTTAAATAAAAGGTTGGTTAGAATTGACATAAAACTTTTAGTTTTCTCTTAATTGTCAATCTGTCACTCCTTTTCTACTCCCAGCTGCTCCAAAACACACATTTAAGATAGAAGTAATTATCTCTCTTAATAAAGGCCTGAACTTTTATTTGCTTGCCAAACATGCTGAACATTCACATCAAATGGTCCAAGCCATAGACTGTTGCCACCCTGGAATTTGGTTGTCTGGGAAATATTAAAAAAAAAAGTATTATCTCTATTCCTTGAAAATTAACAGTTAATTAATATTTGGTAAGTTTAATTAATTTTCCATAAAACTAAAATTGAGCCTTTGATTGTGCTATGAATGCTTTCTTGTCAGAAAGAGAAGTTGGAGGAGGATATTAACTAAGTCATGGAACAACCCTATAAAATTGGATTGTGTTGACCAAGATGCTATTGACCAAGCCACCATTGTTCACTGTTATATAATACATATGTATTCATGTACTTATATTTAAAAAAAAAATCTGGGGAATTTTCTAAGAAAAACAGCAGTCAACAGAAATCTGCTCTTCCTAAACTGGGTACACTAAGCTATCCATCAAGAGTTGGGTACAATTCCATCATCCTAAGTAATCTAGACCCAGAGGAAACCTTCAAAAAGCAGAGAGAAATAAATACCACTTGGGATAGTAATGGAAAAGATGTTTCCTTTTTTGTCTCAGAGAAATGTGTATGTGGCATTTTCACATAAAGAATCTCAAATGAACTTGACAAATGTTTTAACATTGCTTAGAACTCACATAAATGCTTGTAATAATTGTTTGGGGCTAAAAATTGTTCTTAACTATTATTAACATTTTGTTGTGGTTAATAATAATAGCCATTTATTACAGTAAAATGTCAACAACAAAAACCAAAGATATAATGAGGAAAATAAAGATCACTTATGCAACACACAGTATCATAATGGCTAAAAACATTGGTATAAGAACTTCTCTGCCTGGGTCCAACACTGTGACCTCAAGCAAATAATTTAAGCTCTTTGTTTCTTCAACATTTAATAAAAATAACTCACATAATTATATTACCTTAAAGATTTAAAACATGGCCTTACATATAACAATTACTCAGTATATTATTATTATTATTATTTTGGGAATTTAAGAATTATTTTTCTTCAATTTAAATCAATAAAAGCTTTTAGACTGTTATTATCTGCATTATTATTGTCAAAATTCAAACTAAATCCCTCTAGACCAATTATAGATATTTTTCTATAAAAATTATGTTCTAAAGTGCACAGATTTTATTTTATGATTTCTTCATATAAAAGGCACATTATCATATATGCACACATATCATTTTTCTTTCATATCTAATTTAATCTTTGGATGTTTAGTCATTACTATCTTGGCACAAATATCACTGGAAGTATGTTTCTATTATCAGAACCCTTAGAGCATCATCAAACAACAATCAGTAAGACTTCTAGATTGAGACTTGGTTCTGAATGAAAACTAAACCCAGGATTTTAAATCTGCACACCCCACTTTTTTTCAGAATTCTCATTGAAATACTGAAATGACTATATAAAAATAGAAAAATTGATAGCAGAGCTGGAAATTAAGGAAAGATGACATATTTAGGCCTGAGGGGCTGAAGAATTTGGGAAAGATATTATTCAGCAGATAGCATTGTAAAAAAGCACATGAGTTACAACAGGAGAAGGGATCAATTCCAGAGCTTGGAGTGAGTGGGAAGAACGGGTAGGGCAGAGACAGAAGGGGAGGGGTTACTCATCCTTGGCTGCACATAGATCGCCTGAGGAAGTTTTCAATAATAATCACATTCAGATCTCATTTCAGAGCAATTAAATCCTCATCTTGGTGGTTAGGGGAACGCTATACATGTCTTTTTTTTTTTTTTTTTTTTGGTGCAGATTTTCCAGATGATTCTATTTCTATGAGATGGTTATGGGTCATTGATCTAGAAACATTAATTAAATATACTTGTGTTTCCTGGGAAGTACAAAGATACCATTACACCAAACCCAGCTGTTACACTCACTCTCAACTTACACTTGTTGGCACAGGCTACACAAAGCTGAAGGCATTGCTACAGGAGAGTTCACATCTAATAGCAGTACAACTGTGAGAGAAGATAGTGGAAGGTAAGCTGCAGTTGGGCATTGACACATCAAGTGTTTGTTGTAAAATTTGAAGTTTTTGGGCGCCTGGGTGGCTCAGTTGGTTAAGCAACTGTCTTCGGCTCAGGTCATGATCCTGGAGTTCCAGGATCGAGTCCCACATCGGGCTCCCTGCTCAGCGGGGAGTCTGCTTTTCCCTCTGACCCTCTTCCCTCTCGTGCTCTCTATCTCTCTCATTCTCTCTCTCTCAAATAAATAAATAAAATCTTTGAAAAAAAATTTGAAGCTTTTACAACAAATGCTTAAGTAGAAAAAAGAGATCATGAAAGATCAAATATATCAGGCAAAATAATAAATATAAATGGATTAAAAGTTCCCATAATAAAATTCATATAAGAATGAAAAAAAAATAATGCCATGTCATTTATAGAAATAAAATAAAATCATTGAAAAAAACTGTTAAAAGTGAGGGGCACCTGGATGGTTCAGTTGGTTAAGCAACTGCCTTCAGCTCAGGTCATGATCCCAGGGTCCTAGGACTGAGTCCCACATCGGGCTCCCTGCTCAGCAGGAAGCCTGCTTCTCCCTCTCCCACTCCCCCTGCTTGTGTTCCCTCTCTCACTCTCTCTCTCTCTCTGTCAATTAAATAAATAAATAAAATCTTTAAAAAAAAGTGTCAAAAGTGAAAGAAAAGACAACAGGCACATGAAAACATAATATCACTAAGAGTTCCAATTTAATATCGATGTCAAATGAAATGAAATTCAAAGCAAAAACTACTGAAAAGGACAATGATAAATCATTTCATATCAATAAAAAATGGAACCTACAAAGAATTGCCAAACATAATGTGCTGAATAATGTTGCTTCAAACATATTGCAGAAAAGCCATAGGAAAAACAAGTAGATCTTCAAATTTGAATGAAATATGAAATAGCACTTAAATACTTCTGTCACTCTTTGTATTCTTGACAGACTTTTTTCTTTAAAAGAAAACACAAATTCCAGATATCTGCAATTAATTTTATTATTTTATTCATTTATCTAATACCCCAGACTTGAATGTTAGCAAAACAGACAGCATTCATAAGAATAAGAATACATTTGATTGTCAAAATGGATGCCTCATGTGTAAAATTACACTGAATTGTATATTTAAGATAGCAGAGTTAGGTAAATTTTTAAGAAAAATAAATTATATTTAAAATATTCTGCTCTCCTAAACTTGTGTTTTCCAGACTATTTATGCCTCATAATTTATATTTTAAATACAAAAAAGCAAAAATTTAAGTAAATATACTGATTCACTCTCTACTTATAAAATTGTATAAAATCCATCTACTAGAAAAAGGGGACTATAGGCTAATGACAGGAATGTTAAAATAAATCATTAAAATAAAAAAATAATTAATCTAAATTTTCAAAATATTTAAAATATGATATTTTAAAGTAAAACAAAGCAAAACAAAAACAACACTGGTTTTGACCTTTTCAATTATCATCCAATATAAAGGAATATTTATAAAAGAATTCTTTATAAAGAAAAAAATTATAAAGGAATAGTTGCACCTAGATGAGCCCCTAAGAAGGGAAATTTTATCTTGCCCCTTACAGGCTAAACTCAGGGGTCAGAGTGTTAATACTTTCCATTTGTGTTTTTCAGAAGACTATAAGCTTCTCAGAAATCTTGATAATCACCAAGGCCATAGAATAACCTGACATCTTAGTGATAAATAAGGTTCTAGATTGTCTAAGTGAATAGTTTCAAAAAAATTATGCATACCTTAACCTTGTATGAGGAAAGTGTAGTCAAGGATTTCCTGGAAATGTGGGGTCCTTGGAAGTGCTGAGAGGGAGCATGCCCAGAAAGGATGGGCCGAGGAGGACACAGAAGACACGGCTCTCACTCACTTCTGGGAAGTCAAGGCACTAACCATGGATATCCGTAGCTGATAACGGTGCAGTATGCTTGAAGACGGGACAGGATGAACCACTCCTCAGCTGATGCCTGCACAGTCCTCCAATGGAAAGAGGTACAAAGAAGCAGTCTGGAGAGAACATAGGATGGCATAAAAACTGGTACCAGAAAAATATGTATTTTCTACCCCACTTCCTTCTCCCTTCAGAGAATACCAGCCACTCATTCCAGTAAAATTGATCACCCTTAGGGAGATAGGTAAGGGAATTGGAGAAAAAAATACATTAAATTTTATTAATATTTTTGCAAAAATAACTGTAAATTAAACTTAGCATTTTTAGGTTTCTTAAAATGGCTTGATATTGACTTTTCTACCATTAGTAACATGGAGAATTAATTACATTTACCTACTAGAAAGTTAGGAAAATCATATTTCTGAACATTTGATATGTAAGTCTAAATTTCAAACCTGCCAAACATTTATCCCTGCCAATTATCTCACCAGTCATGATTAGAATGTCTCTCACTGTTGATATTCCATGGATGTTGTAAAAATCTGCTAATGTATTACAAATACAATAAAAATGTTTTGAAATGTGATGTTGCAAATATTGCAAAACACACAGATTTTTTTTCATGGAATTGATGTTAGAGAACACAATGGGGTACATACAGAGAAATCGTTGAAATACATATTTTTGCTTTTTTTTTAATTGAAGTATAGTTGGCACACAATGTTAACATTAGTTTCAGGTGTACAACATAGTGATTTGACAAGTCTATACATTTTCTTATGCTCACCACAAGTGTCGCTATCCTGTCACCATACAACACTATACAGTATCATCAACTATATTCCCTATGCTGTATCTTTTATCCCCGTGATTTATTCAGTCCATAACTAGAAATCTGTATCTCCCACTCCCCTTCACCCCATTCCCTCTGGTAACCATCAGTTTGTTGTCTGTATTTATGGGTCTGTTTCTGCTGTTTGCTGTTTATTCATTTGTTTGGTTGCTTAGCTTTTATATATAAATGAAATCATATAGTATCTGTTTTTCTCTGACTTGTTTAACTTAGCATAATATACTCAAGGTCCACCCATGTTGTCACAAATGCACGATCTCATCCTTTTTTTGACTGGGTAGTATTTTATTTTATTACACACACACACACACACACACACACACACACACACACACACACACACACCACATCTTTATCCATTCGTCTATTGATAGTCACTTGAGTTGCTTCTATATCTTGGCATTAGTAGATAATGCTTCAATAAACATAGCGTGCATAAAGCTTTTCAAATTAGTGTTTTCATTTTCTTTGAGTAAATACCCAACAGTGGGGTAGTATCATATGGTATTTTTATTTTTAATTTTTGGGGGAACATCCATATAGTTTTCCATAGTGACTGGACCAATTTACATTCCCACCAACAGTGCATAAGGGATTCTTTTCCTCCTCATCTTTGCCAACACTTGTTATTTCCTGTCTTCTTTATTCTAGTCATTCTGATAGGTGTAAGGTGATATCTCATTTTGATTTTGATTTGTATTCCCCTGGTGATTAGTGATGTTGAACATTTTTTCATGTATCTCTTGACCATCTATATGTCTTCCTTGTAAAAAATGTCTATTCAGGTCTTCTGCCCTTTTTTTGTTTAATGGGATTGTTTGCTTTTTTTGGCATTGAATCGCATAAATTCTTTTTATATTTTGGATATTAACTCCTTATCAGATATATCATTTGCAAATATCTTCTCCCAGCCTTTAAATTTTGTTGATGATTTTCTTAAATGAAAAAACTTTATTGTTTGGTGTAGTCCCAATAGTTTATTTTTGTTTTTGTTTCCCTCGCCTGAGAAAGTAACAACTGATACCACAGAAATACAAAGGAGTATAAGAGAATACTATGAAAAATTATTTGCCAACAAATTGGACAACCTAGAAGAAACAGATAAATTCCTAGAAACATACAATCTTCCAAAACTGAATCAGGAAGAAATAGAAAATCTGAACAGACCAATTACTGGTAACAAAATTAAAATAGTAATAAAAAAAAAACTCCCAACAATGAAAAGTCCAGGACCAGATGAATTTGTAGCTGAATTCTACCAAACCTTTAAAGAATTAATACCTGGGGCGCCTGGGTGGCTCAGTTGGTTAAGCGACTGCCTTCAGCTCAGGTCATGATCCTGGAGTCCCAGGATCGAGTCCCACATCGGGCTCCCTGCTCAGCAGGGAGTCTGCTTCTCCCTCTGACCCTCCCCATCTTGTGCTCTCTCTCCTCTCATTCTCTCTCTCTCAAATAAATAAAATCTTTAAAAAAAAAAATAAAGAAAGAATTAATACCTATTCTCCTCAAAATATTACAAAATATAAGAAGTAGGAAAATTTCCAAATTGATTCTATGAAATCACTATTACCCTGAAACCTAAACCAGACAAAGACACTCCCAAAAGAAAAAGAGAGAGAGAGAGAAAAGAAAACTACAAGCTGCTATCCCTAATGAACACTGTATGCAAAGAGCTTAACAAAATATTAGCAAACTGCAATCAATAATACATTAAAATATTAAAGGGAATGCCAGGCATCAACAAAAATGAAGGTGACTGATTTATTTTTCATAAAACAGGGGCAGGAATTGTTATCTTAGGTAAGAAACACTTTACTTGAAATATCATTAATATTATTATTAATAACAGCTGCCTTTAAATGAATGATTATAATATACCAAGCATAATACTAAACATTTTATGTAGATAACATACAATAAAAATGGTTATCTATGTGTAGTGATATTATGAATAATTTTTCTTGTATCACATTTTACAATGAATATGAATTATTTGGTTAAAAAAAGTTTCTACAGTCATTCTAACTAACAAGGGATACATGACACTTCTGAGTTGTAATTCATATTAGCCTTTTCTCTGTGACACAGCACTGAATACCTGTTGTATTTTCAACCACAGATGGTATCATTCAGTGGTGTTTAAAAGGACCTCTCTTCATAAATTCTGTAAAGTACATAAAGATCCTTTCATAAGAGATATAGCTATGTGTTACCCTCTATGATGAGTGTGAATGCACACATTTGTTTTTGCTGGGAAACCAAACATTTTTCAAGGATGTGTGAATTCATAATTTATTATGTGGATGAATGATGTTTGTACATTATATTCTTTTTCTTTCTAAAATTTACTGAAGGACAAAAAATAAATTCCAACTCTTAAATCATTTGTGAGAGCTAGAATATAAAATTATGGCATCTTTAAATGGTGCTTATTATATAGGGAAAAAAGAAAAATGGAAATGAAAATATATTCATGGGAAGTTTAATACAGTGATAAAATAATTTCCAATATGGAAGTTCTCTGGTCTTGGTGATGAAGAGGTTGGAGGATAGGGGTACCAAAAAGAAGATAAAATCTGAGGGGAAAAAAAATCTTACTAGTAAAAAGGCATTGGAAATGAATTATGAAAAGAACTTTAGAATCAGATCATCAGTTTACCCACTGGTAAAATATAGAAACTATATTTCAACTAAAATAATTTACATTATAAACTAGATTCCTCTGGATCCTTAAGTATGTATTTGTGTCCCAAGAGACATTTAAATCTATAATACTATAAATAAGGAGACAAAAAATTGGGAGCCAGTAATTTATTTATTTATTTTAGAATATGACTGGAGAAATAAAAAGGAATGATTAAAATATAACATATACCTATAAGAAGTCTTTCATATCATTATTTTGTAGAAGTGCTGTTTCATTAAAAAGCTCATCTATTGATAATAGTAGGAAAAAAAGGTCAATTTAACACAATAAATCCTAGAAATATATACATAGCAGAAAACATACTTTTGGTATATTTTATTTATAAAATTTTATGTAATCTATATAAATATAATTATATATATTATTAATAATATGTACATTTTATAAAGATAAATTAATATATATGAATACATATGTATACATTATGTTTATATATATGTATGCAAATACCTGTATATGTATGTACATATATATGCATATTTGATATTTATAGTAATAATTTAAATATAGCACTGCTAAATATAATATGAGCATGTCCTAATTTTTAAAAAGATGTAAAATGTCCTGAATTCTGTTTTCAACTTAAATAGCTCATTCTCAGGGAGAAGTTCCATGAACATTCAATTACAAGCTTGACTTGTCATTCTTTTTTTTTTTTAAGATTTTATTTATTTGACAGAGAGAGACACAGCGGGAGAGGGAACACAAGCAGGGGGAGTGGGAAAGGAAGAAGCAGGCTTCCCCCCGAGCAGGGAGCCCGATGCGGGGCATCCCAGGACCCTGGGATCATGACCTGAGCCGAAGGCAGATGCTTAGCAACTGAGCCACCCAGGCACCCCCTTGCCTTGTTATTCTTTACCAACTCACCTCACTTGATTTTCTTCAAAGTTCTGGTCACCATCTAAAAGGCTTCTTTTCTTCACTTATTTGTTGACTTGCTTAGTTTCTGTCTACCTCCAACTAAATGTGAGCTTCCTCAGAATGTTTTCCTCAGCAAATCATCAGTTCCCAGGACAGGACTGGGATCATAGTGGATGCTTTATAAATGTTTGTTGAATGAATAATCAGATTGAATATCAATGTATAAGCTATCATTTGCAAGCCCATATTTCCTGTCATTTTTTTAACTTTTTTTTTTTTTTTTAGATTTTATTTATTTTTTTGACAGAGAGAGAGACAGCAAGAGAGGGAACACAAGCAGGGGTAGTGGGAGAGGGAGCAGGCTTCCCCCTGAGCAGGGAGCCCAATGCGGGGCATGATCCCAGGACCCTGGGACCATGACCTGAGCCGAAGGCAGACGCTTAACACCTGAGCCACCCAGGCGCCCCTCCTGTCATTTTTTAAATACTTAAGGCATATTTAAGAAATTCTTAATTACTCAACACTTTTATCATTAGAGAAAATATTAATGAGAATATTGTGTTACTTGAATTATTTCCCACCCCACCACAAGGGATGAGTTGGTATTGTGTCCCATTCATTTTAAGCATTTAAGGAAGAGAAGAGTTTCGAAGAGATTCATTCAAAAGCTTAATATGTGTCCTTTGCAGCATGGGGACAATGGACCAAGAAATTTAAAGGGTGGGAGGCTAGCTGAAGGCTGGCTGTGGTAATAAGGAGTGGACTGTGGTTTGGGAGGTAACTGAACGCTTAAATGATACTCTGCCAAAGGTCCTGTTTGGATTATACCTGAAGTGGTGTGTTCAAGGAAGATCATTCATGGTTGTAAAGCTTACAAAGAGTGAAGGAGTAGAGTCTGGGTCTGTAGGAGGTGAGATGAGAGAGGTGGCTATATCCAAATAATGTAGGGATATGCAAATTTTTACACTGACCATTTGAGGATTTTGAGCAGATGAGTAACATGATCTAACTTGTTAGAAATAGATCACACTTCTTCTATGCCGAGAACAGGAAAATAAGAAAGGGAGTGGAAGGAGAAGACTAGTATAATAACTAGTTCAGGAGACACTTACGGTATCTTGTCCAGGGTGGTAACCACTACCATAGTGTTTCACCTGGATTATTACAAATATTTCCTGCTCCCTTCAGTTGTCCTTCCTGTACCCCTCTCTTAAACCAAAGAGGTTGGATAGAAATGAAAAACAAGAGAGTGAAGAAGCCTGTCATAGAGTTCTAGCCTAAGCAGAACCACACTGCCATAGGTAGCCAGCCCAAAGCAGAACCACATTGGAAGCAGGAAAGAGCTTCAATTTATTTATTTTTTTAAAGATTTATTTATTTGTTTATTTGCTTATTTATTTATTTGAGAGAGAGAGAGAAAGACAAGGAGCAGAGGGAGAGGGGACAAACAGACTCCTCATTGAGCGCAAAGTCCAAGGCTGGGCTCGATCCCATGACCTGAGATCATGACCTAAGCAGAAACTAAGAGTCTGTGGCTTCTTTTTTTTTTTCTCCACCCATTCTAACAGATTGGCTAAATGGGGGGGTATATGTGTGTGATGCTGTTTTTCCTTAAAAAATGCTACTAACTATACAGAGAATTAAAAGTTCCAGGAAGTCCTGTAGTAATCAAACCTTGTTTTTCTCTGTAATACTAGAAATCTGAATATAAGTCCCTAGAAAATATTAGATAAATAGAATGAAATGAGTAAAATCTGTTGAACCAGGTGAAGGACATCGGATTGCCCTCCAAGTTTTGCCAATTTTTATCTGGTCACATCATATTTTAGATCTAAGTTTCTCTTCTCTGTAAATGGCAGTTTATATTTACATTACAAGTATTTTTGAGAGAAAGAACATAGAATAAAATATATGTAAACTGCTCAGTTCAGTAACTGAAAATGAAGTAGATGAATAATAAACATTATTCATTTAATATTAAATATGAAAAAAATCATTGCTTTTTTTTTCTTTTCTATTTGGACCTCAGATGCAATTGTTTGAAATAATTATACTCTCATTTCATGGAAAATTATCATCACTGATTCGTGCAAGGCCCATCTCCTGACTGATTGAACATTTTATTTCCCTTTAACTGCATTATTTCCTACTATCTTTCAATATTTACTTTTCAAAAGTATTTTATATGTATTATTTTGTTGGTATATGCTTTTATAAAGTGTCTATTGTTTGAGGCTATGTATGATTTTAATTTACACATATGGTATTACATCAGAGATTGCATCTCTTCCTTATTTTGTTTTTCTGTAGTGTTTCCTTCTTTAGATCCATCCATGTCATTTTATGGGGACTATGTGGTTCTTTGTTTCATTATCTTCTATAGTATGCATCTACCACAATTTATTAATAGGCATCCCTGATAATAGACATTACGTTACTTCCAACACTCATCCCCCTAAAATAAAGCAGGGGTTAACATGTACGCACACATCCCCCAAAGAACCTAATTAAGCATTTCTTTGGGATATGCCCAGGTATAAACAAATATTTACACTGACCTAATGCTGCCATTGCATAGCTGTCTGGAATGACTGCAACTACCAACAATGCAGGAGGCAGAAGTGTTTTTATATCCTAATAATTCCATCAACTTGACTTATTCAGCTTTCTGTAATTTGCCAGTTTCAGAAAGTGATATCTTCTTGTTATTTTAATTTATACTTTTCTCTTTACTAATGTGATTTAGAATTCACTGATGTCTTGATGGTTTCAGTATTGTAAGTGGCTTTGATATAAATTAACACATATTAATCTGAACAAATAATTATATTAATTAATATAAGTATAAAATTGCTTTTATCCTTTGGAATATTAGTCTTCTTTGTCATTGTTGTTGTTGATAATTTTCAGGAGTCCTTTGTATATTCTATATAGCCAGCCCTTAATGGTTTTTGACATGGCAAATGTTTTTCCCATTGACCAAGAGGAGACTATATGCAATAATGGTAAAGAACATGGACTCCTTATTTAACTATCCATATGATCTTGGACAAGTTACTTTATCTCTTTAGTTGTTGTTATTGTGCTTGATTCATCAGCAAAATGGGCATAATAAAAGAAAAGTTTCTTGGCACACAGTAAGCACTCTATAGATATTAGCTCTTTTCATGGTTCTTGCTTCTATTTATGGTGTCTTTTGTTTGGAGAAATCCTTTATTTGGAACTGTAATTGAATTCTCTATAATTCAATGTTTTGTAGTTTTACTCAGAAAGTCCTTCCCCACTCTTATATCACAAAGGTGTTATACTACATTCTATTCTATTAAATTTATCATTTGACCCTTCACTTGTGAACCTTTAATCTGTCAGATCTATCAGGATTTCACCACTGAATGTACTATTACATGAGGATCTGGTTTTCTTTTTCTTCAGGCTGAGTCAGTTTTGACAATCTCAACTGCTAATCCCCATTGATTTGTGGGGCTGTTTGACAATTCATCTTTTGAAAATGTAACAAAAATGAACAAAAACTGTAAACTCAGAGTAGAACAATTGCTTTTATGTTAGTGTTGAAATGGAAAATAAAACTTGGAATAATCATGGAGGAGACTCTGGGTTTATGATCCAAGCCTCTCTGAGAAATTAAGGATTATGATCTGCATTTCTGATTATTTGATTTTAAATAATCATTTGACCCAAATAAAGTAATCTTGTCTCTTTTCAAAGAAGGTTTGATTAAATGCCAAATAAGTGGATGCATTTGGTTGTACAATTGCTATTGAGAAAACAATTTTTAAAAAAATTTTTTTAAAGATTTTATTTATTTTTTCTAGAGAGACACACAGAGAGAGCACCAGCTGGGAGAGGGGCAGAGGGAGAGGGACAAGCAGAGTCCCTGTTGAGCAGGGTGCCTGATGGGGGGCAGATCATAGGACCTGGGGTCATGACCTGAGGTGAAGTCAGATACTCAACTGGCTGAGCCACCCAGGTGCCCCGACAATGCCTTATTTTTTAAGATTTATTTGCCTTTGTTTCACATGTCACTCCGATATAATCTGATTCAGTTATTAGTGGACATTAATGGGATTTTATTTTATCAAGGAAAGATGAAGTTCTCATTCACAATCACTAATTATCATTTCATGGGTGGAGGTAGACGAGAGAAAGAAATAGAGTGGCTATGAGTTAGGAGTATGGGTTTTGAAACAGAAGACTTTGGGGTGTGAATCTCAGCTCAATGATTCTTAATATGCTTATTCACTTTGATACTCAGTTTTTTCATCTCTACTGCTGACGTGTTGTGTCATTTAAATGAAAGAATTTATCTCTCAAGTCTCTTGCCAAATGTTTGGTAATAGTCAATATGTGTTAACCCCACCTTTTTTTCTTTCCTAACTGTATATCAGAAAGTCAATTTACAATTAAAACTGCAATTTATTTTATAAAAATGAAGTTTTAACTGCCTACCACTCTGTGTTTTGCAGACTTGCACATTTATATTTTTAAATCATTAAGTAAGAATGGGAAAATTTGATTAACATGAAGACTTCAAATGTCTGCTTCTCATGGGAGACCAGCTGAATCCAAGAACAGAAACCCTTGAATTATGTATTGAATATCAGACAAGCATTCACACATTGGCTTCTTTGGTGCCAGGTAACTAAAATGTGTAATTTGATCTTAATTAAATTACAGACTACCCAAAGGCCTTGATCCATGACCTTATGGCTTCCTCCACTCTATGTAAAGAAAAAAAGAAATAGACTTTAGAAATCTAACTACTTAATTCTCCTTCCTCTTCCCCTACTCCGTCCCACCCCAGGAGACATATACTTCTTTTGAGTACAGGGTCAACGTACATCAAAAGTACCAATTAAAATCAGAGCACCTCTCAACTGTCAGGGACAGCATCAGTTAGGTAATTCCTGTGCATCTCCAAGTCCCTACCAGCGTTAAGCTTGAGCCTCAAAACCCTCCCCAGGTACTGCTCTTTTTCTTTTGGCTTTTGGCCTTTCTTACCCCTTTTTTTGCCTCCCCTCCTCTGGTTTTTGTTGCTTTTTATTTTGGCCGGAGTGTTTCTGATCAGCATGAGAACTATCCTGGAGCTTTTCTATCTTGCAGAGTTAGTTAATGAGATAGTTGCGGACTTTAGACTCTAAGAGAGAGTTCTTCAATTTATTGGGCGAGGTTAAAGTCAAAATCAAAAGAATTTATATTTTTGTTGAAGCTTCATGAGTCAGTTAAAAAAGCAATGAACTTAGAGTCCAACACTTGGAATTGAAAGTAACTCTACAGACTATTAATTGTATGATTATGTATTTCTCAGACTCCTCATCAATAACGTGAGGGTGCCTGACTGACCTACATGATACATATAAAAACTAAACTAAAAGCATACATATAGGAAAAGGAATAGCCCATTTATTTTATTTGGAATGACAATGCAACAGAGCACTTTGAATTCTTGCCTTTTTAGAAATCGGTTTCACATGTATTTGCTCATTAAATCTTTCTTTTAACTATCCATAACTGTAAAAATTTTGATAACATAAAATACTGTTTTTGCTCGCTCTTTAGTTTCTCATTATTCTTTAGTAAGCCACATCTTTTAAATTGAATTTGGGTTTAGATTTTTAATTAGGATTAGTACAAGTGTATGTTTTCTGAGTTGTCGCAAGGTAAAATGTTATGTTTATATTTCCCTAATGTAAGAATAAGGTAAAAAAATTAAGTCATTTTAAGTAAAAATTTTTAAATTATATAAATGAGTAATTATATTTGCATAGGTAAATAATAAATTAGTAAGCAATATAAGAATGAAAATAAGTTAATTATTTTCATGTTTATACTCAGAGTAAAGAATGTAGAGTCAGTGCTTTTAATTAAAACACATGAGAGGTTGTTTTCCTCTTTTTAATCTAAAAAAAGAAATAGATATCAATTTTTTTTCAAAATGATCAAATATTTATTCAAAACCATCAGTTTTTCATTATTTTAAAATCCTATTTAATTATAGGCTATAATTACCTTTTTAGAATATTGATTTTGATCTTTGTGTCTCTTTACATTGGTTATGGACAGTGTTTCTCTGTCAAATATAGGGTTTCTGGCCATAGCTACTGATAGATATGCATCCAATACTTTGTATCAATTCTAATATTTGCATTTTGAACACATTACTCAGTTACTAAAATAGCAATGCCATGTTTTATTTCTCTGAATTTTGTATTTATCATTTTTTTTGAAATTCGTTATGTATTACATATAAATGGATTTGGATTGGATTTAATTTCATTTTTTTACTATAGTTCTTTAACATCAACTTTATTTTAGACTTCAAGAAATTCACAAAAATAAATTAGGTACACATACAGATACAAATTCATAGTCCTTGTCTAACTTAAGACACTCAAATTAGGGTAAGTTAAGGATGTATATTATAATTTCTAGAATAACCACTAAAAATTATAATAGTATAACTAGAAATCTAATAGAGTAATTAATATGAAATACAAAAAAATATTTAGCAATCCAAAGAAAGTAAGAATGTAGAACAAATGAAAAATAAGATAAAACAAATGGAACACCAATGGCAAGTTAGAAGACCTAAATAAACTGTATTCCTAACTATTCAGGAATTTTGCCATTTTTTTAATTGCCAAAATGGAATTTACAAAAAAGTGGGGTAGACAAACGTCATGCTATCTACAAGAGATACACTTTAGATACATAGATAAAAAAGGGCTAAAAATAAAAAATGAAAAAAGATATAGAATGCAAACAGCAGTATGCTTAAGAAAGTAGGACAACTATGTTTTTTTTTCTTCCAAGATTTTATTTAAATTCAAATGAATTAACATATATGTAGTATTGGTTTCAGGAATATAATTTAGTAATTCATCATTTGCATAATACACCCCATGCTCATCATAAAAAGTGCCTTCCTTAATGTCCTTCACCCATTTCGCCTGTCCTGCCACATACCTCTCTTCCAGTAATCCTCAGTTTGTTCTCTATAGTTAAGAGTTTCTTATGGTTTGCCTATCTCTGTTTTTATCTTACCTTATTTTTCTTTCCCCTCCCCTATTTTCATCTGTTTTGTTTCTTAAATTCCACATGAGTGAAATCATATGGTATTTGTCTTTACCTGACTGACTTTATTTTACTTAACATAGTACACTCTAGTTCTATAAATGTCATTGCAAATGGCAAGATTTCGTTCTTTCTGATGGGTGAGTATTATTCCATAGAATGAATAGATAGATAGATAGATAGATAGATAGATAGATAGATAGATAGATATCACATCTTCTTTTTTTTATTTTTTTTTAAAGATTTTATTTATTTATTTGACAGAGAGAGACACAGTGAGAGAGGGAACACAAGCAGGAGGAGTGGGAGAGGGAGAAGCGAAGCAGGCTTCCCGCAGAGCAGGGAGCCCGATGCGGGGCTCGATCCCAAGACCCTGGGATCATGACCTGAGCCGAAGGCAGACGCTTAATGACTGAGCCACCCAGGCGCCCCATCACATCTTCTTTATCCATTCATCAGTCAATAAGCATATGGACTCTTTCCATAATTTGACTATTGTTGAAAATGCTGTTATAAACATTGGGGTGCATGTGTCCCTTTGAATCAGTATTTTTGTATCCTTAGGATAAATACCCAGTAGTGCAATTGTTGGGCCATAGGGTAGTTCTATTTTTAACTTCTTGAGGAACCTCCATACTATTTTCCAGAGTGGCTGGTTCAGTTTTCATTCCCACCAACAGTGTAAGAGGGTTCCCCTTTCTGTACATCCTCACCAACATCTATTGTTTACTGAGTTGTTAATTTTAGCCATTCTGACAGATGTGACATAGTATCTCACTGTGGTTTTGAGTTGTATTTCCCTGATCATGAGTGATGGTGATCATTTTTTCATGTGTCTGTTAGCCATTTGTATGTCTTCTTTGGAGAAATGTCTGTTCATGTCTTCTGCCCATTTCTTAACTGGATTATTTGTTTTTTGGGTATTGAGTTTGATAAGTTCTTAATAGACCTTGGACACTAGCCCTTTATCTGATATGTCATTTGCAAATATCTTGTCCCATTCCATAGGTTGCCTTTTAGTTTTGTTGATGGTTTCCTTTGCTGTGAAGAAGCTTTTTATCTTGATTAAGTCCCAATAGTTCATTTTTGCTTTTGTTTCCCTTGCTTCCAGAGATGTGTCTAGCAAGAACTTCCTATGGTCTAGGTCAAAGAAGTTGCTGCTTGTGTTCTCCTCTAGGATTTTGATGGTTTCCTGTCTAACATTTAGGTCTCTCATCCATTTGAACTTATTTTTGTGTATAGTGTAAGAATGTGGTTTAGTTTCATTCTTCTGCATGTCACTGTCCAGTTTTCCCAACACAATTTGTTGAAGAGACCGTCTTTTTCCCATTGGATAGTTTTCCTGCTTTGTCGAAGATTAGTTGACCATAGAGTTAAGGGTCCATTTCTGAAATTTTTATTCTGCTCCACTGATCTATGTGTCTGTTTTTTGTGCCAGTACCATACTGACTTGATGATTATAGCTTTGTAACACAGCTTGAAGTCCGGAATTGTGATAACTCCAGCTTTGTTTTTGTTTTTGTTTTTTTTCCAACATTACTTTGACTATTCAGGGTCTTTTCTGGTTCCATACAAATTTTAGGATGGTTTGTTCTAGCTCTGTGAAAAATGCTGGTGTTATTTTGATAGGGTTTGCATTGAATGTGTAGATTGCTTTGGGTAGTATAGACATTTTAACAATATTTGTTCCTCTAACCCATGAGCATGGAATGTTTTTCCATTTTTTGTGTCTTAAATTTCTTTCATAAGTGTTCTATAGTTTTCAGAGTACAGATCTTTTACTTCTTTGGTTAAGTTTATTCCTGGGTGTCTTATGGCTTTTGATGTAATTATAAATGGGATTGATTCATTGATTTATTTTTCTACTGCTTCATTATTGGTGTATAGAAATGCACGGATTTCTGTACATTGATTTTATATCCTGCAACTTTGCCGAATTTGTGGATCAGTTCTAGCAGTTTTTTGATGGGGTCTTTCTGGTTTTCTACATACAGTATCATGTCATCTGCAAAGAGTTAAAGTTTGACTTCTTCCTTGCTGATTTGGATGTCTTTTAATGTCTTTTCTTTCTTCTTCTTCTTTTCTTTTTTTTTTTCTTTATAGAAAGAGGGAGAGAGTGATTCAGTGGGGAGAGGCAGAGGGAGAGGAAGAGGGAGACTCTTAAGCAGACTCCATGCCCAGTGTAGAGCTCGATGCAGGGCTCAATCTCACAACACTGAGATCATGACCTGAGCCAAAATCAAGAGTTGGGCTCTTAACCAACTGAGCCACCCAGGTGCCCTGCCTTTATTTCTTTTTGTTGTCTCATTTCTGAGGCAAAAACTTCCAGTACTCTGTTGAACAACAGTGGTGAGAGTGGACATCCCTGTCCTGTTCCTGACTTTAGGGGAAAAGCTCTCAGGGTTTCTCCATGAGGATGATATTAGCTGTGGATCTTTCATATGTTCCTTCTATCCCTACTTTGTTGAGGGTGTTTATCAAGAAGGATGCTGTATTTTGTCAAATGCTTTTTCTGCATCTATTGAGAGGATCATATGGTTTTTATCCTTTCTTTTATTAATGTGGTGTATCAGCTTGATTGATTCATGGATATTGAACCACCCCGAAGCCCAGGAATAAATCCCACTTGATTATAGTGAATAATCCTTTCAATGGATTGGATTCAATCCTTTTAACTGTTGGATTCAATTATTTAGTAACTTGTTGAGAATTTTTGCATCCATGTTCATCAGGGATATTGGTCTATAATTTTTCTTTTGAGTGGGGTTCTTGCCTGGTTTTGGAATCAAGGTAAAGCTGTCCTCATGGAATGAATTTGGAAGTTTTCCTTCCATTTCTAGTTTTTGGAACAGCATCAGAAGAATAGGCATTAATTCTTCTTTAAATGTTTGGTAGAAAAAAAAATTAAACAAATGTTTGGTAGAATTCCCCTTGGAAGCCATCTGGCCCTGGTCTCTTGTTTATTGGGAGACTTTTAATTACTAATTAAATTTCTTTTCTGTTTATTGGTCTGTTCAGATTTTCTATTTCTTCCTGTTTTGGTTTTGGTAGTTTATGTATTTCTAGGAATTTATCAATTTCTTTCTGATTGCCCAATTTACTGGCATATAAATGCTCATAATATTCTCTTATAATTGTTTGTATTTCTGTGGTGTTACTTGTGATCTCTCCTCTTCTATTCATGATTTTATTTATTTGGGTCTTTTATCTTTTCTTTTTGATAAGTCTGGCTAAGGGTTTATCAATATCGTTAATTCTTTCAAAGAGCCAGCTCCTACTTCCATTGATCTTTTCTGTTTTTTTATTTCTATATCATTTATTTCTGCTCTACTCTTAATTATTTCCCTCCTTCTGCTGCTTCTAGGCTTAGTTTGCTGTTTTTATTTTGTTTGTTTGTTTTGTTTTTCAGCTTGTTTAGGTGTAAAGTTAAGTTGTGTATTTGAGACTTTTCTTGCTTCTTGAGGAAGGCCTGTATTGCTATATACTTACCTCTTATGAGCATCTTTGCTACATCCCAAAACTTTTGAACTGTTATGTGTTGATTTTTATTTGCTTCCATGTATTTTTTAAATTTCTTCTTTAATTTCCTGATTCAGCAATTTGTTCTTTAATAGGATGTTCTTTAACCTCCATGTATTTGTTGTCTTTCCAATTTTTTTATTTTGTATTTTATTTATTTATTTATTTATATTTATATTTATATTTATTTCTTTTTGTGGTTGACTTCAAGTTTCATAGTGTTATGTTCTGAAAACATGCATGGTATTGTTTTCATAAAATCTTTCCTGTGTTGAGGTCTGGTTTGTGATCTGTATGTGATCTATTCTGGAGAATGTTCCATGTGCACTCAAAAAGAATGTGTATTCTGATGCTTTAGGGTGAAATACTCTGAATATACCTGTTAAGTCTATCTCGTCTAGTGTGTCATTCAAAGCCATTGGTCCTTGTTGATCTTCTGCTTAGATGATCTGTTCATTGCTGTGAATGAGGTGTTAAAGTCTTTACTATTAGTGTATTATTATCAATAAGTTTCTTTAAGTTTGGTATTAATTGATTTATATATTTTGGGTGCTCCCAAGTTGAAGGCATAAATATTTACAATTGTTAGATCTTCTTGTTGGATAGACCCCTATATTATGATATAGTGCCCTTCTTCATGTCTTAGTACAGTCTTTGTTTTAAAATCATGTTTATCACATATAAGCATGGCTACTCCAGCTTTCTTTTGATGTACATTAGCAGGATAGATGGTTCTCCACCCCCTCACTTTCAATCTGGAGGTGTCTTTGTGTCTAAAATGAGTCTCTTGGAAGCAGCATATCTATTGGTCTTGTTTTTTGTGGTTGTTTTTGTTTTTGTTTAATCCATTTTGATATCCCATGTCTTTCAATTGGAGCATTGAGTCCATTTACTTTCAGAGTAATTATTGAGAGATATGAATTTATTGCCATTGTATTACATGTAAAGTCACTATTCCTGTAGATCGTCTCTGTTCCTTTTTAGTCTTTGTTGCTTTTGGTCTCTCTTTCCTGCTCAAAGCGTCCCCTTTAATAATTCTTGCAGAGATGGTTTTAGTCTTCATGAACTCCTTTAGTTTTTGCTTGTCTTGGAAATGATTTATCTCTCCTTCTATTCTGAATGACAGCCTTGCTGAATATAGTTTTCATGGATGTATATATTTCCCATTTAGCACGATGAATATATCATACCACTCTCTTCTGTACAATGAAGTTTCAGTGGACAGGACTGCTGCTAACTTGATCTGTCTGTCTTTATAGGTTAAAGAACTTTCATCCGTATTTACTTTCAGAATTCTCTCTTTATTTTACATTTTGCAAGTTTTACTATGATATGTCTTGGTGTTGACCTGTTTTTGTTGATTTTTGGGGCAAGTTCTCTGTGCCTCTTAGACTTGAATGCCTGTTTCTTTCACCAAATTAGGGAAGTTCTCAGCTATACTTTGTTCAAATAAACCTTCTGCCTCTTTTCTCCAGTATTCTTCTGGGACTCCTATGATACAGACATTATTACTCTTTGTGGAATCACTGAGTTCCCTAAGTCTATATTCATGATCTAATAGTTTTCTTTCCCTCTTCTTTTCAGCTTCATTATTTTCCATAATTTTATCTTCTGTATCACCTATCCAATTCTCTGCTTCTTCCATCCTCGTTGTGATTACAACCAGTCAGTTTTGCATCTCTTTTAGAGCATGTTTTATTTTGGCCTAACTAGTTTTTAGGTCTTTTATCTTTGCAGCAAGGGTTTCTTTGTGGTCCTCTATGCTTCTTTCAAACCTGGCTTGTTATCTTATGATTGTTGTTCTAAATACTTGTTTAGATATATTGCTTATATCTGTTTTGAGCAAATCCCTGGCTATGATTTCTTCTTGATCTTTTTTTTTGGGTAAGAATTCCTCCATCTTTTCATCATGTCTAGGTTTCTGTCTTTTGCATGTTACGAAAGCTATGTTTCCTGCTCCTGAGAGTAATACTTTATTTATAAGAGGTCATACACTGTCCAGGGTCTAGCCCTTCAGGAAATATTTCTGGTGTATGATTTGTGCACTGTGCTGTTTTCTTTTGGCTGCTCTTTCCCACAGGCCAGTCCTCTACAGAGTTCCTCCTTGTTTGCAGTGGGGAATGTTTGGACCTTTAACTAGGTGTGCTTTGATTTAAGATAAGCCTGATAAAACAAACAAACAAACAAACAAAGCTGATCCAAGAAAAAAGAAAAGGAAAAGGAGCAAAAAAGCAAACAAACAAAAAACTATACGCCTGATTCTAAAGGAAAAGAAAAAAAAAAAAAGAAAGGAAGAAAAAGAAAAAGAAAAAGAAAGCCTGGTCCTGTTTCCAACAGAACTGAAGCTGACAGTTTAGGTACTCTGATCAGTAGATTTGGTACATGCGGAGGCCATTGTTGGTGTTTTGAGGGAGCGGCTGACTGTGCTGGGTCACAGTCAGACCACCACAGTAAAGATGCCCCTGCCAGATTCAGGGGGTGGGGTTTGATGTAAGTGACTCCAGCTTCCCCTGGAGGCACTGTGTTTCTCTCTGAAGTCCAACCATGCTGGCAGGCACCAGGGTGGAAGACATTGTCACATTGCCCTCTTGTCCCTGAAGAGGAAAACTCATTGCTGCTGCTATTCAGCAGGCTCTCACAGAAAAGCAAACAATCTCCCTTCTTGTGATTCAGGCTTCCATCAGATTCCTGCCCTCAACCTATTTGTGCCTGGGCCATTGGCATGCCTGGTGTCACAGTTCTCCTGTGTTTTATCTCTGGCTGGCAGCGGGGCTTCAAAACTCCATATCTTAAAGGACCCAGCAAGGCACAGACCTGCTCCACTCCCCTGGAGGAGAACCTTGCTGTGCTCACCCAACACCATTATTCCCTGAAAAGCAGTCCCATGGCCATGCAGGTGCCTGGAGTCTATGGTGAAGCTTAGGGGAAAAGCTGCAACCAGGTTATCTGCCCTCTGCATGTGCTTCTGTCCTCTGATGTTGAATAGTTGCTCAATGGTGCCCCACGTGGGTCTTTTGTCCTTGGAGAAGCAATATATCCTCTTCCAAATATACTCCAGGAAGGGAAAAGTTCTCTCTCAGTGTGACCCAGAGGATCCCCACACCACAGAGTCTTGCACAAACCATACATGCTGCTCTGTGTCCTGCTCTCTCCAATGCCTGACTTCCTTTCTGTCTCCCTCCCCTCTCCCCGTGACACCGTGGTTTCTCTCTCCCACAATTCATATCTCCAAACCTTGCGTCTACCACATTCTCTCCCTCCAATTGTGCAGATTGTTTTCTTAATCCTCAGATCAATTTCCTTTTTGTTCAAAATGATGTCATGTTAATCAAGTGTTCAAGAGATGAGGCAAGCCCAGGGTCCTCCTACTACTCCACCATCTTAACTCTGGACAACTATTTTAATATTACAAAAAGTCAACATTGAGATAAGAAGCACTGGTGGACAAAAAGGTGAATACTCAATAACAGTAAAAGGATCAATATATTCTGAAAGTATAACAATTATAAATATATATGAACCTAATAAAAATGCCTAAAAATAATAAAGTCCAAATTGTCAAAACTAAATAAAAATGTGTACAAATTCACAATTATACTTGGAGACTAATTCCCCTCATTTAGTAATGAATAGATTAACTAGAAAAATAATCAGTAAGGATATAAAAGATATGAATGACACTACCAACTCCCTTAACCTAATTTGCATTTATAGAAAACCACATTCAATAACTGCAGAAAGAACATTTCTTTCAAGCCCATATAGAAATTGAGTAAGAGAGACCATGTGATGGGCTATAAAACAAGTCTTAATAGATTTCATTTCAAAAGCTCAAAATGTTAGAGTATGTTTTCTGATCACAATAAAATTATATTAGAAACCATAAAATATCTTGAAAAGAACCAAATATGTAGACATTAGTTAACTCATTTCTAAACAACATATAGGCAATTAGCAAACATTTTTTAACTGAATGATAATGAAAGCACAATATGTCAAAACTAGTGTGATGCAGCTTAAACAGAGCTTCAGAGGAAAATGTGTGACTTCAAATTCTTACATTCAGAAAATTAATACTGTAAAATTGAAGATCCAAGTTTTCATTTTGGAAGTGAGAATAAAGAAGAGCAAATTAAACTCAGGTGAAAGGAAGAAAGTAACTAATAAGGAGCTGAAATAAATGAAACAGGAATAAAAGCATGCAATAGAAAATAAATCAATAAAAATAAAGGTGGTTCTTTGAAAAATTTAAAAATATATGTATAAAATTCTAGCTAGATTGTTTAAAGAAAGAGGGAGAATATGCAATACCAACATTAGGACTAAAGAAGATATACCACTACGTAGCCATAGTCATTAAAATTAATAAATACTATAAATAAATTTACACAATGATTTTAACAACATAGAATGAATAATTGCTGGAAAGACACACTTAAGCAAAACTCATATGAGAAGAAATAGAAAATATCAAGAGCTTTTTTATTAGTTTTATATTTCTGGTATAACAAATCACCACAAATTTAGTAACTTAAAACAACACGAATTTATTATCTTATATTTTTGGAGGTCAGAAGTCCAGAACTGAAACCAAGGTGTCAACAGGGCTGCCATTCTTCAAGGGGCTCTGGGGAAGAAACTGTTTCTTTGTCTTTTCCATCTTCCAGAGGACACGTGAATTCTTTGGTTCATGCCCTCTCATCTGTCCTCTAAGTCAACAATGAGCAGTTGAATTTTTTCCAAATTGCATCATTCTGTCTGATTTTTCTACCTTCCTCTTCTATGTTTAGGACTCTGGTGATTTCATTTGTTCTAAGCAGATAATAAGGATAATCTCCCTATTTTAAAGTCAGCTGATTAGTAATTGCTATCTTAATTCTCCTTTGCCATGTAAAATAACATATTCACATGTTCAAGAAATTAAGATGTAGACATCTTTGAGAGGCCATTATTCTGCCTACCATAGCTTTATATCTATTAAATAAATTAAAAGTAAAAATAATAGTTGAAAGAATTCTAAACCCAAATATTTTCAAGGGTAAAATTCATTAAATATTTATGGGAGAAATAATACCAAGCCTACAAAAAATCATTCAGAATAAGGGAATACTTCCTAACTTATTTTATGAGGTCAGTGTTCTTCTGATACCAAGACTAGATTAAGATAAGAAAAGCGTACTATGTACCAAAATTTCTCATAAACATAGATATATAAATCCTTACCAATTTTAGCAAATCATATCCAACACTAGATAAAAGGAATTACACATTATGACCAAATGGGATTTATTTCAGGAATTCTAGTCTGCTTTATATCTGAAAATCAATTAGTGCACGTTCAAAATTTAATAGACTAAAACAGGAAAAAAAAAAGGACTATGTCAGTAAGTGAAGAAAAGTATTTAACAGAGCTCATTTATGATAGAAGTTTTTAGTAAGCTCAAATAAATATGAAATTCCTCAACTTCATAAAGGGCATCTAAAAATCCACAAGTAATATATTTATCAGTAAAAGACTGAAGACCTTCCTCCTGTCCACCCCCACCATGTTTAAGAACAAGGCAAGGATGCCCTCTCTTCTCTTTTATTCAGCATTGTGCTGGTGGTACTGGTAATTGTAGTAACAAAAAAAGGGGGGGGACAGACATATTAAGAGAAACAAGTAAAATATTCTTTATTCATAGATGGCATAAGCAATCCTATTAAGTAGCCTACGAAATCTTTAAACAAATCTACCAAAAAGTAAGTTTAACAAGACTGAAAGGCATTTAGTTACTGTTCAAAAATAAATGTTTCTAGGTACTAATAATAATTAGAAAATAAATAAAAATGTATAAAAGTATAATTCTAAATAAAATGGTATCAAAATATGAAATACTTAGGGATAAATTAAAATATGTATGCACAAGAACTGAACACTGAAAATCATAAGCTCTGATGGCTGACATTAAATACATAAAGGAATGTAAAGATTTACTGTGTTCTTGGAATAGAGAACTCTGTATTGTTAGGATGACAATTCCTCCTAAATTGAATGATGGATTAAATGTAATCCCAGTTAAAATCGTGGTATTGTTTGTTTGTTTGTTTGTAAACACTGATAGGCTGATTTTAAAAATATATAGCAGTGCAATGGCATAAAATAGTCAAAATAATTTTTAAAAAGGAGAACCAAGTTGGAGGACCGGTAATACCTGATACCAAGATTTACTATAAAGCCACAATAATCAAGATCGTGTGATCTTGGGGCAAGGATTGACATAGAGGATCTTTAGAACACCAGAGTAAATCCAGAAAGGATCTCACACACTAATGGTAACTTGATTTCTGACAAAGTTCCAAGGCAATGTGTCAAAAAACCAAATGTCTCTTTAACAAATCATGTTGAACAATTGTATGTTTATAGGAGGAAAACATGAATCTCAACCATTACTTCACATCATATACAAAAATTAACTGATCCATAGGCCTAAATGTAAGAGTTAAAAGTATAAAAGTTTTAGGAGAGAACTTAGGAGAAAAATCTTTGAAATCTTAAGAGGGTATTCTTAGATAAAACACAAAGAAGTATGTACCATAAAGACAGAAGTATCAATAAATTGGACTTAATAAAAAAAATACCCTTTGAATTATGATGTTAAAGAAAAAAAAAGGCTAGCCAAAGAATGAGAAAAAATACAACACATACATCTGATAAAGAACTTTTTCCATAATGTATAAATATATATGTATGTATATAAAAAACTCAATAATAAAATGAAAAATAATCCAGTAAAAATGGGCAAAAGTTTTAAATAGGCACTTCATGAAAGAAGATATATAAATGGCCCCCAAACACATAAAAACATGCTTATATTTGTAGTCATCAGGGAAATGCAAACTGAAATCAAATTAGTTACCAATTAGTAACTCATTACAAGGGCATAAATAATTTTTTAAAGGCAAAATTAAGGATAGCAAATGGAATCCTCATATGTTTCCAGTGGAAGTATTAAATGGTACTTTATCTTTCCTCAATTTCACTCCTAATTATTTACCAAAGGGAAATGAAAACATATGTGTACACAAAGTCTTCTACTTGAATTTTTACAGAAGCTTTATTCATGATAGCCCCCAAAAGGAAGAAACAACACAATGTCCATAAATAGGTGAATGGATAAACAAACTTTGAAATATGCATATAATGGAATACTCATCAGTTATCTAAAGGAGCAAAGTACTGATGCACTCAGTAATATGAATAAATACTTTTTAAAAAAATGTATGGTGAGTGAACAATGCTAGACTCAAAAGATACACATATCCTGAGTTCATTTATGTGCATTTCTGGAAAGACCAAAATCATAAGTGACAGAAAGCTGATTAGTCGTTGAACTGGGGCTCATGGTTATGGGACGGGCTGTTTGAAAAGTAGCAGACCGAAAACTTCTGGAGAAAGAAAATGTATCTTGAATGGGATGATGATTTCATGTTTATATGCACTTATCGAAATTATCAAATTGTACATTTTCAATCGTCTTTGTTGTGCAGAAATTATGTCTTTTTAAAGTTGATTTAGGGGCACTTGGGTGGCTCAAATGGTTGGACATCTGCCTTTGGCTTGGGTCATGATCCCAGGGTCCTGGCATCAAGCCCCGCATCAGGCTCCCTGCTCAGTGGAGAGCCTGCTTCTCCCTCTCCCTCTACTGTTCCTCCTGGTCGTGCTCTCTCTCTCTCTGTCAAATAAATAAAATCTTAAAAAAAAAAAAAAGTTGATTTAAAAAAAGCAGTTTCCTCTAGGAAGTGGAGTCAGGCGTGAAGTCATACCAAATTTGAGGCTGAAGTTGTCTTCTAAGTCATCCCACTAACATTGTCTTTTATGTGATATGCCACTTGGAGTTGTGCAATATGGTGACTCTGGGTGGAGAAGTGTCATAAACTTTCATATTTACTAATAGCTTTATATATCATTTGAATTGTATAACTATATGAATTATATTTTCAAAAATAAAGCATAAATTCCATTGTTCATATACAGAAACAATGTGGAATTTGATAAAGGGCTACAAGTTTCATCCCTAAGGATAAAGTTAGACCCATGTGTGATTGCCAAATCCATTAGATTTTGGATGAGGAGACAGACTTTTTCAATAGTCACAGTAGAGGTCTTCATTTTTGTAACTTTCTTTTTTAGAATGCATCTTATCTTGATAAAGGCAGAAAATTTCCTTTTTAAAATTATGTGAACTCTATAGGATAACTCTATTTTTGGCAACAACTTGAAGAAATGGAATCTAGGTGAAAATCTATTCTTTTATGAGCTCGAAAATAACAGTTACTTTTTAAAGAAAAAAATAAAAATGAATGATTTCTATTTTGGAAAGTAACTAGCTAAATATTTGAAGATGGAGAATACTGGAGGTAGCAGTCTTCACTTGTAAAAGGAAAATAGATACATTATTTTTTCCGTATAATGAATAAGTAGGAATTAAGGATAAGAGAGGAGAGTGGGCGGAGAAGAGAAGGGATTGAAGAAATCAAACTAAGAATAATTTTCATGGCTGGTCCAACTGGATTTGAACAGGGCAGTCATATAGGATGGTGAGGTGATCCGTAAGTGGAATTATTTTAATATAAGCAGAGCTCAAAGTCAGAGGCATGTAGGAAAAATATAAACGTCTCACCTAGTATCCCCAGGTAAAGCAGAGAGGATATGTGACTCCCATCTCAATAGCTGTGAATAAAGCTAAATTTATGTGAAGCTCAAAGGACCACATACATTTGATGACCTGTTGAATACAAAAAGAATGCAGATTCGTAATCTCTGATCTGGCACACATATTTGTGTATTTTCTCGACAAGTCTCTTTCCTTTCTGGGTTCCTGATTCCTTTGTGACATAAGAAATTTAAACCACAGTCTTCAAGATCTGTCTATATTTTGATAATTTTTTTGCCATCTTGACATCCGTGCCACTAAATTTATCTTAATTGTATTTGAAATTCCTTTCATTTAAGAAAACAAATATGTTGCCCTCAGTTTTGAAAAGGGCAAAGTGTTAGGGTTTTTAAGATCTTTCTTGCTTTGTTTTAATTGGTTTGATTTCAAGTTCAGTTAATATTCACTGACAAACTTTGACATTTTGAGTACATGCTGGGGCCACAGTGGTGACCAGGTTCATGTCTTCATGAGACATTATCCTATGGGGGAGACAGATGCAATTCAAATTTCAAGTTGCCTAATTTTTGCAATTCTTTCACAAGGATATTCATAGGAATTAAGAAAAATCTCACAGCTTAAAAAAAAAAGAAAATCTCATAGCCAATTAGAAAAATTAATGTTAACTTTTGAATATTTGAAAATCAAATCATCATAAGCCCTATGTTGCCAACATTTTCTCTTTACAGATACCATAAAATGGTGGAGAGAAAAACCTACTCTCTCAGTACCATAAGACAGTGGGTAATGTCCTCTGCCCCGGTGTGGCCATGTCTTTGAATCATGCTGATATTCCCTTCCACTGAAGGCATTTTAACTAAAAAAACAAATAGACCCAGCATATGGTCAGCCTCATTATCACTGGAAAAACTAAAACTCATTAAATCTTTGATAATATATGATTAAAAAAACCTGTAGACAAGAGTAAAAGGAACTTGTTACTTTCTGTTATATAAATGCAAAATGTAATCACTACTAGAGGTATTGAATTTTCTTATTGGTCAGTATTGCTCTGCAGCCAACATAGCTAAAATAATGTTTAACTTCATAACCAAACCTCTTTTTATTTTTAGATTATTTTAATTCACGGAAAAAGTCATAATGATAATTCATGTATTCCTCCCCACTGTTTCTTTTCTCTGCATATCTGAACCTATCTCTGATGTAAAACCAGCTCAAACTCTCTCTCACTCAGCTATGAAGACTTCCCTGAGTGCTCCTTTGGACTTGGAGTCTTCTTTCTTTAATTTTTTAATGATGACTGTCCAAAGCTTACATACAGTCCATTTATGGCATATTCTCTGGCTTATTCCTTGTTTTATGAAACTATACAGCCCGTCCCCAACTTGTGACAGTTCAACTTAATAATTTTTTGACTTTGTGTTGGTGTAAAAGAGATGCACATTCAGTAGACACCATACTTTGAATTTTGAATTGAGATCTATTCCTGGGCCAGTGATGTGTGTGGCCGGATCCTCTCTCATGATACTGGGCAGTAGCAGCTCCTGTCAGCCATGCAATCACAATGCAGTAAACAACCGATAAACCTACAGTCATTCTGTACCTATACAACTATTCTGTTTTTCACTTTCAGGACAGCAGTCAATAAATGACATGAAGTATTCAACTCTTCATTATAAAATAGACTTAGTGTTCTATGATTTTGCCCAATGTAAGCTGATATGTATTCTGAGCACATTTAAGGTAGGCTAGGGGATGTCTGGGTGGTTCAGTCTGTTAAGCGTGTGCCTTTGGCTCAGGTCATGATCCCAGGGTCCTGGGATTTAGTCCCGCATCTGGCTCCTTGCTCAGCAAGAGCCTGCCTCTCCCTCTGCCTCCTTCTCCCCCTGCTTGTGCACTCTCTCTCTCTCTTTGACAAATAAACAAAATCTGAAAAAAAAAAAAAACCTTAAGGTAGACTAAGCTATGATGTTCAGTAGGTTAGGTGTATGAAATGCATTTTTACTTATATTTTAAACTTATGATGGTATTATCAGGATATAACCCCACTGTACGTTGGGAAAGCTCTGCATTTTACTTCCCTAAGCAGATTTTAAAGTTCTGGCATTCTAATTAAGTTGATGCTGATTGTTGGTTGGCTGGGATGCTTTTAAATATTTAGCTTTATTTAAATGATTATTTGTTAAATTTACTAGTATACAGAAAGGCATTGAGTAATTAGAAGATAAGAAGATATGGCATTTCATTGCACATCTTGTGTAACTGTTCAGTGAACAACATTTGGTTAAATGAGTTTGTTACTTGTCTGGAATATTTGTCAGTATCCTTCACTATTTCTGTATATTTTTAATATTACCAATCCTGAAATAATTTAAGTAAAAGGCAGCATAGTATGATAAAAGGCCGGTTACTGCATGTATTCAAATACAGTTTCTCCTTTTATTATCTGTGTCACCAAAGGCAAATTACTTAAGTTCTCATGTCTCTGTTCTTCATCTGTAAAATGGAGAGAATACGACTACTTTCCTCATGAATTTATTATGAAAATTCAATAAATTGATACAAAGAAAGCACTTACAAAGGTGCCTAGAAAAAGGCAAGAGGTCACAAATGTTACTATATTGGGATTTGAAATAAGAAGTTGGTTATCAGGAGCATGAAAATCATACAATGCAGAAACCATGACTCCAGTTTCTAAGTGAATCCAGTGGTGACTCATAGTCATGTTCTATGGCTGTGTCCATACAAGCCTCTCCTTTGACAGCGAGGTGATGTGAGTGCTCTGGGCAGAGGTGATTCTGCTGCTGTTCCTGTCCAACTGTCTGATTTACCAGTTCTCTACTCTCACTCAAGTCACATGTGGTGTTCACGCTCTCTGCTTTAACACAGCATCTGCTTATGAAAACATTACTGCCCAGCCTGCACAACTTTATAAAAGCCCCTCTTTTATGGTCTCTGTTCCCTGTGCTGTTTTACTGGGCACATTTCACTCCATTTTCTGGAGAAGATGATTTGTTTTTCTTTTACAATGGTCTTTTCCGGTCCTGCTCTGTGTCTCACTCCTTCCTCCATGGCATAATTTCCTGTGCCTGAACTTTAAATAGTTCCTCTGACATGTGTGCCCTGTGTACTTTCCGCAGATGCCCGTCGTGACATTTGCTCTATGTCACTGGTTAAATCATCTCATCATTCAACAAATACTTATTAAATAACACTATATGCCAGGCCTTGTCCCTGCCTTTTGAGGTTAGTGCTGAGAGAAAGAAGACAAATATCAAATTAAAAAATGCATAAACATGTATTTAAGGGAAAAACACAGGACTATAGGAAATTATAATGGGGAAATCTAATTTAGGTAGAGTTGAGTGTGGTCAAGGGCGGATGTTCTCAGGACGTGTGGTCTGAGGTGTCTCTGAGAGGGTTGAGTTAAAATGTCATGGAAGTAACTGGATATAAATTTGAAAATTTTGAAGATGATGCTTACAGCCACATAATTGAATGGGATGACTTTGAGAGGTGGAGAGTGAGGAGAGTGCCCAGAGCTTAGCTCTGAGGAATTCCAGTATTTAAATGTTGAGTGGAGAAAGAAGACCCTGAATAGGCAACTGAGATAGAAAATAGATATGTACATAACTGAGGAGTATCTTTTTCCATTAGTCATAAAAGAAGCTCTTCTGGGAAGGAGTTAATTATCAATCTTGTATCTACCGAGAACACTAGTTGGGTGAGGAGAGAAAAGGGGCATATAGTAATAGAGAGTTCACTAATGGCCTTTGCAAAAAGTTTTAATGGAGGAATGGAGACGGATGCCAGACAAGAGAGCAGACTTGGGAAGGAAAAAAAAAAAAAAGGTTTAGAAAAGTGTGGAAGGGAATGCCAGGTGCCACCTTCCTAGCTCCTCTTCTTCCTGCAAAATTAAACCCTGAAATTTTGCAAATCCCATGGTTACTTGGAATATAGGACCTTCTCCATCCCCCTCTTCCCCTTAGTAACTAACATCTGGCACTTGAGTTATAAAAGGATGTGTTGGATGGGCAGGAAGTCTTCTTAAAAGAGTGCTGCCACACACCCATTGGTATCCTCCTTCTTTGTCCTGTCTTCCTTCCTGTGTCCTGGAACGAAACACAATGGCTGAAGCTTCAGCTGCTATTTTTAGCCAAGCTGATGAGTGCTACTCATCAGCTTGGCTGATGTCACTGCAGTAAATTGGAAGGACCCAATTTGTTGATGTCACTGCAGTAAATTGGAAGGACCCAATTTGTTACCAAATCACTGAGCTGCAGTACCAGTCCCAGGTTATCAGCTTTCAGATTTCATTTCAAAAGACAGAAGTAAATTTCTGGTAAACAACTTTTCTTTTAGGTTTTATATCTTAGAAACCTGAGCTTAATTACAACTGAAAGAAGATACCTAGCTGTAAAGAGGAACAAAAAAATTATGCAATAAAATTTTTCAATGTATCAATGTATTTAAATGCAGAAAGAAAACACTAAGGTAAGAGTTCAAAGATAAAGAGGAGTGCATTCCTTAAAATAAATATACAAATAGATAAATGACAGATGATGGTGATGATGCAGGTTATTATTGGAGACAACAGCATGTATTCTAACTAAACAAAGATAAATGTATAGAAATACATTTAACACGATGGATGGATAGTTAGATAGATGATAGATAGATGATAGATGATAGATAGATGATAGATAGATAATAGATAGATAGATAGACAGATAGGAAGGACCTGGAATCCAGAGAAAGGATAAAGGAGTGGTCTTAAGAAGGGATAGAGATCATTACTTAAGGATAATGGAAGAAGTAAATATTATGAGTTCAGAAACAAGCAGGATTGTAAATTCGATGGTTGGAAAACAAAAGAGTTCTAATTTGATAGATTTTAAGTTTTTAGTGAAGATATTTAACTGATTGAACAAAGCAAGAGAAATTTGATGAGAGTGAACTAGGCATGAAATTGTTAGGGCAATTCCACTCTGAAGCATATATACAGAAGAAACGCTTACAAGTGAGGAAAGAAAAAATGAAAGAATGCTCAATGAGAGCATTCTGTTAACTCCCTGTTTTATGAATTTCTGATGGGGTTATCTTCTCCAAATAGTCTCCATAGCTTGTGAAAAAATATTTATTTTCTGTTAGGAAATAGATCAAATTAAAGGAAAGTCTGAATTTCTGGTCAATCAATCCCCCCAAGAAATGAAAGTTTTCCTCTGTTATACTCCAGGTATCTTTACTTTCCAAACAATGTTGATAGGCCAATCATTTCCTGGAATAGCATAGCATGGACAAAAAGTAGATGACTACTGTTTACTTTTATTTACTGCTATTCATATAGATTACATGGACCAAAAAAAAAAAAAAAAAAAAACCCTTAGGTTACATTTTGAATGAGTACTAAAATACTAGAAAAATGATATTTTTTTAGGTGAAATTAATCACATTGTCCAAATATAAAAATGTTGAAAAATTAGAAAACAATCTTATATTCAGAGATTAAGAAAATATCTTATAACCTCTTTATATGATCTTTGATAATGAGAAAAACGTAATGAATACCTTGGCTGCCTTTCCACTGATAACTACAAAATGGTAAGTGACTCATTGGCTGAGATAGTGGTTTCTGTTTCCCTTGAATTGAATCACTCCTTAGGCCACAAACCTATGTTCTGCATATACTGTTCTTAAATTATTCTTAGTAATGTCAGCATCCCATGTAATATCAAGAGTTTTGACTCATAAGAAGGGTCAGGGAAAATGAAGTAGGTTGATCATAATGTTCTCTTTTAAGTCTTTAATAAATATAAATTGTGAACAGGTGCTTCAATTTTTAGTTAGGTTCAATTTATTTTCAGTAGGTATAGTATTACCTTAGTATTTACGATTACTGAAAATAAAAGAATATTAAGTAGAGTAAGGAAAATATTCCAATAATTAGGCACTTAGAGCAGACTCTTTGGTACCTGTACTATTTAAAATGCTAGAATTTTAGAAGGAAAACTAAGATAATATGAGAATTTCATATTTCAGAAGGGTTCACCCTGGAGGTTTCAATCTAGCTGTGACTCAGTTTTCCAAGATAGCATTAAATGGTCTTCATCTTTGCAGGCCCTGAAATTTAGTTGTGTCAGTTCAATCAAGGGTGATAAATCCTGGGTAATTAAGTTAGCCAAATCATATCAGTGAGATATTCTTTAATAGAATGTTTTTTTTATAAAACATACAAAGTTCCCTAAATTATTACCACCATAAGAAAAGGCAGATATTGGCAACTGCCATGTGTCTTGTGTGGCTAACATTCTGATTTTATGAAAGAATACATTTTTTCCACAAGTGAGCAGGTATGTCTTTTTTTGGGGGGGGGTTGTCAAATGATCCTTTATTGAAACAATTTCCTTTGTAGTTAACTAGTCGGGCATTCCAGCACACCACTGTTGATGTCATCTATGATGTCATGAGGGTGGCGGTCATCTACATTGCAGCCCTCGGACTGGGCAGTCCCCAGGATCTCTTTAATGGTTCCAGAGAGTTCTCTGGCTAAAGATCGGTGTTGCATCTGTCAGGCAATATTGACAATCTCATCAAAAGTGATATTTTCACTGTGCTTAATGTTTTTCTGCTTCTTTCTGTCTCTTGGTGATTCCTTGAGGGCTTTGATAATCAGGGCAGAGGCAGAAGGTACCACTTCAATCTGGGCCTGTCTGTTCTGAATGGCCAGTTTCATTGTAATCCTTAGACCCTTCCAGTCACCCGTTGCCTTGGCAATGTCATCACCAACCTTTTTTGGAGACAGACCCAGCGGGCCGATCTTCGGGGCCAGGGCAGACGTGGCACCGACTTCGCCACCGGTGCACCTCAGGTACACAACTTTGATCTCGTTGGGGTCGAACTTAGGCAGCATGGCGGAGGTGGCTGGTGTCGGATGAACCCGGATTTAGGACGACTGAAGAAAGTTGCACCTTTGCCTCCCCGAGCCGAAAGCCAAAAAGCGAGCAGTTATGTCTTAACAGTTCTGATAAGCCATCATCGGGCCAGTGCTCATTTATGGTAATGTCTGTACGTCATCTCTTACACTAATGTCTTAACCTATTAGACTTGATATCTGAATCAGTTTTCCAACTTATTCATATACTTATTCATACTATTTTTTAAGCAAATCACTGCCTTAGGTTCTGGGGACTGTGAAAAATTGGACAGCAATACTACCTAAAATGAGAGATGCTTCATTGACAATATTTTTTTTTTTCCAAAACTACAAAACAGAATAGATTTCCTTGAATAGAAATAGTTGGGGAAGTCTTTCCATTAAGTCATTCAGCAATCAATGTTGAGGACCTACTATAGCCTCAACATTGATTGATTGAGGTAGCAAAACAGGGTAAGATATGGCAATTGGGAAGAATTTTCAGTTTCTTTTTTTACAGAGATCTTACCAATCAATGGACCTAGAATATGGTAGCCTGGCCCTTTTTTTGGTGTTCAATATTGGTTGAATAAATTAGTGAATGTCCAAATGTCAGTCATGTTGAACCTGGTTCTAAAGCCAAGATTTTTGTTTAAACCTAAGGATATGGTCCTATATTTGTAACTTTGAAAAAAATGGCATGACCTCTGTAAATTAGTTAGCTAGTGTCTGGCATTTAATAGGAACTCCTGCTCATAGCCTTCTTTTTCCATAGCAAATACAATAGAAATAATCAATATATAGTTAACACGATGAACCTGGCTAAGGATAGGTAAAGATAGGAAAGGGAGGGACTTGAAATATATTTTAGAAGTACAAAATGTGATGTAAATATCTAGTGTAATTTCAATGCTGTATTATTCTTGTCATTTATTAACTGGCACCTAAACCTCCAGCCTTATGTGCTGCCTTCCCCCACATATCATTTGTTTTTCAGTTATAGAAAAACACTTGAATCCTTGTGTACACCATATTCTTGGTCCTACTGTGCTCTCTTCCATGTTATTTCCTCTGTTTGGGGACCATGAGAATTGGTAAAAGTTATTATTATAGACAATGGCATCTATCCTGGCTAAACAAAAATAAATACAAAGATTGTGGGTAACACAGAATTATTGGAAAAACTAAGGAATAGATTTAAGGCTGGTCTTTCAGAAAATTCTTAAAAGGACATCACAGATCTGGCCATCAGGGAGAGTTGCAGAATGGAAGGCTGGGTGCCACAGCAGCTGGCTCAAAGCCACCCTGTCTCTCTTCTGCTATGGGCCAGAAACATGGAGGTTCAAGTTTTGCCTCTCTCTCCCAAGCAATTCAGTGGCAAAGTGGCATATAGGGCATCTTATAGGCAGAACCTAAATCCCATCCAGAACCCGAACTGCAAAATAGTCTGCAAATTATAGTTCTTGCCTCACAGATGTGGCACCTTTGAAAACATTTGGCATGGGTGCTAGTGAGCCAATTTAAAATATCTCTTATAGGGCGCCTGGGTGGCTCAGTTGGTTAAGCGACTGCCTTCTGCTCAGGTCATGATCCCAGAGTCCCGGGATCGGGTCCCACATCGGGCTCCCTGCTCGGCGGGGAGTCTGCTTCTCCCTCTGACCCTCTTCCCTCTCGTGCTCTCTCTCATTCTCTCTCTCTCAAATAAATAAATAAAATCTTTAAAAAAAATAAAAATAAAAAAATAAAAATAAAATAAAATATCTCTTATAAACTCACACTTTCAATGAGTTTCATTTTTCCAGTTTCATTCTTGTTCCTTCATATCAGTCCTTGTTATCCACCCAGATTCACTCGTCTGTTCATTCATTCATTGTTTGTTCATTCATTCAACCACCATTTATTGAGCATGTAATATATCCACCCATTTGATAACTCAAGCATTCCCTTCTACCAAATTAAACTGGTAAAGCAATAATGGCAATGATTTCATTCTGTCCTTTAATAGGATACAACTCTCTTTATTCCTCTGAAAAAGTGATGACTCTTTTCCCAAAACGAGTGTCCCTTTGTGGAGATGGTCATTCCTTAACTCAATCACAGTCTTCTTTAAAAACCTGCAATAATTTATTACATTTATAGCTGTAATTACAAAGTTGTAAATTTAATTATAAATTTAAGTACAATGGGCAAAACTTGCTTTAAAGAAGAGAAAGAAAGTAAAAACCATTGACTAATGTGTGATATAAAGTAACAAGAAAAAGAATATGCATATCTATATTTTCCTAATTACTGGAACTAATCCTGGGGTCATAGTTGTTATTTATTACTTCCTTCTTCCATTATCCTTTCTCTGTCCATTTTTCTCAACACCTCTACTATTTGTGGTTATTTTACCCCACCAATTGACTTAAACTTTCTTCTAGAAAATTCTGAGCCATTTCCGATTCTAATAATATTAGTTACCATCATCCTTCATTAACATTTACTACTTGGGATCAAAGTATTAAAAGGCACCCTAGAGATTTCTCTCGGATCCAGATATATTCCTTTGTTCTTCTATCAGGATCAATCATTCTCAAAGGTCTGAGGAACCTAAAGTGGTCAGGTGGTAGGCTCAAGTTCCAAGTCACTGTAACCATTATTTTGTCTGCTTATAGAAGCATTCTGCTTTTGTGCAGTAAGCCTTCTAACTCACAGGATCCAAAGTTACAGGAACAGGTAGCAACACTTTTTAGTTCTGAGGGCCTCTGTGTTCTGGTAATGGACCACCTAGAAAATCCAGAATAATTTTCCTATGTCAATATTTTTCATTAAATCACATCCACAAATTGTCTTTTGCCAAACAAAATAGCATTCACAGGCTCTGGGGTTAGGAAGTAGACATATTTGGAGGCTATTATTCAATATACCACATCACATTAGCACCGAGTGATGGTAGGAGCCAGCTTTGGTGAAAAGAAATATATGTTTTTGAACCCACGAATAATCTACATCTCTGTTATCAATATAATTTTATGAGCTCATTACGTAAGCATGGGGTGGGGGTGGGGTGGGAGCAGAAAAAGAAGCTTACATTTGTAGAATGAGTTCTTTTGCCACCATTTACTACAATGGATGTCTTTTGGGATGGCTTTTGTAGAGACTTAAAATAGGACACCTATTAAAATCCTCACACCAAATGCTCATTACAGAGTATCCATTCACATACATCTTCCCCAGAGCTTCTTGTTATTGACATTTCATCTTGCTCTTGCCATTTCACTGATCATCCAAACATTAGTCACTGTCATGAATCAAACTGAAACTTATCTCTGCACTGATGCAAAGAGAGGGGACAGCGGGTCATGCTGCATAAATTTCTTCCACTTGTTTCTCTTCTCTAGTGTATGCTATGAAGTTGAAGTAGACTACTTTTGGGTGATACCAGGATATCATCTGTATTTTTTATTAGGTTTTATTTTTCTTTAATTAGCCAGTTTATCAGAAGGAACGCCCCAAGATTGCATTAGGTATGGATTGAAGGAGATGTGACAGTTTTGCTCATTTAAGAACTATAAGAATCTAAGACAATTGCTAATGCAATTTATTTGCACCCTCAGTCTCTGATGAAACCCACATAAAAAGGCATATCTATTTATTAGTTGTGTATAACACCCAGTTGAACACTCTATCAAAAACTAATGATGTACTTCGTGCTGGCTAACTGAACATATTTAAAAAAGGAAAGAAATTACCAATAACAAAAAGTTTAAATTGTTCAAACTATAAAAAAAGTCATATCTATGAATCAATCAATTGATCAGTCAATAGATATACCATTATGGTTATATGATTATATATGCCATTTCTACTTTGCTGTTGGAGTTCTTTTGCCATAGCTAAATTTATAGTTTAAGGGATCAGATCATACTCTACTCATCATGGGCAATTCAGTTTCCATAATTGCTTGGTGTCTCTTAGACAAACAGTCTTAAGTGTCTTGGTTGCTATATATCATAAGCCAGTTGCTATATATCAAAAGTTATTGCAGTATAATTTCTTCAAGGAAAAGAGTGTACTCCCTATTGTGGCTTGTCAGAAATATCTGTATCTGCTGGAGACACTTGACCATTAGCAAATCAGCTTGGTTATAAGGTCTAGATAAAACTCATTTGCACTGATTCTGAACTTGCTTCAGTCTTCTCTTGGTTCTCATAGTGCATTTGGTTAGTCAGCACACCAAGATGGCATATTTTTGGCCACAAGATGTACCCCAAGAACGTCAAGCATTGCCTATGTCTATTGATTACTTACAGAATTTGGAAAGTACATCTTGCCCTTCACTTTAAAGAATATATCTTAACATGCCCACATCAACACATACCTGGAAACTTCACAAAATGGCAAGACCCTTAATTTGTTTTGGTCCATCTCCCATCTCTAGCACCTGTGTCTTATAGGAACCATCTAAGATATTTACTTATACCTTAGAATGCAGAGGAAAAAATAGAAGAAAAAGGATATGATATCTGTGATACTGTAACTTACAGACATACATTTTTGGTAACTCAAATGACCATATTTTATTTATTTATTTACTTATTCATTTATTTATCATATATATTCGGTCTTTGTCTTCTGGCTCATAGCTCCCCAAATCCTTGGAATTTCCTAAGTGTTAAGGGCAAGAAAGGTGACTTTTGTCATGTTAATGAATGTGGTTTGGGACTCCACCCAAGGGCAAAGGCTGGTTGCCAGAAGGACCAACCATGTAATTGGAGGGATGGAATTTTCAGTCCATCCCTGACCTCCATGGAAGGTAGAGGAGTTGGAGGTTGAATCAGCCAGTGGCCAATGTTGTAGTCAATCAGTACTTCAATGAAGTATCCATAAACACCCAGAGGTTTGGAGAATTTCCAGGTTGGTGAACATTTGGAGATGTAGTGAGACTGACACACCATGAAAGGGCATGGAAACCCCAAGCCCTTTCCCCTTTTCTCATTCTATGTATCTCTTCATCTGGCTGTTGACTCACATCCTTTATCACATCCTTTATCATATCCTTTAATAAATTGGTAAGGTTAAGTGTTTCCCTGAATTCTGAGAACCACTCTAGCAAATTAATCAAACCTAAGGGAGTGGGTTGTTGGAACCTCTAATCTGTAGCTGGTTGGTCAGAAGCACAGGTAAGAGCTTGGAGCTTGCAACTGTCCTCCGATGCTGGAGTGGGGGTAACAGGAGGCAGTCTTATAGGACTGATCCCTTAAACTATAGAATCTGATGCTATTTTGGTGTAAATGGTGCCAGAATTGAGTTGAATTCTTGGCCATTCTGCTGCTGTCCAAGGATTGCTTGGTGTCACCCCCTGCCATGTTGGAATTGAGTCTGAAAACACTTAAAGAATACCAAGTTGGTCAATAGACAGTCTGCAGTTCAACTGTAAATTCTTCAGGGATGGGACATTCTTTTAAATGTGTTCTCAGACTTTAGTGAGTACAGGAGTGAATAAATGAATGAATGAATGAATGAATGAAACGTTGCCTAGATCAATTTGTTCACAGTGAGACTTAAGCTTTAAGTATTATTGGAAAGAAAGAGTGACACATTCCTCTAGATTGCCTTCATAAGGATAGATACACAGCTTTTAAGTCAATGATTTTATCCCAGTGTTTACCAGTGTAGCAATTAAATGACTCAAATCCATGACACTTCAAGACCTGTGAGAAAGCCAAGATGATTTTACTGTCACTTTGACATTTTGTCAATATCTGTGAGTACAAGGCACCTGGGTCAGCAGTGGAGGTGCAGATTCACTGTCTACATCAAGGGATTTCATGTTCAATTAAGTTGAAGAACCACTGAACCTGAACACAGTTCTTCTTGTTTGGACTGGTTGAAATGGGCTTTAAGCATTTGGGACTGCATTTAACAGTATATCTAACTTTCATCATTGTACTAAATTTCTGGAAATTTCTGGAATTTGGGATCTGTTTATGTTTCTCATTAAATTATTTGTTCTGCCTTCCATTTTCATTCTTTAATACATACTCTTGAGAAGTCAGTTGGATTAAAGCAGCATATTTTTTTTCTAAGATGGCAGTTTCTTCTTTTCTTTTATTTATTTGTTTATTCAAAAATGTTTGTTGGGAATCTGCTATGTATCAGGCATTATTATAAGCAGTCATGAAGGGATGCCTGGGTGGCTCAGTCGTTAAGCGCCTGGCTTCGGCTCAGGTCATGATCCCAGAGTCCTGGGATCCAGCCCTGCATCGGGCTCCGTGCTTGGCAGGAAGTCTGCTTCTCCCTCTCCCATTCCCCCTGCGTGTGTTCCCTCTCATTCTCTCTCTCTCTCTCTCTGTCAAATAAATAAAAAAAAAAACAAAAAAAAATAAGCAGTCATGAAGACCAACAAGCTTCCTTCTGTCAGAAAGCTTATATTTCAGTAGGAAGTGGTAACACATAAATAAATGAATAATTAAAAATGTTAAAAATAACATCACATAGTTATACATCCTGTGAAGAGATTTAATTTAGATAATGGGATAAGGAGTAGCCTTATATTAGTTATTCAGAAAAATCTCTATAGAGCAATACACTTGGCAAGGAATCTGAATGAAACAAAGGGAAAAAATGTAAATGTTGAAAGGGAAGGAGCAAAGTGAGGAAACAAAGACATCTGTAATCACATATCAATATCATAATTAACATGATAGAATGGTGGTATTGAGCAGTGAGATGGGGAATGTCTGAGGATCAATTATCTCTGAAGTCAATGACAATCAAGAGATTTGTTCTGGCCCATTTCAGTTTAAGTTTGGTTAACACAAAGTTTGGCAAACTGTTTCTACAAAAGATCAAATATTTTAGGCTTTGTGGATCAGGGTGTCATGACAACTAAACTCTCTTGTAGCACAAAATGGGCCACAGCAAAAAATATAAATGAAGGGATGGCACTTTGTTCCAATAAAACTTTGTCTATAAAATCAGGTGGTAAAAAAAATAAAAATAAAATAAAATAAAATCAGGTGGTAGTCTGGATTTGGCTCTCAAACTGTAGTTTGCCAATTCTTGTGTTAATAGAAGGACCCTAAATTGTAACCAAACAAACTGGGCATGTTAGAAGAACTCAAAGAATGGCCTGATTTCACCCTTATGGATGGATAAAGGATGTTATGAAATAAAATGGGAGCTCAAACAGTGTCAGGGTCATACCAAAAAAAAAATAAAGAAAGGGGCTCCTGGGTGGCTGAGTCGTTGGGCATCTGCCTTCAGCTCAAGTCATGGTCCTGGGGTCCTGGAATCGAGCCCTGCATCAGGGTCTGTGCTCAGCGGGAGGCCTGCTTCTCCCTCTCCCACTCCTCCTGCTTGTGTTCCTTCTCTCATTGTCTCTTTCTGTCAAATAAATAAAATCTTTAGAAAAAAATAAAAATTAAAGAAATTGGATCATATTTTAAGGTTATGATAAATTATGAATTTGGCAACAAATTCTTGCTGTACAGGTATCCATACATCATTTTGTATATTTAGTGTGCCCTTCCAATCCGATTTTGGGATTGCATAGCTCTAATGCACTGGGACTAGTTTTCATTTCTGCTCCTAAGAAGGATTTTCTTTTATAAAAGTTCAGGTTCACTCTAACTGCTTCATGAAGGATAGATTATAAAGTGACAAGAAAGAGGTTAGGATGGCTTATTAAAACCATGTCAATAGTACAGAAAGACTTGTTGATGTCAGAGGGATAATGAAGATTCGAACATGTTTTGGGAGTGATTTCAATAGAGTATCATAAGGGATTGAATGTGGGGAGTGAGGAAACAAAGAAACCTGTAATCACATATCAATATCATAATTAACATGATAGAATGGTGGTATTGAGCAGTGAGATGGGGAATGTCTGAGGATCAATTATCTCTGAAGTCAATGACAATCAAGAGATTTGTTCTGGCCCATTTCAGTTTAAGGATCAACATGATACCTAGAACCAAAAAAGATTTCTACTTTCATGGCTAATTTATTCTTTCTGCTTAAGCAATCAAACCTAAGTCTTCTAGGTCTTTTACTTGAATTTGCCAAATTTAGTCTAATACCTAGAACTGTTGAAAAAATACTATTAAGACATAACAAGTAGAACAGTGAAGAGAGAAGAGATGCAGAGGTCAAAAAATGAGAAAACCTTTTCAGAATTAGACCTAAAATTTCTGGTCACTGTAAATCAGGTTTCACTTCTATTTGGGGCAATATTTATCTACCTTGGAACCCCTCCTGTATCTTAACTGAATAGAACTTCATGGAATGATAATTTTTTGTCCTTCTAAAAGTGCTAGAGTGGAAAAACCACTGCATTAGGAGTTGAGCAAGGCAGGGCTGGAATTGTGGCTCCACCACTAACCAATTCTGTGATCTTAGACAAGTTATAGAGCCTCGCCCCTCAATTTTCCTCTCTCTATACAGTACAATTTAATAATTCTTATTCAAAGGCCTTTTGAGAAGATTTAATTGGTTTAGATTAGCTTCACTTTTTTTAGATATTGTTTATGATCAATTAGTATAAAATTATGGTCTTGAGAGGTCTTCAGGATCAGGCTTGTGTCCACATTACAACCCCAACTCTACCACTGTCCTTCTTTCTTACTGCACTTCAACCACAGGAGATGGGATTTTTTTTTTCCCCCTGCATCTGGAACATACCATGTGATCCTTGTCTGAGACTTTGCATTTGCCCCACTTCATTTTCACATGGCCTAATCCTCCCTGATCTATAAGATGCCAGCCTAAATGTCATCTACTCAAAAAAGGTATTACTTGTCCACTGAAACATTGAGTTTCAGGATTTTTTTTTTTCCATAGCACTTAAAATTTAGCTTAATTTATTTAATCTATTTAATGTTAGTATCTTTTTTCTCTACTAGAACATAAGCTTCATGAGACCGGGGACGTTTATTTATTTATTTTTTTAATCCAAAACCAAGATTGTAAGAGAACTGATTAATTAGCCCCACCATCTTCAATACAGTATTTGGCACCATAAATAATAGTTAATATTATTATCATTTTATTATGGTCTCATTTTGAGAAAGGATTTTTGAATTCCTCAGTAGTCCTCTGCTTTAAATAGACTGTCAAAGAAAAATCTCTCAAATAAGCTTTTCTGAATTTTTCCAACTTATCAAAAAACGGCCCCAAGGGAACTGTCTTCCTCTGTAACAGAACCAATTAGTCTAACAAGTTTTGGTTTGACTGAAAGGTGTTCCAGTTTGCCTTAGATGTCTGGGCCTTGATTTTTATTTTTCTGGCACAGAAATTTGCTCTGTAGTCCCTTTCATAACTACAGAACAAATTTCCACTCATTTATTTTATTTTTATTTCTTTCCCTCTTTTCCTCCTTTCTTCCCTTCCTCCTTCTCTTCTTTTTTTTTCCTTCTTTTCATTATTCTTTCCTTATTTCCTACCCTTTTGTCTTCCTACATTTAATCAACTAATCAGGCATTACTCTAAATGCTGGAGGTAGAATCACAAACATGACAGAAAAAACCCTGCTCTAATGGAACTCACACTCAAGCATGGAAGACAAGCAATAAATAACAGATGAGTGAGGGATCTGTGGAGTTCTATTCAGGAAGAACATTCCAGTCCAAGGGGGCAGGAAATGCAAATGCCCTGAGACAGCAATATGTTTAGCATGTTTACAGTGAATAAGGATATCAGCCTCATAAGTGGGGAAGTTGTTGGAAATGACATTTGAAAATTAGCCTGAAGTAAGACCATTACAGCCCCTATATCTTACTCTAAATACAAAGAAAAAGATTGAAGAGTTTTGACAGGATAATGGCTTAACCTGATTTACATTTTGACAGGTTTGCTCTCTTTTGTGTGCACCACAGAATGTAGGGGGTCAAAGGTGGATGCAGGGAAACCAGATGGGAAGTTCCTGTTGTGGCCCAGGTAGGAGATGACCATGGTTTGGAATGAAATATAATCATAAGATAGTGAGTCTTGGGATCTATTTTCAAGGTGAGGCCAATAGAGTTTGCTTGTGGTTTAATTACAGTGTATGAAAAGAGAAATCAAGCTTGATTCTACAGTTTGTTTTCTAAGCAATGTTGTAAATAGTAATGCTATTTACTTGGGAGGGGAAGAATGAATTAGGATAGAAAATCTAGAGTTCAGTGTTGACATGTTAAGTTTGAGGTGTATCAAGGATTTATAGTTCTATATGAATCCAGAGGTTAGAAGAAAGATGGGTTTCAGCTCTAAAATTTAAGAGTCATCTGCATAGTGATGATGATGTTAAAAATCCATGGCTTGAATAAGGTCACAAAGGGTCTAAGTGTACTTTGGGGAAAAGGCCAGAATATTGATTTGGGAGTGTTCCCAAATTGGGAAAGAAAATGATACTGAATAAAAAAGATTGAGGCAAGGAGCCACTGAGATGAGAGGAAAACCAAGAGTGTTTTTCTGTCATGGTAAGGGAATAAATATAGAAGGTGAATGCATGAGGAAAAACCACTTGATGAAAATGTTTTTTTTCTCTCCAGGTTCTATCTAAACATGCTGCCCTCCTGCTCACTAGACAATTACTATGGCTAATAGACCTTGTGGTAGATTCCATGGTCACTACCAAAAGGATCTGTTGACAAAAGCCCAGTCATCTGACAACTTTATCTGACATAGCTTCTCATTACACCTCACATAAGAACATAAGATATCATTTCAGACAACTGGATGTATTACGTCTTCTGTAAATGGAAGATAGTATTATTTATTTTTGTTACTAATCCCATGTTAGTTCAATGAAATGATGTACCTTAAAACTCTTTGAACATTATACAGTACTCTATTAATGCCAGGGTTCTTTGTTATTATTTGTAAAGGAGGCCAATGGTAGGGAGGAAAGTCAAAGAGAAGGAAAGATAAAGTTTGGTTTGTTTCCTTTTTGATTTGGAATGAATCACTGGGTGTACTTAGTTTCTGTTCCTTTTCTTTAACATGAGTTTTCAACTTTGCTACTCATAAGTTTAAGTCTTATAAAGTGTTTCCTGCTGAAATGCCATGCTGACTGTTATTCAGCAGCAAATAAATATTGCTGTCCTCACTAATTTGAAACAGTATGAGTTTTAAACCTCTAGCTGTGGGAGATTTATTAAGATTACAGTTTTTATCACCATCCCTTCAAGTCCATCAAGATAGGTCAAAGGTGTATAATTTTTTTTAAACTAACAGCAATCTCCATTCTTTTTAGACTATGCTTTCTAAGCCAGCAATATTGTTAGAAATACAAGCTTAAAGTAAATGAAACAGATATCCACATATCCTTCTAAATATTTTAACCTGACCTCTGTATTTGGATGTAAGAAAAATTGTTGACTATTTCATTTAACCATAACTATGAACACAAAGTATTCCTTAGTAAAAAGGCATACTTTCTACACACTAAGTTATTTTTAGGCTTTCTTTTTAAATAGTTATTTTATAATAGTTAAGTTAAAATGAAAACATGTAATCTTGCCATTCACTCTGAAACGGTGAATATTGGTAAGAAACTCTTTTTTAATTATTGTAATTTTTTAAGTATCATTTCAATGAATTGCCTAATTACCATATTTATTGATTTAGAGTAAGTGGCCTCTGGCAAAAGATTAAATGGTAAATGGAACCATTTTGTTCTGAGTTCATTAATACTCATGGAAACTGAGGATCTAGAATACTTTAATGATTATGATGGTCAATGCATAGAATAGCTTGAGAAAAATTCTAGAATGTTTCAAGAAATACAATTTATGGAACAACAGCCAGCATTTGAAATGACCCTTCTCTTGTTGGATAGATTTAAATTAACACTCAAGTGAGAGTTAGTATCTTGCCTAATAGACCAGTCATGATCATGAAATTTTGAGAACAAATTGTATCATTATATAACAAATCCAATTTTAAAGGCATTAATTAAGTCATTTCTTTCTAAGATAGTACAATAAATACTTTTATAAGGAAAAAAAATGACTCCTCTAAAGCTAATGACCAATTAAACAATACAGTAACCCTTGTTATACATAGGTTTTCACTCAATATTTATTTAGGTGAGTAAATATATCTATTATATAAGTCTAAGTTTTCAGGTTAGAATAATTTACTTTTAGTGATTTTTGCATATTTATGCATAACAATGAGTATTAGATTTCAAGAAAATCACCTTATGTACTTTGTAAAAGATAGTACTTCAGTTGTACTAACAAGACATGGCAGAAAATCATTAATTAGCAGGTTTATGTTTTGCCCATGTATTCTTTCCCTCTGGGGGAAAAGAAAAGTTTATTTTTTTATTCCCATTTTTGAAATAGCTTAGAAAAGTAGAAAAAACACTGAACCATTTTGTCACTTGTGATCCCAAACAAATCACTTAAATTTTTATGACTTCTTTGCTGCCCCTGGAAAGTAATTAAAATGATTTAAACCTATGTGACCAAACCCCTCTCATTCATTACACTTCTGCTTATTTTCATGAATTGCTCCATAAACTCAAGCTATGAATATGGCAGCGTAGTTTTCTATGTAATGATCAAAACCCCCTTATGCTTTATAGGCCGAAAATCTAACACTGCCCTCTTGAGCTACTCTACACTTCCTTCAACTCCTCAGGAAATTCACTTGTTTACTTGGTCCAAGTTACTTCTGAGGCCAGGCAGATAAGAAAGCAAAGAGTGGACACATCATTGTTTCTCACTGTCACAGAGAGTCACTGTTGAAGACTAATAGTGTCTTGTCCCTTGAACATTGTCCACCTTTTGGTGGTGCCAGGTCTTAAGTATGATTCACTCACTGTGGGGCCACACACATAGGCTCTGAATCTCTCTCTTTCACTCTTTATCTCTCTCTCCTTCATTTTTCATCCCCATTCTTCCTCAAAGTACATCTTAACCTAATGGCTGGGTCTAGAGGGCTTTTTAGCCCAGCTATGTTGGATGTCAACCATACTTTTCATCCTGGCCCCTTAAACCATTGTATTGAGTCTACGTTACTAGCTCGGTTTTCCGTATTCAACATTTTTTACTTTAGGATACTCTCACTGAGTCTTGGCTGGGTTTATCCAGCATTACTCGAATTTTGTAACCTGGGAAGTAAGAGCTGGTGCCTTCTATTGTAGAAGATCCTGAGCTCTGAAGCAAAATGAGCGTTCTATAAAGTAGGGAACTGAAGCAAACATATCAAACGTTAACAACCAAATTACAGAACATTAACTTTGTATCCATGCTAGTATTAGTGAATATTATCTGCGCTGGAAGATTTACTTCAAGGGACTTTTAGTCATCACCATAGTCAGAAAAGATGTGGCCTTTTAAGTAATCCCTTTGATAGGTAATTCATTTGAATCTTTCCCTACACAGGTATCATGAGAATTGTGTACATCAAAACATTGTAAATTATAAAATGTTAGGCTTACTAAGGTAATTCAACTTCTCTACACACATATTCCCAAATGGTATAGTGCATATGGAGAACTAAGCCCTTTAGTCAATGGTCCTATTCATTTGCAAATGTGCAGATAGAATCTACAAGTACAGAAAATGATTAGTTTGTAATTATTAAAAGATGGAGTATATGTATACCTAATCTTATTCATGTCATTATTTGCAGTGTTTTAATTCTATTTTATTTTAGTTTTAAATCAATTAAATGTATCAATTTAAATGAATTAAATTAAATATAAAGTATATGATTTAAAACAATTATTTTCTTAGTGTACTGAATTTAATGATTTCTTAATTCAAAATGTGTATTAGATAATTCTTGTAGAACATTAAAAAATTCGTATCCAAACCAACCAAAACTCTCAGTATGCTAATAAGTGGGCTTTAAAACAAACACCTAAAGTTATTTCTTTTCTTTAAGTAATGATAGTACTTGAACACAACTTACAATTTGAATATTTTTTTGAATATTTTGTGTATGGGTTAAAAACAGTACTGAGTAGAATAATAAATATTTTGCTACTGCACATACATGATGTTGGCTTCATCTTCATATTGGAAAGTCCTCCTCTGGATTTTATAGCTCCATCTTATTCTTGTTTCCCATCCTAATTTTTCACCACGCTTTCTTTTTAATTTTTCTTTTTAAGAAGAATACCTTCATTCCTCTAGCTCTGAGTGAAAGTATACCTGCTAACCCTCTTGTAATTTTCTCTCTATGTGCACTTTTTACTTCTAGCATTTGAATGAGATAAATTTCTGCCACAGACTATGTAGCTCTCGGGATGGGGCAAGAAGTGTTCCAGGGGATTCAAAGAGGCTTGTGGGTGTGGGCATGTATAAAGACTTCAAATAATTAGCTGAATCTCTCAAGTCTTCTTGAAAATGAGCCACCTTCCTTTGGTTGCTTTATTACAACTTTTTTTTCTGTCAAAAGTTTAAATGTGGTCCCCTTACCAAATTTCCTTCTTTATCTGCTACCTGGTATAAAATGTTGTTAAGTATGAAGTGGCATTGAACCAAAGGATTAAATTTGAATCCTTAACTCCACATTTACTACTTCATGACCTTAGGTAGGTTTACCTTTAGTCTCATCTCATTATATGATGTTACTACTTCCTCACTATATGTTGTTGCTCCATTGGATATCACCTCCTCATTATGTGGTGTTACTACATTTATTGCGAAAATTTATATTAAAGAGCCTATCTGTTTGGTTCATTGTTAATGTTCAGCGGATGTTAGCTGAACATAAATAGGTGTTGGTGAAGAGGTATGTAAATGAAGTTGGCTACATTGGAAAAGAAATAATTGTTTCTATTGTAATTTTTGATAAGTTTCTCATTACTTGCTGAATTTTGCATCACTTTAAACATATCAATTTATTCATTGAGTATTTCCCATGTGTCTAGTATTTATAACATTGTGCTAAGTATCGTGGCAAAGGGGACTCAGATTGGCGAGGTAGTTATGAGACCTTGTTTCCTCTCATTGGTTCCGCTTTACCTCTTCTTTGCTCCTGGAGCTTTTGTGCTTAGTTCTGTTTCCTTAACTAATAACAATTTTAGCTAAGGAACTATATTTCTTTCACCCCAGGTTTTGTCAAATAATACATTCTCAATAACATTTATCAAAAGAAGGATAATTGAATAAAGGAAGAAGGGTTCAAGGGGGTTACTGACTTAACAATGGATGTGAATGGATGCTCAAGCAGAACTGGTGTGACTCAAGATTTCTTCCCCCAAATGCTTGACAATTTTTCTCTGCCCTAAGTTTTGGCATCCAATTCTATCAATTATGAATTGAACATCATCTTTTAAAATAAAGGCACCTGAGAGGGAATTGAAGGCTATCGTTCTTGCATCATTATAAGCTAATGATTTTGTGTGCATTTGCTTCCCCAAGCTCTAGGCTCCAAAAGTATTTGTTGTAATTAAAATAAAATTAGTTTGTTTTCCTCCCACACCTAAGCTTAGCTGCACCAATTCAAATGGAGTGTGGAGAGGAGATTAAGACTCTTTTGAGATCCTTGAAGGAATTGTATTCACTTTTCAGTGAGCTTGAGTAGGGTACTACATTTGATTGATTAAAGTTAATTGAAAATATTTTGTGAAATAGATTTTGCCATCCTGGCTTAAGAACCTAATTTCCAATAAGAACACTGAATACATGGAAAACTAAAAGTTATATTGTGCTTTAGGTGATTGAGGCACTATATGTTGTAAGATAATTAATCAAAAAAAGTAAAATCAGTGATTAATAAAATAGTTTATTGCCTAACAACTGCTTGAGAGTTTCACATTATTTCTGTTAGTTCTTACCAAATCCTTATGAGATTAGTAATACTATCACACTATTCCATAGACAAGGAAAGGGACCTGGAAGGAAGAGAGAAAGTCAATAAATGATAGAGCCAGAATTTGAAACCAGGTCTCTCAGTGCATTTCAGCATTGTTGCATTGTACTGAACCCATATTCATCTATCCATCAAAGATCAGTGGGTCCTGTCTTTGTGCCTGGCACAGTGCCTGGGTAGAGTAGTGGACAATGCAAACATTCTTGTTCTTATCTTATACAGTTTAGATCCCCATGGAGGGAGAGAAATTCCATGAATAAACATACAAATATGTACTTACATGTTGCCATCTATTATTTGAAGTTAAAAGATAGGTATGATGAGAGAGAAAAAGGGATGCAACTTAATTTAAATAATGTAATGATAATGTTGGAGTGGTCAAGAAAGGCTACCTGGGTAGATCTAATGGAGGCAGGGTTTTGTGGGGTCTTATAGGTTGCATATGGTGTAGATAGACTAAAGGAAAGGAAAGGGTTTGTAAAAGGACAAATATTTTAAGAATCCATGGGAGTAAATGAGGTTGGTTCTTTCCAGAGACTGTGAGATTAGTCTGGGTGGGCTCTGTGTTTGCTCGGTGATTGAGCTGGCTGCAACATCAAAGCCAAAGGGTTTTAGAGATCCTGCCTGAACTTGTCTGCCAAGCCCTTCTCTGGATGCCCTTATACCATAAAGTTAAAGCAGCTGAGGCTGACTCACCCTCATCTTGTCTCCCTTTGGTAGGCAAAGCTATTTATCTAAATTTCCTGGAAGTTTTCTCTTATAGACACTTTCAGTTTTCCAGGGGCTTTTCTGACAATAGTTTTCTCACAGCTTGAAGAGGAACAGATAAACTCTAATTTGAGTTCCACCAAATAGTTTCATTATCCACTAAGCTTTTGGAAAATGTCTATTTCGTGGATTATAGTCTGTGGAATAAGTATTTATATTTCATGGAATATACTCCATGGAAAAATCAGTTTGGAAAGCACTGCATACTCTACCTCTGAGATCAGCATCTCCAGTAATACATAAAACAAACAAACAAAGAAAAACTAATCAAAGTTGTGCCAAACATCATGTTTCATTTTCTTCTTTTTTTTTTTCTCTATTAACTCTCATGTTTCATTTTCTTCAATGCAGCAGTTGTCTAAGTCATTTGATCATGGAAAACTTTTCTGTTACTGTTGAGGTTCTTTAAGAACTTTACATTCTAGGGTGCCGGGGTGGCTCAGTCATTAAGCATCTGCCTTCGGCTCAGGTCATGATCCCCGGGTCCTGGGATCGAGTCCTACATCGGGGTCCCTGCTCGACAGGAAGCCTGCTTCTCCCTCTCCCACTCTCCCTGCTTGTGTTTCCTCTCTCACTGTCTCTCTCTCTCTGTTAAAAAATAAATAAAAAAATCTTTAAAAACAAAAAAGAACTTTACCTTCTAACTCATAGTTTGAGAAAAGTAGCTTCAACTCCATCACATAAACCTTAAAACATAGAACTCTCTCTAAGGAAGGCAGTTTGCTTCTAAAATTACCACTAGACAAAATCGAATATGAGTAAGCAACTAATAATTCAACTACATTGATATTTTGTTGGCATGTAATCAAATAAATTTACATGGAACTGAAAAGTTATTCATGTGTTTAATCCCATCTATTACTTTTGTATGATTTTAATTGACCCACCTATTAATCAGTTTGGGGGAAACCAATCCAATTGGGGGGAAAATTTGTACATGTATTTCATTTCAAAGTCTCTCCTAAAAATAGATCCTAAATATAATGATCAAAAATATAACCTGTTATCTTAATATCTACCATCAACATACATTTTTAAATTAGTATTCTCTCCTACAACTTATCCTGTCTAACATTTTGAGAAATTAAGTTTTTAATAAATTAGTCTAAACTTTCTTTTTTCAATATGTTAATTAGTTCCAGTTCTTAATTATGTATTCTTAATGCAGTTTTCTTCCCTTTAGCCATATGTACACTTATAAAATATTTTAAAGATTGTCTTGAAGTGTAGTTATTAATATATCTCAATTTTAGTTAAAAAATTTACTCTCTTCCAAAGTCATGGAGTCTCAGGATCAAATGAACTTTGTAATACTTGCTCTGCTTTGTTCATTATATCTTGAGGTGCCCCTAGGTTGCCTTAGACTTCATACACTCCATGCTGGGATCATCTGTTCTTTTTTTCTAATTTGAATTTTCCAGCTCTTTCTTTTCCCCTCTTAAATTTGTTTTAAAATAATAACGCCATCATTTTGAAACACTTGGAATCCTCTTTACTCTTATCAGAATTAATTATGTATTATATTGTAAATTTTTTTCTAGTCCATGTTTAGGTAAAACAATATTTATTGAGACAGGAACAATGATACTCAAGATAAATTACTCAAGAATGTTTCAGAACACCTTCTAATACTTTGAAATAATATAGGTATAAACAATTTACAGATTGTGAATGGTGATATAAAGCTGCTATACTGGAGAGTAAAGTGTGCCAGTTGACATTTAGGCTGAGTCCTGAAGAATGAGAATGAATTAGTCATGCAAAAATCTCACTGAAAACAGTTCTACTCAGAAAGAATGGCAGGTGCAAAACCCTAGGTCAGGAAATACCTTGGCATGTTTAAAGAACATTAAAAACAAAAAACAAAAACACCACCCACAACATCTTGGACTATAGTGAGCAAGAGCAGAAGTAATAAGAAGTAAGATAAAAAAAAAGGCACCTCAGATCTTTTAGGGTCTAGTATGCTATAACAAAAGGTACTGGTTCTATTTTATATGCAAAGGGTGCATCAGAATATTTTTAAGCATAAAAATGATATAATCTGACTTATGTCTTATAAGTATTAATCTGAATGAAATATAAAAAGATGATTATAGAAAGTGTGGCATAAGCAGTAGTTTCAACCAAATATTCTATTTTTCATATTTCTTGGAGTTAAATGGGGCTGTGTCACTGATGGGCTTAGTCAGCAAAAACCCCCTGAACAGGTCTCCAGTCCTTCATGTTTTGCACCACAGCAATGGAAGAGGCTGAGTGCTCCAGATACTGCTTCTCTAAGATGGCAGAGTCCCAGTCAACCGGGGCCCCTAAATGACTATATGCAGCAGAGTCCCTCGAAAATCCATAAGAAGCATGTAACAGGAGCATGAAATGAATACTAGTTGGGTTAAGCCACTGCAATTTTGGAATTGTTTGTAACCACAGCATAACCAAACTTATTATGGGTAATACAGAGAGCAATGTGGGAAGAGAAAACAAGATAAACATTGTACTAGTTTCCGTGAGAAGCAATGTTGTCTTGAATTACTGGTGGTTGCAGTGTACAGAGATCAAATTGAAATGGATTTGAATTATATTATGTAAGTAAAGCAGACAAAACCACTGGGCAGGTTGGATGTTCTGAGTTTCTTCTAAGTGGTGTTAGTCTATTTTATCAATTGTCTGTTGGAACCTGAAACCCATTCCCAAACTGATCTCTACTATCACCTCTGTAGCAAGAGCTAGAAGCCTGGAACCTACATTCTCTAGACTCTCTCAGAGGCAGGGCTCCAGTTTATGCCCTGCAAATGGAAAATTCTTGTTAAAGATTTGATAGGATGAGAAGAATGGAGAGTTGCCTTGGCTTCAGTGTGGTGAAAGCTTTGGAAGATGGCAAACAGGAGATTTTTGCTAATAGATTCCAAGCATCAACATGTGAATCAACCTATTTGATGCTGAGAGCCTTGTTTGGGGTTGACAGTGATTTCTGTTTATCAGGATTTCTGGAAAGGCAGCAACAGTTTCCTTGATCTTCTCTGTCCCTACTCACCCAACAGTTTCAAATGCTTCTAATTCTTTGTATTAAAATCCCTTCTTAATGGAAATACCTAGAGTTGTTTCTGTTTTCCACACAAACTTCATTACCCAGTATGATACAGCATATCTGTTTTCTAACAAATCACCTTAGTAATCAGAGGAAACCAAGGCTCAGAAGGTTAAGCGCATTGTCTAAAATCCTTTCATTATAACTGGTGTAACTGGCCCATAAAGCCAGTTCATAACTTGTGATTCATAACTTGTGATCTTTCTATGATAGATAGCATGTCTCTCTAAATCTTAATATTCTTCTCTATAAAACAGAACTTTAAACAATTCCCTTGTAATCTCTGAGACTATGATTGACATGATCACAATTTATGATTCTTACTCCAGCAATGAAGTTTCTGCTTATAAGGAAATGATACCTACTGTTGCATCTCGGCACATTTTTATTTTCCATCTGATTCTCATTTTTGCATAAAGCTACCAAATCAGATTTCATAATTTGAAACCCTTTGAATTTGCTGGTTTACCTTACAGGTAAATGATACTATGCAGAACTGCTGTTATGAATCCAATAACACCACAGTGAGAAATGAGAAAATAGACATTATTGAAGAAGTGGGGGAAAGGTTTTAAGGAACTGATTTTTGAGTCAAATGTCTTTCATCACAGAGAGAGGGACATTAAGGAAATGCCTAAGGTAAGCAGAATGTTGCAGCTGTAGGTTTTTGGTTTCTTTTTTTTTTGTAAAGATATTTTTTTCAAATGTCCTGAGAACACATATTTTTTTTTTTAACTTCTCAAAATAAACTAACTTTAGTCTTTCTTCTTCATAATCAGGGGTGTCCTTTTCATTTCAGACAAGCTTTAGGTATAAATAGAATGGGCAAGTACTTGGTTACAAATAGTTGGTTAAGAGAAGTAAAGAGAAGCAGACACACATACACTTAGACTCCATGAGTAAATGGCATGTGAGTCATATATAGAGGACAATACACCATGTTTTAGGTTTCACTGAGTGGCAGTCCCAAAAGAACAGAGAGGTCCTAAAAATCAAGTGAGATTATTCAAATATCATTCTGTTATTTATAGTATATATAGCACATTAGTCTGCTCAGCCTACCACAACAAAATATTGCTTACACAATTTAATTTCTCACATTCTGGAGGCTGAAAGTCCAAGGTCAAGGTGCCAGCAGCAATGGTTTCAGGGAGGCCTCTCTTCCTCTTCTTATGAGGACACAAGTCCTATTGAATCAGAGCTCCACCCTTAGGACTACATGTAACCTTCATGAACTCCTTAAAGGCTCTATCTCCAAATATAGTTATGTTGGGGTTTAGGACTTCAACATGTGAATTTGAGGGGGACAGAGTTCAGTCCAAAGCATATACATAACAAGGATTCAATAAATATGTGTAGAAATGAATTTGAGACTAATACATTATAGATGGAAATTATGATTTATATCATAATCATATCAGTTTCCAAGTGACCATTACAAAATATTTCCCTAAAATATGGACAGAAATACCTCTTCATTTACAAAGTCAGAGGACTCAGAAAGAAAATACCGTTTTTATGTTTTAACAGAAACTTCGTCAATATTTTTCCTTATATTTTTATTCACTGAATTTGTGAATGAAGCTAATATGTGATTTTTATCTTTTATTGGGTCCATTTTCATTGCTCTCTTTAAGTATAACTAAATAAAACAAAAACAAAACAAACAAAAACCCATTGATCTTCAATGATCCTGCATTCTGGAGAAAAGAGGTACTCCTAAGTTTAGAAGTGAAAGGCACCAAAAAAGGATAAAAGCCTAGATCAGTCTATGTAAAATTAAAATGTTCTGTTGATAATAATCCATTTTAAAAACTATATCACGTATTGAGGAAAAACAGCTAACCACAAATATAATACTTAAAATGCAGAAAATTCATGATGAAGGAAACAGAAAAATATTCCTTTGTACTAATAATCAAGAAGATACAATTCATATCCTATCTCTCACCTGAAATAGTAGTTCAAAATGCAGACAGCTTGTCACTGAAAAAGATGCTCTCATATATTGTTGGAGTGGGTGTAAATAAGAGCATTGACTTTGAAAAATATGATGACTATATATTGGGGCCTTCAGTTTTTATCTCCATTGATCTAGTTTTGCTAATCTTGAGAAGTTACAGGTAAAACTATAAATATTGTGTAAAAGCCTGAATCATGACATCCAAAGATATCATATCCCAATTCCTGGAACTTATAAATATTGCCTTATGTGGTAAAGATTTTGCAGGTGTGATGAAATTATGAATCTTGAGATCGGAGTATTATCCTGGAATACCCAGCAGGCCTTACACTTTACCACAGGCATCTTTATAAGGGTGAGGCAGAGGGAGACACACACACACACACACACACACACACACACACACACACACACAAATCAGCATGAGCACACGCACAGGGGATGGTGACGTGGACCCGGAACAGAGAGCGATTTGAAGATGTTCACCTTGAAGACTGCAGTGATGTGGCATTTACTAGGGAATGCTGGCTGGCAGACTACACAACACAAGTTGGAAGAGGGAAGGTATGGATTCTATCTTAGAAACTTCAGAGGGAAAACAACTCAGCCAGCTCTTTGAATCTGATCCAGTGTTACCGATTTCGGACCTCTGACCCCCAGGACTGTGAGAGGATAAATTTCTGTTGCTTTAAGCCAACAAGTTTATGGTACTTTATTACACAGAAAACTAGTACATGTAGGGGCCCCTGGGTGGCTCAGTCGTTAAGCGTCTGCCTTCAGCTCAGGTCATGGTCCCAGAGTCTTGGGATCGAGTCCCACATCAGGCTCCCTGCTCTGCAGGAAGCCTGCTTCTCCCTCTCCCACTCCCCCTGCTTGTGTTCCCTCTCTCGCTGTGTCTTTCTCTGTCAAATAAATAAATAAAATCTTAAAAAAAAAGAAAAGAAAACTAGTACATGTAGATTAAAAAAAAAAACAACTGTTCATTGCAACATCATTTCCAAATGATGAAAGCTTAAATTCCAAAACTATGGATATGGTTAAATTAGCCATAGTCAATTTATCCAATTGGATATTATTCTACTTTGAAGAGGAATATTTGTAATTTTAGATAAAATTTCCAAAACTAGTGATAAAATGAACAAAAGTTATGTAATTGTAATTATGACTATAAGAATAAACAAAACACCTTTTATTTCAATATTGAACTCTTAACAAGATGGAAATTAATCATGGGTTAGTATGACCCTCTCTGGCCTAATTCTAAAGATACTGCAGAAGTTAAAGGGAAGTGTATGAGTCTTCAAGTTGCTGAGAAAAGCAAGGGGTAAGGGAAATGTCAAGCAAATGACACTTGTTACCTCCCACCAGGAGCAGCAATTCCAAGATGGCAAACCCCTGCATGGTTCACAGGTGTTGGGGATGCCAAGAAAAATATGACTCACACAGGCACCTGATGGAACAATGTTTTACTCACATAGAGCAAGACAGAGCATGGTCTGCATCAGGGGTGAGTATAGGTCCTCCACAGCCCGTGGGTCTCATCCCACAGCCACAGCAGGGAGATGCTCTGCACATACTCTTCTTACACTGCAGGAGAAGGATCATGTTCCCTCCCTTCCAGGAAGAGATAGAGCAGTGATTTGGACAGGTGTCATATGATGCACACACACTTAAGCAGAAAAAAGAAAGGGGAGCCTAGAACAGGAGAAGGTATTCCTGAACAAGGTGATATGCACAGCACAGAGTATGAGGGCTCCTTATCTCCCTGTAAGGAAACGTTCCCCTCTGCTCTCTTCAGCACTAGGTAACACTATACATACTGATACATTTAGGCAGAAATGTAATGATATCTGCAATGGACTTTGAAATGATCTCAACAGATGATAGTTTAATGGATAGATAGAGGAATAAATAGATGGACAGAAAATATTAATGGTTGGGGCGCCTGGGTGGCTCAGTCATTAAGCATCTGCCTTCGGCTCAGGTCATGATCCCGGGGTCCTGGGATCGAACCCCGCATCGGGCTCCCTGCTCGGCGGGAAGCCTGCCTCTCCCTCTCCCACTCCCCCTGCTTGTGTTCCCTCTCTCTCTCTGTGTCTCTCTCTGTCAAATAAATAAAATCTTAAAAAAAAAAGAAAATATTAATAGTTGAATCTGAAAAACAGGTATAAGGATGATCAATGTAAAATTCTTACAACTTTGTTGTAATTACTGTTTGAAATCCTTTATCATTAAATGTCAAGTGAGAAAAAATAAATTTTGTGCCACAGTTTTATTTATGTATACAGTTGACCCTTGAACAACTTGGAGGTAGGGGTTAAGATGCCACGCCCTCACAGTTGAAAATCCACATATAACTTTGACACCCCAAAAACTTAACCTACAAATAGCCTTCTATTAACCAGAAACTTTACTGATAACATAATTGATTAACACATACTTTGTATGTTATGTGACTATTACAATAATGTAAACTAGAGAAAAGACATTATTAAGAAAATCATAAGGAAGAGAAATTATATTTTCAGTATTTATAAAAAAAAAATCTGTGTGTAAGTGGCCCCATGTGGTTCAAACTCATGTTGTTCAAGGGTCAACTGTATTAAAAACATATACAAAAAGCACGTCCTATTGTGCTGCAATATTAAGAACATATGGAAAACAAGTCAGAGTGTATACTTATTCGGGGGACAGGAACAATAGAGGTGAATGGAGATGGTAAAGGGAAAAACATGAAAAAATATGAATTTCTTTGTAGAGATTGGAGATGACCAAGGCCGATGAACCAAGGAGTGCAATTGGATCAACTTTTTGTTCTGACAAATATTGTTTTGAAAGCCAGTGAGAGAGAATGTTGTAAAAAGCAAGCACCACATGCTCCCTTCCATACTATGTAACCAAGTCAGTTACAAGAAAAGACGGTTGATCCACATTACTCTGACATAAAATGTCTGCGTGTTGTTATCAACTCCATCTTCCAGGAACCAGCTATCTGTATAGTGGTTCAATTCTGGTTCTACGTGAAAACATTTAAATCTCAAGGTATCTCCCATATTAAAAAGGTATTACAAAAAAGAAATATGGTTCCTCTGAGGAAGCCAGAAGACCAATATGCATCCTGACTTTGTCATGTGACTTGTGTACAATCGCTTCAGCACCTGGTTCTGAAATGTCCTGCGGTGTAGAGTGGGAGGGATAGGACTGCATACCTTCACCAAGTCTTTTTTTCTAGGCGCATCATTTTCTGGGGAGACATTAGAACAGAGTACGTGCAAAATCTCTGAAATCCGGTAGTTTCTAATTCCAGTGCTGCAACATGCTCGTGACATGACCACGGGCAAGTCCCTGGATTTCACACAGCGTGTTTCCTCGCCTATAAAATGGAAAGAAAGCACTCAGGCCAGGACAATTATGAGGATTTAAATAACAGCCTAGATAAGGCACTTGGTAAGAGATTCATCATCTCATAGGGTTTCAAGAAGTGTTTTCACTAATAAAAAGTTCAGTCTAGTTTTTCTCTGTGAATAGTTTTCAAAGATCATCAAAAACACATATTAGCCTTTTAATTTAGGTCTGATTTGAACATGCCTTGGAAAACTCAATAAATACTTGGTATTAGCAGTTCATTAGATATAATTTTTCTCTTGCTTCCCATAAGTGGAACCCTTGTTCTGATTCACCTGACAGACGCTGAATTCCCAAAGAGAAGCTTGTTAAACATCCAGCCAACTGGAGCATTTTTGTAGTTCCAATGGCAAATGTACCAACCAAATAAGCATTTGTTGAACAAGGAGCTCAAAGCATGTGTTACTAGTCACTGTCACGGGAGCCCTGAAATAATCTTTCTGCCAAAACTAACTCGGTCTGTCCCAAATTCCTGTTCAATACTCCCACGCTTTCTTCGCTCTTAATTTTTTTCTTTTACATTTTTCTTAATTTAGTTTTAAAATGCAAGAACCATTTTATCAATGGTGAGCTTTATGTAGTTTGGGTTTTTTTTTTTTTTTTTTTTTTTTTGCTTTGTTTTGTTTTTCCTGGTGTTGGTGGAGTGCTGACTGGAAACTGACAGCTGGGTGGTGGAGACCAAAACTCTTTTGTTACATTTTGGATTCTGTTATTAAGTAGCTAGGTATAAACCTTAGTCTATCACTCATCCTCTGTGGGTTTAAAGATCTCTGTCCCCATCTTTGAACAGCAGGTCCATTGTGATCATGCCCTGAAAGCAGAGTCTTTGTTTCTGAACTGACACTTGGGTGCAAAAATATAAGGGTCATATTTATATCCATTTCTCTCTGCCCTTGCTGCCTTGTAAGTCACAATTGATAAAGGCACACCACTCTGTGATCTGATGTAATTCATTGTGAGACCGCTATCCATTTTTGACACTTAAGCTCTGCTTGCCAATTTGCAAGTCTGCTTACAGACTGTCCAACCATGGGGTCAAGCAATTATTCTGTGGGCCATTGTGAATTCTCTGATGTGGTTGCTCTCTATGTGATTTAATTAAGAGGGTGGCCTCAGGCCATATCCGTACACTTCTTAACAATGAACAATTAGGGAGAGAGGGTTTGAGCATAAATGCTGTGATTTTAAGGACCTGAGACAGTCCTCTCCTTTTGTTACCTCTCTAAATGTTGTTAGTCCAAATCAGGTTAACAGGTAGAAAAAAGCATTTTATTCTATGGTTAGAGGTTAGTATTTAAAAGCAAATGCCTGGGGTTAACTAAGACCATTTAGCTAAGTTACTTCTTGTGCTGGGTTGGACAGTGTCACACACACACACACACACACACACACACACACACACACACACACACCCCCGCATATACCGCTGAATTATATCATTCCTAGAATCTCAGAATCTGACCTTATTTGGAAATACGTTAATTGTAGTTGAATTAGTTAAATAAGATGAAATCATAGAGATAAGGCAGACCCTTAATCCAATATGACTGGTGTCATGTTAAGAGAAGAGACACACAGGAATACAGGGAAAATGTCATGTGACAAGAGGCAGTGTTATTGGCAACAACTGAAGCTAACAGAAAGGCATGGAACAGTCTCTGCTGAAGCTTTCGGTGAGAGCAGACCCCTGCTGACACCTTGATTTAGGTTAGATTTCTAAACTCCAGAACTGTGAAACCATACACTTGTGTTGTTTTAAACACCCATCTTGTGGTCATTGTTATGGCAGCCCTAAAAAGCTAATACAATATATTATATATTGGAATTTTTATAACATAAGGACACTGAATCCTAGGGTGAAGGAGCATAAAAAATAGATGAACATAGTCAAAAGTAGCCCTTTATGCCGTTACTCAGTAGCTCACCAAAACATTTTAGAGCTGGAGAGATTGTCTACATGAACTCTAAGAATGAGATCTAGGCTTTTCCCTCCCTATATTTCTATCATCTCTAGTTCTTCCCCTTCTCATGTGAACTCCATAACCTTCATCCATGCACTGTGAAGGTCATTATGTGCCATGTTTTAAAAACTAGGTTATTTTTGTCTCTGTAATTCCTTGAGCTATCAAATGTAATTGTCCATATGCTCTCATTGATTAGTAAAACCCTGCAAAACAAAATAGTATCTCTGTTCATAAATTGACTTCATTCAGTCATTGACTATAAAGAACAACTGAAGTTACAGTATACATGACATTTTGAAGAGACCATTTGTAGTGGCCATTTTGATGGAGACAGTTTCAGGAGACCTAAAAGTTAAAGCTTCACTTAATTTGTCTTTAGGATATTTTAATTTTCACAAGACATAAACTCATCCCCATCCTGAGTCTTTCCCATCTGGATTTCTGGCAACCAGCCATCATCCTCAGCCAGAGAGTGACATGGGATTGGACTCAGGACTGGGTGAGGGATGATGCTCTTGCTGGGTGGCCAGTCATGGATACGGTCTGACAGAAATGAGCATCAGAGATGAGATGAGGCCAAGGAATAGCAGTCCAGTGTTTCAGTTTTGCACAGTTTTAAATTTATTTCTCATGAAGCATACAGATTGTGTTTTGTTTGTTAACACAATCAAACAATCCTTTAATGGAGGAAAGAAAACATTTTCATTGGATGTAAAAAAAAAATGCCTTATTCTTCCCATCTTACTTGAGGTTTACTGTTTAGGTTTTTGTTTGTTCATTTTGCTTTTTCTTTCTTTTAATTTTGCTCATGTTTCCAAGTTACTGTTTACTCTGTGTTCTTTTACCCATTAACTTCCTTTTCTGATAATTCAAAGCAAACACACATTTCCTTACCATTATATGAAAACAAGATGTCTTCTATCCCTTTCAGTAAAAATGCTCTATTTTTCCTCCTACTGTTTCCTCCCAACTCATTAAAATAAAATCTTTAAAATATTTTTTACTCTCCCCATCTCCCCTTCCCATTCATTCTTCAGCCCATATGTGTTGAAAGGATTTGAACCATGTGAAATTATCAATATTTGGGAATTTTTTAAAAATGGAAATTGTATATAGATTAACATGTATTTATGTTCTGATCCCACAGGAGTTGTTCCTTCATAGCTTCTCTATTCTCCATCCTTCCCTATATGGAGCTCTTTGCCCCTCATGATATTTTGTAGAATTCATTCTTAAATATTTTCTTCAGTTCAGATATATGGGTCATACTTTGCATGAATTTTTGCAAATACTGTATTTTTTTTTTTTACCCTGACAAGTAAATAATATCTTGGGTTGAAATGAAATGCTTGGGTAATAGTTCTTCTTTTCTCAGGCTTTCTCTGGAAGACTTTTAAATTGTTATTGTTTTATTTTGTTTTGTTTTTAATTATTGAAATCTAGAAATTTTACAAGGATCTGCCTAAAGGTTTTTTTTTTTTTGAAATGAAAAAGGCTTCTACTCTATGTGTTCCATTTTTAGTTAGATTTTGTTTTCAGTTGTTTGGGAATAACCTTTCTTCAGTTTATCCATTTTTTTTTCTTCTATTTCTGGTTCAGTTCTAATTCATTGGAGGTCCCCTATATCTCGCTTCTTAGTCTTTTGCCTTTTACTTCATGATTTCTATCTTTTTTTGAATCTTGGTGTGTTTTAAGCTTTTTTTTTTTTTGTATTTGATATTCCAAGCCACTAATAGATTTCCAAAGTGAGCCCCTTCCATTCAGTTAATCTGCTTAATTCCATAGTTTATTTTTATTTCTTTTAAGATTTACTCATTTATTTGAGAGAGAGAGAGAACATGAGTAGGAGAGTCAGAGGGAGAGGAAGAGAGAATCTCCAACAGAGTCCACGCTGAACTCAGAACCCAAGGTGGGGAGCAAAGCCCGAGGCGGGACTCAATCTCAGGACCCTGAGATCACGACCTGAGCCAAATCGAAGAGTCCAATGCTTAACCAACTGTGCCACCCAGGCACCCCAATTTCATAGTTCAAAAATACTGTGTGTTGGGGTGCCTGGGTGGCTCAGTCGGTTAAGCATCTGCCTTCTGCTCAGGTCAAGATCCCAGGGTCCTGGGATCGAGCCCCTCATCGGGCTCCCTGCTTGGCAGGAGAGTCTGTTTCTCCCTCTCTCTCTGTGTCTCTCCCTGCTGGTGCGCTCTCTCTGTCTCTCTCAAATAAAATTTTAAAAAATACTGTGTGTTTAGCATCAAAAAGACTTTTTGGAGCTGTAATGGAACCACTTCATTTTCATGTTTTTATGTTCTTTTTTTGTTGCTATTGTTGTTGTCATTTGTCTCCTTCAATAATTTGTTTTCCCCACAGCGAATAGATTCTTCTTAACGTATGCTGAATTGTCATCTCTCTGGCTGCCAGATCCCCGTAGCAACATATAAATGCTCTTTTTTGCTCTCTCCTTGAGGCTCAGCCATGCCAGCTACCACTCAAGGGTATAGAGTTGACCCTGGGCCAGCATTAGACAGCCTTGACTTGAGTTCTCAAGTTCTACTGAGGCACTAGGAAGGGCTTGTCTGTGTCTCATTTCCAAGCAGTAGTGCTACCAACATCGTTCTACCCGATATGTTTCCCCACAAGTTCCCAAAGGGAGGGATGTCGGTGGTTCCTCCATCATGGGATGGCCATTCCTTTTCTATAGGAGTTTATTAATCCCAAGAAGTCAAGCTCTTTCTGGGATCCATCCTCTTATATTTGCTTCAAGGTTCACTGTCAAGAGTCCTCAGACTCTCTTCCTATGCAGAGGGGAACGGTCCTGCATTAATTCTTTGGTCTGAACACTAATGAGTCCCATGTTATATTCACAGTCTCCCAGGCCTATCTGTCCAGCATTTCCAGCATTTCCTTGGCCAGACAGAGAACCAATTTTTGGAGAGGAATTGGGAACGGGGGCCACAGGGGAAAAAAAATCAAGTCCCTTTTTTTTAGAATTCATGCTTATTTTCTGTACCAAATGTTTCTGACATGTAACCCCATTTAATTAACCACTCTCCAATATACTTTCTTACATAACAGACTAATTATTAATACAAATAGATGTATTTCCATGTGCTATATGGTTGTCTCTCTGAGGGAAGAGACAAACTCATTATTTTTTTTCTTGTATTTATTATGGTCAAGTGATTATTACCAGTGCAATCCAGATGTTCAATAAATACTGTTTGATTTGATAAAATCATTTTAAAAAATCAGAAAAAGACATACATCCAGAGTTTAATAGTGCTTTAAAAGAGGAATGTTACTTCTTATTGTTTGAACACTTTATAATAAGCGTGTTTTACTCACTTTAACTTAAAAAGACACACACATACACAAAAGAGTAAAAGTTATGACCAAAGCCTTTCAAGTTCAATTCACTGGATTCTTGTGTATTTAACTTTCTAGACTTTGAGTTACACTGAACATGGGTAGAGTGAAGGAAGGAAAGAGAAGAGAAAGAAAGGAGGGAGGGAGGAAGAAAGGGAGAAAAAAATAGAAGATGCTACAGATAAATTAATTTTCTCTGATTTGGTTTATGATATAACCACGAACAAGTAATTTAGTTTTGTAATATTTTCATGACCCAGTCACAAAAGCATATTTAAGTGAGATGTCTTATAATTTGAAAATTTGGACAGTTACTGAAAAATCACAATTTCACTTGTTCTCCTGGAAGTATTAGACAAAAAGCATCTATAATACATCCATAAAATGAGTCAATGGTCTCTCTGAAGCATCTTTGTTAGGTGTCTTGAGTATTTAGTAGCCATCTCTAATTGCCTACTTCTTAATTGTATAATAGTTTTATTATTCGGGAGCTGCATATGTTGCAAATGATGTAGATCAGTTTAACAGTTGCATGTCCTAGCTACATGACATGGGTTTGAAGAGACAGCCCGGTATTGAAAACAAAATTAAAATGGAGAATTCAAGCAGGAATGGAATACTTAGCAATTTTTTTGTAGTTTTAGTTATAATTTCTGTGTTTTCTTAATGGTCAAAGTAAGGCTTTGAATGGGGTGAGGTGAAGTTTTTCAGTTAAAGAATCTGTCCAAGCATGTAGGTGCTCTGCAGTGGGACCATAGATAAAGGTAGGTGTTTGTCTCTTTGTATTAGAATAAAGGAGAAAGTGAGGGTGTTTTTCCTCTGTTGACTGAATGTTTGGCTCTCCCTTCAAAACATGAATAGACTATATTCACAAGACGTTGAGCTTTGGTTGAAACAGTGTTTATAAGGCATTATCCGTAGCCATTTAGATCTTATCCAAGATCCCATCAAAAGGAACCCATGCCAAGCTAAAAGTGCTACAAAATGGTATTTTTCCCATGCTTGTAAGAGAGATAATACCCGTGATTATGACTTCTTCTAATGTCTCTGTAGCAGTTAGTCTGATTCAGAATAAAGAACTTGTAAGAACAATGAGAATGTAAAGCTTTGTCTTACTTCAATTTCCCCCAGTGACACATATCTGGCTGGAGATAACATTTCACAGACATTTCTGTCTCCTGACATCATTTATTTCATCTTTTCATAGTCATTTTTACTAAAGTATAAGACTCTAAGATTTCTGTTACTAAGGTGATCATTATGTTTTACTTTAGAAATTAGCTGAGAGGGGCGCCTGGGTGGCTCAGATGGTTAAGCGTCTGCCTTCGGCTCAGGTCATGATCTCAGGGTCCTGGGATCGAGCCCCACATCAGGATCCTGGCTCAGCAGGGAGTCTGCTTCTCCCTCTCCCTCTGCCTCTCCCACTGCTCATGCTCTCTGTATCTCTGTGTCTCAAATGAATAAATAAAATCTTAAAAAAAAAAACAGAAATTAGCTGAGAAATCTGGAGAACCCTGGTTCTTGTGTAAATAACTATTACTTAACTGCAAATCTGTTAGCATTTTTCATTAGTATGGATGGCAGTGCTTCCAATGACACATGTTAATATTTGTGATGTGGTGTGTGTGTGCGTGCATGTGTGTGTGTATTTGAACCCTGTCTATGTTGTTATGGTGGGGGTGGGGAAATGGGTGTCCAGTGGTTGGGATTGAGAGTGATGAGTAATTCATTGTTGTAAGTGAAGGAGGTCATTGAGGGATGTGACCGCCAGTTGACCATGAACTGGACCTGAGCAATCACAAGCTCATCATCCCTTTCTCTTTCTTTAGAATGTACACTCTGCCGACTGTTCTCACAGTTGGACCCATTTTCAGAAACATAGCTTAGTGAGAGCAATGTGTTGTTGAGACCAACTGAACAGTATATATAATTGAACCCAGATAAAGACTTTATATAAACTTTTAAGATTCTGGCGGGCAGCTGCAGAAAGCTACTCATCTTGCAAGTAGACAAACATCCTTCCTCCCAAGACAAGCCTCACACGTAAATTCCCTTGCTTATTAAACATGCCACCAATCTGGGGTAGCCTGCCTCTTTCTTCAATCCCTCTTTGCCCTCTGTGTATGAATACAATTTGCAAACCAATAGCAATGTAGTTAATTGTAGTTCATATAGTGAAGTTTATCAGACTGTATTCCTCCCCTGTGATCAATTAGCTGACATTTACCATTTTACTACATAAAATGGACCATCAAAAACTGTCTAATGCTATAAGAATTTTAATTTAATTAAGAATTAACTCATTAATTTAATGTACATATGTCCAGAACAGAAAAACTGGAAAGTTTTTCTCTTAGATATTTTTTATACATGATCCCCGGAGATCTAGCTATTCAGTTTATTAACAAACAGCATGTGTGAAATTCTCTACCTAAAATTAGAGTCTAAAAAAAATAAAATAAAAATAAAATTAGAGTCTACAGAATTACTGGAAGTTTTGCAAAATCTTGAACAAAGTTGGCACTGACACTGAGAGGTACGGTCTTCACAACCTGAGATTTCTAAACCTCACTGGGATAAAATGAGTAATAAACTGTTTTCAAAAATTCCAAATATAAGAGAATTGAATTACTAGTTCTGTGGCATTCTTTGATGGTAGGAGTGAATAAATAATGATAATAATACAGGATTTTTGGTAAACAGAAGTCTACCTATATAGGAGGAAAAAACAGTCATAGCTAATTTTTAAGACATAATCTAGGTTGAGTCTCTGCAACATTTCCAGTGCAGAACAGATAATAAAATTTACTCATTTTTTTCTATACCAGAATAAAGATAAAAATAATAAATACGTTAGAATAAATTGAAAAGGAATATAATAAAACAAAACGTAGATGCTTTATTTCAGTTTTCTCTTTGTCCTTGACTTGTCCTTATCTACTCTGAACAGCACCACAGAGACCTGTTCAACTCTGTAGTGTTGGTGCAGAGATAAGCACAGAATCTCTGCCTGTGGAGACCCTAGGGCTTCTGTTTTTCCAAGAAGTTTAGATGGAATTACCTCTGCCTGCAGTAGGAAGGGACGCCATCTGTGTTTTTCTCCTCCCTTCCTCCCTCCCTCCTCCCACTTCCCTTTCTTCCTCCGATCCTTCCTCTGTCCCTCCCTCTCTCTCTCCCTCCTTTTTTTCTTCCTTCCTTTTTTTCCTCTCTTTCTTTATCTTCTCATTCCATTAGTTTAGAATCCTAAAAAAAAAAAAAAAAAAATCTGTGGCTTTATTTATTTTTACATCAAATTTGGAAAAATATAAGGAGTCTTATTTTAACGTCTGCAGCCTTCCTATAGAAATCGTGTAGATACTTGAGTGGCCTCATAAAGAATCTAAAAAGGGGGAATTAAAAATCTTTCAGAGATTGCCTCTGGCTTTCCTTATCATGTTTTCTCAGAAACATCCTCACCCACCTTCATCACTGTCTTCCAGGGCTTAGAAAACTTCTACCTCCCTTAGGAAGTACTATGTTCACTTCTTTGATTTCAAGCTAAAAGTAATCCCTCCTCTTACCCCAAAGAGATTTTGCAAATATTTTTAAAACTTTTATCTCTTACCCTTGTTTGTTTGTTTACTTTTATTGTTATGTATGCACTTGCTTTATGTCTCCTCTTAAGTTAGGGCTCACAGATTTAAATGCAATCAGGTGCCAAGCTGCACATGAATGAAGAATCCAGTATGGACGATCGGGAATAGTGAAGACTATGGAAACTGAAGAGGGCAAGCTCAACCTAAATAGAAGTGTACTAAAATGCCGTCCTAACAAAACTCTGCCAAATCTGGTCTCCACTCCTCAAGAAGTGGAGGATTGAAACAGATTGTGTGACTCTCTATCATAATAGGCCCAATATATTATCAACTTCATACAAAGCATAGCTATGCATTAGTATGCTCACCAAACAATGTGTTAATTGTCTGAGTCAGCAAAATACTATTGTTGTCTCAGGTATTTCTCTATCCTTTGGTTCTAGCACATTATTTGTCTCATATTTTAACTCTTGGTTTGGAGGACTGTCTTCCCCAAGTTGAGTGTGAATTTCTTCAAGAGGGAGGTTAGGGGGAAGATCGAGACATAAGGATGTTTGTTTCTCCACTGTGGTGTCTGCTCTAGAGAAGAGTCTGCTGTGGAGTCACAGACATTTGATGATTGCCTAAAAGAATGAAGACAGAATTCAGGTAGTGGGACTGTTAGGAAGAACTGTTAGAGAGCATCATTTTGTGAACTTCTATTCTATGCATGATCTTGTACTAGATAGTAGGAAAATATAAATGAAGTTGACTCTTGAGCAACATGTGTTTGAACTATGTGGAGCCACTTACACGGAGAAATATATATATATATACACACACACACAATACAGCAGAATTCTGTAAATGTATTTTCTCTTCTTTACGATTTTGATAGCATTCTTTTTTTGAACTTTATTGTAAGTATATAATACATATCACATAGAAAATATGTGTTGATTGACTGTTATCATTAAGGCTCTGATCAACAGTAGACTATTAGTAGTTAAGTTTTGGGGTAGTCAAAAGTGATGGATTTTCAACTGTGTGAAGTCTCAGAGGTCCAAACCACCATCTTGTTCAAGGGCCAAATGTACAGAGGTAGATGGTTCTAGCATTTCCTTTATACAGATCAGAATGTATTAAAGAAAGGATGAAAAATGAATAATCTATATCAAATTTTGATTTTTTAATTTAATATTTTATATATTTGAGTGAGTGACTTTGTCTATGTAGGCCTATGTCTCTTTATCCTCTAAGAATAGAAATTTGGCAGCAGTAGGGGGCTAAATGAAGCCAAAAATCCTTTTAGCTTAGAAGCCAAATGAGAATCACTGGCAATATGTTTTTTGGGAACATGGAAAAAACAAAAAAAGCAAGAAGCAATTATTTGTGCCCAGAAGAATTGTAATGAACATAAATGCAGATATTTTTATAGGCTTTTTTTGCTTTTTATTCTGAAATAAACTCAAACTTACAAAAAAGATTCAAAAGAATGCAAAATTATCCTAAATGTAACCATCTATCACATTTGCTTTCTCTTTTTCTCTCACTCTCCCTCCTTTCCTCCTTCCCTCCCTCTCTCTCTCTCTCTTTTATTCATATAATTGTCATATCTTTTTAACCAAGTTTACTTTGGAAGTCGGTTTTTGTATTTGTTTTTGTATTTGTTTGTGTGATTTTGAAGAATACAGGCCAGTTATTTTATACAGTGTCCCCCAGTGTGGGTTTGTCTGATATTTGCTCAGGATTATATTCGACCTATGTTCTTTGGGGGCAGAAATATGAGAGAAGTCGTGTCATGTCTTTCTTACCGCATCACACCAGGAGGCACATGGCTCTCCTTTGTTCTGTGTTCCATCTATGTTTAATTTTGATCACTTGAGTAAGGTGTTGTTTGCCAGGTTTCTCTACTGTAAAGTTCTTTTTCGCTTTGCAGTTAATAAGTACCTTGTGGGAAGATATTTTGAGATCATGCAATCATCTTATTTCTCATCATACTTTTGCTCACTAGTTTTACCGTAACATAGTAGTCTTACCATTAGAAGTTTGATGTCAATTTCTTATGTATTACTCAGATCACATAAAGTATATGATCACATACCAGGTTTATCTAGACCATGAGAATGCTTCTACAATCAGAAAGCTGAAGTAGTATTGATGAACTCCCACCATAACTTTAGAAGGTCAAGGAGTCCATGGATAATTCCGTTCTATTACAGCAGGCTGAGGAATATTTGAAGGAATAACTGGTAGTCTCTTAGGAATTTTGCTTAATAGTTTAGACAATTGTGCCACCTTTTGTTTCAAAATTATTTTTTAAAGTATTATACTTGTGGAATTTTATTCACTTATTTTTGATTTTTTGCTTTGTTTCGTTATTGATTGGGCTTTGGGCTTATGAGCATAAAAGATATGATAAAACAAACAGATGTGTAGATACCTTTCTTTTTTTCTTATTTTTAAATAGATTCAACTTCTAGAGCATGTAAACACATTTTTACTCTTTTACCCTTGTTGCAGGCTTTAAAATATCACATTGTATCCTGTCCATGTTTTTGGCACAAGTGTTGATATATAAAAATGCAAATCTGTACATTATTTTGATTTACCACAAAAGAAAATAATATGAGTTAATGCTTGGTGTACTGGCTGCTGGCAAAGATTATATTTTTCTTTCTTTACTTTTTTTTTTCTTAACTACTCATTTCAACATTAACTGACAGCTCTGGTCTCTCTTAAATACTTTGTTAATGAGGTGAACTTAAGGGTAACCAGAATATTTATAATGCAGGATGCAGATTGCTTTCACTCACAAGATATTGTGAACATCAAGGAGTCTGAATAATAACACAAATGATCCCTCAAAAATATGGACAAGTATAATCAAATAAGATTTGATTTAAAAATGAAAAGCTAATCTGAATTACCTGAGACCCAATTATCCAGGAAACTGAATAAAAGTCAATATCATTTTCACAAAGCAGATGACAAATCATTTATGTTTACAAAGTGACAGAAAAGTTTAAAAAATAGTTCAATTGTTAACAAGAAACTATTAATAAATTACTATTTATATAAATGTTATATGGGGAAGTTTTGTTCTATAACTATCTTACTGATATCATCTTCCTGCATTTGACATGATTTCCCCAGATTTTTAATATAGCTGCTTATTAATAACAGTATTAATAATTGGTATTATTTTGAGGATCTATTTGAAGAACTGTTCTTTTAAAAAAAATTTTTTTTAATGTGTCATAGTCAGAATCACATTCTAGGAAATTTGAGCCAATATTTTTTATGTTAGTCTGGTTTCTCCAAAGAAACAGGACCAATGGGGTGGATAGATAGATGATAGACAGATAGATAATAGACAGATGATAGACTTACTGTAAGGATTTGAGAAATACTTGTTCTTTACTTAAACTTTTATTCTATTTAGGCCTTGAACTGATTGAATTAAATCTACCCACACTGGAGTGAGGGCTCTGTTTTACTCTATCAATTCAAATGTTAATCCCATTCAGAAACACCCTCACAGACACCCTCTGGACACCCCATATCTCAATCAAGTTGACACTTAAAATTAACTATCACATTTGTGTTCAATATTATTTTGGTACTAGGAAGAGAAAATATTTGGGGGCATGTGAAATTTGAAGTATTGGTTCAATTTTAAGATGACAATATTTTATAGGTTTTCCAAAAGAAGTTTTACAACTTGGAAGAGAATTTCTGCTGGAGCTTAAAATTTGCAGGTCATTTTCCCAGAAGTAATGGCAGATGTTCTGGATATATTTGGGATTGTTAAAGGAGACTGTAAAGACAGAGATGACGTAGTCGAAATACAGGTCTTTGAGTTAGCACGTTTAATGCACAGGCATGTACAACCCAAGGCTTCTGTGCAAACAAGGGCAGTTGGGAAAAGTTTTGATGACAAAGAATCCTGAGTTCCAGGGTGGGAGGACATGCCCTATGTGGTGCAGAACTTTCACTCCCAGGATTGGCATCATGAACAATCCTGAGAACAAACTCAACAGTCTGGTTGGATAGGAAAGAAAAAGATGGCATAGTCCTAGATTTTGTGCTTTAGTCCTAAATTTTCAAACAAATTATCTTATGACTTGGCTTTCAGACTATTAGAGGTCTTTCTCTATTTCCTCATGCTAAAATAAGTTAATATCAGGCTTTTAAATATCCTGCTACAAAATGGATTTGAGAAAAGTTGTCTTTGTGGCAATTTGTCATAGAAACTAACAAGGAAATATAAGTGGCTCTTTTGTAATATGGAAAAAAAGGGATAAAAAGTCACTCGTGAGAATGGATGAAGAAAGGAAATATTATTTTTTTCATTTTGATGTGCATTTCACTAAGACCTAGGTTGATTTTAAACACAATGTAGGGCGCCTGGGTGGCTCAGTTGGTTGGGCGACTGCCTTCGGCTCAGGTCATGATCCTGGAGTCCCAGGATCGAGTCCCACATCGGGCTCCCTGCTCAGCAGAGAGTCTGCTTCTCCTTCTCACCCTCCTCCCTCTCATGCTCTCTGTCTCTCATTCTCTCTCTCAAATAAATAAATAAAATCTTTAATAAATAAATAAATAAATAAATAAATAAACACAATGTAGATAGAGAAACAAAGATATATCTTCTATGTACATTTTCTTTATTGAGGTGTAGATATATGACACATTTTATCAAATTATACTTTAAATATGATCAGCTTATTATATGTCAATTATACCTTACTAAAGGTGTTAAAAACAGTAAACCAAATCATATATCTCTATGGAAGGCATCATGATAGCTTCAAGTGGTGACTCTCCAGCTACATTGGATTGCATTAGTGGATTGTATCAGTTAACCAAGTAACTCAGTAATATTTTCACTATCTTTTCATTGAGTTAACTTGTCTTTGCTAACTGAATGGTTTGTATTTCACATAACCATAATCATAGCAATATTTTTTGACATTGTGTCCCGTGGTTTGTTCCGACACCAGTCTGACACTAAAGAGACTTTCTGACAATAAGCACAATTTCTAGGCTTCTTTGGCAATAATAAAAATGGAAGTATAGGATATACAGAATGAAGGTAGGGAGAGGGGATCCTGGGTGGCTCAGTTGGTTGAGTGTCTGACTCTTGCTTTCAGCTCAGGTCATGATCTCAGGGTCCTGAGATCAAGTCTCAGGTTGAGCCCTGCGTCTGGCTCCATGCTCAGTGGGGAATCTGCTTCTCTTCCTCTCCCTTTGCCAGGCCCTCTTGCACTCTCTCTCCTTCTCTAAATAAACAAATAAAAAAATCTTTAGAAAAATGGTAGGGAGAGTATGCTAGAATTCCAGTAATTTCCCTGTCCATGGAATCAAAGAAAGGATTTATTATTATTATTTTTTTTTAATGTTCAGGCCTTAATTTTGTTTCCCACCCTTTAAAAATGATATCAGGGCATGTTCAAACATTTATTCTTTCAAATGTTAAAGAAACTCCTTGAAACTACAAAATGTATTGGATTTTTAAAGATTAAGATTTATTGCACCATGTCTGATTCATCAGAAAGAAGGAAAAAGCCATTTCTATTCTATTATGCTTCACAGTTTATAGGTATGTTCACATACGTAACTTCATTTAAGTCTACTTAGGACCTAACTAGGTGGGCAAGGCAGGCACTGATACTCTATTTTTTAAATCAAGTAACTGAGACATGGAGTAGTGAGTGACTTCCTCATGGTCAAGAGATAGTAAACCAGCTGAAACTGACAACCTCAACTCATTTCCTTGATGCAAGGAAACTGCTAAAAATATGGTCCTGCGTTCCTGTCCTAATGAGAAATTCTTAGAAGAAGTTCAGTTTCAGGGCAGTTCTTAAAAAGTTGGAAGATTTAGTGGAGAGTGACAGTGGCTTATCTTCATTGACCTGGTTTGTTCATCCATAAAAATCATTGAAGGCAGAAGAGAAATAGGCTTGCAATACAAAATAAAAAGTGAGCACCTCAGCTCAGCACAAATGCAAGCCCTGAGTACTAAGAATACTGAATGGGAAATGGCCAACGGAACTGCCAACTCAACATCTTCAGCAAATGGAATGAAATTCAGAAAGCTGCTCATACCCTTGTGAATATTACACCAGGGAGCATTCTGATATCCAGGCTCTCTTTGAATGCAACTATCCACTGAGATTCTAAGATCACCTGGAGGAAGGTTAGGACGGTTATTCTGGAGAAAACATTTTCAATGTCTGTCTCAAGATTCAAAGGAAAAATGAAAATATAAAAAAGAGAAAAACAAGTAAAAAGGCTGAGATGTTTAAAATCTTAATAAATACACAGGTAAGAAAGGACAGGAGTGATTTTGCTAAATCCTTTGACAAATGATATTTATGGGGTTTCTGTCACATTGGTTGGTCTTCTGATACATAACCAATAAGATGTCTTTGGTAGCAACAAACCGTATTATTTCAAGATAGAAAACAACCTCCTTTTAAATATATTTTTGGAGAATTATTTTCCTTGATGATTAATTGGATTAAAACGGATTTGCTAGGAGACTTTTTTTTTAAAGATTTTATTTATTTATTTGAGAGAGAGAGCAGGAGTTGGGGGGCAGAGGAAGAGGGAGAAGCAGACTCCCTGCTAAGCAGGGAGCCCATATAGGCCATCCCAGGACCCCAAGATCATGACTTGAGCTGAAGGCAGCCACTTAACCAACTGAGCCTCCACCATTTGCTAGGAGACTTTTTTAAAACTTTGTCTCTGTTCTCCTCTCCGTTATTATGACATTATTGTTTTCAATAACTAACAGCATCCAGTATGTTCAGAATGTTCAGTATAATGTTTTCTTTTTTGGAAACAGGAGATAGCCCAAGAAAAAGTAAGAAAGAATGAGGGGAAAAAAAATTACACACACACACACACACACACACACACATAATTTACAGATACAAATGGCATTATTTGAGTACTGTATTTCAGATGTTAGTTTCTTGGCTGTCTAAAACCATTTTGACAATAGAAGTTAAATAAATATTCTATAAGTTGATTGTATGCTCATTAAAGTACTAAAAATATTTTCATTAAAAATAACTAACTTAGTGTTTTCTTCATCTCAGTTCACCCTAACTAAAGATCTTCAGAGAAAACACTGGAAACCTTAAAAAGTTATTAAGAAAATTAAATAAATTAAATTCAAATTAATTCATTCAGCCTTAAGACTAATAGAACAGACATATTGATATTTTTTAGTTTGTAAGTGAATTCCCTCCACAACACACCTACCTGTTCTGGAAACAATTTTTGCTGCTGAAATTGCTTAAAGGATGTTCTCAATTAATTATCTGTATTCATCATAGCACTAAAAGACATACCATTTGTGATTACTTAGCATTTTTTAACCATGGTTTTCTATTAAATAATTGGCAGCGATATTCTAAATCTAACTTCCTGAAAAAGTTTCACCTGTGTTAAAAGGATATCCTGCACATACTTAGTGACTAATAATATCAACAATAGCTTCTCAAGTTCACACAATGTTAATATTATTAAATTCACAGTTTTCCATTCCACCAATGTAATTACTTTCCTCCATTCAATCCTAATTTACTTTTTTTATTATTATTATGTTATGTTAGTCACCATACAGTACATCACAGGTTTTTGATGTAGTGTTCCATGATTCATTGTTTGTGTGTAACAGCCAGTGCTCCGTGCAGTATGTGCCCTCCTTAATACCCATCACTGGGGCTAACCCATCCCCTACCACCCTCCCCTCTAGAACCCTCAGTTTGTTTCTCAGAGTCCATAGTCTCTCATGGTTCGTCTCCCCCTCCGATTTCCCCCCCTTCATTTTTCCCTTCCTTCTCCTAATGTCCTCCATGGTATTCCTTATGTTCCACAAATAAGTGAAACCATATGATGATTGACTTTCTGTGCTTGACTTATTTCACTTAGCATCATCTCCTCCAATTCCATCCACGTTGATGTAAATGTTGGGTATTCATCCTTTCTGATGGCTGAGTAATATTCCATTGTATATATGGACCACATCTTCGTTATCCATTTGTCTTTTGAAGGACATCTCAGCTCTTTCCACAGTTTGGCTATTGTGGACATTGCTGTTATAAACATTGGGGTCCATGTGGCCCTTCTTTTCACTACATCTGTATCTTTGGGGTAAATGCCCAGTAGTACAATTGCTCTGTCATTGGGTAGCTCTATTTTTAACTTTTTGAGGAACCTCCACACTGTTTTCCAAAGTGGCTGTATCAACTTGCATTCCCACCAACAGTGTAAGAGGGTTCCCCTTTCTCCACAACCTCTCCAACATTTGTTGTTTCCTGCCTTGTCAATTTTTGCCATTCTAACTGGTGTAAGATGGTATCTCAATGTGGTTTTGATTTGAATTCCCTTGGTGGCTAATGGTAGCCATTTACTTTTCTTTCTCTTCTCTTCTTTCATCTCCCTCTCTCCCTTCTTTCCTCAATTACTGAGTACCAATGAAGGGCTTGCACAAAATAAAATTAGATTTTAGAAAATCAAAGATGAAGGAGGTATACTCTGCTTTTGAAAAGTATGATCCATACAAATAAACAATTACAATATGATTTGATAAATGACATCTAGGGCAAAGTAAGATCTAGAAAGGAAGAACTATTCCTATAGGAATAGTTCCATCTACAAAGACATCTAGGGCAAAGTAAGATCTAGAAAGGAAGAACTATTCCTATAGGTAGGGATATAGTGAAACAGATCCCTCCTAGGAGGTGTTTACTATGAACCTTGAAGTGTGACTAGACATTTTCCAAGCTGCAAAGGGATATAGGGGAAAGAGAATCCCAGACAGAGTGGAGAAGAAAAAATATGGTGCAAATGAACTAACATTAAAAGAAATTGTGATTTTCTTAGGAAATCATGATTGATTATAATTTTAAGGATACTTTTTCTTCAGGTTGACACAGATTTTGTATGATCTCTCCAAGCCACACACATTTAAAAATAAAAATATGGGGAGTCTCTTAGCTTGATCCTCATGATCTAACTACTTAGAGCCTCCACCTCCAAATACCATCATCTTGGTGACTGGGGCTTCAACATATGAATTTGGGAGTGACTCAAGCATTCCACCCATAGCAGGAGAGTACCTTCATATGTCTATAGAACAATAAGTGGTTTTTAAATGATATAAAGATAAAATGAGACAAAATATGTCCTATTCTAAAACTGATACTTCGGGGCGCCTGAGTGGCTCAGTCAGTTAAGTGTCTGCCTTCAGCTCGGGTCATGATCCCAGCGGCCTGGGATCGAGCCCCATGTCGGGCTCCCTGCTCAGTGGAAGGCCTGTTCTCCCCCTCCCACCCCCCTGCTTGTGTTCCCTCTCTTGCTGTATCTCTCTCTCTGTCAAATAAATAAATAAAACCTTAAAAAATAAAAAAATAAAATAAAATAAAATAAAACTGATACCTCCTACGTCAGTCAACATCTAAGGTGGATTAGCTTCTAGAGCAAGTGTCAGTAAGCTAAGGCTCTTGGGCCAAACCTGGACTGCTGTCTGTTTTTTAAATAAAGTTTTATTGGACCCCAGTCATGACTATTTATTTGGTATGTATGTATTTCCCATGGCTATGTTTGTGCTACAACAACAGAGTCAATTTGTAGAGACAGAGATTATTTGGTTCCAAAAGCCTAAAATTTTACTATTTGGCCCTTTATGGATGAAGCCTGCTAATCCCTGCATTAGATAATCTGAAGTAATAATTCCATCTCAGATTTTCTGATTTACCTCATTTGTCTGTTAGGAAATTATATACACACACACACACACACACACACACACACACACACACATATTTAATAATATGTAAGTTATATATATAATACAATATTTAATTAGAAATAATATAATGGATATTTTATTGGGAAGTAATATATATGTTTTATATATAATAAAATATTTAAGTATAAATAATGTAATTTATACATATATAAATACATATTCATACATATGTATCTACCCATCTAATTACACATACACACCATCAAGAAGTAGATACTTTTAGGGGCACCTGGTTGGCTAAGTCAGTTAAGCATCAGACTCTTGGTTTCAGCTCAGATCTGATCTCAGGGTCATAGGATCGAGCCCCACGTCGAGCTCCCTGCTCAGGGCAGAGTTTGCTTGACTTTCTCCCTCTTCCTCTGCTCTTTCCCACTTCAAGCACAAGCATGTGCAAGCTCTCTCTTTCTCACTCGCGGTCTCTCTCTGTCTCTCTCACTGAAATAAATAAAAAAATAAATCTAAAAAACCAGATCTAAGTACTTTTAAATTACTAGGTTTAAATGATCTTTCATAGTTCCCTTTTTATATAAGAACTTCTTGTATATAAATATATTTCAATTAATTTATAGAAGTAAAATGTGGTATAATTAACCCTTCTTTCCTGTATCCTCTGCTGAAGTTATTTTTTATTAAATATCTGTCATTCCTCTCTCATTCTTGCCCATTCCATTCCTTAATATTATATTGCATTGTGACTTAGCATTTGAAATGTGGTTGTAGTCAAGTTTGCTTCTCACAGGTGTTATCTGACACTGCTAACTGTACCTCACCCATCTCTACTCCAAGCCTTTTCTATTTGAGGTATTTCGACAAAGACTTGCACCAGTTGCTAAGTATTTGGGGAACCTAGACTATCAATTGTATCTCAACAATTATTGACATACTTAAGAAGCATATCAAAACATCCTTCTTCCTTCCCTCTTCCCTCCTTCCTTTTTCTTTCTTTCTTTCTTTCATTAAGTTTAATTTTCATGGATTTAATACAGTTGATTTTTGTACTAAAAAATATCCCTGACATATATCAAGGCAAAATGGAACAGAAACATGTGGTGCATGTTTTCTGAGTGAATGGACACTTGCTTTAAACAACAGTATGTCTATAGAATTAACATTCACTAAAAATAAATTTAGTTCAAGGGATTTTAGGTTGTTGCCATTTATTATAATGTTAAAAGGAGAAGTGATTTAGGTAGTGGTAGGTCATGCTGGCAGCTCCATGGGAGGAAACAGGGAGAGGATAAACATTGGGGAATCCAAGCTAGAGAAATCGGCTTGAAGATTTAAAGGCGTAGGATAAATTCTGCTTTATTGACTCATTGGTTTTAAAAGCATTATGGAAGAGATAGGACATACCTGTGTAGTGTGAAGTGTAAAAGAAAATACATATTTAATGTAAAGTACATGTATACATTATATATAAGATTAAGAAGTTTACCAATATTAGAACCTTATGCTTCAGTTTCTTTTTTTGAAATGAAAGATGAGTATTTAATGCCTATTAATTTTACTTTTAAAGTTTAAACAACTGCTGAGTTATATAACCAAGGATACATGCCTTAAGTCTGTAGGTAAGGGGTCATAGGTATGGATTAGGGTGGGGATAGTTTCTATGTGGGTGATAAGGACTGGAAGTTGTCCTAAGGTCCTAAGGTTTGTTCAGCAAGGGTCAGTGTACAGAGGGTGAGGGCCCAGCAGGGCATCCAGCTGCCACTGTCTTCCGAGACTGCTGGGTCCAGTCCTCCAGTTGTGTCTTCTCTGGAGGCTCCCTGAGTGAGAGACCAAAGCCCGGGGCCCTTTAAGGCTACATATATATATATGTATATATATATGTATATATATATATATACATATACATACACACACACACACACACACACACACACATGATACTCACATCCCCTTTAATGTTGAAAGACAATCAGGCCCTACTATTTCAAATAAGTTTGGGAAATCATCAGTACTATAGTTCAAATAATTTAAAGAGGAATCTTTGCAGAATGTTTTCAAGAATTTTCAAATTATACAGCATTCTAGACCAAACTGGAAACTGCAACTGTGTACAGTTAGTTCCAAGAAGAGACCCATTACCTGAATTCAGCAATGGGTTAAATATGTAACTCAAAATAATCATAATGTTTTGATCAGTTGCTTCAGATTTAAATTTATGTTACCCCATTTGTATTGTTGGCCCATTGATAATAACAGAAATTGAAAATAAGACCACCCTATTAAGTGTCATCACTAATTGAGTTTCTTCTCATTATTATTTTTGCTTTATTTTGTGTTTCATCTCTGGACTTCATCAGGAGTTGCTATAAACACTTCCCAGGCCACATAGTCATGATCAAAACTGCAGGGCTCCTTTGGTTGAGACACAGCCTTACTTCTAAGGGTAGAACGACAAACTCAACTCTGTTTATCTTCTTTGCAATAAATTAAATTACTACCACTCAGAAGATTTTGCAGACCTCACCCATTATTAAAATGTGTATTTCAGACCACCTTTAATTCAGCTTTGTTCTCCAAATTTGCAAATTTTCTCCTCCACCAACCTGAATGCAAAGATTAATTCTCTGCTATATTTTCATTTCATGTCATCTAACAAATTATGCTTATATTTACTTTATAACTTATGATAGGAAGCTATTTTTCTTCATAATTTTCACTCGCATTATCATTATATCATCATCACTGAGAAAAAAAAAAATGTCTTCCTAGCACTGACTCATGTCCGAAGCCAAACTAAGATCTATAGGAAATGCACGTATAAGGTTATTTAATTCTTTCCTTTGCAAATATGTCAAGCTTTACATCTTCTAACAAGAATTTTATTTTATTTTTGCCCCCACTGTCTGAAAGTAGATATTTATTCCAATAAAGCTGTTCCTGCTCTGAAACTCTGCTTTGGTCATTGTCTTCAATAAATTATTTTTAATATCTTCAAAGAGGGCACAATTTTGTCACATTATGGATCTCTTGAGGCAATGCAGAGATGAAATTAGAGATGGGTCCCTGGCTTCAAACTCTTGGGGCGCAGTCCCAGTTGCTATATATACTAGCTATGTGATCTTAACACTCCCCAGTTCCATTTTCTCATCTACAAGATGAAAACATTAAGAATAGTTAGCTCAATGAAGTTGTAAGGAGTAATAACAGAGTGGTGCCTAATCAAAGTAAATACATGTTAGCTGTTATCATTCCAAGTCAAGGTAGGTAACACATGGCAGGCTCAGTAACAATAAGGTTAAGTTACAGATATTTTTACTTTTTGAATTATCTTATAAATTAGAGGAATTTCTTAAGAGTAATCCCCAAAATTGAACCCTCCTACACTGTTGGTGGGAATGCAAGCTGGTGCAGCCACTCTGGATACAGTATGGAGGTGCCTCAAAAAGTTGAAAATAGAGCTACCGTACGACCCAGCAATTGCACTACTGGGTATTTACCCCAAAGATACAAATGTAGTGATCTGAAGGGGTACGTGCACCCCGATGTTTATAGCAGCAATGTCCACAATAGCCAAACTGTGGAAAGAGCCAAGATGCCCATCGACAGATGATTGGATAAAGAAGAGGTGGTATACATATACAATAGAATATTATGCAGCCATCAAAGGGAATGAGATCTTGCCATTTGCAACGATGTGGATGGAACTGGAGGGTGTTATGCTGAGTTAAATAAGTCAGTCAGAAAGACATGTATCATATGACCTCACTGATATGAGAAATTCTTAATCTCAGGAAACAAACTGAGGGTTGCTGAAGTGGTGGGGGGTGGGAGGGATGGGGTGGCTGGGTGATAGACATTGGGGAGGGTATGTGCTTTCGTGAGTGCTGTGAATTATGTAAGACTGTTGAATCACAGACCTGTATCTCTGAAACAAATAATACATATGTTAAAAATAAAAGAAGAATGTTGTAGGAAGGGAAAAATGAAGGGAAGAAATTGGAGGGGGAGATGAACCGTGAGAGATTATGGACTCTGAGAAACAAACTGAGGGTTCTAGAGGGGAGGGGGGTGAGGGAAGGGGTTAGCCTGGTGATGGGTATTAAAGAGGGCACATATTGAATGGAGCACTGGGTGTTATACACAAACAATGAATCATGGAACACTACATCAAAAAAAATCTAATGATGTAATGTATGGTGATTAACATAACATAATAAAATAAAAAAAAATAAAAAAAGAGTAATCCCCAAAATTAGTTATATAATTGGAACAGGTACATGAGCTTCCAAGATTATTGTCCTTAAAAGGACAGCATGGATTATAATTAACCTATAGGTTATGGATAATGAATTATATATTATACATATATATACATATATATAATTTTTTTTTTTTACTTTTTAGTTACAACTTCTCATTGCTTGAGAGGCTGCCTTGCCCTCTTAAAGTTGTCAATCTAGAAGAATTTAAAAAGATTTGAAATGTTTAATGAAGCAGTTGGGTGTCTGCACTGGGTAGGTGATAAGGGTATGTGTATCTTTAGAAGCCAGAAAGGAGTAATCTTCACAAGAGAACATTTGAGTCTTGAAGTTTTCATAAATTTATTTAATAGCAGTTCTAGATGGTGCTTTTACATTCCATTTTATCATAAATTTCGCTGTAGTATGTTGTTTCTCTCTGGACACTTTGACAGCTGAGTGGAAAGTTCTACCCTTTCTAATGGGTATTCATAGGGCAGTTGTCTTTAACACACACTGGTCCTAACACAGTTGGCATAGTTTCCTGACATTTTAAAAGTTCTTTGGTCAAAGGCGTTGCTTATTATTTGCTTAACTCCCTGGGAATTGTGCACTTAAACCATAAAATCCCTCTCTTCTAAACAGGGCCTCACATTACCACCTTTGCCAAAGGCCAGAAAGGATTTATCATGGTGCTACATCATGCATTTGAATATGAACTGACATAGATCTATAATACGGTTTAGTGGAAGTAGTTGATGTTGTCTGAATGATAACTCTTGACCTGAGAAGCTCTGAAGTAATGAAAGGGGGATAAATTTGCATGATTTGTGCCATAAGCAATATTTATAATGTAAGAGGGCTTTAAAGATTGATACATTCCCAGAGCAACAGATGAAAGAGACAGGAAAGGTTATTCGATGATCACCCAAGTGCGCTATTTATTTGCAAGGCTTTCATCTGAAAGATTTTCTTCGTTTTTTTCTCTTTCTCCCATTAATTTAGTATACAAAGGGGACATTGATAACTCCCTAATTTCAAAATATTCTCTGTAAGTTTAACTCTTTTAATCAAGGAAAGGAGGCACAGTACTGCTTGAAGAAATAGTTGATTGATTGCCTCACATTAGTTAAATGGCCTACAGTATTTTCTAAGTTTTTATACCATTAACTCCTTATTTTGAGAATCCAATAGCTTGAAGTATTTTTCACAAAATAGTTACATTATTGCTTTATCTAATTATCAATCTGTAGAAGAAAAATTGATTTGTAAAGCCCCTAAGAAAGTATATAATTACAAAGTTTAAGAATTCAAGTCTGAGGTTGACAACACACTTAAAGATAGTCCTCAGCATAATTTCTTCGGAATTAATTGTCATGAACTTTTAACTTTCTGTATCAAAATATGGAAAGTTTTCAAAATGGCTTCATACTCCTTATTTTTCCCATCTTAAAAATTAAATGATTCTATGTGCAGTGCTAAAATGAAAAGACTGGTGGGAAGAATCACTAAAGACAGTGTTCAAGAGAAATTTAAGTGTTAAGTCAGTTTTAATATCTACATATATTGTGGCTTTTATTCCTTTGGCAAATGATGTTGTGATAGTATAGTTGCGTCTACACACTTCTAAAACAGTTTAAACTAATTGAAAAGCAAAGAATACTGTCAAACATTAGATTTTATTCATAGTGTCAAATTGCTTTCAATGAAGATACAGAACAGGATGTTTATTCTAGAAATGTGGACAGAGGTTGAGCAGCCAATAAAAAAAGTGCCTGCTGCACGGGTTCACACTCTTGCCCTGCTTCCCATCACAAGCTCTGTGTAGGAGGTTTCTTTTCTCATTCTCTTTTTGGTAGATTAGATCTCAATGAGAAAAGAGTTGTGGATATTATGACTTACTTTGTAATATTCCCCTGAGGGAAAAATAAATTCATTCTCTCTTATCTCACGTCTCATGAAGCATGATCTAATATTGCTTAAATTATTTAGGAAATTAAGCCAAGGTAATACAAGAAATAAGCAGTACCAGAACCAGAGATCTCTTGCTTTTCAAATTTTTCTTACATTTTTAACAGTAATTTTCTCTGGGATCAGAGAATGTTTTCCTCTTAGAGTCACACAAAACATAAAAATGGCAGTTGATTAAAGATAATCACTTGGATCCATTCTAGAATCTTTAAGAACAGTAAGATTTGTACATACAGCATAAATATATATTTAATAATTAAATTATTATAGCAAATTAAATGGATCCAGATAAATTATTTCCTAAGCATTATGGTCTTGACCTAAAATCAAAAGACTGTTCTTCTCCAGATGGTCTCTGTTCCATCCTAGTAGCTTTGAAGGATAAGCCTGCTTACTGCCACTATGAAGATTTATTTTCAGTTGAGCACCACAGACTCACTGGAAAGATCTCTCAGCTTTACTAGCCTAAACTTAATAGGAAAATTCACATTTTCTCTGCATTATTTCCCTCACACCTGAGAGCATGATTCCAGGATATGGAATCAGTCAGTTCTAAAGCCGTAGACTTCAGCTGTATATTGGGTACACCACTGCCCTCTTGAAACATAACTGTGTACATCTTTGTAAAACAAGGACAATCCTGTTCTTGTGTTACAGAATTATTGTTAGGGTTATAATAATAAAATGCATGATAAAACCCCAGGCTCATTGTGAGTGGTAAAATGTTTGATAATGTATTATTACCTTCTTAATATCCTCTTATGTCCTGCAAGTGAGCAGAGAGTGGGTTATATTACAAGGTGGAGGTAGAAAATACATCAAAAAAATACCCCCTCTGTGAAGTTTTATCTCACCACCTGTGGCCTGAGATTTCTTCCTTTTCAGAATGTTCTTTTTTTTTAAAGATTTTATTTATATATTTTTGCGAGGTGGGGAGGAGGAGAAAGAGAGGGGGATGTTCAGGAGCAGGGAGGAGGGGCAGAGGGGCAAGCAGGCTCCCCGCTGAGCAGAAAGCCGGACTTGGGGCTGGATCCCAGGTCTCTGGGATCATGACCTGAGCCAAAGGCAGACGCTTAACCTGCTGAGCCATCCAGGCGCCCTCAGAATAGTCTTCACTCTTATTTGCCCAGTAATTTACCACTGAATTTGGTTGCTTGTTACGATAATTTTGTATGTGTCCTATTACTTCAACTCTGCTGTAAGCGTCTTGAGGGAAGGTATTTGGACTTTTAATTCAATCTAAATATACATTCTATGTAATAATATATAATCCATAAAATATATTTTGAATACAAAAGAACTTCAGGAAGTGTTTCTTTGAAAGAATAGGCCATGTACATGAAGTCAGATGGCCGTATTTCCATTTGTGTTTCTTAGCCTCCGCAAGCTACATTTCTTAGGCAAGTCACTTGATCCCAAGGAGCAGAACTACCCTCATTATACAATTGTTGTAGTGCTATCTCCCTACCACTTAGAATGATGTGAATCATACAAGATAATGAAGATGAAAGTACTCTAAACTTTAAGCATGTGCCAAGTTAAGAAGTTAAAGCTCTAACTTAGAAATGAGAATGAGAGCTGGCTCTTATGATGTCTCAGTGCATAATACTGTAATATTTAGTTGCATTTATGTACTGGAAATGACAATGTGATTTTGAAAATGCCCTCAAATACAGTAATTTGCAGATGGATGTGATCTGCTTATAAACAAGAGCTACTGTTGGGAGTACTCTATGTTTCCTAAAATCTGTTGTTGCATATCATGCAGACATATGAATAAATGTAAAGAAAATAATTAAGGAAAAATAATCAGTCACAGAAATGTCATGTTGCCAGCATCATGGATCCTCCCCATGGATGAGGAGGTCAGCTTGAAGATGGACTGAACTGGGATGAGAATAATTTTTATTATTTTTCACCCCCAGACTGAACTTTCACCCTTCTGAAAGAACAGTCTTGAAATTCAACCTCCCTTCTAGGGCTTTAATAAACATAGACAAGGTTTATTTCCATTTCTTTTAGAAACTGGAGTGAGAAATGTTGAAATACCACATGAAAGACGTTGCTTATAGGGTTTCCAGCTGAGACTGGAGACTGAAGTGCTGAAAATTCTCACAAGGGATTCAGGCCTTCATGATATTTCCAGACAAATCTCGTGACCCCCCAGGGACAGGGGTAAACTTACAGTGAGCATCCAGAGGCTCTCACTGGTAGACCCAGTTCCCTTCGAAGTTGTCTTGCACAAAGGGTAGTCTTGATGGTATTTTGCATTTGCTATGTTATTTACATTATTTGTTATGTTTTAAATAAGAAAAGAATGGATATTTTTTACTTAGTGTCAAATGTTACTACATTGTGGAAGATCCAGCTTCTTCTTCTTCCTTTTTTTTGTCTTTTTTCAATGACCTCTCCTCAACAAGAGGCTGGTGGAAAATGAAGCGTTACCTGGCCTAATAGGTTTCAATCTTCTGCATGGTCTGCTTCACTGATATTTTGGAGTCTATTAAAAGGGACTCAAAATTGCACAGCAGGAAGGCACCACCAAATAATTCCTTGAAGCTCTGTTTTCTAGATTATCAAAAAGAAAAATAAGAAAAATACTTAATGTATTAGTTTCTTTTGTTATTGCTCTGTTGATGTAAGATATGCTCCTTCTTACTAACAAATGACTAGGATTACCAATAGCATATCCAAGTAAATGACCATAAATGATAAAGAAATGAGGTTGAAATAAAATCATGACTATTGAAATAATAAGAAGGTAAATATAGTCTTTAGTTCAAAAAGTAAGATATCATATTGTAACAATCTTTCAAGGTATGTTGGTACTTTTTTTTTAAAGAAATAATCACTATTTACTGCAAATGATTGTCTTCGTTTTTAAAATAATGTGATATGGAAAACATAAGCACAGGATTCCTTTCCTATTCAACCTTCTTTGAGGATGTATATATCCTTGCATCATGAATATTCTTATTGATACCTGATGTTAATACTCAACCATCATCTCCTATAGGTTGACTCTGTCCAGTGCAAAACTCTGGGGCAAAACAGGGCTTTCCCTTGTGATGTCTGTTTTAGAATAAGAAACAGAATTTATACATAAGAATGATTTTATTGATTAGTATTTGTCTTTGAGTTGTACTAAAAACAGAGATGTTAGAGAAGCATACAAACACTGATTTTTGTATGGATACTCACTATATAATTTCTAATTAAATCTTGTCTTTCGAAAGATTGTTCTCTGGGCACCTGGGTGGCTCAGTTGGTTAAATGTCTGCCTTCAGCTCAGGTCGTGATCCCAGGGTCCTGGGATCAAGTCCCACATTGGGCTCCCTGATCAGCAGAGAGCCTGCTTCTTCCTTTCCCTTTGCCTGAAGCTCCCCCTGCTTGTGCTCTCTCTCTCTCTCTGTGTCAAATAAATAAATAAATAAATAAATAAATAAATAAATAAATAAATAATAAAACCTTTAAAACAAAGAGAGAGAAGAAAGAAATATTGTTCTCTTCCTATGATATGTTGGGTTTATTTTATTTTAAAGCAGATTCTCGATTTCACTTCTGTTGCGCCAAGTACATACCACAATGTTTGAACCACATCCTGCTGTTACTTTGGGCGAAAACATGAGTAAAAGGACAGAGAAGAGTGTCACAGTTGTTTAGATGCATAATCTTCATTATGATACAAAATGGCTGATAACAGATTTGGCGAATGGATATACAAGACAAGTGGAGTGATTTATTGAATGTGCTGGTACAAGCAGAAAGCAAATTTATTTTTTCTTATGACTTCATGCTTAACCCCATCCTCTTCATTCATTCTTTGACCCCATATACTCTCACGATTCTCACCCCATATGTTGCAATACTAATTCTCATAGCTTTTTCTATTATTTTATTTAACAAAATGTCAATACTGCTAGAGTAACCAACAGCCCAGGTTTGCCTAGCACTAAGGAGTTTCCTGAGAGGTGGGACTCTCAGTGCTGAAACCCTGAATAACTAACTGGGATGGTTTGTCAACCTAAATGAACAGCCTAGAAATCATGTGACTCCAATCTTCCTCAGGTCTTACTCAGACTTAAAACTCTGCTGTGCAAGAGGCTTTTGTGGTCAGATTTTGCACTATTTCTCATCTTGCTTTTCTCTCTTCCTTCCCCACTCACTCACTTGGCTGTTCCAGATTTGATTTTGGAAAGGGACAGAAAGGTCAGCCAGGATTGGTACAGGTGAAATCTATATCAGTAACCTCTGAGAGGAATCTGACTTTTCTTACATCCTTGAAATCCTTGATGTCAATTTAATCAGATGCAGAAGACCGATCTCTCTCATTTATTCTTCCTAATATTCCTCTGTAGAACGTCAAGGATTTGGGATGAATTTGCTTCATTTTGTCTTATAGTAGTTAATTCTCATGGTCAGGAAATGCCATGCAAATGAACTTTAGCTATGCTGCCCTAATGTGAGCCTTCCCTAAAACCTCAAAACAGAGATCTTAAAAAAAAAGAAAGAAAAATTAAAACAACAACAACAAAAAACAGAGGATGGCAAATTGAGATACATTGTTGCAACTGTTGAAATTATTCCCTTGATAAGTTTTCTTTCTTTTTTTTTTCTTAAAGATTTTTTTATTTATTTATTTGACAGAGAGAGACAAAGCAAGAGAGGGAACACAAGCAGGGGGGGTGGGAGAGGGAGAAGCAGGCTTCCCAGCTGAGCAGGAAGCCCAATGCGGGGCTCGATCCCAGGACCCTGGGACCATGACCTGAGGCGAAGGCAGACGCTTAACAACTGATCCACCCAGGCGCCCCTCCCTTGATAAGTTTTCAAGAATAATGTGAAAACCTTGTATTTATTGGGGAAGAGAGAAGAGAGAGGGATGTCTAGGGGAAATTGTGGGCTCCCAGATACAGTTCTTCCGTTACCAAACAAGGGATAATCTGAAACAATGTTTGTATATACTGCCTTTCACTGGTTGAAAAAGAAATGTCAATGACTGATAAATAATAGCAAGCCTTTCCTTCTTGACCTATCACAAATTGCCTGTGGGGTTTGTCAGTTCTCTGGATGTGTAGACAATCCAGGAAACTTACCAACCATGGAAAGATTCATATTTTAAAATATTATTAAAGACATCTAAGCTTTACTGTCAGGATAAAAGCTCTCTGGAAGGGCAAACAATCAAGTCCCAGATTTCCAAGGGTCTCTTTATTCTTTCCCCACATTTATTACCTTCTCTTCTGAATTGTTTCAGGATTTTATATATCCTATTAATTGCTTAAAGCACTCAAACGCTCTGCCTTTACAAATCCACAATACTTCCAAAAACAGTCTGTGTTCACACTTGGATGTGAATCTTTTTGAGAAATCAGGACACTTCCTATAATGAGTGAGGGAAATCTAAGATAAATCTTAGATAAATCTAAGCTCCCTTCATGAAATGGAAAAACAAGGCTAGATCTCAGCTTATTATATTGGCTTTGTTTATACCTAAATCGATTTCAACCCAAGTTTGACTAGTTTCTATCCTTACATAAATAATTTGAAATCATTACAAAATGTTTTCTGCTACAGGAACTTAAATCACACTTTATAAAAATAAACAATATTTGGAAATAAGAATGTATGCACTCTTAATCTAATACCAATTACTACTTACCATTCAAGTCTCATCATTCAATGTGGGAGGTGTTTATAAAGTTGGTCAACAGAACTGGCCTACGCTCTGCCTATAAAATATGCCTAAAATAACTGGAGTGACCCTTTATTCTTTTCTCTAAACCAAGGCAGTTTTAAAATGAATGGGATCACTAAAACTATTTAAAATCAAATAATTTTTGAATATTTGGTGATCAAAATATTATTTTAACATATTGGTAGATCTATAAATTAGTCCTAATAAGATTTGAATTTCAGAAAATATCCATAACATAAATATGTATTTTAAAGAAAAGCAAGAAAGCTCATTATATTTATATTATATTAAATGTATATATAATGATATATATAATGTTATTTAATATATAATTACATATTATGTTATATTAATGTTATTTAAGTATTTCTATTTTTATATTGATATTTCTCAATGTTTAAGAATAAATAATTTCTCTTGAGTCTTATTTCTATAATTAAATAGTATCTTAACCATATCTTAGTTTCTTAGCCATTCCAAAATATCTCAGTGGCATTTTTTCTAATTAGACACATGTTGATATGGTTTTATTTTTTAATATTTTTGTAAAATTATTTGCAATTTTCTTCAAAGTTGCACTTTATGGCTAGTAAATAAATATGAACAAACATATATACACATACATATGTAAATGAATAACCAAACAAGTAAATCTTCAATTGATTCTTTTCTGTAGATCCTAATATTTTAACTCATAAAATATTCACTCTGCAGGTGCTAGGATACTTAATAGGCTCACAGCACATTTTGCTAAGTGGAGAATATTCTCCATTCTAATGTTTATTGAAATATAAAAATATTTCTGCTGAAATGTTTTTACAGTTACTATTTTGCTTCAATTTAGACATTATTTAATTCAATAATTAATTTTACAAGGAAAACTTGCCAAATTAATCATTGCTATTTATTCTTTGTGAATTTTTTGCCAAATATAGATACTGCAATATCAAAGCCTTTCTCAATTTCAATCTAAAGACAGGCAAAAGAGCTTTTGGCTTTCGGCTGGGAGGAGGCCAAGGTGCAACTCTCTTCAGTCCTCCGAAATCCAGGGATATCCAACACCACACCACCTAAGTTCGACCCCAAGAAGATCAAAGTATACTTGAGGTGCACTGGTGGGAAAGTCACTGCCACATCTGCCATGGCCCCAAGATCAGCCCTCTGGGTCTCTCTCCAAAAAAAGTTGGTGATGACTTCACCAAGGCAACCAGTTATTGGAAGGGTCTGAGGATTCCAGTGACTGTTCAGAATAGACAGGCCCAGATTGAAGGGAAGTTCAGAACAGACAGGCCCAGACTGCCTCTGCCCTGATTATCAAAGCCCTCAAGGAACTTTCAAGAGACAGAAAGAAGCAGAAAAACATTAAGCACAGTGGAACTATCACTTTTGACGAGATTGTCAACATTGCATGACAGATGCAGCACCAATCTTAAGCCAGAGAATTCTCTGGAACCCTTAAAGAGAAGCTGGGGTTTGTCCAATCTGTGGGCTACAGTGTTAATGGCCACTGGCACTCTCATGACATCATCGATGACATCAGTAATGGCACAGTGGTACTGACCGACTAGATGAGAACTACAAAGGAAAATATTTCAATAAAAGTCATTTGACAAACAAAGAATAAATAAATAAATAAAATTTAAAAAACAAACAAAAGAATGAGAAAATATATATGTATTTTTGAAGTACATTTTGGTATTCAACATCAGCTTCATCACCAAACTTTTCTGGTTTAGTTATCCTAAATTTATACATATTAAATAATTATAAATATGGACAACTATAGGTTAGTTATTAGAACACTGCAGTTTCTCTAGACACAGTTACAAGTTATGTCTACACACAAAAAATAAATTCTTAAGTATATTTCTGCTCCCAAATTTCTTAATTTCCATTTACTCCATCATTTTCAGACTAATTTTCTGAATTTTTTTACTTTAAATTGAAATTAATATGCATATTTCACCTCAAAGCCAAATAATTCTATAATCTATTGAACTTTTTAACTGAATTACAACAGCATTCAAGATAATGTTTTGTCTTCAGCAAAACGCATTTCAAAAAAATCTAATTCCATTAATAGAATTAAAAAAATATAACCATTAAAAAATTAATCAATTTTTTGGGCGGTTAAGCGACTGCCTTCAGCTCGGGTCATGATCCTGGAGTCCCGGGATCGAGTCCCATATTGGGCTCCCTGCTCAGCAGGGAGTCTGCTTCTCCCTCTGACCCTCTTCCCTCTCGTGCTCTCTATCTCTCATTCTCTCTCTCTCTCGAATAAGTAAATAAAATCTTAAAAAAAAAAAAATTAATCAATTTTCTACTCAAATCATCTCATAGAGTGGCATAAAACTGGTATATCTGTTTGCAAAGTTCTTCTGCTAATGATCTAACACATTAAGAAATATGTATACATAGGGGTGCCTGGGTGGCTCAGTTGTTAAGGGTCCGCCTTCAGCTCAGGTCATGATCCCAGGGTCCTGGGATCGAGTTCCGCATCGGGCTCCCTGCTCAGTCAGAAGCCTGCTTCTCCCTCTCCCACTCCCCCTGCTTGTGTTCCCTCTCTCGCTGTGTCTCTTTCTGTCAAATAAATAAATAAAATCTTAAAAAAAAAATATGTATACATTTTTTTTTATTTTCTGGTGCATTCACAGGAAAACTTGAACTGGAAAATGAGAGAAATTAATTTAGAACAGTCGCCTGATGTAAGTGAAATGTCAAGCTTCAGCGGATGGTGTGTAAATGCACGTTCCATATCTATACATGTTCAATAATTGTGCTCGTCATATTCTCTTTTATTTTTATTTTTTTTAAGATTTTATTTATTCATTTGAGATAGAGAGAGAATGAGAGAGAGAGCAAGCACGAGAAGGGGGAGGGTCAGAGGGAGAAGCAGACTCCCTGCTGAGCAGGGAGCCCGAGGCGGAACTCCATCCCGGGACTCCAGGATCATGACCTGAGCCTAAGGCAGTCACTTAACCAACTGAGCCACCCAGGCGCCTTTTCTTTTTTTTTTTTTTTTGGTCATAGTCTCTTTTAAACAGTGTATTAGTTATCTATTGCTGCATAACACATTTTCTCAAAATTTAAGTTGAAACAACTCAGTTTTTGAATGCTGAAAATCCAGGAACAGGAACAGATGGATGGTTCTGGCTCCGGATCTCTCACAAGGTTGCCATCAGGCTGTGGGCAGAGTCTGTAGTTATTTCAAGACTCACCTAGGGCTGGAGAATTTGCTACCAAGCTCACTTCCGTGGTAGCTGGCAGGCCACAGTTCCTGTCTGGCTCCTGGCCAGAGGCTTTAGTCTCTCCCATGTGGGCCTCTTCACCGCAGCTGTTTTCCCCAGAGCAGAGAGAGAGAGAGAGAGAGAGAGAAGGTGCTCAAGATGAAACAGTCTTTTCTCACCTAATGTGGACGATGACATGCTGTCTCTTCTGCTATTTGTCCTACTGACCGACCTTTGTGTGGAGAAGACTATATACATGGTAGGAATAGCAGAGGCAGAGATCACACGCCTTCTCAGCAGCGTGACCATTCTTCATTTCAAGCAGTAGCTATCACCACACCCCTCATGCAGTATGGGAAAGGTTAACTGACATTTGCACAGAAACACATTTACCCTCAACTTTCTGGAGAAATAGAAATTTAGCGCCTAATTTTTCCTCAAATGTTTAGTTTTGTTTTCTTGCATTCATTGTGATCAAAAGAGTTCTTGTAAAAATAAAATGTGTTAGCACACAATGAAATAAATAGCATTAGAATGATGTCATGTAAAAAAAGTCAAAATAAGCACTACGGCAACTGTGTTCAGAGAGCTCTCTCCGTTTGACAGCAGAACAGCCAAGCCTGTATTTCCACACATATCTTGGAGAAACCAAATCTGTAATTATCCATATTTTCCACTGACCCATCGAACCAGGCAAACTTGCGTACTCTGCAGGATGTGGCATGGACAGTGATGTAAGTAGCTGGTGCAAGTGGCTTCACCCCAGCTGGCTGAAGAATGGATTTCAGCCCCCTCTCTCCTAAGAAAACACAAGAGTTAACTCTCCCTCACTGCTGCTGTCTGAGCTTACTTGTTCTTTTATTCAAGTATTGCACATCCTGTCCTTAAAAAGGGGTATAGTACTTTAGGGAAAGGGCAGAGAGGAAAAGGATGGGTATAGCTAATCACCCTTTCCATATAAAAGCCTGTTAAAGTGAGAAATGTACTTAATGTATTTGATTCTTCCAAATTATTAATGGAAACCATGTGAGACACTGGGAGTATTACCAAACCCATCTTAATTCATTAGAGTGTAATAATAACCAAAATGCAATAATGTAATAATAAGGCTTTATTTAAAAGATAATAAAAATCCAGAACAGATGCTAACTGTTGGTATCCCAGGCCAATAGAAACGAACCCAGCTTGTCCTAGCAAAGTCGGTGTACCATCACTTATCGCCTTAATAACTTCATACATAGGCTAACGTAGGTTACCATACATATGATGAGGATAGCATTTCCAAACATTTCACGGTAGTAAGGTATCTGTCACCAGTACTGTTCTTGGTAAATGCATTGTCACAAACTGGAAGTTGTGGGAAGAGTGGTGAAGATTTGGGGCTGGCGAAGTCCTAATGTTATTATCAGTTTCTTGTGAAAATACAAAGGAATCATTCCTATTATACTATGTTTGTCTCAAAAATAGAGATATTTTCATACTGTGAGAGGATGCTATTAATAAGGGTGTAAATACTAGATTAGTAGAGAGATGGTAAACAGTTTGAACAAACATTAAGTCATAAATGGTTGTTTGGGCAAATGTTAATTACATACCTATTTCTAATACTTTAAAGAGTGTTTAATAAGCCTGGAGTCATTTTGAGTCATTTCCATAAGCATCTTGGTATGTCCCCAAAGAGGAATTAATATTCAGGGAATAGGATTCCTACTGCATATGCTCATCAAGTCAGGAGACTTCAGGTGTGTCCCCACCCCCCATTTTACACCTTATTCAGTCAAGAGATTATTGCATTTCCTCAATCTAATGGTTCATGAGTTTTAAAAGTTGGCTTTTTAAAAAGTATCATTATGAAAAAAATTAAAAAGTATCATTATGAAAAATTAAAAGTATCATTATGAAAAAAATCATTATGAAAGATTATTGCATTTCCCCAATTTAATGGCTTATGAGTTCTAAAGTTGGATTTTTAAAAAGTATCATTATGAAAAAATATCAAAATGAAAAATTATGAAAAAAGTGTCAAATGAAAAAATTTTTTAGGGCTCCTGGGTGGCTCAGTTGGTTAAGCGACTGCCTTCGGCTCAGGTCATGATCCTGGAGTCCCGGGATCGAGTCCCACATCGGGCTCCCTGCTCGGCAGGGAGTCTGCTTCTCCCTCAACCCTCTTCCCTCTTGTGCTCTCTATCTCTCATTCTCTCTCTCAAATAAAAAAAAAAAAAATCTTCAAAAAAAATTTTTTTAAAGTATCATTGTGAAAACAGAGAAAACCTATGTACCTACTACTCAAATTTAACAAATGCAGAAATTTTGTCATGGGAATTGGTGGGTTGTTAGCCTTTTCAATATTACTAGATATTAAAAATTGGACTCTAGTATATATTGTAGCAATATAGTCTTATATGGTCTTTCTAAAATTTGATTTTCTACCAGTTTATTTCTACCAGTGTTTTATCAATTTTAATTCACCTAACATTAGAAAAATTGAGCATGTATTAATACAGTTAAGGTATTGCAGGGTTTTCATTTCTGTTTTAGCCGTTCATATCCTTTTTATGATTTTATTGACTTAAATTTATCTATTTCATTATGTGTAGATTCCTTATATGTGTTGTATAGTAATTCTTTTACCCTTAAACATTTCAAAATATCCTTTCCAAGTCTGTGACTTGTTTTCTTTCTTTCTTTTTTTTTTAAAGATTTTATTTATTTATTTGACAGAGAGAGACAGAGCAAGAGAGGGAACACAAGCAGGGGGAGTGGGAGAGGGAGAAGCCGGCTTCCTGCAGAGCAGGGAGCCTGATGCGGGGCTCGATCCCAGGACCCTGGAATCACTACCTGAGCTGAAGGCAGATGTTTAATAACTGAGCCACCCAGGCACCCCTGTGACTTGTTTTCTAACATTGGTTATACTACTATCTTTTGTCATAAAGAACTCCACCATTTTAATGTAGTCCAATATAGTAGCATTTTTTTTTCCTTAGATGATTTGTGCTTTATGTGTTTTCTTTTTGAAATCCTTCCCTCTACTTTGAGGTCATAAAAATAATGTCTTATGTTATCTTATGCAAATTTATCTTTTTTTCTTTTCATATTTATGTCTTTATTTAATTTGACATTTATCATGAGTAAAAACTGACATTTTATCCAGTACATAAACAATTTCCCATGCATCACATTTTGTTTTCCCAGCTTTCTTGCAATAATATTGACATATAGCATTATGTAAGTTTAAGGTGTACAACATGTTACTTTGGTGTATGTATATATTGTAAAATGATTAACACCATAAGGTCAGCTAACAGATTCATTAGTTCACATATTTACCTTTTGTACCTGTGTGGTGAGAACATTTAAGGTCTACTTTCTTAGCAACTTTTAAGTATACAATATAACCACTAACTATACTCACCACTCTATACACCAGATCCCCCATACCTCTGGAATCAGTCACACTAGGTTGAAGCCAGGTTGCAATGTTGTTACTGGATCTACAGTGGAGTCCGCAGTTGGCAAGCTTGTGACCAGGTACTTAGGCAGGTGTGGGTCCTGTCTGGTTTCTGTGGGGGATGGGACTGCCTCCAGGACTTTGGTCAATAGGGTGGCCCTGGGACAAGGTCCACTTCAAGGTCTAAAAGGAGGTACTCAGACAGTGAACCTATCATCAGGTGCATGGATGCGTGAGGCTTGCCACAAGGTCCCTGGGAGGAGCCCTGCCAGGTCACTGGGTGGGTCCCAAGGTGGGAGGAACTGCCCCAGGTGATGGCTGAGAAGGGCTGGGACTGAGTCCAAGCACTGCTTCAGGGTCCACAACCAAGACTGAGGGCTGCCTACCTGGCTCTGGAGGCACAGAAAAGAATGTCTCCCACCAAGTCCCTGAGGCAGAAGGAGGAGCCCATTGCCCATGACTGGGAGGGGGTGGAGCCAAGTACAGCGCCCTTTCAGAATCTCCAGGGATGCAGATAGGACCTTGTGCTGACTGGACTGCAAACGGACTGTGGCTGGGAGGGGCGGCAGCCCGTTACAGAGCGCTATCATAATCTACAATTGAACTGAGATGGGTGGGCTTAAAGAGGGACTGAAGTTGAGTTACAGGCCACTTCAGTGTCTGCAGCCAGGAACAAGGTCTATTACTTGAGGCATGTGTGGACGTGACTCTCCTCAGGTCCCTTCACATATGGTGCTGGTGACCAGGACCAAGGCCAAATGTGACTGTAGCCAAGTCCTACCTGAACTACAAATCTCCTACCTGGATCCCACAAAGGCACTTTTGACCATGGGTGACTGCCGCATTCTTTTCGCTGAAGGGGTATATGAATGGGGAATCTCTTAGTTTGCCATTTGGCTGACATTACTCCGTACATCACATACTGATTCACCCATGCTTATGTTAGCTCTTTGTGTATATATAGATATTTAGTGTATCAGCACCTGTTCGTAAACCTACATACATAATATCTGATATATGCTTGCTTCTATTTTTTGATTCTTTATTCTATTTCACTATCTGTCTATTCCAAACAGTGCTATGCTATTTTAAGCATCATATATCATAATAGATCTTGGGTTCTGGTAGATTAAGTGTCATGGCTTTTTCCTGACTTTAATGCAAGTATTTCTAATATTTTACCAATAATATAATGTTTGTCATATTGCTTTGGTTATCTTTATCATGTTAAAATATTTCCTTGTATTACAACTTAGAAAATTATAAATGGATATTAAATTTTATTGAATGCTTTTCTGCATTGGCAACACTTTTTTTTTTAACCTTTAAGTGTTTTGTTACCATTACTGAATTTTGTTTACTATTACTTAGCATTTTAGGATTTTATATTGTGCTTGTGAAATACTAATTTCAATATAATGCTAAACTCACACAAATTTGAAGAGATTTCCCTCTCTAGTTTTCTGGAGGAATTTGTGTATAATAAGGCTTAGATGATCCTTAAAAAAATGTCCCTATAAATCTTAGTTGGTTTATTAGATCTCTGATGCATTCATCCAAATATTTCCTATATACATGCCCAAATTTATTACAGACGGTCTCCAACTTTTAATGGTTTGACTCACCATTTTTTGACTTTATGATGTTGTGAAAGTGACATGCATTCAGTATAAAACTTACTTCAAAATTTAATCTTTTCTTAGGATAGTGGGCGATATACAGTATTATCCTCTCTCATGATGCTGGGCAATGGCAGCGAGCCTCAGCTCCCAGTCAGCTGCATGACGACGAGAGTAAGCAACCAGTATACGGACAACTATTCTGTACCCCAATGGCCATTCTGTTTTTCCCTTTCAGTACAGCATTTAATGAGTTACATGAGATATCCAACACTTTATTATAAAATAAGCTTTGTGTTAGATGATTTTGCCCAACTGTAGGCTAACGTTAAGTGTTCTGAGCATGCTTAAGTTTGGCTAGGTTAAGTTGTGATGTTCAGTAGGTTGGATGTATTAAAGGCATTTTCAACTTAATGATATTTTCAACTTACAGTGCTTTTACTGGGATGCAGCCCCATGGTAAGTCAAGAAAGATCTGTAGTTACATCAACAGTAATGTTTTACTGAATTGTCTAATGTACTGTTACCTAGAAATGATACCCTCACTGTTGTTACTTACATCCAGCTCTTTTCCTTTATTGCATTTCCATAGGATTCTGTGAACATTTTTCAACAAAATTTTATGAGTCATAAACTCATTGTTGATATGTATGAAGACTGTGTTAATTTTACTTCCGTTCTAGCTGGATACTAAATTCTAGACTGATATGACTGTATTTTATTATTAAATCTCTTATTGTAGATGCAAAGTCAGCCATTACTTCTTATAGATATTTTTTCATCTCTTTATTTGCTTTACAAGTAGTTTGTTAGAACTTTAAATATCTCTTTTTATTATCTTCTGGCCTCCGTTATTGGTAAGAAGAAGTCAGTGATGTTTGGAATGTTGTTTCTAATTTTTCAATTTACACCTCTAATTGCAATATAAAAATGTTATTAGAGAAAAGTTTCTTAAAAGTTGAGATTTTGGGGTTACGGATTATAGCTGTGATCTCTATCTTCAAAAGTTCAATCTTAGGCCAGTCTTTTTTTTTTTTTTTTTTTTTCAGGACCCCCTGTCCTGAATACTGGTTAGAGCCAGCAACGGTTTATTGAAAGTGGCAATAGTCCAGGGGTGCCACCTTCAGGCCTGGATGTGACTCTTGGCGCTGAAGGCCAGGTAGTAGATCACTAGGCCGATGGCTGCAGCCAACACCTCGGTAGAGACCCAGGGCCCGGTCCATGTGCCCCGAGGGTCCACACTGACTGTGAATAGGGGCGGGATAACGGAAATGTCATTATTTCTCTGAGCCTTCCTCAGGAGGCTGTAGGACTCCTCATCGAAGAACCTGACTTCGTAGGTACCTGCGTGGGCGCTCTTGTGGTCTAGGCTCCAGGATACCTGATAACGCCCCACATCCTGGCCCCGGGTGACAGGAAATTGTTTTCCACTGACATCAGCCTAAAGAGCCATGTTCTGGACCCTGTTCTTGCACGTCAGGGAGATCTCCACGATGAAACAGTCTCAGTGGAAATGACGGCATCCGAGGTGGTGTAGCAGGAAAGGGTGATTTGGGGCTCCACGCAGGCTTCTGCTGAGCAGCAGGAGAGGCTGGGCAGCAGGAGTAGCGCCAGGGCGCCGAGAGACGCCAGCGCCGCCATCGCCTCTTCTCTGCCAAGGGAAAAAGACAGCGACTCCCCTGAGCACCAGGGGCAGACGAGGAAGCGCGACGCGGAAGCAGCAGTGGCAGCCAATCAGGCGCCGGCGGGCCGGGCGGGCCTGTGACGTCGCTGGCGGCGCTGACGGGTCCCCCCCCCCAGACTCGGGGCCCGGGTGGCCGCCCTGGGCCAGTCTTTTTTTAACAACTTTTAACTGCTCTGGGACAAGGTGATTTTTTCTCTTTTCTCAAATTTTGAACACTTATCTGATGAAAATTTGCATCACAACTCAATTTATTCTGTTTCTTTCTTTCCTTCCTTCTTTTCTTCCCTCCTTCCTCCCCCTTTCGTTCCTTTCCTTTCTCTCTCTTCCTCCCTCCCTCCCTCCCTCTCTCTTTCCCTTCCTTTTTTTCTTTTCTTTCTTTTCTTTCTTTCTCTTTCTTTCTTTCTTTCTTTCTTTCTTTCTTTCTTTCTTTCTTCACATTACACATGTATCTTCTTATTTTCCTTTTAGCTTATAATTTACACCAGAGTGGGGTCCTTTTATATGTAGACTATTAAAAAACAAAAACAATGTAACACTTTATTTATTGGGAAACTGTAGTTTTTGTCATTAAAACATTTTGACAAGTTAAAGTGACTTTAAGACTTGTTAAAATTAGATCAGTGAAGCTGTTGATGACCTCAGTGCCTTTATCTTAACATTGAGGGTTTGGAAGCTGTGGATTTATAGCGGTACATACAGTAGATCCTTAAAAAAAAGAAAATGCATCTCAGTGAAACATTTTTCTTTTTAACAGAATATTTCACTCTTTTAAATAGGTTTCTTGAGGTATAATTGATATACAAATTGATATATTGGTGTACAATTGAGTATAACTGCACATATTTAGTGTGTTCAGTTTGATGAGTTTGGACATATGCAAACATCTATGAAACCATCACCACAATTAAGGTAATAGATGCATCCAACATCTCCCAGAGTTTCCTTGTTTCCCTTTATTTTATTTTATTTATTTTTTTGTGGTAAGTACACATAACATGAGATTTTCCCTCTTAATAAATTTTGAAGTGTATGACACTGTGTTGTCAACTATATGCACTCTGATGTACAGCATACATCTAGACCTTACTCATCTAGCATAACTAAAACTTTAAACCCAATAAGCTACAATTTTTCTTTACTGTCCCCAGTCCCTTGCAATAACATATTCTCTGCTTCTGTGAGTTTCACAACTTTGGAGATTTCATGTAGATGGAAACTTACAGTATTTGTCCTTTGCGACTGGCTTATTTTACTTAAAAAATGCCCTCCATGTTCATCCACATGCTCACAAATTAAAGGATTTTCCTTTTTTTTTTTTTAGACAGAAGATATTCTTTTGTATTATATACCACATTTTTTTATCCATTCACCCATCAGTGGACTTTTAGCTTGTTCCCATAACTTGGCTACTATAAGTAATGTTGCAGTGAACATGTGAGTGCTTATATCTCTTCAATATCCTGATTCCAGTTCTTTTGGATTGTACCCAGAAGTGGTATCACAAGATCATATTATTTCTATTTATAATTTTTTGAGAACGCTCCTATTTCTTTCCACTGCAGCTAAACCATTTTACACTCTCACCGATAGTGAGAATAGGGAGTACAAGCGTTCCAGTTTTTCCATAACCTGACCAACATTTGTTATTATTATTATTATTTATATAATAGCCATCCTAAGTTGTGTGATGTGAAGTGCTGTCTCACTGTAGTTTTGGTTTGCATTTCCCTAATAATAAATGATGTTGAACATCATTTCTTATACCTGTGGGCCACTTGTATGATTTTCTGGAGAAATGTCTATTGTTCCTTTGTCCATTTTTAAGTTGTATTATTATTATTATTTATACTATCTTGCTATTGAGTTATAGGAGATTTTTATGTATTTTGGAAATAAACTTATCGGGTATATGGTTTAGAAATAATTTCTCCCATTTTGTAGGTTTCCTTTTCATCTTGTCAATTGTTTCCTTTGCTGTGAAAAAAGTTTTAGTTTGACGTAGTCCCACTTGTCAATGTTGTTTTCATTGCCTATGCTTTTGGTGTCGTATTCAAGAAATCATTACCAACACCAATGTCAAGAAAAATGTTTCCTGTTTTCTTATAGGAGTTTTACAGTGGTAGATCTTATATTTAAGTCTTTAATCTATTTAGAGTTGAGTTTTATGTAGGAAAGGGGTCCAGTTTTGTGTGTGTGTGTGTCCAATAACTTACCAATACCGTTTGTCGATGAGAGTATCCATTTCCCATTGTGTGTTCTTACCACCCTTGTCAAAGATCAGTTGACCATATGTGCATAGTTCATTTTTTGCTCTCTATGTGGTGTCATTATGATTGCCAGCATTACCAACTACATTTGTTGGTAGACAATGTATATTTATTTGAAATCTGTTTTAGTCATGATCATAGTAAGTTTATTACTCCTATTAATATGAAATATAATTTTCTATGACTTGCATTTTATCATTATTTGGATACAGATGTATGGTAATGAATATTTATATCTATTTTCCACCCACATCCTCTCAATATCTTTGGCATTGCTGCTTGGAAGATGATAATCAAAGAGATACCCTTAATGGTTAAAAATATCGGCGCCCAAATCCCCACCAGCCTCCCATTCTTCTGCTTGATCTCTCTCAATACCTGTCTCATTCTGACTTGGTCTTAGGATGACTCATATATTTTTAGAATCATCTAATTTGTTCTCTCTACTCAATGATTCTGCTCTCTGGAGGCTTTCACTCTGGCTGTCCTCTTCTCAGCCTTGATGATGGGAGCTGGGCTTTGGGTCACCTCATTTTTCTCTCCTTCACCATTATTGCCTTGTCAATACTTTATTGTTTCCTCTTTACACATCACTTCTTTTATTCTCTCACCATCTTATTGTTTTCTACTCCTATTGTGACTGTTTTGAGGTGACCAAAAAAAAAAAAGAAAACATTATACAATGCCTCTAGTATAAGACTTCACTTGGATGTGTATTTTCACATTTTCACGGATAACCTTCCACTCCACCTTCCCATTTTTTGAACTTGTCTCCAGAACCAACTACCAAAAATAAAATTGAATTAATGCAAGTTATGAAACAAATTTGCTTAATTCTGTGGCAACTGGGCACCGCCCAGACTTTTTAGCAAGAATCTGTCATAAGACCTGCTTTCACAAAATGCCTTTAGTGACAGCAGAGTCAATAAATTGTAGGTTAGAGAAACTTAGGCATGGGCTCTCAGGTGGTTGTTGAAGGACACTAGAAGTCACATAATAATGATCACTTAGATCGGTGTTTAGAGATGAAAGAATCAATCTGAAAAAAAATATGCAGCAGTTAATATCATAGTTTAGTGAATGGTTTCATGGAGAGGGGTAGAGAGAACAGAAAGAAATCAAACTGTCTATCCTTCAGGTTTCTAGTGTGAGTAATGTAGAAAGTGAAATCGGGAAGAGAAAGTTTTAGTTTGGAAATTACAACTTTATTTTTTAAATATTTCAGTTTTTGATTGAATGATCAATTTTGAAGTCATTGTCATAAATGTGGGAGAAAAAACTAGTTACTTAAAAACTTACATTGAGAGAGCCACAAATATCAGTGACTTGTCAATGTTTATCTAGAATATTTTCACAGAATGTTGTTTTATTATTGAAAAACTAATTGTGTTAGTTATTTTGTTCCATACCAGACATTTTAAGTTATTTTATTTTATTTTATTTTTAATTTTTAAAAGACTTATGTATTTATTTGAAGGGGGAGGGGCAGAGAGGAAGGAAGAGAGAGAATCCCAGGCAGACTCCCTGCTGAGCATGGAGCCTGATATGAGGCTCAGTCTCACAACCCTGAGATCATGACCTGAAATCAAGAGTCAGTTAACAGGCTGAGTCACCCAGGCGCCCTAGATTAATTTTTTCTTTAAATACATGTCAGATTCTATAGTGATATCATGGAAAAATGTAAATGATTTGATATACTGTTAAATAAAAAAGCAGATTATAAAGTAAAAAAAAATAAATGTACGTCAGATTCTATAAGTTTTCTGGAGATGCCAAAATAATTTTGTATATGTTAATATTTAAAGAAAAGCAAAGGTAGGTCATGAAATGATTGTAAGAAAACAAACTCCACAGTTACAAATAAAAATAAAAAACAACATACTTTTAAAAAGTAATTATTGAATTTTGCTGCCCTTAGCTTCATAATATTCAACAGCCAAAACAGCCAGTTAGAGGAAAAAGAAAAGAGAAGAAATGTGTTCACACAATAATTTGACTCGACAATATTCTGTGATAGTTTATTTCTAAACAAGACACTAGAAGGACACTAAGGACACTTGAAGATTTGTAGAAATAAGTAGCAAACACCACTCTGCATTTTTGCATACTAATTTGTAACCTTTATATTTTATAGCTAAGTTCCTTGACAGAGTCTGGCTTTGACCTAGCTGTAGAAGGAACCTACTTCAGGACCAAGTGCTCTATCTTCATGTACACCAAAGGACCTTCTGCTGGAGAACATGAATGAGCAGGCTACAGGAGAGTTTGTACTGAAGGACTCTGAACCTCAGACCACACAAAGATTCATGGACAGCCTACTTTAGACCATCCATTTTTGTATTTTAGGTGCAGTGTGCCATTCTTTGTAGTCAAAATGTTTAAAATGTTTTCTGAATGAAAGAATAAATGTTACTTTACCAGCAATGACCTCTTTGACAAAATGGAAAGAACTCAATCATTTCCAAAGTCTGGAATGTCACTTTTCTCTAAAGCTACGTCTTCATCTCTGTTTTTCTTATTTTCTTTAACCTTCCTATCTTGATTAATTCTTTTATAGCCCTCTCTAAGGCGTTCCAGAATAGTGACCGGCACTTTGTAGACTTTAAATAACATTAAGTTAATGAATGAATAAATTAATGACTAAATGAATGGATGTATTCTACCATTTTGAATGGACCCCTAAACAGTTACTCTTTAAATACAGAAGTTATTTTTGTTTTTCTTGTCATTTTGATACTATTAATATTGGTATTGTTACCAACTTCCAAAGGCATATCTTTTTTTCAGGTTTTAACACTTTTTATTTGCATATTTCAACAATTGTGCAGCCCAGTAATTAAAATCATTTGAACAAAAAATGGCACTCTGATTAAACTGCATTTACAGCCTGCAGGATACCTTGGACCCGCTTGGCTTTTCTCTAGATTTCACTGTCGTCCCACCCAGCTTCTTTCTTCATCAACATGCAAGTTCTTTTCCTTCCCCACCAGCCAGACAGATAGATGGGAGAGGCAAGTGTGGCTTTCCTTGTCAGTAGTTCTCCATTCTTTGATGTGAAAAGGAGCAGCACAGTCATTTAAACTCAGTCCAACCTCTTTGCATCTTACAAAGTTAAACAGTTAAAAGAAGTAAAAGAAGGCAATGTTTGTGGAATGCAGGGTGCCTCTTGGGGGCACACACCTCATTAGAATTCCCCTGCTTGCTTCACCTGTTCAATTGCTTCTTTTGAAGGCATTGGATTTTTCCCTTGTGTTTCTGTCTTCAATTTTGACTTAGCAGATATCTCAATCTCAGCCATATCGGGTTTGTCAAACATGGTTGCAGGGGAGGCGGGAGCAAGGCAGGGAGCAAGGGAAGTCTGATCTGCGGTCTGCGCAGTGGCTACTGCCGTGTCCAGAGGCAAATTTTAATGGATTCTCCCATATCCATGAAACATATAGTTACTTGACTCTGAATTCTTTAAGACATCATTTTAAATGTTGAATGATAAGCTAAGTGTAACCACGATATTCTGTGTTCTGGGATGATTTTGTTAATCCCTATAGAACTCTATGAAGTGGGTATTCTATTTATCCTCATTTTATGTATGAGGAAATTAAGTGTCAAATAAATTAAGTAACATAGCCTGTAAAAAAGACAAGATTTAAAGTCAGATCTGAGTACTTATAACTTGTCTTAATATTATCATATTCTGCGGAAGCCCATCTTGCTTGAGAGTAACCCACTCATCACTCTAAACCATGCAATTCCTTAAATTTCTCCATGCCAGTGTTCTACTCCAGAACTGAGTATGATCTTTGAGAAAAGCTTCACATTAGAATTCCAGTACTACATCTCTACCATAGTGTTTTATCATTCTGACACTATCACACTCTTACCCTCACCTTACCCGCTCTGAGCTTCTGTAGAACTTCTCCTTTGCTTGATGCCTTTTTCTTTAATCTGTCATCCCTTCCTGCCCTAACATATTTTCTTACTCAGCCTTGAACAAGTAGTGACACTTTTAGTTGTAAGAACAGAAACCAGACTCAAATTATTCAAGCAAAAGTTTATTTGTCAATCTTAGACTACAGAGTACAAAAATGTATTGACTCCAAATGACAGGATTTAGGTGTTCAACTGAGTTTGAATATGGCTCAGTTCAGGTGCTAAAGTATCTCATCAAAATATTGTCTCTCTCTCTTTTACTCCTAAATCCTGATTTTTCTAGGTGTATGAGCTCCTGGCTAATATATATATACACATATATAATCATACATATATATACAAATTTGTATTCTATCTTCCTTATTCTCAGCAAATGTATGCAACAAACTTAGATTAATTTAAGGCCTTATAAAGCATGAATTCTTTTTATTTCTGACCATCTTCCAGTTTGAAGTTTTCTAAATGTATTCTCCCTCCCTTCCTTCTAGCCTAACATGTTGAGGTATATTCTTTTGTTGTTACTCCATTTTTAATTATTGTTACTATCGTTATTCCATTTCCCATAGTACTTACCCATAATATCATCTGTACTTGCTAGTGACTTCTTTCCTTCACCTTAAATATGTTCTCAAACTTTAAGAACACTCATCACACATGCCTTCCTGTCCTGTGATACTGCTTCATCACCCTCCTTCCTTGCTCAGATGGGATTTTAAAAAGTTAAGTCTTCACTAGCACTTCCTGATTCTTTGCTTCTTATTTCCTTTTTTGGCTCATTGCCTTATAGTTTCTGCCTCTACTCTATTGAAATTGTTTCGGCAGATATTGCCTATAATGTCCTTACTGTGAAATTCAATTGATAAATTTCAATCCTTATCTTACTGGACATATGGGCTGGTTCTCTAATGCTTTTTGATTACTTGGCCATCATTAAAGCTCTCTTACATTCTTTTTTACTTTTCTGACTATTACTTTCTGGCCTTCTTTATGAAATTCCTAAAGGTAGGTCTTATCCAGGGTTCTCTCATTGGATCCACTATGTTTTATTCTAAATATGTTAGCTGGAAGAGCTTATCTAAAGATTGAGCCCTGATGGTCCCCTTGAAGTCTGTCTTTTTCATCCAATAACTGTTTTGCCTTCTTCCCTTATTTATGTCCCACAAATACTTCAGATTCAACATACTAAAGCTCACCATTTCTCTAACTGGCCTCCCTAGTGTTGGTGCTCCCCTTCAGATGAAGTAGAGGTTAACCACTGTTGTAGTTACTGTTACCATCATCATCATCATCACTTGATATTATTATATTTATATTTATAGAATCCCTTTTAATACTGGGCACACAATAGCTTTTAAAACAATAAACTGTGTTAATAAATAATGCCTTCCCATCTTTTAAGCAAACTTCCATACAACTTTCTGAGAACATATCATCATTATCATTAGTTTAGTCCTCTTCCTAAACTAGGCTAGCTTTGAGAGATAAACTATAACTTATTATTATACCTCTTGTTTCTTCACAGTACTTGCCCCTTTGTTGAGTTTAGTAAATGTTATTAAATAAAATAAATGAAGATTTTCTACCAATAAGACTTAAATTTTGTTCTAATTGAAATAATTGAAATAGAACCTTCTTTCATTTTCTTCTTCTCCCCCCCACCCTTCTCTCTTCTTCTCCTTCCTCTCCCTCTTTCTACTCCTCTCTTCTCCTCCTCCTCCTCCTCCTCCTCCTCCTCCTCCTTCTTCTTCTTCTTCTTCTTCTTCTTCTTCTCTTCTTTTTCTTTTCTCCTTCTTCTCCTTCTTCTTCTTCTTCTCCTTCTTCTTCTCCGCCTCCTTCTCACTATTATCACTCACTGTATTCATTTACTAGGATTACCATAACAAAATGCCATAGGCTTGGTAGCTTAAACAACAAAAATGTATTTTCTCCCAGTTCTAAAGGCCATAAATTCAAAGTCAAGGTACCAGCAGGACTGTTTCCTCTGAGGGCTCTATCCTTGGCTTTCAGATGGCCAGCATATCACTGCACCTTCACATAGTTGTCCCTCAGTGCATGCACACCTTCAATGTTTCTCTAGGTCTTCTAATCTCTTCCTATAAGGGAAGAAGTCAATTGGATTAGGGCATACCCCAGAGTCCTCATTTTAAATTAATCACCTCTTTAAAGCTCCTATCTCCCATGATAGTCACTTTCTGAGGTACTAGAGTTTAGGACTTCAACCTATGAATTTTCCATGAATACATTTCTGTCCATAATGCTCACTCATTTGGTTATTTCATCTTTTCTCATTATGTAAAGTCATGAGATGATGATCATGATTTATTTCTAGCCTGGACCAATCCCCTAAAATACAGTCGTGCCAACCCCATCCTTCCGGTGCTGTAAGACAAATGCTTCTCAACTCAACACTTTCTGTTTCATCCTCTTTCTAGTCCATTAGTAAACTCTTGGCCCTTCCTTCAAAATACATCCAGATCTTGACCATCACTTCTTATTACTTCCTCTATGGTCACTGCACTGCAATCAACCAACTTCTATTTCCAGAATTGTTGTAAAAGCCCCATATCCACCCCTGGCTTGAACCTTCGCTTATGTCCTACTTCAAACCATCTGTAGTCTTTCCACGGTAGAATAGCCAGAGTGATCAACTTTAAAAACTAAATCAGATGATATTGCTCTTGAATTCAAGATTTCTAGTAGCTTTCTATCTCGCTCAGGGTAAAAACAGCAATAAAACAGCTCATGGTCATTAAATGATTGGATTCCCACACAATTTGCCCCCATACCACCATTACTTCTTTGACTTATTCCTATGTGACTACACCATTCACTCACTCTCCTCTTGCCACACAGGCCTCATAGCTTTTCTTCTACCACATTATGTATGTTTCTATCTCAAGAACATTTCACTTGCAGTTCCTTCTGCTCTGGAGTGCCACTCCCCCAGGCATTCTCATGATTTATTCCTTAATCTTCTTCTGACCTTTACTCAAATATCCCCTTTTCAGTGAGACTATCTATGACTTCCAAACAGAAAATAACAGACCTCCCATGCTCTACTTTCTTTCTTGTTTTGCTTTCTCCCAATGTATTTGGGGGAAATCTTTAATATTTTAATGATTCATTTATTTTATATCTTGTCTTCCCCCACCCCCAACTACATACTCACTAGAATCTGAGTTCTATGGGAAAACAACCTATTTTTTTTTTCTTTTTCATACTCTAGAAGAAAAAGAAAGTTTGCAGTTGTAGCCAGCAGTGATAAAGTATGTGATTCTTGAGATTTGAGGTATTATTCAGATATTCTAGAGATATTATTGTTTTCTATAGGCTAGGCATTGCTTTTTATTAATGTTGATATGAAGATAGATTGTTTCTGATTTCTAACTCCAAAACTTATATTAGGTGTTCTGTAAATATTGCATATAAGTGATGATCAGAGTAATATCTTATCAAGAATATGCTAAATGCTGTTATGTTTCCTATTTTTCAGAAAGACTAAAATACGGTATTTAAGGAAAACTGAACTTTAACTATTTTCTGCACAGATTGTCAGCATCGGAGCCTAATTACAAGCATTTATGTGTCATTACCAGCCTTTTGAACCTAACCATCAGAGTCTAGCCGATTCACTGATTCACTATTCACTGATGTTTCTGTCATGTGTCTACTCATTTGAAAGCATCCTCAGAAAAACTAAATACAACATTTGTGAAAGAGAAAAGCAAGTTCAGTCCTCAGGTCATCTTTCTATGGGGGATAGGCTATATGAAAAATAAATGTTAGTCCATGAACCCAGAGATGCAGAGTATCACATATTACTTCCTGGTCTTAAATTAGCTTTATTTTTGACTCTCAATTCCAAGCCTACCTTGGAGCCATGAAAGGTAACTTTATTTTTCCTAAAGATCCCTTTTCACTCCAGGATGGTGCAAATCCTCAGTGACCTAAAGGGTGGGGATACCTAGAAGTTCACTTCAGTCCTTAGTCATCTTTCTTTCCTGGTTAACACAGAGACCCAACTGTTCCAGTGTTCCCTCAGGGTGCTGGCTTTACTGCTCCTGTGCCTTACATAGAGCCCCAGAAACACTCACAGGTCTGAACCCAAGTAAATATTACTTTTGATGTTACTCCTCCCAGGACAGGAACAGAAACAGATAATGGGAAAAGGGGTACCACAGGCATTTGTTGGTTCGGAAACTTCTCTCTTGAAAAATTTTCTACTTTTCAGCTCCTTACAGGACATTTAGCTTTATCTCCTTAATGCTGTGAGGTTTTGAGAAAAACAGATGCCTTCAGGGGAATTGTCTGTGGACAACTTCTGCTTGCTGCATTGCTACAAATCTCCCCTGGGGAAAGAAAGCATAAAAACCTACCCCTGCTTGAATGAAAAACAAAATGGGAAAACAAAGAGAGACAAAATTCACACAAACATCTTTGAAATGTTACTGCCACAGATTTAATTTTATTTGGAGTTACATCACATAAAGTATGAAGAGAACAAAAGCACCTAATAAGCAAATGAAATAAAGGTTTTACGATTTCATCAGAAATAGTTGAAGAACTAGGGGTAGTTATTCTTAAGAGAAGGAAAATATTATGTAGTTATTTTGTTCTCAGTTGCTCTGAAGGAAAGAAATGAAGAGAGGCATGTTTCAGTTTAGCGTGAAAAAGGAACATCAAAGTTTGATGAATATGGAGAAAGAAAAAACTGGATTTATTCCCAGTTTCTCAATCTCTGGGCAAGTCAGATAGTGTATGAGTCTTAAGTTTTTAGTCTCTCTCTTTCTTTCTCCTTCATTCACGTATTCAATAAATGCTTATAGAGTACTTTCTATGTTACAGAATTCAAAGCACTGTGTTCAGTTTTTTTGTGTCAATGAGCAACAAAATTTAATACTTTGCTTTCATGGCATTTACTGTTTAGTGAGGGGGATAGAAATTAACCAAATAGCAGTTTAACTTAATGGAGAATAACAGTAACAAGAACTATGAAGGCAAATACTAAAAATGGAGTTGTGACTGAAGACTAAGGCCAATTCTGTGAGGGCTGGAGAGTACAGTTGAAGGTGGACTGGGGGTAGTTTCACAGTGCATGCGACGTCTGGTGAAAGGGATGAGATGGGTAAGGTCTTTGAGCTGAGAAGTGAGTGCGCTGCCCTCAGGGAACTGAAAGAATGTCAGTGAAGAAAGAAAACTAGAGGAAAGAAGAAGGAGCCTGGAAAAAAAGACAGGGCTGAAACCACATAGAGATATGAAGGATAAACAAAATGTGACCATTTACCTGAAGACCAATAATAAGCCAATGTAGTTTGATTGGTGACTACAGGATGGAGGCCTAAATTCTTTGAGGAGCCTCATAGAGGTATTTTCAGCACTGAAATAATACTTGAAAGTGATCCAAAGGACCATAACAATGGCAGCCATTTGTAACAATACAATTTGCTCTAATATAAGCCATTGCATTCTGAAGTAGATAATTCCTATACTTTATTCAAACAGAAATTAAATGGTGATCTATTTGGAATGTCCTTCAAGTTAGTTTTGCCTTGGGAGAGGTTTTGAAATAGTGGGGACGTGTTCTAGTTTTATTCTAGTTCTATTTATTTATTTATTTAGACTCCTTGATCTTCTATACATACTGAGGAGAATGACACCATGGCATCAGAAACAAGTTTTTGTAGTTTCACTATACCAGAAGCCTCTACTGTTCCATCCCTCTTTATCTGTCAGAGTTGTTTAGGAGAAATTCATACTCTTAGTTTAATGGAGAAAAGCTACTGGGTAGAAAAAGTTTCATGGGGCCTCCTGAGGTTTTATGCATTGAAGACCCAAGAACATAAGTTTTAGTTAGGCATATAGTTCTTCCAAATAATGGATTACTAGTTATTTATTTCCAATCAGCTTCCATAAATCACGATGGAAGACGATTGGAGAGAATGAGACCAGAAACTTTGATAGAGCTTCATAATCCCCATAATAATCTGAATTAATATGCAAATGATTTGGTAAAAATGGTTTCCTTGCACTTAAATTTAGCTTAGATATGAAGAGGTTATGCCAATCTATGACAAGTTCATGCATGTCATATATAATTTTGTTTTGGTAGATATTGTTGATGTCTGCTCAGACTCTCTGAGATCCCTTTTATCACTTAGATATGGCGCTCATCCCTAGCAACTATAGGCGTTTTGGCTAATGGCTCATTGATTGACATCTACAACATTCCCCATAGGAGCTCTTTTGCATTATTAAAGGTATCACACACGGGGCACAAAACCTCTCCCCTCTTCCTCAAAAAAAAAAAAAAAAAAAATCACTTGCTATAAACTTTTCGCTCCAAATCTCCCTGCAGGATCAGACTCAAGGCTGACTTCAGCTGAAACCACGTTCATGTGTGAATTCTCTGTGTCCTGCCCAACTGTTTTTGCTCCTATCAAGGTTGAATCTAAGAGCACCCCCTGAATCAATCATATAGAGAGGAATTGCAGCCTCAAACTCTGCTCCAGGAATTCTGACTTAAGACACATGGATAATTACTCTGTAGTCTTTGAGAATTCCCTTCCTATGTGAAGACAAAATAAGTATTTTTTAAGATAATATGAGAACTTAAGTAAATGGCATTCTCTATGAAAATATACTCTATAATGAAACTATAGATATCTATATCTAAATATCTGTATATAAACTATAGATACATATAGATAAAGATATAGATACATATATCCCAAACGTTAAGAATTAAAATAATAATAATAATTTCTTTAGAAAAAATGGCTGTCTTTAATGTCTTTTGATTGCTTCCTGTGCATGAACTTCTTAGTTTGAGGTAGTCCCACTTATCTTTTTATTTTTTTGCTTTTGTTGCTTGTGCTTTTGACATTATGGGAGTCTTAAGGGTCTCTCTACATACAAGATCATGTCATCTGCAAATAGAAAGAATTTCACATCATCCTTTCAATTTGGATATCTTTTTCTTCTCTCTCTTTCTTTTTTTTCATGCTTTCTTTTTTTGTTGTTTTTTGTCTAATTGCTTTGACTGGGACTTCAGTACTATACTGAAAAGAGGAAACAATCAACAGAGAAAATTTTTCTCACGAATGGGTGCTGAATTCTGTGAAATACTTTTCCGACAAAATTCATGAGGCTCGTGCGATTTTTCTTCTTTAACTTGTTCATATGATGGATTACATTAATTGAACATTTCTTTTAGAATTTCCTTTTTATGTCTTTAGTATTTTTTAGTGTGGCACTGAATTATCTCTGGCTGCCACAGTGAAAGACTATAAACTAGGAAACTTAAACAGAAAAATGTTGTCTCACTGTTCTGGAGGCTAGAAGTCCAAATTCAAGGTGTATGCAGGGTTGGTTCCTTCTAAGGACAGAAGGGGAAGAATTTGTTCTTGGCCTTTCTCCTTGGCTTGTAAATAGTCATCTTCTTCCTCTGTTCCTTCCATTATCTCCCCTCTATGGGTATCTGTGGCCAAATTTCCCTTTTTTATAAGGACAGCTGTCATATTCAATTAAGGCTCACACCTATTTTAACTTGATTATCTCTGTAAGACCTTATCTCTAAATAGATCACATTTTGAAGTACAGCAGGTTAGAATACCAGCATATCTTTTTGGGAGAGAACACAATTCTACCCATAACAATCACTTTATATAGATTTTTCAGTGATTGCTCTGGGTATCACATATATGTTACATATTATATATATGTATATGTCACATATATATAATACATATAACTCATAACAGTTTTTAAGTGTCATTATTTTAGCACTTCAAGTAAAGTGTAGACACCTTACCTCACTTTATTTCCCTTTACCCTTCTCCTTAATAATATAACTGTCTTAATATTTCTTCTACATACATTTAGAAACTTATCAGAGTTATGATTTTTGTTTCAATCCTTAATGATAATTTAGAAAAATTGGGAAGAAAAGGAAAATCTCATTTACTCATATGTTTGCTGACTATGTTCTTCTTTCCTTTCTGATATTCTGAGATTCTTTCCTTTATTGTTTCCTTTCTGTTCAGAGAACTTTCGTTAGCCATTCCTTATTGGTTCATCTATTTGTGACAAATCTCTTCTTTTTCCTTTTTCTAAAAGTATTGTGATTTCCTCTCCGTTCCTGAGGATATTTTTCTGGGATACAGGATTATGAGTTGATAGGATTTTTCTTTCAACAGTTGAAGAATTTTCTATTGCTTTTTTTTCTAGCAGCCATGATTTCTGATGAGAAATCCACTGTTATTTTGAATTTATTTTTTCCCTGTAGATAAAATGTCTTTCTCACTGCCTTCAGGGTTTTTTCTTTAGTTTCAGAAGCTTGACTGTAACTGTATCTTGATGTGAATTTTTGGTGGTTTATCCTGTTTGTGTTTCCTTAACTTTTTGAATCTGTAGGTTTATATCTTTTGCCAAGTTTGAGAAGTTTTCAATCATTTTTTCTTCTCTTCTGGCTCTTTGATAACCACATGTTAGATCTTTTGTTATAGTCTGACAGGTACTTGAGGCTCTGTTCATTATTTTTTTCAGACTATTTTCTCTCTGGTGTTCATATTGAGTAATTTCTGTTGTTTCATTTTCAAGTTCACTGATCATTTCCTCTGTCACCTCATGCTGCTATTCAGCCATTTCTTGAGATTTTTTTTAAGTTTATTTCAGTTGTAGTTTTTGTTCTAACATTTCCATTTGGTACCTCATATATCTTTTATTTCTTAGGTGAGACTTTCTATTTATTTGCTGATCCTTTTTATTTTTTTCATTTTTTTCAAGTATGTAATTGGATGTTAACACATTTTTATGATGACTGCTTTAAAATCTTTGTCAGTTCAGATATCTGTGTCATCTCAATGTTGACATAGCTTGTCTTATTTTTTTCAGTTTGAGGTCTTACTAGTTCTTTGTATGATGAGAGTTTTTTTTTTAAATCAAAACCTTTTCTGATATAATTTTGGCAGAGCAAGAGAGAGGCACCACCTTGTAGGTTACATGGAGTAGTTTACAAATAAACAGATTAAAAATGGTTAAGTGTGTGAATAAATATGTAGTGCTTTTCTGATGGCTAAAACTATAACTTCTCTATTCTATTATTAAAAGTCAGTCACTAAGTCCACCTTACACTCTCACACTCAAAGGTAGGGAATTTATGCTCCACCTTCTCAAGGGAGGAATAACAAAGAATTTGTGGATTTATTTTAAAGCCATCATATATAATGTTGATCAAAGAAGCCAGACACAAAAGAGTACATAGAGTGTAATTCTACTTACATAAATTTTTTAAAGGCAAAAGTAATTTCTACTAACTGTCAGAATAGCAATTATTGTTGAGGGTTGGTTGTGACTAGGAGATGATGAAAGAGGTGCTGATAATATTTTGCTTCTTGACTCATAACTGATGATGGTTGAATAAATAAGCTAAGCTTATCTTTAAAAGTTGTTTGAGTTGTATGTACAATTTTATTTAAATGCTTATCTGTGGATACAACATATCATATTTAGTTCAAAAAATAGGAGAAAAAACTTGAACAGGGACTTTTTAAAAGGTGATCAAAAGGACAACAAATACATAGAAAAATGATCACATCCTTTAGTTATTAGAGAAAAGCAAATCGAACCACATAGATATATTTCAGTTGAATGTAAGATCAACTAGATTAACTACAACTCTTGTATTTTGCTGGTGTGGATACAACTTGGTATAACCACTTTGGAAAAACATTTGGCATTACCTGCTAAAGCTGAATATGTGCATATCCTAATCCTTACCAATTCCACATCTAAGTCTAGTCATGTTTATATGTGTATCCATACTTACCAGAGATGCATGCACAAAGGATCATAGCAGCACCCTTTACAGTAGTCACAAACTGGAAACCATTCAAATATCCATCAGACTGATTCATTCATGGTATGTCCATAGTGAGTATACTCTGTAATAATGAAAATGAACTACAGTGATAAATTTGCAGAAATGGCACAAACATAATATTGAGCTGAAGAAGTCAGTCACAAAAGTGTACGTTCTGTCAAGGTCAAAAATAGTTAAAACTAGGGGCACCTGGGTGGCTCAGTTGGTTAAGCATCTGATTCTTTATTTTAGTTCAGGTCATGATCTCAGGGTCATGAGATCAAGCCCTGCATTGGTCCCCATGCTCAGTGGGGAGTCTTTTTGAGATTCTCTCCTTGGCCCTCTGCCTCTCCCCCCGACCCATGCAGTCTTTCTTGATCTCTCTCTCAAATAAATAAATATTAAAAATTATTTAAAATTAATTTATGATAGAAATGAAGGTAACAGTTACATTTGCAGCTAGGTAATATCCTGGACAGGGCACAAAATGTTCTCTAGAGCTCTGCAATGTTCTATTTGTTTTTAGTCTTAGTGCTGGCTTTATAAAGATGTTCACTTTAAGAAATTCTTGGAGCCATATACTTTTGATTTCTACATTTTTTTCTGTAGGCATCTTATATAATAAAGTAAAATAAAAAATAAAATGTGGACTGTGCATACTTGTAACACCATTGCAATATTGTAATATTGGGAAAGAAGAAGTTGTCATTGACAGAAGAAAAATTTAGAGGTAGAGACATTCTCTTGACTAAAGTTGTAAGTTTCTTTTTGTTATTTTTTTTTCATTTTTTTGTTATTATTTTAACATACAACATACTTCCTTGATAGAACTGAGTAGCAAAATTTCAGGAATATAATTTGATTATATTTTCCAGTGGACAAAGAAACATATTCTTTAGAACTTTAATGATTTTTCTGGTGAACAGTCCTACATATTGTGGAAATTTAGTAGCCAGAGAGGGCTTAATATGTCTGAAATACTTTAATGATTAATTTTAATTCATTAAAAATAATAGAGACCAGTACAATTTTTAGTCATAGAATATTAATAGGACTCATTGGCACTTTGAAACACTCCATAATACTGTCATTGAAAACCCCATTAATATCATCAAGAATATTGGGGTGACATGGTGAGCCAGGTGACATATTGGAGTCACTTTTTCCTTCTCTGCAGGAGGATACAGCACCATTGCTCAGGGAGTATAGAATGGTTTGAATTAAGAAGTCTAAGTGCTGGGAAGAGAATCCAAATCTGAAATTTCCAAATGACAGCTTAGATACACAGTGCCAAATCTTATCCCTCTCATGCTGTGCTACTGAAAGCCAAGAAAAACTAAAACTCAACAAAGGGACTTTTCATGCTATCTCTGGTGATCCAAATCAAGAAATCTATTCAGGCTGGGGGCCATTAAACCAAGAACTGTTAGCTATGCCCTGAGTTGGCCATTGCGAGACTCTACCACACCACATTCATACACATGTTAGATTAACTGGTTGTGCTTCACCATTCTTGATTTGAAAAAAAGGGGCTAGGAGAAGAAGGTGCTAGTTTGACTTGCTATATTTATGGGTTCATAATATTTTCATTAACTATGCGTGTGTAATTCAGTGAATGTGTTAACACTTGGAAACATCTGAACCACATTAAGGGATAAAGTACAGGCTCAGCATGGAATAAAATTGCCAATATTGCCAACATATCCAGATTACTTTGTTTAAAAAATCAATAATGTGCCTGAATAACTCTAAACATCTGGATATTTGTAAATATATGTAGGAACAACTTCATGTTTTGGCATCATGTACAATTGGTGACACTCATGGATTAATCCTGATCATTTTTCCTTGGGAACATTCACCAAGAAACTGTAACATTGTGATTTCATCATAATAACTTGAATTGTTATTGTACCTTATGTTTTTCAGAATATGTTCACATGCACTGTTTTGTTTGCCCTATTTGAAACCTTTACAATTAAACAGAACTTGTTTATTATTTGCTTGTTTTAAGCAAATAATGGATTTGAAGTGCTTAAGTGGCCCTATCTAGGTTATAGTTGGTTCCATGCAGATTAAAACCCATTTTAATTAAATCTATTGGCTTGTCTCTCCTGAAACTCTGATATCATGGAATTGAGCATTACGTATGGTGGTTGTGAAACGCATATATATATTGAGATAAAAAACACAAAATCTATCTTGATAGGTTCTCAACTCTGGTGTGTACCATGATATTCCCTCTGAGATTAACACCGTAAGGAGTGGTCCATACACACAACTAGATCACAACATTTCTGCAGACTTAGAATAAGAGAATTTTTGAACAGAGAGAAACCTACTAGTCACTTCTTGAGACATGAGGAAATAGCTCGAGGACAGCTTTGGAACCTGTTTGAAGTCACATAGTAAACTCAGAGCTGATACTAGAACTAGTTCAGTGACTCAGGCCAGCTATCTTTTCAGGACACTACACATTAACTTCTTTAGCTGAAAACAAAAGGTAAGAAGTTCTAGAAAAATAGAATGAGATGCTTCCTAGACAATATTACTGACTATTCATGTTGACACCTTCCCAAGATTATTTTAAACAATTTTAGTCACATTTTGGAAAAGTTTTGATATCTTCTCTGTTTCAATCCATCTGGACAGAAGCCTTGCCATAGTAAAACTGGTTTGTCTTTCAGATAGGACACAGGACCAGAAGCAGCTTATCCTAGAAATAACATTTGTTGTAATAATTTGGGAATAAATATTTTTTTCTCTGAGATTCTTACCTGAAGCACTTCAATCTCAATCATCCAATATGATGCTTATTTTATAAACTTTCTACCTTTTAGATTTATGTAAACATTTTCACTTAAAATGAAATACCTCCATGAGGTGTGAATTTGACTTTTGTGCATAAATAAGAAATGTATAAAGAAATATTTAAGTCCCAGGGGAAAGTTGATGTGAAGAGCAAAATTACAAGAAATGAAAAGTGTTCCTGATTGCAAAATAAAACTATATTTTATAGTACTTTATCAAAACTATACTTGTTATAAATCAAAGCTGAATTTTTCAGTACATAGTTTATTACATATTATATACACACATATATCTTTATACCCACTCCTTCTCCACTCAGTTTAATTAGTTACTCTGATATTTATGGGTGAATATTATCAATCCAATACTAGTAATTGCATAATCTATAAAATAATATGACATGTTTTCTGGGTCATAAAATTAATTGATATAAAATGAAAACATTTGTGAGGTTTAGCATGTATTTCTTAATGTAAGCACAGCCAACTCACTTCAGGTTCTTCTTACCTCTTTTCTAAAACCCATTGGTTTATTTTTTCCACATGAAACCACACACTAATTCTTCCTTTCTATTAACTGCAATGAAAGAAACTTTTCTGTAGAACTTTCATAAGACTAGTTTAAGTAGAAGAAAATCACTGAATTATTATAAGGTGGTATTTTTTTTTCTTTCACAAATGTGTTAAGTACAATTGAATAATGTATGCTTATTTTATATGTGGTCATTTTTCTTAATTTATGTAAAGTTTAACCATTTTTTATAGCTTGTTTTGAAATGTTTGGTTTTATGTCCTTAATTTCGTAATTGAACGTCTTTTGAAAACGAATAATTACAATAGTTGCTGATTTTTTTCTGCGTCCTTATATATGCCTATATTATGCATCTATATTGCATTTTTCAAATACACAAAAGTTGCTGTTGCTGTAGAACTACATGTATATAAACTAATGCTATTTTCCATGCTACCCTACTTGATTGAACTAACATACTTGTAAAATTCTCATTGATAATTTCCAATTTCTGGCTATAGATTTTCATTTCTTTAAATTTAACTTTTTTTTTTTTTTGGATTGTGATCTTGGCCCCATTCTTATTTTTAGCTAGTACTTATTTACTAAGTTCTCCCATAGCTCATAGGAGATTTATCATTTTGCACATTTTATTATTTTTAAGAAAAGGTTTTTTACATTGATAATAAAAAGGGACTAAGAAGGCCTGTTTTCTCTGCCACAGCATACTATATTTCAGGACATACAGTAACTTAAAACGTTGAGTCTGATATTATTATGATAAAATATAGATCATGGACTTTCTAAGCAACTTGGGCTGGTTGCTTACCACTTCCCTATATGTGGAATAGTTACTAATATCTAATTATCAAGAAATCAATAGATGTTTGCATTCTTATTAAATGCTACAAAAAGCAATTATTTAGGTCTGTGGGTCTCTCCCACATGGGTCAACCTTTCTATTGGTAAGCTAATTTTTAAGCAAAGGTAAGCCACTGCAATATTCTTTTGTCTATCTACTTAAACACCCATTAATTTCCATCAGAAACTAGATTGAGCGTATGCTTAGAAAAGTAGAGGAATTATTTGAATATCATGCATTAGCATTCTTTGTTGCTGTAGTTGTCAGGAATAAGAAGTTGACTAATTTGATGCAGACTAGATTTTGCTTTTTGGAGCAAAACATACAAACAAACACGAAAACAAAATACAAAAACAAAAACAGGGCATCTAAATGTGATGGAATTTTTGGTGTATTTGTGAATTTTTAATACTAGTTGTTTACAAGTTGTTTGTCAGCTTTTTTTAACTGCCTTTTTCCCCCTCTGAATTTGTAAGTAGCCAAGTTAGTGTGTTAAAATTAGAGCCAGAAATGTCTGCCATGTTTTTTTTTTCATGTATATGCATTTATTTACCCTTGGGATTTAATTGGACTCTTGGAATTCTCATGGCTGTTCTGTAAAGAGGAGAATCAGTAAACCCCAAAATAATTACCATGTGTTTGACCAAATATGCTAAAATATAGATTACTCTGGTGGTTTCTATAATAGAGCATCCAATTTAGCCATTTTGAACACATTAAAAATTAATGAGTAGAATTTGTGTTTTATCAATTGAAATACTCTTAGTGATTCATTCGTGTGGGTTGAACCATGCTATTACAAAAATACTTAAAACATGGAAAATACATGAGAGTACTACACTGACACCTACCCACCGTAGAGATTTAACATGTTTCACCAAGTTGCTATATTTGTTTCAGGTCATTTTTTTAATTAACATATAATGTATTATTTGTTTCAGAGGTACAGGTCTGTGCTTCATCAGTCTTACACAATTCACAGCGCTCACCATAGCACATACCCTCCATCACCCAGCCACCCTATCTCTCCCAGCCCCCTCCACTCCAGAAACCCTCAGTTTGTTTCCTGAGATTAAGAGTCTCTTATTGTTTGTTTCCCTCTCTCGTTTTGTCTTGTTTCATTTTCCCCTCCCTTCCCCTATGATTCTCTGTCTTGTTTTTCAAATTCCTCATATTAGTGAGATCATATGATAATTGTCTTTCTCTGATTGACTTATTTCGTTTAGCATAATACCTTCTACTTCCAGCCACGTCATTGCAAATAGCCAGATTTCATTTTTGATGGCTGCATAATATTCCTGTGTGTGTGTGTGTGTGTGTGTGTGTGTGTGTGTGTGTGTGTGTACCACATCTTCTTTATCCATTCATCTGTTGATGGACATCTAGGTTCTTTCCATAGTGTGGCTATTGTGAACACTGTTGCTATAAACTTTGGGGTGCAGGTGCCCCTTAGGATCACTACATTTGTATCTTTGCAGTAAAATCCCAGTAGTGCAATTGCTGGGTTGTAGGATAGCTCTATTTTCAACTTTTTGAGGAATCTCCATATTGTTTTCCAGAGTGGCTTTCACCAGCTTGCCTTCCCACCAACAGTGTAGGAGGGTTCCCCTTCCTCCAAATCCTCGCCAACACCTGTCATTTCCTGACTTGTTAATTTTAGCCATTCTGACTGGTGTGAGGTGGTATCTCATTGTGATTTTGATTTGGATTTCCCTGATGCAAAGTGATGTTGAACACTTTTTCATGTGTCTGTTAGCCATTTGGATGTCTTCTTTAAGAAATGTCTGTTCATAGCTTCTGCCTATTTCTTGACTGGATTTTTTGTTCCCTGGGTTGAGTTTGATAAGTTCTTTATAGATTTTGGATACTAGCCCTTTATCTGATATGTCATTTGCAAATATCTTCTCCTATTCTGTCGGTTGTCTTTTGGTTTTGTTGACTGTTTCCTTTGCTGGGCAAAAGTTTTTATCTTGATGATGTCCCAATAGTTCATTTTTGCCTTTGCTTCCCTTGCCTTTGGCGATGTTTCTAGGAAGAAGTTGCTGCAGCTGAGGTCAAAGAGGTTGTGTTCTCCTCAAGGATTTTGATGGATTTCTGTCTCACACTTAGGTCTTTCATCAATTTTGAGTCTATTTTTGTGTGTGGTATAAGGAAATGGTCCAGTTTCATTCTTCTGCATGTGGCTGTCCAATTTTCCCAACACCATTTGTTGAAGACACTCTCCTTTTTCCACTGGAAAAAGCAAGCAAGTCTCTGCAGGGCCTTAGGGGAAATTCCTGCTTTGTGGAAGATTAGTTGACCATCGATTCAGATGCTTTTTATTTTTATTTTTTGTTGTTGTTGTTGTTGCCTGATTGCTGAGGCTAGGACTTCTAGTACTATGTTGAATAGCAGTGGTGATAATGGACATCCTGCCATGTTCCTGACCTTAGAGGGAAAGTCCTCAGTTTTTCCCCATTGAGAATGATACTCACTGTGGGTTTTTCATAGAGGGCTTTTATGATATTGAAGTATGTACCCTCTATCCCTACACTAACCAAGAAAGGATGCTGTACTTTGTCAAATGCTTTTGCTGCATCTATTGAGAGGATCATATAGTTCTTGTTCTTTCTTTTATTAATGTATTGTATCACACTGATTTGTGAATGTTGAACCAACCTTGCAGCCCAGGAATAAATCCCTCTTGGTCGTGGTGAGTAATCCTTTTAATGCACTGTTGGATCCAATAGATATTTAAAATTGTTAGATCTTCTTGGTGGATAGACCCCCTTTTTTTTAAGATTATATTTATTTATTTATTTGACAGAGAGAGACACAGTGAGAAAGGGAACACAAGCAGGGGAGTGGGAGAAGGAGAAGCAGGCTTCCCAGAGCAGGGAGCCCGATGTGGGGCTCAATCCCAGGACCCTGGGACCATGACCTGAACTGAAGGCAGATGCTTAATAACTGAGCCACCCAGGCACTCTTGGATAGACCCTTTAAGTATGAGATAGTGTCTTTCCCCATCTCTTATAGTCTTTGGTTTAAAATCTAATTTGCCTGATATAAAAATTGCCACCCCAATCTTTTGATGTCCATTAGCATGGTAAATGGTTTTCCACACCCTCACTTTAAATCTGGAGGTGTCTTTGGCTCTAAAATGAGTCTCTTGCAGATAGAATATCAATGGGTCTTGTTTTTTTATCCAATCTGATACCCTGTGTCTTTTGCTTGGGGTATTTAGCCCATTTACATTCAGGGTGACTATTGAAAGATATGAATTTAATGCCGTTGTAAGTTTCAGGTCATTTTTGTTTAAATAGACAAACATTAGTAATAGCCATTATTCAACTTATCCCAATTGTGTCTCTTTCTCCCAAGAGGTAACAATTATCTTCAAGTTGGTGAGTGTCCCTATGATTCATATTTTTATAGGTAGACATCTCCAACAACCTATATTTTTGCTGCTTTGAATATACTTGTAATTGATTTAGTATTGTACATATCATTTTGCCTATTGCTTTTTTCACTAAAAGTTCTGTATTTATGAATATATTTCTATATATAGATACAGATATACACACACACAGAGATCTAATTAACATTTTAGAATTTCATTATATGAGCATGCCATAATTTATTTATATAATTTCCAAATGATGCGTATATATGTAATTTACAATTGCTCATCGATGCAAACATGCTATTAATGGTGAACATTCTTCTAGGATGTTAAAATTTGGAATTTGGAATTATTGGAATTAAAAATTTTTGATGTTAAGATTTGTATATCTTTGTTGTTACTTGACACAAAGGGTAGACTCTTTTTTTTTTTTTTGGCAGATTAAAACTTAAACCACTCAAAATATTTCACCAGCTCTTATTGGAAGAAGCACTTGGCCATTTAAAATAAAATAATCTTACAAAACTATAAGCATTTGAAAACCTGAGTCTGATCCTCAGGATTTCCTCCATAAAGCAAATCATTTTAAGCCAGATTCACCCTGAAGCTGTTTCCTTCCAAGCAGCAGAGAGCTTTTTGCTTAAGAGGGTATGTCTTTCTCTCTCACCCAGCTTATGAACATCATCAATTTGTAAAGCTGATAGAAGGAACATCATTTATAGAATTCAGAAAAGGCATACATAGGATGCTCTATGTTCTGCATTCATTTGAGTCTTTCTGACCATCCCAAAAGTCAATGCCTTGATTCAAAAAATGTAAATAACACAGGTACCTAATACATCCATCATCTAATGTTAAATAGTAGAATAGAAACTTCTAATCTCACTCATTTGGATTTCAACGTATTGCACACATTTGCCCTGATGATGTTATTCTTCCACCTACCAGCACAGCTCAAGCCTTTGTGCAGGCTTTTCTCTACACTTTTTCTGTAATTTACTGTCAGGAGGCTCACTCACACTTTGTGTTTCTTTTCTTCAAGCACATCTAGAAAACGATATAGTCTAAGATTAAATTGCCTTAATTTGTCTATTCTAGCAGTCCTACTCTGGAAAGAGATGTAGAAAAGGGTCTGCACGTTGGAACCCGGGTTTTACATATTAATCTTCCATGTATTGCTGACAGCATACTACATGAAAATTAGGACTCCCATTTGAAGGGACATTATATGAACTCACTACATGAATCCATTTGATAGTAGATGATACCTCCTATCTGACCCTGCTGCCTCCAGTTTTTGTTTTATTTTTATTTATTTGTTTATTTTTAATCCCATCTCTCACTTGCTGCTAGGATTCTTTTTAAAACAGAAATATGATCATGCCAAACCTTAGCTTAAAAACTATTGATAATCCTCTAATTCATTAATTTTATTATAATCTACAACAGAAACTTAAATCCCTGTTTCTTTTTCATTTTCTCCCCTCTCTTCACTCTAAACACAGTTCAGAATTTAAACTTTGAATTTCCCCTAAGGCCCTGCAGAGACTTGCTTTCTTTTTTTTTTTTTAAGATTTTATTTATTTATCTGAGAGAGAGAATGAGATAGAGAAAGCGTGAGAGGGGGGAGGGTCAGAGGGAGAAGCAGACTCCCCACTGAGCAGGGAGCCTGATGTGGGACTCGATCCCGGGACTCCAGGATCATGACCTGAGCCGAAGGCAGTCACTCAACGAACTGAGCCACCCAGGCGCCCGAGACTTGCTTTCTTACACCTTCCGTGCCTTTGGATATATTTTCTCTCCTATCCGGAATGTCCCTACACTATTCTCTCTGTCTAGCAACTCCCTTCTAATTACGCAATGTCATGTGTGCATCTCCACTATCAGAGGTAGTAATACCTTTACCATGAAGGGTTCCTGGTGGCTCTCTGCAGGTAAAATTAATTGCTCCCTACTTATGTTTCCAAAATATTTATTTTTCAAAAAGATGTATGGTAATATTTCAGATATGTCTTTTTTTAGACCCAAGTTTCTGAGCCCCAAAGATAGAATATTTAATAAAAACACAGTTTGAAAACATTAAACAAGCACTGTTATATTTCATCTATCTCTGCAAATTAGAGGTGTTCAATAGATATATGCTCCATGTACATATGAAATCCCCATTGTTTAGTATGTGCTTTCTGTTCATTAAACCAATACTTGTGGACACATACCATGTGCTAGTTTGCATTCATTCTATTTGATGGAAATACAACTTTGAACTGCTTCCCACCCTTCCACAAAGAATTGAAGTTTGTATCTTCCCTCCAAATTATTGTCTGTGTTTTGGGTCTCTGAGTTATGGGTTAAGTCTTTGACCAGAGGACACAGTAAAACTAAGTGGCCTCTGCTAAAATTGACTAATGACAAGCACCTCTTTGAGACAATATGTTAAACCACTACAGTGACAATATTTCCATGAATAAGGTGTGAATGTATGAAGGTCATGAAATGGTGATCTAATTTGCCTCCTGAACTGAAAGAAGACAGCTTGAATGGATAACATTTTGTGGGTAATAGTAACTTGGAAACTTGGATCCCAGCCATTCATGATCAAGCTCTTCTCCAGCTATTACATTTCACCTCACATTATAATTTAGTGCTGCCCTTTACAGGATCTCCTAATACCACACAAACATTATATTTATGACAGCAGAGACTGTAGCTAACTTTCTCCAAACACTTGTACCATAGATTCTTCCTCTCCAGAAAAAAAAAAAAAAAAAAAAAAAAATTCAAATTATGTTCCTTTGGACAGACTACAAAGGTCTGATCACAGCTCCCTTGTCATTTTTCTCTTTTTGAGAAGTATAACTTTAAACTACTTTTGAATTATGTGAGAGGAGACAGTGTATATTTTCTACTTTAAAAGCAATTTAAGGTAGAGTTCTCTGACACAAAGGCAATTCAAAAATAGCTGAAACTTAAGAGTTAAGAGTTGAAATTCCCCTTTGTCTGGTATATATTGAATAAAGTTATTAGCAATCATAGCTGTTTGCAACTACTGAGTGAAAAATTACGGAAGTGTTTAGTTTTATAAATACTTTGTAGGCAACGAAAATGTCAGATCAAAGGCACTATTGTTCAGTTAGAATTTTGAAGAGTGATGAGCCATTGGGTGCCATTTTAATTGTTTGAGTCATTTCAAATTAAAAGAAAACAAAGACAGAAATTAAATATTAAAAATATGAAGTAAGGACATTGTGATACTTCATGTGAAATGTCATTCCATTACCTTACTTGTAATTCATTACAGTGTACCATTTGGTGTGGGTGATATATTAGTGTGATATTAAGATCAGGAGCTTTGGACTCAGGAAACATTTGGTTCAAATCCTGTCTTCAACATTTTTCTATTTACTGCGGCAAGTTCCTTAAACTACTATGCTTACACAGTTTACTTACCTATAAAATATATGTGTCAGTCATCATACTTATTAGTTTAATGATCTTCACTGAGAACATTCTTCCATCCCAAGCTTAATTCATAGGTTTTTAGAAGATAAAGTGCCTTCCACATTGGAAATGAGATTCACAGGGAAGATTAAAAATATTTAGAAGGGGCCCCTGGGTGGCTCAGTCATTAAGGGTATCCCTTCGACTCAGGTCATGATCCCAGGGTCCTGGGATCTAGCCCCGCATTGGGCTCCCTGCTCAACGGGAAGCCTGTTTCTCCCTCTCCCACTCCCCCTTCTTGCGTTCCATCTCTCGCTGTGTCTCTCTCTGTCAAATAAATAAATAAAATCTTAAATAAATATATATATATATATTTAGAAAATATTTTTAAAGATGCCCTGTTTTCCATAAAGTAATAGTAATCAGGCTTTGAATTTGTATACTATATATGAAAGTAATTCACTGCAAAATCTCATGCACAGAATTCTTGCTAAAGTCCTAACCCAGAGACTTAACAGTGTAACTCACGTGGGTAGCTCTACATACATCTTTAAGATGCAGTGAGTTCTCAAGGGGCAAGACAAAATTACTCTACACAAATGCCAAAGTGGCTATATCCTGATAGATGGCGTGAGAAGGAAAAATTAGCATTTAAAGTTCAGGTCATTTTTAAGACAGGGAAGCAATGATGCTGTATCACTCTGTGTAAAGCTGAAGTTATATGCGTAAGATAAGGGAAATGATGGTTAATTAGAATTAAAAACATGCATATAGGGGGCCTGGGTGGCTCAGTCAGTTAAGTGTCTGCCTTGGGCTCAGGTAATGATCCCAGGATCCTGGGATCTAGTCCTAATTGGGATCCCTGATCAGCTGGGAGTCTGCTTCTCCTCTCCCTCTGCCGCTCCCCCTGTTTGTGCTCTCCTGCTCTCTGTCAAATAAATAAATAAAATCTTTTAAAAAAAGTACATATATACCTAGATAAAGGCAGCTGGACAGGTATTAGGTAAATGAATGGCTACCTTTGTAACTGGGTGGAAATAAATGGCTTACGTGGATCTCCAATCAAAGAAGCTGCCAGAACCTTCTGTCAATCTGGAAAACATAGTTGAGACTTATCCTCTGATGGCATACCCAAAATAGGTTGTTTAAGGAAACATTTATTAATACCTTCAATCAATTTAGACTTATTTTAAGGTCTACATTACAAGACCTTAAGCATATTACTTTTTTTTTAATTAGGAAAATAATAATTGGGAAAAAATTAACAGCATGATTTCAGTGTAAAAACACAAAATAGTTTTATTTTTTTCAAGTATGGTATTGTGCTACTATTTGGATTTTTATGTCATAATTTTAAACATCTGAAACTTGTAGCGCCCGGCTAGCTTAGTCGGTAGAGCATGAGACTCTTAAACATCTGAAACTTGTGAAGACTTCAGTCCAATTATGAAACAAACCTGGAATTTAATATTACTGTGTGTCAGGTTAGGTTAGATGAATATGAGAAACATGAAAGCAACAAGTTGAAGATAACTGAAGCATAGATAAAATGGGCCTGGGAAACTTAAGATGGGAGACACTTGAATCCCTGAATCACTCTTTGAAAGGAAACTGCCCACCAACTGTAGACACGCATCCTTGGACAGTCATGTTCTTTATACAGGATATAAATTCAAGTTACCTGTGTGAGAAATAAACATCTATAGTGGTTGGGGGGGGAATCTATGATGGTTGAATTATTATATATTTTTAGTTTCTATTGCATTAGTTTTTATTGTTTCTTTATTGAGAATAACTTATATACATTGAAATACATTAATCCAAATATGATTTAGAAATGTCCATAATCTAAGACAGTTTCTTTATGAAATTTCCTTGTCAATCTCCTACCCTCCTTAGAGGCAGTCACCGGTCTGGTTAATATCACCATAGCTTAGTTATTCATATTTTAAAAATTCATACAAATGAAGCCATATAGCCCATATTCTTTTGACTTGGCTTCCTTCATGAATATTATGTTAATATTTTTCACCCATGTTGTCAGTGTAGAAGTACTACACTCTTTTCGTATTGTTATATTCCATTTAATTAGTGTATCACAATTTGCCTATCCATTTGAATTATTTTGGATTATTTTCAGTTTGGGGCCATTATAAACAAAGCTTCTGTGAGCATTCTTGTACAAACCTTTTTGTCAGTATTTGTTTAATTTCTACAGGGTAAATACCTAGAAGCAGAATTTCTGGGTTATAGGAAGGGTATATGTATGACTTTTGTTGTTGTTGTTGTTAAAAAATTGCTTAACTTTTATTCCAAATTTTTGTATAATGTTCCACTTTTCCTAGTGATTTATGAGATCCCTATTTGTTCCATATCTTCATCAACATTTGGAATTAATCTTTTTAATTTATCCATTCTAGTGGGTGGAAAATGGTGTCTTATTACTGTTTTAATTGCTTTTTCCTAATGGCTAATGATGCTAAGCATCCTTTAAAGTACTTAAGGGTTATCTTATTCTGTATATAAGTCTTATCTTATTTGTGAAGTGTCTTTTCAAATTTCGGCCCACTTATTTTTATTGAGTGCTCTATTTTTAAATTTTTAATTCTTTATATAATTTGAATATAAGGTTTGTCAGAATGTGTATTGAAAATATTTTCCCAGAGTATGCCTCATGCCTTTCACCTCTTAAGTATGTTTTTTCGTGAATGGAAAATTATCAATTTAATGAACTAACTTATCAATTTTTTATGGTTTCCATTTTTTGAGTCATAAGAAAGTTTTGCATTAATGCAAGACGGTAAATATATTCTCCTATGGTTTCTTCTAGAAATTTTATAGTTTAAGGCTTTACACTTAAGTTTATGTTCAATCTCAATTTGACATTTATGTATGGTGTAAAGTAAGGTATGAGATTCTTTTTTATCTAAAATTATTATGTAGTTGTTTCAAAACTCTTTGTTAAAAATAATTTCTTTACTCCACTTCACTTTTTTTATACCCTCCCAAAATTCGATTTACCAGATAAGTGTACCTTAATTTCTGGACTCTTTGTTCTGTTTCACTGATATAATGGCAATGCTACACGGATTTAATTACTGTAGTTTAAAATAAACTGAATTCATGTCCTGGTACTCTTTTCAGTGATTGTTTCTTGCTCTTCTAGTTTCCTTTCACTTCTAATAGAGAATGCACTTGTCAATTTCTACACACACACAAAAAGCTTCTTATGATTTTAAAAGAAGTTGTGTAAAATCTATACATCAAATTTAGGAAGGCTATCATCTCAAAAATGTGATTCTTTCAGTTTGCATTTAGGTCTTATTTAACTTTTCTCTACACTGTTTTTGTAAAATTTTAATTATGGTAGTCTTGTATTCTTTTAATAAAATTATCCCCACTTACTTTGTGCTTTTTGATGCTAATTATGAATTGTAATGTCACAAAAAATTTTCCAATTGCTCATTACTGGTACCTAGAAAGGTAAGTATTGTATATTTACTTAATACCTGTAACTTTGTTAAAAAGTCATATATAAGTTATAATAAATTTTTGCATATATCATTGAATTATAATGTGAATAATCATGCCAATTGTGCATGAAGAGTTTGGACTTTTCCTTTCCAATATTTATACTTTCACTTTTGTTGTTGTTGTTGTTGTTTTTTTCTTTTTTGCTTGTTTTAGCTAACTATATATTGATGGATTTGATTTGCTAATGTTTTGTGAATGAGTTTACATCTATGTACAAAGGGATAATATTTTATTATTTTATTTTCTCATAATTTTCTTGTCAGATTTTGATATGAATGTTATTCTAACTTCATAAAAAGATTTTGGAATATTTCTTCTTCATATTCTGATATAGTTTGATAATACCCAGGACACAGTCTGAAAAAGCTCTCACCTAACAGAGATGGGACAATTCGGACACCAAAGAGCATAATGATTGTAATGGTTTAAAATCCATTATAAATGAGTTCAAAAAGTATTGATAAATTTTGGAAACAGGAAATTGTATTATAATTTTGGAACATTATTCTCTTAAAAATGAAATAGGCACTTACCCAAAGAATACAAAAATACTAATTCAATGAGATACATGCACCCCAATGTTTATAACAACATTATCTATGATAGCCAAAATATTGAAACAGCCCAACTGTCCATCAACTGATGAATGGATAAAGAAGATGTGGTGTGTGTGTGTGTGTGTGTGTGTGTGTGTGTGTAGAGAGAGATAATAGATTATATTATTATATATATTAATATATTATTATATATTTCTCTCTATTATATATAGTGAAATATTACTGAGCCATAAAAAAGAATGAAATCTTGCCATTGCAGTGACTTGGATGGAGCTAGAGAGTATTAAACTAAGGAAAATAAGTCAGAGAAAGACAAATACCATATGATTTCACTTATATGTGGAATTTAAGAAACAAAACAAATGAGCAAAGAGAAAATAAGAGAGAGACACAGAGAGAGGGATAGAGACAGAGAGAGAGAGAGAGACAAACCAAGAAACAGACTGTTAACTACAGAGAACAAACTGATGGCTACCAGAGGGGAGGTGGATGGGGGGAGGAGTGAAATAGGTGATGGGGATTAAGGAGTGTACTTGTGAGGCGCACCAGATATTGTATGGAAGTGTTGAATCACTAGATTTTACACCTGAAACTAATTTTACACTGTATGTTAACTAACTGGAATTTAACAAAAACTTAATAAATAAAAAGAAAAAAAAGAAATAGATGAATTGGCGCATAGTAAAAAAAATGAAACAGGGATAAAACATTTAAACTGTCTTTTCTATATGAACTATAATTCATGTAAACAAATAATTGAGGAGAGGAAAGTTATTTTGAGAGAAGCATTCTAGCTAATAAACAAAAGACAAAAAAGAATTAGGACATCAACATTTTCCAACCTTTTAATGGATTTGTGTGTCTATCCAAAGTTCATCAGTGGCTGACATCATATAAAAACAAGTTACCACACACACAAATTCACAGAAAATATAGTATGTAAAAACCACCTTATGTATCTCACGGTGACTACATGTGAAATAGTTAGGAAAATATATTTGAACCTCAATCTGACCAAGAATCTAGATCTAGCTCCCAATTTATAGAAAATACATGGAACAGATAATAATGATGAGAGACATCAAATATATGCAATTAGCAGTATTAAGATTGAGTAACTCTACAGGAAAAACAACCTGGTTTCATCAACCAAAAGGAAAAAGCAAAAAAAACGTAAAGCATAACATTTGTATTTAGAGAGGCTCAAAAGATACTTCATTGAAATGAATAACACTATTTGGAACCCAAATCACAATTATGTAAATAGTACATACATACATGCATATATACATATGAATACATGCTTACATAATACACATGTATATTGTTTATTTCTATTTTTAATATGTTTGCAAATTTCCAATTTCCTTTAATAATAATAACATAATAGGAAAGTGGATGAAATAATTAGGTAATGCATTCTTTCTAATATGGTTAAATATGCATTCCATGATTATATTTTAAAAAGCTGAATGAATTTTGGTAAATGTTTTGATAGTAATGTGATCATGTAAGAATATATTTTACATGTAATTTTCTAACATGTAATATACATTGGATGTGATCACAGTATTGTGGTCATTTAAAAAATGCTATTTTTCAGAGATGTATTCTGAAGTATTTAGGAATGAATTATCTAGGAATTACTTTTAAATAACATTTGAGCAAAAATATTTTTGAAAAAGCAAATATGACAAAACATTGATAATTCTTTAAACTCAGGTTGGGATTCATTATGTTATTCAATCCATATTTATAGATATTTGAAAAACATAATAAAAATGCTTTGGTATAAAAATAATAATGCTGGGGAGCTTGGGTGGCTCAGTCAGTTGAGCGTCTGACTCTTGATTTTAGCCCAGGTCATGATCTCAGGGTCGTGAGATGGAACCCTGCATCAGGCTCCTTGCTGAGTGTGGAGCCTGCTTAAGATTCTCTCTTCTTCTCTTTTTGCCCCTCCCCCCAACTTGTGCTCTCTCTCTCTCTCTCAAAATAAAAATTAAGTAATAATAATAATAATAAAATGCCTTAGCAGATTTACCATCAGTAACAGCCAGATGGTTAATGTTTATTAAAAGTTACTATATACTTATTTAAAGTGATTTGGCAGTAAATTTCCTAGGAAATATTTTGCTAACTATTCACATTGATGAGATTTTTGAAAGTTGTAAAAAAGTATGATTTTTTAATGCCATCTAATTTAATTCACTCAACTTCCTAACAATTTTGAACAGTTAAAAATTGACTTTCATAAATACCCAAGATTAAGAAATCACCTTAAAAAACAAAGAAAACAAAACTATGCATTGATATCTGCCTATTCTTATTGCATACTAGGTACCTTTTTCATTAAATTTTTGTTTTTTCTTAATAGAGATAATGAGGATTTTTTTCCTTGTCTATTAATGACTTGAACAATAAAGGTAGAAGAAAATAAAAAAAAGTCAAGGCACCCTGACTCATGTAGTCATTATAGATACACATTAAATAAAATCATTTTGATAAGGTATCTTGGAAAAGAAGGTAAAGTTACTGTGATTGCTGTATCTTTGATAGCTGAAAACCAACATAATAAATTACATATTTTATTTCCACATATAAATGCATTAGATACATTTTGATCATTCCCCACATTCTTGTAAATTTCTCTAATGCTCTCTAATGTTTATGTTCCTCTATAAACAAATACTTTCCAGATAGCTAGGTTTTTTACTTTAGCACATAGTTAACTATAATCTTTTACATGCCATAAATTTGCACCTAAATCATTCCTCATTTATAAAACTCTAGTCACATTCAAAGTTAAATGAAAACTTGAAATTTCCCCTAAAGCTCATACTGTATAAAGGTCAGTAAAGAGGTAATAATAATTATTTTAAAAATAGGATACAAGGTGAAGATCTTAATAAACTACTTTATTTAGAGCTGTTTTATTACAAATATATTTTAAAACTGTAAGTTCAGAATAAACAAGTCTGATAATTTAAGGAAATCTCTAGATAGAGCAAGAAACAGGTAGGTGCTTAATAAATACGTGGCTTTTAAACTACTCAGTTTTATTAATGGTGACAACAACTTTGGGATTCAAATGGACACAAAATTACATAGAAAAGGAGAGCCTTGGAGAGAGAAAATATATTCTCATTTTGAAATAAATCAACGTAAGTACCAAGAAGTCAGTTTAGTTCCTTCTTCTTATCAACTTATTCTTAATGGATTAGGATCTTACATCCAAATCTCCCCATCTGTGTGGACCTTGGGAATGCACCAATGTCTTTGAACCATTATTGGGTGTGGGATTCCTTGAGCGACCCTGAGCCCTTACTTCTGGGTCCGTCTCATGGAGCGAACATAAAATTTATCCTCTCAATCCAAAGATGCTTGAGGGTGACATGAAGAATTTTCAGTAATTGCACTGGGATAATAAGCATAAAGAAAAACTTCCCTTGGCAAATTGGAACATCTGCTTACCCGCTGCATGACCCCTCTATCCTGAATCATTGAAAACCAGTGCCTTATACAGCGTAGTTTGATCTCCAGTGCCAGAGCATGAGTGTGGGACATGGGGCTGGGGGTGGGGTGTTTACTTATAAAATCTTCTGGATCCCAGGAAATCAGTCAGGTGGTCATCAAAATGTGAAGTATATAGAAAACACTGGACTCAAAAGCAACTCAGTAGAGCACACAGACAGATTCTTTAACTATCTCCTCCTGCTGTGGGGTTCCTTACATATCCCTAACCCAATTCAGCTTGCATTCTCAGGGATATATGCTGACTTCTCTCACCATCTTCCCTTCCTCGTCTTGAAATCTTCCCCAAATGAGAAGAAGCTGGCATGAACATGAGGCTCTTCCCTGAATTATCTAACTAGATATATTTCCTCAAACATGATGATATTTTTTAAGTGAATTTAGTGAATTTTTTTTAGCTTTCCTTCCTTTGAGTTCCTGCTAACTTTAAGAAGTTCTGTCTACACGAAGCAGTCCCATTTGTAAAGCTATTAACCCTATGTGTCTACTGAACTCTACTGTCTAGTCAAAATTAAAATGCAGTCTAAGTATAAAATACGTATTAGATTTGCAAGACTTGGTATGAGAAACAATGTAAAGACCTCAATAATTGTATATTGATTACATTTCAAAATATGTTGGATCTATGTAGTTAGATAGAATATATTATTAAAATTCACTTTTAATTTTTACTTTTTAAAGGCTACTAAAAATGGTTAAATTCCTTATGTGGTCATACTTCTAACTCACATTAGATCTTGTTAGACTTTTTTTTTTTTAAGATTTTATTTATTTATTTTTGTGAGAGACAGAGAGAGAGAGAGAGCAAGCACAACTGAAGGGAGAAACAGAGGGAGAAGCAGACTCTCCACTGAGCAAGGAGCCCGATGTGGGGCTTGATCCCAGGACCCTGGGATCATGATCTGAGCTGAAGGAAAAGGCTTAATGACTGAGCTACCCAGGTGCCCCTGTTAGACAGTTCTGATAAAGATTCATTCTACTTTGCCTTCTTGTGATACTCTAATAAGTGCTTTGCCTTTTTCTGTTTTTACTTTATATCTCAGTGCTTCAGAAAACACTGTAGGAGATTATGTTTCTCAGTACAAATGTTTCCTTTTACAGCCTACTGAAAAATTTTGCCACGCAATGGCAATGTCCTGATAATCTAGAATTTCCTATAGTATCAATGAGACTTTCAAAACAAGACCCCATGCTTCTTGTAGCTCTGTCTGCATACATTTTTGGTAGGTTTTCAGCAAAGCCTAATACCCAACACAGCCACTAGCTCTACCTGCTATTAACACAGCATATCATGAGATAGGCAGATAGCAGTCTGTGGAACAAGGTAATACTTTTACATTAATTTGGGGGACTTTTTACATATAGCCTTGATTGGTATTATATCACACGTTGTTCTTTGTTTCTTTGTTTCTTTCTTTCTTTTTTTCTTCTTTTTTTTCTGTCCAGATTTTATTTATTTATTTGACAGAGAGAGACACAGCAAGAGTAGGAACACAAGCAGGGGGAGTGGGAGAGGGAGAAGCAGGCTTCCCACCGAGCAGGGAGCCTGATGCAGGGCTCGATCCCAGGACCCTGGGATCATGACCTGAGCCGAAGGCAGACGCTTAAGGACTGAGCCACCCAGGCGCCCCCACACTGTTCTTTCTAATTAAAATTGTAAGATGCACATCCCCCACAACCCAACCCTTTTTTTTTTTTCTTCCTTTTTTAGGGAAGGAAAGAGAGGGGGCAAGGAGGAGCAGAGGGAGAAGGAGAGAGAAAATCTTAAGCAGGTTCTACACCCAGTGCAGAGCCAGATGCGGGGCTTGAGCTCATGACCTTCAAATCATGACCCGAGCTGAAATCATGATGGATGCTCAACTGAGCCACCTAGGTGTCCCACTCACAACCTACTCTTTGTATAGATCATGTCAGCCAAAACACAATGTCTTTAATTGTGGGATATTTTTCTTCCTTCTCATCCCCCATGGTCAATGACTAAAGAATATTCCCCTGCTTTAGGAGATTAAGATTGTTGTTCCCTATTTACCAACTATAAGCACTTACAGTTTTGTATTTCATATTCTGCATCCTATATGTTATATAAGATATATGTTATATATGTATATGCACATATGTATGAATGCGCATATATGAGTGTGTGTGTATATATATATACATATATACATATATATACACATATATATATATACACTATGCCCCTTCTATCTACTGTTATCAGTTAAAGTCATTCACTAAAAGCTACTTCCCTGGTATTACATAATTTGGATGACCATTAGTTGATGTCAAAGAAATAAATTATCATCAGAGATAATCTGACAGTTACTTAATGTAACTACATTTTTACTAAGTATAGTAATACATGTCTCACACTATACACTCATAAAATTCAGAAAAAGAAAACCCTCTGTCCTGATTTATGGATAGAAAATTGACTCCTGAATTTACTACCTGCTACCAATAAATAAAATGATTTTAAAACCCTGTTAATTTTTCACTCTGCTTACATTAGTTTTTGGTCAATTTAATCCATCCCAGGAAATACACTTGCATAAACATGGCTCAGAAGAAATGAATCATTGGAATTCATTCCCCCACAAAAAAAGGGAGCTGTGCAGACATGGCTCTGAATAACTATCCACCATTATCTTCCCCATGGAACTCATTTTTTTTGTTTCATTGTCTGTCCCTAAAAAACCTGAGAATATCATTCAGAAAATTGCTGATGGCTTGGAAGATGGGAAATCTCAAAATATGTTCTGAAGCCCAAATGCTCTATAGCAAATGGAGCGAATACAAAATGCAGATAGAATGAGTCTACATGTACAGCTTATTCACCTGCCCCTTTCAGCTGTGTAACCCTCCTATATGCTTTGGTTTCATGTGTTTATGTCTTAAGAAAATATTTATTAAGGGGGCCAATGTGGATGGGATTTGGCACAAAGATGAATTAAACACGCATTAAACACCCTTTATGACCCAGCATCTGAATAGGTGTGCTTTGACTTGTCCCAAAAATTCATAGCACAAAATAAGGTGCTGCATGTACAGTTCAAGCTGCTATAAGATTTCAGAAAGAAGGGACAGTTAAAAGTTATGAATTATCAGAACCGGTTGTTTTTTTTTTTTTTCCTGTTACCAGTGATAATGAGAAGTGGGAACATTGATGGACACAATAAGATATCATCCAGATTCTCCAAATATACTTGCATAAATATGGAAAAAAATGCTTTTTTTTGTTTTCCAGTTGAACTGTTTTTAGTTCTTAAAGAATTTAAACCAAGTTTGTTATGACAGAGGTAATATATGCAAAGTGACTGCAGAAGCCTTCTCTCAAGTTGGCTTGATTTTTTATATTCCTACCACTGTGAACTATTAATAAAGAAGAAAATATAACTTAAGCAAACTTAATAGATAATCTGCAAAATGTGTGTTGTTATTTTTTTGTACAAGGGATATCACATACCTATATAAAGAGAAACATTTCTTATCAGGACGTTTTTCAAGGCTGCAATTAATTTCCCACTATTTCCTTCAAAAACAACCTGGGGAGAGGGTAAGATACATCATTTACAGAAATGCCTGTTATTTCTGCTATAACATAATTGCCATTTATGGCTTTATGGGGCCTGGAATAAATAAGGGTATGTTTGGGGAAGGGGGAAAGGAGATAATAACTTTAGTTAGCACAACAAGAGAGGGAACCAAATAAAGTTTCTTCTTGTCTCTCCTTCGCACCAGTTGCTTTGGCATTGCGCAGACAAAACATGTACACCTGATATAGTCAAATGTGGTTAACCTCCCTTTTTTGCTCTGCACTGTACCAACAGTGCTATATTGAATTTGGTTCAGTGAGCAAGGGAATCTTCAAAAGCTGAGCAATACATAGCCTTGAGGACTTTTAAACTGAAGATATTTGATTAACCACAAAACAATAAAAATGTAGACAGTGGCCTAATCTTTCTCTCAAAATATCTGTGATAAAACTGAAAATCATACAATATATTTGCAGAACCATGGGATCCCCCAGTGAGGCTAGACTCTGAAATATATCATTTTGCTGTAGCTAATTCTCAGTTTTTTTCTACAGCCAGACTTTTAAAAATGGGCTCCATAGCTTAATTAACCCAGGCTCTGACAAGGAGTTCTTGAAAGTAGAAAATAAAAATGGATTGCAAAGAAAAATTTTCATTTAAATATGAACTACAGTTTGGACCACTAAAGAGAAAAATAGCAAAATTAGAATTGAGGATGCCTGGAGTAGATGTTGGTTTTAGGGTTCCTCTTAATTTATGTCACAGACGCAGAGGAACAAGAATGTTATTTTTGCTATGCTTTGCTCTTCTCCTGGACAAATCCTATTCTCATGTTTGACTATTTAGGTGGAATGCGCCGACGCAATCTGGGCATAAATGATACCCCTTCATAGGCCCTTCTCAGGTCTCTTGAGAAACTATTTCTGTTCTCAGAGGTTAAATCTTGAAAAATGAAATGAACTCTGGAACATAGCATTTAGACTCCACCGTATGTTGAGCATTTTATTAACAGTAATGCCAGATCATTTGTGAGAAAGTGCATTAAATGCAGGGCTTTTTTTTCCCTCAAATATATTTTAATCCATTAAAGACAGAATAAAAATGCCACATTAAAGAAATTAGGATAAAATTTGTGTGTGAGTAGGAAATGCTGATTTAAACAATATTGGTTTATTAGAGAAGCACTGTTTAGAACCATTATTGCTCTATATTCTTTAATAAGTGACACAATGTAAGATGGCCCCTAATTACATGAAAAAGGTATGCAATGTCTTAACACAAGTGCTGCTTTATTTATGCTGAAATTTTGTCAGCTGTCTCAGAACCCTATTGTATCTGGGAATAGATAGGATATAATGCAAAGTAAAGTTAGTGAAAGCTCTATAACTTCTATGTATGTCTCTAGAGGGATAGGGCTATTGAACAAGCAGTGTGATATGTTAAACGTACTGTGAACTGGAAGTCAGAAAACTTTTGTTTGAGTTCTGATTTCATTGTTATCCAATTAAAAGCCCATAGGCAAATTTAATAAGGGACACAGTTCTGGACTTTGGGGGAAAAAAAAGGAAATTGGACTATGTCATCTCAAAAATACATTTTCTCCTTGTATCCTCTGATCTATGTTCCCTGTGCAATCAATTCTTTTACCAAACCTTTAGGAGTGCCTGCCAGGTTTATGCCACACTGTCCTTCTTGGTGTGGGGAAAACAACCAGGAGTCCGTCCAACAGCATCCTTGTTTTCATGGATGGAAGAAAAATGAGATTCTATGAGAAAATTGTGTGTATCATGAAGAAATGCTTTGCAAAAGAATGTCTGTGGGGTTACTTTAGATGAACTAATCAGGAAAGACCATCCAAGGGGTGATACTTGACAGTCAGAGATGAATAACAGCAAAGATCTTGCGAGAAAGAATTCCCAGGAGAGAATCAGCAAGTGCAAGAACTGGGGCGCTTGGCTGGCTCAGTTAGTAGAGCATGTGACTCTTGATCTTGGGGTTGTAAGTTCAAGCCCCACGTTGGGCATAGAGCCTACTTAAAAAGAAAAAAAAAAAAAAAAAACAAGTGCAAGAACTGAGAATTAAATAGAAAGGAGAAGACACCATAGTGAGCCTGAAAGCCAGTGGACAACAGGGGATGCTGAAGTTGCAGAAGCCATCGGAGGGCAGATCGTGGACTGCCTCATAAATCAGCATTCAGCATGTGGATTTTAATCTTAGATGCTCGATAATGGTAGGTAGGGCTTCATAATTTTAAAAGATAACCCTGGCTGCCGGGTGAAAAAAATCACTGGGAGAACATATTAGATTGGGCTGCTAAAACAGAATACTATAAACTAGGTGGCTTAAACAACAACAGAAATGTGTTTTTCACCATTCTGTCAGCTGAAAAGTCTGAGATCAGAGTGCTGGCCAGATTGGCTTATGGTGAGAGCTTTCTTTCTGATTTGTAGATGGCCCTCTTTTTGCTGCCTCCTCAGATAGAAAGAAAACTCTCTAATGTCTTATAAGGGCACTAATTCTATTCACGAGGCCTCCACCCCCCTGACACAGTTACCTGCCAAAGTTTTCACTCCCAACATCACACTGGGGGTTAGAATTTCAACATATAAACGTGGTGTGGGAGGGGCACAAACTTTCATCTATGAGAGAGAGGGAAGATGGAAGACTTTTAGACCAGTTAATAGACTATTAGGATAAAAGTGAGAGCTGATCAGGGTGGTAGTGAGGTAAAGGAATTCAACTCAATTAATGTTTGCCGCAAGGAGTTGACAAGAATTGCTATGACGATTTGGCTTGGGGGTGACGAAGGGGAGGATAGACTCCAAGTTTTTAGGTTTGAACAATTAAATGAAATGGTGCCACTTAACTTAATGGGGAACAGTACAGGAGAGAGAGGCTATGAGTGCATTTGGAGAGTGGGTCTAGAGTTCTGTTCTAAACTGATTAACTTAGATATGCTTTTAGATATCCCAGTGTAGATGGATAAGTCAGGAACTAAGGACTTTTGAGCTGTTGGTAGAGGTTTGGGAATAATAGCTTATTAAGAAGCTTTAGAAATAAAGAAAGTTATAATAACTAATCTCTGGTAATAGATTTTCCATAAAGACAAGACTAATATGAATAGTATAATGGAAACTTAGTCAGCTCTGGATGTTTACGGAAGAAACCAGCACACCTATGTTGGGGGATTTAACTCAGGTGAGACCTTGGGCTTAGATTTTCATGGTCAGAAACTTGATAAGTCTACACATTGAGAACCGGTCCCTTTCTCAGGGAAACACAAACCAATACTTCGGAAATTGAAATATGAAGCCAAATCATAATTTATTAATTAGTATACAGATCAGATAATTTTATTTTCACAGTAGGAATTTCTACAGATGAAACCAAATTTTGCTTAGGACCCTTCTTAGGCTAATCCTCTAAAGGCTCTTGTTCTAATGCAAATCTTATTATAATTAGAATTTCCTATACTGAGAGGAATGTGTTACTTATGTTAATAGAATTATCTTGAGGTAGTCTACCTCTCTCCAGGAAGGGTTTACCAATAGCACCATAAATAATTTGGTGAAGGTTTTCTTTCTTGAAGAACGTCTGAACTGTGCTTGAATGGATGTTATAGATATCTACCTCTGCAAATCATGCTCGAAGGCTCCCTTTCCTGACTAATCCCCCCCTTTTTTTTCTGATTGACAAGTTATTTTCTCTGAATGTATTAATGTACTCAGTGAGATCTCTTTGGTATTCTTAACAATTCTATGACTTCAAATGTACTTATCTATATCACAATTGTGCATCAATGTAATAATTGAGATCCCTAGTTGCAAAGTTATATCCCCTTTGTGCAAGTCTCTGGGGGAAACCTATAGGTGCCCTATAAGATCACAAGTCGCTCAAGCATCTTTCAGTAGTACTTAGTTGGCTGTATTTATTGAAATAACCAAGACTGAATTTTTTCTTCACTATATGAACGGAAAAAATAAAGTATGTTTGTGATAAATTTGGATTATCCATGTATTCAATTAACCATATTTTCCCCAACCCCAATACATCAGTGCAACAATACTTGTATGGTATTTTACTTCTTTGAGTATTCAGGAGACACTATTTAAAAGTTTATTTCTTCCAATCTGTTAAATCCAGAATTATTTCAAAGTAATTACAATTCATCTAACAATTTATAGATTACCTTTGAAGCTCAAAGCAATCCTGCTTTGTGTGTAATTTCCTAGTTAGTAAATATTAAGCCAGGATTTAGAAACTCCTGTGTCCTAACATTTAATCTTATAATACTGATAGCCAAGATTTCTTGTCTCTCTCTCTCTCTCTCTCTCTCTCTCTCTTTTTTTTTTTCTATGAGCCAGGTTTTTGCTAGATACTCTATGAGGAATATCTCATTTAATCAGCACACTAATCTATAAAGGAGGTCATTGTATTCTCTCCCTTCTATAGCAGAATAAACTAAAGAATATATGATGAAATATTCTGCCTAAATTCTCAGAACTATGAAGAGAGATTGCACATGTTCAGTACAAAGGGAGGCTGAATTCAGAGTTCATAACCAATAAACAACAGTGATTATGGAAACGTCATTGAAGTATAATTAACGTAGTGTTATATTAGTTTCAGGTGTACAACATAATGGTTCAACAATTCTATACACTCAGTACTCATCACACTAAGTGCATTCTTAATCCCTTTTATCTATTTCACCCACCCCCTCACCCACTTCCCCAATGGCAACCATCAATTTGTTATCTGTATTTAAGAGTCTGTTCTTTTCTCTTTCTTCATTCCTTTTTTGTTTTGTTTCTTTTTTTTTTTGAAGATTCATTTATTTATTTTAGAGAGAGTGAATGAAGAGGGAGAGGGGCAGAGGGAGAGAATCTCAAGCAGACTCAGCACTGAGTACAGAGCTGGTCACAGATCTTGATCCCATGACCCATGAAATCATGACCTGAGCTGAAACCAAAAGTCAGAGAGGGCCTTGGTTCGACTGAGCCACCTAGGCACCCCCTTTGTTTTGTTTCATAAAGTTCACATATGAGTGAAATCATATGATATTTCTCTTTCTTTGTCTGACTTATTTCACTTGGCATTGTACCTTCTGGGTCCAATCATGTTGTTGCAAATGGCAAGATCTCATTCTTTTTTACAGTTGACTAATATATATACATATCACATTTCTTTATCCATTCATCTATGGATAGATATTTGGGTTGCTATCTTGGCTATTATAGGTAATGTTGCAGTAAACATTGGGGTGCATATATCTTTTTCCAATAAGTGGTTTTGTTTTCTTTGAGAAAATGCCCTAGAATAGAATGACTATATTAAATGGTAATACTATTTTGAAATTTTTGTGGAAATTCCATACTGTTTTCCACAGTGGCTGCACCAATTTGTATTCCCACCGATAGTGTACAAGGATTCCTTTTTCTCCGAATCCCCCCCAACACTTGATATTTCTTATTTTTTTTATTTTAACCATTCTGACTAAATGGCATCTCATTGTACTTTTAATTTACCTTTCACCGATGGTGAGTGATGTTGAGCATCTTTTCATGTGTCTGTTGGCCATCTGTATGTCTTTTTTTAGAAAATGTCTATTTAGGTCCTCTGCTTTTTAATTGGGTTGCTTGTTTTTTTTATATATATACCAAGTTATATACCTTCTTTACATATGTTGGATATCAACCCCTCATCAAATATATCATTTTCAAATATCTTCTCCCATTCAGTAGTATGCCTTGTCATTTTGTTGGTGGTTTCCTTCATTGTGCAAAAGCTTTTTATTTTAATGTAATCCCAATAGCTTAATTTTGCTTTGTTTCCATTGCCTGATGAGACATACCTAGAAAAAATTTTCTAGGCTGATGTCAAAGGAATTACTGCGATATTTTCTTCTAGGAGTTTTATGGTTTCAGGTCTCACATTTAGGTCTTTATTCCATTTTGAGTTTATTTTTGTGTATGGTGTAAGAAAATGGTCGCAATTTGTTCTTTTGTATGTAGCTTTCCACATTTATGGATATTTTAATGTTCCAAGTGGTCTTCATTTTCATGAGACCTCCAAAACATGGTCATTTATCCAAAGTTTGTTTTTCTTTAAGTTATTAGACAATCGTCCATTTTCATTTGTGACACTGACATTTTATACATTAAATAATATACATTATATATAATATATAATAACATTATACACACACACACATATATATATAAATCACGTGAAGGAAGTGACATTGTTCTTAATAAAATGATTTAGAGCTAACCAGTCAAGTTTGCAAATGAGGCCTTATAATCAGTCCTGAAATCATTATCAGGTTTATATAATATTACTGAGTGTAAATAGTAAAGTTTACAATGTGAAATAAACACTCTTTAGATATACCACTCAGTAGCTGAGAGCAAGATATGCTAATTAAGTCAAGAAAAAACAGGCTTTGTGGATTATTTACTAATTTTGTTCAAGTCCAGGAGTACTGAACTTCAACCTACCTTCATTTTATTCCTTTTCTCAGAAAACCTATCCCAAGCGTGAATCTTACAATAATCCTATAACATTATCTTCTCATGCATAGAACAGCAAAATATACAGTAATTGTTACAAGACATGGCATCGACTTTTTTGTTATATCATATATACTCATTGGTATTTCATTTACAAAGGAAAGCACTTCATTAATTATTATGTAGCTTTCATTCAACCAGAATATGCTCTCAATATGATACATAATAATCTCAGAAGTCTGGATAATAAACTATCACAGGTGTTTTCTCTGAGGTCTGTAGAAAAATTGGAGTCCCTCGGTACAGCAATTAACGTTTCTGATACTATTTACCATTACCTTGTTTCTGATAAGCTTTCACTTGTTTTAACCATCTCTACTGCTTCAGGGGTCTATTACATTAGAGCCTTACCATGCCATTCTGGTCTTCTCTCTCTCTCTCTCTCTCTCTCTCTCTCCCTTCTTTCCTCCCTCCCTCCCTCCCTTCCTTCCTTCCTTCCTTCCTTCCTTCCCTCTCTTTTTCTTTCTTTCTTCCCTGTTTGTAGTCCTCTCTGCCAAGCAATATGAGGCAAACTTCATAAAACAAGATTTAAATTTTCCTCTGACACATCACCATGTTCTTTTGCAAAAGCTTTCTTCTCTGACACCCATGAAGTAATTTACTGCCATGAATACAGTTTTTTGCCCTTTGGTAAAGTCTGCCAACAAGAGTTTCTATCCTTTTTTTGTCAAGTCCTACTGTTCTGTCTGAAAGTCCTCCTGACTTTTGCCCTCTTGGTGTGTGACAAAAATTTCTGACTTGGTAATTCAAAGTTCTCGTGGCAAATACGGTAATAAAATCCTTTCTGTTCCTGAGACAATGCTATGTGTCCATTAAATTCTCTTTCCAACTAAGTGGGCTCCAGTTGTTTTTCTGTGACATGATTCCACACTCACCTGACCCCGGATGATGAGACCAGTCATCAACACAAGGTGGGGGTACCTGTCCAGAAATTATGCCTAGGCAGAGAAACTTCAGATAACTTACTGTTAAGTACTTTGAGGCATAAGGAAAACTAAGTTTTTAATAAAGTTCTGAGTTCCATCATCAATCTCTATATTAAGTTACATGATGTGTTATCTCTCTACACTTCATTGTTCTTGTATATAAAATGGGGCTGAACTAGATCTTGCCAGAGGCCCCTTGCTCAAGTTTCTATGAGTCCATTTTTGTTTATGTTTCTTGGTTTTAGATTATTTTTTCTTTTTTTTTTTATTATGTTCAGTTAGCCACCATATAATCTAGACTGGGAATTCCTTCTCGCTGCTCCTATGATACCTTGTGTGTAGCTCTCTTGTATCTATGGCAACACCAATTATCTGTTTACTTGTGAAATGCCACTCTTAACCTATGAGTTCACTGAGACCAAGTCCTTTGGAGACTAGCACATTATTATTTTTGAGTAAATAATTAATCTCTTAATAATTATATACACAAAAGTTTGGTCTCCTAAACATAATTTACAATAAAATTACAGATAATTCTGTTTTGACCAGAACTCCCTTTCTTCTCTGAAATAGCTCAGTGTGCTACGAGACTACAAGACCTTTACCAAAAGCAGATGTTGTGAAGTTGGATGAAGCCATCACTCAAACATGTGGAATGTCCAAAACTGTCATTTTTTGGCAACCATATGTCTTCTCTGATATCTCGATTCAGAGACAAGGACTATTTTCTGCAGAATTGTATTATAAATGGTTTATTTAAATCTCAAAATTACAAAGACTATTTAAATTTGTATTTGGGGGTCCAACATGAATAATTATTTGTTCTATTATTCTATTTTTAGCTCTTATCAGATTGGCAAATAGTGTGTATTAGATCATATTAAGCTTTATTTAATATTATGAAAACTATTTTATAAGTTTCATGTGGGGATCATATATTTTTGGATGGCAAACTATGTAAAGTTTGGGGATATTATTATTAGTGTTTTCAAGTCATATCTGAAGCCATACTTTTAATAAATTCCAACTCGTGCCAAGGTAGACTAATTAAAAGGCATAATGTAATTTTACTAGTCACTGCTTTTTGCTTAAACAGTTCTATTCATGACTACATTTTAGTCCTGATAATTTATGAAACTGATGCCTTATGATTATATTTGAGGAAATACCAGATTTGGGGAGAATATTCCCAGTTTTGCCTGTATATACATCAAAATAAATCTCTCATCATATAAATATTCTATTACAAGAAAAGAGCTGACAAGTAATCATCTAAGGCTGCAGAAAATCCTGACAAAAGACAATTTAGTTTCTAACTATTGGCGTGGTAGGTAGCAAATCCAGTTACAGGCAGCAGGAGCACCTACCATCACTCACTGAGATACCCTACAACCAAGGAAATGGAGATAGGTGTGAACGCTGACCAGTTTGGCAAATGACAACAGTGGGACACAGACCCAGGGGTGCACCTTCATGAAAGAAGAGTGAAGTCAGAAAATTCTGTGAGGCTGTGGGGAGATTTGGAGACATATTAGACAAAGTACTAGAGAATTAATATAAGTTATTGAGAACATGACTAGTCATTAAACTGCTTCTTTTCATCTCTGTTGCAGGCTGCTGTTTTCTTCTACCTTTTTCTTTTTTTCTTGTCTTCCTTTTCTACTTCTAATACCATACCCATTCACATATCAAAAATCCTTGTATTCAGAGTAATAAGGTGATCTTCTCAACTCTGTAATTCTAAACTCCTCAAAATTGATGTCCTCTTTTTTTTGTAAGATTTTGTTTATTTATTTGAGACAGTGAGACAGCAACAGAGATAACGAGAGAGAGCAGGAGAGAGAGCAGGAATGGCAAGGAGGGACAAGAAGGAGAGAGAGAGGGAGACGCCGGCTCCCTGCTGAGCAGAAAGCCTGACATGAAGCTAATCCCAGGACCCTGGAATCATGACCCGAGCCAAAGGCAGACGCTTAACAAACTGAGCACCCAGGCACCCCAACTGCTGTCCTCTTTTTATAAAATAATAAATGGTGTTTATGATGAGCATGTGAACAAACTACTATATATGATGTATTTCTCTTTCAACTGAAACCCATTTGTGTGTATCTAAACAACGGATTTGAAAACATAAATCTTGTAAGGGAGATACTTTGCTGAATCCATTTCTGCCTTTCCATATCTAGTTCAAATGTAGCTGTTCCCTGGCATTGATTAGATAAATACAGAAGGATATAGAGTAAGTCATGAATCTAGAATGCAATAGCACAAAATATTTTTGAACCCTAACATAGAATATTTCAATTTATTGCATTTTGTATACAATTTTGACCAAATCCTAAAGTCTGAGATGTCTTTATAAAAGTACTCAGGGCACCTGGGTGGCTCAGTTGGTTAAGCGACTGCTTTCAGCTCAGGTCATGATCCCAGGGTCCTGGGATCGAGCCCCACATCGGGCTCCCTTCTCGGAAGGAGCCTGCTTCTCCCTCTCCCTCTGCTGCTCCCACTGCTTGTGCTGTCCTGCTCTCTCTCTGTCAAATAAATAAATAAAGTCTTTAAAAATAATAGTAAAACTAAAAGTACTCAAATTTAAGCAACACAATTAAAACCTGATGTTTCTTACTGTCAAAAGAATGAATATATAGAGAGAGAGAAAGAGAGAGAGTTTTCCAAATGTCTGCCCATTCTTCTTCTACATTTAAACTCTTCATTTGTCTTCACCATTATGCAGAAGATGAATTCCAAACTCTTTTTATGATCTATGAGGCCCTCTATATTTTGGCTTCAAGCTACTTTTTTTTAATATCTCTTTTTTTTCTTTCTTCCTATAACCAGAACCTCCTTAGTAAAGAGAGGAGCAACCAACATGCATTTTGACTAAATATGAAAGCCTAGGTATTAACATCCATATTCAGGCAGAACCAAGAGAGAAGTCAGATACCACCATAATGGATAGAATTAATTTCTAGTTCACAAAAATAAACCAGAAATTTTACCAAAATTAATTATAGCAATTTTATCAAAAAGTTAAGTTCATAAATTTTTAGTTTCACATTATCATACAACAACAATAATTTCTTAACACTTTCAGCTGCTGAATTATTCTGGTAGTTACTGGACTACACGCTTATAATTCTTAATAGATATTTATTTTCCTTTGAGGTTGAAACAAGAGTAAATTTTTTTATTTTTTGGCTTCGCCACTGTGGGGTACTATGGATGGCCCTGGCCAACTCGTTATTTCATCTTTCTCTCTGAGATGACTGACTGAGGTATAGATTTATCACTTACTCATCTGCCAGACTGGAAAATATGATTCATGATATTCAGGCTTTTTATTGATGTGATCCGCAAAATGAAGCTTTACACACTATGTGCCAAATGCTTTTTTAAATATTTTTCAAGTACATACCTAATATGACTGTCTCCATTCAACATTGTTTTATCTTGTTTTATTTCTCACATATTTTATGAATTCTACCGATTCATACAGAAGTTGAAGGAAAAATGATCCTGATATATAGGCTCAGAAGTAGTTGGTTTTAAGGTAACAAAACAATGTATTAATGTTCACCTGTCTCAGCATTCATACTATGTACACTTACTGCAATATCTTTGTAAAAGATTGATAGCAGCCACCTTTAGATAGAAATATAGGAAGACATACACTCTAAGTCCCATCAGTTCTGATTACTTAAAAGAAACTGCTTTATCTTCAGTTAAACATTAGTACTGAACAACATCAAGAGTGGGAAATAGATTTACAATGTATATTTAATCCTTTCTTTTGTTCAAGAATCTTCATCAAAAACAAAAACAAAACAAAAATGTTCTTCCTTCTTTTTTAAAAAAGCTTATATTAGAACAAGCATGATTGAATCTTTCCTGAATGTTACACAGTTCTTTGGTTATAGGGAAAAAAAAAAAAAAAAAAAAATTGAAAGTAGCCTCCCATCTTTTTACTCATGGTCATTGATTCTGTTATATATAAGCTGTTCTATAATTATGTCATAAAAATTCAAAAGAAAGATATGCAAATAACTTTACATACTAGTGATCACTAAATTATTCATAGCCAATAACAATGACATGACCCCTTTTGTATTGATTTTCTATTATTTAAATACTCCTTGCATCTGATTCACTCTCTTGTTAGCTCTGGGAGATCCAATAGGCAGTTCTCTCACAACAAGGAAATAAAGTAGAAAGAAAGTTGAATTCATCATTTACCTTAGTCAATTTGGACTGCCATAACAAATGGCAGATGGGGTGGTTTAACCACAGAAATTTATTTCTCACATTTCTGGATATTGGAAGTCTAAGATTAAGGCACCTGCTGGTTCAGTTCCTGATGAGAACCCTCTTCCTGGTTTGCAGATAGCTGTCTTCTCATTTTATTCTCACATGGCAGAGACTGTAAGTCCTTTCTCTTCTTATAAGGACACTAATTCTGTCATGGGGAATCCATCCTCCTGACAACATCTAAACCAAATTACCTCCAGAGGCCCCAGGTATAGCATTATGAAATGCATTTCTTCAATATTAAGACTTGAAAGTCAAAATTACTCCTTGATCCATGGGCTGCAGAATAAATATTGTGTTAGCAGGATGAAAACAATATTGATTTCATTGTGCATCTCCAAGAGAGCTCTTGGATGAACAGGTGCATTGCCAATGAGCAGTAATATGAAAGTTGTTTTTTTTTTTTTACCCTGAGCAGTAGGTCTCAACAATGGGCTTAACATATTCAGTAAACCATGTTGTAAACAGATGTGAAATCATCCAAGCTTTGTTCCATGTATAGAGCACAGGCAGAGTAGATTTAGCACAATATTTAAGGACTCTAGGACTTTCAGAATGGTCAATGAGCAATGGCTTCAACTTAAAGTCACCAGCTGCATTAGCCCCTAACAAGAGAGTCAGCCTGTCCTTTGAAGCGTTGAAGCCAGGCATTGCTTTCTCCTAAGTATGAAAATATAGATGACACCTTTTTTTTCCAATATAAGACTATTTCATCTACAGTGAAAATCTACCATTTAGCGTAGCCCCCTTCATCAATTATCTTAGCTAGATCTTCTGGATAACTTGCTGCAGCTTCTACATCAGCATTTGTTGCTTCACAGTATACTTTTCTGTTATGAAGATGGCTTCATTCTTTAAACCTCATAAATCAAATCTGCTGGTTTCAAACTTTTGTTCTGCAGCTTCCTTACTTCTCTCAGCCTGACAAAATTGAAGAGAGTTTAGGGGTTTTGCTCTGTATTAGACTTTGACTTAAGGGAATGTTGTGGCTCTTTTGATCACCTATCCACACCACAAAAACTTTCTCCACATTAGCAATAAGACTGTTTTGCTTTATTATCATTCATGTATTTACTAGAGTAGCATTTATAATTTTCTTCAAGAACTTTTCCTTTGCATTCACAACTTGGCTATAACTGTTTGGTGTAAGAAGCCCAGCTTTGGCCTATATCAGCTTTCAACATGCTTTGTCACTAAGATCAATCATTTCTGGCTTTTGAAATAAAGTGAAAGAAGTGCAACTCTTCCTTTTACCTGTACACTTAGAAGCCATTGTAGGGTTATTAATTGGCCTAATCAATATTGTTGTGTCTCAGACAATTGGGAGGTCTGAGAAGATGGAGAGAGATGGGGAAATGGCTGGTCAATGGAGAAGTCAGAACACACACAACATAACATTTATCCATTAAGTTCACTGTCTAATATGGGCATGGTTCACAATGACCCCAAACAATTAACAATAGTAACATCAAAGATCACTGATCACAGATCACCATAACAAATCTAATAATGGAAAATATCTGAAATATTGTGAGAATTACCAAAATGTGACCCAGAGACATGAAGTGAGCAAATGCTGTTAGAAAAGTGGTGCCCATAGATCTGCTCAGTACATACAGGGTTACCACAACCTTCAATTTGTATAAAATGCAATAAAGCAAAATGCAATAAAACAAACAAAAAATGTATCCAATTCCTTAGCTCACAAGTTCTACCTTTCACAAAATACTACAACACAAACACAACTCAACCCAGTTTCTGCCACTTTAGAACAGAGATTACCTTTATTCCATTGTCCAAAAATATGCTCCTCAATTCTGTCTGAGACCTCATCAGAATGGCCTTTACCATCCTATTTTTTTTTTAAAGATTTTATTTATTTGACAGAGAGAGACACAGCAAGAGAGGGAACACAAGCAGGGGGAGTGGGAGAGGGAGAAGCAGACTTCCCGTGGAGAAGGGAACCCCATGTGGGGCTCGATCCCAGGACCCTGGGATCATGACCTGAGCCGAAGGCAGACGCTTAACGACTGAGCCACCCAGGCGCCCCTACCATCCTATTTCTATCAATATTCTATACATGATTATTTATATTATATATTCGTTAAGAAGGTAAAAACTTTTTTTTCTACAGCTCTTCTCTTTTCTTTCTGAGTCCTCACCAGAAATTCCTTTTAAATCCCCTTTCTAGCAATGTCAGCCATGTCTAGCATGCTCTTCAAAACTCTTACAACCTTCTACTCATTAGCCAGTTCCAAAGCTGCTTCCACACAGATGGGTACCTGTTGTAGCAGCAGTTCACTTCTCAGTGCCAATTTCCGTCTGAGCTCTGGCTGCTGTAACAAAATACTATAGGTTAGGTGGCTTAAACAACAGAAACTTATTTCTCACAGTTCTGGAGGCTGGAAAGTCCAAGATCAGGGTGCTAGCCAATTGTGTTCCTGGTGAGAGCCCTGGTTCCTGGTTTGCAGACTACCATCTTTTCATTGTATCCTCACAAGGTGGAGATAGCAAGTTCTAGTCTATTTCTCTTCTTATAAAAATACTAAATCCATCATAGGGCTCCACCCCATGCCTCATCTAAACCTAATTCTCCCTCAAAGACCCACTTCCTATTATCACCTTATTGGGTGTTAGGATTTCAACATATGAATGGGGGAGCAGCACAAACAAGCAGTCCAAACCATCATTAGACCACCAAACTGTTAAGCTAAAAAAAAAAAAAAAAGTCTTCTTTTCTAAACATGTACAAATATTTAATATATGCTATAAAGAGGTAGGATATTTTAAAATACCACTATTTTATGCACAACAGGGAATATGTGTCAGGAGTGATGTATATCATTTCCAGGTCAAGCATTTAAGAAATGAGTGTATTTCCTCACCCCTAACCATGAGCCCCTTCTCCTTTCCCTGGCTGGAGGCAGGTAATCACCTCTCAAGGGGAACAGGGAAGCCAAAATATGGAATATCTGGGCGACTGAACCACCATATGGAAGCGAGCCATCTGCTAAGAACACCCTCTGTGAATCAGTACAGGAGCAAGAAATAAACTTTAATTGCAATTGGAGTGTTACCACACATTTTGTAACTCTTATGCTAACCATTTCTTTCTTTTTCTCTCTCACTATCTAATATATCCATTTCTAAAGCTTTCTTATAGCCTTGTGTTCTGTATGCTTTACGACTAGATAAAACATGATTTCTCTGGGATATTGGAGTTCTCATAAAATTTTTAGGTGACAATGTTGATACAGTGTTGATTCATCCTTTCAAGATAGAAAGAATTTTCAATTCTCAAATAGAATTTTTTCCTTAAAAATTCTTGGAGTCGGTGGTATTAAATGACCATTTAAAAGTTATGTTTAATGTGACAAATGCTAGAATAATGAACACTTGTATGGAGACTAGAATTTCAATATAGTATAATCTCCATCAATCTTTGCTTTAATTTAAAATTATTTAAATATATTTCATTCCAAAAGGATATGTTTTTATTCTAAAATTTATTGCATTGGGAGTAACTTCTGGTATAGTATTCACCAATCTATGTATCTGTTTAACTACTTGTATAGTTAATCAAGAATCTTCAATTGTTGGAGCACTTAATTTTTTGCAGTGATAAACACACATTCATATTTCAACTGATATTGTTTCAGAAAAAATATTTCTAAAGAGAATATACACCTAATTATATCTAGAATGCTAATATATATTTGAGTGTGACTCTGGATATTAACTCTAAACCCAAATGTGTTCCTAAAATTGTATTACTGATGTTTTTGGACTGATTATTTTGAGCTTAAAAATGCAATCATAGCGTTATTGATCAGGAGCAAGTTCAGGTATGAAAGAAATGACATTGATGTGGATATTTGACAGTCTCTTGGTCCAAAACCCGAAGCCAATATTACATAGCAGATTTTTGCCAAATACTAAAGATGATCTTTATTAACACTTTGGTGTATTATTACCACCTCCATAACATTTCATAATACTTCACACCTCATACTTTGGCAAATACTGTTTCCTCTCCCTTCCTTTACCTCTCTGTTACCTCATCTTCTGATAAGCTTATCTTTCCAGATGTAGTTGAAGCATCTCCTCTTTTCAGGAAATCTACCTTGAACATTATTTTCTCAACCTCTCAACCGCTATCATCTTATGTATCACAGTTAATTAATTATATACTTGTGTGCTTATTTCATAGTAGGTCAGCAAATGTCAAATAATAGTGACATAATGTCTACTTATAGGGTTTGAAGGTAATGAATATCAGGAAAAAATATTCACAGACTTCTGCTAAACAGGGAAAGTAAACCCATGTATTGTCACACTCCACCCACGAGTTTGCAATGAGATCCCTGACCTTGTACTCATTTGCAACAGTGAGGAGACCTTGCTTGCTTTGAGCAGGTATGGGAACGGGCTCATTGGTGGTCAGAAGCATTTACTGGGTTTCTGCAGAATAAGAAGTGTGAGGGAGAATATTCATAAATAAAAGAGAGGTGAGGAAGCCCTGCAGGAGGGGAAAGATCCCTGTGGTGGAGTTGGGAGTGTTTTTGTAGCATTCATTTACAGAAACCCCAGCAGCAACACTGGCTGCTGTTAAGAGTGGAAGCAGGTGTTGGAACACAGACCAGGCACAATGCCTGAGGAGCTGCCTGTGGCTCAGTTCTCACACCACTCCTTCATCCTGAGTATGTCTTTGCTCCTCACTGAGAGTCTTGATCACCTGGCATTTAACCCCTGGGTCCTGAGAAAGGGACTGAACAACAATAAAAATATCAAAATATTTGATCTTTCCAGAAATAGCGGGGATTTCTCCAGTTGCTTTGCTTCCTTCTAGAACATCCAAGAGGCCCTAGCTCTTCCCAGGCCTCACAATCTGTAGTGATACTTAACAGCCACCACCTTCTGCCCAGGACCTGTCTTGCTTGCAGCCAGCCCTCCCATTAGAGAGGAACCAGCTGTGGACATGATCTTGATTATATAATAGCAGAGCATATCCAGCATCAGTCTAATCAACTGGGGCTGTCAAAGATAAATACAAAAGGACATCCAAAGAGCAACATCCATTTGAAGAAAATCCACGCAAAAGAAAAAAATCTAGACTAGCATAAAGGACCACAAACAAAGAAGAAAACAGGACAAATAAAAGCAAAAGCTAGAAAATCTACACACATTCTGATCAATATGTTCAGAGGAGTATATTCAAGCAATAAAACAAAAGTTGACAAATTAGAAAGAGAAGCAATTAGAGATTGAAAAATCTTCTGATGGGGACACCTGGGCGGCTCAGTGGCTAAAGCAGCTGCCTTAGGCTTAGGTCATGATCCTGGGGTCCTGGGATTGAGCCCTGAGTCAAGCTCCTTTCTCAGTGGGGAGTCTGCTTCTCCCTCTGTCTGCTGCTCTGCCTACATATGATCTCTCTCTCTCTGACAAATAAATAAAGAAAAGAAAAGAAAAGAAAAATCTTCTGATGGGTAAAAATATAGGAAAAAGATAGATGTGCTGAAAATGAAATTGAGGATATCTGAAAAGTAAAAGGAACCATGGGGTAGCTAAAACCCTAGTCAAGGAAATTCCACACAAAAAAAAAAGTGAGGGAGAAGGAAATAATCAAGGAAATATTTTTTAAAAAGTTACAGAGCTGAAGTAAGGCAAAACGCATTCAGATCCAAAGGACCCAATAAAGAACAAATAGAATGAATGTTGACAGAGCTACACATAGAGGGAGTTCTATAAACTGAGGCTATGTATAGTGAAATCTATAATGAAATTGTCTTAAGATAATTTACCTACAAAGGAAGGGAAGTGGTAATGGGATCAGATTGGTTTGTCATTAAACTGGATACTAGGAAAAAAAACTGGAAAAATGGACAATTATTTAAAAACAAAATAATTATGAACTATGGGAAATAATCAATTTTGAAGATAAAATGGATATTTTAGGTAGGGAGAGACCAAAAAAGTTATTTGAAAAGTATCTTCCGCACTTTGAAAAGTATCTCTTTAAAGTACGTTTGTCACATTCTTCTAATGTGTGTGTATTTTCCTTTCTGTCCTTAAAAAGTACCATTTATGTAAAACTGTCTCTATACCTATTTGTGTCGAGTATCTCTGTCCCATCTACTAGGCATTGGAGGTATATATAGAATGATTTGGGATCACAAAATAAATTGGAAGGATTAGTGAACACCTAATTCAGCTGATTTTGATATGACAGTAAAAAGTAAAACAAACAAGCTGAGAAAAAATCGTTTTATCGATTTGCCCGAGTACTAAACATTTTATTGATTTATCCTTAATTTTTATGACAATCCCGTCACAGATCAGAGACATTTTCAATGTATAGATGGCAAAACCAAGATGCAGGGACTCTTAGTGACTCCTGCAAGGCTATAGGCTCCATGTGCCTTGTTTTATTTGTTTCCACTTTCCCCATATTGCTGTTTTTGCCTTTAAGGTTTGTGGCTGGGAAAATTTTGACTAAAATTGTGAAAATTTTAGTCTCACTGTGGATACACCTTCGTACCCCCCACAAATCTGGGCTGAATTAAACTAAAGGGTACACAACTTGCAACACAGGTTTCTTGAGATCTTATGAGCAACCTGGAAGAGAAATCCCAGCAGCCCAGCATGCACTGGAGAAATAAACGATGGCACCACCCAGCCCCATACTGCATGTGTTACAAGTAAGTTATTAATAGAGGGGCCATTTAAAGGGATTTCATTTGAGGTTGCTAGTAGAGAACTTGTATGACTTAGATGCAAAAAAAAAAAAAAAGAAAAAGAAAAGAAAAGAAAATGTTATTTTGTCATCATACTCCATGCTTTGCGTTTGAGGTCTTCTAAAATATTAACACAAGGCCACTATGCTGATTGCAAAGTCAGTAAATTTACTCAAGAGTATCCAAATTAAAAACCATTGGGCAGCTTTAAAAAAAAAAAAGAGGATTTTTTTCATTATTATATTTGCATCAGTTGGTGCAATGAATCTCTATCAAAATAACTGAAAATTGTCAACCCTGTCTAGCTGCTCATACTCCTAGAGATAGAATGAGCTACATAGTTTGCAGAGACCAGGGCAAAATGAAAACATAGTTTGTCTTTTTTGAAAATTATTAAGAATTTTAAGACAATGGCAGCAGAGCATAAAACCAAGTGTGGAAGCTTTCTGGGCAGGGGTTTCCCTGTGGCTACACAAGTCCCATGCCCATGAAGTCTGCCCTGTCTTGGTAGGCAGCCCAGGTGAGACAGATTGTTGAAATAGGCAATGCAGTCTGCAAGTAAGTGTGTTCCTGCTCTGGACACTAAGCCACCCTCTTTATGCCCAAAGCTTCTATGTTTTACCAAATGTTCCAAGACTAAAATTCCTGAGTAGTCTGTCATTCAAATTACTGCGGGTAATTCTACATACCAGTAATCTTCCTTCTAGTGTTAGGAATTGTCAATAATGTTTGAGGTGCCTTTTAGTTGGGATACCTAGTCCTACCCCTTTCTTATTTAGTTTTTTCCCTCTCCGTGCCCTGTGCATCAGTCACCATCTGTACAGGTATTGGTCTTTGTGTTGCATGTCTATAAAGAGAGCCCCAAAATTATATAAATTCATTGCCCTGCAAACTTGGAACCACTTATTATTATTTATTATAGAGATATAGAAAACTTTAGAGAGATGTGTATCCGACTGGATCTCAGTTCTTATTCTGTTATTTTTTGCTGCCTTACTTCATTATTGTTTCAAGTATAAAGATATGGGCTCAGAGGCATGTTATGGTAAGTCACTTAGCAAAGTCCCACAGTGCCTGAAGGCAGGTGCCAGCATCAGTCCATCGTCTCTGACCATCAGTTCTGTGGTCTTCCATCCCCAACCTTGCCTGTCTATTCTAACTCTTGTTAGTGTAGTACATGAATATTGGGTAGGATCTAGATGCAAAATTATATATAAAAGGCTGGCCTTAAGATTCTTTCTTTCTTTTTTTTTTTTTTTTTTTTTTACCACAACCCTGGTAAAATACTTTTTCTATCCTCAAACTCATTCTCTGTTAAAGCAATGTAATGCAATAGGTTCCAATAATGCTATGATCCTCTTGATAGAAGACATGGAAAACAGGTGAGGACCATGAAATATTCTGGCAAATAAATGTGGCACATTAATATGATGATTTGAAAGAATAATTATAGCCATTATTTTTTATGTAGCACTTCTTCATGCTAGGCACTTTTCTAAATGCTAACATATGCAATCCTCACAACATATCCAAGAGAATAGATATTGCCACTCTCCCCATTTTACAGATGACTAAACTGAGACATTGGGAAGTTAACTAATTTGCCCAGGTGATGTGCTGATAGCTTCAATGTTGTACCACTCCCTCATTATGGATTCACTAATCATTTTACTATGCCGTAAGTCTTCAATCCTCATGTAAATGAAATATTTCTGCTCTTGGTTGGATTTAGAAGACCTTTGGGGTCCTTCCTATGTCTAAAATTATACAGTGTTGGAGAAGAAAATATCAGCTGTAAACCACATTCAAACAATTGCCATTAACTGTCAACAATGTAATTATGTGTTATTTTTATGTAGCCCTCACAGTTTTTTTTTACTTTAAAAAATTAAATGATTGCATACAAAATGAGGAAATTTTGTTCTCATTTAATCCTTACTGTGAATATAGGCACAATGATTTCATTATTCTGAAGCTATTGATTGCTCTTGAAATGTCCTGCTTCTGTAATTAGGAAATGCTATAATCAACCACATCCTAAATCTTTCCTTCAATAACTTTTTTGGGGGGTTTTATTTTTCAATTGTCCCCCTTTCAATATACTAGTGCCTCACAAAATTTGAGATTGTTTAGGTAAAGCGTAGTTTATTTAAGTATTCTGTGTTAGAGAAGCCTTACTCAAGGTGAAATGTGTTTGATAACGTTCCCTTTAAGGGTAACCTTTTATATTGCTTATTCAGTCCTCAAAAACATTTCTCTGTTGGGTGACACTGCATAAATTAAACAGTGCTGATTTATGTTATAATTAGTTATATGGTACAGTATCTTAAAATAATTTCTCAAAAGAAAATTGCCTTTTCTTTTAGAGAGAAATTGGTTTAAATGTTTTTAATACTTAAAATCAGCTAGCTGAGAAGTCAGTAATTAAAGGGCTAAATGCCACATGCATACATCAAAGATACTGCTACAAAGTATAAGTCAATATGCTTAAGTTCCCTTGAAAGCATGCTGTGTTAAAAAAAATCAATAACTTTTCAAAACATTTAAAAAATCCTAAGAATGTTCTTTAGTTTTTCTAGGCTATCTGTATTTCCTTATTAGGTATTTTAAAATGAGGTGCATACCCATACAAACACATACACACAAATTCAATGAATTAAAGTACACATTTTCTAAGTCAAGCATCTACATTAATGTTCTATGTATTTGGTAGAAATAACTGAGAAATAACAACATTTTGCTCTGCAAAAAATTTTTAAGAGTAATAAAATACAAGCTACAATGTGGGAGGAAAGATTTGTAAGTCATGTATCTGACAATGTACTTCAATTTAAAATACATAAAGTGGGTCAACAGTAAGAAAATTGCGGGAGCGGGGGAAGAAAGAAAAGAAAAAGACCTAAAAACACCCTTTACCATTGAGGATGTATGGATGAAAACTAAGCACATGAAAATATTTCAACATCATTAACCATTCTAGAAATACAAATTAAAGATATGATGAGATGCCACAAAGTGTATATTATTTGGTTAAAATAAAAAATATAGACAATATTGACTGCTGGTATGGATGTGTGATCTCATACATTGCTAGTGGGCATGTAAAATGGTACAGTTATTTGGCAGTATCCTAAAAAGCTAAACATGCAATTTGATAGGAAAAATGCTTGACATTTTCTTAGAAAGCTAATATACAACCCAGCAATCACACTCCTGAGTACTTACTCTAGAGAAATGAAAATTTATGTCCACACAAAACCTGGACATGAATGTTTTTTATAGTTTTAGTTGTAATAGGCCCAAACTGGAAGCAAGCCAAATGTCCTTCAATGGGTGAAACAAGCTGTCATGTATTCATACAATGGAACAGAACTCAGTAATAAAAGGAGCAAACTATTGATACCCACGACTGGGCGGGATCTCAAGAAATTTCACTGAGTGAAACAGACACACAGAGAAGGTGGTTTACTACATGATTTAATTTATATAACAGTTTTGAATTAAAATTTTAGTGATAGAGAATAGATCAGTGGTTAACAGGGGTTTGGGTAGAGGAGGGTGTTTTTCTATAGGCTTATACGGGGATGGCATGAAGGTGCTTCATGGACCTTGGAAGGTCCATGGAAGGTGATGATGGACCAGGTTCATATCCTGATTAAGTGTGGTTACACAAAACCACACATGTGATAAAATTTCTGATTTATACACCAAAACGAGTTTTCATTTGAAAAGTGGTAAAGTCAAAATTAGGTCTGTAGTATAATCAATAATATTGTACAAATGCCAGTCTCTTGGTTTTGGCAATGTACTGTGGTTATATGAGAATTATCATTGGAGAAACTGAATGAAGGGTACACAGAAACTCACTGTGCTATTTTTGTAACTTCTTGTGAGTCTGTAATTATTTTAAAATATTTTTAAATAAAATCAGAATATTTATTTACTATTAACCCATGCATTATACACTTCAAATTACAAATTATAACCTATTATCTACAATAATAGTTTTTAAAACAGGGAGGACCTGGCCAGTGTTGTCTTTAATGTTTATTTTTTTCCTCTGTGAAAAAAAAATCTTTAAAAAACTTAAGCAATACATAGTCTTTAAAGTTAGTATGAATATATATACACATATATATGTATATGTATGAATTATATAAACGTCCTCATTTTAGGCAGGACTTTTAGTTTTGGAATTTAGTGGGTATTTAAACTGAATTGAAAGAAAATTATGTCTGGAATGGAAAAATAATTGTTTTTTTTTAATTGTTATTTTACATTTGCCTTGCTTTATGCTGATGAAACATATTTCTAGCTCACTCTTGTCATATAGTTTAATTTAGACGAAAGATAATCATACATTATAATAGTGGATGTAATTTATTAATTTGAATACTTCTCATTTTGCTTCACTTCTGGTAGACTGAAAAATTTCCCTCATACACCTTTGTTCCATTTTTTTTCTTAATTGGTTTTATGTGCTAGATTTCCCAAAATGTAGCAGAGAAAAAACTAGGTAGATAGAGAAGGGTTCATTTCTGCCTTAAGTTCTCCCATTTTCCTGAGATGGTTGATTTCCATAGTAAAATACATTGTGTTGAATAGCTCTTTTGTAAAAATCTATTATAATATATTTTTTTTCCAGACAGAATAATTACCTAAAAAACAGGAACAGTGTGTTACAGAAAACTCACTATTATCTTTTCTGAAAAGAAACAGAACTTTGCAGAAGAGAGAGGAAATAAATCAATAGAGCACATGAAGCAATATGCTTTAGGACAAAGGAACTTTAATGAAAAGAGACACCATGATGGTTGTTTTTTTGTAAAATTGACTGATGATTACAGTCGAAATAAAAGGCCAAATCATTATCAGAAATTTTAGGTAATTATTTTGATTTATTATTTCCTTTCGTATTGAAGACCATATTCTGACTTTGATAAGATTTTTTTTTTTTTAATGTGTGCTTCAAAAGATTGAGGATGAGAGAGGTGGAAAAAACTGCTTCAGAACAAGATGGCAGAAGACTACCCAAGTAATTTTAAGACAAAGGATTTAAGTAGTAAATTCATGATAATAATAACATTCTTGATTATTAAAATATAAGCTATGACTAATTAGAGAAATAGTTATCATGTCCTTGAATAAAACACTGTAGAACATTGTTTCAGCAAATATTTATTGATTCCCAGGAATTTTGCTGGACACTTGATGCTGAAACATGGATAAACATGGTTCCTTTCCTCAAGAAAAGTATATTTAAGTGGGCAGAAACACAATACCCTTAACACATTGTAGTAAATAGAATTGTATCCCCTGAAAAGATATATCCAGGTTTTAGTGTATGTGATTTTATTTGGAAATAGGGTCTTTGTTGCTGTAACCAATTTAATGATCTCAAGATGATATCTCTGGACTTAGAGTATGTCCTGAATACAAGGACTGATGTCTTTATAAGGAGAGAGGAAACAGAGACACAGAGGGAAAAGGGCCATGCAAAGATGGAGGCTGGGAAGCCCTACTTCACATTTTTCTTATCTAGGGACAAGCAGGCCAGTCCAAACATGTTCCTCTGACAAAAGCAGATGTACAAGAGTGCAAACAAATATTCAAATCCTCTCAAAGGCTAAGGATGGAACTGACCAACTGACTTTCCTGCTTGATTCTACCAGCCAAATAAACCCAAGACATGGAAAAAAATATGCCTACCCTTTTAGTCAGAGTAACTTCAAAGTTCCATGGAAAAATCTATGAATACAAGAAGATTTGTTGAAACAGGCTAACAATGCAATTGACCCTACTTGACTTCAGGACACAAAGCATTCTGGCATTTTCTGTTGTTTTTTCAGGACGTTTTTTCCCCCTCTCAAATTCTTGGCTATTCTTTCTCATCTCCTAAATCTCTAATCAATGGATTGACATTGGGCTCAATTCTTGATCCCCTTTCTTTCTCCATATAGTTTTCTCATCTAGTGTCTGAGGCCACAAATAGTCAGCTAATATATACTACATAGAAGCAGGGATTTATTATTTTTTTTTATTTTTATTTTTATTTATTTATTTATTTTTACTGATATGGTCCATGTGTATGTACAAGAGCTTAGCACATATATGTTCCCACTCAGTAAAATATATTTTTGTGAATGAATGAATCCATAAGTCAGTATGACAATGACTCTGGAACTCCTGCCTTGATCTCTCCTTTGAACTCCAAATACATATATCCAGCTGCCTCTTTGAGAGCTCTACTCAAATGTCTTTGAAGAATTTCAAGTTAACCTTACAAATCTTTCCTGCCCCAATCTTCTACAGATGAGTAAATGGCAAATTCATCTTTCCACTTAGTCATACCTAAAACCCTGAAGTCATCTTTGATTTTTCTCTTTCCCTCATATCCAGTATTTATAGTGCGTATATATGTATCTGTAACCACTTTGGAAGTTGCTCTGGCAATTTTATAAAGTTAAATATGTTTATATTAGCTTTTTGCCTATTAGTCTCAAAATGGAAACAACCCAAACATCCATTAACAAGAGACCAGATAAATAGTTTACATATTCTTTCAATGGAATACTACTCCGAAATAAAGGGCAGACACAACTGATACATGCAACATTAATGAACCTCAAAAACATTATCCTGAGTTTAAAAAGCCAGGATAAAAAATAGTACATATGATTCCATTTATATGAATTTCTAGAAGTGGCATAACTAATTTATGGGGAAAGAAATCAGAACAGCAGTTGCCTGGAGGGGTCAGTGATGGACTGGGAAGAGTAATAATGAATATTTCTAGAATGATGCAAATGTTTTATAAATGAATGTAGTTGTGTATTTTACAGGTATAAGCAATTGCCATAATTCACTGGACTCTAACCTTAAGATGTGTGCGTTTCACAGTATATATTTTATAATTCAATAAAACAATGAAGTACTATATATATGTGTGTGTATATATATATATGTATATATATATATATATATATATATATATATATATATATGTTATCCAGAAAAACTTTAAAATGAAATACCTAGAATAATAACCACCAAACTTAATGGACATTTGTTTGAACATTAATAACATTTTTCAGAAGTTCTACAGATGTTCTTAAATGTGCCATCTACCCTTTCCCCCCAAAAGGAATATTACATTGAAATATGTTGGTATTTCCCTTGCTTTTTAAATATTTTTAGCAAATGTATAAATCTATAATTCTATAAATCTGTTCCTAAGTAATTTATTGCATAGATTTGCATGTTGTAACTGTCTAAAACCATGTCACACTGTATCACACTATAGGCATGATTTTGCAATTTGCTTTAAGTTTCTTTTGATGAGCAGTACTTAATTTTAATGGAATCAACTGCATCAGCATTTTCCTTTACAGTTTATAGTTTACTTTGGTTCTATCATGTTTAAAACTTTCAACTCTACCCTAAATGTATGTAAATATTTTGATTATTTTTTTTTCTTTTTCTTTTTTTTTTAAGATTTGCTTTTCAGATTTAAGTGCTCTGACCATCTGGAATTGATTTTTATGTCTGGTATATGATAAACATCTGATTTCACTCATTTGCTTTTGGATGACCAATTATATTAGCACACCAATTATTAAAAAGGTCACCTATTTTTCCTTTGAACTACAGTACTCTGTCATATATCAAGTCTCCATATATGTGCGGTTCTGTTTCTGGAGTTTTATTCTGTTGTACTCTTCTACTTTTCTATCCTTCTGCCACTCTCATATAGACCTAATTTCTAGAACTTTAAAATAAGCATTCATAACTAACTGGAAAAGCTCTACCTTCCCGTCATGCTCTGTTCCTGTCCCTTTGTCTCTTACCTTAATTATCCTTTTTAACTATCCTATTTACATTTTAGAATAGCTTATCAAGTTCCATTAATTTGAATTTTGATTAAAATTGTATTAACTAGGGGCGCCTGGGTGGCTCAGTCGTTAAGCATCTGCCTTCGGCTCAGGTCATGATCCCAGGGTCCTGGGATCGAGCCCCACATGGGGCTCCCTGCTCGGCAGGAAGCCTGCTTCTCCCTCTCCCACTCCCCTTGCTTGTGTTCCCTCTCTCTCTGTCAAATGAATAAATAAAAAAAAACTTAAAAAAATTAAAAAAATAAAATCATATTAACTATACAGATCAAATTGCTAACGTTCATCTTTGCCATACTGAATTTTCCTGTTCATGGTAAATACTTACGTTTGTTTATGTCTGATTTAGTGCAGAAATTAAGATTTTATCATTCTCTCAATACGTTTGTCCAGTTTCTCCCAGACCTATTCATAGATACCTTATATTTTGCTGTAATAAATGACATTTTTTTATATTAGCTTTTATACTTTTTAGTTGCTGGTATATAAATACACAATTTCTCTAAATTATTATAACATACACTTATTAATTTGAATAACATTTGTAGTCACTTTGGATTCTTTATGTAGTGAAACATATCATCTGGGAATAAGTGAATGATGTGAGTCTTTTCCATTACATTTATTTCTTTTTCTTGTCTTACAGCACTAGCTAAGGATTCCAATTTAGTGTTAAACAGAGGTAGTGACCTAGAGAATATTGTGTCCTTCTTGATTTCACAAGGAATTGTTCTACCATTACCAAGTGTTTTTCTTTTGTCAAATTAATATAGTATCCATCAATTCCTAGGTGGCTAAGGTAATTTATCAATAATGTGTTGTCAATTTTCTCAAGTGTTTTTTATTTCATTTTTTGGAAAGATGATAACAGCTTTTCAACTTTAATTTGCTAATATGGAAAAATATCATTGATGGCATTTCTAATTTAAAATAAACTTTGGAGCACTTGGGTAACTCATTAGGTTAAGCATCCAACTCTTGATTTCGGCTCAGGTCTTGATCTCAGGGTTGTGAGATTGAGCCCCATGGCAGACTCCATATTCAGTGTGGAGTCAGCTCTAGTTTCTCTCTCCCTCTCCCTCCCTCTCTGCTCCTCCCTTACTCATCTCACTCTTTCAAATTATTAAATAAATAAAATCTTTTAAAAAATAAATAAAATAAAATCAACATTGCATTTTGTTTTTCTGGCATAAACCCATATTAATTATAAATTCTTTTGAACTCTGGCACCAAACTTATTTCTGGTGCCAACGTTCTTAATGTGTGTGTTTGGTTATAGTCTCTCTTTTTTTATTCTCTGTGTGGGTTTGTGTTAGATTGAAATCATGTATTTGAATGTTGCATGTAACTACCTTATAAATATTTGAGTCTGGAATTTTTATATTTAAGATATTTTAAACCATTTATTCAATTTGTTTGATGGCTATAAGACCATTAAATTATTTTATTTATCTTTCAGTTTTTTAATTGACATTCTGTGGTTCTTTGTCCAAGATGATAGTTTGAATCTCAGAAATCGAGGCAAAGAGACAAAGGGTGTCTATGATGCTTACTTTTTATGCATCTACTCGATTAGGCTATGGTAGCCAATTAATCAAATACCTATCTAGTTATCACGGTGGAGCTATTTGTAGATGTGGTTAAATTAAATTCTTTTTAAGTAAATGAGATCATTCTTGATTTCAGTGGACCTCACCCAATCAGCTGAAAGACTGTCAGAACAAAATTTAGGTATCCCTGAGAAAGAAAAGAAACTGCATCATCAGCTCCTGCTGGAGATTCTAAGCCTTCTGGACGGTTCTATTAACTTCGGACTTGCCAGCCCCTACTATCACATACATCCATTGCTTGAACCCTCTTTATGCCTACTGGTTTTGTTTCTCTGGAGAACCCCGACTGGGACTGTCTTAGTTAAGATCTCATTCTCTAGGCTCTTTTATCCTCTCATTTCCTTCATTCAAAAGTTGCTCTAGGTCATAACTCCAGATTGTGTGAAGCAGCAGACTTTTTTACAGCTTTCCTGCAAACTTTGTCTTCTGATCCAGTCACCTTTCTCTTGAGAAGCACTCTTCCTCCTCAGTAGATTAGGGGAGCTAAAATCCTGGTCCCCACTGCCCTTTATAGAACCCATTAGATTGGTACCTCTAGCTCTAATCACAACTTTGGGTTTCAAATCCTCAAGATGTTTATCTTGATTTTGAGGCTGGATATATCTTTCCTGTTTGGAGTAGAGTCTGTACATCAAAGTGTGCTACACTATCTTCCTGAATTTACTTCTTTTACCCACAGTTATGTGTCCATACATTTAGGGGAATTTTATTATTTTTGCCTATTTTCAGAAATATAGCCCTAAATGAGTAGGCTCTTCAGATTTTCTATTATAAATATTGAAAATGAAATAACAGTTTGAGGTGAAAGTTTATAGTAATGTGCCATTGGAAGAATGAATTTTAGGAAATCATTGACCAGTAAGAGCAGATAAACCTTGCACTATATTCTTTCTGTGTTTTAGCCTTCTACTTATTTATAACTTCTTATATAGAGAGCATAATAGCATAGGCTGCCAACAATGGAAACCAAACATTTAACTGAGGATATAAAATGCTTTGAGAATCCTCAGGGTTAACCCTGAACTTGTGTGTAAACCTGGGTTCCACATTTGAAGAGAAGGAAAATGATAAATATATCCAGTAGCATGACAGTTTCTGTTGGACCTTTCGTTATCAGTTTGTTTCAAAGCATTCTTTTTAAATGTTACTGTGGGTTATGACAGAGAATGAAAGAGACACATTTGGGCCTGACACAGGAATTAAACCCTCTGCAGGCAATTGACAGGAAGAATGGAACATAGAGATTGATTCCTAAATTGGGAGCAGCCACAAACAGCTACACACATGAGCACAAAGCCTGTAGTATGAGGATGGACTGGGTCAGATTTTCTAGCTCTGAAAATGATTTTCCAAAATACTATGCATCTATGAGTTTAGGCTTGTGGTCAATACATATAGAAGACTAGATGGTAGACTGTCCACTCTAACTCACTAGTACGTGTTTGGCACTGGGACAAGAACTCAATTCTTGGCACTTGGTTTCCATTGAAGCCTTAAAAACAATGTTATCTCTAATGTACATGGAACCATATATTCCTAGAGGCATTCACGTGAATAATATGGAAAAGCACCAGCTGAATTGTATCAAAGTGTCAAAATTGGGCATCACCTTTGGGAAAATAGCCACGATTTATGATCTTAGGAAACTAGTCTGTGTTTGTTTGTTTGTTGCTTGGATTTCTTAAAAAGATTAAGAACTCAGATATGTCTACTAAGTGTCAAATTTCTAATGATTTGTTCAAACTGAAACTTTTCAAATTCACTTGCTGTACTCAAATTTTAATGTATGGGGCCTTTTGACTTCATTCATTTTCAATCTGTTTATAATCCAAGAGCAGCAGTCTTTACAAAATAAAATGCACTGAAAATGTGAGACTTAGGAAAAGTATTATTTCTATGTTATTTTCAATTAATAAAAATTTTTAAATACATATTACTTATATTATCGCTAACTACTTTTCAGGGCACAGCAAGATAATTTTATAAGTCAGAGTGCATACAAGGTGATTTTCTTGACCAGTGAAGAAATTTACCTCTCAATTAAAACATTAGTCATAAGCTTTGGGGGAAAAATTCAATAGCATAAAAGTTAAGTATAAACAATGAAATCACTATATTTAAAACTACTAGGGGTGATGAAATATGGAAACAAGTTGTTTCCTAACAGAGTTAATGTACTCAAAGTAGAATGTATAAAATTTCCCACTTTTAAGGTTTAATATCCATGAGCTCCTTTCTGATAATATGCCCCTGACCTTGAATAATCTGGTTTATGTGATTTTTGTAGTATCATTTTATTATTTTATAGATTGAAATCATATAGAAACAGAAGGGAAATATACAAGTTTATTTTAAATATATTGTATCAGAAGCATGGAAAAGCCTGAGGTTCCACTTTTCAAGGTGATTCTAATCTACACTTCCATAGAAAATGAGAATCTATATCGTCATAATGTGTTTCTATGGTAACCATTTTATGCTGAAAATAAACTAATAAATCTCATAAGAAGATTGCCCTTCATGGGCTTTGGACAAATAGCTGTGTCTTTCTATTTATCAATTCTGAAAGTTTTTCAATATCTGTTATTCTGTTCTTTGCTCACTCAGAACAGCTACAGGGATCAAGATTGTCTGACGTTCCATTTACCAGGAAGTAACATGTAGCTAATGAGACATATTAGGTAAGTAAATGATCCAACTGGGAAAGAGCAGTTGTATTTCTGGGCATACCAGTGCTAGGAACCAAAGTTTCTGTGGCAGATGGAGATAAGGGATGGGATAAGGCAGGGATGCTAGAAATTCTAAGAGAAAGAATTCTTAGTCACTAGTGACCCATAATAGCCATAGCTATGTTTCATATTACTATACTGATTAACAAGTACAAGTAAATAAATTTATGCAAAAAATATATAAGGCACTTTCAGGTTTTATCAATTTTCCCAAAGCTTGGTGCCAAGATGCTATAGGGCAGCAATCCAGAGGTTACTTCCTTGAACAATGTCCTGCATTTCTTCACCTCTCAGTGCCTCAATCATCCAATGCAAAATGAGGACAATAATCTTTCTCCTACTTCCTTGATGAGACTATTTTGAAAATAAAATAAGAGATTGAGACAGTCCCCCACTACCCAATATACTCTCTGGTAACCACTTCTGAAGTGCCTAGTACTTTCAGGGGACCTGAGTAGTTTTCCCTTTTTCTCCAGTCTGAAGACGTGTGTACACATCACAATAATTGTGCACTATAATTCCTAGAATAGGGGAGAGGCATCAAAGCAAAAGACCTGTAATATTTAAAATTAATTGCTTCTGGTGTTGAAGTTATCTCCAATATAAGAAACTGAAAGCCAGTCTTGGCACATTTAGACATGTAACCAATGTCTCATTATATTGTGGGAGGCATTTCAGGGAGATAGCAACTCAATCTTCTCCTCTGTAAGAGAAATGTCCCTCACACGACCAGATTCCCTTTTTTAATTTGTTTTATAATATGGCTCTCAAATTCTTTAATGCTCTTCTCATTCAGGGGTAGGGACTATGGATTTTGGATCAGAAGGCATGCACTGAATCCTCTGAGGGTCGGTACTAAAAGGTGATGTGTCACCAAAACGATCATAGGTCGAGTCCTGGGTTGCCATGGAGAATATCTGACTATCCTATAGCCACCTTGTTGTGAGGAACCCAAGCCACACAGAGATGTGATGTGTAACTGCTCCTGTCAGCTTCCTCAGCTGAGCACAGCATCCAGATTTTCCCAGGCCAGCCTCCAAACATGTGAGCAAAAGAGCCTTTGCATCATTTTAATCCCTAGTTATTGAGTGACCTCCAGCCTTTGAGTCTGCCCAGCTGAGCTCCCAAGTCTTGTAGAAGACAGAAAACTATTCCACTCTGGGGCGCCTGGGTGGCTCAGTTGGTGAAGCAACTGCCTTTGGCTCAGGTCATGATCCCAGGGTCCTGGGATCGAGCCCCACGTCAGGCTCCCTGCTGAGCAGGGAGCCTGCTTCTCCCTCTCCCTCTGCCTGCCTCTCTGCCTACTTGTGCTCTCTCTCTTTCTGTCAAATAAATAAATAAAATCTTAAAAAAAAAGAAAGAAAACTATCCCCCTCTACTGTAACCCATAGATTCTGTGAGAATAATAAAATGGTTGCTTTTAGCTGCTGTTGTAGGGTAATTGTCACCTAGCAGAAGTAACTGCTACAGAGATTTTGTTCCAGAGGTGAAATGGTGAGATCTCCAGTCTAAGTTGATACCTTAATAGGACGAGACTGTGGGCTGTGTATGTGTGTATGGGGGTGGACTATATTGCATGTAAGAGGAATGAAAATAATTTGTGATCAGAAGACTCAAGGTAGTGATTTCAAAACATGGCCCCAAAACTCACTGATGCTCTTCCCATTGAGAATTGGAATCTATGTCCCTTCCCATTAATCAAGGCAGACTATGACTAATAAAGTACACTAGTTAAGTTCTGGGTAATTTGTTATACAGCACTTTGACCTGGAATTTTCTTTGTCCTTTAAAAATCTATACACATCTATTGAGGAATATTTTATATAATATAAAATGCACATATTTTCAGAGTGCAGTTTGATAAGTTTTGACAATTGTATGCACCTGTAAAACCACCCCAAGGAACCATGTGGTCCTTTCCAATTTTTCTTTTTCTTTTAACCCCTATCCATCCAGGCAATCACTGCTCTGAGTTCTATTAGCATAGATTGGTTTATTTGCCAGAGATACTCTTGAATTCCAAATCCAATTTGATAGAAATGCTTACAACTAAATGCAGCATGTGACTGGTTCCTGCCAAAGAAATTAGTATACATGTATGTCTTCTCTACCCCTCTTCCAGTTGGCTAGCTGAATGCCAACTAGTCCAGGGCACAAGATGGCAAGAGGTCAGGACCATGAATCCCCATATAGGTGTGGCCCACTGAATTTCACATTGGGCCATTGCCTGAGTGACAAAGGAACTTATTATGTCCACTTATCATATTTTATCTATTATGGCATATACCTTTTTCTCAACCAAATGCACCATATATAATAGGCTCTTAGAATTTAGCATCATACTATTTAAAGATACATAAACATCAGTAACCCTGCCTCATAAACTACTGAGAAAACAAAAATCATCTTGTTGAGCATGGAGTTTGAACAAGGAGGGTCAGTTAGTTGGATGAGGGAGGGCTTATGGATTTGTGTAAACTGTAGAAAACACCTGGCCCATTGGACCCACAATACTCAAAGTCCATGGACTGAGGAAATCTCCCGCTGTCAGGGATCTGCATCATCATCGGCCTCTGTGGTTATCTTTCATATGTTCTTTTGGTTGTCCAGTCCCAATTTGTATTAGTATATTCTTTATTTAGACTTCTCAATATATTCAACTGAGTTTTACTCAAGTCTTGGTGGACCTGGCTTGTTGATATTTATATATGTTTATATCTGTTGCTCTAATTTGTTGATCTAAAATTTTAACTTTAAAAAAGTGATCTCATTTTCCTCCTTATGTTCCAAGAACTTGTCATCATTGCCATTCAAAAGACAATCTTTGGGAAAAATGATTAAAAACATCATTAAAAACACCAACCTTTTTTTTCTTTAGCATAACTGATGGCTAATCAATCATATACATCAGAATATAATTGATGGTTAATACTAATAACAGCAGAGAAGATCTTTCTTAAGATCTTTAACACCTACTGTTAAATCACTACTGGGTCATCTGTGGCTCAATCTGAGTCTTACTACTACTGTGTTTGCATTAGCTTGTAACATATACCCACATTTGTCAGATAAATAGAGCATGGTAAATTTTCTGTATTGTTCTAATTTTCAGTTTAATTTATTAATGCACAAAGAGTTCAAAACCCTATGCTAAATTATTCAAGTCAAATAATATTCCCTCAAAAAATTAGAAGCTTGATTTTTAACTTTAAAAGGAAAAATCAATAAGAAAAACAAACAACACTTAGTCTCCAGGCCAATATAGAAGAATTTAGGAACAATAACTTCATTTGAATTTCTTTATCCATGTAAGTTTAAAACATTGTTTGGGAACTTTAAGTTTTTCCTTTCACCCACAGACATGTTTTGCTTCATATAAACTATGGGATTTCAGAATTAGGTTTGGATTTCATTTACAAGGAGATAATCCTTAATTACAAAAGGAATCTCTAAATTTTAGAGCCAGTAAGAACTATATTGTGATTTTTAGACCTTGATATTATGAATTTTTTTAAATGATTTATTTATTTATTTATTGAGAGAGAGAGAGAGAGAGAGAGAATGGTAGAGAGAGAGCATGAGAGGGAAGAAGGTCAGAGGGAGAAGCAGACTCCCTGCTGAGCAGGGAGCCCGATGTGGGACTCGATCCCGGGACTCCAGGATCATGACCTGAGCCGAAGGCAGTCGCTTAACCAACTGAGCCACCCAGGCACCCAGATATTATGAATTATTAATATCACTGACAGCATGTTATCCAAAAGGGATGTGTGCTTCCCTTTCCATTGCATAGAGTTGTCACTGTACATTTTTAACTGGATGATCCAATAGCCCCACAAAAACAACACGTCCAAAACTTAATCTGGAAATGCTAAAGTTCAAAATAACATAATATTGTAGTTGTAAAATCTCTAGGGCTAATTGTATGAATTATTATGAGGATTAAATAAAATAATACATGGGAAATGCCAAAAACAATTATGACGATGATTCCTCCCCATTTTTCCCTCACCAACAATTTATTTTGAAAATATTAAATCTACAAAATGGATACAAGAAGTATACAATGAACTCCATATAGTTATTGTCTAGATTCATTAATTGTTAATATTTTGCCATATCTGTGCTATCACACATATATACACACCCACCTTGTTTGCTGAAACGTTTAAAAAGTACATACAGACACCATGACATTTCACCTAAACACTTAATAAGTATGACCTAAGAAAAGCATATAAACACATTCTCCGGTATAAACACAATACAATTTATCATATTCAGAAAATGTAATATGAATATGGAACTATTCTCTAATACATAACCAAATCTACCAATTTTCCTAATAATTTGCATTATAGGTTTTAAAAAACAATCCAAGATGCAATCAAAGATCACCTCTTGCATTTAGTTTTCATGACCTCCTAGCTGCTTTTATCCAGAACAATACTCCATCTATTTGGTGTTCATGATAATATCATAAATGGTTTTAGTTATTTCAACAAATGTAATATCCATTTATATGATTATTTTCTCCTGGTTAAACTCAAGCTGCCCTCTCTTTGGCAATGGCTGGGAAGAATATACATAAGTGATGTATGTTATCTGGTGCCTGTATTACAGGATACTAGTTTTTTCTTCTAGGTAGGGTTTTTATTTCTTTTGCCAGGTTCATGAAGGTCTCGCTATCCTGGGCGAAGCCTCTGGTCTTTTCTGGTCTCCCTAATGACTTAAGAGCATGGGAGTTCTAGCCCCAATCTTGAGTTTGGCCCTTCAGGAGTTCTGCCCACAACAGGTGTGCTACACTGGGCTTCCATTTTGGTTGGTCCTGCAGTCCCACCCTGTCCCTCTAGCTGCTAGAGTCAATTGAAAATGACTGCTAATCTTTTGGGCCCCAGAGCTAATGTGAGGGGGGTAAATCCAGAAGGAGGGTGGGAGTGATTCAAGCTCTTTCCCTGGTGTCCTCAGGACTCTAATCCCTACTCCCAGACTTGGTTATGGAGCTCTTTCAGTCCTTGCTACCTTTTGCAGAAAGCAAATGTCTTGGGGCTAGACCCTAATCAATTTCAAATTTTGGAGTTCTTATCTTATTCTTGATATTAAACCAGTAATTCTTCATTATTTTATTAAATATTTCACGCTACTAAGATGTCCATTTTTTTTTCACCTGTTAAAATATCTTTGGAGGGAAATTTGATTCAAATCACTTAGGCCACCAATATTAAAAGAAGAAATATTACTGACTTTTCAGTCCTTTATTTTCAACTTTATATATATTTTTTTCAGTTTATCATTTATAAACTACATATTGCTGATCTTTTTTTTTTTTTTTTGGCCTTTAGTGCCTTCTGTTATTCTCAGTTCTCTCCTATTTGAATTTTATGGTATTAATCTCTAATGTAAAAGAATATATAATTAAGCATTTTAGCCTCTAGGGTGAATGATAAATGATATCTATATATTCTCGCTAAATATTACAACTTTATGACATAATATAATTAATTTCTTCTGTTTTCCAGTCACCAAAGTTGATTACCTTACTCCATTTTAGTTTGAGACACCAATTCAGTGGATCACAACCATTAAAAAAGAAACAGAATAAAAAATTTTAGCATGCAGAATACATTGAAAATTCCTTAAAATTTAATCATTTATATACATATACACATATACACACTCATATCTGTTATATAACCACTGAATATAGGAAAAATATGCAAAATATGTATGTATATGTATATCATGAGTCACAGTTTTTAAAAAGTTGAAGAGTCAATAGTTCAGTGTTCTGCTTCTGTACTTTATTACCTTTTTATGTCTCTTGATTTTGAAGAAAATAAGAGAACTAAATTATTCCCTTTACATTTCTTTCTTATATATAATTGTGCCTTGCTTATTAAATTTTCTTTTTTCTTGGAGCACCTGGGTGGCTCTGTCAGTTAAGTGTCCAACTCTTGGTTTCAGCTCAGGTCATGATCTCATGGGTCATGGGATCAAGCCCCAGGTTGGGCTCTGCACTCAGTGGGGAGTCTGCTTGAAGATTCCAGAGTTCCACACAGCTTTTGACATCAGTTTTCTGAAGTCATATATTTCCCTACCATTTTGTTTTTATTTTCATGAATTGTTTTTGTGGAAAGGAGTGACAGCCCATGTTTGTTCACTGTCTTGTCATACTGACCAACATCACACATTTTAAAATCAATATAAGCTCCTGGAAAAGAGCATATACACTTGTCCTTTCAGCTTTCTCAATGCTTAATGAATTCTCAACTTAGTGAAGTTTGGCTTTCTTCTTATTAACATTAAATTGTTCTTCTTGATTTCATCACTGACTTCCATGTTTCTAAACCTAGCACCTTTTATCTTTTTAGGCCTCAACTGATAGCTCATATTAGCTTATGTGCCTGTCAACCATTTAATTGTCAAATTTTACTCCTGGCTCAAATTCTGAAACTCCATTTACTTTAGGGCCATATTTTACATCCCTTAAACCTCAGCATCTCTCCTCTCTAATGTCTATTCTTCCTTAGCCTTTTATGTTGTTACTGGGACCACACATGGCTTATGCATAAGAGGTAGGTAATGGATATTAAATCTATCTTTAATTTAGAGGAGAGATTCTATTAAGTTCCATACCATGTCCATTTCCTTACTTCATCTTCTTACTGGAATATCCCATTCAACATGTCCAATTTTAATGTCATCGTGGATTCCCTAAACCGATGCCATCCCTGTGTATTATTTCTTGGAAAATGATAAGTTCATCAATTCAGTGTCCTAAGACTTAAAATGCAGAGTCCTCCTAGTTTCCCATTGTATTTTATACTCTTCCCTAATTCTTCCAACCCATTATCACCCTTCTATGATTCTGTCTTCTTAATACTTCTGGAGTCTGTATCTCTTTCTCCATTCTTAAAATCTATTTCCTACATCTGGTGTGCATTAACTTTTGCTTGAACTATTGCAATAGTCTCTCTTCTGGACTAATTTTTCTGGGAGTTCAACCCTCTCTAATGTGTCTTCAAACCTGACAATATAACCCTGACAATTATATGTAAAACATGGCTAATAGCTCCAGGATATAAATTAAAATTACTTGCCATATATATAGGTCACTTAAAAACCTGGCTTCTATCTGCAGAGCCCACCCCACCCAATCATCCCTTTTCTTTATACTCCAGCATTACCAACATTTGTATGCCCCATGTCCTGCCATGGAGCTGTAGAACCTCCATGTTTTTCACAGGGCATTCCCCTACACTCTTTGGGATATCCTCACTTCGCTCTCCCTTGCCTACTTTTCCTTCTTCAGATTTCACCTCAAATAGTATATTTCATGTTAAATCTTCCTTGAATCCCAGAGAAGCAGAGATGCCACTGCAGTGGTATTCCTCTGCATTTTATATCTGTAATAAGGTAGATTGGAATAGTCTCCTTGCCTGTTTTCTTCTTAATGCATCAGCTCTTTTAGGAGAAGTTTTATAATATAAACTACTGCATGTGGTTTTGAAATTAAACTCCTGAAAAACAGATTTGAAATTCAATTCCTGGGAAACAGTAAGCACAACATAAGTTTTAGCTATAAATATTGCTATCTAGCCATAGTGATTAATTCACAGATTTGCTATTCTTAAAAAGTGACACAGCTAAAAAGCATACTATAGGTCCTCAATAAACACACATTGAATGTAGGAACACATTTGGAAATATGTTGCATTCCTGTATCACAACATCAAGGTTATGAAATTGTAGTGGCAGTGAAAGAAGTATGTTTCTAATTCTTTGTCAAATAAATCAGTAGCTTTCACAGATATTGCTAGATCAAATATAGTAAGATATGCCAGAGATTACAGGTGTCTAAACTGCAGGAAAAATGGACTTTGGATCTGAAATAAGATCAATGTACATATTGGCTTTGTACTCCAACTCACCCCAAAGGCAGGAGTTAGCCCTTCTTGTTAAGCCTCACTGCAGGTGGGCTGTTTTTGTACTCAAAGTCTTAGCTATTTCAAAGCCTGTGGGAATATAAGAGATGGTCTCAGGAGGTAGTCTAACCTCTTGAGTAAGTCTTGAATAATATATATATATGTGTATATATATATATAATTATAGAATAGTAATATATATATAGTAATTTTAGTATAGTATATATATATAGTAATTTTTGCTAAGATTATTTTCTGCACTTCACTCTATGAAGTTATGACTTTGAAATGGTTATTACCATGACATGAGGATCAGAATGGGTGGCTTTACAAAGAAGTTGTACATATATTCAGGTCACTGCTGTGTACTTTCTGTAATTACTAGAGGGGAAATCCACCAGAACCAGTGTCATCATTTCTTACACATAGCTGGGAATATGCGTGGGTGTGTACAGATGCACACCAACACACAATTATACACCAGCTCATCAATGATATAGATGAAATACATACAGAACTTCTGTCCTTCAAAATTAAATCTGTTGAAAAACTTCCAGTGGACAGTCTAAAACTAGACCTTTGAGCAACCATGAAAAATTGATTGATGAAGTCACCCTTTGATTGCGTGTCAGGTGTTTTTGTTTGTTTTTTGTTTTGCTTTGTTTTGTTTTTATTTTTGCTCTTTAGTATTTACTAAAGTTTTATATCGTCCCTAAATACTTGCAATTCCTGGAGCAGACTGTTGCTAGAAGGGCCTATAAGAACTGAACAGTTTTCTTTCACAACGCCAGAAAATCTTCTGGTTCAGACATTTAATCAAACCACTGTACGCCACTGACTAGTCCACTCAGTTTCATCCCCCCTAAAATACTTTTTTTTTTTTTTTTTTTTAAGAGGAAGCACTGGGGGGAGGGAGGAAAGGGCAGAGAGAGAATCTGGAGCAGGCTCCACGCCCTGTACAGAGCCCGACAGGGACCTGATCTTAACCACCCTGAAATCATGACCTGAGCAGAAATCAAGATTCGGATGCTTAACCGACTGAGCCACCAAGTTGCCCAAATACGGTTCTTCTTTATAAATAAAACACATGTCAAACACCCAGTCTGCTATCTACTGATTGCTAAGATTGGGATAACTGCCTGATTATTTCAAAGGACCATTAAAACATTTCTTTTCATATTAATAGCAGATTGAAACACCAAAATTTGTTCCAGCACTACTCATATTTAATCTCTCCATCTTTCTATGGCTCATCTTACTAATCTTTCTTAGGAGTGCTAAATATATTACAAGTCTTTCCCTTATACCATCTTATGTAAATTTTATAAGACCCTGCTTGTTAAGTAAAGCAGATATAGTTTCCCCTACAGGGCTCAAAAGGGCAGACGTTTATAATAAACAACAAAATAGGTGAAACTTGTCAGAAATCCAGTAAAGACAGGAAGGTATTCTTACTAAAATTCTACACTTTTATCTACAATTAAGTGAATTCATACCCACTCCCCACCTTTAGAATAATAGATTTGGAGATATTAAAAAAATTTACATTTTATTCTTGATTGGTTGTGTATCTGAGATTCATGGTGATTCTGAGAAGCCATTTTTATCTCCATTATTTTCTTTGTCGTGTTTTTTTAATTTATCTTAGTCACAAGCTGGTTTTATTTATTTATTTATTTAGTCTCTTATTTTCAGAAGTCCCTGATTGTTGGCAAACTTTTTGTTTGTTTGTTTGTTTTTTAATTTTCTTGGCAATGTATCTCTAGCATACCTATTTCTGGGCATCAGAGGGGTAGAAGAAATAAGAACTAAGGATTCCTAAAATACTATGTTTCAAATTCATTTCATTCTGTTTTATTTATTTATCTTTTTTTTTTTTTCCTGAACACTAACTTGGAAAAGCAATAGATATTGTTGGTCTGGAATTAATACTATTCACTTCTCTGTTCAATTTCCTAAAATAAGCTCTCAGCAGATTTTTATTAAAGTGGTATAAAATACACTTGTAGCTTAGATTTTTCTTAGAATTACCTCCCAGGAAGACAGAAAATGGCAAACCAGAAATAAGACTCCAGAATCTGTAGATTTTTTATAGTGCATTAGCATCCATTTTTTATTGTTATTATCTGGTGTTTATTCCCATAGTTCTGATATAACAAAGATGTATGATATGTTAGTACACTAACATACTAAAAATTGATTCCTGAAAAGTATAGTGTGTGTGTATATATATATATATATCCTTGGATAGATAGCTAAAAGTCAGCAAAATTTTAACAGCTTACAAGGGTTTGAATATGATGCCTGCAGAGCATGAACTATAGTTTATCCATTTTCTCTAAAGTCCCTAGACTCAATAAAGTGATGGTTTAAAAAATCAATAATCACCTTGGAAAACAACAAGAGGAATCCTTGAGGATAAGAAAACTTTAGAAAATCCTAGGAGGCAGAAAGCAAGCAGGGCCAGAACCAAATAAGGAAACCTCAGCTCAACTGTACATAAGAAAATATTGCTGCAAAATAGTATAGGAAAAAGAGATTTACCACTCCTGACAGATGGATTCCAGTTACAAAGTAATTGGTGTGTAATGTTTAGGGTGATTAATTGAGGCTTCATAGAGGGTAAATTTATACCCTTGAACATCTCTCAACACACGCTGATATGGTCTTGTGCCACTAGGCAATGGCAGTGGTGTGTATGTCCCAATGTGAGCAGTGGATCCCGGTAAGAGGGCAGTGTACTTAATGACTGATGAGTACAAATAAGAAATGGGAGCATTCATATCCAAAAGATAAGCAGGTGAAATAACTTGCCAACTATCATGTTCTTCCTACCAATCTCCTTATGAAGACAAAGTACCAACAATGAACAGCCCTACACGTATACCTCTTCCTCACAACTATCCTCTGAGCAAGGAGATTGACTATCTGGTGAGACAGGGAACTTCATCTATCAAGATGAGCATACAACCCATAAATTGCCAAACATTTAAGGAAAATTGACACCATGCAAAGTAAGAGACTCAATAAATGTAAGAATATCATAAGGAAATGTGAGGAAACATAGTAAAAAGTGAAAATATAGCACACTTTAACATTTCATTAATTTCATAGTCTCAGGAAAATGTGAAAGGACATTGGGTTCAAACATAAGAATCAACTAGTGATCAAAAATTTGAATTATGAAAATTGAAAAGCAGAAAAAAGAACTCAGACGGATACATTAGAAACAAACAGGGAGACACAAAATATAGCTTAATAGGATAAGTAAAATAAAAATTATGGAAGAGAATGAAGGATTGACCTAGAAATTCCAAATGTATCTACCATGTTCCAGGAGAAAATAAAGAAAAGGGTAAGGAGAGAAAATATCCAACAAAATAAAGGATCGAACTGATGAAAGACCTGAATTATCCAAAAGAGACTTTCTAGTACCAAGAATAATGAAACAAACACACACAGACACATCTATTAAACCCATTGTAATAAAATGTAAAACTACCAAAGAAAAATAGAAAATCATAAAAATTTCCAGACAGAGGGGAAAAAAATCTCTACAAATGAATGAGTCTCAGTTCTTAGCTGCTAGAGACTGCTTCCCCCTAAAGTCCACAAATTGAAATCTTAATCCCAATGTGATCATATTTGGAGGTTGGGTTTTTGGGAAGTAATTACATTTAGGGAAGTCATCAAGGCGGGGCTCCCATGATGATATGGGTGTCCATAAGAATATGTAATGTAACTGCTTGACAATTCGTTTTTTTTTTTTTTTTTTAATTATTATGCCCGACATTAAGCTTTTAGGCAGAGGTATCCATTTCAAAGAAATCCTTTTCTCTCCAATAAACACACTGCCCATTACACAACCAGATACAGATCCAGGCTCCCCACACCCATGACGTTATCCTTTTAGAAAGCCTGCCTGACCTAAATAACTGACCTTTTGAGTGACCTGCTTTCTCCTTCCTGTGTTTTAATTCCCACTCTTATGTTTTAAAGTCACCATTAAAGTGAACCCACAAAACCTAGGCACCCCATTCTTGACCCCAATAAAGGCAGAACCCCAGGGCCATGCTCTCTGTCTCTCTCCCCACAACCTTGCTGTATGGCCTCAGGTGTGCCATGTATGCTCCAGGATTTGTGAGTAATAAACCTTATTTTTTCAAAGGTCCCTGGCGGTTGTTGTTTAGCTATGCTTTGCAATGATAATAAGAATCACAAGGGCTGGTCCAGCTACAACATTGGCTCCAGCTGGGGAAATGTCAGTGGGGGCTCAACACAAGTAGTACAGGCCCAGGTGAGCGCCCCCAAGAATTTCTAGCCAAAAGTGTCACTGTCTGCAGGCTGAGACCAACCCAAAACAGAAGAGGAGAGACCATGTTATGGAACGATCTATCACAGCCACAAACTCGGGAGGTGACCAAGTGAGCCTCAATGCACTGCCATGGCCAACTGCTCTGACCTGGGGCATCCCAAGGGGCTGGATGAATTGAGAGCATAGCTCCTGGCTGAGTTTGCCAACCCTGTTGCCCAACCAACTGGGATAAACTCATCACAAGAGAAGCCAATAACTCAAGAGACAAGGGTTTGGAAAAGAGATAGGGAGAAATTCATTTCAGGTGTGGCAGCTGGGGAAGATGGCAGGTTCAAACCTTAATAAAACCTCCCTGCCTGCAAGATAGGCACCTAGAGTTTTATAGGGAGAGGTTCCGGGGTACATGCAAAGGAATAGGCAGGGAGCACGTGATCATGGGTGGAGGCAGTTGTATGTTCAGCTCTTGTCGGTGGGCAGGGAAGTGGATGTGTGGGGTATGGTTGTCCAGGCCTTCTGTTTCTATCAGGGCTTTTCTGGTCTGGCTATTGGAATGTCCAGTCACTGTCGAGGCCTCAAGAAACTGTGATAAGAAATAACTGTTGGGGTCTGTAGTTGAGTAAGAGGGCTCGTTGACAACTGGAGGGCTCTCTCTCTCTTTCTCACCATCATGTGAGGAAACATTAAGAAGGCAGTCATCTACAAGTCAAGAAGAGGGCTCTCACCAGAATCCAACCATTTAGGCACCCTGATCTCAGACATCTAAATTCCAGAACTGTGAGAAATAAGCTTCTGTTGTTTACATTCCCCTGTCTATGGTATTTTGTTAAGGCAGTCCAAGCTGACAAAGACAAACTCTCACCCACAATACTCTCAGCATGAAGTTAATAGAGCAACAGATTTAAATTTTTGAACAAGAATAGCTTTAAACCTATCTACAGTAAGTACCGACTTTAAAGACATTTCAGACATGGGAGGATTCTGAAATGTAAGCTACACAGATTCTACCTAAAAATGTGAATGGAAGTAGAGAGTGGTTATGGTTGCAGGGTATCATGAATGCAATTAATATCACTGAATCACAGAGTTAAAATGGCAAGTTTTATGTTACATATTTTTTACCACAATAAAAAAAAATGTTATTAGATGATTAATTCTAACAAGACAAAATATGAACCCAGGAGGAACAAGAGAAATGAAAGAAGCAATGGTGAACAGTCAACAGAATAATTAAATATGCTGGTCTCAGAATATGTAGAGTGATACAGCAAAAAATTACAGATTGGAGGAGATTTAATTACCATAGTGCAAAACCATATCTAATAAAGATATAACAAACTTCCTACCTGCTAAAACATAGTAAACACACTTTTTTTAAGCAGATGAAAGATACAGGGGCACCTGGGTGGCTCAGTCAGTTAAGAGTCTGCCTTCAGCTTAGGTCATGATCCTGGGGTCCTGGGATCCATCCCTGCATCAGGCTCCCCGCTCAGCAGAGTCTGCCTCTCCCTCTGCCCCTCTGTCTGTTCATACACTCTCTCTCTCTCTCAAATAAATAAATAAAATCTTTTTTAAAAAATAGAGAAAGATACAGGAACACCTGGGTGACTCAGTTGGTTAAGCATCTACCTTCAGCTCAGGTCATAATCTCAGGGTCCTGGCATCGAGCCCCGCATCGGGCTCCCTGCTTGGCGTGGAGCTTCTCCCTCTCCCTCTGCTGTTCCCCCTGTTTGTGCTCTCTCTTTCTCTCTCTCTCTCTGTCAAATAAATAAATAAAATATTTAAATAAAAAGAAAGATACAAAAATGATCAGGTATTAAACCACTTCAAAATTGATTTTACATTGGCCATATTCAATGGCTATTATGCAGTACACCTAAAGATCAATAATAATAAGTAAGTAAATATGTGTGTATGTATTACACCAATTTCTAAATAATTTTGGGTTTAAAGAAGAAATTCATTGGAAATTACAACTGTAAAAAAAAAAAGAAAATGTTTTATGCAGGCAAATACAATTTGTAGAAAATTTATGGCCCCCTGCTATAAATTGACAAAATTGTCTCAAAATAGAAAACCTGAATAGACAAAAACTATAGGATGCATTAAAACAGCAATAAAAATTCTACCTCTTAAAAGTAAGCAGACACAGATGTTTCAAGAATAAATGATATCAAGCTCTCAAGGAACAAATAACTCCTACCTTATAAAAACTGTTTAGAACACAGACAAAAGGTGGGAAGCTCTCCAAGTCATTTTGCAAGGCGTGTATAAAGACAACTTTACTGGTGTCTGGAGACTTCAACAGAGACATGAAGCTGGAGAGCAAGTGTTGCCAGACTATCACTGCAGAACATGCTGAGATACTGTGAAAACTTGTGGAAGTTTTAGCTCATCGCCCAACCTGAAGGCTTCAAATTGCAGGCAAGTGGATTAATTAGATGCGTTCCCTAGTAAGAATTCTCTGGAGAGGGGTGATAGTATACTGTGGAGCCCCAGCCCTTCCCTGGCAGTAAAGAGCTTCAGATGACCTTTGAGAAGCCTGATGTGAGCAGACTGCACATTGCAGCATTGAGGACACTGGAATCTGCTTCTGGAAATTAGTGGGAGAAGGACTCTTGAGTTTCTCCATGGGTTGAATGGACCCAAGACTAAGTGCCAAGTCTTACCCAGGCTGAAATTAATCCTCAAGCAGGCCTGAAGAACCTGTAAGTGGAAGAGGCTGGGTAGGAAGAATTGATGGAAAACAGGAGCTTTCAGGTCCTAAGAAGCCAGCCAGAAGAAGGCATCCTGTGTGGCATCCTGAATACTGTGCAATTCCAACAGCCAACAAAAGCATAGCACAGGAAAAAAAAGCAGAATTCAGCCATCTATCACACAGATGGTCCGTCCCCAAACCAGATGATAATTAGCAAAAGAGTCATGTCAGACTTTGTTCTTTTCCTCTAAACCTTGCTACTTCCTAGGTCTGACTTGGGGTGGGGGGGGCAAAAGAGAGGTCAACTGGAGGAAGTGGAGATAGAGAAAGGAGAGCAGCAGGAGAAACTGGTTACCTTTCCCTTCTCCCCTGCCTTGGTAGCCAAAAATGGAGGGTAACTTTGAGATAAGGCTGGACTACGCAAACAATAGGACTATCTGCTCCTAAATAATAGTAACTTGGAAAGTTAGGGGCTCTGTACAACCATCACTCCTGAACCATTTTATAATTCTGCTCCCACTAAGTTAACTCCTTCAATACGCCAGTAACACTGCAAACTGTGGTAGCCATATGAAATTAGGATAACACAATAAAAGGAAACAGTAAGAATATTTCCTAAATAAAATAATAATAAAGCAAATAGTAAAAGAGTAGCTCATAATAGCAAAGTAGGATGTATCCCCAGTAATAAAAAGATGTTATAATAGCAAAGTGCATATACATACATTACATATATATATGCATTCTACTACATACATGTATTCTACATATATACATATAAGAATATAATTCTTTATATTAAAAAATCAAAGGGGAAATATGATTCTAATGCATGCCCAATAAGTCTTAGCTAAATTTAAATAGTCATAATAAAACTAAATCCAAAAAATATCATAGAAACTACAAAGTAAGGGGGCATCCTTAATAGAAAACATCTGGCACACTATTATTACCTAAAATCATTTTTTCGATATAAGAAATAAGTAAGACACAGTTGAATTTACCATAGTAACCATTCAGAACAGTATTGGAGTTTCCAGCCAATTGAATCAGAGAAGAAACTGATGTGGTTTTAAAGACTAAAAAAAGATACAAAACCGGCATGTTTATTTCAGGTGGTATAATTGTCTACCTAGGAAATCTGAACAAATCAACAAGAAGGAATCAGCAAGGGAGCTAGATAAAAATTAGATCATAGAAATCAAAACTATTTCTTAAATAAACCTGCCAATCACAAAAAGGAACAGAAAAAAAATCACTTTTACCAGGTAACAAGACTATAAAGTACCTATGAGTTAGTACAAACACAAACAAAGGACACAATTTTTGTGACTTAACTGAAGGAAATTTTTTGAAAAACTGAATTAGCGAGGTAAGACTGTGGTCATGAAGGAGAAGATGGATGACAGCAATTACAATGCTCTCATTAATCAATTCCCAAATATTATTCATAGAACTTGACAAAATAATTCAAAAATGCTTATGATGTTGTCACTGTTTTTACTTACCAGATGATTATGAGATTATGACAGAATCAAACGAAGAGAGAGAAAGAGAGAAAAAGAGAAATAAACTTATCACAACCCTATTTGTTATATAAATTCAGTCACTGTGGTATTGTACAGAAATAGACAAGGAGATCAATTAACCAGAACACATAGTGCAGAAATAGACCTATATGTATAAGAGTTTGTACAGTGGGTAAAGGGTGTTTTAAACTGGTGAAGAAACAGTGGATTATTCTACAAATATTGCCAGGAAAGTTTGATATTCATATGAAAACAATAAAATTATATACTTACCCCTTTTACTCAAATTCCAGATAGAATAAAAACATAAAAATAAATAGCAAAACTAAAAATATATTTTTAAAATATGATAAAATATGTTTATGACTTTTAGGGAAAAGGTCTTTGTATATAAAACACATAAAACAAACATAAATTAAAGGAGTCATAAATTCACCACACTAAAAATTTTAAACTTCCATAAGACAAAAGACAAGTTAACTAGAGTGAAGGTAAGCAGTGCACTAGGAAGACACATTAATAATAAAATGAATTTCAACCTTATTCTCTGACATACGTAAAGGCATCCCCAAATCAAGAAAATGCAAGCAAGCCAATAGAAAGATGAATAATTTTTATGAACAGGCAATTTACTGAAAAGGATGTAAATATGGCCGTGAACCCAAGAAAAACAGACTGCAGTATCTAGATAAATGCAAATCAAAACCAGTGAAATATCACATTTCAAGTTGGAAAGTTTAGGTAGGCCTGCATGCTTCCCCTCTGCCAAATTTATTCAGCAATCGAGGTGAGTAGGGGAGATTTGGCAGAATCTTTTAAAATAAATCATAATGCTAAAAATGTTCATGGCCTAAAAGCAGCCATTCATTTTTGAATAGCTACTTTCAAATGTGTACACAAGACACAAAACTTATATAAGAACCTAAATTGCATCATAGTTTATAATAGTGAAAGTTTAAAAAAAGCTAAATACCCACGATTGTGAAATTGTTTAATTTCACTGTAGTACATTAGGATGACCATATACTATATGGCACTTTTAAAGAACAAGATGGACCAATTGCTATTAGTTATACAGTAAGGAAAAGATTTAATGCACATAACAAAAAAATATTTAAATAAAAAGTTACCTAATGATATTCTTTTATAAATGTACATACATATAAATGAAAATGCATAGAAAAATATCCGAAGGGATACACGCCTAACAGATGATAAGTGATGATAAGTTTTGGGTTAGGAGGGGAGGACTATGGTGGTATGGGGGTGGTGTCTATTATATTTTATTTATATTAGTCTATTATATTTTCATTTGGTAATACAATCAACCTGTCACATGATAGCCATAGTGAATCAAAGGAGAAAGACTTTTTGATCACCTTGAATGATCCACATATTTTTTTTCATATCCCATCCCTCTATTCTGTCATTAAAACATCTACCACATATATGTGTATGGCATTTGTAGATCACCTGATATCCCCATGCAGGAGAAAAAAAAATATTTATGCTTTTCCATGCTTGTTGATGTGCACATGCGAGGATACTTTTCACATTTTTCAGAGAAGTGGTCACATGGGCAAGTTTGTTGGCACTTGGCCATAAATGAGTCAGCTAACACACTACATTTTTTCCCTTCAGTGATGCTGATATACTCTAACATCTGTCTCTCGATCTATTATCTATAACATTTCCAGGTATTTACAATTTTGCTTAAAAAATAAAACTTTTCTATGACTGAAGAAAAGAAAGTTTAAGCTGTAGTGCGAAAATAAGCCATCATCCCCCATCTAAAGATGAGGGCATTGCATCCCTGATTGGTCCCCCGCCACCTCTACTTGTGTCTTAGCTGAGAAATAGCAGTCAGTCGCCATGGTTGGGAGCCGGCTGCAGCAGGCCAATCATGTAGAGCATGTATTTCTGCCCTCCAGAAAACGGGGTGCTACTAGCACTTAAATCTGTGAGATAATCCATGGCAGGTAAGTGCTGCATGGGCGGAGTTGACATTTTGCCTTTTAAATCCTAACTTTGAGTCACTTCCAGATGATAGCGGGTTCAGCACTTGTTATTTCCAAGGGTCCATCATTTTGATCTCTTGTAGTTTGGGGCTGGTGATCATTACAGGACTTAAGATGGGATTGAAATACGCCACAAAAACAATGTGAAGTCAAATGTGAACCTATCCCCCCCCTGCATAGGATTTCAGTAATTATCTTATAAATTGGATTTAACACTACAATCATGAGAGTTGCATATTAATGTTAATCTAATGTGCAGGGGTGTACATATGAAGATATATTTTACCCATCCAGTGAAAGATGAGATCTAAGAGATGACTCTGTGAAATGGCATGGTACATAAAGAACTCCAAGTTAGGTTTCTGGGGGGAATGATAGAAAGGATTGATGAAGGGGTAGGCAAACCAGATCAAGGGAAGTCTTGTCTGCCAGGTTACAAGTCCTGAGTTTTGTATTGAAATGATCTTTCGGGAGGAAGACTGCTAAGTACAGAAAGACTTTTCCAATGGTACCCCACAGAAACAGTCCTACAGGAATCCATTTTGAGATCCTCAAATTCTAGGTCTTTAATTCCCATATAGTCTGTTTCTAAACCTGCCTGAGAGATTTACATCATGATCCTATTAATCCTTCCCTCATTTCAGCAAAGAAAGGCATAACCCGAACCTTAATTGTGGAACAAAGAGATTAAATATGTTGGTTTTGCAGAAACTCCTCTAATGATTCATGGATATGATTTAAACTTACTGGTCTTCCTATTTTTCCTTGCACATTCTGAAATCCAAAGGTCTATCAGGGTAACTGAACCTGATTCTCTTAAACCTAACTAATTTTTTGTCTTAGATGACCAAATTTCTGAAGATATATTAAATAAAATCCAAGGATAAAAAAATATACATGATTCTTTAAGATTGGGTGTGTAAAATTCAATAGGTGTTTAAAACCCATTTTATCAAAATATGAACTACTTATTCCAATTACAGTAAATCCCTGTTTCATCTTACAAAATATTTAGTATCCTTATCTCTCATTAACCAAAAATAAACTTCTAAATTTATGATGAAATATTTGTAATTGGAAACAGCTCTTTGAGGGAGAATGAAAGCAAAATATTTTTGAAGACTGCTGTTATGGTCTTTAGTGAAAAATCATTTAGGCAAGAAAAGGGTACTGAGGTGAATTTGGTAATTGCAGTCAACCTTGTGTGGTTGTAAGGTCGCAGAGGAAGATCTATTCTGATATAGCAAGCATTTAAAACTACCACAAAATCTAAGAGCAAACCAGATTGCTGCATCTGCACCTCCTTCAGGAGCACACCCTTCTGTTAGTTGATTAAGTAGAATATTTCTGGAGCTTCCACTCTGCCCACCCTTCCCCCCACCCCGGCTCATGCTCTTTCTATCTCTCTCAAATAAATAAATAAATAAGTAAAATCTTTAGGAAAAAAAAAAAAAGGAGGGCATCTGGGTGGCTCAGTGGGTTAAGCGTCTGCCTTTGGCTCAAGTCATGATCTCAGGGTCCTGGGAGAGAGCCCCACATTGGGCTCCCTGCTCAGCGGGGAGCCTGCTTCTCCCTCTCCCTCTGCCCCGCTCATGCTCTCTTTCTCTCTCACAAAGAAATCAATAAAATCCTAAAAAAAAAAAAAAAAGAATATTTCTCGGGTTTCTAGGGTGAAACAGGCAGTGAGAAGACAGTAGATCTGTGACTTTTACAAGAAGATCATGTAAATCAAATTCCAGTATTCTTAATTATTCTTTTTAAATTGGAGAATGTCAACTTTGAAAGTTTTGTGGAAAATGAACTTTTTATCCAATGCTTTTATTTGAGAGGATATTCATTTTCTGGAAAGTGAGTACATTATTTTTAGGGTGAAAACGAGCAAACAAAATTCCCGATCAAAAATAGAGTAAGAAGGGGCACCTGAATGACTCAGTTGTTAAGCATCTGCCTTCGGCTCAGGTCATGATCCCAGGGTCCTGGGATCGAGCCCCGCATCAGGCACCCTGCTCTGCGGGAAGCCTGCTTCTCCCTCTCCCACTCCCTCTGCTTGTGTTCCCTCTTTCGCTGTGTCTCTTTCTGTCAAATAAATAAATAAAATCTTAAAAAAAAAATAGAGTAAGAAGCACTGTCAGAAGCCCTTCATGGCTTCGTGAAGAGAATCTCCCTTCCTTTCACTCTCTTGTCTGCTTTCCTTCTTCTTGCTGTCATTGTCTTCTCCTTTCTCTTCTTCTCTCTCTGTTTCTCTCTCTCTCTCTCTCTCTCTCTCCTGTAGTTGTGTCTAAAAACAACCATGGGTGCTGGTTATCTTTTTATAATTTCACATTCTGAGAATTTTGCCCTTCATTCTGTCTTCAGCTAGACCTCAGGACCTTACCTTTATTGCTCACCCACTTCTACCCATTGACCTTTGTCTCACATTTTCCCTTAAGCTCTTCTTTCCAGTTTCTCTCTTAACTCAGGCAAAGAACCCTATGTGCTTAGCATCCCATGCTGGAAATCAAAACTACCCCTCAGGCAGTAATGACTGCTTGCTCAGGTGGCTCAAAGCACCCAGACCGGTTTGCGCTCAACCCCAGACTGATGCCTGTGCAGATGGACCATGAAGTGACCTCTGGAATGACTAACAATTACCTTTACCTCATTATAATATTAAAATCTCTGCCCAAAGAGGAGCACAAGTCTCCTACATAGCACGCAATGTATATAAAGGCATATGTTTCCTTAATGCGCATGGGTGACCCTAGACCCACCTCTACATACCATGATAAGCCTTCCCTAACTAAATATTCATCATAACCCTAAATAAAAAGAATCCAAATGGATGCTTTGGAAGTTATTCCTCATGATCTCCTTATTTGCTGTAAATAAAGTTTCCATTATGCAGCAACTTACCTCTTAGAGTTTCCACCTGCCACTCACCAAAGAGCGCACCCACGTTGGTTTGGTTACAGTTCTCCCACTGACACACTGGGTATTATATGCAACTGGTAAATTATTGAACACTACATCTGAAACTAATGGTGTACTATATGTTGACTAATTTAATTTAAATTAAAAAAATTCCCCTACTGCCTACCTGCAATAAATGTAGGGTATGTCTAGGAATTTAATGCCAATATTGCTAAAATCAGGTCTCTAGTTGCAAGTGTTGGGGAATACAAACAAGGAGGACACAGCTTGTCACTAGACCTGAGGTGCTCCTGGATGTCCACCCCACAACCTGTAGTGAGTAAGTTTTTTAAAGAATTTTCAAAAGACAGAATACCTGTAAGGTTTCAATAGAACAGCAACAACAACAAAAAAGCCAGTTTTGAACCACAGCTGTCTGAGCAAACAATAAAAAATGTTATTTTAAAGCTAAAATTGGGAAGTGCTTCTGTGACCAATATCCTCTGGCATAAAAATCGAATGGACTCTTTTTTATTTAATTGGAACAATTGCAAAATTGTCTGTAGGCGATTGAAAGAAGAATGGAAATATTAGCAACTCTTGTTTTAAGGAAGTAAACTGATGCATGATGAAGGCATGACGGCTTTAGAAAATCAATGCTGAATAAGAAAGTTTGGCATCTATGTTTTTTGTTTTGGTTTGAGTTGCTATGAACGTTTCTACTTCCTCAAAACATTTTTATAGTTTATCAGATTCCTTCCTTTCTCGTTCCCTCTCTTTCTCTCTTGGGAAATGTATAATTATATACAAATCACCGATCATCTTCTGCTGCTACATTTTATATTTATAAACCTAAATTTTTGCTTGAAATTCAAAATTTTGTTGAAACACAACATGAACAACCCGATACATGAGATCAAAATTGGTCTTTTTGCTTTGAGAAAAATCATCATCTTAAATCAAGTCAAAGACTGATGGTCTGGAGTTGCTGGCTGACTTACCTGCCATTTCTTTTGTATCATGTTGTATACATAAAATATGACTTTCTAGGCATAATAGAAAATTTAAAATAAAACTTCACTGTTACTTATTGTCAGTTCAAAAGCAAACTTCTTAATCAAGGTAAGAATCAGAAAAGCATAGAGCTTAGACAAATCCACAAAAAAGCTCTCTTAGCATGCTTAAATATTTGATTAAAAAATGTACCCATGTTGCATTTTGGGTGTCAAAGAGAAAAATGAATCTAGATAGCAGTACTTGTTCACCAAATGTAGACTCTAATAAAATCATGCTTTTGGGTATTTAGGAAAATATCCTGAAATATCATAAATGACATGGTGGACAAATTATTGTTCCTTGTATTAGTACTTCAGGGAAAAAAAATCAGCCACTAAAATACTCTCTTATTCCAGCAGCTCGGTATCATCAAATAGTTAACTGCAATGTTAATGCAAAATGTCAACATAAATTGTCAAGGTTGTAAGGTAGTATATTAATGTTCATAGAAAGCTTGTATTATGTAGCATACAATACTGCACTGTCAATTCAAAGGTTTATTCTAAAGGAAGATAATTCTGAATTATATTTTTGTCTCTGTGCTGTGACAACCTGAACTGAATACGTTCTTTGCTTTTCATTCTAAAAATGAAACTTGTGTCAGTTCATCCGAGGGGGAAAGAATGGAAATGGAAAGCATCACAGGGAATTTAGGACTATATTATAGTGTAAATTAAATATCCATTTTGCCTCTAATGTGAGCCATGGTTTCCTAGCTGCACAGAAGTGGAATTCAGCTAAAGCAGAAGCTAATTTCCCTTCTCTGTTCCTGGAACGCCAAAGGCAGAACATTCAGCACCACATCAGGCAATATGCCCATAAAGCTAATAGATTTAGCAGAATTGAAAAGTAATGTGACCCCTGGAATTGGAAAACTTGCTGGCAAGGTAGAAATATCATAACCCTGGGATTTCCTAGTGTTGGTTCTACAGCCAGCTCATAGGATTTTGGAGTTGCAAAGGACCACCTGGTGAGAAACGGGCTTTTTAGAGTAAGAATCCAAGACTCATAAACTTTCTCACTTGGTTGGGTTCACAGAATGGTCCGTGGGATGACAGATGACTGGGCAAGGGAAGCCGGTTAGGAGTGGTGACCGTTGAAGATTCTGGGGTAAATGGGGAAGAAAGGTTGTATCTGATCATTTTCATGTATGTTTATAGGGTTCCTCTCTCTCTGTCCCACTTTTTCTTTCTTAGGAAATGTGTAATTAAATACAATACTACTGTTGATCTGCTACTCTTTTTTATGTTCATAAGTATAAATTTTTGTTTAAAATTTAAACATTTGTTGAATTACAAAGTCACCATGAATAACCTAATACACGAGATCAAAATTGACATTTTTGCTTCGAGAAAATCATTACCTTTCACCAAGTAGACCATTTCAGGAAGGTCACAAGTGGAGTCACAGGGAATATGGGACAGATTACTCTGCCAGTCAGGGTAGAGGAAAGAGTCAGGTCACCACATTTGATAGCTACAGGCTGTTAAGAACAAGTATGGAAAGATGCCCAATTTCCAGCTTTCCAAATTAGGAAATGAATTTAGTAATTCCTATATAATGAATTCGGTATGAATGTGCATATTTGTATATTATTCTTACTACAATACTCATATTTGACCATGCAGACTAACGGACTCTAGTTTTATGTGTCTGGGTGTGTCAGCATATGTAGGGAGAAACAGGAGATTATTAACTGTAGCAAAATAGTTGTAAACCCATTAGAGAAGAGAGATTATAGCACAGCAAACCAAAAGTACAACCCCAGTCAACATTTTAGCTAACAAACTTCTGGTAGCCCGAAGGAAAAATTTCCTCTTAGACTCCCCCTTTCTTAAAGTAAGACTAGTAAATGTCATTTTCCCCAGCAGTTTAGACACACAACATCCAATTGTAATGAAATGATTCCCTTTATCTGACCCAAAAGTTTAGTGAGCTCCACGTTAGTGCACTTTTAATCATACAAGTTACATTATTTGGTAATTGAGTGCATGACTAAATTGTAATTACAGAAAACATACTGTGTTTTACAAGCAAACATTTCAGATTTTGTTAGTCAGCATCAGGGGTGCTTGATTTAAAGAGATCGATGATCTAAATTTGCTTCCCTAATAATAACTAGTAGATGACAAATTGTTTTGATTGAAAAGCCTTTATGTTATTCATACAGGAATTATAATTTTGGCTATGCCTGTGACATTTCTTGTGATAAATATCTGACTTTAGAGTAGCTAATTATTACGATGTTCCTCTGGGTAAATATAATTATAAGCACATATATATTCTAATCATTTATAGAAAAAATGGATATTAGTAATAAAATAAGTGCTACAAGAAAATATTAGCATAATAATTAGAACAGGGAAATTAGACACCATTCAAATTATTAATGATCATTCTCTGATTTGTTTTATTTATGTTTCAAATATATTACCAACTGTGCCTTAATCAGGATACTTTAAATGTAGGTAATGTTGGGACACAAAAGCACACATGCATATACATACACACATATGTATACACACATACATGTGCAAATACAACCTCTTAAAACCTAAATATACTTTTACCTAAGCATAAAAACAAAAGATTATACAAACTGAATTATAATTTATGCTTTATTTGTATACTGTCATAAATGCTATTTTAAGAAATTTGGTACCAAGAGTTTTTGCCTTAAAATTAATAAAATAAAAGTGGAGATTTTGTTGGTTATAGTTGTAGGGGTGGAAAAGTTTTTCTTTCTTCCCTTCTAGTTTTTTTGGCTGGCCTAATAATTAAAGTGACATAAGAAAGAGTAACATAAGAAAAACAAGTTTAATTCATACATATGGAAACTCATAGAAATATGAGGCTCAAAAAAGTGACCAAAGCAGGCAGCTTTTATACCTTTCAAACAAAAGAACCATAGATCTGTGAAGAACTGACAAGACCAAAGAAAGAAATTTGGGCTTGAGGTGGCAAATTAGTAAAGAAGTAACAAAGTTTGTTTATACAAACTTGTCAGCCTTGGATTATAAGGATATCTCCCCCCTCCCCTGGACCCCCATACTGGAAAGGTACCTTCTTTCAGGTGGGAGAGTGATTTCCTCTTTTAAGGGGGACAAAAATGGTGAGAGTGTCCTTTTTGCATAACCTGTTTCTTATGTAATTTTAATTCAAAATGATCAATATGCCAAAGTGGCATATTTTGGGGGGCCTGGCCTGCCTGAACCCCATCACAGAGTAACTTATAAAGGTCAGAAAGGATGAAGTTTACTATTCTCCATTGTAGAAAACTGGCAAGACCATTAAACAACAACAAAAAAAAATTAAAGCATTTTTCAGAAAGCTGCATTTACAGGGTAAAGCCATCCAAAGACTGTGTTTAATTTACGCTCCATTAGGTATGTGGGTTTATATGGCTATCTATTACATTACTGAGACCAGGTCCATTTACAGCACCTGGGAGGTACCGAGCAGTTTATTAAAATGCTTATTTGCACTAATAGGAAATCTGATCACTAGCTCTTTTTCTAGAGTTATTAGGAAAGCAAAAATGCATTTTCTCTAGATTAGATTTAGGGGTAATTTATCTTTGTAGTAAATGTAGATTTATCCTTATTGTTTTAATATATCAAAAAAGTAGGTTTTTAAAAAGTTGTTTAATAAAAGGAATCTATAGAAAATGCAGAGAGGAATGTACACCCTACCAGGGATAAGTCCCTAGGAGAAAAAATCAGCATCATGGATCCACCCCCATCCACACCTTCAGATCTTTACTTGTCTTTTTCATTCCTTATAAGCAAAAGCATTGAAATTGGAAAATATAGGTGTGTTCAGAAATCTAGAGTTCTATACCGTTTCTTCTGTATGGTTGTTTGTTATTATCAAGCACGACATGACTCAAGGGAAATCAAACTTTATTTCTCTTGGCTAATGGAGGTAAGTAGTGGCTGAACAAAACAAATCTACAGGACCTTTTTTAAAATACTTTTGTAATCAATTAAACACTCTGAGATACTAAATATACTTCCAATTAAGCCATGATATTCCAGAATATCAGAGTGTACCATGAATTACTGTTATTGTAACCAGGGCCCAAAGGTGTAAGAGCACCTGGCTTCAGGGGTCCCAAACAGACCAGGTTTGGCCATTTGCCACTGGCAAAATCCGAAGGCAGCCCAGATGAATGGTGGTGAAATGAGAAAGAAATTTTTTTCAGTGAGGCCAACAACTGGGAAGATGGTGGACTAAAGTTTCAAAGGGCTGAAAATACTTACAGGTTTAAATTAAAAAACCATGGGACAAAGGTCGGTAGGTATTTGCAGGTAGGCAATAAAGTCAAATTGATCATTGCTTGAGGTCAATCAGGCGAGGTCTTGCCTCAGGGCACTTTTTATTGCTAGAAGGGGTAGTTTTTTTTTGTTTGTTTGTTTTTGTTTTTTTGTTTTGTTTGTTTGTTTAAAGATTTTATTTATTTGACAGAGAGAGCACAAGCAGAAGGAGAGAGAGGGAGAAGCAGGCTCTCTGCTGAGCAAGGAGCCTGATGTGGGACTCCATCCCAGGACCCTGGGATCATGACCTCAGCCGAAGGCAGCCGCTTGACCCATTGAGCCACCCAGGCATCCAGAAGGGGTAGTTTTGATTCCCGTCATGGGCTGCTTTGCCCCCAGGGTCTTTTGCCTGAGTGAAAAGAAGCTGAAAGAAAGAGCATGATCAGTTACAGAGAGGACTGACTGAGGTCAAAATGGAGGTTAAGTCCTCTTTGATGATCTAAATTGGAATATCACATTCCTTCCAATGAATCTCCATAATGTGGGAGATCTTTCATAACCATCAACATCTATGCGCTCTAACACTAATAAAATAATAATGGTGATGATAGCTATCATTTATTGCAAGCTTTTTATATGCAAAGTGTTGTGTCAAGGGCTTTACCTGAGTCTGTTGTCTTACTCAGAAGACAAACCTAGGGAGGGCACTGTAGCCACAGCCAACTCCAATTTCATACTTCTGTGGATTTCTCAAGCTCCTTTTCCTTAACTTTTTAACTATCTCATTTCTCCCTCCTTCAAGGGTTAGAAATCAAAGACCTTTTCTTTTTTTGGTTTGATCTCCCTAAAACACAATCTACAAAGACAACTTCTTGCAATCTACTTGTCATCCTCTTTTGAGGATAATAATGGAGTTAATGTTGGGTACATTACAGCAACATGTACCATGTAATTTAAAATATTCCAGCTTTTAAAATCCTCATCTATTTCTGCTTATGCATGTTTTACCAGCCCTCCCCTCCTGGCTGCTCTTCTCCTGGCTGCTTTGCCTCTTGCATTTTGTTGTCCTTGGTCTTCTCATTTCTGCCTCAACTCCTATCTTTGGTCTTGGTGTGTGCCCAGAAATTCAGAAGTCCTGGAAATTTTTGTGCAGAACAATTCGGCTCTCTGTGTACAATATATACATGTGTCCTGATGAACAGTTTCATTTTAAATTAGCTTAAAAAATAACCCAAAGGCTCCGCTGGTATTATACTTAGAAAAATAAATGTATTTAATTCTGATTTTTTAAATTTTAGATGAGCTTGATCTGTAATCCATTGTAAAATAAATCCATCTCACATATGTAGCCTAATATGGCCTCAAGGGAGAGTGATCAGGTTGGCGGTTCGAGAATCACACAGCTTCCAGAGTGGGCTTTCTGAATATCTCCCTTCTGCATGCATCTGCGATAAAGGAATAGATGGACAGAGTTTCTAAGGGTTTTTAAAAGTCTCTCTCTTCCCCTGTTAGGAGCTCTGAGATTATTTAACTGCCAGGTCTGCTCCTAGAGGTCAAACTGTTGTGTACTGTGTAGGCACTTAGCCTAGGGCGCGACTTGGACTTCAAACCACAGCCCTGCGTCTGTGAAGCTACAGGGTCCCAGGGGAGGGAATTTTCTCATTTATACAGTGGCCTCTGTTTCTCATCTGTGTCCCTAAATGGCTTACCTCTTATGTACCTATGTGTGCTTTCTGGTGGAGTGTGTAACTCGTTTCTTCTGTTTGCTTGTAATTGAGGGATGACACTGGAAATATTTCTCACACTCCTCTGAGTTTCCCTATTTTCAAATACCTTCTATAGGGTAGACACTGAAGATGATTAAATTAAGTACAACACCTAAAAGGGTGAACCTCTTACCTCATAACTCTCCTCTGAAACTTCCCGCATCCCACATATTGTTGGAAGTCCCTGGTGAGTGTGCCGCAAATCCTCATGAGCAAGCCCACTAGATGCTGCAGTTGTTGGGCTAGAAGCCACTCTTTCAGAAAGGCTTTTGTTCCCTGAAGTATCATGACATATTATTTTGTTGCTCTGCCACTTCTGGGTAATTAACAAGTTTTTCCTTCCATGTCGCAAGATCACACATCAACACCTTCTCACACTAAATTTTCCATAACATGATGTGCCTTTTTTAATTAAATTCTGAGATACGATCTGGAGATATGCTCAGATAATAAAAGCACACTTAGAAAACAGGGTTCTCTCTAAAAATTCTATCTGAAGAGTCCATAAGAGATGAAATAAATGTTTCCCATGGCAATTTCCCGCTGCGAGCACAGCGATACAGAACGCTGGTCCTCAACCCTCGCGGCCCTTGAAAATCACCTGGGAGCTTTGAAAACTCCTGATGCTCAGACCTCATCCCACGCCAATTCAATCAGATGCTCTGGGGTGGAGCAAGGGCACTAGGAGTTTGTGATTCTAACATGCAGCTAAGGCTGGCAACCACTGATAGATATGCCATTTTATTTCTTACACAATTAAATATGTGACATATACCAGTTAATAATAGAATGGAAAGAGTATATATTATACTTCTGATATAACTGCCAAAAAATTTTTGACTTTAATGAATCGTTAACTTTGACCCTTAAATTTGTCTGAAAAATTCAGAGTAAAGAAGCCTAACCATCTTAGGTATTTATTCACTCTTAAATTTAATTTGATCTTATTCTTAACCAAATGCATGATATACGTACCACATATATTTTTATAAGAAAGAGATCTTTGCTCTTAATAGAGCTTAGCGTCCTGCTGCTTTCTTCCCACTTCATGTCATAATCTGTGACATCACAATTAATTCCCGTGGAGATGATTATAATGACACAGAGAGGATTATGATTTCAGGAAAGTGATAAACAGCAGGGACACAATAAGGCCTTGTTTTACTTCTCAAGGATTACTAGCTTGGTATCAGCCAAAGCAAAAAAAAAAAAAAGTTCCTACAGAATATCATAAAATAGTATAAAACTGTAGATTTCTTTCTCTTGTGAAAGGCAATTAACTCTTTAAACAGTTTTCGGTTGATTGCATCAGCTTAATTACTTAAACAGCAAATGTTTTGTCAGCTCAATCACATATTTTATTAGCATTGCTTTAAATTAAGATTCCAAATGTACCTTATGATTTAGATTTATCGACATCATTATTGTGGATATTGGCTACCTGCAAATGTTTAGCTTTGCAAATACCTCTGACTTTAGGCCTTTAGAACAGTGATAAAATAAATTTGGCCTTCAAAGAATGCATTCATTTCCACTAAGGTTATCAAGAATTGGGTGATAAAGCAAGTGATTTCTTTTTGTTTACATAAGCCCTAAAAAATTTGAATGAAGAATCTTCCAGTGCCTTTAATTCCATGTAATGATATTCAAAGTATTATGTGCAAAGGATCTGCATCAATACTTTCACTTAAGCATTCATTGACCCACAATTTTTTCCTGATATTATTATCCATTTACATGTATAGAAAGGGAGTACCATATATGGGGTGTGACTCATAGTCTTCTGTCAAAAATGGCAGAAATGGAAACAGCAGAGATAAGGATCAAGGTTGACTACGAAACAAACATCATCCCCACCTGACTTTACCATCTAATGAGGGTTTGCCAATAAGGACATTTGGATACCTACAATTTCTCAGAAATTTTATTTGTCTAGACTTTTGACAGAAGGCCCAACTAAATATATAAGAGGACACGATTTACTAGCTCCATCCATCAGGAATTTAAATAAAAATTGTTTTAAGCTCAGTGGAGGTATTTGTTTTGTTTTGTTTTGTTTCAAATTTCTCCAGGCAAGCATAAGTGTTATTTAATAGTTTTACAGACTGCTCAGGCTTGAAGGATTCAAAATTGTCTACTTTTTCTCTGAGAAACTCTGAGTTATTACTCCTAGAAAACTCAAATGCTATAATCAATAAATGGTTAATTTTTTTCACAATTTTGGCATTGTTTTTGAGACCAAATAAAAACAAAGTGAAAATTTTATAAACAGCTTAAGGAACCTGTAAAATGGCATTTTGTGAGGCTATCTTTTTAAGTAGGAAGAACTTTCTTCATAATTACCCAAACACAATTTTCACTCTGAAAGCTTTTTAGCTTTGAAAATTTCCTAAATTATAATTAATTGATTTAAATCTTCCCTTGATGAAAGAATCCAAGCAGATAAGATTAATTTCTTAGTCTCTAACTATCTAACTTACCCAAGAGGCTATTCCAAAATGCTCAGCACTCAGACCCCCATCGATTATAATTTATATAAATGATCTGTTTCTCTGCAAAAGTACTGAGAAAGTACAATAGATACACAAATCAGTGGGCTGGTGGGAACATACAGAGCAGACTCTCTCCACGTGGGCTATTATGAAAGCTGATTTAATTATTTCTTTTCAAAGTTTAATATGCAAAAAGTTAACTTCTAGAAATATTCAGACCATTGCCAGATGGCTATGAAAATTGTTTTTCATTAAATTGGACTGTTCAAATTTTCCAGGCCCATGAATCCAAAGACAGTTTAATCATAGTCAAGAGGGAATTGTAACTCTGGAAAACTAAGCAGAACCCTCCAGCCAGGGCTATAATGATAATTATAATGAAATAAGACCACATGATTGGGAATCGGCCTACAAGAAGGTAATTCTAGCTATCCAGAGTCTGACACAAGAGGTTTATCAAAGGCAAGGCTTGAGAAAAATTCCTGGATAGTTTACTGCAGAAACAAGAAGAATCGACTCTCTTTAGAAGCGAGGTACATGGTATCATCTCTGGGTTGTACATTCTACTGAGCTGGGATTATGGCTTCTCACTTAATATTCACTTACCCAATCAAAGAAACATTTATCAAATGCGTTGTTCATCATACAAAGCTTAAATACAGAGTAATGGGACTGATGTTGAAAATAATCTGCTCGATGAGTGACGTTTTCACTTGCATCTTCATAGGAAGCTTTCTGGGATGTTCCCCAATCATCAAATGATTGAGGAAGTCCCTCTGTGCAAAGCATCTTCATAATCAGTTCCTAAACTATGTAAGATAATATATTCTTACTTCAGATGTCGACATCTCAAAAGCATTATGACTGAATGCTGTGGGTTGATGAACTAGTTGAGAATTTATGATTAACACATGAAATAGAACAATTCCAGGCTATGCAACACTTGCATAGTAGTGTAATATAAACACAAAACCCCACAATACCACACCATGATGAGAGTCTGCCTTCGGCTCAGGTCATGATCCCAGGGTCCTGGGATCGAGCCCTACATCGGGCTCCTTGCTCAGTGGGAAGCCTGCTTCTCCCTCTCCCACTCCCCCTGCTTGTGTTCCCTCTCTCACTGTGTCTCTGTCAAATAAATAAAATCTTTAGAAAAAATAAAAATAAATAAAAATAAAAATATTTTCCATATGCAAAAAATGAGTAAACAGTTGGATTTCATACCAAGTTATAGTATTCTTTGGGTACTTTTCTATTCCCTTAGGAAGAAGCTACATATTCTGTACCTGAAGAACCCTTCACTCCTACAAAATTAGCAACAATGAAGAAAGCTAAGATTATTGAGCATTGCCTAATGCCAGCTCAAATACACTAGAGATATCATTTTGTTTAATTCTGACAACCACATAGTGAGGTTGATGCTCTTGTTATTCCCATTTATTCAGAGAAGGAAAGCATTATAAGGGGTTGAGTGACTTGCCCAAGGACACCAGAATTAAAGTCAGAGCTTTTCAGTTCTACGTGCTATTTGTTTGAACTTTGCAACAATTATCAACTGGCATTTTAGCTAGCTTCTTTTCTGTTTCTCAAGTAAGATTAGACAGCCAAATCTCAGAGGGGAGGATTTTATATTATGCTTCTTGGCATTCTTAGAATCTAACAGCTCCTGGCTCTAGTGCTCAATGAATGAATAAAGAAATGTTGAATGCATGAATGAATGAATACTTAAAAATAATTAAATCACCTTTCAGCCAAGGCAAAATTTACTGTTACTTTCACTTTTTCATATAGATTTTTTAATGCTATAAATCTTTGCAGGAAAACACAGAAGGCTCATTTTTTTGCTTTGAAAATACTTGAATGGTCTCAAAGGTACAAAGGTAAATGTTATCAACTTGATTTGAGAATGATTTGTTTTCATTTAATGATTATTTGGAGTCCTTCCTCAGAGACCGCTCACAGGCTAGAAGGGGTTATCATAACCCTAGCTTCAAAAGTACTGGGGGGGGGGGCGCGCGCCTGGGTGGCTCAGTTGGTTAAGCGACTGCCCTCGGCTCAGGTCATGATCCTGGAGCCCCAGGATCAAGTCCCGCATCGGGCTCCCCGCTCAGCAGGGAGTCTGCCTCTCCCTCTGACCCTCCTCCCCCTCATGCTCTCCATCTCTCATTCTCTCTCTCTCTCATATAAATAAATAAAATCTTAAAAAAAAAGTACTAAGGAGGGACTTCTGGCAGTTTATCTAAGTGGCACGGGTCATTAGGATGTTCTTTGACCTACACAGGCACTAACATTTTTCTAGTAGTTCCAGTTTAAACCAAATTTCTTGGCATAGAGTGGGTACACGCATGGTGGAACCCCAGATCAGGACTTTGCACTTAGTAACGACACAGATCCCACGGATCCCTGTTTGCATGGTCCAGTTACAGAAAACTCTGCTCCACACTGTGCAGTCATGGACCTTGGTTCTCAGAAATGATGGAAATGGTTTGGTCACGAGTAGTTCTCAAGGGCTTTAAAAAATTCTTACCTCTTTCTTAGGACCATTAAGATTAGTGATCTTCAAATGATTTAATATTTACAAAATATCTGAAGCTCACTGAAGTACTATGTAAATATGAAAATCACCCACAAAGAAGTCAATGTATGTAAGTGACCCATTAAAAAAAAAAAGATAGCTTGCATTAGGCACAAGAGAGGCTGTCTATGTACCTTATTTGAACAGAAATTACAAAAACTATTCCTAGACAAGATTTTTCAGTTTCAGTTATTTTTTTGAGCAGCCACTTAAAAAAAATCTTTTTTAGTTTTTTTGAATAGATGATAAAAACTACACACAGAAATAACACTGATTCTGCTATGAGATTAATTTTCAAAGCCCATGAAATGATGCAGGTATTGAAGCACATCCCTCAGCAAGGGAGGGAACGCAATAGCCACCAAATATCAGCCTTGATGATGACAGTTTGCTTGGAATTCTTCATTTGTCTCTAAAGTTTGTCAGTGGCTCTACATCTCTTGGTGTTGAGACTCATTTTTTTTTTAATTTTATTTTATTATGTTATGTTAGTCACCATACATTGCATCATTAGTTTTTGATGTAGTGTTCTATGATTCATTGTTTGCATATAACACCCAGTGCTCCATGCAGTACGTGCCCTCTTTGATACCCATCACCAGGCTAACCCATCCCCCTCTCCTCTCTAGAACCCTCAGTTTGTTTTGCAGAGTCCATAGTCTCTCAGGGTTTGTCTCCCCCTCTGATATCCCCCCTTCATTTTTCCCTTCCAACTATCTTGTTTCAGAGGTACAGGTCTGTGATTCATCAGTCTTACACAATTCACAGCGCTCACCCTAGCACATACCCTCCCCAATGTCTATCACCCAGCCACCCCATCCCTCCCATCCCCCTCCACTCCAGCAACCCTCAGTTTGTTTCCTGAGATTAAGAATTCCTCATATCAGTGAGATCATATGATACATGTCTTTCTCTGACTGATTTATTTCACTTAGCATAATACCCTCCAGTTCCATCCACATCGTTGCAAATGGCAAGATTCCATGTTTTTTGATGGCTGCATAATATTCCAGTGTGTGTGTGTGTGTGTGTGTGTGTGTGTGTGTGTGTGCGCACGCGCACACACACACACACACCACATCTTCTTTATCCTTTCATCTGTTGATGGACGCCTTGGCTCTTTCCATAGTTTGGCTATTGTGGACGTTGCTGTTATAAACATTGGGGTGCATGTACCCCTTCAGATCACTACATTTGTATCTTTGGGGTAAATACCCAGTAGTGCAATTGCTGGGTCATATGGTAGCTCTATTTTCAACTTTTTGAGGAACCTCCATACTGTTTTCCAGAGTGGCTGCACCAGCTTGCATTCCCACCAACAGTGTAGGAGGGTTCCCCTTTCTCTGAGACTCATTTGTGAGTTACAGTAATGGGAACTATTTGTCACAGCCCAGGAACTGCTTCTTGAGGGATGTTGAAAGACATGCGAAGCTAGAATAGGCACTCAAAAGTTTGGACGCTTATCTGCACTCCATTCAAAAACAATTGGAATGGTTTGTGATATAATATTCTGAGACTTCCTATTTAGATCTTGTTTGAAAGAGCAAGGGCAGAGGCCATCAATAGTAAAGTAAAATGGTGGGCTGGGAAGAGTAAATATTGAAACTTTATGTGCATAAAAGATTCGAATAAAATTTGTCCTGAAGTTCTGAAGAGTGCCTTGATGGAAATTCTGGTTAGCTATCACTGTAGCCGAGCCATTTATTCCCTCTGTCTGCAAGGTGCACGTAGATAAGGTTGGCTTAGATTCTTGTCTGTTCAGGCTCTCCTATTTCTCAAGTCTCCAATTAGGTAGAATATCAGAGCTAAACTTCTTTTATCTTTCTTTTTCTCTTGTTTATTTGTAAACAAGGTCCTGTCTTCACAAGTGAGATTAAAACAGCACAGAACGGGCATGGCAAAGACGACCAAAATCCCTCATTTTCCTGACTCATCCTATCCTCCAGAAATGGCTGCTGTTTCCCTTCCTTGCCTAGAGCACCATGCTCACTCCTTATTGAAATGAAGATAAGGGCACACCCAGGGTTTGGGAAGGGAAAACTTGGTCTCAATATCTAGGCTTTCCTCAAAGATACCCTGTGGATATGTGGGAATGGGTTTGGTTGTTTCTTCTTACACATTCCAGTACTTTACACAAATTAATATTGCTCCGATGGAAGGAGCCAGAATTAGGGGATGAGATCACTCTCTGAAAAGGAAACATAACAGGAATCATATCATAGTGTATATTGCAGAGGCATGTAGTTAAGAAGTGGTTTGTAAATATAAAACCGGAAACGTTGGGGAAAAAAAGCATGTGTTTGACCTTCAGTGGAGGAAAAAATAATAATTAATTAATTATCTATTTATTTTTGTTGTCACTGTTTTAGTTTTTCTGCTTACTCCTATAGTCTAGATGCTAGAAGAGGGACTGGCACATGATGGTGCTCGGAATCAGTTGTATTAATAGAATCCAGCAAATCAATAATAAAATTACAAAAGCTAGCATCTTTATATAAATATGGAAATGTAATGAAGGATAGAGTTAAAAGAGAAAAGCAAAGAATTAGTAAGAATAGGTATTCAGCCTCATTAGTAATCAAAGATATCTATCCATATTTATATATGTAAATAAAATACACTTTCTCCTTATCAAAATAACATTGACAAAAATACTCATATAATTTTGATGAAAGTATAGCAAAATTACTGCTTAAAAGGTAAATTCTGAAAAAAAATTTAAGAAAGATAAATTCTGGGAAGCAATAATGTTAATATTTAATCCTAAATCTGTTAACATATGCTGTTATCTGTTTATCTGTTGACATAAATTCCACTTCTAGGAATTTATTCGGTGATAAAAATAAGTAAAGAGGACATATATACATATTCAAGGTTATTCTTTCCAAAAATAGTCATAATTAAAGGAAATTAATGTAGAAATAACCTGAATTTCTATCAAAAGGGTTTGAATATATAGATATGGACATTGTTATACACAAAATATAATACATATTAATCAATGTCACTAGATGTTAATGATCTATCATTAAATCAAAAAGAGGCATACAAAGAAATACATGTTCATGTGTACATTATGTATATAAAAAGATGCAAAGATTTCCAGTAAACTATCAATAGAGTTAATACTTAGGGATTTGACAGAAAGGTGATTTCACCTTGATATTTTCACACTCAGTAAATATTTGAGGTTTATATGCTACATTTATGATGTGATAGCATTTTTATTTTGGAAACATATATCCTCATGGAAACTTAAGAACTTGAGTTCAATCAAGTTTACTGCAATCTAAAGAATCTGTTAGGAAAAAAATGCAATTTAAAAATTTAGAAAAAAGGGATGCCTTGGTGACTCAGTCGGTTAAGCATCTGCCTTCGGCTCAGGTCATGATCTCAGGGTCCTGGGATCGAGTCCCACATCAGGCTCCCAGCTCAGTGGGGAGCCTGTTTCTCCTTCTGCCTGCAGCTCCTCCTGTTCATGCTCTTATGTGCATTCTTTCTCTCTCTGACAAATAAATAAATAAAGTCTTAAAAAAATAAAAAAGATTCAAAAATACAATGTACTTGCATTTATTTTTGGTTCTCTGAATTGACTCTGACCATGCACATAATTAACTTTGTATTTTGTTTCTCCCCCCGATAGATGAATGTATTATGGCAACTTATTTGAGTATCTTTATCAATAAGGTTTACCAATTCTTTTGTTCTGTTTGTGGGCTCCTGTCCAGGAGGAAATCATCAACTCATGTATTCTTTTACACTTAGACTGAATATTATTGGTCTCCAGTGAATTTTGCCAGCCTAAACTAACCAGTACTCTGGATAAACTAAACAAATTGAGTTTCTAATCTATGAAGGTAAGGACATTGGTGGCCCTTTTATCAGCAGAAGACACGGTCAGCCAGAGAGACCTTGCATCCCACATGGTCAGCAGATCTTCCTGTAGGCTCTTGCTTCAAATGGTGTAATGGACCATTCTTGCAGCTTCATTATCATTGGGTGACCGGTGGCTCTTACATGTACACTACTGTAGCATACATAAAAGGCATAAAAGTCCTCCTGTGATGACTCTTGTCCACCCCTCCAGCTTCATTCCTAAATATATCCTGCCCAGTTATGACAACTAGTTGAATTTCCTTGTTCACCATTCTGATGACCCCTGGAGCCTGACCTAAACTCTACTTTCTGCTGTGTAACTTTCTCTGCTAGGCCTTCCTTGACTTCTTATGCCAGATGATGGATGACCTGTGTTCTCGCAGTTCACTACACACAACCCTTGTGCCACATTGCATGTGTACATGGTGGTTTCCTTGCCTCTCTGCCTACTAGATTCTGATTCCCTGGAAGGAAAAATCTGTGTCTGTTACAGGACTTAGTAGGACAATGACAGACACTAACCACTCAAGAAGTGTTAATATAGGAATGAAAGAATGAATGAGTGATCGAATAACAGCATAAATGAATGGTAATACATAAAATAAAGAGATTGTTCTCTCAAGGATAAAATCATTGGGGCATTTAGTGACTCCATCTAATTCTGATTTGAGGAAAATAAGGTAATCAACACTCTTTTAACAAATGAAATGCAGCGTTTTTAACTTTTAGTGTTTTATAATTACTGTATCTTTTACTATAGTCATTACAAATGTTTTAAGCTACAGGATCAAAATTAAAAAAAAAATCAAATCCTGAGCAGATAATTAACATATTACTATGCCATAGTCATTCTCTCTGTTTCTGTTCCTTATATTACTTTCATGTTATTTGCTGTAAATATTTCCCTGGACTCTAATATGTGTCAGGTGTTATTTTACGCATTAGGGATACACAGTATACAAGATCAACAAGGTTGATGACTTCACAGTGTCTATGCTGGGGGATAATGGGGAAGCAATCAATAACAAATCAATAAACATATTAACAATGTAATTTCAGAACAGAGTAAATAATGGAAGAAACAATGTACTATGAGGTACATAACTGAGGACAAAGTGTGTTTCCAAATTAGAATCGGTGGCTGGGGAGGATCTAACCGGAGCAGTGATAATTAAATTCGTCACCTGGACAACACAGTGTTTAGAAACCTCTTTTTCTGCCTGATCATGACTTGGACTTCCTAGTCTCAAGTCCACACACCTACCTCAATAATCTCCAAAAACCAATGTTATGGCTGATTGAGAAAAATTTCCTCAAAGATGGAATTTCAAGATTGTATTTGCTCCTTACTTCATGGAGCTTCCTTTGCTGTTACATTTCAGGCTTGAAATCTGTCTTGACATTCCTAGATGCATTTTTTTTTTCTTTCCACTAGTTAATTGATGACATGTTTGCTATTTTTCAGTGATTGTGCCAGACCCATGGGCACAGTGGGATACTTGTCTTCTACATTTGTACTTTTCATCAAAAAAAGAAAGAAAGAAAGAAAAAAAGAAAAAAAAAGCTGTTGAAATTGATGAAGCAAACCACAATCTCTCCAGCTTTTTGAGAAAATGTTCCTTCAAATTTCATAAGGACGTTTGGATTTGTTACATCTCTTAAATAAAATTAACATTTTCCTCCCAACTTGTACAAAATATAAATAGGGGCATTTATCCAACAAAAGTATATAAATAATGAACTTTACACCTTAGCAAGTCACATGGGGTCAAAAATTATTTGATTTTATTTAGTAAGCATTTCTTGTTATTTATTTTCTTGTTATTTAAAAGAGAGATTCTTAGTTGGACAGAGAAACTTCTGACAGTCTAACTTTTTAATTTAGTGATGTTGCCATGAGGAAAACTTGAGAGAGAAGGCAGAAGCCAAATGCAACAAAATGACACCCATCAAGTGGCACATTTCCCATTGCTTTCAAAACAGTCTCTGTTGTCACACCCCATCTACTCACACACAAACAACAATGCACACAAAACCCAGAAACAAAAATATACACATAAGAACAGGAAAGACACACATCATTGATCCACAGGTTTGAAGAGTTTAAATCATAGCTTCTTATTTTAGCTTAAAGAACAATGGTAGCCATCTTTAGACCACTATAAATTTATAAGTGGAAAATCCCTTGACAATTTCTTCAACAACTTCTAGAAGAACCTTAAAGATTTTGTCTTCTTCCCCTTCATTGGCAATGAACCACCATTACCATGTCTGGCATCTCGACTACTGATATTGTAAAGTGTTATATATAAATGGCTCACTTCCTCCAGCAGGTCTCCATAATTTACTTTGAGCACGTGAAGCATCAGAAAAACTAGGTTCACATTAATTGATGTTTCTCTATTTCCTTGTCAATAATTCAACTGCTTGAATGCAAACATACAAATATGTATATAATTACAAGTTTTAATAATTAATTAATGAGGCCAACAAAAGGTCAGGGAAGTCTTACCTAAAGAAGCTAACACTTGAGACCAGGTGAGCAGTTGAGAAAGCTTGTTTCAGGTAGGCTGAAGAGCAGGAAGTAAATGCAGGAATCCCAGGGTAGCTGGTGATCACAGACCAGGAGGGAATCCTGGAGAGATAATCTGGAAAAGAATGCAGAAGCCCCATTATGCAGGTGTTTGTAGGACAAACTTTGTAAATAATGTTTGAATTTTATTCCAAGTGTTAAAAGATAAACTGAGGCACATTAAAATTTTAAGGGATTTTATTTGAGCAAACATGAATTCCAATCAGGCAATACCAAGCGGGAAGTAGGACAGCTCCATCCACAGAAGCTAGGGGGCCAGGTTTTTATACAGAAGGTGGGAAACAAAGCAAGGAAATTATTTGTTTGGCTATAGCTGAAGTGGTTGATTATTTGGAAAAGTGTAGTTGGCTGTCCGTGATTGGTTCTCTTCTTAACCTTGAGTTATTTGCAGGAATTGTCTCTGGCTTAGGTTTTGACTTACTTATGCAGGAGATAAGCCCAATAGAGCCACCTCAGTGTAATACCTCCTTGTTTGATTACTTGAACACAAATACAACAGGAAGCCAATAAAAGATATGATGGAGGAGAGTAGAATTTTATATGTTAAAACAATGCACATTATTTTTTCCCTTGACCCAAGGTCTCATGATTCTCTTTTTTTCTCCATTGCTTCCAGGTTAACCAGCTTGAAATACAGTTTCTATTTCACTTTATTCAGAATTATAATCACAACCACTGCTCTTGACAGAGTGCTTGCTGCATGCATCTCACATACATTATCACAGTTATCATTTATGGTTACCATAAAACTCTGGTGATGGAGGGATTAATACTTTCACTTTAAAGATAACGAAACTCAGAGCTGGAGAAGTTAAATAGCTTGCCATATTCACCCTAGCTTTGACGACTGTAAAGCTAGGTGTGGAGAATTGTCTGCTATCCTCCACAAACCATACTGTTTCCCTGTTACAACCTCAATCACATTTGAGCTCATAAATGTGTTCTTTAAAACTTGACTACATATACCCACATAGATCTCCCTCTATTCCCATCCAAAAAACTTCCTTTGATCTATTTCCTTTATCCACTCATCCACATTCCAACCTCTCACCACATAGAACATGCTTATTCTACCACCTTCAATGGTAATTTACTAGAAAGACCATTGGCTGGCAGAAAAGTTGAGTTTTAGTCCAGAATCTTCCACTTAGCCTCACTGAGCCTCCAAAAGTTATCTTTAAAGTCAGAATGAGGGACACCTGGGTGGCTCAGTCAGTTAAGCGTTTGCCTTCGGCTCAGGTCATGATCCCAGGGTCCTGGGATCGACTCTGGCATCGGGCTCCTTGCACAAAGGGGAGCCTGCTTCTCCCTCTGCCTGCCACACCCTTGCTTGTTCTCTCTCTCTCTCTCTCTCTTTCCAGCAAATAAAATATTTAAAAATAAATAAATAAATAAATAAAGTCAGAATGGTAATCTTCAGCACACCTACCCTCCAAGAATGGAATGAAAATTAGATGAAGTATGGTACGTGGAGATTTTCTTTTAACTCTAAAGGACTATATAAATGTACATTTTATTTTATATCTTGTTTTAGACTCTTTCCTCGGCCAGTAATGGTCCCCTCCACCCTCTATCTGTCCAAATGTCACCTCCCAGACTAAGAGCAAGGGAACACTATGGATGCAGAAGCTTTTCTCATTGATCTTAACTGCCATATTCCTTTTGTGCACCCCCATGTTTGTACCTAATTAAGAACAAATTATTATATTTTCTTGTGTTTTCCATGTTTGGAAATCATGCTTCGCTATCATTGATGCAGAATTAGTACAAGGATCATATTTTCCACTACCTGTATCTTCCCTGTGTACTGCTGGAAGAGCAAAGCCTAACGGCCCAGGCAACAGACAGACCTGGTTTGGAATCCTAAATCTGACACTTAGCTGGATAATCTTGGCTAAAATCCAAGAACTCTCTCAGCCTCTGTTTTCTCACCTTTAAAATGCAGTTATTAATTACATCGTCCTCTTTAAGTTGTTGTGAAATTTAAGTCAAGAAAATATGGATAACAGATAACACAGGTGGTTGGCTTCCTTTCTATTAACTATTATCCTTCTTGCTGTAACTACTATAGTGCCCCATACATTTTTGTATACTTCATCATCATCAGTTTCCTGGAAGCTCAGTTAATGTGTGTTTGCTAAAAAAATGAAATATATCATCTCTTCCTTAGGACTTCTGTATACAGTATATCCACTTTAAGCAATTGGACTGATCAGATTTTCTATAATAACTATTTCCAATCAGCCTAAGGTAAATCCTAGCCAGGTTTCATGAAGCCTTAGATGAAAGAAGTTGTACTTTGTTTTGTCAGCTGATGACGCCATTTCACACAGATTAAAAGCAGTATAATTTCCTTTTAATAACTTTTATCAGTTGTGATCATATTTTTGAGTATTTAATAATGTTAAAGGTCAGCACTTATATGAAGGCTTACTTTTCATGGAATATAGAAATAGCCCAGCTGAAGAAGTTGAGTTGAAGATTGTATTAGTGGTTGGTTTGCTAGAGATGAGGAATGTTTGAATGGAAGAGGTGTGTCTTTTTTTGAAATGGTTAAAGAAAGCAGAGTATGGGGAATCCCTCCCACGTAACTATGTGAAGAATGCACCTGCAAATGCTTTAGGTTGCCATCTTTAATCTCTGAATATTTTTTTAAAGATTTTATTTATTTATTTGACAAAGAGAGAGACAGTGAGAGAGGGAACACAAGTGGGGGAGTGGGAGAGGGAGAAGCAGGCTTCTCACAGAGCAGGGAGCCCGATGCGGGGCTCGATTCCAGGACCCTGCGGACACTTAACAACTGAGCCACCCAGGCACCCCGCTCTGAACATTTTTAACTAGATATTAATTAGTGTGTCATGTTAAGTTCATTACACACTTTATGAATATCTTCAATCTTCTTACCATTTTCTAATTTTTAAATTAGAAAATTTGAGGGATAAAATATTAAGTCCTTAGGACAAAGAAGACTTTGGAAAACACTTTACAATACACCTATATTCCTTTGGAACTATATTAATAAATGTAACTTAAGAGGGTTTAAGACTCTTGTTTACATTCATGGGATTAAACTGACTGGTGGATTTGAGAATGGAGGGTTGTTCAAGGACCCTTTGAACATAATTTGGCTTTTATCTAATTTGTAATTGAAAAGTTCATTTCATTAAGCAGATTTGTCTTTAGAGATTGTGTGACAGAGCCTACTGTTGCCTTAGAATTTCTCAGAACACTGAGGTCAACTGAGCCAAGAAGTTCTTTGAAACTTTTAAATTTGTAAGTATCCAAATATATTGGAACTTGAAGCATAAGTAGCAAGATCGATTTACCTTCCTTGGCTTCAATTCTCTTTCCTTTTCCTTTTCTTATCTCTGTCTCTCCTTTTGTCTCCTTCCCTCTTACCTACAAGTAACTCTAGTACATGGAATAGACTCGTGGAACAGAAAGCTTAACAAGAGTTTAACAAGTCTCTTTCAGCCTTACAGGCAAGAGTCCAATGGGGAGGGTAATGGCGTCACCCTGATTCTAGTATCTTTGTCCTACTCCATGGCTGAGACTGAAGGCCAATGCAAATGCTGTTCCTTGAGAATGGGTTGGGGAGGCCGGGGTGGGGATGTGGTCAGAATGCCTGCCATCAAAACCAAGTTCTTCTGTTCCATAGCCACGTAACACTGGGCAAATTATTTTAGCTCTCTCCACTTCCATGTCTTCTCCTGTAAAGTGAAGATAATATTAGTGTCTAGTATAAGGGTTTTGTGAGTATTGAATAAGACAATCTAGGTTACCACTTAAATCATAGTGTGTGGTCAATAAATGTTTGCTCTTATGATGATGTGCTTATTTGTATTATTAATATCTAGGAGGTACAGATAAAAAGGTGAAAATTTCAGAAAACAAAATAGCCTAGTAGGAGGAGTCAGATTGAAAAGGTAGCATTTCTAAACTTCAGTGTCCTTATCTAGAAAATGGGCATAATTTCAGTGTCTACTATTTTAAGGATTCACTTTCAAGAATTCAGGGAAATGCTGCACCTAAAGTATTTAATTCAGTGCCTTCTATGTGGTAAACACTTGAAAAATGGTAGCTATTGTGATGATGGCAATGGTAAATAAAATGGCATAGAGTCAAGATTAACAGTGGAATGACCTGTTCGCAATGTGCAGACTAGAGGCAGGGAATCTTTCAAAGGAATGATAAATGGGCCATTGAGTCTTACAAAATCATAAAGAAAATTGTGATACTTCTCTCTTGAAAACCCTGTAAGCCTTTCCCATTGTTGTATCTCAGTGCTCCTTACCTGTGTCACTTAAATACTTTTTTCAGATATGTTGTCACATGGTACACCTCCTATTTTGTCTCCTAAGGGATAAAGTTCAAGCAACGGCATGCTGGTGCCTGAGTTATGTTTTTCCCAAAAACATACCAAAATAATTTTGTAACTATCAAATTTAAAAATCAGATCAACACACACACAAAAAATTATCTGATAGTATATGTTCCATTTTTGGGAAACAGTGAAATTAACACATGTTAATTACCACCCTTGCTGCTACAAGTCAGAGCTAATGAAATGAGGTTCTGGGACTAAGAACAGTCACACTGAGTTCAATTTTTTGGTTTGCTTGTCTACTATGGCTTTTTTTTTTTTTAAGATTTTATTTATTTTTGACAGAGAGAGAGTGTACAAGCAGGGAAAATAGCAGAGGGAGAGGGAGAAGCAGGCTCCTCGCTGAGCGGGGATCCCGATGCGGGGCTCGATCCCAGGACCCTGGGATCATGACCTGAGCCGAAGGCAGACGCTTAACCATCTGAGCCACCCAGGCACCCGTGTCTACTATGGCTTTTTGATGGTTCTCCTCAATCCTCTATTCCTCCAGAGTCCGTCAGTCAAATCCTGGAAAGCTCTTCAACTGATACTTATGACAAAGTGATCCAAGAGCTTAACATTTTACAGATAGCTCAGACACTTTAATAGATTTTTACTTACCTCATTTATTGTGCAAGTGTGCATTTTATTATATTATTGTTATGTACAGTGTGTGCATGTGTTTATGTTATTACTACTTTATTTTTATTATTTTATTTCATGTTATTTTGCATAGGCTAATGAAGATCGAGGTGTGGTATTTCTAAGTATGGGCCTTAGGTCTCCACAGAAATCTTAGGTAAAGAACTGAAATTAGTATTTAAAGACAAAATACGTCCCTAATACCTTCTTTCCTACCTTTTTCTTTCTTTCTTTCTTTTTCTTTCTTTCTTTCTTTCTTTCTTTCTTTCTTTCTTTCTTTCTTTCTTTCTTTCTTTCTTTTTTCTTCTTTCTTTTTTCTTTCTTTCTTTCTTTCTTTCTTTCTTTCTTTCTTTCTTTCTTTCTTTCTTTCTTTCTTTCTTTCTTTCTTTCTTCTTTCTTCTTTCTCCCTTCCTTCCTTCCTTCCTTCCTTCCTTCCTATTACTCTCCCCCTTGCCCACTTCTATCTCTTGAAAATGGAGGTAAAGTTGAGTCATTCAGCTCAAGTGGTTCAGGTAATTTCCTCCCCTTAATATTTCACTTTGAGGTAGAGACTATTAATTGTTACAACTCTGAGTAGCTGAGAGGTAAGAAAGATATACTAAGGAAAGGACAGGCATAAAATAGCTCATTAAAGCATCCTCATCTGCCCTCCCTGCTCTGAGATTTAGGGAGCTTTTATGATCCACCTGTGTGATTCTCATAATCGCGTTAAGCGGGTGCTGCCAGGACGACGGAACAGTCCTCTTGGACTCCCTCCGCACTTTGGGTCAGGTTTTTCATTTCACAGATCATTCACCTCCTCGCTCCAGCGATCTTGAAGAGCCAATAACCCACCTGATCCTGTGTGCACATTAGTGCCAATCATTTAAATTCATACTCTGGAGAGATGAAGATTATAATACAAGTTCTTAAAAAGCATACACGGTGGGGACTTTTATAGTGGATTCTCTTAGAAATCACCTCAGAATTTGCTAAAGTTTGAGCCAGAAAACAGAATAGTCTACTTTAGCTCCTGACCAACCTTTGCAATTACAGTAATGTTTCCTTGGGTGAGCTTCTCTTTTCATGGTCATAATATGGAATTGAATTTGAGTTTATATTAAACAAACATTATGTTCCTTAAATACAAAATGTCTTCTCAGTCAAGTTGGCTTAATGTGGCAGCCTATTAGAGAATGAGGAGAAACCAATTTTAACCCTAAATTGGTCCCTGCCTAAAAATATCCATGTGCTCTAATATTCAAAAGTGAATATTAACAAATTTGGTATTTTCTACTGACACCAACACATATAGCTTAAAATTAAATAGAAAAAATACAAATAATACTTTAAAGCCAGCTACCTGAAAGTTGTGATTTAAAAAGAAACGAAATTAATAGTTGAGCATTGATGAGAAATTTTTGCTCCCGTTAGAAGTTTTCTACTCCTGTGTTAGGTTAACAAACGATGATAACATGTTTGGAGCTTCAATAAAACATTAATCAGCTGGAAAAAAAAATAGAATGTTTAAAGAGAAAGTAATATTAACTACATTTTGACCTTAAAATTGTATTTGAATTCAGATGCGTAATGTTGAAAGAACACTTTACATTACTCTCTGAATATCTTTCTTATTGTCAGACACTGTTACCTCCTTAGTAACTATTATTGACTTTTTTTCTTGGTAGCAGAATCCTGTGTTTATTCAGAAATTGGGTGACTGTTTGTTTTATGGAATCTCTTAGCCCTGGGCAATGAATGTTGATTAGACTAGGGAACCAATCCCAGTAAAGCCCAATTCAATTATAGCAATTGGTTTAGGCAGGCGAATTTGACACTTACATATAAAGGGGGAAGGGGTTGTATGGGAAAGGGGTCATAGGAAAATTCCCCTTCCCTTAAAACTAGACGTGAGAATAGAACACTTTCTGCCCTAACCTTAGATATTAAAGTTAAATAACATGACGTTTGGGGCTTGTAGTCATATTGTGAGCACATCGCTGAGCTGCTATGCTAGAATAAACCACCTCCTGATTACATTTTCATATAAGATAATACATTTCCTATTGTTGAAGTAATTTGTAGTAAGATTTTCTGATTCCTCAAACTGAAAGCATGCTAATTAACCTTAACTTCAAGATTTTGGATCAATCACTATATGTTTATTGTCTCTTTCCTGTGTTTCTGTTAATCTGATTGAGCTGAATAAACCAAGATTTATTTCCATCCACCTAAATTCTGCTACATTTCAGTGGATTTCCAGGTAAACTCATTGTATTGACTTAGGGATTCATTATTCTTAACATCTTAAGTCCTTCCATCTCAAAGCATGGTTTCCAGGGTTACTGAATGAGAAAAAGAGAGAGGTAGAGCATTACCCAGGAAATTTTTACTGCCGCCAAATGATAGTGATTTTCATTCAGTCCATTAGCCAGAGCTAGACACATAACCCAGAACAACCACAAGAGGCTGGGAAGTATAGGAAAGCTCTTGGATACCTAGTGAGTTTTAAAATCCTCTGCCACAGTGAATCTGTTCTAAATATAGAGATGCCTGTTGTTAAGATTAGGGAATTTACTTCTCTTACTATCTAAGAATAAGAAGGGACTCTCCTGATTCCCTTTAGTTCTCAGTTATTTGGCAAAAAATTTAGATTTAACTTAATTACAAAGAACAAGTTTTATAAGAGCTACAATAGGAGAAATGGCAAACTGTAGGGAACCACACATGTGTGTAGCAGAAGGTCCATGATAGGGCAACAGTTCAGAGCATGAACACTGAAGTTTGATGGACCTGTGCATTTATCTGTTAGGTGTATAACTTAAAGTTTTCAAAGTATTTGAGCTTGGATTAGTCATTTGCAAGATGGGAATAAAATTAGTATCTCTTCTATAGAGTTTTGAAAAATATGTGCTTGGTTCATAGAAAAATGTATGATATATGATAAGCATTTTGTTGTATGATACAGTAAGCAGGAATGTTAAGTGAGTCCATCAGTGACCTAAGCAAAATCTTGAGAATCCAATATGGCATAGTCATTTCTGTTGTGTGTTTTCCAACATCACCAGACAGTTCTCAAATTCTCAGTGGACACTAGCTGGGTGTCCTATGAATTTAACTCAATTCTAACACTTTCTACCTAGAGATACTGGTTCAAAGACTCAGAGAAACATTCACTTACATTTATTATAAAGGATATGATAAAGGATACAAATGAACAGTTAGATGAAGATGTACAGAGGACAAGATCCAGAGGTTCTTGAGTGCAAGAACTCCCCTCCTCGGGGAACTGTGGTGCACCACCCTCCAGCTTGTGGATGCATTCACTAACCTGAAGCTCATTGGTTCTCTTTGTTCAAGAGTTTTTGTAGATCTTTAATTTCCAGCCCATTCCCCTTTCCTGGAGGTCAGTGGGCGGTTGAAAGTTTTAGCTCTCCAATCACTTGGCCTTTCTGGTGATGAGCCCACTAAGGCTACCTAGTGGCCCTGTCCTAAGGTGTAATTGAAGTTTGAATAACAAAAGACATTCCTATCACTCAGGAAGTTACAGGCATTTTAAGAGTTTTGCTCCAGGAAGCTGGGACAGAGACCAAATATATTTCTTATTATACCACACCATCCTATATGAAATAAGCATTTTCTTTTATTCTCTAAATTTGCTATTCAGTATGCATATATTATAACTAAAGAGCAGAATAAATAGAACTAATAATGTGACATTTTACAAATAATAAACAGTGCATTCTTTCTCAAGCAAAATTTTCCTTCTGCTGTCCATGTTTGGTATTTTATAATCATGCTGCAGTTTTGTCAGTGGAAAGAGGATAGAAAAGGCAATTAAGTATACTTAAGGTTATATTAGGCAATTATAGTAAATGTAGTGCCATGCTTATAAAACATGGGTGATTTTCTCAATAAATAAAGTCTTGGATTATAAATTCTTTTGCATTACATTTCCCAACTCTCTGCAGTACATCCATAAGAAATAATGCTAGAGAGATTCTATTATATTGATGTTTTAAGTGCATTTTGACATAAACGGCACCCCTATTCTTCAACCATAATTGTGTCAAAACTTGCTACTGTTAAAAAAGAGACAACACATTCTAAATGGAGTCACTTGTGCTAAGCCCCACATCACCAATTAGAGACTTACTACTCAACTTAATTACAGTTTCAGGCTCTCCCAGAAATGGAATCTTAAACCAGTCAATCTGGAATTACCTGGTCAGCACTAGTGAGGTAATCTGTCTGATGAACCCTATCATCCCCTAAAGGAAGGTGACCTTGCCATAGACAATCAGTTCTTCACTGGTACAGCTTTTTTGTTCCATCCAATTCTGCTTATAAAAGTCTTTCATTTTGTACAGCTCTTCAGAGCTCTTTTCTATTTGCTAGATGGGATGCTGCCTGATTCATGAATCCTTGAATAAAGCCAGTAAGATTTTTAAAATTTACACAGTAGAATTTTGTTTTTCTTAGCACTACACTTTCATATTTTAAATATACAGAGAACAAGAATAGCTTGGGTATAAAAGACTCTTAATCCTTTTATGTTACCAAAGGCTAACTTTTGCCTTTAATCAATTGCATTTGCATTGTGTGTAGTGTGTGTCTGTGTGTGGGCATGCAAGCATACACATTTGGTGTTGGTGGTTTGATGAATTGGAAGAAAAGAAGGAGTACTGCTTTCTTTCCTTGTAGCCAGCTCTCCATTCATTCACCAAATACTATGTATGGAAAATTGGGCAAAGAGAGCAGATACATTCTGTCTTTAAAAAGTAAAATTTAGCAGCAAAGATAAACATTAATAAATAAATTCAATAAAGTATGATCAGTGTCATGGCATGTCCACCTGTTATATGAATATTTGCTTGATGATATGACTTACCTTAAGTGAGTCAGGGAAGGCTTAAGGGCAGAACAGATATTTAACTGAATAATGAGTAGGAGGTAGATAGGAAAAAAAAAGTGGGAAAACCATACCCACACATTGATACATGTTTCCTTTTATTCTGAGATTTTAATTTCTACATTTTGTTATATATGTATGTGTTCAGGGCTTTTGTTTGAGCACATGGTAGAGGGTATTTCAACAAAACTGAGTAATTAACATCTGCAAGGATCTTCTATCATTATCTAAAAAGGCTAATTCTTAGATACTTTGTTTTATTCTCTGCAAAAGAAAACATAATGGGTATTGGACTCTAATGAATAGGTACTTGGGTGCTAATTGTATAACCTGGGCTAAGTTTTTAACCAAGCAGACATCCTTTATTCAAACAGTTAGTCAACTGATATTCATTAAAATATAAATTAATATTGATATATTAATTAAAGACAATTAACATGTTAATTAAAATTTTACCTCTGTTAGTGTTTAGTGGGCCAGAAGAAGTAGATGCCATGGAGGATGAGGATGATCAGCAGGAGCAGATAGACTAGGGGGAAAGCATAGACTGAAGAATGTAGACTGATTCATGAGGCAGAGCATCCATTGTACATATATACTGACACACTGGGTGAGAGAAGAGGAAGGGTAATGAGGGATGCAATGATAGTAATGATCTCTAACAGCTGGATATTGCTCTAAAGCAACACAAAAATATCTATTCACACCTATTTTTGTTTTGATCTTATGTCAAGACACCTTCAATCCAATTTCTTAACCTTTCACATAGTGTAAGGCATTTTGCCTTCCAAACGTGCCATTAATTATTGTTGTGGCTTTGGGTGTGACACTTAAGCATGTTTTCCTTGGGCAAAGTATTTTTAAAATATAAAATATTAATTTTCCTTCAAAACAAAAAATTATGGTCCACTCCCTTTCTAAAATAAACTATGAAATTTAGTTTATCTATCATTGTTTCCTGTAAAATTCTTATTATCTAATGCAACCAAGAATCAATAACACAGAAATAGTGAGTGTTTGTAATAATGTCCTGAGACTCAGCATTATTGACAAGCACATTTCTAACTACCAACTAATAAAGAAATCATGTTAATTAAATTTGTGTATTAAGGATGAGTCGCACTTTTTGCTGTTGAGAAGACACTTCCATTTACTCAATAAGCTATATTGAGGGACTATTGTACATTGGAGTTCAAAAACAAATCAGGTAAAACCTTATTCATACAAAGTTTGCAGCCAAACTTTGTAGATAAACAAAATTTCACAGTCAACTGTATTAAGTACTTTAATTTACATGCACGTGTGGTCTTAGGACAGCACATTTGATCCTCACAGTAAACTCGTGGGTTAGATTAAGGCAGAAAATTGAAGTAATTTGTCTAATTGCCATGAGTTTATAGGAGCAGTGTTTAAATCTTAATTTTTTACTTCAAAGTCTGTATTTTTCTGAATAACTTCTGATTTTTTGAAAACTAAGAATCCATGTATACATATGCATACATCCATAGGTGGACCTGTACAGTTCAAACCCATTTTGTTCAAGGGTCAACTGTATTTTAAAAGTTTCTTATATGCACATTCAAATTCCCTGATCTACTCTTTCCGCTAAGGTGCATATATCAATACTTATATGTAATCCACCAAACCACAAACTCAACCATGGTATAGGGTGTCTATTTCCAGAAGGGCTTCACCATCAGCCACATACAGGGCCATATCCAGTCTCTTCTGTGAATCCACAGGCCCTGGTCTGACCCTGAATCACCAGTCAGGACTCCTTTCCTCCAACAGTGGTTTCCAGTTTTGTATCTTGTCCCTTTCTCATTCATACAAATTGGTGTATTCTTCTTAGGGACCTGTTCTGCCAACCAAAGGGGATTCAAATAGATCTGTCCTTTTCAGGTCATAAAATATTTCATTACACCTTTCCCTAAAGCACTTGATGCCAGCTAGCCCTGGGCCTCCACAATTAAGGAGACCAATGGGAAGCTACCTATGAGTAATCCTTGAAAATAAATTAGGATCAGCCCCAAAGTGATACATAGTCACCAACTCTAGACAGAGTTTTGCATAATTTTATGCCTCATCGCCATTGAACTTGTGCTATGTCTTAAAAGAAATATTGGGTGTTCCTCTCTATTGTAAATATAGTTATATACATGGAAACATCTCAGCCTGAAAATAAAACACCTGAGCCAGTTCTTGGCCTGAATAAGACCATCATAAATGTGCTGATTGCCAGGGTGAAACCCATATATATTGCTGCTAAAAGCTGAACCAAGCTTTCATGACAAGAATTCTATCCACAGAAAGCAGTTTTGCAACAATATCATGCTGGTGGTGGCATAGCTTTCCAGCATTCTCACTGAGCCAGTCATTAATTCCTTTTCCAACTGAATAGAAATCATTGTGTTTCTTCCTCACTTTTGCCTACTCCCGTGTCTTGCCTCCATTCACATTATGTATATTTTAGTATTCAGTTTGGCAATTGACTGCTTAGCAACTATAAAATTATTTTGGAGGAGAATCTATATTAAAAAAACAACTTTCGATAATGTTGTAGTACATGCCCTTGGAAAACTAATTTTAGTGGAAAGAGATGTTCAGCCAATACTGATATGGTGAAGAGTATGAACGTATATTTTAGTATATCTTCTGTAATAATAATGGGAGGTTAATCTTTATAGTCCTTTTTTATTTATTTTTTTTGGGGGGGATCCCGATGCGGGGCTCGATCCCAGGACCCTGGGATCACGACCTGAGCTGAAGGCAGATGCCCAACGACTGAGCCACCCAGGTGCCCCTATAGTCCTTTTTTAAATTATTTTTCCAAAGAGGTATCCTGTTTATCTATTGTTTGACTCTCTTCCTAAGCCAATATTATTAAGAATTATTTTTTTCTTAAATATTACAAACAGTTTCTACATTTTTTAAATTTTATTACGTTATGCTAATCACCATACATTACATCATTAGTTTTTGATGTAGTGTTCCATGATTCATTGTTTGCGTATAACACCCAGTGCTCCATTCAGTATGTTTCCTCTTTAATACCCATCACCAGGCTAACCCTCCCCCCACCCCCTCCCCTCTAGAACCCTCAGTTTGTTTCTCAGCATCCATAGTCTCTCATGGTTCACCTCCCCCTCCGATTTCTACATTTGTTTTTGCAGTATGCTTATTTCTTTTTATATGTAGGAAAAAATAAAGCATACATTGTATTACAATGACATGAAGTCATTCTAAAATTTTCTGGACATGAAAATTTCCAATTATTCAGCTTGATAATATGCCTAAATGTGTCTGTGGGGAGGGTATAGTGACAATCGTGCACTTAGAAAGAGATGCTGGGAAGCTATAATATATAATAGGCAAAGGGGAAAAGATCATGGCCATAGGGAAACAGAATATACAGTTATCCTAGTCTTCCCCCAGCACCTTTTTTTCTAAGAATTGTAATTTCTTCCCCAATTTCATTATAGAAGGGGTGCCCATGAACCCCATGTTTTACTAGAAGACCAATCAAATCTGTCCAGGAAGAGAAGACATGGTGTGATATGGCTGCTCCTGCTTCAGTGGTTGGGAACAAACTGTTAAGTTGAACCTGTGAGATACTTTGTCCAGATTTCTGCACTTGGGCCCAAGGTTGCTGGAGCATTAACTCCTTGGATACTTGAATCCTAATGTGTGCAATAAAGGAACCACCACAGCCATGTTTTTGTTTCATGAACTGAAATGGGGGAAGATAGTCTACAGATACAAGGGGGCTGAATAAAGAGATACTTGGAAAGAAGCACAGAAAAATAAGAGAAAAAGTCTTAACATTGTTTGAATCCTTGGATTCATTAATTTCCTTCTTTCTTTTTATTTATTTAAAATTAAATTTTAGTTAGTTAACATGGAGTGCAGTATTGGTTTCTGGACTACAATTTCTGAAGCCCAAATACATTCCTCCATTGGTTTCTGAATCCAAGAATCTCCTTAGTACATTATTCCTTTTTGAGTCAGCCCATTTGAATTGAATAGCTGTTACTTTGCCCAAACAAATGTTAACTATACTGCATGGTACTGAAGAGTTGGCTGTATCAAAAGTACAGCAAAGCAGACAGCCATCACAGCCTCACCAAAGGGTTGTTCAGGTCATGATCTAATATTGGAAAACACAGTAATCACTGTGAAAGCCTCCTGATCAGGGGATTTAACCCAAATTGTGTGGCACCACTGCACAGAACTGTTGTGCTGCTGCAACTGCATTCTCAGGCACTTCTCTGGACCATGGTTAGCTGTCTAAATTGCAAAAACACTGTGTATACTCTATGCAACCTTGGACCCAAGTGCCTGTATGGAAGAGGCAGGGAGTAGTTCTCAGACTACATCAGATGCCCATTCCATTCTAAAAACATACAGGCCAATAAGACAGGAGGCGGACTGAGAACTACTAAGTTAAGATGATTGACTTCCCATACTTCCCTAGAGCTGACTACACAGCTGAGTCTCTATCAGCACTCTTTGCTCTGATCCCTTCCCTTTCCCGACCCAGCCCTGGTTATCAAAATAATTAACATTTTTTCCTGCCTTACATATTTGTAGTCAGGAAAATGGAAAAAAATAAAACGAGTCGGGATCTGGGATTTTCTGAAGTGGAGTACATCACTTTTTAAGATCTATGACTCAGAGCTTAAGGTAGACAAGGGTATATGCGGTTCCTGCTTTCCTTCCATCTGCATTAGAGAGGGAATGAGCTTATGGTGGTTGGCATTAAAACTATTGAGTACATGCTTTTCAATGACGGCATTTGGTATAATTTACCTGAATGTATATGAGTATGTGTGTGTGCATGTTTGGTTTTATTATCAGTTTTATGGACTTATTTATTTAAGATGTCTGCGAACTACTAACTTCAGATAAAAGTATTCTTGACAACTCTTAACATCAGTCTTTTTATTCTTATTTTTCCTATTATTTTGAATTGGTGGAGTTCATTCCAGGGTGATAACAGATGATTTGCATCTCGCTAGTAATCATCTTAAAGAAAACCACCGAGGTTCATTAGTTTGATATTTCTCTTTGGGCAGTATTTTCACAAATTCCTGCCCAATTGGACCAATTTCAGGACTCCTAAGCCAAGGTTGAGGAGACGGAGCAATAAAGGTCATCATATGACCCTGATATTCATGACATAACTTGTACTTTACTCATAAACTTTAGTCTAATTTTGAACCATTTTATCTGAAGTCCAGAATGAGATGAAAAAGAGTAATCTGGCAGTTTTTAATACAAAGCTCAACATAGATTAAATGAACAGATTGAAAATATCAAAGATGTGGAATAAGATGTAGAAGTTACTAAATGTTGAGGGATTGGAGGAGGATTGATGGATAGAGAATCTTGAATGTAGATATGAAAGACAAGTTGAGCTGGGTGGCCATCACATAGGTCATTAGGGGCTGCAGCTGGAAGGATTATGCCTACAGAATGCAGCATGCTTATGGCATGAGATGTGTTGTGTTCTGGTGTGTTTAAAGGATGAATGCAGTGCGGTGGCCAAAAACCTCTGACTAAGGTGGGCATGTTTGCATTCATCAGAATACAGCTTGCTTGAGGATGAAAGAATGGGTTAATTGGAAAGTGTAAAATGTAGTGCCTCCTGGACACAGTGTAATTGGCTCCCACTGGCACATCAGGGCAATGTGCCAGGTTCTGGCATTGGCAGGGAATGAGTTCTCAATTAGGCAAATTTCTCCACTTCTTACCCACCAGCTCTGCTAATGCTCTGGTCTTTGGCTGAGATTATTGCAATAACCTTCTAACAAGTCCCCCTGCTACTCCTTTTGCCCCTTTACAGTCTACTTGCCACATGTCAGCCCAGGAGATCCCTTCAATTTGTTAAGTTACATTACATCACTCGTCTGCTCCATGACCTCAAATAGTTTTCACTCACTCAGTAAAAGCCAAAGTTCTCATGGCCTTTAAGGTGCTATGTGTTCTGCTTCCCCCGTTCTTTACTGTTCTGATCCTAAATCCTACTCCTCTTCTGTGAGTTCACTTACCTCAAGCCACCGGTGACTCCTCACTATGTCTCTAACGTGCAAGGCACACATCTTCCTCAGGGCCTTTGCACTTGTTGGTTCCTCTCTCCAGCATGCTTTCCCCTATATAGATGTATGTATACTTCAGTACCTCCTCAGAGAGGTCTTCTGGGCTTATTGTCCTCCTGAGTTCTTGAAATCCAGCTCTATAACTATAATTTTCTGTATAGTAATTATCAACTATATATAAATATATATGTGTATGTTTTTATTTTTTTTATTTTTGTAAAGATTTTATTTATTTATTGGTCAGAGAGCTAGAGAGCACAAGCCGGGGGAGTGGCAGGCAGAAGGAGAGGGAGAAGCGCTCCCCACTAAGCAGTGAGCCTGATGTGGGACTCGATCCCAGGACCCTGGGATCATGACCTGAGCTGACGGCAGTCGCTTAACCGACTGAGCCACCCAGGCGCCCCTATATGTGTATGTTTTTATTCTTTTTAATCCTCTATCTTCTGATACTTAAACACAAGCTCTGTCTGCTTTATGCACTAACTTATCCTAGCACATAAAAGTGCCTCATAGATAGTATGTTCTCCGTACATATTGCATATTTGTTAAAGGAACTGAGCCCTTCCTTGAATACCCAGAGATGCCTTGAATACCCAGAAATTACTATTTACTTCCTTTAGGGGATATATAAATATATACCACATATATGTATGTGTAAAATTCACTTACATGTAATGACCAGAAGAGAGGAGATTAACAAAAACTAGTGGAAAGGAGTCTAATTAAGAAAAAGGAAGAGGAAAAAAAAGTGGAGTGTCAAAATTAAGAAGTTCCAGAAACAAAAATTCTAAAAGAAATCCTAGAGAATGGCTAAGGGAGAACCACTGGCTCAAAACTGTAGGATCATCAGTCACCTTTAAAAGGAGATTTTCAATTTTCAGGAGGATGAGAGCAACACATGAAAAGGTTTAAGTTACATGGACCTGCGAAAGAGACCCAGGGCATCTTGGAGAAATAGGTGATTCCAAGTCTGGGGCAGGAAATGTACTGGGAACATCCTGTATTAACAGAAATGAAGGTTGCTATCCAAAAATTCCTGAAGAGTCAATTTGAAGAGAGTCTCATTGGCCAAAGATGAGACAATTTGAACATTAATAAGAATAATAAGTGCCATGGAATGAAACACATTAAGTATGATGAAATACATGAATTCATAATGAAAACAAAATGAGCAAAGAAAACACACTGGTCATCATTGGGAGATTCTACAAAAACCCAAGCTCATTATTTTGAAACTGGTAAATGAAGGGTGAGGCATTTCTATTGCCTTTTGGATAATAACTAGAAGACTAGTAAACCAGATATTAGATGAAGGGTTTTTTCCCTTTATAGAGGTTTTCGTCTGATAAAGAAGACATTATAAAATTAGGAATTATCACGTTGAAACTTCTATTCGAATTAATGAATCTAGGCACTGATCCTCAACAATTGTTAACATAAAAAAGAGAAACAATCAGCCATTATGCGTTTCCTGATAGAAGGACATACAATCTACCAATGAAGCAGTCTTGCCAGAAGAAACAAAACTGAATCAGATCAAGCCTCTACAAATAGTTAGCAATTTACAGAGTAACATATTAATCTGTGCCATGGAAATAGAATCAACACAATGCAGACTGTAGGAAATGTTAACAGGATAAACAACCCTATCTCCAATAAATAAATCACAAGAATAAATAAATTGGGCAGAACTTACAAAAAAGACTTCAATAAACATCAGCAAATTACATTATTTGAATTTTATGTGGACCCTGATTCAAGCAAATAAAAACTAATAAACATAATGAGACAGTGGAAATTTGAACACTGAATGGGTTTTTGATGTTATTAAGGAATTATTGTTAATTTCTCTTACATATGACAAGGATAATATAATACCTTTATCTCTCAAAATATTTGTGGTTGAAATCATATGATGTTTGGTATTTTCTTCATAAATCATGTTCTCTATTTTCCCTCAAAATTCCTCTCTAATAGTTAACTCTTTGTGCTAAGCCTGTGTTTGTCAGAAGCAGAGCCTGAGATGAGGATTATGTGCAAGTGATTTACTAAAGAAGTGCTCTTGGGAGAGACCTGTAAGAGTACAGATTCAGGATAGTGAAGAGGAAGAAGTCAAGTGAGATAAAGTCCCAACTTCAGCCAGATTCTGCAGAGAAGCATAAAAGTATTAATTATACTTCAGAGAGTATTTCAACTGGAGATCTGGCAAAGCCTCAAGGAGTCTGGAAATGGGAGATCTGCAAGAGTCCTGGGTGGGAGGCAGTTAGCTTCATGGCCATGGGGAAACAGAGTGATGAAGAGTATGACCTCAGGAATCAGACAGCAGAGGTTTAAATTCTAAATCCTGGCTCCTCCATGTACTGTGACTCAGCATTCTCATCTGAAAAATGGGAATAATAATAGCACCCACTTCATAGAGTCACAGGGATTAAGTGAGGCAATCTATATATAAGTCTCTTAGAACAATGTTTGGGTCATAAAGCTTGAACAAATATTTGGAATGATTGACAATAGATGCTTTGACTGATTGATGTCCTGAAACATACAACCTGTTTTTAAGGACCCACAAAGTTAGTAATAAATATAGGTGATAATAAATATATACCTGAGCAGGTAGATGGTGGTTGGAAAAGAGTTAGGAGGAATCCAACCAGAGATGGGGGCTGCCTTAGATAGCTTTCTCAGGTAGCAAACTCCAAGACACTGATTTGTGTGTGCTGAGGAACACTCTTGGGATCAGCTCCATGAGGGGCAGGAGAATAAGAACTGGAATCTTTAGTAATACAGGGAAGACAACACAGGATCATATTTTCAGGGGGAAAATATGTGAAAATGAGGCACAGACTCCAAATACTACTTGAATGAAGGGGCCTAAATCCTGGAATCTGTTGAAGAGCTTGAAGCCAGGAACAAGATAAGATTCAGATTATGGTAAGCAAAGTATTAGGCAGGAACCAAAGGAACATGAAGGTTAATTTGATGATATAGACTGAGTTATATCATTTAATGCTCACAATAACTCTATTAAAAAAAAAAGGTGGTTAATACCGCCCTCATTTGAGAGATGAAAAATCTTAGATAAAGTTTAAGTAATGTGTCCAAGTTAACTCATTGATTAAGTGGAACAGTTGTGACTAAATCCCAGATTTTTTTAACTACAGAGCTTGAGTGTTTAACTTCAATACTGAAATTTTAGTCCTAAGCTTTTAAGGCTATTTTTGGTCACCATCAGTTACTTGACCATTAATAGCATGAGGATATGATATGAACTGTTGATGGAATATATCTAGTATCTCCTCTATCAAAAAACAAAAAAAAAAGTTACCATATGTTGTAATTAGAATGTTTTCCTAAAGTATTAAACATTATTAGTGGATATCCAGGACCCAAGAAAAAGCATTAAAATGTTTTGTTTTATTTATGCCAGAACTCAGCCTCCAGTAGAGCTGTGAGATATAAAGCTGACTTTCCTGTTGGTAAAAGTATGCTGACAGTGGGCTCAAAAAAGGAAAAATATACAGCATGAGATTGATCAAGCCCACTGGTCTCAAGCATAGAAACAAGTAAGCAGGGCTATAGCAATATTTTTTGCATCACTGGTCATTAATAACGTGTCAGCAAGCATGGGACCATTTCCATCCGGCTATTGTATTAATGCCAATTTAGGAACAGAATAGGAGTAATTGGCTCAACATGCCTACAGTCACTTGTTTATCTAAGAATAAAACACTGAGAGGCATGTTGGCAAATTAAATGAAAATGAATCCTGCTCATAATCGAATAAAAATACAATACATTCAGAGAATTATTCTAGTGTTGAACTTTCCCCCATGCCCTAACTAACTGGCTGGAATGACTTCTTAAGTGTCATCTTATTCAACTTTTTGAGATGCAGATGTTCCATTTAAAGGGAAATCTTCATTTTATTTTATTGTAAAGCTGGAATATAAGACTTTGGCTTTGTTACTCAAAATGGAAACGGATTTATTTTAAGGCGATCTTTTATTAAGCATAAAAATAGAAATTCTAGTATATTTTCAATCCAGGATGAATACCTGGAGTCCTACCCATATACAATAAAACTATGAAAATACTGCTGCTATCCTTGTAACCTAAGTGTTAGAATAAAAACTCCTGAAGGTGGCACATCACTGCAAGTACTCAGTACTTAAAGACGAAAAGGTAAATGAAAAGACCTTGTTCTGAATAAATAATGATAGTTCAGATTTTTGGTATGTATTTTTCTGACAAGATACAAAGCTCCTGAATGATTTATAAATGTGTGATGTTGGAATAAGTAGAAAAACAAGTTCAAGTCATTTTTTTTATCTGAACCTTTATTTAAATGATGCAGTAAGAGATTTCTACAAAGAAACCTAAAAAGCCTGGCATATGGACTTAGACATAGTAGGTGCTCAACTAATACTTATTACGCACCACAAACATAGGGAGAGTGTGAGTTTGGCAATCAGATATGCATGAATTGAAATTCCAGTTAGAAAATTTATCATCTCTCTGATGGTTTATTTAACTTCTTGTCCTACAATTTCCATGCTTATAGTAGAGAATCTACTTCAGGGAAGGAGGTGAGAATTAAAGGAATCTAATATGTGAAAGAATCTAAAACTATACTTTACACAAAAATGTACATTTACCCATTTCATCCTTGAATAATTTTGAGGCTGGAATTCTCATTTCTAAAACGACTGTGAGCTGTTATTGTTAATACTGACAGATTAATAAAGAAGTCTATTTGAGATGATAGCAAAGTTGGCATGTTTTCAGTATGGATAGACAATCTTAAGATAGGCATGGCTAAAGGGGGTGAGGAATAAGCTGGTCTCTGAGATGCTCAGAAGGCTTATAGAAAAATTCTAGACACAAAATGCCTTCCATAATGATTCAGCTTATTTTATGTGCTTTGAAATGTACCAGATATTTCAATGTTTAATTTTAAATAAAAAATTTTATTCAATTTATCCTTTTTAAAGTTATACATAATCAAATAATAGCATGAAGAACTGGAAGACTGAATAACTGGGTGAGTGAATAACTTCATAATTGAACTTGAAAAGTGAACTTGAACAGTATTATTACTTGTAAAATTTTTAGCCATTTACTGAAATCTTTCCAGCTTCTAATTCCTACAAGTCTGAATATTACATATTCTGATAATAGCATAGGAATCTACTTAAGAAAAAATAAAGTTGAGAAAGAATTAACAGTGTAAATCAACCTCAGTGACACCACCTACACCAAGGTGACATCCATCTTTATTGAAGAGCTACAGGACTTCTTGAGATTTTTATGATGAGAATTTCTCTTTTAGTCAAGAAATCATAGTTTCAGGAAGAACTGTGCTGCACTCCTCTTTGTATATATCAAACATATGCCACAGAATCATCATATGATATTTCTCTATCCACATTAGCAAAAATTAATGTTTGATTAATGCATTAGATTATTAAAGGCATACTTTTCCCCAGCTCCATATGGAATTTTTCTAAGATAGAAATTTTACTAGAAAGTTAAAGAGGCTGGTGAACATAACCAGTTTTCATCTAAGAACTGTGATATCCGTCTTCCTATTTCAATTGTGAGACTATTTCAAACAGTATGACAAGGAATTTTTCTTATATATTATTTATATAAAAGACTCCTGTGCATTTTGTATCAAAAGAAATTGAACATTTATAGCAAAACAAGAACAAAAACAAAAACAAAAAATTTGTAAAGATATCTTGAAATTCAGTCAAAGGAGTTTGGATATGTTGCTATACACAAGGTATATGAGAAGAAAAAAAGTTATATATTTCTTACTAGATTAAATTAAAGTACTATACAGTGGCTAACTGAACATAATAAAAAATTAAATGTATTTTATTATAAAAGAAAACACTGTTGCCAGTGTAGGTGCTGCAAAGTAGATAACAATTGGGATTCAAACAGAAATGAAACATTTCAAATACTTGTACTTCATACCAAGAGAAAAATAGAGAAAAAAAAACACCTTAGTTTAAAGTAGCTTTAAAAGAACAATGTGAGACTTCTGGAATGGCAAATTGAAGAAAATGACAAAATCTCTCTCCAAAAAAGCAATGATAAAAACTGGACAAATTGTCAAAAATAACCATTCAAGTGCTCTGGAAATTGACCAAAACCATACAATAAATGAGAAACATGACTTTAAGAATATCAACTGAGCCTCAGGAAAAATAGTGGAGGATTGTGGAATTTTAGGGCAAGGCTGCTTTGTTCTTACCCATTCTAGCTCTATCATCCAGAAGTTTACCTGAGGGTATAGGCTGCAGCTTACTAGCAGGCTCACTGGAAGAAAGGCTGTATGTACAGCACTGTGTGCAAACTTAGAAAAGATTGCAGAGGCCATAATGAGCTACTGGATTTTAAGAGATCTATTGGCAAAATACGAAAGTCCTACTTTTTCCAAGTGTTTGAGCATAACCTCTAAACAAGTATTGGATGAGAACTAAGCTATGTTGACCCGAGAACTATGTCAAACAAACTAACCTTAAAAAGCAAAACAAGAATTAAAGAAGACAAAAAGAGAAACAAATAACTGAGCAGAAACATCAGTCACCACACAGGCAACAAATTAGTCCAACCAAGTCACTAATAAACATAAAAATAGAAGCAAATATCAATCCTGGTGGAAATCAGAGTCTAGAATTGTTGCAATGTAGTTCTAAAAGTTCAGCTTTCAAAAGAATATTATGAGGTATGTAAAGAAACTAGAATTTTTGACCCATTAAGAATTATGTTGCAATCCCTAGAGCAACAACTAAAAAATATCCACCAAAAAAAACCACACACACACACACACACTCACACACACAAATCCAGTAGATAATTCAACAAAACAATTTTATGGCACATTAGATAATTATCAACATAACATCAAGAAAGGAAATAGGGGGAAAAAAAGAGAGAGAGAGAGAGAGAGAGAGAGGGAGGGAGAGAAGGTGTGAAACATAAAGGAAACAAATAGCAAAATGGCAGATATAAATCCAATCATGTCAATAATGATATTAAGCATTCATGGATTAAAAACTCTCCTTAAAAGGCAGAGATTGTCAGAATGGATAGAAACAAAAACGAAACAAACAAAAATTATAAAGATCCAAATATATACCCCCTATAAGAGGCACTCTTTAGATTCAAAGACACAATTAATCAAAAATAAAAGGAGGGGAAGAGATACACCATGAAACAGTAACCATGAGAGAGCCAGAGTGACTATACTAGTATCAAACAAAAGACATTAAGAAAAAAATTTCATTTAGTTACAAGATGGACATTTTCTAATTATAAAAGATCAACTCACTTGGGAGGCATAATAATTATAAACACACATGCACCTAACAAAAGATTAAAAAAATATATGTAGCAGATTTAGACAATTTAAAGGATAAATAAAAAATGTAACAAAAATATTTGGACAATTCAATGTCCTACTCCCACAAATAGTGAGCTCAGTTAGAGTGAAAATCAGCAAGATTATTAAGGATGTGAGACATAAGATTACAAAAGACATTATTGATGAAAATGACAAAAGAGATATTCATAGAACACACTATACAACAGCAGTAGAACAAATACATGGAACATGTTTCAAGAAAGATTATGTTCTAGGCCATAAGAATTCTCAATAAATGTAAAATAATTGGATTCCTATAAAGTATGTTCTCTGATCACTATGGAATTACATTAGAAATAAAAAAGAAGAACATGAGAAATCCAAAAATATTTGGAAATTAACTAGCACACTTCTAAGCAACCAATGAACTAAAGAATAAATCAAAAAAGAAATCAGAAAACATTTTGAGTTGAACAAAAATGAAAACACAATACATAGAAATTCATGGCATGTATCTAAAACATTGCTTAGAAGAAAATTTATAAATGAAATGCCTGGATTTGAAAAGAAATATTTCAAAGCAATAACCTATGAATTAATTTTAGAGAGCTAGAAAATAAAAGAGTAAATTAAACATAACACAAGAAAAAAGAAGAAAATAAGATTAGAAAAGAAGTAAGGAAACCTGGGTGGCTGATCAGACTCTTGGTTTCAGCTCAGGTTATGGTCTCATGGGTGATGGGACCAGCTGAGTTAGGCTCTGTGCTCAGTGGGGTGTCTGCTTGAGATTTTCTCTCTCCTTCTTCCCCTCCCCCTCTCACACACAGGTGTGCACTCTTTCTCTCTCTCAAATAAATAAATCTAAAAAAAAAGAGAAATAAATGGTATCAAATACAAAAAAAATACTACAAAAGCGAATCCCCAAAATTTTATTGAAAAAATCAACAAACTTGTCAAATATTTACTTAGAGTTGGCAAGAAAATAAGAGTAGAAACAAATTACCAAAACAGGAATAAAAGGGAGGCTAGCACTACTGATTTTACAGAAATTTAAAAAAATCACATGGGAATATTATGAATAATATTTTGCCAACAAATTACACAATGTGGTTAAAATGGAAAAATTCCTAAAAAGATAAAAATTACTAAATCTGAACAACAATAAGAACAACAACAAAAGATAGAATATATGAATAGATGTATAACAAATGAAGAAATTAAAACAATGATTAAAAATCTTCTCACTAAGTAAAGACCAACCTCCCATGGCTACCCTGGGAATTTAATTGATCATTAAAAGGAGCAAGTAATAACAACACTTTGTGAACTCCTCCAGAAAAGGGAAAAAGCAACAGAAATGGAAAAATTTCTTCAGAAATAAAGGGGGAGGGAACACTTCCTAATTCATTTTGTGAGGCAAGTGCTATCCTAATATTATCAGTAGAGGGAAAAAAGACATCAATAGGGAAAAAAAAAAAGTACTGGCCAATAGATTTCATGAATATGGTTGCAAAAATCCTCAAGAAAATGTTAGCAAATAAATCCAGCCATGTAGGAAAATGATTATATGTACACCCATGCCCAAATGAGGTTTATCTCAGGAATGAAATTTGGTGTAATATCTGAAAATCAATTAATGTAATGCACCATATTAATAAATAACAAAAGCTCATGATCATGTTAATAAATGCACAAATACATTTTGGAAAAATCTTATATCTACTGATGATAACTTCTAACAGATTAAGAATAGAACTTCCTGAAACAAATAAAGAGTTTCTACAAAAGTCCTATAGCTATAGCTTTTTTTAATGATTTTAGGGGAAAACATTTGATGTTTCACCACTAAAGTGAAAAGTTTACTAAGATGGTGCAACACCAAGTGCTTCCCCCTTAAGATCAGGAAAAGGCAAGGATGCCTGCTCTTACCACTTTTAGTCAACATTGCATGCATTGAAGATATAGGCAGTGAATTAGACAGAAAAAGAGCAGAAGAAAATGATAAAGAAATAAAAGGTATCCAAACTGGAAAGAAAGAAGATTGTTTTATTTGCAGATGACCTGATTCTGTACATAGAAAATCCAAATAAGTCACAAAAAGTAACAAAACTTTCAAATAAGGTCAGGATCAAGATCACAGGATTTAACATCAATATAGAAACATTATATTTCCATAGTAGTAGTGAACATTTGCAAATGAAATTAGAAAAAAACAATTCCATTCACAATTGCATGAAAAAAATGAATAAAATACTCAGAAGTAACATTAACAAAAGCAGTACAAGATTGTGTACTGAAAATTTCAAAATGCTGCTGTGAGAGGAAGATTAAATAAATGGAGAGACATTCCATATTCATGAATCAGAAGATTAAATGTATTAAAATGGCAATTCACCATGAATTGGTCTATAGATTTAATTAAGTCATTTTCAACCACCACCACCACCACCACCCCCCCAAGCCTTTTTGTTTGTAGAAATTGACAGTGTCAAGCTTACAGGGAAAGGCAAATGAGGCAGGGTAGCCAAAACTTCTTGACAGGAGAATAAGATCAAGCACTTGAACACTTTCCAATTTCAAAACTTGCTATAAATCTATGCTAGTCAAGGCAGCATGGCCCTGGCATGAGGATAAACTTATAGAGAAACTGAACAAAAATGAGAGTTCAAAATTAAACCCTTTACATTAATGGTTAAAAAGAGCAAGGCCACAGTTAGATTTATAGGTCTAAATTTTTTGTTCAGTAACAATCACCAGGGAGGTTTATAAAACACATTGTTACCTAGTAGCAGCACAAAAAGAAAAAAAAAAAGTTGGATAAAATTTGAGAATCTTGGATCAGGAGATTTATTTCAAAATTACATTAAAGTCATGCTAATTGTGGGGAAGTGTCAAAGATAAACACAACCAGACATTAATTTTAAAGAGTGAGAACAGATTGTGTTCAGTAACTACTGACTGTAGGGGAAAGGGCTGAGCTCCATTCTGATATGTTCAGAGGTGATCAGACCTTTGAAAGGAGAGTAGAGGAGGGAGGGGAAATGTCTGGGGCTTAAACAGTCAGGGAAGTGAAAAATCACAAAATGGCAGAAGGGGGTAGAGGTGGTCCAAGTGAAACCCATCTGGGTTTGCTAACTGGCACCTACCAAAGTTAGCTTCTTCCTTTACACAAAGACTGGGAAACAGGGGCCCTATCTTCAGGCATTGGCTTCAACAGACAGTAAATTCTTTTGGCAGCCATGAGTTTTCTCAAGCAGGCACTTTAAGAGGGACTAGAGACATCCTACGGGTACTGCCTGGAACTGTTAGAAATTATAGTAGTGTTTGTTCAAGTCTTTATAGGCCAAGATGGAGGCATAGTCAAGAAAAATCTGACTACAGTTTGGTTAAGGAGAGAATCTTGGTCAGCAGGGATTTTAAAAAGTGCTCTGTAAGCCACCTACATGAGAACAATTGGAGTAATTACTGGAAATGTAATTTTTGAATCCTACCCAGAATTATTAAATAAAAATATTAAAATTAAAAGAAAAGTAAAATGTTGAATCGAATATTTAGAAATCACCCTAGGGGCGCCTGGGTGGCTCAGTTGGTTAAGCGACTGCCTTCGGCTCAGGTCACGATCCTGGAGTCCCGGGATTGAGTCCCGCATCGGGCTCCCTGCTCAGCAGGGAGTCTGCTTCTTCCCCTGAACCTCTTCCCTCTCATGCTCTCTATCTCTCATTCTCTCTCTCTCAAATAAATAAATAAAAAATCTTTAAAAAAAAAAAAAGAAATCACCCTAGGGCGCCTGGGTGGCTCAGTTGGTTAAGCGACTGCCTTCGGCTCAGGTCATGACCCTGGAGTCCCGGGATCGAGTCCCACATTGGGCTTCCTGCTCAGCAGGGAGTCTGCTTCTCCCTCTGACCCTCTTCCCTCTTGTGCTGTCTATCTCTCATTCTCTCTCTCTCAAATAAATAAATAAAATCTAAAAAAAAAAAAATAGAAATCACCCTAGATGATTCATACATACATGAAAGTTTGAAAACCACTTGTTGAGAGTGACCACAATATTAGAAATGGATGTACATTGTGATTTTCACAACTGCTTGGATGAAAACAAAAATAAGGATATAATAATGACACCAAATATATATTAAGAATCTAAATATGTGTTAGGCTTATTTTAAGAACTTTACATGTATCAACTCACTTAATTGCATATTATGGTTGGAATATTCATTTTAATGATAAAGAAAACTATATATAGAAAGGTAAAACAATTTACCTACAGTCCATACAGCAGAGCAAGAATTTGATCCCAGAAATTCTGCCTCCAGGGTGCCTGGGTGGCTCAGTTGGTTAAGCGACTGCCTTTGGCTCAGGTCATGATCCGGGAGTCCCAGGATCGAGTCCCGCATCGGGCTCCCTGCTCGGCAGGGAGTCTGCTTCTCCCTCTGACCCTCTTCCCTCCTGTACTCTCTATCTCTCATTTTCTCTCTCTCTCAAATAAATAAATAAAATCTTAAAAAAATAAAAAAATAATAAAAAAAAGAAATTCTGCCTCCAGAGACTATATCCTAAGTCACTACGTTATATATTTAATTGCTGACATGATGATCAATAACCTCTATCCAACATTCTTAAGAAAATTTCCTGTGTATATAGCAGTGTGGAGGTGTTGCTAAATTTGGCAAGACTTATTTTTGTGGAGTACTGAGTGTTAGAGGCAGACTGGAACAGCTTAAAGATGGAATGGTCAAAGAAGATAGAAAGAAAAAGTAAATATAAAAGCAAAAAGTATTAAATGATAAAGTAAGCATATTTCCCTCTATTTGTAGAGAAAACCAGTAAAGTAAAAAAAATCGAATTTTTGAAAAACATAACAAAATAAATAAAAACTTAGCCAGACTAATCAAGGAAAAAAAGGTGATAAATTTATATTATCAGAAAGATATTAGATATTAAATATATAGCTTAAAGACATTAAGATCTTAAAAATATTAGAAATCTAAAGAATATATTTTTAAAAAGGCATATTGCCTTTTGGCTCCTGGAGCCGTGCATTGGTGGTCAGCAAACACAAGTGTCTTTAGGAAAGGTGGCAAAAAAGGAGCCAGGAAGAAAGTAGTTGATACATTTTCTAAGAAAGATGGATGTGAAAGCACCAGCTATGATCAGTATAAGAAATATTGGAAAAACACTAGTCACGAGAACTGAAGGAACCAAAATTGCGTCTGATGGCCTCAAGAGTTGGGTTTTTGAAGTGAGCCTTGCTGATCTGCAGAATGATGTAGTTGTATTTATAAAAGTCAAGCTAATTACTGAGGATGCTCAGGGCAAAAACTGCCTAATTTCCATGGCATGGATCATCCCCGTGTTTGTTCCATGGTCAAAAAATGGCAGACCGTGATTGAAGCTCATGTTGATGTCAAGACTACCAGTGGTTATTGGCTTCATCTATTTTGTGTTGGTTTTACTAAGGAAACACAACAAGCAGATTCAGAAGACCTCTTAGACTCAGCATGAGCAGGTCTACCAAATTTGGAAAAAGATGATGGAAATCATGACCTTAGAGGTGCAGACAATGACCTAAAAGAAGTGGTCAGTAAATTTCTATGTCTTTTCTGATGACATAGACATAGAAAAGTCTTGTCAGTCTATTTATCCACTCCAAGATGTCTTTGTTAGAAAAGTAAAAATGCAGAAGAAGCCCAAGTTTGAATTGGGAAAGCTCAAAGAACTTCATGGTGAAGTTAGTAGTTCTAGAAAAGTTACTGGGGATGAGATCAGTGCTAAAGTTGAATGAGTTAATGGATGGGGGCCACCAGTCCAAGAACCTGTTTAAAATTCAGACATTTTGGGGTGCCTGGGTGGCTCAGTCATTAAGCATCTGCCTTCTGCTTGGGTCATGATCCCCAAATCCAGGGATCAAGCCCTGAATCAGGCTCCCTGTTTGCGAGAAGACTGCTTCTCCCTCTCCTTCTGCCACTGCTTGTGTTCCCTCTCTCGCTCTCTCTGTCTCTGTCAAATAAATAAATAAAATCTTAAAAAAAAGTATGAACAATAAATAAAATTCAGATATTTAATGGCGACAAATAAAAATTCTTATTTGTGAAAATAAATAAATAAATAAATAAGGCATATTAATCTGAAAACTTAGATGCCCACATTTTTAGAAAAAATATAACCTACCAAAACTGAAAAGAGAAATAGGCAAATCTCAACAGCACTTGTTCTGTTCAGTACATTAAATCTATTATTTTAAAAATACCAGAAAAATCTCCAGATTTAGATGATTTCATTAGCAAACTCTTCCAAACATTTAAATACAAAATCTTCTATTTAATAAAGATAAAATAATTCTTAGTTCCTTTTTTATTAAGTAAGAATAATGCTTATATCAAAATGTATCAAGGACACTAAAAGAAAAACTATAGATCAATTTCTCTAGCAAATGTTATTTCAAAAATCTAAACAAACTTTTAGCAAACTGAATCCAGTAATACCCAAAGTGGGATTAAAATGAGCTGAAAGCCTTCATTCTTTTTACCTGTGTGAGATAATTTAGGCAAATTCCAAGAAAATTATTTGTTTCTTGAAGATTAGAAAAATAATAAAATTGGAGTATTAATCCATTAATGGAAATGTAGAAATAAATGGAGATAAAAAATTAAATGAAATAAAAGAGTGGGTATATGCATGTCCCTGACAATATTTCCTGCATTTGAAAATTCTGGAAAAAGAGTTTTGCAAATTAGCCAGTAAGATTTCTTTTTTCCCTATTTATTTGAGGTCATCCATATCCTCCACACATGTTCTTAGTGGTCCCTACTTATGAATAATAGATGCAAATCTGTGTTTGTCTTTTAGTTTTTTGCTCTTTTGTAGTCTTGAGGGAATGATACAACAATACTTTGTGTCACGCTATCAATTTAAAATTTAAAAAAAATGAGAAATACCTATTTTGGATAAGTGGTGATCGCTTTTGCATTTTAAAAATATTTATAAATCAGAAATATAAATGTAACTCCATAGACACCATACTTATTATTGATCAAATAATTTTCAAGTAAATTAATGAGGAATAACTTCTTGATAACTTTCCTAAAATTTTATATCACTAACCAGAAAAATTCACTTAAATTTTTATATGTTTCCTTTGATTTTCATCTCAGAATGGGTGACTAAATTGTGCAGAAATGTTGATCTTATTTTAAAAGCCAATATTTTTGAAGAATAATATGAGATTATAAACTGCACTTAAGTGTCTCAGTGCTGAAGCTTTGAAGAAAATCCCAATGTCTTGGCTGTTATTTATAAAGTAAAAGAGAGTAGAGAAGTTAAGGAAACACAATAAAAATGATTCTCCCTTGCTTTGAGCATCTTTGATATATAATTTTAGCCAGAGGAGTCTCAACCATACAGTTGATATTGATTTGAGCAGGTGATAGGGTAACAACTGCCTTTAACCAAGAAAATTATTTTGTGTTCTGTAATGGAAAAAATGATAGTGGGCCAGGTGATTCATATTTTCAGCTCTGGGGCAAATCCATTGATTATTTTATATTTTATTACCTGTGTGTTGAAAGTGGAAGATTTCTTCCTCATGTTCTCTATTTTGTCAAATAAAAAATGGCACTAGGATTTTTACAGTCGTAATCATTCAAGAATGTAAGGTCATGGTGTGTGCCTTCCCTGGTGTTTTTTGTGTTAAACACTTTATAATTGTCTACTAAATGCCTACAATAGTGAAGTATCTTTGCGAGATACTATTGGAAAGTACTAGCAAAGAGTAAATTTAATCCCAATATAATATGTGTGTGCAGGTATGTATGCAGGTACATGTATATTTTTCTCCTTACCTAGAAATTAAGGAGACAATCAATTCAATGTTTTTGGATATAGTCTGTGATTAAAACAGTAGGTCACAGTGAGCATCTGAACAATGTTTTTAAAGCAAAGTTACAGAGAACTCCTCAAGCATTCCAATATATCATGCCTGTGGAGAAGGATAGGTTTCACCGGCTCCACTATCTGTTTTGAATGAAAGGCTCTAGAGACGTTACTCCATGTGGCAATAAAACTGTTTTGGGACAAACCAAATCAAAGTCAGGCAAAAATATAGGTAGTACTTGGGCCCTGAATGATAGACCAAGTAAAAATTAATTATCGAGTAAATCTTTTTTTTTCTTTTTTCTTTAAGATTTTATTTATTTGAGAGAGAAACACAGTGAGAGAGGGAACACAAGTAGGGAGATGGGAGAGGGAGAAGCAGGCTTCCCGCCGAGCGGGGAGCCCAATGCAGGGCTCAATCCCAGGACCCCGGGATCACGACCTGAGCCAAAGGCAGATGCTTAACGACTGAGCCACCCGGTGCCCCATTTTACTGAGTAAATCTTTAACATCCAAGCTGTCCTGTACTTGCTGTCAGGAGCACCATGCAAGTGAAGAATTAGTTCAGTTCAGGATGAGCAGGCAAGCACATTTATACATAGATCTACATCTTATAAGTGCAAATATAATTCACTTTTCCTCAGTCAACTGAACTTTCATAAATAAAAGTAAGCTAAAAATCACTATGACAAGAAAGTACACCTATGGTTTTGATTGTGCAAAGTCCCTCTTCTGTCAGTTCCTTCCAGGAATTCTACAATTGTCTGGCTAAATGTCTAGGCTAATTTATGCTTCTGCCTTTACCCATGCTCTCTTGCTTATTTTTTTTTCTTCTGTTTATTCTGGCCAAAATCAGAAAAAAACAGTGCCACCTTATCTTAGTCAGCTTGAAGTGCTAAAGAAATTATCATAGGCTGGGTAGTTTAAGTAAGAAAAATTTATTTTCTCACATTTCTAAAGACTGAAAGTCCAAAATCAGGGGGCCAGCATGGTTGAGTTCTGGTGGAGGCACTATTCCTGGTATCCGGACAGCTGTCTTCTTGTTATACCCTTGCATGGTGGAGAGAGAGAGGGCTAAGGTTTTTCCCCTTCTAAGGATACTAATTCCATCTTGGGGGATCCACTTTCAATGATTTAATTACCTCCCAAAGACCCCCATCTCTTCCCATCTTATTGGGGGTTGGGGTTTCAACAAATGGATTTGCAGTCCTTAACCCCACTGAACATGCCACTACTGTTAGGGCAATCAAATTTTGCTTGTGAAAGCCAATGTTTGCCATGCAGTCTTGGCATATAAGCATGAGTACACACGTCTGTGCTTGCATACATGTATGTGTGAGCACATGTGATGTGCACATGTGCATTTTGAAGATACTATCTTTCATCAAAGGGGAACCTACTAAAAAATTGGCTCCCTTGCTGTGAAGTTCTTTTTATTATTACTTTTTTTTAAAGATATTATTTATTTGTCAGAGAGAAAGAGAGAGAGAGAGCACAAGCAGGGGGTGTGGCAGGCAGAGGGAGAAGCAGGCTCCCGGCTGAGCAAGGGGCCCAATGTGGGACTCGATCCCAGGACCCTGGGATCATGTCCTGAGCCCAAGGCAGACGCTTTACCAACTGAGCCACCCAGGCGGCCCTATTATAATTTAATGAATTGCTGTACCTCCCTTACCTTAGTATTCTTAAGGGCTAAGCAGGAAGTCACTGCTATCCACTCCATCTAACTTACCTCACTCTCTTTGAACCAAAGGTGTATGCCTTGATCTCTCATGAAAATTAACCTCTACAAATTTGGATTTGAATTTATTTCATATACCAATAAGATTCAACAGAAATAGGCTTCAGGCTGTTACAAATGAAAAACATAACCCTGACTACCTACATTGATAGTATAAGAGCACACTTATAATTTATGACTACCTACATTGATAGTATAAGAGCACACTTATAATTTATGAAAATAAATGTAATTTTGAGAGCTTAGTCTATTCCAACCATCTTTTTAAGTGTTTTATACATACTTCATTTTAAATCTTTACAACAAACAGGTGGGATATTATTGTATCCAACTTAATAGTTGGAGTTATGAGGATAAGCAACTTGATTAAATTTATATGGCTAGTAGAGAAGGACTCAGTATCAACCTAGGAAATATGAAACCAGAAACCACTTTTTTTTTAATTTATTTGTTCAATTTTTAGAGAGAGAGGATGTGAGTGCGTGGGAACAGGAGGAGGGGCAGCAGGAAAGGGAGAGAAAGAATCTCCCAGCCGACTCTCCACCCAGCACAGAGCCCAAAACGGGGCTAGATCCAAGGACTTGAGCCGAAATCAAGAGTCAAATGCTTAACTGACTGAGCCACTCAGGTGCCCCACAGAAACGAATCTTAATCAATGTGGTGTCTGTTTAAGGATGGTCTAAATGATTGATCCATCAGTCTTAGAGGTTCATTAAATAATAATCTGGGTATTCAAGAATTTATTTAATGTAAATAAGTCCACTGATATCTTAAACTCCATATCTAAAAAAAGTAATATTATAAATATACAGTTAATACAAATGAAATATTTATACATATACATATATAATTTCAATAAATGTTAGAAGTGCATTTTATAAAATCCATAAGTTTTTCTCAATAACATACTTAAAATAGGAATGGGTGCCTGGGTGGCACAGTCGGTTAAGCGTCTGCCTTCAGCTCAGGTCATGATCCCGAAGTCCCAGGATTGAGTCCCATATCAGGCTCCCTGCTCAGCAGGGAGTCTGCTTCTCCCTCTGACCCTCTCCCCTCTTTTGCTCTCTCTCACGCTCGCTCTCAAATAAATAAATAAAAATCTTTAAAAAATAAATAAAATAAAATAGGAATAAAATATTCTTCAATAAATTATCTGTTTTCTATTTCTGTAGTTCCTATTTACTTCATAGAGAAATGCAGGATATTCTTTTTAAAATAAGAATTCTAAAGGAACAGGATCTTATCACCATTACTGTGGGGAACTGTCATTTTAGCTGACATTACTATTTGTAAAAACATTTCAATATTATATTTCCCTGTGATTATTGAAATATACAAACACTTCAATGTACTAACCGAGCTGATTTCAAAACTAGCCTGCTAACCACAAAATTTTCCAGAAAGTTACACAGCCAACTATATTCTCCTCTCTTAATTTAACCAGGAAATAGTTTCTATTGCCACTTGTAACACTTCACTGACACGCGTGATACCGTAAGTTGCTTCTCCAATTATATAAAAGGAATGCTCCATAGACCCCAGGCCCTGCGAGGGGCTGAGGTTGAGTGTGGTATACAGACTCTCCTATAGTGTCAAAGAATGGAGCCTTTGCTTATAAACTGCTTTCCAGTGTGAACTGGTTATTTCTTGTTCCACTGAAATATGATATGATTTTATTTCCTCTGCAGGCTTGACTATTTTCACCACAGTTTCCAAGAGGAATAAATATTTTTATAAATTGATATCATTTGACAAAAGAATAAATCAACTAGAAGGATCTCTACATTAGAGAAATATGCAGAAGTAATCAAATTCCTATGTATAATATAAACAATTTAAGTATTAACTGTAATGATATTGATAACACAAATAGAGAATTAGGATTATTTTATTTGAATAGATCAATTTATCTAGTAAATTATTATATATATTTTTTATAAAATATATTTAGAAGATTTTACTATGTTTTTAAATTGTTTAACAGTGAACTTCTATTTCACTGCTAGTTTCATTTCTCTGTGAAATCTGAGGCTATTTCTTTTATATAAACATGGAAGAGGGAAGAGAAGGGAGAAAGTTTTTTGACAATGTCTCAGTTTCTTCTAAGGTCTATGATATATTTAGATTTGTTAAATGTCTATGTGTCAAAAATAATAATTTGTATTTTCCTAGGAAATCAATGATTTCATCTAGTATTCTTAATGTATTTGCCCAGAGTTAGGTAGACTACTCTTATAACTCTTTGATAATATCCTGCATTAATATTATTTTTATTCTTATTAGTAATTTTTGTGGTTTTTCTGTTTTTCATGGACAGATTTCCTTAGTTCCTTTTTCTTTTTACTGCTTTTTTTCTTAAATCAGATAAATGAAACTTAGCTTTATTTTTTCATTCTAATATTATTGGATTTTCCATTTTATCAACTTTTGCTTTTTTTAATTAATGTTTTCCATAAATTAATGTTATTGCTGTTTTGTTTTTCCTAGCACTGAATTAAATACTTGATTCATTTACTTTCACTTTTTCTTACTTAGCAATGTATGCATTTCAGGTCATGATTTTTTCTGAACACAACTTTAATTGATTTATTACATAAAATTGAGTTGTCATGACCCTTTAGGTCTGTATTGTGTAGTATGGTAGCCACTAGCCACATGTACCTATTTAAATTTAAATTTAATGTAATTAAAAGTAAAGGAAATTTAACATTTAGTTCCTTATCACATTCGCCATAGTAGGTATGCATATACCTGCCACTTTCCTTAATTTTGCTTCATGAGTGTGAATTCATACTATATTAATTGTTTTATAAGTTTATTTTTTTCTCCTTAATAGTTTATCAACTATATCTTTCAATGTCTTTGAAGTCTAATGAATGGCTCTGTGTCTGGCTCCAGAGTCAGAATGTTGGTTTCAAATCCTGACTCTTTTATTTAACAGACTATTTGTGCTAGAGAAAGGGATAACGTTATAAATTGAAATACCTATAAATGAAGATTCTTTAGCAACTTTCTCATTCAGCTGTTGTGAAGATTAACTGTGGTACTACACATGCAGAACGCTGTGTATTTCCATAATAATTGCTCAATTAAGGTTAACTTTATAATTATTACTATTTACCATGTTGGTTTTCCTGTTTGTAACAAGTGCAAGGTATTCTATATAAATGTAACTCACTCAACCCTTTACTTATAAGCGTTCATTCTTGAATACAATGTCGCTAGAATTCTTGACATGAATTTTTAAGAATCTCTCTAGGTTGATACATAATACTAAACCTGTTGGGTATATAGACACATATATATACATGTATATACATATACACATATAACCAACTGTGTGTGTGTGTGTGTGTGTGTGTGTGTATAAAAGAATGCCTATAATAATTTTGATTAAACTAGTCGTCCTTAAACTTCCCTCTTTTGCACTGTGAGTGCATGGGAACATTCCATGAGGTATACAATTGTGGAAAACATATTCTGGTTAACTGGCATACATGTTTCTCCAGAATTGATCTGATTGAGAATCGACCTGCGCTGAGTGCTGACATTATCCTGCCCTCCTGTGGCAGAATAAAAAAGATAGAAGTTTATTGAATACTCAGCAAGGGAGCGGCTGTCTGCCTCGAGGAAGTGGGTGTGGAATACACCACAAGGGAGTGGTGAGCAGGACAGCTGAGGAGAAGCTGTCTGCAACTAGGCAGTGGGAGGGGGCTGTTTTTAAAGAGGGAAGGTGCAGAGGTATGGCTACCTATGGAATTTCCCTTTTTTGGGGTAAAATGTGTTTAGTTGTAAGTAGCCCATTGTTTAGTTAGGGCCTATGCATATTTTGAGATGGGTCCCCTGATGGACATGTCTGTATTCAGCCCGGGGATGCTGTGATTCCTTTCTACATTCCATTGTTCGAGTCTATTTGCCTAAAAGGGGCATCTACAACTCCTTTCTTTTAAAAGTCTTTTCTTCCTTTTAAAAAAGAAAGTTATATCTACCACCATCCTGCAATTTACTATGGTAAATTGTCCAAGGATATGAAAGTCTCCATGCCAAACAAAAGGAGAATTTTAAATTTGCTTGTTATATTTCAAATTATTTTATCACAAGTTGTGATATACTTATTTTTTTTCTGATTAAGTGCTATAGATATTAAAAGATAACTCAATCCAAAAGATTTAAAAAAAATATTTAGCCTTATCATTAGGAGAAATTAAAATGAACAGATTTCACTATATACATAAGCACATATGTGCACACACACACACACACACACACGTTTGCTGTTATTGTTACAGAGACATGATAGAGTTATCAAAAGACTAAGCATGATAATATATTACACTGTATAAAATTATTCAGGGAAAGTGGAATGGAAATACATTGTCAAGAAGATAAATTAACATTCTAATAATAAAAGTGAAAGTTCTTAATGTATTTTTAAATAGATGATTGATACATGATTTATATGTGTTCAACCAATAAAATAATGATATAACTATTTTATTTAAAAACATCAAATTTATATCTGAAATGATGATCTTTGTAATTTACACAACTATTTTAGGTATGTATTTTTTTTGGTTTTGTTTTTGGGTTTTTTTTTGCATTTTTTTATTTTATTATGTTATGTTAATCACCATACATCATTAGTTTTTGATGTAGTGTTCCATGATTAATTGTTTGTGCATAACACCCAGTGCTCCATTCAATACGTGCCCTCTTTAATACCCATCACCAGGCTAACCCATCCCTCCACTCTAGAATCGTCAGTATGTAGGTATGTATTTAAAACGTATAAGGAGATACTTAGATCTTCAAGATTCTGCCAAAACTTTAAATACCAGTTTTTAAAAAATATTGTGGTTGTCCAAAGTACCTTTTGAGTTCATTGATGGCTGGAGTTTTCTAAGTTAAGTATAAGAAAGAGAGGTCGTGGATTTGGAGTTGAGGATGCATCTCCCATTAAGGTACACTTAGAAATTACATGGCAGGCAAGCATCCTAGTGCAGTAAGAGTTAGAATGTCCTTTAGGTTTCCCGGATAGGAGCAGGCAAGCAATCCAAGTATTTCTTTCACTCCAGGCTAATATGTTATTTAACTAGCTTGTATTTTTTGTTTGTTTTGCTTCCTGTCTTTTATAGATACCTGAAGCTTATTCAGGGAGAACCACCCACCCTTCCATAGAAAGTCTTTAATTTAATTTTGATGATTCCCCATGGTTCAATCATGCTTCCTGTGCCTCTTCCCTCTGAGTTTGAAAGTTTTCCCAATGGAAAGAAAAACTCTCACCTCTGAAGAAACCCACTGGTGTGTCTGCTTTGGTAATGGTTTCTTCGCTCTGGCTTCTCCATAAACTAATCTTACGGTCAATTCTTTCTTAGAGAAATACCTCACAATTCATGGTCCATCTATTTTTCCTTGGCATTTATAAGTTTCAGTTTCCTCTGTGTCATCCTCGAGCTTCTCTTCTATCTTTGTAGTAATTCCAACACAGTTTGGGAAAGTCTCTAGTCAGTGGTGAATTTGTAATTTCTGACATTTTCCATAAAATATTTTCAACATGCATCTAGCTTGGAGGCTTGTAAGAAATTTTACAGTTTTTATTTGGTTAATACAAACTATTTTAAAAGTAGGTTTTTGGGGAGCACCTGAGTGGCGCTGTTGGTTAAGTGTACAATTCTTGGTTTCAGCTCAGGTCATGATCTCAGGGTCCCGAGATCAAGCCCCACTTTGGGCTCTGAGCTCAGCGCTTTGTCTGCTTCTCCCTCTCCCTCTCCCTCTGCTCCTCCCTGCTTTTGTACTCGCTCTCTCTCTCTCTCTCAAATAAATGAATAAAAAGCCCTTTAAAAAAAAGTAGATTTCTTCTGTGTGTTTTGCAACACTCAATAATCTTTAGAATTTCTTTATATATTGTTTTAAGTTGTGGCATATACTGCTTTTTGCATATAAAACTATCAGAATAGCTATATTGACTATATTGACTCACTAGTTAGGTCAGTTTCCAAGAACTATCACCAATAAATGTAGTAAAATTCTTTATTTTGCCCTCATATTTTCAGAGACTGAACTTGTTTAGTTTTTATCCACAGTTGTTTTAGTATCATATACACATTAAAAATGTTTATTTCTGCTCAATCTAATAAGCTAACAACATTATAAATGTCATATTCCACTTTCTCAGAAGGAGCTTTGGCATTAAAAGCAATTGCGTATGCAAATGATTATTAGCAGCATTTTTCATGTGCACCTATCAAATAACATGAATGTGGTTATTTGAAAGATATGTGAACATGGCTATTTATAAGTATATACTTAAAGGTACCACTAGTGCTCATTTGACCATAACTGATTTCCCAAATTGTGTCTTTACTCAAAAGGAAGTAAAATAATGTCTGAATAAGTCTCATGGTGTGATCTTATAAAATGGAGGGCTCTGAAATGCAAACTTCTCAGGTTATACAATTTATTAAAATGGAAGTAATTTACAACAGTCTGTTTCTTGTTAGTCTTTAAATATGCAAACAAGAAAGGCCATTTGATTTATTCATTTTTATTTATGCCATTTCCAGATGGGAATATAACTACTCATTATGAATTCATTCCCACTTCCAAGCCTCTTGACTTTGCATCTTAGCTTTTGAAAACAAATTGATGCCTGAATATTACAAATTGAATTTTAACTATTGCAACTAATACCAGCCCAAAATGGTATAAATTTAAATTCTCCAACAATGAAGTATTGTTGTCAAGTTATTGCCTTGTGAAGTTTAGCTTTAGGTTTTTAATGATACCTATATCAAGAAATTCATAATGAATTCAAATAAATGTAATTCATGGATGGAGAAGGAATTACATTTCTTTTTTTTTTTTTAGATTTTATTTATTTATTTGACAGAAAGAGAGACAGTGAGAGAGAACACAAGTAGGGGGGAGTGGGAGAGGGAGCAGCAGGCTTCCTGGTGAGCAGGGAGCCCGAAGTGGGGCTCGATCCCAGGACCCTGGGGTCATGACCTGAGCCAAAGGCAGACGCTTAATGACTGAGCCACCCAGGTGCCCCAGGAATTATATTTCATTATATTTTCACATTTCGCCTTGAATTTGAAAAGACTTCATGACATTTGCATTGTTAAAATGAAATTGCTCTTTCGTTTGTTTGTTTATTTAAGGGAACATCTTCATTTTTTATCAAAGAAGAGGTACTTAATTTTCACAATCAGAGGAATTTTCCAGATAATAATCTTTTTTTTTTGGAGAGATAACTTCCAAGATAGATTGTTATACTAATATAAATGAGCTCCCTTTATAAAATTAACCAAACCCCAGGATTAGAGTGGACACTAGGAGATTGATTGGAGGATATTATGTCATTTGTACTTTTTTTTTTCAAATCCATTATCTAAGCCTAATATGAAGGAGTCGGATTGTGTTTAATGATTACGTTTCCTTATGACAGTAAGAGAAGCACTACTTCTATTAAATTTATTCATTCAGTTAATCTAAAATTATTGAGCATGCTCTAAATGTCAAATGCTATTTCTTATCTATATTTTAATAATATAGAATGTGAAGAGTTGTATGGAACACAAACATATAGCTCCCTGCTACCCATTGTTCACAATCTCATTCACAGCCAGATTTCTTGAAAATTGTCTTTATTTGTTATCTTTACCTCTTATATATGTTGTTCAACCCATTCCATCCTGGAAATTACAGTGAAAATGTTTCCAAAAAAAAAAAAAAAGGACTCAAAAGTAACAAAAGGTCAATTAAAGGTAAAGGTCGAAATGGATGTTGCTCATGTCAGGTAATGTCAGTAGACTGGTAAGGGGTTGTTTGTGGTAGTTCAGTGAATAACAATGCTAAATACTCTCCAACCATCCTATTTCCCTAATATCCTAAAACAACTTCCTGCTCATTTTTATTTAGCATAGGACAACTTTGAGATCAAAAGTCAGTAATTGAGCAAGTAACAAAATTACAACCAATACCAGTTGTTTGAGCTAGAACATAAGCCTATCTCTGGTAAATACATTGTTACTGATATATTCAGCCTGATTGGAAGTGATTCTATACTTCTGGTCTGGTATCCTCAGAATATATTCCCATATATTTTCTCCATATTTTTGCCAATATAAATTAGCAAAAGTTTGCAGTTGTTCAGTTGTTCAGCTTTCTCCTCTAAATTTAGACTTTGAGATCCTGCTTTCTATCAAACTGGTCTATAACTCCTTTTATAGGTCTGGAGGCAATGGAGAAGTGACTTGAGGACATTTGGCTTACCCAATGCAAGGCAACCCTTCAGGCAAATAAGTCCTCCAAAATGGTACAATGGTAAATCAATGTATTCCTTTTCAATTACATTTTTTTGTGATATGTGGAAAAAGTTGTAGTTTGCATTCTCATTTAAAATTCTATATTTCTTTCTTTAAATATATCCCCTTTATGAAATAGTAACAGAATGTGAGGGAGAAGACAGTGCAGATCCCCATAATATTCAGAACTGGAAAGAAGTTTTGAAAGAATTGTGATATTTTTCAGTGCACTGTGCTGTTTTATACTATACTTATAAAACATTTTATGCACTATAAATATTTTGTAACTTTGATTTGCTTTTTTTTACAGCCTATGCAGAATTATTTTATCAAGAAAGGAACAGAATTAATATCTGATTTGATACCTCCCAAACCCTAATTTTATGATTTGTTATTATAATTTTTCTGAAAATGGCATAGCATTAGTTTTAAAATGAAAGTCATTTAACAAATGGGCTTAATATACCATGTTTTTTCCTAACAAGGCAGAATCATACCTTTTGGCAACAAAAGATAAAACTGTAAAGTCACTTTGGAAATAGTAAAGAAGAAAAAGTCTTGAAAATTACGGTGTAGGAGATTAAGTTCCAATGTCTTACAGCTTCTCAACCTTTCATTTACTTATAACAGTTCCTGGACATTTGCTAGGCATTCCATACAAAATAATGTCAATTTTAATTTATAACTTGATATGCTGCTTTAGTGACCTGCCTTTATCTTGATAGTGGTAATAGACTATTTTCACAGTGACTTGTTGCTAGTTTTTATTCTATGTCATTCACTTGTCTTCCCTGGAAGGATATAAATATGACACAGGTGCTGTATGCCAGAATAATCACTCTGTTTCATTCTTGGCATTGACTACTAACATTGCTTACCATTGTGAGTTAAGGTTTGAATTCTGTAGATAAGGTATGATGATCTTTTACTCCGATTCTTTAGACTGTTCCCTAATGCAATACTGAGGCCAATACATAGCTTTCAGTCTCAAGCATTTAAAATTCCAGTCAAATTACTTAATATGATAAATTAAAACACTAATCTTAATAGTGTCTTACCATTTCAGTGTCAAAATTAGACCCACTTGATAATTTATAATATTATTTCACATCATCCATGTGGTCCTGGAAATAAAATATTGTTTTCTACAACTCTCATTTCCTCTGGAGCCATTCTTACTATAAATTCGTAGTTTTCAGTGGAGACTATGTACCTGCCCACCTGACCTGAATAAAGGTATAAGGGTGAAAATGTAAATGCTGTTCCACATTGATTGAGGGAACACCTGTTGCTTGTAGATGAACATCACGGAGAACCATGAATCAGCTGAAATCTCTACCACCACACAGCTTTATATCTAGTGAAAGGGAATAGGCACACATAGTCATGCTAGCATCACGTAGAAAAGAACTGAGATCAGGTCTATGGAAGGAGGAATTGATTCGGATAAGGGAGTCCTTTCAGATAACCTGAGCACTGAACAAGTCTGTTAGAGAAAGAAGACACCACATTAAACACACACTTGTTGAGTATAGTCAGGATATGATCTCTACCTTTGAAAAACATATGTAGTTGTGTCTAAATATTTCTACTTTTTTTCTTTTGCTTAATTGAAATAACTATTAAAATTGATATAGATATTCACAATGCTTCACGGGCATAAGAACAGTATTAGAAGAGTTTCGGTTTTTGAGTTAAAGGGAGGAATGAGTTCTCAAGGGAAATGTTTCCATATCTACAAAGTCCTAAGCCTGGGAGGCACATGAACTGGCACACTCAATCAGTGTGAAGTTTACATTGGTTACTTCAAGTCCACCTAGACTCCATCTTTGAGATTTTGTCATGGGAAAATAAAATAATCAAAATGATACTGCATAAGATAGAATAAAAGCCAGGGAGAAATACGGTTGTGTTCTGTTTGAGCAGTGTTGTTCGACATGCTGATCAAGAAAGCCATGGGTGTGGGGCACCTGGGTGGCTCAGTCAGTCAAGCGTCTGCCTTTGGCTCAGGTCATGATCTCAGGGTCCTGGGATGGAGCCTCATGTTCAGTTCTCTGCTCAGCAGGGAGCCTGCTTCTCCCTCTTCCCTGCCTGCCTCTCCCCTTGCTTCTGTAGTCTCTCTCTCTCTCTCTGTCAAATGAATAAATAAAAACTTAAAAAAAAAGAAAGCCATGGGTAATTTGGTACTTTTATATGGTGTTATCATAGAGGTAAAGAGTAAGTAAGCAAGGCTCAGCTTTCTCTGTAAAGCAGCATGTTAGTGAGATGGATTTTTACTGTAGTATTTACTCAATAAGCCTTAATTAAACCCCTACTATAATCCAGACACATATGTGATAAATGAGTAAATAGATAAATGCACCACAACACAGTGATAGTACTAATAAAAGAGGCATTTCCTTTTTGCAAGGCCAATCAACTTGTTGTATCTCTAAGTAATGCTTCTTATGTAAACAGAATGTTCTAGAGGTGTATGTGTGTAGCTTCTGTGTAGTTCCTCCCATGTCCCATGTGACATTAATTGTCATAACCCACGACTACTTTCTGAATCATGGAGATGGTCTTAATATTGCAAAACTTCTACTTTCTGCATACAAGTGATGAGTGGTCCAGGGGAAGAACTTTTCTCTAGCCTGGGAAGGGAATTAATCAACTTATTAATAGCAAATTTAAGGTAGTTCAGAAGGCAGAGAAAAGTGAACTTACTGAAATAAACTTAGTTAAATGCTAGATAGAGTAAAAAATTGGTGATGACTCTTCTGAAAAGGTAATCAGTATCTAATTAATAACTTTCAGATAATATTCAATATTTTGATTACTTTAGGTCTTCAGAGTTAAGAAATCTTAATAAGGAGGTCAAGAAGTACACTGTGTACTATAAAATTATAGTTACTGGCACAGCACCATATAATCAGACACTAAATACATATTTCTAGATAGGAACTTGATAGGATTGTGACTGCTTAATATGGTTATTTATTAAATGAGGAAGTGGAAGTGTGAAAAAAGAAGGTTCATAACTGGTTTTAATCCATTTTCCTTGGTTCAGGCTCAAATGAAAGCTCTTGAATAATATAGTGAGTAATCAAAAGCTGAATGCAGGCTTGATTATTCAGACAATTTAGGGCTTTGTCAATCCTCTTCAAGAACACTCTGATGTGGTCCTGAAATGCAATTCAACGTACAAAGTTAAATATAAATAGGATATGTTTACAGGTGTAAAAATATGACAGTGTCTTGATCAGGGTGCTATTTAAATGTCTGTGTTTGCTTTGTGAAAATTAATCAGGCTACATGCTTATGATTTCTGCACTATTTTATATGTATTCTGTGCTTCAAAAAAGGTTTTGTTAAAAACATTATGGTGCTATTTGTTGTCCATGATTATAATATATTCTCTAGCTATTATTGAATAAAATTGACTTCATGGACATAATATGAGAGATGAGAAAAAGTGTATTGACCTAAAAAATAAACAAATAGAAATCAAGATGTGAAGGCTGATGTATATGAAAAAATGTTTTGATTAGACAGTTCGGGGGTTTTATAAACATTTTAAGTTTGCCTGGACTGTTTCTTTGTGGGCAAGCCTTTCTTCTTTATATGCCTATAACTGTCTACTTGCTTCTAAGGTGTATAATCTTCAGCAAACATTTTAGCATTACAGGTATAATCAGGGGAAATCATTTGCCTGTTGGTGGTTCTTGTTAAATTAAAAGGAAAGTAATATAGTGACATACTGGCTTGCAAGTCAGATAATCTGAATTTTGACCTATATCTAAAGTTAAATAGATGTATAGTTTTCATACAGAAATTCACATTCCTGGAACTATAATTAGGTCACCTATAAAGAGGAAGATGATTTATAAAACCTCTACCATATTTGAATATTTTGTTGTTATATTCTAAAAAAAAATAATCTAAAGCAAAAGTTTTGATTACTGATCAAAAGAAATTTGAATTTTACTCAGATTTTTTTGGGTAACTACATACACATTCGATGCATATTTTTCTAAAGAATTGAGAGATCAATAAATGAGGCTAATGTGTTCTTTGAAAATCAAGGAATCTTCCACCAGTAACCTTCTTAAGCATATCAAGTGTCTTGGATCATGGAGTAACTGTAACCTATATGTTAAATCTATTTCATTTTAAGCTATACATATGAAAAGCTGTCCCCTTTTTTTCATGTTATCTGCCTTGGAGTAAGAAGTTATTCCTAAAAGAAAGCTGGAATACTGACTACAGTGACATTTAGGGTTATCTGCTAATTTTCTTTTTTCATATTGTTTTTATTACAAGAATAAATGAATACTAATTTAAATTTGAAACTAGTGATAGAAGAGCATAAAAAAAAAAAAAGACAGAGAATGTTTGCCAGTAGTCCATGAAAATATTTGAATCCTCTCTGGATTCATTCATTTGTGATTTAAGCATAGCATGTTTTTACTATTACTGTAATTTCTCATATTTTATTCACAGAGGTATCTAATATTATCTGAGTTCACATATCCTTTTAGTTACCCAGGTATACTGATATATATTTGCCATGGCATATGGTGGACCCAATATGAGTTATGTCTTAGGATTCATCATGGACATTAAGAGACCAGAAAGAATATGCTCATTTCATTAAATAATTGGGTGTTTACTTAGAGAAAAATGCTTTTGTTCCCTTTTGGAACAAAGATTTGAATATTAACATGCAAATATGTTAAAATCATGTCTTCTTCTGTTTGGGGGGAGGGAATTGTTCAAGCAATACTAATGGAATCATGGTGTGGGGAGGGTTTTAGAAGGAACACAACGTGTCTGAAAGGAAAGAATCAAATTCTTCTGAAATAGTACCCTAACTGTTCCTTCTCCAATCATGTGGGGGATCTCTGACTTTCTCTAATATCTCTGTCTCCACAGTAGAATTACTTCAGGTAGAAATCAAGACTATACATCCAGAATTCCTTAATATCTTACTTTTCCTCTAAGATGGACTCTTTGCTTCAGATCTGTTGAAGTTCTCACTTCCTCCCTTGGATTTAAGGAATTAGAAAAGCAATATTGAGAGGAAGAACAGCAACCCATGTTGAATACTCAGGAAATGGATATTATTTGGCTCTTCCTCTGAGAATGGTGCATGGTGTCAAGATGAATATAAATTGGACACTCTGAAGTGATGTTATCCAAAGGAAGAATGGTGTCAGAAATCAACTGACTGATATTCATAGAAACATGGCAATGATTCATTATATATTGGTTTTCACAAGTGTACAAGTGGGCATAGAAGGAATAAAGTAGAAATTGCATACAGGGCGATGATATTCAGTTAACTTTCAAGGGTTAGCAGGGTTAAACCTCTTCCTTAGGACACTCATTCTGTGGCCTGAGTTCAGATGTCATGAGTGGTGTCAGATGCAGAGTGGCACTCCTGATGAATACCCTACAAACTAGATTCAGTGTTTGAGATGGTTAAGGTAGTGAGTTAGAATAGACAGTAGACTAGATCCAATGTGTTGGGTAGGAACAGGTGGCCAGGCAAGTCAGGGCACAAGAATAACATGGAAATATTATATAATACATTATATAATAATATTATATATAATACATTTATCATAATAATTATAATGAATATAAAATATAATATATATATAAATATTATATAATACCAGTATTTAATACCACCCAGGCTTACATTATAAACTTTCTCAGTGATCTGCCATACCCTGAGCCTGCCATTCTTTCTCACTTGCCCTCATCTAATTTGGACCTGGAGCCCTCTGAATTCCAACTGAATGAAGACCTTGTTTTCTGTGCACACCGAGCTGTCTGAACATTTGGAAAAAAACGGCAAGTTCCATTTGAAGGGATTATCAGCATGAGCATTTTATTAAGGAGTTGGATATTTAGGCCAGGAAGTCAGGAGAAAGACATCAACTAAGGTTGACTTAATTAGTTTCCATGAATTGAAGAAGTTAAAAAATGGAAGTAAATAAGTTCTCATAGGACTGTAGATTGTGGGACGGGAAGGTAAATAATTCACCTCATCATTTTCTCCCTATGGCTCTGTTGGATTTCAATCTGTGGTGAATTCCAAAGAATAAACCAATGTTCATTCAAACATTATCATCAATCCAACTGGGAAAAAATAGGAAGCCAGATTTTTTTTAAATTATTACAATGTTGTTTCAATCTTCAAACAGAATGTGGCAAAAGCCAATGGCTGCTAACACCTCCACCAATTCCAAGATGTACATCTTCCTGAGACTAGTTTGTCACTTTAGAGCTGGTGGAATCCAGGAAGAATGGGCAAATGCACATTTATGGAGCTGACTCCTCCCCATGACACTTTAGTTCAGACAACATTCCAAGCATAACAGAAATGACATTAGGGAAGCTGTTTTCAAAAATAAATCTGCAACATCTAATGGGCTAGATTATGTAGGTTAGCATGGATCAGGCTGCAAACTTTACAAGGCTTTTCTAAAGTGGGTTCAGCCTGGAAGCCTAATAATTCATAATGGGAAATGTTTTGAATTTACACTTGAAAATGACTATTGTGTTTAATGAAGCATGCATACAATATAATTTTATAGCATTGTTCATACAAGGATGGATCACAACCGATTATAACTGTGTTGTGAATACAATTCTCCATAAGTTACAGCCCAGTACATCCACGGTGTGAGAAAAGATCCATGAGAATGGGACCAGTGGACAAAGAAATACAACTGTGCTCATCATGCTATAGGCTGAGAAATGAAGCCAGAAGCTACATTCACATATCTCATGAACATTTCCTAAGAATTGGAAGTTGGAAAGCCCATTTTTCATTCTGTTTTCTATTTAACTGGGGTGGGGGGTGGGCACAAAAATCTCCTAGCCAAAAAGTTTTATTCATGCTGTTTATACAATGCATATAGGACCTTATCTTCATCTTGGGAGGATTTTTTCTGCCAAGGAGAAATTTGATGAAGACATAAATGTGAATGGTTTTTGTAGGTGTGTATATAAAACCATTTGTTAATGTTCAGATTTTTAAAATGTTAGAATATTCATTTATTTATTGATGTGAATGCTATTATCTAAAATTATCTGGTATTGTTAGTAACCACAGGGTAAGCCTCAGGAAAAAATTCAAAGGAAATTTTATTTTCATGTCTTTACTTACCACACAATTATTTAGCATTAACTGTGTAGCATTAACACGGCAAAGGAAAAAGAAGTTATTGGAGGAGGGAGCACTTGATGATATTTTATTGTCTGACCCACAGAATATCTTAAAATAAGAGATATTGAACATAACATATAGGGGAGATTTAAATGATCATACAGGAGTTAGAATTTAATTAGATTGGGCATTTTGTTATTTTCCCCCATTAACCTATGGTTAGGAGCTTTGGGAGATAAGCCAACTTTATTACAGGATTTTTTTTTAAATCAAGGCACAATTGACATATAACATTGTGTGTTTAAGGTGAACAACATATTGATTTGATACATTTATATTGCAATCTAACTGCCATTGTAGCATTAGCTAACACCTCTGTGGTGTCATATAATTATCATTTCTTTTTGTGGTGGCAACAACTAAGATCTAATCTCTTAGGAAATTTGATGTTTGTAATACAGTTTTATTGTCTATAATCACTTTACTAAGTATTAGATCTCCAAGACTTAGCTACTAGTTTCAATATGTATCCTTAAACCACATCTCTCCCATACCCCCAACCCCCAAGGATATATATATTTTTAAGTACATGTGTGTATATGTCTATATCTATAGATATTAACTGGATCACTAGAATTGTAGTGTGTTTTAAAGGTTTCAATTCTGTTATAACTTTCTCAACCCCCAAAAAACAAATGCTTACTTTGAAAAATGGTAGGCACCAAGCAGAGTAATAGGTGGGACAGATTGGAAGATTATAGCCATGAAGTATTTTCTAAGAACTCACATATTACACTGTTTTTATAATTTTCCAATTCTATCTTATCTCAAAGTTGGCCTTGCATAGACACTGAGTAGAACAAAATAAACAACAAGCCATCCCTCTGTCGAAGAAGACAATATTCTGCCCAATCTCCAGCTTAGAAGAACACACAAGACTCTGTCTTCCTAAGGACCAGCAAGGATTTGAACTCTGACGAGGTTCCTTGTATCTCATTGCTGAACTTATTTTGTTATCCTAAGATTTGCAACCAAATAGGATTTTGTATCAGATAATCAAAACTATGTATTTGTATAATTTCATTAAACCTTTGTCTAGATATAAAAAAATTCTTCTATTAACTGTGAGATATTCGTATGGTTTTGTTTCAGCCTGGATGGTCTTCTGTTTCTGTTGGTGCATAAGGGAATATTCTATTCTGTATAAATGGAAGCATAAGCTTAATAAGTCTCTATTCTCATACGAAGTTTTTATTGAGGGAACTCCCTGGCTTGTCATTTTGTGAAAGAATATCATTTTGTTTTATTTGTATTTTGGATTCAGCATTGGCTGGTTCATTGATCGTATCACCCATTCTTAGAGTCTGTTTGACTAGGGGACTGGAGATACCATGCACAAGCAAACCGTGCTGAACCAAAGAAAAGTCCCTTCTGTCTTACTGGCAATATTTTTGTCTATATCAAAACAGCAAAGTATTTCAAGAAGAGCTCTTGTTTCCTCTATGGAGTTGTACTATAATTCTAACTTTTTTCATGCTAGAAAAATTAGGAGACAAAGCATCAAACATTCAAAAGTGATCTTCCTTAACTGGTATGCTGCGTTCTTGTAATTCTAACTCCAAGAGAGTCTCAAAGACTCTAACTTTCTGATAAGTCAGATTCTTCTGCATGTCTGTTTCTCTTTCTACTCCACTTTATCTACACGACCCACATGTGCTTCTATTTCTTCTGCTCTTTCTCTTGTCCATCTAAATGAGCTGCTTTTATTTGGGAATTTATCAGAAAAAAAATTACATTGTAAAATTACTAGATCTAAAGATGATCCACAGAATTTGAATGAAAACCTTGATCAAGAGCCAAGGGAAGAAAAATAATGAAGGGTTTTCTTATACCTCAGAAATATAACTGTAGAATTCAAAATTTTGTTAGATAATTACGGCCCTCAAGTAGAGAAGTATGTCCATACTTTAGTTAATCATCAGTTCCTCAGATGAAAAAAAAAATGTTGAAAACCACAGGGAAAGAAATAGTATAGCATTGGCTAAGAAATCAGTGTCTCAGTAACTGCTTATATATAACTACATAAGTCAAAATTTTCTTTCAAGAATGGTTCAAATGCCATCTCTTCTGAGACACCTCCTCAGACTATTGAATCAGTAGCTCCTCTCTTCTTTCTCTAATGCTTTGTGTAGCCATGGAATGGTTAAACAGTAAACACCATGGGTAGCTCTTGCCAGAAAGGTTGCTTAGTGTCATGCAGAGAATATAAGGCTGCCAGAGCTGCTTTCCAAGAGACAATCTCTTGTTGAATTCAACTTTAATCCTGTAGATGTTCTTTCTGCCAATTATGAAAGAATAAATGCCCCCTTTCAATACCACAATAGAGTCAATAGACACAGCTGTCCAGAGAAGGAACAAAAATGCTGGACAACTTAAGAAAATAAATCTGGAAAAATACCAGCCCAGAGACATTTTTTTTTCAATGACATTTGGATTAGGGCTTTCACACATTCTTAGAAAAAGAAAATAGAAAGTTCTCCTCTGAGTCCTTCTGGATAGAATTATATCATTATACTTAAGTTAAATGGGTGGTAATAAGCTATTTGGTAGTCATTATATAGTGTGAAATCACCCGTTCTCAAATGACACGTTTGTTTTTGCCTTTATAAATATCAAGTTAAAAAATCTTTATATTAATTATAAAGTGGCATCGGACTTATTTGGACTTTACATGACTTACATGACTTCTGATAAGAGCATGGTACCCAGTTAAAGAAGATTTCTTAATTCTGACTCTCCTGTTTCTTCCTGGATGTGCTAAACAGTGCATGAGTATATTGCTTCATTGCAGCACTTACCGCTGGATTACAATTTCATATGACTTTTCTATTACATTATGTGTTCCTGGAAGTAACATCTTTATATGTGTGTATAAGAAAGAACACCCAAATTCAACCAAAGTTTAGAAGCCACTGCCTTGACCCTAGTTTATTGTTCTAGAGATAGACACACAAGTCAGTGAGTCATTTCACCAAGATTTTGGACTTCAGATAGATTAAACATATTTGTCTTCTTTTGCCATGGTTAAAATGTGAAAGTTCAAGCCGAGAGGTAGGCATTTACCATGACTTCAACATGGTGTTTGTTTATTTGTTTGTTTTTTTATAGCCTGTCTGTACGGAGCAAAACTATTAAAATGAGGTATAGAGAGAATCCAATGCTAGTGTCAGGTAGAAAAAATCCTAAAGAGTTTTATCTTAAGGGTCATATCATTCCTATCTTTGGGTTTCCTGAGATTTTAAACTCCTTCTAAGTTAGTTTGAGATACATGTCTCTTGTTACTTGTAACCATAAGATTCCTAAATAATATGGGGAGTGGGTGGGGAGAAGCAGGGAAGTATTTCCAGTTAGAACTCAGCAGGTTGTAAATATGTCTTCTTCACATGAGTTTGTATACAAAAAAAAAAAAAGTGTCTAACTGGAAAATTAATGACAATCTATGGAAATCCAGGACCGGAAGCCCTAATTCCAGCAGGCCCTGTGACAACCAAAAAGAGAACTAAAATATCAGCAGGCAGCCCTCTCATGGGAGTGATAATTTCTCATGGCACCTGCACTTCGTCCTGCACATTGAATCCATCTTCCTTTCTCTACCCATTTGTTTGTGCTTACTATTTATGGTCCCTGCTCTACTAACCTGTTGGATTGCCTATTACCTTACTAAGGCACTGAATCACCCTTATCATACCTAGTACCTGGCATAATATGAACCACAGTTAAAATAGCTAACACATGTAACACTATTTTTCTGACTTCCCATATAGTTGAAACACACAAATATGACTCAGGCTCTGCTAAACATCCAAATCTATCAGAGACACTAAGTCAAAAGCTAGTTATGTGCAAAAGCAGGGACTGTGGGCAATCCATTTTGGTGAGGATGGTGGGAGAAATAGCCCCTACATCCCATTCCCAGTATTTGCTGTTTCTAGTAGCAGAAAGTGTCAGCCTTTGATAAGATGGGTGAAACAAGCTGTGGCATTTGTACCTCACAATAGTAACAGAGAACAACTCTTCATTGATAAACTCTACTACAAAACTGGAAATTCCTCTAACCTGGAGCCTTCAATTCTGGTCTACAAAAAGCCCAGAGTGCCTATGAACTACATGGTGTTCGTAATAATCCCCTTAGATTTTCCAGACGTGGTTTCCTTTTACTTGCAACTTATAATGCCGTTTATTACTGGTGCCTTTAGGTCAAGGGTTGGCAAACTTTATTTTAAATGGCCAGGCAGTAAATATGCCAGGCTTTGCAGGCCCCATGCAGGCATATTGTTTATTATTGCTGTTGTCAGTGTCTGCTTGCTGTGTTTTTTGTTTTGTTTTGTTTTTACAACCCTTAATTCATGGGCTATACAAAAAACAGGTTGTACTTTGCAAATTCTTTCTCAAAGCTTTTAGTACTCCTGCTCCTTACCTTAGTCTCTTAGTTACTCAATTCCAGCTTGCAGAGAAATTTATTTGGTGCAATTAATCTCCCTGAAGCAAGCTGTTCCTAAAGATAGCCTCCCAATAATTTCTCAGAAGGAAGCAGGGGAAGAACCCTGAAGCCAATAGTTGCTGCTAATGTAAGTGCACTACGCGGTGAACATTTTGGACTTTGCCAGCCTGGCTACTTCTAATCCTCCAAGCTGAGCTGTGCCAGGGACTGCATGACCTAGGTGATCACTACAGTGCCCAAACACATGACTGTGTTGTGAGGATGGATTGGAATAACCACCAATTGGAGCATACCGATTATATATTTTAAACCAAACAGACCTCAAATGATATGTTTAGCCTTTACTTTTGTTAACTGGATAAGAAAGTAAGCTATATTGGCATCAGGGAGGTTATGGTCCCCCTGAGTAGACTCTAGGCACCCAGGAGAAGCTATCAAGGGTGCCTACATCCAAAACAGAGAAGCATAAGCCAAAACCAAATGAACAAGCAAGTAAATAAGTAAATAAATAAAACTCAGAGAAGGTTTCAGATTGTGGAACCCAGTTCTGGCTTCTGTTTACTAATCTTTCTTTCTCTCACCTCAAAATCTAGCCCATGGGCTCGCAATCTTCCACTATCACCAACCAGACTGATTTGGAATTGGATCATAGGGAACATGGTACAGCTGCTGTCTTGTAGCAGGGTTGTGGACAGAGCAGGAAAGTGCGCTCAATTAATTATATCCATTGGAAGGAGGACATTAAGAAGAAGCTTTTTAGCAAGTAAATGGCATGATGATCAATACTAAACTAACTCTTTTCCTAAAACACTACTTCACTTCCTTGTTGTTTTCAGGGTGTTTCATTAACTTCATTTTTGGGCATTGACTTTAGTACTGCTTGAGTATGGCAAGTACCCAATAGGCACGGGCCTAGTTTTTGAATTGGCCTTACTTTTGGACTGGTAATGTTTCAGACTATAAGCCCATCTTACTTATAGAGATTCAATTAAGCCCAGCCAGACTGTGGTGTTAAAGTGCAACTTGAAATAGTAAATATTGTAATTAGTTAGTTCACTGACATTAAATTATATTTGATTTTGTATTGCAGATTATAGTCCCTCTCTTGCTTTTAAATGAATAGGGAAAAATATTTTACAGTTAGCCAAGAGCCAAGAAAGAAACATGGTTGATTATCCTTTATGAGAATCTGTAAGTTGTCTCTTTGGTCTTTGGTTAGAAAAAATACTTAAGCCTTTTTTTCCCCATGGTTAGGCTAATGTGGACAAGTTTGTGCCATCTCTTGTCAGCATTCATGCTACATTAGAGAATAACTTGCTTTCAGGTATTTAAAAATTGGACATTGTAGAGGTCTTTAATTACCAGTTCCATCATTCACATTTGATTATTACATTTTTCCCTGAATAAGACTTGATTTAACTAGGTCTTCAACATTTAATGAGAATGTCAGCATTTAACACATTCATGGTTTAGATTTCCAATAATATGGCAACATTATAGGTATGAAAACCTGCAGTGATGCTTAGTCAGTTTTCAGAAGAATCTTCAGGGCTTGAGGAGTAATATTAAAATCATAAAAAATATGAATGGTAAAATAATTATTTCTAGGTGGATATTAAAACTTTTAATCTGACAGATACCTTTGCATTTGAATGTTCTGGGAGTTATTTAAAAAAAACAAAGAAATAAAAATAAAAACAAAAAGGCTTTTAGTTCAAAAGGTTAACTGTAGGCAAATCATAAAATTTTAACTTAAAAGGTAGAATATAAATAACATATGTTAATATCTGAAGCATTTGTAATGTAATGAAATAGTTAAAAACCTGTCTGTCCAGGTTCAAAGCCCGGTTTTGCCACAAAATAGCTATGCAACTTGAGGCAAGGTACTAAAAACATTTTGATGACTTCATATATAAGACCAGTTTTACCAGTTAATATAAGGAGAAAACACGTACTTCAATAAGTGCTTATGTGATTACGAATTATTTTCAAGGAACAATGTTTTAAATTATTAAGAAATGACATGGTATTTGTTCTGCCTCTGACCAGTTGAGTGACTGTGTTAGTCCACCTGAGATGCCAAAACGAAGTACCATTGGCTGGGTGGCTTAAAAGCCAGAAATTTATCTTCTCACAGTTCTGGAGGTGGGAAGTCCCAGATGAAGGTGTTTGCTGGGTTTATTTCTCTCCTTGGCTGTCAGATGGCTGCCTTCTACCTGTGTCCTCACATGGCCTTTTCTCTGTACATAAGCATCCCTGGTCTCCCTCTCCCTCTCTTTCTCTCTCTGTCTTTCTCTCTCTTTTCTCTTATAAGGGCACGAATCTGGGGCGCCTGGGTGGCTCAGTCGTTACGTGTCTGCCTTCGGCTCAGGTCATGGTCCCAGGGTCCTGGGATCGAGCCCCGCATTGGGCTCCCTGCTCGGCAGGAAGCCTGCTTCTCCTTCTCCAACTCCCCTTGCTTGTGTTCCTTCTCTCGCTTTGTCTCTCTCTGTCAAATAAATAAAAAAAATCTTAAAAAAAAATAAGGAAACCAGTCATATTGGGATAGGGCTCCACACTTATGACTTATGTCATCCTTAGTTACCAACTTAAAGGCTCTCTCTTTAAATATGTAGTAACAGTAGGAATTAGAGTTCCAACATACAGATTTGGGAGGAAATACAGTTCAGTCCTTCAAAGTGACCTCCGTCAAGTTTCTTTAACTTCTCTAAGTCACAGATATTTCATCTTGATAAGAATAAAATTATGGTGGGCATAAAATGAAATAATAGGCCAGCTCTTGGAGGGATGGGGCAGAGAGCAAGGTAGATGGCCCTATCTGCAAGCCACCCTTCAGTCTGATCAAAGCTGTAGTTCAGATTCCATTGCATAGCAAACATGACTAGCAGAAAGTTGCCCTGGGCACCACCATCTTCCTGGGAACATACCTCATTAAACAGCATAATGAAGGTATTTTGGAGTATAAGAGAAGAAAGGTATTGGAATAAACTTTTAAAATACTATTAATACTTTAGTCACTACATAGAGTGACTAAAATTCCTCTGGGTTTACCAATCTTTTGAGTTGTAAATGTGAGAGAAAACATTATATGGGAACATATGCCAAGTAGCATTTGTTTATTGTATCACTAAATGAAGAAATACTTTGGTATTCTTCAAATAACGCATATTGTGATCACTTGTAGAAAATGTCAATTTCAAGATATATTATTATAAGTATTATTCAATATGAGAGGTATGTGTGAGTTAAATGCTCATGTTGAAAAGTTTAATCAATTAATAGAAAGTTCAATTTAAAAAATGAAATAAGTTTTTCATTAGAAAGACTGACTACTAAGAGTCTAGTTAGTTAATGCTATCTGCTATGACTATTATTCTTTTTTTTTAAAGATTTTATTTATTTATTTGACAGAGAGAGGGAGAGAGCAAGAGAGGGAACACAAGCAGGGGGAGTGGGAGAGGGAGAAGCAGGCTCCCCACCGAGCAAGGAGCCCAATGTGGGGCTCGATCCCAGGACCCTGGAACCATGACTTGAGCCGAAGGCAGACACTTAATGATTGAGCCACCCAGGCGCCCCTATGACTATTATTCTTGATTCATGGTACAATATATCCAGGTGCAGGCAAAATATATTTCCATTCTTGACCAAATAGCTACCCTTATTTAAATTCTCCTTTGAACCCCAGTTTAATTCAAAACATAGTAAATAAGACTTCAAAGGATTTTTTTAAATGTAACTCTTTCATACTTAGAGTGCCCATGATATTCTCAGGCTTTATCACTGTTTTCCAGGATCTGAAGGATAAATAGCAACCACAATTGATTCACATCCTTTGGCTCAGGCAAACTCTAAGTCCCTTAGCTATGTTCCATTATTTCTTTAATACAGTAGAATTCAGGCAATTTGTTTTTCCCATATATCCCCTAAAGTATTTTTAAAGATTTATTTATTTTTATTTGGAGAGGGCAGAGGGAGAGGGTCTCAAGCAGACTGTCCACTGATCACTGAGCTCGACATGATGCTGATCTCACAACACTGAGATCACGACCTGAGATGAAACCAAGAGTCAGTTGCTCCCCTGACTATGTCACCCATGCACCCCCCCAAAGTATTTTTGAAAGCCATGCATTCTATCAAAGATTTTTAAGGTATCATCTTAAAATTTTCATTCTTAGTTTAAAAAGTTGCAAAGAAGATAGTTTCTAGTGTATTTTAAATATTGAAATTTTAAAATAAAACTATTATATTAATCTTTTAAATGTACTAAATGACTACAAATAGCACTGCAATTTTATATCTACCGTTAAAAAGTATATATAGGAACAAGTTCTTCAAGTGTTGCATATTTAAATCTCTTTTTCTTCCGAAACTATTCTAAATCCACCCATAATTTTATTCTAATCTAATTTAATGCTTGAAAGTCTTCTACTGATCACAATATTATATTACTCTCTGTAATAATTATATCTGTAGCATTATATATATACATGTAATATAAGTGAGGAAGATGTAAGTCTGTAAATCTTTTTCAAAATCTGGATTGTATCATTAGTACCAAATTATTTTAGTACCAAAACAGCATATCTTCCAAATTGTATTAAATAATTATAAAACATTAAAACAATATTTTTAGTAATGCATTTCTTAATGAGATGGATTATTTTTCTTAAGTCATTCTTACATTGCTAGCTGAAGATTATTTGTTCTCACATTAGAAATATAGGTCACCAATTATATTTCCATTTCATATTTTTATAAATGAAAGCAGTAAAGAGCTTGTTCACATACATAATATGTAACTAAACTCATTACAACTATGTAAACTATCACAATTAGATACAAAATGTACTTGCAATAGTCCATTAGCTGGAAACTTATATTTGATTCTTTTTCATTTTTGTTGAAAATACCAATTAAAGGATCATTCTACAGAAAGATACTTACTTTTTAAGTTTCCATAAAGTCTACCAAAAAAAATTTACTGAGGCTAAGCTAATGATTGTTAATTATACTTACTACTCTCTTACTTAGAGGCATCTTATTTAACTGGGCACACTCAAAAATATTTGGGAACATCGACTAATATTTCCTTGAATCTCATTTCTCAATGCAATATCTTTGGTAATAGACTTTAAACTTATTGCATGATTTAAGTATATTTTCAGATGCAGATGCAGACCAAAATGTGGGAGAATGAGGGGATAATACCTCTATTCTCAGTGAGAATGACCAAAATGACCAAAGGACATGCTGAGGAGCAGATAGGTCTTTCTAAGCTGACTTTCAAAAACTTTTGGATATTCAGAATCTGAGATATATGCACAGGTCAAGAGCCTTTCTGTTATTTGGTCTCCTGCATGAGATAGCATACTATCACTTTCTTTAATATGTTCAATCAATGTTCTCTTTAATTGGTTTTCAGAGGCTTTCTCTATGGAACCATGCCATGGGTTTGAATAACTAGGGAAGATTTTCACTCCCATCCTCAACATATGACATAAGCAAATTCATGACATAATATATGAAAAATATTCCATTTTTAATGACATTTTTCACTAGTAACAACAATATTTATAAGACAGAAAAGGTGAGAGGTGTATTGTGGATTTATGGTGCCTTGATTGATGGAGAATTCTTCTACACCTATATTTGAACTGCTTGGAGACCAGAGATTTGTACACTCTCAGACGATGTACATTAGTAAGATTTGAGGTCAGAAAGAATTATACTTTTATAAGTTGGAAAACAGGAATCAGCATAAGAGAACCAGCAAGACACCACAAACACAGGTGTACTCTCAATTTTAGGGAAAAAAGGGAAACATATGGAAATGAAAGACCTGAAAGGAGCATTCTCAAAATTATCCATGCCCACACACCACTTGGAAAATTTTAATATATCCCTTAGGGTATGCATAGCATGTTTTGCAGATCATAGCTTTACTAGAGTAAGAAGTGAGACATGGTGGAAAGCACATAAGCTTTACAGTCTGTCTGACTTTTTTTTGAACCCTGGTTCTGTAATTTACTACCCTGTACATTCCACAATATCTCCAAGTTTCAGGTATGTTATGTTTAATCTATAAAAAAGAGATATCAATACCTAGGGTGAAGTGAATTTACTTGCAGCAGTGTGTGTGAAATACCTAGCATAATGTCTGGTGGATAATTGGTGCCCAGAATTTTACTTCTGTCTTTTTCTCTCCATACAAAGAATAACATATGATCCCCAGAAATCATTTCTGCACTTGTTGAAACAAGGAAGATACCAAATACTTCAAATCACCAGTAATTCCTTTTATACAAAAAGTATTTCTTGAATTCCCACTATTTGTAAAGCATTGGATCCTGCATGTGCTTTATGGTCTAGATTATTAAAATAATTTTATGTTGTGATTTTTACATGGACATTTAGACTGTAAATTTTGTGTTTATAAGTATTTGTAAAAAGGCCTATGGGAAAAAAGTTCTGGCTAAGCCTAACATACTCGTATCAGCCTGCTCATTATTTTCTCTTCTGAAGTCAATTTTCATATGAAAGGCAAATTGGGATGTTCCTTGCCAAGCTTGAAGTTAGAATAAAGGGCCATTTAGACGTCTTTTTTGGAAAAATGTCTGTTCATGTCTTCTGCCCATTTCTTGATTAGATCATTTGTTCTTTGGGTGCTGAGTTTGAAAAATTCTTTATAGATTTTGTATACTAGCCCTTTATCTGATATGTACCTTGCAAATATCTTCTCCCATTCTGTCGATTGTCTTTTGGTTTTGTCGACTGTTTCCTTTGCTGTGCAAAAGCTTTTTATCTTCAGTCCCAATAGTTCATTTTTGCTCTTGCTTCCCTTGCCTTTGGCGATGTTTCTAGGAAGAAGTTGCTGTGGCTGAGGTCGAAGATATTGCTGCCTGTGTTCTCCTTTAGGATTTTGATGGACTCCGGTCTCACATTGAGGTCTTTCAACCATTTTGAGTCTATTTTTGTGTGTGGTGAAAAGAAATGGTCCTGTTTCATTCTTCTGCATGTGGCTGTCCAATTTTCCCAGCACCATTTGTTGAAGAGACTGTCTTTTTTCCATTGGACGTTCTTTCCTGCTTTGTCAAAGATTAGTTGACCATAGAGTTAAGGGTCCATTTCTGGGCTCTCTATTCTGTTCCATTGATCTATGTATCTGTTTTTGTGCCAGTACCATACTGTCTTGATGACGACAGCTTTGTAATAGAGCTGGAAGTCCGGAATTGTGATGCCGCCAGCTTTGCTTTTCTTTTTCAATATTCTTCTGGGTATTTGGGGTCTATTCTGGTTCCAAACAAAATTTAGGATTATTTGTTCCATTTCTTTGAAAAAAGTTGATGGTATTTTGGTAGGGATTGCATTAAATGTGTAGATTGCTCTAGAGGGGAGGGGGTTGGAGGGATGGGTTAGCCTGGTGATGGGTGTTAAAGAGAGCATGTACTGAATGGAGCACTGGGTGTTATATGCAAACAATGAATCATGGAACACTACATCAAAAACTAATGATGTAATGTATGGTAATTAACATAACATAAAAAAAAATAAAAGCCAAAAAAAAGTTAGAATAAAGGGAATGATAGTGGTTGCATGAATTCATTGCTTAATGGCATCAAGTGAAGATATCATGATGAACTTTTCTTACAACAGTGATGGCCTCCCTAATGGGAGGCTAAAATAAATGTTTGGCTAAAACAGCCTCACTGTCTCAAATTGGGGGTAAACTTCCAGGTGGGCTTTATCTCCCGTGGGAAATGTTTGGATGAAAATCATGGTTTGTCTTTGTGAGCTTTGCTCTTTTCCCATGGGAAAACCAATTTATCTATAGAGGTGTCCTTTTCACTTAGTCATATTTTATAGCAAGGCCATTCAAGTCCTAGTGTCTTAGGAACCATTTATCTTTCAGGTGATTAAAACATATGTCACTCTTCTGATACGTTATTAACTGATTTTTATGATTTAACTCTATTTAAAAATCTCATTTCTCTAATCTTCAACTTCTTAAATAGTAGCAACTATGACATTATTAATACTTAAGACTATCACTGCTATTTTTTTCTATTAACAGAAGCAGTAGAAGCTAACTATAGCAAAGAATTGTATATCTTAATATAATCAAATAAAAGAAAGTTGAAGCTTTGTCAACAAAACCATTTGAGATTAAAATTGTCATAGATTCACATGTATAATATCTTTGTTTATGAATTCTATTGTATTAAAGTAATTTATCTAATTCCATATAAAGATTTCATTTCATTTTTTGTTGGTTATGGTCACCTAAAATAATCATCCACTAAGGTCGCACCAAATTTTATAAAGACTAAATCAAGGGAGGCTTGTCCATATAAAATGCACTGGGAAAAATATATGGAAGAAAAAAAAAAAGAAATAGATTAAATAAAACAAATGGAAAGAACAGAAGGAAGAAAAAGAAAATTAAAATCCAATAGCCTTCAAAAAAAAAAAAAACCCACTCCCCCAAAAGGCATTTTTCAATGTTGAAATTTGAATGTGTCTCTTAGCTGTGAGAGATATCTACTTGTTTTGTAGAATTTTTAGTTCTTCTGAATATTTTGGAAGAACCAAACAGAATGAGTTGGATATTTTGAAAATTCAGAAATGGCTGCATGGCCCCAACTTTCTGTAAAGGAGTCTAAACATTTATTAATACATTTATTTTTGAACTCTACCCTATTTCACAGAGTATTTTAAGCAGCAGAGAGTTTCAACTTGCAACATGTGGCATATCAATATAGTTAGAATACTTATTCTGGTCTCATTCTGTGAAGCTGCTTCTGGAGTGATCTATTTATTCTGGGCACCAGAATCCTGACTATAGTTGTCAATATGGTCCATCTGGCTCAGTGGAAGCACTGACAGTTGAAAATATAGAGGAAACCACTAAAATTACAGAACCTACATGATGGAATAAACCATATGTAAGTTGTTAAGCTGTTAACCTAAACACATATTTTAGTTTCAACAAACCATAATTAATAGACTAGTCTACCTACAGCATGGCTAAAAAAGTTCTCGCCAGAAATGGGTCTGAGATTTATATATTTTCCTGAATCTATTAAAATGGTTTTTTAAAAAATTCTTTTACAGAGTAATTCCTATGATATTCTAATTCTTCATTGCAATTGTTCAAAATTCAGAATTTCAATTATAGAATATTCACCAGTGTATTTGTTTCATCTCTACTTTTTTCTACATCTGTTTTCTTTTTCTCAAATCCATTCAATATACAATTTTAAGTGAATTTATAATTTCCAGTGAATGCTCTCAAGTATGTATGTAACAGTCCTGGGTAGTCACTGTGCATTTATTCCCAAAGGTTTTCATACAGAGTAGCACATCTTGGTGGCTTAAAACAACAAAAATATCTTCTATCACAGTTCTGGATACTAGAAGTCTAAAATCAAGGGGAGGGACGGCAGGGCCATACTCCCGAAGCCTCCAAGGAACATTCCTTCCTTGCCTCTTCCAGCTTCTAGTAGCCATCAGTGTTCCTTGGTTGGAAGAGGCATAACTCTAGTCTCTGCCTCCATCTTCATATGGTTGTCTTCCTAGTGTGTCTGTGTCTTCACATGACATTTTCCTCTTCTTATAATACACCAGTCATATTTGGTTAGAACTCACTCTCATGACCTTACCATTACTGAGTTACGTCTGTAAGATCTTACTCCAAATAAGATCATATCCACAGGTACCAAGGATTAGGACTTCAACATAGCATTTCCAGGGACAAAAGTCAATCCATAAGAGACTAGAAATGTCATTTTTCTCTTTGTTTTAAAGTTGAGTGGAAGATACTGACTTCAGAGACTGTTCTAGTTTTGGGAGTGCAGAAGTTTCTATCTCCAAAGGTTTTGTTTTTTGTTTTTTGTTTTTTTGTAGATAATAGAAAAAGAATTCTCTATTTTTATTTTCTTAATCTGGAAAAGAAATACTATACAAATTTTTTTTTCCCCATTTATTATTGACTATACTCAACTACTTTAACCACTTTGATCAAAGTGAAAAAACAAATTTTTTAAAGATTTTATTTATGTATTTGAGAGAGAGGGAGAGAGCACAAGCAAGGGGAGTGGCAGAAGGAGAGAGAGAAGCTGACTTCCTGATGTGGGGCTCAATGTGGGGCTTGATCCCAGGACCCTGAGATCATGACCTGAGCTGAAGGCAGATGATTAACCCATTGAGCCACCCGGGCACCCCAACAATTTTTTGTTTTCATCTAAAAACATTAATTCCTCCTTCTGGAAGCAAGACACTGGCTCATTTTAGATTAGTCTTTTCCTTGAGAACAATGAACACTGGGAAAATGCTTAAAATTGTTTTGAAGGCAACAGGAAGCTACCAATACTTTGAAAAGAAGCTCTGAGATTCAGTAAAGGGAGGGAAAACTCATAGTGATGAGCCCTAGAAGCAGTTGCTGATTTAAAAAAGGCAGCTGGCAGGCTTAACAGAGGTTTTGGTGAGTGATTACAATTTATCAATGTAGGTTCATCCTTGGTAACAAGTGTACTATCCTGATTAGTCATGTCGGTAATGGAAGGTATGCATTTGTGGGGGTGGGGGCATAAGGGAAATCTCTATCTTTCTCTCAATTTTGTTTTGAACCTAAAATAACTCTAATAAATTGAAGTCTTTTTAAAAAGCTGAATTGTCAAACAAAATATTTTTACTTTTTCTAGTGAAAATAAAGCAATATTTCAAACTTCATATGCGTCATTTTAAAATTTTCTTCGATGAAAATTCATGGTCTAAAATGCTTATGTAAAATCAATAAAGAAAGGCTGAAAGTCAAGAATCCACTTCAAGGAGTTAGGAAAACGCATTATAATAAATCTAAAAAAAAAAGACGAGGAAGGAAATAGTCAATATTAGAGAGAAATTAATGATATAGAAAAAAAAATGTGTGATGAAAACAGAACCATAAATTAGCCCTTAGTGATGGGAAATAATGAAGTCATAATGAGATACCACCTCACACCGGTTAGGATGGCTATTATCAAAAAAATAAAAGATTACAAATGTTGGCAAGGATATGGAGAAATTAGAATCTTTCAGCATTGTTTGTGGGAATGTAAAATGGTGCAACAGCTATGGAAAACTGTATGGCATATCCTCAAAAAATTAAACACAGAATATTCTAGCAATCCCAATTCTTGGCATATATTCATAAGAATTGAAATCAGGATCTCAAACATCTGCATTCCTATGTTCAATGCAAAATTAACCTTTACAGTCAAGTTATGGAAACAACCTAAATATCCATCTATGGGTGAATGGATAAAGTAAATGTGTTTATATATGATGGAATATTATTCAGTCTCAAGAAAAGAAGGAAATTCTGCCATTCGTAACAACATAGATGAACCCAGAGGACATTATCCTAAGTAAAATAAGCCAGTCACAGGACAAATATTGCATAATCTCATTTATTTGAGATATCTAAAAAATAGTCAAAATCTCAGAAACAGAGTGAGGAATGGCAGTTGCCAGGGTCTGCCAGGGGAGAGAAAAGGGGAGTTACTGTTTAAAATTTCAGTTATACAAGATGAATAAATTTTAGAGAGCTGTTGTATAATATTGTGCCTCTAGTTAACAATACTGTATTGTGCACTTAGAAATTTATTAAGAGGGTAGATCTCATGTTAAGCATTCTTACTACCACAACAATAAAAGAATAAATATTGGCAATAATGAGTTTTGGTAAAGATGAGAGAAACTGTAATACTTATACATGATTGATAGAAATATAAATTGGTACTTCTTAAGAAATCTATTTGATAGTATCTACTGAAGTTAAATATACATATATATTATGACCCAGCTCAATAATTAGGTATGTACCTAACAGCAATGCATATATATGTACCCAAAGATATATTTAAAATGATACATAACAGGTATCTATTGTAGCCTTCAAAATTTAAAAAAAAAGTAAGTGACCATGAAAAGTAAAAAGGTTACATAAATTTTCATACGTTTATTTTTTTCATACGTTCATTTAGTGGGAATCCAAATAACAGCAATAAAAAATGTATTGCTATATGGAATAAAATGGGTGAATACCACAAACATGGAGCAATAGTAATATACAGAAAGTGCATACTATAGGATACCATTTTTCAGTCATTAATATTTTGGCATAGAATAAGGGTATTAGTATTGATTATGATATTACACAAGAGAACCTTTTAAAGGGTGTTGGTAATTTCTATTATTGACTTGCATATTGATTCAAGGGTTTGTTCACTTAGCGATAATTTATTAGCCTGTCACACCAATTTGTATACTTTTTTAGATATTAAGAAAGACAAAACATGGGCGGTTGTTTCTACATAATGAAAGTTGAGATCTACATATGCAGTCATTATCTTGTTAGACTCTTTCAATCTCTTATTTGAAATCCTTATATAGGAGGCCTTGATCTCCGTAATTGTCCTAGTGGATGACTACAAAAGGTCCTAGGGATTTAGATCTTGTCAGCAGTATAGGCCCAGGGAATCACTTAGTTTAAAAAATGCTTATTTCTTTATCATTGTATTTCCCCATCCATCTAAACCCTGCTAAAGGGGATTATTTCCTTGTGTAACTCAATGAACATAGCATAATAAAGCATATCCCCACCAGAGCGAACTTGGTATTGCCAGCTCATTTGGGAAAATGAATGCACTTCACTTGTCCTCAGCCTGTGACAAAAATAATAAATAATTACACTTTCGTTTCACAGAAAGGAAGCTGGGGGGAAGAAATTTAAGTGATTTGCCTGAGGTTGCTCACGGGGTCAGTAGCAAAGTCCGGAATGGAGACACTCAATCTCTTTCTCCAAGTGCCTGATTCCCCTGTCAGATATGTGCTTCCACTGAGAACTTGTCCCAGGGTAGCACAATAGAATTCACTTGATGGTTAAGGTCCTTGTTCTATTTCATACAGGAAGAATGAAATTGAGCACAAGCTTTCAGGATACACTGTGATTATTGTGATACAGGCTGCAGTGGATTTACCCGACAGCTGTAAGATCGTAAGTTCAGAGGAAGTTAGATAAAATGACTTTACATTTAGGGGTTCAAATTTGAAGAGTCGTATTTCAAAGTGCATTAGGGAATAACAACCAAAAAATAATAACAATAATGCCACAACAACCTAAAAGCAATGACCTTTGCGTGGCAGTTGGAATGGTCATTTGAGAAAAATCTGAGCAGCTTGTGTCTCGCTCCAGCTCAACACATCATAAACATTCAGTGAGTCGATTCTCCCATGTAAATAGGCTGCAGATGCAGAGTTAAACAATGGGAATAATTTCTGGTGATGAAAGGTTAGGGAACCAGCCTGGGTCCCTCATTGTATGCAATTGTATGTTGTATCTACCATCTGCCGCTTTATAAGATTTTGGCACTGCCCTGGAGGACTGACCCACCAGCCGAGTCAGGAGACACTTAACTTCTGTGACACTCATAAAATTATATAGGGAATGCAATGGATTTCTTGTAGCCTTTAACAATATATTTTAAGTTTAAAAGAGTTACAGTTGGGAGCCTTGTTCTCTCAGATTGATTTAAATGCTCTATGTTGGTGTTTATGGGTTCCTGCTGGGTGATAGCCATGAAGTACTCAAATGTAAGAGCTTTAGAAATAGAGAGAAAAAACACAACCATCAAACAGCAAAGACACCTCATCTCTCACACCTGTGTTTTCCTGGGTGAGGAGGTGGTTTAGGTAACATACAGGCTCGGGCAGGGATCGGCAAAGGGCAGTTAGCTGTGACTAGGGCTTCTGGAGTTGAATTGCAGAGAAAGGACAATGTACAGCAGTCTTACTGCGTAAGCGTGGATAAAAAGCATAGATTAAAATTGGGCATACAGACCCTGAAAACCTCAGAGGCAAAGAGAGAGGGAGAAAATGTCTGTGTGTTTATGTTTTGGGAGGACAAACAGGAATGAGGAAAAAATATTAAAAATGAAAGTTTGTATAGCCCTAATTCTTGAAGTTTATGATCAGTCAACTTACTTTATCTGGAACTTTGGGTGTATGAATTGGTTGGCCCTGTGGGGAAAAGATGACATTTTCTTCTGGATATTAGGACAGAGTTCCATTTCAGGCCAGGTGTAAGGAGAATTTGAGACAAATCTGCTTCCTCCACCCAGAAATACCTATGACACAAACATATACTCATTCAAAAACTGGGTATGTATTTAAGTCTGGTTTCAAAGAAAGCCAGGGATGTTCTAAAAGAGTCATAGAACTTATGCAGACAATGTCTGATTTTCAGACATAAACAATGATTACATCACTCTATCTTTGGTCTTTATCTGTTTAAGAGAAGAAAATTTTATAGTGTAAACAAAGAATTTGCTCAAAAATTCTTGCCCCTAGGTGCCTGGGTGGCTCAGTCAGTTAAGCATCTGCCTTCGGCTCAGGTCCTGATCCCTGGGTCCTGGGATCGAGTTCAGCATCAGGCTCTCTGCTCAGCAAGGAGTCTGCTTCTCCCTCTGCCCCTCATCCCTGCTCCTGTGCTCATGCTTTCAGTCTCTCTCTCTCTCTCTCTCTCTCTCATACACACACACACAAATAAATTCTTTTAAAAAAATTCTTGCCCCTAATACATCAAAAAATGGTATTCTTGTGGAGTGGTTTGGAAATACTAAGTTATTTGGGAAAGTTGGGATACAATTAGAACTTAGAACTTCAGCATGAACTCAAAAAGTACTTTCATTCCCCTCTTGGGCATGGCCTCAGAATTAGATTGTCTAGTCGCTAGTTACAGCTCCTGCATCATACTTAAGCCTGAAAAGTTTTAACTGATCAGAAAACAGAATCATGTCATTGAAGACAACATTACTCTCCCCACCCTCATCTATCCCAATCTATCCCAATATTTACCCAAGGTCTCATTCTCTCCACCCAAACCTTCTTACATATCTTCCTTATGACAGCTCCCTCCACCACCACTGCATTAAAGTTTTCATCTCATTAACACACCTATTGCTTAAGGGAAACCCATTAAAATATGAATAAATAATAGAAGGATAACTAGAAAATCCTCAAACACTTGGACTTTTTTTTTAAAAGGCCACTTTCCAAAAATAAATACATACATAAATAAATAAATAAATAAATAAATAAATAAATAAATAAATAAAATAAAGACAGTTTCCAATAACCCACTATTTAAAGTTATCATAAGGAGAAATAAAAAAAAAAATATTTCATCTTGAGGTTCCTGGGTAGCTTAGTCAGTTGAGCATCCAACTCTTGATCTCATGGTTTTGAGCTCAAGTCCCATGTGGGGTTCCATGCTGGACTGGAGCCTAATTAAAAAAAAGTGGGGCACCTGGGTGGCTCAGTCATTAACCGTCTGCCTTCAGCTCGGGTCATGATCCCGGGGTCCTGGGATCGAGCCCTGCATTGGGCTCCCTGCTTGGCAGGAAGCCTGCTTCTCCCTCTCCCACTCCCCCTGCTTGTGTTCCCTCTCTCACTGTGTCTCTCTCTGTCAAATAAATAAATAAAATCTTAACAAAAAAAAAAGAAAAGGAAAGGGAAAAAAAGAAAATATTTCATCTTGAATAATAGCAAACATAAAATATACCAAAAATTTTGAGATGGCCCTAAATCTATAGTTTTAAATGTTTATATTTGAAAACAAATGCAAAGGTCTAAAATCGATGACCTAAATTATCATCAGAAGCTAGAAAAAGAAGAGCCAAATAAACCCAATGTAAGAGAGAAAAATCCTTGATATAAGAGCAGAAATCAATAAAATTAAAAGACAAAGATTGAGAAAATTAACATTTATGCTACCCTGTTCACTAACTCAAGACTCATATCGTGTTGGTAGGTCATTAGTGATATTCTCACTTTTGCCACATACTTATCAGGCTCCATACCTCTCTTTTCATCAGATGAAAGCTGTTATCTGTAGATAACAATGAGCTATAAGAGGTCTCAATTGTACTTTACAAACCAGTCAGATTTCATAAGATTTCTTGGATCTCTAAACTGTGAATCTCCTGCACATCAAAGGTTGATAAAATCTGATATAATTAATGGTCATTCTTATTTAACATAAAAGAGTAAAATATATCAGAATGTGTCTGGTCTTGCAAGTTTTATGACTGGTTGTTACAGAATTCCAAAACTCACAAAGCATATAATATAGAAGGCATGAAAAGGAAATGTTCTACTTGGGAATAAATCTAGAAAAAAGTGAAATTGCCAGTTCTCCATGAAAAAGCACACGTTGCATCCTTGTAGGAGCTTGTATTTCTGATCAAACCTCATTTTCCTCTTTTTATAATGATAAATCAGGGTATATAATGCAAAATGCATCTTTATTATTGTTGTATGACCTTTTGATCTCTTCTAAGAATGCCTGGATTCTCTTAATCAAAGAACAAGGGTTTTCGAAGAAAGGTATTTTATTTTCTGAAAGTGATATACTAAGTTATATTTGTATTATTCCACTTGCAATAAATAAATCATACTTTATTTTTAAAAGATTTAGTTATTTATTTCCATGAGAGAGACGGAATGAGCAGGGGTAGGGGCAAAGGGAAAGAGAAGGAGAGAAGCAGACTCCCTGCTGAGCACGGAGCCTAAGTGGGGCTCCATCTCATGACCTCAAGATCATGACCTGAGACAAAATCAAGAGTCAGACATTCAACTGACTGAGCCACCCAGGTGCCACAATAAATTATATTTTCATGGGTCAAACTTGGCTGCAAAAAAGTGACCTCCTTTTGCACTGTGGTCATTGTCATAAGACAATTTTTCATTTGTTATGATTAGATCTTTGTTATAATTGAGAATCATGGACTTGGTAATGACCAGAATGGAAAAATCCAAGAGATAACATTATTCCCGGCTAGCATTTATAAAATTGTTCTGGAGAGTCAAATCATATTCTCTGCTTGATCTTTCCAGAGTAGTCAATTTGCCATCACTGACACAAATTTAAATCCTAACACTGAAAGGTCCTGAAAAGTGGTTGCCACAAGACCGCAATAGAGATCTCAGAGTGGAGAAAACTGGATTGTCATCATGCCATGCTACCAGTGCACTTGGTTTTCTAAGAATTAACATACGCAGAACTTTGCAGCTAATATTGGCATTGTTGCTGTTAGGTGATAGTTACATTTTACACACTGCAGCTGTCATACATACTTATTTATTAAAAGTTATTAAGGTTAATTAATGCTTAGGAAGAAAAATGATAGGATTTCTGACTGAAGTGGGCACCTGGGTGACTCAGTTGGTTAAGCATCTGCTTTCAGCTCAGTTCATGATCCCAGGTTCCGGGATTGATCCCCACGTTGGGCTCCCCCCTTGGTGGAGAGCCTGTTTCTCCCTCAGCCTGCCACTCCCCCTGCTTGTGCTCTCTCTGTCTGTCAAATAAGAAAATAAAGTCTTTAAAAAAAAGGGTTTTGTGACCGAAGTAATTAGTACTTTTGAGATCATTGCTGTAGTTCACATTTAATGGATAATTCTTGCTCATTTCTTCTATCATCACTATCTCCAATATCACAACAGCATCCTAATTACCATGGCAAAAGGTATTATGTTGTGTTTTATATACAGCATTCATTTAAAATGTTATTTTAGTTAAAAGAAATAGATTTCATATGTTTATTTTAAAGTGTAAAAAGGAAGTCGATCATATATCATTAAGGAGATGCAAGTTAACACAATAATGAAAGAACACTGCACATCTATCAGAATGGCCAAAATCTTGAATACTGACAATGTTAAATGCTGGCAAGGATGTGAAGCAACAGAAACTCTCATTTATTGCTGGTTGTAATAAAAAATGATACAGTCAATTTGGAAGACAGTTTGGTAATTTCTTACAAAACTAAACACATTCTTACCATTTGGTCTAGCGATCATGCTCCTTGATATTTACACTAAATCCTGCACATAGGTGTTTATAATACCTTTATTCAGAATTGCTAAAACTTGGAAGCAACGAAGATGTTCTTCAGTAGGTGAATGGATAAATAAGCTATGGCACATCCAGACAATCTAATATTATTTAGCCATAAAAAGAAAAAAATGAGCTATTAATTCATGAAAAGAATGGAGGAAACTTACATGCATATTACTAAGTGAAAGAAGTCCATCTGAAAAGACATCATACTATATGATTCCAACTCTATGACACTCTGGAGAAGATAAAACCGTGGTAACAGTAGAAAGATTAGTGGTATCTGGACTGGGGGGCTGGCAGGATGAACAGGTAGAGCAGAGAGGATTTTTAAGGCAGTGAGAATATTCTATATGCTATTATAATTATGGATATATGTCATTATGCATTTGTCTATGCCCAAAGAATGTACAACTCCAAGAGTGAATGCTAAAGGAAACTATGGACTTTGGGTGATTATGATGTGTCAGTGTAGGTTCATCCTTGGTAACAAAGACATCATTCTGGTGGCTGATGCTGATAATGAAGGAGGTTATGCATGTGTGGTGGCAGGGGTTATATGAGAAATCTCTGTGCTTTTCTCTCGATTTTGTTCTAAACCTAAAATCATTCTGGAAAAATTGCATTTTTAATAAAAAGAGAAATTTAAGCCAAGTTCTTTTTCACATCACCTATTTTTGACCTCGGCAACAGTCTGCTACCTCCGCTCATAGTTTTTTTCCACTTTGAATGATTCTCCAATGCTTCACCATCTGTGTGATTGTTTCACTTTCCATATTTTAATAATAACTAATATATATATATATATATATATATATATATATATTAAGGCCAAGGCATGTCTCTGATGAAAAAATATTAGCAGCAATTCAAACTAAACACAATGCAAAAATTTGCCTTTAAATCAGTAATCATTTCTCAAAATTATATCATATTATTGTTGGAGCAATTAAATGCATTTACTCTGTGCTCTACTGAGTTTAAATAGAATAGGCAATACATTTAACTTCTCATAATTATACTCATATTTATACTTTCTCATAAGGGGAATATTTTTAAAGTTTTATTAGGACTACTCTGTTTCTGATAATCTTAGTTTCAATAATCTCTGAATATCATCTTCATATGAGTATGTTTTTTTTAAATACAACTAGAATTGTGTGTGTGTATGAGCGCACACAGTCTCACAATATGGCATGCTATGTCAAAAATATTTTATTTTCAATTACAACTTTTTCAAGCTCACTGTTGGAAGTTTTTAAAAAGCAGTGAGTAGAAAGAATAAAATAAAAATCATATATCTCACCAGCAGAAGAAATTATCCTTGATAATATACTGAAAAACTTCTTACCTCTTGTTCTGTGCATACTTAAAATATATAGAGATTGTGATATATATATGGTAATGAGGTTACTTGTGTCTATCTGACTAGTATATTGTTTATTTTTTTAAAGATTTTATTTATTTATTTGTCAGAGAGAGAGCACGCGCAAGCAGGGGGAGCGGCAGAGGGAGAAGCAGGCTGCCTGCTGAGCAAGGAGCCCAATGCGGGACTCGATCCCAGCATCCTGGGATCATGACCTGAGCCGAAGGCAGAGGTTTAACTGACTGAGCCACCAGGCATTCCTAGTATATTGTTTAAAGGTAATTTTCAATACTGTAACATTTCCCAGTATTTATATGTATCATAATACATTTAACTAAATCCTTTTTACAAGACATAGAGGATGTTTCTTTCAGAAAAAAATATGAATAATTCTGCAATTACATATTTGAAATGCATCTCTCATCACCTAGCCAATCGTTTTCTTAAGAAACTAACAATGGCAACAGCAATAGCAACAATAGAATTAGTACAGCAGGTAACATTTTTCAGGAGCTCACTATGTCACTATGACAAATACGTTGCATCTATAATCTTGTTTGATCTGCACAACAGCTATCCTATGAAGGAATAATAGTTTTTCCCATTTTACAGATAAAGCTGTGGAGGTACAAATAAATGGAACAACTTGGTTAAAGTCCCACAGCTACAAATTGGTGGAATTAGAGTTGCCTTTTGTTGAACGGATTCCCAAATCCATGATCTATACAAAAGAATGTTTGTAGAAGTGGCATTTACTGTGGTAAAATATACATGATTAAAAATATACATGATTAAAAAATATACATAGATAACATATTACCACTGCTGACATTTTTGCCATCTGCATGTGCTTGTTTGTGATACCTGTACGATGTTTTACATTTATTTGCATGATTTTTTTCCATAAAGAATGTTTTCATATTTATCTACCCAACTATATGGTTCTTGGTTATTTCATCCATTGTTTTATACTTTTCATGACATTTCCTAAAACAATTTTGCTTTCAACTTTAATTGTTCTAGAATTTTTTAAATAGCTTTATTTTCCACTCTCTGCTGTAGCTTGGCACCAAGTCTAATAATAATGACTTTATACGCTCTGCCATGGGGCTTAAAAGTGTCATTCCTGGACCACTATCCAATGAAACCTGCCTCCAGATTTAAGGAATTTCTCTGTTAGAGCTCCCCACCCTGGACATGGAGCTCCATTCCACCTGCTAAGCAGGAAAGACCATCAACATTTTTTGGATCTCTATTGTCAGGCTACACAGTTTGTGGGCTCAAAGCAAAGGGTAAAATGTGGGGCCTCTTGTTCAAAATTCATCAAGAATTTCAAGATGGTGACAGCAGAACATTAAACATTGACAGACCTCTCTAAGCTCAGGGCCTTGCGTGACTGCCCATGTCACATGCCCACCAAGAGGAAACTGCTGGGGTCTTACAGTTTCAAATAGGAAGACTTATCTCAGTGGATTTAAAGCGACTGCATTGCCTGTTTATGTATGTGGCAACCCAGGAAAACAATGCCATTACCAATCCCTATACAGATTTCTTATACGTTCTAGCCTATTAAACATTTTACCCTTTTTTTCAAACAGCTGCTATTAGTAAGTAGGATTATCGGCAGGGTTCTACCACTAATGCTGATATTGGATTCTAATTTAAGACAGTTTTCTTATTTTTAATTCTATGTTTTTTTTTTAAATCTTTCACACAAATGGGTGTTAGATTATTAGGGTTTTATTTTCATTCAACACCTATTTAAATAATCGTATGGTTGTTGTATATTTGACATATCGATGTCATGTACTATATTAATGGTTTTAATAATATTAAACTATTTATTCCTGCTGTGTTAGGGAAATCTACTATTAATTTTTGAGTGTTCTTGCTGTTGTAGGGAGAAACACTTTAAACGATATTATTCCTTTTTTCTCTCCCTTCTGGAAGGAACTCAGAACAAGTTTAGGGCTCTAAGACACATTTTCTCATATCTCTTGCCCCACCCCCCCACCAACCCCCGAATTTCTTTTTTGGGGCAGAGTTACAGAAAATATGTTACACAGGTGTTACTTTGATGTTGGGAGTCATCAAGGAGTAAGACCAGCATGGATCTACGGATAATGCATGAGAAAGGCTGCTATCGGATAGGAACAGGCAACAGGGCAAGAGTTGGTCTGGGCAGTGCACAGAGGAAGAAGAGAAGCGCAGAGGTGCAGTTCTGCTTCCCACACAAGGGCCTTGGAAGACACAGAAACAGAGACACAAGAAGAACATGGTCTCCTAAGCATCAGGATTGTGAGGGCTGGGGTGGGGTATCCTGAACATCCACTATGTGTGGCTAAGCATGAGGTGGGTAGGTCTGGGTTGCTTGGAGCATCAGCTTTGAGATGTCCAGGACTAGCTAGTGTGCTTTAAAAGAGAAAATGCAAGAGAAAAAATGGAGACCACCAAGACAAGAGAATTGTGACCATTCCTGTTCTCAGAACATGTCATTACTAGACTCTTTATGTGACACTTTGACATTGGTGCGTGTGTGTGTGTGTGTGTGTGTGTGTGTGTGTGTGTGTAGGGAAGAGTGGGTTATGACTGAGTAGAACATGGAACTAGCTTTAATTTCATTTAGAAAAATAAAGAAATGAGATAATTGTTGCTCCGGAGTATTGAATGGCACATTCACATCTGTTTTATTGGCATATAAACTTCCTGTATTATTAACTTAACATGCTTTTGAATTCTGCCTGCTAGTCTTTTATTTAGAACTCCTGCACCACAATTCAGAGAGAATGGAGTCTTATAGATTTGTGTATAAAAGATAATCTATGCAGTGTATGTGGTTTGTGTGTATGTGTTTATGTCTTTGTGTTACCTTGTCTAAGTTTCTATGAGAACTATGCTCAGTTCATTTAATTATCTGAGCTATTTATCAAACTTTTCTAAGGTTTTGAAAAACATTTAAATTATAAGAAAATTATTTATTCCATAGGCATTTAAAAGAACTGAGATTGCAAAACCATCTGAGCCCAAATTATTTTCTTTCTTTCTTTTTCTTTCTTTCTTTTCTTTCTTTCTTTCTTTCTTTCTTTCTTTCTTTCTTTCTTTCTTTCTTTCTTTCTTTCTTTCTTTCTTTCTTTCTTTCTTTCTTTCTTTCTTTCTTTCTTTCTTTCTTTCTTTCTTTCTTTCTTTCTTTCTTTCTTTCTTTCTTTCTTTCTTTCTTAGGTGGCCTGTCTCTTTCTCATATGTGTTACCATGGTTACTGTTCTAAAGAGATTTGTTACTATTTATTTATTTTGTTACTAATTGCTATTTCTAGAAATGTGCATTTTAGTGAAATTATCATTTTTTAAATTGTATGATGATAATCTAGAAGCAGTTTGTCCTAGTGACCCTCTATGTTCAAGTTCCAGCTCTACTATTTCCCTCAGCCAAGTTTGTCTCCATTTCCTAATTTAAAACAATAGGAATAATTATGTCATCTGCTGCTTGGAGGTTTTGTTAGGGCTGAGTGAGATACAATGTGGAAAGGCTTTAGAATCAGTGTCAGTCAGAGTTCATAATGACTAAATATTAAAACCTTCCATTTCAGGCCCCACTCCATACTGATGACTGTGTTCAAAGTGAAGTCTACTCTCTTACTCTTTTCCTACTTTCCAATTAAATTCAGTTCACTCAAGTCCTAGATAAACAAGCTAGAGAGTTATGTTTTGTTGTATTTTCTAAAGTAAATTAGGAAAAAAAAACAGATACAGTGGGATTTTTTTCCTTGTCATTATGGAAAATTAACTCAGTAATTGTCTCACTAAATCACACTAATGATGAAAAGAATCGGGACATATTTTTCAAGGTTATATGAGAATAAATGCCCTTTATAGAAACAAAATAATATGAAGGGACCCTTTAATTTGTAGATACATTTTACCCTGTTCTGTTTCTTGGAGCTGCATAATGTTACATGAAACCTATAGAAGTTTTTTTCAGAACTATTTTCTATGCCTTGAACTTGAATATATGCAAGGCACAATTCAGAATTGAGGGTATCTTTCCTTAGTTACCTCTGTTATAAGTCCAAAATAAATATTACAACCTTGATGTAAAGAGTGGGTCACCTAATTTTAAGTGTCTAACCTAGGATATACAGTCAGGTATACTTGAATCTGAGGCTTTACTATTCTCCTTGTATAGTTCTTCAATGACTAAACTTGGATTATATGCTTACTAGTCATTTTGTTAGGTATTGGAGACACATACACACAGACACAGACACACACACACACACACACACACACACAGATAAATAAATGTCTGATAATAAGGGAAAATATTTTAAAAGGGGAGTGGTAATGAAATTCATTTTTTTAGGATGCATTATATACAAATACTTATTTTAAGATTTTATTTACTTATTTGATAGAGAGAGAGAGACATCGAGGGAGGTAACACAAGCAAGGGGAGTGGGAAAGGGAGAAGCAGGCTTCCCGCTGAGCAGGGAGCCCGATGCAGGGCTCGATCCCAGGACCCTGGGACCATGACCTGAGCCGAAGGCAGATGCTTAACAACTGAGCCACCCAGATGCCCCTACAAATACTTGTTTTCCATAGAGGAATCAGGAAAGGCTTTCCAGTGGAGCACACATCTGATCCAAAGATGTACAAGATGACCAGGTCACTGACAATCAGTAGGGAGTAGAGTGTGGGAGGGAGAAGAAATGAGATCATGGGCAGGAAGGATAGCATGAGTGGAGGCATCAAGATGTAGAGTCCATGCAGCTTCTCGAGTCTAATTGTGCTAAAACTATAGCACCATTCCCCTATAATTCTTGAAGACTAGCATTGCAGACAGAACAAGATTGTTTCAATTTCACAACATACCTAACCTCTTTACATTTTATAATAGGCAGAAACACAGATAATGCAATGCCTCTATTTCTCTGTTGCCTCTTATCTCATATGCCTTACTTTCACTCTGGAGGAGCATCCACACAAAGCTGCTGTTTTCTCACAGTTGGAAAAATAAGCAGTCCTCACTTAGAAATTAATTGCAAGATCACCGGCCATTTGAATCAACAAAATTTCTGGCAAACCAGCCTCAAATTAGTTTCCATGCCCTGTGTTCTATATATTATAGATGAATATCCATAATAATGATCATAAGAGCAGCAACATTTGTGTAGATCTTTACTATTTGTAAAGTAGGTGTGTGGGTGTGTAAGTGTATATGTCTACTTTAATATTATCCTATTTAGTATATTGGAGAAACCAGAAGATGACGTTGGAAATCAAATGTTTGCTTTAGGCAGCCCTATCATCTGCACTTAGAAATCTCTTCTCTGAACATACTAAGGGTTTGGAATCAGATATTATCAGGATAGATTTTGTATGTGTTATTTCTGTACGATGCTATAAAAGAGTTTAGGGAACCAAGAACTTAATAACTGTCCATATCTTGGATGCATACTCCATCGTCTCTTTTTATCCTGCTTAGCATAAAGCTTGGATCAGCTAAAACATAAACTTTATCCTTTTACTTGGATATGTGCAAGATTTTCTGCCTGCCCCATATTTGTCAACTGTTTGTATTATGAATGGTATGGATTTTTTTTTAAGATTTTATTTATTTGAGAGAGAGAGCCAGAGCAAGAGAGCACACAAGAGAGCACAAGCAGGGGAGAGCATAAGCAGCGGGGAGCACATGCAGGGGGAGGGGGTGTCAGAGAAAGAGGGATTTCTGGACTCCAAGATCATGACCTGAGCCAAAGGCAGATGTTGAACCGACTGAGCCACCCAGGCGCCCAAATGGAATGGATCTTAATGGAACTACTGTCCCAGCTTTTCCCCTTTCCTCCCTCATTTGCTTCTGAACAGAAACCTCAGATAAGCCCATTTCACTGACTTTTGGTTTCTGAACATACTCTTTTCTCTATTGCCAGGTGCTGGGACCACAAAAATTCTAAATAATGGATGTTGCCCCCAAGAAACTCAATCCAGCAGGAAAAAAGTCTAGCCATGATTTAATCAAAAACTATGTATTGATATTCTTCTCTGTGAGATTAACTGCATACCAGAGATGCAAGGAAATATTTACAATTATCTGATGGATTGAAATTACCCTGATTTCCGTTTTAGCCCTGTCTCTTTAATATCGTAATTTTCAGGATTGGTTTGCAATTGTCCCCCTTTTCTCAGAACCTGTCTAGTCCAATAGTGTTTTTAAAATATTTGTCATTTCTATTAGAGTTTAGAAACATTCATCGTTTCCCCCATGGGAAGTATTAGGTAAAGCTGTTCTTTTTCTTTTTGGATTTATTTGCCTTAAGGTCCTTTGAGACAACATTAACTTTATAATTTCTAGGATCTCTATTTTAAACGTTTGTTGACACTGTGCTTGATGGTCTACTTACTAGCATCAGGATTTGTGGTTGGTATAGTTCTGTATTTTAAACTGACATAATTGAGAAATTGATTGTGACATTTTAAACAAGTATTTTGGAGGTAGAGGTCATCATATCTTATGAGGTTGAACTTGGGGAAATTTCACTACCTAAATGTTCTACTCAAACGCTTTCAGAAAGCTATTAAGCATGCCAGCCTGCCATGGTGTCACATAATGGGGTAAACAAAGAATGAATTTTTTTCTGCTGTATATACAACCGTGCATCTCAGTCAATCCGTGTTAAACAGAAAGATCTAAAAATATTATATTAAAGGGAATTAAGGGAATATGAAATTCTCCAGTCAACTTTAAAATGTAGACTTTGAGCCTGTTGCTGCTTATCTATTGCATTGCAAATCCCCAGTATTTCTTCTAATGGCCTCTGGAAATGTTTTATAATGAGAAGCAGATTGTAATCCACATTGTGATCAAATTACTTTTGTCAGTGTCTTTCATGTAGCAGTTATGAAATATACAAAGCCTAATTTGATTGGTAAAAAATGTTCACCTCCACACCGCCATGATTGCCAACTGTCAGCCACTGATACAAAATGACTCACTGTGGAAACACAATTAGAATCTTAAAATACTAATGGAAGAGTGCATACATGGAATTCAAGGGGTTTTCAGATCCATTAAATACACTAAAGCTTACTTATAATGTGCCTATACTTTTCTATACAATAACTGAAATAACTGAAAATTGGAAAATCCTGACCAATGGCCTGGAAAGCATTATTTTCTGCATTTAGAAAATTTCCCTCTTCTTCACTCATTGATTTTCAAAATGTTACTATAAATTAATCTGTTCCCAACCATTTCATAGCTTTCTGTATGGAGAGGGGAGAGGGGATATGTTAACAGAACCAAGCTGGCAATAAAATTTAGTCTGCTAGAAATGGGAAACAATAAGACAAAACTCACAATATACAGACACTTTACCCCCATCAATCTTGGGGCTAAGGGTCTTGTGTCTCGCATATCTGCTAAAACCACAAAGATGGAAAAATAATAATGATCCATGTCTCTCGCATTCTGAAAAGAGGTGATGGCTTCTTCATGACTAACTTCAAAGCAGCAGAGCCCACCCCATGACTCTCCATCTTCATCAATGAACTTTAGCTCCCCAAAAGAGAAAAGTAGAAATTTCAAAGTGATCCAGTAAGTAGAGTGAACAAAGTAATGAGTTGTAGGCCTCAAGGTCTACCTTCCTTCTCACTTTTGTTTGGGGGAAGAAAGAAGGAAGGATCTTAATTTCTTTAAGTAATCTATTTATAGAGGGTCCTCTTATAGATGTTTTAGAGGAGATGCTTGCAATGGGGGTGGGTAGTGGACTAGAAGATTAAACTACAGCTCCTTTCAACTCAAAAGAGAGAATCTAGCTTTTGTAGTATTAGATGAGGACACAACTGGCTATCCAACTAGCTGACCCTCAATACTCTGCCAATCCCAATTACACATACACAAAATCAGCCCAAGATACAGTATCCTCAACAGGTCAGCTTTATAGGTCAACTTTATAAAGTTCTTAAAAACATTAATGTACACCTGGCAACTGTATCTTCACCTAAACAGAAATAAAACAAGGACATAGTTTTTAAGATTTAATTTTAATTAGAATATAAATTTAGTTGGAAGCATATGATTTTTTTCATTTTCTCTTTCATCCTGACACCTTAACATGTTTGTTACAAAAGGATAAAATTTAGTAGAAAATCAAGGAAATTATATTTCTAATTTAAAAGAGAAAATCTCTATTATGTATTCCTTTCCAATGAAATTATTGTTTGTGTTTATATGTGTGTGATGAAGCCTGACTTAGAAATTCCAAACAAATGATGACATGATAGCTGGCTGGCCACTCTCAGAAACCTTGTTAGTTAGAGACTATAGTTCAGCCTTTGTACAAAAATGAGAAGGATCTCTTGCTGGTTGCTGAGTATCTTGCTGATTGTCTTATCATACCTCTAGCACTTTAAAACTATTTCCTTGAAATTATGCCTATATTAACTTGTTAGCTATTGCTACCAAATGTTTTACTCTGGAAGTATTTTACAGAAAAATGTTTAATCTTTTTTTTTTTCCTCCCAACTTAACAAATAATGAATAGAAGCATGTATAGTACATTTTGGAATCATCCACCAAGGAACTTGAAGGCAATAAAATCATTCCTTCCTTCCTTCCTTCCTCTCTCCCTCCCTCCTTCCTTCTTTCCTTCCTTCCTTCCATCCTTCCCTCCTTCCTGCCCTCCTGTCTTCCTGCCTTCCTCCCTGCCTTCCTTCTTTCCTTTCTCTCTTTCTTTCTCTTTTAACCTTACAGGTATTTCTGTACTCATTTGAAACAATTTATCACAAAGGTACCACCTGAGATTTTTTTTCATCCTTAATGTTTCCTTTCCCTTGATTCTCTTTGAATTTGACTATGTGGTTCTTGGTCAGATTCACAGGGCTCGGGTGGATCAAAGCCGACAAGCATCCTTTGAATTCCTACAGGCAAGAGTACATACGAGAGAGAATATGAGACCCTCTCCTTCTTCTGCTCATGAAGAGACTAAAAATCTGTTTAGTCCTGTCAATTGGTACTCAGAAAGCACAATAAAAACTTTTCATTCTTCAGTCTACAGTTTTTGTTTGTTGGTTGGTATTTTGGCTCATCTACCAACCTACCCACCTACCCAGAAGAATCAGAGATTTAGATTGTGCACTATAAAAGAAAAACATGAACAGTAATAAATATGGGAAAGCTAAAGAATCATCCTGGAAATTATTTTCTGGAAATTTGATACTGAAATATTCATTTTAGAATATTGATCTTTTATCTACTATAGAACATTAAGAAGTCAGAAAGCAAACAGATCAGTATCTTCTGGGTCTTCTACATTAATGGGAGAGCAGCAGTCTTTAGATGCAAGCTCACTGGATTTAAATCCTGGATCTATTTCTACACTTCATTGTCTGTGTAAATGACTTTCAGCTTCCTTACCCCTCAGTTGTGCATAATATCTACCTTGATTATTTTAAGGAGAAATTAATATGATACTGAGTGCATGTAAATTTCCTGGAACAGTATTTTATACAATGTGGATGCACAGAATTGTGATGGTGTTAGTATTAACAACAATAATAGTAGAAGTAGCAGAAAAAGAAGTAGAGGAAGTGGAATAAAATATATGAAACATCTGGGACCTCCTTACAATAAAAGGTAACGTCTCTCATGGGGCCTGACAGACCTCTTTCTCCTCTGCCTTAACATTTAAGTAGCAACCTGTGATTCTCTGTATTCACTATCACATCTGGTACTGGACCTGTAGGACTACACAGTTCATAATCTGAGGCCCCACGGTATGAATATGTAGGGCATGTTCTGTAACTAAAGCAACTTTCTACAATCTACTGTGGGACAAATAAAGCAAAACTTAGTGTTTGCATTCCTTAGTAATGAAAGTGGCCTGAGTAGTTCTCTGAGAACAGCCCTGGAATATCTCCATCCACATGGTAACTACTGCCTTTTAAAAAGAGTCTCAGGTAATAGCAACCATCTGGATAGGGCTCTAATCCAGGGAAAGGGCCAGAAGCATTGAGGTCCTAGGAAGATAAGTTCAGCTAGACTGACATATAAATAAGAGAGCTCAGTGGAAGATAGGTGATTTGAATTACTCTTCATTGGGAAGAAAGTGGTCAGCTGTAATAAAAGAAAAATGAAAGAAATGCAAAATTTATTATTTGGAAAGACTTAAAACTGATCAGTAAACTCTACCTTAAAAATAATATTTAGTTAAAAAATTTAATAAGTACTCAATCATTTTGTCCTTTTATTTATGATTAATTTTGAACACATGTTGCCATTGGGTATATGTGAGCATATGTGTGCCTTTTATATAATAACATATAATTCATCTCATGCGGTTGATCTGGATGTTATTCTTGAATTCACTTTCCAATGGTTGTTAATCCACCAGTAGTAGTATTGGCAATCAGGTCAGAAAAAAAGTAAGACTAAGACTCAAACAAAGCCAAATTCCTATACTTTCAAAAATGCACTTTAATAAGAAAGGTGGGCCAAAATATCCAACTATGTACATTGGAGTATATGTTTGTATAAATATATATTTCTAAGGAGAAAGAGTTTAAAACATAAGATTTCAAAACTGTGCTAATAAGCCTTTTAAAAGTGACCCTGGTCTGCTGGAGCTGTCTAAGGTATCCAACAACATTCTTAAAAGTTTTTGGTGAAAGAGGACAGGCAAGATTTAGGGGGTAGCATGTTGATTTGCACAAACCCCACTGCCAAGGAAATAATCATCTTAAAATTTCATATTTGCATAGCTAGAAATCTGTTTTTAACAAAGGCCACAGAATCTATTTATTTTGTCTCTTTTTCTCTCAAAGAAACTCTTCCATTTAATTATCCATTCACTCTTTTTTAAACAAATATTTTAGGCATCTATATGTGTGAGGAACGCTTCAAGTTGCTGCTAATTCAGTAATGAATGAGAAAGACAATGCTTTTTAGTCTTTATATTCTAATGAGAGTAACAGAACAATAAACAAAAGAAAGAGAATTCCAGATGGTAACAGATGCCATGTGGGCATATAAAGAGGGTAAGCAAGTAGAGCTTAACAATGAGGGAAGATCTACATTGGGTAGGATGGCAAGGGATGGTGTCACTGATAAGGGGATATTTTCATAAGAACGCCCAAATGGGTGTTACTGTAACTGAGTACTTGAGATTAAAGGGCCGGATGATTATTGCCATTTTAATGATAAGGAAACCAGACTCAGAAAAGTAAATAATTTCATTTTCATTCAGCAGTTATTCATACTTTGTTTACCATGTGCCAAGAACTGTTGTAAGTGATAAGGACATAACTAAGAAATAGCTAAGCTTTCTTTTTTGTGAAGCTCATAGTCTAGCATACAAAAGAGACAAGCATACAAATAAGTCTGAGAATATGGTGTCATGAGGAGTTAGGTATGCAGTGTTGGAGGACACAGATGAGGGAATGATTCACATTCCCAGAGGGTCAGGGAAGGACATGTGCCTGCACACAGCGTTGATATAGATAGCATACCAAATGGAACTTAAATGAAGCAGAAGGAAGAGAAGAGAAGAGAACATAGTGTTAGTTGAATGTTTAGCCATATGCCAGATATTGTGCTCATTAGCTCTTCAAAACCCTGTAGGTAGGAATTAACATCCCCATTTTATAGATTAGGAAATGGAGTCTGAGAAAAGTTAACGCTTGTTCAAGGTAACAAAGTTAGTAAGAAGTAGAGTTTGGGATTTTCTTTCGTATCCCTCTGGTCTCTGGGCTTGTTGCATTGCTCTGCTGTATCTCACTGGGCTGGGACTCAGAGAAAGCATCACAGGGAAAACAAGATGCATGGGGGTGGGATTGGACTAGGTCAGCACCAAGGACACTGCGTGATCTGAGCTTTGGTAGCTGTGACTGATTAATGTCCTAGTATCTGTTCTCAAGAACACAGCTATTTTTTCTAAAAAAAGAAGAAAGAAAGCATGAATCACGAGGGCATAAAACAATGACTTCTATTAAAGTTTTACTGTTTTATCTAATTGTTTGCAATCACATATTTTTATAGAAAAATATGCCAGGTATCATGCTCTAGTCTCTTAATTTTTCCATCCATATTTTCAATATTGGGGAAAATAAACAAGTTATTTTATTAAAAGAATAATTTTACATGAAAATAGATGTAAAGCTTGACTACAAAATACAAAATAAAGGTTGGATATAAAATAAATAGGCCCTGTGGTTTCTATACTGAAAAGTGCAGGTGTGATAACAAAAAAAGTGAAAGTTTAGGCACTGAATATAGTTCCAAGTAAATCCTACATGTAATATTCTATATCAGCAAGCACTATTTCCCTGAAGCAAGTCATTATGGTAGCTAAAAACAAGCTCTGCAATCTGAATATCTGTATTATCTGTGTCTATAATGGTTTCATCATTTATAACTTGCAAGAACTTGCAAATTCCTTGGACCTTGGAGTATAGTAGTTAATAAAACAGACTTCACTTTCATACAGATCTGAGTTGTCATTCCACATCTGCTATTTGATAGATGTATGGGCAAGTAATATCTATCTATCTATCTATCTATCATCTATCTATCTATCATCTATCTATCATCTATCTATCTATCATCTATCATCTATCTATCTATCTATCTATCATCTATCTATCTATCTATCATCTATCTATCTATCTATCTATCTATCTATCTATCATCTATCATCTATCTATCTATCTATCTATCATCTATCTATCTATCTATCATCTATCTATCTATCTATCTATCTATCTATCTATCTATCTATCATCTATCATCTATCTATCTATCATCTATCTATCTATCTATCTATCATCTATCTATCTATCTATCATCTATCTATCTATCTATCTATCTATCTATCTATCATCTATCTACCTAGGCAAGTAATGTCCCTTTTCTATGCCTTAATTTCTTCATCTTAATACAGGATAATTAGAGTGCCTATCACATAGTTCGTTGAATAAAACATATGTTAAATACTAAGAAAAATTTGAGGCAAAAAATCATCACTCAATAAATATCTGTTAGGACAACATACAGATGACATGTCTTTTTTATAAAAGGGCCACAAAGGCCTCCAAGCCAATGCAGAAGAGTAGTAATCTGGGGAAAATAAAACCAAACTTTATCCTTTAGAGAAAAAGCACAGCCCAGTATTAGAATTACTCTTAAATTCATATAAAAATTAATTTATCAAATATTCTCGGAAAGACAAGGAAAACAAATGAAGAAGGAAAAAGGGAAGGAAGGAAGGAAGCAAGGGAGGGAGGGAAGGAGAGTGGGAGGGAGGAATAAAAAAAATAAAGAACAAGATCTTAGAAGAAATTTTATCACCACTATAACAGATCTGAGAATATCACTGTAGGTGCTTTTTATTATAACAGAATATACTTTAAAAATATTAAATATACCACTTCTATATGTTCTCAATATGGGGCACTTAAGACAGAAATCATTGTGTTCAAGACTAGGAAAGAAGCAAGAATATTGTGAAAAATAAAAGCTTTCTCTTGAAATTTCATGTCTTTCTTGAAATTTCACATTTCCTTCCTTTGGAGGATGCTGTTGCTATTTTGGACAAAATATGTGTGATAGTTCCTTTGTTCCAGTGGGTGATCGTTGAAAGCTACATAACCTAACTCGAGCTCTACGATACTGGACAACTGAAATTTGAATTAATTTTCCTTTCTGTTGTGAATTTCAGCTTAGTTAAGTGAGCTGTCTAAGGCACTGCTAATGCATTAGGGTGTATGTTTAAGGATGCCATTGATACCAATTTGGACATAGTTAATTTTAGCAAATATATTGGGTTAATCATAAGCATTAAAGAACATAATGATTGTGAGATCGACAAGTGGTTACAAAATTTGACTGAGCAAAGCCATCTAATGGTAACTATTCTAGGATGTAGAATTTTACCAAGAAGAAGCTATTCATAGAGAAATATTAATTGAGTGTGCAGACTCCACCTTGGATCTTATTATAAATCTGTTTAGGTTCATAGGAATACAAAGGGGAAAACATTGATTAAATGCTATATGCTCCTCTTGTAAATATATTGTGAAGACAATGAAACAACCACTCCCTTGAGGTTAAGAAACGAATACCACTTTAGGTCAGTGGCAAGGGAAATCAACATTCTCTGATGAAGGTTTCTTTTCTTCTGAGCTACCAAGTCCCTGGTCCTCTTCATCGTACCCATTTAAAATAAAACTACTCATATGTACAAGAAATAGATGATAGACTCTGGAGGCATGCAGAGAATAAAATGGAGTTATTGAAGATCGGGAATATGGACCATTACTCTTTGTATCAACCTTCCAGTATTTGCTTCTGCCCAAGACAGGATTAGGGGTATGTCACTATGATACTATGATAAGACATTGGTATGGAAATATATAAGTGTGATTTCTACATGGGCAAGGTTGGAAGTGGAAGAATTTGCAGAGGAAGTCATGATTAAGGCAACCATTAAAATTAGGATGGACAGGGTTAGAATGGGCCGAGTATTTGGAGTGGCAGAACTAAACACATGGAAAAGACCTTGGGAAGACTGAGAAGGCTGAAGGCTAGTTGGTGAAGTGCGGTTATGGCGTGTAAGGGAAGGTACAGGAAAGCAGCTTGTGGGGAAACTTGCCTCCTACACAATGTCTGCAGTAGAATTCTAGTTGGCCAGTCAATTACATGACTGATTCTGGGCAATGTATGTAAGTCACTTTAGATAACAGTGCCATAATACTTCTCTGTACAAGCGTTCTAAACTGCCTTAGATATACGGAAGATAGGATTAATTAAAATGTCCTACAAATAATTGGAATGGGTGCTCAGCCTACAGGACTTGAGCACATGTTTTTCCTTTCAATAACCGCCCCCCCCCGCTTTTTTTTTTCTTTTTAAAGTAAAGGAATTAGAGCGTGCACAGTGATTATATTTTAGAATCTTGAAATTAGTGAGATAAAATGTATCACATTGGAAACATTATAGTAAAATGTAGTATAAATTTTAGCTTAAGGAATAGTCAAGATTTCTCATGTTTATCATTAGCTACTGATACTATTAAATGGTTTCTGATCTATAACGTAAAGAAGATAAACTATCAGGTTTTAAAAAAGACTCACATTACAGGGAGAATTACAGTCATTTTTTTATTGTAAAACATTTCTCTAAAACTTACTAGCCAATTCTTGCCATAGAGTAGCAGTTAATAGATATTTGTTGAATGAATAAATGGATGAAAAAGTGAAAGCTATTTATTTTTCTTTTTTAAATGAAGAAGGTCTTCCTAGTCTCCTTTATAGGTTCTTTGATAGCATGTTCCCAGTTTGGAGGAGTTCTTATTGCAAAGGGACTCATATGATCTTTAAGGGGATAGGAAAGCAGAAGGGAACAGAAGTCTGGAAATCAGTAGGGAGACCTGGGGTGAAAGCGGATAGTAAATTGCCCTATTCTAGGTAGAAAAACAACAGCAGAGGTGAGTTGAGGAGTTCACCATAAAGGTGAGATTTCATGATGTAAGGTCATTCTGTTAGGGTCCCACACTGACGCCATTCTGATAATTTTTCTTCTCACCCTCAACCTAGACAAAGAGAAGGTGCTTTCTGAGAAAGAAGAAAATTATTAAGAAATGATGACCCAACTTCTGTAATAAGATCCCTGACTCTTTCCCATTCTTAACAAAGAAATATTTGTCCTGACTTTGGGTGGGGGGAGTGGGATGCACTGAATAACTATTTTGTAAAGACTTAAAATTGTCTGTGTGCTTTTTTTTAATTTTATTTTTATTTTATTAAGTTATATTGTGATACTTTTCAGTCTGGGAGGCCTTTGTCCCCCAGGAGATATTTGGCAATATCTACGGATATCTTGGTCATCATAAATGGGGAAATGCTATTACTGATATCTAGTGGGTAGAGTCCAGGGATACTGCTAAATCTCCTACAAGGCACAGGATGCAAAATGTCAGTGGCATGGAGGCTGAAAACCCTCATGAGTGAACAAACTTCTTAGAAATCAAGACATTTTGACTTAGTGGTAGCACTAAAATGTTCCCTTCCTGCCTGGATGATTGTGCTTGATTGATGACTGAATTTGTTTGTCACATTATCTTTGGATTTGAAAGTCTAATATGGCAGTTGCATTTGTATGATGTGTCACTTGAAGAAATGGTGTCTGGATTTTAGTAATGCACAGTCCAAAGGCCATAAGGTGTCCCTCCTAGATATGATGTTTCATTCGTAATTGACTGTGGGGTTGAAGAGGTCCAAGAGAAACTAAAGATAGTACCTTGGCAGAATTACTTTGTATAACGATTGTACAATACTGTTCAAATTGGAAATTGCCTGAGCAGTTTCTTCTTTCCTTTTAAAATTGTGACAGGCTTCCTCTCTGCTCTGCGCCATATTGTGATTTTTAGTCTGATGTGGTCTACTGTTATTCCACTGCGTGTGTTTCCTTCAAAATGAAACTCTGCCACATCAAAAAATGAAACCCATGGAAAAGATTTGTAATAAATAAAACACTTTACATAATAACAATAGAAACGCTCCTTTCCCAGTGGAGCTGTTAGAGGTTGGTTGATGGAGATGCTTTAGGATAAATTGCTGCAAGGAAATGTAGGCACATTGGCGCAGGGGTTAGCAGAGGATAATGATACATTTACTGCAACACATGCCTTCCTGAAAGCAGATCACCTAAAACAATGAGGAAGTGATGAGAAGTGGAAAAGCTAGGTCCTTGATTTATTAAAAACATCTGCTGCCAAAAGACAAAAATAGGGGAATTTCTAGTCATTATGGCAAAGTGTTTTGCCTGTGTTATAAAAGTGGGGTCTTCAGTAGGTTGTTTATGCATTTTAATACCTCCAAGAGGAGAAGTATCTTTGTCACAGTCTCTCTCTCTCTCCATGTAGATATAAACAGATAAAGATGTTGGTATTGATGTAGATACCCTTGCTTCTGTCAGATATGTCTCTGCAGCTCCACAGTGGAGATGTGACAGTGACACTCTCTCACGGTTCTTTTCTTCATTGTTTTTTGTAAGAAAACAGGCTCTTCTTAAAGCTAAGATCTGAAAATGTCTTAAAGTAGAATTAGGTGTCTTTTTCTACCAAGCTGATTTAACGAGTTAGTGCTAGAATACACAGGTTTCCCCACAGGGGTGCAGGTGGGTGAAGTTCTAACAGCTATCACCTTGACGCATTGTCCTTTCATTAATTTCAAGACAGGTAGACGTAGCTGTTGTTGAGGACAATGACATCCCTTTTGAAATTATATTTTCAGATGTCATCCCCTCACTGTAGCCTTGCGGGGAATTGGGTGTGCTGGTGAGTGAACCTTCCTGTTGTATTGGGTCTCCTCATCCTCTCTCTGGGGAATGTTTAACCATACATGTGAAAGGCTGCTAAGAAAGATAATCAGTCTCAAATCCATATGTGGTTTTTTTTGTTATTGGTTTTCATTTGAGGAGATCCAGTTTTTACCAAGAGGACCCACTAGGGTGAATTCTGAGTCTTTTTATAATAAGACATTTTAAATTAAAGGCGCTAATATACTTAGCACCATATATATGCTTAGTTCTGCACTAAAATACCAAGGTTTCTCAAACTCAGCACTATTGATATTTGGGGCTGAGCAATTCTTTGTTGAGGGGGGAGGACATCCTCCTGCTCATTGTCAGTTGTTTAGAAGCATCAGTGGACTCCACTGGCGAAATGCCAATATCACCTCTTCCCATAGTGACAATGAAAAAAATCCCAGGTTCCTAGGTTTTGCTGATGATGCTCATCAGGGACACATTTTGAGAATTGCTGTATTAAGTTAATGCAGATAAGATATAGATAGATGAAAAAACTAGGTTACATGGAAAAACGGCTTTAATGCCTACATAGAGTTAGACCAGAGATGAAAGAGATGAGTGCTTTTATATGTATATTCATAATATAATTAACATTATGTAATATATATGCAATTAATATAACATATATATATGTATATTTCACTCATACTTATACTGAATACTCCAGGAGCATAATGCAACTTATTGCTGAAATATATTATTAACATGAACATTGCATACAGGCCACATCCAATTTAGGTTCTGAGAAAACTAGCAAGAACCCAGAACATTATAGGAATTCAATAATGGTTGACTCATAAAATTAATTATCTAAGGTTTCAAAGGCATGTTCTTTCCACTGTGATTTAAATTCTAGTTCGCTCTCTACATGATTCTGTGGGAGTATTTTCATTAACTACCCCTTGAATTATGTGTATTCCTTTTATATAGTAGATAGGCATACACATAGTTCTGTCTTGAACTGTGTCTAACAATTTTAACAGCAAAGAAGCTATATCCAGAATTCTGCTCCAAGCTGGCCACTGCTGGGAAAGAGATGAAATTTGCTTCAGAATTTGGTGGTCACTTCATTAAATGGTCTTTTGCCTTCTTGGAATTCTCCTATTCTTGGTTGTTGTAGGTAATTTGTGGACTCTGGATTGCTTATCTTATGCCCTAAATCCACCAGAAAACCACTGAAGTAGTTTGCTCAATGTAAGTCAGCTCTAAAGAATTGGCTGAAATGATCAAACTTACCTGACATGAAGTATTGATAAAAGGTTCCTCCATTTTAGAGTATATTTCCAACTGAAGACTGCTAGTGAATTTGCATAACCTTGTATGTGACAGGTGTTAATTAGACTTATTGGGGTGATAATTTAGTGGTATGTATAAATATCAAATTGTATTGTACATCTGAAATAAATATGTCATATGCCATTTATACCTCAATTTTTTTAAAAGAATGAAAAAACTAAAAATAAGACACTACTTGCAGTGTACTACACATGACTCTCTTTTCTGGTTGGTGTTCTTCTTCTTATAATATCAACTGCAGATCCCTTCATTCTCTTAGCACATCTGTCCCCCAGTCATCAACTGACCCCCTTGTTTATGGGATTACAGCTCTACAGCTCTTTTTTTTTTTTTAAATAGCCTGTCCTAGCTATGTTCTGTGAAATTACTCATGGCACTCTTCATTGACCACAAACCCCAAACACAATTCTGCACAATTCTACTAAAGCTAAGTATGTTCTAACCTCTTGTCTTTATCAAATTTAAACAATTTCTCAGGCATCCTCCTGGGCTTTTCCTCTCTATAGTAGAGTGGCCATAGGCCCTGGATTTTGTTTTGTTTTTTTTTTTTTAACTTTCTTGTTCCCAGTTCTTTTGTCCTTATGGATACCTTTAAATCATTTATATCCTATTTATTGACCTTGGTGTCCTAGAATGGGTTCTACAATATTTAAAAATGGGAGCTCATCACAAAAATAAAGTCCTATTCATTTTTATAGGATTCAGTTTTAACCCTTGATCATTCTCTGCTTTGCATTGTTATTCATTGTTTTGGGTGTGAGTCTTCTCTTTTCAAAGAGAAGTTAATTGGTGTTAATCAAGGGCTGTACCTTGTACACATCTTTCATAGAATCTTGCACCGTGTAGTTAAATATTCAGTAAACATCTAGCCAAGCCCATAAATGCAACTCTCAACTATATTTGCATAAAACCCAGTTCTTCATTTAAAAGAGTCAGGTACCAAAGATCATCAAATGAGGGAAGAATTTTTAGATCAGAACTTACTCCTGAATACCATGAAATCACAAAATTAATTCTATTTGAATAATTGGCCCTGGATGCTTATATATTATTTTTTCTATTGTGTTAATGCTTGTATATTTCATATAAGATAGAGCTTCCCATGATTTTTAACTTCTTAACAGTTAACTTTGAGGTCCAGATTGAGCCCTCCTTTATGTTTTAATATCACTTGCTCGGGTGTGTGCGTGTGCGTGAGCCAGCACATTCCTGAGGTCAATGAAAAACGAAAAGGAGGTGAAAGGAGAGGGAAGCTCAGCATCCATGGGAGGTTCCAGGAGTGTCTAGACTGTAAAGTAGAGCTTGCAAACATTTGTGTCATGGAGACTCAGGCTCAGAATTAATGAGATAATTTTCCACCTAGGATTTACTGGCTTTCAGAACCTTGGGGAACTTTATTTTTCAGGCAGTGAATTATCAGAGCAAGGATGATTATTAGATTTATTACAAATATCATTCCACGCAAACGTTAGGAATTGAAGTGGAACACCATCTACTGCGGGCTTTCTGCTGATTTGGAACGAGAATGATAATGAAGAGAATGTTTAGTATTTCTTGTAGTATGCTTATTGTCAAAGCTCACCAAGCAGAGAGCAATAGGAAATTCCACCCTTGAGCTTCTCCTGTAAATGCTTGCTCTGGGGTATTACTTTAGATCATTAAAATCTATTGGTGGTAAAGTTATTAAGAAAGGAATTAATATAAGAACCAGTATGGTATATACAGTTTAAAGACCATGGGGGCAAGAGTATTTCTTCTCCTCAGTGGTGAGTTATCTCATTGGTCTGAATCTGCACCTGCCTCCTGGGGACAGTCCCAATACAGGTCCTAATAATAACCACTGTTTTTTTAGACTAATCAGTGACAACGTCTGTGGCCATGCAAGGCAAAATATATGTATTGCTAGCATGCATTTACTGCTGACTTAAAAAAAAAAAATCAGTAAGTAACCTCAGTTGTCAAAAAGCTTTGTCAATTTCTAAAGCCCCTAGCCAGCAGTAGTCACTCTAACAAAATAAGCGAGTTTAGTCACCAGGATCCATGAGTCCCCAGGGTCCATGAACTGGGTGCTAAATGCAATTAAGCCTCTGGGTCTTGATGGATAAAATCCTCTCCCAGGCACAGACCACCAGGCAGAAGCTCTTTTGACACAGTTCCGTTTGAATTTGACAACCAATTTGAGAGTGATTATGTGCACCCTCACCCCAAATTTAATTACCCCTGCATCTGTTGTGATGCAGCTTGTGATGAGCAAGCTGCCACCACTGCATTCTTACTGAGGTTGTTGCCTCCTTTCATTTATCCTCAGGCAGTGGCTTTGCACATACTCTGGTTGGCCATCACCCTCAAACTGTTAGATCCCCACACCAGGCTTCGCGTGCAGCAAATGCTGGTCGCTGGCTGAAACACGCTGGAGAGCAGTTGCTATTACCCAACCACCAGTCTCTCTGCGGGAGCAGGGAAAGAATGGGAGCCACGATGATTCATTGACTGTGTCTGTGCTGGTAACTCACAGGATATGTTCAGCTGTCAATACAACTGCAGACTCTTCCTGAATGGTTTCGCCAGTTGCCAGTTTAGCTCAGTGATCCATGAAAGAGTTTGGCTCTCTTCCTCTCTCTCTTTTTCTCTATCTCAATCTCTCTTTTCCCCCTTTCTCTCATAGTTTAGTTCTTCATTTTCTTAATAAATAAATATATCTGTATTTATCATCTATCTATTATCTATTTATCAATCATCTATCATCTATCGTCTATCATCTATTTATCATCTATGTATGTATCTATCTATCATCTATCTATCTATCTATCTATCTATCATCTATCTGTCTATGTAGAGAGAGAGAGAGAACAGGTATTTGGGGATGTTTTTAAACCCCATTTCCCACTTCATGGTGCCATTTATTTTTTGACATTAGGGAACACTTGACCCCTTAGGCCCCTGGACCCCTTAGTCTAGTGTAAAATTTAGTTAATGACTGCATCAGAATACCAAGAAAAATATAATAAAATAAAATGAAGTGAAAAGAAGGAAGGAAGGGCAAGCAATGAGCCTATAGGGCATGAAGTGAAAGTCATTCTCAAGGTAAGTTTGGTACTTTTAGAAGTGTTCCTGGGAAGTAACACTTTGGATGTATATCTCTTGTCCTGGTGACCTATATTCACGCAAACTAAATTTTCTGTACTTTCTGAGCTAAAAATAGTTCTAGTTCAATTGTTGATATATGCAAAACTGAAAATGCTGACACTTTCCTCCTTCACTGCCAGGATTACAGAGTTAACTGGGAAAGACTAGGAGTTTAGGCCATGGTAGCCTTTGTTCCCACACACTGCACCTCAGAGTTTGTATCACCGTCCGTGTGCTGTTAAGGGAGTCAGGGAAGAAGGCAAGACCAAGCCTCAGCCGATGTTTGCTATTTACAAAAATAGATTAAAGTTTCCATCACACTGAAAATATGTTTAGTTTTATCAACTGCCTAGAGGAACAAAAACATGTATCATTCAGAGAACTTCAAACAGCAGTTTATACACTCTATTTTTCTTTACGAATGGGTGGACTCAAAATATTCTTAAATATTTCCCATATTACCAACTTTACCCACCAATACGCTGTGTAATTTTTAAGAACTCACTCATTCCATTTGGTTGTTCTGTCTACACACTAGGAAATGAAAGGCAGCCATGTTGGTATCGGGTTAAATACAATGACTTTGAAATGAAATTAGATCTACAGGTTTCTCTTTGTCCTCCTATGTTTGTCCAATAAAGTGATTGTGTTCTTTATGATCTCCATGTAAGTACAGTCTAAATGTTCCATTTATCTGCTTGTTCTTATAGTCACTTACTCCCCCACAATAACTTGTACATAAAAAAAGAATCATCGCTTACTGACATTTTCAGAATTTCCAACACCAGAATCTCCAGAGAGATATGCTGGCAAACTGTGCTAAAGAACTAGGCTAGGCTTCTATTTTTGGCTTTGGATCTTTGTTTCGTTTTATGTTTTTAATCATCAAGGCCCCCTAAGACTATTGGAAACATGGTATCACTGAATAACTATAATCAAGAAATTTGGAGTCAGGCAGAAATGGGCTTTGGCTCTAGCTCCTCCACTCGGTAAGTATGGAGTCCTAGGCAAGTTACTTTACTCTGTTTTGCACTTGTTGAATGGGATGATGCTCCTTTTTTTATATGCTGGTTATATGAATTACATGAGATAATATAGAGAAAGTGCTAAGCAAGATAATCAGTCAATATTTCTTGTGATAATGGTACAATTTTCTCTAATGAGATGACTTTGGGGAGTGTGGTAAGACATATTTTTGTTTGTTGGATCGATGCACCACTACTGGCCCAAGGATCTTGATGATGATCATGCTGGTGGGATAAAACCCAAAGTCACACTGTTATGCTTTCTTTAGTTTTTTTTATGTCCCTCATAAGCTACTGTCGACTCTTTATTGCTGATTTTACTGTGATATTTAAATGTGGTCTTGTAATATTTCTGCTTACTCATGATAAACATGAGAATATCAGAATACAAAACTAATGACAAAACTGTAAACAGACCACGTAGGAGACAGGAAGCCATTCCTGATAACTGTTTCAAGATTGGTCACTGAGTTGCTATTTGAATGTAGACAAGTCTTTGACAAATGTGAGCCTGTCTTTCAGAAAAGCCATCCTCATGATGAGATCCATTTTTAAGCTTATAAAGGCAGTCTTACAACTTCAGTACTTAATATTTTTTTCAAGATAACTGCATTTATTGGGATTTCAACTGCATCCTATATTTTCCTTTCCTGACAGTAATATGGAAGCAGTTAAATTATACAATAGCAACTTCATTGTAGAGTAAAACTTCAGTAATTTCAGGGTACCAGAGAAGAGGGGCACCAATCTAACAAAACTCATTGTGCTTTTCTAAGTGATTGTATGATAAATTCACTACCCATCTCTAAGAATAAGAGTAATAAAGCATTAAAAATAAAACATTTGTTCAAACATGAAACACTTGAAGGATAATAATATCATAATAGTATTTTACTTTAAATTAGACCTCTTTCTTACAAAAATGAGTCCACACTTATGGTTATTCAAAATTGTTGATAATGGGGAATGAAGTATGCTTGCAAAGGAAAATGGCACATGTATGAGTTGGGAATGGAGAGAGTGTTGTTGCGGCTTTGGAAGATTGAGGGGTTCCAAATACTTTCTAAGACAGGTTATAACCAATGGATATTGAATAAATTATATCCTTCTGTTCTAAATCTAAAATGGCTGACCTAAAATGTCTCAGCAAACATTGCTGAGAATGCACAAAGAAAGTGCATTGTCTCATTTTTAAATTGATGGTCCGTTTTAAATATATATTTTGACTACTTGTTGCCAACTCAGTTTGATCTCTTTCTCTACTTCTATTTAAGTAACCTCTTAAACAACAATATCTCTTCTAGGATTCAGCTTAAAGATGTCTGGCATCAAGTGATCATAAAATATGATCATATGGTAGTTATAATAGTACATATTGTATAATAATAATATAATAATAATATATAATAAAATATGATATAATAGTAAATAATTTGGGCCCTTACTAAAATCCAGGGACCATGCTATGAACATTTCACATGTTATTTAATTTTATGGTATGGATGTGAAGATAATCACATGTGACATTGGATATCATAAGAAGAGTTCACCTTTTGGTTTGGTTTTGTTTTTTTTTAACAGATATACTGAGATATAATTCACATACCATATGATTCATCCATTTAGAGTGTTTGCTGTTTTAGATAAGGTGGTTAGGAAAGATTTTTATGTGAAAGAGGCATGGGAGAAGAGCTCAGCATGTCAGGAGGATAGATCTTTGAGATACCATAGGAAAGATACCCTTGAGAAGGGCATTCCCATTAGAGTGAACAACCAGCCATAGCTTGGCTAGAATGCAAAGAAACTCTAAAGAGAATTGTATTTTGGTATTCTCATTATTATGAACTGTCTTTAGGGGATTTTGAGTAGGGCTGCCTTACTTTTCAAAAAGTCCACTGTACTGGTATCTAGAGAAAGGTTGAAAAAAACCAGTTAGGTGCTTTTTGCATGACATGGGCCAGAGAAAATGGTGGCTTGCACTAGGTTTGGAAGTGTGAAGAATAGCAAGATTTGTGTCATACATTAATTCTCAACTGCAACTAATTTTGCATCCATTAATAATTCCTGACCCAGCAAAAGTAATTGATATCAGCTGTGTGTGGTGGTTGGCCACCAGGTCATGGAACCTGATCTATCACTGACTTGGCTGCCTTGCCCTTTTCTTAAACTTGTTTACTTTGAAGCAGCGGTTCTCAAACATTACCATAAATCTGAATCCACTGCAAGCTTTGTTAAAACAGACTGCAGGGCCTCTCCCCCAGAGTAATTGATTCAGTAGGTTTTAGGCAGAGCTTAATAATTTGCATTTCTCACAAGTTCCTAGCTTATAATGATGCTACTGGTCAGGGGACCACACTTTGAAAACCACTGCTCTGAATCAGCAATTGACTAACTTCTTCTATAAAAGGGACAGATAGTAAATAATCTGGGTTTTGGGTGGTCACAGACTGTCACAGCTACTCAACTCATGAACTATATGTAAGACATATAGTGTATAAGGCACAGGTAATATGTATATGAATGAGCATGGCCATGTTCCAGCAAAATGTATTTACACAACCAAGGCCATGCTGCCTCTGCCCTAGATCATTTACTCTGGTCCCAGCTACCTCCATCTGCCCAATATTCTCATACTTATTTTAGAATATATTTATATATGCACTTTCATGTGTGACTAGCAATCTGTTCCTTAATATATCAAAGCTTTCTTTAGTGTATTCTTTTTACATATTACTGATGATACAACAAATTAATGTCTCTGGTATCATATTGTGAGAATGTGATTGTTTTATAAGTTCTCAATACTCCATTTGAAAAGCTAGGAAGACTAAGAGGAAATCATTCTGGGAACCATCTGTTAATTTTGAAAAGCCAAAATGTATCAGTGAGGCTATCTGTTCTTTAATAACAATTTCCCATTATAATCAGTTCTCTTGGGCACCTGGGTGGCTCAGATGGTTAAGCATCAGCCTTCAGCTCACGTCATGACCCCAGGGTCCTGGGATCGAGTCCTGAATTGGGCTCCCTGCTCAGCGGGGAACCTGCTTCTCCCTCTCCCTCTGCTGCTCCCTCTGCTTGTACTCTTTTGCTCTCTTTCTCAAATAAATAAATAAAATCTTAAGAAAATAATCAGTTGTCTTATCAATAAATCCATTACGATGAGATAAAAAATGATTGAGGAGGGGAGAACTATATTAAATTAAAAAGTGTATACTGTCATCTTGGCAGACTTATAAATGTAAATATAATGAGATAAATAATGAGAAATATTTGTGGGAGGTAGCTGAAATGAGTGTGACCTCTCAGTTTTCCAGATTTTCTTTCAAGAATGCAAAGAAAATCGTCGCCTACAGTTTTCAGTAAGACTGACAACAGTTTGACGGCTTTGCTAGTTATTTATGAATCTACAAAATATATGGCTCATAGCTGCCTTGTTTCAAAGGAATACATGTAACTAAACTAGTAAGATGGGCCATGTCACAGAAACACTAATTAATAAAACACTGCAGTGTTGTACATAATTTGTATTTGCTTGGTTTTTTATCCTGTTTTGTAGAATAAAAGTATCAACACCTGATTATTTTTTCACATTGTAAGGTGTGAATATTAAGGCTTTCTCATTTATTTTGCAGATCCTTCTTGTGTACCTAAAATGCAAGTTGAAGAAAAGTAAATAATTTGCCATTTGCTTGGTGTGTGTGCACACGTGTGTGTGTGTGTGTGTGTGTGTGTGTGTGTGGAAGTTTTAAGTGATTAGTTTTTAAAATTAGTACTTTTTCATGGAAACAACATGACCAAAAATAGGTCACAGAATTTTCAGATCCATTAAAACAGAAGTTTATGAGGAAAAAAATCATTATTATGAATAGAAATAAGGAATACATACCTAATTAATTACCACATAAATTCTAAGTCAAAATCTATACAATTGCATGGATAGTTATGTGTATATGCATATATATATTAATATATAGAGAGTCTTTTCATTGACCTTTTAATCAAATTGTTTTAAAATACAGAATTGTTCTTAAATTTTAAGTCATTTTGAATATTACCATATGCAATTAAAATTTGAAAGAAAAAAAAATCTTTTGAATAAAAGAAATAAGGACGAAGCTACCCAGATACTCCTTGACACTAAGATGATTTACAAAAATCACAAAAGGTAGGAAGATGTACATATCCAAGTATGTTGTCTTTAATATTGCTAAGGGAGGATCATTTTTCACGATGTTGCTTTTGTGGCTTTAATCAGTCTGGTTTAACTGTCTTGAAGGATTACACCCAAGTGCCTCTCACTTTGCTAAATAATTTCACTACCTTACTAGTTTGGACTCAGTAGTGACCTGATCCCACTGGTAAACGATGGAGGCTGATGGGTTTACCTGCCGGGAATAAAGATAAATGAAGTAGCTATCATGAGTATGCTGACATTAGTAAGAAAATAAGGACAAACAAGGACATATAGTTTCAAGTATCCATAAAGGTTAATTTTAGATCTTTTTTTTCAAATGAAGGAGAGCAGCTTTAGATGAAACTGAACAGAACGTAGCTCCTTTAATGTGTGCTATTCAAAGTGTTCAGGAACCACATCATCTGCTCTTTCCAGGTCAATGAGACAAGAAAGCAAATACCCACGCTGCATCCCTAAAGTGTTTCTAGGATCTGAAAATAGTAAGTGGATATCCCTGGTATATAAGACTTTCTATTGATCCCTGTCCTACCCTAAGCAGCTGTCAGAAGATATACAAGATGAATATTAAATCAGATGAAAAAGATACGTGAATTCATATTAAGTAAAAAAAAATTGTTTGTAAAACATTATGTAGAATGTGAGACCAAGGAAGTGCATGTTTATGTGTTTAGAGATAAGAGAAGGACTATAATAGAAGAGGAATTTTGGAAAAGTATATCCCACAGAATTACTTATCATCTCTGGGGCTATGATGTATGGGTGGTTTTATGTTGTTGTTGTTTGTTTGTTTTTAAGTAGACTCCATGCGCAGCAGGGAGCTTGAACTCACCACCCAGAGATCAAGATCTGAGCTGGGATCAAGAGTTGGAAGTTTAACTGACTCAGCCATCCAGGTGCCCCTGGGTGGTTTTATTTTTAATTGTAGTCAATTCAATTGATGATAGTTTTTTTTCTGTGATAAATACATTTCACTTTCATAATTAAAAAAAAAACTAAATGAATTCTTTCCCAAGAGTACCAACTTGTGATTATATACTAGATTGGCCAGGCTCCCAGAATTTAGACAATTGGGTGGAGTTTTGACATCAAAGCACCAGTACAGATCATGAATTAGGCATTAAAGGTAAATGGATACATAATACATTCCTTAATTACTCATCAAGTTTGCTCTGCAAAGAGTGGGCATTGCAAATCAAGTACTGCCCCAGTAACCTCACCAGACATCACAGTAACAGCAGTTAATGATAATATTTAGCAATACCTATAGAACAGATGGATTCCATGGCATGCATTAACTCCATTTGTGTTACATAAAGAAAAGTGCCCAAATGTATCATTTTGTCGATAACCAGCAAATGAGAAAATATATACCCTCTCCTCCCTCCCCCCCCTTTTTTTATACTTCAAGGAACAGATCCAACCCCACTTCTTTATAAATACACTCTTCATTTTCAGCTCAAATTCAATTCCCAATTTCTATTAACAAAAGCACCCCTTGCCAGATTTGGAGACTGTTGGTTGCTTTTTCATGTGCATACCTCATTTCTTCCAAATGACTATAAACTCACTGAGAATAGAGCTTGCTTATTACAACCTTGAAGTCACAATACAGTGTTTTTCATATAATAGGCTTTAATATCTATGGAAGGTAGTTGCAGTGAAGAGACAGTAGCAATTAAAACTCAGTCCCACACTAGAGCCTGACACTAATTAGTAGAGTGACCTTGGACTATTTCCTGAAACTCTCTGTTCTTCAGTTTCTCATTTGTAAATAGATATAACAGTTTTGACTGCTCTGGGGGGTAGGAGTGTTTTCTGTGTTCCAGGCACTATTTTATGTATTTACCGTATAATCGCCCTCTGAATCTTCACATCAATCCTTTATAGGTCAGTTTTATTGTGTATTTCCATCTTTCAGGTGAAAAGGCTGAGGCTCACAGAGGTTCGGTGACATGACTAAAGTCTCAGAGCTATGGGCTGAAGAACCAGGACTCAAACCCCACAGCTTGCTTGCAGAATGCCCACGTTGAACCTCGGCACAGCATCGCCTGGCACAGAGTAAGCACACAATAAATATTAGCTATGCTTATTATGGTTTTGTCAGAGGTTTACTTCCCTGCTCCCTGCAATGGTCTTTAATTATATTTACATTCCTCCAGTCGTCACTTGCTGCCCCTCTTGCTCCCGATTGTCTTAACATTAATATTCCTGAATGCTTGGACCCTGAAGATTTGGGGCCAATTATTGTGTAAAATATCCCTCTGTCTGGGCTTTGCTGATTTTTTAAATAATTAGATTTAGATAATGCTTATTTGGTGAGAATATCACAAAAGTGATGCTATATTTTCATTCCATCCTGTCCCATGACAGACCATTTTGATTTATCCCATTTTTGGGGACCTTAACTTTGATCTTTTGGATAAGAAGGTGTCTGCCAGGAAAGAAAAATAAAAAGGATTCCTCAATATAAAATTACTGTCACTCCCTTTCTAATTAATACATGTGTTTTGTGGAGAGGAACTTGAAAATATGTAAATATCCTTCTATTCATCCAATTTCAAATTTATTAATTGCTTTATATCAGAATAGATTTAAAAGATTCTTGTATAATTCAATATATATATTTCATTTGTATCAAATTTTATCATTATTACTTTTTTTTGTTTTGCAAAGTGATAACAGCAGAGTTCCCACATATCTACCTGACCAGTGTCTCCTAACACGATACCTTATATTACCATGATACATTTCTCAAACTAAGAAATTAACATACATACAATTTATTAACTAAACTACAGGCTGTATTTTTATTTCATCAATTTTAGTTTTTGGTTTTCTTTTGTTTTGTTTTTAAGTAATGTATGTTTTCTGTTCCAGAATCCAACCCAAGATAGCACTTGGCATTTAACCCACCTGGTTGTCATTATCTCCTTAGGACAAGTTTTTAATTTTTGCTTTTGTTTTATGACTTTAACACTTTTGAAGATTCCTGGTTAGTTATTCTATAGAAAGTGGCTCCGTTTTGGATAACCTAATGTTTTCTGATGATTATACTGGGATTCTGGATTTTGTTGGAACATACCACTGAGGGGAAATGTCCTTCTCATTGCTTTATACAGCAGGTATGCAATGTCAACAAGACTTATGATAGGTGATGTTGACCTTGATCACTTGGATGAGTTGGTTTCTACAGGATTCTCAACACTGAATTACTATTTTTCATTTTATACACTCTATTTATTAGTAGTGGGTGGCTAAATTCCTTCCACACTCGAGGGGAAGGAATTTAAGGGATCAGAATATGAAAGTATATGTAGAGAACCATAATTTGGTTTTTAAAAGGCCTTCTCCAAGTGAATCTGTGTTTTGTTTTGGTTTTCTGTCTGTTTTTTGTTTTTTTGTTATTTTTTTCCATGTAGGGATTTCATATCCATTATCTATTCCTCTCTCTTTTTCACCTCCAGCATCGAACCAGCAACCAGTCATGTTTTTCCTTATAAAATAATTATTTTCTACATCACCTTTAATTAGCTCTCACTTTCATAAAATCCATGTATCATATATAAGCAAAACATGTACATTAAGAACACAAACACATACATGTGATGTTAATGGTTCTGCAGAAAGAATATTTTGAGAAATACAATTTCAATTAAACATAAGTGTGCATTGAAATGCCTCAAAAGGTGGGCGTATTTGTGATTCCACAGTTAATTACAAATTTTCCCTTTTTTTATATGGTTTAATCTTTGGAAACATGTTTCAAGAAACTCCTGGAAATGCTACCCTTAACTTGATTAACTATAATGGATTCCCTAGTCCTTTCTCACTGTCTTCTACCTGGAGAGACCTTCTCTTCCTTTGTCCAAAGTCAAAATTGCCTCCCCAGGAAAGGAACCACCTTCCACTCTTCTCTGCTTTGACTTTTCAAAAAAATAATCACTTGCTATACTCAACTCCCATATCACTTATTTGACATTACTCTTAGAGAATGTTATGTTCTTTATTAAACAGCAACACATATCATTCATTCTGTAGTAATACCGTCTTTCCAACCAGATTATCAATTTCTTATAATAAAACTTATTTTATGTGTGTGTTTATTTTGTTTTTCCTAGCTGAGTGTTTAGAAAGCACGCCTTCACAGGTTTTTGATGACTGAATGATAAATATCTTGCTTTCAATCAGAGAGCTAGCTCCTTTGTAGCAGGACCTGGCCTGAGATCTGGGTGCTCTGATTCTCAGGCTTGTACTTGCTCAGATAAATAAAAGTTATTCCAATTATAGATAATGTGCAGAAATGAAATTGGCTTAGGACCATTTGACCATGCTCCCAATTTGAATATGGTTTATTTCAGACAGTATTAACAATTCTAAGCATATGAACAAAGTATTTGCAAAATTCTACATGAAACCAAAAATCTATTTCCGAAAGCTGTCTTCACCTCCAGCTTATTTGAAGCCAGCTGGGAAGGAAAATGAATCTTTGTATTTTCATCTAAAGAACTTCAGAAATTATACAGTCTCATTTCAAGTCATTGTGTGTTTGACCCATTTTTACTATAGGCATTGTTTTTAGGCCTTCATTGTTGTGTGAAACACACACTTTCAACTCCTCCATGTTTCCTTGCAGCTAAATTATATCTCAGTATATTTGCCTACTCACCAGGATTCTAGCATGTTCCTAGTTTTTAGTGGGTATAGGCCAGGAATGCTAAGGTACTCTAATGCATAATACACTCTAGTACAACAAAGATGCTTTCAGTGTTCTGTAGGACTTCCAAATATCTGGCTAGATATGCCTTTTAATGAAACAGTTGTTTGTAATTATATATGGTAACAGTGATAACTATAATTCTAATAATATTGATTAAAACCAAGAGAAGATCAAGAACTCAGTTAAGCTGGGAAAGAGATAGTTGAGCTCTCAGGTTATCAGAATTTCTGGTTAAAGCAACAGGTGGAAAATGAAAGAGTTTATTTACCCTTTAATAGTTTACTGTGATAGTATGAGCAAGACTATAAAAACCTGAGAACACATCAACTCATCTGATTTCATTTTCCACCATGGAATAGCATACTGGCTGAGGGTCACGTGGACAGCAAAGACATGGAGATCATCTCACTGTTGAGGGAATCCTAAGAAGAAGGTTTGGACAGTTTTAAGGACCCTGAGGTTGGAAGTGGGGATATGTGAGGGGAAGGACTGGTAGGAGTACTGAGTCAGAGTGGGGAAAACTGTCTTTGAGGTTCCCACCTTCTCATCTTGCTTTGCCTAAGGAGCACTTCTGCCTAAGACCTCAGATAAGGACACCTAGGAACAAGGACTCCTAGTTTAGGAATGCAATTGTATAAGAGCATGACCAGCCAGGGGGCCTGAGTCCTTGATGGCATCTCCTTCAGGAGACTCCAACAATCTGGCTGTGCACAAAATCTCATGTGACCAGGGCAGCGCTCCTCTGTGATGCCTGCTCACAAGCCTTTATAATTGTCTATATGGTAAAGCCCCAAAAAACACACTTAGGTCTTTAAATTTTTATTTATTTAATTTTAAAAAAGAGAGAGAGCTTGCATGGGTAAGTGTGCGGAGGGGCAGAGGGAGAGAGAGAATCTCAATCAGGCTTCAGGCTCAGCTCAGAGTCCGACGTGGGCTCGATCTCAGGACCCTGATATCAAGAGTCAGACACTTAACCAACTGAGCCACCCAGGTGCCCCCACACTTAGATTTTTTAACCAGGAACCAACTTTTCAGAGAATGCTTCTAGTACCCAGTGTGAACAAGGCACAATTCTAAGTGTTTCACAAATGATAAGGTATTTAATCCTCATAAAATCCAATTAGATTATCACCACTTCCATATTACACATGAGAAAACTGAGGCACACAGATATTTAAGTAATTTGCCCAAGCTCCCACTGTTGCAAAGTAGCAGAGCCAGGATTTGAGCCCAAGAAATCTGGCTTGAGTGTCTCTGAATCAACACATGATACTTATTTTCTTTATAAGCCTAGAATCAAAGTCTATCTCCATACCAACACTAAACACTATTGTAAAGTCTTAATATAGTGAGTTTTCCAGAAATGTAACTACTATATAAAATGTGGCAGTGTTATTCTTATGTTTTTAAGCTTACCAAGAATCGCTTATCATTTCAGAAAATCAAACTTTTAATGACAACACGGTCCTTGAATTGTCAGTGCATCACACCTGTACCACGGTGCGTTTGTAGCAAACAACAGAAATATAAGCATCTGACTGCTTCATTATATCCCCTAGAGTCATGCTGAGTATTGGCACATTGAAATGCATATTATTCTCTAGTTCACTCCATTCAGGTTTTTGTTTTGTTTTGTTTTGTTTTGTTTTTGCCTAGTCAGGCTTATTGGAGTAAAATTGAATACACTAAAATTCAACCTCTTTCACGTGAACAGTTTTATGAATTTTGGAAAACACATACAGTTGTGTAGCCACCAATCAAGATATAGAACAGTTCCATTAACCTCCAAAATTTCCCTTGTGTCCATTTGTAGACTGTGTCCATTTGAGGCTTCATACATCTAATAGACATATGATACATACTGAGAGGTAGTAAGTGTATCACTTTTTCTACTTATTATGGATCCGTATGTATCAGTAGTTCACCTACTTTTATTGCTGAGAAGTATTCCATTAAATGAGTGTACCTCAGTTGCTTGTTGATTCATTCACCGAAGGACACTTGGGTTAATTTCAGTTTGGGGTAATTATGAATAAATCCTCCACAGACCTTCACATGCAATGAGTGTGAGTGTGTGTGTGTGTGAACATCAGTTTTTATTTACCTTGGATAATGACCGAGGAGTAAATTGCTAGGTTATATAGGTTGTATAATAACTTAAGAAACTGCCAAACTGTTTTGCAAAGAGACTAGACAGTCATCCCTGTCACACAGAGGGAATATGTTCCAAAACCCCTGGATGGTGCCTAAAACCACAGATGGTACCAAACCCTATATATGCTGTTTTTTTTTCCCTATACATACTTACCTATGATAAAATTTCATTAGTAAATTAAGTGCAGTCAGATTAACAATAGCTAATAATAGAATAAGACAATTATAACAATGTACTGTCATAAAAGTGATGTGACCAAGGCATCTCTCTCTCTCTCTCTCTCTAAGCATCTCATTGTCTTGTACTCACCCTCCTTGTGAGGATGTGAGGTGATAAGAGCCCTGCATGATGAGAGGGAGAGAGGGGAGTGATGTAGGCATTGGGATGTAGTAAGAGGCCACCATGGACCCTCTGATGATACTTCAGAAGGAGGATCATCTGCTTCAGCATCGTGGTTGACAGCAGGTAACTGAAACCACAGAAAGTGAGAATCCAAATCCACAGTTGAGGGAGAACTAGTGTCATTTGACATTCCTACCAACAGTGTATGAGCTTCTGCCCACTTTGTATCCTCACCAGGGGGTGACTTAGTCAGAAATTCCTTTTTTGTTGCTTCTGACATGTAGTATGTCATATTATGGTTTTCATTTAAATTTCCTTATTGACTAATAATGTTGAGCATTTTTCTTATGTTAATTTGCTTCCTGTATATCATCATGTATGAATTGTCTGTTATTTTGCCCAATTTTTTTAATTTAATTTTATTATGTTATGTTAGTCACCATACATTACATCATTAGTTTTAGACGTAGTGTTCCATGATTCATTGTTTTATTTGCCCAACTCTTATTCTTAGTAAATTGTCAATTGAAGCATTATCAAATATGTTTTACTAAGATTCCATCCCAACTTGTGGCCTACCTCTTTATTTTTTTTTGACAGTGACTTTTGAAGAAAAGTTTTTAAATTTTTTTTTAAAGATTTTATTTATTTGAGAGAGAGAGAATGAGAGAGAGAGAGCACATGAGAGGGGGGAGGGCCAGAGGGAGAAGCAGACTCCCTGACGAGCAGGGAGCCCGATGTGGGATTCGATCCAGGGACTCCAGGATCATGACCTGAGCTGAAGGCAGTCGCTTAACCAACTGAGCCACCCTGAACTTTTCAAGCCTGAAAAGTTAATTTTGACGCACCAAATTTATCAGAATTTTTTTTCCTTTCTGGGCCACACTTTTGGTATTATGTCTAAGTTATATTTGCCAAATCCAAGATCAAAAATACTTTTCTGCAATGGTTTGCTTCTAGTAGTTTTATAAGTAGGGTTTATGTTCAGGGCTTTGAGGTGTGATATGAGTTGAGGGTCATTTTTGCATTTGTATAGTGAATTGTCTCAACATCATTTATGGAAAACATTTGTGGCAAATGATACAATTACTTTGTACCTTTGTCCAAAATGAATTGACCATATTGTGTGTGTCTATTCCTGGAGTCTTTACTATACACCAATGATCTAGGTGTGTATCGAGTGCCAACCCAACATTGTCTGGATTATTGTGCTTTTATAGTAAATTTTGGAAATAAGGCCATGTGTATCCTCCAACTTTATTCCTTTTTGTCAGCATTGTTTTGACTATTCTATTTCCTTCACTTTCCCACAGAACATTTAGAATTGGCCTGCCGATTTCAAAAAAGAAGAAGAAAAAAAAAACCCACTTGCTAATTTTTTGGATTTGAGATTATATTGAATCTGTAGGTTAGCTTGGGGACAATTTATATCTCAACCAGACTGGTTTTCTCTTTCACATTACTTGTGACTGCCTGTTGATTAACCTGGTGCTAGGGACAGCCTCAGTCTTAGGCATGCCCTGAATTTCTGGGTCTCTTGCCAGTCCTTCTCAGTGATCTTGCTCCTCATCCCTATAGTTACCAAACTCTGCCTTTTTGGTGAGACTCATCAGCAGTGATTCTGCCTGTGTTGCAGGGACAGGAGACCTCTTAGATTCGGACCCAGCATGATTCCAAGTTCTGTCTGCAGTGTGGAGTGTTTCTTCTTTTACCCTTTCCCTCAGCCACAATGTAACTTCCTTGTGTCTTTGTAAGATAAGAGTTGTTCCCACTTCTTAGCAGTTTCTTGTTTCTTGTTGTCTCTTGTTTCAAGCTTTAGTTCCCTAGAAGAGTCCAGGGCTAGGGCCCAGCTGGGATGTTATGTTTTACCTGCAGTGGCAGGCACTCTCCTCCTCCTGAAGGAGGTAGATCAGAAATCTAAATAGAGGGGTGCCTGGGTGGCTCAGTCGGTTAGGCATCTACCTTCAGCTCAGGTCATGATCCCGGGATCCTGGGATCGAGCCCCACATCAGGCTCCTTACTCAGCAGGAAGCCTGCTTCTCCCTCTACTGCTCCCCCTGCTTGTGCTCTCTCTCTTTCTCTGTCAAATAAATAAATAAAATCTTTAAAAAAAATCTAAATATAAAAAGTAAATTGATTAAACTTCTAGAGGAAAACATTGCATTAGACAAAAGTTCCCTAGATGTGATATGGAAAACATTAATCATAAAAATTAATAACTGACACTTTCAAAATTGAAATATTTTGGTCTTGAAAAGACACTGTTAAGAAAACAACAAGTTAAAAGACAGACCTGAAAAAAATATTCACAATACAACATCTGACAAACACCTTGCATCAACCACATACAAAGAACTCTGACAATTAAGTGAAAAGAGAATTCAATTTTAAGTGTGTAAAACATTTGATATGACATTTCACAAATAAGAGACCTGAATGATGAAGAAGCAAATCAACAGCTTCTCAACATCATTAGTCAGTTATTAGGAAAATGAAAAGTGAAATCATAATGAGATACTTATAATTACTGAGTGACTAATAATTAAAAACTGATAAAACCAAGGATTGGCCTGAATGTGTAGCAACAGGAGCTCTGATATACTACCAGAAAAAATGTAAATGATACAATTATTATTATTTGTTTTAACATTCTTGTGCAAGTTTTTGTATGGTCAATATGTTTTCATTTCTTTTGGAGGGGGAATGGAATTGCTGGGTCTCAGGGTAACTTTACGTTTAACATTTGAAGAGTTGAATGATACAATTACTTTTGTAATTCTTTCGAAGTTTCTCTAAAAGTTCAATATATATTACTTTAAGAATAATTCATTGGATTCCTAGGTATTTACTCAACAAAAATGAAAACATATAGCCACACAAACATTTTACATGAATATTCCCAAGAAACTATCTAATTTTAAAAAGTTGATTGGATAAACAACACATATATCCATAGAACAGAATACTGTTCAGCAGGAAAAAGAGTCAAATTGCTGCTACACGGAACAATATGAAAGTGTCTCAAAATCAGTGTACTGAGTGAAAAAAGCCAAACCAAATAGAATACCAACTACCTAATTTCATTTATATAAAATTTTAGAAAATTTATGCTAACATGTAGGGTAAGACCACAGATCAATGGCTTTCTCTTTGGGGTAGAAAGGAGATGGTTTGCCAAGGAGCATGAAAAATCTTTTAGTTAGGAGTAAGGGAAATGTGTATCTTAACTGTGGCAGTAGATTCACACGCATATACATTTGCCAAAGCTTATATAAGAGCACTATTTAACTAAGCACAGTTTATTTTATGTAAGTTATATGTCAATAAAATTGATTTAAAAACATGTTGGATCCAATAGGTATGAGAACATTAGGTGTAAATAGAAAACAGACATTCAAACAGATGAACAACATTAACCTTGGAATAGAAATAGATATACTTATGCTATTTATTATAGCAGACTAAAACTATAATATTCAGAAACTATTGGAACACCCCTTTTCCCTCTATAAAAGGAAGATAATGTCCACCTATGAGTTACCCTGAGGTTAAAATGAAAACAAAATATACAAAGCACTTAATACATGCTAGATATATGTTTTTTCCATTTTATTTTTGAAACACTATTACTCTTGTTTTCCTTGAATGTTTTTTGTGTGTGATTCCAACTGCTTGGAATAGTTTTCCTGCTACATAACCCATCCTTTAAAATCAAAGCATTGTTTTTCATTCAGTTTGAAACATTACTTTCCCCCCCCCCCCCGTATTTACCATTTACATATTTTTTGTTGACCAAATGTTATTCACTTATAGCATAATGAATTGCATTATATTCATGGGGGAGAATACTTAATGTTTATCTTTTGAATTGCATTTGCACTGCATGAATGAATAAGAATGTATAGAATAGTAAAACTCAAATACCAAAAACGACATCCTAATGTAGTGTTTATATGAGAATGTGTGGTCAGAAGCAGAGTACACCACATATTAAGGAAGGGACATTTACATACCTGGGTTGCAGAAACTGTGACTTTATTTCCTCTGAATTCCTAAATGCACACTTTCTTTGCCTTCTGATACCTTCAAGATGAGTTCTCAAAACAATCTGAAAAACCAGTTGTTAAGGAGGATCTAAGTACTATAACATTTTAATCTAGAATATACATAGGATTTAAACTGGGAATTTAAATCCCCAAGCTGATCCATATAGAAAGGAAGTAATCTATAATTCAGCACCACTAAACTTCACTTTTGAATGTAATAATGGGGAGCGATTGTCTGAGAAATTATGGCAAGGTTAGCACCCACAAAAGGGAAATTCTCTAACTTGATTTGCTGACTAGGGTCAGGGACTCTGGCATCGACACCTGGGAGGTGTTCCCTTTGGCAAAACAATTTTGGGTCTCCTAGCAAACCCTAAGGTTTACTCTATCAGCTGAGTGAGATGCTTCTTTTCTTTTTTTTAAATTTCATTCCCATTCCGCCCCCCTCCTTTTTTTTTTCCTAGAAATGCCTCAATCAGCATTTGTTTTGCTGTGTTTCAATCTTGAATATGTCACAGTTCCATCAACCTTGAGCATTAAATAAGGATCATAATGACATAGATTTTATTTATTAACCACTTTCTATATGCCTTACATATATCTCTATTATTTTTCACAGATGCTCTGGGAGGTAAATGCTGCCTATCCTCTTAATCTTACTTATGATAAAAAGTAGGGCTCAAACTTTTTTTTTTTCAAGAGCCCAAACTAGCTTGAAAACTGTAATTTGATTTTAGGAATATTGCCTTCGTTTTTGCCACTGCAGGATCCGAGGCAAAAAGATTAAATGAGTATCAGAAGACAGAGAAATTGACAAAGGCGTGTTTTTACATTAATGGTGACAGTTTCTCCAGAAACAAAAAAGTCAAGTGTGTTGCTCTTTGGAAATCAATGTTTCTCATTCTAGGCATATATATGGTTTGTGTCCCATTTGCCCAAAGCAGAATCAAGCAGTGTAAGAGATTAATAGTTGCCCTATTATTTCCAGGTTGCATGCCTGCTGTCTACTAATATCCTTTTGACATTTTGATGGATATGGGTCAGAAAACTGTAGCAGGTCCATAATTCCATTTAGCCATAGGTGGTTTGAGTTTTTCTAATTCATTACAAGCACATCTGAGCTGATAAAACACTTTCTCCCAGTGCTCAGTTCTCCTGATGTACTTGGTCAAAAATATATATTTGTGATTCAGGAAAGATGCAATTTTTCTTCTTTTGAAGTCAGAGCAACCTGGGGTATATAGTGGAAGGACCCTAAAGGCTTATATTCTTTCATCAACTCACATATTTGGCTAGGCCAAGAAACATTTATTTGACATCTCATGATTTAGTCTCTACAAGCACCAAATTAACCCACTGTTACTCACAAGAACTCTTCACTTCTAGTCAAGAAACATTATTAAGCTGTTTCTCCCATAGGCAGCAGTGCATTTTGGGGAAATCAGACTCTTCACCCTTCCGATGATGAACCTCAGTTTCTCCTTCTCTGATATGTGAGGTGTTGACCTAAGACATGTCTCTCTGGTCATCTTCAACACTAACATCCTGCGATTCGCTATTTTCAAGGGAAAACGAAGGAGTGATTTCACTTTTATCACATTTTCTTTGGTGGCATTTTTGTGGCCTCCTCTTTTAGAGAAACCATTTGCTTTTTATAAGCTTTAGCTCTCCATGAAGTAATGTTTCTAGAAGTACTAGTAGGAGTGCAGTTAAGCCAATAAACCTGGAAATTGAAAAAAAAAAGACATACACATACACACACACACACACACCTTGTTAAAAAGATAAACTACGTGGTTCAAATAAGCCAAAAATTACTGTCTATATCTACCAATGAGTTTCTTTTATCCTTTTATAAGTTGTGAAGGTTTTAAATAAGTGGAAAGTCTTAATTTTAGTAATGTTTCTTATCATAGGCATTTGAATTATAATATTATTTGAGTCATTTATGCAATAATCAAACTTTATTCAAAATAAAAAGGAATCAAAAGGAATAAAAAGGAATCAGTAGTAGTTAAAGCTTGGCTTGGTAGTCAGATGGGCTGTGTTCAAATTTGGTTTCCAATGGTTACTAATAATGATGCCTTCACAGCTTTGTTATAGGACAAAAATGAGATAAATGTGTATAAACGATCTGGTGGTTATTTTTTTATTACTCCTACCATGTCTTTGAATAAGAGCATTGACTAAGGAAGGTCATCAATCCTTTCTTCCCTCAGGGATTTTGATAGATTCACTGAGAGGTTCCCCAGACTAATGGGGTAGTAGTGCTATAATTAACCCAGATTTTATTTGATTATTATGATTTCCTTGTCTGGAAAGTAGTAAAATAAGCTTCACTTGAGCCACATTACAAGACAGTGAAATTCATTCTGGAGACTGCACTCTGGAGACAAAGGTGGTAAATGCCTAATATGTTTGAAGAGATCATTTTTGTAGGCAGAAAACTACTGCCAATAATAAATTGTCCAAATAGAATTATAATTATGATATATTCAGGAACAAGACACATTCAATTCTTCTTCCTTACCCAGCCAGGAAAAACAAAAAGAAGCAAAATCCTATTACTCTGTGTGTGTGTGTGTGTGTGTGTGTGTGTGTGTGTGTGTGTGTGTGTGTGTGTATGAAATAATAGAATAAAATAAAATATATTTTGTCACATACATATTCATTTTTATGTAAGATTATACAGTACTATGCCCACAAACAAGCCCAGCACACATTATTAACTTCATAAATCAGCATAATTAAATGTGAATGCTTAATAAATAGATTAATAGATTCTTTTATTCACTGTAGAGAGTACATTAATGTTAACTTTCATGGTCATTAGAGGCATTCACAAATCTCCTCTTTCCGGGTAAAGAGTAAGATTGTAGGTCCCTGCCCCCTTTGAAGTTATGTGTGGATTTATGACATGCTTTGGCAAATATGAGCAGATGTGATGTATCACTTCTGGATGGAAGCTTAAAGAAACCGTATGCCATTTGCACTCTGCTATCCCTTTGCCATGGTAATCATGGGAGTACACATCAAAATAAACATTTGCTTCAGTGGCTCAGCCCGTTTTTTTCATAACTGCTATGGTCAGAGCCCTCCTGCTGACCCAGTAGGATATATGACCTGGGGAAGAATATGTTTATTATATTAAGCTGTTGGCATTTGGGATAGCAGAGTCATGTTGTATATATTCAACAAATTAAATGCTGGTCTATTTGAGTTTCCTCATCCTCCAATTTTTACAAATCCTCCATTTGTTTATCATTGCATGTAGAATAAAACCCATGTTTCTTGATATGGCATATGATACTCTGCCTAAAGTTCTCCAACTGCATTTTTCCTTCCACATTCTCATTCAAGTCCCAGTGAGTCTTCATTTTAACTTTGCCAATCTAATACAGTAAAAGCAATACCTCCATGTGGTTTTAACATCCCTTCCTATCACTAAGAATGAACTTGATCATATTTTCATGTTTAAAAGCCATTTTCCTTTCATTTCCTCTGTGGTTCAAAAGGAAAAGCTTCAAAACTGTGAAGATATTATTCAATTATTTTCTATGTATATAACTTAATTCTTGTACATTTATAGCTGGTTTGTGTTGCTTTTTTTGTAAGGTATTAATAAGTTTTGTTTCAATATTCTTAGGTTTTAGATATACTTTGCAGGCATGTGTTTCTTGACTTCCCTGTTTGATGCTGAATGAATCTTACTAGTTTTGTTTTGTTTTGTTTTTTTCCAGATAATTCTGGAAATATTTGGTCTTTATCTCTGGAAATATTTCTCTATTTGTTTATTTTGATCAATTATGAAAACTGTTCTAGGAATGTTGACACTTCCAACCTCCTTTTTAAAAAGCATGTATTTTATATTTGCTGCCACTTAATTTCTTCCTGAATCCTGATGGGAAAGTTCTTCAAAAAAAATCATTTAACTCACTGATTTGTTCTTAGCTACATCAGTTCCACTTTTCAACTCGATACTGATTTCTTTCAGTCAACCATTGTGGATTTATTCTGGCTTATACTTCGTGAGTCCTTGCTCTTGGTTTTATCCTTCCAACGTTTTAATCTCTTTGCAGATAGTTACTTTGTTTCCATAAAAAATGATTTTGTCTGGTTCATTAATTCCTAAGAATACCCACCATTTGAATTTTCTGTTTTATTAGTCATAACATTTAGTGATATGTACTTGGGGTAAAATTCTCCAGCCTTAACTTATGTCCCTTCTCATGGATTTCAAGTGGGGAGGGGACATGCCTCAGGGAAGTAGGGTTCTAACATTGCTCCCTACACCATACTGTGTCCTAATATTTTTCAAGAGCTTGTAGTCTCGGTTGTAATTACCTAGCCTTTTAGATATAGAAAATGATACCAGGGGGGATAAAATTTGTAGGAGATGACTAGTCCTCTTGCTTTAAATGTTAACTATTTTCATCATGTTGAGGCCTTCATATTTCCCCCCAAACTCAAGTTTGGTGTCAAGGTGATGGCTGTTGTTTTGTCTAGAGTGACTACATTCAAACACAGGGACAATCAAGCAAAGAAAAGATTTAGGGCACATTAATAAACATTCTTCCACCTTGTCTTTGGTTAGATGTTCAAGTCTTCTTCCTTTTGAACCTTGGTTTTCTTTCCTGTGTGATCAAGGTTTCTTATAGAAATTGCCATAGACCACAACAGCAAAGATATTTGTGATAATATATATTACACTGTTTTGAGGGTTTTATTATTATTATTATTATACACTCAAGTTGCTTCTTGTCTTAGTTTGAAATTGGCCATGAATATTTAAAGGCTTACCTTAATCATTTGTATGAATTTAGAGTTTGCAGGGAGGGTTTCTCTTTACCAGTGCCACCTGCCAGTTTACCAATAACTTCTTTGACTGTTTCAGTTATATTTTTGAATATTCCTATGAGATTAGGAGTACAGGAAAATAACTAGTTGATGTTAATGAAATGTATTATTCCCTACTTCTGTGTTCACTTTATCAAAAACAATTTAACAAAAGCACACTGTTGAACTTCATAAAATAAAACCCAGAAAACCAATGGAGAAAATCAGTGAAACAGAAAGCTAATTCTTTGAAAAGGTCAAGAAAGTTGATAAACCTCTAGCAAAACTAACAAAAAAGAGAGAAGTCACAAGGTTTTGTAAGGTTTTAAATTTTACAAAATTACTAATATCAGGAATGAAACAGGTGATAACACTACTGACCCCACAGGCACTAAAAGAATCTGAGTGAATACAACATCCAACTCTATGCACAAAATTTGATAACTTATATGAAATAGACCAATTCCTTGAAGAGTACAAACTACCTCTTAAATACAACTTACCAATAAGAATATTTTTTAAAAAGATTGAATATACCTATAACTAATAAGGACATTAAATATATATATATATATATATTATAAATTCCTAGCCTGGTGATGGGTATTAAAGAGGGCACATACTGAGTGGAGCAGTGGGTCTTATACGCAAACAATGAATCATGGAACACTACATCAAAAACTAATGATGTAATGTATGGTGATTAACATAACATAATGAAATATATATACATATATATCTCCAGGCACAACTTTCACTGATTTTTGCCAGACATTTAAGGAATAACAGTAATTTACACAATTTCTTACATAAACAGAAGAGGAGGAAAAACTTTCCATCTCATTTTATGAAGGCAGCATTACCCTGAATGAAAACCAGAGAGAAACTGTGTAGAAAGCAAAAGCAAAAATAAAAAACAAAACAAACAAACAAACAATGACAGTAACTATAGACCAATATCCCTCATTAATATAAATGCAGTATTTTTTTTACCAAACCTTAGGAATTCAACAGTATGTAAAATAAATTATACACCATGACCAAGTAGAGTTTATTAATGAGATGTAAGTGTAGTTCAAATTAAGAAATCAATCAACACCATCTATTATATTAACTGATTAAAGAAGACAAATAACAGGACATATATATTTATAAATGATCACATATATATATATATATATACATAATTACATATGGATAAGTGCTGGAGACTCAGGAAAGAGTTATAGTTCAAGTTCAAAGGAAGTCAGGCTGGAGAACTAGGAAGAGGCAATATTGCAGTTTTGTCTGAAGGCCATCTACTTACTGTACAGTTCCCTCTTAACTTCAAGTGATTGGAAAGTCCGTATTATGGAGGGTAATCTGTTTTACTCAAAGTTCACTAATTTAAATGTGACTCTTATCCAAAAACACCCTCACAGAAACAACCAAAATAATATTTGCCCACATATCTGGGCATTGTGGTTCAGCTAAGTTGACACTAAAATTAACCATCACAGAACTATTCATATTCATTGTGGCAATGCCAAAATGGTAGTTTTGATATTGAACTATAATTAGGTAAGATGTCACCACTGGAGAAAACTGAATGTATATTACACAGACCTCTCCACTACTTTTGCAACTTCTGAATTTATAATTATTTCAAAATAAAAATTAAAAAAAAACACTTAGATTAATAAAGAATATAAAGTCTAATTCTACAATTAACCTAAAACTGCTTTTAAAAACAGTCTATTTAAAAGAAGAAAAATGAATTGGAAATCCCCATTCCTATTACTGAGTATTTCAGTTGGTTAATTTCCTACTGAGGAAACTCACAGAGGTTGCTCTCTCTGCCTACAGAGCTATATTCCTCTTTATTCAGGCAAGTCTTACTCATTGAATTTCAGTTTAAATGTCATTTCCTAAGGATATAATTCTTTGGCACTCAGATGTGTTGTTTTCTTGATAAATCATTCTCATTGCACCATGCATTTTCCCTCTGTAACATTTATCACAGTTGTAATTAATTCACAATAGCTGTTTTTCACAATGTCTGGTTAAGATGGCACAGACTGTCTTCATTTTCTTAAGCATCAATAAGTTCCTGTCATCTGACAACTACATAGCACACGTATGTATTATGTATGTATTAAATGTCGATTAAATAAGTTATTTAATCAGAGTTTTCATGACACAGAATTAAATGCGGAAATACTTTGAGAACTTAATAGGGAAACTCCAAGACTCTAGTATAGGTACTGATAACTATAAAAATGGAGTACCCTCTTTTCCAATAAAGGTCAGGTAGCAAAGCAAGAATATTGCTTTAATGATGTTTTTATGTAGTTGGATATGCGGGAATTTTACAGGCTTGTTGTCAGAACCTGCTATAGTCAAAACAATAATTTAGGACATTCTCTTTTACCTAAACATGCAGACGAGAACACAGGAATCCTAAGTCAAGTCGACACCGTAGATTTTTAAGCTCCTAGGAGGAAGTGACTGTTACGTACTTAGTGTCATATTCACAGAAACCCACACAGTACTTGCACCGAGGTGGTATCAATAAATATGTGTTGAATGAATAAATAAGACTATATTTACAGACAGGGTCCGAGATCTGAGAATTGAACCAGATTCTGGCTGTGAAATTATATTGGAAGAAAAGGAAATGTGGGCAGAATATTAACTAGAGCATATTATAGAGCACATTAGCTTCCATGCGCTTATTTGCAGGTAAAATTTGTGCTAAACCAGTCTGATAGATAACTCCGCTTTCTTACAAACTTGAAGACCCAAAGGTACAGAACCATTATCATCTGTACATTGGCTTATGGGAAAGGCAAACATCCTTTAACTTTAAATTACCATTAGACTAGGGTGCCTGGGTGGCTCAGATGGTTAAGCATCTGCCTTCGGCTCAGGTCATGATCCCAGGGTCCTGGGATTGAGTCCCACATCGGGCTCCCTGCTCAGCGGGGAGCTTGCTTCTCTCTCTGTCTCTCATGAATAAATAAATAAAATCTTTAAAAAAAATAAAATAAATAAATAAATTACCATTAGACTAGCATTCAACACATAGTAAACAAGTCACTCATTCCTAAAAATTTAACTGCAACTTGCTTTGCTAGTGAGCTTTAGGAGCAATGTACAAAGTGTTATCAACAACTTCACCCTGTCCAAGGATTTGTCTCACTGTCTGACAAGATCCTTGCTTTTTTTTTTTTTTTCTTCCTCCAAATGAGCAAGCCTCCTTTGAAATAAACAGGTGATGCAAAACTGTACTTCTGGAATAAGACTATTTTATTTTATAAGGAGAGATGGTATAGTTCAGTTTAGTAAACCTTTATTTATATTATTGATATTTTTTATATTTGCCTCTCTCCAAGGGGGGGAAAGAAACAGGAAAATTTTCTACTAATTAAACTTTTTAGGAATTATAGTTGTAGAGCTCACAGTTAAAAAATTTCACAAAGACAAAAATCTAAAACATCAAAAAAATAACACGAGAATTTAAAAAGAGGTCATAAAAATATATTACAGTTACACTTTAAAATAAAGGGAAGGTCTGAGTGGCTCAGCCAGTTAAGTGTCTGACTCTTGGTCTTGGCTCAGGTCATGATCTCACAGTTTTGATCTCACAGTTGTGGGTTCCAGCCCTGCATTGGGCTCCATGCAGGTTCTGGAGCCTACTTAAATAAAAATTAAAATAAAATAAATAAAAATAAAAATAAAAGTAAAATAATGGGCTTTTTACCAATGAATTTGAAACTTTACACCATAGAAACAAATTTCTAGAAATATAACTTACCAAAATAACATTTGCAAAACTTGAAGAATTTGAAGATTATTATACAAACATTTATAATTAGTAATTAAACACTCACTCACTTAACAAATCAGGTCCAAATATTTTTCCAGTATTTCACAGTTAAAATACAAGATATTTTTGTCATATATAAACTCTTATTTTTTTAAAAAACTTTTTTAAAGATTGAAAACAAAGAGGATGACTTCTTATTTTATGAGAATGAAATAATTGTAAACCGAACTGAATAAGCATGGTACAGAAAAGCAAAGTCCCATCTCACTTTTGAAAAAAAATGTAAAATACCAAAGCATATATTAGCAGATTAAATTTAGCAATATATAAATAATGTAATAAATCACTCTGAAATCAATTTAACTCCAGAAATACTAAGAATATGTTTTATTAAAATATACAATTTATGATACAATAAATTAATACAATTTATCATATTAACTTTCAAAAGAAAAAATTATCTTCAGACAAAAAACATGAAAATAATGAATTCACCAAAAGTTATTTAAGGAAGAGCTATTATATGCCTGATATTCTGAAGTTCTGGAGATATAATGTGAAAATGATATCTAAGTTTTTTGTTGTATGGGATTCTAATGGATTATAGAACTTAATGAGATTTAACAGCCAATTGAGGCAAAGTAGTAAAAAGGAATAGACCAGAAAGCCCTTAACCCTCCTAAAGTTGTATCAAAGATATGTATTAGCTATGATTTTAATTTTGATATATTGGGTACATTTTCTTTTTTTTTTTATTGGGTACATTTTCTTTAAATGAGGAATCTGGTCAGAATGACAAATATCGTCATTCCTATTCCACATTTCTTTGGAGATTCGACCACAGTTTGTGAGAATAAAAATTAAGGTATTGAAAAGAAGTGGCAAAAAATAATATTTAATGTATTAAAATGAGTCAATGAGAGAATTCACTAATACTGTTAAATATAAGTACAACATAACCAAATAACTTATGTTTTAATACACCAGTAACAACACTTAGGAAATAAAAGTTTTAATAAGATATCATTTCCAACAGACACACAAAAATTATAAATCACTTAGACATAAAAAATTGTATTCTCCAAGTAGATTAAAGACCTAAATGTGTGACCTGAAACCATAAAAATCCTGAAGAAAATATAGGCAGTAATTTCTTTGACATCAGCTGGAGAAACATTTTTATTCTTATGTCTCCTGAGGCAAGGGAAACAAAAACAAAAATAAAGTATTAAGACCACACCAAAATTAAAAAAAAAAAAATCACAAGGAGAAGGAAAACATCAACAAAATGACAAAGCAACTTACTGAATGGGAGAAGATATTTGCAAATGATCCAATAAGGGGTTAGTATCTAAAATATATAAAGAACTTATACAACTCAATGCCCAAAAATAACCAAATAATCCATTTAAAATGGGCAGAGGATCTGAATAGACCTTCTTCCAAAGAAGAGATAAAGATGGCTGACTCATGAAAAGATGCTCCATGTTACTAGTCATCAGGCAAATGAAAATCCAAATCACAATGACATATAACCTCACATCTGTCAAAATGGCTAAATTCAAAAAACAAGCAATAACAAGTGCTGGTGAGGATGTGGAGAGAAAATATTCTCATGCACTGTTAGTGGGAATGCATGGTGCAGCCACTGTGGAAAACAGTATGGAGGTTCCTCAAAAAATTAAAAATAAAATTACCATGTCATCCAGTAATTCTACTCCTGGGTATTTACCCAAAGGAAAAAGAAACTCTAATTCAAATAGATATATGAGCCTACGTTTATCACAGTATTATTTACAATAGCCAAGATGTGGAAGCTACCTATGGGTCCACTCACAGATGAATGGATAAAGAGAGAGAGAGACAGAAACAGAGACAGAGATTACTCAGCCATAAAAAAGAATGAGATCTTACCATTTGCAACAGTGTGAATGGACTTAGAGGGTGTTATGCTAAGTGTAATAAGTCAGTCTGATAAAGACAAATATCATATGATTTCAGTCATATGTGGAATTTAAGAAAAAAACAAAAGAAAGAAAGAAAGAAGACAAACAGACAAAAACAGACTCTAATACAGAGAACAAACTGGTGGTTGCCAGAGGGAAGGTGGAAAGGAGGATGGGTGAAGTAGGTGATGGGGATTAAGAGCACACTTATCTTGATAAGCACTGAGTAATGTATAGAATTGTTGAGTCAGTATATCGCACACCTGAAACTAATATAACACTATATGCTCATTATACTTCAATAAAAAAATAACATTCTTTAATCACAATGAGAAAAAATAGAAATTAATAAAAAAATCAGCAGGAAATGCCTTTTCATATTGAAATAAAAATAATAAACAACATGATATTAAACAACTCTTAGGTCAAAGTGTAAATATAAAAGAACTTTAGAATTACCTGAATATAAGGTTTATAAAAGTAGGATATGAAAGAATTTGTTAAAATAGTTAAAACATATATAGTTAAAACAGTTGTGAGTAAAAAATTATAGTATTGAATACCTATATAAATACAAATGAGATAAAAATTAAATGAATTAAATATCCAACTTAAAAAGCTAGGAAAACTTTTTGAGGAGCCTCCATAAAAAAAAAAAAGCTAGGGAAAAATGACAAAGTAAATGAAAAGAAGGCTGATGGAAAGCTTCATAAAGATAAAAGCATTGGGGGGGGTATGTGCTATGGTGAGCGCTGTGAATTGTGTAAGACTGTTGAATCACAGACCTGTACCTCTGAAACAAATAATACATTATATGTTAAAAAAAAAAAAGAAGAAGAAAATAGTAAGAAGGGAAAAATGAAAGGGGGGGATATCAGAGGGGGAGACGAATCATGAGAGACTACGGACTCAGAAAAAAAACTGAGGGTTCTAGAGGGGAAGGGGGTAGGGGGGTTGGTTAGCCTGGTGATGGGCATTAAAGAGGGCAAGTTCTGCATGGAGCACTGGGTGTTATATGCAAACAATGGATCATGGAACACTACATCAAAAACTAATGATGTAATGTATGGTGATTAACATAACATAATAAAATTAAAAAAAGATAAAAGCAGAAACTAGTGATTTAGAAAACTGGCACATACTAGAACTCATAAATAAATGCCAAATTTAGGGTTTTTTTGTTGTGTTTTTTTTTTTTTTTTTTGCAAACTCTATCATGATCCCAAAGGACAAATTTACACCTAGGTCAGATAGATCATTTTTTCAGAAAACTTAACAAAACTCTACTGAATATACAGAAAATATAAGCAGGTTAATTACTCTGGAAGAAATGTAGAACGTATCTAAAAAGCTCCCTACCAAAAAACATAAAACCCAATTGACCTCATGTAGGACTTTTACCAACTTTTTAAACAGTCAGGTAATCTTAACACTACATAAAGTGTTCCAGAGCATTAAAAAGAAGGACAACCTCTACTTTTACTTTAAAACACGAATATAGCATTTATCTTAAACATTGCATGAAATTGACATAGTATAAATACATTTTATTTATAAATATGAATGCAAAATTCTTAGATATAACATTAGCAAATAAAATCTAATAACACTTTAAAAATAATATAAGATAAACAACTGTAGTTAATTTCAGTAATGCAAGTGTTACTCAGTGTTAGAAAAGCCATAAATATGGTCATAAATAAGGCCATATAAATCTTAAAAGAAGCAAAGAAGACATTTGCCAAATATCAGCACACATGATAAAAATACACTTAATAAAATAGAGCTTAATTGACACATCATTAACATGATAAAGTATATCTTAATCAATAAGCAAGCACTTTTCTTCAAAGCAAAACACTAGTGGTTTTCCAATTGTAGTCAAGAATAGACAAAGGTGCCTTCTTGGTTGTCTCATGGTGTTTAGGAGAAATAAACAAACAAACATACAAACAAAATCAAAGTATAAGATCCAAGGCTTTAAGTCAGAAACTTGGAGAGCTATATTCTAAGACTATGTATGAACCAGAAGTAAAGGAAATCTTGCAAAAAACACAAACTGGCCTAGAGTCAATTCAGGATCTGAATGGATTGAGGTGATCTGCTGTCACTTTATGTGCCTCCTAGTGGGTAGCTGAAACCTTAAGGAAAATAATAGCACCTGCAGACTGCATTTTTCCTGCCCAGTGTCTCAGTGTCCTGTTTTCAATTATACATAAATAATATATTTCAAGTATATGTATTTCATGTATATCATATATATGTATTCTCACATACACAAAGGGTCAAGTATAAATGGAAATAGAAACAAATTTACAAGTGTCTGAGTAATTCTAGACATCAACTATAGATAATGAAAGAACTGTGGTTAAAATACTTGTGAAAATAAATAAAAAAGAAAGAATTCAACGATCAGAAATCCTTAAAAAAATAGAAGATCTAGAATTAAAAATGCAAACTAATAGATGGGTTTAACAGCATACAGGACAAAAATAGAAAAGATAATTAATTAAAAGGATGACAGTTGAGTAGAAAACATGCAAGCAGATTCATGGGAATCATAAAAGATCAAAGAACACAGAGAAGAGTGTGAGAGACACATGCACATAAACATGGTAAAAGTCTAGGGTCCTTGGTCCTCTGGAATTATAAACAAAGTGAATCAGGCAGAAGTCATATATTAGAAGAGACAATGGTTAAGAGTTTTCGTAAACTGATGTGTGATGTTGCCACAGTAAGAAGATGCAAGTTGAATAAAAAGAAAATGTGTGGATATGTATATAGGAACATCAGAGTAGTATTTCTGGAAACCAGTTAATAGAAGAAAAACCCAAAAGCAGTCAGAGAGAAAAAGACACGTGCATAATAAAGTCATACTGAAGTAAGTTCTTCAGGTGGAAGGAAAATGATAGAAACATGGAAAACAAGGAAGAAATAGAAAATATAATCATTGTGGGGCTATAAAAGTATTAAAATGCATAACAACAATATCACAGAGAAGAGTCTCACATGACTGTAAAGAAATTCTCTAAGGTCCCTGCGTTGTCTGGCAAGTGGAATGCATAATGAAGAGAACATGTGAAATCAAGGAGGCAGACTGTGGTAAGATAAACATTCAAAAAACAGTAAAAGAGTATAAACATTCAAAAAACAGTAAAAGAGTATATAAATTAGTATCCAAAAGAAGGCTGTGAGGAAAATAAAACAGGTAGAAAAAATTAAAAACAAATAATAAAAATATAGCTATATAAACACTTCACATATAGACTAAATAATTAAAATAAAGATTGTCAGAGTGACGTAAGAATCATACACATATATATATATGTATTTATACTTCCTATAAGAAACTCCTCTTTCAGTGTCTTTTATCAGATACATAATAGTTATAGGCAAATGATGGTAAGAAACATCACACAAACACTGACCTTGTGTATTATATATACATACATACCTGTGTGTCTGTGTGTGTATATATATGTATATATATATGTATATGTATATATAAATACCCACACACATACATATATGAATATGTATATACACATGTATATGAATATATATACCCATATGAATATATATATGTATATTTGAATATCAAAAAATACACTTAACAGTAAGAATCATCATTTTTTTAAAGATTTTATTTATTTATTTGACAGAGAGAGACACAGCAAGAGAGGGAACACAAGCAGGGGGAGTGGGAGAGGGAGAAGCAGGCTCTGCACTGAGCAGGGAGCCCGAGGCGGGGCTCGATCCCAGGACCCGGGGATCATGACCTGAGCCGAAGGCAGATGCTTAACAACTGAGCCACGGAGGCGTCCCAGTAAGGATCATCATTAAAAAATAAGGAGCTTATTTCATGATATAAAATCAGTCATTCAGGAAGACACAACAGTTCTACATTTATGCACCTCTAATTACATAGCATAACTTATGTCAAGGGAAAACTGACAGAACTCAAAGAATTGGCAAACTACAATCATATAGGAAGACCAGCAATCCCTTTCAATGGCTTATAGACTAAACAGACAAATTAATCTGTATGAATATAGATGAGTTGCATAACCAACATATTTTCCTCACTGATAAAATTAACACACTACACCATCCAGTGACAGAATATACATTCTTTATAAGGTCACATGGACTGTTTGTTAAAATTGACCATATGTTAGGACAAAAACCATGTCTATATACACTTGAAAGGATTAAAATAATTTATAACAGGTTCTCTTGTCAGAGTGAAGTTAAATAAAAAAAAGATCAAATAAGATCAACTAGGAAATAATGCAACATTTGGAAGTTAAGGTATGTACTTTTTATTTTTTTATCTTATTTTATTTTATTTATTTGAGCAAAAGAGAGGGGAGGAGCAGAGGCTAAGGAGAGGGATAAGCAGACTCCACACTGAGTATGGAGCCTGACCTAGGGCTCAATCTCAGGACCCTGAGATCATGACCTGAGCCAAACCAAGAGTCAGACGCTTAACCAACTGACTGAGCTACCCAGGCTCCCCAAGGTATATACTTTATAAATAGTCAATGCGAGAAAAGGAAATCACAATGGAAATTAGAAATTTTAAAATGATATATCCAATTTGTGAGATGAAGCAAATATGATGCTTAAAGGTAAATAACCTAAATGAATATATTGAAAAAAAACAAAAGCTGAAAAATCATTGAGTTGAGCTTCTAAATCAAGGAGCTGGAAGAAAACTAAATAAAAAAAATCTCAAAAACATCAGAAAAAAGACATAATTTATTTTCTTATATATTGCCTTATATTTTTAATTATAATAGATTCAGTAAAACAAATGAGGAAGCAAAAAGAAATCTTTGAAAAAGACTAATAAAAATGAGAGCTTTCTAGTAAGAATAATTAAGGACCAAAGAGAGATTAAATTAAAAATTTTAAATTTTAAAATTTAGATGAAATTGATCTATCTTTAAGAAAAAAGTACAAAGTCAATACAAAAAGAAGCATAAAATATTAAAAGTTCTATATTTTAAAAATGAATCTGTAATTACAAATCTTTCCACAAAGAAATATCCAAGGCTACATTACTTTGATTGTGAATTCATCTAAAATTGGAAAGAAGAAAACAACAACAAAAAAAAAGTCTTAGAAAAAAATTCCAGAGATTTAAAAAAGATGGAATACATTGTAACTCATTTTTTTGAGGCTAACATAAACTTGGTACCAAAATATGACAAAGACAGGAAAATTACTGGATAAACTTTCTCAAGAAAATAGATGCAAAACTTTTTTAATGGCAAATCAAATGTAGTAATATATAAATAAGTGATGCATCACAATTGATTTAGACTTATTTCTGTAATTAATGATTGGTATAACATTTGAAATAAGTTAAAGACCTTTAAAACTATTTCTGTTCGATGCAATAGACAAGAATAAAAGTAAAAATGGTATAAATGGAAAGAATGAACTCAATAGTCATCCTTCTGCCTATAACACATTTGTATATGCAGAAAATATGAAAGAAAATAACTAAAATATTAGAATTAATGTGTAACACTGTCCCTAGGTTTAGGACCATAAAACAGACATAAGACCTCTAAGCTGAAAACTACAAATATTGAGGAAATTTAAGGAAACCTTAAGAAACAAAGACATACATGATGATCTAAAATTGGAGAAGTCAATATTCTAAACATGTGAATTTTCCCAAAACTGACCTATGTGAAATCTCATTCAAAATCGAAACTGTGTGAATACGTGTGTGTGTACATCTGCAAATGTTAGCAGTGATTCAAATTTTATGTGGAATTTTAAATGACAAAGCTAAGAAAATGTTAACAAATAAAATAAAACACAAGACCTACACTACCAGTTATTTTAGTAATGTATGCATATAGATGTATGCATATAGATCCACACACAGAAGCACTTGATTTATAACAGTGGTGACACTGAGATAAAATTTCTTATCAGTAAGATAAGAAAAAAAAATCGAAATTTAGTGACATATTTGTCAGCAGGGCTGTGGGAAATAGACACTCTTGTACTTTGGTGATAACAATGGAAAATAGCAAAACTTATGTGAGGGGAAATTGCACTACATTTTCCCCAAACAGAAGTTCACTTACATTTAGACCAAGAAATACCAGCCCTAGAAATCTTTTCCAGGGATAAATTGGCAAAAATATAGAAAACTACATAAAGGGCTATTCGGTGAAGTGGTACAAAATAGAGTAAGACGCAAAACCCATACACCTATCAGTAAGGGAATTTTTAATTAAACTACAGTACAAAAGTAAGTTGATTACTATGCAAACTGCTAAAAACAAAAAGTAATGAAAAATATTTAAGAGTCAGAGAAAAGGGGAACATGACTTTGAGGGGAAACATGAAAAGAAAGATGGCTAACTTAGCACAGATAACAACAATCAGAAGAAGATACAGAAGTAAATCAATAATGAGAAGAGTTAGAAATATTGGAAATTGAGCAAGACACATTTATAAAAACTCATGAGTGAAAAAGAAAACATTAACAAAATTAGACGTTATTTTGAACTAAATAATAATGAAAATACATCACATCAAACTTCATGGCAAACAACTAGAGCAAAGTACAGACAGAAATATACAGGTTTAAAGCTAATATTGAATACAAAGTGGGTATATAATTAATGATCTATGCTGCCTTTTTAGGAAGCTAATTAAAAAAAAAGAATAATTAGACCCAAAATATGTAGGCAGAAGGTAAGAAGAAAAATATGAGTAAAATCTTAATGAATTAAAAAAAACATAAAAACAATAGAATCAGTGAAAATAAACTCCAGTTCCTTGAGTAGATCAATACAATTAGAATTAACAAGAAAATAGACTGAAGCATAATTTTCAAGATTTGAAATAAAGATAAACATCATGTTTGATTAATCAGACACTGAAAAGATAACTATTGTAATCAACATCATACTAAGAACTTCGACACATATATAACATGGAAATATTCATTAAAAGAAACAATTAGCAGTGTTATTCAAGAAACTAGATATTCTGAATAAGACTATATCTGTTAAAGAAGCTGAATTTATTATTCATTACTTCTAAAAACAAAAACAAACAAAACAAAGCATCACCACAAACAATAATGACAAAGCCGAGACCCAAATGGCATCACTGGTAAATAAATTTTTCCAAACACAGAGAAGATATAAAACAATTCTAAAATGCCCCTTCCAAAAATGTGAGAGGAAAAAACACTTCCCAACTCCAATATTTGGAATGCAAAAAGGGGTTTCACTACAGACCCCATAGACTTTTAAAGAAATACTAGAAAAAACTGTGTGCACATAATTCATCAACTTAAAGTAGACCAATTCTTAAAATCCCATAAACTATTAAAATACATTGGAAATGAAATAACCTGAATAGTTCTGTACCTATTAAAGCCCTATAAACTATTTAAGTTTTAGTTTTTAACCTAACCAAAAAGAAATCTCCAGGCCAGATAGTTTTGCTGGTGAATGATACAAATTATTTAAAGAAGAAATAATAACAATTCTACACAATCTCTTCTACAAAATAGAAAGGGTGGAGCACTTCCCAAAAAAGCATCACCCTGTTACCAAATCCAGACATTAGAGATATTACAAAAAAAAAAAAAAAAGGAACCACAGATCAATATTTCTGCTGAATATAGAAGCAAATCTTTTAATGAAATATTATCAAATTGATCCATTAATACAGGAAAAAAAGAAACTACATCATATCCAAGTGGCATGTATGTAAGTTTGGTTTATTTTTTTAAATCAATCAATGTACTCCATAATCTCAAGAAAAAAGAAAGAAAAACAGAGTTTTGTCAGCAGCTGCAGAAAATCATTTGGCAAAATTCAATACCTATTGTTCATAAGAATTCTCATCAAATTAGGAATAAAATGAAACTTCCTGGACCTGCTGAAAGGCATCTAATAAATCCTATAGCTAGCATCATACTTAATGGTGAAAGACTGAATAATTCCTAACTAATATCAGAAAGAGAGGAAATATTTCTTTTTTCACCCTTTCTATTCAACATTGTCCTAGAGGCCCTAGTTGTTTAGTACAAGAAAGTCAGAAAAAATATAACACATATAGATTGAAAAGGAAGAGGTAAAAAATATAAAGACACTTTTACTTTATTTTCTGAAAATGTAGAAAATCTTAGCTCTATTTTAAAGAATCTAACAAAAATTAGAAACTGTTAGAATTTATGTCACTATAACAAGGTTGTAGGATACAATATTGATACACAAAAATCAATAATATTAATGTATATGAGCCCAAATTGAAAATTAAATTTAAAAAACACTTTAATTTGTAATATAAATACAAGTAAATATTTTAGAAGACACTTCACTAAACAGGAAAATTGAATAGCAATAAATAAATACACTAAATCTCAATAATCAGAGAACTATATTTTAAAACCTTTATAATATTATTATAGATAAGCAAAAATGTAAAATTCTGATACAGTACTAAGTGTTGGTGAAGAACTGAAAGAACTAGGAATTACCAGTGTTAAAAAAGAACAATTTTATGCTATCTCCAACTCAGCAAAGTCCCTAGGCTTTGATGGGGAGAAAGTGTCATGTCTAGATAAGGACTAAAAGGATAATCAACATTTATATACCTCCCATCCATCTCCCATCAAAGAATAAAGATGTCCCATCCAGAACAAGACCATCCAATAGCGATATTTTTAACAACTAGAAGAACTTTTTTTATGGATGACTAAGTCAAAGGAAGAAGCAAAACTGGGCTCGAGGCACTTTATTCCAATAAATATTGTCCCTAATTCAAGAAACATTTACTAAATACCTGCTGTGACCTATGTCTCACAGGCTGATGAAAGAGAGAGTACCTAAATGCATAATTGAAACATCCATAAATACAGTCAATGAAGTGTGTGCTCCTTGCAGGGACACCAGTGATAAGAGGTAACAGATTTTATTCAGAAAGAGAATTATAAACCAATCTGAAATAGGGTCTACTTAGTTTTCCAGGAGGAAGAATATGGCATTGCTTGATAGTGGTATAAAGATCATAATATAACAGTTAGCAAAGATGACCATGGCATTGTTTAACACTAGTATGAAAATCATAATTTCAGTGATTGCAGAAATATGTTATTAATTTACATTATTTTTTCAGTCATCAATTATCAATCATGAATATTGCATCTGAAAAATGCAAACTTCGTCCATGCGCTCAACAAACATTGAGGGCCGTCTGTGTACTTTAGCTGGAGCCAGACGAAATCATGGCTCCTGGCCAGCCTCATCATGCTCACACACCAGTAGCAATGATTCCTTAGATTTTATTGTCAGTTTCTTCATACTTTTCTTTTCTAATGATTCACCCTCTCACTCCATTTACATCTTCTCATTCGTAGAAAAGACTCCATGTAAGTAAAGTGTAGAAATTTCTTTGCCCCTGGGTAGGTTCACAGAGGCTACAAATTAGCCTTTCTTTATAGAAAATTTGGCCTGATAATAATAACTCCCTTTATAGAGGCCTTGCAAAGACTTTCCTTTCCATGTGGTGTTCAGAGATTAATGGGAATGGTGTCCACATATTTGTGTTCCTGCCAGACTACACCACTTATCTGAAGCCAGTGTCAGGGCCCTATGACTATTAATCACCTCTGGAGTCCCTGAAATAAAATCCACATTGTACACTTCTTGGACTGAGGAGAGGGGGGAAGGGAATGGTGTGGTTTGGGGCTGTTTCTCATCATTAATTTTCAATTATGACTGCAAGAACCATCCCAGCTAAGCCTCAAGTAGGAGGGCAGGGGGTTAAAAAAGCCTCCATGGAAGATTAATAAGGGCCACATGGAAGGGGAGAAAATCTGGGATGTATAAACTCTTTTTTTTTTTTTTTTGGAAAAGAAAAATAACAAACAATTTATAAAATTCCTCACAGGGCAGTATAAAATATATCCATGCTAATTGGGAAAAGTCACATAAAGGACAAAACAGGAAGGCCTTTTATAGGCATAAATAAAAATGACTGAGCCACACCTTTGCTTACAGCTAAACTTGTGAGCCCAAGTTTCTTCATTAGTTAAGATCATTGTTTCCACTTAAAAAAAAAATGATTTTCTGACCGCTTCTTCTGTTGGACTGACACTTCTCTCTCAGTCAAAAGAAAACATTTCATAGTCTTTAGAGGCCTGTTGAGGAGTCCTTCTGGTGTGAAATAAGCAAGTGTAGAAAATCTGTTCATAAAAGGAAGAAAAAAGAAAAAGATTCAGCCTCCCTAGTTGGACCTAAGGAATCTGAATAATGAAGAACTAATGTTATGTGTGGTGTTCTGTATTTTAGAAATGGCTTTTACATAGAATATTCTCATCTCACCACATTCTATGTTGTCAGGTTTTTTAACTCAGTAACTAATGATCAAGAAGGAAAATCACACACTCTTTTTCACAGGTTAAAAGTGCCATAGTCAGGACTCCAACTCAGTCTCCTGGCTCTAAAACACACACTTTACATGGTATTTTGTTGCTTTTTAATCTCTATGGATTAGATATTGAAGCATTTATGTGAAATTATCTTATATAAGCAATCATACACTATTCTTATCAATAGAGAAAGCCATCACCGCCCACACACACACACACACATACACATCCCACATCCCATTAGATGTTAGTCACTTTAGAATTGTCATTCTTCTCATTCAATCTCCATCACAACTTTCTTATTTCATTTTGTTCTCCCTTGAGGAATAATTCTTTATTATGAATGTTTTGGATGTGGTGGTTCCTATATCCTACTACAAAAGCTCTGTATATTAATTCATTCTATTCCTACTTGGGTTTAGTCAATCACACATTCTCTCTAAGAATATTGAATCCTGAATGAGCAAAAGAAAAAAGGGTCTCCACAAAACAGGAGACCTTGGTTATTGTCCTTACTCCCTTATTTCTAGTGCAAAATCTTGGCTCTTGTCATTTCACCATGTTTACCTTTCCAGCATCCTATCAATTCAGCGTATCTGAAATTCTTCTAATACATTCCCTGGTTGTCTGAGAAATCAATACTTAGTTTCTGTGACTTAGAATAAAAAATGTGACTGATGCATGTTCTTCTGTAGTCTTAAATATCCATGACTTGTGAAGACACTAGCTTAATTATAGCACCTGTGATTTCAGATTCTTACATAAAAATTCATTTCTTTCAGATATGAAATTAAGTCTTGACTCAAGACATTGGGGGTAGACTAGATAAACTTCTAAAGCATCTCTTGGAACTATAATGGAAAGCTCAATGTGCTGATGGTATAATAAGACTTTTATGAGATGTTTCCTCCTTTATTTCTGACTCATGGCATATGCAGATGATGCATGTATAGAGTAATTTGAATCCACTGTTAAAATTGGATGAGTAAGGTAAAAATTCAAGATGATCACATGTCAAAAGTTTTTAATACTCTTTTACACTCTTATAGGGTTCATCTTATACAAGTATATTTCTCAGACTTTTTATGCATATCAGACATGAGAAATTTCCCATTACTGAATTTTAATTGAATCTCTTTATTAACTGCACAGTGGTTGGAAAAACTTATAATAAAAGCTCTTATACTGAGGCACCTGGGTGGCTCAGTTGGTTAAGTGCTTTCAGCTCAGATCATGATCCCAGATCTAGCCCCATGTCTTAGGGCTCCTTGCTCAGCAGGGAGCCTGCTTCTCCCTTTCCCTCTACCTGACACTCTCCTTGCTTATACTCTCTCTCTCACTATTTCTCTCTGTCAAATAAACAGATAAAATCTTTAAAAAAGGCTATTATACTTTATTTTTATTTACTATCTTATAAATTATATCTTCAGAGTACTTCCCCTTGATTAACCAAGAAATAGAAATAAATTTTGGGAGTGAAACTGTCAACTTTATATGATTTTCCCATTTCAGATTTCAACTTGATCTAAACGTCTGATTTTGAGTCATAATTTTGTCTTGGGACATGAAAATGGCAAATTTTTTGAAAAACAATCCTGTGTTTTGGAAATTTCAGCCTTATTTTCAAGGTTCATTATTACTTTTTTATATTGTTAAGTCTTTGTCAACAAATAGGCTTTTATAGTAGTCTAATACCAAAATAAAACCACTGGAGAACAGGAGATTTACATGGTAAGTGTGTTAGAGGAAATCCCTCATTGAGGGCAAAAGCATGTGTTAAATTTCAGGTTTGATGAAAGTGACACTAGCCTTTATTTATAACGACAGCTGCTTGTAAGCTGTGGAGACAAACTAGATTAAGAATTTCCTGATGCTTTTGCTCTGAACATCATGTGGCAGAAAGGACTCTGCATTCAGATATTGAAGTAGAAAATATAAATTCAGTTTTCCACTTCCCCCTAGGGGTTAAGAGTACAGGTTGACTGGTCAGGGCACTTGATTGAGTAAAAATGGGTCTGGATATGAAATCAAGGGAACTCACTCGGGTGGAGTATGCCCTACCTTCATCTCTGGAGAATATGTCCGTAGGAACTGACTTTATGTACCTTGAATATTTAATGTGGATTTGTATCAGCTTGGACTAAATTCTTCAGTGAGAAAGTACATATAAAGATGGAAAAAAAGTTTTTATTCTTTGGTTTTACTTCTTATAGAAGGGAAAGAAGGAAGAGAAGAAAGAAAGAAAAGAAAGAAAGAAAGAAAGAAAGAAAGAAAGAAAGAAAGAAAGAAAGAAAGAAAGAAAGAAAGAAAGAAAGAAAGAAAGAAAGAAAGAAAGAAAGAAAGAAAGAAAGAAAGAAAGAAAGAAAGAAAGAAAGAAAGAAAGAAAGAAAGAAAGAAAGAAAGAAAGAAAGAAAGAAAGAAAACATAATTGAAGAGAGGAGCACCTGGGTGGTTCAGTGGGTTAAGCGTCAGACTCTTGATTTTGGCTCAGGTCATGATCTCAGGGTCGCGGGATGAGCCCCTCCTCCCTGCCCATGGAGCAGGGAACCTGCTTGTCTCCCTCTCCCTCTGACCCTCCCCCTTCTAACTCACGTGCTCTCTCTCTCTCTCTCTCCAAAATAAATAAATAAATATTTTTTAAAAAATTTGTGAAGAGAAAAGAAAGGAATTCAAAAGAAAGGAAGGTCTGGGAAGGGAAGAAAAGGACAAGAATGGAAGTAAATGACAAATGTTAATGACAAGTCAATACGGCACAAAGACTAAATCCTAGGTGCCTAGATTTAAATCATGATCTGAGATCACGAACTGTGCGATCCAAAGCAAACTACCTAACCTCTTGGTGATTCAGTTTAATCATCCACAATATGGATCTGACACGGCACCTACTTCATAAGGTTGTATTAAGGATTTAAACACTGAAAGAAATAGAATGTTTAGAGCAGCGCTGGGCACATCATAAGTATTTTAAGTGTTTATTATTACGAAAGTAGTTTCCACAACTTTGTGCTGTTGCATTGTCCTCAGTTTGTGAAACAGATTCATACCGCGTGCCCTGAGTCCTCCATCTAGACAAGCTCTGCATGAAGTCACTTTATATAAATAAATAGGGGAAAAATAACAGGACTTGTAGTTTGGGTTTGTCAGCTCTACTACTTGTAAAAGCGTAAACTTGAACAAATTACATAATGTCTTCCTTCCCTCACTGACAAATGAAGATGCAAATAAATAGCCTAATGTTTGTCCAGAAATGAAAAGATAAATCAATTACTTAAGCAAGTAGCAGATATCTGTTGAGCACCTACCAATAGACACTAAGCCAGGCCCTGGAATTAAAAAAAAAAAAAAAGCGTGTAAAGCAGAACCTATTCTCAAGGTATCTGAAATGCAGGAAAGGAGACAGGACACAAGCACACAGAACTACAGAATGCAAGGAGAAGTGCTTGTTGAGAGCTGTTCCAAGGTTCTATGAATAGAACTCAGCCGAGGGAGGTATTGACGTTGACTAGGCATTGATGAGGGAGTCAGAAAATGCTTCACTTTGCGAGCATGTGTAAATTAGGCAAAGCTTCACAAATTCCATGACATCTGAACCAAGACTTGAAGAATGAGCAGCAATTTACCCAATGGAGACATGAGGCCCAGCATGTGCATAGCGCAGTTATGCGTGCAGGGAGGTTTGTCTCAGTTGATGTGGCTAAATCATAGGATGCATTTATGGGCAAGTGGTTGAAAGACGAGTTTACAGATTTCTCTATGCTTAAAGAGTTAGATTATCCAGAATAAAATGTTCCTGTCCTTCAAGTTCAAGAAAGGTCGTGGTCCTAAAGCCTTCACCAGAGTCATTTTAAACCCATCTGAATCTTTCAGTAACAACTTGTCTTCATCAACCTGACTTCTCAGCCAATCAGCAACTGTTTGCCTCCAGTGACCATGTTTATAAGAGTGTGAAAGTCTAGCCCATCTTTAAAAACTCCTGCTTCTAAATGCTTGCAGATCCCTGAACTCCAGACTTCCCAAAACTTGATATAAGATCAATTTCTTGTTCAGTTCTCAGATATGGTGCCTTATGACTATAGCTATCACTTATTAGCAAGCAATACATTCAACTTTGATTTCATATTCACACTACTCAATGCTTCTATTACTACACCTCTCCACTTCCTTCACTAAAATATTTAATAAGCACTGACTATATGCCTGTGTCAGTGAGGATGCACAGATGTGGTCTACGATATGTGAGAGCTGCCCCAGGGATTTATCCAGAGGGTCATATGAATGCTAAAATACTTTTAACTAAACATGCAGCTCTATAAATAAAAATGCATATGGGAGAACTAACAGTTGTTGATCATCTACAATGAGACATGCATTATACTGCTTGCTTCATGTAGTTTACTTACATTAAATACCCCAGCAATAGCCCCAGGTGGGTTTCTGCATGCCTGTGCTCCAGACGTGAACTAGCATGTCAAAAGTTTTAGTAACTTTCTCAAAGAAGAAATAGAGCACTATGTGATCTCATTTTGGTCTATCTTCAAATCTGGTGGTCTCCAACAGGGAGGAACTGCTTGCTCTGTTGTAAGACATAAAGTTGAAATGTATCTATCCAATGGTAGTTGAAATCAAACCTCAGTCTAGAGCATGTACATATATTTTCTGATATCACTAAATGTTTGAAACAAAAATTTCTCCCTAATGCTCCGTCCTTTAAAAATTGTGTTCCATTATAGAACTATAAATTATAGCTTTTCACATTTTAATTTGTAAAAAAATACATAAAAATAGTTAATACTTAAGGAATACTTACACTCATATTTACTGATTACCTAGTTAACATTTATACATTTTATTCCAACAATTCTTTCAAATTGAAAATTATATTCTTGTCATTTTACAGATGAGAAAACTGAACTATGAAGAGGTCATATAAGTTCCCCAAGGACTTATATCTAGTGTATGGTAAAACCAGAATGATGACATTTGCTCTCAATGAGCAATTTTTGAAACAAACATGACATTTTTGTTTCAAAAATTAACATCTCACAAAAATAATACTTGCAAATAAGATAATAAATAGGTAAAATAAGTCTTGGCAAGTTCTAAACACTTGCTAGTGATAGTTTCTTAGAGTTAGAAGCAATTGAACTTTCTCTTCTGGTCAAAAATCACAATTAATTGAAAGATGCTACAAATTTCCATGTAAAGTTGACCCTTGAGCAATACGAGTTTGAGATGCATGGATTCACTTAAATGTGAATTGTTTTTGATAAAGACATTATAGTACTGTAAACGTATTTTCTCTTCCTCATGAGTTTCTTAATATTTTCTTTTTTGGAGCTTATTATTTTGTAAGAATACAGTATATGATACATATAACATGCAAAATACGTGTTAAGCAACTATTTATGTTCTTGTAAGTCTTCCAGTCAACAGCAGGCTATTAGTTAAGATTTGGGGAGTCGAAAGTATATGTGGAGTTTTGACAGCACAGAGGGTCAGAGCCCCTAACCTCTGTGCTGTCAAGTGTCAATTGTATTTTCCTCAATTTCAGATCTGAGTGTCTTCTTGATGATTTGTCATTGAGATTAGGTAAGCCACACTCAAAATTTCATATCCATTCCACAGAGAAGGATCTGAGGATGAGTAAGTCAATTTTGATGTTCCACACCGTTAGAGAAAACGCCAATTGCTAGGCAGAAATGATTCCCTCTAACATTTTATTTTTACCTACGAAGGTCCAGTAAAATCTTCACAGTTTATAGAAAGTGCAGCTACTTTTATAAGGCACTATATCAAGTTTCTTTTTTTTTTTAAGATTTTATTTATTATTTATTTGACATAGATAGAGAGCACAAGTAGGCAGAGTGGCAGGCAGAGGGAGAGGGAGAAGCAGGCTCTCCGCTGAGCAGGGAGCCAGACGTGGAGCTTGATCCCACGACCCCAGGATCATGACCTGAGCCGAAGGCAGCTGCTTAACCAACTGAGCCACCTAAGGCGCCCCTACATCAAGTTTTTGAATGATGGCAATGTTTACCTTCTTACCTTGTGTTCTGAATTCTGGTGTTCCACTCTCAAAGAACAACTTGCTGAAACTTGTAGGAAATAGTACTAACAGCATAGATAAATGAAAAAAAAATACATAAATAAAATAATTTGTCCCTTTCTTGCTATGGTCTTTTGAAATAATCCTCTGGGACATAGCCCTGAGGAATGACATTGTAGGCCTTTAATATGACAGGATCAAAGAGCTTATAAGGATGAATTACTGATGGGACTCAGTGATTACTTTTCCCTAAATTGCTAAAGCAAACCAAAGCTAAGAAAGAAAACAATCTCGGAATCATATGGGAACAGATTAGGAGGCAACATGCCCCTGCTTATTCATTCGAATGGCAGGACAATATGTTGATAATTATAAGCTCCTACATATGCTCTACTTCATTTAATTGTTAACAAGCCCTCTCCATATTTAAACAAATTTGACAGCTTTAGGAACCAGTTTTAACAATTAGAATACTATTTCAAACTTTTTATTTTGAAATAATTTTAGGTTGACAAAAGAATTTCAATTCATTTAATAATACAGTTCATTTAATAATACATAATACAGACCCAGCTATGGCTAAAATTATCAGTTTACATAACTGTGGTATATGCATCAAAGCTAAGAGACAAGAATTATATATTTATTAAGTAAACTACAGGCTTCTATTTTTTTTTACAGTCTTCTTTTTAGTTTCACCAGATTATATACTAATGTCCTCTTTTCTAACCATGATCCAATCTAGTAAAACACATTTTTTTAAAAGATTTATTTATTTATTTGAGAGAGAGTGTGTACGTGAGTGGGAGGAGGTGCAGAAGGAGGGGGAGAAAAACAGGCTCCCCTCTGAGCATGAAGTTTACATGGCGCTCAGTCTCAGGACTCTGAGATCATGACCTGAGTCGAAATCAAGAGTCCAACACTTGACTGACTGAGGCACCCAAGCACCCCAAAGATAACACATTGCATTTAGATGTCATGCCTCCTCAATCTCCTTCAATCATGAGAATTTTTAATTAATTAATTAATTAATTATTTTAGGTCTTGCATGACCTTGACCCTTTTGAAACATCCTGATTAATTATTTTATGTCCCTCCATTTGAGTTTATCTGATGTTTCCCCATGATTGGATGAGAGTTATAAGATTTGAGGGAGAATCTTACAGTGAGGTGCCTTTCTCATCACATATCAGTAAGAGCATGATGATAACATGACATACTTATTATTTGTGTGATCACTTAGATACAGTGCTGTCTGCTGGCTAAATTACATAGTTACTACTTTCTCCTTTCCAGACTCTGTTCCTTAGATTCCAGTCATTAAATGCAGTCCACACTCAAGGGAGGGACAATTAAGCTCCCCTGCTGGATGGAAGAGTGCAAAGAATCTGTAGTCATGTGTTAACAATGCCACAATAATTAATAAATATTTTGAAGGAAATACTTTGATACTAGCCAAATATCCTGTTACTCTTCAAAGTTTTGCCCCCTAACGTTATCATTCATCAACTGCCTGCAAGAAGTATCACTCTTATGGTTATTTTCTATTTCTTTCTTCTTATCTGCACTTATTATTTGAAATTCTTCTGTAAGATCTGTCTTGTTTCTCTCATTTATTTATCTTTTATTTACTCAATCCTTTACTGATGTCAGTACAGACACAGTACTTATCTCACACTTTAATTATTTTTTGTGTGTTATATGTTAGGACTGGGTATGCTATATCTTTATTGCTAATATTAACATTTAAGAAATAGCTACGATATATTTAACAATACACATTGTCCAGGAAGCCAGTTCTAGTTTTCATGGAGTAATATTAAGCAATTCTGGCTTGGAAACAAAAATACTATATCGAGTTACCATCTTTCCTATCAAAAGTGAAACTCTCCAGTGTCTTGTTTTTTTTTTTTTTTTTAATTTTTTCTAACTCTAACTTTCTAATTTAAGGTACTTATATTCTTTTTTCTTATTTGGTGGAAAAGGCAAGCATAAATGGAAAACATGGGAAAGAGACAAAGAATCAAAATTTGAGTTGGTATACTTGAGAAGGTCCAAAGAGAGGAAAGGATTAAGATGTAAGAGGAGATAGATAATAAAGATTCATTTCATTTCATGTAGAACGTAAATGCCCAAGAATGGAGAATTCTCTAAATAAATTATGATTACCCATAGGAAGCAATACTACATAGCCATTCTAACAATGTTTTTAAAGAATTTGCAATAGCATGGGAAAGGTCACAGAATAAAGTGGAGCAAAAAATGACAGCATACAAAATTAGACATGCAACATGATCCTGATTTTGTTTAAAAAAAAAAGAAAAAATAATAGGAAGAAAATAAATATTACATGTATAAATACACAAAAAATATTTTAAAAATTAATTGCAAAAGGACATACAAAACCAGTGGGGTAGCATCATGCCTAATAGCCTACTTGGCATCTACTGGATTAATTATTGAATAACAGAACATATTAATAGTAGTTATGGCTGGGTGGTAGAATATTTGATGACTTAGTATTTCTTCTTTATGTTTCTTGTGTATTTTCCAAGTTTTCTATTCCAAACATGTGTTACTTGGTGTTTAAATAAGGAGCTGCAATGTAAAAAAGAAGTCAGATAACAGCCAGTTTTCAACTGTCCTTAAGCTTCCCAAAGTGCTCCTTGATGAGCAGTGTTTTGCTACTTTATCATCTAGAGATTATTTTTAGAAATAAGCAATATTTAGGGAAAAAATCCTAAATTAAAATAGGTCTGTTCTAATTAATCAACCCAAGAACTTGGCCGCTCCAATACGAATGGTGTAGGTCACCTGAAAAGCAAACAGAATAATCGTAACTGCTTTAGGAGTCTTTGAAGTTATAGATTAAGCCAGTGGGAAATTAGCCAGATTGCCATTATAGCTGAAAAGTGCCGGAAGGCCCCGGCAGCCAGTGTAATTATGCAAGCTTTGTGAGCCTTGAAAATTTTGTGATTGTAATGCGTGCTCTCAGCCTTCATAAAATTCTACACCAACCTGCATTCTTTAAACTGCTGTCTGGCACAAGGCTGGGTGATAAATTAGAAGAGAAAAACAAATATTGCAGCAAAACCTTCTTTCATATCAGAAGTGTCTTTACCCATTATATTCCTAAAGGATGCTGGGGTAGGCATGTGCATCGCCCTCCAGTTACTAATGCCACTTGGGTAGGATGGGGAAACTGCCCTTCCCATGAGCTTTTTCTTACAGGGTAGGCACAGGCATATACACAGCTGGGTCCAATTATGGCTGGAATGTCAATTATAAAAGAGGCCAGGTGGGTGCAGACAGAGGTCATTGATAAGCTTGGGGACTCACCACGGTGCGGTAAAGTTTCAGAGCAGTGTTCTGAGGTATGGAAGAGGTAAGCCCAAAATGATGCTCTGAAAATCACCGTTAAGTACATTTGTTTTGGCCTGCGTTGAATACGAATGCTCTTTTTTTTTTTTTTTTGGAACAAACGAATGCTCTTCTGAGCTGAAATGTCACTCAGATGCACAGTGCATTGAGAAAAAAGGAGGTCTGCTGCAGTGTGAATGTGACCTTTATTTAGGTAGAGGAGTAAGTAAGGGAAGGGTTCGAAGGGAACATACCATCAAACTGTCTTCACATTCATACAGAGACAGAACCAGAAGTGAGGGGTAAATGGTGGGCCCAAGAAGAAAGACTTCCATTCCCATTTGAAGATGCACCCTCTGAAGATAACAGGGGTTGAAGGAAGACCTCAAAGAGGAATCTCTGCTAAAGAGTGTATTCCATCAAACTCAAGGAGCAAAATCTTTCTTGTGTGTGACTTTCTGTTCTTTTGCAGACTCCTTGCCAAAGACAGCATTTCAGACAAGTAGAATCTGGTTTGGAATGTCTGACAAAAATATTTGTGGCCTTAAAATTTCAGAGGCACAGATCACATTAAGGATTTAGTAAAAACGAATGATTCACCACCCCCCCACTGCCCATATTTCTCTTTGCATACAAAATGCATAATTCAAGGGGTTCAGAGACACCCCCCAACACTCTACTTGAGTGAACCCGTGAGTCCTAGTAATAATCTCTGATGTAGAAGTTGATGACAAGTAATTTTTTATAACATTTCCTCCTAGGAATTGAGGAGATCAAATATCTCAGCTAAACTAACTTGATTTTTTGTGAGAAATACTTTTTTTTTTTCTTTTTTAAACAGATATGGACACTGAGACAAAGAGAAGTCAAAGTTGATGATGGTTATTTGGCTATGAATGAAGCCTGAGAAATTTGGTTATCAGTTTCCTGTTCTATTATTCATGAGGCTTTTTTTCACTTCCAAGTTAGCAGTTGGTTTATAAAAACATCAAGGAAGTTTTAGAGTTGGTGAAATATGTCTGTTGAGGGAAAAATACTCATTTCACAGAAGAAATGTAGGAAAACTGTTCCTTAATGTTTTTTTTTATTCCTTAATGTTTTGATACATTTTCACATAGTGCAAACACAGAGTTACACAGCCCATTTTAAACCATCTCTGTATTTAAATTATTTATTTATTTATAAAGATTTTATTTATTTATTTACTTGAGAGAGAGAGTGAGCGAGAGAGAGAGAGCACGAGCAGTGGGGAAAGGCAGAGGGAGAGGGAGAAGCAGACACCCCTCCGAGCAGAGAGCCCTTTGCTGGCTCTATACCAGGACCCTGAGATCACGACCCGAACAGAAGGCAGACTCTTAACAGACTGAGCCACCCAGGCGCCCCTGTAATTAAAATTATTTAGTAACTGAAAAGATTATTCTCAGAATTACAAAATGAACTATTTATTTTGAAACAGTTCATTTATTAAATTTAGTATTGGTGTGAGAAAGTATTTCCAACTATTAAAAAAACAAAATCTAAAACAATAACAAAAATTAAGACTCTCAAAAATAGTAGCCCCGTGGTAACTATTAAAATAATTAAAAATAATATCATTATCCTACTCAGTTGTCTTATTTTATAACTAGAGACGAGTGCCCATAGCAAATTCCCTGAAATCCCTCTTTGTTTACTCTTCCCTATCTCCACAGGGAATTGTTGAGTTTACAAAATATCTATTTAAATTTGGAACCTGAGGAGTTTTATAAATATGTGCACACACAGGTTTCTGTTAATATTGTTATTCAGTTTTACAATAATTATCATTTAGTTATCTGGCCATTTCATTTTTCTTCATAGATACTTGGAGACAGTGAACAGTTCTTTTTTTTTTTCTTAGATTTATTTATATATTTTAGAGAGAGACAGAGCATGAGCAGGGGAAGGGGCAGAGTGAGAGAATCTCAAGCAGACTCCCCGTTGAGCGTGGAGCCCTGACTGGGGCTACATCTCAGAATTGTGAGATCAGGACCCGACCCAAACCAAGAGTCGTAGGCTTAACGGACTGAGCCATACAGGGGACGATGCAGTTCTTGATCAATACGGTGGAAACTATGGTGTCTTCCCTGCATCCCCCATCCAGCTTCCCTCTTTAGGGTCCAATCTTTCCCCGGGGCTGTGTCAGGTGTCAACTGCGCATAGCTGAGCCCTCATGTGGACTTGGGTAAAGTTATGGCCCCTCCCAGAAGTGAGCTTAGGCAATAACTGACTGAGCCAAAGATGCAAAAGCCCAGGTCCCCCTTGATTCATTTGGTGATAACTCCAAAGGGCCAACCCAGTCTCAAAGCTCCTTGTAGATCAGCAGAAGCCTCAACTGCAACTTGAATTTGGTGACCTTCCACTGTCCAACCAGTCTCCCTCATTTGTGGGGAGGGTATGCAATTCACATTTACATACTTTCTTTACATAATTATATTTAGGTATCTTTATCTTAATCATTATAAAACATTTTTAAATTGACATACAGACTTTATTTGGATTTCATCAGTTTTCCACAAGCATTTTTCCATTCCACAATCCAATCTAGAATACCACATTGCTTTTAGTAGTTCGTTCTTCGTATCCTCCTATCTAGGACAAATTCTCGGTCTTTCCTTGTTTTTCATCACATTAACAATTTAAAGAGTCCTCAGCAAGGTATTTTATGTAATGTCTCTCATTTTGGGTTTGCCTGATGTTTTCCCAGCATCACACCAGAGCTATTGACGGGGTAAAACTACCTTAGAGATGAAATGTTCTCATTGCAACATATCAGGGGTATGTGGTATTAATATGAGTTATTACTAGTGATATCAACCTTGATTATTTGCTTAAAGTAACATCTGCCAGGTTTGCCACTATAAAATTGATATTTATCCTTCTTCTAACTCTCTCCTGAGGATACCTAACAATGCAACCCCTGCATGCAATTCTGTCTCACAGTCTCTTTCCATAGTATCCAAATTAAGAAAACATATATTGTAACATTCACCAACTTTGTTTCAACAAATATCCCCCAAAAATCTGCTTAATAATTTGGTCTTTGAAATTTAACTTTGTCAATACCTATAGAATAGAAACAAGCTAATCACAGTTAATTTTGTAGCCATGCTAATGTTACACCAAGAATTACATATGTTTACAAAGTTTACCAGTTAATTCACTTTGTGCAATAGCTTTAATTGAAGGATTCATAGAAATTGTGGTATATATTCAATAACCACATCATTCTTATATATGTTGTTCCTGGCTGTGACTTGATGTGCAAAATACATAAAGCTCCTATCACATAAAACAGTGATGCAAGGATCTAAATGTCTGTCTTCTCCAGTCATCCAAATTACTAACTGACCACACCAGAAACCCATACATTCCACTCTGAACTTTTTGAACCAATTCAATGACATTGTATTTTATTAAAATCACTAACATTAGTAGATATTGCACTGAAAATTATTGGATCCAATATTCTCATCTTTGCCATATCAAGATCTTCACCAGAAAAATATTTATTAGAAAGCTTACTCGATTGTATGAAATCACTGTCATTTCAGTTCCAATGGTTTTCCTTTATTTTCAGAAAATAAATATTTAATCAAGAAGAATAAAGTTAGTAATTTTTTCTCTTAACTTAATTTATCCAAACTGGAAGTTTTCTAATAAAACCCTCAAATTCTCTTTGGCTCATTTCATCCTTACATTGTGGTATTTGAAATATATTTGTCAAATTTTGAAGTGTAGTGGAAACTCTCTATTTTCTGCTCATTAACAAAATTACTTACTTTGTGAAGAAAGTGATGCATTTTTTTTACATATTTTAGAAATGCAGTAATATCTAGCCAAAGCTGGGGGGATACACCTTCTTTTCTAAGGAAAGGAAGAGAGTGCTTGGTATTTTTTTCTTAAAGAAAGAAAGAAGAAAGAAAGCAAGAAAGAAAAGAAAGATGAAAGAAAGAAAGAAAGAAAGAAAGAAAGAAAGAAAGAAAGAAAGAAAGAAAGAAAGAAAGAAAGAAAGAAAGAAAGAAAGAGAAAAGCAAGCAAGCAAGCAAGCAAGCAAGAAAGAAAGAGCACAGGAAAGGTGATGATTTAGACCACAGGATTTGATGACGTTTACTGCAATCATCTCAGAAGACAAAACATTCTTCATTTTTTGTAGGCAAAGTCTTTGAGAAAAGCGCATGCTGGTGCAACATAACATATGTGATCATGATACCATATTATTCTTCACTGACAGAACACACAAATCCTGAATTTTCTCCCCTTGGCATGGCAGGGTCATCCTTGCTATAAATTGAGCCACATATATCAACTTAAAATAAAAGTCTCCTTGGGGATTGAAGAGACTAATTTCTTTCATAGTTCAGTGAAATTGTCCAGACAGCCACGTGGCTTTCCTCATGCCACTTCTTTCTTTGGGTCACTGCTCAAATGTTACCTTATAGGAGAGGGCTACTTGAAATGTCTATTTAAAATAACTCACTTCTCAACATTACACTCTCTATTCTCCTTCTCAGCTTGTTTTTTTTCTATAGCATCCATTACTATCCTAATGAGATCTGTATTTTGCTTGTTTTTTTAAATGTCTGCCTCTTTGTTCTAGAATGCCACATACATAAGGAAAAATATTCTCTTATTTTGTTCACATTGAGTCCCTAGTTCCTAGAACAGTGCCTGACACATAATAGATGCTTAATAATGAATGCATGGATTAGTACATTTGTTTAACAAATATAATGTGAATTGTTTGCTACTCTCAATCCATACAGAGAAAGGCAGCATGTCTTATTGACCTTTATGTTACTTGAAAGCAAAAAAAAAAAAAAGACATTAACATTTTTAATCTACATTCTACTTCTTCTAAATAATTTTTTGAGTATTATATTATAAAGAACTTCTCTTTACTATAAAACTAATAGCTTATCATTCTTTTCACCTCCTTCCCTACATTTACTATGAATAAAAAATCCAGTATAATACTGGGTCTTTGTCAGACTCCTTTTGCCAACATATCAAATTAATTTCTACAATTCAAGTAGTAGATATTTTTGAGGCGCCTGGGTGGCTCAGTTGGTTAAGTGACTGCCTTCGGCTCAGGTCATGATCCCGGGGTCCTGGGATCGAGCCCCGCATCGGGCTCCCTGCTCCGTGGGGAGTCTGCTTCTCCCTCGCCCACTCCCCCTGCTTGTGTTCCTGCTGTCGCTATCTCTCTCTCTGTCAAATAAATAAATAAAATCCTTAAAAAAAAAAAAAACAAATAGTAGATATTTTGAAGGGTCCATTTTTCTTGAGCAAGACTCATAACTTATAAATAATCTGTTGTACTTTCCCTTGTTGGAGCAGAGATTTACCATTATTATAAAATCTGTGAATATGTGCATTTCTACCTAATTGTGTTGACCATTACCAAAGGCTTACTTATGGCCTTCAGGGTTATACTGCGATTTAAATAGCCTATTTTGTTCATTCTCTATCCATCTTGTTGCATCTTGCTGGATATATGGATATATATATCTGATATATATGTATATATATAATGTCCTATTTGACATTAATTCTTGAAACCTTCAAAATACAGTAAACAGTTGAAAGTTATAATCACTTCTTTTATCTTTTCCCAGAAGGAAAGTTTGACTATGTCACAGAATATATTCTACAAAGATATATGTTGTCAGGACTTTAAAAGATCAGGACCTAGAAGCCAATTCTTCAGAATTTAATCCTAGTGACTCATGATTGTTAGCTGAAGTTTATGGAGGAAAATATTGTAATAATATGTATCATCATCTTTAATATGCCAGGTCAGTCTTAAAGATGATAGTCATATCTGAAAGGTCATTTTCACGTGAGAAATAATATAATGACACACCAATTTCAGAACCTCATCATTACTGATGCTTGTGTTGCCAAAACTATCAACTTGTACTACTTTTTTAAAGCTGTGATTTAAGGGCTTTCTTTAGGAAATGTGAAACTAGTGAACTTGCCTTTGTGTATAACTTTGCAAGGGCCATCTCAAAAAAGGACATGTCACAGGTAATAAAATAGAGCAGACGAGGAAAAGGAAGTTGAAGCAACAGACTTATCCATCGTTTGTGCTATTGAGATAGTTACAGGTTATGGCAATTGGATCCATGCGTACATTCCCAGTCTCAATCCTTCCAATGTTATTATGAAAATTGCCTTCAGATTTAGATGACACGCACATCCTTCCTGTCACTTTGATGGTAGTCATCACCTAAAGAGACAAACAGCAGCTCTGGATTACCCTTGGTAGAAATGTCTTCCTTTTGGTTGGGTTATATTATATTTAAGTTCACTGTGTTCCCAAAAGTGCTACACATTCTTCTTCCTCTTCCAGGTTCTGTAGCTTATTATTTCAATTAGACTTTCTTATTGCAGGAAACTTTCCATTAAAGGAGATTTCAACTTATGCTCATTTACTTTTAATGTGTTTTTCATCACTTTTCTTGTCACTTTTCTTCATTGTCAAAATGATACAGGGACAAAGCCTGCCCTTTTTGACTAGAACAACCCTATCCACCCTTTCAAAGATAGTTATTCCTAAGACAAGGAGGATGGAATCCATTCCACATTGTTTGACAATGGCGTCTTTTCTTTGCCAATCCAATGTTGTTCTTACAGTCAATCGATCATATTAAATACAGTCCTAACCATGAGTTTATAACTACTTTCATTGTAGTATCAGTCAGCATTAGAGTTAAATTTTTTATGGTTTGGAAAGAAATTAACTTTTACTATAGAAAAACTGTATTAAAAGTGCTGATACTATATATTTCTCCTGTAATTAATAAATGTTACCATATGAAAAAACGTCCTAGTTAAAAATTTACTCAGAAAAATAACCACAAAATTAAGTGTGACAATCTCAGCTTATTTACATAAAAACTTGAAATATCTATTCTAATGAGTTCTCTAAACAAAAGTTGCATTTAAACTATCTAGATTGAACTTTGAAGTATATATATATTTTTAGAAATTCTCATTTTTTGGGAAAAATGCAGAGAAGTTTAATCATTTTTCAGCAGTGTCCTTTTCCTTGTTTTATCAGTTGTAATAAAAATTCCACTAGAATAAATCAAATCAGTTCCTTTAGGTAGGAGTATTTAGCCCAGGTATTTTCCATTGCCTCAATATATTAGATACTCAGTGACTATTGGATGAATGCATAGATGGACACTAATTTTTCTAATGCTCTTTTATCCACTGTGTTGTTTCTCTTCCTGATTACTCAACCAGATTTACTGAGCACTTATTACGTTCCAGGCTCCTTTCTAAATATTTAGTACATATCAGTACCCAGTATAGTAAATAATCTCTGTCTCGTGATACTTATATTCTGTTAAATCACACTTGATGAAATTAATTTAATTTGCCAGTCAACACATTTTTTTTTCACTGTCATATATTATTCTCTGCAAGGGAGGAGGCGAAGAGGGTGCAATTTATAGAGAGTTATATATTTCATATATATGTATATAATTTATAAAATTTGGTGAAATATTGTATACATATGGCATATAATAGATCAAATATGGAATTGTCATTGAGGAAAATATATTTAAGGAAATACATGAAAAGAGATTATCCTTTTCTCATGTTTAAGTATTTTCTCAGTCATTAGCTACTATATTTTAAAGTCATTTATAGAGCAGTTGGCTTTTTTTGACAGCTGTCAAACACTTTGATCCGTCTAGACTCCCCCCAACTTCTGCTTAAATATATATTGGTTGCAATTGACAGACACCATCTGGAGAGAGCAAAAGGTCATTTTTAACACCTGGAAGCTTTTCCTCTGGGTAATGGGCAATATTACCATTACGAAGGGCATGTATCTCAAGGTCCTTACCACTTCCTCCAGCGAATTCCCTGACAACAGTTTGCTGTTGTGGCAGAAAGGTAAAGTAGGTACCAGTGACTGACTTTTGCTAAACTTCATTCCAGGAGGCAGAGGGAAACTGCCTGAAAAAGTGGAATCACCCAGATACATATTCACAGGCAGGTCTAAGACTTCAATATTCTGAACTATATTTTGCTCTTCCTAGGAGTATCTAATATTATCTTCTTATATTAACATGATGATTGATTCAGACCATCTATGTCAAATGGTAAAGATAGTAACCAGCATATTATTAAAATAAGTAAAATATATTAATGTTATCTTACTGTATCGATTTTGAACAAGAGAAAAAAGGAAGAAATACTTTATTTTCACCTGACTAACATAATGATACCTGCTGCTTGGAAACAAGAGAGTACATAAAAATGTAAGAAGGAAAAGAAGACTACTCTGAATATTCCGCCGTTGATACCTTAATATATTGGCTGTTTCTACTTGCTTTTATTCAAATAGTTTGTTATTTTTACAACAGGTCAAATCACAACATTGTACACCTGAAACTAATGTAACATTGTGTGTCAACTAAATTTCAGTAAAAAACTATAAATAAAGAGAAAGGAAGGAAGGAAGAAAGAAAGGAGGGAAGGGAGGAAGGGAGGGAGGGGGGGAGAGAGAGAGAGAGAAAGAAAAAGAAAGAAAGAAAAAGAAAGAAAGAAAGAAAGAAAGAAAGAAAGAAAGAAAGAAAGAAAGAAAGAAAGAAAGAAAGAGAGAGAGAGAGAGAGAGAGAGAGAGAAAGAAAGAAAGAAAGAAAGAAAGAAAGAAAGAAAGAAAGAAAGAGAAAAAGATGCAGCAAAGAATATCTCAGCAACTAATCTTCATTTGTGTTTTCTGATTGTGCTTATAGTAATAGATTCATAGATGTAGGATTGAGTACTTTTGAAGTCAATATTCCAAAGTGTTTTTTTTACTGCATATTATCATATTGCTTTATGGAAAAGTTTTATCAATTTATACTATTGCCATATGATAGTTCCTAGATGATCTCACCCTAACTAGTGTCTCTTAATTGTCATCCATTTGGTGAAGGAAAATCGTACCCTGGTGTGTGTGTGTTTGTTGAATTTGACATTGTCAAATTTAAGGCCACCTTGGCTTTATTTCTGTTTATTTGAATTACTTTGGGCTGAAATATATTTTTCTGTTGGAGTTTAAATATTCTTTTTGACAATCTAAATGCACTTAGTTTCATTTGGGGTCCTAATCACTTACTTAAAATATTAGTGGAAAATAGCTTTTCCAATTTGTTAATTGCCTCTTACTGTGTTTATTCTGTTTTTAATAAATACTAATTTTTTGGTGGTCAATAGCTCCTTTATTTTCCTTTTAATTGTTTCTATTATACTTAACATTGCAGATGTCTTTCTGCATAAGAAGATCAAATACATTTTAAGCTATATTTTCCTCATTTTTTTATTCTTTTAACTTTTTTATATTTAACTCTTTAACCCTCTAATTTTGTGAATGTAAGAGAATGTACATGTGTTCTTTCACCTGCTTTTTATTCAAAATAAAAAGAGACTTAAATGTAAATTTTTCCCAAAGGCTAAATTTCCCAACAATATAATATTTGTTTTGTTTATTTCTCTTTTCTTCAGTGGCTGGAAGATCTGTGTGCTATTTATAAGTCCAGTGGTAATTATCTTTGTTTATTCATAAATATTCTTTAGCTTTTCTCTTTTTATTATATAACTAAATGTTAAACAGGATACTTTTAAGCCTCGATATAAAATCTGAAAAGTAATATTCAATTCAAATTCATATTTTCTTTTTTAATTTAGAGAACTAGATTCTCCTTGTGGTTACTAAAATACTTTTGTTCATTTTATACCTTATATATCAACTGATATTTGTGATTAGACAATTATCGGTACTGTACTACATAACTGATCTTAGTGATCAACAGCAGGTCTTGAATTTTAAATTTTGATTCATTTTTATTTGTCTCTATTGCATAATTTAAGAAATATTTCAAAAAGGGTTACATGATAGAAATAATTCCCACTTTTTTTCCTTACACAAATAACCTATAACATTCATTATAAGCACAATTTCTTTACCTCCTCAAGCCTCACATCGCTCCCCAGAAAAAATAGGATAATATTACCTAATTAATAAAGTTGGTGTTGGGAATTAAATGAACTGAAACTAGTTGACAGTTCACCACTATGTTTGATATTGTTCAGTTATTATTGTTATCCTGAGATTTCTCTAATTTCTTTACGCTGCAACTTGCCTAGCAAGAGAAGTCTTTTAGTCATAGAGTTTGTCCCTCAAATCTCTAAAGTGTCTCTTAACATTTAATATGCTATAGAAGAAATTGGAAGCGTGTTTGAATTTTATTTTGTTTTTGGTGTTATATTCTTGTTATTGTGAATAAATACTTAGAAGAATATTTTCACATTTCATGAAAGAAGTGACTTTCTCAAAACTGATTTTCCCTGATGCATGATGAGGTTTTTCAATCAGGATAGCTATAGTTAGAGGTCCTTTTCAACTATGAAATTTCTTCTTCAATTATATCTATGAGTATTGTTTGTGCTTCACTTGTTTTGTTTTTTGTACTCTTCCTCAGATCCTCCTATAATTCAGTGGTTGGCTTTCCTTTATTAGTAGTAATTCCTTCTTTCTTCTTTTCTTTCTTTCTTTCTTTTTCTTTCTTTCTTTCTTTCTTTTTCTTTTTCTTTCTTTCTTTCTCTTTCCTTCATCCCATCCTTCCCTCCCTCCCTCTTTCTTTCTTTCTTTGTTTCTTTGTTTCTTTGTTTCTTTCTTTCTTTCTTTCTTTCTTTCTTTTTCTTTCTTTCTTTCTTTCTTTTCTTTTTCTTTCTTTCTTTCTTTGTTTCTTTCTTTCTTTCTTTTCTTTTTCTTTCTTTCTTTCTTTCTTTTCTCTTTCTTTCTTTCTTTCTTTCTTTCTTTTCTTTTTCTTTCTTTCTTTCTCTTTCCTTCATCCCATCCTTCCCTCCCTCCCTCTTTCTTTCTTTCTTTGTTTCTTTCTTTCTTTCTTTCTTTCTTTCTTTCTTTCTTTCTTTCTTTCTTTCTTTCTTTCTTTCTTTCTTTCTTTCTTCCTTTCCCTTTCTCGCTCTCTCTTTCTTTCTTTCTTCACATCTGAGCTCTTTGTCCTTTCCCCTGACTCTGGGAGAGCTTGTTATTTATCATACATTCATTGATTTAATCTCCTACTGTTTCTATTCAGCTGTTTTCTGCCTCAGATGCAGCTTTAAATTTTGTTACTGTATATTTCATTTTCATGTATCTCCTTTTGATCTTACCCATTGTAGTAGGTTGAATTATATCCCCCCAAAAAGTTAAGTCAAAGTCCTAAGCCTGAGTACCTGTCAATATGATCTTATGAGGAAATAAAGTCTTTACAGATGTAATAAAGTTAGAGATTTCAAGGTGAGATTATATTGAATTTAGAATGGACCCTAAATCCAATAACTAGTAAGCTTTGAATAGAAAAGAGAGTGATATTTGAGATACTGTGACTCAGAGGTGAGGCCAAGGGAAACAGAGGCAGACATCACTAGCAACTTGTAGAGGCTGGGGGAGCAGCAAGGAAAGGATTTCCTTCAGGGCCAAAAAAAGCCAGCCAAGTCCACATTTTTATTTTGGACTTCTGGTCTTCAGAACTGAGAGAATAAATTTCTATTGTTTTAAGCTGCCAAATTTGTGATAATTTTTGTGGTAGCTCAAAGAAACCCATTTATTTTTTATTTTTTAATTCATTGTTTTCTGTTTTATACTAAATGACAATTTTTCTAAAAGCCAGGAAGTAAGTTGATAGTTTTGTTCTTTATATTGCCATTTTTTTAAATTTCTTATGTCTTTTTCATTTTTTTTCTTTCAAATATATTTTAGTGGTTAATTAGGAAAGTTTCATTGGAGGATGCCACCCAAATGCTATTTTAAACAAAACCTTCAATTATATTGATAAAAAAATACTTACACTTAATTATAAATCAGGGATAAAGTGAGGATCAAATCATACCATAAACAATATGAGGAAAAGAAAATCTAACATATTATATTATATTTTATATCAACTGCTAGAATAATCCTTTATATTTATAACTCAACAAAGAAAATCATATGGCAGATGTGTATCTTTTAAATTCGATTCATAAAAGCTGTTTTAGTTTGGATTTTCACAGAAACAAATCCTACAGCAAAGATTAGAGTACATTTAATTTATTTGGAGATCCCAGGAAATACTCGTAAAGGAGATCAAATGGAAGGATTCAAAGTGAGCCAATAAGGATTGTTATCAAGCAATAATACCACTGGAGCTATCTGGAGCTTAGCCATGTGGGAACTCTGGGTACTAGGGTAAACCATGTTATTCACTCAAGGAGGGACATATTCATGCACCATCTGCCTTCTCCCTTTTCGGTTGAGGCCTGCTCTTAGATGGGGGGGCGCGGATAGCAGTGCTCCCTGAACACTTCTGGTTTGCTAATTGGGTGGCAAAGCTGGCTCTGGAGGACTGAAAAAATGCTCAAGGAAAGAATACAGGTGTTGTCAATTAAAAGTCAAGTGGTTGCACTCTAAAGTAGAGAGCATGGGCAGGGCACCAATCACATCTGCTACAGGGGCATTAAATTATAAGGACCCTCTCAAAATATCTGAAAACCTAAGATTAGCAGTTGCTAGCACTGATTCCCATGGGCACAGCACTAACGCAGTAGGAGTTCTGGATGGCCTTTCTGTAGTTCTCTTGACCTTTCTGTCATGCTTGCTAGTTGGCTGTACTATCTCCAAGCCTTATGTCCCTTTAACTTCAATCAAAGAAGAAAGAAAAGGAGTGATCTCAGCAGAGATTTTCTCTGCATGAGTCTCTTTTATTAGAAAAGAAAAATCTTCCCTAGAATCCCTCTGGCTAACTTCTTCTTAATACCTCATTGATCTGATAGAAAAAGGGATGGGTCTATTTTTACTCAGATATAGGAGTCTCAGACTAGTAGCTGAAAAAAACTGAGGTTTATAGCAAGGAAGACACGGGGAATGGAGATGGTTTTGGAACCAACAGCCTAGTCTGCTACAAGATGTAGAGAAAAAAATTAACTGGAAGATGTCTTAGGAGCAAAAACATTTCAGTTTTATCCTTTTAATTATTTGTATATATAATTTATACATATAAATATCATTTATAATTTTATTTAAATGTATAATCATTTTATATATTTATTTTGTATATGTGTATATATTTTTATATTTATTATTTTTATTTTATTAAATTATATATATATATCTGAGTAAGTGTGTATACCTTTGAGTTGGTTGCAATGGGATAAGTTAAAATTTTTCACAATGTCTTCAATATAGTAGAGATTATCTTCATTTTCTGACAGTAGATACTCCAAGTAATCACAGATCTTAATTAGTATTCCCATCTAAAATTTTAAGCCTGTTGTCATGCATAACAAAAATATACAAAATTAAATGGCATCTATTACTTTGAAGATGCTAAAAGGACAATGAATCTTTCTGTATTATTTTTGGTCCCATTTAAAATAGGAGAAAATGCTATAAACATGAGTGGCTTTAGTCACCTTTCAAAATATTAATATTGACATGCATGCTATCTTAGAGAGGTCATGTTTTTCCATTCCATTTCATTTCAACTAATATTTCAGTAAAACTTAATGAAGATTTATAAGCTTAATTTAAACTGAATTTGAATTAGATAAAGAAAAACACCTTTCAGAAAACCTTTAATCCTGGATTTTTGCTAACTTACTTTTAGCTCTACAAAAAACCCCAAAACATTTGATTTGGGAATTGCTACTGCACTAACAGATGGAACATCAAATGTCAGAGGCTTACCACCATATGTTTACTTCTCACCTCACCCAAATGATATTTTAACTTAGGTTTCTGATTAGTCCAAGTGGTGATTCCAGCACCAAATCTTAGCTTTGGTTTTGTCTTCTTTAATAAATGGTTTCCAAGATCACCAAGCTAGTAAGAGAGAAAGGACATGTAGGAGGGACTTGGGGGATTTTTATGGGCAAGTCCTAGAAAAAACACATATGAACTAAACATTGACTAGACTCAGACACATGGCCCCACCTAATTGCAAAGGAGTTTAGGAAATGCAGTCTAATTCTGGGGCCAAAAAGAAAAAAAAAAATAGGCTTGCTGATCAGCTAACATCATTACCAGATTCTTTTAACCTCTCCACAGTCGTATTCCCAAAGTTATAAAAGGCAAGAAAATAATAATTCCATTTATTCATTCAACAACAACTTAATATGCTTTCTAAGATTTAATTCACAAAATAATGCTGTTGTCAATGCAGTTAATATTGCATCAAACTAAGCACCGGATTTGGAAGTGATTTTAAAATGAGAAAGCAAAGTCAAAATGTTTAAAAAAAAAAAATCATTTATTTATTCCACCAATATTTATTGGTTGTCTACTATGTACTACGGTCTTTGTTCGTACTTACGTTTAAAATTGTACATTAGTATTATTCTTAATTGTTTAGCCTTACCAAATACTGATAATACCTAAGAAGTTAATAGTGAGGTTTTATTTTTATAAAAGATAACTTTTTATTTCATTGAAAACCAGAAAAGTACCTGGTGCTAACTGTTCTCAATCACCAAAGGGACTTGTCTCTTGTGATGTAATAAGAATGACAGTTGGTCACAATTACTGGTACAAAGGATATAAACATAGCCAACTTTTATGGAGAAATTTCATTCTTTATATTCATCCCAAATTGTATTCAATGAAGAGTACCATTTAGTGCAATTTAATGTAATTCCCTCTTAGAGTTTAAAATTTAGTACCCATGCAACATATTCCTGCCTTGTGAAACACTTTTAAAACTGTCCTTTCCAACTTTCAAAAACATATGTTTTTTAAAAGCAAAGTTATTTGCATTCACTGTTTTTGTTTATGGTGGTTTTGTTTACTTGTTTGCTTTTTTAAACAGCAGGAAGTCTTGTGGTAAATACTTAGTGTTAGCCCTAAAACATTTTCACAAAAATGTAATGGCATTACAAAGTTCCTTTCATTGCTTCAGGTTACCTAATGAAATGTTCCTCTAGTTTGCAGCCATTTGTATTTCTATTTTGTCATTTTCTTGTTGGAATTTAGAAATAGTGATGCCTTAAACCACATAGGGCAGACTATAGATTACTTTAAAAAAGCTCCAACGTGATTACTGAGGGATCAAAATTGCTGACCATGACAGAGGCTGTTTCTCCAGGTGAGGAAGATAAAGACTTAAGAATTATACACAGAGGGGCGCCTGGATGGCTCAGTCTGTTAAACCCTAGATTTTGGTTCAGGTCATAATCTCAGGGTCCTGGAATCGAGTCCCTTGTCAAGCCCCATGCATGGAGCCCTGCATCAGATTCCACACTGGGCATGGAGTGTACTTAAGATTTTCGCTGTCCTCCTCTCCCTCTACCTTTCCCACTGCCCCCTTCCATAGGCTCACTAGTACTCTCTCTCAAAAAAAAAAAAGAATTAAACAGAGAAACAAATATACTAAAGCACAAACAACAACGGGATGCCTGGGTGGCTCAGTAGGTTAAGTGTCTGCCTTCGGCTCAGGTCATGATCCCAGGATCCTTGAATCCAGTCCTGCATCTGGCTCCCTGCTCAGAGCAGAGCCTGCTTCTCCCTCTCTTCCCTGCTTGTGCTCTCTTGCTATCTGTCTGTCTCTAACAAATAAATAAAATCTTAAAAAAAAAAACACTGAAAAATACAATATGTGGTAAATTAGCAATAAGGCATATGTTTCTTGATCTCAGGTCAGATTTTTTTTCAGTAACCTTCTTCCTCTTAAAAGTAAAGAGGTTTTATTTTTCCTGTTAAATGTAAAATTAAATATCAAACTGACAAGATTTATCCCTTTTTCCTTTTTTTTTTTTTTTTTTAGTACCAATACTCAGGTAGTGTCTCTTGTATGGTCTACATAACATAAAAAGGAAGATAATTATTCCTTTAAGATATTATTCCGAATAAGATTTTATATATACATATACATATCTATTACTATATACCACAAATCATTAAGCAGAAAATGTGCCTGATCATCTCTCTTTGTGTTTTTGAAGAGCTTTTTTTTTTTTTTTTCCTGGAGTGGGGCTAGGGGCTATAATCTATGCATATTTTTATTTTAAAATAGGATGTCAAGTGAAAATGGTTGGTGAATTACATAGTGGAATAGTTCCCATTATGTAGCAAAGTTACCCAAGCATTATGACACACACATATATACACATAGGTAATTACCACCTCTACATAGATAAGGTCAGTGATAACCTGCTGACCAAAGAGTTTGTCTTAATGCAGGACTCTACATGTATTGTTTTGAGTATTACACTGTTATTATCAGAAAAGTAGGCAATAAGCTCTATAAATTTAACAAAAGAGCATTTGAATAGAGTTGAGGAACCTTACTTTGAAAAACTATCCCACATATAAACTTAACCATGGGAACCTGATTTGTTAACCCCTTGTAATATCCAGGCTCCAAAATAGTCCATAATCATTCTTATCCCCTGGTATTCACACCATGATTCAGTCCCTTTCACTACATACAACTGACTTGTGCAAACAATAACATATTGCAGAAATTATGGTGTATGATTTCCTAGGGGAGGTCACAGAAGTTATTCTTACTTCTACCTGGATCTCTCCTGTATTATTTACTCTAGAAGAAGCCAGCCACCAAAGCCAGTTCCTATACCCTCAAGCAGTCTTATGAAGGGTGCCCATGACAAGGAACTGTGGCATCCTACCAAGAGCCAGTACCAACTTTCCAGTCATGTAAGTTAGCCATTGAAGGGAAACAAAATATGTCACCCCCAAATATTCCTCTTTGGTGTGAAGATTACCTTGAGCTGATTATTTTTAGGAAAGAGCAGGCATAGGAGACTCTCTCAAAACCTAGTAGAAGTTACTCTGCTGAAAAAGACATTTACATGTGTAAGGAAAATCTCCATTTGTAAGGGTGTCTCTCTCTCACTATACCAGGAAGAGGATGATCAAATCTCTGTAAATTCTTATCAGTGGAGAAGTCAACTGTCTTAAGTCTTCATAACAACCACACCCTTGTTTACTGTTTTTTGTCTCATAACCTCCCATAACTGACTTTTATCCACTAGAACCCCCAACATCTTTTGTCTTTAGCTGAACATGGTATTTAAGGTGGTGGCTTGGGCTATTTCAGAGAATTACTGAGCTTTCCAGAGTATTTCCTATGTATGTAGGGGGGATACATATTACTAAGCTCCCTTTTGTTTTTCTCCTATTAGTCTCTTATTACAGGGTGGGGTAAAAGCCAAGAGTCTAAAAGGGTAGAGGGAAAAATTACTTTTCTCTCCTTCACCATTTTGGAAGAAGATTCTTAAGACCCAGTAATCAGGACTTCAGATACCTGTTTTCTTGGCTGACATCTTTAATACAACCTCATGAAAGACCTTGAACCAGAACCATCCAACACCACTGTATGTGCAAAATCTGGAGACAAAAGAGAACATTCCAGAACTGAAAGGTGTTATATTTGCATTGAATATGGATTCCACTCTGTGACTTCAGGTTAAGAATTCCTGGAAAGATCAGAAAGACATTGTACATGATGAGATGAGAAAGTAGTCTTGCATGCAGTTCATGTTTCACGGGGTCTTCAGAAAATGGGATTACAAAGACTCTCAGGTGTTTATCCTCCCCTTGACTTGCTTCAGTTCATTCCCACATGTTTAGCACAGATCCAAGCTGGATTATGTCTTTGAATGAGATGAGATGGTAGATGCATTCCTTTAATATTCACTTCACATACAGAAATGACCCTGTGTGAATGCTTCTCAACTTCCCTCTGTATGTTCTTTTTAGAGGGTGGTCTCTTCTGTAATTTTTTTCCCATAGTTTGAAGGTCTGTTTTCTTAATCTAAATGCATTATTCTTGGTAAGCCTTAGAAATTTAGTTTCTATGAATGATTCCCCATACCTTGCCAGTTAGGATACTCAATGTAAGCAAACCTGAAATAGTTTAAGCAAAAGTGGGAAGTGTGTTTTAAGGTGTCTGTCCAACTGTGGCTAGAAGGATTAAAATTATGCTGTAAACAAGATTTCCAGGTCATTGACTTTAGGGATGGAGACAATTAACAGAATTGCTGTGAACTTTGTAATTACCTGTGAGTTACTTTTTTTTTGCCTGATAATCATATAATGCAAAATTTTGCAAGAAAGTCTATGACAATGTATTGAGAAGATTACTTTTATAAATATATTCACATAACAATGAGTCAGTTTAGGAAAAGTTCTTTGTGGAATTGGCAGATATAGTGTATATCTATTAAAATATGATATATTGGTGGTGGTTCTTAATATTGGACTTTTTTTTCTAAAAACAAAATTCAAAGAATTACTGTAAGAAGTCCATATTACATTGAACTATATTTCCCATACATCTTACTCTTCCATTGGAAATGTAGTATTCTATTTGAAATATTAAAACATGATAAATCTATCAGACTTCCTTCTGCAAATTTCTTAAATCCTAATTGGAAGTTTTTGTCTGGCGAGAAGAAATTGTCTTTATATTGATACAATATGCACATTTTTAGTTAATAATATCAGAGAATCTATGGAAACAGAATAAGAATGATTTTAAAATGAACACTAGTGAAGAGCCAAATATATAAAGTTATCTATATATCAACAAAAATATACATCATTCTGTTAACATAATCTTGTCCTATAGTCATCAGAATTCACAAAGTGGGACTCTCTTCCTATGGAAAACTCTATAATTACTGAATATACTAACTGCTTGTTAGATTAAAAAAAAAAATTCTCAAGCAAAAGGGTTACATGATAAATTGGTGATGGAAAATACCGAATCTTTCACTAAGACCTAATCAGAAAATAGGATCTCTCTCAAAGCATACTTTTAGTAGCCTGGCCTAAATTTGAACCAGTGATTTGAGAGATACAACTCCTCATGTTTTAAGTTTAGGAAAGTATATGGGAGGAGGTCAGATTTTCCAGAGAATGTTATCTAAAGGGCTCTTCATGATTTAGGAGAGATTGTCAGGCTGGAAATTATCTTTCTAGTTTAATGCCTGCATATTTACCCTTGCCTATTGTGATTCTATCCTGCCCCCATTTTAAGATCTGTACATAATACACATCCATGTCAAATAAATATAATGTATATATAGTGGTACCCACCTCCTCAGTCACCCCCAACTTTGCTGTTGGTCACCTCTGGAGCAAAAATATTCTTGTCTCCCTCCCTTATCCCACAAAGTTCTTGGAACTCAAGTCCATAATCTGTAAAAGAGGATTAATGAACATTTGGAGGCAATGGAGATTAGAGCATAAACAGCACACAAACTTTAAGATGGATGTCAAATATTCTTGCTCCTGGAAAATCTCGATCCATTTCTCATGGCAGGGAACTCCTATATGGTCATGCCCCCTCCTAGGCCCCAGCTGCCACCAGAACACTCATGACCTATTATATCTCAAATTCTTCCTCTCATTTTCTATTTCATGTTCTCTGTACACTTCTGGGGGAATCAGAAAAGTCCAAATCCTTATTACTGGAATATGCAGGGGAAAAAAATAACTTTGAGGGATCTTTTTCCATGTAGACAATAGCCAGAGACATTTTCTTCCATAGCCATTCATTTTAATCAAAATCCTTAGCCAAAGAGTGATTGTCTTATTTATTTATTTATTTATTTATTTGTTTATTTATTTATTTATTTAGTGTTTCATGGCAAGATGGCTAAAACTGTATTGTTATGTTAATAAAACTTATGCAGCTCTACTTACATCATCCAGAGTGGGGATAATGAACTAATATGTAGCATGGACATGGTTGCCCAAATCCCGAGGTGGCCAAAATGAAAACCAGAGATATATAAAAAATTGCCAAATCTATCCTAGTTCCTAGAGGCAAGAACAATAGCCTCCTTATTCTGGAAGTCGCCATCTTTTTTGGGAAAATGACATCCACTTAATTTGATAAATATAACTGGCTTGAAAAAAAAATTCTTTTCAAGACATCTAACATTTCTTGGGTTAGCTGATGAGCTTATGTCACCTGACTGATTTCATAATCATATCTGTATGTATTCTGTTTTTATTTGTGAATATTTGACAAATTCTTAATTGTCTTTTGTATGATTATTTGAATGTTTCTAACAGAATGCTAATTTTCTGAGGATTTGAAATGAAAACTTGGTAACTTACTTTGGATAGAATACCACCAGTGTCTGGGGGCATAAATGGAATTAGATATTAATACTATTGACTTATTGTTTGCACATAAACACAAGGCTAAAATCATCTGCAGATTTAACTCAAGGAAGCAATTTCTTCCTCGGGGCATTTTGGCATTTTGGCAGGGATCTTGAGTTGCTTTTTCCTCTCCTCTTTGGCTGTTCTCCTTGGGGCTTAGAGCAGGGACTATCCATTAAGATCAGATGCACGTAATCATGATCAATTTCCTGCAAGAGCAGAAAGGGTGGGCACTCGGATGCTTGGCCTTCATTTTTTATTCTGTTTCCATGGGTGGTGTTTTTCTCTCTCTAATAGCAGCTGGAATCCAACTATGTAGTGGAGAGAAGAAAAGAGAAAATGAAACTCCTTTTAGGTATAAGAGTATTCCCTATTTGTCTGGTTTCTTTTTCTTTAAGTGAATTTCCTGTAGTTCCCAGTTTCTCTACTACATGCAATGTGATGAAAGCTATGGAAACCCAGACTCAACTCAGTGTATACTTAGTTGATGCCAGAAACCTGAAGAAATGTCACTTTATTTCAAATGTCAGTATCCAGGGCTTCATGAAGAACAAATCTGCCTTAGAAAATCCCCAATGTACCTATAATTGGCTGTTGCTTGCTTAAAGCCTCAGCTGTGAAAAGGCATATTCATTTTTGTTGGCACTCAGTATCTTTGGGGCTGTAAGAATGCCTGATACATTGGCAAATCTTGTACTGAATAACAGAAAGAGCAGGAAGGACTTTTTCTTTTTCTACAGTATATATATGTACACATATATACACACACAATCTATATTCAGTATCTATATACTATACGTGGGTGTGCATTTTATTATATAAGTAATATATATTAGCTCATTTTACTCATGAAAATAAAGATTCTGGCTTAAAAAGAAAGTTTCTTGAAAAATCAGATATTTTGGGGCACCTCGGTGGCTCAGACAGTTAAGCGTCTGCCTTCGGCTCAGGTCATGATCCTGGAATCAAGCCCAGCATTGGGCTCCCTGCTCAGAGGGTAGTCTGCTTCTCCCTCTTCCTCTGCTCCCCCTGCTGTGCTCTCCCTCTCTCTGTCAAATAAATAAATAAAATCTTTTTTAAAAATCAGATATTTTAATACCTCAATGTCATTATTTTCCAGTTCCCTTCAAAATACTTTTCTAGACCTACAATTTTCTGATTATGCTCTTAGCTTTATGCCAAGAATAGAGATTTAAAAATATATCACACACACAACATTCTTCACCTTCTATGAAACTGTTCCTTCAGAAATTGTTCATTATGTTATCCAATCTCTCTAAAATGTAGACTTCCACAAGAGTAGCACTAGGAAAAAGCACCTCTCATTATGTAAATGTTATTTTTTTTAAAGATTTTATTTATTTATTTGAGAGAGAGAATGAGAGAGAGAGAGCACATGAGAGGAGGGAGGGTCAGAGGGAGAAGCAGACTCCCTGCTGAGCAGGGAGCCTGATGCGGGACTCGATCCTGGAACTCCAGGATCACAACCTGAGCCGAAGGCAGTCGCTTAACCAACTGAGCCACCCAGGCTCCCTAAATGTTATTATTTAAAGAGAGTGTAGAAGACCTCTTCTTGTTTCCTTCTTGTTTGGCAGGAATCTCCTCAATAAAGTTTAAGCTTACCTGCAGTTATCCTCCTTAGCTCAGACATTCTGATAAAACTTCCCATCTCATCTTTAATAATTAATGACAAAAATAATTATTACCGTAATAGAGAGGCTTATGTCCCTCACCAAACTCAGCCGGACTTCAAGGCAAAGGGTGTAGTGACTTAATAGTCATTCCAGAGCACTGCAGGGAGGCATCTCCATGAGGTAGCAGGAAATTGTCAAAATATGATACGTTATGGCTTGTACCACATGTTCCCGCTTAGCAGCTGGGCAGCAAGAAGATGGACACCTCGACATCCCTACTCACGTAAAGACTGGATGGTTGACTGGCCCAGGTTCTTAGTCAGGTGATGTTAATTTTCCAGTGATCTACAAACAGCCCAGTCAGTTGGTGAGCATTCCGAGACAGCAGACCTTCTGGGAATGCAACCAGTTAACCTCACAATGGACTTTCTCTTTGCCAGACTTTTACTGGCACCTCGTGGACAGCTGTCATCTCCAACAATTTCCTAGCTGAGGCTCCCCATCCCTGCACTTTCCCAACCCTTCCTCCCACCTTCCAAGCATCTCTGGCATAATGTACACATCCCTTTATCCCCACAGACCCTATTCTCATCTTTTCTTAATTGGCCCCCGTGGATGTTCAACAAGAACTTAAATTTCCTGGGAAAATTAGACCAGAAATTATTAGCAACAGAACATCTGCCTCTCCAGTCCTGGAATTCAGAAGGAACTCAGTCTTTAGGAACATGTCCGAGAGACATCCTTTCCTGAGGGGAAGAATTAATTTTCCATTCAACCTGACAAAACCATCTCTCCACTCTAGGATTGTTTAAATCAATTCTTATAATGGAGCAAATAAAGAAAAGTAGTTGGATTTTCATATGCAAATAGTTTGAAGATTGAAATTCTGCTGATTTCTAATGATCATCGGTGCATTACGGTTTATAGTTATATTTTGCATACATTCCCTCCATCTTCATAAAAACACGATTAGTGAGATGATATCATTATTTCCAATATGCTGATGAGGAAAGAGAGGTTCAGAGAAATGGTGACTTGTCCAGGAGAGCAGCATAGAGATTGGACAGTGAGATATCATAGTTTGTTTTCTTTGTATTACGTTCCCAAATCCTACAGTAGCCTTCTCTGGAAAACTCCTCAATTCCTCTCATTCTGTGTTACTGGTTTTAGGACATATTTGCTCCTCTTTTTTTGTTTGGTTTTGTTTTGTTTCATTTTGTTTTTCTTTTCATAGCAACTTTTACTGATTATTTTGAAATAAGATGGGGTAAAAATCTTTTGTACAAGAAAGAAAGGTGTTTTATGCTTAAAGAGAACAATGCAAATTCCATCAATATTGTTAATCGATGAAACTTGTAAACTACAAAGGATAAGACTTTGTGCGGAGGGAATGGGGATATTATCCAGTCTTTGCCTTGACTGTTTTAAATATGATCCATGGTTAAAATTTGTCTTTAAGTACTGACCCCCAAACTCTGTGAAAATCACTGTATTTTGTAAAGCAAGGAATCAACCCCAATCAACTCTGATCTTAATTCTAGCTCTCTGGGAGGATTTCACTCATTCATTTTAAGGGGATGGACTTTTAGCTTCCATCACTCACCTTAAGAGACTAATGAGAGACTCAAATTAAGTAAATGATTGGAAATGTCAAGTAATTAAACATCTGGTTTTTAATATAAAACAAATCACTTCATGCCTGTGGTCTCCGTCACTTGATCCATCCCAGTGCTGTCTTTAAGCTGCTCCTGAATCCATTTAACTTCTTAGTCAAGCCAGACGTAACTGCATGCTTCCTATAGTAGCCCTTGGATATTCTTTTCCCCATGGCCTTCATCTGGGTTTGCTGAGGCTGTGGTTCAGACCTGTGTTTAGAGTCTAGTTTCTCTCTTACTCTACCTAGGTTAAAATATAGTTTAAAGAAGCAATACTTATATATGTTTAACTTCTACTGATACTTCTAATTTTTCTGTGAGTGAACACAGTAATGGAGGAAACCTCTACCCTCCAATCCCAACTGGGTTCCTCTCTTGGGAAAAATACTACTTCATCTGACTTTTGAGATGGTTTATTTGGACCTCTTGCTCATGCTCTCTTCAATGCTCTTTTTTTAAAAGAGTTTATTTATTTATTTGAGAGAGAGTGAGCAAGAAAAACAGCATGATTGGGGGGAGGGGCATAGGGAGAAGAAGAAGCAGACTCCCCACTGAGCAGGGAGCCCGAGGCAGGGCTCAATTCTAGGACCCTGGTCATGACCTGAGCCAAAGGCAGATGCTTGACTGACTGAGCCACTCAGGCACCCCTCTTCAAAGCTCTCTCTTTCTTTTTTTAAGATTTTATTTACTTACTTAAGAGAGAGTGAAGGAGGGAGTACAGAGGAAGAAGCACACTCGCTGCTGAGCAGGAAACCCCCAATGCAGGACTCAATCCCAGGACCCTGAGATCATGACCTGAGCTGAAGGTGGACACTTGACTGACTGAGCCACCCAGGCAGGCCTCTTCAAAGCTCTTTTTAACAGGATTGATTTTGCAAGTATTCCATTAACCACCGAAAAGCAGTTTTTTCACTTGTACTTGCTGCAAATAAGGAAGATATGGGTGTTTCCAGGCTGTTCCATACATGATACAAAGCAGTGGAGAATGTCTTTTCTCCATGCCACACATCCTAAAGGCAACATGCCTACAGGGTGGATAGCTAAGTTTTGCCCCCTGATAGTGTACATGTGCTATTTTTGTTTTTCCAGAATCTGATCCTGACTCTAATTTATCTTTGGAGGCCACCTCTCCTTCAGTCACACTCCATGAACTCTGTAGGGCCATCTTCAACCTTGTTCCAGGGCTAGACCTAGCAGGCAATCAGCTTATTCCATCCCTTAGACACAGTAACTTGGTATGAGGAAATAATGGACCTGTGTCATTTCAATAAGGTTAAATCTTAGAATTTTCCAGGAACATTAGAAAGCCCTTCTTCTGTTGAACTTGCTAAAAGAAGAAAATGTAAGCAAGAAGTTTCTGCTGGTCATTTTTTCTACCACAGGCACAAAATATGAAAAAAAAATCAAAGAGCCCTAGGAGTAATGCAAAATGGGGTACAATCTAGCCACTGCCAAAGCCTCTCTCTCTGCTTTTCAATACAATAAATCAATACATTATTTTTGTTTAAACTGATTTGTTTTGAGAGGATTTTTGTTTTTGTTTTTTACAATCAGAAGTCTTTTGACCCATATGACTCCACTTTGAAGGTCCAGATAATTTCAGTTCAGAGGTAAGCTCCATTTTGGCAATTGCACATACTTTGTGTTTTTGAAGTCCTAATTTGATCCCAAATTAGTTTCTTGACTCTGTTTTCAAACAAAATGGTGGAGAAGGAATTAATTAGGCTTTCTAAAACCTCTCACATCACATGAAACCTTGATTCCTCTTTTGTAAGGAATGACTGGTGAAAGTTCTCTCCATCACATAAACCAGTAATCTGTTGTCTATAGAGGCTTATCCTGAGGGACTACAGATTTGCTTCACTGATTGTCTCCTGTATAAGGTTCCCAGATAAATCATAGGCAGGGACTTACTTAAAGAATCCTTTGTTGTCTGAAATTCAAAGGTAACTAGTGTCCTCTATGCTCATTCATTATATCTCTCAGTTCTACTTATTGTGCTCCTACAACCACATGAAAGAGCTGTGTCACTTACACTGGTTCCAGTTGAATTAAATGCTAAACACCACTTAATGATAGACCTAGTTCCACTATTCTCTTCATTAGCAAGATGTTATCTGACCATTGCTTTTATTTTAATATATTTTAAGTCACTAGTATGGAGCATCTGGAGAAAAATAAAAAGGATAGAGACTCTGACATTTAAGGAGTATTGAGTTTGGAAAAAGGAAAACCAGGGGCAATGGATGGGAGAGAAATTTCATCAGACAACCAAATATGTCTTAAGAAGAACAAGTGGCCAATACAATCCCTATTTTTCCAGAATGTGCAGTTCACATTGTAGGGAAGTTTACAGGATAGCTTGTTAGATTTCACTGTAATTCTCACCAGAAAGAAAACAAGTGTTATAAAGGCACTTACTATGGAATGAAGTCGGGTAGGTTTCTGCTTATAGAGACTGCTGGTGTTTGAGGAAGGAGGCTTTCTGTCAAGAACATTGTAGAAGACATCCTTGTATTGTTTTCAGGGAGCAGATCATGGAAAATAGTTTGGGGAGGTCCATGGACCTGAAGGAAGAAGAGAGATGGTGAAAACTTCTGAGTACAGAGTAGGCGAAAATTGTTCCCACAGAAAAGCATGTATATGCGATTATAGAGAAAAGTGGACAATAAAAAAATTGTCACAGCAGGATAGCCAGCGGTTTTTAAGAGAGAGGCAGACTAATATTCCATTTAAATTGCTTCCTGCTCTTTACTGGAATGTGGTTCTCCTCTATTATCTTAAAACCTTTTCTTAATGAGGTGCCTGCAAACGTATTGTGTTAAGGGGACATTGGGGTATTAAGGGAGAGAAGCTGTGGCCAAATGGAGAGTGAAACTTTGAAGAAAGGGGGAAGCAGTCATAGATCTTGAGACAAGAGAAGGGGATGGAGAAACTGACAGAGAAGGGCAGTAAGGCAGGACAAAGGAAAATTCAAGATGTCATGTAGAAACTCTGAAATTTAAGACAAAATGAAAGACATAATGAGAGATAATGTCTCAAACCTCTACTCTTTTTTTTTTTTTTTGAACTATTGTGAAATGTTTATCTCAGAAAGGAAGAGTACTGGGATATGTGGGGATATGCCAGTGATGTGAGAATAAGCTTTATAATTTTTAAAACTTTCCAACAATGAGATAGGTTGCTTCCTATTAAAATTACTTAAACTTTCTGGAAAGAACATTAGAGACTGCATCCTTGCATTGAATGGGGAAATAGATGGACAACTTCTACCCTTCACATCCCTTTTTTTTTTTTCTAATTCCCTACAACTTTGTAGATAGCTCTTTTTCTGATGGTTCACTACACTGTTCAAATTCCTGGAGCATCCTCAGATGGATTGCAAACTTCCTGAGAAGTTATTTCATTACCTGACTTTATATCATCTATAACACAGTATTAGAAATCATGTAGTAGAAAGTTAATGAACAACTTAATGATTAAATATAACTTCTTACAACTCAAACTGACAACAAATAAAGCAGATGCAGAGGCAAAAACAAAATAAGAGCACAAAATTCTATGTTCACTTTACTTCAAGTTTAAAATAGGATCATGTAATTCTAAAATACATCTAACATATTTTTAGACTATGATGAGAATTGTAAACAAGATTGGAAGATAATAACCCCTCTATCTCAAGCTGCAAAAACTGTATCTGAAATATTATTCTTAGTTTTTAGCTCCACTTGAAAATCAGGTAAATTAAGGGCACCTGGCTGGCTCACTTGATAGAGCATTCAACTCTTGATTTCTAAGTTATGAGTTCGAGGCCCATGCTGGGTATAGAGATTACTTAAAAAATAAAATCTTTTAAAAAATTAGGTAAATTATATGAATTCTAATAAAAAATACAAGGGCAATTTGCTAAATGCAGGAATATTGAAATTAACAAAGGAAAAACTATTCTTATACCCGTCACCTCAGTTAACCAGCTGAGCTTCCATTCTATGCATTTCCTCTGGATATTTATTTTTTAGTATGGTCGCAGTGTGTAATGTTTTATATTGTTTTTTTCTCCCCAGTTGAAATTTTTTTTTTAGTCTGTACATTTGAGAAGTCTTACAATTGTAAAACCATCTAATATTTCATTGCATGGATATAATACTATAATTTAACAATTCTGCTACTGCATTTTTGAAATTGTAATTAAGGTGAAAATAAATTCATTTGTAAATCAAACTTTTCTGGATTTTAAATTATGTTCCTTAACTAGATTCACTGGAGTAGAATTTTTACATAAATGGAATGGACATCTTAAGGTTCATATAGATATCATCTTATACCATTTTAAGTTCTTATATTAATATACCATATGCTTTATTATTATTTCTGAGATTTTTTAAGGGATTTAAAATAGAAATTCACATTTTTATTTTTTTATTTTATTTTTTTAATACTAGATTTTTTTTAAAGGTTTTTTTATTATTTATTTATTTGACAGAGAGAGAGAGTGAGCGAGCAGGGGGAGCAGGAGAGGGAGAAGCAGGCTCCCCGCTGAGCAGGGAGCCCAATGCGGGGCTCGATCCCAGGACCCTGGGATCATGACCTGAGCCGAAAGCAGCCGTTTAACCGACTGAGCCACCCAGGTTCCCCGAAATTCTCATTTTTAAAATATACTGATGAGTTTTCATATTTTTAATGTATTAGATATTCATATTTCCTTTATCTATCCTTTTTTTCTTAGTTGTTTCAAGTTTTGCACATATATTTGGTGGATTATGATATTTCACATCAGTCTGTGGAATACTTCGTTTAGAATATATTACTTCTATGTGTTTTAATTTACTGCACTTATTTGTATTCATTGATATTTGTGCTTTCCCTGAATCTCCACATATTCACCAACCTAGAAACTCTGTAAACCCTGCCCTTTTGGGTTTTTATGGAGGCCTCACTACATTGTCAAAATTGATTAAATCATTGGCCACTGGTGATGGTTTCAAGCTCCAGTCCCTCTCCCCTTCCTGAGGTCAACAGTGGGACTGATCGGCGCCTGGGTGGCTCAGATGGTTAAGCGTCTGCCTTCAGCTCAGTCATGATCCCAGGGTCCTGGGATCGAGTCCCGCATCAGGCTCCCTGCTCCTTGGGAGCCTGCTTCTCACTCTGCCTCTCTCTCTCTCTCTCTTCTCTCTCTCTGTCTCTCATGAATAAATAAATAAAATCTTAAAAAAAAAAAAAGAGTGGGACTGAATGTTATAACTCTCTTGTCACAGGGTTGTTCCCCTGGCAACCAGCCCCCATCCTTAGGAGCTGTTCTAACATTGCCTCATTAACATAACAAAAGACACCTTTCTTGTTCTCATCGTTTAGGAACCAGGTTTTTTAGGACATCTGTGCTAGAAAGAATGCAGACCAAATATATATTTCTTATTATAAATTATAATATTGCAGACTTAAATCAAAATTAACTGAGCACATATTCATTCTTTCAGCAAATATTTCTTGAGCTCCTACTGCGTACCAGGTATTCGGGAATCCTACTTTGGCAGATGGGAGAGAAGGTAGGGACATAGTGTGTTAAAGCACAATATTTTTTTTCAAAGAGTCAGTGTGTTTCAAAAAATGTCAAAAGTCATTGGGGATGGTCCCTGAATTCAGAAATCTCATTAATTTCTTTTTCCTTCTTAGGAATTGTTTGCTTCCTACAGAGAGAATTATGAACTTTGTGTTCTACTTTTATTCCTCTTGTGCACTATCTCTGTGTTGATGTCACACAGTTAATACTTCACTCAACAGATATTTCATTTTTCCTCTACTCTGGCATTGTGCTGGATGCTATGACTAAACCAGTAAATATAAATGACACAATTCGGCCTTCACTGTGTTGAAGTCTGTCTTGGGAAAAATTTTCCTTTTTTTTTTTTTTAAGGATTGATTTATTTATTTGAGAGAGAGAGAGAGCATGGAAAAGAGAGAGCAAGATCAGGAGAAGGGGTAGAGGGAGAGGGATAGGCAGACTCCCCACTGAGCAGGGAACTCAATATAGGGCTGGATCCCAGGACCCAGAGGTCATGACCTGAGCCGAAGGCAGACGCTTAACCGACTGAGCCACCCAGACACTCCAGGAAAAATGTTTCTTAATAGGCAATGTGAAGACTGCCATAATATTGGGGAACATGGCATTAAGTAACAGAAACAATTTATACATAAATTTATAATCAATTGGTTTCTCTAATCCACATTATTCTGAAAATGCTTAACAAAACTCTTTAGCTAAATCTACAATGCATTTTACATTATTGATTGGAATAATCTATTCTTAATTTGAAGATATTAGGAATTTAAAAAAAGACAAAATGAGAACTCTGTCACGCAGACTAACAGTTGCGTATCTCCTCTCCAAGGCAGAGACTGGGAGTCTAAGGACGTTTGGAAACAGGAACGTTTCAAATGTCCTGGGGCTGAAGACCCTCCTCAGCCAGACATACATGGTGAAAGCACCTGGAAAGCAATACTGAGGATGCATGTATATACATGTGTGTTGCATGCACATGTATTTTGCCTAATGAGGCAGTAATGGCAGCTTGCTTAGCATCTTTCTGTTCTGAGCCTCTTCTAAAGATTGTTTTAAATTCTTGGCTTCCTGACAGCTAAGCACACCGAGAAACAAGATGTTCGGCTGATTATGTAAAAGCTGGCAGGCTAGAAGTCAAGTATATCTGATTTAAGTGACCTTATAATAAAACTTTCTCTGGATGTCTCCTTTCTGTGGGAATCAGCTGCATTTTACTAATGCACTCCTTTATTAGCTTACCTTTTCCAGTTAACTGGCACTAATCACTTTGCTTCTCATTCCCCTCCCAATCTAATACTATTTATTAAGAATGGTTACAAGAAATAATTATTTATGCTTACATATTCAATTTGTTGATTATATTTTAATTGTTTTTAAAGATTTTTTATTTATTCATTTCAGAGAGACAGAGAGAGTGAGTGAGAGAGTGAGCAAGGGGGAGGGTCAGAGGGAGAAGCAGACTCCCCGCTGAGCAGGAAGCCTAACTCCAGGCTGGATCCAAGGACCCCAGGACTGTGACCTGAGCCAAAGGCAGCCGCTTAACCAACTGAGTCACCCAGGCACCCCAATTTGTTGATTTTAAAGGATTAGGTGTTGGCCTTTAAGTCGAGGCAATGGACTACAGAAGAAAGGTAATTACAAAGCATTTTGATAAGTAGTGTTTATGGGTGTGGCAAAGCAAACAAACTCAGTCACATGATTTCCCAGAAACTTTGGGTTGGAAATTGAGACAGGGGGAGAAAAAAAAATGTATCTTTTTCTTCTACTCTCCGAAAGGATTGCCTGAGATCCCCATATAAAAAGACAATAACAAGGGATGAGCATATACATTTATTTAATATAAATTTTACATGACCTGGCAGCCTTCATAAGGAAATGAAGACCTAAAGAAATGGTTAAACCCAAGTGTTTTTATGTGAAGTTTCATGAAATGTGGAAAGATGTGACAAGACAAAGAGTAAGAACTTAGCAAGTCTGTTAGTTCAGATTGCCATCTGTGTGCCTTTGTCTTTGAAGAGAAGGATGCCCCTCTCCTCTGGGTATAGGAAGGGTACCTCTCACATGGTTTTATGACCTGGTTCAGGGGAAGGTTGGAAAGTCTGTCCTGCACCTGCCATTTCTCAAATTCCTTCAGCTTGAAATATTTAATATCCCAAAGTATCCTATTTTGGGGTAGCGGTTTCACATGTATATGTATGTGTCTGGTTCTTTTAGAGATATAGAAACCCCTCTATTTTATAGACATTAGGTTTTGACCTATGAAATTAAGCAAAAGCAGTTAAGAGATTTTACTCACGGTATTTGAGAGAAAGCTTTTACTTTTTTCCTGGAACTTAATTTGATGGGTTGAAGATGGTCTCATCCCAACCTTTTTTCTTTCTTTTTTTTTTTTAAACCTATTTATTTGACAGAGAGAGAGAGAGGACAAGCAGGGGGAGAGGCAGAGGGAGAGGGAAAAGCAGGCTCCTCTCTGAGCAGGGAGCCCAACATGGGGCTCGATCCCAGGACCCTGGGATCATGACCCGGGCTGAAGGCAGAGGCCTAACCTACTGAGCCACCCAGGTGCCCCTCATCCCAATCTTTTACTTATAATCAGAAATAAGTCCATATTCATGATGCTATTCATGCTAAATGAGTCAGTACTTCTGAGGAAGGTTTAGCTCTGCATCATTTATTTCTCTGGAGCTTGGTGGTCTGCATTAATAAGCTCCAAGGAAAGAAATTTAGGTGGGATTCCTCTTGAGTTAGCCAAATATTAAATAGCATTTATACAACATACTGACAAATTTAAAACATTAATAAGTGAAAATAAAATCTGGTAATTCTCAATGGATTAGAAAATATTAGAAACTGTATTCCAGAGAAGTTATGTAATTATGCTGATCACATTTTGTAGTCTTATAATTTTATTGGCTTATAAATTATTCCATGTATTTTGTCCAATAAAATTATTTAATTGGTAAAAGAAATTAGAGTTTGGATAAAGATACAATTTAGCTCACTTTATGCATTTTGGCATATTATTCCTTTGTGAAATTTATAAATTCCGATGAATGAGGTCATATAAGTGGCAGTGGAAAATAAAATGCATCAATATACATGCATATTTAATAAGATTCAGCACATTTCAAGAGCACAAAAGCAATGTGAAGTAGAGGTTTTTTGTAAATATTGAAAAACAGCATTTAAGGAACCATATTTCTAAAGTAATATTTTCCCACTGTTCTCTGATTCTGTACTAAAAATTTTTCTTGCATTTGGTTTGTCATTTGCATCCTAATAATTAGATTCCATTGTTTTTAGGTACACTTGAAAAAGTCTAAGATGATGTTATTTATTTAAAACAGTGTCGTTAAGATATTACAGACAAATGATAGATGATGCATAGATAAATAGATGAAAGATAGACAGACAGACATAACTATGCACTCACACGTACACACGCACATGCACACAAAGCCATAGCTATAGACATTAAAACTGTTTAGGAATGCACAATCTTTCTCCACTCTTCCACTACCTTTGTGTTCCCAAATCTAGTATTCTGTGCTTTAGACATACCAACCAACCTGGTTTCCAAAACATTTTATGCTTTTTTATCTTCTGGTCTTTGCACCTACTCTTCCCTTCTGACTAGATTATCTTTCTTTCCTGTTTGCCTAATCAACCAACCAAGGTAGACATTACTTCCTCTCTGAAGCTTTCCCTAATCTACATTGCAAGAGTTTCTTATTTTTCCCTGTACTATTTCTGGATTTTAAAATATTTTCACATACCAAACCTTAGTCAATAGTCCTAAATGTTATAAAAGGTCTAAATAGCTAAAGTACATCCTAAAGTGGCATCCTCACAGAAGACAGAATGCATGGTATCTGGAAAAGTAAATTCCCCGAAATCTAATTTTTTCTCAATAAAATCTTTCCCACTGGCCACAATAGTAATTTATATCTTCTCAACTGGCTTCATGTATACTATTATCTCTTTCTTCCCTCCATTTAGTGGAAGTCATTTCCTCTTATGTCCCAGGATAAAACAAAACCATCATACAGGAACCTCCTGGATCTTAGCACTTTCTTTCTTTCTTCTTTCTTTCTTTCTTCTTTCTTTCTTTCTTTTTTCTTTCTTTCTTTCTTTCTTTCTTTCTTTCTTTCTTTCTTTCTTTCTTTCTTTCTTTCTTTCTTTCTTTCTTTCTCTCTTTCTCTCTTTCTCTCTTTCTCTCTCTCTTTCTTTCTTTCTTTCTTTCTTTCTTCTTTCTTTCTTTCTTTCTTAATATCATTTGTTTGCCAATAGTTCATACTTTATCCCAATTTTTTGTGGTGCCATCCTATCAGATATTAATTCCCTTGTGCCTTCCTTGTTAAGTCAATCATTATGCATTTGAACACTTTTGTTGTTACTGTAAATTATATATTATGTCCTGATTTTTTTTTTTAATCATTGTGGTAATAAAGAACCATGACTAATTTTGGGGGGGGGTTATGCATGAATCTGGAAATCTTGTTGGATTATCATGCACTTGGAATAATTTGTGCTTTTTCTTACAGAATACAATATTGTATGCTTATACTGAGAATTTTATATCTCCCTTTCTATCTATACATCTCTCTTTCTCTCTCTCCTTTTTTTTTTTTTTTTGGTTGTAACGTTAGAAAAGTTCCAGTAAACTATTAAAAAGTTGATGATAATAGTCATCCTTGTCCCTAATCTTAAAGGAAATACATCTAGTTGCTACATTAAGTTCGATCTCTGTTGTATGTTGTGAATAACCTTCATCAAGATAAGAAAACATACAAATACACTTTAATTTTTATTTTCTAGGAAATTTATTCATTCATTCATTCATTCATTCATTCATTTAGAGAGACTGTTTATCATGGATAAGAGCAGTGGCTCAAGGCAGACTGACTTCATATTGTGGGGCTATTATTACCAAATGTGTGGGCTTTTTGTCTTCCTTAGCTCTGTCTTATGTAAACGTGGCTAATAATTTCCCCACACGGATTTTTGAGTGCTAAATGAATTAACATATGCAAAGGTCTTAGAACAATGCCTGGCACATGGGAATGTCAACTAATTACTAAATACTATTTATTTAATTTGAGGATATCTTACTTATAATTTATTCAAATATTTTCATATTTTTATATGTGCATATGTATATATCTTCCTTTCTGGGACTCAGTATGAGGATGTTTTCAGTTATTTATATATAATCTCCATACTTCTTAAGTTTTCTTATCATTTCTTATCATCTTCTGACTGTTCAATTAATTCTCCTACAAAATTTTCCCATTCACTAAATTACATTTCTTTTCTGTATACTCTGGTCCTTTGTGTTTTTAATTCAAGTTAAGGTTTATCCATGCCCCAAAGTTTGACACCGTTTTTATGTTTGGAGTTTTTATATTTGGAAGTGAAAGGATTATTATTTATATTGAATATGTATATCTCCTTAATTCTTACTTTAACAGTAAAACTTAAAAAAAAAAAAAAAACCTAAGAGAATGCCTGGGTGGCTCAGTCAGTTAAACATCTGCCTTCTGCTCAGGTCATGATCCCAGGGTCCTGGGATTGAGTCCTGCATAGGGCTCAGTGGGGAGTCTGCTTCTCCCTCTACTTACTCGTGCTCTCTCTCTCTCAAATAAATAAATAAAATCTTTAAAACTTTTTAAAAATTAAAAAATACTTAAGATATACAAAAGGCTGTAAGCTTTTATAAAATATATAAAGAATATCAAAATAAATGATATATGTTTCACCTAATGTACATCTTCCACCTAATGTAGAATACAGAGAGGCCCTCAACTTATGGAAGCTCCATTTACCTTCTTCTGCGATGTCATCTCTCATTTCAGTGGTGAATTTTATGTTTGCATTCTTGTTTGGTTTGTTTTGTTTCGTTTTGTTTTTAACTTGTACAAGTTCTTAAACAATATAGTATTTCATTTTGAATATTTAACATACCTGGCTTATGTCTCCTAAGGCAACTTGCTTATTTGGCTAAACATTGTATTTGTGAGATTTGTCCATGCTGATACGTGTGGTTCTAGTTTATTTGCTTTCACACTGTGTAGTATTTTATTGTAGTAACCCAGCACCTTTCATTCTATTCTTAGTTTAAGAGACAGCAGAGCTTTTTCACAAAAACAAGTCAACTATAAATATCCCTATGCATGCCAGCAAGTACACATTAATGCTACTGTCTTTGCAACCTCACTAACTCTGGGTATCACAGCTTTATTTCTTTTATTCCAATATGGTAGGAATAAAATAAAGTTTCATTGTGATTTCAGTTTGAAAATCTTTGAATTCTTATGAAGTTAACTTTTCCACTGTGTTAGCTATGCCTTTCTGCTCTACTATGAAATGCCGATTTATGTCCTTTCCTGTACTTCAACTATTCTGTGATTTCATCCCACAAATCTGTAAATCTTTTAAACGTGTTCTTGTCACTAAGGCATTTTTAGTAATTTTATCCCAAATATATCAATACAGTTTACAATTTATTTTTAAACATTTTTAAACAATTAAAACACAGTTTAAATTTTATTTGAATTTGCTTAACATTTTCTATTTCTGAGTTCATAAATACATTTCTTAAAATATCCCTCTAACTTTTAAAATCAATTTATAATAGCATTCTCTATAGTAATGTCAGTTAATTCACTTTTGAAGGAATACACTTAACAAAAGTTTTGTTTTGAGTTCTTGAACAGAATAAAAAAAATAAAGCCATTAGTGAAATTAACCATCTCTCTCTTTAAAATATATGACATATAAATATCAATATTCAAATATAAATATGGAAGAAATTAACTGGTTTTGAATCACTTCTTCTGCCAATGGAGCCAACACTATCGTAGTTATTTCTTCACCTTTCATGTATAAACTTAGATTGAAAAGTGAATAAAATTAATGTAGGAGCACACCTTTAGATCTAAATGAAAAGTCATGTTGTAGAGAGTAATGTATGTCCTTATTGTCTGCAATTATACATATATTTGGACTCATTTCCTTATATCAACTATTAACTTTTGAAATAGAGGGTATTATGCTAAGCAAAATAAATCAGAGAAAGACATGTATCATATGATCTCACTGATATGAGGAATTCTTAATCTCTGGAAACAAACTGAGGGTTGCTGGAGTGGTGGGGGTGGGAGGGATGGCATGCCTGGGTGATAGACATTGGGGAGGGTATGTGCTATGGTGAGCACTGTGAAGTGTGTAAGACTGTTGAATCACAGACCTGTACCTCTGAAACAAATAATATATTATATGTTAAAAAAAAAAAAGAAGAAGAAGAAGAAGGTAGCAGGAAGGGAAAAATGAAGGGGGGGGATCAGAGGAGGAGATGAACCATGAGAGATTATGGACTCTGAGAAACAAACTGAGGGTTCTAGAGGGGAAGGGGGTGGGGGGATGGGTTAGCCTGGTGATGGGTATTAAAGAGGGCATGTATTGAATGGAACACTGGGTGTTATATGCAAACAATGAATCATGGAACACTACATCAAAAACTAATGATGTGATGTATGGTGATTAACATAACATAATAAAATAAAATTTAAAAACAAATAGATGCCAATGCTTCTTTAGCAGATTTGTGTCTGCTAGTTTCCATGTAGTCAGTGACATAGTGAATACCTTCCATGGTGAATGGTAAATGCCAACAAATACTTGTGTAAGTTACACATTCATTTTCAACTTTCTTGAAAGGCCAGAATTAAGTATCTCGGTTTTCACTAAATTCCAGCATTAACTTTTGAGCTCATTCCTCCTAACAGATTTATTCCAAGTCCTCAAAAACATTACCAAACAAGTTTAAAAAGTGGTGGTAGATGTTTGCTATACAAAATTGATAACATCACTGTAGCAAAAACATTCAGATGATTCTCTGTATGCTCTACAGCAGGACTGCTCAGGCTCCATTTCACAAGTGTATTACATGTACACTCTACTTACAATTTATCTTATTTAAGTTGACCCAAACATCCAATGCATGATGCCTTTGTGCATCTTATAGGCTACAATTCAGGCCATTGAATACCAGGCTGGTACATTAAGTACCCAACAGGAAAGGTCTAATAAATACTTCTCTCACAATTCCTCAAGGCCTGAAGGAATATACTTTATCTATTAATGAAAGCCCATCTTGATGCTCTGGAAATGGAGGTACTATTTTTCACTTGGAAAGGATTGGGAAAAGGAAAAGAAAGCAGATTAGATGTGGTGAGATTTCAGATTTAAACATGTGTTAAAATAATCATTCACTTAGTATATTTTTACTATTAGTTGAGTCCATGGCAGAGGTTGGAAGTACAAAGTGGAGGTCTACTTACCCCTCCTCCCCAGGCTTATTTCAAAGCAATAATTAAAAAATATATATTTTATTAAAACAATGAAGCCCAAAATTGGACAGAAAAATGCATAAACAAGTATAACCTAAGCTGTCCCAGGCAAATAAGGAGATACGGGTCATCCTTCTGTAAGAACCATTTTAAAGGTTTCAATGCCTATCATTTTATTTGTGTACTAACCAAATGGACACTGTTTTGTCGGGTACAGGTGTAAGTGGTATGATATTATCTCCAATGTCATGTTTCTTTTTTGCTTTATTCACTTTACTCTATGTTTAAGATTCACCCATGTTGTTATATGGGCATTTAATGCATTACTCTTAGCTGTTGCCTAATGCTTATTAACAGTACCACAGTAAACATCTTTAATTAGATCCCTCTCTGGACATATGTGAGAATTTATTTTACAAGTCAGTTTGAGGCACTGTAAACATCTTTCCCCATTCCATTAATTCAATGACTTTGTTGTGTAATTAGACAGATATCTTGATTTTGATCTAATCACCATGTCCTATTTCCCATTTTATGACTTATATTTTGTAATTCTGAACTTTTATTTAAGAAGCTCTTCCCCACCACTAGCTTACAAAATTACTTGTTAATAGTTTATTAATGTTATAATTTTACCTTTCATACTTAAATATTTATCCTATCCAAATTCTCCTCTTTATTTGTCATGAAGCAGGGATCAAGTTTTGTTCTGCTTTTTTGTTTAGTTGTTTTTTTTTTTCCCCATGTAATAGACCATATCTTCAACATAATCTATTAACAATTCTTCCTTTCCTCATTTGTGGAACGATTTTTATCATATAAGTTCCTATTATATAAAGACTGACTCTGAGATCTTTGTATTTTCCCTTTATCTATTTGCCTATAGTTTTCGAAAATTGTTTATTTTTAATAACATTTAAAATACGTCAGAATCCGATAGGGCAAATCCCATTCATCAATTTGTTTAATGAAATTAATTTAATTATTTGCAGACATTCATTAATTCATTTAATATTTTAATACAACTACCTATTCTTTAAAAATATTCAACTGCTGGGGCGCCTGGGTGGCTCAGTCGTTAAGCATCTGCCTTCGGCTCAGGTCATGATCCCAGGGTCCTGGGATCGAGCCCCGCATTGGGCTCCCTGCTCGGCGGGAAGCCTGCTTCTCCCTCTCCCACTCCCCCTGCTTGTGTTCCCTCTCTCACTGTGTCTCTCTCTGTCAAATAAATAAATAAAATCTTAAAAAAAATATTCGACTGCTACTCTGATTGGATCACATTATATTAGTATATTTTGGGAAGAATTAGCGTCTGTCTTAATTGAGTGATCCCATCCATGAACAAGCATGATCTTCCCATTCATTCATTTAACACCCTTTACTTGGGATTTATATTTTTTCTCTATAGAGATTAGTGTATACTTAGTTAATTATTAGTTGCTTTCATTGGTATTGAGTTAATGTAAATGTCACCTTGTTTTTTTAATTCTTTGTAGGTGTTTGATGATGTAAAGAAACACTACTGACTATCTAGACTGATTATTTACTTGATAAAATTGCTGGACTATCGTATTGGTTTCAACAGATTATTGATTATATTCATTTTTGGAAATAAATGATTATAAATATTTTGGAAATAATGACATATTTTCTGCTTCCTTTCAACACTTACATTTATAACTAATATTTCTTTTTTTTTCTTTTCAATGACGTTGTCTAGAACCCCTAATATGTTAAATAACAACACTGACAGGGGGCGCCTGGGTGGCTCAGTTGGTTAAGCGACTGCCTTCGGCTCAGGTCATGATCCTGGAGTCCCGGGATCGAGTCCCACATCGGGCTCCCCGCTCAGTGGGGAGTCTGCTTCTCCCTCTGACCCTCTTCCCTCTCGTGCTCTCTATCTCTCATTCTCTCTCTCTCTCTCTCTCTCAAATAAATAAATAAAATCTTTAAAAAACAAAAACAAAAACAAAAAAACACTGACAGGAAGCATTTTTTTCTTGTTCTTGATAGAGTTATCCATCTAAAGATTTTCTCATGAGTAAAATATTTTCTGATTAAAGAAATCCCCTTTTAATCCTAATGTGCTAAGAGTTTTTATTTTAAATAGTGGTTAAATTTTACCAAATTATTTTTATTCATTGAGTTTGAAAATTACGATCTTTCTTAGTTAATGTGATGAATTACATTGATCGTACTTCTGTTTTATACATCCTTGCATTCTTTGCATATACTTATTTGATCATGGTACATACTTGAATTTAAATATTTAATATTTTTTTAGGATTTTTGTCATTTTCTCACTTAGTTAAAAAGTTAAATGGGATGTATGTTATTTTTATATCCCTTTGACCTCTTTCAACCCAGCACAATCCCCATTTTGTCACACACTGACTTGTCAAAGACTTTGGGCCACTTGTCCACCTTTTGTTTTATCTGGCGCTCTTTACCTTGTTCACCAGTATATCATGTAAACACACACACACACACACACACACACACACACACACAGAAGTTAAATGGGAGTTTTGCCACTGGGTAAGCATGATTATTTCACCCTCATAAAATGAACTGACCAACTTTTGTTGTTTTCTTTCTTTTCCTTTTTTTCTTTCTTTTATTTATTTATTTATTTTTTGGAACAATTTATTAGTTACAGAACTGAAGTGTTTCTTGAAACTCAAATATCCCCTGGCCCTGGAGATTTGGGGGAAGAGAAGTCTTTGAAAATCATTTAAAATTTTTAATTTTGTTATTCAAGATCTCCATTGCTTTTTGAAAATATTTTATATTTTCTATGACTTTAACCACTTTATCTAGATTCCAAAGCATATTAGTCATATTGTTTCACAATACTCTTTAAAGTTCATTCTGTTATAGTTATTGCCCTTTTGAAGTCTGTACATTGCTAGATGCATCTTCTTTCCTTTTTTCTTAACCAGTTTTGTTAAAGGTGTGATTAAGTATATATAAGAACCAACTTTTAATTTTATTAAACTTATAAACTATGTTTAATCTCTATTTGATTGAACTTTACACTTTGTTGGTGGTGGTGTTTATTTTTGGGAAGGATTTGCCCCCAAGTCAAAATGTTCAGCTTATTTTTAACCTTTTCTATTTCTTAATAAATATATTTAAACCCTTAAGTTTCTCTAAACACAGGCTTAACTTTGTTTCATAAATTATGGTGTGTAAGATTTAATTTAATGCTAAAAGTCTCTTAATTATGCCTTTGAATACACTTAAAACCACATTTTATTTAAAATGGGTAATATGATTTTCTTATGTATAAAAAAAGATGGAAGCTACTCTTCCCCTTCTGATTCCATTTCCTTTTTTTTTTTTTTTGCAATATCAACATATATCATTTCCATGGAGTTGATTCTTTAGTGTTCAGTGAGGCTTCCTTTGTCACCTTAAACATATTCTAGTTTCCTTAATATTTCATGTGTTCTTGAAAATAATATTTCTGTATCTTGTGTATGCAATAGCTTGGGTTTATTAGTACTATTTTTCAGATCTTCAATATTTCTGCTTATATTTGTCTGCTTGTTCGATTAAATCTGATGACTTATATATTCCTCTATGTATGATATATTGGAGAAATTTATTATTAGTTGTATATCTGTTTATGATGGATATATCTTCTTTTCTATTTTTTTTACCATTATATATTACTGTTCTCTTTCCCATGTGATATAGTTTTGCCTCAAATTTTATTTGAACAGATTTTAAGACTGCCATTTTACTGTTCTTTTGGTTCATATTTGCCTATGAACCTATGGCTTCCTCTATCATTTCATTTCATTTTTTTATTGTTTAAAGTTTTTCTCTTATTTATGGTAACTTCTCTGGAGACCAATTTGTGGTATCGAAGATTAATGAGACACTGAGATAGTGAAACATTGAAATGAAGTAAATAGTCAGTAGAAGGACAGCCCAGTTTTATATAATGTAATGCTACAAATGGACTGGATGAAATAACATGACAAAAACTGAGAGAATAGTTTTCAGTGAAAGAGTTGCATAGCAACATATATATAGTAAAATGTTTTATGTAAATTCTTAAATGTTCTTTTTAAAGTACTAAATATAGTGAGCATGTGACTTCACTGGTTGAGGGCCAAAAATACTTAAATTTTATGTACAAGTAATTATTTTCTTTTAAAACTCTCTTAAAATAATGATAATAAAATGTTAGCATGATTTTTAACTATGTGGTGGCAATATGGATGTTTATTATATTACTTCTTGTGTTTATGTGCTTTCAAAAATTTTGTTTTTTGAAAATATGACAGCTTATAAAACTTAAATGATAAAAACCCAGCATAAGTCATAAAGTGAGTCAGTTTAGGAAATCCTAAGCAAAATAATTTTAAGTAACTGTTTGAAAAGTAGAACCTAAATTGGTAATAATTGAATCCCAATATCCATTCATTTAAAGTTTAGACAAACAACTTATTACATAACTTTATTCTCTCTATTGTTTGAACCGTGAGTTTTTAAAAGTAAAATGAAAATTCTGTGACTCCAAGCTTTCTTATTACTTTGTTCAGCCCCTGAAGAATTTAGTTGTGAATACCTTAAAGATTCTTTCTAATCGATTTAAAATATTTGACTCAGAAATAATATACAAGTATAAAGACATATTCTTGGGTATAAAATAACAAGTAACATTCTCAGGGAATCATTTATATATGATTACCGATCCCTCCACCACGTTTAGATATCCTAGAGGTCTTCTTATATATCAATAAGTAGATAGGGAGCAACTCACGGTGAAAAATGCAGTTTTTCCTGAAGCAAAGACCCATCCTAGCTGCAAATTTGAATTTAGCACCCACTAAAGACTAAATTCTCTGATGAACAGTTTCATACAAGAAATTTATCACTAGTCCAACAATGAAATGAAAGATTGCCAGGCAAATTTTGACAACCACAGCACATTTGTTTAAACTACTTTTAAAATTAAAATTCCATTGTCAATTTCATTTTGTCTGGTTGTATTGTTTAAAAACTGTGAAAAGAAAATTAGTTGTGGCCAAGACTAAAACTACAATTTCAACCTGAAATTGATCATTGGATTTGGCAACATAGAAGCTGACATTCACTTTGACATGAACAGTTTTAATACAGAGACAGAATTGCTGTGTTTGAGGACCAAATGGAAGGAAAGAAAGCAGAAAAACTGTATAAAGACAATTCTCACAATAACTTCTCTAAAGAGGAAAGGTACATACAGTAGCACTAGAGAAGACATGGAGACTCTAGGCAGATATTATTTGTTTGCTTAAAGACATTTTCATCTGGAGAGAATGATCTTTTAGCGAGAGTAAAATTTAGGATGGAATAGGAAAAGAAGAACCTTTTACTAGTCAATTCCTGGAGGTGACAAGAGAAAATGGGATATGAATCTCAAATACAGTATGGTTTCTAGTAGAAATAAGAATACTTTGTCTACAGTGATAAAGGAAACATCAAACTATGCCAGGTCAGATAATTACATACTAGTCAATTTGGTGGCAGGGATATAAGATATTTTTCTTCTGCTCCTTCTGATTTGTCAATAATGAAATAAATTGTTGAAATTTTGAGAAGATGCTATAAAATAAAATGTAAAATAATTATCTCAGTGATTGAGAGAGCCATTTGATCAGGAAATCTCAGTAGGATTGCTTGACATTGTTGAAGACCCACTTGAGATTTGTAGATATAATTTTAAAACAAAGTTCTTATAATAAATTGTGACCCATATATCTTCAGTTACTTGGATGCAGGCACAATATAGACATTTAGTTTAATCAAGGTTGTCATATTGGCTGAAAAACATAGAGGGAGAAAGGAATCATAAAGTTCAGTATGTATACAAGGGATGTTTAAAGGTCTGGAGCTCAGAGTAGGAACTAGTTCATACAGGCTATAGAATGCTCAGTTTTTCAAGTTTCCGCTTAGGTGTCAGATCTACTCCAAGATCCAGGTGTTAAGAGTGTACTGTGTCAGATCAGGAACTTCAAAGTGGTTACAGAAAGTAGAGCTATTGACTGCAACCACAATAGGTTAGTAATATGCATGGACAACTACATCCAAAATTTTACGGATTAATATAGTGAGAAAAAGTTCTTGGTAAAAGTACTTAGAAAAGAATTTTTTTTCAAAAAAAAAGAAGCATCAAGACTTTATAATTCTTAATGTTGGGTTGTTTTTCTGTTTGGTCTTTTGGTGGAATACATTTTTTATTGTGTATCTTCCCAGACTGAACAAAAAAAATTGAACCTAATGAAGGTGACACTATCAGTCCTGAGGAAGGGGATCAGTCAACTCTCTTCCATGATTTCATTCAGTGATTCATGTACAAATTATCTCTTACTGGTGACTGTGCTCCTGAGTTTAAGTAGCTGAGGGTAAATAAAATTTGAAGAGATATTGCCTTAGTTTGGGCTGCTATAACAGAATGTCATAGACTAGGTAGCTTAAATAAACATCATTTCTCACAGGTCTGGAGAATGGAAAGTCTAAAATCAAGACTCTAGCCAATCTGGTGTCTGGCAAGAGCTCCCTTCCTTGTTTGCATGATGACTGCCTTCTTGCTATATCCTCACATGCAAAAGAGAGATGATCTCTCCCATGTCTCTTCTTATAAATGCACTAATTCCATTCATGAATGTTCCACCCCCTATGACCTAATCACCTCTCAAGGGCCACACCTCCACATACCATCACACTGGGGATTAGGGCTTCAACATATGAATTTTGGAGATACAAACACTCCATAGCAAACACCTTGTTTTTAAATTGGCATCTTCTATCAGCTCTAAAGATATTTTAGTCTGGAGAGAATGATCTTGTGTGATATTTTGTTATGGAAACTTCACAGAAACATTCTCTTCAAAGCAGTTAATCAGTATACTCAAGTATGAAAACATTTCCTCTGGTAGCTGAGACTTATTTTCCCACTTTTTCCTACCTTACAATTTAACTGGGAGGTGTGTCTAAAAGGTCTCTGATATTACTGGGGAGATTGTGGCATTCCTTAACAACTGCAAAGGATTTTTCTCCCAAAAATCTGTCACAAATCTCCAAACAAATAGTGGTTATTTGGTTATTATGAAAATTTTTGGATAAATTTACTGCAACATTAGTGGTATTTCTGAGTCACTTAGACACAGAAAGTGGGGTAAAAAGATCCAAAAACACATAGCAAGTCAGAAATAACTTATGGACACAGAATTTGGTCCTCACACAAGCTCAGCAGAAAAATGTTCTTCAAAAGAGTTCTGTCAGCATAAAATAATGCAATTTTAAGAGTCTGTCTTTCTTTACCACTAATTTGAGTTGAATGAATCCATCTGGCTGGGCAATTGCTGATGAAAAGATAATGTTGTGAGAATAAAATGTGTGTGGGGGGGGGGTACATGTGTATGTTGGATTTGACCGTATGAAATTACCATTTTTATACATTAAAAAACAGTCAAATATGATTAATTTCATATTGTTCAAACTAATAAATATATGCATCTATTTGAATATATGCAAAACATAACATTTTGTTTGCTATTACATATAATTATTTTGTGATAAAGAATATTTTGCATATATACAGAATATGATCTTTGACACATGTACACTATTTTGTAATTTAAACTTCTTAACCTTTGCAAATTTCTTAGTTCTCTTACCCTACTCCCCTGATAACATTGTGATAACTGTCTTGAAGAAGGAAATTAAAGCCAGTACTCAAACTATTTGATTTAGACAGAATGAAAAATATTGTGTTTTCGGAGATAAAAAGATATGACGCTAGTAACATTCCAGAATATTTTTCTACAGGAAGATCTCACTCCTTTAAAAGCATTTTTATGCTATGGAAACTAGATCGTGTTAGTTTTTGTAGGACTACATTGACATCAAGTACTGACCATATGTACAGAACATCAAAGTAGAGGCACCAAGGACAGCCTTAGGCAAAATGTGAGCAGCTAAATTTGTCATTTTTTTTCCTTTTTCTTTCACGGAATATTGTTCTGTGATTGTTCGGTAAGTACAAAACAATCAGGTCCAAAGTATATTCTGTGTAGTAGACTTAATTAAATCTCTGCTGACTCTGCTATGTTTTGTCCACTACACTCTCCAATCCAGAGGACTTTATAAACAATCAAACCAGAAAGATGGAGTACATTTTTACAGAGTTTACTGTTGAAATCAAATAAATTTTATAATATGTTAATTTGTGTAGTAGATAATCAAACTTTTCATCTTTATTGCCTGTATATTAATTAGACATAAAAGTAAGTAATACACATAAATGTCAGATAACATTACTTTGTCATAGCCAGTCCACATAGGCCTTTATTTTAATTTTGTTAGCTCTGCACTGTATGCCAATTCACTTAATGACTTTTTGTGATCTCCTACTACGTGCCAGAATAGTCACAGATGTGGGGAAAGCCATTCAAAACAAGGCATCTTCTCTGTCTACATGCCAGGAATGACAGTCTCATTTCTTCTTTAATTTCATCAGTATCATAATAATTTTTAGCATAAATGTACTCTTACCTATGAATCACTGGTTCTAGATCAAAAGCCCTATTATATGGTCTTCATTTGCTTCCACCTCTTTTTTTTCTGCCCAGACTTATCTAAATACACCAATATATATGCCTCTGGGGCAGAGACTACAGACTCATTTCTCTTTTTCCTAGACACACCACCAAATTATTTCCTGATTTCTCTTTTCTGGATAAGTGAGGATGTGTTACTGAGTTCTTGGCAATGGAATGTGGATAAAAATGATGAATGACACTCAGAAAAAATGTCTCCAGTCTAGATACAGAGAAAATTGTAAAGAAGTGTAAAGCACCAGAAGCTGATAGGGGAAATGATGAAAAACCCTGGGCTCCTGAATGACCCACTGGAATCTTAGATCCCCCACCAATTGTATTAGAGTTGTGTGACCTGAAGGAGAAACCAGAATTTTGTTCTTAAGACTTAACAAGTTGTTTTTTTTCCCCTTAAGCTATTAAGATTTTGAGGTTGTTTGTCTTAGTTGTCAGCCTACTCCCACAAAGATAACCTCTGTGATGGAGGTTTCTGGTTTTGGAACATACATGTGCACCCCATGCCGATCTTCCCACCCTTGGAGATAGTTAAACTAACAATGTGGAAGAAACATTTTAGAGCTTCTCATTGTGTTGACTCCTCAAGTGACAAAAGGAGGAAGAATTTGAAGAAGACAGACATGGATTATTATTGCCTTAAAATCCTTGTTCAACTAGAACTGAGATTCGTTGCAAATGTAACTGATAGAATCAACTCTTCTGCTCTGGTGGAGAGAAGATGAACTCAGAAATCAGGAGGTATGGGATACATGAATGTCTGGTAGAATGTGAAAGATCATTTATATTGGAGGAGAGAGAAGTAGTAAATTGAGGAACAAAATGGAAGGGGAATTCACTGATTTCACAGTTGAAACACACAACAAAAGCTATTTATGAATTTTTGAAGAAGACATTTATTTATTCACTGTAATTCCAAAGACCATAGTGAAGACTCATGGATATATATTATGGAGGGAGAGTCCTGCTTAATATCAGAAGAAACAATTGCTAACTAGAGCTATCCCAATTAGTTCTCCATTACTGAAAATATCCAGTAATTCTGGATGACCAACTCTCAGGTAGGGACGCCCCATCCTTGATCATCTCTTAGCCTAATTGCTATGCTTCCATTTCCACTGCTGTAACTATTATTTTGGTGCTTTTATTAAAGCCCTCAAATCTCTTTGCTTACGATGGCATGTGCTATACTACAATGCCTTATAGGTTGTTGACCTATAACCTTATAGGTTGTTGACCTGACATCTGATCCAGAAGCAAGGTCCCGCATGCTTTATTCTGGACTTTTACTCTATATTATCTCAATGTGACATTTATCACTTTCTTTGTGTCAATATAGTTACCTTAAGATATAAACAACAAAAACATATTTTTATTTTAGAACTCCCTATGACTATACTCACAAAACAGTTGAATAAATCAATTAATTTCTGACCTTGCATATACTGCAGGCAGGATGCCTCGGGGACAGTTACCAATTCTAAAGTTTCTTTATTCTAAGGTGAGAAATAAAAATTTAATCAAGACTTTTTTATTGGGTGGTGGATAGACTTGAGAGAATTTTCAGAGGCATAGCCTTCTAGGAGGCTGGAAAACTCAATAACATGTTTTAGGTTATCAATTTCTCCCCTAGCTTGAGGCATTTCTTCTCTTCCACTGACACACCATGCTTAGTTTATTTTTCTCACTACCAGCTTTTATCTGAATTTTCTCTGCATATCAATATTTCTTCCGGGCTGTCCTTTTCAATGTTCAATGTTCATCCCAGTGTTATACTCCTAAAAGTTATTATTTTGCCTCCAGAAATGAACTGATTCTCTTTCTTTCTCTCTCTCTCTCTCTCTCTCTCTATATATATATATATATATATACACACTATATCTATGTTTGTATATATAAATACATATATATTTCTGTTTCTATCATGTTATTATATATTTGTATATATATATGTATAAATTATTATATATGATTATATTGGAGTGCCTGGCAGAAAGTGGTGCTTAGGGGCACCTGGGTGGTTCAGTCAGTTAAATGTCTGACTCAATTTTGGCTCAGGTTATGATCTCAGGGTTGTGAGATCAAGTCCCACATTGGGCTCTGTGCTAGGCATGGAGCCTGCTTAAGATTCTCTCTCTCTCTCTCTGCCTCTCCTCCCCTAAATGTAAACATAAACAATGTTTACATTGTTAAATGGAGGCAGACCATGTCCTTGACTGTTTATAATTTTACTAAAAACAAACTATATCTTAAATCTTATTATTCCAAGACAAAACTTTGTATCTCATTTCTCTACTTATGTCTTATGACCCAGCTTAAGGAGTCAACATGTTTCACCATATCCCTAGATGGTGTGCCAAATTGGTCAAGAAGATTTCAATTTCCAGGTAATTCCTTCACACCTTTAGCAGAGATCTCATTCCAAAGCTAAATGATTTTCCTACTATTCCTGAATAAGCACAGGACAAGTCAAAATAGAGGTCCTCTCTTAGAAAGTGTCTTCTAAGTCCCATAAGATTGATACCTAATAAAGCAGCTTACATATTTAACCAATCTTTATCACAGTGAGTAATGAACCATACACAGCTCACTCATTACTTACTCAAATGAGGCTTCCAGTTGTAATTTCTGGTCTTTCACCTTGTAGCTCAAACTGGTATATAGCACTATGAGTCTCCTGGGCAAATAACATTGTTTAATTCATTAATCCCCCTCCTGAACACCATTGTCCATCCTCCAGCTGAACTATGAGTAAATGACCTGGGACTGAAAGACCTTCCACAGAACTCCTCTGCTCTTTCTCAGCCTGGCACATATAACAAAGGTTTATGGTGCACATATGAGACTGTTTATTGAGTGTCATAAAGAGAACATTTTCAGTGTAACCTGATAGGGAGACTAATATGGTAGATATGTTTTGGCTTGATGTGGTTACCAAATCATGTGTGTTGTCAGGAAAATAATTCTGTAACTTCCTTGTAAGGAATGAAAAGATACATATATTCTTTAGTTCTTTCTTAAGTAGTTTGTAAATTAGTACATGAAAATCCACATAACTTGTCAGCGTGTAGGTTAACATAACTCAAGAACTGGTCTATAATACACACTGGGATATTTAAATCATTTAAAACATTGTTTGGCAAACGATTACATTGACTTGACAAATTGAGATTTCTTATTAGTTTCAGTGTTGCTTTTGGCTCCAGGCTCGTCGACCACCCCCTTTACTCCCAATTTCAAATTGGATAATACCGCTTTGGACATATTGAAAAAGTTGTGTGTGGTGGACGTAGGGGGTGGGGTAAGATAAGAAAATTGTGATATATTAAATGTTTGAAAGTATATTTAAAAAACTCTCTTTGAATAGTATGGGATATGCCTGATCTGAACTTAATTTCAATTTTCTAGAATTCTGGAAACATGTATTTGGCTTACATATTAAGAGGGAGTTGCTGACAATGGAGTCCTGCCTTTCCTAAGGGATGGGATAGCCATCTATGGGCAAGTCATATAGAAAGCCTCCAAATATGGCCTGCCCCAAGGATGTTCAACCACAAGGATGCGACTTGGCAGTGACAACCATCCTGTTATTAACCAAGCCAGGTTCTGACATCAGCAAGTCAATTATGGTCAACCATAATTAGAGACTTTCTAGAGTACTGAAAGGAGAGAATTTTTATTATGGAGAGCATCTTTAGAAATCATGGTGTCCAGACATTTTATTTTGTAGATGTGGAAATATAGGCTCAATGACATTAAGTAACTTGCCCAAAGCTAGAAAACTAGATGAAATGCATATAAGAGCTTTCAAAAAATGTTAATTAAGTTTGAAGTAAGCTTTTCTGGGACTAGAGTTCAGACTTCTTAATGACAAAATACTGATTTTCCTTATATAACAGATTTTCCAAGGATTAAAAGGCAAATGATTTCTGAGACATAGCACAACATGTCTTTCTATTATTTTTCCCCATGTGTCCTACTTAGTCTACGAAATTAACAATCAGCTTAATGTATATCATAGTACTACTAATTGTACATTAACCACAAGAAAGTGTAGAGAGAATCATACTCCTGGAATGTTAAAAATCTTAAGGAAAGAAATAGATTTTTTAAAATATAGGACAAAAGTTTAAGAGATTAAATATATTCAATAAACTCAGCATCTTGCAAAGACATGGACATATACTGAAGGCAGCTGGAAGGAATGTAGCCAAATGGAGATGTACCTGGAGGAATTTGTGGAAAGTGAGTATGTAATGATGGTGTGAAGAAACAAAAATATGCCATTAACCTTTTAAATGGCTGACAGATAGAAGAGAGGAAAAAATACGTAAAAGGTTTATTTTAAATTCAAAGTAAAGTGGCCATTTAAGCATGGAAGGGAAACAGATGGATAGAGGAACTTTTCTTTTTTTTTTTTTTAGGTTAACAGTTTGGGGAAAGTGGTAAACTTGTATGAAGAGCTCATATGCTTGGAATGTTTAATATAATGATTTTCACTGTTACTCCTGAATCAAAAGGTAAACAAGAAAATAATGGAGTGTGTGCAATGCACATAGCTGTGGCTGGATTGGTTGAAGTATACAACAGGTAAGACAAGGAGAAGGAGACAGATTCCTCTGGGTCATAAATGAATAGATTGAATGCTATGTGTATAGTAAAGATTCAGCTTTCCAGGTGGACCATGGAGGCAATCTGCCTGGCTGATCTCACAGAGATGGTGGCGTTGGTGCATGTGAGGGATGTAGTTGGGAGAGCAATGGAGAAAATGGCTAGATGATAAATCTCTTCATCAATATTCTTAAAAAAAAAAATTAAAAAAAGACATTCAGAAGGTGAGACTTCTGAGTAAGAAACTTGGCAAACTCTCTACTCACCAAAACAGTAATTTAAATGGTGAAGCTTTTTTAAAGCAATCATTAAAGTCCAAATTGCCTAAATGGAGAAACATTCATCCAAGGAAATCTACTAAATCTTTGCTAGAATGGTGAAATTAATAATCTGCTCTCTAATCTGCTCCCCAGCCAGGCCCCGTGTCTACCCAGGTTATGTACAGCCAAAGAAAGAGGGACTCCTTACTCTCCCAGTCCAAGTTTAGGATTACAGTTTCACACCAGGAGAAGCAGAGTGGTGTTCCCCCACCTTCCTGTTATACCCAGCCCCCAACCATGGGGTCCCCTTTTACTCATCTCCATTCATAGAGTGGAAATTTTATTTCATGGGCTGCAGGGCAATATTATTTAGTCCCTGATCACCCACACTGCAGCTGTCTCTTAAAGTGAGGGTTCCAAGTGGAAAAGGCAGACATCCCTCCTTCTCAATGACCCTCAGGGAGTAAGGGTGACAGTCCGGGAAAAGCAGGTTCTGGTTTGGTCCCCAGCTCCAGGCAGGAGCCCAAGGATTTTGCCTAGGGTGAAAGCATGTCCTTAGGAATAAAGAACTCCAAGACTCTGCCTGAGGGGACTGACTTTATTAGAATAGGGTGGAGAAACCCATGATTCAGGGCGTTGTTGGAATCTAGAGTTCTTGATGGAATGCAATTAAGAAGAAAGTGTTAGCCTCTCCATACCAGCAAAATGGCAGAATAGGAGAAGTTTAGTAGAGAAAACTGTGAAAGGAAACAGTCACATTTTGGGAGTCAAAAAGACTGTGCACTTGTGATAAGCTGCACCTGTTCAGGAAGACTCACAGCAGGACATGGGTCAGACTGAAAGTATTATCCAACTTCACATAGACCTATAAAGACAGCGTAGAAGCTTCACAGGCAAAAGAGGCTTAAATGTAACCTCTAACCAAACACTGGCTCAATAAGGTACTGTGACTCACAAGTAACTCCTAGGAAACCAGCTTCAAAAATAAAATTACACACATTCCTGGCATTCTAGAAGACTGTGTATACCCAAGACTGAAGATTCTCGAGAAAGATCAGAGAGCAAACATCCAACCTAAAAGTCCCTAAATGGGAAGCATAAACGAACATAAATTCACTGAAACTTAAGAGTAGCACAATTATATATATATATATATATATATATATATATATATATATATATATATATAGGATGCTAATAGGTAAATATCTAACTGACTAAGCAGGTTCTAGCCAACTTTTGATCACTAGATTGTGCTGACACAGGCAATGCCTAGGTAGCTAAATTAAAAGATAAAAACAAGGGATGAAAATCCAAGCAGGGCCATTAAAAGATTGAACATTTTGTGAGGAAAAGATTTCACAGAATTAGTTTAGTCGAGTCACTAAATAAATAAACAAATGACCAAGCAAAGAGCAACAACAACCTATGGTAGGAGTGGGAGATCCACCTCCAGTTTCTTAACATAATTTCTAAAATGATCAATTTTCAAAAAAAAAAATATATGAGTCATTTAAAGAAACAGGAAAGTATGACCCATCCAGATGGGGGAAAAGCAATAGAAACTGCTTTGAAGGGGAAGAGACGATGGAGTTAGCAGACAAAGACTTCAAGGCATTATATAACATATATGTTCAAAGAACTATCAGAAACCACAGTTACAGGATTAAAAGAAGGTATGAAAATCATGATATCGATAAGAGAGACACTCCATTCAGAAGAGAAAACAATTATAAAAATATATTCACTTAAAAATAGCCCCAAAATACATGAAGAAAAAACTGACTGAATTGATAGAAGAGACAATTTAAGAATAGTTGGAGACTTCCTTATTCCACTTTTAGTAATGGATAGAACATCCAGGTGAAAGATCAACAAAGAAATAGAACTGAATATCGCTACTAATCAACTAGAGTTAACAGACATTTAAAGAACACTCTACCCATTTGCACAGAATACACACATGGAACATTTATCAACATAGAACATATTCTAGGCCATAAAACAAGTCTCAATGACTTAAATCATAGAGAGTATATTCTATTCTGGAATCAAAAGGACTTAAATCATAGAGAGTATATTCTATTCTGGAATCAAAATTAGAAATCAATAACATAAATTAGTGGAATCAAATTAGAAACAAGTAACATAAAGAAATTTTGGAAATTCCTAATTGAATGGGAATTAAATAATATGCTCATAAATTGCTCAATGGGTAAAAGAACTCACAAGTGACATTACGAAATAATTTGATATGAGAGGAAATTAAAATACACATACCAAATTTACAGGATGGAGGGAAATCAGTACTCAGAGTTAAATTTTTATCTATAAACCACCTACATTTAAAAAGAAGAGATTTCACAAATGAATAAATTTCTACCTAGTTTATTAAAACCAGAAAAAGACAAACAAGACCCAAAGCAAACAGATGGGAGGAATAGTAAAGATTAGAGGGGAGATGAATAAAATAGGGAATGGGGGGAAAATAGAAAAAATCAGTAAAATCAGAGTAACTTACTCGAAAATGTCAACAAAACTGATGAACTATTAGTTTGACTGATTAAGGTATAAAGAAGACTCAAAGTAATAAAATCAGAAATGAAAGAGGAAACATTACGACTGATCTCACAAAAATAAATAGATGATTAGGCAATATCATAAACAACTGTTGGCCAACAAATTAGATGAGCTAAAGGAAATGGACAAATCTGTAGAAAGAAAAACTACTAAAACTGACTCAAGAAGAAATAGAAAATCTGCATAGACATAATAAGTAAAAAATATTAATTTTGTAAATAAAAACAACAAAATTTCCTATAAAGAAAAGCCCAAGACCAGATGACTTCATTGGTAAATTTATGAATTCTACCAGATATTTAAAGAATTAGCACCGATCCTTCACAAACTGTTCCAAAAAACAGATATGAAAGAAATACCTCCCAATGCATTCATTCTATGTGGACCGTATTTCTCTGATACCAAAACCAGATAAAGACACCACAAAAAACCTACAGATTCTACCCCTTATAAATATAGACACAAAAATCCTTACAAAATTCTAGAAAACTGGATCTTGTAGCATATTAAATTCCACCATGATCAAGTGGAATTTATCCAAGGAACACAAGACACAAATAAATAAATGTAATATGCCATATTAATAAAACAAAGGGAAAAATGTACACAATTATCTAAATAGACATAGAGAAAACATTTCACAAACCCTCACACCCTTTCATGATAAAAACACCCAGCAAAATAGGAATAGATGGGAAATTCCCCAACTTGGTAAAGCCTTTACTAAGATAATACTTAATGGTGAAAGATTGGAAACTTTCCCCATAAGATCTGGAATGAGACAGAACATCCACTCTTGCCACTTTATAATCTAGGGCAATTAGGCAAGGAAATAAAATAAAAGCTAAATTGGGAAGAAGTAAAACTATATCTACTTGCAGATGACATAATCCTGTATAGAAAAAAAAATTCTAATAACCCCCCCAACACACAAACAACTAAAACTACTAGAACTAATGAAAAAATTCGCTAAGACTGTAGAATACAAGATTAACATACAAAAATCAGCTTTATTTCCTAAACTATCAAAGAACAACCTGAAAACATATTTATGAGAATAATTACATTTAAAATAACATCAAAAATAATAAAATACCTAGGAATAACCTTAACAAAATAAATGAAAGACATGTACATACACAAAAATAAAACACATTGGGATACATTAAAAAAAAAGATCTAAGCAACTGGAAAGACATTCCATTTATATAGATTAGAGAAGACTTAATATCATTAAAATGACAATGGTCCCCAAATTAATCTACAGGTTCAGTCCAGTTCCAATCTCAATGCCCACTGTCCCTTTTACATAAATTGTTAAACTAATCCTAAAATTCATATGGAAATGCAAGGATCCAGAAGAGAAAAAATAGCCTTGAAAAAGAAAAACAAATTTGGAGGATTCACACTTCCCCATTTCAAGTTTTAATACAAAGCTACAGTAATCAATCAATCCAGTGTGGTATTGACAAAAAGAAAGACATACAGGTCAATGTAATAAAATTGTGAGTACATGGGGCGCCTGGGTGACTCAGTCATTAAGTGTTTGCCTTTGGCTCAAGTCATGATCCCAGGATCCTGGGATCGAGCTCTGCATCGGACTCCCTGCTCAGTGGGAAGCCTGCTTCTCCCTCTCCTGCTCCCCTGCTTGTGTTCCCTCTCTTGCTGTCTCTATCTGTCAAATAAATAAATAAAAAGTCTTAAAAAAATCGTGAGTACAGAAATAAACACATAAATTTATGTTAATTGATTGACCACATGACATGTATAGTGCTGAGACAACTAGATATCACATTTGAAAAAATGACGATGAACCATAACTCACACCATAAACAAATTAGCCTAAATAAATTATAAACCTAAAAGTAAAAAAAAGAGAGAAAAGAAAAAAAAAACCTTAAAAGGAAGAGCTGAAATTATAAAAATTTTACAGAAAAAACAAAAATGAAAGCAAAACCTTAAGAGTAAATCTTCATGACTTTGGGTTAGACAATGGTTTCTTAAATGAGGCCAAAAAGGACCATTGCCAAAAGAAAAAATAGTTAAATTGGATTCAATCAAAAGATTAAATTTTTGTGTTACAGACAATACCATGTAAAGAAATGACAAGACAACCCACAGAATAGGATAAAATATTTGTAAATCATATATCTGATAAGGACTTTTATCCAGAATATACAAAGTACTCTTTTGATTCAGTAATAAAAAGACAACCCAATTTTTAAAATAGGCAAAATCTATGTATCCAAGAAGATATACAAATCAGCAGTAGGCATATGAAAAAGATGTTCAACGTCATTAGTCATTAGGGGAATGACACCCACTAGGATGCCTATATCAAAAAAAAAAAAACAGAGTATAACAAGGTTGGTGAAGATGTGAAGAAATTGTAATTCTCATACATTGCTGATGAGACTGTAAAATGGTCCTGTTGCTTTGGGAAATAGTTGGATGGTTTCTTAAAATTAAACATAAAATTATGATGGACCCAGCAATTCCACTCCAAGAGAAAGAAAAACATAGAGCCACACAAAATCTTGTACATCGATGTTCATAGAAGCATTATTCATAAGAGCCAAAAGTGGAAACAACTCAGATGGCCATTAATTAATTGAAAGGATAAATAAAATATGTCAATACAAGGAAATATGGTTTGGTAGTAAAAATGACTGACACACTACAACATGAATGAACCTCAAAAACATTGTGCTAAGTAAAAAGGAAGCCAGTGGCAAATGGCTACAGAATATAAAATTCTACTTATATGGAATATCAAGATTATATCTCAGTAAAATTGCTAAAAGAAAAGAAGACATCTAATTGGAAGTAACTAAACAAGGAATTATGTAGTTAAATTCAGATGATGAATACCATTTATGAAACAACTTTTATACAGTTCCTATGCCTGCATCTATTTAAATATCATATCCACTGAACAAAATATAGCCCCTTCATTGTTACTGAAGTTCCAGAACACCACTGAAATTCCTTCTTATGAAGTAGAACTTTTAAAATATAGTGTATATTTTTATATTTTTCTCTTCTCATGCTTCTAGCTTTAGGTCACTTCTAACCTGGCCCAATTTATCCCCCAACAATTATTTGAAACTGGGTTGGTAATATTGTTCCTCATGAAACCTGTGTAATCAGATAAAATTCAAAAGTGAGAAGTTCTGCATATTCTCTCTAGAAGTGTATAGGTGCGGTTACTTGGGATTTATTTTATCTTTTGCTTAAAATGTTGCTCTTCCAGTTTTAAAATTACAGAATATGCATTAGGTGGATGGTATAGTCAAAAGTCATAGCTTACTTTCTTTGTTTCTTAAAGAAAAAAGGGTGAGTGGTCACTGTAGAATGCTGTAGAACACTATAGAAGGACACTGTAAAATCCTGTGTATTGAAAGTGCTTCTATTTAAATGCTGTGCTACTTCGTATTTTAGTCATAATCACATGGGAGGTGAACAAAATGAATTGGAGAATGGATAGTACCAGACTGGCGATGAGTCAAATGTTGTCAAACAAAGATTGATTGGTGGGGACCTAAGTGCTTATTATTTTGTTTTGCCTTTTTGTGTGTGTGTCTTTTTATTAGATTCTTAAAAAAATTTTCGTTATAAAAAACAAAATCTGTAACAAAATATAAGTAATGAAGGACTCAGGTTGAGAAAATAACATGTGAGAAGATAAATCCATTGGCTAAAATAAAGTTATAATTTAAAAGAGAAATGAAATTTTTCACATTTAAGAGAAATGCCATTATGTAATCGAATATCAATTGGTAAATATCTTATGTGAAATATAAGAATGTATAAAAGTCATATTCTGTTTCAGTCATAGGATAATATACGAGAAGTTATTAGGACTATACACCATCAGAACACATGATAAAGAGAGACGATGATAGATGATGGATGAGAGAGAGAGCTATACATAGATACAGATAAAAATTTCTTCTGCTCCTAACATGATTTTTTCCTTAAGTCTCCTTTTTGTCTGTGTTAAGCTCCTATTGCCATGGGGCCCCAATGGCACATATGAGATCATCCCTTTTTAAAATATCTAAGATCACAAGAAAATAAACATTGATATGCAATATCATCTAGAAGATAAAAACATTTATGAAAAAAAGTAAGCTTTTCTTACTTTTTTTCATTTTCTTTCTCCTACTCAAATGTTGAGATTTGGGTGGCCAAGGAAAAATGACGTAGGGAGAGGAACATTTGATGATTCTGGATTTTGGCAGAGTGGATTATATGTGTCACAATTGAAGGCATGAATTGATTCTAAAGTAAGCGGGCTCAGATTCTTGGCTGAAATTTTTATCCAAAAAAAAAAATCCTAGAATCTTTCTGATCTATTATTGAAAGACTTCTAAAAATATCTTAGTTTTCTATAAGCAATTATACTGCTTGACGATGGCAACATAAGAGATCATCATCATTCCATACACCTCAACAAACTGTGAAGTAATATATGAAAAAGTGATCTTCCAAGGAGTATCTAGACCAGAGAAAGCAAGCAAGCTAGATAAGTCAGCGACATCCACAATAACACTGTGTAACAAACAACCCCACACTTAGTGGCTTAAAACAATTATTCATTCTCATGGCCACAGGTTAGCTGAGATGGCTCTGCTTCAGGAGGCTATGGCCCTGTAGGTCAGCTGGGATTTGGCTGATCTAGGCTGGTTTTGGTTAAACTCATCTCCAGAGAGTGGCTTCAGGTAGGTTCTGTAGCCCTCATTTTTCTGAGAACAAATTTCCCAGATGAAATTAATCTTTTGGTGATAACATAAGAAAAGATAGCCAGCACCTGATGCTGGTTAGGTCTAGGGTAAAACTGACATGTTCTTACTTGTGCCCAGGATCCATTGGTCAAAATGAGTCTCATGGCAAAGTCCCCTATTCATAGGGTGAAAAATACACCCTGCCACTAATGGTTAGATTTTCAGAGTCATATGTAAAAGGTCCCAGATATGGGCAGGGTTGACGTTCCGTGAATGTTAATTTAGTCTACCACATATAGGGTTATATAACATTGTCTCCATAAATTATATTTATCGAAGTCTCCAATCTGAAGTTTGCAATATCTCATTATTTCTGCTGAGGACCATTTCCATTTGAAATGTCTTTCATTTGCCTGGTATTATAACAATCATAACAATAGATCATATAGGTCATATTTTCTGGAAGTTTATAAAAATGAGAAAGGCTGAGCAAATGGAAAATCATATTCCAAGTCTGTGTTTTTTTGGTTATATATTCAATATTATTTCTATATATTGGAAATAAGCTAGTGGATTGTCTTTCAGCAAATTATTAACTTCCTTCAATGCTCAGCTCAAATTTCAAAATGTCTATTCATCTTGATTTCTAATAAGGACTCTTATCTGTATTGTTTTTTGATAGTCAATACATACTGGTGTATTTCATGGTAGCTAAATATCTGTTTCTTCAATGCAGTGTGATTACAATGATAATCAGGCCATTTTTTGTTTACTGATAACATGGAGAATATATATAGCCTTCTTATGCAACCTGAAATGGCACCAAAATCCTTAACTTACACTTTACAATTTCACAATAAATGTAGGGCATTATTATATTAGAAATGCAGATACATAGCTTGTGTAGCAAAGTATGGATTAGCTGTGTCCTCTATTCAAGATATCACCAGACTGAAATCAAGGTGTCAGCTGGGGCTGCTAGAACATCTGAGGCTTGGGGCTATCTTGCAAATCATTGGTTCTTTTTTTATTTTTTTAAGATTTTATTTATTTATTTGTCAGAGAGAGAGAGAGCATAAACAGGGGGAATGGCAGGCAAAGGGAGAAGCAGGCTCCCTGCTGAGCAAGGAGCCCAAGGCAGGACTCGTTCCCAGGACCCTGGGAACATGACCTGAGCTGAAGGCAGACACTTAACCAACTGAGCCACCCAGGTGTTGCAAGATCATTGTTTCTTGGCAGAATTTATATTGTTGTAACAGTGTGTCTGACATCCCTGTTTTCTTGTTGGCTCTTAGCAGGGGATGTTCTTGGCTCCTAGAGGCCTCCCTTAGGTCTTTGCTATGTGGCCTCTTCTCTCATAACATGGCTCTTTACTTTCTTCCAAGCCAGTGGGAGAGTGATAAAAACCTCAACTGATTAGGTCAGACCCACTCAGAATAATTTCCCTTTTGATGAACTCAAAGTCAACTGACTGGGGCCCTTAATTATATATGTGAATTCCTTTTGCTATATAACTTCATATATTCATATGAGCAATATTTCATCATGATTATATATATACCCCATATATATATATATATACACACACTATACATATATCGGTGATATATATACATTATACGTGTATATTTATAAATTATACATGTGTATAATATGTATATTATATTTATGTATATGTGTATATATCACCAGCTATAGCCATGTTGCAAAGCCCAACTAATAGAGTAATTTCTTTTGACTTCATAAACTGACAAAATAGCTCAAATGTAATCATGAGTCATAAGAGTGGTCAAGTAATTTCTAGCAACCAAACTATCATACATTCATTAGAAAAGCAAATACTGATCTTCAGTATTTTTTTTTTAAGATCTCATTTTTAGGTACTCTCTCTACCTAACATGGGGCTTGAACTCTCAACCCTGAGATCAAGAGTCACATGCTCCACCAACTATGCCAGCTGGGCGCCCCTTCAGTATGTTTGTATAATCAATTTATGGATAAATTAGCATTCTCTTGTTTACCAAAATCTTAAACATGGGTAAAGAATAATAAAAAAAATGCTAGTAGTATGTTAGAGATGTAGACTTTTCACATGTGTTATCATTTTATATTATTTAAAATAATGAGGGGCACCTGGGGTGGCTCAATCAGTTAAAAGTCCGACTTTTGGTTTCAGCTCAGGCCATGATCTCACCAACCTGAGATCGAGCCCCACATTGGGCTCTGTGCTCAGTGCAGATTACTGCTTCAGATTCTCTCTCCCTCTCCTTCCAGCTCATGTGCACATGCTCTCTCTCTCTCTCTCTCAAATAAATAAATAAGTAATCTAAAAAATAAATAATAAAATAAAAAAATAAAATAAAATAATGAATGTTTCCAAGCCAATGGTAAGCACTTATTTAACATTTGGATCATAATTTTTTACCTCTCTCTATACCTGACATATTCCCAATCTGGACCTGGAACTATTAATAATAAATTGCATACTTGTTTAAAAAAACTGGAGTACCCTCCCAACATTATAATTCATTATGTCATAAGGGGAAATACGGTGGGGTAGGGAAAAATAAAGATGGGATACAAGATATAAGAAAGAAGGAAAAATAAGGAGGAAAGGCTGAAACCCAACTTATTAGAAATTTTCAAGTTTCAAGTCTCAAAACCCTTCAAAACTCTTTGTTCTTAGATACGTGTCTCTACTGTGCTCTTCTCTGAAAAAGAAGCCCTGACTCTTTTGTATTTATTTTAAACTGCCTCACTGATGATAACCATTCCTTGGGGTATTGCTGACATTTTCTAATTCACTACTGAAGATCAACTTAGCCAAAATATCTGAACATCCAAAGCTTATTTTTAATGCCTATTCATCTTCCACATTCTGTCTCCTTCTCCTGTCTTTTTCTGTCCCTGGCCCCAGATGCCCACTACACTGTAGCAGCCTAACTACCATCATTTAGAGTCACCATTGAACTACCAGACGTTTTTCTAGGTCTCAGTTTTTCTGTTCTCAATCCAAATATGCCTGTCCTTTGTATTTGTTGTACTCATGTTGCCCTTTGGGGGATTAGTGGACCCCAGATATATGAAGTGCAGACCACTCTGGTCTTCAGATAGTTGTTGATGTAGCTCTAACATCCAACATCTCATGGTGTGGTTTGAATATATTTGAGAAGATACAGACAGAGAAAACACTTTCCACCCCATCCCTCCCACTAGGAAGGTGGCCTCCTGTGACATTCAGGACTAGATGGTTTCTGGAATTTTTGTGGTTGTTAAAATTTGAAGAAGAAATGAAAAAATATATATAGATAGATGGATGAATATAAACTATATATCCATACATATAAAAACCTGGATTTAATGATACAGCTTTTAAAAGCATATCTGGATTCTCTACAAAAATTAGGTATAACTTAACGGGACATCGCAAATTTATATAATTCTCATTGTCTAAGTAGGGCAGAATTTGGTTATGTAAAGTTGTAGAAGATTAGCAATGTTTCATAAAAAGTGATAGAATTCGTAATGGCATCCAACTTCTCAAGAACAACACTGGAAACCAGAAGATAGCAGATTGAATTCCTTTATAATTCAGTGAGGAGACAACATACCTGCCTAAACTTGGAATAAAATGTGTTAGAGGGGTGCCTGGATAGCTCAGTCAGTTAAGGTCTGCTTTTTTGGCTCAGGTCATGATCCCAGCTTCCTGGGATCAAGCCCCACATGGGTCTCCCTGCTCAGCTAGGAGCCTGCTTCTCCCTCTCCCACTCCCTCTGCCCCTCACCCTGCTCATCCTCTCTGTCAAAATAAATAAAATCTTAAAAAGAAGTATGTTAGAACTTTTTTTTTTAATTTTACCCCAATGATGTGTCTTTTCTTAGAAAGCTACTAGAGTTTCTAATTCTGAAATGTGAACTCAAACCAAGAAACAAGAAGATAAATTGTCCAGGGAATATAATGCAACACAACACAGAGATTGCTGATTAAAACAACCAGATGAGCAGTTGTGCCCTTCAACCAGTAGCCAGCAACTGAACAGAGAGGCTAGCCTGGAGCAGAATAAGGTCCTAAGGAGGGAGATCTCCCCCTAAAAGGGAGAGCAGGAGGGAGAGAGAAACTTCAGAGATAAAAATATTTGGAGTTGTGTTCAAGTATATAGAAAACTGATTGTTGACATAATAATAATATAAACAGTGACTACTGATTTAACCAAACAGGAAATACAGACAATGAGAGAATATGGAGAGGGGAAGCAGAATGTGATAGAGCGAGTGTAAGTAAGCTGAGTTATCTATTGCCAAAAAGGAAGTCAACAGATAACCTCCAAACTTGGCAAATCAAGAAATAGCAATACATATGGGGTAACCGGGTGATGGGTATTAAGGGGGGCATGTGATGTGATGAGCACTGGATGTTATACACAACTAATGAATTATTTTTTTTTTTAAAGATTTTATTTATTTATTTGAGAGAGAGAGAATGAGAGATAGAGAGCACGAGAGGGAAGAGGGTCAGAGGGAGGAGCAGACTCCCTGCCGAGCAGGGAGCCTGATGTGGGACTCGATCCCGGGACTCCAGGATCATGACCTGAGCCGAAGGCAGTCGCTTAACCAACTGAGCCACCCAGGCGCCCACACAACTAATGAATTATTGAACACTACATCAAAAACTAATGATGTACTATACATTGGCTAATTGAACTTAATAAAAAGAAAAAAGAAAAGAAATAGTACTATAGACATCCATTTAATGACATAGAGGTGAGGATTAGAAAAGCACATCTAAGAGCATCAGAAGTCATTTTTTGAGACCTGAATTTAGATAATAGGGAGAATTGAGCAGCTGTATATTTTACTATATGAATAATAGTGTTATTTAATTTTACTTTACATCATATATATAATTTTCTTTGATATAAAAAATAATTATAAGGAATTAAAAGTACGCTATAAGAAATCTCAGTTTTGTTAACTATACTGCAGGCAAAAGATGCATTGACAATATGGATCAACTGTTTTCATTAACATTTGTGTAAAAACTCCCACGCCAATACCAATAATGGAAAATCAAAGGGGAAATTAGTTTAGTGCTACAAGAATTAACACTGTTTCATTTAAATAAGTGAGACAATTCTGGTTGAACAAGAATAAATGCCAGTATATTTTAATGATACAGACTATATTCTCAATAATAATACGACTTTAAAATTATATAAGGCTACATAGTTAAACAAACAACAAACATATATATATATAAATTCAAATATTTATATATGACACAGATAAAGACATATAGTAGTTCAGTGAGGGAGCTTCATTAAAACCGTATGAAGTCACCTGGGATAAGAATTTGGCATGGTACTACTATCAAGGGCACAAAAATCCAACTTAGAGAGGCTGAGGGTCCCTATTAAATGTAGCCAAATGGTCAGGATATAATCAACACTTACATCTGGGTTTTTCTACTGATATCAAGTTCGTTGATCTTCTGCCTTAATATCAAATAGGAAAAGTGAATTGTATATAAAAATTTTTTAAATGATTCAACTCTAAAAGATGTGGCATAACTTGCTCTGAAATTTATTTTTTCTTCTGATGGTATGAGAGATACCTGGTCTGCAGGGAAAGAGAATTTCAGTCTTTTATCATGTTGATGCTACAAATTTAGATACAAGTACATTTTATATTATCAATTTTATATTGCTTATTATTACTAAGGAGCATTCTTTTGTATTTTATATAGATCATATAGTCTCATTTATGAATGTTGAAAATACAGAGAACGGTTTTCATGACATATATACTTAATTGATTTTGTGTTTCTTTGGAAAAAATAAAGAAATAATGTTCATAGCTTTAAAAAAAAAAGAACTGTAAGACAGTTTTTTACTCCTTTCCACACTTCTTTTCTGAAACAACCACCACAAAAGTCATCCACCATTGTGCATTTCACACGCACACACACACACATACACTTTATGTTATAGATTAAAGCAAGAAGAAACAATAAAAATCTCACTTCATTCCCATCCTTTGTAGTACAACATCCCAATGATGTTTCATATTTTTCTGTATGCTTGTGTTTGTCAAGAGGTTTAGCTGAAGCATTTGTTATATAAACTTGTTCCAGCCAAATTAAACTATTCTATTAAATATTGGAGATGATACATATTACATTTATTTGAGAGAGAAATAAGTGATGGTTATGCATAACATAAAAAAGAAAACTTCATCAACCATTCTCCTAAGGCATATCTATAAATAAATATGTATCTCCCTTTCATAAGTAAGAACTCCAATATCACATAGATGATAAATTCCAGAGGTGGAATTTGTATCTCCTACACAAAATACTCAAGTATCTAATCAACATATGCATATATTAAGAGTGTTTTGGGGGCACCTGGGTGGCTCAGGCGGTTAAGCATCTGTCTTTGGTTCTGGTTGTGATCTCAGGATTCTGGGATCCAGCCCTGGGTCATAGTTGGTCTCCCTGCTCGGTGGGGAGTCTGGTTCTCCCTCTCCCTCTGCAGCTCCCCTCCCCAACCACTCTTGTTCTCTCTCTTTAAAATCTTAAAAAAAAAAAAAAGTGTTTTTGTTTTGCACTCTAGAATTAAATATCAGATAATGTCATATATCTAAGCTATATATTTCTTATCAGATCGAAACTTTCAAGGACACCCACTGTCTTCTTGTCAGGCTTTATACTGACAGTCTTTTTCCTGCTGGAACATCCTTTCTCTGTCTCATATCAGCTACTTAAATGTATCAAAACAAACATATTAAAACAAAACATTTTTATTAAAGGCAATTTCATGCACCTCACCAAAAGATACTTTCATTGAAAGTGGAAATTGTTATTTTATGCCACTTGTATGGCCAAAGGAAAGCAAGCACAAATATTGTTACCATAACAACATCTGTGCTTCTGATTTATTTATTATTAGCTTTTTAGTAAATACTGTAAAATGAGCACAGTAGTTGGATTTATATCTCCAAAGAGTAATAAACAGGAGATAATTAACTGGTAATTATTTCCACCTGCTGAACTCTATTTTGAAGCAATTTGATTAATTAACAGCAAAGATCTGTCATCATTATATCCAGAGCCTTTATTTTTCTTTTTCAAAACACCAAAATACTGTTAACATTAGTTTGGAATAGACTCTCCTGTCCATTTTCTGGGTCGTTGCTCCTGAACTCATTACCCACATAATTGCAAAATGTGGCTACTGTTAATCAATGTGAAAATGTGGTTTTCCTTTAAAAAGTTTATAGTAATTTTGAAAAACGGAAAACGTATTAAAAAAAAAAGACGAAAATAGCATTTGGGATGGCTATACCAAATGTTTGACTTGTTATGCATGGGTGGGGGAACTTTTATTAAAATCAAATATATTTCTTAATCACTAAACTCTACCCTGAAACTAATAATAAAAAAATCAAATACATTTTTTGGAAGGAAATTTAGCAATGTATTGAAATTTGCTTGTGTCTTGCATGGACTTTTAATCTTGCTTCTTTTGTTATAAGAATGGTACGAGACAGTCTTTTAAGTCAATTAGATTTGGAGTTCTTCCTGATTTAAGATTGTGTAAAAACGAATAGCTGTCTCTTGGCTTGCCTTTCTTTCTTTCCAGATTAATACATTGCAATGCTGTATGAACTTCTTAACCAGAGCGTACAACTGAGGCCTCTCCCATGTTTAATCTTCATTATGTATGTTAGGCAATAAACAAAGGCCAGCATGAGTGTTGAAAAGTAGCAAAAATGCAAAGGATTGTTTTTTCTTAAAAAATTCATGAACATGCTGGAACAGTAGCCCAGTTGTGAGTGTTAGGAAATTTCATAAATTTCATAAATCCAAATTGACAAGTTCAATCTTGCAAATGCTATATGAATCAAGTCGAAGGAATTCATCATGCTTTCCATGTCACTTGGAGGAAAAAAAATCATATTCTGAAAAAGTAGAAAGTATACTGTAATGAGCATTTGCATTTCTGAAAGCTTAATTTCCTTACTTTTGGATTCAGAGCATAAAACTTGCCTTTTGTCATTATAAGTGCTGGCTGGAGGAGAGGAGGCATAGATTTTTCCAATTCTTCTTATGATTTAGTTACTATATTTTATCAGAATTCATGCTCTGCTTGCCACAAGTATGCCATTTTGATATGTATTTAGCTAGCCTTCTGGGAGGGCAGTTTGGGGGATTGAGGAGAAATAAACCATAGCTCAGGTGTGTTGTAGGTGTGATGCAATCTTATAATCTCAAATAAGCACGAGATAATTTTCAAATAAATTAAAATATATAAGCCCAGTGCATATGTAAATGTTAACCTCCCTTAAAAATCTCTTTCCTGTAAAAGTATTCATCCACCTCACCTCCATTTATAATTGAAAAGTGATAATTTTAAGCCACCTCCAGATAATATCATCTTGTTCTTCATTTTTTCCTAAAGGAGGAATGTTCAGAACTGAATAAATGTTTAGATTTAATGAGATTATCTCTCAATAAAGGAGGTGATAGTATTATTATCCGAATTTGGAATATATACACACAAACCTTTAAAGTCACAATTTAAAGAGAAATGGGCAAGCAATGAGCTTAAATATTCCTGAATTTCACAGATGGATGGCTGGCAACCTTTCCTGAAGCTTCCTGAAGCTAATTCCTGAACCCCCCCAAAAAATTAGTCATTAATTTATTTTAGACATTAACTTTCCAAAATGGATCTGGGCCCATCTGAAATTAAAGTCCCCCCACCGCCCACCTCCCTTTTGGTTGTTTGTGTCAGTTATCATTCATTCTCCTAAATGTTTATTTCTTTCAACGATATCATATTCAGGAATTTTTTTTTAATTTAAATTTATTGTTTGCAAAGAAATAGGAGAAGAAGGAAGAGGGGGAAAGAGAGAGAGGGAAAGAAAGAGAAAGGGAGGTCCTTAGGTATCTAAAGCAATATGGTCTTTAGTGTTTGAAAGTATGGAATGTGGGATCTAAACACCTGGGTTTAAACCCAGATGCTGCTGAGTTAGATGTGCCTAATCTCTGGGAAATTACTTATATCAGTCTGTGGCTCAGTTTCCTCATATGAAAAAGGAGTTAGTTATCTACTTTTTGAACTTTCTGTGAAAATGATATGGATTAATTCCATGCAAATTTCTTAACACAGAATCTGGCATATAATAAACTCAGTAATTCTTAGCTCTCTTTTTTTTTTAAGATTTCATTTATTTGTTTGACAGAGAGAGACACAGCAAAAGAGGGAACACAAGCAGGTGGAGTGGAAGAGGGAGAAGCAGGCAGCCTGATACGGCGCTCGATCCTAGGACCCTGGGATCATGACCAGAGCCGTAGGCAGACGCTTAACGACTGAGCCACCCAGGTGCCCCATTAACTCTTAGCTCTTAAGCAACAGTGATTCCATGGTCCTTACAACTAACCTTGGTCAGATTTAAATCTAAACCAAACCCAATTCAAAACTGCTTATTCCATAAGGAAACAAGCCATCGGATACTAATACATTTTGTTGCTGTGGAATTTGGGCTCAAGATGAAGCAATTTTAATTTAGGGAGTCACGTTCTAAACTTATAATTTAATTAAATTCAGTTCTCAAGGTGCCTGGATGGCACATCTGGAAAAAATGGAATTCTTTGGCACAGAAACCATTTCACATACAGTAATGTCTGATTTGTGATACTGTTGTTTGGCCTCACAGTTGATATTGTGATAGACCAATCCAGATGTGCAGCAAGCCCTAAGTCCAGCGTGGTCTTGTTAGTGCACACAGTGATGGAGCCAGTCCTGGTGATGTTATGGATAACCAGAACAGAAGAGTGATACAATGCAGATGGTGAGCCAGATTGTGTGTCTGCAGAATAAAAATGACTGCAGAACATATATGCTTTGCAGTTGTGTTCTCTGACTTTTCCATAATATTTTAACAAGGTGGGAGTGAATAATCAAACCAGAAGTAATCCATATCTACCAGGTGCACCTACATCTGAGATTGGAAATTGAATCTGAACAAGAAAACATTTTTGGTGGGAAAATGCCAGCAGAGCTTTGGAACGGGTTAAACAGCAGGTATCACTGGAACGGCCTAACTGTTAAAAGACTTTTGATGTCCTACTTCAAAGTCCACTTGTGGTATGACTTGGAAAACTTAAAATTCTCCATGTTTCAGTTTTCTCCTCTGTGAGAAGGGTATGATATTGTACCCAGACATGGAGGTATTATGAGAATTTAATGAGTCCATGGATGTAAACCACTTAGCATGATGCATGGCACATGATAAACTCCAATCGATAGCCAGAACAGACGCAAAATGCCTACGAAGTATGTAGAGATTAGGAAGAATGGAGAAGATCTACCCTCTTGTGTGTACTAAGTACTTGGCATAGAATCTTACCTGACTCTGTTTCCTAGCCCCACCCTGCCAAACCAGGACTACATTATGACTTCCATGGGTCCTTCCTCCACAACTTTTTTTAATTACGCTTTATGATAATATTGATAGAAAGGCAAATATATTAATATGGATGAAAACATTGTTTTTCAACCTAAAAGTTCAGGTTCTTTTTCTCCCTGATTTTAAAAGAAATTAAAACATGTTTGTTAGCCCCTGGAAGCATTGCCATTTAACCATTGAAAATCAAAAGAGTTAAGAAACTGAATGCAGATTTACATATTTATTTATTTAAAAGATTTTATTCATTTATTTGAGAGTGAGCAAGAGAGAAAGCATAAGCTGGGGGGAGGGGCAGAGGGAGAGGAAGAAGGAGGCTTCTCACTGAGCAGGGAGCCAGACACAGGGCTCGATCCCAGGACCCCTAGGTCATGACTGGAGCAAAGGCAGATGCTTAACCGACTGAGCCATCCAGGCACCCCAAGTTTTCTATATTTCATATGTGGCAGAACAAGGCTTTTTAACTTGAGTTGAATTCCAAAGTTCATGTTCTTCCCTTCTCACTGAGTGCTTCTCAAGGGGAGGTGTGTCTGGAATGGTCCATGTTTGTCTTTGGCCATTGTCCTTCATTCCACTCCTAGGGCCACCTTCTTCCTGTTGACTTTCTGTTCCTGGCATCCCTCTTCCTTCTTTCTGTTTCTGATCTCTTCCTTTAAGATCTCCCCCAAATTTCCTCCTTTTCCCAGTATCAAAACTTTCATTCTCTCCTAGTTAATAACCAGTTATTAAATTTTTTCAAAACAATCAAGTAGATTACATCCCACAAAGATATTAATGACTTGATAATGACACATGTTCCTCATTGAAAAATAGTTTCATTAATAACAGAAGAATCCTGAAGTTGAAGGACTTTGATATAAACCATTGCTTTAATAATAGTAACGAAGTACTACAAAATGGGTAGCTTCCACAACAGAAATTTATTTTCTCATATATCTGGAGGCTAGAATTCCACAATCAAAATGTCAGCAGGGTCCGTATCTACTAATGGCTCTGAGGGAAGGAACTGTTACAGGCTTCTCCTCTTAGCCTGTAAATAGCTGTCTTTTCTCTGTGTCACCTCACATCATTTTCCCCCTATGTGTGTCTGCAAGTCCAGTTTTCCCTTTTTTTATAATGGGAAGTCCTATTGGATTGGGGCCCATCCTATTGACCTCAGGGACCAGGGGGTTAGGACTTTGACATAAGAATTTGGAGTGACCCCATTCAACCCATAACAAAATGTTACAGATTGAAATATAATAAAACCAATTGTGGAGAAAGTTTTGATTAGAAGACTGAGCCTGGATGGCTCAGTACATTAAGTTTCAGACTCTTGATTTCAGCTCAGGCCACAATCTCAGGGTCATGAGATGGAGACTGGCATCAACATCGGCTCCAAGCTGGGTGTGGAGCCAGCTTAAGATTTTCTCTCTCCCTCTGTCCCTTCCCTTCCCCTCACACCTGCTTATGTGCACTCACTACCTCTCTCAAAAAAAAAAAAAAAAAAAGAAGAAGAAGGAGAAGAAGATATTTTCTAATCTCCCTGATATCACTCTATAAAAAAAGGTCCCCTCATTCCCATGGGCAATGCATTCATTCAAACCCGTACCTTCTCCCAGACTGTCATAAAAGATACTCTCTTGTCTTTTTGTTCAACTCTATCACCACCTTTTATAAATGGATAAACACATATTAATGCTCTCAGGCAATAGATAATAATGCACCTAAACCAGGATCATACAACTTTGATAATATTGGCATTTGGGACCAGAAATGTTTTAATTGTGGAGGGCTGTCCTGTGCGTTGCAATATATTTAACCACACCCTTGGCCTCTGCCTATCAGATGCCAGGAGCATCCCCTTCTGACAACCAAAGTTGTCTCCAGATATTACAAATGTCCTCTGAAGGAAGGAGGGGCAAAAATCACCCCCAGGTGAGAACCACTGCTTTGAACAAATGTAATTGAAATGCTTAGGCCAACAAGGTATTAACAGCTACTTTATAGAAAAATTCTGATAATTAATAATGATTATCTTAAAAGAATTTTAAGATCTTTTAGAACAAGATACCTTTTTCCTTTAAAACAAAGTAGGAGCCAAAGGAGATTGACCGTTACCACCTAGTAATAAAGGCAAGGATAGAGACTTTATGGTAATTAAACAAAAAAGCTGACTGAAATGAATGATTGATAAAATGGGCATTGTCTCTTGGCCTTGCTCCTTATACTGAGGGGCTAAATTATCTGCCCCTTTGCATCTCAATGATCTTTTAGAAATTGTGCATGCTTGTAGCCTTGACAAACAATTCATTAGAATGTATTTGTTTGTGTGAAGTGTCAAGGAAATTGTGCCATTTTGGAAGCCAAAAGGCCTTAGGTCTCTTACTTCTATCCCCAGTCTGTCATTAGACAGTAAATTATTTTTACTCTCATCCATTCATGTGTTCATTCATTCAATCGCTCATTCGTTCATTTGTCAAATTTGGTGAGTACCTACTGAATACCAGATGCTATGCTAGACATCATGGAAGAAAAGTCACTATAGTTATAGATAGATGTGTTATGTGTTATTATTTAGGAAAACAAAGGTATATATTTGCTATGTGCTATTATTTAGGAAAATGAAGATTGTAGTGGAATCTGAGAACTTGTCTAGTAAAATGACTGATGCTGCAGCAGTTGGTTCAGAGAAGAAGGCAATGTAACCCAACCTTATTCAACCTTAGGTCAAGATTTTTTGTCTGACGATTGAGAGAACACTTTTATTCCTGTTGGACATGTGTGAGGGTGCCGATGGCCTGCGTTGTCCCTGGTAGCTGACTCACAACCACAGAGAGGATGTGTCTTAGGTTGAGGGAATCAGAACTGCAGAGCAGAGAGATGAAAGGAAGCTTGGTGCTTGATGTCATCATTAAGTAACCAGCCACACCTTTTTTAGAAGCTTGAAATGTTGTTGCTATTTTCCGATACTTTGTCAATTTTCTCTCTTTTTAAAAAAATTGTATAGAGTGTTTATAACTTGCCACTAAAAGCATCTACCCAATTCAATCCTCCTTAGACAAAGATAGCAACTTGGAGGTGGTAATGCCTTTTTTTGTTTTTTAAATTTCGTGAAGCTCTTTATTTGAGCGGTTAAACATCTCTTCTTGGTTGATGTGGAGAATAGAAAGTTGGTATGTGCCCTTTAAAGTAGAAACCACACTGAGGTGCTGTGGGTGGAGCTAATCCCTTTCTCGTCCCCTATCAGAGCAGAATTTTGTGAGTTCTGTGCAGTTTTCTCTTATTAGTGCAAAATGAAGGTACAGCTTTGAACTTGCTGGACAGACTCTAACTGCACCATACTGATGGTCCGATCATTCCCATCCACACCTTATCATTTCCATATCTCTTCCATTAACACCTCAGCTCTCACACCTCAGAATGGCTTGGATTGTAGGTCTTCTCTGTGAGCTAAGGAATAGGAACATTCTTTAAATATAAAATGCATTTTTTTGGCCTGGAAAATATTGTTTCTTACAGATTAAAATTCAGAGATTTCAAGCCTTTGAAGAAATTATAATGAAAAAGGATTCCTGCTTTTCCTATATGTACGCTCTGTCTTATGATAGCTGTGGGATTGATCCTGTCCCAAGCAGGACCCAGTGGGCCTCTATGATGCTTTTATATTCCCTCCATCTGTTTTCTCATCTTTCTTTCAATTCATCTTAGGAGTCTGTGAAACCTTCCCCCTCTCGTCTTTCAGCCAGCCTAATGAATGATTTTCCAAACATTTCCATATCATCCCCTCTGCATCAATTTTCAGGTCAGCAATCTCTGTACAAGGTTTATTGTGATCAAATATATCAATGTAGAAGTCTGTATTTGTTAGAAGGTGTGAATTGTAAATTCCTGAAAATTGTCACATTTTTCATTGAAGGTATTTGTTGACAAAATGCAAATGTCAATAAAACCAATCCCCAGGGTTTGTCTCAATAGAATATCTATCTCTCTATCTATCTATCTATCTATCTATCTATCTATCTATCTATCTATCATCTATCTATTGACTTATCTACTAAATGTCTGAAAGAACCTTCAGCTCTCAATCATCTCACTAAACCAGTATCAACTGAGCTATGCTTTGCTATGTGCCTGGTGGCAGTGTCTTTGATGTGTTGATGAGCAAACTGAAGATATAAACTATGCTTGTACTGTAAGTAGCTTTGAGTCTGGCTGAAGAAATAATATTAGCAGATATAATCATTTGTATGAAACATGATTCTGATTCAACAACCTGCATCTGATGAGGCATAGGGCAGTCAGGAAAAGCCTAGTGAAGAAGGAGGAATTAAAGCAAAGTCAGAAATGAAATGATAAATTCAAATGGATAAGAAGGATTGCTGGTATTATTAATCAGAGTGGGGAAGTGGGAACAAGACCAAAGACACAGCCATTAGAATAAGCACAAGATAGGTGTATAAAGATAAAAGTAATAATAATGATAATAGAGGTTTTTAAGGGTGCTGTTCCTGTGCCTATCTACAAGGCATTTTGTATGTTGTATATCAGACAGATAGGTTATATTATCGATATCTTTTCCACAATAAAAGAGGTAGTTTTTCTAAAATGTAAATGATAATGTCCATTGTAAAAGAAGTGTGACTATATAAATACATAATATGTATATATATGCAAATACACATTTTTATATTATGTGTATAGATAGATAGAAATATAAAATCACTTGAAGTCTCACCCTTGATGTAATTACTTAGCATTTTTACACTCAATGTGTTCATGCATCTCTTATAAATTATAAACAATATATAAATGAGATTCAACCAAATACTCTGACATAAGGGGTTTGTATATGTGTGTGTGTGTATCTTTTGCAAAAGCAACCCTTTTGGAGGGCTAAGGAGGGACACAGAATGGTAAGAGTAGTTTAAGCTCCCTGTTCCACTCTGACCCTTCTCCCTGCCCAGGCGATTTTTGCTAAAAGGTCTGATGGGTTACTTTTCACACTTTTCTTCATGTTCATATAAACACACACAAACTCACAAACACACATACATGTAGGAGATAAGGGAAAGTCATTTTAGATTTTACTAAAAGCTGATCATATACTATAAACTTCACAACATCTTGCTGTTTCCATGTAATATGTACACCTTGGATATCTACATCAGCTTCTAGAGCTCAAATACATGTATTCATGGCTGCATTCAATGGTATGGATGGACCACAGGTTTTAGAACCGTTATCCTACTAATGGATATTCACATTGTTCCAATTTCTTTTTAATTTGGTACAAATAGTACTATGAAAAAACATCCTTACATTTGAATTATTTCATGTTGGTGATTTCTGTTTAAATATTGTTTAGGTATTAAAGTATATACTGACAGATTACATTCCAAGAAAGTTGACACAATTCACATTTTCATTAACCAGCAATATTTTACCACTTTTTAATGTGTATAAATGAATATAGCATGATTATTATAAGTTGCATTTCTCTGAATAAATGAATAAATGAATTTCATCTAATGAATATTTTTGTTTAATGAATATTTATTCATTTATTAATAAATATGTTTATTTATTTGTTTACCATCATTCAAAATCTTCAACTGATAGTGAGTGTATTTCCTGTGTTGCTAGTGTCTGAAAGACTTTTTTCCAGCCTACAATACAGTATCGTTAACTAGTCACCCCACCTGTATGCTAGATCGCAAGAACTTACTCACCTTATCTAAAGGAAACTTTTTACCCTAAGACCACGGTTTCCCCAACCCACAGTTCTGGGAAAGGTAGAGCAGTTGAGGTTAACACTGGCAGAGACTGTGGGTGGATGCTGCACCTCTGCAAGGGGTCTGCTGTGGCAGTAGTGGTTAGAGCTACCATGTTCCTCGGTGGCAAAGCCCGTTGGGTTCTCCTGTTGACCCATGGGGACATGTTCTAGCTTGGGGCATCCCTTTTCATGCCGGGTCCTTTGTACTGACACGTAGAGAGGATCAATGGAGCCGGAGTTCTGGGCTGGGGTAGAATCACCAGGGGGCCTGGAGCCTAGAATACAGGTGTATTTGCTGCAGTGGTGGTGCCTTCATCTGAGGGGCGAGCATACGCAGATTGCCCACACCCTAGGGCCTCAGTCAAGACGTTGACCTGCCATCCCCAGGGCTGTACCTGGGCCCCAGGAAGAGGCATGAGGTGTAGTATCAGCACATGCCTAAGGATGACAGTGTGGAGCGGTTGCCTCGGCTCAGGGATTGGGGCACAGCAGAAGGAGGCCCCAGGGTGCAGGGTGCAGGGTGCAGAGCAGCAGAATGTAGCACTGTGACTCAGGACCCAGAGGACATGGCAAAGTTCCAGCGTGGCCCCAGTGATAGCGAGTCAAAGGTATGACTTAGTACCCACGGAGGGAGGCACAATGCCACTGGCAGCTCTGGTCCTGTAGATGGCAGACGGAGTCCTCATCCGCAGCGGGGAGGGGTTAAGGATCAACTCAGGTCCCGGGGGGACAGGTCTCACTGCAACAAGAGCTCCAGCCTGGAGACTCCATGCAGTTTTATCACCTGGGCTCAGCATTGGTGAAGACTAGAAGGGTACTTGGTAGCAAAGACTGTGGATGTTCATGGCAGCAATGAGGTTTTGTGGGGTGGTCCCATTCTCCTTTCCCCTAGGGGGTGAAATCCCTCGAGGTGATCCTTCTTGGAACCACACTGCCAAATTGCCAAAGGAAAACTGCAATGAGATATCACCTCACACCTGTTAGGATGGCTATTATCAAAAAGACAAGAGAAAACAGATGTTAATAAACATGTGAGAAAAGAGAATCCTCCTGAACTCTTGGTGGGTATGTAAATTGCAGCCACTGTGGTGAACAGCACTGAGTGATGGTGAGATCCTTTCTGTGCTTTTTTATGGGGCCATCCTGGGTTTCTGGGCTCCAAAATGCTCCTGATGCTTCTTCGTTGTAATCCAGCACTTTCCCAAAGTTAGTTTTGTCAGTTTGCAGTTGTTTTTTTTTCATAGTTTTTGTTGTTTTCTGGGGGAGACTATGAGTGTTGGGACCTCCTAGTCCGTCATCTTGATGATGCCACTTAAAGTCTTCTTTTTAAAGTGATCTTCTCTTTAGTAGAAGAATCCAGCATATTTTTATTTATGTAAAACCTAATGTGTTTATACTTTCATCTTATAATCTTATATTGTACTTGTTCACAGTTCCTTCACCTTATTTTTCTCTTTTTCTGTTGCTCATTTATGTTGATTTGAACAAGTTATTTTGTAATCCAGTTTTTCCCTTGTCAACTTAGATGTTCTATTGCACATACACTAATATGCACATCTCTTTTACCCTTACAATCACTCAAACATATTTATGCACTACTGTATGAAAAAAATACTGTGTTTTCCCTTCCAATTCACTAAATTCCCTCATGATCCTGCATTTAACTCAATAAGATAAAGCTGTTAGAATTATTTTATTACAGTGTTAGTGTCAGATGCAACTTTTAGAATAGTTTACTCATCTTCATTAAATTAAAAAAAAAAAAACTTTCATCACTTTGTAAAGAAGGACCCAGCGATAAATCTGAAAATACCTTATACAAACAAGTGAGAAAGAGCTCATGGAAGTGCAAAAGAAGAGGTAAAAGAACCAAACAGGAGTAGTTATGATCAAATGTATACATTTATTTTTAAAAATAAAACATTTATTTGGAAATATAGAGTTAAAAATTAATTCATTCAAGTCATAAAATCTGAATAACACCGATGAAACAAGCAACTATTTTTTATATAAATAAAAATGTGGCTTTAGATAATAAAAGTAAGTCTATATCAGATTGGACTCTTCCACTATGTGTTACTTGATTATTCTACTTCACCAGCCGAAAGTATAAATGAGTCACAGTCACTTATATTTTTAATTAGGATCCGAGTTCTAACCACCTAACCTATTAAATAATTCAGAGTCTCCATGTCCAGGCTTTGTTCCACTATCCTGGCTTCAGCCCATCTCCTCATCTACATTTATAAAGAGCTCTAAATCCTTATTCAGACCTGATTCCAATTTCCAGGGAGTGTGACAAATGGAGAGTCTGATAAGTTCACTATTGGTTTCCTGTCTTCTTTTAACCCTCTAGTGTTTTACCGTTGAAAAATAGTCATGACATTCATGAAGAACACCTGTCGACTGGTAGAAGGGGGATTTGCTCATTCTGATACCTGTGAATAATGATGATCAGCCCTTGTATCTTGTTTATGCATTCTTTACTTCCTACTGATGTGGTCAACAACTGTTTTGAATGTACTATAATTATCCCAAGTGGTCAAATTGAACGGAATTCTATGCTTATCCACATGAGTTGGAACCTGTTCTGTGATAGACTATAACTGTCCACACACACACACACACACACACACACACTCTTTCTCACTGTCCATCCACTCATACCTGTTCTGTTCCCTTTCTCTTTCTCTACTTTTCCTTCTCAGAGTCCCCCACCCCCAAAGTTTTCACAACCAAACTTCACTTCCTACCAGAAGTTTAGACATCATTCCCTCAGCAAAATTTCTCCCCTCAGGTTTTCTTTAGCTTTTCCGTATTAGAAAATCTCGGGAGGTATCATCCTATTTTATAAGAAAGGCTCTAATAATACTGAACCTCAACAGGAAAAAAGCCAGAGAAACCATCCCTTGTCTCCCAAGAGGTAACGACTTCATGCAAATACACCAATGTCTTTCTAGGGGATTAGCTTTACTCCCAAGGGTCTTTGAAGAGTGACCTTCATTAGATCATGACATGCCTGCAACAGGAGGCCTACTTTACTTACCTTTGCATAATTTTGAAGAACCATTCAAGAATTCTAGAAAGAGTAAAGAAAATTCTAGCTAGGTACCTCTGAGTTCTTAAGAATTAAATAATTTGCTCTCTTCTTAAGCCAAAGCATTTTAAGTTCTACCTCATGAGGCAAGGGGATGGCGTTCTGGGATAAGTTATCTTCAGAATTCTTACAGGGGTTGACATTCATGGAAGCATGAAAATATACCATTCATGAATAGAGTATAGGACTAGGAATAGCTTTTAGATGACATATGATTTCAGCCTTACAGTTAACAAAAACAGGAAATAATTTATAAACTGTTATATGAGATATGTTTTATCTAATCTTAATTTGTGAATTTTGATGATACAGGTTTTTTTATAAAAGAAAAATTTGTAAATGTTTCTTCTTCCAAGTTAGTCCTGAATAAGGGACTGAATGAAGTCAAACAACATAACTAATTCTGGGATACATTCCTAGAGTAATTTGGGGTTATATTTATTGCTCAGAAGGGAACTAGTTTCTAGAAGCTATTTAAACACCAGGGTTTGAAAATAACTGTAGTGATCAGGAATAGAAGTTATCTATGTGTGTCTTCATGACTGTTAGGAAAAATAACTTCTAGAGATTTGGTTGGGGGACCATTCTCTAACATTTAAAGGAAAACATTTCAATATCTAGGGGGGATATAACTGAATACTTAAGTGGTACCCATGATCAGACAGGACCATCCTTTAGAGAGATGTGAAATAAAATCCATAAAGACTATTTTATCCTATTGATGACCTACAGGGTCATGAATTCTCAGAAATAAAGCCTAATGTTTTTGGTCCCTAGCTCACATGAATCTGTTTCTCATATGTTAACATGAGGCATCTTTTTCTTAATGCCGTAAGACAATTTAGAGGAAAGAAGATGGATTTCTGTAGATAATTCTGGATTCAAAAGTTGTGAAAGCCACCTAATATCTCTAAGGCTTGGTTTTCTCTTTTAAAAAACATAGGGATTGCATACAACACCCAGCGCTCCATTCAATACGTGCCCTCTTTAATACCCATCACCAGGCTAATACGCAAACAATGAATCATGGAACACTACATCAAAAACTAATGATGTAATGTATGGTGATTAACACAATATAATAAAATTAAAGAAAAAGAAAATAGGAGGGACAGTACAAGAAAGTTAGAGGAGGACGAGTATAGGAGGTCCAACATCCAAATAATAAAAGTCCCTGAAAAAAGAGAATGGAGACAACAAAGAAGACTGAATCATTAAAGAAAGAAGAGAATTTTGAAGGATTAAAAATTCAAGTATCTAAATCGAGAGGTCCTGCTGAGTGTCAAACATAATGAAAGAAAATCAACTGACTCTAAGACACCTCATGAAATTTCAGAACAATTAAGGATGAAGAAAGATTCAGAGAGAAAAATCAGGTTCTATAGTGAGGATCAGCAATTGAATAATACTGGACTTCTCAATAGCAGCACTGGGAGGTAGCATAGGAAGCTGAAATAATACCATCAAAACATTAGAATGAGAGGACTCTGCTGTCCAGCGGTATCAGAGTTCTCCAGAGAAATAGAGCCAATGGGCACTATATATCCTATTGGGTATATAAGTGTATAATTGTACATATTTATGGAACTATATAAATGGATTTTTCTTTAAAAAAGTAACATAGGAATTATAATCCTATTTGCCGTGTGATTGTGAAGGATAAATTATACCAGTTATGTGCAAGGATCTAACATAATCCCTGTCATGTAGGTGACATTTGACAAATTATTTCCCTGACATCTTTCTTGCCATGTAATTATCTGACTTCAAAAATCTAAAAGTTCAATTAGCTGTCTTATATTTTTCACTTTAAATGTAAACAGAGTCCCCTGAAAAGGTGAAATAAAACAACATTTGGTTTACTTGGTGACTGTCTTTCCAAGAATCAAAGATTGCAAGGAAAAGAAAGCAATTCCAAATAGTTAAAAAAAAAAAAAAAGGACAGAGAATGTGGTCAGGCCTGGGAGGGGCTTGTCACAGCAACTGACCTGCCATTGGAGAAAAAGGTAATGTTGTTTCTCCATACCCTCCTCAGACTAGCCTGCTCTCTTCCCTTATAGCTTGACCTGGCTGCCTCAGTCAGTTTCATTTCTCAATGCCCCAAATTATGTGGACGTGCTGACCCAGAAACCACAGCTAATTTATCTAGTAGTTTCTGGTACAATTTGTCTGCCTGATTCAGACTTTCTGGGTGAAAAGTCCACCCCTCTGGTTTCATTTTCCCTGAGGGAATTGGGCAGCTGAGGGGAAGGGATGGGAAGGAGGTAGCGCCAGGTTACCTAGTCCAGGAACCCCCTCTCCAAGACACTGAGTTGGTCAAGTTCTCTGTGAAGGGAATTTGAGACAAGGAGAAAACATTGACCATTTCATATACATTCACCTCATGAGAGGGCAAGACGTACACAAGAGGGTTGCCAACCACGCACTCACCTTTTCAGAAGAAATAGAATGGTTGCTACTTTGTATGACAGATCATAAGCTTGTATCTCAGGATATGATGCAAAATGATTGGAAATCATTGGATGTTGTGGCACAGATCAAGTCTTAGTCATATACCACCCCCCTTTGTTTTTCATTGTTTCTTTTTAGCCAGCCCTTTATGTCCAAGACCAATTTGTCTATTTCTTCTTCAATAATTAGCTGATGCAAAATACAAATGGCATGGTCAGTAAAAATATTCACCCGAACCCAGTGATCTTTCTGGAAAATGACTAAGGAAATACAAATCCACTACTATAATACTAAGCCCCTTTTCTCCTTCTAAAAAATAAATTTAAATATCTTATTTCTATTTACATTTAAATAAAGGTATATTAAAATGCACATTATGAGGACATCCCGGATTGCACAAATCATGCATTTTCTATGTCATTTCAAGTATATTAATTCAAAACCTAACAAAAGAATTTTTTCCCTCTTGCACCTCAGTGATGAGCTGATCTATGAAAAAAAAGCAACATCTGCTAGAGCTATAAAACAAATGAAAAATTAATTAGGTATTTGAAGGTCTCCTTTTCAGACAATGGAGTTCAGTCGTGTCTTAAATCCTCTTACAGCTTAAACTGTGTGTTCAGTCTGGAAAGGATCTTCCCTTGTTTCCTGATCATTGTGTTTTCAGATCATTTTCTTCGTCTTGGCTGGCCTGGGAGTTTTGGTTGGAGGAGTTGCAATGTCCTTCATTAAGTTACAAATTCTCCCTCAGCATTCTGAAAGCCAGCTAAGAACATCTCCACGGCTTTAATAGCTTTCTTGTTTTTAATCTTTCAGTACTAAGATAGTTTGTGGGGAAAAATGTATACACACACACAGTTAAGTGTTTGGTGAGTATCTATTTTGCACCTTGCTCATGGCTACTTTTCAAACTTCCTTTTGCCTTCCTGTTGGTTCTCTTAATTCTGATGTATCACACTTCAAGATACTTCCTCATGCACAAGTATTTGCCAAAATACATATAGAAAATATTTTTAAGCACCAAGTAACATGCTAGGTGCCAGGATTATAGAAATAAATTTAAAGAATAATAGTTTCCACCTTCTAAGAAGTTTGCACAATAAAGCTTAATATAAAAATGCAATGTGTTGAACAGTTTGATGAAAGTTTGTTACAATCTGTGGAGGCTTTTATCTCCAGGGTCATTAACTCATTTGTAGATTTCATGTCGGTTTCTAAGAGGGGAAGACTCCCAGCATGTGTTTGGAAAAATGAGGAGAAGTTAATTTGTCAGAGTGGGTGGGAGATATTCCAGGTAGTAAAAGAGAATGGACAAACATCTGTGTTGTGAATGCCAGGAGACATTTTCGAGCATCAAAGTACTTTATATATTTGGAGTATAAACGGTGGCGATGATACAGTGCTCTCTCTCTCTCTCTCTTTCACACGCACACAGGAACACACATATGCACACGCAAAGCAAAAGCAGTAAAGAAAAAATAAAAGCGTCTGAACTTTATACTGACAGAATTTCTCAGCATATATTTGTGGGCAAGGGAAGATTAACTTTCCTGACAGTCCTAAGAAGAAAAACCTTTCTTCATTCAGGAGTTTGAAGATGTGTTCCTCAAACTCTATGTCACTTTCTTCCCTCCAAAACTGTAACCACAGTGGAGCACCCTCAGTGGCAGTTGTCCCAAATGCCACTGGACCTTCCCTAGGCCTGGAACAATTTTCAAACCAAGAACCACATGAGCCTTAACGCTGGGCAAATAAGAAGACAAGTGTCGTGCAGTGGGGCAACTGCTGTACAGTTTTCACCTTCATAATTTTTTAAAAAAGCAGGTTAATTACATTCCTTGAGTTCATCTCCTGTGGCTAGTCAGCACAGAAAGGTACCTGACCAAAGCACCAAAAGATTGTTACAAAATTCACTTTTATTTCCTTCTTTCCCAACATCTGGTAACCCCAAAATGTTTATCCTCAGGTTAGTCCTATAATATCTTCCTTCCTGTATTGAATCAGAAGGGAGATATTGGGAATAACTGAGTTGGCAGGTAGTAATCTTCTATGAGGCTGAGTACATGAGATTTAAAGACTCTGTGTTTCAAGCACTCATTCTTGAATGAGATGTCTTGCCCTTATGGCTTATCTTTCTTGCCAAGCCCAGAAATTTTTCAAGATTTAGGTCTTGTACATCTGATATTTGAAAAATATTCTTTTATGTAACATATGTTATATAATCATATGTTCTCATTATAGAAAATTTTCAAATTATAGAAAATTACATAGAAGTAAACATAAATCAGGCATAATCATTCAACCCCCTGGTGTTTAACTGCTCTGAGACTTTTGATCCATTATTGCTAATATTTTACCTATATATTAGTTTGCTAGACTGTTATAACAAAATACTACAGTTCAGTGTCCCACACAACAGAAATGTATTGTCTCACAGTTCTGGAGGCCACAAGTTCAGGATATTGGCAGAATTGGTTCCTTCTGAGAGCCTTGAGAGAAAAATCTGTCACTGGTCTCTCTCATGGACTTATAGATGGGCTGTTTTATGTCTGTGTCTTCTCATCATCTTCCTTCTGTGAGTGTTTCTGTGTCCAAATTTCCTCCTTCCATAAAGACACCAGTCATATTGGATTAGGGCCCACCCCGATGACCTCACTGTAACTTGATTACCTCTGTAAAGACCCAACTGCAGATAAGTCACATTCTGAGGTAATGGGGGTTAGAACTTCAACATAGAAATTTGAAGGGACACAATTCAGCCCGTAAGAGCCTAATTGAGATCAAAAGGCAGTTTGACATTCTGTGCTTATTTTTTATTGAACATTATAATGAGAACATTTTTCCATATTATTAACCGATCTCCAAAAGGAGATATTTAAAAAAAATATGTAAAAGAAAACAAAGTTTGTGATGAATTTGAAAGTGAAAGTTTTAGAATAATATTATGTCAGTTGAAAATAAGTTTACAAATATATCTGTGTGTGCATAGGCTTTCATATATATACACATATGTATACATAGCCTCTCTTTTTAAATATGTGTGTGTGCATGTATGTGTGTGTGTGTGTGTGTGTGTGTATCTGACTGCGTGTCTGTCTATCTGTGTGGAGAACTGTGATGGAACAGGCTTCCATGGATCAGCATATGGGCATGTGTGTGATTCTAGAACTGGATAGAGCTGGTTACAGCACAGGTCCCACAAAGTTGAGAGAAGAACTTGCATTCTTCTGGCTTCTTTACTCCCCGCCTCCAAGGGGAAAATAAAGTGGGGTGAAAGGGGACACATGACAGGTCAAAGGATTCTCCTGTTACTTTCTCTGAGACTGTCTGTGTTGTCTTGTTCTGCAATGCTGAGAGATGACCAACATCAAGAGTTTGTTCTCAATCCATCTTCAATGCTGATGAACTTGATTAAAGAAATTTACCCTCTGTGTTCGACACAGTTTTTTTAACCAAAGTTTAACTTATGGGCCTTTTATACTGTAAGTTTCACTTTATATTTTAATGGGAATATTGTTCAGCTTTCTTTGCATTACGTTGCAATGAGAAACAACCCCCAGATTTTAGTGATGTTAAATACAAAGGTTTATGTATCAGTGATGTTACATGTTCTTCTTGCTCCTGTGACTTCAATCCGTATGGTCTTCGCTTAGAGACATAGGCTGAGGAAGAAGTCCCTACCTGAACATGCCACTCCTATGAAAGGTGGATGAGAGAGAGAGGGAGGGAGGGAGGGAGAAAGAGAGAGAGATGTGGAGGAGAGAGAGAGTGAGCACAAACAGACCCTTGTGATCTTAAAGCTCTGCTTAGGCATGTCGCCCATCACTTGCATTCATAGTGCACTGACCAAAGTTTATGGCCAGGACTTATATCCATCGTAAGGAAATATAGTCATCTTATAGGGAGATACTGCAATTCACATGGTGTTGGGTGAGAGTATATTAATTAACCTCTCACAGGGATGACAATCTACCACCGTCCACCTTTTTGGGTTTTTTGGTCATAGAGATCCTTTCCTCTTGGACATAAAATACACCCATGTATTCTTGAAGAGAAACATTACAAGGATCTCATCCAATCATAGCATTAGGCCCAAAGTCCAGAAACTTGTATTTTCTACATAACACGCAGATCAGTCTCCTGTTGATGCAGAAACTGATGAACCATACAGGTAAATCATCTGTTCCCTCCCCACAAACACACTCTATGTAGCATGGTGGATAAAAGGCAGGGTAAACACAAGTAACATTCTTACTCAGAAAGAGGGATAATGGGAGGCCTACTGAGGCCTCTGGGCCAAAGCAAGTTTGAAACCCTGCTGTGCAGATGTTTGAAGGACTTACAGCCCTGGGAGCAAGGAATGCTGGTTGGTTAGGTCCCGGCTCTCCTCCCTAGAAATAGCAACTTAGTACTTTGTAATTCGTGGTTCTTGTGCCAGAGGGAAAAGAGAGAAATGGCAGAACCATGATTTGGCTCTTAAAGTTTCTGCGTATGTCACCTTGTGCTCATTAAACCACCAAAGCAAATCACACGGACAAGCCCAGCATTAACAGAATGGAGAAGTCTGCTCCTCTCATAGGGAACTTTGCAAGTCACACAGCAGTAATTTGGATGTAAGATCCTCTGGGGTGGGGGTAGAGGAGGGAGAAAAAAAAAATTAAATGAATCTATGCCAGTGGATATTTTAATACAGAGTTAGGGACAACTTGGCCTTTTGCTCAATGAGTCAAAAAATCTTAAATTATTAATTTCTAAACTTCAAAATAGAATAATAACCTATGGTATAAGGAAATAGACAAATCTCCCTTATTTCTGAACAGCTAATACTATACTTTGGCTCCTTTTTCTTCATATAGATAAAAAATTAGTAAAAAGTTTGTATTAGAAGGAAGGTCCATTAAAAGTAAGATAGATTTACTTCCATTTTATTGTTGATGCCAGTTAGCTATTGCAAGTTTGACAGCACTAAGTGAACATTTATGCAACCAGATTTTATATGGTTTAAACAGTAACTAATAATAAAAATATTTTAAGGAAAAAAAGTGTTTACAAGCATTCCAGGTCCTCCCATCTTGGTCAAGGCTCAAGTCCTGTGCTCCTGTAATAAGAAGTTATTTTATTAGTCGTGCCCTTAGAAGATTACAGTTATTTGTTCCCCTATCCAATTTTGCTTCCAAAATCTAAGAAGAAACATCAGAAGGTTTTTGTGTTTGTGTCTTCAAAACCTATGGCCCTACACTCAACTTTATTTTATTATTATTCTGAAAGATGGGGATGGGTCAATAAAGAACTAGAGAAAACTGAATTTCCTAGAGCGCTCTGTGGCAAGGACACAAAGCTGTGCTGACTCACAGTATACTAGTTTTAAAACTATAGAGACTGCAATTGGTCAGCGATAAAACTCAGAGGAAGTTGGGGTCAGAAGGAAAGAAACAGAAAAGAAACTCTATTATCTGATGGTAATAAAACATAATCCCTCAAAAGCTAGCATTGGTATAAGCCATCAGATCAAACCTGCCATGTTCTGAATGGAAACAAATAGCCTTTACCTCGGAGTTTGTTAGCCTTTGAACAGATGTCTGTCTATGCAGTAGAAGTGCTACAAAATACAGACCTACTTTCTGATAATTATTGATGCTTCTCCAAAATGAACCACTAACAGAAATTTCATGACAGGGACTTTTGAAGAAGTGGTGGCAGAGGGAGACAATGCCTCAATAAGGTGAATCTAGCAATTGATTAGAAAGAGGCATAAATAAATGCATTCTTAGATTCATTTGTATTGTGCAACTTATCTAAGAACAGATAAAAGCTAAGAAACATGTGATGTTACAGATGTCCTCATTGATGTTTGCACTGTGCTATCCTCATTTTTAAAATGTTTAAGTTTGAGATGTGATTCACCCATCATAAAATTCGCTAATGTAAAGTGTAGAATGTGTGGGGTTTAGTATTTCATAGAGTTGTGCCACCATCACCGCAATCTAACTTAGAATATTTTCATCATCTCCAGAAAGGAAATATACCCATTAGCAGTCATTAACCCCACCCTTAGTCCTAGTCAACCATGGATCTACTTTCTGTCTCTCTATATTTGCCCACTTGGACATTTCATTAAAATGGAATCATACAACATGTATCCATTTATGAACGACATCTATCACTTAGCATTACCTTTTCAAGGTCCATCCACGTTGTACCATAAATACATTTTATTCCTTTTTGTTGCCAAATAACAGCCATTGAATGGGTATGCTACATTATGTTTACTTATTCCCACTTGATGAACACTTGGATTCATTCTACCTTTTGGCTATTAAGAATACTTATTTTATGAACCACTATTTTTGTGTGGACACATTTTTTAAGATTTTATTTATTTATTTATTTGAGAGAAAGAGAGACAGAGAATGACAGCAATAGTGAGAGAAAATGAGCAGGGAGGAGAGGGAAAGGCAGGCTCCCCACTGAGCAGGACACAAGGCTCTATCCCAGGACCCTGGGATTATGACTTGAGCCAAAGGCAGACACTTAACTGACTGAGCCACCCAGGCACCCCTGTGTGGACATGTTTTTATTTCTTCTGTGTATATGCCTAGAAGTGGAACTGCTGGGTCATACAGAAACTATGTTTAATATTTCAAGGAATTGCCAAATTGTTTTCCAAAGTGACTAAATCATTTTGCTATCTGCACTCGCTATCTGCTACTTGCATTTTGCATTTACATTACAAACCTTTCATTTGCATAATCCTAACTCATTACAAGTGTGCTGGAATGCCAATGGACTATCTATGGATAAGGGTCAAATACTGGTTGATGGTGTAATAAAGTGAAGGTCAAATTAAATTAGCCCTGAAATCCCATAAGCCTCTTTTGAAAGTGTCAGTAAATAGTCTTCACAATTGCCATCATAACAATAAGCTGTGTAATTATAAGTTTATGTCCAAAGAGATTCTGGCTCTCATTAATACCTATAAAACCCCTGGGATTCAGGGAAGGAGACTTCATACTTTTAATTACAGGAGGATAATGTAGGTGCTATGAGTCGTTATGGTCCTGAGTCTATCACTGGGAAAGAAGGAAAGAGATTCCCAGAGCAATGACAAATTGTACCAAGTGGCTAAAAATGGTTCACTTATCACATTTCAAAAGAGCAACTCTTTTAAGAATTTGATAGCATCGTGATAGGAAGGGAATCTCCCTCTTAAGGGAGATTAAGATCCAATATAAGTTATTGGTTGTTAATTCACTTTTGGAGATGGATCTAAAATTTAGAGACACTGATTTATCCAGCTAAGAGTTTAAAAGGAATAACTCAAGGGGAAATTAAATAGCTTATTAAATGACTGAAACAAGCTCTAGAAATATTAGCCTTTTAAGCGTCACAATTGCCTTTAAAAATCAAATACCCCCCCCAAAAAATCAAATAATATTATGAGGGATCCCATATAGTTGTATATATAATTTGCCCAGATGCTCTTTATCAGCCATAAGAGTGATGGAAGAGCAGGAGTTTGGAGGATTTGCACTACCTCTCGTGCCTTTCCAATGGCAATCTTTACAGCCATGAGCAATTGACCGTCCCGCTACGCACTGTAAGGAATATATAAGTTGGAAATTTTTGAATTGGTCCCTATGATGTAGAGTCACAACCTTTACAAAAACTCTTGTTTTTGCTTGTTGTTGTTTTCTTTTTTTTCCCTTCTTACCTCTTTTTATTTTTTATTGTTATGTTAATCACCATGCATTACATCATTAGTTTTTGATGTAGTGTTCCATGATTCATTCTTTGTGCATAACACCCAGTGCTCCACGCAGAATGTGCCCTCTTTAATACCCTTCACCAGGTTAACCCATCCCCCCACCACCCTCCCCTCTAGAACCCTCAGTTTGTTTTTCAGAGTCCATCATCTCTCATGGTACCTCTCCCCCTCCGACTTACTCCCCTTCATTCTTCCCCTCCGGCTATCTTCTTCTTTTTCTTTTTTTCTTATCATATGTTGCATTATTTGTTTCAGAAGTACAGATCTGTGATTCAACAGTCTTGCACAATTCACAGCACTCACCATAGCACATACTCTCCCCAATGCCTATCACCCAGCCACCCCATCCCTCCCACCCCCCCACCACTCCAGCAACCCTCAGTTTGTTTCCTGAGATTAAGAATTCCTCATATCAGTGAGGTCATATGATACATGTCTTTCTCTGATTGACTTATTTCACTCAGCATAACACCCTCCAGTTCCATCCACGTCGTTGCAAATGGCAAGATCTCATTCCCTTTGATGGCTGCATAATATTCCATTGTGTATATATACCACATCTTCTCTATCCATTCATCTGTCGATGGACATTTTGGCTCTTTCCACAGTTTGGCTATTGTGGACATTGCTGCTATAAACATTGGGGTGCACGTACCCCTTCGGATCCCTACATTTGTATCTTTGGGGTAAATACCCAGTAGTGCAATTGCTGGATCGTAAGGTAGCTCTATTTTCAACTGTTTGAGGAACCTCCATACTGTTTTCCAGAGGGGTTGCACCAGCTTGCATTCCCACCAACGGTGTAGGAGGGTTCCACTTTCTCCACATCCCCGCCAACATCTGTCATTTCCTGACTTGTTAATTCTAGCCATCCTGACTGGTGTGAGGTGGTATCTCATTGAGGTTTTGATTTGGATTTCCCTGATGCCGAGCTATGTTGAGCATTTTTTCATGTGTCTGTTGGCCATTTGGATGTCTTCTTTGGAAAAATGTCTGTTCATGTCTTCTGCCCATTTCTTGATTGAATTATTTGTTCTTTGGGTGTTGAGTTTGATAAGTTCTTTATAGATTTTGGATACTAGCCCTTTCTCTGATATGTCATTTGCAAATATTTTCTCCCAATCTATCGGTTGTCTTTTGGTTTTGTGGACTGTTTCTTTTGCTGTGCAAAAGCTTTTTATCTTGATGAAATCTCAATAGTTCATTTTTGCCCTTGCTTCCCTTGCCTTTGGCGATGTTTCTAGGAAGAAGTTGCTGTGGCTGAGGTCGAAGAGGTTGCTACCTGTGTTCTCCTTTAGGATTCTGGTGGACTTCTGTCTCACATTTAGGTCTTTCAACCATTTGGAGTCTATCTTTGTGTGTGGAGTAAGAAAATGGTCCAGTTTCATTCTTCTGCATGTGGCTGTCCAATTTTCCCAACACCATTTGTTGAAGAGACTGTCTTTTTTCCATTGGACATTCTTTCCTGCTTTGTCAAAGATTAGTTGACCATAGAGTTGAGGGTCCATTTCTGGGCTCTCGATTCTGTTCCATTGATCAATGTGTCTCTTTTTGTGCCAGTACCATACTGTCTTGATGATGACAGCTTTGTAACAGAGCTGGAAGTCTGGAATTGTGATGCCGCCAGCTTTGCTTTTCTTTTTCAGTATTCCTCTGGCTATTCTGGGTCTCTTCTGGTTCCATACAAATTTTAGGATTATTTGTTCCATTTCTTTGAAAAAAGTGGATGGTATTTTGATGGGGATTGTATTGAATGTGTAGATTGCTCTAGGTAGCATTGACATCTTCACACTGTTTGTTCTTCCAATCCATGAGCATGGAACGTTTTTCCATTTCTTAGTGTCTTCTTCAATTTCTTTCATGAGTATTTTATAGTTTTCTGAGTACAGATTCTTTGCCTCTTTGGTTAAATTTATTCCTAGGTATCTTCTGGTTTTGGGTGCAATTGTGAATGGGATCAACTCCTTGATTTGTCTCTCTTCTGTCTTGTTGTTGGTGTATAGGAATGCCACTGATTTCTGTGCATAGATTTTATATTCTGCCACTTTACTGAATTCCTGTATGTGTTCTAGCACTTTTGGGGTGGAGTCTTTTGGGTTTTCCACATACAGTATCATATCATCAGCAAAGAGTGAGAGTTTGACTTCCTCCTTGCCGTTTTGGATGCCTTTGATTTCTTTCTGTTTTCTGATTGCTGTGCCTAGGACTTCTAACACTACGTTGAATAGCAGTGGTGAGAGTGGACATCCCTGTCGCATTCCTGACCTTAGGGGAAAAGCTCTCAGCTTTTCCCCATTGAGAATGATATTTGCTGTAGGTTTCTCAGAGATGGCTTTTATGATATTGAGGTATGTACCCTCTATCTCTATACTCTGAAGAGTTTTGATCAAGGAAGGATGCTGTACTTTGTCAAATGCTTTTTCTGCATCTATTGAGAGGATCATATGATTCTTGTTCTTTCTTTGTTAATGTATTGTATCACGTTGATTGATTTGCGGATGTTGAACCAGCCTTGTAGCCCAGGGATAAATCCCACTTGGTCATGGCGAATAATCCTTTTAATGTACTGTTGGATCCTGTTGGCTAGTATTTTGGTGAGAATTTTTGCATCCATGTTCATCAAGGATATTGGTCTGTAATTCTCCTTTCTGATGGGGTCTTTGTCTGGTTTTGGGATCAAGGTAATGCTGGCCTCATAAAATGAGTTTGGAAGTTTTCCTTCCATTTCTATTTTTTGGAACAGTTTCAGGAGAATAGGTATTAATTCTTCTTTAAATGTCTGATAGAATTCCTCTGGGAAGCCATCTGGCCCTGGGCTTTTGTTTGTTGGGAGATTTTTGATGACTGCTTCAATATCCTTAGTGGTTATAGGTCTGTTCAGGTTTTCTATTTCTTCCTGGTTCAATTTTGGTAGTTGATACATCTCTAGGAATGCACCCATTTCTTCCAGGTTATCTAATTTGCTGGCATAGAGTTGTTCATAATATGTTCTTATAATTGTTTGTATTTCTTTGGTGTTGGTTGTGATCTCTCCTCTTTCATGCATGATTTTGTTGATTTGGGTTATTTCTGTTTTCATTTTGATAAGTCTGGCCAGGGGTTTATCAATCTTGTTCATTCTTTCAAAGAACCAGCTCCTAGTTTTGTTGATCTGTTCTACTGTTCTTTTGGTTTCTATTTCATTGATTTCTGCTCTGATCTTTATTATTTCTCTTCTCCTGCTGGGTTTAGGCTTTATTTGCTGTTCTTTCTCCAGCTCTTTAAGTGTAGGGTTAGGTTGTGTATTTGAGACCTTTCTTGTTTCTTGAGAAAGGCTTGTATTGCTATATATTTTCCTCTCAGGACTGCCTTTGCTGTATCCCAAAGATTTTGGACAGTTGTGTTTTCATTTTCATTGGTTTCCATGAATTTTTTAAATTCTTCTTTAATTTCCTGGTTGACCCATTCATTCTTTAGTAGGATGCTCTTTAGCCTCCATGTATTTGAGTTCTTTCCGACTTTCCTCTTGTGATTGAGTTCTAGTTTCAAAGCGTTGTGGTCTGAAAATATGCAGGGAATGATCCCAATCTTTTGGTACTGGTTGAGACCTGATTTGTGACCTAGGATGTGATCTATTCTGGAGAATGTTCCATGGGCACTAGAGAAGAATGTGTATTCCGTTGTTTGGGATGGAATGTTCTGAATATGTCTGTGAAGTCCATTTGGTCCAGTGTGTCATTTAAAGTCTTTATTTCCTTGTTGATCTTTTGCTTAGATGATCTGTCCATTTCAGTCAGGGGGGTGTTAAAGTCCCCCACTATTACTGTATTGTTGTCAATGTGTTTCTTTGCTTTGGTTATTAATTGCTTTATAAAATTGGCTGCTCCCACGTTAGGGGCATAGATATTTACAATTGTTAGATCTTCTTGTTGGATAGACCCTTTAAGTAGGATATAGTGTCCTTCTTCATCTCTTATTACAGTCTTTGTTTTAAAATCTAATTTGTCTGATATAAGGATTACCACCCCAGCTTTCTTTTGGTGTCCATTAGCATGGTAAACGGTTTTCCACCCCCTCACTTTCAATCTGGGGGTGTCTTTGGGTCTAAAATGAGTCTCTTGCAGACAGCATATGGATGGGTCTTGTTTTTTAATCCAATCTGATAGCCTGTGTCTTTTGATTGGGGCTTTGAGCCCATTTACATTCAGGGTAATTATTGAAATATATGAATTTAGTGCCATTGTATTGCCTGTAAGGTGACTGTGACTGTATATTGTCTGTGTTCCTTTCTGATCTATGCTGCTTTTAGGCTCTCTCTTTGCTTAGAGGACCCCTTTCAATATTTCTTGGAGGGCTGGTTTCATGTTTGCAAATTCCTTTAGTTTTTGTTTGTTCTGGAAGTTTTTTATCTCTCCTTCTATTTTCAATGACAGCCTAGCTGGATATAGTATTCTTGGCTGCATATTTTTCTCGTTTAGTGCTCTGAAGATATCTTGCCAGTCCTTTCTGGCCTGCCAGGTCTCTGTGGATAGGTCTGTTGCCAATCTAATATTTCTACCATTGTAGTTACATATCTCTTCTCCCGAGCTGCTTTCAGTATTTTCTCTGTCTCTGAGACTCGCAAGTTTTACTATTAGATGTCGGGGTGTTGACCTATTTTTATTGATTTTGAGAGGGGTTCTCTGTGCCTCCTGGATTTTGATGCCTGTTTCCCTCCTCACATTAGGGAAGTTCTCTGCTATTATTTGCTCAAATATACCTTCTACCCCTCTCTCTCTTTCTTCTTCTCCTGGGATCCCAATTATTCTAATGTTGTTTCATCTTATCGTATCGCTTATCCCTCAAATTCTGCCCTCGTGATCCTGTAGTTATTTATCTCTCTTTTTCTCAGCCTCTTTATTTTCCATCATTTGGTCTTTTATATCACGGATTCTCTCTTCTGCCTCATTTATCCTAGCAGTTAGTGCCCCCATTTTTTATTGCACCTCATTAATAGCCTTTTTGATTTTGACTTGGTTGGATTTTAGTTCTTTTATTTCTCCAGAAAGGGTTTCTCTAATAACTTCCATGCTTTTTTCAAGCCCAGCTAGTATCTTTAAAGTCATGATTCTGAACTCGAGGTCCAACATCATACTAATGTCCGTATTGAGTAGGTCCCTGGCTGACGGTATTACCTCTTGTTCTTTTTGCTGAGGTGATTTTTTTCGTCCTGTCATTTTGTCCAGAGGAGAATAGATGAATGAAAGAACAAAATGCTAACAGGTTAACAACGTCCCCAGGATATATACTCTGTACAAATCAGAAAAGACCTGAAACCAGGGGAAAAGAAAGAGAAAGAAAGAAAAAAGAAAGAGAAAAAACAAAACAAAACTAAACTAAAAAAACAAAAAGAAAAAGATAAAAATAAAAATGGAACAATACAAAAAAAACAGATGATGATCAAATATGATCAGGCTAGTGCATAGATCAGTGCCACACACTAGATATTGGGCGTATTTTGGTCTGTTAGAAAAAAGCGCCTCCTAAAATTTTATAGAAGGAATTGATAAGGTAAGAAGTTGTTTGAAAAAAGAAAGAAGAATATTTAAAAAAAGAGAGAAAAAAAAAGGGAGAGAATGTGATCAGGCAGGAGACTAGAACAAAGCCATACACTAGTGATTTAGGGTATACTTTGATCTGTTAGAAGAAACTGTATCTCAAAATTTTAAAGAGAGAACAACTTTATATATATGCCAAAAATAAGGGTAACTACTATGAAGGGATAAAATATGACTCTAAAAATGAAAAATAAAAAATGTTTTTTTTAAAAAGGGATTGATAAGATGTTGGTTGAAAAAGGGAAAAAGAAAAATTAAAAAAACAGTTAAAAAAATTAACTTTAAATAAAAAATGTTTTTTTTAAAAAGGGATTGATAAGATGTTGGTTGAAAAAGGGAAAAAGAAAAATTAAAAAAAAAACAGTTAAAAAATTAACTTTGAAAAAGTAATGAATCTTGTTAAAAAAAAGCCATGAATTCTATGTGCAGAATTCCCCTAGCGCTGGAGTTCTCCCGTTCTCCTTGATCGGTAAACTTGGTCTTGGCTTGCTGGCTGTTCGTGCTGATCTTCTGGGGGAGGGGCCTGTTGCTGTGGTTCCCAAATGTCTTTGCCAGAGGCGGAATTGCCTTGCCCTTGTCGGTCTGGGCTAAGGAAGCTGCTTGGGTTTGCTCACAGGAGCTTTTTTTCCCTGAAAGCTCTCGGTACAGCTTTGGAGGACCAGGGTGAAAATGGTGGCCTCCCAATCTCCACCCGGAGGAGCTGAGAACTCGGGGCCCCACTCCTCAGTGCGCCCCCAGAGAAAAGCAGTCACTCCCGTCTCCCTGGTCTCCGGCCGCACTCCGTGCTCACCCGGCCTGTGACCGAGCATTTCTATCTCTGGCACATGACCCTGTGTGGAGTCTCCAAACCCAGTAGAGCCCTGCGGTGCGCTCCTGCACCGCTCTTCCCGGGAGAGGGAGGGGAGTCTCCCCGGCTCTGCCGCTTGTTGGGTCCCTGCTGGAGGAGCAGTGGCCCGACTAGGCCGCGGATCACAGGTTATGGCAACCCCGAGCTGAGAGCCCGCGCCTCGGCTCCGTCTCTGCAGCTGGCTTCCCCGCTCCAATACCTGGGAGCTCTGCCGCCCTCAGGCTCCCCCGGTCTTTCTCTGACCCCGAGTGTCCTGAGACCACACTGTCCCGCAAGGGTTCCACCCCCCGCTTAGGCACTGGAGCGACGTCCCTCCGCGGAGCCGATTTCTACGAGTTCCGATTTTGTGCTCAACGGCTCTATCACTTGCCAGAAGCGGCCGACGGAGGCCCTCTCCGCCGCCGTCCATCCTCCTGAATATCACCTCGGATTCACTTCTCCACACGTCCTACCTTCCAGTAAGTGGTCGCTTCTCTGTTCAGAGAGTTGTTACTCTTCTTATCTTCGATCTCCTGTTGAGTTCGTAGGTGTTCAGAATGGTTTGATCCCTATTCAGCTGAATTCCTGAGACCAGACGAAATCCAGGTCTCCTACTCCTCCGCCATCTTGCTCCACCCCCCGCTTGTTGTTGTTTTCTTGTGTTGGTTTCCTACATTGATTTATTTTGTTTCTTATCACTTTCCTGAGCTGTATTTTTATTCTCATCTCCCACCATTTTCCATCTCATCCCATTGCATTTCCTCCTCCCATTTACACAGAGTGCTAACTCCTATTGCAAAATTTACTCACCATTACCTTCTGTGGGGTTCCCCAGAAATGAAATGGCTACACTTAGTACAGGTGAGCCAAAGACTGGCTGCTTCTTTATGTGTCCACGCCTGCACAACTTTCCTCAAGCTCTTTCCACCCTTGTATTTTTCTCTATATGTCACACTCCATAAGGTATAGATCTCATCCTGCCTGTTCTTAAAACACCCAGTAAAAGCAAGAGTTGTCCTCTGGAAATAGTCATTAAAAATCTATGTGCTTTATTGTCACTTGGCAGTTATCACTTTCTTTCATATCTAAACAGAAACTGAAGTACATGTTTTCTCAATTGGATAGCCAGAGCTCGTGTTTTATTTAAAGAGGCTACCCTTTCATGAATTTTGCTCTTGGGATTACAGCAAGAACCCCAAAGTGCTGAATGTATGACTGAATTTCAATATTTTATTTACAATTACACCATAATCCCAAAAAATGGAGGTAATGATATAAAATAATTAATACTGTTTGAAAATAGAATATGGTAGACAATGGCTCCTACTTCAATCATTTGCAACCTACCTAGTGCACAATGTTCTGTATTCTATATCCAAAACTATCAATATATTTTTAGGTCTCTAAACCATGCAGAGTTGTAGAACCTCAGTTTGCGGTCAGAGGAGATCTCTTGCCACCAATCAATAAAGAAAACTGAGCCATCTACCATAATAATGATATACCCCAGTGTTTTCATTTTCAAATGGATTTGGTAATTAGTGACTACTTTGCTGATATTGTAAGATCATTATTAGCTTTCACTGCACTATCTGGCCCAGGTGTGAGTATGTGTTCTGGATTGCCAAGGATACCAGAGCATTTTACTTCTTACAGGGTGATTTCATACCAGGATTCTCATTCTTCCTGGCCTGTGAAATGGCTGAAGAGGTTAAGGAGAAAGTTTTTAAGTTAATATCATCTTAAAATATCTTTAATATTTTAATGTGAAATATACCATACATAGAAAATAATATATTAATTATATGTGCATATTTTGGAATAAAATAAAATACATAAATCCATTCGCCTACCACCCAGCTAAAGAAACAGATAAATATCAGGGATTCAGAAGCACTCTGTGTGACTTCCCTGTTTTTTGTTAATAAATTTCTTGTTTTTGTTTGTAGTGCTACCATCCATGTATACATCATTTGACTTTAATGACTTACTTCATTTAATAAATTATTCCATGTGTATGCCTCTGAGTCATGCTTCTCTTGAACAATAGGTATTATTAATTTATCCGAGTTGATGTGTAGAAGTACAGTATATTCACACCTGCTACTTTGAATACACCACAATGTGTTCATTCTTTATGCCATTGATGGGCAATTTGGGGTCGGAGGAAGACTAGAGAAGTCTGTGCCTTTACTGACCAAGCAGGGTATTTGAGGTGGATGAAGCAAGAGGAGAGAGTGATCCCTAGGCCGGGTAGCTGTGCTTCAAGGTCTTGTAGGTGATGGAGATTCACCTGACTGGTGACTAATAATTAAAGGCTTGATTTCCACTTGATTGAAGATCTTACCAGTGTAGACGCCACCATGCTGCCCATCACCTGGGGCAGGTTGGTCAAGTCTGCCGATGTGTCCTCACCAACTCAGGTTTCTCCACGGGCAGCTCCTGCTTCTTGGCTTTGTGCAGGTGTTTCCACCATTGGCTGTGGTTCAGCCACTGTGCTGCCTGGCTCCATACAGCTGCCTTCTGCTCCTACCACAGGCCCAGTAGGTGGGCAAAATCCATGCTGTGTGGGGTCTGCTTCTTCTGTCATCTTGTTTCTAGGTTTTTGTTATGCAAAATACTTCAAGGAACATCTTAGCATGTATTGCAAAAGAGTTTTTCTAGGGTAGATACATTCTGTTTCATCAAGTCTAAGATGCCCTCAATATTAAGATACAGACAATTGTTTTGCACATGTAAAAAAGAAAAAGATTCCAATTAAACTATATCACATTGCTTTCTGATGCATTTCATTTCAGAAATATTAAACTGAAAAAAAAATCTATTTTGAAATCAATGAAACAGAGTACCTTGGAGTGGAATTGCTGAGCCATAGAGAATGCACATCTTCAAATTTACTAGGAATCATTCCAATGGTTTTCAAAAGTGGTTGCAGGGATTTACACATCTACCTGCATAGTATTAAGGTCTCTATCACATTAGGTCTTCTTGCCTTCACTTTGTTTGCATCCACCACCTCTTATGCCAGGACAGTAACAGATATAAAGCTGTATTTTAAACTTTACCGATATTTTAGTGCTTCATTGCAAAGCTTCTAATCTGCAGTGTTCTTATAAATAGATATTGCCAGTAATCTTTATTGGTAATATCCTTTTAGCAAACAAAACTTGTTTAATTTGTTTTTTGTCATATTTTTTTCTCTACTTTCACTCTATAGGCAAATCCTTGTTTTATTTTATGATTTAGCCTAATTTCATCTCTTCTTTGCTTCCGTTCCAGATGCTCTCTGGAAGGGTCAAGAACTACTCCTCTGGCTTTAAGAAACCTCTTTATCCCATTTGATTATATTTATTTGTTTACATATTTGTGCCAAATAGATTATAGCCTTTATAATTGTGATTACCATTTAGTATGTACTATGGATCTGTATATTAGTTGATTATGAATTTAAGATGGGCAACTGTATTTCCCTCTCAAGGGATTTGTGTAGTCTGGTGGCGAAGATTGTGATAATAGCCTGACTTTCCTGTTTAGTTTTTGCTCTAGGACTTGTTTAGATTGTAATTGCTCCTCTCTAGCCTCATCCAGATCCAAGGAACTCTAGTCTTTGTATTTACCAGCTACAGGTATGCACAGACCCATTACTATATAAACTGGCAGTAAGTAAGAAAAAGAACACTTATCGCTATGTGTGGAAAAGGAAACACTCATACCTCATCCAATTATAGATTTTGCCTCCTTCATATTTTTCAAATATGTATCATCTCTTCTATTGTGTTATTTTAAATACAGAATGGGAGAAGATATTCACAAATGACATATCAGATAAAGGGTTAGTACCCAAAACCTATAAAGAACTTATCAAACTCAACACCCAAAAAGCAAAGAGTCTAGTCAAGAAATGGGCAGAAGACATGAACAGACATTTCTCCAAAGAAGTCATACAAATGGCCAATGGACACATGAAAAAATACTCAACATCCCTTGTTGACCTCGGAGAGTTGTGGACCTGGGGCGGCGAAGGAACTGAGAAAAAAAACGACAGTAGAGCAAGGCACAGGGGACCCCAAGCAAACAGCCCAAGGTTCCGAGGTTTATTTTCCATACTCTTATATTTTATTTACCTTCTACAACAATATAGATCTATAATGATTTACAGTAGGGGCATAGTAAGGCACATTCTTCCATATACCCAGGATTAGTCAAGCATGTAAGAATCTTTAAAACAGAATAAAGGAACAAAGAAGGGAGTGCCCAGTGTGCTGTTTACAGCTGGCTTCCTATCTACAAAACATCTTCTGCTGCGTACTTTAGAACTGACCACACACGTCCCAAGGGCAACCTGATCCTTACAGGTTATTTTTAACCCTGCAATCTCAAATTTTCTCAGAGATCTCGGAGTCTGAAAGAACATGCACCAGTGGTCGTTGTGGTGTTCTGTTTCCCACAGCTCCCCCTTGCTTTTTTTCAAATTAGCTGCTGTTGTAAGCGCTCTGCGATGGAGATTTGGGGAACTCATTTGTTTTTTGAGGGTCATCTTCATTGCTGGTCCTGGGCCGGAATTTTTCGTAGAGGTATCCAAATTGCTCGACTGGATCCATCTGGAATGACACAAGCATAACCAGGGTCTTGGGTAATTAATTTCCTGGGGAACCAATTATTTTCCTCATTTTTTATCCACACGGGTGCATACTGAGTTGGGATTGAGGCTGGCGAGAAATGTTTGTCAGCTCTAGTATATGGTTCTCCTTGGGGTAAGTTTAAAAAATTTAAAATAAATAAGGTTTGTGCCATGACATCTCGGAGGGAGATTCCCCCTTTCATTTTAGAGATAGTTTTACGCAGTTGTTTCTTAATGGCATGCGCCCTTTCCACTACAGCTTGTCCCTGAGGATTATAAGGAATACCTGTGATATGCTGTATTTGCCATTCTGCAAGGAATTCTCATACTTTTTTGCTAGTATATGCTGGGCCATTATCTGTCTTGATACAAGTGGGTAATCCCATAATAGCGAAACGTTCAAGCAAATGAGAAATAACATGTCCAGCCTTTTCTCCCATCAATGGAGTAGCATGAAGAAATCCTGAAAAGGTGTCTATTGTAACATGAATATAGGAGAGACGTCTGAAAGGTGGGAAATGAGTAACATCCAACATCCGTTTGCCAAATACAATCAGGAGCTGTGCCTCTGGGATTGACACCCGCCGGATGCTCAGTTAAATGTAGAGGTCGACAAACAGGACAGGAAGAGACTATTTGCCTGGCAGAGCGCAGGGTATTTTATACTGCGGATGAAGGCAGTTGGCGTTGGTATGAAGATGGGCATGTTCTGCCTGTGGAGTTTCAAAGATAGGAGTAGTCAGTAAATCAGCAGATTGATTCCCTTGTGTAAGAGGTCCAGGGAGGTTAGAATGAGAGCGGATATGAGTAATGAACAAAGGGTGAGTTCGAGATTGAATTTCTAACTGTAATTCCTGAAGCAAAGGGTTAATGATAGAATGCGCTGTGGAAATGAGAGCTGTTTCTAAAGGCGCAACAATGCCAACTACGTAGGCGGAATCAGATACGATATTTATAGGATGGTGAACTTTGTAATAAGAACAATAAAGCTGCAAGTTCAACTTGTTGAGAAGTGTGAGGGGTTTTTATGGAGCGCTGAATAGCAGGGCCCCAGACTCCGGTGCGCCCAGAGGAAGAGCCATCAATAAAGTATGTAGGAGCTGAGGGGATTGGGGCGTTATGAACTACGCGATTTATAACCCAGGCAGTGCGCTGTAGGAAGTCCCATAGTTTACCTGATGGATAGTGGCAACCTATGCACCCAGTATAATCAGCAAGAGATATTTGCAGATCAGTAGAGAAGGGAAGGACTTCCTTAAAAGATGTGGAAGAGATAGGTAAAACAATGAGCGCTGAGTCAAAACCAAGAATTTAAATAGAACACTTTTGTCCTTGGAGAATGAGTGAAGCAACAAGAGATAGATATGGAGTAACAGTTCGACAAGTTTTTGTATGTAAAGTCACCCATTCGAGAGGTTTGTCTTTTTGCGCTAAGACACCAGTCGGAGAATGAGGGGTAGGGAAAATAAGAAGAAGCAGGGGGAGAGAATCATCACACCTGTAAGCAAATGCAGTTTTTATTCACTCCTCAATGAACTGCAGTTCAGCCTCTGCCTCTGAGGATAAAGCACGAGGACTGTCTAAAGCAGAGTCACCTTGTAAAGTGTTAAATAAATTTTGTAATTTATAAGTTGGAATCCCTAGGAAGAGGGCGAATCCAGTTAATGTCTCCTAGGAGTTTTTGGAAATCGTTAAGAGTAAGGAGGGTATCCTTACGAATTCGCAATGTTTGATAAGATGCCGGTGTAGTTGTCTGGATTTTCTCCGGGGCTATTATGAGACTGGCAGAAGTCAAATTGTTGGGAAGTGGCCTGATACACATTTTGTAATTCGGTTTCAGTTTGTGATGCCAGCAAAATATCATCCATATAATGAATAATGTAGGACCGAGAATAATGCTTTCTAACAGGTCGGAGGACCTGGCCAACATAATACTGACACATGGTAAGATAATTAGTCATACCCTGTGGCAAAACTGTCCAGTGATATCGTTTCATTGGTTCCTTGTTGTTAGTGCTTGGAACAGAAAGGGCAAATTTCTCCCTATCCTCAGGGTGAATGGCTATGGTATAGAAACAATCCTTAAGATCTATTATTATCAATGGCCATTGTTTGGGAATGGCTGTAGGAATAGGTAACCCAGGTTTGAAGGCACCCAGAGGCTCCATGACTGCATTAACATTCCGAAGGTCCATTAAGAGCCTCCATTTGCCTGATTTCTTTTTGATAACAAAAACGGGAGAGTTCCAAGGAGATTGTGAAGACTCTATATGTCCTGTCTGTGATTGTTCTTGAATAATTTGTTCAAAGCCCTGCAATTTTTCTATCGGAAGGGGCCACTGAGGAGTCCAAACCGGGAAAGAAGTTTTCCATGTTATTTTAATAGGGGCAGGCTTCTTTTCCTTAGTGGCCCCTAGAAAAAAAGGTAACCCAGTTCTGCCCTATGAGTTTGTCCTTAGGCAATGATAGGCTCTTTTATTCCTTGATGTTGTCTGCCTAAGCCCTGTCCTGGCTCATAGCCCCTCTTTGTCATGATTTGATTAACTGGTCGATTTGGGGGGATGATTAGCTCGGCTCCCCATTGTTGCAAGAGTTCTCTTCCCCAAAGATTAATGGGGGTATTTAAGATGAAAGGCTGGATAACTCCCTCTAATCTGTCTGGTCCTTCACATTTAAGTGGCACACTACTTTGCTGAATTTCTTCTGCAGTCTCAAAACCTATTCCTTCTACTGAACTAAAGGATGCTTGCGTGGGCCAGGTATGAGGCCAATGCTGGGAGGCTATTATTGAAATATCGGCTCCAGAATCTACTAGACCTGAGAAAGTTTTTCCCCGAATTTTGAGAGTCATAGAAGGGCGGTCAGTCTGAGTCAATAATGAAGCCCATTTAACCATAAGAGGAACAGTACTACCAAATCTTCCTCGTCTGATCTGTTGGGACTGACTAATTTGTACATAGGGTAATAATAGTAACTGGGCAATTCTATCACTTCCCTTAAAGGTCCAAGGAACCCGAGTCTCTGCGACCACCATTATTTCTCCCTCATAGTCAGAATCTATTACTCCAGTCATCACCTGGATTCCTTTGAGATTTAGGCTAGATCTTCCTAACACAAAACCCATGGTTCCTCATGGTAAAGGTCCATAATAACCCGTGGGTATTTTTTGGAGGGATCTGAGACCAGGGTGAAGATTTATTGTAAAAGAAGTGGTTACATCTCCTGCAGCACTTCCCTGAGTGGCGGGACTGAGTGATAACATGGAAGGTTTATATGTGCAGCAGGAAGTTGCTGCTGGAGAGGTGACATACTGAATCCCCCGTTGCTGTTCAGGGCCCGGGGGTGGCCCTGCATCCCATTTCCTGACCTTAATGGGAGTGGGTTACCTTGCCTGTCAAATTTGGATTTGCATTCCTTGGCCCAATGTTTGCCTTTGCCGCAACCAAGGCAGAGGCTAGGGGCGGTATTAGAAAGGGAATTGGCTCTAGATTGGGGAGCTTTATAGCATTCCTTCTTGACATGTCCTATTTTCCCACAATTATAACATTTTATATCCTTCTGTTTTTGTAGGGCCATGAGTTGAAGGGAGGCTATTCGAGCTTGATGTGTAAAAGTGCCAATACTTCTACATAGAGGAAGATAATCGAGAATACTTCCTGTTTCTCTATGTGGCTGGATGGCCGCTTGACAGTCCCATTAGCATTTTCAAAAGCAAGCTATCTTAGCAAGCGCTCTTTGGCAGGTTTACTATCGACTTGGCGGTCAATAGCCATTTCAAGCTGAGAAATAAAATCAGTATATGCTTCTGTAGGCCCTTGCATAATTTTTATATAACTTTGCCCCACTTCCCCTGAGGGGGTTAGCTTTTCCCAGGCTGACAGGGCAATTTCAGATACCTGTCCTGTGGCTGCAGGTGGAGTGTTGACCAACTGCTCTCAAACATCTGAAAAGGGGCCAGAGCCAGTGAGCATTTCAAAAGAAATATGGTGCATGGCTGGGTTAGCCCGATTCGCCCAGGCTTTCATATAGGCAGCATCTGATAACCACATTTTCCATTGTAATAAATCCTGTGGCTTAAGGCAAACCCGTGCAACCATATGCCAATCATAAGGGATCCACTCCCCAGAATTTGCCCAAGCTTTCAAAATCTCTATAGTATAAGGGGCTGTGAGTCCAGACAAGTGGCAAGCCTTCTTTAGTTCCCTTAAGGTATTTAAATCTAATCCCTCATAGACAGTACCAACAGCCTGTGTTCAGTCTATGGGGAAAGCCCATAAATAAATCATTAGCCCCTTGCCATCAGAGTTCCTTTTTGAGAGGTGAGAGAGCTAGAGAGGAACGTTTAAGAGGGAATAAATCTACTGTGGAGGGAGGTTGACCATCTTCTTCAGGTCTTCCGTTAAAAGCGGAGGGGCCGTGGGTAACAGCTGGGACTGTGAAGCTACGAAATTTTTTTACTTTCAGTTTTAGCCTTCATGTAGTTCATATGTATGTAAAGATTTGGTGTTTTCCTTAGCAACCTCAGCCGGGGGTAACTTATCCCCAGTTTCCATGGTATTGATCACCACTCATACTAAAGCCCAAATGGGCCAGAAATCAAGGGGAATCGTTTCACCCTATCTCATAGCCCTTAAGACATTATTTTTCACTTGGATCCAAGTCTCCTCATCTAAGGAGCCTTCTTCCAGAAACCAAGGATTATATTCAACTACTGTTTCCAAACATTTTTCTATGCGCTGCTTATTAACTTTAGCTCCATATTCTTTAAGAAAATGATGTATCAACACAGCAAAACCTGATGTTTTTGAATTTGATTGCCCCACAACCCTGTAATAAACTTTCCTACTTACCACCTTCTGTAGGGTTCCTAGCGCTGGCCGATCACTCCTCGAAGGGGGCTTCAGGTCCCAGTTCCGGCGCTACTTGTTGACCTCCGAGAGTCATGGACCTGGAGTGGCGAAGGAACTGAGGAAAAAAGACAACAGTAGAGCAAGGCACAGGGGACCATGAGCAAACAGCCCGAGGTTCTCAGGTTTATTTTCCATACTCTTATATACCTTCTACAACAATATAGATCTATAATGATTTACAGTAGGGGCATAGTAAGGCACATTCTTCCATGTACCCAGGATTAGTCAAGCATGTAAGAATCTTTAAAACAGAATAAAGGAACAAAGAAGGGAGTGCCCAGTGTGCTGTTTACAGCTGGCTTCCTATCTACAAAACATCTTCTGCTGCGTACGTTAGAACTGACCACACACGTCCCAAGGGCATTTCACTCTGATCCTTTTGGGTTATTTTTAAACCTGCAATCTCAAGTTTTCTCAGAGATCTACAAGTCTGAAAGAACATGCACCAGTGGTTATTGTGGTGTTCTGTTTCCCACAATCCCTCAGGGATACAAATCAAACCACAATGAGATACCATCTCACACCTTTCAGATGGCTAAAATTAACAACTCGGGAAACAGATGCTGTCAAGGATGTGGAGAAAGGGCAACCTTTCTTACACTGTTGGTGGGAATGCAAACTGGTATAGCCACTCTGGAAAACAGTATGGAGGTTCCTCAAAAAGTTAAAAATAGAACTACCCTATTACCCAGCAATTGCACTAGTAGGTATTTCTCCAAAGAATACAAACATAGTGATTTGAAGGCACACAAGTACCTCAATGTCCACAATAACCAAAATATGGAAAAAGCCCAGATGTCTATCAATAGATGAATGGATAAAAAAGATGTTATATATATTATATATATTTATATAGTAATAATATTCTATTATATGTTTAATTCCCGTGTGTGTGTGTGTGTGTGTGTGTGTGTGTGTAATAATGGAATATTACTCAGCCATCAAAAAGAATGAAATCTTGCCACTTGCAATGACGTGGATGGAACTAGACGGTATTATGCTAAGCGAAATAAGTCAGTTAGAGAAAGACAAATATGATTTCACTCATATGTAGAATTTAAGAAACAAAACAGATGAACATAGGGAAAGAGAAGGAAAAATAAAATAATATAAAAACAGAGAGGGAAGCAAACCAAAAGAGACCCTTAACTATAGGAAACAAACGAAGGGTTGTTGGAAGGGAGGTGGATGAGGGGATGGAGTAATTGGGTGATGGGCATTAAGGAGGACACGTGATGTAATGAGTACTGAGTGTTATATGCAACTGATATATCACTAAATTCTCCCCCTAAAACTAATAACACACTATATGTTAACTAAGTTGAATTTAAATAAAAAAATTTAAAAAAAAACATGGATTTCTCTTGAATTACTGTGAGAGCTCTAAACCAGAGGCTAATTTTCATAAAATGAAACCTCTTTTTCCTTCCAGGGGCTCCTCATAAGACCCTGAGAAGGACCATGGCATTGTGGCATTGTGGTCATGTCTTTATGTAAAATCTGCAAAAGTAAGCTGTGTAAGCCATAATCTGTTTAAAACACTCTTTCTCCTTTAATTCCTCTATCACACTTCTAAGTTGCTTCATTCAATTTGCTTGTGGGCATTTTTGGAATCTAGCTAGATGAGTGTTAACACTAAATACAAATATTAATGAAGATAACACAAAACATAACATAGACCAGGATGACATCAAGGATCAACAGATTAATTTAAGTAGCATTTAACATCAGGCACTGCACAAGAAAATTTGAAATGCTAGGAAATCTTAGAACTTGTATACGAAAGAAATTTGATAGAGATTTCATTAAATTTTACATGAAACCTAAAATATGTTTATGGCATTACTGATAATGAGTTACTAGCTTAAAGCAACTCTTCTGAATCATCAAGCTAAAAAGAAATGAATCAAATTTTGGTCATGCTTCATGAAAGTCTAAAGCATCTTTTACTCTTCTCCATAGAGAAATATCACATGAAGAATCATTCAAAGAAAATGTAGTCAGGCTGAAGGAAAAAGGTATTACAAAAGAGTATAAGTTAATTCCTATAAATAGGGTGTTACTTTTTATAAATTTTGTGATGTTTGTGTATAATATATCAACTTTAAAAAATTTGTATTTGTTGTGATTTCTTTTCATATTTGAAATAAATATTTACATATGGATATAATTTTGCTTTTTTTTTCCTTAAATAGTTCCCTTCCCCCTTATATAAATTTCAGGCCCTACACAAGTTGGAGGTACCATTGGTACCCTTGGGCTCTAACTGATTTCTCTTCCTATACTCCCTGCTTTCAATACATTTTCTGTGCTCCACTGACAATCCATAAAATCCAAAGCTCTTCTGCTACATGTTTGTAATACATATTATAGAAAGGTCAGGAAATATATTTGTAATGAAGGAATGAATGACTTCATTAAGCAAACTATGCCTTCTCCAAACATTGACTTTTCCCCCCTCCCTTATTAGACCAATCGCCTGTTAAGGGGTTTTACAAGAAAATGTACATTACATACAGTAGGTCCTCAATAAGCTTTGATGAATTAGTGAATCAATCAACAGATTAATAAATCTATCAGTTGGGGCACCTGGGTGGCTCAGTTGGTTAAGCGTCTGTCTTTGGCTTGGGTCATGATCTCAAGATCCTGGTATCGAACCCAGCATTGGACTCCCTGATCAGCAGGTAGTCTGCTTCTCCCTCTCCCTCTGCCTTTCCCCCAACCTTGTGCTCTCTCTCATTCACTCACTCACTCTCTCTCTCAAATAAATAAATAAAATCTTTAAAGATAAATAAATAAATCTGTAAGTTTTGGAGTTACCTCTGTGTCCTGGTTGATTCATTTGTAATTTTACATACATACATATTACAATTTTTCTCTCTAGGATACCTGTAGACATTTTTCCCCTCACTATCACTATTTTTACTCTTAATAAAATTAAAAATTTTATGTGACATCTCTAAACAACAATATGATCTGATCAAACTAGATCTAAAAGACATACTAAAACAAGAGACAAATAAAGTAAAGAGCTATTTCCCTTGTATTTTTGTATCATTCTAGCAAAAAGACAGAGTATTCATCTTTCCTTCCCTTTACCTGTGACTTTTTTCACATACAAGAAATAATACAATTATGTTAGAGCTGAAAGGTATCTGTCTTCCTGAGTTAAGAAAGGTAAAAATGGGTTTAAAACTATTGCTCAGATTGACTTTGGTACAAGAGAATAAGATAAGGGACAGCCAGTAATGATGAGACAGCTGATTCCAGGGTGCAGAAAGGTTCTGATGTCAGTAAGTAGCTTTGACAGCCATTGTATGTTGAAAGAATACAAAGAAATTGAATTCTGTTTTTTAAAAATTTTGTTTCTCGGTAAGGTTTTTCTTTCATGAAGTCACTAATAGGCACAGTATGGTGCCCTAAAGTTAGAGAAGAATAATAGTGATAACAAAAATTAGGAACTCTATGTTCACATCCATTTCCTTGGCCCTGGCTGGACGTTTCTCTACCCAAATACTCTAACAAAAGATCAAGCCTATAGGTAGAATAAATAGAATAAACCTTTTCTGGAGAAGAGCTCACTTCAGAATATTTTCTTGGGTATATTCACATAGTTAAATTCAGCTATGTATTTCTCGTATAAGAAATTTTTCTTGTTAAGGGTTTTAAAATTAGTGCCCTGGATAAACTGGCTTTTAAGGTTTCACCCCAATGAATTGTCCCTCTAACATGTATTAATATACACCATGAGCACATTATAGTGTCAGATTGTTGATGTAATAAAAAAAGGAAAGGTGCTAAGAGCCTGGGGGGAAAAATTGCTCAAAATGGAAACTCCACTGACATCATCCAATAAAATAAAAGGCACCAAGGGTTCTGGAGTAATAGAATAGAGTCCATGTATTTCTCTTGGATATATGGATTACCTTCCAGGATTCTGCCCCTTCCTCTTCTTCCATACTCCTCCTTACTTCTCATATGCCAGCCCTTTTCCTCCTTTGAGAGATTTATAGAGTCATTTTAGAAAGGTCGAAATCGTCCACACCATTTTTATTACTTATGAATATTAAGCTTAAAGATGAGGCTGAATATTTCACTTTCAAAAGTGCTTTTGATAGTAGACAATGAGCATACGAGAAAGATCTGAAATTAGGAACTGCCAAGATTATTACTCTTCTCCAATCAGTTTATTTGAATGGAAAAGCTTGTTATCTTTAAGAGTTTTACAGCTGAAATGACGTATGTGAAGATAAGTTAATTAAACTCTAGAAATATGCAAACATATTATTGCCAACCAGTTCAAGTCTTACAAAAATAATGTGAGAAAGCATTATCATTATTCCCCTTTTGCTCATGAAAAGAAATTACCAGTTCACTCTTACCAAGCTATTATATTATGAAACTAGAATTGGAATTCAAAGCTTCTTTCTCATATGCCAACCCATATCAAAATATCAGCTGACAACAAATTCAAAAACAAGAGACATTTTCTATGATAATGACATCAATACACTAATAGAGTACCCTATATTTTTTCTTCTGCCTAAGAGATGATCTTTTTAATTGCACTACCACTATACTTTTTGTTGTTGTTTTCCCTTGTTTTACTATAGCAATGTATATATTTTTAATTCATCTCTGGTTGGGAATATTTCTTTCAGGAGAGATATCACTGATTTTTTTTCCTTTGGGAGTAATGTCCTTTCATCTTGTCATCTTTTCTTCTCTTAATAATAAGCTGGGAAGCTGATAAAACAGGGAAACAAATTTTCACTTGTCTTTTGTCTTCTTTCCAATCTTTGTAACTCATACTTGACAAATGTTTACCTTTTGCTTAGTTTAAAAAAAAGGAAAGGAAAGAAAAAAAGACAGTCTGAGTACATTGTTCACCTTTTAGCTTTTGCCATATGACAATGGAGACTATCAAACTGGTCCTGTTTTCCTTGAAAGTGTCGACTTGTTGCTATTGTGACAGTATGTTTCATACCAAGCCCATGGGAGTTTTGGATGGTAGAACCAGGGACAATTCAAGTTTTTGAAAGACAAAATTGTCTTGTATTCTTCCCCTTTTCTTACAGATGTTATTTTATACATGAGATATTAACAAACGCTTTTGTCATCAAACATAATCTTACCCAGCAATGAAGTCTCCCAAACTCACTCTGAGACAGATGAAACTCTGATAGAGATACCTGTGGGACAAGAATGGCTCCAACAAGAGCACAACCCTATAATTTGAAGAAATAAAAAACTAACAGGTAGAGAAAAACATTTGACCCAGATTCTGTACGTATGTGGGTAGCTGCCTAAGAACCTAAATATGTTTGAGTCACCCAAATTTATGAGGAAAGAAGAAATATCCTCAAATCTCTTCATCTGTCCCATGTGCTTGCATAGTATTGATAATAAAAGTAGTATGGCTGTATATCTTAAATAGTCTCTAATTTATACAGATAGTTCATACACATTTGTACACCATAGTCATCCAAAATAGACAATAATACATATATGCCTAAGATTTTCATATGCTTATATAAAAAGAGACTGACTATTAATGAAGTCTAAACAATGCAATAATACAATGCTACATCAAAGAGTGAGATCATGTTTTTTGACTCAAATGAAGTAGCAAAAGGAAATCAAAATATATTGAATATTGGTTCCCAAACAACCAAACTTCTACTGCACTTTTTTCCCCTCAATTTTTAGCTACCACTGGAAATTTAGTGACTGAAAAAATGACAAAAGGAGTGGTGGATGGCAGTAAGAAGGAGGCTTTCTCATTTTCCTGAGCTATCAGTCAGAATAACAAATCATTCAAAAAAAGAACATCTCAGTTGTTTCATCTCTTCCTTTCCATACACACTCATTTTTTTTGTAAGTGAAATAGTGGGTCAAAAGAAGGAAGGAAGGAAGGAAGGAAAGGAAGAAGGGAGGAGGAAGAGAAAGAAAGGAAGAAGAAAGAAAGAAAGAAGAAAGAAAGAAAGAAAGAAGAAAGAGAAAGAAAGGTGAAAGAAAGAAAGAAAGAAAGAAAGAAAGAAAGAAAGAAAGAAAGAAAGAAAGAAAGAAAGAAAGAAAGAAAGAAAGAAAGAAAGAAAAAAACAGAGAAAGAAAGATCGTGCTTTCACAGAGGAATATTATTCACATGATGGACTGAGTGAGAAATAACTAGGTTGGTTGATCTTTGAAGATATTGAGAAAGCTAGCTTTCAATGACTTATAACCAACTTAATCTTTAAAAAAAAACTTCATGCATTATTAGATTATAATACTAAATGCTTTCCAGGCTGTCCCATAAAAGAATAAGTACATTATCTCAAATACTACTTGTCAGATACTACTTGCCTGGCAGCTGGAATTTGTATAAAGCAAGGATGAAAAGAATTGAGACCTTTCTCCTTTCAAGCACAGATATTAACTGAGCACCTACTATATGCCAAACATTATAATTGTGAACAAAACATGCAGTGAGACCAACAGCACTGTATTTCCACTGTAATTATTTATTCTGAGACCATGTCTTCTCTGGTTTACATTTTTTGCTCTTTTTCAGATGCTTTAACAGCATAGGTGTCAAGAAGATTAATTAAAAAAAAAAAACTTTAGTTGAACTAATCAGATTATGAATAAAAATTAGGGCTTGATAAAAGTAAGCAGTGTTAACTCTCCCTAGGAACAAACCCCACAACTTCAACAAAATAACACAAACATGTATATTTTTGCTCACACCGTGGTCAGACATAGCTTTGGTGTTTGTCTCCATCTTCTAGCTCTCTAATCTGGAATATGTGCCTTCTAAAATTGCTTCAGAAGGTCAAGAAAGGACTATAAGATCCTACTTAATGTTTTTTTTTTTTAAAGATTTTATTTATTTATTTGACAGAGAGAGAGATAGCGAGAGAGGGAACACAAGCAGGGGGAGTGGGAGAGGGAGAAGCAGGCTTCCCGCTGAGCAGGGAGCCCAATGTGGGACTCGATCCCAGGACCCCGGGATCATGACCTGAGCTGAAGGCAGACGCCCAACGACTGAGCCACCCAGGCGCCCCTACTTAATGTTTTTGACAACCAGCTCCGGAAGTGGTTTGTAGTACCTTCATGCACATCCCACTGATTAAAACCTGTGACCTGGTCCCCACCTAATAGCAAAGGAGACCACCAAAAGATTTTTGGTGAAATAGTAACAGGCTGTGTCACAGGGTGTCCGTCTGGCCACTGAGTTTCCTTTTGCTTCTTGCCTCCTCTGCCCAAAGTTCCATCCATTCACTGCATCCAGCTCAATGTCAAGTCTCTCTGGGAGAAACACAGTCTTCTCTATTGAATTTGGATGTGGCTCTTTTTGGTGGGATAACCTATCAACCAATAAGACTGTACTTATAATAACTAACAAGTTATTTGTACTTTCCATACACACACACACACACACACACACACACACACACACACACACACAGAGAAGGGTGGAGTGGGAATGGGGTAACTACAATAAAAACTCAAATTCAGAAATAAGAATAAAGAGAAACACATAAAAGGCATTGGATAGTGGGTATGTGAAAATCATGTAGGGCAAGAATAGGAATGTTTTTCTTCTATAGTATCAGGGGAACCTGGATGGTTTGGTTCTTATTGTCCTACATACCCCATGTGACATATTATGATTGCTACTGCAGGCCTCATTTTATTGAGGGAGGATATTTTTCCCTACTCAGTTATCTGAACATATATTGAATGATCATACTTCTTAGTTAGTACAAATTAGGATAGCTTCCAAATGGTAGGGTACATCTATTTTACAACTTCTTATTTAATAATGTAGGGGCATTGAGTGATGACCCTCAGAATCACCATCCTAATAAAGGGCCACAGAAGAACCATCCCATTCACATTAACCCCAGGGCAAGATTTCTACAGGACACTCTCCAACATCGGCTGTGACTCCCTGCTTCCACTCTTTTGAAGTTTTGTTCCTAGTGATCTGTATACTACTGCCTAAATCTCCCCTCAGTGTGGTCCACTGTAATGGGAAACTTGAGATGAATTGTTGTAGTAATGACAAGAATGTCACAGAGATTTTGTACTGGGTAAAGTGCAGTTGCACAGTATTATATAGTGGGCGTCTAAAGTCAGTGCCAAGGCAATCATCAGATATTGGTGAAATTACTTTTGGAAAATCTCTTAGCAAATCTTGGGAGACTACCATACAGTCTTTCAGTTGAGGGACTCCAACAGAGCCATTTTCTTTTAGGTTTGGATTGGGCCATTATTTCACTGGTTTATCATCAGGTGAGTTAGGCAGATTAAGATTAGGGTATGTGGTGAAAAAAAAGTGTATGTATCTTTAAGCACTAGAACCCTATTCATCCAGTTAAGATTCTCTCCCTGTAAGAGTGGTGAGGAAACTCAGTCTCACTCAGAGACAGAATGGCTTGCACAATTTAAATTTTTATTTTCTCTCCATGCTTCTTTGCAATGCATAAATAGTTGATTTTAGGTAAGTTAAGTGCACATAGAATGAGACTTCATCGAGATTAGGCTGCCTGTGTCAGAACGATTGCTGTTTAGAGACAATTTTGAGACATACCACATTCCTGTGGATGCAAATACCTTACCATATCTCAAGTCATCTTGCAATTGCATTTTGAACCACTGCAAAATTTCAGGAAATATCTTATATAAAGAATCAAGAAAAACTTATATAACATTATATATATATATTTAATGCGCACACATATATTGCTTGCTATATTTAACCTTAAGCACAATTGAATTGGAGAATGAGGATATAATGGTTCTATGGAAGAAAAGTGCTATATAAATCAGAGGCTATAAATGCACTACATATAAAAAGTCCTAGGGCAATTTTAAAATTTAATAACTTTGGATGAACCTATGACAGAAGCAAACAGCAAGTATCATGTGAAAGCATATTTCATAGACTCTAATGCGAATATTTAATGCCCTTTTATTTGGTGCTTACTGGGCTCTCAGAAAGTAATGCATTATTGTCCCATTAGTTTTTGTAAAAGCAATGGTCAACGTTAAACTTACCTTCCTGTAGTTTTGTAGCATTGCATTTTTCCTGATCTTTGATGGTGACAATTTCTACCAGTGCCTTTTTCCAGCATAATGTTGCTTTTGCTATTCTGTTCTGAATACTTGACAACTGTGGGCAATTTCATTTTCAGATCAATTTACATGTTGACCAATTTCTTGACATCTTGTTTGCTTATTCCCAAAGCAATGCATCTATGTGAACTTTAGTAAAATTTCACTTTGCTCATCAGAAGACATTATTTAGCATGTGCTGAGTACCCACTATGACTGAAAACTATACTAGATGACAAAACTGATCTTTATTTGTATTACCTCTTCTAAATTTCCATAAAGTTATTATTTTCCTTGAAATTTAAGCAGAAATGATTATCTTCTCTCTTGGCTCATAACTTTCTGGTAATCCATCTGTTTTGTTTTTTTGTTTTTTTGTGTGCTATAGTTCCACAATAATCAATCTAATACCTAAGGCTAGGAAAAATCCCCATTGTATACTCCTTTTAGCCTAACATGTGAGTGGGTAAAGGTTATGTATTAGCAAGAGGAAACAGCAGAAAGATTTTTCCTTTGTTTTTCTATACAGAAAGAAATAAAAACATTAATAAAACTTACTTTACAGAGGTGTGGGTAGCATTAAGAGAACAAACAAAAGATGGTAGACACCAAGGGATTAGTGACAGAGGGAAGTAATCACCACCCTGAAGCTGAAGAGATAATGGAAGGAAATAGAATTACCAGAGACCAGTGGGAATAGGGCATTTGGCAGATGGAGCTGTAGTTATATGAGGATATAGCTACTGACAAAAATGTAATTTTGATGTAAAAAGGGAACAAGGAAGACATAATCTTCCTTTGTCTCCCCTCCTGCTCCTATGTCTTACTGGTGTTTCTCATAGGATGAACCCAGAATGAAACCAGCCAGCAACTGTACCCTGGGGATGCAATCTATAGGGTTCATCCTCCTAGATATGGAACAAGGCAGAGAAGTATGGAGAAGACTCCAGTAGGACAAAAGGGAAAATACCTGGCAGTTACAGGGACCCCAGGGGTTATCTCTTCACTGAGAGCCTCACATGGCCTGTCTCATCTAGGACATCTTCCTCCATAGTAGGCAATCATCTAGTGTTCATAGAACCTGAATGACTCTCTGTCTTCTCAGACTCACCCAATCACAGCATGAGCGTCATAAAAGGGGAATATTCATTAGTCCTGTTCAAACAAGAACATTCAAAATGCTTTGCATAACTGGCACTTTGTCAGGGAACACTGTACTCATTATCTTTTTCAGAAAAATATTTATAAAGGGCAACATTTCAGCCATGTCATTGGTAGGGGTCTACTTCCTCCTGGGTAACTTCATTAAGGCCATCAGTTATAGCCATGTACTGTTATCTTGAGGATTCTAATCCCTCCATGTTTCAAGGTCCTTGGATTTTAGAAGGTTAGTTCCCATGGCAGATCAATGATCAGTCATGCTAATCCTTAAAGAAGACTGGCTATGCTACGCCAAGCAATTATCTCTCAACTCCAGGATGAGTCATTGATCTTTGACCTTTCAACTCCTGTCCAGAAAGCCGTGATAGGTGCTGGGCCAGATGACTAATTCATCCTACAAGTAGTCAAGCAAATAAAAGTAAATGACCCCACTGTGCACACACAGGCCTTCTGGGACAGACTTTATGGGGGTTGCTGCTCAGAGACAAGTAGTTAGGTTTCCCACTGACGTTCTGAGAGGCAGCTTATAGGGATCTAGCAAGGCCAGACATTAGACTCTAGTAAGGGATTCTACCTTGCAATGTTGTACATTAAGATGCATGATGATGAAGGGAAATACCAGCTTCTCCCCCAGAGTGACTGGCATATGTCAAAGCCTGGGTTTGCATTTCTATCTTATTCCGGTTATGGCTGATTGAGCATCAGCCTCTCTCTGACATGATCTGAGGCCAGATGCAACTGTACAACATGGCAGAATAAATTGGCATATCAACCACCTCACACTTTTATCAAGATGAGCTGAGCTCAGATGCAGCCAATTTCCAAAGGAGCGTAACAAGAAGCCGCACTCTATGGAGTCAGTCTTGGGAAAAGTAACATTTAACTCTTTGTTTCTCTATACTGTATTTTTTTTTTTTTGAAGGGGAAGGGATGTTTATGTCCAAAAGTTTAAATTCCTTTTTTAAAAAGTTTTTAAAAAACTGGTATCACTATTGTATTAATATTTTATTAATGTTTATATTATAAATATGCAAAGCAATTATAGCTATGCTGTTAGAAAACATTAAATATTATTTAGTACTATAGTAATTATATGAGCTTACAATAATTACCTGAGCTTACTTATGTATCCCACAAAGATTTATGTCTAAAGGATGGATTTTAGCTAATGGCTGAAACCCACAGATTTTTTTTTTTAAAGATTTATTTATTTATTTATTTATTTGAGAGAGAGAATGAGATAGAGAGAGAGAACATGAGAGAGGGGAGGGTCAGAGGGAGAAGCAGACTCCCTGCCGAGCAGGGAGCCCGATGCGGGACTCGATCCCGGGACTCCAGGATCATGACCTGAGCTGAAGGCAGTGGCTTAACCGACTGAGCCACCCAGGCGCCCTGAAACCCACAGATTTTAATTGAAAGCATAATTTAGGTCAGCTAAGTCAATATTCTGTTGTTATTTACTTATGATCATCATTTCCTGTCAGTCAGTAGTGATGTGGTTGAATCTCACCATTGTGTATGGTTTATAGCTATATCCCATATTTTTATAAATTTGCTGCCAGTCAAAAAGATAAGCATTTTATAAGCAATTACCCTTTATAATAGGATTAGAGATATGACTTATGGGTATGGATCAAATAACAGTGTCACTCATTTAGGCATACCTCTTACATGGAACTTGGTGATGATTGCAGAAATGCCTATAGTTTTCCTTTGTATCGTTCCATACAGTTATATCCATTCATTTCAGGATGGATGCAACATCCATAAAACTTTAGGTTAAACACACTATAGATTTAAGATTTAAGTAGAGTGCATGTTCATACCTCTGTTCTCACTCTTTCATTTGACAAATTTTTATTGAGCTAGTGTGAACAACTATGTCAGTTTGCCTGGAACTCAGAGTTTTCCTGGGATATGCATCTTTTAGTTGTAAACTTGTACACTTGTACAAGTCCTAAGCAAACCCGGAGGAGTTGGTCACCCTATGAACCTATTATGTACCAGCCATAAGGAAAGTCCTATTCTTACACAATCATGTGCTAGTGGAAGGGAACAATAATATGCCGGAGTATAAGTGTTATACAATAATATATTAGATAGAGAAAGGGCTTCTAATTTTGGTTAGGGTGGCCAGAAGATTCATTGAGAAGGGGAAATTTAAGTTAAAGCCTTAAGGAAGTGAGGTAACACACATGTTGCCATTTGGGGAAGATGTAAGAGGCCAAAGAAACTGGAAGCCAAAGGTCCTGAGATGTAGGTATGTCTGCAGTGTTCGAGGAACATGAAAGAAGGTAATCTGGAATGACCTGAGTGACTGAGAAGATATCACCCAGAAGTGAGAAAAGTAATGTGACCAGAAAGCATTCAAGTAAATGGGCCACTGTAAGGACTTGGACTTTGGAAACTTTTGAGCAGAGAAAGAATATGCTTTCACTTACACTTAAGAATCGTTTTGTTGCTGTACTGAGAATAGATCATGGAAAAAGGCAAGAGTTAAGAATGAAAATCTGTTTGGAGACTACTGTAATAATCCACATGAAAGGTAATAATGGCTTAAACCAGATAAGTAAAGGGCACCTGGGTGGCTCAGTCGTTAAGCGTCTGCCTTCGACTAAGGTCATGATCCCGGGGTCCTGGGATCGAGCCCCACATCGGGCTCCCTGCTCAGCCGGGAAGCCTGCTTCTCCCTCTCCCACTCCCCCTACTTGTGTTCCTTCTCTCGCTGTCTCTCTTTCTCACTGTCAAATAAATAAAATCTTTAAAAAAAAACAACAACAACGGGTAAGTAAATATAGAAGTGATGGGGACCGCTCAGATCTTGGACATATTCTGAAGGTAGTGACAGTGTTTCCCAAGCGATTGGACAAGATATATGGAGGAAATAGAGGAATCAAAGATGAGTCTCATATTTTGACCTAAGCAACTGCAAGAATTGAGTCGCTTGTTATTGAAATGGGAAAACTGAGAGGAGTAGCACTATTAGGAGTGGGGAACATCAGAAGTTCAATTTGCTGCATATTATATCTGAAATGCCTATTAGCCCTCCAAGAGGACATGCTGAATAGGCAGGTAGCCTTGCAAGTCTTGAGTTCAAGGGAAAGGGATAAGCTTGTTAGTGTTAAAACCGTGAGGACAAGTGAATGTACATATAAAAGGAGTTACAAGGACTGAACCCTGGGCCACTCCAAAATTTAGAGGTCTAGAAGGAAAAAAGAAGAAGAAGAGGAGGAGCAGCAGAGAAGGACAAACACTAGGAGCATATGCTGTCCTGCAGGCAAAGGAAGTGTTTCAAGGAAGAGAGAGCCATCAGTTTCAGAGCATGCTGCAGGTAGGTGGAGCAAGGGAAGAACACAGCATGCCTTAACAATGAGGAGGTCAGCTTAGTGGTGTAGAGGCCAGTGGGGACTTTGAAAAGAGCAGTTTCAGTGAAAAAACCAGATTGAAGTGGATTCAGGAGGGAATGGTAGGAGGTATATTGGAAAGTGTGAGTATATATGAAATTCCTAGGAGTCTTGCTGGAAAAGGAGAGAGATAATGGAGGCAGAAGCTTAACGCAGAAGCTTGATGGGTTTTAAGGGAGTTTTTAAGATGGGAGAAAAAATAGAACATATGTGTGCTGCCAAGGAAGACTCAGAAAAGAGAAGAAAAGTTGATGGAGAGGCAGAGAAAAGGGAGAGGTCGTTAAGTGAAGCCCTTAAGTAGGCGAGAGAGTAAAGGGGTTGGAGCAGCGCGCCACTCAATGTTCTAAGAAGCAAATACTAGAACCTACTTTAGTTTCCGAGAAAAGGGATTACAAGAAATATAAGGCACACATAAGAATCTCTAGACAGGACTGCCCTGTTAGAGACCCCCTGCTCTGACCTCTGACCCAGCGCCTGGCTGTGATGGCTGGCAGCATGGCCGCTGAGACCCACACGCAGATGTCTACTTCTGCCACACCGCCCTTGTGAGAGGAATCTGTATACTTGCTTCACTGCTTGGAGCATGATCTGGCTGGGCGAGCTCCTGTCATATGCAGGTCCAAATAACCGAAGAGGACATGGAGACCATGGGTCGCTTCTAATTTGGAGCAGTGTGGATTACTTTCACGTGAGAAATTTCCCAGAATGAGGAAGGGCTCTCAAAGATATCAAGTGGTCAAAAAGACATGACAAATGTCTCTGCTAGTGTTGTTCTCATATTTCAAGGTTCAAAAATTTCTTGAATTTTTGAAGAAGACAAAAAGGGTTTAAAATGTATTCCTATACAACATGTATTCATAAAAATGGATTGGCCAATGTTAGAGATCTTCCTTTTTTTTTTTGTCACCGATTTCTCCCTCCTTCCCCTCACTTTACATGTGGAGATGTGGATCTATATATTACATACATATGTATTATATGTATGTATAGAGATTTTATATATATTTATAGCTCTACATTTACATATATACATGCATGCACACACACACAAATTTTCTTATCTTCATAAGACTTGAAATGGAATCAGCACTCACATATGGATAGATAACAAAGACCTTAGTAAAGTTTTATTCTGTCATTCTACATTAAGGGATTTAGGCAACTTTGGTTCAAAGTAAGCACATTATGTCAAACACATTTTCAGGTTCAATGTTTGTCCTTGTTTGCTTACTTTAGCTCTGAATGATGATTCCTATTTCTAGAACAATTGGAAGAATTTGTAGTCATAGGACATGGTTTGCACAAACAAATACATATTAAAAGATCTTTTTAAACCTATATGCAACCTAAGCAATACCAAATAGCTCATTATTTTACTCAGTAATCCCTTAACATAAAATTTTTTATTTAAACTTATTTCTATTTAAAGTCTCTATACTAGCAACTGAATTAATATATTTGCATAATAGAATGTCTCTCTTTTGGATAATAAAACCTTATGTTTTATGCATTCAAAACTTTTCAGGAGTCATCTTTTATTTTTTTTCTCCTAACCTAAAATAAAACTCTAATTAGAACAAAAGTATACTTTTTGGTAGAATATTTAACATGATTTAAGCAGGGGATTTATCGGATTCTCAAATAAAACTTTGAAGAATCAATATAACATTCTGGGTTCCAACTTTATCATTAATGACTTTTCTTTTGTAGACAAATTCACTCAGCAGCTTTAGTTAACTCAAACATTTCTATGCAGAAACACTTTGGTAATGTATAATCAAAGGAGTCACTTTAGCTCTGTAAACCCCCAGGCTCATTCCATGCACACGTTTTTGGGAGCAACTCGAACAGGCTTTAAGGACTCCAATAACCAGTCTCCACTGAGGAAATTTCTGTGCCCAAAGACAAACCAACATCCCCTCTCCCCCTGACTCCGAGGATCTTTTAGTAGCTATGGTTACACCCTAAGCATCATCAGTGAATTACTCTGGGAAAAAGCCTAGAGTAACAGAGACTAATTATTACTTCCAAAATTAACTACGGGAGATAAATCTCAGTAGAACAAGCACCCAGGTGAGAATTGGCCTAGGCTGAATAGTAAATGAAAAAAAAAAAAAAAAAAAAACATTTGAAGTATGGTAAGTTGTCTAGTGTCAGTGATGGACAAAGGAAATTAGAAAAGATTAAGAGGGCCAGTAACTACTCAGAACTCGAAAATTCCAGAATCTACAAAATTGTGGCGATATGTTTGACAGACATTTCTGTTTCTTTTCAGAGTGATATGAGGGCCCTTACTATCCCCAATTTTCTCCAACCCCAACTTACACATACACACATATGTGTATACAGACACACTCCACAGATTTATCCATTGATATTTGGCTTTGGTGATACATATATTTGGACATATATATATTTTTTTTAATTATGAATGTCTTCCAAGATATTTAAGGGACTTGAGCATCCAATGGTTAAGGTTGGCTACTTGGTGTAAGTAGTACATTATTCTTATCAGATTGCTTTTGTTTGTTCATTTTTGCCACATTAATTCATACTGAAGTTCAAGTAACTGTTAGAAATTTTGCAGAATCTTAGGAATGCCAAAATGAAAACAAACAAACAAACAAAAAAACTGAAACCTCTAAATCAGAAGTTCCCGGTATGAATAATGACTGCTAGTGCTTATTTGAACAAAATACTTAATCTCTCTATGTCTGGAATTCATGTGAAGCATTGGGAATAATGATATCTCACCCAGAGAGTGGGCAGAAGATGAAAGTTAGTCATGCATGTAAGTAAGATAACTGGAATGTATAATAGGGGCAAAATAAAAAGTTAATTATCTTTCATTCGATCTGTCTTCTGGGTATGAAAATTATGGGAAGGGTATAGGACATGTAAAGAAAACATTTAATTAGAGTATGACAATTTCTAATAGGGAAGTATGATATGGAAGAGAAAAAAGTGCACAAAAGTTAGAATGACCATTTCCCTGGAAAGAATTTATTTATCTGTTTTTTAAGATATAACAAAGTTGGGATTTTTCACACCTCACAAATAACAACATATTTGCTTTAATGAGGGTTCTGAAGTGCAGACAGGGAAGATAGTGACTTGAAACATTTGCTAAGTATCTTGGGGTGGGGTGGGGTGGGGTGGGGATTGAGGCGTTCTGTAAATAGACATCAAGACTAAGAACACCTTTGCTGATTCACTCTTAAACTAATCGGGCATCTCTCGTGCCAAAATATGTGCTAGAAGCTAGGGTTCCAGAAGAATGGAGAACATTGAGAACAATTTAATGAATCCAAGCCTGTTTAATGGCCAATCATCTACCCCTTAAAACTTGGAATCTTGCAGGTGAGCGTCGGTTTACATATATGACTTGATGCACACCCATCCATCCCACTCCACATAGACATACACATTTTTTGAATTAGGAAGAGGAACAAGGTATCAAGTATAAAATACCAAGTATCGGGCTTTCATTATTTCTCTCTATATGTAGATTTAAGAACTTCAGGAGAAGTTAATAGTTAAGACAAGACATATATATATATATATAGAGAGAGAGAGAAGGCATATATATATAAAGCTATCACTGAGAGGGAGAAAAGAAGCAACCAAGGAATTAGGAAATGATCCTAGAATAGAAAAATACTACCAAGCTTGCCAGTCTATTATGAGATAAAAAGCAAGTACTAGAATTAAATCAACACACTAATTTCTTCACCAACAGTATTGCTACCAAAAAATAAAGAAAGAAATCAGCTTTACATTCTGGCACAAGCTCCTTGGCTCATTATGGACTGGTAGCAAAGACTTTGCAGACCCATAGTTCATTGCTGGCTCCACTTTGAGTAGCAGAGCCATAGAGGACAAGAAAAGAGAGAATTTTAAAAGGGGTAGAGAGTGGATAGCTATGTAAAATGCTGCATAATTCAAGCAAGATAAAGGCTAAAAAAAAAAACCTCACCTTATTTGGTAGACTATGGCTGGCAATCTTGGAAAGAATAGTTTGGGGAGAGAAGTAATGTGAACGGGCTGGTTACTGAAAAGAATAAAAATGTGTGTGTCATTCAGCTCTGTATTCCAGCTTCTTGCATGATACCTGGTGGCTGGTAAGCATGAAATGGGAAAGTTAGAAGAATGGAATGAGATGCTTATGAGACCATTATTATTCCACATCTGTCATTTATATGCTATTCAAAGGAGGTTAAATAGAGTTGGCCAGCCATGATTCTGCATTCCCAAAGTACTACCAGATAGTTTTGAAATACAATAATAGGTTAATTATAATCATCATAATTTTACTGGTCAAAGGAAGAACCATGACCACCCTATCCTTCACTTACATGCACACACCTGCACACAAACCTGGACTGGTAATTTGGAGTTGGTCATGGGTCCAGAATAATGTGCTCAAAATACAACCTCAATTGAATAGAGCACAGGGAAGGGACAGACTTTGAGCTCCACTGTGTTTATTTGTTCCACACAGAGCATAATGAATATATAGGTGAATAGCTAGGATTTCCTGTTAGCTTCTGAATAATTAGTGTATCTTACATTCAAGAATGGACACCAAGAACACACTTATCTTGATGAGCACTGAATAATATAGGGAACTGTTGAATCCCTATATTGTACACTTAAAACTAATATAACACTGTATGTTATATTGGAATTATATATTTGGAATTAAAATATATAATTATTTTACATAAAATACATAAAATTTTCATATATTTAATATATAATTAAATTATATTGGAATATAATTATTCCAATTATATTGGAATATAAAATTCCAATTTTATATTGGAATTTAATTATTCCTGGAATTAAAATTTTGTAAATAAATAAATAAAATGAACACCAAAACTGAATCTAGGTATATTTGAATGATACTGTTTTGGCTCAGTCAAGCTTCCAAAGCTTGATCCTGAAATAAGATGAGAAGGAAAATCTAGTAGTTTAAGGACACAAGTAACTTGATTCTGGATAAAAACCTATACCAATAGCTCATGTTGCTAGCTATTGGACACTGTTTTCTCTTAACCTGTACTGCAATGAGAATGTGGCAGTGTTATTTGCAGTAGCATCTTATTCTTTTTGATATCATCAATTTGGATATAGTAAAGGGCTATAGGCACATAAGTGAATCCATACGTGATAGTGTAATCTTTTCAATAAAAGAAACCATCCTAAGAATAGATTATTGATTTAGGAAAAGAGGGTCAAGAGATGCTTTAGAAAAAGTCTTACATAATTAGTCATGGATTTTCAGAGTCTTTTTGAAGTAAATTAATAAAAAATGTCCACTGCAAATAAACATTTCTGAATATGCTACTTTGTCTCCAAAACCAACATTGTCCAGCAGACTTTATGGCAGTGGTGGCTATGTTTTGTGTCTGTATCTGAACTTTTATATGTGGTTAGTGTGATGGTGGAACTTAATTTTAATTTTACTTCATTTTAATTGTCTTAAATATAAGTAATTGCATTTGGCTGCAGGCCACCATCCAGAACAGTACAACCCAAGACCTTAAAAAGAGCTGAGCAAAGTTTGGGAATTAGTCATTTTGACTCTGATGCTGCCAGTCCTGTCCTCTCAATGAGAAATTAACAACCACCAATAAAAAGGATCAGTTGCATTTAGGAATCCAGTGGTAGAGCAGATCTACAGCTGCCTAGTAGGTGTTCGTAGGACCCAAATCTTGATATTAATTTGGCCAAATAGAGAAATCATTATCCTTTGGTCATAAGTGAAAGATAATCATCTAAAGTTTGTATTTTTTTATCTTCTTTTATGGAAAAAGTTTAGACACAGTGTTCAGCATAGTCAGAGAATAGGACTGGTGGGAGAGAGGGAAGCATAAAAGAAATGCTCAGTGTTATATGGTGATAATTATCTGTCAGACTACTGTTTATCTAGGGTTCTGTTTCCTTTATCCTTACTTCTGGCTTTCTAATGAATCTCATAATTTGAATTTTAACAAAGAGCATATGGCCAACATGCTGTAATAGATTTCGCCAGCTATACACGGCCATTTTCTTTGCCTCTTTAAGCAGATAATATCCACATGGAGATTCCATGGGGTTTTTTTTCTCTATGCTGTTTTTCTCTATGCTGTTTAGCTTGTAGCTCAGACTGCTGAGTAACCCAGGGAGTCTGGGTTACTCAGCAGTCATGTCAGGTTAATATAAACTGCTCTTCTGAGAGGCTGTGGTCAGCCCCAGGTCAGTAATCACCAACAAATAAAGATTTTGAAAAGGTACCTAGATCTAGTGAATATAGTTACCTCAAGTAAAATACTCAGCAGTAACATGCAGGATATGATTCCAGCAGCAGCAGCAAATTTCAATACAGCATACTGCCCTAGAAAATATAGTAACACCAGGGTATGTTTAATGACAATAACGGGTTAAGTTGCCAGCAGAAGTTCTTCCTAGTTTCTCTTTAGATTTATAATAGACACCATTTTTCTTTTCACAGATGTACTGATCCCCTGGGAGTTCAAGATTGATGCCATCCAAATGCGTTCTTGCAAGAGGAATTTGAAAGTAGTCTTCTATACTTCAAAGGATCTAAAATCTGTAAAGGTTTTCCTCTAAGTTACACTAGGAACTGAAGCAATGTCATATAATCCAATCTCTTGGAACTATGGAAAACCTGATGTTTTTGCTTTAAAAAGTCAATGGAGTCTGATATTGAAAGATAAGGATCACAATAATGAAGTTAAATTCTCAAGATGCTAGCAATAACTAGATTTATAAAACTAGATATTTCGGCATCCAGTCTTCAAAATTAATAAGGAAAATGGAGATGGGAAATTAAACCCTTATTTGACATTTTCATGATATTACAGGAAGGCAGTGAAGTGTTGTGTTAATAGCACTCTAGAGCCAGACTATTCAGTTTTAACCTTCAGGCTTAACCATGTACTAAACTAATGGGGCCCTGGGCGTGATTTAATTTACAGAAGCTCTGTAAAAACGTTTATGATAGTAAGAGCACCTACTTCACTGGGTTAATGTACTTATTAAATGAGTTAATACATGTAAACATTTAAAAAAATAACTGGCAACCTAGAAAAACATTTACCAAAGTATTTATTATTAATATTATAAACATATAGCTATATAAAGTCAAACTAATTCTAATTAGCCCTGGTTCCAGAGATTAATAAAGATGTGTAGAAAAAAAAAAAGTATGATTAGCCAATTCCCTGGTCACCTCTGAATGCTTTTGAATTCTTCATTTATATAAGTCATTTATACTTCCTTGAAATCATTTCAGAAAATGGCGCCTTCCTTTTTTCTTATGTCTCCCCACTTGATTCTCTGAAGATCTTAAAATTTATGGAATTTTCATTAAGAATTAGTCTTATGGCAGCTATGGAGCCTCATTCAACAGCCTAGAGTTTCCGTTATCTTTGTGTAGAACAAAAAACTATGTGTTGGAATGGTATGAATTGAATTCACATGGTTTTTTTGCTTGTTTGTTTGATTTGCTTTCCTCCCCAGAAATTATACAAGAATGGACATATGTTCCTCAAATTGATTTCTTAAAGAGTGTTTTTTGAAAGGAGCCTTTCAACATCAGATGAACATAGGCGTGAAAATGGCAAATATTTTTTTTTAATATTTTCATAGCATTCAGAAAACATCAGGCTGGGAACGTGTTGGTGGTGAGGCAAGAGACAACATAGAAGAAGTCAATGAATACATCATATAGTTTCAACTTGGAAAAGCTATTTTAAAGACTTTGTAGAAGCAAAACTCATTTGCCAAAAATTCAAGAAAATTTCATAGCTTTTATTTTGTGTCCTGGCATTTGAATACAAATGAGATCAATGGGAGTATTCTTGCCTGAACTGGAAAACTGACAATCAAACAGCAACAGTCTATGGTCTTTGGAGTGACAATTTTGAGTAAGGGTTACAGACTAGGTAACTCATGATGTCAGAGCCTTTTTGAATAGAGTACTCTGGAAAAGAGAAAAGAGCCAGTGTGTTCATGGGACTTTAAAATGTTAATTAGTACTTTGACATCACTGAGATGTGGCAATGTTTCATAAATGGAGAAAGTAGAGACAAGGAGAATCAAATGATTTCCTTCAAGCCTCAAAGCTATCTTATCAGTAGAAGTAGAACGAAATCATTTTGATTCTTCTATGTGAATACTTGTGTATGGTTTCTATTCAGTTTCTATCTTACAAAATTCTTTAGATTCAACTTCATCATCTAAACAGTGAAATTTGCAAATACATCATCTTCTGTAGATACACTGCTTCATGCATTTGTTGCTTTTAATCATTCTGAATTTGGTTCCTTTGTAAGTATTATGTTTTCACTGACTGGATGCTTGAGAGATTAATTTTTTATTTTCCCTTAAAATTCAAATAATTCTCCAGGCCATAGATTGATGATGTTATTATTGTATTAAGTTTGATGACATTCTGTGATTTTTTAATCCACACACTAACACTTTGCATCAGCTCAGGAAAAAGGTGTTTTGGTATATTTTTAAATTATGCTTCTCTTCCAATTGTTTTACTGATGTATCATTGTATTTCTGGTTATTTAATCCCTGTTTTTCCTCACTTTCTGGGGCCACCCAAGTTTTCCTTTACTTTGATCATGATGGTTTCTTCTCTTTTACTTCCGTTTTTTGCTGTTGTGGGTGAAAATAATATATCTGTTACTCTATTTTAAATTCAATTTTATTATTTTTTTAATTTCTTCAAAACATATTATCTAATTTCAACTCCTTTTTATCTCTTTATAGTTTCTTCAACTTATGTGGTTATATTCTATCCCATCATTTTTCATGATATCAGGCACATAAATCTTTTTTTTAAAGTATTTATTTATTCATGAGAGACAGAGGGAAAGAGAGAGGGAGAGAGAGAGAGAGAGAGAGAAGCAGAGGGAGAAGCAGGCTCCCAAGGAGCAGGGAGCCCGACGCGGGGCTCAATCCCAGGACCCTGGGATCATGACCCAAGCGGAAGGCAGATGCCTAACCATCTGAGCCACCCAGGCGCCCAGGCATATAAATCTTCTCAAAATTTCATCAGATTCCTGTAACAAATCACTTTCAGTGATATGCTCTTCAGAGAGTCATTCTTTGGTGGAATCATCTGGAATTGTATTTGTTTTCTCTTTTTGTTCACTATCATTTCAAAGACCTAATGCAGCTCTTGTTTTCTGTTTACTCGTCTCTGAGTGGCATGAGATCTATTCAGCATTTGATAGCGTATAAGCTGATTGAGTGTCCTTACTTCTCCTTACTGTTTATGTCACAATGAGAAGCTTCTCTTCCTAAATTCCATCTTCTACGATAAGGCGGTGATGCCTAATAATCACTAACTCATGTTAGTCATCTGTTGGACCTTCTCCAACAGTTTGAATTTTCCAGTTCTGTGACATAGCCTCTTAGGCAGGTGTAGGTGTTCATTCTGCAATATGAACTGCTCCTGATGTTCCTATCTCCACTCCCAATTATAATGTTTTCATTAGCGTCATAGGATAGTGTGCCATTTTTCATTCCTTTCTCATTTTTAATTTGTTTTGCATATAGAAAGCTATAATCTGGAGGAATAAGGAAAGGGTTAACTTAAATTTTCCTCTTCCATTGATTTATTTGTATCAGTGTGGTCTCATTATGTTTATTTTATAATTGGGTTACATTACAATACTACATTATTTCTTTTGTTGCTCAAATTATCCTTGCTTTGTCCATTGGGAGCTCTTTCTATCAGGTTCCTATGTGCCTTTATTATGTCCTCAACCTTATGTTTACTTGAGTACTTCCTTACTTTCTGGCACTACAAGATTCCAGAGGCTTATTTTGTATATTTCCAGTCTCAGCCCTAGAATCACCCATTTCTCCAGAGAGCCCTGGTTTCTTTCATTGAAAAATGTTATTTAGAAGCCAAGGTACAGGTGTTAAGTATGATCTTTCTTTAAAACAGTCAAGTGAATAAAACCTGTAATAATGAGCTGATGTCTACCTTCACAAATATCTGAAATTCAAGTCAGTTTATACTGATAGTTTGATTTGCTTTTCTGCTATAGTCAATATTATGCCTCACATCACCAAAAATGATGAGGGGTATAGCTTCTAGTTTTATGTTTTCCAATAGAATTTGGTGTTTTACTATTCCATCTAATTTGTTAGTTTTTCATATTATGAGAATTTATTTAAACAAAATAACAAATTTAAAATTGTATATACAAAATTAAAAAGAGTCTACTTTTTCCTTTAAAATTTTAAACCAACATGTTATATAATTTTATTTGTGAAATATATGTTTTTAAAATACCTTTCTTTCTTAGTTTTTAAAAAGAAGATCAGAAACAGAAGCTTTGAACTGGTAAGAAAAAGCCTAGTTTTGTTGTTGTTTTTAATTTTGGTATTTACAACCTGGCAATTATATCACAAAAATAATATAACTCGGCATATTTGGTGTCTCTTATAAAACTAATAACAAAGTAGTTAATGGAATTAGACAATAAGCCATAGGTTTGGGAGAAGACAACTTAAGTGGAATCAGTAGAGGAAAAAAAGTACTTTCACATGAACTTTAAAAGAATACGTGAAGCAAAATTCTAAGGAAAACCATATTGTGTTTGGAACTTGGATATATGGATTCAATTCTGAATCCACAGGCAGCTGTCTCTGTAACATGGGGCTAGTTAACAGATCTGACCTACAGTTTTCTTATTGAAAACTGAAGGGAATTTCCCACTGAGCTTATTTTCCAGCATTCTTAGGAGATCAAATAACATAATGCACATGAGGGTTATTTTTAAATTGCAAAATGCTATGTAAATTACTTTTGTTAGTCTTAATGAATATGCATCATGACATTGTAAATAGGAACTGGAATTCTTGGACTGAAAGGAAAAGCGTAGATAATGAAGTGATTTTAATGGTATGTCCATGAAACTCAAAGCTCATCTTAGTAATCTTAACAGCTAGCATGGTACAGCATCGATCCCATTAGTAAATGCTTGAATAAAAGTGAGGAACATCAAAAAACTGACTCTTCTCTTTCTGTTTCTACTGCCAGTGGCCTGGTTCAGCATGACCAACTTTGATGGCTTTTGAATCAACTAGCTTCTCTTTGTATTCTAACCAATTAGCCTAAACTGTGCTGTGGGAGTTATTCTTCTAAAGACTAGTATTTCCACACCGTTCCATAGATCTGAAATAACCAATGTCTCCCCATTCCTATAGAGAAAAAAATATACATTTTTCAACATAATATTAAAACATCCAGCTTACCTTTCCATGTCTACATCCACTATTTCATCACATAATTGTTATGTCTCAACTAAAATTGAACACTACTTTTTTGATAAATTGTTGTTTCCTGTTTCTACTTAAGAATCATAGGTAATATTTATCACAAGCAAGTCACAAGTGTGTATTTACCTCTTGCTAAATAGCATTACATTGACAACCTTAAATGGAAGGAAAGGAAAGGAAGTTTGATTAAATATAGTCAAATTACTAACACTTGTGTTCAGCAGATGAAAACTACTTAGAAGGAACAAAAGACCATGGGTAATCATAGATAAATTATTGGTTAAGATGATCAGGTTTATTGGGAAAAGACTGACAAATATTGAGAGGAAGTTTTAGAGAAACAGCAGGACTTGAGATGGCTCTTGACTCCCGACCAGAATATATCTCGGTGCTGTCTGCATACAAGGGAACATTCTCACTCAGGAGAAGAATTGGAAAGTACCTGATGGGTGGAAATATTGTGGTGATGAATATCTCACAGTCCTTCATTGACTTATCCTTTCATTTATTCATTAATTCAACAAATATTTATGGATTACCTACTATGTGCCAGACACTTTTCCACCCACTAGAGATAACACAGTAAACAAGCCCCAGGTCTCAAAGAACTTCCATTGTAGTGGGAGCAGACTGACCAAAACAAAGAAACCAGTGGATGTAATATATCACGTAGCAGTAATGAAGAGAAATAAGACTGAGGACGGTGATGGAGAGTGATGGGGGAGAGTGGTGGCTGTTTTATATGGGGAGGCTGGGGAAGATCGTCCCCCCAGTGAGTGTGTGTCTAGACAGACCTGTGTAGGGAGTGAGTCATGTGCATCCCAGGGAAAAGGCCCGTTTAGAGGACAAGAAGTGCCAAAGCACCAAGGCAGGAGAGTGTTGAAGTGTTCTGGAACAATCACAGGCAGTAACAGAGAGAACCAGGAGAAAGAGTGTTAGGAAAGGAGTTTAGAGAGGTAGCCATGAACACAGTCATCAGCGTCCTTAAAGTCAGCAGATGGACTTCGGATACTATTCTGGGAAAGACAGGATGTTAGTAATTGGCTGTGGGCAGACAAGTACCTTGATCTGACCTGAGTTTAAATCAATCCTTCTGGCGGCTGCTGAGAATAGACCTTGAGAGGAATAAGAAGGAAAGAGGTGAGCCTGTGGAGGCTGGAGTAACATTCAGGTGAGGGAAGCTGGGGTTGACCTAGGGCAGCACAGCAGATGTGCTGAGACCTGCCCCTGCATGTTCCTGCTGCCTTCGGAACAAAGGCACTTGTCCTAAAAGCCAGCATAGTGTCATCTTTCCTTGTGTCACCAACTGCATTTGTCTGCTTTTTGCCTTGTTTCCACCATCCTCAACTCTAGTTTTTCTGCCCAGTCTTTCATTGCAGAATCTCTACACAGATTATTTCCTCTGCCATAAGTATTTTTCCCATCCTTATTCACCTAGCTGATTAGTCTCACCATTTACATTTTACTTGTTCAGAGCAGTTCTCTCCAACCTAACTGATAGGGTCAAATTCTCTTAATAGAGGCTCTCATCACATGCTGTATTGACACTTCTGGACAGTGACTGTAATTGTAATTTCACCTGTTTATGTGACTTTTTGGTTATTATCTGTCTATGCCATCAGACTGTGGGTGCAATGAGGGAAAAAACTATTTGGTTTTCTTTGCTTGCTATTACCCACTTCACTGCCTAATGTAGTGCTTTGATTTGTTCAGAAAGAAGGAATGAACTTTTTATAGGTAGTTGAACCAAAGTCGTACCCAAAGAGAACGGCATTTGGTATGAGGATACATGGATTAATATCAGTATTTCACATTAAAACTGAGGGGCTTTGGGGATGCCTGGATGGCTCAGTTGGTTAAGTGTCTGCCTTCGGCTCAGGTCATGATCCCAGGGTCCTGGGATCGAGTCCTACATTGGGCTCCTTGCTTGGCAGGGAGTTTGCTTCTCCCTCTGCCTCTGCTGTTCCCCCTGCTTGTGCTCGCTCTCACTCTCTCTGACAAATAAATAAAATCTTAAAAAAAAAAAAAAAACTGAGGGGCTTTGGTTTCTCCATATATAAAAGTCTTAGTTTGGGGGGTCTCTGGAATAGTCCACTTTAATTTTTCCTCAGCCTTTAAAATTTAAGATAAATAAGTGTTACTACTGATGACATGAATTTCCTCTTTTGATGATAGCATTTATGATATTTGCATAATGCTAAGAAATTGGGTAACTGCAATTACATTTTTGATTTTAGCTTAAGAAGAATGAGTCTCAAAAAATGTAAGTATGCACAGTAGAAGTAGAAGAGGTTACCAGTTAAAATGGACATGAGCTATAAGAGTGAATTAAAATAGGAAAGCTTGAAAGAAGATAAATCTCATGAACAACAGTTGTTAGTGGATGGAGCCTGGAGAATATCCGTGAGTTAGACAGGTTTCTCAATAGCCCTGAGGCAGGAGACTAGATTGTTCTCTCATGGCTTATTTGGTACCCAGGCAAGAGGTCAGTTTAGGGGCTTAACATCTGCCCATTTCCAGAGCAGAGGAAGTATCCACTGAGTCACCATTGAACATAGAGGAAGCACCCCCAAAATATTTGGTGGAAGGAAAACAAGGGGAAGAAAATATATACTGTAGATAATTGTCAGATTAACATGTTTGAACCTACACATTGTGTTTGTGCATGTTTGGGAGGGAGAATGATAATACTGAACTGGGAAGCAAACCAGTATTTGCTCTGAACCAAATTTTGACAAGTGCTAGGACAGTAAGGGCAATAAAAAGAAAAGTGCTTGAGAACACACACAAGTTATATTTTTTTCACTCCTAGATAGAAAATAAAATTTTGAGGGCGCCTAGGTGGCTCAGTTGGTTAAGCGACTGCCTTCGGCTCAGGTCATGATCCTGGAGTCCCGGGATCGAGTCCCACATCGGGCTCCCTGCTCAGCGGGGAGTCTGCTTCTCCCTCTGACCTTCTTCCCTCTCGTGCTCTCTATCTCTCATCTCTCTTTCTCTGAAATAAATAAATAAAATCTTTAAAAAAAAAAGAAAATAAAATTTTGATTGACACATTAATTTATACTCTAACAACACTGGGTAGAAACAAAACATTCCTTCTCTCGTATAAACCTAAAAATCCCCATCTCATCCATATCCATCCACCCCTGAACTACCAGAAGAACTCACTGGAAACACCTGTAATATGACATCGTGTTCTCTCATTTTGAGAAATAATCAATGACGGTGTCTGAAGGTGGACAGGAAATGGGATCCAGATGATTAAAGATACACATGTGTTGTGTCACACTCAAGAGGTGAGCTGTGTATAGAATATAGGGGTATAATATTTATAAGGGCTACATTAAAAATGTGATAGTTTTGTGAGCAGCACCAGAGTCTGTCCTGGGACTAAGAAAATCTGTTTATGCCTGAATGGTGGCAAACTATCTATTTAATTAAAAGCCTATGAAACAAAACCAATAACCACCTACGTAGCTCATTAGCTAGCTATCTTGAGGAGGCAGATCACAGTCTTACCTCAGATTCTGTCATTAGTAACAACAACTTTCAAAGAGGGCCATCCACTCACATGACTTGAATCAGATTTCATTTCTCTACTTGCTCCAATAGCCGGCCTTCATGACTAGTCACTGTTGGAAATTCCATAGCATAAGCTCTAGAATCAGTATCAGTGACATTATTTATATCCAGAGAAAAAGAATGCCTTTTGAATAATGCAAACTCTTATGAGCTGCCTTCCATTTCCTTTTTCCCTCTGTCTTTCAAATGACAGAATTATTTCAATTCTACCAAATTTCCTGAGAAACAAAAATTCAATGAAATTCTCCCTCTGGCAGGATAACATTTTGAACTATAAAGCAACAAACCACTTTTAGTTTTTAAGCATGTACTATTTATTCTTGTCATTGGTACTTTGCTACTGATAATATAGTATTAGCCACAAGAAACTTAATATCATCCAGTACAATAAGGCATAGTTAGGGAAGGAAATGACTTTAGCTAGGGGCCAAGAGGGGCTTCCTGTGTTTCTTTATAAACCAGAATCAAGCACATGGCACACACATTATTGACTATAGCTAAGGAAGCATTTGCCTTTTTTAAAAGACGTGTGTGTGTGTGTGTGTGTGTGTGTGTGTGTGTGTGTGTGTATGTGTTTGGAGCAGTAGAGCAGTCTTGGGTTCACAGGAAACTGAAGGGAAGGTACAGAAATTTCCCATGTACCTTCTGCCCCCATACATGCATGGCCTCTCTGATTATTAACAGCTCCAACCAAAGTGGTACTTGCTTTACAATTGATGAGCCTACACTGACACATCATGGTTACTCAAAGTCCATAGTTGACAGTAGAGTCATTCTTGGTTTGTACATTCAAGGGGTTTAGACCACTGTATAATGACATATTTCCATCACTATGATATTTTGATAAGATCTTTTCACTGCTCTAAAAATATCCTGTGCTCCACCTATTCATCCCCCAACCCACCTCTGGAAACTACTGATCTTTCTAATGTGTGCATAGTTTTGCCTTTTCCAGAATGCCATATAGCTGAAATCATACAGCATATCAAACCTTTTCCGACAGGCTTCTTTCACTTAGTAATATGCATTTAGGTTTCCTCCATGCCTTTTCATGGCTTGATAGCTCATTTCTTCTTACACTGTTTAACATTTCATTGCCTGGATGTACAACAGTTTAATTTATTCATTCACCTACTGAAAGACATCTTGGTGGCTTCCAAGTTTTGGCAATTATGAATAAAACTGCTATAAACATACACGTGCAGGTTTTGTGTGGATATAAATTTTCAACTCCATTATGTTTGGACAAATGTATTATGTATAAACTTATACCCTTTGTACTTGAATAAATTAACTGTTTATACTAGTATAAATACAATGTATCATGTATAAACTTGTACTATTTATATTGTATAAATTAACTATTTATACTTGTATAAATTCCTAGGAGGAGGAGTACAACTGCTTGGTACTATGGTCAAAGTACGTTACATTTTGTAAGAAATTGCCAAACTGTCTTCCAAAGTGGCTGTACCATTTTGCATTCCCACCAGCAATGAAAGAGAGTTTCTCTTGCTCCGCATCTTTGTTAGCATTTTGCATTGTCAATATTTCAGATTTGGGCCATTCTAAAATATATGTAGTGGTATATCATTTTTTAATTTGTATCTCCTTGATGAAATATGATGTTGAGTATATTTTCATATGATTGTTTGACATCATTATACCCTCTATGGTAAGGTGAACATTGAGATCTTTGTCTTTTATTTTGATGAGGTTGTTTGTTTTCTTATTGTTGAGTTTTAAGAGGATGTTTTTTGGATATTTTGCATAACAGTTCTTTGTCAGATGTGTCTTTTGCAGATATTTTCTTCCAGTCTATGGATTGTCTTATTCTTTTTACATTGTACATAGGAAAGCAATGTCATTTGAGGGAGTGGTAATGTAAATAGTATTGTGTTTTACATTTCAAATTCTATCTGTTCGATGCTCGTATATAGAAAAGCAATTCACTTCTGTACATTAGTTTTGTATCTTACAACCTTGATATGACTACTCATTAGTTCCAGGAGGGTGTTTTCCGTTGTTGGTTCTTTTGGATTTTCTATATAGACACTCATCTGTAGACAAAGAAACAGGAATTTTCATTTCTTATTTCCCAGTCTGTATGCTTTTTATTTCAATTTCTTGTCTTATTGTAATAATTAGAACTTCCAGTACAATATTGAAAGAAAAGAGGAGAGAGGGGACATATCTGCCTTCTATGTGATCTTATTGGGAAAGCATCTAGGTTCTCACCATTAAGTTTAATGTGAGCTGGTTTTTTTCTAGATGTTCTTTATCAAGTTGAAGAAGTACCTCTTTATTCCTAGATTGCTGAGTTTTCTTCGTGAGTGAGTGTTAGATTTTGTCAGATGCTTTTTTTTTCATTTATTGATATGATCATGTGATTTTTCTTTTTTAGTAAGATAATGCAATGAATTACATTAACTGGTTTTTGAATGTTGAACTAGCCTTACATACCTGGAAAAAATTCCACTTGATCACGGTATGTAATTCTTTTTATACATTGTTGGATTCAATTTACTAAAATTTTGTTGAAGATTTTTACATCTATGTTCATGAGAGATATCCATGTGTAGCTTTTTTTTCCTGTAATGTCTGGTTTGGTATTAGTTTAATGCTGGCTCCTTAGAATTTTGAGTTAGGAAGTGTTATCTTTGCTTCTGTCTTCTGAAAAAGAGTGTAGAGAATTGGTATCGTTTCTTCCTTAAATGTATCAATTTATCAATTTTATTGATCTTTTCAAATACCCAGATTCTGGTTTTATTGATTTTCTCTTTTGATTTCCTATCTTAAATTTTATTGATTTCTGTTTAAATTTTTATCTTTATTTCTTTTCTTCTGTTTAATTTGGATTTAACTTGCTCCTTTTTTTCTAGCTTCCTAAGGGTAAAACTTAGATTATTTATTTTAGATCCTTCTGTTCTAATATTTGCATTCAATGCTATAAATTACTCTCTTAGCACTGTTTTTGCTATGTTCCACAGATTTTGCTAAGTTGTTTTCATTTTTACTTAGTTCAAAATATTTTGAAATTGCTCTTGAGATTTCTTCTCTGACCCATATGATATTTAGAACTATGTTGTTCAATTTCCACATGTTTTGGGATTTTCCAGTTATCTTTCTCATATGTTTTCTAATTTAATTCCACTGTAGACTGAGGATACACATTGTATGATTCTTTCTCTCTCTCTCTCTTTTTTAATTTGTTAAGATATGTTTTATGGCTCAGAATATGGTCTTTCTTGGTGAATGTCCCCTGTGTCCTTGAAAGGAATGTGTATTCTGCTGTTGTTGGATGAAATGCTCCATAGATGTGCATTATATCCAGTTGATTGTTGGTAATACTAAGTTCAACTATATACTTACTGATTTTCTGCTTGTTGGATTTCTCTACTCTCTGATAGAGCAGTTTTAAAGTCCCAGTTAGTTCACGTATTGTCTATGGCTCCTTTGAACTACAATGGCAGAAGTGAGTAGTTGTAATAGAAACTGTGTGACCCACAAAGTCTAAGATATTTAATATTTGGCCTTTGGCATAAAAACCTTTCAGACTTTTATCCTATTTTTTGTTTGTTTTTTATTTACTTGAATTTACACCATTATTTTCTTACTAACTTCTTTTATTAAATACTGGACTCCTTAATTTTAAATATTTTTTTCTAAGATGTTTTATAGTCTATAAATGTCCCAATAAGTATTATTTAGCTGTGGTTAATATGTAATGTTTTTATTGTTCTATGAACTTACATATACTTTGTAATTTTCATAATTATTTCTTCATGATATAGAAATTACTAACAAATATTCTCTCTTTTACCAGCTTACTGGAGAATTGGTTATATTTTTGTTATTGATTTCTAAATTTCCTACCTTCTAACTAGAGATTATGACCTATAGGATATTGATTCACTGACATTTGTTGAAATTGTTTTGTGGCCTTTTTCCTAATTGATTTATTAATATTTCATGAGTTCCTGAAAGAACAATGCATATTTTTAATATTGAACATAAGATTCTGTATACATGCCCTCAGTGAAGCTATTTTTCCTAGGTGTTATCAATTTTTGAGAAAACTTTAAAAATCTAACCCTGTGATTGTGTATTTGGAAAATTATTTTTATAGTCTCAATTTTTTTGTTATATACACATTTTGGCCTATATTTTGGGTAAAAAACATATTTAGACTTTTGTATTTTATGTTGAATCATTTCTTTCTCCTTAATTAATGAACTCCTTTACTATAGGGATTACCTTTCCTCAAAGTCTATTTTGTTAAAAATTAATACAACAGTTCTCTTAGTTATTCAATAAATATTCAATAATTCCCTATCTTTTTTTTTTAATTTTTTTATTGTTATGTTAATCACCATATATTACATAATTTGTTTTGGTGTAGTGTTCCATGATTCATTGTTTCTTCATAACACCCAGTGCTCCATGCAGAATGTGCCCTCTTTAATACCCATCACCAGGCTAACCCAACCCCCCACCTCCTCCCCTCTAGAAACCTCAGTTTGTTTTTCAGAGTCCATCATCTCTCCTGGTTCGTCTCCCCCTCTGACTTACTCCCCTTCATTCTTCCCCTCCTGCTATCTTCTTCTTTTTCTTTTTTCTTAAAATATGTTGCATTATTTGTTTCAGATCTGTGATTCAACGGTCTTACACAATTCACAGCACTCACCGTAGCACATATCTTCCCCAATGTCGATCACCCAGCCACCCCATCCCTTCCACCCCCGACCACTCCAGCAACCCTCAGTTTGTTCCTGAGATTAAGAATTCCTCATATCAGTGAGGTCATATGATACATGTCTTTCTCTGATTGACTTATTTCACTCAGCATAACACCCTCCAGTTCCATCCACGTCGTTGCAAATGGCAAGATCTCATTCCTTTTGATGGCTGCATAATATTCCATTGTGTATATATACCACCACTTCTTTATCCTTTCATCTGTCGATGGACATCTTGGCTCTTTCCACAGTTTGGCTATTGTGGACATTGCTGCTATAAACATTGGGGTACACGTACTCCTTCGGGTCCCTACATTTGTATCTTTGGGGTAAATACCCAGTAGTGCAATTGCTGGATCGAATAGTAGCTCTATTTTCAACTGTTTGAGGAACCTCCATACTGTTTTCCAGAGGGGTTGCACCAGCTTGCATTCCCACCAACAGTGTAGGAGGGTTCCCCTTTCTCCACATCCCCGCCAACATCTGTCGTTCCCTGACTTGTTAATTTTAGTCATTCTGACGGGTGTGAGGTGGTATCTCATTGAGGTTTTCATTTGGATTTCCCTGATGCCAAGCGATGTTGAGCACTTTTTCATGTGCCTGTTGGCCATTTGGATGTCTTCTTTGGAAAAATGTCTGTTCATGTCTTCTGCCCATTTCTTGATTGGATTATTTGTTCTTTGGGTGTTGAGTTTGATAAGTTCTTTATAGATTTTGGATACTAGCCCTTTATCTGATATGTCATTTGCAAATATTTTCTCCCATCCTGTCGGTTGTCTTTTGGTTTTGTGGACTGTTTCTTTTGCTGTGCAAAAGCTTTTTATCTTGATGAAATCCCAAAAGTTCATTTTTGCCCTGGCTTCCTGTGCATTTGGTGATGTTTCTAGGAAGAAGTTGCTGCAGCTGAGGTCGAAGAGGTTGCTACCTGTGTTCTCCTTTAGGATTTGGATGGACTCCTGTCTCACGGTTAGGTCTTTCAACCATTTGGAGTCTATTTTTGTGTGTGGTGTATGGAAATGGTCCAATTTCATTCTTCTGCATGTGGCTGTCCAATTTTCCCAACACCATTTGTTGAAGAGACTGTCTTTTTTCCACTGGACATTCTTTCCTGCTTTGTCAAAGATAAGTTGACTATAGAGTTGAGGGTCCATTTCTGGGCTCTCGATTCTGTTCCATTGATCTATGTGTCTGTTTTTGTGCCAGTACCATACTGTCTTGATGATGACAGCTTTGTAATAGAGCTGGAAGTCCGGAATTGTGATGCCACCAGCTTTGCTTTTCTTTTTCAAGATTCCTCTGGCTATTCGGGGTCTCTTCTGGTTCCATACAAATTTTAGGATTATTTGTTCAATTTCTTTGAAAAAAGTGGATGGTATTTTGATGGGGATTGCATTGAATGTGTAGATTGCTCTAGGTAGCATTGACATCGTCACAATGTTGGTTCTCCCAATCCATGAGCATGGACCGTTTTTCCATTTCTTAGTGTCTTCTTCAATTTCTTTCATGAGTATTTTATAGTTTTCTGAGTACAGATCCTTTGCCTCTTTGGTTAAATTTATTCCTAGGTATCTTAGGGTTTTGGGTGCAATTGTAAATGGGATCAACTCCTTGATTTGTCTCTCTTCTGTCTTGTTGTTTGTGTATAGGAATGCCACTGATTTCTGTGCATTGATTTTATAGCCTGCTACTTTACTGAATTCCTGTATGAGTTCTAGCACTTTTGGGGTGGAGTCTTTGGGGTTTTCCACATAAAGTATCATATCATCTGCAAAGAGTGAGAGTTTGACTTCCTCTTTGCCGATTTGGATGCCTTTGATTTCTTTTTGTTGTCTGATTGCTGTGGCTAGGACTTCTAAAACTATGTTGAATAGCAGTGGTGAGAGTGGACATCTCTGCCACGTTCCTGACCTTAGGGGAAAAGCTCTCAGCTTTTCCGCATTGAGAATGATATTTGCTGTAGGTTTCTCAGAGATGGCTTTTATGATATTGAGGTATGTACCCTCTATCTCTATACTCTGAAGAGTTTTGATCAAGAAAGGATGCTGTACTTTGTCAAATGCTTTTTCTGCATCTATTGAGAGGATCATATGATTCTTGTTCTTTCTTTGTTAATGTATTGTATCACGTTGATTGATTTGCGGATGTTGAACCAGCCTTGCTGCTCAGGGATAAATCCCACTTGGTCGTGGTGAATAATCCTTTTAATGTACTGTTGGATCCTATTGGCTAGTATTTTGGTGAGAATTTTTGCATCCATGTTCATCAAGGATATTGGTCGGTAATTCTCCTTTTTGATGGGGTCTTTGTCTGGTTTTGGGATCAAGGTAATGGTGGCCTCATAAAATGAATTTGGAAGTTTTCCTTCCATTTCTATTTTTTGGAACAGTTTCAGGAGAATAGGTATTAATTCTTCTTTAAATGTCTGATAGAATTCCCCTGGGAAGCCATCTGGCCCTGGGCTTTTGTTTCTTGGGAGATTTTTGATGACTGCTTCAATTTCCTTAGTGGTGATAGGTCTGTTCAGGTTTTCTATTTCTTCCTGGTTCAGTTTTGGTAGTTGATACATCTTTGGAATGCACCCATTTCTTCCAGGTTATCTAATTTGCTGGCATAGAGTTGTTCATAATATGTTCTTATAATTGTTTGTATTTCTTTGGTGTTGGTTGTGATCTCTCCTCTTTCATTCATGATTTTGTTGATTTGGGTCATTTCTCTTTTCTTTTTGATCAGTCTGGCCAGGGGTTTATCAATCTTGTTCATTCTTTCAAAGAACCAGCTCCTAGTTTCGTTGATCTGTTCTACTGTTCTTTTGGTTTCTATTTCATTGATTTCTGCTCTGATCTTTATTATTTCTCTTCTCCTGCTGGGTTTAGGCTTTATTTGCTGTTCTTTCTCCAGCTCCTTTAGGTGTAGGGTTAGGTTGTGTATTTGAGACCTTTCTTGTTTCTTGAGAAAGGCTTGTATTGCTATATATTTTCCTCTCAGGACTGCCTTTGCTGTATCCCAAAGATTTTGGACAGTTGTGTTTTCATTTTCATTGGTTTCCGTGAATTTTTTAAATTCTTGTTTAATTTCCTGGTTGACCCATTCATTCTTTAGTAGGATGCTCTTTAGCCTCCATGTATTTGAGTTCTTTCCGACTTTCCTCTTGTGATTGAGTTCTAGTTTCAAGGCATTGTGGTCTGAAAATATGCAGGGAATGATCCCAATCTTTTGGTACCGGTTGAGACCTGATTTGTGACCTAGGATGTGATCAATTCTGGAGAATGTTCCATGGGTACTAGAGAAGAATGTGTATTCCGTTGCTTTGGGATGGAATGTTCTGAATATGTCTGTGAAGTCCATTTGGTCCAGTGTGTCATTTAAAGTCTTTATTCCCTTGTTGATCTTTTGCTTAGATGATCTGTCCATTTCAGTCAGGGGGGTATTAAAGTCCCCCACTATTATTATATTGTTGTCAATGTGTTTCTTTGCTTTTGTTATTAATTGCCTTATATAATTGGCTGCTCCAATGTTCGGGGCAAAGATATTTACAATTGTTAGATCTTCTTGTTGGATAGACCCTTTAAGTAGGATATAGTGTCTTTCCTCATCTCTTATTACAGTCTTTGTTTTAAAATCTAGTTTGTCTGATATAAGGATTGCCACCCCAGCTTTCTTTTGGTGTCCATTCGCATGGTAAATGGTTTTCCACCCCCTCACTTTCAATCTGGGGGTGTCTTTGGGTCTAAAATGAGTCTCCTGCAAACAGCATATGGATGGGTCTTGTTTTTTAATCCAATCTGATAGCCTGTGTCTTTTGATTGGGGCATTGAGCCCATTTACATTCAGGGTAACTATTGAAAGGTATGAATTTAGTGCCATTGTATTGCCTGTAAGGTCACTGTTACTGTATGTTGTCTGTGTTCCTTTATGATCTTTGCTGCTTTTAGGCTCTCTCTTTGCTTAGAGGACCCCTTTCAATATTTCTTGGAGGGCTGGTTTCGTGTTTGCAAATCCCTTTAGTTTTTGTTTGTTCTGGAAGCTTTTTATCTCTCCTTCTATTTTCAATGACAGCCTAGCTGGATATAGTATTCTTGGCTGCATATTTTTCTCGTTTAGTGCTCTGAAGATATCTTGCCAGTCCTTTCTGGCCTGCCAGGTCTCTGTGGATAGGTCTGTTGCCAATCTCATATTTTTACCATTGTAGGTTACATATCTCTTCTCCTGAGCTGCTTTCAGGATTTTCTCTTTGTCTCTGAGACTCGTAAGTTTTACTATTAGATGTCGGGGTGTTGACCTATTTTTATTGATTTTGAGAGGGGTTCTCTGTGCCTCCTGGATTTTGATGCCTGTTTCCTTCCTCACATTAGGGAAGTTTCTGCTATTATTTGCTCCAATATACCTTCTACCCCTCTCTCTCTTTCTTCTTCTTCTGGGATCCCAATTATTCTAATGTTGTTTCGTCTTATCGAATCACTTATCTCTCGAATTCTGCCCTCGTGATCCTGTAGTTGTTTCTCCCTCTTTTTCTCAGCCTCTTTACTTTCCATCATTTGGTCTTCTATATCACTGATTCTCTCTTCTGCCTCATTTATCCTAGCAGTTAGTGCCCCCATTTTTGATTGCACCTCATCAATAGCCTTTTTGATTTCGACTTGGTTGGATTTTAGTTCTTTTATTTCTCCAGAAAGGGTTTCTCTAATAACTTCCACGCTTTTTTCAAGCCCAGCTAGTATCTTTAAAGTCATGATTCTGAACTCTAGGTCCCACATCGTACTAATGTCCGTATTGAGTAGGTCCCTGGCTGACGGTACTACCTCTTGTTCTTTTTGCTGAGGTGATTTTTTTCGTCTTGTCATTTTGTCCAGAGGAGAATAGATGAATGAGAGAACAAAATGCTACAACGTCCCCAGCAAATATACTGTATACAAACCAGAAAAGACCTGAAACCAGGGGAAAAGAAAGGGAAAGAAAGAAAAAAGAAAGAGAAAAAAAAAAGAAAAAAAGATAAAAACAAAAACAGAACAATACAAAAAAAGCAGAATATGATCAAATATGATCAGGCTAGTGGATAGATCAGTGCCACACACTAGATTTTGGGCGTATTTTGGTCTGTTAGAAAAAAGTGCCTCCTAAAATTTTAAAGGAAGAAAGACATATATGTACAAAATAAGGGTTGATACAATGAAGGGATAGAAGATGACTGTAAAGATGAAAATTATAAAAAATTTTATAAAAGGACTTGATAAGATAAGAAGTTGTTTGAAAAAAGAAAGAAGATAAAAAAAAAAGAAAAGAAAAAAAAGGGAGAGAATGTGATCAGGCAGGAGACTAGAACAGAACCATACACTAGTGATTTAGGGTATATTTTTATCTGTTAGAAGAAACTGTATCTCAAAATTTTAAAGAGAGAACAACTTATATATATATGCCAAAAATAAGGGTAACTACTATGAAGGGATAAAATATGACTCTAAAAATGAAAAATAAAAAAAAAAATTTTAAAAGAGATTGATAAGATGTTGGTTGAAAAAGGGAAAAAGAAAAAGAAAAAAAAAAACAGTTAAGAAAAATTAACTTTGATGAACTAATGAATCATGGTAAAAAAAAGCCATGAATTCTATGTGCAGTATTCCCCTAGCGCTGGAGTTCTCCCGTTCTCCTTGATCGGTAAACTTGGTCTTGGCTTGCTGGCTGTTCGTGCTGATCTTCTGGGGGAGGGGCCTGTTGCTGTGGTTTCCAAATGTCTTTGCCGGAGGCTGAATTGCCCCGCCCTTGTCGGTCCGGGCTAAGCAAGCTGCTCGTGTTTGATCTCAGGAGCTTTTGTTCCCTGCAAGCTCTCCGTACAGCCTTGGAGGACCAGGGTGAAAATGGTGACCTCCCAATCTCCACCCGGAGGAGCTGAGAAATCGGGGCCCTGTTCCTCAGTGCACCCCCAGAGAAAAGCAGTCACTCCCTTGTCCCTGGTCTCCGGCCGCTCTCCGTGCTCACCCGGCCTGTGACCGAGCGTTGCTATCTCTGGCACCCGACCTGGTGTGGAGTCTCCAAACCCAGCAGATCCCTGCGGTGTGTTCCCGCGCCGCTCCTCCCCGGGAAGGAAGGGGAGTCTCCCTGGATCTGCCACCTGTTGGGTCCCTGCTGCAGGAGCAGTGGCCCGACTGGGCTTCGGATCACAGTTTATGGCAACCCCGAGCTGAGAGCCCGCGCCTCAGCCTCAGCTCCGTCTCTGCAGCTGGCTTCCCCGCTCCGATACCTGGGAGCTCTGGCGCACTCAGGCTCCCCCGGTCTTTCTGTGACCCCAAGGGTCCTGAGACCCCACTGTCCCACGAGGGTTCCACCCCCGCTTAGCCACTGGAGCGACGTCCCTCAGCGGAGCCGACTTCTGAAAGGTCCGATTTTGTGCTCCGCGGCTCTAGCACTTGCCAGAAGCGGCCAATGGAGGCCCCTCCCCCGCCGTCTATCCTCCTGAATATCGCCTCGGATTCACTTCTCCGCACGTCCTACCTTCCAGTAAGTGGTTGTTTCTCTGTTCAGATAGGTGTTGCTACTCTCCTCTTTGATCTCCTGTTGAGTTCGTAGGTGTTCAGAATGGTTTGATCCCTATTCAGCTGAATTCCTGAGACCAGATGAAATCTAGGTCTCCTACTCCTCCGCCATCTTGCTCCACCATAATTTCCTATCTTTTCTTTAAACTTTCTCTTTCATTATGTTTAGATGGATCTTTTGTTATTAACAGAGCAGAATTTTGTTATTTTCCTCAATTTGAGAAATTTTGTCTTTGAAATGGCATGGAAAATGTGTTGTTTATTGTGCTTGACAAATTTGGTTATTTTCCTACCATTTTATTTGGGGTTTTACATTTTCCTTGCATTTTTCTTTGATTCATATATATATACACACACACACACACATATATATTATGTTATTTATATGACTATAAATGTTCATATGTTCAAATGTTCATATATGTAAGTATATATGTTATATATGAATATACTATATTTTCTTTAACTTAATAGTATTAATTGAATTACTTAAGTTTTGCTTATACCCCCACTAGATATCATATGTATATAATTCATATTTTATTAGCTGCATTTAAATTTTTAACAGACAATATTTATTTAATATCTCTTCTCACCAGCTAAACAACGTGAGAATTGTAGATCGATTTAATCTTTTCAACTCTGACTCATCATCCTTAATTGTTAATTACAATTACCAAATTTGACTTTCCAGTTTAAATATTTTTATTAGTGTTACCATCAATGCTTACTTAGAGTTAGCTAAATATTTGCTAAAATTTTTCTCAAATTTCTGTTTGCCTGACAATCCTTCCATGCTTTAGAATTATTTTAATATAATAATAAGCGGAAAATTCAGATTTTTTTTTCTAATTTGTTTTCACTTTGTATTCACAACAAGATTTTAACTGGGCATAGAAGCATAGACATTCTCTCTTAGCACTTAAAAATATCATTCCATTATTTTTTGGCCTCTATAATTTTTTAAATTTCATTTATTTATTTGAGAGAGCAGGAGTGGGGAGAAGGGCAGAGGGAGAGGGAGAAACATACTGCCACTGATCAGGGAGCTGGAAGTGGGGCTCAATCCCAGGACCCCAAGATCATGACCTGAGCTAAAGGCAAAGCTTAACCAATTGAGCCACCCAGGTGCCCCTGGCCTCTATTATTTTTGATGAGACATTTCTTTTCATCCAAATTCATGTGATGTTTGTTTGCTTTTAATAGATGAGCTTTCCCTTTTACAATTATTTAACTATTTTTTACTGATTTTGTGTTCTACATTTCCATAGGGTTTGTGTAAAAGCAAAATATTATTATTTATCATGCTTTGTACTTGGTATGACTCTTTAATTTGAATACTCATGTCTTTTATGATATCTGGAGTATTTTATCAGTTAAAATTATTCTTTAAATGTTGACACTTGCTAATTCTATTGGGTTCCTCTGTTTGAAATAAGTTTGTGGATACGTAGTCACTCTTGTAATTATGTCTTCTGTGTCTTTTAATGTTTAAAATTTTTTTCAAATGTATACTCCCACATGGGTAATTTCTTCATTTAACTTTCAATTCATCAGTAGTGCATTCAGCTACATTGAATCTTATTTTTAACCCTTTTACCGATTTCATGATACCAAAGACTAAGTTTTTTTAAGTATTCTCATATATTTTAAATAATTTCCCCCCTTTTCCACTTTGTTCCAACTTTTGTTTTTAACTTTTGAAATCATTTTTAATTATCTTCCAGACATCCTATAATATCAATTTAATTTGTACTATATTTTGCATTATATCTATTGGCTTTCCTTCATGTATATTATTTCTTCATGTTTTTTCTTTGATTCTAAGCTCACTTTTTTTTTCTTGAGTTCTCCCCCACCCCCAGGAGTTTCCCATGAGCCATGAGTTCTAGATGTATTCCTAGGTAGAAGTTTTGTACATTTTTCCAACCTTGTGTCATTTTTACATGAGTTTCTTGGCTTGGCATTTCTACTCCCTTAAAATAATATAAATTTGGAATAGACACATACATATGCAAACTTAGATTATTTTGTTCTAATGAGATTTTTGTTTTTCCTTTTCCACCCAGAACGTAAAGCAAAGTCTTATAAATTCAATGGCTGAAGAGCAGAATTTTTCTCATATTGTTCAATGAAGGGGACAGTAATTCCAAAAATCTTTGTTAAGCAGGGATATTGTATAATTCTGAGGGTTCAAACACATAAGTCATGTTTCTGACTGAGCTCTTATATTCAGGGAAAACATACCTCTTGGTAATTATATTATTGGTTCCTGAGCTTATGTCTATGAACAATGTTCTTTTTTCTATTACATCTTTGAGTTCTCTTCTTTCTCCTGGATGACTATATTTTTTTGTTTTGTTTTGTTGCTGTCTTATTTTATCAAGCATAGCTGTGTTTATATTAGAAAAAGATGTCTGCACTTCTTCAGCCCACATGTTGCAGAGCTAAGAACTTCAACTAGAGCTTCACCCTGGGAAAGCTATTTATTTATTTATTTATTTATTTATTTATTTATTTATTTGGGGGAAAGCTATTTAATTCCAACATGTTTCTTAATTTTACAGTAAAAGTTTTGAATTAGATGTGGTTTAGGAGCCTTTCTGCAAAAAGCTATAAACTTATAATTACCTAGTGTATTAACTAACTGCTGGAATGAGAAATATATGCTTGAGTAGAAACAAAATTATAAACTATATTAGCAATTGGGAGTACTTTTTAATGTCTCTTGCCCTTGGAATATTATATGAGGGTTTTTTTTTTGGCATATATACCTGTTTTTAACAGGTAGTTTTAATGGAAGAAATTATCTAAAGAAAGACATGGAAGCCAAGAAAGAATTTTGCAGGAAATGCAAATATTATGAATCTTCCCCCTTCCAAGCTTTACTCAGCCAGGTAGTGCCTTGTAAGTTCTTGTTCTTTTCAGCAAAAGTTGATGAAATTAATGCATGGTGAGTGAAGCTCAGTTGGAAACACCCTTGTAATATGTGGCACTGCATTTAATAAGGTATAAGAGGAGTAAAATTTTTTAATTGGCTTCTGTACTTTTTTCCTAGTCATTTCATCACATTGAATATAAATGACCCAAATGTATTCTGGCCCAGAGAGAGGAAGCAGTTCTCAATTTGACAGACATTAAGCTAATTATTTAAAAATAATTAAATTTATACAGGGAATAAATAAGCAATAAGGCTGGTTAGTTAAGTCCACCATTCAGAGCAAATTAAAGGTTAATGTGAAAGAGAGGAAATTTTGTTCAACAGTCAGTGCAAAGCCATTGAAGATTTGTTGTACAAATGAGCAACAGGAATTCTGCATTATAAAAAGTAATCTAACACCAAGTGCAGTGCATATAAGAAATTTAAGTTTCACATTGTCCATATTGACATAAAACTAAATATATCAATTAAAAATTATTGGTTCAGTTAATAAAAACCTTCTAATAACTTAGGCTGCAGGAATCAGATGCTTAAATCAATGGTGAATCTAGTGCTTTTGTGTGTATAGGTTTAATACAGATTTGATTTTAAATGTTAACCTTTTGTTATTCTTGTTTCTGTTCCAAATGTAGAATTTTAATTTTTCAGCTCTTTTGTTTGTTTTGAAACTTGGTTAGTATTCTTATTATATATAATTGAAGTGTAAATGTCACAGTATTTCTTTAAAAGCAAATGCCAATTAAAGTGAGAGATGTTGGCAACAGGCACAAACTCACTTCATTTATTATAACATGTTCTGACCTTTTCATTATTTTGGTGGTGATTATTCTATGGCTTTGCAACTAACAAAAACTCAGCTGGATTTTTTGATACAGTTCTTGTATTTGATTCAGAGTTCACACTTTTCCTTTTTCTCCTACAGATCACTAGTGAATTTCTTAGCTATATTTTGGAGAACGAGAACTAGCAAGTATATTGTATTACTAAAGCAGAAGAGAACTCAACAAACAAACAAACATAAAGCAACTCCTAACAAAGAATTGTCTTGTTTCTGGGTACAGATTAATTTGTACACTTAATTTGGTTTGCTGACTTAATAATCATTGTTTAACTGTAGGAAACCTTGGAAATAGGGTCAATTTAGATCTAGGATAATGGAAAAAATTAGTTGTGCAGAAAATCAGTATTAGTTCATGACTTCTGCATGCACTATTGGGAAAAGGTGGCGCAGAGATATTCACCTCTAAGCCAAACAGACAGCCAACATTGCCAGAAGAATACAATATGAATAACAAATTCCTCAAGGAAAAAAAAAGTTAAATCCAGAGAGAAAGAAGGAGCCACAGATGATTACAGATGATAAGCAGATATAACTGATAGTATATCTGTGCATGTGTGTGTGTGTGTTTCTGGTAATGTGTGTATCCAGAAATAAAAACCAGCTATAAATGACTACAGGATGTTCCAAAGGCTATAATATAACGGAAGCTGTGAGTAATGAATTGGCAGGTGCTTGTCTAATGACAGCTAGGGGGTAAAATAACTCACTTGGCCACAGAAAAAACACAAGGGCTGAGAAATGGCATCCAAGAAGGAAACAGAGATCTGGCAGACATGTGGAAAATGCAACTCCAATCAGAACTTAGGAGGAGAAACCTGCGATTGTTACTCAGTAAATGACAACTTTGTTAAATCAGTTGGGGAAAAACCTTGAATTACTATATTCAAAGATGTGTTTAGAAGCACAGAAGGACACAGAATCCAATTTAAGTCTGTGACAATCTGTGGCAGGCAGGATTAGACCTGAGTGGGTCTTGGGCTTCCTGTGGTGCTCCACACTTCATTTCTTCACAATACATGCGTAGGCACCTCGATATCAGGTAGAGGCCCATAACCTTTAGAATAATGGGGGAGTTTTGTTTCATTATTCTTTCAGTCTGACTGGGGCAAATCTCATAGCTCATCAAAGAAAGCAATGGTGACCCACAGAGATCCCAATTGAGCATCTAAACCCAGACACTAAATTTTGTTCTTTGCAGCTTTATATCAACCTACTCTGAAGAAATGAATGAGCAAACAGAGGAAGGTTCAGTGATTCAGTATCCCAGACCCACATCATGGGTTAGTTCCTGAGCATTCTGACATAAGTTACTTCATGTTCAACAAACTATGCTTTCCTCTTTAAGCTCAAACTTAAATGGAAATTAATGTTCATGGTGATAAGGCCATTACTTTATGTTGGAGTAGGCAAAATGGAATAATGGTGCCAACTATTTGCATGATCTAATACAATCTAATACATTACTATGTATTTCTCATTTTCAACCTATAATTTCTAAAAATTTGACAAATAAAAACACATATCTCAAAACAAGAGTTGACAAACTTTTTTCTGTAAAGACACAAATAGTAAATATTTTTGGCTTTGCAGCAATATGCTCTCCATGGCAACTACTCAACTCCACTATGTTAGTGAGAAAGCAGCTATATAGCAAAATGCAAATAAATCAGAAGGATTGTGTTCCAATAAAATGTTATTTAAAAAAACATGTAGTGAGTTGAATTTGGCCCAAGGGCCATAGTTTGCCAATGTTTGTCTTAAATAATTACTAAAATAAGCCATTCCTATTCAGTCTTGAAATATTTTGTATTTCTAGGGAATCACCTTCTACTGCATTGTTTGCTCTAAGGCCATGACTACCTTTAGGTCAACACTCATTCTCCCAGTACCGGGGAAAGCTTAAGGATGTTCATTTAGGTGGTCTACTCTAGACCATGTGGGTTTCCACAATTTCCCCATGAGAAGTGGGATTTAGGGGAGATTCCACTCTGTGTTAAATAAGGGAATAAGAAAGAAGAGGGGGCATTAGGATCCCAAGGCATGTCCTCATTTCTAATGAAACCACCCAATTTAAGTGAAAATAATTGCATAAATCCTAGCACTAATTACTATTAAACTTTCCATCACTGATTCTTGTAATGTGTTCTGTAACATAGATGCATCACTTAACAAATAATGTCACTTAAATAAATAGTACTTATACAATGGATCGTTTTATTAAAAATAAATTAGTACATCATTAACAAAAGAGATCTAGGGAGGAAAATGCAGTTTGTGCCAATTTTCCATGTATAATTGTGTTTGGCGTTCAGACAGGTACTCTGCTAATGTTAAGGCATATAAAGTTTAAACCACATGAAATGCTATTTTTTTTACTAAAAAAATCTTCTACTTCTGGTCAAGGATTCTGTCTCTTCTGCCCTCATCTATCAATTACAATATAGGAACGTCCTTCTCTGACATTCCACCAACACGGTTTTCATGACACCACCCATTTACACTTTTGTACCTCCCTGCTTGTGTATTAGGGGTATATTTTTATGTTTGGCATGTAAGGGGTCTGACAATGAAGTATATTCAGGACAAGTCCTTATTTGAAATTCACACGTTGTGAGTCCTTGAGTCTGCCTTTGTGGAGATCAAATGAGCACTGCAGCATGGAAAGCAGTATTTGTTCTCTCCGGTTATGGGGACTTTCTTGAGTCTGCAGAACAGCTCTTATGAACTGTTTTCATTGCATATGTTTGCTAATAATTTTCAGATAACAAATGTCTACATGCATAATATGAGACTTACTTGCACTATAACCAAGTAGTGATGTTGTGGAGGGTGGAGGTAACCCTCTCTCCCCACAAAATTTTGTGTATCTACCATTTACCAAAAGTAATCTAAGAAGTGTGCATGAGCAAATTGAATTGAGGACAGTTTAGAATCTGGGATTATACTGTTCTGTATACCAAATAGCACATACTTTTTATTGGGGGAAACAGAAGTTTGGGCAAAGAAATGTCATACCTCTGGAATCCTCTCAAAACAAAACATCATAAAATATCTTTAAAGCATCTTCACTTTGGAGAAATGAATGGTAACAACTCCTAACTTTCAATTTCCCTATTTACACACAGGCCTTCCCCACAAACCCTTTCACACATATTCGTCCATTTGTACCTTGCAATGAAGATATCACATTCACATAATCTCTGAATTTGCCTAAGAAGGAGCCATATGCAGAGATGTAGAAATTTGCTGCTACCTCACTTCTCTCCTGACTCTTACTACTATCTACTCCCCCAAAATTTCTTTAGGTATAAGAGCATGATTGGAGATGCCTCATTCTTGGAAATAGTACCTTCTGACGAGTTGTTTTGGGTTAAAAAAGGTCCAGGGGAGACAAGACAGGAAATCTATCCTCACCTTGCTCACTGATGAAGGGAAGTGATATCTGCTCTAAGGTTAAATCAAGGGCAGCCAATTTCTATTTGTTTTCAAAAAGTTCAGGCATTGAGGGAGCTGTTAACATCCTATTTTATTTGAATCAAACACCTGCATTTACTTGCCTTGGATAATGAGGAAAAATGGGGTCTCTTAAATATAGCCCTTTGCTATAAATAGACCATCCATCTTAAATTTAATTATTGTCATTGTCAAAGCATAGACTCGGAGAGGCAGAGTGGTGTCACAGAAATGTTCCTTGACTGGAGGTGGGCACCTGGTTTCAATCGCAGCTCTGGCGCTCATTAAGTGTGTGGCCCAGGTTGATTAATTTCACATCTTTAGGCCCCTCTGTTCTCTAGAGTATCCATTTCCCTCCCTAATGGTTTTCAGTGCATCTTGCCTTTGCACTCTTACTGAGGCTGCCTTGACTCAGGACCTCATCTTTTCTTACTGGGATTATTATAAGAAGCTCCTCTCTGGTTGCCATTTTTCTAATCTTATCTTTTTATGCACCCCAATTCTGCAAAATCACTATCTTTTACATTGCTATCAACAACAGCTTACGAAAACGTAACTTCATCCTATCACTCTCTGAGTTAGAGTCTTCCAGGGTTTCCTGTAACTTTCAAATTAAGATCCAACTCTTTGGCTCGGCATGAAGGAGACTGCAGGAATGGGGGATGCCTGTCTATTGCCCTCTTTCAGGATGTTTTCTGCAAGTCCAGTAATTCCAAAACGATATTTTCCTGAATGTGCCCATTCTGTTGAGCTCTGGATCTTATAATTGTGTGTTGCATTACCCTCTGCCCTCCTTCTACATATTAACTTGGCTGACTCCTTGTAATTCTCCAACAGGCTCAGATATTGCCTCCTTCTGGAAGCTTTCCCTGAATGGATCTGGGTCTGTGTATTTGCAGATGTCGCACACTGAGAGACAACCTAGCATAAAGCATCTCAGTGGGCATTGAGGGTGACGTGGGCATTGAGGGTGACTACTCCCCTTTCTGTCTCCAGCCACTCCTAATAAAATGTGAGTTTTTTGAGGGAAAGGCCCATGCTTTCATCTCTAGTTCTTCTTCAAGAAGCTTGATAAATGCTTGGTGTGCAATAAAAGAAAACAAAATAGATAGCTAAAAAGACTGGACTCTAATATTCCATCCATTTATGACATTCTGTGAATGTATACTCATTCAAAATCATTTTGCATTCTAGAAAGTCACTGAATGGTCTTTTATCTTCCCTTCTGGCCTGAAATATAGAAGTGTGAATTAAGTAAGTCTTTGCAAAATAGCAACAAATGCTAAATTCTAAATCTGCACCTGATATCAAGTGGAAGCCAACACTGCACTCTTCACCCCCAACCCCCTGCTCCATGTCAGTTAGAGTCAACATTCAGAAGAGTCATATTGCACAAGGATGTAGGTTAATAGACGTCAACTGCAGTTCAGTGAAGATAAAAAGTGGAGTAACAAGCTTGAAAGAAAAGAGGAAAATGAGAAACTGATAAATGGAAAGTACTTTGGGTTGACCAAAAATTAGATTCATGAAATACTCATTAAGCATGTTCTTCTCAAAGCCAATGTCAATAAACAGAATTTTTTTAAGGGAGAGAAAGTATGAAAGATATGATATTTGGGAAACAAGGGATACTAGAATACAATTTGTGATAAGAAAACAACCACACAGTGTTGAAGAGGAGAGTAAGTGGTTTGGAAGTTAAGCAATGTGGTATTTTCCTAGATCTATTGGTAATGACTGTGTGACTCTGGATTGGTTCCATGATGTCTCTTGGCTTTTTTTTTTTCTTGGCTGTGGACTAAGGGGGCTGATTTATATAATTCTGATTTCCTGTCGGTTTGTCATTCTATGAGCCTGCAAACACCATGCAAGAATAAATAATTAATTTAGGCACCTACACAGAGAATGGCTGGGTCTTTCTTGTTGGAAGAAATAGGACAATCAGGGGATGACCAATTACCCCAAGGGATGTTTGGAGAAGAAGAATGACAATTTAAGCCATAAGTATTTGGGGATGCAGACAAACTTCTTATGAAGGAAATCTAGCCAGCTTCCAAACAGAATGAGCTAAGAATTAGCAAAGAAAGCCAAGACCAGCAATGAACTCCATCCATTTTCTAGCCAATCAGAAGTCATGGGCCTGTCTAGGAAGCATGAATTTTTCCCTTGTCACAAATTCCTCCAGTTTGGCTGCAGGTAGAGACCTCTTAGATCATCTGGTGGAATACCTTTATTTAATTTATCTGAGGAAGGTAAATGATTGGCATGAAGTAAGGCAGTCTGTTCTGTTTCCTAATGGCAGTTTTTCTCCTGCCCTCTGATTGCTCCTACTGTTTTTTATGGTGCCTGGTGGCTATTTCCCTCACCTTATACCTCCCCCACACACCTGTATATTTCCAATATTCCTTCTTTGATATGGGATAAAATGAGTTCTCTGCTACCTTAAGTGGCAAATTTAAATTCAGTTTTCCCACCTCACCTATCCAGATTCTTTGCTCACTTCTCTCTCCCCTAAAGATAACAGCCAGATTATACAACAGTCTTCTTAATCCAGTGTCAACAAGAAATGAGTATTTGCAGAATTAAGTTTCTCAACTCTTTCAAGGCTACCATTTTATTTATGGAAAACTTTTTTTTTCTTTTAAGAAAGCAGTGGATGACTTGAGCTGAACATGCCAAAAAATTGACTTTTTAATTTTCCTATGGTTGTACATAACCATTAATTATCATGTTAAGGTCTAAATATAATCATGTAAACTGTAGTAATAGTCAGGATAGTATCATTTGAGCCTTCACTAAGTTACCCTGGTTTGTGCTACATTTTCTCTCAAATGCTTTTTCAACCTACCCTCTTGTAAAGCTTCTCACCATCTGTAGTATGTATCTCCCTCTGGGGGATAGTTCTTTCTCTGGTTTCCTACTTTTGAGTATTTGAATTCTGTCTGAGCAGGAAAAACATTTGATTTTTTTGTTTGCCAGTTTATCTTTCTATGATAAAACTATGAGTGAGATGTGCAAGCTTTTGTGTAATGTTTCATTTGGCATGTGAGATGTGCTTTTTCCTTCTTTTTACTTTTCAATAAAAATTGAAATAAGATTAAATAAATATAGTAACCACCCATACCAAATTGTTATCATGTCTAAGCACCTACCTGGAAGGAACAGAGTTGGTGATATGGTCTGTATTTACCTTAAAGGAATAGGTAAATTGAAATAATATTGCAAATTGAATTCTAAGATGAAACAAACAAAATGAAGATTAAAAGGTACAGGAGAGGCGCCTGGGTGGCGCAGTCAGTTATGTGTCCGCCTTGGGCTCAGATCATGATCCAGGAGTCCTGGGTTTGAGTCCGGCATCAGGCTCCCCGCTCAACAGGGAGTTTGTTTCTCCCTCTGTCCTTTACCCTGCTTGTGCTTTCTCTCACTCTCATGCTCTCTCTCAAATAAATAAGTATAATCTTTAAAAAAAAAAAAGTACAGGAAATAAGAAGTAAAAAGAAAGTAAGAGATTAGCATAAATGTGAATAAAAAATACAATTTGGTTTTATTGGACTATATTTACTACTTGAACTAGCCTCATTTGCTAGGTTCCTCCCTCACCTACAACGTGCTTAGTTAAGCAGTTTTAATTCTATTTTCTACATGTGCAAGGAAAATGAAGTTGTTTTATTTCTCCAGTTTCTTAGTTATATTTGATTCCACCTTTTGGTAGCTCTGTAGAATTCTGTTTAGCTTAATACTTATACCATCCATAAAATTAGGAGAAATGATTTGTAATTAAAGACTTAAATATTTTAACAGGCTACCCCAAAATGGTTCTTAATGAGTGTTATTGTAGTGGGGCAGTCATGTAGCAGACTTTTTATTTTTTATTTGTTAAATAAATTAGCACATATTATTTTATGTTATGTTGTTAAAGAAGACAGTATTACTACTGAAATTAGATGCTGCAAACTTGGGATGGTTTAAGGCTTATTTTAAAATTAACTTTATTGCACATTTTACTAGAACTTTGACAGAATTTACTTTTAGCTGATTCTGAATTATTTTCATAATAAAAAGATCCTATTTAATTACAAAGCACAAGTTATTTTAAACTTTTTTCTGGAAGAAAGAAATTTTAGCTGCTAAATTAATATTGCTATTACAGAGAATTTGCTGAGAAAGACAAAAATGTTGAAATTTTACATGCTCTGTGATCATCAAGGAACTTCATTCTCTGGACATCACTACTAAAAACCATCTGAAAATTTAGATTGGGCCCACAGGAAATTCACATGTTCACTCTGTTGGGGTTGCTAAATGAATTAATGACATGATAATGCTGCAAGGGGGACAGTGGAGCTAAGTTAAGAGATCAAGGTTGAGGAGTATAATTAATATATGGTGAGTGCTGTGAATTGTGTAAGACTGTTGAATCATAGACCTGTACCTCTGAAACAAATAATACATTATATGTTAAAAAAAAAAAAAAAGAAGAAGAAGAAGATAGTAGGAAGGGAAAAATGAAGGGGAGAACTCGGAGGGGGAAACGAACCATGAGAGACTATGGACTCTGAGAAACAAACTGAGGGTTCTAGAGGGGAGGGGAGTGGGGGGATGGGTTAGCCTGGTGATGGGTATTAAAGAGGGCATGTACTGAATGGAGCACTGGGTGTTATATGCAAACAACGAATCATGGAACACTACATCAAAAACTAATGCTGTAATCTATGGTGATTAACATAACATAATAAAATAAAAATAAATAAATAAATAAATAATAAAAATTTAAAAAAAGAAATAAGTGGAAAAACACCTGTGTTTGTGTCCATGGTTCAATATTATTAAAATGTCAATATTACCCAAAGCCATCTATAAATAAAATGCAATTCTTATCAAAATCCCAAAGATTTTTTTGCAGAAAAGGAAAAATCCATTCTAAAATTCATATGGAGGCCCTGAAATACCTAAAATTACCTACAATTTTCAAGAGCCCCTGAAATAGACTTCAAAAAGAGCAAAATTGGATGTTTCACACTTCCTGATTTTAAAATTCACTGCAGAGTCACAATAATCAAAACAGGGTAGTATGGGCAATGGGGCAGGCATAGAAACCAATAAAATAGAATGGAGAGCCAGGAAATAAACTCTCACATACATGATCAAAAAAAAAAAAATATATATATATATATATATGAAATGAGGAATTCCAAATCCCACTATCAGCCCCCTTTTTAAAGAGACCATCACACATTTCATAGCTACTTATTTGTTTCTGTATGCAATTGGAAGTAAACCCTGAATACATATTATATGCTAGAGATATTTATGAGAATTTTAATGAAAAAATGCAGGAATGTCTAAATTTAAATATTGATTTTGCCATGGTCAAGTTATGTATCCTTGACAAGTTACTTCACATCTCTGTGTCTCAGTTACCGTTTGTGAAATGAGGTCTTCCTTACAGGACTTGCTTAAGAATTAAAGTTAATAGGGACGCTTGAGTGGCTCATTTGGTTAAGCGTCTGCCTTGGGTTCAGGTCATGATCTCAGGGACCTGGAGTTGAGATTCCAGTCTGGCTTCCTGCTCAGCTGGGAGTCCGCATCTCCCCCTCCCTCTGCTCCTCCCTCTTGCTCATGCACACAGGATTTCTCTCTCAAATAAATAAATAAAATCTTAAAAAAAAGGAATTAAAGTTAATAAATACAAGTACATAAAACAGTGTTTGACAGGTAATGGATATTTAACAAGCCCTGTTTCTTTTACTATAATTCCTACTGTTCTTTCCTCAGTGTCCAAATTAGCTGGATTTAAGCATCATATTTTTTGTACTGAATTGTGTCATTCAGGTGACAGCATGTAATAATAATATGCATTTTTATATTATCATTCAGTTTACAAATCATTTTCACAAATGTTCATGTGAAGAATATTATATTGTATGACTTACCATCGATTATTTTGATAAAGCAACTTTTATATCAAAGGCATAGAAGAACCCAAGGGTTTTTCTAATTTTCTCATGTTAAATCAAAATTACTATGAATGTAATTTATTATTTTTATTTTATTGAGGAAAAAATAACTTCACATGGATAAAAAAAGAGTTTTTTGTTTGTTCATTTGTTTGTTTTTAATGTAAGAAAGTTTTGACCTGGGCATTGAAATGTACATATTTCCTAAGGAGGGCATTTTCTCAAAGTTTTCCTTTAGGATATGGTACATAGATAAATATCCAGGGTCTGTCACATAATAGAGGTTTAATCATTTTTAAAAGGAATTTCAAAATTAATTTCATATGGTATAATTGATAATTATTGTATCTCTACAAAACTTCTCCAGATTTTTTATTTTAATATTTCCCAAGTATTTTCAATACTTAAATCCTTAAGTGAAGCCCTTTGTGTTAATGGGCATAACAGGAATTTTAATTTTATGTTCTTCCATCATAGGTGGTTTATTTCATTTTCGATATATCCACCAAACCATCCCCACCACCTACTGATTTCGATCCTAACCTTTGTACCCACAAGCATTCACATTTGTCTCCTGTCTTCACTTAGTGACTACCAACTCCACTATCGATGCATTTCACATCATAATCAGGGACTTTAGATCGTCATACATTTTTAAAGATGGAATCATTGACTTAACACCAACTGTACTTCAATCTAGCCTCTGTCTTCTTCAAATCCCAATGTACTACTCTCTCTAGCCTGGACTTCTAGGCTTTTATTATCAAGATACTCAGAGCAGAGATCATTTTGTTGTGGTTCTCAAAGTGTTGCTCCTAAATACCTAAATCAGAGTTATCTGTGACACTTATAAAAATTCACAGTTCTTTGTCACACTGCCACAACCTAAATCAGAATCTCTAAGTTTGTTTCAATTTACATATCTGAAGAACTCATGTGTTTTCATTATACACATTAAACTTCCAAACCACTGAGATGAGGGGATGTACTTTGTAGATGGGTTTTTATCAACCACCACAAAATAGAAATCTCTAATCCTATTGTTGGTTCCATGAGAACAATATCAGAATCCAGGGCTCTTGTGAGCCTAAATCACAAACATGTACAATTCTACACTTCTCCTGGGGTAACTGCAAAGTTGCAAATAGGGCTTAATTTTGAATTAAATAGATTAAATTTCAATTAAGTTTATTTGCTCATGTTACATACTACTGCCGCTTTTGATACACTAAACAAATCCATTTAAGCTACTATTTTTATGAATTTTTAGGATATTCATGACAATCACTTATATATATTCTCTGTATTTTTCCATCAGTATCACTAAAGAAAAATGTATTAAGCACTTACAATATACAGGCACACTGTTCTTAGCATTTTACATTCATTATCACATTTGATTCTCCCAGTGAATTGTTGGGAGAAACAATAATTATTCCCAGTTTTACATATGGGAAACTGAGGCTTGGAAAAATCCAGTAAATCATAGTTAGTACATGGTAGAACTAAGATTCTAACTCAAGTCTATATGATTCCACATGTCATGTTTCAGGTTTTTATGCATTAGATTATTATTTGCTGTTCACATGGTAAGTTTCTGAAAGGAGACTTGTCTTCCACAGCCTCATATAATCTTTACATTATCGACACCCTACGTGCAACATGAAACATGCACCATACACATAACACAATAGTAAAGTCAAGAAAGCAAATATTCACCAGCTCTTTTTTTTTTTAAGGTTTTATTTTTTTGACAGAGAGAGAGCACAAGTAGGCAGAGAGGCAGGCAGCAGGAGAGGGAGAAACAGGCTTCCCGCTGAGCAGGGAGCCTGATGCAGGGCTCGATCCCAGGACCCTGGGATCATGACCTGAGCCAAAGGCAGCCGCTTAACCAACTGAGCCACCCAGGCGCCCCGAATATTCACCAACTCTATTCAACACATATCCCTCCCTAAATCCTACCTTGTAGATATAATCAGATGACCGTCTCAAACATTTTGGGTCTATAGGTTTAGTCTTTGTGAATTATGATTATCAATCTCATCTATTTTTCCAGTATAAATAACCCTGTAATAATAGTGAAAGTAAGTTAAAGGCTAATACACTCAACCCATAAATAGCATTCCTGACTGAATAAAATATCAAGATAAATGTTCATAATAAAGTGAAACCTAAGTCAATGGATTCAATATGATTTAATTAGTTGTGTGCTTAATGTCCCAAATCCCACATTTTCTCTCATTTAATTTCTATGTTAAGGTTACATCTGGAACCACGATGCCTCAATAGATAATTGATTAAAGTAACTAAGTGATTGGAAACATATTAGGAATCAGACACAAACATGAGTGGGTTAAATCCACCTCATTTGTAACTGGTGTGCATTTAGTGAAATTTGCCTAAAAGCAAAGCTTTGCTATATTGATTTAGAGTCGGAAAGGAACACAAAAGTCAAAAGATATAGCCCCAAATCTGAAAGCAATCCAAATCACGGTCCAAGATATTTCTGAGTCCTAGTGTTAAAGATGATTATTTGATTCATTCAAGAAAATAGACAAATGTTTAAGTGCACAGTACCTTATTGTTAACTATAGGCACTGTGTTGTGAAGCATATCTACCCATTGGACAATATCCCCTCCTCCATCCCCTGATAATCATCATTATATTATATATTTCCATACCTTTGACAATTTCAGGTGCCTTATATAAGAGGAATCATGAAGTATTTATCCTGTGACTGACTTATTTCACTTAGCTTAATGTCTCCCAGGGCCATCCATGTTGCCACAGATTATAGGATTTCCTTCTTTTTAGAGGCTGAGTAATATTCCACTGTGTGTATATACATTTTCTTCATCCATTCATCAGTCAGTGGACATCTGGATTGTTTTTATATCTTGGCTATTGTGAAAAATACTGCAGTGAACCTGGGAACTCTTCAAGATCCTGATTTCAATTCTTTTGGACATATACTAAGAAATGGGGTTACTAGATTATATAGTAGTTCTAGTTTTAATTTTTTGAGGAATGCCCATACTATCTTTTACTGCTTTACCAATTTACATTCCCACCAACAGTGCACAAGGATTTCAATTCCTCCACAACCTTGCCAACAGTTGTGTTGTTTTTCGTAATAGCCATCTTAATAGATGTGAGGTGATTTCTCTTTTTTTTAAAGATTTATTTATTTATTTGAGAGAGACAGAGCAAGAGAGCAAGAGAGAGATCGAGAGAGAGAGAGAGAAAGAAAGAGAGAGGGAGCACGTCAGTGGGGGGAAGGGCAGAGGGAGAGGGAGAGAGGGAATCTCAAGCAGTTTCTGGCTAAATTTGAGCCTGATGCAGGGCTCAATCTCATGATTCTGAGATCACAACCTGAGCCAAAATCTAGAATCTGATGCTCAACTGAATGAGCAACCCAGGTGCCCCTCTTTGTGGTTTTGTTTTCCATTTCACTGATGATAGATGCTGAGCATCTTTTTGTATACTTGCTGGTCATTTGTATGTTTTGGGAAAAGGTCTTTTCAAGTCCTTTGTCCATTGTTTAATTAGGTTACTTTATTATTGCTATCATTGCTATTGAATTACTTATATATTTTGGAAAGTAATCCCTTATCAGATATATGGTTTGACAGTATTTTCTCCCATCCCGTATTTTGCCTTTTAACTCATTGATTGTTTCCTTTGTCGTGTACAAGCTTTTTAGTGTGAAGTAGTCCCACTTACGTATTTTTGCTTTTGTTCTCTGTACTTTTGGTGTGCATATCCAAGAAATCATTTATCAGGAGGATAGTGTTAACTGTTAAGTGCTTTTACCACAACACACACACACACACACACAAGTAGTAAAAACATACAAACAAACAAAAACAAACAAACACAGGAAAATTTTAGAGCTGATGAATATGTTTTATGATCTGGACCGCAGTGATGGTAATACCAGTGTGCACATATGTCTAGACTCACTAAATTGTAAACATTGTTATATGCTGTTTTTGTATACCAAATGTATCTTAATAAAGAAGCTGGAAAATTTTAAGAAAACAGCCATTAGGAAATAGTCACACTTACTTAAAAATTCTTCTCAGGTTAACTCCCTTCCTTCTTTCTCCCTCAGAGAGTATCTAACCTACCAAGTTTCCATATGATTCAGACTGCTCCAGCTGGTTATCTGTGCAGTAATAAGAATAACAATATGTTGCCAATGAGCATTAAACTGATAAATACCATAAGAATTTAGACAATAAAATACACATTTTTTTTAACCCATCAGATATTTGACATTGTCTTGTACAAAGATTGCACTGATGGCTCCTATTAATGACCCCCTTATAGCCACGTGCTTTGTCCTGTAGACTTCTCTCACTCTGACTCTGGCTCAGCTACGTTACTTGATTTGGCCAATAGAATATTAGAAGTCTCGACATAAACCAAGGCTTGAAAACTCTCTTGCACATTTGCATTTCTTTTTCTTGCTTCCCCACAATAATTGTTAGAACAAATTTGAGCTAGCCTGGGGACAAGGCTGTGCTAGCCTGCTGGAGAATGAAAGAACATACGGAACACAGGCAAATCATTTTAACCCAAGCCTCAGATACGTGTGAGAACACAGATATCATCAGCAAAACCATCTAACCAGCACTCAGCTCATTGTAGACATCAGTTCAATTCATCTAGCCACTAGGATCATGAGAAATAATAGACAGCTGCTTATTTATGCTAGTATGTTTTGGAGAGATAGCAGTAATAGCTAACGGACATACATGGAAGAATATTTTATGAAGGATATTGAATTATACCAGTTAACACGATCTCTCTTATTTGCGAATGCAGAAATGGAAGAGTGCACCAAAGTGCATGTACTTCAGTAAAAATTTGAGATTGTCAGTGCTCCTAAGGGCTTTTGAAGGGTTGTAAGGTATTATATCAGAAAAAACAGGATAACCAAATTTGTTGAGATATATCTCCCCCTGTAGCAGTCATAGATATACATGGATTGGACCTAGAGTCAAGTCAGAAAACATTAATTTCATAAGCAAATGTGTTCTTAGCAAAACAATAACATCATCAAAATAGATTCTTGTATTATCATTAGCAATACAAAAATAATTTATGTTCGTACTCTGCAGATAAACGATTTTGCATAATTTTTTCTACCTTAGCAACAAAAATTATAAAAATTTAACTATTCTTTTTTGAACCTCCTTATTCCCTGCCCTCTACTAAAAACAGTTACTGGCTTCTTTTTTTTTTTCCTTCTGGTTTTATACTCAAGTTGAAAATAGATATTTAATTATGCTTTGGCAGTTTCTATGTCCTGTGGCCAAATGCAAACATGGCATTAGATTTCTTATGGAGGATTTTAGCCACACCTGGCAAAAATCTGTTTTGCTTCAGTTACTTGTCTTGATTACAAATTTATGGAAGAAGGCAAGCGCAGAAATCTGGTTGCAAGCCTTGACAAAGTCAATGATGAGTTGCCTGACCTTCGGCAATTAACTTCATATCTACCTGATTCTGTTTACTTGTGAGGGAGATGAGAGAGCAAGAACCAATCATCTTTCATGCCTTTCATGCCTTGAGGAAGCAGATTGGAAATTTAAGAATATGGAATTTACAGACAAGCAGACTTTATTGAAATCCCAACTCAACTATTTACAATGTGGCATTGAGTGTTTTAATTATTGAGCTTCTGCTTTATCATTTGTAAAAAGAGAATAAGAGATATTTTAAGGGCTTTTGGATGGATTAAATGGGTTAGGACAATTTTGTCTTCAATGTTGCAAACCTCAGGTCTTCAAAGGGGCCCTCAATGAATAGCACCTCTATTCTCTTAGGTACTGAACATTTTGAGAAATAAGACAAGGAGTAGATATGGAGACCAACATATCCTTAATGTCAATGGAAAAAATGTGGCTTTGAGAGAGAGCCATATGAATTTTCTAAGTAATTGCCAGAATTGGGTAAATTTTCCCCACCAATCACAGACAGAGATGGAACAGAGCACAATGAGAGTCTACGTAACATTTAGCACAGGGTGGAGCAGAAGGAAACAGGCTTTGGAGGAGTAATCTTGCTCCCAATCAAAAATAAAGGGCAGAGCTGAGCCCAACGTGCACACGTCACAAATTATCAATCCGGTAATTCACTTTATCTTCCCTTGGTCAGGATGAGGGTAACAACAGAGAGGCCAATGATTACGACCAAATTCGCTCTTCAGGAAGAATGCTTTAGAATGGGTTAGAAGTATGGACAGCCTATAATAAGCAACCAATATCCAGTATTTACTGTGATTATTTTTGTAATGTTACATTAGCTTTTTTAGATCACTAGGATTTTATTTAGATTGCTTTTCTGTTCAGTTACTTTCACTTATATAAAAGAATGATCAGATAAAATGGGAGGAATTAATTCCTATCTTGCTGAGTTGTTTCTTCCTAGACATACTTCTTTCCAGAATACTTGGTAAAATTCTGTCCAAAGTACTAAAGGTTGCCAAATGTTACTCCTATACTTGCAATATTAATTAGAAAGACAGTCTTTATGAAACTACTGTGTCATTATAACCTACATTATAGGTTAGTGAATCTCAAAACATCTATACAAAAATAGTGAATGGCAATTGGTTGGGATGGTAACAAAATGTGGTCAAGATCAACGGATCACACAGATTAAGACTGATCAAAATTTAATATGTGTGTTATCCTTATATATGAGAACAAGACTTCTGCAAATTTTAAATTTTCCAAGGTGCATAAAAATTCTCAAAACAAGAGCTCACATTCATAGAAACAACATTTGGGATTAGCATTAGTTAAAGTCAAAGTAAAATTGATTTATCCAGAAGAATACTGAATTTTGCCATATTTCCTAAACAGAGAATTCTACCTGGACTTATAGCTAGCCATTATTTTAGAAGAAACCTCACATTGGACCCCTGACTTAAATTTTACTTCCTGTGAAGTTAAGTAACATCTTCTTTTCCTACCATAACAATGTATCATGAGGCTACCATAAGACATTTAGTAGGAAAGTGTTTTATAGTATCAATACTAACAAATACTTGAAATTACTTTTGGCTGTGTTTTCAGTTGTTTTCTGAATTTAAGTCCCAAGCTTCTGGTGTCCTTCACTGGCTTTTGTTTTTTGTCACTACTTGAGGCAGATGATGTAAAGATAACCTTATAAATTTATCCAAAGTATGACACAACAACTGACTAATGTGAGTATTGGTGGGGGCACTACATGAAATTGATTAGGAAAGAAGTATGTAAGAGAGCATTCCTACCTCCTCTGCAAGGCGTGGGTGTGCAGGTTTGATGGAGTGGGAAGGAAAGGCCCTGATACAAAGCCTTAAACATTGGCAACACTAAATACACTGATAGCTGTAGAAAGAAAATAAGTTTATCATCCTTAAATGCTCAGGTGAGCTTCCTTCTAGTGAGATCCTACCAAGAAAGTGAAGGATATGGTCCCATTGTCTCTGTACGCAATTAATTTGTCCTTAAATCTTACAAGGACTGTCCTAAGAAGAAAGTGAATATCCAAGTGAAAAAAGAATTAAGTCATCCCAACAAGAATTATTTTAGCAAGAATAGGCCAGGGTTTCTAGTTCCACAAGGCTACAATAGCCCCAAGCGGAAGAGGAGAGAGACAAATAAAGCCCCCCCCCAATTCTACATTAAAGCTAAAAATGCCTTCTGATAGGACACGCTGTAATTTTGTTTTAATGTCTTCAGTAGAATGGTGCCATTTAGTTCAGCTTTTAATGTGGCCTTAAATTGCTATTTTATTAGACTTGTTGACATTCTGGAAGCATGAAATTAGCAAATCACATTAAAGAAGCAAACAAAAAAAGCAAGAAACCTAAGCCTAGTTAAACAGTGCCAGCATAATCCACTTATTTGAATAATGTTCTTACCTTAAAACACCAACCATATATTTATTTGAAGGTTTCTTTTTCCATAGCCAATGAATTAGTTTTATGAATAATTGCATATTCCATTACATTGCAAATGTATGCACTCATTGTGACCTTGAAAGATGCTTTGTGTTGTGTGGGAGAAAGAAGATCCTTTGTAACTCTTCTGCTTCCTTCTGAGAAAGGACTCCTTTTGACTCCACTTGATGAAAGCATCCTGTTCTTAAAGCAATACTTGTCAGTATTTTTGCTGCTCCACCCAGAAGGCACTTCCTTCTGTTACAAGGATGATAATTTTATTTCAAACAAAAGCAATTTTACAGTTACAGAGTGAAAATGGTTTCAATCAAGATATCTTTATTCTGCTATATGGACCTAGCTTGGTACACCTAGCATACACATAGCTTAGCCTAGCCTCCCTTAAATGGGCACAGAACACTTACATTAGCTTATGGTTGAGCAAAATCATCAAATGCAAAGACTGTTTTATAATAAAGTGTTGAATATCTCATGTAATGTACTGACTATGGGACTGAATGTGAAACCAGAATGGTTGTATGGCTACAGAATGATTGTAAGTGGGTTGTTCAACACCGTGATCGCATGGGTGAGTAGGAACTGAGCCTTGCCCCTGCTGCCCAGCAGCATGAGAGAGGATCCTCCAGCATATGGCTTGCCTGGGAAAAGATCTAAATTCAAAATTCAGCATGTGGTTTCCACTGAATACTTATCACTTTCATGTCATTGTAAAGTTGAAAAATTGTGAGTCAAGCCATCGTAAGTGGAGGACTGTCTGTAATTCAAATGTAGCTAATTATGCAGTTTTTTCTTACAAACTAAAAGTGTTAATGTAAAATAAATTAGTATCTTTACCTACTCTAGTCTTATTAAATAAAGGCGGCAACCTCAAGTATTCATTTCAGTGGAGTGTGATAAAGGCGGGCTTTTTATAGTATACTTTTTTATTTTTACTATTGGACATCCGCGTTCCCTTTTTTAACAGTGCCCTAATTTCATTATGAGAAATTAGCCCTCCCTCATTGGAATTAAGCTGGTGAGGCTGTAATTAGAGTTTTTCTTCCTCTGCTGGCCAGGGAGTGGAAGGAAAACTCAAACTGGGCTAATCTGATGACCTTGTCATTAGTTTTGAATTTTGAGATCAAAGGGACTGAAAATTCTTGGAGTTCCCTTATCACAAGTGACATCAGTGTTTTCCAGAATATAGGGCCCAGCCTGTTGAGGCTTGAATCCTGACTATCACTTCCTAGGTGTGTGACATTAAACAGGGAACTTAACCACATCACTTTAGTTTGCTCATTTATAAATAGAGAGAATGACAGCCCCAAATTCATAACGTCATGCATGACTAAAGGAGCTCACAGATGTGAATGCATAGTAGTGGATGCATGTTGGCTATTGGTATTATTTTTTGCACATCCCAGGAATGCTACCTGGACCATTTTACTTGTCTCTGGTAGCTTTTTTTGGAGTGGAGGGCGTGTGCCTCCAGCTCTGCCTTGGTACTCCTCATTTCTAAGGTGGTTCTCCACTCTCCTGTTGATTCTGAGTCTCTGGTGATCTTCCAATAAATTATTTTGTGTTTAACTTAGCGTAATTTTCTGACAGTCACAACCAGAGAGTCTTAATCTTTTCTGATACACACTTATATCAACATGATGTAGTTTCCTTTTTTTTTTTTTTTTAAGTAGGCTCCACGCCTAGTATGGAATCTAACATGGGGCTTGAACTCATGACCCTGAAATCAAAAACTGAGCTGAGATCAAGAGTTGGCTGATTAACTGACTGAGCCACCCCAGTACCCAAACATGATGTAGTTTCTAGACAGATTCAGCACAGATTATAATGTGTTAATTTAAAAAAGCCAAGCTATAGAAATAGGCAGATAAAGAGCCTGGTGTTCAACCCAACACAGTAAGATATATATGAAGTCCAAATATTAAAAGTTGGAAGGTATTCCTTTGGTTAAGTTGTTCACAAAATGATTCAATAAATTATCAACCACAATCAGCAATGTAGTATATTTATTTTGCAACAAGTAAGTTTGAATCCATGAGATGTATACATATATACATTCTCTTGAGAAGAATAATGCAATTAAGGTTATAAAGTGTTCTTTCATCTTTTGGGTCCTATACTTAAAGCAGGAAATTAAGACTTTAATGAGGACCCAAAGGAGAAGAGAGAAAATTATTAAAATAATGAGGAAAAGATTATATAAGAAAAAACTAGAAGAATTGAGAATTTTCAGAACAAAAAAGTAAGGCCCTATAAAGTCCTGCTTTTCCTTACATATTGAAGATTATTTTATGAATGGTGATACATATCTCTTTCAGATATATACTAAGTAATTTTGCTTGTGAAATAGAAGCTAGACAGTACAAAGACTTTATAGACTCCACATTTTATAAGAAATAGAAATAAAGAATCAAATAAAGTTTGGAAAATTTGGAATACAGTTCTTTCAGAATTTCTTATGGAAAAGAGGGTATGGCATGGTTTGGCTCAGAGTAACCCAAGGTCCGTAGTTGCTCTCAGTAATTCAGAGATGTGGCAGACTAGATTTAGGTCCACCTGCCTCCATGTCAAAGCTTTAGTATTTAAATATCTCTACCAACAATTCAAGGAGTCTTTCTTCACCAATGACAAGTTCAGGCCAGAAAAGAGAAATTTGAAATTGTTTTAAGTGCTCATTCATCTCATCTTGAATTGGCCCAGCAAGTGGACAGAGGAACATTCCAACTCAAGGCCACCAAGCCAGCAGTTTGGTGATTCTTTGTGCTGAGATAAACAGGGCCCCAGATTTAGATTCTCATGGACACACTAAAAAACAAGATTTCATGCCTGTGAGATGGTTTTAGTTGGTTTTAATTTAGAATGTCTCTAATTTAAAGTGTCTTTTCTCTTCATTGGTATCTTTGCATTCCATAATAAAATTGCCTATCCTAATTTTATGGGAAATAGAGCAACTTGACATATTTGTAGTATTGACTGATAGAAAATGAAAGAAAAGTGGTTATAATCCACATTCTACTGTTAAATGGTTCTTAGGATTTGAAGAGTGGTCTGAGGTGTCTGTTTCAGCTGTGTTCTCTGGAAAACAAACACACTCATGAAGTCTTCATCTGCATCATGTTCTGTAGAGAGTTACTGTGAGTAACTGGAATGCAAAGGTGGCCAAATCTTCCAGTCTCATCTTATACAAAACCCAAAATATAAGATAAAAATAGGATTCACAGATACTTTTTAGGGTAGAATCATTATTTGTGCCAATGAAATAAAAATTTAAAGTCTAGAATAAAGACTTCTTTTTACAAATACTTATATAGTATTTCTAGACAACTTAAAATATTTAATTTCATCATCATAGCAATGTGAGTCAGTCCTTACTATTATTATTATTATCATTTTAAAGATGTATTTATTTGTTTTAGAGAGAGAAAGAGAGACAGCACATGCAAGCAGGGGGAGAGGCAGGGGGAGAGGGAGAGAGAGAATCTCCAGTAGACTCTCTGCTGAGCAAGGAGCCCAACACAGAGTTCGATCCCACAACCCTGAGATCATGATCTGAGCCAAAATCAAGAGTCAGAGGCTTAACTGACTGAGCCACCCAGGCACTCAGGTCTTATTATTATTATCTGCATTTACGAATAAGGAAACTGAGGCGTAGAATGGTTGAGTAACCCATCCAATGGTACACAGCTATAATGAGGGAGTGTCAAATTTAAACCCAGGAATGCTAACTACAAACTCTGTGCTCATAACCACTATATATTCTGCCTCATTGGAACATTCTTATGAGCAATATAAGCCCCAAACAAGGGAAGTTAATCCAAGAGATGTAGTAAAGTTTTGACCTAGTGCACATCTTTTCTAGACAACTGAGATTTCTTCCAGTGTGGTGCTCTACTCTTCACAGAGGAGACACTGAAAATATTATAATGGGTGCCTTATGTAAGCAAATCATGTCCAAAATCTCTTTGAGGGGTTTTTCCTCCAGATGCTCATAGTGCTACTTGTACTTTTCTCTCCCGGAAAATAACAAAGTCAAGATGGTCTGCTATTTGCAGTTGAGTATTTAAATTGTCAAGTTGTAAGTGGCAAAAATGTTCTTTCAGGAAGTCTGCTACAGCTATTGACATTGTCAGCCAAAAATCCAGGTTGCTGTCCAAAGGTTCGAGAACCTGAGATTTTTTAAATCAAAGAGTTATGTAATGGGGATACAGAAAGCAACCAAAGGAACAAAAAGAAGGAAGACAAGTCTAGTGGAATATGTCTATTTCTAATGCTAGAGTATAGACAATGACCTAGGGTGAAAATAACAGGGTTGAATAAAATCCAACTATGGGTGTAGTTGGGTTACAGCACAAAGCACTCTTAAGATGTCTTTCCAATTATTAACTGCTAATATTCTGAAAAAAAAATATGTGTACCCACTTCCACTTTATAAAATTATTTTGGACCACCTTGCTGAGAAAGACTAAGAAGGTAAAACTATGTTATGAATATAGACTTCTGGGAAACTTTCCATCTCAGAAAAATGGGCACCATTGAATACTAGTATGATTGGTTCTGCAAACACATTTAGATCACACCACTAAAATAATATTATTAAGTATGATACACACAAGGGCCTTTCACTCAGGAATTGAGGGGAGCAAGTGTTTGAGACGTTTGATTCCACTTTCTACCTATACTCTCTTATGCTAGGGTAATCATTATGGATATAGACAACATTCAGGACATATGGTCAACCATTTATTCTGACTTTCAACAAATATTGCCCAAGGGTTCTATGTTAGATATTGTACAAAAGATGGGATTTATTAGGAAGTGCACAATAACTCTGTGGAGCCTATAGTCCAAATAGAGAAGAGGGATATTTAAAAAAATTAAAATGAAATTGAAAAATTTGAAAAATATTATGAAGGAAAGTGAAGTTTTACTTTGAGAGTAATTGGGGTGTGAGGGCAATACTGGAAGACTGGGCAAACTGCTGTGAGTGAACAAGCAACAGCTTTCTATTCTTGAACATTTCCTAGCTCAGACACACCCTACCAAGTAATTAAGCAATATGACCTACTTAAAGGAACACAGGCATTAAAATTAAACAGCCAGAAGTTAAAAACAAGCTGATTAGGTTTAGGCACATTATTTTACCTCCTTGATCACCACTTTCCTTGTCAGTAAAATGGAATCAGTCCTACCTTGAAGAGTTGTTTGGAGAATAAAGTCAAGTCAAGTATCCAGTGCATAGTAGGAACACAATGAATCATAGAATTATACTTGTCATTTTTATCACTGTCAATTATAGCAATAAAAATGCATTTATTAAGTCTTGGACTACCTGCCTCTTTAAGGATGTAAACATGAAAATCTTTAAGCTAATATTTAAATTTATACTTGTAAAATTGTATCCACTAACAATTACTGTGGGGGATACACAAATATGAAAACTCCCATTTATGTAGGCTGTTCATTGGAAAATATGAAAAATAAGAAGACTGACAGTTTCATTGGGAAGTTAGAAGACAAAGTAAGTAACTCTGATTTCAATACTTTATTAGGCTCTGTGTTAATTGTCTGTGAAAGTGTAGACATGAAAGATAATGTGGTTGTCATCACATAAGTCCCCATGTGATTTCATGAACAATTTCATTGAAATAAAACATTTCAATCAAGCCTCATTCATTGATCTGTGCACAAAAGAATCCAATGCAGCTATTCTCTTCTTGAAAATTTCCATCAGAGAAACAAATTCTGGCAACTTCTCTGAGTGAGATCACTCAAAGATGAAAATTAGTTTTTTGTTTTAAAGCATCCAGCACTTTTAAGAAATTTGTAAATTGCTCCAGTCAAATATTTACCTTGAGGTTTAGAAATTAACTTAGGAGGATTAGGAGTAGAGATTTCAAGAGTTTTGACTTAGAAATATGAACTACCAAATGTTTGATCCCGTTTGGGATGGGACAGAAGACCAAGGACCTGGTTGCAATTGATCTGGAAACTTAGGCTGGTCATGGAATTAAAGATCTGTTTGGCTCAATCTTGTAAATAATTGGCATTGAGGAGCAATTATCAGGGGATGCGTTCTGACCCTCTGCACTTCTCACAGGAAGTCTAATGGGAATTTGTTAAAGTGTGGTTCATGATCACCTACTCCAAAATTATTCATGGAGTGTCTTAAAAATTCCAGAGCTTCACCAAAAACAATAAAATTAGTCTCACTAGGGTTAGATTCCAGGGATCTACTTTGTAACAAGCTTTCTAGGTCATCCATATGTTTGGGTTGTACTCAGGTAGACAATCTGGGCCTGGGTTACCAAATCCATCCTGTGCAATAATACATCATCCAGGGATCATAGGGAGCAGGTATGTGATGGTGTGTGGAGCAGGTTTTAGAAAGAAGAGACTGGGAAGATTTTCCTGAGCTCAACAGCAAGCAACATCCTTTGAAACTCATGTTCATGAACTGGGTGGTTAAGTGTCCAAGCCTGGAAAAACAATGGTAAACTATGAAAGGTTTTCACCTAGATATATTTCCCTATCTTGCATATGTATTAAATTCTATCCCAGTAGGATACTAATGGAGTAAAGTATTTCAGCAATTCCTCCCTGATATACAAATATATATAAACTATTAAAAAAATAACAAATATATATAAACTATTAAATTCTATATGTACTAACCTGATTTTTAAAAATTGCAGATAGAGAAGAAGTGTACCAGGTACTTGTTAAAAATGATGAGGAAGACTTCATTCAAAATGTCTTCAATAAGGTCAAGATTGTTGCAATAGGGGAGAGAGATTGAGCTCATCTTTGCTGAATCAAGAAGCAACGTTTTTAAATGCTTGAAATGCATGAAATGCATGAAAAAGTATGGGATGGCATTAGTGGGGAAGTGGCTCAAAGAGATTAGGCCATCTGTACTCACTAGTTGTTACTTATGGAAGTTAGACTTCTAACCTCCCACAGAAAGGAGACAGAGGCCCTATCTTTCCTGATTAGGATGTTTCAAAGGAATGGCTTCCCACCCTTTTTTGTTGAGAAAGACTTTTCTGCATTATAGAAGATTTACATTTCAAAGGGGTAGAGAAAGAATTTACAACTGCAAGTTTTCTAAAGTAAATGTTCTAAGAAGGAGAGGTCAGGGGCCTATAGTCATGAAGAAGCCTATCTAAAGTTTAATCAAGCAGAGGAGAGAGTTAAAGTCATCTTGGTTCCAGGGTATAGATGAGGAGATGCTGTTTCCTTAAAGGCACATTCTGTTGTTCAGATTTTTCTGCAAGTGGGCCTGGCTTTAATCGGTACCACCCATTTTCCCTTTTGTGTATCCTTATGCTTTTCAGAACTGAGACCCCAACTCTATGATCACCAGTATGTAGCATTGACATATGGGAATATTTTACTTATATTTGCTTCTTCAGTCTGTTTGGATCTAAGATTGTTAAACATAGAGATCAAATCTGAAATATTAATCATCTTGATGTTCAAATAAAACACATACTTTGCTTTATATAGACTAATGACTGAGGTTTTCCATTTTCATCTGAACATTTGGGGGGATATGTACATAATGGATCCCTTTTTTGAGTTTGTGGATGATGATCTATTAAAGTAGATTCTTGGTTTTTGATTATTTTTGCATCTCATAATCACTGACATGCTGTGGGTGTCACTTTTGTTTTGGAAGAATCTAGAGCTGAGTGTGGGCAGGAGATTGACATTTAGGATTAATAAAAGGTATATTTTAAATCAAAGTCCATCATACTTTACTAACATTAAAAATATAGGTCCTGACTGCGTATTTTCTTTTTTCTCATATTTTCCGATAACGTATTTTTCACCCCTGCCACTCCTGAGTGCTGTTACACTCTACTCTTTTCCAAGTGTTTGCATGTAACAACACCCTTGGCACTTAATGTGAAGTGCTGTCAGTCCTACAAGGTGCTCTATGCCTGTCCCAACTTTCCACAACATCCTGCAGAAATCAATACAAAGCCGCCAGTTTGTTAATTAATCTGCAATTAAGATGTAATGAATTTTGAATGAGAAATGATTTCTTTTAAGTGTGACTGAGAACTATGCGGTTCATCCTGAAATGAGAGAAGGGCATCGTGACTTCAAGCTGCTCTAGCTCTTTGCCTGGTCTTATAATTTCCATGATCTTGGAATTTGCAACTATGAATTCAGTACATTTCTTCCTACCCCAGGTTCATCTAGGCAAGAAAGACCTGGTGGGCTAAAGACAGCATGAATTGGAGGACATTTTTAAAGGTCAAAAGGTAAGTTTAATTATTTAAAAAAAAATGTCTTGGGATACTTTATAAATCAGAGAGCTAGTTTATCTCCATCCTAGACAAGTCTTAATTAAGGTAATTTTATTCTTGTGTTTCTATACTAATTTTTCTAGGAATACAAATCCCAGACCAGTCTTTAATTAAGGTGTCAAATGTTACTGATTATTTTCACAGCTTAGTGAACAGTTCTTAACATTTATATCCTTCTATAAAAAAGGCAGGAGAGAATTTTCACATCTCCGGAGCATAATGTCATTTTATGGGTCCAAAAGTAAGTGATGTCCTCCTTAGCCACCTGAAAAAAAGCTATATTTCATCCCATTCCAAGGGCCAAGGGATGTATACCCAGATCTTCCACTTTTTCTCTCACACCACACCAGTCATTAAAGTAATTCAATTCTGTACTGTTAACACATCTAGCTGCCGTCTCCTCTATTCCCTCAGTTCCTCCTTTTATTTCTCAATTCCTAAAATATTAGCAGAATCTCCTCATAAGTATTTTTACCTTTTATTCCACTGAACTCCAACTCACCATGCCATTCATCTTCCTAGAGTACATTTCATTCATTCTTCCTATTCAAAACATTCAGTGGCTTCCCCTCCTAATCCAACAGATAAAGTTTGGCATTCAAACCTCTCTTCACTTGGTCCCAGCCTACCATGCTGACAATCTTACCTACTGCTACCATCAATTGAACCACTAAATAAAGAGCAGCTCCCTGCCATTGCCACCTGTGGCATCCTTCAGTGTCATTTTGTGCAGGTCTAAACCACAGCTATTCTTTAAATTCTCAAAGATGTAACCTCCGACACCTTCCCTGATGCTTCTGCCATGCTATGCCAAGCCCATCTGGAAGTCATCTTCCCTCCGTGGACTCCCTGTAGAATTTTATCTGTCATTTCCTTGATGACACTAGCATTTTGTATTGTTGTTCAGAATGTTTTCTTTCTCTTCATAAAGTATAAACTCCTTAAAGGAAAGACCATGTGAGATTCAGTTATCTTTTTTTGTATGTAACCAAGTGTTGGACTGTATTTTTGACATAGGAGGTCTTCAATAAGTCTGAGAAATTCTTCAATGAAGTATTGATACACAATAAAGTAAACCTAGGAAATGTTGGTGTTGTGTTGGTTATAAGCTCATTTTCCTGTAATCACTGATATTACTTTATCTGTTAACTCTAACTTATAATTATTCATTTTTGTGAGCATTACTTTTATATTAAAGTTCACTTTATTTTTTAAAGATTTTATGTATTTATTTGAGAGAAAGAGAATGAGTGGGGTGGGAAGGTGGGGGGAGTGGTTGAGGGAGAGAGAGAAGCAGACTCCCCACTGAGCAGGAAGCCTGACACTGGGCTCAATCCCAGGACCCTGGGATCATGATCTGAGCTGAAGGCAGATGCTTAACCCACTGAGCCACCCAGGGGCCCCTTAAAATTCACTTTAGTATAAAATCAAATACATGGCATGACGTTAATTCATTTAGGATTCCTTCTAGTCCTGTCACTCTCAAACCCCAAACTCTCAGTTGCCTGAACAATTTTCAAACTTAAGTTAACTTTCCAACATAAACCACTGGGGCTACCTCTCATCTCAAGAATGGCAACACATAAATTTAAAACATTCTAGTAACATTCCAAATTGTATCAGCCCCTATCATATCTCCTTATGAGGATGATGGAAGGACTGTAATTTCCAGAGTAGAGATCTATTCACATAACTCTGAGCATTGACTTCTCTCATTCAAAATGTTTTCTAATATATAAATAATGAAAGTTACATTTAAGAAGGACCAAAGTTGTTAAGTAGGAATTCTCAAGGTCCTTGCCATTCAAAAGAAAATGTCAGTTTCTTGTGGTTGTGATAGAATGGGTAAATCTGAAGGGGATGATTTATACTGTCAATTGCATAACCATATTGAATCATTTCTAAAATATAATAAACTGTAGTTGAGTGCAAACCTCCAGTTGCTGACCTCTTTATTACCTGATTCATTGTGCTACACGCACTTGGGAAGGAAAATGAGCTCATCAATCAGATGATAATGTTTACCAGTGCAAAGCTTTCTTCTGAGTTGATGACTTGCAGTAGCAAAAATACATGAATAGCTTTGTAAGCTTCCCCAGGATAAAGACTTTGCCATTTCTATATGATTCATAGGCAAACTGTTTTTCATTCTAAACACCTAACCTTTCTGTTAATCCAATATGACCAATCATAAATGCAGAAGGAGTCAAACAATTCAAGGTCTCCAAATGCATTTGAAGTCAAAAGCTCTTGTTGAGGAAATTCCCCAGTTCTATCAGTGCAGCATGCTACACTGAGCTAGGTGATCACTTCTTTAGAAGAGTGTTCCTTTTGAATTAAAGTAGGTACATGCCTTTGATTTGGAATATTACCATTTTGTTATATCTGAAGAAGTAAATAAAAGAAGTAAATAAAAGAAGAAGAAAATAAAAAAAGTTTTATTTTCCTTTTTTTATAAAAAAAGAAGCTCTGAAGTTATATCCAAGCTTTGGCTACCCTCAATTCAGAAAATGCCCCACCCAATTAGAATGTAACTATCTGGTAAGAATCCATTCTAGTCTTCTTAACCCATTCCCTGCCTCATCTTGCTTTCCAACATTTCTCTAAAAACAAATAGCTCCTAGATTAGCATTTCTATTGTATTATTTTTTTTATTTATTTACTTGAGAGAGAGAGAATGAGAGATAGAGAGCACGAGAGGGAAGAGGATCAGAGGGAGAAGCAGACTCCCCGCTGAGCAGGGAGCCTGAGGTGGGACTCGATCCCGGGACTCCAGGATCATGACCTGAGCCGAAGGCAGTCGCTTAACCAACTGAGCCACCCAGGCGCCCTCTATTGTACTATTTTTAATGGTGTTCCTTCATTTCTTTACCTCTGCTCAAAAACCATTAATAGTTTTCTCTTGTTTCAAAGACAATATCCATACTACATATCTTGGCACTCCAGATCCCCTTAAAACCTTTCCCAATCTCATATACAACCCCTGTACTGCAAGAATCTGAACCTATTTCCAAACTCATTTTCCAAAATAATTTACATCGATTAGCATCTACCACTGTTCTCTCAAACAGGCACTTAACCTTTCTTTTATCCCTGTTGTATTTGCCTTCCCTGTACATGCAAGACCTCCATCCCTATTTCGATTGTAAGCCAAGGCTTACCCTCCTTGTAGGCTCAGCCCAAAGCTGAGGGAAGCCCTTAATGAATATTCAAGGTCATGATGGTAGAGTTGTAAGGTCAATTCTTCTTCCAGGAAATGCAAGATGAAAGAATCGTTCAGTAATCATTTCATTTTAGACCCTAATGTGTATGTGTGTATGGGGATGGGAGGGACGGTTTGAAAAATATATGTCAATATATTTCAATATGAAATTGAAAATATATGTCAAATATTCAGCCCAAAGCTTAGAATTTAGGTATTTGTTGTAGCAAACAATACAGGTTGACACCATTGCTCTGTTGCTGCCTTCTAACAGGGCTGGAAAACAACACTTTTGCAGACCATATAGTTTTGGAAAGGTTTTCTCGGGTGTCTGGAAAACTGACCTTCCTCTCTTCCTGCCTTGAACTTAAGAGGAGACAGACCTGAGAAAGTTATTCTGTGATCCTCTCTAGACAGGCCAAGAGACATAGGGAATAGCATGAATGCCAGCATTTATTTAAGCTATTGTTGGTGATACTTTGTTTTACTTGCAGTCAAAAGAATATCGATCTGAGGCAGAACATAGCTATTATTATTATTAGCTATTCTGGCAGCAATTTTGCCTGTGTCATAACTAATGAGCTATGTACAGAGCAAAGAACAGTTAACATGTTGGTGCTTCGTGGACACATTATCCACATGAGATTCTGCATTAAGCACATACACCTATTGTCAATGAATCACTTGTGTTTCAGAAATTTGTTTGAATACCAGAAAAAATGGAGTCTTTAAATATTTTAATTTGGGAAAATGAATTATCAAGTTGGAAGACATGATTTTGGAAGGATTTAGCTTAAGTATATCAATAGCTGGTGTTGCTGAGCATTAACTTTGTGCTAGATAAGCAATAAGCCAGATAGTTTTGGACACCAACATATTTACTTCCTTCAACTACACTACATAGTCAGTAGTATAGACTTCTATACCAAGACAGAGAGTACTCAGAAAAGTAATTTTTTCAAGATCAAACAACTAAATAGTTGCAGAGGTGGGAATTAAACTTGAGTTTGTTCAATTCTAAATCTGTAATCTTAAATACTTTACATATTCTCTCACAACATAGTTTAATCCAGAGAATTGAAAATATACAAAAATCACTATTTATAATTTGAAATCTTCCAAAATAAGTTATTTCAAAGCTATTTTTCATTCCTCCAATCAATATACATTTCATGATTACTCTGTGCATGTGCTAGGCCTTGGGAAAGCAAGATTGGACAATATGGTCATAGTTTTTGTTCTCAACAGTTATACCATTTACTAGGAAAGGCAGATGTTAAGATAAACAATAACTATTAACATAGGTCTTATGTGAGAAATTGGAGGTCACATATACTTATTTAACATCATTAGAGATTCTCCCCAGAGTTATCTAAGCTGAGATGTGGAGGATGAATAGGGGCAGGCAGACTAAAGGAAAAAGTTAAGATCATTCTTGGTAGGGTATAACTCTGACATTTAAATGAAAGAGTGGATATAGATAAGACTTAGAAGTCAAATCATAGTAGGGCATGAGAGCTTTAATAAAGAATTATTTATTCATGTGCTTTTTTAACAAAAAAAAATAGAAGTTATTGAAATAAGCTTTAAGTGTCAGAATAACATGATCGGATTTGCATTTTGGAAAGGTCACTTTGACTTATGGTGTGGCAAATAAATTAGAGGCATTTGTCTAAAATCAGCTAGAGTTTCCATTCATTTGAATACCTTTCTCAGGTTAGCAGTTCAGAGGCATTTGCAATATCCCATGTAAGAAATGGTGGCAAAGTCTTAACTTGGATGTGACAAAAGAGTCTGGAAATGCTAGTGTCTGTGCATACCCTCTGTAGCTGGCAGGATTTGGGAGATGAAAGAGCCATTTCTCTGCCTGATGCAGAAGTGATACTTTAAGGGAAGTTTCCATGCAAGAAGATGGTGAAAGCATTTGATGAAAAGTTTAAGGATGTTAGGGTGCTTTTTCATTGTATAATGTGAGTATCTTATCAAATGTAAGGATTGGGGGACAAAAAAGAGAAAAGAGAGGTTCAGTAGAGGGTAGGTCAAATTGAAACAAACAAACTGCAGTGTTTTGGAGATGAGAGTCTAAAAGAGCATTGACAAGTTCCAGGGTTTTGGATTTTTGCCTGTGAGCTTGGGAATTAGAGAAATTCCTGATGAATGGATTTATGATAATTTGAGGTTGGAAGACAATACTCTCAAAAGTCCCTTCTTGGATGAAAGGCACTGAAGTCCCCCAGGGTCTCACTGTGTCTTCCTCAGTGCCCCTCACCCCCACCCCCACCCACAGTGTCAGCTGCGTCAGGCTTTGACATCCTTATGTTGCCTGGGTCGGTCAGCTCTTGCAATGTTGGCCAGACTGAGAGGTACAGGCAAGGGAAAGAAAAAGCATGAAGAAAGGAGTTATAAGCAGAGTTCCTACCTTCATGCGATTGTGAAGACTGGGAAACTTTTTTTTCTAAATGATTACTTGTTCCCTTTAAAAATGTTATGATCCATTTTCTTCTCTTGTTTCATATTGCTGATTAGCTGGATTTTTTTTCTTTCTCTTTTTAAGTCATGGCCTGGGAACAATTATATAATGTTCCAAAGTGGGCCCCTCTTGCTGTGTCTGAGGGGCAGCAGAGGAAAAGATGTCTTGATCCCTACACTGATTGAGAATATAACAGCTTTGCAAATGAAAACCAGGAACAGGGTCTGGAAGAAAAGGCCTAAGTCACAATAGCAAAATATCACAACCTAGAAGTCTGCACATTTGTGATATATAGAGCCCAGTTTGAAGCACTCTAGACCCACACTGTCTGATGGAAATAGAACGTGAGCTGGAAGCACAAGCCACATGTGTCATTTTACATTTTCTAGTAGCTGCATTTAAAAAAGTAAAAAGAAATACTTTTAAATTGATTATAATACATTTTATTTAATAGAACATATTCAAAATACTATCCTTTCAATGGATAATTAATATAAAACAATTATTAAGAAAATATTTACATTAGGGGTGCCTGGGTGGCTCAGTTGGTTAAGCATCTGCCTTCGGCCCAGGTTATGTTCCCCCGGCACTGGGCTCCCTGCTCCGCGGGGAGCCTGCTTCTCCCTCTGCCACTGCCTATCTCTCTCTCTTTCTCTCTCATGAATAAATAAACAAAATCTTAAAAAAAGAAAAATACATATTTTATTTCATACCAGGTATTTGGAATCCAGTGAGTATTTTATTTTATTTTTATTTATTTATTTTTTGGAATCTGGTGGGTCTTTCAGATATCCCAATTCAAAATAGCCACATTTCAAGTTCTCAATAACTACATGTGTCTGGAGCCTACCATATCGGACAATTCTTGTTTTGTGTGAGTTATCAAAATACTAAATTCAGAAAATATTTTGTTGGCTTTTGAGTGTTTTGAAAAGATTTACAAATACCCATATACTGCTTCATTAATAAGAAAGCTAAATATATTACTTTCCCTCTCCAGATTTATTTATATAGAAAAATGCAGTAATTTCTATAGACAACCAGCAATTGGTAGGCATTAAACTAGGATACCCTAAAGGATTTTGTAGTCTAATCTGGAAAAAAATAGATAAGCATGCTAAGTGCTATATTAAGGGCACCAGATTGATTTCAGGGTACATGGGATGAAACAAACCCAGACTAGTGTGGTCATAGGTAAAATTTAAAAAGCAATATTGTCAATATTGGATTATAGTTCATACAGGTGAGATCATGTTACTTCCTTCTTGCTCAGAACCTAAAATTCAAAAGTCTTAAAGTGGCCAATAAGGCCAGAAATAATTTGCCCTCCTGAAACTCTCTGACTTTCTCTCTTTCCACCCCCCAACCCCACCACCTTGAGCTTACCCCGATTAGCAGGGCTGGTCCCTCACTTGGACTTCATTACACTAAATATATTCCCACCACAGGGTCTTTGCATGCACTCTTTCCTCTACCTACAACATCATCCACTTAGATAACCAAAAAGCTTCTTCCTACATGTCTCTCCTCAAAGAGGCTGCCCCTAAACACCCTAGTTAAAATAGCACCTTCCTCTACACTTTACCTTTCTATCCTGCCTCATTTTTCTTCATACTGCTTAATATTACACTAATAATTTATTTTGTGTATCAACTTGGCTGGGCCATGGTGCCCAGATATTTGATCAAACGTTACTCAGGATGTTTCTGTAAAGGTGTTTTTACAAAGAAATTAACATTAAATCAGTGGACCTTGAGTAAAGCAGATTACCTGCTATGGTGTGGGTGGGCCTTGTTTAATCAGCTGAAGAGCTGTATAGACCAAAAACTGACCTCCCCCGAGCAACAGGGAATTCCGTAAGAACACAGCCTTTGGATCTAGACTCAATTCCTCTCTGGATCTCCAGCCTGCTGGCTGGGCCCAAATTTAAATTTACAAAATCTTCACAGTAATATGAGCCAATTTCTCTGGAGAACCCTGACTAATACAACCGCCTAACCTTCTAAATTTTTTTTAAATTATTTATTTGCTGTACTTTTTCCCCTACTAAAATGTAAATCCCTGGCAGCGGGAAATAGTCTGTTTTCTTCCCTACTGTATTCCCAGCATGAAGGAGCTGAAGGAACTCAATAAATATTTGTTGAGTTGTTCAATACATTAATGAATAAATTCTGCTCATGTTGACTGCTTTGAGTGGAATAATTCTGAGCAAGCAGCAATGGATACGATCAGCTACACAGTAATAATAGATTTTACAGAACCTCAGTATCTTGCCTTTTCTAAGACTCATAAAAGAAAGAACAAGTTTCTTTAAATGTGGTACCTTTACCTAATCACTAATCTTTTATATCAATGCTAATAGTAATTATATACCATACTCCAAGGAAAAGATCCCAGAAACACATGTTCACCCTTGAATGACCATATCCTTCTGAATCTCAAATAGAATGTAGCAGTTCAGCATATGTTCAAAAAACATTAGCAACAATCCATAAATTGTCAGACAAGGCAAAAAAAAAGGCGAAGAATGAAAGCTTCAAATGACCCTCATACCAAAATTTCCTTTGCTGATTTCATCCCCATGAAATACAGTAAGAACTTGAGGGACACCTGGGTGGCTCAGTCCGTTGAACAGCTGCCTTCAGCTCAGGTCATGATCCCAGGGTCCTGGGATTGAGCCCCACATCGGGCTCCCTGCTCAGCATAGAGTCTGCTTGTCCCTCTCCTTTTGCCTGCTGTTCTGCCTCCCTGTGCTCTCTCTCTCTGTCAAATAAATAAAATCTTTAAAAAAAAAAGATTGACTAATGATGTGTGTGTATGCATTGTGCCCATGTAAAGGGATACATTCACTTACTTATTAATGTTATTATTGTTTTTTCCTTTTCTCCCTATCACTGAAACTCAGTTATTATATCTCACATCTACTTCAGAAGCTAATGACTACATCATGCATTTTTTCTCTGAAATATAGGTTATATTTACACATCTGAGAAAAGACAAATATGTTTGCAAATACACACAAAGTGTGACTCATATAGTTTTATGGAAGCGTTACTGTAGAATCATTTGCATATGGGAGTAGGAATTGTTTCCTTTTTTTTAAAAAAGATTTTATTTATTTATTTGACAGAGAGAGACACAGCGAGAGAGGGAACACATCAGGGGGAGTGGGAGAGAGAGAAGCAGGCTTCCTGCCGAGCAGGGAGCCCGATGCGGGGCTAGATCTCAGCACCCTGGGATCATGACCTGAGCCGAAGGCAGACGCTTAATGACTGAGCCACCCAGGCGCCCCAAAGGGAGTAGGAATTGTTAAAACAAAACAAAACAAAGACATTGCAAAAAAATTAACATTCCCATTTTAGTTTGCTAGTCAGAATAAAGGGAGTACAGCTTGTGGAAGGGAACAGAGCCTTAGTGTTGAGAGCAGGGCACTCGGGTTCTAACACTGCCAATGACTGAGAAAAGACCGGAGGGTCATTCTAACCACTGTGGACTTCTGTTTCCTCAAACTCAAAGTGAGAGGATATTTTCCAGCTCTAAGATGCTCTTTGGTTTCATGAAATAAGTAATCCAAATATGCTGCATTGAGGAAATGCTCCTTTTTGAAGAACACCCTAAATATCGAAGCCGCAATGGGCTAGAGATGTTAAAAAAAAAAAAAAAATCATCAAGAACAACTTTATCCAAATCTTTCCTTTTGGAATGAAGACTTTCAAGAATAGGAATATTTAGGGGCGCCTGGGTGGCTCAGTTGGTTAAACTGCTGGCTTCAGCTCAGGTCATGATCCTGGGGTCCCAGAATCAAGCCCCACCCTGGGCTCCCCACTGAGTGGGGAGTCTGCTTCTCCCTCTGCCTCCTCCTCTCCCCCTGTTTCTTCTCTCTCTCTTGTTCACTCTCTCTCTCTCAAATAAATAAATAAAATCTTAAAAAAAGAATAGGAATATTTAGTATATGTGTGAAATCCCATAATTAGCTTCCCAGAGCCCTTGGTTTATAAGCCAGAACTCCAACCACATGTACTCTGTTTTCTAGAAATGAACATTCATCTATTTATTTCATTCTTTCCAAAACTTTTTTGAATGGTAAAAGCCTTATTCCAAGACCTTCAAATCTTTTTAAACACTTTATGTTACAGAGGGCCCTGAATTTTTAAGCCCTTGGCTGTCAGACTATGACAACTGAAACAGAAACCTGCAAAGAGTCACTTGTAAAGTTGTCAAATCAAATCTGAGGACAGACAATTTCTATCAGTTTCCATTTGCATACAAACCTACATCTTAGAAATAGTTTTTCAGGAGCTAATGCTTCATGATGAAACTCCTCCTTCTGTGCTATTTTCAATTTAAAAACCTAGTTAGGTAGTCATTAGTTCCATACTTCTTTAAAAAAAATATAAATATATTTTAAAGGAGGGGCTCTCAGGTTTAACCTAGCTAGTTCAGGTACAGGGAAACACTTGAGAGCTTATTTTGTCCAATGGGATAAGAAGAAATGCAATGTTGATTTCATCTTTTATGCCCCTTAATATAATAAAACCTCTTAAACTTTCTACTGTTGATTTATTGTAGAATTTTATTGCAGAAGAAATATTTTAGTACATTTGACTGAAGCCATCCATTTACCTTACTAGTTCACCATGCCTTGTTGCCCATGCTTTTGAATAATTTTGAATCGGTATATGAGTTTACATATTCTAAGGTAGGTAATGCTGCCCAAAAGATGTGAGAACTATAGCAACACCAATGTACACATCTAATCACCTCCATGTTTTCTCCATTAGGCCTCCATGGAACAATGACACATGGTTGATAACTGGAAAGAGGATCTATGAAAATACGGAGTAGAAACTTAAGTATGAAAGAGAGGATGAAAGACACAGATACAAACCCAGAGGCAAAACTTTGTCGAAAGACTGAAAGAGAAAGCTCTAAAGAACACATTCATTCATTTATTGGATAGTTATTCAGTATTTAGTGTAGGATGGGTACTACATAGTAATGGGAACCCACAAGAAGGTCTGAGGAGCTCAGGAAAAGGAAACGTCTATGTCCTGTCGGAAAGGTTGCTATAGCCTTCACAAAAGAGATGATATGTGAATACTCAATGAATACATACATAGATATCCGTAGGCAGAGGAGACTTGAGGCTTAAGCATTTTTAAAAACTAATAGTAGGATTAAACAGGAAGGTGACTTGTTTGGTTGGCACATTCCATTTGTTTAAGAATAAATGCCAAGAATCGGTTGAGAAAGCGAAGAGGTCCCAGTCCTAAACAGTAGAGTATCCACAGCAGTTGTAGAGCATAGAAATGACACAATCGTATTTCTCTTTTAAGAATCAAGGACCAGGTATGGGACAGACCGGTAACATAGAGACTAGATAACAGGGTCTTGCAATAGTCCAGGAAAGAGTTTTGGGAATGTCAACAAAGGTTTTGGTGGTGAGCACAGAGAGGAGGTGAAGATTTGGGCAGGAGACTACACTACATCTCAGGTGTCATAAACTGTCACTGTACCATTTGTATGCCACATTATGCACGTGTGTCTGGATAGAACATTCAGCAGGACTAACACTTCCCTGAGCCAGCATTCAGCCCTTTATTAAGCACCTCTAGGGACAGTTGGCTGACCTCAGTGAAAAACATTCCCTGACATCCCTCTCCCCCATGCCACATTCTTCCTAGCCTTGTTTGCTCCTCCCTATAAAAGAAATTTTCTTCCTCCCTGACATTTGCAGATCTTATGGCCAGAGTATTCTTCTTGTTACCGCAGTCTCCAAAAACCCTTTCCAATAAGGTCTCTACTTTATTTGCTTTTGATGGTTTAGTGATTCTTATTTGTTCAGATTTCAAATTGCTCCTTTTTTTTTTTTCCTCCTAGCTCCTCTGTGTGCTATGTATTATTCCTCTGGAATGTGGACTTACTTTAAGGAAAACATTTCCTTTAGCATCTATTTAAAATACCCACATTTTCAAAGAGAATGTCTATGTCAAAGCAGAAGTTGCAAGGCGTGAATGAAATGATACACATAAAGCAGTCACTACAGGGTCTGGAACAGAGTGAGCCCCCAATAAGTGTTGGTTGATGTTATTGTTACTTTTCTAAATGTTACTATATAATGCAGATCTTAGGTCTTCATTTTCTCTGGGAAAATTCTTTCTTTTGCTCCTAACACGGAAGATAAAATCCAAATTCCTTAACATAATTCACATGGTCTTTCATGATGAGGATCCTGTCTACCTATTAGCTCCATCGTGGAATGGATGCTTCATGCTTTATTGACCTGCCGGGTCCTGCAAATAAGGCTTCCTAATCTTGCATATGGTCTTTCAACTTCCCCAAATGCCCTGCCTCTCATTCTCCAATTAATATGAAAAACAATTTCTGCATATTTTATACTGTAATGAAGTGTCAGGAGCAAGTCTTAAATGACCCTTCTTAGAGATCATTTTTTTCTTTTTTTTTTAGTATTTCTGTAGTTGGGATCATTTTTTCTGATTTTATTATAAATACAATACCATTGAATAAGCATTTCTATGTAATTAAAATATTTTTATAAACATACTTATCAGTGGTTGCATGACAGTTCATTTTATATAGAATCTATAATTTATGTGACAAATTTAGTAGTGTGTAGCTTTTTATGTTTCATTTATTTTCTGGCTATTATGAATAAGATTATAGTGAGTTTATGTACATATACATTTATCAACATTTTTGGTAATTACCCATAGTTTCATTATGTTCATAGAATCATTTGCCAGAACCAGATCACTAGATCAAAGTATATAAATATTTTAGAAGTTTATACTCCCAGAAGTGCATGAGAAAGTTCTCTTCGCATTGCGTACTCACCAACATTGCATTGGTTCTTTTTTTTATCTTTTGCTAATTTATTCTCATTCTGTAGCCTAATAAAAACAATAACAATAATGATTTTTGAGCACAAGTCATATGCTAGACTTACTAGGAAATGAATTTTTTTAATTATTCATGTCATTTTCACTGTGATGTTTTAAATGATTACTTAATCATCATATTGACCCATTTCTTTTCTGAAATAGCAGTTCATATCATTTCCTCATTCCTCTAGCTGGGTCCTAATATTGTTTTTATCATCTTGAATGAGAGCCTTATATAGTAAAATACGAATCTTTTACTTTCCATTCTATTATTGACATTTTAATTTATTCAATTGTATTTGAATCTTCTATTTATGTTTACAGTTAAAGCAATTAATGCTTATTTTAAAAATTTTATAATATAATATATAGGATAATGTTATTAGCTAGATAATTAAAATTATCTGTAAGCCCATGTTTTTTCATTTTAATTATTTAACATCTGGAAAATAATATTTAATTATCTTTCCAACGTAAGATTTTAGCATATTGTCTAGATTTCCTGTGTAGGTATAACATATACATTATATGAGAATAAATAAATGAATATTTTGCTTTTTTAGCTAAATGACTATATAAATGAATTAACTTTATTCTTATATTTAACAATTACCCTATTACTAGGCATTTGTGTGAGTCCATTTGTTTTAAACATTCTTTTAGATGATGTTATGATAAATATCCTTGCATGTAAACATTTGTGTTATTTTCTGATTATATCTTCAGGTGAAATTTTGGGAGACTGAATTACGAATTTATATGAAGGTATTTGCTACAGAGATCCGGCCTTGGGCAATTGTGAGAGCTGGCTAAGCAGTCTATGCAAGCCTGTTATCTGCACGTCCAATGCTGGAGCTTGAAGTCTGCAAGGCAGGTAGTCAGGAAGGGAAAATGGATATAAAGAAGTGGGGGAGAGTGGCACCAGGAAAGGAAGTATCCAGTGAGTCTGTTTCTCTGATTAAAACCTAACATTCAGAAAAAACAGAAATGCAGGAACTATTATGACAATAAAGAGAGCTAATTCTTGCATCACATTTGCTATATCCAGACACTGTTGTAAGAGTTTGATACATAATAAAACTTCTAATATCCATAATAATAGCCCTACAAGATCATGACTATTATTCTCCTTTTTTTCCATGAGAAAAATTAAGGCACAGAGGTATTAAGTAACTGCTAAAGGATGCTTAGGTAATATGCTTATATCCTAGACAATTTTGACGACAAAACAATATAGTGATACCTTCTTTATTATGATGTTTTTGTTTTGTTTGTATTTGTTCTTGGGTCCCTCCCCACCCCTTCACCCCCACCCTGTTGTCAAAATTTGATCGCAGGTAAGGATCTGCTGGGAGGCAGTCTGAAGCAGGGTCAGAAGCCAGAGGCTGGAAAGGTCTATGGTCATTCTGAATTTCCAATGTGACCTCCAGCAACTCAACTTGCTTGAGTTTTGTTTTCCTCATTGTTAAAACATTGAGTGATTTAATGTATTGGCTCCATGGTGTATTCATTCTGCATGTGTTGTTGTCTTTAGACATTTGAGTTTAAGCTCAAATTCTGGAAGTTGTTTTTAAAATGAAAAAAGCCGCTTCATGAGGTTGTAAAATTTGAAAGAATAAGGGTAAGAGGGGGAGAAGGAAATTTCTTTTGCACATGCATAAAAGCACTCATTAAGATTTACTAGATATATCTGAAACTGCTTTATCTCAAAAGAAACGATCTATACAAAGAGGGTTAGAACAATCAAAAACAATTTACTGTTACTTAACACAGAATAATACATTTAATTTGTCTTGAATGCAGAGAATCAGCTAGACTAGAAGGAACAATAAGAGTGTAGAAATCCAAAGTGGTGCCTGGAGACTCTAATTCAATAGATTGGGGTGAGGGTCAAGAAATCTATATTTTCAAAATGCCCAGGTCCATCCGAAGTGCAACTGATTTGGGAGCCATCACTCTAGGTACCATGAGGTTCTGAAGTTTGTACCTAATGATATAAAGGATTAGACTTATATTTTAGAACAACCTCTTTTTGCCATATTGGAGAATGGATTTGAGTGGAAAACCGAAGAAAATCTGAACAACCTCACAAATTAAAGATTTGCAATATTTTCCAAAGAAATGAGACAGAGCAGTTTTATCCATATTTTCAAAAAGAAATTAAATTAACATGTAAAACATAAATACATTAGAGGTGATTCTCAAAATTGTGCAAAGTATGTCTTTACATTAACCTCACTTTACAAATGAAGACGCTAAGGCTTTCTGCCGCAGATTTACCTTCCCATGGAAGACTTGTGGCTTCTTCATTAGTGGGAATCTTGTAGTCAGAAAATCCAAATCTGTACATACTACCATGACATTGAATTTTATGTTCCAAGGAAAGGCATTTAAGCCTCAAGTCCTCAGTTTCTAGTTTTATGAAAAAGGGATGATAAAATAATTCCTTTTAGATTACCTATAAGGACTAATAAGAAATGGGCTTAGCAGGTTTTTGATACATGTTAAAAATTATTACTATAATTTAAACTACATCAGATGGTCATAAAAAACAACAAATACAATTTTAAAAAACTTTATTTTGGGGGGCACCTGGGTGGCTCAGTCATTAAGTGCCTGCCTTTGGCTCAGGTCATGATCCCAGGGTCCTGAGATAGAGCCCCACATCAGGGTCCCTCCTCAGCGGGAACCTGCTTCTCCGTCTCCCACTCCCCCGGCTTGTGTTCCCTCTCTCGCTGTGTCTCTCTCTCTCTCTGTGTCAAATAAATAAATAAAATCTTAAAAAAAAAAACCACTTTATTTTTATTTATTTATTTTTTCATCAGCTTTAGGTTTACAGCAAAATATAGATGATGGTACAGGGATATTCCAGATACTCTCTGTGCCCACACATCATGGCCTCCTCCTCCAGGAATAACAGCCATCCTTCCTCCAAGGGGACATTTGTTAAAATTGATGAACCCACAATAACACATCATAACCTGAAGTTTACCTTAGGACCCACTCTTTCAATTGTACATTCTCTGGGTTTGGACAAATGAATAGTGACATAAAGTCATCATTATAATATAAAAAGTATTTTCACAAAATTATTTTATTTCCATAAAAAATCTCTGTGTTCACCTATTCATGCTACTCCTCCTTCAACCCATAGCAACCATGGCAACCCTCTATCTCTTTCTTGTCTTCATAATTTTGCCTTTTCGAGAATGCCATATAGTTGGAATCATCTAGTATGTAGCCTTTTCATATTGGCTTCTCTCACTTTGTAATATGCATTTAAGGTTTCTCCATGTTTTTTTGTAGCTTGATAGTTCATTTTGTTTCAGTGCTAAATAATATTCTAGTGTTTGGATGTACCACAACTTATCCATTCACCCACTGAAGAACATCTTAGTTGCTTCCAAGTTTTGGCAACTGCAGATAAGGCTGCTATACACATCTGTGTGCAGGTTTTTGTATGGAAATAAGTTTTTAACTCCTTTGGGTAAATACCAAGGAGCACAATTGCTGGATCATATAATAAGAATAGGTTTAAGAAATCGGCAGACTGTCTTCCAAAGTATCTGTGTCATTTTGCATTCCCACCAGCAATGAATGAGAGTTCCTGTGTTTGGTGTTTCAATGTTTTGCATTTTGGCAATATAATGTACCCATAGAATATACAACACCAAGAGTGAACCCTTAGGTAAACTATGGAATTTGGGTGATAATGATGTATCAATGTAGATTCATCAATTGTAACAAATGTACCACTCTGGTGGAGGATGCTGATAATGGGGAAAATTGTGTGTGTTTAGATGCAGGGAATATATGGTAAATTTCTGTACTCTCTACTCAATTTTGCCATAACCTCGAAACTACTCTAAAAAATAAAATTTATAAAAAATATGAGCAAAAGCAGGATATGCAAGGACAGAGCTAGAGAAGCAAAACTAAGAAAAAATATGTGTGCAAATAGATAAGTGTAGTAGCATATGCCTGTGTGTGTGTTAGTACTGTACATATGTACACATAATATAAAATATATGCAATTGTAGAAAATTATATAAATATCACTCATTTTAAAGTAGTCAATCTAACCCTCTGACAGTTTCTGCCAGCAGGTCAGCCAGCTCTACTTTGATCTGTTCCAGCACTGGAAACTAAACATAAGCCAGTTTTCATTCTTATCATCCTTTCATTTCTTTGTAGGAAATTCTTGATTAAGATAAAACAAAATAATAGAAGTTAAGTGAATTCCAACCATTTGTCCGTGTTTGTGTATGTGTATGTGTAATGTTTAGAGCTGAAGATGGTTGATCCAAGTTCAATCATGGTATGACTCAAGAGGAAAAAATAAATTGAGAAAAGAGGAGGAATAGAGAAGAGGAAGGAAATGGGAAGGCAAGAGAGAAGAATAAAGGAATAAAATGGGATTGAGTGGAGGCAAATTGTGATGTGGAAATGATTTTGAAAATAATCTTGAAGGAATGAACCAGAAACAAGGTAACCTTGTCTCTACTTTTTCCATGTCCTACAACGTCTGTTATCAACACAGTCCACCTGGATATCATTTCATTGTATTACAGAATGAACATAGAAGCTGGTGCCATTTCCTTTTGGATCATAAGTTTGTATTTTTCAGAAAATAATAGATGAGCATTAAATTGAAAGTAAGAAAAATTCAAAATCACATAAGACATGATTTATAAATATGCCAGCTATACACAATACGAATTAGTAACATAGACATTGGTGCATCCTCACTTCAAAGTTCAAGTAGGCCCTTGACAATGTTGACCCTTATCTGAGCCATCTTTCTTGGCAGGACAGATCTAGAAATCTTCCCAACATTTTTTTGTAGCTAATGACAAAGGACTGCTTTGTCTTCACATATTTTGTTTATCAGCACCACCTCCACTCTTCTTCAATGACCCCTATAGAACTCACAGATATGACCCACCTCCACCCTTTCTCATGACTCCCAGAAAACTCAGGGATGACTCCTTGGTTTACTCGCCTCTGTAAAACCCCAAGTCTCACTCATTTTCTTCAAGATGGTCCTCACTAATGAAAATCCTCTCTATTGCAATAACCTCAATACAATTAGCTCCCTAATTTGGAGGTAAATTTTGTCTTCCACACATTCTCGTCTGTATCTTAGCTTAGCATTTTGGGAACTCCTTACAGTGTGCTATCGTGTGACTTACCACTTCGTAGCTGCTGCTTTCCTCAGGGGACCATTTGTTCTGTTTATTTTGTTTTAGCACTAACTTCATTGTACTGTGTACTGTCACAACGTCACATTGTTTAGAATATGAACTTCTTATTTCAGGAGCCAGTGCTACTTCGTATCTTTGAAAACAATCATAGACCCCACAGCATAGGTATTTTATAAACGAATGAATTCAGTAGGACAATGAATGCAGTAGGACAATCTACAACACTGACATGAAACTTTTGCCTAGAAGACACACAGTGTCTATGGGTTTTCTTGTCTCCTTCAAGAGTGTTTGGTTAACTGCAGAACTTGTTATCTAAAAGGAATTTCTTACCGATGAATTTTAATTAAAAGCATTTTTATGTTCTCTGTAGTTACTTTAGATAGTAATTATAGTTGCCTTCCCAGCTCCTCTAACTAAATTGGTAGAAGGTTGTCGAAGACAGCCTGAAACCATCCTCGTGTATCGGTTATATATTGCTGCATAATGAACTAACACAAAACTTAATGTCTTAAAATAATAATATTTATTCAGCTCAGGCATCTATGGGTCTGTTGAGCACTTCTTTTTTATCATGTATAAACTCCATCATGAATCTGGTCAGCTACGAGTCATTTCAGTAGGCTGGGCTGGGCTGGGCAATTGTGGCTTCAGCTGGGGCTCATTCACCTGTCTGATGATTGACTGGCTGCCATCCTAGCATGACTGGCAACTAGGCCACCCAGCTTACATCTTCTAATAGGCTAGTTTTGTCTTGTATTCATAACATGACAGGAATACAAGAAGGAAACCAAAAGCACATAGATTCCCTGAGACCTAGGCTTAGAAATGGTATACAACTATATGCTACTGACCAGATTGAGTCATGAGGCCTGCTCAGGGTCAAGGGTGGGGAAAAAAGAATCATCTTTTAATGGAAAGAGCCACCAAGTCACATTAAACGAGTGTACTTCCCATGGAGGAATGAGGCATTGGAAGTATTTCTGCAATCAGTCTGTAATACATTATTTGTATGAATCTGAACAATTTTACTTGGAAAATTGTCCCTTAGGATAAGTAAATAAAGTGGCTGTACCAACTTGCATTCCCACCAACAGCGTAAGAGGGTTCCCCTTTCTCCACAACCTCCCCAACATTTGTTGTTTCTTGCCTTGTCAATTTTTACCATTCTAATGGTGTAAGGAGGTATCTCAATGTAGTTTTGATTTGAATTTCCCTGATGGCTAATGATGATGAACATTTTCTCATGTGTCTGTTAGCCATCTGTATGTCTTCTTTTGAGAAGTGTCTGTTCATGTCTTCTGCCCATTTTTTGACTTGATTATTTGTTTTTTGGATGGAACTGGAGGAGATTATGCTAAGTGAAATAAGTCAAGCAGAGAAAGTCAATTATCATATGGTCTCACTTATTTGTAGAACATAAGGAATAGCGTGGAGGACATTAGGAGAAGGAAGGGAAAAATGAAGGGGGGGGAGTCGGAGGGGGAGATGAACCATGAGAGACTGTGGACTCCAAGAAACAAAATGAGGGTTCTAGAGGGGAGGGGGGTGGGGGGATGGGTTAGCCCAGTGATGGGTATTAAGGAGCGCACATACTGCATGGAGCACTGGGTGTTATACAAAAACAATGAATCATGGATCATTACATTAAAAACTAATGATGTAGTGTATGGTGACTAATGTAACACAATGAAATAAAATTAAATTAAAAAAATAAAAATAAATAAACAGGCTTTCCACCAAAAAAATAAAAAAGGATAAGTAAATAAAAAGCCAATCCTACAGAAGTAGTTCAATGCAAAGATATTTAAGATGACAAGGGAGACAACTGAAAATGAAGAAGAAAATGAACATTAATATTTGGTGGCCTACTTTGTATCAAGGAGAGCATGTGCTCTGCACATTTCATGTATTAGGTGATATGATTCTCACTATAAAGCCCCTCCCCAAAAAAACATTATCCCCATTTTTTTTCAAATAATGAAACTGAAGTAAGAGAGTTTTAACTATATTTCTCAATGTACCATTACAAATAAATGGCTGGACCACGATTCCAATTCCATTCCCAAATTCAGGTTCTTTAGCTGGTCACAACTGTTGCTGAAACACTACTTTTCTGTCTGTGTTTTCATTGTTTATTTAATTCCCTAACAGTATGAGAAACCTGAGAAGACAGAGGCCTTGCATCCTTTCCACCACCCATTAGTTCTAGCAGAATGACGCTATTGGTTTATAAATATGACTATGTTCCAATGTCTTATTATTAAAAGAAAAAAAACTCAATTAATTGGACTCTGAATAGAAAATTCTATGGCAGTGGTACTAAAAAAAAATAATAATAATGGAATATTCTTGGAATCAACAAGGACACAACGAGAATTTTTTTTTCTTCATGATTATAGTTCCAAAGCTCATTAACTCCCCTACAATTTCCATGAATAAAAAGCATAGGCAGTCACGGGCAGGGGTGAAGGGAGGAAGACTACTTCAGTCCCATACTGAATAATTCTGTAATAAGATAGTGAATAAAAAATATGTTTTCATCAAGTAATCCTATCCACAAAAGACAGATCTGTTCAGTATGGTCCCCAGGAGGATGAGGTAGCCATAGGGAATCTCTGCTACTTCTGCTTTCTCCCCCTTTTGTTCAGGAGGCAGAAACAAATCTTCCCAAAATGAACCCTTTAAATATGAAACGATCACCAGAGGCTAATTGAAACAGCAGACAATTGAAACAAATTATGCATTCTTCCCTTAGATAAGAGACTTAAATTATAAATCCTTCAAGTCTAGAAAGTGTGAAATAAATTGAAATGCAATTAAATGTCAGAATTAATGACATCTCCAAGTTATTTCTTATAGCATCTCTTGAAATGCTTTGAGGTTTTGGGAATGCTGTATTTATCTTAATCAAGCTTATCTCAAGTTTTGTTAAAAAAAAAAAAAAAAAAGCAGGCCTTAAAATCGGGCCTTCAGTCTCTACCTGAAAATGCAGGGCTCTTTTTTTTTTTTGCTTTGCTTTGTTTCCACCCACCCCATTCTTCCTTCACTGGCATTTGATTGAGCAGTAGGCAGCATGACTTGTTTCAAATCAAGTCAGTTCTATCTTCCTTGTTTATTATTATGTGAAGTTTATTGAAACAGATGATTATATTGAGTTTCATGCTGGAAACTGTACAAAATTGTTAATCTTGTGAGTACAATCACCTCCATGAGCTGAGGAGCTGGTGCTGTTGTTGAATTCAGTTTGAATGGATATCAACGTGATTTGTTTGGCTGTCTCTGTTTTTCTGGATATGTGGGTGAGCGGCTAAAATGACCCGGTTGAACCAAGGGCGGAGATCTGTGATAAGAACTGGTGAGGTATCTTGTGCATGTGTCCCCAACGTCTTAGACAAGCAGGGACAATGGTTCCCTCACATATACACATACTGGATAAATAAACCAATTTCTCTACCACTTAAGAAGGCATCGGGGCTAATGAATGACCAAGTGCCAATTCTTCCTAAACATATCAAACTTTATGCTGCTTTTATGAAGTTTTGGTTTGGACAGGTCTTACACTGAGACAAAAGAAACTTTATGCTGATGCCAAAAGCTCTGTGGAACAAGATAAGTAATTATAAAAAAAAGAAATATCATCTACTTTTGAGTCTAAAAATCACTGTCATTACTTTAATGACAAACAAATAAAAGGCTATGTTAAAAAAAATTTATTAAAAAAATGAGACAAATAGGGTAGTCATCTTCCCAAATTTCAGGGAAATTACATGAACTCTTTTCTCTGAGAAAGTCTGAGATATACCACGTGGCTTGTTTTTACTTATTACAAATTAAAGGGCCTCTGATCCCAGTGCTACTTCATAGGAGTCTAATTATACAAAAATACTAGAAAGAAAGAAAGAAACAAGCCATATAAAAAAGAAAGTTTAATTTAGGGCTGGGAGCAAAGAATGTAGACTTCAAGGTCTAGACTCAAGGGAATGAATTCCTGTATTTCCATTCAAACATCAGGCAAGAGTTCTTTTGAGATAAAAGCTGTGACTTTATATGAACTAATGTCATGTCACTCTATGTGTAAATCTACCAAATTAATGTCATTATAAAGCTGTATAACCTCAAAGGAATTAAATAAATAAACAACATCACTCAGAAATTCGTTTCCTTACACATTAGTCAAGATCAAGTTCTGTGGCTGGAAAAAAATTAGTTATTTTCCATGTTATAAAAACTTGACATACATTTTTTTTTTCCTAAATCATACTATTAGGAAATGTCTGAGTGGGCCTGTCTGGTCTGTTGATCATATACTAAACCATCTTGACTGCCTTATATTCATTGTCTAGACTAGATTGTAAATTCCAAAAGAGCAGGGACAGTATATCATTGTAATTTGAAATTAGAGGCCCTCCTGCAAATATTTAAAGAAAAAAGTCTTCCTTAATTACAAAGTAAGCAAATGTCCCATTGGCATATCTCATTTCATGCTCTCCCCTTTCCCAGTGCCTCCTTCCCCCTCACTGCCATTACATATTTTCATGTAGGGGATGCCTGAGCAATATCTGTGGCTCACATCTGTCTTATTCTTTAAGAAGTCACTCTTACTATTACAGAAAACCAAAAGGAAAGCAACAGAATTGAAGCCTTTATTATGTCTTCATCAAACATTTAGTAAAACTGTATGAGTCCATGTAAAATCTGTTGATATCTGTGTAAGGTGTACATTGTAGTTAATAGCCTTTACGATGTTCAATTCGTAGTTTTGATAATGCAAATTTTATATTTGGAGCAATCTGAGTGAAAGATACAGGAGAACTTTGTGCCCAATTTCTTGTGAGTCTTAAATTATTTTTAAAAAAGTCTAAAAGAATAGAAAATAAAAACAGCCCTACTGTGTGACAGACATGGTGTTAGGTGTTCATATAATATTAAATCAGTGAATTAAATTCAGGAAGAATAAAGTGCAATTATTTCTGTGTTCAGATAAATTGGTTTTATGTGTGTGTTGGGGTGTCACACTTGAACAACTAAATATTCTAAGCAATAAATGAAGTGAATGAATCTAAGGATCTATGTCCATTCTGACAACAAATATAATTATACTCCAACACAATATCATCAATCAATCTAAAATCAGACAAAGTATTTCCATTCAAATCCATCTTATCCTGCTGAAACAGCACTGTTCTGTTCTAATCTGTGATCAACTCTTCTTGATTTAAAATGTTAAAATTTTTCAGATCCACCCATTTCTCTACCTTCTCTATAGCTACCACCTTAGTCTACATCACCAACAAGTGTGCCTGGAGGTGACCTTTGAACCAACCTCTATACTTTCTATCTTCACCCCCTCTATAATTGCCTCCTACTTTACTAGACTGTAAACTCCGCAGGATAAAAATAGTGATCATGTATTTATTTTAGGTTGGAACTCCACCAGAAAGAGGCCTTGAGACAAGAAGCTCACCAGAAACATAGGTAGGAGAGTGGAAAAGCAAGGTAGGTTAGAATGGAAGCTGATAAAGCGGACATACCTCATTCTCTCTGTGGCGGGAGCAGTGCGAATATACCTCTGAGTTCCCTTTCAGAAGAAGAATCAGAGTGTTTATTTTTTACAGTTCATCCAGCATTTTCTGAGGGCTGTTCCTGGGGAGGGAGAGTGGTTCCTGGTGCCCATAGCCCGCGTTCAGTAGGCAGGATGGAAGAAGGCCATCAAGCTGCATCAAGTTCTTAAGGTAGATCACTGCTGGCAAATACTTGACAGGTGAGGGCTGGGGAGAAAGGTGTATCAACAACAGTGTTTGCTTTCATATTATTTTTTATCACTATTGTCTATTCAGCATTACGCCTAACACAATGCATGATATAGTGTGCAGGAAAAACTGCTTAAATAATCAGCACAAATAGTAATCCTTCTACAAAAATAGCTTAGAACACAGTAGAAAAAAATAGTCCCCTTGGATTTCCAGGATAAAATAGACTTATTACATTGGTCCTGATCATTAGTAGATATATTTCTTGTCTCTGAAATAGCTCATGTTCATAAATTTCCCTCTTATTAGGAAGATAAACACTTCCCAAGATGGATGAGTTCGAGCTTTTTTTAAAGCATGGAGTTTGAAAAGAATATAAATAATATTTTACTTAATATATCTCTTATCAAACTTAAGAATTACTGCTTTTAATCATACTTATTCTTGCCTCCAGTTTTATACTGAAATGCAATTGTTGACAAAGAGCTGTGATGATATATTACACCTTTCTCACAGGTAAGGATTGCACCTAGTTCCTTTACATCTTCAATGTCTTATACATACTGAGTGTTCAAACAATGTGGTTCAAATTAAGTTGCTGTGAGATGTGGTTAACTCTATATGTTTAACTTGAATTGGCTTCAATTAAATAGAAAGTAACCATACCAATCAAAAACACAGAGAAAAAAATAATAGTGGAAAACACCTGTATTTCTTTTTCCACTCTTATTCCTAGAGAACCAACCATCCACCTTTTTCCCTAAATACCTATAGACCCTTGCTTCTGGAATATAGGTCTCTAAACTGAGCTTTTCATTTCTTCACAAAACCTTCTACTATTCCTGACAGAAGAAAATAGGGGATTCCAGGAGAACTGGCAAGTGATGTGCAACATGAAAAGGAATTTCCAAGTCATCTTGGCATCATCTATCAGATCCATGTGACAAAGCCAATCCAACCCAGTTCCCAGGGAGACTTTGACTCTGTTGCCTCTTGTCAAAGATTGGCTCCTGTCATTGCACATTAACGCCAGTGGGACAGAGAAAAAGGGTCATGGACTCTGTGGTAGTTGATTCTGTCTTCCATATTGTCTTTGCTGCTTAATGATTGCAGGACAGTCACCTAGTTATCCCTAAGTGTCCCTACATGTCACCTTCTTATCTTTAAAACAGGTACATTAATATCCATCTCGTGGTGTTGTCCTGAGGAAAAATGGGAACATGCACGAACATGCACAAAGCTTCAACATTGTGCTTGGCACGCTTGGCACGTGAGAGATACCTGATACATATTGACACTTCCCTTCCAACATCTCAAGACTGTAGCGATGTATTTCCCACCAAGCATCTGCCTATTCCTGTCTCCTATTCCTGTTCACTTTCTCCTGCAGTTTCACCTCAAGTCTTTCAAAGTGGTCTCTTAACGTGTGACATCTACTTACATCTCGGCTTCTAGAATATGTCTTCAACGTTGCTGCCAGTCTGAGCTCACATGAACCTGCCAGATGAAGCCACCCTTTCTCCTCCCTTCTTCTCCATCCAGCTAGGTGGAGGCATCATGAATCCACGTACCACTTGGGACGGGATTCATCTTGAATCACTGCACTTTTGAGTCCAAGGTTTGTTTAGTTGGATAAAGAGCATCAGCTGCTGCTGGCATAACTCCATTTTGCTTTCATTGACTATGTATCCACGTGACCCACAGTTCAGCTGAAGCTCATGTTTTATTTTGCTTTTTAAGTACCCTGTTCATATCACACAATTCTGTAGGGAAATATCCTATAGATATTGTCTGGCAAGAAATTCTATCAGCGAAGACTTGATCTTTCTTTTATCTTACACCCAATTAGCTGTCTTCTCTCTGTCAGTGTAAAATAAGAAATCAACCCTCCTTTTGTGAATTCTCACTGCAATAATAACTCCCTACTCAAAGCATCTTTGGGTCTCACAGACTTCACTCAGGATTTGGGGTATTTGAGTGACTGTACATTACCACTTGACTTTCTTCCCTCTACCTCTAAACACTTTGCATCTCTTAATTTGATACCTGGAGTGTCCTGGAAAACACAATTCTCAGGTTTTATTATGCAGATTAGTTCATCCTTGTGCCATCCAGCTGGGGGCCTCCCTTTGAGTGAGATTCATAAGGAGACCTAAAACACTATGGATCACTTTCTCCATCTTGAGAGATAAATACGGGTTTTATGGAGCTTAACAAAATTATTTTTTATCGGGCCTATCTTAAGAAAAAAATTATTTAAGAAATACTATTTTTGCAAATTTTTCAAAGACAGAACTATACGTAAACTGTTACAAGTCTCTGAAACTTAAATTTCTTTAACCCCATTATAACCATTCTCTATCCAAGGCCAGCCACCTTTTAGTCGAATAGAAAAACTGATAAAAGGTTTAAAATTTTCAACTGGTCCTTATTCTTCCTACATCAGTCTTTGGAAATACAAAGAAGTTGGCAGTGTATTCATCTCACCTTTGATTTGAATTGTCACATATACTTTGGAAAAAAGAAACAGCTATGGTCAATATTATTTCTAAATTATTACATGCTTACTTTCCTTATTCCTCCTTTCAATGACTTCAATAGAACAAATCAAAATCTGTCCTATTTCTAGGGCCAGCTCCTTGAAACTCTCATGAGTCCCCTTTAATCTTTAAATCAGTGTACATATTTTTAATGCCACAAACTGGGGCCTACTATGAACATTTTGTCAATGCCTTATTGTAGAAGTAGGAATGTCTGAGGATCTGATCTTATCGTTCCAGTGGACCCCACCTTGCTCTTGCAATCTCAAATTCCTTTCCTTTGTACTCCAAAATTCCTGGGCAAAGTAAAATCTCCTGATGATGACAAGGATTACACAGCTACCCTGACCTGAGGATGAGCTGTCTTAAAAATTTAGCTGAGTTACTCCAGTGGCCTTATTTTAGGGATAGGTTAATAGTCACTCAGCTCCTGGTTAAATGCCCGTGATTTCACTTTCTCCATTCTCTGCCACAGTCTTGGTTTACCTAGACATCTAAAAGTAAAGCAGATATTCCTTACTTTTATTAACTGTCCCAGGGCTCATTAGGGAGCCTGTTGTAATATAACTAACACTGCACTGAGAGCCAGACACCTCTTGATTCTATTTCTTTCTTCCTATAAGACTTTGGGCTTCAGCCTCCATTTTTTTGATTAGGACAAATATAAATAAAATTATCTATTAACTCTACAGACCTAAAAGTATTATTGTGGGAATCAAATTAAATAATTTATAAGGGTAATTTTAAATATCAGTGATCTAATCACACAAGCAGACTCAATTTTTCTTTTCCTTTTTTTCTCATTAGTTTATTTTTGAATAGTTGATGCCAGTGTTTATTAAAAATTGAAAATAAAGTATGTGTGTGTGTGTGTGTATATATATATATATATATATATAAGTATGTCACCCTGTCTGTACTCTGTTCTCCAGACACATTTTATATATATTTAGAGAGACAGTGAGACAGAGAGAGAGAGATGGATTTATTTTAAGGAATTGAATCATTGATTGTAAGAGCTGACAAGCTTCTGAAATCTGCAGGGCAGGCCAGCAGGCAGAAAAATTCTGGCAAGAATTAATGTTGTAGTCTCAAGTCAAAAATGATCTAGTGGAGGCAGAATTTCTTCCTGCTTGGAGGACCTCAGGTTTTTCTAAGTCTTACTTAACTGATTAGATGAGGCCCATCTACATTATGGAGGGTAATCTGTTTTACTCAGTCTACTGATTTAAATGTCTTCATAGAAACATCTAGATTGGTGTTTAACCAAATAACTGGGCACCATGGACTAGCCAAGTTAAAACAAAATTGTTACTTCATAGATACTGTTTCTTTTTTTAAAACAAATGTTAAATTTTAGAATGGAGTTTAGAATTTTAGAATAGTTTTAGATGTACAAAAAAAAGTAAATACAGTACAAAGAGTTCCTATATATTCCACATTCAGATTCTCCTTTTATTAACATCTTAAATTTATATGGTAGACTTGTCAAAATTAACAAATCAATGTTGACACATTACTATTCAACAAAACTTATACTTTATTCAGATTTCTTTAGTTTTATTTATATCCTTTTCCTATTCCAAAATCCCATCCAGGATGCCACATTGCATTTAGGCATTGTGCCTCCTGAGGTTCTGCTTGGCTGTGATAGTTTCTCAGACTATTTTCTGATAATCTTGACAGTTTTGGGAAAAATACTGGTGAGATATTTTGTAGATTATATTAAATTTGGCTTTGTTTAATGTTTCTCATAATTTTACTGGGGTTATTGGTTTTTAAGAATAAAACCACAAAGGTAAAGTGCCATATTCATTATAACAAAACAAGGGTACCTATTTATCACATGATTTATCACTGCTGACATTAATCTTAATTACCTGACTGAAGTACATAAGTGTTCTTGACACTTTATGTCTGTGGAGAGCTAGTCTATAAATATAAATGTTAATGTGTATGCATACATATCTGTGTATGTATACATATATTCATATATACATATTTTATTTAGTATAATAGAGACCATTTTATAGAATCATATACAAAGACAGGACTTGTCATTCTCAAGAGTTACATACTATTCCATTATATAGATGGATGAATTTTTTTAACTCTTTCCCATTGAAGGATATTTAGATTGTTTTCACTTTTTGACTCTTACAAACAATGCTGCAATTAATGCTTTTGTATAGATTGAGCTCATGGCAGAGAAAATCTGTAAGATGAATTCTGAGAAATGGAATCCTGAAATAGGTGCACATTTTAAATTTGATGGATATGGCAAAATCGAACTCCCTAAAGGTTGTAATGATTTACATTTTGTGTGGTTGTTTTTTTTCATATATTTGCCAATACAGTATATCATCGGCTCTCTTTATCTTTTCCAACCCAATAAGTTAAAATGCAATGTTTGATCATAGTTTAAATTTACTGCTCTTATGAATGAAGGCAAGAATTTTTTTCATGTGTTTAAAAGACATCTGCTTTTCCTTTACTAAGAAATGTCCTGGTTTTTTGCCCATTTTTCAGTTGACTTGTTGATAATTTTCTCATTAATTAGACATAAGAAATCAACACATTATAACATAATTTGCAAATATTCCCCAGTGTGTCACTGTCTTACTTTTTAAGGCCTGTTTTGAAATGCTATGCAAATTTTGTACATATTTGAATTTTTTAAATAATTTCTTTTATACTTTCTGCATTTTACCTTACACTTTGAATGATCTTTGACTGTTTTCTCTTAGAATTTTATTTATTTTTTGAAGCTAAAACTTTGATCTGACCAAAATTTATTTGGGACTAAGAAATGGGATAGCAATTTGTTTTCCACCAGAGAAGGCTGCATAGCTGTTGTGCATTTGCTGACTTCTCCATCAAGTTCCTACTGATGTGCAATGCCAAATTTATATTATTTTTGATTCTCCATTCTGTTTCATAGTGTTTCTACCACACAGCTTTTTTGTTTTGTTTTGTTGCCTTTCTTTTTTAATCCCCTCCCTGTTCCAACTCTCAAAAAAGTACCCAGAAATTAAATACAAGAAAGCTCCAAGAGCCAAGTCAAGTCAACCCAGGATTAGCAGGCCCCCTCCCAAAGGGGACAAAGTCTGGGCCCTGGGGTCTCCACTCAGCCTAGTACTAAAAACTGGTACAGAATAAGGTGGTTCCAAAAGCTAGCCGTAACCCAGTCCAGGGGGATTTTCTGCAATGGGGCATCCCTAACATGGCCAGGCTGTGTAAGAAGTGGTTTTTGTCGGTCTTGTCAAAGAGCTCTTTCCTGTAGACATCTGGAGACTGGATGCCAGGCACCCCAGAGTAGGCCAAGCCTAAGGACCTCTGATCTGGATAAGGCACCCAAGGTGGGAGTGGGGGGGGAGCAGTCCCTGGCCCAGCCATGTCAGTAGATGGTCACTACCACACAGTTTTAATTGCTACAGTTATGCAATATATTTTGGCATGCTGTGGGACTAATCCCCACATATTTTAAATGTTTTTTAGTGTTCCAGAAAACATTTATTTAATTTTTGTTAAATATTTTAAAATAATGGCATACATGTCAGGTATTTATTCTCACTTTTTGTAATGATACAGATAGAAAAAAGTGCTGTTAGATTTAAAATAAGTCAACAATTAATTAGCAACAGCTATAGAATATTTTGGAACTCACCTCATTTTTCTTTCAAAAGAAGGATACTTAGTCATTACTCTCTGCTGTGGAAGCTATAGATTTTGTTTTTAAATCTGTTTTCTTTTCATAGAAAAATAACTTTCTTAGCAAGGTTTAAAAACTAAGACAAAGCTAGAATTTGTTTTCACAGGCTTTGCCTCAAACTTTACTAAGAATAATAACAGTTTTGGGGGGTATGGTTGCGAGGAAAAGTTGTGTGGTAAAGTCAGAGAATTATTTAGTTATTCCATTTGCTTGCACTAAATGCTCCTGGTCTTCTGGTGTTTAACACACAAGCTAATAGATTTGCCAATCATGCAGGAAAGGGGTCTGATAAAAAGCTAAAGCTTTTATCAAATAGAATTTTTTTTTTAATTTTTATTGTTATGTTAATCACCATAATTACATCATTAGTTTTTGATCAAATAGAATCTTAAATTTATTTTTAATATAAACAGGAATTTAAATAATCTGCATTCCCCAAAAACAAACAATACTTTTGTCATGTTTTGTTTTGTTTTCAAGAAAACATTCAGCTAGGGGCGCCTGAGTTGCTCAGTCGTTAGGCGTCTGCCTTCGGCTCATGTCATGATCCCAGAGTACTGGGATCGAGCTCTGCATCGGGCTCCCCGCTCATCAGGAAGCCTGCTTCTCCCTCTCTCACTCCCCCTGCTTGTGTTCCCTCTCTCGTTGGATCTCTCTCTGTCAAATAAATAAATAAAATCTTAAAAAAAAAGAAAATATTCAGCTATGTAACATATTGTTATCAGATAGTTTTGGGTTGTAGTTTTCTTTTTTCAGACTACCTCTTGCAAAATAAGAATTATTTCTAGCCCTTTTACAATAAAAATTTGTGTATTTTATCTGAAACCTACCTGATCAGACATTTTAGAGAAGTGACTGCAATCTATATTTTTAAAAAAGCATCCAGCTGATTTTTGTGGCAAAAGTTTAGAAAATAATGCTCTGGAAATGTCTCATCAATAATGCTAGGTATTTGGGGGCACCTCGGTGGCTCAGTTGTTAAGCGTCTGCCTTTGGCTCAGGTCATGATCCCAGGGTCCTGCAATCGAGTCCCTCATGGGGCTCCCTGCTTCTCCCTCTCCCACTCCCCCCTGCTTGTGTTCCCTCTCTCACTGTCTCTCTCTCTCTCTGTCAAATAAATAAATAAAATCTTTAATAATGCCAGATATTTGGCAAATTATTTCATTGGCGATCATTTAACAGTTGCCTTATTGAAAAAGGCGGTTGGTTGTCTGTGACTGGTTGTCCTTGGGTTTCCATTTCTTAACCTTGAGATATTTACAGACTTATGTTTTAGCTTGCTGGATAGGCATTAGAACCACCTCAGTCTAATGGGTTCCTTATTTAATTAATTTGACATTAGTAAGGGGCTCTGCTGGGATTTGAAACAAGACAGATGAATTCCCAAGACCCTCATTCTTAACCATGAACTCCCTTGTATTAAATCCAGCTCCAGGGAGATAATATTACTTGGGGACATATGAGGACTGCAATTTTCCTTTCAGGTTGATATTGACTCTACTTTTTGTTGTCCTTGTGTGCATGCCTAAGAAAGCAATACCAATGACAATAAATGTATCTTGGTTATACATACATTTGAGAAGAAAACAGAAAGATCTTTATGCTAGATTATCCAGCAATTTCTGTTTATCTGGTTTCTATCAGAGATAGTTATTAATAGAAATATGTATCACATACATATATATATAAATAGATGGTAAAATATTTCAATTCTGATACAGCAATCAGAAATCTCTCTTACCATTTTTGTTATGTTAAACTAATTAACTCATGTTTTCAACTTGTGGGCTGAAAATGAATTGTGTGGATAGAAGTTTTAAGCTTTTTTTGGTGAGTGTACCAGGTACAATGTTTTTTTATTTTCTCTTGGGTACTATAAAAGGGTAACATGATAGCATACACATTTCCAAAATCGGTCACTGATTTCACTGCAAACACAGTGAGTTTATTCTGTTTTCATCAGAGACATATGACTATTTTAACAGTTCTTTTTATGCTTAAAAATATACAAATAATTTCTAAACAACAACACTTAAATATCCTTTACATAAAATTGGAACATTTCCTTTTTTCCTTTGTTTATTAAATATCCTGTCAGAAATAAGTGGTAATCAATAAAGGTAAGAGATCTTATCTGCTGTAGACAGATAGCCGCATAGAATAGATTATGTGATTCTTCACGAATGCCCCATGTTGCCTGCATCTCAGTCAGAAACCTTTCATTTTAGCTTTATATAAATATTCTAAATGGCCAGTACTTGATTTTTTTTTTTTTTAAGGAGCCCGGTTACTCTTGAATAACAGCTGTGCAAGCTGTAAAATAAGTAAATTAACCTTTTGAGCTTTTGGTAAAAGTTCAAGTTCTTACAGTCAGAGTGGAGTATGTACGGTTCTGCTCACTGCCGCAACATCCACGTGCTCTGTTCCATTTTAAGCAATGCTGAAAATGTGATTATGACCCAAATTGGCTTTATGTCTTTTTCCTTTCAGCATCTATGTAAAATGAGCCCCTTATGTAGCAGATATCTTCCCGTATTCTGTGTTTTAGCTCAAGAAAAATAAAGGGCTTATCTATCATTAGAACTTTGGGGTATTGAGGGTAGATGAAAGACCAACTGGCTCCAATTTTACCACATGCATCATTAAAATATTTGCCAACTACAGAGACTTTTACAGCAATTGCCTACTACTGGTTCACATGCTGATCCGATATGTGAGAGACCTTCATCACTGGGACTGCCAAAGCCTTCCCCAGATGTATGCAATGTACACCAAGGATTACCTCACCCGCCACCAAAGGGCAGCCTCCTTTCTGATGAGACGCAGACAACCGTGCTTTCAATGGGGCATAGCAAGAGTATAGAGCAGGTATGGTTTTCAGTCTGGGAGTTTGGGAAACTAACTCAGGTTTGGAATAAATTTAAGCAATAAAATGGAATTGTTAGGATTCTAGGAGAAGTAGTTTTATGCACTGTTTTTTTCCTTTTGTTTTATTTTGGTGTTGTTTTCTAGGTCTTAAAAGGAACTATTCTTTTTTAAAATTCAATGTCTAATTAGTTTAAGAATGAGGAAAGCATTCCAAAACCACATAAAAATGGATGCAGGGTGTAAAAAGAGAATGAAAGAGGAAGAAAGAGGCTGGGAATTTTATCTTATATATGAGTTGTTTCAATGACACTTGTTGATAACCGCCTTGGACAGTGTAAATTTTCCTGGCACCACCAAGAGGTGAAAATATGAATTCAGATAATCCATCGGGAAATCAAAGCCTCAATGAGATACCACCTCACACCAGACAAAATGGCTAAAATTATCAACTCAGGAAACAACAGATGTTGATGAGGACACGGAGAAAGGGGAACCCTCTTACACTGTTGGTGGGAATGCAAGCTGGTGCAGCCACTCTGGAAAACAGTATGGAGGTTCCTCAGAAAGTTAAAAATAGAGCTACCCTACCATCCAGAAATTACACTACTAGGTATTTATCTAAAGGCTACAAACATAGTGATTTGAAGGGGCACACACACCCCACTGCTTATAGCAACATTGTCCACAATAGCCAAAATATAGGAAGAACCCAGATGGCCATCCACAGATGAATGGATAAAGAAGATGTGGTACACACACACACACACACACACACACACACACACACACACACACACTGGACTATTACTCAGCCATCAAAAAGAATGAAATCTTGCCAATTGCAATGATGTGGATGGAACTAGAGGGTATTATGCTAAGCAAAGTAAGTCAGCCAGACAAAGACAAATACCATATGATTTCACGCATATGTGGAATTTAAGAAACAAAACAGATGAACAGAGGGGAAAGGAAGGAAAAATAAAGTAAGATGAAAACAGAGAGGGAGGCAAAATCATACAAAATCAACAATCTGAGGGTTGCTGGAGGGGAGATGGGGAGGGAATAACTGGGTGATGGGCATTAAGGAGAACACTTGAAGTCGTGAGCACTTGGTGTAATATGAAACTGATGAATCATTGAATTCTACCCCTGAAACTAATAATACAGCATATGTTAACTAAATTGAATTTAAATAAAAAATGAAATAAATAAAATCTTTTTAAAAAGTAAAAAAAAAAAGAATTCAGATAATCCATTGGGGAGTTGAAAATGAATTCAAGTAGTGAGCACAAGAACTGGAGTTTACTAACCATGAATAACTTTTCAGAAGTTATTTTCCACCTTACTAGTGAATCACCTTCGCTTTTAAACTGGTTGGTAATAGGTGTACGCTTTCCCCCCAAAATGTAATGCTTATGTAGCAGAAGTCATAGACATGTGTTATTATTCCAGCAATAGGCATACTTTTAAAAAACAATGTGAATTTGCGATTTTAAGTCAACACATTGCCCGCCTTTAACTAAGCAGCAGGATCCACCACTGTTCGGTGAAGAAAAGTAGATTTGCATTTTTCGCTTCAAGTGGGGTTTTTAACTTTGAATCTCACTTTTGTCATTTACAAAGTAAAGAAAAAAGGAAAACCTCTTTGCAAGATTGTTGTAAGAATGAAAGATAATGCAAGTAGGTAGGAAGTACAACTTGACATAGGTGGTCTTTCACTGAAGGAGGTATTACCATCATTATCTGGACTTGGCCTGGTCTCCATTCCTGTTAACTCCATTCATTGTTAACTCTCAGTGAATCTGAGACTCAGTATGATGATTAATGTATGGGATGACTTCTAAACTTTCCCTAAATATCCTGAGATGAACAACTGATTCAATAGTGGCCACCAAAAGACATTTTGTCTGAGGTGAATTTTCCCAATTTTCTGAGTGGTTGGAATGGTAATAATAGGTACAAGAATTCTATAATATGGTCAGTTGAAGGATATGTTTTGGTATATACAGCTATGCAATAAAATTTTGCATGTTTGAGAGTGATTTCTCAAAGACGTTTACATTCTATAGTCGGAGATAAATTCTGACATCCAAAAGAAGCCTGGTGTTCAATTTCCACCTCATTCCTCAGTTGTCTATCACAGACATGATCCCCCAGTTTCCCCTAGAGAAATGATGGGTAGACCATTAGATCACTGGCTAAAGAGAATGAGTAATGATTCTTAATAACAGAATTCTGCAAAGCTCACAAGCATGATGATACATCTTATAAGCACAAAGGGTCATTGCACTTAAAAGGCATTTTTCTGAGAGCTACAATTTCCTTTGTCTCCTCAGGTTTTGAGAGTAGGGATTCTTTAAAGATTACCATTGTAAGGACTCAGGAATAAGAAAATCTCAAATCTGAAAGTTACTTTCTCTTGATCTGATCAGTTTCTGTACATTTCAAATATTCTTTTCTTATTTAACATCGTGTTTTACTACTTATCTTTTAAAATTACTTTCTAATGTCTTACCAAATAATATATTTGGGGTTCTTACTGCATCATTGATTTTTAACATTAATGAACTCCTCCAGCTCTGCCACTTACCTACACAACATTCTTTATCCTTTCATCATAATGGACAAAACTCCCCTCTAATTACTACAATTATTTACTCTTCTGTTTTTCCTGTTGCATCCTCAGAAGAAAATGATTCTATTTTATTCCTTTGTAGATCACCCTAACTCATATAACTTTCACCTCAGAACGTCAACCCATTTTTTTCTTAAATAAAATACAATAAAAATAAAGTTATCTTGGCTATTGGTTAAGACTGGATCAAGATAGACGAAAATTCAAATATGCAACATCTTGGTTCAGGAAATAGTCAATTGCTCTGCCCATCATTCCCGTCTTTACTATTCTGTGCCTCAGAGGCCCAACAATTAATTTTGAAGAGATGCTGAAATTTCACATGATTGTGGTTTCATTGACCATCAGTCTTTGCTTCCTTTCTGTCCAGGGACCATTGCGCATTCTCCCTTTCATCGTCCTCTGCAGTGACCCAGGACCAAATGACTGATTGTATTTTAGTGAGATGGTCCCTGCACTTCTGGACCTACTAAATACTCCATTTAAATGGCAGACTCTTGCCCCATTTTTTATCGTCACTGTGCTGATGTGGGATCCCTCTAAGTGTATCCTATGAATAGTTTAGCATCCTCAGGAGTACGCTGAATTTCTGTAATGCTTCATATGTCATCCACCCCTTTGTCACACACATGGCTCCAATTTTAGTACTTTATTTCTAGTTGGCCCAACAATTTAGTTTATTTTTCCCTGATTGTATCAATTTATTTTAAGTCTCCTATTTCTGTGTTTGGATTTCTACCCCTGTCATTCCCACACCCTTTGGTTTGTAATTTTGTTTTTCTATCAAAATATTTGATCTGATTTCTCCCTGTTCTTTTCATCCTCATCTGGGTTTCATCTTAATATTTCTTTTTTTTTTTATTCCTACAAAGTATTTTCAATGCCTCATAAACATCAACTGGCTCTTTTTGAACTAGCCATTTTGAAACAGCCTTTCAGGTTTTCACATCACAGTAACTCCTTGTAAAAATTCATAGTCCTTGTAACGTAGGCTTGAATTGGGGAAGAGTACTCTGGTCAGTTTAAATTAGAGTTAGCCTCCAGCAATGGCCATTCTTATATTCTGCCATACTAAAGAGAAATCTTCTCTACATGGACATCAGTCTCAGGATTGCTCACACAACAGAAGAGGGAACAAAATCAGCGAGAGAAAATAGAGATCAAGAACAGCTTGGTCTCTGTTTAACAGTTTTGGGGCTTTGTCTTTCAAAATCTTGATTCAGGGGTGTCTTTTGACCCAGAGAAGATTAAAAATAAAAGTTATCCTCCATTCTGGCATCAAATATAATTCAGTTTAAATTACAGATCAAATGGAATACTAATATTCCATTTACTTGAATATAATAAATAAGAATAATAGTGTTCTTTAGCTGCTGCTGATAATGACTTTAGTTATTTATTTCTTATCAGATGTAGGCTTTAGGAAACTGTCAACATATGAACAGAAAGGAATCAAATTGGAATTATTTATTGTATTCCACTCTTAACTCCATGACTAATTCTCCTCACTTAGAACTTTTATGGACATAAACTGTTTCCTTATGTTTTTAAAGCACTCTGATATTCTTATTTTTATGTTAAATATATTTAGCAAATGCCTTTCCTGTTATATGTACTTTTAACTCTTAATTTTAAATGATTTGACTTGTTACATTTTGGAACACACATAACTGAAATAGTTTTAAATGTAGCTCAGATTAGAAAAAATATAGTTGCTCTCTCTCTCTCTCTCTCTCTCTCTCTCACACACACACACACACACACACTCACAGACATGCATGCACACACAGGTAAATTATTCAGTTATGAACAAAGTCAAAAGTTCTGAAGCATAGTATTCACTCATTTAGCCTCAGCACATAAAAGTATCAGATTCTATGCTATATGTATCAGCATATAGCCCTTAGTATCAGATTCTATGCTATACATTGGTGATGCCCAAAATAATAAAACAATTAGTCTTTGCCAATAATAAACTTTCAGTCCAACTTGGGAGGTATCCTCATACATTAAAATTATCTGCCTCTGTGTCTAAATGCTGTACTATTAGAAATGGTCAGGTATCTTGAGAGCAGAGAATAGAGAATGATCTTTTCTCTTTGGGGGATTCAGGTAAAGAACAAAAATGTACAATTCTCTAAAGAACTTGGGCATAGAATCAAATTGATCTAGGTTTTAGTCCAATCTTTGTAATCTAACATTTGCATGACCTTGAACAAAATATCTCAATCTCTACCTTAATGTTCTCATCTGAAAAATACAATAATAACCACCTCCAAAAAAATGAATTGCTTTGAAGTTTAAGGGGTATAATGTAGAGAAAACTTCTGAGAAAGTTTTGAAACATAGTATCTTCCTGTCCACCCTTCTCCCTTTCTCTGTCCTTCTCTCTCTCTCTTTCTTTCTTTCCCATAAAAAGATGAGGAATCAGGAAAGCACCTAGTTAGGGCACAAGAGTTCATGGTTGAAATAGGAGGGAACCATCCTGGTGGCTCCTGCACACAATGATGACAGTTTGGACAAGGCTAGATGAATATTCAAGTTTCACTTGTCATATTAGAGATTCTGGACTTACGAGTTAAAATCATCTACAACCATTTGGTTTATGGTTTACGACATAAGCATGACCTTATTGTTTCAGTAAACTCTTGCTGGGGAAGAAGTTGCAAATAACTTTGTTGTTTGCATAGGAACTTCTTAAAAATCCATTTATCTGAACAACTTGCATCCAAGTAAATGGCACCTTCTCAAAGCACTTGACTTCTATGACAACAGTTTACACTTCTAACACTCACTTTAAAATATTTGTCTCCTATATCATCCAGTCCTAAAGTAGGATGTTATGAACTTTGCTTGATCCCAATCAGATCCCTGATTTAGATTATCTGCCTTAAACTCTCCCCAAGTTTATAAATACTATGTCTTTGACCTCCTACTTTTGACAAGCTACAAAGACAGTCAAAATAGTGACCTCCCTCACTGCAACAAGCAAGAAACTTGGCTTGCCTTATCAAGAAATTAATTTGTTGTTTTGTTTTGTTTTTTTAGGAATGGGCAATCAATATACTTTATCTTTAATTGCTTTTAAAATTGTTTTATTTTAAATTTGCATGGTTTCATGAAACTGGAATCATTAAGAGTATAAGTTTGGCAGCAGGGGAATAATAAACTAAAATAAAGAAGAAAGGCAAACCAATCAGACAAAGCCTATTGAAAGCATCTAAGCAAAAGCCAATAAATTGAACTGAAGCAGTGGTAATGCAGGGGGAAAGAGGTGACCAGGTTAGAGCACCATGTCTGATGGGAGATCAGGAAGGCTTTGTAAGGGATAAGGTTTAGAAGTAAAGAAGAAGTACGATTACAGAACTCCAAGGTTTGAATCTTCGAGACTTCACAAGAATCAGCCAGCCCATTAACTCTAATATAAAATAAAGATATAAGAGTCATAGGCTGGGCTGGGTAATGGATTGGTGTTCAGTTGCTGAATCTGAAGAATTTGTAGCAGTGGATTTCAACTGGGAGCACCTTCCACCCCCAAGAGCTGCAGTCCCAGAAGGGGCATTGGACAATGTCTGGAAACATTTTTGTTTGTTACAACTCAGGGTGTAGCAGTAACTAGCAGATCAAAACCAGGAATGCTGCTAAACATCTTACAATGTACAGAAGAGTGCCCCTCCCCACAACAAAGAATTTTCCTCTCTAAAATGCCAATTATGCCGCTGCTAAGGCACCCTTGTCTAGGGGTGCCTGGGTTGCTCAGTAGGTTAAGTGTCTGCCTTCAGCTCAGGTCATGATCCTGGGGCCCTAGGATCAAGCAGCATGATGAGCTCCCTGCTCCACGGGGAGTCTGCTTCTCTCTCTGCCCTTCCCCCATCTTGTGTTCACTCTCTCTCTCTCTCTCAAATAAATAAATTAAATATATATATATATATGAAACCGTAGGGCGCCTGGGTGGCTTAGATGGTTAAGCGTCTGCCTTCGGCTCAGGTCATGATCCCAGGGTCCTGGGATCGAGTCCCGCATCGGGCTCCCTGCTCCTTGGGAGCCTGCTTCTCCTTCTGCCTCTCTCTCTCCCTCTTTCTGTCTCTCATGAATAAATAAATAAAATCTTAAAAAAAAAGAAACCCTGGTCTATGGGGAAAATAGATAATAAACTATTTGCTAAAATACTTATTGAATTAATAACTTCTATACCTAACTGTAAATCCAAGGCAATTCATTATAAGCGATACAAAAATGGTGTCAGGAAGGAAGAGCAGGTAATTTGTTCTCTCTGAGCATATTCGTCTCCTCCTCAAATTAGCCCTAGCCCTGATTGTTTCTGTCACTCCGGTGATCTCTTTATTTAAATACTACGTACTGAAATCCTACCCACCTTCTGAGATCCATATCAGGGTCATGCTATTTTTTTTTAAGATTTTATTTATTTTGACAAAGAAAGAGAGAGAGAGAGAGAGTGCATGAGCAGGGGGGACGGGCGGAGAGAGAGGTAGAAGCAGGCTCCCAGCTGAGCAGGGAGCCCAAAGTGGGGCTGGATCCCAGGACCCTGAGATAATGACCTGAGCTGAAGGCAGAAGCTTAACCAACTGAGCCACCCAGGTGCCCTGGGGTCATGCTATTTATTCAAGAGTCCTGTTCACAGATAGCAGCTCTGCCCCATATGAAGTAGCAGTTCTCAAAGTGCTTTAAGTTACCAGTTCAAGTCCTTTTTTGTAGTATAACTAATAACACTCCAATCTCTAGTGTACTGTATTTCCAATTTCTTACAGGAGGCACATTAATGCTTCACTTATTTACCCTTTCATGTTCTAGCAGGGAGCTTGCTTTTGCTCAAAGAGTAGATGTGCAGCAAACTCATGCAGGGTTGAACTCCTCTACCCACTTGATAACTGGGCAAAACTACATTATTCATCAGGTGTCTGCGTAAGTTTTGTTAAGGTTTATTTTTCAAAAACAGGTAAAATTATGGCTTACACACAGATCTAAAGAGAACAGGAGTTGACGATTTTATTTAATGAATTAATGAAATGAGAGAACCAGGCAGATGTTATGACTGGTTCAAAGAAGTCAAAGAAGGACAAATTCACAGGGAGAAAAGACTTTTGAAATGCATTTACAAATAGATGAACAGGGCTTCTCCTGGGGAAGGTGACTGAACCTCCCTGGATGGAATATATTTGCATGTCTATAGACAAGAGTGAGTTTGCATTGCTTTCCCTTATCCAGGATTTACAGAGTCATAAAATAGCTCCCAGAGAATCTAGTCAGATAACCCTGAAGAGTTTGCTCTAGACAATGCATGCTTTTCCCTTAAAATACACATTTTCTCTAACAGTTTTTTTTTTTTAAGATTTTACTTATTTATTTGAGCGAGAGAGAGAGAGAGAGAGAGAGAGTATGTGAGGGGCAGAGGGAGAGGAAGAGGGAGAAGCAGATTCCCCTGTAGAGCAGGGAGCCCCACATGGGGCTTGATCCCAGGACCTTGGGATCATGACCAGAGCCAAAGGCAGATGCTTAACCAAATGAGTCACCCAGGCACCCCTCCCTTACAGTTTTAAGAATTTGCCCCCGCGAAGAAGATCTAAACCTTTTAAATTAAGAGGAAAAAAAAAGTTTCCAGAAGAGAGTAGCAATTAGATCTATTCTAAATTATTGCATGGTTTTCATCTGACTCTCCTTTTTGATGCCATTGCAATCTTGTGCAATAGAAGGACTCTAAAACCCATAGAATGCCACTTCAGGGTTTGATGTGTATGTAATAGATTATGTCACCTTGTGGCATTTAAAAAATATCACTATTAAGTAATGTAATTTCCCTTTATTTGACAATTATTTTAGGGTACATGAACAGTAGGTTGCACTCATTTCTTCAGAAAATATTTGCTCAGAAAAAAATAATGTGTTGGACATGAAAAAAAAAAGCATGGAATATTTATGTATATGTGTTTGTACCTGTGTCTACTGTAAAACTATACCTATACTACCCATTGTATATATCATTGTGAAATAAGTAAAAAAAAAAAAAAATAGTGGGCTAAACTGCAAAATTATTTACAATGGAAAGTATATTCTCTGTAGCTTCTTAAAATACTTTTAAGTTCTTACATTAGGCTTCAACAGATTTCCCTTCTAAGTGTTCCCAATTAGTTTTTGGCCTGACAGTTTCATCTATCACTGACATTAATTTCTAATTTCTCAGAATTTGTCTGTGTCAGACAGAGCTCAGATCCTACTGTTTACTCCAATGGTAATTTCCTCCAGATTTTGTGTTCTAAGCCAGGGACCACACAAAAGCTTTATTTAAGACTTTTTTTTTTTTTCCTAAAGCTTCTGGCACTAGTAAATTTTAGTTTTAAAAATTCCTTCCCAAGGTTGGTATTATATCTTTCTGCCCAGTAATCCTTCTTTTCCCTTCCTACATTATGCTTTTCTTTTTGAGGATAAACCAAAACACTGGGAAGATTATATTTAGGCTTTAAAAAACGTCTTTCCTTTATTTCAGGAGGTGCCAAACCCTTTTAGATGATTATACTAGTTTATGATCAAAGCTCCTAGGATAAGTCGGTTTAAAAATAAAGAAAAGGAAAAGCTTTGAAAGAGACTGTGACTGAAACCAAATTACCTAAAATTCTGCAATGACTAAAATATTTCACAAAGATGATGACAATGGTCATGACAATAATAAAAGTGAAATTTATTGGGCACCTCTTATATACCAGAAACTTTTCTAAGTGCTTCACATATATGACCTCATGAGAACTTCATGTGATAGGAAATATTTTAAAAATATTAACCTCTGCTTCTTTTCACCCATTACTCATTCCTTTATGCAATTGCGATGGCATTTGATATTTTCTTCTTTCTAGTTGGAATTGTAACAACAGACATGCAAGAAAGGAGACCCAATGCTCTATTTTTGAATTTCAAATAGACACTTAAATTCTTGGCACAGTTTTGTATGAAATAAAGGATTTAGTGGGTTTTTTTGTGTGTGTTCTTTTTTTTTTTTTTTTACATTCTTTAGAAGCAAAATTCAGAGCCTGGAATGACTGAAGGCATAAAATTTTTTTCATAAACAGTAGGCAGCAGAGAATGCATGATCAGTAATAGCCAGGCTTCCTACATACTCAGTAAAAAAGATGAAATGCACTAGACATTAAAGAGATGATTTTATTCAGACCATTGCAATAGAGAAGTTCATTAATAAAGAACAACTTAAAGAAAAAGGAGGCTTGGGGTTTTATAGAGGCAGATAAACAAAGGTATATGTGAGACTATGGTGGTTTTCTGTTATTTGCCTTTTCTGAAAAAGAAAAGGATAAAGGATTTCTTAACCTCAATTGCTTCCCAGAGACACAAAGTTCAACATCATCACCACATTAGAGAAATATCCCATGGGCTAGAATTAAGACATAAGATCAGGGAAGTGAGCAAAAGAGTTAAATGCTGTTGTGTACTTTGTAAAGGTACCTTGTGCTTTGACCTCACACCCATTCCCCAGGTAGCATTTGGTCAAAATCCTAATATGAAATCTGGGAAGGATAGAACAGAGATTAGTGTGAGGATCTGAGACCAGTGTATGTTGCTGAGTGTAGCCTGGGAAAACATCAGGTCTCAGATCCACCCACCCCATATCCTGCCATTTTCTTTCTCCTCACTCAGCACCCACCCACCCCCATCCCAGTTCCTGCAGGGCTTGGCATCAGTAGAAAAAACACAAGAACATGCCGCATAGTGTATCTGCCTGGAAATCCAGACACAGCCTCAGCAGCCTCATCACATTTCCATGGAGGTGCCAAAGGGCATGCAATTTCCTGGCAAATGCTCTATGGGAGTCTGGTCTCAGATCAATAATTCACACTTCTCCAGCATTTGGTAAATGTCCTGTGAGGGCAAAATGACTCTTGATTGGGTGAGAGCTACTGGTTAAGCTATGGATTGCCTTTGAAATTGATTGGCATAGAAACAGTAGGCATATGACATTGTTCCAGCCAAAGAGAATAAAGGTGAGTCATCTGGAGGTACTTCCCTCTGTCTTAGTTTTCTCAGGCTGCCATAACAAACTACTATAGTCTGGGTGGCTTTAACAATAAGATTTTACTTTCTCACAGTTCCGGAAGCTAGAAAGTCCAAGATCAAGGTACCTGTTAATTTGGTTCCTGGTGAGAGCTCTCTTCTCGGCTTTCAGATGGCTGCTTTCTCCTTGTGCCCTCACATGGGGAGGAGAGAGAGAGAGAGAGAATCTTTCTTCCTTGTCTTGTAAGGTTCTAGCCCTATAAGATTAGGATTCCAACTTCTAGGGACATTTAACCTTTATTATCTCCTAAAGACACTATCATCAGATAGAGCCACACTGGGGGTTAGGGCTTCAACACATGAATTTTGAGGAAACATTCAAAATTCATCTGTCATAGCTTCTGAGATGGGTTTTTCTTTTTTTTTTTTCTTTTCCCCACTCTTACAAGGAACTACAAACAAAGTGAACTGTTCCATTTCTGCCTTTCAACATGGCCATTTGGGGAGTGGATTCATGGATCTATCTACTAATGTCACCTTGAGAAGAATAACTAACCCACTGATGATGATGATGAAGGAGTAGAAACAATTTTTAATTTCTCTGCTCAAATAGATTTATTCTGACCCAAATAGATTTCTCTGCTCAAATAGATTTATTCTGATACCACTTATACATTCCTCAAGCTTCACTTCTAACTTGCTCCAGCTCTCTGACCAATAATTACATCCACAAGCTCCCAATATACAATAATGAACAAAAGATTAAACCATCAGAGCAGAGTTTGTGGAGAGAGATCATCCAAATACATGGCCCCGAATTTATCTGTAAGAAGTTCATGGTTTACTCTGTTTGGCTGCAGGAAGAAGTCTCCAGTCTCCAGTATTAAGGAGAAGAGGTGACCTTCATGAGGAAGGGATAAACATACCTGTGTACTGCAAGGACAGACGCAGAATAAATGACCTTTTTCAAGGGTCAACATATCTTACTATGTCATAGAAGAGACAAAATGCAAGAAAATCCATATGAGGATGTGACAGCACTTTAGAAGTTCCAGATTTTCTATAAAGGAAAAGTTTAGAGGAGGGAAGAATATCAGGAAAGAGTAAAGTATGGAATTCATCTTGAAGCTGCACTTTGGCCCCACAACTGAGAAGACAGGATGCCTAGGGAAAGACCACCACAAGCAACCCTACATGTAAATCTGCACTTTTCTTCCAGGAACTTGAGAATGGGTCTGCTGACCCAGTCATTTAGTAAGGAGGTCTCACTGCATGGGATTCAAGACCCTGCAGACTCACTTATCCTATCACCACAGAAGGTGGTGATACCTTACCTTAGGGTAAGGGTGACACACCCTTACCCTAAGATGGTTGTGAGGTCAGGAGACCACTGTAAACCTAAAAGGATACAAATATATATTTGTGTCATGTTGGTGTAGATTTGTAAGTTATTAATCATGGACTAAGCAGAGTTTCTCTTCTCAAGGGATTATGACCTCCTGATATAAAGAATTCTTGATCTCAGGGCGCCTGGGTGGCCCAGTCAGTTAAGCGTCTGCCTTCAGGTCAGGTCATGATGCCAGGGTCCTGGGATTGAGCCCCTGCTCATCGGGCTCCCGGCTTGTCAGGGAGCCTGCTTCTCTCTCTCTCCCTCTGCCTGCCACTTCCCCTGCTTGTGCTCACTCTTTCTCTCTCTAGCTCTCAAATAAATAAATAAAATCTTAAAAAAAAAAAAAAGAATTCTCTATCTCTTACTTTTGTGTCTTCCACATTCACCAGAGTAAGTGAACAATTAAATATTTCTGGAGGCAAATGAGAAACTATTCAAATGTATATTAGTCACAACTCAGTCAAGTTGCAGACACAAGCACCAAACTCAAACTAAACTTACAAGCCAAAGGAGGAACTGAACATTGGAAGAATGAGGATGTAAGTTCTATATAAGACCACACCTGTCTTGGTCACCACTGTTATCTCTGGTGCTATGCAGAGCCTGGCAGGTATACAGCTGTCACTCAATAAATATTCGTTAAATGAATTAAAAACTCATGGAATTACCTTTGTCCTTTAGTCGACGGCTCCTAAATGTGGGATATTTCTATTTCTAACTCTTTTAAAAATTAACTGTTTCAAGTTTTCTTTTTCATTATTTATTTAGACCTGACCATGGATTTATTTATTTTTTATTTTTTCTCATCCTCCTTATTTGTGAATCAACAAAGACATCTGAAAATCTTGCGTAACAAAAACTTCATGCCTTCAGAAGCAAGGAAGGCAAAGTTTTTAGGGAATCTGGGTTCCGGATCAAAGGCAAATTTAAAAGAAATCATAGATGCCTGGTCCAAAACTGAACCCAAAGGTAAAACATAACTCTCTACCTGCTTTAATTGGCAAAGTGAGCAGATAGTCAATGTGGGGGATTGTTGAGAGCAAGACATTCATTTCAGAGCTGATCAATACCTGACCTCCCTCAGGGGAGAGAGATCCCACTAAAGCTATGCCACCTGCTCCTAAAACCACTTCACAAGGAAAGGAGGAGGGAAATTTCCTTCACACAATATAAAGCCCATTTCTCAGAAAGTAAATATATATAGGAATTGAAACAAAAAAAGACATACCAATATTTTTCCCTAGGCATCCTAGTTGATGAGACTCACTGAATTTTACTTAGGGGTTTTCGAGAAAGCTACATGCATGAAAAACAAAATAGAAAATATTACCTTCAATTTAATTTATAAAATAAAAAAAAAGTTATTTAGGCTGTTTAGAACTGTGAAAAGTGGCCAAATACAATAATAACATATGCCTGTTTAACCTATAATAGTGTTTTGCCTTTTTGCCATATGATATCATCATTTGATTCTTGATAGTTTTGTCAAGCAGATTTGGTGACTGATCAGACAAGAATTTATATTCCCACTTGACAGATAAAGGAGATAAAACTCAAAAGTAAAGTGATGTCAAAGAGGTTGCAGAGTTAAAATTTTAGAGGTGGGACAGCAAAATAATGTTTTCTACCTATATTAGATAAGAAAAAATTTCAACTCAGCAATGTCAACTTCAACAACTATAACAACAAAAAACTAGAAAGATTAAAGCAAATGAGGCACAAAGCATAAGAAAGGTAATAATATAGATCAGAGCAGAAATCAATGAAATAGGAGACAAATAATAAAGAAAATCAAAGGAATGAAAAGCTGACTCTGAGAAGATCAATGAAATTGGAGAGTATCTAGTCAAATTTATCAGGAAAAAGAAGACACAAATACTGAAATCGTGAGTGAAAGAGTTGACATTGCTACAGACACTACAGATAAAAAATGGTAATATCTATGACTCTTATGAATATTGTTATATCAATAAATCTGACAAGTCAGATTAAATGGGAAAATTCCTTGAAAGAAATTACTAAAGCTTATTCAAGAAAAACTAGATAACCTAAGACCTACTATATATTAAAATAATTGAATTTGTAGTATAAAAACCTTCCTGTAAAGACAATTCCAAGTGCAGATAGTTTCAAAAAAAGAATGTCCCTTCTCACTACTTCTATTTAGCACTGTACTAGAAGTTCTTGACAATGAAATCAGGCAAGAAACAGAAATAAAAACAACACATTTTAAAGGAGAAGTAAATTCCATCAAACATGTAACATAATCAATATATCAATTCTATGTAAACTCTTCCAAAAAATTTAGGATGAAGGAAAACTTCTGAATTTATTCTATGAGGTTATTATTACTCTGATACCAAAATCAGACAAAAACATTACAAGAAAACTATGGACCAGTCACACTCATGAACATAGATGCAAAATTTAATCAAAATGTTAGCATATAAAATTCAAATACATACACATACGTGTATTATATGCATACAAATATGTTGTGTATATATGTATATATATGTATATATCATGACCAAATGGGTTTTATCCAAGAAATACAAGGTTGATTTAATGTTAGGATCAATCAATGTAATTCACCATGTTAACAATGAAATAAGAAAAATGAAACAATGATTTTAACAGTCAGAATTAAAAAAAAAAAGCATTTGACAAAAACCTAAATACAGTCATTGAAAAATCTCTCGGCAAACCAGTAATAGAAGAGAACTTCTTCAGTTTGATAGAATGCATCTACCAAAACCTACGAGTGTCATACTTACCAGTGAAAAACTCAATACTTTTCCCCTATGATTAGGAACAAAAAAAGAATGTCCACTCTCACTACTTCTATTTAGCACTGTACTAGAAGTTCTTGACAATGAAATCAGGCAAGAAACAGAAATAAAAGCATCACATTTTAAAGGAGAAGTGAAATGAATTTACTCACATAATCTGATTATCTATATAAAAAATCTGATGGAATTAAAAAAAAAAAAACACCTAACTAAGTGAGTTTGACAGGGTGGCATGATGTGGAGAAATAGAATTGGACATAATAAATCTATCCCAACAGAATACTTGGCCAAGTTGTTAGCACCTGCCAGGACAGTAATGTCTAAGGCTCCAGCTTCCCTTACTTCGTTATGTCCAGTAAGTCCCACACAAGGTAAAATGCCCTTTTCAACTTTCCCCTTCGAAATGTTCCACGTGCATGTTTTTAGCTGAGATGGGACAAGGTGATCTTTTGTCCAGCTCTAACACTATAAATCAGTGTTCATTTTGTGGCATATTTAATGCCACATTTTTCACCATGATGTGTTCTTTGATGGTGATTTTGCTATTCAAAATGGCCCTCAAAAGTAGAGCTGAATATCTGTCTAATCTTCCTAAGGACAAGAAAGCTGTGATGTGTCCCAGAGAGAATCTACGTGTCTGAGGGAAGCTTTATTCCTACAGGAGTTAGAGTGCCATTGGTCACAAGTTCAAAGTTAATGAATCAACAATATATTTTCAATTAGGTGCCTTTAAACAAAAATGCACATAAAACAAAGTTATGTACTGAACAGTTGATAAAAATGTGAGTAGGGGCTTGTAGTAATCTAAACCTCTATTTTCTCTAGGAGCAATGGTGCAGCATTCACTAATTCAGTATCTGTGGTGACTATAGAACACAACTACCAAGAACAATGAGAATTGACTATATCCGAGGAAAGATTTGTATCTAATTTACTGAAAAATAAGAAACTCAAAACTCAAATTAAAAAACTCAATTAAAATGACTGACTTATTTGAGCAGATGCATCTAAAAAAAAGATATATGGATAGCAAATAAGCATATGAAAAGATGAACAACATCATTAGAGAAATGGAAATTAAAACCACAGTAAGATATCAATGCACACCTATTAGTATGGTTAAATGTAAAAGGATGTGGAGAAATTGGAACTTTCATACACTGGTAGTTGCAGTGTAAAATAGTACAAATTGGGAAAATATTTGTAATTTTTCTGCTCAGGACTGTCCCTCTCCCTCTGGCCCTCCCCTCTCACATTCTCTCTCTCAAATAAATAAATCTTAAAATAACAATAATATTTGTAAAGCAACTACTATCACGCGGTAACAATGTTGAGTTCTTCATATGTTACTTTATTTCATTCTTACAAAATTCCTTTAAGATATGTAAGACTTTCTCATTGTATAATTAATAAAACTGGGGCACAAGAAATTAAGTAACTTTCTCAATGCCACTTTATTAGTAAGAGATTGAGCTGCAATTTAACCCCAAATTTTGGTGACTGCAGAGTTCATGCTTTCCTACCTTATAGGACATATATATTATACTATATATCACATCATATATTATAGTATATCATATTATATTATATTACATGTTAGATATTATAAATATCATATTCCTGTGTCATAGCTCTGAGATGATCGATCTGAAGACTTTTGAAATCTAAGCTCTTTTGTGTCATGATTCTATACTTAATATATCTATTTTCCCATTTAAATCATTAACCCCTCTTATAATGGTGTAATAAGCACAATGTTTATATAGTAAATTCATGTTTACACATATTTTTATCGATGCAAAACATATATCTGGGAAAATGTGCAATTTCACAGTTAAGTACCAAACTCCAGCTGTCTGCATCAGTGAAGAATATGTTACCACTCCAACTGTTAAAATTAATTATTTCTTTATGTAAGACATTCTGCCTTCATTAATGCACATGATTAAATAGAAATGCTTCAGAACACAATAATCATTAACCTCACTGCCATAAAAGGAGTCTCATATTCAGTCAAGAATCTTATAAGTGTAACTACAATAAAGGCAAAGGATCTTTTTTAAGCTGTTCACGGTTTGCCTGTAAAAGAAAAATGTAAATATTGTTGATGTACTTGCTTATTGTTTTCCATTTGCAAAGACTTCAATCAGTGTACTGTCTTCAATTATAAAAGTGTACGTATGCATGTGCATACTCACATATGTTCATTTATGCATATGAAAACCAAAACAATATCAGATATTAATTTAAAGTAGAGTAAGAGTCTTTCCTTTGGGCCTAAGGTTATGAGTCCATTATAGCCATTCTTTGCAGAGAAAAGGCCAACTAATTGAATAACAATGCAAATATGGTTTTGTCCAATAATACTACCAATCAATCTTTACCTGAAGTGCTACACATTGTTAAGACCTTATTGAACTAATCACTTTTAAAGTCTAAATCTTCTTAGTAGGCTGATATGCAAGTAATTACATTAGATTTGGTGTTTCAATTGAAAAATATTCATGTAAACATAACAATGAACAAGAAGGAAAGGAGACATAGCAATTAATTTATTTCCAGTCTACAAATGGTTTGAAACTTTGCTGCCAAAGACACAAGAAGAGTTGAGCATATAACCCAGGACTTATATTAACTTTGGAAAATGAATAGATTGTGTCTCTGTATTGTGTTACCCAAAAAATTATGATGAACCTATGGAAAAGTTTTTTCTATTCTACTTTAAGTGCTGATTATGTTATTATGTTCATCTGAGAATGCAGTTACATATGTAAGGAAAATAATAAGTATTCAACTTGTTTTCACCTGAAGAAATTAATAGAGTTAAAAATGAGGAGTTTGTTGCCAATCATGAATTAAGATAGAAGATTGTTCCCAATGTATGCTATTTGGCCTATTGTTAGGTCACGACAAGCCTTTAGATGGACTGTAGAACTAATCGAAAAATATCTGTCCTTTTAGCTATTCTTACTGGTCCATGACACTCATTTCTACAGACTTTATTTTTGTAGAGAGGAACTACTTCTTGATAATGGATAAAGTGAATTATTAAACATTGTGAAGATTTAGAATTCACAAGTTAAAAGAATTTATTGAGGACAATAAACATGTTGCTAAAAAGTCTGGCTGCCATATAAAGATGGGAAATGCTACACATCCCCACTTGAGGTTTAGGCACAGAGGGTCTTCTAGAAACATCAGTGTTGTCTTGAGTTGCACATTTTTAATTGCCCTGCTCTTCTTTCTTCTCAGTAATTACTGTACGTATATAATTATTTCACCTACAGTGAGTACTGATGATTTTTCTCTAGCTACTATTTTTATTTGGTGCTTTTCTAAAAACTATATATTAATATGTATGGATAGATGTGGATTAAATATGAAATCATTATAACTCTGTCAGTTTATACATAAAATACCTCTTAAAATGTGTTCCTTCAGAGGTGTTTCAGTGGGAACTGATGATGTAGATGAGCCATGGATTAAGTTGTCCTCCACCTATTAAATATGTTTCCGTTAAAAGAAAGAGAGAGAGAGAGGCACTGGGATGAAGGTTGCAAAGCAACATATGTATTCTGAGTTTAATTTTGTTTTACACTGTGTATATACTCTGTGTGTGTGTGTGTGCAAAACAGAGGGACAGAGACAGAGAGAGAGGGAGGAGACAGATAGACAGATGGACAGAGAGGCCAATGGACAGACTATAGAATAATTATACCACTTCAATCCCTAGCGGTGTGTTCATCTATCTGCAAAATTTAGCAAAAAGTTAACAATAGTTTTCTCTAGATACAAAGAGTATAAATAAAATTAACTTTCTTTCATATTTTTCAAAATTCTGCCTGGGTGGCTCAGTCGTTTAAGCGTCAACTCTTGATTTCAGTTCAGGTCATGATCTCAGGGTTGTGAGATCGAACCCCAAATCAGGCTCCCAACTGGGTGTCAAGTTCTGCTTAAGATTCTCTCTCTCCCTTTCCCTGTGCCCCTCCCCCACCCCTCTACCAGAAAAAAAAGAAAAAAAGAAAAATTCAACGTGAATACTTTGTCTTTGATTAAATGTACTCAAATTCCTACTCTGGACACCAGGAAGCTGGTAGTAGAGAGGGTAGGGAGAGATGTCAGTATACATAAATCAACACCTGGGCACTTCTTAGGTGGGCTTTCAATAAGACATATGAGTATGGACTGTGTATGACTGGACCCCCATTTCAAAATGAAGACATTATCTATAATCTACCCCTGAACATAAATCACAGCTATGTTCTATGCAGTGGGATTGAGATACTACGTTTGCTTACTCCTAATAACTTATGCAAATATTTTTACCTATTTTGAGACTGGGCTCTTCTTTTTCTAGGCCTTTCACATCATCTTCTGTATTTCCTGTGGCATCTTATACATATAGACTGGTTGTTGCTTCAGTAGGCAAACTGATTATTTAAATCTCTTAGTTTTGGTCACACTTGCTCTACTCACCATCTTTACATCGTAAGCTTCTGTTAATTGCTTTCTGAAATAATATGCCTACCCTCAACAGCTCTGTAAAACTCAGCCTTTAAAGATATCTAACTTCGCTCTCTCAATAACAGAATTACTGGGTACTTGTACGTTCTCTTTCAGTGACTTCTCCCTGTCATGATCACTGTTCACACACAATGGTATAAGTGGTATCGTAATCTTTTCAAAACAAGAAGAATCACCTCCTTGTATGGGATCTGAACTAAAAAGAGATTATTTGTTGGGCACCCCTGTGGCAGTTGCCTTATAGCACGATTAAATGATCTACCATACCAAGCTTTTAAGAATAGCTCAGGGAAATTAGTATTTAATTAGTTCAAGTACAATTTTGATGTAGCTAGATAGGGTCCTGTAATCTGTATTTTTCATATGGCTTTATAACTTTTACTATTCGTGATATGTTTGCAATCCCTATTGTTGAATAATTGTTTTCTAAATGTTAGATGTTTGGGGGGTGCTTCTGAACTAGTATGGACACTGTAAGTGTGGTCCTCTGCTGATATCCATCGACCTTAGAAAACACCATCATTCAGAGTGGGTAAAAGATGAGTAACAATCCTGGAGTTTCTAGGAACTAACCTCACATATATGGAGTAGATGCTAGAGTGCATTTAAATACTCACTTAAATAGTTAACTGTAGGTCTTTTAGAGTATTCTTTTAAAAATGGCAATATAGGGCACCTGGGTGGCTCAGATGGTTGAGCGTCTGCCTTTGGCTCAGGTCATGATCCCAGGGTCCTGGGATCGAGCCCGGCATCGGGCTCCCCGCTCGGCGGGAAACCTGCTTCTCCCTCTCCCACTCCCCCTGCTTGTGTTTCCTCTCTCTCTGTCTCTCTCTCTCTCTGTCAAATAAATAAATAAGTAAATAAAATCTTAAAAATGGCAATACAATGATGTCATCATGATACTTGAAACCCTTCAAAAATTTTCCAGCATTTTTAGAATGAAGACGCAAATTATTATGACTTTCTAGGACCAGTATGATCTAGCACTGGCCTGAAATAGCCTCAGCTCATGTGATTTCCCTCCTCACTGTCTTTCTTCAAATCACACCAGCTTTCTCTCTATTTCATGAAAGATACATTCTGTTTCTCATCTCAGGAACCTTGCACATGTTGTTCCTTGTACCTGAAATAATTTTATCCCCCTCACCTTTTTCTAGACAATTCCTACTCATCTCCCAGAGTGTACCATAAATTTAAATTCGACGACTCACTCGTTGATTTACTAGTATGAATTTAGAATCTCCCCTACTTTCTCAAATCACTCTGTATTTCACTGTTTTTTAAAATAATCATTTAAAAATAAATAGTTGGAATAAAGTAAGGACTTTGGTTATAAGAATGAATTGATATTATGGGGCACCTGGGTGGCTCAGTCAGTTAAGCGGCCAACTCTTGATTTAGGCTCAGGTCATGATCTCAGGGTCCAAGGATCGAGCACCGAGATAGACTCTGAGCTTGGCAGGGAGTCTGCCTGAGGATTCTCTCCCTTCCCTCTGCCCCTACCCCCCTCAAATAAATAAATAAATCTTAAAAAAAGAATGTATCAATATTGAGTCACTTATTGTAACAAATATGCCATACTACCGCGAGAGGCTAATAATAGGGGAAACTGGCTGGGTAAAGAGGAATATTCTGTACTACCTTTGTAATTTTTCTGGTCATATAAAACTGTTTTAAAAATAAAGTTCATTTAGAAATAAATGTTAGTTGCATAATTAGTTGCTGAACAGTCTCTCTTCCCCCACTCTGTGAGTTCCATATATGAAGAAACTCAAGTGTCTTGTTCTCCACTGTATGTCCAATGCCAGTGCCTACACAATGTCTTGCATATAGAAAGCATTTTATATACATTTTTATGAGTAAATGATAAATACATAAACATACTAAAGCCCATCTGACTGTTAGGTAACCATAGCACTTCCAGCAATTCAATTACTATCATCATTTTTCAAATATACACTTCAGTACTCCAGCTCATTTTGGGTTCCTCTAAGTTGTGAACCACTTCTATATATACATCTTCAGAATTTAAGCAGCTCCTGGCACACACAAAGCCCTCAAAAGCAGCTTGTTTGTAATAAAAAATATTATGGTCTATATGTCATATGGTATTTATATAGGAGGCTGTATATATAAATAAAGCTAAATTTGTTGTATTGGGGATAATTTTGTTCCTTTGAATTCAACCTCACTTTGAGGTCTACCTTTTAAAAGTAAAACCATATGAGTTTCATCTGTGGGAGAGAATTTTTGGAGGATATTTATTATCACCATGCTACAATAGTGTTTGTAACAATAGTCATGAAAAAATGAAATGTTTTTATCAACATTCAATATTTTTTTTCTTTTATAGAAAACAAGCAGCTTATTTACTTATTGAATACATTGACCTAAATGAGAGCAATAGATAGATATTCTATTCCCCACAGGAGATGCTTTTGTTGTTGTTGTTGCTTGAAGATTTTATTTATTTACTGGAGAGAGAGACAGACAGACAGAAAGAGAGAACATGAGCAGGAGTAGGGGCAGAGAGAGGGAGACAAGCAGACTCTCCAATGAGTGGGGAGTCCGATGCTGGACTCAATACAAGGACCCTGAAATCATGACCTGAGTCTAAGGCAAATGCTTAACTGACTGAGCCACCCAGGCACCCTTGTTGTTTTTGAAGTTTTACTTACCCTCAATATAAGTTTCCATATCTGTTTTGTATATGGATACCAAATTTTTAATGAGGACTTTGCAATAAAAGAGCCACAAAGCATTTAAGAGTAAATGATATTTTTAATTTATTGAAGATTTTTAAAAGTAAATGACCATCACAGTTTCTACCTATACCACATTAATTCAAATTAAATGCATTTACAAAATAATATTTAAATGAACGCAAGGAATTTCAGGAAAAGAACTTTTAGATATCAGTCTTAATAACTGACAAACATGAAATCTTAGAAGATAAATTTATATATAAAAGGTACTGCTTAAAATAAAATATGAAAAGTTCATTAGAAGAACTTCTTGCTAAGATTCACTGAAAATAATTTATCAGTCCCATGCAGATTTTGAAAAAGCAACCAAATGTATAGAATCATCAGAATGTGGTATTTGTAACTTCAATTCCTGCTAAATTATTTTCTTTATTAATAACCTGTCTAATAAACAAGGACATTAAAAATGATCTCATATTTTATACCCATTTTTCATCCTTCTCCAGGCTAGGCAGGCATTGCTCAGTTAAGCATGGAGATCCCATTGACCTCTGAAGGACTCTGGGTTTTGGTTATGTCCCCAGGGTGTACTGCAAAATGAGAAATTATTCCTCTTGACATTAAGGTCATAAGAGAGAATAAAATTCTTTCACAAAACAGTGGGAAATGATCTCCCTTGTGTCACAAAGCAACGGAGTTAGATATATTTTTAATTGTTTTTTTAACTCAGTGGGGAAAATGTTAGGCAGAGAAAAAGAAATGCAGTGACAAAATTCTTCCTGATGGCTAATTATGAATGTTTATCTTGTCCATAAAGCAGTCTTCAGAAACATTACATGTTGAATCGCTAAGTAATACTCAGAAAGGGATTTTTAAACTTCATTTCTATTTATTTTTTAAAACTTTTGATTTTTTGAGAGAGAGAGAATGCACATAAGCATGAGTGGCAGGGAGGAGCAGAGGGAGAAAGAGTGAGGGAGAATCTCAAGCAAGCTCCATGCTCAGCGCCAAGCCCTTGCCCTGAAAACATGACCTGAGCTGAAATCAGGAGTCCCATCCTTAACTTAACTGAGCATCCAGGCACCCCTAACCTTCATTTTTTAATCTTTAACGTAAACTGGTAATAGTAGCTCTACCGTTTTTAAGCCATTACTTTGGAAGAGAAGTTGACATCAGGTGCACTACAAAATAAATTTGGAGAAACTGGGGGATCGTATGGGTTTTCCTAATAAAATATGTCACCACTTTATGCCGTGATTGTTACCAGTTGCCACAAAAAAACTCTAAATTACCTTCTTCATGTCTGAATCCACTAGCAGGGTGACAATTCCTTAAAGGCTATCACCAAATCCTGCTTTTCATGTGCCTGGTTCTTGTCTTGAGACATGTAACTCAATAAATAAGACTTCCTAAATCAACCATAAATGAGTGAAGAAACCCACCTTTGCTTCTCTCCCCTTTCTGGAAGTGGCAGCATCTACTGTCAATAAACCATCTAAAGCTACAGATTGGGCTGGAATTGGGGCAACCAGAATCTAGAGGCTCAGAGAAGTGTGCTTAAAAACACAACACAGGCGTCTAAGGAACAGGGACCACTTTTGCGGCTGTCACCTCTGATGGGAGGGTATCTGCCTCCTGCAGGAAGCCCTTGGAGACTGGGGCCCCTGGTAGGACTACCATGTTGTATTCTGCTGGGACACTACTGCGAGGAACAAACAGCCAGAAGAGGGAAGATTTGGTTTTAGCTCTTCTTTCCTGCCTTCCGCCCTCTCTAACAACCCCTTTGGTCAGAGTAAGCCAGGGGGAAGCCAGATAACAAACAACAACAACAAACAAACAAACAAAAAAACCTTATTCTGGGAAGTCCTAATTTCAACATCACAAAGTAACAAATAAAAGACTGAGTATGAAGTTGAGGGAAAATACCTTAATAACCAGCACATGACACTATATTAGATTATAGACTCAATTACCAACTTCTTTTTTTTTTTTTAAATTCTTTTTATTTATTTATTTATTTATTTGACAGAGAGAGAGAGAGAGAGAGAGAGTGAGAGCAGGAACACAAGCAGGGGGAGTGGGAGAGGGAGAAGCAGGCCTCCCGCCAAGCGGGGAGCCCGATGCGGGGCTCGATCCCAGGACCCTGGGATCACGACCTGAGCCGAAGGCAGACGCTTAACGACTGAGCCACCCAGGTGCCCCTCAATTACCAACTTCTTGATTGCTAAGGCTTTCTCTGGTGCCTATGAAACTGAGAGGAAAATTAAAGGTGCTTGAAACTCTTTGTTGAATTGAAATAATTTATTCATTTTTAAGTTAATTTTACAAATACATACTGAAACTACATTTATTACAGGCACTGTTGGATACTTCAGATAAAAACATGATTCAGACACCATCTCTCCTCTCTGATAATTTACAGCCTAATGAGGGAAATAGATTGTAAACAAGGTAGTCAGTGTGGTATTTGTACAAGGGGGGGCTAAGATTTGGGGAAGGGTGGAGAAAAAGATCTGACTACGGAAAAGATGGGTATTTATTCCTTTTGGCCAACAATAAACATCATTCCAGCTACTTCTCTAGACTTTGGGAGCATAATGGGGACCCTGATGAACCTAATCTCTTCCTTTCCTGTGCTTACAGACTAGTGGAGGAAAGAGACAAATAAGGAAGAACTTAGCCTCATTTACCACAGGATTGCTTTAGCCGTTAGCCTAACTGAGCAGTTAATCTTCAGTGCCCTTCTGTCCTCTGTGAAGGAGGGCAACCTTAGACACCATCCATGCTATCAACCTGGCTTCAAACTAGATAGCATAAAGCCTCCATGACTGCAGTGGTCCTAAAGGACAACAACATTAGGTCACTTGAAAGAATTCTACCCTATGCCTCAGCTGATCCATCAGCGATGCCACCCCTCCAGACCTGGCAAGGCAACCATGGAAGTGTTGCACAGGTGGATCACAGAGCACAGCGCTTTGTAAAACCACAGCAATTCTATCACGAGTATATGACGGGAAGAACAAAAGTCTGGGCTCTGGATTTAGACAGACCCAGGTCAGAATTGTGAATCTCCCATTTACTAGCTGAGATACTACAGGCAAGTTATTTAAACTGTCTAAACCTCACTTTGGTGATCAGAGGCATAAGTAATGTAGCACCCACTTGGTGTGGTTATTTTGGGAACGAATGGATACTTTTATAGCCCCTAATGCTCCACCTGGGCAAAGATGATAACTACCTGCCCTCTGGTCCCTTATATTCTTTGGGTTGTTTTAAAGTTGAATTCCACTATCAGAACAACTCCAAGAATTACATGTGCATGGATTAGTTACTAATCCCACCGTACAGTTAAAGGAAAGAAATAGCAAATGCCTTTTTCCCCTCCTTTTTCTTGCTAATGTCCTATTACAAATCCGTGGCAGAATGTAGTCTACAAACCTGGCCTCCTGATTACCAGTAAGATTAATTATAGATGGAAAGGGGGGAAAGCACACACACTGTAGGATAAAAATGCAAACATAGAAACAAATAAGTAGACAAGTCAATAACTGAATTAATACATTAATAAGCTGGTGTGTATTTACTAGAGAAAGCCTTAATCACTTTGATTAATAGTATGTGAAATTATAAGACCTGAAAAATAAAGCGTATCAGTAAGAGATCTTATACAATTGCTATTAACCACAGCATACCAACACATAAAGTAAACATATTCAGAATTTACAACAGACACTCTGACTTTTTAGAGGTATCTACAGAGACTAAAATGCACACCCACTCTCAGACACACGAGGTGAATATCTTCCAACACTAAGGCAACCATCATGCAGGTATTCTCAGAGAAGCAAAACAGAGACCAAATCAAAAAGAAGCATTATGTCAGGGAAAGCTGGTGCTCCAACTCAGGTTGCCTACAATTATAAATAGAAAAATTTGAGCCTCCAAGGGTTACTTTGTTTAACTTTTATTTTTTAAAGAAAGGAATAAAATGCAATAAACTCTAATGGAAACCATGTTTCTCTTCTGGTTCCAGAAGGGATTACAATATTATTCATATTTCTATATCCCTCACTCTATGAAAAAGGAATATGAGTAAGAGAACAAAAAAGGAAAACAACTGTAGATTTGTTTTAACATTTCAGAGGAGAAAATGGTAACAAAGAAATCCCCATTTGAAAAGAAAAATGCATTTTTCTCCCAATGGCTAAGGAAAACCACATTATTGAACTTTCTAGTCATAGAATGCGGTTTTGGAAGAATCACATGATGGAAACTTTTTACCCTGCATGTGCAGGGTCCTGAAAAGTCCAGTGGTTGAGTAGGGGTCATGATATCTTAAAAAGAGAATGACATAGTCTCCTGGGCGGCACAGCTGGTTAAGCGTCCGACTCTTGATTTCAGCTTAGGTCATGCCCTCAGGGTCTTGAGATCAAGTCCCCCATTGGGCCCCACGCTCAGTGCAGAGTCTGCTAGAGATTCTCTATCCTTCTCCCCCTGCACCTTCCCATTTGTGTGTTCTCTCTCTCGGTTTCAAATAAATAAACAACTCAAAAAAAAAAAAAAAAGAGAGAGAGAGAGAGTGAGAGAATGACAGCAGCATCTGATGGAGACTAGTAACCTTGAAGGAGAATCATTACATAATCTAGTGAGGAAAATTTACATATATGCAAAGTAGCTGAGCTTTGCAAAGGAATCAGAAACCTTTAATTCTGTCAGGCATCTGGCGGCTCAGTCAGCTAAGCATCTGCCTTCAGTTCAGGTCATGATCCCAGGATCCTGGGATTGAGCATCTCATTGGGCTCCCTGCTCAGTGTGGAGTCTGCTTCTCCCTCTCCCTCTGCCATACTCTCCTGCCTGTGCTCTCTCTCTCTCAAATAAATAAGTAAAATCTTTAAAACAAACAAAAACAAAAACCTTCAATTGTGTGAGGCAAGACTTAATTTGTGAGAAGGCCCTTGTAAGCTGTGTAATGCTACCTGTTAAAAAATGATGAAAATAATAGTATGAAGCTATGCTCTGAGAGGTCACCACCATTTACTGTCCCCTTCTATTTGACAGTGGCAGAACCTACCTAAATAAAGGAATACGAGCTACACGTCACTGTAGTCCATACCAGTGGGATAATACTATTTGTTTAGGATTTCAACATACCCATCCTCTTCTTAAAGAATAAATCTGAGACATTGTTTTGGCTTATGTGTTTTTCTTTCTGTTTCTCCAGACATGGAGAGCTGGCGGAAGGTCTACTGTGAACTAGATATCTAACCACAGCATAGCCTGAGTCAGGTCACCTTTGACCCTCTTTAAGACTGCCTTCTTCTGAAACTAATGGATCCAGTGTGTCCTGTAACTTTTAAATAAACCTGCCTGTGTGATATCATGCACACATCTCAAAATTAACATGTTCAAAATTTTACCCATCCCTTTTCTCTTCTTACTTCTATTCTTCCCATATCTATCCATGTGATCCACAAGCTACAGAATTGCCCAAACCATGAAACTGGCTGTCACCATCTATTCATCTCCCTAAAACTACTCAAATATCTACTGATAAATATTTTACCTCCTAAATATCTCCGAATGCATATCCTCGCTCAATCCCCACTGCCTATGCCCTTGTTCAGGCCACCACTACTCAGTCTCTGTTATTAAAATTGTCCTACCTGGCTTCCCCGCCTGCTAGCCCACTCTCCTCTTACGTGGTTTCCATGCAAATGCCATACATTGCTAAGTGCCCATCTGATCATGTCAGTTTCCTGCTCAAAACCCACTTACTTCTTTCTGCTAAATTTAGATAAGTCCAAACTCTTTAATGTGGTTTGTAAGAGCTTCATGTTTCACCATTACTTCTTCTCAGGGTTCAGTAGAAACCTGTGTCCACGCATCTCATTCTTGGGTGGGTTCTAGCATGAATATCCACTCAAGAATTTCTGGGTCTGACACAAAGCATGTGGTGAGGGGCAGCGAGGTCAGAAAAGAGAATAAGAACTTAAAAATTTCTATTAAAAGCCTACTATTTTGAGTAATTATGCTGAGTGTTTTTACCACATTATCTCTTTTAATCTCATAAACTTCCAGCAAAGATGGTCGCTGTTTCTATTTCATAGGTGAAGAAAGTGAAGGTCTAGGAAAAAGGACAAAGATCACCCAGAGCTCATTATTGCCTGGACCAGGGTTTAAATTCAGGTTTGTCATCAGCCAGGTGCCATGTTTTCTTAACCACTCCAGGTCACAGGGGGAGTAAGCCACAGCAATAGTTGGCATATACTTCCTCCACTTTGCTGGTGGGACTCCTACCTTGTTTGTTGCAAGGTCTTTCTCCCACTTCTTTCTATCTCCATGGAAGAGAATGAACTAGTAAGAGCTAGTAAGAAAGGTTAAATAATTATCTCACCTTAGAGACAGAAAGAATGAACGACTGAATTATTTTTTTCTCCTTTCCTTGGTAAGGGAGAGCCCCTAGAACTGGAGTTGGGAAATCTTCTGGGATTGACAGGACTATAAATCCTAAAAGAAGTCTGTGCCTTTATGGTGGCCTTTCAGGAAGGTCTCTGGCCATGTTTTGAGTAGAGAGTGGAGTTGTGGAAACTAAAGAATTTCTGATGACCACAGGACAGTAGAGATGGCCTGGGCACAGCCAGAGATAACACTCTCTGAGTGTTCTCAGCTCCATCCTCAGCTCATGGAGAATGCCCATGGTGACTTTGGGGTGCCTTTGTACTAATAATAACTTATTGGACATTGTCTTAGCTCAGGCTGCCACAATAAAATACCATGGAGTGGCTTATACAACAGAAATTTATTTCTCATAGTTCTGGAGTCTGGGAATTCCAAGATCAAGTTGCTTGCCAATTTAATTCTTGGCGAAAGACCCTCTTTCTGAGTTGCACATGGGTACCCTTTTGTGCCTTCACATGGCAGAAAGAAAGTAATCTCCTTTCCACTTCTGATACGAACACTAATCCCACTATGGGAACCCTACTCTCATGAACTCATCTAAACCTAATTACCTACCAAAGGCCCCACCTTCAAATGCCATCAGATTGGGGGTTAGGACTTCAACATATAAATCTTGGGGGGACACATTCAGTCTATAATATAAAACCATATGCCAGTCACTATGCTATTAACATCACATATGTTACCTCATTGATACTCACAAGGCAGCCACCAAAGTTAAATGTACAGAAATACCTAGCAGTATGATCCAACTCTCCTTGGACCCAAACAGAACAACAATGACAATTACGTTCTCTCCCAGTATCAGTCTGTTAGTAGGAATGACCTTCTTACTAAACTGATGCCCTAAAGTCTTTTAAATGTACTGTAGCTCTCATCAGAAATCCATCACCCTTCTCTCCTCCATGACAACAATTGCAACCTCATGTACTCAGTTGAATTTGGCCTGCGTCTCAGCCCTTCCTGTATAATATTGCTTAGTTGAGTAAATTCTCTAGTCCTGGCTGTCCCTGACTTTGCCTAATTGTGTTATAGACTTTGATATATGTCTCTTTAGCATCCCTTCTTTCCTGCTTAATGTCTGCTATTTTATTTTATTTTATTATTTTATTTTATGTTATGTTTTAGAGAGAGGAGAGGGGGTGGGAAGAGGCAAGGGGAGAGGGAGAGAGAGAATCTCAAGCAGACTCCCCAGTGAGTGCAGAGCCAGAGGCTAAGCTCAGTCTCACAACCCTGAGATCATGACCTGAGCCAAAATCAAGAGTTGGAAGCTCAACCCACTGAGACATCCAGGCACCCCTCAGAGCCTGCTATTTTAATAATTCCACTCCTCCTGTTCTTTTCTGGTATTCTCAGTATTCTCATTCTCAGTATCCTTACTTCCTTCTTTCTTCCTCACCTCCTGTTACTGGTAATCCAATCACAAATGCACTTGTTGTGGTAGACTGAATAAGAGTCACCAAAGATGTCCACATCCTGATCCTTGAAAATGGTGAATATGTAAACATCCATGGCTTTCTAGATATTACTAAGGATCTTGAGATGGGGAGATTATCCTGAATTATCCAGACAGAATCAGTGTAATCACAAGGGTCCTGATAAGAGGGAGACAGGAGGATCAGTTTCAGAAGTAAGAAATGTGATGACAGAAGCAAGTGGTTGGAGGGATGAGGAGAAGGAACCACACACCGAACCAAGGACAGCGTCTAACAGCTGGAAAGACAAAAGAATGGGTCTCTCCTTAGAGACTGCAAAAGGAGCCAGCCCTGCTGACATCTTGACTTTATATCAGTGACTCTCATTTTGGGCTTCTGAATTTCAGAGTTTATAAGATAATAGATCTGTGTTGTTTTTTTGTTTTGTTTTGTTTTAAAGAATTTCTTTATTTGACAGAGAGACACAGCAAGAAAGGGAACACAAGCCGGGAGAGTGGGAGAGGGAAAAGCAGGCTTCCTGCAGAGCAGGGAGCCCGATGAGGGGCTCAACCCCAGGACCCTGGGATCATGACCTGAGCCGAAGGCAGACACTTAACTGACTGAGCCACCCAGGTACCCCAGATCTGTGTTGTTTTATTTTTTTTATTTTTTTTTTAAAGATTTTATTTATTTATTTGAGAGAGAGAGAGAGAATGAGAGAGAGCATGAGAGGGAAGAGGGTCAGGGAGAAGCAGACTCCCCGCTGAGCAGGGAGCCCGATGCGGGACTCGATCCCAGGACCCCAGGATCATGACCTGAGCCGAAGGCAGTCGCTTAACCAACTGAGCCACCCAGGTGCCCTCTGTGTTGTTTTAAACCACTAAGTTTGTAGCAATTTGTTAGAGCATTAATAAGAAACAAATACCCTTCTTCACAAACCATTCTTTAGAAATTCTCCAATAAGTAAGTCCCATGGAAGATTTACTTAACAACTCAACACGTTCTAAATGGTTGAAAATATTAATTATTTAAATATGAAGCAGGGCTGGATTAAGAAATGTGGATGACCTTGAAAGGGAAATAACTGGACCATCTTTCCTATCAATGATACTTACATGTTGTTTCAGCATGTGTTTGGTCAGACAAAAGTGATTCTTTTTTTCTCACTGAAGATTTCCCACTGCCTGGCATGTAATACCATACATGTAGCACATGAGCAATATTGATTTACTGAATAACTGAATGCCATCTTTTTAAACAAAGAGGTTGTTTACCTTTCTGATTCTTAAATCTAGATGATAAAATATGCCGCACATTCTCAGGAGTCAGTGCTAGGAAATACTTTATTTGATTTCAGGATGTCAACTGGTCTACCAATCTCAGAAAGCTGTCAGCTGTCTGTCTTAGGTTTGAGGTTATAAACCTGTACATACAGCTTGTGTAGGACCACCAAAGAAAATGTTCTTAAAACAGAGAAGTCAGTTCTGAAATTATACACACACACACACACACACACACACACACACACACACTCAGTTGAAGTAGAACCAATTTTTCACCAATGAGAAAGGATTGCAAATGAACTATATTAACTGGAATCATGTTTCTGATTTGCATTAGTGGCATTTCCTTGCTTCTTACAGATAGTATCATTGGAATATCCAGTTACTTGTCTTTCATCTGCCTTTGATTCTCAAATACTTCTAAATTAAAAAAAAAAACAGCTAATCTTTGTGTCTGAGCCAGCTTCATCAGGAAGCACTGAAAAATAAAATTTTTTTTAATCACTCAAAAATCTTCAATTCAAAATGTCCACCTTTATGGCAGCCTTCTCCCAGTCTCCAGGTTGTCAGTGAGGTTTTATAAAATTTATATTACATGGAAGTAGGAGAAAAAAAAAAATCCTTCGTTCTGAGAGTGATGAATCAAGGTTCCTGATCGTGCTTTGGTAAGTGATTTGGTCATGCAAGGTAAGATGCAGAGAAAAGCATGAGGATGAGTGCTAACTTACAGGAGTGCTAGCTTGATCTTTGCCACTAAACTTCATTAACTTTAAGTAAAATCTTTATGGTTAAGAAAATTCTAGTCCGGTAAACATTAATTCAATTCCAGGCTAACTTGCTTACTAGCTAAATAAACTTGAATAAATTATTTAACCCTTCTAAGCCTCAGATTTTCATTTGTAAACTGGTTAAAAGCAAAAATAATAATGGGAAGTGTGTATTCGTGCACTGAAATGTTGATTGAGTGCCTATTGTGTGTTGTAAAGACTGTGTTAGGCTTTCCAATTAGAGGGAGGGTTACTACTTGATCTCCTGGGATTACTGTACAAATTAAGGAGATAATTCTTGGGATGTTTCACTACCTAGAACATAATAGGCCCTTAATAAATATGAACTATTATTAGTAGTTGACCTAATAGGGGTAAAATAAGGAACACTGGTAAGAATGCCTCTAGTTCGTGTTCGTATCTTCCTCAGGACTAAAGAATGTGATAGTGATCATTATGAAAACATTTTAGAAGCAGAAATGTTCTGTAAAGGCAAGACATTAATATTCACAAATGCTACAATTTGCCAGTCGCAAATGGAGAGACCAAAAGCGCTAAATCCCCACATCTGCCATCCTTTTGGCAGCCAGTAAACAAGGCATATTTTCAATTTATATGGTAGTTTACCTTTTACACCACACCATTCCAAGAGAGAAAGCTCATTCTTCAAAGAATACACATCTGGCCTCATGTGAAGATTCTGTTAGATTTCTGAAGAAACTGTTACTGCTTTGTATTGATGCTAAAAAAGGACCATCGTATCTGGCACTGTGCTGGGTATTTTTGGAAAAACTAAACAGGATACTTCTGATGTTTTAGAAACTAAGCTAAAATGAATCCAGCAAATAAGTGTACCTGAATATAGACAAAGTGTTCCTGAATGTGAACAAATGCCTTGGTGAAATCTACTAAGGCAAATCTTGGCAACAGGAAATGGGTTGAATTTTGAGTAGATATGTGTGAGAATCTGGGTCAGGGAAAGAATTCACCATTACAACTTTTCCACTCCAAGGCATAGGCAATGATAGTGTGTTTGGTTGCATGGAGTTTGAGCTAAGGAAAGAAGGTATTTAAGAGAATCGGGATGAATAAAGAATCAGTATGGATGCATAGCAACACATTCTAATGTTTTGGGTTTTTTTTCCCCATTTCTTACCTTTCTTCCAAAATCTGATCATAATGTGTATTATTTTATTTATTTATGTATGTATGTATTTATTTATTTATTTAGAAAGAGAGAGAGAGAGAGAGCAGGGCTAGGGAGGAGCAGAGGGAGAGGGAAAGAGAGAATCTTAAGCAGAATCCATGCATAGCATTGAGCCTGACATGGGGCTCAATCTCATGACCCTGAGGTCACAAACTGACTCTCAATTAAGAGTCAGATGCTTGTCTATGTCCATACCACCCTGAACACACCTGATCTCCTCTGATCTTGGAAAGTAAGCAGGGTTGGGCCTGGTTAGTACTTGGATGGAAGAGCCAGATGCTTAACTGACTGAGCCACCCAGGCACCCCATAATGTGTATTATTTTAGATCTTTCTCTTGCCACTGATCTCTTCTACATCATGAACTCAGATCTCCAGTACATTTTTTTTTCCTGCTTAGTGACTCCTCTTGCTATATGCTAAACTGGTAAATTTAACTCCATTCTTTTAGTGCGATGTGAGGTTAAGAATACTTTTTGGAAACTATTATAGTGAGTTGGGTACTAATTGATGATGTATTTTTATCTAGTTTCCAAATCTGTTTTTCTGATTTTCATTCACCATTGGGGAGAGATTAATGTTGCTTAATAGCAACACTACAAATATTAAGAGGAACTCTATTATGACCACGGACTTGGTTCTTTTCCTAAGCCTTGACACGGTGCCTTCCGCCTTAAGACTTAGCCCCTGTTCCTTTCTACTAATCTGCACTCCATCCCCCTTCACCTTTGCTCAAGTCTTCAGGCCTGAAATCATTCACAGTGAAGTCCTAAGCAGTTTTACAGGACAGACTCCATTTAATGCTTTGCAAATATTTTGCCATCAGTATTGTTTTCTTTATGAAAGCATCCAGGAAAGAAGTAAAACTCAAATACCACTTACCATTTGTCTACTGAAGAGTGATGTTGTTCAATAAAGTCTGACTTAAAATTTCTTCAGAAAATCTTGCAATTTGAATTTCATAACTTTTTAATATTATTTAAAGAATTTTAAATCTCAGCCATCTGAAGAGACCCACTCTAAGAGTCAGCTCATTCAGTTCTTCAAGGTGTTCTTCTGTTGCCTTTTGAAAAGATGCAGAGGGCAATAAGAGGAAATATTGGACCAATAGGAGAATTTTGAAGGAGGAACAGTCACTACCGCAGAATAAATGAGATTATAATTATGCCATTGAACTGTGATAGAACATCCTTCCAAATAGAAATTACCATACCACAAATGTGCAATTAGTACTCAATAAATCATGCTAAGAAGAGTGTCAATACAGTAAGGTGTACCCAGTCATCACAATTAATGCCTGTGTCCTGTATTGGGGAAGAAGGCAAGCTGTTTTCATGTTACAGTCATTAGGGATGAGATTGTTTCTGCAGCTGAATTGTTACAAGCAGTTAAGTATCTAAGAGAGAAGCTGCACTTTGAGCAAGAGCCATTGCTTTTAAATCCTGTAAACCACAGGAATCACTAAGCCTTTTAAAGAAAATAATAATAATAATAATAGCTGCTATTTTATCTGAAATAGAGCAACTTTGCAAGAGCATTTAATTAAAATGAAAATGGATGGTTTTGATAAGAATGGCTTTATTTTCCTTCCTGTTGTTTAATTTCCCAACCAGTGTCAGAGATACCAAAGTCAGCTGTAAATATTCAGCAAAAGACCATTCAAAACAAATAGATGCATGATTTGCAAATGAATCCAAAGGAAACACAAACTGAGGAGGTGGTGTTTGTCTTTCTTGGATTTTGGAATTTTCTACTGTGAAAAGAAAGGTGGGTGGATTAAAATGCAAAGAGTGAAGTGAGGCAGGAATTGCAAAAATTGAGTTGTAGAATCTGCCACGCATTGTCTGTCTGATTGGTCTAGCTTTAGATGGGTATTTAATTTACTTCCTTCAGTTTTGTATGGATGAAGACAAAAGAATTGAGAGAAGCATGCTAGCGGATGGCAAGCATAGCTTGGAGACAGGACCGAATTTGTGTTCTATTTTGATTGCAGTAAACAAAACAAAACAAAACAAAACCAGGGTGCCTGGGTGGCTCAGTTGGTTAGATGTCCAACTCTCGGTTTCAGCTCAGATCATGATCTCATGGGTTCTGAGATAGAGCCCTGTGCTTAAAGATTCTCTCCCTCTCTTTCTCCCCGCACACTCTCTCTTTCTCAAATAAATAAATAAATCTTTAAAACAACAATGATAGAAGGCTTTTTAAAAGAGGTGAATTGATCTGATAATGTGTTTTAAAACTATCACTTTTCCAGCTGGAATACAGAGTACAGATCATGGGACAGTTAGGATCTTTCGAAAGATGAGAGGTAACGAATGGCTTGGTAGTGAAGGTCATAGCAATGGAGATGGTAAGAAGTGTTTGGATTCAGGTTGCGTTTTGGAGGTGACAATTGGGCTTTCTAATAGATTGGAAGTTGGGATCTAAAGGCAAGTAAGGAGTACACAGTTAAATATGACTCTGATTCATTGCATGTGGTACCATTTGCTGGGATGAAAAGTCTTAGGGTGGGAGTGAGGATGGGAATGAGTGTTTTGGCCATATTAACAATTAGATACTCAGTAGAAATTCAACTAGCAGAGGTGAGTATATAGTTAAATATGAATCTAGCACTCAGGGTACCATGTCTAGGCTAGAATTGGAAAGCTGAGAATCATTAACATAGTTGATATTTAACACCCTGGGGCAGGCTGAGATCATCTGAAAGGGAGTATACATAGATGGGCCAGAAGAGCAGAGCCCTGGAGTACTTAAAACCCTGTGAGGTAGCATAAGAAATGACAAAGTATTAAAGACATGAAACAGTACTATGGGGGTGGGGGTGAGCATAGAGAAAAAGGAGGATGGTATTTTGTTGGACTTTGTTTTCCAGTGGCTGGTATGAAGTCTTGCATATCCCTGGGAATTATCTGGTAGAGAAGGAGAAAATGATGATTCAGGAAAAACAGAGATTACTTCAGGAATTAAGTCCTTCAAAGGAATAAGGATAGTGTTGGAAGCACAAAGGAAGGAACTGGTTTATTCATTTGATAGTAGTAAGAAGAAAGGAAAACTAAGTGTTCTTATTTCTGATTTAATGTAAAGTCATTCTTTTCTGATTGAATTTACTTTTTCTGTTACATATGTGGCTAAGTGATATGCAGAGAGTGAGGAAAGTAAGAGATTTTGGAGACAGGAGGAAAGACAAGGATGAAATAGTTGTTTCCAAGAGTGTGAAGATGAATCCACTAAGGAGGGTAATGGGATTGTCTGACTCTAGGACAGACTTGTTGAGAGCTGTGATCTTAAATATCAAGTGAGCTCAGGCAGCAGGATTGTTATGTGATTTTTCTCCAATAACATTAGCTACCTGGATGCAGAAGAAAAGTTCAGGAGAGTTGGTTTTAACCAGAATGGGAGGTTTGCCAGAAAAGCATAGCATAGAGAAGACTGACAGTCAAAGGTATTAATAAGGGAGCAGCTCAAATGTAAAACCACAGGGTCTTTAATGAGCAAATAAGAAAGCTAGGACCTGATCATTTAATGGACTAGAAGAAAGCATTTGAATCTGTCAATCAAATGTAACAAGGAGGTCAGATTACAGAATATCTGAAATAGAGATTTGTGAGGTAATGGATTTGTTCATCATTCCAATGCCTACAGGAGAAATGTTTGGGTTACTTTCTAAGGTAGGATGGAGGACAACAGAGATAAGATGTCGAGAAGACAAGGACATCTTCATACGTGTTAGAGTCACCCACAACGATGATGGAACTAGCAGTGAAGAGAATGAGGGTAAACCAGGTGCTAGGGTCCTCAGTGGGTATAGATTACAGATAGAAATGGGATCGGAAGGTAACGGTGGACAACGTATGCAACAATGGAGGTGACAGTTCTGGAAAAGGAGGAATGAAAACTAAGGGACTCCCTATCACACCACCAGCCTCTGAGGTTCCCGGAGCAAGGGAGAGCCGTTTATGATCTACAAGAAAAGCAAAGAACTATCTCCTCAGAGTCATTACATATTTTTTTTAATCAAACATTTTGTGGCTCAATGATTTTCCTCCTTCAACAAACTTGCCTCTTAATTATTTAGGAAATATCTTCAATAAAATATGAATGTATCTGAGTATATTCAGAACTAATGTGCTGTCTGTCTCTAAAGGATATTCCAAATGAAGGTAATCTAAATTATTTTTCACATGAAATTTATTGGGATGCATACAGACTGGCATAGCAGGGAGTTACAGATTAGGAATCTTGAAAAATGAAACAAACAACCCCACGTATGTGTGTCTTTTCAGTCATTTCCTACCTAATTATTCTTCTGGAAATCACTAAATGGCTCTGAGTCTTGATGTGTCCACCTGGGAACTCAGGATAATGGTAGATCTTTGTAGAACCCTTGTAAGGAATAAAGCAGTTCGTATAAAATAATTTGCACAGTGCACATCAAATATTGGTTTCTAAGTAAATAACAATAATTATATTATATTGAAGATGTAGTATTTTATTATTTTTACCATATATTACTACATTACTAAAACAAACAAATAAGTGTAGGATTGTATCTTATAATTTTTATTTCTTTTATTTATGGTTAAGATATCTTAATGATACATAGCAAATGTATCTATTTTGTGTGACAAAAGTTAGCTCTGGCAAAATTCAAGCTTATTCTATTTTTTAAAATTAAGACTATTTTTTTTGAGAGCAGTTTAAAGTTCAGAGCAAAATTAAGAGGAAGGCACAGAGATGCTCCATCCACTAACTGTCCCAATGTATGCACAGCCTCCCCCATTATCAATGTCCCCCAACAGACTGGTAGATTTGTTTCAACTGATAGACCTACATTACACATCACCATCATCCAAAGTCTATACTTTGCATTACAGTTTACTGTTGGTGCTGTGTATTCTACAGATTTTGACAAATGTGTAATGACATGTATCCATTGCTATATTGTAACAGTATTTTCACTGTCCTAAAAACCCTTTATGCTCCACCTATTTCTTCCCTTTTCCCCAACCTCCTGGCAACCACTGATCTTTTAACTGCCTCATAGTTTGGTCTTTTCCAGAACATCATATAGTTGGAATCTTGAAGTATGTAGACCTTTCAGACTGTTTCTCTCACTTAGTGATATGCATTTAAGATTTCTCCATGTCTTTTCATGGCTTGATAGCTCATTTCTTTTTAGTGCTAAATAATATTCCATTGTCTGGATGTACCACCATTTATTTATCTATTCACTCACTGAAGACCATCTTGGTTATTTCTGAATTTGGGAAATTATAAATAAAGCTGTTATAAGCATCCATGAGCAGGTTTTTTTGTGGTTATGTTTTCAACTGTTTTGGGTAAATTCCAAGGAGAATTGTTGCTGGGTCATATAGAAGAGTAATTTAATTTTAATTTTGTCAGAAACTGTCAAAGTGTTTTCCAAAGTATCTGTACCACTTTTCATTCCCACCAGCAGGGAATGAGAGTTCCTGCTGTTCCACATCTTCACAAGCCTTTGGTGTTGTCAGTATTTTGGATTTTGGCCATTCTAATAGACATCTCATTTTCATTTTGTTTTATTTTATTTATTTTTATTTATTTATTTATTTATTTATTTATTTATTTATTTATTTATTTTATTATGTTATGTTAATCACCATACTTTACATCATTAGTTTTTGATGTAGTGTTCCATGATTCATTGTTTGCGTATAACACCCAGTGCTCCATTCATTACATGCCCTCTTTATTACCCATCACCAGGTTAACCCATCCCTCCGCCCCCCTTCCCTCTAGAACCCTCAGTTTGTTTCTCAGAGTCCATCGTCTCTCATGGTTCGTCTCCTCCTCTGATTTCCCCCCTTCATTTTCCCCTTCCTGCTATCTTCTCCTTTTTTTTTAACATATAATGTATTAGTTGTTTCAGAGTTACAGATCTGTAATTCAACAGTCTTACACAATTCACAGCACTCACCGTAGCATATACCCTCCCTAGTGTCTATCACCCAGCCACCCCAACCCTCCCACCCCAAACCACTCCAGCAACCCTCAGTTTGTTTTCTGAGATTAAGAATTCCTCATATCAGTGAGATCGTATGATACATGTCTTTCTCTCATTGACTTATTTCATTCAGCATAATACCCTGCAGTTCCATCCACGTTGTTGAAAAGGGCAAGATTTCATTCCTTTTGATGGCTGCATAATATTATGCAGCCTTCATTTTGTTTTAATTTACAATTCCATTATGACATGATATGGAGGATCTTTTCATATGCTTATTTGGTATCTGTATATCTTCTTTGATGTGTCCGTTCTGATCTCTGACTCATTTTTAAAACAGGTTGTTTTCTTATTGTTGAGTTTTAAGAGTTCTTTGTATATTTTGGGTAACAGTTCATTTTTACATATGTCTTTTACAAACATGTTCTTACAGTCTGTAGCTGGTTCTCTCAAACTGTTGACAGTATCTTTTAATAGAGTGGAAGTTTTCAATTTTAATAAAGTCCATTTTATCAATTATTTCTCTCATAGATCATGCCTTTGGTCTTGCATCTAAAATGTTATCACCTTACCCAAGATAATCTAGGTTTTCTCTTCTGTTATCTTCTAGGAGTTTTATAGTTTTGTGTTTTTCATTTTGGTCTGTGATCCATTTTCAGTTAACTTAATTTTTGTGAAGGATATAAGGTCTGTGTCTATATTTTTTTTTTTTGCGTGTGTATGTTCAGTTGTTCCAACACTATTTGTTGAAGAAACTATCTTTATTCCATTGTATTGACTTTGATCCTTGGTCAAAGGTCAATTAACTATATTTATGTGTGTCTATTTCTGGGCTTTCTATTCTATTCCATTTGTCTATTTGTCTATAGTTTTTCATCAGGACCACACTGTCTGGATTACTTTATCTTTATAGTAAATCTCAAAGTTGTGTAGTGTTAGTCCTCTAAGTTTGTTCTTCTCTTTCAATATTTTGTTGACTTTATATCCATTTTGGAATCAGTTTATTGATATTTATAAAAACATTTTGACTGGGATTTCACTGAATCTATAGATCAAATTGGGAAAAAAAAATGACTCCTCCATAATATTGAGTCCTCCTCTTCATAGACATGGAATAACTCTCCATTTATTTAGCTTTTTTATTTATTAATTATTCATTTTAATTTTTAAAATTAATTTGAATGTTTTTGAAGTTACAAATCTAAACATATCACAAAGTAAATACCAAACATTCTATGATATAAAAATAATAAGTAATTCCTATAATATATCAGATATGTAGACTTGACTATATCTAAGAAACAATACACTTAAACACATCATTTCTTAGATGTTATTAAAATATCCATTCCAAATTTATGATGAAAAGGTTTTTTTTTTTTTTCCTTTTCTCCTTAGAGAGTATAAAGCATGGAATATAGGGCACTGAGGTAAGTAAAATCATAAACATCTACTCTCTCTCAGAATCTAGCAATTATTGGTGGCCAAATTGTGATGGAAAACATTTTAAATATATATTAGTTATTATTGATGCATCACAAATTCCTCAAAATTTAACAAAATAGCAAACATTTCTTATCTCACATACCTTCTGAGGATTAAGAATTTGCAAACAGCTTAGATGTAGAAGTTTTTCTTGAGGTTAGGTCAAGTTGTCAGGGAGGGTTAGAGTCACTTCAGTGCTCAATTGGAGGCAAAGAATCCATTTCCAAACTCACTTACATGTTGGAAAGTCTCATTTTCCTCACTGGTTATTGGCCACAGACCTCTATTCCTGGCCATGAGTGCCTTTCCATAGGCTGCGTTAGTTACATGGCAACTGACTTCCTTCAGGCAAATGATGAGAGAGACACAGAGAGAGAGAGAGGCCCAAGATGGAAACCATAGCTTTCATAACTTAATATTGTATGTGATATATGATCACCTTTGTTGTATGTTATGCTGCATAACAGTAATTTTAGTACAATTTCAGGGAAAGTACACAAGGGTATAAATACCAGGCAAGGAGGATCCTGAAGAAACTTCTTGGAGGCTAGCTAACAAAATCTAAAACAACAAAGACAGTATTATATTACATATAATACTGTATACATATATGAAAAAATTGAGAGAAAAATTAAGGTTTTCCATTGGCTTACCTTAACTTTGCAGTATACATGGGAAGGACCTCCTACTTCAAAACAAACCAAATCCGACCAATAGAACACACAGTTGGATAGTCTTGATGGATTATTCAATCTATTCTTTAAGAGTTTACTAGTTGGTGGGAATGCAAACTGGTAAAGCCACTCTCGAAAATAGTATAGAGGTTCCTCAAAAATTTAAAAATAGAACTACATTAGGACCCAGCAATTGCACTACTAGGTATTTATTCAAAGGATACAAACATAGTGATTTGAAGGGACACATGCCCCTCAATGTTTATAGTAACAATGTCCACAATAGCCAAAATATGGAAAGAGCCCAAATGTCCATTGACAGACAAATGGATAAAGAAGATGTGGTGTGTGTGTGTGTGTGTGTGTGTGTGTGTGTGTGTGTGTGTGTGTGTATCATGGAATATTACTCAGTCATCAAAAGACTGAAATATTGCCATTTGAAATGGCATGGATGGACCTAGAGGGTATTATGCTAAGCAAAATAAGTCAGTCAAAGACCAATACCATATGATTCTACTCATATGTGGAATTTAAGAAACAAAACAGATGAACGTAGGGGAAGGGAGAGAAAAATAAAATAAGATGGACTCAGAGAGGGAGACAAATCATAAAAGACTCTTTAGGAACAAAATCTGAGGGTTGCAGGAGGGGAGGTGGGTGGGGGAATGGGGTAACTGGGTGATGGACATTAAGGAGTGTACTTGATGTAATGAACACTGGGTGTTATATACAACTAATGAATCACTAAACTGAAACAAATATACACTATATGTTAATTAATTGATTTTAAATTTAACAAAAGGGTTTATGAGTGTTTGGGAAATGAATTTTTCTAAAATATTTAGAGGTTCCATCAAGAATCTTGCTTTAAAATTCAAGTCCCACCCATTCAGTCATGACTTCTGGTATGCAGGGAGAAACTGAGATGGTTCAAATCACCTCAAAACTTGCCTATTATTTGAATACTGCTCCTAATCTTTTGTTTTCCAACAATTTTCTTTGAGCTCTACCCCTTATCTTTTTCTTCAAGTGATCCATTACTTTGTATGCACTATAGCCACCATCTTGTGTGATAACATGCAATGGTCATCCACACTTCACGAGCAGTTCTTTTCACTTTCCAAACTGTTTAAAATATCATAGAAGAGTTTATTAGCAGCACAAAGAGTAATATAAGCCAGTGCTTGGTGGTGATGAACAAAGGTTTTATATAGTAGGCACTCAGAGACATTAAATAAATCACCAAAAGGCTTTAAATTATGGAATGTGCAATTTTCACAAAATATGTCTGACTCAAAGGCCAAATTATTTTTAAGCCAAAATTATCCTTCGTACAAATTTGATGTTGTACTAAGAATAGAGACTGGAAGCCAATGAGGTTAAAATACTTGCTCAAATATACAAAATTTAGTAGCAGAGCTACTATTAAAAAATAGATATTTTGGCATCCTACATAAGTACACTTGAGAATGCACAATAAATTCAACAGAACACGCCTTCATTTGATACTATAACGAATGAAACTCTATTGATTGGCATTTATTTTGAACACATTTATGCCTGCAATTGTATATATGTAGTTTTAAGAAAAAATATCTTGAACGCACAAAATTGAAAATGGAAATGAGACCTTTGGACTGAAATCCCTCAACTCCTTGCTTATTTTGTCAGGTGAAAATTACAAATACCTAGAATATTATTGGGTTTTGTGTATTTCAATGGTAGGCTCTGAGAGCACCAAGTTTAATACTTTAGATAAAAGGGGCTTTTCTTAAGCACAGGATGCCAAATATCATCACTCCTGAATATGTATGTGAACTTATAAATATAATTTAAAAAAACATAAAACAATAACAAGTAAAACTTAAATCTGAAAATTTTTGATGGACTGTCTAAGCTGTCTTCCACCTCTCGCAGTGCTTCATGATTCTGCAACATCAATTGCACATTCTCAAACATCGATTATTAAATATATAAATAAATCCTACAGAAAGATGCACATGTGTGCATCAAAAATGATAGCCTTATAATGTCAGCTAAGGTAGTATATATGTACAATATGTAAAGTATAATGCTGCCTATTACAAATTATTATGTATAGAACATATATATCATAGGAATCCAACTGTAAAAACGTGTCTGCATGAAATTAAATCAAACCATACAGCATTGCTGCTTTGTAGGTCAAAATAGCCAAATATCGAAAATTCTGTATGGATCAACTTCATAGTAGTGCTGGCTATGGCTGGGTAGTGAAGTTGTCAGATGTTTTAATTTACTCTTATACTCTCCTGTTTTGATAAAAGACCTTTGAAGAACATGCATTATTTTCACAATCAGCAACAAGTGAAAGATACCTGGATTTGAAAAGAAAGAGAAAACCAAGGAAGTTGCTTGTAAATATGACAAGTCTCCCCAAATCACTATAAGGAAGAAGCCCCCAGAGAAAGGAGTGTTGAGAATCAAAGAAAGAGTGCCATTTGTAAATATGAGCTGCCCTGTTGTCACAGAGTCAGAGTTGAGGGATGATGATGAATAATAAAGCTGCTAGGAACCTCCAGGGATCTCTCATTCATAACAGTAGGGAAGAGAATTCTTGCCATTTTAAGCATTGGTTCTTCCTTTTCCCTAGACACCACACACATCCTGAGTGATTTTTACTTGGATCTTATTTCCCTTGGTTATAGAGAACCAAAATAATTTGTCATCCTCACAAGTGTTAGTGGTACTTGTTAACTGTTGTGGTGAAGATAAGAAAGGTTTTGGGTTATGGGTAACTCCACTGTTTTCCTCCTCACAAGAAAACATTGCAAGTGAGCTGACAGTGTTATACAGGTAGATTTCTATCCACCAAAACCTTTACATTGATTGAGCAAGATACCAATGGGTGAAAATAGATTACACTGCTGGGAATCTCTAGTTGCAATTTCACGACACTAGCCACTGGCTGCTTCAAGCTTCCAGGCTCAGTGCCTTGGCACCTGCCAGTATATCCATACAGACTCTTTCTGTCATACCCCATCATTACTTCAGAAGTCCCCTGTAAACAAAGGGTCTACAAAGATGGCATCAAGCTTGCTCTCCCCAACATGGTTCCTAGGACATATTCATCTCTGCCCTGACCTCAGTAGCTGTGCAAAGTTGACCCCTGTGCAGGCTTCTGTGTGTGTGTGTGTGTGGTTAATGGAGGTTAATAACCACAATCTCCTTCCTTTACAACCCTCAATAATCCTCAGGCTGGAGCCAGGTAGTTTGTTGTGTCTATCAAACTTTGGGTGACACATATCAAGTTCTCCAAGTGGTCCTCGAAACCCCCCTGCTAAGGCTTGAGATGATGAGGAAGCACTCTCTTCCCCTCCCCAAAGGTGAGGGGAGGCCCTAGCACTCCAACAACTGGGAGCTACAAAGCATTTTTCCTTGATTTCTTCACCTTCAGTCCTTGGACTCTGTCCTGGCTGAGTGCTGTGCCGAGGATCACAAGGCAGATTTTGTCCATCTTCCTGGTAAATTGTCCACAGTTCAGGCAGCATCTCACTTAGGGATGTGGGGTATTTAGCACAAAGGTTTTATTTTTGTCCCTTGGAATCTCAGCCAAAGAAGCAAAAACAAAGAACCCATTTTACCTTTCTATTAAGTATGTTAGTTAAAGGAAAATAAATGTTCCTTAGACTTTGGTACTTTATCTCTTGTCCTATGCATCACAGACAACCATGGCACAATACTTTGTCATACCCCTAACCTAAAGATGAGAGTTTTGTACATGGAAGGGTCTATCCTGAGAGTCGAGGGCACTGTAAGGCAGGAGGCTGCTACATACCTCTCTCCATCTGTATGTAGGTTCACACCACAGTCACTTGAAGTTAAGAGAGACCAAATTGCCAGCAGTTGATGGGTCACTGCAATTTTGAAGCCCTAATAAAATATCGGCTATCTGTTGAAAGAAAATCGTATCTTTAAAGGTCTATAATTTTATCTTGGGCAGATGCCTATGTAAAAATCTTTTAATGGTTATTATTTTCAAAACTATTGGTTTTGCTGGAGAAAAATATGCCTGCAAAGAGAAATATCCAACTTTGCTAATCTATAACTTCTGGGGCTGTTTAAACCATATATATATATATATATATATATATATATAACAGCAGTGTCACTAAACATACTAATTCAGAACAGATTAAAAATAAAAATACAAATGGTTGGAAATAAGGCAATAATATTAGATAATACCATGATTATGATGATATCATTGCACATATTTATGGTTGAATAAGCCCATCTAATTATTCTGACTTCATCTTCTCTTGGCACGCAATAATTTCTGTCAATTTACAGAAAATCTGATAACTACATGATAGGAAACTAATGGCTGAGAAGCTGAAATGAAGTCATGTCAGGCAGAAGTAACGTTAAGCATGAGTGCTTGAAGTTAAACCCTGTAACTATTTATTCTACATGATCTGGCAACACTTCTGAACTCACCAGCATATTCCAGTGGGAGTCAGTAAGGTTCCTAACAATTACTGAAGAATGGATGGTGGGTCAGCCCCGAGGCAAGGGGAAGGAGAGGCTCTGCAAGACATAGCTCTAAAAATAGTAGTCCTTTTCCTCAAAAACTAATGATGTAATATATGGTGATTAACATAACAATAAAAAATAAAAATTAAAAAAAACAGTAGTCCTTTACTAAACACTAGCTGTATGCAAACTCTGGTGTCTTATGTTGGGAAAACAGGAGTAGAGGGATGATACAAGATTTATTCCCATACTTAAATAACCTATATAGTATTTGGTGGATGGAAACAGAGATGCACCCAAATGATCCAAAATAATAGTAGAAATTTTGCTAGAGGACAGCGTGTGGACAACTCAGAGGCTGGAATTTTCAATCCCGGTAGGACTATTTGCAGATGTTAAAGCTCCAACTCAAAGTCTCAGCGAAAATTAGATAGTCCGGGCTACCAGTGAATGTTTGTAGCACTAAAGCAGCGGCTCCAAGCAGATCGATGTCTATTGTGCCCGGGCATATGAACACTGCCCCCTCGCTTGGTCTCTGAAACTGAGATGCAGGGGCGCCTGGGGGGCTCAGTCAGTTAAGCATCTGCCTTCAGTTCAGGTCATTAACTCAGGGTCCTGGGATCCAACCCCCACATCAGGATCCCTGCTCAGCGGGGAGTTTGCATCTGCTTCTCCCTCTCCTTCTTCCCCTCTCTGCCCCCCACGCCAGCTCATGCATGCTCTCTCTCTCAAAATAAATAAATGAAATCTTTAAAAAAATAAAACTGAGATGCAAAGATAAAAAGTATCCATCTGATTTGTTAATCCCAGTCAAGAAACTCTATTCATCAAATAAAAAATGGTCTGTTGGCACAAAAATTCATTTAAGTAAAAACAAAAACAAAATCAAAACATAATAAAGGAGAATTAAATGTATGTAATGTGCACACAGGTTTGATCTGTAACAGATCTGACTAATGGACTTCATGATTATGGGCAGACACTTAACCTTTCAATCTCAATTTACTTACCACTAAAATGGGCTTTTACAAGGATCTATAGAACATTTTTAAAGCACCTACCTCAGTGCATGACACACAGAAAACACCTTGTACTTGATGCTCAAAATGAAGATAGAATGGCAAATCTGCATTTTGTCCCAAGTGTAATACAAATACTGATTTTAGTCACTGATAAATATTCGAGTGCTTATTATTGCTAAGTACCATTTTAGATGTTAGAGATTCAGAGATGATAAACTGACCCAGCTACTAACGGGTTTATATACTAGTTGGGGAAAACACAACAGCAACAAATAAATAAAAACATGACATAAAACAGGGGATATAAGAAAATTGCAATGGATGGATATGGCATAAATGCTAAATACAGTTGCCCCTTGAAGAATTCAGGTTTGAACTGTGTACGTCCACTTATATGCTGATTTTTTTAAATAGATACAGTACAGTACTGTAAATGCATTTTCTCTTCCTCATGATTTTCTTACTATTTTCTCGAGCTTACTTTATTGTAAGAATACAGTATAATAAATATTACGTACAAAGTATGTGTTAACTGACTGTTTATGTTATCTGTAAGGCTTCTTGACAGCAGTAAGCAATGAGTAGTTAAGTTTTGGGATACTCAAAAATTATATGTGGATTTTCTATTGCACAAGAGATAGATGCCTCTAACCTCCCACATTGTTCAATGTAATATGTTCATATAATCATGGATATATTTTATGCTATAACTATGAAAGTGTAAGTCTAGTATTAACTGGAAATTCCTCTTCATCAGAATACTAGAAAATCCCGAATTGAGGGTGAGTGCGGATTGCAGGGTAGGTTAGCATGTTGCTGGCCAGGATTTCCTTCTTCTCTTACTGTTCTTGTTCTTGTTCTCCATGACATGCCCCAATTTCATGTCATGTCCTGTTGCTCATTTCCTGTTATCAGAGCTAGAAGGATAATTATCTTGGTCTCCCTGTCTCTCTCTTTATCTCTCTCTCTCTTTTTTAAGTTCTAATTTCAGTGTAAAAGAAATTTTGCCAACATACATGGACTCTTTTACTATTTTGTCATTACTTATCTCTCTATGCCCCCAATTCCTGTTGTTAAAATCTGTACAATATTGTGGATCTTCTCTGGGAAAAATAAATTTTCTTTAAAATGATGAGGGAGATTTTACAAATAATCTTGTAGTCACAAAACAAAATAAAATGCATGTTTCTAGTTGGGTGTTAACCAGCATTAACCCACCATTGCTCAAAAGACTTTTATGCCCTTTGTTGCTTCAAATTCTACCCTAGTAATTCCCAAGCCCAGGTGCAGGGGCTGATTTTAAAACTATCATTTGAACACAAAATCTTACTGGGTAGGCATTTTCTATTTAAAATCACATATTCACTGGGGCGCCTGGGTGGCTCAGTCAGTTAAGTGTCCGACTCTTGGTTTGGACTCAGGTCATGATCTCAGGGTCGTGGGATCTAGCCCTGTGTCAGGTTCCATGCTCAGTGGGGAGTCTACTTGAGATTCTCTCTTGCTCCCTCTGCCCCTCCCCCACGATGCACTCTCTCTCTCTCCCCCCCCAAATAAATAAATAAATCTTAAAAAATAAAAAATAAAATCACATATTCAGGACATATTAATATGAATGCATTTCTCTGTTATCTTGAATATATCTACATTTGGGTGCCAGGTGTCAGAACATAATATAAATCCATGGCACAAACAGACACAGGACTACTTAGTAAATTTTGTGAAATAATATTTTGTTAAAACTAGCAGCCATCAAGATGTGACAGAAGGAGATTAAATATAGCCACTGTATTCTGTGATGTTTCTTCTTTTGCAAATATTGATCACTACAGAAGCAAAATTTACAAATGTGACCATCCTGTCAGTTTTATTTCCATAGTCTCCTAGTCAGTCTCCCTGCCTCCAGTCTTACCCACCACTGCTATAACCTCCCTAATGTAACCATTATCTTTCTTTTAAAAAAAAAATAATGTTGGGGCGCCTGGGTGGCTCAGTTGTTTAACATCTCCCTCCAGCTCAGGTCATAATCTCAGGGTGCTGGAATTGAGCCTCATGGCAGGCTCTGCACTCAGTGGGGAGTCTGCTTCTCCCTCTGCCTCTGCTCTGTCCCCCTACTTGTGCTCTCTCTCTCTCTCTCTGTCTCAAATAAATTTGTTTATTTATTTATTTGAGAGAGAGACACAGTGAGAGAGGGAACACAAGCAGGGGGAGTGGGAGAGGGAGAAGCAGCCTTCCCGCCAAGCAGGGAGCCCAGTGTGGGGACTCGATCCCAGGATGCTGGGATCATGACCTTAGCTGAAGGCAGACGCTTAACGACTGAGCCACCCAGGTGCCCCAATAAATAAAATCTTTAAAAAAATAATGTATTAGCCTAACAATTTCAAATATTAGAGGAAGTTTCACAGTGCAACGTATATAAATTTTTAACACCTTTGAAGAGCACAGCTCCAAGTTAAGACAAAGTCACAGAACTGGCTCTGTGACAGTTTCCAGTGATCAAGCCATGTGATTTGTGGCACACAATTTGCTTGATAGTGCAGTTATTTGGGTTCTTTGTTTCTACACTTAAGGAAAGGTATTCACTGAATTCATAGTGAATGGCTAGAACATATTACAGAAATGTTAAAATAGAAAGGGACTGATAAGTTTGGGCAATCAAAAAGAAATTAAATGGCCTCTCAACACTGACTAGACAGCAGAGCCATAATCTTGTTCATCCACATTGAAGGTTCCTTCTGCTCTAGAAAAATAATTGTCCACATAGGTAACCAAGTGTTCATATAGGACATATAGGATCTGTTCCTTGGCGAGTTGACAAATTTTGTCTTAGTACATTTGAAATCACTGTTGTTGTTGTTGTTGTTGTGTTTTGCTTGAGTGATCAGCATTGCTGCCAGGGAATTCTCAATGGCCTCAATTACCATGTTGTGCTCTTCATCAAGAAAACAAGTGTCCTTGGAAGCCTGGAAATTATGTTTTCCCTCCAGCTCTGTTCCCATTTTCTTTCTGAAAAAATAATTTGAATTATTTTGATCCTCATTCAGAAGCTCTTTAGAAGTTTTCCAAGATAAAGCTCACAGGGCATATAGTGGACATGCAAGTCTCTCTAATTTTCAGTTCCACTAAAGCATCATTTTTTCCAGGTGTATAAAAATCCCTGCAAGTTCCTGAGCCTGCCAGGGAGTTTGTGCACATTCTGTTCCCTTTCTGACTCTCCTCTTCTTAGTCTTTTTTTCAGGACCTAGGTCTATGCCACCCTCTGGGTAAAGCCTTTCATAAATGGTCACCAGCTTTTCTGTACTCCCCTAGTCCATGCCTGTATTATATAATGTTTTACAGTCACTGGGGTCATTTGCTCTCAGATTCATCTTCCCACCTTACTATGAGCTCTTAGATTCTTGACAAGGTTGTCTTCTGCTTTGGTTGCCTTACCCTTCATATGGAGCCTGTTTTTTTCCCGTCTGACCCTCTCTTCTTAAAGCCTTCCTAGTACCAGGTAAGTCCCTCTAATATGACTGGCCACAGTGGTCTATACCACACACACACACACACACACACACACACACACACTAGCCAAAAGTTAATGTGATTGGAAAAGAAAATATCAGTATCTTGGGGAAAAAGAAGTCTTCAATCTTTGTTTCCATTATCATTAGAATAAAACCCAATTGTGTATTTATTACAAAGATGTAATTCTAGGCTATAAATCAGGGAAAAGATGTTCAGAAAGTGCACTTTCGAAACAAATTTAGTGATAAAGCCATAACAGGCTTTGGTTTTTGTAATGAATATTCCAAAGTGTTTAGTTGCTGTGCATTTAGTGGCAATGTACTACATCCTGCCATTAATACACATATTCCAGTAAAAACATTTGACAGAATATGGTCCAGCAGTAATAATAATTTGCACTTATAGCTCAAAACTAATAGCTCAGAGCACCTCACAATGTGCTGTGCTGTTTAATTTTTGCTTGTTCCCATATGCTACTTATTTCATCTCCATTCATCCTGCAAGGTATGTGAGTATATGACTTTCATTAAAATAATAAAAATAAATGAAATGTTTAATATAAAAAACTGAATACCTTTTTACAACTGTCTAGAATAACTGGAGAGCTGGTGACTGGGGAAGGAAACATAAAGAATATTTATTTGTTTCTTCTCTATGCTCTAGGATCACGTGGTGGAGGTGAGTGCAAAAATGTTCTTGTGGATGACGTGCTAGTTTGAGTAATTTACTTTAACTGGAGTTTTGAGAGTCAAGTTGCTGATAATAATTCAGGAAGTCTTTTCCCCCCACATTTTCTCTGATAACCTCAGCAAACAGCACCTGTGGAGGAGGGGAGCAGATGATTTACTTGTTATAGCAACTGGCCTGGAGGTCTCCTCTATAAGGTTGCAGGACTTACCACTAAATCCCAATCCTCTCTTTGGGGATCTCTGGGTTTCCTCAATCTTTGGCTGGCTTCTGAATATATCTTTGGGCAGGAAGCCGAGGTTTTTGCTATGTTTACCTTGTTTGGTTCCCTTCTCTCAGAATCATAGCCTTATACCAGACATCGTGAAGACGTAGTAGAGCTCTAGTTATTGGCTAAGATCTAAAAACAAGTCAAATATTTGCGTCCAATTTTCTAGTTGTTTTACTGTGAGAAAATATTTTAGTCCCTGCTACTCCCTGTCCATAAGTGGAAGTCAGTTTCTCTTAATAAACATGTATTTCTTAAATTATTCTTTCTTCTAGCCTTAGGTCTGGCAAACTACATTTTGCAAGAAGTTCTTTTTATCCAAATTGTCAAGTGTATTTTTGTATCATTTTTCTTAATGTCCTCTCATTCTTTCCTTAATGTTTGCTGTATCTGTTGTAATTTCCCCTTCTTTATTCCTGATACTTATAATTTGTACCTTCTCTCTTATTCCTTGATCAGTAGGGTTGGAGTTCTATCAACTTCGTCTGTTAATCTGGTGCAATATAGATTTCTTTTCCGTTTCAGAAATGCATGCTTTTTGGCTAAATCCAAAGTCAGTGAGGAGGGGAGGGAGAAGAATGTGAATAAAATGTTTGGGGAATAGGCTGAATAGTCTCTCACATTGGGAGACTATTGTTCTGATGCCCTGCTTAAACCAAATCCCATGTATCATCTACATTGATTCATATCTGTTCACCCTTTGACCATACAATGGGCACTTCCCTGTTTCTTCATATTTGTTGGAATTACAGAGGAAGAATACAAGTAAACTTGGTGGAAGTAATAGCTTCAGCTCTAGTATTTTATTCCATTGTTCAAAATCCTCCCACAGGGAAAGATTTCTTGGGCGCAAGCACCAGTTTACCATCATTCCGGTCTCTTCTTTTCCTCTTCAACACTCTTCCCCAGCTATCTCTATCCCTCCAGCCTTCAATTTTTTCTTTATCCATTCATAGGTGGGCATTTAGGCTGTTTTTGTGCTTGCTGCAGTCAGCATGGCTCTGCAAAGTTGGGGAAGGCTCAGAACCTGAGGGTCCACTGACATTCTTAAGCGAGACAGTCTAGTTATCTACTTGTCTTGCCCTTTGCAGTCTGTCTATAGCAATTTCTCAAATGAAAAGTCCCAGAAGCCTCATTGTTTCCTCAGAATAAGGGCAATCAACCTCAGAAATGCGTTCTACAAAATTTTTCCTAAATATTATTTTGTATGCTATTCTACACAAATGAGTTTTTGTTCTGTCTCCAAATTTGCAATCTCTTTCTCACACACATATATAAACACAGGTATAGGCATACACAAATACAAACCATCCATATATAGTGTATGTATTGATATACTTATATACATATATTTATGTCAATATTTTTAAATAGAATAAACTTGGAAGTATATAAATGTCATTTAACAGTGATTTCTTAGGCAGAATGAGTGTGGGAGGTGATGGGGGGGAAGGACTCATATACTTTTGTTTTCTTTAAAATTTTTTCCCTGAACTGCTAATACTTGTTTACTGAAAATAAATATATTTAAAAAATCCATGCCTACTCTGTGTTCTGTTTTATATATTTTTGGTCTTTTCACTACCATGAAGAACACATTGTTAGTTTAAGCTTTATATACCCTAATCCTGAAATTATTTTCTTGACCTGTGTTTTGTGGATTGTCTGGTTAAGGTATAATTTATTTTGTCATTTTCTTAATGTAATACACAGCCCTCAAAACTTCTGGGCTCCCAGTTTATCTCAGGATGAAATGTGTGTAAGTGGCATTATTTACTTACAGAAAGTTCAGAAATCTCCAAACAACCTTTTCTCTTCTCAGCATAAATGTAAGCAAGCGTTAAGTACCTTTCAATCAGATTAATCATTAAGCTGACAGTCTACATTTGGATATCTATATTTAACAATCAAATTTCCTGGATTTTAATGAGCTTGATCAAATTTGTGGTTTAAGACCTTGAGTAAATAATTATTATATAAGCAATATCACTTTTTGTTCAACGTGGAAGCTTAAAATAAAAGACAGTTTTTAAAATGTCTACTTAGAAGAAGGCCAACAACAGCTCATTTGCTGTTCTGTCTTTAGATTCTAATTACCATGACATTATTTGTGTTAGACAGCTTTCTCTGAGCTTTAAAAACTTAGATATTAAGAAGCAATACCTTGTAATAATAACTTTGAAAGTTCTCATATAGTTTCATTTGCTTTAAGTCTATTCCATCCTATATTGAAAACTATAGGAGAAGAATGGTGCCTAAGAAGATGATTGTTGCGCCACATACACAGTGATATGTATTTATACATATAATGACAAAACACAACCCAATACTCCACATAATGAAACTCTAAATTCTGTGATGTAAATAGATGAGCTGGAAAGAAAGGGAGATTTGAGTAGTATGGAAGTCTTATGTGAAAATGTGAGGAGTTCTGCAAAAGCCTTGTGGATATTTAATTCACCAAAGACACATATTAAAAACACTTATGGTCTATATAAATAGTTAGGTGCTTAATGGAATACAGAGATTAATAAAATATGATTCTTACGTTTGGAGCTTTACAGTTTAGTGGGACCTACAGATGTATAGCTAAGCCCAGAACAGATATTGTGATGAGTACTATAATAGCAAGGTCACTAAGAGATTGGCAAAATGAATGGTTTAATTCCCCACAAAAGAACATTTTTTAGAGAAGGTGTATTTGAGTTAGCTCTTGAGGTATTGATAGGAATCCAATAAGAAGAATTGCTGAAGGATGCTAGGGAGAGAAGCGGATGTGGTGTATTTATTGTATTCATGACCGTAATTTAAAAAGCCACTCTGATTCCATGCCCTTTGTCCTTTACCTTCTAATTATTTGGGGTGAGTAGGAAAATAACTTGTCTTAGTTGATAATTCTCCATATCAAAAGGAGCCAAATCTGAGATTAATGTAGACCTAATGTAAATCACAAGACCCTGAACTTTGATTCTGGTGTTGATTAGGTGAGACTAATATGTGTACTGCGAGTGGGTGGCTGTCTTTTGCAAGCTGAGGGCCAGGGAGGGAAGACTGCAAAATATTGATTGCATTAATGACCCTAGTTTGTTTTCTTCCATCTATGCCGTTTATCCTGTAACTTTACCTGTGGTGTCCACTCTGACTTTGAGCTCAGCCACATAATGTTGTAGCCAATGGGATGTTAGTAACGTGATGCAAGCAGCAGCTTGAAAAGTGAATTTCTGTTGAAAGTCTTCCACAGTTGTAATCCCTCTCTCTTGCCCAGGATAGCCTGCTGGAGGGTGAAAGATATTAAATAGAGATGAGTTATTTCAGCCAAGGCCATCCTAGATCAGTCCCAAGACAGGTGTCTCCTAGATGAGTGAGTCAACCCAACTGAGACCAGAGATTAGAAGAACCACCCCTTGAAATCTAGCCTATATCATTAACCTGTAGAGTCAAGACCAATATTAAATGGTTGTTATTTTAAGCCATGAAGTTTGGAAAAATCATTTGTTATGTAGCATTATTTAACTGATACAGAGATTGTTCCAGGTAAAAGGTGATGAGGGATGTGTCCCCGTGGTCTGTCAAAAGACAACAATATATATTAAATGATGGTTATTGAATGATTACTCTACTATTCTCAGTTGCTTTACATGTACTCAATAATTTCTCATAATTCTTATGACAAAATTTAAGTAAGTAAATGCTATTATAATGCCTATTTTGTCAATGAAGAAACTGATGTATAGAAAGGTTTAATAATCTGCTTGAATTCACACAGCTGCTGAGTAGCTGTTACAGTGAGAACACTACAAGAAGATCTAAGTGTGAAATATGAGCATTGGTCTGTGACTCACATTGAATTTTGAAGTCAGCAAGATTGTCCAGTAGATCACAGGTATAATTTAGCAGTATAGGAAAGGTCAAGATTGTATATTGAATTGGTGAAGAGTAATATAAAAGAAGGGCAAAGGAATAAGGCCCAGAAAGCATCAAGAATTAAGAGGCAGACAGGTGGAGACTGTAAAGGATAATAAAAAGGAAAAAAAAAAAGAAGTGGTCAGAGAAGAGGAAAGAAAGGTTGAGAAAAGTGATGGAGGAGAAGAGAAATGAAAGGGGGAAGTAGGCAACCATGTTTCTTGCCCCAGAGAAGCTAGAGTAACTTCAGGATTTATTAGTTTCTGTTGATTTCTACAAAATGCACAATTGTGTAGTGCCCAGGCATCAGATGCAGAAACAAAGACGATTAATCCAGGGTTAAGGTTGGTTGGGAAGGAGGAACAGAAGGAGAAGGAACGAGGCGGTAGAAGTTGTAGAGAGCGCAGCAAAGTAGTCTCTGTTGGGTCCAGGCTCAAGTAGGGAAGCACCTGGAGGTGAGGAAAATGAATAAGAAACACACACCCCACCCCACACCACTAGGCTCAGGTCACTTTGGACTTTTCTCTGTTCCTTGAAAGCACCAAAGATATTCTCAATCTAGATCTTGTTCCATTATTTCTTCTGTCTGGAACAGCCTTCCCTGAGATCTTGACTTACAGATTCTTTCTTTTTATTCTGATTTCACCTCAAATGTCTCCTGCTCATGGAGGCTACTTCCGTGAACCTTGTCTCAGTTGCTTCCCCCCTTCCTTCACACACTCAAGTAAAAGGTAATGTCTTTTGTGTTATTTTGTATCATTATTATTTGTATTATTTTCTCAGCGTCTTTATCACCTGCCCACTCACCACAATGCAAGCTGGGTGAGAGCCTTTATCTGGTCTCAAGGGGAGCACATCCATACTCTTTTAACATGGGGCCTGATACCCTGGAGTGACTCAAGGAATATGTGTGGCCTGCTCAGGGTTGTGTTCAGAAAATAGAATCCAGGAGATTTGATAGGTGGGTGAATTCCGTATGAGGAAAATATCGAGAATACGGCCACAGAGCTGTTGCTGAATTAGACTGAAGTGGGGTTACTGTCGTTGAGGAGAATAAGGGAGAAAATCTAGAGAGAGGTCGATGCGGTCACCAAATGCTTTTTAAATCAACAAGATTCGGAATGCAGAGGAAGACAAAAAGCTATGAATCTGGTTCTGAGGCAACTGCAGTGAGTTTCAAAGGAAGACAAGACAGACCAGAGGACAGCCTGAGGGACTCAGAATAATGAGCAGGCTTCCCTCAAAGGGAAGTGTGGCCTCCAGAGACAGCCAGTCCTTAATCGATGCAGGAGTGGTCTCTGAAAAAGCTGAGGAAAGAGAAGAATGTGTTTAAAATGAATTATTGGTTCCAGATACACAACGTGTTTCCTCCTCCTCCCCCCCTTCTTCTTCTTCTCCTTTTTTTCCTTCTGAGTCTCTCAGCTTAGTTAAATCATGAACAAAACACGGTATTTTAGGGTCTGAGTGAGAGGTACTAGGGCTGTAACAGTGGAAGCCTGTGGATCGGCACATATTAATACTCAACAAGTAATTGTTCAGTTACCAAATGGATGATGATAAATCTCATCAGGATCCAGCACACGTGGCCTTGATTTGATCTGATTTCCTGCCTCGGTGAAAATGTTGACATTGTTGTTATGCCTTAGAACTGCTCTATCCGGTATGGTAGCCACCTATCACATGTGGCTATTTACATCTCAAGTGAAATTAGTTAAAATGAAATCAAATTTAAAAGTCAGCATTTCTGTCCCACTAGCCGTATTTCAGAGGCTCAAGAGCCACTTGTGGGCTAATGGCTGCAAGATCGCACAGCGCAGATAATAGAACATGTCTGCTACCCAGGAGAATTCTACTGGGGAACACTGCCACAAAACAAATGCAGCCATGGCCTCGTTTCCTAAATCATTCATCATTTTCCATGTATTTTTTTGATATTTTAATCTGTTCTATACTTGTTTTTCTAAGGCTTTGGAGACCTACATTAAGATACACACTTTTTTTCCCCATTGATGCTGTACTTAAGATTCCTGCAAACATGCTGAACATCAGGCCAACTTCAGCTCAGGTTTCTTAGATCAGCCTATGCTGGCTTGTTTCCATTTCCTACCAACACAAGTCACAAAAGTCCTAGTATGCCTGAAGCCTGGAGATCAGAGTTATCAAAGTGAGTAGTGACTGATGGTCACCACAAGACAAAAAATGTTTTCTGATGTTGTGTTTTAGCAGAAGATGCAAATAAAATTATATTCCCTGGTGGGGAAAGACAGGTATGAAAGACCAAAATGCAGGTAAGTATTTTATTCTGGCTCCTGATTTTATCATTTGTTATTCTTGATTTTGTAAACATCTTTTTTTTTTTAAATTTTCTTTTCTGCTTTGATCATGGATATTGTTATTCAACTGCCCATTAAACTTTTCCTCCATTGTCCTCCTCTTCAGCATTTGGGTATTTAGTAAGTTTTGTTCCTTTATGACTGCAATCCCATCAGTATGAATTTGTGTCATGTGGGGATCATAATTCAAAGTTTCTCCTTCTCTGGAGTGTTGCCAACCTGATTTACTCATTAACTCTTTTCCGATTTGCTTGAAAAGTTCCTTTTAATTCTCCAAAATTCAAACATGCATTATATTATGCTTACTGAAGGTAAATATTGCAGAAGGAATATACCTTTACTATGTTAGTGATGTGTGCATACTTAAGTTTTTTTTTTTTAAGATTTTTATTTATTTATTTATTTGACAGAGAGAGACACAGCAAGAGAGGGAACACAAGCAGAGGGAGTGGGAGAGGGAGAAGCAGGCTTCCCGCTGAGCAGGGAGCCCGATGCAGGGCTCGATCCCAGGATCCCGGTATCATGACCTGAGCCGAAGGCAGATGCTTAATGACTGAGCCACGCAGGCGCCCCCATACTTAAGTTTCTAAGTATGCAATGTGCTAACAGTCTTGCCTGAACATGAAAAAAAAAAAAATGTATATATATATATATATAAACAAAATGTAATAAAATGCACATAGCCTTTAAAAATCTTATTACTCTTCTTATGTTCAGGAAAGAAATGATGTTAAACCAGATGGCAATAACATTGTGCCTCTTCAATTCCTAAAACATGTTTCTGAAAATCAATTGATTTAGAATTTCAACCTTTACTTTTTAGCAAATATCCACAATAGTAATGAACAATATACAAGTTTAGAATCTTCTTATCAAAAATGCATGTGAGCAGTATTATACAGCTGCACTAACATATAATGAAGGAAAATGGATTCTTCTTTCAGCCTTAAAATCTGAGACCTTTGCTGTTTTCTTACACTTGCAGTTTGCTAATAATCCAATCTTGGTACCCTTCTGCAAAAATGATGTCTCCCTTGATAGAATTAGAAAGGGATATACATATTTCTTTGATTTGAATGGCCACTAAGAATGAAGCAGGAGCAAGATGAAAGATCTTGCCTATAACTCTTGGCTTTGCAGGTGTTGCAAACTCCTTTTTCCAATAATCTAGCTTTTTCCAGATACGTTGTGTCTGGCCTTACATGAGCCATCATTTGTAGTGAACACATTTTTACTTTTTAATAGATGTTTTGGTTTTAGAGATACAACATCAGTGTGGTTCAGATTAACAGCAGCTTAGTGAGTCTGTGCCTGGTCCAGAGCCAAGCATGCATTCTGGTCATGGCAGTGCCAGCCTGTCTACAACACACACTCAGAATGCCTGGGGTAAGTGTGACCTAGGCTAATGAATTGTGGAAAGATAATTTCCTCTGCCTATTTTTCCCTTTAAACAAATTGCAGCCTCATATTTCAACCAAATGACCTTTCTAAAACTCCACAGTGACTAATTATAAAAGAACAAGAGGGAATTTACTATTAACAGAAATGAGATTAAGTTTTGCCATAACCTTGGGAGGCAACATAGCCAATGATGTTTATAATCTGGGGTGATTAAAAGGGGGTCTCCTCCAAAGGCTGTTGCAGATTGCTCCTGGCGCCGTGCTGCTGAGCTGAGTCTATCCAATGCCACAACGTCAGCCGCTTAAATTCCCTGTCTGGTTTTTATGTTGCTAATAATCTTCAATTGAGTAATGTTGAAAGGGAGGAGGGAGCAAAGAGGAACAGAGAGGATGGGGGATAAAGTGACAATATGAGAAAATAGAAATAAGGAAAAGTAACAGAGAATAAATGAAGTATAACTATCGGTTCCCAAAATATTCATTAAGAACTTATTATTTATAAAACATGAGGTTCTGGGTATTCAGAGGGCAGAGTGGAAATGACATGCATCATTCCCAGCTTGGAGGTGCCTATAATTAAGTTGGAGAGACAGACCAGAAATAAGAAAGCAAGTACATAATAACATAATCACATCTTGTGAAGTAGTCTAAAGAAAATGAATAAGGTACAGTGATCGCCAATTCTAAGAAATTCTCCAAAAATAAGAGAATGGGTTTTAGATTTAAGCAGAAGGATGAGAAGGATCTGGACAATCACAAGATCTTAGAAAAGAGGAAAAGGGAACAGCATGTGTGAGTCTAGGAATATGAAGAAGGTGAGTTCATATGATAATGGTACCTAAGAGGTTAATGAGACAGAAAATGAAAGTACCACAGGGAGACCCAAAGGAGGGGGAGCCGAAGACATACGTCAGATCCTCTACAGCCTTGGACAGGAGATCAATATGCTTGATTCCAAGTGATGGGATTCCTCCGGGGTTTTGAGTACATGACGTGTCTGGTTTATATGTTGTAGGGAGTGGATGAATTGGGCATGGACCCAATGGGAGGGTAGAGTTGAGCAAGACGATCACATCAGTGTGTAGGCACAAGATGGAGATGTGGTGGGGGCGTGAGTGAAACAGACACGGAGAGGTATGGCAAATACTTTAGAAGCAAACAGTATTAGATTTACTGATGGACTGGATGTGAGGTGTGGAGCATTTCACAACGTTTCCCAGATTTTGGACTTGAAAAACTTGGTTGATGGATTTAAATATGTCGAGCAGGCTATAGTCAGTTCTAGAGCTTTGAAAAGGGACCAATACTAGTAAATTAGTCATAGTTCTCCAGAGAAATAGAACCAATAGGATAGACACAGGCATAAATATAAACACAGATATATATATTGATATATAGTATTGATAGGTAGATAGATAGATACGTACATATATACATATTGAGAGAAAGACAAAGTGATATTTATTATAAGAAATTAACTTATATGATTATGGATTATGGAAAAGACGTATCTCAAGATCTACTGCCCACCACCTGGAGACCACAAGTGAAACATGGGTGTGTATTTTCAGTCCCAGTCGGAAGGGCTGGGAACCAGGAGTGCCCATGGTGTGCCTTCAATCCGAAAGCCAGCAGGCCCAAGACCCAAAAAGAACCAATGTTTCAGTTCAAGTTTAAAGGCAGGAAAAAACTGATGTCCCAGCTTGAAAGCAGTCGGACAGAAGGGATTACCTGTCACTCAGTCTTTTTGTTCTATGCAGATTCTAAACTGATTGGATGAGACAAACTCTTACGGGGAGGGCAATCTGTTTTACACATTCTACCAATTCAACTGTTAATCTCATCCAGAAACTTCTTCACTAGACACACCCAGAATAATGTTTGATTAAATATTTAGGCACCCAGTGACCCAGTCAAAATGACACATAAATAACCATCACAGCTAGAAATAGAAATTTGAGAACTAGAAGAATAGAGGCACTATTTAAGTCATGGAGTTGAATGAGTTAACACAGAACTAACATACAGAGAGAAGAGCAGAGAGCCTAGGATTAGTCCCTAAGGAACTGCACATTTTAAACATTAGAAAATGCAGGAGGTGGGGAGCCTGGGTGGCTCAGTCATTAAACATCTGCCTTTGGCTCTGGTCATGATCCCAGGGTGCTGGGATCGAGCCCCGCATCGGGCTTCCTGCTCCGTGGGAAGCCTGCTTCTCCCTCTCCCACTCCCCCTGCTTGTGTTCCCTCTCTTGCTATGTCTCTCTCTGTCAAATAAATAAATAAAATCTTTAAAAAAAAAAAAAGAAAGAAAGAAAAAGTAAAAGCAGGAGGATCCAGAAAAGGAGACCAAGAAGGAATATCCTGGTTCCTTACGAGCCAGGGGAACTGTCATGAGCTCCCCATTTCCTACTGAATGAAATCCTCTTTGAACTTTTCTTATCTGTGGACTTTCAGGCCTGTTCATCTTTTTCACTCTTGATGTGCTCTAGATAACCTTTTCCCTAATGTGAGTGCACATCCAACTTTTACTGTACTTCTCTTATGACCCACATATTTAAAGAAAATATGATCCACAATATTTAAAAATTGTGTGCAGGCTTCCTATCTCTACTGGAAGCTCAGCTTCTTGAGTATTCAAATTGTTTGTTTTAATTCCCCATGGGACTTTCAGAATATACCTTTTATATACTGTGATGGCTGTGGTCAATGGACATTGCTTTCTAGGAGATTTCTTGTGCTACAGGTTGTGCTAAAACTAACATTTCCCAGACACCTTCTAGCTGATTCTGTATGTAAGTTAGATTTTTGCCCAACAGCAGCAATAGCTTGAGAACTGGGAAGTTGTAAGTGAAGTACAGGTTGTCTTCCTTCTTTTGGCAGCTAGGGCTGTGATGTTAAGAACAATGGTGGCCCCTGCCCCTCCACACTGGCCCTGTGCATGTTGTATGACAGCGGCAGCAATCAAGGCTCCTTGACTTCCAGAACATGACTGTGTGACCACAGGGCTGTGTCCTTAATAATAGTTTAGTGGCATCCATCTGACTTCCACCTTCCAACAGTTTTACAAAAATTTAATTTCCTATATTCAATCAATTTATGCTCAAATTACACAGAGGTGTTTCTGTTTCATTCATTGAACTTTAAGAGACAAATAATAAGGATTCAAATAGAGGATGCTTGAAAGTATCAATGAAATAAGATGCCAATTATGACATTGCTGTGACATTAACTGCAATGAATTCTAAGTGACTCTTCTCAGTCAGGCTCTGGGATGTCCCACAGTTCAATGGTAATGGTAAGAACCTTACCAAAGGGAGGTAAAGTTCTAGGTGTCAGAGCAGAGAGGTTGGTAGTCCCAGGAAAAGTGGTTGAAGAAACTTATATCAAAAGTGCATTATTTGGTATATTTTTAATATCCAAACAAAAGAGGCTTAAATACTATATGTATGAAATATTAAAATGCTAATGTATATTTATGTCATATAACAAGAGCCTGAATGTCTGACATCCCAGGGTTGCTCTCTCACTACACATAAGGCCCTAGCACTTTCCATATTTTGCTTAGACTTTTAAAGTGATAGTTCTCTTCATGGTAGTGAAACAGGTCTGGCATCTCGAAGCATTGTGTCCTCACACTACAAAGAACAAAAGCAACAGGAGAGACCCAAACTTTCTTTATCCTGCTCTCTTTTATATATCAAGAACAATCCTTTCCAGAGCTCACTGTGTACTTGCCCATGCCAGTTTCAAGAAGGTTGAGGAAGCAAGTGTCTATTCTTTTTTCTTTTCCTGCCATTTATAACATGTTTTTTATTTATTTTTCTTATGGCCATAGGCCAATTCTGGCCCTCCACTTGTTTGTTTATTTATTTTTTTATTATGTTATGTTAATCACCATACATTACATCATTAGTTTTTTTAAATTTTTATTGTTATGTTAATCACCATACATTACATCATTAGTTTTTGATGTAGTGTTCCATGATTCATTGTTTGCATATAATACCCAGTGCTCTATTCAGTATGTGCCCTCTTTAATACTCATTACCAGGCTAACCCATCCCCCCACCCCCCTCCCTTCTAGAACCCTCTGTTTCTCAGAGCCCATAGTCTCTCATGGTTCGTCTCCCCCTCCGATTTCCCCCCTTCATTTTTCCCTTTCTGCTATTGCAAGTGTCTATTCTTATAGAGAGTGGAAATTGTTAGGCTGAATTGTGTCCCCTAAAGTTTTACATATTGAAGTCCTCACCCCTAGTACCTCAGAATATGACCTTATTTAGAAATAACATTGTTACAGATACATTAGTAAGCTTAGGTGAGGTCATCCTAGAATTGGGTGGGTTCTTCATATAATATGACTGGTGTTCTTCTTTTTAGGGTGGGAGGGACAGAGGGAGAGGAAGAGAGAGACTCTTAAGCAGGCTCCATGCCCAGCACTGAGCCCTATGTGGGGCTCAATGTCACAACCCTGAGATCATGAACTGAGCCAAAATCAAGAGTTGGACACTTGACCGACTGAACCACCAGGCACCCGGACTGGTGTCCTTACAAGAACATGCATGGGAAGATTGGAACAACGCTGCTACAAGCTAAGGGACTTCCAGAATCTAGGATGAGGCTTAGGACATATCCTTCTTCAATGACTTCAGAGGGAAGATATATGGCCCTGCTGACACCTAGATTGCAGACTTCTGACCTCTAGAACTGTGAGACTATAAATTTATATTGTCCTAAGCCACCCAGTTTGTGATACTTTGTTACAACATCTCCAGGAAACAAATATATTCAATATGTGTAAAAGCTACATGGTTTTCCTTAAATGTGGTTGGTAATATTTCTTTTAACTTAGATAATGAGTATAGATACCAGATCTATACTTAATGATTTTTTTTTTTTTTTGAGGGGGAGAGAAAGAAAGAGAGAGTGCACACATGTACTGTGGGGAGGGAGCAGAGGGGGAAAGAAAGAATCTTACGTAGGCTCCATGCCTAGCATGGAGTCTGATGTGGGGCTCCATCTCATGACCCTGAAATCATGACCTGAGCTGAAACCAAGAGTCAGACACTTAACCCATTGAGCCACCCTGGCACTTCTATATTAGACAATATTTTTAAAGAATTCTGAAATATAAGGCAGAGTCATCATAAACCAGGAAATATATTTGACAATTTTCCTATGTATTTCTTTTTGTGGATTTTTAGTTCCAATTATAATTTTTATTTATGAAGATAATTCTATTTTATGTAGTTATTCTGATGCATGTTAATTATCCTTGAGAATGAGGCCTAGACAATGCCATGTTCCCCATTTTCTTTGTATCATCAACACACTTAGAGGCCGAGCATGTTATTGCAGTTAAGAAATAGGAAGTATAAGGAAAATTCATGCAACGCTTTTTGGAAAAGTGTAATGTTGAAACTATGAATTCAATTATGTGAGAAATCCTGATTTACAGTATTTAACTTTAGCATCACAGCTTATTTTTTCATTTCTAAAAGAAAAATTAGAAGAGACACAAAGTTGATTAAGTAAAAATCAATTAATTAAGGCCATCATATTAGAGCTGCAAAAAACATGTGTGATAAGATTTGGCAGACTTCATGACACTTTTTGGGAAGTCTAGCCAATATATTATCTGTACTTGGTATGAGGATAGAACCTAATTTCACTCAATGAATGTATTGTGATGGAATGTTTATTGGCTTAAAAATAAATAACAGGTTCCTAAAATCCAACCAAGTAACAAAACTGATGTGAAGGATTCACTCATAAAAAAAATAATAATAATCCACAGAAAATGCATACATATTGGAAATCTAGTGCATCAGAATGGAAAGATCCTGGAAGACCACAGCCAAAACATCTTTACTGCAGCAGAAAAAAATTTAAATAAATCTTGGGTGTCATAAAAACAACATGCCAGGTTTAAAGGAACTACAGTGAAGGTGTGCCATTGGCCTGCCTTACTTTCCTTTAAATGAGAATATTATTATGATTCAGGCTCTTTTTTTTTTAAAAAGATTCTTTTTTTTAAAGATTTTATTTATTTATTCGAGAGAGAGAATGAGAGATAGAGAACACGAGAGGGAAGAGGGTCAGAGGGAGAAGCAGACTCCAGCCCGATGTGGGACTCGATCCCAGGACTCCAGGATCATGACCTGAGCCGAAGGCAGTCGCTTAACCAACTGAGCCACCCAGGCGCCCATGATTCGGGCTTTTGTACACCTATTCACTCTCTTGTCTTTTTTTTTTTTTTTAACTTAAACTTTTAATAGTCACAGTAATGAAAGTAAAATGAAACAAGACCGAATTTTCTTGGAGCTAATTTCAACTCTAAGGTTTTTCACCTTCTACAAAAGTACCTGCGTGGCTGTAATTGCTAATAGGCAAGCTTGAATGTCTAATTCACACCCATGGCCCTGGCATTTCCCTGTACGTTAGAAAGAATTGTGGCTCCCAGGTGATTCTGTCGCAAGTGACCTATGAATGTCTTTTCCACCCGTGAAAGCAACAAACTCACTCTTTCCAGTTCAGGTGTTGAATTCTGTGGTGCATAGCACTGATTTCAAATTAAGTTCTTTAAATACTACTGGTTAGAATAGGACCAGAATGTGGATAGGAGTTATTAGCCTCTCTTATGAGAGAATTCTTTGAAAATAGACATTTTGTTTTGTCTGTTCAAATCCCAATAGACTTGAGAAAAACAATGAACAATACAGCAAAACAAAACATTGTTGAAATGAAATTTATTTCAAAATCTTGTTCAACCCTGGCTACTATCAATTTGCTTGCATTTAACCTTTTTTACAAAACGCCTGTGTGTGGGTGAAAAGACTGAGGTATAAATAATGAAAAGGCAGTTCAACCTTTGTAACCAAATTACTGAATAATAAAATCTTGGAAACTGAAAGGAGCCTCCCAAATCTAGTGTCCCTGCATGGATTCCTTAGAAATTCTCCCTGAAATACATTTCCTCAGTCTCTGCTTGCAAACTTCTGGAGAGGAGGGACTCACCGTCTTGAAAAGCTGCCCCTGAATTTTGGGGCAACTGTTATTGTAAGAAACTTCTCCCAGTATTCACTTGGAATGTCCACTTACAGTTTCCTTCTACTGATGGACATTCAAACTTGTCCCCGAATAAATCTAATTCCTCAAATAGACTCGAACCTTCCAGTCTGTGAATCAGTTAAAGTGAAATTGTGCATCATTTTAAGATCCTTCTTCCTCACTTTTTGTGACTTTTTATCATACCTGGGTTTGTCAGCTTTCTTCTGAAAGTATAGTCTGGCAGTAGGGTTGCAGATACGGAGTGAGATCTACTTGGTTGTGGGTACAGTTCTTTGATCAATGTGTCTGAGGTCCATGTTGACCTCAGTGGTGACTCAGTCACCCTGCTGGCTCCCGTCAATTTTATGGCTGGCAAAAATGCCTCTAACATTTTATAACCCATGCTGCTGTTCAGGCTCGCCTCTCCCTGACTCTTCTGAACCATATGTTTTCTGACCCTGTGGCAGAATATCGCATTTAGCTTTATTCAATGTCACTTCTTTTTTTTTATTAAAGATTTTTATTTATTTGAGAGAGAGAATGAGAGATAGAGAGAGCATGAGAGGGGGGAGGGCCCGAGGGAGAGGCAGACTCCCCGCCGAGCAGGGAGCCCGATGCGGGACTCGATCCCGGGAGTCCAGGATCATGACCTGAGCCGAAGGCAGTCGCTTAACCAACTGAGCCACCCAGGAGCCCTATTCAATGTCACTTCTTAAACTCAACCCACTGTTTTAGCCTGTCAAGGTACCTTCGAATCCTGATTCAGGCATGCCCTGTGTTAGTTATCTGCCTGAGCTTGTTGTCAGGCACAGATTTGATAACAGCCCTTCTTTGTCCTTATTGAAGTTAATGATAAAAATGCTAAGGGGTCCAAGCCAAGGAAAGAGCTATGGAGCTGGCAGTCATCCAAGCTGCGAATGCCGTGTGTATTTGAATTTCATTCAACCCGTTGAAAAACTTACTCAACCATACTAAAATTCCACACATGACTCTATCTCATATGTAAAGATATTTTGAATCCGGTTCCTACCTTCTTCCTTGACATTATCTGGTCCTTTATTTTCAGCTCTTCTTTCATTCCAGCTGGACTAGCTATCCTTCTGTCCTTTATGGATACTGGGCTCCTTTCCCATCTTGGAGCTTTTGTGATTTTTGTTCCTGTATCTGAATTAGAAGGTGAATTATGCTTCTACCAGATATTTGCATGACTGGCTCCTTACTGCTCAGGTCTTAGCTCCAAAATCACCTCCTGGAGGAGTGCTTCTCATCTCTATTTCTCAACTATTGACATTTCAAGCTGGATAATCCTTGTGGGGGACGGTTTCCCTCAAGAATGTTTTGTGATTTTTTAATGTCCAAATCTTGCACTTCTTTTACTAAAAATATTCTGAAATATGTTATTATTTTGATGTTATTTAGAGTGGAATTATTTCCTTTTAAACTTAGTCTTAAACATAAATCTTTTAAATATTTTTAAACATTAATCTTAGTGAATATCTTCAAAATTGATTGTTAATTAAATAAAATCAGGTGCAGTCTTTTTTTTAAGATTTTATTTATTTATTTGAAAGAGAGAGAATGAGAGATAGAGAGCACAAGAGGGAGAAGCAGACTCCCTGCTGAGCAGGGAGCCCGATGTGGGACTCGATCCCGGGACTCCAGGTTCATGACCTGGGCCGAAGGCAGTCGCTTAACCAACTGAGTCACCCAGGTGCCCCCAGGTGCGGTCTTTTTTAAGGAGCTATTTTACAAAAGAAAATCTGCCTATGTACCTGTTGTTGGATTTAAGGCTATTTTAGGCATTTCACCTGGGTATTACGTTATATACAAATAAATGCTCTCATTTCCTTCAGTAAATTTCTATGCTCCTTCTGATCCTATTCTTAAAATAGAGATCTTATAAAATCACACTTTATAATTTTGTGCACTCATGTCTCAGTAATACACTGAGAAATTATTTTAAAATGCCTGGCAGGTATTCTTATAAAACAAAGTGGAAGACCGGAAGAGGAATGCTAATTTTTCTCTCATCTGATCTGGAACTGGGTCTCAAAGCAGAAAAATGTGCTGATTTGACTACATGTAGGTGCGGCGTGTGTATGCTTTAGCAAGAGTGTCAGCCTGAGTGATTTTCTTTCTCTCCCTTCCCACCAATTTGCTCCCTCCCTGCACCACTGTGACAGCAAAACAAGACTGAGGCTGTGGAGCTCCATAGCAGCAATAAAGGCATTAGCTTATCCCACTTCTATGTCTTAAAACTTGACTATTACTTGATCAAAAGCAAGTTGAGGGCAGGGACCTTATTTTGTTCAATTTTACATTCCGCATGGCTTTCATTTTAATTATGGAGCAATAAAAGGGATAGACTAATGTGTCTTCTTTTGGTCTTCTTTCTTTCTTTGAGCTTAGAGACTCTTAATGAGCTTCAGTTAACAACAGGGGAAGTATATATCAAGGTAATAACAACTTTCTGCTTGAATCTTACAAGTGAGCAAGAGAAGTGAAGAAGAGTTCTTTATCTGGCACGTGACAACCTGTGTAAACTATTGATAATCACTCAGAATTTAGATGAAAATGCTCATGATAATGGTTCTGATTCACAAAGAATCGTCCACAGGTATTAAAGTTCAGGTTGACCTATAGGCATTGGTGTTCATCTGTGTAAGAACAATTAGCATCTGAAATTTGCTGAAAACCAGGCAGACGTAGAACTAAACAAACTTTACATTTAACCTTAGAGTGTGGACATCCAATTTCATTTATTTGGAACCTAGGCTCTAGGCTCTGCCAGAGTACTTTCATAGGCAAACTGTATTGGAGCTATTTTTATGCTATGGGCTAGTCTTCTTGGAAATTAATCACTTTGTTTAGAGAAATCGTAAAGAAATAAATATGTATGGAATTGTGTACACACTCATATATAATTAATTAATGTTAAGTAAAAGAAAGAAATGCTTTGTCTCTTTCTGGAGGCTGATGCGTAAGCAGCATGTGCATTAGCACATAAAATTCTCAGAAGTTCTGCAGTGAGTGACGCTTGGGTGGCTCAGTCAGTTGAGTGATAGACTCTTGGGTTTGCTTCACTTCATGATATCAGGGTAGTGGGATCTAGCCTCACATCCAGTGCCACACTCAGCACAGAGTCTGCTTCAGATTCTCTCTTTTTCTGCCCCTTACCCTGCTCATGCTCTCTCTCTTTCCCTCAAATAAATAAATAAATACAATCTTAAAAGAAAATTCTGCAATGAAACCAGTCAAACCTGATTCATCTCATCATTTTACCATACTTGACCATGAATAACTCTATTCAAGGAACACATATTAATGCTTGTGCTTCACCAATAACAGCTTGAGAAACATGAACGTGGGGCTATAGTGATAAGTTAAAGATGTGTGTTATGTGACTTTCTATATAGTATGAAAACATTTCCCATAAGAAGGCAACTGTCATTTTATGGATTCCAAAATGGTTATCTTTAGGTAGGGTTACCTTCTTATTATTGCTATTTAATATTTCTGTATATATTTTTAACAAAATTGTATCTATATCATAGATGCTATAAAGAAAGAAGAATCAAATTATGATCAAGAAGGAAAAATCCAGGGCGCCTGGGTGGCTCAGTTGGTTAAGCAACTGCCTTCGGCTCAGGTCATGATCCTGGAGTCCTGGGATCGAGTCCCACATCGGGCTCCCTGCTCAGCAGGGAGTCTGCTTCTCCCTCTGACCCTCTTCCCTCTCGTGCTCTCTGGCTCTCATTCTCTCTCTCTCAAATAAATAAATAAGATCTTTAAAAAAAAATTAAAAAATAAAAAAAAGACGGAAAGATCCAGAATGTACACACAGTGGCCCTCCTTTATCCTCGGTTTTGCCTTCCAGGGTTCCAGTTACCTGAAGTCGACCACGGTTGGGAGGCAGATGATTCTCCTTCAGATGTATCTTTAGAAGGTCTGTAGAAGCCTAACACTATGTCACAACACCTACGTCATTCACCTCCCTTCATCTCATTACGTAGGCATTTTACCATCTCCTATTATATATCACAAGAAGGGTAAGTACAGTACAAGAAGATTTTTTTTTTACTTTTAACAATTGTATTTGTTTATTTGAGAGAGAGAGAGAGATTGGGAGCATGAGCAGGAGAAGGAGCAGAGGGAGAGGGAGAAGCAGACTCCCTGCCAAGCAGAGAGCCTGACTCAGGGCTCGATCCCAGGACCTGAGATCATGACTTGAGCCGAAGTCATACTATTAACCGACTGAGCCACCCAGTTGCTCCAAAGAAGATACTTTTTAAGCCTAGATTGACATAACCTGTATTATAATATATTGTTATAATTGCTCTCTTTTATTATTATTGTGGTTAGTCTCTCACTGTGCCTGATTTATACATTATAAATTATACTTTATCACAGGTATGTATGTATAGAAATAAATATGGTATATATAGAATTTAGTACTATCTGTGGCATGACTGGGGGTGTTGGAATGTATCCCCTGCAGATGAAATGAAGGGGGTTATCATATATATATATATATACACACACACACACACACACATACACACATACACACACACATATATACACACACATACACACACATATATACAGACACACATATACACACATATACACACACACATATATATACACACACATACACACACATACACACACATAAACACACATATACATACACACATATACACACACATACACACATACACACACATACACACACATATACACACACATACACACACACATACACACACACATATAATTTCCTTTAGAATAACAAGAATAAGGACAGGGATTATTAGTTTCATGACAACATTTTTCATATACTGTCTTATTCTAAAAATGAGATTCATTTTAATTCAGCATTCATCACTGCAATTTTGTGATATGGCAAGAAATACATATTTCGGTCTTGATCCCTAGTTTGTGGCAGATGGCTCCTAAAACCCTTGTAATTTTCTATATAAGAGCTGTAGGGGTATCTTCTCACAATATTTAGTTTTGTTCTGAGTTCCTGAAATAGTTCCTGAGTAATAAAGGTGAAATGGGTGTATTTTGTTATTTATAACAAGTCCCTTTCAACCATATTTCAGCTTATGTTAATGAAGTGACTTTTGGAAAGCCTTGAAAAATAGGAATAGGTTGCCAGAAGAATCAACTTTATCCTCAGAGTGTTGAAACTTCCCACCCACTCTCAGCCTCATTGGAAGGGAGAAGGGATGGAAATTGATTTCATCACCAATGCTCAATTATTTAGTCAACCATGACTACATACCGAAGCTTCATAAAAATCCAAAAAGGATGGAGTTTGGAGTTTCTGGGTTGGTAAACAAGAATGCATCCATGTGACATGAGGGTGGTGCATCCCAACCCCAAGGGGATAAAAGCTCCTGTGCTCAGGACTCTCATCCAGACCTTGCCCTATGTATCTCTTCATCTGGCTTTTCATTTTGTATCCTTTAATGTCCTTGGTAATAAATTGATAATCTAGTAAATAAATTATTTTCCTGAATTCTGTAAGCCATCCTAGCAAAGTAATCAAACCGAAGCTGGGGTCATGGGAACTTCCGATTTATAGCCCATCAGTCAGAAACACAGGTAACAACCTGGACTTGCAGTTAGAGTCTGAAATAGGGGCATTCTCATGGGACTGAGCCCTTAACCTGTGGAATTTGTTGTTATCTCTGGGTAGATAGTGTTAAAATTAAGTTGAATTGTTGGACACCGAGCTGGTGTCACAGACTTGCCTGGTGTGTGGAAAAACCCACACACCTGGTGTCAGAAGTTGAGGTGTAGTATTAAGAGTAGAGGAATGTTTTTTTTTTCTCTCTTAAACAATAATTGATGAAAATGATTATAACACTTGTTTTCAAATGTCAAACTAACTACATGTTTAGACTTACCTACCAGTTTTAATTTAGCATGTTCTTTTCTATAGCATGAGGAAAATCCCCCATTATTTGTATTAACCCTGTTTGTATATCTACCTTCTAAAGAATTCCACCAGGACTATAGCTGTTGACTTCCTCCTTTCCTCCCATCCACCCACTGCCCTGTGGTGCTATGTCACAGGTGTTGGCTCTATCAGAAACTTCATGAGTTGAGTATGGAAAAGTCATTGGATTTAGAGTAAGAAGATATGAGTTTTGGTCCAAAGTCTGAAACTCACGAGCAATGTTCTCTAGGCAGATCATTCAGTCTCCAGGTGCGACATTAGGCTGTTTAAATGTGGCTGCAGAGGACATTCTATGAGTTAGTAACATTCTCAGTGATGCATACTTAAGCCAGAGGACAGAGTCTTCAATAACACAGGGTATGGATGAAAAGTACTATTATATCAGTTAAGGTATGAGGTATAGGTGTGGAAATAAATTTCCATCTCTAATATGCTCAGTTGAATATTCAAATATATGTCTGACCAGAGTATTTTCTCAATGTTGAAATTACGTGGAAAGAAACAGACTCCTTATTTCCAGGAGTAGATGGTGGTCTTTATAGTATTATACTAAAGAGCACTCCAGAACTGGTTTGCCCCATGGAGTGACGTGTGCCTAAAATTTCTTGCAATTTTTTTTTATTTCATTCCTTGAGCTAAAATATGTAACTCAATTTATGTTACCTGACTTATTACTAATTTGGAACAAATGTATCACTTTAATCAAGCCCACACCAGGCTCTAGCAAAGTGAGACTGGCTACCACAAAGGGCAACCCAAGTGAAGGACGAAAGGGACCATGGCCAAATTGGCAAAGTCATGTCAAGGGCAAAAAGACCATCAAACTATGAAACAATTCCCCACAAATGAGGGAGAGTGAAATCAGGTGAAGTAAAGGCTGAAATAGTTATTTTTAAGTTGAAAGTGTTCTTTATTTCTTTATTTGTAGGATGAGGGGGATAGAATCCTTGTAGATTTTAAATATCACAGTTTGAATTCTAGGAGAAAGCTATACTCCTCACCACTAGTGAGAAATTGAAAATAATAAAATTACCTTTAAAGAGAGCCAAAGTAGGAAATATGAAAAGATTCAAACTGAACTTAGGGGGATGGTATGAGGATATCAATGTCATGAATTGACTGAGATGGCCCAGGTGAGGCAAATTTCTGAAGGTGAAGAGGGCATTATTTAATGTGGCATTCCATTGTTTAAGGGTAGAAGGCAGAAGGTAAGTAGGCAATGAGGGTGGGTCTGTCCACAGCAGACAAGATCATCAGCCTGGAGGTAGTCTGGGGTTATATGGTGCTATACGCTTTGTGATTTTGTCCAGTGGTAACTCAGAACTTGCATAATACTTTGCATTAGAATATATTACACTCAAACCATATGTATTTGTAGTATAGGTAAACGCAATCTATTGCACTTTGCTTTATTGAGCATCTAAGATACTTAGTTCTTGACAAATTGAAGCAAACTTGCATCGAGCAAATCTAGTGGCACCATTTTCCAAACACCATTTGCTCACTTCTTGCCTCAATGTCACATTTTGATATTTCTTGAAATATTTCGAACTTCTATCCTATTATTATATTTGCTATAATGATCTGTGATCAGTGATCATGAATCACAAAAAGCTCAGATAATGCTAGCACTTTTTAGCAATAAAGTATTTTTAAATTAAAGTATGAATATTGTTATTTTAGACACAATGCTATTTCACACTTAATAGACTATGGTATAATGTAAGCATAACTTTTATGTGCCCTGGGAAACCAAAAAAAAAAAAAAAAATCATTTGACTCACTTTATTGCAATATTCGCTTTATTGCGGAGGTCCGGAACCAAATTCACAATGTCTGTGAGGTATGCCTGTGTAGAAATCTCAATAAAGATAAATCACAACTATCATAGTAAGAGACCTAAGGAACTAACATCACACGCACACTCTCATACACACACGCACACATAATTGATGTTGGATCATTCCATCTGCTTAGAGAGAAACTTGCATAAGAACTAAATCAAGTCACATTTACTCCCCAGAAAGGATTTCTTTTCCCACAAGCCAGACTGTGTCTAGTAAATTGAATACACTGTATGATTTTCATTGAAATACTGGCACAATTGAGAAATTGCACAAAACATAGTCGAATAAGTCATTTAGACATCTGCATCAAGATTTGAATAAGTTTACTCAAAGTTTACCCAACCAATTTATTATCTGTTTTCTTAAGCAATGAGGATGATTTGAGAGACAGGGCTCATCAGTCCAGGCAAGACTACTGGATGGCATATTTGGGTTCTATAGGGAAGTTTTACTTAATTTTATTTCAAATTTAAGAGAAGTGCATCATCCAGCCGTGCATAGTCCCTTACATTTGCTCTAAATGTTTTAGTTACTTGTGTCTTAATATGCTAGACCTTTGTATAGTCATATAGTATGTCTTTAAAAAAAATTCTCCTTTTGGCTCAAGGTGCTCATCAGCCATCTGGAACTCCTTCCCAAGCTTCATCCATTATGCAAATGAGATTTAGTACTCGTCATGTTTCATCTACTGATACTAATACATTAATGTTGGATGTTACAGCTCGAGCCCCTGAGAAGACATTGCCTTTTTTATCAGTCATTGGCTTGAGCTCACACCTCATTACTTTTAATGGCTTTGTGGCACTTAAGGTCCCTGGGCTCCTAACTGCTGCTGCCTGGGGTGTTACCCATAAAAGCAATTTTCTCTGTTTAAGTGGTGCAGCTTCCCCAATTCATTCTTTTCTTCCGGTGCTTTTGTCTCATTTTAATTTTTTTGTCACTGTGGATTTGTATCACTTGGGAATAGGTAGTGATGGTTTGAACAGGTAAAGCTGTGTTTCAGAAATTTAGGTAAACAAAGCTGTTTCTGAAAGGGGTTTAAAGAAGACCCTTTCATATCTGTATGAAAGCTCTTATAGCATTTTTCAATTATCCCTCTTAAACATGTTCTTTCTTTTAACATAATGTTGTGGTTAAAACGTAAAACACTCTAGAAACAAACAGCTTGGTTTCACTCCTGGCTCTTCCATTTTCTACTCTTCCATTTTCTAGCTGTGTGAGTTTAGGTAAATTACTTAATCTCTCTGTGCCTCATTTTTTTTAATCTGGCAAATGGAAATAATAAGAGAAATTATGTCATAGGCTTGTAGAGACAATTAAATAAATATTAAGTGCTTAAATACTCTGGCACATGTGTTAAACAAGTGGTTGTTAAATCAAGTGCCATTGATGACAATAATATATAAATCTAAAAATAATTTTAAAAAACTATATAAAAATCAAGGTATTATCTAAATCAAATTGTTAAAAATTTAATGAGAAAGGTGGCTCTTTTTAATGCTAATCAACATAAATATTAATAAAATGTTTAATTTTCAAAGAAAATAAGATGTATACAAAAATTAATTCGGAAAACCTTTTAGATAATTATGAAATAATTGTGTGCCTGTGTGTATATATATATAAAGAGCTTCCTAAAATGTGCCAGATCTGGACAACATTACAGGCAATACCCTCATAAACATTTAAGGAACAAAAAATTCCAGCACTCTGCAAACATGCCCAAACAAAGTCTTAATGTGTGTTTATATGTACCAGTCTTTCTTGAATATAGATGTAAAAATTCTAAAACAAATTAGCAAACTGAATCCAGCATAGTATTAAAATAATATCATCATGAGTTTGAATATATTCCAGAAATGCAATAATGTTTCAGTAATGAGAAACTGTAACATTATTCATCATCTCATAAGTTAAAAGAGAAATAGTGTTGGGATTTGCCCTCTAAGAGACCCAGCGAAGCACATGAATTAACCTTCTCTCTCTCTCTCTCTCCAAATCCCATTGATACAGCAGAAAACGCATAAGAAAATGCACATTAATAATAGCTCTGGAAAACAGCAATAAGTATTAAAAACAGAGCAGAAATTTGAAGGATGGTAAAATGTTTTCTAAACAAAGCCTCAGAGGTAGAAAGAAAGGTAAATAGTGATGTATTTGATTGTATACATACTCAAAAATTATTTAATGCCAAGAAAATATAAGCCATGTTAGAGGGCAAATAAGTAACTCAGAAAATTATTTACAACTTGTATGACAAAGAATTAATTTGCTTTATGTATAAAATCACTTACTAATCAATAAGCCAAAGTAAAGCTCTCTAACAGACATAACTGAGTCTCCCCAAGCTGGAACAGTGCACTTTGGTGAAAAAAACAAACAAACACAACGACTCACAAAGAAACATGTACATAAACACATGTGCATATGTACAAACACATACAACCACTCAGTCTTTTTATATAGCGTTAAGTAATACAATTATTAAGTACTATCCAAAAGTATTAATACTTACAGTATTACATAACATAAAAGGTTGCAAAACAGTACCTATTAGTATCTTATATATGCACTCAGTTATTATTCACAGAAGCTATGTTCTATATAAAGTCACTCCAAGTGCTGAATTATTGAATACAGAACTGCTTCTCCTAGAGGAAGTACAGGGGTAGTTTCCTGAAAGACCCTGGTCACAAGATTTTTATTAACCTCGATATATAATTTTGTTTTATGTATGCTTCTATTTAAGGAATGTCTTACTTAGGGCACCTTGGTGGCTCAGTTGGTTAAGTGTCTGCCTTTGGCTCAGGTCATGATCTCTGGGTTCTGGGATCCAGCCCTCCCCGGTATCAGGCTCCCCATTCAGCGGAGAGTCTGATTTTCCCTCTCCCTCTGCCTCTGCCCCCCACTTGTGCTCACTCTCTCTCCCCCTCTCTCTCAAATAAATAAAAATCTTTAAAAAAGGACACCTTACTTAATATGTATCATTCATTCAGTAATCAAACTCACTGGCCACCAGCACTATAACTTATGCCTGAACAAAGTGTATATATATAACACACATATTTTCTCTATAAAACATATCACAACTTTCTTGTACTTAGGCAGGCTGGACAGTACTTCAGCACAATGCTTGGGGGTTATTTTAAATAAATAAATTACCCACAAAAAGCACAAAAATGTGATGTTACACTAAATCAACCACAAAAAGGACACTTGTTTACAGTATGAGAGCTGACACAAGAAGACAGAACGTCACCTTGTTTGACTTCAACTGGGAACATGCACATAAGGTGAGAAATTTCTCTTAATTCTTGGCATTTCCACAAATGACCAGGATAGCACCATGACCATTGACTCCAGGGTCATAAACAAATTTCAGCAAGTAGACCAATTTGCAAATACAGAATCCATGAATAATGAGGACCAACTGTATATACAAGTAAAGACCTTTTCGGATGGAAGTGATGCAATATGTCAAACTAGATGGGGTTAAAAGGAAATTTGCGGGATCATAAAATAGGAATGATCATGGCATGAAACTTGCCTCAAGGATAACCATGTCAAGGTCTCCATTTTTCTGGCCTTCTTTTGTTCTGCTTTTCTTTCACTGAGGTTGCAGGTGTGCAATCTTCCATTTGGCTGGCTCAGTGACTGTACTTGAGATAATGTGTCAATATCTTCAATAAAAGTCACGGACAGCATCACAGGAGAGTGCTCCATCACATGCTTCTCTCTGAAACTGGGAAGTGAATCAGGTCTGAGATGAAGGAGCCTGCCTGGGACCTCAGCCAATGAAAAGCACCCTCTTGACCAACAGAGGGTGATGGAGAAGGCCTGATGTGGATATCCTTGAGGACTTGGATCCACTGTTCTGGCGAAGGTTCATTCCATCAATGTCCCTGTTTTGTGACCCTGTGATTTTCCTTTAGATTAAACTGGTTTAAACTGACATGTTATCAAATCCATCTAAACAATTCTTTACTAAAAACACAGACTGATATTGCAAAAAGGGATAGTTCCCATAATAAGAGGGATAATCTATTAACCTATTTTTCCAGGTAATTTCAGTGAATACATGCACACCAGAAACCATATAAAAATATGAGATGCCAGCATTGGATGGAGGAATTTTAAATGACTTGATTTTATTTGAATTTTCTTTCTTTTCTTTTTTGGTCTATAATGAACATAAATTATTTGTGTATAGGAAACATCAGAATTAAAATATACAAAAATATAAATGTACATTAAAGTTAGCATGGGGAGAGTAGAGACAGAGCTGAAGTCGTCAATATTCACAGCATAAGACTCTTATTTGGATCTGGTGGGATGTGGGTGAAGAATCAGCCCTCCACTGAATTATTTAGCTCTACTTTTGGTAAGACTCACTGTCCTTGGTGCCTGGTTTATTTCTTTCCCTTTGTTGGAGGCCAGTTGTGCTGATTTTCAGAGGTAAGAAATTCAAATAATGTCACATAGGCACTCTAAACCTAATTGAATGCAAACACATGTGTTTTGAGCAAAACCTTGATTCTATTCAATGTTTCTCAAAGGGTGGCCCTGGGCCACCTGCATCTGAATTATTATAGTACAGTATAGTACTAACTAAATTAGTATAGTTTATAGAAGTAAAAACCCAACATTGGACATAGTGATCAGAATATTTGGTGTTGGGGTACTGAAATCAGCATTTCTAAAAAGCTTATAAGGTGATAATCCTTATATACTCCAAATTTTATAAACCAATGGTTTAGTGTAATAAAACTTACAGTGTGTTCATGATAATACGTTCTGAACTCAAATTTATTTAAATTAATGTTCACAAGTAGACATTATTAGATAAAAGCAAATATCTTTATGTGATTTTCAGCTGAACACTAATACCCTCTCATATCCAGATCAAGGGGAAAAATTAAAAAGTAAAATGTATGTTCTCAAAGGTAGAACAAAGTTTTTATTTCCAAAGAGTCATATCTTAAAGAAAAATATACTGTTATGCTTTAATATTCAAGAAAAATAATAGAGTGAAACAATGATTTTCCTGCCTTCAAACAGAAGAATAACACGTATCTAAGAAGAGCAGGAGATTGAATTAGTGGTAGAACTAAAAGAAAATGGACCCTGGGATCAATTTCTAGCAAATAAGGGAATCTGAAGCTACTGAATTGAAAATGAACTTTCATTACAATATATTTTTATTATAACCCATGCTCTGAGTTCATGTGTTACAAGAATTGTGTATCAACTTTCTGAGTCATTTTTAATCATTCCACAAAGCTGGATGTTGCATTTAAATGACTATAGAGGATTGGCACAACAGAGCTGTTTCTAAGAATCAATTCAGTGAGAAAATATATGGGACGACACTTTATGAACTATTAGATCTTTTTTTAAATATACAATATTATTTGCTATTGCATTTGCTTAACAACTATAAAACAGATCTACATCTTTTTTTTTTCTCATTAAACTTTTGTTTTAATGGGTCTCAAAATTCTGTGACAGATTTTTGGTCAAGTTGTTTCCATTAAAAAGTACTGATTTTAAAAACTAATAACTTAAAACTGCCACACACAAAAAAAAAAACATGGTCCACAAAACATTCTCCTTTCCTTCAGAAGGTTTTACGATACATTGTTATCATTAACCAGTCTTTTACTATTAAACTTAAATGGCCAATTGACACAAACAGTTCTGAGACCGTTCTTCCACCACTGATTGAGACTGGGGTGGCAGGTATTGGGGATAATATTCATTTAGCCTCTGAGCTTTCTGGGCAGACTTGGTGACCTTGCCAGCTCCAGCTGCCTTCTTGTCCACTGCTTTGATGACACCCACAGCAACCGTCTGTCTCATGTCACGAACAGCAAAACGGCCCAGAGGAGGATAGTCAGAGAAGCTCTCAACACACATAGGCTTGCCAGGAACCATATCAACAATGGCAGCATCACCAGATTTCAAGAACTTGGGACCATCTTCCAGCTTTTTTCCAGATCGACGATCTATTTTCTCCTTCAGCTCAGCAAACTTGCAAGCAATGTGAGCTGTGTGACAATCCAGCACAGGTGTATATCCAGCACTGATTTGGCCTGGGTGGTTCAGGATAATCACCTGAGCCGTGAAGCCAGCTGCTTCCATTGGTGGGTCATTTTTGCTGTCACCAGCCACACTGCCACGACGAACATCTTCGACAGATACGTTCTTGACACTGAAGCACACATGGTCCCCAGGAAGAGCCTCACTCAAAGCTTCATGGTGCATTTCAACAGACTTTACTTCAGTTGTAACATTGACTGGAGCAAAGGTGACCACCATCCCAGGTTTAAGAACACCAGTCTCGACTCGGCCCACAGGGACAGTACCAATACCACCAATTTTGTAGACGTCCTGGAGAGGCAGACGCAAGGGCTTGTCAGTTGGACGAGTTGGTGGCAGGATGCAATCCAGAGCTTCAAGCAGTGTGGTTCCACTGTCATTCCCATCTTTACAGGTGACTTTCCATCCCTTGAACCAAGGCATGTTAGCACTTGGCTCCAGCATGTTGTCACCGTTCCAACCAGAAATTGGCACAAATGCTACTGTGTCGGGGTTGTAGCCAATTTTCTTAATGTAGGTGCTGACTTCCTTAACGATTTCCTCGTATCTCTTCTGGCTGTAGGGTGGCTCAGTGGAATCCATCTTGTTAACACCAACAATTAGTTGTTTTACACCCAGTGTGTAAGCCAGAAGGGCATGCTCACGGGTCTGCCCATTCTTGGAGATACCGGCTTCAAATTCACCAACACCAGCAGCAACAATCAGGACAGCACAGTCAGCCTGAGATGTGCCTGTAATCATGTTTTTGATAAAGTCTCTGTGTCCTGGGGCATCAATGATGGTCACGTAATACTTGCTGGTCTCGAATTTCCACAGGGAGATATCAATGGTGATACCACGTTCACGTTCAGCTTTCAGTTTATCCAAGACCCAGGCATACTTGAAGGAGCCCTTTCCCATCTCAGCAGCCTCCTTCTCAAATTTTTCAATAGTCTTTTGTCGATCCCACCACATTTGTAGATCAGATGACCAGTAGTGGTAGACTTGCCCGAATCTACGTGTCCAATGACGACGATGTTGACGTGAGTCTTTTCCTTTCCCATTTTGGTTTAGGTTGAGCGGTGGTTTTCACGACACCTGTGTTCTGGCGGCAAACCCATTGCGAAAAAGCTACATCTTTTTTTAAAGAGATTTATTTATTCATTTTAAGAGAGAGAGTGCACAGTGGGGAGGGGCAGAGGAAGAGGGAGAGAGAGAATCCCAGGCAGACTCCACATTTAGCACAGAGCTAGATTCTGGGCTCAATCCCACGACCATGAGATCATGACCTGAGCCAAAACCAAGTCAGATGTTCAACCGACTGCACCACCCAGGCGCCCCAGCAAATCTACATCTTAGTATGATATTGGTATGCTTTCAACACATTGAGACTAAGACACTTTAAAAATAAGTATCTTCACAATATTTGTTCATCCAATCCATGAGCATGGAACGTTTTTCCATTTCTTTGTGTCTTCCTCAATTTCTTTCATGAGTATTTTATAGTTTTCTGAGTACAGATTCTTTACCTCTTTGGTTAGATTCATTCCTAGGTATCTTATGGTTTTGGGTGCAATTGTAAATGGGATTGACTCCTTAATTTCTCTTTCTTCTGTCTTGTTGCTGGTGTATAGGAATTCCACTGATTTCTGTGCATTGATTTTATATTCTGCCGCTTTACTGAATTCCTGTATGAGTTCTAGCAGTTTTGGGGTGGAGTCTTTTGGGTTTTCCACATAAAGTGACATATCATCTGCAAAGAGTGAGATTTTGACTTCTTCTTTGCTGATTCGGATGACTTTTATTTCTTTTTGTTGTCTGATTGCTGTGGCTAGGACTTGATAGTGGACATCCCTGCCATGTTCCTGAACTTAGGGGGAAAGCTCTCAGTTTTTCCCCATTAAGAATGATATTCACTGTGGGTTTTTCATAGATGGCTTTTATGATACTGAGGTATGTACCCTCTATCCCTATAGTCTGAAGAGTTTTGATCAAGAAAGAATGCTATACTTTGTCAAATGCTTTTTCTGCATCTATTGAGAGGATCATATGGTTCTTGTTCTTTCTTTTATTAATGTATTGTATCACATTGGTTGATTTGCGGATGTTGAACCTGGCATATAGTTGCTCATAATATGTTCTTATAATTGTTTGTATTTCTTTGGTGTTGGTTGTGATCTCTCCTCTTTCATTCATGATTTTATTTATTTGGGTCATTTTTTTTCCTCTTTGTTAAGTCTGGCCAGGGATTTATCAATCTTATTAATTCTTTCAAAGAACCAGCTCCTAGTTCTGTTGATCTGTTCTACTGTTCTTTTGGTCTCTATTTCATTGATTTCTGCTCTGATCTTTATTATTTCTCTTCTCCTGCTGGGTTTAGGCTTTATTTGCTGTTCTTTCTCCAGCTCCTTTAGGTGTAGGGTTAGGTTGTGTATTTGAGACCTTTCTTGTTTCTTGAGAAAGGCTTATATTACTATATACTTTCCTCTTAGGACTGCCTTTGCTGTATCCCAAAGATTTTGAACAGTTGTGTTTTCATTTTCATTGGTTTCCATGAATTTTTTTAATTCTTCTTTAATTTCCTGGTTGACCCATTCATTCTTTAGTAGGATGCTCTTTAGCCTCCATGTATTCGAGTTCTTTCCAACTTTCCTCTTGTGATTGAGTTCTAGTTTCAAAGCACTGTGGTCTGAAAATAAACAGGGAATGATCCCAATCTTTTGGTACCAGTTGAGACCTGATTTGTGACCTAGGATGTGATCTATTCTGGAGAATGTTCCATGGATAAAGAAGATGTGGTGTATATATACAATGGAAAATTATGCAGCCATCAAAAGGAATGAAATCTTGCCTTTTGCAATGACATGGATGGAACTGGAGGGTATTATGCTGAGCGAAATAAGTCAATCAGAGAAAGACATATATCATATGATCGCACTGATATGAGGAATTCTTAATCTCAGGAAACAAATTGAGGGTTGCTGGAGTGGTGGGGGTGGGGAGGGATGGGGTGGCTGGGTGATAGACATTGGCGAGGGTATGTGCTATGGTGAGCTCTGTGAATTATGTAAGACTGTTGAATCACAGACCTGTACCTCTGAAACAAATAATACATTATATGTTAAAAAAGAAGAAGATAGTAGGAAGGGAAAACGAAGGGGGGGAAATCAGAGGGGCAGACGAACCATGAGAGACTATGGACTCTGAGAGACAAACTGAGCATTCTAGAGGGGAGGGGGGTGGAGGGGTGGGTTAGCCTGGTGATGGGTATTAAAGAGGGCATGTATTGAATGGAGCACTGGGTGTTATACGCAAACAATGAATCATGGAACACTACATCAAAACCTAATGATGTAATGTAAGGTGATTAACATAACATAATAAAAAAAAGAAAAAATAATTATCATTACAATTTATTATAGAAAAGTTTAAGAATAGAAAGACACAAAAAGCATCTATTCATTCATTTAGCAGACAATGCTGAGTTCTTGCTATGAACCACACACTATTAATGTTTTGAGAGGCAGTTTAACTGGGAGGCAAAAATAATAGGTAAATAGATTGCAGCATATATGTGCTTTGATGGGAGCAAGCACAGAAAGTTCTGGGTTTATGTATCAAGGGGTGTATACCTCAGACTTCCAGGGTCAAGGAATATTGTCCACAAAAAGAAACATTGATATCAAGCTGTAGAAGACAAGAAGTATTTCACCAATCTGGTAATGGTGACTGAAGGCTCTGAGGTAAGGACTGTTGCGTGTGGTATGGTTGGAACATCAATTTACATCAGGAAGTGCTTAGAGGTGAGCTTGAAGACTGGTGTGGGACTTCCCCAGGGATGTTGGAGGACTTTATTTTTTAATTTTTTTAAAGATTTTATTTATTTGGCAGAGAGAGATATAGTGAGAGAGGAACACAAGCAGGGGGAGTGGTAGAGGGAGAAGCAGGCTTCCCTCTGAGCAGGGAACCTGATGTGGGGCTCGATCCCAGGACCATGGCTGGGATCATGACCTGAGCCGAAGGCAGACGCTTAATGACTGAGCCACCCAGGAGCCCCGATGGAAGACCTTTAAAAGCACTTAACCTGGGGGACTATTTGATATTGGACAGGGGTTAGCACAATTGTTCTGTAGAAAGTAGATAACAAATACTTTACGCCCCTTGGACCATTTGCTTCACTTTCTTTGTAGCATAAAGGTAGCATAGATAATGATATAAACAAATGCACGTGCTGTGTTGCAATGAAATCTTATTTACCAAAACAGGTAGCTGGCTCAATTTGGCCCATGGCCATAGTTTGCCAACTGCTGATTTTAAAGTTCACTATGGCTGAAGAATTAAAAATGGATTTAAGAGAGGCAAAGATGGAGGCAGAGAGAACATATAGGATATCGTTAAAAAATGTAAGAGTCTTAACTAAGAGAATAGCAGTGCTGTGCCGGATGGAAGATGAACACAGGAAATAGTAGGAATTTAAAAGATAGGATGTAGGAGCTGATGATAATGAAAGATGTAAATGGATGTGATAGATGTAGGTTGAGGATGACTTGGGCCCTGGGAAGGTGATAGTTCCATTTACTGAGATAGAAAACATAAGAGCTGGAGCAGGATTAGTGCCAAGTGGAAAAGAGATGGTTTCTGTCGTATACCACAAGGAATCTTAAAGCAGCGACATCCAAATAAAGAGTGATGTGTCTAATAGGCCAGAAACTCAAAGCAGATATCTGGAGTGCAGATGTGACTTGGACATTCCAACTCTGAAGTTCATTTATCTGTAGGAATATTGAAGCAAAGCACTATCTAAGCACAAATTAAAAAAAAAAAAAAAGGAAAAACCACAGCACCATCAAACGGCGAAGTCTATATTCTGTGACCCATCAATGTGAGGGAGGTGGTAAAGGAGACTTCCACTGAGAAAATAATCGACTGTTGAAAAAAATTTTTTGCATTATGCAGAATAGAGCACTTGAGGATAGCATTTTTTTCCCTCTCTAAACTTTATAATTCTAAGATGATCTTGTGACAATTATAAACCTAACATAATAAATTGGAAATGTTAGAAAGTTGTTAGTTCCCATGAATTCAATCTGAAAATGTCAGCCTGGTGGTTTCATACTTAATGAAAGCAGCCTGGCTATTTCTCTAACAGGCAGCTTTAGATATATATTGAGGTGAAAGTTGTTTTTTTTTTAAGTTTTTATTTATTTATTTGAGAGAGAGAGAATGAGAGATAGAGAGCACGAGAGGGAAGAGGGTCAGAGGGAGAAGCAGACTCCCTGCTGAGCAGGGAGCCCGATGTGGGACTCGATCCCGGGACTCCAGGATCATGACCTGAGCCGAAGGCAGTCGCTTAACCAACTGAGCCACCCAGGCACCCGAGGTCAAAGTTTTTAAGCCAATGATAATAAAAGGTTTTCTCTCCTTAATAATGGCAATATCTGTTAAAATGATCTCTATTGAGTAATAACATAATATGATCAATATTGATTATGTTATTGTTCATACTCTTTCTTTTAGCTTAGCAAAATATATATATATGTTTTATATATATATATAACTTCCCCAAATATATTTTCTGTATGCTAGAATTTCATGATAACATGTTTTGTGACTGCAGAGATTTGGGACATATGGGAACTCAAAAAGCCCACTGAAACATAATTGCATTTAGCAATACCAGGAATATTTGTGTTAAGTTTATTCTTCTAAAGGTATATAGTGAAAATGTCTCACCTGTGAAAAAGAAAACCACAGGTCCAAAATGGCGTCACTTAGGCCAAGTCAACAACTGTGGCTTAATATTTAACCTAATTGCAGTTTTAACCTCCCCCAGAAATGTTTTAACTGGTCAGTCAGGGATTTTTTGATAAACACCAATGAGATAATCTGTCACAGGGGCCCTCTCCATCCCCCAAAGAACAGGAGACAAAATCTGCATGATAAGACCCTCCCTGCTTCCCCCTATGGGAAAGTGACCTTGCCTGAAACAATGCTTTTCCCTTTTTTTGTTTGTTTCTAACTTTCTTGCCCCATCCTTCTTCCTACAAAAACCTTCCATTTTGTACAGCTCCTTAGGGCTCCCCTCTATTTGCTAGATGAGATGCTGTGGATTCATGAATCATGTAATAAAGCCAATTAGATCTTCAAATTTATTTAGTTGGATTTTTGTTCTTTAGTACACCATATAGGCTTAGATTTTATTTTAGGTTAGCAAAATAATAGCAGTATCCAGGGTCATTTTCCCAACCGCCTTCTGCTTAAATTACAATTGCATTGCCACTTTTATTAAAAGTGTGAATGTCATAATCCTAAACCTTTTGTCTGTATGTTGTTATTCTTAACATCGTATGCTACTTGAAGACATACTTGTTCATAACCCAGAGTAAATATTTTATCACTTACTTAGTACACTTTCCATGCTTTCATATTAAATGTCTATAAATATCTAAGAACAAATGTGAAGGGTCAAGGGAAACATGTCAGTGTTGATTAGAGTAGAGAAAAATAATTCTATATTTAGCTTACATGATCAGTTATTTCTGTTCTCATGTATTATGAGCTGAAAAGGTGGTATTTTCTTTTTTCACTTCATAGAAGAGAGTCAACTAGCTGGCAATTCTTTTGTGTAAAAAGTAAAGCTGTACCTCATGACTTAAAATTAAAATGTATGCATAAATAAGAGTCAGAAATTTTGTTGTCAAATGCACTGTTTCTTAACTGAAAGTTAAGAAAATAGTAGAAGTGAGTAATAACTACTGATGCATTGAACTGTGGCCCTACTCTGAGGCTAATTCATTGGGAATGGATTCACCGTGTTGAATTTTACACATGTATTATAAAGGCTTGTGCAATCAACTAAGGTATTCCAGATGGAGTATTAGCATGTCTTGGTGAACATTTTATGACACTATTAAGTGCAAAGTCACTGAAACAGTACCAGAAGAAAGACTCTATTTATAAATCAAAGACAATTTGCAATGAATCATAAGAATGTTTTATATGATAAATGCAGTTAAAATGTGCCATCAGGGATATAATTACAACCAAGGTTCATGATGACACCTCTTTGTTTTGTTCTCCCAAGTATGCTTTTTCAGTGATCCATGAGACTTCATCATTATGAAGTTTATCATTCCCTAAGTGCTATACTTCATGTCCTGGATTTGTCATGAAAACAAAGCTTGAAGGCATCAGTCTTCAAGAAATATTTGAAAGTCATATGTCATAAAGTGCTATCTCATAGAACTATATTCAGAATAGCAAACTTGGTGTCACATTTTCCTGTTTATATTTCACCTAGTTAAGTAATCAAATTTTCAACCTTCCTCTAAGCCATCCAAGAAAAATATAGCCTCACTATGCAATGACAGTCATTTCAAAGTGACCCTTACAGCTTTCTTCAGTCAGATATTCAAGCAAAAATCTGACCTCTGTTCAAATATGTAAGATTGAACGTTAGTCTCCATGACTTTGGCCCAGACTAGTTGACTAAACTTGGAAAAATTGATGTGCTCAAGATATGGGCTCTTTAACAGCCTTATGCAAATGACTTCTCTCAATTGGTCTGCTTCAAATTATCTCCTTCTTAATTCTTTCCTTACTTAAATTTGACAGCATTCTTCATTTAGTAAAATATTTCTAAAATCACTGAATATGAATTCAGAATGAGAAACAAAAATTTTGAAGTTAATATACATCCTTCAATGTTATTAACTATCTTCAACAATATGAAATGGATCAAGTTTGCTGCCAAACATTAACTGTTGACTGTACTTTCCTTTGTCTCTTCAATATAATTCATCTGGCTATTATTTGTAGAAGTACATTTTGAAATAGGCATAGAAAATTGCAGTCTTTTAAATTTTCTGCATTTGCTACATAATATCAGAGCTAATTCAACTTTATTCATCCTTCTGAGATTGAGCTCAATTTTATATTTGTGCTTAAAATGAATTCCAACTTGGAAAATCAATAGGAAACTTGTAAATACTCTCTTATCCAAAGTTCTAGATAATTTTGGAATTCACAATGCATGCTCAGGTTGCTTAATACTATTCAAGTACTCTAAAGAGAAGTTTAATTTCATCTGGACTAAAGGCACACTGTGTACAAAAGAATTCAGAATTAATCCCTGTGCCTCAAAAGAGCAGTACGTGACCAAGGGGTTTGGAATAAAAGAGAAAAGAAGGGAGATGTTTAAAAAAAGATAAAGACAGAGATTAGAGTTATGAAGTGATAGCATCACTTAATCCTTCACCTGTGTAAACTTGTGCTAAAATCCTTTCCAGTGTTCCCCAACCTTTGGTGCATTCTTTATAGAAACCTAAATTATTTACCCAAATCATGAAAAATACTACCTATCATGTAGTTAGGTACATGTTCTGCCCAAAAATCTCCAGGAGGTGATGGTTTACATGATTCCCAAGGCTGGCAAAGGCCTGAAGGGGTGTAATGGAGACACACACACACACACACACACACATACACACACACACACACACACACCTAAATATGTATGTAGTTAGATAAATATTATATATAGAGAGAAAGAGTGAAAAAGCTGTGGATGTACTTGTTTCTCACTCAAAAACTTTATGTGTCTAGTTTCATATTATAGTTCCTCTTTTTAAAATAGTCATTCTAATTTGAGCATAAATTTGAGCATTTCTAAAACCAAATCTGCAATGGTCACCTAAATATGTCCACAGCATCTATAAAAAATTATCTTTATTTTTCAAAAGCACAAATTAGGAGCAACTGAAATTACTTTACATAAGATTTAACCATAAATAAAGAATAAAATGAGATAGATGAATTAAGAGAATCTTCAAGAAATGTTTAATGATAATGATGTTAAGTTTCAAGCATCCACACCTGTATTAAAGTGTATATTTTACTTATTTTTGAAAAATATAATCATGAATGCTTTAAAAGCATTCAGTGTGATTGCATGAATCACCATTACATATGCAGTAATAATAATAGAATACTAATAATATTTGTTGTCTTTATATTATCAATAATTAGGTCCATTGTGTCAATTCTATAATTCTATTACCATTGAAGGAGATGAGCCACCATAACAAATCAGTTTATATAACCAAAAGTCTAGAGCAGGGGTGTATAGTTATACTTTAGCATTGACAAGAATGTGCATTATTATGAAACATAAATCATCTCTCACTTCCTCTTCATCAATCTCCTTTCTTTTTTTTAAAGATTTCACTTATTTATTTAGTAGTGAGAGTTTGTGCATGCAAGCGGTGGGGAATGGGCAGAGGGAGAGAGAGAATCTCAAGCTGACTCTGCACTGAGCACGGAGTTCTATGCAGGAGTCTATCTCATGACCTTGAGATCATGACCTGAGCCCAAATCAAGAGTCGCTCAATCAACTGTGCCACCCAGGTGCCCCTCTCCTTTCTTTCTGTTATCCCCATTCTCTTCTATTTGCACTGAGGACAAACAAGTTTTTTTTTTTCTTTGCCTTAACATTATTTGATCATGCCCTTCTTATCTGACTCTCAGGCACCTTGTACAATTTTCACAGCTGATTCATACTTAGGGACATTTCTCCCCATTTCAAAGATGAAAGCACTGAGGCAAATGCAGCTATTGACTTGTCCAAGGTTGTGCCCAATATCAGAGATTTGAATCAGAAACAGTTCTCTCAGATTCCCATCCTCACACGCACAGTCTGGACATGTATTGTTAACAAATGTTATTTTCCTTCCCCTTCTGGCTCCTTCTATGTTACAACCATTCAAAGAGAAACTAATGGGTTAATGGCTGAGGGTTTCTTTCATAAACAAAATACAAATACAACTGTTTGTACTGTGTTTTGTGGTGAACAGCTTTGGGGTTGTTTCCTTCTACACTTTAGTGACTTTCTTCCTGATCCACCCACCCAGCTTTAAGGTTATTTTCTTTGGAACTCTGTGACTTCCCAATACTGGGTTTTCCCCCCAAGTGCAGCTGTCAGCCATAGCCTTCCTGGTGGCTGAGATTGATCCCTGAATTGGCAGAGTGTCTCCGAGCAACTTGGTCATCCTCTTATATTGCACTTCATACTTGCAAAGGTGTTAGCACTGTCACTGCCAACCCCTGCCCACAGCCACTCCAACTGTCAACTTCCTGACTGACATGTTTGCAAATTCTTCAGCGTGTATTTCTTGTCTCCAAAGTTATAGACTTTGGATGGTGATGTATCTACTGAATGCCATTACAAGGTGCCAGAAGGACAACTCGGGGACTTGGTTTCCTTCTCAATTTTATTTTAGATGAAACTTTAAAATTCTATCACAGAAACACATTTTTATTTCCAGACTCACAGCAGCCTCAAAATTATTTCCACTTCTTCTAATTTTACGGTTGAGCTTTCAATGCAGCTTTCTTGTATTTCTTTTCTACATCATGAATTTCTTCTATTATTTTTTTAAAAATTCTTCTATTATTTCTGTTATTAAACAAACAAACAAACAAACAAAAACAATGCATAATGTGATCCTTAAGAACTGGATAAGGTTTGGAGTCACTTTTAATGTTACCAGAAATTTGAACAACTGTGTCAGGACATCTCCCTTTTTAGTCCCAAAGCCACAAACATTTCTTATCATCTACATGACAGCACAGCAATTCTCTGCTCCATCTGCTCATCCCATTGCTGATGCCTTCACTGAGGTTCCCATCGATACTTGTCAGCCCCACCTCACTGATACTGACTCCACCCACAGCGAAACATCCTCCTGGATTTATCTTTTTAAAATAGCCGATCACTTTATGACCCTAGCCCTGTATAAAATCTAACATCATTTCTATTTCTTATAGGACAATCCTTCCCAAAACTTTTTTCTTGATAGATCCAATAGAAACGTTTCTGCCCTTAACTTACTACTTCCCTGTAATCTGAAACCCAGTTAACTACTCTCTCCAAATCAGTTTCTCTTACACGGAGAGACTCTCCAACCAGTACTTCTGGCCCTGACAGTCTCTTACCTAAAACATCCCCATGGCACTTATAAACAGAAGGATACCCCCGTAAGTATTCAGGAGGGCACAGAAGAATTTCACTGTCTAGTGTGGCTCACCTTCACCCAGCTCTTGCTCCTTATGCAAGCTAAACCAAGTGAACTTCCTCAAACTTGTTTTCTCTCAGCTCAGGATCTTTGTCATGTCCACTCCCTGTGTTCTTCACACACATATGCATACAAATAAAACACTCTCATTTGGAAGACGTCCATTCAGCTTAGGAATAGTATCCTCTGGAAAGCTTAGTTTTTATTGCCATTCTTGAAATGTCATTGTGCATCTTCTTTTCATAATCATCATACTGAATTATAAGGTTCTGCATTTGTTTTTCCATTAGACTATATGCTTTTTTTTTTTTTAGAATAGGGCTATATTGTGCTTTTGTAATTATTTACTAGTTTCTGAGATGATGTCTACAATGGTACCAATTCCCAGTAAACATTAGAGACTCAAGCATTTAAATGGAGGAATCACTCTGAAAGAAGGAATGATCCCCACTCTAATTTCACATTTGTCAATTTGTTCCTTTCCCCACCAACTTAACTTTGCAGCCTCTGAAAAGAAAATTGTTCCCTATTCCCAAATAGGTATACAGTGGAACTTGTCTGTATTGATGTACATGCAGTTGAGCTCTGACTAGTCTCCATCTGAATACTGACTCATCCTTCAAGACTTAGCACAGATATCATCTCCACCATGAAACCTTCCCTATCTACTCCAGCCACTCCGTCTTTGTGCCACATGGTATTTTGCATACATTATAGCACTTGTGTTTTATTTCACTGATGTGTGTGTCTTTCTTCCTTGCTCAGTTTTAGAGAATGATGTGTTCACCATAAACTACCTGTTCCTAACACTGTACTAGGCACATATGAGGGATTCAATAAGTAACTGATGAACAGATGTGAACAAATCTCAAATAATTTCAGACTTGTCTTTATTTTCTCAGAATCCCTAGCATTCCAAGTGTGGTACATGTTGGGGGATTACGAGTTATTTATTGATTGGATATTTACATGCTGAATTTAATCCAACTCCTTTTGGAATGCACACAACCACATATTCCATTTTACTACATGCATTTTAAAATTTGTTAAGGATAATTTTTGATGCTACATCTTATGTGCTAGCCTTAGAATATAAAATGAATATGTCTATATCTCAAACCTCCTTTATGGCTAAACTCTGGTACTATGATGGTTTAATCATATCTCTTATCCAATATTTCAAAAAAATGAGTCAAGCTGTCATGCTTATCTGTATCTTTCCATTATTTAAGAATCTATTTCTTTATCCTCTATTTAAATGTCCACTCAATAAATAACTTTTAATCCCCAACATATGCCAGACTTGGAATGCTAGAGATTCTGAGAAAATAAAGACATGTTTTCCATTGTTCATGCTGTTAGGTTACCAATTATTGGAGAGCAAATTATCCCCAAACTTAATGATTTTTGAAGAACAACCATTTTATTATATCTTAAGAGTTAGTAGATCAGGGATGTGTGCAGGACTCAGCTGGACAATTCTTCTTTTCCCTGTATTGGGTCTTGTACTTGGTGATATTCAACAGAGGTCTGTGTTGGTCTAGAGGGGCCAAGACCATGTGAGCCTTGCTCATATTCTCTTTTTTTTTAAGATTTTATTTATTTATTTGAGAGAGAGAGAATGAGAGAGATAGAGAGCATGAGAGGGAAGAGGGTCGGAGGGAGAAGCAGACTCCCTGATGAGCAGGGAGCCCGATGTGGGACTCGATCCTGGGACTCCAGGATCATGACCTGAGCCGAAGGCAGTGGCTTAACCAACTGAGCCACCCAGGCGCCCAACCTTGCTCATATTCTTAATACCATGGGCTGGGAGGCATGGCTGGAAGGCTGGGTTGAACTGAGTCCCCTTCCCTCCCTGTGGCCTCAGACCCTTTCCACATGCTGTCTCCAGAAAGGTAGAAAGACTTCTTATATCACAACATGGGAGTCCCAAAGTAAATGGTTTAAGAGAAAGGAAGGGGAAGAGAAGAGTCGTAATCCTCTGCCTGGAAACTGTCTCATCACTTCCATTATATTCTTTTGGTTAAAGAAACCACATCAAGGGAACAGCATATAGACCATAGTGGGTAGGGTAGCACAAGCTTTGTGGCCATCTCTAATCTGTGACATCTGCTAATCTTTTAATGGAGAAAGTATATTTATTAACACAAGGCTTTGCTGTGACTGAAAGAAGAGTCGCTAACATTCCTGATAAGATCATTTTCTTCTGCTAAGTATATCTGGACAGGCTGCGTTAGAGCTTAAGTGACAAAATATTTGCTTTGCCAATCCAAATATGGATAAAGACTTAGAAACCTGAGCCTTAAATTCTTTCCACTTAATGCTCTGCTCATTAAAGGAAGTGTTTCTGAGAAGGCAAAGACCACCACCATAATCAACAAGAATGTGACACTTCATTTTCCAAATCTCCTCTGGCTCCAGATAACTGATCTCCATAGTCCCTCAAAACTGGATCAGTGCAACAATGGAATAGTAGGGTGACCACCTGTAAAATTCAAGTGAGCAAAATCCCCAGCATCCGGTGACCCTGCTGAAGAGTGAATACGGGATGGAGAGATAAATCTAGTGTTCCCTTGGTTTCCCGTGGAAAGAGGAGTTATTTTGTGGCTATCAAACTCAAAATAATAACAATCTTATACTAGGCCCCCATCATCTTGCACTGCTTAATGACCCAAAGTCATGCTGTGCAGAAAAGACTGGTTGGATGTAAATGTCCAAGATTAGTAAGCATCCCCACAAACTATCCATGATTCCACTGAAGCATTCAAAGCCAACCCAAAACGGTAAGAGAATTGCTAGAAGCATTGTCCTATATCCCATATGTAGCTATATGTGAAGCAACGATCAGGAGCAGAGAATAGCCTCAGAGTAGAGGCTTTATTATCTTAGGAGGAAGACAGTGCATCCAGAAGGCAAAAATTGTTTTTTCTCCAAAAGAACCGGAGCAAGATTGTTTTCTGTCTGAGGCTTCAACACCTGGATCCTCTTTTAAATACCGACTGAAGATTGTGTATTTTCATGAGGAATTAAATGCACAGTGAAGCAAGATTGATTTTTAGATCTCTTCTTGAATTTTCAGAAGTGACAGAAAAGAAGAAAAAATAAAAAACTCAACAACAGCTTAGGCATCCTAAATGGAGTGACTTTTTTTTTTTTTTTGGTGTATTCTGATCCTTATAACATCAGCTTTACCTTTCCTGTGTATGCTATTAGAAAAAAAAAATACCACAGTGGGAAAGAATTCATTAATAGAAGATAGCTACATAAATTCACTTGTAATAAAATAAATTATTTTAATGAGTTATGAATTTTAAAAGATTTCTTTCCTCCACATGAACAGTCTTGTAAAAATGATCTATTTTCTTACCAACATGATTATGTACTGAAAATATGTTTGTAGCAGTACAAAAATCATTTTTAAGTAGCTGGTTTTCGAGATTCGAAGTTTGATTATGAATTATCACACTTATTTTAGTCTTTTTAAAAATAACAGAACATGAATTAGAAACTGGGAATTGTCTACTCTTCATAAAAATATACTGAATTTTAGCTTTAAAGTATTTGATATCTAAACTATAGCTCAAACAAATAGCTTTCTTTTTACTTTGGTCAAAAGGCTATAAACGATACTGAAAGGTTAAGTTAAAGAATGCTCATAGTACCATCAAAATATAGCATTTTATATTTATCTAGCAGTTTACATTTCCTAAAGGTTTGGGAATCCCTTGATTTCATTTACTCCTCACAAATCTCTGTGAAGCAAGTTACAGTAAGTGCTCTGATGTGAGTTGTATTTTTCAGATAAAGACACTGAAGTGCAATGAAACAATCAAATTAACAAAGTCCCATTTGAACTAAAGTCCCTCTTCTGCTACCAAGGGTTCTTACCTCTGTAGACTAATTAAAAGCTCAGTCCCTCGTGATTTTGACCCAATTGGATACTACACAAGTTGAACAGCAGACTGTTCTATATTTAGTATTAGCTGCTAAATATGAGCTCATTCTAAATTGCACTTGTGATACTCAGTGAGAGTTTACTACTGTCCAGATGTGGTTGGGACTGGCAGAATCCTTCAATCAAGAACAGAAACCGCTATGCCCTTTATTTATGTTCTAGCTCAAACATAGATATATGGCAGAACCATTTAGTACTCACTAGGTAAGGATTCCTCTACCTTGCGCAATCTCCCTTGAGGTAAGATTACAGTCATGTGGTTATTAATGGCCAATGAAATAGGAGCCAAATTGACATGTGTTACTTCCGGGTCAACACAGTTAATGGGGGCAACGAGTGTGTCTTCTCGATACCCTACTGAATGTTTCAGATTGTGTAGTTTCAGGATGGAGGAGGACAGCCTGACCTACATCAGGCTGAGACACGCAAGTATAAACCAACATGGTGTTAAACCACTAAACTCTCAGGGGTCTGTTTATTGAAGCCACTAGCTTCAAATATTCTAGTGAATACAACATAGTACTTTCAAGAAACAAAAGGGTTTCTGGATCCAGTGCAGGATTCATGATGGTTATCATAAATTGGGTAACAGCAGCATCTCAGCTACAGAGTATATTTAAAAGTCCCAGAACTGGGGCGCCTGGGTGGCTCAGATGGTTCAGTGTCTGCCTTCGGCTCAGGTCATGATCCCAGGGTCCTGGGATCAAGCCCTGCATGGGAGCCCGCTTCTCCCTCTCCCTCTACTGTTCCCCCTGCTTGTGCTCTCTCGTTCTCTCTGTCAAATAAATAAATAAAATCTTTAAAAAAAATAAATAAAAGACCCAGAACTTTTGTACTGTTGGGGCACTTAGAGCTCAGGCTCACCCTGGAAAACCCTCATGCCCACTGACATCCAGATCATAAAAAAACACCTTCTCTGTTGTACGACATGTGACACATCATGAAATGTTCAGGTCACAGAAGAACTGAGAACCATAACAGACTGTGGCAGGGCCAATCAAGACGGAGAAATGATGGAAAAATGATCAGTCCCTGAAAGATATTTTGAGATGTTGGACAGAGGAATGAAGGCTTAACACATATATGTAATTAACAATACAAATAATTAGAGATTTAAATGTAATAGCAGAGACATCTCTGAAATGACATTTTTCACTTCCATCAGTTAAAGATTGAAATGTGGACACAGGCTTCCAGTTATGGGATGAATAAGTCATGGGGATGAAAGGTACAGCATTCAGAATGTAGTCAAAGATATCATAATAGCACTGTGTGGTGACAGATGGTAGCTACACTTGTGAAGAATATAACAATGTATAGACTCGTTAATCACTGTGTTTCACACCTGAAACTGATGTAACATTGTGTGGCAACTACACTTCAATAATAATAAAAAAATTGAAATATGGAGAGATCTACACTCTAATGAATTCTAAACCTGATGATAAAAGAAGTTAGTAGCTTTCCCACTACACACTCAGGATATTGAAACAAGGGATATGTCAAAGGAGCCACAAAGGAAAACAGAGTTAAAAGAGACATTTTCTTTTTCTTTTTCCTTAAAGTTTACCTGGATAACAATTTTGCCAAGTCCTAAACACAAGAAATAGAAGTTAATACTGATACACACTTTGGGTATTCTATTTTGGTGTCTCTGTGTGGATAAAATATCTAATATGCTTTAAATAAATTAAAATTCTGAGTGGTGGGGATCTTAAGCTTTCATTCAAATATCCATAAAGCAACATCTGGTTTTTTTATTGGATTGGACCAAGAGTAAAATCACAGTCTGGTTCTAGATTAAAGTCATCTCCTTTAGAATTAGATGAAGATAAATTTTATAGCTGGCTCTGATAAGCATCAGAAGCGAGGCAGGGCTTGCTTTCAGCGTTTACCTTGTAGCTGCCCGGACAGCTGAGATAGAAACTATAATGCTCTCTCCCATTCTGAAAGTACCCCTCAAGGCCAGAGTGAGGGATGCTGAGCAGTGTCACAGGGGAGAAGCAAGCCACCGAATTTGTTCTTGATCATGTTTCAGACCGTCGAGGAAAGCTACCTTTGTTCAGTGAGGCAGAGAGTTCCAATTAGAAATGAGCATACAACATAAATGGTTTCAGTTAACTTCTGCTATTTCTTGAATCCTTAAGTTATCAATAAAACAAAGGGAACTAAGAGATCCAAACAAATTTTATTTTTTTTTAAAGCCCTATTTGATGTGACACTAAGTATTTCTGTTCTTCTTGGAGATACTTCTAAACACACACAAGGAGATGCGTACACACACTCCCATGTGCTCACTCACACAGATGCACACACACACATCCTCCACGTTCATTCACACACATGGGGCTGAAGTAAGAGAAAAGGCATAGGAAGGGCTGCAGGAACTTAAGTGTCCAGGTTCCCAGAATGTTTTATTAAATCACTGTATTGTCTTTCTATATGTTTCTGAATGACACCAATGTTTGTAACTTGCCAGTAAATAGCCTATGCATATTTCATTGTAGATGTTTAAAGCTGTGTTGGATTTTTGTATACCAGAGAATTCAAAACCATCATATACAAATAACCTGAGCAGGAATGACCGTCTTACATCTCAAATCTTATAACTGATTTATAGGTAAATGATTCATCAGTGATGTTAAGTCAAATGTGGGAAGCTTTTCTAGGATTGCAAACACATTTAAATTTTTTTTTAATTTTATCCTCCCCTTCCTGTTTTATTATTTGAGTTTGCCTTGTGGGTTTATTCCAATCCGGGCATTGTCATGGTTTCAACCTTGCACATTCCCTGTCCCTGATAAATGAACGTTCATTGATTTCTTTTCAAAGCAGCATTTCCAATTTAATGAATGAGACATTTACTGTGTGACCTTAGGAAGAACACTTAACCTCTCTGGGCATTACTTTCTTTGTGTGTAAATGCAAATGAGAGATCAGGGATAACTCAGTGATTTCCTTACGTTGTGCTACTGGCTAACGTTTTTATAGTGTTTCCAAAGTGTATTTTTATTTCTCCTAAGTACATTTAGTACGACACACTCATCCTGCTGAGTAAAAGGACGAGAAAACGAATACATTTCTAACATCCACCCCATAATCCCAGATTTATTTTTTTAAAAAGACACTTGCTTATACTCTGCTTTCCAGACTTGTGCTTCATACCTTCTATTGAAGCTTCTTTCCTTTGGGGAAGGGAAAAATTTGCATCACAGGAATCGAGGTCCCTCCTAATGCCTGTCCAAGGACAAGAATATATCAGAAGGGAAGGAGCTTTTGTCCTATGTTGAGGTTAAATACTTGCCACTCCTAGGGAAAGCTTACATTTCTTTTGTACTATGTGTCTGTGAATGTTTTATGAATCCAATTGAGCTTAAGAATCAAGTTTCTCTGACAGACACAGTTTATTCTGAAGAATAAAGATACAGCAGAAAGTTATTGATTTTTGAGGGATTTACGCCTTGTGAAAAATTAATCAGACATTCCTTCAAAATCGATACGATTACCCTTGCTGCTTCAGGACGGTTACACTGAGACTGACACAGAGAACGTCTCCATCACAGAGGACAGTGGTTGGTTTTGTGGGTCTTTTGAAAACCCTGGGCAGGTGCTTTTGCCCTGTAATGAATCTCTCCTTTCTCCCCACGGTTTCCAATTCCCTTTGCCACAAGCATAAAACACATCTTCCATTTTCTCCATTTTCTGCAACTTTGCTGCCTTCCAGGGCAATAGCATGGAAGCTTGGAGTAACCCACTGGATCCACTTCCAGCCTAAATAGTTGGTAAGACACTGATATTAAAAGCTACCTCAATATTAGGTTTTATTGTTGATTTCTGATCAAGGTTACCACTCTGTTCTCTGTGACTTATCCATTCTGATCACTTTTTTTTTTTTGACAACTGAGAATGGACTGTCCTTTCCTATTTCTGCTCAGATGCAAGACTGTGTATTCTCTCCACCACTGAATCAATAAAAATCATACATTTGTGCATAGCTATATTCCTATCTAGTTCATTGGCAAGTAACTGAAGTCCATTTCCAGTATGCATTCACTGTAGGTCAAGCACTGTGCTTGCTGTGGGAATACCCAGAGGAACAAGATAGAAACCCCATTGTCAAGGAGCTCGTTGACTCATAGTGTTTTTCCAAGGGCGTGCTCTTGGCATTTAGGCCAAGAAAGTCTTTTATCATACAGAATTGCCTTGTGCTTTTGCAGGACATTCTTAGCCCCAGTCCATTGCCAAGAACACCTCTCTGTTATAGCATCAATCAAAATTATCTCCTCATATTTATGAAACAACATTGGAGAAATAGCACTGATCTTATTTGAGGCTCTGGTGGGTTACTTACTGTCTGTCTTGATGCCTGAGAACCAGATATCTAACCTGTTTCTGAACATAGACTCATGGGCTAAATTTTTTACTTTGATCTTTAGATCCCAAATGTGTTCACAAAAGTCCCTGGTTGCAATGGGAACCTTAGTCCCTGAATGTCAACATTCTCTCTGGGTCTCTTGTCTAACACATCCATCCAGCTCTGCAGGTACTGCCTACCTTACTTGGTCTCCCTGATTGGGCAACCAGGGCTACAGTGCTGTTAGTCACTTCCTTAGCAGAGTATTTGAGCTATAGGGGTATTCATTTCTGAGATTTTCTTAAATAATTAACAATGTAATATAATATATTTATCAAGGTGGTCTTACTAGGAAAAACTATTTCTTTTGCATTTTCATTAATTCATTTATCTAACTGTTTATAATTAACTGAGCTGCTACTAAGTGCTAGGCATTTGACTGTTCTTTGGGAATACTGATCTAATCATAAACGAATTATAATACTTTCCTTTCAAAATCAAAGACACTAATCAAATAATCACATAAATAAATGAAAATTGAAATGATGTTATGTGTAAAAGAGATGAAATGATGTTATGTGTAAAAGAGAAAGAACTCTGAATGAATATAATGGGGAAATCAACCTTGCCGAAGAGCAAGATGAACTACTACTTAAGATGAGGTCTAAACTTTATAGAGTCTAGAGAAATAACAGGAATTAACTAAATGAAGACAAGAGGGGAGGATCCAATCAGCACTAGTCTACTTCAGTGAGTGTATCAAGATTTATACCTTTTTAAATCCTTATATGTATTTATATATAGAGATAGAGGATTTAAGAAAAAAAATATATGTATGGATTTAAATATTTTAATATTTGAAAGAAATTAGCTGAATTCTCCTCCCAAGTCTGGTTTAAATATTTTTATTTAGATTAGATGAATAATGTAGCCTCTTCAGACCTCAGTTTTCTCATATGAAAAGTGAAATAATGAAATAAAGTATTTTAATGGTCCTTTAAGTTCAGGCTTATAGATTTGTTTAGTAAAAATAGGAAGGGATTTAAAGCCAGACATGACACCAAGCCAGCTTTGCCACTCATATAACTCTGTGAATATGGGCAAAGTATTTAAATTGGCAGAACCATAATGTCATTTAAACAAACAAACAGTAGATCCACTAAGATTCTCTGTATGTATAATTTCTAGCCCAAATCAAATAAAGAAAAAGTAACTACTGCTGCTCCTTAAAATACCAGATTCAGAAATTAAGGTGAAGGAAATTTTTAAATTATTTTAAATATACATGGTTTCAAAAAAGTTTTAACAACATTGAATATTTTATTCAGGTTAAAAACATAAAAACTATGATGTTATGGTAAGAGGATCTTTTAGTGAAAATTTGATTTTCTAGAGACTATTAAAAAAAATTAAAACCATAGTAAAATGTAAAGCATAGGGAAAAATACCTTATATTTGAATATATGAATATTTCTTCTCTTTTTTTAGCCTATAATTGGTCATTATGCACACATATTTTTTTGACAATATCTGTGGCTATTTGAGGATTTGGCAATTAAAAAATAGTGCTTTTTTTTTTTCCTTTTTATGTTTTTGGCCCATGCTAAATGACTCTGTTACAAGGAGTAAAAGATACAAATTTAGCCATCTATCTGATAGTAGGACAGATCACATGTCCCATGCAGGTCAAGCTAGTTTGTGTATCAGTTATTATTAGGTTAAATGCTAATAATCACAATGAGATGCTCTCCCATTAGTTTAATTATCTCTACTTTAAACTGAAGGTTTGAATCTGTCTTCCACTCATAAACCAAATCCTGCCAGAAGGAATGCTCTCGAGAATTACTGTTAACAAAGTGGATTAAATTGAGTTGAGCAGATTCTAGTCCCATCCAGCTGTTTTGTTCAGCTAGACATATCAGTCATATCAACTCCTCATTCCTTTCTCCCTGTTTCCTGAAGTCATGTTTGAAAAGAGATCAATGGCTTTCCAACTATGCTTTCTGGCACCTTTGGGTTTTGAAGAAGCACTCCCGAAGATGCCTTGAGAAAAGATAAAGTAAATGTTCAGTCTGCAGAACAGATCTACTTTTACTGATTTATATTCTGGCATCACATGGACGATTTCATATAATGAAGAGTTCTATGGCCACACAAACAAAAAAACACATTGAACTGGATTTTTTTCTGATGTTTCTCACATTTCTAACTTTCTATTGATTTATGAATTCAGCAATGAATGCATTAATTTTATTTCTAAGAAGGAGAAGAGTATCTATACAAACTTGGATAATGCTCGTCTTTAAGAGAACATGGACTTGTATGTAGGAGGGTAAACAGAAATGCTTCCTCAGACAGCAAGATAAGGCAATTCAGCTTCTCAAGAGAGACTGATTGATTAATTCCTTCATTTGGTAACACGCTGTTGGTACAATGGTGAACCAAACATAATCTGCTATCTTGAGGCTCATGGTATATTGGAGGAAACAAAAATAAACAAGTACACACACACACACGCGCACACACACACACACACACACACTAGCATGTCAAATAATGGTGCAGGACATTAAAAAATAAATCAGGAGCAGGCATAGTAACTAAAGGGGAGTTTACCAATTATCTATTGTTGTATAACTAGCAACCCAAAAATGTAGGGGCCTAAAACAAACAAGAACAATTTTATTTGCTCATCATTCCATAATTTGAACTGGGCTCGGCTGTGTGGTTCTGCAGTCCCTGAAGGAGATATCATATGACTGCATTCAGGAGGCTGATGAGCTGTGGGCTGGACTCTGCTTGATGTTTGGGCTTCTCTCCCTCTCTATTTGGTTTCTCCACAAAGTCTGTGCACCTGATCTCATAAGGTTACTCCACACATTCTCCTCAACAGCATAGCCAGGCTTCTGGCATAGTGGCTCAGGGCTTGAATAAACACAAAAGCAGAAGCTCTTGGGATTACTTAAGACTTGTGCCCTGAAACTGCAGAGTGTCACTTTTATTTGTTCTATTGATTAAATTGAGCCCTAGGGATAGCCCAATTCCTGGGGTGGTGACTACAAAAGTATGTGAATACCAGGAATCATGTTCTTCTTAAGAGCCCCAGTATAACACAACAATCCCAGGGGAGTCTAGTGTAGAGAGTATGACTAGGAAAGGCAGAGACCTGAAGTGGGAATGAACAGGAAAGTGCAAGTCATTGAAAGATCTTTCAAGGCAACGGAAAAGCAAATCCATGACCCAGAGTGAGAAAACTTGCTCGTATAAGGATTGGAAAGAAGATGAGTATGGGCAGAGTGGAGAGAATCAGTAGGAGAGTGATAAGAAATAAGGTCAGAAAGACAATTGGCATCACAAAGGGCCTTAGAGATCATAGCCTGAAGCTTGAATTTTATCATTTTTCCAATAGGAAATCATGGGAGAGTATTGGACAGAGGAGTGACACATTTGATTTAAAAAAAAAATCATTTGTCTTTTGTGTGAACTGAGTGATGGAGTCAAAGCACAACAAAGAAGGGGTTAGGAGGCAATCCTTGTCTTGTATATGAGAACATTACAAGAATCGGATGGTGGTAGTGAGTATTTGGAGGTGGATAGATTCTGGAAATATTTTGGAGGCAGACTGACAAGATTTGGTAAAGAATATGATATGGATCATTGAGCAGAGAGGGGCATAGTTTAGCAGAAAAAAAACAAAGTTAAAATAATGCCTTTTATGGATATGGAGAACACCAGAAGAACTGTTTGGTAGGAGCTTGAGAAATCAAGAGATCTATTTTGGACCCGTTAAATCTGAGATCCTTACTTAACATTCAGATGGATTTGAAAACTGACCAGTTAGATGTTACAACTCAGGGACTGCAGAGAGTTGGAAGCATTTTTATGGTTTTTAAAGCCATTAGACAGTATGATCTCACTTAGGGCATGAATAAAGATACAGACAGAAAAGACGTGAGCTGAAGAATGAGAGATTTTGAGACCAGGAAGAGGTGGAAGAACCTTGCTGACTATGTGAGAATAGCCAGCACCATTATCAGATTTCCTGAATAATAATTCTAGCCACAGAGAGAGCTTGAGTCAGATGAGGGAGGCCCTAGTAACAGGGATACAAATTAAGGGGCCTTACAATAACACAGAGGAGAGATAACAGTCTTAAATTTAAGGAGTAGAAATGAGAGGGCGTGGGGAATTGGGGGTTCATTTAGGGAGAAAAAAGAGGATTTAGTGGCCTAAAGGATAAGGAGGCACTGCCAAACATTTTCTTTAATTAATTAATTAAACATGAATTAGGTATTTAAGACTTTGAGGTCAAATAGTTCTCTTAATTGAAGACTGATCATTAAAAAATCGTGGAAATGACATAAAACATAGTTCATATAGAAATATTGGACTAATAGAGCATTGGCTGCTTTATAACCCAGGACGAGACAAAACTGGTAACGTGTGGCTTCTTCAGTACAATTTGGGATATCTTAAGGGTTTGAGTTATATGCAGGTATCTCCTACCATCATTTTCCCCCTTTTTAAAAAACTCAACATTTCCTCAATCTCATTATGTGTTTTTTCAGTAAGTCCTATTTTGGTTACTTACAGGCCTCTAAATGACAAGGTCAGATGGGCATTCATGGGTAAAAGAAATGTGAGTGAGAACTCCTCACTCCTAGTATGAATTTTGGAACCTGAGAGAGTACCTCGGGCTTTGCTTTGGGTTAGATAAACTCCTGCTGCCCCCTAGTGGCGCATTGTTGGGGGAACAAAATCTCTGGGTCTTGTTTATTTTGTGGCAGAAGCGTGTATGGGCGACACCAACATAGTACATGGGGGACAACTCTAGAAACTAAAGCATTTTATAGACATCAAAACTCTATGTATTCATAATTGCATACAATAGTGATTTGACTGTCATCACTGCAAAGAAGCTCTTAATTGTTCAGTGGTGGCACTACCATGTCATGTCAGTCAGAAGTCATTTCTTGATGGGTCTAGAAATTTCTTCCTTTTAATTGCTGAAATTCTGAATCTTCTTATCCACAACCTATACATCATCATCATCATATGAACAGTTTGGCTACTGAACTCCGAACAGGCATGAGAGCAAGGGATAATCCCCTACCTTGTAGTTTATTCTAGTCCTCAATTTTTATTTCCTGGTCTCTTGTCCCATGTTTGAACTCTTGCCCAGTTTATTGACTATGAGAAATGCCATTCCTCCAGGAGAAACCCAACTTCCACTCGTACTGTTGGGATATTGCCCTCTGGCCTGAAGGACATAATCATATCAGAACACAGTAATCTGACTTTGGTGTTCACCCACTATTGGCCCTTTTCATGGTTTAAATAAAGAACATGTATTTATAATAGTAATTATATTAATATATAACTGTTTATTAATTAATCATATTTTTAAAATTTATATTCACCGTCTTCCCAAGATTCTTCCTGTGTAGCTTCTCATTTACAAATGACTGCTCAAAAAAGGCTACATGCAAATCTACAAGAAAACCCACAATTTACAAAGATAAGAAAGGTGTTCTAAATCAAACAGGAAAACGTAATATTTCTCCCCAAGGAGGCATGAAAAAAATTGCTTTTTTTTTTTTTTTTTGCTGGAAGAGACATCCAATTTGATTTACCAAACAGAACAATCCATTTGTAAACCTAAGATATCTGCATAAGGTAAAGGATGGCTTAGGTGTTCCCGGAGTGCAATGGTGAGTAACTGCTTTGCACTCACCTAATATTTCTTTTGTTGGTTCTCTTTGCAAAACAAGGATACCTGTTGCTTTTGTAGGGGAGAAAACTTTTCCCTTTTAGGTTTTTTGGCTGGTCTTATAATTAAATTGGCATAAGACATATTAACAGGAGAAAAAAAAACATTGAATTTCATTCTTACCGGAACCCCAAAGATGTGAGACTCCCTAAAATCCAGACAATTGAGGTTTCTATGCCATTCTGAGCTAAGGAGAAGGAGGTGGGGGTCTGAGACTTCAAAAGGGAGGAAGACAATTTGCAGGAAGATGGAAAGAGCCAAGTGTTTTGTAAACAGATGTTTGCCCTGCCATGTTTGTAAGCCTTGTAAAAAGTTATCTCTGGTGATAGCTTCTCCCTGGTGCAGGCTCCCTATCTAAATTCTCTTAAGCAGTGAAGGGAGAAGTAAAAAGCTCTTCTTGAATTTGTTGGACCTTGATCGTCTCCAATTTGAAAGAATCCACATACCAAAGTGGCACATTCTGGGGTGGCCTGTCCTGAACCTCCTCATTTCCTCGAGATAAATTCATCTCCAAGGAGACAAAAACTATTTTAAAAGAGTTTAAACAACATTTGCCATTTTAATTGTGGATTTTTTGTGTTTTTCCCCCACATTCCATACCCTCTAAAATTAAAAAAAAAAAAGTTTGAATGCATCTCACTCTTAAGGTATAGCCCTAGAAAGTTGACGCGACTTTATTCCACCCGTTTGCCCTCCTCTTAGACCTCTGAACTGCTTAAAGGCAGAAGAAATGACAAATCCATTCTTGTAATCTCAGCACCTAGAGATAATCTGGTTTATAGTAGATGATCAATGAAAGTTTGTTGAACAAAACTAAGAAAAGGAGAATATAGGCAATGTTCACAAGAGACAAAAACGTAAGTCATATCTACTGAGAGACAGCTGTTAGAGGATCTAATATTGATTGACAAGGAATAGAAATTCCTCAATTATACGTTGAATTAAGGACTCCTGGCTGATTCATGGTAAGCCTTTAAATGTGAATTTATCTTTCAAAATATTGAATAAGTTCTTAAGCTGAACCCATGGATGTGAATTCCAGGTAAATCTGAGATTGGGTCTAGATACAGTGGAGAAGTAGACAAGACTTGCTATTAGTATCTTCCGTCTCTCATTACAGAATACTTCGTTTTCTACCTACATTGGCAAGGGATATCCTGCCAAGAAGGGATGTTATCTAATATGTAATCTTCATTGCTGGAATATAAATATCTTAGAAGACTCCAGGGAAGAGGGTGATGATAAATATACAGTCATACTATTTTGATGGAGGTATTTTAGGTATGGTAGGGAGCACATTTTGTGAAGGGCAGTCTGGGAAATAATGTTCCTCAATTATGAGATATAAATATCACTTGATATCACTTAATGAGTCTATAGGTCGGCTAGTCATAATTATTACACCTTATGGCATATCCCTCTGGGCTCTTTAACTCAGAGTTTCATAGTTTCTACCCATGCACATTAAAGAGCCAGAAACTCAATACCATTTTTCTCAATAAGCTTCCTTGTGACTCTCCCTTCCCTTGAAATCTTATGTTTGCATCAATTTTTAACATTTTTGAAATATATGCTGCACCTTATAAATTAACAAAAACATTCAAGATTTACTTGTTGATATCCCAGAAGGCAGAGATCAAAAGATCACCCCTTAAATCAGGTGCTGAGAACCCTTGTGGTGTATTCAAATCTGTTTTTATTGTAGTAATAATTGATGGTATACCTCCTTTCATCCCAACAATTGATACAGGTAATAAAAAGAGTCAATAAATATTTTCCAGTGATTTTAAACCCAATCCATTTGTTTCAAACTCTAGGATTGATTTTTCAGTCTGAAAGGAAATGAATTGCTTCAGTTTTAATTTTAATCGATTTTTAAGCCCTCTTTCATAAGTAGTACTTTGTTTTTCATGTTTTTTATTCCCATAGAGATTTCTCTAAGTGGCATTCGTTCTTGCTAGTCATGAGTATAGAGATGATTTCTCCAGATTTCATTTGTTTTGAACTGCCTGTCCAAAATGATAATTCCTGCAGAATAAAGGTAGTATAAAGCAATACAAAGAGCACACATTTTAAGGTTGACCCAACTAGACCAAAATCTTACTTCTGAAACTTACTAGATAGAACATTGGACAAGTCAATTTCAGCTCTTTGATTTTCTTCTTCATGTATTACATTGTACACAATATCTTGCTCCTAGAGCTGTTTTGAAGATTACATAAAACAACACCCAGTAAGACCCCCATGAAAATAAATACAGAAGAAAGATTAGCTCCCATTATTTCTTATCTGGTTTTTCATTAGGTATTGTGTGCAGGTTTTACCAAAATATTCTATTAAATCCCTAAATAAAGTGAGCATTTGCAACAATATAATTTATTTATTTAATATATGAAGAAAGGTATAATTAGATGCATCTTGAAAATAGCTTCGGGCGCCTGGGTGGCTCAGTTGGTTAAGCGACTGCCTTCGGCTCAGATCATGATCCTGGAGTCCCGGGATCGAGTCCCGCATCGGGCTCCCTGCTCAGCAGGGAGTCTGCTTCTCCCTCTGACCCTCTTCCCTCTCGTGCTCTCTATCTCTCATTCTCTCTCTCAAATAAATAAATAAAATCTTAAAAAAAAAAGAAAATAGCTTCAGAGAACTGAAATGTGTATTCCACATTTATGTACTTTGTTCACCAATAAAACTTGGTAAGAGATAAGAAAAATTTAAGAACGTTGGCAGAAAGCTGAGCTGGAACAGTCTGCTGGACCCTATATAATGCATTAACAGCAGTAAAGAAACGAGTAGAAATGAATGTAATTAGGTGCCTCTCTGTAAATAAGGTTTACTATGCAGTGCTAGCTGAGTAAGCTAATTAAAGAAAGACATTTTAATTATCAGAAAATTATTTCTGCAATACCTTAGACAGAGTGTCTTAAACATGGCCTTAAATATACTGTGGATATCAGTTAATTGCTTAAACAGTGAGGTTCATTTTACTACTTTTGGGGACCCAGTTTTTCTATCTGCTAGATGAAGTTAACCAGGGGAAAATAAGTGTAAACTGAGTGTTTAAAATGTGGGCAGACATAAAAGAATGCATTAACAAACTCTGCTGAGGTCATGTTTTAGAAATAGGCTGTGCTGAGTGAATAGGGTACTATCAGAAATAAGTAAAAAGGTTCGTCACATTTGAAATTGAAAAAAATTCCCCTTGCTTATGGAGTTTTGATATATACACATCATGTGTTTTAGTGGGGTCGTACTACACAGACAAACATGCAGGCATCTCTCCTTCCTTCCAGGAATTTAAAATAATAAATAGCTTCATCAGATTCCAAACACAGCTGGTTATTTTCTAATAATATTTGTAGAAGCTAACATCAGGCAACGTCATGTGCATGCTTCTCCAAACATAAACATGGCACCAATAAAGTATCATTTCATTTATTTGATAGAGCAAGGAGCTGGAAGGATAATGGCAGATGTTTCAATCATTTTATCAGTGCCTTGCTCTGTAACAGTCTGTCAGTCAATAGGCTTTTGCTCCTTTCTGTTGCTGAAATGGTCAATGGTAATGAAGTTATCCTTACTCTTCTTTGACTCAGTTATTACCAAGCGAATTAAAAATAGCATTTATTAAATAGGTTTTGCCATGTACTTACTGCACTCATAGCACTCTCAAAAATGGAGTAAAAGAAGGCTTGAAATGCTGCCCAAAGCAGTTCTCAAAGAGAATTATAAGACATCACATGGCAGAAAATTATAGGGGATAAATTGGCTTTGGGGGTGAAATATGGCATTAATCTGTTATCACCACAGGTCATACTATCCACATCTTCTAGATCCAATCCTTTAATTAGTGTGTGCTGCCCTGGAAACATTTGAATAAAAGAATCCCAAGGTTGGAAGTAAGCTTTAAGAAAATGTATTAAAGTATAGTGTGATGGAATATCAAAGTCACATCGTTATACAATGCAAGCTTGAACATTCACCCCTATGCAGAACACAGATGTCACCCCTGAAACAACTTTGACAATGACAATGACATTCTTTCTATTAATCCCAAATTTGACTGCCTCCAGCATCTACTCTAATTGTGTTTTGTGAGGAGATAATAAGCTACCTTGATCACTATTTTTTTCTTATTCTAGAAGCAATTTAACAAATAAGAATTATGTGCCTGCTATTAACGAGGTATTGTTTTGGATATAGTAAATAAGATAATGAATAAACTCCCCCAGCCACATGAAGTTAACCGCCTGACTGGGGGATGGCCAGGAAACAGGCATGCACATAAGCAAGTATAGAATGGTAACATATAGTGGGCTACGGGTTTGCCCAGTGGAATTACCCCAGAGGCAGTTAGATTAGAGGTGATGCCTCATGAAGGACAGAAATGCAGAATATTTTTTCCTGTCAGGGAACAGTGCTCACATTTACAGCAAGTTTATTAGCTAATAATAAATATCATGCATGGCTAAGTCTTATCACCATGGGGCAGCCACTTAATCATGTACCTTCCTTAGACTGTATCACCTAATACTTACAGGTGCCATATGGGACAGTTATTATTATTCTTTCCCTTTACAGATGAAGGAACTGAGGTTTGGAAAGGTCATGTTACTTGCCCAAGGTCACACAATGAGCAAGTAGCTAAGTGAAGATTTGAATCTTAACCCGTGGATAACATCTCTTCAGGGTAGTACTCTGAGAATGAACTCTACAGCAAAGCCCATTTGTGAGGTTGATTCCTTTTTTTTTCCTTTTAAGATTTTCTTTCTTTATTTATTTAGAGACAGCATGATCAGGGGGCTGGGGTGGGGGAGGGGCAGAGAAAGGAGATTGAGAGAGAGTCTTAAGCAGACTGCCTGCCCACTGAGCATGGAGCCGCATATGGGGCTCAATCTCACAACCCTGAGATCATGACCTGAGCCAAAATCAAGAGTCGGAAGCTTAACTGACCATGCCACCCAAGTGCCACAGTAGATTCCTTTTTGACAACCTTTATCCTTTTAAGAAACACTAGATAATTTCTAGAACTTTAAGGGAAAATATCTGGTTCACAAATCAACTTCTGGCAACTTGGGACATTTCACAAGTTAACAGGACAAGCACTAGTGTCACCCTGGATTCCCTTCTGAGGTCAATTCCTCAGTGAATTCTGCTTTAAACAAGGTCTCCAGAGCCTGACCTTTGCCACCTTATTTAATGTCTTCTAAATACCTTCCTGCTAGCTCAGTGGACTCCAGCCAACACCACTCTCAAAACATCCCTCAAATAATCCTCAAACCTTCCCACTCGGGGCCTTTTTTTTTTTTTAAAGATTTTATTTATTTGAGAGAGAATGAGAGAGAGAGAGAACATGAGAGGGTGAAGGGTCAGGGGGCGAAGCGGACTCCCCGCCGAGCAGGGACCCGGATGCGGGACTCGATCCTGGGACTCCAGGATCATGACCTGAGCCGAGGGCAGTCGCTTAACCAACTGAGCCACCCAGGCGCCCCCGCTCGAGGCCTTTGCATTTGCTCTACCATCTTCCTAAATCATGCTTTCTCCCCATTTTCCAATAGCCCTTTTAGCTCCTTACTGTCTCAGATCAGACGCAGGTAGACAGATTTGCTCCTTTAGGCTTCCAAGGCTTTCCACACTCACCGCTGAAAGTTCCCTCTATCTTAGCCTACATTATCTTCAGCGTACTCATGGTCTGACTGATTATGGATATTTATTTGCTTAATTATTATCTTTAACACTCTCTACTGGAATAAAAGCAATAGGAGGTCCAGAATTCTGGCAGGCCACAGCCAGTGTCTAGTTGGTGCTAAAATAAAAATGTGACCATGGAGAGAAATCACAGAGGATAGAGAGCCACTAATTCAGTCTGAGACAATCAAAAAAGTTTCTTAGAAGTGACTTTGTCACTGGGTTTAGAAATGTGAGGAAGAATTTGACAGGTGGAGAAGAGCATCCAGGAGATTTTGCTCACAGAAAGGAAGCAGTGTGCATAAAAGCATGGGTGTGCAAATGAACAGAGATCCATTTTACACCTGCCTCCTTGAAAATAGCCTGCTATGGCAGCAGGGTTTTATAAGTTGCTTGTAAAAATATCTACAAAACAAGATTTAGCCACTAAAATTCGAACCACGACATTGATAGCTATCATTCAGCCCAATGAAAGTGTAACAAATCAGCACCTGGTTCCATCTACCAAGTGCAGATGGACAAATTGAACCCTGCTGGGTAAACATCAAAACCTTGCTGCAGGGAAAGGGTTGAGCACCAGGGGTCATGGGCTTGCCCTCTTTATATATTAGATTCTCATACAGGATGCAGATTACAGTCTGTCCTCTTTACATTCACGTTCATTTGAGACCCGTGATCAGATCTACGAGGTTAACCGCCCACTGAATAGCAGCGTGAAGTCTGTGAAAGAGAATGAGTATTGATTGTCATGCCTCACGAGATGAGCAGGATTCAGAGATTTCCTCAGAGACCAGCACACACATTTGTATACTGAAGTCATGGGAAAATTCTTCCTGAGACAGATTTGTTAAAATTCAAGTAATTGTCAAAAATACTCATTATTGATGTAAATATTAAACAATAAAGTTACCCATGTTTCCCTTCTGTATATTAACATTGAATCCCCACTCTACAGAAAAGACTGTGGTCTATGGGGGAGAAATTTTCTGACAGGTTTCTGATGGTGTGAATGTGCAAATGCATCTCACAACCAAAGTGCATTTATTTTCCTGCCAGAATCATTTACCTTAACAACTTTCCCTACACTGGGCTTGGAACAAGTTAGGTTTATTTAAAGAACTATTCAAATAATGTCTATCATATGGAAGTAAGTTGTTTGGTACATGTCTGTGTGTTTGCATGAGTGTATCTGTGCATCAGTGTGTGTTTCTCCAAATATTTTATTTCACTTTATTTTTATAATTGAAATGAGAGCAAACCTCAGTTATCAGATATCAAACACTACAAAGGCCATTTTTCTGGTAAATTCCTGTAGTGGATTCTTTTGTAGAGGTGTCCCCTTGAATTGCTTGCATTTTAAACATCTGTAATAAGTTATGTACCATTTCTAACTGTATTAGCATTGAATCATTTACTTTTCCAGGAAATAAAATCTCTTTCTGTTTCATCCCTTTTTATTTTATGATCATGCACATGTAAATGTCTTAGGTATTTTTTTTTTACCCTGAGGGGCTTTACATACCGACAAGAAATGAAAATGAGAAGAGAGTTACCCAACCCTTTAAACATCTCTCTCTCCAACAGCCAGTAGGAATGCATTTGTGAGCTAAAAAAAAGTGCTATGGTTTGATCCAGGGGAACTGTTCAATGTACCTTTGGAACTCTATGTAGGATATAAAATTCTGGAGATACACCTCTGTTTCTACTTCATCTCAACCAGCTTTAATTTCTACACAAAGGGAATATTAAATCTTGAAAAGACCTAGAAAAGGACAGAGTATTTCTTTGTGAGCACATTAAGTATACCAGGCTTCTACTTTGTCGTAAAACTTGTATGAACAGATATAAGCAGAGGCAAGGAATAAGGGTCATTTCTTTTTCCAAGCTAAATTCACCAACAAATCATTTAGAGATTCTATCAAAATGTGAGCTAATGAATTATAGTACAGAATATCCACTGGAACACCACTTTGCTATTTTTTTAAATTTAATTTTATTATATTATGTTAATCACCATACATTACATCATTAGATTTTGAAGTAGTGTTCCATGATTCATTGTTTGCATATAACACCCAGTGCTCCATTCAGTATGTGCCCTCTTTAATGCCCATCACCAGGCTAACCCATCTCCCCACCCTCTCCCCTCTAGAACCCTCAGTTTGTTTCTCAGAGTCCACATTCTCTCATGGTTCGTCTCCCCCTCCAATCCCCACACCTTCATTTTTCCCTTCTTGTTATCTTTTTTTTTAACATATAATGTATTATTTGTTTCGGAGGTACACACAATTCACAGCTTTCACCACAGCAAATACCCTCCCCAATGTCTATCCATTGACACCCAGCCACCCCATCCCTCCCACCCCCCACCACTCCAGAACCCTCAGTTTGTTTCCTGAGATTAAGACTTCCTCATATCAGTGAGATCATATGATGCATGTCTTTCTCTGATTGACTTATTTCGCTTAGCATAATACCCTCTAGGTCCATCCACGTAGTTGCAAATGGCAAGATTTCAGGTTTTTGATGGCTGCATAATATTCCACTGTATATATATACCATATCTTCTTTATCCATTCATCTGTTGATGGACATCTTGGCTCGTTCCATAGTTTTGCTATTATGGACATTGCTGCTACAAACATTGTTTGTTTGTTTTTTTTTAATATCCTGCTGAACCAATTCTTTTAGATGGAAGGAGGTAAAGAAATGTTAATTAGCAATAGGCTTATTAATCTTTTCATAATAAAGTTGCAGAAATTCTTACTTTTGTGGAAAATAAAGGAAATAAGTTTAAAAAATGGTTATTGGATGTAGAGAACTTAAGTGTTAAATATATACAAAAAATATCTCCTAGAGGAGCACTTGGGTGACTCAGTCTGTTAAGCATCAAACTCTTGATTTTGGCTCAGGTCATGATCTCAGGATTGTGAGATGGAGCCCTGAGTTGGGTTCTGAACTCAGCAGGGAGTGTACTGGTGATTCTTTCTCTCTCTCTCCCTCTCGCTCTGTCCCTACATCCTCTCTCTCTCTCTTCCCCCAAAATAAATAAATAAATATTTTTTTAAAAAATCTAGAACATATCCAAATTGATATTTGTAGAATTAAATTTCTGACTTGAGCTACTAACCCACAAGTCCTCATTTATTACAGAGATCATTTCATGAATGTACCATAGAGTAAGTTTTCTCTTTTTATGTAATTTTTGGTGACATGCAGATATATCATGAAGGGCCCTATTATTATAGTGAGGCTCTCTAAGTTTGGACAAAACAGAAATGTGAATAAGCTGGTTAAGGATTGTATACACCTGCAGAGTTGAAATACATCCTTTTAAAAATATTTTATTTTTCAGAGAGAGAGAAAGAGAGAGCGAGCACAAGCAGGTGGAGAAGCAGGTAGAGGGAGAAGCAGGCTCCCTGCTGAGCAAGGAGTCTGTTGTGGGACTCGATCCCAGAACCCTGGGATCATGACCTGAACCAAAGACAAACTCTTAACTGAGCCACCTAGGCATCCTAAAATACACCTTTTTGTTAATATAAACCCACAAACATGATTTCTCCAGGGACTTCCTGGAAATCGAGAGTCAAATTCTTTCTTAAAATAAAAAAGAAATCTCAGATTTGATCCCTAAGTTAGACTTCAGTCCCATAGTAACTTGAGAATGTTTGATTTCCTCTTGGTTCAGTGGGGAAATTCGAGCTGGTTCGGGTTTCCAGTTTAAAATAAGTGAGAGCCCCACCATCTCCATGAGGAAAGTTGGAGTTGACAGTAAGGATTCAAAGGTTTGAATCTCTACAACAGCACCCTTAAGAGCTACTCACAACTATGCTTGGACCATAGTACATCCCCTCATCCATGGTTTTACTCTCTGCGGTCAACCCTGGTCTGGAAGGAGATGATCCTCCTTGGACATATTGTCAGGTCAATAGTGGCCTAATGCTACATCATGATGCCTACATCATTCACCTTGCTTCATCTTATCATGTAGGCCTTTATTTTATCATCTCACATCATCACAAGATGAAGAAAGGTGAGGATAGTACAATAAGATATTTTGAGAGAGAGAGAACATATTCACATAACTTTTGTTACAGTATATTGTTATAATTGTCCATTTTTATTGTTAGCTATTGCTGTCAATCTTTACTGTGACTAGTTTATAAATTAAATTTTATCACAGATACTTATATGTATAGAAAAAAGTAGTATATAATGGGTTCAATACTATCCCCAGTTTCAGGCATCCACTGGGGGTCTTGAAACATACCCCCACAGATAAGGGGGGATTATTGTATAGAAATTGAGCTTGAAATCTTAGCCATGGAAAACTTGCTTTCCTTCCAATATAGATGGTGCTTTTGAGTTTTCATCAAAACTGTGTATGTACAATCTATTGATGTCCTTCTTACTGGAAGACAACACTTCTTGCTGGTGATTCATGTAATAGAGGAACTGAGAAGAATCCTTTGCCTCCTTCCCTTCAGTTATTTATAGGACCACATAAAGTCTACATTGCACAAAGCAAAAAATGGTCTAAAAGCAACCAGAGCTGGAGGAATCCTACTATTTTTAAAATCATAGAAGCACAATTGCTTGTCATGTGGAGTGATGCATTGAAAAGAGCCTAGTTCTAAGATTATGAAAAAAATGACCTTTTAATTTTGAAAGCCAGTAAAATGGGATTTCTTTAAAAGCTCCTTTTGTGGAAAAATTCTGAGATTAGCTGTATTTGTTTTCCATCTTCATTCCTTCTTTGCCAGCTCCACAAAGTAACTTTTAAAAATAGCTCTGTGGTAACAGCCAAGAGTGGAAATCGTTTTAGATCTTTTAATTTCTCTTCTTTTTTTCTTTTCTTTTTTCTTTTCTTTTCTTTCCTTTCCTTTCCTTTCCTTTCCTTTCCTTTCCTTTCCTTTCCTTTCCTTTCCTTTCCTTTCCTTTCCTTTCCTTTCCTTCCCTTCCCTTCCCTTCCCTTTCCTTCCCTTCCCTTCCCTTCCCTTCCCTTCCCTTCCCTTTCCTTTCTTTTCTTTCTTTGTAGGATGCAGAGAGGCACCTGAGGTGATGTGACATTTCTTCTGCTTAGGAAGCTTTTTATTAAAAAATCTGGATGTAGGTGATGAGAAGAAAATAGAAAGAATTCATCACAACAGAACTTAATAGACTAGGTATTAAGAACTTATTTGCAATGGAGGCCAAATCTGGAAATTTTAGCTATACATATATAATACATTTATAAGGCAGTCACTCAAAATCTGTAGTCTACAGTGTATCTTCATCTTTATTATTTTGGGGTCTGATCTTTGTTTGGCAGTACATGAGATTTTAACTTGGCAGAGAGCTTGCAGTTAGCAGTTCTTCAGTGTTCTTCGAGGCTAAACAAATCAACTAGAGTATAGAAAGCTAAGGAGAAACCGGAAGGAATGGAGAGTGGTCTGTCATTGCTTGACACTTGTCCTGAATTCATTATGCATCCATTCCTTACTTATTGGGTGACCATTGACCCGTTAATGATCCCAACTTAATCTCAGGATCTTCATCTGTAAAAAAAGAATAAACAATGTTTGCCTCAACACATTGAGCTGGGGCCTAGAGCTGGCGTAGGTTTTGAGTCACCCTCATCCACCCTACTGTAAGACAGAGTTTAGCCTCAACAATAATAACTGGTTAGTAGGTACTACCTTGTTTCCGTCTTTCTTTATCATGTGAATATACAAATGTGTTTAATGTCTCCCATATGAAAAGTAAAATATGCCATCCTTTAATTTGACTCCTTCTCTTCTGCACATGCCAGCCAGCTTCTCTGTTACTATGAAAGAGGTAAACCTGAAGGAAATATGGTCTCCTCCATATGTTCACCTTCCATTCTCTTTAACCTTAGTCCGGTACTGCCTCCATTTCTCTCTCATGCTGTCAAATACCTTAAGCATTTCTGTATACTCATATTATTTGACAACATTCAACATAATCAACCAATTCCCATCTACTGAAACATTTTCTTCTTGGCCTTCTGACATACTTATTTCCCAGTTTTCTATTGACCGTGTTGGCCTTTCTATCTCAGACTTTCCATACGGTTGTTACCTCTAAATAAGCGTATTTCTCAGCTTTAATCAAGGATATTTTTCACCTAGTGTTGTATGTCTACCATGTGGTGTCATCCACTTGTATGGCTTTAAATATCACATATAACTGAGAAATAAACATGGGACTCATATGCTTATCTCCAGGTCAGAACTCTCCTCTGCATGTGAAGCTATCAAATTGAAATCTTAGACTTTTCTTGTCCAGAATGATGCTCTTGATTCAACATTTCACCTCTACTTCAACTCTTCAATGTCTCCATCATTCCAAATGTCTTTACTATGGCTTACTTGCTCAAGCCAGAAAACTTAGATATCAGTAAGATATAATGACCAAGAGCATGTTTTCTATGGTTCAAATCTTGGCCCTGCCATATTATGCTAGCTGATGGTCTAAGTCCATTCAGGCTGCTATAATGAAATATCATACACCGGGTAGCTTAAACAATGGAAATTTATTTTTTACAGTTTTGAAGACTGGGAAATCCAAGACCAAGGTGTCTACAGATTTGGTGTCTGGTGAGGTCTGCTTCATGGCTCATAGATGGTCATTTTTTTGCTGTGTCCTAATGTGGTGGAAGGGGCAAAGCAGGTTTCTGGAGCCTCTCTAATCCCATTCATTGGGGCCCTACCATTATGACCTTATCATCTCCCAAAACTCCTCTTCCAAATATCATCATATCTGGGGTTAGGTGTCTATATGTCCATTTTGGGGGGACATAAACATTCAGTCTATACTAGTGACTCTGGGCAATTTTCTATATTTCTCTGAGTCACAGTTTCCTCACTTATGCTTTGGTTAGTTTGGGCTGCTTTCACAAAATACTGTAACCTGGATATGGTTAAACAATAGAAATTTATTTCACATGTTCTAGAGGCTGGAAAGTCCAAGATCTTGGTGCCATCAGGATCAAGTTCTAGCAAAGGCCTTTTCCTGGTTTTCTGATGACTGTCATCTTGCTGCATCCTCAGGTGGCAGAGAAAGAAATAATTTCTCTTGTGTTTCTTTTTATAAGGGCACTAATTCCATTCATGTGGGTTCCACTCTCATGAGCAGATTTCCTCCTAAAGGCCTCAGCTCTCAATACCATCACATCAGAACGAGAGCTCCAACATATGCATTTGCGTAGAACACAAGCATTCAGTCCATAGCAACTTATAAAATGGAGATAATAATTAGTAATGCCTATATATTGAGGTTATTGTAAGGATTAAATCAATGATGTTACTAAAAATGTTTTGCTCTACCTAGAGAAAATACACAATAAATGTTACCTATCATCATCACCATCATCACCAAAGTCACTTTCATCCTTTTTGATGCTTCATTATGAACAGCAGCAGGAGCATCATGATCATCATTTTTTTTTGTTTTTGTTTTTGTTTTTAACTATCACTCTCCACATCGAACCCATAAGAACTCATGTAGACTTTAAATATATTTCAATATTTTAAAACTACCCACTCTATCCTTCTCAGCCACCACTCTAGTTCAAGTCAACATCACTTCTTACTTGGATTATGACAGGAGCCTTCTTGTTGGACCTGCCAGTTCTTTTCTTATTGCCTTCTAGTTTTCCACTTTGGGAAAAATGAGTTTCCAACATGTCAATAATTTGTCTTCCAACTACTTCACACTGTAATTTAGAATAAAATTAATGCTCTTCACTAAGCCTTAAAAGTCTTTTATGCTATGGCTATATACCAACTCTACAACTTCATCTTATTCCAATTTCATGTTGGTTCATCAGGACAGTAATACAGTTCTGTATTAAAAAAAAGTGAGTGTAGGGTGCTTGGGTGCCTGGGTGGCTCAGTGAGTTAAACCTGAGCCTTCAGCTCAGGTCATGATCTTAGGGTTCCTGGGATTGAGTCCTGCATTGAGCTCCCTGCTCAGTGGGGAGTCTGCTTCTCCCTCTCCCTCTGCTCCTCCCTGCTGCTCATGTTCTCTCTCTCAAATAAATAAATAAAATCTTAAAAAAAAATGAGTGTGATTAGCCACTTCTTGCCTCAAGGCTTTTTCTTATCCTTTATTTGATCTAACTTCTGTTTATTATAGGACATTTGTTTTGTATTAAATAGTTTTAAATATTTATAATGGAAAAGGAAATATATCTATACACTAATTGGCAAATGAAGATTACCCAAATTGCTTCTGTAGTGTCCAAGATTGATAATTGGTTGTCACAGAATCAGTTTTTAGACACGAATTTTCTAAGTTTCCAGTCACCCAAGTGGAAATATGAAACCACCAAACAACCAAAGAAAAAGAAAAAGGAGTAGAGAAGGAGGAGGAGGAGAAAAAAAAATGCAAAAATTCAGGAAATGGATAAAGCAAAATTCTACTAAAGACAATATTATAGGGCTTAAATGTTACTGCACAACAAATAAATTAAAAATGTGTGTGTATGTGTACATACATATATACACACACACACACATATAATGCTAGAAAACCTAGCATTTAAAACAAAGTAAATGATGTATCAATCTATTTCTTGTAAATATGTATTTATAGATTTATATATAATACCTCATCCTCAATATCAAGGAGCAAATTATAAAGTCAATTTTATTTTTTTTGCAAAGGTGTTTTCTTACTTATTTGAGAATAATGTTATTTAAGTAGCTTTTCATATAGGAAATTATATAATAATAAAAATAATAAAGAAGAAAAAATTCACCAAAGGCCAAAACTCAGATGCATTCACTGTTATCATTTTGATGCAATGGGCTCCAATTATACCTATTTTAACAAGGTGAACCTGTATAGATTTCATAAAGGGTCCTGGCAAATATTAGAATATACGTAAGTGGGAAATTGCCATTAGCTCAGCATGCAATAGTCTGACTTCCATTAGAGAAAAACTTCTCAGTATAGCGAAGGAGCTGGTTCTAAACTTTGCATACATCAAAAGCAAGAACAAAAGCAAAAACTGATGTAACTGAATCATCTGCAATATGATACAGACATTTCAGGAGAAATATTTTTTGAAATTACATAGAATGATATTTATCTTAACTGTAAAGCATGCTTTTTTCTGAGTTTTGTAGCCTACAGTGATATAAGCAGATAAAATATCGGATGAAAACCTAGTGCTTATAACAAAATAAATGATGCCTCATTCTATTTCTTGGATTTTCATAGTTTTTTATGCATTACACACTTTGGCAGATAATGTATATAGTTTAGTGAGTTTGTACTGACACATTTTATGTGCTATCTTCTTTTTCTTTAGCAGTAAAATTTTATCATCTTTTGATTAGATGTACAGAGAAATCTGAAGCTAATTAAAAGCTCCAAGCATTTGTTGAGGTTCTTTGAGTTCACTGTGTTTGAAGCAAAAACACTGTTTCTTAAATTGGAGGCAGAAATCTAGACAACCAAATATGACTTCTCAGGTACCTGCATAGCCCTATACAATTTCAGAATCTGCCCAAACACTTGTGTTTATGACAGTGTTGGCACAAAATAAGGCTTACCTAAATATACATGTTGACTTAAGAAAAAGAACACAATGGCAAACATAACACATAAATGATGAATTCAAACTGAAACCAGACTAAGCAAGTCTATGGCATACTAAGACACAGCAAAGGTGATGTGATACTTGAAAATGCAAAAAATGATAAAAAAAAAGCTGCATCACCCTGCAGTGCATAGAAATAACAATCTATGAGATGAAGTAAAACAAATAGCATCTTAGCAGTCAGAACCGTATTCACCTTGTAATTGCTGATTTAGTGTCAACAAAAGAACATTTGTCACAGTAAACTAATGATGTTAGTTTGGATTTTATTGTTTGTTTAGTTTTGTTAGCACTTAATTTATAAATTCTTTTGACTTTATAGCTTCCTATAAGCTATAAGTAAATAAATTTAGGCACTTTATGTTTATACTTATTTAACTAACATTCTAATAAAAGTAATACAAGTCAGCAAGGAAGACTAACACATATACCATGAATTCTCAAAAAATACTATAAAAACAAATATTTGTTGTAATATTTTGTTGTATTATCAACATACACGGAAGTCAGGTATAAAAGCAAGTAAATATGGAGACTTAATGCTCTTCCACTGTATTGTTTTGTTCTTTAAAATGTTTATTTTGAGATAATTTTAGTTTTACATGCAGTAATGAGAAATAATACATTGTGATCCATTCTTCCCTTTATCCAATCCCCCGCATGGTAAATGTTATAAAACTATTGTACAATATGCAAAGCAGAATTTTGGCACTGATAAAGTCAAAATATTTCATCACCAGGTTTCCCTTTTATAGCCAAACCTACTTCCTTTCTACCTTTACCCCACTTACCTTAACTCCTGACAACTACTTCCCTTAACTCCTGACAACTACTAATCACTAATCTGTTCTCCATTTTTTTATGTTTGTCCTTTCAAGAAAGTAGTTTGTTATTAAGTTGTCTACTTACTATTATGTTGCTTTGTTCAATGGAGATATTTTCAATAGTTGTTTTTTGGTTTGGGGTTTTTTTGAGTGTCAGGATAATGTTAGCTTAATAAAATAATTTGGGAAGTGCTTTTTTTCTGTTGTATTTTCTAGAAGAGACTTGTAAAATTTGTGTCACTTCTTTAAACAATTGATAGAATTGTCCAATGAAACCATCTACACCTGGAAATTTCTTTTCTTTGGGGGAGGGCTTTTTAAACTACAAATTTAGTTTCCTTATTAGTTATGGGAATATTCAAATTATCTATTTCGTATACAATAAGCCATGACAGTTCATGCTTTTTGTGGAATTGGTCAATTTTGTCTAAGTTGTAAAAATTGTATGTGTAGAGTTGTTACCAGCATCCTGTTATTTTCCTTTTGGTGTCTCTACAATTATTAGAGATATTTCCTCTTTCATTCATGATATAGGAGTGTGTGTTTTCCTTTTCTTTGTCAGTCTTGCTAGAAGTTTCAATTTTGCTGTTCTTTTCAAAGAACCAGCTTTGTTACATTTGTTTTTTTTTCCTGTTTTCAATTTTAGTTTTTATGCTTTTATCTGTACTTCCCTCCTTCTGCTTGTATTTGGCTTATTTCTCTCTCTCTCTCTCTCCCCCTGCCCCAGGTTATTGCTGTGGAATCGTTCATTATTGATTAGAGATTTCCCCTCTTTTCTAATGTGTACATTTAGTGATACAAACTTCTCAGCAGTGCTTCAGTTATGCCTTATGAATTATGCTATATTGCCTCGAGTTTCCATTCAGTTCAGTGTGTATTGTATTTCTCTTGAGACTTCTTTGGCCAATGGATTTTGTGAAAGTCTGCTTTTCAGTTTTCAAATGTTTGGAGATTTTCCTTTTATATTTCTATTATTCAGCCATAGTTTGATTCCACTGTGGTTGGAGAACACACACTGTATGATTTAAATTCCTTTAAACTTGTTGAGATTTGTTTTATGGCCCAAATATGGCCTCATGTCAACTTGAAGACGTGTCATTTGACATTGGGTTTGATCCCAGGACCCTGGTATGATGACCCCAGCTGAAGGCAGACCCTTAACAGACCTAACCACCCAGGCACCCTTGGGTGATGCTTTTTAATCCAGTGTTGCAATATCTGTTTGTTAATTGATATATTTAGATCATTTACATTTGATGCAATTATTGATATTAGGGCTTAAGTTTGACTTTTTTATATCTTGTTTTTTTTGTTCACCATTTCTCTTTTTGTTTTTTCATATCCTCCTGTAGATTATTTGAATATTTTTAAGAATCAGCTTTGATTTGTCTTTAGTGTTTTTTTTAATTATTATATTCAGTTGGCCACCATATAGTACATCATTAGTTTTTGATGTAGTGTTCAATGATTCAATAGTTGTGTATGACATCAGTGCTCATCACAACACGTGCCTTCTTTAATACCCATCACCCAGTTACCCCATCCCCCTACCCCTCTCCCCTTTGAAACCCTCGGTTTGTTTCCCAGAGTCCATAGTCTCTCATGGTTTGTGTCCCTCTCTGATTTCACCCCCGTCAGTTTTCCTTCCTTTCCCCTATGGTCTTCCACACTATTCCTTATGTTCCACATACGAGTGAAACTGTATGAAAATTGTCTTTCTCTGCTTGACTTATTTCACTTAGCATAATCCCCTCCAGTGTTTTTGAGTGCATATCTCTGCATAGCTTTTTTGAGTGGTTGTTCTAAAATTCACATAATATGTACATAGCTTATCATAGTCTACTATAATTCTCATTTTACCAGTTAGAGTGAAGTGTAGAAACTTTGTATCTTTGTACATTCCTTTACCCTTCTTCATTTGCAATATAACTTAAATACTTACTACATTTATAAACACTTCAGAAAGTGTTAGAATTTTTCTTTCCACCACAAATCAAAATTTAGGAAACTCAAGAGAAAAAGGAAAGTCCATTGCATTTGTCCATATTTTGGCTAATGTGTTCTTTCTAACTTTCTACTGTTCCAAGATTACTTCATGTATTGTTTTCTGTCTGTTTAGAAATTTCTTATAGCCATTCTTTCAGGACAGGTCTGCTAGTAACAAATCCTCCTTATTTTCCTCCATCTGAGTATGTCTTGATTCCTTTCTTCCTTAAGGACATATTCTGGGGGTACAGGGTTAGCTGTTATTTTCTTTCAGCTCTTGAAAAATATTGTCACTTCCTTCTGATCTCTATAGCCTCTGATGAGAGTTCTGCTATTATTTAAATTGTTTTCCCACTATAGGTAATATGTCATTTCTTTCTCATTTTTTTCTTTGTCTTCTGTTATCAGGTGTTTGACTATAATATATCTCAGTGTGGATCTCTTTGAGTTTATTCTATTTTGGGCTTACTTAGCTTCTTGAATCTATAAGAATTTTGCTACATTTGGGAAGTTTTAGTCATTATTTTTTAGTGTTTTTTTCCTCCCAACCCTCTTTATTTCCTCACCCCCCCTCACACAAGGATTTTGATAATATGAACATTAGTTCTTTAAAAAAAATGTGTGTGAGTATAGTTGACACACAATATTACATTACATTATAATAATATTATATACTTTATTAGCCAGGTGGGCAACATATTGATTCAACATCTCTTACATTATGCTGTGCTCACCACAAATGTAGCTACCCTCTGTAAGCCTACAAAGCTACTACAATATCATTGACTATATGTCTCATGCTGTGCCTTTTATTCCAATGACTTATTCATTCCATAACCGAAAACCTGTATCTCCCACTCCCTTTTACCCATTGTGCCCATTCTCCCACACCCCTTCCCTCTGGCAAGCATCAGTTTGTTCTCTGTATTCATAAGTTTGATTCTGCTTTTTGTTTGTTTATTCATTGTTTTGTTTTTTAGATTCCTTATATGGTGAAATCATATGGTGTTTGCCTTTTACTTAGCATAATACCATCTAGGTCCACCTGTGTTGTATAAATGACAAGATTTCATCTTTTTTATGGCTGTGTAATATTATGTCATATATATCCTAATCATCATATATATCACATCTTCTTTATTCTTTCATCAATTGTTGGACACTTAGGTTGCTTCCATATCTTAGCTATTGTAAATAATGCTGCAATAAACATAGGGGTGACTATATCTTTTTTAAAACTTTTTTTATTGTTATGTTAATCACCATACATTACATCATTAGTTTTTGATGTAGTGTTCCATGATTCATTGTTTGTGCATAACACCCAGTGCTCCACGCAGAATGTGCCCTCTTTAATACCCATCACCAGGTTAACCCATCCCCCCACCCCCCTCCCCTCTAGAACCCTCAGTTTGTTTTTCAGAGTCCATCGTCTCTCATGGTTCATCTCCCCCTCTGACTTACTCCCCTTCATTCTTCCCCTCCTGCTATCTTCTTCTTCTTCTTTTTTTTCCCTTAACATTGCAAACAAATATTGCATTATTTGTTTCAGAAGTACAGATCTGTGATTCAACAGTCTTGCACAAATCACAGCGCTCACCATAGCACTTACCCTCCCCAATGTCTATCACCCAGCCACCCCATCCCTCCCACCCCCCGACTATATCTTTTTTGAATTTGGGTTTTCTTTTGGGGGTGGGTGGTAAATACTTATTAGTGAAATTATTGGGTCATATTGTTTTCATTATTGTCCCACATATCCTTGGGACTCTTTCCTTCTTTCCTTCCTTCCTTTACTTTTTTTTTCTTTTTCTCTTTCTTGTCTGTTTCTCTTTATTGTTCAACTGGGCAATTTAGATATTGTTATATCTTCCAATTTACTAATTCCTTCCTCTGTCCCCTCCATTGAGTTTTTTTCCCCTATTATTTTTATTTTCTGCTATTATTTTGATTTTTTTAAATTCTAACATTTGTATTGGTTCTTTATATCTTTTATTTCTTTGCTGATAATTTTTACTTTTTTGCTTCAAGTATGTTTTTAATTACTCATTTAAACATTTTTATGATGACTACTTTGAAACATTTCTTAGATAACTCTAAAATCTGTCATCTTAGGGCTCCTGGGTGGCTCAGTCGGTTAAGTCTTCAGCTCAGGTCATGATCCCAGGGTCCTGGGATTGAGTCCTGCATCAGGTTCCCTGTTCTGCAGGGAGTCTGCTTCTCCGTCTGCCCCTCCTCCCCCTCATTCTCTCAATCTCTCTCTCTCTCAAATAAATAAAATCTTTGAAAAGAAATAAAATAAAATATGTCACCTCAATTTTGTTATTTATGGATTTTTTTTTTCAGTTTGAGCTGTTCTTGGTGCTTCACGTAATTAGAGATTTTATATTGAAATTCAAGACACTTTTATATTATGTTCTAAGATGCTGGATCTTATTTAAAGTTTCTCTTTTAGGTTGTTGCTCTGGCAGCACTCAGGCAATGGAGGGGCATTATCTCTTTAATGACAAATGCAGTTAGAAGTCTAGTTTCCCCAACACATTATGACTGTGTGTAGGGATGTAAGTTCTGGCTTCCATTAAGTCTCCACTGATAACTCCCTTACTGGGAGGGATAAGAGTCTCATTATTGTTTCCAGTATAGACTTCACTGACACCATGGGTAAGTGGCTTATTACTGGTGGCTGATGGTAAAAATCTTGACTCTTCTCTAGACGTCCTTTGACACCATTCCAATGAAGAAAGCCAGAAAAATCTCTTCACTATCAGACGGGGTGAAAAATCTAGGCTCCCTATGGAGTCTCCCATTGGAGAGGAGTGGGAGTTCATTACCACCTGGTGGGGATGAAAGTCATGGCTCCTTATTTGGCCTTTTCTGATACCACCTAGTCATGGTTGTTGAAGGACAATGTTACAACTCATGAAGGTGGACGTGTGGGCTTCTCATTCAGTCTCAGCTGGTGTGAGTGGTGAGGAAACCAGAATTTTGTTGTTTTTTGTTTGTTTTGTGATGTTTGGCTAGAGTAGAGTGGTTATGATCTAAGACTTTTTTCTTGCTAGACTGCCCCTTTCCTGATCCTTTGGCTTTTGGAGAACATTTCTGTCATCACTTGTAAGTATTTTCAGGATGCCAGCTTTTTTAGCTCCAAGTTTGGGAAATATGAAGCAAAACAAAAACTCACATTTTGTCCTTCCTTGGATCCTGACATCCTTTGCTGGTCTTCCTTCTCTCTACCTTTCAGTTTTCTTATGTCTGTTTTACACATAATTTGCAAAGGTTTTAGTTGTAGCCTTAGCAAGAAAAATAGTGAGTAGTATGTCTACAACATCTTTTCAGAAGTGGAACCTTTCCCTTCTTTTTAACACAAAATACTATAAAGAATTTTACAACTAACTCATGTTAGTCCCAAAGTGTTTGTCTTTTCTAGTATCTACACTTTCAACTCCAAGGTCCACTAAATCTTTGCATCTACCTGACCTTCTATTTTACATTTTTCACATCAGTTCTCCCATCTGAAAGAGACTGGCATCTTCTTCTATATTCAAAATGTACTTAAAGTCTGTTGTTACTTTGTCTAGGATAGCCATCAAATTTTTTAACCCAGGCTCCTCCCCTTTACTCTTTGGTTATTTGTTTTTATTTGCTTGTCTGATGCCTTTCTGTTGCATCTTGTCTTCCATTCCTTCTTTTATATTGTATCTAACTGAGTCAAAGTTTGCCTTACAGAACAAACTCTAATGCTGCATGATAGGACCTCAGTCTTTAGCTTCTGTTCACTACAAATCCCATAATTAACTGCTGCTGATTTTTTAAAAAAAAACTTAGAGATACAAACCACCTCAAAGGATGATGCCTCATAGGACAGAAGACAAAAGAGTTATGCCCTGTTGTCAAACTCTGAACTAGACTTCTGAGACCCAACTAATTCTTGTTCTTCCTGACTTCAGGGACTTAGGTCTTTCTTCTTGACTTCTGGGCCTTTGAGTTTTAACTTACTCTTGGCCAAACTGGGTCACTCATTGAGTTAATTCAGCTTTTGATAATCACTGACATCTGCCTAACCTAGCCCTTGTTATTTTCTTTCCAGACATTTTCTCCCACAACTTGTCCATCCTCGGCCAAGCATTTAAATGGTTTTGTTTTGATTATTAAATCACAGCTCTGGAAACCTTATATTCTGCTAATCCCTCTTTAAACTAGTTGTTTTATGAGGTCTATGTGAACGTACTTAGAAAAGTTAAAAACATCTTTATTGAAATGAAGGGAATTATTATCTTAGGAGTTTATTTTAAAGTAATTCCCTACTCAAATATGTTTATGTGATTCAGAACTCAAAAATGGCTAATACTCCTGGTGGAAGTATATATTCAGCCCTTTCAGGTTGAGATGGGGGAGGGAAGCGCATATCCCTCCAGCAGTCTCCTTTATTAATATAACACTCATTTATTACATATGTACACATTTACATATAAATGCAAATTTTCTCTACAGCATGGCAGAATTTATTATCATTTTATAAATGGTGAATTTGCATTAATAAATCTGTATTTTTTAATTTTTTTGAAGAACCAGAAAAGTCAGCCAAACAAAGCAAGAAGGAAAGGGAAATATTTTGCACACTGCTTAGATTATGATAAGCAATTGTACATAAGATGTGATTCTGTTCCAAGTTTAATTTGTAAATTTCCTATGTTTAATGAGAATGCTATTTTTACATCAATACTGAAGGGTACCACATAAGCAGAACACAACTCAAATGATTTACTTGTTTATTTCTGATTGTGTCTTTCTTCTATGAGGAAGAAGACACAGCAGAATAGAAGATATAATGGAAACCATCATTTTCTCTGCTCCAGCCTCCATTTATCTTCCTCTAAAGGATAGAAACCCTGTTTTTCTTTGGAAAACTTCCCCCTTTGTTATCAATATTTTGTAAAGAAATATACCCCATCTCTGGTTCCCAGGATGGCCACTCAACCTAGTTCTGACTGACTGACACACTCCAGCTACGATTAGTCATCCTAACCAGAATGATTGGTTCAGCAATGGTGAAGTGGCTCAAACCAGGCAAGTGAGCTTGAGATTTTTCATTGGAAATAATGAGAAAGTGATGGATAAAAATATGAGAAAGAAGAGGCACAGACTAGTGACTGAGACACACACCCTAGAACTATATTGTCTACTTCTAAAGCTTATATCATCATGGGTGAGTTTTTTAATTTCTCTGTGCCTCAGTACCTGCGAAATGTGGATAATAATAGTGCTTATCTCATAGGTATTCTCAGGTTTGAATGAAGAACTGTGTCTAAAGGGCTTGGAATAGGTGTTTATTATTACTGACATTTTGTTAAACAGTAAGACATAAATATGGAGCTTCTAATAACCATTTTGCCACAAATATTAGAGAATAAATCCAACAGAAAGCAAGAGTATAGATGGCTACGAGATGGAAATAAAGAAGCCTAGTCAGCATTATGTCCAGCTCTGTCTTGATTTGCAGAGTTTATAACTTCTCTTTAACCTCAGTCAATGTGTATTAGTTGTCTGTGCCCTGCAAGGGAAGGTGCCTGTGCCCTGTAAGTGAAGGAGCTCTGAGGAACAAAGGAAAAGGAAATAAACTGTCTGCAACAGTCTGTCCATGATCCAAAATCTCTAACAGAAGAGCTAGGTTCCATATTCAGTCAACACATTTAAAAAACATTTATTGAATGACTACTACATGTCAAGTACACGGTAGGAATTTAAGATACCAAAGAGCTGTACCTACATTAGAGAAGGTTACTATCTAATGGGGAGATAAGCATATTAGCTCAGGCTTCCATGACAGAGTACCACAGACCAGGTAGCTTAAACAATATAAATTTGTTTTCTCACAGTTCTGGAGGCTAGAAGTATAAGATCAAGGTGCCAGAATATTAAGTTTCTGGTGAAACTGTCTTACAGATGGCTTCCTTCTCACTGTGTCCTCACATGACAGAGAGAGAGAGAGAATGGGAAAGATCTGATATCTCTTCTTAAAAGGACACCAGTCTTACTGAATTAAGACATCACAATTATGACCTCATTTAACCTTAATTACCTCGTTAAGTGCCCTGTCTCCAAATATACTTACACTGGGGGTTAGAGCTTCAACATATGGATTTAGAAAGAACATAATTCAGTCCATGACAGCAAGTAACAATGCCACATGAGTCAGGGAAATGCATGGTTAAATAATGAATTATCAATCATTTTCTAAAAATATTCATTCAATGAAAAGCAATTCTTGAAGACAAATACACTCAAAGGCAATTTCTCATAAATAAATGCCTAATATAAAAATATGCATTACAAAGATAATTTTTAGCAGAAGTAATTCTGCTGTTCCAAAAGACATTCTATAGAAAAAAAATGTTTATTTTGCAAGATAAATTGGAAAGCATGTTAATCACATGTTTATGGATTTCGCTATGAATACAGAGACAAAATTAGTACAAAATACTCTATTAGATCATGCCAAAGCCTGGCTGTATGTGTTAACTTCACCAGGTAATTCTGCTGAACCAGACAATGAATGCAATGAAAAATAGAAAAATTAACCAAATCAGGAATTTGACATTCTAGAAAATTAATATACATAAGCAAATATCCTGTTTGTTGATCTGACAACAGATTGAGTTGACAAATGGTTGAATCAATTAATTGATTTAAGCCTTTGTAATTCCAAGCACTAAAAAGATAAAGCTTCCAAGGTCAAGTTGGTGATAGAAATGCGTGTGTTGCAGATAGAAGGTGCTGCTTGATGAGGCGCATTTGGTAGCAGAATGCCAACAAAGAACAAACCGCGTTCTAGGCACTTTTCGAGTGAAATTGCTTTTGATTTTCACTACAAATCTAAGTGGTGGGTATTATTGGCACTACTTTATATACTAGGAAACTGGGCAAAAGATTTTTGCTCTCCAGGGCTCGGCTCAGCCACAGAAGTCACATCTTAACCAGACCATATGAAACTGAATACAAGACCTTGCTCCTTCTACTTCAACACACTGAACCAGGGAACGGCCGGCATTAGCTACAACTGCATCTGTTGATGTGTGTGATTAACAGTGAGGGAGAAAAGCCATGGCATGTCCGAGGTAAAAGAAGTCCAGGATCCCATGCTCCGTGTCATTATTTTGCTTTCGTTTTCACAATGCACATTGAATCACATGGCGTTTTATTTAACGGTTTAACTATTTTTTAAAAATTTTATCATGCTCTTGGTTTGAAAAAGCAAAACACCTAAAAATCTTTACCCTACAGAAATAAGAAATACCAATCATCTGCTTCATTTCTTGCCAGTCCTCCGTCCCCTTCCCCAGAGGCAATGATTCTCTTCACTTTTACCATGTTCTTCTGCTATTTAACAAATCTCTGAAAAATGTATTTAGGCAGTTATTTCTTGATTCAATTATTTCAAAATGCTCTGTTGACTCCCTGTGATGGCATATGAGTTTGTAGCTCTCTATAAACCTCCTGCCACTCCCACTTCTTCTACATATAATTAACAAATCTCTATTCCCTATGAGACTATGTAATTATATTTTATTCTTGAGCCAAGTGGTATGCAATTATCACATTTTCTTGTACAGTCCTTGTTTTGTTTTGCTTTGCTTCATTTTAACTTTTGTGTTGTTTTCTTTCACTCTGTACAAGTTAGCCAGGTGTTAGCTTTTCATGTTTTGCTGGAAGCATCCTGCTGGAGGCCTCCCACTTGCGCAATCAGGATTAGAGGTTCTCTAGGGTGGTGCTCTGGAACGTCTCTGCCTTTCCCCCACCCTGCCCCCAGATCAGATGCCATCTTTGGTGGATCCCGAATGTTCTTCGTTTTGCTGAAGCACATCTGCCAGTAGCTCCTTGAGAGGAGAGGGGAAGGGCATGAGTGTATGAGATTCATGGTTTGAGGCCATGCAAGCCTGAAAAACATCTCTACTGTACCCACATGCTTAATTGGTAATTTTTCAGGTTATAGATTTCCAGATTGAAAAACACTTCCTTTCAGAATTTTGGAAGCAATATTCCACTGCATTCTTTCTTTCAGTGTCTTGAGAAGTTTGTTGCCATTTGATTCTAATTTCTCATATGATATTCGGTATTTATCCTGAATCCCAGAATAATTTAAGATTTTTGCCTCTGGCCTTTTAAAGTTATATGATTTTGTCCTTAGAGTTATTTTTTAATTCACTGTGATAAGTACTTGAAGGACTTTTGTTTAAAGATTTATTTATTTAGAGAGAGAAAGGGTATGAGCAAGGGGAGGGGCAAAGAGAGAGGGAGAGAGAGAATCCTCAAGCCAACTCCCCACTAAGCATGGAGCTTGAGGTGGGACTCGATCCTAGGACCCTGAGATCACTACCTGAGCTGAAATCAAGAGCTGGCTGCTTAACTGATTGAGCCACCCAGATGCCCCTTGATAGACCTTTTTAATATAGAAGCAAGTGTCTTGCTTGGGAATTTTTTTTTTTTTTTTTTTTTACTCCGTTATAGTATTTTCCTTGCCTCTGTTGTCACTCCTCTTTATTTCTGAAACTCCTTGCGGTTGGATGATATATCTTCTTTATCAATTCTTTGTCTTATTTTTCCACTCATATCATCCATCTATTTGTCTTTTGGTTTCAGGAAAGCCTGGGTATTATCTTCCAAATATTTTACTTTTTAAAAAGCTATCATGTTTTCATTTCATTTTCTGGTTTTAATTGTATTTTCTGGTATTAATAGTATTCCATTTTTGCATTATAAATGACATATATTTTATTGTCTCTTAGAGAATATTAATGATGGTAAATTGGGGGCACCTGGGTGGCTCAGTCATTAAGCATCTGCCTTCGGCTCAGGTCATGATCCCAGGGTCCTGGGATCTAGCCCCGCATCGGGCTCCCTGCTCAGGTGGAAAGCCTGCTTCTCCCTCTCCCACTCCCTCTGCTTGTGTTCCTGCTCTCTCTCTCTCTCTCTCTCCATCAAATAAATAAATAAAATCTTTTAAAAAAATAAAGTTCCATGGATTATGCAGGTCCATATATCAAGGGGTGGGAAATCTTGGGGGTCATTTTAGGATTCTCCTGACAGCAACTAACAACACAAAATCCTGTCTTGCTTATTTTTTATTAAACATATATTTGAAGCTGCTTTTAAACTTATTAAAAACTTCCAAAAATATCCCATATTCCATATGTCACTCATCCAACCTCCTTTAATGTTAACATCTTACATAACTATAGTAGAATCCTTAAAAACAGGAAATTAAAGCTGGTTAATGCCTTAGTCATCTCTTTCACCCACAGAAAACTGGCATTATAACCTCCATGAGGCCCCCTTCCTTCCTTTTAAAATTATTACCCTCTTTCAGGTAGTAGAACAAAATTTGGCTTCTTGGGGGCCCATTCTCCATCCCTCAGTGCACTACAACTTTTTTTTTTTTAAGATTTTATTTATTTATTTGACAGAGAGAGACACAACGAGAGAAGGAACACAAGCAGGGAGAGTGGGAGAGGGAGAAGCAGGCTTCCCGCCGAGCAGGGAGCCCGATGTGGGGCTCGATCCCAGGACCCCCGGATCATGACCTGAGTCGAAGGCAGACGCTTAACGACTGAGCCACCCAGGCGCCCCTGCACTACAACTTCTTGCAAATGTTTATATTATTTACACACTTACACAAATAATTAAAAAACAATATATCTCTTTCTTCTATCTATAATGTGTATGTATTCATCACCTATTTGTTAACAAATTCCATAGTTCAATATTGCAATCAGGGAGCTACTGAACACCAAAACCATAGGTATTTACCTTCTGCCTGCCCTGCTCTCTATCGAGTGTAAACCCCAGAACTCAATGTGCTATTTATGAACACTGGTTGAATAAATGAGGTATCTGATTATTCACAAAAACTGTGATTAAAAGTTTTTTGGATCTCAAAATATACTGAAATGACATCATTATACATTAACATACACAGTATATATTTTCACAAACTGAGGCTTGAGGGTTATTTATTTTTCCTTCAGGTTACTACATTAGTGTGCAAATTTTATTTGTCTGATATGGGTAATAAATAGCAATCTGTGTAGTCATGTGCCTTTTTAGCCCATGCATATTCTCACAGACCCTTTTCTAAAATTAATGGAGCCTTTTTTCTTTTTTATTTCTGTATGCTAAAAATGAATCTCCTGATAATAATGCTTTTAAATTCATTGACTAGGCCCTCAAAAGCCACAGCTTGGCAGCTATCTGGGTAGTAAAAGAAAATGCACAACTGCAGGACCTAATTCCATGACATTTCACTCTTCCATGTATAAAGGAAATGATGGAATGATGAAATGATGACTGGTCTCTGCCAAGGACAGAGCAGGGAAAAGGGTGCCCTTTAGAGCTCCACCCTGTAGAGCAGGCATGCTCATCAGGAAAGACCTCAGAGCAGAAGGGCACTTTCCCATGTAGCATATGGAGAATATCACATAGCCAGCAGGACAAATTAATGACCCCATAATAAAATATGTTTTCACATGCTATTAAAGCTGTTGTCACACTTCATTGCATAGATGGCTGGAAGCTCATGGTGATGGAAGGTGAGGTCAGCCTCCTCAGCCAGCCTGAGTTACGAGTGGGCAGTTCTTTCCCATAAAGTCCCCTGGAGTTTGGGGAGTTCTCTGTGTTCAGTTTGGTCATTTTCGTTAAAAGGAAATAAGTAATGGCCCTTCCACACGTAGACTTGGAAATGGAGGTGCAAAGTGGTCCTTTCAGGTAGACACTGCTAACAGGGGTTCCATCTAGATGACAAAACCAGAAAGGTAACTAAATTTCCTTTAGGAAAATAGTTGCTTACTTATGGGGTATCTGAATTATGGAAGATGGCTTATAGTTTCTGTGAAAGGGAGAATAGGTTGACACTTCTAGAAACTAATGGCTTCCAGTATGTATTACATTAGCATTCTGTATAAAAGTAACCTACAGGAATTTGCTTGGATCTGCGTTATGGACCACCAAAACATTTCAGTAAAAAGTACAACTTCTTCCACTCAGTGATTATATAGGGACTTAGATATCAGAAAACCATGCCATTTCCTACTACCTGATAATGTTGGGTTGTAGAGGTTACACATTTTTGAAGAGCCCAAACAACCAAAATAAGATGGTGCCTTATTTAATTTTTTACCACATAATAGTTGCTCAATAATATTTGATATTTTAATATATGCCTATCAGAACACTGTAAATTGTGGTAGGGTAGAAATGACACCGTGTTGGGAATCAGGAAAAATTTTTTGCCCATATTGGGTCTGTATCTCCCTTTCTGTGTCACCCTGGACAATCATACTATCTTTCAGATTCATATTTATCCCATATTTTATTTTATTTTTTAAGATTTTATTGATTCATTTAGAGAGAGAGGGAGAATAAAAGTGTGTGTGAGCAGGGGGAGGTTGCAGAGGAAGAGAGAGTCTCTAGCAGAATTCTTGCTGAGAATAGAGCCCAATGCAGGTCTCAATTCTATGTCCCCGAGATCCTGAGCCACAGTCAAGAGTCAGCCATTTAACCGACTGAGCCACCCAGGTGCCCCTATCTCATATTTTAAAACAAGACCGGAACCAAGGTAAATTCTCCATTCCTTCTTTCTCAAGAATTCCATGATTTTTCTAGAGCATCAGCTAATAGCAACTTCTTGAGGACAGAGGTTTCCGTATGCTAAAAGTGTTGTAAAGAATAAAATCATAATTATAAATATTGAGCATCACCACTTCATAATTTGTCCTTTATTTCAGGAAACTTTACATGTAATGTTTCTTACAAACTGCAGACCAGACCAGTTAATCACAAAACTTTTCTTGTTCAAGAGCTGAATGCTTGTCTTGTCTTATATGGATCACAACCACTGCAGTTGACCTGGCACATAATTTATCACTGCAGAAAGAGGTGGTGAACTCACAGGAACAGGAGGTAAGCTCCCCTTATGCATTCTAAGCATTAACAGCTTTTGCTTTTTGTGTCCCCTCTTAGGCCTTAAGCCCTCTCTCTCTTTTACTCATCTAAGACTCCATTTCCTGAGCCTAATCTTATAGATGTCTGCATTCACCTGTGACAAGACTGTAAGTATTGCAAGGTCGTGTTATCGGCAGTCAAAGCATTAGCCGACAGGTTGAAAAATCTAAGAGAAGGTTTGCAGACCAATGTATAGTTAATTGCACATTACTGTGGACTGTATACAATCTTCCAACACAAGACTGTAAATACCTAAGCAACAATGCAGAAATTGTTTGCATTTTACTAGGCTGTTATAATATTTTCTTAAACTATAACTGGAATGCAGTATGTCCATCTGCACACACAAATATATATTTAAGGGCACAAGGTCATATTCCCCAGGATAAGGTTTAGAGAATTCTACAGGTTCTCAAATACAATAAGGAAATCTTCTAGCTGATTTCCCTATTTCAAAAATCTATCAGTCATGAATATAAAATTTATAAAGTAAAAAATACCGATGACCAAATAAGCATATACAATTTATTCCCACTAAGGCTTACAAGACCTGCAGATTAAAATAAAATAGAAAATATCATTTTTTGGCCAAAAATAAGGCATTAAAATATTTAATGTTGAGGTTAGAGCAATAAGGGAACATCTCCCTTATCTCAAAGCATTATCCTGCTAAAGAGTAATGGATTTGAACACCTGCCGATTTTCTTAAGTAGATTTATAAAATCATAAACATATGTAACATAGATATGTTTACAATAAAGAGTACACAAAAAAGTTACATAATTGAGAAGTTCTTAATGATGTATACTTAATTATAAATGTATACTTAATTATACATTTATAATTAAGTATATTATGTATATATTATAAGTATATAATTAAGTATATATGTCTTATGTATATATAAGATAGAAAATAAAGCAAAAAAATGCTCTTGAAATGTTCAAAAGTAGGAGGAATCAAATCATCAATATAAAAAGAAATCAGAAACAATCCAAGAGGTTAAAATTATTATTAATATTAAATTAAAATTATTATTATTCAAATAAAATGTTCATGTTTCTGTGTAAGTTCTGCCTCCTGTCCCCTCTTCTCTGATGATACTCGCTAACATCTCCACTGTACTCTCTGTACCCTGAACCTTTAGCTTAGCTCCAGGAATTATTTATTAAGCAGATATTTATATATCTATCTCTCTAAATTTAGTGGAGTCTTCCAAGGATTGAATCAAATCATATTTGTCTGTTTTCCAATACCTAGCAGGAATTACCACAACGAATCCTCTGAGTTTCTTGTATGCTTAAAAATGCATATTTGAAGCAGATGCTGACCCTATCTGAATCTCTGAGAAAGGGGTTCAAGAATCTGTGTTTTAGTAAGCATCTTAGATAATTCTTATGTTCAGATTCATTGGGAATAATATCTTAATATAAAATAGGGATACACATTTAGTGAGATACTATGCAATGTAAATTTGAGGCAAGTATGTCAATTACAGGATCCTTAATGCCTCAGCATCAGCTGATAGGGCATCGAGATGGATCAGCTTTTAGGTGAATTATATTTTACCTTCCTGCTTTTGGGAGAAGTCATTTTGGTGGGTGAGGGCTGTCCTGACATTAAGTCGGCCTGAGGTAGTGTATGGTGTCCATTGTCTCAGAGATCAGAGTGATGATAGATGCTTGGGCAACTTTTGGTAGGCTTGTTATTTCTGGGTTACATCCCTCTCCTATTCACCAATCTTTGCCAAATGGAGTGAGTACAGAGGCTGACACCACTCTCTGGCCCTCCAGCTTCTGTAGTAGCATTTAGGATGGGAACAATGCTGCACTCTGATGTAGTTTGGTGCCATTCAGCTGCCTATAGCAGAAAATTACTGTAAGTGTTAGTGATGGTGAGCCTACATCTGAATATTTAAGTACCTCCAGGGAATGAGGATTCCCCGCTCAGCTCCTTGAAAGGAGCAGCTCCAATCTTACCTATCGCCCATTATTTTATTGTCAAACTACTACATTACCTTGGCTTTGCACACTTTATTTTGGTGCATTTTCTTTGTGAAAGAATTCCATTGCAAAGGACTTGAGTTTACAAATTCTCTTTATAACATTCCAAGCTAATATAACTCACTACTTCCTTTTTGTAAACAAACAAACAAAACCAGATAATAAAAGTAAAGCACAGAGAAGTTAAGTGGTTTTCCAAGCTCACATGCTTCTGAAGTGTCAATAAAGGGGAGGGTCGGGATATATTCCTCTCCCCATACAGCTTCTGGCCCTTTGCTGAAACGGTCTGGACAACAGGGGACAGATGAGAATCCTTGCTTCGTGAATTATTCTGGGAGTAACTTCCCTATATGATAATTCCCCATCTGTCACTAAGACGGTAGCAAATTGAAACTTGTAGATTTTTGAGCATTAATCTTGATTAATTTCTTAATTGAGGGACTGGAAAATAGAGACTTGGATTAAATAAGCCCTTACTGAAGGACAAGAAAATTAACTGATTTGGTAAAAGTTCAGGAAGATATTTAACTAAAGAATCAGCTCTTTAATGCCTGACAAGTAATAACCAGTCCCATGCCTTTTTGTTTGTTTCACACTGTCAGGTGATTTTATATTTCCTATGACTCATATGAATTTTTTTTTTTTACTAAGATGCTTTTCTCTTGTTAAACCTCAGAGCAGAAAAAACACGCTTTCTTCAGAAAACTTTATTATTCAACATTTAAAGGATTATCCATCCTGTTTTTATTTTACTTGAATAAAGAACATTACGTATCAGAGCCCAGTGACTAGGAAATTATATGTTTCAACTGTTCTTCTTTACTAAAAATCGAATATTAGGTTAGTGCTTATGTAAGTACATTTTAATTTGCCAATTGTTAATTGACTATCTCCAGGACTTAAGGTCATGAATTCTGAGGTACATTCTTCACCACAGAATTCTGTGCACTTCCAGCCAAGATTAGCACAAGTGCATTAGAAAAAAGAATGCCTTTCCCAAGTACATATTCCTGTAATTGTTGTCACTTCCACCCACTCGGCTCATCTCATGATTAAATCAAGTTCAGTTTGTGCTTCTCAACCCTCTCAGACGCCATGCATCATTCTGTGGAAAAATATTTATAAAAAGAATTAAATCAAATATTCGCACACACCCCAGTCATTATGGGTGATTAATTTTCTTTTCTCGACTCCATTAAGGTCCTTCACTGATATTTTTACCAGAGGCTGAGGTCTCTAATTTATTTCCCTCCCTCTCTCCCAGAAACCCCCTCCTTTGAATGGTCCAGGGTCGTGCTGGGATACTCATTAGTTTCCTGCTAGCTGTTCTGTCAAGCAGCCTCTGAGGCCTCAGCGTCACCTCAGAAATCATTAACGTAACTGGCCCTGCAATCTCCACCTGCCAAGCGGAATCATTTAGAGAATGAAACCTGCTCCTCCATAAATAAGCATTTTGGGGGACAGAGAAGTAGGGAGGGAAAGCTCATGTGTGGGAGTCATTTTCTCCCAACAAATGAAATCTCAATAACAGAGACGAGGAGCCAGATGTTTGCAAGCATCCCAGTCATGTTTGGGGAACAGAAACGGTGTGGCATGGAGGCAGGATGACTTACTTTTGGCCAGAGGAATAGATACAATGATATATTGAAGGGTAAAGGATGTCTAATCACATTTGTGATTTTCGAGAGCTGCCTTTCACTTCCACCGTGCTCATACATGGTGGTGGAATCTCTTTGCAGATGCATTCCGAGAATGTGATGATGCTGTTTCTAGCCAGGATATGGAAACCCCATTTGCCCTTCAATCAAAAAAGACTGCTTACACATTTATTGATATGTGGTTTATAGGATTTTGGTTAAAGACACAACTGCTTGCATTCTTCCTTATGTCATCATTCAAAATTATGTTTTATGCACTCAGGAGTGCATGCACTCCATGTTAGGATTAGTGATCCTAAAATATAGTTCTTCTAACAGAAAATAAAAGGGGGGATATAGTCAGCTAACACAGGGTTACTGCCTTGTTGGATGCATAGAAAATGTAAATCTTAAAAAAAAGAAAATAAAAATCTTGCGTGGGAAAAATGCAGAAACTCTGCACAGAGGGGTTCCTATGGCTGAAAACTCTGCCTCCCCCCACCACACACCATAGACATCAGGAACATTTTATCTGCTTCATGTGTTTGCTCACTCCAGAGCCTGATTTACTTCTGCCTCCCATGGCAGCATCAAGGAGCCTGGCATGGAGGGGCTAAGGAAGTCTGTGTTCACCCGAAGCCAGGCAAGATGGAAGCAACAATGCATAGTTGTCAAAAATACAGACTATGGGATCCCATAGACCTAAGCTGAGGCTTTAGTCACTAGTGGTGTGATCATAGGCATGTTGACTTAACCTCTTCAAACCTAGATTTCTTTGTTCATAAAATTTGGCTAATAACAGTGTCTCAGTAATAGTATAATGGTTGAATGCTGTGAATTCATGTAGAGTACTTAGCACCAGTACTTGGCATACACTAAGCAATCAATGACTAGTAACCAAAGTTGGCTACTTAATTTGCCAAGCCCAGTGCAAAATAAAAATGTGGAGTCTCTTGCTCAAACATGTCCTGGTGTTTGTCATTTGTCGTTTAACTTCATACTCTCTTAGGCACCAGGATACTCACCCAGCAAGTGCAAAACCTTACAGGTGCCTGAGGGTGCTCCATATGATCCAGGAGCAAAGAGAGTCTTACCACTTCCCAGGGTCTCCCCTCCTGCCAGATAACACACTGAATCTTCTCTTCCCAAAAGCCTGCTGCGACAATCCATGGCAGGCCTGTGAACCTCAAGATACTGCAATTGGGAGCAAGGTGGAGGAGTGGACAAGAAGCGTAAACCTGCTTAACCACCACTGGATACAACATGGATCTGCCAGCCTGGGATGGAGAGGGCCACTCCCACACCCTGGCCTGAAACATGGTATGGGGTATAAAACTTTCCTTGACCCTCCCCGAGACCCCACTCAGCTCTCTTCCAGGAGTGAAGGGCAGGAGCAGAAAAGGGGAGGCTGGCTGGTTCTCTGAGAACCATGAGGCAGGCTGTTGGGATCTGGTCCTGGAGACGGGGAGTCAGCAGGATGAAGAATCACATTTGAGGCTCCAAGCCCCAGCACATGCCCCTTTGTCCCCTTGGACTTCACTTTATAAAGCACTGCTTAAAGCTAAAAGTGTTAAGGATTTTAAGACATCAGTCACAGAACATTAAATCCCAAGTAAAGGGTCCTGAGAGCCAGGCCTCCTGCACTGGTCACACACAACTCCCTTGACCACCACCCCTACTACCAGCTCCCTAGCCTGCTTTGCCAATAAAGGGCCAGATGAGCTTGGGTATTGCACTTACCTGTTAGGTAGTGGAGCCCCATCAGTAAAATGAAGGGTTAGATGGCATCTAAGTTCTCACTTTTTCTGGGCTTTTCTTTTTTTTCATTGCTAAATTATTTTGTTTTTTCCCAGGTTTACTGAGATATAATTGGCATACAATGTCTAAGTTTAAGGTGTACAACATGATGATTTGATATACATATTGCAGAATGACCGCCACAATTAGGTCAGTTAACACATCCATTACTGCACACACTTAACCATTTTTATGTGTGTGGTGAGAACAATTGAGATCTACTCTCTTAGCAAATTTCAAGTATACAAGATACAACATAATATTAACTATAGTCTCTGTGCCGCACATTAGATCCCCAGAATTTATCCATCTTATAATTGAAAGTCTGTATTTTCTGAATTGTATCTCTCCATTTCCCTTACTCCCCAACCCCCAGGAGACCACCAATCTACACTTGGTTTCTATGAGTTCAACTTTTATAGATTTTACATATAAGTCAGTTCTTTCTTTGTGTCTGATTTATTTCACTTAGTAGAATGCCCTCAAAGATGCAAATAACAGGTATTCCTTCTTTTTTTTACATCTGGATACTATTCCATTGTATAATATACCATGTTTTCATTATCTGTCTGTCTGATGATGAACACTTATGCTGTTTTCATGTCATAGTCACTGTGAATAATGCTGCAACGAACATAGGAGTACAGATGTCTTCAAGATAACAATTTTATTTCCTTCCGATACGTGCTCAGGAATGGGATTCCTGGATCACATGGTAGTTCTATTTATGGAGGTTCTTAAAAAACCTCCATACTATTTTCCACAGTGGCTGCACCAATTTTCATTCCCACCATTGTACATTCCCATGTACAAGAGTTCCATCTACACCACAGCCTCGCCAGCATTTGTCACCTCCAGCAGAAGTGAGGTGATATGGAGATGGTGGTTTTGATTTTAAGAAGCCATCTTGGGGTGCCTGAGTGGCTCAGTCGGTTAAGCATCAGACTCTTGATTTCAGCACAGGTCATGATCTCAGGGTTGTGAGATTGAGCCCCACGTCGGGCTCCACGTTAAGCACAGAGCCTGCTTAAGATTCTCTTTCCCTCTCCTTGTACCCCTCACCCCGCTTGCTCTCTCTCTCTCTCTCTCTCTCTCTCTCTCTCTCTATATATATATATATATATATATATATATATATATATATTTGTTGTTGTTGTTTTTAAAGAAACCTTTTTTAAGGACAGGGGCTATCCTGTAAGTATTTTTATAAACCTCGTAGTATGTTCTCCACAAAGGTGTTCAGCAAATAAATTCTGATTTATATTCAATCATAGACTCTATTTCTGTGCCAAGATCACAAATTCCTTGAGGAAGAAGTCATGTCTTAAGTACCATTTCAGGGAGGCAGCTTTATATAATAACATAAAAATGGACCCTGGAACTGACCAATAGCGTTTACATCCTCAGTCTATCATCTGCTAGCTATATTATTTGGAAACAAAAACTCTCTGAGGTCCTCAGCTTCACATCTGTAAATCAGGAATAAAATGCTTATTAGATAGAGCCGTTTAGGGCTTTAATATGATAATGCATACTAGGTACTCTATGTCATCAAGTGAGTGTTTCATAAATGGCAGATCTCTTATTAAAACATGGTCACCATATGCAAATTGGCTTTATTTGTGTTAACTAACAACATAAGCCTTAATATTGTCTTACTTTATTTGTATAACTGGCCTAGACACTGTTCCTGTGCAAATGACTTATATGGGACCTGATCAAAGGGACTTCCCTAGTAAACTCACTGTGATGTTCTTCAAAACCATTTGGGGTTTGGCTCAGTGTCAAGTTCTAAAGCTGTTGTATGTCCCATTCATGTCAAATGGCAGGAAAGACAGAGCATTCATGTACAGGAAGGATTGACATTGATATGATAAATGGTCAGCCAGCTCTCTTTGCATGCCCATTCACCTGGCCTCTTAGTTTCTTTCCATTCTCTTTGACACACTATTGAAAGATTCTTATTTTTAGTGTTTTATTTATTTTATACCTTTTTTTTTTAAGCAAGCAGAGGGAAAAATAGAGAGAGAGAGAGACACAAAACAAGAAACAGACTCCTAACTATAAGGAACACTCCCTAAAGATTCTTTAAGAAATCCTTCCCCTTGCAGGTCACAGAGTGCTATTATGCTGGTCCTCCATGGAATTCTCTAGGTCAAGGAAGAGGCAACCAGTAAGTGAAAAACTGCTTTCTCTGACTTCTTTTCTTCTCATCTCTGATCAGATGCTGTCTACTTAGCAAAACAGTTATTCCCATAGTGACATACATGACAGCGACAAAATGAACTTGTCCTGTGATGATGGATGTTGAATCTAGGTTATGATTTCCAGGTCTGCAATCAACGGCGTCTGTGGAGTTACCCTCTCACTACTCAGGTACTACTGTGTTCAAGCCACCAGAACAGTGTGAAGTGTGTCTGAAGAGCTTTATCTTAGCTTTATCAGGCCTGTCCTTTATTGTCTGGCTTTGTTCACAAGGGAAGTAGCTTGATAGCACATTTCTTTGCAATTACATATTCATTTGTCTGTCACTGTCATTGGACAGTAAGCTAATGGAAGTCACATCTATACACTTCTTTATTTATTACATTGTCATGGGTTGATTCAGTCCCTGGCACAGGACATTTAGGAAGGAAGGGATGAAAGGAAGGAGGGAAGAATGGAAGAGAGTTTTATGAGGTTTTCACTAATTTTTAAGAAGACTCAACCGCCATTCATATGAAACAGTTGGACTTTGTCTAAACTTTGGAGTAGGTTTGAATACTTTCTCTATTTGGTATAATAAATGTGCCTTGATGCGATGAAAAAAAAATCATACAAAAAGTGACCATACCATGGTTCCAGATATCTTTTACAAATTAACTATGACACAGCAGTTTGTGTAGATGCAATTCATCATTTGTACATAATCCAGGTCAAAATGTTGTGTTAAGGGCATATTTGACATATAAAGCACAGTTAAAGACCACTAGGAACTTGTATTTGTTGCAGAATACCTACTTGTGGAAAATCAACTGTAGCATAAATCACTGTGTTTTACTCTTCTCCAAGTAACCTGGTAGTTAGCAAACAAATATTGAGCTGAGAGAGGTACAAGAAACTGGGCTGAGCACAAAAGGAAGATACAAAGTAATAAAAAGAAATTTGATTGTAAGGGACCTGTAGACTCTCAGTAAATAACATTCAATGAAACAATAAGAATTTTTTTTTGTCTCTGAAAAAGGAGCAATGACAGCTTGGATTCTTATCTCTCAGGTATCAATATGTTCCTCTTGACCATGCATACATGATGATGTGGAGTGTGTGTGTGTGTGTGTGTGTGTGTGTGTGTGTGTGTGTGTGTCTGCAATAGAAGCTATACAACTCAATTGATAAGCTTTAAAATTTCCTGGGTTTTGGAATGGGCAAGTCGCAGATGACAGGAATCACTCTAAAGCTGTGAATGAACATCTCTTAATATGAGAATATTATACAACAGCAAGAAATATGATGCATTAAATGATGGACTGATTATCTTCTAAGAGCATTGCATATGTTGGCAGCCTCTGTATCAGGGTCCAGTGGATGGCTTTTATATTGTGCTGAGTCTGCAGGCCACCTGTGGCAGTGTGGTTATGCTCTGATTCAGTGGGCAATGACATACTAGGTTGCCAGAAATGTGAACATGGGAACCACATCAAAACATTGAGACCACAAATTAAGTGCCTTGTCTACATATTGTGAAAACTGAAAAGAGTAAATATCCTCACCTGCTTGCTGCTTGCTTTTTTTCTCAGGGTGTTTTCTGCTTATATTTGTCCTTTTTTATTTTTTTTTTTTTCCGGGAGGGAAATAAATAGAGCTGCAAGAATTCACCTCTCTCTTCTCCCTAGAGTAAGACAGTGGAGAGAGCTGATATTCTGTTACTACTAAGCAGTTCCCACCATGAGTAGTAGAAAGACATTCCAGTTAAGTAACCATTAAAACAGGAAGTACTATGTAGCTAAGATGCATGTTAGAATTGAAATGCTTTGGTAATACTGAATCTAGACAAGAATGTGAGATCTGAAAATAAGGGAGTGTTAACATCTTAGGGGTGAGCTGTGCATAGGACCATGCTAATAGTACACAAGGAATTCTAAAACTTTCTAAAAGAAAATGGGAAAATAACTGACCTGTTCAGTTTGGGATATGGTCAGAAACAAACCCTTTTACCACAGACATTGGTAACTCTTTCCTTCCCTCTTTCCCTTTTTCCCTTCCTTGCTTCAGGCAATCAATTATCAAATATTTATCTAATATCTATTATGCATTAGTCATTTTGTTAGGTCATTAGGACACAACTATTAATAAATCAAGAATCCTTACTCTTGAGCATCGTCAGAGTCTATGTGCTAGATATCCTGAAATCACTCTTTCTTTATTCTCTGGCATGCTTGGCTTTATGACTGCAGTGATCAAGAGCAAAGTTTTTTGTATGATTTTGCTACTCATTAATTCAGTCAACATTGAGTTTGGTGAAGGATCCAAAAAACTTAATTAGATTAGCCTAAGATGACTGTAAGAGTGTGCTTGTCTGAGAAATCTCCCATTAGAAGCTGTGTTTTTGCCTAAAGACAATAGATGTTTTTAGTACTTGCTCATCTCCTCTGATCATTTATCTTTTTCCATCATAGGCAGAGTTACAACTGGTCAGTCCTTCTAGAGAGACAGCTCGGGCATCCACTAGCAGAGGTACTTGGTTATCCATCTGAGAGGCAACATATCCTCAGGAATCTGACACTTCACAGCTATTGATCTCCTATAAGCCTCAGTTTCCCCATGTGCAAATTGTTATGGCAATATTAATATCTGCTTTGCAGATTTATTTTGACAATGATGTGTGTTAAATAGTGTCCACCAGATAAGAGAATATTCACCTGAATATGCTGAATAAAAAATACTTTATTCTTCTCTGTTGGACTGTATTTTTCACTAATGATATAATCAATTAATGAATCCAAAGAGTAAATAACAACTGAACTATTTTAGAAGAAGAAAAAAAAAACCCTGCTCTAATGACTATAACTGTATCACATCAAGGAAGGCACTCCAGAGAGTTGAAACATACCATCAACAAACACACAACAATATCAACATCTCAGTAGAACTGATTGCATTTCATAAAAACTCTCTCAATATGTTTCTTTGAAGAAACTCTAAGATTCAAATTAAGAGACTGTAATGTAAAGAGAATACTTAGAAGTGGTTTTTGTACATGAACTCTGGCCCCAGTTTACCTGCTTTGAATATAGTTGGAGGAGGTGGAGGGAGAAATGATACATATGTAATATTAATATTATTTTATTTAAAAACTGTATCTTTCCTCATTTACGTGGTCAGTTATTTGACATCTTTATTTCCAAGATTAGTCTTCTGGATCTAAAGAGGAAATATTTAGGGGTGCCTGGGTGACTCAGTTGGTTAAGAGTCTGACTCTTGGTTTCAGTTCAGGTCATGATCTCAGGGACCTGGAATAAGCCCCACCTCAGGGTCCACGCTCAGCGGGAAGTCTACTTTTCTTCCTCTCTCTCTGCTGCTACTCACTAGTGCTCTCTCTCTCTCTAATTAATTAATATTTAAAAAGAAATTAAAAATAAAGAGGAAATATATAAGGAACTAGAAATAGAAATAACTAAATAAACACAAGTAGCTTTTTTTTAAATCTGAAGATAACAAATAATAGATACTGTAAGCATCATATGATAGTTTTTGAAATCTTTGTTTATGTAGGAAGAAGGTAGGTTAATAGTATAATTGCAGGATAATGAATTTATATATAATCTTGTGAAAATTCACTTGGATAAATGACCCTATGACTTGCAGTGAAACAAATCTAATTATTTATTGAAATGATAGAAAAATAATGAAGAAAGTCATAATTCAGAAAGAAGATAATGGAATCATGGAAAACAGACAGCATGAGACTAGAGCTAATAAATCATGTTATATCAACTTCAGAATACTACCAAAGTTAATAAGATAATAAATACAAAAAGAAGAGTGTTAATATTGCATGCAGCTTTTGCAGTTAAGACAGCACTTTATATTTTAAGAAAACATTTGAGGTTGTTCACGTACAGCCTAATTTAATATTATTTGGAAAAAGTGATTGGTTTCTATCTCATTGCTGACTAGTTTGTGTGGCACATATAGGAGTGGAAAGGAAGAAAAAATACAAGTTGATGAAAATAGGCGTACTCTAATGCATTCACATGTCATCATGGAATGAGAACATGAATCACTTGGATTCCTTCTTGGTTACATCATTCACAAGATGTGTGAACATGATTATATCTAAGAGATTTTCTACAACTAATTGGGCTAAGGGGTCTATGGTGATTGCATATAAGATAACCAGTCTTATCTGATATGAGGTTTGAATCCACTAAGAACATTAAGATACTTTTAACTCAATTCACCAATAATCTATAACTTTCTGCTTGTGCTTTGGATTCTTCCTCCTTAAAATCTCTTTTGTTTCCATTTTACAATAAATAATGGTATCAGTTTTTCATTCTAAAAGATTATATTTTAATCCATTTTATATCAACTTCATTGCAATATAATTTGTATACCATAAAATTCACCCCTTAAAGTGTACACTTCAGTGATTTTTTTTATATGCATGGATTTGTACAATCATCACTACCTAATTTTGAAACATTTTTCACTACCCTACAAGGAAAGCCCGTATTATCAGTCATTCCCCATTTGTCTGTCTCTAGTCCCCGCAAACATTCTTCTCTTCTCTTTCTTTATGGATTTGCCTATGATGGATAATCTATATGAATAGAATCATACAATCGTGGCCTTTTCTGAATGGCTTCTTTCACTTAGCCTCATGTTTTCAAGGTTCGTCCATATTGTAGCATGTATCCTTTATTTCTTCTCGTTTCTGAATAATATTCCATTGAATGGATATATCATATTTGATTTACTCATTTGTCAACTTGATGCCCATTTAGGTTATTTCCACTTTTTGGCTATTAAGAATAATTCTGCTATAAACATTAGTGTACACTTTCTTTGGGACATTTGTTTTCATTCTCTTTGGCATGTACATAGGAGTATAATTTTTGATCATATGATAAATCTAGGTTTAACAATTTTAAGACTGCCAAACTATTTTCCATAGTTGCTTCAACATTTTACAATCTCACCTGCAACAATGTCCTAGTGTTTTAATTACTCCACATCCTCCACTCCACTTGTTACTGTCTAGCCATACTAGTGGGTATGATGTGGTATCTCATTATAATTTTGATTTGCATTTCCCTAATGGCTAATGCCTTTGGCTATCTTTTCATGTGCTTATTGGCCATTTGATTATTTTCTTTGGAGAAATATCCATTCAAATCCTTTGTTTATTTTTTTAATCAGATTGTCTTCTTATTGTTGAGTCAGAAGTGTTCTTCATGTGTTCTGGAATTAGTTTCCTGATACTATATATGATTTGCAAAAATTCTCTATTTTTTGTGGGTTGTCATTTCATTTTCTTGATGGGATCTTTAGAAGCACAAAAATTTTAAATTTTTATGGATTCTGATTCATCTAATTTTTTGTTGTTTGCACTTTTGGTGTCATAGAAACAATTGCCTAAAACAATGTCACAAAGATTTACTCTTACGCTTTCTTCTAAGAGCTTTAGCTTTTATCTTTAGACTTATGATCTATTTTGAGTTAGTTTTTGCATACGGTTTTAAGTAGAAAGTACAACTTCATTCTATTACAAGTAGATATCCAATTACTCTGGCAAAATTTGTCAAAAAGACGATTCTTTCCCTCATTGAATTATCTTAGCACCTTCATCAAAAAATCAATTAACCACAAATGCAGGCTTTACATATGCATTGTCAATTATAAGCCAATGATCTTTTTGTTTATTTTTATGCCAGTACCACACTGTATGGATTACTGTAGAACTGTAGTAAGTTTTGAAATCAGGAAGTTTGAATCATATAACTTTGTTCTTTTTTTTCTTCCAAGATTGTTTTGGTTATCCTGGACCCCTGTCATTTCTGTTTGAATTTTAAGATCAGTTAAAAATTTTCTATTAAAAAAGCAATTGGAATTTTGGTAAGGATTGTATTGTATCTGTTGATCAATTTCGAGTCTTGCCATCTTAAGATAGTAAAACTTCCAATCTATGAACATGGGGGTGGGGGTCATCTCCCTTTATTTCTTTAATTTCTTTCAGCAATATTCTGTGCTTTTCAGTGTACAAGTCCTATACTTTTGTTGTTAAATTTATTCCTAAATGTTTTAATATTTTGATGTTATTGTAAATGGAGTTGTTTTCTTGATTTCATTTTCTGATTATAAAATTAATTTAATCTGAACACTCTCTTCACTCCTAAAAATTGAGGAAGTCATTATAAACATATAATTCATGATATTCCTTGATTTAAATATAATAGCTAATAGCTAACATTTACATATTATTTATTACATAGCTGGCATTATTCTCAATATGTTACATATAGTCATTAATGTAATCTTTATGCCACACTATGAGGTACCATCTTACAAATGAGACATGGTTTAAGTGATCCTTTCTTATTAAAATAACAACAACCACAACACCATATTCCGTTCTATCTTTCAGATCACTTATAGTTTCACTGAATTTTTCTTCTGCTCCTTGCTTTCTCTTTGTTTCCAGTGAGGTCACTTCTTCATGTTAGTTTATGTTGGAGTTTATCTTTCATGTCTTATGAAGCATGATTGTTGACTGGAACTCTTTATCCATATGTAGGACTTTTAAATGGTGGACCTTAGTGTAGGAGACCCTGGCTTTTCACAGGGAAGACTCCTTATCCCATATAAAGCTACCTATGGTTTTTCTTTGTGGGCTCTTCAGCCTTTCCAAAAACAGACCTGCTACTCTTCCATTGAAGGGTATGTGAACTGAATACAGGAATTGTGGGAACAGACTAGGAGAAAGGGATATGAGCTACCACTGTGTCCTGGTTGGTAAATTTTCACTGAATCCTCATTTTCTCTGTGAAACCTCACCTTCACTTCCTGTTCCGTTTGTGTCCCTGAATTAAAGGCTCTGTTATTTTTGTTTGTTTGTTTGTTTGTTCTTAGTGGATAAATGTATTCCCAGAAGAGGATGGCTGGCTGGGAGAGAAGAGAAACAAAGTGAGATTTACCTTGTAGATCATCTATTTCTAATAGATTTTACATCATCCTCTGTTGTAATGTGTCTTCCTCATCTTGTAAAGTACTTGTATTTTCTAATTTTAAGCCTTCCTGATCTCATAACATAAGTTGATAGGTTATGACATAGAGCCCACTCTATTCAGGAGTTTATGTTTCAGCCTTTTCAGGTGTGTTGGCAGTTACCACACTTCGCAAAAAATAAATTCACATTTCTCATTCATTGTTTCCCCTTCCATTCTTTACATACTAGTGGGCTTACCTATTTTGCTCTCCTTCATTCTTATTTTAGTAGTATTTGAAGAGATCTTAAGGGTCAATGCACATAATCCATTCACCAAAATCAACTATAAGTATCCCAGATATTTTTTAACACATTTCTTTGTCTCTTGAAATTATCACAATGCTTGGCACATAGTAGGTAATTAATAAATTATTGGTGAAACTAATTGAATTGAACAGAACTGAATGGGACATAGTTTGGAAAATGATGTGTAACCAACATAACTAAACATTATACTTCAGTAAATTACTATAGAATGACTTGTGAAAAAACATGTTTTTTTTTTTTTTTTTGCTTGACTTAGATAAATTAACTGCTTATATAACCGAAATATATGGAGTAAGAAAGCCCCTGGAAATAAAGACGTTTAGTCAACAAAATCTAGAACTCTGGCAGTGATGACTAGATATTCACTGACTATTTTTGTTGCTTTCCCTGTGTTAAGTTTGTTGCTTGAAAGACACAGCCCAGTTATTGAATAGATTCAATGTCCTTTTTGTATCCCAGTTGAGACACTGAAACTCATTTCTAAATGATGGAGTATAGAGTGAATCAATATATGGTACAAATCTTGGCCCATAAAAAAATAAAAGTTCCACCTTTACTTTTGAATAGATATCAATGTCCAGGAAAAGCACATGTTAAAAACTATGGAGTCTATGTGAGACCTGGTCCCTGATGATATCACAAAAGAGAGCTCCCTCACCTCTGACCTCTGTGACAATTTAAATATAATAGAAATAAGAAGTTACATTATGTCATTATATAACATTAGGACTTGAAAAGTTTGTTACTAGCATTATCCTAATAATAAAAATGATCAATATAATGCCATCAGCATGTTATTAATGGAAAATAAATATGAAATTGGTTTGAAAATAGGTCAGTATATAGCATAATCTCTGAATAGTTTGCAAAGCCCATCTGCCTTACTTCGACTAGGAAATCCTGAAAGCAAAACATTTTGATTAAATATTTAAAAATACATATTTCTGTTTATTCTACTCTGTGTGTTGTTCTCATAATGTAAAATTTTCCTGGCCTAAAAAAGACAAAGACATTACTTAGTGATTAAGTCTTTCCTTAAGATGAAGTTCACGTGTTATTGATCCAAAGTCCAGGTATAGACTTTAATTATTGTTTAATTGACTAATATTGAAAAACATTAAAACTTCACATCAGAATCTGAAATTTTCAGCTTCTGTTGACAGTAAAATCTGACAAGTGTGCTGCCTCCAAGCATGGCCACAAAAGCTGGAGCTGACTGGCATCTTCTCCTTAGAAAAGGTGTCTATTTTCCTTCCTTCTTAGGTGCAGCCATTCTCCCAGTGTATGCATGTGTCCTTCTACCTGGCCTCATTTATGTTACCTGTCTGGCCCCAATAGGAATTTGGATCACAGCCATTTTTGCAATGATGCCAAAAAAAAAAAAAACCTGGCACATTTAGTCATAAAATTAAATATATTAAGTCTGTTTCCTGGCATTTGAATTTTATAATTGTTACACAGATTTATTATCATCACATAGAGCTTGCATCTGTGATTATCTTAGCTGAGTGTCAGAAAGGTGGATTGCTATTATTATCTTACCTCTGCATGTTCATATTTTTAAAAAATCTGTTAGTTACATTTTGTCTCATCTACTTATTTGCAAGGGGGAAACATGAAGCAGTGATTGTGTTTCATCTTGAAATGGAGAGTAAATTTAAAAAATATGAACTATTATCTATATGTGAGACTACATAAGCCTCATAAGAATATGTATATTATCCATCAGATTTCCAAAGGTATTTAGAAGAAGTTGTCATCAACTCACACATGTGCTCAAATTTCCAAATATCCTTAATAACACTTTCAGATGTGAACTTGGGGAAATCAGTGTTCGTTTAATTTTGCTTAATGTTTAAAATAGAAATGAATTTTATTTATTTTATTTTTTCTGTTTCGCTGCCCAGGGTCTGGGGAATTCTTCATTGTGCTAGTTAGAATGTGTTTAGTTTTAAGTAATAGAAAACTTGAGTTCAAAGTCCTAAACAAATAGGGGTTTATTTTTCTTATATTACAAGAAGTCTGTATCTTGTTTTTACTGGCACTGATTCAGTGGCTCCAGATTATCAATATTTGCATCTGTAATTTTCTTATCCTTGCTACAGTCAAAGCTCATTGCTATGACTCCAGGCCCCATGCCCACTATCAAAGCAGAGCAATAGGGCGGGGAAGAGAGATGACATCAGTTGAAACTATCTTTATTATCAGGAAAAACAAAAACATCCCTGGAAATCCATCTACATAATTCAAAATATGTCTCATTGATGAGAAAGATTTCAGATGGCCACTTCTAACTCAAAAAGAAGCCTGAACTGAAAATATTTAGAGGAGATGGTCAAGGAGAAAGAGACAGGAATGAGTGTTAAGTTAGCCAACCATTTGTATATGCCCATAAACTGTATGGGGTATGATAGGGAAGCACATACTATTTCCTTCTAGAGTGGAATTACAAAGCACCAATTATTGACTTACCAAGTCACTCTTGCTAAACAGGTGCTCCCAGTGCAGGCTTCTGGCTGGATCTTTGCTAAGGAGCACAGATAGCAGGAACATTGCAACTCTAGGACCAGCAGTGTCAGTAATACAGGTAGCAATTTCTAGAAGGAGTAGGGTGACAAAATCACTGCAAACTTTGGCAGCCAGTAATCAGCATCAGTACTAGACTGGTTTGGGGCATGGTGCCACTGTGGTCCTGGCTAATACTCAGCTTACCTTATTCCTATCCACTCCCATGTCTGATTCTGTAGACTTCTTGGATATTCTTTGAATAAAGTACCCCAGTATTTTATTTTATTAAATCCCTTATTTGTTTCATGTATCCAAGAAGCTAACATAGGAGTTGGCACAAGCAGTTGTTATAAGCCAAAGACATTCACAGAAATAAGGAGAATCTGGGATTTGTTACTTGGAATTAGTTGAGACTAAAGGCAAATTTAAAAAATCTAATAAGCGTTAAAGGATCGGTGTCTGGCAGCCCATGACATGCAATAGGAAATGAAAACCCAATTATGCTATTATCAATGGTCACCTGGAAGAAGTGCCAATTGAAGACAATGTTCAGAAAGCCATTGGGTGTAGGAAATAAAATTCAAGATGGCAGAGTGGAGTGATTTACTCCAGTGGGCCTGGAAAACAAATAGATTTGATAAGTTCAAATTCTTTTATTGTTGTTTTTCAAATGCAGGTAGAAAGCCAGAAAATCTTTATGCTTTCTCTGAAAGAGTTCCTTATGGTCTTAGAGCCACTAGACCAAGAGCCAAAACCCAGACACAGAGTTTGCTTCTATGGGTTACCAGATTATATTAGTTGGATTCACAGTCTTTCAGGAAATTTAGGGCACTGTTAAGGAAAGAATGGGCCTATAATCTTTAGAAAAGGGGCATATGTGAGGGATCAGAAGATCGTGAGTACCAAAACTCAATCCAATCTTAGACTTCTTTGACAATAGAAGTGACCACTCTTCCCAAGTCACTGAAGCTGTCCCCGGCCTTGCTGAAAGATCTCGAAAGTTTTGAGATGCAGATATTTAGCGATTCCTGGTTTAGAAAGGATAGTCAAGGACTTACAAGGAAGTTGTGTGGTTGATAGTATGAGATTTAGAAAAGAATTATGTATGCGGAACTCTCAGAATTGACTCAGGGGTAGGAAAATTTGTGACCTACAGGTTTCTTTCTTTACAAAGATGTCTCCACTTTAATGAAGGTTTTTAATAACCACCGAAGACAAAATGACTTTTATAGCAGTATCAGCTAGTACTTTTTCCAGTCACCCTAGAAATCTCTAAATTAGATCATGAACAAATAAGTAAATTAACCATGGTAGTAAACATGTATAAATTATAATGTCTAAATTATAATATTATAACTTGTTATAATATTATAATGTATAAATGCATAATATAATGTATAAATTAAATATGTAATTAATTTATACATTAAATTATAAAAGATGTAAAATTATATTTAGGCTCAGGTTTTATCTCCCATTGCAAAGGTCCCTTATCTAATGCTACTGTTGACTGATATACTTTCCAGGAGCAATGCCCAAACTGAGACCCAATATGGCCATGTACACCAGAGAGACCAGACAATCACTCGCTGGCATTTGGCCTCCTTCTACCATGGTGAAGGTAACAATTTACCCTTACAAGAAAAGCCATATTCTGGATTTGGTTTCCTTTTTACAGCTTAGAAATAAAGATGCTTTAAAGCAATAGTAACACCCCACAAATATTAGTATGTTTGGGCTGTTATAACAATATACCATGGACTGAGTGGCTTAAACAACAGAAATTTATCTTCTCACAGTTCTCAAGGTTGGAAAGTCTGAGAACAACGTTAAAGCAGGGTTCAGTTTCTGGCAAGAACGGTCTTACCAGCTGCCTTCTTGCTACGCCCTCACATGGCTGAGAGAGAGAGCTCTGGTCTCTTTTCTTTTCTTTTTTTTTACATTTTTTTAAATTTTATTATGTTATGTTATTCACCATACATTACATCATTAGTTTTTGATGTAGTGTTCCATGATCCATTGTTTGCGTATAACACCCAGTGCTCCATTCAGTACATGGTATCTCTTCTTTTTATAGTGACACCAATCCTATCAGATTAAGACCACAGCCTTACCATCTCATTTAGCTTTAAAGAATCTATCTCTAAATACAGTCATATTAAGGATTCATGCTTCAACATTTAAATTTGGAAGGGGACAAAATTCAGTCCATGGCACCACACACCACTGTTGTTGACCTAGGAATTTTCTTTACCAATAAACAAAGAACCTCATAAACAAGGGAATGAATATATAAAAGCAACGTATTGATGCCTATTGCTTTTGTAGGTCTTTTCATGTACCCATAACTCAGAAGCAGCTGACCACACAGAATGATAAGATGTATTTTAATGTATTTGTTATGGTGCGATTGTCAGAAGCCCCCTCATGATAGAGGTGATGTGCTCGGAACCACAACTGATTTATGGTGTTGTTTTTCCTGTAGCCACTATTCATAGACACAGGAACTAAGGGGGGAAAGTGGGAGTGTCAACTTTTCCTATTACATATATTGATCTACTCACAAATCTTTCCCTCATGACTCTAGACTTTTGTAGTTCAAAGGTTTTATTACACGAGGGAGAAAACCATCCCTCAGTAGACTTAGCAGGGCCCAATTCTATTAAACTGGAAGCTAAATTACCACTGGTCATTTGGTGCTCTTCCTGCCAACAGATGAGCAGAACAATGCTGTCTGATATGATTGATCCTGCCAATCAAAGTGAGGTAGGATTGTTGCTATACAGTGGGGACAGGAAGGAACATAGATGCCACTGGGGTTTACTGTATAAAATTCAAGAACTATCTCGTTCAGTGCTAAAAGTTGATGAAATTCTATAGCAACTCTATACAGATGGGGCCAACAAGAAATCTAAAACAAACGTTTGGATCACCTCATTCTATAAAGAACAGCAATAGGCTGACGCCCTGCTTGAAAGCAAATGACAACAAATATGAACTGCTTAGTTGAGGAGGTAGATGGTAAATTCTAAATATGGGCTATGAACAGCTTTGGGAATGAGGGCCATAACACATATCTTTCTCCGTGTGTGTGTGTGTGTGTGTGTGTGTGTGTGTGTGTGTGTGTGTGTGAGAGAGAGAGAGAGAGAGAGAGAGAGAGAGAGACTGTTTGATTTAAATCATCCTGAAACTGAAATCACAATGTATAACTAGATAATCTAATCAATCTAGACCTCCCCCTCTCCAATGTTAGGATTTTATAACACCACTGCATTCCAACATGCAGAGTTTTATGGCAAAACATTATGCTATTGCAAAGCATTACAGCTATTGCTCTAAGTGGGGCATGTACCCTGAGTTGTTGTTTCAAGGGGTTCAAAACTGTGTTCTCAGCATTTTCATACTTAATTCCATTGTAGCCAATGGCATGATTTGAGTAGAGATTCAGAGGAATTTACTGGATTGCTCACAAACCATTCTCAAGGGAAATTAACCCAATTTGTTGGCTTCTGGAGTTTTAGGCTCTAACCAATTGGAATAACTGATCATAGATAATTGTAGTAGTAGAAGTCTTTAATATTGGTGTGTTAATAGCTTATAAGGTTCTGATGTATGGATTACTTTGCTGGCTGTTCCAAGAAGTAGGCATACATGCATATGAACTTATTTGTTCGATTGATGAGGAAACGAGGCCAGGAAGATTGCAATCACAATCACAAAGCTTTTAAATGGAGAAGCTTGAACTAGAATATGTGTTTCAGAACCCAGATCAGTCTTTTCACCATGTGACATTGATGGATTTTATAGACATACTAAAAACAATACAAGTGACCTTTATAAATAAACTCCAACTCTGATAACTTTGTTGCATGAGAGTTTTCCTTGTCCTTGAAGTGTAGCATTAAGATTTTCATGATTTGGGGCGCCTGGGTGGCTCAGTTGGTTAAGTGTCTACCTTCGGCTCAGGTCATGATCCCAGGGTCCTGGGATGGAGCCCCACATCAGGCTCCCTGCTTGGCGGGAAGCCTGCTTCTCCCTCTCCCACGCCCCCTGCTTGTGTTCCCTCTCTCGCTGTGTCTCTCTCTGTCAAATAAATAAATAAAATCTTTTAAAAAAAAGATTTTCATGATTTATGGAACAGCAGTGATTAAGTATAATTTTTAGTCACTTGTTTTATATCCCCTCTCTCTTCCTGGATGACTATGAAAGCCCTAAAACGGTTTACATTTTGGGCATAAGGGAAGATGTTGCTTTAACTTTACTCCTTAATAATGGTATGGAAAATTTTTGATCTTTCCCTACTTCAGAAAACTTTATGTCATCCTGTTTTAGAAGTTATTTAAAAACACACCTAACAACTAATGTTTTGGCGAAACTCTACTTGGAGTTATCACTTGGAATCACTTCAAGGATTGATCATGATATTTTCCTAAAAAAATTTTATGGTTATTAGACACCCATGATAGTTCATATTTGTGGATACAAGAAGCTTCTGCTGATCTCTTACCACTTTTTTTCATGAAATGAAAGAAACCCTGTCCTTACCTCCAATTTTTGGAGCAGACATTGTATAAGTTCTGAGATCAGACAAGAGTATCTAGGTAAATATTGATGAAATAACGAAACTAAAAGAAACATGTATTTGCACTATAATATCATATAATACTCAAAATGAACAAGCTAAGGACATATCAAGCTAAAGAATAAGCAGAGTAAAAATTCATAAGCAATGATGCTTCATCCTTCTTTGTAGAAACAGTTCATTTTCCATTTCAATTGACAAAAATATAAAATGCTTTTCTTTAACTGAATATCCATATTGATTTTGCTTTATGATCCATGCATCTTCTTTGTGACTTCATTTCCCTTACTAATACCACAAGTAAGTCAAAATCCATCCATTCTCTAGGGTAGTTTCAATTTTCATGATAGATCAACACAGTTTTTGACCAGAATACCAACAGTAATTCTCTTCTTTGTCTCTTTTGACAAGTAATTGTATCAGCTCTATAAAAAAAACAACCCTCATTAATCCACACTGTTCTTTTCAAAACCAGAGGCTTAAGATTTTATGTTAGATGTTGACTGACCGTGCATCTCAAATACCCTTTTATTATATTGAAAAGGTTCAAAGGATGTTACTTGTAAATGAACTCCACACCTTGGAAAACCATGTGGTTAAAAAAAAATAGCATAGATGCCTGGGTGAGACCTGAATTAACTAGACATTTTGAGAGTGCTGAACGTTTCCATTTTCAGCACATCTAATTAACCTTGTGGGTATTACATTCCAGTCGAAGCAGAGAAACTCATATACATGCATGAAAAAATCATTGCCACAACGGAATGGTGAGTGTTCCACACTTATACCCCTACAGGCACTTTTCTTTTTTTCAGAATTAAATACACATCAAGCTTAATATTGGAATCCACTTGAAACTTTTCCAATACTTGCTCCTCTTCCTTCATGTCTTTTCACTTTTAACACCTAGTGAGAATGGAAAATGGATCCTGGGAAGAAACATGGAAGAAAAATTCTGACCATATTCTTCACCACAAACATAAAGAAAACAGTTTTCACACTTCCTAGGACTTTGTTCTAATCAAATTCAGGCCCTTACAGATTTATTCCTCTCCTTCCAATTTAGGAAGAAATGTCAAATTGTTCATTTTCATGAGTAAAATTAGTGAAAGTTTACTCAACTCATTACTCCCAATGCAGAGTACAAATGACATCACTGTATGCTTATGCATAGGAAGCCCTGTTCATAATCTGGCACTTCCTATACTGACTCTTGAAAACATAAATGACCATTTGGAAAACTTCTCTCGTGGGCCCTGTATACCTTTTGAAGTCAAATTGAGAGTTCATTAATAAAATTATCCTCATGGTTATATCATAAATTCCAAATCACAAAGAAAGAATATATCTTTTTATTTTTTAAAGATATTATTTATTTATATAAGAGAGAAAGAGAGAGAGAGAGGAAGAGGAAGCACAAGCAGAGGGGAGGGGCAGAGGGAGAAGCAGATGCCCCGCTGAGCAGGGAGCCCGATGTGGGACTCGATCACAGGACCCTGGGATCATGACCTGAGCTGAAGGCAGATGCTTAACCGACTAAGCCACCCAGGTGCCCTGAAAGAATATATTCTAAAATTATATATAAAACTATAAGTTCAGCATGCAAATGACTCAAAATAAATCCATTTCAAATAATAAAAAAACAAGCAAAACAATAGATCAAGCAATCACTTTGATGCTTTTGACACTTAAATGACCAACTAAGAACAGCTGCATATTAATTCAATTAGCTGTGTAAAAATTTGTCATTCAGATGGTCAAAAAACTTAGTCACAAAATGCACCATTTATGGGGATAAACAGCCTCTGTCTACACTGACTAAATAGAATATAAGGCAATTTCTCCATGAAAAAAAAATGCAGAATTTGCACATACATGCAAGCAGAGTTTTATTTTGTTTTTTATTTTGCTTTTGTTCTGGCAGTTTTGTTTTTATTTAGCTGTCAGTAGGGACTATTAAACACTTTGATGACTTACATTTTAGTCCAGAAGCTAACATCATTTTTCCTCTTTTTTTTTTCCTCCAGTTGTCCATTGAAGATATTCAGGATTAAACTTATGATATTAACATTTCTCAGAAGTGCCTCACACAAATAATTTTGAACAAAAACATAAAAACAGAGGGGGGAACAAAAGAGAAGGGATTATATAAAACTGAAAGCAACCAAGAATTTCCCCCCATCATAATGTGGAAAAAATAATTTATCTCTTTAAATTTTAGACAAAAAAAAAAAAACTTTCTAAGAGGGAAGCAAGGTCTGCTTAATCTCTTTGGCAAATGTTTTTCTTTTCTCCTTTCCTCGCTTTTCTAAGATAGATCTAGTGTGCACATCAGAGAAGTAAACACTATATTCTGCAGATCCATATTACACACACAGCAATTTGTATGATAATTTTTTCTTGATTGCAATTTACTCTTTAAATATGCAAATTGTATAATTACTGCCAAAAAATGTCCTCCATGTGTAACAACGAAAAAGAGATGCATAAAAGTGCTATAAATCTTGCAGAATAATGGTTTTACAGATGAAAAAAGGAGTGAACTATATTAGGTAAGTCCATTATGGAAGAAAAACACACCAGGCTGAAAATGCATGGAGTTAGAAATGTTTAGGTTGTTGTTAATAACTGCCCAAAAGTCCCAACTCTCTGAAAAATTTCATAGAGGGTAAAAGTTTCTTCCTCTCTGATAGATTATGCAAACAATATCAGGTAGGTCAAAAGTGATGTTACAAAAGTCTAAAACTAAGCATTTAAACCTGTCACTACCTGAAATATAAGAAGTACAGCAACATAAAAATTAGATCTATGTTCATAATCAATTGTACAAGTAGTTGAAAATAGGGACTTCAGTAAATATATACACATACTTACTATATACATTCTCCATATATCTTTTTGCTTGACAATTTTTTTATGACTAGATAAAAGAACAATGCATTCCTCTAAAGAGGAGTGTCATCGTAAGTACCAAAGTTGGTAATATAAGAGCTAAACTTTCCTGAGGACCTGCTATTTGCCAAGCTCTGAGCTCAGTGAGTTATAAACATCAGATCCTTTACAGTTCCCAATGAGTAGGCATGAATAGCATCTCAGTATACAGATAAGAACCTGAGACACAAAGATGGTGATTAAAGGTAAGTCACAAAGCCCAGATTTAATTGTGCATATCTGATCCTGGAAACTGCATCCATATCGTTCTACCTAATTCTTACCCCTGGGAAATTACCAGACCCAATTGCCAGTTGGCTTGCTGAGCGCATGGGCCAGTCAATTATTTGGTGTGTGCCTCAGTGACTCACATCTGATAAATGGAAAAGCTAATTCACTTGCGAGAAGCTGTGTAACATGATATGAATGAGCTTTGAAAATTGATGTATTATGTAAATGTAAACTACAGAACCTTTTACAAATGATTATTTACGATGCATGGAGTTTAAAAGATTAAGCAGTATGTATAATGAATAAATATCATCTTCAAAATGAAACACATATAATCAAATCCTGAATTTATCCTTTAATAGCTAGAAAATCACAGGAAAGATCCTTAAACCTGATGAGACTAATTTTTCTACTCTGTAGAATGGGGATAGTGAGTATTACAAAATTTTGGGGAGAACGTGAATAATTCATGGAAAACAACTTGACATGTAGTAGATGTTAAATCATACCTATTATTTTTTTATAAAAAAAAATTCTGAGCGCCAAATCTGTTCTGAAAATCTTGTATGCATTCTCTATTTGCATATTGCTTTTTTTTATGTAAAACCTGAGTGAAAAAGAATCTTAAATTTTTACTCAGAAAGTAAATAAATGTAATCCTTTCCCCTTCCTAAAATCAGCTATAACTGGATTAACCATATTAGAGAAAGCCATTCTGGCTATGGCATATTTGTAACATGCCATCTTGAATTCAATTTATGTTGCATGTATAATAATATGTTAAAACATGACTTACTTGATGTCAGTTTCATGTGAAGGACAAGGGAATAGGAGGTGCCAGCCCTCCTATGCTGGTCTTGCTAAGGAGCTAGGAACAAACAAGTTCTGTGACACTTTGATGACCATCACTTCTAGCCTAGTTTATCAGAAAGTTTGAAAAAGTAGCAGGGGATTAAAAGGATAATTCTTTGGCAAGAGATGGACTGTGAGTGCCACACCTTTTTTGTGGCAGAATGGTGGGCCGTATTACTCCCATTTTATGTCTAATGAAAAAGGCTTCAAAGCCACCATTCAAAGAAACTGACGTATGTCCTCTACAGTTGTGGGCACAGAAGACTGGTGTTGGATCAATATCCAAGGAAAATAAGGTCCAGGGGTTTGCCTAATGACATATACACCTGAAGTTTTTCAGGTCAAAGAATGCATGAGTGCTCCCTGTGGACCAGATGGGGGGCAAGTGTGTAAGAACCAGCCTGGGCATGTCTTGAATTATGTTCAAGAACATCGCCTTGTGGGTAGAGGAAAACTCATAGAATAGCTGGGGCCATCTTCCTCCTGGTTTGAGAACAAGGCCAACAAACAGAATCTACAGAAGTGCAGAGTCAAGAGAATGAGCAAGGAGTGATGTTTCCGATGTCTGTTTAACTTCTGGTCTTCTGGTATTTTATGATAGAGTAAGTGTTATTACTACCTAAGCCAATTTTGGCCAAGAATTTTATTTCTCGTAGCCAAAAGGATCATAACCACTACAATATCTAATCTACGGGATTGGTTGTGAGGATTAGTAAAACATTATGAAATACCATTAATAAGATATCTTTGAACATAGCTGACAGCCACTGGATAAATAGCAGCATTTTTTCCTTAAGATTTTTGATAGAAAGGAAGAAGAGAAGAAATGAAAAGGATGGAAATAAATTGAAATTTATCAAGGAAGATAAAATATGAATGCAGAAGTATGCAATAAACACTATAATGTGTTAAATGCTACATAAAACTATATGTTTTCAGGGGAGGGAGAGATTATTTCCAGCTGAGGACATATGCAAAGACATTAATTCAGAGAGCACTTGCTCTCTGGCTTCTCCCAGGCAAGTTTCTGCTCACAGCTGTGTTTGGCCATGTATTAATCAGGGTTCAATCAGAGAAGCAGAACCCTAAGAATTACATAGAGGAAGGAATTTGTTATGGAGATTAGACTTTACACAGTCATGGGAAAGATCTGTGATGGGGAGATCTATGCAAAGCTGTTGGCTCTGCATCTGGTCTTGGATCTGAAGCTGCTATAGATCAGCCAGGGGAGCATTTGAAGAGGAAAGCTGGACATGAAGTGTGCTAAAATAAGGAAAACCTGGCATCTTTGTTGATGAACAGAAACACACAAGGATAAACCAAAACCTGTGTCTGTATCTCTTTCCCCAACCCTTTTTGATGTAAGTAGCTTTCCACTGTAGCGGCACTTTTGGTAATAGACTCGCACAAAGGCCTGGGCCTAGATTTAAAGAAACTTTAAAAGTTCCATTGTGAATTGGAGGCATGAGAGGGCTGGACACTGCCTCACACCAACAGCATGAGCTTACAGGTCAGAGGTATCATGCCAGACCACAAGAAGGCTAACTTTCAGAAAGTAAAAACAGCGACTACTTCACTTACAACCTCTAAACCTCCAATTTCCAAAGTTCTCTTGTGGCCAGCCTGACCCAAAGCCACACATTCTGACAAATATAGTCACAGCTTAGCTAAGTAGCAAAGCTGCCACAGCCAATCTGCTATCTTTTTTACTAGAATGATTAGATAGCATTTAAATATTAAGAGGTTTCACATAAATGGCCAAATATTTGAACTTCCCTTGAAAGAAAATGATCACGTGGATATTGACAAACTGATTCTAAATTTACACAGAGAAGCGAAAGACTCAGAAAAGTCAATATCATATTGAAGGAGAAGAACAAAATTGGAAGACTGACCCTACCTGCCTTTAAGATTTACTATAAAACCACAGTAATCAAACCAGTGTGGTATTGGTGAAAGAATAGACAAGCAGAACAAAGAAGCAGAATACAGAACCCAGAAATAGATCCACACAAATATAGTTAACTGACCTTTGACAAAGGAGCAAAGACAGTACAGCAAAACACAGATTTTTCCAACAAATGATGTTGGAACAACTAGATACCCAAATGCAAAATAAATAAATCAATAAATAAATCTAGACACAGACTCACACCCTTCACAAAGATTAAGTCAAAATGGATCACAGACCTAAATGTAAAACACAGAACTATAAAACTTCTAGAAGATACATAGAGAAAACATAAATGACCTTGTGTATGCCAATAACTTTTTAGATAGAGTGCCAAAAGCAAGATCCACAAAAGAAACAATTGATAAACTAGAGTTCATTAAAATTAAAAATGTTGGCTCTGTGAAAGACAATGCCACAGACTGAAAGAAAATATTTGCTAAGGACATAGATGATAAAGGACTGTTATGCACAATGTAGAAAGAACTCTTAAAACTCAATAACTTGAAAACAAACAACCCAATTAAAAAATGGGGCAAAGACCCTAATAGACATCCCACCAGAGAAGGTATACAGATGACAAATCAGCATATGAAAAAATGTTCTACATGCTATGTCATTAGGGGAGTACAAATTAAAACAGCATTGAGACCGCACTACATACCATTCAGAACGGCCAAAATTTGGAACCCTGATAACATCAAATACTGATGAGGATGTGGAGCAGGAGGAATGTTCATTCACTGTTAGTGGAAATACAAAATTGTATAACCATGATGGCAGACAGTTTGGCTATTTCTTACAGAACTAAGCATACTCACACATAATCCAGCAATCACACTCCTTAGTATTTACCTAAATGAGTTGAAAACTTATGTCTGCACAAAAACCTGCTATAAGCAGATGTTTATAGCAGCTTTATTCATAATTACCAAAACTTGGAAGCAACTAAGATATCCTTCAGTATATGAATGGATAAATGAACTATGATATATCCAGACAATTGAATATTATTCAGTGCTAAAAAGAAATGAGTTATCAAGCTATAAAAAAGCATAGAGGAAGCTTAAATCTGTATTAAAAAGTCAAAGAAACAAATCTGCAAAGGCTACATACTGTATAATTCCAAATATAAGGCATTCTAGAAAATGCAAAACTATGGAGATGGTATGAAGATCAGTGGTAGCTCGGGGTTGTGGTCTGGGGAGTGGTCAATAAGCAGAGCTCAGAGGATTTTTAGGGCAGTGAAAACACTCTGTATAACACCATAATGATGGATGCATATCATTATACATTTGTCCAAACTTACAGAATGCTCAACAGCAAGAGTGGATCAGAATTGAAACTATGGACTTTGGGTGATAATGATGTATCAGTGGAGGTTCATCAATTACATCAAATATATAACTGGTGAAGGATGTTGATAATGGGGAAGTCTATGCAGGTATTAGGAGGGGTATATGGGAAATCTCTGTACCTTCCTCTCAATTTTTCTGTGAACTCAAAACTGGGCTAAAAATTAAATTCTAATTAAAAAAAAAGAAAAAAATCAGCTAGGCTGGCATTCATACATGACAGCAGGTGACTAGAACTTGGGAGGAGCAGCCTCCTGTGCTTTCTTATTTGCCCTTGTCTCCATCATTTCCTATCAACCTCCATTACCAAAACCATTTAGGTTATCATTTACCATTGCCAGGGACTGGATGTTTGTGCCCCAACCCTAGTCCATATGTTGAAGCCCTAATCCCCCATGTGATAGTATTTGGAGGTGGGGTCTTTGGGAAGTTACAAGATTTAGATGAGATAATGAAGTAGGGTCCCCATGATGGAATAGGTGCCCTTATAAAAGGCAGACATGTGAGGACAGCATAAGGAGACAATTCTCTGAAGGGAGGAAGAAGGCTCTCCCCAGAACCTGACCATGCTAACACTCTGATCTTGGACTTCTAGCCCCCAGAACTATAAAGAATAAATTTCTGTTGGTTAAGCCACCCCGTCTGTGGTATTTGTTATAACAACTAAAGCTAATTAAGATAACCATCGTGCTTTTCTTTTCCTCTTTCTTTCTTTCTCTTTCTTTGTTTTTCTTTCTTTCTTTCTTTCCTTCTTTCTTTCTTTCTTTCTTTCTTTTCTTTTCTTTTCTTTCTTTCTTTCTTTCTTTCTTTCTTTCTTTCTTTCTTTCTTTCTTTCTTTCTTTCTTTCTTTCTTTCTTTCTTTTTCTTTCTTTCCTTCCTTTCTTCCTTCCTTCCTTCCTTCCTTCTTTCCTTCCTTCCTTCCTTCCTTCCTTCCTTCCTTCCTTCCTTCCTTCCTTCCTTCCTCCCTTCCCTCCCTCCCTCCCTCCCTCCCTTCCTTCCTTCCTTCCCTCCCTCCCTCCCTTCTTTCTCTTTTTCTTTCTTTCTTTCTTTCTTTCTTTCTTTCTTTCTTTCTTTCTTTCTTTCTTTCTTTCTTTCTTTCTTTCTTTCATCTTTCTTTTTCCCCCATGAAACCTGAAGTTTCATGTAAGTTTCATTTGGGATCCCATATTCTGAAGGAGTCTTTGGGTTGAGTGTGAGAAGAGTTTGTGGTTGACATGGGAAGTGATAGGTATTTCAGGAAGTGTTATTGAAACACATATTTTTAACTCGTGAACAGTCTTTGGTTTGGCAATGTTTGAAGTGTGAGGCGAGTTTGGTGAAATTATGGTAGTTTGGAAGTAGTTTGGGGCCAGATGGCAGAGGGTCTGGAATGCTGGTTTTATTTAGGAAACATCGGGAAACAATTGAAGCATTTTAAAGAGGTGAGGGACATGCTTATCCCTATGGTATAGGAAAACCAATCTAGAGGTTGTGTAACACTGAATTAGGTGGGAACAGAGACAGACATGGGAACTATCTGCTGTAATGCAGCAATGTTTACTCTATTATCAGTCTTTGCATGAAAACACAATCTGGTTATTGTTGTTGCCACTGAGCCATTGCCTCTGTCCCATTTAAATATGTCACAGAATTTGAAGCTCTAGATTTATTTATCACTGTGGTTGATGGATAGAACTCCAAGTTTTCTTTTAAGTCAAACACATTCAAGCTGGTAATCAAGTTCATATCCAAGCTCCGCAGATGGTTTGGTTGCCAAGAATGTCCTGGAAATCTTGCAAGCACTGTTCTGTGGCATTTTAGCCTTGCTGCTTTCAATCTTGGTTGGAAACCATAAAAATAATATTTCATTCATTACGCTGTAGAAGAGGCCCTTAGAGCTTCATACTTGAAAGAAGGGATATTATGGAGAGCATCACATTCCTATGCAAAATGAGGCACAAGATTGAGAAACAGTGAAATTATGACATAGGGGATAGCAAATAAATTATGCCATTACACTATCACCAAAAAGTTATGAGGTCTCAGGTACATACTTTGAGTGACTGATTGAGAGGGAGATTATTTAAACTAGTGAGCCTGGAAAGACACTTCAGTTCCTTCTTGAGCAAACCCATGCTTGCTCCGAATTATAAATGGAGTTGGTATCTTTCAACAGAAACCCCAAATCAAAATAAACCAAGGGGATATGACCCTACTGATTGCATCTCAGAAAACAGAATCTAAGAATTCGAAAGCAACATGGTGAATAACCCCAAAATCTCCGATGAATTCAAAATGCCCAACTGCTAAAAATAAATTAAGAAGTAAATAAACAAAAATATTTGATGTACATTAAATATTACTGAGATCTTCTGCTCTTGAGTAGAAGAGCTTGACAACAACTGAACAAAACCACCAGTCTCTTTTCTAATCTGGTATAAACATCATGCTATCCCTCTACTGCACACATCTCTGGCTTGATTTTATTGAGAGAACTTCAGGGTTAAGTGACAGAGCTACACCTAAAAGGTGAAGAGATGTGATTAAAATGAGAATGAATGCACTGGTATCAATGCACAATCAATATCAATGCATAATCAAATAAAAGAAGGGGTCACGTTAGGGTAAACTATCTCCCTAGAAGTCCTGTGCCCTGAAGTTCGCTATTGCCAACTTTGGCACTTCCAAGCCCTTATTCCATTTTGGGCAATAGGACCTGCTAGACTTTATCTCCCTCCAGAAAGAAAGCTATTTCAAGGCAGGACAAAGTCCTTATTCTACAACCCATGGCCAATTTCCTTTATTTCAGTTTTGTGTAAGCCAACCTACTCATACAAGAGTCACTTCTATAGCTTTCTGGTTCTAAGTCAATTTGCTTTTTGCTATCCTCACACCTGGTTTGAGCCACAAATCATGGCCAATTAGTGGTTTATAATCAGAGTGTATGAGTCAGCTCAGACTGCCATGATAAACTATCACAAGATGCATGACTTTAACAACAGAAATTTATTTTCTCATGGTTCTGGAGGCAATATCAAGGAAGTCCAATATCAAGGTGTCAGTCAATCAACTTGGTTCCTGGTGAGAAACTTCTTCCTGGTTTGCAGATGGCCACCTTCTCACTATCCTCACATGGCAGAGAGAGAGAGAAAGAGAGAGAGAGATGACAGATCTTCCACTTCTCATCAATCTACCAATCTTACTGGATTATAATCCACCTCCCTTAACCTTATTTATCTCCTAAAAACCCCATCTCTAAATAAAGTTACATTGAGGGTTAGGACTTCATCATATGTATTTTATGGACACAAAATTCACTACACAGCACATAAGAAATTACTTAACCTTTAAGCTTTTGATGTCCTCATGTTAAACATTGGGATAACATCTTCTTCAAATGGCTGTTGTCCCGAACAAATGAGATAGTACATTTTAATGATATCTTAGCTGCACAGTAAATCTAAGCTTTCCCTTACATTAAACACCTGGAAAGGTGTCCATACTCTTCCTGGGCCTGCCTTTTGTCCACATCCTTGCCTCTACCCTCCTGCTAGACTTGCATCTTCGGCCAGTGTCTCCAGGCCCATAATAGCTAGGATCAGACCTCTGAATGCCCCACCCAAATCCCCTGCTTGTGCCCAGCAATGTTTACCTGTTTACTGGTTTCTCTATATACCCTCAAAAATCCCAATATAGATGAAATATGTAGATATAGATATGAGCTATATAGATATGTATAAATGGATGAAATCCCTGATTTCACTTATGCAGAGTTTGTACCTTTCCCCACCTATTTGGAAGCCTCTTCAAACAGATCCTGGTGTCAGATGCCAGACAGGCTAACTGAAAATATTTTAAAAGAAAGATTAAAAAGATTAATACCAGTACTCTTTCTACTTATCTGGCCCTCTCTTGCTTTTTATTTCTATCTTATCCTGCTGCTTCTACCAGACCTCTAGATCAATGGTTCTCTACTGGCAACATAAGAAAAAATGGCATCAATTGTTCTAAGGATGCTTTTGAGCAATTCCAAATATAATGCTTTATTTGTGAAGAAATAAGCTCAGTGTATAAACATAAAACTACTTTATATTTCCAAAAATCGCTGTACACTGTGCACTGTTGATCCTTTCACCTTTCCTACTGTGACACTTGTGATGCCTGATATAGCAACTGCTTTCCAGTTTCTAAGGCATGCCTGGTCTTATCTCATCCTCACAAAACCCCATACGGGCAATGAAGCACAGAAAGATAGGTGACCTGCCCAAAGTCACCCAGCTAGACAGTGGGGGAGCCAGAATTCAGACTCAAGCAGTCTGTCTTCATAGACTACACTTAACCATGGTGCAATATCAGCTTGAGGTGGAGAGAAAAGTGGAATCAGCCAGGATCCATGGGATCGTCCATAACCTTGGCTGTGTATGCCTGAGATGGCATGCCACCTCTCACGTGTCTTGTCTGCCCTTGAACAATGAATGGTCAATGCAGGTCGTTTATATTCTTGTTGGAAAGAAGATCACATCGTAGAAAAGGACTCTGAGAGCACAATAACCATCAGTCACATTTCAGTTCAATGAATTAAATCTGACCAGAAGCAGTGGATTACAAAATCCCCTCCCCAGATCCTCTACCTTTCCGTTATCTTAAAGTATAATTTGTGTCCAAGAAAAGAGTCCTAGAATTATGCCTCCAAGCTGAAACTATTCAGAGAAGGACTTCATGTCTGCATTCGGACTTTAAACTTACATGATATAAACAAAATACAGTACTGGCCTATTATATTTACATTCACACAGGAAAATAAAGAATTCTCTTTCTCTTAGGCCTTGGACAGATTGGCCCCTAGAAAGGGCTCAGATCCACTAGTGATTGGGAATTAAGCCCTAGCATGCTCAGAATGAGAGAAATTCTGCTTTGTAGAACTGCAGGCAGATCGGGAATAGGGAGAATGAAAGAAAAGACAAAGAAGGCATCTTGATTCAGGTATTTCAGACTCCATATTATTAATCGCACAGTATTCCTCAGAGATTTGATATTTGCCTTCTTATTGGATGGAATGAACACACTTGTAAAAGGAAAAGACTACTTTTAGGTGTTATTTAGGGGGAAAAAACAGCATAGAGATTTGAACTCAGCTTTAAACACCCAGGTGGCATTTAAGTCATTAATATAATGTAAATGCCCACCACTACATGAAAGGCAAAGAAAAACAGTATAATATGGTAGACATGTGGGTGCTGGAGTCTGAATTTTCTTATTTCTGAAATAGGGATTAATCCAATGGGGTTCTTATGAAAAGCAATGAAATATCTCTAAATCATCACATTCAGGGAGAGCTAGCATAGTGTAGATTGAGAACAGGTACTTGGGAGCTGGACTTTTCTCAATCTTACCTTGCTCTCGGTTATTAGCTGTGTGAGTTCAGAAAAGTTGCTTTACCACCCTGGACTTATAAAATGGAGTTGATGAGAAGAGTGCCTACTGCATCAGATTATTATGAGGATTTAATAAGTAACTACTTGTAAAGTGATGGGAACAGTGCCCAGATCAGAGTAAGTACTATGTAAAATTTTGAAAAATAAATAGTATGTTGACTGTTAACAGTCTGACATTTACTTTTCTAATTCCAGAGCCAGTGTCCCATTTTGGCTTTGGGGAACGTCCCCACAACCTGTCTTTGAGTATAGTCTTAGTGATGCAATCGATTCAGGTGCTACAGCCAAACCTTGTGTAGGTCGGGGTGATGGTGATGACCTGAACTAGGCTAGTCAGACACTCTCTCCCTGGAATTTGACTCATAAGCAGAAACCACACAGACTCTGTATTATAATGTATTCATCCTGACTCCTGTACCCTAAGGATACCCTTTATGAATTCCACACTCTAAGATTTCCAAGGTTGCTCCACTGGTCTGCCCAGTCGGGGATGTTTCCATCAGTTCTGGAGACAGCTTCTTTCAAAAAATGAGCCCCTAAAAAAATTCCAATAAATAAGCCTCTTTTTTTCTTTTTTAAATCTATATCGATGACGTTTAATCAAATATCCCCATATGTCCACAATGGGTACCCAAATACATTTTATTCATTATTAGAATCAGAGTGATCACTCTAAATCATTCTTTTATACTGAAATTAATTTATAGTTATATCGGTGTGACCCACCTTCTCCCCAAATCAGTTTCTCTTTGTGCTCACTTCAACTCTGATGGAGTTATTGAGTTCCATACTGTCTTGATTCCCATCTGTGCCAAGCAGAAAAGCTATATAACTATAATCTGGTAAGGGCTGGCAGTGTGTATGACTGGAAAGGGGTGTCTCCTCAGTGACCAATTCTAGCTGTGGGATCGAAGACACTATTTGCCTGGCCAATGAAAGGCTCAGGGTTTAGCTCTTCATTTCTGAAAGTCTCAGCAGTGCATACTACTAAATAAATATTCAGAGATGGGAAGGAAGTAGCGTCATTGATAATCATGAATTCTTGGTGTTGCTATTATGCGCCTCCTCTCACTGCTAAAATATAGGAAATACAGCAGAAAACAAAATATAATATGTCTGAATAATTTGAGAATGGCTAATTGGACTTTGAAAAATATGCATATACAACAAAATAAATTTCTAATTGCTATCATTCCAGACCCTAATACAAAATAAATAACTTCACACTGAGATGTTAGAGATCATGTGGTGAGCAATTTGAAGAAAAAAAAAGGACTTTTTTTTCTGGACTAGTTAAATCATTTATCAAAAATTATAAGCAAATCTATAGAGACAGAAAGTACATTAGTGGTTGCCTAGGGCTGGGAGATGGTGGTGTGAGAAGTGATCGCTAATGGGTACAAGGCTGCTTTGGGGGATGATGAAAATGTTCTAAAATTAGATTATGATGATGGCTGCAAAACTGTAAATATACTAAGACTCTGTGAATTCTGCATTTTAAGCAGGTAAACTCCATAGTATGCAAATTATACCCCAATAAGTTGTTTTTAAATGATTCAATCCCCACCTTTTAAGCCATTGGAAAGCTCTAGCTAACCTGAATGAAAGTCAGCAGATTTGGACTAGGGGTGTCCAGAATAAGGTGGAAAACCTAAAAATCAATAAAATGCACCCAAGTCAAAATCCACATTGGGCGCCTGGGTGGCTCAGTTGGTTAAGCGACTGCCTTCGGCTCAGGTCATGATCCTGGAGTTCCGGGATCGAGTCCCGCATCGGGCTCCCTGCTCAGCGGGGAGTCTGCTTCTCCCTCTGACCCTCCCCCCTCTCATGCTCTCTCTCTCTCATTCTCTCTCTCAAATAAATAAATAAATAAAATCTTTAAAAAAAAAATCCACATTCAGATCCCAGACAACCCAAGGAAACCAGAGTCTACTGCAAATGAGAAATGGGGCTGTGTTAGGAAGGAGATGGACATGAACTGAGCAGGAGTAACTTCAATTCAACATGTCACCCTTATCGATTGGGCATCATGGTCTAGTGAGCATTTCTCAATGAGAGATAGTCTATCTGTATTTTCTACCTGCTTGGTGTTGAGTCAAATAGCACCGTGCAGTTAGAGTACCCAGTATCCTTTAAGGCACCCTTCATAATTTTCTTATTTCTGTATCTCAGTCTTAATAAGTACTCTCAAGCTGTAGCCAGCTGCTAACACACTCCCTTAGAGAGTGTGGCTACACAGGCCGCACACCTAGCTGGCCCTGTGGAATTCCAGGTGTTTGGCTAAGTCAATGGATGGATGAGGCTAACTGGTAAGGGCCTTCTTGCTTGATGTCTCTAAGTGTGCATGAATAGCAGCTCTCACCGTGAAGGACAAAGCCCTGCTGATTATTTACAAAGCATATATTCTTTGCATGCTGAAAGGAACCTAAGCTAGAAAAAGAATGAGCATTTCAAAAAGTGATATTTAAGAAGAAAATAGTTGAAATCCAAATGTTTAATTTTCTTACATGATTTGTAGATTCTTCTACACACTAAGGTTTTTTGTTTGTTTCTCTGTTTGTGTCTTTGTTTGTTTGTTTGTTTGTTTTCAGAGCTTAAGGGAGATTCAAACACAGTCAACTCCAGAAGTGCTTAGCCATTTTTTTTTTTTGTTAGAACACTTGGGATCGATGGCATTAACACAACTCACATTTGATGGGACAGGAGCAGGTACACTGTAGGGTATAGGAAATCCCACCTTTTCCTTTCAAGGAAGCATGCCAAGTGGCAGACTGATGAGAATAATATTGTAGAAATACTCCAAACAAACATATAGCAAAATACGAATCATTAACAAAAGTTAACTCCTGTCAGTAATAATTAATTTGAAATTTCCCTCACAGTTGATTGTTGCACACACAAGTCACACACAGATGTCATGAGCGCACTTCAGAAAGCCTCCAAAATAGTCCCCTTTCATAGCTTTATATGTGAGAAGAAAGAGGATACAGAGATTTGGGGCATTTTGCTCAAGCATTATCAATCTAAATTAAAGTTGACTGTAAGATTAAGGATGTCTCCCATTACACAATCTCCACCCCTTTTAGGCCAGTGTGTCTCCAAATTGAATGTACATATGAAATACTGATCAACTTGTCAATCTTGTCAAAATCCAGAATCTCACTTTGAGTTGTAAGGTTCTACCTTTATTTGAAAGCACCTCTGTAATTTGCAAAGCACTTTACATAGGGTAATAGCATTTGTTACCATGACCCATGAAAACAGAAAATTATAAATGCAGTCTTATAAACAGAAATGTGATACGCTTTGCATCATACACTAAGTGATAGATCAAGAATTCAAACTGGATCTGTGACTCTAAATCTTACATCCTTTCCCTCGATCCCATTTCTCCTTGGTAGAAACACATGTGCTGTGACTGAGATATAAAAGGGGGGTGTAACTTTTCCACTTGTCCTCTTATTTCATTTACTTATTTTTTTCATCCTCTGTCTGTCATAGTTTTTTCTTGACATGTTTTCTATGTGTAAATATGACCCCATTGTAACTTTTACCATCAATCTCCGCCATGAACCCTTTTAAGGTAAAGTTGTATTTCTTCCTCTAGGTTATTTACATATTTTCCCACTGGTTTCAAATATCTTCCATAGCCATGGTACATTAAACACATTATATTCCCATATTTTATTTCTGTCTACTAATTTGCCTTTTAATCATATTTGCTGTTTGCCTAGAACTTGCCTGAACTTCTTAGCTCCATTTTTGTATCAAAGTAATTAAAAGGAACACAAATAATCACAGTCTCAAGTTTCTTGCCTCTGAATGTATACAGCAAATCATTTCTTTGCTCTTTTCAAGGACTTTTATGAAAATAGATCATCAAAGGGTTCCAAATGAAATTTTTTGGTTACTTATTTATTTTGAATTTAAGAAGTCACAGGAGGAAGCGAGAGAGAACACATTCGGAAGGATGATTTAGTGGAATTATAACTTGCAATATTTAGTTGCATATTATTTTATTGGGATCATGGAAAAATATAAAAGATACACTACAGCTGATTTTTCTATGTAGAGTTCTTAAAAATTTATATCATCGACATTAGTTAAAAAGACTTTCTTATTCGTAATAAAAATATTTAGCCATCCTATTAAGAATAAACCATGACTCTCTATTATTAATAGTATTTCATCTTTCTATTATGTGAGTAAAAGACCACTGGATGGAATAATAATCATCCAAGAAAACGCAAGGGTGAATAACAACATTTCTAATTTGAGAGCCATGTTTTCTTTCTGCTTAAATTTTCTGAAATGATACGAAACAAAATCTGCACCACCCATTCTGGTTATATAAGCTGATTCAGACCTATGTCCTCGATTTCTCCATATATAGAAGGAAGGAAGAACCCCATGAAGGAGAAAAATATAAATGCCCCAGAGAGATGATCTACTCTGTAGGTATCCAATAGCTTATACCATCACATTATTGTGTGTAAATAGTTGCCATGTTGGAGGCCAGCCCTAACTGTCCCACAATATGCAGGGCTGATAGGATCAAGATGCACAGGCCTCTGATTCCAGGACAATTTGTACTAAATGCTGATGAAAGATCAGAGGACTACAATGTAGAGATGCTCAGAGTAGTTTCAGAGAAGATATATGTTGTTTTAATTGCCCACTCTTAGAACTAGGATATGGTGTTAGTATCACTTACTACTGCTAAGGATTTCTCCCAGGATTTAGGTGTGTCTACAAGAGAATTTACATTCCTTCTATTCTTAACTAATTTCTTTACTTTCCTGGAAATGTAAGAAGGACCCCAACATTTACCCTACAAGAATAAATCCCCTTAAGAAGAGAGAATCTGGGTCCTACCTAGGACAGTGATCCCTAACTTTGGCTGCATGTTAAAATATATGAAAAAATTTTTAAAAACTGCAAACATCCATGTCCCAGTCCTGGTCCAGTTAAACAGGATCACCTACAGAAGGAGCTCTCAAGCTTTAAAACTTCTCACATGATTTCAATACGCACCAATTTTAGAGGCTACCTTGGAAAAGACCTAATTAAAAATAAAAATAAATATAGTTAAAAAATAAAAATAAATCCAAAATAAATTGGCAACAGAGTTAGGATGACTCCTTTCTAATCAAGGGCTCTTTGTACTACAGAGAATTGTTGCAAATAAATTTCAAAGAAGATACACATTGAATGACTATTTAGTAAATTGCAATTGAAGAAGACATGAGTATACATTTCAGGAAGGCAGGGCAATAGAAATCAAATTTAAAACCCCAGGGGGAGGAAATCACCAGGGTCAGTGAAAGTTTGTAGCCGGGGAGATTATGTCACATATTTACATTATTATTTAATTGTATGTTAAACAGGATTTGTAAAATGAACTACAAATCCAAATACCCCCACAGAGGCAGAGTGCTAAAAACTTTCATCTCAGGTTGACATGGATTAGAGATTTGAAAGCCCACTTCTCCTTTTACCATGTCAAATTATAAAAGGAAAAATAAAATGCTGATTCGAGTCTCTAATGAAAGGTAACTGTACAATTATTGGAAACATACTTCGAAGGCAAAAGAGGATCTTATTACAGCACAGAGCTAGGCTTGTGTCTTCTTACCTTAAGGTTTTGATGGTGAGATTGCTGTTTACTTTCATCTGGTTTTCATTTGAAAAATCCCATCTGTGCTAAGCCTGAAAGAATTGTAAAAATACTAAAGTTACAAGCATTTAAGTAAGGTGAACAGAATTTCCTGGGTTTACTTTGCTAAAATGATGTTTAAAGAAGATTTTGGTGATGTAGGTTGTGAGACCACTATAATATATCTGCTCCAACTAATTATGTGTCTGAGGTGGGAGGCAAAGCAGGACTTCCACCAGAGGGGAGGGGAAATATGCTGGCAGCCTCACGTGCTCACACTAAGTAGGGATATTTTCGAAAGTGAATGTGTTAAACTCATTATGCAAAACTTTGGATAATAGCATATTTATCAGCCATTTTATATTATAATCTAAACACTTGTGGCTACACACATAAAAGCTGAAAATAATGGGGTGGAGAAAAGAATATTTCTATATTTCAAAAGAACTAAGAATCAAATCAAACCAAATAAGCCATAATGTTCTCCTTTTACATATTACTCATAAAGGATCAGGTTTGCTATGAGAAAACAATGTGTAGCTTACTTACTCTAGCATCAGCGAATGAAGCATGTCTCAGTGAAAACAGGAGAATTGAGAGAAGTGGAAATGTCAATAAGTTAAATGTGAATGTTTTAAAAGATATCTTGGTACTAGACATTATAGAAAGAAAAAAGAGTGTTTGGGTCAACATGGTGTCTAGGACACGTACCATCCCGCCGCTACCACTCCGTTTATATTAATGGAAATAATTCAGGCCAAATATTTGCAAAGATGACTTAGATATTTCTAAGGTGCTCATTCCAGAGTTCAAAAGAGGCACTAAGCAACCATCTGGCCTTTGCCCAACTTTGGATGATCATTCACTGACTGTTTCGATGAAGTTCAGACCTGCCTTTGGTCCAAGAAACAGTATCTGTTTAGGGAATTTTAATCCAGCTATTCAAATCCTTTGCAAGCTCTGCACCTATGACTGGTTGCCCCCAGATACCTTTGTGTAAGTCCAATTCAAACTTCTGAAAAAGACAAAACTTGATTTCTAATTCTTGCTTGGTTATAAAGTAAAGAATTTACAAAAGTTCCTCACATCCAGGACCCATGAAGGAAAACGGGTCCTTCATTGCTTCTGTGAAGGATTATTCTGGAAATTTAAACACACAACCACACATACACACACACACACACACACACACACACACTAAAACTGCAGGAAAGAAGTAGACAGAGCCAAATAAGGAAGGGGCATTTTTTACCTGGGGATCTGTCCATCAAGATGGGCATGAGTATATATCTATATATGTATATATATATATTTACCATTCAGAAGTGAGATAATCATTGAAATTTCCCTTCTGTGGCTGTTTGCTCTCACTGGTCACAAGTCAGTTGTGTCACAGTCTCCAGGTAAAGTTTCTTGAACTCCAATTCTAGTAGATTCTATATGCATATTCCCCCATTACATTTTCATAATGATATTTGCACTTAAAATAAAAGTTGTGACACTTTCTGGTTATTTAACGGTTAGTTTCTCCCCCAGTACTATAAGATCCTAGAGGGCAGACACAGTATCTTATTTGATTCTCCATGAATAGGCATAAATAATTATTTTGCTATTTACTTAAATTTCAAATAAATCAGGATATGAATGAATATTTAATTTGCTTAAATTAGGCAGATGTATAATTGATTATATCTATTTGCAGGAGCTTTGAGATCGTCACATATCCAGCATCATGTTTAGAGTTTTCATTCTTTCCACTGTCTTTTATAAATTATTTTAGATTGAGCTTCAATAATTTTAAAAAATAGATTATTTTTAGACAATAGAGAAGCTTAGTGTATAGTCATCCATAGTGTATAGTTTATATTAAGATTCATTCTTGGTGTTGTACATTTTACAGGTTTTGAAAATTGTACAATAATATGGATCCATCATTATAGTATCATACAGAACAGTTTTATTGCCTTAAAAATTCCCCATTCACTATCTATTCATCCCTCCCTCCCCCATAACTCTTGGTAACCACTTATCTCCTTACTATGTCCATAGTTCTGTTTTTTCCAGATGCCATATACCTGGAATTATAAAATATGTAGCTTTTACAGATTGACTTCTGCATTTACCCATTTACGATTCCTCCGTGTCTTTCCATGGTTTGCTAGCTCATTTCTTTTCAGTGCTGAATAATAATAATGTAATATAATAATATATTACATTATATAATAATAATAATTATTATTCCATTGTCTGGGGGAAAACTGTCTTTCCAGTGGTTGTATCATTTTGCATTCCCACTAGCAGTGAATGAGAGTTCCTCTTGCTCTTCATTCTTAGCAGCATTTTGCATTGTCAAGGTCTGGGATTTTGGCCATTCTAAGAATGGTGTAGTGGTATCTCCTTATTTCAATTTGCATTTCTCCATTTCCCTACTGACATATGATGTTAGTCTCCTTTCATAGTCTCATTTGTTACCCATCTTGCTTCTTTGGGAAGATGTCCAGAACTTTTGCTCATTTTTTGATCAAATTCTCCATTTTTTATTGTTAAATTATTTTTTTTAATTTAGAAGATTCACCTGAATTTTTAAAAAAAATTTTACCAAATTTTTAATCAATAAACTACTCAAACAGTTCTCAGAAATACTGATAAGTGGCTTTCGTGTCTAATTTCCAGTTTAAATGTTTAGAATTGTACTTATTATTTTATCTAAATTCACTTTTTATTGCCATTGTTTAAATAACAAAGTGAATAGAGATTCTAACAATGAGCATCCTGAACTTTCGTACATTGAAGAAAGCAAGGTTCTCAGAAAGTGAATACATAGAGCAGTAAAAAAAATTATAGAGTACTTTAAAATTTAATTTTCTAAAAATTAAGTAGTAGTATGGATTTAATTCTAAGAGCCAGACCCCCCAAAAAATGTGCAATAAAACTGAATGCCACAGAGGCCACATTTCCCAGCTTTATGCCCAGTTTTATAATTTCCTAAGAAATATCCAGAAAGAGAAAACTCTGACAATATTTGATACCTGTATTTAGTCATACTCTAAGATTTATAAATGTTATTTCAGGTAATTTTAATGAAGGGGGAGAAAGACAGAGAGAGAGAGATTGGGAGAAAACTTCCCTCATAATTGGCCTCTTCACATCTTTAGCCTTTTAGATTTCCAAATACTGTTCCTGCAGGGTAAGCAAAGCATTCTTGCCATGACTCACTTTCTGTACAACAGCTTGTTAGAGAACGAAAATGGAATTCCCAATTAGAAATATATACATAATGTTCAAGTTATGTCCAGCTCTGCAAGTGGAAGGGACAGAAAATAGCAAATGTATTCCATTTACATAAAACAAACACACTTTCCTCTATAGGAGGCATCTATTAAAGCAGGACTCTGCCCAACCAATTTGAGCTTCATGCACATCCAAATAAGCCAAGAATCAGAGATTTCTGGTACCCGGTCATGGCTTTCACAATATGGAATTAAATTTTCTAAGAGAGGGAAAAGAAAATCAAATTATATTGTTAATAAGAATTGCTTGTACTACCTGAAGTTCAGGAAATTCTTTGAATATTAAAGCAAGCTTTATTAGCTGATACTGGGAATATTAACACATCAAAGAAGAGTTTAAAAGATATTCATCAGGGTACCTGGGTGACTCAGTCCGTTAAGCGCCTGCCTTCGGCTCAGGTCCTGATCCCCGGATGCTGGGATCCAGCCCCGTGTTGGGACCCTTGCTCAGCGGAGAGTCTGCTTCTCCCTCTCCCTCTGCCCCTCCCTTGTTCATTCTCTTTCTTGCTCTCTCTCAAATAAATGTATAAAATCTTTACAAAAAAATAAAAGATATTGATCATTCCATCACAATTGTGTATTGTTGCAAATTGACCGCCATCATTTTCTTTCCAGAGCACATACAAATCAATACTGAGTATTAATCTTGATGTAGGAAATGATTCCACCCTGTGAATAAGAATACAGTTCAGCAGCTCTACTCCTCACTGTTGATACTGCTCAGGCAAGCGCTGTTGCATGAACTACCTATATATCCAGTTGATTTATTCTGTAATCTCTTTGGAAGCAGATGTTTACCTTGCCTGCCAATCAATGATTATTTTATTGAGTGCTCAGTATGTTCGATGGAGTATGTGGTACTTGTCCTCAAGGGGCTTATAACTGGTGATTGGATGTCTTGATTAATTTAACAGCTATGTAAAGTAGGAACTCTGTTTGTGTGCCAGTTCCTACACAGAGAGGCTCTTAATCTCCTCGATATTCCTATGTGATGACTGTTTTTATTGCCATTTTACAGATGGGGAAATAAAGGCTCAGAACCCAAGCTCTCATTTAGTAATGCTGGAATTCAAGTCCAAAATGCCATGCTCCAGAAGCCAGTGTGATTAATTTTACGTATTTTCCTATGTTGGCTTCCCATAAACTTCCGAAAAGGCTTCCTCCTCACCTTTGCTTTTTTGTGACATGACATAAAATAGCTTTATTTGCATTTGACATCCTTTGCACTGGTGACAATCATCTTAGCATATTTTTAGGCTGTAATGACTTCAGAGGAAACCAGAAAAAAGAATGAGGAAAATTATCAAATATTGAAAAATACTCAATATGTAGATAAGAGAAATTTCTGCTTGGTCAGTAGGCTAAGAACCTTAATTTTTTACAATGAAAATTCACTCTGGGGCGAGTAAGTGCCCTTAACATTAACAACAGCAGTAACAGAATTCATTTACCAGTCTCTTTCCCCTATTAAGAGCGTTCCCAACGAAGGGATATAGTAAAATGATATTTTGGTCTCAGAGAATTAGAAATAAAGTATTTATGGAAATAGCAGTGTTACATTTTGGTAGATTAGGTTTAATCAAATCACTGAATATATGAAAGACAACAAGCTGAGTAGAAATGTGCTGTAGAAATAAAGATGCTAAGTAATCATCCTGTGCGGTAGTGATCATTGGGGGTTCTTGGGTAATCGCCCTGCCAGCTCAACAACTCAGAGGGGCTTGTGCCTACAGATGTGGCTCAATCAGTTAGTTATGCTTTATTTAAGGAAAGGACTGATAAAATGTATTGACATTTTATTATTATTTATTTTATTCATTTGTTTATTATTTATTTTGATGATTATTAATATTCCATAATTTATTTTTCTCTCAATTTAATTAGTACTTATAGAAAAAGTAAACAACTTAGCTATTCAGTGAACACTGGCTGAACATTATTTAATGATTTGACACACACTTTCATAGCACTTACTTGTGCCAAGTATTGTTCCAAGTTCTTCACAGACAGGAATTATTTATTTCTCTTAACTTCCTTAGTCTTCTTTTTTTTTTTTAACATTTTATTTATTTGAGAGAGAGAAAGAGAGAGTAAGCCCAAGTAGGGGGAGAGAAGCAGAGAGAAAGGGAGAAGCAGACTCCCTGCTTAGGGAGAGCCTGACATGGGGCTCCATCCCAGGCCCCCTGGATAATGACCGGGGCTGAAGGCAGATGTTTAACTGACTGAGCCACCCAGACGCCCCTACTTCCTTAGTCTTCTTATTAATAGTTGTACTATTATCCCACTTTACAACTGAGGAAACTGAGGCAGAAGAAAGCTAAAAAACTTAGCCATGGTCAATTAGCAAGCAGCAGATACTTGACTCTAGGATTCACGCTATTAACGGTTATATTATATGCCTCCTACTTTCTAAGGAAATTGTCTGGGTTATTTAGCCCTGAAGAAGTAGTGAGGTGAAGAGACACATTTTGGTTATGGTGTCATAAAAGAAAAAGAAAATATTTCCTAGCAACACTGAAAAACATTCACAAAAAAAAATAATTTATTGGGTCAGATGTAAAATATAGATGTTCTTAAAAATGTAATGACCTAAGGGTCAGACCTAGTTAGTCAGATAAATGAATGAGAGAAAATGCACCCTCCCTCTTAGCCACAAGAATGTTCATATCCAGGCATGTTTAGGGGGAAAAAATTCATTTGAAGATGATACTGAATTATATTTTTTATTTTGAAATTGTACGTGTGCATTTGCAAAGCTCATTATCTATGTGCCATCCACTTCTGTATGGTATTTATCGCCACCAATTTCAACAGAAGGAAGTCTTGGTTGGTTGAACTATCTGTAGAATTGTCTCTGTTCTCCATTCTTCTGGTAGCAACAGGGACTGTAATGAAGACTTGCAGAAGACATGCTGGCTGTCCGCCCTCATCCTGAACGCAGGAGTGCAGTTAGTGGAAACTGCTTTACAAATCAGGGGAGGAATGCATGGCACGGCAGGGAATGGATCCTCGGTTCCATATTATACTAGGAGGCCATGACAGTAATGCTCAAAATCAGATGTGCCCTGTGAAGAGTTTGGTCATGCTTGACTAAAACCCTATGTTTATTTTGAGACTCTTGAATACAAAAAAAATCCATATTTATTTGTGTTATCAAATTAGCCAAAATTCTTGATTTTCATAGCTTTCCAGTTGAATCTGTCTACACAGATCACGTAATCTTCACACAAATCAGATCAGTTATCATTAGCCCACTCTTCTCTTTGGGACTCCCAAATCTGCGGTTAATTTCTTCAGCCATTAAGAGGAATTGGTGTCTGAGAATGGCATCTTGTTTTATTTACACAAATAGGCATGTTCCTTACAAGAATTTCCATAACATTTGAAATGGGAAATGACTACTTTCTCACCCAATATTACTGTCAAAAATTATATTCAAAGGGCTAGGTTTCTAGGACGAGGGTTTTAAATAATATATAGCACATGTGCATACCATAAACAAAAATATATTTGAAGTACATGAATCGTATGTTAGGGTGTTTTTTTTTATTGTTTTCTTTCTTTTTGAAGAGGGAACAAGGAAAATAAGCCATGTTTCAATCCGAGAGAATTAAATGTCTCTTATTTGCAGAAAACAAACAATTTGGCTGATCATGTTTAATCAAATTATTCACGTGTGAGGGCTGGCATATTTTCTTTGTGGGAACGACAAGCTGGGTGGAAATGTGCCATCACCGTAAAGCCTCTGCGTGCGAAAATACTCCGTGTGGTCACTTTATTGTCTGCTATTTGCTGAGTGGGGAAGGCAATCAGACATGTTTAAAGTACTGGTCACCTACTAATTTCAAACCTTCTCTTGTTATTCTCCTCTGATGTTTTCCTCTCCTCCCTTGATAGCGATAGAGGTCAGGCCTGATTTCTCAAGTGAATGTGAAGCAAAAATCTGTTCTTAAATAAACCCTTTAAAGACATTCCAGTGGTAAGTGTAATCACACTGTGGTAAAAATTCCCTTTCTCAACAGTTTTTAATTTATTTAATAGCAATTGGCATGCCCACTTTCTCTTTCTTTCTAACCCTCTGCCTCACCCCTCCACGGCGTCCTGATTCTTTTCAAACTGGTTTGCCACAGAGAAAGATACAAAAATTGGGACCTCAAATGACAACCAAGGCAGGCGCCTGGGTGGCTCAGTTGGTTAAGCGTCTGCCTTCGGCTCAGGTCATGTTCCTGGAGTCCCAGGATCGAGTCCCGCATCATGCTCCCTGCTCGCGGGGAGTCTGCTTCTCCCTATGACCCTCCCCCCCTTTCATGGTCTCTCTCTCTCTCTTATTCTCTCTCTCTCTCTCAAATAAATAGATAAAATCTTTTAAAAAAATGACAACTGACGGAGTGGTGGAAAAGTGCTCAGCTGTGAAATCTCTGAATGTTGTAATAGGAATCAGATGAGCAAGTGACATCACTATGGTTCAGTCACTGCTTTGGCAAAAATCTGGTCTCAATTTTTCAGTTGCCTAGAAGCAAACATAATATTTAAGCAAAATGGGTTATAAAATCAGTGTGTTAGTCGGTATCATGTAAGTCAGTCATTTTATCACTTTAAATATCTAAAAACATCCATGTACATTAATGAGGCATTGGGATTTGGAGCAGGGAACAGGACATTGGGACATCAAAATAAATAGAGAAGAGTTAATGTGCCCATTACTCATGTGTTTTGAAGGGTCATGGCAATAGCTAGCTCCTCATACATCACCATAGCTGTTTCCTATGTGCCTTGAAAATGGGGTTGAGGAAGGGAGTATGGGGCACTTTTATTTTTCTTTACCGTTCTCTCTAACGAGTTACAAAGAATTTTTCTTCTTCTTCTCCCTTCCCCCTCCCTGTATAAGCTATTTCTTGGGCCAATCTTGAGGGTTTTCACATACTGTTGAGCTACTAAAAGTCTAGTCTGGTTGAATTCCATACTCACATCTCCAACCTGGCTGTTCATGCATAATGCCGGCTCTATCTGGGAGCCCAAGAATGAATGATTTTAAGTAAGCTTTTGGGTGAGACTCCTTAGGGCAGAGCTTCCCGGACTCCAGCCAGCCCTCGGTTCCTGTCCTTCAGTGTGATCATCATCGTCTCTTGGTAATGTGGTCTGCTCACCAGCCAGCCAACCCTGTGGGTGAGTTACAGTCAGAGAGTGGATACTGAACTATCTGCTACAGTGAGCACAGCACTCCACAGGGTACCCAGCCATCTGTGCCAAAGAACAAGTGCCAAGTATATTCAGCTTCATTGTTGGCTCCTCTCTATGCTCAAGTATCTCTTTCTAGATGTTTCGCTTATATCAGGTAAGTACAGAAAGAATAAACAAAGTTACTACCTGACTGGTATCCACTGTGGGAAGGAGGTAACATTCTTCTTGCAGAAATCCTCTATATTTATAAGTGATTTTCTTGGTGCCACCCTCACTAGATATGGGGCCTTTAGCATCCCCTTCCCTGTAGGGATCAGAGAGAAAACCCTAGCACTCCTCAAGTCAATGCCTCTCAAATCTGAAGCTCCTTTGTCTTCTTAACTTTATAAAGTTGGGGGGGGTGGTCAGAGCTGGAATAGGAGTTTAGTCATAGAGATTATTCTTATCTATCCCCGAGAGATGGATAAATGACTGACTTACTCACTTTGGGCATGTTCCTCTTTAGAATATCAGCTCCTCTGTGTCCACTTCTCCTAGGCTTTGAGTTTTAGTCCTCCATTCCCAGACTACCTAGAAAGGGATTTTTAACAATTATGTGATGCTGTCTTAGCACCATGTGCAATGGTTACTCTACAAGAGGAGTAATTTTCAGTAATGGAACCAATTAAAAGTACTGTTAAATTTTGCATTTCTGTTAAATGCCAGATTCTTCCTCACTCTATCATTCCTATCACCCCTCCTGAGTTCCTTCCTATATATGCTCCAAGTTAAAGAGAAAAATAATTCATTTTATTATATGTTTGAAGTATTCCCCATTTACCTTGAGAACCTGGGACAGTTCAAACCTAAAGAAATCCCACTTTACCCACATGGCACCCAGTGTTCTGGACTCAGTGGGTGTTTATCAAACGCCCTGTCGTAGAAATAATCAGAAGACTGAAGAACTCAGGCATATCAGTTCTTGATCACTTGCTTGATGTGATCAAGATGACGATAGTAAAAAGTAATATATATGAATGAAAATAGAGATATTTTCCTCCAAAGAGTTAAAGTCTTTGTAAAAGTTATTATGTTTATTATGGAATATTTTATTTGAGATAAGTACTATTCATCTTCAGATTTCATGGATTTGAAATTTGACAAACTGATGCACACAGTGGCTTACTCCAGTGCTCATAATCTGAGTGGTTGAGGGAGCCAAATCCAAAACATGGGCTTTTGGAATTTCAGGCTAGAAAGGCTGGGTTGCATGAGCTCGGCTTAAAGGAGGTATCTTGCTAACCTTCTGTGCCCATCCCTGCCTAAGATCAAATTCCTTTATCCTAGAGAGATCTGGCACATTCGAGAACCTCAAATTGCAGGAAATAATTGAGGATGGCTTATTGTGATCTTTCGTATCATACGCAAACCTTATGAGGTCAGTGAGCTATGTGGAATAACACTGCTGCATCCTAGCCACGGAAATTATCTGTATGAATGGTTAGTTGACTGTGTCACTCCAAACCTCAAATATGTATAATGCTACTTTCATTCAAGTCATATGTGCTTAGAGCTCTTCAACACAGCATAAAGTTACTGTGAAAGCAACAGCTAGGCATAAATTCCACACTCCACCCAAAGCCATACTCAGTATTCTTAACCTGTAGATGCAGATTCTTCTGAAGATATCATCTTGGGCTTTCCCTGTCTTGTTTGTAAAAAGCAATACTGAGATGAACCATGTCTCAAAACACAGAAGTAACTTCTGACAGGACACATATTTATCTTCTGCCAGGATTATTTAGAAGATTTTTCTTAAAACTTGGCTTCTGAAAAAGAACAGCTGAGTTACAACATGTAATAGAGCAGTAATGATTTCTGGATGAGGGAAAAATGCCTTTAAAGGCATGGAACTATATTCACATACGCAAACGTGTTTATACAGACACATTCATGCATATGCTGATAAATTCGATTTTACTTCCTTTCTTTATAGCGCGGGGATAGAATTTGGCCAATACTTTAAAAACATCATTTTCTTTGCTTCCAAACTTTATTTCAAAACACGGACAGCCTAATGCTATCTGGTAAGGATAAATTGGAATACTATTTTTTTCTATATCTCATATATTACTAAGTCCCCCATATTCTGTCTCCCTCTTACTAAAAATAAATAGATCCTATATTTTTGCATTTACATCAGATGTCACACTGTGACAAGCCACTTGCTGCACCTGACAGAGAACTGTATCCATTTTTTATTAGTTCCAGTTCTCTTGGTAACTGAAATCCTAAGGAAGAAGTTGCTCTGCCCTGAAGAAGCCAGTGTTCTCTCCAGAGTCGAACAAATTGTCTTTCTTGCCAGTGCTGATTCCTTTGACACTCTCTGGAACTTGTCAAGGACGAGGAGGGTCAAGAATAGCTCTTCCATTTTAAGCTACATGACAAAACAGCAGAAAGTGTCCCATTTCAGCAAGACTGCATGAAGTTTATTCCTGTCATTGGTGCAATCAAATCAAATCTGTTCACCAGAAGTCAAGTGTATTAGCTCCATTTTTTTTTTTTTAATAAATTCAAGAATTAGAGAGCCATCTACTGGCCTAATCTTCCTAAGTGGTTTTCTAAACAGCTAGGGGACTGTCATGAAGAAGTGAATCATAGGCCAAAAACTTAAAGCCACACAAAAAGTATGTACCTTTCCCATTATATTTGGGGAAAAAGAAGTAAATGTTTCCTCCTTCTGAGACTAAAGAAGAAAATAGAAGTATAATTTCTAGGAAAGATGAGATAAAACGGAGTCTATATTAGATAAGTAAAACGAAATGATAATGAATATTAATTAACCAGTTAGTTAATCAGCAAGTAGTTATGAAAAATGTGCTATACGTTTAGGGTTTCTTTCCTGGATAATTACAAGACATGCTAATTCTTGTCAGAGAATTTATATGCTAATTTGAAATAAAAGAAAACAAAAACAGGGCACTGAATGCATGATATACCATTCTGGCATCAAAGCAAATATACAAGACTTACAGTTAGAACACCTGAGTCTAGGGGCACCTGGGTGGCTCAGTCGGTTAAGCATCTGCCTTTGGCTCAGGTCATGATCCCAGAGTCCTGGGATCGAGCCCTGCATCGGGCTCCCTGCTCACTGGGGAGCCTGCTTCTCCCTCTCCCTCTGCCTCTGCTCATCTGCTCATGCTCTCTCAAATAAATAAATAGAAATCTTTAAAAAAAAAAAGAACACCTGAGTCTAAATGTTGCATATACCACTTGGGAACCTGATAACTTGGAGCAGTTCACTAACCTTAGATGTTCTGTCTGAAAATTGAGGAAGATAATATATGCCTCATAATTTATTATAATAATATGCTCAAATTAAAAAAAATGTTATATACATGCAGGGTATAAATGCTGGAATCATAAAATCTAAATACATGAACTTCTGAGATCTAAACACTGTAAAAGGAGTAGTTAAGGCCAAAGTACCTATGGGTGGTGTCATAAAGAGGGCTGAGTAATGCATCCATAGGTGAAAGTGAGTTGGGTGGGCATTTTGTAAAGTATTTAAGTACTCTAAACATAGAACACATCAGTCTGAAGGGGGGGAAAAATGTTAAGACACACGATTTCCCTATGGCTGGTAGCAGTTTAATTTATAGTGAAGTGTTTGAAGGATGGGAGGGAGGACAGACTAAGGTGAAATTTAATCTCCAGCTAGCTGAACATAGGTTTTAAAAAATCAGCGAGGGAGAGAATAGAAAATCAAGTATGGAATAAAATGAAGGGAAGATGATAGAGATAAAGTTTCCAAGGGCATTAAGCTGAAAAGGGAGACTTCATAAAATAGAAGTGAAAACTTTGAAAGAGTCAAATTAGCTTGGAAAGCAGGAAGTAAAAATAATCGTGCTAATTGACTAAAATCTCTGGGATATCTAGAGGTTTTTGTCAGCGTTAGGACTATAAGGGGGGTACTTGGTACAGTCGCACAGAAGTGGAATGCAGTGACCCCGAAGAACACTGCTCCCTTCATTCAAAGCCCGCTGAAGATCAGGAATTTTGAACCCACCTAGACAAAAGATCTGAGATTCCTGGGAAGAGTCTTTGCAAAGGGAATTCTAAAGCCCACCTTTGTTTCAAGTATAAACGCAGATATGAATGTTTCTTCTTTGCATGACTTCATTTAAAAAAAATTGTGTTTCTTTAGAATGTAATAATAAAAAAGTCTGAAACCATCATTTTCCTTGTCAGTTTGCATAATGATAGTGAGTAATATAGCTGTCGTTAATTTTTAGACAATGAAGGTAAATTAATACTGGGCTCTTTTGTGTATTTTCCAAAGCCTTCCATATATTTAGTACCGATTAAAGAGCAGATTTGCCCCTTCAATATTTCTAATTTAAAAAAACTCATTAAACGTGATTTGTATCAACATTAACAGAACTAATGGAAAATGCTTAGGATGCTTAAATTCTTACATTCTATTTTCTGTATAAAACATTTAACCATCCACAGTCTATAATACAGAATTCAAACATAAACTCCATATTTTCTCACACATACCATCTTTAAAGGTCTAATTTACAGGATACTTCCTTCCTGAAGCAAGGTAAATCTTGGTACTGGAAAAGTCAGAAGGTGAAACTCACAAGCTCTTAAAGCACAGTCTGCTTAGTTAAGGGAACATCGCCACCTACAATGAACTAAAACTTATGCGTATGTGTCTCTTATTTTGCTTCCATTCCTTTCTTAATTGCTCTGCAAAATATCTCTTTTGTGCTTGAACATTTATTTCATCTCTCAAATGAAAATCCCATCCCCTTCCCTCTGAAGCCCCAGAGGTTTTACAGGATTCCTCACTTATGATATTTATATTTCCCTTGCATTTTAATTAGTGTTGTCCTTAATAGATTCTAGCATAAAGTGTTGCTTAAAATAGGTGTCGCCCTCTGGGAGGGGTCAATGGATTGGTGGATTACCCTCTCTCACAACACAAACCACAAGCACACACTCACACATCTCTTAGACCATATCTGGATGGAACAGGAAGGAGAACAGGGTGCATCATCCCACTAGGAATCCTGCTGTGTTGATGAGGCCCTTTACGCTAGGGATGGAGTCATTATACCTGATTAAAGGATCTAAGAAGAGGTTGCCAAAACTAGCTAGACATCGAAATGACCTGAACTTAAAAAACAGGGGGGGGGGGGGGGGAGGGAAGAGCTTACTTAGGCCTTATCTTAAAAATTTTGAATTATACTCCCCCCCAGGATTGAGTCCTAAAAGTTGTGTTTTAATAACCCCTTAGTGATTCTTATGCAATCATCCTACAATTCATATCGGAAAACAACTGGCTAATCCAAAAATACATGAAATCAGCTAAATCTTGAGATCTGAATTTAAATTAGTTTGAGGTATTTATGCCTTCTACCTTCTAACCTAGCCAACTAGAATTCCTTGTAAGGTTTTAGGGCTCAAGAGCAATTTAATGTTTTGTTTGCCTTCCTTTGCCTTGTTTTGTATGTTTCTGCCTCAAAGTCCATTCGGAGTGGAATACGTTTTTGCAAGCAGGATCCTGGATACTGTGTTAGAAATCAGGACAGCCTGGCATAATCTAAATTCTCCAGTCCCACCCCAGGTTTTCCATTACTTCTAACACTTACAACTTTGTCCTGGCATTAATAAGGTGAGTTTAAGGTGAATTGAATTGAAAGTTAAGGTTAGAATTTGAGAAGAAGCCATCAAATCATTAAGGCACACTTTTTAACAGAGATAAATTGAGCACAAAACCATAATTCAAACCATATTTTATAGCCTTGGAAACCTTTGGGGAGCTATGGATAAGTGTACGGATTTTCACATCAAACCATTGAAGTTCAAAGCACAAGTTCCATTTGCTTGCAATTATGTTGACGCAGTTTCATCTTTCGGAGACTCAGTTTCTTCATCTGTCAAATGGTGATAATTATACTGTTAACATCCTACGATTGTCAGGAGGAACACATGTCCTAACCCATGTAAATGTTCTTAGCGCAGTGTTCAGAAAATAAGTACTAACACCTGCTAGTTAACACTATTTTTACTATATCATTATCATCCTACTGCAAATTTAATACAGGCACACCTCAGAGATATTGCGAGTTTGGTTCCAGACTACAACAATAAAACAAATATTGCAATAAAGCGGGTCAGTGAGTGTTTGGTTTCCCAATGCATCTGCAGCTATGCTTACACTATACTGTAATCTATTACGTGTGCAATAGCATTACATTTAAAATATATATATACCTTGGGCACCTGGGTGGCTCAGTTGGTTAAGCGACTGCCCACGGCTCAGGTCATGATCCTGGAGTCCCGGGATCGAGTCCCGCATCGGGCTTCCTGCTCAGCAGGGAGTCTGCTTCTCCCTCTGACCCTCTTCCCTCTCATGCTCTCTCTCTACCATTCTCTCTCTCAAATAAACAAGTAAAATCTTTAAAAATATATATATACATACCTTAATTTCAAATAGTTTATTGCTAAAAAATGCTAACCCTCATCTGAGCTTTCAGCAAGTTATAATCACTGATTGCAGACAACCATAACATATAATAATGATAATAAGAAAAGGATTTGAAATAGCGCAAGATTTACCAAATTGTGACACAGAGACATGAAGTGAGCAAATGGTTTGGAAACATGGTGTCGACACACTTGCTCAATGCAAGGTTGCCACAAATCCTCAATGTGTAAAAATGCAGTATCTGTAAGGCAAAGCGAAGTGAAGCACAGTAAGATGAGGTGTGTCTATGATGGATGCCCTGAAACAGCTGGAGAATTCAAGCTGGTTTTCTTAGTTTTTTTCATCCCTAGTACACTTGGCCTGATCATCTCCAGTACTGTAAAGCCCAAGATAAAATTCGCCACAAGTAGATGCGCTTAGTACTTGGACTATTGCATCTTAACAGTGAACTAAACTCTGGAGCATGTGTCCCTCGCGTGTCCCTCATTTGCTTCCACTTCGTTCTCAAGCACACTGCAAAGTATCTCTTGCACGTGAAGTTCACAAACACAGAATTGCCAGAAGAAGCCTGGGGAAGTTTTGATTATAACCCCAGCAGCTCCCTTTGGGATCATGGGAAAATTGTTTAGTCTCCTTCCTTCTTATTCCATCTTTAAAGCAGAAAAAAAAGAAAATCTGTCCCAAACTTCAGCATTCCTACAGAAAAAATATCTGTGCGGGATTTAGTAATTACAAATACTGAAGGAGATGGCACTCGGAGATAAACTGATGAAAAGCCAAACCTTCAAGGAAAAAAAAAAAGATTAAGTATGTGTGTAATGATCCAGACTTTTGCCTCTACCATTTGGCTAGTTTTCATCTCGGTCTTGTTCATTGTAGTTGATTGAATAAATTGATCTCTTAACTGTGAGAGGTGGATGGATTCTGTACATCTCAGACAATCCCTGGTCTCTGCATATTTAATAGCTGCTGCAACATGCTGGGGGGTTTCATCTGTGCATATTTATGCCTTTGAAAATGATCTCAGTATGAGCTGTTAAATGTTATTGGATTTGGTCAATATTCCATGTGAAGTGGTAAGTACAGCTTAGCTTAAGTCACCTGACAAGTCCCTGTAAATTAAGGGTTTAATTTATAACACCTTCCAGAACGAAGGAATAAAACTAAAGTACCACTTAAAACTCACATCATATGATATGTCTATGTATCTCAAATCCTCCAGAGGCTGAAGCTGTTGAGCCAGCTGGACAACTGAAGAGAGTCTTACATTTTCATAAACGGAGTATCCTACAAATTTCTTTCCTCTCACTGTGGCACAAGGAGTCTCTTTCCTATTTAACCACAGCACTACCTTAAACAGATAATTTTTTAAAAGATTTTATTTATTTGATTGTCAGAGAGAGAGAGAGAGAGCACAAGCAGAGGGAGCAGCAGAGGGAGAGGGAGAAGCAGGCTCCCTGCTGAGCAAGGACCCCAAGGATACGGGACTGGATCCCAGGAGCCTGTGATCATGACCTGAGCTGAAGGCAGACACTTAACTGACTGAGCCACCCAGGCACCCCTTTATACAGATATTTCTGCATTTACCACGGTCATGAAATTTCCGTTTTGCATGCATTTTTTAATCTAAAATATAAAACCATTTTTTCCAGACATGAAGAAAACCTCTCAGGATTGAAGAGTAAACATTCTTAGAGATACAACAGTTAATGCCAGTGGAGGTTCAGTGGTCTGCCCAGGAGAGTTGGCAGGCTATAAGCAAAATAAAGAGCAGGCATTCTGGAAGTTAGTATTTAAGTATGGCTTTTGGATGCCGTCTGATGTGACTGAAGGAGATTGTTGATGTTATATGTCTTGGATAAGATTGTTTTGAATTGAAGTAAAAGGATGATCTATTAGCTTCATGAACTTAGAGGCCCAACTCTCCCTAGGTTGAGGAAGTTCTCCATCCTGAGTCTTTTAAATAGACTTTCTCTTTCCTCTCCTTCCAGAAATCCAGTGATTCTGATATGGGTACTTAGAAGGATATTCCATAAACTGTGTTGCTGTTCTTTTTCATTCTTTGTTTCTTTTTTTTTTTTTTTTAAAAGATTTTATTTATTTATTTGAGAGAGAGAGAATGAGAGACAGCATGAGGGGGAGGAGAGTCAGAGGGAGAAGCAGACTCCCCGCCGAGCAGGGAGCCCGATGTGGGACTCGATCCCGGGACTCCAGGATCATGACCTGAGCCGAAGGCAGTCGCTCAACGAACTGAGCCACCCAGGCGCCCCCATTCTTTGTTTCTTTATTGTCCTCTGAGTGGGTTGTTTCCAAGTTCCTGTTGTCTAACTCACTGAATTTGACTTTAATCTGGCTATTCTGCCATTGATACTTGCTACAGCATTTTTTATATCATTCAGTGAAACCTTCAGTTCCAGAATTTCCATTTGGTTCATAATAGAAGTTATGATTTCTGTCTCTTTGTGACATCTCTCATTTTGTTCATGGGTTGTTTTCCTGATTATGTTGCATTGTCTTTCTGTGTTATCTTGTAGCTCCTTGACTTTCCTCAAAATAGCTATTTTGAATTCTTCATCAGGTAATCACGGATCCCCATGTCTTTGGGTTTAGTGATCGGAGGATTATTATGTTCTTCGGTGATGTCATGTTTCCTTGATTTTTCACGTTCCTTAGAGTTTTGCACCTCTGTGTTTGCATTTGAAGTAGTGATCACATCCCCCAATCTTTACTAGTTACCTTTACTAGATATCTTTATTTGTGGACAGATGCTGAATTTTTAATGTTAAAGGGAGGAAAAAATGAGATATGTCTTATGTGCCATGATGTCTGGATATCATTCCAGATTATGTCTTTATTAAACATTTCTTTTTATATTTTATTCATCACGGGTTTTTGTATTAATTTTGAGGGTTTTAAAAAAAAAACTACGTTGAAACATTATTTATCTCAGTTACTGAGTTTTTTTTTTAATCCCCTTTTAAACCGTGTGCTCTAGAGGAAGGCCTATTTCCCTCACCCTAGTCTTGGCCCTGCTTTCCTGATTGCTCACTATGCAAATAGAAGTAGTCACCTTCTCCCTTTTATTTTGTACAAAATTATATTATTACACATCTCACACAATAGTGTTTACACATCTTTAAGCACTGCCTCCACACATTTAATCCTCAAAAAATTTAAAGTAGGTAATATTGTTTTTCCCATTCCACAGATGTGAACCTCGGTATTTGGAGATGACACAGAATTACCCAAAGCTACCTGCTAGTGAGTGGCAGACCAGGGATGTGAATTCTAGTCTAACTACAAATCCTTCACTTTTAAACAGAAGATTGTATTGCATGTATCCTTAGCTTGTGTCGGCCCCTGAAAGAAGAAGATGATCTAGACTGACTGATTCTGTTACAGTCAGGAAGGATAATTGTAAAGGTTGTAGGTCCTCCATCAGCCAATGGAAAATGAATTGTCTCATTTGAAGAATTAAGAGTTCTTACAGAGAGACTTAAGGTCAGCTGCCTGAAGCTAATTTTCTTCCCAAGGTTGTGCCCACAGTTCTAGGCTCTTCTTCTATTCCATAGTCCCTAGAATTGCCACTTTCTCTTCTGTCCTCAACACACATTTAATAGCAATCAATATGCACTTTAAACTGTCGCTGACAGGGGAAGGTGGAGTCTTGTTTCCCAATATTTCAGAGTAACTTGCTCCTGCAAAACTATTAGGTTTGTGTGACTTATTGGCCCACCAGGCTTCAAATAAAGTTATTTCAATAGATAATGAAAGTCTTCTAAGCTCACAAGACAAGGGACCCTTAATTAAAATCAATGAAGAAAAAAATCTGTAAAAACAATTAAGCTCTGAAGTTGAATTTTTAATTTGGGGTCTGAAGATCTTCTTGGGAAATTACTGAATCACTGGGATGATTTAATTTGGTTGCCTTGAATTAAGTTTTGGTGGGTTAGATATGGTCTCTCAGACATTGTATAATGTATAATCCTGAGAAGCATTATAGTGACAGTAAAAATCCAAAGAACAAATAAAACATTTAGGGAGTCAATTAGATTGTGGAATCCACTGTCTTCTGGAATAAATTCTTTCATTTGAAATATTTTACGGGCTGTGTGTTCCAGGAAAAATTAGTTGGAGCCATTTTCTCTGAGAAGTAAATGGAAGTTTAAATAGAAATTTTACTCAAGGAAAGATCTATGTTTCAGTCTCAGATTTTTTTTTTCTGGAATTCAGTATATTGACATAAATAAGGCAGTAAACAAAACAATCATAATTGCATAATTTCTTTATAAACTGTTATATAAAGTAGGCAAAGTCATGAATGTTAACAGGAATAGTTGTCTTGTTACTCATTTGAATAGGCATCTGTTTTTTTCTATGGCCCAGTATTAGTTGAATGTCCTTTGGACAACTCTTACCTTCTTTCTTTCTATACGGTCTTTGGTTTCACAGGACTAACTCATCCCCAGCTCCACTGGATACATGTGATTCAAGTCAAAGCCAATATGCCATTCCATTTGCCAAGGTCAGGGATGACCATGTGATTCAATTCAGTCCGAAAATCAACAAAGAAAACAAAAATGAGGACTAAGGTTTTATGTTTAAATGATTGAAGTAGTAGAATCTCTCTCTCTCTCTATGGACTTGAATGAAGAACATTTGAGCCTGAATCTTCTAGAGCCACCACATGAAGAGAGAAAAAAGAAATGGAGAGAAGCCAAAACATAATGATATCATTTGGACTCCTGGATCAAACTTATTCTGAAGCCTACACCTAAGTTTTTTTTAAGACTATTACTCTTTATGCATAATACAGTTTGGATTTGGTTTTCTCTTGTCTGCAAATAGTGAAGTAAATATCTCTGAGGAAAATTATTATCTCTCATCTGACTTTAAATCAGGTGACACAGTTTCATGAATAAAATGTATACCTTTGCTCAGGCTACATTAATTGGAAATAACTAATTCTCATTCTCTGAGAAAGCTTTTCTTGTGTGAGATATAGAATATATATATATATAGTCCATAGATACTTAATCTATTTGGAGATTTTTCTCATTCACCTCAAATTTGCATATGTGCAACCACTGAATAGGTCTTCAAAAAAATTCAGCCTTTAAATTTTATGAGACCCTTTCTCTTCTGAAAGTATGACTTAAGCCAATAGGGCATCATAAAACAAGATAATAATCTGAGATTTCACAATTTATTATATAGGACTGATCTTACTATGGTCAATTGACAGTAGTAATAGACAGATAAGGAGTGAATAGAGAAAGCTACAGTTCCAAAGTGAATTCAGAGTAGCGATGGTTGACTAATGGTTGAAGAGCATTCATTACATTGAAATGAAAAAAGTTTAAATAATTTGAAATATTATTATTTAAATCAATGTGACCTAGTTTCTTTAATTTCTTATATCTATGAACTGTTATCGAGTAAGTTACTATTGTACCATCAGGAAAATGGATCGTTTCTGATAATTAAATCCCTTCCTAAAATGTTTATGTAGGGGTCAAAAAGAGAGACAGCCAAACTAATGATATACAATCGTATGAATTTTCACTTCCTTGGTTGAGTCAGTCTTGCATGAACACAGTCTTTAGGAAATCCATGCCCAAATACTTTGGTTAATGATGAACTGTTCTGCAATTGTTTAACTAACTCCCTTTGGCTTTTCTTTCCCATCTGTAATGGGTGACACATCCCCCACTGACTCACTTTTGACTTTAAATTATGAAATGATGCCAAAGCTCTTTGCAAAAATAAAGTGTTCTGTATGTGATTCATAATCAAAATAATGATGTTAACCTCTACAGAGTCTCCTAAAAATAATTATGCTTCATAGACTCCAAATCAGTACAGCTGGCTTGAGTTTCATTTTTAAACCCACATTAAGTTAGAAGCATTTGATCAAGTAAACCTAGCTTAAAAGCAATAGACAAGCTAGAGAGGAGATGGAATATCTAGTTAAGAAGAAACCAAATGGAAGGAGTCAGAATGTGGTTTTTGGCAATTTGTATACATAAACACAGGTCTACTCCCCAAAGCAGGGAAGTAATTCCTTGTTTAAAACAAAACAAAGCAAAACAAACAACGACAACAAACAAAGAAAGGGTTGCTAAAGCCAGAATAAGTCCATAGCTTTTGAAAAAACAATGGTAACAGTTGGCATTTATTGAGGGTACTGTCTGCATAAGAAACTAGCTAAGCTACATACATATATTTTCCAAATTATTTCATATAACAACTTCAGAAGTTGTGTATTATTAAATCCCTCTTTTTACAGAAAAAGAAACTGAAATTTCAAGAGATTAACTAGCTTTACCAGAATTATAAATTAGTTAATGACAAAGAGGTATTCACACAAAGCTTGATTAGTTGCCAGAAACTATAATTTACAGCAAGAAGGACCATATACCCCATGTATTAGGTCATGTGCACCTAAAAATATTAATTTTGCTTACACTTAAGCAACACGAGCTACAATTCTATTTTTAAAGCAGTTCATAAACTAAATTTCCCCTTTCTTTTTTTCTTTCTTTCTTTCTTTTTTTCTCTCTCTCCTTTTCTCTTCCTCTCTAAACAAAGAACACAAATCCTTTCAAACAGATCCTTCCTTTCAAAGACTAGTCTTCACACCTTTCCTTCTAATCATCGGTTCCTCTAAGATATTTAAAATATCAGAGGAGAGAATAAACTGCTATCCACTTAAGTTTTATGCAGTGCATCAATAACATGTGTATGTTTCTCTTATCCCATCCTCCCTCCCTTCTTTCCTTCCTTCCTTCCTTCCTTCTTTCTTTCTCTCCCTCCCCCCTCTTTCTTTTTTGTCATCTCACTGACCAGTCTCAACTGTGATAGAGACAAATGACAATCACAGAAGATTTTTTTCACAAATCCTTCTAATTATACCAAACTGTGGTTGAAGATTACAATACAGTTCCGAGGAAACACAAAAATGTTCAGTGGGTACTTCAAACTATCAGTGACAGAACCCCAGTGTAATTAGCTTAAGCAATAAAAAATGTTGAGCAGATTTATTGAATGATATAACTGGTTATTCCAAGGGCAGATGTAGCTTCAGGCATAGCTGGAACCAAGAACTAAAAAAAATCACAGAATCTTCCACTTCCTTCCCAGCCACACCCACCCATCCCTCAGTTTGGCTTCCCAGTATAGGTCTCATCCTTTTGGTAGGGCAATAACTACCAACAGCTTCAGGACCACAGACTCAATGTAACAAGTGAGCAGAATGAAGTTTATTTTTCTTTCTAGCAGCTGTGGATCAGTTTCAGGTAAGGAGTATGATCACTTGCCTGGATCACATGCTCAAATTACAGACCAGTCAATGCCACCAAGATGTGGTGTCTGGGGAGGTGCAGGCCCATAAATAACTTTCCCTATTCTAATCGTGAGGAAGGCATACTGGGAAGACAAAGAAGACATATATTCAGTATAGAGGCTGCTGTTTTTGTGTACACCATGTATAATATCTTATTTAGTCTTTATAAACCTCTGAAAGATAGCATTATTATTATTTTAGAAAAATTGAAGTTCAGAGATCTTAAGTCTATTATAACACAATGAGTGTTATCTTCAACACATGCTCATGCTCTAAACCATAATGCTATGGCTCTAGGAATGACTGATGTTACTTACCTATCAAAGATGAAAAAAAATGTTCTTCCTCTCTGCCAAAGCTATGAAGATTCAATAGACCATATTGGGTACCTAGAAATTGAGAAAATCCTCCATTCCCTTTCAATTTGACCTAGGGTTTCCAGAACTTTCTGCATAGCCAGACTTATCTGTAAAGAAATGGAATCTGACTCTGCTTAGAGCTTCACAAACTGTAATGAAAACCTCCTTGCTACTTTATTATCACGGTGGGGATGTTTATGCTGCTCAGCATTCTGATTCCTGCTTTCCTTCCCAACCTGATTGAGGCTGATTAAATTAGGCATACTGGCATGCAAGCTATTAAAAAAAAAAAAAAAGCTCATTTATAGGAAGAAAGAGATTAAAATAAGAAATATAGTACAGGCTCTTCTTTTCTTTTCTACCCCTCTTGGACCAAGACTGGGATAAAGACTTCACTCTGATACAGATTTGCAACAAAATATGGAACTATCTCAAGTGGAAATAGTGATTGTAAAGGAATGAGCCCCCTGGCTATGAGTAGTTCTCCAATTATTTATCTTAGAAAAGCAGAGAATAAAAGGGACAAGGTTCTGTCCCTTTGGAAGACTCCATTTTCATGGCCCCAGGCTGTTTGGCCCAGAGCTAGATCAGGTGGTGTCTCCCTTAAAGCTTACTTGTCCACAGGGAAGACAGCATTATTACTGGTTAGTTCTAAATCTCCTAATGTCTTTGCTCTGCTTTAAAATGACCTCCTTTTAAGTGTTTTTGTTCTGTTATCTTTAAAAAATTCTCCTTTGGACTCTAATACTGGACCTCTTTGGCTGATATGCAAAAGCTGGATGTAATTATTAGTGCAAGATATTGTAGGACATATATTAGCCTCATTTCAATATCACTTTCCAAGCTTATATGTAAGTTGACATAAACAAAATCAGCAGTGTAGTAAGTACAAAATACCAGTGTGAGGTTGTACCAGGGCTGTAGGCAACAGATTACGTCCCTGACTTCTAAAGTCATTTTTACTCAGAACATTTAGTCAATTCAACCCAATCAATATTTATTAAACACTCACTGAAAACTGAGCAGTATTTTAGGAGATCTTCAAACCATTTGTGAAAGGTATAAGTGATTACCCAACTGCTGGGGAGGCCATTCATGCATCCTATGCCAACTACAGCTTTGGAAAGGTGAATAGCCACATTCTTAACTGTGCATCTAGACCTGAAATCCCCAAGGGCATTCCTAAAGTCCTGAAATTTTAATCTTAGATATTTAGAAGCACCACAACATCTTACTTTTGCAAAAGTATTATTTTCCAGAGAAACCCAGAGTATGGCGATTCTAGAAGGAGACCTCAGAATAGGGTGGGTATTTATAGGTCTCAGTGTAGACTGGTGTGGTAGGTGGTGACACCCAAATAGAAGACGAAGTTTTAATTATACCATTAAATGACGGAGCATTTCATTGTCCAATGCTGGATTTGGTTTCCATCACTTCTGAGGGTTATGGACCCTTAAAATGTTGCAGTTGGTACCGGCTGATACTTACTCATATTAGACCAAGGACTATGAGCTAGTAATGAAGATGCTGAGAAATCCTTCTTACTAGTCCCTAGATACCAAGTATTATAAAGCAATGTCATCTTTTACTTTTTCCTTTCGTAGTTAATCTCAGTATTAAGGATACTATGTAAAAAAAGATGAAATTGCCTATATGAGGATTACACAAGGATTAGATGAGTATTAGCGTTCTCAGCTCCTGTTCTCACCAAAATCTTAGTAAGACCTCTTGCTATTCATCCTTGAAAGATCCCTTACACTCAAATAAATTGTTGATTTTGACAAGCACAATGGCCTACTCAAAAAGGTATTAACACACAGTAACTTTATGCCAACAGATACATTAAATCTCCAAATTTAATGGCACATAAAAAAATAAAGTCACAGTGTTTGCTTAAGAGGTCAACATCACTTTCTTCTTGGAACCAATTTAGAATATGACTTAGAGAGCATAAAAATCTACTTGCAAAATAGTTTATTCTTATTTTTCTTGTTATTTTTAATTGCATCTTTTCATTTTATTATTCCCCATTTTGTTTTCAAGTCAGCTAGATTGAAGTATGATTAAAATATTAAACCAAGTAGAGTATAAGTTGGCCCTCAGTTGAGAAAAAAAAATTGATGATGGTACTCAGGAAAATTTGAATATTTGTGTAATTATTTGCTGAATTAACTTTCAAACAATCTAAAAAAAACCTAGAATGATATTGATGCTTCTCTCTCTCTTTGTCTCTCTCTCTCTCTTTCATCTATTATCATCTATCTATCATCTATCTATTGTCATCTTCTATATATATATATATATCTAAGTTTGCTCCAGGTCCCACTGCCAGTTTGGAAAATCACTGACTCTCTTTTTCTGAAAAATGATACAGATACTGAAATAGGAAGGTAACAGGGAAATGCAGTGGAAATTATCTGAGGTTTTGTTAGCAATATAAAGCCTCCTACTAAAATCTTGCCTGGAGACACTCCCAGGCCCAGTCCCCAGACTTCAGGAGAAGTTTAGCCTACTTCAACCACAATAGACTATAAAGCCTTACTATGGAAAAGAGATTGAGAGAAATCAGCTTATTCTCACTAAATAAGAAAAGAATCCATAATGATCTAACCTCAGTTTATCAAATTGCATCTGAGTTGAATGTTCAAGCAAACACCGCTCACATAAAGTAATAGATCCACATAAAAGAGAATGCAACCTTGAAATTAAGACTTTAGTCAGTTGAAACAAAAAGAAATAGTAAATACTCCACTCCAAACCCTCTGAGTGAGAAAGGGAGAGATCTTGGGATGAGAGCTGATAAGATAGGATTTAGAGTGAAGAGGGAGATGAAGGGGAGAATAACTTTTGGAAGCAGTAGTAGTGTTGGGGATGACTTATTGGTTAGTCACTGGAGATTAGGACTGGCATGCATCTTTCTGGATCAGTTGCCTAACTGGCTAGTTACCTTTACTGAGCAGAGCTTCTCACATATTACTGAGATGTCCCTACCCCCCAAACCTCCATGTGGTCTTCTGTATCCAGAAGATGTTTACTAGTGTGTATTTATTGTGATGGACTTAGCTTTAAATTTATCAGTAGGCAATATTTTGCATTCAAATTGGAGTGTAACTTCTAATGATGCTTGCATTAAGATGCTTCATGAATATCGTTCTAATAGAAATATTAGGTTAACAGAATACTTCAGTGTTTGTAGAGCTTTCTCCTATATTGTTTCTTTGAACCCACCACCACCTTGTAAAATTGGCAAAGTAGATATATTTTATTCCATTATATAGAAGAGAAATGTAAGCTTTTAGGTCTTAAATAACTGCCTTAATTTACATAGCCAGTAAAGGGTCTATATGTAGCTTTGTAATGGAAAAGGAAGTAGAATAGGGCACTTTGACAATCAGTCTCTAAGTAGGCACTTTAGTGATGGAAATCTACAGGTTGACCAGTCCTTGTAGCAACTAATGAAGGAAGCCCTGACAGAGATGTTTTAAATATACAGATAAAATATGCAATTTTAGGGTTTTATCATTTATTTATTCACTCCATTTATTTTCAATGCTATTGTAAATTATTATGGAACTATCTTCTAGTCCCATAACTAGAATATTTTTAATAGCTTAATGTGCTCTACTCCAATCGCATGCCCTGATGTTCTAATCTTCCCTAGAATTTACCACACTATTGAATTTTGTGTTTACCATATATATAATATATATACCATGTATACATATATGTATATCACATATATATGCCTAAACACAAGTATACCATATCTATATCTACCTATATGTGGATATCCTATGTTTTTATAAATACATGTATACACTCAGCTATATATTTAGCATACACACATGCATGCACACATATACACACACATAAAAAAATAAATAAAACATAAAATCACGTATCCTACTTACCTCTCTAGATCGGTGAGGTGAGGTTATGTGAATATTCAGCTTTACCAGACAATGCTAAATCGTTTTCTGAAGTGACCGTACTGACCTACACTTTCATCAACAATGTATAAGACTGTACTTTGACAGTGGGTACTGTCAGACTTTTTAGCTTTTTCTAATCAAATGATTGTAGAATGGTTTCTCGTTATGTCCTTAATTTGCATTTTTCTGGTTACTGGTGAGCTTGATGTTTATTCATATGGCTATTAGTTACATGCTCAAGTCTACTTCCATTGACATTTCCTCATTGACAGGTAGGAATCCTTAGTTGATTAAATGTACTGCAAATATTTTCTCCCAGCTTTTAAGTTATCTTTTCACATTTTTTTAAGGTGTCTTTTGATGAACCAAACTATCTGATTTTATTCAAGTCAAAGCTTTTCGTCTTTGTAGTTATGCTCTGGACTTTCTGTGTTTGCTTAAGAAATCCATGTCCTCAGGTGAGAAAAGTGTTCATTTGTTATTTTTAGAAGTTTCAAAATTCTTTTTTTGGTATTTAAATGCTTAATCCATCTGGAGCTTGGTTTTGTGCATGGTGTTAGCTAGAGATCTGATTTTTAACATAGGCATAATAAATTTCTTATCTGCATTTTTTGGACAACTCCTTTCTCAGTAATTTGCTATGCTATCTCTTTCATATAATAATTTTCATTATGTGAGTCAGTTTCTGAGCTCTCTATTCTTCTCAGTTGGTCACCGTTTTCTTCCCTGCACAAACACCACATTGTCCTAATTACTGGTACTTCGTCATGCCTTTGTATCTGCCCCTCCTAAATCTGCTTTTTCAAAAATAGCTTGGATCTTTTTCCCAATTTGCAAGTCTACACACATTTTCTACAACATTATTTTACTGTGAGATATACTTACAGAAAAGTGCATAAAATATAAATGTGCAGCTGCATAAAATATTATAATGTTAATACAAAGAAATAGAACATGCTTTTCTAAAAACGAAAACAAAAACAAAAAAACATGGCTTTCTTTCCAGAAGTCCCCCAAATTCCTCTTCTCTCTGAATGAAATCAATGTACTACTTTTCGTGATAATCGCTTACCTGCTGTGCTTTATAATTTTATCATCTAAGAATGGATGCACATCTTAGCAATATAGTTTAATTTTGACTTCTTTTAAATATTGTATTAGTGGATAAATATAGTATTACATTCTGTTTGGCTTCTTGGAAATAAGTTACGTTTTTAAGATTCATTCATGTTGTGCCATACAGGTATAATTCATTCATTTTTATGTCTATATAGTATTCCACTGCATGAATATATACCACAATTAATCTATCTTAGGGAAATTTCTGTTGTTTCCAGTTTGGAGCTGTTAAGAACAGCATCTCCATGAATCGTTGCAAATATCTTCTTAGATGCATGCACACACCTTTCTATAGAGTAATCCTGGCACTTAAATTAATTGTCATAAGGGATGCATGAATTAAAGTTTGATAGATAAATGCTGAACTGGATAGACCAATGTGTATGTCCATAAGAAGTATTTAAAAGTTTTTGTTACTGTATAATTTCACTACTGATAGTAAAGTTTTTTGTTTTCTTATAGTAATATTTTTAGCTACTCTAATGAATAAGTATTGGTCTATCATGGTTTAAATTTGCATTTTTCTGATTACTAACAATACTGAGTCCATTTCCATATAAATATTGGCCATATATATTATTTCTGTTGTAAATGTCCATTTTATTTTCTATTTGGTCCTTTGTTTCACATATTGAGTTTAGAATTTTAAACAATATTGTAGATAGCTTTTTGTTGGCTAAATTTGTAGTAAATATCTTATCCAACTCTATGGTTTGACCCCCCCCCCAATGGTGGTCTCTTTCTCTCTCTCCCATTTCGTGAACAGAAGTTTTAAATATAAACATAGTCAAATTCAATGATGTTTTTCCTTTGCTATTTGTGCATTTTGTATACTGTTTATGAAATCTTTTCCTATCTCAAAGCATGAAGGGATTTTTCTGTAATATATTCTAAAGTTGAACATAGTTTTTATGTTGTATATTTGGTGCTCCTTTATAATTACATTCATAATCCATATGGAATTGATATTTTGGGGTATGGTATAAGGTAGGGGTTAATATTCATTGCCCCCTTCCTGACTCCGGATATCAAACTGCTCTCAAAAGTTTACTGACAAGACTGTTTTCTCCCCATTTTTATTAAATGCCACCTCTCCCTCAAATTAAGTGTCAGTGGGATATGTTTGTGTTATGTGTTTATCCTTGCTTCAATACTATACTATTTTAATTATAATAACTTCATATATATTGTATGCATTCTTATCATTGTTTTCATCTTCTAGAACATCTCAGCTATTTTTAGTTCTTTGCATTTCCTTATGATATATTTTTTTTAATTTTAAAATTACCATTTTTTATAACATTTTAATGACTGGAATGTTTGTTTCTTATTGTGGTCCTTCCAATATGTGAGTTCAACAGAATTCTTTTTTTAATTTTTTATATTAACATAGAATATATTATTTGTTTCAGGGGTACAGGTCTGTGATTCATCAGTCTTACACAATTCACAGCACTCACCATAACACACACCCTCCTCAATGTCCATCACCCAGCCACCCCATCCCTCCCACCCCCGTCCACTCCAGCAACCCTCAGTTTGTTTCCTGAGATTAAGAGTCTCTATGGTTTGTCTCCCTCTCTGGTTTCATCTTGTTTAATTTTTCCCTCCCTTCCCCTATGATCCTTTGTCTTGTTCTCAAAATCCTCATATTAGTGAGATCATATGATACTTGTCTTTCTCTGATTGACTTCTTTCACTTAGCATAATATCCTCTAGTTCCATTCACGTTGTTGTAAATAGCAAGATTTCATTTTTGATGGCTGCATAATATTCCATTCTATATTCCATATGATATTTTAAATGGATTGCATTGAAACAATGAACCATCAATGGGAAATCTGTATCTCTTATTGTTAATTCTTCCAATCTATGAAGATTGTGTATTTTCTTAATTATTCCAGCATTTTTGATAGTTTTCTGTGAAGTGACCTTTAAATATCTTTAATTTTATGTGGAAATATTTTAAAGATTTATTCCTAGAGATTTGTTCTTTCAGATGCTATTATAATTAGTATTTTCAAATTTCATTTTTGATTTGCATCAAAAATTTAGAAGTAAAATAGATTTTTTTGTTATAATGAATTTGTATTCCTTGTTAAAGAAACAAACAAATAATCATGTTTATTTTTTTATTAGAATTATATTATATTAAATCTTTATAGCAAAGTGGTGGGAACATTTATCTTTATGATATCATCTTTTTATCCATGAACATGGGTTATATTCTCTTAGGTCATTCAAGTTACCTTTGATAAATTTTATAATTTTATACATATATAATTTTATACATATCTTGCACAGTTTCTGTAGGTTTATTTCCAAAAAATTTATACTTCGTAATTATTAAAATCACTCTCTTTTTACACATTGAATTTTTTATTTTTTTGGCTATAGTATAGCTATATGATTGACTCATGTTAAGTTTATATCATTAACATTCATAGATGTTTCAATATTAAAACATCCATGTGTTACTAAGATAAGTCAAATGGTTTTAATTTTATATTGACTTTGGGCTGCTTATATTTTTAGGAGGTGTTTTTGTTTTTGTTTTGTTTTTTTCATTCAAACTTAAATGTGAGGAAATGGGACCTTAAAATTTCCTTTCTTATACTATTTCTCACTACTTTGGTATCAAAAATATACTATTCACAAGTAAAGAGCTGGAAAACAATCCATTTTTTTCTCATTTTTTAATGTTTATTTATTTCAACTCATTTATTAATCTATCTAGGCTAAACAGGATCCTTTTTTAAACGACTCTCCAATTTCTTTTTTTTTTTTTAAGATTTTATTTATTTATTTGACAGGGAGGGACACAGCGAGAGAGGGAACACAAGCAAGGGGAGTGGGAGAGGGAGAAGCAGGCTTCCCGCGGAGCAGGGAGCCCCATGTGGGGCTGGATCCCAGGACCCTGGGACCATGACCTGAGCCAAAGGCAGATTCTTAACAACTGAGCCACACAGGCGCCCCAAAATGACTCTCCAATTTCTAAGAGTATTTGTGATTCTATTTCTTTTTAAGTTAGTTTTAGGATGATACAAGCTTTCCATTTTATTGGTAGTAAATTTCACAGAATTCTCTCTTGATTCTAAAGATACGTTTTATCTGGGTGATTGTCCCTTTCATTTATAATACAATACTCCCCCATTTTCCCTGGTTTCGCTTTCTGTACTTTTGATTACCCGCAGATGATTCTCCTTCTGATGTAACATCAGAAGGTCAATTAGTAGCCTAACACTACATCACAATGCCTATGTCGTTCATCCCACTTCACCTCATCACATCCCTATTTTATCTTCTTACAAGAAGGGTAAGTACAGTACAATAACATATCTTAAAAGAGATCACATTCATATAACTTTAATTATAATGTATTATTGTGATTGCTTTATTTTATTATTAGTTACTGTTAATTTTCCACTGTGCCTTATTTATAAATTAAACTTCATCATAGCTATGTATGTATAAGAAAAAAAAATTGTATATATAGGGTTTGATATAATCTATGATTTCAGGCATCCACCAGGGGTCTTGGAACATAGGCCCTGCAGATAAGAAGGAGGACTATTGTACCAGATTTTTTTTTCTTTTCTGTCTTCCTTTTTTGTTTGTTTGTTTTGACCAATTGTGCAAGAGGTTTGCCTGTTTTACTAGGCATTTCCAGACACCAACTTTTGTGACTATATATTCTTTTTATTTCTTAGTGGATTTTTGCTTTTATCTATGTTTTCTTCTTTGTAGTTTGGTTATTCTGTTTTTTTTTTTAATTTCTTAAACTGAAAAAATAATTTATTTGGTTTTCAATCTCTTATTTTCTTTTTTTAATTTTTTTATTGTTATGTTAATCACCATACATTACATCATTAGTTCTTGATGTAGGGTTCCATGATTCATTGTTTGTGCATAACACCCAGTGCTCCACGCAGAATGTGCCCTCTTTAATACCCATCACCAGACTAACCCATTTCCCCACCCTCCTCCCCTCTAGAACCCTCAGTTTGTTTTTCAGAGTCCATCGTCTCTCATGGTTCGTCTACCCCTCCGACTTCCTCCCCTTCATTCTTCCCCTCCTGCTATCTTCTTTTTTTTCTTTTTTCTTAACCTATGTTGCATTATTTGTTTCAGAAGTACAGATCTGTGATTCAACAGTCTTGCACAATTCACAGCACTCCCCATAGCACATACCCTCCCCAGTGTCTATCCCCCAGCCACCCCATCCCTCCCACCCCCCACCACTCCAGCAACCCTCAGTTTGTTTCCTGAGATTAAGAATTCCTCATATCAGTGAGGTCATATGAGATATGTCTTTCTCTGATTGACTTATTTCACTCAGCATAACACCCTCCAGTTCCATCCACGTCGCTGCAAATGGCAAGATCTCATTCCTTTTGATGGCTGCATAATATTCCGTTGTGTATATATACTACCTCTTCTTTATCCATTCATCTGTCGATGGACATCTTGGTTCTTTCCATAGTTTGGCTGTTGTGGACATTGCTGCTATAAACATTGGGGTGCACGTACCCCTTCGGATCCCTACATTTGTATCTTTGGGGTAAATACCCAGTAGTGCAATTGCTGGATCGTATGATAGCTCTATTTTCAACTGTTTGAGGAACCTCCATACTGTTTTCCAGAGTGGTTGCACCAGCTTGCATTCCCACCAACAGTGTAGGAGGGTTCCCCTTTCTCTGCATCCCCGCCAACATCTGTCATTTCCTGACTTGTTAATTCTAGCCATTCTGACTGGTGTGAGGTGGTATCTCACTGAGGTTTTGATTTGGATTTATTTATTCTGTTTTTTTTTTTAATTTCTTAAACTGAAAAAATATGTCAGAGAATGATATTCGCTGTAGGTTTTTCATAGATGGCTTTTATGATGTTGAGGTATGTACCCTCTATCCCTGATGTCAAGCGATGTTGAGCACTTTTTCATGTGTCTGTTGGCCATTTGGATGTCTTCTTTGGAAAAATGTCTGTTCGTGTCTTCTGCCCATTTCTTGATTGGATTATTTGTTCTTTGGGTGTTGAGTTTGATAAGTTCTTTATAGATTTTGGATACTAGCCCTTTATCTGATATGTCATTTGCAAATATTTTCTCCCATTCTGTCAGTTGTCTTTTGGTTTTGTGGACTGTTTCTTTTGCTGTGCAAAAGCTTTTTATCTTGATGAAATCCCAATAGTTCATTTTTGCTCTTGCTTCCCATGCCTTTGGCAATGTTTCTAGGAAGAAGTTGCTGCGGCTGAGGTGGAAAAGGTTGCTACCTGTGTTCTCCTTTAGGATTTTGATGGATTCCTGTCTCACGTTTAGGTCTTTCAACCATTTGGAGTCTATTTTTGTGTGTGGTAGAAGGAAATGGTCCAGTTTCATTCTTCTGCATGTGGCTGTCCAATTTAGCCAACACCATTTGTTGAAGAGACTGTCTTTTTTCCATTGGACATTCTTTCCTGCTTTGTCGAAGATTAGTTGACCATAGAGTTGAGGGTCAATTTCTGGGCTCTCGATTGTGTTCCATTGATCTATGTGTCTGTTTTTGTGCCAGTACCATACTGTCTTGATGATGACAGCTTTGTAATAGAGCTGGAAGTCCGGAATTGTGATGCCACCAGCTTTGCTTTTCTTTTTCAATATTCCTCTGGCTATTCAGGGTCTCTTCTGGTTCCATACAAATTTTAGGATTATTTGTCCCATTTCTTTGAAAAAAGTGGATGGTATTTTGATGGGGTTTGCATTGAATGTGTAGATTGCTCTAGGTAGCATTGACATCTTCACAATGTTTGTTCTTCCAATCCATGAGCATGGAACGTTTTTCCATTTCTTTGTGTCTTCTTCAATTTTTTTCATGAGCATTTTATAGTTTTCTGAGTACAGATCCTTTGCCTCTTTGGTTAAATTTATTCCTAGGTATCTTCTGGTTTTGGGTGCAATTGTAAATGGGATCGACTCCTTGATTTGTCTCTCTTCTGTCTTGTTGTTGGTGTATAGGAATGCCACTGATTTCTGTGCATTGATTTTATATCCTGCCACTTTACTGAATTCCTGTATGAGTTCCAGCAGTTTTGCGGTGGAGTCTTTTGGGTTTTCCACATACAGTATCATATCATCTGCAAAGAGTGAGAGTTTGACTTCCTCTTTGCCGATTTGGATGCCTTTGATTTCTTTTTGTTGTCTGATTGCTGTGGCTAGGACTTCTAATACTATGTTGAATAGCAGTGCTGAGAGTGGACATCCCTGCCGCATTCCTGACCTTGGGGGAAAAGCTCTCAGCTTTTCCCCATTGAGAATGATATTCGCTGTAGGTTTTTCATAGATGGCTTTTATGATGTTGAGGTATGTACCCTCTATCCCTATACTCTGAAGAGTTTTGATCAAGAAAGGATGCTGTACTTTGTCAAATGCTTTTTCTGCATCTATTGAGAGGATCATATGATTCTTGTTCTTTTGTTAATGTATTGTATCACGTTGATTGATTAGCAGATGTTGAACCAGCCTTGCAGCCCAGGGATAAATCCCACTTGGTCATGGTGAATAATCCTTTTAATGTACTGTTGGATCCTATTGGCTAGTATTTTGGTGACAATTTTTGCATCCATGTTCATCAAGGATATTGGTCTGTAATTCTCTTTTTTGATGGGGTCTTTGTCTGGTTTTGGGATCAAGGTAATGGTGGCCTCATGAAATGAGTTTGGAAGTTTTCCTTCCATTTCTATTTTTTGGAACAGTTTCAGGAAGAATAGGTATTAATTCTTCTTTAAATGTCTGATAGGATTTCCCTGGGAAGCCATCTGGCCCTGGGCTTTTGTTTGTTGGGAGATTTTTGATGACTGCTTCAATTTCCTTAGTGGTTATAGGTCTGTTCAGGTTTTCTATTTCTTCCTGGTTCAGTTTTGGTAGTTGATTACATCTCTAGGAATGGACCCATTTCTTCCAGGTTATCTAATTTGCTGGCATAGAGTTGCTCATAATATGTTCTTATAATTGTTTGTATTTCTTTGGTGTTGGTTGTGATCTCTCCTCTTTCATTCATGATTTTGTTGATTTGGGTCATTTCTCTTTTCTTTTTGATAAGTCTGGCCAGGGGTTTATCAATCTTGTTCATTCTTTCAAAGAACCAGCTCCTAGTTTTGTTGATCTGTTCTACTGTTCTTTTGGTTTCTAGTTCATTGATTTCTGCTCTGATCTTTATTATTTCTCTTCTCCTGCTGGGTTTAGGCTTTATTTGCTGTTCTTTCTCCAGCTCTTTAAGTGTAGGGTTAGGTTGTGTATTTGAGACCTTTCTTGTTTCTTGAGAAAGGCTTAATTTGCTATATACTTTCCTCTTAGGACTTCCTTTGCTGCATCCCAAAGATTTTGAACAGTTGTGTTTTCATTTTCATTGGTTTCCATGAATTTTTTTAATTCTTCTTTAATTTCCTGCTTGACCCATTCATTCTTTAGTAGGATGCTCTTTAGCCTCCATGTATTTGAGTTTTTTCCGACTTTCCTCTTGTGATTGAGTTCTAGTTTCAAAGCACTGTGGTCTGAAAATATACAGGGAATGATCCCAATCTTTTGGTACCGGTTGAGACCTGATTTGTGACCTAGGATGTGATCTATTCTGGAGAATATTCCATGGGCACTAGAGAAGAATGTGTATTCCGTTGCTTTGGGATGGAATGTTCTGAATATGTCTGTGAAGTCCATTTGGTATGGTGTGTCGTTTAAAGTCTTTATTTCCTTGTTGATCTTTTGCTTAGATGATCTGTCCATTTCAGTCAGGGGGGTGTTAAAGTCCCCCACTATTATTGTATTGTTGTCAATATGTTTCTTCGCTTTTGTCATTAATTGCCTTATATAATTGGCTGCTCCCACGTTAGGGGCATAGATATTTACAATTGTTAGATCTTCTTGTTGGATAGACCCTTTAAGTAGGATATAGTGTCCTTCCTCATCTCTTATTACAGTCTTTGGTTTAAAATCTAATTTGTCTGATATAAGGATTGCCACCCCAGCTTTCTTTTGGTGTCCATTAGCATGGTAAATGGTTTTCCACCCCCTCACTTTCAATCTGGGGGTGTCTTTGGGTCTAAAATGAGTCTCTTGCAGACAGCATATTGATGGGTCTTGTTTTTTAATCCAATCTGATAGCCTGTGTCTTTTGATTGGGGCATTGAGCCCATTTACATTCAGGGTAACTATTGAAAGGTATGAATTTAGTGCCATTGTATTGCCTGTAAGGTGACTGTTACTGTATATTGTCTCCGTTCCTTTCGGATCTATGCTGCTTTTAGGCTCTCTCTTTGCTTAGAGGACCCCTTTCAATATTTCTTGGAGGTCTGGTTTCGTGTTTGCAAATTCCTTTAGTTTTTGTTTGTCCTGGAAGCTTTTTATCTCTCCTTCACTTTTCAATGACAGCCTAGCTGGATATAGTATTCTTGGCCGCATATTTTTCTCGTTAATGCTCTGGAGATATCATGCCAGTCCTTTCTGGCCTGCCAGGTCTCTGTGGATAGGTCTGTTGCCAATCTAATGTTTCTACCATTGTAGGTTACATATCTCTTCTCCCGAGCTGCTTTCAGGATTTTCTCTTTGTCTCTGAGACTTGTAAGTTTTACTATTAGATGTTGGGGTGTTGACCTATTTTTATTGATTTTGAGAGGGGTTCTCTGTGCCTCCTGCATTTTGATGCCTGTTTCCTTCCTCACATTAGGGAAGTTCTCTGTTATTATTTGCTCCAATATACCTTCTGCCCCTCTCTCTCTTTCTTCTTCTTCTGGGATCCCAATTATTCTAATGTTGTTTCGTCTTACCACATCGCTTATCTCTCGAATTCTGCCCTCGTGATCCTGTAGTTGTTTCTCTCTCTTTTTCTCAGCCTCTTTATTTTCCATCATTTGGTCTTCTATATTGCTGATTCTCTCTTCTGCCTCATTTATCCTAGCAGTTAGTGCCCCCATTTTTGATTGCACCTCATTAATAGCCTTTTTGATTTTGACTTGGTTAGATTTTAGTTCTTTTATTTCTCCAGAAAGGGTTTCTCTAATAACTTCCACGCTTTTTTCAAGCCCAGCTAGTATCTTTAAAGTCCTGATTCTGAACTCTAGGTCCGACATTGCACTAATGTCCGTATTGAGTAGGTCCCTGGCTGATGGTACTATCTCTTGTTCTTTTTGCTGAGGTGATTTTTTTCGTCCTGTCATTTTGTCCAGAGGAGAATAGATGAATGAAAGAACAAAATGCTAACAGGTTAACAACGTCCCCAGCGAATATACTCTATACAAATCAGAAAAGACCTGAAACCAGGGTAAAAGAAAGGGAAAGAAAGAAAAAAAAAAAAGAAAGAAAGAGAAAAGAAAGAAAAAAAAACAAAAAGAAAAAGATAAATACAAAAACAGAACAATACAAAAAAACAGAATATGATCAAATATGATCAGGTTAGTGCATAAATCAGTGCCACACACTAGATTTTGGGCGTATTTTGGTCTGTTAGAAAAAAGTGTCTCCTAAAATTTTAAAGGAAGAAAGACTTATATATGTACAAAATAAGGGTTGATACAATGAAGGGATGGAAGATGACTTTAAAGATGAAAATTATAAAAGATTTTATAAAAGGAATTGATAAGATAAGAAGTTGTTTACAAAAAGAAAGAATATTTTAAAAAAAAGAGAAAAAAAAAGGAGAGAATGTGATCAGGCAGGAGACTAGAACAAAGCCATACACCAGTGATTTAGGGTATATTTTGATCTGTTAGAAGAAACTGTATCTCAAAATTTTAAAGAGAGAACAACTTATATATATATGCCAAAAATAAGGGTAACTACTATGAAGGGATAAAATATGACTCTAAAAATGAAAAATAAAAAATGTTTTTTTTTAAAAAGGGATTGATAAGATGTTGGTTGAAGAAGGGAAAAAGAAAAATTAAAAAAAAAAAACAGTTAAAAAATTAACTTTGAAAAACTAATGAATCATGGTAAAAAAAAAAAAAAAGCCATGAATTCTATGTGCAGTATTCCCCTAGCCCTGGAGTTCTCCCGTTCTCCTTGATCGGTAAACTTGGTCTTGGCTTGCTCTTGGCTTGCTGGCTGCTCGTGCTGATCTTCTGGGGGAGGGGCCTGTTGCCGTGGTTCCCAAATGTCTTTGCCGGAGGCGGAATCGCCCCGCCCTTGTCAGTCTGGGCTAAGCAAGCTGCACCGGTTTGCTCTCAAGAGCTTTGTTCCCTGCAAGCTCTCGGCACAGCTTTGGACGACCAGGGTGAAAATGGTGGCCTCCCAATCTCCACCCAGAGGAGCTGAGAACTCGGGGCCCCGCTCCTCAGTGCGCCCCCAGAGAAAAGCAGTCACTCCCGTGTCCCTGGTCTCCGGCCGCACTCCGTGCTCACCCGGCCTGTGACTAAGCATTTCTATCTCTGGCACGCGACCCCGTGTGGAGTCTCCAAACCCAGCAGATCCCTGCGGTGCGCTCCCGCGCCGCTCCTCCCAGGGGAGGGAGGGGAGTCTCCCCGGCTCTGCCGCTTGTTGGGTCCCTGCTGGAGGAGCAGTGGCCCGACTGGGCCGCAGATCACAGTTTATGGCAACCCTGAGCTGAGAGTCTGCGCCTCGGCTCCGTCTCTGCAGCTGGCTTCCCCGCTCCGATACCTGGGAGCTCTGCCGCCCTCAGGCACCCCCGGTCTTTCTGTGACCCCGAGGGTCCTGAGACCACACTGTCCCGCGAAGGTTCCACCCCCCCCACCCCCCCCCCCCCCCCCCCCCCGCTTAGCCACCGGAGCAACGTTCCTCAGCGGAGCTGACTTCTAAAAGGTTCGATTTTGTGCTCCGTGGCTCTATCACTTGCCAGAAGCGGCCGACGGAGGCCCCCTCCCCCGCCGTCTATCCTCCCGAATATCGCCTCGGATTCCCTTCTCCGCACAGTTCTACCTTCCAGAAAGTGGTCGCTTCTCTGTTCAGAGAGTTGTTGCTACTCTTCTTCGGTCACCTGTTGAGTTCATAGGTGTTCAGAATGGTTTGATCCCTAATCAGCTGAATTCCTGAGACCAGACAAAATCTAGGTCTCCCACTCCTCCGCCATCTTGCTCCAGAGGTCTCAACTCTCTTATTTTCTAATATAAACATTTAGGACTGAAAATTGTTCTCAGGTTACTCCTTTTACTGTACCCCTCTGGTTTTGATATATATTACATTGTCATTAAATTCTGCATATTAAAAAAAAATTCCAGGGGTGCCCGGGTGGCTCAGTTGTTTAAGTGTCCTACTCATGATTTCAGCTCAGGTCATGATCTCAGGGTAGTGAGATTGAGCCCTGTGATGAGTTCCTCGCTCAGCACTCAGGACAGTGTCTCCCTGAGATTCTCTCTCTCTCCCTTTGCCCCTCTTCCTGCTCATGTGCTTGCTCTCCCTCTAAGATAAATAAATCTTTAAAAAAAATTTTTAAATTCCAGTGAATTTTTCTTGGACCTATGCACTATTTATTAATGCCATTTCTAAGTTTCAAATACATAAAGATTTTTAAAATTATCTAAAATAATTGCCTCAAAGTCAGATAAAATTGTCTATATGTCAAATTTGTTGAGAATCACTTTATATGTTAGGACATGGTTAACATAAGTAAATGTTCAATGGACTTGGTATCAGTCAACTTCTTTTATAATAACAAATATTCCCAGTTGTCCATGGCTTGCAATAACAGCAATAAAACCCTTTTTTTCTTAATTCACATTGAGAGCTAAGCATCAGCTTCCATTGTGTTCAACAATTCTAGGCACAGCTGACCTCTCAGTCTTCTCATTCCAGAAACACTGATGAAGGAGAAATACTTATCTGGGACATAATGACCTCATGGCAAAGAGCAGAAAAACCTGAGGCCAAACCACACCACATGGGCAAATTATTGTTTCTTCTTCACTGTTTTGTACCTGGATTGCTCACATCTCTTACACAAAGCAAGTTATTAACCAATCCTGACATTGGGGCAGGAACATAGATTCACTCTTCCTGGAAACATGACAGAGTTGGAAAGAATACTCTTACAGGTGAGGGATCCTATGACTGGAAACAGTAGTAAAATCTACTATAGTGGTCAAAAAGGATGTCTATTCTGTTTTTTTATTTTTTCCCAGAATGGCCATCTGCTTATTAGATCATGCTTATTAATTATTACTGAAATCTCTGTATCTTTTTTATTTGTCTCTTTGATGTAGCAGTAACCAAGAGAAGTTCTCCAGGAAGATAAAATGCATTTACTTGATAAAGTAGCTTCATATGTATGAAACAGAAATTACTAGACCTATTGAGGAATTAAATAAATGCATTATCATAATGGGACATTTTGAAACATGTTGTGGTCTAACTAAAAAAGAAACAAAATTTATCTGTTCAATTGTTTATTTGAGCAGGTTATTTTTGTGTAAATTTTGTGTAAATTTTCTTAAAACAAGAAGAAGGAGGAGGAGGAAGAGGAGCAGGAGAAAAAAAGAGAATATTTAACTTAGCAGTCCAAACTATTTTCAGTGCAGTGTTTTGAACTAGGACAGGCAAGTATTTAAATTCAAAAACAGACTTAAATGTTTGCATTTAGAAGAGATTAATCATTCTTAAATTATTGTTAACACAGATTTTATTTTATGTTATTATTTTGTCACTTGTAGCAAATTTACATGCAAAGACATAGCTTGTCTCCCAAAGACCAAGATTCAAGTATGCCTATGAGCCAAATGAATATAAGGAAGGTAGGGAAGGTTTAGCTTTTGCCTGTGGTAAGACTCAGAACTGTGAAGTTCGGGTTACATGAGTGATAAGTCTGAGTGCAAAATAAAAGATGGCCAGTAAATTGACTTACAAGATAGTTGATTGGATGCATTGGTGTTTCCTACACATATTGTTTCCACAGACAGCTTCTAGCTGAGGGAAGCTGGCAGCAACTGTTGACATTTACAGAGCAAGACAATGCCATCCCGAAGAAAAGAAATTAAAATTAAAATTCTGTGTGTGTATGAATATGTGTTAATAGTTTTGCTGCCCCGATTTAGATAAAATATCCCATTGTTCAATTATAATTTTATCATTAATATTCATCGGAATTTTCAGCTGGGTTCCCCAAAATGTTTTAATTCCAACAGAGATTTTTGTAAAAATGTGAAGTTTCTGGATCTGGAAGAGGGCAAGGCCGGCAAAGATGAGATTCTGTTTGTCCCCAATGAACTTTATGGTTTCTCCATTGATATGGTTCACGTGAGAGTGGGAAAGAAGTAATTTCTCTGAGTACTTCACAAAACTCTGGAATACCACCTTCCACTATGTGCCAAAAAACAAGTTTCAATTTATAGAAAATCTTAGACCATGCCTCACCAGAAGCTTTCTTAAATCATCTGAATTCTTTGCACTTGGTCATATCCTGAGCTATATAGGACAAATGACTCAAAACAAGTCTACTGCACTGTTCTTTAATTCATTCTGCCTATTTCCTAGATATTGTCTTCCCACAACTTATTTATTAACAATAAAACGATTCTCAGCCTCCCAACTTATTCTATATAACCAAGATATTTGTTCATTAATTCATTCTCTCAACAAACTGGGATGTTCTATGGAAAAATGTGACAAATAGCAGGACTCTGACCAAAGGTTGCTTTACGTGATGGTTTCACCACTGCATCTTTTCTATTCTCTCCCCAGCACCCAACAGACCTTGCAGAAGTCACTGGTCCTATCCCAAACTATCTTTCACTGGCCTCTACTGCAGGACCCCAGGACAGCACTCCTCACATAAAGAAACTATAGTTACCACCTCTCATATCATTGTTCAACTTAAATTTAAAACCCTTCCATCTGTCCCCAATCTCTTCTAATCAGGCAGTTTGTCACTCAGCAATGTCATTGCTTTTGTCTGGCCAGGCAAAACTCTCCACATGCTCTTACGTCATTTCATGATCTTTTGACTTTCTGTGAGCTCACTCCAGTTCCAACAGAACAACCTCTTTCTGTTTTCCTCCCATGATTAAATGCATCCCCTCAAAAATGTACAACGCAAAAATCTCCCTTTGTGATCTAGGGAAAACATGGGGCTGTTCTTTCAGACTGGTCTTTCCTTCAAATCCCAACTGTTTTCCCATGAAGGGCGATGCCATTTCAGAATGTGTTTGAACCAGTTTAGCTCACCTCAGTTTGAAATTGCGATTTATCTGGGAGTTGGGTATAAATGGTAGACCCTGGTTAAAAGGTAAAAGTTTTCATAAGTGCTGGATCAATAGAAAATGCATTTATGAAGGTTTGGATTTGTTTTCAGAAGCTGAGAAAGGTGAAAGCCCTGATTTATGAGCTAAGGATTAAGAATGAGTTATAGGCAGTAGAAAAGACAATGTTAAGCTTTTTTTTTTTTTTTAAGATGAGTCATCTCTAAAACCAGAGCAAACGGAAGCCTGATGTTCAGATCAGCATGAAGAGTTGCACTTGAGTTAAAAGAGTGAGCTTATCTCATGCCCTTTCTAATTGTATCACACAATATTTTGATTTTTAAAGTAAGATTAGAACCATGGATAATGTGAATTGCAGTGCTCCAGAGTGACACATCAATTGCAGTTAGTTTCATTAAAATTGAAAGAAACTCTTCCGTGATATGAGAGAGAATTTTACAAATAGAGATATCATTAACAAAACCTTAAGAAAATCAATTAAGGGAAAATTTTCTTGGCAGACATGGGAATAATATTTAATAATAATAGAAATCCTTGGTTTTTTTTTTTAGAGTTTTCAAAGCCTTAACATGCATAGATAAAGCAATTATTATGCCGAAAAGGCCCTCTGTGACGTCAATTAATTGTAAGCTTACTCTGTCCTTTTCACTTGCTGTGAAAATTTTCAGGACATATATCCAGCAAAACCAACCATAAGCCATCACTTTTTCAATTCCTAAATACAAAATGGAAAAGAAAAGTTTTCTTGATACTCAGGATTTTAGGATCTGCTTATGCCAAAAAGAAGATAGAATTAAGGAAACCTCTTCCAAATTCTGTTTTCTGGCAATAATTTCATTGGGCTAGTTGAAGAAAAAAGATGAGACTTCTCATTATGCGAGGAAGAAGCAAATAAAACTCATTTCAAACTGCATTTTCCTAGTCTCCAGGAGACTTCAGTGAAGCAGTCCATCTAATCAGCAGAAACACATATATACTCTATAATCAATATTGATGCAAAATGAATGCTAAGTGCTAAGTCATACAGTTTAGGGAAACAACTAATCACCAGGCTTTGGTCTAGGTCCTAATAAAGCTATCAGGTGAACCCCCCCCAACTCACGCCTCCCCTCCTTGATAATAGGCCAGCACAGCTTAATGTGAAGTTGTCCATAAATACAATATTCTCTTCATCTCCTGCTTCACGGAGCACCTAACATCCATAGAAGGGAAAACAGTGTTTTTCCCAGATTACAGGTGGAGTGTATGAATATACTCTGTCCCTGCCAGGGTTATAAATATTTTTTTTTTCGGATTATGGTTTCTAGAGAAAATTGCCAAAGTATTTTTCTCCACTATTCAGACTGATTGAATAGAAGACTTATTTCCTTGTAAGAGAAGAAGGGACAGAAGCAGACCACTTGGCACAAGAGGCAGAAAGAAAGCAGGGTTTGGAGGGGTTGGCTCTGGCTTTTATTGATTAGGTGACCTCCAGAGAAATTGACTCCTTAGACCTGTTTTCTCATCCAGGCTGTGAGGAGAATGAGAAATGCCACACTTTTAATTCTTGAGAGTTCCTGTAAGGATATAAGGATATAATCTCTAGCTATACCACGAATGTATATAAAGTTCCTTATTTCCATTTGATAGAGTCACACAAAATGGAAATGTTTTCTGTGACTTTGTTGCCCCCAGATTACCTCCCAGTAAATGTTGAATTGCATTCATGGCGGCTGCCCATCTTCTCCTCAAACATCAGTTATTCTCCTTACAGTCTCTAATTCACAGAGCTGCCCGTTCTTTCTCTCTGTTTCTTCTACTCACTTCTCTCTCCTTGCTCTTCTTCCTGGTCTCTGTCTGCTTGATTTAGTGATACCATTTTCCATTTAACAGAATTCCCCTATAAAACATAGCAACATTATTTAAACACTGAAGAGGGCTGAAGACAGTACATTGGACTATGTGAATAGGATTATTTATCCTAGTTGAAAAACTCAGAGTCATCATACCCCCTCCTTGATCCTCAGAGCCCCTTTCTTTGCAAAATGATTTCTTGGTCCTCTAGGAACTGAATTCTTGACTGGTGTTCAGCTGTTGAATTACGACAGCTATGCAGTGTTTCTCCAACCCTGCATTCTTCTGTAGGAGTTAAGTGACATCTGTTTGGTGTCTCTTTCAATCTGTTTTGGTGGAGGTAACTATCTTCCCTGATTATATTTAAGAAAATGAAAGATGAGAGTGAAATGACCTAAAAAAAAATAGTAAGAGAACTTAAATCTGTGTCTACAGTAACTGCATACATGTAATATCAGTCTCTTTGGTTCAAAGAATGTCTGCAGGACCAATGTGATCTACCTCACATGGAAATGAAGACCTGCTCAAAAGCCAGAGTCATCCACAGAAAAGCTTGTGTGCCTGTCTGAATTGTCAAGCTCCTAATTTACAAGAGTAAATCTATTTGAAGTCCGTCTTCTATTAAAACAATACACTATTTTTAGTAAATACCTTGTTCCCTATGACATGATCTTTGAAAGCCCAGAGTCGTGGCAAAAATACTCCAAAGAATCCAAGGTCAATATTGATGTGTCCAAATGATGAGTGTCACTCTTCCAAAACAAATAGGATCTGGGACTTTGGGATTATCATAAAGTTGTATTAAAACTATAAAATCTGTATACACAACCTATGAACAACATCAGATTTTGTAAACTCAACTTAAAGCTCAAGTTAAATCAATGTGCCAAGTGTTATATTACACTGAATATTAAGAATTATCCTTGTAATGCACTATTGGTTTTAAGGTTTATTTTTCTTAAAACAAGTTATTTCAGGTCACAGTTAGGTAAGCAGAGGCAACAAACACTCTTAACTGGCTGATCAGCCAGCCCCCTGCATAGTGCTAATCAGTCTTTAAAAATCAATGCTGAAACATACACATGCATAAGTCACTTTTGATCAAGCATAACAATTAGTACTGAGCCACGTAGCTAAAGACTTAAAAGGTATGAACTATAAAATTTGGGCAACCAGGTCAAAAGAAATTGAAATATTCTTACACTTACAAATCTTTTTCTTAAATTTATTATTTATTGCTAGTAGTGGAACCAACTTGAGAACACAGTTAAAAAAAAAAACCAGAATAACATTTATTTACTCTTCACACAGTCTTTTGTATATATTCATTTAGCAATGTTCAAAAGTTTTAAGAACAGAATCTGGCTACAAGCAAAAAAATTACACAGAAGACCAGTCTATTTTACAACTGACACAAGCTGGGGATGTTGTGGTGGAGATGAGCCAGTTGAGACAAAGACATGGACATTCCCACATATCCTCCAGAGGCTTGAAGAGGCTTCAGGGACCTCTCCATTTTGAGCAATGATCAGGACTCTGTCCAGAGTAATTTTCAGACCACTACATTTGAATTTTTTGATCTTAAAAACTACTCCAAGAGTGAGTGTAATTATCTCAGAGAAATGACATGGAGATTTGCCCAAGTTCTTCTGCCAGCAATACAAGGTTTTGCAAATCCAACGTGGTTGCCCTTTTTCAAGACAACATGCGTGTTTGCAGGAGCAAATACTAGCTGCATGCCTACAAAATAAAGATCACAATAGAAAGGAGGCTAGTATAGGTGGTTGTTGAACAGTCAAACATAATTAATTTGGTGTAATGATTATGAAAGTACCTATGAATGATTTTGGACCTGGCAAATGCTGCCAATCAAAATCCTATAAGCAACCCTATAAAATAACACCCTTCTCTGGATTATTTAAAGAGGGGAAAGGTGATTTTTCTGAGTTGAAAGTCAGAGTATGAACAAATATAAACATTTTCTAATGTAAGAGTGGTCTCCAAGCGCAGTTCTGGTCAATTTCATTGGTTTTATGCTAACTGTGAACTTTTCTGTTTGTCACTGGCGAGTCTACCCTTTATTGACTAGCTATACACCCATATAACTTCCAGTTAATGAGCATTTTAAGGCCATCAATTTGTGGGAAGAAAAAATCAGTATCTTTAATCATTCACACTTATATGGAAAATTCAATATAAGGGGAGGGTTTAAAAACTTTATTTTGGTGTCCTTTTATTTTTTTTATAAACCAGTGTAGTATTTTGGCTTAAAGAGGTTAAAAAAAAAAATCAATCTTCTTGGGAGGTAGATAAATAACATAAAGACTTCATTATATGCATGATTTAAGCACCCTAATATCTTGTTTCAAAGAAAGGGAAAAGTGAATCTAGAACTCCTGACCTTTCAGTTTTTGTCTCACAAATGTTTTATAACACCACTCACATGTGATGCGGTAAGTGAAACTAGTCAGAATGTATAAGATTATTTCAACTCTTTCATTGTAAAATACTTGTTAAGCACCAAATAATTACATTTAGGTTTCTTTTTTGGCAAAATTCAGTTAGTAAAAACGTCTTTAGTGAGTTAGAATAAATTAAATTATATAACACATATTAATAAAAACCCAGTTGTGCACCAGGCATTGTGCCAGTAGCTTGGCAAACAAGGAGTACTTTTTTCCCCAAGGTCCTCAGCCTAGTGGGTGGGGACATACACCCCAAAACAATAAAATTTGACTAAATTAAAAAAGTAATAGTTGTGTATCTTTTCCTGTGTTTTTCCTTTCTATCTTATTTGAAATAGAAGAAGCATGTGATTTCTGGAGCCTTGGAAAGCAACCAAGTGTCTCCCTAATAGCTACACTCTCAGGAAGAGCCCCGGGGGGGTGTATTTGAGAATGAGTGTCTGTGTGCTATATGTGGAGGCTGGGTCCTAATTTCTCCAAATTTCTCCACGCTCTTCACATAGTGCAAAAAAGCATCAGGGAAAATAAGGCTGGGAAGAGGGGTATCTCATGACATGAGAAATCTCCCTAACGTTCCTGTGCAATGGATTATCCCAGGAACTTTCTAGAACTGTTGGAGCAGGAAACCTCCAAAATGGCTATACTTGAATTCTCATTATCCTAGGAGGATAGATATTTAAGGTCAGAATTAAATTCAGATGAAGGAAAACAAATGCAATATATCCTTTATAACCTGAAACTAAAATGCATATCTGTAAAACAGAAAAATTGTTTTTATTGGAAGCTCTATAAAAAAAAATAAATAAATAAGACAATGAAGGCAATCTTCTCTGTGGGCGTGATGATTAACCTGAGAATTTGGTGCAAGAAGAGTTATTTGTATAGAGAACACCATTTAGACAAAATGAGATTTATGGGACCATCCATATGGCTCGCTGTTTTCCCACATGTGTGATGTGATGTCATTGCTTGCCAGTGTGTAGCCATTTCTGTAAGATAAAAGCCATATTATTCTGTGCCAGATGTACAGAACCCTTGAGGACTTGTCCCTGCTTACTCCTCAGTGCTCACGGATGGACACTCTCGCTCACACTCTATATCCCATCTAAATTGAGGTGTCGTCAGGTCCCCAATCACACCACATTGTTCCCCTCTCCACGCATCTGCAGGTAAGATTGTCTTTGCCTCTAATACCTTATCAAATTCGTACTCATTCATTAGGATTAAATAAAATCTCTACTCCCTTTTAGTGCCTTGAGCTACCCAAGGTAAACCTAGTACTCTGCTACCCTGTTGTGACATGGACTCCATCTCTTACCCATCTGGTATATCACATTGACTTTGGATATCTGTTTTCTCCAGGAGCCCATAAACAGTTTGGGAGAAGGGACAATATAGTATTGGCAGAAGTGAGCCCAGAGCCTGGCACTTTTCTGAAAATGATTAAATTTAATTGAATCTGTTCTTAAGAAAGCCAGGGACAAAGTTTACCAGCTACAAATTACCTAGATTCTGCCCAACTTCTTACAAATTATCCACCCTTTGCATCAGTTAAGAGCCTAGTCTTGATCCCAGGATGGATACATAGCTTTCTCGTGGTCTTAAAAACAAGAGATGTTCTCTCCTCTCACAGTTTCTAGACTTATGAACCTTCTGTTTGACATAATTGTTGTAAGGGCACCTGCATCCTTTCCCTTCTCCTCCACGTGTTATAACCAAACCTTCATTGGTCCTGAAGTATGAACCAGGACTGCTCACACCAGCTGCTCTGAGCCATCTGTGCATACCTTGTCCCAAATCTACATTACTGGCTCCACATTAGTGGCTTGAAATCTGCCTCAGTGGAATTACGTCCCCAAGGAAATGGGCAAATACTACTAATCCCAGAGAAGCTGCTGAGATAGAGACAGAGAGAAAGATGATAGGAAATAAGAGAAAGAAGGAGGACGAGAGAGAGGGTTTTAAACGAAGGCTCAAAGAGATTGGGAAACTTGCTTGTGGTCATGATAGGACAATGAGAATTTAACCACAAGTGTGTCTGTTACCTTAACCATCATGTATTCCTTCCCTCATTTCTCAGCCAGGTACCATTTAAATTTCCTCTCTCCAGCTCCCTCAGCATCCAGTTGACTAAGTGCCCCAAATTCAAGGGCTAATTTGCCAAAAGTATGTCCAGACTCAGGGCTGAGGCTCCAATGGTTTACTAAACAGATCAGAAGAAAGTAGGAGAAGTTGCCAAGCAACACTGCTTTGGGGACCCTTTGTCCATGATGAGACATCACTTGATAATAATCTGATATACTCCCCCAAGCTATGCTACAGCTATGGGTCTCCACCTCACTATATTGTCCTTCCTCTGTGAAGCCAAATGGCCTTCAATGGCTCGTAAGTGCCCCCCACACACACACCCTGACACCAAAATGGGTCAGGGGTTGTTACCTTGAGACCCAGAATTTGCTGTATGATTTATACTTCGGACATATAGTTGTATAGAAGCACAAAGTGTTCTAGAGTATAACCTGAATCTCATTTTTATGTACCTTTTGACAAAAGAGAGTGCATGTACTTGACTGACTGTATTCTACAATTCATTTATCTTGAAAATTGACCTGAAACAGTACCACTCTGGATGTGCCCTAAAGCCCCCGTGGCATTCATCAGAGGAGAGTGGCAGAGAAATCTGAGTGCACAAAAACTCAAAGCTTATAGCAGCTTCACTTTTAAAGCCTACTAAACTGTGTACTTCTAAATCAAGTCCTAACACAATGACTTAAGGCAGGTGTCAGGGAAATGCTTTGCACTTTTAAAGATAAGAAGTCAGAGACGCTGAGGTAAGTGAACTACTGATGTCCTCATGAGTCAGTAAAATTAGCCTAGAAAACAAAAGGATTTCTTCTGCTCACCCTAGAGGAAACCTTTCTACGAGAGGGAATGAAGATTTTATCACAGCCATTCAGAGGGACAGATTTGCAAAAGCAGGACCCAGATGCCATCTTCTAAATTTCTAGTACTTTCCTTAAACACCAAATTTGAAAATCTCCAGGAAGTATTCAGAGGAGAAATCAAGATAAACCTTTTCATTTAGGGAAGTTAAATGGGAATTGTCGTGCTAAAATATTAGCACAGTGATCTTTCTCCAGGATGAACATGATTTAGTGAGGTCCTTCCTTTATCGAGAGATAGTGAGAGAATGTCAGTCCACTCCAGAAATTGAGAGCCCGGCTTTCTACTTCTCCACAGGGACTTAGAAACTTATCTCCATGTATTTTAAATGAGAAAAAATACAAATACTCGGTCGGCAAAATCCTTTCTCATTTCTTGTCAATATCCACCCCTCCCACCATCCTGTGTTGACAGGACCGATTTGCAGAAGGAGGGTTTAACATTACAAACACCCTCTCATCAGCTTAAAAATTGAGGTGAGTCAATATTTACATCATGTTGCTGATCTTTAAAGTGCATACCCTGTTTTCTGTCATAATAAATAGCTGTCACTCTTGCCTCTATCCGAGTTTAGCTGAGAGTGGGTTGGCATGCTCAGTGGTCCCTGCATTCCAGGAATGATCTAATATTTCAGGTCTCTCACGTGGCAGCAGGTCGATTTCTTTCTCTCGCTCCTTCATATTGGTTTCCAATGACAGACCTTATAAAACCATTTAGGTCTGCTTAAAGAAAAAAAATCCATAAGCATGCTAGGTTTATCTTTCTCCAGAAATGTGTGAAATCTAATACCTCATGAGAGAATATAAGCTGAATATTTGTTAATCTATTTTGCTATGCAATTTGCAGGATATATTTTTCAACTAAAACACTGGGTGAACTTACTACGTTCCTATCCTAGCGCTTACCAGTGATAGGGAATGATATTAAGCTGGGACAATAGAAAATCTTTATTCTTTACCGGAGAGTTCATACCTCTAACACACTGGTTTGTGACCCTGCTTCTGTCCATAACTACTATCACCGGCTCTGGATAAGTTTAACTGGGGTTTAACAGGGCACAGCTACCCCAGTGGACTCACACTGATCACAGAGGAATCTCAACGGGTCATTTTTTTTTTTTACTTTTCTTTGGTTGGTATTGTTGTTGGTTCTTACCTTCCAAAATCACCTGTATGGTTTAGGAACACAGAGGAGTCTAGAACAGAAATGAGTACCCTTTTCTTTTGAACCATTTGCTTCTCAGACTGCAGAAAGCTGATCTCAGAAGGACTTGGTGAGGACGCTTTTTAAAAAGTAAGTACAAGGGACATAAAGCGAGATGGTTTGAGAAGATGTCTTGAGAGACTTGAGGGAATGTTCCTTTTACAAATGTGAAGTAAGAACCCTGTAATGAAGAAGAGATGAGGGTAAGAACTCTGTCCCCCAGTTCACACAGAATTTCTGGAGACAAAATGTTCCGATCCTGCATTTCCCTGCCTCGCTCGGGGTATGCAGCAAAGATGCGAGTGGTGTGCGGGCAATGGGTGTGATCCAGCAGAAGGTGGCAGAGGATTCAGCCACAATGCCGAAGATATAAATTGACCCCTGCTCCAACTCTGTGTGTGTGTGTGTGTGTGTGTGTGTGTGAGAGAGAGAGAGAGAGAGAGAGAGACAGAGACAGAGACAGAGAGAGAGACAGAGAGAGAGACAGAGAGAGAGAGAGGAGGGAGAGTCAGACCGAATTCCACCTTGATTTCTTCTATTTCAAAAAAATTTGATGATGATGCCTTGCTGTTCTAAGAAATCACCTTAACTCACTGGCAAATCACAATGATATATTTGCCTGGTCTCCTTGGCTAAAAGATGTTTAACCTCAATTTGTGATTATTAGGGCCAGATAAGTGCAAGGGTTTCAGAATCTGCAGGTGCACATAAAACAGAGCTAAAGAGAGTACAAGTAACGGTCAGCCCTCGATGTCCTCTGAAATCCATCTCTAAGCTCAGTACCCCAAGCTGAAGTACAACCAGGGATCATTTCCATGTGGCTGATGACTCAGCTCTTGCTATGGATTTGATGTCAGCAGGTATTTTTGAGTTAAAAAATGACACCTAAAGTCACTTTCTATGCCTTATCAATAGCAGTGCGCAAACAACCAAGATGAAAAGAAAAACCCTACAGATAGATTTGCAGAACTGAAAAATCCTCGAATGTAAGTGGGAAATGTCTAAGCCATCAATTATAAAGGACATCAGTAATTATGTAGATATATAGTCAATAATTAATTAGGCTATGAATTGATCAGCAACCAGGTCAATTTCAGTCCTTGACCCCATATTTTTCTAGATAATTTGTCTTGTAAAATAGGACTTTTTTTTTCTTTTTCCCTGCATGACCCCAGGGAACTGGTGAAAATTTTTTTAAAGGTCTTTCCACCGTTAATGGCTACTTTGTTTTGTTTTAGCTTGGCACAGCATATTAGCCATTATGTGATGAGTTTTTATTATTATAGTTTCTAAAGTATGAGAGGAAATGAGGTAAATGATTAATGGCAGAGTAACTTAAAGCAAGATGGCATTATAGAAGCCATTGAAAAATAGATGGGAAATGCAGCCTCCCCAGCGGAATTTGATCCAGCTCCAAGGGTAACAGTCTTATCAAAGGTGCCACAGGGTTTTATTCATGATCCCAAGAAGTGGGGCTCTTGGCATTCAATCTTAGTGACTGCACTATACCTTGCAGCCACAGGAAGCTTTTCTGGGCCCTGGCATGTGATCCATCCTGTCTCAGAGGGAAGCCCTCTTTGCTCCAGGGCTAGCATCATTTTTACACATCAACTCCTCTTTATTTTGACTTTCCAAAGTTGGAGTTCAGTTTGCTTCTACTTTAGAGATCTTCTTAGGGACCAGCTTATATACATTCAAATGAGGATGGTTTGTTCCGCTTTTTAAGGCTGCAACATAGAGTTTGGGGTTGGTTCTACAACCAGAAGATTTCAATTTTCATTTCCTTCTGGGTAGACTTATAGCATAAACAGAAGCGATTTCTCCATTTAAAATGCAACCCACCCTGCCCTCAGGAGGTTGTTGCGTTGCTATGAAGATCAGTTGGCACGGGTGTTTGAGTGATTCCAGATGACAGAGAGGTCACACAATCAATTAGATAGGGGTCATAGCATAATGCCCCACATTCTTAAACATATGAAACTTAAAAATATGAAACACTTGCATGATTTTACTTTTAAGAGTGTGAGTAAATACTGTCTTCTATGACACATGGTGGTCTAACCCATTCCAGCTCACACAGAGCCATTATATGGATTCCTTATTTTTTCTCCAGGGCTCTCTGGTCCTATTCTGGTCCTATGACAATAATGAATACCATCATTTTTAACTAATGGGATTTGTAGTAATTAGGGTGGAAATTGCTCAATGCTCTATACACACGCAATTCTTTGAATCCTCACAAGAACAATGTGAGGTAAATTTTATTATGACCATCATTTTTACAAATGCCAAAACTGAAATCCCAGTTGAGTGCCTCATCCAAGCTCCTCGCCTGGGGCTTGAATCCCACACTTTGTTTGATGCTATATTGCTTTTAGGAAAAGATTTTGGGGGTTCTCACTAGAAATATATTTCTGAAAGCCTCAAGAGTTCCTTTAGCTTAGAATTCCCAAAACAGCTCAAAGAATTTTCAAAAACTGAGCTGCCGGTTCTCTTACCTCAGCTGCCACCAAGATGATCCCTTGCAGTGAAAAAGCCAAAGATAGAATAGTATTTTTCTGCCCTGCCCTTCCTGCCCGCCTCCACTCCACCCCACCTCATCCATGCTGATCCCCAGGCAGCAAAATAAATGGGATCAAGCTGGATGTCCTTTCCTAGGAGAAATTCTTCAGGCTAGAGAGAAAGGTAAGACAGATTAACCGTGTGCTGTAGAAGCAAGTTCAATAGAGAAAGAGATTAAGTAAAAGCCTAACAAGGAAATAAACACCATGTTTGCCAAGCAACACACACAAGTGAAAAAGGAGACACACCAGGAACCAAGGGATAGCCTAGCATCTCCAGATTTAAACCAGAATGTTCAAACCATCTCTATGATAAGAGATTACGTTTTCTTTTTTTTAATTTAATTTTATTATGTTATGTTAATCACCATACATTACATCATTAGTTTTTGATGTAGTGTCCAGTGATTCATTGTTTGCGTATAACACCCGGTGCTCCGTTCAATACGTGCCCGCTTTAATACCCATCACCAGGCTAACCCATCCCCCTACTCCCTCCCCTCTAGAACCCTCAGTTTGTTTCTCAGAGTCCATAATTTCTCATGATTCATCTCCCCCTCTGAAAGAGATTACATTTTCTATTAGCTTTTCTCATTCTTACATACTTTTAAAGAAAAGCTTGGCAGCACCGAGTCTGTTCTTATTGTACAAAAAGCTGGCGTAGATTCTTTTCAGAGTCTGAAATCTTGTCAGTTCATGGACAGTTTATCCGATATCTCCTTTTAGTCTTACTTCTTGGTATGCTGCCTGAACTTCTCATGAGGGAAAACTACAGCTCCGAATCAGATGGCCTCTAGAGAAAGGCTGACTAGACTTTGCTGTGTACATGCACCAAATGACTTATTTTTTCAATAAAGCCCTCAGTGTGGCTTGGTAGTTATGCATTACCTTCTCTCTAAAGAGCACAAGGGGCCACAGAGATCACTTTCAAAGTGAGCCATCGAGAATTTCAGTGCTGCACAGCAAGGAAGCAGGACACGGAGGGTAGGGGAAGAAGGCTTACAAGAGACCGGGGAGAGGAAAGAGAGACCAGCAGACAGCTGTCACTTCCTATCCCTTAAGGACATACTGTCTGGCTGTGAATATGAATACTCGACAAAGAGGAAATTCAACCCTGGAGGGAGGACCCATAACTGTAGTAACTTACTGTTTCCCCCATGTTTATAGAACTGTGTTATTGTACAGGTTGTTAAATTGATATCTTAATTGCATTGTGGCCAAGTTATGGCTGTCACAAGAGGCATAAATCTGGTCTCTTTTGACATGCTCTCAACCAGAGTGTTTTGTTGGGTAGTCTCAAATACAATTTTGATGTTAAAAAGAAGACACACAATACAAAAATTTATTTCGCCAGAAAATAAGTACAACTGTTCTCTACCTTGTCGCTGATGTATGTGTTTTGTAAAAAGGGTGAAGTATACTCTGATGTCAGATTCTGAAGGAAATACGACATATTGCAGAATTTTTAGATGAAGCTCTCTTTTGGCTAATTTAATTGTTAGCTCATAGTTACAGTCAATATAGTGAAGATAGATTCAATTAGGAATTCTTAAAAAATTATAAAAATATAGGTTTTGGGGATCCACAGCAGAGAAGGAAAATCCTTTCTTAGACAAAGAAGATATATGTACCTTCTCCAACTTCATAACAGAATGCCAATTTTATCTTGATTACTACACAGCACTTATGAGGAAGGAAAGAATATTAATGTTTTTGAAAAAGAAAATGTCCAAAAGACATACTATCTACTCAGAACTCTCTATATATAAATAAATAAATATCAAGAACAGTGAAGAGTCTGAGATTTTACCCCATTTTCAAGGTAACAAATTAATCCGTCACAGTTACCTGGATGTTGGCAGAAGGCATGAGACTCCAGAGTCAGAGACAAAGGACTTGGCTACTCAAAGCGATAGCAGTAGCCAGAGTATCCATATTTCTTTTCACTGGTTCCCTGAACCTCAGTTCCCACAAGAGATGGAGAAGAGGGACAGGTGGGCCTTGCCGTGGGTTGCATTACCAGAGAGGAACCCAGAGCTTAGGGAATCGGATCTTTTTTTTTCTTTAAGATTTTATTTATCTATTTGAGAGAGAGAGAGAGAGAGAGAGAGAGCACGAGCAGGAGGGAGGGGCAGAGGGAGAGGGAGAATCAGACTCCCCACTGAGCAGGGAGCCCAACCCGGGGCTTGATCCCAGGACCCTGAGATCATGACTTGAGCCAAATGTAGATACCTAACCGACTGAGCCACCCAGGCACCCCAAGGGAATCTGATCTTTTATAATGGTCATGAACATGACTTCTCTTTGTTCTGAAAGGAGACACTACCTTTATTTTCCAATACTCTCTACTACATACATAACACTTCCTTGAACAAATTGCCAGAACAAAGGCTTTCAGTGTCTGTGCTTACAAGATGTGCTAAAATGGTTGATATCCATGGATAATTATCTCTCAATAATAGACAAGTAAGTAAATAAATAATTACATACATACATATATATAGTACATTTAATTTTACCATTTGTCAACTCAGAATAACAGAAAACTACATAGATAGCTCCACCGCAATGGCCTGGTCACCTTTCTGAAATATATTTAGCAAGATATATTATAATGCTATGTATTTTTACTGATGTTTGGTCTAAGACTTAATCACGTAAAGATCACTTTTGCTTACTCTGTAAAGCCACTTTGATGATAACATTAATTTTTCTGCTGTAATGGTTTTTGTATAAGGACCACTTACTCAATTTTTTTTTAATATGGCATCAAGGAAAATCTTTCTTGGATGACTCTAATGTTTCTTTAGCAAAGGATACTTCTGAGGATACCCTTATACCTCTTCTAGCATAAAGTATATCCCCTTGTCTGGCATGATCTCATGTGGAATCTTATCACAATGGATTTCAAGTAATTTGTGAATAGGGAGTGATCTTGGCTCAGTCCCTGAGGGCAGGAAAGACAAACCCTTAAATGCAATATATATCTATTCATTAAGAATAAACTCCTATCAAAAAAAAAAAAGAATAAACTCATGTCTCTTCCAAGATGGAAGAGGCAGAACGTAATCAACTTGCCATCAAGTGGTCAGCTGGAGTCCTCAAAATGGTGCCAATACCAGTGGCTCAACATTTTTAGGGAGTTGGACATTCAGAGCCTGAAATAACTAAATGAGCCTTCTTAAATTGGAATTCCATGCTGTTGGGCTTCCATCTCTTCTATCATGGAGAAATATGTTCATGTGCTCATTGTTTCAGATCTATAGAAGCTGACGACAGAGGTTGGTTGACATAAGTTGGCCAGTTACATACTATACTTGGTTGTTTCAGTATCTTTTCCATAGTTTATGCTCTCTGGCAAGCATCAATATGTGATAAAAACATCTGGACACTTGGTGTCCACTCCCATTTGTCTACCTGTACGTCTGAATTCCAGACCCTCTTGACCCCAATCTTGCGAATTTTGTCTATATATGGAAGCTAGTTTTCCACCAATACTCCTTCCAACATCATGGGGTCTGCCAGATTGTATGATCTAAGTGGCAGCATAGCCTCCACCTGCAGTAGCTCTATCCTATTCTGGGCCCATGCGGCGTAGCATAGATGTGCTAGACCACTATCCTCGGTATAGGGTGTACTACCCCCAAAACTCCCAGGAGTTTTGCTTCTTTCTTCATTGTAAGATGTGCAAAATACAAAGGTAATTTTTTTGTTTGTTTTTGTTTTTTAATTTGGAGGCACTGTCCTAACATGCCTCTGACCACTGAGCACCTACAGTTTTTACTAATAGGGCAGTCCTTTGGATCTTCTTCTTACTAGGGAGCCTAGAAAGTCAAAATCTTTGGGTGTATCCATGCAGATGTCAGGGTACCAGGTCTTTTGGCCTTTGTTTTCAAACAGGGCTCCAATCTTGACATGCCATATATATCTTATTTGAGCATTTAACTCTGAAGTTCAGGCACGTTGTTGAATAAATAGGCTTGTTCCCTGATTTCTCTACATTTCTGCTAGAGGAAATGAGGATTTTGTTGTCTGCATCGAAAAAGGCCCTCTATTTCACACCTGACTTTCAAATCTGTGTTATTTCCTCAGGGATTTATTTATCTTTATGTAGAACAGTAATGATTCTTAGCAGTAACCACCTCATATCTTATTCTCATAGCTACTCTTTTCTTCATGCCTCTCAATTGCCTGTATTTCATATCCAACAACACATTCTCCTCCACCAAATATCCTCTCCACTTACCACAGGTCAACATTTTATCAATTGGAAGGCCATCTTATGCAGAGGCTGTGTTTCACCCACCAGCAATGATGGGTTCCCCATTGCCAGCTGAGCTGTGAGTGATCAGGGTCAAAACCCCATTTGTCTCTTGCTAACTTGGAGACCCTCATAACCTATGTTAGAGGTTGAGTCCTCAGATGATGAGAGGGGGTTTCAGGTGTAAGATATTGATTAGGGATGAACACCTGGGAAAGGAACAGGCCTGAGGAAGGATGGGACAGAGGAAAAAGTTCAACTCCAATACAGGCCTGCCAAAGCCTAGAGAAACCTCAGTCAGCCTAGTAGCCAGCTCTAGGAAATACTTATAATCCTGCCTGGCTCCACCATGGACTCTCACTGTTCCAGAAAGATGTGAGCTTAAGCAAGGAAGCTCTCAGAAGCTGAGGCAGACCCTGAAGTCTCTGAGAGCTGGAAAATATTGTGACCACACACTCTATAGCTGGGGAGCAAGTCTTTCCTTGAAAGGGACACTGGAAGGACATCTCTGCACCTGCCACAGCAAGCACTCATCTAGCGTGCGCGCGTGCACACACACACACACACACACACACACACAGAGTAAACAAACCTCAAGTACTGACAACTTAATTCATAATAAGCCCAGTGTTTGACTTGCCCCACAGTCTCCCTTTGAGCTCTAGTACATTGACTTCCAAAGTTTGAGGTTTTAAATGACTGTCATTCACTACCTGTTAGACTGAGGAAGAATCAGCAAAGTGATTAGGTTTTTGTCTGGAGACCTGAATAAAGTTGTCCATGTGGATCGATGTCACCCTGCCACTATTAGCCAACATGGCAGTGATGGCTAACTGCCTCCAGGGCGTCTACTCAATTGCTGCTATTACCATAGGAACAAACCCAGCCAGCACACTTCTCAGGCCCTCCTCCACTAGGCACAGAATGCCCCCTGATTTTTATTATAATAAGCAGATTGCTTCTAACAGAGCAGTCTAGGCAGGTTACTGATGGCCATATATTTGTAAAAATTCAGAAGGGGTATTTCATGGTTCTATCAAAATTCAGAATCACATATATTGATGACTCTGAGCCCCAGAAAACAATTTTAGGTACTGGAAGGAAACTGGGGATGAGCAACAGGGTAATTTTAGTCTTCACTGCATGAAGCTAGGAGGGTTAAGACTCAGATAAAAATAAGGATTTTCTTCTCAGGTCTACTGAAAATAGTTATAATAGTATGCTACAGTGTCTTAAATGCATTCTGCCAGGCACTTAATATGCTTTATCTATTTTGATTTAAAAAATAATTCTATGAAGTGTATATGGACATTGGAGGTCTAGACCCCAATAAGGGAGTTGCGCGGGGTCCCATGAGAAGCACATGCTGTTAGAGCTAGCCACTCAGCCAGACAGCTAGCCAGATAAAACTTTTGCATTTAAGCACAAAGTGAAGCACATTAAGATGAAATATTATGTTCACGTTAGTTTTAAAATGTTAATCCTTACAATGATCCTTTACTTGTGCGGGGGGAAGCGTTTTGTCCCCTTCTTATAGATGAGGAATTTCAAGTTCACAGGATCAAAATGATTCACAGAAGATAACGTGGTTAGTCATCTGAAGATATGGAAATTGAATCCAAATGTGTGTGTTGCTTTCTTTTTCTTTCTTTTTTTTTCTCAAAAAAGGCAGTCACAAATGATGCATAAGAAAATATTGTATGTAAGCTTTTAATAAAAACAGTAGGTCCATATTGCCTACTGCCAAACTCTCCAAACAATCTTCCACAAATAATGAACTTTGTTTGAGGAAATTAAAACATGGTTTATTGGAAAGGGCATTCAGCTGAGCATTAATGCCTGAGTTTTAAGCACAGTCTCTCTCCTAAAATCCACGATAGCTGAACTGCTTCCCCATTGCTGCAAACCTGAGGAATGGCTTACAGAGCCCCCCTCCCCGGGCACCAGGTGCTCAGTCGCACACTCCATATACACCGTCATATACTCCTCATTATCGCACTGGGAGGTCGGTCTTATCAGCCCATTTTCTAGATAATAAAATAGAATCCTAGAGAAGTTAGTTGATCAAAGCCAAAGAAGGGAGCTAATCATTAAAGAGTACATGCTTTGAAATCATAGCTATAGATTTGCATCTTACCTCAACCATTTACCAGCTTTGTAAACTTGGAAAAGTTACTGTCCTAGCCTGTTTTAAATGCTAGAAATTGGACCAGACAGTCCGTAAGGGTCTATCCAACTGAGCATCTATGTTTTCAGGGTTTTTTTTTTTATTTTTTAAATTTATTTATTTTAATTTAGTTGAGCCCTCTGTCCTGCCAGGCTCCTATGGAAACTCTAGCAATTTAATTTTAACTCACAGTTTCAGAGAATTGCCTTAAAAATTCATCTCAATGCTGGCAAATTCCATGCTCCATAAATGAAACCTCTACTCTTAGAGGCGTCCATAATGACCCTGATCTAATTGGAAATAGCCTAAGTATCCAGGAGTAAAAGGTGGTAGTAGGGGTGGTAAGATTTTCTGGGTAGAGGGCCTGAAGGTGAGTGTTACTAACTCTCACAAATATTTGGTCATTCTCTCCCACACTCTATCTGCCACCTGCAACCATTCTTATCTCTGTGAGCCCAACATTCTTCCCACCCCAACCCCTATTTTATTGGCTTTAAGCTTCATTTTCCATTAAATAGATTGTAGGAAGCTCTGAAAGGGGGCTGAGAAACCAAAGAAAAGACCAAAAAATCACTTAAGATCAATGATCTCTTTGTGAATTATTTCTTTCCTGTCTTTAATAAGACTCAAAATCATTTAGAAATTATAAGGCTTAAATAGCCATTCAACCTTTAATTATCAACATATAGCACCTTGAGTTTAGTGAACCTTCCTGAAATGGATTTTGAGCTATTGTAATCTCTCATAATGAGAAGGCATTACAATACATATTTCAGAAATAAACTAACAAATAAGAACATTTTTCAAGAATATATTACATTGCTATAAAGCAATCTCCAAAGCAAATTCTTGGTATACTAAGAGGAGGTTTCATGTCAGAGTCAAGTTCAAATCACAGCTCTAACACTCACTGATGTGTGACCTTGGGTGAGTTACTCAAACTCTCTGAGCCTCTGCAGTGACATAAGAATAATAATATTTACATTAAAAGGTTTTCATGAGGATTAAATGGGATAACATTTATAAAGTGTCTCATACAGAATATGACAAAATGAGGCCTCAAATAATTGCTGATTTCCTTCGTTAAAGAGACAAGTAAAATCTAATTTCTGGTGTCTCATTTCCTAGTGAATGAGAACTGAAGGGTAATATTTATGTTGGAGAGGATAATGCTCCTGGGTGACCTTGAGGAAAAAGGGAGCTTTGCTTCCCTTCAATTTAGAATTGCTGTGCCAGGAATTACTGGACAGATTCATTTGAAATAAGAACTTTCATACCTGAGCTACTGCCCAGAAATCATGGCACCAATTCTGGGAAGTTTTGAAATCACTCTGAGCTTACTTTGTGGAGTTGCTTTGCATTCCATACTGCTGGGCCCCTGTGCACATCCATGACTTGGCTGGAGCTGATGCTGGCTGTGCCAGCATATTTTCAACCTGATCAAGGCATAGAGCTCTGAAAATTTCATGAGATTCTGTTTTTGTGAGATTTCCAGATTTATACCAAGCTTTAGATCCCAAAGGGATGCATAATTCAGAGAAAAAAATAGAGTCTACCAACTCTAAGATACAACAGTTGACATGTTTAATTCAGGTTGAATTAGGGCTGGTTGGGAGTGTGACTTCTTATTTCTCAGTTAGTGGGAAAAGAACCTTATTGTTTTACAGGTTGCTTTTCAAATTTAACAATAGTAGAAAGTTCCTAGAAACTGGAAGAGATTAATACCTGGAAACACTAATAAAGATTTAGAATCACGTCTTTGACTGAATCGAACTAGGTATGTGTTCTCCTGGATTAATCATAAATTTACTTTCCTTCATGTCTTTTTAATGGAGTATTATCTAAGGAACATACACTCAGTAGTTTCTTAGCAATTATCAGATATTGTTAAATGAGACACAATTCCTTATTTTCCTTAATTGTCTATTGTTTTAATGCAGTTGTATACAACATATTCAACCATTAATAATACAGTTTACTGTTTCCTTTCATCAGTAACTTCTGGAAAAATCTTGTCTATTCAACTACATTGATTAGGTAACAGCTAATCTATTTCTTCTTTTTAATCAGACATATAAGTATCAATCAGAGTTTCTGCGCAGCATGAGACATCCAACATGGCACATTGATCTGATCCAATTCCAGGCAAAAGGAAAGAAACATGGTGATTTACTTAACCTAGAGCAACATATTGTAGGAAAACGCTCAGTGTCTGTCAGATTTCTTAACATATTAAAAGCAAAAAGCCCACTTGACTCTCTTTATAATGAGGGTTTCTGGGTTGAGAATCATTATTTTATTCATTCATTCATCCATTCATGCACTCAGCCAACAATTTTTAAGTATGTGTCACGTACTGGGTGTCAGGTAGAGATACAACATATCCTTTGTTTGATATCTGTGTCAACATACATTCAGATAGAATTACTGAAGGACAAATCTTAGTATAAATATTCAAAGAAATGGGCTCAGTTCTTATTGAAGTATTCTTCTTTGAATACTTTGAAAAAAGGAAACATGCTGAGATATATATAATGCTAATTTTTGTCACTGGTTTTTCCACGTCTCATATCCTTATTTTATGTAGAAAGAAAAAAAAAAAGGTTGTTTAACCAGTGTCTTTTTTCCAAAAAGAATTTGAAACTATCTAAATTTGGATAAGGAATACTAGTGTGGGTTAGGTTCACCTCACATGAAACCAAAACAGGCAGATAACCACATGATATAAGAGATAGCTCTTCTGTCACACTTTTTTCCATGGTCTCTTTATTCAGTTATCATGGTCACTATGTTGTCCTCTAAAATTCTTCCCATTAGATTAAACAACAAAGGGGATATAAAATGGTCAATGTGTCTAGAAAGTTAAAATCCAAAGTAGATGTTTGTCCAGTGGATGGTAGGAAGATGGCAGTTCTTTTCTATTGGCATTGGTTAGTTGATTACGTCTAGCATTGAGGATCTAGAATACAAGACTTTAGCTTTCACAATTAATAGAATGATCTAGGGGAAGGGGGCCAAAATTTGGGACCAATTGACTTGGATTTGGGTCCTAACTTCATCAATTATTAACTTCATGACTTTGGGCAAACTTAATTTGTTTAAGCCTCAAGTCCCTTATCTGTAAAATGGGGATGATACCAATATCTGTCTTATCATAGTTTTAGACTCAGAGCATCAGGATGAGTAACATCTGGTGCCCACACAGGTAAATTCTGGAGTTTACCACAATATAATTGTATGGCACACTCCTGACACAATCCAAAGTGGTCTACAGATTGGGAGGGAGGGAGGGTTTTTCCCAAGTGGTATTATTGGCCCTTGGGACCATGGAATCCTGTGATAGAATTTCTGCATTTGGCTAGCCAGAGAGTGAAAAGAGAGAATGAGCAAAAAAAAAAAAAAAAAAAAAAAATCTCATTGGAAGTTTGGGGTCAGGTCAGGAAGTGGTATTATATAACCACGTTGCTCTTTTCCTACTGTCTAGAGCTAACCCTACAGACCCACTAAGATTAAGTCTTCTTTGAAATGTAGTCTTTCATGATGCCCATCAGAAAATGGGAAAAAATTAATTGTGAATACATAGCATCAAATGAACCACAAAAATGGTTCTGAGGATAAAATACTTCTGAGGATAAAAGTGTTATATACAGAGTCTAATGTCAAAATCAAAGCTCACAGAAGTTATTCTCATTCTATGATCCCTGAATCCCTAGATGTTGATATTGCTACCAACAGGTATCTTCAAGTCATTATCTAAAGAAAGTTTGTGCTTACTAATAAAAAAAATACAACAACAACAAAAAGCACAGGACAGCTATTTCTCAAACAACTATTTAAATAAGGCAATTCAATATTTGAAAATTTCTGCTTTTATTGCTTACTCATTATATTTGTCTTTGATTAATGCAAAATTTGGGGGTTACTTATATTTTTCTTATCTACACTTGTTCGGTTGACAAAATCAAATACAGAATCCCTTGAAGAAAGTACTAAAATAACTTGCAAAGTAGTAGTGAATGATCATCTTAGATGTAATCATTAGACTGAACATGTATTGTAGGAAATAAAATTTGAATAAAGTCAGAGATCTTTTGTGAGTAGCCCTTCACCATTTCCTCTAGCCATGGTCTCTAAAGGTTGATTGACGTTATTGGGTGGATCTGTATTATTGCAGAAACAGGCATATTCTTGATCATCATGACCTAAACACTTGACCATATGACCCTTTCTCCAAAGCCAGCAAGTACATGAATTCACTGGTGGGTTCTACAAATGAGGTTCTATGAATATGAGATATGAAACCACTAAAATCCTAGAGGAGAACACAGGCAGTAACCTCACTGACATTGGCCATAGCAACTTCTTACTAGATATGTCTCTGAGGCAAGGGAAACAAAAGCAAAAATAAACTATTGGAACTTCATCAAAATAAAAAGCTTCTGCACAGCAAAGGAAACAATCAACAAAACTAAAAGGCAACCTACAGAATGGGAGAAGATATTTGCAAAAGACATATCTGATCAAGGGTTAGTATCCAAAATATATAAAGAACTTATAAAACTCAACACCCAGAAAACAAGTAATCAAATTAAAAATGGGCAGAAGACATGAATAGACATTTTTTCAAAGAAGACATACACACGGCCAAGAGACATATGAAAAGATGCCCAATATCACTCATCATCAGGGAAATACAAATCAAAACTACAATGAGATATCACTTCACACCTGTCAAAATGGCTAAAATGAACAACACTAGAAACAACAGGTGTTGGCAAAGATGTGGAGAAAGGGGAACCCTCGTGCACTGTTAATGGGAATGCAAACTGGTGCAGACACCGGAAAACGGTATGGGGTTCCTCAAAAAGTTGAAATAGAACTACCCTACGATCCAGCAATTGCACTACTAGGTATTTACCCAAAGAATACAAAAATACTGATTCAGAGAGATACATGCACCATAATGTTTATAGCAGCATTATCTCCAATAGCCAAATTATGGAAACAGCCCAAATGTTCGTTGACTGATGAATGGATAAAAAAGATGTGATATATTTGGTATCACATATATCTATCACATATATTATATATACATATATATCACATATATAACATATATGTAATCAATGTCTCTCTGACCATTAGATATGCTTTATACTTTTTTATTTTTTTACCTACGTTCAAATTACTTGCCAAAAATTAAAAGCCAGGCAATTTCATAGGGAAAACAAAATAAAACAAAAGGTTTCTGGCTTCTTTTGAGAAATGGGATGATCTAACAACTATGTGTCAACATTTCTGGAGTCAAATGGCAGGGACAAATTTTATGGGAATGTGCCCTCTCCAATGCACCTGATGGCCCACCCCTCTCTGATTATTTATTTGACACTGGAGTCCAGCATCAGCAACACTTTTCCCTGCCTGGTCTAATCTACTAACATGTCACTTTCTTGGTCCCTGAAGTCTTTTGTGACTTCAGCTTTAAGGCCTACTTTAGTCTCTAAGACACTATATTATGCCATCAAGACAGATCTGGGGATTGAAAACTTGATGTTTTACTTTCCAACTCTGTAGTTTTATGAAAGTAAATTTAACTCTCAGGTACTTCATCTGTAAAATACATGTGATTAATTTTATTTTATAAAGTTGTTTCTCTGATTACATAACATGTGAAGAAAGTTGCACATATCCTGATTCATGGGAGATGCTCCATAAGTAAACTGTATCCCTTTTCCAAAATTCCCTTATTTCAATCAGTAAATATCCCAAAAGGATCTGCTAAGTTTTTTTAAAACACAGAAACAGTTTTGAAATATGAAATTATGTACTTGTTTTATTTGTAGTAGAAAAATATATAATACATCTATTATTTTATTTCCCTGATATTCTTGCATTGTAGTGGGGAAGGTGACTGGGGGGAGTTGAGTCAATTTAAAGTTCACTTAAAGAAAAAGTCTCATAAATAAATGTTTGACAGATCTGTACTTGGTATTATGTTGATTATCATCTAATAGATAATAATTCAGAAATACCAACTTAGGAGGTTGATACCTGACTTGTTTATCATTATATTTAGAGCTCAATTTCTTAGCCTCAACAGGTGCTAACACGAAGAGGTGTCACATATCCAATACTCACTTGCTAATGGCCAAGTTGTCATTGTTTTCACCTCTCCATTGTAAGCATATTTCTCTCATGGCCTTTCTTTGGTCAGTGCTTCTTTACACTGGGAACATTACCTGCACAGCACACCTGTTTCTGCCAGGAGACAGGTGGCTGAAAAAGGCAAATGGGCCTAGTTCCTATGACATTTTGTTAAACAATGAATAATGCAAACAAAATCCTTTATGGCTCATGAAGTCTTGCTAATAAGGCAGATGTCCTCTGTGCAGTTCCTTGGGGCCTAAAATGCAAATATTGATGTGCTGATAATCACTGGACCCTAGTTTCAGTAATTGTTTCTATCTTCATTATCCTCTATTATTCCCCATAAGAAATCCATTCTCAGCTAAGAAATCTGATGCACAGACTACAACTGATATCAAAGGTTTAATGGCCTTTCCATCAATAAGTTGAATTAAATCTCTCTTTAGCACTAATGATTCTTCCAGCAGGGCTACACAAAATAAGACCATGGCAATAGAACATTCAGTGATGATTCTTATATGCTGAAACTTAACATCATGGCTAATTGGTCATTGCTATCTATTCTTTTAAGCATATTGGTTATGTCTGCTCATAAATATCCTAATTCTAGCTCAATTGCTTCAAGAGAAAGTCTTTATTGACAGTAGGACACATCATTAAACTATACAATAGGGCACCATCTTTCAGCTTAGACAATGTTAAAGAACATATTGTGCCAAATGGTCTAATAAAAAAAGTAGCCAAGTTCCAACTCGGTGACATTAAACACACACACACACACACACACACACACACACACACACACAAGTTCTGACCATGCAAATATCCACATTTTTGTCTTCTGCTAATCTTAATTATAAGAATTTTTCTTTTTGCTTTTGCTTTTAGTTTTCCCTTAGTTTTCCAGTGGTTTCTTAAACCATGTCCCAGTAAAACTATGACTGTCTCCTCAGCCTATTGTTTAATAATTATATATAACTTGTTCGTATAATGGAAAATAAAATAAAAACTAGCAGGAAAGAGTAACTGGAAATAGAAATTGAAAAGTTGGACTCCAAGAATGTTGTGTAAGTTTGCTGCCATCTATAGGCTGGCAGTAACTAACGTCCATGGCTGAAATGAATCTCGAAGACCAGGCTCACCTACACTGTTGATAATAGGATCAGGTGTTTCCTGACAATTAAGAGTCTGGGGAGTTTTAGGAGAATGTCTGGTCAACATCACTTTGCTTAATTTCTCCCTACATCATAGTTGAGATTTTTACTTGGTATGAAGACATATGAGTCAAAAGTGAAATAGATATGAGTCAAAATTACGAGTTAAAGTAGTATTAGGATAAGCAATTCTTTCAACAAAATGTGTGTTTTCAGTTAGTTGACTGATAGTAATTTAGGAAAAAAGCAAGAATGGAAATTAAATATTAGGCTAGATTTATGGTGTTCACTTGAGATAAATCTGGAAGCCATATATAATTTACCCTTTGCCATTCTATATTCTCTAGCCAGTAATAAAATTATCTTCTTTACCTTTATATACCACCCTTTTCCCCTAAAAAATCTGAGTCATTCGTAGTATTTACAACCACAAAATAAGAGATGAGTTTTCAAAACACCCCTTTGAAATAGTGTGCATGTGTTTACTCAGAGATTTTTCTTTTTGCCATAAATATCCAAGCCTCTGTGAATTGGGATTTTCACACAAGCTCTGACCTATGCAGGTTTTTGCAAAATATTCTTCCTTCATCTCTCTTCTGCTTCTGGACTTAAGAACCAGTGTGGGACACTGTGCAGAGTCCCCAGGGGCGATGCCTGGGGGAAAAAAGGCCAACTTGGCCATGGCCCAGATAGCATTTCTTCAAATATGCAGAATGCAATGTAACTTGGACAAGGCAGTTGTCCAAGTTAGAGGCTTGCTGAGGGGACCAGCAGCAGTTGCTACCACAGGTGGCATCCCAGAGGGAAAACACAAATCAGTTACTAATCATTTCTATTTCACTCCTGCTGTTAACATATGTTGTCTGGAAGTCTCCCAGCACTGTCTTACTGCTGCGCCGAAATGCCGATGTTTAAAGCTTATCTCTTTAGCTAAGTTGTCAACCACTATTTAAGGATAGTGGCTTTGTGCCTCTCACAACCGGACTTACAATGCCTTGAGTTTATTAAAAATAATAAGTGGTTATTAAATAGTAACAAACCTGAGAAGCAGAAAACTGCCACTGTGAATTAAAATTGAACACTGACAGTTAGACATGTTGGAGAACTAGAAATGGATTCTCTCCAACCATCTCCCTCAGCCTGAGCAAAAGTAGAAAATATTACCACCCTTGCCATTTGAGAGGCTGTATCTACCCAATTCTTCTTATTTTTATCTTAATGCATCCTCTTTAGTTATTTTCCCTAGGCGTTTACAACTTGCCTTATTCTTATGGAATGATAGTAAAAACAATTACAAATATCAATGGTTTATTATATTCCTAGGACTGTGACTAGTTCTAAAAACAGAGAATGGATACCTGGAAGCATACTTTACTCCATCCAATTCAATCTACCTATAGTTCATGTATGAGTGTTGCTGAATCCCATAGTCAGGTTGTGCCCTTGACTCTTGTGCCTGATTCTATCCTATATAATGCCATCCTAGAAAGACTGTGGGCCCAGAAGTCAGAAGACCTGGTTCTAGTATTGGTTCTTCTGCTTACTAAATGTGGAAAGAGTAAATTATTTACTTTTAGGTGCCTGGGTGGCTCATTTGGTCAAGAGTCGGAATCTTGATTCCAGCTCAGGTCATGATCTCAGGGTCCTGCGATTGAGACTCGCTCACACAGGGCTCCCCGTTCAGCAGGGAGTCTGTTTGAGGATTCTCCCTCTTCATCTGCCCCTCCCACATCCCTCTCAAATAAAGAAATAAATCTATAAAAAAAATTACTTACTTTCATAAACACTGTTTCCCAGTATATATAAAGGAGGTAATACTTTTTCAATGTTCTTTAAAATGTGTTCATATATGTGAAAGCCATGTGTAAACTATAAATTCCCATGGAAGCACATGCAGGTCAACAGTTATTATTGCTACCACATGAATACTGGAGTTTGGAATGATGAGTGCCCCTCCCCCTTCCAGGGCCAGCCAAGCGTTGCCTCTCCAAGAGTCTCCCTGGACTGCACTAGCCTAAGTCAGTATGGTGGCACTGGAACTCACAGTCTGTATTGTCCTTAATATTCCCTCATTTGTTTCAAATACACCAGTTTTCCCTGGCTTGCTTATTGAGGTCAAGGAGTTTTTCCTAGGAAAGCACTTCTACTCTTCCATGTCCACTTATACCATAGTTAATGGAAAACCCGGTACAAATTAGGGGTAAATATACGTGTACAACCTTACAAGGAATCCACAGGCCACACCACAACCTTCTCCTCTGTCACTTCAAAATCCTGTGGCTCCACCTTTTACTCCAACTGTGGCTGCAGGAACCAGTTTCTCACAGACTGCCAATGACCTCTTTACAGGAAGGTACAAACTTTGCCGAGGCCAGGGAAGTAGCTCTTACCTGTTGCCCTGGGGTTTCTCTTATACATTGGCAGCTAAAGTGTGTGTGTGTGTGTGTGTGTGTGTGTGTGTGTGTGTGTACACGCGCATGTGCGCACACGCACGCACCCTTGGGGTGGAAGTCAATGTTCATAGGGCCATTTTTAACCAAGGTAGTGAGAGCAAGCAGACAAGTGTTTCCCTTTTTCGTTCCTGAGGGAATGTTCTAAACTGCATTTCCTAAGGCTTCTCAGAAGGACCAAGCACTTTCAGGTCCCAATAGCCTATGGGAGTTGCCTGACAATGGATATAACACACCTTCCTTTGCCCTTTGCTCCTTCTGTGTTTTACTCACATTATTCAGTATTCCTGCCATCTAGGATTATATTCCCAAACTACCTAAGTATTAGCTTCTGTTTCAGGCTTTGTGTTCAGGAAATCCTGGTTAAGAGACCATCTCTAAAACTTCAGCAAGAATTCGGCATCAGAATGTCTTAGACCTCGAGGGGCACCTGGGTGGCTCAGTCGGTTAAGCCTCCAAATTTTGATTTCAGCTCAGGGTCCTGGGATCCAGTCCTGCATTGAGTGCCACATCAGGCTCCATGCTCAGCGTGAAGTCTGCTTGAGATTCTCTCTCTCCCTCTCCCTCTGCCCCTCCCCCTGCTCACTCTCTCTCTCTCTCAAATTAATTATTTAATTAAATCTTTTAAAAAAAATAGTATCGTAGACCTTAGTGAAGTATACTGAACCTTCTTTTTCTCTGTTTGATGCTTTTAAATTCTCATACTGAGTCTGTGTCATATTATAAAATGAATACATGATTGTCAAGGAAATTAAGACCAGGTTTAAAAACATATAGACAGATTAGGTACTCTTTTCAGGCTGAAATTGTGCTGAACCATAGGCCTGACCCTGAAAATTCAGATTTGGGACAGCCAGTCAGAGAGCCCTGGTAAGTGTCACCCGACCTCCTGGGCTCAGTCTACTGACAGCATGAAATGATGTTATGTATCTCATTCCACTGTAGGAACACAGAGTTTCACCTGAAGCCTTTACAGGAATTGAACAGTGGTCTGTTAAAAGGGAAAAAAAGGCTCAGTAAAACTTAAAAGTATTCAACTGCTAATGTACCTCCTCCCTCCTCACATCCTCTCCCACAAAATAAAGACTGTCTGTGCCTATCATGGGACTAACTCCATGAGGACTGTGGCAAAATGAATCAGAACTCCTAGTTGAGGTTTCACATTCGGATCTCCCTGTCATTCTAGCTTCCTGAACATTCCCCAGTGTTTAGCCTAAGAGCTAAACTCCAGTATCTGCTGCTTTCCTCAATATGACTTGTAATAATAACAATGGTAATAACCTGAATAACCAGAATTTTCCATGTGTCAGGAACTTACATTTTGCATAATTAAGAAAACATCAATCTGAAAAGGCTACCAAATGTATGATTCCCACTGTAAGACATTCTGGAAGAGGCAAAATTATGGAGACAGTAAAAAGACCAAGGATTGTGGGGGAAGATGAATAGGTGGATCAAAGAGAAATTTTAGGGCAGTGAAACTACTCTGTATGCTACTGTGATGATAGACACATCATTTGGGCAAACCCATAGAATGTACGACACAAAGAGTGAACCCTATGGTAAACTAGAGACTCTGGGTGGTGATGATGTGTCAGTGTAGGTCCATTAATTATAACAAAGGTACCCATTCTGGTGGGGGATGCTGATAAGGGGGAGGCTGTGCATGTGCAGGGACAGGGAGGATATGGGAAATCTCTGTCCTTTCCTCTCAGTTTTGCTGTGAACTTAAAACTGCTCTAAAAAAATTAAGTTCTTATAAAATTTTTTTAAAAAGAAAAGAACATTTAAGCCAGCTATCATTCACTCCCTACCCCCTTTTCCACCATCACCGTCAGTGAGAGAATAAGGCACTGCACCTCTGAATCCATGAGCAACAACCCCAAAGTCATCAAAATGAGAATTGCCAAGTCAGGATTTAAACCCAGATTTTTTTAATATTAATGACACCCTGTAGGTAGCGGATGAAAATATTTCTTCCTTCCCTCACACTCCTCTTTCTACCTAACCTAGACCCTTGAGAAGAGAACAGAGACCAGTGTAAAGGCATTTCTCACACAACCAATCAGTCTTCCAAACTATCAGATACCATTTTCCTTCCAGCCCACCTTGAGTTCTCAAGTCCTGGACATCAGGAATTGGTTAAGCATGGTTTGCTACTGAATGGTTGGTAGAGGTGGGGGTGGGGGGAGGGGGTGGTATTCTGATTTCCCTCCTATCACTCTTCTTTCCCTTGCATGATGATATTGTTTGTCAAAAAGAATTGTCACCTCTGGAGTGGAGATCTTCTAGGACTTGATCTGTTTTGTTAGCAGACCAGGCAGCCTCTCTGGATCCCACCCAGCACAGGCTCCACTTGGAGTTTAGCTCTCCTCTGAGCCCAGCTGGCAGGCCCCTCTGGGTTACCATAGTAACAGCATCCAGGCCATGGCCTCCTCCCCAAGAAGCTGTCAATCAGAATGCAAGAGGAGATGGAGTTTAAGTGACAGTGTGTGGTCATCCACCCATATTTAGATACAAGTTAAATAACTCAGTAGCCAAAGACAAATTAATTTCCACCCTTCCTCCACCCTTTGCTCAGATGGTGAAGAAAAATCTCATGTTCTATACCAGTTGTTTTCCAACTCTTCTACATAATGTACATAAGAATCGCCATTGAGGGCGCCTGAGTGGCTCAGTTGGTTAAGTAACTGCCTTCAGCTCAGGTCATGGTCCTGGAGTCCCAGGATCGAGTCCCACATCAGGCTCCCTGCTTGGCGAGAAGTCTGCTTCTCCCTCTGACCCTCTTCCCTCTTGTGCTCTCTGTCTCTCATTCTCTCTCTTGCAAATAAATTAAAAAAAAAAAAATCTTAAAAAAAAAAAGAATCACCATTGATGTTTATTTAAAATGAAGTTTCACCAGCCATATCCTAAGTGATTTTTACTCACAGCATCTAGAATGACGTCCTAGAAATTTGCATATTAAAACGTGATCCTGATACAGATGATTTGATAACTACTTATGGGAAACACTGATTTATAGACGTGTTACTAGAGGCCCTAAGTCTGAAGATATTTGTTATGAGCTTAACTGTGCCTCCCAGAATTCCTATGTTGATTCCTAACCCCCAGTACCTCAGAATGTGACATGTTTGGAGAACAGAAACTTGGAGCTGTGATTAAGTCAAAATAAGGCCCTTGTATCCAATCTGATTGGTGTCCTTATAAGAAAATGAGATTGGGACACACAAAGAGACATCAAGGATGTGTGTGGGGGAGGAGGAAAAATTAGGTGAGGACACAGCCAGGAAGTGGCCCCCTGCACACGAAGGAAAGAGGCCCCAAAAGAAACCGAAGCTGCTGACTCCTCGATTTTACAATGCTAGCTTCCAGAACTATGAGAAAATAACTTTTGGCGAAGGCACCCAGTCTGTGGTATTTTGTTATGGCAGCCTTAGCCAACCAGTACAGCATTACACACACGTATGTGTACAAAGCAAGCTCCAAAAACAACAAACTCGGCAAAATATTTATTACAGAGGTGACAGTCAGCATTTTTGTTTTGTGTTCTTACATGGCCCATACAGCGCTACTAATCCAGAAGTTTAAGACTGATTTCAACAAAGGATGGCACAAGGTATACAACCTCACAACATAAAATCAGAGAGGCTGAATGCCAGAGAAATTATTTTACATGATGAATTAGATGTCATTTGTGGGAGCTGAGAAGAGATCCAGGACCTCTCTGGAATATTCATGGAAGGGCTGGGAGGATGGAAGGCTTCAGGTAACATTCCAGATGGAGACAGATGGGGCTGCCCAATAGATAGAGGGAAGTGTAGAAGTGATGGGTTGACACCGGTCAGGATCAACTTTGTGGAGATGTTTTCTATCACACGACATAATTATATTTGCAGCCCTTTTCCATCCTATTCAACATTTTGTTTAGTGACTCAGGAAGGACTCAGATAAGGTGAGCTGATCAGTAGGACAGATGTTAGTTACAAAGGAATCAGGATGCAAAAAAGACTGGAAAAATGGGCTGAGTTTCATAAAATGAATGTAAATTCTTGCTTTGGGGGCCAAAAACAATTACTGGAAAATGGCTCTCTTTCTAAGAAATTTTAGCCAGTAATCCTTTTGTCCCTTTAACGATATTAAACATATGGTAAGTAAAATGCGTCAGGCTTACTTTGGGACCAGTACTCTAATTAATTTAGTTAATTTGGTACCAAAAACTAAAATTATTGGATACGAAACTACATGACCATTAGGAGCACACAACCTAAAAATTCCTGAAGAGGACCATAGTCATTTATTGGTTTGGCCCAATCACCATGTGCAGTAAAACTTGTTTGTTGGTTTGGTTTTAATGGGTAAATGTGTGCAACTCTGACCATTTATTTCCTAATGCATTTAATGAATTTGTAGATGAATTGAATAGTGAAATGTCATATGATAGGTAAGGTAACAATGCCTGCTATTAAAAAAACGCATCAAAATTTTAGTGGTTCGACTACATAGAGGTTTATTTCTCTCTCATATAGTCCACCTATGCAGGTAATCGTGGTCAGTGGGGCTGTTCTCCAGGTGATGCATTGATGATGCCAGGTCTTTCCATTCTCTGCCTCCCTCTCAGTCCCCTAGAACTTCAATGTTCTTTGCATCCCCCTGGGGGAAGGACATGCAACATGGAGGAAGCATATCTAGCTCATAAATACATTGGCATGGAAATGAAAAACACATCACCGTCTCTCATATTCCACAGATAAGAACTAAACACTTGGCCTCATGTCAATGCAAGGCAGGCTGGGAAACATCATCCTGATGATGTGGCCACTTTCCTACCAAAACTATGAAAACAGGAGCACAAATTTTGATAACTGTCTTTGTCACGAGTTTCAACTTAATCCTTCAGCCAGGATAGTGAATTCTGATCTCAGTGATTCATATCCCATAAGAATAAAAAACAACCAAGAAGGAAATATGAAAAATGCAAATTGTAATCATTTTAGGACTGGAAAGCTATTTTCATCTTGGGAAAGTCATTTGAATTTACATAGAGGGTCTTGTCCTTTTTGATGACAGGCAATTTTTTTTTTCCTTCTGAAACATGGTTTCTCTTGAATACTAAATAGAAACTAAGGGTTAATAGTTGTGTAAGAGCAGAGTACCTGGAAAAGTTGTTGCCACGACAACGTAATTCACATTATTAACAACTTTTATTTATTTCTTCTCTTTCCAAACAGGTGAAATTTAAGAAGCTTAAAATAACTTCTAAAATGCCAGAAAACTAGGAGATTTTCATTAGGATCATAAGTAGTAATATTTCCACCATGTGAAAATGATTAGAAATAAAGAAATAAAATTTCCCTGTAGTCAGCTTAGAGGCACACTAATTTTATTTTAGCCCAGATACCTTGCTTTTAACCTTAATGCGCCTGTACACGTGTGTGGAATAGTAGTTCATATTTAGGTCACTCTCTATATATCAAATATATTAAGTGTGCATATTGTCGGTGTCATTTCGAATAAGGAGGAGTAAAGTGAAATAAAATAGCGATAATGACAGTGTTCAGAACACTGAAAGTGGGTGCAATTTAATCCAGAACATTGGGAGAAGTGTTAATTTCAGGCGAGGTAGCTTAATTAAACATTCCTATCAATACATGGTTCCTATGTACTAAATTATAGTACTCGTTTTTTAATTAATTTATTTATTTAGAGAGGGGAGAGGGTAGGGAGGGGCATAGGAAGAGGGAGAGAGAGAATCTTAAGCAGGCTTCGCACTGGGCTGATCTCATGACCCTGAGATCATGACCTGAGCTGAAATCAAGAGTCAGATGCTTAATGGACTGAGCCACCCAGACACCCCTGTAATATTCTTGTTCCATCTGGTGGCTCCAGAATGCTAAGGGGATTACAATTCCTACTTACTTTAAAAAAAAAAAGAAGAAGAAGAAGTCAGATTTCTCAACAGTATATCAATGCTCTCAGACCATAAAAATCTCATTTTGCTGCCTAACATTTCCCTCCACAGTTCATCTCCAACCTCTTTCTCCACAGCATGTGAAAATCTTATGCTTTCAAAATTTTAATTCGAAGGAATAGGAAGAGAGGAAGCACCATACTCCTCACTATAAAGTCTCTCATTTTCGGTTTTGCTTTCTTTACTGTGTGGAGCTGAAGAAGAAAACGTATGTGATAGAATGGTATTTTCTGAACTCTGTGGAATACTAGCACCTTACAATGTTAATACATAGCATACAAAAAATTTCTTCTTTCAAATGTTTAGGGTTTAGTACTTTAAGCAAAGTTAACTTTGTGTTTCTCTTTGTTTTTCTAGCACCAAAACTTCCCATAGCTTGCAATTACCAATATGGCTTTGACCCTCAAAAGAAGATACAGAATATGTGGGGGTTTCCCAAACTTATTTTGAATGGAACCCTGTTTTCCAGACATCTGAGAAGATTAATGGTCCTTTGAACATTCTCTGGGAAATGCTAAATCAAACTCTCACACAGACTCTCAGGGACTTCTTTAACAGATATAATCCCTAGCAACCCATAAATTCTTTTCTCTGTTATTGCCTTCTTTTTAGCCTGAACCTTATTTTTAATATTAAGCTGTTTTTTTACCCAATTCCTTTTTGTCTATAGCTCCCATATTTTATGTCAGTGACTTTTTTCATAAAAACTAGTTGACTAAAACACACTTTGCCCCATATAAAAAAGAATCTTTGCTAAGATAGAACAGCAGAGAACAGGACCTACTTGGTTTCTGGTATCATCATGACTCCTCTGTTTCAATGACTAGAAGTTTAAAAAGCAAGACATTATCCTTCCAATGGCAGTTGCACAGAATTAAGACTAGGAGCTCTCTGATATTTGGTTCAAAATAGGGAAGAAAGAACCTTACATAACATAATATAGGAAGTGGTCCTTCTCAGAAATCCTTTATTTTAAGAGTTAATTTTTAGATCACTTTAGACTTACAGGAGAGTTTCAAAAATAGTACAGAGAATTTCATGTGCTCTATACTCAGTTTTTCTTATGTTAGTATTGTACAAAACCATAGAATTTTTATCAAAACTAAGAAATTAACTTAGGACAATACTGTCAACTAAAGTATAGAACTTATTTGAATGCCACCGGTTTTTCTACTTATATATTCTTTTTGTTTCAAGATGCAATCCAAGATCCAACATTGTAGTGACTTGTCACATCCCCTGTAACCTGTGACAAGTCCTCAGTCTTTCCTTGTCTTTTATGACCTTGAGGCTTTTGAAGAACAGTGGTCAGTTATTTTTGTGGAATGTTCCTGGATTTGGGCTTGTCTGATGTTTTCTCATCATTTGGTTGAGGTTATACATTACTTTTTTAAAGATTTATTGATTTATTTATTTATGAGTGAAAGAGAGCATGCTAGTGCAAGTCAGGGGAGGGACAGAGGAAGAAAATCTCAAGCAGGCTCCCTGCTGAGTGGGATTTGGGGCTTGATCACACTACCCATGAGATCATGACCCATGAGATCATGACTGGAACAGAAACCAAGAGTCAGACACTTAACAGATTGAGCCACCCAGGCGCCCTGAGGTGATGCATTATTGAAAAGGATACCACGGAGGTGATGTGCCCTTCTCCATGCATTATAACTAAGAATTAACAATGTTGATTGTAGTTGCAATGATGTTCAACTTGATTACTTGGTTAAGATGGTATCTGCTGGGATTCTCCATTGTAAATTTACTAATTTTCCTTTGTAATTACTAGATATTTTGGAGGAGATACTTGGAGACTGTGCAAATATTCCTTTTTCTGCCTAAACTTTTACTTACTCATTTCGGTGCCCATTGGTAATTCTTGTCTGTGGAAATTATTACTATGGCATTCTAATAGTGATTTTCTAATTTCTTCAAACTTTCCGTAGTTATTCATTGAAATTCTCCTGTGAGGAAGAGTTGTTTCTCTTTCATTTATTTCTTCAGTTATTAATTTATATCAATATGAATTCGTGGATATTTAATTCTTTGGGTTATAATTCAATACTATAGTTATTTATTGTGTTGTTCAAGTTGTTCCAAGAAGAAGCTTTTAATAAGCACTAATTAAAAGCAATTATGTCACCCTTTATAGAGTGTTTCGGAGCCCTGCACGTATAATGGATCAAATCCAGTTAAGTGGGTAGTAGGGATAGAAATTATTTGCTCTGGGGGCACCTGGGTGGCTCAGTCATTAAGCATCTGCCTTCAGCTCAGGTCATGATCCCAGGGTCCTGGGATCGAGCCCCGCATCAGGCTCCCTCCTCGGCGGGAAGCCCGCTTCTCCCTCTCCCACTCCCCCTGCTTGTGTTCCTGCTCTTACTATCTCTCTCTGTCAAATAAATAAATAAAATCTTAAAAAAAAATTATTTGCTCTGGAAGCCCTTCCTCTGCTGTGGTTGAATTGTGTGCGTACTATGGAGATGATTGCATGCATATTGGCATGGTGTTCTGTGGTCTCTCCTGACGGTGTTGATCTATGGAACCAGATGAGCTGACCCGTCTTGAAAGTCATCAACAGTTGCTGTTCTATGTGCATATGAGCACTTGGCTTAAATGCTGGTCATTGTTGAATGCTGGTCAGCTAGTAGACCAGTAAAAGATTCTCTTCTCTGGACGCAGCAGTTGTCCCTCTTCCTGCAGTTGTGTGTTCTATCTAATAAATTAAATGGACATGGTCTTAAGGACAAATAGCCTTTACTTGCTCATCTAAAATGTCTTCTCCTATCCATCAAAAAGAATAAAGTCCCATTTACACCAGAAAGACTTTTCCTGGAGCATCAGGGAATTGTGTATTCCCAAACATGCATTTCCATTTAATGTTAGTGCTGGGAATCATCAATGAAATCAGAAATTTAGCTAACTCTACTGAAGCAGACTTTTGAGGAGGGATGTTTTTGTGTATTGCTGTAAGTCCAGTGAGGCAGAACCAGTTCCCTTTCTTCTTTGTTTTTCTTTTTATTATTTAAAATTTTCAGATAATTGTTAACCCCTGTAGATAGGAGAAATACAAAAAGGCAACTCCTTGGAAATTCTGAGTAACTTTATCAAAAGTGGTGCCTTGTTCTGATGGAACAGGAGTAATCATATATGCAGGGCAATATTCTTACTACTTTACATGTATTAATTAATGTAATCCCCTAACAACTCATGACACATAGGGTATTGTTATACTCGTTTTACAGATGAAGAAATAGAGATCAAAAAGTTAAGCAAATCGCCCATGGTCACACAGCTATGGGTAGTGGGGTGGATATAGCTTTGAGCTCAGGGGTCTGGCTCCATAGACTACACCCTAACTCTGGACCACAATAAATCTTAGCTCTGAATTTTACCAGCTATGCAACTTTGGACAAATTTCTTCTCTGAACCTGGGATGTGATTTGTGAAATGAGGATAGTAATGTCTATTTTTCAGAGTCCTACGAAGGATTGGATAATGTATATGGAAGGTGTAGTCCAGTAACCACAACACTGTAGACAATAAATAGTGTATCTGGTAGCATCTGTACTCTTAATCACTAACATACCTCTTAATTATCAATATATGGCATTTGTTGTACTTTTTTCCTGATTATTCTGGTCTTGCATTTCCTTGGCTTCTCCCTCCTCCCACTTACACTGCCACTTCTTAAAATTGATAGTAACTGTTCTTTTATTAAGAAATAAAAGGGGGAAAAGGAAAAGAAGAAAAGTTCATTTTCTCATTTTTTATGTAACATCTGACAAATATCTGTTCTAAGTGAATATATATACAGCTATATTTCTACTCATTTAATCTTTGTAAAATTCCCAAGAATTAGATACCATTATTATTTTCCATTGACAAAAAAAGACAAGTAACTGTCACACACTAGCAAGTAAGTAGCCGAACTAGACTTTGAACTAAGGAAATCTGGTTCTAAAGTCTGTGCTACTAACCACAAAGATTTTATCACCTTAGCCTGAACTTCGTATATGCGATCCCTCAGGTCATAAGAACTACCTCTGTGACCGTGATGGGTTACAGGTTAGAGGAGTGTCTTCGTCAATGAGACCCCCTTTTGGCAATTTAGAGTCCAGTTGGTTTACTCATCCATTCCTTCATTTAGCATTTATGGAGAATTTGCTGTGTATCAGGTCCTGTGCCGAATGCTGAGGGAAGGAAGGACTGGGGAAAGAATACAAAAATTAGTAAGGCAAGAGGGAGACTAGCAATTTTTACAAACCATTCCAATTGCTGCTCTTGAAAATTCTTTGAGGTGTGTGTCGAGAGCACTGTGATGAGGTTCCCTACCACGAAGCAGGAAGTAGGTAAGCTTCGTGAAGAAGGTCACGTGTGGTCTTAGTATTACAGGCTGAACAGAGAAGAATCAGCCTGTGTAGAGGTAGGAGCAGCAAGTCACTCAAAGCACAAAATTTCATGGCATATTAAGGGAACTGTGGGAAGTTGGAAGTGGTTGGAGTTAAAAGTACTTGGTAAAAGAAGGTAGCAGTAGGGGGAAGGTAGAACAAGGGAAAATAAAGCTAGAGAAGCAGACGGGGGTCAGCAGATCTCGAAGAGCCATGTGGTAGAATCTGGATTTTGCCTCCTTCGGTGACTAGGAGCCTTTGTTGGTCAAAGAAGAGATACCGGCTAGAAACAGGCCTGGACTGGGTATCAGCACCCATTTGCTTTGTGCCTGGCCTGGTGATAGCCTGCTCTGTGACACTGGGCAGAGCAGTACTCCTGTCCGGACTTCAGTCACCCATCTGCAAAGCGAAGACTGAAGCTTGTATTATTTCTAGAATCCCTTCCAGCTCTAAAAGAGTATCTATTTCCATAATTGTCCCATTTGTGGTCTTTGTATAGGAAGTGGTCTAAAACACACTGGGAAATAAAAAGCGCCACTGATCCCGACCGAAGATGCCAGGAATTTTCCGAGGTAATTGGTAGCATCCGTCGCAGAGCATCAGGGTGAATGGTCCCCGGCATGGGTTCTACTGCTGCTGCTCGGGCCGGAACACAGTTCTGCCCAAGATTTAGCCCTTGCGCTTCTGCAGATTGTTATCCTAATGCTCATGGGCTTTAACGTGCATAACGGCAAGCCTCTCTATCACAAGGCTCTTTGGCCCAAGCTACCTTAATTCTTGGAGCAAGATTTTCATTTAGCCCTCAAGGTTCTCATGGGAAGAGGCAAAGACAGAGCTGCCCCGTATCTGGATGCCTAACACAGTTTTTAAACCTGGAGAGGAGAAAAAACCCCAAACCTGTCACATATTATTTGTGTATATGTTTGTGTAGTAGCTATGTCCACTTCTGCTCTGAAGTGCCCTCATGCAATATATATGATCAGCAAATATTTATTTTCCAGTCAGAAAATACTTAATAAACTGTTTTAGAGAACACGCACAATTAACACACACACACACGCACAGGCACGTTTGAGGCTAGATATAAAACTTCCCCTTTCCCAGGGAAAAGAAGTTAACTGCAATGTATTCCCTACCTACAGCTCCCAGGCTGGATTCTGTTTTCTCTGAGGTCACGTAGAAGTGGGCATCTGTGGATCCAAACACGTGTGAGACTTCCGCTGGTCTTTTCACTTTCTGTTCTTCTGGTGGAAAAATCTGCCAGAAAGTGTGAAAATATTAGAGAATGCCAAGAAAAATGTCTTTCTGTTCAGTTCCCGTGAATTTGAGAGCAATCATTAAGAAGGTCTCCCTCCCTGGGACACCAGATTTGCAGAACAGAGGTCGAAGGTGAGCCTACACGTGTAGTCAATTCAGAATATCCAGGCTCCAGCATCCTGGCCAGCCGGCCTTCGCTGTTCTGATCGCCTCTTTGGGGAAAGCACAAAGACTCTGATATCACCTCTCCTATTTCACTCACTGGGCACATTAGAGTGCTTTTCTGGTTATTCTACTGTTTCCATAGCTGTGGTCATTTTTTTTTTTTTTTTAATATCCTAGTTTCTCCTTAAATCCTCCATGTGACTTCCTGCCCTGTCGGTAATGGAGACCTATATCCGCAAAGTTCCTCAGCCCATCACTCTGGCACTGTCTCTGTTCCTTCATAGCCTGTCGTGGAGTCCTTCCCATTTCGACTTCACTTGTTCAGCCTGCTCTCACGTCTGGAGCCCTCTTTCAAAGTGAGAGTGCTTTGTAAATTCATTACCGAGGTTCCAGATTATTTTGGTTGTGTGGCTGGAAGGCTAAAATGAAGGCCCAATCTTATTTTTCCTGCAGGTTATTCGGTAAAGGAAAGCCAACTCTTTGTCTTGCTTCATCTCAATTTTGCTCTTCTCCAATAAGTTCTGGTAAAGGGAAGGTATAATAATAAAATGTCAAACTTTCTCAAAAATCTTCCTTGCACAAATGGCAGAAATATATTGCCTGAACTATGTCCTTGCTTGAATATTTCCTGAACAGCGCCGAAATCTAGTGAATTTCTACCTGTATTTCCAGACCAGGTTAAAGCCTTCCTCTTCCATGGCATCACCAGGGTGCTGTGCCCCCTTCTCCTCTGCATGCCCCACAATGACTGCTGGCCCATACCACATGCTCATCAGGCGTTTCCCTATCTCTTTCCCAGACTGAACTATGACTTCCTCCAGGGCAGGGACTGTGCTTTATGCATGTTATTTGGCATCTAGAAACCACTCAAGAGACTCTAAGAGACACTGACTGGCTGTGTGAATAAATGCATGAGGGGGTATGTGGATCGATGGTCAGTACTCAGCAATTTGAATTTCCCCAGTTCTGGAGAAGCTTAGTTATATTCACTTGATTACTTGTGCCTTGTATTTCACTCTTCTTTTAAAAAAGGATGGGGATGAGCTCCCAAAGCAGGTATTTTTTTTTTTTCCTCTCTGAGAAGAGAAAGGCCTCTGAAATGAGTCCCTGTACAACGGTTAAACCCTGCCTTCCCTCAGAATGCTGCTTCATAGGTTTTTCAATCACTCATTCCACTTTGTTTTTGTTTTTGTGGCATCTGTTTGCACATTGAAATCAGGACTTCTCTCTGGGATAACTTAGAAAGCAAAGAGAAAACTTTCTCCCTTGTATCTTGATTAGATCTAACTCTGTAATTCACTGTTCTCTCTCTGTTAGAAACCCATTCCCAGGAGCTGTGAGCCTTTGCATGTGGTCAAAGCACATGGAGCTATTCCTGACAATAAGATCTATGGATAAACAGGAGGGGAAGAGCAGTCAAAGTTCTGGCTGGGCAGAAAGGGCCTGGGACCGCCTGTCTCATCCCCTTTCCCTTCAAACACCTGCCCAGAATCTGACCGTGGTCTCCAGCAGGTATTTTTCCATGTCAGTGTCTAAGAATCTCCTCAGAGCTTCCTGGAAAGGCAAGGAAGCTTGCCTTGTTCTCTCAGATGGACATCTACACTTTCAATAAGCACTCAAGTCATTCTTGTACAGCTAGTCCCCAACTATACTTGGAGCAACTCTGTTCTGTAAGGGAGCAAGAGGGAAGTCACCCCTTTTCTTTGGCGTATCTTCATTCAGTCTTTCCAACACTTTATTCAGGGATAAACCTCTTCAGAACCCATCACCCATTCATCTGAAGCCCTTCTGCTTCCTGGTCTCTATCCCTAGAGCCCTCACCTTGATCTCTTCCGGTCTGAGATCCTGGAAGGAAACACATAGCTCCTCAGGTCATTATTCCAAAAGTGGGATGTCTAACTTCCACAGCATCTCAATGCTTTCTTGACCTCTTTCTTTCTCCTTCTTCCCCAGTGAGACTCTTCCAGATATTCACAGCTCTCCTCAGTTCTCACAGAACTTGCCCAGAACCCCATTATTTCCAAGAACACATAGTTCATGCGATTTGAATCTCCTCACTTTCCCTTTTTGTTCCACTCCAACACTGTTCAAATGTCTTTAAGAAACATTTGGTCATTCCCTCATCATCTTAAATATTCACTTATATGAGCTTCAGAATATCTATAAAAAAAAAAAGAAAAGTTGACTTTTTCCTTTAAAAGCAGATTCTTCTAACTAGAGGTTAAATAGCATCACCTTAGAAACTCATTCTACAAATCATATCCCTTTCTCCCGCCTTTTGACCTTTCCATCTCCACTCTATCTCCTCTCCCTCTTATAAATATGCTTATCCCACCCTTAAAACAAAGCAAAACAAACAAACAAACAAATAAAAAAACCCACATTTTTTTCTGCTGACTCATTAAAGCTATACCCCCACTGATTTCCCTATGTTCAACATATTTTTTTTTTAAAGCTATGCCTGCTTTCTCCACTTCTTTTCTCATTCATTCCTTAATCCCCTGACCCACTCTCTCAGCCACTATAATCAAATTCTTTTTACTGGAGTCACCAATAATAACTAGAATAGTTACAAAAGAACTTATGCTATCTGAACATAATAGAATGAAAATTTAGGAAACTTGAAACTCTCACCTCTCCTTGGCTCCCACAATAAGCCTTGCTCTCTTCCTCCCTCTCTGACTGTTCTTTCTTGGCAGAGATTGCTACAACTCTGTAATATCCAAGTGCGTCTCTTCTTCCTGGGCATATGTGCAGGCCACAGCTGTCACTCTCTCTGCAATTATGTGTGGCCTTGAGACTGAGTTCTGGTGCTAGAATGTGAGTGGAAGTTAGGGGAGCCATTTATAGACCTGATCAACAAAAGTTCCCATATGCAATTCTTACTCTCTTCTCTATGGAAAGTCAAATGGAGAGTAAATTCAAAAAGTAAAACTTCTCAATGAGTGCATTTTTCTCCTAATAAAATGCAAATCATTCAACGTGGCTTTGTGATATGACAGGAGGATTACAAATGTGTTGAAATACAATGCTCTCATAACCTGAGGGAGTTAATACCCAAACTGGTGGCTTGAACCACAAGCATTCTCTTTTCGTTGCTCCAAAGTGGTTATGCTGGTTGATTTTATGTGTATACTTGGATGAGCTATAGAGTGCTCAGATATTTGGTAAAATATATTCTGGGTGTTTCTGTGAGGGTGCTTTTGGATAAGGTTAACATTTAAATTAGTGGACTTTAAGTAAGGCAGATTGCCTTCCACAATGTGGGTAGGCCTCATCTAATCAGTTGATTGTTTAAAATACAATCAGCCCAAACACTGGCTTCTTCTAACAAGAGAGAATTCTCCAGCAAACTGCCTTTAAACTTTATCATGAGATCAGCTCTTCCTGCTATTATGGAAGACAGTCTCAGATTCCAGTGGAGACATTGGGGTTGTCCTAGGACTCTTTCCTGCCAGCTTTCAGACTGGCATTGCAGCTTATCACCTCTCCTGGGCTTCCAAACTGCTGGCCCACCCTGTAAACTTTGGACTTGCCAGCCTTCATATTCTCATGAGCCAATTTCTCTTAATAATCTCAATATATACATTTTATTTCTCTGAATCCCCTAACTAATCCAATGGCATACAAATGCTATCAGTTTCTATGGGTTCCATAAGTGAAAAATTTTGGGAAGCACTGCTGATTCTAGTTCTCAAATTCACTGTGGCATGCTTTCCTCCAGGCTCTGAGCTTTTTGTTCTCTCTACCTGAAAATAGCTTTTCTTTTCCTAATTCCACCTGGCTGCCTAACCTCTGCTCGGTCAGCAGCTCTCATCTTTGTCCCTGTTTCTTCTGTTAGGCCCTTGAAGATGCCCCATGTGCAACCCCATAAAACTGCATGAGGAGCCTCCTTCAACAGCTCCTTAATGTCCTGTAACCATCTAGTTCATGATCTACCTCTCTATGAGATCCCAAGAGACTTAAGTATGCAAGTCCTTTGATCTGCTTCATGTTATATCCCTAACACATAGCCCAGTACCTGCCTTTGGACAGGTCTTCAAATGATATTTACTAAATGAACCAGTAAATGGAAAGTATATCCACAGTTTCAAGAAGAAAAAAAGACTTATAACTCGAAGCAATCCAGAAAAAATCCAACCCAAGAAAAATCAAGTGAAACGGGTTCCTGGACAGAAACATCAGTAAGATCCCTTGTTTCTCAGCAAAGCAGTAGAATTAAAATGGAACAGGTTGTTTTTCTTATTTTAGCATCTGGGGGAAGGACCATTCTCATGGAAGCACTTCCTGTGTATTTAACATAGTAATCAACTTGGGAGTCCTTCCAAATCAGAGCTCACCATAGGGCTAGATGGTATATATATATATTAGGCTATATGATCGTTGCTGCAACAACTAAATCCTGCCATTGTAGTACAAAAGAGTCCATAGACAGTACATAAACAAATGAGCATGTGTGTGTTCCAATAAAACTTTATTAAAAAATACTAGTGATGGGTCAGATTTGGCTCATAGACTATAATTTGCCTACCCATGTTCCAGATAAAAGATTCTCAGCCTCTGAATGGGGGAGGACTACTTGTATTTTTTCTCCATAGGCCATTATCATCAAACCCCAAACAGTTATTATAATCACTATTTTCAGGGAACCTGAAAACCTAATTGATATTACTCTCTGAAGTCACACTAGAGCACGTTGCAAGCAGTAAATGTCATTTGGATAATTCCCCCTTACAGACACACAAAGCCAAACTGCTCACTGCACACACAGTAACTCTTAGAGGAAGCAAAGTGGGGACCTGGTGAGCTGTGTCAGTACCACAGCTGAGACCTTAGACCTGGACCTTCTGTCTCAGTTTGTGTGAGGCACAGGATGAAATAGCTCCACCATGCCTGAACCCCTCAGAGTGATAAAGGATAGAGAAAAGATGAGGAGAGAGATTTCTCTGGAGAGAACTCTTGACATGTTGTGACTATTTTTTTTTTTTTTTTTGCAACAAAGGGGAGATTTGCTACTTTCGAATTTCAAGCCCAGAGGTTGCATATGTGTATACCTGTGTGTGTGTGTGTGTGTGTGTGTGTGTGTGTGTGTGTGTGTGTGCATGCACACGCAGGGGCAGTGGGGGGTGGGGGATGGGGGGAGATTCCAAAAAGAATACTCAGAAAGCCCCCAAACATATTGAGGAGACACAGAAGTCATAGTGCAGATCTTACAAGAAAACTACATCACACTGTGGACCTGGTTCTGACTCCTGCTTGGAAACTCAGTGGTGCCCAGATTCATGAATTGGGAGGCCAACTTGGAAACTTGGGAGAGTGTTGTGATCCTGGGGTTCCTGCCCCTGGGAGTCTGTTGAACAGAACAGAACATTCCAAAGTATGCCACTTTGAATGTTCATTATTTTGAGCTGAAATCAATTGAGAAACAGCAGATATAGGAAGCTTCTCTGCCTCCCTCCTTTCTACCTAAAAGCAGGGCATAAGTTTCACATGAGACATGTGCTTTCCATGTATCAGAAAGAGAAGAACATTCTTATTACTGGAGATGGGAAGTGGTTGCAGAGATAAGTCTTTACAAACAAACCTTACCAAAATAACCTACATCTTCCATTATTTTCCCCCACATGCTTCCCATAATTTGCCAACCCTAGCCCAATCCTTTTTTCTTTTATCATATCTCCATAACCTAGCACTCTTTGTTAAAATAATACATAACCACTTCCTTGGAGTTTTTATCTCTTCCTATAAAGCCCCGTACACCATATACAAATATTAACATCAAATAAAATTTGTACATTTTTTTCTCCTTCTAACCTGTCTTTGTCAATTCAATTCAAAGACACTAGTCATAGAAACTAGGAAGGTAGAAGAGAAGTCTTTCCTCTCCTAAACTGTCAAATATCAAAGTGCCTCTCACTTACTTGAAGTCAGATGGAGGCCCTATTTCTGAGAGCACCAGTATGAAATCTTCCTTAGATCTTGTCCATAGACCCCTCGAGAAGGTGAAGGAGAGGCAACAGAAAACAGCTGGATGTGTACCATACCACAGAAGTTCAAGACAAAGAAAGGACAGCTATAGTAGAGAAGGGCCTTGCAGGGAACTACTAAACATCCCATGCAGGTGTTACGAGAGAAGGGGGCAGACAGTATTGCTAATCTCCATGGCCCAGAGAGGGTGGAACATGGCCAGGTAAGCTGTGCATCCTTCCCTGTCTCCCTACCCCCTCAACACAGACACACACTTAGGGAGATCGTGGCAGGGACAAAGGGCAACTAGCAAGGAAGGCAGAAGGTGAGCAGGAAAAAGAAGGTGAAGACCCCACCTGTGGTCTCTGATTTGAACTGAATCAGCTCGGAGGTAGGGAAGGAAATTTTTAATCCTATGTCAAGTTCAGGCTTTAATTTTTATCCTGGCTGGATGATCTAACTACTGCTTTGAGACTCTATGACTTAAATGTTGACAGGTCCTAAGAAAAATGAGACAAAGTCATGAGATCCCCTGGAAAATTTTATTCTAGAGTAGATGGAAACTGCCTCCACCAAATGACTGAATAGAGTTTCAGAGAAATTGGAAGAGATATAACAAACTGGCTTTTGATCACAATCTCCGTATTATTCCTGCACTATTGCACATTTCTTTGAAAAGAATCATCAAACAGAGTAATATCTTTAACACTGTGCTAATCAACATGAGTTGAGTCTGTTCTTTGCCAGTACTGTATTGGGTGCCAGGGAGAATATAAAAATTTATATATTAACCCTACCTTCAATAACTTCATGATATGACAGAGATCACTAAATATTTAAGTAAAAAGTGTCAGAAATAGTTCTTTCCCTCTAGTCTTTGACCTCAGAGAGGGTCAAAAACATGTGTTTCTCCAACTCCAACTGGGACGTTGACTAGGAGTACTTAATAGGCAGTCAAGGAATATTTGAAGAATGAATAAATAACTGTTATATAAGAGATTTTAAGATTGTTTAAAATACAAGGCAATAGAAATCCTGGAGTTTTATAATGCAGTTCCCTAAAAACAGATGTTTGGTTTCAACAACATGTGATTCTTATTTCTAACTTGTAGATAATGGACCAAAGAAACCTTGGGATTTTGCATGATAAAAGCTCATATTAACAGGCATTTACACAAAATTGGCCTTTTAACAAAGAGATTTAAAAAATGTAGTCTTAAAATATTATCTTTCTTGTTTTGCTTTTTAAAGAAAAAGGGGTGATTACTAAGTGCTTTTCATTAAGGAATTACCACTTATCTTATCACAATATTTACTCTCTTTTCATATGTTTTATATTTCCTCATTGCTGAAGAAAGAGCTCAGAAACGACTGCAGGAAAATAACTGTTGACTCTTACATTCAAATGATTGTATATTTCCTCTACAGTTCTGATGGTTTTCCTAACTCCATGTTAGAAAAAATGCGAGTGTCAAGGGTCTTGGTGAAGTTGACTGTTTTGATGTTATTATTCACTGGGAAAGGCCTGACTGAAATTCAGTCCCAGACACCTTGCTTTTCCTTTACAAACCAGAGCTCCTAAAATTTAACTCAGGTTGCTACCTTAGAAGAGGCCCTGGGAAAAGAACTCATCATTAAAAAAAAAAAAAAATTGGACCCAGTAAAGAGCAAAAGAAAAACAATCCTCCTCCAAACACCTCTTTGCAAGACAGGGTGAAAAATGTGAGCTCTGGCCTGTTACTCTGAGAAAAAGGGGAAAGGTCTGAAGATAAACACACACACACACCCATTTAGATGCAGCTGGAAAAACGAAGTCAGGTTTAGAAGGCCTGACTCCAAACAAAATAGGTTTTTTAAACTTCTCTGGGGGAATCTCTCGTTGACGCTCAACACTAAACTATGTATCTCATACATCTGCCTCTCTCTCAATTAACAGATGCCGGGCACAGGGCAACAGGGAAGAACGGCCCACTTCTGTCTCCTGAGAACCCAAGATGGTGTGGACTTCAGATCCTGGCTGACCTAGGCCACAGCCACCAGTTGCTTTCCTAGTAAAAGAACGGATTTATCCAGTGGTGTAGGGCTCTCTCATTAAGCAGGAATGCATTCTCAACTGGCCTATACTGCTCAGTTGATGACAGATTTAGAAGCACGTTTATGTACAATGGCAATTCTAAGATGCAATTATGCCTTAAAAATGTATTTTTTGCTTATGGAAGATGCACCTATATAATAATACTAAGAGTTATTAGGGACTTAGTCCCTGATCAGGGACAATTCTAAGTACTTTTCATTATCTTGATTAGGTCTTGCAACAACTCTATGAAATAGAGTTCACACTTTTGGGGGCTGAGAGAAGAAAGGTAGGAGATTTAATATATGGCCAAGGTCATAAAGGTAATAGGTGGTAGAGCCCACGTTTGAACCCAGGTTTTGGCTCCAAAATCTATCCATTTGTTCTCTACATTAAAATAATTAGTCACAAAATTAATGTCAGGTTGTTATACTGCATGGCAATGAGCTTTAAAGACATAATGGTCTGCCGCATAATTAGCATGTCCCACTTTATTGGTCTGGAGTATGAAATAAATCACGTATCTTTTCATTACCAACTAACATAACTTAGTACTCCTATCAGGACATGACAAGAATATCCCTGCTTCCCCCAAGTCAGTTTCATTCCCCAAGATGCATATTCATACAATTCGTTCTTTTTCTTTTTTTTTTTTAGATTTTATTTATTTATTTGAGAGAGAGAGAGTGAGTGAGAGAGAGAGAACACAAGAGGGGGCAGAGTCAGAGGGAGAAGCAGACTCCCCACAGAGCAGGGAGCCCAATGTGGGGCCCAGTCCTGTCTCAGGACTCTGGGATCATGACCTGAGCCAAAGTCAGTCGCTTAACCAACTGAGCCACCCAGGTGCCCCATACAATTCGTTCTTGATCATGATTCCTGGATCCCTGTTTGAGGAGAAGTCAGGAGCTCTACCTGGAAACTCAGTGCCACTCCCATCAGGAGTTGATTTCTTCAGAACAAGACTCTCAGCTTGCCCTACCACCACTGTGGAAGAACCTGTGTCATAACCAAGGAACTCTGGCCAATGAGGAAGAATTCACTATTGAGGAACCAGGTGAGAACCTACTGGGACCAACTAGAGGTAGAAGTGGAAATTCTCTGTCATCACCATGAGCCTCAATAATGAAGCAGGCTGGCTTTGGGTGTATTACTATTATGCTCATGCCTCTGCTGAAGTCACTGTGTCTCCCAGGAAGTGGGATGGTAACAAGGAGAAGGTTCTGTCTCTTAGTTATATTGTGCAGACTTCTTCCCATGTTTCTACTCGTTTTACTATGATACTTTATTTAAAATTTATATTCACTGACAGTAATGACAAAGTATATCCATAATACCAAATGGCTGGGTTAAGAGAATCAGCAATTCCTTATGATTATCAGGCCCGGATGTAGAGCTTGGGTCAACAATTCAAGCAACTCAATCATATGCTATCAAGTGTTCTTATGAGAAAGTGCCATGAAGATCAGTGTCTTTTATTTCTCACCAAATTCACTTAAAGCTATGTCAATCTTGAGATAGGTTCTATTAATCATACGGCTCAAAAAGGAAAGGAATGGTGGTCTGGAGCCCTTTTGTCTCAAGAAATTCCCAGAGTACCATGCAGTTGGGCCTGCCTTTCCCAGAATTTTTTAATTTCTACATACCAAGGCATTAGAGGGAAAGATTGTCAAACAACATGTGCTCCATCTTAATACCAGCCTTCTCTAGGGCCACAAATAATTACCTTAGGGGTACACTGATCATTTTTTAAGGAAATAGGTTGAGTTTTGGGTTTTTGTCTTAAGAAGCAAATAATGAATATCAGCTATTGCTAATGGGGTAAAATGCTTTAGGACACATTGTTGGATGAAGAAGGAACCAGACAGCTATACGGACGAGCTCGGTTTAAACATAATAAACAGTAAACCTTGGGGCACCTGGGTGAGTGGGTTAAGCGCCTGCCTTCAGCTCAGGTCATGATCCCAGGGTCCTGGGATGGGATTGGGCCCTGCACTGGGTTCCCTGATCAGTGGAGACCCTTTCCCTCTGCTGTTTCCCCTGCTTGTGTTCTCTCTCTCTCTCTGTCAAATAAATAAAATCTTAAAAAAATAAACTTTAATAATTAATGCCTTGGCTTTACTTGATTTTCCTAATGAGTATAAGGGTTCAAAATATACATTGTTCTATACAGATCACCTCAAGCCACCCTCTGTCCTTCCTACCTTTCTCAAGCTATACATTTTTTTTTGTTTCAAATCAATACTTGGAATCTTAGACTAAAAAAGAACTTGAGAGGATTGCCTGCTATTTCCCTAGTGTGAAATCCAAGACCCAGATGAGTTGTATGACCTATGTTCTGTGCCAACATGGTAAGTAGAAGAGTAGGGCAAGAATCCAGGATTCAGAATCAGCATGCAGGGCTCTCCCATACAGAACCACTGCTCATTCAGTTGCACTGATTTAATTTTGTGCTGATGATGTCACTCTAGAGGACCACAAGATCTCCAGTTGTTAGCTATGAAGAATCCTCCATATTTTTTCTCTAGCTTGGTTCACAGAAACAGTAACTAAAATGCTTGATGCACATCTAGTCTATTCATTGAACACTTGAGCCTTACATCTATGTTATTAAATATGGATCTCTTATCCTTGTGAAGTAATGAGACTTATCCTGATTTCTTAAGTAGACACAAGAGACAAGGCTTTTTTGCTCATGGTGTAACATGGCAGTTACCATTTGGTTGTAGTTATTTTGTTTCAAATCCTAGTTTATTACATGAAAAGTTACTAGAGCTTCAAGTTCTACAATTGGAATAATAGATAATAAAATGTCATTGATTTGTCATTAAGCGTTAGAAAGTCTGGCACACAGTAGAAGTAGGTTGTTATTATTATCATAATCTTCATTTCAGACCTTTGGGGTTTCTGATCCAACATGTAGAACTTAGAAGTCATTAACCTTGTCCTCACAACAAGAAAAAAGCTGAACAACCTGAAAACCAACAAGTTTTCTTTAATCTATCAGAGAAGTGAGGTTATAGGGCAAACTGTTACCCTGAAAACTGGAGAGACAGACAAGAAAATACAGAAAATTACAGCTTATGAAAAGAAGCAGCCCACACCTGTAGCCAATATTCTTAGGAATAGTTTAAACCATAATCAAAGAATTGCTAGATACTCAGAATAGACTGCTATGAGAATTTAAAACTCCGAGGGGTACCGGGGTGGGGCACACTTGTGAGTTTCACATCCAGAAACCCTACCAAATTCTCACTGTGGAGAAAACCCTCATGCTTCTAGCACAAGGAGAGGAAACATAACCATTCTGAAATATACCCAGAGCTCTCTGTTCTCCTCAACAAGGCCTGCCCTTAAGAGAAACTATTTTATCAGCATTTAACCAGCCTGGGATTTTACCAAAGCCTAACAATCTGGAAAGAAAAAAGATATTGGAATACAACCCCCTGTAGCATTCCAGGAGGGTGAAGGGAAAGACCCAACTCCAGCCCCCTCTAGCCTTCAACGTGGAAGAAGGGAATTATCCAAGTCAGGCTCATTGAAAGACTAAAGACTAATCATAGGATTATAGAATGCTTCGGCTTCCCTAAAATCTTACACCACATTGACAGGGGTCCTGGAAAATCACAGGAAACTATAACTAAAAGAGCTTCAAGTCACAGATCCCATTTAAGGAATCTCTAGGAAAACCCAAAAACGGAGAGGGAGACAAAAATGAGGACACTAGAGAAAATTTTAGCCTATGACATCAAAACTACAGCAAACAGTAAACACAGGAAACTTTTAGCCAAATAAACATAAAACTTCACACTACTAGTATATCTAACTACTCTCCATTTCAGGCTTAAATTTAGTGTGCCCTTTCCTGATACCCATCTGTAAGGGGTTGAATAGTGTTCCCCTAAAATCTATGTCTACCCAGAACCTCAAAATGTGACCTTATTTAGAAATACAGTACTTGCGGATATAATTAGTTAAAATGAAGTCATATGTAAGGGTGGATCCTAAATCCAATGGCTGGTGTCTTTAGAAAAAGATGAAACAAACTGAGGGTTCTAGAGGGGAAGGGGGTGGGGGGATGGGTTAGTCTGGTGATGGGTATTAAAGAGGGCACGTACTGAATGGAGCACTGGGTGTTATACGCAAACAATGGAACATTACATCAAAAACTAATGATGTAATGTATGGTGATTAACATGACATAATTAAAAAAATAAATAATAAATAAATTGATATATTATCACTGTTTTGTAAAAAATGAAAGAGATGTTGAGATAGAAACACACAGGGGAAAAGGCCTTGTAAAGCCAAAGGCTGAGATTGGAGTCTATAAAGCCAAGAAATACCAGGGGTTGCTGGGAGCCACCAGAAGTTGGGAAGAGGCAAGGCAGGACTCTTCCCTAGACTCTTCAGAGAAAACCTACTCTCCAGACAACTTGATTTCTGACTTTTAGCCTCCAGAGTTTGTGCTACTTTGTTACTACTTCCTCAGGAAACTAATATACCTTCAATTGGAAATGACACTATAATCATACGGCTCAACCTTAGAAACAGGGATTCAAGACAAGGGGAAATGGGGATTCAAGAGATGCCTGGAAAAACTTGGGAATCTTCATTCACATGCATTACTTACTCAATACATTTCTATTGAGTGTTGTAGGAAGACTTCTTAAAGTTTCATTTACATCGTCCTCAATTTGGAGGATAAGATGGAATTAGAGAAAATTATTAGCTTTGGAGGATCTCTCACAGAATATTTGTAAGATTATTTCCTTCCCATTTGATGTCAGCAGAGGTGGAGTGACAAAGGAAGAGCAAAAATCATAATGACTAGGTTTCAGCTCACCTTTTGGCCTTGATTTGATTAAAAGCATTCAATAAACCAAAGAAAAAATTAGTGCCAACTAGGATGACCTAGTTTGAAGAATATTTTGATCATAATGTGTTAAAAATCTGAACTCCCTAAACAACATAAAGGAATTGAGCCAAAAAGAGACTGTTGTCCCTCCAGTTGAGTTTTAGGAGGAATTATACCAATTAAAAATGAACTCTACCCTTTTGATCGCCTTGGAAGAGATAATCTGCTGAGTGGACATGACAAGTAGAAGGCATGAACAGTTATTTCCTATCAAATGGCTGACGTACCATGTTGCTCACCTGGCTTGTTAAAAATGAAACACAGACACCCAGTTAGACCCTGATAACTCCCTAAGAGTTCCCTAAGAGCAATGCAATCTACTAGAAATGGGGGCTCATGGCAGCTAAATTGTAGTCTGAGAGATATCTATTCTCAGACACATTCATTTTAAGTGAGGTTTTAACTGGGAGTATACCATTCATTCCTGGACATATAAGACTATGCAGTCAGATAGTACTACTTTCATGTTTGCCTTGAGCATTTAGGGCACACTAAACTTCTTTTGTGTTTACTTTTAACAGTGTTCAATTTGGTCAAATTGAGAAATTTTGAAAGATGAAAAAGTCAGTCAATTTTCAAGCCAGGACAGAAAACATTCTGTAATAAGATATCTATAGGATACCAGGCACAGGTGTAGTCACTAGGGATTCAGAGGGAAGCACCCCCCCACACACACACACACACACATACACACCCCTAATTGAAGGAGTTCCCATGAAGATATGGGAAGATACCCCTAAGGCAGACTATATGGTCAAGGCGTGGTGAAAGCATGGGCAGAATGACCCCATGTAGATTTATAGTTCCCACGAAGAAGGACACTAGAGTTCTCTCCACTGTCTCCAGAAGCTTCTTTTCTGCACTAGTGTTCATGAGGATCTGCTTTTGGTTCACTATGTCACTCTGTGCTCTCCGAAGTCTGTAATGATGGAAAGAAGAGTGTCTTTGGAGTTAGGTAGACCTATGCAATGCTGAATATAGCACTGTAGACCTGTGGTTAAAATTGGGCTCTGGACTTGACCATCCGAATTTAAATTCTCACCCCATCACTGCCAGCTTTGAAGCCTTAGGCAAGTTACTGCTCTTACCAGTCATTCATTTCCTTATTGGAAAATAAGAAGAATAAATAGTGCCTTTCTCAGAGTTATTGGAAGATTAAATGCATCTACATATAAAAGACACTTAAGACGGTGTTTGGCTCATAGTAAGTACTTGATAAATGTAAATTACCATGATGATGATGAGGAGGAGGATGATAGTTCCTTATAAGCTGAGTCATTAAGACAAGTCATTAAACTCCTTCAGACTCCACTCCTTTAGCTGTAAAATTGCAGATAACACCATTTACTCCGAAAGATTGTCTTTAGGATACCATGAAACACAATATGCAGAAGCTTTACAAAATACAAAAGATATTCAAAAGAAAAAATGTTATTTTATCTTGTTTTTTCTTCCCCCCCGCCCCTGTATTGTGAACCCCTTTGAGAATCTGGAGCTGGTAACCATCTTCAAAGATAGTGGGAAGCTATTGCTCATCCACAGCAGAATGCTAAAAAACAGGCCCAAGATTACCAAGTCTGTTGATTTTTCAAGAGAAAATAGAAATACATATTTTTGCACCACCTCCCACACTTCCATTCCCCAGTTCTAAATGTTGGTAACCAAATCAAATCGCGGAACAAACAAAGCAAGCTTTGGTACTGTCAACTGATATCCACCTCTGTTTAATATAAGTTGGTGCCAGGCCCATAATCAGATTCATAGCAGGCACGTGATTTATGCATCGTATGTGAAGAAGGTACAAATAGAAGGCAGATGTAAGATCTCTAGTTTCTGGGCCAAGTAGCACGTGGGATGCTATTTTTATACCTGGGGCCAATTCATATAATCCCTGGTACATAGTAGTCACCAAAAAAATGTTGATTAGAACAATCATGCAATTCAATCTGCACAGTACAATATCAGAAATATCTAAATTAAAAAAAAATATATCAAGTGAGAACACATTAGGGTCCAGGAACAACTAAAATATTCCAAAGGCTTTCCAGACTTATCTTTGTTTTTTCTTTCTTTCATTCATTCACTCAAAATAACCTTTGCTAGCTGTTTACTCTGTGCCCAGCGATGTGCTAGAAAATATTTCACGAAGTTGTGTCCAGCATGGACAAGGACCAACAAAAGTTCGGTGTGGTGGAAAAGGAAGAAGCTGGAACAGACCAGACTATACAGGGCCTGGTAGACAGTGGAAAGAATTTCCCTGTTTTCAATGGACAATATGGAAAGCCACTGGGAAGTTTTGAGCAAGGAAGTGACCCGAGGAGCCAGGTTTTAAGGGAGACACATTGGCTCTTTTGCTGAGAACAGACCAAGAAGAGCACACAAGTAAGATTGTTGTGCGGTCATGCATGGAATTTGTTGATGGACACTCGGACCACAGTGGTAGCAGGAGAGGTGGTGAGACCTTGATGGGCTTTGAATTTACCCTTTAAGTACAACCAGCAGGATCTGCTGCTAAATTACATGTGGAGAGCCAAAGAAGAGAAAGAATCAAGGAAGCCACGATTATTTTTATCCAAGTAGTCAGACAGTGAGCTCTGTGGGCTCCGGGAGCTGGAAGGCAGTAGAGTTCCCATTGACCTAGATGGGAAGACTGTGGGAAAAACAAGTTGAAGGCAGTGAAATCAGTTTCAACATGTTACGTTCGATATGCCTGTTCATTATCCATGTGTTGAGGTTGAGTAGGCAGTTGAATATATGAGTCTGGAGTTGAAGGAAAAGGTCTAGGCGGGAGATACTAATTTGAGAGTTGTCATCATATAGATGCCACTTAAAGCCATAAAGCGGGATGATTATCATTGGGGTGTGAGTATAGATTCAAACAGAAGAGATCCAAGCACCAGCCCTGTCTCTCTCCACCCCCCCAACCAAGTTGTTTCATGCTAATTTTTATGCTATAGGATAATAGCAATAAATAAGCATTTTACACTTTGCAGTCTTTTGTGAGCCCAAAGAGAATATTTTAACATTTTAAGATATAAGCAATTTGGCAACACAGCATTCTTTAGTCTAAAACAAATGTTACAAGACTAAGGCATATGGAGAAAAGATGAAAGTAAGTTTGCTTATTTTAGAATAAATTTATTTTCCTGTCTCCCCTGACACACAAATGAAGAACTGGGAGTAATATTTTTCCTAACCATTCTTAATCTCTGAAACTATAAGCCATTAACATTGCACTTGAATATAAAGTGGATGCCTTCTGAGTTATAGTGGTCTTTAAAGGACTAAGGAGAGAATTACGACAGTTTCCCATGTCTTTAATTTTCCTGTCACAAAGGTATGTTAGACCTGGATCCTGAATATGATAGCTCTCATGCAGAAGACTTAAATCTCACCATCGGTAAGGTCAAAGCCAGGTTCCTGTTTTGTGTTAATTTTAATCAAATTATTAGCACAATAGCAAAGTTGTCTGAATGAACTTTATTCCATCTAGTTTCATCTCTCTGGATGACTATAGAGAAAATAATTGGGTATCTTATGGAAATTAGCAATTTTCCACAGCAGACAAAGGGGTAAAGTATTGCTTTACATCAGAACACTTGGCATTGTGCTTGTCCTTTTTCTAATTTTTATTTGTTAACAAGAATGAACAATTCTAATTAATATGCACCAAACAGAAAGTATAAAAAATGTGAAATAAAAAATACAAAGGTAACCAAACCACAAAAACCATTCTTAGCACACTAAAACATTAAAAGCCTTCCTGAATTCTCAAACTTAACATGGAAGCTGTTAGGTGATTTGATCAAAACTAACTCAGCAGTATCTCATTACTATATAGTACCTGGGACATGGAGTGAGGAAGAGAAAAATCTATGGCTTTATCCACTCCCCTTCCATTACTTTCGTGGAATAAATGTGATTCCCAATCCACTTGACAAAACTCCTGAGACAGAAAACGGTGTTGATCAGAAACGTTCCCTAAATCATGTATGGAGTGAAAATATACTACAGGAAGGTAATGAGAGAAGAGATGAAGAGCCAACGAGATGAGGTTTTTATAGGTCCTGCAATGTGGATCATTCGAAATACGGTGACTAAGTCTATTTTAAAGTTAGAAATACATTAACTCCTGGCCCTAGGAACTTGCGGGAACTGGAGTGTTTACACTGGGTGTATACACCATTCCTCATTTCCTTCTCACGCTAGCCGATGCGAAAGTGGGTGAGGGGGTCAGTGCATCAACAAAGCCATCTTTTCATTTCTGGAGGCTTCAGTAAGGAAGGAGCAGCGTTGGGGTGGGATTTGGGCTTGTCAGGTCCACCTCTCCATCCCCAAGCAGAAGAAAAATAGTTACTTTGTATGTATGTCATTAGCGTCATATTCCTTTTACTCACACTTAATCAAGGTCCTTTATGGGCCCGGGGATGGAGAAGGGTTTAAAAGTTGCCCTTCTCCTGTGTGATATGCTCTGAATCCTGAATTAACACAGCCTTTTGATTTATATGAACTATTTTAAGTCAACACTGTTGTGTTGGGGACCTCCTGGCTCTCCTATTGACCAGTACACTGATTTGCAGCTTTATTACTATTTCTGTTGCATTGGGAGCTTACTAGCATTTTCTTTTCAAAGATAGGCATTTTTTAAATCCATATTTCACTAAGAATGTGATTCAAACCCTCTTCTGTGACTTCTTTCATAAGATAATTTTGTTGTTTCTCACCAATGTGATTCCAGAAATAATAATGATAATAATAATCATTTTCTTAAGGCCACCCATCTGTGTATCCCCAGAAGGTCCCTTGCAATGAATGGTCAGGTTAAAATTGCTTCATTTTCTTACCATGGTGATAAAAGCACAGTTTTGAGCTTGCACAAATCTGGGTTCAAATCCCACCCATGCCAACATTCTTTTTTGTTGTTGTTGTTTAAGATTTTATTTATTTATTTATTTGACAGAGAGACGGGGAGAGAGGGAACACAAGCAGGGGGGTGGGGGAGAGGGAGAGGCAGTCTCCCTGCCGAGCAGGGAGCCCAATGCGGGGCTCGATCCCAGGACCCTGGGATCATGACCCGAGCCGAGGGCAGACGCTTAACGACTGAGCCACCCAGGTGCCCCCATGCCAACATTCTTATTTGGCCTGTTATTTTAATTCCCTGGGCCTCAGGGTCTTCATTATAAAATAGGAAAAAAGGAAATCTATTGAGGAGAGTGTCAATGAGGACTAGAGTAAGCGACATGTGTAAAGCAAGCTTGTACAAGTATTGGCACGTAATGGGTTCTTTCTTCTAGAATCCTAGTCTAATTCCTTAAAGTCACTCTTCATTGATTATGGCATGTATATCACACCCATAAACAAATACTTAAGGGAAAAAGCACTAGGCGAATAATAGAGTTAGCTACTCTAAGGACTATACAAAGGATTTGACTTGGTCATCTCTTTTATTACTAATAAATCCCTCCAAGAAAATATAAGCAGCACTTTCAGAACAAAGATCTGAGGCTAAGAATGTTTAAATGACTTGTCAAATGCATAAAGCTGTCTAGTAGGTATGTCTTTGAGGACCCTATGATCGAATACAGAATAACCATGAGATCTGCCTGCAGCTGAGTTGATACCCAGGTGTAGCACCAGGGGCCTTGCATTTGGGAAGGATTTAATCCTGGTCTTCACTGTTCTGAAACCCGACACCAATTCCATTATGCTTAACTTCTATTCCTTTGAACAGTCTCTATAATGAAGGTGCAGTTGGACAATGAATTTATAAAAATTAAGAGTATTCAGTGATTTCCAACTCCAATTTCAAGACAGACTTCCATTATATTAGGTTGCCAGGTGTGACTAAATTGATCATCCCTAATAATATAAAAATTTCCGATGTTCATTTACTCTAAAAAAATAATAACGAATGTTCACAAAATCTCACTCTGTATGTTCCCATATGCATTCTTGAGTGGAATGGGGGAGGCAAAGCTTGCCTACTTCCTCTGGACCCTCAAACCTCCTGGCCAAGTGTTATAACCTGGACCCCCACAGAGAACATCAGCCTTCATTCTGTTACTAAATAAAACAAGTTTGAGAAGAACTGATTTGTAGTATAAACTGAAGACAGGGGTTTTCTCATTCTTCTGTTGGTCCCTCTAATGTTTACTGAGACGCTAATGCTTCTTGGAAGAAATATAAGATCAACTTAAAAATAAGGCGTGGTAGAATTTCTTCTAAATCTTCTATGATAGTTGCTTTTGTATGTCAACAGGAATTTATACCACTGGCTTTATTGGGTCTGCAGCTTGCAGATTGCAGATCATAAGACTTCTTCACCTCTGTAACTGCATGAGCCAATTCCTTATAATTAATAAATCAAATTATATATATGAGATATTTTAATATATGATTTTTAAGGAATTAGACCAGGATTTAATATATAGCATATATTTCATATTGGTTCTGTTTTTCTGGAGAACTGTGACTAATACACCCTCAATACATCATGATAAAACTGAGAAGGGCATGAAAAGAAAAGAAACAAACAGGTATGCTGATACTCTTCAATTTCCATTATTTTGTTAATATCCATTTCTTGCCTCCTGCCAAAATTCCTGGTTTTCTGTGTAAGAATAAATGAAATGTTTATCCAAAAATAACCAACTGGGATGAACTTCCCACTGTGAATGTCTTTGGAAGCCTTCAAGGAGGGGACAGCATGCCCTAAATTGGGCTTCTTTTCTTCTCTAAACACATAACTGGGCAGTTCCTAAAGAGAAACCTTTCACACCATCACCAAATAAGTGACTTTCCCTTTGCATGTCATTGCCTAGCTCAGTCCCTACCCCTGCCGTGAGTGTTTGCCAGGCTTGCTGCAGAGAAGCAAACATGGAATGACAAAGGAAGGAGAACTGGCACAGGCCAAAGTCCATAAATTTCTGGTTGGTTTTATGATTTTTTACAAAAATTATCATCACCCAATTTTCAATAATAACATTTTAAAAATGAGTTTTAATCTTAGGATGATGTTAATAAATATACATATAAACATTCAGATCTAGAATAAAATTCACCTGCAAGTCACCAAATGAATAACATCATGTTTGCCCCTCCACACCACCCCCCTTTTCACAGCTGCTGTTTCTAAATATCCTTCTCTATAGAGGTCAAGTGACCACAATTTAGAAGAGCAGACACATAATCACACTGATGATTTTAATGAGGAAAATCACCGGCTGGAGAATGACATAGGGAACCCTTAACGGGACCAGACTTTACACAACATACTGCAACCTTCCCTAAATAAAATTACTATGCCACATCCAATTCTTCTCTCATTCCTCACAGTTTTAAACACTTGAGACAGGATCACATTGTTTTCATCCCACCAAATCAGCCTTTGGATTGACCTGTTCCAATTTACATTCAGATTCATCTGATTTTAAGTCAAATGATGGCCTCAGATCCCTGGTGCTACACGGATGCCTGATCCAACTGCTAAATTTCACTCACACTTTATGATCTTTCTAGATAACTTTCTCTTCAAATGTGAAAGCATAAGCATCTTGAAAATTGTTCCAAATAATATCATGGAAGCAGAGCACCCTAGTTTTTTTCTCAGTGGGTGCAGAGATGAATTATTCAAAAATTCAGTACCAGTAGACCCAAGGTCTGGCCACATACTCTGGCGTGAGAATTAAAATTTGAGCCTTGTGATTGGAAAGGCAATCTCTAGAGCAGCTTGCCTTTGGATTTCCTAGATGGCATGCCTGCAGAAGATGGACCAGACTCACTCTACACTAATGCTAGGTCCAGGGATCACACTAAGCACTCTTTGAAGCTGCTAGGTAATAAAAAATAAATAAAATAAAATAAAAACAACAACAACAACAACAACAAAAAACGGTTAAGCACGGCGTATCATTGGATGGAACTACTATCTTTAGGTCAACTAAATGCTCTATTTGTTATGTCTCAGATATTCGAAATTAAGCCAAAAATTCGTTGTTTCTATGAAGGGTGTATTCCTAGGAGATCTTCACTTTGTGTTCATAGTATAGCTTCTATTGGAGTCCTAAAAGATACCTCAAAAGACCAATCAGGAAGAAAATAGACCTTAACCTTGAGTTATTAATTACTCCACATTGTATTTAATTCTTAATTCTATTTTCATTCTCTTCCTTCATGTCTCCCCTCTTCTTGTTTTTCTCCTTCTCCTACTCTATTCATGTTTCATCTCTTCAGGGTGCTAACATCACCAGGGGAGGGGACTCAGGGAAAAGAAAAACAGATAAAATTTCATCTGATCTTGTCACATCTGTAGACAGGAGGTCTGCTCTCCTTCCTCCTCCCGTCCTTTTCCGCTCTTCCCTCTTCTTTTATTTTGTCGAAAAGTGGGAACAGGTGAAGCTCAGAAGTAGGGGGAAGATATACAAAATGGATTTCTCTACTTTTATTATCCACCAACTGTACAGTACAAAAGGGAAACAAAAGAAGGAGCAAGCAAAATGTGGCTTAAGAATCAGACTAGTTTAAGAATTCAAACCGATATTCAAATTATATTCCTCTTGCTGACTGGGTAAATCAAAATTTCTCTCAGGTTCAGTTACCTCATTTACAAAATTCAAAAACACATTTCTTGAGTATTTTTATGGAGATTTAGATAAGATAATGTATGCAAAACTGACATAGTATAAAATAAAGTATACCTATTACAATTATTTCAGGTATTGAAAGTTGTTGATACCTCATAATTATTATCCATTAATTTAAAAGTAGCTTCTTCCCATACACACACACACACACACACACACACACACACACACGTATATATATAAAACTTTTCATCATAGTATTTAAAAAGCTAAACTTAACTTACACCAGATTTCTAACTCTCAACTTTAATATAAACTCTTTGAATTAAATCTATATCTCTGTTTCATGGGGGAAAAACTAGATTATGGCACATTTAAATTCTTGGAATATCCTTATGATATTCCTAGAGTCATTCCTGGTACTGAAAATTCAGATTTGCTTAATGATAATAAGGACCTGTGCAATTGGGTATATTTTAATTACCTAATGGTTTTCTACAGCATCTTCTTTGCTCTATTACATTGCTCCAATGTAAGGCACAAATTGCACCTGCTTCTATAAAAAGTAAATCAATATTCAAGAATTAAAATACAAGCATATGTTCCAATTATTCATTAATGGGCTACTATAAAAATAAGCTGTATTCTGGGCACAAGTACAGTCAATGAATAAATCAACTTCCAATAAAAATAAATAGCCATCTAAAGGAATGAAATCTTGCCATTTGCAACAACATGGATGGAACTGGAGGGTGTTATGCTGAGCGAAATCAGTCAATCAGAGAAAGACATGTATCATATGATCTCACTGATATGAGGAATTCTTCATCTCAGGAAACAAACTGAGGGTTGCTGGAGTGGTGGGGGGTGGGAGGGATGGGGTGGCTGGGTGACAGACGTTGGGGAGGGTATGTGCTATGGTGAGCGCTGTGAATTGTGTAAGACTGTTGAATCACAGACCTGTACCTCTGAAACAAATAATACATTATATGTTAAAAAAAGAAGAAGAAGAAGAAGAAGATAGCAGGAAGGGAAGAATGAAGAGGGGGAAATCGGAGGGGGAGACAAACCATGAGAGACTATGGACTCTGAGAAACAAACTGAGGGTTCTAGAGGGGAGGAGGTGGGGGGAAGGGTTAGCCTGGTGATGGGTATTAAAGAGGGCAAGTACTGAATGGAGCACAGGGTGTTATACACAAACAATGAATCATGGAACACTACATCAAAAACTAATGATGTAATGTATGGTGACTAACATAACATAATAAAAAAAAAGTGGAGGAAAAAAAAAAATAAATAGCCAGAATTTTGAGGAGGTGAAAATTTTGTCAAACAATTTGGACATCATAGCAACTCTAGGAGGAGTGGCAAAATCCAATGTTATGTTATATTTGCCTTGCGACTGAACTTCTGCCATAAGGGAAGATGTAGTTCTGCACACTGGAAACAAAGAAGCAGAGAAAGTAACTGGTGGTAAGCGTTCCTTAGTCTTAGGACACTCTGTTAGTACAATCACCTTCATGTCACTGCTACAAAGTATTGGAGCTAAGATAATTGTTATAGTTCCTTGGTTTTATCAAAAATTATTAGCAGATCACTGTCAAAACTGTCCTGGAAGAATGGAAATGGCCCACCCAACAGCAACGTCAAATTTGTTTTATAGTCAGTGCAGTTGAATATTGACTTGTCCTCTGAGATGTGCATATATTTAATACATGTCAAATGAAAAGCACATTATAAGAAAACCTCACAAGTGTTAATTAATTCACTCATTAATAAGTTAAATAAATAAATAAATAAATAAATATTAGCATCTACTAGATGCTAGAAACTTCAAAAAGCTTGGGAATTCAAAAATGGAGACAACTCAATTTCTGCTTTCTGGAGGTTCAAGGAACACATGCTTATGGTATATACATAATTATAGCACATGCATAATTACATGCATACATACATAATTAGGATACATACTTAAGTATGTTAACGTCAATGTGATAAGTCCTACAATGTCAGAAGGAAGAACTATACCGGTATAGAAGAGTCAGTGTTTAACTGCTGAGAAAATTCAGGGAATGTTTTTTGTGGCAGATGCCAAGTGGGAGATGCATTATCATGCTTTCTTTATTATTTCTATTTTGTCACTGCAGCTATTGCTATTCTGCAAGTACTATTCCTACTATCTTTATTCAATTTGGTATTTATTAATATTATTTTGTCTTTCAATTCTGTAATTATCATTAATAATAGTTACCTTTAGTTGGTTGTTGATAATTAGCCGGACACTGCTAATTTCTTTTCATACACCATCTTGTTTGATTCTTTAGCAATCAACAAACCGAATGTTCGGTTTGTTGATTCAGTTTCAGGGAATCTCATTACTGGTTACATTCTGGTGTCCAGTCCCCATCCCAAAGCTATCCAGGAGCCCATTAAATGTTGCCTTAACAGAACAAAAGATATTCCTATGACCTAGGCAATTCCACATGATTTCAGAGCTCTGTGCCAAGGACTGGGCACAAAGATCCAATATTTGCACCACAATGAAAAGGCAAGAAAAAGCTTAGAAAAACTGGTTCACATTTAAAGCGTATGTTGTAAACAGAGAATCTTTAATAATGGGAGTACTCATATAGCTCTGCTCTGTACTTCCTAACTTAGTGATGACTCCAGCAGTCTGACTGAAAATTTGCTCATCTGTAAAATGGGTGTAATCATTTCTGCCTTGCCAGACTCACAGAGCTGCTGTAAAACTTCAGTGAGAACACTTATTGTGAAGTGCTTGGAAACAATCATAAATGACATTAAGAATCAAGTTACTAGTAGTTTCTTATTGTTCCAGCAACTTTCTGTTTGTTCAACTTTAAAAGGCAGTATTTTTATATATCTGAACCTTACTTGAAACTTTTTAATACTATAATCAGTGTCAGTCTTGCAAAGTCATGCCTTCATCTTTCTTTACCTCAAGCATCCTCCTCTGCTTGCTCCCTGTGCCTCTATGGAGTCAAAGCCTAAATGTCTACACCACTTCTCATGAGTCTCCTTTCCCACCCACTTTTCCCCACAGTTCTGCCAGAATTAAATCTTCTGAATATTTCATTTATATTATATCTGGTCAAGGTTTGTTTTAAAAAACAAAACAAAACAAACAACAGTGATAATAACAAAAACAGTCGTTTCTCCATTTTACCTCTGGAAATCCATTGTTGCTTTCTACAAATAATCCCTTTTTGATGTTTTGGTTTCTACCTCCACATATCTTAGTAACATTGTTGTAGTGCTGCCTCTGGATTGTTAGTTTCAGTCATCATGTATCCATTTGCACTATGGATCATGAAATTCACTTAGTTTCCCTCTACCTCATGGCCCTCCTCACCCACACACACCTGTTCTTCTCATTCCACAAGACTGTCAAGAAACGTGCATTATAATGTGCTTGAATAATTATTACTATTATTATTATCGTATAAATGTTACTCAAAGTGACTCAAGGCAGTTAGTAAGATTGCTTTCCTTCCCTACACAGTGTTTTTGTTTTTTTTCTGGAGCTAAGAAAGGCTTTCTTTCATAATATGTTTAGTTTTTATGTACTTACAATTAAACTCTCCTATACTCATGTGAATTCCTCTCTCAATACACACAAACACATCAAGAATTCTACTAGGCCTTCTGTAGGAAGATTGGTCTGGCGTTTTCTGACTTCCTTCCATGAGAACAAGTGACATAGTTCCTATCATGGGCTCGCCCTTAGCACCACCCTGAGGTTCCTTCTGTCTCCATCTCTCTTGCCTTATTTCTACTCATTCCTGTGTTTCATAGCTCTCTCTTTCCTAATTTGCTTTCTTGTTTTGGTGGGCAGATTCTTTGTGTAGCTTCTTAAGAAAAGATACATGGAAGGGGATTATGAAGCCATGAATCATGAAAATGGTTTTAATCCTTTCACATTGCATTGCTTGTTCAGCTGGGATTGGAATTCCTGATAGGAAATCAATACTCCCCTGTGCTATGAATGTATCCCTTCATTGCCTTCTAGACAGCAGAATTGCTATGAAAAATTCAATTGGAATTTAATTCTTAATTCTTTATATGTGACGTTCTTTCTTTTTCTTTCTTTCTTTTCTCCCTGGAAGTGCGCAGCATTTCATTACTCAATTTTTACAGTGATGTGACTTGGTATGTGCCTTGTCCTAGAGACCAAGTGGTTTCTTTTAATCATACAACACTGGTCCTTTGGTTTTGAATTTTAATTTATGTGATCATTTTCTCCCCTCTTTTTTTCTCTACTCTCTAATTCCAGAATTCCTGTTATAATTGACTCTTGAATAACATGTGTTTGAGCTGTGCAGTTCCATTGATTCATAGATTTTTTTTATGAATACAATATAGTACTGTAAATGTATTTTCTCTTCCTTGTGATTTTCTTAATAACATTTTTTCTTTAGTTTACTCTATAAAATATATAATATATACAACATATAAATATTTAGTTTACTAATATTTAGTAAATAAATATTAGTTAATTTACTATTTATTTACTATTTATAAACTAAATAAATATTTAGTTTACTCTATACAATATATAATATATACAACATATAAAATATGTGTTAGTTGTCTTATTGGTAAGGCTTCCAGACAACAGTAGGCTATTAGTAAAGTTTTCGGGAGTCCAAAGTTACACATAGATTTTTGACTGCATGGGGGTCAGCATGGCTAACTCCTGTAATGTTCAATATGCAACTGAATTTGCATATTGAACTTCCTCTACCGATCTCATTTTTTTATTTCTTTAATTATTTTCATTCTTGGGTCTCCTTATCATATACTCTCAGAGATTCCTTCAGCTTTGTTTTTTTGTTTTTTTTTTCTTCTCCAAGTCAACTCATCTTTGTGGGCAAGCAGGACTAAGTTTAAAAATTTTACAATTCATTATTTCGATTTTCATGTGTTTGCTTTCTAATAGCTTTTACCTGTTCTCCGAATATTGCTTACTTCAATATGATTCCTTATCTGTTTGTGGATACTGCAGATATATTTGTTTTGCAGATATATTGTTTTCTCCAGCCTTTATAGACTCCATTTTTTCTAAGGTTTTTTTTGTTTATTTGTTTGTTTTTGTTTTTGTTTTCTCTGTTTGGTTAGTCATTTTTCTTTTATATTTCACGTTGTGTTAGCTAAGGTAAGGGACCAGATGCTAAAACACAAAAGTCCCAAAATACCATGGCTGAAAGAATATAGAATGCAAAGAAATAGTTCTGGAGTGAGAAATCTAGGCTAATGGCATAGCTTTGTTCTGAGGAGTCACTCAGGGACTCCCATTCCTTCCATTAATAGAACCTAGAATCTTGTCCTTGTCTGCACACTTGAAACTGAGTCATATGCACCAGAGAAGTGTGAGTTCTATCTTGCAGAAGGAGGAAGGGAGGGGAATTTCAGGCCTGCAATTTATTTTTTTTTAAGATTTTATTTATTCATTTGGGACACAGAGATACAGAGAGAGAGAGAGAGAGAGCATGAGCAGGGGGAGGGACAGAGGGAGAGGGAGAAGCAGGATCCCTGCCGAGCCAGGAGCCCGATGTGGGGTTCGATCCCAGGACCCTGGGATCATGACCTGAGCCAAAGGCAGACGCTTAACCATCTGAGCCAACCAGGTGCCCCAAGAATTCCTTTTTTATTATTTTAGTGTTTTGGTGGGGTTTTGGGATAGAAGCTAAGCACATGTTTTCAACCCACCATATTTAACTGGAAGTGACCAGTGGTATATGGATCGTTCATGCCACTCCATCACTTAAAGCATCCTAGGGGCACCCATTGTAGATACTAAAAAAATGAAATCCATGCTCCTTAGTGCTGCAAAGCAAGCTTCTTCAAACCAGGATTCCCTTTCCCTCTCTAACTGTCTCTCCTTAGTAGGGCTGACTTCCAGACACAATGAACATTCTGCCATCCTGAGTCCAGTCGTTAACTTTGCCTCTTCTTACAAATTCCCTTCCTTAACATAACAAAATCTCTGACGCTAATTCCCTTGTATTGCTTGTGATTCCTTGATATCACACGGTATGAAAATTAGCTATAAATCTGGCTCTCACTTTCGCATCCTATCACCCATCCTTTGCAGAGCTACTAGAGTTTAGGTTCTTGGCCTTTTAATTTTTAGGTTACTTTTACCCAGCATAGTGGCTGGTGCAGAGTGTGTGTTCCCTGAGTATTTGTGTAATAAATTATAGTATCCTGTAGGTGTAGATTGTGTAGGAAGGTGGGTATATGTTTGGGTTCAAGCAGTGTATTATGTTGGTTATATAATTACATATTATAATTATGTATTATACATTATTATATATTATTACATTATATATTATATTATTATAGGTTAATTATATATAAATATGTAATTAATAACTATTAATTATATATTCAATTATATTATATATTTACTTATATATTAACTATATAATTAAACATACATTTACTGAGTGCCTACTATGTGCAGTGCCAAACAAAAAAAGATGGAATCCTAATTTGTCACTGACTAGCTCACCATATCCAATTTCCCATGTCTGCAAATTAGTAATAGTAGTAACACCAATATTTTTAATAGATAGTCACGAGGATTGAATAAGATAAGTTGTGGTCTGATAATGCTCCTCTCTGCTATAAATTCCATAATGGTAAGGATGAAGTCCAGGTTATTCACCTCTAAATTCCTCGCTTCTAGGAAATCTTAATAAATATCCAGTGCATGAATAAGTAAGCCGATGAATTAATTAGCACATTATATGTTACTTAATGCCAAGCATAGTGAAGAGGCAGAATAAATAATTATGCATTTCTTCTCTCAGTGCTCTATAACTTTTCTTCCTATGTAAACTTTTTCATTATATCTACCAAAATTCTTTCCTTTCTCCCGCTCATTAGGTCTTGTCTCTCTTTTCTGTCTTCCTCCTTCCCCCTCCCTTTTTTCCCTTCTTCCTTTCTTCCTTTATTACATCCTATATAAAAATCTGCCTCCTCCCATGACTCCCACTATATTCTACTGTAAATGAATTCGTCCGTAAAAGGCAATAAAATCATGAATCCACATGTACACTATCCTAGTAGGGAAACAGAAGAAACGTTGGGTATGAAAGTTATGTTTGCCATCAATAGCCCAACTTTGATTATTACTTCTGGATTCAGACGTCATGCCCATCTATCTTACGAGAAGTTTCATTCCATTGCACATGTGCTGTCAGCTTATATTTTTGATCAATAAAACATATTCTCATTTTTTAAGATAGAAAAGAAATTCTCTTGAAAACCATGATCGGTAACAAAGTTTCTCCCTTTACTAGGGTCCTTTTTGTGTATACAGCCTTTACTAAGCCTCCACTCCAGGCCAATGCATTGTATTTATAAACTCATTTATTCCATACAGTCACCCCCCCCCCCAAGCTATATGTGACTCTCCCTGTGAACAAATGACAAAAATGAGGTTCAGGGAGCTTAACAACTCATTGTACCATATCTCAGAACAATTAAGTGGTGGAATCAGTATGCAAATTCAGCATTTTTTACAAAGCTCACGATCTCTCCACCACACCAGCCTCTCTGTCTTGACAGACTCTCTTGACAAAAAGCAATCTGGTTTCCTTGACTGAACTTCTCATCTACTTTTGCTCTGGCATAATTATGCTCTGAGTTTCTCAAACACCTGGACAGAAATGTGTTGCCAAGTAATGTAAAAAAATTACATCCCCCATAATTTTCATAATACAGCCAGCAGCTGCTGCTTTATATGGGGCATGCAGAATGAACCAAAGAGGGGGTAAGCGGAGCCAAGTGTGGGCAGCTAAGATTTTAAAGACCTTTATGAATTGATGTCAGAGAAGTCTCCAAATCCCAGGTCCTCCCTCCACATACTGTGTCATGTTAGGTGACCCCATATAGAGATTTTTGGGAAGGAACATTTCCTTAGGAGAAAAACCTTAAGGACAGGAGGTCCATCTTTTTGTCTAAATGCTGCCTTTTGATTTAATTTCCGTTGATTCTCATTTCCTTGTATCTCATATCTATTCTTTTCTCCCCATTGCCATTGCCACTGTTAAGTTCAGGCCACTCATCCCTCTAATTTGTTTTATTAAAAGGACCTGTAGCCCATTTTCCCATTTCTAGTTTAGTTGCCTTCTGCACTAGTCACTGCTGTAACAAATTACCTCAAAATTAAGGGTTTAAAGCAACAGAGATTATTACCTTGTAGGTCCAGAGTTTCAAAGTCAGGAAAGGGTCTCACTGGGTGAAAATCAAGGTGTTGACAAGGGTAGGTTCCCCTTGAGGCTCAGGAAGAGAATCCCTCTTTTTGTTATTGTTGCCTTTCCCAGCTTCTAGAGGCTACCCACATTCCTTGCCTTGTGGCCTCATTTTCAGAGCTGGTAACACAAGGATGAGTCTTTCTCATGCTTCCATCTCTTTGGTTCATTCTCGTCTGTCTCTTTCTTCTACTTACAAGGACTCGTGATCATCTTGGGCCCACATGGGTAACCTCCCCATCTCAAACTCCTTAACGTAATCACCTCTGCAAAGTCCCTTTTACCATGTAAGGTAACATTCATAGGTTCTGGGCATTAAGATGTAGACATCCTGGGGGAGATGTCTATTGAGGGAGCTCTTGCCTATTATTCCTTCAAAGTCATTTGACAAAACATCACTGCAGTGATCTCTCAAAAGTTCTGATGAAGACATACCGCCCCTCCTGCTACTCATGATTGATTTTTCCTTGCTTTGTCTCCAATGATTTGCCTGCTGACCTAAAGTCAGATATTTCTACATCCCTCTCCAAACATGGATGAACCAGAGCAAATGACAAATTGCCTCTCCGCTTCAGATTCCTCATCTAAAAAAATAGGGATGGTAGTAAGTTGTTTTCTTTCTTTTAACAAGGTTGCTATAAGAAATATATGACTCAATTCATTGTCCTGACAAAACTTTCTACTCCATATTGAGGTGGGTAATTCTCTGATTTATACCTCTAAGTTTTGTTGTCTCCTAAGGTAGCCACTAGTTACATGTAACTAAATTTCAATTGATTGAAATAAAATAGAATTAAAAATTCAACCCTTCCATTGCCCTAGACACATTTCACTGCTGGCTAATGCTATCATATTGAGCAGTGTAGATATAAAACATTTCTAGTATTATAGAACTTCAGTAGACATTCCTTTTAAAACATTAAGTAAAACTACTTTCCTTTCAAAACATTAGCACATACTGTTACGTTGAACTACATAAAATTGTTCTTTAAGTTCAAAACAATTGAACATCAGCAATACCATATGGCTTAACCCCATCCCTCTTAAAGATCAGTCATTTCAAACTCAACTTTTTCAAGAGGAACTTCCTCATATTCTCCTTACTTAAAAAAAAAAAAAAAGACAATAGTCAGCTAAGAATTAAAATAAAGCCAAACCTGGCTTATGCCTTTACATTATACACAGGAATGTTATAAGCAATTTTCAAATCAGGTTTATAAAAACCCCACAGATTATTTTTTTAATATAACAATAAATGTGTACTGAAGTTGAAGATGGCTTTCTACAAACTGGCCTGCATTTTGGGTGTTTGCACCTGGAGTTCTCTGTTTTTTGATTTAAGACATTTATTTAGCATTCCTAAAGAGTTCTTGGCAAGCATAAACTTGGCTCTTCTGGTTTAAAAGTTATGGATGTTGTGGCCACTAGCAGGAGGAAAAAAGACAATTTTTAGCAATTTAATAAGATACCTAAGACTCTAAATTTTGCATTTTGGGATCTCTATAAAACTTCATTATGCTTCATAGTAAATTACCCTCCAAGTAACTTAAACATACTGCCAGAATTGGGATCCTTGTTCCTAGTTCCATATTTACTTACTTAGTATTCTGTCAAATAGTTGACACAGCTGCAGGCCAAGGGAAAAAATGCTAGAATGAATCACCACGAGTATCAGGATATTTGTTGTTTTGATTGCTGAATCCCCAGCATCTAGTACAATATCCAACACAGAATAGATGCTCAATAAATATTAATGAATGACTGACATACTTAATGTATCTTATATTAGGTAATGAAAAAGATAATTATATATGATTAAACTACTATATAAGCACTTAGTAACTGTTAATATAAAGTATAAAAACATGCACATTCATTTCTGCGCATCTTAGAATGACAGAGCTGGGGTCTTCCTTTGTATGATACAACAATCTCATTTTAGAGTTGAAGCAACAAATTCCAAAACCTAGCGTGACCTTCTCATTTAGTGGCAGCAAATAAGTACAAATATAGCAACAACAAAACCATTTGTCAAAATGAATTATAATAGAAGTAATCATATGTGTAGCACTAAGTATTTGGTCATTTTAAATACGTTCCTTTTAGGGGCACCTGGGTGGCTCAGTCCTTAAGCATCTGCCTTTGGCTCAGATCGTGATCCCAGGGTCCTGTGATGCAGCCCCACATCGGGCTCCCTGCTCTGCAGGAAGCCTGCTTCTCCCTCTCCCACTCCCCCTGCTTGTGTTCCCTCTCTCGCTGTGTCTCTCTCTGTCAAATAAATAAATAAAATCTTAAAAAAAAATAAAATAAATACGTTCCTTTTAATCCTCAGGACAACTCTTTGAAAAGAGTGCTTTTACCCTCCTCATTTAATAGATGTGAAAATTGGGTACAGAGACACAAAATGACTCCCTCAAGTTTGCCCAGTAGGTACAAAGCCAGAATTCAAATCCAGGAAGTGTGGGTTCCAGAAACTTCATTCTTAACCACTGGCCAAACTGCCTGAATAGAAAATGAAGAGCAAAAGCACATAACACTGTTAGGGAGAGGCCTCACTTGTCTCAGAAATACCTGGCTACCTTTATTTAGGGAACCTAGCCAAGGAGGCTATTCACACCTACAAATGCAAGCCAGCTTCTGAGCTGGAAGTTGGGAGAGAAATTGCTCTTCACACCAAGTAACCAGAGTTTTAGAGAAGCCCCTCCTGACTGCAGAAGGCTAGGTTTGCAGCTGCTTTCATTTTGGCTTTTTTTTTTTTTCCCATCCCTGATCTTGGGGATCACAGGCTAGAATGGTGGCACTCATTCCCGGGTTCTGACTTGGAGTCATTTTCCCTGCCTGACATCAATAATTTGATTCTCACAGACATGCCTGTGCACCTGTGGGAGGAAAAAAGGAATCATCTTTTCTCGAGTATGGTTTCATTTGACTCGAAAGCCGGGCAGGACAGATGACAGCTTCTCTGAACTGAGATCTCCCTTTAAAACACAGAAAATTCTCAACTTCAAAGGCCTAGAGTTAGCAGAGGATCAGACATTTTCAAGGCAAAGCCCTGGAGATTGTTAAAAAAAAAAAAAAAAAAAAGAGTCTTTCTTCTGGGCTAGGCAGACATCTCTGCTTAACTAGTCTCCTAGAAAGTAGAGGGATGACCCTTTCCGTGAGGAAGAAAATTGCCAACTCATGCAAGGAATTACCATTCAGCCAAATAAAAGGATAACTTTTGTTTCTGGTTTCTTCAAATTTCCATTCCTACTTCCTTCTACAAAGTACAGTGGTTGTTCTTCTTTTTAACCTGCCAGGAGTAAGTACGATGTAAGATTTTCTATATAAAACTGAAGTTCCATATTCAGGAGTAATCGGACCAATATTTCAAAGATGGCACTTGAACAAAAATGAATCCAATTACAAAACCGAAAGCATTCCTTAACTACAGAAACACTCCTCACTCCTCAGTTTCTGTGATATTTATAGTCTGAAAATGATTGAATTTTTTTCCCTCTTCATGTTTTATACCTAAGACTTACTTCCCTACTTGGTTATTTTTTTAATATTTTATTTATTTATTTGACAGAAAGAGAGATAGCAGGAGCAGGAACACAAGCAGGGGGAGTGGGAGAGGGAGAGCGGGCTTCCCGCGGAGCAGGGAGCCCGATGCGGGGCTTGATCCCAACACCCTGGGATCATGACCTGAGCCGAAGGCAGACGCTCAATGACTGAGCCACCCAGGGGCCCCTCCCTACTTGGTTATTAACAACGGGTGGGCAATATCCTTCACATTTTGTTCCAGACACCAAAATGCTCAAAACATACTTAATAATTAAGTAGCATCCTAAGGTATGATGGCTTTTTATCCAGATTCATGACATTAGGAGTCCTTTTATCCTCATCTCTGAGCATGAGACTGTTCCCTAGAAGACAGAGGCTGTCACAAGTGTGTGCTGTCGATAAATAATTATGCTGTATTCGAGTAGGCCAGAAATACGAAACATAGAGGTGACCCCAGCAGCTATAACAACAACAAAAATGTTTCCTATTTAAGACTTACAAAATCCCAGTGTTGTTTAGGACACTGTATTCCAACATGTTTTAGTATTAAATAGCATGAATAAAAAAAAGGGGGGGCGCCTGGGTGGCTCAGTCAGTTAAGCGTCTAACTCTTGATACCTGCTCAGATCATGATCCCCGGATCATGAGATTGAGCCCAGTGTCGGGGCTCAGCACGAAGTCTGCTTAGGATTCTCTTGCTCCCTCTCCCTCTGCCCCTCCCCCTGCTCATGCATGCACATTCTCTCACTAAAATAAATAAATAAATAAATAAATAAACAAATAAATAAATAAATAAGGCATGAACAAACATCTACTTTCCATAGTTCATCGTGTCAGGTACCTATCACCAAAGTATCATTGTTTAATGATGAACCACAAAATCTCTGTGGCCTTGAACAATATGACTTTATTTCCACATGTCTGAGTGGCCATCTAGGAGGTTCTGTTGATCTTGGCTGGGCTCACTTAACTGAAGAGGGTGGACTGGCAGTGGACGGATCCAGGTTGGTCTTGGTTGGGAAGGCATGGGTAACTCAAACCACTCCACGTGTTACTCATCCTCCAGAAGGTTAACTCAGACAGTCTCATGACCGAAACATAAGAGTAAGAAGGCAAGCCCAATCGCACAACAATTATTCAAGCCTCTGCTGGTGTCACATCGGCTAATATCCCTTTTGCCAAAGAAAGTCACTTGGCTGAGCACAGAGCCAAAGGGGCAGGCATATTGCCCTGCCCAAAGTGGGAAAATACCACAAAGTTACACGGTCCAGTCATGTGTCTAAGAAGAGGTGATGGATTAGAGTCAACTTTAAAATCTACTACATCCATCAACTGGAGGGAAAGGAATAAGATTCTAGCTCTAATTGCTAATGAAACTAAAGAATCTCTGGAAAAGGTCAAAGACTATGTTTGAGTACTAGACTAATAGATTAAACTAAAAATTATCAATATAATGTAAACTGTAGTTTGTAGTTTGAATCCTTTTGAAAGTGTTAAGCTACAAATGGATATTAGAGAGGATGTCTGAGGCAAAATGGGCAGAGTATACAAGGATCAAAAAGAACAATAACCGTGAATGGGAATAGCACAGAAAAACCGTTTCTGTCAAAAGTATTCTTATTTAAATCGGTCTTATACTGGCAGAATTTCATTGAAAACAAACATCCCTCTGGCCCCCTTGTGTTTCTTGGGTACTCTAGGAAAGTCCCCACCTCAAATCTTGGGTACCCTGGAATACCTCAGTTTCCAACACACTTCCCGTCCCTCATGTTCACACATGCCCTCACTTAAGTGAGACCTCTGCTGGAATATGACCTCCCTAGAGAGGCCTTCTCTGAGGACCCCACCCAAAAGAGACTCCCCTACTCAGTATTATTCAGTCCCTCATCCAGGCCAACTTTCCTTGGTGCTGTGTGCCCACATGACTGTTGCTTATAGCGTGTAGCCTCCTGTCACCCCAACTCACCCGATTCAGTGCAAGGTCTCTGAGAGAGACCAGAAATGATACCCAATTACTTCTTGCTGGTTCCCAGTGTTTGGAACAATCCTGGCTTGCTACAGGCATTCCTCCCAACTTTTCATAATGAATTGACTGACTGGCTGACTACATACATGAAGGTTATCAACTAAGGCAAATGACCTCTCCACCCTACTGTCTTTCAGATGGTCATGCTGCTGTTGGAGATACAAGTTCACTTCCTTTTTTTTTTTTTCTGTGAAAAATAATCACCTTTTGTTTCTACTTTTCCTCAGTTACCCTAGACTCTTCAGGTTTGTTTTGTAATTGTTTCTTCTTTTCCATTCACAAGTGTCGTAATAGTTCTCTCCTGGTCCTAGAAGTTAGAACTAAAATACCATTGTTTAATTCTATGTGTCTGTGGCATACAATTGTGTTGGCAAGATGGCCGTAACAAAAAGTGGCAATATTGAATTGTGGACAATGGAAACTTGGTAAAAATAATGGCTTGCCAAATAAGTTGTTATGGTGCAAGAATGTGACTACATCTTACATAGCATGTTTTATTTTGTAGACATCCAAAGTTACAAAATGCAAGATGATGCTGTGTTTTACTCTAAATGCACAAAGTGTATTTTTTATAAAATTGAATGTTTGTGTGGAAAAAAACAATTTACATTTCAAGATAAATTACACTTGGAGATCTAGGTCTATTTAGCCATCTTGTAAATTTATGGTATTAGTATATTAAAGGGATCTGAGAAATTCTTCACTAGAGGAACCACTTTACCAAACCCAGAAGTTTCCAGATTAACTTGATCCCAAATCTTCTAATCAATTCATTTGCTTGCTTGCTTTATTTGTTGCTCTCTTATGTGTTTGTATTTTACATAGCATTTTACGTTCATTGGAATATATTTTGGGAAAACTGTTTTAACCATATGTACCAATACTTGCTTAAAACACTAAAGCTTTGTTTAAATTTAAGATGATTTTCTCAAAAGACTTCAAGCCCTCATCAACCATTCCTTTTTAGGGGATTCATAGAATATTAGACGCTGGAATGAGCAACAGGGTTTAATGTTAGAGCCAGCCTTGAAGTCATCCTCAGAGATGATATTCAAGGTTGGGGCAGCTAATGGAGCGCAGAGAGTAAGGGCAGGTGAGAAGTTAAACAGGTGAGTGGTCTGTCCTTGTAGGTCAACTCTCCACATTTCTCTGCCCTGTTCTGTTCTGGGAGGAGGATCTATATACTTCATCAAAGAGCTTCCTTGTCCTCTAGCTTCTGACTAGATTCCCCAAAGGGAGACACTGACAGGACATGGGAGGTAGGAATTGGAGTGGGGAGGAGAGTAAAGTTCTGATAGAAGAGATAGTTGTCAGTGCTTTTGTTAGCAGTCCTTTCAGATCCCCTACCTCCTGCCTCAAAGATCCAATGACCACTTCTTCCTTTTGGCCCTCCAGCTGGGACCTGAAATGGTCCCAGGTTTTCCAGCCCCTGGTGTTCACTATCTCTCCTCAACTTACCCTAACACTGACTATACCATTGACAAGTTTTTTTGTTTGTTTGATTGATTTTTTTTTTCTTTTTTATCAAACCCCCCTCAGTCCTTACAGCGTATGGACATTCTCCTTCCTGCTGGGACTCCGACTGAAACAACTGACTAGCATAAGATCCCATAGCTAGACAGCAGGAGGAGCTAGTATTTAAGCTTGAGTCTGTCTGATCAAAGCTCTGTTCTCTTAATCACTACTCAAAATTTCATTCAGGATGAGGATATTAGTGTATTGGTCAATTCTGAGTTTATATTTTTTAATTTAAATAATGTTAGCATCATGAAGAGTTACAACAATGAACTTATTGAGTGCTTACTGAGTACCAAATATCATTCTAAGTCTTTTTTTAAATATTAACTGCTTCAAACACTACCATGAGCCTATGAAGGAGATGCTATTGTTGACTCTTTTGTGAGTGAGGGAAATAAAGCCGAGTTGAATTGCTGCTCAATATCTACCAGCAGTGAAGGGGATGTGAACCCAGGCAGTCTGAACCAAGAGATTGAATTTTCTAACCGCTACAGTATACCGTTCTTAGCACAATGGTCATCCATAGCAATGTCAGGTTATTAGTATGCACATTTTGCACCATGATACCCACTTCCTTCTTCCTCCAAGGTCCACTGTGTGCCTCAAGTAATCAACATTTTTAATCAATGCTATGTAACTTTCACTATGAGAAGCAAATAAAGAACAGACCAGTTTTCCTAGTCCATTAGGAAGCACAAACCACTCGAGAAGAAATGATGAACACACAGAAAAGTTGGAGCACAAGAGAAAAAATATACTTGTTATTTTAAAATTTTATGAAATGCTTTGAACAGAATTTTAGCCCTGAACCTCGGTAAAGATGTCAAAAGGCACTCATTACCAGATGACATTTAGGCACTTGAATATTTTTGCCACCTGTCATCTCACTTCCTCTCACCTGTATAAATGGCATCTATGTCTGTTGACATCTGATTATAATGTTATCACTGCTTTTCAGTTATTTCTACTAACCCATGACAGGTTTCTTTATTCACATACCATTCGTTTGACATTTATTTTCTTTCCTCAATTTGTGTTTAAATATGAATTCCTAAAATCTGCCTTGGTTATATGTTGCTGCTTAGTTGATATCACTCATTACCTTTGAGAGTAGTTTCAACAGAAAGTAGCTAGTGATAATTCATTCACGCTTTAAATAGTTCTCAATGGAAATTTCAACAATAGATAAAGTCCTGGGGAGTGGTTTTCAGATTTGAAGTTTGTTGGTATCAGAATCAGTAGCTAAGCTTCTTCCATCCAAATACACATGGATCATCATATCTTGACTTTTGGAATTCTGACATGCGGCAGAAGTAAGGGACCAAAGTGTATCTTTTGACAAAAGCATTCCTGCAAGATCCTTTTTTGGCAAGGGAATAGTCTGGCTAGAAAAGAATAAAGGAAAAGGGAGAATGAAGAATGATGGGAGCAAGACTGAACTTGAAAATGGAATTACTGTCGGGAGAAAAGGATGCCAAACCTCGACCTGGATAGCATCTGACACCAAACTGGTATGTACACAGGGGTCCCCTTGAGTAGGTTCAATGAATTGCCATAAAGAGCAAATAAGAAAATGCACTGAGCAGTGTATCTGACACAGAACACACGCCCTATGAATCTAATTATTATCACTATTAAAATTCTGCAATAGCAATGTAAATCCTAGAAAATATCATAAAAATGTGAGTTTGAACCATGTGAAACTGCCATTCTTTAAGTGAAAAAATGACGAAATATAGGCAGTTCCACGAGGCTCCAGCTAACATTATTTGATGCAATTAACATGTAGATTACTATCATTGTAATTATTGGTGTCCAGGCTAAGGACAATAATTATAAGAATGAGAAAACTCTCTTAGTAATAAGAAGTAAAGAATTCTTTCCTGGGTATTTGTTTCCCCTTGTTATAATACTCAGCCTTACAAAAATCAAAAAACCTATAGTTGGTAGAAGTAAAGAGAAGATGTTACCGGTGGTCATTGCTGTAGGAAATAATCACTTTTTCGGAAAGCAACCTAGCAACACGTATTAAATTTTTTTTAATGTAAATATACTTCACCCTAGAAATCTATTCATAGAAATAAAAGTACCAGTACATAAGTATATATGTGCAAGGAAGTTTGTTGATAGTGACCATAAAATCTGGAAACAAAATATATATTCTTTATTTTTTAAGATTTTATTTATTTATTTGAAAGAGAGAGAGAGAACAAGCAGGCAGAGGGGGAAAGGGAGAGGGAGAAACACTCACTGCTGAGCAGGGAGCCCTATGCAGGGCTCGATCCCAGAACCCTGGGATCATGACCTGAGCTGAAGGCAGACGCTTAACCTACTGAGCCACCCAGGTGCCCCAAAATACATACTCTTTACTAGGGAAACACATCAATAAATTATGGTGTGTTCATGCCAGAGAATATTTTCATATGTCCATTAAAACAAAGAATTAGAAATATGCATGTAAAATTGAAGGAATTTCTGGAAAAAATAAGTAAGAAAGGTAAACTATAATAATAAATTTGTTATATGGTGGCTTTCTGTAAAATAATGATCTGACCTTCATGTGTATGTTTCATGTTCTTATCAGAGCCTGGAGAAAAATGTACAAGGAGACATTCAAGAGAGTTACATGATGGAAATACAACGTGGCTAAAGGAGAAGTAAAGGAAAAGGGTAAACGCAGTAATTCAAGAGAGAAATTCTTTTAATGTTTCAAGTTTTTATTTAAATTCAGTTAGTTAGGGCGCCTGGGTGGCTCAGTCGTTAAGCGTCTGCCTTCCGCTCAGGTTGTGATCCCAGCGTCCTGGGATCGAGTCCCACATCGGGCTCCCTGCTCGGTGGGAAGCCTGCTTCTCCCTCTCCCACTCCCCCTGCTTGTGTTCCTGCTCTCTCTCTCTCTCTCTCTCTCTCTCTGTCAAATAAATAAAAGAAAAAAAAATCTTTAAAAAATAAATAAATAAATAAATTCAGTTAGTTAACATCTAGTGTACTATTAGTTTCAGAAAATGTTTAAAGATTGCATCAAAACTTAGCAGAATAGGGGTACCTGGGTGGCTCAGTCAGTTAACCATCTGCCTTCGGCTCAGGTCATGATCCCAGGGTCCTGGGATCGAGCCCTGCATGGGGCTCCCTGCTCAGTGGGGAACCTGTTTCTCCCTCTCCCTCTGCCTGCCGTTCCCCCTGCTTGCCCCCCCGTCAAATAAATAAATAAAATATTAAAAGAAAAACAGCAGAAGGTATACATGACCCCAATTAAATACTTATATAACATTAGAGATAAATTCATCCTTTAAGTTTAAAAAACAAGATTTAAGTTCTAAAAGTGTATCATCTCTGATGAGCTGAAGTCAGTTAAGATTCATACTCTCATATTAGAGGATAATCCCATTTCTCCAATGTTGAATTATTGTCCATTCTAGTGGTAGAAAAGAACTATCTTGAAAAAGAACTTATATACCCACTCATAATCCATTGTAATGTCATAATCCATTACGGATACTCACTCTAGTGGTATTGTCCATTCTTGTAGTTGTACAAGAGAATTATCTTGAAAAAGAACTTATACCCATTCATAATCAGCCACAGTCTTGGTTAAATACATCAACCATACTGGGTTTCGATAAACAAATAGGTTTCTCCAAAAGTAGCCTCCAAGTACTCTGTTGAATGTTGGAGAAAGTAAACTCACATAGAAGGTATGATAGTCATTGCATTTCTTCCAAATTAGTTACTCTGTATTTTGTCTCCCCAATGATTTCTGTTTTTAAAAATAGATTCAACTGGGGCACCTGGGTGGCTCAGTCGTTAAGCGTCTGCCTTCGGCTCAGGTCATGATTCCAGGGTCTTGGGATCGAGCCCCGCATCGGGCTACCTGCTCAGCGGGAAGCCTGCTTCTCCCTTTCCCACTCCCCCTGCTGTGTTCCCTCTCTCACTGTCTCTCTCTCTCTCTGTCAAATAAATAAATAAAATCTTAAAAAAAAATAGATTCAACTTTGCTTGAAAATGCAGACTTTAATGAATTTTATATTATGAAAGAGGATTCTAGCTTATAATAAAGATAGTCAACAATGTGAAATTTATCAATAAAAAAATTCTGAGGTTTTGCCATTGATCAGAGAAACAGCCTTCCCAGACACATGTGGCATATGTAACATGTATTTAAAGGGGGGAAAAAAATGTACTGGAGGTAATTAGCAGACTCTTTTGATATTGTGCTTGGCTGAAGATTTCCTTACACTGTAAAATTTTAACATAATTGCAAAACTCACACCTCTGCCAGCACATAATAAGTGTTATTATAGCATATAATAGATCCCTAAAATGCCATATTCATATACATAGCCTTTTACTCAGAAACCCGTCGTATTTACCATTGTGCTTTTTCTGAGTGAATGTCAGGAAATAGGCAAGTGTTCTCTCAGATGAGTTGCATTAGCTCACGTATGGCTGTGGGTGCACGTGCTTCAGAGATCTCTGGTTGTTCAAGTCATACTCATTTCAATGCAATAGTTCATTTCAAGTCGAATTAATAGTTGGTTTCTCTAAATATAAGTAGTCCCTGCCCAAAAAGAAAAAAGCTGTTAAACAGCTTTTAGCTTGTGAACTAATGTGTTAACAATTTATGACGTGCCACATATAACCAATAAAAAAATGACTTCTTAATTGGGTTTTTCTCATCCTGCATTAAGACCAGTTGTTGAGGGACCATTTTCCATGCAGCTGTTACCTGGTTGTGTGTCTTGTGAAGCAAGGTGCCCACTGCCCTTTGTTCTGAGCTCGCTATCCATGAACATGGGTCCAGTGAGGATAGAGACAGTGTCTCCCTGTGAACACATAACAAGCCTGCTTAAATCCAGTATAATGAAGATAGTGTATCACTCAAGAACACAGGGAAGCATGCTTTCTGTCCATTACAAAAGATTAAGTGTCCCTAAACTAAAGGCTCTTTTCCTGAAATGCAACGCACTGCATGTGCAGATAGCATGTGACGCTCTTCATGTCACCCGGTGCTAATGGGGCTTGAGGGACCAATGCAAAAATACTCGTGCTCTGGGATGCCTGGGTGATGCAGTTGGTTAAGCCACCGACTCTTGGTTCTGGCTCAGGTTGTGATCTCGGGGTCATGAGATCGAGCCCTGGGTTGGCTCCACGTTCAGCTGGGAGTCTGCTTGAGATTATCTCTCTCTCTCTCTCTCTCTCCCTCTGTTCCTCCCCCTGCTCTCTCTCTCTCTCTCTCTAGAATACATAAATGAATCTTTAAAAAAATGCCCGTGCTCTAACTTCTTGTTGAGTAATTAACTGTCTTCCATACAATCACAAAACTGTGAGAGGCTAACGTATTTGAGGGTAAAATCCCAGGCACTTCACAGTTATTGATGTAGACATTGCTTCCCAGACTATTAAAAAAAAAAAAATAGGCCTGCATCACTCAGGTGTACCCTCTATCTATGTATGTCTGGCAAATTTAAGAGTCTTTGCCAGGCAACCTCATTGATACTGACGATACATATTCTCACACTCTCTAATCCAGGGCTTTCCAAATTTTAGACATTTGTGCTTTCGGCCATTACCATAAATTGCCAGAAATATTATGTACCTGATTTTTTTTAAATCAGTTCACACTGTTACATTAAAATATATTTTAAAATACTGTATTGAAAGGAAACATCATTACTACACTTAAAAGCCAGTATCAATTAACATACATAGACCATAAGCCTGAATGTGTTGGGTGTAACACGAGACACACTGGGGCTGGGATGCCTCAGAGAAACACAGAGTATCTCCTACTCCCCCAGGCAACTTCCCGAATAGAAGAGCCCCTTCTGGGGCTAGGGAAAGCAAAGTTGCTTCCTTTCCAAACACTGATCTGGAGTTAGTAAGAACAGGCAGTTTTCCCCAAGGCAGCCTCCTGTAAAACAATGTTACCCTCTTAGAGAAGGAGGAAACTTGTCGGTTTCTCTACCCCAGTGCTGAGCACCAGGAAGTAGGAGCTGAATAAGTACAAATTTAATAGACGAACAAGTCAAATGAAACCACCAAATCACCAAAATCATGTGCAAGATGAGCAGGAGGAAAAATGACGGGGCTGTTCTTCTTGTTGATGAATGGGACTATTGGAGCCAAACAGAGGCTGACGGAGATGACGCTGTGGTGTGACATGGAGTGGGGGGCTGGGGGGGACAGGAATAGCAGGTGCAGCTGGGAGACAGATGGTGGCTGCCAGTGGTGAGCTGTCTCTCCTTCTACTCCCCCATCTCGCTCCAGGAACAGACACACCACACTATTTCTGCTTCTCAGAAAGTCACTTCACTCTTAGCCTCTGTGACGTTGCATTCACTTGGTCCCCCTACTTTTCTGTCTTCCTGTATCCCTTTAGGCTTGGCTCCTTTCCCTTTCACGATCTAAATGCTGGCAAACCAGAGGCTCTCAATTCCCATCACATAATCCTCTCTCTAACCCTTCCCTCTTGGAGAGCTCATCCAGATCCTTGACATCCACACCTGTGCTGAAAATGCCCAAGCTTCCCGCGGATATGTCCATCTACCTCCTGGGCATTCTCTACGGAGGTGTCCTGATAACGTCTCAAAGCCAGCAGGTACATAATTGACTCTTCTTATCTCCAACCCATCCATCCCCCTAAATTACTCCTGCTTTCCTATTTCTACAAAATGATAACACGATACTCCAGGCACCAGATTCCACACCATTTTTGATAAAGTCATCTCATTTTTTCTTTTTTTTTTCCAATTCATTTTTTCTTAGTGGCTACTGAGTCGTAGCCAGTGCGACTTGATTCTTTCCTCATCTACCCATTGCGTCCTCACAACTGATACTCCTCTAGAGCCTCACTGTCCAATATCACAGCCACACATGACTGCTATACACTTAAAACGTGGTGATTAGGCTGAGGAACTGAATTTTTAATTTTATTTCATTGTAATTCATTTAAATATAAACAAAAATGGGAAATAATTCATTAATTTTATACTGATTGCTTATTAAGGGATAATATTATAGATTTCTATGTTAATACACATTTTTAAGATTAATTTTTTCTGTTTCTTTTTACTTTTTTTAATGTGTCTAGGAGAAAATTTAAAATTGTATGTGTGGTTTATGTTAGATTTCTATCAAGCATGTTGGCTTAGACCATAGCAAAGGTGAGCAGAGTGGGGTTAACCGATCCTGAAGACCTAACGTGGGCCAGACTGCGTGACAGACAGTTTATAATTTGGATCACATAAATTCAAATAATGCCCTCCAATTTTACAATGAAAGACCAAACAGGACAGGAAGAGTGAGGGTGTCGCTCAGGGTCACAAGGATAGTAAGCATAGAAGAATTCAAATTCAGATCTACTAACATGGGCTCGGTGCATTTCTGCTTGGCCCCGCTGTGTGTAACTGAAAGAGACTTGGTAAGGATTGTATAAGCTCTAGGGGAGACTGTCACCAATCATTGTGTTTCCTGGAGTCCCAGAGTTGTGCAATGGGGCTGTCGCACCAGCCAGCAGCAGCTGCCTTGGCATTTATGTTCATGATACATCCCACGATACTCTCCATCCTTGCGTTACTCCCATGTCTGTGTGATCTGACCCAGCTGTACAAACCCGGAGCTGTCTACCACCTGGGCTGGGGGAAGTGACTCAATACTGGATGACGGATGCATGCCCAGAGTTCTGGCTGAGCCTGCCTTTGCTGACCGCGCCTCAGTGCAGTCAGGCACGGAAGCTCCATCCATCTTCCACTTTGGCAGAAACAGATCATGGGGGCTGATGGCATTCTCCTGACATAGGGCCTGCTACCTTTGTGCTTTCAGCTAAGAATCAGGCCAAGTGAAATCCCTTTATCCCTTTATTCACTGCAAGGAGAATGCAATTTGTATGTGCTTGGCATGCATAAGCTAAGGCCAGTTTGCCAGGTAGATAACCCTCTACATAACGTGTTTATAGAGTTTTACAGAAGGACTGCCTTTTGTAAGCAGCTCTTCATATGGTTCTCATAAGTTATGCTAAATTCTTCCATTTAAGATGCATGCTTTCTGGACTTTTCCATCTGATAGTACAAATTAAAATTCAAGGAGCCCTGGTAATCATTTTCAGGCTAATGCTTTAACAAGATTGCTGTGAAAGTAAAGTCTTGTAGAAATGTGACATTGGATATTCCATTGTGATAATAAATAACAAAAGAAGTATATTGATAATGACCAGCATTTTCATTTCAGTTTCGTTTCTCATGACCACTTATCAAGGGCTTTATACTATGCATTTCCTTTGATCTGTGCAATTACCCTACATTATGCATATGATTATCGCCCAATTTTAAAGAGGAGAAAACTATGTCATTAAAGCAATGTGCTCAAAGTCATAATTTTCAAATGGCATAGCCAGAACCCAAACCATCACAATTACCGTAGCCTTTTATATATTACAATAAAACTAGTAGACATGTTATTCTCACAGATCATCTGAAAACATTGGCAAATATTTTGCAAGCTCAGATTCATTTTTTGTTTGCTGCTTTAACCAGTTAATCATTTTGCTTTCGAGGTCTTTTTTTCCCTAATTCAAGGGGGAAAAAACTATTTTTCAATGTACTCATTTACTTGTCATACTTTAACATTTAGTGAGGACTTTTTCTTTGTAAGATACTCTGCAGAAAAAACTTAGAAAGGAGAGTGAAAACACTCTCTCTCCCTTCAGAGAATTCCAGTCTAGCTGTACAGAGGAAATAAACTTGTAGCTATATGACTATAGAACACATACTTGAAAACTCTCTATCTCAAATTTCCATGACCTTAAATATAATCTCGGTACTAATGACTCCAAAGGCATACTTCCAGCACTGACCTCTTTATAGAAGATCAGACTGATCTACACAAGCCCTTGCCTGCTCTCTCTGTTTGCATGTCCAAAAACTATTGCAAACTGAATATGGTCAAAACAGAACTCTGCATACCATGCATGACTTCCCATGCACACCCACTCTAAAACACTGTGGCTTGTCTAATCTCCGTAGTCTCCAGAAAGTCTCATGCCCTCACCTAGTTTACCAAAATCACAGAAGCGTCATTGAATGCTCTTTATTTCTTACCCACAGTTACCAAACCCACCAGCAATTCCTGCCTGCTCCACCTGCAAACTTCATCCCTGACCAGTCTGTTCCCCAGCTCCCATCCTAACATCCTCCTCCAAACTATCATCATCTTTTGTCTAAATTGCTGAACTAGACTTCTAGCTCTTCTAGCTTTCGTTCACATCTATACATGGACCTTTAAAATTGAGGTCAAATTTACCTTCAGTGGAAATGAGCAAATTTCAGTGTATAACTTGAAGGCTTCCCATAAATGTTCACACTCACCCTAATCAAGATTCAACTATTATTATTCTACCCCTCATGACCCATTTTAGTCCATCTCCAGCCCTGTCAGTAGACTACTGCTATTCTGGTAATTCTCAATATGAATTCATTTGCTGGCTCTTGCATATATATATATATATATATATATATATATATATATACACACACACATATATATGCATATATATACATATGCATATATATATTGTAGTATATACTCTTTTATATCAATGTACAGATTTCTTTCACTTGATATAGTGTTTATGACAGTCATTCATGTTTTACGTGTATTGAAAGCTGATTCCTTTTTATTGTTCAGTAGAATTCCATTGTGTAAATACATAGCAATTTGTATATTCATTCTCCCATTGATGAGTATTAGGTTGTTTCCAGTTTCGTGCTATTTCCTAAAGCTACAGTGAAAATCTAGTTAAAAGTCTAAGTATAGGTATATGTTTTTATTTCTTTTGGGTAACTATCCAGGACTAGAAATGCTAGATCATCTGGTGAGCATGTATTTAACTCTATAAGCAATTGCCAAACTTCTTTCTAAAGTGGTTGTACCTCATCAACAATTTGTGAGAATTCCAATTGCTCCACATCCTCTACAAAAACTTAATGTTGCTAGTCTTTAATTTTAGCCGTTCTAAAGCCTAAAGAAGTGGCAAGTCGTTTTTCATTGTGATACACACACACACACACACACACACACACACACACACACCCTATTGGTTTTACCTAGAAAACCCTAGTTAATACACCTTTCCAGAGTTAGAGTCCCCTCTTAGTCCACATCAAGAAACACAGCTTGTTATTACATGACTTGTTTTATTATTTTATTGCCTTTTCTTCATAGCACATCTTACAGTCTACCTTGAGCTTTTTGCTTTTACTTATTTATTACCTGTTACTCCCAACACACAATATAATAGATTCTTTATGAAAGAAAATATTTTTTCAATTATGTTATCCGCTGTTCCAACAACATTACCACTTAGGTGCACTTGTTCAGCAAATTATAAACTGTATGAACTAATGAAAGAAAAAGTGCAAATTGTAAACTATATGAACTAATGAAAGAAAAAGTGGTAATATTTATTATGAAATGAAAACCAGGCAAGTACAATGGAGGTTTGATTCATAAGACAATTAACCAAGTCATAACAAAGCATCACCTTCCGCAGAAGCCTCTTTAAGTATCTTTGTCCCGTTTTGCCTCCTGTATACGTACAGAGCAAACAAGGTCCCAAAATTGGCTGAAATTGTTACTTAGTATCATGTCACAATACTAATTTGGCAACCAGGAATAGCCACTCTATCCCATTTAGGTAAAGAATTCAATTTAGATCAGCATGATGTCATTGTTTCCACTGGATCTCTGAGAAAGGCTATATATCTCTTTACTTATCAATCCACAAAACTTCCCTTCTTTATGGGAACTGTTATGGAGATTAAATCAAAGGCTACTTCACAGTGCCTGACTCCATATCTGACACAAGTAAGAGAAATCAAATGTCAAAACTCAAAAACGAAAGTAAAAAGTTCGATCTTCCAATGCATGGAAGCATCTTGTTCTAGCTTCATAAATAAGATGAGGAGCACTGAGTTTATATTCTAATCAACAATTACATCTTTAGACTGCAAGGAAATTCTTTGTTGCATCGATGTAAAGATTACTTCTCCGTAATGTGCATCTGCTGGTGCTGGCTCTGCTAACAGAAACAGCACAGATGGTATCTCTTCATGTACATTATCACTTCTCACTTATATGAAGCCAACAAACCTCCCTCCTCTTAGTCGACCACCCCCCACCATAACTTCGCCAAGATCCTTCAAGAGATCCAAAGAGTACATGGATTCTGAACTCTTCACCTTCCTGGTTGCTCTCTTTTTAGATGTTTTCAATGTGATGACTGACACTTAAAATGTGACCCTTTGAAATCTGACCACAAAACAGAATATATTTACTTCAACTAATCACTGGAGCTATGACCACCCTTATACAGAGTGAAAGGAAGATTCCCTTTCATTAAACATAAGGAAGTATCAGGAACCACGTCAGTGGCTTGTTTAACTCATGATCTCTGACCATGCCCTACAAGCTGACTTTTGTTTTGTTTGTTTATTTGTTTTATAACCTTCAGAAAGCAAATATCTCCCAACAAGATGCAAACAATCCAAGAAAACCATCTCTGTGATTGCACTGGTAGCCTGATATCTAATGATGCATAGTTAAAGTGGAGAATATACATAAGGATCTGAAGCTGACTAGCTGCATAGATAGGAAAATGTAGCTACTCCTTAAAGGTCTTTTAATATGTATTTATTTTACTATTTTTTAATGGGGACTTGGGGGACAAATCGATGTTTCCATCAGAGAGAAAGTGCCTTTTAAGTACAAAACATTTTTCAGGAGCTCCTTCCAACATCAGCATAGATGACATTACCAGAAGAGGGATTGTTTAACTAACGGGGATCATTATCTGTTGTTGGGATTTCTTTTCAGTGAACAAGCAATTAGTCTGTCAAAGATGGAACTGAGGTCCTAAAACGAATGTCTAGAAGATGCCTACAACTCCTCTCCATGTTCCTGACAAATAGAAAGATTGGTTTTCATGCAGAAGTGAGATCTTGGCTGTTTTTTCCCATGAGAAAAAATAACTAGTCTTTAGAAAGTTTTTCATATCTGCCTGATTTGTCTCCAGTCATGTTTCACATATTTTAAAGCAATTCTATACATGCTTATTTCTCCTGTTATCTGTATGTTTTCTTGCAGGATTGCAGTTGTTTTACCATTATCCATCTTTGTCCAAACATGCAACAGGCCAGAAGCACTGATGAGCATTGAAATAAATGTTGTATAAGAGGATATGACTTATTCTACAACAGAGGCTCTGGCCACTCTCACCATTAATTTTAAGATCAACTGCATTAAAGTGATTAAATTTGCCCCTGAACCTATAAGAAATGATTGAAAGGAGATACATATAAAAAGAGCAAAACAGTTCTGCTTCCTCAGTTAGCAGCAAAGGTTGTCTCCACTAAATTGAATCTAACTCTGGATAAAACTAATCAGATTTTTTTCAGATTAGCAGTTCATTGGGTAAACAGACAAAAGGTTACCTTTAAGATAAATGTTCTTAATATCAAATCCAGAACATGGTAAACCCAATCTGTTGCCTTCATCCCCACTAAAAGCATCACAAGTCACCTACGGATTTTTTAAAAAAGAAAAATGAGGAGTTACAAGTTTATCACCTCAGAACTAAAATTTTAAATGAGTTTTGGGAAACACTTCAGATTAATTTTTCAAAATAATGGTGTATCTATTGAAAAATGGTCTTCTAATGGTATAAATAGATTCAGCAACTATTCATTTGCCTGACACAATAAAATTCTAAAAAAAAATAAGGCTGTTTTCTTAAACTTTTGACTAAAAATATAAAGCTCCTATTGGCAAATTCGTAGGATTTTATTTCTCCCTTGATATTCTTAAAATCAAATATTATTTTTACACTTAAATTTAAATTAGCTTTTGTTGATTTTATCTTTCCTAATTGTTTCATCTCTCTGACCTGGTAAACACAAACCTAATTTGACACATGTTTTTTCATCTATGTTTATATTATACATGCATGCTCATATACATCGATAAATACACACTACATACAATATTGTTTGGTCTGATATTAAAATTGTATGAAAGAGGGGCGCCTGGGTGGCTCCGTCGGTTAAGCGTCTGCCTTCGACTCAGATCATGATCTCTGGGTCCTGGGATCAAGCCCTGTGTAGGGCTCCCTGCTCAGCAGGGAGTCTGCTTCTCCCTCTCCCTCTGCCCCTCCCCCTGCTTGTGTTCACTTTCTCTCTCAAATAAATAACATCTTAAAAAAATTGCATGTAAGAAGCAACATATTATAGATACCTGCTTACCCACTGTAACAGAATGCCATAGAATGAATGGCTTATAAAATTTACTTTATTTTTTAGATGTGACATAATATAACATTTGTATCTCCACTGCCTATATTTAATGAATGTAACATTTTGCCGCATAGAAATTTATTTCTCACAGTTTTAGAGAGTGTGAAGTCCAAAATCAAAGCACTTACAGAGTTAGTGTCTGATGAGAGCCCAAGGGTCCACTTCCTGGTTCGTAGTGGTCATCTTCTTTCTATGGCCTCACAAGATGGAAGGGACCAGAGAGCAATCTAGGGTCTCTTTTACAAGGGCACTAAACTCATTCATGAGGGCTCCACTCTAATGAGCTAATCTCCCCAAAGGACTAAATTCCTAATATCACATTGGGGATTAGGATTTGAACATATGAATTTTGAGGGAGGGACACAAACATTCAGCCCATAATTAATACCGTTCTACAATTTACTTGTTTAAATTTTATATTATACTTTTGAAACTTCAAAATTCACTATAAGCATTTTAAGTGCTGCATAAATTCTAACTTGAAAGATAAAATTTTTTATCCATTCTAACATCCATGAACATTTCAGGGTTTTATTTTTTTTCCCAAGTTTCCCCTTCTGCAAAAAAAATCTTCCAAAAATATCCCTATATATATAGTCTGATTCACATGTGATATGCAAGATTTTCTCTAAGTCATTGGATATCTGGGGACCCTAAGGTCTTTTCAGGGAATCCACAAGATAAAGGCTTTTACATAATCATATGTAGACATTGACTTTTCACTTTCATGCTCTTAGGAGTGTACAACTGAGTTTTCCAGAGGCTATTGACATTATTCTGATGGCTAATAGAATATGTTCTTGTGTTTTCAAAATTTCTCAGTTTTGACTTCTGCTATGATAAATAACACTCTATAAGACTTACATAAACAAAACATTTATGGTAGACTCAATAATTTTTAATAGTTAAAAGTGGTCCTGGGACCAAAATTTTTGAGAACTACTGACAGAAGCTATATATACTTAGAAATATCTAGAAGTAAAAGGTTTATGATACTGACAAAGTTCCCTACAAAGTATTTGTACTATCTTTACATCCCCATAAGGAATACTCCTTACCTCCCTTCCTTATTGTAAAACTGATTAATTTTTGTCGATATGATAGGAGAAAATAATGTCTCAAAGTTTTGGCTGTCTGACATTTTTTGTTTTTATTTTTAAACTGTTTAAATATTTTAGGGAAAAACAGAAAATAATATAATATTAGTATCTCCACTGACCATAACTAATGAATGTAACACTTTGTCACATCTACTTTACTTTGCTAAGAAATGTAAAAACTTTTAAAGGGAACAAAAGCACTTTTCTGGAAAAAATGTGCTACCTTTCTAACCTTGCTTTGAAACGTTTCAGTAAATAGATATAAACAATATATATAGTCTTAGTTTGTGTGTTTTTAAATTTACATAAATCACATTATTTTGTTATAATGTTCGGCAACTTTTTTCTTCCACTCATTTTTTTTTATGATGTATTCATGTTGATGTAAGCAGATGTTTACTCTTCTGACACCAACTCCAAAGGATTCTATAAGGAAAGTATACAACAGTCTGTATTTTTATTTATTTTTCTATTGATGGCCATTTTCACAATTTCCACACTTTTCAATATCCTACAAATAAAGGCAAACCCTCTCAAACACAGAAGAATCATTTCAGCATAGATGCAATGTAATAGACCATTCTGTCTCCTAGGTGGAGAATAGATTGGAGTAGAGCAAGAATGGATGGAAGAAGTTACTACAGTAATCCCCATGAATTATGTTAAATTAATCCCCATGAGCTATGTGAAGTAATCCCCATGAACTATGTTAAATTAATCTCCATGAACTACGTTAAATTAATCCCCATGAGCTATGTGAAGTAATCCCCATGAGCTATGTGAAGTAATCCCCATGAGCTATGTGAAGTAGTTTGAACTAGGGTTGTAGCAATAGAGACAACATCAACAGAAAGACAGATGAGAGCTAGAGATATTTACGAGGCAAAAATCAACACAGTTTGGCATAACAATTTAGGTGTGGTTGGTAATAGAGAGGGAAATATAACTTAGTAAATACTGATTGTATGTTTAATGAAAGAAATATAGAAGAGGACATCTGGAAGATATATTGAACCATAGATTCAGTATCTCCCTCAAAATCTACTCCTTTACCAGCCAGTTATCTTTCAGAGACTCATGTTTTATTTGGGCTTCCCATTGTCTTGCAATTTCTTATCATATAAACAGTAGTACATTTCTCTTCCTTCCTATATGTAAGCTTATCTTTGAATCCAAGCTGCTGGGTTTTACTTATTTTTCCCCCATCGATGCTTCTAGTCCTTGTTTTACTTTTTACTTTGCCAGGGAGGTGTTGGCTAGTGTAGGTCTACTCTTCCTTCAAGGTCCAGTTCCAAAGTCACTCTTCACTGATCCTTCTACAAAATGAGTTGCATTAATATCTCTGTTCATGCAGCACTCTATTACAGAGCTTGCATTTGTGTTTCTTTGTGTTTTTTGTCTTTTTGTTCTTTTTGTCAGATGGAAGATTTCTATTGATCTATCTCCAACTCTATGGACATTGTAGGTTCTCCACAAGCATTGCCTGCTATTATTATTAAGGACCCACTTTATAGAAAACCATTGCTTCAGGTGCCAGAGTTCAGGCTTCCATGATAACTGGATATATCTGCATCGCTTCTGGATTCAGGATCCTGAGCCTCCTCTGCTCTGGCTCTCTCCTTTCTGTCATTTCTGTCTTTACTTTTCAGTGGCTATGGTTGCCTTGAACTCTGTCCTTGGTTTTTGAAGCCCAAAATATAGTAGGTTTTGTATAGAAGATTTAGCTAGGTCTACACTCAGGGTAGAAACCGTGAAACCTGAAACTCACCAGGGCCATCCTCTTCTATGCTCAGTCTTCCTTTTTATTAGTCTCCTCTTTGGAGCCTTTGAGGTTTGGGTTTTGCTTTTTTAACATTTCTGAGAATTTCTATTTATCTGCAGAAGAATCAGTCTAATAACAATTACTTAGTTGCACTTCTTTTTTTGTTTGCTCATCTGTGAAATAATAGAAATAATAATACAATAAAAAATAATAGAAAATATATCACTGGTCTCTGCCCCCAATTCCTGGCACAGGGCCCTTGAAACTCTTGTAATTTCCTAAATAAGACAACTAGGAGCATCTTCTGTTTTAATATTTGGTCTTTAATCCTGGTTCCTGACCACAGGGCTCCTAAATCGCTTTGGAATTTCCAGGGCCATAGGAATTTTGTTTGTTTGTTTTGGTTTGTTGTTATTGTTGTTGTTGCTCTAATGAAGTGACTCTGGATGAGCTCCTGGATGGCTTCTAGATGGGAGCTGGAATTTTCAGCCCCATCCCCCATTCTCTAAAGAATAGAGAAGGGCTGGAAATGGAGTTACTAACTGATCATGCCCCTGTGAAGAATTCTCCATAAAACCCCAATACTAAGGAGTTTTGAGAGCATCCAGGTTGTTGAGCCCATCCGTGTATCAAAAGAATGACACACCCCCAACTCCATGGGGACACTAGTTTCTGTGCTCAGGACCCTCCCAGAGCTCCCTCTAAGTATATCTTTATCTGTGGTTTATCTGTATCTTTTATCATTCCTTCAACAAACTGATAAACTTGCTTCCTGGAGTTCTGTGAGCTATTCTGCATCAGTGATCTGACACTATCTTCAGGTTAGAGTGTGGAAATTGAGTTAAATTATAGGACACTCTGCTGGTGTTGAATAATTGTTTGGTATGGGGGGGAAAAAAACCCTTATACCATCTCTATCCTAAATTGTAATTCTTTAAGAAAAATATTCTGGCATTATTTATCTTTGTTTCCTCTAATAGCATCTAAGAAATAAATGATAAACAGTAGAACATTCTTTATGGAATGGTTATGACACGATAATGCTTAATATCCTTTAAATTCTTCAAGGTTGGGAAAGTTATAGTGCTATATTTTTAAACTATTTAAAAATATGAATTCTATATCAATATCATATACTTGACACTTTCCACTAACCATTTGAAAAATATAGATGTTATATTATTTCCAGTAGCTTTTAAACGAAAATTCTGGCAATGAGACACTCATTGGGAAAATTTTTTTTATGTAGAAACATATGCACAACAGCAGCCCACAAAATATAGAATAATCTCTGGAAAAAAATATTGCTGCAAAGCAGGCACAGTAAAGATGCTACATTAAAAGACATATATCATATGACCTCACTGATATGAGGAATTGTTCATCTCAGGAAACAAACTGAGTGTTGCTGGGAGTGGTGGGGGGTGGGAGGGATGGGGTGGCTGGGTGATAGACATTGGGGAGGGTATGTGCTATGGTGAGCACTGTGAATTGTGCAAGACTGTTGAATCACAGATCTGTACTTCTGAAACAAATAATGCAACATATGTTAAGAAAAAAGAAAAAGAAGAAGATAGCAGGAGGGGAAGAATGAAGGGGAGTAAGTCGGAGGGGGAGACGAACCATGAGAGACGATGGATTCTGAAAAACAAACTGAGGGTTCTCGGGGGGGGATGGGTTAGCCTGGTGATGGGTATTAAAGAGGGCACATTCTGCGTGGAGCACTGGGTGTTATGCACAAACAATGAATCATGGAACCCTACATCAAAAACTAATGATGTAATGTATGGTGATTAACATAACAATAAAAAATTTAAAAAAATAAAAAATAAAAAAAGATGCTACATTAAACGTTCAAAGTAGATGTGTTGAGAATCAGAAAAAAAGTTGAAGATAAATAAGAATTAGCTTCCACTAGTCTCCCATTATTAGGGCCAAATTGTCCCCTGAAATCTGGAAATATTCCTGAAAGGCTCCATGCTGTCCATATTTGAATTAAGCATAGGCAGTGTAAATTCCTCAGAATGTCTCCTTTTACATAAATTCTTAATGGATAAGCATGGGATTTTGAATTCCCATACTGTTTCTTTAAAGAATTTCCTTGAAAAGACCCCCAGAGGTGGGGAGGAAGAGGATTTGTTTGCAGTCAACAATAGGCACTTGGATATCCTAGGCATTTATCTCAAGGATACTATGAATAATAAATGTTCCTTAAAGAAGTTACATGCTCTAAAGAGTATATTTCCTATATTCTTCAAGACTCCAAAATCTGCTGTATCTACTACAAATTAAAGCATAATAATCTCATTTTATAAGATGAGATTTGGCATTATTAAAATCCATTCATAAAGATTAAAAAATCAGAGGCGAATCAAAAAATGTATCTTCTATTCCACATGCATTTATTGGACACCAATCATGGTTCCGTAAAAACGGAGAGCAGTTGAATTATTACATACTCATAATGCAAGTATAGCTGAGGGGTTATAAACACACACCAAAAGGGCATATTCTCTAGTTCATCTTAATCACAATCTTATGAATTCTCTTTTTCCAAAGACACCAAAAACACTTTCTTCTAATTCATTATTTTTACCTGCTATTTGGGCATTACCTCATCTTTCCACCACTAACCCACTTCTGAGTCATTTCTCTACCTTTTCCTCAAAATGTGTGGAAAACTTCTTATTAGTAACATCATTTCCTTTCCTAGATCTTTCTCTTCATTCTTCAGTTCCTTGGTTGTAATCCCTACTTGTTGTCACGTTCTCTTTTTTTCCAAGTAGCCTATTTTTCTAAATCCTATCACGCACTTCTCTTGGAGGCTTGAAAACAAGTGTATGCAGAAAGAATTAGATGGTGTTGGAACTCCACCAGATTAACTTCTGCCTTTATTCTTTTGCCAAGGCACTTAGCCTACATGACAAAAATTAAATTCAGAAGATGTGACTCTACAGTGTAAATCTAGCAGGATGAAATGGCCTTACTTAAATGCAAAATAAATTGTATGATCACATTCCTATAAATGGTGGGATAAATTCCTCTTGACCACATCCTATCCCACCACTTCTTTCAGAGAGAAAATATAAATCAAAATAATTTAACTGAGGCCAGGGCTATTTCCTGGGTAAAAGAGAGAGAAAGCATTAAAAATTATGTAGCAGGATAATTTATGGAAGTACTAATTTCTATCCTGTTCTCATTGTTATAGGAAACAGTGGGGAAAAAAAAAAAAAAAAAACTTGTCTCTCCCCCTTTCCCTAATTGGAAGGGAAGCCAATCCTTTGTGTTTAAAAATCAGGTTTCTTTCTATCAGCTTCTCCTTCAGGGAATTAAACTTCAGTACCCTTCTGAGATCAGAAATGAGACTTCTGCTCATTTTAGAACACTGAAGTGACTCTATATAAAGAAAGATGACTTCCTAAACACAGGAAAGATAACACTTTAGGGGGAGAGATCCGCTAACTAATGTGGATCTATGTACTGAGAAATAGTCCCAGGAGATTGAATTGTTAGTGCTACAACATGGGAGCCTTGATCAAAATCTTTGTGCCCAGAGTTGACACCCACAGAGAGAAAATAAAGCCAAATGATGTTAATGAACAATGATAACTATGGGTCAGGAGCACTAAGCAAAGCAGCCACAGGGACTAGAGGACTAAAATCCTTTCCAGAATATTTGGACTTGCCTAAACTAAAGATGGTACCCAAATCAAATGAATTTGATTTAGTTTTGTTTGTTTGTTAACATAACATTTCCTTTACCTGCATAGTACAGAGAACATGTGGAGTGTGGTTCTACCAGCTGCAAAGTGAAATAGAAAAGAACACAAGGTACCCAATACAATAATGGGAAACTACTATTTCTAATGACAGGGCCAAACCCTTGCTCTTTGGACAACCAAAGATTTTCTTCAGAATGAGTTTAGACTATAGAAGGTATGATTAGTTGCTGGCTATTGATTGTTTATGTCTCCTATATAACTTCTTCCAAAACCTCTGATTCTCATTCGGAGATTCACCTTGACCATGATATTTCTCTCAGCTTGACTAAACTTTAGCCAAATTTCCTCCTGACTGTAAGACCCTGAGCTCTCTTTTTTTGGAGATTTTACTTTAAATCATTTTCGATTGTACATTCTTTCTTTGCCCTTGTAGGATGTAAATCTTTCGCCTATCTCCTGCCCATTTTGCAACCCAAGAATGATTTTCTCAAAGACTTAAAAACCATCTTTTTGAAATATAAATATAATTATTTCAATCATCATGAAAGATAGAGTCCTGTTTCACGATCTCTCTGGGAGGATAGGATCCTAACTTCTCTAAGTACCAATCAGCAAACACAGATGGCCTTAATCACATTGACCAACCTCCTCTTATTCCCCAAATACCTTTCTACTAGCTCACCCCAGTGCTTAATAGCCCTCCTGCTTTCTGTTTTAGTGGAGTTGAGTTCAATCTCTCTCTTCTATTGCTATAGTCTTAGATAAAATCTTTCTCGCCTGCTTGACTCTATCTAGTACAATTTTTCTTTGACAACTTTCAGTTCACATGGCTTGGGGTGAACCAATTCAAAGAGGGCTAAGAAAAGGAGAGGAAAATTTCAGATCTTGGTGATATTATTTAAGCCTGTCCATCAAGCCATGTTGTAGTGAAAGCTGCTCCTGAACTTCTCATGAGTGAAAGCCAATCCTTTTTGCTGAATCCAGTTAGAATTGAGACAATTTATGTTTGGCTTTATTTTGTTTTGTTTTGTTTTCTTTTATGTTTGCAACACAAGATGTCCAAATTGTCGTAGCTGGTCAACTAGTAAAGGAACCAGCAGAGTTACAGTTCTTACTTGTAGGGAGATTAAGAATAAAAACTTACACCAAAGAGTTAACTTGGATCCTTGTTTATGGGACCACAGTCTGCCTCCACCACCACCCCAACTAACCCTCTCTAGTTCTGTAAAATAAGGCGGTGGAAACATTAATTCCATCTGGTTGATGGCCATGGCATTTCTCAAGAGTGGATGACCCTAGAGGAAACCAGAGTGAAATCTCTTCCTGAGGGGAGGGAAGGAGTCCTCCCACAGAGGACTCAGTTTCAGCCCATGAATCTCGAGGAACAGAATGCTTGAGCGTCGAGCATGCTAATTAGAAGGTAGGAAGATCCTCCAAAATGTCCCTCCCATAGCACCCTCAGATTCTAGGTGTCTTCTCATGTGAAATGCAAAAGGAAAGGCCATGCTCTCCTTTTTCATAAGTTCCTTACATGATTGCCTTAAATCTCTGGCAAGGAAATGTGCACAAATTCTATAGTTTACACAATCCACCATGCTCATTTCTGGAATGCAGGGGGAAGTGGGTGACTATTTTTCCTCATTGTTCCTGGGTGGGAAGTGTGAGGGGTGTTAGACCATTCAGGGGCCTAAGGCCCATCGCCTCCAGTAATAAAATTACTTATGGTGATAAGCCCATAAAAATTTGGAGGACATCGAAAGATTCACTACCTTATAGGAATGTCCTGGAGAGGCCACAGACAGATATTATCATAAAAGCAAACCTTTTGGTTCCCCCCTGTTGGTTAGCAAATGGGAGGTCTGGAGAGGGGCTCTAGCTCAGGCCTGAGTTATACATATAGGACAGTTTGAAGGAGATCAGAACAGAAAAACACAGGAAAAAAGAAAACTTACTGTTTATAATCTTGTTGGTAAGATGGATAATTTTGTTCTATATTGTCCTCAACCAATTAACAGATATCTTCAAAACACAAGGAAAATGCAGAATTCCATTAGTTATCTGATTTTGCCTGAGATGTCCTAATATCTTAATTAAATTATAATTTATACGGCAAGCAATAACCTACTTTCGCGCCTCCTATAAAAATAAACTTAACACCCTCTAATTTAATTACCCCTATTTCTGGTGATGTTCTCTAGGTCTTTAAATACAACGTAGGGATTTTTTTTTTTAAGATTAAAAACAAAAACAAAAACTGGCATATGAAAAAAAAACAACAACCCTGCCCCACTCTGCCCCTTCAAAAAAACACCTCCTACAGTTCTTTCAAAGATAACTTTACATTAGCAAACAGCAAAACATGTCACTGAAGTTTAAACTAAAATTGAAAAAAAGCAGGCCTAAGAATGCTCATATTTAATTATGGCTGCACATAATTAAGTGTGGCAATCTGGTGATAAAACCTTTAAGTAATGACTCAGAAAGAGAAAAATGGAGCATGTGTTTACTCAGTTCGCAGCCTTCCTCAGAAGCTGGCATCGCTCAGGTGCTAATGAGACACCTGTTGCTGGGGACACCGGCGGTGGGGGGAGAGAGCGAGAGAGAGAGAGAGAGAGAGAGGGAGAGAGAGAGAGCAGGCTAATCAGTCGGGACAGAAATATGAGGACTTGCTGTTCCTGCAGGTGGGTGGCTTTGCCAAAATGGCTGTCAAGAGGTTTAAGCTCTGAGGAGATATTAACAGAAAAGCATACAACCAAATCTGTATTTTTTAAAATAAAAAAATGAGAGAGAAAAGAAAAAAGAAAAACATTTCTTCCTTCACTTCAGTGATAAATTGTAAAACAATCTATTCATTTTAAGGTCATAAGGCATTTCAGTCTCCAGGGGCTAAACCATATAAAATTCCTTTTCTTTGTAGTGTTTCAAGCAACTGTCTTACATGTGTGCAGTTCAGAAATGTTATTTATGCTGTGTATTCATGTTTCACTTCTTTCTGCAATTTTAAGGAGTTATTTTCTCTAGCTTCAAAAATGAATAAGGAGTTATTTGCACATGGTACCACAATAGAAAAATTAACTCGCATTCTGATCTTTGTTCCTGGGTTGCATTCTTTTTGTGGCTCGGTTGCCTGTCATCTCACATACTAAGAGATATGACTGTATGTTTCTCCCATCCCAGCAAGGAGAAATGGGGCGTTAGTATCTGGGTTCCTGTGGAACCTTAACAATGTATTAGAATTTGACAAGGCTAATGGCCCAATGATGAGAAATGAAGACAAGACTCTTACTCCTCAAAGGTGAAGAGTACAATTGCTAGCACTTTCTTCCCCAGAGGGCTTTAGACTTGTCACAAAACAACGTTTTTTGCTCTTAGAATTATTCTCCATGGCCTATTCAACCTTTGGCTATAAGCAGAAACCACCACCAAGGAGCTATTTGGCACTGAGTTTAAATAAACACATGCTGTATGAAAGCAGGCTTTAACAACATCTCGGAAGGATGCCTTGCTAATTCTGGAAATGGAAATTGCTCGTGAGCTTCAGGGAGCCTCCAAAGTTTTGAAAGTTTGAAGTTAGAGTAACATAAATGAGCTTTTGTTAAACATATGCAGAGAAAAAAAAAAAGAAAAAAAAAAAAACCAAAGGGTAATTAATAATCTTTTTTGAGGCAAGACAAATACAGGGAACTCTTTGGAAGGAAGAATCGCGACGGACAGATTGCACGGACTTTATGTAGATCCGAGCAGTGACAATATCAGTAAGAGTTCCACGTCGAGCCTTTGCCACCCAAGTCTGGCTAGCACAGACTGGCCCCTGTCATATCCCAGGCTTAGGAGCTCAATAGCTTCAACAAAGACTGCTTGTTCTAAGCACAATGCCTCTGTAGCCAAAATAAATGGGATGGTGCTCAAATGTCACCTGTGAGGCTCCCATCCCCCGACTCCCCTCAAAACAACGAGAGATTATTCAGCTTGGAAAGTGAATGATTATCTGATAGGTTATCATTGGTCAATAAATCCACCAGACAATTACTCAACACCCTATTTAATGTCATTCTCCAGATTGCTTTATGAAAATATCTTAAGTACATAATGCCTTATACATATCATAATGTATACATATAATGTATATGTATATGATGTGTCTAATACATATCATAATGCCTTGCTTTAAACTTGGAGGAGGAGCAGAAGGAGAGGGAGAGGCAGACTCCCCTCCACTGCTGCCTAGCAGGGAGCCTGATGGGGGCTTGATCCCAGGATCTTGAGATCATGACTTGGGTCAAAGGCAGATGCTTAACCGACTGAGCCACTCAGGTGCCCCAAAACTTGGAAAAGTCTTAATTTCAGAAAATATTCACTTTATACTCTTTAAGTAATTTGCTTTAATAATCCATGTAAGAAATGGCTCAGGTTTACATAAAATTTACATAATTTTGTAAAAATTTACATTAAGCGGTTTACATAAAATTTTTCAGGAAAACATTAATTGTGTAAAGAAACATCAACTTGAATAGGAATCTTAAATGTTAGATATTTATATTTTATGTTAAGCTTTATATATTATAGGTTTACATTCATTTTATTTTTTTGCATTAATTGCATTTTTATGTTAATAAATTTTATTTTCTACAAGAGAATTTCATGAGCTGCTCTTAGCAACTGATTGCTTTCGGCAGATGACATTTCAAGGGACACAGCAACCTGTACGTAATAGAGCAATCTCTGAAACAGGAAGACCAGACAGACCTTCTCATGGAAAGGCCTGGGGAAGGGGGAAAAAAAGGTACTGAGGGTAGAGCAAGAAGTTAGTTTGTAAACAAATTCTGCCTCTTTTCCTGAAGTTTGCTCTAGATTTTTATTAAAGATTTTATTTATTTATTTGACACAAAGAGAGTGAGAGAAAGAGCACAAGTAGGGGGAGCTGCAGAGAGGAAGAAGCAGACTCCCCACTGAGGAGGGAGCCTGACCGTAGGGCTCGATCCCAGGACCCTGAGATCATGACCTGAGCTACCACCCAGGCACCCCGCTCCAGATTTTGACTTTGGAAATTTCAGTGAATTGAGACATCTGGAATTAGGAAAGGAATATAATCCATAATTTGATTTTGAGAGTATAGATATATTTGAGAGTGGCTGTCAAATTTGAGTCACTTCACCAGGGAATTTTCAGCCCCCAGCCTCACTTTGATTATGGAGCATTGACTGGCTTTGTGGGAAGTTGGTGTGTCCAGGCGAGAAGCCTCCATGCCATGCGCCAGGTCCACTCATTGCAAATGCGTTATTGGGATTGCCACTCTCTGTATAAAGGGCATCTGTAGAAAGAGGGGTCCCCTAGCGATGGAATGCCCTCTGAGTTGTGTTGGGGACAGAGGAAGGTAGTGGTTGAAAGGATTGCTTCTACTGGATTTCTTTTTTCAGTGTGTCTCAGATTTTCACATTACAAGGTGTGATTTATGTCTTTTCAAAGTCTGGTTGCATAATCTCTCACTTTCTTGTTTCAGCTGCAGATTCTTGCTCAGGCATTCTCTTCCAATAGGCAAAGTGTATATCTTAATGGTCCTTTTGGCTATTGCTTAAAAGGTTAGGAGTTTGTCCCTTCTTATTAAAAAGTATACATTTTTACTTTACTGTTCCATTTTCCTTACATTAGTTGTATCCTGTAATTTTAGCTCATAATGATTGCCATAAACTGTTGAGTTTCTATACACAACTGTTGTTTCTATTAGAAATAACTGTGAAACAGTTTTTAATTTTCTATTCCTTCTCATGAAAATTGATTATTCTTTTTTCCCCTTGATCGTTCATGATTTATACAATTATAGTGAGAAATTTATTTTCAAAGCCAACATAAAAAAATTGCCAAATATAATTGTGCTGAAAATACTACAGTAAATGTCCAGAAACCTGTTTCTAACATTTTGGGAAATGTTTCAAATCTTCTTTCTGATACAATATTGAATTAAAACAAAAATATCACATAAGGTATCTCATTATTTTTTTTCTTTTTTTAAAAATAAGTAACTGATTTATAAACTGTGGATTTCTTCCAACCAATTAATTCTCAGTTAATCTAGTCTACTACGTATGGACTTTGTGTTAACTATTTATAATTCTTAACTATTTAATTCTTTTTTTTAAAGATTTTATTTATTTATTTGACAGAGAGAGAGAGAGAGAGAGAGAGCACGCGAGAGCAGGAACACAAGCAGGGGGAGTGGGAGAGGGAAAAGCAGGCTCCCTACTGAGCAGGGAGCCCGATGCAGGACTCGATCCCAGGACCCTGGGATCATGACCTGAGCCGAAGGTAGATGCTTAATGACTGAGCCACCCAGGTGCCCTTAACTATTTAATTCTTAACCTATTTATTCTTAACTGTTAATCTATTTCAATTGATGTTATTAATTAACTATAACTTTTATTTGGATCCTCCAGTTATTATTTGGTGTCACCCATAAATAGCTGGTTCCTACTTAGATTTTAGAATTATTCATGAATTCTCAGGGAAATAGAGCCAAGGAAGTGGACATGTCATTATTTTTATTATTCATATCTGTTGAGTTCTTCTCCCTCCTTTGCCTTTATTTTACTAAAGACAAAAATGTAAACATTATCACTGATCAATGATGTGATTGAGAATATGCTTCCTGCACTTTATATAATTCTTCTATAATTCAGAACACTTTTTATTCATGCTTATTCTTTGAATCGCTTTGGCTTTTTTTGTTAGTAAGCTATAAATGAAAATCATCATTTAGTATTTTAGCTCTGATATAATTTTCTTTTCAAGAATCCTGCTTCACAAAATTAAGTGCTTAATCAACTAATGTTTTGACTACTTTACATTTAAACAGCAAACTGAAGAATTGATTTAGAATTTCATTTGACACTTGAATGGATTTTTTTTCTCTGAACAGTAGAAGACAATACTCCTTAGGGATCATTACTGTGAGCCTGGCAACTAGACCTCCATTCCTAGTCAACCTAGCACGTGGTTAGATTCATTTGTTAGAGCCTTTTACCATATTAATGCATTGTAGTTAATGTGTTTTAATCCTTTACAACCCCTTCAGGTATTACAATCATATTCATTCCACTGAAAAGGCTGTCTTTTTTTTTTCTTTTCTTTAATAATAACTACAACAATCATATCACAATCTTTAAATTCTATGAATATTTAAGGTATATAATAAATGAGGATGTATGTAAGAATCTTCTTATGTGTATGTATACATACATATATATGAATTGTACGTGCAGCTTTAATAGAATTTTCAAGCAGGAAGATTGCTCATTCATTTTTACTAGTGAAGTAACCTAAAATACTGTGAATTTCCTGGGAACACAGATGGAATACCGGAACAGGACTGAAATCCATTTTGTGTGACTCTAGGTAATGATTTTTTTAAACCAGAAAGATTTGCTACCCTTGGTATATGTGTGAGCTTGGGAGAGGATGTGGAATTGTATGTGTGTGTTTTGTAGGTGTGTGGCTTTGTGTGTCATACAGAAAAAGATGAGAGGATTAAGAACATTACTACAGTATAGGAATTCTTACATAAGACATTATACTATACCTAAAATTATTTTCATATGCTTTCAAAAGTAATTTTGAGAAGTGGAAAATCGAATTTTTTTTTCTCAAATAGCATGAGTATCACTGGACCTACAATCATTAACAGATAGAATGTGCAGAATACAAGAGATCACTGTTTAATACATTAATGCGAAGAGGAAGAGAAAGGCATCTATTGAGACAACAAGATGGTGAGGAAGAGTTGATGTGCTGGGGACCAGCTAGTAACTGCCCATCACCCACACGCCCAGTGGGAACATCTGTGAAGGGACGTGAGGCTGGAAGAGCAGGTAGGTTTAATCCAGATCCCTGAGCATCATTTAGTTCCTTGCTAAGTGGCTGCACCTTGTTTCCATACTCAACATCACTGAGAATGAAAATGGCTTCCTTCAGATATTAGCAAATGAGCCCTTTTGTTCAAACGGTTTGAAAAAGTAAGAGACAAAATCCTTAATTATACTTGTGAATGGTTTCCTCCCTTATTTTAATCTCCTTCCTTCTATCTGTCTCCCTTTCTTTATTTTCTTTCCTTTTACCTTCCCTCTTACTAATTCAGTTTTTAAAAATCACTCTGATCCAAGCAGCCCAGTATTTGTATAAACCTGTGTCCAAAGCACTGAAAGGTCAGAGGGAGAGCACTCTGGTCCAATTCATCACTCCAGCATATTCTCTTCCATGTCCTTCCCTCCCCACCGGCCCTTTCCTCACCGCCACTCTACCAGGCCCTCCCCTTCTCCATCATATTGGCTCCAGTTAGCTCCCTCCAAACTCAACTGAAAGCCCTCTCCTCGGTGCCTTCTCTTCTCCCAGCTCACTCCTCCATATGCTAACAACCCACATCTTGCTAAGCCCTCAACTTCCCTTCTAGTGCCTCTGCTCCTCCATCTGCCCATTTTTTATTTCTCCATCATAAAAGTCCAGAAACTTCTCTGGCAATGATCAGTCTACCCTTAAGGGCTGGGAAATTGAGAAGAAAGAATATTCTCCAGCTCTGGGCTTTGGGAGGAGAACTGAGAACTTTTAGATACAAATTAAGTTTGATATTGTGGTGGTACAGTTTTGTTTTGTTTTTTAATCTCTTGTTTTCCCCCAAGACTTATTTCTGCCCTTATGGCCCTTCTTCTTCTGCTTGAGATAATATGAATTTGACAAAATACTGATATTTGCCCTTTGCCAAGACACTGAAGGACAGGACAGAATAAAAAAAAAAAAAAGAAGGAAAGAAAGGAATAAGAAAAACAACCCTTCACTGAGTTACAAAACTGTTTCTAGTATTGTTCTGTAGGTTATGTTTAATGTGTGGAGGGATTCTTGGTGACTATTTATGAAAACAGAATTACTCGAACTGGTGTTAATATGAGTATCCGTATCTCTGATTTTGATATTCCTCATAAGCTGAGGGAAGTTGGGCCTTCGGAGGAATTGAATGAGCATCTGAAGACTTGTAGGGATGATGGCTCCATAAAGTGGTCTGGGCGATGACTCAGGTGGAATGCTGGCTCCAATTCTGGACCCATTATGGCTCAAGGCAATGATAATGTGCACATAAAAGCTACAGATTGGTCCAGAATGGGTACTATAAAGAGAGCCTTTTCCTAATCATGTCACCATTTTGTGTCTGCTGGCTTGGATTAGAGCCTAGATGTTCAAAGGCAAGACTATAAATGGAAAATATTGAAAAGTATGTCATCATAAGCCAGAGTGATCTTTAAAAAATGGTAATCAGATCGCCTTAATTCCCCAACATAAAAACCCTCAATGGCTTCCAAGTCATTTAAAAAAAGATCCCCCAACCTGTATTCAGAGGCCCTGCATGACTTTGTTCCTATCTCTATCTTCAGGATCATTTCCTCCAGGCCTCACCCTTCACCCACCAGAGCCCCACCGCCTTCCGTGGGTCCTAATAACTGCCAGTTCGCCCCTACTTTAAGACTCTGTATTGCGTTCCCTAGGCCTGGAATGCTCTCTCAAACCATCCTCCCCTGGGGCGCTGATTTTGTCATTAGGGTCTCAGTTATTTTTATCATCTGCTTAGCCCTGAATACTGCCGAACAGTCCCTCATTTGTTGATCTCTCTCTATCTCTGTCTGTCTCTATGTTTCATCCACAAATCTACCTCGTCTCCCAGCCCTAAACTGATGTTACGCACAATCTAAAAATAGAAAACAGTCTACCAGGAATACATGCCCTTTCCTTCGTTTGTGAATGAGTCTGGGAGTGTAAAAACTGATCAAACACGACATTTTAATATTTTTTTAATGCGTTTTAAACTCCAAATAGGACTTCTGAGCACCATGGTTTTCTCTTGTTCTCCCTGGAGCACGGCAACAAAGCTGTGCCAACAGATGAATTCCCTGGACTGACCCTGACATTTCTTTCTAGACCTCTGTTTGCTCAAGGCATCCAGTGCACACCGCACAGATGCCCTGACCTGAGATAGCTGGAGTCAGCGCCTGATGCAGCCCGGGGGACTTCATCCGGAGATGGTTTAATCCTTACCTGCTCCCACTGCTGTTTTGTTAGGTGTTCCGTCTCATGTCCGTGATAGCTATGACAGCTCATTTTCCCCCACTGAGGGAGCATCTGGCTATTTGTCTGTGAGACAATGCTGAGGAAATTAGCGTCTGGTCTCATTTTAAATCTTCCTTCACTTGGATGTGCAGGGAGGGCGTGCATATGTGCAGAGGGAAGCAGAGTGAAGAATCAAACTCAGGATGAAAATCATGAGCATAGCAGGGTAAGACCCAGATTATGCAATAAGCAATACGGTTTTCATCCTGTTCCTTTAATAGATATGCGTTCTATATTATGCAATAAATATGGTAGAGGATGCAATACACACACACACACATACAAATGTGTATACAAATTATGATTGATAGAGTCACTCTAGAAAATTAGGAAAAAAGATGTAAAGATCAGTCATAATTTTCCTCTCTAACCCATCCATTTATTAACATTTTGGCAAATTTTTTTTCTACCAGTATTTTCTTTTTTTTTTAAAGATTTTATTATTTATTTGAGAGAGAGAGAGAGAGAGCATGAGAGGGAAGAGGGTCAGAGGGAGAAGCAGACTCCCTGCTGAGCAGGGAGCCCAATGTGGGACTCTATCCCGGGACTCCAGGATCATGACCTGAGCTGAAGGCAGTCGCTTAACCAACTGAGCCACCCAGGCGCCCTCTACCAGTATTTTCAATACAACAACTTTTTCAACAAACTCTCTTCAAATTCCAAATCTTTCTAATATTTTGCTCTTTTTATTTAACATTAGATATGCTCCATTTTTTCATTTTTGTAAAAGAGACTTACTGTCATTTTTTATAACTTTAATATTTCATCAAGTGAGTAAGTTAGTTTATTCTGTCATTCATATTGATGTTACTACTTTTTATCCAGATTGTTTTCAATGTTTTATTGGTCAGCTTCTTTTCTAAACTTCATGATTATTACTTAAATTTAAATGTATAGGAAATTTTAACCCTATGACAGTATATTCATACATAGATCTTAATTTATTTTGTTTGAAATTCTGGAAAAAGCAGGGGTCCTTGAAATGTGAGTAGTGACCACGTACTTTTCTATCACTAAAACATACATCAAAATGATATGACCTTAAAAATGCCACTTTACAAAAGTATCTACCCAGGGAGGAAAGACAGTTTGAAAGAAAGATTACTATTCCCACTCTTTCAGAAATATAAAAAGATTCACTTTACAAATCTCTGCTTATGTTTAAAAAATCTTGAGTACTCTGATGAATATATATTCTCAAATATATTTTTGGCTAAAGAATATAAAATGACCAATGGGTCACAGTATCGCCAGTGCTTACCTAGCCCCGGGAACAAAAAGTCACTGACAATGACTTTTAGCTAATGGTGCTTTCAGGTTCTTAATTAAATTCATCATCATGAACATTCTGTGAGAGTTTTACTGAAGAAAAATCTGGAGTTTCAGAGTTTCTAGAAATACTAGAATCTGAAACAATATTAGGTATGTGTTTTTCCTTGGTGATAACCTCCTAGAGTGGAGTATAGGCAGCTCCCAAAAACCTGTTGCCCGTGGTTCCCATTTCATTTATCTGCTTTATGTCCTCCATTGAGTTCAAGACCTTTGATAACCTCCAGAGTCCTACTTTTACATAGGAAGAAATTGAGACACAGGAAAGTTAGTGACTTGACTTGTCAAATGGTTAACCATTGGCAAGGCCAAGACATTTCAAATTCAAACCTGTCCCAAGTTAAATACTTATGGGCTTCAAACTTTATTACCCATGCATGCAATTCATTGTTTCAAATGGGCATATGTTGACATCTACTACATGCCAGACCTTGTTTTAGGTGTTACAAGGACAATGATAAATAAGACAGGAATTTCTGCTCTCATAGAGTTTATGTTTTAGGGTCTAATGGATGGATACCAAAGAGGAAATAAATGCACACAGAGTCATTTTTGAAGAGGATAAACCAGTGCTTACAGGAGAGGATTCAACACCTCCCTCATCCCGGGAAAGGTTAGCCAAGTGTGGGCAGGACATGTTAAGGAGGTGATACCAATAGGAGGATGGTATTTTGAGATGAAAGAATTATCTCAGGTTGGTTGGTTCAGGGAAAAGGAATAGCTAAGTTAATGTCAAAGAGCAAGGAAGATTGAAGAAAGGTGCCTTGAAACCTTGCTGGTGAGACAAATTTGTGTCGTTCCTTTGTGTACCTTTTGCTGCCCTGATTGGTGGTGGGTCACATGATTGAGAATAGCTTTCCCCATTTGCAATCGCTAATAGCCTGGGTTCTTTCAGAGATTTGCCAGTCACAGTATGTTATTAGAAATGATATGTCAACAATTCAAGATTGCTACTAGAAGTGACACTTTAGCCACCTAATAAAATGATCAAACAGGACTCTAAAATAGGACTCCATACCCAAACAACTTGTTCAGATGAAATGAAAAAAAAAAAAAAAAACACGAGTAATTATAGATAAAAATATATGCTATCAGAAAATAAAAATATATGCTATTAGAGATAAAGATAGTTGGTACCCTTACCTTGGGGGTAGGTAGTGGCTGGAAGAGAGCATGAGGTGGCTTCTGGGTACCGGTAATGTTTTGTTCTTTGATATGGGTGTTATTTACACAAGTACATTTGGTTGGCAAAATATCCCTCAAGCTATACATGTAGGATACTGGTAGTTTTTTGTGTATAATATTCTTTGATAAAAACTTTTAAACAATAAATGAAATAAAAACCAGCAAATGAGTAATATTGGCATAACTGAAATTAAACATTTGCAAGAGAAAGGAAGTTTTTCAATACTTTATGGAGGCCCTAAAAAATGGGTAGACCTCATAAATAGAGACAGAGAAAGAGGGCATCCAGAGGGTGGCAACAGCATGACCACAGAGGAAAAATACAGAACCTACAAACATGGATCAAGAAAGAGTTGGTATAAGCTGCTGAAGTGACTAGTCAACTGGTCACCTTGGGTTCTCCAAGCACAGAGCTTGCAAAGATACCTCATCTGGGATGCACTTGGCAGATGACTTGCAACAACCACAAATCTCAGTCATAGTGGACTTTTAATTTTGCTTGTTTATTGTTTTAATCCTTTACATACTCATGCCCGATAACAGTGGTTTTTGGGCTTGAGCATGCCTCAGGGTCGCCAGGAGGACTTACAAAATAGATTGTTGGGCCCTACACAGACCGTCTGAATTAGTTCTCTTGCATGGGGGTCTGAGAATTTACATTCCTAACAAATCCCAAGAGATGTTGATGCTGCAGGTTTAGGGATCACAGATTGAGAACCTAGAAAAATATTCTTGGCCTTTCTTAATTTATCTAGCTGTCCCTTTTCTTTGTGACCCAAAAGAAAATGAATTTCCAGATTGCAAGAGACTTTAAGGACTAGTTAATTCAACCCCCACCAAGTTTTGATCAGCTGGTCTACAATGACACAGCTCCCTTCTCTTTTGCCTATTTTTAAAATTTTTATTAATCCTTCAATGGCCCATTTAAAGGATGTGAGGGCAATCTGCCTACAACATCTGTCACTCTATTGATCACCAGGTTTGATTCAGTTGATCTAGCTGGCTAGGCGGGTGTCCCCTTCTTCCCTCATGGCTCCAGGTGCATCCCTCCCAAAGCTTAGCACTCGGTTGAAGAGGATGACCTTCCCTGATAGAGGGGGACAGTTCTTCAGTCAAGGATATAGGAGTAGCTGCACTCCCCTGCTAGAAGCTCCAAACAAGCTCTCAAAGCCTATTTAAAACTGCATAAGTTTCAACAATTGGAGAAGGCTTACTGACCTTCTTCCTCTGGATGTCTGAAGCACTTATCATAAATGCATAGATAACATTGAACACATGACCTTTGTATTATTTGTGTGTATATTCTTCCTTTCTCCAACTCCATTATAATCCAATCCACACCCCCACCACAAACACAACCCCTCATTCCCACATGCTCCCACACACGTGAGCCCTGATGATCTTTACTTGGATGTCTACTGGTGCCACTCACATGGTTAGTCACATAGTTCATGATGTTTTAATTTTTCACAGTAGCCATTGATAGCACTTTAGCTTTATATTGCCCCCACTGCTGGGCAAATAAACTTATACAGTAACTATTGAATGCCAGAAGGCAGAGGGCAGAGATGATTTTTTGTTTACGTTGAATTTCCCCAGAACCTAACACAGTGTCTAGCATGTATTTTATGCTTGAAACTTATTTATTGAATGAATGAATGAATGATGCAGACCCATTTTTACCATACAGATACCAAATATATATAATATACTTCTAAACATGAAACCTGTTGGTTAATTCGGAGACTAGTGCTAACATAAAGAAGAATTTAGTGAAATGTCTTTTTCTATCAAATCTTATAACACCAGTGAGAGTACACCTACAGTTCAACCAAATATCATCATTTCAATTTTCCAAAATTCAGCTACCATTTTATGTTAAGACCAGATTCAATTCTTATGTAAGTTTCTGGTTTGAATCACATAATTCTCCCACCTATCCTCCCCCAGACATTTTATCTTTTAGAATTGTATTTTTGAGTGCTTTACAAGAGGAAAAAAAAATCAAAAGTAACTCTCGCCTTGGTGCATAAATGCATCACTTCCAATGGCTGTGGCAGCAGCTTGTTGACAGTATGAAAATAGAACGGATAAGAGCAGCTTCCAGATGCTACATATGATAAAATAACACACAAGGCAACTGGGTGGTCTTTACTTTTATTTGTGTCCTGAGAGCTATTCTTTTATGTTTTTTTTTCTTCTTTTCATCATCTGTATACCCGCTCCATGATCCAGTGCTAATATCAGAGAACCTAGCTAGCAACTACTTTCAGAGATCAACATTCATCTGATTAAGAAAATACGTATTTTTTTGAAGAACTATTCTTTTATTATTATTATTATGTTATGTTAATCATCATACATTACATCATTAGTTTTTTTTAATTTTTTATTGTTATCTTAATCGCCATATATTACATCATTAGTTTTTGATGTAGTGTTCCATGATTCAGTGTTTGCATATAACACCCAGTGCTCCATGCAGAACGTGCCCTCTTTAACACCCATCACCAGGTTAACCCATCCCCCCACCCCCCCCTCTAGAACCCTCAGTGTGTTTTTCAGAGTCCATAGTCTTTCATGGTTCATCTCCCCCGCCGATTCCCCCCCTTTCATTCTTCCCCTCCTGCTATAGTTATTGAGTGTCTAATATATACCAGGTATTCTTTTATGTGCTGGGGACCCAGTACTGAAAAATATGGACAAATTCTTGCCATCATGAAGCTTATACTCTAGAGAAGGAGCAGAGAGACAATGAAGTACACATATACCTAAATACATACAAAAATAAGTAAGTTCAAGTAATGACATGTGCTATAGAGAAAAAAAGGATCAAGTGACAGAGAATATTGGAATGAACTCCTTTAGATTCTGTGAACAAGGACGGTCTCTCTGTAAAGGTAACAGTTGATCTGCGAAGTAAGTGTCAGGAACAACCACACCATGCAAGATACAGGGAAGATCATTCTAGGCAGAAGAAAAGCACACATGCAAAATTACCAGTGAAATCCATGAGCGTTTACATGATGTTCTACTCTGACATTATTGTTGAATTTTGAAGAGACGGCTTTTATCGCAAATCAATATTTTTAAAAAATTACTTCAATGAGGAAAAAAGAAGCAAGGACCTAAAACATCTCAGACCTGCAACCACAATTTTTTTGAAAGAATTCCAATAATGAAGGTGAAAATTTATTAATCTCCAAGCAGACACAGCATTCCAAATACTTGACAGTTGATCAGAATGGAACATGAGCAGAGAAGCTGTTTGGAAGTCAAGTCTAAGAGTATTGCTATAAAATATAAACATGAGTGAGTAAATACAGCACTGGCTGGGAATAGCTCTGCAAAAGAATAATAGCCCTTCTTCTCCTGTGGTATCAGAGCTCTACCATCAGCATCATGATTTTCATAAATCTCTGTCACCTGTATGGCCTATTGCTGTAGAGCACAAAGCCATCCGAGAGAGAGCCCGATCTGAAGATGGCCCATCTCCCTATTCCATGGTATGAAGCCCCCACTTCAATGGCCTTTCCAGATGGAAATTCCAGTAGTAGTCTGGATACTGTAAATTGTATTCCCTAGATAACCATTTATATTATTGCCAATTTCATTAACAAATCTCATTATTTATTCATTTTATAAATATTTATTGAGTCCCTACTATGAGCCAGGTCTTATTCTGAGAACTGGGGTTCGGATAGTAAACAAAACATACTAAAATCCTGCTCTTATGAAGCTTATATTGTCATAAAAAAGACCAACAATAAACAAGATACATGAGTGAAATGCAAAGCATTTTATGTAGTTGTAAGAAAAATAAGTAAATCAGGGGATGAGAACATGAAATGTTAATAAGAGATTAAAATTGTAAGTAGGGTGGCCTTACTGAGAGGGTGTTTCAAACCAAGATCATGAAGTTAAGAATGTAGTTGTACATATATTTTGGAGGAGAACATCCCAAGAAGAGGGAATAGTGAGTGCCATAGAACAGAGACAGCAGGGAGACAAGCGTGCCAGCCTAACGAGAGAGCTAGTGAAGACAGAGCAGATTACACAATGGAGGGATAGAAGAAGATTTCAGGAAGCAAGGGGAAAAGAAATCATCCATGCTTTTTGCTCTGAGTAAAACAAGAAGCCAGTGGTGGTTCTGAGTAAAGGAGTGACACAGTAAGGTCTATACTACAAGAGAGTGAGGGTGGATGATGTTTGTGCATGATGGAACCATGAGTGAGTTTCTGTCTCCCCTTCCCTTCTTTTGCAAGAATGTATATCATCAAAAAAATGACATATCTTATGAGTCTTTCCATACTCCATGAATATAATATCTGGAAGGCTCTAGGTTTCAAGGCTGTACTCTAAAGGATACCATTGGAATAAAGAATGCCATATCTCCATTCTCATTTCCTTCTGGATTTGAGCATCTCTTATGTACCAGGCACTATTCTGGATATTAAGGGAAATACTTGACCCAGGAATTCTGAGTGAAACTAAGATTCTAACTAAAAATTCTAAAGCCTATTATTTTCAAATTCTCTTCAAGATGCAGAACTTCGAGAAATATGAAAATACCCCAAACTAAAAGAGGTACACTTCATACATCATACACATTGACAAATTTCTTCTGGAGTCAAGGTGGATGAGCTGTGTCTGCAGAAAGCATGGAAGACAGATCTGTATGTAACCTTTACTCCACTATAAGACTGATCTCCTTGGAGGTAGCCTGCAGAAATGTGACCAAGCAGCCCTCCCACAGAAATAGAGCAGAACACACAAAACAGACACAATATGAAAAATAGAAAGAAATTGAACTAAATAATACCGATTAAGCAATCCCAATTCTATGGGGACAAATAGAAGTTAGGGGTTACTAGGAAAACTAAAATTTCAAAAGATAAATTTTCAAAGATAAAAAAAATCAAAACACATTTAGGCAAAAAGAACTGCTTTTCTGTAGGTAAAATCATGGTCCAGTTTCAAACTTCCTTTCCATCCCACATGATAGAAGACACCGGCATCGAGTTTTGTGAAATACGAAGTAACCACTAAAATCATTCTTATGTGAGGGTGAATGAACGATTATTTCAAATAAGAGGGATAACAGAAAATAGACCTTCTGTGTAGCATTCTGGCAAGTGGAGCTAGAGCAGGCTTTGGATTTTATTAACTTTCCATTAATAAGAGATGAGTGGGACAGCTACTGTGCAAGTGTTGGTGTAAAATAACCAGTGGTAATGAAACTAGTTAAACATAGAATTTAGACAAAAATGGTCATAAAACTCAATACAACATGAAAAATACACAATATGGAAAACATCCCATTTCTGCTTTCAAACCTCACATAGTCTGATACCTATACCTACTTAATAAATACGTCACAAAAATAAAGCTACAAAAACCTCTCACTTTTGAGTTTAGAGGTGAAATCTAAATAAAATACTAACAAATCACATTCAGCATGATATTAAAAATAATACACTGCAAACAAGTAATATTTATTACAAGAATGTGAGGGTTGTTTAATATTAGAAAATCTATAATATAGAACTTACACCTTTAGATCCCAAAGTAAAAATAAATAATTATTTCAAGAGATCCTAAAATGTTTAGCAAAACTCAGTATCCCAGCCTGAGCAAACTTTTAGCAAAAGGGGGATACAATGAAATTCCTTGACATAATAAAGCATCAGGAACCAACACTATTCTCAATAACTCGGCAATTTTGACTCAATAGATATTAACTAAGCTCCACCAAGGATGTAAGTATATAAGGAAGAGTCTACGCAGACTGTCCCTGTCCTTCATGGAGTTTACACTGTAATAGAGGCTAAGTTTTCAATGAAGACCCACAAGGAGGTGAAGAATCTTGTTATGTATATGTCTGTGGGAAGAACATTCCAGGCACAGGGCTGAGGGCAGTGAGAGAATTCACAATTGAATGGAGCACCAGCCATTTTCAGTAGAGTCAGAAGCAAGTTTTCTATCTCTTGTATCATTGTTTGTCATTACTGTCAATGCTCTGGAAGTTCTAGTACCTTCCACAGAGGAAGAAGAAGGAAAAGAGGGGGAGGGGAAGTGGATGGTGAGGAGGGGAGATGGGAAGAAAGAAAATGAGATAGAAGAAGAGAAGGAAGAGGAACAGAAAAGGGGAAAATGTAGTAGTAAAATTAAAAACAGAACAATTATAACTAATTGTAGATTATATAATTCTATAATTAGATTAAAAAACTAATAAAATTTGGCATATTTGGGTAAGTAGCAATAAACACTTTTTAAAAAATTAGTATTTTCTTTATGCCAGCAATTAAAAAAACAGAAAGTTTAATGGAAAACAAATCCAATTGCCAATACTAACCATATTACAAAATACTTAGGAATAAACTTAAAAAGGAAGTTTAGAAAACCTACAGAACATTTCTTAGAAATACAGCAAAAACTTTAATACTCACAAAAAAATACAAAGAACCCCTGAAAGAATTATTCCAATTGAGAGTCTAAAGTAATTAAGATACAAAAAATCTGAGCAAAAAATTCAATGGTGCTTTTTCTGGGTAGGATGTGACAATTTTTTAAACTTAGCCTAATGATAAAATAAGTGAATACATATCAGACAAATTGAAAAACATGATTAAGGAGAACAACTTAGATGCTAAATATCACAGCAATACAAAATAATAATAAAAGAAAAGGTGGTACCAGCAATCACAATAGAAAAAATATATATAGCATGATAAAAAGCCTATTTGACTTAAGAATATATGAGGATTTGGAATATTAAAATATTTTAAATTCAGAATTTAGATGTTATAAAAAATAGTGGAAGACAAGAAATTCATAAATTGTTTAAAATACAATGTTTATAAAAAATAAAAATGATTTATTTTAAAAAGATACAGCAGACCTCATACAGAGTATGCACAGGTATTTCATGATCGCTAAAATCTTTCCTAAGGCAAAAAGGAAAAAAATAATTCTACAAGTTCCCTTTGTAATCATTCCTATAGTAGACTTCACTCTGATACTGAATATAATGGTATTAAAAAACAAAGATCATGGGGCACCTGGGTGGCTCAGTCACTTAAGCGTTGGCCTTCAGCTCAAGTCAGAATCTAGGGTCCCAGATCGAGCCCCAGGTCGGGCTCCCTGCTCAGCAGGGAGTCTGCTTCTCCTTCTCCCTCTGCCCCTCCCCTGCTTGTGTTTTCTCTTTTTCTCTCTCTCTCAAATAAATAAATAAAATCCTAAAAAAAAAAAAATTCAAATGAGTACATTTTAAAGATCTTATTGTCTCTATTCAGTGATTCTAGAATTGGACAGCATCCCATATAGTAGATAGAAAGGAATGTTGAGTTGTACAGAATGAAAAACTTTTACAGGCAGAAGAGAGGAGAACAGGGAAGTTATACTGGTAAAAAGGGGATCGGTTGGTGTCTATCAATGGACAGCAGGGGTCTATCAAGCAGATTACCTCATTAGGGCTGCCCAGATAATTCCAGATTGACTGGTTTGAGATCCCTTTCCTGAGAGAAGCTGAAACTGCAAGGAAGTTAGGGAGTTAGCTAGTAAGTCTTGGTTTGGTGACTTGGGGCATAGCATAAGTGACTCCATTTTGAACCTGTTTGTCTTTTTCTTAACAGTGGCAACATGAGTTCCCTGGCTTTCCAGTGGGAAGTAACATGGCATAGGTAAAAGATCACGAGTATTCATGTTTGAAACGTGGATTCAAAACTTGACTACAATACTCGGTATATATATAATTTTGGAAAAATCCACATCCTATAACTTCAACTTCCTCATTCATATCATGTGGCTATTATATCTACTTCAGAGTCTATTGAATAGAAAATTCACTTAAAAACCAGCAAATGTGCAAACGTCAGTTTACCCTCAGTACCTTGGAATTTCTGATCTAACTGTTACCCCTCCACTTGTCTTAAGGGCTTGACTCATTATTTGACAGGCCCGGTTCAGATATTCTCAGTTGGTTCCTAGCCCCATCACTGCCCTTTACGTTATTCCCTGCATTTGGGGGGCTAAAAGCGTCAAAATTATATAGCAGATTCTCTTGCCAACAGCGTTCTATTTAAATTCCACCAAAGAGAGGAATCCCATGAACTGTTAAAGCTGAAAAAGAAGAAACATTTCCCCCCTGCAGCAGTAGGTAAACATGAGGGCAATGACAAACATGAGGTTTGGCTTGACTTCCAGTTAAGACACCTTCAGCATTATGGGCAGCTGAGAATAAACAGAAGTAGCTTCCTATGGTTCCAATAATTCCTATTTTGTTAAAACTAGAAGCAATTTTCTATGACCTTCACCTCCCTGGACTTTGAAAGCGTCTAATTAAATGATAACATATTATCGGTTTTAAGATACTTTGATATTTCAGGAATGATAAAGGGGGGCATATGCACATCCTAGAAATGACAAAACACGATGCCAAGACAAATTTCTGTTTCTGTGCGGAACCCTGACTGATAACTGTATCCTAACATTATTATGCATGTCAGGGGGTTTCAAGCTGAGCCTTTTCCTGCTTTGTGTCTTTTGCATAGGGTCTGGTTCAGAGTAATTGTGTATACGTTTATTGTGTGAATACATGAATGAATTCTCTCCCTCACATCACCCAAAACACACTCCCTGCCATGTACACACATAAAGTGAATCACAGAAATCCTATAATTGGTCACATAATTACATTATCTAGTGTGTTTCTATTGCTAGTTATTTAGGAATATTATATAAGAAAAGTAAAGTAAGTAACTGGACATCTCAGAAAGAAAAAAATGAAAAGTGGCTCATAATATTTAATTACCCAGCATGGCCTACTTTGTTGATAAGTTAACAACCTACTTAGCGAGTGTATCGAGTTTATTTTGTTTGCGTAAGTTCCCAGCAGTATAACTTCCCTCCTATTAAAACTTTATTTTCAATTATATAAATGTTGATTTTTTTACATGCTATTTTTTCAAATACTCTAGCCTATATCAGTCTATGATATTTAACTTCTCTATATTTGATGATGACAATTCTAGGCTTCCTTGAACTTGCTCCTCTTTTAATTTCCCTGAGGCCATGACACTGAACTTCTTCCAGCTTTCTCTGGTTGTGACTTCCCCATTATCTCCCTAAGCTTCTTTTCCTTCTTCTTTTTTTGAAAGGTATCATACACATTTCAACTCTTTCAGTCTCCTACCGAAAGAGGAACGGTACCCGACTTGAATCACTGCCAAATCTCATGAAGTCTCTCAGCTTGCTGATTTTAAGCAATTAAAGAAAGATGTAAATATCCACAGCTGCCAATCAATTGATTTTTCTACATTCTGGTATATTTTGCAGATTTGATGGGTACAGTTCTCCTCTCCCCACAGACTGCAGCTGCAAATTTGCAACTTTTGAATTTCTGTTCATTTGCCATTTGAGAATTTTGTTTGGAAAAATTAAAACTTTTTTGTGTTAAAAAAAAATCAGTCAGCATTCTCCATAAGTACCGTATGAGGGAACGATATGGCAGGTGAAAGACCAGTGGTCTGGTTAATAAGAATGGGCTCCTAAGGGCTCTAAAACATACCCCATCCAAGTACTTCTCACCTTTGATACCTACATGAATGGGTTTGCTCATGAAACTGGAAGTGTCCCAAAGGAATATAATCTTGGTGTCATAGAGAAAGCCTTCTTTGAGCATCCATAGTCCTTAATGCTTAATTGTATATTGCAACCTTATACCCATGCCTGAACGTGAACACTTCTACTCTTAATATTTGGCAAGTAATTGAGTTTTGTTTCTGTGATCTAAGAAACATGCTTCTATAGATTCTTGCTTAGATCAGGTCAATAATATACCTTTTCCCCCCTGCAAAGGTATTGTTTCATTAAACAATGTTTTGTTCAGCACATTCAATGTGCCAGTGTCTAGAGCAAGATGGAGTCCTTGACTCACTCAAACTGCTGATGTTTCATGCTGTAATTCATTTCTGTCACAAATGTTTTCTTTACTCACCTTTACGTGTTTCAGAATCATTACTTTCTACCTTCAAAGAACATGTTTTGGGGTTACTATAATATTCTTGGAAACGAATTATTCTTGAAGTTGGAGAGGGAGTTAGAGGATCTTTGATAGGAGTTCTTTAACATTCTTCAGATGTGAGTGAATCCTAAAAAGAAATGGTCCCAGGAAGAAGGGGGGAAAGGCAAGGTTATTATTAGCAAGCTTTAAGAAATTCAAATATTGTTGAACAGCTAAGAAATGCAGCTATAAAAGAGATTTCAAGCTGTAAAACATGTCAAAAAGCAGTAATTAGATCCAACCCACTGGCAGAAACTCATACAACAAATTCTGTGTCTAATCCTAAAAACAGTCACTGTCTTTCTATTCCATTCAATCATAATACCCTGTAGCAGAAAATAGCGTTCCAATGGAGAAAGATGGAACTACTAGTAGATGAAGCAACGTAATTAACGTCCCTCTCAACACCTCCTTTACTGTGTGAAAGGAGACACTCCTAGGGATTGACTTTGGATGCATCCTCGTTTGCCTGCTTCTAGGTTTAGAATCAAAACCCTGTGGGAATGAGGTGCCTATGACTAAGACCTTTGCATAGACATAAGGGGGCATTTATCAGCAAAACTACCACACAAGCAGTAATCTTGACAGGGCAACTGGCAATAATCAGGTAAAGCAACTCATTTTCAAGAAACGGAAGACGATGATGGAATAATGAACATCAGGAGGGAAAGTGAGTCCGGGCTTAATAACACCCCCCAGAGTGGAAGCAATAACAGAGGGCACGGAAGTGGCCATTAACCTTGATGACTGTGAAGACAAAGTGATCAGTATGGAAGTGTGGACACAGAGCTAGACCTCTGAGCCACAGGAAGAATAAATTTTTTCCAACACAGGATTGCCTGTTTGATTTGTTTTTGTAGCCTGCAAATAAAACATTCCATATGTTTCTGATTGTGAGTGAAATGGAGGGGAAAATAAAACATCCTAGTTTCAAAGTGGGCTCCAAATGTTCTCAAATGTCTCCTTCCGTGGATGGGGATTCTATTATGGTCTCCAGAAATATTATGATGGGCAGGGGCATACAATTCTTAAAGAATTTGTACAGGTGTCTGAGCAATATGATTCTCTTCTGAAGCTTATTTAAATTCTTCTGTTTCTTACATGGGGAAACATCATTTTTAAAACACTATTTGGACATGATTGATTATATCTAATGTTAAATTTAAGAACTGCGATGACTAACACTTCTAATTATTAGATAAAAAAGCAAATTCCGGATAATACCAATATGCTTATGCTTAGGACACAAGATACATTGAAAAATACAGAGCAATGCTGAAGATCTCAGAAAAACACCCAATGTAGCCATTTCCTTCCTAAAAAATTTTTCTCATTTACCAATAAAAAACATTCATTATAGATAATTTTGGAGAGGGATTTATTGTATTTTGATGTATGTTCTTTTAATTTATATTTTAGCTAAAGATACTATAAGTCATTTTCTTATACCAAGATTGTCTAAGTACTAACCCATGAATTGTTTCTATTTTTATGGATTGCAATCTTATATTTAAATAACTCAACTAAAAAATACTTTGGTACCTGCTGTGTGGGGAGACCCTAACTCACTTTTTTTCTAGTTAGTAAAATTTCCCAATATAATTAAATGAGTAACTATCCCTTTACTAATGTTTCCAATGGTTCTATAATGATGTTAGATATTAGTTAATATATTTCAGGGAGTATTCCCAGGCTGCTGCTGTTACACGGATCTGGCTCTTGATTCTTGGATCCTCACTATATATTCTCCTCACTGTCTTTTATAATGCTTTTTAATAACACCTCATTGGGAAGTCTCACTACATTGTCCTTTTAATTTTACTTCTTAATGGTATATTCCTTCAGAGGTCTGTAGAAATGTTTTGTCCAATTTAAAAATATCACATTGGAGTAGGATTAAATTAAACTAAAATATATAAATTGACCAGGAAATTTTAGTCAGATTAAGTACATATCCATGCTGGTCTTTTGCTGCTCTTCCGATCTCCTCAGGAATGCCCCTCCTTAGAATTCTCCCTGCCCTGAACACACTTCCCCAGATATTGACAAAGCTTGTCCCCCAAAGCAAGGCTTTGGATCAAATGGCATCTCTTCAGAAAAGCCTTTCCTGATCACCTTGGTATCCAGTAGCACCATGTCTTCACACTCCATCCTCTGGACTTGCTGTGTTCTTCTTCACAGCAGTCATGATTACCAGACGTTTACGTTATGTACTTCTTTGTTTATTTGTCTGTTAAGTGATAATCCCTCAGCCCCTAGAACAAGTGCCTGCACATAAAAAATCCTTAATAAATATCTTTTGAAGAAATAAATGTTTGAAATAAGTGCCGCCTACATTCAATATTTTGTGATTCCCCAGTGAGGTCACTGTAATCAGCGGGTTGTCAGCCTTCAGCTTTCCTGCAGTCGTTTTCCAAATGCTCTCCTGAACTCTCTCTCTGCGGGGGTGTCTGGAGGGGGAGTAACGTCACATTCAACTATTCCCTATCTGCGATTTGACAAACTCCCACTGCCCCTAATGCTCCTACAGTTCTGCAGAGCTCGTGCCTGAAATGACTATACCTGGTGGCAAAGAATAGATGTTTCCCTCAGATTGCTTCCAAGAGCCTGTCCCGAATTTTGAACCATAAACTAATGTTTATGAAGCACCTACCAGGGGTCAGACATGCTGGGAACATCTTGTAAATGGGCTCTTTTGATCCTCACGGCAATCCTGCCAGGTGTGTTATATCACCTCCCATATTCATAGACGGAAAATCATGGAGTTGAAGTAAGTTGTCCAAGGGGCCATAACCAGCATGGAGCAAATCCAAGATCTGGACATAATCAAACACTTAAAAGCCAGATATTCTTTCTCTCACTCCCTCCTTCGCCCTCTCCCCTCCTCTCTCACTCTCTCTCTCCCATGAAGATGCTGTGTTTTTACTCACAATTAGCTAAACTGTAAAATTTGAGGTCACAGTTACCAAGATTGCCCTCACTCTGACACCAACTTCAAATTCAGAGAGTTCCCAAAAGGGCCTCTAGTTTTTATAATTTACTAGAATCGCTCACAGAACACACTAAAGGCTGTTATACACACTTATGTTTTTTTTACAGAGAAAAGATACAGATTAAAATCAACCAAAGGAAGGCATGCATAGGGCAGAGTCTGGTAGGGTTCCAAACACAAATGTTCAGGAGGTATTATCCTCCCGGCATTGATGTGTGACAATATTCATAGAGTAAGGAATCTCACTGGAGCTTTTAATGTGGAGTTTTTATTGGGGCTTCATTATGAAGGCATGATTGACTGATTAATTGCCTACATGGCTGAACTCAGTCTCAAGGTCAACTGATACTGTGTGACCTAAATCACATGATTGCACTTTTTGTTGTGGGCAGCTCCCACCCTGAGACTATCTGGCATAGCTGGCTGCAGCGTAAGATCCAGCGAAAGCCTCTGCCTTAAGCAAATGCACTCCTATCAGACATGACATGCATTACCTCCCGGAGGCTGAGGACAATAGACGTATCTCTATCTTTGGGCAAGGCCAGATTCTTTACTACCCAGTACCTGAATTAGCCATGCAGCCTTCAACATCTCCTTGTGGAGACAAGATGGTCCATTATCATGGCCAGAGTGCTTTGACAAGTCATACAAACTTAAACTTCTGGACTCAGGCCAGTCACTGCAACAGACTGGAGACAGGCTGACACACGCACAGATCAGATCCGATCATGTCAGCTGTTTCCCCAAGTGCTGTGCTCTATCCCTTGAAACTTGTGATAGACTTGGCAGGTTTTTACAGTACTAAGCTGAGAAAAAGCTCAGACGACAGTGAAAGTAAAGCATCAGGACTGTAAACTGCTAATTGCCAATTCCATGTGTTTGCAAGACAAATAGCAGCGAGAATTATCAGTGGTGAGAATTCGTTAAAGTTTGTACTTACATCACTAACAGAAATTTGGAGTTAGGTGAAATCGTATCTCTCACTAATTCTATCCTCATCTCCAAATCAAGAATCATTAATGTAAAAATTAGGGATTGTTGAGTTTAAGTCCCAGCTCTCCCAAACATTTGCTCTATATTTTTATGCAATCTACCTAATTTTGTCTCTGTGTTTTGGGGATATAGGACTTGTGAGCAATGTAATACCATGCATTATAAAAATAATTAGCTCAGACTCTGAGTTCAAGTCCAACTTCTGATCTCCACAAGCTGTGTGATTCTCAGTAGGTTGCTTAGTCTTTCTGGGCTTCAGTTTCTTCATCTCTAAAATACCTAATCCATTAAGGACTTTGTCATAGAAGAAATGTTCAATGTGTGTTATCTATTATTGTTATTACTAAAGCAATGGGATGAAGTGAAAACCAGCTAGTTACAGTGTTTTTGCTGTTAAATATGCGTAATCCAAAATGGTTTCGTGTTCACTAAGATCAACTAGCCTACTAATACAGATCATTGGGAAACAAAACGTTCCTGACTAAAGCTCACCAGTTAGTATAAACCAGAAAGATGGAAGACAGTGACAGACCTGGAGTGGCTCTTGCTAAATAAATTAATGTTAATTTTGAAAACAATAAATAACTATAGAAATGTAAAGTGTAATGGTTAATAGTACTGTCCCTTTTCTATATGCCCAATGATCTCCATGGAGGGGGTCTCAGCTTGAGAAAAAAAAGAAAAATATTATGCTCCTATCCTCTTATCAATAACTGAATAGAGAACCATTAGGATTGGTTTTCAATACACAAAGGAGACAAATGGAGAATAGAATGTAATTAAAAAGGTATGACCAGAGGTAAACTCCTCAGGGAGTCCTTTTTTTTTTTCTCTTCCTTTTTGCATTTGGAGGTTGCTGTTCATTAATCACTGGGTTTTTAAACCTTCTCTTGTCTTGACATCTTTTTCTGGTAAAGATCTGTTACTATGATCACTCTACTAATTGATCTACTGTTTAAAATAAGATCAGAAATAGTTTGTTGGCAAATCACATGGTTAAATACGTCCATTATAAACATGAATAATGAGAATAACAATATAAATAAGATATTTATGACACATACATTTTATTTACACATCATAACACATATATGTTACATAATTTATATTTACAGATTGTATGTTTATAAGTATACATTGTTTTATAATAGGTATTATTGTAACTTCCATTTTTTGAATATTTTTATGAGATCCATACTGTACTTGGGTCTTAGTATTGCTCCTAAATAATATACTGTTATCTTCAATTTTTAGTTGAAAGCACAGAGATTCTAAGAAGATAAGTGAGTTTTCTGGACTCACAATAATTACAGAGCTGGTATGTGAATCCTGATCTCTGACAAAAAGGTTTGTGACCTTGCCAATATTCCATGGTGGTGATTGTAAAAAAAAAAAAGCAAATTAAGAATAATTGCTCATATCCTGAATGCTTAACATATTCCAACAATTCCATATTCCTATGTACCATAAACACTGTACTAAATGGTTTATTTTCATTGTCTGAGGACTTAATTTCAGAATAATCAAATAATTTGATCATGTCTGTAGTTAGGTACTTTCCAGAATATGCCATGTTCTGGAACTATTCTTCAATTTAATGATGTCTCTATTATGTTGAGGACATTTTGAACATCTCTGGCGTACTCAAGTGAGAGGTGTCAAAACTCCAGCCACTGTGAAAGATCAAGGACTAAAAAGTAAAAAGATCTAAATTCTATAATTAACAAGCCATGATCGTATTGCTGATCTGTCATACTCGGACTCTCTTTGAGGTCCGAGTCAAGTCATTTGATTCCTTTATATTTGGAATGCATTGTCAATAAAGAAGTAAATTAAACACATCTGTAAATGACGTTAAAGAGAAGTTTGGGCACACTTGTGTGATGGATGTTATTATTACATAGCTGCCTTACTTTCTAAAAGGGTATTATCACACAGTAGAATGAACGCAGGATATCATCTAGGAGGAAACCGAGAAAGCCAGAACCTAAAACCTACCCTGATTTCATTTCTTATAAAATTTCATTTGTTCTCATCTCAGTATGTAACCTGGACCTCCATAAAGGCCTTATTAACATTGATTGCTTATCGATTTGTCATACGCCAATGTTTGCTTGCGATGTACTTGACATTTGGCTATCATAAAAAATGGGGGTTGGCAGATCTGTGTCAACTTAACTTTTAACCAAAACACTATGCAATTGAACAGAAAAGCAATGCGAACATTATGCATTTGATTCCAGTTCATGTGCTCAATGGGCATTTTAGAGTGCCCATCCTTGAAATTCTAATGCATGTCAAGTCAGTATGTAAATACCAGCAATTCTGGGGAGATTTGTGATGTAGAGCCCTATGCTAATGAGCACTATCCCTGGGAACTAGAGGTTTTCCTTTCCCTCTGAAATATGACTGAAGACTGCTACTGGAAAACAGATAAACTTATGAAGTTGTTTGGACACACTTAGCTGTTAATAGATGTAAAGTGCCTAGACCAGGGCCTAGAATTGTTTACCAGTGACAATAAATAGTAAACGAACATTAGTTCCTTATACAGCCACTTACCTATCTCTAATGATAATAAAATAAAATTAAACAAAATCAAATCCCCAACAACAAAACCCAGATATGGAAAGTTGACTAAGGGAAATGTAAAACATATGTGTTTTCAACTCAGTGCAGAGAAAGTGTTCTCATTCAGCCTGTTTGGAAACTTGGAAGTTTACAGATGAAGATGTCCTCCTCATCAGGTAGTTCAAGGGCTCGAATGGATGTCTGTTGTCAACCTTTGTTTGTAAAGAGGGAAAGGTATGGTGGTATCTCTGATGACAGTACCATTTAAAGTTTGTTTTCTTAGTCATTGTTCTACACCCCAAATGCTTTCATTATAGAATGGCTCACTGTTGCTCCTCATAAAATGTTGGGGGGATAATGTGGAGTAACAGAAAGATCCATCCTGGTCTAACCAATTCTAACATGCTCTAGCCCCAAGGCTATTATTTATTGACTATGTATAGTGTCTTAAGCTCTATGTACTATAAAATGGAAAAAGACATAACTCCTTCTTCTAAATGTTATTGGAAGAACTAAACGTAACATACGCTAGCCAATATAAAGCACTGTGTGGCTGTAGGTCATACCACTGACAGTATCTTGTGTTTGTCCTTTGCCGCAGAATAAACAGTGCCATACCTCCAGAGTTAGAAAGGTATCTTGCCTCCAGTCAATGTAAGTATTCTGTAAAGGGGTTCCTCCACATGTAAATTATTTTTTAAAAGCAGCCTATTAAAGTGCCTTTGAAAAGTTTACACTGCAGTTTCTCCTGCATGTATGGATCTTTTCCTCTTATAAAATCCCAGGGCATTTCAAATAAGGAAAGGTCATTTAGCTCATCTGGTCGATTATAGCAGTGATCCGTTTCCCCAGTGAGAAACAAGGGAAGTGTTTCTCAATGTGTATCAGGAAAAAAAACTCTTAGACCATTAGGACTAAAACATTGCATATGCCACAAGCAGTAGGCACCTAATTTCATCACAGACGATTGATGATTTGGCCATCCAGGCTGAATCAGATCCGGGACACTGGGATTCGGTGCTTCAGTAGGGAGGCAGGTTCACTGCAGGCTTCATCCAGCTTAAAAAATATTTTGTTGACACATAGAGCATGCAGAGTCATAAAAATATATCATGTTTATCACTGCTTTTATGGCATGCATAGATATGACACAGGGGCATTGATCCGTAAGTATTAGACAAGACTTTATTTCACTCCTAAGCTGCTACAAATAATGCAGAGCTCAGCTTCTATCCTCTGAGCAGACAGGACAGGTCTCACCAGAAATAAACATTGAAGAAAAACAGAAAAATCAATGCAGATGCATATATTAGTGAAATGTCCTGATTGGGTTTTGTATGTGCTAAGCAAGCCTGTTAGTAATCCTCTAAGCACACGTTTCTGCCAAAGGCATCAGGTTTTGAAAGATGATCATGTTTCATGGATGTGGGAATCCAGCCAGGAAATTTACCTGTAAGCACTTTGACTAACACCCATAGTTTATGATTACATTATCACCCAGACTCTGATACACATTTTTATGGAGCGTGGTTTCCTGAAGAATTATGATCTGAGACATTTGGTTTGTGAGTTACTGAGTGGACAAATAGTTAAGACTGGCTCTAGATTTAACAAACAATTATCCTTTATCGGCAACCAGTTTAGGGCAAAGTTGGAGGGGCAAAGTGTTATGAGGGGACCAGAGAGAAGGTTGACATTTGCATATAAATGGCAAGTGTAAGTAAGTGGAAAGGAAGCATTAAGAAATTTGCATCTTATTTAAGCCTTGTCCTTATTCAGCAGAAAAGCCCTTGTCACAACTTGTTGGGCTGTATTAGAATGGGAGCCCGGGGCAAAGACAATGTTGACAAAGATGACGGGAAATGAAGGCGTTAGAAACATGGATTGCATATCTGCCAAGTCCTCAGAGAAAGATCTCAGACTTTCTCATGTGGTGATACATCCCAGACCTGGCTAAATATTTAGCTCACCTGCAGGCATAGACACTCTCCCCTTACCTAACGCCCCACTCCTATAGTCTCCCTAAAGGTTACTTTTCTTCTGAGACACCATCAGACTTTCCTTTGTGTTAAGGCACTTGTATATGAATTTTCTGTCGAGGTGACTTAAACTTTTTCAAGGCAAGAATCATTTCGTTAGTGTGTGTATATATATTCCATCATGCCCACTCTCTATGATAGTGCAGCAAATGGCATATATTAGGCCCTAAAGAAATAAATGGTGAATGAGTGAATAAAGAAAGAAAAGCAGCAGTGCAGAATAGCATCATTATAATGCTCTTCTTGTAGTGTTGCTTCAGTCATGAGCTGAGAGGCACCACCATCAATAAGAACTATTGAAAATAGAAAATTTCAATATGGTCTCATTAGGAAAACAAAAATAAAATAAATACCATCTTTTTGCAAAATTACCTATTTCTTGTTTCAAGTGTTTCAAATTTAGGACTTGATTTTCTCTGTGTTTGAGAAAAGCCTACATGAGCAGATATGGTCTCAAAATGAGACGACAAGCAGTAGTAGACCCACAGCTTAATATCAAAGAATAAAACAAGAAAAAGTTTTCTTGTCACTAAAAGTAAAGGTATACATTATTTTGTTTTATTGTGTTTAAAATCCGTTGTCAGCTGCCCTATAATGAGCTAGGCAACAGCAGGTTTCTTTTGTAATAACCTGATAAGACATATTGAATTCTCTTCTGTATTCTAGAATGAGAGTCGCACGGAAGGAGTGGTTGGGCTCCTTTGCACTATGGAGTCATTTACCTGTTCAGGATGGCTTGCTGAAGGATTGTAAAGAATTGCAGGCAGGCACTTTCCCTTGGTGGAACAATTGCTCATACAGAGTTTAACTTGTCTCTGGATTCCAAGATACTTCCAAAGTGTGCTATTTAGAGAAGAGGAAAAAAGTTGTTTTCAACCAAGAGACAAATGTCATTCCATTTCTTGTTTTTAAGCAGCAGTATTTTTTTTTCTTTTTTTTAATTTAAATTCAATTAACATACAATGTATTATTAGTTTCAGAGGTAGAGTTCAGTGATTTATCAGTTTATATAAGACCCAGTGCTCATTACATCACATGCCCTCCTTAATGTCCAACACCCAGTTACCTTACCCCCCGGCCCCCCTCCCCTCCAACAATCCTCAGTCTGTTTCCTATGATTAAAAGTCTCTTATGGTTTGTCTCCTTCTCTGATTTTGTCTTGTTTTATTTTTCCTTATCTTCCTCTATGATCCTCTGTTTTGTTTCTTAAATTCCACATATGAGATCATATAATAATTGTCTTTCTCTGATTGACTTATTTCTCTTAGCATAATACCCTCTAGTTCCATGCACATCCTTGCAAATGGCAAGATTTTGTTTCAAAAGATAGAAATGGAAGGAAAACTTCCAAACTCTTTCTATGAAGCCAGCATTACCTTGATCCTAAAACCAGACAAAGACCCCACCAAAAAAGAAAAGTGTGGACCAATATCCCTGATGAGCATGGATGCCAAAATTCTCACCAAAATACTAGCCAATAGGATCCAACAGTATATTAAAAGGATTATTCACCATCACCAAGTGGGATTTATCCCTGGGCTGCAAGGGTGGTTCAACATCCATAAATCAATCAATGTGATACACTACATTAATAAAAGAAAGGACAAGAACTATATTATACTCTCAATAGATGCAGAAAAAGCATTTGACAAAATACAGCATCCTTTCTTGATCAAAACTCTTCACAGTGTAGGGATAGAGGGAACATACCTCAATATCATAAAAGCCATATATGAGAAGTCCACAGTGAATATCATTCTCAATGGGGAAAAACTAAGAGCTTTTCCCCTTAAGATCCAGAACATGGCAGAGATGTCCATTATCACCACTGTTGTTCAACATAGTACTAGAAGTCCTAGCCTCAGCAATCAGACAACACAAAGAAATGAAAGGTATCCAAATCAGCAAAGAACTCTCACTCTTCACAGATGACATGATACTCTATGTGGAAAACCCAAAGACTCCACCCCAAATTTGCTAGAACTCATACAGGAATTCAGCAAAGTGGCAGGATATAAAATCAATGCACAGAAATCAGTGCCATTTCTCTACACTAACAATGAGATAGAAGAAAGATAAATTAAGGAGTTGATCCCATTTACAATTGCACCCAAAACCATAAGATATCTAGAAATAAACCTAACCAAAGAGGCAAAGGATATGTATTTGGAAAACTGTAGAACACTCATGAAAGAAATTGAGGAAGACACAAAGCAATGGAAAAACATCTCATGCTCATGGATTGGAAGAACAAATATTCTTAAAGTGTCTGTACTACCTAGAGCAATCTACACATTTAATGCAATCCCTATAAAAATACCATCAACTTTTTTCACAGAGCTGGAACAAATAATCCTAAAATTTGTATGGAACCAGAAAAGACCCCAAATACCCAAAGGGATGTCGAAAAAGAAAACCAAAGCTGTTGGCATCACAATTCCGGATTTCAAGCTGTATTACAAAGCTGTAATCATCGAGACAGAATGGTACTGGCACAAAAACAGACACATAGATGAATGGAACAGAATAGAGAACCCAGAAATGGATATTCAACTCTATGGTCAACTAATCTTCAACAAAGCAGGGAAGAATATCCAAGGGAAAAAAGACAGTCTCTTCAACAAATGGGTGTTGGGAAAATTGGACAGCCACCAGCAGAAGAATGAAACTGGACCATTTCCTTACACCATACACAAAAATAGACTCAAAATGGATGAAAGATCTAAATATGAAACAGGAATCCATCAAAATCCCAGAGGAGAACACAAGCAGCAACTTCTGTGACCTCAGTCGCAGCAGCTTCGTACTAGACACATCTCCAAAGGCAAGAGAAACAAAGGCAAAAATTAACTGTTGTGACTTCATCAAGATAAAAAGCTTTTGCACAGCAAAGGAAACAGTAAACAAAACCAAAAGACAACTGACAGAATGGGAGAAGATATTTGCAAATATCTTATCAGAAAAAAGGCTAGTATACAAAATCTATAAAGAACTTTTCAAACTCAACACCCAAAGAGCAGTATTTAAAGCAGCAGCATTTAAAGAGGCATGCCCCAGCTGTCCACTACATATCAGATCATCTTAGGTGACAGAGTGCAAAGCTGTATCATGTAGCAGCTCTAGGAATCACCTGCTTCCTAACCATGGGCAGATGACTTAACTTCTCTGTTGTCTCAGTTTTTTCATCCCTAAAACAGGGAACAATAAAATACTTATTTCTAAGGAATAAATGAGTTGACACATATAAAGCACTTAGAAGAGTGCCTGACACGGTAAGTCTGCTATGTTAAATACTATTTGGGGGCTCAAAAAGGTTCTTTTGGGAGCACTGAACAAAATTTGTTTCTCTTGCTTCTTTTTCATCTCAGTTCACAGCACGACAAACTACTCTCCACTCCAAGTGCTTCTTTCCCCCCCCATTCATTGCCACTATCCCCCAATTCCCAATCCCTTCCTTCCTAGTTTTTAATGCCATCAAGTTCCTGTTAAAAATGTGAACATTCAGCATTTACCCAAACACTCGCCATTCATTGAGAAAATGCAGTGAGATTTCATTGTCCCCTGAATGAAGTTTCAAGTTCTTAGGCTTCTAGTGTTCTTAACTTTTCTATCCTTTATCTCCCACTGCCGCATCCACCTCCTGCAGGCTACCTCCAGTGAGGACTGCTTATCATTCCTCAAACATAGCTGTGCACTTTAATCTCTGTTCCATCTACCTGGAATGACTTTTTCCTCCAAACTTGCCTTTTCTTCCAGACAAAACTTTTATGTTATTTCTTATGAAAGATTGTCCCTGATTCACCCAGGCAGGTAAAATAACTTTCCCCTTCAGATTTTGATGTCATTTTCTCATGCCTTCTAAATGGAAGTTTTACACTAAGACTTACTTATTTGTGGGTCTCTCCCACCTCCACCAATAAACGATTTAATAAACCCACTCAAACTGAAGTGATTGGCATCATCCTTGACAAACACTTGATAAATGAACCTAATAAATGAATGTCTCTTGAATCAGCGAATCTACCCACCTCATACACAGAAACATGGGATTGACAGAAAGCTTCTATTCCTAATACAGGAAGTATAGGCATCTCCTCATAGACATTCAGGGAATATTTATTGAGAAGCAAATATTCCCAGGATTTGAGCCTGGTGCCAGATATATAAAGATGAAAGTCTTTAACCTTGAGAGCTTTGAGACAGTTGCAGCCTCTTCTTAAGGACTATATTTAAATAGAGCAATTACAGCTGGTAAGCTATAACGTGTACCCAAGATATAAATAACCATGCCTGTGGAACATCTCAGCAGGCTTCACATGAGAGGTAGCATTTGGATTGAGTCCTGGAGGAGTTTTCCAGGTAAGATGATTGAGAATGGCAACCTTATAGAAGCAGAGGCATGATCCAAAGGACCAAGTTAAGAAAGAAACCAAGTAATAATTAGAAAAACTGGCATTTATTAAGCATGTGTTCTGTGTCAAGCACTATGTGAAGCTCCTTAATCATCATTATAAACTTAGGAGTTAGGTAGTGTTATTATTTCCATTTGACCAGAGAAGAAAAAACTGTGGTGTATTAGTCAGTGTTCTCTAAAGAAACAGAACCAATAGGATCTCTCTCTCTCTCTCTCTATCCATCCATCGATCTAATCTCTCTATGTATTTCTACATAACTATAAAGGCTGACAAGCCCAAAATTTGCTGGTAACCCTCCAGAGGGAGAGTTACAGTTTGAGTTTGAAGGCAATCTGCTGGCGGAATTCCCTCCTTTGGAGGAGAAGATCAATCTTTTCTCTTAAAACTTTCAACTGATTGGATGAGGCCCATCACATTATGAAGGGTAATCTGCTTTGCTCAAATTCTACGGATTTAAATCTGAATCCTACCCAAAAAATATTTTCACAGAAATATCTGTAATAGCATTTGATCAAATATCTAAAGTACCAGGGCCTAGCCAAGTTGACACATAAAATTAATGATCACATAAGTCCTACAGAGTAAAGGCCATTTAGTACAGTTTATATAGAAAATATGTGCTAGAACTGGGATTCAAACTACTTTGTATTACCTACTCCACAGACACAGGAAAAAGTTAAATTTCTGGAAAGATCTAGGTCATATTCAAGCCAGAACACTTAAGGCAAAGGCTGAGAGTCATAAATGGAAAAACTCATGTCAGCTGCCAAATCCAAGTGGTTAGGCCTAGAGTTGTAAGCCAAGCAGAAGCAGAATCAATGTGGGAACAAGCGTTGAACAGGAATAAGCTTTATAATGTCTAATCACCTTCTTGGGCAGTTGACTGCATGGATGTATTAGTGTATTAGTCTGAATTATAGGAAAAGTGGGCATGAAGGCAAGTTGACTGGAATCTGGATAACCAACAAAAAGATTGTTGTGAAAACCCAGATCCAAAATGATGGAATCCAAGCTAAGAATAATAACAAAATGGCTAACACAAATATGAAACAAGTCAAGTTCAAGTTCACATATCTGGCAAATGAGAGAACTCTTGCCTCTATTAGGCAATTACATTTGATTCGTTAACTGACCAGGTTCTCAGAGTTGCTGGGCACATGAAAACAAGGGGAGAGATTCGAAGACACCTAAAGGACATCCAGGGAAAAACACGAGGAAGATATTCAAGGAGAGGAGCTAAGTAACAGCTACGGTGTCATGCTAATAAATGTGTAGACTTGTGAAACCCTGAAAAGATATATGAGAAAAAAATGAGCTAAATTAGAAAATTATCCTATCTTCTGCTGAGAAAAAAAAGGACTCTAAATAGATGAAGTGTAAAGAATGAATCAAAGAAAGATGAAAGAAACTTTGTTGATTAGCAAGTCACTGTGCTGTGTTCTTTAGATATGTTCTCTATTAGATATTCTGAAAATAAGTGTTTATATACTTTTTACTTCAAGAAGATTAAGTAGATTGCCCAAGGACCCATAGCTGGTGATAGTAGATATGGCATGTAAGTTCAGAAATGGCTGTTTTCAAATCCCATGACATTTTTATTTCAGTAGGGCCACCTTCTGACAGAGGAACAAGCCAGGCACATCAGTGTCCCCTGAGTTATCAGGGATGAGAAGATGTCAATTCCTTAACATTTTCTTTTCTTTTTTTTAATAAACTCTGTTGAAGGGTCCAGAGAACATTAAGAAACATCAAAGTTGACTACCTTCAGGACATCACTTTTACAGATATAACATTTCACAAATGATTCTAGAACCAAAACACATATCTTCCATTCAGTATATAAAACCTGGCATAATCCAAGATTATCCTCCTGCTAGTGGAGAAATTGAGACCATCCTAGGAATCCTCCCTCACTCTACTCTTATTATTTTCTGCCACAGATGTTTCATTGGCAAAAGTCCAACTGCATGTCCTTCTGGTCCTAGGCCATGGTCTCATGTGTGGAGGCTGCAAATGACAGTATTGTGTTCCATGAGTTATCACTGCCCTTCTAGCTCCTGATGAACTAGATGTGATTAGAGAGCAACTTTCTATTGGATTCTAGTGAATTAAAGCACAAAATACCAGCCTGCTGTATCATTCATATCCAAAGTCAGCTTTAAAAGCTCAAGTAAACAGGTCAATAAATATAAGGAAATGACAATTGCTCATAAATTATAAATTCCTCAGCTGCCTATATATTTCTCTATATAAACAACATGATGAAAAAATAAAACTGATTATTTTATAAGCTATATAAGAGAAATACAAAATACAGAGAAAATACAAAAAGTATTTATTTATTTATTTATTTATTTATTTATTTATTTATTTTGTGGGAGAGAAGAGAGAGCAGGGGAAGATGGGCAGAGGGAGAGGGAGAGGGAGAATCTTAAGCTCCATGCAGAGCCCAACATGCAGGGTTTGATCTCATGACCCTGAGATCATGACCTGAGGTGAAACCAAGAATCGGACACCTAACTGACTGAGCCACCCAGGTGCCCCCTAAAAGCATTTAAATATCCAAGTTAACTAAAAGGAACTGTTACTGAAAATCAATATATATCCACACACTCTTTAAAAATTTATGTAAAAAAAATAAGTAAATAAAAAAATAAAAATAAAAATTTATGTAAAGACTTAATGTTGCTTTCTACCTAAAAATCTCTTTTAATTTTCATGTGTGCATTGCCTGACTTGGTCATAAAAATATCCTCTGGTATCTATAGGATATCAGTGAAGGAAAGGAATCTTCCTTTATTGAATTTTCAGGAAAATAATAGAGAAATACATGTGATATTTACCCAATCGCATGCCCAAAGACCAGCATGTAAATCATCATTCAATAAATATTTTTGAAGCACCTGTTATGTGCTAGACTCTAGGGAGTCAAAGTTATCAAGATATAACACCTACTCTGACAGAAGGCAAAACTTAGAAGAAAGAGATAATTAAGCAAGTAGTCTCATGCAAAGTAACCAGTGCTTTAAACATACATAGATAACTAAATGGATGGGTAGGTGACAGACAGACAGATGATAGATGGCATTATGGACTGAACTTTGTGCTCCTGAAATTCATATTTTGAAGCCCCAACCCCCAATATGACTGTATTTGGAGATAGGGCCTTTGAGAAAGCAATTAAGGTTAAATGAGGTCATAAGGATAGGTCTCTAATCTGGTAGGATTGATGTCCTTATAAGAAAAAGAGATACCAGCGGGCTCACTCTTGTGCTCTCTGTTTCTTTCTCTCTTTCTCTTCCTCTCAGAACACACAGAGGAAAGTCCACATGAGGACAGTGAGAAGGCTGTCTGAAAGCCAGCAAGAGAGCCCATACAAGAAACCAACCCTGCCAGCACTTTGATCTTAGATTTCTGCCCTCCACAACTGTGAAAAAATGGATGGTGTTTAAACCACCCAGTCTCTGATATCTTTTTATGGCAGCCCAACCACATGGAAACAGAGGATATATGGATAGAGAGATAGCAATGCAGGAGCAGAAGATGGGTTATCTAAACCTTGGATTGAGTAATAGAGATTCAAGATTTGTTTCTCTCTATGATTCGTTTATTTTAAGTTATAAGTGTAATGCATACTTATTTTAAGTTTACAACAATATGGAAGGCATGTAACATTTAAAAACATGAAAATGCTCTACTTGAGACCAAGTCTTCAAAGGCAGGCACTCTTACGGAGCTCAGTGTGAATACTTACAGACCACTTGAAGTCAGCTGATGCAAGAGTGAGTCAGCAGTACCTGGAAGGCACAGCAGATGGAGCAAAGCCAAGTGTCTGTCCAAAGCTGAGAGGAGTAAGCAGAGAGGAATGAAGTCCAATCTCTCATTCAGAGAACTGCAAGCAGATTTGTGTGGTTCAAGTTAGTGTAGATCATGCCCTTATATTAGTCAGGAAATGACAGGTACCACATCGTGAGGGTGTCAGAAAACTGGGCTAGAAATGGGAACACACAGTCCATAGAAAAAGCAAAACAGTTTGTAAACAGAGAAAAAATCCCCAGCTTCGCTCAACATCAGAGACATGCAAATCAAAATAAAGTAAGGTACAGTTTCTCATTTTTCTGGTTGGTAAAACTCCAAATGCCTCACGAAATACTCTTGATGAGGCAGGGTGAACACATCATTCTCACATGGGAATACAAATAGTATAACCTCACAGAGAGTGAGATTATAGCTAGCAAAATTATGGAGTTAGTCATCCTTTACCTAGCATTTCCTTTTCTGGGAATATATCACAAAGAGACACTGATGAAATATGAAAATACATAGACACAAGGAATTCAATGAGGTATTTTTTGTAAAAGCAAAAGACTGGAAACAACCTAAATATCTGCTAATAAAAGACTTGTTGAATAAACTGGTACATTTACTTACTGGAGCACTACGTAGCTATAAAAAAGAGTGAGAAATGATTTTATAAAATAATATGAAGTGATCAGGAGTATACACAAATAAGTGGGGCAGGACCAAAATTTAAAAAAAAAAGAATATATAGTAAGCTACATTTATCCTATGAGGGAGTTTAGAAATTATAGAAAATATATACATATTTGCTTATATATAAAAAATTGAAAGAATAAACAACAAAAAATGCAATAACCACCAACTGGTGAGACTGGTAAAGAGTTTGAAGGAGACAGGAATTCAGATGCTAGACTCTTCTGAATATGACTTTTGTATACTTGACTTTGGAACTCTGCAATATTCCAAATTTATAAAAAATAAATTAATAAATTAACAAACAATAAATTATAAATCAAATTTGGAAGAAAAATGAAATGAAAGAACTTAACTATATATAAAGATAGTTGTCATACTACACAAAATGGAACTATTCCAATGACTTTAAAATTATAATTTAGGTCTAAAATGAGTCTCTTGCAGACAGCATATCAATGGGTCTTGTTTTTTTAATCCAACTTGATAGCCTGTATCTTTTGATGGGGCATTTAGCCCATTTACATTCAGGGTAACTATTGAAAGATATGAATTTGACAAAGCACAGCATCTTTTCTTGATCAAAACTCTTCAGAGTATAGGGATAGAGGGTACATACCTCAACATCATAAAAGCCATCTATGAAAAACCCACAGCGAATATCATTCTCAATGGGGAAAAACTGAGAGCTTTCCTCCTAAGGTCAGGAACACGGCAGGGATGTCCACTATCACCACTGTTATTCAACATAGCACTAGAAGTCCTAGCCACCGCAATCAGACAACAAAAAGAAATCAAAGGCATCCAAATCAGCAAAGAAGAAGTCAAACTCTCACTCTTTGCAGATGATATGATATTTTATGTGGAAAACCCAAAAGACTCCACCCCAAAACTGCTAGAACTCATACAGGAATTCAGTAAAGTGGCAGGATATAAAATCAATGCCCAGAAATCAGTGGCATTCCTATACACCAACAACAAAAGAGAAGAAAGAGAAATTAAGGAGTCGATCCCATTTACAATTGCACCCAAAACCATAAGATACCTAGGAATAAATCTAACCAAAGAGACAAAGACACTGTACTCAGAAAACTATAAAATACTCATGAAAGAAATTGAGGAAGACACAAAGAAATGGAAAAACGTTCCATGCTCATGAATTGGAAGAACAAATATTGTAAGGATGTCAATGCTACTTAGAGCAATCTACACATTTAATGCAATCCCTATCAAAATACCATCCACTTTTTTCAAAGAAATGGAACCAAAAATCCTCAAATTTGTATGGAACCAGAAAAGACCCCAAATAGCCAGAGGAATGCTGAAAAAGAAAAGCAAAGCTGGCGGCATCACAATTCTGGACTTCAGGCTCTATTACAAAGCTGTAATCATCGAGACAGAATGGTACTGGCACAAAAACAGACACATAGATCAGTGGAACAGAACAGAGAGCCCAGAAATGGACCCTCAACTCTATGGTCAACTAATCTTCAACAAAGCAGGGAAGAATGTTCATTGGAAAAAAGACAGTCTCTTCAACAAATGGTGAAGGGAAAAGTGGACAGCCACATGCAGAAGAATGAAACTGGACCATTTCCTTCCACCACACACAAAAATAGACTCAAAACGGTTGGAAGTCCTAAACGTGAGACAAGAGTCCATCAAAATCCTAGATGAGAACACAGGCAGCAACCTCTTCGACCTCAGCCACAGCAACTTCTTCCTAGAAACATTGCCAAAGGCAAGGGAAGCAAGGACAAAAATGAGCTATTAGGACTTCATCGAGATAAAAAGCTTTTGCACAGCAAAGGAAACAGTCAACAAAACCAAAAGACAACCAACAGAATGGAAGAAGATATTTGCAAATGACATATCAGATAAAGGACTAGTATCCAAAATCTATAACTTATCAAACTCAACACCCAAAAAACAAATAATCCAATCAAGAAATGGGCAGAAGACATGAACAGACATTTTTCCAAAGAAGACGTCCAAATGGCCAACAGACACATGAAAAAATGCTCAGCATCGCTCGGCATCAGGGAAACCCAGATCAAAACCTCAATGAGATACTACCTCACACCAGTCAGAATGGCTAAAAATAACAAGTCAGGAAATGACAGATGTTGGCAGGGACGTGGAGAAAAGGGAACCCTCCTACACTGTTGGTGGGAATGTAAGCTGGTGCAGCCACTCTGGAAAACAGTATGGAAGTTCCTCAAAAAGTTGAAAATAGAGCTGCCCTACAACCCAGGATTGCACTACTGGGTATTTAACCCAAAGATACAACTTCAGTGATCCAAAGGGCTATGTGCACCCCAATGTTTGTAGCAGCAATGTCCACAGTAGCCAAACTATGGAAAGAGCCAAGATGTCCATCAACAGACGAATGGATAAAGAAGATGTGGTACATATATACAATGGAATATTATGCAGCCATCAAAAAAAATGAATCTTGCCATTGCGATGACGTGGATGGAACTAGAGGGTATTATGCTAAGCGAAATAAGTCAATCAGAGAAAGACATGTATCATATGATCTCACTGATATGAGGAATTCTTAATCTCAGGAAACAAACTGAGGGTTCCTGGAGTGGTGGGGGGTGGGAGGGATGGGGTGGCTGGGTGATGGACATTGGCAAGGGTATGTGCTATGGTGACTGCCGTGAATTGTATAAAACTGTTGAATCACAGTCCTGTTCCTCTGAAACAAATAATACATTATACGTCAAAAAAAAAAAAAAAAAAAAGAAGAAGAAGATAGTAGGAAGGGAAAAATAAAGGGGGGGAAATTGGAGGGGGAGACAAACCATGAGAGACTATGGACTCTAAGAAACAAACTGAGGGTTCTAGAGGGGAGGGGGCTGGAGGGATGGGTTAGCCTGGTGATGGGTATTAAAGAGGGCACATATTGAATGGAGCACTGGATGTTATACGCAAACAACGAATCATGGAACACTACATCAAAAACTAATGATGTAACATATGGTGATTAACATAACATAATAAAATTAAATTAAAAAAATTATAATTTAACCAGACATCCTAATGACCTTTACCCAAAGAAAAAAAAAGAAGCACAGAACCAACCCCATCAACCAAACCAAAAAACCTTACATTTCTAAAATAATCATCTGATCACTGTGTTGTCGGTGGAGCGACATTCTGGCCTGTGACGGGTGTGTTGGGGAAGGAAGTAAATGAATACTGGCGCCCTTGACAACTGTGATTTTTGGCATGAGAGAAGGAACATATGGAAAGACTGATGAGGTTAAGTAAAAACCATATTGAATTGGAAGTGTTTGCATGATATTACTATAAATTTCCCCGTTCAAAAATATGCACTTTGTCTAACTGGCCACACACACAAAAAGACTAATGGCAATCAGTGGCCCAGAAGCAACAAGGACTTTTCTTATCTGTATTATAATCTCTAAAGAGCACATCTCATTAAAATGACCCAAAGCTCTTTGGAGAAATTCCTAAATCCAGGTCTGAAACAAAAAAGTGCAAACTGTCTTGATAACACAGAAGCTACTAAAGGCAATGGGGGTCATGACAAATGACTGAGGGGCCAACTGAGAGAACTTCTCACTGGCCACAAGCGGCATAACTTGAATAGCAGTATAGATAATGTGGTGGATTGAAACACACCAAATAACCTTATCTGTTAAATCCATGAGTCCATAATTTTACAAAATAAAACCAAACTTACTGCTTACCTTTAAAAATGAATCCTCATTGTTAACATTTAGAGAATTCTAGGCATAAACTCATCAGTTGAAAACTACAAAATAAAAGGAAGAATTCAAACATTTATTTATAAGTATTGAGGCATGTATGTTGCCTTTCTTTACAATATCTACTTCAGTGTTGTCAAGTAATGAGTGACTGGTAATTTCTCTATTTAAGATAGTCCAGATAATAAATAAAGGACTGGTACAATTAGAATTTATTCTAAAACAAATTCAAATGTCTTCATAAGTAAAAGGAGTCAAGAGGATTATTCTCTTAACACCACATTGTATACTCTAGTTCTAACCTCTCTTCCTTGTTTATCAATCCATGCAAGTCATTACCACTTAGATTTCATTCTTATTCCTCATTTACAAAATATGTAAATCAAACCTATGTTTTCTCATTACCTGTTTCCTGACTTTCTGCTTTTATTTTGAGATGACAACACACTTCCCCCATTTCAGAGGCCTGAAAACATTGTCACCCACTCATTCTCCTTTCCGTGAGGACTTGTATTAAAACAGCCACCAAGTCCTGTCAGTTTTACCAGAGCAGTATCTTTAAAACCTATCTCCTCTTCTCCCTCCCTTTTCACAGCCCTAGCTTTAGACCAGGTAATCAGGGCCCCAGTCTTGGGTCCCGCATCACAGGGGATAATACTCTGGCCTTCCTCTGGACACACACTTCACCAAAAGATGGAAATTGAAAGAGACCAAGAAAATTTTCCCACATGAGCCTCACACAACCCATTTAAATCATGACGAAGGTACCTAGGACCCTAGACTACCTTGCCCAAGTGGCCCCAAGCCTACCTCACTGGGTCATCCTCCCAAAGACAGACTGTGTTCTTGACATGGCTGTTGGAAAAGGGGCTGCATGTGGAGCATGACCCTGGATGTCCATGTGCTCAAGAGACCTTTTGTGGTAGGGGTGGATCCTGGGGTTGAGAGAGAAGGGGAGTGTGTAAGAGGCTGGATGTTCCCAATGAAACTCTAACCATGGCTCTGCAAATGATGGCACCAAGCCTGCCCCCTACTTTAATTAGATGCTACCATCTTTGACAGGAACTACTATAGTAATCTTAAGACTGATCGCCCATTTCCTAGAAATTTGATTCAACCTTTCTAAAAATCTGAACTTTATGAACCAGCAGTGTGAGAATGGCCTGAGAACAAGTTATATGTGCAGAGTCCTCCTTCCTGACGTGGCATCTCTGGGTGGGGTTGGGAATCTGCTGGTGCCCAAGCTCCCTGGTAATTCTGCATGTTGAAGTTTGTGGTAAAGCACTTCCTCTCTCCAGTGCATTCTATACACTTCTGCCAGATTAATATCGGTAAGGCTCAGTTTTAATCATATCATCTGCTTCTCCACATCTTACAATGGCTCTCCATTGTTTTAAACACCAAAGACAGTCTTCTCTACTCTTATTATGCACATACCATTTTTCCAGGTGAATCACATGCTATTTCCATAATTTATCCTGTAGTTCAGTGGTACTTTATCTGTAAAGGGCTAAAGGGCTAGAGAGTGTTTTAGGCTTTTCAAGCCCGAAGTCTAGTCAAAACTACTCAAATCTAAAAAAAAAAAAAAAAAGTCATGACATTATGCAAATGAGCAAACATGGCTATTTTCCAATAAAAATTTATTTATAAAAACAAGATTTGTCCCAAGGCCAGAGTTGAACTGACTTACTCTTCCATGAATACCCTCCATTTGTTCACGCTATTCCCTCTAATTTTGCATGTCCACATCCTACTCAAGATTTATTCTGAAAGCTGATTCCTTTAAAATTTTTCCCTGAATGTCCTAGTAAAGAATCCCTTTAATGCCCATAACATGGTGCCTGATGGCTCTTACTAGCCTGTGTTTTAGTTATGTACCGACTGTTTCTCTAATTTAAGGGTACAGATACCTCCGTTTGCCATGTAGTATCTGGTTTTCCGGCTTTATTTGTTTATTCAACAAACATTTTGGTATAAATACAGACAGCAGATGTAGTGGACGCCTACTGCTTATGCCCACCACCATCTATTCACCATTCTGCTGAAGGACCAACCCTTCCCTCACTCTATCCCTTTGCTACACAGGGAATTGAGTGCACTCAGGAATCTAGGCTGTGCCCCTGACTCAACTGTGGACAACCAGAGCACTCGCGTCTACCTGGTTACAGTTACTGAGGCAGAGATGAACACCTGACCAGTCAGAGCCAATGAGACAGACCCGTGCTGGGGCTGTGCATGGACTGTCCTCTCTTCACTCCCACCTAGTTCGGACATAGCATATGGGCCTTGCAGAAGTTGCTCTACGAGCACCAGGAGTCTGAGAGCGGAGCTCACATGAAATAAGAGGACAAACTGTTTGGAAAGACTAGTTCTTGGAGAAATCATTTTTGGCCCTCTACACCAAGAACTAAAAATGTCCAAACTTTACCTGATACCCTCCAGACATAGCCCTCACCCCCCAGCCCTTTCTTTTACATGAGGCAATAAATTCCCTTTTATCCTAAACCCGTTTAGGTTAGGTTTATTTAATTTGCTACCAAAAAAAAAAAAAAAAAAAGAAGGAAGGAAGGAAGGGAAGAGGAGGGAAGGGCAAAGAGGGGAGGGGATAAGAAAGAAGAGATGGAAGGGGAAGGGGAGGGAAGAGGAGGGGAGGAGAGGAGATCCCTGTTTGGTAATGTAGTTCATCAACAGACTTCAGAAGAGTAAGTAAAATAATGACCCCATTACAGGGCATAGTGCCTAAAAATAACAAACTCTCCTATATCCAGATATCATCAAAAAAACAATGTAATATGTGATCTGATTTTTCAACATTTATTTTATTTTTTTTATTTTATTGTGTTATGTTAATCACCGTACATTACATCATTAGTTTTTGATGCAGTGTTCCATGATTCATTGTTTGCGTATAACACGCAGTGCTCCATGCAGGACGTGCCCTCTTTAATACCCATCACCGGGCTAACCCATCCCCCCACCCCCCTCCCCTCTAGAACCCTGTTTGTTTTTCAGAGTCCATAGTCTCTCATGGTTCCTCTCCCCCTCCGATTTCCCACCCTTCATTTTACCCTTCCTACTATCTTTATTTTAAATCATTCCAAAATCTTAGAAACTTGGAGAAACGGGAGCACAAGAAGAGATGGCATTTTATAGCTCATTTCAGAGGCCAACAATAGGGGTGACATTTATCTTCCATAACAAGGTATCTTGGGTGAAAACTCATTAGGCAGCAGTCTTGAAGCTCTCTCTCAGTGGCTGCAACGCTGGTTTTAAGCTTAAAAAAAATCCAAGAAGGAAGGAAAGGAAGCCAAATCTTCAGTGAATAGAACCCAGGCAGTGACAGAATGCTGGTAAACAGAGGAAAGCAGCTGCCTCTAGTGAAGTCTCTGAGCCACACATTACACGGGACAAAGCTGCTTTTTAAAGTGTTGTTTTCAGCTGGATGAAAAATGATGTTTGCTCTCTTTCTTTTCAGGATTTTTCCTATCTATAAAATGGCCTTGCCATAAAAATCACTGTCAAAATGGAACAGCTAATATCAGCCTGACCATGAGACAATGGGCCTAGTTAAAAGGTTATTTATCAAGATAAATGATCTTGCATATCTGACACATTTCTCTGCAGAAAAGGATGGAGTAATAGACCCATGCTTTTATAATGCAATGCCCTGTAACTAATGATTTTTTGAAAAATAAATTTGCATTCTTAACAATTTTATGAGGAAGCTAATGACTTGAAATGATGGATGGTTATAAAAAAAAAAAAAAGACTGACTTTGTGTGGTTAATGATTTCCCATAGCTAACGAGACAACACCAGTCCTACAATTTTAGGGAGTGCTGATTTCTGAGTGATAATTTGTCCTAAAGATGCTTACACCTTTACCCAGTGACTTGTATGTGAATCTTCGAAGACAGATTTCCATTCATATTGTTTTATTTTGTAGTATATGCCTATATTGGATTATGACTTCTTTCAGCATTACGAGTGTTGAAAGAAAACTATCCAAATGGATTATTTTGTTGTTGTCCAATCAGCACTGATGATGAATTAATAATAAGCATCTTCTTGAATAATAATGAATAATAATGAACTTCTTTGTTCTTTTAATGTCTTAAAACTTGTTGAACATAACTTTAAAGCAAAAAATACAGCAATTGAAACAAGCAGTGCTGTTTCTTCTAGAGCCATTCTTTTTTTTATTATTATGTTATGTTCCTCAGCATACATTACATCATTAGGTTTTGATGCAGTGTTCCATGATTCAGTGTTTGCATATAACACCCAGTGCTCCATTCAGTATGTGCCCTCTTTAATACCCATCACTAGGTTAACCCATCTCCCCACCCCCCCTCCCCTTTAGAACCCTCAGTTTGTTTCTCAGGGTCCATAGTCTCTCATGGTTTGTCTCCCCCTCCGATTCCCCCCCCTTCATTTTTGCCTTCCTGCTATCTTCTTCTTTTTTTTTTAACATATAATATATTATTTATTTCAGAGGAACAGGTCTGTGATTCAACAGTCTTACACAATTCACAGCGCTCACCATAGCACATGGATGCAAAAATTCTAGAGCCATTCTTAAGTGGGGTCAGTTTCCCACTCACACTCCTTGGCAATGTCTGGAGACAGCTTTGGTTGTCAGTTGACTGGCGGGGGATGGGAGGCGGAACACTACTGACATCTAATGGGTAGAGACCAGAGATGCTTCTTGACACCTGCCATGCACAGGACAGTCCCCACAACAGTTAAACAAGTCTAAAATGTCAAAAATGCAGACCAAGTGCTCCCCAAAAGTGGAATGTAAAAACTCAACTAATGAAAAATGTTACTTTACTCTTTCACTTATGTCCAGCCCAATTCTTCATTCTTCATGAAACATTAGCAATCCTGATAAGCCTGGCCGATTGTGCCCCCTCCCTCCAGCTGACAGACAATTTTTCTTTGCCCCTTAACTAGTGTGCTGCTCTCTTTCTAGCTTCTGGTTATCTCTACAATTGAAATCATGTTCTTGAAGACGGTGCTCACCACGTTCATGCCATCAAGCTGCAGGTATGCTGTTCAGCATCTGGACAGCCACTCGGCATTTAGGTAATGCAGGAGAAGCAGGTGAATTTAATGAGGTTCCTTCTTATCTACCTAAGGTGCTGAGAAGATGAATTCATGAATTGGAACACAGAATGAAAAATAAAAAAGACCGCAATTTAGAATCGGCTTCATAGCTTTAACTTAGTATTATCTTCAGTGTAACTGTGATTAAGTGGGAAAATGAGAAGTAATTTCCAGCTTGTTTCTAAAGTATATTGGTTCTATCTGAATAGAGGAAAGACGACTTTATGGAATCTAATAACAAAATGGCAGTCATTTTAAGACCTAAAATATGATTTCAGCACATGGCTCAAAGAGTTGGTAAATGTGCCATTTTACTTTGGCTGACACCTCTGTGCAGAGCTCCAGAACAGTACCGTTCAGTCACAGCTTTGGCAGATTGTTATCACCGAGAGACCTTTTTATAAGACCAAAATCAAGCACTGTACTGTGAAATCCACCACATTATTGGATCACGTAGATATACCCAGTGGTCTGGAGCTTTATGAGGTAAAATCCACTTCCAAGTTTAAGTAGCTGCCACCCTGAGATAAATGGAAAAACACCAACTAGCTTCTTCCAAGCTTAGAATGACCCATTATTATTGAGCAAGAAATTGCATGTAAAGGATTGCCCTGCTCAGACTAGGCTGCTCAAAAGGGGGTTGTCTGCATAACAAATTGAGGAAACAAATTACTCTAATGTCACTAGTTGTGTGGCTATTCATGGATATTCTCCTTCTGGAAGACTACACTCGCATTGCAAGAGTTAATGGATGAGAGGGGAAGTCAATGGATAAAATAGGCCACCATTTGGAAAGGACACAATTTTGTTTCATTTTAAAAATTCTGGGAGCTTAGTTTGTATATACTACCACTGGAATAAGTTTTTTTTTTTCCTCTGAGGTGACTTACGTAGCTGATCTGAGTTAGTAGATTATCAAAAATACCATGGCTCTTTTTTAGAGGTATTGAACATTTTTTTTCTAATATCCTGTTTTGCAAGGTCGAGGTTGGTTCTGGAGAATAGTTCCCCATGACATGTAAGCCCATTCTCTTCTGATAACATAATTTAAATTCTTAATAAAAATGCAAAGAGACATAAAAAGTATCAGAAAGAAATAGGATATTATCATGAGGGATCAAACGGAAAAGAGTTATTTTGAACCATGTTATGATATCTTATTCCTGAAACTTCTCTAAACATAATTTCCATCATTTAATGACTCAGGTGAAACAGAAATGTCATTCCATTGTTGTCTCTTTTTTGTTATAAAATATGATGATAGTAGTGGACAGTACTACATGGTACAAATTCTTTCAAACCACTCCTAGAAAATGAAGAGAGCCTCTTACTTAACTGTAGGTATTCTCTTTTTTTTATTTTATTATGTTAATTTCTGAGATGAATGATGATTCTTTGAAATTACATTTCCTACTAAAACCTGTATTTTGCCTCCAAAACTTAAGATTCAAATTATTTCCATTTAAAACTGTCCTTCACTTATTGAAAACCTTGTATTTAGTGCTGCTTAAATGAAAGACCCTCTACCTGGCATGTTTGGAATATGGCAGCTCCTTGAACACTTCTTAGTTTGAGATTATAACAACTGTGGGAGAAGAAATTTAAAAGGAGGGCAAAAGTGGAAAGAAGGTAATAAGGTGCATGGAGGAGTCTATTTCATGCTGGTATCGACAAATTATCTTGAGTCCTCGCAGTGTAAGATTTTGTATACAAACAAAAGGAAAATGAAAATTTCATTTATTTATTTCTGCTAAAATTTTATTAGTGTCTGAAATATTAAAATAAGGACATGCATATGGGAAGTAATTTTAAGTAGGAGCGACCACATATGCTTGAAATAAAGAGTTAGTTACAACCCACTGCAAATGTTATAAATAGGTCATATTTTCTTATAGAAGTTAAAATATTTGAGTAAAATCAAAGGAAAAAAACTAAAAGAACAGAATAATACATAAAAGAAACAAAAGCAAGGTGAGGAAAGTCATCATGCCAAGAATGAAGCTTCAATTTATAATTTGTTATCTGAGTCATAAGAATATCATTTTTATTTAAAAATCTCTGTTGAAAATTTTCTATCAACCTCAAGACTTCAATCTATTTGAAAAATTGAGGAACAAAATATCTTTAGAACTGGAAGGGCCTTAAGTATGATCTTGTTCAAATTTCTTGCTATTTCATATAAAGAAATTGGAATTTGGTTAGCTGTCTTTTTCCAACATCAGGGCTGCAAGTAACTCAGCTGAATGCAAAGGTGGATTTTCCTTTTCCCAAATGAGTCTTGAGATTTAGGATTCACGTGAAAAAGTTAGGCAATAAAGGAATTAAGTAATCAACTGATGCATGGGGCAAAGTAGTGATGAAGAATTTGATGAATTGGGCCTCTGAGAATATTTCTTTCATTTTAAATACAAGTTGACATTAAAAATAATGGTAAAGTATAGGATTTTTGCATGTATGCATGTATTTATAAATGCTCTAGGCACTGGTATCTTAACTTGAATAATTATTGAGTACTTTTCTGGGGTTGGGAGTTTGATGTGGTTGAATAGAAATTCACTGAAATGAAACTAGATTACAATGATCATCAGGGGAGACCCCCTTTGCCATTATACAGATGAGCCAAACACTGGAAAACAGCTCCAGTACATCTGCTTATAATGGTGTTTGGCATTTGAAACAAGATTATTTGGATCATCTGTGATATCTTAATAATGATCCAGTTCTCAGCTTGCTAATAATTCATGCATTTCAGTATAGAAAGAATACAACTTGTTGTTCATGCAGAAATAAATAATATGTAAGCTTTATTTTACTCTAAAATGAACATTATAAATAATTCTAAATGAAGTGTTGTTTTTTTTTTTTCTCCCAGTTATACACTCTGAATTTCCTGGATGCATTAAGTAGAGGGCTTTACTAGGATGCAGGCTCTACTGCAAAGTCAATATTTTATGGATGGCTATAAAACACATTATTAGAGATCGAGATGAAGGTACATGCACCTTTGCCTGATCAGAGAGTTAACACTATCTACACAAAAACAACTCAGAAGCTAAGCTTTCCAAAGGAAAAGCATGACAGTTTGTAACTAACCCAGGTACAATCTGGTCTTTGACTACAGTCTTAGGCAAGGACTCTTGGCTTATAACTGAACCCGCATCAGTGGTCCTCAGATTGGTTCATCATGAGACACCCTTGGGGCCCACCCAGGTATCCTAGAAAAGAATCTTTGAGGAAAACATCATAGAATGAGTCAGGTAAAGCAGAAGTAGCCTTCTATTTTGGTCTCTTTTTTGTTATGAAAGATGATGATAGTATAAGAGAGTACGGCATGGTACAAACTCTTCCAAAAAAAGCCACTTCTAGAAAATTAAGGGAGCCTCTTCATTAACTGTAGTTATTTCTATAATATCTGTATTTAAAAAAAAAATCTCTACATCTGCTTTTGATGATCCACCAGACTTGGGGACCACTAGTCTGGATGAAATTCACTTTTAACCAAAATAAAATTTAGAAGAACTGAAACTCAAATCTATTTTTTTTTTGTAAAATGAAAATCTTTCAACTATGATGGGAGCTCAGTATATAAAGGAACCTCACAAAAGGTAAATTATTTAAAAATTTATGCTCCCATGAAATGTAGTGGGTTAATAAGGCTTGGGATTTTGTATAGGATAGAACATTTTCTTAAAATAGAGTCTATTTGAAACAAACAAACAAAAGCAGAAACAGACCCATAAATACAGAGGTACAAGAGAACAAACTGATGGTTGGGGTGGGGGGAGTGGGAGATACAGGCTTCCAGTTATGGAATGAATAAGTCACGAGAATAAAAGGTACAACATAGGGAATATAGTCAATGGCATTGTAATAGCATTGTATGGTAACAGATGGTAGCTATACTTGTGGTGAGCATAATATATAGACTTGCTGAATCACTATGTTGTAAACCTGAAACTAATTTAACATTGTGTGTCAGTTATGCTTCAATTTAAAAAAAAAAGAGAGAGGGAGAGAGAGAGAGCCCATTTGCACCGGATCCTAACACCTAGAGAATGAATTGCTCACATCTCAGTGAAGAATTACATTAAATAAAATTGAATTTTAATTCAGGTTCTACCAGTCTTCCAATTTATGGCATTGCAAGGTGACATGGTTTGTGTGTGTTTTGGCATTCCACAAACTTTGGTCAAAGATAAAGATTTGTTGTATCCAGGAATTCAACAATCCAATAATTGTTCCTGATTCAAGGTGACTTTGAAATGAATTCATTCAGTAAACATTTACTAAAAGAGTATTTTGTGCCAGGTCCTGATTTGTCTGATAAAGTAAAATTCTTTTATTAGTTCAATGTCCATCAAAGGCATTACAAATCATTTACTGATTTTTTTTAGACATATAAGAAGTACCAAAATATATAAGAAATAAGGTGATTCAACTCTCAAGTATGAAATACCAGTAATGCAGGATTGGCTGTTCACTCTGTTCTGTTTAGTTCAGTCACTCATTGTACCGTTGTGATGGTCAAGGCCCTGGCTAGGGGTTAGAAGCACAAACGAGGATGCTGAGTTCTAGGGGCTCACAGTTTAGAGTGAAAATATCAGGAGTCTAAAGAGTTAGTATTTGTGTCTTTCCAGGACGTCACAGATTATCTTTGGATTTAAAAAATAATAAAAGGGTACATCTTCCAATAGAGAAAGGTCTAAGGAATCTTTTAATGTAACATATGAAGATGTTATATTAAAAAATAAACCATGTTTTATGTTGTAGAATTGTAGACCTCAGAACAATACTTTATTTGATGTAATCACCTTCTCACATTCTTTTTAGGATAGCCTTGAGTTTTGCCAGATCTGAGGGCTACATTTAAGAGTTTAACTTGCACATTTACATATATATTGAGGTCATGGCTTCTAGTATGTTTGCATCCTATTGACAAAACCAGCTTTTAATATGATCTTGTATTACTTGGATAAGTAATTATACTTGATCAAAATTCAATTTGACTAAACCCACTTTTATTGTGCAGAAATTTTGCTATAGTAAGATTCAAGTATTGGTGGATATATTTTTATAATTTCTTCCTATGTTTTACCCAGATTTAATTCTTTTATGATTTGAAATATTAACTACAGTTAATATTGGTATATGTACTTAATTTCTTAATATGGTATACATACTTAATTTCTCAAACAGGTTTTGCTTGTTTAAAAATGTTTTTGCAGCTTACAAGTCCCATTCTTAATGCCATTGATGACCTGGCTCTGGCTAAAATTGCAAGTAACACCCACATTTCAGTTGAGGTAGAAATCAGCAGAAATCCAAAACCCTCCCCAAAAATCCGTGCCAATGCTCAAAGGATTATCTTTTCAAACCCTCATTTGGCACCCACATTGCCTCTGCCTTCACATATATGCATTGTCTGTGTGACGCCATGTTGCTCTAGATATGAGGTTCAATATAATTTCATTGCAAAAACAAACAACAATGAATACACGTATATCACAACATGAAATATTTGTGAGTATAGAAAACTTTCCCAAAAAACTTAAAGAGGAAGAGACACAGAAATGGGTTACCTTCATCCTAATTTCCTAATTTCTCACTGGAAGACTCTAGTCTTACCTATGGGACAACACCAGTAGCAGGATCACGTGCTCCCAACTGCAGTGGCTGGTAGAGAAATCTGTATCTAATCAGGATTCATGAAACTAGTAGAGATTTTGATTGGAAAGACTATTTCTGGATTTCACTCTTGGAATTCCCCGAAGCCATCTTGTGATCACAGGGAAATGAAAACAACACAAGAAAAAGAATCAAACAATGCATCTTGCTTACCTAGTTCAAGCCCTAAGTCAAACCAATCTGTTTTCTGACTTGCAATTAAGGGAGGCAGTGAATTTTTATTTGTCCCTTAGCTTTTTTTTGTCACCTGCACTGATGGATAGAAAGACTGAAGACATTGTCAACTACGTGATCCATTGTCTCATGCAAAATTAATATGAAAACATATTTAAAGAATTCACAGGCAGAGGGATAGTCTTCTTTCATGTTGACCTTATTTTTCCTTAGCTAAGATAACATAATTAGATAATATAACATATTTTAATTTTTAAAAAAATTAAAAATTAATTTAATTTAGTTATTTTTACCTTAATTAAAGCCATAATTTAATTTTGTGGCCCACTGTAATAAACATCTTTGCCTAGGTTGGAGTACAGTCATCTTTTTACAATTTTATTTATTACTGCACTATATTTTGTCTTTATTTTAATATTCCCTCTGTGTCAATGTCTTTCACTAAAAGCCATTTTAATGGCAAATTCTAAATTGTTCAGAATAAAATGGAATAAATCTTCTAGATTTCTCTATTTCTAGTTAAAGAAATCCTCCTTTAGAAGTGTTATTTGTAATAATATCAAAATTTTGCATTGAATAATGAACAGTTTGAATTAACAAAATAACACTGGTATAATTTAACAGATAAATCAGCTTGTTAAAACTTTTCTAGGACATTACTCAGAGTTATAGGAAATGGGACAGACGGGGCTGCAATCCAAATCAGTCTGGAAGGAGAAAGATAGTAAGGGGCTGTGTCAAGGAATAAAGAGAGATAAAGCCATCAACTCAAGTAAAATAATCTGAGAGAAAGTTTTATAAATGTTTTCCAAAGACAGACCATAAATTATGGTTTATGAGACTGTTTATTATTATTTCAAAGGGGAGAATGCTTCCCCCTACCCCAAACATTTCTCAGATAGGGAAACCAACAAACTAAAATCTTTTTCAAACGTTCAAGCCTAGAATAAATTCGCTTTCTTCAACCCAGTTGATGATACCATTTTTTTTTTTTAAGATTTATTTAATGGGGTGCCTGGGTGGTTCAGTCGGTTGAGAAACCTACTCTTGATTTCAGCTCAGGTTTCCCTCTACTCCTCCACCCCCCCACACTCACTTTCTTTCTCTCTCTAAAATAAATAAAATAAATGTTGATGGTATCAATTTTTTTAAAAAAATTATCTATTTTTTTGTCAGAGAGAGAGAAAGAACAAGCAGGGGGAGAAGCAGAGGGAGAAGCAGGCTTCCCGCTGAGCAAGGAGCCCAATGCCAGACTCAATCCCAGGACCCTGGGATCATGTCCTAAGCCGGAGGCAGATGCTTAACCCCTTGAGCCACCCAGGCGGCCCAATGATAACAATTTTTTATTTTTTTATTTTTGTTTTAGATTTTATTTATTTATTTGACACAGAGTGAGCGAGCACAAGTAGGCAGAGCAGCAGGCAGAGGGAGAGGGAGAAGCAGACTCCCCGCTGAGCAGGGAACTCGATGCGGGCCTAGATCCCAGGACGCTGGGATCACGACCTGAGCTGAAGGCAGACGTTTAACTGACTGAGCCACCCAGGCGCCCCCCAATGATAATTTTTTAAAAGTTGTTTTTTTATTTTTTTAAGATTTTATTATTTCTTTCTTTTTTTCTTTCTTTCTTTGAGAGAAAAAGAGAGGAAGAGAGTGCAAGTGGGGAGAAGGGCAGAGGAAGAGAATCTCAGACTCCACCTTGAGCACTGAGCCCATCTTGGGGCTCCGGCTCCAACGCCAAACCCTGAGATCTGACCTGAGGTGAAACCAGGAGTCAGATGCTTAACTGAATGAGCCACCCAGACACCCCTGCCCCCTGAGGATACAAATTTTAATGTTGTTTTCCATTTGTGTAAATTCCTAAGCCTTTACCTTTTTATCCATAGTGTGTAAGGCAATGGCATTGCCTGTGTGTTTTGCTAGTCTAAATGTTTCTTTTACCCTGCGTTGCACATACATAAACATGTATTTGAGGGGCACCTGGGTGGCTCATTTGGGTAAGCATCTGTCTTCGGCTCAGGACATGATCTCACGGTTCTTAGATCGAGCCCCGGGTGAGGCTCCTTGCTCAATGGGGAGTCTGCTTCTCAGTCTCCCTCTGCCCCTCCCCACTACTTGTGTGCTCTCTCTCTCTCTGCTCTCTCTCTCAAATAAACAAAATCTTTAAAAAAAAACATGTATTTGAGGTTGTAATTTTTTAATGATTATTTCTATTAATGAGCTGCAAGTGTCTTTTACAAGGTTCTTTTTAAAGAATGGAAGTTTTTCCTTACATGCATTTTGGAATCTGAAGTCTAGAGAATTTAACAGTTATATTTCTATAAAAATGCATTACTTCTTGACATCAGATCTTAATATTCTCAGGTCACAGTTTTTTGTTGTTGTTGTTTTGTTTGGGTTATGGTTTTAAGATTTTATTTATTTATTTGACAGAGTGAGAGAGCACAAGCAGGGGGAACAGTAGAGGGAAAGGGAGAAGCAGGCTCCCCGATGTGGGACTCGATCCCAGGACCATGGGATCACGACCTGAGCCTACGCTTAACCAACTGAGCCACCCAGGCGCCCTCAGGTCTTGGTTTTATCAGGAAAGCTATATCACAATGATACATCACATCTTTTTCAGGAAAGTATTTTTTTGTGTGAGTTAATCAGTCTTGCTACTGATTTTTTTTCCTTTGATCATTAAATAAGGGCAGTCATAACACATTTTTCTATGAATACATGAGTTGTGTTGTTTCAATCTGTGATTTATTAGTGGTATTAGTATATTCACAGGGTTGTGCAACTATCACCACTAATTCCAGAACATTTCCATCACCCCCCCCAAAAAACTCTATTAACATTAACAGTTACTCCCCTCCACTCCTTCACATCCATCCAGCCTCTAGCAAACAGTAATATACTTTCTGGCTCTACTAATTTGCTTCTTCTGGATTTTCAGAATGGTCCAGAATCACAAATGGAATCATGCAGTATGTGACCTTTGTGTCTGGTGCAGCTCATTTAGCATAATGTTTTTAAAATTCACTCCTGTTGTGTCCTATGGCCATACTTCATTCATTTTTATGTCTGAATAATATTCATATGCATTCACTGCATATTACACTGTTTGCCCATGTATCAGTGGATGGACACTTACATTGCTTCCACATTTCAGCTCTTATGAATAATGATGCAGTGAACATCTGTGCACCAGTTCTTGTGTGCACATATACTCTGTGGGTATACACCTAGAAGTGGAATTGCTGGGTCATATGGTAACTCTCTATATAATTTTTTGAAGAATTGCCAAGCCATTTTCCAAAACATCTGTACCATTTTACATTCCCACCAGTGGTGTATAAGGAATCCAGAGTATCTGCATCCTCTCCAACATGTGTCATTATCTGGACATAAAATGATATCTCATTGTGGTTCTAATTTGAATTTCCTAATGACTAATGATATAGAGCACTTTTGGTATGTTTGTTGACCAATTGTATACCTTCTTTGGAGAAATATTTACTCAAATCCTTTTGCCATATTTTAATTGTATTTTTCTTTTTATTGATGAATTGACTATCTTCTTTACATATTGAGGGCAAGTACCTTACCAGATGTGCAGTTTGCAAATACTTTCACTCTGGGTTGTCTTTTCACATTCCTAATGGTATTCTTTGAAGCACAAAAGTTTTTAATTTTGATAAATCCCAATTTCTTTTTTCTTTTCTTTTCTTTTTGCTTTTGCTTTGGTATCATCCCTAAGAAATCACTGCTTAACTCAATGTATAAAGATTTACATCTATGTTTTCTTTTGAGAGATTTATAGTTTTAACTTTCACATTTAGGTCTTTGAACCATTTTGAATTAATGTTTGTATAAGGTGTGAGATTAGATTTCAAATTCACTATTTTGCATGCAAATATCCAATTCTCCAGCACTATTTAATAGTTTATTCTTTCCCTTTGAATTTTTCTGGCACCCTTGTCAAAAATCAGTTCATTCTTAATTTTAGTGATTTCAGTCTTCTATTTCTTTACTCGTGGTCAGTTTAGTTAAAAGCTTATCAATTATGTTCATTTTCTTCAAAGAACCAATTTTGGTTTTATTGATTTTCTCCACTTTTTAAATATTTTGTTTCATTAATTTCTGCTCTAATCCTTATTATTTCCTTAATTTGCTTGCTTTGATTTTAGTTTGCTTATTGTTTTCTAGTGTCTTAAGGTGGAAGATTAAGTTATTGATTTGAGGTTTCTATTTTTGTTTTTAAATATAGGCATTTACAGCTATATGTTTCTAAGTGCTTTGGCTGCATTCCATAAGTTCTGAGAGCTTATTTCTTCCTTTTCATTCATCTCAAAGTATTTTCTAATGTCTCTTGTGACTTCATTTTTAAAACATTGTTTATTTAGAAATATGTTGTTTAGTTTCCAAATATTTGTGAATTTCTCTAATTTTCTTTTATTATTGATTTCTATTTTCCTTCCACTGTGTCTGGGAACATACTTTGTGTGATTGAAATTATTCTAAGTGTGTTGAAATTTTTTATGGCGCTTAATCTCTATCGTTTCATACAAAGTGTCATTGCAGATAGTCATCAAAGAATAGCACACTGCTGTTTTCAGATGTACAGAGCGGAACACAACCTTTTTAGCATGCTGCTTTCCTGTATATAGGACACTGGTGAACATCTTCATATAGTAAGAGAAGGAAATAAGATGGGTCAACTCAGTTGTTGATATGTTTATGAATCACTCATCAGTATTATTATAGGCCATCTTTACCTGAAAGCAAAATTACAATCACTCTAGAAGCGTCGATTCTAAAATGTTTTTTTGCCGCCTGGATTATTATCTTTGGAGAAATGTCTATTTAATTCTTTTTTAATTGGATTATTTGATATTTTTATTTGTTGAATTGTAGGACTTCTTTATATATTCTAGATATAATTTCTCATATATCAGATGTAGGATATGCAATTTTCTCACAATGCAAAGGTTGCTTTTTCCCCTCTGTTGATTGTGCCCATTGATGCAGAAAAGTATTTAAATTTGAGGTAGCCCCATTGGTCTATTCGTATATTTGTTGCTTGTGCTTTTGCTATCATACTAAAAAAATCATTGCCAAGTCTAATGTCATGAAATGTTTTTCCTAATTTTCTTCTAGAACTTTGATGGTTTTACATCTTACATATAGGTCTTTAATATATTTCAAAGTAATTTTTGTATATTGTATAAGTTCAGGATCCGCTTCATTCTCTTGCTTGTATATATTTGATGTGCACTTTTTTTGAGCTTGTCCCACTTGGGGTTTGTTGAGCTTCTTGGATATGTATATTAATATCTTAAGTTAAATTTAAATGTTTTAAATTAAATTAATTTTAAATTTAATTTAAAGTTTTAGTTCTTTTATTGTAATTTTTAACTCCAGAATTTCTATTTGATTCTTTTTTCTATAATTTATTGTTACTGATACTCTATATTTGGTGAGACACTATTCTCATGCTCTCTTCATCCTTAGACATGTTGTTTTGTTGTTGTCGTTTTGGTTTGTTTTTTTTGATTTCTAGAACATATTTAAAATAGTTGATTTAAAGTGTGTTTAGTTAAATCCAGTGTGGACTTCCTCAGGGACAATTTCTATTGACTTGTGTTTTCCCTGCGTATGGGCCATATTTTCTTGGTCTGTTTATTAATGTCACATATGGTTGCTATGTTATAACATAAATTTTTAATTTTAATTTTAATGTTTTAAAAGATTTTTTTATTTATTTGTTAGAGAGATAGAGATATATAGAGAGAGAGCACAAGCAGGGGAAGCAGCAGGCAGAGGGAGAAGCAGGCTCCCTGCTGAGCAAGGAACCCAATGTGGGACTAGATCCCAGGTCCCTGGTATCATGACCTGAGCTGAAGGTAGATGTTTCACCGACTGAGCTACCCAGGCATCCCAAAAAATAAATACTTTAGTAATTGAATGTGGCAAATATGGAACTCAGATCATCCCTCAGAAGTGTTTTTGTGTTGATGTTTGTTGTTGGTGTTGGTGGTGTTGTTTGTTTAGTAATTGTCCTGAACTAATTCTGTAGAGTCTGTATTCTTTGTCATATGTGATTACTGAAGTCTCTGCTCAGTTGGCTATTGGTCAGCTAATTATTGGTCAGAGATTTCCTTTAGTGTTTTGAACCTGTAATTTCCCAGTCTGCCAAAGGTCTCTGCGTGCATGTTTGGCCATGCCTTCAAGGCTCAGGCAGGCAATTTACAACTTTGCCTTTGCTTTTTGTTCTGGCATGTGCAGAGTCATAAGGGAAGTCAAGTGGCAAGAGATGAGGGCCTTTTGAGATCTTTGCTGAGCACGCACACATCCTTGAATATATGCAATAGATTCTAGATTCCCAGGAAAACGGTGGAGCTCTTCAAAGACCCCGATAGATATCTCCTTCCCCAGTTCTTCCTTTGGTATTTTTTGATCAGCTTCTTGATTGCCCCAAGTGTTATCATTGCCTCAGATAGCTTCAGTTTTACATAATTGCTGCTGATTGTTTTCTACAAGTATAGACTCAGGATGAAAAGCCATTCATAGTGAATGAGCTCTGAGTCAGGACACATAAAGATGAGTCCTGTAAGCGGGCGTTAGATATGAGATTCTGGCAGTTCCTCTCTGCTCCTCCAGTGCCTGCTGGGTTTACAAGATTACATGATTAGGAAACTTTTGTTTTCAAGACTACTTCAAAGCTAGAGAGAAAGGGATGGGAATATATTTAAATGCCACAAAACTATCTGTCCTTACTGAGATCCATCCATTTTTCTTTGAATAAATGTTCCTTGGATTTTTGCAGGCCTTTGGTTAATTCCCAGAGTTCTGAAAAAGTTGATTTGGACAATTTTGACAGTCAGTAGTCTCACTGTTTTTATGGTAGAGTAGATTGTTGGATGATTTTACTCTGTCATTCCCACATTCCCACATATTCATACAGGGTAAGAGTCCCTTATTAAATCATTTATTGTTCTTTATTGATCTTAAAATAATGAATATGTGGGGATTCTTCCCAATGTTTTCTAAGTTGGACAATACATGCACAACTATATCCCTTGGAAGATTTCTTCCTTATTTGTAGGAGTAATAGCAATCTCCTAGGTCTGGTCCTCTTTCCGAATGAACTCTAGTGTTAGTGGCTTGGGGGTTTTAAATTAGGGGTATCATAGCTGCATTGATTGGGCTGGTAGCTATTTTACATGACATGAATAGTTTTGTAATAAATAATACATCTGTTTTTATTCTGGGAAGGGGAAAGACACTCTGAGCATGTCTTTAGAAAATTTTCATGAGATGAGCTCAGATTTTTGATAACTCTTTTTATTGATTTTATTTAAATTTGAAGTGTTTTGAACTCCCAGATGCAATTGTCATAAACCAAAGATAGATATTCTCTTTTTTTATAACCCAGGGAGGGGGAAAACATATATAATTATGTAATCAGGGTTTTAAACTCAAATAAATTCTTAAATATAAATTGTTCATTTTAGGCCTATTATCTAAATAATTAGAATTTCACTAAATAAGGCAAAACAAAAAACAAAACAAAAACACCAGACATCTTTCTGTCTGCTATCTATACTCATTTACTAAATTTAAAATGTTAATTTCCATTGGCTGTTCTTCAAAAATGATGTACATTGAACACAATACTCATTATTTAAGCAGATTTCAATGAATGTTGAGAAAAGGAGGAAGTGAAGATTTTGTGCATTTAAATGTGTTTTCAGTCTGACTTTCCAAAGAGCTCTTTATTTACAAATAAAACACTTTATTGCTTATCTTGTAAACAAATGTCCAAAGTGGATGAAAAGCTCTCAGGAAAATTGCTAATATTACTAATGTAAAAACACACTCATCAGGGTTCATAAAGTACTTTCTAAAGGTATAGAAAATGACTTTCTATATTATTAACATCATAAAGAAAAGTCTATTTTAAGGAAACCTCAAAGAAACAGCAATTTATAAGATTTTGGATTTGACTGACATCTAGACCCTTAGGATAACTCTAAGAACACTGGCCATTATTAATATTGAAGAATTACCAAGTACTGAAAGTTCTTTAAATATTCTGTTGTTTCATTATGAGGCTTTTATCATTGTTCATGAGCTTTTTACAAAAATTATAATGTTAGAGCCTAAACTATACAACAACCAAGTCCTTCTGGGCATTCTAGAAATGGATCCACTTATGAGGATCTCACAGTAAATCAAAAGTAAACTGAATTCTACTCTTGCTAGAGAAAAGTGTGTTTGATATACTATGTTTTAAGTAACTGGCATATTAAAAGAAACAAAGAGGTTATGATCTGAGAATAAGAGCTTGTAGACATCAGCCTAGCAGCATAGCATAACATAGGAATCTTGAACCCCTTGATTCTGCCCTTATCTGATATGCAGTCTTGGCCAAATTGCTCAACTTTCTGTATATAGTTTTCCCATCTGTAAAATGATAATGTTATTACTCACATTTCAGAGTGCTAACCAAAATAGGTCAATATATAATAGCTGATTATTTTTAAAAAATCAAAAACGTTTATTACAGAGTAGAAGGCCAAATTAGTTGGGACAATCTAAGGTGAATGTAAACTCCTTGGCTTTAGGTCCAATAGGAAGCCAGGGGTCTTTTCCAGGAAAGATGAGTGGAAAATTCAAGAAGTTTTCGAGAATGTGTTGGGAATGATTGACTTCTTCCTCTCCATTCAAGGCACAAACTTCAGGTGATCTGTGCTGTATCGGTTAGGTTTCCATATGGATTCAATTAACATAGTACACCACCTTTAAAGGACTAATCTGAGGAAACTGGCCCTGTCAGGTGTGCTGATGAACTAGCCCCAGTCCAGAGAAGAATGTGATGGATAGCGACCTACACCTACCTTCTTACCCACAGCTTCCAGAGAAAGGTTTGTGAGGTGATCCTACATCCTGACATATATGTCATCCACAAATGGAATGGGATTTTGTATAACTAAAGAACATAGTGCTACATCATGGTTAAGATCCCTGGCTCAGTTAGACTTCTTAATCCTCCCCTTACTAACTATATGATTTTGGCAGAGACTCAGTTTTCATTATACATAAAATAAAATAACTGCAATCAATCCAAGAGGATTATTGTGAGCCTTCAATGATATTATGTATAGAAGTTACTTAGTGAAGTGACAGGTACATTATAAATACTCACTATATATTGATATAGCAATAAACTATTATTGATAAAGATCATAACACATAATCAGAATTGTTAATGATATATGTGCAGGGAATACTTTCACCTAAAATAGCCCATAAACATTTGGTAAGATATTTGCAGAAGGAATCCAGTTATTTGTTGTAAATATGTCTGATTCTGGAAGGTTTCTGGTTATAACCCATGAGTCTTCACAAACTCTTGCATAGTACAAAGTTCTTGAAGGGGAAATTCTTAAACCATGTACAATAAGTAAGATTTAGGAAGAACCTGATATTTGAACCCAAACAGCACCTTTAAAAAAACACAAATGCAATCATGACTTATTGCAAGTGGGCTGTCCACAGTCACAGCCCCACTGCAAAGCTGCCGTAGCAGTACAAGGGAAACTAGGAAACAGAGTGGCTGAAATTTCATTTGAAGAGCTCAAGCTTTTAGTGAGAGATAGACCAAGTTGATTTCAAGATATTATCCTAGTGTTGGTTTTACCATCAGGGTAATATCTGCCCCCATTAAGAAATAGCCTGGGTGATAATCAGCATTTGTATTAGTACATTAGATTTCTGTCCTTTCTTGAAATGTTTTGGTGAAGATTTGGAAGAAAGACACCAAATAAGGGGCATTTCAATGAACGAATCACGAAGTGAAAAAGATGCCTGAAAACTGCACTTTGACCAATTACAACTAATACAAGACAAATCTAGAGTAGGAAGAGTCCTTTAAAATGTATTCCTCATTGTGCTTAAGGCAGAGCAACTGGTGTTGAGTGATGATGTTAAGATTCTCAGGAAATATGAATTGAGATTTATCACTTTTCTCAAAGACAATTGGAAGTATATAAAATGTATTAGGGATTGATCAGGGCTCTTATTTGATGAGTATATCTGGAATAATCCAGTTTTTAGATATATACACATTTCTTTTATGCCTCAGATTTCTCACCTGTGAAATGAGGATGGGAGTGCCAGACAAAATTGAGGATGCCCAGTTAAATTTGAATTTCCGATAAACAATGAATAATTGTATTCATATGTCCCATTCAATATTTGGAACATACTTATAATAAAATTTATTCATTGCTAATCTGAAATTCAAATTTAACTGGGCATCCTTTATTTTTATTTGCTAAATTTGCAAACCAAAATGTGCATAATAATGAGTTGTGAAGATTAAAAGAATTAATACATATTAAGCACTTAGAACTGTGTCCAACACAAAGGAAGTGCTCAATTAATGTTAGCTTTTAATAAAATGACTACTATTATCACCTTCATGTGAAAATAAAAGACTTCTTTATGAATCAAAACCTGCTATCATTTCCCATGTACAAATATTTGGCTATTCATATATCCAAAAGTTATAATCTCCCCAGGCAATTAATTTTTTAACCTGAATCCATGCTACTTGGGTCTTACGTTCTTCCATGGATTGCAACATGATGTTTATCTTGCTTACAGCTTTTGGTTTGCCAAATTAATCCTTTAGGAATTAATTGTTCCTCATTAGAGCATGTATTCCCCAATTTGGTTATCTGTCCATTAGAGAAAAATAGAAAAATGATATCTGGCTTTGTATGAATGTCATTTGGCTGGTCTCTTTCCAGGTACTGATTGATAAAATAAAACTGTCTCAATTCAAGATATATTTCATGTATTTTCTAATAAGAGAAATGGAGAAGGCTAATAATTTGAACTATTAGTCTGTGCATATCATACTTCATGTCCCCAATTTCTTTTCACTCGGTCATAATTTCTGTTCTATTTTGATCCAAGAGACACAAGGCCTTGGTTTGCTCCAAGGATTTCTTATCCAAAAATATTTATCACAACTGTCAAACTCTTATGTTTATTTGGGCCACATTCAAGTGTAAATATAATTTAAAGAATACAGGATCCAATTCTATCACCACTACCCAGGCTAGAAAAGATCTTTTAAGCTAAAAAAAAAAAAAAAGAAAGAAAAAGAAAAAGAAAAAAAAAAAGAAGAAGAAAGAAGAAGACTTAGAAGGGAAACAGGAGTATTTGCTATTGGTGAAGTCATAGTCAGTCCTCATTCCTAGGAGGAAGAATAGAACCCCAGAGAAATTTAGGTACTAAGAATGTGAGAAAATATGCCCCCTTCCTGCCTGACTGCCTTGGGAATTGACAAGGTTCTCGGAGTTCTTCAACCTACCATAGTATTGATGTGTGGAATATAGATGGCAGCATGGTGATCCTAAGAAGGTAGCTTGGGATAGCTCAAAGTAAAATTCTCATACATATTGTAGGGGCATGAATTGTTACACCTGTCATCTCATGTAGTCAGACTGTTCCAGACAAACACAAAGGGCCAGCATAGTCAGAGGGCCTTTCCCATGGGATAAAGTAAAGACCATACAACTAGAGACCAAATGACAAAGTAAGTATCTCTGCAGATACTGTCATGAAATAGTTCAGGCCAATGATCAGAGGCAACCCCTGAGGACAGGATGCTATGAATCCCTCCCAACTTCCAATTTAATGTTCCTCCAATGAGAAATGATGGAGGAGAAGTAGCCTACATTGCTTGAGTTTTTTCCTAAATCAAGAGAAAACACTGAGGTGACTCTTTTCATTCTGGATTGGGGGGTGGGGTGGATAGGTTTAAGAATTTAAGATGGAAAAGAAATCTATTTATTATTACAAAGAAACTTAGATTTCTCATTCTTCATCCAAAGCTCCTCTGGTGTATGAAGCTTGAAGATTTATATCTGCCTTTAATAATTATAAAACCAGTCTAAATACAGCTTATACTAAACATGTACATAACAAATTTATGGGAGGATTTAAATGAATACTGATTAGATACATAAAAACGTTCATACAGATGTTAAGAAGAACAATAATTGAGTGCCTACTATGTGACAGGCATCAGACTAGGTGCTTTATAAATGTATTTTACTTTGCTTTTGGCCATAATCTTAAGAGATTGGTAACTTTACCAATATTAAACCTGAGGTTCAAAGAGATTAAGTTGTCCAAGTCTCATACAGCTTGTAAGTGGCAAAGGTTGGGTTGGAATGAGAGCCATTTACTTTAAAATAGAAACTCTTTGGGATATCAGAACACAGTGTCTCCCTGCTAAACATCATTTGTTATCAGTCATTGCTCAACTTAACCTGAGATGGCCTGACTGAAATATATAGAGATTTTCTAACTTTCTTTCATCTTATTTCAAGAATACAAATACTTGGCCAAAACCAAGTTTCCACAGAGGTAGTTTCTGCCCACTTCAGTGGCTTTGGAACTAGAAGGTTTTGGCATCAACAATTCTCAAATGCAAACTGAACATGCAGAATGTAGAAATATGTGCTTTATTCACTCCTGAAGAAAGAAGGAAGATCTCCTGGACTTTTTTCCCAAAACCTCTGGGTTAGTAAACACATCAATAGCAGAATGCCTCAGAATATGTCACTTCAGTTCTTGAATACATATGTTTCTCTCCAAATAAGTACAGATACTGAAAATGCATTTGAATGCATTTGAAGTTTCATAGAAGGGCTGACTGTGGAGTCTTCCCAATGTCAAGTTAAGAGGTGTCATTTGGGGTATTCTTGTTTTCTTTTAACTGAGTCCTGATCAAATGGTGTTCTTTCAGGTAGTATTCATATTTCTTACAAGTTTTGTCTCTTAGTCCTGGGCCATTGCTCTAAAAACTTGCAGAAAAGTGTAATGGTTTCTGGCACATACTAAATTATTTTTGCTACTTTTGGATGCTGAGGCTTTTTTTCACCCTTTTTACACCCTTTTGTCCATTTCATGGACAGTGTAAATAGAAAACTTGGAAGAGAGTGTTTCTGGTACTTGAACTCCATCATTTTTTAAGAAGTTCCTCAACCAATTAATATGTAATCTATATTGCTTGTTTTGCTGCAAGTGCATTTCCTTAGTTAGCCTGTGAGAGTAGACATTTATTTTAAAAAAGTGACCACCTGGAGAAAATTATTTCAGACTCACGACTACCTAGGAAAATGAAAAGAAAAGCTCTCTACAGAACTAAGAGAAAAGAATCTCAAGGACTATTGTTTCAATGTGAAGTATGGTTCGACAAAACAGATTAAATTTAATTGTTCATATTATAGTAGTTCCTCTCCTACTACTGAGAGGAATGGACTGGTGTAAATATCTTCATGAAATATTCACAAAATGTAAATTTTATTGCGGAAGCAAATTACTTGTCATAAATTGAAAAAATAATGTCATCAATGTTTTATATATTGCCTTGAAGGCATTTTTAAAAACAATTTCTCTTGATGCCGTATTATATTGACCCAAGAAATATCTAGCATTTTCTTCAATAAATGCATTTTTTTGCCTTTAAAATATGAGGATGAGGAGAGTCTTTGCAGTCTGGTAACATCTGCTCATCTCCAAACGTGGGGGAGGGACTCTTCTAGCAACCTTGGAAATGTCTGGTCTTGTCAATTCAGAGGCTCTGTGGTAATGTCCTTAAATCCAAGAAATTTGCTTTTCTTTTTGGCTGTTTCTAATGGCTAGAGCTACATTCACGCTATCCATTCATGAATGGCTCTTCCATTCTTCTACAGAGGTTTCATCTGTTTCCCTGAGTAGAATAATTTAAAATATCACTGACCTTTCCTTTTTTTGTATTCACATGAGTATTTTAAGAATTCTTGGGGAATTATAAAATTTTACCCAAAATATCAAGGTGTGCCAAAAAACAAAGTATTTTCTTTTGTAATAATACAATTTTAATAAGTATATGTTATTTCTGCAGTAAACATAGTATGTTACAATTTAAACAACTTAATTTAATCTCATCCTAACCACAGCCTTGACATTCTGATTCATTAAGAAAAGAGAATTTGGGTCAATAAGCTCATAGTATTTATATTTCACTTAAAATTGCACTTTTTTTTCCATAAACTTAGACAAAAATTTTAGGATCTATAAGAAAAGTTTCTCTAAGAAACAATTTATCTTAAGTCCAGGATGGAAACACAGGGAGAGTTTTGACATTTCGAATCTGGTTCAGGGAACTGGCAGTATGAAAACACATGAAAATGCAAAAAACAGTTTAAAGAAAAGGTTACTATAGTCTTTTGCAGTAATCATAAAGATATATAGTTCATATTATGACAGATTTAGATAAAATTACTTGTGGGGGGAGGAAATGTTCTTATTCTATTGAAACTAGTTTTCTTCTTCTCATCAATTAGATAATATAGTGGCAATAATGGTAGAAAGACATTTGAAAGCACTGCCATTTTAGCATAATCCTGATTAATGTCTATTAAGTTCTATAGGCTGCTTTAGGAAACTCCATATTAAGGGAAAAACTTAGCTTCATGTGGACAGCACAGGAAGAAATATACTCAAAACACTGACCTGGAGACTCTAAATGAAGCCACCCCAGTGCCTTCTAAATCTTTAACAAATATTTAAAAATTGTAATCTGTAGTTTATCAGTAAATTCATGGTGCATTAATCTAGTGTTAATTAGTAATTTAAGGTTGACCTATATTAAAACATTACTGGAATTATATCTTTTATGTTAATAGACCAGTCATTATAACGTACTACAAGTTTAGAAGTTGGAGTGTAAACATAAACAAACATAAAACCAATATTTGACATGCTAGACCTTCATACTGTGGAATCAGAAACCATGAATTGCAAAAATCAATATGAGGACAGAATTTGATGGGAAGTCCAGGTTATTAAATATTTAGTTTCTGGAACATCTGCGTGTCTTGTTTTTTTAACCAGGTGTTAACATCTCCAAGATGTGCCAGAAATGTTCAATGATGTCTAAGGTGGCTTGACTAGCTCTCTGGTGGTCCCAGGGGCAGTAAGATCTTAATGGAATATCCATCTACTATAGCAGCAGGCAAAGCGTAAGTCATTTCAGAGACAGCAAAAGCTGTGATTCCAACTTGAACTTCCTAGGCTAAGTTACCTTGAAATACACTTATAACAGAAATTATTAGGGATTTAATGAAGAGGTGGGCATACCTCATCTTTTAGTGGTGTTTTTCCTCAGAGGCTTATGACTTTGAGATCAAAAAATAATTGTTGGGAGAAAAAAAATGAATTCTTCCTTTTTATACATGTACTTGATTCTGACAAATACATATTGTTTATATTTATATCTTAAGAAACTGTAATTCATTCAGTCTCTTGGGTCACACTTCTACATAAGGACATACATTTCAGGTGGTACTGCCTTAAAAGGAGGACATCTCTTTATCAGGACAGGAAAGAAAGTGGACAAATCCAATCAACCCAAGTGGATTATTAAAATACGAAGGCTAACTGAAGATTTGTAATTTGATCAATATAAGTGTGTAGTAGTAGTAGACCTACTATGTGCCATGATCTGAGCTAGGCTTCATTAGGATTCATTGGGAAGCTGTATGAGTGGAATATATGAGCAGAGTTTAATAAAGGTGATGGCTGTGGAAACAAAGAGAAGTTGGGGAGATACTCGGGTCGAGGTGACAGAACACGGGGGTGGGAGGGTGGGGGGGGAGCATGGCGCTGAGATCCACGAGTAGCCGATGGCCTATCCGGCCACTGTCCTCCTCTTGCACATTCTTTATTCTTTGCTCCATTTTTGGGGCCTGGCACTAAATATTCAAAACCCTCCCTTTACGGTGTGGAAGCAGGTTGTAAGTTCCAAACCTCATGAAATGCTACTGCTCAGTTGAAAAGTTCTGTGGGTGAGCAGTCGGCTCAGGTGACCTCTCAAAGGTAATGTTTTCTTACGCCGCTACCGCATACGTTGCATGTAAAAGGAGTAATATATTAAACACTGTTCTGCTTGAGGGATCTTCCAAAAGTCTCCAGGTACCTCCTAGCTGAGGTCTCTTCATCCTTCAAAATAAAAGTAAAAGGCAATGCAGTCTGGGAATTTAAATGTTTCCAAGATTTCTTACACCGCTCTTTCAGAGTACAGTTAGGTAGGTTTTAGATAAGAAAAAGTGAAAATATATTATGTTTTAAACCCTGCACCACATGATTAAAAATATCCTTAATGTGAATAGAAAAGCGAGCAAGTTACTCTTCTCGGCTCCTCTACCTCTACTCCCTCTCCCACCCGCTAGGGAAAAAATCTATTTTAGAACTGGCCAGTTTACCTGAAAAATATTTAGATTTTTGCCTTTCTAGTTAGAAAACTATATCATAGATCGTTTTTGTTCATTGATCAGATCAAAGTGTTATAATTTTGTTGTGTGTGGGCAGCTTTGAAGCATAGTCTTCACACTTCTTTTGCTCTTCAGGGATAAGGATACAGTAGATTTTTTTTTTTTCTTGCCACATGTCAAAGAGGTGTTTAGGAATGATTTTCTGGGAAGTTAAGTTTATCCACAGACTTACAGGCATAAATCTCTTCTTCAGTAAGACCTGCTGCTATACCAGGCCTCATGTAGATTTTACAAAGACAATATTCAGTTGTTAGAGTCACAAGCCTCAGAACAACTTGGGGAAACATCATTTAATTAAAACAGTTTATGACAGCCATTTACTTCTGAATCTTTTGCTAGGCACAGGTCATACTCAGGAGTAATTAATTCTCAGCCTGATGAAAGCTGCCACCTCTTCTCTTAGGTAGGGAATAAGTATGTCTCTTTTGTTCTGGGCTATGAATAGGGTTTCCAGGTAATGCAAATGGGAAACAGAGAGAGGGAACATAATACAAGCTTACATCAAGAAATCACAAAGACCTTGAAATAAGTAACTGAACATTTGAGAAAATCTCAGATCTTGCAGTGAGATGAAATGCGTGCATTGAGAATTTCTGGGGAGTTCTGAAACCATTTTGACTTTAATCATAAAGCCATTGATTCCTTTGTAGAATGTGCTCAGGGCAAGCGAGATACCAGAAAGTCAGAGGAATTAGAAAGAGATACAAGGGAACAAAAGCAAAGCTGAAAAACACAAGATTGGTATGTGCCCCAAATATAATTTCAAAATAGTATTTCAGAGAACTTCATATTTAAAAAGCTTAAAATAATTAAAATTTGTAGGGACGTGGATTTTAGAGAATAGAGGTTACCGTCTACAAGGTGCAGACAACTAGGGGCGCCTGGGTGGCTCAGTCGTTGAGCGTCTGCCTTCGGCTCAGGTCATGATCCCAGGGTCCTGGGATCGAGCCCTGCATCGGGCTCCCTGCTCCGCGAGAAGCCTGCTTCTCCCTCTCCCACTCCCCCTGCTTGTGTTCCCTCTCTCGCTGTGTCTCTCTCTGCCAGATAAATACATAAAATATTAAAAAAAAAAGATGCAGACAACTAATAAGAAAAATAAGAAGCTGCCGAATGGTGAGACATGGTGCATCAAGCCAAAGGTAGGAGGTCAAGACCAAGTCAGGTGAGCCCAGCGATGGTGAGAGAGTTGGGGATATTTTCTTCTGAGCAAACAAGAGATTTTATTCCTAGTGTCAAACTCGAATTTGGAGGAAAGAAACGATGACAAGAGGAAGGCCATAGAAAATTTTCCACTTCCTGAGCTCCCAAGGCAGGGCAAATCATAAGGAATGCCTGTGATTATTTGGTGAGATACGGAGGCAAGACCCAGCCTGCGATGAGAGAACCGGTTTAGTGATAAAGCTGTAGGAGTGTTAAGTTAAATTTAAAGAAAATAAATTGCAAGTCTTTTCCAGCAATCGGGAAGAGCTACCATTCATGTTATACTTGCTTCAGAAAGACTTACTTGAGAGGAGGAGGTAGAGTGAGCTCTTATTTTACCAGCGTCCCCTTCCATTTCAATTTTATAATATACAAATTGGAAAAGCAAAGCTCTTGTCTTCATGGCAGTCAGGGAAGAAGAGAGTGTTTGGGGAGGAGGATGCTGAAGAGCAAGAATGACACCACCAGATCTGGCTGGCACTGGCCATAGGGGTTGCATGAGAGATTCAGCAGAGTAGGAGGGCTCCAGGTAATACTGCACAGGCTAAGTCAAGTGTTTTCCAACCTCCTTGTGCATGAGCCCCACAGACAATTTTCATTCCGGTGTGGATTCACAGGATCTGCCTCCAGAGAGGCTGGTTTAAGAGAGAGGCATGAGACTGGCTCAAATCGGAGGCTTTTCCCAAGTACCCACTTTTTGGTAGATGCAGTTGTTTCCCCAATCCAATTTTGAAAAAAACAATTCTTAAAAGGTTTATTTATTTATTATTTTAGAGAGAGGGAGAGCATGCACAAGTCGAGGGAGCGGCAGAGAGAGAGAGAGAATCCTCAAGCTGACTCCTGGCTGAGCGCAGAGTTCAGGTAGGGCTTGATCTCATGACCCTGAGATCATGACCTGAGCCGAAATCAAGAGTCAGACACTCAACTGACTGAACCACCCAGGAATTTTGATTCAAATTCTTGAAAAAATAAGTGATAGCTGAAGCAGTAGAAAGAACACACACAAAATCCTTTAGAAATAAGATGGCATTCAGAGTCAATTTCTAACCTGTCGGGTAATAACATGGTCCCAGAATGTTATAGAGGGTGAGTGGGGAGACTCCCAGAAAGAGCAATGATTTACTGAAAGACTCAAGACAGTTAGATTCACATTTTAAAAAATGCATCTCTAGAAATTAAAGCTGTTATCTATAGCCCATTTCAAACATTGTGAATGTCAGGAGTTTTTCTTGCTTCCTAATGCAAAAGTAATACTTAAGTAGACCATCGCATGTTAAAACAGAAGCTGAGAAGCAAAATTGAGAAAAGGGCCATTACTTGGGTTGTATATAGTGGAAAACACTCTTACAATACTAGATGATTGATACTCGTAAGGAATTATACAAGGAAGGAGCATGAAATTATTATTATTTTTTAAAGATTTTTTATTTATTCATTTGAGAGAGAGAAAGTGTGTGCAAGAGCATGGGCAAGGTGAGGGTCAGAGGAAGAAGCAGACTCCCTGCTGAGTGGGGAGCCCAATGCAGAGCTTGATGCCCCAGCATGAAATTATTTTTCAACTGATTTCAATTATTTTACATTTACCAACTAAACTAAATTAAGTAAGTCATGAGATACTCAACTGCAGTATTTTTTTTTTTTTCCCCAAAGAAACTGCTTCATTGTTCATGTTTGGGATCCTCCGGTTTTAAGTCATGCACAATATGCAGCAAAATCATTTGTTCAAAGTGCAGATTCCTGCACCTTCCCCCACATCAGCTGAACTGGAATCTTAAGGGCTGGACTATGAATATCTGCCTTTTAAACAAGCTCCTTAGAACAATGGGATGCAACAAAAGCTTGGATTTGCCTCCTTTTGAAACGTCCCAACCCTGAAATTGACAATATGCTACGAAGAACAAAGCTGGTTAAACTAGTTAATAAAATATTGACATACACCAATAATTGGTCATAAATAACAGCTTCTTTGACCTTTCTTTGTTTGGTTTCTGGGCCACATCATTAGCATCGCCTGGGAGCTTGCTAAAAATGCAGAATCTCAGGCCCACCCAAGAATTGCCAAATCAGAATCTACATTTAAAAAAAAAGTTCAGCTGATTTTGTGTACATTAAAATTTGAAAAGAACCGAGCTACTGTACTCCACAAATTCCTTGAACTAGGTCAATGATGCCCAGGTGAGAATTTTATTGCAAGGCAGAAAAAGAAGCAGGAGTTGAGGAAAGGATTAGCCTGTGGCTTGATGGGGAAGTAAAGAAAGAAAGCTTGCAATGGCCTCCAGGGGAGCAATCTGTTTTAGGAGCAATCATTCTCCCTGAGATGGACCCTGATCTCAGAAGGGTCTGTTGGGTGAAGTGTTATTTTGATTTTACTAGGCTCAGGTTGATGAACGTCACCCTCTATTTCCGTTTAAGCCTAGAGGCCATGAGATTAGAAGCTTCAGGTTGCTAGCATCATTGTGGTAGTCACTTTAGGGTTTTTAATTGTGCTTGCCCTGCATTATATTGTATGCCATTTGCTTGTTTAATTATGGGCATTACTATGGGCATCAACTTCAAATAAGTTCTCTCCTTTTATTTCTCTCTCCTCTCTCTCTCCTTCTCTCTGCTTTTTAACACGTTACTAAAAAGCAATAGTGTTCCAAAAAGAGCCCTGAACTTTGAGGCAGAAAACCTTGGTTACAAAGTCTAATTTTTCCATTTTGTGTTAATAGCCACAATACACTGAACTCTTAAATTGTGCCAGGAACTATAAATCGGTTCTGAAAGAAAACTATTATTTTCATTTAAAAATAAGGGAACTTAGCCTCCAAGAGTTTAAAAGGAAAAAAATAATTCCAAAATGATGCCACTAGTAAATGTCAGGGCTGAAATTTAAAACCATACCTGTTTAAACCCACATATCACCAATTATGCTAATATTCTGAGGGCACATGGTTAAATTATTTAGGTTCTTTGAGTCTTATTTTTCTCACCCATAAACTGATGAGGCAGGGCTTGGGATGGTACATTAAAAGATTTTCAGCTTGGGGCACCTGGGTGTCTCAGTCAGTTAAATCACTGGTCTGATTCCTGATTTTGTCTCAGGTCATGGTTTCAGGGTCTTCAGATGGAGCACCCCCCTCGCCCCCACTCCCCTGTCAGGCTACATGCTGAACCAGAAGCCTGCTTAAGATTCTCTGTCTGCCTCTTCCTCTGTCCCTCCCAACCCCCACCCCCCCCACTTGCAAGCATGTGTGTACACTATTTCAAAATTTAAAAAAAAAGGAATTTAAAAAAATTTTAACAATAAATAAAAGATTTTCAGCTTGTGTGGAATCCTTGATTCTGCTATCTATAAGTTTATAGCTTCTAAAACCTAGTAAGTATCCTAATATTCTTTAAAATATGAATTTATCTGTGACGGTTTTGTTCTATAATAAATAATATAATCTTGTCTCTTATTCCATAATAAGAAGTTTCAAAAATACAAAACCATTTGTCACCCTTTAGGACTGGTGATTTTCACAGATTCCATTTCAGAAAACACCTATGTGCTCACACAGACCCCCTCCTGTGCAGAGAACTTACTCCTCCACTTATTCTAAAGCTACAGTAACATTGTGGTACCTGTATCAACATTGAGAAACAGAACTAACAGAATAGAGTCCAGAAATTGACTTACACAAATATAGTCAATTGATTTTCACGAATGTTCAAAGACAATTCAGTGGGAAAAGAATACTTTTTCAAAAAATGGTGCTTGAATCATCAGACATCCTCATGCAAAAAAGAAGAAAAAGGAGGAGAAGGAGGAAAGAAAGAAAAAGGAAAAAAACTGATCTATGAATCATACCACATATGAAAATTAACTCAAAATTTATAATAGACCTACATTCAAATCCTAAATACATAAAATGTCTAAAAAGAAACGAGGGGAAATCTTTTTTTTTTACCTTATTTTGGGAAAGATTTCTTAAATACAACAACAAAAGCACAACCTATATAAAAAAAAAAAAAGATAAATTACACTCTCTCCAAACTAAGAATTTCTGTCTTTGAAAGATACTGTTTAGAGAATGAAAAGACAAGACACAACCAGAAGGGTGTTTGCGGATCATGTATCTGATTAAAGACTTGCATTCAAATGTATTTTTTAAAAAGACAACTCTCAAAACTCAATAATAAGGAAACAACCAACCCAACTTTAAAAATGGGCAAAAGAAAGGGCACCTGGGTAGCTCAGTCATTAAGCGTCTGCCTTCGGCTCTGGTCACGATCCCAGGGTCCTGGGATCGAGCCCCACATCGGGCTCCCTGCCTCCGCTGGAAGCCTGCTCCTCCCTCTCCCACTCCCCCTGCTTGTGTTCCCTCTCTCGCTGTCTCTCTCTCTCTGTCAAATAAATAAATAAAATCTTTGAAAAAAATGGGCAAATGAATTGGACAGACATTTCTTCGGAGACAATATATGAATGGCAAATAAGCACATGAAAAGATTCTCAACACTATGAAAAATGCAAATTAAAACCACCATGAGTTACATCAAGGTGACTCTAGTTATTAATACTGTATCATATACTTGAAATTTGTTAAGAGAGCAGATCTTAACTGTTCTCAGTTCACATAAAAAATGGTAATTACATGAGGTGATGTGTTCATTAACTTGATTGTAGTAATCATTTCACAATGTATACATATATTAAATCATCATATTATACACCTTAAACAAATGTAGTGTGTCATGGAAGAAAGTAATAAAACATAATGCAGTTTTCTGGTGGAAAAACCACCATGAGTTATCATCATTCTAGTAGACTTATTAAAATGAGTAGAATTGAGAAGTCTGACCACCCTAAGGGCTGACTTGGATGTTGACTAGTGATGTTGATAAGGATGAAGAGAAACTGGAGGGCGCCTGGGTGGCTCAGTCAGTTAAGCGTCTGCCTTCGGCTCAGGTCATGATCCCAGGTCCCGGGATTGAGCCCCGCATCAGGCTCCCTGCTCAGCAAGAGCCAGCTTCTCCCTCTCCCTCTGCCTGCCGCTCTGCCTACTTGTACGCTCTCTCTGTCAAATAAATAAATAAAATCTTTAAAAAAAGAGAGAGAGAAACTGGAGCTCTCATCCACTGCTGGTGGGGATGTAATATGGTACTATGATGCTGGAAAACAGTTTGAGAGTTCCTGACAATGTTGAACAAGCATATTCCTCACCCATTCAGTCTTAGGTATTTACCCAAGAGAAATGAAGGCGAAAGTCCATAAAAGCTGTATTTTTATAGCAGCTTTATCTGTAGGAGCCGAAAACTGGAAACATCCTTAATGTTCACCAACAGGATGGACAAATGAATTATGGTATATTCATTGGATGAAATACTATTCATCTATATAAATAAATGAGCTATTGATACAACATGGAGACATCTGAAGATAATTATGCTGTGTAAAAGAAACCAAACAAAAAAGAATATGCATTGGTATATTAGATTAGCAAAACGAGTGAGAATGGAAAAAATTTCAGTATTTTAAGAAAAATTTGAACTTTTTTTTTAATTGGCAACTCTTATAGTCCCCCTGATCTTCCAGGGAGAAATCATGTAATATTTCTAGTTGAGATAAATCTTTGAACAAATATTGTTTTTAAAACTATGTTTTAAAACATACATATGTCTTATAATAGTTAAAAACATAATAACATAATATTTTTCAAGATCTGGGTTTATTTTCTAATTGAAAATCAATTTTCGCTAACTAAATGCACTATAAATTATTTTGTTCAAATTAAATTGCATTGCTTCCAATAAATGTTTTGAAATTATGTGTGATGATTATAGTTTCAAAAATTAAATTACAAGTGGTAGTTTATAAAAGTGGATTAAGGGGCGCCTGGGTGGCTCAGTCGGTTAAGTGTCTGCCTTAGGTTCAGGTCATGATCCCGGGGTCCTGGGATGGAGCCCCACGTCTGGCTCCCTGCTCAGCGGGGAGTCTGCCTCTCCCTCTGTCCCTTCCCCTCGCCCTGCTCGTGCTCTCTCTCTCTCAAATAAATAGGTAGAATCTTACATATATATATATATATATATACATATTACATATATATATGTAAGATTCTATTTATTTATGTATATATATAAAAAATTCTATTTATTTATATATATATGTAAGTGGATTAATTCTTATAATGCTATAGATCATAATGATTGACTCAAATCCCCTTGCGTTATCTCAGCTCTGACAGAAACACTGAGTTGCTAGCATAGTTTCAATCCATATACACATTTGCCTCCTGTTTTTCTACATTATAAAGTGGCTGTCAGGTAATGTTGGGAAGAATGGATAGACAACATTGGGTTACAATGGTATGCATGTTCATATTTGCCATTTGAAGAAATGTAAAACAAATGACTGAATGGAAATATGTGAGCTCATGAATCACAAATAGTCTTTCCTGGAGCTCTGTTGCTCCAGTCTGTGCTCAAATATGACTGAGAGTGGTCATTTACCTGCCTCCCAGCTTCTTCTGTGCTGTGAGGGAACAGAAGCTAATTACTTTGGTTAGAAGTTGCAACTATTATGTCTGGATAGAACTGTGCTCTTTACAGGAGTTGCCGAAAATATACAAATGAAAAAAAAGTGGATATCTTATTGAGGAAAAGAGTATAATTGTGTCTTAAAGTAAAATTGCTTCTTTGTGGCAGTAGGTGAAAAAAAAAGATAGTAAACAGCATCATTAAAGCGAAGATTGGAAGAATGGTGATTTGTATTTGCCTTGATTTAAAATACTTGCAAATAATGAGCTTGAAAGAAGCATTAAAATGTGTAAAATTTTACAAAGTTAGTTCAATGTTTATGGCCTTATTCATAAGATGAAGAACTAGCTTGCTGAAAGAGAAAAAAGTTTTATATCAGTTGTATAAAAAAGGGTAAAACTAGAATTTGGTTTACTTTCAGTTAAAATCTATGTCTTTGGTGTAGTTTGTCTGGGTAACAAACCTTCCTTATCGTGAGAGACTGTTAAATTTTAGTGACTTTTTTTGCATGTTTCTGAATAATTTTTTAATCAGTCACTTCTGAAAAAGGCACAGACCCTAAAATTCTTTGTTACTTGATGCAAAGTAACCAAATGTTTATATTAAGTATGTTTATCTTAAATATTACCTCAAACTTTGTCTTTAAACACCCATGACTTATGCTCATGTCTTTTCTGCTTTGCCAATTATTTTTACTATTGCCTTTTTCAAATTCAAGCCCCTAAATCCCAGTAATAAAATATACTTTACACTCAACCTATCTTTGGGGCTTCCCAAGCTGCCTCTAGGCAATGCCCACAATTAGCTCGCTTGCTTTGCAAAATGAGAAAGCTAGAAATAAGTAGGTATGTTTGGCATTTTTCATGTTTTTAATTTACTCCACATTATTGTGAGAGCTGTCCTACTCATCAAACCCACAATGTGAGAAGAGCTAGAAAAATCAAAAGAGAAGCTCAACCTATCCAGGTTAATTATATACAAAGAAACTGATATCAATATGAATGCATTTACACAAATGTGTACTTTTCATGTTGGACAGAAGCAAAATCATGTTCATGCGCAAAGACTGGTGGAATAACTTTCAACAAATTGATTTTTAAAACATGTTTTATATCTAAGTTTAAATAGGCTTTTTATTTATAAGCACTCTTTGGGCAATTTTTTTTCAACAATGAGAGTCATCCAGTTAGAAAAGATGGTACAGAATCTGTTCTTAATTTTATATGAAATAGTCAGTGAAACCACCCCAACCCTTAAAGGCATTCAGATCAGCTTCAACTCACAGGCCAAGGTTGCTATGGATGACAGAATGGTCCTAGACTTCCTCTTTGAAGGTCAATGTGTACTCTTTGTAATTACTAATACATCCTATTGTACCTTAATTAATGCCTTGGACCAAGTGGAAAAGTCAATACAAAAATTTAAGGAAAATGTCATCTGACTTTAAAAGGTAAACTGATGGGTTCGGGGATTTGTTTAGCTGCCTGGGTCAGTCCCCGGCCCCTGGTGGCATGGCTGAGGTGGATACTGCAGATTGGCTTATCCTGCTGCTTGGAACCCTGTTGATGGTAGCCTCAATTAAGCACTGTGTGAGACAAATTGAATGGATCTGTTGCCAACCTCTGTTGGCCAGGTTATAATTAGAGTGCCTGACAATAATATACTCATGAAAAGATTTGCTGGATGCAAAAGCAGTCAAGAGAAGAGATGTGGATATTTTGGGAAGACAAATTTCCATGTGTATCTTCCAGCTCTGTATATTTTTCAAACAAAGCCCAAACAGCCCTTTGTTGAGGATGATCTTTTTAAAGATGTTGTATTGAAAACAACCTTGGAAAGTAGAGACAGTGTCTCACTCAAGATTTAGGAGGAATATTCATTTACTGGCCAAGATAATGAATATTAGATCTTCCTCTAGTACAAGGGATAGATTTTCTTGTAGCCCATTTAAAAAAATTTGAGTTTCCTTGGGCTCCTGGGTGGTTCAGTCAGTGGAGCATCTGACTTTTGATCTCATCTCAGGTCTTGTTCTCAGGGCTGTGAGTTCAAGCCTCATGTTGGGCTTCATGCTGGGAATGGAGCCTATTTAAATACATAAATAAATAAATATTTGAGTTTCCTGAGCTTGTGATGCCTCCCTTTTCACATAAACCCACTGTTGACCACCATTCACCAGTGTTCCTCTATGTTACCCCATCAGACTGGGGACATGAGAAACTGACACAAACATGAAGCTCACACTACTTGCTGTGCTGTGGGTCATAAAGTCCTTTGTCTCTGACCCAGAAATCTTGTGTCTTCTCTCTGCACCCATGAAACTGTGGCATTACTTTGTTAGCTTGCAAGTTAAAGGATATTATATGAAATAGTTGAAATCTGGAAAAAGCCCAAATGTCCATCAGCATTATATTGAATAAATGATACAAAGAAATACCAAAAAGCAATGAAATTAAGCTACTGCCTCCCACAAGAGCATTGATGAATCTCACAATTATGAGTAAAGCTAGAACAATATAATATGCATTATGTATAATTCCAGTTTATATACAGTTCAAAAGCAGGAAAATATAATAAATGGTGCTAGAATTTAGGATAATGATGACTTTTAGGGAAGACAGAGGAGTTAATGGTTAGATAGTGACATGAAGGACCTCTTAGATCCTGATAACATTCTAGTACTTGATGTGGATAGTGGTTATGCAGATATGCTTACTTTGTGATAATCTACTGAGCTGCATACTCATGACTTGTTTGATATTCTGGTTGTGTGTTATACTTCAGTGAAAAAATTAAATACACACTAGATATACATACATGCATACCAACCAAAATTCCAGCTCTTTTCTCCTTCAATTTCACACAGTAAAGTCTTTGTAAAAAGAAATGACTGAGGTTGCCAGCCTTATTTCTGGCAGAATTCTAAAACCAGAGCATTGCACTATTTATAATAATGATTAAAATCACTAATATTTTATTATTAATATCTTGAAAATAACAGATATTTGGTATTTACTAGATATTATTACTATACCAACTCTTTTACTTGGATTATCTCATTTGATTCTCCATTCTACTACATATAATGTAAGTTTAATAATTAATTATTTTCCTCATTTCCAGGTAGAGAAAATGAGTCCTAGGTCAGACAAGTTACTAGTTCATGATCATAAATCTAGCAGAAGGTGGAGTTATAGCTGAAATGTAGACTGTTTTACTCTGTACCCTTTGAGCTCATCCATGATGCTTTATTGACTTCTACTACAACATTTCAGATGTGGACATCTGTGATCCACTGAAAAGGAAAAGTTGGAGAACCAACATACAGTATTACCCCAAAGCTAAAATAAACTGAGCACTGAGAACCAATTGCTAAGCAAAGGGGTGTTGGTGATAACACTTTCTTTCTCACAGGAGTGAAGAGACTGCATCTAGCCAGAGCAGGTCATTAAGCTCAAGCAAAGGTTCACTGAAGCAAAGGCCCCTATTGTTTATCTCACAAAATAACTGGAGGGTTTTCCAGAAAGAGTGGAGCAAAAGGTAAATTGCCTTGTGGAAATGTCAGCAGGAAGGGACTGCACACTAGGGTCTTTTTCATGTACAATTGACAACAGCTAAAAATAAATCGAACATGGCAATGGCTCCCCATGTTCCGATAGCCCCAGGACGCTACTTTCATTTTAATAAATGATTGAACAAAGTGTTTAACTTCTTTCTGTTTTCAGACTGATTTTCAGAGGCACAGGAAATGCATTATTGAATATTTTGCTATGCCTTAGCTTTGAGTAAAGGGCTGATCTTAATAACTAGTACTAAGAAACTGTATGGATTCTCATTAATAGTATAGGAAATTTGAGTTGTTTTCTCATGAAACCTGGAGACATGTCCTCTGCCACCCATGTTCCTTCCTACTTCCTGGTGATAGACATAAAGCTAAGACTTCCAGCCAAGGGAAAGGTGCACCATTTGTGATCACAAAATAAAACGAAATTAAAAGACATCTATGAGAAGTGATTTTGTGATGATGCTAAGTGGAAAATCAGATTTGGGATTTGTTAACACAAAGCTTGCCTACTAGATTCTCTGCTTGTGAGTGGTTCTCAGAGACATGAATATATAATGACTATCTATTTGGATCCTTGGAGGGCAACAATGGCTAAGAATGGTGGGCCTCAGAAGAGAAGTTAAAAGGAAACAGAGCAGAGGTATAAAAGTAAGAAGTAAGATACAGAAATTAAGGGACAAAAGCCTTAAAACTAACAGAATGTGGAAAGAATAGTAACTTGAATTAGGAACTATGGATCTTATCCCAGTTGCTAGTTGTATCTCTGGATCAGCCACATTGCTTTCCTGAGCTCCATTTTCTCTGAGTGAAATGGAAGTGTTAGATTATATCATTTCTTTGACTTCTTCCAACCACTCCACATATGATATTCTATGATCCTAAGAGTGGCAGTGGTCAGTAGCATTCAATATACACTAAAGGAGGAAAGGAGAAAGTAGAATTCTCAATTTTTTTTTGAAATTTTTTATGTTATTATGTTATGTTAATCACCATACATTATATCATTAGTTTTTGATGTAGTGTTCCATGATTCATTGTTTGCATATAACACCCAGTGCTCCATTCAGTACGTGCCCTTTTTAATACCCATCACCAGGCTAACCCATCCCCCCACCCTCCTCCCCTCTAGAACTCTCAGTTTGTTTCTCAGAATCCATAGTCTCTCATGGTTTGTCTCAATTTAATTAGAAAGAAAGTCCTTGTGATCTTTTTAAAAACCTATGTGGTTGCCAATGTTAAAATGGAATGAATGGTAAGCCACCATATCCTAATTATAAACAATTGGGATAATCTCATCTAAAGTATACTAGATATGTAATCCATAGAGAGGGCAAGGTAAGATTACTCTGTCCAAATCAGGAAGTCAGTCCAGCAGGCGAAGGATAAATATGACAGTCTAAAGGAACTATGGGGAAAGGACACCAAAGAGGTAGAAATCTCGGATGGAAGGCAATCAGCTAGGGGACCAAGATATGCCCTTGGGAGAGAATATCATAAATGAGATTGCACACTTGCACAAGTAGAATGGCAAGATGGACAGCTGGAGCCTAATGCAAACTACTGCCTTAAACAGCAGATCTCCAAGGCATGCTCTATCCAACTTTTTAAAAGAGATTTCCTTATACAAAGAGCCTACCATATTGACAGTACTTCAGAGATATTGGCTCATTTATCCCAATTACTTAAGCTCCAGTGGGTCCAAGAATCTATCCTATGGGCATAGCCTGGCTTAAGATCGTGTTTTGGAGGACCTCAAGGTAGGTTCAGTTATGTTCTGTAAACTATTTTAAAAAGTAGAAGCAAGACTAATATAATTTAGCAAATCAACTTTTTGGAAAATGTTAATTATTTTAAGGGTTCATAACAAGGTGGTGACCTTTAGCCATCTGGAAAATCCAATTATGCAGAACACATCATGGTGGAGAAATAAGATATGATACAGATCACCTCTTCCATGGTATCCGATGACCGTTTCCACAAAATATCATAAGAAACTGACAAATGTACCTGGATTTCTTCACCCACAAATGAATATGTTGTTGAAAGCTTACCCTGTGCCTATTTGCTTGTTTTCTAATTGGTATGCAACTCTTTCTCTGCCTCCCGTGATAGTTATTCACAGGCTGTTGAGTACTGATTTTCATATGCTTTCTTCCTGCCTTGGACCAATGAAGCAATAAATAAGGAAGAAAAAAAAGGTAGGTCTCTCTAAACAGCACCGGAGCAGTAGAGCAGGAAATAGAAAGCAACTCCCCGAAGAAGCACATGCATTCATAGCAAATTCCACCAGCAAACTAGTAGTGTCATCCAGCTAATTATATGTAATTGTCCCCTATATTGAAACAATAAATAATGTGGGAGGCCAGTACTGCATGTTGGAGATTACAACTCTATATAAATAGAAGGAAAATAAATGAGGAGAAACTGAAAATAGGTAGTATGCACTGAAATTATTGTCACAGGCATTTTATAGCACTGCCCACTGGCATACATTTTTCTGGATGCATCCATTGAATACTACGTGTCAGCATACCAAAGTTAGAATGGAAGTTGTAGATTTTCCAAATTCTCAGGCAACTCCCAGCATTTTGCCTGGTATGAATAAACAGCCAAAACCACTACTAATATTTTGGTTTTATTAACATGGCCACCTGGCCAGGAGTAACAAAATATCAGAACTTTTTAAGTTTTGAAAAGATGAGCACAATGTTTTAAAATATAGCATAAATATCAGTGAATCTGGTTGCTGTCATTGGTGTGACCAGGACATTCATTGGTAGCAAATCTTACAGACAGTTTTACACATTGAAGGAATCTCTGTAACTTAGGACAAATATTCCAAATGAGAGCAGCAAAGCTACTAGTTCAATGTTATGGCAGCCAATGCTGATTATAAAGCCCCCCACTACTTCTTATAATTTCACTCTCAGCTGCCCAAGTTCATATCTCTATGCACAGAAAAGACAGGTCTTAGCCTATCCCACACTTTCTTTTTATGCACAGACATGTCTTTCTCTATTCATCTTACATCAAGTCTACCTTTCTTTTGTTTAAAGCAAAAGCTCAGGTCCTTCTGACTCTTCTCTAATCCCAACAGACCAAGGCCAATCTTATAAACATGTGTTTATAGAGACACAGCCCATCATCAGTTGCCTTTATTCAAGGCAGATAGCAGAGAGGACCAAGATTTAAATTTGGCATTGCAGGGTCCTGGAAGGCCAGGCCCTCTACCACAAATTTATTTTCATGACTGTCTTTGGTAATCCAAAACAGTACAAATTGTAGATGTATTTGTTCATTCATAGTCACATCCATCTATCCACTTTTTAATTTTCCCTTTCATTCAAAGAATACGTGTTGAGTACCTAATGTACGCTAGGCTTATGATAGGCCCTAGAGAAACAGTGATGAATAAAACATAACATCTCCCCTTAAGGAGCTCTTAGATGGGAGAAAATGAACTAAAATGCATTTTTATCCCTTATTAACAATTCAGACCAGTTCGTAATAACTTAGAAGTTGGAAGTGGAGAGAGAAGAAGCAATCAAAAGATATATAAACCAAGTTCAGTGTATTCAATCAGCTTGTAGTTTTATTGATAAAATAAGACAGCAAAAGAAAATACAGCAGGGTATGATAAAATGCTCAATTAAATAAAATCAATATGAAAATGCATGGTATAGACTTATATTTTTTGTTATCAGAAAACCTTTTATCCAATTTCCAGTCCACCTGACATAACTATGGGCATTGGAAAAGGGGATGAGATTGCAAAAGTAGGTTTGATAATGGTCATAAGCTCTAAGATGGAAACCTATGGCAGTTGGTCTTCTAAGTCCTGTCCCTGACACCTTTCCTAGACCACGTTGGCCCAGTATCTATGTTCCATATTATGTCAGGCAGACAAGGCTCCTAAAAAGCTGCCTAGGTGAGAGCATCTTACCAAATCATATCAATATTTCGTAGGCAAATACCCCAAAGATTTCAAAACCTGGGCAGACCCTTCTCTTGCACATGAATTTTCTTTTGTGTTACCAAATCAGCACCAGATAGCTGGCCTTCTTCGTTTCCAGATATAATTTCTTCTTGGAACTGTCCTAATAATATCTCGTTCCTTCCCACAGTTCTTACGTAGGAAGTAGGCATTCAAAGGAGATTGTGTGTGTTTGCTTGCTCGCTTGCTTTGCGAGGTTGGAAAATCTGTTGAGAAGAAGGTAAAGTCTACCAATGTACTTTCTTTTAATTAAGTAGGTAGAAGTTTAAAAAATTGTGTAAGTTACTGTATATTTGACAAATGCTCAATAAGTACCAATTATGAAAAGAAAAATATCTGAGCAAAGCATTGAGGAGGACAAAGGATAAGAAGAGAAATATAGAAGTCAAACATGAGGGGGTGCCTGAGTGACTCAGACAGTTACGCATCTGCCTTCGCTCAGGTCATGATCTCAGGGTCCTAGAGTCGAGTCCCACATCAGGCTCAGTGCTCAGAAGAAGTCTGCTTCTCCCTCTCCCTCTGCCCTCCCCCCCACTTGTGCTCTGTCTCTCTCTCTCTCTCTTTTGCTCTCTCTTTCCAAAATAAAGAAATAAAATCTTAAAAAAATAAAAGTCAAACATGAATGACAACAGTGAAACCTATGAATTATATGAATAGATATAAATTGTTATGATAAATTCCTAATGGGCCCATCCCTTTTCAAAAATTATACCCTCCCATATGAAAAAGGCTAATTTATAACAGTTTATCATTAAAAGATTATTTCTTTTGACAAATATTTAGTCATCTGATATAATGTCAATGAGGACCTACATTGCAAAGTGACTGATTTTGAAGCCAGTGGTCTTTGCTTCAATATCACTTTTATCTAGCCAAAACCCTAAACTTGAGAGAGAGCTCACCTAATAGTAAAAACCAAATGGATAAAAAAATCCAGAATTAGGAGGAGTGGCAGGAGAGGCAAAATAAATATAACAACAACAACAATGGGGGGAAAAACATACCCAGTAAATATATACAAAAATCCTAAATTAGTTACATGTAAGGAACACACAATGATGTAGGTAGTGGAAGTTTTTTTAGAAAGTATTTCTGTAGAGATAAATTTAGAGTTTATTTTAAAAGCCTGGGGAAACACAAAATGGTGGAAGGCGATGTGTGGGTTATGCCCCATGGTGTTTTCCTTTGACACTGGAGTACCTTTAAAAATAGCCTGATGGACCCACAAGCCCCAGGGACTAGCTGTTCCTAGCTAATTATCCAAAGACTTGAAGAAGCCAAGCTGTGCAAAGTCAATTCAACTTTGCCTAGTACAGCCTGAAGCTACTTTAGTTAAACCTCAGTCATGTTGTTTCTAATGAAAGGGGTAAAACAGAATAAAAATTGCAAACCCAATTCAATATAAGTGAATAAAATTGTCAGAGGTAAAAGCACACAGTAGCCAATAATTAAGACAACTACTACAATTGTTTCTCTAGAAACCCAGACTCAAAAAGAGATTGTTTTATATTTAATTCAAAGATTAAACTCATTTGACTGCGACTCATGCTTACAGCTTAATCAAATTGATGTCACGCTTTAGTTACAAAGAAAACATGTCATGGAAAACAAATTAAATGCCCATTAAAAGATATTTTCAATGAATTAGTTTTCATAGAAAGACATAGGAAAAATGCCTACAATATTCCAGTAAGTGAATAATAAGGATGTAATAGGGTCAGAAACTGACTTTTCCTTATCGAGGCTAATTTGGCTACTGGCTGCAGTGAATGTCTACACAACAGACACCAACATTGAGGGCTCCCGGATGATACCATTCCTCACGTGGGACAAGCCAGTCCCCTGAGAGCAAACTAACTGCTGGATTCTTTTTTTTTTTTTCTTTTTTTAAGATTTTATTTATTTGAGAGAGAGAGAGAGAAAGAGAGAGTGCACAAGCTGGGGAAGAGGCAAGCGGAAGGAGAAGCAGCAGGCTCCCCGCAGAGAAAGAAGCCCAACTCGGGACTCCATCCCAGGACCCCAGGATCATGACCTGAGCCAAAGGCAGTTGCTCAACCAACTGAGCCAGCCAGGAGTCCCTAACTGCTGTACTCTTTCATCATGAAGGCGGCAACAACTTCCCTTTACTACAATAGACATGTATTCTGGATATGCATTGCCTACCTTGCCCACAATCCTTCTGCCAACCTGTGGACTTGTAGAACATTTTACTCGTCATCATGAAATCTCCTACAATATAAAATATTTCTTTTCACAAAAGAACCCAAATCAATAAAGAAGGATGGCAGTGGACTCTCCCCTACAGACTTTCCTCATATTACCGTGTACAGACCTCATCACTCAGAGGCAGGTGACCTGACACAATGGTGAAATGGCCTATGGAAGATGCAAATACAATACAAACAGACTCAAATAAAAGACCCTGAAATGTTTGTGTTATATTTTAGAGGATGAGTTATGGTTTGAATAAGCTATCGATATAATGGTGCTATTTTTTTCACATCCAAAATACATAAGTAGAGGAACCAAGGGGTGGAAGTAGGAGTTGTTTCTCTTTCTTTTAACTCAATGATTGTGATATTGTGATTTATAATAAGAAATATATTTTTCGTCTTTGACCGTCTTCCTGGCACAGAGCTCCTAAAACCCTTGGAATTTCCTAAGTGATAAAAGCTATAAAGACATCTTGATATACATTAAAAACCCCTTTCAACCACACCTGAGTTTATGTAAATGAGGTAACTTTTGGAAATACTTAAGGATGGGGCCGGTTGCCAGGGGAACCAACCATGAGATTAGAAGGTTGGAACTTTCAGTCCCACCCACTTGACCTCCAGGAACGGGAGAGGGGCTGGAGGTTGAATCAGTTGCCAATGGTCAACTGTTTAATCAGTCATGTCCGTGTAATGAAGCCTCCATAAAAACCCAAAGGACAGGATTTGGAGAGCTTCTGGGGGTTTGGACATGTGGAGATGCAGTGAGAGTGGCTCACCCACAGAGGGCCTGGAAGCTCCTTGCCCCTTCCTGTATGCATATTTGTCCTCTGCATCTCTTCCATCTGGCTGCTCCTATATTATATCCTTTTATAAGAATCAGTAGTAAGCAGTAATCTAGTAAATAAAGTGTTTCTCTGAGTTCTGTGAGACACTCTGTCAAATTAATTCAAACTCACAGAGGGGACGCTGGAAACCTCCCATCCACAGCCAGTTGATCAGAAGCAACAGGTGACATCCTGGACTTGCAATTTATGTCTGAAGTTAGTGGGAGGGCATCTTGTAGAACTTTCTTGTAAAAAAAAGTGAATTATAGTCTCATGGTTAGCTCCAGAAGTGACACAAATATTAACATTATATTAATTACATACATACACACTGTAATTGTCACAGAAATTGTGGAGGATGCCTCTTGTTGATTAATATACATAATATATTAATTTTCCCTTTTTGAGCTTTTTTGCTTATTATTGGATATACAATTGGTTGATAGTTATCTACATAATTTAATGTTTAGGTTCAAGAATATTCAAGTAATTTTGTAGCTGAGTTAAAAGAGAAATGGACCTCACTTTGTGATTTTATTCCTACCCTATTTAGAGAGAAGGTAAGAGCATCTCCATTTGTCCAGAGAGTTGCATCTCATTAGGCAAGGGAAGTAATTTTTATTTTGTCACAAGAAGAGTCAAATATGTGTAGGATGATGTGGAAGTTTGCTGAATAACCAGAGGAGTAGGTGGTGCTGGTTTACTTATTTATCACCTTCTTTCATGTCCAAATTCACCTTTCTTGACTCTCCTTTGTAAAACTAAGTCCAAATTTCTGTAAACTCTGTACACCAGAAATCATTAGATGGAAAATGAAAGATAACAGAAAGGGGAAACAAGGGGATTTTCTTCTTTCATTTATTTGTTTGTTTACTGTTCCTACTATCGATGTGCCATCAGTGACTATTGGCTCTAACCACCAGTTTCTTTTGGTGTTGCCATAAACAGCTTCATTGTGCCTCTCACTCATATCAGAGAAAACCAGATAGCACAGCCCCCTCAAAAACTGATTACACATTTTGTAGGACCCTCTCTTGATCTGAAATGCCATCTGGAGATAAGCAGCACTCCCTGCCAAGAGTTCTGAGCACCAGTCCAAGAAATTCTAGTCTAAACACATAGGTCTTAGTAACCCCCAGTTGACTAGAGAATGTACCTAGTTGAGAAAATGGGCTGTGAACGGAGGTTACTTAAATCATTCTTGAGATATATCATTAATTGCCAGTGCAGAATTATCCAGTCTTCTCATCCCTTGCATTCCTAGCATTTGCTTATACCACCAGGTTGTAGATGGTGGGCCAAAGTGGAAGGAAACTAGTTTGGTGCCAACTCCATTGCAAGTCCTGAATACATGATCTAGGTAACCTTATGTTAGGATACGGGTTTACCTTGCGCCAATTATTCCCTTCTTGGCTGTTAGAGTCTTTGCTAAAATTCCAACACTCAGGAAGGGTTGCATCTAATATCTTATAACATATATTACCCCGGAGGGAAAATTGGCTGTATGATAGACAGCTATATTTGAGCTCAATATAAGATGAAGTATTTTTTAAGAACGAAAGCCAACCAATATGGTGTTGGCTTCCTCATGAGGTCATTAGTCTCCTGTAACTTACAATATTTAAGTAGAGACAAGATGACCATTTACTGGATTGCCATTAGAAGCTCGCTGAGTGAGCTGACATCCCATTTCTACATTTTATGATTTTTGGAGTTAGATGGCACTTTCAAGTGCATAGAACCAACATTGTTTTATTTTGTTTTATTTTTACTGATTCAGAAGCAAAAACCTTGTTAAATCAAGTATCCACTAACATGAACTGTTAGTTCAATCACTCACTCAACAAATATTATTTGAGGGTCTAATATGTATTATGTGCTATGCTAGGCACTGAGGAAATTAAGTAGAAAGACTGTCCCTGTGATCATAGAGCCGACAGTGACAGAATGAGGAAAACAACCAAACATCTCTTGGGTATTTCTACTTCACAACACTGTCCTGTCTACTGAAAGTTCCTCATTTGAAATGGATCATAAACCAATATAATTTTTTCATAGATAATTTAAAATGACAAATCACTGGCAGTTTAATGTAAATCAAGTTAGTATCAGTAATTAATTCACACGTGTCACATTTTATATACCAGAACGTAATTCACTTATTACACATTGTCACATTTCAAAGAGTTGCCTTGCCTACACACACAGTTTTTTTTTTTTTTTTTTTCTGAACTACATCCTGCTTCTGTGGAAGTGTTCTTTTTCCAGTCCTGGCGAAAACAGAAGGTACAACAACAAATTTAGACTGAACTGCTCAGGACACAGCATGCCTAAACCCTATGCACTTTCCATTTGCAAAGTATTCAAATTCCTTTACGAGGAAATTCCCTGAGGAAGGAAGGACTGCCTGCAGAATTAAGAGCAAGAGGGTGGGGAGGGCATTTTTCTTTCAGCTGGTTAACTGAAAATCAATTTCCTATTTTAAAAGCAGACCCATCAAAAGCAAGTGTCCAGTTTTAAGCTAAGCTCTACAAAATGCTTTTCAATAAAATGTCTTTCTGCCTCTTTCCCTTTTCTCATTTCAATGTCCTGTTACATATTTCCGAAAGCTCAGCTTTCAAAACTTGATGTGTGCTATGATTGTGTGGAATGAAAAGCTCTGACAGGCCACAAAGAAAAGTATCACTTGCCTCAATCTCTGAGGAGAGGGCCCTTTGAATTAAGACTGATTCCACCTGCGAAGCCTTAGTGAGCCTGAATTGAAAATGCCCATGTGTTGTGGGTTTTCTTGCTTTATTTCTTTTTCATTTCAGGGTGTATTGTGGGCCATTATCCGATTTTCATAGCAGCATGAGTGATTACTAAAATGCTGTGAAAGAGAAACTAAATCCTTAAAAAGAGGTATTCATTGAAGCCTCCTAGGAATCATCCGCCAATATTCTCTGCTGATCATTGGGACTCAAAGCCGAATGTTGGAAACATCCAAAGGAATTTAACTTTATCTCACAAAGATATTTCTTTTTCTTTCGTTAAATACTTGGGGCTCTTGAGGCTGAGGGGTTTCTAATTTATTTTTATGTGTTTGCTGTTCTTCTTCTTTACATAGATCCATAACGTAGTCTGGCAAAGTGCAACGACAAAGGTAGGTAACTTTTTTGTCCAAGTAATTGTTCTTTCTCCAAAGCCCATATGTAGACCTTAACTCTGTGAAGCCCATTGTCCTTTGCCCTGAGGAAATGTAAAAGGAGGTTTTGAGCAAACTGTGACTGCAACCAGCTGACAGTAGTAAGTACAGCATTAGAAAAATGGAAAGTGGCTAGGGAGAGGCGATGCTGGAGATGGAAATGCTGCCTGTTTAGAGGTCAGCTGGACTGTCATTATGATGCTCTAGCAGAACTAGCAGGATGGGTCATGGAAAAGATACACAATGGCAAGTGATGCTCATTGAACACCTATAATTTGCGAAATACAGGATGTGGGCATAGAAGGGTGAATCAGATAGACTTCCTTTCCTGTTCAAAACTACAATATGTCACAAAGTGGTAGGTACAAAATATTATAGGAAGAAATGGATATTCAAGTATTATATGAACAATCCAAATGTCCATAAGCCCTTATTTTTTTTTAGGTTTTATTTATTTATTTGAAAAAGAGAGAGAGCACAAGCAGGAGGAGCGGCAGGCAGAGGGAGAAGGAGAAGCAAGCTCCCCACTGAGCAGAGAGCCCAATGCAGGACTCCATCCCAGGACCGTGAGATCATGACCTGAGCCTAAGGCAGATGCCTAACCTAATGAACCACCCAGGTGCCCTGTCCATCAGCCTTTAAATGGACAAAATGTGGAATATCCACCCAGTGGGATAATAATCAACAATAAAAAAGAACAAAGTACTGATAGATACTACCACATGGATGAACCTTAAAAACATCCTAGTAGGTGAAAGAAGCCAGACACAAAAGACCACATACTCTATGATGCACGTACATGAAATGTCCAGAAAAGGCCAACCCATGGGGGCAGAAAGTAGATTAATGGTTGTGTGGACCTGAGGCCAGGAGTTACGATTATCTGAACACAGCTGTGAAGGATCATGTTGGGGTGACAGGAATGGTCTAGAACTGGTTTATGGTAATTACTACACAACTTGGTAAATTCACTAAAAGTGATTGATCGTACACTTAAATACTTTATGGTATATAAATTGCAAGTCAATAAAGCTGCTGTAAAATGAATTCCACATGAGGTAAGAGGAAGATGAAGAGACCAGATGAAGGAAGAGCTTTTGAGAAGAGGATGTCATTATTTTCCCATTGCTGTTGTGACAAGTTACCATGGATTTGGTATCCTAAAGCAACCCGAATTTATTCTTTTACAGTTCCAGTGCTGAGAAGTCTGAAGTCCATCTCACAGCCTATAGTCAAATCAAGGCTGATTCCTTCTGGAGGCTCTGAAGGGAGACTGTTTCCTTGCCTTTCAGCTTCTAGAGGCTGACCATATTCTTCAGGGTGTGACCCCTTTCTCACTCTTCAAACCACATGACTCCAATTTCTGTTTCCATCTTTACTTCCCCTTCTTCTCTATGATCCCCCCTGTATCTCTCTTACCAGAAACATTTTGATTACATTTGGCCCACTGGAATAATCTGCCCATCTCCAGATTCTTAATCTAAAGATCAATATGGGATCCTAACTCAATCACTTCTACAAAATTCTTTTTGCCACATAAGGTAACATTTCTGGGTTTTGGAGTTTAAGATATAAAGCTATTTGGGGAGCCACTATTCAGCCTCATATAAGGCTCATTTTTCAGAAGAGATAAATTTTGAGTTGGATCTTAAAGAACTGATGCTTTTTCAGGTTAAAAAAGAGAGAGAGAGAGAGAGAGAGAGAGGAAGCTCATTCCAAGTGTAAGAAATGTTGTCAGGAAAGAAATAGGGAGAGAAACCTGAATATAGTCTGTGGAGTCAAAAAGCAACAGTGAATTCAGTTGTGGAAAAACAGATAACGTTTTTTTTTTAATCATTTTTTTAAGATTTTATTTATTTATTTGACAGAGAGAGACACAGCTAGAGCAGGAACACAAGCAGGGGGAGTGGGAGAGGGAGAAGCTGGCTTCCCACAGAGAAGGGAGCCCGACATGGGACTCGATCCCAGGACCCTGGGATCATGACCTGAGCCAAAGGCAGCCACTTAATGACTGAGCCACCCAGGTGCCCAAGAGATAACATTGTTAACTGCTCTCATTTTACATTTATGACTGGATTTTTCTCCTGCAGGTACTTTGCTGTACTGTATCCTCATCTGCTCCTATCTTATGGTTTGTTATGATTGTGATTCAAATTTGCTACAGTAGTCTTCAACTTTTAAATATTCTTCCTTGCCTACCCATCAACCTTCAGCTACTGAGTCAATGCTTTACTTCTTTATTATTTTCACAAAATGTCTTTTTTCTCTTCCTTTCTTACCAATTGCTCTGAAAGGCACACCAGTTTGGATTTTGTCCCCACTATAACTGGTCTACAAGGTCAGCAATGACCTCCCCATTGCCAAATCTAGTAGTCGATTCTCATTCCCATCTTACATGACCCATCTGCTGCAAACGACTTACCTGACCATCCTGCTCCCAGGGAACAGATCTTCTCTTGAATTCCCCTGCCTTCTACAGCATCACAGCCTTCTCTTCTTTCTTATCTCCATATATAGGTATTTCCAAGAATTCATTTACTTGTCCTCTGTCTTTTCTCTCTCTACAATCATTGTCTAGATTATCTCATCCACCTCATGTTCTTAAATACCATGTTTGCTCTGATGACTGCATTTATAATCTTATAACTCCCAGTTTTTGTCCTATGACTCCCATTTTGTGTCTATAGCCCCAACCTCTTCCCTGAAAACTGAACTTTAAATTCAACAAACTATCCTCTCTACTTGGGTACTTAATAGGCTTGTTAAACTTAATGCATTTCAACCAGAATTCTTGCTTCCTCCTCCTGCTCTAGATTGGTCCCTCTACCAATCTTTCCCTTGTTAATAAATGTCACCACCATCTATTCAATTTCTTAGGCCAAATTCTGCCATTGACCTTAATTCCTCTACTTCCCTCACATTTCACACCCAATCTATCAGCAAATCCTTCAGGTCATACCTTCAAAATATACATGTGGTTTGATGATTTATTAATACCATCACTTCTACAATCCTTGTTCAAGCATCAGTTTATTATCTACTTCCTCAATATTGACAGCCTTGTACCTGATCTACATGTTTCCAATCTTGATCTTCTCCATCTTATTTTTCAAAATGCAACCAGGATGATCCTTTTAGACATAAGTCACATCATGCTAAATCCTTGCTCAAAATTCTTCCTGTGCAGTCTCCACAATGGTTCTCAACAACCTCACACACTGGCCTTCACACCTTTGCACGGCTCCCTCCCCCTTTGCATCAGGGTCAGGTCTGTGTGACCGACAGAAGATGGCTGATGGTATGCCATTTCTAAAATAAGGTTATAGAAAACTATGGTTTATGTCTCTTTTTCTCTCTTTCTCTCATGTTTCCCTCTTCTTTTCTCTCACGTTACTCATCTGGGGGAAGCCATTTCATGAGAAGTCCTATGGAGAGGCTCACATGTCAAGGTACCAAAACCTTCTCTTAATAGCCATATAAGTGAGCTCAGAAATGGATCCTCCAAACACAGTTAAGTCTCAGATGACTGAAATCTTGGTTGACACCTTGATTGCTGCCCCTTAGGAGAGACCCTAAGCCAAAACCATCAGGTGCCCTGATTCCTGACTCACAGAAACTGTGAGATTAAAAAAAAAAATTGTTTTAAGCCTTTTAAGCTGCTCCATTTGCAACAACATGTTAGTTATGGGTCGACAACTAATTTCTATAGTAAACTGAAAAATAATACCTTTAGATTGTCTACTTGGAAAATAAAATGGAAAGATGAGGTGTCTATGTCATCTGCTGTTTTAATCTCTTATGGCTTTTTACTAATTTTGGAGAACTAGAAGTCACCTTTGAATTAATGGTTGAAATAAACACCACTTAAGAAACTTCTTTCGAGACTATTTAAAAAGTAGTTATGGAAGAATTGTCTACTCATTTAGTTTGATGGCTGGGTTCTGATAAACAAAGTATACAGTTGAGAAAGTTAAGGCAAAATCAAAAAATGTGAGAGGCCACTTTGTAATTAGCAGCAAGACAAGAAGAATGACAGTCTGTGGCCATTCATTTACTCATTTATTCTTCCCTCCCATTAACAAATATGTGTAATTTGTTAGCTTTTCTGGGACAGACACTGAGAGTCTAGTAGTTAACAAAGCAATTTCAAAACATCACAAAAAATACATGCAGCAGTGAATTACTCAATAAAAGTCCAGTTTTCATAAAGTCACAGCAATATAGGCACATGATTTTTTTTAATTGTGTAGCTGGTGTTTCAACATAAGCTGCACATAGTCATACTGGGAAACATCAACACTCTGTTAGATTTCCATACACTTGTCTTATGATTCAGCATCATTTTCATTTTTTGAACTACATGTGATGAGTGTGGGTAGATGTAGACCTTTTAGTGCCTGGGACTTCTAAGAACCAAATCCAGCAATACGTACATGATAAGAATAAGTGCAAGTTGCATGGGACCATGTAGGAGACATGTGTTATCATTGTAAAAAGGCTGCCATTATGAGGTGAACATAAGTTATGTTGTTCTAAGAAGCAGGGAGCAACCAGTCAGGAATTTGTAGAAGGCCATTCTAGAAAGTGCAGCACTGGCAAGAAAAAAAATATGGGGATAGTCAGAAGTTTATAATACCTGGCAGTAATAAAACAGTAATATTGCTAAGCGAGTTCTGAGAGTGCACAAGGGCCAGATAAATGAACAGGATTAGATGGTACACTTAGAGGAATTTGCATTTTATCCTGAGGCCACTGAGGAACCTTCTCAGTAAGAGCAACATGATTAGATTTGTGTTTTTGGGAAAATGACACCTGCTAAACTGTTTGAAAAAAGTATTTAGGGACCAGAGGGATATGGAGAGCAGTTATGTTGCAATAATCCAGGGGATTATATATGATGGTTATTTTGTCTAGAGTAGTAACATTAAGGATGGAGAAAAAAATGGATAGAGCCCATGGATATTAAGTAGCTCTAAGTGAGAGGAGGTGATGATTTAATAGAGGTGAGGTGGGGAGGATGGGACCAGAGTCCTGAATGGTATCCATGTTTCTCACTCATGCAATTTGGAAGATGTTTGCACTCTCCCCTGGGATAGGAAACACAGACAGCATGGGATTGCATTATTATATAGACTAAGTTACCAATTCAAATTATGTGAGACCTATTATCACAACAGCACTTTTCAAAGTGTGGTTCCCAGGTTAATAGAACTGCCTTAGTAATCTGTACTGGGAAGGGGGCAGAAAGGAATGGAAAGACACAGCCAGGAGGCCATTACATGTCTCCTAAGATGTCCTCTTCAGTGTCTTCCAAAAAAGCAAATACATGTATTTGTCAGTGTTAAGGTACAGTGACAAACTGAACACCACAGAAGCAACACTCTTCTGTAGGACTAAAATGTTACCAATCACCTTCATGTGTAGCTACCTTAAAGCTACTTTTATATCTCATCTCTTTTTATCCTCCTGAGAGGTGAAGACTGTCCAGAATCTGTCATTCACTTTTTCTATATTCATACTGTTTCCATATACATCCAATGACAAGCTTGTTTTGGGACTTAGAAAACCAGTATCATATTATATGCAGTCTTCTAAAAACTGCTTATTTCCTTCATTAAAATTATAATTTTTATATATGAAGCTGTAAACCTATAAGTCATTCATTTTCTCTTTCTGTTGTGTTAATATATTGAACTTTATTTACCCATTCTTTAGGAATTGTTTACATTATTTGGCTTTCATGAAAAATCCGACTATGTACAATCTTTAACATGATTCTAGATGCTCCAGAACAAGTGTTTCTACACTTACACACGGGGTCAAGGGATACACAAATCAATATGCAAATGTTCAACTTTGCAAGATAGTGAAAAATTATTTTCCAAGGTAATTACCCCATATCTTAACCCCTCCATTATTGTGCAGGAGTTCTCATCCATGTCAGTTCTTGGTACTTCGGGATATCTTGCATCCATGTGCAGCTTGCCTCATCAAGCCTGGGTGGTGGCCACTATATAAGGCCGGCTGGGATGACTACTGGCTCACTATTTCACCTGAAACTGTGGCTCATGCTGTGGTTTCTGTCACTGTTGTGTGAGTCCCCAGAAGCTGCCCAGAAGAACCAGGAAACACAACCAATATGTGCAGAGACTTAATGCTGTGTGGAATAATCTTTGACCTGAGAGACAGAACATGGGAAAGAGCCTGCAGAAAAAAAAAAAAAAAAATCTTCTTTATTTTTTTAAAGATTTATTTACTTATTTGAGAGGAAGAGTGGAGAGTATGCGTGCACAAACAGGGGGAGGGGCAGAGGGAGAGGGAGAGAGTCCTCAAGCAGACTCTCTGCTGAGTGCTGAGCCTGATGCAGGGATCCATACCATGACCCTGAGATCATGATCTGAGCTGAGTCAGATGCTCAACTGACTGAGCCACCAGGAGCCCCAGGAAAAGTCTTTTCTTCTTTCTTCTTTCTTCAAAACCCCCAGAATTGTTCTAGAATCCACTGTTTTTAGTTGCTCCACTGCATTCCTTTAGCCTCTATGGATTCACTCCCATTACCAAATATGGTGTGTTTTGTTATTATTATTGTTACTATTTTACATTGCTTTATGTGCCTTCACTTCTTGTCTGTCATACTTCCATTTTTCCCTCACATTTGTCTACCTGGGATTATATCTAAGTAACATTAGCACATCAGTTTGTCTAGGGAATTAAAGCTAAGCAATGGGTAATCTTCTTCTTTAGAGAGTCCTGACTATTCTTGGAGTTTGCCTTTTCATATAACTTTTACAGTCAACTTGTCCTCAAAAGCCATGACTGGATTGTCATTGGAACTGCATGAAATTCGTGAAGCAACTGGGGGAGATGACAATTGCCATCTTGTGAGTCAATGTTTATGCATGATCATAGTTATATCTCTCACTTGTTTAGGTCATTTTTAAGCTTTTTCAGTTAATTTTCTGCAATGAAACATCTTTTGTTAGCAGTTTCCTTAGACACTTTAATTGTTTTTGTTATTTGGATGGACTATTTTTCACAGATTGTCTACATATTTGTTGGTGGTGTATAGAAATGCATTTTATTTTTGCATATTGACCTAGTGCTCAGCCACCATTCTAAACTGTCCATGAATAAAGTACCATGTCCAGATTAGTTTTAGCAATGAGTTCTGGTGTCATTGTTTATAGATGGTAATATTTTCTACACAGAAAAATGCCCTATAAAGACAAGAAATAAAACATAATTCAATTTTCATGTAACGTCTTTCTAAGGATTTGAAATTTTCATTTAAATTTTCTAATTTATCGGTTTATGAAGAGACATATCTACATTTCTAGATAATATATTAAGGGGAAAAAATGGAAAATATGTTGAGCATTCCAGCAATGGTTCAGCATAATCCTCTGTAATTTCTAATCATATTAATTCATAAGCAGTCACTGACATATTCAGCCAAAAATGTATTCTAGTCACTGTGCATATGCATTGTATACATTACAGTATGGTACAGCCATAGACCCATAAGGAGATTACAGTTCCATCAAAAAAATAAACTATAAGAAATGAACCTAAAATAACTAAAATCCAAAAGAGGAGGTTCTCCGTGAACCATAAATGGCATAGAGATAGCAGTGTGAACACTGAGAGGAAAGACGAGGGGGTTGGGAATACAGCGAGAATCCTCGGGTATGGATTTCCTGCCATAGTCACCTTACCCAGGTTTAATGATTTCATTAGTGTCATTTACAGGCTATGATGGTTATTCAGGGACAGGACAGTGACAACAGTGCCATGGAAGCGTGGAGCTCCCTGGCCCCTCTGGGCTGGGGGGGCAGGCATGGAGATGGTCCAGCAGCAGGCAGTTCCCATAAATCAAGCTGGCTCCAGCCAAATGTGGGCAGGGCTGATTGAAGCATTTTAAAGAAATGTTTCAACAATTTTAAAAAATGATCTGCAGACTCCTAAATAGCAGTTTGGTGCTTGGTGAGCAGTTATTTTGAGTAAGGACATAGAAACTGGCAAATAACAAAACTGAAGATATTTTTAAAATATATTTATTAACTATCGATTTGTTCCTGTGTTACAGGTGCCTGCTATATATTTTATAAATAGCACTTAATTTATATAGAAAAGAGGTAGATATTATCATCTCATTTTTCTAAGTGGATATCTCAATTGTAGTTGTCAGTTGCCAGCACAGGAAGCTGACTCTGGTTAACTTAACCAGCAAAATTAATTGGCAAGAAAGCTGGAGAAGTTACACTAGAAAATGGACAGAAATCAAGAGTTTAGACAGAGGGCCCATAGCAAAAGTTACCCCACAGAACAGGGGATACTCCTCTGTTTGACACTTTGCTCAACTCTTGTGCCCCTTGGCTCCGGACAATCACCACAGCTGCTATTGGACACTATGCAATGAATTAATCATTGACTATTCCTTCATCTTGGTGGCACTCACTGAAGCCTCAAAGTTGTAGATGAGAGTGTCCAATAATCCATGTCCTGGCTGCTGGACAGGAGAAAAGAGGAAGAAAGCATTTGCTTTTCCTCAGCTCTCCGATAGAAAGAAGTTTTATGATTCTCACATGGACTCTCAGAATTGGATATTCTCCCCCAAATTGAAAGGATTTCAGATGCCCATGGGCAATGCACACAGATGCCTTTCTCAAAATGACCTAACTAATGAGCAGAGCTAGTATTTTTCAGTCAGATCTGTCTGAACCATACCCCATGATCTTTACTCTACACGGAACTGATTCGGTGGCAATAAATTCTGCAAAAAAGTTTAGTTTTAGAAAGTGGCATGATTTTTACATCAGTGTAGTGAGGCTAGGTCTCCCATTGAACACCTCCTCTATACAAGAGGATGCTGGGCGAGACAGAGTGGGGATATATGGTCTTATATTCTTAGCATTTATGGTCTAATTAGGAATCATGTTTTAAAATGTCTATTCACTACCAGGTGAATGTCAGTTCTGAAAAGAGCTACGGGCATTCAAGTTGGTGAGATAACACTGTGAGTTGAGACATTCCAGAAAACTTTACAGGAGAGGTGGCTGGAATTTCAGTATGCAGGGAATGATATTTCAGGCAAGGGAGGATTTGCTTATGCAACAATATATGCAGGCACAAATCTATCAGACTGTAATGCAGAACTTTCTGGATTAAGTTCATGATGTCATTAAGGAAACAAAAGAGTTGATCGTTATAGCCACTGGAGTGAAACCATAAACCAAATTCCAGTCATCAGAATAATGGGTAGGATTGTGGGGTGTCAGGAAGCCCCCACCAGTTCTCTCAGTTTGAAGGACTCTATTTCTGGAGAAAAGGGCAAGGGACTGGATACCAAGCCTGCAGTAATTAGCAAACAGCCTCGAACAAATGGGAAGAAAGAGCAGTCAGTCCAGCTAAGATGTGCTCTCCAGGAGCTTAGAGACCCAGAGAGCAAGTTGCTGGCTAATAAAGGGCATGGACAGCTTTGGGCAAAAGTCAGTCATGAGAGGCCTGAAATACAAATGCAAACTTTGTGTTTTGTTGCTTCAGGATAGAGTTCCATTATGCTGGCTTTGACCTTACGAGAACATTGTCAGTGGCCTTGGAGCAAAAAGAGTAATGCTCCTTTCTGAAGTGAAGCCAAGAATAATGCTTCAATAAAGAACGATAAAGCAAACTCTAAACCAAGGCTGCATCCTACAGATGTATCATTCAGTCCTTCCTACAGCAGGTGCCCTGGAAAAAGAAGTCTCTACTTAGACCAATGATACTAACAGGAGGAATGAAGCCCCCGTTGCCCAGAAAGACTTCATCACTTCATAATTAACAGAAAATATACTAACTTCTTGGAAGTTGTACAATCACAAACAAATGTGAGCATGTTGAAAGAAGGATAAGTAGCAATAAATTTCAGAGCTCATTAATTTCCATTCAGGCTTCACACCTGCTCTTCTCTTTTACTGTATCTTGGATCCACTCCATACCCCTGCCCTGTACTCCTACACGCTCACACCTTTCACCCTTCCCCTTATACAGCTCCCTTGGCACCCCCTCACAACGCCAACTTCTTTCTATTTTTAAAGGTTAAGTTTAAATGTCACCTCCTGAGACAGGACTTCCCTAACCTCTCTCTAGCTAATGTAGGTTAACTCTTCTCTATCATAGCATCTTATTTCTCCAGAATACTCATCAAATACTTACATTTATTTACTTCTCTCCTTGCTTATTTTCCATCTGTTCTAATAGGCTGTTAAATTTATTATTTTTTTAAAGATTTTATATATTTATTTTTGAAAGAGAGAGAGAAAGAGCACATAAACTGGGGGAAGGGGCAGAAGGAGAAGCAGACATCCCGCTGAACAGGGAACGTGATGTGGGACTCAGTCCCAGGACCCTGGGATCATGACCTGAGCCAAAGGCAGATGCTTAACTGACTGAGCCACCCAGGTGCCCATGCTGTTAACTTTAAAAGTCCAGTGATCAGATCCTTTATTCATTGCTGCATATTCAGTGCACAGCAGAGTGCCTGGCCCTTAGAAAACATTCAATAATTATTTGATGAATAAACAAATGAATGAGGAATCAAAAATTTCCTAAAGTTTTCTTCTGAGTCACTCGCTAGCCATCAAACAGATGTTAATAGATACCATGCACACAAGGAAAAGAAGGAAAAGTAGATCCAAAGGAAACTTAGAGATCTGACCTTGAGCTAATTTATCTGGTTTTGTTCCACTTTTTGCGAAAATAAAAATCTCATTACACATGCAAATGCGTATCAGAAGTTTATTGCTCTTTATGTAACGGTGAGTGTTGATATCCGAGGAGCAACACCATTTTTCACTATTCCACCACACACTGCTTTAGACATAGTGAGTGATTGGTATTGTTTATTGCATTATTATTTGAATGATTAGATGATTACATGAATGAATGTAGAATTAAGAGTGATATAATAATGCATGGAATCAAGAGATTTTTCTTTGGGCTATGAATCAAATAACCAAAACGCAAACACAGAGATGATTCTTGCTTTGAATCTGGCAGGATCCAATTAATATTTATTAGGTAAGGAATAGTGTCTCTGGCTGGGAATTTAAATTAACAAGCAGATGCTTTCTCTAATGTTGCAAGTATAGGTTGGCATTTTTTAGCCCGGTTAGCAACACATCACTCCGTTCCATGGCTCTGTACTCTACTTGCATTATGCACACAAAATTGTGATATTTTGGCTATAAGTAGTACTTGGAGGGGTAGATGGTCGAGGGCAAATTTAGCCTCTTTCTGGGAAAGACAACTCACGATGTTTCGTAACAGCCTGGAGACAGTTCTCTGTTCACTGCTACACTGACATGCAGGAAATCAATGCTATAAAAATAGATTTAAGGGCATCACTGTTTTATTCTGTATGATAAAATAATTGTGGTAGGTTAAAAAATCTTCAGTATGCTTTAGAGTATTCATGAAAATCTGTTTTCAAACCTAATGTGTTTTACTTCATTCTTAATCTAGAACAAAAGTCAATTATTTCCGAAGTTTTTAAAGGGCAGCATAAATTGTACCTCTATTTTGATTGTAGAATGCATGTGAAATGCCTTCTATATGGTGCATGGAATGTAGTAAACTCTCAATAAATGTTCATTTTTTTCCTTTCCATAACACTTGAAAATGACAATTTGCTCATGAATTTTTAATAGTTATTTATGAAGCTCTCAATATATTTCAGACATTATATGAGTGCTTTGCAGACATTATCTCGGTTCATTCTCATTCTCTCTCTGTGAGGAAGAGACTATGATTATCCCCCATTTCCCAGGTTAAAGAGGTGAATTGCTCAACCAAGTCAATCACAACTAGTAATCCAGGTCTGTGTTATCTCAAAGTCCATGCTAGTAGATAGATACTTTACCACCTAATTAAGAATGTTTACCACATAAAAAGAACTGGCATTTTTATTTAAAGCCTTACTTTTAACAACTCTATTGTGATTCATGTGTTTGTGTAAAATGCCTTATATTTTTAATTAGTGATGGACTCCACAGAATGAGAACTGTTTTATTCTTATTTCCTTATGTCTTCCACAATGCCTGAGATATAGTCCATGCTTGATAGATATTTGGCAAGTTACTGAGTGAATGATTCCAGAAAAAATACGTAACATGAACACTGCTTGTGGGGTGCTTAGTGTCTTCCTATGAGAAGTGCTCAGGCTGAAGCTGTGTGGTCACCTATCATGGATGATTTAGAAAGAATTAACAAATTGTGGGAGAAATTGTCCCAGATGATGATGTGAATAATTCTTGCAAATTAAATGATGTGCAACTTGTTTCTACAAATGTCAAGGAGTTCAGAATCTTATTTATGTTATCCTTTAGTAAATTTTTCTTGCCCTAAAATGTATGAATTAGAATCTAGGAGAGAAAAAAATGATCCATGCTATTCCCCCATCATTACCCTCAAACTTCAGAAAGTCCTTTATTGTTCCAAAAACCTTGCTCCAATAATATATAATTTCTTACACCGTTATTGCAGTCCATTTAGACTGCGATAACAAAATCCCATGGACAGACTGGGTGGCTTATAAATAGCAGAAGTTTATTTCTTATAGTTCCAGGGACTAGAAATCCAAAATCAGAATGCCAGAAAGGTCAGGTTCTGGATTGCAGATTACCCACTTCTCCCTGTGTTCACACATGGTGGAAGGTGATAGGGGGCATGGCGGGGCCTCTTTTACGAAACACTAATTCCATTCTTGAAGGCCACACCCTCATGACCAAATGACCTCCAAAGTTCCCCATCTCCTAATGCATCACCTTGAAGATTAAGAGTTCAACATATGAATTTGGGGAGGATACAAACATTCAGATTATAGCAACTGTCTTAAGAAGTAACACTCCCATGGTCACCGTTTCTAACTAAATTATATGGAACAAGTGCACTGGAAAAATCTCAGTGTGTTTGGTAGAGAAGATAGGTTTCCCAAGGCCCCATCTCAGACCTATTGAAGCAGCATCTTCAGTGGTAGGGCCCAGGAAATCACTTTTTATCCTGTTTCCACGTGGTTGAAATGATCACACTGTAGCTTGAAAATTGCTGTATTCATACTATCGAAAGACAAGAACAAAACCTCAAGCCACATACCTGCCCCCACTTCCACCCCCCCCAAGCATATACTATTGTCTCTCCTTCCCCACTGTGCAAGTAAGGATTCTCCAGAGAAGCAGAACCAAAGGGATGTGTGTAAATAGAAAAAAAGAGAAAGATAGAAACAGACAGATTTATTTTAAGAAATTGGTTCATGCAGTTGTGGAGTCTGGCAAGTCTGAAATCTCCAGGGCAGGCCAGCAGGCTGGAGAGCTGGGAAAGAGTTAACAACATAGCTTGAATCCAAAGGCAGTCTGGAGACAGAATTACCCTTTCCTCAGGGACTTAGGGCCTTCAACTGATTAGATGAGGTCCACCTATATCATGGAAGAGCATCTGCTTTACTCAAAGTCTACTGATGTAAACATTAATCTCATCCAAAAAATACCTTCAGAGTGACATTTAGACTGTCACCAAATATCTAGGCATTGTGGTGTCACCACACTGACACATAAAATTAACCATCATACACAGCAGTAGCATATGAGAATGTTCAAAGGATTGCGTTTGTCATGAGGGCCCACAGAGAACAAATGAGTCTGGACAGAGTGCTCCCAGACTCACAGTTTGATAGTGGCCCTTCAAGCACAAGGCTTTCTGTAGCTTCATTTATCTCCAGTGGAAAACGACCAGATGAAACTAAAGAAAAAATTCCAATGGTGACTTTTATGATGGTTTTTAATATTTTACACACACACACATATGCACACAAAGAGATTAGGATATTTAATATATCAAGTCATTACATTCAAGGTTTGAAATCTTTTTTTATCCTTAACCAAGAAAAGGATGGGGAAAAAAGAAACATAAGCAACAGAGACAGGTAACCTAGCTCTCTAGTCATGCCAAACTCAGGATGAGCTGAAGTTATCCCGTGGCTCATATGACCTCAGGGTTTCCTTCCCCTCCCAGTCCCAATTCAGTCAAAGTTGCTGGCAAGTTGGAATTCCTTGAGAAGGAGAAATATTCCAGGTAAATGTTTTCCTCCTGATGTTTGAGTTAGAGAGCTCATTTCTCTAATTCACTAATGGAAAGATTTAGCCCCAACTCCCATGGGCCCTCAAGTTACCATTTTGGTGCGCCAATGGATCTGCCAGAGAGCACAATTCAAAAACTTAACCTCCCCAAAATGCCTCCTTTTGCCTGTGAAGGCTACCTAATCCATGTTTTTTGGAACTTTTATCCTGGCCTTGATTTGGTGGACTAAATTAAGCAGTGTTAAGATTCTACATACTATAACACATGAAATTCTTCTTACTGGGCCTTTAGTTGAAAGCCCTCAAATTGGTTTTTCTTTCCTTGTTAATGGTAGAATGGGAACTTTTAAAGTATATACATGAAATTCCTCATTAATCATATGCTTCTAATTTGGCAAAGGCAGTACCTTTGTTCATTGTCATAATTTTGCCCAACTAATCTGCAGGAATTTTAGGTCTGGTGATTATTACATGGGATAAGATTTCACCCAGAGTGTTCTCATGGGATGTTTCTTAGAACAGAACCTAGAACGCATGCCTTTCAACCTCGTGGGATTCGTATTCCTGCTTCTTTTCTGCAGGTTTTACCCCCTGGCTCTCACAGGAACTCATGGATGTCATTGGGTCTTTTATTTTCACACAACTTCCTGCTGGGCTTTTGCATCTGTGGCTGAGAATGGCCAGGTGCAGAATCTCAGAAGTTGGTGACCCTGCACTTGTAAGTGAAAAAATTACAAATATTTCCTCTCGGGGATACCCATAGGCTATTGCCTTTATACCTTATTTATTTATTGAACTCTTCTTTCTGTCATTAAACTTAGAATATTAGCAAACTCAGATAGATAGATTAAATGACAGATAGATAGATACAGATGATGAAAGAAGAAAGAAAGAAAGAAAGAAAGAAAGAAAGAAAGAAAGAAAGAAAGAAAGAAAGAAAGAAAGAAAGAAAGAAAGAAAGGAAGGAAGGAAGGAAGGAAGGAAGGAAGGAAGAAAGGAAGGAAGGAAGGAAGGAAGGAAGGAAGGAAGGAAGGAAGGAAGGAAGGAAGGAAGGAAGAAAAAGAAAGAAAGAAAGAGAGAGAGAGAAAGAAGAAAGAAGAAAGAAAGAAAGAAAGAAGAAAGAAAGAAAGAAAGAAAGAAAGAAAGAAAGAAAGAAAGAAAGAAAGAAAGAAAGAAAGAAAGAAAAAGAAAGAAAGAAAGAAAGAAAGAAAGAAAGAAAGAAAGAAAGAAGGAAGACAACAAGACAGAAACAGAAAATGTTTCTAAGATAAATTTATCCAAATAGGACTATTTTTGGAAATCTGCTGTACTGGTTTTGGAGGTGCATTTTCTACCCAAAGCCATTGCTTCAGGTTATCAGGTGCCTCACTATTCCCCAAATTCTCAGTGTCATTCCATCCTCTCTGCTTTTGTAAAAGCTATTTAGAGCTTTCCTTGTGGTGTCCTCCATCATACACTCTCATCCTCCTAAATCCTACTTATCCTCCTAAATCTTAATAAAGAGATCTACAATTCTAGTTCCTCTAATTCCTTGGACCAACATTTATCTTTCCACACTTCTGACTGCCTTTTGCATATACTGGCAGTACTATGCACTTTGTACTTTAAACATACTATATTTTCTCTTAATTTTACTCTATTTGTTAGTCTCTTCTTAAAAATTGTAACAGTACCTTTTCAAGGTGCTCTTCACCTCATATAGGACCTAGTCTCATACAAGGTGTTCAAATTATGAGGGGATTGAAAATTGAAAATCTTAATCTAATGGACTCAAGTTATGTCCACATGATTGTGTGAAGTGGTGCATCAAAGACCTGCACATGGTAAGTCTTTTCTCTCTCTTTCTTTTTTAGAAAAAAGAAATCTATTATTTATTTGAAAGAGAGAGAGAGATGAACAGGAGGGTCAGAGAATGAATTAGATTCATAATTATGAAAACTTAGGAATATGTCACATGAAATAATTGTAGTATGTGTCATGTTTGAGAAAAATGTTGACACAATGGTTTCTGGACTTGTAAATATAACAAATGCCCATTTATTCTTTTTTGTATTCATCTGATTGTAATTGTTATCTATGACTTGGAATGGTCTTCCACAAATTTAGAATGAAGCTTTGGAGACCTGTAGAAATATCCACGACATGGCATCTGCTCTCTCATCTGAAGTAAAATGGAATAACTGGTATCTCCTAGTATGCAATGGAATCACAAATCAAAGGAGGCACCAATCTCATGCTCATGCTTCATTGGTCAGCCGTACTAGCTGAACAAAGCAGACATTCCAAATTTAACATCATAGACATTTATTTGTGACTTACTGCAAAAATTTCTCTTGGGAAGTTTTTTTTAGCAATTCCTTTTGACATAGGAATTTCCATCATGAACAAGGAAATTTTAAACAACAGAATTCATTTTCTTTCCCTTAATGTAAAAATTTTGGGAGCTGTTCCTCTAGTATATTTCCTTTCACTTTCCATGCTTGACTCCTGTAGTTTCTCCATCATGATAAAAATATGTGTCATCTTTTGAGACAGTTGGGGCATTCCTATAAGAAGTAAATAGTAATTATTGCCCCTTATCTTAAAAATAATTTTGGCTATTACAACAGAATTAAACATTAAGGCCAACTTTTAAATACAGAAGTTTTACAATTTTTTCCTAGTTATAATTGCAATGATTATGCCTTGGAAAATCTTGAGAAAATCCATTCTTCAGCCATTTAGATTGTTTACCAAAGCTCCATGGTTTCAACTGTGAACATACATCTGGCTGACAAAGATTTTGTCATATTTTTAGATACCTTTACTCACAGTAGGTCAATAGGCTATTTTCAGAAACATTTTCTTCTGGTTTAATAAAAATTGCAAGAGATCTTGCCAGAAAATGCAATGACAAGCACAGATGGTTTTTTCCTTTCTTACCAAATATCATTGATGCCTAAGTATTGGTGATTGGCAAGCCTGGTGCTCTATTGCTAGACACAGTTTTGAGCTAGGCAGTAAGTTAGCCACTGGAATGAGGTCACACAATCCCCAAATGCTGAGGTCATAAACTATGTGGAAAGGCAAGGTAATACTTGAAAACAGTGCTCTTTCAAGAAAGTTAGATTTTGTCCAGCAAGCAGAATGAAGGATTGAAGAAATCATCTCAGGGACCAAGCTCAAATGATGAACCCTTTTCTTTTCCTTTTATTTGGTTCTAAATGCCAGAAGTTGTAGAAACAAAAATAAATGTAATGATTTAAAATTTGAAATGTTTGGTTGATTTATATCAAAAGGGGTTGTTCATTTTTGACACTATCTGAAATGTTCTTAATTAAAAAACAAAAGAGAAGAATTTTTAAATTTGCAAGATAGATTACATTGCAAACTCTATAATACCAGAAAACTGGTTGGATTCCAAAATACGCTGAGAAGTCACAGATTGGAGATATGATTTAAAACAATCGATATAAACTGTGACACTATAAATAATGCTCTATCCAAAAATATCCCCCAAATACACATAAATTTAATCTCATGCAAAAGAATCCTAATCTTAAATTTTATTTAGTAAAACACAAAGTTTATTGCAGATTTTTTTTGGAAGGATCAGGATGAGGCATATTGGAACAGAAGGATGGGGAGTGATGACCTATTTTATAGGCAAAAGACAAAAATAATGTGTATTCACAACTAGTGCACCTTCTTACCTCCTAAATAAAGAATAAACAAGAGGAGCATTTTCATGTAACAATGTTACATTTTTAAAATCCCTACCATAATCAAATTATAATTCACATGACTTTTAAAAATAGCCTTCTAACTGATATTCCTGTTTCAACTCTTCTTTTCCTCCACCTATGTTCTTTAGTGTGGCCAGTCATCTGTCAAAAAAACAAAGCTTGCCATGTTTGTGTATTTCAAAACCTTCAATGGATGACTAATTCTCAAAGAACAAAGTTCAAAAATTTAGGACATAAAAAAAGAGGCCCGTGGTATGGTCTTTGCTTACCTTTCTAACTGTATCCTTTACAACAAATTACATTTATAAAATTTCAGCCATATCTTTCAAGATAACGCCTACACTGTTTATTCTCAAATGCAAGTTCTTCCATTGTAAGTGAACTCCCATATTTTTCTAAGGTATTTCTCATACCCCTCCATTCTTTGGTCTTTATACTCCAGCCATAGCAAACACTAGCTATTTTTCCACTCACCATGCTATTTCATACCTCTAAGCCTTTGTTCATGTTCTCCTTGTGTGTGTTCAACCTATCCGGTTCTCCACCTGGCCACCTCAGAATCATGCTGTCCTCCAGGAACTTCTCTTATTTTCCTCTACCGTTTGATTTATTTTTCTCTTCCTGCACTCCCACAACACCCAGTTCCAAGTGATGACAGAAAGTTTGCTTCATTATATCAAACACATCCTTTTGAGTCTATTTCCCTTACTAGAATAAAAGCTGTATGAAGGCAGGGATTGATTCATCTACATTTGTATTCCTAGTTTCTAACAAAATGCCTGCCATATTATAAGGTCTCCATAATATATTTTTGGAATGAATTCTGTCTTTAACAAGGAGGAAAATCATTCAGGACCATGCATTGGGCAAACAATATTTTTAGAAAAAAGTAATCTGGCATAGCTTCATAATGGTTTATAATGCTTGCAATTTTTATTTCTATACAAAGGTATAAATTCTAGCCACAATTTCTGCAAATTGCTAAAACGTTAAAATTATCTAAGCATTTGGAATTCTATTACCTTGTCAAACAAATAGCATTATAAATCATCTGAAAACTTGGTTTTGCATTTCAAATATTATAAAAATGTTGTGTAAGGCTGGTGTCCTACAACAAGTTCAACACTGAAGTTAGAGGTGTAGGGAAGGCAAATGTGATTCTTGAATCAAATCTGCTAGCAGAAATTTAAAGAAAGGGAGTTGATCAGTACTCAGATTAAGAGGAAAAGATCAAGGTCTCTTAGGGAGAAACATAGATGGGTAGATTTCTCTGACCTCACCCTCTAGCTCCAAGAACAACTCAAATGAAAAAAAAAGGAAAGGAGAGTGGGGCAATGCTCTGCGGGTAAAGTGTGGATGAGCCATCCTGGTGGTCTAAAGATGGGCTCCTGGGTGTAAACAACACCGTGGTAAAGAGAACACATTAACATAGAGCATGAGTGTAATGCAGTGCTCTACCCCTGCAAGTAGACGGTGCTCTGATAGTTCATTCATTCAACAAATATCTTCGTATTCAAAACATTTTGGGTCACTGTGTGCCAGGCATTGTGCCAAGCTTTGGGCATATGGGTGTGAAGACGGAGAGATCACTTTCTCTTATAGAACTCACTGTGGATGTAGAGAATCTGGAGCATGTAGTGATCATAAATGACTTTCAGTGGAAATTGTATTATTTTCCTCTTCACTGTATTGACCAAATGATACTGACTTGTGAAATCCTTATAACACGAAATGTACATTAATTTTCCCATGAATATGTGATGTCTCTTTGGGCTCCTAAGCACGAAAAATAATCTAGAAAAAGAGAGCTGAGATAAAGCTATGAGTAAATCCTTTATTGAGAGGCGCAAACCCAAGGTGGTCAGAGTTGGGGGAAAGGAGAGTAAGATGAGATCAGGAAAGAGGAACAGCAAGTACAGGTGGTACATTATCAAACTGGCCCCAGCCTTCCAATAGAAAACAAATATGACTGGTTATTTGGTTCTGTAAGATGACTCCAGAGAGGTGCCTCAGAATTTCCTCTGTGTATCTGGTGACTTTTCTTTCTTTTCTCTTTCTTCCCTCCCTTCCTTCCTTCCTTCCTTCCTTCCTTCCTTCCTTCCTTCCTTCCTCCTCTCTCTCTCTTTCTCTCTCTTCCTCCCTCTCCCTCTTTCTTTCTTGTCAGCTGTCTCTCAATGGTCAGTCTTCCCAATTGAGTATTAGCTGTCAGAGTTACCAGAGGTGTGACCCACTCCCTCTTGGCAGGCACTAGGGAAGCAGAGTTACTGCAGTTCCTGCTAGTTCAATCTTCAACCTCAGAGGAGGTTTCTGCCATTGCTGATCTCTGAAGATGTCAGGAGGGGCTGGGGATTCACCACCACAGGAGTAGACATGGGGTGGTATGTAAACTGAGCCCAACACATGTGGGATATGTCTCACTGTTAGAAAAGATAGTACTTTGTGGTCCATGGACAAGGCATTAGGTAACATGGAACATAGTACGTTTTCCCTTCATAATTCTTCCCACTATATTAGGAAGAAAGTCTCAGCTGGTGTTATTCTAAAACACTTCTCCAACACTTACTTTTTTCTTTTAAACAAGCAAGAACAATTTTATTCAAGATTATTGCAATAGAGGAAAGAGATTGAACTCACATTGGAGTATAGCTGAGACAGCTGGGGATTGGGTGAAGGAGAGGGTGGAAAATCTCTAAGAGGAACTCTGGTTAATATGGGGAAAGAGAAACCTGACTGGCTGTCACGATCAGAGGGATCATCTCTAAACCGGCTTAGCAGGATTTTCAGTAAAACTGAGCTCAGCATTCAACTCCTTTTGTAAACAAAAAGAGAGCAGGTGAATACAATCTAGCTAAAATTTAATTACATTGCTTTAATTTCATAATATTTCTAGTATATTTTGTATGTTAATATATGTATTTCACCTATTACAGCTCTGTTGCACTTATGGTAAGTAGGAAGGGTATATATTTAATATCATGAAGAAAGATTTCCTTTCAAAATGAATTTATTTGAATAAAAAATCCCACCACTTTAAAGAAAAAAAATGACAAAACCATCATATTGTTGGTGATAGATAGATAAGAAAAAAAAAAATCCAAAAGAAAGAATACAAATGAAAAAAGGTTAGAAAATTCCACCTTCGTATGTTTGGACCTGATGTATGCCTAAGTATACATAAGAGAACTTTGTTATAATGACTTTTCTAATTAATTTTCTTGTTCTTAAGTTAAATCTGTATTTAAAAATATCAGGACTCACAGGCTTACAAATGGATTTAACTTTATAAAACAACTAGCATGCTTCCAAGCGCATAGTTGGTATTCTATAAATACTTTTGTCATTTCACTTTTACTAGCAATAGAAGTGTCCTTAATTTAGGAAATAAAGAAGAAAAGAATGAGCAAACAATCTGGTGCTGGAACAACATTTTTCTTCCAGGAGCCCTGAGAAATGTGCCACTTTAGATTTGCAGGTTTTCAGAACCAAAAACAAGTTGAGAGATAATCAAACCAATTCCCTCTTTGCACAAAGGAAACACCAAGACACTAAGGAGCTTCCCAAATCTACACAGCTAGTGGTTTAAAAAAGGGTTGAATTAAAACCTTATCTCCTGAGGTCTGGTTGGAGTTTTTTTGAACATACGCAGTGGTATGGTATCGTAAGATAATTCTTAATTAGGCTTCTAAACCCAGATGTCCCAGGAAGCAGACACATTTAAGCCACTTCACTTCCCTACGCAAGCAGGTCTCAACTAAGCTAATCCTTCCAAAGCATTTAATGGTATTTTTCATTCCCCTCTTCTCCAAATACTTCATTCCTCATGTCCTAGGACACCATTGTTTTCTGGTTTCCCTCTCACTTCTCTGGTCCCCAATTATTTGTCTACGTTATTACTCCCTCTTTTTCCTCCTGAACTTTAGGTTTGTTTTTGGATGTTTTTCTGAACTTACTCTAAATATTTGAGGAGAACTTCAATTATATGTAATGGGAATAATATCCTATAAAATACTTGGTGATCTGCGGCACTTGGGTGGCTCAGTTGGTTGACCTTCGGCTCAGGTCATGATCCCAGGGTCCTAGGATCAAGCCCTGAGTCAGGCTCCCTGCTCCTCAGGGAGTCTGCTTCTCCCTCTCCCACTCCCCCCTGCTTGTGCTCTCTCTCTCTGTGTCAAATAAATATATAAAATCTTAAAAACAAATAAAATAAAATAAATATTTGGTGATCTATTTTGTCTCTTGTGATGTATCCATTTTATCTATCATCTATTATATATCTCACATCTACCTATTATCTATCATTTTCTTTTGCCTTTGTTTTATTTCATGCAGGCACTAGTGTCACTGTTATGAAACCATGAGTTTAGTAATAAGTTAGTAACATGAGGAAGGGGAGGACTGTATCTCCCAGAACAAAGCCAGCCAATGAGGAAGGAAGAAAGCTGCAAAGCAATGGTTCTCACTGTTCAGGAAGGGAAAGTAGAAACCTTGCTGGTGGAGGTGGGGGCCAGCATCTTGAGGAAAGATAATTTCAAGATGTTGTAAGGGGTTTTCTGGGCTACAGTCCCTCATCTCTTTGGGCCTTGCTCTCGACTGGATGTGCTTGGAAGATGGTGAGTGTGATGGTGGGTGAGGAAGTGGGGGAGATCTTCAGGAAGATTAAAAACCTTAGGTAAGTTGAAAGGGAATCCAAATGAGGGGTGTTTCCCAGTTATATCTCTGGGAAGTTTGCAACATAGTTTTGTAAGAAATTGAATTGGTTGAAGAAGACAAACACATGGGTGGCCCTTAGGGAAGCCTCCCAGAGTCTTGGATACTCCTCAGTGGTTCAGAGAAAGCAGCTAAGATTACCCAGGCCTCCACAGAGATCCTAAGAGGACCAAGAGCCTGAATAGATGTGGAGTCATGACTATGGTATCTAGGAACATCCCAAAGTAAAAAAAATAAGGTGGGAGCCAAAGATTTCACTGGTGGCCAATGGGATACTCCAAAGGATAATATTTTACCAATAACACCTGAGTGGGCAAAGTACAGAACAAATAGAAATCAAGCCTGAACAAGTCCATGATACTAGAGACCAGAGAAGCCCCAAGGAATGCATGTAAAGTAAGGGTTCCTCCTCACTGTCCATGGAATGAGGAATAGACACTTCTTTCTGCACACAAATATAAGTCTAAAGAAACCTTAATAGAAAATGTGATTTTTTTAAGATTTTATTTATTTATATGTCAGAGAGAGAGAGAATAGGAGCAGTGGGAGTGGCAGGCAGAGGAAGAAGCAGGCTCCCCGCTGAGCAAGGACCCCAATGCGGGACTCGATCCCAGGACCCTGGGATCATGATCTGAGCCAAAAGCAGATGGTTAACCAACAGAACCGCCCAGGCATCCCAAAAATGTGATCTTTAAACTGGTTTTATACTCAACGAAATCATTCTATTAGCTCAAAAGTAACTTGAACCCAAAATGTTACTATTGCCCTTAACTGGTGACTCCTTCCCTCCTCTTCTCCCATGATCTTTGACAACATTTTCCAGTTGGTGGGAGTCTGGACTGTAGAAGCATATAATACAGACAATGCTGAAAATCACTTTTTTGGAGTACTGTGTACATTTAGATAACACTATTCACCTAATATTCATTATCTAAAGACAAATTTTAAAACTGGAAATGTAGAATGATGGCAATTCAGGGGAGCAAACCATGCAGAGAGTATGTTCCTCAAGGCTTGTGCTAGACCCTGGTGGGTTTTCTTTGCATGGATGTTCCACAAACACCTCATACTCAAAATGTCCAATGTTAAACCTATTTCCATCCCTTCTTTATTTTCTCATGATAATGACGTCCAAAATCAGGACAGAATCCTCAGAACAAAGTTTCTTGTTGATGTTAGATCAAAAAATGGTGAATAAATAAACACTGCCCCAACAATTGCCAAGGTACCAGTATTGGAGTTCAAATGGCCCAGCTCTAAAGCATGGTGACATTGGGGAAGCTTCAGTGAGACTTAGCTTCTTCATATATGTAAAGTGAAGCAAATAAGAACAACCATTACAGAGATACTATGAAAAAAGAAATAAGATAGTATAGTTAGAGGTTTCCTATCATTTCATTTTTTTAAATCTTTTTTAGAGAAACCTTGTAACGATTCAAGATAACGCTCTTCCAACTGATTTGTCCAATTTATCTTTTATTTAAATGAATTCAGTTTAAGCGGATAAAAGGAGAATTTGAGGTAGCAAGTATAGGGATGATTCAGTTCATCAATTTATGTCATTAGCAAAATAATGCTGAGACTTTGTAATGTGCCATCACATAGACTTTTAAAATAAATATGCTTGAGACATTGTTATTTAAATAGGCAAAAATCTGATATACCCTCATACAGTATATCCAACAAATTCCAAATGGCTCAGAGATTTAAATTGAGAAAGAAGAAAAAAGAAAAGCCATGCAAACACTAAAACAAAATGTGAGTGAATTCCTTTATACCCTGGGAAGAGGGAAGGTTTCCTAACTATGACTCCAGTTCCAGAAGAAATAAAAGAAAAAAATTAGGTCCTTTTTTACTACATTTTTTAAATTTCATGATGAAAGATAAGTGACAAAATAAGTAAAAATTATTTGCAACTTACATCAAAGGAATGATACCTTAATATATGAAAATTCCTAAAAATTAAGAAGAAAAAGACAGTAATCCAGTAGAAAAATGGGCCGAAGTTATAATGATAGAAAAAAAAACCAAAAACAAAACCTTATTTTGGAAAAAGTAGCAAATTTAAAAGTAACAAACATTTATTTTGCCTATCCTATTTGAAAAGAACCCACAGCGTACACCATAGTTAATGAGAGGAAGTGTCTCTCTTTAGAAATGTTCCAATTAATAAATAAAGACAAAATGAAAGAATGAGAATATTACTATTTTATACCCCCTAGTAGACTAATGAATCTAGGCACTGAGCATCAGGGAATCTTAACAAAACGAAAGAACAAACAACCAGACAAGGGATGTCTCCGAATAGAAGTACACAATGCTACCAATGAAACATTCTTGCTCAAACAAAAACAAAACAAACAAACCAAACCCCTCTGCCAAACTCTGCCAAGATGTTTGCCAGTCTTAGCTGCAATTGTTGCTAGTGTGCGAGGACCTGGAATGGCTTGAACAGAGACCATATCTCCCTGGCCAGCATCTCTCAGATCCCCACCATCCTGGATATTCAAACTGGGATCCTGTTCTCCAGGCATCAACAGATCCTTCCCTCCTCCAAGCTGCTGTATGATGTGGGAATCCAAAATGCCCAGAAGTTTTGCCGATAGAAGCCCTTCTTTCTGAAAGTTCCTCTGGATATAATACTTAGGATGTACTCATTTAAATGTATCTTCAGCAGGTTTTAAGAGGGATTTTGAGAAGTCCTTTCTGTATCTTTCCTTTGGAGTGTTGGCTATTTGACTTCAAAGCCATCTGAGACCACCTATATCTATTTTATGTATTCATCCTTTTTGACAGAGTCAAGATTTTTGTTAGATCCGTTGGAGGTTTTGGTGGTGCAGCTGAGCCCCTTCCTCTAGCTTCATTTCATGTTAATAAGTCAAACAAAACCATAATGTTCTCTTTTCTGCTCAATAATTCAGGTTCATATCATTTCACCTACATTTCTATACCCTTTTAATCATCCTCAATCTCTCTAAGTCTATCGATCTATTCTATTTGTTGCCTTTTAAAAGTTTTTCAAAACCATTTCTCTTCTAACCTTATATAAATCAACCTGAAAAGGGGCATGTAGGAAAAACAAAATGGAGAAACATTTATGATTCTTAGGTTCTAACTTGAGCTTGCATTTCTACTTCTCTAACTTTCCAAAAGGTATGTTTATAAGAAAATGTTCACATTCTATTTGCTCCATTTCTTAATACTTTTATACCCATAAGTCATCGTTTCACAGATGATCTTAGCTGGACCACTAAACTGTTGGGCTCCATGAAAGCATGATAATTTATTTTCTTTATTGGAATTATTATCATCAGTACTCATAATAATAATAGTCCTCATTCACTGAGTGTGTTAAAGTGCCAGGCACTCTCTTGGAGCTCTATAAGCATTAGCTCAATCAAGTTTCATCACTACTCCAAGTGCAACTATGTGGCCCATGCTGTATAGGTGAAGAAGTGGGACTTGGAACGTTTATGTGGCATAATTCTTTTCCAGCTAGTGAATGAAAAACTCAAAATCAAACCCAGGTCCCTCTGAATTCAAAGCCTGTGTTTTAAGGACTGTACTTTTCATTGCTTCTCATGGTTACTCTTAAACATTGTTTTGTTTTGTTTTGTTTGTTTGTTTGTTTTTATCCTTTCAGATCGTCAGCTCAATTAGAGTGTTAAGCATGATTAAAGAAAGTTGTGTGAAGAACATTTGAAAATATTGCCACACAGGGGAGAAAACAAAGATTCTAAGGAGGCCATGGCATGCATTGCCAAGCACTACAAAAGTTATCATTTACGCATCCTGTTTGTATTAATTCAGAGAAGAGGTTTGGGGCAGATCAGTCCCTGTGGGATTAAATAAAACTCTTCTGGCTAATCCTCAAGTTTCTCTATGTAATGTGACTAACCTTATCAAAAACTTGATAATATAATTTATCGGGACTTACTATGTGCTCGGTGTTCCAAGTGCTTTACACTCTTTCTCCCTTTTGATCCTCCTTACTGTGATCCACACTTTACAGATAAGAGACAAGGAAAGGTTAATCAAATCATCTCAGGTGACATGACTAGTAAGAAATTTGATCCCATAATCTTTTTAACTGTAGAAACTATGTACTTTACCAATGTACACTATATGTTAACTAACTAGAATTTAATAAACACTTGAAGAAAAAAAAGAAACTCTGCACTTTAAGAGAAACCATGGCTATTTCCAGAAGAAAAAAAAAAAATCTGAGATGTCAAATGCAGAGGCAATGGATAAGAGTGAGAAGAAGGGAGCTATGGCTTTAAGGCTGTTTTTGAAGTAAATGTACACTACTAGGCTACAAAGACAAAGAAGTTAGAAGCCAGGGTTCATATTAGTTAGATATTCCTTTCCACTTATAGCAACAGAGACCTTTTTTGCAATACTTTATACAGGTAAGATTTTAGTCTCTTATGTCAGAGCATTCTGAGAGCAGAAGTCCAAGGCTGTTTTGGTGGCTCCACATAGTCCCTCAAGGGCTTAGGCTTCTTATAGTTTTCCACTTCTACACCCATGCTTTCTCTTATTCAGATTACCTCATAGTCCACAATGGCTGCAGAGACACCAGCCATTACATCTGCAATCCAGTCAACAGGAAAAAGGAAAGTAGAAAGCATAAAAGAGTATCCTAGGTCTGGTGGCCTTCCAAGAAGGACCAAGAGGCTTCCACTTAAATCTCACTGACCAGGGCTTAGTCACATGGACAAAACTGTTGAGAGAGAATCTGAGAAATGTATTCTTCTAGCTGGGCTCACAGTCCCTTTAAAGAAAACTGAAGTTACCTGCAAAGGCAAAAAAAAAAAAGAAAAAAGAGAAAAGAAAGAAAAAGAAGTAAAAGGAGGAAAATGAATATTATGATCATTTAGCAATCTCTGTCATAAGCCAGGCCTGAAAATAAACACTTTACAGCCAGCAGAGCAAAGTCCAGACAATGTGAGTCTCACTGAAGCCAGTGAGGAGGAAGCAGGACAGTCCAGATTAGCAAGCCTGTCTTGGGCACAGGGCTAATTCCTAACCACATATCTTTCAAATTTGGTTGTTTTCAAGCTTCTGGTATGTAGTTTACATTTGATCTTTGGATTTAATTATCTTCCTTTTCCTACCACTAACAACAAATAATTCAATAAGAGATAGACAAATGTCCCAAATAACTCAACAATGGCCCATGATTGAAGCTGTATTCACTTTGTTAAAAAAGAAATCTGCCATCAGGGGCACCTGGGTGGCTCAGTCAGTTATGGGTCCTACTCTTAATTTCGGCTCAGGTCATGATCTAAGGGTCATGAAATTGGGCTCCATGCTTGGGCTTGGAGCCTGCTCAAAATTCTCTCTCTCCCTCTCCTTCTGCCCCTCCCCACCTTGCTCACACACTCTGTCTCTCTTAAAAAAACAGAAAAAAACAAAAACAAAACAAAAAAACCACCTCTGCCTCCAAAGTTCAATATCTCAGGGCATTCCATGTCTTCAGAAAAATTTTTTTTCCTATTTTGAACTTTTTTCTTGGCTAGTTTTCCTGCTTTCTTTCCACATGATGAACTGGTTGGACACAGTGTGATAATGTACCTGCATTGACTCTGATGAGTATTTTGATCAGGTTCTAGATTAATTAATCCTAGTGTATATAGTTACCTAAGCCAACAGATTCATATTACCTAGAGATAGTGTTCTAAGGCCCAAATAGGGGCAACATTAAATATGCAGTATCCCTAACAGAACACTTGGGTAGGAAGACTCAAAACACCCTAATTGGTTTGAAGGCTCTTATTCTTATGAGTCTTACTCATTATTTCAACATTATACATAAAAATTATGACTTGCATTTTCATTACTGCTTCTGGCCCCGAAGTTTTCATCTTTCTTAGAGTAGCTAACACTTTAGGGGAATTACTTTATATTTGTTGACAAGTATCAAGAAGAAAGAGTCCAAGAAAAAGCCAGAAGAATGGGAAAATGAGAGGTATATTGAAAATGGAGAAAGTCAAGGAGAATCCTTCTGAAGAATGCAGAAAATAGTCTTAATCTGTAACTGAAGTTTAATCTTTAACTCTGGGAAAAATTAGGTCATCAAAAACATTTGGGCTACAAAAATAAGCAAGAGAAAAGCAGCTCCACTATGAATGTCTTATCCTTACTTCTAACTGCCTTAGCCAACACTTACCTCTGTTCTATGTCTGGCCATGTAGAAATAAGGGTCATTTTGTTGGGTACAAGCTGTAGAGTTCACGTTTTGCCTACAGTATTATCTTAGGAGTTCATTTTGCTTTCCAAAGCAACCTAAATCCTCTTCCTCAGCCATGTCGACCTTCCTCAGACACAGAGAGACCTGCTTTTTGGTACCTGGGAGAGCAAGCCAGACGATGAATACTGCAACTACCTCAAGAAAACAACACACTAAGGCCAAAACACAGCATTGGATGTTTCAGAAAAAAGCAAACTACTTGATATGCAAACACAAGCACTTCTCGGATCCAGAAGTGGGAAGTGATGTCTCCTGCCTCAAAGTCACTCTTCAGAAGGAAAACAGTTGGAAGAAAAGAGAAGCCAACATTTGGCAGGTGTGACCAGCAGAGATGTAAGTGTTGCCAACCCAAAAGTCCAAAATAGAGTGTCCTTGCTTCTTTTCATCTCTTAAAATATTTTTACATGTAAATCACCCATAACTATGTCAGAGCCCAAGACTGTTGAAATTATATTTAATTATATTTAGGTACAATCATAATGAACAGTATTTAGAAAGATGTGTCAGCATGAAATACGTTTTATTCACAACCACATGTCTTGTCAAAGGATGGAGCTCTTAAGAACAATCAAACTAAGTAGAAAAATAAGTTTTTGACTAGAGAATAAGTTTTTGACTAGGAAATAAATTTTATTACAAGCAAAATACAATGTGAGAAAACTATAGTTTAGAAGACAATGCAAAAACTTTACTGTCAAACAAGATATCCTTTGCATTTATCTTTAATAACTAATAGAAATGAAGCAGAGGGAAGCAGATTCCAATAATAAACATAGTAATATATTAGCATCAAGATTCACATTTAATATATATATGAAATACATATGTGGCATTTACTACCAGAGTAGGGGCTAGAAATTCAAAATAAATATGAGGTTCAGTCTCTATTGCATTAAAATATGTTTTATTATTATGTAGGTATGGGAAGGCCAACAGATCAGGAGACAACTGCCCTTGAAAAGATGGTTTGTTATACACAGATTCTCAAGAGAAAGGGCATACTGTGCCATGCAGGGCTGCCGGGGAGACACTGTGGTCAATTGGAAGCAGAGGAGGTGGAAAGAAAATGTGCCCAAGAGCCTTTATTGTGGCTTTTGAGGGAAGGAACTGGAATAGGTGAGGCAAGGTAAGTAGATTTAAGATTGGTTAACCTCACACCTGTCAGAATGGCTAAAATTAACAAGTCAGGAAACGACAGATGTTGGCGGGGATGTGGAGAAAGGGGAACCCTCCTACACTGTTGGTGGGAATGCAAGGTGGTGCAGCCACTCTGGAAAACAGTATGGAGGTTCCTCAAACAGTTGAAAATAGAGCTACCATACGATCCAGCAATTGCACTACTGGGTATTTACCACAAAGATACAAATGTAGGGATCCGAAGGGCTACATGCACCCCAATGTTTATAGCAGCAATGTCCACAATAGCCAAACTGTGGGAAGAGCCAAGATGTCCATCGACAGATGAATGGATGAAGAAGAGGTGGTATATATACACAATGGAATATTATGCAGCCATCAAAAGGAATGAGATCTTGCCATTTGCAAGGATGTGGATGGAACTGGAGGGTGTTATGCTGAGTGAAATAAGTCAATCAGAGAAAGACATGTATCATATGACCTCACTGATATGAGGAATTCTTAATCTCAGGAAACAAACTGAGGGTTGCTGGAGTGGTGGGGGGTGGGAGGGCTGGGGTGGCTGGGTGATAGACATTGGCGAGGGTATGTGCTATGGTGAGCACTGTGAATTGTACAAGACTGATGAATCACGGATCTGTACTTCTGAAACAAATAATGCAATATATGTTAAGAAAAAAAAAAGAAGAAGAAGATAGCAGGAGGGGAAGAATGAAGAGGAGTTAAGTCAGAGGGGGAGACGAACCATGAGAGATGATGGACTCTGAAAAACAAACTGAAGGTTCTAGAGGGGAGGGGGTTGGGGGGATGGGTTAGCCTGGTGATGGGTATTAAAGAGGGCACATTCTGCGTGGAGCACTGGGTGTTATGCACAAACAATGAATCATGGAACACTACATCAAAAACTAATGATGTAATGTATGGTGATTAACATAATAATAAAAATTATTTTAAAAAATAAAATAAAATAAAATAAAACACTGTGAAATCCCCCCCCAAAAAAGATTTAGGATTGGTTAGTTTAAAAAAAAATGGAGAAAATGGGTTCTGGGGCACAAGAGCTGCCCCTAATTGTCAGGTACCTGGTTCTGGGGTGATGAGGACAGGGCAATAGTGGCTCCAACTACGAGGCACTGATAGGGGATGTGGCTGGGAGAACTGGCTCAGCTTTGGTGGGTTTGCCTGTGAAAGACTCACTGACAGGCAAGTTACTATCTTCAAGAACTGGCTAAGCCCCAGAGGCACAGTCCCACAAGTATCCTCAAGGCCCAGATATCAAAATATCAAAATATAGAAAATAAAAGAACATAGTTTACCAATCTATGTGCAAGGATTTTGCTGCCTAGCAGAAAGTCAGAAGATAAACCAGTAAATGACATAAAATACTATAGTGGGAATGGGGCAGGGATTCTACATGCAATGTATAGCAAGAACAATTAATCTAGACTAGGAATCAATGAACACTCCCTTGAAATCATGTCTAAACCAAGTCCTGAGGAGTGTGGGAGGCAAAGGTGGAATGGGTAATGGAGAGAGGAGGAGGCAGAGTTCACAGCATGTGCTATGAGCTGGACTCTTGAGCATAATTTGGAAGTTTAGTGTTACAAAGGAATTTGATGTGGCTGGAGTGTATAGCAAGTGGGTATTAACAAGAGAAAGACACTTAGTCAGGCACAAAATATTTATGGAACAAACACCCCCTAGGTATCAGGCCCTCTGCTATTAACTAGAGGCTGACAAAGTGGACAGCCTTGGAATCCAGGTGAAGAGGTTCAGATTTCATCCCAGGTGCAATGGAAATCTACTAAATGGTTTTCAAAATATACTTGAGGAGGATGAGGGAGGAGGGGAGGGCCATGTTGCAAAATAATAATTTGACATTCTCATCTAACTCTCATCCAGAGTAAACGCTGAGGTTCTTTGACAAAGAAGGAACAGATAGACAGCAGGGGGTGGGGCAAAGGTTTACTTTGAAGAGTTCTGGATTTCTTGATTTCACATATATGTTCTATAACCTTCAGACTCTTAATTATATGTTTTAGAGTATTTTTCAGGAGAATCAAAGCTGGGACATAGGGCATCGTTGTAATTTCTATTGTCCAAACAGGACATGAATTGTTTTACTTGCTTTTTCATCATGTTACACATACTCAGTTCAAGTGGGAAATGTTAAATAAAAAGCCTCTCTGAAGGTTGTGAGCTGATCATTGCCTATTTTGCAATATGGTTTCTCTTTTTTATTTTTGTAAAAAGGAGGGTATTACATCAAAAACTTGAAAACTGCTAAAGATGTGAGTTGTGGTGTTTGCTTTTGAAGTATCTAAATAAATCTGTGGTTAGAGCAACTTTGTGATAACAAACAACTTTGTGATAACAACCCCATGGTTGTTGGGGACCATGAAGAACTTTAAATGTATTACCATATTCATTCTTTCTGCAACTCTACAAAGTACCTATATGATAAAAATAATAATTTAGTAATAGAGGTTCATGAGAATTAAGTAGCCTGTCCAAGATGAAGAGCTATGAGGTAAGGGAAGTTGGAATTCAAATCTAGACACCAAATCCCAGGCTGTTAGCCACCATGTTATAGAATCACACTTCGACTGCTGCCCTAGGGTATTGCTCTGTATATCATGTTGTCCTTAGTTAAGGGGGAAAAAAAAAACTCACCTCTGGAATCTTCCAGCACAATTCGCAACACCCACTGAGGGCATTCATCAAGTCACAACACAGCTCTTGGCTTTACCACCCTTATAACATTCAATTTAGTTGGTTCTTTCTAGTAGCAAGCATGTCATATGGGCCTTTGCAAGCATAATTTGGTTTCCCATATGAGCTTCTGTCCATTCTGCCTAGATGAATTGGTCCTATTTACTAGTACTGCTGGGGAAAGCAAGCAACGTGAGCCCGCGAAGGCTACCCAACATGGTAAATGCTCTATGTGACACTTTAGGGCTCATCATACTTCTTGATTTCTGTTGGAAGAAAAAGAAAGTATATTTTAAAGATTTATTTTCAGGCACTCAAGTGACCCTCATTCTCCAATTCCAATGCCCTTGGTGGGGTGACAAATAGCCAAATCACTGTAAAAGAAATTAAAATCCAGGGGAAATAAATAATCCCTGTTAGAAGATGTCATCTGATATGCCAGAGCACTAAAATATAAAGGTACTGATTAGTAGCCATTCATGTTTTTTACCTTTCAAAATACATTTTTCTTTGTTTGCTATAATCACTTCATAAATTATAAGGAAATGGACAAATTATAAGAAACAAAAGGAGTAGAAAGAATAAAAGATTATCTGAGACCCATTTTTGAAAGTAATTTATTTATAGAGTTTATAAAATAGAGTTTTATTAGTTCATGTTACTTTAGGAGAAAAAAATAATTTTACCTAAAGTTAACAATCATATTAAATAAAAAGATACTTATTTGAAAGAGAACAGGTAATATTCTCCTGTCTCAGAATACCTCTTCTACTACACTGACACATGACCTAACAATTTATACTGCATAATTCTGTAGGTCATAGTCTGGAATGCATCACATAAAATGTAATGGTAACCAATTAGACCATGTATCAGACTCTTCTTTTGCGCCAACTCCTTCAGATTTTGTCCCTCTTGCTCATTTGTGATTCCAGCTGCTTTTGGGTGCCCTGGAGCTCCAACCCTTGTCAGGAAAGTACAACTTGACCTCACATCACCTCCTGCTCAGTCTGCATAAATAACCCCCACCCTCCTAACTTCCCTACTGATACCGAAGGGTGAGTATCAATAAGCAAGACCTGCACCACCTCAACCTGAAAGTGTTACAGACTATGTCCAGTGGGATGAAATTTTGACCAGTGGAAGATGGGAACAGATTGAGGAAGGTGGTCCTCAAGATCCAGCAATCAGCCACATCCTCTAATTGTCCCTCCTTCCTTGCCTCGCTCCCTATGTCTCTCACTCTAGCTCCCTAAAGTTATGCTCCCTAGTCAAGCAGTAGAACATAATACTTACTTCAGGCTCTGCTTTCTGGAGAATCTAGACTAAATATACATTTCCATGGAATACTTTAGTACAGTTATCTCTATTTATGTAGTGTCTGATGGTTCACCAAAGTACTTTCAGAATAATATATCACTGAAACTTTTAATACGAACTTTTGGAAACAAGGAAAATGAGAATAAGTAATTCATTCTCTTGATAAAGTATGAACCAATTACACAAAACAAATAACTTCAAACTTTTCAAAGCTATATGTCTCTAATCCAGACAGCTTTCACTGGGCTTTAACCCCTAAGCCTTTAGTTTTTAGGGATTTAGTTGAGATCTCATCAGACTTGTAATTAAACAAGAATTTCTGCCCATTTCTCATCCTGTTATTTCCATTTATTCTCCTCTCTCTTTCCTCCTTTTTATATATTTGTTTCAAGGAGCCTGACATTACCTTGTTTTGTACTCATGTACAAATGAGGGTTCTTATCTTAAGAGTGTATGTGGTGGTTATGGCCACAGGCATGAAGACAGACTACCTGGGTTCATTATTCCAGCTCTGTGACTTATGAACCTTGTAGCCCTGTGGAAGTTACTTAATTTCCATGGACTTTTGCTCATCTATAAAATTAGGATAAAAATGGTACCTACATCAGAAGATTTTAAAAAGGATTAAATTAATAAATTTAATTAGAGCAATGCCTCAAAAATATTAAACATATAACCACAAATTTGTTGACTTCTTTCTCTTTTGCTACTATAATTCTTCGGAGAGAAGGAAGAATCACAAAGTTAAAGTCAGAAAGACTCGGATTTAAACCTTGGGTTCACAACTGAAGAGTTGCTTGACCTGAACAAGTCACTTAGCTAATTCTGTAAGTCTACTTAATGTCTTGGTCCCTTTGTGAACTTCCTATGTCCATAATCCCTTCTCTTAAACTCTCAGAGTTAGGATATGTTTAGAAACTCAAGATTTGTCATATTTTAGAAATGTAATAAGGTACCTACAGTGTATTTTAGTAACACCCCCAGCTGGAAATTAGTATAGCACTAGTAATCAAACACATTAACATTTTTACTGAAAAACCTATAGAAGTTGGAATAAATTAAAAAACCTAAAGAAATAGTGGAATCAGATCAGGTTTTACACTAAACAAGCTTGCCATATGCTTACAATCTCTGTTTTTCTGAATTGCCAAAAATGGCACTTTGGAACTGAATTTCCAATGACCTCCAAGACACAAGCCCCTTACTGTGACATGCCCAACTGTGAAGGACACGATTTTCTTCCAAAGCCCTTTCTTTCCTTCCTGTATTTCCCATGATGCTCAAGAGTCAGGGTTCTGGCCCTACATTTGCACTTACTACTGCTCCACCAAGAAATTCCCCTTTTCCTTACTCATATTCTTCACCTAGTCCATATATAAACATTTATGAAGTACCTATACCAGGTAGATGTTAACCAAAAGAGGAACACAATTCCATAAGACATAATTTACTATCCAGGACACAGAAACATAAAAATGTTGAAAGAATTAAAATATTCTATAGAGATCCTCTGGTAGAAATAGATGGGTGTTTTATATGGCTTCCTCTCCTCATTATATACTTAGACTAAGCCATTTGAGAAATGGGATGGTCTTACTCATAAATAGGCACTAAATAATTGTCACAAAACTGCAGCCAGTTCCTTCTTTTAAAATGCTATAAATATTCAAGCAAGGTTTCTTTTAAGATGTCTCTAGGGTTCTGCATTTTAACAAATAAAAAATATTACCTATTAAATTGCTTGCTAAAACCTACTTTTCAATTGGCATGAAAATCTATGTTTCTTTAAGCATGAATCTGAAGTTAGACTCTGTTGACAATGGAAAACCCTTTATTTCGAAAAGGACAAATTGTTCTTATCATTTGGACCTACTCATGGTCAAATTTCTCTCTAGCACATTTTTGCATTATCTCATTATATGACATATTTCATGAACGTTCTTAAAGATGAAACTGAAACTGCATTTAATTCAAAAAGAGATTAGTCAAATCCATTACTTGGCATCTGTTAGAGGTGAAGACCACTCTATGAGGCTATAATATTCAGTCTTCAGCTCTCCACTCAGTTTTCTGTGGTGCTAAAACCTGTTCTTTGGGTTTGATTTTTTTTTTTTTTGCATCAATAAACATCTACCTCTGTGTGTGGCTCTCACCTCAGAGGTGTTCAAATATTTGTTCCATCATCATCGCCCTTAGTCATTATTTATTGAGCACACCACCCTGTCCCCACAGTGTCCCCCAGTGTCGGGCATGCCTCGCAGCTGGGCAATGCATCTCTCAATATGATCCTATCTGTTTCCCTCTTTCAATACTCATACATCAATATTCCTTTTTTTTTTCAGTTTCTTCTCCCACCTCATGTGAGCCAGCACAAAACCAGTTAAGTTTGTCAAGTAGAGTAAATAGAAAGGGACTAGAGTCCTATATGAGAAGCAGCTCAATTTCATTTATTTTCAAGCTGAAAAGTCAACCCTGTGATTGCAGCATTTCTTTCCAGACTTTCCTTCTGAAACTCCAAGGGAAAAAAAAAAAAAAAACAGAGTAGCTTAAACACGTATTGCACATTTATCTTGTTTTAGACCTTGAACATCAAGGTGATGCCTGGAGCAAATATTTAGCCAGGCAAATGGTAATCTTATCAAAAGAAGGATTTATAAGAGAAATACTAGCACAAAGTTCCCTGTAATGGGTGAATGGCACTGGGTAATCATCTCTATTCTTCGCACTGATATTTGACAACATCCTTCTCAGAGACAGCTGCTTTATCACTGCCTTTAATGACCATAAAACAGAAAATCTTGCATAATTCAGCAAGAGTATTCAGAAGGCCCTCCGTCTGTCTGATGATGTCTGCTTTGCTGAACAGTTTCTTTCTCGGGGATTTCTTGACTAACAGGTGCATCATTATACACACCAACAATTGGCAGAGTGAGGAGCGCCGTAATTCAGTGTGCAGTGCCTTATGATAACTACATAAAAAAATGAACTTCCTTAAGGAAGAAAAAAATGGAGAACCATTTAACTTGTCCAAATGCATTTAAGCTGATGTTTTAGGGAAGACAATTTAGATTCTGAACAAGTATTTGTGGCTCAATCTCAATCTTCTTTCCACACAGCTCTGGGTTTTGCTCACAAACAGAACTAAGTTTGGGCAACGTTATGTTTCCCTTTGTAGGCTTGCACTATTTCTGAGTTAATACAGACTGGGAGTGCTTAAAATACTGATCAAGTTAAAATTGGGTCTTGAGAAACTCCATTCAGCCAAAAGGAAAATAAAATAAAAGTTTCACCTATGAAGAAGTTACCGCAGCTACACTGAGGACAAATTCAAACCTTGATTTAAAATCCAGTTAAGTGTGCAGTCCATGACCTCTGTAATGCATCTTCATATCTTTGAGCTTTTACTACTGAAACTAAAAGCTGGAATTGCCAAAGGCTTCCTTTGACATGTGCTTTGGAGAAATTGGGGAAGGATGTACAGGAATACAACATTAAGGCCTTTAATAGTACACAGAATGTAGAATAATACATAGTGTACAGATTGTTAGAACAAACACAAAATGTGAAGTGTTAGGTTGGAAAGCCTCATAACAATCAAGAGGTCTAGAGTTTTGACCCATGACAGATTATGTGACCTCAGACTCATCCCCTGGATTCAGTGACAATGATAACAGCTATCCTCTCTACCAGTTATCACAAAGGTTTGTAAGAACCAAATGGAATAATACAGGGTATCATTTAGGAAAGAATAATGTGCTATACCATTATGAAGTAAAGCCATTATTGATGAAGTTGATACTGATATTTTACTGAGAAGCAAAGCTGCCATGATGGTGAAATATCTCTCAAATAAAGTCCTTCTTTGGGTAGACAGCCACTGCCAGTGTTAGACCTCATTATCCTTTGGGCTGACTCTTGTAATAGTCCCTCCTGAGTTCTCTCTCTCTGATCTTCTAATACATTAAGTCTCTCTAGGCTCCACCCAGTGGCAATTATAATCGCATCACTCTTTTTCTTAACACACTTCTGAAGATTCCTCATTGCCAGGCCCATCTGCTTAGCTTAGAACCACAGTAAGAGAGAACAGGAAAGTTCCATTAACCAAGAATAAATGACATGCCCACATATCAGGAACTAATCACTGGGCACCAGACAACCCTAGCAAAGCCCTCAGTTGCTTCTCAGTCTCATGCTAATTGTTCTGCCTCAGGCACCTGCAGCTTCCAGCTGCTGAAAGATCTGGTTGCTCCTCACCCTGCCAACCACCATCCTCAAGCACTGTTAGCCATTCTCTCCTTTATTTCTCCAGCAGGCAGTGTGTTTCCATCTCAGCCTTGAAATTTAATTCTTTATCTCCGAGACTGCCCTCCATGCAAAGTCACAAAGCAAAATGTGTGTGTTCTTCCCCCTTGTCAATGTGATTAGTTAGAAAAGGACTGGCCCAAAATAATTAGTTTTTGTTGAATGAATGGACCTGCCATCTACCGTTAGCTCTTGCTGCTTACAGTGCACAGGAGTTACTATAGATACAGATGATACCTTAATTCCAGTGACACTCTTTTCTCACTGAATCCTTCAAAGTCCAAGTAAGACTCAAGCAAGTCTTTTTATAACTCTATATCATAGATTTTCCATGATTACATATTAAATTAATGAACAAAAATGACTCTAAACTACTGACCTTCTTTCTTTCCCAATTTAATTTAGTTATTTTCTAACAAAAGCTTATTCTGGCCCTAATTTCAAAATTTTTTTTATTTCTTATCACATTTTAAAACCTTTCAAAGTGTATTAGTTCTGCTAACAATCAACCAAGCATTTCCCTTGTCTTGTAGCTCATTCTCTTGCCTAGATGTTCTATTTCAGAATTAACCTTGCAACCTGCTCTGGTCTACCCTATTTTTTTTCCTTTTCCAAATGGGGTGATAAGACATGAGTGTGCACTCTATCTTCATCTCTCTTTGTTGGACAATTTTACAGCATAAGATATTGGAGAAAATATTGACCTTGCTTTTGGAAGACCTGATTTATTCCTCTTCATAGGACTGGCTACATAATCTTCAGGACCCAATGCAAAAGAAAAATGAAAATGTTTTCATCCTTTGATCAAAACACAGGAAAAAAAGCTTTTCCCTTTCTATTGTGGTCTCTCTCATTGGGCCTGTCAAGGTGTTTTTCATTCTGTAATAGATCTGATGGGGGTAGATCTACTTAATGCTGCACGCCTCGTATGTGAGGCCACTGCCAGAGTGACTGCAGAATCTTACAGATATCTCGGTTCCACAGTTTAACACTAATGACACACATCCAATCCTGACCCTCCCCAGTGCCTATGCCCAGAGCCCTGCTAGGGGCCAAGACCCCAGTGGCTATTGGGTGGGAGCAAGGAAGCAGAAAGCTGAGAACCAATCCTGGAGAAGTGAGGAGAAGGCAGGATGGGGGATCACACATGAACACAGGCTCTAAGCCCCTTGCATTGTCCCATCAGACTAAACTTACAAAATAGAACTTCAAAGAGAAAATTAGGAAGGGCTTCAAGATGGAAACTACAGAGCAGAAGGTCCTGTGGGACTGCCCTAATTGCACACAAGATAGCCTTGCCTCTTCACTTTCAATACTATCTTCTCTCAAGGAAAAAATACTCCCTGGGCCTCCATCTAGAAGACCCCTCTCACAATTTTCTTGTAGGGTTAAATCAAAAAATGTTTGTAACTTGCTGCATTTGTTGTGAATTATCATCCATAACAAATGCTTAATGTGCCAGTGGTTTGGAGCACAGCATGACCTCCTGAGTTCAAATCCCCACTTTGTTTCTTGCTTGCAATGGAGACTTGAGATCATGATACTTGTCATTTACTTTAGAAGACACCAGTCCATATGTTGGGATAAGCATGTGCAGTGTTTACTTAAGTTAGTACAATGCCCGGGTGCTATCCAAAAAAGTGCATTTGAGAAATGATCAGCCAACACATGAATGCACAGTCCAGAAGGCAGCTAGCTTTCTTTCAGAAAAGACACATTCCTGGTACTGCTACAAGCATCCCTATACCTGACTCTTCTACTGATTATCAAAATATATGACTTTTAAAATTATTAAAAATAATGACATGTTAATCAACATGATAAATACTAGCAATAGCCTCTCCTTGGTGGAATTAAATGCATTTAGGATAGCTGAACTGTCTAAGATAATTTATGAATACTCCTCACTCTTGATGATCAGGATATACAAGTCTTGTGCAACCTACACACTTAGAAACAGCACATTAGTCTAAATTCCTCAACCATCTGGCGTCCAGCATAAAACTCTGGAGTTGTGAGCTTTATGCCTATGCTCTTGGCATCTGCTTCAGGAAACCTCTCCTGCAAAGTAATAGTTGGATAGTGGGTTGGGACATCCTTTAGTCAACAGAACAGATCATATGAATTAACTTTTTTTAGTGCATGTGAATAAATGTTGAGTTAATATGTGACATATGTGTATTAACATTTGATCTAAGACTCATGCCTTAGTTTGACAGGGCTGCCATGGCAAAGTACTACAGACTGGGTGGCTTACAGAAATGTATTTTCTCACAATTCTAGAGTCCAGAAGTCTAAGATCAACATGTTGGCAAGTTTGGATTCTTCTGAAGCTTCTCTCTTTGGCTCGTAGATGCCTGTCTTCTATAGTGTTCTTACATTGTCTTCCTTTTGTTCATGTCTGTGTCCAAATTTCCCCTTCTTATAAGAACACCAGTCAAATTGGATCAGATCCCACCCTAATTACCCCATTTTAACTAAATTACCTCTTTAAAGTTCCTATCTCAACATACAGTATCTCAATACTGAGGTACCAGGAGTTTGGAACTTCAGCATAGGATCTTTGAGGAACACAGCTCAGCCTGTAATGGCTTGTTTTCATTACAATGTGCCAGGGGAGCTTGGAAAGTAAGTAATTTTCAGTACCTCAAATTTTTGGCCACTATTATTATTTACCAAGAACAATCTAAGAGATGTGCTTGTCTAAGCAGGCTTGGGTCAGTTCACAGTCCTTGGAAAATCCACTTGCTGTTTCTATGCCTCAGGATCCTCTTGGGATAATAAAAGTATGTGCTTCATAAGATTGTTTTAATGGTTAAATATGTTAAGGAATATAAGGTTTTTAAAACAAATGCCTGGTGAATTGTGTTTGCCGTTATTAAAATTATTACAAATTATCAAATCAAAGAAGAAATTAATGAATGAGAAAAAAATGAATGAGTCAATCAGTAAGACTAGTTTTACTCTTTCATTTACAGAAGAGTAAATTAGAAGGAAGAAAGGTTCAATAACATTCTCATGTCACCCAGCTTTTCAGAGATACATCCTGCATAAGAACTTAGGTGCCCTGACTCAAAATCCAATTTTCTTTCCCTTTACTGTCTCACATGACTTTTTTTAAGGGTCAACTGCACAAATGTCTACTGAAGTATGATTTCCTGGTCATACCAAAAGGATAAAGAAAAACTGAAAATGAACTAAGATGATTCTATTTCAATTTTGAGGTCTGTGTATATTGTGTATGACTGATTTTAACTTAGTTTGAACTATTATTCAATTTAATTAAGTATTTAATAAATACTAATTGAGCCAAGCATGCTGTTGAAAGAATGTCACATAAGTGTCACTGAAAAGAGCTACTTTAAGCCAGTTTGATCAGGCCCCATTTGGTGGACCTTAGTAGTTGCCAACAGTTACAGGTTAGTTACTCCTCCACATAACCTATACCTATCTCTTTTGCAGACTCAGTGGAGTCCTAGGTCTCTTTTCTCTTTACAGTTCCCAAAATTGCCTAAGAGTCACAATTCAAGATTAAGCTAAACACTCTCAGAGTAAGGCAACAAAGACCCCTCCACACCTTTGGTAGGATACAGGATTATTCAGGGGTCAAGGCCAGGGGACCATTTTCAAGGACCAAGGGTAAAAGATCTGCTAGATTTTATGCCTTCCCTATTCATGCAAAGCAGGATTTTCTCTGAGATATTTCTGACAATCAACATATTTTTAATACCACTAATTTCAGTTATGTGGCCTCTCTCAACATTCATTGTACTGATTATTAAAGTAAAGGAATTCCAAGAAGCTCCATCAGAGTAGCTGTTTCTGAGTGCATCTGTTCTGATTAACAAGAGAGGCCCTTTCGTGGGATATGAATGCTGCGTAAGGACAGCTGACTAACCTCAGGGTGTAGATTGAAACCAGCACACACATTTTATCACACTTTCCATGTTAAAATGTTTTAATAAATTACAGACATAATAGCTACCATGTTATTAGCTGGCCTATATGAAAACATAGAGGTGGCCTTTCTAGAAAAAGCAGAAAATGAAGTCATGTTGAATGATTCTCCTACAGAAGATGCTCACTAACAAATTTGCTCCATGAAAAGCAAATGAAAACATATGTTTAAAGATACAAAAATTCTCCCAAAGATGAGAAATACAATTAACACACACAAATGTGTGTATACATATATACATATATACACATTGTGTGTCCATGCACATGCTCTGTGATTTTCTATATAGAAATGAATATCTTTTAGTGCAGCTAATATTTTTTCAGCTTTATTGGTTCATAGAATGCTAGGTTTCAAGGTATGTACTCCCTTCACACAAAATATGTTTAGCGATCTAGAAAAAGATAGTTACTCCCAAAGATCTAAGTACAGCATTTATTAACTAATTGTACAATTTTAGATCTATTATATGCTAGATATGAGGTGTTGTCTAGTACATTATTTACAAGTTTATAGATACTTAGATACTAAGCAAGGGATTAAAAAAGTATTTGACTTGTGTTTTTTAAAAAAAATAGTCCATTTAACAAAGAAAACTTGCATAATCCCTTCAGTTATATAATAAGCGCATCAAAGCCTCCCACTCTTGTAGGAGGAATGCATTATGGATATATTCTAAAAACAGGGAAGATACTGTTAATGCATGGCTCTATGATACCTCCTTGAAATATCACAAGAACATTGTTATTATTACAAATAAAGGATGGAGATGACTCAAGTTCTACCAGAATACGGCTCTGAGACTGGGACCATTTTAGATAGATGCGTGTATATACAAAAGGGTCCAGCACAGTTCTTCCCACATAAGAATTATAGATTCTTATTTGATGACTTGATGATGATAACATTAAATTCTAATATTCCACAAGGTTTCTGGATAGGTATGAAAAACCAAAAGAGAAGGAATATATGTGACTGTACAGACTCACGTTAGGCATTATAGGGAACCCATGATTACCTTATAGCTATGCTATTGTTTTCCTTGTTCCCAAAATGGTTGTGGATTTTTGAACCCTAAGATGGAAGAGTATTTAAAGTTGTCCAGCCAAGTGTTTTATTGTTTGCCTTCTTTTATTTTTTTGGCCATGAAAATCTTTTAAATAAAGCAAAAGTCCATAATAGTACTTAAATATTTAAATTATTATTCTGGTGGCTCTTAGAGGGCTGATCAAAGGGGGAGATTGGAGTAAGATAGTCCACTAGAGAGCTGTGATGAGAACCATAACTCAAGTAGTGAGAATGAGGAAAAGAGTATGAATTCAGGAGATATTTAGAAGTGGGACTCAACATGTGGGCATAAAGGAAAGGAAGATGTTGGGTTTGAATTCTAGCCTTCCAGCATGGGTACCTGGTGGTGATACAGAAGTGGATTTCTAGGAAGGAAATCCATTTGGGAAAAAGAGAATTGGGGTGGAAGATAATGTGTTAGATCCATCTGTGTTGACTGTGAGAAATGTAATGACAGTAAATGAGGGCAGTCTCAGCCTCTACACATACATTTTTTGTTCTGATTTGCAGATACCCATTAATTTCATCTCATAGTAAGCCTCTCGTTATGAGAAACTGTCAACTGGAAAAAATTTAGAACCAGAATAGGTGGTTTCTCTCCACTAACTCTCTCCTGGTCTCCCAATACTGCCATAGCTGTATGATCCCAGAAAACTGGGGGTCATGATTGATTGACATGCCTGGCTCTTTTGTGAGTGTGTGTGTGTGTGTGTGTGTGTGTGTGTGTGTGTGTGTGTGTGTTCTAAATCTTTCTCACTTTTCTCATTTCCAGTAATAAGTCTTAGATTTTTACACACTTCCTGGGATCATCTGAAGTCTATCCTTAGCTAATAACAAGCTCCTTCCATTCATTAACCGCTGGAAAATCAATCATAACACACCCATCCTAACCCATGTCCAAATGGGCACTATCACTTTGAGTAAGAGCTCCAGATTCTATAAAAACTAGAAAAACAAATTGACTAATATTTTTTTCCTTTTGGAATCATCATAGCAGGCCATTATATTCACATTATTTGGTCAAAAAGACCACAGCTTCTGATCCCTTCTGCAGGCTGTACTTTCAATATGAAGAGGCACTATGAAGGAATGGGAGAAGATTGTTAAACCCATACAGTTGGTTGAATTACTGGGATGTCACTCCCTGACTCTGGTGTAAGCAGTGGCAATTTTTTGTAAAGAATTATTTTGTGTTCCTTTATTTACATGGAAAGTGATTAGAATTATTACTTTTGTCAATTTTTATCACGCATGATCAGAAAAATATTATCTACATTTGTTTGAAGAAAAAGAAATAGGTCAGATATCCAGGCTGGGTCATAAGCCCATAGCAGATTCAAGATTCAAGAAAAATGGGTTTGAGGAAGGGAATCTGTGCTTTTCTTAAAGATTTTTTAAAATAGCCACAGAGAGAAGATGGTATGTAGAAGACAGAGATGTACAAGTCTGAAATTCAGAAACAGTCTTGGCCCACAGCCATATAGATTGTTCTTTTCAAGGTAAAAATAGCTGTAAAAGTAGAGGAAAGGGCAAGATCACCCAGAGATACAAGGTAAGGTGTTGAGAAAAGAAAGCCCAAGATAAAACCTTGGATAATACCACCATTTAAAGTGTGGCAGAAGACAATCAGAAGAAGGAAACCAGGAAGAAGCGGCAAGAGGTAAAAGTGAACTAGAAAAGACTAGCATTATGGAAATCAAAGGAGAGGGAGTTTCAAGATCTGAAGAACAGTAAACAAAATCAAAGTTTGTGTAAAAGCCATATAAGATGAAAACTAAGAATCGTTTATTGAATTTGTCATTTAGAGAGTCACTACTTGACTTTGTGAGGTTTTAATGAGGTGGTACAGACACAATCATGATTGCAAAACATTGTAGACAGATCAGGATTGAGTAAATGCAGACACCAAGTGTAATCTGTCAGACAAACATTTGATTAAGAAGGGAAAGAAAAAGATAGTGTGATAGCTAGGGAAGGGTACAAAGCTAAGGAGAGGGTCTTGTTTTATATGTACATGTTTGTTCACAATTGTTTTATTATTAGGGTAAAGTAAAAATCCAAATGTATAAAGTGGAGAAAATCAGTAAGTGGACAGGAAAACAGAATAGTCAGAAATGAAAGAAGGGTAATTGATTGTATTAGTTTGCTAAGGCTACTGTAACAAAAAGAAAAAGAAAAAAAAGACCCACAGATTGAGTGTCTTAAACAACAGAGATTTATTTTGTCGCAGTTCTAGAGGCTAGAAGTCCAGGATCCAGGTGTTGGCAGGTTCAATTTCTTCTGAAGCCTTTCCCCTTAGCTTGCAGATGCCTACCCTCTTGTTGAATCCTCATACATGTATGTTTTTTTCCCATAAACATGTTTTCCCATAAACATGTATGCCTGGTGTCTCTTTCTGTATCCAAATTTCCTCTTCTTATGAGAACATAAGTTTAGATTAGATTAGCACCCAGGCTAAAAACTTCATTTTAATTTAATCACTTCTTTAAAGTACCCAACTCCAAATATCGTCACATTTTGAGATACTGGAAGTTAAGGTTTCAACATATGAATTTTGGCAGGGGAGGACACAAATCAGCCTATAATACTCATGGAGAGAATGCTAGGGTGGACCTGTGGGGAAAGGGGGGCATTGTTCAGGTTTAGCTACTTAAATTGTCACAGTAGTTGGTGGCTGGTAACAATGGCAATAGAAACAATCATTTGGACCTCCTGCCATTCCAATAGAACATACTCCATCTTATACTGCAAACATACATATCTACAGGCTTTTCCCCCCGTTTTATAACATATTCCAAAGTCCTTATCACCCCATGCCAGTCTATCGAGACTATTCTCTACTTCAGTCAATAAATACTTGTTGAGTACGTATCTTGGTGCCAGGCACCATGCTTTTTGTGAAAATAGAATCTCAATTTATTTTTTGATATCAAACGCATGTCATTAAACTAAACTTGTTGGCTTTAATTGATTCAACCTCTAATTTGCTCTGTTTTCTATTCTGATCATCTTAATACTTATACATTATTGTGAAAAGATTGAGATAAATTAAAAGTAAAGTATATATTACAATAGAGTAAATATAGAAATCAATAACAGAAAGAAAAATGGAAAAATCTCCAAATACATGGAGATTAAATAACACTTCTAAATAACACATGAGAAAAAAGATCTCAAGGGAAAGTTTAAAAATAGTTTGAAGTAAATGAAAATGAAAACAAAAGTCATCAAAATTTGTAGGGTACAACAAAAGTAGTACTTCAAGGGAAAATTATAACATTGAAATATTAGAAAAGAAGAAAGATCTAAAATCAATAATCTTAAGTTTTCACCTTAGGAAACTAGAAAAAGAATAGTAAATTAAATCCAAAGTAATAATAAGAAGGGAAATAACAGAATTAGTGCAGAAATCAATGAAATTTAACACAGGAAATCAATAGAAAAAAAAAAACAACAAAACCAGAAGCTGTGTTTTTTTTTAAAGATCAATACAATTGATAAGCCACTAAGCAAGCTAACTTAGAAAACAAGAGAGAGAAAGCATATAACTAATATCCAAAATGAAACAGGGAACATCACTACAGATTCTATATTCTACATTGAAGAGATCATTTAAAAATATTATAAATAAATCTATGCCCATGAACTTAAACCTAGATGAAATGGACCAATTCTTTGAAAGACACAAGCTGTTAAAACTCACATGAAAAGAAATAGATGATATGAATAGGTCTATATCTATTTAAGAAATTGAATTAATAATGAATAATCTCCCCAAACAAAAAGCACCAGGCCAAGGTAAATTCACTAGTGAATTATACCAAACATTTAAGGAATTATACCAATTTTCTTCAATCTGTTTTAGAAGGTAGAAGCAAGGAGAATGCATCGTAACTCATTCTATGAGATCAGCATTGTCTTAACAACAAAACCAGATAAAGACATTATAAGAAAACAAAACTACACACCAATACATCTCATGAATATAAATGCAAAAATCCTCATCAAAACATTAGCAAATGGACACCAACAATGTATAAAAAGAATTATGAATTACTGAACTCTACATCTGAAACTAATGATGTTGTTATATGTTGGCTAATTGAATTTAAATTTAAAAAAAATGGGTGCCTGGGTGACTCATTCAGTTGATTGTCTGACTTTGGCTCAGATCATGATCTCAGGGTGCTAGGATTAAGCCCTGCATCCAGCTCCCTGCTCAGTGGGGAGTCTGCTTCTCCTTCTGCCCCTCCCCTCACTCGTGCTCACTTTCTTTCTCTCTCCTCTCCCCCAAAACAGAGAAATAAAAAAATCTTAAAAAAAAAAAGAATTATACACCATGACCAAATGTGATTTATCAGGTATGTAAGGCTGGTTCAACATCAAAAAATCAATTAATATAATCCATTGCATCGACAGGATAAAAAAGAAAAATCACATGATCTTATCAATAGATGCAGAAAAAAGATTTGACCCCCATTTATTATAAAAACTCTCAGTGAACTAATAATGGATAAGACTTTCCTCAATCTGATAACAAATACCTACCAAATAATCCTACAGCTAGCACCATACTTAATGGAGAAAAACTGGAAACTTTCTCATTTAGATCAGGTATGGCCCAGGGTGTCCTCTCTCACCTCTCCTTTTCAACATCATCTTGGAAATTCTAGCTAATGAAATAAGACAGGGAAAGGAAATAAAAGATATACAGATTAGAAAGGAAGAAAGAAAATTGTCTTTCTTCACAAATGACCTGATTATCTACATAGAAAAGCAAAAAGAATCAACAACAACAACAACAAAAAACTCCTAGAACTAATAAGCTATTATAGTAATGTTGCAGGGTACAAGGTTAAAATACAAAAGTCAATCACTTTCTTATTATATCAGCAATGAACCAGTGGAATTTGAAATTAAAAACACAATATCACTTACATTAGCACCGAAAAAAGATGAAATACTTAGGTATAAATCTAACAAAATATATAAAACAAAATATATGAAGAAAATTAACTCTGATGAACAAAATTAAAGAACCAAATAAATGGAGAGATATTCCATGTTAATGGATAAGAAGATTCAATATTTTCAAAATTACAATTCTTCCAAACTTGATCTATAGATTCAATGCAATCCCAACCAAAATCCCAGAAAGTTGTTTTGTGAATATCAATAAAATAATTCTAAAATGTATATGAAGAGGCAAAAAAGCAGATTAACCAAAATAATATTGAAGGAGAACAAAGTTGGTGGACTGGCACTATTTGATTTCATGACTTACACTGAGCTGCAGTAATCAAGACAGTGTGGTATAGAGAGGCAAAAAGATAGACAAATAAATCAATGGAATAGAATGGAGAGCCCAGAAATAGATCCACATAAATATAGTCAACTGATCTTTGACAAAAGAGCAAAGGCAATACAACAAGCAATGGCAATCTTTTCCACAGATGGTGCTGGAACAACTGAACACCCGCATGCAAAAATAAATAATAGTAATAATAATAATCTAGACATAGACCTTATACTTTTCACAAAATTTCACTCAAAATAGATCATAGACCTAAATGTAAAATGCAAAACTATAAAACTCCTAGAAAATAAAATGGGAGAAAACCTAAATGACCTTGGCTTTGGTGATGACTTTTAGATACAATACCGAAGGCATAAGCCATGACAGAAATTGCTACTAAGTTATACAAATTGAAAAAAGAAAATCATTCTGTGAAAAAGAATGACAAAAGAATGAGACGACAAATCATAGACTGAGAGAAGATATTTGCAAAAGACATATCTGATAAAAAAAACTGTTACACAGTATATAAAAGAACTGCTTAAAACTTAAGAATAAGGGGCGCCTGGGTGGCTCAGTCAGTTAAGCGTCTGCCTTCATCTCAGGTCATGGCCCCAGGATCCTGGGATTGAACCCCACATCGGGCTCCTTGCTCAGCAGGGAGCCTGCTTCTCCCTCTCCCTCTACCTGCCACACCCCTGCTTGTGCTCTCTCTTGCTAGCTCTCTCTCTCTGTCAAATAAATAAATAAAATCTGAAAAAAACCCTCAAGAATAAGAAAACAAACACAATTTAAAAATGGACCAAAGACCTTAACAGACGCTTCACCAAAGAAGATACACAGATGTCAAATAAACATATGAGAAAATGTTCCACATCATGTGTCATCAGGGAAATGCAAATTAAAACAATGAGATACTATGACACATCTATCAGAATGGCCAATCTAGAATGCAGACAACATCAAATGCCTGCAAGTATATGGAGCAACAGGAACTATTATACATTGCTGGTGGAAATGCAAAATGGTACAGTCGCTTTGGAAGTCAGCATGCTGGTTTCTTACAAAACTAAATATAATCTTACCAAAAACTATCCTGCAATTATGCTCCTTAGTATTTATTCAAAGAATTTGAAAATTTATGTCCACACAAAAACCTGCATACAACTGTTTATAACAGTTTTATTCATAAGGTTGTACATTCATATCAAATATATAACCTTAATGAAAATTTTCTAAATATTTCTATAATTGAGTTTTAATCATGTAGATTTTAGGGAATTTTTCAATACAGTCAGCTTGATTTTTAAGCCTGAACATTAGTAACATTAAGATATACTTGAAATATTTATAACAAGATGAAAATCTGAGATTATTAACTTTATTCTCTATCATGAATCTTATATATTTTGTGAATAAAAAAAACACAGGAATCAGATCTCCTCACTAACCAAGAGTCATTAATTCTTTGTTAATGCAACACACTTTTGCTCTTTGGCATTATTATAATGAAGAACTGTATTTTACAAAAGCAAGTCAAGCAAATACATTAAATCATGACCTCTTTACTTTGCACTACTCTAGTTTAAGTGCCCTGAAATGAACTTTTTAGTTAATTAGCATTCTTCTGTTTGTCACTTTAAGTAATTACTCTTCTCAATTTAACTCAAGTGTTATATGTGAGGCGCTAAGAGCTTGGAAACAGACCCACCTGATGAATTAAGTTCACTTAGGAACAAAGCAGATAGTTGTATTAGGAGTCAAAGGAGCAGCCTGTTGGGAGGTTTGGAGCAAAGTAATGGGAATAATTAATATCTCTTGCTCCAATAATTGTATTGGAAGGATGGATTTCAAATATCCATTAATTTAAGTGGTCTTTATTCCATCATTAAGCAAACTACAGATTTAGCACTGACTTTTGCATACACTTAGCACAAATAGACCATGTTGTACATATATGCCCTTGGGAGCGATTGTCATAAGAAGCTTCAGAGGCTCTCCATGTCTGTGCCTCTTGTGCTGAATGCTGTAGGCAGGGATGGGCTGACGACTGTGCAAGGTCTTAAGGGCACTGCTACTTCTCTGGAGAGCAGAAATTAAGTTTTTTACCTCAGAGATAAAACCTCGGGTTTTACCTCAAGGTCTGTTTGTTCAAGGATGATTTGTCCCTGAGAAAATTGCTTTGTAGCATCTAAGCTTAAATAAGGCTTAAAATTTCAACTTAATAATTCATAAATAAAAATGCCATACTTGTTTGTGTTGAACCAGCATGGTTTTTTCATGTTTTAATAATTCTGAAATTGGAATGCTCCTTACAGTTTCCTTTCCTAGCCCTTCCAAATATATGCTTTAAAAGCTGATGGATTAAATCATAGAGATAAAGAAATACAGTGTCTCAGCTACCTGAAGCTGATGTGATGAGCTGGCTAGTTTGTTCTTGTCCTTACAAGCCCTATTACATATTAACTGAGGTACCACATGCCTTCATTCTGATCTCATACAGTCTTCCACACAAATGGATCATTAGGTACTATTACCCTCACTTGCCTGAACATCACAGAACTGGGGAATGTTAAAGTTTGAATTCATTCATTCACTAATTAGTTCATTCACTATTCTTCTATTAATGTAGTCAGTCAACACCTGTTTTGAGGACCTGCAATATAAATAGCAATAATAATGACCATGATAAAATATAAATGTCTTGAGTACCGATTCTGGGCCAACCACTATACTAGGTACTGTGGAGAGAATGGTCAGTAATGAGGGTCACAGATTCAAATTATATCTAAATGACTCAAAATGTGAGCTCTGAAACCATGCTACCTTTAGAAAGCAACCTAAAATGAAGATATATAGTTGTTCTGGCTGAGATATTCACCACTTAAATAATTATCAGGATAATATCTGCTGACCTGATCTGGTATACAAATTCCCCCAATGAGAATTCTGAAGACAATCAATTTTTGAGTCCTGGCCTTGCCTTTTATTGACTACCAGATATTGGGTACATCAATGTACTCTTCTAAGACTGTATTCCCTTCTATAAAATACTCCCATGGCCAGGTGTTTTATTGAGGGTCACTATTTTTCCTAAGACAGTATAAGCTCTGCCTTCCTTTTGAGAATTCCATAGTGCCATAGAAATATCTTCACTCTAGATTTTTGTTTTGTTTTGATATAAAATATAACCTCAACTTCTGGACACTCAGAAATTATCAGAAGCTCATTATAAAGAATGGTACTGATGTGCATTGTCTGAAACATAAGCAGTCTATTTAATAAAAGTATTATAAATTTTCACATTTTATAAGCCAGATTTAAAGAGCTACAGGAGTGGACTCAACTTGTATATTGAATGCTGCTTAGTTAATACACCTTTAAATTATAGGAAAGAACTTAGATAAGTAGTTAAATAAATAATAGATAGATGATAATAGATAGATAGATGATAGAAATATGTTAAAATGTGGACCACTACATCATATTATCCTTCTGACAGGACCAATATAAGAAATTTTGGCAGACAGGCATAAGGACAAAACTTATTAAGAAAAACAAGTCCCTTAACACAGCATATTTCCATTTCTGTGCTTTGGCTCCGAAGAAGCTTAGAGCTAATTTGCAATCTATCTCTAGTAATGGTACAGCATGTTCTGGTGGGCATTTCTGTACACTTTGCCTCTGCTTCTTCTTACTTCCTTGTCCTCATTTTCTCATTCCACCTACTCGCCTTGCCTACTTTTGTCCTATTGTACTGCACATATTTATATAAGTGTACTTCAGTTTATCTGAGGAATTTATAAAATTAATCATTAAAAATTAGTGTCTGAGAAACGTGGCAAGGGCTAGCTTAGCCAGGTGATTAAGGTGATTATCATCAGTGATAAATAAATCCTGTCCCTTGATATGATGTGAAGAGAATGGCATCTTATTATGGTCTTCTTTCCCAAAACCCATCATCCCAGCCTAATCATGAAAAAAAAAAATCAGACAAATCCCAATCAAGGAAATTCTATAAAACACCTGACCATACCTCTCAAAACTGTTAAGGATATCAGAAACAAAGATGGTCTGAGGAATTATCGTGGTATCCTGGATGCGATTCTGTAACAAATAAAAGACAGTAAGTAAAAACTAGGAAAGTTTGAATAAAATACAGATTTAGTTAATAAAAGTCAGCAGTAGTTTGTTAATTATGATAAAGTTCATTAAGTATTCTCAGTTATGGTGATAATGATAGGGGAAACTGCATCTGGGGTATATGGGAACTATAAAATTTTTTTTCTTCTTTTTTTAAAAGATTTTATTTATTTATTTGACAGAAAGACAGCGAGAGAGGGAACACAAGCAGGAGTGAGTGGGAGAGGGAGAAGCAGGCTTCCCGCTGAGCAGGGAGCCCGATGTGGGGCTCAGTCCCAGGACCCTGGGATCATGACCTGAGCCGAAGGCAGACCCCCAATGACTGAGCCACCCAGGAGGCCCTACAAAAATTTTCTATAAATCTAAAACTATTCTAAAATTTAAAAATTTATAAAAATAAAAAATTAATGACTAAAGATGTGGAATGACTGAGTGAGATGCTATGTGTGATATGGTTTTGCACACTTTCAACTACAAGAAAAAGATACTTCCTGTGTATCTGCATGGCTGTGTGATTTGTGCAAGTAGATGACAGGTGACATTTTCTGATAGAAAATACATATTCGGTGACTAAGTCAGTTCAGAAAGTTGTTTCAGAGATGCCATGGAATCAAAGCTAAGTACAGTGCTTATTGTAGAGCCTACAGATCCAGTATGCCTGATATGAGAGCCCTCTTTAAATGAGATAAGCAACTCAGGGGAAGAAGGAGATAAAAACTAATGAACTAGGAACAGTATCTTTCCCCAAACCTCCCTAATTTTCTCTATAGCTCTCTTACCCAACATGGGTAGAGCCATAGCACCCTATGGAGAAAGTGTCCTATGGTCAATATGGGTGTGTCTTCATGAATCTCTAAGTATCTCCCCAAAGTGAGAAACCTGCCCACTCTACCAACATTTGACCACAGTGCCTTCAACAGGCATAGTTTTGACAGCTCTCAGGCACTCCTGAATTTGGTAAACTGTCTGAATGTGCTTCTTTACCAAGGGAGTCAAGTTAGCCATCTGGTCTTGATTCTGTTTGACCAGCTATTCTGGTCTTCAGATTTGTATTTTGTTACCTCAGGGACAAAAACCTCTAATAGTTGCTAAATTGCCTAGGATAGGGTTTGGTTACATTTAAGTCTCCAACATAATGGCAGTGTAAATGTGATGGACGTTTGTTTTTCTTTTTTGTTTTTCTTATAGAGAAATTTAGAAGTGGGAAGTCTGGGTCTGGTGTGGACCAGTCTCACCAATTGTCTGGAACACAGGATGTTTTCAGGCTTTCTCTTTAACCATCCCTAGAGTGTGATCTTCAAGGGCATGACCCAAGATGGAGCTCCCGTCGTCAACACATCCCTGTTTCAGGAAGGATAGAAAAGGAGAGGGAAATGAGGAACAAGGGGTAAGGGTAAGTTATATTGTAAGGAAGGCTCTCCGAAGCTAACTGATCACAGATGAGGGGAGGCAGGGCGATATATTCACTATTCTAGAAGGTCATGTGCTTTGGCAAAGGAAGTTCTCTCTTTAAGAGAAAATGGGAGGATTGATATCGGGAGACACCTATAATAGCAGTCTTTCTCCTTAGCACTTAATCTCATTTATTTCCCTTGTTACAAAATTGTCCTGGGAAGATCTAAGCTCTGTTCTCAGCTCTATAATGTACTAAATGAATATATGACCTTCATTTAATCACTTAACCTCTTGGAGATGTAGTTTGCTCATCTCTAAAATGAGGCTAATAATTTCTCATCTTTCATCCTCAAAGGATTTAACTAGATAAATGTATGTGAAGGGGCCCCACAAACTATGAATGACCACCGCCTACAAACATGAGGTGATGCCACAATCATCATCTTTCCAGTTGTCTCTGTTACAATAGTATATCCCCCACCCATGCACCTTCCTTTCAACATGCACATATAAATCTATGAGTGATACTTTTTTCCCAGTATATATTTCCTTAACCCCAAAGCACTATCATATTAATAACACATTTTTAGAAATTGTAAAGAAGGAAGTAGTAAGAGCATTAAATATTCACATCACTTGTTAAACTTAGCGATTCAAGAAATCATGATGTGGTTAATAGGCATCAGTGTTTTATTTTTTTATTTTATTTTTTTAAGATTATTTATTTATTTATTTATTTGAGAGAGAGAAAGAGAAAGAGAGAGAGAGCACATACAAGCAGGGGGAGGGCAGAGGGAGAAGCAGACTTGACTCCCTACTGAGCAGGGACCCCAACATTTGCAGGGCTTGATCCCAGGACACCTCCTGGGGCTCAATTCCAGGACACCCTTCTCACCCTCAAGATCATGACCTGAGCTGAAAGCAGACACTTAGCCCACTGAGCCACCCAGGTTCCTGGCATCAATGTTTTAAAAATCAAAGATAATTGATAGGAGGCAGGGCAAAGGTTTACTGACTAAAAGCAAACAAACAAATAAGAGCTGATACATAGGGCACCCGGGTGCCTCAGATGGTTAAGCATTTGCCTTTGGCTCAGGTCATGATCTCAGGATCATGGGATCGAGTCCCGCATCGGTCTCCCTGCTCAGTGGGGAGCCTGCTTCTCTCTCTGTCTCTCTCTCTCTCTGTCTCTGTCTCTGTCTCTTATGAATAAATAAATAAAATCTTAAAAAAAAGAGCTGATACATAGTAGTCAGAACATACTATGTTAATGGAACTTTGAAGTTAGATAGACATGGGTTTTAATCCCAAATCTTCCATGAATTATCTCTGAAAGATTGACCAATTTTGTAGACCTAGACTGAACTTTCTTATTTTTGTTGGGGTATCACACTAATTCTTATAAAAACCAAGTGAGGTAACATATGTGTAACTCTTAACACAGTATTTTGTCCATAACAGGCACATACACACACACACACACACACACACACACACACACACACAAGCCTTCCTTTGTTTCCAATAGTAGAAACAAAGAGCAGATCATGGTAATCTGAAATTTACAAGATAATAATTTACAGTGTTTTAGCCCTTACTATGTATTTCACTATGTTCAACCCATTTGTGCATTACTTCATTGACCCACACAACCTTATGTAAAGATCCTTTCATCATTTGTATTTTATGAATGTGAAGATTGAAGTTCAGGAATGTTTACTTGCCAAGGTTACCAAGCTGGCAAGTGGGGAAAAAAGAACAGAACCCAGAAGTCAATGTCAAATTCAAATTCTTGGACTTTCATCAAAACCTAATTCACTGAAAGCCAGTTTGGCAAATATTAGCTCAGTGTATGATCAATTGGCCAAACACTCAAACAAAGGAGGTATGTGTTTAGGACTAGTACAGAGACACAGTTTTTGGTCAGTGTGTAAATCTGCAAGAGTGGACAGCCTTGAAGGGTTAGCTTAAACATTCCCAAATAAAATTACAGGACATTGGAAAAGACAAATATGCTAGTCTGAAAAAAGCCTTGGCAGCAGCAAAACCCTAGTGAAATCAAACATTGGAGAACATCTCTCATTTGGTTAATTGGTCACTTTATAAATTGATCATTTTCTGAATTAAATTTTAGTTAACTGGCCTGTATCCCAATCTCTCAACCACCATGCTCTACTGTCAGTTAAGTTTCTCTTTAAGTGGTGAATGGCAGTCTAATTTCCCCCAACTCAAATACTTATGTATCTGTCATTAATGTTCTAAGCATGTCGTTTACCCAAAAGACCTATCAGGGCAAAGGAGTAGAATCTAGAATTCATTAGCTGACAGCTGAGAATCAATACAGGTGGTGGGATATTGCATGAAAACAAACAAAAGAAACCCCTTGCCCCTCCCCCTGAAACGATAATCAAAAATCTGTTCCAGTAGAATCATGAAAACAGGTATGCCAGCCTGTGATCACTAGACTGAAAGGGAGAGGGCACTGCCATCATCTGCCTGGAGTCAGGATTTGGACTAAATAATCCCAATAGCCAGAGCAATAGAGGAAGTAAGGAGAAGAAAGGAATTACCAGGCCATGCCTTCACCATACATGAAATAACATCTGTTTGATCATTACAACAAGGGTATTTTTGTTCCCATTTTATAATTGATAAAACCAAAGCACACATGATTTGCCCTTCTTTTCTTTAGTGTGGTTATTTCTTTTCCTAAGTAAACTCCTCTAGCCTCCACTTTTATAAATGGGCAATTCCTATTTATATAGATGCATACATCGCTCAAAGGAATAACAACAATTATAATGTCCATCATTGCTCAATATTCCATAGCTCTGTGAGCTGGGATTCATGCCCCTACATGCTGACTCCATGGTTTATGCTCATTACAGGTCAATCCACACTTTGTGCGAGAAAAATTGATTCTTCAGGCAGCCACAGCATGTTTACTAATGAGCAATGGCATTCCCTGTTTTCTTTTTTTTGATGAAATATTTTTATAATACAATATATCATTTTCTCATCTTCATAAACCTGAACCCATACTCAAAGTTCTTACTAATGACTCACAATGATTGTTATTAACATAAATTATTTTTTATGTTTTAATATGATGACAAACCATGACAATCTTGATATATGTAGGTCTACTTTACAAAGCCTGTAGTTTACCTTTAAGATTTGTCTTTGTTCTTCCTCTTTTGACTAGGGAAATCACAATTTTCACTTCTCCCTGCTGGCAATATATTGAATGGTTCTAATTTTGTCTCTTTATTTAAGAATAGTTTTTGCAAATGACCTCTTCCATCTACTAAAGTACATGGACATTTGTTGATAGAGTTCATGGTCTTTCCAATAATTATATCCCACACTGTTGAGTTTGTTTTAGCTCATTTATATCAGGTTCTAGGTTAGCTGAGGGGGTTTAAAAGAGGTAGGAAGTCATCAAGGCAAATTATGGGAAGAGTTGAGTTTTAAAAAGCTAATATTTTTTTTCATAATCTTCTTGAACAAAATCTTTGTATTAGTTTAAAAAAACAAAATCTTAGTAATTGCCAGCCACCACCCTGTGCCTCCCAAAAACTCAGCTAAATTCTCTCTTAAAACTTTGGCCCTCAAGTGAGCTGACATCTTTGTTAGGCAAGTGTGTGGTCATAGTGTCCATGCCAGAAATGCTTATTTTGTAATTGTGTTCTCCAGCTCAACTTCAATAGAGCAATTTTCCGCGTCAAGCCTAATCCCCGCATAATCAACAGTAAGATCGGGACCAGATAGATTCAACAAGATCACTGCCAGCTCTAGTAGGCTCCCACAGGACAAGGCTGGCATTAGTGATTAGAGAACTGATGGATCCCCAGTGGGAATTAAAGAGAATTGGACCAGCTGCTTTAGGAGGCCTTTTTGCAATGGGCAGGCTGATCTTCTGAGTAGAGTCTTGTCCCCAGGGCTGCAGGCAACTGCCCTTGGGGGAAATCTGTCAGATTGATGCAGAGACTCAAGGAGAGCATAGTGATTTAGTAAAGAGCCCTGGGTGGCATTATATGGCTCTTTCCTAAGTGTTCTTCAGCAAGTGCTCTTAGCTTGTTTGCACTTATTAAACCTACTAACAATAATTCAGACTGAAAATCAAATTCAGCTCCTGTCTTATCTTTGCAAATTTCCTCTGCTCCAGAGTCCTTAATGGGCCAGGTACAAATATGTAAATATTATGCCTTGTGTTGGTAATTAATTTCCTTAAGGTCAACTGTGTGATAAGAATGCTACCTTCACTTTATGAATAATTCATTTCTGCAGAAGATCTTTATTCATTCAGACTTCATGGAAGCATCAAGTTTTAAGTACAGGTATCTGTGACTGCATCCCAGTTTGTCCCTATAAGCTGAGTGACTTTGGATAATTTACTTAATCTTTCTGAGCTTCTTCTATGTCTCTATATAAAAGATGAGTCTAATAATCTATGTCTCACGTGCTCATAGCTTGTTAGGAATTTAAATAAATAAATACATACAAAATACTTAGGAAAGGTAGGTGTCCAATTCATGTCATTTCGTTCCTCCTTCCCAGCCTTGAGCATGATAAAAAGCTCAGCTAAACCAGGATGTTTTAACTTACCCAGCATGTTGCTTTAAAAAAAAAAAAAAAAAAAAAGATGATGAGGAACTCAAATAACCTTGACATGTAAATAAAATAAGCAAGTGAGCAAAACTAAGAGAACACATAATAACATGTTTAAGATTTTAAGGAATTTGGCATTGATCGTGTGCTTAATACAGTAATAAATGTTTTATGTGCATTCTCTTGTCTGAGCCTTATAACACTCCAATAAAGTAGACCAAGACTTCTATTATCTCTGTTTCACAGTTGGGAAAACTTCCTAGATTAAGTTGCTTGACCAAAATCATCAGGTCATAAGTGTCAGAGGCAGAAGTGCACTTACCATGAAGTCAATAAAGCTTAGGATCCCCTTCTTTCACAAGGCTCCCCACAAAAGTTGGCGGAGGCCCCAGCAAAGAGTTCCCTTAGAGATACATAATTGTAAAATTTGCAAAAATACTATATAAACTTTAGGCAACATAAAATATGTGTCACCTCCTGATCAAATACCTTCTCAGTGAGATGTCCCCAAGCTTCCCTAAAATTTCAACCTACGTCTCCTTTACTTTTTATTCTCCTTAGCATTTAACACAATCTAATATCCTATATAATTTATTCATTTATCTTGTTTTTGCTAACTCCCCTAATGAAATGGTAAATACATAGGGCATTTTTTTTATCATTTGCTTCTGTTACATACCAATATCTAGAACAGTGCCTATAATATTGGTAAATGGTAAATACATAGGGCATTTTTTTTATCATTTGCTTCTGTTACATACCAATATCTAGAACAGTGCCAATAAATACTTGTTGAACAAATAAGTGAATGAATGAATTGGAATTCCTCTGACTCCAGGGCCTATGCCCTTTACCATAGCATTGAATTGCTTCTCTGAGGGAGGCCCTTCATCATAAACATACCCCTTCCCCCGGGTCTATGTGAACAAAAATCCAACTTGTAAGGCTTTAAATTTCCTCTGAGATAATGATGAATTGGTTACCATTTCATCGGTATCCAAGAATTATGGGACAACATTTGAGACCTGACAGGTATATAGCAACAGATGAAGCCCAACTGAAGGGAAAAAAGTCTGTGGAAAAGAAGGCTAGCAAAGGGAAAGTAAAAAACAGAAGTTAACACAGTTCTGCAGGCTGTGTTCCCCAAATTCATGAGAAATTGGTTATGTGCAAGGCTCTGTTGAAAACATGCACTTCTGGGGAGCCTGGGTGACGCAGTTTGTTAAGTGTCTGACTCTTGGGTTTGACTCAGGTCATGGTCTCAGGGTCATGGGATCCAGCCCCACATTGGCTCTGTGTTCCGTAGGGAGTCTGCTTGAGATTCTTTCTCCCTCTCCCTCTGCCCCTCTCCCTGCTCACGTACTTGCTCTCTCTCTCTCCCTCAAATAAATAAATAAATCTTCAAAAAAAAAAAGAAAACAAGCATTCCCTTTGACTTATAGTTCACTTTACACTATTTCCTCCATGAGAGGGATATAGACTATTTAACATAGAAGACCCTTTTTGTAAGTGACTTTCTTGGTTTGTATTTGCAATAAATGTGTATATAACAAAACCAAAAGGTAAGAACAATCACCTTTGTAAAGATTAGCCATCACATGCCTGAAGTCCTCTTCAGTATGGATGTATTATATCGAGTCACAGGGAGATCAATTTCTGTCTTCACATGAAAATCCATCCAACAGTGTATGATTGCAATGTACTTACTCTAAAAATTAATAATTTTAATTAATTAACTTAATCAGAATATTCTGATGAACGGGATATTCTATTACATATTTTTTTCCAAAGCCAAAGAAACAGCTGTATTCATGTTGTTTTCAACTGTTCTAGTTCTGTTAGTGCTTTTTTCTTTCTTACTACATATCAAAGTTTGAAAACATCTCATTAATAATGAGCTGGAAGATATTCAGGATTAAAGAAAATGTCTAATCCTGCAGAGATGTGGATGGATAGTGCCTCCAGATCCACCCTGGAACTTGTTTATTGTGGGGAATAAATCCAAAATTCAAAATGTTTCACTGTTGCTGCATGCAATCATGGAAACTTGGACTTCAATCATTTTGAGATGATTCTGAGACCCAAAGAGAATAAATACTTTCCCAACATCCCACAGGCAGTTCAGGGCTGAAATAAACCTTCAGACTCTGCTTATATAAAACACAAACCATGTGAACCTCCTCAGATTCCCTTGGCTCTGACCACCTTCTGGACCTACTCAGCCACTTCTCTGCCTGGATCAGTCTTCTAACCTTGCCAGGAGAGTGCCATGGTCTCCTATTGGCCTGGGTTGCATGGCCAAGACTCAGCCAACACCACAAATTTGGTCCCTTCCTATCACCTCTACACCTAAAAGAAAACTTCATTATAGACCATAGGTCTGGTATCTGAGGGGACCAGATAGCAGTGTGGGTCAGTGACTCCCCATGGAGAAATTTTGGTCCATGAGAAACAGGAGATAGGACAGATCTGGGCCAATACATTCCCTCATTTTCTCTCTCCCATAGACTATCCCATGGTTTGTGCATGCAGCCTAGTTGGAGAAGTTCTGACAGCAAGCGCATCTGCTGAAGGACCTGCTGTATCTCTTCATGGCTTGTCATGAAGTGGTAGCCAACTTGCTAACACATCACTTGGCATTACTTGACATCTTGCTTTTACTCCCTTCCTTTCCTTTTAAACCTCATGGCCCTGAGTTTGCAATCCCCTAATAAAGCATTATCCCATTAATCCTTGCCTCAGGTTCTGTTTTCTAGAGAATCCCTGTTAAAGTCACTGCTAATTATACCTCAAGATATATTTTTTCTTTTTTTTTTAATTTTTTATTGTTATGTTAATCACCATATATTACATAATTTGTTTTGGTGTACTGTTCCATGATTCATTGTTTGTTCATAACACCCAGTGCTCCATGCAGAACGTGCCCTCCTCAATACCCATCACCAGGCTAACCCATCCCCCCACCCTCCTCCCCTCCAGAAACCACAGTTTGTTTTTCAGAGTCCATCATCTCTCCTGGTTGGTCTCCCCCTCAAGATATATTTTGAGTAATGTCTTAAATCTAGAAGTTTTTCAAAAGAAAGAAGTCATTAAATCCTTGAAGCATTTCAGGCAACCTGCTATGAACCTGTTAGAAAGGAGATATATGAGATTCTCTCTATTTAGAATACAAATATTCAGGGAATGGTTGGCCCCAGTTTTCTGCTGGGCCAGTGGTTCTCTGTCAGGATCACCAGAACATGGAGAGTGAGGTCAAGCTAAGAGTGTCATTCTGAGACTGCCAGAATTAAGGGCATATTTAGTAAGAAGATGTACCTTGTCTTTTGCCTTTAAAAACACATGCATAACTGGCATAAAACTCAAATAATTTCTTGAACTATATTGGGAACTGGGTGCCTTGATTCTGCTACTAAGAAGTTATTCAAAACTGGCAAAGGCATTTAACATTCCTGGTTTCATTTATGTCATTGAACCCTGTTTTCCTTAATAGACCCTTTGAGAATATACATTTTTAGAACTGTGAATCCTTTCTATAGGAATACGCACCCAAAATCTTATTGAAAAATTGCAATAAATTACAGGATTTTTCTGACTCCTTATAACTTACTCACACATTCTAAGTTACAAACTCCTCATCGAGGTGATCGTGATTATAAATTTGTAGCAAAAAGGCAGAAAGCTGTTACTCAGAAAAGCTCAGACTGAGATAACACACACAAGTTTTGAAGAGTTGCAGCCCCCAGTTGATTGAAATGGTGCTTTTAGCGAGGAGATGGAAGGGAAGTTAAGTTTTTTAAGGCAACGAATAAACCAGCTATATGGAAAAATCCTCACAAAGAGAGTAACTTCTAATGTTACGGATGACTTCTCTGGGCTAGATACAGTGCTTATTTTCACAAGGTTGTGATTGCTTCCTCCGTCTGCAGGGGGTTACTCCTGGTTGATAAGAAAATTGGAAATCAAGTGAGGGAACTTATATGCTTCAATATTTAGTGGCTAACTGTTGAGTTTTTTGCCACCAAGCATCCATTTTCCTGCTCTGATTTCTATTGCAGAGTGCTCTCACCTATCCTATATAAACACAGGAGACGATAATTTGAGGTTCAGAAGCTGACAAGTCAGAACCTTTCACTCCTCTTCCTAGTACATATTGGGAGTGAGAATATGACCTAATATTGGCTAATGGGCAGTTTTCTGGGAGCATCTGAATCCTGACTTCTTGATGCAAGGCACAATGCTTGGAATCATCCACAGGGCAGGCAGAGGTAGCATGGCTGTGGCACCCAACCAGGATATTTTAGCTATAAGATGTTGCAATGCTTCCTGATTCCCAGTTCTTTACTTTTTGAGAGTCAACGGATGCTTTCCATTGCCAAGTCTGGTCTGTAGTTCCATGAATACCCAGTAACCTTTCAGTAAATCACCTTGTATGTAAGCTAGAATTGGCTGTTGAGTGCAACCAAGAAAACTTTCATAACATGCCATTATTTATGAAGTGTGAGGGCTCTTCTTACACAAGGATTTGAGTTTCCTCCAGGAAAGTAGAGTTTTAATGTAGAAGGCAGAAGACCAAAGTGAGACTCAGACTTTCAGCCTATCAAGTGCACACACAACAAAGAATGAAGCACCCAATAAAAATACCACTCATTCCATCTCTATATAGATAAATACAGGACAACTTCTTCCCAACCACCTCATGGGGGGGCTTCAAGGATAAGATACAATGAGACTTCAGATGTATTCTATAGTTTGTGATCTCATTAGAGAACTGGGATATAATATGACCTTTTAGTTGAATAAAAGGGAGGGATTTTCAAAGACTGACATACCTGAGTTTTTTTTTGCTGATATTTTTAGATGAAGCAATCATTACCACTGACACTACCAACCCGATATGTATTTGAGAAAGTATTTTTTAAGATTTTATTTATTTATTAGAGAGAGAGAGAGAAAGAAAGAGCACGAGTCAGGAGCAGAGGCAGAGGGAGAGGGAGATGCAGACTCCCTGCTGAGAAGGGAGCCCGATGCGAGGTTTGATTCCAGGACCTGAGATCATGACCTGAGCCAAAGGCAGACACCCAACTGACTGAGCCACCCAGGCACCCCAAAAGTTTCCAGGTAATATACAGGATACCTGGTTAAAATTGAATTTCAATTAAGTAACAAATAAATGTTTAAAATATATGTCACAAATAATGCAAGGAACATGCACTAAAAATTTAATTATTGTTAATCTGAAATTCAAATTCAATTGGGCATCCTCTATTTTTATTTTCTAAATCTGTCAACCCAAATTTGAGAATCCATGAGACCCAAGTGTTCAAAGAAAGTGTAGTTAAGTTAGGAGAAAACAACATTATTGCCTCAGGTAGACAAAAGGACCTGAAGGGATAATTAAATTTACAAAATCCCTGAATAATGAATAAGGTTTCCTTTTTTTGATAAAAATAGAGGAAGTTATGAGGCAGCTGGGTGGCTCAGTCAGTTAAGTGTCTGACTCTTGGTTTTGGCTCAGAGTTATGGGATCGAGCCCTGCACTGGGCTCCACACTCAGTGCAGAGTCTGCTTGAGATTCTCTCTCTCTCCCTTTGCTCCTCCACCCCATGTTCTCTCTCTCTCTCAAATAAATAAATAAAATCTTTAAAGATTTATTTATTTATTTGAGAGAGAGAGAGAATGAGAGATAGAAAGCACGAGAGGGAAGAGGGTCAGAGGGAGAAGCAGACTCCCTGCTGAGCAGGAAGCCCGATGTGGGACTCGATCCCAGGACTCCAGGATCATGACCTGAGCCGAAGGCAGTCACTTAACCAACTGAGCCACCCAGGTGCCCATAAATAAATCTTTTTAAAAAATGGAGAAAGGTATATTATAATTAGTTCACTATTAAGCTCAATTGGTTCATCTACAGGAATTATAGAGAGACACAGCAGAGATGATAATGAAAAGGATAATGAAACAACATGGTTTAGAGGAAAAATAGAGACAACTGAGTCAGACAAACTTAAATTTGTTATGATAAAATAAATTAATATGTACTCATAAATTCTTAAAGGGAAGATCATTGGATCAAACAGCTTACATATTTTAATGCTAATAGAGATTACTAAATTGTCCATCTAAACATATATATTTATCTACAGTCTAAGAGAATGCTTTTATTTTGCCAAACAATATGTAAAAAATGATATCTACTGTACCTTTAATTTGCATTTGGGACATCAGGAAAGTGAAAAACTTAATTACTTCTGTGCTTGGACTGCCGTCTTGAAAAAGGTAACCAGAACTCAAGTCTCTATGGACCCACGTGTAACCTTCAGTGGTTTTCCCTTCTCTGCACTTCACTTTTCCCCAGGGGGCAGATGTTAGTAATCAAAACACCCAGCATTTGTTATGAAGACTAAATAAGCACATATTTCACAGCCCCACATGAGCACTGTCCTTGAAACGTAAAGTGTCCTGTATAAATATATGTCTCTTTTTTCTCCTCTTCCTTTTACTTCTTCTCTGTCCTGCTTGTGATATACTTCTACTCCAGGAGGTATCTTTCTTTGGTAGTTAGTCTAAAGACAACATTTACAAAATGTTGTAAGCACGAGCATTTTCATTATCATGAATATCATTAATTATCTTAGAAGATAATAGTAGTAATTATCATCATCACCATCATCATCATCATTTTAAAGAAGAAGAAATAGAGGCCATGAGAGTTTTGAGTATAGAAATCCAGAATGGTCTATCTTAGGCAAGAATAATAGTATAGAGGACATAGAACCTTCTGCATTGTTTATCGGTCAGACAATCCATTCTCCAGTCAATTTTTGTTTCACACCTAATAATATAAGCTAAGTAGTGTGGACATTGGAAGCAAGGTAATTTTTAACCATGTATTAAGATTTTCTCAAACTTATCAGAAGGGATTTGGGATTTTAATCGTAAAACTTCTTGAGAAACCACTTTTTGTCTTTTGCTAATGATTCCAAGAGAAATTGTTTCTAAGAGAAAGTAACTGGAATCATTTACAGTTTTGAGAACTAATACCTTAAATAAAATAAAAAAATGTAAAAAGTAGTCAAACCCTAAATATAGTGCTGTCAGTAAATAAGAACAATGACATTAGTAATTATCACAAATGAAAGACTCCCTAAAGGCTAGGATTGCACAGGAAGCACTTTCCATGGATTATTGCATGTAACCCTCACAATATCCTTCCAAGGTAGGGATTATTATTATTCCCCCCTTTTTTTCAGGCAGGAAGTAACCAGAAGATTAGGGAAACATGCCCAAAGTCACAGAGGTAATAACCATAAGAGCTGAAATTTAACATAGCTCTGTCTGAATACTATCTACATAGAGAATCATCAAGATGAAATAATTATTTCTTGGAATATTTCCATAAACATGAGTGAACACATAAACATTTATGGAAAGCTTACTGGATGTCAAGTTATTGTCATAACTCCAACACTATAAGTTAAGGGTGATGATTTTTTTCTCTTGATTTTAGGTAGGAAAAAACTGACACTCAGTGTCATTTCCAAAATCAGACAAGTACATGAGGTGACCCAAATGCAGGGGTTTCCACTCTGCTTCTGATGTTTTCACATGTCCCACCCGAACATAATTCACATGAATTCACTCAATGCTCTCAGTTTTAATGGAAGACCAAGGCAAAAATCTGCCAAGAAATATTCTTTACATTAGAGCAGTAATATTCTCAAACTGTGTTTTGATACTCTCATTTCTTGATCCTGGTAAGAAGACAGTGTTTTGTTTTGTTTTTTTGTTTGTTTGTTTTTAATATAGGAAGCACATGGTGTTTGCAAGGACAGTGGAAGGGAAGAGTCTTTGACGAATGAGGGGGGATGGAGGAGGCCTTGACTTCTAAACTCAGCCCTTTTGAGAGTCAGATTCACACAAGATTCTAAAAGTGAGCATGAATCTTAGCATTGAGCTGAAGATGCATGCTGCAAGCAATGGCATTTGCTTCATCTATGGTGACCATTTGGGTTTTCTTTCTGTCTTTGACTCTAAGTGTGTGTCCTTCGTCTGGTCACTTAACCTAATGGGACACCAATTCTTTCATCATATGAAAGAAAATGCTACTGCTGCTTCCTTAGGGCTCTTTTCTATTTGCAAGGAAAAATTCTTCTGCTATGATTTTGGCAGATATCACACCAACGCCCTAATTTATTCCTCAAAATAATATTTTTATGGAAAAATTATAAAATTCAAACAAGAAAAGAATTTGGCTATAATCCCACCACACATTATCCTTCTCAAAATATGACTTGCTATAGCCAGCCAACAGAGAAATAAAGCAGAAATAATATGAATATAGAGACTACTTGGCTTTAAAGAAATGATCAGGAATGGTAAAACCAGCAAAACTGGGAGTTAATCTCTGGACTAGACTTCTTTTTAAAGGGGTAATATGCAAGTGTTATGGGGTGAATTGTGTCCCCCAAGGAAGACATGCTGAAGTCCTACCCATCAGCCCCTCAGAATGTGGCCTTATTTGGAATAATGGTCTTTAGAAAGGTAATTGAGTGGAAATGAGGTCATTAGAATGGACCCTAATCTAATCTGACTGCTGTTGTTCTAAAAAGGGAAGTTGAGACAGAGGGAGAGTCACACAGGGGGAAGACAATGTGAAGATGCACAGGGAGAAAATGGCCGTGTGGCTGGAGTGATGCATATACAAACCAAAGAATGCTAAGGATTGCTGGCAAATGCCCAAAGCGGGAGGCAAGCAAAGATTATCTCCTAGAGCGGTCAGCATGGTTCTCCTGGCATCTAGGTTCTGGACTTGTAGACTCCAGAACTGTGAGAGAATAAATTTCTGGGCTTGGGGTTTTGTTAAATATATTTTTAAAGAATTTTTACTGGAAGTATAGTTGACATAAATTTCTGTTGTTTTTAAAGCCCCCGTTTGGTGCTACTTTGTTATGGCAGCACTAGTAAAGTAACAGAGCAAGTATGTCCCAGTATCATAACTGCATTACACACTGACAACCTCAGCTTCTCATGGTCAAATGCATGCATGCTTTCACACACACACACACACGCGCGCGCGCACGCACGCACTCACACGCACTCACACACGCACGCGCGCACACACACACACACACACACACTTACTAAATACAAGCAAGTTAAATGGTGTTAAATGAACCAGCCTCCTGCTTTATTCCACTCCCCTTGAAATGACGTCTTGTGAGCTCTGCTTTCTTCTGTGTGTTCATCTGTTTGTTGCACAGAAATAACAGCTGTAAGGTCCACTAAGGATTTCTATAAAACAGCTAATAAAAGCTTCAACTTAAATTCATTCCAGAAAATTGAACACACATAACACATCATATCAGGGAAATGGAAAGCACGTTATTGCACATTTAAAGTTGTATTGTTTGTACAGACTTTGATATAGAAATATGTTGAAGGGCTGATAGAGATGACATGGAGGAAAGAGCATCATTTCCAGGGGAGAGCTGCCTCTTGGGCTGGAGATCTCTCCCTGCTGACTCTTCCACCCTGCTGGCTTGATCCTTAATGACACTCCCATTCTGCTTCTCATGTGGTCCAGCTGCCTCTTTTGTGATTCATAGAACATCTGAGCCTTCTTGTTGTCAGTACTGTTGCTGTGAAGAACACTGTTTGAAGACAGAATATGCAATGTACCAGACACCAGTGGATATAGGGAATGAATGGAAGAAAAGTGAAGGCAGTGGTAACCACAATACTCAAATATAAGCACCAATAAGATATTGATTGCTCTGGATGCTCTGGTGATTGACACAACCCAAAATGAGATAATAAACTCACCTATGAACACATACTTCTTGAATGATCCATAAATTTTTCCAGTCCTTGATCTTTCTTCCCCCTGACTTCCTAGCTTCCCTCTTCCATTTGGATGAAACCCCTTGGACCACTGCCTATTCTGCACACTATACTGTTAAAAATTAGTGGAATTTTTTACAGATGACTATTCAATATTTTGCAGATCAGTGCTTACTCCCCTCTATTAACTTATATACACTTTGAGGGCAAGGAATTCGTATCATCCATATTTGTATAATTCTACCCAGCTTTCCCAGAACATATCAAGTTTTATGCTTCACAGGTACTATCCAGTAAGTGTTCATGATATAACCATCGTTGCGGGGCCGGGGGCGGGGGTGGAATAGGACAAATTAGGTTTATCTCTGCTCTTTTTTTTTAAGATTTTATTTATTTTAGGGAGCAAGAAAGGGAGCAAATGCATGAGCAAGGAGAGGGGTAGTGGGGGAGGGAGAAGGACAAAAGACTCCCCGCTGAGCACAGAGCCCTATACGGGGCTCAGTCAAAGGACCTTGAAATCACAACCTGAATTGAAATCGAGAATCGGATATTTAACTGACTGAGCCACCCAGGCACCCCCATCTCCACTTTATATTTGCTTGGAGGGTGGATGGCGAACTCATGTCTTGACCATAAAATCTTTCAACCCATATTCTCCATCAGGTTACTTCTGATATTTTTTTTTTCTGTTGGAGAAATGGCAGGAACATTGAGGGAATGAAGCATCCTGATAACCTTCTCAATGCTAGGCACAGAGACTTCCTCCTAAATGTTTGCTTATTGAATAATTGGCCTTCGTTATAAAAGGGTCTGGGTTGTTTTTCTCCTCAGATCAAGTGGGAAACCTTTCCCTCCACCATCCACTGATTTTTCATTTTATTTTTTTTTATTTGAGTGTAGTTGACACACAATATTACATTAATTTCAGGTGTACCACTTAGTGATTCAACAAGTTTATACGTCATGCTACACTCACAAGTATAGGTACCATCTGTCACCATACAACACTATTACAATATCATTGACTATACTCCTTATGCTTTCATTGTTGTGACTTATGCCTGTATCTCCCACTCCCCTTTACACTCCCCACTAATTATTAATCTTAAGGAGACTTTCAGTATCCAAACATTATCCTGAGTAGAGATGGCCAGCTTCTGCTTTTTTAAACCACTTCAATGACAAAAATTATTATATATTTTGGTCTATAGACTTTAATTCTTTCACCATTTTAAAATTGGAGCACCCTAATTTTCTTTAGGGACAATTTCTCCAAATTAGTTGGTTCCAAACACCACAATGGGGTTAAACATTTGGAAGCCATGACAGAACCTTGACAGTTGGACGTTAGATCGATGGGCAGATGGAAACTGCACACAAAACCATCATTAATAATGAGCATATGCAGGAAGGATCTCTCAGAGCACATCATATTGAAATGATAAATGTGGAATATTAATTTAGGAAAAAGCAATGTAGGGCCATTTTTAAACTGAAAACTAAGGTTAGAATCAACCATGCCATGACTCTGAAAAGTAAAGTTGAAAAAGAAGATGAGAGGTCTTGGATATTCTAGTCACCTGCTAACCAGATCACCTGGCTATAGTCCTACCTAAAATCAACCTTTTGCCCAAATACAGTGATGGTATGCGATAACAGCACATTGGTAATCTTTCTAGCCCAAACAGGGTCGGGAGTTCAGGTAATTAGTCATGCAGCCTGCCACAGGCACAGACTGCTAAATTCAGTGCGTGGAGACAAATGGGTATAAACAAGTGCTAGACAAGAGCATGGCTTATGGATGGCTCCCTTGGAGAGAAGAAAGTCAGTCACATATGTATATGGTTTCTTGCTCTTTGACTAAAAGCGTTAAAGAAGAAACCCTTGCTTAAGATTTATCAGTCATCATTTTTTAGGTCAAAAAATTTCAAACTGACTAGCTAGTTATATAAATATAGCAGAATCTTTCTTAATCACATATTTTAATTAATTTCTTCTTTAGTAGTTATATTTGTTTTTCTGTTCTTATAAAAAACCAAAGATGACTACTGTATTTGACAAACTTGAAATTGGTAGAATTTTAAGATTTTCTGGAGTGTGTTCTTTTGCTTATAGGGGAATATAAATATCCAGTACAACAGCTAGTTTTACAAATAACATTTTTCTTTTCTGTTGAGAAATGACTTACTTAAAGACCTCAAAGCTGTTGCCTAATCAAAACCATAGATTTATTGCAATAAGGAAAAACACCACCTTGATAAGGTGAAAGGGGGGAAATAAGAGATTTTATAAAAGGCTCAGACTGGGTGGTTTTAAAGTAAGGTAGAATTTATGACATCATAGCTTTGAATTGGTGGGAGCAAGGATGTGAAAGTCTGGAAGGAAGTTTTGATAAGCAAGCTGTTTTAGTTGGTTGATAGTATTATCTTCCAAGAGGAAATATCCTCCAGGAACTGAGTTATTCTTGCTTGTTGTCAGTCAGTACTCATTACTATTAAGAACCAAAAAATATGCCCCATCTCGATGTTGTTTAACATAGGAGATTATGTTTGAGTACTTTTTCTCTTTCCTTCCTTCCTTTTTCCCTTCCTTCCTCCTTTCTTTCTTTCTTTCTTTCTTTCTTTCTTTCTTTCTTTCTTTCTTTCTTTCTTTCTTTCTTTCTTTCTTTCTTTCTTTTTTAATACGTTGTCACTTCCTTTCTCTTCCTTTCTTCTTTGCTCATTTACTTTCAAAAATGGATCAAGGCAGCCTCCAGTGAAAGTCACCATAGTAAAACAAAAAAACATCTAGTCCAACACAAAAGTTACAAAGTAAAAAGAGAGAAGAGGAATTCTATTAAGACAGTCATGGCTGAGTAAGGCTGTAGCAATTAGTGTCAGATCTATCCATGAGTACCCTGAAAGTCCAAGCAAAGAGGTGAACGAGATATCACAACAGCAAAAAATATCTATAGAAAGACACATACTTACTTCATTATTAGAAAGAAACAATTTCCTGGTCCCTAGCTTTGTGGAGCAAAACATGCTGGAGAGAAATAAGGACTTTTCTATGTGGAAGACCTCAGCATTCACTGATATACTGAAACCTCAGGTAATCCTGTGACTCAATTAAAAATAGAAATGGTCCACGATCCATTGTTTTCATATAACACCCAGTGCTCCATGCAGTATGTGCCCTCCTTAATACCCATCACCGGGCTCATCACCACATCAAAAATTAATGATGTCTTGTACGGTGACTAACATAACATAATAAAATTAAAAAAAAAATAGAAAGTGGAAGGGTGGGGGAGCCTGGGTGGCACACTCCATTAAACATTTGACTCTTGGTTTCGGCTCAGGTCCTGATCTCAGGATCATGGGATTGGAGCCCTTCATGGGCCTCTGTGCTGAGCACAGAGTCTGCTTGAGTTTCTCTCTCCCTCTCCCTCTGCCCTTCCCATTCATTCTCTCTCTCTCTAAAATAGATAATTTTTTTAAGTGGAAGGATATAAATGTACTATAATAAGACCTTTATATGAGAGTAAGGTAGACCCTTAAGTGGTGACCTGATTCTTTACCCCACTCCATCCACTGGCCTAAAACTTTATAGAAAACTATGGGTCTCTGGTTCGGGGCTTTTCTGAACAGGAAGTTTGCTCACAGCACCTGGGCTGCAGAACCTACCAGCGCAGGTATGCCCCTGTGATAGACTGAATTATTGGTCCCAATCTTTCACTTCCTTATTTATCTGTCCTTTTATAAGTCATCCATATCTTTGCCATGACAGAACATGCTTTCTTGGCCCCGACCTTGGATTGGCCATGTGACCTGTTTTAGATAATGAGAGGTCAATAAAACTGAAATGGATAGAGATTTGAAATGTATGTACCAGATTGGATTTATTTTCTTGCCCTTTTGCTTTCGCCATGGGAGAAACTCCCCATGTCAGCAATTAGTTACTAAACAACAAAAGAACCTGACCTTAATAAGCAGTCTGCAGTCCAAGCTCAGTGAAACCCAGACCTGACCAGCCAAACACACCCGCTAGCTCAGAGACACATGAGTCAAACCGAAATTTTGTTATTCTAAGCCATTCAGTTAGAAAGTTTGGTGGGGAGTGGCCACACAGCAGACCCCACATAGCTGATTTTTTTCCACAGTCTCCTGAGGCATTTCGGAGTTCAATCTCTCCCTTGTATCCTTGATCTTGTGACTATTATTTTATTTTCTGGTTTGGTAATAAACAAGTCAGAGTTGTCATTTATAATAATCTGAAAACCGGGCTCACTCTTGTGAGATGGCCTTCATTGATGAATTAACTTTCCCTCTCCTAACTCATAGATATAGTATTTTTGAATATACTTGCAAGAGACCCATCAAATTTCCACTGCAATAGAGGAAAAAGTGATGTCACACACACACATACACACACAATTTTTCTTCTGTCTTAAATAACACTAGAACAGGATCTGCTTACCTATCCCTGCAATGGAGCGGGAAAAGTTAAATGTCTCACATATTATACAAGGTCAAAGTGGAGTAGAGGGAGAGAGGAGGTAGAATAAATATGTGGCTGTTTGGGCAGTCACTGACTCAGGGAGGTAGCCCTCAGGAGAGAAGATACTTCGCTTTAGTTGCTGCTTCTGTGTGAAAAAGGAAGTACTAAGGTTCATCCAGTTATATATCCATCTGTCCCAAATAGCTAGCATTAAGGCAAGTGAGTTAAGATTTTCTCTTCCCAAAATAAGTCAATCAGAGAAAGACAATTATCGTATGATCTCACTGATATGAAGAATTTGAGAAACAAGACAGAGGATCATAGGGGAAGGCAGGAAAAAAGGAAACAAGATGAAACCAGAGAGGGAGACAAACCATAAGAGACTTTTAATTTCAGGAAACAAACTGAGGGTTGCTGGAGTGGATGGGAGTGGAGGGATGGGGTGGCTGGGTGATGGACACTGGGGAGGGTGTGTGCTGTGGTGAGCGCTGTGAATTGTGTAAGACTGATGAATCACACACCTGTACCCCTGAAACAAATAATACATTATATGTTAATAAAAACAAACAAACAAAAAGAAAAGATTGTCCCTTCCCTTCCACAATCATCATCAGGGGTCATGTCTGGTTTTTCCATCATCACCACCCCCTGAAAGTGATGATTATTTAAGTCAAATACCCCCTAAAATAAAAATATTCCCCAGGGAGGGGGGGAGTCAATCCTGTCATTTGGCTGCATGTCTTTCAGTCGAGGCATTGCTGGGTTCCGTCCTCCCTAGAGATATCCCAGGTAATAGGCTTACACTTGTGCCAAATTCGGTACTCAATGAAGCAATCAGCTTATCTTCCACCTCTGGCAACACTGACTCCAATTTTACTTCCCTGGATAGGCTTGGCTTTAATTCATTACTAATAGTCTTGGTTTGTATTTTGATTAATGTTTAATCTCCTTCAAATCCCTTTGGAGAAAGCTGAGAGCTGAAGCTTGAATAAACAATGGGATATTCTCAGACTTCAAAGAAGCATTACCTTAAGGGGCCTAGCCAGGCTGTGGAATGCTGGGCTTCTTTTGGCCTGGTCCTAATTAGCTTTGGGGTCTGGCAAACCCGCACAGTCCAAATGCATCCAGCCGAGGCTCCTGGCATGCTCTCTCAACTACCCTCACATATGGGCTCACCACATCCTTGGATCATCATCTGAAGAAAATGTTCCCTTCTGTTCTTGTTCTGCCTGGGGAATATCAGTTCTTCTCCCCCTCCTCCCGATGTCTCCTTTGAATCCTGACAAAAATCAGTTAGCCAACTAAATCTTTTTTTGCCCCAAGTGTAGGGCCTTGAGGCTAATGATGGTGACCTTTAAGGGAAGTCAAAGAGGAAACAGCATCGTGGAAACAATGGGGAATATGGGCTCTGGTTTCAATTCTCTCCACTGGCAGTTCCTCTCTAGACCTTCAACAGGGAAAAACACTTCCCAGTTCAAATGAAGGCAAGGAACATAACCCTCCAGTGCCTCCCCCTGGGCACCACGAGACAACAGCACTCAAGCTGAACTCCTCACAGTTGGAGAAAAACAAGTTGGCCAAGGAAAAAAACAAATCTGCTCGCCCTTCATCTTCTTCACCAGGTCTTCACTTCTGCTCTAACCCAGGGATGTCAAACATTCCAAGCCTTTGCTGGTGCATCACTGAGGCTGTGGTACAGGTAGATCAGGGGTCAACAAACTATAGCCCAGGGGCCGAATACAACCCACACCCTGGTTTTTTAAATGAAGTTTACTGGAGCACAGCCTCACCCGTTTGTTTATGGATCATCTGTGGCTGCCTTCAAACAGTTGAGTAGTTGAAACTGAGACTGGATAGTCTGCACAGCCTAAAATACTTATTATCTGGATCTTTACAGGAAAAGTTTGCAAATAGAGGACAGAAAAAAGACAAAAGAAAATCAAAGATAAATCTGGTGTCAAAATGCAATATAATTTCAGCTCCCATTCATCGGTCAGAATCAATTCTTTCCCATATTTGCAGACATGGAGCAAAATATTCTCAAGAATTATACTCAGAAATCAACAAGGGTCCAACTGATGATAGATACTCCCAACAAGACAGGCATTTTTTTAAGAAAATTTCTCCATGGAAATTATTTGGCAATATGCAGAAAGAGGGCCGAGATACATTGTAATGTCCATTATGGCTAAACCCATATTATTTTGTTCTTTTATGCAGGTTCCCAGACCAAAATGAAGTTCTCAGCTACTTATTCCAAAGGACTCCCCAAAACATCCTTCATGAGATTGTGCTCAATGATGCGGGGGCTCTTCTGAACCCTTGCCGAGAAAACTCAACTCCAGAAAGGCCTTGGCTAATAAAGAAGAGTGAAATCAATCCAGACCCCCCTATAAGATATGTGTTCTTCAGAGAGAATGAAAAACCTGTTGGACTGCTTGTCCTTACTGCCTGCTTGTAAAGCATATTCAATTATTCATTTTATCCACCTGACTGACTACTTAAAAACCATGTAGTCAGTGCTTCGGCAATAATTTCACTTCTAAGTGTTCCGCCTGGTTATTTTTGTGTGTGTGCACACTATTAATTAATGACTATGGAGAAGTCCATAACTTTCGGCATTTTGTAGCAGTGGTGCCTAAATCTATTACCCATGAAAGCCAGAGTCTACAGTCACTGAGTAGGCACAAAGAGATAAGTATTGATTTTATTTTTGAGTTTTAATTTCTTCTCATTGAATCTGGAGGAGCAGATTGCATTTGAACAACCCTCACAGAGCATTGAAGTACAACACAAGATGCACACAGCCATCTGCCCACAGGGTGGGCTTAGCCTACCAGCTCAGGTTTTGGAGGCTTTATGTGTGTCACTGATGGAGAATCAATGAGAAAACATTTGGGGCTCTTAAAAAAATGCAGCCAAATCCTCTGTGAGCCTTAGTGTCTTATTAAATCGGGACAAGGGTATTAAGGACCTCCTGCGTTCAAAACTTCAGATGTGTTTGCGTGCGGTTGATTCAGACTCCCAGTGTATGGTGAAGCTGGCCTTAATAAGACAGCAGAAAGTCTCCAACTGGTGAGTGGGGACATCTGGGCGCTGGTGTGGCCTTGGTTTGATTGATGCAATGTGATAGGATGAAGGGAGTATTTGCTGTACCTCTGTTTTCCATCTGTTTAATGGAAATGAGACCAACCAGGTCACAAACCTGTCTGAACCAAGATCCATAGACAGAGGTAGAAAGGAAAGTCCTACTCCTTTTGAGAAAAATGGAAGCCCTTAGCCACTACACATTCTTGGTGTCTGATGCAGAGAACAATGTTTTCCTGTAATATTTAGAATATGCTGAGTAGTGTTAGAGTTTATAAAAAAAAAAAAAGTTAAACCTATAACAATAATCTGATTTAGGTACTATTATTGCCGGCCGTGTATTACAGATGAGGAGACCAGGGTACAAAGTTTTGGGGCACACAAAGCCACCCAGCCAGCAGGTGGCTCCTAGCTCTCTTCATCTAAATCTCTACCCCTGATGTAGACCCGTTTCTTGCTTCTTGGACTGCCTCTTCTGGACCAGAGTCCAGTGCATCATTTCCTTACTGGAGGACTCCAAGGTAAGGGCCCAGTGGGAAAATGCTGGTTCTGGTCACGATTTTTAAGCTAATGAGTTATGTTGCCTGGAGAATGCAGTTCACCATGTGGGAACAATCAGAATCATCTGGAGAGTTGTTTGGGTTGTACTTTCAAAACAGATCCCAAGACGCCACCCCAGACCCATGGACTTAAACTCTCTAGGAGTTAAACTCACAGAAATCTGCCTTTTTCAATCTCCCCAGGAGATTCTGAGGCACCCAGAAGAGTGTCTAGAAGTCAGAGGTGTGGCTCCCCCAGACACTTGCTGCATAGCGTGTTCCCACCTTCAAATGAATCCAGTTCCTGCCGTTTACTCCCAATCATGGCCTCAGATCCTCATCTGTAAAATGAGAATCTTCTAGCTATACAAAACCTCGAGTTTCTCATCTCTAAGGCCAGGGGCTTTTGTAACCTTGTTACCACACTTCCTAGAAGGAGCAGAAAGCCTGGGTTTTGCCCTGGGTGTAGGTTTTGAGGAATGGGTCAGCGGTGATGAGGTGACCAGACATAGAGGGGAGACTGCTATGACGATTCATTCTATGGCTCCCAAATCTGTACTGTTAAAAATAAATCAATATGTGCATCTGTGCCACTCACACTTCCAGACAGGAATGAACCTAGTGCGAGCTCCATTCTGTCAGCCATGTCGTTGAACTGATTTGTTCACTAAAGGGAACCAAGAGGTTGACAGAAAATAGCGGTGGGGGTCTATTCTGCCTATACTTCCATCTACAAAAATAACTGAAAGAGTTCTTTGAGACACAACTTTCTAAAAGCAATAAAATGTTTGCTGGAGCATGGTTAAATTTATTACAAATAAAACACCACCAGCACAACTGAGGCAGTGATGGATGCACAGGCGGGGCCAGGAAAGAATGAGGCTTTAGGGTCTCCTACTCAGGAAAACTAGCTGGCATCTCTGACCCTTAGTTTTCATCATCTGCAAATGAAAGTAATACCTGTCAGATGATTGCAAATGGACTTTAAAAATAGAAGGTAGTTAATATGTATCATTCCTGTTTTATTTTGGGAACAGAATCCACTGCTTTCTTCCTAGGATGATCATGGTCATCCATCTTCTGTGCCTCAATCCTGCCTACTGTGATGGCCCTTCTTGTAAAAATGTGCTCATTTATTCATTTTAGACTTATTTTTTTAGCCCAAATCATTGTCTAAGTTTCCAACTGATATTTGTTTATAATATCCTTTATGTGCTAAAAAAAATATCAACAAATAGGCCATGTGTGATTTCATCTATTGTTTTGGGGTGTTTCTTTGATCCTAAATCAGATAAAATGTTTGTCTGTGTCCTTGTAGCTGTTGTTCAGAGTTTTAGTTTTATTTTTCTTTTCACTAACACATTGATCCATCTAATATCAATTTTGTTACATCATGGAAGATCAGGCTATTGCTTGGTTTTATCGGTCCTGAAAATTTAAATACATATATAGGTGCATAGATGCACATACATATGCCTATACACGCATGCACACCCACACACATAGCTACTTACATGCATATGTATAGACTGTCTTTAACTCAGAGAGTCTTTGATGTTACTTCGCAGCCCAGAGTTGGATCTATCTCAATGAGAGTATCTGACAATTTACTCTGAATTTGTGTTGTTCATTAAGGTCACAAAGATGTATAAACCCTTTGTTCTTTTCTATGCCCATGAGATATTGTCTGGTTGTTATTGGTAGAGGCATGACTGAAGGCAATGTTTAGAAAGAAACAATGTAGACGTGGAAGTGAGAAATGACAGAGCGTTGCCCTCCACGAACGTACCCTTAATGTGATAAAGAAGAAACCCAGATTCAAGAGAAAGTGGGGCATAGACAGGGAGCCTTCAAAAAGGGGTGCCACTTGAGTGAGTCTGTCTCCTGAGTAGAGTCTGATGAACGTCAGCAGCAGCCTGTGCTTGCTCTGGGGTGTGAACAGAGTGGATTAAAGAAATCCACATAAGATGCTATTTTTTTAATTAAAAGAATTTTAAGATGCTGTTTAAACATGTGGATAGGTATATGCACCTATGCTCCTAGAGATTGAGCACTGCCAACAAAGAGATAATAAAATCCAGCTTTTCACTGCAAATACTAATACAACTTACATTCTGGTTAAATTGTGCTGGAAACACATTGTTTGCATTTTAGAACAGTCTTTATTTCTGTTAGACATTTATGCTGTGTTTTCATTAGCCTGGACTACCCATTAGGTAGGTAGGTATTTTCAGTTATTGCCTTTATTTTATTTATTTTATTTTATTTTATTTTATTATGTTATGTTAGTCACCATCCAGTACATCATTAGTTTTTGATGTAGTGTTCCATGATTCATTGTTTTCATTGCTTTTAAAATAATTAGGACATGGAGTTACAAACACTACTTGTACATTTGAAGTAATAGTGGGAAAACCTTTGGAATTTTTCTTTCTTTGAAAATATGTAAAAACTTATGTCCTGAGACATAGTTGTTTGATTTCAGGAAAATAGCATGTATTGTTGGCATGTGGACTAAAGCACACATACAAAAATATGTAAGATAGACTTTGGATATCCGCAAGCATGCAGCCTCCTAGAAGGGACATGACAAAGCCAGAGGAGCCAGGCTGGGCAAGGACGAATCTGAATAAGTATCTAGGATACTGATAATATAACCTGTGTGGTGGCATGGACGTTTAGAATCGAGGACTAAGGGGCAGTATTTCAGGAAGAGCTGAAGATGTGAAAATCACCAGGTTGGTGTTAGGCTCAAACAGGACACTGCCCAAAGGAGCATTTTACACACCGTAAGGCATGATTCGCATGTAACACAGAAGCAGCTTCTCATCCCCCAGGACACAAGGAATCAGAAGACCTTCATTCAAGTCCCATCTCTGTTTTTTTCCCCACTGCACAACCTTACGTAAGTCTTGTTTCTTCTGAAGATCTGTTTCCTTTCCTGAAAAATTGGCTTCTTACTACTACTCATTAAAACTCATTGAAAAGCCAGTGTACACTGGGACACCTGAGTGGCTCAGTCCTTTGAGCACCTGACTCTTGATTTCAGCTCAGGTTATGATCTCAGGTCGTGGAATCAAACCTGGAGACGGGCTCCATGCTGGGTATGGAACCTGCTTAAGATTCTCTCTCTCGTTCTCCCTCTGCCCCTCCCCCTTGTGCACGTGCTCTCTCTCTCTCATTAAAAAAAAACATCAACAATGTACATCATATTATTTTATTGTTGTAAAAAAAAGAACCCTCTACAGATATTAATGTTATTGTCAACTTCATGAGGATATTGGGAGAATTAATGTGAAAATTGAGATAAAATACACAAGAGTCTTTCATAAAATGGAAGATACTCTGTTTATCTGTAAAATGGAAACTGACCTTTTTTCTTACTCTTCTCTTTTGATCTTACTTCTTTCTTTCTTTCTTTCTTTCTCTCTCTCTGTCTCTCTTTCTCTTCCTTCTTCTTCATCTATGTTCTTTCATTTGCCAAAACCCTCCATAAGAAAAATGCTATTGCTTTTCGGCTGTCCACTGGCCTTTATTAATTGAGTATGGGGCTGCTTAAGGGCTAGGAAAGTAGAAGATGTAATAATTGTGCAATTATGAGTTTTATTGTGATGCTTATTTGAGAAAGTCTGAAGATCACTTGAGTACTTCTTTATTAAGAGTATATCTCCAATCAGACTTGAAGCACAAGCCAGAATTAAGCAATGGAAATAATTTAGGCTTGAAATGGGAACCCTTGTATTCACACATCTCTCCCAGAACCAATCAGTGTGAGTGCATTTCCATTTCAGAGGCTGCATTTGATTTCAGTCCACTCCTCCATGCCACTCTAAATGAGAAATTGAAATAAACGCCTATGCAACTTTTACAATTCTGGAAATAGTAGCATTTGGGCAGCAGGTTTCATGTCATTTTCCTATTAATGCCAATTTCCAAGGTAAACCAAACCATAACATTTTTGACAGGTCAGTGGCTAGAGTAATAGAGAAATTTCAATATATCAGTTTTCATTTCATATTTGGGGGGAGAAAAAGCTGAATGTCATTCCAGCAATTCAAATTTTCTAACAAAACCCACTGATATGTAAAACTCTCATTTTTCAGGTCTCCTTTCTCAGGGGAAAATACATTTTAATGTTTTAATTCCATTTATTTATAATTATAATTTCATGTCATGAGGAATTCTGTTCAATGAACCTTTAAATTTTTTCTCCGTATTTTATATAAGTAGTTTTCAGTTACAGACTATGCAGCATTGTGCAGGCATTAAGACAGCTACTTAATTGCAGAGACTCATGGAGTTGCATTTACATATATTCTTCTCGTCAAAGTGAGGAAAACCTTGGTAGAAGAAATTCACCAACAGTCTGGGACAAGCCCTTTTCCAGGTCCTTAGTTTAATACAAACTTATACTTACAAACTCGTTTTCCCTTACTTGAAAATAAAATGCAAGCGATTGATATGGCATTATCCCAGAAATCAAACTGAGTAAATGGAAAAGAAATTTCATCATAATCAAATGCAATTTATACTTTTCCTCTCTCATTCTCTTTGAAAATCATTTTTGGAAGGGTGGAGAGAAAGAGCAGAAAGGAGATGAAAGGTCCTTGGAAGTAATTCTCCTACAGAAGAAAGTGAAGAACAAACAACAAACAAACAAAAACAATTCCCAATACACTTTGAACCTAAAAGATTAACCTACTTTGTACAGAACAATGCTTCCATACTGGGCTTGGAGACAAAGAGATGGAAAGTTTAATTCCAATTCTGCTACTTACAAGTAACTTGGAAATGTTTCTTAATTCCACTTACTTCAGGTTTCTCAATTGTAAAATCAGTATAACAATAGCAACAATAGTAATATCAACCATGTATGAGATGCTGAGGACCAGGTCCAATAATACAGATAAAGAGTCTATCACAGATCCTGACTCTGGTTAGCACTTAGGAGTTGTTTATTGGATGCATTGTTGCCGTTCCACTGGATGGTAACTCAACCTCTCTTCTTTTAGGGGCACCATGTCTCCTCAGTAATCCTGTGGTCAGCTAAGGACAACATCATCTCCTGGGATCCATAACTGGAAGTCTGAAGCAAGACTAGCCAGTGAGCCAATTCCTAAGTCTATTGTGGGAATAATCAGTAAAGAGGCTCTCTCTCCTGGGTCCCAGGGGCCATTAAGCCTGAAGTTTCCACAGCTACTTTGGTACATCATGGAGAAAGCTTTCCAACCCACCCTCCCAGAGCAAAGAAGAGCAAAGGGGCTGCCCTGAGGGAACCCGTAAGCTCATGGATCCAGCTTTATTGGAAGTTAATTCCACATCTTGCTCTTCCTGGGAACTTGAAACCATAAATTCCAGCTAGCCTGCAGTAGGTCTTTGTCACTAGCAGTCTATATTCAGTCCTTATCATTTTTTACTAGCAGCCTAATAACAAGACATTCGTGTCAGTAGGGATTTCAGAATGGAAGTAACGAGTCAGATCTCTAAGTTACTGCTCATGTGATAGCAGTTTGGAAGGACCTAGTTCAAAGGTCACTTGGATCTGTATATTGGAAATCCTACAAGGAAAATGGGCTGCTTCATGTGCTACAATGGAGGGAGAATTCAGTTTAAGAAGGAAACTTGACAAATAGAATGAATGTCATAGTTAGAATAACTCTGGTCTGTGTCTTTATTATCTTAGACTTGAATACTCCAAAGTAAGACCCACCAGGTTATGCCTAATTTTAATTATTTACTTGTACCTTCAAGTATAGTAAGAACAGTGCTCGCTTCAGCAGCACATATATTAAAAAAAAAAAAAGAATAGTAAGAACATACATACTTTGTCTAAGAGACTTGCTGTGCTTTTTTTCTTTCTTTTTTTTAACTTTATATTATTTTTTAAGAATTCTCAATGAATTATCAATTTTCTCTAAAGGCTCTAAAGTCAGAAGATTCTCTATATATCTGACGAACTTGAGCCAGTTATATATTTTTCATAGAATAAAAAACTTCTCTATCCATTCCCATCTAGTTCTTTGAAAAACTTTGTGTGTTTCTAGTTTAACATACCTCACAAATTCCCAAGGGTTACTTCATCATTAAAGGAGATTTTCCTCACTTTCTTAAACTGGATGATTATGCTTATCATGGTAGGCTTTAAAAAGAATTAAAAGTTATAAGTCCACGAAAATCTACCCTTTTAAGAACAATGTATTGTTTCTTATACCATAATGCTTAATTTTTTTGCATGACTAACAAAGGAGTTAAATGTGACTATAGACAAGGGTGAGCAGGGTTTTTTTTTTTACCTTAAAATGAATGAAGAATAGTCAGTTGTTGGAATATAAAAGAAGTAACATGTGCAGCATATTGTAATTTGTGAAATGACACACTACCATTAAAAATAAAAAGACCATAGACCTAAAATGGAGTCACTAATGCTAAGGTCCCACATCAGCAAACCAAGATTTAATACCTAACCTAACTTCAGCTTCAACCACCTTTGCCCCCAACCACCACCAAGGAATTTAACCTTTAACCAGTCAACATGGCATTTCCTGGTCAGCACTAGGAAATTTACTGATAGACCTCTTCCATTCCCCTTGGAAGGGTGACCTTGCCTAAAACAATGCATTCTTTGCTAATAATTTTCTTTTTTTTTTTTCACTCCCTCTCTGCTTCTAAAACCCTTTCCTTTTCCACAGCTCTGTGCAGTTCCTTTCTATTTGCTAGGTGAGAAGCTGCTAGATTCATGAATCATTTAATAAAGCCAACTAGATCTTAAATTTACTCAGTTGATTTTTGTGTGATTTAAACCTATCTAGCACCAACTGTTAGATTGTGTCTAATTTTTATAATCAGTATTTCCAAAATGCAAGGTTAAAATAGGAAGTTCTCCTTTGACTTCTTTTATTTTTCAGGAGTGGTGGTGAGGGAAGAACGACAGTATTCTGTTTCCACTTTGCCTTTTCAATTGTCATGGTTTTTATAACAACAACAACAAAACTCTGAAGTGTGAACACCTTCAAAACCCACCATCTCTTCAAGAGCTGATGAGCTCAGTTTTGGAGATTCCATGACCCTACCTGGAGCAGACAATATCTGAAATATTGTGTAAACTGTTCCAAGAAGGAACAGAGTTATTTATGTATTTTCATGCTATAAATTTTAAAGACAGAGTTTTTGAGATTAGAAGGGACTTGTCATTCATTCTATATCTGCTATTTTTGAAACAGGGTTGAGGGAATGTTTGAAGCTTAGGGTTCAAACCCATCTGAGTTTAACTAGGTTTGACACCAAGAATGGAGCTGCAGATGGCAGAGTGGGTGAAAGATAAATTCCTAACTAACTGCCCTATACCTTTCTTGCCCAGATAAGCTAATTTTCATCCATATTGGCAGTCAAGGGCATGGGCTCTGGAGAAAGAACTGGAGATAAAGCCATTGGTAAAATAGGCTTAAGTTGCCAGTGTAATTTTTGGATATCTGCTTTTGGGGTTTGTCCTGTCCTGGAAGTACCAACAGAAGTCCTGACCATGTTTGGTAGGTGTCTTTTTATGCCTTGTTTGTCTCACATGTAAATATAAGAAACATTCCAGAACTTCTACCTTCTTTCTGTTCCTTTTTGCACATTGATAGAAAAGATTTTGAAGTGCCCTCTCTGAAACAGGTAGAAGTCAATAAATAACCAACCAACCAAACAAACAAACAAGGAAACAAATAAAACTATGTTTCAGTTGCCCAAGATAATAGTAACTGCCAACAGCCTTTGCCAAAAAGTTCTAAGCAAAAACAGTCAGGCCAAGATCCATAGGGGCAATCTGATGCCATTCTATTATGTAGTTTGGAATAGTATTAATTTAATAAGATTAGAATATTAAGAAGTTTTTTTTTTTTAATTATTTTTTATCATTTGTAAAAATTTAGGGAAAATTATAATTAATGGCTTTAGCTTAAACTTAGCTTTCCTTTCTGAGAAAATTCCCCTCTCTTCTTTTGTTTGGAGTTAAATCACTGAAATTTGGGGTTATTTATCACAGAAGCTGGAGTTACCTACCCTAAGTAGCACAGTTTCAGAATAAAGAATTAGGAAATGTCAGGGTGCCTGGGTGACTCAGTCTTTAAGCATCTGCCTTCAGACCAGGTCATGATCCAAGGTCCTGGGATCCAGCCCTGCATCGGGCTCCCTGCTCAGTGAGAAGACTGGTTCTCCCTCTCCTACTCCCCCTGCTTGTGTTCCTTCTCTTGCTGTCCCTCTGTGAAATAAATAAATAAAATCTTAAAAAAAAAAAAGAATTAGGAAATGTCAAATTCAAATACTGGTCCAAATGACTCCAACAAAATGTTTTGTCCACTAGTCAAATAAAGGCTGGCTTTATGAATAATCAAATCCCTGGTTTAAAGGACTCCTTGAGATTGAACTGGTGACATAAGTAGTAGGGTGGGCTGTATTAAAGTTAAGGGAACAGTTGCTAGTACAGACAACCCCCCCAACCCCAGTTAGTCGGCATGATAGTTTATTTCTGCTGTCACAAGCGAACATGAATACTCATCATTGGTAAGGGTAGCATTGGCTTTGTTTACTCCTGCGGAAGATGCTGTCATCTCAAACACGTGGCTTCCCAAACATCCTGGTATCTGCAAATCATCAACTGACTCCTTGATATCCTCCTCAGCCCAGAAGGGACACACATCACTTTCACTCATCTTCCACTGACATGAACCAATCATATGGCCCCACCTTGACTGAACAGCGGGCTGGAAAATACACTGTCTCTCTGGCAGCAACTCTACCTGGTATAAGGGAGCATAAATTTTTATTGGATAGCTACCCTTTTCTGCCACAGGCTAGTAATATGTTTGGAATGTAAAGGAGAAAATAAATTCCAAGTGATCATGCAATTGGCCTGCTTTCATTCTACTGTCAGCTAAAGAGGGAGCAGAAGGTGGTCAGAGCCTGCTGTGTGCACTCACAGGAGTCAGCAAGGCAGGAATAAAACTTCCCATTTCTGCTCCAGGTCAGCGGGATCTGCTGTCCTCCAGGTGACCACCAGGGGAGGCTGCATCACAGGTCAGTTTACTGCTGGGTTTATTCCAGAGCGTCTTGGTGGGTTTTGTGTAACTCGCAAAAAGGGCCTTGGAACAAAGGTTGGGGAACTAGTCCTCTTACCAGAAGTTTAAGGAGCAGTAAACAGGCCATGAACAGAAACTCCAGGATGACTACAAACAAAAACTATTACTTCCAGAAATTGTTTTCCAGGAACTATAAGAGAAAGTGGTAACATTTCATATCTCTTTAACGATAACTCACAATCATGTGGGACAGCTTAAAATTGTCCTTTAGTTCTTCCTAGAAAAATGCTAGAACTGAACATTCAGGCTTTCTGTGCTGTGCTTCCCTTCCTAGATAGTGCCATATCATTTTGTCAAATTTTAAAGTGTTAATTATTCTTTCTGATAGGGCAGCCTAAAACGTAACCTGTTAGTGGGAACATAGTTGAAGTTAACTAAGTCCATGCGTTTATAAATTCATTTGTCACATGTTTGTTGAGTACCAAATGCCAGGTACTGAACCAAGGCAGATGGAAAGATCACCTTTATCACATGCTTCCAAGCTTGAAGAGGAGGGGGAAAAATCATGTCATGTGAATAGCACTCTGGCTCCGAAAGCTTCTGCATGCAAGTGACATGTCAATTCCAATTCGTTTCATTTGCTGTAGCAATTGATGTGGCCCTGCCCAAGTTCTGCAGGCTCGGCAAGTGTACTTTTCCCAGCAGAAGAGAAAGCCCAGTATTGAGTAGATAGATAGTAACACAGCTTTTCACAATTGTTATCTTCCAGCAATTCCAGCAAGGTGAGAACCATACATCTCCTCTTCCAGAACCTGGCTACCAGGTGGTATATTACAATAAAAAAAATTTTTTTTCAACCGAATTCTGCCAAATAACATTTATTAGAAAACAGGCCCGCAAACGGTCAGAAAGACTCTTCATTATAAGTTTGAGAAATTCCCATTCTCTGGCTTCAGACACTGTGATAAGCAAGTACCTGGAATGAAAATTTCACTCCAAGACAGTTGCTATGATGTGTCCACAAGAAAAATAGTCAATAGCCTTTCTGCTGTTGGGCCTGGCTCAACAGGAGGCCATTGGAACCATAGCGATCTGGATCCCAGTGCTGCTCTGAAGGTACGTTGCAGCTGGGCCACCTGCATACCCACTTCATCTTCATGCAAAGATGGTAAACTGCAACCATTTTCCTAGTCAAAGCCCTGTCTCTCACATCACATCGACTTCATGAATAAAATTATTGTTAAGAACCCGTTAGTTAAATATAAGCCTTCTTCTGTAGATTTCTATAACAATATTTGTGGCCCCCACAGAAATAAAGATTCATGATTAGGATACTCTAAATGCTAACTGACCACCTCCAAGAAGGAGACTCAGGTTAACTGAAACACACCCACATACATTCCACCCTTTATACAGAAGTATAAAGTCGTATACAGAAATATTTCACCTTTAAATATTTATACATATTTCAGATAAGATAATATCTTCTTATAGAGCCAAAATAATAGTATCCTAACATAATTAATAATTCCTCAATATATTTCAATACCTAATCAAGAGTCATATTTTTCTAACTGTCCCAGGAATGCCTTTTGTCTCTATTCTGTGCAAATCAAGATACAGATGAAAATTATGTCTTCCAATGTTCAACAGTCCCTGTGGTTGTGAAAGTCTGCTTTGATGAAGAATGCATGGTAAGTGTTTTGTATAATGTCCCACCTTCCAAACTGGCCTAAATGCTTCCTCATGGTGTTATTTGCATTATGTGACAGTTCTCTATTGCTGCATAACAAATTATCCCAAAACTTAGCATCTGAAACAAGAAACATTTATTACCCCACAGTTGTTTTGCCTGTGACTCAGAGTTATCAGAGTAATCAGTCAAATTATCAGCTAGGACTTCAGTCATGTCAAGGCTTGCCTGGGGGAAGAACCTCTTCCAAGTTTCACTCCCATGTTGGGTTCAGGTCCTGGGTGACTATTGGCAGGAGAGCACCCTCAATTCCTCGTGTAGGCTTCTTTCTGGGGCAGCTCACCACACAGCAGCTGTTTCCATCAGAGAGAGTGGAAGAGCAAAAAACAGAGGGCAAGCAATGAGGAAGCTATATCGTTCTGCAGCCTCACCTCAGAAGTGACAGTCCATCACCTTTGTTGACTTCCATTCATTAGAAGCGAGTCACTAAGTCCAGGTCACGCTCAAGGGGATATGAAATAAGATATGAATACCAGGAAAGTGGGGATATTGGGATCTTGCTCTGTATCCTCTATAATTCCTAAAAATGATAAAAAAATATAGAAACTTACTTAGATGGATGATAAATATCTTTAATACAAACACATGAAGGGGTGATGTTTCATATTTCATGCTGTATGACACCTGGAATAAATATATAATCATCCCACTAGTACCAAAGCTAAGACTGATTGCTGGATAAAGATAATGGCAGTCTGATTCTTCTATGGTCACATGATGTTTCCCTCTTCAACCAGAATATGATCAGTTTGGATTTTATTTCTGTATCACATAACTGTCCATTCGCAAAATAATTTTAGTATTGTATGTTGGTAACCACAAAATATATTTTGGTTTTTTAATTCAGTTATTCATTCTATGTTTCTAACTAGACTTCTATACAGTAGAGCTTTCCCTCTTGACAAGGGCTACTCAGTTACCCTGAAATATAACACCTATAAGAAAGGCAGGAAAACTGTCCAGTTCATTTTTTTTTTTAAATTAGCTCCAAACTTAGCAGTTTACTGATGTCTGACTGCACATCCCCAGTCAACTCTGTCTCACTTAAAATCCTCACTGGGTCTGTTTGGTGATAAGTCTCTGAGAAAACAATTATGTTTGATCACTTCTCTTGTCTCATGTTGTTATTGAAATCCCCCTAATATCTGTATTCTCCAGATACTTTTCTTACCAAATCCCATATTGCCCAGTGTAAGAATGTTCTCAGCTCATTTAATGCCCCCTTTCTGCCATGGTATCACCATGCTGTGTCTTCAACCTTTCAATTATATCACTTATTGGATATCGGATAGATTCCCACATATTTATAATAGTATAATTCTAGTGTTCAGTTCCAACTTGTTCTATCACCCACAGCATCTTCCCTGAACATCTGGACTGACCAACTCATGCTCTTCTGTATGGCCTCAAAAATAATTTAGAAACCAATATTCATTAAAGAATGAGCACCAGTGATACAGCACACCTGCCAAGAAATCACCCCCATAAAGGATGATCTGTTATAAAATCGCCCTAAAATTGGCAATTTCTCTTTTTTTTAACTCTTGTCATTGTGCTGTTGTTGTTGAAAATCTAAATAATATGATGTCCCTCTCAAGCCAACGTTAACACTTGAAACAGACTGTGGTATGACAGGCAGGATCTAAGTATAAGAAAATTATTATAGATTCTCTACAAGTCAGTGAATCTCTACTACTGGTGCCCTGCATAACAAGGATGGAACTTCACAGGGGACTGGGATTTCCAGGGGATCCCAACCACATCACAGTCCACTCCACTGTGCACATATCATGATGCCATTAAACAACACCTATAAAATGTGGATTAGATGTCTGATTAAGTCTTGGATTGCTAAGAGACTCAGAGATGTGAGTCAAGACCTTGTTCCTGCACTAAAATTATATAACTCTGCGAATCTTAGCTGAAGCAATCCTACCCACATACATGTTTTAATGCAGAATGTGGCCTTTATGCTTGTCAGTCCTCAAGGTCATATATTCTTGACATAGTCCAGTAAAATTTTTGTCTGGTGAATAAATGGGTATGCTTATGTTTTAACACTTCCTTCTACATTCCAGAACCTCTTTCATATCCATGTTGAGTGACACCAAAATGGCAGTGTTTTACATTTGTCTTAATTTTTTCTCATTATAGTTGTCTGTATCAAAGTGGGTAATGGGGTTATGAGGGACTATGGTCTTTCAGTGATTCTAACCCACTGATTGCCAGCTAGCCAATTACCATCATAGGCATCACCTTTGAAACTTCCTAGAAGAATTTTATTTGTTCCCATTATAAATGCTTAGATCAAATGCCTATGATCCATTTACTGATTAGGAGTATCTAGATGACATGTTTCTGCATCTGATTCTGCTATTTAAAAAAAAAAACAACTTTATTGTCTTCAAATCTGAGCTCAATTTTCTCCCCAAGGAGCCTTTTGGGACCACTATATCTCAAATTCCCATCCCCAATCCATCATCTCTAGCACTTAACACTTAGGGACCATGCATTTCACATGATTGTATACATATGTATTGTCTATCTTTCTTACTTATGAGAAAGTAACTTCCATGAGGTCAGGGACTCTTGTCTTCCTCTGCTTTGCATTGTTCCTAGTGCCTAGAAGGGTCCCTGGCTAGTTCAGAAGGGATTGTTTGTTAGATCAATAAAAATGAATAAATAAACATGAGTACATAATATTACATTTTTACCAAAATGGGGTGGAATTTTAACATACCTGCTTCTGAAATCCCCTTAATATGAACATAGGGTGGTTTCTATCTTACTGTCCATTTACATAATAAAGGTAGCTTCAAAAACAGTAATGGAGCTGCTGAATTTTCTTTAGCATTTCTCTTAAATCATGAGGGAATTTTTACTTTTGATTTGTTAATAGTCCTGGTTATTCCATTTATAATACAAAAGTGACGTCTTGATGGTTTGATCATCTTGAAACACAGCTAACATCTCAAACAGAGCAAAACTTACGATTACAAAATGTATGAAATTTGGCGGCCAAATTAATAGCAGAAGAAAATGATATTTTGCTTCCTATCTGAAAAGTACCAAATGATTACACTGTGTTATTAGATGAAACTTGTTTTTCATAAGAACTAATTCATAGGGTGTCTTGGACACCTTTCAGATCTCAAGCTCTTTTGTCCTTCTCTAACATACTGGATTTTGTTTTGACAAAATAAACAGACAACAAAACTAGCTCTCGTGTCTGTAAAACACCTGGGTTATTTTTTATTATTATTTTTTATTATGTTATGTTAGTCACCATACAGTACATCATTAGTTTTTGATGTAGTGTTCCATGATTCACTGTTTGCATATAACACCCAGTGCTCCATGCAGTACGTGCCCTCCTTAATACCCATCACTGGGCTAACCCATCCCCCTGCCCCCCACCCCCCACCCCCTACCCTTCTAAAACCCTCAGTTTGTTTCTTGGAGTCCACAGTCTCTCATGGTTCGTCTCCCCTTCCAATTTCTCCCCCTTCATTTTTCCCTTCCTTCTCCTAATGTCCTCCATGGTATTCCTTATGTTCCACAAATAAGTGAAACCATATGATAATTGACTTTCTCTGCTTGACTTATTTCACTGAGCGTAATCTCCTCCAGTCCCATCCAGGTCGATGTAAAAGTTGGGTATACATCCTTTCTGATGCCTGAGTAATATTCCATTGTATACATGGACCACATCTTCTTTATCCATTCGTCTATTGAAGGACATCTCGGCTCTTTCCACAGCTTAGCTATTGTGGACATCGCTGTTACGAACATTTGGATGTGTATGGCCCTTCTTTTCCCTACATCTGTATCTTTGGGGTAAATACCCAGGAGTGCAATTGCTGGGTCATAGGGTAGCTCTATTTTTAATTTTTTGAGGAACCTCCACACTGTTTTCCAAAGTGGCTGTACCAACTTGCATTCCCACCAAGAGGGTAAGAGGGCTCCCCTTTCTCCACAACCTCTCCAACATTTGTTATTTCTTGCCTTGTCAATTTTTGCCATTTTAACTGGTGTAAGGTGGTATCTCAATGTGGGGTGTTTTTTATTATTATGTTATGTTAATCACCATACATCACATCACTAGTTTTTGATGTAGTGTTCCATGATTCATTGTTTGCATATAACACTCAGTGCTCCATGCAGAACGTGCCCCTTTAATACCCATCACCAGGCTAACCCAACCCCCCACCCGCCTCCCCTCTAGAACCCTCAGTTTGTTTCTCAGAGTCCATAGTCTCTCATGGTTCGTCTCCCCCTCCGATTTCTCCCCCTTCATTCTTCCCTTCCTGCTATCTTCTTTTTTTTTTTTTCAACATATAATGTATTATTTGTTTCAGAGGTACAGGTCTGTGATTCATCAGTCTTACAAAATTCACAGCACTCACCATAGCACATACCCTCCCCAATGTCTATCACCCAGCCACCCCATCCCTCCCACCCCCCACCACTCCAGCAACACTCAGTTTGTTTCCTGAGATTAAGAATTCCTCATATCAGTGAGGTCATATGATACATGCCTTCTCTTATTGACTTATTTCACTCAGCATAATACCCTCCAGTTCCATCCACGTCATTGCAAATGGCAAGATTTCATTCCTTTTGATGGCTGCATAATATTCCATTATATATATATATATATATATATATATATACACACACCACATCTTCTTTATCCATTCATCTGTTGGCAGACATCTTGGCTCTTTCAATAGTTTGGCTGTGGACATTACTGCTATAAACATCGGGGTGCATGTACCCCTTTGGATCACTACATTTGTATCTTTGGGGTAAATACCCAGTAGTGCAATTGCTGTGTCTTAGGGTAGCTCTATTTTCAACTTTTTGAGGCACCTCCATACTGTTTTCCAGAGTGGCTGCACTAGCTTGCATTCCCACCAACAGTGTAAGAGGGTTCCCCTTTCTCTGCATCCTGCCAACATCTGTCATTTCCTGACTTGTTAATTTTAGCCATTCTGACGGGTGTGAGGTGGTATCTCATTGAGGTTTTGATTTGGATTTCCCTGATGCTGAGCGATGTTGAGCACTTTTTCATGTGTCTGCTGGCCATTTGAATGTCTTCTTTGGAAAAATGTTCATGTCTTCTGCCCATTTCTTGATTGGAATATTTGTTCTTTGGGTGTTGAGTCTGATAAGTTCTTTATAAATTTTGGATACTCGCCCTTTATCTGATATCCCTATCAAAATACCATCCACTTTTTTTGAAGAAATGGAACAAATAATCCTAAAATTTGTATGGAACCAGAAAAGACCCCAAATAGCCAGAGGAATGTTGAAAAAGAAAAGCAAAGCTGGTGGCATCACAATGCCGGGCTTCCAGCTCTATTACAAAGCTATAATCATCAGGACAGTATGGTACTGGCGCAAAAACAGACACATAGATCAATGGAACAGAATCAAGAGCCCAGAAATGGACCCTCAACTCTATGGTCAACTAATCTTCAACAAAGCTGGAAAGAATGTCCAATGGAAAAAAGACAGTCTCTTCAACAAATGGTGTTGGGAAAATTGGACAGCCACATGCAGAAGAATGAAACTGGACCATTTCCTTACACCACACACAAAAATAGACTCAAAATAGTTGAAAGACCTAAATGTGAGACAGGAGTCCATCAAAATCCTAAAGGAGAACACAGGTAGCAACCTCTTCGACCTCAGCCACAGCAACTTCTTCCTAGAAACATCACCAAAGGCACGGGAAGCAAGGGCAAAAATGAACTATTGGGGCTTCATCAAGATAAAAAGCTTTTGCACAGCAAAAGAAACAGTCAACAAAATCAATGTGGTTTTGATTTGAATTTCCCCGATGGCTAATGATGATGAATATTTTTTTCATGTGTCTGTTAGCCATTAGTATGTCTTCTTTGGAGAAATATCTGTTCATGTTTTCTGCCCATTTTTTGACTTGATTATTTGTTTTTTGGGTGTTGAGTGTGAGAAGCTCTTTATAGATCCTGGATACCAGCCCTTAATCTGTCATGTCATTTGCAAATATCTTCTCCCATTCCGTGGGTTGCCTCTTTGTTTTGTTGACTGTTTCCTTTGCTGTGAGGAAGCTTTTTATCTTGATGAAGTCCCAAGTTCGTTTTCGCTTTTGTTTCCCTTGCCTTTGAAGACGTGTCTTGAAAGAAGTTGTTGTGGCCAATGTCGAAGAGATTACTGCCTATGTTCTCCTTAGGACTTGGATGGATTCCTGTCTCACATTGATGTCTTTCATCCATTTAGAGTTTATCTTTGTTTATGGTGTAAGAGAATGGTTGAGTTTCATTCTTCTGTATATAGCTGTCCAATTTTCCCAGCACCATTTATTGAAGAGACTGTCTTTTTTCCATTGTATATTTTTACAATAACACAAAAAAAACATAAGATACCTTGGAGTAAACCTAACCAAAAAGGTAAAGGATCTATACTCTAAGAACTACACAACACTCCTGAAAGAAATTGAAGAAGACACAAAAAGACGGAAAAACTTTCCATGCTCATGGATCCGAATAAACGTTGTTAAAATGTCTTTGCTGCCCAAAGCAATCTATACTTTCAACACCATCTTGATCTAAATACCAACGGTATTTTTCAAAGTGCTGGAACAATCCTAAAATTTGTATGGAATCAGAAAAGACCCCGATTCGCCAAGGAAATGCTGAAAAAGAAAAACAAAGCTGGGGGCATCATGTTCCCTGATTTCAAGGTATATTACAAATCTGTGATCACCAAGACAGCACGGTACTGGCACAAAAACAGACACATAGGAACAGAATAGACCTATGGTCAAATAATCTTAAACAAAGCAAGAAAAAACACACGGGTTATTGATGCTGTGTGTGGTTTGTTTGTGATGAAGATGGAAGGAATTAGGGTACCAATATCACTAACTTGTATCTGGGTCACTATAGGACACAGGAGATGTTTCTGTACACAACATTAACACCTGTTACATAAGCAGCCACAGGAAAAGCAACCAGCCTTAAGTACCCACAGACACAGGAATAGAGCCCACGCAGTCATTCTTTGCTGAGACTCATTCATCACAGATAATGGAGAATCTCCCAGTGCATCACAGCTTGTTAGTAAAACATCCATTCTCCAAGGTAGTATCCAAAGTATGCCAAAAGTCAATGTCAATTTCATCCGTTCAATTTTAACATCCATTTTTCCTTGGCTTGTTAATCTTCACCATGTGAAAGTAGTCTAGTCTCAGTTGTACATATTGTTCCTCCAAGCACTATTTCAGTTTCCTTGGCAAAGTTATTTATTTATTTATTTATTTATTTATTTATTTATTTATTTAATCTATTTATCTATTTATTTTATTTTATTATTATTATTTTTTTTTTTTTTAGTTTGCACACCATGTGCCAACAGAATTAGAGAGTTCTTCTGGTTGTCCTTGCTCTAATGGACAGTATTTAAGATATCCCAAACAGTTTTCCTACTTTCCTGGGCCAATTAATTTTCTTGTTAAAAGATTAATTCTTCAAAATACCTTATCTGTGGCTGGGAAAAATTCCACTGAGGTATATTGGCCAGAGACAAAATCACTTTTCTTGGCAAACTTATAGCTCTTTGGGCCATTAGTGAAATTTTCATTCTATAAGTGTCTGGTTAGTGTTCTTTTGACCACCACTATGGGCATCATTATTTGTGGTAACATATGGTACCTCTTTGATGGCTTTTATTTGAATCTCTAACATGGAATTGAAGCATGTTTCCCACTTCCTGTTAAATTCTGGACCCAGGTATTTTCATAACTCTCTTTTAATAGCCTATTCTACCTTTCTGACATCTGGACTACTTCACATGGGATGTGGAAAACCCACTGACTACCCATGTCTCTTGTCCATTCCAGCATAATTTTTGTCCTACAGTAAGTTCCCATGCCTGAATTCCAATGTCAGACATTTCATATCTCGTACACAATGGTTCCTACTGTTCTGACTGTATTTTGATCAACCACTGTTAAGGAGCAAATGCAGCTCCTCTCTCTCATAATAATACAGTGACAGTGAGAAAACAGAGACTGTGCTGCTTTTGATAAAGGTCCTATAGAATCAACCCACCACTGTTTCCCAAGAATCAACCATCTAGGAACTTGGACTTCATGTTTATTCAATTATCACACTGGACTCTTCACAACTGCATTTTTAAAATTTCATGTTCACAAGTGGCATCCCCTTTCTTGACCTTCACTCATTTTGAAGAACAGTACCTGAAAAACCAGACATAACCTGTCTTCTTCCTCACACATCTGTAAAGGGCCCTTATGATGTACTATCTCCAATGATACCAGGCAATTTTAAATAGATTTTATACCTCCAGCAAGTGCACCTGCTCCGTTTGTTCTTCTGGAAGTTCTTTTACACTTTTGATAGACCACATGTTCAAATTGGTATTGATGAATTACTTCATGCCTTTGTTTTTCTATTACTTAGAAACTTTTTCTAAATGCTTGACTATATAGACAATCTATTAGCCATCATCCAAAATCTGGAAAACTATGAACTTCTGAGAAATTTAATATCTCTGCTTAATATACTGCCATCCAGAGTGCCTGGAATTCAAGGATATTGTACTAACTGGCCTAGTTCTTTCTTTACTTAGGACTTTCCAGTATTAGGGTAAAAGCAGGGGCCTCCTAATTAGCCTCCTTACTGTTGCAGGAATGCTGCATTCCGTAAGCCAGAGTTTTTGTGTTCTTTTTGTAAAGTATCTTCAGGGATGTCTGAATTAACAAGCTTTCCTTAAAGCTTTACTTTATGGTGTAAAGTATACTCCTTAGATAGGAGAGGGCCCACTCGTTTATTAGTTGTGTAATGTTGACCTTTGCTGAGTTTGACTCCTTCCTGGAAGTACAATTCTATTTCACTTGATTGAGGCAAAGTCTGAGCAACCTCTCTAAATAGTCCAGAGTTTTAACAATCCCATATTGCTATTGGAAGTTCTATTCATGTGACCATAGGTGCATGTTCTATTATGCCTTGGTTTCAATGATACCTAATTATTTTGGAAATAGTTGTTTGTGTAGGAGTATTTAATTGGCTTGTTTCACCTGGAATTTGTATCTAAATCCTATTGATTGCCATACTTGATCATGTAGAGACCACCTATAAAACCAAATGCAAAGTCTCTAATGACTAACACTTCCAAAGTGAATTCAAGGTCTGCCAAAACTGATACCAAAGGTATGGCCATTATATTGTTCTTATTTAGTTGGATTCATTTCGCTGCCTAAATAAAATACTTGCTTCTTTTTTTTTTTTTTTGATATTACCCTGTAAATTGGTACAGGTGATATCCCCAAATGGGGAATGTGTTTCTTCCCATAGCTGAATATTCCTGCAAACCACTGCACTTATTTTGGCTTTCTTTCTCCTCTTCGTCTTCCTGTACCCCTCTTCCTCCTTCTCACTTCAAAAAACTTAATAGCTAAAAAGAACAGTAGTCATTTATTATCTCCCACCATCCCTATGCATCAGGAACTCAGGAATGGCCTGGTTGGGCAGTTCTGACTTGCTGCCACTCATGAGTTGTAGTCACATGCTGACTGCAACTCATTTGAAAACTTTACTGGGACAGGAGGACTCACTTCCAATGTACTCACTCACATGGCAGGAATGTTGATGTCGGCAAGTCGGTTCCATTTCATATACATGTCTTCCTCAGTGCTCCTTGAGTGTCTTCATAACATGGCAGCTGGCTTCCCTCAGAGCAAACAAATCCAGAGATCAATGCCTTTATGACCTATCCTTGGAAGTCACAACACTGTTCTCCTATTGCTTTGTATTGGTCACATATGTGAGAACTGATTCAATATGGAAGGGGACCAGACAGGAAACTAAACATAAGGAGATCATCAAGGGTCATTTTGGAGGCTGGCTACCAAACCTTTTCATAACTTTTCACTTTAACCAGAATGTCATCAATATAAAATGTCATAAGTGTCCTGGAGGATCATAATAAGCCCTACATCTCAACATACTCAGACTGTGGATGTGTAACCCAGACTATTTAGGCAAAAGTATATTGTGTTTCTTGTCAAGTGAAAGCAGATTATCTCTTAAATTCCTTATCAATATTCTGGTGAAAAACATTACAAAGGTGGAATTCTTTTTCTGGAAATAGCAGATTATGTAAACTTGACCAACCCATCCATGGAGAATAAGTAGAAATCTGGAAATGAATAAATAAAATATAAAACCTATACATAGGTAAATATACATGATATATAAGAACACACACACACTTTATGCACAAACAACGAATCATGGAACACTACATCAAAAACTAATGATGTAATGTATGGTGATTAACATAACAATAAAAAATTTAAAAAAAGAACACACACACACACATATATATATATATACATTCATATCAAGCTTCAAATTATAACTATAACATCTTAATATAAAATGTTTTATAGTCAATCAAAATTAGCTGGACATACCAGGAGATCAAAGAATATAACTAAAACAACAACAACAACAAAAGAAACAGCAGAATATATAAACAGAAACACTGATGAGAAAGATAATGATGTTTCAATTATGAACCTTACATTCACATTTATTTCTTTCACACTAAATATTTAAGTCGCTAATTTGCATCATTCTATATAAATAATATTTTCAAAGTAATAACAATACTATCATTATTACTAACACAATGATTCTTGAGGATATTTTAAGCTTTCTTTTCAGCTCTGTTTTCCTTAGGCTGTATCCCACTAGGTATATAAAATCCTCTATTAAGTCACTTACAATGGATCTTCTCTCTCTGCCATACCTACTGTGAGAACAAAAACAATTCTTAAACAAGTCTAAATGGACATACAGTTATTGTGATGGTCCCTAGAAAACCTGTGGAGAGAATTCAATCACTCAACAGAGAGCTAAGTCTCTTTGGAAATAAAAAAAATGAAGCTCTGGGTTGGCAAATGTTAAGGGAAATAAAAAGAACTATCTACGGTTTGCATGATCTGTAGTCATGTACAAAATATGATCAAGGGTAGTATACGGGGCTTCTATTACAAGATAAGATAGATGTGCTCTCAGTTTCCCATTAATGTCACTATTCTGGAGAGAAAGACACACTGTAAAAGCCAAAGTATCTTATGTGGAAAATATATCTACAGAGTTCAGACAAAGCCAGGTGTTGCTTTTCTATTATCCCAGTCCCAGAAAATTAGTTAATTCTTGAAGGACACAATAAATGTGTATCAAATTCACCTTCCTTGATTCAGCAAGGCATGACAGTTAAAAATCAACTCAGGACTCTTTAAAAAATCTTCAAAAATGTTACAGCTGCTTAAACAGCAAGATGCTGGATGATAATACCAATTTGTGATATTTTAAAAATTAGAATAAGCTGCATCTGTTCATGGAAAGAATTCTCTGTTTCACGTTGAACAACCAATTCAATACATAATTAGATTCACTTTTTTACTTTGCATTCAATTTTTAGAGGGAGATTTTTCTTCAACTTGGGTTTTGTTTGTTTTATAATTATATAAAACATATTGTACTGGTTGACCCAGTCTTTTCCTTACGTAGGGATTTTCAATCTTATAGCTAAAAGTGTGACCTTCCCAATTAACCCCCTTACTGATGATAAGGACACTGCCTTCCGTAAGCCAGAGTTTGTGTGTCTCCTTTGCAACTATATTCACATACACTCACACACACACACACACACTCATAAATAAGTACATATACACACATATAAATAATTTTCATATCACCCCACACTTTTAGTTAATGTCATATCTTGGAAATATTTTCATATATAAAATGAGATCATCATCATTTTCTTTTCAAATCAAATTTACTGAGGCATATTTTTTTGAAGGATAAAATAATTAGGAATAAATTTAATAACAGAAGTCTAAGACTTGTACATTTAAAACTATAAAACATTGTTGAAAAAAATTAAAGATCTAAATAAATGGAAAGACATCTCAGGATCATAAATTGGAAGATTTAATATTGTTAACATGGCAATACGCCCCAAATTGATCTACAGATTCAATATGATCTCTATGATACTCATTGGGGCATAGTTTACCTAGAGTACAATGCACCCATCTTAGGTGCAAAATTTGATGAATTTTGACAATTAAACACCACCACAATTAAACCATAGAACATTTTTTGTGAACTCCAAAAGTTACCTTGCTTCCTTTTGCAGGTAATTCATACACTCCACTCATCTAATTTGTGCCAGTATAGTTTAGTTTTATCTGTTCTAAGATTTCATATAAATGGCATCCAACAGTATGAACTATGTTATTTTTTGCCCAACCTTATGTTTTCCATCAGCATCCATGATGCTGCTTGTATCAGTAATGCCTTTCCAATTTATTGGTGATTAACATCCATTGTATGGATATATCCAATTTGTTTATCCATTCACTTGCTGATGGACATTCAGGTCACTTCTAGTTTGGGGATAGTTTATATACTATAAAATTCATGGTCATGTATTTGTGTAATTGTAGGTTTTCATTTCTCTGATGTAAATACTTAAGAATGGAATTGCTTTATGAAATATTTATGTTTAAATTTATAAGAAACTTCCAAAATGTTTTCCAAAGAGGTTGAATTATTTTATATTCCCACCGGCAATGATGTTCCAGTTGCTCCACATCCCTGCTAACACTTAGCATTGTTAGTCTTTCTAATTTGGGCCATGCTAATTTGTATTTAATTTGCATTCCCTTGATGATTAACAATATATTTTATTTAAATATACATAACTATATAAAACAAATATTTTTCCATGTGCTTGTTGTGAATTCTTATATCCTCTTTTACACAGTGTTTACTCAAAGATTTTGCCCATTTTTTAAATTGTTGCTTTAAGATAAATCTTCAAATTGAGTAGAAAAAGCCATTCAATTTTGTAGATCTTTTAAAAAAAATTGTTTTGCTAATGTAGGTTCTTTGCATCGTCACATAAAATTGAGAATCAATTTGTTAATCTCTACTAAAAAAAAACTTGCTGGGATTTCAACTCATTTATGGATCAATTAGAGAGAAATTAATATCTTAACCATATTTAGTCTTGTAATTCATCCACATGGTATGTATCTCCATTTATTTAGATCTTTAATTTCTCACAGTGAAGTTGTGTTGTTTGCAGTGTACAAGTTATGCACATATTTTCTTAAACTTACTATTTCTCTTCCTCTTTATGTTTTTAGAGATTTCCACTTCTCTTCTATGTAAAAGCTGCAGGATGTTAGTTACAGGCTTTGAAGAAAGCAGTCAACACCCTTTTCTTTAGCCTCTTGCACAATCATATAGGTAATCAATTTGTTTTTATCCAATTCAAAAAGTAGTTTTTTTCCCCCCACCAGATATTCACTTGAGTAAGCATTCAGGTTATGGGATGCCACTTCAAATTCTCTAATGGATTACCTAGTTCTTTCCAATTTAATCCTAGTTCTCACTGTATTAATATACTATTTTACCAAAATATCTGATTTTATCTTTCCACTCCTTTATACAACTTTAAAGAACTTTGTATTTACCAGAAAAATCATCCCATGGGTCCCAATATTCCTAAATGCTATTTCTGACTGCCAATGTTTTGAATCTCAGTACATCTTTTGGATTTTCTATGGGCAATTTTCTAGGTATGTCCTGATTCGTTTGAAGGGCTCCAGTTACCTAAGTAAAATTCAGCAAATCAGTACGTTCTAGGAGCTTGACTGTGTCCTGGGGTATCTTGTACTAATCTTGGCTCCATTTCTCTGACATGTGGGTGGTGGGGGTTCATGGTCTTATGCAATAATATTGTTATCTTCTGAGGAGTTCTGCTAAAGAAATTGTCTCTTTGAATCTAGGATTACTTTCTGCCCTTCACATATTTTTCAATACCTTCTTTTCTAATTCTTCCTGACTTTTCCTGAGTCAACTTATAGCCCTATCTCTTTTGTTTGATGGCTCATGCTAACCTGGTTTCTCCAAGCAACCTAATTGCATGGTTTCTATTGCAATCCAGATTATACCTGTACCCCTTAATATGTTCATCGGGGCCTCACGTCAAACTGAGACACTGCCAGAAACAATGTGAATTTAATCCCCCCAAAGGTGATTTTCCAGATATTCTCCCATTACTCAAATTCTAAGAAGAGTTTCTGTCCCTTGATCTGCCCCAGCAATCTTGGCTTCCTTCTTCACATTTCCTTGACTTCTGCAATATTCCCCCACCCCTTGGCCACCGAAGTACTGGTTTAACTATGGGAAAGCCCTTTTGCTCTCCCAGCAAGTATCCACTTCTGTAGTGGGGTTTCTAGTTTGCTAGTGAGGTCCATAAATAAGTTGCCTGTTCTCATCCTTCTATTTCATCCTAGAGACTAGGTGATGTGTTCATTTACCATCATCTTTACTGTACATACTGAGCAAGGAATGCATTTCTTTTCTTTTTTTCCCCTTGACTATATTCTTTCCCTGTGGTTTGGCACTCTAGTCTAGCTGAGACTTTTCTTCCTCACTCTGCAGTTTCACTTCTCTGTATCATGTGGCATCTCCAGCATAATTTCTGTATTCTCCATGGGCAGGGTTCTCTTGGACAGTTGACACTGTCAAAAATCCTGGGCAATGGATCTGCTCACTGGGGATTAAAAGGATATCATCCTTCTAGCTGCTTATCATCAGCATTTTTAGAGAAGCTCTTTTTCCTCTGTACTTTTTTCCCTTCCCTTTCTGTATTTGAAAACATGGCAGCACTTTTTTTCTACCCTTTTTGTCTCACATTTAAGCAAAGGTATACCTTTAGCAGTCAAGGTGACCAGTACACCCTAAATGTCAGACCAGCTGTCTGCTTCTCATTATTCTTTTAGCTTGTCTACCATAAAGCACAAATGATCTTGTTTTAAACAGGCCAGGATTTCCTCTTACACAACACACACTTTTAGGCAGCGATGTGATGAGAAGCATAGTGTCCCAACCTCAATATCCAGCCGTCCTCCCCGGAGACTCAGAGTTCACTGTTCTGGAAGATGCCTAATCATTCATATGTTTTAAAAACCCCATAGGTAGTTCTACCTGGAAGTCTGAATGGAGGACTTTGATACCTGCTGAGTTCAGTGCATGGTAGGTCTTGTGTTGATGAATATCTCTGCTGTGAGTCCAGCACTATTACTAGCCAACCACAAACACACACACTTTTTATCTCTCATAATTCATATACTGATGGACAAACACTTCGGTGTAGATTTTGATAGCAATATTTAAAGAGTTTAATCATTCTCAGTAGCAAGGGTTTTTGTTTAGTGTTCTCTAAACGCTATGACTTAAGGCATAGGTTAAGGTGTCTACACCGTATATTCACGACACTGTTTATCTCCAATTATTTTTTTAAGACTGTATTTATTTGAGAGAGAGAGAAATAGCATGAGTGGTGGGAGGGAGAGAGGCAGAAGGAGAAGAAGGCTTCCCGCTGAGCAGAGAGCCTGACACTGGACTTGATCCCTCATGACCTGAGCCAAAGGCAAACGCTTAACTGACTGAGCCACCCAGGCACCCTATATCCTAAAGTAAAGGACTCCACAAATGATAGACAAGAGAAAGATGGTGAAGACCACCACCACTCCATCCTGGAGAAAAGCAAAGAAGCTACCTACAATATCCCTGTCATTGTTTATCTCTCATATGTAACGACTGAGAAAAGGGGACTTCCAGGCCCAGTCCCTGCTGCAGTATGGCTGCTCTAACTTTCATATACTACACAACTGCATAGCTGACTGAACATAATTTTTGTCAAGGCTGTTCTTTTCATGTACCTTCATCTCCGCTTTCATACTAATGCACTGTTTTAAAATATTTGTACCTGTGTCTTTTCTTTGAAGTACATTTCTATAATTAAATTTAACATACACACATCAGAGATTTTTAGTTTGCAAAAGCCTTTACTGAGAGGTCACTTCAGGTGACAAAATTTTTAAAGGAAAAAACCACAGGTACCAGAAATAATGTATAACTTCATACAAAGTGTCACTTAGAATGATAACCTCTGCCCTTTATCCAACGCAATACATTTAAAAATATATTTAACTTCCAGTATAAATTTAAAAATAGTTTAATATTTTATAGTTCTGAGCTAAGGGTGTAGTGACACTTAAATTATATCTAATAGCAGAAAACCAGGGTGATTCTTTACAATTATTTAAAAGAATAAAATGCCTTCAAATGTGTTGTAATTATACATAAATTTCAATGATTTTTAAAGAACTGATAACCCCCTGTGCCTTGTAGAAACCACTGACTTAGATTCCTCACTGATTATAGGATATTTTAAGTAAAAAGAAAGCCCTGGGGGCAATTGAAATCCTGAGATCTAGTATCAGATAGATATAAGCAAGACACGTTAGTGGTCATAACCACCAGCCAGGGACCACCAGGAGGAGCCCACATATGTCACACAAAGCTGGCTATATTACTTGCTGTAACAAGGGAGTCCAAATCACCAGGGAAACCATGGGGTATGTTATTAAAAACAAGCTAAGAGGGGTTTGTTGCAGATTTTGGTTTGGGGTAGGTAGCTTTGGGTGGGGGTGAGGAGGTTCAAAGAAGAAGTGCTTTGCTCAGTTCTGGGTCAGACATATAAGTTTAGTAGAACATGTAATAGGCTGAACCATGTCCCCCCCCCCCAAAGGCATCTAGATACTAATCCCTGGAACCTGTGAATGCTACCTTTTATTTAAAAATAAATAAATAGGGGCGCCTGGGTGGCTCAGTCATTAAGCGTCTGCCTTCAGCTCAGGTCATGATCCCAGGGTCCTGGGATCAGGCTCCGCGGGAAGCCTGCTTCTCCCTCTCCCACTCCCCCTGCTTGTATTCCCTCTCTCGCTGTCAAATAAATAAATAAAATATTTTTAAAAATAAATAAATAAACAACAGTCTTTGCAGATGTGATTAATATCTGTGCAATATCTTGCATTATCCAGCTGGGGCCTAATGCCATCATGAGTGTGCTACAAAGAGTAAAGCAGAGGGAGATTTGACCACAAATGTACTAGGAGAAGGCAACGCGAATATGGAGGCAGAGACTTGAGTAATTCAGCCACAAGACGGGGAGTGTCATCAGTTCCCAGAAGCTGGAAGAGACCAGGAAGTGTTCTTCTTTGGGGTCTTCAGAACATGGCCCTGCCCACACCTTGATTTCAAATTTCTTGCCTTGAGAAATGTAAAAGAATAAATTTCTGTTGTTTTCAGCCACCCAGTTTGTGGTAATCTGCTACCACAGCCAGAGGACTCTCACGATACATGTATCTTGATGATTAATATCTAGGAAGCAAGAGGAGCATAACTAATACTGCAATGCTAAGCACAGTAGCGACAACTGCTACCTAGGAGAGGAGGTGTTTGGGCACTTTTGTGTTTTGCATAGTGTATATGCTTTGTCTGTGCTTAGACATGATTATAGAGGGGTCTGGTGTTTGTCTCACTCCATCATGGTCTCAGAGTGACCTTACTTATGTCAAGCTCTGTGAAATTGTTTATATTCAATGGAACACCAAGACCGAGCTGTCATGCAGGCCAGCTCCCACTGACAGCTGTCAAGGCTATGTTTCTCTTTCTCATTATTAGTTTGATGAGTAATGTTGGTCATACTATTCAGCCCCTCTGGACATCACTATTCACTTCAATCATTCATTCAGCAAATACTTACAGATCCTATGTACCAGGAATTCTTCTAGATTCTGGGGATAAATCTATAAGCCAAACTGATAAAAATCCTAACCCTCACTGAAGTCACAAAGAGTCAAACAAATAAGTAAACTGTATAACATATTAATGGGTAGTTAAGTGTTACAGAGAAAAGTAAAGTGATAAAGGGGTGAGGATGTATTGGAAGGATTGTTATTTTAACTAAGGCAGTGAAGTCTTGTTGATAAGGAACCCAAAATAATTGTTGAAGGAAGCTGGGGGAAAGTGTTCCAAATAGAGGGAACAGCAGAGGCATTGGGAGATGCTTTTGATCTTCCAGCAAGAAGGCTGAAGTAGCAAAGGTGAGAAAGAGGTAGCAGGAGATGAAATCACAAAACTGGTTGTTGGCGGGAGGAGGAAAGCAGAGGGCATTGGCAGCCTCTGAGAGAGAAGTCTTTGCGGGAGAGGTTGAAGAGAGCAGTGACATCATCTACCTCACCTTTGAAAAGGATAATTCTGCTTTACAGGAGAAAGAGATAGTATTTTAGAAGGAATAACCATTTTATAACCTGTAATCAAATAATTCATCAGTGAATGCAAACTCCCTAGGTGAAAGGCTGACTTGGAGCTGGATATATGTGTGGTGTCAAAGTGTCATTGCTTCCTGATCACGAAGGAGCAAGCTCAGTTTTCCATGGATGGATCTGGCTGCCACCACCATAACCCAGGGATCAAAAGCAGCACTGCTAACCATGGGGAACCAGACGTGCCTGCCGATAGGACGTAATGGGATGTATAAAACACCAACCTTTAGGTATTCTTGCCCAAACTGTTAGACCCAAACCCAAGTAAGTCAATAGTCCTAGCTGTTCATTTATAGAAAATGCAGGGAAACAATGTAAATGACATCACAAAGAAAAAATTAGACAAATTCAAAAAGTGGGACACTGTATAAGACAACTAGTCTGATCTTTTCACTAGATCAATGACATTTATAAAAACATAGGAGCTGCTATGGATTACAAAGTACCTGAGACATTAAAAAAAGCACAAAGGTCCCTCTGGCTGTGGGTATATGGTCTAGATTAGTGGTTCTTCTACATTAATGAATATCAGAATCACTGAGGGGACTTGTTAAAAATGTGGAGTTTTAGGCTTGTAATCGTAGATACACTGATTCAGTAATAACCAATGGAGTTGATGGTGAAAGAGTGTGCCTTTAGCCTCCACTTTGAGAAACACTGGAAGGTATATTTAAATTTGGAACTAGTATTCTCCCGGTTATTTCTCACACAGTTTCCCAGGTCCATGTAAGAGGTTTGGTGGGAATCTGGTGCTCATGGTAGAGACAGGCCACCATTAGCAGAAGACCTGCCATTGACTGAGTTGTGCATTCACCACAGTCTCCCTCCTACCAGAACCATCCCTGGGACATTCATACACATTAATGGCTGGGGCCCTTTTCCACACCAGTGACATCTGAGTCTCTGGGAAGGACAACTGGGCATTGGCGTTTAGAGAAAAAAATCTCTTAGAATGATCCTAACGTGTGGTTAGGGTTGAGGACCAGCTAAGATGTCTTTAAAATACTGGGTTATGTTGTATATATTCACATGATAAAAAAGCTGACCTCGAATTTTAATAAGAATTCATACAGTTACGCTATTTCTATCATTTCAACAAGGACACCTTATTATTTTAAAATGAATGCCCTATTTGATTTTTAAAGGAAAACCCAGAAAGACTTTTTTAAAAGCTGTTACTAGAATAGTGAGGAAAGAAAAGGAAAGGATTAAAAGTTAATTTCATTTTTCAATATTGCTGATAGAGAACTAACTAGTACCAATAGTACCTCTTCTTTTCACAAAACAAGATCGTATGGCTTGTCCCCACCCCTGCACGCATGTGTGCACGTGTGCTCAGCAGGAAGGACAATACAAAGCCAGAGTCACTCTGCTGTCCTTTCCAGGATGAGTTAAGTTTAGAGGAATAGCATGTCTGGAAAGGAAACCTCCTTAATGAGTGGTTTGTATGAACAATTGCAACATGGTGAGTAGGAAAGTTATTAATTGCTAAAAACTTGGAGGGGGACATCTGAGCTACCTGTGTCAACCTGAGGTATGTGGTAGGATGGAAGGTGAGGCCCCCAGGTAAATGTGGTCCAAGAAAGGAAAGGAAAACTGGCATCTGCCAGCAAGGACAATGAAAACCAACCACCTTGATCTTGAAATGATGACACTGCTCTACACACCGGAACAACATACAGTCCTCTTTTCAATAAAATTCTAGTGGAGAAGACACAACATGCATTTCTTGATAAGCCACAGCTTGTGTTGTCTTCTCTAGAGAATTGCTGGTCACATTGATTTGATGATAACTCAGGCTATTTTCATCTTTGGAGAGAAAATGTGGCCTAGAGAAAAGAGTCCCGGATTTAGACGGCCGGCATACAGGCCCTGGCTTTGCTACCAACTCTGGAGGCCCTGAACATGTCACTTAATTTTCACTTTTTTTCAATTTGCCAGACGATATTCATAAAGTCTATGTAAAGATATTCTATAGTCTATAAGCATGAAATAAAAGTGTGCGATTAAAGGAGTTTTGTAAGCTGTAAAATTTTAGTAGTGATTATTATGGCTATCTACTAGGATATTTCACCAGCTTCTGGAATTCTGGCAACGGGAGAGGTAAATGGTGTAGTGCAGGGGGTCCATGAATATTTACTGAAAGTACAAAGCAAGAACGATGGAATATGTGGAAGAAAGAGGAAGGAAGCGGGAAGTGAGGGTCACTTCCCCCTTCATCTTTCATCAGAGTACCAAGCACTGTGTACAGCACAGAGAAGGCTCAAAATGTTTTAAAACATCAAGAGTTATTGAGCCTTTCTCTTTGCTGTACTCAGTGCTTGGTACTCTGATGGAAAAGACACATGGAAGGAGGGCATCAAAAGAACCATAGATACCACCCAGTGAAATCTCAGTTTTATATAGAGGGCACTTAGGGACTTAGTTTTCTGTTGACAGACTATGAGATTATAGGGTCATTTCAATATCTTTCCACAGCATACTGGAATTAGTGTATGCATAGATGGGTTGTGATGCTAGCACCTTGAGTCTTCACCATTTCTTTTTTTTTTTTTTTTGAGTCCTCACCATTTCTAAAACAAAACATCCTTAGAAAGGCAGAAATCCACCCCTCCTTTCCACTAGGATTCTATGAAGTTGTCCATCTCAAAAGGCTCAAAATAAGTGGTCAGAGATTACACACCATGAATTTCCAAAAATCTGATAAAAAAAAAGTCCTTAAAATCTCGTGACAAACAAGATGAAGTACATAAAATACCCATTCTTCCAGAAGAAAAACAAATATATCATTACTCCTGGAAAGAAAATATTTGGGCAAGTCTCAAGGATAAAATGCACTATCAAACAATTTAGCAAATCTGGCAGCACAACCCACTGAAGTAAAGGAGACATGTCCTCTGTTTTCAGGGACCATGGGGCCTTTTCTCTCTTGGAGCCCTTTCTCCACGAGGTCTCCCATGACCTATGCTGTTAGATCATCTCTCAGGCACACTACCCTTTAACAATGTCCTGTCTGAACTTCAATAACCAGACCCCTGGGATGAGGTGCATAGATGACCCATGTTATATTCAACCCAATTCTATAAGAAATAATAGGGTCATGCAGTGAGGTTATGGAATATTTAAACTGATTGTTGGACTCAAAACCCTTGCTTTGGCCTAGCAGGCAGGGTATTAATATTGGGAAAAATACAGGATATGAAATCAGAAACCCTAAACTTAGGTGATTGTATCTCCTGCTGATTAATGATATAATTGGTCTAAGCAGTGACCTCTTCTGTTATCTCAACTTTCTCACCTATCAGTGGAATATACCTTTGGCTACTCCTTACTCACATTACAGAGTTACTGTATTGCTAAATAAAAAAAAAAATGTAGGTAACAGATCTTATGTTATTATAAGCATTATGGATTCCTTATTACTGTAATTACTATAGATTTTACATGCGATCTTCTTTATCAGTTCCCGTTAGTCCTCTCAATTCCTTGGAAACAAGAGAATTGCTCCTGGTGCTTTGGGAATCTTGATGAGCCGGCACTGATTCCGGTGTTATCACTCCTACCCATCACTGATTTAAGGCCATCAAGGTGAATTCTGCCATGTGATACTTGTAGATTGCATTTCAATTGTTGAAGGACTTGTATTTAACCTCACTTTTCTTGAGTCTGTTTCAGACATCTTGAAGTCCTTTATCCAACTGATAAACTACACCTCCTTTTTCTATTTGCTACATTTCATGGCCTATCCTTATTTCAGTATTCCTTTCCCTCTGCTTCAGTTGTCATCTCTGAACTGAACATTTTACATAGAATCCTCCAAATACAAGAGGAAGGACATGCTCAATCATGAACATGGCTTTAAATTGTCAGACAATGGAATTTGGTGGGATTACTTCTGGCTTCAATAAAGACATGGGCACTTTCAACTACGTCCTCTTAGTTTTACCTTTAAAGGAGGTAGAAAATGAAAATGAAAGGATATTTGATCTATGCTTATAAAATAATAAAAGTTTATTTAAAAGAGACAGAGGAAAGCATTGTAGGAGCCTATAGAACATTGATTGATTCCACAAAAAAAATCCTTTGATCAATAGCAATGCAGATCCTAAACCAACCTTGAAAACACTTTGGGGAAATGTCATTAGTGAGTATTTACAATATTTTTTTAGCTCAGAAAATTGGCATTCCAATTACAATATCTTTCGGTAACAAGTACACAAACACATTTTCACAGAATACCAGTAATATTCACCCCCTTCCTGGTCTCAAACACTGTGAGTGCAATTATAAATTGGTGAAGTCTTTTAGGAGCTAACTAGGCAGTATATGTCAAAATTTTAACTGTACTTAGCTTATGATCCAGCAATGCTACATTACATGTGCCCAAAGAGATGTATATGGAAATGTTCTTTTTATCATTTGTTAAAGTAGCAAAAGAAAAGGGAAAATACATACTCACTAGTAAATAAGTTATTGCACAAACATTTCATGACACGCTCCAGAGACCTAAAAAACTGACATGAAAAGATAAGACACACTGTTAAGTTATCAAAGTACATACCTTAATAATTGTATACTATGATCTTAATTAAGCTGTATACCTATATGTACACTCATACACTGGAAAATTGACAGCACACGGAATCATTGACAGCAATGGGGATAAGAGGGTGGGAAAAGACAAAGGGACTTTTTATGCTTTATTCTAATCACTTCTCTATATTTTGAGTCATGTGCAATGAGACAGTATGCCTATATCACTTATGTAATAAAACACAAATATTTTAAAAATAAGTGTTTCACCACTCTGGAATATGACAAGGAAAGAAAAATAAATACTAAGATTATTTCATATTCCCCTATCTGATTTCCTGTATATGCATTTTTGTTTATTTGAGTCCGTGAATATGCAATACAGAATGTGTAACTCTGGTCATATGTAGAATTGTAATGCAAATGTCTCAAGCATATTTGTTTAATTCAATAAATATTTTTGAAGTGAACATCCAAATAAAGGAAGAAATGAGTGGATAAAACCTAAATATCTGGGGCACCTGTGTGGTTCATTTGGTTGATTCCAACTCTTGGTTTTAGCTCAGGTCATGATCTTGGGGTCGTGGAATCAAGCCCCTCCTCAGGCTCCATGGTCGGTGGGGAGTCTGCTTCTCTCGCTCTCTCTCTACCTCTCCCTCTTCCCCTCCCCCTGCTCATGTGTGCATGCTCTGTCTCTCTAAAATAAATAAACAAATCTTAAAAAATATAACAACTAAATATCTGCACCTCCAAGTGTCAACCAGCTTACTAAGAAGTTTACATCCTTACAAACTTACCCACAATCTCAAATTCCAAAATTCTTGAAATCACTAATAGGATACTTTGGACAAACTGAATGGCCCCCAGCTCCTTTGCTTTGTGTTATCTCATTGAGTCTCGCTGAGTGTGAACCACTTCCCTTGTTTGTGGCTCTCTGGTGGACCACAAGGGAGCAGAGGGGCCTCACCCATTTAACCAGCACAGTTACGGGCTGTGCCTGTCCATGCTGTGGTTGGTGGCTCCTCCACAGAGCCAGGGCCCCTCCTGGGCAGCCATTTAGATGGAGGCTTCACACTGCTGCCTGTGCCCCTGGCTCTGCCACCTTCCTCTAGGTTCCTAGTACTTTCACACTTGCAGATATACCCTGACCTACTGAAGTTTGGGAGGGTGTGAGTCATCTGTTTTCTCAGCTGCCACTGCTCGAAATTTCTCACTCCCTACTTCTGGGCTTTAGAACCTTCCAGACACTCAGGAAATCATTTGCTTCTACTCTCGTTATGAATGAGTCTGAGCTTCCTTTAAGTTTTCTAGCTAAAAGCTTACTTAACTTGGCATCATGTCTTTGAGGTCCTTCTAAACTCTAGAAATTCATGATTCTATTATGACTATGGGTGAGCCAGTTCTCCAGAGATCAAGTAAAACCAAGATGAACTTTATAGCTTCCAATTAATCTCAGGTTTATATGGTTATTGTCTCTCTAAGCACAAATTTTATTTTCTGTTCTTAAATTGTTTGTAACATTGTCAGATGGTGATGATGATGATGATGGTGGTGGTGGTGGTGGTGAAGATGGTTTCTAACATCTATTGAGCCCGTCCCTGTGCTCCTACTTTAAATACATTGTATCATTAATCCCCATAACAATCTACTCAGGCAGATATTGTCAATGGTACCATTTTACTATTGAGAAACTGAGTCTTGGTGTAATTAAGTGAGGCAGTCTGATGCCAGAACCTGCATTCTCAACTACTGCTCCATACATCTTAAGAAGGCTTTCCATTGGAATGGAAGAACATAAATGAGAATTGATTTTGCACTTTGAAGTTCTTAAGAATAAAGCCATCAAGTGACACAAGATGATATAGAAGGGCTTATTTGTGCCATGCCAATATTTGTAAACCAATTGTACTTCAGTTGCAGAAAAGTATGTCCACATGCCTTCTTTAAACACGAAGAGGCTATTCAAATTTTTTTCAGGAAAAAAAAAAATAAAGGTACAGCAGAAAATGGAGCAAACAGAAAATGTATATGAAAAATCTTCTCCAAGGCTGGACTAAGTAGGTAATGATTCTCTATGCTCCTGAGGAAATAGTAAGAGACGAAATGTACTCCTAGGTGTTGAAAGAGTTGCAATCTCAGAAGCTTGCTAAATATAAGCAGTGTGCTGTCTTCTACCAGGTCTTGGTGATGGTTTAATTATGTGGCTTGCAAAGCATCATTAATGCTAACCAGGGGAACTCGCTTACTGAGAGAGACCCAGGCAGTTCACTTCCTCCACAGATTTCAGATTTTTTTTCATTTTTTTTTTATCAAGTTGGGACTATAATAGAACCTTCCCAGGCACTCATCTCTTAGTAACACTTTGAACTTACAACACCAGAGAGAAATGGCATTGATTGAACTTTCACAATGGCTAACTCTAGCACCAATTAATCAGTTCCCTAGAAAAGAAAATTGGAACAGGTAAAGCTGGAGACTGGCTTCCAGATGCAGGAGTTGGAATCATTATTCTGAAATAGTCTCCTCCAGCAGTTTTAAACCAGTAAAGACTTTTTTCTCCACCAAACAGAATGCTGAGATAATAATCCTTATTTATCTATTTAATGGGGATGTTGAAAGGTTTATTTAGTTGCTGTTTGTAAAGTGTTTGGGAAATGAAAACCACGATATAAGTGCTAAATATTATTATCCAACCTAGCACTTTAATGTGAACATTATGCTCTGGTTGCTTCCTCTAAGAAGTCTATTTCAGAGCAGCTTAACACCTCCACACAGAGCTTTCAGAAAGGTTTCCATGCTGAGTTTTTGAGAAGCCAAAAAGTCCCTGATCACTCCAGACAAGACAAAAATCAAGCCACAGATATAATTCACAGACATTTGAAGGCATCCTCAAAATGCTTCATAATTCATAACAGAGGTCTCATTAACCTGAAAAGTATCAGTGTAAAATCAATGGAAAAGTCAAACAGTAAAATGACTAATGTCATGACTTTCTCAGAAGAATCACACAATCCTACATTAGCCATGCCATGTAACACAGCAAGAAGGTCCCTCCCAGGAAAGAACATGAAAAATTAAAGTCATCTGGGCATGAAACTGTCCACCCATAAACCTTCATGCTACAATTTCTAAGAGGCTTCAAAATAGGCCCTATTTTTCTGACTCAATACTTATCTCAAACTTTGAGTGAGTCGCCAAATCATTCCAATGGCTAGAATACATTTTTAAGGTACGGAAATGTGTAATTAAAGAGAATCTCCTTTGTTTGGAAACCTTTTGTATTGGATATGCATCCAGTTCCACAAATACTAACGTTTCATCTTTTGAATTGTGTAACCTGTAAATGTATTTGTGGGAACAACCTGAGACAATTGAAGAGTGCCCCAATTGGCATCCTCCGCTCTAATTTCTATAAGTTAGTTCAAAAGTCTGAGAAAAACCACCATTGCTCCCATTGCAATCAGCATCAGCTGCTGTGCAATCAAGCTGAAATGGTCTGCAGGTGTTTTAGGGACTTTACTGGGGAATTTTTGACATTTCTCTATAAGGTGTCAAATCAGGTCAGGAATTGAAGGAGATGAAAATGAAACAGGAAGTAAATGCCTAGCAGTTGGCTAATATTGCATCCAATTAAACAAATGACAGATGTTCCCTAGAAAATCTGGAGGTGGAAAGATACACATAAATAAAACAAAATAAAAATAGCTATCATATATATTTTTTTAATTTTAGTTGGTTTGTGTGGGTGGATGTGCATGCACGCTGGTGCATGAGTGAATGTGGGATTAACGAAGTTTCTAACAAGACCCCTCCAAGTTGTTTTTGAAGAAAATATCATCCTGTTACCATGTGGATTAAAAGTATCTGTGTTTGGGCGCCTGGGTGGCTCAGTTGGTTGGGCGACTGCCTTCGGCTCAGGTCATGATCCTGGGTCCCAGGATCGAGTCCCACATGGGGCTCCCTGCTCAGCAGGGAGTCTGCTTCTCCCTCTGACCCTCTTCCCTCTCGTGCTATCTCTCATTCTCTCTCAAATAAATAAATAAAATCTTTTTTAAAAAAAAGTATCTGTGTTTATGGCAGTAGCTTTATTTTCTGCAACTAAATGCACTTCGGCCAGTTTTATTACATAGAAGTAATAAGCATTTTAGCATGGAATTGAAGTTGGTACAAAATTTCCAGCAGCGGGTAATTAGAAACAGCTACAATGGCAAAAGGGAAATAGAAGCCAGGGATATTTGCCCTGGCCGCCTTCCAGTTGCTCTCTAGATTTCTTGCTATAAAAAGATAAGATATTGTTGAGGATGAAATTATTCCCACTCCCAGGTCTTCATCCAATTTTGTACGGTGTACAACAATAATGTCCACTTTCTTAATATGAACTATGGAGAATGAGCAAAATATTAAATCCATAGCAACCCCAAATTCCAATTCTCAACAATCAAAAGATACCAATCTGCCCTAGAAACATTTGGCTGTAGCTTATTTCCTGCCAGTTGTTCAGCATTAAGAAAAATTATAATTAAAGTTGGAAATAGGCAAAAGGATGGTTGCATGACTCTTAATATCATACTGGAATAGGTTTTAACTGCACACCCAAGTTTATTGATGTCTCTAAGGGATTTGCTTTCCTGTTTGTTATTTACTATTGATTAGGGCCTAGAGTCTGTGAAGTTGCATGCTAACTTGTTGATTTTTATCTACAGAGATGCAAATAATTTGGTTGGGTAGAGTGCAGAATCCTAAATTATATAGTTTTATTGCCCTGTAGGGCACTAACCAGTTTTGCCTTTAACTTAGCAAATACCTTCCATACACTTTTCCTGATAGATTTACATATACCCTGATTCTCAAAGTTTTTTTTTCCAATTTTTCTATTCTGTTGGTTCACTGAATAATAAGTCAAATACGTTTGGCATATATTTACTCAATTTTATATGAAATTCATGTTTTCAATTTTTTGAAAATTATACATTGAAAGCTTTAACGGATATTCCACTGACATGTCCAAATGAAGAGAAGTGCCAATTACATTTTCTAAGAAGTGCACCTCATCGGCTCTTCAAACCTGGGGAGATACTGTCTCTGTCGCAGAAGTGAATCCCAGGGGATGCTAGGGCTTTACCTTTGCTACTTCTGTTTCTTGTTGTTGCCTTCCCATCCCCCTCCTAATTCTCTGTTTGTTTCTGGTTCCTGGTCAAGTTTGTTGGACTGTCCATACCTAACTGACTTTGTTAGTCATTTTTACTTACCTGCGTGTCTATCTGTGAACTGAAAGCAAATACATTCTAAAATATTGCATACCCATTGGAGGGGTGCCTGGGTGGCTCAGTCAGTTAAGCGACCCACTCTTGATTTCGGGTCAGGTCATGATCTCAGGGTCATGAGATCAAGCCCCACACTGGGTTCCATGCTGGGTGTGGAATCTGCTTAAGATTTTCTCTCTCCCTCTGCCTCCCCCCTCTCCCATGCACACACGTTATCTCTCTCTCTCTTAAAAAAAAAATGTGAAATATAACATACCCACTGGAAAACAGAACTGTCCTTTGAGATTTGGAGTGGTGGGTTTTGGTTTCTAGATTACATCTAACCTCCTGCAGATGCTGAGCAATGGATGCTGCATGTTTTTCCTGTGTCTGTATGTCTGTAATGGAGAAGATTCCGTTCCTCTCCTCGTGTAAATGTAAGCTATCTCCTAATCTCTGAAGAGCATTGGCAAATTAAATTTTAAACTCTCTCAAAATAAAGGAGGTCTACTTTGGATAAGTGCTTGCATGAATCTAAATACTCCCAGAATCTCAAGAAAATAAGGGAGCTGAAGTTAAAATACCTTAAGTGTGCCAGACTTTTAAGAAAAAAAGAAAATCCTTCTTATAGAAAATAAAACCCAGAGCATTTTTGATAAGAGTTTAAGTACACTTAATCAAGATGAATCCTTGGATTGGTTTGTAATATTGGTTTAAAAACAGCTATAAGTGTTATCCTTTAACAGCGTGTACATAATACAAAAGTGCATTTTGTCGTTTTATAGATTTTTTATAACTTTATAAGATTGGGTTTGCTTTCCCATCAAAAGACTGCAAATATGAATGTCTCTGAGTTCTCATATTTATTTATTGCTCAGAGAAGTTAATAGTATTTCCATTAAATATTTAAAAATAAGAAAATATAAAATTATAACCTTGGCAAATATTTTTACATTAACTGTACTTATATTTTAATGCCTATCTGATTAAACATCATCCCCAAGATCCTTAGTTAACCTAAGCCCTTAATCCAATGTTAAACTGAGTTAATTAATGTATAATCATTGGACACCTGGATTGCATTTAAGTAAAATAGAATAACTGAGACGCTGCCACTATTACAACTGTGCATACAAAATGTGGATGTATTTTTGTTTTTGAAGGATTAAGAAAGTAGTTTTGTCTTAAAGTATCAGATTGTTTCAATACAAACTTAGCAGTAAGTACAAAATGAGCATTTACAGCAAGTTGCAGAAGGTTTGAGTGCAGTGAATATTATTTGTTTGGGTTTCTAATAATTGCAAATGATTATGAGAAAAGGAATGAAATATGTCAAAATTGTGCAGCATCGACTCATTTCGATGGGTTTATTTGTAGCTTGTTAATCTTTTACTGCCAAATATTATATTAATGAAAACTAGGATTTTTTTCTCTATGTTAAAATGGCAAATGATCTTCCAGCATTTAGTAATCATCTCTAAGACATAGTAAATATTAGTCTTTACATTCTGTGTAACCTACTCAAATAGCAGATTCTCTATCCCACTAGAATCACTTTCTGTGCAATACAAGAGCAAACTCATATATATATAATCCAAAGGGGAAAAAAAGGAAGAACAAAGTTCTTCACTCTTGAATAAGTTACCTTCTAATTGTTTTATGTTCTGTGTTTATTTAAAATATTGCACTGTCACTTTGATGAGCCAGAAATCAACCTAATATTCTCAGGACCCATGATCCTATCTTAGTCAAAAGACCAAATATTTTTTTGATAAGTCCATTGATTTTGCCTTGTCAAAATTAGTCTATATTTAAAACTCTGTCTATATTAAATATATTTTACATGTAGAACTAGATTGCAGTGGGTTAGCACACAGATTTCTTCTTCCACTCTATATAAAGAAAGATGCTAAAAGTAACTTGGTTTGGTTGATGTATCCATATTTCTTTATTATTCCAACAATTATCATAATAGCTGCATGGGAAAAGTTTCTCAAATCAAAGGAGAATTATGGAGGTAAAATACAAAAATTGTAAATATTTCAGAGATTATAAGTTTCATAGATTTGTCAACCCCCTTGCCATCCTTGGCATGTTTTTAGCTTCAAAAGAGACATGGATCAGATTCTTACAACCCAATGGAGAATTTCACTCTCTTCTCTTCTCATGTTATTGGTTACTATAATAAATTAACCATGGCTATTGGGCCTTTCATCAGCAGATGCTTGAAAGTTTTGTTGTAAGCTGCAAGCTGGAGACTGGGCTTTTAACAAAGAAGGACAGTCCCAGTACCTCAGTAAAAAGGACTCTATCGGGTGCTTTTAACTATTGGTATTTCAAGAAATCAACTCGTGGAAACAGGTTTTGAAGCTTGAGCTGGCATCTCTTAGGTAACTCTGCGATAGTCCAAGTTAACTCTAAATTGACTCAGGATTTCCAGAAGCCTCTGTTATTCAGAAGCAGACTTCATGGAAGCTGACTGCTGACCCCAAATCCAAAAGATCAAAGCTTAGTTCACACAGTATGAAATGAATGGGTAAGGGAAATCTAATTGTAGTTATTGCTTTAGAATATTTTGGTACTAGTTTTGTGTTCTCTTTGCCTATTGGTAAAAGAAACTCTTTCTCTTCTTTTGAATATATCTGCAGTCCTAAACTTGTAAATGGTATCTTGTCCACCATGGCGCCTAATTTAAAAACAAACAGACACACATACACCCAAAAACTATTCCTGAGTCTTATTACTTTTCTTGGAAATGTAGTTATTTGCCAGAATTTGACCTCCTTTCTAACCAGGATGTAATTGGACAAATTGATTCTATAATCAAGCCTATACTTGCAGTAACATAGTTGGGGATAAATCTCATTGTAATGAGATACAACAAACCCATCATTAAGGCACAAGAATTGTCCTTCATATGTAGAACTAATGCCCACAAAGTTCTCCCAGGAATCTGGGACAAGACCTGCTCTGTGTCTTATAGAGTCTACATATAAGCAGGCAGAACCTGATCAGATTTGGCAGATTTTAAGCAGAGAGCAATTCTTCCAAATGTATAGGAACTACAGGTACAAATTGTGGATGGGAATGTCACATGTTTGCATTCGCTTTCCTCCCTGTGGTATATGACAACCAGTGGGAAAAATTAAAAGAAAAAAAAAAAACTCAAGAATAACAGATGTTTTTGAAAATGCAATCTGAGAATCCTTATGAATTTTTCAGTCAGAAGTTAATTCTCTGGCCTTAGTTCTTGTTCAACGCTGTGAGCTTCTGAATTAGGTGATTGACAAGGAAGCTTCTATGGTTAATTAACACCTCTTGGTCCTCAGGAAACTAATCGATCAAAAACAGAATGAGATGAGCATTTTTTTGTAATCAAAAATAATCTTTCAAAATTATTTATGTTCACCAGAGGGACTATTAAAAATTATGCCAAATTTGAAAATAGGCATATTCTTTAATGTCATATTGCATCATTGATCAGTAGGCACTTCCAAGGAATATTTAATTCTCTAATGGATATTACCTTTAGATTAAGATCTAGACTCCATGAGGTTACATGTTAACTTGCAGTTTCACCTTGTAGAGATACAGGAAATGTCAGTCCTGTAGAGAAGTAATGCCAAACATCATGCCCTCTAAGACTTAATCAATTGGGCCAACTAGTTCCACATGCCTTTTGTGACCAACTATATAAATCCCTACTCCTCAAATGCTCTCCAAATTTTCCATTCTTTTGGTTCTCTCATTAACAAGTTAAATTTTTGACATGTGTTCATTTTAAATGAAGTTCGTCAGAATCATTTTATATGGGTCATTCTATACAGACAGGGTCCATGCTTTCTAGCTTTTTGAAAATTATATTTGATATAAGTCAATCTCTATTAATTGGGGAACAAATTGAACAAGACAAGGTAAGCATCATTTCTCAAACAATTCATTTGAACTTCTCACTTCCTGGAGACATCCATAGGTATTCGGTTCTAGTTTAGCTAATAAATAAATAAACAAACAAACAAACAAATAAATAATACTCTTACAAATAATTCTTGTAAGATGATTTTAAATCATGATTTATCTCCAATGTCTTGATTATGTTCTTTAATTCACTAAAATATGTGCACAGTTGTTTATTCTCTGTAAAAATGAGATAAGGAAATGAAAAAGAAATGAGAGCAAATCATTGTCTTAGATGGTATATCAATGTAATTATCATAGGATTATTAGTTGGTTTTGGGATTTACTCAATTAAATTTATTATTCAGCCCAGTACTCTTGCCTAGATATAATGTCACATCCCCATCACCTCACATGAGAAACAATAATAACTTAAATGGCCAAAATGAGACAAATCCTTCATTTGTCACATTTATATAAAAGGAACTCCAGTTGATATATGTCAGGACTTTGTAGATCAGTTCAGGTTTGAAAGAAAGCATCTTTTAACAACAAGCAAAAACAGGACAAAGAGCAAATCAATTCTCTTCTACTGCAGGGAATAATGCCATTCAGCAGGAAGAATAAATATAGTGCAATGGCTTGGCTAGCTTACATTGGGCTTAATAGTGGTCCTTTAGAATATTCACATATAATTATGATTGAAAGAAAACCTTGACTTAGAACAGATGTTGTACTAGATGTATGCTCAGTGATGGATCTATAATTTTTCTTCAAAAAAGTCTCTCATCATCTCCTTTAATTAAACATTTGAACAGGGGGCGCCTGGGTGGCTCAGTTGGTTAAACACCCGATTCTTGATTTTGGGGTTGTGAGATCGAGCCCTGCATCAGGCTCCATGCTCAGCTGGGAGTCTACTTGGGATTCTCTCCCTCCTTCTCTCTCTGTTCCTCCCCCCACTTGTACTCTTTCTCTCTCTCTCTCTCTCTCTTTCTCTGAGATAAATAAAATCTTAAAAACAAACAAACAAACGAAAGCAATAGTAGTTGGAAAAAGGCTCCAGGAAGAGAAGAGTATTCGTGGCAGTGGATAAGGGACTTCTGCAGGCAGGAGCCAGGTGCTCCAGATTTAGCAAAGTAACCCCCTTGAGTTCTCCACTGTCTGCCTCATTGCAGTGGAGTCCTGAGCAAGGAGAAGCCAGGGGAGATCTCTAGACAGTCCTCAACTCTTGTCAATCAAGAAAATAAAGCTCACTCCAGTTCTTTCCTGTGGTGCTCACCATTTCCTTACCACTTGTCTAGAGTTTTAAGCACAAATGGCTTCAAGGGTCACATGACAAACACTCCCAGCGGGGAACGGGGAAGAAGTGGGAATAGTGGGGAAAATGACTATATGTCAGGGCACAAAATATTAGATTCAAAAGCAAAACAACCCTTAACTATCTGTGGGTTATATTTGACTTTAATTCACCTCTTTGTAGGGCCTGACCTTGGACTAAAGGGCTTATCCTCTAGATTAGTAAAGGAAAACTATGAATTAGAGCCAAGTGACCAAGCAGGTCAATAAGACACCGCATTTAACCAATGCATGACAGAAACTTTATTGAAAAATGAAGACTGTACCACGATGCATAAAATAATTAACCTTTATCTAGAGCTTAATAGGTATAGAACAACATACGCATCATCACTTTTAATATAATACAATAAAATTACTTTACTTTTGCTGCTATCATGTTGCTTTTAACTATGTCTACACATACTAGAACTGTTATTGCTACCAATCCTATTCCTACAATTATGACTACAACTACAGAAAGTCCCCTATTTCCATACTATAATATAGTCCAAAGACATGTCAGATAATGGAAATGGAAGTTATAGGGAAGAAAATAAATTTACTCAAATGAACCTCCCAACATGACTCACTTTGAAGATATAACCACTGATGTTATTTTTTCCACCACTTATAGATAGTCTCTAACTCTGTCATTTCTCTTCATATTTCATTTGTATCTCCTCACCTTAAGTCTGGGATGTGTCCAATTGGGGTGAAGGAGTCACCATTTCAGCCCACCTAGTATTTTTACCTGTGTCTTAGTTATATTATGTTTGAGACCAATTCTTATTTTTATGTTATCACTTTCTTATTTCAAAAACAAAATTGTTAAATCAAAACACAATAAAATGTTCACAAACCCAACTGTATAAAAACATGACAAAAGTGTCACATCTGACACCTGGATGGCAGGCAGTGTCACTGTGAAATAGCTTGAAATAACTGGTTGTATTTTGGTATGAGAAGTCTGATTTGGGTTTTTGAAAAGGAGTTTAGAGGTACTCATGTATCATCTATCAAAGTGAAAGTTACTTGAAAATCAAAAATATAAAAATCTGAGACTACCTCATTTACAGAAAGGAAATCATTTCAGGAAGTTGGGGTCAGTTTTCCAATCATGTGGTTCCCAAACTGTGATTGATCGCCTGAACCATTTTTAAGAAAACATGGAAAAGGAATTAGATTGCCAACTTTTTATTTTGCCAAAAAAAGTAATTATAATACACATATATATGTAAATACAAACACTGTCATTTCACAAAAAAAGGACGTTTTTAACTCCATAACTATTAGAAATAGTATCATTCAGGAAACAAATATAATCTATAAACAAGAACACATGCATAGTAAACTGAATTGTGTCTCAAAAAGAAGTTCAAGTCCAAACCCAGAACCTCAGAAAGTGGCCTCATTTAGACTAATGGTCTTTTCAAATATATTAAGGTAAGGATCTGGAGGTGTAATCCTGGATTTGAGTAGACCCTAAATGCAATGGCAGCGTCCTTAGAAATGACAGAAAAGGAGAAACAAGAGCGAAGAAGGTCACATGATGATGAGGCAGAGATTATAGTGATGAAGCCAGAAGCCAAGCACTTCCAAGGATTGTTTGTGTGCAGGTGCCAGGAGCTGGGGAGAGGCAGGAAGGATTCTCCCTGCCAGCCCTGGGAGGGAACAGGGTCCCATCCACACTATGACTTCCAGCTTCTCACATCCAGAACTCAGAGTGAATACATCTTTATTGTTTTAAGCCACCAAATTTGTGGCAATCTGTTGTGGCAGCCATGGGAAATGAATACAACATTTAACTGTAAAACACGCAAAGATACCTACACTCACTATTGTCTTCTCTTTTTCTGATTCTAAGTCATCCATCTCGTGAGGCATGGAGAATCGAGAATCACTGCTGCAGTCTGGGTTTGTTGGTGCCAAACCCTGGGACCTTCCATATTCCACACTTCAGTGTATAGTCCAGCGAAGGAGATAGAAAAGGTTAGCAAGTTACACAATCTTTTGTGGACATTCTCCAGCTAACTGTGGGGGGATGAAGGTGAAGAATGCGAACCCTCCCCTTGCACAAGGCAGCTGATGAGAGCATTAATGCATTCTCCTCAGGAGTGTGGGAGGAAGAAGAGCCTTTCTTTGTTCCAGAGATGATCTTTCTCTATAACTGTTGTGAATAACTTTGTGACTGCTTTAAAACCTTGTTAAGTTAAATGCATTGGTAAAACTTATGATGGAGCAAACTTGCCTTAAGTAACTTCAAGCCTTTCAACAGCAAGCAGCTGTACTAGGAAGCAGCCCCGAAGTTTGTCCTGTACCTGTTAGGGGAGATGAGGGACTATTTGATGGAGATTAAGGGTAACAAAAGACTGGGCCTCAAAGGACAATCGAGCTGGGGTTAACAGAGGTGGCATGGCAGCTGTGGAAGTCGCTTTTAATTGGGAAAAGACAACTCCTGGGTGGTTTTATGCTAGCACATACAGAAATTTATTTTGAGGGCTCTCTCTCTCTCACTCACTTTCCGCCAGCCCTCCTCCCATCCATTTCTCCTTCTCTCTGTCCTTCAGATTTCTTCTTGGCTACCTTTTCACTAGAAAGATTTAGGAAGTTGTATTTTGATGATAACAGGAAGGAGGCAAGTAACATTTGTTTTCTAATTGTTTTCTAAATAAATGGATGGATCGTGTAGTCCAGGCAAGGGCGTTAGCAAATGTTGACCAGAGATGCTGAGTCTAGAAGGTTATCAATTCTCAAGCAAAATACCCAGAGTGAATGGAAACATAATGGCTAAGACTGCACACTTGACCTAACTTGCCTGGATTCCAAGCCCGACTCTTCATGGCCAGCCGTGTGACCTTTGGCAAGATGCATAACTCTCTGAGCCTCATTGGTGAACTGAGCACAGTCATGGTAGCCATCTATAAAGCCAACAGAGCCCTAAATCAGTTGTTACCAGTAATGTGCTTAGAATGGTGCCAGGGACATAGTAAGTGCTCAATAAATTTTAGCTATTTCCTAGATCTGAACAGAGCCTCGGGATTTGATTCAGCAGTGACTATTAACAGTTCAGATTTAGAAAACAAAACTTCAATGGAACCAGAAGGTTTATATTTTAAAAACCAGGTATAGTTGGGTACATTCTTTAATGTGGTTAAGAGGATCTATTAACCCTTATGTTTGCTTTTAAAATAATTCTAATCGTACAAATAACAACTGTGTAAGAGAAAAGAAAGAATAGTATATAGCCACTCCTTTTCTTCCCTTTCTTATTAACCCACTCCAATGGAAATCTGATTTCAGATCATGAAATAGTATCAAAATACTAGTGTAGACAGGTATCTCAGAAAGAATAAATCACTTCTTTTAGGCATTAGAAACCCCAAAACATGATGGGAAAAATTTTAATAATAGATTTTGATTTGCCAGTGTGGCTAAGAAGAAAGTTAAAGTTGAATTGATAAATCCTTCCCATGCCAAGCATATAGACCATTTCTGCCCATTCCCCAAGAGTCTGTGGTTATTTGTAACCCAGCTTCCTTGGTATGAAGTTGGAAGTTGAAGTTCAAGTGGCCTGCCAGCCTGATCCGTGGAATACAGATGGCTTTCCCCATGCGCAGTCATGCTGGGACATCTGGCACAATTTCCAAGTTTAAAGATCTTCTTGGGTCACAGTCATCATTGTCATGGTTCTGTTATTTTTACCAGAATCTCTCTTCTTCTGTGCTTGCAATTATCCCATTTCAGCGTCCCTTAGACTGCAGGATTTTTATGGACATGTGATCCTGTTATAGTTGGTGCATTTTTGTTACAATAAACAGAGCCCTAGTTGGTGGATGGGGAGAATTCCAGGACTCCCTTATAAGTGACCTTTGCCTGTCATTTGATGTTAAATAGGTGTCCTGGGTGGCAGTGACGAAACCATGCACAAGTGAAGTGGATATTAATGGTGTCTGTGTGACATCTACAAAAGGTATTGAGTGAGCACTGCTGATTTGTAGTACTTTTCCTCTGACTTGGAACTTTTTGCGACCTTTGCAAACTTTGCCAAGTTCTGTTTAAATACTTCTTCAAATTGAGCCCGGTTAAACCTAGATTCTGGAGAAAAATTAGCACATAATGTGTTTTCTATCTAATATCATATACGTTGTTCTCTCTGACAAGACATTGCTGAGTTACTTATTGGGGATGTTTATTTTAGGAATCACTGACCAATGGGCTCTAGGTTGTCCATGTAACCAAAGTTAGTGCTTTCAAATTGTGAGGAACTTAGTGGTTTCTCTGGAATTGTTGGTCCGTGATTCCACCTGTCATCAGACCTGTTAGCAGCCAATGGCTGTGGTCAGTCAGCACACCAGGGATCAGGGGCCAAATCCAGACTATTGCTTTCCTTAGTAAAGAAAATCTTGTGAAATACAGCCATGCCTATTCATTTACGTATCATCTATGGCTGCTTTCGCATTACAATGGCAGAGTCTAGGCCCTTTACAGAAAAAGCTTGCCCAATCCCCTGGTCCACAGCAAAATGATGCAAAATGCAGTAGGCAAAGACTCTTCAAAGCCTACAAGTGCTCTGGAAGTTTTCAGAAAATTGCTTTCCAAATTCTCATGGACTTTCCTAAAGGTCCCCTTGAGAAAGCCTCAGAATTCACACTTAGTCCTTCCAGTGAAGGAAGGAAGGAGGGGGAAAAAGAAAGAGAGGAGGGAGGGAAGGAAGGGAAGGAGGAAGGGAGGAAGAAAGGAAGGAAGGGGAGAGAGAGGAAAAAAAGGGAAACAGAAAAACCATCACCTTTCCCCAGAGGGGACAAAGTGAAAGCTTTAATGATTAATCGAGACATTATACAATTCTTCCAGCCTTTTCCTGACTTAACAGCATTACTGTTAGAGGCAAAACTTCTTGTCACATGGGCATTTTGGACTCAGAATATTCTGAACTGAGATAAATGGATAGTAAAGTAAAATTGTGGGAGTAATGGCAATTTTTATTTCACAGCTTGAATTTTCCCATCTCCCTTCTTACCAGAAACAAAAACAGAACAAAACCCACCAAAACCACTACTGTGAAATAATGCATCTCTCTTGAGAGAAGCCCCTTGAGAGCAAAGCACAGATCATCGATGGGAAATATTGAGCTTTAAAATAAATATTTTCGGGGCGCCTGGGTGGCTCAGATGGTTAAGCATCTGCCTTCAGCTCAGGTCATGATCCCAGGATCCTGGGATCGAGCCCCACATCCGGCTCCCTGCTCAGCGGGGGGCCTGCTTCTCCCCTTCCCTCTGCTTCTCCCCCTGCTCATATTATCTCTCTTTCTCTGTATCTCTGTGTCTCGAATGAATAAATTTTAAAAAACTTTAAAAATAAAATAAAATAAATATTTTCATTTATTTAAGCATAAACAGATGTGGATTTACCTTAAAGCTACTGAAGCTTAAGCTTCAAAGATCCTCGCTGGCAAGGGAGCCTTCCAAGGTCCTGGAAGGGGCATGGGCAGTGTGTTCATAGAGTCATGTGTTTCTGTAAAAATTATTAAATTAATCTGGTAAAATCATTTTTCATGTCTATACAAACTCACCTTCAGTTATGCTTCTCCCTACGTGGAGTAGCTTTAGATGGGCTGGTGAACATTTTTAGGATCTATCCAAGGACAGTTGAGCTGGGGATGGGTTTAGTTCAGCATTAGGGGGAAGTATTTATGTGATTTGCAGTCACATCAGTATACAGTCACATTTTTGCCAGCCGTCTGGTGGTGGAATGGCTTCTAGGAAATCTTTGCCCATCCTCTGGACTTGTCTGTCACCCAGGTCCACATGTAGGATCATGATGTAAACTTGCCCTAAAGGACCTGGAAATACGTTGGGGGGAAAGGAGGAGTAATGATTTTCCTCAGACCAACAGAGCCAGAGTTGTTCTAAGGAAAATTTTTCCAATGATCATTCTTGAAAGACGACAAACCAAGGAGTCAGTTCTTATCCACGAATGGCCAATACGTAAATTCTCTCCTTTCAAGAAAATGCAGCATAAATAATGATCAAAACTACAAGTTTTTTTTAATCTTTTTTGATGAGAATCAGAGAAATAAAGTTTATCAGGAAGCCTATATTTATTAATCCCAACCTTAAAACAGTACTCAAAAAGCACATGTGTCTGTAAGTAAACTCATATGTCTTACACATCCCAATTATTCTGAGAAAAAATTAAATTTTGACCAATGACAGTAAAGACTGAATTATCTTTCTATTTCCTTTAGAGAGAGAATACTAGAAATTAATATTATATGAAGAAGTCATCAAGGAGTTTACAGACAACAATTTAGAAAAAATAATTATAGGGGTATGACAGGCATTTAGTTAATTAAGAAAAATACCATGACACCTATCTGTTTTGTGATTTTTGTACTATATGTCAGCTTTTTTTAAAATTTGTAATCTGTTATGGCTTCTTTTCTCATTCTAAATACTTTTGTATTTACAAAATCAAATCAATTACAGCGATATTTGTTATCATTTTTCTTTCAAAAGTCACCCATAAAGTTTGCATAAAATTTACGATCTACAAAATATGGATCTATCATAAGCATAAGCAATTCTTTTCAACTATTTCAGTCTTCATAATTAGAACTTGTCATTAGCTATAATGAAAACCTACTTCAAACAGCCAGAGTAACAAAAGTTTATAATGCTAAGTCTTTTAAATATAAACAGAATGCTTTGAAGGACTGCAAAATATTTTGAAATATTCTATGTATCAATAGATAAGACATTATCATCATTTCTTTCATTTGTTGAAAGTTGTTGTGCATTGCTAAAATAGATAAAACGTTTTTTATCAGTTGTATTATAAAATATTTATTCCAAATATAGTTAATCTTTATTTTCTCCTATAAAATGTTTAATATGTATTTACCTCCTAACAAAAAGTAAAATTATATGCAAACGTTCAGACCCATTAATGTTTGGCATCAAATAACTTCCATTAAATTTATATTTATCATGTTCTTTCTTTCTTTATTCTTATTTTTATTTTTAATTTACTTTTAATCATTCTCAGAAGCTAAACACAAGAGCTCAATACATGAATATGCAGAGTAACCAAAAACACACCCTTTTTTCCTACTTGTTATTGCCTAAATAATCTCCTTTGATTATACATTTTATTGCATTATTATTTAACTAATGGTAAATAGCATGTTAATTTATCTTATTTCTATTTATAAAAATAGATACATAAATCTTATTAAACCTTCAGCATTTTATTTTAATTATTTTTAATATTTTGGATCAGATTTCTTATGTATTTTATTTCTGTGCTCTTAAAAGATAACACTTCTTGGGAAGCCTGGGTAGCTCAGTTGGTTAAGCGACTGTCTTAGGCTCAGGTTCTGATCCCAGGACCCTAGGATCGAGTCCCACATTGCACTGGGCTCCCTGCTCAGTGGAGCAGGGAGCCTGCTTCTCCAGTTCCCTCTACTGTTTCCCCCACTTGTGCTCTCTGGCTCTCTCTCTCTCTGTCTAATAAATAAATTAAATTAAAAAATAAAATAAAATAAATAGATGGTAACACTTCTTAACAAATGTTTTAATGTGCTTTCTTGAAATATAAAATGAAGGAAGACTTTTTTGGACAGAATGAAAGTAATTTTTTTCAAACTGATTTGGCTAACCATTTTGGTTAAAGATAGACATCTTCTGGGGAGCCTGGCTGGCTCAGTTGGTAGAACATAGGTCTCTTGATCTCGGGGTTTTAAGTTCAAGCCCCATGTTGCATGTAAATATTCCTTAAAAATATAGATCTTTAAAAAATTATTTAAAAAAATATAGATATTTTCCATAAATAGAGCTAAATTTGAAACCCAACGTTTTGACAAAATTATATTTGAAGTCGTCACAGGTGGGTTTGTCCAGAAGCAGATGAAGGCTAAGATAAAGTAAGTTTTCACTGGAATCAACACCTGTAGAGAAGAGGTTGAGGGAATAGGATTGAGCCTACAAAGTAGTTGAACAGTGATGCAGGCCCACCGTTGCCTAGGTCAACCCAAGTGGGAATTCTGCAGCAAGACGTGTTCATCAAAGTTGTTGAGCATCACTCCAAAATGATGGGATGACCACACTACCCACCACTAGACAAGCCCTCCCTACATGGTTCTGGATCTCTGCGTCCACCTCAAAAGCACTTATAAAATAAGTGCATTTTATAAAATAGAAAAAAATGTGTTAACAAAGGTGTAAAGGTATGAATACTAAAACTTTGTTTTCCAATTCATTACAGTATGTTAAGTTAAACAAGGTGTCTCTAGGTAAAAACTTCACAGATAAGTTATTTGTAAATCTTAGGAAAGTCTTTTGGTATAAAGTAATAAACTATTTTTGCTTTCAATGGGCATTATCTTTTCCTTTCCTTCCTTGAACGTATGAATGGAACAAGATTACTCAGTGATTTTATCAATAAAAATATAAAATAATTTTTAAAAATGATAGTTTTATGTCATTTCAGTAATCAAGCACATGTGTTAATGAATATAGAAAATAAATTATTTTAAATACTCATTTGTTTATTAAGAGCTGCATGTCCAACAGGTTTTTGTTTTTTGTTTTTTGTTTTTACTATTTAATGTTTAAAACTTATTTATGACATTTACTATATTTATGGTGTTTGGAGCAAATGTTTATTAACAAAAATTGTAACAATACCTAAGACAGAAGAGATTTCTAATATTTAGAACCTATGGTCAGAGGAATTTCTTAAAAGTACCTTCTAAAATATTAGATATACATATTTAATGGCTTAAGTAAACTTTTCAGCATAAAAATACATGGAGGGCAAAATTTCAGTGGAGATGGTAATGGAAATATGAATTGAAAATAGTTAAGATATAAAATTAAATGTTAAATTGAGCTTGTTCATCTATTTTTCATATATCACTGTGGGTTTATAGTAATTATGATTAGGTTCCATTGACTATATTTTAAGAAATAATATAACAATTTTAATTTAAAATATTAATGCTTATTTTATAATAGAAGCATATAGTTCCTCATATTTAATAATGAAAAATTGTAGAGGTCAACTTACAAATATGAGGGGAGGTACGTAATTTTCAAATTGCTTTCAAAGGGTATCAGGAAAATCACCGACTAGACAGCACTGGGAACAGGCGAAGTGGATTCTTCACTACTTACCATCTGCCTCCCTAGCCCTTCTCTAGACAAGTGGATTTCATGATGATGATGTCTGACCATGCTCATCATTTCCCAGGTCAGGAGAGGGCCCACAATGGCCAGAAAGATAACGAGACACCTTCCCTTCCCAATGCTTTAGACATTTTTCCTAAACACCCACTCCCAGAGTCACAGCACAGAAGGGTACAAGCCTATTTCAGCAATTTTTCAAGTTTCATTTAATTCACAGTAAAGAAAAAAAAAATCATCTCCTACTAAGTGCTTTCACTGATCTTTTTAACTTTGAATGAAATCTGAAAAAGGCAGAATAATGGCTTTCAAATATTTCTATAACCCAATCCTTAGAATTTGCAACTGCATTGCATGACAAAAAGAATTTTGCTTATGTGATTAGGATCATGGATTTTAAAATAGGAAGATCATCCTGGATTATCCAGAATAACCCAATCTGATCACAGGAGCCCTTAGAAGCCTAGAACTTAACTCCAGCTGGAAGCAGAAAGAGATGTAGCAAAAGAGAAAGTCAGAGAGATTTTAACTGTGCATCTGAGATATGGGCCTACATGGAGAAACAAGAGAGGCCTCTTCTAGGAGCTTAGGGCTTTGCCAGCTGGACAGCCAGCAAGGAAAATGGGACCTCGGTCCATTCACAGCAAGGAACTGAATTTTGCCATCAACCAGAATGAGCTTGGAGGCAGATTTTTCCCCAGAACCTCCCATAAGTGCACAGCCACTGGACAGTTTGAGATTGTTCTTGGGAGACCTGGGGCAGAGGATCCAGTGGAGACTTGCTGTGCCCAGATTTCTGACACACAGATATCGTGAGATAGTAAACAGGTCCTGTTTTAAGTTATTAAATCAAGGCTGATTTATTCCATGGCAATAGAAAACGAATGCAAAATTCAATTTTCTGCAGAACCTTGCATTACACAGGCCCTTACTTTTCACCTTCAGCCACTGCCCCCTTGTAGTTTTGGGTTCTCTTGCTTCCTCGTTCTGAAAACTTCCTTCTGACAGTTCACAGAAGTTTCTGGATCCACCCCTCCCCCATCAAGGGTGCTTACATTTCCTATTGCTGCGGGCTCTCTGTTCCCATTTCCTCTGTCCCACCGTTGCCATCACACTTCTGCATGACCCACTTCTGTTCATCCTAAATACCCCCTTCCTCCCTGCTCAGGAGGGCATCTCCCTAATGCCCCATCCAACGTCTAAAGTAGGACATCTTTTCACTAGATTTCTTCACCCCCTGAGAGAAGGGGTTATGTCTAGTTTGTCACAAGTGCTTATCAGACTAATTGGTATGTCATCAGTGGTCAATAAATATTTGCTCAACAAACGAATGAATAAAAGAGTAAATTATACTATCAGTGAGACTTACAAACAGCTTTAGCCTTTTGGGAGCTTTATGAAGAGTAAGGAGCAAAGAGCATGGCCACTCAAGGTCCCAGATCTCAGGAGCACTCCCTCTCTGAGGACTCTGCCTATCCTGCTCTCTCTCTCTGTGTTAAACGTTCATCAACTGGGCAAAGCCTCTCCTACATCACCTACTTTATCTTCCCAAAGTGCCTCCATTGAACTCTCTTTTGGAATCATGTAATGCAAAAATGTCTTTTTGTCATTTACCATTGCAAATGAAAATTAACATTGGTATAGTACTGTGTAATTTACAAAGCATTTTAAGAGAATGCTCTTAAACATTTGACAACCTGAGATGCCTGAGTAGCTCAGTTGGTTAAGCATCTGCCTTTGGCTCAGGTAGTGATCCCGGGGTCCAGGGATTGAGCCCTGCATCAGGCTCCCTGCTCAGAGGGAAGTCTGCTTCTCCTTCTGCCCCTCCTCCTGCTCTCTCTCTCTCTCTCTCTCTCTCTATCAAATAAATAAAATCTTTAAAAAATTGGACAACCTATCACAGAATGGAATCGGGCAAATCTACAAACATCCCTTGACTTTCTGACATCTGTATTCCTTGTACACAACACAGTGCCAACCACACCCCAGGGTTTTATTTACCAACTACATCCAGTGGACTCACACGTGTTTATTATCTCCCACCTAGACCTTCCTCCAAGGCCTATATCAGAGCGCTGGATGGTTACCAACACAAATTCAACTCCCTCTCTGTTTAACTGTCGCCTCTCCAGTTTTCCTTAATTGAAGAATGGTGAGAACAGGACACATGACTTCTCAACACATCAGTCCCATAGGAAGGGTGGGGCCAGACATTTTCTAAGGGTGATATTCCTTTTAAAGATTTGTAGAACTGAAATACAAGCAAGTGCAATGGGTTGATGTATTGTACTTGTAGAGGCTCTAGATACGTGCCGCTCTTCCATCAATCTCCATCATATTTTGCCGTGATCCATTCTTCCAGGATGCTAGTGTCTAAAATTAACCACCTCGCATCCATTCCCTTGGCTTAGGATTTGTCACCTGTTAAAAAAATAAATAATTCAGGAAAAGGTAACTTAGTTTCTGTTAATAATTTATTCCTTAGACTCCACTTGTTACCAATTTATTCTTTAGATTGAAATCACCTTGATTACAATCTAGATCTTCCATTTTACTATTTGATCAGGGTCACATCCTGTAGTCATGCTAAGTCTTAGTTTTCTCAGTTGGAAAATGGAGGTAATTTTAGAACCTACATTTTAGATTGTGGAGAGGCTTACATGAGAAAATACATTTTAAAGCATTAAACAGAGGGCCCAGTGTATCATATATGTTCAGTGAACTCCACATTGTGCAAAATCTTTGTTTATTTTATTCACTGTTGTTTCTAAGAAAACAGCACAGTGCTCAGCACATAGAATGCACTCAGAATAATACAAGAACGGGTAAATGAATTATAGGATTATGTCACTTTTAGACATGGTTTTGCAAAGAAAAGAAAAACAATAAAACAGCAAACATAATTGTAACTGGACAGTTTACAGAAGGAGCAAAGCCCAGAACCAAAAGGAAGAGCTACACACAACTGCATAAATATCACCTATTTCCTGAAGCTTCCAAAGACTGCCTCCAGAAATGTAATCAGAAATGCAGCCTCCTATGTGTACTCTGAGAGGGATCCGTGCCTGTCATTTTCTTCTGTGCTGGATTCTTTCTTGCTATTTATTTGTTTTGACATAAACAGGAGCAATCTTGCAAGATAAATATTGTGCCACACAGGCAGAAGGCTGTCAAAAAAATAAATAAATAAAAAGCCGCTCTGAAAAATCCAGAGCCATGGATTCGGCGGCTCTGTGGAACAGGCAGCTTGAGCAATGCGCTCCTCTCGTCACTCTCTGCATGTCTTTCCAATTTAGTCAAGTTGTTTACCTCGGAAAAGAAGATCATATTGTGTTCTATAGGGAATGACTCATATTCTGAGCAAACAGTGACACCACATTGTGATTTGCTAGCCACATTGTCTCAGACAGGGGTTACAGGTCTATATTAGGGCACCGACTTCATATATTGGGAAATAGAAATGACAAATGTGGTTTTCACTACCATGGCTTGAAGGCACAACACAATGGAGATTTTTCATGCAGCACATTGGAGTCAACAAGGTTCCATGCTCCCTGCCCCTCCATATGGGAAATAGGAAAAAAAATGAGGGATCAGAGGAAAGTACATCTAAAAATACAAAGTCACTGTTAAACAGTTTTAAAGCTCTAGAAAGATCACCATGTAAAAATGGTTTCTCAGAGTGTGGTACAAGGCCATTGGCATTAGAATCACTCCTTTGTTAAAACTCAGGTTCCTGGGTCCCACCCCAGAAATATTGTATCTGTATCCATTGGGATTGAACCTGGGAATCTACACTCTTAACAATCTCCCCAAGGGATTCTTTTGTACTCTAAAATTAAACAACCACTGATATAAAATACCTCTGACTTAAGAACATGGAAATACTGGGGAAAAAACCCACACTATTTCATATTTATTCACAATTACTAATTACAATTACTAATTACTAATGAGATGTGTCTACCTATTGGTCACTGCACAATTTTCCTACCTTGGAATCAGACTGGAAACCACCACCGCCCTTATTTCCTGTTACACATTAATTTACACAGGGTACTCACTTTTTAATCACAGCAACCACCAAGGACTTAACTTCTCAAAGAAATTATGTCATTGAAAGGAATGTAGTACAGTTAATGTTGAAACTGTGAACTACCTTGAAGTAGTATTGTGTAACAAATTACAAGTATTATGATTTCCCTCAAATATTTAAACTATCCCAGCAACAATACTATGAGTTCCCTGGAAAAACCTAGGTTCTTTTTCTCACCATAAGAAGAGAAAGGGACACCAGAGATAACCTTCTCTCCGCATGCACAGAGAATAGCCCGGTAGAGGACACAGTGAGAAGGGGGCCATCTGCAAACCAGGAAGAGAGGTCACACCAGAAACCAACCCTGATGTTAACTTGCTCTTGGATTTCCAGCCAATAGAACCATGAGAAAATAAATTCTTTAAGCCATCCAGTCCTTGGTATTCTGTTTGGCAGCCCAAGCTTCTAATACACCCTGAATATCCAAGGCAGAAAATGTTGCCACTGTGAAATTAGAGAAGAAGTATGAACAGAACCCAGCATGAACTCTTGATATTATGAGCCCTTTGCTAAAGCTTAATGAAAATTACCATTGCTCTGACAGAACTACCAAGAGCTCAGACTACTGAGAAGAGAACAACATACGGACTTCCTTACTAGGTAAGACTCCCAACTAGCTGAAGTGCTCATAAAAAAAAAAAAAAAAAAAGAGAGAGAGAAAAAAAATAATGATTTGACGATGAAGGAAGTCACTGATAGGCTGCAGGAAGAAGAATTGTAACCTGTCATGTCTTTGTTTTACTACTTGATCACGTAAGCCTTCTCAAAAAGTCACCTTATTTTAGCATGGCCTAAGTGCAGGGATATTCTTTTTTTTTCAATTTTATTTTATTATGTTATGTTAGTCACCATACATTACATTTTTAGTTTTTGCTGTAGTGTTCCATGATTCATTGTTTGTGTATAACACCCAGTGCCCTCCTTAATACCCATCACTGGGCTAAGCCATCCCCCCACCCCTCTCCCCTCTAAACCCCTCAGTTTGTTTCCCAGAGTCCACAGTCTCTCATGGTTTGTCTCCCCCTCCTTTCCCCCCCTTCATTTTTCCCTTCCTACTATCGTCTTTTTTTTTTTTAACATATAACGTATTATTTGTTTCAGAGGTACAGGTCTGTGATTCAACAGTCTTGCACAATTCACAGCGCTCACCGTAGCACATACCCTCCCCAATGTCCATCACCCAGACACCCCATCCCTCCCACCCCCCACCACTCCAGCAACCCTCAGTTTGTTTCCTGAGATTAAGAATTCCTCATATCAGTGAGATCATATGATACTTGTCTTTCTCTGATTGACTTATTTTGCTCAGCATAATACCCTATAGTTCCATCCACGTCGTTGCAAATGGCAAGATTTTGTGTTTTTTTATGGCTGCATAATATTCCAGTGTGTGTATGTATGTGTGTGTATATATATATATCTCACATCTTTATCCATCCATCTGTTGATGGACATCTTGGCTCTTTCCATAGTTTGGCTACTGTGGATGTTGCTGCTATAAACATTGGGGTGCACGTACCCCTTCAGATCACTGCATTTGTATCTTTGGGGTAAATACCCAGTAGTGCAGTTGCTGGGTCGTAGGGTAGCTCTATTTTCAACTTTCTGAGGAACCCCCATACTGTTTTCCAGTGTGGCTAAGTGCAGTAATATTCTTTAACCACAGATTCCACTTCCGTTGCTTTGAGGGTTAAGATGTGTGGTGCAAATCCTTGGGAAATGCTTAGAAGTCTTCAGATGAATGAAAACTTTGTTTGTAGACAATCAGAAATTTCTGGATCTTCCTTGGGGTTTCCTGGGATGTTGTGACATCTTACACAGCAACTGCTGTGACTTTTGCATTTCACCTTATAATAATCTTCACCAAATGACTAGAGACTTGGCTTCAAATGGCTCTCTCCTTTAGTTTCTTCTGAACACTTTGCTTAGAGTCGTTAACCCATAACAACAGCAATAAAAGTAAATTGACTACTCCCTAGGGTGCATATTTGTAGTAGATTCCAGTAATACAATGACAAGAACATTCTTTAAGCACGAATGTCCTGCTTTTTCATGTTTTTATAGGTTCTGTTATTGATTCGTTTATATTCTATTTGCTTGTTAATGGTTTAGATATACATTGAATAGTATCTAACACACCATTATCATACTTAACTCTTTCTTTTTTCCTTTTATTTGTAGCAATATCTGGGCTTTCTTATGAAGAATCAGATCGGGATACAAGTAGTTTATCTTTAGCAATGATGAAGATGGATATTTACTGGAGTATATAAAAATGAACAGAGAGGGAGACTAAAATGTTGAGATAAACTAGAATTTAAGCCATTGCTTTAGACAGGCTATAAAAATGTTATTAAGGATTTGCTACAGAAACAAAAGAAAACGGCTGTTTCTAATTCTTTCTTGGCTTAATCATCCAAAAGTTTAATAAGCTGTGTACTTAAATGGAAGATGGATTTTACAATTTGGGACTAACAGTATGTTTATATATCCCTTCTATACCTCCTTTGCAACTGAAACTACATATCTGTCATTTTAATTGGACTTCAGATGGACACAAACTCTTAACTTTCTTCAAAAATTGATTTTTTAAAAGAGTCAGGTGAAACAGTTGCCATAGTTGCACAACATTTTCAGTTACTCAAGGATTTATAATATTAAGGTCCTGGAACATGTCTCATTTGTCTTTTTATTCTTCACTGGTCCAACCATGATGCCTCTACAATATGAATTCTTATTGTCTATTAAATGCTTCCCTTTTCCACTCTGCACAAAGGATCCTTCCGAAGACGTGCTATCTTCCTCTCCTTGGGTATGCCAGATAACTACAGTGGTCAGGAAGTCCTCCTCAGATGTGGGTGGCCTATCTTTGGATCTATAATATAATCTTTTTGAGACTATCTCACAAATAAGGTAATATATTTTGGGTCAGTATTAGGAAGAATGCCATAAAATGCTGAATGCAAAGTGCCTCCTAAGGAATAGGTTTAAGCAGAGCTTGGGATATAATTCATCAGGGGTATTGGAGGCAAATTTTGGAGAACAATTAAACTAGACAACAGGTATGGCCCATCTTTCTTGGATATTTTGTTGTTTCAAATACTCCCATGTACGGAAACCTAGTAGTTAGAGAATTGGGTAAGAAAAAGATCTAGATATCAGATATGTATTAATCTGTGATCAAAAAGAAGAAAATATTTTAGGTTGGAGGCAATAAGGGGCTTGACATTTGTTCCAGCTGGGATGTAAGGGAGGTATCAACCCAATCCAAGGTGAGGAGGTGAGGATAGCCCCAGACAGTAGAAGACCAGGATAAGCTTCCTCTCGCCTGTGCCTCACTGCCGAAGGAACCAGCAGGCATGGCCAGCTAAGTGCTTTACAAAGAGCTGCTTTAGGGTTTGTTACCTCTCTGAAGCATAAACCAGAGTGAAACAAAAGGAGTGAAATATTTTGACCTAAAAATGAATGAATCTTTGGTTTTGTTTCCTTTTTCTTTTTTTTAGAGTATTGTGGGTTTCCTCGTGTTCATCAAATAATCAGCTTCATTTTTTTCCTGAGTAAAGTGTACTTTGAGGTTGTCTTGCATGATATCATCACTCTTTCAGGTAAAATGTAATCACTCATTCACTTGGACAATGTTCATTGATTCCTGACTATGTGCCAAGCACATCTCTACATGCTGGGGGAGAAAAGATAAATTGTACATGTCTCTGACTTCCAAAACCAACGTCTCAGACTTGTGAAAGTTAGTCATGTTAAAAAAAAAAAAAGATGAATAGCAATACAGCATGATAAGTGCTGTCATTGAACTATAAAGAAAAATGGAACTTCTAAAGAATCAGTTCTTCACCAACAAGCTACTTCCCAAGAAAAAATGTTACTCTAAATAGATATTTAAGTTGCTTGACTTACTGAAGAAGTTTTAGGGGCAACGAATATAAAATCATCTTACATTTCTGGAAGAAACCCAAATTGTTTACTGTTAAGATGCTTTTATGTTTCTGGGTTTTTTTTTTTTTTTTTTTTTTTAAGATAGACGCACCTTCCCATTACTGTAATGGCTTCATTAGAGTAAAAAAAAAAAAATCATACCTACTTGAGGTTAAATTGAGTTGGTTTTCCGTAATAATTCATATTATCAGTTATCATTTTTCCAGCTACAGGAAATGAAACTAACTTTTCTGTAACTCTTAAGTATTCTCTATTGGATATATCTCCCTTAATAACTTACTAAAAATACTGTGAAATTATTCTCAAGTGGGAGTGCCTCTTCCAAAATCGAAGAGGCTGTAATTTCCAAATTCCTGAAAATGAGTAGAAAGAACAAGAGGGTAGGATTGCTCATGTTGTTGAAGAAAACATTTGAACTGTAAAGGTGGATATTTTTTGAAACCCACGGATGCAGGAACTTTAAAAGAAAAGCCAACATTTTTTAACATTATTAATGCAAATTAAAAATTCACATCACCCATATCCAACTTCTAGGTACCCGATCTTAGGTATTGCTGACAAGATATTCCTTGGATTTCTAATGAAGAGCATATGTTTTGTTATCTTTTTGGTTCCCTTGGTTAACTTAAAAAACTCGGACTCAACCTATGACAGTTGTCACTGGATTATTAGAGTTCTGATATTAAAAGTTATTCTCTGGTGGATTTGAGGAAGAAGGCCTTCTGACTGATGTGTTTGTTTCTGCAACTTCTTGGAGTCATTAAAATGCAGAGTAAACACCAGGATGATTTATGCAAATGCAAACAAAGGAAAACATTTTCTTAATGACACCTCAAAACCTTATCCAGCTGAAATTTTGTTTAAGATTAAATAATGGGTGCTTTATTGAGATTAATTAGCAAGAAGATCACAGTAGTCAAAAGGCAACTGAAAGATGCCATCTGTTCCCTTTTCCAGTTGTATCTATGAGCTTTGCATTGGTGTACCAGGGAACATGGGAGAATTAATTAGGCAGCAAATGAAATTTTCTCACAGATGGCACCCATTTACTTCTTGCAAATGCATACCAGCAAATTTGTGTGCCTTTGCTTTAATCTTGTTTGCCTCCTTCAAAGTTTTGAAGGACCACTGGCATCTGACCATCAGTTAATTGACTCTTTTAAAAAAGTACAAGAATGTAGGGAACATGTAGAGCTTAGCCTCAAAAAAAAAAAAAAAAGCCTTTTTGGAAATAACATCATGAGAACTGCATAAAGACTTAAAATCTCTCTTTGGTAAGAATTTAATCAAGCTGTTTGTTTTTTAGCCCAAGATTGTTGCTTTTTGTCTCTTTTTGTGTGGCTTTTAGTGTACAATAAGAATTCTTGTTCGAATCTCCTTGCATATCAATACAGAGATCTGACTTGTTTTATAAAAGCTGCTTTCCAAAGGTTGTGGTGATATAATTTACATAACACCTTTTTTAAATGTGGCTCTAAATATTTGTGAATCACTGAAGGAAATAATATAGGAAGATGACCGGACTCAGTTTTATTTTATTTTATTTTTGTACCTCTCCTTCTTCAAAGGTACAAGCTTGTGGTTTGAAGAAAACTGTATTGTTCTGTCAAATATCCCCTATTGGAAGAGCACTGTCACCTGACCGTCTTTCTCTGATCTCTCCATCACTCTTCTGGAAATAGTACTCTAAATTCTCCCGCTCAAACTTAGAATATTCCAGTCATCCCTTAACCTACTAAAATTGGACTTATGTCCATACCAATCCACAGAATTTCTCTTTCAAAAGTCTTGAATGATTTCTCGATTTTTAAGTGCCCTGGTTTCCTCTCTATAGCATTTTAACATGATTCATTCACTCTTTAACTTCAAGATACCATTTTCTTCTACTGTGCCTTTACCAACCCAAGTGGTGTGTTTACATGTCTGTTTCGTTCTTCTTTTAACCTTTGGACATGTACACTTAGGAATTTTTTTAAAATTTTATTTATTTATTTGAGAGAGAGGGAGAGCATGGAGCACAGAAGTGGGAGGAGGGGCAGAGGGAGAAGCAGACTCCCCACTGAGAAGGAAGCCTGATGCTGGGCTTGATCCCAGTACCTGGAGATCATGACCTGAGCCAAAGGCAGATGCTTAACTGACCGAGCCACCGGGTGCCCCTACTTCTTAGGAATTTTATCACACTTTGCACGAGGGGCAGAATTTTAAAGATGCCCCTCAAGACTCCTGTCTACTGGTTATTCAAACTCTATTCTAGGTACTGCTGTAAAGGAACTTTACAGATATAATTACAGTTACTAATCAGCTGACTTTGATTACCCTAGATTATCTGGGTGAGACCAATGTAATTAATCAGATGAGCCCTTAACAGTATAAAATAAAGATGGGGGATTCCATTAGGGAGACGTGGTGGAAGAACGTGCAAGGGGGATACTGTGGCAGAAGGGGAAGTCAGAGAGGTCCAAGTAAGAGAAAGAGTCGACATGCCATTTCTTGTTTTGAGAGGTCAGGACCCCTCTGCTGAGACTGGAGAGAAGCCTCTTGGAGTTACAGCATCCCCTGACTGTCAGACAGCATGAAAAGATGCTGTCATCTTTTACTTTCTCAATCCTGAAACTGCAAGGAACTGGAATCTGCCAAAATTTGAATGAACTAGGAAATGGATTCTTCCCAGAACCTCTCTCTCAATAAGAGACCAGACAGCCACCACCTTAATTTCCACCATGTGCAACCCAGAACCAGTCAAGCCAATGTGGACCTCTGAACTTCAGAGCTGTAAGATAATAAATTTAGGTCGTTTTGAGCCACTAAGTTTATGGTAACTTATTATGGCAGCAATAGAAAAATAATTTATTCTCCTTGACTGAAATGTGTACTTCTTAACTTTGTTCACTTATGCTAATTATCCCACATATATCTCTATCTTCTCTGTTTTAGTGAGCTCCAGAAGCATATGTACAGTGTCCAAATGTCCTGCAGACACCTCAAATTCATCGGAGTCTAAAGTAACATATCATTTTCTCTCCACAATCTATATCTCATCTGGTATTTCCTACTTAGACCAACGTATCACCATCCACCTGTCTTGCAAATCATTCTCTGTCCCTTACTATTCCCCACAGCACTCATCCAGTTGGTCACCATTCATTCAATACTGAGCATCTTGGGGTTACAGTTCAACTAGATCCTTACTTTAATGGAGATTTTATGTAATGAAGAATGAAGTCATGTAAATAGATTAAATAATCTAAGAATATTATAATTGTTGGAAATGTTATATTTTTTAATGATGTGATGTAAAGTAACCAAAGGAGTAAACTTTTAATCAGGTTGAGGAAGGACTCTGCAGAAACAACATTTGAATTATGATTTCAAAAATAAGAATGAGCCAATCGCTCAAAAATAATAAAAAACAAAGTATAATTAGGCAGAGGAAGTTAAAAGCCCAACACCCTTGAAGCATGAAAAGTTTGGCAAGTTTGAGAAAAACAGAAGAAATATGTGTGTTTGGAGAGAAGAAATCAAGAAAAGAAGAAAGCCAAGAGATGACATGAGATTAGAGAGGTGACTAGAAGTAGAACAGGCAGAATTCTGTTAGGTAACAGTAATGACAAAATTGTTTTCTGAAAGCTAAATAGGAGGTCATGAAATATTTTTTGCAGAGGAGTAACATGATCTGATCTGTCTTTTAAGAGGTGTGGAGAATGGACCATAGAAGATTAAGAGGGAAAGAGGCAAATCCAAATATAGAACATTCGTTCATTCAACAAATATGTATGGAGGACCTATCATATTTTAACCACTTTTTCCAAACTGGCTTGCACTAGAAATGTGGTGGTGTTGCCAGAAACAACTGGAAATATGTAAGATGTATTTTGAAGGTTGAACAGTCAGAATTGCAAGATGAGTTATAATGAGAGGAAGTGAAAGAAAGAAAGGAAAAAATAAATGATTTCTGGCTTCTTGATTTAAGCAACAGTCTTTCTACTGATAAAAAGAAAATACATGAAGAAGATTAGGTTGAAGGCTAGAACAAAGAATTAAGCAGTCTGTTTTAGATATAACTATTGTGAGATGGATATCCAGCACCTAAATTTGTATTTTAGCAGTCTAGTCCTCAACCAAGAGGTCAGAGCTGGTATAGAAAAATGGGAATCATCAGCAGCAAATGAGTTTTAAAACCGATGGACTAGAAGATGTCACCTAAAGACCATGTGCCATTAATTCTACTTCCGAAATGTTTATCAAATGTCCTTCTTCTACATTTTCCCCAATACCTACTAGTCCTGCCTTAGTTTGGGCCCTCATCAAATCTTCACCCTACAATACTTCTTCTATTACTATCACACTTTGCTGATCATTTTACTTTCCTTAAAACTCTGAGACAGATGTGGCCATCTGTAGCATGAAAGGAAAACTTATTACAATCATGTGAGTGTGTATGATCACTCTCTTTTCCCTCCTGCATAAGAATGCCACGTCCCAGATAGATTGCTTCTTCAGCTCAGAATTCAAGATGAAAAGTACACTTGGAGTACAGCAGGATCTAACCCATAGCCATCCAACTTATATGCCAGAACTAAAACTTGGATGTGGTCAGACATGAAAAACCAGGTATTGTTTGTTATTGCAGCAAAACCCAGGAAAACCATTTTTTTTTCCTACACCTTCCTGTGTGGTTGAAGCTGTGAACAAATTTTAATTTAAAATTTGATAAACATCAAAAGCATACAATAAAAATTCAAGAACTTGGTAGTAATAAGTGGCATATTTCTTTGATCTTAATTAACAGAACAAGTGAAGATATAACAAAATTCGTTACATAGAAAAATTGAATTTTTTATTAAGCTCTTACATGGCTAAGCCTCCTGACTTATTTTCCTGAGATAGGTGGATGAAACTTTTGGATCAACCTTTAGCAAGCTCACCACTTGGAAGAGTCTATGTGACTACAGCATATAAGCCAAAGTCCAACAAATTAGATAATCAAAAGCTAAATGTTTCATCATCTCTGAAGCTAAGGTTTAGCTGATTATTACATTAAATATTTCTTGACATTTGCTGGAAAAAAAAGTGGGGGCAGGATGCAGAGCATTTTTCAAACATTGTGGAATTTCCAGGAAATTTCAATCATTTACATATAAAATATGCAAAGATTATCTACTTCATTTAGTAGAAGCTTTGTGGACAATTCTATGGTTTTAATCATTCTGTAGGTCCACTGATTATTCAAATATTCACCGCATTGTTTTTGACCTGGCGAAGGCTTTCACTAAGCCAAGAATCTTCATTATCAGACCTTAGTTCAGTTGATTTTTATATGTTTATATTTAAAAATTTAACAGCAGGTAACCCAAAGCATCATTCTCACACTGTTTTTTATGAAGAAAAGCACAAATTTTCCACAACTGAGATCACTTGAATTTTTTTTTCAAAAAACTATACAGACCCTTTATATTTTGCTTAGGTTTGTACAGATTCAGGATTGTTAGCTGAATCTTTGTCTGAAAAATCCTTGGAGATGTTACACATCCACCCTATATCAAATAAAAATGTTCTTGGTATAATATGTCTTTATATATTTTTAAAAATTGTTTATTCCTTTTTAAAAAAGGATCTCTGAAAAAGTGTGTGTGTGTGTGTGTGTAATATTATATATCTCTTTATCGTTTCTTCATATGCTTAGTACCTGAATTTATCAGTCTATTTCAAGCAGAGTCCTTCAGGAGGTATATTCAGGTCCCTATGCCTTCTAGGGTGGGCCCTGGAGATCATCTTGTAGCTAGAACCCTGGGAGCAAAGCTATGGGCACTCCACCCACCACATCAGCTTCCTCTATCACCTGTCTCATTTCTTCAAAGTATTCAGAGGCATTTCAACTTTGATTTTGGTCAGCACTTGGGTTTACTTATTAAAAATGTAATACTTCCAAAAATTTTGACCATCTTGGCTCAGGTCTGCCTACGCATTGCCAAAACCCTCCCCCTGGAGCCAAGACCTGCTGTCTTCCAACTGCTCTCTTCAATCCTGTTCTCTTCAACTATCATGTTCTAAACTCTACTGATTAGTCTCTTTTGTCCTGCTGACCTCAAGAGACAGGAAAAGCCAAAGCAGATTGGAAAAGTGGTATCACTCATCATATTCTTAATTTTTCAATTTTCCAGCAAACTCATCAATATGTATCATTTTCTTCCTCTTCCACGTCTCATGAAGTTGTAATTATTATGGACAGAATATAATGGTTTATAAATAATGCTCATATTTCTTGATTCCAGGAAATAATTTTTCTGAAATAAGCACCAAAAACAAAATAGTCTTTAATGATTCTATCAAAGAAGGAAATATAACCTTTATAATTTCCTAATGATGTTACTTCCCAACATCATTTACATACCTTCAAATGAGGCATAAACGAAATCATGCTTTCAATGCTCTTCTACAATACCATTCCTAAGATGCAATGCATGAAAAAAATCTAAATTACTAGAGTAATGTATTAAAATGTTATAGCTAGTAATGTGGACTATTTAATTAAAGGTATTGACTAGTTGATTATCAAGGATTTTTTTTCCTTTCTCGATCTAATCAATATTTTTTCTCATTTTATTACTAACTTGTCTCATCAATTAATCTTTGTCATTGAAGTATGAAGAATAAATCCAATTATTTCCACTTAGGATTTACAAACTGAATCATGTATCAATCTACTTATTAAATTCACAGGAATTCCATAAAGCACTGCAGCAACTTATAACACTCAGTAAAGAACTTATAATGAATTAGAATTTAGTAAGTTCCATAATTGCTTATCAGGGAAAGTGAAGATTTTCTGCATATTATGTGGTTTTTTTTATTTTTGTTTTTGTTTTAAGATTTATTTATTTATTTGATAGAGAGAGAGAGAGAGAGAGCACAGGCATGCCAGTGGGAGGGGCAGAGGGAGAGAAATCCTCAGGCAGACCCCTTACTGAGGAGGGGATCTCCATGGGCAGCTGGATCCCAGGACCCTGAGATCATGACCTGAGCCCAAATTAAGAATCAGAAACTTAACCAACTGAGCCACCCAGACGCCCCTCTGAGTATTATAGTTTTGGGTTTTTTTTTTTTTTAAAGATTTTATTTATTTGACAGAGAGAGAGAGAGAGAGTAAGCACAAGCAAGGGGGAGGGGCAGAGGGAGTGAGAGAAGCAGGCTCCCCACCGAGCAGGGAGCCCAACTTAGGGCTTGATCCCAGGACCCTGGGATCATCACCTGAGCGGAGGGCAGATGCTTAACAGACTGAGCCACCCAGGTGCTCATGAGTATTATGTTTTAAAATAAATGCTTTCTATAGACAGAGGATTGTCTGATGTAATATTCAAAAAATAAATAATTGTAATTTTTGAATATCATAGGTAGAGCAAAAAAAGTCTATGATAGATACTTATATCATAATGCCATTAAAACATGCTCACTAAGTTGTCCTCTTTGACATCTGGCACCAACTTGTACACACATTTACCTCCCCAAGAGGGAAAAACCTGCACTGACATTATTTATGTCGGATTATTTCCACAATAATGTCTACATTGCAAACCCATTCTTTTGAGATATTCCCTAGCTCCTAAACTCAAAAATTTTATCATATAACCAAATTGTGTTGTATTTTTTAAGATAATATATTTTTAAATATGTTAATTTTTCTTTAAGATCTTAAAGCTAGGGAAAGAATATCAATTTTCTCTTTACCACCAAATTAAGGAAAAGTAAAAAATAACCCTGACAATTCCACTTCTGTCATTTTACTTATAATAACCTTTAAAAACTCATTTATTTAACTGCATTTTTCATATTCCAATTTGAAATGCCATCACAAAAGGCAGACACTGAATGCTCACATTTAGAAACAAAACAAAACAAAACAGATTAAAATATATTTCCCAAACCACTGAGAATTCTTTCAAAACCACATTATTTAAAAAGACAATATGCAGCTGCTTAAAATGATGCTCTTATCTTTTCCTCCACGATGGAAGCATCTATGGTTTGCTTATTTACTGTTGTATTAAGCACAGAGCCTGGTACTTAATAAGAGCTCAATGAATAATGTTGCATGGATAATGACTAAATAACTATAATTTTCTGATCAGTTTTTATATGAATGCATTAGCTATAATGAGATCATAGGAGATTTTGAACACTCCGTCCCTCACTAGACTGTAAAGAAGATTCCCCACATTTTGTTTTTTGTTGCTTTGTGCATAGGAAATATTCAATAACTATTTGTTAAATGGAGGATGATTTTCAACAAACAGCTTACCAAATGGTAACCAGCATATATCAGCAGACATGAAAGAAATGAAAGAAAAAAGAGAAAGCTTACGGCATCTTGAAGTTTATATGAGATGCACATGCACGCTTATGTGTATATATGTGCATTAATGTGCGTTAATATATTAATATTTTAATAGATGCATATATAGGCCAGTGTACCTACTAGTTTGTTCTCTGGTACTTCTGCCAGAGGAGCAAGTTGAGATCAGAAATACTTTTTGTTATTTTAATTTAATTTTATTTTATTATGTTATGTTAGTGACCATACAATACATCATTAGTTTTTGATGTAGTGATCCACGATTCATTGTTTGCGTATGTGCGTATGTGCTCCATTCAGTACGTGCCCTCCTTAATCCCCATCACCGGGCTAACCCATCCCCCCACCCCCATCCCCTCTAAAACCCTCAGTTTGTTTCTCAGAAATCAGAAATACTTGCCTCTTTAGTTATCATTATAATTCTGAGAAAGTTAAGTTAATAAAACAACTTTGCTACACTGTGTCATTATATACTCTCATAAAACCCACATAATTATTGTGTGTCTGTCTCTGTATAATAGTCTAAGAAGAGCCTTAAGAAGAGGAGATGTTAGCTTGGTCATCTTTGAAATTCCACCTACAGATTTAGTGTATACCATCTATTTTTAGAATAAACATTAGAGAACTAAATTGGATTACTCTTGAGAAAGACTTCGTGGGTAGATGATTTACTGATGGGTTGCCCATTGGGAAACACAATATGTTTTCCTTGATTACAAAAGTATGTTTGGTAAAGAGCAAAACTGGCACCTGATTTGTAAATTGCTATAAATTTTCTGATTCAATGTGCCAGTATCACTCAAAAATCTTACCATCATATACACTCCCTGAAATATCAACTCTACTTAGAAAATTTTCTCTTTGGAGAATAATCAATGATTTATTAATAATTTAGTTACAGATATTCTTTGGTAGTATTATTATAGTAATATATATTTGTAAACAATGGAAGTAGCCAACACTATATCTTGGTTGCAAATAAACTAAGGTAACCCACATAATAAAATAAAACTTAATTATATATTGTGTTATAAGCATATATTAATATGAATATGTGTTCATGAGATATTAATTAGAATAAAAAGGCCCTCTATAAAACTACATGTATGCCATAATCTTCTCCGTACCAAATATACAGTAATAGAAATATTTATAAAAGCATAGACAAAATCATTAAACAATTATCTCTGATTATCTGTATTTTTCAATATTTCCACAATGAACATGTTCCGTTGTAGAATAAAATATAATTATTTTAATGATAAAATACAGCATTTATTTGGAAAGGATTTGGAGTATCCTGAAAAACACAAAAAAGAAAATTTAAGACCATCTATAATGTAATCACCCAGAGAGAAACACCATAACATTTCATACACGTATCTCCAATCTCTCTACTGTTAAGTATATATTTTAACATAGCAAAATCATACTGTGGCTTGGATGATATCTGCTTTGTAAATATTATATCTCACAAAATGTCCCAGAGTGTAAGACTTTTTGAAAACATGATTTTCACTGGCTGTATAGTAAATTATATAATTTCATACAGTTCTGTAATTCTCTAAGGTTAGACATTTTAATTGCTTCCAGGTTGCCACTACCATAAAGAATATTAAAATGAGCCTCTTTATAGATTTGTTTTTGCTGATATTTTCTCAAAATAAATGTCCAGAAGAGGTTTTGCTAGTTTAACGAGTAAGCACTTTTTAAGACAAGATATATATTACTAAATCACCCACCAGAAAACTTGCAGTACACATCAGGAAAACATAAGAGCGTTTATTTCCTTGCCTTAAAAAAATTCCTTAAAATTATCTCTGTCAAAAAAAAAAAGTATTTCTATATAAATACTCATTAGCTTGATTTTTTTTAATGTGAACTTAGTGAGACTTCCACCCATGTCATACCCCAGTCTGCAACCACGGTTAGAAATTTCTTAGGCATTTGCTCAGTAATTTTACATGTAAATGCATGCATGTATTTATATACACAGAGACATAAATTTGTGTATGTGTATGTATGTATGTGTGCATGTATGTGTATATATATATATATATATATATACACAATACATATATACTATTATACATGGCTGTGTGCAAGGTGTGTGTGTGTGTGTGTGTGTTCCTTTTACCAAAGTAAACATGTTACTTCCTATTCTGAGCTTTTCTTCTCACTCAGTAGTAATTGTTGCATATCTTACTACATCAGTGTATAGATCTACCTAATTCTTTTAATCATATTCAAAATTTTGAATAGTATTTTAATCTTTTTATGCTATAAAGTACTTCATGATATGGATGTACACAACTTATTTAAATTTCTTATTTATTAACATTCAAGATGCTTCTAGAAATCATTTCTTCAATATTTATAATCTAATACACACACAAAAAAAGAGGCCATAATTATTATACGTGACTTGGCAGTGGAATGTGTCCAACTTTATTGGTTATTCGACTTCTTTCGTATGTGTTAATTGCCCGTTCTTGTATATATCTATTTTTTATTAGGTTGTTAATCTTTTCCTTGGTTTTTATGAGTTCCTCCTACATGTAGAATAACTTTTTGACATGTAACTAAAATATTTCTTGCCATTCCTCTTTTTGTTTTTATTTTAATATACACTTTGAATTTATTTTCCCAAACATATCAGTGTGTTCCATAAAATTTTTGTGTTTTTTATTATGCTTATAAAAACCTTGTCTACCCAAATTATGTTATCATGTATATTTTCTTGAAGTTCTATTGCAAATGATTTAAACAATTAATTAAATTTCTTTGTAAAGCCACTTTTCTGGGCTTCTGGATTTGATACAGCAATAACTCATCTGAAATAAATGGTAGATTTCATCTTATAAAAGAGGCCACAGAGATGGTGCCATTTCTCTGTTGTGCATTGAGGAGACTTGCTCTAATCTGCTCTTCATTGCTGATGTTAAAAAAAAAAGTGAATATAGTCATTGAAAGGGTCATGTAATTTTTAATGGGGTAGCTTATAGTCGTGTTCAAATGCTAGATGAAGTAATTACATTCTGCTTATAAGCAGTAGCAGTATAATTTCAATTAGAATAGCATCAAATGGACTGATATAAACCTAAGGGTTTAAAACCCACTCAAGTCACCAGAAAATAAATGACACATGTGAATGAAGATATGCTCAGAGGTAAACTTAATTTTTAGGCTGTTGATGACCAAATGTCTGTGGCCTGCTTCCATGACAGATACAGAAAATAGGGAAAGTGGTGGGAAAGGGGATGAAGGGGAAATGTTAGAATATATGAAATATAATAGCAAGACTTACAAGGTCTCCATGCCAAGCATTGCTCTGAGGGCTTGACATACATTAAATCATTGAATGCCCATATTAACCCATGAGATAAATACTACTATGGTCCCCATAATATAGATGAAGAAAAGGATAGGATTAAGTGATCAGAAAGATGAAATGATTGTCCAACTGACAAAATTATGAAGGGGCAGAGGTTGCATTTGCTCCCAGGCATTCAGGCTCTAGGATGTGTCCCCACCGCCCGCCTCCACTGAGCTATCTTCTTTCTGAAGTCCCATTTTCCCTCATCATTCTGAACAGTGTCCTCGGAAAGAAGTTCTTGGCAGTTGGTCTATAATTTTCCATTCTCATCCTTGCTTACTATATTCTTCATTCAATAATTGACTTAATATTTATAAAGTGCTTAAAATAATGTTTGGCATATTTAAGCAGCATATAAATTTTATTAATGAATAAAATAAATAAACTCAATTATGTTTGAATACTTATGTTGCAGGCAGTCTGCCAGACGCTGGAAATGCAAAGTTGAACAAAGGATGTAAAATCCTTATTCCCTTTGACCTATAGTCACATAGGGAGAAAAACAAAACAAAACAAAACAAAACCATTAACCTACAATCACATAGGGAAAAAAACAGACATTTAAAGTAAAATTTTACAAATAATTATTTCATAATTCTTGTGAAAGTGCCATATAAAGAAGTGTGATCCATCTCAAGGGCATATGGCAGGAAGACATAATCCAGATTAGAATCTAGCTCATGCAAGACCTGAGAACCAAGGGATAATAAGGCGGTAGGCAAAAACACAGCTGGGGTGAGAGCCTTCTAGGAAGAGGAAAACTCAGATATAAAGTTCCTGAGACAGAAGGGATATTGGCAAACCAGAAGGTCCTGGAATAGAGCCATTACCTTCAATTTATGTTAAAAATGGGGGGGAGGGCGGCCAGGAAAACTTCAGATGGGACTTGAAGTGCCTGTCCCAGCGCCTGTCCTTGTGCATGCCTCAGCTTTTATTTCAGCTTACCTCTCTGCAATACCTAATGCTGCAGACCACCCCTTCTTTTCTCACCACCTTGCTTGATGCTGCTTTTTCCTGGTGCTCTTCTCTCCCTTTACATGTTGAGCATCCCAACGTTCCGGTCTCGAATTCTTTCTCTTATGCTGATACATGACCCAGGCAAGCTCAGCCACTGTTAAACCCTCACTGACATCTGTATTCTGGTGGCACCCAAATCTGTATAGACAGTTTGATTTTCTGCACTGAATTCAAAAGCCATATATTTATATATTCAACTCCCTATTGCATGGTATCTTCTATAGAACATCTCCAAATTAACGTCCAAACCTGAACTACTGCATTCCCTGTCAAGCTTCCTCCTCTCCATTTCAGGTTTTAATTAATGACACCACTGTTCATCCTGTTGCCCCAACCAGATACCTAGAAATTGCTGTCATGTCTTTCTCTCCTAGATATCTAATCAGTCACCAAATACTATTATGTATGCTTTCTTCAAATCTCCTGAATCTTTTGACTTCTGGCTAGGCCCTTCAAGTTCTATCTTTCTCCTGTATTGTACATTGGCCATCCACATGCTTTCCCTGTCCTCAGCTTTGGCTCTGATTATACCCCTTTCAACACTGCCACAGTGGTCCTTCAAGTCTGTAATGTGTTCACATCACTCATTTTTAAAATATCTGTTTATGACTCCATTGCCTATAAAATTATGTCAGAATATAATGGCTTCATGATGCAAGTTCCATGTGTAATGCTCTGTCCACATTTCCGGCCACTCTCTCCTTTATGTCAGCTCCCATCTCATTTAAAACTACGCATTGTTTCTGTACCCAACTATGATCTTCTTCCTCAAGTATTTTTGCAAACATTTCCCACTGCCTTTCTCTCAGTATTTACCAGGATAATCCCTCTGACTCTGTAAACCTGCTATGAGCTACTCCTGGAGCAGGATTTCATTCTTCACCTAACTCACACCCATTTCTACCCTAACAGGGGTGCCATGATGATGCTTTGAGTCTCCAGATATCAATGCCAACTATGACCAAATCCAATAGTCCTGAAGTGACTCTGTGTTCCCCATTCCACAATGTACCAATGTAGGTGGTAATAACTGCCCATGGGGAACGACTTGGGAAATCCTGGCCAAGTTCACTTCCCACTGTGTTTCAGCAAACTTTCTCCTGGATACTGGCCTCTTCTTCAGTCAATGAGTTGAAAACCTGTCTCAATTTCAGAAACTGGAAAAGTGGGTCATATATAGATCTAGCTTCTATGTGTAAATTTCCTCTAATATTTTGGGGGGAAAAAAACAGATGGTATCATTTACATGTTACAAATAAGAAAATCAAGGGTCAGTGAAGTTATATAATCGGTCCAGGCAATGAAATGTATAAGGACTGCACCACTGTTGAAAAGATCTGCCTCAGAGGACAGTCTGTTCCTTCCACTATCCAATGTAGGCTCCATACAAACAACATAATCTGACTCAAAAATACATTTACCCAAGAAGTCCAATTATATCCCCTAGAGATCTTTTTATGGTATGGTATGGTAAGACAGCGTTGGTTCAAATTCCTATTCTATCCCTTATTAGTTTTATATCTTTGGATAAATCATGTTTCTACAAATCAGTTTTCTCAGTTATAAAATATCAATAACAATAGTACATATATGATAGAGCTTTTGTGAGAATTAAGTGAGCTCAAGTATGTAAAGGTCTTAGCAGAATATGGGGCATGTAAGAGCACTCAAAAAATATTAACTATCATCAATATCATCAAATTATTATTGTTGTTATTACTAATATTGAACAATATATGTAAGATAATTAATACAGTATCTGGTACAAAAGTATTATGTATTGTTACATTATTTAATTTTATTAATAATTATTAATATTTGGGAAATATATAATTATTTAATGCTTTAAAGTAGTACCTGTCCTACAGCAAGTTTTCAAAAATGTTCATATTTAATGGTGCTTTAAAATATATAACAATAATATATACATTGTTGAAACTTGAACATGTTTCTAGAATTATAAATATCCCTTCCAATGCCTGAACCATGGGAGGACCATTACTGTGCTAATGTGAAAATCCTTGATTCCACTCTCAGGTGTGTCCTCAAGTGTAGATGTCTGTGGACATCTGGTCCAATGACCTTAGAGTTCCTGCAGCTTCATTCAAATTCCCCAGCTGGGACCAATCCAATCCATCACCCCAATTCACAGACTTCAGTACCTCAAACCCAAATCTAACAATAACCAGTTAGCTCCTAAACATGGAAAGAGCTTTAAGTAGTTAAATGGAAATTCTACCAGTGAAAGTCTTCTCTCTCTTAATTAAAATTAACAGTAAGCATGTCCTGTTTTTAGACTTGACATGTCAATGGATCTTTTCTGTTTGGGGGTTGGAGGGAGGAATCTATCATACTCTTGGAAGCACCACTAAGCTGGAAAATTCACCACAGCCAGAACTTCATGTCCATATTGGCCTTATTTTAGCTTGCAGCACAGTCTGCATGAGTGACCATCATCCCATCAGAATTATCAGCTTAGCATAAATTGCATAACGGATTCCCAGGAAACAGTAAAGAGCAACTCAACTATAATAGCAAAGAAAGCCTTTGTTCTGTCTCTAGGTGGTATATAGAAAGACACACACACACACACACACACTACTATCATTGTTGTCACCCCAACCATGAGGAAAAAGCCATATAATCTACAGTTACTCCTTTTCTTGAGCCCATTGAAAGCTGAATTTAAAAATCAATAAAGCAAACTGAATTCCAAAGTGTCAAGTTTCTCTGAGGAGTTTCACCGGGCAAAAGAGGCAGAGCCTGGTGCCATAGAATCAGAGACAAAAGCAGTCAGCTAGAATGTTAACCAATTCCTAACGGTTGGTTGAGGGTTGGTTATCAAATCAGTTAAGAATGGAAACCTCCAAATTAAAAAAAAAAAAAAAAAAAAAGAATGGAAACCTCCATGCAAAGGAAGTATGAAAGCACTCATGACTGAGCTCTTTTTCATAAGCTGCACCTAATGCTCACAAAAAGAACTGAGGGATTTCTGGCAGGGCAGGAGACTGGAACAATTCCCCTCCATGGTGCAGATGTGCTGATGAAATCAAGTGCCACTGGCAGAAGGACACAAATCTCCCTCCCAAATCCCAGGACTCTTCTTGCATAAGAATCCCACATCTGAAGCTGTTGGTTTGGATGAGAATGCAGGAAACACTCAGGCCACAGAGACCCAGGCAAAAACCAGCGGCTTCTGATGGAAGCATAGAAGAAATCCCATTTGCTTCTGGAGAAGAGGAAGTTAAACCTCTTGGGTCCACTGCCCTGTGCCCACCGATACCAAGCAGAAGTCTGCCACCACTGGAGGAAGGGTAGAAACTCTCCCCCACCCCAAACCCACCACAGATCCTATGCAGAATTTGCCTGCCACATGGGAGGTGTGTACTAGCTTGCTAGAGCTGCCATAACGAAATATTACAAACTGAGTTGCTGAAACAAGAGAAATTTATTGTTTCGTAATTCAAGAGGCCATAAGTCCCAGGTCAAGGTGTCAGCTGGGTGGGTTTCTTCCAAGGGCTATAATGAAAGAATCTCCTCCATGCGTCTCCCCGAGCTTCCAGTGGTTTGCTGGCAATCTTCAGCGCTACTTGGCTTTTAGAAACACAGCCTGAGCTCTGCCTTTATCTTCACATGGTGTTCTCCTTGTGTATGTGTCTGTGTCCAAGTGTTTTCTTCTTATAAGGACATAAGTTACATTGAATTAGAGCCCACCCTAATGGCTACATCTTAACTAAATAGATCTGCAATGACCCTACTTCCAAATAAGGTCAGATTCTGAGGTAAAGGAGGTAAGGACTTCAATATTTGGATTTGAGAATGGGAGACAATTCAACCTATAACAAAGCAGAAGCAAAAATGCTAAGGAAGCCCCATTTTGGAGGACCAGACTCATAGGATCCTCCTAATACTGAGGCTGGGACAAAAGAATAAAGAATAAAGATCTCTGGGCGCCTGGGTGGCTCAGTCGTTAAGCGTCTGCCTTCAGCTCAGGTCATGATCCCAGGGTCCTGGGATCGAGGCCCACATCGGGCTCCCTGCTCTGTGGGAAGTCTGCTTCTCCCTCTCCCACTCCCCCTGCCATGTTCCCTCTCTCGCTGTGTCTCTCTCTGTCAAATAAATAAATAAAATCTTTAAAAAAATAAAAAAAAGAATAAAGATCTCTTCCTGTCCTGCCATGACTTGAGTACCAAGTACTTAGAAATCATTTTTAATTCAACAGAAATTGAAAAATACATCAACATTGGTGGGTACAGCTAAAAGCAGTGTTTAGATGGAAATGAATAGCATTAAACACTAATGTTAGGAAGAGAGAAATATCTCAGATCAATGAACTAAGCTTCTGCCCTAAGAAATGAGAATAAGAACAAATTAAACACAAAGCATCAGAAGAAAGAAAAAAATAAACATCATACATAAAAATTAGTTTGAAGTGATCATATACTTAAATGTAGAGAAATCCAAAGGAGAAGATATTTGTAATCTTGAGTTAGACAAAAAGTTTCTTAGAATGCAAGAAGCACATATATTTTAAATATTAATAAGTAATACTCCCCTAATATTAAAAACTCCTATTAAAAAACATGCTTACAAAAATGAAAAGACATCCCACATACTCAGGGAAAATATTTGCCATATACATTGATGACATAGAAGGAAAACTTACATCTTAACAATGAGAAGATGCAAAACCCAATTTAAGAAAAAATGGGTAAAAACTTAAACACTTTATCAAAAAAGAGATACAAATAGTAAAAAAAAAAGGATATGAAAATATGCTTAATGTCAACAATCATCAGAGAAATTCAAATTAAAACCACAAAATAAAAACAAAGTGGGACACCACTACTGAATAGACTGGCTAAGAGATATTAAAAACAAAGACAACAAGAGTACCAAGTGCAGAGGAAGCTGAGGCACCTCTTGGAATTCATGGGCATTGCTGATGGGAAAGCAAAATTACACATTGACTTTGGAAAACCACTCGGCAGTGTTTTATACACTTACCCAGCATCGACCTAGCAAACCAACTCTTACATATTCACTCAAGAGACATTAAAACATCTATCCACACAAGACTGAACATTTATAACAGCTGTTCATAACAGCCCCAAACTAGAAACAACCCCAGTGCCCATCAAGTGGCAGGTCTATGCAGTGGAAAACTACCTAATGTAAAAAGGAAAAACCACTCTGATATGTAACAGAAAGAATGGATCTCAAACTATTCTCTTCAGTGAAAAAAAGCCAGACATAAAATGATAACTACCAAATGATTCTCTTTGTATGTCATCTAGAAAAGATGAAACTCCAGGGATTAAAATCAGATGAGTGCTGCCAGGGGCTGGGTGTCGGGGGAGGAGATTTGTTACAGAGGGGTATGAGGGAATTTTTCGAGGTGATGGGTTATGGGTTATGTCTGTATGTGTTTGTCAAAATGCATTGGACTGTGTATTTAAAATGGATGGGTTTTAATGATTTCACGTTTACCTCCATAAGCCTTAAAAGCCTTTAAAAACTACAGCAAAAGAAATCCTTTCTATGAAATATTTTGCATAACTAACCAAAGAAAGTCACATAAAGGACTTTTAGCTGGACTCTGAATAGGATGATCGTACAAGACTATTTAATTAGACTGTCTCTCTGTGCTTGAACAATTTCATTCATTCAATGTATATTGAGTTTCTGTTATATACTATGGGTATCAAGCCTACTTAATTAAGGAGGAAAACCAAGACACTGGGAAGACTCATGACTTAGCTATATTGGATTGGAAGTCTGTGCCTCGACAATGTTGAGCCTATATGCCCATGCCTGGTGAAGTGTGAGACCAGGGGAGGAGAAACCAGAGAAAAGAAAGTACGTGGAGCATTGACCATTCCTGATCCTCGGGATGTTTGCAAAGTGAAAACTTACTTGTCTCCCACTTTCTTCAGCTATCTTCACATGGCTAAGATTCACTGCTTCCGGATGGAAATTCAAGCAGGTCATGATTTTCCTGGTTATACATGGTTAATATAACATTCTATGGTCACTCTAAGTTGCAAGTTAAATCAAGATTTAGCCTATCCAGTGAAAAACATAAACCATTTCTTCAGTTTTCATCCAAAGGCAATGTGTCGGATGTCAGACAACTGCAGATTTTTCACCTGCCTACAGGTGCATGTCACTTGCCTTCAGGACAGGGATTCTCACTGACTTCTCTAGGCACATACACGTTCTTCCCCTTTTGCTACCCAAACCATATCTAAAATTATAACTGATCCCCTCCTTAGTGGGATAATGTGGTGGAAAAAGAGAAAGATAGAGCAGCACATTTTTTTTGACTCTTATAAGTAAATCGGAATGAAACAAAACAAAATAATGCTCCTAATAGCTGAGAACTCCCAGGTAGCTAGCCTGGCAACTAACTTGGTACTGGACATAAACAATTTACTCAATATCAACATCAGAAAGGTTACTCCTTGACTATGATGGGAGGAGACACAAACAAGGGCACTAGACAACCATAAAGAGGATCAAACATTTGTCTTGCCTGGCTAACAGTAGGGACCATCGGTTCTTTATCAATGACAACTCTATCCCACTTTATTACTCCTACCCCCTTTATAAGGGGGCAGGCCCTTAAGAGGCCCATCCTCAAACTACTTCTTGCTTACTGATAGCTTCCAACCCAGTACCAGCCCTCAATTTCCTAATAACTCCCCAAAGTCACCCATTCAAGCCAAACCCTATCACAAGCACATCCTACATCCCCTTATACTCACTGGCCCACAGCTCCTCACGGTGTAAGGTTTCCCTTACTATAGCAGATTAATAAACCTAGCACCGTTTGACCACACTATTTCTTCCCTGGGCTTTGGTAGATGGTTTCACACTCTCTGAGCCTGACAAATACTCAGAGGTCATTCTTTCTCTTATGAGCACGACCGTGGATTCCTTGGAAGACTCCGCGCTGGGTCCATCCAGCCACAATACTTGTTCTACAGAAGGTATATTCGGTTCTTCCATTTCCTCCACCCATAACACCTGGAGTTTTGTTTGTTTTCTGTTTTTATCTTTTTTCTTTTCTTTTTTTTTTTTTTTCCAGAGTTCTGCTCCATATAAACTCTCTCCACTGGACTCCCAGGCAATTCTTTCAGGAAGAAGTTGAAAGATTCTAAGATGAAAGTCCAGGTCACTCACATGCCCAGTATGTCTCAACTCTCATTCAAGGGAAAGGGTCATGAATCCTTTTTTGCCTCAACACATTCTGACAGAACAGTTCAGGTCCATCATAGCCATAGCTCTTCCTCTCTCTTCCAGCAAGTCCACTTACCAACTCAAATATCTTGCAAGATCTCCTGGGTGGGAGGCAGGCATCAGTGCTTTTTGCACCCCCAAATCCAGCTTTCTCCAAGGACAAAATCTCAGTCTGTTATTTCTCATTCTATCTAAAACTGATCCCTTAGTGGGGTTTAAGACAGTCTTCAAATTCTAAAAATCTGGGAATTTCTACTTGTTAGTGAGTCATCTCTCTCCAGTACGGTCACACCTACTACATGTGGTGCCCAGTGCCTTGGTCCAGAGTGCCTATATGAAATCCCGTCTTTTCCCCTGACACTATAACCATTTTAAGAGTTTCACTTTCCCACAATCTATAGAACTCAGATATTCAAAAATAGAATTTTTCTTATTCTTTCCCTGAACTTACATTTTTTTTATTCTGATCTCCCATTTCCAACAATGGCACAAATTTTAATCTATATACTTTCCTATAAATTCAGTGTCATATAACGATTATTTTTCACACAAATCAAGATTATTTTTCCAATCCCAGTCAGGTTCATAAATGCCATTTCCTTCCCCACATACACTCTCTCCCCAATTTTATTCATCCTTTGTCCACTGCCCATCCATGCCAGGCTGGGAATAATCTGCTTACATTACCGTCTGTACATAGCTGGTGGGAAAGTCATGCCTCCTTCTGGTTTCCTGGGTTTCTTAATAGTCTTGGCTTCCTGCTGTTCTCCTCTGCTGCTGGGATGATCATCTGATCTGGTTCTTGATGTAGCTGCTTCCCCGTCTCCTCACTGGCAGCCAGTCCATAGGAAACTTCTGAAGACGTCCTTTAGTCTGACTGGCAACCTCTTCGGATTGGAGCTTCACCCTGTATCCTACTCTGAGCTTAAAGGAAATTATGAATGGTTTGATGTCAGTCACTTTTGGCAAGGTGGGGTTGGCCTGGGGAGGAAGGGGATCTTTCTTATTAGTTTCCTTTAATACCACTCCTCCACTTTTTTGGTCATCTTCCTAAAAGGCCTCACCCAAGCCATTCACTACCTTTGTTTTTTCATTCAATGCCCATGTCCAGTCAGTCAAAATCCTCAGATCAGAACATGAGAAACACTTTGTGTTTATTTCATCTCTGCTACCACTCTCCATGCATAGACCTGAATCACCTTCTTTATTTTTTTATAAAATACAGTTATGATTGATATGCTTTAAATCTTTAAATCTGTCTCCATTGATTTTCAAGAAATTCCAAGTACTTAGCATAAAATTCCCTTCTTACTTTGTCTTTTATCTCCCTCTCTAACTTTATCTACTCTCCTTCCCCCAGATACACCCTGCACTCTAGTTTCTACAAGATGTCCAGCTGTTTCACGTCCCCTTATCTTTGTTCTTACTCTACTCTCCTTCTGGATTGTTTTTCATCATTTATAATATATTTAAGGGTGCCTTTTATAAATAGGAATGACTATTCAGATGTTTCTTTTTGTTTTAAAAATTAATGTTTGATTTATTGAAGTTACCAATTTGAATTCTTAGTTCCTTATCAAGGTTTTAAGTCCAGCTTATAAATCACATTGTATGTGTAAGTTGAGCTGATTTTAGCAATTATTTTTAAAGAATTTTTGAATAATTTTTGGTCCCACTTGAAAACTTTTTAAATGGAGCATTTTCCAACAATTTATTTTTTTTCAAAAACTTTATTTATTTATTTTAGAGAGAGAGAGCATGAGTAGGGGAGAGGGGAGAGGGAGAGAGGGAATGCCAAGCAGACTCCTCTCTGAGCATAGAGACCAACGTGGGGCTCAAGCCCAGGACCCCGAGATCAGGACCTGACCTGAAATCAAGAGTCAGACGCCCAAACGACTGAGCCACCCAGATGCCCCAACATTTTAGTTTTTAATTTTGATGTATTTTAATTCCTCTTTAACTATTTTACCTGACCTAACTATAAAGCCTATCTATTTACAAAACCCATTAACTAACAGCTTTCACTATAAGAAACATCATTTTATATTTTGTTGTTTATAAAAAATGATATGTCATTTTATATTGATCCATATTATTCACAGATTTCTTATTTGCAAGTTTGTCTATTTGTTACAATTTGTAACTCCAAAATCAGTGTCTGTGGCATGTTCAGGGTCATTCACAAGCATAGGAATCTATAGAGCAGGGAAGTTTTTGATTGCCTGCCCAGCTGAGGTCAAAGAAGATGACACTCTGCATTCTTGTTTCAGTTGTCATACTGTAAACAAGAGTTCTTTCTATGGTCTATTTAGTGACACTTTTTTTTTTTTGCATTTTTGTGCTTTTCTTGGAGATTTCTCTGTTCAAAATGGCTCCCTAGCACAGTGTTCAAGTGTGTTTCTAAGTACTAGACTGTTATATGCCGATGAAGAAAGTAAGTATATTGGATATGCCTCATTCAGACTGTTCCTGGCTATTGTCCATGAGTTCAATGTTAAAGTATCAACAATATATATTAAATAAGGTGTCTTTAAATAGAAACACAAATAAAACAAGGTTATGGATTGATTTGTTCATGAAAAGATGATCAGAGGTTCACAAGAACCTAATCTTGTATTTCCTCTAGGAACAACAGTTCAGTATTTGCTAACTCAGTGTTCATAGTGACTTATAGAGACCATAACTAGTGTGAATATGAGAACCAACCATAATTCCAAAAAAGGAAAAAGCTGCCAATTAAACTATGACATGCCATTGATTAAAAGACACATCTTGATTTCAGGGACAAATGTGTCTCAAAATATGAAAATGTCTCAGAATTGATAAGCTAAATGATAAATATTTAAAATAATTTATGAGTCGATAAATAATGTTTATGGGGTGTCTGGGTGGCTCGGTCGTTAAGCGTCTGCCTTCAGCTCAGGTCATGATCAGGCTCCCTGCTCAGTAGGAAGCCTGTTTCTCCCTCTCCCACTCCCCCTGCTTGTGTTCCCTCATTCACTGTCTCACTGTCTCTCTGTCTCTCTGTCAAATAAATAAATAAAATGTTTCAAAATAAATAAATAAATAAATAAAGTTTAAAAATCTGTTGAGTTAAACCTATACTTAGAATAACCCTTGGGGCACCTGGGTGGGTCAGTCGGTCAAGTGGCCAATCCTTGATATTGGCTGAGGTCATGATCTCAGGGTTCTGAGGTCGAGGCCCCATGTGAGGCTCTGCACTGGGCGTGGATCCTGCTTAAGATTCTTTTTCACTCTCCCTCGCCCCTCCCCCACCCCATGTGTTCTCTTGTTCTCTCTAAAAAAAAAAAGAAGAACCCTTAATTTTTTTGAATCTTCCATTGGTGAACACAAATCTAGAACTGATTTCAACTCAAAATAATAGATCTAACTCAGCCACTTAATTATACAATTTAACTTGGAGATATCATAATAAGCCAGATTCTACTAAAATTACAATTACAAAAAATAACCAATACATGCAGATTCTTTCAAAATACACATTTTAAAAATTGTGTGTGTGTTTAAGATTTATTTATATATTTGAGAGACAGAGAGAAAGAGGAATAGTACAAGCAGGAGGGGCAAACAGAGAGGGAGAGAGAGAAACCCAAGCAGACTTCATGTTGAACATGGAGTCCCACAAGGGGCTCAATACCACCACCCCCTGAGATCATGACCCTGAAATCACAACCTCAACCAAAACCAAGAGTCAATTGCCCAAGCAACTGTACTACCCAGGCACCCCTTAACATTGTGTTTTAATTTTAACTGTGTAGCTTACAACACAAGGTGTCTGAGGTTTGATGAAATGTGATAATGTCCTAAATAACCAGCATGTGCCCTGCACCTTTGCTCCTTGATACACTTTATACCCACAAGGTTTTAGCTTAAATTTCATGTATCTGTAGTTTTTCTTCATGCTATCAGAGTTAAACACTTTCTTCTTTCCTTCATCTCCGTGAATCTATCACATTTGACTTATGTCCTTAAAATCATATTAAATATATAATTATTTATTTAGATGTACTGGCGTTCCATTATGTGACACACATCAATCCTTATCTCTGAATCATGAGTGTCTCACATAGTATACCTACATAGCAGGTACTTCATAATAGGACTTTTTCTTTTTTTTTTTAATACTTGCCATGTGCCATGTCCTTTGCTAAGTACTGAGGATAAAATGTCAGTTGAGGTTGGCCTTGACTTCCAAGGGCTTACAGCTTAAGAAGGTAAGCACACGTGCTTTGGTTTGTTTTTTTTTTTTTTTAAGATTTTATTTATTTATTTGACAGAGAGAGACACAGCGAGAGAGGGAACACAAGCAGGGGGAGTGAGAGACGGAGAAGCAGGCTTCCCGCTGAGTGCGGAGCCTGATGTGGGGCCTGATCCCAGGACCCTGGGATCATGACCTGAGCCGAAGGCGGACGCTTAATGACTGAGCCATCCAGGCACCCCCGCACATGTGCTTTGTGAGAACAAACCAGAGGGTCCAAATCAGATTGAGGTGTTGAGATGGGAGAACGCGGGCCAAAAGCATTTTCCAGAAGAACAGAGTTTGAAGTTTGCACGTGAGTTAATTAAGTAGATGAAGAAAATGTTAGTAGAATGAATCCATAAGTTGTGGCTATTTGTCAAGAAAATCCTCATGAGTCATCAAAAATCAACTAGATAGTTCTAAATAAAAGAGGTTTATAGTTCTAAATTCACGAACAAAAGTGAGATTTAATCAAACTTGATGTCTATATTATTAGAAGTATAAATGACAAAAAATGCACAGCTTGTTAAGGAAGAAGTTGTAGAGAATGATGCCTAGGCTTCGGTTTAAATTACTCATGGAGGTAATTCATTTTTTTTTTTTTTAATTAGAGGAAAGAAGCAGAGTTACTTTGTGTGATTTGTTGGTTTTGGAGGAGTAGGGAAGACACTAGCAAAGGAAAGTGAGAAACCTGTGGCAGAAGAGAAGACAAAATAGGGTAGGGAACAATTCATAACTTTACCTTATAAGAAAATGCTTTAACTTTCTATTTGGCTAAAACATCAGTTAGAGCCAGAGATGGAACAGCCACCAGGTCCTTGCCTCTGACTCTCAATGTGCAGCTCAGGTTGGAGGGAAAGATCCCGAAGAAGCCTGGTGCATGGGCAGAATTTGTACGGCAGTGGTAGTCCCCACCTCAAGACAAGGTAGAGCTTTAGCCACTTGAAACGTTGGGCGCCTCCCTCAACAGTTTAAGGATTGTCTATGGCAGCCTATCCCAGAGAACATGCTAGGGCATTTGGGACCAGATATGGTGTTTCCCAGTGCACATCCCCAGTGCGCAGTCTGTGATAGAGGGATATGCAAACCATTGTGATAACACCAGGTAATGACCTTAAGAGAAGTGCGTCTGGGGTGAGCTGGAGAACTGTAAAAACATTTCACCCAGTCTGTAAATATCTAATATATAGGAGAGATCACTTAGGAAATAGAGCAAATGAACTAATCAACTCCCCTTTCTTGTTTCCTTCCGTCACGGTGGCTTTATAAATGTTCTTGTTTCCTATAATATTTGTAGAGGGCGCTTTACTTCAAAACATGGTTTGGGGAATTCTAGAAAGTTCCTGAAACCTTCCCAGCAATTGCCACAGAGGAACTATAGGAGTAAGGGCACTTCAGTTGGAGGGGATCCACTTTTATAGCTCTTCCTTGTTGAGGTTCCATTGTAACATTTCATTTGCCCAAATAGTTCCATGATAAAAAATATAGGAATAAAATTTTTGACAGTATAAATTATTATACATATTGATTCTTAATAATAATGAAAGGCTATGCTTTTAATATAGGAAATAACAATGACAAATATCACTAGGTTCAGATATGCTTTCAGTTGATTGCCCAACACATTTTCAAAAAACTGTGTAATTCTTAAAAGCCCAAAGGATTTCTATGACTAAAATTATTGATATAGACAGGTCTTAGAATGCTAGAAAAAGAATTGTACTAATAGCAGAAAGATAAAACCTACTTCACAGACATAGAAAAACAAAACAACTTTGGAGTATTTTTTTCTTTCACAGTTTTTATGATAGAAGAAAAACAGACTGGCAACTGTTGTCTTCAGAGCCCTGATCCATTAATACAACCAGCTAAATATAAACATCAAACAGATAAGGGTGAGCAAAAAATGCACTACATTTGCAGAGAAAAAAAAAAAGATATGAGAGTTAGAACATGCCTACATGTTAAAAATTAATTTAAAGAATGGAGAGAGTTAAGAAAGTGCTTTAAAAATAGTTGCCAATAAATTGAGTTGTTAAATTTAACAGTGACCCATAGTACCTCGCTCCTTCCCAGAATTGACAACCAGTTTTTCTCCTTTGTGCCTCTGATTAATGCAACATTTATAATACATGGAGAAATCGTGGGTATACAGAGCTATAATGAGCTGAGGTGCCTAAATCTTGTAAAGATTCTATAACCAGCAGCTGGAAACTGAAATTAGGATGAAATCATTTAAGTCCAAATAATGTAACTTCCCTAACATCTGTCAAAGACTTGGTTTTTACTCTTATGATTGGAAATGGATATTGCCACAAGAACAGAATTTTCCTGGTTAACTCCATCATTGTCGAAGTTGAAGTGAATTTTATGGTGATTTTATGGTAGAATGTCAGTTAATGCTCTGAAGATTACACTACACAGGGATAGAGAAGACACATGAAAAGCAGAATTTCTTGCTTTGTTTGTTTTATTTTATGCTACTTGCTATCATCTCTAATGAGTTCACTAAAAAGGGAGAAGTGTTTCTGGCTTCTGCGTGGAATGATGAAGATCTTCGCTCTGAAGAGGTCAGAGAAAGCCCAGAACAGGTTCCTTAAGACCCAGCGGGTGTTCTCATGGATATTTACCATTCTTGAATGCTTGAATGTTTATATTTTCACCTTACCTTTCTTTCCTCATTGTGCATCTCCTGAAAATCTGGAAGATCGGTGGGGACCAATTAGATGGAGGCACATTAAAATTTCTTCCTAAAGTTGTGAAAAAACAAGCAATATGTTTAGTGTAAATATGCCACGTGCAATATCGGAGACATAGATCGATATGTATTAGTCAGGGTTCTCCAGAGAAACAGAACCAATAGGAGAGAGAGGGATATAGAGAGAGATCTATTATAAGGTATATAATAGATATATAAAGAGATTTATTAAAGGAACTGGATCATGCAATTATGGAGGCTGAGGAATCCCACCATCTGCCCTCTGCAAGCTGGAGATGCAGGAAAGCAGGTGGTGTCGTTCAAAAGCCTGAGAACCAGAGAGCTGATGGTATAGATTCCAGTCCAGATCTGACAGCCCAAGAACCAAGAGCACCAAGGGCAACACCGCTGTCCAGCTCACACAATCAAGCAGAGATTCCTCCTTCCTCTGCTGCACTATTCTAGTCAGGCCAACAGAGTGAATGATGGCTCTCCCACACTGGGGAGGTCAATCCACTTGACTCAATCTACCAATTCAAATGCTAATCATCTCTCCCAGAAATCCCCTCACAGACACACCCAGAAATTATGTTTAACCAGATACCTGACCATTCCATGATCCAGTCATGTTGACACATAAAATTAACTATCACACTATACCGAAAAGCTTGTTACTTTTCTAAAACTCACATCTATGTATCTCATATTTTTTTTTCTAAATCTGGTAACCCCATTAGCCACATAAATAGTAAAGTATGTTTGTGTATTTGGTGACATAATAATCACAGCTATCTGATTGCATTTCTACTGGAAATACGTTTTTCCCCCTATAAAAACAAAGTGAATTCAAAAACAAATTATAAATAACTTAAAATGATTGTTTATTTTTCATATTTTTCATATAATTTTCCCTCTACTAATTCAGAAAACAAGCAGTTTAATTTTATCTGATTTCCTTAGATGACACAACTTGGTTTGATTGGAAAAATAAAAAAAACACCGACAAGGACTCACTGAAATTATAATTGATATTTGTAATGCCTTCAAGATTCATAGATGGAAAATATTCCAAAAACCTCCAGTATTGTCATTGTAATTCTTTGATTTCCTTATAACTATCACCTTAGCTCTGAGAAAAAGATGATGTTCCCAAAGTTGGGGGCTGTAAAACTTCCTTTTTCCAATAGGAAATGCAGTTATAAATCATTCATTAAACTTTAATAAATCTCTTTTCCAGAGGTACACTCTGCTCCACCGGCTATCAAAATCTTGTAACAGCTAATTATGGAATGTGAAGGTTACATATTTTTCAGCCCAATAACTGTAAGATGCTAAACAAAAGATCAAAAGATTAGTTTTAATAAAATTCAATAAACCAAAAAGTGTAAATAACACAGATGAAGAAGCTTTGAAATGTCAATACGGTTTCTATATGAGATTTTATTTCTGTTGTAAGTAAACCAGAGAAAGAATTTAGGCAAAACCAATTTTTACTAGCATTCAGTGAAAATTTCTTTTAAATGGTGGCATACATTATATGTTATTAACACAGTTTAAAAAATAGAACCTACTTAATGTTGCCTAATTTTGTAGGTTCTTAAATTATTTTCCTTATTTAAAAGTAAAAGTCTCAATATGTAATGTCAAATATGTAAAACCTCTATTTCCCCCATAGTAACTGAAGGAAAAATAGAAACTAAATTGGAATATTTTTAACAATAAGTAATTGTTAGAAGAAGGTAAAAATCTAGCTGAAGTTTGCTTTCTAATTACAGACCCAGAATTGAAAGAGAAAATGTTTTGAGTTTGGACTTAAGCAGACTAACCACAAATAACCATAATTCTCTATAAATGGACTGACATGCTGAGTACAGCTTTATGCCCTGCTGATCCCAGCTCCCCACGAGAGAGCTAAGCTACACTTATTCAGTAGCTGGTCACACTTCAGAGCCTACTGGATTCTTAGCGACACAATACCCACGCCTACAGCTGGTGCCAAGAACAATCTGGAGTCAGGCAGAGTAGGAATTAACAGTGAAGAGCCACAACTCCCTTAACTATAGGCCATTAAAGGAAAATAAACACAGACAGAAGGAATGAGCTCCTTCCTATTACAACCTGAATTTACCACTTTGTCTTTTGGTTGTTCTGTGGAGGAAATCATCACTCCAGAGCGTTCAGCATTGTCTCATGACCTCAACTCCTATAACATGGCAGGGCACAAAGTCAACCTACTGGAGAATGGGTACTGAGCGTAACCTGCAGAGGAGGAGTGGACGCCAGTCGGCTGGTGCATGGTTGAAGCAGAGACCCAATCATATGTTTAAAATGGCCTCACTCCTTTAAACTCTCTCTCTTCCTGTTCCTTAAATAAACCTATATTATCCAAAACCAAAATGGCAAGATAGCTGAGAAAACACTTGAGCCACTGAAATCAATGTTAAAAATTAGTTTTAAATATATCTGATATCTTAAATGAATATGGTATTATGATATCATATTGAAATTATATTTTTAATTTTCCAAAACTGTAAAGTGGCTTACCAGAGGTTAATATACTTTCCCTTTTTTAACAAAATTATATTGACAAGTTTTAAAAAGTTTTTATTTGGGGTGCCTGGGTGGCTCAGTCAGTTAAAGCACCTGACTCTTGGTTTCCGCTCAGGTCATGATCTCAGGGTCACTGCATCAGCCTTGTGTTTTGTTCTGTGCTCAGTGGGGAGTCTGCTTCTCCCTTTCCCTCTGCTCTTTCCCCCTGCTCTCTTTCTCTCTCTCTCAAATAAATAATAAATAAAATCTTTAAAAAAAAACAAAGTTTTTGCTTATTCTTTATTTCTCCTCTTGTAGATTCCATAGAAATGAAGGATAAAAACAGAACCATTTTGGGTTCAAGCTAAAACATTTTTTTCCTAATTAAAATATGTATAATATGGGATGTCTGGGTGGCTCAGTCTGTTAGGTGTCTGCCTTCCACTCAGGTCATGATCCCAGGATCCTGGGATTGAGTCCCTCATTGGGCTTCTTGCTCAGCTAGGAGCCTGATTCTTGCCTGCCTCTTTCCCTGCTCGTGTGCTCTCTCGCTCTCTGACAAATAAGTAAATAAAATCTTTTTAAAAATAATAAAACATATATAGTTGAAGGCTTTATGAAATGTAGCCCTCTTAAAGCTGAAAAGAAAAAGATCAAAACAATTCAATATAAACATGTAAAATATTGTTATATAATATGCATTATATAGAATTATACAAGTATCTCATGTAGTTAATAAACTATAAAATATAGTTATAAAAATATAATATAAAATATAATTATATATTATATAAAATATAATACTGTATTGCATACTTAAGATTTGCTAAGTAGGTAGATCTTTTTTTTTTAAAGATTTTATTCATTTATTTGAGAAAGAGTGAGAGAGAGAGAGCACAAGCAGGGTGAAGGGAAGAGGGAGAAGCAGACTCCCCACTGAGCTGGGAGCCTGATGTGGGGCTCGATCCCAGGACCCTGGGATCATGACCTGAGCCGAAGGCTTAATCAACTGAGCCTAATCAACTAATCAACTTAATCAACTGAGCCACCCAGGTGCCCCCTAAGTAGGTAGATCTTAAGTGTTTTTACCACAATATAATAAGAATAATAGTAATAATGGGCATGGGAGAAAACTTGGGGAGGTGATGAATATGTTTATGGCCTTGATGGTAGTGATGATTTCACTGGTATATACTCATCCCCCAACTCATCGAGTTTTATACATTAAATATGGACAGCTTTTTACATGTCACTCATATCTCAATAAAGTAGGGTTTTATTTTGTTTTGTTTTTTAAAAAGGCCAGAGCCCAAAAGCAATGTCCCTCCTCTACCCCTCCAACCCAGGCCTTGGGGCTCATGTTACAGTTCTCCTGGTCCTGGAGGCTCAATAAAGTGTTTTTCTAAGTCAATTATTATTTAAACTTGTATTATTATTTTTTATTGGTGTCACTCACTAAAAACCCCCTTTCAAAATAAATAACTTGAGGTTAACCACTGATACATATAGATGTGTAATGTATTACAATATGAATAGGAGCACTAAGTAATTCTAAACTCAGTAAGGAAAGACCAGGGGAGTCTCAGAATGACATGACATCAATGTTCCCATAGCAGTATGCATTTGGAGGTGAAATGGCTTGAGAAGATATTGTCTCATAGCTACATGGATTAAGCAGAGAGTTCAAACAAATTCCCAGAGGGCTTCTGGAGACACTGAACTCAGAGCTACACGGATTAAGCAGAGAGTTCAAACAAATTCCCAGAGGGCTTCTGGAGACACTGAACTCAGAAAAGAATGAGACTTAAAAAGTCGGTTGACTTAGAATGATAGGGCTCGGGGCAAAACTCACCACAGGCGTCAGAAAAGTCCCCAAACCTGATTTTCCTTCTCAACTCTTCCCTCCATCTTAGATTAACTTCTGACCCACAATTTTATTCTCTGCCCATCCTTGATGACCCCACACAAATTCTCTCTTTTTCATGAAGACTTCCACTGTATTTCCAGATAAAAGGAACTATTTTTCCTCAGAGCACCTTCCTCACACTATGTTTTAACCTATACTATTTGTGCTCAGGAGAAAGTTGGTATTATACTCAGCTTTCTATGACCTGGGATCCCATTTCACAATACCCTGTGCATAGTATAGGCTAAAATAGTAAGCCTTGGGCATCCATGAATTTAAAATTTGTTATTTATCTATGAATTATCTCAAGAGACAATGACCCATAATAATATGCTATTTTGATGGGGTCCAAAAGATGATGTGTCAGTGGTTCACTTAGGCAATGAATGATCCCACACAACTAAAAGGTGACCATGCTCAATATCTTTGTGTCCTATCCACTCTTCATAATAAACTAGCTGATAGCATTTAGATTTACTACCATGCAGTTTATAGGAAATTATAAAAATTGGCAAATTATCCAAGGTCCCCAGAATGTACCCTCTACAAAAGTCCACAGACCTCTGCAGAGACACTTAGTGTTGAATGAATTGGGTGTTGACTAAGTGGATTAGAAATATAATATTGAAAATCTCAACTGGTTCCAAGGTGTATATTTGCAGCTATCATAAAACATAAATTAGGCTTTATTTTGCCAATATTTTCCTTGACATTGTAAAAGAAATATCCATTAGAACTAGAAAGATGTCTACATTCTCAGTGTATCTTTAGTTAAGTCTGTTCAGATTGTTCAGATATCATTTTCTGATATATCATCAAACCAGGATTCAAAGCCACCTGATTTCAGTGTATACTTGAACCTTAATAATGATCAAAGACTTTTAAAATTTCCTCAGTGCATCCAGGGAAGTTAATATGTTTGCTTTAACAGGAAGAGCCAATTAAAAGTAATAAAATTTGAGCGCCTATTGAAAGAAGTACGCAGAACTCCATATTATGTCAGATTAAAAAAATAAGTGAACAAATGAGGCACAGTCCTTTTCCCAAGGGTATGACAACCTAACCAGGAAAAATAAAACAATCACACTAAGAAATGACTAAAATAAAATACCTGAAAGGGTAAGTATTCTAAGAAATATAAAAACAAAGTAAGTTAGTTTTCAAGGAGAACTTGGGGGAGAACTTGTGAGGTAGAAGGTGGATTTGAAAGATGAGTAAAACTTTAACAGGAAGGCATAAGCAAAGGCAGGAGTCAGGGAGAGCAAACCACACTGGAGGAGGAAGGTACTGCTTCATTTGGCACAGAGTGTACTGTGCAGTGAGGTGGGTGCAACTGCTCCCTTCCCATCATTCCTCTCCCCGGGGAGGATGGGACCCCATCAAATTTCATTCAGCGATGCACTAAAGCACCAAAAGGGCCATCTCCTTCCTAAACCCCAGTCAAAGCTTGCGCCAGAGATCTGATACCAGCCCTGTACGTCTGACAGACATTCAAGTCAGTATCTTTCTCTCTCACTGGATATTTTTGTTTTATTGCCAATTGTGGAGAGACAGCCTTAGTCATCTGTTAAAGACCTTTGGATATTACAAGTAGGTGAAGAAGCTGCAGACAGGTTCCAGGCAAAAGCAGTTTCCTCTGAGGGTATCCAAAATTACAAAATGACCACTCATAGGTAGGTGTCTGCTCCATTTGTTTCTAATTCAGCGCACAAGCACTGAAAAGGGAAAGCTTCATACACAAAGGCCTAGCAAATTTAAAAAAAAAACAAAAAAAAACACAAAAACTGGGGCACCTGAGTGGCTCTGTCTGTTAGGCATCTGATTTCAGCTCAGACCCCAATGTCAGGGTTGGGGGATCAAGCCCTGTGTCGGGCTCTGTGCTCAGTGCAGGGTCTGCTTGAGATTCTCTCTCCACTTCTGCTCCTCCCTCTCTCTCAAATAAATAAATAAAATCTTAAAAAAAAAAAAAAGACTGAGAGTTTGACTTCTTCTTTGCCAATTTGGATGCCTTTTATTTCTTTTTCTTCTCTGATTGCTGTGGCTAGGACTTCTAGTACTATGTTGAATAGCAGTGGTGATAGTGGACACCCCTGGCATGTTCCTGACTTTAGGGGGGAAGCTCTCAGGTTTTCCCCATTGAGAATGATATTTGCTGTGGGTTTTTCATAGATGGCTTTTATGATATTGAGGTATGTACGCTCTACCCCTATACTCTGAAGAGTTTTGATCAAGAAATGACGCTGTACTTTGTCAAATGCTTTTTCTGCGTCTATTGAGAGGATCATATGGTTCTTGTTCTTTCTTTTATTAATGTATTATATCACATTGATTGATTTGCAGATGTTGAACCAAACTTGAAGCCCAGGAATAAATCCCACTTGGTCGTGGTGAATAATCTTTTTAATGTACTATTGGTTACTATTGGCTAGTATTTTGGTGAGAATTTTTGCATCCATGTTCATCAGGGATACTGGTCTGTAATTCTCCTTTTTGATGGGGTCTTTGTCTGGTTTTGGGATCAAGGTAATGGTGGCCTCATAAAATGAGTTTGGAAGTTTTCCTTCCATTTCTATTTTTTGGAACAGTTTCAGAAGAATAGGTATCAATTCTTCTTTAAATGTTTGGTAGAATTCCCCTGAGAAGCCATCAGGGCCCTGGGCTTTTGTTTGTTGGGAGATTTTTGATTACTGCTTCAATTTCCTTAGTGATTATGGGTCTGTTCAGGTTTTCGATTTCTTCCTGGTTCAGTTTTGGTAGTTTATACATCTCTGGGAATACATCCATTTCTTCCAGATTATCTAATTTGCTGGCATATAGTTACTCATAATATGTTCTTATAATTGTTTGTATTTCTTTGGTGTTGGTTGTGATCTCTCCTCTTTCATTCATGATTTTATTTATTTGGCTCCTTTCTCTTTTCTTTTTGATAAGTGTGGCCTGGGGTTTATCAATCTTATTAATTCTTTCATAGAACCAGCTCCTAGTTTCATTGATCTGTTCTACTGTTCTTTTGGTTTCTAGTTCATTGATTTCTGTTCTGATCTTTATTATGTCTCTTCTCCTGCTGGGTTTAGACTTTATTTGCTGTTCTTTCTCCAGCTCCTTTAGGTGTAGGGTTAGATTGTGTATTTGAGACCTTTCTTATTTCTTGAGAAAGGCTTGTATTGCTATATACTTTCCTCTTAGGACTGCCTTTGCTGCATCCCAAAGATTTTGAATAGTTGTGTTTTCATTTTCATTGATTTCCATGAATTTTTTTAATTCTTTAATTTCCTGGTTGGCCCATTCATTCTTTAGTAAGATGTTCTTTAGCCTCCACGTATTTGAGTTCTTTCCAACTTTCCTCTTGTGATTGAGTTCTAGTTCCGAAGCACTGTGGTCTGAAAATATGCAGGGAATGATCCCAATCTTTTGGTACCGGTTGAGATCTGATTTGTGACCTAGGATGTGATCTATTCTGGAGAATATTCCATGGGCACTAGAGAAGAATGTGTATTCTGTTGCTTTGGGATGGAATGTCCTGAATATATCTGTGAAGTACATCTGGTCCAGTGTGTCATTTAAAGCCTTTATTTCCTTGTTGATCTTTTGCATAGATGATCTGTCCATTTCAGTGAGGGGGTGGGTGTTAAAGTCCCCCACTATTATTGTATTGTTGTCAATGTGTTTCTTTACTTTTGTTATTAATTTGCTTATATAATTGGCTGCGCCCATGTTAAGGGCATATTTACAATTGTTAGATCTTCTTGTTGGATAGACCCTTTAAGTAGGATATAGTGTCCTTCCTCATCTCTTATTATACTCTTTGGTTTAAAATCTAATTTGTCTGATATAAGGATTGCCACCCCAGCTTTCATTTGGTGTCCATTAGCATGGTAAATGGTTTTCCACCCCCTCACTTTCAATCTGGAGGTGTCTTTGTGTCTAAAATGAGTCTCTTGCAGACAGCATATCAGTGGGTCTTGTTTTTTTATCCAGTCTGATACCCTGTGTCTTTTGATTGGGACATTTAGCCCATTTACATTCAGGGTAACTACTGAAAGATATGAATTTAGTGCCATTGTATTGCCTATAAGGTGACTGTTACTGTATATTGTCTGTGTTCCTTTCTGGTCTATGCTGCTTTTAGGCTCTCTCTTTGCTTAGAGGACCCCTTTCAATATTTCTTGTAGGGCTGGTTTCATGTTTGCAAATTCTTTTCGTTTTTGTTTGTCCTGGAAGCTTTTTATCTCTCCTTCTATTTTAAATGACAGCCTAGCTGGATATAGTATTCTTGGCTGCATATTTTTCTCATTTAGTGTTCTGAATATATCATGTCAGTCCTTTCTGTCCTGCCAGGTCTCTGTGGATAGGTCTGTTGCCAATCTAATGTTTCTACCATTGTAGGTTACAGACCTCTTGTCCCGAGCTGCTTTCAGGATTTTCTCTTTGTCTCTGAGACTCGTAAGTTTTACTATTATTTGTCAGGTTGTTGACCTCTTTTTACTGATTTTGAGGGGGGGTTCTCTGTGCCTGCTGGATTTTGATGCCTGTTTCCTTCCCCAAATTAGGGAAGTTCTCTACTATTATTTGCTCCAATATACCTTCTGCCCCTCTCTCTTTCTTTCTTCTTCTTCTGGGATCCCAATTATTCTAATATTGTTTCTTCTTATGGTATCACTTATCTCTCAAATTCTGCCCTTGTGATCCAGTAGTTGTTTATCTCTCTTTTCCTCAGATTCTTTGTTTTCCATCATTTGGTCTTCTATATCACTAATTCTCTCTTCTGCCTCATTTATCCTAGCTGTTAGAGCCTCCATTTTTTATTGCACCTCATTAATAACCTTTTTGATTTCGACTTGGTTAGATTTTAGTTCTTTTAGTTCTCCAGAAAAGGTTTCTCTAGTATCTTCCATGTTTCTTTCAAGCCCAGCTAGTATCTTTATAATCGTCATTCTGAACTCTAGTTCCTACATCTTACTAATGTCTGTATTGATTAAGTCCCTGGCAGTCAGTACTGCCTCTTGTTCTTTTTTTTTTTTTTAGGTGATTTTTTCCATCTTGTCATTTTGTCCAGAGGAGAATAGATGAATGAGAGAAGTCAAACTCTCACTCTTTGCAGATGATATGATACTTTATGTGGAAAACCCAAAAGACTCCACCCCAAAACTGCTAGAATTCATACAGGAATTCAGTAAAGTGGCAGGATATAAAATCAAAGCACAGAAATCAGTGGCATTTCTATACACCAACAACAAGACAGAAGAAAGAGAAATTAAGGCATCGATCCCATTTACAATTGCACCCAAAACCTTAAGATACCTAGGAATAAATCTAACCAAAGAGGCAAAGAATCTGTACTCAGAAAACTATAAAATACTCATGAAAGAAATTGAAGAAAACAAAAAGAAATGGAAAACCATTCCATGCTCATGGATTGGAAGAACAAATAATGTGAAGACATCAATGCTGCCTAGAGCAATCTACACATTTAATGCAATCCCTATCAAAATACCATCCACTTTTCTCAAAGAAATGGAACAACTAATCCTCAAATTTGTATGGAACCAGAAAAGACCCCAAATAGCCAGAGGAATGTTGAAAAAGAAAAGCAAAGCTGGTGGCATCACAATTCTGGACTTCCAGCTCTATTACAAAGCTGTAATCATCAAGACAGTATGGTACTGGCACAAAAACAGACACACAGATCAATGGAACAGAATCGAGAGCCCAGAAATGGACCCTCAACTCTATGGTCAACTAATCTTTGACAAAACAGGAAAGAATGTCCAATGGAAAAAAGACAGTCTCTTCAACCAATGGTGTTGGGAAAATTGGACAACCACATGCAGAAGAATGAAACTCGACCATTTCCTTACACCACACACAAAGAGAGACTCAAAATGGTTGAAAGACCTAATTGTGAGACAGGAATCCCTCAAACTCCTAGAGGAGAACACAGCAACCTCTTTGACCTCAGCCACAGCAACTTCTTCCTAGAAACATCGCCAAAGGCACAAGGAAGCAAGGACAAAAATGAACTATTGGGACTTCATCAAGATAAAAAGCTTTTGCACAGCAAAAGAAACAGTCAACAAAACCAAAAGACAATGGACAGAATGGGAGAAGATGTTTGCAAATGACATATCAGATATAGGGCTAGTATCCAAAATCTATAAAGAACTTATCAAACTCAATAACCAAAGAACAAATAATCCAATCAAAAAGAAATGGGCAGAAGACATGAACAGACATTTTTCCAAAGAAGTCATCCAAATGGCCAACAGACACATAAAAAAGTGCTCAACATAGCTCAGCATCAGGGAAATCCAAATCAAAACCTCAATGAGATACCACCTCACACCAGTCAGAATGGCTAAAATTAACAAGTCAGGAAACAATAGATGTTGGCAAGGATGCAGAGAAAGGGGAACCCTCCTACACTGTTGGTAGGAATGCAAGCTGGTGCAGCCACTCTGGAAAACAGTATGGAGGTTCCTCAAAAAGTTGAAAATAGAGCTATCCTATGACCCAGCAATTGCACTACTGGGTATTTACCCCAAAGATACAAATGTAGGGATCCAAAGGGGTACATGCACCCCAATATTTATAGCAGCAATGTCCACAATAGCCAAACTATGGGAAGAGCCAAGATGTCCAGCAACAGACTAATGTATAAAGAAGATGTGGTGTATACACACACACACACACACACACACACACACACACACACACAATGGAATATTATGTAGCCATCAAAAAAACAAAAACAAAATCTTGCCATTTGCAAAGACGTGGATGGAACTAGAGGGTATTATGCTGAGTGAAATAAGTCAATCAGAGAAAGACATGCATCATATGATCTCACTGATATGAGGAATTCTTAATCTCAGGAAACAAACTGAGGGTTGCTGGAGTGGTGGGGGGTGGGAGGGATGAGGTGGCTGGATGATAGACATTGGGGAGGGTATGTGCTATGGTGAGCACTGTGAATTGTGTAAGACTGATGAATCACAGACCTGTACCTCTGAAACAAATAATACATTATATGTTAAAAAAAAAAAAAGATAGTAGGAAGGGAAAAATGAAGGGGGGGGAATCAGAGGGGGAGACAAACCATGAGAGACTATGGACTCTGAGAAACAAACTGAGGATTCTAGAGGGGAGGGGGGTGGGGGGATGGGTTAGCCTGGTGATGGGTATTAAAGAGGGCATGTATTGAATGGAGCACTGGGTGTTATACACAAACAATGAATCATGGAACACTACATCAAAAACTAATGATGTAATGTATGGTGATTAATATAACATAATAAGATAAAATTAAAAAATATATTTAAAAAAAGACAAACTTACTGTGTACATGAAAAGAAATGATGGCACTACATTTTTCTTCTCTTTGACTAATCTTGAGTAAAAAAGCCCCCAAACACTGTTTTCCAAATAAGAAATCAGTATAGCCTCGTCTTCAAAGATGTCATGTGGGCTATGCCCCAAGTGAATATTTCAGGGGAGTGCTTGCTTTGGTAGCTCAGAAATGCTGGGGTCTACATCCCAGTGGTGAGTTCTCAGTGCTCATTAACGGTGGGTATAAGAATCTGTCCTGGGCTTTTCTCACAGCAAATCTGTAGCTATTTACCAGACAAACATTCTTAATGAAATGAAAGCAATTTATAAAATCAAATGCATATGACAGAAGTTTCACAACTCAGAGAACATCATATTAGGTATCACTGAAACTTCTCTTACAATCAACTGAAAGCTGGTGAAATGTCTCAACCACCCGATCCACAATCCGGAATAAAAATAATTTTTCAAAATTTAAATGTCAAATTGCAATATCATCTTTAAACTGCTTAAGAAGAGGTCTTGGCATGTAATGTGGTCTTTAAGGTTAGAAAGACCTGATGTTTTACTCTTCAACATGTGACTTTCGGTAAATCTATGACTTTGAGTAAATTAGACTCATGTTTATTATTAAATTATGTATCTTAAATATAAGCATTTTAATTATTAATTACATTATTTATTATTAAGGAGACATATTTGAAATATGCTTTATATGTCATATTAAGAGATAATCTTAAAACAATTATTTTATAAGAAAGTGAAAGCATCCCAATTACCATGTTCAGAAAGGACAAACTATATTGCTGTTACAGGTAACCACTGCAATGTATTATCACAAATATTCACACAAATGTCTTAAAGCCCCTAAAATTCCATTTGTGGTCCATCTCTGAAGAGCCCAGTCTTCATACATTACTAAAGTTGAAAAGAAACTTTCAGATAAAAGAGGATTTTTACTGGCTCAGAGAATGGATGGCTGGCTTTTCAAAAACAAACCAAAAATGGATTTTCTGTATTACAGCCTCTAAGTACCAGGTTTAACTGTTAAGCTGCCCGGTTCAAAGATAATTAAGTTATCTCCTTTCCACCGATTTCCAAATTGGAAAACATACGTGGCAATACTTAGTAATACAACCTATGTCAAAGGTTTTTAAAAGTAGAATACAGAAAGCCAGATGGATTTTGTCGGTCAGAATAAAGTTTTGATGTCATAAAGTCCACTAATACTCACCTTTAATTCAGCAGGATGGGAAACTTTGAGAGAGAGCATGAAAGAGAAAGAAAAGCAGACACAACAGGAAATCCGGGTGAGAAAAAAAAAAAAAAGAGGTGCTAAAAGCAACTGAAAAGAATTGACTGTAGTATCAAAATTTGGGATTCTTTTTTCAAAGTTGGTGGTGAGTCAATATAATTCCCAGGAATGAAGCCAAGTTCCATCATTTATTCATTCATTCATTTATCCATCTCTCCATTCATTCTTGCCACCAACAAATGTCCAACGGTTTCTTTGTGACAGGCACTCTGCTAGTCCCTGAAGAGGCAGGATGACTAAGAGAAGATTTCAGCACTGGATGAGAGCACATGGTCAAGCACCCCTGCAGAAAAATGCATATTGGGTTTATGAGTTCATGGTAGAGCGGTATCTGCTTGGGGAAGCCAGAGGTTTCAAGTCAATTCATGTAAAAGACCAAGGTTAACATAGGATGCTAATCCCCTTCCATAGCTTATTGTATTTATTTAACAAGATCACTCAGCAATGATTAAAGCTTTTCTTCTTATGCCCTCTTACAAAAATTGAAAAGATAGATGACCAACTGTATCATCAAATCCATGACCACCACCCCACCAAATCCATGAAAGATGGGTCCCTAGAGTGCTTTCTAATCTGTTGTTCATGGAGCCTTAATAGCTGAGAGGATGGAGTTTCCATCACTTCCCTTGCATGATAAGTCCAAGGAATAATAAATTTTAAAGTCAGGAAGTAGATCCTGATATAAATCTTCATTAGGCTTTCTTTGCTTTACATGAGCTTGTGAACATGTGAATAATGCATTCATTTGCCTGGGGATACGTAAGTCACAATTCATTCTCTTTTTGAATGGACAATGCTAGTCTACTTTCTTACCAGGATTAAGGAGAATCAAATAGCAGACCTTATAGACACTGTTAATCCTGCCCATGGGTATTTCATAGGCCCCATTTCTCCTGGAGACCCTAAATATGCAAACATTATTTAAAATATACACATTAGAACAGTACTTGCAAGGTATAGAGCCTGACAACCATAAGCCTTCAGGTTGAAGAGAATGTGCTCTTTTGAATAATTTCTATGATTATATTAACTTGTAATATCTTTTTATTAGTTATCGAATCTGATATTTTCAAGTAACATTATTCATTAATGCAGTAGATAGATATTGAACGTAAAGAGTCCCCTTCCTCAGAGACCTTATAGTCTAGAATCAGAGAGATCAGCATGTACAAAGGCCCTGAAGTAGAGAAAGAAGGCTCATTCATAAAACCAAAGGTAAGTCAGTGTGTCTTGGGTACAGAGAGTGTGGTGTGAAATTAAAGATAGTGTGGCGTGGCACTGGGGCACCTGGGTGGCTCAGATGGTTAAGTGTCTGCCTTCAGCTGAGGTCATGATCCCTGGACCCTGGGATCGAGCTCTGCATCGGGCTCCCTGCTCATCGGGGAGCCTGCTTCTCCCTCTCCTTCTACTGCTCTCCCTGCTCGTGCTCTCACTCTCTCTGTAAAATAAATAAATAAAATCTTAAAAAAAGAAGATACTGTGGCACCTACACCATGTGAGTGTTTTAAAAAGGAAGATGACATCATCAGATTTGCATTTTAAAAAGGCTGTCTAGCTATAAGGCAAAATTTAATTTGGGTGGTGGGATATGAGCTCTGATATGCAAAAAAATGTTTAGGAAGTCATGCAATGGTTAGACTAATTTGGTGACTGAAAAATAACAACAGCAGTAATGATGAATTACAGCAAACATTAATCAAACACCTATGTTGTCGTAGGGAGAGAAATGAGGTGCTTCAAGAGTTGTTCTAGATGATAGGATTGACTGATTCACTGATAAATTGCAAAAGAGCAGTAAAGGAGAGAAAGCTATTCAGAATACAAGTAGGCATCTGATTTGTAGTCAGAGAACGATGGTGCCATGTATTGAGCTAGGAAGTAACATGATGGGTCCCCTGTCCACATACATAATGATAATCCTTAACATCAAACAAAATCATATTCTTTTTAAAAAAAAATGCCAGTAGAATGATCTGGTTATTTGTCAATCCATCGATATCAAGTCCTCAGTCTGTTTGGTGAACTCAAAGTGAGTGGCAGTGACATGAAGTGGGGTTCCTTGACAGCCGTTACTCAGGATTTTCCAAATTTTCATTAATATTAATCACATTTTTAATCTTTCTCCAACAGTAATGAGTTCTATAAGACAGACTCTTTTCTTAGACTTCTGGTCATATGCTATCAACAAGGTAAATATTCTTTTAAGTTCCATGCAGGCAGTTTTTCTAGAGTTTTTAACTGTAGGAATTTAAAATCTCTCTTTGAATGAGAAGGAATAAATCATGATTATTTCCATTAGTTTTATGCAAAGTGCCCACATTATTCCAGGTGTTCTTTAAGTCCAGAGAAAGGAGGTATTGATAAACTAAATTAGCATACCAGTCTTCCCCTGGCAGGTAGACAGTGTGCATGGAGATTAGGAAGAGCAAAGGCGGTGGAATCAGACAGTTCTGGGAAGAAATCTGTACATCCAGGGGGTAATTATTTACTTTCATGCCACAGGTTCCTGATCTGTGAAATGGGAATGGGGCGCACCACTGTTAGAAAGTAGAAACCTTACTTCTTAGGATTGTTGTGAAGAATGCCTGAAATAATGACACACAATGCTCAAGGCAGCATCTACACACATACACAGACACACACACACACACACACACACACACACGTCAGCACCTACACAAAAAAAATGCCATTTGCCGTCATTATGACATAAGCGCCAGACAGTAAGTGATTAGGAGTAAGAAAGAAGTATGTCCAAGAGAAGAATCCATGAGGGGATATATTTGCCACACAGAAGATCTTGAACAGATTGAGAGAAGAAGCATGTCTTACTCATAACTCTATCTCTAGAAACCAGTTATGGTACCTTTTGCAGGGCAGATATAGAATAACTACTTTTTTTTTTTTTAATTTTTTTTTAAGATTTTATTTATTTATTTGAGAGAGAGAGAATGAGAGACAGAGACCATGAGAGGGAAGAGGGTCAGAGGGAGAAGCAGACTCCCTGCTGAGCAGGGAGCCCGATGTGGGACTCAATCCCGGGACTCCAGGATCATGACCTGAGCCGAAGGCAGTCGCCTAACCAACTGAGCCACCCAGGCGCCCTAGAATAACTACTTATTAAATGGAAATCACATAACTCAATATGTTGCAGATTTCCATATTAACAACTGAAAAATGAGTATTATTTTGTCTCTACAATTGGACAGCAGAAATATACACCTGTACACAAGCAGCAAAGGAAGGAAAATTGTTTCATATGCCTGTTGCTTAAGCTAGTAAGTACAAGCTGCCATGCTTCTATTTCTGTTCACACTTCTGCGGTTTCCAAACCATCATGAGAAAGTTTACCACAGTCAATTTACTTGGTACAAACCCATCTACCTGTTGTCAGTCTGGATAAAGGACCTGACTACTATTTCAAAAGAAACTGCACATTTCAGGGTATAAATAACAAGAGCAGAAATTGAAAACAAGTGGCCTAAATATATAATTTGCTTATCCCATATAGAGTTTCAAAATATTAAATAATTCTCATTTTCAGTTGTAGGAGTTCACATTAAAGACCTAGATTTCTGACTTCTCTTGAAAAAGAAAGAAGGAGACAGAATGGGACTGATTTAGCACACCCCCACCCCAATCACCTGGTGCTGAAGTCTGGCCTCCACCCCTTTGAGGAAGGCGTTCACTCTTCAGAATCCCCCTCACATCACCTAGACAGTATTCATGCTGTCACCTCCCTGGCTGCTGTAGATATTTGACTTGAGATTGCTGACTCAAAAATCACTGATTGGGGGTGGCTCAGTTGGTTAAGCATCTGACTCTTGATTTCTGCTCAGGTCATGTTCTCAGGGTTGTGAGAATGAGCCCCATGTCGGGCTCCACACTAGATGTGGAGCCTGCTTAAGATTCTCTCTCTCTCTCTCTCTCTCTCTCCCCCTCTACCCCTCTCCCCTGCTCTCTCTCCTCAAAAAAAAAAAAAAAAAAAAAATCACTGATTGGATACCATGCACTATGAGAATAAAGATAAGTAACATAGACAGGATTACTGTTTCTTTTTAGAGTTCACAAAATGTCAGAAATAAAGATAAACAGTTTGAGATCCAAACTATTAGGTTAGGCCCTAAAACACACTACGAGCTTGACAATCTAAGGTTCCCTCTAGCTTTAAAATTCTGTAATTTTACACTATGTGAGAAGGAAAAGAGTTTCTACTTAATGAGGTAAGTTTTAAAAATTATTAATACATGTTTTCTTAAACATATGCCATCTTGCATTTAACTATGTCATAAACAATTTATATTACCTCGTCAATGTTATGAGAATAACGTATGGGTTTGAAATGCAGAAAATGTGCACACAATGATTTTCTGAGATTTTACACTTTCTTTAAGGTGATAAAGCAGACTAATATGTGCCTATCTCCATTCCACTTACCTCATAGGCATGTCTTTATAACTGTTTCTTTACATACAAAAGGAAAGATACAGTAAAGGGAAATACTGCCAATAAGTTTGCAAATGGCCCTGTTGAGCTCTGCTCACTAGAGGCATTACAATCTAATGGGGTGCATTCAAAAAATATTATTCAGAATCTGACACTTCCCTTACCGAAATGACAGTGCTAGAGAATAATTATCCAAAAGACATTCTTGGCTTATGTTGCATCAGGTATAACCTTGGCCTTTGAAACCATTGCTCAACCAATACCATTTTTCAAGAAAACTTTTCACAGGACTACATTAAGGAGAGAGGTTTGATTCTTGAACTTTTGAAATGTGACTTTTTAAAATTCAACCTGTCAGAGTGAATTTTTGTAGGAAAACGAAGCCAGTCACAAAAGACAAATGCTGCTTGAATCCATTTCTAAGGGGTACTTAGAATAGTCAAAATCATAGAGACACAAAGGAGAATTGTGGTTGCCAGGGGCTGGGGAGGGGTTTGGGGTGGGGATCACTTGCTAAAATGGGTATAGAGTTTCAGCCTCACAAGATAAAAAGAGTTCTGGAGATGGATGGTGGTGATGGTTGCACATTATGAAAGCATTTAATACCATGGAACTGTACACTTAAAAATGATTAAGATGGAGGGTGCCTAAGTGGCCCAATCGGTTAAGCATTTGCCTTCGGCTCAGGTCATGATCCCAGGGTCCTGGGATCAAGCCCTGCATCAGGCTCCTGCTCAGCAGGGAGTCTGTTTCTCTCTCTCCCTCTCCCCCCTCCCTCATGTCTCTCTCTCTCTCTCTTTCTCAAATAAATAAACAAAAATAAACTCTTTAAAAAATGATTGAGATGGTACATTTAATGTTATGTATATTTTAGCACAATTAAAAAAACAAATATATCTGAATCATTTGAGCTAGAGTACTAATAATGCTATAGCACTGAATCTTAGACACTGACAGCTGTAAGGGAAATCATCCTATGTGCTACCGAAATAAATGACTAAACCACTGCCAATTAAGCCACAACATAGTATATTCACTGCTTAAAATTTTTATTCCATATGTACTGAGATAACTTTTTCAGACTTATTCAGAAATGGATTCTGATCATACAGCATGACTATGCATATTTAAAATGAAAATTCAATTGAAATAAATTCTTGCAACTCTTCCTAAACCTTCTTCATGTTAAGGTGTTAAGGTTACACCTCCTCAAATCACTTTGGGACTAAGACTCACAACTTGGTGTTTTACTATACAAGATGGTCCTCAGTGCAACCAAGAGCATTAGTAATAGAACGTATCTGTTTGAAGAATGCATAAGAGAGCTAAGTTTCATTGGTGCTCAGCACCTAATGCAGGCAATCATTTAGAGTTAAGGCTAATTGTGACTCCAGCTCTGGGGATATTCTGAACTTGTCACATTTACCTTTTCTCTTACCTTTCCCACATACTTTCTTTCCTATGATTTTAAAAACTGGCCCATGAATGTCTCATCAAAATTGCTGACACCACTCTGCCAAGTTCAATGTTGGCATCTTGGGGGTATATACTGGATGTGCCTGGCTGACAGCCATTGTAAGATGTGATCTATTAGACACATGACTTGTCTTGCTTTCTGAGGTTAAAAAAAAAAAAAGTGCATGTGTCAATTTTCAAGGGCTGCTGTAACAAAGTGCCACACACTGGGGGGCTTAAAACAACAGAAGTGTATTCTTTCACAGTCTTGGAGGCCTGAAATCGGAAATCAAGATATCAGCAGGGTCCACTCCCTCTGAAGCTCTTCGGGAAGATTCCTCCCTTCCCTCTCTCCTAGCTTCAGGCGGATGCTAGCTTTTCTTGGCATTCCTTGGCCTGTAGACACATCATTGCAATCTGTGTCCATCTTCACATGGATTTCCCCCTATGTCTTTCGGTGTGTCTTTGCCTGGCCTTCTTACGATGACACAGTCACTGGGTGTAGGGTCCAAACTAACCCAGTATGATCTCACCTTAACGTCACTAATTACTTCTGAAAAGACTCCATTGCCAAATAAGGTCACCGTCGTAGTCCATTCCAACTGCTATAACCCAATACTGCAGACTGGGTATACAATGTTATACACAACGGAAATTTTTCTTTTACATTTCTGGAGGCTGAAAGTCCAAGATCAGGGTGCAAGCATGGTCAGGTAAGAGCCTTCTTGGGGGCTGCAGACTTCTCGCCGTATCCTTACCCGACAGAGGGGGCGAGCAGCTTTGTGGGATCTCTTCTCTAAGAGCACTAATTCTATTCATGAGAGCTCCATCCTTGTGATGTAATCACCTCTCAAAGGCCCCACTTCTTAATATCTTCGCCTTGGCGGGTTAGGATTTCAATATATGAACTTGGGTAGGAGGGGACACAAACATTTAGACTTTGGTAGTGGCATAAACTTTTGAGGGATACTATTCAATCCTGTAGAGCCCTTGATAAAATACAATCAGCACTACTAACACTTACATAGACCTGTCCCATTTAATAATCACAACCACACAAAGTATGTTGTTATTTTACATACAAAATAGAAAGGAAGTTGGAGCCATTAAGTGACTTGCTCAGAGTCACATAGTTAATCACTGGTGAACCCTAGACTTGAATGTACTTTTGTTCCACAGAACAGTCCATGCACTGTGGTTTTATTTTTGCTGTGCTACACTGAGGCTGAGGAAGGTACCCCTTGCTTTCCATTTGCCCCACCTGCTCCGTACATCGATGACCTCCTCTGTGCTCCTGGAGCTGAACTCTACAAAGGGCATCCCAGCAACCCTGTGCACACTTCCAGCTGAGTTCCAGTTGAATTCAGCCTGTGGGAGGCATCAACAGCAGATAGCAGGGTGTATAGGAGGAACCCAAGGCTCCTTCTCTGCTACCCATGGGTTGGCAGTGGCTGCATATGTCTACTTAGCTCCTGTTGGTCGGCCCATCTCCACGTGCTACATTCCAGCTGGGTTGTAGTGACCTGCTCCTCCTCGCCCTTTCAGGCCTAAGCTGGTCCCTGAGTACTTTGCAGCCCCTCCTTGTTTCCCTTAACCTTGCCTCTTGCTTGGTGAAAGTTTTGATTAAAAACTTTCTTTAATTACCCTTCAAGTATGCCATCTGTTTCCTAACAGAGAACCCAGGCTGGATCTGGTTTCACAAACTGGCAGGATGGGTCATGGGCTCTTTCCGCTGGCTGGAGCCCCTTACAACCTTACTAGCCAAGAGAGAAGAGAAATCAAATGATTTGCTGGGGAGACGTGCTGGGGCCAAAGTGGATTGCCTAATGCACAGTGGTCAGAGCTGTACGTGAGAGACTGAGTCAAAGTTTCAAGATAGGATGTTTTATTTTGGATCAGGACTTCCCCATCTTTTCATCTTTTACTACACGTAAGCCCTATGCCACAAAGCCAAAGGTTTTGAGGATTGTGTTTCAAGAATGACGATAATATACTTTGTCTAATCGCTAATCAGTAATATCAAACTCAGCTTTTAGAATGCGGGCAAAAGCAGAAAAAAAATTTTTTTAAAGTATTTAAAAAGTCTCCATTGCCCAATAGAAAGAAAAGAGTTAATGACATCATCCCTCCTACCCATCACTCCTTCCTGCCCCAGTCCTAAATCTATTTTAATTGACACTGGGGAGTATGCAGATCTCTGATGGGGAACCGCTTCTTTAGACAACTAGAGAAGTTTTGAATGTGGGGCCAAATATGCTTAGGCAGCACTAGGAATTAGTTTTCAAATTATACTTTGTATATTAGAGTCATCTTTCTGAGGTGTATCAAACTGACCTCGCAATGATAGTCACTAGGAGACGGAAATGGAGCTTAAATGTCTTTAATACTCAACCTTTCTGTGAAACCATTGACTCACTCTGCATCACTAGATCAGACAACCATTTAAACTAATGCCAGTTATATAGTCAAGCAAATGCCCTGCCTGGGATAGACAGGAAAGACTCAGGGGAAATTCAATGTCTTTTGCTTACATTTGGGTAAGATCCTATTTTGACTCCCAGCTTGCACGAAGTTTAATTAATTAATGTCCCTTATAACTAATATATGAATTTCACACATCTGTTTAAAAACTCAACGTGGGATAAGATTAGCATAAAACAGGCTACACAAAAACAAATAACACTCTGCAGGTGTTCGACAAGTAGCTAAATCCACTCATCTATAGTTTCTTGGGAGGGATATAAGGTAAATTCCTAAAATTGTTATTCTTTCTGAAGTGATCTGAATTCTACAAAATAGGAGAAAAACTTTCTATAACGCTTCACCATTTGTTCAAGTGTCTGGTACTCAGTTTCATAGGAGGCAGTCCAATTCAGACCACTGACATAAAAAGTTCTCTGTTATAGTGTGGTGTAATGTGTTTCAGATTTTTGCACGACTTTCTCCACTAGGTTTGCTTATGGTCCAGAAATCATATTGAGCTCTCCCAATGACCTCCCTTCCTATGATATCATTGTCTAATTCTGTTTGGCTTCTGTAATGACCTACATCATCTTTTCCATAGAGAGGAGAGCTTGGCTCCTGGGACTTGAACCTAACTTGGTCTTCCCATCAAAACTTGGTGAAAACTATGGTTTTCTCACCATACAGCGCTTACGGTGACACACAAAACACCGGAGTCTTTAAGCAGTCTATGTATCCCCTGGAATTCTGGCTAAAAACATAGGCTGAACAGCAAGGTATACCCTAATTCATTGATTGAAACGAGGGGCATTTATCTATTTATTCACTCATTGCTTCTATCACTGAATAAGGAATTGTAAGGGATAGATACCAAAGAAGAAAGAATGGGACCCCAATTCGTATTGTTTCTCTATTTAAGATCCTTGCCTATCACTCTTGGTAGTTGTAGCCATTTCTAGAAAAATAAAGTAGCAGGATGAAGCAGGCAGACATGGCCAAGTGTATGTTTTTTTTTTTTCCTCCAAGCAGAACAGAGGTAGCTTGAAGCTGCAAAAATGGAGCAATCATATACTTCTATTTCAGCCTAAAGGTGAATTTCAGGAACATTCATCTCTGAAATTTTTTTTCTTTGACTCTTTCTTGGCTCTCCCCAGCACTATTTTCTGCCATGTTTCTGCTGGAGTGAGTGTACCGACTACAGCGAAAATTGTTGTCGATCTCACGAAACACTCCGGAACATGAGAAATGTCACAGTAAACAACACATGAGAAGGAGATAACAACCTTGCTAAGATTCTTTATTTTTTTTAACGTTTACTCAGCAACCACAGCATGCAAAATCTCAAATGAAATTTATGCAGAACAAGCTTTTACCCCCCGCCCCCCGCCAAAAAAATACGCTTCTGGAGAGATAATTGTTCTCCATTCCAGGGGTAACTTATGTCGTCTGCCTATAAGGAATTATACCTTAAGGAAGGGACACACAGATCTTAGTTGGAGCATTCAATACTTAGTGATAGAAAATATCCACAATAGGCTTGGTATAGCACCAAGAATGGTGTAAAGCTAGACTATAGTCCCTTTCCAAAACCCTTGAAGCCAGTTTTATTTTGTTTTTTGTATTTTGTATTTTGTTTTTTTTTTTATTTTGTTTGCTTTTCATAGCTATTGTTTGGAATTAAGAACAACAATACAAGAGCAGGTTGTCTATGCAGCATATTATGTAACACTTGTAAGAGGGACTGGGCAAAACACCATGAATAAACACAGGACTATTTCCTCAGGTTTAGGTATGAATAGTCACACAAAATAGGACAAGGTCTAGAAGTAGCTTCACATCAGTTTTGTCAGGAACCACTATTAGTTAAGAAATAAATAAATCCTCCTAGGATTGGTGGACTTTGGAATGAAGGTTGAGGCAGGATTTGGGATGTGTGATATTAGCCCAACAGCAGCAGCCGAAGTCAGAACCATGTGGTAACCACCATTTTTGAGCATTTTCTCCACGCCAGGCAATTATGGCAAACGCTGTGTATACACAATCCTGAGAATTCTTACAAAATCCTGAGGGATTGGTGTCATGCCCATTTTACAAAGGAGAAAACCAAGAGTCAGACAACCCAAAGTCAGCTGGATTGTGATTCAAAGTGAACCTGGCTTCTCATTCCAGCATTTCTCATCACTACAGGGATTTGTTCACCGCAGTTAATGCCATGTCCTTCGGCAACCACTGCAAAGTGTGACAAGGCACTGGGGGTCAGGCTTGTATTTGTTCCTTCCAAAAAGCTCCCAAGAACACCACCTGACACATAATATCACTCATATTTATTAAATTAATTAATCATCTGGCATTATTTTTTTAAAGATTTATTTATTTATTTTAGAGGGAGTGTGAAGGAGCAGGAGTGGGGGAAGGGCAGAGAGAGAGAGAATCCCAAGCAGACTCCCTGCTGAGTGCAGAGCACTACACGGGGCTCCATCCCACAACCCATGAGATCATGAACTGAGCTGAAACCAAGAGTTGGTCGCTTAACCAACTGAGCCATCCAGGCACCTCTCAGTTAACATTATTTTTGAATGTAATATTAAATCATGATGCTACTTTTAAGTGATTTTTATCCATTAATGCACTTATTACCAATAACGCCCAGTGAAGCAAGCAAAGTTCCTGTCCCAGGTCCCATGTCTCAGGGGACCCTATGCTTTAGACTGTCTGACTCAAAACTTCCTGTGTCTCATGCCTGGATCTGGAATCAACCAGGGCAACCAGCTACAAAACTGGCTCTAACCATTCTGCAAATTTAAATTATGTTTATTCAAAGTCATATTCCATTTGTTTCAATTAGGGATACTTGGTCAAAGACAAGAAATAGGAAGAACATTGATGTGGAAAAACAAGTTAATGAAAACTACTAAAAAGAAAATCATTTTGCAAATGTGCTTCATGATCATCTTCATCATATCTGTATTCAAAAGACTGGAATTCTCATCTAGCAAAGGAAGATGTTTCCAGTAATTTACTAAAAAAAGTTTTTAAAGAGAAGAATGGTGACAATCTAACTTTTCAAGCCTTAAAATAAAGACTAGCCACATCTGAAACGAATTCATGGAAGCCCCTGCAAAACAGAGGCTCTTCTCTCTAATTTCATGACTTAAAAAAAAAACACAAAGAAGGACTAATCTGAATGGGTATTTAAAAAGAAAAATGGAGGAACTCCAGATGGAAGGTAATAAAGCAGATTTTTATTTTTGATGCTGCAAGAAGCAGGTAGCTTTCAATCTATACATTAATACATTTTTAGTCACAAAACTCAAACTTCATATAATGTCATTAAAAAGAGTTATTTGTTGGGGCACCTAGGTGGTTTGGTTGGTTAAGCATCTGACTCTTGATCTTGGCCCAGGTCTCTCAGGGTCATGAGATCGAGCCCTGCATCAGGCTCTGCGGTGGGCATGGAGCCTGCTTAACATTCTCTTTCTCCCTTTCCCACTGCCCCTCCCCTCTCAATCTCTAAAAAAAAAAAGATTATTTGTTGACAAATCACACTTTCTCTTAGACATTTAAGATAAACCTCAGGATTTTATAAGAACCTAATGAAGAAACCTAATGAAGAAAACAAAGAATCACAAGATAAATATTACTAAATATTGTAGTAAGGTAAATTTTATAAAATTATCTTAAAACTATGCTATTTTTTTTAAGATTTTATTTATTTAATTGAGAGAGAGAGAGCACACGCACAAGCAGGGGGAAGGGGCAAAGGAAGAAGCAGACTCCCCGCTGAGCAGGGAGCCAGACACAGGGCAGGACGGCTCAATCCCAGAACCCTGAGGTCATGAACTGAGCTGAAGGCAGACGCTTAACCAACTGAGCCACCCAGGTGCCCCAAAAACTGTGCTAATATTTAAGAATTTTTAAGATAATGAATTAATTAAAAACTGTATAAAACATAAAACCATCTGAAGGCATGCATGAGATTTTTTTCTGTAATTTACAAATGGATTCAAAAGTTTGTGAAATCTTGGCTCAGAATCAATGATAGTAGGAGAAGATGATCTCTCATTCTTCACAATGTTTTATACATGATGGCTCTTCCCACATTACAGGGTTTAATATTTCAGAAAAGGAAGTAAACAATGATTTGTGTAAACATTTCATCTCTTTACAATGTTTTTTGATGAAAAACCCTACTGTTTAAACATATCCCGCTTATTTATCATAATTTCTATGGCCTCCAAATGAAGATCTGTATTTTCAAGTCCAGAGTTTCATATGGGAAAAGTGGATACCATTTTTGATGGGTGTCAATCGAGGGGACATCAGAAGATAATATATCTATTTCCCCAAGCAAGTACCAACTAACACTTTTTAAAATCATGCCAGACAGATCTCATCATTTGGGGAAGGGACGAAAGCTCAGTGGGCTAGACCATACTGGTCAAGCTGTGGAGCATCCAAGGCTGAGTGTTGCCAGTGTGGCGTACTACAGGACATGCCATCCTATAATATAATGCTTAAGGACTGATTCTTCCTGTTTTTGTGTTGTTGGAACTCTTGGGTTAGCCTCCTTACCTAAGGATGATAATACATGCCTTGCAGAATTGTTATAAGAATTAAGTGAGACAATGTATGCTAGGCTCCTAGCATAGTTTCTGGCTGGTGGCATGTGTTAATATCACCACTCCTCAACATATTGTTAGTATTAATAGTACTGTTGTTGCTTTCTTCTGCCTCCTGAAAATAATCTGTTCACCTTAACCCCAACATGAATGTCTCAGAATTTGTGATACATTTCACCTCATTTGCCTCCTCTCAAGTAATTCACCATCAATGGTCTTTAAGACAAGAGAAAATGTTTGCTACATCCAATATCAGCCAGTCCCTAAATAGTTGATGATTTTAAAAAGTAAATAATCAAATAGATAAGAAACATGCATTATTAGAAGAGAAATGTAGAAGCTAGAAGTAAATTTCTCCACAAAGGCAGCAAGGGAGCCAAAGTTGGAAAAGGTATTTTCCCATCTGGGTTTTCTCACATTGGCATTTGTCAAATGCCTTTGTGTAAAAATGACCACAGAACGAGCATGTCACAGCAGGGACATTGGGATAATCTTGGTATAGCAATGGCTTTAATGAAGAGGAGCCTGAGGTTCAGAGAAGCTAACAATTGCAACTTAAATGGTATATGAGACTGCTTACAAGAACTTAGGAAGATTTAATTTCCTCAAATCACATATACTTTCCTCTTCTGCATCAACCTTTCTTCAAATTCACACTATTGAAAACTTAGAAAACCAATTTTGAGAACATCTAAATTACCAGAAACTTTTTCTTAGTTCAACGTTTGTTTTCCTTATTTCGAATTATAAATTATCCCAAACGTATAGACAAGAATAGAGGGTCAATGAATACCAATGAATGCATGATCCTGCTTCGTTTGGCCTTAATATTTTGCCATGTTTGCTTCATATTTCTTTTTTATGAGTAATACACCATCATGGAAAGAATTGAAGCTGCTATGTGAATCATCTCTAATACCATCCTCTCTCTTCCTTCTTCCCTCTCCAGAAAAACAAAAACAAAAACTGATCCTAGATGGAGATCCGGATAAATCTGGGCAGAGCCCTGTAATATCTCCTACGCCTGTCTTTATTCCCGTTTTCTCTCACCTCCGCGGAGTGCGCATGCACCCGTCTCTGTGTGTGCGTCCCGAGCAAAACTGCCCCTTCATCATCTGCTTTTTTTTTTTATTTTAAACCAATGTGACGGTTATTAATTAGTTAAATATTTTTCCATCTGTTGTGGTTTCTGAGATATTTTACTTAAGCCTAAGTGCTTGTGACTTACTCTTTTTTTTTTTTTTTTTCCTTTCTACTTTTTAAATACACCTCTTAATCTTTTAGTAAAGTTCTGGTCCCCCACCCTTTTTCCTCATTTGCTCTTTGGGAGGCTATAAACAATATTCCTTTTCTTTGAGGTTACCATTAGTAGTCTTTAAAAATACATTTATCTATTAAATTACCCCCCTCAAAAATCTAAAGTTAGTCGTTATTTTTATCCATTTCTCAAATATAGTCTAGACTTAAGCATGGTTTAATAGCTCATAAAGCTTCCCTCTTCCATGGGCCCTTATTTTGTTTTAGTTTAGTTTTTGGTGCTTTAGCTTTGTTTTTATTGTTACTGTTGTTATTGTTATTTGTAAAACTAGTTATTGCAATTTTTGTAATTATTAATTAAACAAATTTACTAACTTATAAAAAATGATGCTTATCTTAATTTCTTGTATCCTGGGGTCTTCCCTCTGACCTGATATTTCGTTTTACTAAACTATATTTTGGGGCGCCTGGGTGGCTCAGTCATTAAGCGTCTGCCTTCAGCTCAGGTCATGATCCCAGGGTCCTGGGATCGAGCCCCACATCAGGCTCCCTGCTCAGCGGGGAGCTTGCTTCTCCCTCTCCCTCTGTCCCTCCCCTGCTTGTGTTCCCTCTCTCACTGTCTCTGTCTCTGTCAAATAAATAAATAAGATCTTTAAAAAAAAAAAGACCGTGATTAATAAAATGGCTTATTTAAAAAAAAATTTTTTTAAGTATATTTTTAATTGGCCTCTTAGTAAACATAGGCCCTCTTAGTTCTGTATCTCTGAATTTGTCTTCATTTTGCTCTCTCATAAATCAGGACATAACTGCATATAAAGTAATTTTTACATTAATAGTTATTTTCCTCAATATTTTGAAGTTATTACCCCCTTATATTCACACACCTATAGTTACTCATGAGATGTGCTGAAAAGTTATTAATTTTAAGATAATTTTTCTGTTAGAGTTCAAGATTGTCCCTTTATTTTTAGTATTCTGCTGTTTCACTTTAATGATGATAATCATATTGCAAAATATAAAGGTATCAAATCAACATATTATACACCTTAAACATACACACTGTCATAGGTCAATTATATCTCAATTAAAAAAAAAATTTACTGAGTATCTTCCATATGCCCTCCACTTTCTAGGTTCTATGGTTATAGCAGCAAACAAAATATATTAAAGCCTTGTTTTTATGGAGCTTGGCTTTTAGTATGGGGAAAGAGACCATAAGCAAATGAATAAATAGATAAAATTGTAGATATGGATAAGTGATAAGAAAAAGCAAAGTAAAAGAGATAAAGAATTATGGGGATACACTTTCATATCCTGTGGTCAGGGAAGGCCTAAAGGATAAGGCTGATAGAAATCTGAAAAAGTAGAAAGAAGATTAAGCTATGCAGATATCTAGGGAAAGAGTGTTCTAGGCAGAGGAACTAGCAAGTGCGAAGGTCCTGAGGTCAGAATGTGCCTGAAAGGGAACATTCTGTGTTGTCTGGGTTTTAGCTATTCTTGTGCAGTAGCAACTCACCGTGTTTTAATTTCCTTTAAGGGAGGGTAATTTTAAGAAGGGAGAAAGTGCAGCATGTTGAATTCAGATTGGACTGGTTCAGTAGAAGAATGATGGTGTTGAAGAGAGAGAACTTTGGCAACAAAGACATCTTGAAGAAGAGAGATCTGAGGCAAAATGGGAAGGTTAACTTGATGGGGGTACTGATGGCTCATTTCTTGGAAAAGGCGGGAAGGCAAAATGTGTGGGTATAGATCAAGATAAGGGGATAGATTTTGTGATTAATACACAAAATTCTTCTGATGAATTATATTTTCTCAGGAAAAAAGAAGGAAGCTAATGAATTGCATGTGAGGAAAGAGGTTATCAGACTGGAGACTTGAGGTGAGGAATGGAGAAATGATTGTCCTAGAGAATGCACATACTGTTTGATGTGAGATGCCCAGGACTGGAGTTCAGGGAGGTTGTCATAATGTGTTAGTAGATTATTTATTATTTATCCTGCTCAGAATCAGCATACTTCATCTCTCTTCAATGTGAAAATACATGGTTTTTATATCGTCAAACATGGCTTCTCCTTCATCTCATCTACCATTTTTCTTCAAAACTTCAATTAGATATAATTTAGAGCTCCTCAATTGAACATCCTTATTCCTTCCTGCTCTTCAGGTATTTAATTTTTTTTTTGTCCCCTGCTTACATTCTGGATGAGTTCTTTAGCATTAGTTTCCAATTCCCTAATTCTCCATCTATGTCAAAGTGAGACTTATGCCAGTATTGAGGTCTTTTTTTTAATAATTTCAATGTCTAAATATTCCAAGATTTATAGTTGTTTTCCATAACTATTTTTCTAGTTTTATGTTGGCCTGAATTAGCTTCATAATTTCTTGTTAGTTTTATGAATGTCATCCCTGCATTTACCTCCCTGAGCATCCCGGACAGTGCTATATAACATTAAGCTCATCAGGAGTGAATGTACATTCTAATTGTTGGTTTTGTTTTCTTTTTTGTTGTTGCTGTTCTTGGCTTTCTTAGTTTTGTGTTGGACTGTTTTTATTTTTTTGTTTTTCTCTGCTCCTTCCTTATCAGAAGCTGCCCATGTTTGGACTTAGATCTTATGAAGACATGCCTCAGAAATATTAGGGACATCAAGGACACAAGAGGCAAGCCTGCTTCAAGTCCTGGCTGTCATGATGTCTTTGACTTCCCTGTGTCTAGGTTAGAGCTTTCTATAAAGTTGTAGCCCTAAGCAATGTGCTTCCACAGTTCCTCTTATGTCTGTCATTGGCTGAGGGGGAACTGTCCCAAACCATCTTTCAGATTCAAGGGATAAGCCTAGTTTGGGGCCCAACGCAAGAAGAGCATTTTAAATTCTCTTGAATGCTCAGGCGCTGATCTCTAGTCACCATTACAGGCTTCCAGACCCAGGAAACAGCTTGCCTAGGACTCTCACCACCAAACATTTTCCATTTCTGATCTGTGTCTGCACCAGAAAATGTTTATCGTATTTTCAAGGTTCCTTATGTGTTTTGCATATCTCTTTTTATTTTTCTATTGGTTCTCTATGTTTAGAGCAGCAAGGCACATCAAATTGTGAACTTACTTCACCAACTTGACCTGAAATCGATTTTTTTAATATGCTGCACAGCTATCAGAACAGAAAAATGAGAAAACAAGCCTATATCAGAATTTTTTTCCCAAAAAAAAAAAAAATAGCTTCAGGAAAACACAGGTCAATTCCTATACCTTTCACATCTAACATTCTCTGCTGACTTTGCCTATCTGTGTAGTTTGTACATGATGTTATTCATTTTCCATTCATATATTCATGAAAAAGTAATTACTGAGAACTTAGTACATGTGTTTGGCTCGGTATTTATGATGTGGCAGCGAACAAAGGAACAGTAGCTCTGCCCTCAAATAGATTAGATGCATGGCCAAACAGGGGTCAGGACACAAAGGAACAGCATGATAATTATCACAGTTACAGTATTAAAATGCTTGCTAGTGTTTATATTTTAGGTGTTATATCCTAGGCTCATTATACACCACACACACACACACACACACACACACACACACACACACACAAACACACTTGCTCACATTTATTCACATGCAGCTTAATTGATACAACAAACCTGTGATTAAAGTACTATTACTTATCCTCATTTTATAAATTAAGAATTTGAGTCCGAGAGGTAAGGAACCTGTGTAAGGCCACACGTCTAAATATGGTAGAGCAGGGATATAATCCCAGGCAAACAGGCTTCAGATTCCATGATGCTAACCCTTCTCTCTGCCTCTGTGTGCTTTGAGTATTCAGTTCTAAACATGTCTGTGGGTCTACTCTCTACCAGGAAGTATGCTGGGCATCAATATTCAGGGTTAATAAGATGTTGATGTGGCCTTCAAGATGTTGATCTACTATCTGTCCCTCTGGATTACTTTTCTATTTTTGCCCTATGAATTACCACAATTTTGCAGCTTAAAACAACACAAGTGCATTACCTCACAGTTCTATAGGTTGGAATTCCAGTGGGCTTGGCTGGTTTCTATGCCCCAAGTCTCTCAAGGTGTCAAAAGGTTGGGCTTTTATCAAGAGGCTCTGGGAAGAATCTGCTTCTAAGCACATAGGAAACCTGTTCCCTTTTGCCTTGTCGTTCCTCTGCCTCCCGCTTCTACCACATCTTTTAAATTCTTCTGCCTTTCTCTTCCCTGATTACACTGAGACAACCTTGATCATCCAGGACAATCTCCCTATTTTAAGGTCAACTGGTTAGTAATTAGTAACCTTAATTCCATCTGCAAATTCCCCTTAGAGCACCTGGATTAGAGTTTGAATATGTGGGGGACAGGCGTCTTAGAGGTACATCTTTAAAATTCTGCCTCCCACACCCTCACTTTGGCAACTATCAATATGTACAAATATTTTCTCTGGTGATACTGCCTGGTACCCAGCAGAAGCTAGTATTTTGCAGGGACAAGAACAGGGGGTGAGTTGGGCACACCTCTAGAGCATGAAGGACTGACTACGTAGGGTAGAAATCTGGGTATCCAATAACAAAGAAGAGTCAGAGATGCCCCCATGGAACTGGGAAGCACTGTCAGTATAACTAAGGTAGAAATTTTGAGAAGTGGGAGAATGTAGGAACTTTTAAAGAAGACAGGTCAAAGATACAGTTCAGCAGAATTCACTAGTTTGCCCCAGGCTGATCATGATCAGGACCTTTCTACCAACTACTGTCAGATTTTCCAAATTGGGCTGCCCCCCATGCAGTTGTTCTTCAGAGTTCTTAAAGATTAAGGAATGCATATACAGGTTGTAGTTCGTTCTTATTTAGCCAATAATCTAGTGTTAACAAATAATTAAGGGATGAATAGGTAATCAGAGTGGGAGAAAGGGAGAGAAGACACTCTTCCTTCCAGGAGCCTTTCCTGCCTCCTTCCCCTGCACTATGCGCCATGACACTTACTACCATCACTATCATCATGCTTCTTTTTATAACACTTGTTAAACATCCACCTTCTCTGCCAGATGACCAGAGCTCTGAGATGAGAGCAACATTTCTGTACTTGTAGCTCATTTTCTCACACATAGTAAGCTCTCCTCAAATACTTGCCAAATAAAGGAGTTTCAGAAGCATGTCTTCCTAATCCCCGAGACACCTTTAGGTCAATTAATAGTACCAAAAGGGCATGCTGTCAGGTCATCTTTCTCGCAATTTGTTCTCACTTTCCTCTTGGTCCTTATCCTTGTTTATTCTTTCAAGCATTAGCTATTGAAACCTAGCCTTAATCTTCTTCATCACCATGACTGTTGGCTGGGCCTTCAGTATTACTTGGTCCAACTAGCTGCTCCAGAATTAAAAGGAGTTGGTATTCCCTTCCCACCTCCTGGGAAGGCTGAGCTTTTCAACTTGATGCCATTTGCATTCACTATGCTAGAAGAAAAAGGTAGAACAGAACAGATCTGCCATTTGTTTTTGTTTGTTTTTGTTTTTGTTTTTGTTTTGGACCCACATTTCCATGGTTCTGTCCATATTCTACATTAGCCATTTTCACTGTAACCATTCTGGTGTGTACGTCTCCCCAGAAGTGGAATGACCAGACATCCTAGTGGCATGGGACCATTCCTGTTTATGCCTGTCATCCAGTGTAGTTATGGATAGCACCCCATTTTACTCTCAAAAGTGTTCCTGTTTGGGGCACTGTCAGCCATTAACCAAGTGAGAGCAATGTCCCCGATGAGAATGCTGGAATGCCAGGCCCCGCCTTGTTTGCTGAAATTTGCAGGATTATACTGTGAGAAAGAAAATGAAACTGCACTTTTCTAGATCTTGCCTTCCATCTATCACAACTTTTTGTTGTTGTTGTTCTTTATGAAACTCTCAGACACTACCCCTCATCTCTCCCCTGCTTCTCAGATGCTATTTGTTTCTCTGTAATTTTTCCCATTGTATCCTGATGGCCTGTTCATTTTCAGACTCTTAAACTTTCCTGCCACACACATATTGATATTTCATTATTTTCCTTACACTTTGGGACTATTGGTTTCTCTTTCATCTCAGTTTTGAATTAATATACCTTTCAGAAGGCTTCAGGGAAGCTGACCTCCTGTTAGCTCTCATTTTGGAGTCCATTAGAACTTATTCACTGACCCCTGGTGTTGGTCTAACTCTGCTTTTCATGGTTATTTTATCCTTTCAGCTCTGGCCCTTCTCTTCTCTTTTCTTAGGCTGATGAACTCCATTATTTTGTGATCAATTGTACTTCAATTACCTCAGCTTTTAAGTGTCAGACTTTACATGGTCATGCCCCACACCTCTTGTCTCTCCTTTGTACAAATTTTGCCTCTGACCGATTTTGTGCTTTATCTCACCTACTTCTAATTCAGTTCAATTTTATTTCCAAGGGATACCTAAACATGCTCTAATTTTGATAAATATACCCATGGCATCTTGAACATTGTGTTGGAGCAGTGGAGAACAATCAATAGATGATGATTATACCTTCAGTGGAGTTTGGTCATGGGGACATGGGGCTGGTGGATCCAATTTGGGTAAGCTCAATCTTAAATCACTATGGTGGACAGATACATGTATTTTAAAGGGACATAACCCACCACAGTTTCCTGGGCACACAGAACATTCCTCCACCTTTCTCCTCATTCATACAGTAAATAATCCAATGGCCAGTGAGAGAAATCCATTGCTGAGACTGTCTTTATATGTGAGTGGTGTCTAGACCAGCAGTTGTACTGGCAAAATCATCACTCCCTGTCCAGTGTAGATCTGCAGACATGCATGCTTAATTATATGGGTCTCTCCCAGGGACTATGAACCATCAGTGGAGGGGCAGCTGAGTCTAAAATATAAGCTTTCCATCATGCCCAATGCTCAAGGCACTAGCTTTTATCTTCCCCCATTTCTCATAACAGATTAAAATCCAGCAGTGTTTGAAGAAACCCTGATTGAGTGACATTGTTTTATAGTAACTGTTTTCAATTCTTTTTTATTTTTGTATTTGTTTGAACAATCAATACATACCCACTCTGTTTGAATATGTCAGGATCCAAATAGGAAAACAGAAACCACTACAGGTATTTCCAACAGAGAGGATTAAATACAGGTATTGGTTATAGTTATGGGCTAGCCATGCAAAATAGTAGAACACATTACTGAGAGCCCAGGATCAGTTTCCACCAAGGGACTTTCCATGGGAGGATATGAGATGCCTCTGTGGAACCCAGGAGCCTGTGTAATCAGATTACTGCTATTGTCCTACTGTCACCCCCCTGTCACTCTCTGCATGGCTTCCATCACCATCACTGCTGCTGGAGTGACTTCTCTCCTCATCTCCCATGCTCTCTCCACTGCAGAGCCCCAACTAGCTAAACCCATCCTGAAGTCCATTGGCAAAGGAGTCTGAAAACTTAATATGGGGAGTCTTGGCCCTTATAGGGGGAGCAAAACTCAGAACAGTCCAAATGCAGCTGTAAACAAACAATCAGTGACTTGCAAGAACTCTGTCTATATCCCCAACCCTCTATTTTCTATTTTGTTTAAGAAAGGTGATATGGAATCCTAATCTGTAATACCAGTGAAAGTGAAGTACCTCCAGCAGAGTGGGCTTGGGAGATCTAGAGCTGCACCCACTCAGTCTCACCCACCCCTTCTGCCATGGTCCTGGAGGAAATTATTTGAGTCTCAGGGTCAACAGAGCCCAGTTTGAAAATCTGCCTCTAATAGTTCTGTTTATAGAAATAGATCTGAAAGGATATAGAAGTTCATTTTCTAAAGGCAAAGAAGAGATATGGACAATTTTCCTTATATAAATCAAGATTTATTATAAGGACATAAGGGATTAGGAGAAACTCCTAAGCTTCTCTCATGGTCGTATGTAGCAGACATTTGATAAATATATTTGAACGAATGAAGGTCACTGTTCCTTTCTAAGATACATGGTCACTCTAGGTCCCAGATATTCTGCTTTTGGAATGCACAGGGAGAATGAGAACAACAGCTCAACGTACTTTGTTGTGCAGGTTGGCCCAAGAGCCCCTGACTTTCTCAAAAGGAGGCCAGGAAGAGTTGGGTTGTTCCCATACTAGGTTGTTCTCTGGCTGCACAGAGGATGCCAAACCTGAAAATAATTCTCTTTCTATTCCAGGCCACTTCTGGTTTCTACTGACTCAGGCCATGACCTCAGGGTAAATCAGTAAAGCTCAGGATTAAGTGAGTGGGTGTCCTTTGTGCTGTGGTGCAAAAGCTATGGCCACATCATGCAGAAAGATCCACTTAGGTCAGTTTTCATCAGAGAGCAGGAGCTTTACAACAGGAGCAGGCCAACCTTTACATTGTGTTGGATTCTTCTCCATTGAAGGACTGGCAATTTCACTGGTGATTAATTTGGCAACAAAGCAACAGTTTGTGATCCTGGTCTCAAGCACAGCTCAAATACTACTTTTTTTTGCCTTTATGGAACTATAAACCTGGGTTGACTGTCCTCCCCGTGCTCCTGTAGCACTTGCACCAGACCCTTTTCTTGTCCCATATACTGGGTTGAAATTATCTTAGTGCCTATTTCTATAACTAGGTCATTATTCATTGAAAAGAAGAAGCATCTTATTGAATATTGTATCCCTGGGGTATAGTCAGTGTCTGACTGCCTCCTCTTGAAATAAAATGAGCCTTTGGACTTAATTTAGTCACCTCCCCAGAACAATTTCCTCTGCTTCCATAGTAATAGAATGTCAGCAGGGCACATGTTGCCCAAAGAAAGATTGAATTTCCCAGCCTTTCTGTCACCTAACTGCAGCCATGACACTAAGGTAATGGGGTCTTACTCTTCAAAGGATAGAGTACGAGTTCCCCTGGTTGTTTCCCTCACTACTGCTGGCTGGGAGACAGTGAGATGAGACCAGGGCACTCACTTGGATCCATCTACCCACTGGAAGACATGTGTCAGGGAACACAGAGCTTCTTTCCAGGCCTACACTGCCCACTTTCCTCTGACTGCAACATGAAGGAGAAATAAGTTCCAGTATTTTTTAAGCCATTGTATGCTGGGTCTCTTTGTTAGTTTATATCCTAGCTAATTGAACACTTATCATTCCAAATTTGGAATAAAAAGAGTATCAACCAGGGATCCAAAAGGAAACAATAACATACACAAAAATAGAATAACTCAAAGAAGGTTTATCTACAAAATGATTATTATAAGACTGTGGTTGTAGGGGAATCAAAGGGACAGTGCCTTGTGCAGGTTTAATAGTATCTGAGCTGCCACCAGTCCTAGGTCCTAAGAGGTGAGTTAAGGGAGCAGTCACTCAGCCGCTGATGGAGAGATATTTATGAAGAGTTGGAACCCTTAAAAGGAGCATGTCCTTCAGGTAAGAAACTTCTCACTTTCCTCACTCACTTCTCTGTCCCCCAAGTCTGCCCTCTGAAGAATGGGAAGTCAATAGGAAGCAAAGGACCCAGGAGCCCTATCAATGTGGACCAGAAGGCCAGCCTTTTGGGGCAGAAAGCAGCCTAGAGAAGGATGAAGACACCCAGCCTAAGGAGTAGTTCCTTATATATATAGGTACAGAGAGAATCCATTATGTTCTGCTTTTATGTCTTTATCTATGTTGACATGTGGATTTTTAAAATAACTTCTGATAAGCTGCCTAATTAGAAACTCAGAGGGATTTATTTCCTCCTATTCCTGATAATGCAATGACAGATTCAATAAATAATTCAGCATATATTCCCTAGACATCAACTCTGTATCAGGTACAGTGTTAACCAGTGGAGACCAGAGACTCAAGACTGGTCCCTGAGATGCTGATGGACTCAGCATATTGTTCACCTAACCTTTTCCAACAGTTCAACTCAGGATATTCATGGTGGTTTGTGCCAACTTTTTAATAGTTTTCTTGAGAGCTATGAAGCATGATGATGACAGCTGTCCACATGTTTATTAAACTCATAGTTAGTAAATGCAGGTCTGTTGAGAGAGAGCTTAGTGTTCTGGCATTGATGTACTGAAAACAATCAGCAAAGAGCCCTGATTACTGTAGCTGAGGCTTCAGAAGAAACTAAAAAGTACTGTAAGTGATATTACAATGGAAATCATATAGGTCAGAGTTCTTAGCAGTAAGCAACAAAAACCAAATTTGAATATATTAATCTAAAGAGACTTCACTGGAGGGATATTGGAAATATACAGAAGTGATGGAGCCTCAGGGGTCAAGCATAAAACATAATGGGAAGAATCTAAATGTATTAATTAGGTAGAGTGGAGACTCAGCTGCTAAAAAAAGAAATGCCCAAATACTGTGGAGTATGCTTGCTGGCCTTAATTTCTTCCTTACATATGAATCAGGCTAGTCCATAAAGTTGGGGTAGTCCTTTCCACAACATCGATCAAGGGTACAGGTCCCTTCCATTTTGTTGCTCAGCCATCCCCAAAGATATTGTCCTTTTTTGCAAGGTCAGACTTTTGTTGCTACAATGACCTCATTTAAGTCTGCAGAAATGGACGAAGAAAGGAGAGCAAGGGCAAGGAAATGATCTGGGGGTTAAACTCCTCACTTCTGCTCACATCCCACTGTCTGAAACATGGTCATTTGATCACACCTAGTTATAAGCAAGGATGGAAATTTAAGTCTGTAATTGGCAGTCATGAACAAAATGAGTAAGAGGGCAGGTGCTGTGGGTGTGTTAGCTGTCTTAGCCACACCCAGGGAATTCCAAAAGATAAGCCTAGTCACGGCCATAGAAAATGTCCTTCTGCAGAAATAGTTTGGTCCATGCAGGTCCTTGGCCACTGCCATGAGATTGACCTCTTATTGCCCCCCCCCCATATATTTACATCCATCCATGTAAAGTTTCAGAATCTCAGGAAAGAGAGACATATTGACCTGGCCCAAATCAGCAAGTGTCCACCCACGGATACTCTGAGGCAGGAATAGAGGAGATTCATGTCTTCGAATTTCATAATGGGACCCAGCACTAACACCACCAAAAATAAACATGATGAGAAGTTCCCCATATTGGATGCCTAGAAGAGAGTCTTTAATATTAGAAAGCTGAAACCTGCTGTAAAATACTTCATTATAAAGAAGCTCTTGCCTCAAATTTATCCTATGATTCTCCTTCATTCACTTCATTTGACCACTCATTCTAGTTTTATGTATGATCAACTCTGGCGGTTATTGGTGGCACAGTACTGAAAATATCCTTATTGGAGCTCCTGGGTGGCTCAGTTGGTTAAGCATCTGACTCTCGATTTCAGCTCAGGTCATGCTCTCAGGGTCTTGAGATCAAGTCCTGCATCAGTACTCAGTGCAGAGTCTGCCTGTCCCTCTCCCTCTGCTCTCTCTCTCTCTCTCCCTCAAATAAATAAAGGGAAAAAAAGAATATATCCTTATAAATTCTTGACCAAAATTTCTGATTGCTTGCAAAGGGGGAAGAAGTGATGATTTCAATGAGTCATTGAGTATTCCTATTGATCTCATAGTGTCTGGCTCATGTCATGGAAAGAATGCTCAGATCCAGTTCCACAGCAGTAGAAAGAACATAACTTTAGCATCAGACAAACCTGGGTTTGACCCATAGGATGTTATCTAGCCAAGCAAATTTCCCTCTTTGAATTTCATTTTCTCCTCTATACAGTGGGATAATAATCTCACCATAGAGGGCCATTTTAAAAGTTAAACTAGAGCATGAATAACAACTGTTTGGAGTGCGGTAGGCACTCAGCAATTACCAGTTTCATTCCCTACCACTTCCATCCCCTTGATATGCTTCATTTAGTTGCCAAGATAATGTGATGTCCGCTTTAGGGATACAACATATATTCCAGTTAAAAGGCATCGTTTCTGGCCAGAAAACATATGGTCAACACACACGAATAACTTGAATTGCATAGGCAGTTTTTCTAATGAGTACTTCTTCCTCGTCCAAGTTACAGTTTAAGCCTGTCTGGAATTCTAAACAGCTAATAACATGAGATCTGATTTATTTAAAAAGGTGGATCAGAGAATGTTGCAAAGATTATCCATCCAATTGGCATCCCAGTATAATTCTCAAAAAGTTAAAAACATGACTCTCATGTGAACATAGAAATAACTATGCCCTTAATGTTTTATTCAACTTATTAATTAAAGAAAGAACCAGGAAGATGATAATGGTGGTTTGAAGCATCTTAGGAATGCTGATGTATATATAGTAAATCAGTCAAAGGAACACTGAAATTAGCTTGGTAATAGACATAAAATTAATTAATGCCCTATAGAGTAATAAAACTGTAACCTTTGAGATTATCTCTTTTATTGGAAGACATCCTCAAGTTATCGTGTTACTTCTTAGTGTCTGGACTCCAACCAAAGAGTAAATAGCAAAGTCAAACAAATGTGCATTCCCCAAATGATTAAATAAACGGTGTGTGAGCCTGTTAAACAATATCCCAATTTAACATTGAAAGGACATGGACTTTTTGCTTTATTTCCAGGTTTTAGATAAATTTTCTTAATAACAATAAGCCCATTGTTAACTGACTATAGCACCTAACAGCCTTATTTGGGTTATTCAAAAAGAATCAACTGCACACATAACTGCTTCCAACTTCAAAATTAACTCATGCAACAATAGTCAAAATAGCACATTCACTACCCAAATCTTTTTCCTAAGAGATGCAACAACTCCCTCTTTTCTCTTTCCCTTTTTCTTGATTAAGATTTCATAATTCATTAAAACAAAATTGTACAGGGGCAACGGATATTTTTTGAGCAATAACAGAAAATATTAGATTCTGCAAAGTTTTAATATTGGATGACCTCAAGAAGTTATGTGCAAGAAAGCTTTCATTTGCCCAATCTGCCCCCAGAAACCATTGCAAAGGAAGGTAAGGATGTATTTTAAGGTTCACATTCTTTTAAATAAACCAGGAATTCAGATTTTAAATGACAATCAAACTGTCTGGTAGCTCCAGGGCTGGCCTGAGGCAAAACTGTAAAATCTGTGAAGTGTGATTTTTGTGTTCTCCTGTCCTCTCCCTGGCTCCTCTCTACTTTCTTCTGCCCATCTGTCCATGACAAGACCCACTCATCTTGGCTATTCAGTCTAATCTCCCATGATACCCTGCTCTGGACTGTCCTTTCTCACAAGTGCCTCAGACAGGGGAATTTTCCCATCTCAGAGAATAAGAAATTCCTCTGCCCCTGTATATTTAATTCATTGTACATGCACAGATTCTTCCGGAAATTATTTCTGCTAGATATAAGAAACTTCTTGGGGCTAACTCATCAATGTGCTTCGCATTGTAATAGTCTGTGTGGATATTTTGTGGGTATAATTTACCTGATATTTGATGATAAATAAAGGGTAATCAATACTATGACTTTGTGGAGGCAGTTTTTCTCAAGATTCCCTTAAAGTCAAACTTGTAGCAGCCCTATTGGGTGGCCCTCATTGACGACATCAACTGCCTATGCCCGGACTAATGCTGTCTTTACCTTTACTAATGAAATCTTTTTTATGCCATGCATCTGCTCGTAGGTCAAATATCTTCTTTTTTCTTTTATCGTCTCAGACATTGAAGAGTCTGGATAGATGGAAAAATCTTTTTATTAAGAGAAGTGACATGAAAAGATCATTTAATAATGACCCAAATTTGGAGAACTCTATGAGGGAAAATTCTTACTACATCTCACAACTAATGTACCTAGCATGGACCCATGCATGTGTGTGGTGTTTGATGCTTGCTGTTTTCTCATTTTGAAATCTTCCATATGTTTTATTCATGTCAAGCAGAAGTAAAATTCTATTTAAGTAAAGTCATGACTGTGTCATGGGCCTAAGTTATTCCAAATAAAAAAAAAGCTGACTGAATATCTACTATATAAGGCACTATAGGTACTGAAAAAGTACAAACATGGAATACACCAGAGGTTCCCAAACTTTCTTGGTTCACAGCATCCTTGGTGTCTCATTAGGTTTTTTTCACAGCACTCACTCAGGGAGAAGAAAGAAATAACTGTAAGTTTCATGTATTAAGTAATTAGGTCCTACCAATATATTAACTATTATATCATAACAAGTTAATAGCCATTTGAAAAATAATAAATAATACTGAAAGAAAACATAGTATTTTTAAACTTTATTTGTATTTACTAATAGGATGTATATGCCTGTTGACTCAGCACAGATTCTCAGATATTAGGATCAGAATACACCACTACCCTTATAGAACTAAAGGTATTAATACCCCACATTAATTTTTTTGGTTTTCTTTTAAAGTTTTATTTTATTTATTTGAGAGAGAGAGAGAGAGATAGTACACAAGCATGGGCACATGAAAGAATGGGGGGAGGAGCAGAGGGAAAGAATCTTCAGGGAGACTCCCCGCTGAGCATGGAGCCAGCATGGGGCTTGATCCCAGGACCCTGAGATCCTGACCTGAGCCAAAACCAAGAGTCGGACACTCAACCTGGGCGCCCCAATTTTTTTGTATTTTTTTACCACCACAATCATCACAAACTCAGCTTCACAAAGTGTGACCTCATTGAAAAGAATATAGTGTGATCTAATATGGAAATTATGAACTACCTCCAGCTTGTAGTTCATGCAGTGGCCAACAGATGTCAACTCTCGCTGTTTCCCTTGAAAATTTAAGCTATCCAGCACCACTCCTGGAAATTCAGTGGAGTGCAACAGTGCAGTCAGGAACCATGCTAGTATATGTCACTATATTTATTCTCAAAGAAGTTACCACTTACTAAGTTTATTAATATTCTCAGTATCTTATCATGAAAATAGAAAATACACTAATTAAGACCAGCATTTGGAAAGATTAAGTTTGGCTCTAAAAAAACTGAAATATGAATTTTAAGAAGAACCTTGACACTTGGGTAGCATTTTGTCAGGTAAAGATGGAGACCAGAGGAACTGTGCTGTCCTGTGCTGTCAGAGCCGCAGATCATTCTGAATGTTTTGATGCAGTGTATGAGCAAGATGATGTGGATGAAAGGGTAAGTATAACACAACCTCAGGGATGTTCACACATCTTTTAGGAAAGGAGGCAGAACAAGTTGCCTACTTTGGTACAGAATGCATGGCATGAGAGACGGAGAGTGGAAAGATCTAGAAACCAAAGCTAGAATACAGATCCAGCCATACTGAGAATAGCTTCCAAGCCTGTATAAGAAATTGATACACACTAAAAAATAATCTATCTCTCATACTATCATTACTAACAAACTAGTGAGAAATATCAACCACTTCTCTTACTAAATATGTGACGATAAAAATTATCCAGAGCAGATTTCATTTCCTTTAACATGGACCTATCAGATTAATGAGCAAAATTTCCTAACTAGATGAGCAAAACATCTTGAAATTAAAGAGAAAAATCCTTATTCCATTTCTATTTATTTCCCAAATGAATCAAATTTCCCAAAGTATTGCTGCCTACTTTTTGCCAAACCAGAATAAATTTGTAAGTTCTGGCATAATAAAACATAATAATAATTTTACCCAGTCCTTTTGAAAGTGCCTGGGTAACACTAGCACAGTTAATAATTTAGCAGCTACTGTTTGATATGGTTTTAAGCTTAAGTAAAAATTACTATGCTCATATATCTAAACTCTTACTAAGACTTACCAGAAACCCACATGGTCTAGAAACATATACATACTGAGCAAGGAATTCAAGTAGTCCACAAAATAGTATAGCACTTCATTAGGAAGAGCCCCCTCAAGGTGGTATCAACCATTCATCAACTAAATTGTAATCGACAATAATCATGACAAATATTCTAGTATGACTTGCTTAAATAAGATGAAGTCCTGGATGGATTAAAGACTTCCAAAATACTGTAGTGAAAAGATGTCCATAGAAATCCCAAAACTGGCCTTCAGGGTCCTAAAAACAGACTGGAGCCTCATTTGTAGCGAACACCCCCATAACTAAGATATGTATGAATCATTTAAAATTACAAATAAATAGAGAGGGAGATCAATCACCAACAACAACCATAAAGGTCTTATTGATAACCCTGCTTTTACTGATGAGGAAACAGGGCCAGAGAATGTAAGCAATGGCTGAAGATCGTGGTCTATAAAAGCTATTCATCTCTAATCTAGGGCTTCTGACTCATATTTTATATGCTTTCTAATAAATATCTTGCCATAGATGAAACAGATGATAGACCACCAGATGTGATTTGAGAAGCTCCATCATGTTTTCTAGCCAATAAATAGACACTTTCTCCCCTGCTAGGAGCTCAAAGGTCTGCCATTTGGGCCATTTCCTTGAGTTAAATTATTAGGTTACCTTTCAAAATGAAAATGTTAACCTGGTTGGAGATAATATATGTGCACACTTTTAATACATTTCCTGACATATAGAAAGCATTCAATAAATGCTTGTTATTAGTTTTTAATGACTACATTAACACTCAATCTATTAGTAAGGAGTCATTTGTCAAATTAACTGTCATTTAGCAGAGTAGAATCCAAGAGAACAAGACAAGGAGAGATAAATTTGATTGGGGATGGGGGAGAAAAAAAGAGTCTGTTCCAAATTGAACACTGACTCAGAGACTCTGGCAGATAGGTCACTGGGATTTTAATATTGATGTTGTGAAGAAGAGAAGGGTATGCAGACATGCTTTACCTTCTTCAAATATTTTCTTCAGAGCAACCATAAAGATAATTTTTTATCCTTTTGTGTGCTCTTCTTTTCAGCATTTTAATGCTGGTAATCTGCTCTTCAGCTGCTGGCTAGATGTTACACAGAGTGGCAATTAGAAGGCATTGTTAAAATTGAAAGAAAACATAACAATCACACCACTAGGAGCAGAATTCCAGTATTCCACTGGATCATCTATGGTAGTTTTAAGGGTTTCAAAATGTCACCTTGAGAAGCTGGATGTGAAGCTTTATGTGTATTTGTCTTTGCCATTTTTCCATTCAGTATAACTGCCTAAGCTTCCATTAACTCTCGCTCAGACAACATTTTCTAGGGGAAGTTCATAATCTGTCTTCAGCTATGATGTCTTCTGTAGCTCGCAATTCCTCACCCCCAACTGTCAGGGCCATCTGTGCTCGCTGTCTTCCCAATGAAGGGTCCTTTTTGCCAAGTCTTTCTCCCCCATTTCCACACCTTACTCCATGAAAAAAACACACAGATATAACTCTGAATTGGCAGGCAACTTTAAAACACTAGAGTTTATAATAACTCTAGATAATATGTTCCAAATCTGGTTTATTTCAAACTATATAGAGCCAGAAGAACTACTGATGACTCATATAACACAGAACCATACGTTTCACCAGGTCAAATCTCCTGCAGACCCAACACTACAGAGACAAACTTTATAAATAATAATGATGTGATCACCTCAGGGAATATTACTAAGTTCTTCCTACGAAGTTCAAGTAAATATATCCTTTTCCAAAGGGCTCTGCTTACTAACTTTAAGAATTTTATACTCATAGAGAATATGTCCTTTTACCGCTGAAAAGATTATCTGCAGTCCAGAATTGTCACAGTCTCTCCTCTTCCTCCTCAAATCCATCCCACCCCTGAGTGCTTTTAATATTTGCTTTATCACACATACAATGTGTATGTGTGTGAGTAGGTGTGCATAACACATTAAGGTTGTTGACTTTATTTAGAAATTGAATATCTCACCTAGAAATTTTATTCTTCTCAATGACCACCCAGAGTATAAAGGAAAGGGAATGATTTCCAAGTTAAGAATCTCATTCAGAGATTCCAAAGTTTGACTGCACATTGGAATCATCTGAGAAACTTTATTTTTTTTAAAGATTTTATTTATTTATTTGACAGAGTGAGAGAGCACAAGTAAGGGGAGTGGCAGAGGGAGAGGGAGAATCAGGCTCCCCCCGCTGAACAGGGAACCCAACCCAATGTGGGGCTCGATCCCACGCCCCTGAGATCATGACCTGGACCAAAAGCAGCTGCTTAACTGACTGAGCCACCCAGGAGCCCCATCTGAGAAGCTTTAAAAAAAAGTGCAAATGCTCAAGTCCCTCCCTGAGAGATCTCAATGTAAATGGACAGGGGTGTGGCCTGAGCATATAGACTTTCACAAGGTCGTTGGTGATTCTTATATATGGCCAAGGTTGAGAGCCACTACTTCAGAGGGAATGACCTCTGCTATGTGCTTCACTCCCAATGGTGGACACTAACAAATTAGGCCACCATTGGCATATTGCATGGACGAACAATGTATGAGTAGTGAAGATGTGACCTACTATGGTCTAGCAGCTGTCCTAAATATGTCACATTGCGTCATTCCATTCTCAAGATAATCATATAAAGATAACATTAAACTCCTATGTTTCAAACAGTGAAACTAGTATGTTCCTATCAAGACTACAAACTAGCAAGAACTGTTGGTTTCTTCTCCTCAAAATAAACCCTGGAGAAACAAGTGAAACAAGAAAGGAGCATGGATCTAATGAACAAACAGCAAAACTGTCAGGATCTCTTGGGGAACCTGAAGGTTCTTGTGAGCTGGAGAATGTCTATGGAAGACCAAACGGGAGGGGCTGTGCTGTGGTCTGGAGCAAGGGTGGACAGAGTAGGCAGAGGGAGGAGAGTTTGGAACGTGTTCAGTTCTGCTCTTGCCTCTTCACCAAATGTTCACCCCACACACTCACTCAGGAGGGACAATCATTGACTACACCTTCCCTTCCTTCAGGGATTGACAGCCACCAGTGTCCGTAGAATAACAGTAGAGCAGGACAAAGACCTTGTTGGGATGGCATATTGATGAAACAAACCTTTGTGGCTAGTCACCCTTGACCTTATGTTTCTCCATCTTCAAACAACCAGATATATAGGAAAGGATATTGTTCCTCCCAAAGCTGAATCTTTTATTTTATTTTATTTTTATTTATTTGAGAGAAAGAGCATGAGTGGGGGAGGGACAGAGGGAGAGAATCTTCAAGCAGACTTCTCACTGAACAGGGAGCCCGACACGGGGCTTGATCTCACTACCCATGAGATCACAACTAGAGCTGAAACCAAGAGTTGGAAGCTTAACCAACTGAGCCATCCAAGGCACCCAATGCTGAAGTTTTTTTAGAGGTCAAATGTGTATTCCTGACCCAAGCAGAAGCCCAGCACTACTGACAACAAATGGGTGTTGTCAAGAGGCCAGTGAGGACCAAGGCTCAGCCCATTTTCTTTCCTTAAACTAAGGGTTCTTAACCTGGAATTCAGAGAATTTTCTTTATTGATAAATATGGAAAATTACCATAGTATCTGCAGTACCTGTGACTTTGTCACCAACTTAATTATAGGTATTTTCTTATCACATTATAGTTATTGCAGATATCCTAAAAGAGCCTTTTACATTCATTGCTCCTTCAAAATTATGACAATTATTTATTAGACATAATACTAGATTTTGTCATTTAATCCATTAATAAGACCATATAGATAATTATAATACAATGTTTTAATATTTTATAACTTAATTTCAATATGATTTGTTTCCTTTGTAATCGCATAAATTTTATTTTATGCCTTTTACAATGACATTCTGAAAAGGGTTTCACAGGCTTTCCCAGGTTGCCAAAGGGGTCTATGGCCAAAGAAGGATTAGAAAGTCCTGCTTTAATCTCGCCAGAAGGAACATGGAGGGCTTTGGGTATTCCATAATACACATTACAGGACTATGGCAGAATGGTGAATTGACATTCAGCGTTTGCTCATGCCTCCTCTTAATTTGCATTCCTATACTGCAGAGACTGGAATTCTATGAACTTACACTGCCCAGACTTCAGAACATTTCCTGGGTCATAGTATATGTATGTGCATGCATATGTATATGTTTCTTCTTTGTTGTTGTTATGATTTCATGGAGCAATGTTTATGGTAAGATGTTGATTATAAAAGGAATGCAAAGCTATACTGTTTTTCAGTAACCTTGGAAAACATTTACAAGCACTGAACAGACTTAAAATAGTAATGTTTTTTTTACACTTTAAGTATATATAATTTTTTAAATTTAAATTCAATTAATTAACAAATAGTGTATTATTAGTTTCAAAGGTACAGTCCAGTGATTCATCAGTCTTATGTAATACCCAGGGCTCATTACATCACGTGCCCTTCTTAGTGTCCATCACCCAGTTATCTCATCCCCCCACCACACTTGCCTCCAGCAACTCTTAGTTTGTTTCGTATGATTAGGAGTGTCTTATGGTTTGTCTCTCTCTCGGATTTTGTCTTGTTTTATATTTCCTTCTCTTCCCTTATGATCCTTTGTTTTGTTTCTTAAATTCCACATACGAGTGAGATCGTATGATAAATGTCTTTCTCTGATTGACTTATTTTGCTTAGCATAATACCCTCTAAGTCCATCCACATCATTGCAAATGGTAAGATTTCATTTTTTTGATGGCTGAGTAGTATTCCATTCGTGTGTGTGTGTGTGTGTGTGTGTGTGTGTGTGTGTGTGTGTATACACACGACATCTTTTTTTAACCATTCACCTTTGATGGACATCTGGGCTCTTTCCATAGTTTTGTGGACATTGCTGCTATAAACATTGGGGTGCAGGTGCCCCTTCAGATCACTGCATTTGTATCTTTGGGGTAAATACCTAGTAGTTCAATTGCTGGGTCATAAGGTATCTCTATTTTCAACTTTTTGAGAAACCTCCATACTGTTTTCCAGAGTGCCTGCAACAGCCTGCATTCCCACCAACAGTGTAGGAGGGTCCCCTTTTCTCCCCATCCTCACCAACATCTGTCATTTCCTGATTTGTTAATTTTTGCCATTTTGACTGGTATGAGGTAATAGCTCATTGTGGTTTTGATTTGTATTTCCCTGATGCCGAGTGATGTTGAGCATTTTTTCATGTGTGTTTGTTGGCCATTTGTATGTCTTCTGCACGCACACACACACACACACACACACACACCCCTCCAGAGTGGGCATACGCATCTATCCTCCCACCAGTGGTGCTTGAGGGTTCTAAATCCGTCACATGGAATTGTTCAGTTTTCTAATTTCTGCCAGTCCAATAGGAGAATTGAAGGCAATTCCTGTGTCCATAACTGCGGGAATGGAGAGGCACAATATAGTGGAGGCATACACTGCAATAAAATGTAGCCTTCCACACACAGAACACAGGTAGAAAATTTAAAACAGTATCGAGTAGAAAAGATAAAATAATGAGATATACTGTGCAATATAATTTATATAAATTAGAACTATATACAAAGTAATAATGCATGTTCTACAAGAATGTATACAAATAAAAGGATACACATCAAAACACATTAATATATTCACCTATGGGAACCAAGAGTAATGGAACTGAGTTACTGAGGGATAAAAGTGAAAAAAGACAATGAGAAGAGACTCACATGGACCAATGACAATAGTGTCCAATGAACTGAGAATGATGAGAAACTAACTCTCTGTGCCCGAATACCTATCTAAAAAAGAAACAAATTAACTCAAACTGTAAGTAATTTCCCATGGTGAAGATAAGTTTCAAAGACAGATCTTCTCAAATGATGGCTAGTGAAAGGCCAAGGAAACATACATGGCCCTAACTGTGTTTACATTTATTCTCTCAATTTGGTCATTGAACTACTGCCTGAGATATATGTAAGTATTCCTGTTTTCTAGGAAAGAGCACTGAGGCTTCTAGACATCACATAACAAGTCACACAACCAGGAATTAAAGCCAGGTTTTTCTGACTTCAAAGCTCATAGTTTTTGATGTACAATATGGCCTCAATGAATTCTGCCACAGCCCCATTCACTGTTTAGTTTCACTAACATTCTATATAAGGTGTGACTTTCCAAGTAGCTACACTGATAATTAAGTCTCTACAGACCTATAGCATTAACACCAGACAAGAGTTCCCTGTTCTGCTTCCAAAACATTCACCAATGTTAGAAATGAACTTCTGGGTATGGTTGGGGTAACATTCTTTTAATTGCTGTGGTCTGTCCATACATTCTGTCTGGCCATTAATATTAAAGAGCGGTCGGCTGCTTTTAGGGGAGCACTCAGAGAAGGTTTTGGGAGCACTGATACAGAATCACTTATTTCTATAAACGTGAAGGAAAAAATCAGTCTTTTCATTACACACAAAGTAAAAGATCAGAAGTGATTCAGAGACCTCAGGTGCATTGTAAAGGAAAAAGGAATGAAGTTTAGTAAATTTTTTTTAAAAAAATTGAAAACCCTCATCTGATAAATTTAACTATAGAGACCCGATGGCAGAAATTTCAAAAATAATGAGCCACCTTCTGAACTAATTGGTCTGCATAATGTGACACTCTTGAGAGCTCAAGCAATTCATTTGTTTGCAGAACACACACACATTGCTATTCATGGAAGGATTGAGAGACTTCTGGGAAGGGACTGAAAGTCACCTGGGAAAGTTAATGTCATCGTTTCTCTGATTAATGTGAAAGATGAAGGCGATATCCAAATCTTGAAGGAATAAGAGCAGTTTCACTCATGCCTGAAACAGCTGTCTTCGTCTGACGTCTAAGGAAGATAGATCCAGAAGGACTTGATTCTGCTGTCACCTTAAAAAGGATCTTCAAGACAATCAATGCTACCACACTTAGGGAAGAAACCAGAATGATGTGATTTTTCCAAGTCTGCCTTGTTTTATCCAAGTCTGCTGATCCTCACTGCCTCAGACTTCTTCCCCCGGCAAAGGCTCCAGAGTTTTGCTCTAAATTCGTAACAGGTTGGATTTTTCCAGTTCTTAAAGGAAGATTATGTTTTCATTTCCCAAATGATATTTCTTCCTTTCTTGGGAGAAGAAGAACTTTGGATTAACAGATGGAAAGGGCCGAGAAGCCAAATCCTGAGCATTGCAGGATCATGCCCAACTTCCTCACTGCCTCCCTCAATGACCAATCCCACACTTCAGTTAAACTCCCAGAAGAATAGAAACTAAGATTATTCAAGTAATTAAGTCCATAAATACTTGGTGAGCAATTATTATGCCCAAATCACAGCACTAGATTCTTGGAATACCTAGAACACTGCGTAGCAACACAGTTCTTGTCCTAATTATGACTAGTGTTGAAGAAAAACAAATAATTACACAATTAATTTTGTTAATGAAAATGTTAACAGTCTGTTTTGTGCCAGGCACTATACTAAGTACTCCAGATTACTTCTTTTAATTCTCATGACAGCTTTTTGAAATTGATATTACTTATCCACTTTACAAATAAAAAAACTAAGACTCAGGAAAAAGAAGTCATTTTTCCGGTATCTCAAAAAAAGTTAAGCAAAACAATCTAAATTCCTGCAGGCCCGCCTGATTCCAAAGCACCCCCCCTTCCTTTTTTAAATAAAGCACAGGCAATGGTTTCCATGGATAGGATTCTTTCTCCATTCTATCACACATACTTTGGTTTGCTGAATTTAAGTGAGAAAGGATTTATCCTGTAGAATTCACCTTTATTTTTTACCATATCCAGATATCCCTAACACCGTCTTAAAATTAATATTTGAAACTGCAAAATCTTTTGGTAATGACACTTAACTATCCCATAGGCTGTCTTTCCATGATCCACCTGTAAGGGCATACAGCATCTATGCTTTTGCCGTACCTTACAAGACTCTCTTCCTTCAGCCTAAAGATTGAAATAAGACTGACCAATTGCAATGTTGCATTGTTTCCTTGGATATTATTTTATTTTCTAAGAAAAATGACAATCTATGAAGTGAAGATATTTGCAAGAGTTTATTTTGATCTAATACTTAAAGCCTGATAATATGGTTCACTTATAAATCAACTGTTATTCCTTGCAGAAAATCCAAACTTAAGTCTAAGGATGGTCTTCCATAAGCTCATTTAAGCCATTCCAATGAGTAAAGAAAAAAATATTGTTTTATTTTGTTGTTGTTGTTTATTTTGTTTTGTTTTTTCCCATCCTGCCCAGGTAGCAGAAACTTGAAAAACAGTAATGTGTCAGGGATTCAAATAAACATACCTTCTTATATCTGCCCTACATTGTAAATTTCTCTACAGGTTTTGAACTTAATCCAGCATTGGGCAGGCCCTCCTACTGTTTTCTCTCTTTGTTGACCTAGGAGAGATGATTCATGCATTGATCAAGAAAGAAACAACCATCCATCAAGGTGAGAGCCTTTGGCTGCTCCAAACATCAGCAAACCCAGCCAGCATGCTCCCTACGTTAAAGTACTCTAGCACATTAATTTCAAACCTGCACCCTGTAGATATATTTGGAGCAGTCTTGGGCCACTGTTCTACAAATAAATAAATCACCTTTAATAGTACTGTGCAGCATCTAATATTATCCACATGTATAATCCATATAAATCATCATCTTGGGGCAAATATTTTAAACACCCTGAACCTCAGGAGGGAAAACACAAACACACACATGCATGCACAATATGAGGGCTAGAGATAGTATCAAATAGTAAACTATACAATTGGGAGCATCATTCAAACACTTAGTGAGAAGAAAAAAATCATAGGCTATTAATGTTGGAAAGGACCTCACAGCTTGTTTTATCTCACTTCCCACCCAATTCAGGATCCCTTTCTTTAGTATTAAAATGCAAAAGTAACTTGGTCTCTGGTTTAACTTTCCAATGATGGCAATGAAACTGTGACATAGCAGTTCATTTCTGAATAGGTCCAATTGTTAGAAATGTCTTCTTCATAATAACCCCAGACTCATCTTTTGTATCTTTTATCTACTGGCCTTAACTAACCCATTAAGTAGCTATAGAAGAAAACCCAATCCCCCTCTCATGTGACAGCATGTGTCCACAATCCTTACTTTGGCAATTTCTATGATTTTTTCCAAAGTCTTCCTCAAGGTCATTATTTTCAGCAACTGTGATAATGGTCTTGCTCCAAAATCTGCAATTTCAAGCAGATTTCTTGTTTCCCCCAAAATGTAGCCTCTCTCTTTTTTTGCATTGGCACCCAGTTTACATAAGTTTAGATTTAGCTTTAGGACACTCATTAGCTCTTTATTTCAAGAAGTTTTCAAACTGGGGAGCCTGAGTGGTTCAGTCTGTTAAGCATCTAACTCTTGGTTTCTGCTTAGGCCTTGAGATCCTGCCCTGCATCACACTGTGCACTCAACATGGAATCTGCTTGAGATTCTCTCTCCCTCTACCTCTGACCCTCCCACTCATGCTCTCTATCTAAAATAAATAAATAAATAAATCTTTAAAAAAAAGTTTTCAAACCTAAAAAAGAATTACACAAGTAGTACAAAGAATCTTACACTTTCATCCAGATTCCCCAAATGTTAACATTTTACATAACTGGAGTGTAATTTTCAAGATCAGGAAATTATCATTGATGTATTACTATCTTACTCTAATTTTTTTCAAATCTCATTATTATTCCTACTTCCTATTTCTGATTCGAGATCCAATCAGAGATCATCTTTTAAGTGAAGAATCTCAAAGTTCACAAAAAGCCCATAGTGAGTGCATCCCTCCCCATAATTTTTCTCTTTATCCTACCTCAAAAATCAAAAGAGTTCTTGAACAGAAGTTTCATTTAAATAAAACATCACTCGGGGTGCCTGGGTGGCTCAGTTGGTTAAGCGACTGCCTTTGGCTTAGGTCATGATCCTGGAGTCCCGGGATCAAGTCCCACATTGGGCTCCCTGCTCAGCAGGGAGTCTGCTTCTCCCTCTGACCCTCTTCCCTCTCATGCTCTTTATCTCTCGTTCTCTCTCTCAAATAAATAAATAAAATCTTCTTAAAAAAATAAATAAATAAAACATTACTCTGATAATAGGAATGAGAAATTAGTTCAGAGCAACTGGCAAAGTCAAGGTAGTAACCATGATAAGCAGGTTTTACATGAGAAGAAATCAAAGGCTATTTCATGTGAATAAAGTCAATGTCCCCCATCGCTCCTGGAACTAATTCACACACAGGCTGTGATGTTGTCATGGCTATAGAGAAGAGCAAGGGAATTTCAAAGAAACTCAAGGCATTAATTAAAGCAATTAAAACTTCCTTCTTCTACTATAATTAAAGGAGAAGGAACAGCCTTCTCTTTTAGCGTGTGCCCGTCCTTGAGCCACTCTTCCACCAAAATGTACCAAAGGACTAGTGCTCCCATCAGTAGGAAAAGGCAGGTGTGTTGTAGGTGTTCAACTCAAGGCCTATGCTTGGAAAAGAAATACAGAATGCAGGTCTTCATGCAGTTTCTCACAAGTTAGTGTTCCTACTCTCCTTCTAAATATTTCTAATTAAAATTTATACATAAACACACATTTGCATACACCCATATACATGAATTCACACACATCATCATCCTAAAGGTGTCATATGTATTTTGTGAATTAATTTCACTACACAGGAAGGGCAAAATTAGGAAAGCTGAAAGCAGAAAATAGCAAACCAGCTAGTGACTTCATTGAGAAATTATAAATACCCTCTCCCTAGCTAGAGGAAAATAGTTGATTTCTGTTCCACCTACTGCCCTTGATCTTGCTGGGGAAAAGATCTATCAGCCCAAAGATGCCTAGGTCTTAATGGGAGAGAGAGACACATGCAGACATAATTATAAGATTTTGAGCTAAATGCAAAGATAGAGGTGAGTCCTGGCTTGTAGGTAGGATGCTGTAAAGGTAAAGGAAACCATAAATGAGAGCAGATAGTAAATATCCATTATGAGGGAAGCAAATCTGTGGCAGCCCAATTAATTAGAGGAGAACATGACTAAGGACAATTTAGCTAATGAACATTGATGACCAATATCCAGCTTTTTATTTTACTATAAATGACTCTCTTCTCCTGTAAAATTTCAGCACTCCTCTTGCACAGATTCTGTTTCCTCTCCCTTCTTCAAGGATACTCTTTCAGCAATTGCTCCTCTCTTTCCTGAATTAACAATCTTTCTTGCAGTACTGGATCATTCTCATTAGCATGAAATCAAGCTATTATTTTTCCATCTCAATAATAATAACAAACCTCTGCTGATTCTATAATTTATTTCATTTACTTCCCCATTTTTTATTCTCCTTCCCTAAAACACTCCTCAAAAAATCATCTATACTTGCTTTCTTTCATTTTTCTATTCTCTTTCACTCTTAATCACACTCTGATAAGGCTATCAACTATCAAGATTACCAATGAGTTCCATGTTGTGAAATCAGTGGTCACTTTTGAGCTATATGCCAGTTACTAGAACAATTCCTGGAACACAGCAGGTGCTCATTTTATTTGTTAGGTGCATGAATAAATGAACATAGCTAACATATAAATAAAAAGATCTTTTTAAACTATACAACATAGGGCTGTATACTCAGAATAAAAAGTGAGGGTAATACTTGCAAAAAGTACTTTCAAAAATGCTTACTGCATAAATCAAAACTTTACCAACCAATCAATTTTTAGACATGTCAGCATAAAATATGAGTTATGCAATAATTAGTCAATGAAGTAGAAAGAAAATGCCTTTCACATTCAAAGAAAAATTCATTTAAACAGCATAAAGAAAAAATGCTATCTTAGGTACATAAATTATTACAAGCTCATCTTTGGTGTTTTTAGGTCCAGGTAAAAGAATATCCAAGAAACCCAGAGTCACAGAAGAATGAAGTCAAGAAAGAAGGGAGAACTGAAGGGTGGGGAAGGGGCTTCTAAGAAGGTTGGTTGATAACCCAAAAAACAACACAACAGTGATAATACAGTTAACATCTATTGAGCATTGAACTATGTGTCCAGTATTACTTTATATATGTATTTGTGATTTTTATTCAATCTTCTCACCAACCCTTTGAAGTCACTATAATTATTTCCCTAATTTTGTAATGAGCAAGCTGAAACCAAGATAGTAAAGTAACTTGTCCAAGACCATGCAGGACATCTGCAGCTGGTATGAGATGGGGCCAGGATTCAATCCCGAGGAGTCTAAGGACAGTCAGATGAGGGAACTACAGTACAGCTCAGAGTCTACCAGATGCACGGAGCATTCCATGTAACTCTCGCAAAGGCAGGTCTCAGGGAAGTCCCTCAGGCTTTTTCTCTCTGCCAAGGCCAATACTCCTCTCTGTGAACTGATTGAGTTAGTATCAGGACATGAGTGGCACCTAAACAAGATGTTTCAGATTATTTATGGCTCTCATCTAAATCAGGACATGGTCTCCAAAGATGAAAGCCTGTGTATTAGCCCACATCACCATTATAAAAGACTCCTCCAGCAATTCATCCAAAAAACAATTAATTAAAGAAAACCAGCTAATGCTTTCAACCTCCACAAATTAAATTAATTCATAATTAATAAGATAACAGCAATCTACTAGGCTATAATCATTTAAACCAGTAAAGCAGGGTAATAATAAAGCAATCAATTTTATCCCTTATAGAAAGAAAACTTAACACCCAGTTTATTTATGTGAAAGAAACATGGTCAGCAACCTGTAGGGAGTGAATGTAAGAAATGAATTAATCCAAAAGGATCCTTGGGAGATACATTTTCTTGTTTCAAAATCAAAAGAAACCAACTTCCCTATTCTTCAATGTGAATATAGATAATTGATGAATGACCTACTGCTGATAATCGCCATCTATGTGGTAGAACACAGTAATAGAATTTCTTAGTATACCATTTAATGGAGGCATGATTTATATTGCTATGAAAGTGTCATTTGGGAAGAGCTAATTGTCTTCAAAAATTATATAATTATGCCTAAAACTTGTATTTAAGAGCACAATAGTGATAAGAAGAGTCCATGAAAAAGCCTAATTTATACAAACAGAAGAATAGTGGGTACCAGGGTCTGAGGGGGTAGGGGGAAATGAGGCAATATTGGTCAAAAAGTGAAAATTTCCCGTGAGAAGAATGACTGAATTCTGGGGATCTAATGTACAGCATTAAGATTATAGATAACAATGTTGTACTATTACACTTGACAGTTGCTTTAAGAATAGACCTTAAATGTTCTCAATACACAAACACACACACAATGGTAATTATGTAATGTGATAGAGGTGTTAGCTAACACTATCCTTGTTAGTTATATTGCAATATACAATTGTATCAAATCAACACATTGTACACCTTAAAGTTACATAATGTTATATGTCAATTTTATCTCAATAAAGTTGGAAAAATAAGATTCCATGAAAGAAGAATTTTTTTTTTGATGTAGTGTTCCATGAGATATTGTTTGTATATAACACCCGGTGCTCCATGCAGTATGTGCCCTCCTTAATACCCATCACCAGGCTGACCCACCCCCCCTCCCCTCTAAAACCCTCAGTTTGTTTCCCAGAGTCCACAGTCTCTCATGGTTCACCTCCCCCTCTGATTTTCCCCCCTTCATTTTTCCCTTCCTTCTCTTAATGACCTCTGGGCTCTTCCTTATGTTCCACAAATAAGTGAAACCATGTGATAATTGACTTTCTCTGCTTGACTTATTTCACTTCGCATAATCTCCACCAGTCCCACCCATGTTCATGTAAAAGTTTGGTATTCAACCTTTCTGATGGCTGAGTAATATTCCATTGTATATATGGACCACATCTTCTTTATCCATTCATCTGTTGAAGGGCATCTCAGCTCTTTCCAGTCTGGCTATTGTGGACATTGCTGCTATGAACATTGGGGTGCATGTGGCCCTTCTTTTCACTACATCTGTGTCTTTGGGGTAAAGGCCCAGGAGTGCAATTGCTGTGTCATAGGGTGGCTCTATTTTTAACTTTTTGAGGAACCTCCACACTGTTTTCCAAAGTGGCTGTACCAGTTTGCATTCCCACCAACAACGTAAGAGTTTCCCCTTTCTCCACAACCTCTCCAGCATTTGTTGTTTACACCAGTTAGAATAGCAAAAATTGGCAAGGCAAGAAACAAGAAGAAATTTTAGAAGTAAAGACTAAAATATGCTTAAGCACAGGAACAACTGGGTGAGATTTGAGGGAGGTACGTACCAGCTTAATGGAAAGTCACATAGCACCTCAAGATTCTGAAACTTTTGTTCTAGGGGAACTTGAAAGCATATGTTACTACAAGAATAATTTCATCAGAAAGAATTGGCCAAAGTAATCTTACTGAAAGAAAATATTGTTGGTCATTGGGATGGTTGTTTAAAATGTCAGACTAAGTATCCACATCCACAACTTACCATGCATGATACAATGCTGAGTATCAGAAGTTCATGCTGAGTACCAGAAAATCAGGAATATCAATGTCCTCTAACCAAACTCTGTCTTCTTTCCCATTCATATGCATATATGTGGAAGCTGTGGTCTTTCAATGACACCTCTTTAGGTATGGGTCTGCTCAGGTAGCATTTCTTTCTAATGTTCGAATTTGCCAGCACCAGGTGAGTCAAATCGGTGTGGTAGAGAATAAACACTTGGTATGTTCATAAATTGGCTATCATGTTTTCAACTTATTATTACAATTCTGTCTTGGAAATGATGTCCAGCAAAATTTCCTCAACGTTCTTCCCCAATACTCTGGGCCCATGTTAAAAAAAAAAAAAAAAAGTAATAAAGAATTTTGTTTCAAGTTGAAGCAGGAAAAGATTCTCTTTTTTTATAATAGCTTTCTACAGGCTAACTTACATACTCTGTATTTCACCCAATATAAGAAGTTCTCAGATTTATTTTTAAGATTTTATTTATTTATTTGACAGAAAGAGACAGTGAGAGAGGGAACACAAGCAGGGGGAGTAGGAGAGGGAGAAGCAGGCTCCCTGCCAAGCAGGGAGCCCAATGTAGGGTTCCATCCCAGGACCCCGGGATCATGACCTGAGCCAAAGGTAGATGCTTAACGACTGAGCCACCCAGGCACGCCAGAAGTTCTCAGATTTTTAATAAATGTATACAGATGTGCAATCATCAACAAAATCCAATTTTAAAATATTTCCATAATCCTCCAAAATTCCCTTGTGCCTATTTTCAGTCAATCCCCATTCCTTCTCTCAGCTCCAGGAAATCACTCATATTCTTATTATCTCTACAGATTTACTTTTTTCTAGCTATTTCATTTAAATTAAATCATTGGGCATGTGATCTTTCATGTTGGCTTATTTTACTTAACATCACATTTTTGAAATTCATTCATACTGTAGCATGTATCAGTCATTTATTTCTTTTCATTGCCAGTTTATTTCTATTGTATAAATACACCACATTTTGTTTATCCATTGATGGGCATTTAGATTGTTTCCAATTTAAAGCTCTTATGAATAATACTGCTAGGAACATTTCCATATCAGTCTTTGTGAAGACAATCTATTTTAATTTTTTCCGGGTAGACACCTAGGAATGGAATCATTGGGTTTTATGGTAAGTATACGTTTAACATCTTAAGAAACTGTCAAATCTTTATCCAAAGTGGTCATAGCGTTTTATTTTCTTAGCAGCAATGTATGGTGATTCCAAGTTCTCCAAATATTCACCAAACCGTGATATTTTCAGTTTTTTAAAAAACATTGTCATAGAGGGCATATAGATGTAGATGTATAATCTACATTGGGGAAATTTACATTGTTCCAATGTCTAATGATGTTGAGAAGCTTTTTGTTTGCTTATTAGCAATTTTTATAACCTTGTATCATCTTTGGTGATGTGTCTATTCAAATATTTTACTCAATTTTTAATTGGCTGTTTGTCTTCCTATTAGCCAGTTATAAGAGCTCTTCATTCCAAATATGAATTATTTTTCAGATACATAATATTCAAATATTTTCTTCCCATCCGTGGTCTGTCTTTTCATTTTCTTAGTGGTGTCTTTTGAAGAGAAAAAGTTTTCATTCTGGTGATTAAGTCAAATTTATCAAATTCTATTTTATGGGAGTCCTGTCTAAGAATTTTTACCCAACTCAAGGTCAGAAGTATTTTATTCTAGACATTTTATAGTTGTAGCTCTTAAATTTAGTTAACTTTGAATAAATTTCAATAGGGTATAATTTACAGACAGAGGTTCTTATTTTTGCATATGGATATCCAAAATTGTTACAGTACTATTCATTGAAAAAACTCTTTTTTTGCCATTGAAATTTCTTCGCACCTTTGTTGGAAATCAATTGACTATGTGTAGATCTATCTCTGGACTCATTGTGTTCCATTGTGCTACGTGCCTACACTTTGCCCAGGACCATGGTATTGGAATGGCTTTACGAGTCTGGAAACCAGGTAGAATAGCAAAAATTGACAAGGCAAGGTCTCCACTGCGCATGCATAAAAATTTCCCATCAGCCAGGGCTGTGTGGCAAGTTTGTCTAGACGTTTGAAGGCACTCCTGGCTCCTGGGACTTTGTTAAATTTATAGTTGGTCCAAACCCCTAACTTGGTCTACAACCTCAGGCTAAAAGCTGTGTGTTTTCTCTATTTGTTTTCTACCAAGTTTGCTGTTTTTCCCAATCATGCCCAGTGGGCATGAGTTTTCACTCTCTGCTCCAAATAAAACCTGGCCCCGGTAGCAGCAAAACTTCTTGTTTTACAGCCAATCCCACCCTGATAAAACTACTTTGCAGACTGACTTGAGAGGGAGAAGAATAAGAGCAGCCACAGGAACAATACTGTAGAATCCCACACTTCAATAACCACTCTGCAATTTGTTGTTTCTCTAAATTGACTTCCAGAGCACTGAGATGGTTATTTTTCACAATTTTGTCCAGTTTTATATTTATTTTCTTGTGGCAAAGATTCATTGAACTCTACATCACAATGGCTGGAAGTTCCACCCCCATGAAAAATATACGTACAATACATTTCTAAAAATTGAGCCATTTATCTAAAGGGGACAAGATTGTCAAATAGAGTTCCTAGTATCCATTCTTGGTTTTTATTCAAAAGACAGATGACCTTCTTTATTCAAACAACCTAAAGTGCAGCCTCATGGTATAGCAGAGGTAAGTCTTCTCTGTGAAATCAACATAGGTCTTCATTGATAAATATGAACAGATAACCAAGTATCACCAGGTGTCTAAATTTGTTAAGCAGTATTACAAATAGAAAGACAAATTTATTTTTTTAATTAACAAGCTGAATAACTTACCTCGATAAAAAAGAAAGAATATATATTCTTCACTGAGAAAATATTACATCCATGAAACAAGTTGGTATGAAAAAGGAACAATGAGGAATAAAGGTCTCTTATTGGTGAAATTAAAATTAGAACAGAAAATATATCAGAACATGGAGAAAAGAGATAAAGAGGAAGATAACATGAAAGAAAAGCAAGGGATATAGACCAGTGTCCATCCAATAAAACTTCAAGAAGACAGAATGGAAGAAATGGAAGAGAGAAAAATAATTAAAGAAATAATAGAAGACCATTTTCCAGAGTTGAAGAAATAAATCTACATCTTGAAAGGGCCCATAGGGGCTGAGTAGAATAAGTGAAAGAGACCCATAAGTTATAGAACACTGATAAAACTATGGAACATTGCAGAAGAAAATATCCTTAAGATTCCAAAGTGAGGCAAGGGTAAGGTATCTATTTATACAAGAGGAAGAAGGAGATTAATATCTCCTTTCTCATCAGCAGTAATCAGTAAGTAGAAGACCAGATGTTGCCTTTAAATTTCTAAGGGAAATTGATCTAGAATTTTAAACCCAATCAAGCCATGTTAAAGAGTAAAAACAAAATAAAGACATTTCTGAACATCCAAGTGCTCCAAGTCTCCTCTGCCATACACACACCCTGCTTTCAAGGCTGCTGGTTTAGACAGATGACTTTGTGTAAACATCTTCACTGCTCACATACTTAAGAGAGGCAATGAGGAAGGTGGCGCTCCAAAGAAAATGTGTGTTTGTGCTCAATTTTTCTATTTCATGGATCAGGCAAATTAGTCTTTCTATTTTCTACAGCCAGCAATTGTCTGGTAGTAAGGGGAAAAACATATAAAACTTCATAAAACATTAGCATTTTAGGAATCGCTGGTGGGTTTTTTTTTTCTTTTAAATTTTGTTTCACATAATCAACCAGGAATGTAATTCTGTTTCCAAGCAAAGAAAAAAAAGTCCTTTATAAATCACTTATAAAGCTGCACTTCATCTGACCAATCTCAAAGCTGAGATGATGCTAATGGAGACCTAAAATAGCTATTAAATAAGAATACAATGCAAAAGAATTTTTAAAAGCATCTTATTTGCAAACCTTAGCCTTTGACTCATTAGGAGAAAAATCAATGTTACCTTCGTTTACTTTATTCAATTTTCGTTTCTTGGTACTTCTAAATCTGTGCAGAATATCACCTTCACATCTGAGAGGATCATTTTTGTATCATCTGTTACAGAAATATACTGGTAAACGCAAAAGTTTTGTCACTTTTCAGTTACCAGAAATTTTGAAAAGGTAATTTTTCTTAGAGATACAAGTGCAAAGGGAAAAGGCTATCCATCAGCCTGAAGAAATAGCAAAGGTTAGCAGTTGGCCCTTGTCAACCTTGAATTCCCAAGAAACATGTCACATTCCCATTCTGATAAAAAGTTAACATCTGATCTAAAAAAAGTTTCAGGGGTATGCATTCAATTTTCAGTAAAAGTTTAATTAACTTCGGTCTCCAAGCACCTTTCAGGCTGACATGCACCATTAGCTACACATACATAAGATATTGTTTGTATCTGAGAAGAAAGGAAATGAAACTCCATTAAGATTTACCTAGAGACAGTATACATGTAGCTTTTCACATATGCTTTTGTTTAATCCCTGTAATATCTATATGAGATAAGTGCTAATAGTCTTTGTATTAGTCAGAGTTCTCCAGAGAAACAGAACCAATAGGATGTCTATTTTGATTTATATATAGAAAGAGACTTATTTTAAGGTATTGGCTCACATAATTGTGGAGGCTTGGTGAGTCAGAATCTGTTGGGGGAGGCTGATGGGCTGGAGACTAAGTAAAGACTTGCAGTTCAAGTTCAAAGGCAGTCAGACCATAGACCCAGGAAGAGAGAGAGTATTGCAGTTGAAGTCCAAAGGCTGTCTGCTGTAGAATTTCCTTTTTGTTCAGAGGAGGTCAGTCTTTTGTTGTTAACAGGCCTTCAACTGATTGGATAAGGCCCACCCACAATATGGCAAGCCATCCGCTTTCTTCAAAGCCCATCAATTTAAATGTTAATCTCGCCCAAAAACGCCCCCAACAAAACACTCAGAATCATGTTTGACCACGTATCTTTGCACCATGGTCCAGGCAAGTTGACAAAATTAATCATGGCAGTCATAGAAGAGGAAATTAAAGATCAGAGATTTTAAGCAATGTATCAAAAGTCACAGGTGTAGTTAGGGGAGAGGTCTGGAATTCATAGCATAGCCCTGACTTCATTTTATTGTAAATTTGTTTGCCCTCCTTTTCTACTTAGATTATCAGCTATACAAGGTCAGGATTCACATCTGTATTTCTCATCATTATATTACTATTACCCAACACAACTGCTGGCTCACAGTAACCACTAAAGAAATATTTGTTAAACGAATGAGTAGTTGGGAGACATTTTCTTTTTTTTTTTTTTTTTAAGATTTTATTTATTTATTTGCCAGAGAGAGAGAGAGAGGGAGAGCACAAGCAGGGAGAGCAGCAGGCAGAGGAAGAAGCAGGCCCCCTGCTGAGCAAGGAGCCTGATTAGGAACTCGATCCCAGGACCTTGGGATCATGACCTGAGCTGAAGGCGCTGAACTGACTGAGCCACCCAGGCATCCCGAGGGAGACATTTTCTATGTAGAACTCAGGTTCAGTATGTGTGCCATCCATCTTAACTATCACTTATGTTGGAAAGTCAAACATGGTGCTATGGGTTACATCACTTATTAACTGAATTAACTTATAAACTGGAAATTCCACACAAATTTAATTGATTTGTTTGTTTGTTTCATGGTTTTGTTTGGTCCACTTACGTGTCTTCTATGGAAAGCTTTACTGACTATTAACCACAGGTCAAAAATTCCCAAATGCCCCTTCCCTTCACACTCACCATCCCCACTGACCACTCTGAAGGTAACCACTTTCCTGATGTTAATGCCATAATATGGCTTTGTCTATGTTTGAACTTTATATAAATGAAACCAAAAAGTATATGGCTTCTTCCCATCAACATCATGTTTGTGAAAATCATTATTTTGTTTTTTATCAGTAGGCTGGAGAAGTATTGTAGTCATTGTTGTGTAGACTTCCACTGCTTAAATATACCACAATTGACTTATCTGATCTCTTGTAGATAAACATTTGAGTCATTTCCAGTTTTTAGCTATTGCAAAGAGTGTTATTATGAGCAATCTTGGTCTAACATTTTTGAACATATGTATGCACTTCTGTGGGTGTATTCTTATATGCAGAATTTCTGGATCATAGGGTACATATATGATTAGCTTCAGTATATACCACTAAAAAAGTTGTCCAAAGTGATCAGTGCTATTTTATACTCACACCAACCATATATGAGAATTTCATGGGCTCTCAGTATTTGTTGATACTTGGTATTATAAGATTTTTCAATTTAGCTATTTCATTCAGTGTATAGTGATACTTAATTATGGTTTTCATTTTTATTTCCTTTATGATAATTGTTGGGAACATTTTTATATGTTTATTGGCCATTTGGCTATTCCTTTTTGTAGGTTAGTTTTTGGTATTCATCGATTTGTTGAAGCCCTTTATAAATTCTAACAAATATCTATGTACTCCAAGGTCATGAATATACTCACCCATAATGTTTTAGAAGTTCTATTGTTTTACATTTCATATTTTAATCTATAATCTACTTGGAATTTATTTTTGTGTATGTGATTTCCTTTTTATTTTCATGTATATTTATATGAAAGCATTTAGCAGAAAGCCTGGCACAACAAATAAATAGCTAAATGTGAGATAAATGTAAGAAATCCACATTAGTATAACCATAAGTCTATGAAAGTGGATGGAACAAAAATGGAGATAAACCTAAACTTCAAAAAGACGGTCCTCTACATTTTGTTCATCAATAAAAAGAGAAATATCACTCACCAACTCATCAAAAAATAGGAACACTAACTTATAATAACAAAAGACTACATTATATAATCTTGATATGATATCATGATTTAGCCAACTCCCAAACCTGTGGGAAGACAATTATTTTCTATCGATATATCCTCAATCAACTTAAAATAGAGAGAGGGTACGCACAGTGTCTGCGAATCTTCCTTTTCCTTTTATCTCTCTCTTTTTAATATCATTTGTATTTTTCATAATAAAAGTAATACAGGACATTGTCAATTCTTAGCAAGTCATAAAAATACAGTTTCTAGGTATAAAATGTTCCTTCTAGGGAAATCTCAGTTGCAAATAACAATAAAAATCAATTCAATACTAAACTACAGTAAAACAAAGGAAGTGGAGCTTTGAAAATATAATCGAACAGCTTTATCACATACAGAGAAGCCTTTTTCAAAAATAAATTGTATTCTTAGTAAAAGTTGTAATACAAAGAGTAAAACTCTTTTCCTTAAAAAGAAAGAAAAAAAAGCTTTAAATTACCAGACTAAAATGGGAAGCTGGAAAAAGAAAACAAGCTCAGCATTTAGCTTTCTGGGAAAAGGAATTGCAAACAAACAAGAAAGTTTAGAAAGAAGATGCATTTAGCCTTTGCCTTTTAAAATAATGCCTTGATATTACACTGCATTTAGTTCTCACTGTAAGAACTTATCTAACCCAAGTTAATTACATTTCCAATGATAGTTGTGAGAGCAATTGCCAAGATTTACTACATAAATGACATATAAATTTAGTTGCAGAATAATTAAGTCAGAATTTCAGTCCATACATTAAGCAATGGAAGCGTAATTACATTCTTATGGATTTAAAACTTCACTTGCAATTCTTTAAAAATGGGTTCAACACAGATTCAGACTGCATTCACTTTCATTTATGACTTTCTTTTCTTTCAATTATGATAGGAAAAAATTATAATTTAAGTAGTGCTTCGTAGGCCATATCACGTTTTTTTTTTTTTTAATATACTGGGACATCTGTGTATATTTCATGTTAATGGCAGTACCAAGGAGTGGCTTTGGTGACTGGGCTGAGAGCAAGAGTTTCTGGCCTCCCAGTGAACTCCATCAGTGACTCCTCCTTTGCCTTCCCCCAGAGCCTTTTATTTAAAAAATATATCCTTGCCACATGAGTGGGGTTCGAAGACGAGCATCTTGAATTTCTAACCAGATTTCTGCTTCTAATTCCTCCTATATAAACGGATATTTAGGAGCCACCTCAGGATCCCAGTTAAATCTATGACCTCCTGTTTCCTCACTGATCTGCTCATAGGCTTCATCCACTTTATTTTTAAAATTTTACATTCCTTACTATTATCATTATAATTGTTGTTATTTTCCAGATAGCCAGATCCACTTTATATTCACCATTTTTATTCTGGAGCTAGTAACAGAGCAGGTGACACTTTTTTTATCTGTGGTATTTCATCTTTTACAGCTCCCTAGTTCCACAAGGTAGGACAAGAAACAGGTTTCTCACTCAGAGGAGGAGATTTTAGTGTACATTGTTATCAAATGGTAATCAATTGTTCTTTCATCCTCAGAAAAAAACTGCAGTTATTTAATTAGTGTATAACAAGATTGATTAAGCAATGCAGTGTCAATTAACACATCTAATGTGGAGGAAGATGATATCTAGCACTTAATTGATATCCTGTTATTCTTAAAAGTTATATGATGAATAAGAATAAAGCTAGCTAATAATTTACTTTTCTATTCTTCTCACTTGACTACCTAACAGCTAAGTTTTCTATTCCCACTGCGAAGTCTCATTTACTGTTTCTCCTAGCAACCAATTCATATTTAATTATGTCCAGGATCGGACCTACAGAGAGGAAAAAATTTAATGGTAATATCTGAATCACAAGGTAGGCAGACAAAAAGGCCCAGTTTGCATTTACGTGCTTGCTGTGTATAGAACTGAGTGACTGGGTGGGATTAACATTACTATAGTTTCGGCTGACAGCTGAGCCAATCATCGCACACACATGATTCTTGTTACTGTAAGAGAGGTCCTCGATCCAGCAGTAGACACTTTGCCTGGGAGCTTGTTAGAAATGTAAACTCTCGGGCCCCATCCCAGGCTGACCAAAATATGGGGAGTCCCAGGTCATTTGAATGTTCACAACATTTTGAGAAATGCTCAACTCTTCCTGTACTTTTAAATGCCTTACTGATGAGTCTTTCACCACCACTTCAGGAGGCGACAAAGCAAAGTGCTTGGTTGCCTCTTCTTCATCAGTACACAACCCACTTTGTTCCGAAGCTTCAAATCCCCCAAGTACAATGTTATTCCCTCACCATTTAGTCATCACAGTGTGATTATTCTTTGACATTCTCTTTGTATAATTGAAATAACAGACACTGAAGATATGACTAACCTTGGGACTAAAAATCAATGTTTACTTCTTTTCCTTCAATTTTAAAATCTCCACAAACACACCAGAGGATTCATTTCGCTTTGACTCAATAAACACTCTGAGGCACCTACTCTTGGTCAGACTTTGCTCTAGGGGCTGGAGATCCCACCCTGTGGAATTAATTCACCATCTATCGTGGAAAACAGCCTCATTAACAAAGCACCAGAATTCAAATTTGCCTGAGAAGGAGCAGAAAAGGCTTCGCAGAAGTGGTATCTGAGCTGGAGTTCTAGGAATGAATAGGAGTTTGGGTACAAGTGGGAGGGTGTTTGGGGGCAGAAAGCACAGAAGCATGGAACAGCTGGAGATGTTTTGGGAACGTGGAGTGTTATTAGGGTGGGTAAGGCTGGAGAGAAAGGCAAGGCCAACCCACAAGGATCATGATGATTAAAGATGCTAGATGGCTTTTAGACATTCCTCTAAAATTTAAAGTTTTTTTTTCCAATGTTGAGAAAACTACAGCACAGAACTAAATTCTAAGCTCTTTAGAAATGGTTCAAGAAGATTTCCAATCTTCATTTCCAGTAACATCCATGAAATCTTAGCATTATTTGTAATCTTGAAATAGTAGCTTCTGACTTGTTAACCACCTCGAACTCTTTTTCTGATTAAAATGGCTCACAGAGAGTTCGTGGTTTTCAAGATTTTCTATACCAAAAGTATTGAACTCATTAGGCATGACCTTTATGATGCAAATGATGGATGCATTGTTTGCATAAGAATTTTGGAAATATTGACTGTCTTTGAAGACCTCGAGGTCAGGAACCATCGATTTCATCTAGAACAATCCTTGTTTGGGTACAGAACGTTCCCTTCAGCCCCCTGAGCAGTTCAGAGCTTCTCTCCTACCCCCAGCTCCCTCATCTATCTCTACAGATGCCTGTGCCAATAATTTTAAAATTGCTTAAACTTAAGCATGCCTGAGGGACAGGGTCCAAGAAGACAAACTGTCACCTAATAAAATGGAGAGAATTCATATAAGTAGAAAGATCCAACAAATGTCTTAGTACCTGTAATAGGGTTTTTTTGTTTTTGTTTTTGTGTTTTCTTCTTCATCTGGTCATTCTCCTCCCACAATCTCACAATCTCCTTAAGCTGCTTTAAGGAAAGATCCCTTAAGAGAGAGTCTATTTCAAACCCATTTCTGTATCTCTAGCCCTTAGCCCCGTGCTTGACATAGTAACCACTTAGTACACTTCCATTGAGTTACTTGAATAATAAAATACGCCTAGCATCACAATTTACATCCCTGTTTATTTACTTCTGCTTTCAGGCATTATTTGCTAGGTTTACACCTTTCTTTTTTTATGTGTGTGTCAATTTCTTGTTTCCTTTTGAGAATAGGGGAGGAGGAGATGTTTTTATCTAAATCTGTGATTAAATATAATTCTTGGAGGAGATGTTTTTAACAACGTGTGGCCAATAAACCTACCAAACCCCTCAGGCCCCTACATTCCAGGGGAAAACGGATGCTGAGGCAAAAGAGTAGTCTTGAGTATGGAAAAAAAGATGAAACAAAGGAATGCCAGTGTAGCCTCCCTATGGGTTACAAGGAGGAAGTCTGAGGCAGGCACTTCCCGCAGGCTGAAATCATAGAGTTCAGCTAAATAATCCTCAAAGGTACTGCTTGGAGTTTAAGAAGGTGGATTTTAAGACAACTAAAGGAGTCATTGTTTTACACAGCAGAACTAAATGTTTTCAATTGTTAGGCCCAGAAGTCTGCACAGGCCAAGAGCATAAATAGGCTAAGGTTTAAGATCAAGTAGAGCTAATAGTACTCATACATTGGCATCATGCCTCACAACCAAAGTGCTTTCATGTTCTTTATCTTCCTTGGATTCTAAGACTCACAAACTATCTAGAAGATGAATATTCTTATCTTCATTTTGCAGATGAGGAAACATAAGCTCAAAAGGGGGAAAGAACTTATCCAAAGTCACATCGATTTTAAGCAGCAGAGTGAGATGAAAATTTGGGTTATTACCACTAACCAATCAGGAATGTTGAAAGAAATGCGGGGGAAGGAGGCCATAGATGGATGGCAGGGATGTGAAAGGGAAGGAGTCATTCTCCTCCCATTTTATGATTAGGTTAGGGGAAGATGACAATTCTTAAGCTTTGAGTTGGCTCAGTGCAGGCCACTAGTATCCTGGGAGGTATTCAGAGGTGTTTCACCAAAAAAGAACTCCATATTGAAAATAATAATAATTTAGGGGCACCTGGGTGGCTCAGTCAGTTAAGCATCTGACTTTGGCGCAGGTCATGATCTCAGGGTCCTAGAACTGAGTCCTGCATCCAGTTCCTTGCTCAGCAGGGAGTCTGCTTATCCCTCTCCAGCTCCCTCTGCCCCTCCCCCCGCTTGTGCTCTGTCTCTCTCTCTCTCTGAAATAAATAAACAAAATCTTTTAAGATAATAATAATTTAAGGAAATTAAAATGATGTATATAACAAATAACTCTCTGAACTTTTAATATGCAGAATACATTGTATACTTCCAGGAGGCTGGCTATGTCATAGTCAGCATTTCCCAAACATTTTATTTTCATAGATGGCTATAAACATCTTGCTGAAACTATGAAACCAGAGGAATGGTGAGCTAGCAGAATGATAAATCTGAGCATGTGTGGCATGATGCTAAAGACAGAAGCACAACACTGATGCAGTGGCCTTGCCCTTCTCTGCAGGGGACTACAGAGGCTTACAGAAGCAGCATCCCTCCAGATCATCTCTTTGAAACAAGCTTCAAGCAGGATGTTCTTTCTCTTACTCTCCAGCTCATGGCTACCTGAATACTCAAGTTTGTATCAAGCACTATACCTTCGACCTTCAGGCAAATGACTCCATCTACTATTATTCCCCATACATACAGTTTATGAAAAAGTCAACTGTGGACATTTATTATACGATTACTTTCTGTGCCTCCCTCACACATAGCAATTCAAAAGTGAATGAATGAATAAATGAATGAATGAATGTCATTCCATAAGATCTGGAATGAAGTCTTTGGTCATTTGCAATCAAGAAGTCCTTGGTCATTTGCAATCAATCTAAAAATGCCAAGGTAATTTTTCTTTCTTTTTATTTAAAGGGGCAGAAAAGGGGCGCCTGGGTGGCTCAGTCAGTTAAACATCTACCTTCTGCTCAGGTCATGATCCCAGAGTCCTGGGATCCTGGGATCGAGCCCCACATCGGGCTCCCTGCTCATCGGGGAGCCTGATTCTCCTTCTCCTTTTGCCGCTCCCCTGCTTGTGCTCTCTCATGCTCTCTCTCTCAAATAAATAAAATCTTAAAAAAAAATAAAGGGGCAGAAAAGTGGTCAACAATAAGAAAGTTTTCCCAATATTTTCTGACAATTTCAACCTTAGGATTTAATCACTTCTATATTAGGTCTCCCTTTATAATTCAATTTCAGTTTAATTTGTAACTGTATTTCTTTATTCATGAACACTGAGTAACAACCAAAGATCAAGGATGGTGCATAAAGGCAGAACTTGGGGGGTGTCTGAAGGACACCATGCTGGTGGTCCTGTGTAATTTACCATCATATCGCATGCTTTAAGAATGGACTCTGGAATATTCACTATGTGCACTAATAATCATAGTAATGGTGACAACATCAATTATTATTGGAATAGTCACCACTTTTTGAGGAATCACCAAATCCCAGGCACTATTCTAAGCAATATGCCTGTATTAAGTCATTTATCTTCACAACAACGCTAATGAAGTAGCTGTCCATTCCTTTACAGAGTGAAAGGAACTGACGGTCAGAGCGGTTAAGTAATTTGCCCAAGTTCACACAGCCAATCAATGTAAGTCAACAGGCTAATGCACTCAAAAAGCCACATGTTAGAGAACAGAAAGCACCCATTACAGAGTCTGGGGACATTGGCTTTGCCTTGAGTCAACACCAACCTCTCAGTTCCTCCAGCTGCAACATGAAGACATTCACACTAGAATGAGATCCTTCAAGGTCTAAAATTCAAACAAGTCTAGATTGAGGGTTAGAAGAGTGAAGGTGCAGGGGCCACCCTCACGTTGAGAACTTCTGATGGGAAAAAAATGCAAATTTCCTTTGGGGCTTCATATTTTATGATTATTGCCTTAAGGAGGTGGGGTTTTGTTTTCTAAGGGTCCTATTTCTCCAAATAAAAACAAATGAAATGTCTATTGTAACAGGTGGCCCTTTGTAGGAAAAGCACCAAAACAGAAGTAGCAACAGCTGCAGAGGAGGGTGTTTTGAGCCACATATTAAAATGAAGCATCATTTGTTTTTATGAAGAGATGTTTATTTTGTGATAATGGATACAATTAATAGCAACATATGCTGCAGGGTGCATCCCCATCAGTAATTAATGTAGCATTAATTTAGATGCTTTTAAGAAAATGTAATAAATCTGTAAAAACAACAGAGCTTCCATACTCCTCTCACCCGTAAACTGGCTGTTTCATTGATGGAGCCCCAGCCTTAATCTGAGGTCTCATACCTCATGCAGGTTCTTCAGCCTGAACCTGATCCCAATAACAATGATGAAGGAAAGTGCTTTGTGCTTCTAATTGAAAAGTGTAGGCATTTTGAACAGAGATCCAGGGGAGTGAGCAGTAATTATTTAACTTAAGAACATCTGTGAACTGACACCATTAATGCTCATCTACCTTCGTTTACACCCGCAGCAATATGGCTGTTTTCAGCAAAATTTAAATTACAGAAAACTGGAATTAAATATAAAAGTGAAGATCATCGCATGAGAAATGATACTGTAGCTGGCGACAAAAGGCACATCCTGGCTGGACTAATAGGGTTTTAAAAGCATCATTCCATAACTCAGAGGCTGGGGGATAAAGGATAACTCAGGAGGATTCAGCAACAGCCCCACTCTTCCTGTCAGAACCAAGGACTGCAACTTGGCCTAAGATCTGTCTGGTTTTAACACCAAAAGTACGCCTCTCTGCCTGGTCCTTTTCCATTTGAGTTTGTTTATTAATAATTCCTGATGCAAACTTTTCCTTCTCCTCAACCCCAGGGTCACTCGTTCCCAGACTGTATTTGGCCAGACAAACCTCAGGATTAAGAAACCCACGTGATTTGGGCATTTATACACCCAAGTCTATTGGATCCTGTTGAACTCCATATGCCCCGGAACATGCAAAGGGGACAACATGGAGGTGTGGCAGGCACTTTCTTTGAGCATATCAGCTCCCTCTCTGCAAAAGGCCAAGGCTTTATCATCTGCAAGATCTCAAAGGTCAACTTCTTTTTTTTAAGATTTTTATGTATTTCTTTGAGAGAGAGAGTGAGTGAGACAGCACAAATGGGGGAAGGGAGAGGGAGAAGCAGACTCCCCTGCTGAGCAGGGAGCCCAGTGTGGGGCAATCCCAACACCCTGGGATCATGACTTGAGTCTGAGCCGAAGGCAGATGCTTAACTGACTGAGCCACCCAGGCGCCCCTCAAAGGTCTGCTTCTAAGATCAGAAAAATTCCATCACTTGAAGTCCTAGCAGTAAATGTCTCATCTGGTCCTGCCCACTCTTAGTTTTAGCTCTAGACTCAATATGGGTTAATGAACAGAATGCTAAACAAGGAGATAGAAAATCTATTCTCTACTCTTTGATACTCAGAGTGCATCCTGGAGCAGCAGTAGAGATGTCATCTGGGGGTATGTTGGAAACAGAATCCCACCACTGCCACCACCATCACCAACCCAAAATCAGAATCTGCAAGATCCCCACATGGTTCCAATGCACATTAAAATCTGGACAGCCTGACACCCATCTCAGCCCTGCTCCCAGCTAACTAGGAATTTAGAAGTCATACAGACCTTTAAAATACCATTCATGTTTTTAGAGATGATGAGCCCTCATCATCTATGTTGCAAACCAGACACTATTCTAATGAGATAATGGATATGAAAGCCCTAGAAAAATGACAAAGGGCTAGACTGATGTAGGGTATTATTGAATTTTTCTAAGGAAAATTAACTATAATATTTGATGAGGTTATTTCTAATATGAGCTCATCAGTTGTAATGATGTCCCATAACCCCAGAACTGACAACTTCATCTACTCCAAAGCTTGAAAAAAATACCTATACATAAGCTCACTCTCCTCTAGTTCTTATGCCAGCTTGGATCTCCTCTCTCCTGAGTTTTAGACGCATACATTAGACTGTCTTTTGGACACCCATCAGGTTTTTTCACAACCTCCTCCAACTGCACAGTCTGAAATGGAACCTATCCTCAGCAAGCCTGAAACCTGCTCCCGTCTCCTGGCCCAGTAAATGACCCACCTTCAACCCACTTGCTCAAGTCAAAAACCTGGGGTCATCCTTCACTCCTCTCCTTCTATCCCAGCGTGTCCAATCACATCTCCTTTTGACTTACCTCCTTACCTCCTAACATTGCTTGAACCCATTCTCTTTAACCCTCTTGCTCCCAACCTAGTCTGCAAGTTACTGTCTTCTCATTGCAAGAATGGCGGCAATGGCCCGCTCTATGGGTCCACCAGTCTGCAGTCCTGCCCACAAGCTAAAATGATCTTTCTCAAACATGGATCCATCACTGTTACTGCTCTGCTAAAGCCCCTTCCATGGCTCCTCATTACTTGGACAAGAGCCAGACTCCTCCATGTGGCATACCAGGACCTTTCATACCCTGGCCCAGATATAACGCCTCACCTCATTTTTTTTTTTGCTCCCCCATCCTGCCTTGTATTAGAGCAAAATGGAATCACTAACAGTTTCACCAGACAAACCCACTCCCTCTCCCCTGTGCATGTCCTCCTGGGCTGCTCCCAGGCTGGCATGCCCTCCTCCCAAAACTCCACCCAGCCTTGTGCTGCCCAGCCTTCAAAATTCACTCCGCTCAACCTTCCCATAGCAGGAGCTCTTCTCTAACTCTTCCTTCCTATAGATTTTTTAAAACATTTTATTTCTGCTCACAGTTCCCCACGTTCAACTTTACCCAACAACAACATAAGGAGACAGAGAGAAAAGCTTACAAGTATAGGTTACAGAATATCAGCTCTGCCCTTCACCAACAATGTGAATGCAAATAACTTCCATAACTGGGTGGCTCCTCATTTTCCCTATCTATAACAGGGCAATGAGAGCTCAAGCTCTTTGAGATCTGGAACTTGAGCAGACGGATGAATCAGAGCCAGATGACCTGGTTCTCATTTCCGCTCTGGAACTACTAGCTCTGTGATGGTGGACGAATTTCTTCACCTTTCTGAGCCTGTTTCCTTACCTGCACTGTGGGGCAGAAATAGCACCGACCCATAGAGTTAGGAGAATAAATTAAGTAAAGCGCTTAGATGCTCACCTGCAATTTAATAAGAGCTTGATGGAAAAATATTAGCTATTGGTATTGCTTTGATTTCTGTTGTTTTTTTTTCTTTTTGTTTTGTATTTTCAATGTCTAATAAAGTACCTCACAGATGCTGAGTAAAAGGCTACTGAATGGCTATGAATGAATGACCTCATTAGCCAATCCACAGGATTAAATCTAAAACTGACTCAGCTTTGGGAAATTCAGCTTCCTTTCTTCCCAAATTCCATTTGCAGCAGACAGTAAGCAATTGCTGACACTGAAATTGTATTTCTCTGCTTCAATCACAGTGAGGTTGACAGCATTTTTCCCTCAGGAATCAGACTAGTGGGAACTACAGCTTGGCCACTGCAGGTATGAACTCAGGCTGCCAAGATCTGTGCACTAAGTGTTGCAGCCCTTCTCCCCTTCCCTGTCACAGTGAGATTCCCAGTGGCGGGGCCTCGATGCCCCCTGCAGTCCCCGTGGGGTGAGATCAGGGTAGGGACTCCCACAGAGCAGCCCACAATGCTGGTGTTGGGGTCTGGTTGTCCTCCCATGTTCTCTTTTCCCACTAGAGAAACCAGAGGCTCAGACAGGACCTCTCCACATGGTGCTGCACTGGCCTACGGGAGGGGCAATGTGGCCAACACGTAGCCATTTCTCTTATTCTTCTAATGCAGTCGGTCTCGGTCTCTGCGGTGCAGGGGGGCTTCAGCCTCATCCCTGTGTTGCTCTGGGGGAAATTAGCTCAGCCTGATTGTCCTCAGGTGCTCTGTTTTTGAAAAGTTGTTAGCTGTTCCTCTTGTGAGGGGAAGTGATGTCAGGAACAATCTCTGCCAACATCTTGGTGATGTCACTCCCTACCCCATTCTTTTTTTAAAACACGTTGGTAAGCTGCATTAAGTCAAAACTGCATCCATAAAGCTGTTTGGCCTGACTTGAGGAAATAAATTCAAGGAAGCTTCGGAATATATCTTGGAAAACGAGGAGAATGAACTTCTCTTAACAGGAAAATGGTGCTTTTGTCTGCCTGGTGCAGCATCCAATTCCACATCTTACTCTATGCTGGGTACCTCCAAAAGGAACATCTGGGAATTTGTCATAACTCTGCTCTGTGTGTGTGTGTGTGTGTGTGCACATGTGCATGTTCATGTGCGTGTTCGTGTGTGTGTGTGTGTGTGTTGTGAGCATGGGGAAGGAGAAGAGTCAATGGACAGCTCATCTCCAGGTGGGATATATATTTTCCTCTTTACGCTTTTCTGTACTTGATCCTATTTCCTGCAATGTAAATGCATTAAATAAGCAGGAAATATTCTTTCTTCCATGAGTGCACCAAGCTTTTTCCCACCTTTTGGCTTCTGTGAATGATGTGATATTGTCTGGAAAATTCTCACCATACCCACTACTCCAGAGCAGCCTCTCCACCAATCCTTCCTCCTGTAACTTAGTCTTCTGGTCCTGATTATATTCTTGCATCACACCCTTCATTTACCTTCACAAATGACTCACCATTTACATATAATTGTTATTGTTGTTGTTTCTGTTATTAAATGTGAAGCATCTGTCTTCCTTCTTAGACAGGAACTTCTGAGGAACCAGGAGCCAGCTGTCTTCCCCAGCATGTAACACAGCCTCATCACAACATCCATAGCATGTGAATGAACAAATGCCCCCCTGCATAGGCCACATGTAACTTAAGGAACATACCTGGCCCACTCCAGAAGTTATTGCTATGACCATTAGGACACAGAAAGCACCTGGGCCCAAGAGGAGCCAGACAAGTCTTCAGGGAGGAGGTCATAATGGAGTTCCTTCCCCCTTCAAGGAGGAAGCAGGACTTCAGACGGGTCCAGGGATTCAACAGATTTCAAGGCACTAAACCCAGGGCTTGATAGAAGTTGGCCAGTGAGGAGTAGAGTAGATTTAGTAGATGCGGCAGTGCCCCACTCACCCTTGTCACCACAGTGCAAGTTGCCTAACTTCCACCTGACCCAACACCTGATGGGATTTGCCTGAAAGCTCTCTCCCTGGCTGCTAGCTCTGCCTGTACACACAAGACAGAAGTGTGGGGAATTGGTTCCTAGCCTTCAATCAATGGCTGATCAAGGTTGGTGTGGAAATATTCCCGCTTCCTTGACCTTCAGTGGAACAACACTTGGATTTGTGTTCTCTCCCTGCTCTCAGATTTGCTCAGCAGGGATAAGCAACAGAGTGTTGCCCCTATACCAGTGCTAAGGAGGGACCTGTGCCTTCCCTGGACCAGACGTTGTATAAGCTACTGCAGATATAAGAAAGTATAAGATTCGAGCACAGTTGCTGCCAAAGAACTCAAAGTCAGTCATGGTGACAGATATATGGACAGATCATTATAAACGTGACACAGAGCAGTGACGACAATGACAAAGGAGTATGCAGAAGGCACAAATATGTCTCCAAAAGGCTCAAACTCCCAGTGTACTGCAGGAAGAAGAGGATGCTGAGCACCTCCCCACAGTCACAATGAGCACTTCATGCCTGGCATCCTCATTCTCAAACATACAAATTGCCTAGTACTTGTGCCCTCCACAAAGAGCATAGGATAGGAAAGAATGAGGTGCAGTTGGCATTCCGAGATGCCTGGTGAGGATTTGAAAAATTGCTAGTTTCAAAACCCCACAAAGCTCCCTGGGGCATGAGAGTTCCTTTTAAGGAGCAGAGAACCAGGCAAGTTTTATATTACACAATGTAAAATAGCCACCTTAGCTCCCTTGTCTACTCCATAGTGACAGCAGACGTAATGCTTTCTTAGAGTCAAGTCGTTTGACTCATCTTGAAATTGTACTTCTATGATTTAAAAAAAAAAAAACATTTAGAGTACATAAAAGGTTTTTGTGGTTCAAAAATTCAATGACAAAATCAAATTTGATATTGAGCAAATTAAATTTCTATTGAGGCATCTTGAAAGAATGAAATGTTATTGTACACTATAGCTACACACAGCCTAAATTCTATATAAATATAACCCAAAGGGATTTTTTTTCATGATTCAAACACCATGAAGAGCTTCTAAAATTATCTTGACAAGCTGTAATTATTTCTAGATTTCATTAAGCTTCCGGGCTCCACTTTTTGCTCTCCCTTTATGTTTGTCACAAAGGAGGCAAAAACATATCCTGGAATGAAGCATGGACTGTATTCATTTTCTAGAGCTGCTATGACAAAGTACCACAAAGTGTGTGGTTTAAACAACAGAAATTTATTGTCCCATAGTTCTGGTGCCTGCAGGGTTAGTTCTTTCTGAGGCTGTGAGGAAGAATCTACCTGTTGCATGCCTCTCCCTTAGCTTTTTGTGGTTTGCTGGCAATCTTTGGCATTCCTTGCATGTAGAAGCATTATTACTGATCTCTGTCTTCATGTTCACCCAGTGTTCTCCCTGTGTTCATGTCTGTCTCCAAATTTCCTTTTTTTTTAAAGATTTTATTTATTTATTTGATAGAGAGAGAGCACAAGTAGGCAGAGCAGCAGGCAGAGGGAGAAGGAGAAGCAGACTCCCCGCTGAGGAGGGAACCGGATGTGGGGCTCAATCCCAGGACTCCGGGATCATGACCTGAGCCAAAGGCAGATGCCCAACTGACTGAGCCACCCAGGCGCCCCACCCAAATTTCCCTTTTTTATAAAGACACCAGTCATGAGGATTGGAACTTACCCTAATGACCTCATTTTAACTTGATTAACTCTGTAAAGACCTTCACTCTAAGTAAGGTTACACTCTAAACTATTAGAGTTAGTACTTCAATGCATGAATTTGAAGAGACACAATTCAACACTCAACAGAAGCTAGCATTTGTGGAAAATCTCCTTCATAAGAGACCGAGTTCTAGTTATATTGCTCATTTTATTTTTTCAACACTTTTTGAAATACATTTCATTGTTACCATTTTGTAGTTTGCTTCCTCATTCCTTCAACAAATATTTTTTGAGCATCCACTATGTGCCAGGAACTCTGGGTGAGATAGACAGGTCTCTATGGTTTGTATAGATTTTCACCTTTGTACCACATCCCTTAATGTATAGTCTTAAATGTTAAAAGATAAAGAACAAATGCAAATTTAAGAGGAACATAAAACTTTTCTCAAGATTAACATCATCAAAAATAGAGGTTGAAGTATCAAATCAAATATCTCTATGGCACCTTAAAGGCCTCTTGTGCCACCAAACACAATGATAAGAGAGTAGATGAAACAATTTTTTAAACCCTATTTGATTCTTTATTTATTAGATATGAAGACTATTCTCAAAATGTGTTAATTGAGGAGGAATGCTTGCAAAAAGCCCTCTCATATATTTTTTTGCCACTCATATTTTTATTTAGAAATAAGACATGAAAGTTATCTCTACTGTACTTGAGTTTCTTAGCATTAAATTTAATAATTTCAAACATTGGTCAGCCAAAGAAATTTAGGTCTTTCTGATGTTGGAACATATAGGTCTAACATTTTAACATGCATTCATTCCCAACACAAAACAAAATGAATGTCATTTCAAAATTCATTCATTGACAAATCATTTGTCTACAGACATGATGACCACTAACAAAAACTGCATATATTATTTGTTACATGGCAAAATATTTTCAAGTTTGTTGTATAATTTAATAATTTACAATTATATTATGTATAGTAAATGTTTTTTAAAAAATGAACTGTATAGTACAATATTAACATACAGAGCTAAAATAAATGTTTTTATTTAAAATCACTTCATCACAAATCAACTGAAATTATGAAGGAATAAACTAATGGGTACATCCCTTTGAAAGGTGTTAGGGAATCAAAAATAGTCCAGGAAATATAAAGGAGTGAAAAATTCACTTTCTAAATGCTAATTGGACTAGTCAATCTCCCTTAAAAGTCTTCACAAGCTTCACATCCCCTCCAGATGAAATGCAACCTCCTTGGCAAAATGAAAGAGCATGGTATTCATGATCTTGACCAGTTTGCCCTCTCTGACTCCTCTCCCACCACACACACACACACACACACACACACACACACACACATGAATGCACACATGCATGCACACACACGCACACACACACGTCATGCACAGACATATATACACACTACTCCCCTGTTAACATCAACCCATTTCTACTCTTTGGACTAAGCATGCTGACATTTTTCACACCTCTGTGTTTCAAGACAAGGTGTTCTCTCTCTCTGAAAACACTCCTATTCCTCATCTGCCCGTGGAATCCCCAAACACCACTCAAGCTTGACCCCCTCTGTTAAACTTCTATGCATCCCACCCTCCCTATCTCTAGTAAATTAATCCTTTCCTCCTCCTCCAAGCAACCTCGGTTCCCAGTTCTGTAAAGAATTCTATGGATGAAATTGCCCTCAATAGTGAATGTGTCGGTGAGCTCCAGGACTCCTTGAGGGCAAAAACCAAAGTCATTCTCTAGCGGATGCCTGTATGATGGACTGGATGGATACATAAGTAACCAAGTGGATGTGCCTCAGGTCCCTCATCTGGAAGCTTGGAATATCATTGCTCCAGACCACACGGGGCTGTGCTGAGGATGGGGTTGGAGGATATGCATGGGAATAGCCACATTCCTGTTAGAAAACATGGGCCCTGTAGGCAACGATTACTTGATCTGCCTGACTACTGATTTCTGTTTTTTTAAGAAAACTTTTGTTTGCCCCAGAGTTTATTCCAACTACAAATGCTTTGAAATTCTCACAGTATAACTACAGACCCCAGCAGTCACCCATAAGTGTTTTCGTGAGCAACTTCTATGAGCCCCTCAGTATTTTAGATGCTGGGGACAGTCCTCTCCCTCCCTCACAGAGATTGCCATCCAGAGTGAGGTGAAAAGAAACATGTCCCACCCACAGGTTTATTTCTTTGACTTCATTTCTCAAAGTATAGTTTTTTTTTCTTTTTTTTTTTAAGTTTTCTAATTGGAACCTAATTATCAGTAATGAATTGTGTGGTGGGTGATTTGCAGTATATAACGAACATCTGGTATAATGTGCTAAATCTCATATAGTCCACTTTTTACTGACCAAACACGGGGCTGTGGAGTACTCTTTATTCTGATCCATTTGAGTTTCTTTAGAGAATGGCACGAACAAAATTCCAAATTAAAGAATAAAATGGGACATTTAAATAGCTGATAAAGTAAAATATGCTTTCTGAATATCTTTTTCATTTTTTTATCAGTTGGTGCCATAGCAATGTTAGTAGTATGAAATAGACTATATATTTTAAAACTCTCTTAAATAGACTATATCATAGATTAGACCAGCCCAGACCAAATGTCTCTGGTAGCATTTTATATAGATATTTAATATAAATGGCTGAGTCTCAAGGCTGATGAGTTTTTCATTTGTTTCTAATGAGCAAGATGTGCTTAACATTACCCTGCATTACAGCCTAGAGTTTTATAAAATCTGATTCTGTGATTCAGCTAGAGTGAAACAGACTTAAGAAAGGATCAGACTTAAATCCTTTGAACCGGCCTCCAGCTATCTAATAAGAGACCTGGCAGATTGTTTTGGCTAAATGTGAAGCCATTCAAATCCTCCGCAAGTATTTTAAATCTGTGTTTGATATTAAAGGCCACATGCCTAATAATTAGCCATGTGTTAAAATTCTGGGATTTTGATTCCCCAGCAGGAGAGATGAGTCTTACATAGTATCTGCCCTGGTCTCTCTGAATGAAGAGACTTACCTATTACACACCTGGCTAGTAGAGACAAACTGTGCTGGGGAAGCGGGGCAAAAATTCCCACATAAATCCATATTTAGATTGGGTTTAGAGACAAGCTTCAAATTTTCTACCCTCATATAACTATCTACTGTATATTCTAATCAGTGTCTTACTATGTCTTTTAAATTAGGCAAACAGGAAGTAAGTATGATATTTCATTTTTCAAAGATTGGCTATTTTTCAATAGCCTTAAATAGCTATCTAATTGGTGAGATTATTTCTAGGGCTGAGGAATAGGCTATCAATAAAAATAATGAAGAGTTTGTGGTAATTACAGGGGCCTGTGTTAGTACATACTTCTTTTTCCTTCCCCTGAAATATGTCATGCAATTATTTATCCATGAAGTGAAAGAAATGGTTATTAAACCTTTATTAAGGAGGTTGGGGACAGGTTATTCTCCCACTAAAAAGTTTAATGGTTTTTAAACCAAACAACCTTTAAAGTGTGGTGACACATGGATAGACTAATGAAATTCCATAAGATGACTTATAGGCTGGTAACAAATAGTGCGCCCCACCAGCCTCAAATAAATAACTCTTTGGATGTAAACACCTTTCATCCTGAAGAAATCATTTTAAACTGAAACTTTATATGCACATATTCTTTTGTTGACTGAGCTCTTATTATATGCCTACCATGGTTACCCAGAGCGGAAAGAACGAATTATGGTCCTTATCTGTATACTCTCTATGCCTTATTTGGGAGACAACACATAGCTTGTGGACTAAATGAAGGCATGCAAACTGTGAGATCAAGGGGAGACTCATCTTCAGCAAAGAGGTGATTAAAAATGAAGAGAAGTGTTGGTGAGAGCCTTAGAAGATAAGTGAGTTTTGAGCTCCAAAAAGGAAGATGGGTAAAATCTTGCAGAAAATTAAATGGATCTTCCAGATGGGGAAAGAACTGAGACTATCACAAAAAAAAAAAAAAAAAAGAAAAGAAAAGAGAGAGACCTGTGCTCTGAGTGGGTTCAGTATTATCTGATGGAGCCAAAGGGGAGGAGGAGACAATTCACACACAGGAATAGAGGGTAGTAGGGCTAAATAGGTACAGTAACATCAAATTAAAAAGGGCTTTGAAAGACAAGCCAATTTCTAATTTGTTTTTATTCATTTTTGTTTTTTGCTTATATTATACAATTTTTCAGAAAAAAAGAGCACACTGATTCTATGATCAATTTGTATAATCATGAGCAAGTACTTTAATATTGCCAGGCCTCTAAGTTTATCATGTACACATTGATCTACTGGCATAAGGCCCTTTGATATCTCTATCTCCTATAAAAGTCCATGAGCTTAAAATTCAAAGAGCCTTACCAATACAACATGACAGCAAAAGGATATTGGATTCAACACAATGCAGGGACTCACAGATCTACTTGATCTGGAAGAAGTCACTTACCATACAACAAAAGGATGGAACTATGGGGGTTATGCATGAGTCATCGCCTTTCCATGGCTCTATGGCTCTATCTCTCCACCAAACACATTGAGTCCTGCTCTATGCCAGGAAGCGTGCTCATCATTGGATGTGAAGTCAAGGCTATATTCATTTTCAAAATAAGTAACCAGGGTTCAGAGAAAGTAACGCCAAAGTCATGCAACCAGTGAGGGGTCAACTTGTCATTCAAACCAAGTCAATTCCATTCCAGAATCTACTTATTATATACCCTTTAAATTTTTTTTATTTCCCTCATTTTTTTAACCTTATTATGTTATGTTAGTCACCATACAATACATCATTAGTTTTTGATGTGGTGATCCACGATCCATTGTTTTCGTATAACACCCAGTGCTCCATGCAGTACGTGCCCTCCTTAATACCCATCACTGGGCTAACCAATCCCCCCACCCCCCTCCCCTCTAAAACCCTGTTTGTTTCTCAGAGTCCATAGCCTCTCATGGTTCATCTCTCCCTCCAATTACCCCCCTCATTTTTCCCTTCCTTCTCCTAATGTCCTCCACGCTATTCCTTACATCCCACAAATAAGTGAAACCATATGATAATTGACTTTCTCTGCTTGACTTATTTCACTTAGCATCATCTCCTCCAGTCCCATCCATGTTGAGGTAAAAGTTGGGTATTCATCCTTTCTGATGGCTGAGTAATATTCCATTGTATATATGGGCCACATCTTCTTTATCCATTCATCTGTTGAAGGGCATCTCGGCTCTTTCCACAGTTTGGCTATTGCAGACATTGCTGCTATGAACATTGTGGTGCATATGGCCCTTCTTTTCACTACATCTGTATCTTTGGGGTAAATACCCAGGAGTGCAATTGCTGGGTCATAGGGTAGCTCTATTTTTAACTTTTTGAGGAACCTCCACACTTTCTCCACAACCTCTCCAATATTTGTTGTTTCTTTCCCTGTCCATTTTTGCCATTCTAACTGGTGTAAGGTGGTATCTCAATGCGGTTTTGATTTGAATTTCCCCAATGGCTATGATGATGAACATTTTTTCATGTGTCTGTTAGCCATTTGTATGTCTTCAGAGAAGTGTCTGTTCATATCTTCTGCTCACTTTTTGACTTGATTATTTGTTTTTTGGGTGTTGAGTTTGAGAAGTTCTTTCTAGATCTTGGATACCAGCCCTTTATCTGTAGTGTCATTTGCAAATATCTTCTCCTATTCTGTGGGTTGCCTCTTTGTTTTGTTGACTGTTTCCTTTGCTGTGCAGAAGCTTTTTATCTTCATGAAGTCCCAAAAGTTCATTTTTGCTTTTGTTTCACTAGCTTTTGGAGATGTATCTTGAAAGAAGTTGCTGTGGGCAATGTCAAAGAGGTTACTGTCTATGTTCTCCTCTAGGATTTTGATGGATTACTGTCTCACATTGAGGTCTTTCATCCACTTTGAGTTTATCTTTGTGAATGGTGTTAGAGAATGGTCGAGTTTCATTCTTCTGCATGTGGCTGTCCAATTTTCCCAGCACCATTTATTGAAGAGACTGTCTTTTTTCCATTCCATGTTTTTTCCTGCTTTGTCAAAGATTATTTTACCATAGAGTTTAGGGTCCATATCTTTAAAGTTTCTTTAGTGAAGGTCTAGTAAATAAACCTCTCAGATTTATTCTCTTAAACCTAAAAATTCCTATATTGCACCCTTGTTCTTGACAGATTTCTGGGTCTACAATTCAAGGTCCACAGTTATTTTTTTTTAGAACTGTGAGGCATTCACTTTCTTCTGGTTTTCATTGTTGCTGTTGAAGAATCTATTATCAATGGAATTTTTCTGTAGCATTTTCTTTTTTTATGATAGTCTCTGTGTTGAGTCTTCTGAAATTTTACCACATTGTGTAAGTATGAATTTCTTTTTGTTTATTCTGTATGGTTAATGTCATGTTTCTGAACCATTAGCTCTTCAATTACCACCTCATCCATATTCCCAATTTTTGCATTCTGGAAATCTGATTTGAAATATTGTAAACTTTCTCAAGATATCCATCATGACTTTTAGCTCTTTTTTCTTATTTTTTTTTCTTATTCCCTAGTCTTTCTATGTTGCATTCTGGATAATTTCCTTAATCACTAATGCCCTCTAATCTATATCTAAGTTGCTTCATTCATTCATTGAGTTTTACACTTCAACAACTATATTTTTGATGTCTAAAGTTCTAATTCTTTTGCAAACTTCCTTGGTAATTTTTGATAGATTTTGGTCATTTGTTTATTTCTTTAAATGTATTAAATTTAAATTTACTTATTTAAATTTTAAAATTTTTATGTTTTTATAGATTTCATGAACAGATTATTTCATATATCCAAAGACTTTGGAAGTTGTAACATGCTTTTTTGAGAAAACAAAACAGAACAAAAACCTGTTGCCCTTTGTCAATGGTGTGTTTTTTTTTTCTTATGTGTTTGGTAAATTGTGGTAGTAGTTTCATAGCATATTGAACTTAATTTATGAAAATATGTAGGGCCCAATTGGGGATGTTCTTCTGTAGAAATAGTGATATTTTCTTCTGCCAAAGTCCAAATAGTGTTCATTGACCTGGACCAAATAGCTTTTTAGATAGTCCTAGTTTAATTTGGTTATATCAGATTCAGTTCTCCACCTGGTCTAGGATCTAAGACTTTATCATTTGATCTTGATTACAGAAGTGATATTTCCCTTTCCCACAGCCTGGTGGTGTTCATTTACAAGCACTTCTTAGAAGGTGCTTTCTGCCATTTTTCCTTGCTTAGACTTCCCTTCTTGGAGACATTATTGACTTCCCCACCCTTCACATTTGGTCAGCTGCCAAAAATTATCAATATTTCCTTCACAGTACCTTCTTATTTGTCTTTTCCTTTCTAGAACCTGTGACCCTCTTACCACGCATATTTTCTTCCATAGTACTATGAACTTCCTCAGTGGAAACATCTTTATGTCACTTAGCCCCCTCTTTATCGTCACTGACACAACATGACCAGATCATGTTTCCCCAAGCAGCTATTTGTGAATTTACTGCTTAAAAGCTTTGAATTTACCACCATCAACTATAGCAGGCTTCAGCAGAGTTTTATTGGGACATAGCTTCACCTAACTCATTCTCCTATTGTCTATGGCTCCTTTTGCTCTACAAGAGCAGAACTGAGTGGTTTCAATGGAAATTGCATGGTTTTCAAACCCTAAAAAATTACCTATACTTTAAAGAAAAAGTATATAGAATGAATTATAGAATAAAATCCGATTCTTATTTTACGACTCAAGGATTCCAATACGTTTTCAATCTTCTTTTTCCCAACACTCTCCCAAAAGAACTAACAGCTCAGTCAAATTATTCCTTTAACTAAACACATGTGATTCTAGGCCTTCCATGTGGAATGTGCTTTGTCACCCATCTTCCATCCTATCCATTTACCTAAGATTTCTATGTCCTCCAGAACCCAACTAACCTACATTTTCCCCCACAAAGCTTATTCTCAACCATCTCAGCCCATGGTTTCAGTCACATTGAAACTCGTAATTTATTGTCCCAGAATACATCTACATTGACATTTTCCTTCTGATGTATATGCCACATTTCTCTAAAACTGTAGACTATAGCCTCAAATCCTTTAAATCTTCATCCCCTTAGGACAGTGACTCAAACATGGCAAAGTGGAAATGCTAGGGGTGAGGAGAGGAGACAGAGCTCGATTTAAAATTATCTCTTGAACAAGGTTCTTAGCTTACTTGAGCCTTGGCTTTCTAATCTATAAAATACATAAAAAATTATATATTTTTTGGTTTTCAAATATTCTTCTCTTTTCATCACAATGGATTTACTTTACTTATGCAATGCCTGTGATCCACACAAAATAGTAAGTTCAACAAAGGAGGAGCCACAACTGACTTATTCAGGATACTTTATAAGGATACCTTATTGAGGTATCCTCAACTGTTGGCACAGGACCTGGAAGCATTTATTCAATGAGGGAACAAAAATGCCCATCTTAAAATGTTTTCAACAAATGCTTGCTTTGTTCCATTTTTCCTTTTTACTTTCCTATACATTGTGTAGTAAGAACTCAGTAACCATGGTGATTTCATGATGATTAGGATGCACAGCAGCAACTGATATAAATTGATTTATCAGGAAACAAATCAATAAAAATATAAGGCAAAGAGAGTTAATTGTATTACATTTGTGGAGATCCCATTGTTACTTCAGAGTCTACAGAAGACAGAGTAGTCTTATTTATAAAGGTAATCTGTTTAAAGTGTTTATACTCTAGAAGTCATGAAAAGATGCATGCTTGACCTAAAAAAAATAACTAGAGTTTTATAAATTCTTGATATGTCAGGAAAAAAGTGTTCATAACCCCAAGGGGGGCCTAGGACTTCCCAATCAAGTTTTCTTGGGCTATTTCTCTGCAACCATACTTTTTTGGTGCTGGGTTGTTACATACCAAAATATGCATGAGAAGGTTTTCCATGTTCACTTTCTCTTTGTACCATTCCTATCAGACATTTGGTGGAAAATTCAAGTTATAAGACTAGGTAGAAAGACAGCTGTGCTTACCATTGTACAACTAACAATGAATGATTCCATAAAAAACTAAGAAAACCATCCCATTGACAATAGCACCAGAAAGAATAAATTACTTAGAAGTAAATTTAACTGATGAGGTGAAAGATCTGTACACTAAAAACTATAAAACATTGGTGAAAGAAGTTGAAGAGACATAAATAAATAGAAAGTTATTTCATGCTCATGGGTGAGAAGAATTAACATTACTAAAATGTCCATACTCTCCAAAGTGATCTACAGCTTCAGTAAAATCCCTATCAAATTCTAATGGCATTTTTCACAGAAATAGAAAAGACACTTCTAAAATTCATATGGACCACAGAAGACCCCAAATAGCCAAGGGAAACTTGAGGAGAAGAACAAAGCTGGAGGCATTACACTTCCTGATTTCTAATTATATTACAAAGCTATAGTAATCAAAACAGTATGGTATAAACTCACAGACCAATAGAACAGAATAGAGAGCCCAGAAATAAACCAATACCTTTATGATCAACTAATCATTGACAAAGGTGCCAGGAATACCCAATGAGGAAAAGACAATCTCCTCAATAAGTAGTGTTGGAAAAACTGAATATGTGCATGTGAAATAATGAAATTGGATGCTTATCTCAGAACATACACAAAAAAATCAACTCACAATGCTTAAAGATTTAAATGTACGGCCTTAAAGCCTAAAATTCCTAGAAGAAAACATAAAGAAAAATCTCCTTGACACTGGTTTTGACAACAATTTTTTGGATATGATACCAAAAGCGTAGGCAACAAAAGCAAAAATATTCAAGTGGTACTACATTAAACTAAAACTTCTCTGCACTGCAAAGGAAATAATCAACAAAAGGAAAAGATAACCTACATAATGATTCAAAATATTTGCAAGCCATATCTCTGATAAGAGGTTAATATGCAAAATGTGTAAGAAACTCCCACAACTCAATAGTAATAAACGGACAAACAACCCAATTTTTTAAAGGATCAAAGGACATGAATAGATATTTTTCTGAAGTAGACATACAAATGGTCAACAGGTATATAAAAATATGTATCTTGAATCATCAGGAAGATGCAAATCAAAACCACAATGAGATATCACCACACACCTATTAGGATGACTGTTTTTTTAAAGATAGCAAGCATTGGCAAGGATGTGGAGAACAGGGAACCCTGGCACAGTGTTGGTGGGAGTGTAAATTGGTACAACCATTATTGAAAAAGTATAGAGGTTCCTCAAAAAATTTAAAAATAGAATTACTATATGATTCAACAATCCCCCTTCTGGGTATTGTTGAAAGGAATTAAATTAAGATCTCAAAGAGATACTTGGATTTCCATATTTGCTGCAGCATTTTTTACATTAGCCAAGATATGGAAACAATGCAAACATCTATCAACAGATAAATAGATTTTTTAAATGTGGTATTATACATACAATGGAATACTATTCAGGCTTACAGAAAAAGGAAATTCTACCATTTGCAATACATGGATGGATCTGAAGGACACTCATGCTAAATGAAATAAGCCAAACACAGAAAGACAAATACTGTATGATCTCATTTATATGTGGAATCTGGAATTATCAAACTCATAAAGGCAGAGAGTGGAATGGAGGTTACCAGGGCTCAGGAGAGGGAAAAACGGGACATGTTGATTAAGGAGTATAAATTTTCAGTTACACAAAAAGATCTAGAGATCTAATCTATAGAATGGTGATTGTAGGTAAAAATATTGTACCGTATATTAGACATTTGCCAAGAAGCTAGATCCTAAGTGTTCTCACCCCACACACACACACACACAAGGTAACTATGTGAGGTGACAGATATGTTAATTAGGTTAATTATAGTGATTATTTCACAACATATACATATATCAAATCATCAAATTATACATCTTAATTATATAAAAATAAATAAACAAAAATAGGATTTTCAAAAGGCAGAGGCCTCATTCTAAGCTTGAAACCTAATGGGTAGTTAACTACACAATGATGGGTTAAGTCACTTAACCTCTGAATTCGTCACCTAAAAAAACCAAGTGGATTGTTTTGTATGATTTCTGTTGCTCCTTCTAGCACCAGACAAATCCATGAGTCTTTACAAATGCCTGAGGCCATCTGGATTCAAGAGTCATATTAGCCTTATTTTTCTTTCAAAAACACCATACTTCTTTCTCCTGCACCAAGAAGTCAAGAAACACTTTTCAGAAGAGAAAATCCAAAAGTACAATGGCCCACTTCCAGACAGATTTATTGAAGATGGAGAATCCCAAACACACAGCGGCATCAAGAAAATCAATGCCAGACACTTCTAAGGGTTTTAAGGAGCAATCTCTTTCTCCTATATTTAGGTAAGAGGAATTTGTAAAAATCTGTGTGCTAATAATATTGAACAATAAAGTGGATCCCCCTTCAGGCAACATTTTTTCCTAATTTTCTACATGTTTTTACAGTCAACCAGTCTCCTATTGCCATTTTATTCACAACAGATTCTTCCCCTGACTCTCTTGTCCACAACTTATTCCAAATTTCCAAATTCTCAATGCACTGTGGCCACAGCTGCCTTTTGTATCTCCTTTTCTCAGTTCAAGCTTTGGCAGCACTTCTTGTGCATTATTTAAAGTGAACTAAATAATATTATTCATAAATGCCTATACCTCCCTCCCGTCCTCTCTTCCCCCACTCTTCACATGATGATATTGGAGCACGGATGGAGAGGAAGTCAGGTGAAGCACAAAATAATTTATTATACTTTATAATTCCTCAAAGAGCATTTTATCTCTGCTTTCCTCCCACACACAGTATACACACCACTGCCCTGTGGGTCACTTCAGACACCTGAAGCTGAGTCAGACAAAACATATATTACCCGTAAATTATCTCTGTGACTCACGTGAATCAGATAACCCAAAGGCAAAGGGCACATTTAATGAAAAGGTTGAGTCCTGAGATTAATGAATTGGAGAAACCAGAGGCAAATAAAATAGACAATTTTAATGAACCTCTGACCCACCTCTAAGATGTGTGAGGAAGGAGCATGCAGGGTTTTAAGGAAAATAGGAGCAAGATATAAGGTAAAACAAGGCATTTTAAGGATCTAGCATTCAGCAAAGTATAGACAGCAACAAAACTGACTTTTATCTTTAAAGCCACAGATTATGAAGGTTCTAACTCAAGTGTCCACTAATCACCAGCCAATGAGTACAAATGACTTCAGAAAAGCAACAATAATTCAAATTTTAATGGATTATCAACTGACACAGAATGTGCACCCTATGCAAAGCTCCCTCTCTCTACCCATCCAGTATGTCTATATATTCTAGGAGATATTTTAAATGTGTTCACAAATAAATCTACCACTAAAATTAATGCGCCACTGCTTCATCACATCCAGTCATGGCCCTTTGTCTCATCTGCTACTTGCCTGCCACATTTTTTCCTGATGGTGGCCACCACCGCTCCACTGGATACCGCCACCCACTGGTGCTTTTCCATGCCACCCAGTAGGACTTGGCGTTTTCCTGCCAGTGACTGCTACTGGCCCCCACTAGGCTTGCAACCCCCTGAAGTTGACTGCTGCTTATCCACCACTCATTCATTCATTCATTCATTTATCCAATCAATGTTTAATACCTACTGTGTTCCAACCACTGTCTATGTACTTGGAACACAGTGGTGAACAAGTCAGATTTCTCTTAAATTCCAGTGAGGTAAGAATTTAAAAGCAAACAAAAAGTAAACAAGTTTATTTCAGCAACTGTTAAGGATGACAAAGGAAATAGCACATAATAATGTGATGCCATACATGGCTCAGCAACAACACAGAAAGGTCTTGGGTCCCGAAACCATGGAGCGCTGAACCAGCCCATCCACCATAACCTCCTTTCATCAGGTTTCAACATGGCTGTTCCCAGTTTATTCCATGCATTCCATCCCGTACTCGGCAGAAAAGAGAAGAAAAAAGGAAAAGGACATGGCTGCTACCTTTAAAGACACATCCCCAAAGTTGCACATACCACTTCTCCTTGTATTCTACTGTTCAGAATTTCATTATATGGCCACATTTAATTGCAAGGAAAGCTGAAAAATGCAGTCTGTATTCCGGAAGGTCAAATGCCTAACTAAGAACGCACAGTTCAATTACTCTAGAAGAAAGGGGTTCATAGGTTGGAACATGTAGCCATCTGACCACACTTACATAGGCAAAACTTCTTATCCTCATTTAACCATGAAGAAACCACATCAGAGAGAGAAAGATGACTTGCCCCAAGCTAACGAGCTAATAGGCTGCAGAGCCAGAATTTGAACTTAAAGAACCCAAGTCTCTCTTTGGCACATTGGGATAAATCTGCTTAAATAATTGAGGAAAATAGGGAAAAGGAGGAGGGGGAGTGCATCAGTGAGGAAGAGAGGGGGGCCAAATGGCGACTTCCTTAATTCGTGTGTCTTCGGTTCAGGAGAAACACGTCAATGTTTAAAAAAGAAAAATCTAGTTCCTTAGGATGAAAGTCACACTCCACTCTTCTATGAAAGTTCACCTGCCTCCTGGAAAGACCAAACATGTGGACAAGATTAAGGCTAATAATTATGATAGAATGCAATCTTGAAAGTCACTGCAGGTACAGAACGAGGCATGTGGGGAGTGGGGATTTAGGACCGCTGATTATTCAATTCTCCCCAGTATGAAAAATGAGAAAACTAACTCTTTCTTGGCCCTCAAGCTATGAGGATCTGTCTGCTTTCTCAGTGTACTAAGTGGTAAACAGAAACGCAGACAGGACCAAGAGGGCAGGAATTTATATTCAAAAAGTTCTCCTAGCAATGATTCTAAATTCTCACAGGCACTAATAATCTTTCCAGATCTTTATATCTGTAGAAATGAGAGGGCTCAAGAGGCTCCTGATTCAGGAGTATTTATCAGTTTCACCCTTTGATCATTGCAAGACTTGGCATCTTCAAGAACACAAGTGCATCAAGATGTACAACCAAGACTGTTGGACTCTGTTTCCCAGGGGGTCCATGGTGAATTGGGAGCGAGGCTGATATGGGGAACACAGACTTGTGAGGAGTGTGAGCAAGAAGGCTGTGGAGAAGAGGCTGGTGGAGGGCAGCCACAATGTGACATCATATTTTTCCCTTTACCAGGCAAGTCTTCTTTATAAAGTAAGGAAGTGCTCTTGGTGACTTCTCCTGGAAGTTAGCAAGGGTCTGACAGCAGGGGTTTACAGGACTTAAACAACCGTCAAGAATACAAGGGAGCCATGAAGAAGTGAAATTCAGGAATTTGAACAGATTCATTCAAAGTCCTACTTGCAACATTCCTATAGTTTCAAACCATGGGTTTCTAAACCACTGACGGATAGAAAATACCCAAGTGAATTGTGGGGACCATCAGAATGCAAAGCACAAGCTCAATACTGATAATGGGAACTACTTTGGCACTTGGGAACTACTGTGAATTAGTTAAGCAGGTTAGTGACTGCTGGACACTATGTTTAATAATGAACACATTGTACAGGAGGAAAAAGAGGTAGTAGGTGAAGAAGGGAGAAAAGTAATATTGTTTACCACTAATATGCAAGCTGTGCGCATCCTTTATTTGCCCTCATTTAATTTTTACAACAACCCCTCTGCAGTAGGTTTTGTGCCAATCCAGAAACGTTGAAACAGAAATTCAAAGAAGATGAGTGTCTTGCCAGTTGCCACCCTGCTTGGGATGGAAGAGCTATGTAAAGAAGAGTAAATTTTGGCCTCTGACTCAAGGTTCCAACAGCTCCTCGGAAAATTTCTCGCACTTTCCAAAGCCCTTGGCAGTCACTGGAGGTCAGACATTCATCCCAAAGGACCAAGTCTCCATAATGGCGCCATAAATCAGAACAATAGAATCCAGCTCCTCATAAATTGTCCTGTTTCTAGCCAACTCAAGAAGACTCAATCTTCTGGCACTAAAACATTTTAGAAGGTGTTCAAACTCAATTGAGGCTTACCAGATTGTCTCCACCTGGGTCTTTCTAAAAGGAATAAAATGTCAAGGCAAAGTAAAGCACTTAGCAGTGGAAGCACTGTGGCATCAAATCACACACGGAGTTCTTTTAGAATATACAAATTCAGACCTTTCCCTCTGAGAGTTCTTATTCTTTAGGGCTGGGTCAGGCCAGGAGATAAGCATTTCTAAAAAAATTCCCAAGGGATGTTTCATACTCTTCATTGTGATTCTGACATAAATCACACAATTGAGCGCTACTGCCTTAAAACAAACTGTCAAGGAAAGGCATTCAAATTAATGATCGATCAGTTTTAAATATTTGTAAATGAAGTTTAGCTTCACTACCATAGAGACTGATAAGACTCAGGGTTAAGATGCAAGATTCTATCTCTAACTACCAACAGACCCAAGGGAGTTTTGAGAGCGACCCTTAGGTGTGTGATAACTCCCAGATAAGCAGTAGTGCTCCTTGTAAGACTGTCTCAAGAGAGGGGATGTTGGCAAGTGTGATTTCCTTCCATGTGGATGGTTGCCAGGCCCTTTGGTCTCTCACAGTCCTGGTGCCTCGAACCATCACTGCTTTCACTGTGCTTTTCAGCTGAAGCAGCTCTTGGAGTTAGTGGCTGCACAGAGACACCCCTCCCAGACATGCATAGAGCTAATGATGTTTCATTTTCAGCTGGCTGGTTTTCCACTCCCATTACCCAGCCCAATTTACGTACCCCCTTAAAATCAAAAGCTACCATATCATCACACACATTTTCCATGGTGAGTTGACACTAAACTTCCCCCACAATATATTCCAAAACTTTGCAAAGACATATAATGGAAAATCAACAGGATAGGTTATTACTATATTGAGTGTCTACTGTGCACCAGGCAAGTGCTCTATGTCTAGTAACTCACTAAATTTTTACAATAAACCTATGAGGTGAATGTTATTACTCTCCTCATTCTACAGGTAAGGAAACCAAAGCTCAGAGAGGTTGAATAAGATGACAAAGATCACAAAGCTAGAAAGTGGCAGAGGTAGGATTTGAACTTTACCAGTCTGATGCGAGATGGCACACATGCTCTTAAGCACTCCAAGATCCCACCTCAGAATGCAAACTGCTGCAGCCACTCTGGAAAACAGTATGGAAGTTCCTCAAAAAGTTGAAAATAGAGCTACCCTACGACCCAGCAATTACACTGCCAGGTATTTATCCAAAGGATACAAACAGTGATTCAAAGGGTCACGTGTACCCCAATGTTATAGCAGCAATGTCCACAGTAGCCAAACTATGAAAAGAGCCTGGATGTCCATCAACAGATGAATGGATAAAGAAGATGTGGTGTGTGTATATATATATATATATATATATATATATATATATATATATATACACATATATATGTATGTACAACGGAATAATACTCAGCCATCAAAAAAGAATGAAATCTTGCCATTTGCGATGATGTGGATGGAACTAGAGGGTATTACGCTGAGCGAAACAAGTCAGTCAGAGAAAGACCAATACCATATGATTTCACTCGTATGTGAAATTTAAGAAACAAACCAGATGAACATAAGAGAAGGGAAGGAAAAATAAAATTAGATAAAGACAGAGAGGGAGGCAAACCATAAGAGACTCTTAACTATAGAGAACAAACTGAGGGTTGCTAGAGGGGAGGTGGGTGGGGGGAAGGGATAGTTGGGTGGGCACACGATGTAATTAATGAGCACTGGGTGTTATATGCAACTGGTGAATCACTAAATTCTACCTCTGAAACTAAAAAAAAAAAGAAAAAAAAAATCCCACCTCACCATGTTATCCCTTTACTACTTTTTTCTTTCCTTCTGCATCCCTTATTTGAACCTATCTCCTAAGCTTCAGTTCAAATTATTCAAATCACCCTTGTGTCCCATTTCACAAAGATTACTCCAGGCGCCATTGGCAGATCCATCAGGGACCATCTTCCTACTTCTCCTAAACCTGATCACCAGCTAACCAACAATAACATTAGAAAATGTATAAATGGAGATCTAGAATGAATATATAATTACTTAAAAGAGTCCCCACACCCACTATTGACCTATGCTTAGGAGTGTGCTTATTTTTCTCAAAGTACAATAAACATTTTATTGTAGAATAGTGACTGAGTAGAAAAATGTGATAGAGTCAAAATACCTGGGTCTTAACAATTAATAGTTGTATGACACAGCCACCAGCTATGGCAAGTTATCTAACCTCTTAGGTTTTCATTTCCTGCTCTGTAACAACAATAAGCATTACTGTGGCTAGGCATCACACTAAGTGCTTTTCAGATGTTAACTAATTAAACCCCCTGCTATAACTCATTTACTAGGCATTAGTACAATGCCTGTTACATAGTGCTCAACTGAACACACACTTGCATTATATGTGCATGTGTGTAAATGTACATATGCATGTCTAGTGTAAAATTTTAGACTTAATACAATCGCCAATTGATGTCTACCTTTCTCTCATGAACCTGGCATTGTCAACTGAAATCTGAGTTCTAACCAGCTCTAGTAAGAGAACAGAATGGTCTGAGGATATCTCTTGAGACAGAGATATTGAAAACAGCCAGAGAAGTAGGAGTCAGGAACTCTCTAGTTGTCTTGGAAGAACTGTTACCTCTCATCCCAACCCCAAAAATGGACTGAGTAGAGACAGTGGAGGTACTGAAGGCCAGTGCTCATTCAGAAAAAGACAGGGGCACCTGCGTGGCTCAGTTGGTTAAGTGTCTGACTCTTGATATTGGCTCAGGTCATGATCTCAGGGTCATGAGATTGAGCCCCATGTTGGGCCTGCTTAAGATTCTCTCTCTCCCTCCCTCTTCCTCTGCCCATCCCCCCTGCTCACATGCGTGTGTGCTCTTTCTAAAAAAAAAAAAGGCAAAAATAAGCAAGAATAAAAATTCATAGCACAGAATTTAAGGCAACATTTACCATTTTTATAAATGTTCTTTGTAATCAGGTGCCAGGCTTGCCACGGAGGTAGAGAGACCCTAATCTTGCTCCACCAGGTGGGAGGAAATCTACAGCTGTGCCTGCTGAAGATCTCAGATTACTTGCACCAACTTCATGCCAACCTGTCACTTCATGTCTGCAGAATTGATCCTTTTCTCCCCATGATCATTCCATTTCATTCTGCATTTTAGATAAGACATTACTATCTTAGAGCCCAGCTTTAGGGGCTCTAAAGGATTCTGAGGCATCATTAGCATGTAAGTAAATAACCATCCTATTTTGCATCTTTGTCCATTCCACAATTTCAGATTAGAGAATACAAAGAAAAATTTTACCTTGATTATTGCAAATATAAATTATTCACAATAAAGTAAATAATCTTTTTTTTAAAAGATTTTATGTTTAAGTAATCTCTATACCCGATGTGGGGCTTGAACCCAACCCCAAGTTCAAGAGTCACATGCTCCACCAACTGAGCCATCCAGGCACCCCAGTAGAGTAAATAATCTTAAATGCATTTGGCACAGCCATGGAAATTACAAATCCACAAGGCACACTCCTGAAGAGAACTTTCCTACAGGCTCTCAATAAACTCTGGAATTGACCTATTTACTAGTTCTTTTCCTCCTAATGGAAGAGCCAGCATGAGGTTTGTGACTGCATGAAAAGGTTGACTAGGTCTTCTCTGATGTGACAGACATATTTCGAAATATCTATTCTACCCTGTGCCCATCTCATCAACCTGTAAGATGGAAGAAAACCCAACTTGTCATATCAGAGGAGAAACTGGACCACTAATAGCTCATTTGAAGGATGCCTCCCCCCTATCAATATAGATCTGCATCACCCAAGAGAAGGTTCATCCTGAGAATGGAGAAGGGAGGAAGGGAGGAAGGGAGGAAGGGAGGAAGGAAGGAGGAAAGAAGGAAGGAAGGAAGGAAGGAAGGAAGGAAGGAAGGAAGGAAGGAAGGAAGGAAGGAAGGAAGGAAGGAAAGAAAAAGAAAGAAAGAAAGAAAGAAAGAAAGAAAGAAAGAGAGAGAGAGAGAGAGAAAGAAAGAAAGAAAGAAAGAAAGAAAGAAAGAAAGAAAGAAAGAAAGAAAGAAAGAAAGAAAGAAAGAAAGAGGAAGAAGAAGAATTTACTTTTACAGGTGTTCATCACTGAAACCCTGAGAGTTCTCTATTTTGAATGTTATCTGGGAATATGTAATTACTTTATCTAGTTAAAAGCTGTTGGAAAAACTACGAAAGTGAGCAAATGACACTTTACTTAAATGATAAGAAAGATGGCCATTGTCAAGGAGGTTGACAGTATTAACAATCTAAAGCATTTTTCTGACAATACATTGAAGGGCCGGTTATTCCATGATACAACACTACTGATCTGAACTTCTCAGTTTAATAGTGAACCACTTTTTCTCTTTGCATCTTTGCTTTCTTGACAGATAAAATGTAGTTCTGGAGCTTCTGCATTACCTTGTTTACAGAAGAGCAGAGCACTATCTCCTTGCCATTAATGCCAAACTTCTTTGACTGTGGGTTTGGTTTTTTTTTTCTTTATTCCAAAGGATGAGCTCTCTGAGAGCATACATTGAAAAGAGGCATTAACCACCTGACTTTTTCCTTATAGGGAATGAGATAAAACATAAATATCACATAACTAGCCTTGCTATCTTTGTTTGCCAAGTATATCATTCCTGTTTTAATATATGTAAAAGAAGAGTAAAAATTTTGGAAAATATTGCCTTTTTGTTATATACATACATATAAATATATATACGTTTCTATATAGACCAATCTATGTGCATATATATATATATATATAAAATCACACATAATGATATGTTCCATATATACATATGTGCCCATAGTCTGTGTGTGTATGTACACACACACACACATATATATACATATTATACTAGACACATAACCCAATTTTTTATTATTTAGGGTGTTATATAAAGGAGAAATATTTTTTTTAATTTTTTTATTGTTATGTTAATCACCATATATTACATAATTTGTTTTGGTGTACTGTTCCATGATTCATTGTTTGTTCATAACACCCAGTGCTCCATGCAGAATGTGCCCTCCTCAATACCCATCACCAGGCTGACCCATCCCCCCACCCTCCTCCCCTCCAGAAACCTCAGTTTGTTTTTCAGAGTCCATCATCTCTCCTGATTCGTCTCCCCCTCTGACTTACTCCCCTCCATTCTTCCTCTCCTGCTATCTTGTTCTTTTTCTTTTTTCTTAAAATATGTTGCGTTATTTGTTTCAGAAGTACAGATCTGTGATTCAACAGTCTTACACAATTCACAGCGCTCACCGTAGCACATATCTTCCCCAATGTCCATCACCCAGCCACCCCATCCCTCCCACCCCCGACCACTCCAGCAACCCTCAGTTTGTTCCTGAGATTAAGAATTCCTCATATCAGTGAGGTCATATGATACATGTCTTTCTCTGATTGACTTATTTCACTCAGCATAACACCCTCCAGTTCCATCCACGTCGTTGCAAATGGCAAGATCTCATTCCTTTTGATGACTGCATAATATTCCATTGTGTATATATATCACCTCTTCTTTATCCATTCATCTGTCGATGGACATCTTGGCTCTTTCCACAGTTTGGCTATTGTGGATATTGCTGCTATAAACATTGGGGTGCACGTACCCCTTCGGGTCCCTACATTTGTATCTTTGGGGTAAATACCCAGTAGTGCAATTGCTGGATTGAATGGTAGCTCTAATTTCAACTGTTTGAGGAACCTCCATACTGTTTTCCAGAGGGTTGCACCAGCTTGCATTCCCACCAACAGTGTAGGAGGGTTCCCCTTTCTCCACATCCCCGCCAACATCTGTCGTTCCCTGACTTGTTAATTTTAGCCATTCTGACGGGTGTGAGGTGGTATCTCATTGAGGTTTTGATTTGGATTTCCCTGATGCCGAGTGATGTTGAGCACTTTTTCATGTGCCTGTTGGCCATTTGGATGTCTTCTTTGGAAAAATGTCTGTTCATGTCTTCTGCCCATTTCTGATTGGATTATTTGTTCTTTGGGTGTTGAGTTTGATAAGTTCTTTATAGATTTTGGATACTAGCCCTTTATCTGATATGTCATTTGCAAATATCTTCTCCCATTCTGTCAGTTGTCTTTTGGTTTTGTGGACTGTTTCTTTTGCTGTGCAAAAGCTTTTTATCTTGAAGAAATCCCAAGAGTTCATTTTTGCCCTGGCTTCCTGTGCCTTTGGTGATGTTTCTAGGAAGAAGTTTCTGCGGCTGAGGTCGAAGAGGTTGCTACCTGTGTTCTCCTTTAGGATTTGGATGGACTCCTGTCTCACGTTTAGGTCTTTCAACCATTTGGAGTCTATTTTTGTGTGTGGTGTAAGGAAATGGTCCAGTTTCATTCTTCTGCATGTGGCTGTCCAATTTTCCCAACACCATTTGTTGAAGAGACTGTCTTTTTTCCACTGGACATTCTTTCCTGCTTTGTCAAAGATAAGTTGACCATAGAGTTGAGGGTCCATTTCTGGGCTCTCGATTCTGTTCCATTGATCTATGTGTCTGTTTTTGTGCCAGTACCATACTGTCTTGATGATGACAGCTTTGTAATAGAGCTGGAAGTCCGGAATTGTGATGCTGCCAGCTTTGCTTTTCTTTTTAAAGATTCCTCTGGCTATTCGGGGTCTCTTCTGGTTCCATACAAATTTTAGGATTATTTGTTCCATTTCTTTGAAAAAAGTGGATGGTATTTTGATGGGGATTGCATTGAATGTGTAGATTGCTCTAGGTAGCATTGACATCTTCACAATGTTGGTTCTCCCAATCCATGAGCATGGAACGTTTTTCCATTTCTTTGTGTCTTCTTCAATTTCTTTCCTGAGTATTCTATAGTTTTCTGAGTACAGATCCTTTGCCTCTTTCGTTAAATTTATTCCTAGGTATCTTATGGTTTTGGGTGCAATTGTGAATGGGATCGACTCCTTGATTTGTCTCTCTTCTGTCTTGTTGTTGGTGTATAGGAATGCCACTGATTTCTGTGCATTGATTTTATAGTCTGCTACTTTACTGAATTCCTGTATGAGTTCTAGCAGTTTTGGGGTGGAGTCTTTTGGGTTTTCCACATAAAGTATCATATCATCTGCAAAGAGTGAGAGTTTGACTTCCTCTTTGCCGATTTGGATGCCTTTGATTTCTTTTTGTTGTCTGATTGCTGTGGCTAGGACTTCTAATACTATGTTGAATAGCAGTGGTGAGAGTGGACATCCCTGCCGCATTCCTGACCTTAGGGGGAAAGCTCTCAGCTTTTCCCCATTGAGAATGATATTCGCTGTAGGTTTTTCGTAGATGGCTTTTATGATATTGAGGTATGTACCCTCTATCCCTATACTCTGGAGAGTTTTGATCAAGAAAGGATGCTGTACTTTGTCAAATGCTTTTTCTGCATCTATTGAGAGGATCATATGATTCTTGTTCTTTCTTTTGTTAATGTATTGTATCACGTTGATTGATTTGCGGATGTTGAACCAGCCTTGCAGCCCAGGGATAAATCCCACTTGGTCGTGGTGAATAATCCTTTTAATGTACTGTTGGATCCTATTGGCTAGTATTTTGGTGAGAATTTTTGCATCCATGTTCATCAAGGATATTGGTCTGTAATTCTCCTTTTTCATGGGATCTTTGACTGGTTTTGGGATCAAGGTAATGGTGGCCTCATAAAATGAATTTGGAAGTTTTCCTTCCATTTCTATTTTTTGGAACAGTTTCAGGAGAATAGGTATTAATTCTTCTTTAAATGTCTGATAGAATTCCCCTGGGAAGCCATCAGGGCCCTGGGCTTTTGTTTGTTGGGAGATTTTTGATGACTGCTTCCATTTCCTTAGTGGTTATAGGTCTGTTCAGGTTTTCTATTTCTTCCTGGTTCAGTTTTGGTAGTTGATTACATCTCTAGGAATGCACCCATTTCTTCCAGGTTATCTAATTTGCTGGCATAGAGTTGCTCGTAATATGTTCTTATAATTGTTTGTATTTCTTTGGTGTTGGTGGTGATCTCTCCTCTTTCATTCATGATTTTGTTGATTTGGGTCATTTCTCTTTTCTTTTTGATCAGTCTGGCCAGGGGTTTATCAATCTTGTTCATTCTTTCAAAGAACCAGCTCCTAGTTTCGTTGATCTGTTCTACTGTTCTTTTGGTTTCTAGGTCATTGATTTCTGCTCTGATCTTTATGATTTCTCTTCTCCTGCTGGGTTTAGGCTTTATTTGCTGTTCTTTCTCCAGCTCCTTTAGGTGTAGGGTTAGATTGTGTATTTGAGACCTTTCTTGTTTCTTGAGAAAGGCTTGTATTGCTATATACTTTCCTCTCAGGACTGCCTTTGCTGTATCCCAAAGATTTTGGACAGTTGTGTTTTCATTTTCATTGGTTTCCATGAATTTTTTTAATTCTTCTTTAATTTCCTGGTTGACCCATTCATTCTTTAGTAGGATGCTCTTTAGCCTCCATGTATTTGAGTTCTTTCCGACTTTCCTCTTGTGATTGAGTTCTAGTTTCAAAGCATTGTGGTCTGAAAATATGCAGGGAATGATCCCAATATTTTGGTTCCGGTTGAGACCTGATTTGTGACCTAGGATGTGATCAATTCTGGAGAATGTCCCATGGGCACTAGAGAAGAATGTGTATTCCATTGCTTTGGGATGGAATGTTCTGAATATGTCTGTGAAGTCCATTTGGTCCAGTGTGTCATTTAAAGTCTTTATTTCCTTGTTGATCTTTTGCTTAGATGATCTGTCCATTTCAGTCAGGGGGGTGTTAAAGTCCCCCACTATTATCGTATTGTTGTCAATGTGTTTCTTTGCTTTTGTTATTAATTGCCTTATATAATTGGCTGCTCCCATGTTCGGGGCATAGATATTTACAATTGTTAGATCTTCTTGTTGGATAGACCCTTTAAGTAGGATATAGTGTCCTTCCTCATCTCTTATTACAGTCTTTGTTTTAAAATGTAATTTGTCTGATATAAGGATTGCCACCCCAGCTTTCTTTTGGTGTCCATTAGCATGGTAAACTGTTTCCCACCCCCTCACTTTCAATCTGGGGGTGTCTTTGGGTCTAAAATGAGTCTCTTGCAGACAGCATATGGATGGGTCTTGTTTTTTAATCCAATCTGATAGCCTGTGTCTTTTGATTGGGGCATTCAGCCCATTTACATTCAGGGTAACTATTGAAAGGTATGAATTTAGTGCCATTGTATTGCCTGTAAGGTGACTGTTACTGTATGTTGTCTGTGTTCCTTTATGATCTTTGCTGCTTTTAGGCTCTCTCTTTGCTTAGAGGACCCCTTTCAATATTTCTTGGAGGGCTGGTTTCGTGTTTGCAAATTCCTTTAGTTTTTGTTTGTTCTGGAAGCTTTTTATCTCTCCTTCTATTTTCAATGACAGCCTAGCTGGATATAGTATTCTTGGCTGCATATTTTTCTCGTTTAGTGCTCTGAAGATATCTTGCCAGTCCTTTCTGGCCTGCCAGGTCTCTGTGGATAGGTCTGTTGCCAATCTAATATTTTTACCATTGTAGGTTACATATCTCTTCTCCCGAGCTGCTTTCAGGATTTTCTCTTTGTCTCTGAGACTCGTAAGTTTTACTATTAGATGTCGGGGTGTTGACCTATTTTTATTGATTTTGAGAGGGGTTCTCTGTGCCTTCTGGATTTTGATGCCTGTTTCCTTCCTCACATTAGGGAAGTTCTCTGCTATTATTTGCTCCAATATACCTTCTGCCCCTCTCTCTCTTTCTTCTTCTTCTGGGATCCCAATTATTCTAATGTTGTTTCGTCTTATCGAATCGCTTATCTCTCGAATTCTGCCCTCGTGATCCTGTAGTTGTTTCTCCCTCTTTTTCTCAGCCTCTTTAGTTTCCATCATTTGGTCTTCTATATCACTGATTCTCTCTTCTGCCTCATTTATCCTAGCATTTAGTGCCCCCATTTTTGATTGCACCTCATCAATAGCCTTTTTGATTTCGACTTGGTTAGATTTTAGTTCTTTTATTTCTCCAGAAAGGGTTTCTCTAATAACTTCCACGCTTTTTTCAAGCCCAGCTAGTATCTTTAAAGTCATGATTCTGAACTCTAGGTCCGACATCGTACTAATGTCCGTATTGAGTAGGTCCCTGGCTGACGGTACTACCTCTTGTTCTTTTTGCTGAGGTGATTTTTTTCGTCTTGTCATTTTTTGTCCAGAGGAGAATAGATGAATGAGAGAACAAAATGCTAACAGGTTTACAACGTCCGCAGCAAATATACTGTATACAAATCAGAAAAGACCTGAAACCAGGGGAAAAGAAAGGGAAAGAAAGAAAAAAGAAAGAGAAAAAAAAAAAGAAAAAAAAAGATAAAAACAAAAACAGAACAATACAAAAAAAAGCAGAATGTGATCAAATATGATCAGGCTAGTGCATAGATCAGTGCCACACACTAGATTTTGGGCGTATTTTGGTCTGTTAGAAAAAAGTGCCTCCTAAAATTTTAAAGGAAGAAAGACATATATGTACAAAATAAGGGTTGATACAATGAAGGGATAGAAGATGACTGTAAAGATGTAAATTATAAAAGATTTTATAAAAGGACTTGATAAGAAGTTGTTTGAAAAAAGAAAGAAGATTTAAAAAAAAAAAAGAAAAAAGGGAGAGAATGTGATCAGGCAGGAGACTAGAACAGAACCATACACTAGTGATTTAGGGTATATTTTTATCTGTCAGAAGAAACTGTATCTCAAAATTTTAAAGAGAGAACAACTTATATATATATGCCAAAAATAAGGGTAACTACTATGAAGGGATAAAATATGACTCTAAAAATGAAAAATAAAAAAAAATTTTTTTTAAAAAAGAGATTGATAAGATGTTGGTTGAAAAAGGGAAAAAGAAAAAGAAAAAAAAACAGTTAACAAAAATTAACTTTGATGAACTAATGAATCATGGTAAAAAAAAGCCATGAATTCTATGTGCAGTATTCCCCTAGCACTGGAGTTCTCCCGTTCTCCTTGATCGGTAAACTTGGTCTTGGCTTGCTGGCTGTTCGTGCTGATCTTCTGGGGGAGGGGCCTGTTGCCGTGGTTTCCAAATGTCTTTGCCGGAGGCTGAATTGCCCCGCCCTTGTCCGTCCGGGCTAAGCAAGCTGCTCGGGTTTGATCTCAGGAGATTTTGTTCCCTGCAAGCTCTCCGTACAGCCTTGGAGGACTAGAGTGAAAACGGTGGCCTCCCAATCTCCACCCGGAGGAGCTGAGAACTCGGGGCCCCGCTCCTCAGTCCGCCCCCAGAGAAAAGCAGTCACTCCCGTCTCCCCGGTCTCCGGCCGCACTCCGTGCTCACCCGGCCTGTGACCGAGCTGTTGTATCTCTGGCACCCGACCCCGTGTGGAGTCTCCAAACCCAGCAGATCCCTGCGGTGCGTTCCTGCGCCACTCCTCCCCGGGAAGGAAGGGGAGTCTCCCCGGATCTGCCGCCTGTTGGGTCCCTGCTGCAGGAGCAGTGGCCCGACTGGGCCGCGGATCACGGTTTATGGCCACCCCGAGCTGAGAGCCCGCGCCTCAGCTCCGTCTCTGCACCCGGCTTCCCCGCTCCGATACCTGGGAGCTCTGGCGCACTCAGGCTCCCCCGGTCTTTCTGTGACCCCAAGGGTCCTGAGACCCCACTGTCCCGCGAGGGTTCCACCCCCGCTTAGCCACTGGAGCGACGACCCTCAGCGGAGCCGACTTCTAAAAGGTCCGATTTTGTGCTCCGCGGCTCTAGCACTTGCCAGAAGCGGCTGACAGAGGCCCCCTCCCCCGCCGTCTATCCTCCCGAATATCGCCTCGGATTCACTTCTCCGCACGTCCTACCTTCCAGTAAGTGGTCGCTTCTCTGTTCAGAGAGTTGTTGCTACTCTCCTCTTCGATCTCCTGTTGAGTTCATAGGTGTTCAGAATGGTTTGATCCCTATTCAGCTGAATTCCTGAGACCAGACGAAATCTAGGTCTCCTACTCCTCCGCCATCTTGCTCCGCCAAGGAGAAATATATTTTTTTAGGGAATCAGAATTATTTTCCTCTTTCTCATCTTCATCTGATTTTTAATCTCACATATATATATATATATATATATAGAGAGAGAGAGAGAGAGAGAGAGAGAGAGAGAGATTTCCATATACAGAAAAAGATTTATTATAAGGAATTGGCTGATGAAGTGATGGAGGCTGACCAGACCCCAGAACTGCAGGGTGAGTCAGCAAGCAGGAGACTCAGAAGAGTACATGGAGACCCAAAGGAAACCCAGAGCCTTCACACTCAGGAAGAGCTGATGTTTCGGTCCGAGTCTAAAGGCAGGAAAAAGTTTATGTCCCAGTATGAAGGCAGTTAGGCAAGAGGAATTCCATCTCACTCTAGGGAGGGTTGGCCTTTTTGCTCTAGTCAGGCCTTCCGCTGATTGGATGAGGCCCACCTTAAGGAGCAGGGATTTGCTTTATTTGGTCCACCTATTTAAATGTTAATCTCATCCAAAAATACCCTTCGGGGAAACACCAGAAAGAATGTTTGACAGAATGTCAGGGCACCCAATCGCCTTGTCAAGTTGACACATAAAATTAACTGTCACATTCCTGTCTCAATTTCCTCATCTGTTATACAGAAATTACTAAGAACACCCAAGTCATAAAACTGCTGTGTGAGTTAAATTTTAAAATGAAGGTAAAGCAGTTAGCAAAATGCCTGTAACATCTCAGTGATGGTTAGAATCATAGCGAAAAGTAGTGATTTTCAAGGTGGGCCCTGGCATGCACCTCCCTCCAGGGAAAAATCTTGATTCTGTCCTTTACTGGCGATGTGATTTTGAGCAAGTAACTAAATCTTCCCCAGCCTCAGTGTCCTCAAGTATAAAATGATTATACCTTCCTGACAGGGTATGGTGAGGATTAATTAAACAGATGTTTCTCCATCAGTTTAGCACAAAGTTGGCACATACCAAGCAATCAGATAAGGAGTAATCTTGTTACTACAAACACAAACATACTTTACTTTTACAAGAGACTTTAATTTCCTCCTTCTTTAAGCCTCAAAATAAATCAGGAAGACAGATACCATTATCATCATTATTTTACAGAAGAGAAAACTGAGAATGAGTGCCTTTGAGTGACTTCCCGGGGATCAGTGATCAGAAGTCCTTCCACATCTCGCTGAACTGCCCCCTTAGTCCCCAGCACATTGACTTCTCCCTATAATAAATATTCAGAACAGGGGTGCCTGGGTGGGGCAGTCAGTTCCTCCTGCTAGTGCACTCTCTCTCTCGCTCTCAAAACAGTAACATTTAAAAAAAAAAAAAAGAAATATTCAGAACAGGTATGGGTCCTAAGCATCTCATTTTGGGAAATCCAGGTATTTACTTAGGGTTATTGACTGAAAAATGGCAGCTCTAAATTGGGGAAATATGGTAGAGATGGTGTGGATCATAACATTCTTCTCAACCCTGAGCTTTTCCTAACATCACACACATATACCACCTGGCAAAGGTAGCTACTTTTCTTTGCATATTATTTATTTTTTTAATTTTTTTTAAGATTTTATTTATTTATTTGACAGAGACACAGAGAGAGAGGGAACACAAGCAGAGGGAGTGGGAGAGGGAGAAGCAGGCTTCCCGCCGAGCAGGGAGCCTGATGAGGGGCTCGCTCCCAGGACCCCGGGATCATGACCTGAGCCGAAGGCAGACGCTTAATGACTGAGCCACCCAGGCGCCCCTCTTTGCATATTATTTAGCACTGACTACATTAGGCACTCTACTAAGCCCTTTGCATAGAGTATCTCGCCTCACCCTCATAATATACCATGATTTAGGAGCTGTTACTATTCCCACTTTAAAAATGAGGAGATGAGAGTGAAGAGGTTTGTCTGAGACCACAGGTGGCAAATATAGAAGCAGCACCCACAGGTGCTGGCTCCTGGATGCTCTTCCCAGGCAGCCAATTCCTTTATTCAGTCTATTCAATGCACCTTTATTGAGCACTTGCTAAGTTGTAGCATCAGGCCTGGCGGTGGGTGTCCAGGGGAGAAAGGGAGAAGCAACGGCCTACCGTGGAGCTTACATTGTACCGCACACTTCCCAGCACCGGTGATATCATCCCCGAGGGGCTGAAAATTGGTCGTTAGGGGCAAAAAAAACTTTCTCTCTTTGTGTATACACACAGTACATATAAACAGATAGTATATTTGTGGTGGTAGGTGTTTAGAGAAAAAAGTGTCTACAGAGGGTCCTTACGGGTGATGATGACAAAGAGGTTGAGAAACAGTGCTCCCATGTGAAATACAGATGGGAAACACATAATTACACAAATAAATATATGACTACAAATTATCGCATATACTAGGAGGCAAAAGCAAAGGGTGTTATAAAGTGAACTTAAAAAAAAAATCTCCTTGTGATTAAAGGGTCAGGGAAAACATAAAGGCATTTAAGCTGAAACCTGAATGATGAGGGGTTTGATACAAGGGTTTCCTAAAATGAGAGCCACACAAAGGTCTTGAGGTATGTGTAATAAGAGTTCTCAGAAGAGCAGAAAGAGAATTAACAGAGTGTGTGTATGTGTGTATATGTATGTGTCTATATATACATATATACATATCTGTATCTGTATCTAGATCTATAATCTGTATATAAAATGAGAAAGAAAGAAATAGAGGGAAAATTTAAAATACTGGCTCACAGTACTTTGTAGAGGCTTAGTGAGCCTACAATCTGCAGAGTAGGCCAGCAGGCTGGAAATTCAGGAAAGAGTCAGTGTTGAAACTCAGGTCTGAAGTCACTATGCTGACAGGATTCTTTCTCGTTCACGGGAAGTCTTTTTTTCTCTTAAGGCCTTCAACTGATTAGGTGCGGCCCACCACATTACAGAGGGTACTGTCCTAGTCAAAGTCTACCAATTGAACTGTTAATCAGATCTAAAAAATACTCTCACAAAAACATCCAAAATAATATTTGACCAAATATGTAGACCCTGTGGCCCAGTCAAGTTGACACAAACTTGACCATCATATTTGGTCTCAGTGTTTGAAAGAACTGATAGAAAAGAATTTGGTGGGAGAACAAGCTAGGAGGAACATGGTGTTGCATGAGGATGTAAAAGCATCAGAGGCAGATCGTGCAGGGCTTTGTAGGCACAATGAGGGTTGAACCTTATCCTAAGAGTGTTGGAAAGTCACCGAAAGATGACATGGAGAGGGTGGCCTGATTCACCATGATGTTGCCACAGACGTTGCTAACAACCACTGATGGACGATGATCAGGGTTAAGTGTGGGGGAGCTGTCTGGAAGATGCCAGGGCAGAGTTCGTGATGCCCTGGACTAGGGTAGCAGACGTGAGGTGAAGAGAAAGGCTTGGATTTCATACACACTCAAGGGACGGAGTGGAGGGAGATGTTAATAGGTTGGATATGTGGACGGGGGAGAAAGAATCAAGGTTTCTTTCCACCTTCTGGAGTTCTCCAAGGACCCCCTCGAAAATCACTCAGTAAAGATTTCCCCGACTCTACCAACACTTAGTTTATGCGTCCCTTGCTTTGGTTTGGATGTTTATACATCTTTCTCAGGTCTGTTCCCTCAACCGGTTTATTAGGGCCTCAGCCTAGTCACTGTTGTATAAAAGATCAGCACTGACACAGATTCTCATTAGCTGCCAGATAAATGTGTGACAGTGGAAAGCAGACAGAATTAGGAATCCTAATTCCACCTGTAAACTTTGCCAAAGACCTAGTAATCATACAGATTTTGGCTTACCATTGCTAAGTTTCAGTTTTTTTTTTTCATTGGAAAAATTAACACACATTCTGTGTACTTTGCTGTAGCACAAAGGTAACGTGTGTAAAATGTAGAAAAAGAGGTAACACCCTGTAGACATAACCTGTATTTCATCACTTAAAAAATAATCCAACAACATTGAGGATATATAACAGTCTTTCATTTTCACTTATTACACAGATAAGCCATGAATTTCACACTTCACGAAGAGCATCCTTTACAGTGTATAGAAGTCATTGAGGGAAGTGAGGATCAGAGTCTCGTGGGACTTTCAAAGAAATGAAATGCACATAAACATAAAAGGGAAGAAAAGCCAGCAAATATGGTCGCATATTTCTGTTCATTAGGAACTGTTCTATTTCTGTCCAAATCAGGAAAAACACTCTAAAAGCACTTAAGTAGTAGACATGTTTGTTCCAATATATATTATGTTCCCAAGGCATTTTTGTCTTGTTTGATGTAGATTATATATCATGATGTGCGTAAAAATATGCATATTTCTATTTTTAATTTCAAAAGTTAGATCAAATAACTTTTTAAAAGAAACAGATTGCTATCAGAGTCAGGGTTCATAATTAACATTACTAGTTCTCTGTCTTAAAATTTGACCATGACCATTATCCATTATAAAATTTGAAAAAATACAATCGCTTCTAGGTTAACCTACTTGAAAGCTAAAATACAAATAAGTTATCCTAAGAATTGAGTATTGAGGAAATATAAGATCATTCTGTTTCTTCACATCTCTGCTGCACTGATTAACAAGGATCATCTAAAGTGAGCATTTCTACAAGTTCTCATTATGACCATGGCATGTATTCTGGATTATGCCTCTCTCTATATATATTTATATCCACCTTGTGCTTGTATAACCTACTATAGATTTAGATTTGCTTAAAACTAAGCAATAAAGTATTGTATATTGTTAAAGTCTAAAGAAAATCAGTAAGTAATCCCCAAAGAAGAATATCCATTCTACTCCCTACAAGTAATGTATTGTCTATAAAATGTATTTATGTTAGAAACCTAAAACTTGAGATGAGTCTGTCTCTTCAATGATTTTTGAAAACTAAATAGGTTCAATTCTTACTCATATTTCCCAACACACAAACATGCACACATACAGATGCACATACAACATTCAGATGCACATACAAACAACCTACAAATAAAGGGGAAAATCACCTAAATAATCACATAAGAAAGATTATTTTTAAAGCCCTCAAAATACACACTATTACTATACAAGTTTGTGATTGGTTAAAATCATTCTAAATTCACTAGGTAAGCAGGGTACACTCATAATCAGTCTTCAGAATGCTTCTTAGCATTCAAAACTTTCCCAGAAATAAAATGATTTACAGATCTATTTGTTGTTCAAATCATTCTGTCATTGGTCGAATCAGTCATGCAATCAGTTGGGTCATTCCATCAACAGATGGCTTGAATATGTTTGTCCTCTACCAGTCCTCCAACTGAAGACAGCAGTTACAGGTACACGTGTCAGATCAAGACTAAGGAAATTTCCTATTCCCCATGTTCCCCTAAGATGTAGCTCATATGTTTTATGGCATTGTTATTTTTACACATTTAACAAAGTATATAGAGTTACACAGAAAATAACTCTTTCATCTATAGGAAGCCCAGATTATTTTGGGTCTTATATAATAAGACACCTAGAATCTCAGAATCTTACAAGGACCTGGAGGGGAGAAAATCTGAAATTTGGTTGGAATGAACAACACTCCAACTATTTTTTTTCTGTTAAATCCTAGAAGATCAAAATAGGCAATTGTTCAATGGCAAACGGCATGTTCTCCTCAAACTCTAGTTCCCTTGACACTCTTTATTTCCATTAAAAATAGGCACACGTGAGACAGAGCTAGTGGTTCACTATCTTTGAGGGAGTGGGAGTCAAGGTCATCAGGCCCAATCATAGCTAATCTCAAAACTATAGTCTTGTGGCTTTCCAAACACCCAGTGGGAATTGTAATTTGTACCAAGTTAGAATTCTCTCCAGTCCGATGACCAAAACTGGCACACAAATATATATGTTATATATAAATTAAATAGATGCATGCATACACAGATCTATATCACACATATACACATAATAAATCTAATACACAAATAATATACATAATATAATATATATGTATATGTTATAATATAATACAGATATTAAAAATCCTCTGAGCAGTCTAGAAGAAATTTTTTTAAAAACTTAAAATGTTTCAGGAATAAGATGCTTGATTAGTAACATCAATTATCACTTCATTTCACTTCTGGAAGATGTGTCATCTCTTTTCATTCTTTGGAACCACGGTGCTGAATAGGTTTAGAGACAGTAATTGATTAGAAAACTCGAATGCCATTATCAACTCCAGGTTTTACTTCCAATTTTAGCTTTTAAAGCCAGAATCAAACTCCTATTGAGCAGTGAAATTAATTAATCCTTCTATATTCTCCTTAAGTGCAATTACAGCACTAATACGGAAGAAAATTTTTCTGATCATTTTTTTTTTTGTACTAAACTTTTTTTTTTATTGTTATGTTAATCACCATATATTACATCATTAGTTTTTGGTGCAGTATTCCATGATTCATTGTTTGTTCATAACACCCAGTGCTCCATGCAGAACGTGCCCTCCTCAATACCCATCACCAGGCTAACCCATCCCCCTACCCCCCTCCCCTCTAGAACCCTCAGTTTGTTTTTCAGAGTCCATCATCTCTCATGGTTCGTCTCCCCCTCTGACATACTCCCCTTTTCTTCCTCTCCTGTTATCTTCTTTTTCTTTTTTCTTAAAATATGTTGCGTTATTTGTTTCAGAAGTACAGAACTGTGATTCAACAGTCTTGCACAATTCACAGTGCTCACCGTAGCACATACCCTCCCCAATGTCTATCACCCAGCCACCCCATCCCTCCCACCCCCAACCACTCCAGTAACACTCAGTTTCTTTCCTAAGATTAAGAATTCCTCATATCAGTGAGGTCATGTGATACATGTCTTTCTCTGATTGACTTATTTCACTCAGCATAACACCCTCCAGTTCCATCCACGTCGTTGCAAATGGCAAGATCTCATTCCTTTTGATGGCTGCATAATATTCCATTGTGTATATATACCACATCTTCTTTATCCATTCATCTGTCGATGGACATCTTGGCTCTTTCCACAGTTTGGCTATGGTGGACATTGCTGCTATAAACATTGGGGTACACGTACCCCTTCGGGTCCCTACATTTGTATCTTTGTGGTAAATACCCAGTAGTGCAATTGCTGGATCGAACGGTAGCTCTAATTTCAACTGTTTCAGGAACCTCCATACTGTTTTCCAGAGGGGTTGCACCAGCTTGCATTCCCACCAACAGTGTAGGAGGGTTCCCCTTTCTCCACGTCCCCGCCAACATCTGTCGTTCCCTGACTTGTTAATTTTAGCCATTCTGACGGGTGTGAGGTGGTATCTCATTGAGGTTTTGATTTGGATTTCCCTGATGCCGAGCGATGTTGAGCACTTTTTCATGTGCCTGTTGGCCATTTGGATGTCTTCTTTGGAGAAATGTCTGTTCATGTCTTCTGCCCATTTCTTGATTGGATTATTTGTTCTTTGGGTGTTGAGTTTGGTAAGTTCTTCATAGATTTTGGATACTAGCCCTTTATCTGATATGTCATTTGCAAATATTTTCTCCCATTCTGTTGGTTGTCTTTTGGTTTTGTGGACTGTTTCTTTCGCTGTGCAAAAGCTTTTTATCTTGAAGAAATCCCAAGAGTTCATTTTTGCCCTGGCTTCCCGTGCCTTTGGCGATGTTTCTAGGAAGAAGTTGCTGCAGCTAAGGTCGAAAAGGTTGCTACCTGTGTTCTCCTTTAGGATTTTGATGGACTCCTGTCTCACATTTAGGTCTTTCAACCATTTGGAGTCTATTTTTGTGTGTGGTGTAAGGAAATGGTCCAGTTTCATTCTTCTGCATGTGGCTGTCCAATTTTCCCAACACCATTTGTTGAAGAGACTGTCTCTTTTCCATTGGACATTCTTTCCTGCTTTGTCAAAGATAAGTTGACCATAGAGTTGAGGGTCCATTTCTGGGCTCTCGATTCTGTTCCATTGATCAATGTGTCTATTTTTGTGCCAGTACCATACTGTCTTGATGATGACAGCTTTGTAATAGAGCTGGAAGTCCGGAATTGTGATGCCGCCAGCTTTGCTTTTCTTTTTCAGTATTCCTCTGGCTATTCTGGGTCTCTTCTGGTTCCATACAAATTTTAGGATTATTTGTTCCATTTCTTTGAAAAAAGTGGATGGTATTTTGATGGGGATTGCATTGAATGTGTAGATTGCTCTAGGTAGCATTGACATCTTCACAATGTTGATTCTCCCAATCCATGAGCATGGAACGTTTTTCCATTTCTTTGTGTCTTCTTCAATTTCTTTCATGAGTATTTTATAGTTTTCTGAGTACAGATCCTTTGCCTCTTTGGTCAGATTTATTCCTAGGTATCTAATGGTTTTGGGTGCAATTGTAAATGGGATCGACTCCTTGATTTGTCTCTCTTCTGTCTTGTTGTTGGTGTATAGGAATGCCACTGATTTCTGTGCATTGATTTTATAGCCTGCTACTTTACTGAATTCCTGTATGAGTTCTAGCAGTTTTGGGGTGGAGTCTTTTGGGTTTTCCACATACAGTATCATATCATCTGCAAAGAGTGAGAGTTTGACTTCCTCTTTGCCGATTTGGATGCCTTTGATTTCTTTTTGTTGTCTGATTGCTGTGGCTAGGACTTCTAATACTATGTTGAATAGCAGTGGTGAGAGTGGACATCCCTGCCGCGTTCCTGACCTTAGGGGAAAAGCTCTCAGCCTTTCCCCATTGAGAATGATATTCGCTGTAGGTTTTTTATAGATGGCTTTTATGATATTGAGGTATGTACCCTCTATCCCTATACTCTGAAGAGTTTTGATCAAGAAAGGATGCTGTACTTTGTCAAATGCTTTTTCTGCATCTATTGAGAGGATCATATGATTCTTGTTCTTTCTTTTGTTAATGTATTGTATCACGTTGATTGATTTGCGGATGTTGAACCAGCCTTGCAGCCCAGGGATAAATCCCACTTGGTCGTGGTGAATAATCCTTTTAATGTACTGTTGGATCCTATTGGCTAGTATTTTGGTGAGAATTTTTGCATCCATGTTCATCAAGGATATTGGTCTGTAATTCTCTTTTTTGATGGGGTCTTTGTCTGGTTTTGGGATCAAGGTAATGCTGGCCTCATAAAATGAGTTTGGAAGTTTCCCTTCCATTTCTATTTTTTGAAACAGTTTCAGGAGAATAATTCTTCTTGAAATGTCTGATAGAATTCCCCTGGGAAGCCATCTGGCCCTGGGCTTTTGTTTCTTGGGAGATTTTTGATGACTGTTTCAATTTCCTTAGTGGTTATAGGTCTGTTCAGGTTTTCTATTTCTTCCTGGTTCAATTTTGGTAGTTGATACATCTCTAGGAATGCACCCATTTCTTCCAGGTTATCTAATTTGCTGGCATAGAGTTGCTCATAATATGTTCTTATAATTGTTTGTATTTCTTTGGTGTTGGTGGTGATCTCTCCTCTTTCATTCATGATTTTGTTGATTTGGGTCATTTCTCTTTTCTTTTTGATCAGTCTGGCCAGAGGTTTATCAATCTTGTTCATTCTTTCAAAGAACCAGCTCCTAGTTTCGTTGATCTGTTCTACTGTTCTTTTGGTTTCTAGTTCATTGATTTCTGCTCTGATCTTTATGATTTCTCTTCTCCTGCTGGGTTTAGGCTTTCTTTGCTGTTCTTTCTCCAGCTCCTTTAGGTGTAGGGTTAGGTTGTGTATTTGAGACCTTTCTTGTTTCTTGAGAAAGGCTTGTATTGCTATATACTTTCCTCTCAGGACTGCCTTTGCTGTATCCCAAAGATTTTGAACAGTTGTGTTTTCATTTTCATTGGTTTCCATGAATTTTTTTAATTCTTCTTTAATTTCTTGGTTGACCCATTCATTCTTTAGTAGGATGCTCTTTAGCCTCCATGTATTTGAGTTCTTTCCGACTTTCCTCTTGTGGTTGAGTTCTAGTTTCAAAGCATTGTGGTCTGAAAATATGCAGGGAATGATCCCAATCTTTTGGTACCGATTGAGACCTGATTTGTGACCTAGGATGTGATCAATTCTGGAGAATGTTCCATGGGCACTAGAGAAGAATGTGTATTCCTTTGCTTTGGGATGGAATGTTCTGAATATGTCTGTGAAGTCCATTTCGTCCAGTGTGTCATTTAAAGTCTTTATTTCCTTGTTGATCTTTTGCTTAGATGATCTGTCCATTTCAGTCAGAGGGGTGTTAAAGTCCCCCACTATTATTGTATTGTTGTCAATGTGTTTCTTTGCTTTTGTTATTAATTGCCTTATATAATTGGCTGCTCCCAAGTTCGGGGCATAGATATTTACAATTGTTAGATCTTCTTGTTGGATAGACCCTTTAAGTAGGATATAGTGTCCTTCCTCATCTCTTATTACAGTCTTTGTTTTAAAATCTAGTTTGTCTGATATAAGGATTGCCACCCCAGCTTTCTTTTGGTGTCCATTAGCATGGTAAATGGTTTTCCACCCCCTCACTTTCAATCTGGGGGTGTCTTTGGGTCTAAAATGAGTCTCTTGCAGACAGCATATGGATGGGTCTTGTTTTTTAATCCAGTCTGATAGCCTGTGTCTTTTGATTGGGGCATTTAGCCCATTTACATTCAGGGTAACTATTGAAAGGTATGAATTTAGTGCCATTGTATTACCTGTAAGGTGACTGTTAACTGTCTGTTGTCTGTGTTCGTTTCTGCTCTTTGCTGCTTTTAGGTTCTCTCTTTGCTTAGAGGACCCCTCTCAATATTTCTTGGAGGGCTGGTTTCGTGTTTGCAAATTCCTTTAGTTTTTGTTTGTTCTGGAAGCTTTTTACCTCTCCTTCTATTTTCAATGATAGCCTAGCTGGATATAGTATTCTTGGCTGCATATTTTTCTCGTTTAGTGCTCTGAAGATATCTTGCCAGTCCTTTCTGGCCTGCCAGGTCTCTGTGGATAGGTCTGTTGCCAGTCTAATGTTTCTACCATTGTAGGTTACATATCTCTTCTCCCGAGCTGCTTTCAGGATTTTCTCTTTGTCTCTGAGACTCGTAAGTTTTACTATTAGATGTCGGGGTGTTGACCTATTATTATTGATTTTGAGAGGGGTTCTCTGTGCCTCCTGGATTTTAATGCCTGTTTCCTTCCTCACATTAGGGAAGTTCTCTGCTATAATTTGCTCCAATATACCTTCTGCCCCTCTCTCTCTCTCTTCTTCTTCTGGGATCCCAATTATTCTAATGTTGTTTCGTCTTATCATATCACTTATCTCTCGAATTCTGCCCTCGTGATCCTGTAGTTGTTTATCTCTCTTTTTCTCAGCCTCTTTATTTTCCATCATTTGGTCTTCTATATCGCTGATTCTCTCTTCTGCCTCATTTATCCTAGCATTTAGTGCCCCCATTTTTGATTGCACCTCATCAATAGCCTTTTTGATTTCGATTTGGTTAGATTTTAGTTCTTTTATTTCTCCAGAAAGGGTTTCTCTAATAACTTCCACGCTTTTTTCAAGCCCAGCTAGTATCTTTAAAGTCATGATTCTGAACTCGAGGTCCGACATCGTACTAATGTCCGTATTGAGTAGGTCCCTGGCTGACGGTACTACCTCTTGTTCTTTTTGCTGAGGTGATTTCTTTCGTCTTGTCATTTTGTCCAGAGGAGAATAGATGAATGAGAGAACAAAATGCTAACAGGTTTACAACGTCCCCAGCAAATATAGTATATACAAATCAGACCTGAAACCAGGGGAAAAGAAAGGGAAAGAAAGAAAAAAGAAAGAGAAAAAGAAAAAAAAAAGATAAAAACAAAAACAAAACAATACAAAAAAGGCAGAATATGATCAAATATGATCAGGCTAGTGCATAGATCAGTGCCACACACTAGATTTTGGGCGTATTTTGGTCTGTTAGAAAAAAGTGCCTCCTAAAATTTTAAAGGAAGAAAGACATATATGTACAAAATAAGGGTTGATACAATGAAGGGATGGAAGATGACTGTAAAGATGAAAATTATAAAAGATTTTATAAAAGGACTTGGTAAGATAAGTTGTTTGAAAAAAGAAAGAAAATTTAAGAAAAAAAAAAAAAGGAAAAAGGGAGAGAATGTGATCAGGCAGGAGACTAGAACAAAGCCATACACTAGCGATTTAGGGTATATTTTGATCTGTTAGAAGAAACTGTACCTCAAAATTTTAAAGAGAGAACAACTTATATATATATGCCAAAAATAAGGGTAACTACTATGAAGGGATAAAATATGACTCCAAAAATGAAAAATAAAAAATGTTTTTTTTTTTTAAAAAAAGGGATTTATAAGATGTTGGTTGAAAAAGGGAAAAAGAAAAATAAAAAAAAACAGTCAACAAAAATTAACTTTGATGAAATAATGAATCATGGTAAAAAAAAAAAAAAAAAGCCATGAATCTATGTGCAGTATTCCCCTAGCGCTGGAGTTCTCCCGTTCTCCTTGATCGATCAACTTGGTCTTGGCTTGCTGGCTGTTCGTGCTGATCTTCTGGGGGAGGGGCCTGTTGCTGTGGTTTCCAAATGTCTTTGCCGGAGGCGGAATTGCCCCGCCCTTGTCGGTCCGGGCTAAGGAAGCTGCTCCGGTTTGCTCTCAGGAGCTTTTGTTCCCTGCAAGCTCTCGGTACAGCTTTGGAGGACCAGGGCAGAAATGGTGGCCTCCCAATCTCCACTCGGAGGAGCTGAGAACTCGGGGCCCCGCTCCTCAGTGCGCCCCCAGAGAAAAGCAGTCACTCCCGTCTCCCTGGTCTCTGGCCGCACTCCGTGCCCACCCGGCCCGTGATCGAGTGTTGCTATCTCTGGCACCTGACCCCGCGCGGAGCCTCCAAACCCAGCAGATCCCTGCAGTGCGTTCCCGCACCGCTCCTCCCCGGGAAGGAAGGGGAGTCTCCCCGGATCTGCTGCTTGTTGGGTCCCTGCTGGGGGAGCCGTGCCCCAACTGGGCCGCGGATCACAGTTTATGGCAACCCTGAGCTGAGAGCCCGCGACTCTGCTCCGTATCTGCAGCCGGCTTCCCTGCTCTGATACCTGGGAGCTCTGGCGCACTCAGGCACCCCCGGTCTCTCTGTGACCCCAAGGGTCCTGAGACCACACTGTCCCGGGAGGATTCCACCCCCCGCTTAGCCACTGCAGCGACGTCCCTCCACCGAGCCAACTTCGCAAAGTTCCGATTTTGAGCTCCGCGGCTCTAGCACTTGCCAGAAGCGGCCGGCGGAGGCCCCTCCCCCGCCGTCTATCCTCCCGAATATCGCCTCGGATTCACTTCTCCGCACGCCCTACCTTCCAGTAAGTGGTCGCTTCTCTGTTCAGAGAGTTGTTGCTACTCTCCTGTTCGATCTCCTGTTGAGTTCGTAGGTGTTCAGAATGGTTTGATCCCTATTCAGCTGAATTCCTGAGACCAGACGAAATCTAGGTCTCCTACTCCTCCGCCATCTTGCTCCGCCTCTTTTTCTGATCATTTTCTGCAGCACAGTTTTAATATTGCCTATGATAGACATTGTGTTTTTTTAAAGTGTCAGCAGCACCAAGGAAATTTTAAAAATGTTGTGTATTTCCTCTTTGTGGAGAGAAGAAGGTCAATATCACTGTCCTTTGGTCTGCAAACTACTTATTTTACTTAGTGGCTTGGAAAGCTAGTTGGTCAATGACAAACTATATGAAAATGAATTACACAGTTATTGAAATCATACTCAATGGGACAACAAAACTGGACAGCCCTGGTGTGAGGCAGACTTGCCTCTCACGTGGGGTGAGCTTGGCAACCAGACAATTAATCTCAAACCAGTTTTTAATGGAGAACTGTGAGAACTAAAACATGGAAGGGTCTACCTGTAGACAGGTGAAAATGTACATTGTGGTGTGTGTATGTCTTATTATTTTGCTTTTGTCTATATACACATTCGTGTATACATATACACACAGCAATATTCTGGATATAGTTTTGTTCATTCATTCACTTTGCAAATATCTATCGAATGTTGTTAAGTGTTAACACTCTAGTGTCAACGAGCTGTTGCCATAAACGTGCTGTCTAATAAAATACACAAAACAGGATTTAAAACAATAATCATTCACTATTCTACCTCATGTAGATCCCTGGGGAGTCTGCTGGCCTAGGCGGGGCTCAGCTTCGCTCACTCACCTCACTCCTGTGCCTGTGGGCTGGTTGACTCATTCGCGCATCTGTAGGTAGGCTGGAGGTTGCACACAGCAACACAGGTACAGAAGGAAAACACAAGCATGTGAAGGCTTTGGGAGGCCTCAGCTCAGAAATGGCATACCATCACCCCTGCCTCATTCTACTGGCCAAAGTAAATCACATGGTACAGGGAAACCAACTCTGCCTTTCCGGGGATGGGAAAGGCAAACTCACATGGGGGCCACAGGTGCAACTACATAACGCCTAATATTCTCTTTGATGTAAGGGTCCTCAGGAGAGCCCGAACAGCATACTGATCACCTGGAGAAAATAATACTTTTAAATTTTTCCTTAAAAATCGAATTATGTGGAGTGCCTGGGTGGTTTGGTCAGTTAAGTGTCTGATTCTTGATTTTGGCTCAGGTCATGATCTCAGGGTTGCGAGATGGAGCCCAGGTTGGGCTCCTCGCTGGGTGTGGAGCCTGCTTGGGATTCTCACTCTCCCTTTCCCACTGCCCCTCCACCCTCCCCATAATAATAATAATGATAATGATAATAATAATAATAAATGTAAAATAAATATATAAATCTCTAATTATGAAAAAAACACATTTCCTGATCCAACACAGCTGACAAGTCCTCATGTGTTTATGAGTAGAAGGAGATTTTCTCCCGGTGCACGACACCAGGAGAGAAAGGAATTAACTTCCTTTTCTTGTCCTACCCATGAGCTGCCAAACAGCACAAAACAGAGTGTTTAGACACAGGCAACATTTGTGTGCGGGACTCCTCCTCTACCTCTTACTCATTGTTGACATCCAGTCAGAGTGATAAAAATATTTGCTGAACTTCTGTCACTGCTGTTTTCTCTAAATCCACAAAAAAATCTGATCCTGCACAGAGAAGTCTCATGGAGTGACTGCAAACATCTTTATCTACTGTAGGAACTTGACAGCTGAAATAACAGAATGTAAATCCAAATGTTTCTAGCATGAAACCCATGACACTTTAAGTCCTCATTCCTCTCCTTCTGCTTAAGGTGAGCAACATGAGAGAAAGCCCCTGGGGACTTCCAGTCCCTGACATGTGTGTGTGTGTGTGTGTGTGTGGTGTGTGTGTGTGTGTGTGCCTTAGATCACACACTGCCAGATGTCACCCAGGATACTGCGTTCAGCTCCTGCCATAAAGCTTTGCTTTGTGCTGACTCAATTTCAAATGAGCTGTGAAGTATTACGTTCTTGAGAAGCCGAAGAACTTTGGTCTTTGGCAGAGCACCAGCTGAAGTCCTAGCAGAAACAGCAGAAGAGGTCATAGTGGATGGGGGGCTGTGTTTGTCACTTGGAAAGCAACTGTCACTTTGTGTCTGGGGAATTATTCCCGAATACAAAAGCTGAATGTTAAGGTGCTGGAGAGTGAGAGGTTGTCAAAAGAAGAGGCAAGTTGGTTTCTGACCAGAGAGAAAAGAATTGTGATCCACTGATTACCAGCCCCGCAACCCCCCGGGGCCCTCCTGCGGGTAGAGTGGTTTAACTGATGGCCAAATGTGCAATTATGAATCTGCCACAAATGCGGTTCCTGTTTGGTATTTCTTTGCATCTTTCCAGCATCATGTATTTGGTATGTGTTTAAATATATAAATTTAAAGATGCACGTGACACTTAATTTACAGTGGAAAGTACTTACCAGCTGGCCCTAGCTATCAAATGCAAATATGAAAATTCAGCACAGCACACTTCTGATAGTTTAATTGGCATGAGTGGAAAATGAATTCCAACACGAAGTTCTCATCTGTGGCTCCAACGGAAGCCGATAAGGTATTTAATAGATTTTAATAGAGCTTCTGAGACGCAGATCATGAAAAAAAACCAAGCATGCCATGCAATTCATTCCCCAACTTTCCAATGGCAGCATGAAGCTTTCCAAAGAAAAAGATTCACGGAGGTTTACCCATGGAGTGTATTTATAATTTGGAAGAAAGTCTCTCGCAGTGGATGGCTTTTGTTAATAATTCCTCAGTGGAGAGGCAGGGTTCAACAGACAGAAAGAGCTAGAGGGAATCTTGTAAAAACAGGCAAGATTTGAAGAAATGGTTTAGTGTGGAAAGCTCTTTAATGGCAGAAACGTGGATGGACTAAATCCTCATGCATTCTGCTAGAAATCAAGGAGCAAGGCAAATGTGAGTTAACACATAGACCCTAGAATTAAGAAATGAGAAAATGCAAGGAAAAAAATAAATGATCTCTACTCAATGATTGTTCTCGTGGCACTAGTCTCTCAAAATGACATTAATACTTCATTCATTATTGGTCAGACTATGAATTCATAGAATCTCAAGACTACCTCTTATGTCTCTGGTCAGTGGAATTATGCCCCTTCACTCCCGAAATGCTCACATCCTAATCCCTGAAATTTGTGATATGGTCGAAAATGGACTTTGTAGATGTGATTAGGAGTAGGTCCCCTGGGATGGGAAGATTATCCTGGATTATCTGAGTAGGCCTAATCTAATCCTGTGAGTTCTTTTTTTTTTTAAAGATTATTTATTTATTTATTCATGAGAGACAGAGAGAGAGAGAGAGAGAGAGAGGCAGAGGGAGAAGCAGGCTCCCAAGGAGCAGGGAGCCCGATGCGGGACTCGATCCAAGACCCTGGGATCATGACCTGAGCCGAAGGCAGACGCTTAACCATCTGAGCCACCCCGGCGCCTGTGAGTTCTTTTAAAGCAGACAATTTTTGCTGGCTGGAGAGACCTGATAAGGGAACAATGGTCAGAGAGATGCTATGTTGCTGGCCTCAAAGATCATTTGAGTTTGCTCAGGCTGCCACACAAAGCACCACAGACTAGGGGCCTTAAACACAGAAATTTATGTCCTCAAATTTGAGAGCCTGAAAGTCCAAGATCAAGGCATCAGTGGTTTGGTTTCTCCTGAGGCCCCTTTCTTTGGCCTGCAGGGCCTCATGCTCTCTGAGTCCTCAGGTGCCCTCTTCTCTGTACACGTGCACCCCTGGCCTCTCTTCCTCTTCTTAGAAGGACACCAGTCATACTGGATCAGGGCCCCTCCCTAACAGCCCCATTTTAACATAACCACCTCTTCAAAGACCTTATTGCCAAATGTGGTTACATTTAAAGGTACTAGGAATTGGGACCTCAACATACAAACTGGGGGTGGGGGCATAACTGAGCCCATAACACAGTTGAAAGAAGGGGTTATTGAGCCAAAGAATGTAGGCAGCCTTTAGCTGGAAAAGGCAAGGAAATGAATTCTCCTCTAGAACCTCTAGAAAGGAACACAGCCCTGCTGACACCTTGATTTTAGCCCAGTGGAAATACAGTCAAACTTCTAACCTATAGAACAATGAGATAAAAATTTGTGTTGTTTTAAGCTACTAAATTTGCTGTTGTTTGTTATGACAGCAACAGAAAGCCAGTGCAATGTGCAAACTTTAACCAACAGATAAATGTATCTTGTGTCCCTACTGTGTATCCATTACTACATCATGGACGATAACCGACCTTCCAGGGACTTGTGCTTTCCTACTCCTGCATATGGAACCACCCAAAGCACAGTGGTTTAAAATAGCAATTATTTATTATGGTTCACATGTCTCCAGTACACTAGGATTAGGCTGTTCAAGGTCAAGCTTGGCCAGGTCCGCCCACGTCAGGCTTTTGGAGAAGCTCTACTTCTCCTTCCAGGTCTGTGGGTCACCTGTGGTGGCTTTGCTGTACATGTGTCTCATTCATCTCAAACCAGAAGGCTCACAGAACATGTTCTTATGCAATGGCAGAGACTCGAGAGAACAAGTCTATATACCTCTTAAAGCCTAGTCTCCTAGTCTTGGACTGACATACTGTCACTTCTAACCACATAGCCAAAGCAAACCACATGGCCAAGCCCAAAATCAAAGAGCAGAGAAATTGATTCTGCTCACAGTGAGGCCATGGCAAGAGTATGGATGCAGGAGAGGTGAAGGCCTACTGCCATAATGCCATGACCACAGGCTGACAGTTCAATCACAGAGAGACAACTAGCAAACATGAGGTAATAAATGTGGATTTGGATACTAGAAGGTGAAAGTATTGATGTATTAGCAAACATAAACTAAAATACAAAAAGGAATATAGCAGTTAATACATTGTCAGTTATTTTGCTTGTCTAAACTTTATTTGCATACATATGAAAAAGAGGTATTGCATTTCACCATGTTCAGAAGCCATCTTCAAAATGTGGGGAAGATAATGAGGAATTTATGGTCCCACATTGGAATTGAGTTGAATATCCATTTCAGAAGAGATTCCAAATGTCCTTTAAAACCAACAAGAAATAATCAAAGTCTCTGAAACTCAGCTTGAATGGAAGAGAATAAACTCGGAAAATCCTGAAATTAAATTGCTTTCTGTAGTAGGAAGCAAAATTTCCACAAACCTTTCCCATCCCTTTTTGTATGTTTCTACCTTCCAACTCCTTCAGTCCAGAAATGAAGTCTATTTCTGTGCCCCTGGAATCTGGGTTTGGCCATGGAATCTGACTTCACTGATGGAACATAAGCCAATGTGAAGTGAGCAGAAGCTAAAAAAGCTCTTGCAGACTGGGCTTTTCCCTTCTTTCTGCAATCCCTTCCAAAACTATGTGAATAATCCTGGGCTGACTTCCTAGAGGTTTGGAGACCATGTGGAGAGATGTATCGGCCAATCCAAATGGCCAATTGTCCCACCTGAGGCCACAGACATATGAGTGAGGCTGTCCTAAAACACTGAGCCCCAGCCAAGATGGCCCAAACCAGAAAAAGCAATAAAGCAACACTTAAAAGTGTGAGAAATAATTAAATGTTTGTTCCTTTTAGCCATTAAATGTTGGGATGGTTTGTTACTCAGAAATAGCTTACTGGTAAACCTCCCTGGCAAATGAGGTATATGTTGCTGGCAAGCAAAAGAAGAGCTAGGACTCAAACCCAAAACATTCCACTGCTGGCTCCTTCCACAAGCTCCCAACCTGGAGGCTGAGAGCTCACAAAAGCTGGCAGAACTCAAGTGAGCAATTCTATAACACACATGTACACCATGCATTGTCTGTCATAATATAGACATCATACTCTTGCTATGTATCTGGAAGTATGCTAATGATGTACCTGAATTATATCATTTAATCTTTACCACAAACCTATGTGGTAGGTCTTACTAATATGCCCATTTTACAAGTGAGAAAATCCTCAGAAGTTAGGAACGTATGTGGTATCACCTACCTAGCCAACCCACTGAGAGGGAGCACGGAACTCTTAATGAATATCCTTCACTGAATAAAAAAATGCCTTGTGCACAAATACACCATTTTTCAAATGTCTGTTGATTTTGTTGTGATGCGTAAAATACAAAGGGACTTAATGGTATTCCTGATTGCAAAATAACATTTAAATGTTATTTGATTTTTACCATAAAATGGCATTCTTCTATTCAAATAACTTTTATATCAATTTACCTATCTTTCTTATATCAACACACAGAGCCAGACAGCTAAAATTGACCAATTCATACATGTGTATATTTATCCAACACAGAATTCCTAAGCCTCTTCTATGCAAAATTATCTTTACAGGGATAGATGTTTTCTAGATTTTGTGATAGTCTCAAAATACGTAAGTCGGTCAAACATTACAAATATAAGATATCCTTACAATAATATCTGATATTTAATAAGCAATTCCTGTGTGTTGACTGCTGAACACATGAATAAGGTCATGCACAGTGCTAAGCACTTACATGTGTCATCACACTTATTCCTCCAAATAACCCATGAGGTACTATTAACAGCCTAATTTTATCAAAGAGAAAACTGAGCTACCAAAAAGTTAAGTAAAACACTTAGGGTCACATTTAATAAGAGGGACTTGGGACACAAGACCAGCAGTCTGGCACCATGCTCCAGATTGCTTTGTTTTGAATACCTACTGCTGTCCGTCAAAGCCTAGGTTAGGCTTCACATTTGCCAGTACAGTCTTATTAGGAAAATGACATGTTATCTTACCATTTTAACTTTTATTTGTGAAAAATAATAATGCCTTTAAAATTCTAAGTATTCTACCATGAGAACTCTGACAGCCATTTAGAGGAATTTCATTGTGCATGGAATCTTTCTTTTGGCTTTCACACCTATATCTGAATTTTGGAAAAAGCTTTTTGGTTCTTCTAGTTATCTGTAGCTAAACTGGTAGCCCAAATGAAACGTTCAAAAAAAAAATTCAGTGTTTCTGAATAGTGCTAAAGCCAGGTTGCTCTCTTCTTCCACACATACACTCACTTTCATTCCCATTGTTTACTCTGGATTTCATTTGTTAATCAATTCAAGATCTGTTTCATGTTTTTGCAGGTATTCCCATCTGCAGCAGTACTAACTCTTCATTCAACTTGTTACCTGAAGAACAAGCAGAAAGAATGGAAGGAAGCCAATTTTGTTTAGATAATTTCTTAGATTTTTTTAAAAAACACATCACTAGCTTTTCCATTTTAAAATCATTAAGTTTATACTAATATGCTAATTACATCACTTGTGTTTTTTAAAAGCCACATTACTAATTCTAATATGCTATTGTTGGCCAATGGTAAAAGTTTTATAGCTAATGGGGGCAAATGGAGACTTATCAAGAGCAAAATCTTATCTGCATATATTGTTGAAACTGAGCTGTTGGAATTTGTTTTCCTACTCCAGATGTTTTGGAAAATAACCTTTCTTTCCAAATACGTTCTCCATGTACCCTTCTTCCTGATTTGGTCAGGGTGATAGACTACAGATTACAAAATTGATGGATGTCTCCCTTTTTCCATTCTCTTACCAGATGAACTGGCCAAACATGACAGTTTTGAGAAATTGGTATATTTTATTGTCCAGATAAAAAGGGGATCTTCTTGTCAAATTCTTTTGCAAAAGAAATTCCTTCCAGGATGAGATCATTGTATATATCTTAATCAGTCCTCTACCTTAGTAGGTAAATCCAATAATATATTAAATATAATGACAGGATCCTGTAGCCCATAATGTGTCCTCATACTCAAAGTGCTTGGGAAAATCAAGATCTAGGATATATAGTACCTCAGGGATCCTGTAGACCAAGTGCTACAGCAGACTCCATGGGCATCAATCATTTTATTAAAAAGTCTCATTGCACTCAACACACAATGAACTCGATCTTTCAGCTTAGAAATAAGCTTAAGGTCAAATGGATCTTTTTCTAACTCTTAAATGCCTTCAAATGAGTCCACTCCTCTACTTTTACCCTCATAATAGGAAGGAAGGAAGGAAGGAAGGAAGGAAGGAAGGAAGGAAGGAAGGAAGGAAGGAAGGAAGGAAAGAAAGAAAGAAAGAAAGAAAGAAAGAAAGAAAGAAAGAAAGAAAGAAAGAAAGAAAGAAAGAAAGAAAGAAAGAAAAGAAAGAGAAAGAAAGAAAGAAAGAAAGAAAGAGAAGAGGGATGGAGGAAGGGGAGGAGGGAAGGAAGGAAGGAAAGAAGGAAGGAAGGAAGAAAAGAAAAAAGAAAGAAGGAAAGAGAGAGAAAAGAAGGGAGATAGACTCCTTTTTTTTTTCTATCCCAAACCTCCAGGCTTATTTCACTATTATTCTGATAAATTTTACTGTCAGTGTCACTAATAGCAAATATAATCGCTTCTTCTGCAGTAAAATCTTCTCCCTTCATAGAGACAGCAATCAAACACCAACAGAACCAGGCAGCGGGCAGACATAAGGACAGGAGGCATCAAGAAAAGCATAGGCCCCATCGATGTTTCAGTCCCCAACCCCAGCCTGTATTGCTAGGTGGACACTGGAGCAAAGTATGCAAGAATAAATATTGGCTTTTGTAGGAAAGATCCTACTTTTTTACAACTGGCTTAAAATTTTCTGTAAGCCAGACACACACCCAAAACCTCCTATGATCTAAACGTGCTGCCTGTGTGTGACTTACATTGTAAGTCTGATTTTTCTTATTGTCTCTCCTCAGTCCAGTGAATTGAACTACCTCCTTCTCCTGAATTCTTTTATTTTTTTCTTTAAATTTTTTATTGTTATGTTAATCACCATACATTACATCATTAGTTTTGGATGTAGTGTTCCATGATTCATTGTTTGTGCGTAACACTCAGTGCTCTACACAGAACGTGCCCTCTTTAATACCCATCACCAGGCTAACCCATCCCCCCACACCCCTCCCCTCTAGAACCCTCAGTTTGTTTTTCAGAATCCATCGTCTCTCATGGTTCGCCTCCCATGGTTTGTCTCCCCCTCCGATTAACCCCCCTTCATTCTTCCCCTCCTGCTATCTTCTTCTTTTTCTTTTTTCTTAAAATATGTTGTGTTTTTTGTTTCAGAAGTACAGATCTGTGATTCAACAGTCTTACACAATTCACAGCGCTCGCCATAGCACATACCCTCCCCAATGTCTATCACCCAGTCACCCCATCCCTCCCACCCCCCACCACTCCAGCAACCCTCAGTTTGTTTCCTGAGATTAAGAATTCCTCATATCAGTGAGGTCATATGATACATGTCTTTCTCTGATTGACTTATTTCACTCAGCATAACACCCTCCAGTTCCGTCCACATCGTTGCAAATGGCAAGATCTCATTCCTTTTGATGGCTGCATAATATTCCATTGTGTATATATACCACCTCTTCTTTATCCATTCATCTGTCGATGGACATCTTGGCTCTTTCCACAGTTTGGCTGTTGTGGACATTGCTGCTATAAACATTGGGGTGCCCGTACCCCTTTGGGTATCTCCTGAATTCTTATAGCACTTTGCATCTCTCTTTTTGTGTTTCTCATATTCTGCCTTAATTGTTACAGTAAGTTTACCCTTTATCAGTTCCATCCCATATCAAAAAGTAAGCATTCAGCCAGTAACTGGCATAAGCACCATAACAGATATCCTATTGTGGATACCTCTAGTTTGGGTTATTTGAGCAACTTAAAGATAGCATCACAAACCCAGGTTCTTCCCACCTTTTTTGCTACCCTGTTGGCTTGTCTGAAAGCAAGGTCTCCTTTTGAGGAATAAGTGAATATAGCATTTCCAGGCATCAAATCTACAAATGAAAATATTCTGCATCCCCGTGTCTCCTTGTATCAATGAAGAAATCTTTCCTAGAAGCCTCTGCTGCCAAGTTCTCTTTATGTTGACAAGTGTTGAATCACATGACCCCCCACAAACCAATCACTCATTGGCCATGATGGATTTGTATTAATTGGGATCTTGCCTAAGTCATGGGATGGAGGAGGAGCCAACAGAACAAAATGAGGTCTCTTCCAGCAGAGGAGAATGGAAGTAATGCTGGCTTGGTTTTTAATCAACAGCATCTATGGCAATCTCCTACCAGACTATAAATTTCTTGGGGATGAGGATTATATTCTTGGACTATAGTCCAAGAAAGAGCTGGTAAGGATTTGAAGTAATGCAGTAAGATAGAGATGATGAATTAATGCACTGCTACTGCCCTTTAGCCCAGAACATGACATCTAATAAGGACTGAATAAATATTTGATTGAACAGATTTGAGAAGTGTCTTAATAGATGTGTATCCAGGGCACTGTGAGAGAAGAGAGGAAGGAAGGAGTCATTTTGCCTGGGAGAGTCAGATAAGTCTTTACCACAGAGGTGATCCATCAAGAGCAACAGTTACCATGTCATTGAGTGTAATCTCTCTGTCTCTATTAAGCCAATCAGTTAGTTTCTCCCCATCATTGCTAGGTGGTGTGACTAACATGCATGTCAAGCCTACTGTAGGTCACAGGCAAAGTATGTTACCACTCTGTTGATCTTCACCAGGCTCACAAAAATGCCTAAAAATAACGTGATAGGGCAAAGTCACCTCCCATCTGGGTTCCAAATATTAAGATCTTGAGACCTTTGCCTTATTACAAAAAGGTAAATCAGTAAGTCTGCAATTCTCTTAATAGTTTCTAAACATCTGTCCTGCACATCTCTGAGTAGTAGCATCATTGAGATGCGGGTATTTTTTGGCCATCAGAGAGCAGACATTTTTCATTCCTTGCCTCAAGCTTTCCTTACACTCCATTTTCTCACAGATTGATATGAATAAAGATTGCCACTCCACTTCAGCCTTGCGTTTTTCTTCTGAATGATACCAGGATTGTGTAATCAGATCAATTTATTGTTAATCTGAAGGAATTTTCTTTCCAATGAGACTTGTCAGACACATTTATGTCCTTTGAAATCACTGTAATTGACCCAGCAGAGGTAAAATGTGGAACAGCACCTGTCTGCTCAGGCAATCAATGACAAAACGGCAAGTACTGAAAGCAGAAATCCTGGCTCCTTGTCCCTCTTGGAGCACTCATACTGCGATAGATGTGAGTTGAATCCCGGAAGGCTCCCTAGTTCAGGTGCCAGCTAATAAAGGTATCCCATGAAACAGCATATGGATAATCATTTAGGATAAAAGGCAGTAGAACATAAAGAAGAACCAAAGGCCTGGCCATTAGTCCCAGCCAGCACTAACTGTCATTCAAGAAAGGGAGGACGTTTTGGAACTTCCAGCCATCCCAGGGCACTACCTGACACTATTTAAAGCAGAGGAAGTACCTGGCCAACCCACAGAATCATGAGAAATAAGGCAGTCTCATTGTTTTAGGCCAATGCATCTTGGGGTATTTTGTTATACAACAATCGGTGGCTGAAACAGAGATCCTATGACAGAAACTAAGAGCTCCCTTGGTTTCCAATGACCTTCTTTTTCTAGTTCCAAGATTTGTTTAGCTTCACGGTAAACCCTTTTTTTGTTCAAGATGGTTTCCGTTCTTTGCAGCCACTAATTAACTGACATCAAAGGGACAGGGCTCAGGCCAAAGAGTTCAGCTCTGCGTACTGGTTATAATCCTTGAGAACGCAACAGGGAAGCAGGCTCTATACTGGAAGGATCCTGAGTCCAGGGTAAAAGCCAAAGAGGCATTCAGAGACAGGACAGAAGCTCAATATGGCATCAGGAGAGGCAAGGCAGACAACGCTGAACCTAACCAGTAGGACAGCACCTGCTCAGTTCTCCCAACCATAGTGTTGGGACCTGGAAGCACAGTTGAGGCTACATATGAAGACAAGGGACAATACACAAATACAGTGAGGAAAACACAGAGAGCTCAAGAGGCAGACAAGGACAGACAGACAGCCCTTGCTCACCATGAGCAGTGTAGTAGGAGGACAAATGGCCCAAGACTAGCAATGCAGCCTCTGTCTGGCAGCCCCAGAGCAAGACCTGCCTATTTGTAGCCCCAGCCTCTCTGTAGGGAACTACATTGCATGTCAAGTTTGAGCACCAGGCAAAAAGAATGAGAGTTGGGAAATGTAGGGAGAGTAGAAGAATTGAAGCACCCCAGAGCCACCCTTCCCAGCCCCAACTTTCTTTACAACTGTGTGTAATTCAGTTTGACATTTAGAGCAGGTTTTAGCAGGCTAAAGTCAGAGCAGGAGGAAAAGATAGATTGAGCAGAAGCATTGGCTTGTGGCCTTACACACCCATTTGACAGTCATTGAATGGGCAGAACAACTTGACAGGGAACAAAGATCCACATGGATTGATGGAGCTGTTGGCAGGTAAAGAGAACTCTAACTGGAGCTAGAATTGAAGGATAAGGCTCATAGCACTTAGGATGCGCCAGGTTATGCTGCAGTAACAAATCAAAAACCTCTCGGCTTATAACAGAAAAGTTACTTCTTACTCATACTACCTCTATCATGGTCACCAGGCTCTGCTCATCACAGCCACTCAAGGACCCAAGCCTTGGGAAGACCCATCCCGATGTGGCTCTGTCATTGGAGAGATGGTAAAAAATGACCACCCACAGGTTAAAGGCTCTGCCTGGCAATAACATACCACTTTTGCTTATATTTCACTGGTCAAAGTAAATCACATGACCACACATGCACTCAAGGAGATAGAGCTATCTAATCCTCCTGCAGGGAGAGGCTTCAACATGGGTTAGGAATAAAAGCCTGCCACGGACCCACACTATTAAGAAATGATCAAGCAAGACTCCACACATCTGCAGGCTAAGGGGCTGAGCACCTTGCCAAGTGAAGGATTTGAGCATGAGGAGGAGTTCGACATATGTGGCCGAATCTATAGGGTCAGAGCTTCAGAAAACAGCTGAAAGCTAAATCATGAAGCCAGGGACGAAAATAAACAATAGTGATATTAGTAATAATGGCTAACATCTATTAAATTCCCCCTTTTTTTTCAAACCAAATGCCTTACACACATTTTTTATCCTCATCACACATCATACACACATCGTTTTATCCTCTTAGGAATTCTATGAGTTTAGTGCTTCTACCTCTATGCTATAGATGAAAGACCGAGAGTATCACTTGACCAGGATCATAAAGCTAGAAAATAGCAGGGTTCAGATTTGAACCCAGACCTGGCTGGCTTTAAAGCCCATGATCTCTCTTCTCTTTCTACAAAGCCTCCTATTTCCCTTGGTACAACAGCAATGTAGGACCAGCAACAAGATACGTGGGATCTGACCTGCCAAGTGAGCAGCCTTAAATCCTCTACAGAGATGTTGAAATGGGCAACTTTAGTGTATTGTGAATATATGGTATGGGTTGGGGGGGTGGTGAAAGGAGGTAGGTGGGGGAACCAGAGGGGCAGGCTATAATCAATTTTATTCTTCCAAATCAAACCCCACTACCTATTCCTTGCACATATATCAAGACCCTAAAGCAGCAGAAATCATCATCTAAAGAGTTATTTGATGCAAACGAGCGTCAAATTTTTCTCTTTCATGCCTTATGGAGAGTCCAGCGAGCCTTATAACAAAAACAAATCCCCCCATCAGATTGCACTGCTGAGGAGCAGCTGTGGAGGCTTCTGTCACACACAGATTACCATATTCACTGACTTAACAGATGAGCTGAGGGGATTTCACTTTGCTAGACTATTTAAGATTCACCCAGAGCATCATTTCTGCTGAACTGCACACACGTAATGAAGGCAGTCACAGTTCTTCCATCTCTCCTCCATGTCTGCTTGTACTTGTTCCCTTAATGTAAGCCTCTTCTTGCCTTATAGAGTTCAAATTGAAATCCTATTTTTCATTAAGCATTAAAAAATACTCCAACTACAAGACACAGTAGTTATATCTGGAGATCATCCAGTGGCTTCTGGTTCCCCGCCTGAGAAATAAGGCTCCTTGAAGCACACACACATCACTTGGGCACGTGCCCCAGGCTTTCTCAGAGCACATCTGAATTGTGTGCTTTTTATGGTATAATACAAGCCAAACAGTCGGAAGAAGACTTCGGTCAGCTCTTGAGACATAGAGTCCGGGAAACCAAAGACTCTCAGGAAGTGCATCAACTCATGGAGTGAGACCCAGAGATATTGAGCAACATTAAACAAGTATTTATTGAGTTGCCGCTCTATACCAGATATTGTGCTTGGCAAAAGGAAAACAAAGATAGATGAGACATCACACCTTCTCTCAAAGACTCTCTCCGAAGGAGGCACACCAACACTGTGCCACAGGAACAATACAGGCACCAGAGAAACAGTATGGAAACACCAAAGTCTACAGGTTACTTTTGCTTCTGTAAAATTCGTAAGCCAAATTAACATAACTGCTTTCAAACAAAATAGGGTTGATTTTTGATTGTGCGACTCTAAATAACAAGATGTCTACATTCAGTGCATAAAGGAATAATTCTGATTGTCAAGTAGATCATTGCTGTATTGACAGTTCTCTCTAGATGCTGCTAAATATTTGCCTGAGAATGAGTTAATTAAAATACATAGTATGCCAGTTTCAGCTCAGAAATATGGAGAACCACAAAGAGCATTCAAACTTATAACACTAGACAAACTCAAATTACCAACTTTTCTTGGACCCATCAGAAAGTTTAGCTCATGGAGAAAATAGACAATTGGACACCTAGAGATTGGCATCTGCAGGGAGAAACAGGCACCAAGGATTTGTTTGGTTGGGGCAGAGGCTGAGGGGCAAAACATAAGCCGGTATGAAGCTAAAATGTTTTAATGAATTGCTAAAACTGTAACAAATTACAATTAAATTATCTCAGTGCAAGAGTCTGAAGCCCTCGGAAGCGACAGATGTATAGGAGGATTTACATCCTTGAGCACACTTCCCTTCCATGAATCCACAGGTGCTCACAGGGAGGATTAGAGAGAATCCTGGAAAGCTTCCCAGATATTGCTGTTTTGGAAAGCAGAACAGCAGCCCTTACTGAAATTCTATCTAGACCTACCTCCACTATCTTCCCTAAAGAACACAAACCCTAATTTGCATGGAGAAGGGTGACTACCCTAGGATGTTGGAGCAATCACGCAACTGGGTGAAGAGGAGAGCCAAAGAGAGCTGGGGGAGGGGCAAAAATACTCACTAGGACCACATACTATAGTTGGAGAACATGCAAGAGCATACACCTGACAGCCCGGGCTGAAGTGCCTGTGTATAAGACTGAGGTTTCCTACAAGTAACAGAGAACTCCCTTAATAAAAGTAATAGGAGAGTATAGCTAAAGAGGTACAGGAGATAGATTCTCTTCAGGGCACACACAAAGGAAAAATCTAGGTCCAAGGAAAAGTAGAAATTGGAAAAAAAAAAATGGCCTCAAATCAACCTTCACCTTTAACAGGAGATGCCACTAGAGGAATTTGATGCCTGTGATGCACTCAGGGTAACCATAGCAACAACAAACCTCCAACACAGCTCAACTCCTATCTAGATTGATTCACCCCTGCCCCCAACTCTAAAGGTCTCTCCGTAGAAAAGGCATGCACATCTCTAAACATTAAAAAATATTTACATTACTGACAGCTCTCCTACATAAGATGTCTGACTTCCAAAAAAAACTATGACACACACAAAAAGGCAAGAGAAAACACAATCCCTAGAACCAGACCTGGATAGGACAAATATGCTAGAACTATTGGACAAGGCATTTAAAATAACTATTATTACTACAGCAAGATCCTAATGTAAAAAGTAGGCAACATACAAGGTCAGAGGGGTGACTTCAGCAGAGAGTTGGACTTTATAACGAAGAATCAAATGTGAATGATACAACTGAAAAACGGTAAACTGAGATGAAGAACGCCTTCTATGAATTCCTCGGTAGACTGAACAAGGCCAAAGAAAGAAGCAATAAACTTGGAGATAGCTCAGTAGAAATTACCCACACTGAAATACAAAGAGAAAATGTGTGAAAATAAAAATAGTATAGAACTGTTATTAAGAACTATAAGAAAATCTCAAATGGTCTAAAATATACATGACTTGAATCACAGAAAAAGAGATATATATGCATAAAAGAATATTTTGCTGAGAATTTCCTAAAAGTAATTATGGGCACCAAACTCCAAATCCAAAAAGCTCAAAGCACACCAAGCCAGAAAAAAATAAAATAATCTAGGCATATCACATTCAAATTGCTATATGCCAAAAATTGAAAGGCATCCAAAGAAAAGAGGTATATTCCTAATGGAAGAACAAGAATAAAAGTTACAGGAACCTCATCATCAGAAACCATATAAGCTAAAAGAAAACAGAGTGATATCTTTAAAACTCTGAAAAAAAGAAAAAACCCTGTCAACAAAGAATTCTACACCCAATGAAAATATCTTTTAACATAAAGAACAAAGGAAGATTTTTCTCAAACGATAACAGAATTTATTGCCAACAGACTTATTCTAAAGAAATATTAAAAGAAGCTCCTCAGACAGAAGGAATATATCAGAAACTTGAAATTCTACATAAAGTAATTAATAATGTTGGAAATGGGAAAAAAAATTGAAGGTAAAAACAAAAGGGTGTTTTATCCTTATTTTTAATTGTTCTAAAAGATAACTGTCTAAGGCAAAAATAGTAATGATGTTCTATGTGTTTAGAGCACATAAAAATGTAAAATATATGGCAACAATGGCACAAAGGATGGGGGCAGGAGGATGGGAAGTAGGCATAATTATAATCCTAAACATGCTACCATGCATGCTCCCCAGAAGAGTTCATGCTCTAATCTTCAGAACATATGAATATGATGAAATATCACTTCCATGACTATAGACATAGACCACAGGCAACATCACTCCCCATTAAAGCACAGTTGACTTTAATCAGCCCATGCTAATTATCCTGATGGGGCTGATCTAATCACATTAACCCTTAAAGCAGAGAGCTTTCTCAGACTGGTGGTGGAAGTCAAAGACATGAAAAATGTAAGGAAGACTTGACCTGCCGTTGTTCCTTTGAAAATGGAAAGGACGTGTGTGAAGGAAGGCTGGTGATTTTGAAATGTTGAGGACAGCCAGCGAGGAAACATGGATCTCAGATCTATAGCCACAGGGAACTGGATTCAACCACCTGAATTAACTTGAATGTAGACTTTCTCAGAGACTTAAGATGGGAGCTCAGCCCAGGCAAGACTTGGAGTGTGAGACCCAGAAAAGAAAACCCAGTCCCGCCCACCCAGATTTCTGACTTAACAGAACCGAGATAACAAACAGGAGTGAGTTTAAGCTGCTACATTTGTGTTAATGTTTTACAGAGCAATAGAAAAATAATACCTGGTCAACCAATGCAAGCAAAAGAGAAATAAGCTTAAAAAGCAAATGGAGAAGTTTTCAAAAACTTACCTGAGAGGGGAGAGATATTCTGAGACATAGGGGGCATTGCTTCAGCAAGGCAGAAATAGCAATAAAGAAGTTCATATATGTTAGCAAAGGGCATAGATCCCAGTTACCTTCATCACACCATAACCAATGTGCAAGAATAATCCAAATACTCATCCTTTAAGCAATCCCTTATTGTATAGCTCCCTTCCTATTTCCTATAAACAAAGAATCCCCATCCTAATAAAGATGTCCCCACACTCAAAATAGCAGGGTCAATGAAAAAGGAAACAATGAAGTTGTTTGTTTGTTTTCTCTTTTGACCACAGAGTTTTTAAAAGAAAAGAAATTTCTACTCCATAAATGATTTTGGAAATTTTATTCTAGTGTTGATGAAAGGTCATATTTCTTTCCAGTTGTGTTGAATCTCGGTGCAGCCAACACCGATGCTGTTTTCCCCCAACAAGAGCCAATGTCATTGCTTTTGGAGTATACACAATTCAGCTCTTCAGTAATTCTGGGCCCCAAAAATGTGGCTGATACTATTTCCAAGCTAACTGGTGACTGTGTGGGGCTAAGGAGTACAGTGAACTTAACTATTCAAAAACAACATCCTGTGTGATAACTGTAATGATGGATACATGACCTTATGCATTTGTCAAAACCCATGGGATGTAAAACACAAAGAGTGAACCCTAATATAAGCTGTGGGCTTTAGTTAATAATAATGTATCAATATTGTCTCATTGACTGTAAAGAAATGTACAACATTAATCCAAAATGTTAATAACTGGGGAAAGAGAGGGGGAGAAAGGGAGTGTATGGGAATTCTGTATTTTCTGCTCATGCTTATGTAAACCTAAAACTACTCTAAAGAAATTAAGTCTATGGGGTGCCTGGGTGGCTCAGTCGGTTAAGCGTCTGCCTTTGGCCCAGGTCATGATCCCAGGGTCCTGGGATCAAGCCCCATGACAGGCTCCCTGCTCAGCTGCTCAGCGGAGAGTCTGTTTCTCCCTCTCCCTCTGCCACTCTCCCTGCTTGTGTTCTCTCTCTCTGTCAAATAAATAAATAAAATCTTTTAAAAAATTAAGTCTATTTTTTTTTTAATGTATAGAGTAAAATACTTCCTTCCTCTTTGCTGGTCAGATGACACAGATTGACAACCAGGCACCTTGTTGGAACCATTAAAGAATGATCCTGGGGTCTTCGGATTCTGAAGGCTCCAGCACCAATAGTCACACTCTCCTTCATTTTCAGGGGCTTCAGCAATGGGGCAGGGAAATACCCAGATAATTAAGAGATAAAAAGGGACACAATGCAATGGAGAAATATTAAACAGTAAAAACCATTGAGTAAATCAGAGACTTTTGCCATACCTACCTAAACTAAAACTAATCACATACAAAATTTGCTTTTTCTCTTGCGAATAAAATCGTAGCCACCTTGGCTCTACAGAAGATGAAAGAAAATCACCAGGCATAGTGAAAAAAATCATCAGATCATAAGATGATTATCTGAGTCCTCAGGACAAATACTTTCCTTTGAGAAAAATTCCCTCCAAGAAGAAAAAAAATTCTCAGGGAAAAATTTCTGATTCATTTTCTGAGCGTATTTCAAGAGAAAGTTGCTTATTTGAAGTAGGAACAAGATTTAGTTCTTGAAAGATATGACTAGCAAAATTTAAAATGCTTTGGGTTTTGCTTACATGTGGAATCTAAAAAATAAAGCAGAGAAACAACAACAAAAACAAATAAAAAACAAAAACAGATTCTTAAATACAGACAACAAACTGGTAGTTGCCAGAGCGGAGGTGGGTAGGAGGATTGGTGGGGTAGATAAAGTGGACTAAGGTACAAACCTCTAGTTACAAAGTAAACAAGTCACAGAGATGAAAAGTACAGCATAGGAAATATAGCCAATAATATTTAATAATGCTTCATGGTGACACCATATTGGAACACGAGTAATGTATAGAATTGTTGAATCAATATGTTGTACACCTGAAACAAATATAACACTATATGTCAACTATACTTCAATTAAAAAAAGTAAAATAAAGTAAAAGGTTTAGGGGCAATGAACTATATATTGTATAATGCAGCAAATCAAATATATGATTTACAATATCAACTAAAAAAAAAATCCTCCAAGAACATAAAGACAAAGAAAAAATGATAATGAGAAAAAGTCAAGAGAATGATAAAGGATTAATCCAAGACCTAAAACATGTAAAATTGGAATTCCAAAAGATAGCAAAGAGAGGATATGCAATAAATAAATGAGATTAGAATATTAGCAGAAGAAGAAGTTTTCACACTCAAAGAGCCCACTGGGCTCCAGACAAAGTCAAAGAAAATGTGTGGCTCAAGTGTACACAAGTTAATATTTTAATTTCTAAGGAAAAGAAAATATGTTATAAGCAGCCAGGAAGACAGGTAAAAAGAAGAAGAAGGGAAAAAAAAGAAACAAAGAAAATAGGAACCAAAAAAGGAAAAAAAAAAAAAAGCCAAACTTGTCTTGGCATCAAAACTACAATAAAACCGAGTGTCCTTATATTTGAGTTTACTTACCAGCTCTACTGGGTTGGATACAGCCAGAAACCTTATTTTGTGCAAAAATTCCAAACTTTTTTGACAAATTAAAAGCTCTGATCCAACAAGCCTACATTCCCTGGACAACACTGGCAAAATGGGAACTAAAAAATGAAAAAGCCGTCTATAAATTATACTTAATTCTTCACAATATTGTCAATGGTCATCATGTTTTGAAGCAGTCGAGAGAATGCAGTTATCTATTGAAGAAAATGTGGGGCATAGTGAACAATATCCTGGATTTGGAGCCATAAGACTGACCCGAATCCAAACCCTGGCTTCTCCGTACTTACCAGTTATATGATTTTACGCAAATTATATTTTTGCTTGGGACTTTGACCATGACATGGGCATAATGATGTGTTCAGTGGCCCATGTTATGCCCCCACCAAAGCACTGCTATTAGGATGCATTAAGGCTAGAAAATTGATAACATATGCAAAAAGGTGACAAGAGATTAGGAGGATAATTTTAAAAAATTTGGGGGTTAATCATAAAATCGAGACATTGAAAAGAGTCATGAGATATTTACTAAATGCTGATATAAGAAGAACTGTTATACTTCCCCAAATATTCATTCACTTGATCAATAAATGTTAATAATATCATCATTATATGCATAAAAGTAATCTTGGCTCTGCAGAATTTTTAAAAAATAAATGGCATGACCAACTGCTTTACAAGTGCTTATTAATTCTAATGGAAAATAAGACATACATCCCTGAATGATAATATACAAGGATGTTTATGGAATGCGTAAATGAAAAGACCAACTAATAAGTGCCATAGTCATTTAGAAGACATCCTCCTGCCTGAAGCAGTTCAGAAACAGGTAGGGCTTTAGCTGGATCTTGGATGATGGATGAGCAAGGCAGAGACCGACTAAAAGTTTATCAGAAACACTTTCTTTCCTCTCTGTGCAAAAAGATAGGGGACGTTTCTCGGTCTCTCTAGCAGCTAGATGTGGCCAGGTGACTGAGTCCTGACCTACGAGATGCAGGGAGCAGTGATGTCTTTTCCATTCCTGACCCATAAAAGGGTCCTGCACATTCCTCTATGTGCTGGCTCTTCCTTCATGGAAAGCTCAGAATCAGGGGTCCAGGGATGAACTCGGATGTCCCTGGGGATAGACAAGCCACTAGACAGAATGACTGTTCACAAATGACATAGGGAAGATTGCCCCCCTCCCAGTCCACAATTGACTAAGAGGTGAAAATTGATCTTTTTTTGTTAAGCCCCTGAGATTTGGGGTTGTCTTATGTGAAGAGGTTTACTCTGAATAACATAATACTATTTGATAGAGTGGAGCAAAAAGGAAAACAGAGGAATCATGGGAGTCTAGAATGTTCTCTACCTGTTCTTCCCAAATATTAATCTTGCTTATGAATATTCATGAGGCCTTAATAAAATGCAGATTCCAACTCAGCACGTCTATAGTATGACCTGAAATTCTGCACTAACAAGCTCCCAGGTGATGCTGTTGCTGCCAGTCCATTCTGAGTAGCAAAGATCTCCAGAAAATGGATTTGCAAAAATAGCACCCCTCCCCTGTAAGCCACGTTAGAGCCTGTGCTTTTGCGTGCTTCATTTGGAACTAAGCTCCGTATGCTTGAGTTCTGTCAGTGATGGTGCAAATGTCGAGAAAGGCTTGTTAAATGATGAAATAACACATTTTGCCCATTGATCAAATGGGCTTGGGCACAGAGAGTGTCTTTTAAAAACTCAGAATCACAATCAGAAGTAAGTGCCATTTTCACAGCAGAACATTTAAGGAACTTCATTTTGCAGCACCTCAACCAAATAAGCACCTGAATTAAGGTGCATAAAGTAATCCAGGAAAAATTTTGAAATTAGTTCATCTTTAAGAAAAAAACGTTCAGCTAGGCACTGACACGTGTTCTATTAAGCTACTTTGATGAAAGGGTGAGAACCCACACTCTACTATAAGCGTTCAGAGCAACAAGGAAATTAAGTTGCCTTTCACACTTAACTTCCTATTATTGCTTTTTCATTTCTACTTAATCACTACATCTTTTCCTAAATGAGTAGGGGGCAAAAAGTAAAAATAAAAAGAGAGAGAAAATCTCCGCCCTAGTTATTTCTAGGAAACAGGGTATAACAGTTTTAGATTTGCATTGTAATTACTTAGGAAAGGAAATTTAATTCATTTGCCTCTCATGACTCTTTCTTCAGATACAATTGAAATGACCCCAGGAAGCAGTTTAAAATAGCAGAGTCAATTTATACAGATAGATTCTAGAGTTTCCAGTGTTGAGTTCTTATGAGTCCTGGTTTGAGAGAATCAGAAAGGATGTCCCTGCCATTCTCTTCTAAATAAGCATGTTTTTTTGTTTTGTTTTGTTTTGTTTTGCTTTGTTGTGTCTTTTTTTTTTCCTGAAGTCATCTGGTTTAAAAAAAAAAAAAAAAAGCCTGTCATACATATGAATTTCAAGGGCAGGGGAAGTGCTGAGACTCTAAAATATCTCCACGCATCTGCAGGTCCAACTTGGAATGCCTAAATTCTACAGACACTTATTTCCTGCTTCCTGGAGAATTACACGCCTCCTTTGGGAATTTAAACTGATCAGTAATTTCTACACTACCCCTGAATTTAACAGATAAATTTTTAGAGCTGGTCAAGCAAATGTCGCATGAACACTGAAATTCTGGAAGCTGGATGGAGAAGAGAGAAGGGACAACAGAGAATAGAATCCGGGAATATCTGAGGTTACTGGAGCCACTACTTATTTTCATCTGGGTCCCTCCCTAATGAATCCATGTCCTGAAGGTGGGATGACCAAGAGGGCATTGGGAAATACCAAGGAGACTGCTTGGTGCTCAATGAGCGTTTTCTCTCTCTGCCCACCCTGCTTCCAGCCCTTCCTGCCCATGATGGTTGATCCAAAGACCTTGGTAAACTTTCTGAACCTGAACACTGATCTCTAGGTAAGGGTCAGCCTCCCGGCCAACCTAGCCCGTAATAGCATCTCATACATGCCTCTTTCCCTATCCCTATAATTCTGCGGAGTTGTCAACTTTCACCAGGTGTGAACTCCATTGCACCTATCACAGCATCTGATTCATAGTGGTTCCCAATGTATTATGAATGAACAAAAGTCCAGGAAAAAGCAACCAGAGAGATGTGCATTCAATACCATGTCATATAAGGAGGAAAGTGGGGATGGATAGTCAGGAAAGGGAGAGGCTTGGGGAAGGTCAGCATGGTAGGCAGATTAATACCCCCCAAAAGGTCCATGTCCTAATCTTCAGAACCTGTGAATATGTTAGGTTACATGGCAAAGAGGAATTAGGGTTGCAGATAGAATAAATTTGCTGATCAACTGACTTTATGGGAGGAATTATACTAGAGTCTCTGAGTTGACTCGTTGCAATCACGAGGGTCCTTAAATGTGGAAGAGGGAGGCAGAAGAACAGAGAGAGCCAGAAAAAGAGATGGGATGATAGAAACAGAATCAGAAAGCTTTCACACTGCTGGATTTCAAGACAGAGAAATGGCACTATAAGCCAAAAAATGTGGGTGGTCTCTAGAAGCTCCAGGAGGCAAGGAGATGGATTCTGTCCTAGAACCAATGTAAGGAGCGCAGCCCTGCTGAGGGCAGAAAGGATTTTAACACTATGAGTGAGACTCATGACAGACTTGTGATCTCTTAACCATAGACAGTAAGTTTGTGTTGTTTTGATCCACTAAATTTGTGGTAACTGGTTATGGCAGAAATAGAAAACCAACAGGAGTAGGGTTTACAGCCACGAATACCTGGAGCAATGGTTGCTTCAGAATTTCTACTGACATAGGCTTACGGGACTGTGGTCTGATGGAGACTTCTCCGGAATCAAGGCTTGCAAACTCATTGTTCTCACTAAGACAGTATGCTCATTTAAAACTGATTTTGCTTTTGCCGAGCAAAAGATAAGCACACTGATATTTAAATCAAGAACGTCCACTCATTTGCAATATGGAGGATTTGGATGGTAACAATGGGGAGAGGCTAAAGCCCTTCTCTAAGCTACACCTTAATGTCTCTGATCGTTGTATTGCTTGCCTAAGTAGAAGGAGCAATAGATGGATTTTGTGTTATTATAAGAGCTTACATGTGAGTGGCGCTTTGTCATTTACAAAATATACCCCCATCTGTGTGGCTCTGAAGGACAGAACTGGGACAAAAAGGGGAAAGTAGTTATAAGACTGTAGATTACAGATCTATATATATGTTTATGCCTACATATATACACATACATGTATATGAAGGAATTAAAGTTAGTAAGTTAGATCTTTTTAGCTAGTTAGTTCTAGTTAGATTTGCCCAAACAGGGAAGCTATTTTTTGAGGGAGTATGTTACACTTTCGAGGACAGGTTTCAATTCAGTTGAGGGAAGCGAAAGAGGTCAAAACATAAGAAATTTGAAAAAAGTTTATTTCTGGGAGTTCTTCCTTTTGATATTGTATGATCAGGATTATTTTTTTTTAATATCTAAGACAACGCTAAGATGGTTTTCAGAGCCCCACCTGTCATACCCATGAAGCAAAATAAAACATTGTTAAAAGGCAAAATGAGCACTTTTATAGGATTCCAAGAATGGTGCCAGTTAGTTACATAAGGGAAAACTCACTTGTAGCATTTTAATGTTTCCCCAAAGTGGTGTATATCTTTAACTTTCACATCTAATGTAAACACCAGAAGTTGAATAGTAATAAAGATCCCTTTAACTGAAAGTGTCAGCAAACACTCACTTGCCATACAGTGTATTCATTAGAGTCCTGCTTTTTCTCCTTTTAAATTAGGTGTCCTAGTTACTATTCAGTCATACTGCAAATTATAAAATGTATAAAACGCAATTTATAGTGCCTGTAATTGTAAAAGAGCATCTGGTCAACCCTGAAAGAATTTGGGAGGCAATGCACTATAGTGAAAAATGCCAGAGCATTTGAATTTAGAAAACATGGTTTGGAATCTCACACTCTTAGTGGCTGTAACAATCGGCAAGTCCCGTTGCCTTTCTTCGTCTCAGTTTTCTTATCCAGAGAATGGACTTAAAATATGTCACACGATTCTTCCTTCATAGTCTTGAGCCTCAAAGGACATCATGAGTATAAAAGTGTTTTAAGTTCAAACGTGACTCCTGATAACCACTCATCAGAGTTTCTATCTAGACTGTAAAATATTTCTGTGTAATGCTCTTTAAGACTAACCGGGCAAGAGCCTCTGTTTCATGTTAACACCATCATAAGCACTGGATCACCTGTGCTCTGACGGTTCACAAAATGTGATCATAAAGCTTCAGCTCTGGGGAGAGAAGAAGGCTTGTTTTATCCACTGAAAGCTTGCCCGTCAGATATTAAATATCATAAATAAAAATGTGTGCAGGGAAATGTGAAGAAACATTTCTCTATAAAATTGCTAATGAATTTAATCCTTTATGCTCCTTATAGTTTACCAGATTTACAGAGTGAATGAGAGGATATAGGAATAGTTTAGAGAATATAAAAGCAGAATGAGGGCCAGAAATAGCAGGTTGTCAGGTGGTTACTCATAAATGGCAAAAGAATGATCACTCCTGCATTCACAATAAAATGAAAAATCAGGACATCCTTAAAATTTGTTTATCTTACAATAGAGATGGTATATATATATATTTACCTTGCAAAACAAAGTGTCTAAAACTTATAGGTAAGTCTAAATCCCTTTGTGGCCCTTCTCAATCTTGTCGTCCCCTCCACTCCTTCCGGAGCTAGTCACTTTTAAGTTCAAGGTACATCATCTTTGATCTCTTCTCTGCATTTGCATACATACATCACGTATACATAACTCACAGAAGTCATACTGGTGTCATTTTGTGAAGGTTTTTTTGACATAAATGACATCACACCAAATATATCATCCTGAAATATAAGAATGTAGCTCTAAGTTTAGACCACCAGATTCCTATATCTTGACTTAATAGATGTGTCACCTTGGAAAATCATTTAACGTCTGTAATTCTCAGTGTCTTCATCTGTAAAATGGGGATGATAAAACAGTCTACCTCATGAGCTTGAAATGAGGATTAAAGGAGTTCATTCATGTGAAGAAGTTAGCTCAGCCCCTACCAGATCACAAGCATCCCATCAACGTTAACAGCTGGTTTACCATCACCCTTTACCATGTGGGCAGCTCATATCCTTGCCTTATTAACAGTTTGAAATGTCTATGTTTCTGATATCTGGCCAACATAATGGATGTGTTGCAAACACTACTCAACCATGTAATCCGTTCAGAGAATTGGTCTCTCATCACTAAAGTGCGTTGTGAAAAATAGCCCAATGCCTGGCACATACCAAAGACTCAGTAAACACTAGCTTTTTTTTAAATTTTTAAATTTTTAAAATTTTTTTCATTTCACAAATGAAATCGATGAATGCAACTGGAAGTTTCTCAGATAAACTGTGGGGAAGCTCTGGTGACAAAATCCAAATACAATGTCAGAAAAAAATACTTGAATGATGAGGGGGGGTCAGCATGAAGAGACACGGACAACAGACACTCCAGGCTAAGGGCAGCAGAAGAGTGAACACCGGAGGAGGAAACCACCTTGGCCAGATTGACTTGGAATAGGAAGCAGCCAAAGTGGTTGATGTGTAGTGAACCAGCAGGAGAATGGTAGCTGTGAGGTCAGAGGGGAGGCAGGAATCAGACTGCAGCCCACAGTGCAGGCTTGGAGGTTATTCTAGGGGCAAGAGGCTGTCACTGAAGAGTGTAAGCAAGGGAATTAAATGATCTTATTTACTTTTTTAAAAATTACAAATGGATTTCAGTTGAATGGGGATGAGTGGAAGCTGGGAAACCAGTCAGGAGGCCTTTACACTGGCCAAGAATTAGGAAGAATAACAGATGAGTATCCTGTCATGGAAGATTTTGATATAAAGTGTTTCATGACAGGAAAACTGTTCAACAGTGTTGAAAGTACTCTGGGTTCTGATAAGAATAGGACCAAGACAAAAGCATTGGATTTGGCCTCATGGAAGTCATCGGTGGCAGAGAAGAAAGTGTCCTCTGAAATGAAGAGGAGAGAAGTAGAGGTAAAAAGAAAAATGTTACAGCAAGTATGGGACACCCTGAAGACATTATGCTATAAAAGGGGTTAGAGAAATAGGTTGGTCACTGGAAGGGAAGACGGGGTCAAGAAGTATTTTTTTAAGATGTTGAATTCTAGAAATTGTTTGTGTGCTGCTAAGAATGGTGCTGTACCAAGGGGGAAACAGGTGATGCAGGAATGCAAGAGAGAACAGGAAAGAAGATAAGGCAAAACCCTTGAGAAGGTGAGAGGGGCAGATTCCTCACACAGGTAACAGAATTCATGTCAGACAGGACTGGTGACAAACCCATGTGCCAGGAGAAGGCATCTGGGCATCTGCACAGGTACACTGATAGACTGAGAGGTAGGAAGATGTGGGTGGTCTTGCCTCATTGGTTGTATTTTCAATATTTACCCTTGACTTCTACAAGAAGAGGAGCTTCTCCTTTACCTGACTTATCTTCAGCCAGAACCTAGCACAGCCAACATGCAGGGCCAGCGTGGGCCTATTCCTAGCTGAAGACTCTAACATGCTTCCTTGAAGGCCTGACCTACCTCCTACCCCGAAGTGCAGGGAAGTCGTCTCAGAGCTGAGTGTGGTCTTATTCTCCTGAAAACCTCCACCTGCAAAAATAGCCTGAGGGGCGGAACTCTGTATGGCTCATTATGGAACCCCAAGGCCTAGAATTTCCAGCAGTCATGTGGCAAATGCTTCTTCGATGTTGAATAAATGAATACAGAGAAACAATGACATACAGTTACGTACACACACATGATGCAATCTTACTTAGGTTTAAATGTTTGGAAAAATGAATTAAAGGAAGCACACTGAGTACAACATTCAAAATGGCTAACTCCAGTTGGGGGAAGAGACACCTTGCCCAATTTCTTTTCTCTACTTGAGAGTCTTCTGTACTTTCCAAGTTCTATTCAGTAAACAGGTATCACTTTTATAAACAGAAAATAAAATTAGATATATGTAATTCAAAAAGTGAAATCATCACTTTGCTCACATCAGCCACCTTCTTTTAGCCCCAAGTACTTCTTTCTCTATGTGTCACTCAACATTTACAGCTGCCCTTAACCCCTGGGGTCCTGCCTACAGCCTCTCCAGGTTTTTATTCTGACTCTCCTATTCTGATGTTGTTTTTAATGGCCTTAGTCAGCATGCCTCGTGGGGTGCCCAGCTTCTGGACCCTGCCTTGGGGTGGGGAAGTTGCCCCAGCAGTGCCCCAAATCCAGACAGAAAGGACTCCTCTCTCCCAGGCTTCACCAGCCCAAATAGTCAAGAGGCTCTGTCCTGGGTTTGGCAAAGCACTGTGGAGAACATATTTGTAGGTAGAAAGTAAGCTTTGCTTTTCCACACATCTCCTACGTATTTACCTAAAGATGAACAATTGGGATTCTCTCTTACCTACTATATTAAATGGCAAAATTCAATCTAGTATACTCTCTGTAGGGAGCACATTCAATTTAGTTACAAAGAAGAGGTTATAATATGTAGACGAACTACGTGAACATCAAAAGTCCCAACTCCAGGGAAGAAGATATGAAATTTCATATACCATCTATCCTGTGAGATTTTCTGAGTGTAGAGTTAGCTCGCAGCTAAGAGGAGAGCAGAAAAAATAAATTATTAAAAAAAAAAAAACCTCATCCACATTTTTTCTATGCCTTTAAGGTGAGTAAAAAATGCTGTTTCAAACTTACTAAAATTTGTCTATTGGAGTATATGGTTACTAATAAGCATTTTTATATTTTTACACATGTGTAGTTTTGGTAGATTTATTTCTGCTTGAAAGACACTGCCTTGCCCTTGTTAAGTATTTATACTTTAAATTATAACCTAAAGACAGAATTGAAACATTTGGCAGCACTGAAAGGAACCACCTTCTTCAACAGATATGCACTAGTAAAGTGTTGGGCTTGTCATTCATCACAGTGCCATGAATATTTTGGTGGAAAGACCCACATCGCTGGATGGCTTTTATTGCTGGTCATTCCTGACCTGAGAAAATGTGCAAGGGAGGTTTGTATTCCCCCCCCCCAATAATTTCTATAGCAGAGGGCATAGAATCTGCTAATCTCCGTTCCTCAGAACATCTCCCAACTGGAATAATCCTTCTGGAAGCAGATTTTTTTTTAAGTGAAATAAAAAGCCTACAGAAATCAAGGGGGAAAAAAAAAGAGATCGTTACAAGAACATTTGAGTACAGAGCAATAAACCCCTACACTCTGACTGCAAATCTGATGCCTTCAAAAGAGCCACCAACAGCTGGGGCATCCTTATTTAGAATAATGTTTATAAATGATTTTATCTAATTTTAATTGTCATGGGTTCACAGCAATCTGTTAGCTTTTAACCAGGTTAGACACCCTCGCAGCTGGAGAGGACCCTCAAATCACCAGAGAACCAAAAAAGGAGCAAGCCAGAAAAAAAATCTTCCATGCTTCCCTTCCCTCTGCTGGTCTGGAGCTTACTGGGGCCAGAAGCAGCCACCTAGAGCAGGAGCTGCTGTGGGCTCCTGGTGCAGTGCTCCAAAGCAGTCACTCTCAGTAGCGCCATCCAGCATCTCTGGGGGATCATTTCAGCCTAAGGGCTCTTCCACCCAACGCTGCCTTCACGGACAGCTCTACTCTGTCAGCACTTTCCTGCCAGTCATTCCTGAGAACATTTCCTCAATTGAAATTTTCAGTATTCAACAGGGTATTTGCATGATCAAAAGAAGAAAACCTCTCCCTTAAGAGCAATACAGCAACAGCAGGGGCAAACGTGATTTCCCCACCACCAATGACTGCTCACCTTCTCCTGTTTGTCATTTTCCAAATTTCAACCTGCCTTTGTAATTCTACATTTTCCTTCAGCTTCATTTTTTCGTAACACAGATAAAATGGGCCTGGGCTTGGCATGGCATGAGGCACAAGGTGAACATATAAAGACCGCTGACAAGCAATTTAAACATTCCCTGAAGTCCTAAAGAGTGGAAAACATGGTTTACATTTTCATGACACACATAGGGAAATTTCCTGAATTTCCTCCATGCATCTATTCCCCCAAAATCTACCCAGCAGCTGTTCAACAATCTCTCCCTCCAAAAGTTATTTTTCTAGGTTTGGTTTGTTGCTCTTCCTTAATGTAATCAATCTAGCCTTTTTCAGCCAATTCCAATGCTGCAGCTTTAGATGTCTACCCTGCTTAACCAAAAGGAGTCATGGCTACATAGTTGGCTGAGCATCGAAGGATCCATTCCTATTAAGGGAGGAGAGGTTTGAATAGTCATGCATGTTGTCCCTGTTACAAGCAGGTAAGAAGAGCCCAACTAATTTGAACCTGTCATTTTTTTCATGTCCTCCCTACCTTGTCTCCTTCCTTCCTTCCTGCCTTCCTTCCATCTTCCCACCCCTAACTTATAAGTCATCAAATACTACTTGTAGAAGATTCCTTACAAATCTTCTGGTGCAGCTCCTCATTTTACTGAAGAAGGACCTGAGGCCCAAGGAGGCTGTTTGTTCACTATCCCCTGGCCAGTTGCCAGTTGCCTCTGGCCAGTTGCCTCTGGCCAAGCAGGGACTGGGGCCCTGAGCTGTGTGTATCTGGATCCTGTGTTCATTCCATTCTCTTAGACCACACTGCTTTAAAAAAAAAAAAAAATGGCAGCAAAACAAGTTTGTGTCAGGAATTATTTGTAATCTAAGTTCTCAGGGATAACCTGGGATTTGTACACATTCAGTCATTTATTCTAAACCTTCTACAACTATACTACCACATACTGAAAGTCAAGTTCAGAAAGATGGTCCTCAAGTACAAAAAATTTGCAAGGACAAAGCAAAAATCCAGTAATGGTTTCGATAATGCCCTTGCTTTTAAAAAGTATCTCAATATTGGTTGAAATAAATAACTTTCTGCTTAAATTTCCGTAAGCTGGAAAATTCAACTAACCAAAATATCCCATCCATAAGTCCCGTGGTTCTTTGAGGGTTTTTGAGTGAATGATGCTATAATCACTTTATGAAATAGTTCTCCCTCCCACAACCACTGCCCAGTTTTACAAAGAAGCCACACTTGCTTGACCCACATGAGACCAGGATTGCCCCCACCCTCTGAAGCCACTTCTCCTGCATTAGTTACCAAGTATCCAGTAGCATTAATAGGATGAGACTGGCCCTAACCACAGTTCCAGCTCCCTCACCTCTCTACCCACTCAGGAAAGTCTCCACAAGCATCACCATCAAGGACAGAAATAACACGTCCTTATCAAAGCAATATTAATCCTTCACAGCCTCCAGTGCCCACATGGGTCCACTTCAAAACCTATCTGGTGCCACAGCGAGTGGCCATTTTGAAATTAAACATGAACTGCAGACACTGATTTCTTTAAAAAGCTTAAAGAGAAGTACTTTTGGAGGAAAAGAGGGATGGGTCAAAGAGTACAAAAGGGATGAGAAGTGTCTATGAATTATTAAAAATTGATCCTTGAATGATTCTGCACTTGTTACATCAGGGCAACGTTCAGGGTTTCTAGAGCATAACAGGCATTTTGGTCCCTATTTCTGAGTGATATACTGCTGTCAAGACCACCAGAGTTGGAATCTCAGAGCATTCTGGCAACAGACAGGAGGGTTTCCATTCCTACAAACACCACAGCTCCAGGCATGGCAGACTAGTTAGTTCACTGGAGCACTTCCTTCTGTTTTCGTCTGTGACAAAGGAAGGCTGGGTCATGCTCTTCCACTCTGAGCATAAGACCTCTATACTTCTGTCTGTGTGCCTCAATTTCCCCACTGTAAAATAGGGATATAATGATAAAACCTGCCACCGGAGGTTACTACAAGGATTAAATGTGGCCCCTCACAGTTATTAAAACTGTGTGCAGGGGTGCTTGGGTAGCTCAGTTGGTTGAGTGTCCAACTCTTGGTTTGGGCTCAGGGCATGGTCTCAGGGTTGTGAGATCGAGCCCCCAAATCAGTCTCCATGCTCAGCAGGGAGTCTGCTTGAGACTCTCTCTCTACCTCTTGTTCTGCCCCTCTCCCCGCCGCTCATGCACTCCCTCTCTCTCAAAGAAATACATAAATCTTAAAAAAAAAAAAAAACCGTGTGCAATTATTTCTATTATTATCTGCCCTCAATTACTAACGTCACTGCTCTGTGCTGCCCTGAACAGAGCTTTCATTCCCAAGCTGATGAAAAGCTTAAAGAAAGTTTCTGGTAACAAGTGAAGTCTTAGTCTCTTTCCATCTCCCTTATTCCCTCCCTCCCTCTCTCTCTCTTTCTTCCCTATTTTCCTCCTTCTTTTTAACAGAATTAGTTGAAATGGCTTCCCATGTTTCTTCTCTATTTTCCTCCTTTTAACAGAATTAGGTGAAATGACTTCCCATGTCTTCATTGATATGATCCCGTAAAGACTTCAATCTACACACAGGAATTGCTCTGTCTACCCTTCCAATACTGACATCCTGGGCAAGCCCTAATCCTGAAGGTGCCAGGGCAACACTGCCCTCACAGGTCATGATGGAATTCAAAGCCACAGGAAGGTCCAAGGAAGAAAGCCAAGGTCTCAGTGAACTGGCATATGTCCTTGAGGCTCCTGGTCAGAATCCTCTCTCTCACCATGGATGATGAAAACGACACCAAAAAAAAAGGTCTTAGTTGGTAAAGAAATACTAGCATACCCATACAATAAGCATTCTGTAAAATAAAAATTTTTCATGGATAAGTTTATATATATTAATATTTTAAAGAATTTACCCACATTAGGTAAATATAATATGCACAAGTATATAAGTAGAAAAAAAAAAAACACGGGATTCATCAAAATAAGAGAGTGGATATCCCTGGATAGTGGAATCATGACTGCATTTATGCACTTCCTAAATTTTCTGTATTAAACATTCTGAAATTTTACATATAGGCATATATCAACGTAACATCTCCTTTCACCATACTGAAGAACACACACAAACGTAGTCAGCAAGATGGCAACAAATTGAGGGCACAGACACATTCCATGTTTCTGTTTTCTCTGCTGAATGAGGATGGACCCAGCCCAATCGGCCTCCCTGAGAGCAACTCTGAGCTGGAGAAAGCAGGATCTAATCAAGTGAGATGGAGCTGAGCTTACCAAACTGCCAGTAAAGGCCCAGGTGTCTCCACCCATCCTCCAGGGATAAATCTGTGGATTGTAGCTCAGAAGTATGTGTTGTCAGTGGAAAGCATCAGGTTCTCCCAAGGCTGCCCCCACAGCAGCTCCCAAGGCTGGCTCCAGGCCCCCATAGTTTGGATTTGTTATGCCATTTAAAATTCTATTTCTAAGAAATAACAAGGTGGCCTTCGACTTTTTCATCAGGAGAATTCCTGTCTGGTTTTTCTGTGCAAAGAAGGACCCATGGTCACTGGCAACTCTGAGAACAGGAGTCCTGTTTGGGCCAGGCTCTTGAGAACTAAGGCGTTCAGGCACACTCCTCCAGGGGAATATTAGAAAGAGGGTTCATGAAAGCATTTAAACAAAATGAAAAGAAAGAAATGGCCTTGGAGCACCAGACGTCCTACTTGAAGGCCTTCCCTTTCAAAGGAATACGAACTGGTTGAGAGCATCAGCTTTGGGGTCAGAGATTCTCTGGTTTCTCCATTTACTGGCAAAATAGTTTCTGGTAAATTTGTCTATTATATATAATGGGAAAATAATGGTAACTATATCATTAAGATTATTGAGAATGTAAAACAAAACATTCTCTATAAAAGTGTTTAGTAACATGCCTGACAGAGTGTGTAGTCCATATAGAGTTACTGTTACTACAACTAGAAGCTAGTGCTACTATAACTTTAAGAAAGGCAATGGATTAGGCTTTGCACAGAACATACAGAAAGGGTTGAGATATGGGTTTCAACCTAAAAAATCACAATCCAGCTAGATTCTCCTCTCTTCTCCTCTCCCCTTCTCCTTCTCATGTGCACAGGCACGCTAAAAAGCAAGAGTTAAATAAACTTCCAAATAATAAAGAAGGAGGAAGAAAAAGCCCTGGGGAAAAGCTAATGGTTATATTCTCCCCCAAAAGCTGAATACAATAAACCAGAAGAGAGGGTAAGGAAATAGTGAGAGGATTTCTCTAGCCACTCTCAACAGACCACAGACAGCAGACTGTCACCTCTACTTCCAGCTTCTCAGACCCCAGCTTTGCTTCTATCAGTATGAAGCATTCAAGTGACAGAACAGGGGTGAAAAAAACCTATCAAATACTTTCCCACCCTCCCTGCTTGACCCTAAAGAAATATTTGAACACTGCCCATGAAAACAAAGAAGCAAACCAAAATAAATCTATGCGTGGTTTGGGGGAATCAAAGGAAGATCTGGATAGAACTGTCAGCACTCAAGAAATGAATAAAGGCTTTTAAAGAGCAAAAGGAGACATATGCAGAAATGATCTACGAGGACAAACACACACACACACACACACACACACAAAGAAAGAAAGAGCATATAAATGAGAATAAAGACAGCAAACTTACCTCCAGGAAAGAAATGAAATATTTCAGCAACAGTGCTTCATATTCTCAAGGAAATTAAAGAAACATATACTCCATAAATTCAGAAGAAAAGGAAATAACAGTTTTCAATGGAATTAAAACAAAATAGCAACAGCAAAGAGCTGAATGAGCACCACAGGGGAGGAAAAAAATAGTACTGGCTTAAAAAAAAAAAAATCAAGCACAAAAAAAAAAAAAAAAGGAAAAATTCAAGGCACACAGAAGAAGATGGTCTAAATGGATGGCTCATGGTAGGGACCCAATATTTAGCTCTTTGACCCTGAAGAGAAAGACAGCAGAGTTGCCAGGACACACACTGTTTAAAGACATAATGGAAGGGAATGTTCCTGATCTGAAGTAGCCTCTGAATGCAGATTTAAAAGGATTATCGTGCACTACTTAACATTTATAAAAATTGAGAAGCATGCCTTAATTTTTCAATAAATTATTGAATTTCAAAACCAGCCCCAGATTTCTTCAAACAAATATTGATGGCAAAAACCAATGGAGTCAGGACACTAAATTCTGGAAAAATGAAGGGACCTATAATCCAAAAACTTTCCCCAACTTAGTCTTCATTCTTTGTGACAATGACAGAAGGAAGTTCTCAAATATGCAGCGGTTCAGGAAGCATAATTAATATATATCCTTCTTTAAAATATTATAATGAGGGGTGTCTGGGTGGCTCACTTGGTTAAGCGTCTGCCTTCAGCTCAGGTCATGATCCCAGGGTCCTGGGATCTAGCCCCATGTCGGGCTCCCTACTCAGCTGGGAGTCTGCTTCTCCCTCTCCCGCTCCCTCTGTATGCTTTCTCTCTCTCTCTGTCTCTCTGTCTCTCTCTCTCAAATAAATAAATAAATCTCTAAAAAAATAAGATAAAATATTATAATGATGTAACCCTCCTAATCAAGATGAAAATCAAGATAAATAAATCACAAATGGACAAATTTCCATGTGGACGGACTGGGAAGACCTGAAACAATTGCAGCAGAAAATTTAATCTAGATAGTTCTTTTGACTGTGGTTACAAAACTGAATATAAATATTTTAATTCTTGAAAAAAAGTCATTTTATTATAGTTTTATATTATAGTCTTATGCTATAGTTCATTATAGCATTTTAGTTTTAGTATAGTATTTATTGTACCATTAGAGTTTATTATAGTTTTATTATAGTCCATTATAAGTATTTATTATTTTAATTATAATGAACTGTAATAAAAACTCTTGAGTCTACGTATAAAAATCAGAAAGTGGAAAGGGCTCACAGGTATATTGTGAGTCGCTGAACGTGAACTAATTTCCTTATCTTTCATGGGAGGAGTCAATGGTCACCAATAATGTCAGGAATGGAAATATGGCTTAAGCATTAATTAAAATTCAAATCAATAACACAAAGAACAAAAAAAATTTGACTATGTTTTCCAAATCATGAAGAGGAAAAAAATTACTGAAAAATAAAGTTGAGCTAAATGTGAAAAAAATATAATCATCAAAGAAGCAAAAATACAGTGCTGTCTAGGGATTTTCCTGTTCAAAGATGATTGGGGTGAAGGTGAAGGGGGCAGAGCCACGCCTCTACTTACTGTCATGATTGAAAGTCATCAAATAATGGTTTTTGTTTTGTTTCTGTGTAACAGCTTAAAAAAAACAAAATCTGAACTGAAAGGTGCTTCCCTAGCCCATATGCTAAATTCTAGCATCTTTATACTGGTTCAAGCTATTATCAGTTAGTAAAGAAATTATTTTTTATATTCAATTTATTTAAAAAAAACAGTTCATCTATTTCTCCCATTTCTTGATATCAAATTAAGAAATAGGGATTTAAGTATAGTATTTAGTAATACAAAAATAAGAAAAAATAATAAAAAGAATGAAAGAGGTATTATATATGATGAGTGAAAACAGAGAGAGATAGGAAACTGGTTTTTGTTGTTGTTTTGTTTTATTTTAAGTAAGACTTTTTGAATTATTTATTTTTACAAATGTTTTACTTGGATTTTTTTCTCTAATATAAAAGAAAAAAATGATTATATGTAGGTAAATTCAAACTTAACGAAAAGAAGGTAATGGGGTAGTCATACGTAAGGACATTGAATTCAATATAAAGAGCATTAACTGAGACTAAGAAAATCATGCTTTCCAAAAGGAAAAAGAGGGGGAAAGAGATTTGAAATTTTATTGTCAGCTGAATAAGATAACAAGGTACATACTACACAGCTTCTGTAATTAAAAGAAAATTGGGGGAGGGCGCCTGGATGGCTCAGTCGTTAAGTGTCTGCCTCCGGCTCAGATCATGATCCCAGGGTCCTGGGATCGAGCCCCACATCGGGCTCCCTGCTCCGCGGGAAGCCTGCTTCTCCCTCTCCCACTCCCCCGCTTGTGTTCCTGCTCTCGCTGTGTCTCTCTCTGTGTCAAATAAAATCTTTAAAAAAAAAAAAGAAAGTGGGACTGGTGCATAAATACACAAATAGACCAGTCAAATAAAATACAAAAGACCAGAAATCAACACAAATATCAATGAAAATTTAGTATAAGATAAAGGTGACGTGTTAAATCACTGGAATAATGACGGACCTTTAAATAAATGGTGCCGGGACAATTATGCATGCAGTCATGTAGAAAATGATGTAAACCTCACACCAGGAAGAAGAATAAACTCCAAATGGGTAAAGAGATCAAGGATCTCAATGCAAAAAGGAGAAAAAGGAGGAGTTGGAGGAAGTGAGAGGAGGAGAGGAAGAAGAAATGGTACAAGTGTCAGAAGAAAACATGAGTGAATTCCCCTTTAATTTCAACGTAGAGGAAGGCGTTCTAACTATGACTTGGAATCCAAAGTCCATAAAAGAAAAGATTGATAAATGTGATTGCATGGAATTTTTAACATTTGTACAGAGAGAGAAAAAAACACCCAAAAAAGTCAAAAGATAATTAAAAAAAAAAAAGGCTATTGATCCAGTGGAAAATTATTTAGAAAAGATACCACACACATAATAACTAACATCCCTAATATTTAAATAAAAAAAATCTCTTAAATACATCAAAAGATTAAAATCCTCACAGAAAAGCAGGAAAAAAGATGTCAACAGACAATTCACAAAAAAAAATATAAAAATGATACTTATACACATAAAAAATGTTAAAATTCACTCCTCATTAGAGAAATGCAAATGAAAACAACAGTGAGATACAGTTTCTTCCCTATGACACTGACAAAAACTCAATGTATAAGAACAGATCTGTTAGTAAAGTTTTGAGGAAATAAACATGCTCAGAAGCTGCTGGTGCAAATGCACAGTGGTACCAAGCCCTATGTAAGGGAAGCTGACAATGGCTCACAAAACCACATGTGAACTTACATGTAGGCTCCATTATCCCACTTCTAGGGGTTTACCCTACAACTAAGCCTCCAACAATACAAAAAGTACATATTCAAAAGGTTATTTATTACAGCATGATTTCTAAATTACAAAATGTTGGAAACAACCTAAATAACCGTACCTTGGAGAGTGGTTGAATAAACAAACTGGTGCCCTCCCTTTTTTGGAGTCCTAATGCAGCTATAAGAAAACATGAGATAGAGCTCCGTAAACTGCTGTGAACTGATATTCAGGACATATTATTAAATAAAGAAAAATCCAAGTACAAAGAACTACCTTTCCAATAAGAAATTATATAAAAACATATAAATGTATGCATGCATCTCTTGGGGAAAAAAATAGGAGAGACCGGAAACGAGTAAGATTAGGGTCTACAGAACGGGGGTGGGAATGACGTTGGAAAAATGGGGAACTGAGAACGGCTGGAGGGCATGAAGGGTTAGTGGCACTCCATCGAATGTATGTTTGCATAGCTCTGACTCTGAAAAGTATGGTTATGTTGCACATACCTAAGAAATAAATAAACAATTAAAACCAAGCAGGATGTAGGGAAAACCCAAAATGGAACAGCAACAGATGAGTCTAAGTGCACTGCAAATGAGGAGCATCACCTCACTGTAGGAGGTAGGGAAGGAAAATTGCTAAACTAAAGAGATTTGAAAAACAGTGTTTTTGACTACATACTGTAAGGCTAAGAACAAATAGCACTGAACATAAAATTGTGTTTTCCTTAGTAAATTTTTTCCAGGGAATTGGGTTAGCAACTGCAAAACGACATCATGTATACTAACGTTGAGCAAATAAGTAAATATAGTGTGGGCCAACAGAATGTGGTTTTCTATTATCAGAAAGGAGTCCCAAATAAAGAAGGAAGGCTAGGCTGATGCGTGTAGAGCAGATTGAGTCAGAGGTATCAGTTTGAACTCATGGTTTTATGTATGTTGATGGGTAGAAATATAGATGTGCATGTGTTCTATTTTCTATGACTGCTGGCTGAAAGGGCCTAGAAACATAGCCCCTTGTGGACATGAGCACACCCAGGATCCGGATTTGACTTTCCAAATACCATTCTTCAGTAAGAGAATCAAGAGCTCCTTGGAATATTGATTGATACCAGAGCTGGGACAAGTAAATAACAAGATAAACATTGGAATATTTTGTGGTGCCAAAAGGTAAGGACATTCTCAAACAATGATGAGGAGAGCGTATTTAAAGGATACAAGAGCCAACTTGAAGGAATCTGCCAGTGCTCAAATCTGGGACCATCTGAACATCAAAATAAATAATGATAGTGATGGATTTTAACCCAGAAAATAAATACAAATACCCATGAGTCCATACTTATATAAGTAGATGAATACATAAGTGAATAGGAAAGATGGGGCAGCTCTTCGTTGCAACAGAATTCCAATTAATAATAAAAAATAATAAATCATTAATTAGAATTCCCATTAATAAATAGAGTTCTAAATAAGTAAATAAAAGAATGATAGAAACAGGAGATCTCCACTAGACAAAACAACACAGTAATGATGCTATAGACAAGAAAGGATGCTAAAATTAGTGAGTAGAAAGCATGGTGAAGAAGTGCATGGTCCCTAGTTATCTCCCCAAAAGTTACTTATTAATTGCAAAGGGAAACATAACCACTTAACAGTGGACAAACCTGACAAAGACCATGATAAGCAAATGATCCTAGTACCAAGCCATCAACAGTACTAAGAGATAGCAACATCATGTACCCCCTGACATTACATACACTGGAAGGAAACATCACTTCTGTCATATTCTTACCCAAAATACATAACCTAAGTTGTCATGAGAAGACATCAGACAGATACAAACTGATGGAAAAAAAAAAAAAAAAAAAAAAGCTAGAGAACAAGGTGCCCGTCCTCTTTAAAAGTCTCCAGGTCATGAAAAAGAACAACTGAGAAATAGACACAGATTATAGAAAAGATATGACAACTAAATGCAACGAGAGATCTTGGACTGGACCCTGGACCAGAAAGGGGGCATTTGTGGAGAAACTAGTAAAATAAAAAATAAAATCTGTAGGTTAGTGAACAGCACTGTGACAATGTTAATTTCCCTGACGCTAAGGACTATGCAATGGTTACATAACCTGTCAACATTGGGAATGCAGTAAATGGGAACTCCATTATTTTGTAACTTCTAGAAGTTTAAAATGTATTTTGAAAATTTTAAAAAGGACAAAGAAATGTTTAAAATTGTACCATGAAATAAAGGCAACAAAGAGATTGGTTTACTACCTCAATTTAATAATAAAGGACTATATTTTACTACTACATACAGTAAAAATTAAACATGAAGATGACAGGCTTCAAGACAAGGAGTACAGAATCACACACGCACCTCTGCCTGGAAACAAAGAAATATGAAAGCGCCAACAGTCCATTTACAAAGACCTAAGTACGGACGCGGTATAACTCACTTCTGTAGGGTACAAGAAGGCGAGACCAAATTACTACAATGTGGACTTGGTTGGTTTTACTTATCTTGATTAAAAACAAGTGGTTTTATGCTGTCAAGAAACAAAAAGAAACATTCTGCATTTACATCCATGAACATTTGATCTTTCTTCCATGTTTACCCATCAAGGAAATTAGAACAGCAGATGTCCCCCACACGTACGATTTCCCACCACCACCATCACGAACTCGGAGCCTACATGAGGAGAAACAGTTGTTCCATGAAACTGCATTCTCTGATGACTGCCATACAAAACTGAAGGAACAGAGAGAGACAGGTCCCAAAAAGATTTATGGCAAGTGCAATCTGCATTGATTTTTAAGTTTCATATCCTGGAAATAACCACAATGGTGGAATATTTTCATTCACTTAGTTATTGCCATTGGGATCGACCTGGTTGAATGAATTCCACATTATTTTATTTTTTTCCAAATTTTAATACGAAAATTTTCAAACAGAAAAATAAACAGATTTTATAGTGAACACCAATTAGATTTCACCATCAATATTTTGCCCTACTTGTTTATTATTTACCTATTTACTTGACATCCATCCACCCCCACCCCCACCTCCACCCCCTGGTCCATCTTATCTTCGGATGCATTTCAAAGTAAGTAGCAGACATCCATACATTTTCCCCTAAACATTTCAGCATGCATCTCATTAAATTCCAATGGAACCAACCTGCTTTCTGGGTCTACCGGTTACAACTGTGGTTTGTGGCTCTCGGGTTCTATCCTTGCCTCTGCTGACCTTGTGTGTAAATTAAGCCTGATCTGCAAAGCGGGTCAAGTCCTGAAATCCTCCTGGTGATCTCCTCCTGCTGTGCCCGGCAGGCTCTTGACTTAGAGTCACTGTGCTGCATGAAACACCTACCTACTCTCAGGGAGGTTGAGAGAATGGACTGTGCTCATGCATGGGAACTGCTGAATATGAAATTAAATACTGACCGTACACGGTGGTTCAATAAGAACATTCACTCCATAATAGTCTATTCAAATTTTTATATGTACATGACATCTTCTAAGGAGAGTTTCCTAGCTTACACATTTTCAGAGAAATCAGTAACTCTAAAAATATTGAGGGCCGCTGGTCTCACATGTCCCCCCTCCATAGACTGTGCATTAGTAATGTCAGATTGCATTATCTCTTTTCCCCGCCACATCTCATGGTTGACTTATATTTAGCTTAATTCAACCGAAACCCTAATTTATTTTCCCCACATTACACTTTTAGTGTAGATCATTTTTGTTTATTTGCCTATCGTGGTGATTAGTGAGTAACTTTGTCCATTAAGCTGAGTTGGATGCATCATTAACCAGAGAAAAAGAGAAAACAGGTAGTGGGAAGTCAATAGTTGGTGGTATTTATGACATCCCTCAGAATGTGAATAAAAGAAAGATGGTTCTGGCATCGTGACTTTGATCTTAACCTTATGACTCACCATTTGGAAGACTTTGGTGATTTACATCTTCCAGCTACCTTTTGGCACAGAAACATCCACCAGGAGGTAACAGGTACAGGAAAGTGTCTTGGATTTATCACTGACACACTGATCAGGTGCTGGATCCTGGATCACTTCCTCCATACTGTCTGAGTCTCCCACAGAACCCAGCACAATACCATGCCCAAAACAGGGGCTCAGGAAGCCCTTATTTTACTGGAACATTCACATGAAGAAACATTTTGGAATTCACTTTTACTGCAGTGATATTAACCTTGTTGAGGACCAATGTTTTGGAAACAGCAAAACCCTAAAACTTCTAAATCACGTATGCATATGCAGTTAAAGGGATCCTTGGGGATTTAGAGTTAATGAAACCATATTTTCATAATTTTGCTATTCTAAACCAGTCTCCTCTACTTCCAAGAGGGAATATCACATGTAGGAATATCATGTTCTTTAAGACTTTAATTCCTCCTCACATCAGTTCTGTCAATAACGAACTATATGGTCTCTCACAGCTGGTCTCCTCATCGCGGAAATGCTCTCCAGGAGTGATTGCCTGCAGCTGGAGGGCTGTGGCGAGGCCCACCGTGAACCTGCTCTCAGCTCAGGACACAGAACTAAGACTGATTACAAAATCTGTCCTAGCCCACGTATCGGCAGAAATCCTAATCCTGAACTCTTAGAGAGAGCCGGGGCACACAGAAAAACAAGAGTTAGTTTGGTAATTGGCAATGTTTGCGGAGCGGCGACCGAGAGCCGGTATCTTTGTGCTTCGTGCTCACAGCAACTCTGTGAACTAGGTCCTATTATTATCCCCATTTTACTGATGGGAACACTGAGGCTCAGAGACGTTTTACAGGTAAAACTCTCTATATGGTAACCCAGCTGAGTTTAATCTGGGAACAAAGTCTTGATGCTAGGTCGGGATATCGGCTGCAAACAACAGAGTCCATCTGTCTGGCGTGGTTGAGTTGGATAGAGAAGTAACCCTGGCGAGCTGAAGTCCTCCGCAGAGCAGTCGGTTTAAGAACAGAGCCTAAGAGCAGCTCTTTGCTGCTCTCTAGTGGCCGCTGGCCACGGTTTTCTCCTGGAAAGTCAACAGCTCCCTTGCTGAGCTGGGAGCCCGTTGGCCATAGTACTGAAGTATACACACACCAAAACAAGATACAAGAAATTATTTCTTCTGCCTCCCTTATCACTATTAAGTAATTCAACGTTTGAACGGGGGTTGTGTCGTTTTGTTGTTTATATTTTTTAGGAAAAGCAGGTTTTTGAGGAGCTGAAAAGTTTGCCTTGAATTTGACACAAATAACTTCAAGTCCTTCTTCCTCCGCCATCTTCATTCTCCACCTCCTATTTGCCTACAATTCAAATTTCACCTTAGTCCGTCCCTTCCCTCCCCGTCTCGGGCCACTCACATGCTGATCTGTGTACCTGCAATCTCTCCATCTCTCACGCTGCTTTGTCAATAGTGGTCTTAGATTTTGTCTAACAGAACCACACAAATAAAGGAACACGTGAGTTTTGGATAATAATAACTATCTTTAATCTCTTACAAAAAGTCCAAAACTTCTGCAGCATTAAAGAAGTAAAAGCAAGTAGGGAGAATAAAATAGTGACCTATAGTAAATGCCAAGGGGTATTAAATTGATGGATGGGTACTGGAAGAGATGGGTCACTTTCCACTCCATTCAAAGATAGATGGTAAGAAAATGTATCATCTATAATTTACTTCTTGCACCTACATGGATAGTGATTTTTTTTCCCAACTAATGAGTAATAGGCTCTCTAAAGGTAAATATTATTCCATGATTATAATCATTAAATAAATATATTTCAGCTCTATGAAGACCTTTGAATATTCATTATGGCCTTGTTAAAAGATCTCTATTAACCCCCAAAATAGCTCAGAGTTATTTTTGCCTTCTTCTAAAACAGAGGTATCTCATGTACTTTATCAGCATCTCTTCTCAGAGTTCTTTGAGTTAACTTTTGCTTTTCACTGTCTCCCTGGAAACAGCATATTGTCTCAGTGTGGAACTATTTCAGTAAGAGGAGACAAAAGAACATAAAGTCCCCAACTTTTCTGTGGAGGAAGAGAAGAAGCAGAATACAGCAGGGGGGGGTTAGAATTCTCAAATGTTCAGAGCATGGATGAGAGAGGATCGTGGCTGCTCTTAGTAGCTCTATAGCAGTCAGGGCAGCTAAAGAAAAAACCTGCTTTGTAGAAGATGCTGTAACCGTCAGTAAACAAGCAGTTATACTCATCCTGGAAACCTGACACATAGGTGGTAGGTATGATTTTTAAAGTTCTAGAAAGTTCTCGGGTCCAAACAAAACCTGTCTACTTGCTACATGCTGGTTCATGAAATTATATGAGTGTGGCTAAGCCTTTTCTAACCCATGACCCCTTAGGATAGGCATATCTCAAGGCCCCCTGCAATATTTTTTAAGAGTTAAAATTAAATAACTTACCAAAAAATAATGACCCAGCTCTGTAGTAAATAAGGCATAATCAATATTCTAGCCTCTCACTCTCTCACATTGGTCCTCCCAGAATATAGACTCTGAAGCAGAGATTTATAGGACAAAGTATATTGGAAGGTATTGCAGGATCACCCCTTGGGTGTGTTGGGGGAGAGGCAGTAAAAAAGCAAGATTGGGGAAAGACAGAAGTTGAAGTGCCATGTAGGTATCACAGAGGCCTCCGCTGATTCCATAAGGAGTTCTGGAGCTGATACAGCTCTTGCAAGTTGTCCTGAACTGAGGCAAGAAGCCCAGGCTTTTGTATCCCGATATCATTATCCAAAGTCATTGGATAAGGGCGATGCCTGGGGAAGAAGGGACATGACCTCAGGCAAGGTAGCACTCTTAAGCCAAGGACGATTCTTGGGAGGGACAGAGCTGTGAGCTGTCAATAATTAACACTCCCCGCAGTTTGGGCGACAAATGTCCTCTCCTAAAAGGAGGACACAGGCAGAGTACCAGAGCATCTACGAAGCTCACCAATCAGGTCAGTATCCTTCATCTTTGTGGCAGGAAGCAAGAGGGACCCAGATAGCCGCCCCCCAAATAAAGGCCTATTAAGTATTAGTATAGTCATTCTGTCATCCGAAGTCTCAGAGCACAAAGGTAGTTTCCCTGAACCAAACTCACACAACACTCCAGAGGAGGAGTTAGGACCAGAACTGAGGTCACCAATGCCTCCTCCAGTTCTCTAAGCAGATGAAAACTCAGCCCTTCTTAGTCAATCACACTGGCCTAGCAATAAATCCCAAGGAACGCCCATTGATCCAACACCCCCGAGAAAGTCTTATAGTTTACAATTACAGAAAGCCATTTTATCTCCTGTGACCACTCTTCCACTATAATTCTTCCCTGGACTCGACATGCTGGAACGGAGAGTGATTTCACTAAGAATGCAGATTCACTCATTATGTGACCTTGAGTCATAAATGTTCTAGAAGATTCACTGCAAAAATGGGCAACTTGGAAGATTAGGCTTTTCTAGTGGGTTATGGTACCAACATCCTACAAATGCTGGAAAATGGATACAACTCCCCTGGCTTAATCTCCTACCCCGTATAGCAAGGGTTTGTCATCTGCTCTTGAAACAGAGAGTGTTGGGAGCCCATTTTCCTCCTCTTAGTAGGATTATGCAGATATTTTTATATTCTGTAACCCACCTCGTCTCTTTGGCTGCTTCACACAAGGCAATTCACAGAAACTAACTCAGCTTTCATTTTCCACCTCACATCTGAACCCCCCTGAAATTCTATGGTGTTTATCACTTCATTGGAAACCCTCAGTCTGATTGGCCGACAGAAATTATATTTAGGAGCTCCTCCAAGAAGCATCTCTTCATGTATGAATAATAAACTAACAGGCAAACTTGGCAGTTTTTGTGAAAATGGGAAATTTGTGAGCCAGTTAATAGGATTTTAATAGACCAGGCCTTGCTTTGAGTGTTGTGCATTTGCTGAGATTTCACCCCATCATTTGGACTCTCGGCTAAAACTTCCTATTCAAGAAAACACAGAAACCACTTTGTCCAACCCTCAGCAGGCAGCAGAGAATCTCGAACTCTGTCTACACCTCTCCCAGAGCTGCCATGAATCTCTAAGTTAAAGACTGGGAATCAAATTTATTTACAACTCATCAGTGGCAAGAGAAAACAACGCTCTTCTCTTTAACCATCCCAGGCTGATGACTGACCCCACTTTGTTTTGAGTCAGAGGACTTGTGGAAAGAGAACAATTCGCTTCTGGGTTCCAGCTCAGGATTTGCCGAGAGAGAGACAGAAAATCATTACCAGTTGGAAAGAGTTCAGCTATTTATAGAAAATGATTAGAAGCTCTCTAACCTTGTCCCATGGTCAGCTGTCCACAGTCCCCCAAATCACCCTCACAATTTACACTTTCGCCGGCAGAGAGTATTAAACCGTCAGAACAAGCCTGTCACAGTGGAGGCGAACACAAAAGCTTGGAGTTCAGGGTGACTGTGCAGAAGACCTTGAGGACTGAGAGGACATGCAGGAGGGATTCCACGTTGATGCTTCGTCCTCAGTAGAAACTTAACCTTCTCTGGAAGAGAGTGTTCACTTGTGGAAGCGCCACACGGAGGCCATTTTGACATTTTTTCAAAGAGGCCAATGGATTCTGGGAAATTTAGTCCTGTCTGCCCTCGCTGGGCACAGATACACTTCGTTCATTTTCCCAAGTATCATCTTTTAGTAATGCCGCTCTTTGCATCCCCACACCTGAGCCTTCCCGTTCCTACTTTCCACCAACAGCATCCTTGGCAGTTCAAATTCTATCCGTGCTCACCTCGATTCTCACCCCTTCCCTCATTCCCAAGACCTCCATGATCTTTCCCTGATTTTTCCCACAAGAGTTTTCAGATCTAGCACAGAAGTTGACACTTAGGTACACCCTCGTATGTTTACGTTGTTTTCTGTGTACCTGGCACCCATTGCCTGGGCATCTAGTGCTCTGGCATCATACACATGACCTACTGCTTACTCCACCTCAGCTGCTCCCGCCCAGCTCCACTGGCTCTCTGCTCTCACTGTCTTCATGCCAATGCTTCTGCTAACTCATGGAATCTGTTCTCTGCCGTTCCTCTGCATGTGTCCTGGTTTCTGCCGTATCCTGCTGGGCTGACTCCTTTGCATGTTTCATATTTACACTTGCAAAGAGAAAAACATGTGTTGGGGCCAGTGGCTCATTTCCCATGCTGACTGCAACTCTCACACCAACCCGTATCTAGACCACACTGGCTCCCCCATTGCACTTGTCCTCACTCCCATTAGCCATGGCCGGGATGCCAGGGTCATGTGGTCCCAAGAATGGTGACCTGTGTGCAAGGAACCACTCAGACAGGGGTGAGGATGTGGTAAGTACTGGGCACATCTGCAAGACAACATCCCCAAAGCCATGTTCACAGTTCCTGTCCCCTCTGCATCCCCTCAATGTACCCATTATGACATGTGGAAATACATATTTTAAAGTCTTTTTTTTTTAACTTTACGTGCAACTGAGTTTGTGCTAGACAACTCATGACCTACCTCCATCCTTGGTAAAGTTAAGTATCTACTGTTATACCTCAACATTTCTCTATTCTGTCATTTTCCCCAGTTATTTCTGAAAACTGAAATCCTTGCTTCATTCAAATTTTAACTCAAGTTGAATGTCTTTAGGATAGCTCTCTTGGTTAAATATTCTTGGTCACTCATGTAGACAATAGTACATCTGGTGAAGGCAGAATGTCTTTTTGGGTGTTTGCATAACTTCTGGATTGCCCAGTGAAGTGGCCGCCACATAAGAGGGGCCAAAATGGTTGTCGAATTGCATTAAATTCCATAACAACATGATGGAATCTTAGTGTAGGAAACAACCACAGAAGCTGTATGGTTCAGTCTTTAATTCAGCATCATGCCTGAAAAATGGTCATTCAGGCCCAAAAAGGACAACCCCAATTATGGAAAGATCAACTCTCAGCAGAAAGGCTCTCTGTACATTGAGCCAAAATCCATCTTCCTATGATGTCCACTCATTTGTCTTAATTCTAAATAAGATTCAACACAGAGACAGTGTAATTTTATTTTCCACATAAAAGCCTGTTAAATATTTAAAGATAGCAATTGAGCATTTCCCAAGTGCTTTTTCCAGGCTAAATATGCAAAATTAGCTGACTCAGAAATTCTTTTTGATTTGGTTTTACTCTATATAATAAGATATCATCAATTACAGTGGTAATAGCAATAGGAAACCCTCAACTGGCCATTCATTCCTCATGTGACAGAGTTTTAAATTTTTTTATTATTCATAGTATCCTCCTCTGAATGCACCTTGCAATATTCTTTCCAAATATTCCCATATTTGGTCCCCATATTTAATAGGACTATATAATAAGTCTATGATCATGTGATTCAAATAAAATAATGAATGAAGTGCATGTTTGGTTGTCATCTGCATTGCCTGCCCTCCTCAATCACTTCCATGGCCGAGTTGTGCTGTAACTGCCATGTTCAATATTATACTCCCTGTTCCTAGCACCTTCATATATTCCTCATAGCAACCAGCATGTTGACCGGTGCTTTAGCTGTTAAGCAAAAATACATGCATTAATGAATGACTCACAGACAGTTCTGAGCCTTAGCCCTTTGTCACAGTTTATATTCTTATAAGCCTAGGATAGTCTATCCTCTGATTTTACTTTTAACTAACTTAAACCATCTGTTAAATTCATCCTATTGGATTTGGTTCATGATGCCAGTCTATGAAAATATGTTTGAATCGTTCATTAGTCACAAAAGATTTATCTCTTCCTTCTAACGTTGCGTCGGTCACATATTTGGTAATCATGCTTGATGTGTCCTCCACGAAGCCATGAATTAAATATTAAATAGGACAGAGCCAACAACAAAGTTCTCTGGCATATCGCTGGAATCCACTCTCCAGGCTACCATAATCCATTAATCAAACTCTCTGAGTAAAGTTACTGAACTGACACAAATCTATCAGATTTACCATCTAGCCTATGTTTCTCCTCCAGAAAAGAACATAAAATAATTTGTCAAATGCTTTCCTGAAGCCAAGGTATTATGGGATATATTAGCAGTGTGCTCCCTCCCAAGTTCCTGTAAGGCAAGAATTTCTCTATGGAGATAGAGAAATTGTTTCACCGAGAAGACCTTTCATATCTCTACAATGCTAAGATAATGCATATCCACACAGAACCTCATATCTTATTCTACAGGGTCTGTTTATGAGCCCTGCATTGCTACTATTGAATGCGTGCCGAATATAAAAAACTGCCCAGTGACGGATGTACGGCATCTTCTGAAATGACCTTCATCACAACCCCATTCATGGGGTATTCTTATCTGCATGACAAAGGGGAGAAAATCAAGGCGTGGAAACGCAAAGTAATTTCCCCAAGTTCCAATAGGTAATAATATCTGTTGTCATATGACTTACGTTATCACCAGGGCTGGCCACTTAATTTGTGGAATGAAAATTGAAATGAAAAGTGAAAATGAAGTGAAAAATGAAAATGGAGGGCCCCTTGTTAGGAACTGACAGAATTCATGTTGAAATCCTAACCCCCAAGGGGATGGTATTAGGAGGTGGGGCTTTTGGAGGTGATTAGGCTCTGCCCCAGAGAGGTCTCTCGCCCCTTCCATCATGTGAGGACACAGCAAGGAGATGCCATCCATGAACCAGGAAGAGGGTCCTCACCAGATACCGAATTTCCCAGCCTCCAAAACTGTGGGCAATAAATTTATGTTGTTTATAAGCCACTCAGTCCGTGGTATTCTGGTAGAGCAGCCTGGATAAACTAAGACACCCCTTGTTCAAAAAAGCAGGAAGAAAAGTGTGTTGTTCAATGCACTAAAATATAAGGCTTTTTTCCTTTCTTCCACTATCTCTCAATGTGTCATGATTTTTTTTTATTTGCTACTTAATGTCATGCTCAGTAAAGGAACATGAAAATTTTAAATTACTGGGCATGAGTTTTACTGTTCATCTTTACATTATGCAATGCCAATATTAAATGGATATATAAGTGCATGTAATTGGCATGTGAAATCACAGACATTACACAATCTGTAGTCAGTAACTCACACATGTATATGTATTTCCTTCTTACCAGGAGAGTGGAAATTCTGCACAAAACTAACTTAACTGTCTTTGCTTTCCACTTCTAGATACCACATGTTCTACCAACACTTCTACCTTTGGCTTATTGGTGAGTAAGGAAGGACTGAAAGGAAAATGAGTTGCTCTATCTTTCCTTTTCCTCCTCTTCCTGTTCATGACTTTCAATGGCAGTAACTGGGCAGTACGGGGAAGAAACATGAGTGAGAAAGGATAGGATATGGTTCTTTGATCCTTAGTGTTTCCTAGGATGCCACTGCCTTCCGTGTTCAAGGAGAATTCTGGTTCAGAGTGCATGGCCGCTCTGGGCTGTTAGTGCCCCACTTACTGAGTTGTTGATATAACACATTTAACTTGTACTCACTTGGAGCCTTGCTGAACTCCCACACAGGGGGGTCTGCTGTAATTCTGTGTTCACGGGACATCACAAACGCTATATGCAAGTGACTGGTAAGGAACAGCAGACAGACACATACTGCCTCTGCTCACACACATGATCCATTGTCTCATTAGACTTCACCCAAGAAACACAGGTTCGAAGGTAAAATCATTAAGAACTTCAAGACAGAAATAGCATAGCATTAAGTCAGATCACGAAGTCCTGAGTGACTGCTGTATGGGTCATTCACCCATGAAGCTGACCTTCCTATCACCACCGATCACTAGACCCCTGATTACCTCCGAGATCTCCCCTCCTGCTCTCCATTCCCTTGCTCACCACCCTCCAGACTCTTTGGACATTTTTTTCCTTTAAAAAATTTCAAGCAATTTCATGCACTTGCTGTTCCCTCTGCCTGGAAAGCCTTCTCTCACTATGTTCACATGCTCCACTCTTCATCATTCAGACGTCTGTTCCAATGTCAGGTCTCAGACCTCCCCTGAGAGCCCTCTCCAATGCTCCCCCATCCCTCTGTCATACTATGCTATTTTATCTTATTCACACCACATGTAATCATCTGAATGCATCACATGTATGCCTTCACTTGTTCACTGCCTGTCTCTTCCAAGAGAATGTAGGCTCTGGGAGAGCCATGCCATTGTCTGATAGACTAACTGCGGGTCCAGCCCCTAAAACCTTACCTGGAACAGGGTACGTGCTCAATACATATCTATGGAATGCTTGCCCAAATCAATGAATCATTATGCCTATGCTAGACCACACCTCGTGGTCCCTTCTCAATAAATATTAATTAAATTATCAGTGTGCATAAGATGACTCATTTAGTAGAACTCAAGGTCCTTGAAAGGAGAGAATTATGCAAAAAAATTAACTATGACAGAGGAGGTAAGATCAATTACTTAAAAACAGATATGTGGAAATGGCCAAATGTTCCCCTCCACCCTTGCTCATTTTTCTTTTCCTTTTCTTGCAGTAAAACCATAATGTGGAGCTGGTAACAGCCCAGCTGTTGCCATAACAACAGACTCTGTGGACACAAACTTTCAGCCGAGATGAAACCACATGATGGAGAAAGAATTGTTTAGCCAAGGCCTATCGGAAATAATTACAAAGATGACAGAGGAAAGAATTAGCCAAGTAAATTGGTTTTGAACAACTGCATCTTCTTAGGCAGATAAGAAAATAGGAGATAAAGCTGAATCACACCTAAGAATATATATCTGTGATGGAAAGTCACACAAAGTCAAAAAAAAATTCTTTTTTTCCGTTTTATAAGGAAATAAAGTTAAGTATAAGCTGATCTGGAAGAAATAGCACCCTTCAAACACTTGGGCCACTTCTAATTCAAGTTGAAACTGAACGGGCCTGGCTTTGCTTCCATTTCAATATGTTTTTATGCAATTGCAGAGTTCTTGAAAAATTGTGGGTAAATCAAATATCTAAAAACCAAATCGGAATTCAAGTGCACTGGCTGTTTTGGTTTTTAAAGGAACTTTGGAAAAATCCTTCTGTAAAGTAAGTAAGTTCCTTTGTTATAGGACCAGACCTTCCCTCATGTATAGATCTTGTACGTTTTTACATGATAAATATTCCTCAAGCCAAATTCTCTCAGTGACCGAAGCAGGGTTATTTAACTGATTATTTTCAAATGGTCTTCATGTTTTTGGATCTCGGTTTGTCTGCACGAAACCGGGGAAATGATTGCTTGCCAGCCACCAACCTCACTATTGGAATGTCTTTTTTTTTTTTAAGTTCTCTGAATTCATTTCTTGAAAAGCATACACCAATCAAATCCCCCGATGATTGCCAAATGAGCTGTTTGCTTTCTCTTACACATTCCTCCTCCTCTGCATTTTCTCTTTGTCACTGTCAACATAGACCTCACCTTTGTGACTCTTGGGACATATAGGGTTTTTGATTTCTGCTACTTAGGGACTCTGTTCCCTTGCCTCAACCTGTACAATCAAACAAGAACAACAACAGATCTCGTTTAAACGAAGATTCAGTCTTCTCTAGACATCATTTCAGGATTTTTGGAGAAATGAGATTGTAGAAATTCAATAAATACAGAACCACCTAAACCATCTGTACTAATAAATTAAAGCCTCTTCGGATAAGACCGCAATTTTAAAAGGAGCTATTCACACATGGGTGTGTCCAAACAGTGACTTGTTTGTTCTTTTACCTGCTTCTAGAAGGGGTCATTGCTTAGCTCAGCAATAGAAAAATTACAAGTTCCTGTTATGGATTTATATTATATTAAGTTGATTTACCAAATTCTTCAAAGATAATGCAGGGTGATTTCCATTTTCATTGAAAATTCAACACTTATCTGGATGTATCTCATTTTTCTAAGACATAGTATTGTAGTGATCATCATGCATGGCACACCCTGAAACCCAACCAGGTCCAATCCCATAGCTATTTATTTGTTTTCCTCAGTGCTTAGCACCAAGGATAAAAGAAAAAGAGTTACAGGAAAACTGCCTTCCAGGAGCTCAGGATCTAATTTTTCTAAAAGAACAGCAAGGCCCAGGAAATAGTTCAACAGTATGGCTTGGTATGAAGACAGTAGAACAGACTGTGAGTCCAAAATCTGAACTTCAGAAATGATGGAACTGAGCATGGTGGGGAGACGTAGGAGGTGGAAGAGACTGTGTTGGATCTTAAAGGAGATAAATGTGGCCTGGTAGGGAGGCATGGGGAAAATATCCTAGATTAGGAGATTCGTAAGAAGAAAGACCCAGGGCGCCTGGGTGGCTCTGTCGTTAAGCGTCTGCCTTCGGCTCAGGTCATGATCCCAGAGTCCTGGGATCGAGCCCCGCATCGGGCTCCCTGCTCAGAGGGGAGCCTGCTTCTCCCTCTCCCACTCCCCCTGCTTGTGTTCCTGCTCTCGCTCTCTCTCTCTCTCTCTGTCAAATAAATAAATAAAATCTTTAAAAAAAAAGAAGAAAGACCCAATTCTATTCATGATCCACCGTCTCGGGATACAGTTGAAGATCTTATAGACAACTCTGTCACTAGAAAGTGCTCATTGCCTCCCTCACCTCGTCTGGTCTCCTCTGGTCTGGTCTAGTCTATCCTTCTGATAAATCCCACCTCGTGCCCAGCTCCCCTTCCCCAGCCCATCTTCCACCCTGCCTGGGAATGATGGTAAAGCATTTCCACACCCACAACTCATCAGTGGCTCCAACATCCAAACAGCACTGAACAACTCCAAAAGATTGCTTTATAACCCACAGCAACACGTTTTCTTTCCTTCCTCCCCTTCTCTTCCCCCATAAGTCACAGAGCAGAGCACAGGAGATATTCATCAGCCCTCTCTCCTCCCAGTTTCCAAAAACTTTCTCAGACATCAGTCAGTTCTGGCACCCTGCCTCTTCCCTCCTCTGTCTACAATTACAAGTCACTTCCAGGAGTATATCTCTGGCCTTACCCGTGTCATTGCAGATGGTCTTCTAGACCTTTCCCAAACTGCCTTCTCCATCTGTTATCCCCACTTGCACAAACAAAGCAGCCAAGAGGGCCCAAAATTTCCCTTAGGCAGCACATAGGAGAAAGGCTAGGAAAACACTTTATATTGTTCCCGTTAAAAACATTATCTCATTCCCAGGGGCCTTTTGATATAGACTCAGTTCTTACAGATAAGGACATGGCCCAAGGCTCAAGCTAAGAAGGGAAGTAGGGTTTATATCTGGGTCAATTCAACTTTAAAGGCCAGGGTCCCATCGGCAACAGTGCCCTGTCTCCTTCAGTGCCTTGCGCGACATAGGTGTCCAATAATCCTTCGAGAAAAAATGCTAAGCAGAGGCTTGGCGGCTCGGAGACTGTCGGGCAGTGCATGCACTCAACAGTTAAGTGGATTTTTCTGCACAACTGTGAGGCTGTCAGACAGGCCAGGAGGAAGCCCAGGAGTCCCACCTCTGCAGCGTCCTCAGACAATTTAAACAGCTTTAGAAACTTTTCACTTAAGGAAATTAGAGGCTTCATACCAGCACCACTGAATGTTTCCAGGAGCTTGTCTCCCTAGAATCTGTAGCAGCTGTGTGCAAATTAATCAGTGATTTGCAGGCTACACGGAGCCGAGACTTGCAGAAACAGCTGGGCATATTTATGAAAGTTTGTCAGGGATGTACCAGCGTGTTCGGAGGTATCTTCTTTGTTAAGTGTCATTTCGCTGGCAAAGAAAAGAAGGCGAGACAGATCCCGCCAGTGTCTAGAGGATTAATGAAAGCCTGGCAGAAATCTGAAGCCGAATATCTCTTCTCGTTCTAATTTAGGCGGAGATTTATGGGAGAGGGCCTGGGGAGCCAAACTGCATCAGGCACCGCGCTGATGGGTGACTCGTCTGATAACTACAGTGGCATTTAATTTCCACTGTGTGCTGCCAGTTGCCCTGCACAAGAGCGGTGACATGCGGCCGGGGTCTGTTTCGAAGTATGGGGCCCAGCCAGCCCCATCTCTGCCCGTCCCTCCCGGCGTGGCTCCTGCTTTCCCCTCTCTCTGCTTCCAGCCCCTACCCAGGTTTCCAGAGCAAATCAAAGAAAACATGCCAGAGAATCCACAGCAGGTCTAACTGAGTCTAATGTGTCATGACTCACTTTTTTTTTATCTTTAAATACATACAGAGAAAGCACAGATGATGAAAAAAATCAACAGCACACATGCCTAGAGAAGGGAACAAACTCTTCTGGAAAAACTAACTGACAAGCAGGATAACCTACTTTTGGAGTCCGAAGGTCCTATTTCAATCTCATTCGCTCACTTAATTTGATATATCTGTGTGGCTTTGTCATGAACAAAGTTCCCAAACATGGCATGGGACGTATTTCTACCCCAAATTACTTATCATATTATCTGAAATTCAAATTTAACTGTGCATCCTATATTTTTGTGTTTTAAATCTGGCAACCCTACCTGTAAATAGGGGAATGGAAAATATTTAGCAATCATACTAAATACAACCACAGCAGACAGCCCCTCTGGGTTGCTACCCACAGCCTCATTCTTCCACACGGTTCCATGCATGTACAACCAGAATTTATCCTAGCACCATAGCAAGATCTAAGCATTATGTCCCTCTGGCTCCCAACTTCCTGCCAAAGACATCGTCCAAACTTAGGTTTCACATTAGTATTCTACAAAAGTTTACCAGATTCATTGGGAGATTGCTTATGCTCAAAGTTGGGTTTAAATGTACTGTGCAATTACTATTTTTTTAATCATACTTAAATGTGATATTTTTAATGCATTCCTGTATCGATTAGGAATGCATTTAGTTGCAATTAACAGACAGTCCATCTTAAACAGTTTACTTTCTCACATGACAAGGAGTTTGGAGATAAGAGTGTTGATGACACTGATTTAGTGATTCCGACAGTGTTAAAGCCCACACTTGTGCTTTCCTCTGGATCTTTGTTTTATGACAAGATAGTCGCTGCAGCTCCAACCTTCATCCTGACATCCCAGCAGGAAGAGGGAAAAGGAGAGACGCCAGGTCTGTTTGTTCCTTTGGTTTAGGAAAGCAAAAGCTTCTCTAGGAACTACCTGGCTAGCCCAGGTCACATGGACACTCCCAGCTAGAAGGGGAGCAAGAAACAACAGGATCTCATGTAAACTTAGACCAGTCATGATCTACCTCCTGAGGCTGGGCACAGTACTGCCTGAACAAAATTGAGACCTTCTTTATATTTGGGTTGAAATGAACACTGAGTAGGTCACCAGAGAGTCTACCAGAATTCTTTGTCTTTCAATATAATTCTACCTTTATCCTACTGGGGATCCTACAATCTTACAGCTGCTCCCTCTCTAAGCCAGGACCTCCCCAGTACTTAAACATTGTAAATAATGCCAACTACAGGGAGGACGTTTTATTACGGGAGGCCCAGTGCCTAGCACAGAGTATAACTTACAAGTACTGAGTAAGTATTTATTGCTGACTGAGGAGGTGAGTGAAAAATGTGACTCAGATAAATAGCAAAAGAGGAGTTTTAGTGTCATGACCTCTGCTGCTAACCATAGTTTTTTTAACAGTAATTTTTTAACTTAAAAAGGCTTTATTTGGTTTTATTGTATTTCTACAGAAGCACTACATTACTTCTACTAATACTAGTAATATTGTACAACTATATTACTGCAGTAAATATAGTAACACAGAAAACATTCTTATTTTACAATATGGGGGTACAATGTGTGGAAATCTCTCCTTAGCCGCCTCCAGCCTGTTCCTTCCTCACAGAGAACTGTGTCTACTGTGTGGACATCACCACCCATCCCATCAATTTTCCATACACTGACAATCATCTGTGAACACAAACACACATTTTTCTTAAGGTATGTTTTGATTGTACACAAACTTGCATAAATGTGCATCACACCATTCATACTGTTTTGTTTTGTTGTACTTAGTAAGTCCTGCACTTCTTTCTAGGTCAGTACATGGAGATCTTCCTTATTTTATTTTAGACATTCCTACCTCACATATATCTAGCACTTCAGAGCTTATAACATCCTTTCACATATATTACTTCATCTGACCTTCACTATGTGGATCATTATCCATATGTTTCATGGATAAAGAATCTAAAGGTCAGAGAGGTTGTCAAAGTCAGAAGTAAAACCCAGCTCCTCCCATCTGTCCAGCTACTCCCATCCTGTGCCCCATTCCAACGATGTGTCTTTGCCTCCAAACACATACTCAATTTGACTTATGACCACTTGACACACGCTCATCATTAGAACATGACTGCTTGAGCAAGGTTCTGCAATCTTCAATACCCATAACTCCCGAAACGTACACCCTCCTGATCTAAGTTAATAGGAAGGGAGAGGAGAGAAAAGCAAAGGTTGTGGGAGGAAGGAAGGGGAGAAGGGAAGAGGTGTCTGGCAGCGGGCTTTAGGGGGATTTAAAACCAGAAGGGACTATTTCTGGCAAATTTTTCACCTACAAATCTGTAAAATGGAGTTATGAGCGAATGGACCCAGGTTTCAACAGTTAGGGTGCAATCCTTGGAGTCAGCATGGAAAACGCGATATTCAAATCTGACCTGTGGTCTATAGTCTGAGGACACGCACTTCCCAGCAGAGAAAATCTGTCCTACCTCTCATGCCTCCAGGCCCTAATAAAGGGCTTTACGTCAACATAGAGCCAGACTCCAGGTGAAAGCTGCCCATGGGCTCACCCAGCATATTTGAGCTTCCTCAAAAACTTTAAGAGGCGCTGTCATGTGTGTTTCAAAACAACTCGGAATGCCTCCTCCAAGGGGCGTAAGATGAAATCAATACATTCTGATTTTCTCCTCCGTTAAATTCTCAATGACTGAAACAGTAGTGTAGCTGGGGAGACTTTAGCAGCTCAACTACCACATACCAAATTCTTCTTCTTCAGGATTATGGGGCCTTATTTAGGTGCCTATTGGTAGAGCTTCAGGGCTTTAATGGGTTCAAAAATGCACTAACAATCAGCAAAAATAAATAGAGCACTCATGGAAGAATGAAGATCATTATTTGTGGAACCATCTGGCATAATAGCTACCCTCATAGCGTGGTAACTAAATGCTACAACACTATTAAAGTTAATAAACAAGAGAGATTGTTAAGTGAAACGGTGCCATGAAACTGGCAAGGATTTCAGAGGCACTATGAATATTTCTCAGCAAAAAGTCCACGTTATAGGGAAGATGGAGAGGAACTCTCAGGGACTCTATCATCCTTGAGCTTTCTTTCTCTACTCTACACATCCAACCCACTAGCAAATTCCATGTATCGACTGACAAAGTTCACCCAGGATCCATCTCCTTCTCTCTATACCCACAGTCCCTACTTACATCATCTAAGATCTAGGTCCCTAAAAGTCGCAGTCTGGTCTCCCTCCTTCTGCTCACTTGCAATGTACTCTTTACAAGGTCATCTTATAAAAATATAAGTTGTGAAGGGGCGCCTGGGGGGCTCAGTCAGTTAAGTGTCTGCCTACAGCTCAGGTCATCATCCCTGGGTCCTGGGATCGAATCCCACATCAGGCTCCTTGCTCAGGGGGGAGCCTGCTTCTCCCTTTCTCTCAGCAGCTTCGCCTGCTTGTGTGTTCTCTCTCTCTCTGTGTGTGTCAAATAAATTATATATATATATATGTATATACATATATATATATATAATTGTGTCACTCACTGGCTTAAAGCTCTAATGCCTTCCCATCTATATTTGTTTCCTTTAGCTGCAAGAACAAAGCACCCCAAACTAGGTGGCTTAAAATGACAGAAATGTATTGTCTCAGAGTTCTGGAGGCTAGAAGTCTGAAGTCAAGGTGTTGGCAGGGTCCTGCTCCCTCTGAAACCTATAGGGGAATCCTTCCTTCCCTCTTCTAGCTGCTGGAATTTTTTGGCATTTCTTGGCATGTAGATTCAGCTCTCCAACCTTCTGTCTTCGTGTGCTGTCCGCCCCGTGACTTCACTCATCCTCCATCTATTCACACCTATCTCTGCATCCAAATTTCCCCTTTTTCTAAGGACACAAGTCATTTTGGTTTAGGGCCCACCCTAATATCCTCATGTTAACTCGATAATATCTGTAAAGACTCTATTTCCAAATAAGGTCACATTCTGAGGTACTGGAGGGTTAGGATTTCAATGTACCTTTTTTTCTTTTGAGGTGGAGGTGATACAGTTCAACTCATAGCACCAACCTAAGCAAACTCCAAGTTTGTCAACTTGGTTGACAAGTCCCTATAGGATCTGACCACTGTCCACTCTCTGACCTCACCTCACTACACCCTGGCCCTACCAGCCTTTTTGATGTCCCTCAAGCCTATAGAGCTCTTTGTAGAGCTTTGCTCATGTGGCCCCCTCTACCTGGAAGACACTCACCCTGGGTCTGGACATGGATTGACACTTCTTACTATATAGTAAGGTGCTCTGTCATTCATCATTGCTCAGCAGAGGCATATCCAGGTTTTGTGAGGCTTATACAACTCAGGGGAACCCCTTTGAGAAGAAGATTACAGAGCTGCATATTAAAACAGGCCTCAGGCTTTGGAAGGGGCCTAAGCTGCACCCCGATTCAAAGAAATGCTTACACTCCAAAGTTACCCTATCTTATCTCCTCATTACACCTATAACTTACCACTAACACTTGTAACAATCTGAAGTTATCATTACAATATTCTTTCCTATACACTGCCCCCTCATACCAGATTGGAATCTCCAAGAAAGAGAAGCTCTACTTATTTCTACTGGTAGAGATTAAGTCTTAGCATAGGGCCTTGCCTGTAGCTGGCACTCAGTGAATATTTACTGAATTTAGAAATGCATGAACAAGTGAATGATAAGAATATCAATAACATCAATGACAATTAGTCATAGGTTGCTTACTTTGTTCCAGATACTCTCTATCATTATCCCTCACCTTACAGGTGCTCCTGGCTGGCTGCTTGTAAATGGCAAAGCCAGGGATTTGGAGCCAGCACTCTGGATTTAGATTTCATGCTCCTGACTCCTATACTACACTGTCAGGGAAAAAGGAAGTTTGTTTGACTGACTCAGTGTTCATCACTATGTCCCAGAGATTCCCATTTCACAGAGATAAGGATTTGGTAGAGAAGAATGAAGTAACTTGCCCTTCACACCATGTACTCAGGAAAGAGAAGACATATGTGACGTCTTTTGTGCCAAGGTTCCCATAGAACAATGGAGACCTTCCATGGAACCCAATTGTACCTCCTTGCCAGACTTTTTCTTGTTAAAACTTCAGTATATGGTACATTAGGAAAAATATAAGTCATCAACTTTTTAGTCAAATATGCAAGCCAATAGGAGCCTTCTATGACTTACCTATGGGCTCAGAATTATTATGGAAGTCTTTGCTGTCACGATTTATATGCTTCTTTTTCTGAGTGGGCTTGTGTGCACAAACATATAAAAATGATAATGGCTGGTACAACTTATTCTTCTGGTGTGCTCACCCCTACTGACCCACTGAATTCCATTCACATCACTTCTTATCCATTGAGTTTGGGAAGAAGGAAAATACTCAGTGCTTAAATAAAAAAAAAAAAAAATTTTTTTAAAGACTTTTGCATTCTTCACAGCTTAAAATAAACTCTTCTTGACTTTTCACTGATAAGTCTGACAGCCTCTGTCTGTTTGGGCTCTTGCTATCATAAATAAGGCAAAAGGAGAAGTCTACAGAGGTCTCTAGCTTTTTCTGAAGCACAGCGGCAGCAGTCAACTTTATTGGGAATGAGTAGTTGAGATAAGAGGACAAAGTTGATGGGAGGAAAAAGGAAAGTGCATATTTTTTAGCAAAACTCCCTTGAATAAAGAAATGTCCCTACGGAGCCCTTCTTTGAAATACGGCAGCAGAAGACCATCCTGTCTAGCACCACCTTCCCTGCTTGTTTAGCTCTGTTCTGTTGTATAATCTTTCTTTAATCCATTCTAACAATCTAGGTTGTCAGATGGCAGGAATGGAGCACTCTCTCCCACCACCATGGGGGCCAAAGGATGCGTTTTATTCTCAGCAAACCACACTCCCAAAAGTAATATCAGAAAGATGAAGTGAAAAGCATGAGGCTCAGTCCATCTCAGCTTTATATTTCCTGATGGTAATGATGAGAAGGAGACACCATTGGCCAATAAGAACTATCTGGCTTTTATTTAACTACAAGGGATAGAGGAGGGGAAGAGACAACTTAAGTCCTTCTGCTTTACTTCAGTTAGAATTTCCTCCCTTGGCTGGGAGTTGTGTTATCACCAACCACCTTGTAGACATATTTACTAACTACCCACACTTGTACTCTGAATGTAGAGAATCATGAGAGAAAGTACAGAAAAGGAGATATTTTTTCCTATTCTAATTGTTGTACTAAGTTCCTAGTGACAAAGGTTTTTCTTCATGTAGCAGATTTTTTTCTCATTGTTGGAGCAGAATAGTGCTTAAGGACATAGTACTGACACATTTATTTTAGATTTGAGCTTTCATTAGCTCATGGGAATCACAGCTGAGACCTGTAGATTGCCCACATTCAACAAAATTTGTTCTTGTCTGGCCCAGAATCTACATAGATTATAACCAGTCTCCAGTCTGGGTTTGGAATACATTAAACCTAGAAGGGCACACACCAGGGACCTTACTGACTGATTTTACAATGAATTTGATAGAAAACTTTCTGTTCTGAGAGTAGGGCTCAGATACTACAGAAAGATTCCATAGTAGGGTCATTTGTACTGTCCCTCATGCCACTTGCAAAGACTGTGCCACCTCAACAAGTTTTGATGGAAATGGTGAATATGATGTCTCTCTTCAGATGGAGGCAGTGCCCTTGCTCCATTATCAAAAGAACTCTCCAGTGCAGTGGTTTCCCATAAATTTGCAATTGTAGGGCCTTTCTGCCCATGCTTGAATCAGGTCCCAATATTATTCAACACACCCCTGAAGCCACCAGGCCAACAACACTGTCCTCAGACACTCTGTCTTATACTAAGTCACATCACTGCCCGTTAAACACCAAAGCAACAGAAAATGGCACTTTGATTAACAGCATTTCTCTTTTAATCTCTCCAGATTTGCGAGTTGTTGGAACCATTCTCTCTTCTAAAGGGTAGGTTTTTCAAAAGCAAAGGCTTTTTGCTTGCCCTTATACTTCCAAACTCCAAGAAGCAAGACTTCAACAAATGCTTCTTCCTTCCCTCAGAAAAAAACAAAGACAAAAATAAAAACTTCCTTGAACTCCTACTATTTCCTAGGATGCAGTGGTGACCGAAATAGATAAAAATCTTTTCCCTCTTAAAATTTAGAAACCAATCTCAATAGCAACCAAAGACTTATATAAACAAGTCATTCCAATCTGTCATAAGAATTATGAAATAAGATACATAGGACATAAATGAAAACTAGATAAATGTGTAAACTCTTACTTTCCAAGGGCTGGCCAGCCCATCCATGGTGTGAATTGAGATCTCAAACAGAAGGAAAGAGTTCATGTTTTTACAGTTCCAATACTCCACATCCCAGGCAGGAGAGCACACATGGACAATCCTCTTGCTAAATTAAATGCACGTGCACTACTCTTGCTCCAAACCCTCCCAAACCCAAACAGCACTCCAAGAACTCATTGATATGATTCCCTGCGCATACGAAGGGAGAACATGTATCAAATTTCCTATCAAATTATTTTTTTCTATTAAATCTGTATCTTGGAAAAGCTTCTACCAATATAACTTTTTTGCCAAATGCTATGAATAGAATATATGCTGGGGCATTTAATATGAAAAGGACAATTTCAAATAGCTGTACACATGTTGAAAGCTTAAAAAGTTGTTTGTTAACTACTTTAGTTATAATTCATTTAAAAATCCCATTATGTTTGGTTACACAAGAGTGACTTTAATACACTTAAAGATGCAGTACTCCTTAGCGGTGACATATTTATAGTCTGAACATTAAAAGGTTTATAAAATAAGGCTGTATTTTCTCAGTGTCAAACATCCCTCATTGAAGACAATTATTCAGTCTGCCTATTTGTAATTAGGTATGAAATAATTTATGATTATGAAGATAAGTGAGCAAAAATTTTTAGAATAACTGCATACTGTATTTTATTATTAAAAGATTTCCATAATCTTTCCAGGGTTTGAGGAGTCATAAATTGCCCAGATCTGATTTCCAATGGATTTCTCTTAGAATTAATAAACATATGGATCTAATCTAAGAATGTGTGTCAAAATAATAAAGGGAATAGCTTTACACAAAGCTGAAAATGAGATGGATTGACATAAGCTGACTTTGGTTTGGACTACAACAAGCTGCCTATAGGCAACCCACAAAGACAGACTCTGGCTGTTCTGAGGAAGAAAGAATACCCCACTGGGGTCAGAAATACAGCCTAGGTTCAAATACACGCTAGAAAAGTTTTCTTTGCCACACTTCCTTCTTCTTGACAAGGACCAAGAACACTTTCAACATGTCATTCCCACATGGTATCTATGGCTTCCTGGGCTATGCAGTCAGTTAAAAGGAATGGACAGAGCAAAGTCAGTCTTTTTCTCACTGCCTCTGCCAACAGAATGACCAAACTTACAAGGCATCAACCTATTTCTTGCTTCCTTTCCCTTCCATTCAAAATGAGTAGTGAGAATATGGGGCTGCTCCTGGTTTCATTCGAGCTTCCTTCTGTCCAACGTATTTCTCCTAGTAATTCTCAATGTATATTCATTTCTTCTAAAACCTGAGCAGAGACTGTCTAACTTTTACTGCTAAGTTTAAATTTACTAATTTTTGCTATTTTGTAGCTTCTCCAGCTCCCAAATGTTCTGTGTAAAATACGTCGTGCTTTCAAAGTAGAAGTGAATTTAGGAAAATTTTGTAGGATGATTTATGTGATGCCCCCCAGAAATTCTTACAATTTCCAATAATAAGCCAAAAGATGAGGACTGGAACACAAAGTTAACCATAATTCAATCCCATTTCCTGATTGCTATGCCATCCTAGAGGGAGTCTTTATGGAACCCAAATAGAAAAATTGATAAGCTGATTATGTGTAAGTAAATCTGAACTTGAACGCGGAAGTAGCCTCTGAACAAATCACTTCGGCCAATTAACATTCAGTAGGTACCCACAGAACATTTAGCGTGGACCACAGTGAAGTTGCACCTACTAAATAGCAAACCTACTCAGTTGCTAGAGCAGAGGGACTTGGCTATACTACCTTCTTGCACAATTGCTCTCTGACACTCTCAGTTCTGGAAGCCCACCAGGAAATGCACACTGGAATTGACTTTCCGATTAAAGCAAAACTGACCCTACACCACAAAATGTTTAAAATTAGGCTACTAGAACTAAAAGGATGTATTCAGAAATGTTTTGCAACTTCAATTTGTTGTTGTTTTTGAAGATTATATAGACCATGCCATCAGCCTGGTGCACAGACTGAACCTAAGCGGGGAGTCATAAAACAGAGTAGGTGAGTCCAAGCTAGATCTAGCAGCCAATCTGTACTATCTGGTAGAAAGCTCTTGCTTTCTACCAGAAAACAACTCCAAGAGACCATTTGGTGTCATCTTCATTCATTCTTTCATTGATCTCTCTTCCATTAGACAATGCACAGAAAACAAACTTCCAGTATCATGGTATAGAACCAACCTATAAAAACAAGTCTCCAGGGCCTGCATGCAGCTCTCCCAAGTACAGGTGCTTACACATGCCAGCCACACAATCTTGGCTGGTGAATGAATCAAGTATTACCGTCCCTCTCCCTCCATTTCTTTGCTCAAAGCACCTCCCCCTGGAGGATATGATGCAAAAGCAAGACATCAGAGACATGAGGGAACCAGATGAATCCTGAGATCGAAGACATTGAAGATATTTAGCCCAACTCACCCTGCAATACAGTGAATCCATTTATAATCACATTCATCAGGGCTTGCTCGAACATTTCTAAAGAAGGAACATCTAATTCTTTGAAGAGTAGACCATTCTTTTGCCAGAGAGCTCTGATTATTTTAAAGCTCCTTTTTTTATGTTGAGCCTGAACACTAGTAATTTCTAACCATGGCTCTTATTATGACCCCTTAAAACAGAATATGTCAGCTCCTTCCCACAGGCCTTCAAATATTTAAAGATAGCTATTAAGTCTTCTCAAATGTCCCTTTCTCCTGGGAAAATCATCCTATTTCCTTCAACAATTTATTCAGTCATTCAGTGTGATTTCTACTTCCTTCATTACCCTGGTCACCATCCAGATAGTTAATGATGGTCTCACAATGCAGCACCCAAAACTGAAATCCATACTCTACACATATTTCTATAGTACCATGGCAATTGGCAGGGATTTCTCCATGCAGGGTTAATGTTATGAAACACCTTTTAAATTAGCCAAAGCAGGGGTCCACATTTTCTGCTTGCTCTATGTTTCCTATTTAATTTACAGTGTGGGCCACCAGCCATTAGGTAGGTGTGGGGAATGTGATTGTTGCCAATAATTGACCATTCCCTGGTTCAGGAGATACATAAAACTCTAATGGAGCCGTTATTCTTAAACCCACAGGATATATAACAAGAACAATAAAGTGATATGTTTGCAATATCTGCTTTCTTAAAAAAAAGAAGATGCATAATGAAAATATCCATCTTCGTTTTATCTCACATGGTGATGTACAAAGTAACTACCTGAAAATGAGGTTCCTATGTTAAGTATTAAGAGGAGAACATAGCCTTGCATTCACGCACACTCCCAGGGCATGCTAACTGCTAAAACATCTCATTAATGCACCAGCATCTAGAGCTAGATGACTTTGGGTATTGTAGTATCAGCTTCCATAGCAACCTATTGTCCTCGCACACTTATTTCTTGAATCGTATGCCTGCACATGGAGCTGTGACATACCTAGAAAAGTAAGTGTTCAATCACCAAGCGGCTTCAATAATGAGGATGCATAAGGCGCTCAAAGTTAATGTGCTTTGGCCCCAGAGTAAACTTCCTGAAAGACTTTTATTTACAAAAATAGGAGTATGAGTACTTAGCTGGGGCAATATGAACCCCACACTGCTATTAAACTCCTGGGTTAATTGTAGCTTAAGAATGGAATCAGGATACACTGGTACAGAATGGATGAAGTTAGGGCTGAGGATTATCAGGTCTGGCTGGGACAAGCCAGGAAAAAGCAAAAATAGCCATGACCATAGTTATAGTGCTAGAGAATAATATCTAACATCATTGAGGATTTACTATGTTAAGCTCCTCTGTCACGCACCTTATAGCCATCATTTTGGTATAACATTGTGAGAAAGGATTTTGGAGGGAAAAAAAAGTTTATCTTTGGAAACTTTCAAAAAGGTATTCAGTACTTTGGATAACCCAAGTAATTGGTACGATTATTGGTAAACTGTGTAGAGTTTATAAAAATGGTTATAGTAACACATTACCATATGTCCCTGAACTAAATGGCCTCACAGTTCTGTGCTTTTTGAAATTCTGATTCTGTTTTGTATTTATTTTGTCTTTCTCAGAGAGGTCACCTCGTGGCACTCTTGGGGTCTCAAACTGCAATAGCTCATTTCTTTCCATTACTTCTCTCCTAAGGACAAAGAACCCAGATAACTAAGACTAATAGAATTATAAAACAAATGGGAAAGCCTCTGAGAAAGTCTCTCCATTGAGTAAGCATTTGAGCATTTCTATCCAAACTTTTTAATATCTATATTCATAGCTCAGGTGCCTTTTTATTCTTCATTATTACATGTTCTTGTTAGGTAGAGACATGAGCCAGAAGACCTATGGATACACTGCTTATTCTTAATGGCAGTCTTATTGCTTCAGACGTAGCAATCTTATTAAATAACCCTCTTTAAGTGAAAGAGCCATTAAGAGACTTCCTTTGATGGACAGAGTTGGACTCCTACCCACACTTACCTCTACTGAAGAATCCATCTGTATTGCCAAGGCTAGTATTTCTCAAGTTCTTTTGACATTGAGACATGTTTTTAATTACAGTCTTTGGATGGAATGAGGGACCGGCACTTACAGAATATAATGTGCCCTTAGATTAAATGACAAAAATAGTTTTTAATTTCATTATGAAGTAAATTCGAAAAAGGAACTCACACTATAAAATACTACAAACACAGGTTGATAATTATAAGACAAACTAATACCTTGAATAAATGATAAGCATTAGTTTTACTGGCAGTGGCTAAATTTTGTTTAGGCAGCAATGAATTGCTGAAACATCTTGCATAAATCCATAAGGTAATTTCTCAGGCAATTCTTTTTTGGGGTCTGACATGCCACTGTTTAATGGAAGATTGTAGAAAAAAAAAAAAGAATCATATACACGTGTGTAGCAACAGTCATTAGTTGCTTATCTGTGGTGGACATACCCCAGGGTGATCCCCAGTGAGTCACCCCGTGTGCAATCCTTCCCCTTGAGGGTGGACAGGACCTGTGACTTGCTTCTAAGCAACAGAATATGGTAAAGATAAAGGGATTCTGCAGATGTTATCAGGTCTATCACCAACTGACTTTGAGTTAATCAAAAGTGAGATTATCCTAGGTGGGCTTGAACTAACTAGATGAAACCTTCTAAAGAGGATCCAGACCTTCCCTGAAGTTAGAGAACAAAGCAGCACCTTCTCTCTTGTCAGCTTGAAGAGGCAAGCAACCATGAATTGCCACAAGGAAATGAATTCTGCCCACAACCGAAGAGAGCCTTAAAGCAGATCCTTCCCTAGTGGAGACTCCATGAGAATGAAGCTCATCTGACACCTGATTTCAGCCAGTGAGATCCTGGGCAGAGAACCCAGTTAAGCTGTGCCTGGACTCTGACCCACAAAAACTGCACAATAATAAATGGGCATTGTTTTAGGCCACCAAATTTGTGGGAATTTTTTACACAGCAATAGAAAATGAATGCATTACCTAATAGCGTTTCTCTTTTTGTAGTGCAATCTGTATTTCTAGCTGAGAACATTGCTGCACAGCTGAAAACTACATTCCCCAGACTTATCTGAAGTGTGACGTAGGCAGCAGTTAATTTGATGTGTGACTGAGTCCTGGTCAGTGACTTAAATGTAAATGATGTTGGGACATTCCAGAAGCATTTTTAAGTGAGAACTTGAACCTTTCTTCATCCCTTCATTCTGTTGCACGAAAAGAGATTGTGATGGCTGGATCTCCAGCAGCCATCTTAAACCATGAGTATGGGAGCTTCATGCTAGGTGGAATAGTAAATTGCCAGAATTCTGGATCATAGGTGACTTCATGGAGATGACAAAGCACTCTGTAATACTATATCTAGCCTTCCTTTATGGAAGAGAGAAACAAACTTCTATTTAAGCCACTATTTGGGAATCTGTATTACTTATGGCAGAATCTAAGATATTTTTTACTAAAAATATATACATAGATTTGAAACAAATTAATACAAAAATAAAATATCATGGCTTATTTTGGCTCAGCTATTAGCAGTATCTTAGAGAGAACTAATAAATGCTTGAATGCTGGCCCCAGGACTGACATGGACTAATATTGCTAATAAAAACAAGACCCTTCATTAAGAAGCAACCTAGTGTCAAGTATGTAAAAGAGGTTGTACCTGAAAATACCCAGATTACCCCATGCCTACATAATATGAAAACACTCAATTCTATCCATAATTCAAAATAGTTACTTGAAAAATGGTGTTGCATTTGGACAGTTTAATTCAGCTGTCTTATGAACACAACAGGGCAATGCTGGACAACTGAGTGACCACAAATGTGTGTGGTTTCAGGGCTCTAGGAAAGCTCCAATATTCATCATCATGGACCTGCATATCAGGGTGACTGACTCCTGAAAGTTTACCTACCAGACTCCCATTCTTTCATGGTAGGGTCTCTGCTCCTTGTGAATTGCAAATCTCCGTGGCACAGGCTCCACTGAGTGTGCATGCTATGGGTAGAAGCAGTTAAGGTGGAGAGGGGGATGGGGGGATGGAGGCAGAGGTGTACTTGGCAAGGAAGCTCAAGTTCAGAGGCTCATGGTGGAAAGCACAGAGGGGAAAGAAGGGTCCTCAAAGAGAAACAGCATCTACTTCACAAAATTCACCAAGCCATGAATTCTTTCAGTGAATAGCTAATTTAAAAGTCATAGGTACTGGGGCGCCTGGGTGGCTCAGATGGTTAAGCATCTGCCTTCGGCTCAGGTCATGATCCCAGGGTCCTGGGATGGAACCCCTCCTTGGCCTCCCTGCTCAGTGGGGAGTCTGCTTCTCCCTCTGCCCCCCACCCCCACTCATGTGCTCTCCCTCTCTCAAATAAATATATAAAATGTTTAAAAAAATTTTTTAAAAATAAAAGTCACGGGTACCACAGATATGGTGAACAAAACAGACCCTGCCTTCAAGATAATTCAGCTGTATCATAGATGAGACACCACTCACAATTCCCAGGCTGCCACCTAGGGTATGACGCAAATGAGGACCTCTTTCCATTCCAAAAATCTAAATTTCATGTGTATTAAGGAGGGCATGTACTGCATGGAGCACTGGGTGTTATATGAAAACTATGAATCATGGATCACTACATCAACAACTAATGATGTATTGTATGGTGAGTAACATAACATAATAAAATAAAATTTAAAAAAAATCTAAATTTCAAAAGGAAATCCTTACGTTGGTGGTCAGTTGATCCCTTAATTCAGACAAAAACATCCAAACCACTTCATATGTCTGAGGAGCTACAATTTTTAAAGCCTAAATCCCTAAAGTATATTAATACTAGTGGGGGAGTTGCTAAGGTTGTGTTCACGTACCAGCAAAAGCACTTCTTTCTGGCCCTTGACCAAGTCTAAGAATGTTTATCCTGACAGTATTTGGGGGAAAATTATTATACCTGCTTATATTGAAAAAGACTATTCAGCCATAAATGTTACATTCCTGTAAGATGCTATAATGTTCTGCACCCCAGTCTACTGCGTGTTCCTACTTAGATGGTAGCATATTTCATGATTATACACATCCATGACAGAGATGAGCATTTATATGCTAATCACTGCACTACAGGCAGCTACAGCCTTTCACTATAAGCCCTGAGCCTTTTAATCAGAAAAAGCCATTGGGGCACAATATATCACCAGGAAGTGCGTTTGGCTGGCTTAGATAGTCAGAAAAATATTTTTTCTTGTACATGTTTTAAGTAGTAACAAGAGTGCTCATTGTACCTTCACATCAAAAAAACAAAGCAAATGACTGTTTGGGTATAAAAAAATAAATATACAGATAAAAGGGAACTGGTGCGGTTCCTCCCCTGTGCCCATCACCGGTAAACATAGAGTCCCATGTGCAAGTGGACAAATGTCACCATAAGTAGTCAGCAGCTATAGAAACAAACCGAGGTGCTCAGGAGAAAAATTTTTATTGGAAGACTACGAGAAATATTGGTGTAGAACTGGGTACTCAACGGTATAGGATAGAAGAGGAAATAGTTTCTTATGACACAAATAAGGACAGCCTGGGGTGACATCAGTAGCTGTTGATAATATTTCTGGTGGCTAATATTTACTGAATGCTTACCATCTGGGCTAAGCATCCTGCTAAGAGCTTTATATATGTTTTGAATTTTAATTTTATACACATGCTACTACTTCAGTGCTACAGCTGACTGATTTTTATAGCTGAGTAAACTGAGGCTTAAAGAGATACAGTAACTTACCCGGAATTGCTAAGTGGCAGATTGGAGTTTTGAACCCAGGTCTCTCCTTGATTCCAGTGCCCATGGGCTTGTTTCATGGTGGAGAAAAGACCATTGCCTCCCGTGGTAGGCCACAGACCATTGTGCAGTGGAGCCACCCTGTGGGCCCGGGCTGGTCACCGGGGGATGAGTGCAGCACATGCTGGAAGAGTGAGGGATGCTCACACCCCAGGAAGTAGGGCTGTCAGAGATGTGACTGCCCCAAGGGCTGGGGCCAGTGAACCTCAAAGGAGATCAGAGCTAAAGAGAATGAGTGAACACTTACTGAGAAGCCCCTGGGAAACATGGCCCATTGGCAGATGGTAGATGAGGGAGCTTGAAGTGAGGCATCTCCAAGGTCCCGCAGCGGTGTAGTTGGGGGCTCACCGGCTGGCAAAAAGAGAGCCTGCAGCCTCCTATCTACCAATAAGTGGGGCATTCACTTTAGTGATCCGTCCTGTGATCCAGTAAAACTATGCGGAACTTTGGATGCCTGTGCTCTTTGTGCTAAAAAGATAACTTGAACACTTTTTTATTCCTTCCCTCCAGGCAGTTCCAGTCTGTAAGGAGCTATACAGATACACTGTGGTACAAGATTGGCTCTCGTGCCTGACTACAGAGGTCTACCCGAGGTCAAGCCTTCTTTGCATCTTGAGTAATCCCTCCTAGAGACATCTAAGACAGTGCCCAAAGTGGGGCTGACTGTGTATGCTGTTTTGGTAATTAGGGGGAAATAAGCTATGCAAAGAAGTGGTGTTTCACTTTTACTTCCATTTTAAGGCTCTTAGATCGGGGGTTTTCCTCTTTTCCTCTGGTGTACGTTCTGCTTCCTGACCTTTAATGCCAGACAAGGCGAGAGAGACTGCTTTCTGGCAAGAATGGGGTAAGTACTCATGTGGACTTATAATCTGCTTTCTTAATTAGGGTCAGCCAAATATCCTTCTACTTAGGTTAGCCACAGCTAAGTTCCTTGTCCAAGTTCCCAGTTTCATTAAAATCCTAACGTGATACTGAAGTTAACAGAGAAGAATAGGGGAGAGAGAGGAGAATAACATCCGGCTAGGAAGATTCTTTGAATAAATACATGATGACTCATTTAACTTGATTCAGAGTGACATTTCAAAGTTAGTTCTATAGGTCACAGGCTATCCTTTACCTTGAAACAAGATCATTCTACAATGAACACTATCATTCATATATCTCACAAAACAAATCAATTGCATTGATTGTGTGAAAGGATGTAAGTTGCTTTCGACATGCAAAACTAGGAAAGAATGTCTGAAAGGCAAATCATTTCATCCAAACTAAGGGTTTTTTTTTTTAATTTTTGCATAATTTATGCTTAATGACATATTTTACCAGAAAGACACCTCCAGGGCCCCTATTTTGAGTAATGATTATTGATTGATACACTGGGTTTTTTATGAAATTGTCGAAAATATCTGGGGGGCATTCAGCCTCAGGGACTCATGGCCACTAGAGCGGATATACAGCTCCCATCCTCTGGCCCTAACTCTGCTTTCTGTGACCTTTTTATTCCGGGGATGACCTTCCACATCGTAAACTTGGTTCAAAAATCAGAAGATTTTTTGTTGTCTTAAAAAATGCCTTAAATCAAAAATACCTAATATTTTCATGTGAGTTCTTCCAAAATGGCGATGTAAAGCCTAGAGTATAACAAGGCAGTGGCAGAGCAAGGACAGATTTTCCAAAATAAGGAGACCCAACCACAAGTGTCACGTGTCACATCAACAGCCGTGTTGAGCCTGAAGTGATAATGTTTTATGCTCAACTTGTCATCTGCAAACCCCACTCTGGGCAGAAGGCATATTAGAGTAGGTGAGCTCTTTGCCTTGGTTTTTTTTTGTTGTTTTTTTTTTTTTTTTAAGAACTCCCCAGACCTTTCCGAAAATATTCTTGCTTTCACAATAGTCCAAGGCTCCATGCATTGCTTGCTTCCACCACTGCACAATCTACTGATAACTTCACTCCTCAAATCTCTGGTTCTATGGGTCAGAATTCAGCCAGAAATGACCACCTGGTACTAGGAGGGCACATCACATGGTCTTGTAGGACTGGGTGATATCAGAGGTAGCTTGGTGAATCTTCATATCTGAGTAAAGAGCCTTCTTGGGGACTGTGTTCATGTTGTTCCCTTCCTGGTGGCTTCAGTAGGAGGGACTTCCTGTATCCCTTTTCTGTCTGGGCCACTAGACTTTGCAGTCGCATATGCTAAGTATCAGAAGCTGCAAACTGGAAGCCTGCAGGTAGGATCCTGTAAGATGCATTTTGTTTGGTCGACACGATGGTTTCTTAATTTCGATGCCAACATTTTTAGATTGGAAAGAGTTCCCATGGACAACTGCGTGGTGAAATTGCTGGTGCGTTGGCAACCCTGGGCTTGATTCTCATTGTTTGTTTTGCATTGTTGCACTTGAATCAGCCGAGCCTAAAAGAAGCAGCTGCTCTCTTCAGGCAGGGTGTGACCATTCCAGTTCACCAGAACACCTCTCCTATCTGTTCTGCAGCCTGCTGGGCCCTGCAGCTACTTACGTTGAGGCCCCGGTGATGGCACGAATAGAATGGTGTACTCCAAATGTGGGTCACAGAGACTGGCAGCCATGCGGGGGTTCACTGGGAGTCCAGAAGTCCATTACCAGTACGTCAGAGGGGGAAGTCTGGATGAGAATCCAAAAAAGAAGGCACTGGGGGGCGGGGGAAGGATCCAGATTAGCTACAGAAAAGGAGGTAGGAAAGGGGAACTGTGGCATAGTTCCATGAGGAAGCCCAGCCAGCCCTTGTGTGTTACTCAGCCATGACAATGGTCTGCTAATTTATATCGTGATCTTGGACTACTAACTTTTCCATAGGTAGATATTATTATCCCAATGTGTCTCTAAGCAGAGCTCTGTATGCAAGAGAGAGTATATTAGAAGGTAATATATAGTGCCAACAATTTTTCCCTCCAAAGGAAACATTAAGGAAGTTTAATAAGAACTCAAGAAGCTAGTTTCCAACCCACTTGGTGATAAGATCTCAACACATAAACACACACACACACACACACACACACACTTCTCCTTAGGATCATCTCACCATCAGGAATTTGGAGAACAGGGGCGCCTGGGTGGCTCAGTCGTTAAGCATCTGCCTTCAGCTCAGGTCATGATCCCAGAATCCTGGAATCCAGCCCCGCCTCGCCTCGGGCTCCTTGCTCGGCGGGAAGCCTGCTTCTCCCTCTGCCACTCCCCCTGCTTGTGTTCCCTCTCTCGCTGTCTCTCTCTCTCAACTAAATAAATAAAACCTTTAAAAAAAAAAAAAAAAGGAATTTGGAGAACAAACAATTCTGCATTATAACAGAGTGATTTCTTATTGAATGAACAAAATATGTTTCTCATCGATGACATGGAAATTTCAAGTCATTATCATGTACTCTGTGACTGTCGTAACTGCCTCGTGATCTTCGGAGTTAGTTTTCTAGCATTTCTCATTTGAGAGGATGATGGAGTAGAAAAGGACTCGGGCTGGACAAACGTTTAAGGCAGAGGAAAAACTCACCTGAGGACTGAAGTTACTTTTCTCCAAATAGAACCCTTAATGATGGAGAAAAACAGACATCGATTTGCTCTCGGACCAACTCAGAAAAAGGCAAATCGGACAGAGAAAGCAGTGGTGTACCCTCCGCTCCTCCTTAAGGATCGATCCCAAGCCATTCCTCCTAACCCAGCCCTGAAGCTGCAGGAAAATGGCTGCCACGGCCAAAGCATGCCCCCTCCTCTGCCAGTGCTCTGGGGAAAGGGTCCCTCATGCTGCCCTTCCAGCACCTCCTCAGGTCGAATTATTAAATCTAGGACTGGAAGCTGGGAGTGGACAGCAGGGAATTTTGTTCCAGGCCCAGCTGCCATTATCATACACAGAAAGTGAGCCATAGGCGGTTGGCAGATAAAATAATGTTAATAATTAAGGCTCATATGACTCTTTGCACACATTAACTAATGATGTCTTACAATGCCCCAGAGGCGAGTAAAGTAGTTACAAACCTCCACTTTATTATTCATTCATTTATCCCAGAGATACTTACTAAGCACTTACATAGCTGGTACTGGGAGGAGGGCAGAGGCAGGGGGCACACAGAGAATAAGACCTGTCTTAGCTTGAAGTACTTCACAGTCCAATGGGGCAGGAGGAGAGAGCAGTGGCCCCGAGTGGGGTGTGCTCAGCCTCAGGTGTATAACCCACCCTTGCCCCACACCCACACACATACTCAGGTCCCTAAGCACCATTGAGAAGTGACCTCCTGGAAAGTTGGGAAGGAAGGGGAAACTGTCTCCTGACATGTTTTCCCTCCTTGAACTCACTCTCGGAAGCCCAACCCAAGTGAGACCTCCCCCACTGCCCACCAGCTCAGGTCAGATTTTCACTCTTTTCTCTTGTCATTCCACTCAGACCACTGATAATCCCCACCGGGTTGCACGCCAGAAGTGGACTATTTGTTTTTGTATTCCCAACGGTAAAGAGTGCCTGGCACAGCATAGACCACCGAATAAATGTTTGTTAAATTGAAGAACTTTTGAGGCCTTTGCAAGCTCGGGGAGAGGCAGGTCGCACCGGGGCCAGTCTGAGCACCCTCATGAGTAGGCAGGTTGGATGTCATGGAGGGGGTGAAGGGACACGGTTCCTTTAAAAAATAGCACTTTCTCTATCTTCAAAAGCCTGGAATCTCTCCAACAGGGTAAAATGCTTTCAGTAAATATTCCCAGAGGACTTTGGGGGGTAAAAGTCAATAGGTGAAGACATACAAGTGTAAGTGAATGTGATCAAATCATTCCGCAGAGCTGATTTGAATAGGAAAGGGATTAGAAGAGTATAGGTAACAAATAAAGCCAGGGACAAGCACAAGGCAGGAAGATGGGGTTGCTACTACCTAAGGCCAGAAGTAAGGACCTCAAGAGAGCCTCCCAACCAGAGAACCTCACAGAGACCTCCCCCTAAGCCCTCCAAGAGACCCTCAACCCATGTGCCAGAACAGAGACCTTGCCAGCTGACAGGGTGACTTCTAAACTTTACTCCTCCTTCCCTTCAATATATATTCATTGGACAGTTACTTTAAGCCAAGCAGTGTTCTGAATGTTTTCCCGTGTTTTGGGCTACTTCCTGGAAAAAAGGGACATCCCACAAATCCAAAGAGGGAAGAAGAAGAGCTTGTCTAAGGATAGGGCCTAGGTATTTCCTATACTCAACTCTGTGTTATGTGCTACACATTCTCCTTTTCATGAACCATTCTTTCCTGCCCCCCACCACCCACCCGTACTCCCCATTACCCATTTGACTAACACCTCCCCTCCGAAGTTCTGGTCAGGTGGTGTGGGGACCTCCCTCTATGCTCCCCTTGTACTCCCAAATACATCCCTCTACTATTTATCATACCAAACTGCATTACAGTGATGTAGCCCCATCTCTTTCCCACTAGATTCCTTGAAGTCTGCATCTCATTCCTAACATAGCACTTGGCATGCAGTAACCATTCCAATAATCCTGCTGAATGAAGGAGCTCATGTTTGCACACACTATGTTTGAACAGTTGGCAGGACTTCAACAGGAAGTTGAAGAACTCAAGTTTGGCGCTGGAAATCAAGCATGGGGAGTCACCAGGATTAAGGTGATGGTTTCATTCTTAGGGGATGATGAAATTATAAAATGGGAAAGAAAAGATTCGTGAGAGGGAAAGAAGCCAACCAGATGAACCAGTAGAAGGACCAAAGATCTTTGGAAGACAAAGAGAAAAGGCTCCAGGATGTAACGTGTGACCCTACTTGGTGACATTCGGCCAAGAGGCTGGGAAAGGTGGGCACTTTTTTGCATAAACTAGATGGCAGGGAACTAAGGAATAAAGTCGAGAATGGCTATTACAGACTATTCTTCCACAGGATGTGGTAAAGTCAAGGACATATCAGGAGAAGTTGAGGTAATTTTGTAAAAAATATTTTTGGGATGAGCACATTTCCAAGTTGAAGAGGTTAAGACAAATATGATGGAGAAATCAACAAAATAGAAGAAAAAATGATGGTCCCAGTTCCCAGAGGAGGTAGAAAGAGATGAAATCCAGAGCAGGGGGATAATGCTGAATGGAGTTGGGGTAGCTCTTACTCTGGGACAGAGGAAATGGGAAGTAACTCTACTTGATGGAGAGACAGGATGCTCGCAGTTAAAGCACAGACTCTTGGCTTCAAATCCCAGCTCTGCCACTGACAAGCTGTGAGGTCCCAAGTAAATGTGTCTGCATATAACTCTCATCATATGTACAATAAAGATTATATTACTTCCTTCCTTGCTGGATTGTCATGACAACTGATAAGATAACTACTGTTTCGTCTGCCAAGATAAACTGGATATCCCAGATAAAAGAGAAGAAAATGGGCAGGTTGGGGGTCTGATCTGCAGAGAGAGAAGGGTCTGATGTAGGGCAGAGGTCAGGCAATCCCAAATGAGAGTGGCAAATGAGAGATACAGCAGTGAGTCCTAAATGCACCTCATGGCTTTGGGCAGGGGTGTGGTAGACAGAGTAATGCTCCCTCCCCCAAAGATGTGCACAGCCAAATCCCTGGAACCTATAAATATGTTATCTTAACAGCAAAAGGGACATTGCAGATGCAATAAATTATGAATCTTGAGATGGGGAGATTATTCTGGATTATCTGGGAGGGCCCAATGTAATAAGGGTCTTCATAAAAGGAAGGCAGGGAGATCAGAGCGAGTGCAGATGTGCTGAGGGAGCAGAGGTTGGAGTGATCTCTTTAAAGATAGAGCAAGAGGCCACAAGTGAAGGAGGGCAGCCAGCTTTTAGAAGCTGAAAAAGGCAAGGAAACATACCCTCCCCCAAATTTCCAGGAGTGGAGCTCTGCTAAGCCTCCTAAGTCTCAGTTTGGATGTCTAACTTTCAGATAGGTAGAGAATATATTTGTGTCATTCGAAGCCACTACGTCTGTTCTGGCAGCAGCAGGAAAGAACTACAGGTAAGGAGACCAAGGAGCTGGCTCAGCTGGAGTGGTGCAGAGGTAAGCCAAGGAAGTTCAAGTCCAGGTGGTGAGACTGAAACTAAGTGGGACAACTCGTAAGGAAATAAACTTTGAATTTCAAGGCAAAACAGTAACAGACTTTTTCCACTCAGTTTACTTAGGTAGAACACAGCAACTTGCCAGGGAGGCAGAATATTATAATTAAATGGTGGCATTGCTTTATTCCTGAAAGCTTGATAAAGCCACACTTATCTCATTGCTAAATATACCAAGGAGCTACGGAGGATAAAAATTTGGCCCCATCTCCCAACTAGAAGACAGGCAGCACAGAGCAAATGCTAGGAGGTGGATTTATTAGAATTTATACATAAATATGAGAAAGTCCAGAATCTGAAATATCAAAAGTTCTGCCAACTCTGCCAGGGAACCTTACATTTTCATCAATGAAAGACCTCTTGACTGTAGGCTGCCCTTCTAGCAGAATACCACCATCATCACACACATTAAACAGGACATCGATGGGTCCCAGGTAGGTTGTGAGGTAGGAATCTCATCTGGTAGATAAAAAAACTGAGGTTCAGAGGGTAAAGCAATGAACCCAAGGCCACAAGGCTAGTAAGAGACAGAGTGTGATTTCCTGACTCACTCCGGTGTGCTTTCTTCCACGTCACGCGCTCTCCCTGCAACAGCCGTCAGAACAAGTTTCGCAGTACAGACCTAGCGGTCCTGTAGAAAGCCACAAAGATCCTTGAGCAACAAACTCCTAAACATCTTGACTTGCTCTGGAGGACCTCTACCCCTTGTCATGTATTGTGCTAATGGATCAAGGAAAGAAAGGAAGACCTGTAGCTCTCGCTTGGGGTTCCATGTTCCTATGAGTCACCTTTTAAAAGTCGGAGGGACTGGCTTGCCACTAGGAGGATTCTTCGGAGGATTTTATTGAAGGCCTGGGTCCATATATACGTGATGTTTTGTGAACCATGAGGGACTCCAGTAGTTCTTGCTAAAGAACGTCTGTTGAGTTAGAACTTTCCACTGGTGAATAAGAACCAACGCTCATAAGTAGAAGAACAAGCAAGGACTAATTTCCCCTCCATCATTTACAGAGCAGGGAGCATCCTTACGGGTTCCAAGTTGGCCCTTTCAGGTTCTGGAGCTTGGGGTTCGTTGGGGAGAGGGAGATGTGGCTCAAGAATGGAGCCATGTGTTGTTCCCAGTAAATGCGGCAGTGGGGAGCGATGTTGTCCGGAGGTGTCTTTGAAAATAGTAGGGGATCTAAACAGTTAATATATCATGCCTGCCTATCCACCATCAATTCATCAACCCACCCCTCTGTGGTCTGATTTGACTCATCCACAGTATAACAGAGACGGTGATGAAGAGCTCAGGCTTCGGAGCCAATTATATTTGAGTTTAAATCTTAACCCTGTCATTTAGGAGTGCTTTGCCCATGGATAAATCACTTGATCTCTCTGTGTCTTCATTTCCTTCTCTGTGAAATGGAGATAAGAATGCTCATTTATCAGAGTTGTTGTGAGGATTTGAAATAACAAATCTCAAGTACTTGTCCATACTTAATGTTAAATAAATGTCAGATATTATTAATACTATTAATATTACTATTATCATTGTGTCCATGGTTTGTGATACTTCTAAGTATGGACACATCTGTGTATTGGGAACTCAGTACAGTCGCCAACACTATGCAAGTATGTGTTTCACAAAGATAAAACAGAGTTAAAGAAATACATATGCACTTATTTGAGATTAATGAAATCACATAATTTTTCTAGAGGGAATGAGTCACAGTATTCCTACTTTAGTAATGTATTATTAATGATGATTTCCTTGAGAGACATTAAGAGTGGATTCAGGACAGAGAGAGAGAATGAGAATTTACCCAGTGCTGGTGCTTCAATTAATCAACTTCTGTTTCTGTAAATAGCCCTAAGTGAAAGAATCAAACTATTATGTTTTGTAGATGAATGATCAGCAAATGCTCAGAAACTCATCCGTCATGGTCTAGTTTTACCACCTGACAAGAATAATGAAGCCAGCATATTCTGAATTCATAAAAGGTCTGGGTTGTGGTTTACATAAAGTCCACATTTAATTAGGGTAGAACCAGCAGAGAGATTGAATGCCTCCCTGGCTTGGCAGTGGGGTGGAAATCTTTCTCATCTGTCCTTCTCAGATGTAGGAATTGAAAACCATGTGTGGGGAGGTTTCCAAGCAGAGGCTGATTGTGTAGTTCCTCCGTGGGAAGGAAACATTTTTTTTTTTTTTTTTTTTTTTTTGCCAGGAGTGGACTGTATTTAGAGAAGTCTGGTCTTGCTGTTTACCATTCCAAAGATATGTCAAAAAAAAAAAAAAAAAAGATAAGGTTTAGGGTTGTTGGGGTTTCTTTTGATTTCTTTTTTAGTGTCCAATAAGTAGAAACCTAACCCTTAAATATTTTATATATCAACACTGTGTAAGACACAAGTAGGTAAAATTTATTCCAATTCTATAAGGAGATATGGAGGGTGGGAAACAACATAGAAGCACTACACTTCTTTTGCAGTTGTACTGAAAGTGATAGTAATGTGGTTTTCTATGGGCAAACAGAGTTTTATTTATCTAAATACTGAATATCATGCACTACAATCCAAAAGGATTTCTTACCTACCTTAAAATAAAAAGAAATAGATTGGTATTGGTGAACATTAATAGGAAGCAGGCCACAAAAACCATAACTGTATTGGTAATAAAGCCCCAGGCTCTATAGCATAAAAACTAATGTCAGCCCTGTATTTCTTCAGTGAGTACCACAAACTAAAAAAAAAACCTACATTATAAAGTAGGTTGAGCCAATTCGCATACAGTAAACACAGACATATTAAATAGATCAGGAAAGATTGGTACAAAGGAAATAGCAAAACCCAGTAAATTTGAGTGAATACCTGTATAGAGAGCCACAATACTTATGAAATGCCATTCGTGGCTGTGACGTTGGGGGTGGCCACACTGCCACCAGGGGATGGGCCAGCAATATGGTCTTCTAGTAAATTCCACTTGTCAATTAATTTTCTATTTACACATCCTTACTTCTTTTCTCCAAATGCACTTTTAACTTTTGATAATATTTAAATGTGTTTTAGAGTTAAGCTAATAATTAAATAGCACAGGAAATACATTTTGTGTGAGTTCTAATTCCCATAAATTCACTGGAAATAAAGCAAACAGTTACAGACACCCTGCCGCCATTGGGTATGTGCTCATTTGTCTTTATAAGGATTCAACTTTGGCAATGAGTTGACTCAGGTGAGCTGAGTGGGTTTTTCTGGATTTTGTTTTCCCTAAGATTCTATAGCAGCCTCCCCAGCAGCAGAACAAGAGAAAGAAGTAAAACACTTTTTATTGTATATTTCCTTATCATAGAGGGCACAAATATAAAGTACACTATGCCTTGTCTCCTATGTCTTGCTATGTCCTTATTAGTTTTGAGAAATCTGTTTTGTGTCTCCCTCTCCCACCTCCCTCCTGACTTTTCCATGAAGGAGCCAAAGAACTCAGAGAGTCAAGCTCTCTGAATCTGGTTAGCACCTGCTGCCACATGGCCCAGCCCCAGGCGGCCTCTATGCGAATGGTGCCCCTGGAGCTATGTGGCAGGGAACTAGCACTTGACAATAAAGAGCTTTGGGAAAATCCAGTGACATTATAGCAGTGCAGGGTCTGCCTCATTTTGCCCTGGTTTGATTTCTATGGATATATGAAGGGACATTTTCTCTTTTTTCTTAAACCACCTCTGACCTTTAATTGAGCAGACTCTCCTTTCGTAAACTAAAATGAAACACTTTTAAATGGTATCTGGTTTTCATGGGCCCCAGACTTTGACCAAGTCTCTCTGCTTTTCATGGCAATACACTTATTTGAATAAGTTTGGTATGAATCCATCCTCCTTTTTCTGGGAGGTAACTGGACAAATAGATTATACAACCAGGCCTTACCTAGAGTGTCATATTTGTGAATGATGTTTTTTTAATCAGAGTTAACAAGCGCGGATTAAGGAACAATGATTGACTTCCTATTTGGAGACAATGTCTGCCAAGTCCCCAAGAAAACTGGCTCAGAACTTCCATAGAGGGACCTAGTCCCTGAGGTGGTGAAGAAGGTCACTCTCAGGCAAGCCAGACACCTTCGCAAATTTGGGAAACCTCAAAGAGAAGAATGCATCCAAATTCATAGTAACTGCAGGTGAAATCTTGCGGAATGTCTCAAACTTAGTTTTCTAGCTTTGGAGAGAAGACTAAATAATAGTCTAGTCTTTCCTAGTCCAACCTGATCAGAGCTAATTCTCAGGTTTTTGTGGATGCTCAGTACTACATAGCTCTGGATTTGCAAAACAAACTTGAGGAGGCCTATACGGTTAATTAACATTCTTGCTGAATCTTTGTAAATAATCAGGCCAGATGTAAGAGAGGAGCCTCTCTGTACAATCAAAAATACTCCTTGCAGATTATTCATGATCACCATTGATAGATGAGAGACTCCCCGCAAAAATATCCCAAACTAGGAAATAAACAAGAGATCACTTGCCTTTGCTCTATGCAGTCCTAAACTCAACTTTCTATTGACTGGATTACTTTACAATTCCACGGGGCCAGAAGTCACCTTGCAGAGTTTTGCAGATAGAGATGCAAATAATTTCTGGCCAGTGAATCAGTTTTGACTCTAACTCAGCAATCTTTCCCTACTTTGTTTTATTTATATGAGGTGTATACATGCTCCTACATATAACGATATATCCTATTTTGCATAAGTTTTATTTTCTAATTTTTTTTTATTTCAGAAAAATTTTGGATTTATGGGAAAGTTGCAAAGATCGTACACAGAGTTACCATATACTCCATACACAATTGTCCTCATAGATAATCCCTCACATTACCCTGGTACATTTGCTACAACTCAGGAGTCCACATTGGGCTATTACCATTAAGTAAACTCCACGTTTTACCCAGGTTTTACTGGATTTTTTTTCCTGATGTCCTTTTTTCATTCCCGGATTCCATCCAGGATACCTCAGTCTTGTCGCATTAGCATTCACTGTCTGTGACAGTTTCTCAGACTTTCCTTTCATCCGATGACCTTGACAGTTTGGAGGACTACTGTCAGGTATCTTACAGAATGCCTCTTCATTTAAGCATGTTTGATATGTTTCTATGATTATAGTAGAATCGTAGGTTTCAAGGTGGATGACCACAGACGTGAAGTGCCATTCTCATTATCACATCAAGGGTGTATGACACCAACATGACTTATCAGTGACGATGTTCAAACCTTGATTTCTTGGCTGAGATTGTGTTCTGTGCTCCTCAGGTTTCTCTGCCCTACTGTTACTTCCCCGCACTGCCCATACTCCTACTCTTTCAAAAGCAGTCATTAAGAATAGTCTACAGGTGGTGCGGGAGATGGAAGTTTTAGCTGCACTTCTGTAGGGGGAGTGTCTATGCTGTACGGGAGATTTGTCTCTTTCCCATTTATTTACTTATTCATTCATTTATATATCACTTTAGACTCACGAATATTTATTTTGTACCTTGGGCTAAATCTGATACTACATTATTTTTTTCATTGCTCCAATCACCCCTCCTTTCGAGTTGGCAGAGTCCCATTGCCATCACTCCATCTTTTGTTTTTTGAGTGTGGCAAGTTTTTGACTCTAAAGCTCAGGTTTCTTATCAGCAGAAGAGGGAATCATAAAGTTGACCTTTCAATACTGTATGAGAATTTAGGACAAACAAGAATGATAATAATAGCTCCATTCCCAGAGCACTGATTACATGGCAGGCATTTATTCTACACATTCAAAACTAACTCATTTCAATTAGTTCCTATCAAGTGTCTAGCACTTGACTTATGTTCAAAAGGCACTTAACTTATGTTCAAAAACTGAGACTGCTCATCAGGGGTGATTCCAACTAGGCGGCTCCTAGGGTAGCACTCAGAGCGCCTCCCTCAGTGGTTCATACCAGGTGGCCAACCATAAAGGACACAATGAAAGAGGAGTCCGTGTCGCCCTCTCTCGCTGATTATTCAGCCTGTACTCAGAGGTCTGCCTTCTCATTGACAGTTTCATTAGGTGAGATGTCATTATTGATGTAGTCAGCATCCTCCGAACACCAAAGCAACTAACCTCGGCAACCTTGACGCTTTGGTCCTTATTAAAGATTTTATGTTTAACTGTGGGCTCAGCCTGCATCCCACAAGCATTTGGGAAATAGATCTGAATGTCTGAGAAGTGGGCTGGACTGAGTCAGGTCACTTCTCCCTCCATTTTCTCCAAGACTTTTATTTTTAAAGGACATTTTTCTTTGAGGCTTTTTCTAAGGAAATTTTGTTTGTATGAGATCCCAAACACCCATAAATCATATGAAAAAGAACCCTTGCTCTCAACATGAAAACTTTGGTGAATGCTGAAGTTGTTTCCACCCATCAAGAGCAAAGTCTCCCATTAATATCATCCATCATCTTTATAAGGGATAAAATTAGAAAAATTAGGCTAATAGGTCCAGCCATAGCCTCATTATTTAAGCACCAAATATTAAAAAGAGTGTTTATACCACCTAGTAACTGAGATGAATAAAATGAAAAATGAACAAGTCTGCTAAGTCCTACAAAATTCACCTAAAGCAACACGTGCCTTTGGCAGAAACCTTGAAAGCCATGCACAGAAAGAGATAAAATTAAATTATTTGCTGTATTCCAATGCAAAAATAGTAGCAAGGAAGCCGCCAAATAAGAAATGCCAGAGGGTCCCTTTGCTCAGGTGAAGTCTGCAAAATTACACAGGAGGTTTCAAAAGAAAACTCAAAGGTAACATGCAGACCAAAAATGATTTATTCTTTTCAATAAGCCCTGTGGAGACAAGGAAATAGGAGTCAGGCCTGGTTTGGCACAAGAGTCTAAAAACACTCACACCTGAGGTCTGCAAAATGAGGAAGATAGTCACGTGAGAATGAGAAACGGAGAAGCCGCCAAAGACCCAGCGAGACAGGAAAATACAAAGAGATGACTCAGTAGGATAGGTTACCCTCCCCCATTTCCATCGCTGTCCCCGCTCAGCCCCTCCAGCTGGCTGCTCCCCGCCCGACCCACAGCAACACATGCACCTGTATCAATAGGTCTGTTATAAATGACCTACTGACTGGTGTTGGCATCACTTTCTGCTGCCACGTTCTGAAAAAGGAGAGGCCTGTAGTTTCTGAAAGCCACGGGAGGAGGATTGTGCTGAGTCATTCTGAAGCAGCTTGGAGGGGATGCAGAAAGGGGGTGCTCGGACAGAAGGCAGGGGGCGCTTCCAAATGAGTGGGAAATTTGAAACATCAGCGCATAGGGCTGGGGATGACTATTTCCATGACAGCAGAAAACCAGGCCTCTCTTGCCCATGTGGCCATAGTCTTCACGGAAGATGCGTTGGAAGGCTTGCAAGGGCTGGGACAGATGGGTGAAAACATTTAGGCAAATGTACACAGAGGTATCTCTGTGTGGGCCTCACCCTCAACAGGAGCCAGAAAGATAAGGAGCCGGGGCAAAGATGACGAGCAGCCTAGAACAAAGACCCAGCGGTCCCCCAGTTCTCAATACTTGATAAGCCTGAGATTATCATCAATCCCCCAGAGAAGGAAAGGGAATCCCTAGAATGACTGAGGTCAAGTTTCCCACAGCCAGGTGATAAAGGGCCAAGAGCAGAATAAAAATGATTTTGAGAAATAAAGAATGTGACATTTCTTGTACTTTAGTTATGGACTGAAAATCGTAAGGTAAGTTTTTGTACAATATACAATTTCCCATTGGGATTATACAATATACAACTCCCCATTGCTGCTTCTGAAAGTAGCCACCAGGAAAACAGGGGAAAGAGAAAAGGGGTTCATGACTCATCCATTGCTCCACCCTCTTGCCCTGTTCTCATGTGGTCCAGCTCTCACTTGGGATGTGCACGGTGGAACCAAACAGCTCAACTATATTCCTGATGGCAATGTGTTCCCAGCATCAACCTCCGATGCCAGTCCCAATGCTAAAAATGCACAGTCATGATCTTATTCAGACATTCACTCATTGTGTATCTCCAGCATGACAGATGTCACCCCAGATAGTGACATCACACAAACGAGAGCTCCCTAAGCATCCAGTCCAGTAAGGCAGTCACTGAAACAGAGATCTCTACCCTAACCACCGTGTGCTACCTGTGCAATCACAACTCTGTGTGCTGGGGGAAGCTCAGGTTTCCAGGGTCCTTGGCTCTTCTACTAACCAGTCATTATACCTTTGATCAACTCCTTCATCTTCTGCATCTATAAAATAATAACAATGCCTACTTACAGAGTTGTTGTGATGATTAAATAAAAGTGAAAGCAAACATTTATTGAATGATCATTAAGCACTGCTGTAAGAATGATACATTTCTGCAATGCATTTAAACCACACAGTATCCTATGAGGTACTTACTACTATTACCCTCATTATACAGACGAGGAGCCTCAGGCACAGAGAAGTTAAGTAGTTTGTCTAAGGCCAAACAGTTTTGTAAATAACAGAACCATGAACATTAGAGTTAATGTACTGTGAAAAAAGTAACTGAAATAAATAGTAAGTGGTTTCACAGACATGCAAAAAAAAAGAATAACTGGTCTACTAGCTGATTAGGAAGAGGATAACATTTAACCTGGGTCTTGAAGGGTGACTGGGAATTTGTCAAATGAAGATAAAGAGGGGGGAAAAATTAAATATAGATTAGGGTTTTTGCCAGTCATGAGGTATGAACTAGCCTGAAATGGAGCTGTAGATGGGGCACAAGAAGCCAAATGGGGCTGAGATAGAGGGCTCTCTGGGATGAAGAGATAGAACTGGAGAGCCAGGACTTTTAGCCTAAGTCAGTCTCACCTTGCGTATACACAGCTTGGGCTCTGTATGCACGGTGAGAGCTCTAACATCATCCTCTAGGCAATGGGTGGCCATTGGAGTCTTTGAGCAAAGAAGGGGCAAGGGCCCATAGCTCTGTAGAATGGGCAACTAAGAAGAGAGGGCAGGACAGGCAGAACTAAGGAGGCACTAGCAGTGACAGGAAGACTAGCTAGGAGATCACTGCAATCATCAAAGTGGGATGCAGTGATGTCTTGAAAAAATACAGCAGCAGTAGGAATGCAAAAGAAGCAATGGAGTGAAGAGATCTTGTGAGACAGAATTGGAAATAGTTGGTAACAAATTGAATGCAACTATTTACTTATTCAACAAACAGCAAGTGAGAACCTACTAAGTGCCAGCTACTATGGATAGACCAAGGAACAGCGTAGGAACCATTAATGGATGTGCTTAGGGATGGAAGAAAGAATATAGCCTTCTGACAAGGAAGACTGCAGAAGCTTTTAATAGAGAATGTAAAAATGGAAGGAAAGCAAAGTTGGGAATGGAAGGGCTTGTTTGCAGACATGTTCAATGTGTCAGGCTGAGGCCAAGACTGGAAAGATGAGTCTAGGGAGGCCGGCGTGGTTCAGTCAGTTAAGTGTCAGACTCTTAAGTTTGGGCTCAGGTCATGATCTCAGGGTCGTGAGATCAAGCCCTTCGTCTGGCTCCACACTGGGCATGAAACCTGCTTAAGATTTTCTCTCTCTCTCTCTCTTTATCCCTCTGCTCCTCCCCCCCTAAAAAAATAAATAAAATTTTTGAAAAAAGAAAGTTGAGTCTAAAACTGAAAAAATAGCTCAAACCCAATAATATAAACTCAGGAGTCCTGACATTTTCACAAAGAGTGTATCATTTGACTTGAACATTCATTGAGTAATTTGAATTAGGCCAAGACTTGTTATGTATATTCACAGGGTGTGCAGACCTCTTATGGCAACTCATCATCTTGTCAATTGACATCCTTCTTGGGAGGCAGGGCCCACAACGTCCAGCACAGAGTGATGCTACCACAGGGGTCCTTCTGTCAGGGAGAGTGAGGATCTCATGTTTTGTCCTCCTTCAAACCTCAGCCTACATGATACACCCTGGAGCAAACACTTCCCAAGGGGATGTCTACGTAAAACAAATTTTTCTTCCAAATCTAACAATTTATTCCTTTTCACTATGCGTTTTGATGTTTTAGACTTGTTTACTGGGCTTCCCTGACCCCTCTTTATATAACTAGAGCTATTATTATTACAAGGGTGTTCTTTGATAAAATACACAGTAAATCTTGCTTTCCGGAACCTTGCAGTGGAATCTGAACCTGGTAAAGAGCAGCCGGTAGATTTCCCAGGAAATCAAATGCCATTTACACTGAGAACTGAGAAGTATGTTTGAGTCTGACTCCTCCGCACCGTGCGGAGCCCAGTGGTTCACTTCACTTGTAAAAATGTATTTCCCTGTCAGATATTCCCAGAGCAAAGTCAGCTGGTAGATTATACATCTGTAAAAATCTTTATTCACCCAAAGTCTTTACTGAGGGCTACAAATATACTTGTCAGCATCTTGTCACACGTGTTGGGTCCCAGTGTATACCCCTTCAGTCACACAACAAAGTATAAAACACCTACTACTTTCAGAGCACTTCTCTATGTGTTGGGGGAAGCTGTAATAATAATGTCTAATATGTAAGGATCACACGTGCCTGGGTACCAAGCACTGTGCATGAGTCACTTGTATATGACCTTTACCCTCACTGTGTCTTTCAGTGTCGTTTATTTTTGTGGTGTTTCATAGTTTCATTTTTATATCCCCTTGGCACAATAGATGGTATACACGAAATACTGGGTAAATGATTTGGGAATATACAGGTATCCCCACTTGTTGAACATTTGTGTCAGGCCATTTTGCTCTTATGAAAGGCCTACTTAGTACTTATTTTCACTACCCAAAAGAAACCCAAAGAGGATTCTTTTTCTTTTACAAAAAAAAAAAAAAAAAAGTGAAAACAGCATTTAGTGTTTGTTTTGCAGCAAGCTGAGCCCGTGATGAAGGCATTCGCAGCAAAAATGGCGCCACTAAGCTCCTCCCCCAGGAACTAAGTTCAGCAGCTCAGCCTCAAGCCACCGGAGCTTTGAACTGCCTGTGAGCATCTGCATTTTACCTCCATTTATTTTGTGCATCTGTTAGCAAGATTGTCCCAAGATATCAGAAAAGCCTAACAGAGGTTATTTTTGGGGTCTGAGAATGCTCAGAAATTTTCCGATGTAACTGCTTCTTCACTTTACACCCTTTGTATTTATGAAAGGTTTATGAAAGGAATGCTCTCCTTTCAGACAGCAGGGAAACCCGGATAGAATAAATGGAGGAATGGAGTAGAAGATGAGTCTCTTTTGCACAGAATATTTGCTGGTCGGCAGCGTTTCTTAGCCTTTGGCTCAGAAAGGAGCTTACAATCAAGCTGTAAAAACAAAATGAGCACAAATGAAACTGCAAAAACACCCTTACAGAGCAACATGATATGTAAATAAACATAGTTGGCAAAGGGTGAACAAGTAATCTAAGTGCCCAGGAGACCAGGAGGACTGAAGAGCTTGGAGCCAGATAAGGACAACCAGAAAAAGTTGCATGGAGCAGACACGCAAAAGCCGCCAGATTTGTACAAAGCCTCACGGAAATGGGAAAAATGACCAGTGACCACAGTTGTCTTATTTCTTGGCTAATGCTTCCATCCCTGTGCCAGCACGTACCCTGGAGATCAATAACTGCTTAACTGTTGTTCTCACATAATTGAAAAACTATAGGGGAACTTTTGGCCCACCTTTAAGGACGAGTCATCACTTGACAGCTCTATAGAGAGAGGACTTGAATTTCCTCCAAAAATGCTAGTGCTGACACCCAGCAGCCCAGAGTAAGCCTTTCAGTAAAAACTCAATAACCTCTTTGCTATAGTTCATGAAAGAGGAAAAGTGAACACTTTTTCTGACAGTTACTTAACCTCTTCCAGCCAGAGTTGCTCATCAGTAAAACAGCAATGTCCTCTGTCTCTCAGAGGTGCTGTGAGGAGAAACTAAAATAACCAAAGTTTCATAGCTTCCAAGTGAGAAGTATTCCTAATTCTGTATTATCTGTTTCTGGAGAGATTTAGGGTGATTTTTGAGATTAAACGTAGGACTATGACCAATTCTAGGAGTTGTGAGAACCCATATCAGGGTTTCTCAACCTCCATACTATTGACATTTTTGACCAGACAGTTCTTTGTTGTGGGGACTGTCCTGTGCATGGTAGGACTTGTAGCAGCATCCCTGCCCTACACCCACCAGACGCCAGTAGCAGTCCCTCAGTTGTGACAAATGTCTCCAGACATTTCCACATGCTCCCCTGTGGGAGGGCGGGGGGACAGGCAAAGTTGTCCCCAGTTAAGAAGCAGTAATCTACAATATTATCAAGTGAGATATGTATTAGTCCTTCTTCTAGTTTTCACTGTAAATGGTAAAATGGGGCATTTTGTAAAGTTTCAATAAATAGAAACTGAACATGAAAATGATGGATGGATGGATGGATGGATGAATGCATGGATATATGGGGGACTGAGAGACTTTCATATCTAAACCAACTGAAAGTGAATTTAAGACATCATGCCACATTCTATGCTAGATGATAAGAAAAACAAATGCTGTCCAGGAAATGCCTCAAGGAAAGAAATGAAATGCACTGGGAGAGAGAGACATATCCATGACAGCCAAAAGCCAAGTCTCACTGTGATGACATGGGAAAATAATTAGTCTAATTAGACTATATGTTACCATCAAAGTAGACGCTATATAGCATTTATCTTTGTCACGTCAATAGCAACTGGCACCTAATAAGTGTCTTATTTCTGATAAATAAACATCAAGGAATTTGTCCAAGAAGTCCATTTGAAAAGAGTGGGGCCAAAGGAGTGTTCCAGGTGATGAGAACAGCACTTGCAACCTGTGGAGGAGGGAATGTGCATACTTCACTTTGACCGCACAATCCCACGCAGTCTGTAGCCCAGACAGCTACAAAAGCACAAAGCTAGTGGGTACCATTTAAAAAGAATGTAGTCTGTCTTCATATTTGTGTAATGCTCATTAATATTTAATTCAGCATATAGAAGGTATCAATACAATTTTGTGGAACAATGACAAAAAAAATGGATACACTGAAACCACAGGACTCTAGAATAAGGGGTTTTGCTCAAAGCACAGAGGAGGCACTTAGCTCAGCAGGTAGTAAACTGGCAGTATTTCCTGCCCGTAAAAGGTAACAAAAAACAAAACTATTCATTATATTCATCAGTTGAAGAACAGTACAGCCTTTGGCAGAATGGCATGTGAGAGTATTCTGAGCAAGATTTGAACCTCGCTCTGTTACTTTAGTAAGCATGGGACTGACTATAGACAAATCCTTCATTGCCTCCAGGATGTTCTCATGTATCAATGGTTGTACCTTCCTTAAAGATTGCATTGACAGTTGTGGTGGTGGCTGTTTATCACTTTCTGCACTCAGTTTTTTTTGCCTCTTTGAGAGAACAAATCCCCCCCTTCCACCCTAAATGCAGGCTCTTCCCCAGCCTCACTGGCAATCACCTTTAGTCTAGGGGATGGGGACATAACCCACAGGCACAAGAACTTTCAAATAAGAAGTGAGAATGGACAATTTTTAACTATAACAATGTGACCCGGCAATGTCCAAAAAATAGATATTATTTTGATTTTTCATAAATACCAACTATAGCATTCATATATTTGCACTTGACAAATGTTCATTGAGCACTAACTCAGTGTCTGGCACAATGTCATGTATTTACACACATTTTCATTAATTCCCAAGACAACCACAAGAGTTGTCAACATCTCTATTTTACAAATGAGGAAATAAAGGACAGAAAGGCTGATCAGTTTTTCCAACTTCATCCAAGCAGGGGGAGTAAGGAAGGAAGGGAGGGAGGGAGGGAGGGAGGGAGGGAGGGAGGGAGGGAGGGAGGGAGGGAGGGAGGGAGGAGAGAGAGAGAGAGAGAGAGAGAGAAAGAAAGAAAGAAAGAAAGAAAGAAAGAAAGAAAGAAAGAAAGAAAGAAAGAAAGAAAGAAAGAAAAGAAAGAAAGAAAGAGAAAGAAAGAAAGAAAGAAAGAAAATGTTTTCTCCTGCATCTGCTGCTAGCACCTAGAAGCAATGACATCCCAGTGGCAATAAGCACACTATGTGCCAAGATCATGGTTTCTAAATATTATTCCCCTTGGAGAAATGGTTGATTCCAGGGCTGGGTCTGGTAAAGTACAAATGAGTCCAGAAAGTACTGAAAGGCTCAAAAAATGGCGTCAAAGGAACACAGAAGTCAACTTGACAAGGCTCTCATAGCCAGTCTGAGATATTTTGAGATTAAAGATAAGAAATTAAAGTAATTGTATATCATGCATTAAATAAAATAAAATAGTCCCTGCTGATATAAGTAAATGAGTAAATAAATGAGTTGAAGAGAAAGTTTTTTCCTACAGCCAACTAATAAATAGATTAGACAAAACACCTTTTGGCAGCCATTATAATAATCATTGATTCAAGCAGAAATCATTCAATGAATGCTAAAACTAGCAAATAAATTCTTAATACAGAAAATTATGTCTGCACTGTCTTAAAGTATATCCCCCCAAAAATACTTATTACACGTAAAGGGGAAAATAGTTGCTTTATAGTGGAGAGACCTAGCAGATAGCACCTTCAGCAAGTGAGCAAGTTAACATCACCTGTAAAGGAATCAAATGGGATTATGTGCCACATAATAGGGAGCCCTGAGAAGAATACATCACTTCTGTGATATTTTTGCCAAAAATGCAAATCTGAATATAATCAAGAGGAAATATAAGACAATACCAAATTGAGGGACATTCTACAAAATATTGTATTCAAAAAAATGAGGTCAGGAAGACAATAAAACACTGAGGAACACTTCCAGTTGTAAGGAGGCCAAAGAGACATGACAACAAAATACAATGCATGATTCCAAATTGGATCTTTTTGCTATAAAGGACATCGTTGGAACAATTGTTAAAATTTAAATGAAGTCTATAGATAAGAAAGTTATAATGTATCAATATTAATTTTCAGAATTTGTTGTCTATACTGTGGTTATAAAGTGGTATCTTCATTTTTAGGAAATATACACGAAAGTATTTAGGATTAATGGGGCACTACGTCTATAACTTATTCTCTAATGCTCCAGGAAGAAAAATTATCTGTGTGTGTGTGTGTGTGTATCTAGAGAGAATGAGGGAGAAAGAGAGATCAACAAAGAAGATGTTATAACATGTTAACAATAAGTGGGGAATCTGAATACAGGATATGCAAGAGTAATCTTGCAAATTTTTTGTAAAGCTTACATTTTTTCAAAACAATTTTAATTGACATTACTATTAAATCTAAGATGGTGGCATATTTTCTGAAATAAAACTTCAGTGAGGGATCTCATAATTCTTACTAGAGGCATCATGTTTCTATCTGTATTATATAAAATATTAAGAATAGCTTAAGCAAATATAGTATAATAATAACAATAATAAAGGCAGAGAGTATATTTACTTTTAAGGCTTCCTTATTTAGACATGAGGGTTACAAACATAATTCTTAAAGACACTGCAAAAGACATAGGTGTCTGAAAGTGGTGATGTCTTGCTGGTTATCCATATTTTCAGCATGATAGTTGAGAGAAAAATGCATGTAAATTGTATCACTTGATTTAGGATATCATTTTAAAAATGAAGTATTTTATAGCAAAGATGATAGGAAAATAGGAAAAGCAATAGGGACGTGGTGGTAGCCATTGCCCTCCCAGAATCTTGCCAACTGACAAAACCCATTTAGGAACCCTAAGGACAGAAACTGTCTCCTCATCATAAAGTAGGGTTTCTCAACCTCAGCACTATTGACATTTTGGACTGGATCATTCTTTGTCATTAGGTGCTATCCTGTGTGTTATAGAATGTCTAGCAGCATCCCTGACCTCTACCAGTAGCACCTCTTAAGCCTTGTCGATCAAAAATGTCTCCAAGCATTGCCAAAGGGGCCCTGGATGAGGGACGTCAAAATGCTCCTTGGTTAAGAACCACTGCAATAAACCAACACATTTTTATCCAATGTGTCAGAAAGAACACACTGCCCACCTCACCTCCCTAGGGGATTTGTCCATTCTCACATTCTAGAATGCTCTCCCATGTGTTTCTAGAATGTTTTAAGTGTTACATAGAAAAAAAAAAGTCATGGGGCCCAGAGAAAGAAAAGGTAAGGGGTTCTGGCAGAGTTTCAGCTTAAGTTGGTGCTAAGTGTCTTCTTATCAGAGTTGGAACTGAGATCAGGAACAGGCCACAAATAGTGACAATAACCACCTGCATTTGTAAAGCACCAGACATCTTAAAAGTGATTTCCTGTGCCCTGCTGCCTCGAATTCCAGTGATTTCATGAAAGAGGCTATTATTCCCTCTATGTTACAGATCAGGGGAGTAAGGCTCCCCAGATTTTCAGTCAGTGGCCAATAAGAAGGAAAACCAGGACGTGGTACAGATTTTGTACTCCCAGTTCAGTGCTCTCTCCACAGTGCTGTGGGAGGCCAAAATGGGTTATTATTGTTGTAATAGGCAAGGCAAATCCTAAACCAGTTCACTGAATTGGTCTTGACAAAAAGCCTGGAAGCTCATGCTTTGGGCCCTTAGCAATGCAGTCTGTTTGCTTCCCTCATCTGAAAGAGGTGACCTCCAAGAAATCAACAGCATGCTACTTTCCCAGTGCTCCCCAGTGCTCCCCAAGATCATTGCCTTAGACATTAATCCGCATCCCCCTCCACACCCCAACACACACAGAAGAGCAGTATATCCCTTTCAGCCCTCGTATCCAGTGCCGTTTTTTCTTCTTTTTATCTGGAAAACTTATGGTGGAAAATGAGGTGGGAGGGAGTGAGGAGTGCCAATAGCAGGGATTAAATTATGTGCCCTCACCTCCTTTATGATATTTCCCCCTCCTTTGGTTTACCCCCGTTGGATTTCTCAAGGCTGCCCTGTAAAAATACGTTGTCAACACTTGAGTTTGTGTAATGCTAAACTTACACCCTTAGCTCTCTGGTTACCAGTAATCAAGAGAAAGGATATATCCGTATACGCATGTGTGTTTTGCATTTGTTCAAGTGTGACAGAGGTTCTGTAATGCTTGGATGTGAGCCTTATGCCTGTCTGCATAGTTTATTCCTGCTTTTTGATGGTATTTGGAAGGTCTGTTTGGCTAAGGGTTTATCCTCCTGCAGTGGTATTTAAGGCTCATTGGCCAAGCTATCACTGCCTGTCAAACCGTCTACCTCACTCCCTCTACCTTCAGATAAATCAAGTGATGTGATAAGCAAACAAAGTGTTAACTGAGTCCTCCACCCACAAATGTCCTTGTGAGAAATGGCAGACAGTTTCCTCCAACTTAGGCAACAGGGTGATGGCAGTAAGAATGGATTAGCATGAACACACAGAATGTGAGAATGCTGAATGACCATCAGATTCTTATCCTGGAGCAATTGTAGGGTTTTTTCTTTTCTTTTCAGTTCTTTGGAAGAGTATTTGATGAGCTAAAAGAAACCCACTTAACAAAACTGTGATTCCAAACCAGCTTGGCCAACTTAACATACAGAATAACTAGGCCAAATTAAACTTTGAAGGAGATAATATTTGTGACACAGATATCACTAAGTCAGCAACTTAGCACTGTGAAGAAAAACATCTGCTATGGCCTTTTCCTAAATAATTAGGAATATAAAACCCACTCTGTGTCAAAATTGTAACAACTGGTTCTCCTCACTACCCATCTCATTCTCTTTCTCTGATAATAGATAGGGTCTAAAGGGAGAAACATGTGATCCAACCCCGGCCAGTCAGAGGGTTCCATATTCCTAGCTAGACTGCTTGGTTCACCAGTGAGCACATGACTCAGCTCAGCCAATCAGAGCACCTCCTCCAAATTATTTAACTCAAATCTAAGGGGAAGGACCCCTGAACTCTTGAGAGCTAGGAACGGGAGATCTGGAGCTACCAATAAAAATGTTTTTCACTGGGGAAAGGTTATCAATTCTCCAGTCTTCCTTCGATTTTGTGAGTTCCTATAATGCCTTTCTAATAAATCTTCCAGTTACCTATTTTGCCTAACTCCTCTAAAGTGGGTTTCTAAGGTGGGAGAAAAGAGAGAGAGGTTGGTAAAGCTATATGAGGAATATAATGTAAACATGGGGACTATAGTTGATAATACTGTATTGTGTAATTAAAATTTGCTGAGAGAGTAAAACTTTAATGTTCTCACACACACACACACCCAAAAGACAAATATGATAGATGTGCTAATGAACCAGACTGGGGGACTCCTTTCACAATGTATGTGTCTACCAAATCACTGCGACGTACGCTTTAAATATCTTATAATTTTATACATCAATTATGCCTCAATAAAGTTAAAATGAGAGAGAGAGAGAGAAAATTTTTGTCACATCCTTTCAAAAGGCATTTAAAATAATACTCTTGCTACATCTAACTATATAGTCAGCCCCTTACTGAAGTGTCTGAATGTCAGTTTCGCATCTATCATAAAACAGGGAATGATGAAGAAGCTCAGAAACAGATGGTAAACAGGATCACATAGCTGGACATAAGACAGTGAGGAGTGATATCCTTTAATTTATAAAAGAGAAAACTGAGAGATGCAAGAGTATTTTCATGGGATTTGGAAGAGAGTAAACAACTAACTGCTTTCTTCATTTTTAATGTTTAAAGGAAGCAAGATTTTAGGGGATAAATTCTGTTCCACTTTTACAGATATGCCTACAGGGAATAGGGTGTTCTAAAGCATGTCTTCAGATCAGCTCAGTGGTAATCTGAGTTCGGTGATTTTCTGATGCTGTGCCAGATTCTGTGCTAGGTACCGGTGCACACAGAGAGACAGGCATTATGCCTGCCCTTGGGCTTCAGAGTCTAGGGTTTTGAATCTTGGAGCCACAGAATAAATCAGAATATTCTTTCCATGGCCAGGAAAGACAAGAAAGATAATTGTTTTAAAAAGACTAAAGGGCTGAAGGGGTTTTCCATAAACAAAGACCAAGAATATACTAGAAACCTACTGTGTGCCCGGTTCAGAGTGGTCCAAAACATGTAAGCAATGACCAAAAAAAGGATCATTTCTTAGAAACTGGAATTCATCTGAAGTAGGCACAGGGACTGCAAAGCAAGAAATCAGAGGGCTTGCAAACAGGCATGTGTATTTGGCAACATGCCTGTTTCCATCTCAGACGATATGGAAACTAGAGCTAGATAACATGGAGCCCCATTGCTCCCTTCTTCAAACCACCATCTGCATAACAATGTAAGTGCCCAGGAAAAGAAAGCTGTCCCCTTACAGAGATCACAGTACTCGTACTTGTAAGAACTAGATATTTTGAACTAAATGCTGAAATTATAACACCCACAGGAAGACCTGTATACAACATGGAGCTGAAACGGAGTACCTTCCTGCACAGAGGGACTCCTCCACCCCAAGGCCACCCCAGGTTTTGATGGTTCACTAGAGGGACTCACAAAATTCAGAAAATCCGTTTCTTACAGTTTATTACAACAGAAGGATACGGATTCAAGTCAGCGAAGGGAAAAGGTACAGAGAGTGGAATCCAGGAGAGACCAAGAAAACGGTCCACGATAAGGGACAGTCAGCAGACAAAAGACAGGGAAGAATCTGTCCTCTGGGACCTGAACAAAAGAGCAATACGGGGAGAAAACGGAACAAGTAGAAAAAAGTGATTAAGATGATAAGGAAGGGATTCGAAGCCAGAAGGAAGGAATTGAAAGATGAGAAAATTGCATGAATTTTGAATAAAATCAAAATCTCAAAATAATTACTTTGAAATTAAAAAAAAATCAGGGGACAGGTTAAACAGCACTTAGCTGAACTGGTCTGTGTACATTTCACCCTCAAAGCCTGTTTTTAATCACCCCAGCTTTATAAACAGTCAGTCTCAGATGTATAAGGTTGCATTCACCTTTATTAACCATTGGCTTCTCAATTATTCAATTAATCTGCCTGGTGTGCAGTCCCTTTCCTAGCTCTCTTTGCATCTTGTGCAGACAAGCTTTTGAACTACCTCTAGCCCCCTTCCTGGGGAAGTCTGAGAGGGGATGAGCCATGGATGAGTCCTAACCGGTCAGTTCCCAGCAGGACCCCAGATGAGAAGCAGAGAACAGTTGAGGAAAGAGCCAGCGAGGGGGATTAGGCAGCCTCCAGCCATCCCAGAGACAGGTCTGCCTCTCTGGAGAATTTGCTTGGAAGTGCATTCCCAGAATGTCAGACTCCCTGGTATTCATTCACAAAGTACGAAACACCTTCAAAAACACCTTTAAAACCCAGCCCTGATGATGGTTTTCTGCTCCACTGCTCAGTCTCCGCCTGCGCAAATCACCCCACAATGACCATTGTCTGAACACTGCCTGATCTGATCACCCTGTTCGCAGGGTGGATGCCAAGGCCCTCACATCCCAGCTGATGTATCTCCAAAGCACGAACTTAATACCAGAGTAACTAAGCGATCCTGAAAATTGCCCAAATCTTTAAACCTCGCCAAACTATCCCCCATCCCATGGGCATTTTGATTCTCACCTAAATGTGAAACACCAGGCTTACGAAAACAATAATAAACGCTTTCGTCTACTCATTGCATACGAATTCCTATTTCTCTACCCACTCCTCCTACCCTGTCCACCATCCACCGTGCTCCCTCCTCTCCACCACTCCCTCTGAAATCATTTCCATTTATCTTAGCCTCTCCTAAGCCTTCTTTTTTAGGAGTACATAAATTTGAGAGCTTAACTAAATTGAATATGTCCCTTTAAATAAAGTTATCTCACCCTGTAAAAGTCAGCGCAAAGTGACCCTGTAAGTCTGGCTCTCACCCCTGGGGTGAAAGTGCCTGCTATTCAGTGGGGTTTCATGGCGGCTTCCCCGGAAGAAAAGCTCTGGAAGGTACTTTGGCATGCCACATGCAAAAGCAGCAGTCCAGGGATCTCATCATTTCTAAATGTCAGCCTCAGTATAATCCCTCTGACCCATTCCAAAGCTTATAGGTCACAGAACATTTTATCTGGCAGTGCCTTTTATATCTTTTTTTCAGGTTTAAAGTGTTATCCATTTTCCCTTCCATCCCCCTCTGAAGGAGACCTGGCTCTTCTATACATATGGTGAGTAAGGCATCAAGGAATTCAAGCAAATGATAAAAATATGTCTGCAGGGAAATAAATTTCTCTTTCTGAAATCAATCATGTGCTATTCGCACAAGCAGGAGAAACAGCCTGAAATACCCCTTATCTCATGGCTCCACTCCACTCAGGCGTCCTGTGCAGACACTTGAAGGCCAGAGGTTTTCTCCCTCGGTCTTCTTTCTCCCACAGCAGAAGGCAGGGGAGGCAGAGATCTGTGGACAGTCGGGCCGAAGGGCGTGATTAGCCTGAAACGATTGGTTGGCTGTCATTGGAACAGATAGCCGGATGGGCCTGTTATCCTGTGCAGACAGTGCACATAGCAATCAGCACCGTGGGAAGAAGCCACGTCTTCTTCCCTGCAGTGCAGGACAGAAATGGGAGCTTGTATTATTCCCACCGCCCACCATTGCCTCATTTTGACATTGGTGCCCATGGCTTCCTGCTTTGTGCAGAACAAGAGTATTGCTGGAAATGGCACCTGCAAAACCTGTTTTAAAAAGGAGAGAAGTGATCTGGCAGAGCCATGGTTCATAACCACGTCATGGAAAGGGGACCTTCGCCATTATGTTCCAGTGCCATATGGAAGCGGGCTGCGGGCCAGGCTGCCCAGGGACACACGTGCTCTGCCATTTCCTAGCTGAGTGAGTGACCTGCAAATATCCCAGAGCCTCTCCAGCCTGAGAGACCCCTCGGGGTTGTAGTTTGGGTGAAATAAAATGTGCATGTAAGTACTTAACCCAGCATTTAGCACATGATGGAAGATGTTATAAATGTTAGGCAGGGAAAGCAGTTAATTCTGACAATCAGAGTTGCTTATAGACACCTATTTCTGACCGCTAAAACGGTTCATTTAAAATTTGAGAGTCATTACCTGATGCCAACAGATGCCTGTCTCTGAGGACTTCATAATATGTCAGAGGCTGAAATTTGCTTTCATGATATGTTTGGGTGACGGTGAAAGGAACAAATGGGGAAACCAAGGCAGAGTAGAGTGAATTGTTATTGACCTAGGTGGCCCTACTATGAATGACCAAAACTTCAGGGTTGCCTCTAATCTTGAAATAACTGTTTATCTGAGATTACTTGAAAAAAACATGTGAGCCTAATTCTACCCTTTATCTTATGTCTATGATTCCTATTGATTTCTAAGAAAAGAATATTTGCTTAAAATTAAGAAAAGTGTGGTGGAGAAAAATAATCTGAACAAATTCTACCCTTAGCTGGACTCACACAATGATGGCTGATAGCCTCATTTTTAAGGTTTCAAATGAGAGGTATTTAAAGCTAAAAAAAAAATAAAATAAAATAGATCCTAAACAGAATACTACTCATTTTGCCTTGTATTATATAATCAATTAAAATTAAGAATAATTGCTGCTCAGAAGCTTTTTATCTTGATGAAGTCCCAATAGTTCATTTTTGCCCTTGCTTCCCTTGCCTTCCTAGCCAGAGGTTGCTGTAGCCGAGGTTGAAGAGGTTGCTGCCTGTGTTCTCCTCTATGATTCTGATGGATTCTTATCTCACATGTAGGTCTTTAATTTTTCTTGAGTTTATCTTTGTGTATCGTGTAAGAAAATGGTCCGGTTTCATTCTTCGGCATGTGACTGTCCAATTTTCCCAGCATCATGTATTGAAGAGACTTTCCTTTTTCCACTGGATAGTCTTTCCTCCTTTGTCGAAGATTAGTTGGCCATAGAGTTGAGGGTCCATTTCTGGGTTCTCTGTTCTGTTCCATTGATCTATGTGTCTGTTTTTGTGCCAGTATCATACTGTCTTGATGATTACAGCTTTGTAATAGAGCTTAAAGTCAGGCATTGTGATGCCACCAGCTTTGGTTTTCTTTTTCAACATTCCTCTGGCTATTCAGGGTCTTTTCTGGTTCCATACAAATTTTAGGAGCTGAGATGTCCATCAACAGATGAATGGATAAAGAAGATGTGGTATATACATACACACACACACACACACACACACACACACACACGCAATGGAATATTATTTAGTCATCAGAAAGGTTGAATACTTACCATTTACATCCACATGGTTGGAACTGGAGAGTATTAAGCTGAGTGAAACAAGTCAATCAGAGAAAGACAATGATCATATGGTTTTGTTCATATGTGGAATATAAGAAACAATGTAGAGGATCATAGGGGAAGGGAGAGAAAACTGAATGGGAAGTCATCAGAGAGGGAGAAAAACCATGAGAGACTCTTAACTATAGGAAACAAACTGATGGTTGCTGGAGGGGAGGAATTGGGTGATGGGCATTAAGGAGGGCACATGATGTGATGAGCACCGGGTGTTATACACAACTGATAAATTATTGAACACTACATCTGAAACTAGTGATGTACTATACGTTGGCTAATTGAATTTAAATTAAAAAAAATTAAATTAAGAATAGTTGTTATTTAGTAAGTGCCTAGTATAAGTTGGGGACTGTGCTAGGCACTGATCTGTAATCTCAAATCCTCACATAACCGTACAAAGTAGATACTGTGCCACCCAAATTAGAGATACTGAGACTCAGAAAGGTTGTGCAACTTTCCCAAAGTCACACAACTGGTCAGTGATGTGGCCACACCTTGAATCCAGGTCTATCAGACTCTGAGTCCATTCTCTTTCTCTTTATTTTACCCTTCTGTCCTCTCCAGAACAACCATGTGAGACATCTTAGGGAACTGAGGTAGAATTTGGACAGTTTGCAAGCTCGTAGCAATGCAAGACAAAACACCAATGTGTTAGATAAAACGCATACTTTCATCCAATCACTCAAGTCGGCATGACTTCGTGGACTTGGATGGTCACGTCTCAACCCAGAGAAATTAAACTCCAGGCCCCCACTGCATAATTGCAAAGCTGGATAAGAACCTCCAGGCCTCACCTGAAGGAGCTGGTCATCATCATTCCATGTCCCTTCCCAGCCCTGCTCATCCCAGGGTGAGAGAGCAAGCAGCTGGGGACTCTGGATCTGACCGACAGCCTTTCCATTAGTTTGCTCTTCCCAAACCCGACCCGCTGTCCTATCCCAGGCTATTATTATCTCCCTCACTGTCTGAACAAGCTTCCCTTTATTCCAAAACACTATTTTCATTAACCCTCCATCCATTTAATAGCTTTTAATCCTGATCCCCTTTTGGAATCTTTTTCCTTAGATGCCCCCCTGCTTTCATCCCCTTTCAGCTCTGTCCAGCCTCTTAGCTGGCCCCAGATGCTGCTCACTCCGCAGCCACGGTAATATGCATCCGTCCCCGTCCGCAAAGCCCAGGACGGCTTCCCAAACAGAATCTCACCAGGTAAGTGCCTCTTTTTTGAATCACAGTCTTTCCCACAGTTTGAAGTGCACTTAGGCTGATGTTTAGCGGGCAGGTTTAGGGAGCCAGCAGAACAATGCGCCCACACTGTCCCAAGTCAGTACCGTTGTCCCACTTTGCACCAATGAGAGACTGACCCTTGAGAGGTTGCATAATTTGTCCAAGTTCATGAAGCTCACAGAAGGCTGAGCTGGGGATCAAAGTGTGATCTAAGCCTTCTTCTAAGTATGCTGTGCTGCTGTGAGTAGGGAAATAATTTCTGTCAAGTACTTAGAACAAGGAGATTCAGGGCATGTCGGTTGCCTTAATGAACAGTAACAAGGAGATTCTCACGATCATCCATTCCAATGAGCTTTCTAGGGACCAAAGGAAAAGGTCAGAGTACAGCATAAAGCCTCAGAGATCAGACTTTTGGAAGCCAAATTTGGGTTCTGTACCACCTAACTGGTGAGCTATATGAGTTTGGGAAAGTGGACTACTCAACCCAAAAGTCGTTGTTTCCTTGTGTATTGAATGGCTCTCCCTACCCGAATGTGTCCCCAGCAAACAAGCAGCTTTATCTGTGGTTTTCTTTCCACCCAGACCAAAGCCTGGCCCCAACTTGGGATTTAATAAATATTCATTGCCTGAGTGCACACTTTCTTTTCTGCCACCTTTCTTCCCAGGTAATTATGTCAGATGGGTTTGTTTTACTGTCCTTCCTTGCACTGCACCCTGCACCCCCCCCATAAATCTGTCATCATCACCGTCATTATCATCATCATCATCATCATCATCACTGTCCCCATCAGGAGTTTCTGGGTATCCCAGTGTTTAAGTAACAGAAGGACTTTTGTGATTAATTAATCACACATCGGGTGAGGTGCATAGTTATCATAATAAAAATATCAATGCTATCCAACACTTACTGAGAATTTACTTAACCCTAAGTAAGAGCTCAGGCAGGTCATTCTCACGCAAAAAAAAAAAAAAAAAAAAAAAAAAAACCACCCATTTTACAGATGATACAAGTAAGGCTTAAAGAGCATCAGTAACTTGCCTGGGGTCACACAGGGAAGAGCCAGGAATTGTAACTGAAACTAATTGATTCTAGAGCCTGATCTCAACCATGAGGTTACAGAGCTTGACAGAATTAGGATGAAAATGTAAATCTGTTCGACGAAAAACGATGCTCTTTCGAAGACCTTGCCTTGAATCCTATGTCATGGTCGAAACCCACGGGAAGAGATTGCAGAATTTAATACAATTCCTCTGGCTCTGAGACCAAAGACATTTTTGCCTCTTTACCAGGTGTGTGGGCAGAGGAAGTGCCTGTCATGTAGCTGACTGCTTGTGCTCAAGCTGGGCTGGAAGCCTGGGGACACGGGAAGTTCAGAGGCAGAGGGCGTGGGCACGTGGCTGTCCTCTCAGGCTGGCAGGTGCGCGGTGGTAGCTGCAATAATTCCTGAGGAGGAGTCGGAGGTCACAGCCCTCTTTTCAATTAGCTCATCCCAGGCCTGCCAGCTCTCGGTACTGCTGCAGTTCAGACAGACGATGCCTGTTCGCGGGCAGGATGCAGCGCCTCTCCACCAGACATTCCCACCAGCCGCTCCCTCAGAGGCTGGAGAATCACTACCCTCCGGCATCCTGTCACCTCAGCAGGGCCTCAGGCTGAGCTGCTGGACAGCTGAATGTGGGACATTCAGAGGACAAGCAGGACAATCTCAGAGGCCACTGGTAATGTTCCCACAGTCCCGATCTGGGGCGGAGACGTCAGCTCCGTAATCGGCATTCCAGAAGATATAGTGTTCTGTTGAACTGGTTAGGATACCATTTCAGCTGCTCAAACAGAGGCCAAGATATGAGTGACTTTTTCTCTCACGTATACGTCCATACAGAGCAGCCCAGGGTTGTACAGGGCTCTACCGTGTCAGGGAACCGGGTGCCTTACCTCTGATGCCTGGCATCTTCAGTATGCGGATTCTCTTTACTCATGGTCCAAGATGGCTGTTCCAGCTCCGTCCATCATATTCCTAACCCAGTCAGCAGAAGGGGAAGAAGGGGAAAAGTAGAAAGGGAGAACATGTCTTTCCCTTTTAAGGCCTCCATCTCCTGCTCACATGCCATTGGGCAGAACTCAGTCAGGTAGCAACTGGGCCACATGGGAAGCCATAAAATGTACTCTCTAGCTAAGAAGCCACACATCGGGGTGAATCTTAGAAATTCTATTACGAAAGAAAAAACGTGGGGGAGGCAACAGACATGGAGGAAGCTAGCATTCTCTGATACAAGCTTACCTTTCTGCTGACGAAATATTTATGCATACCCTTCCTCCCAGGCATAGAACATCATCCCCAAGAGGGGCAGCCAGAAGCCGTGCCCAGTTCCCACATGCAGCTCAAATTTAGTAACTCTGGGTATTGTGCAGCCTCCCCACGGGGCCTGTTGTGGATGCCCCATTCTGAGCTGTCTACAAGTCATTGTCCCCATAGCAACAGGGTTGAGTAGAGTCAGAACAACGGCAATAAAAACTCCCATTCAGGGGGTGCCTGGGTGGTTCAGTCGTTACCCGTCTGCCTTCAGCTCAGGTCATGATCCCAGGGTCCTGGGATCGAGCCCCGCATCGGGCTCCCTGCTCTGCGGGAGGCCTGCTTCTCCCTCTCCCACTCCCCCTGCTTGTGTTCTCTCTCTCGCTGTGTCTCTTTCTGTCAAATAAATAAATAAAATCTTAAAAAAAAAAAAAACTCCCATTCAGAAAAGGGATGAGTGAAAAAGCAGCCCTGGTTGCTAGTGATTTTCGCATCCTGCTGGACAGTGAAACAAGATCCTTGGATAGGCTATCTGGCAGTTTCTGGTTTTCTGGGAGAAACACCCCTGACAGAGGATAAGGTCCTCCATGGCCTAATATTAAATGGGTCCTGGAGAGTGTTTCTCTCTTGAGGGCTGCAGAGGTTCATGATTTTCTAGTGGTCCTCATAAGAAAATCTGGGGCTGGATAATGGTGCCATTTTGCTGACCAAGGCTGCAATTTCTTTGGAAATACGATTTTTCAAAAATGTCAGGATATATTTGCTTCTAGATGCTTCCACAAGCATAAGTAACCACAACCAAAATTTCATCTGGGCCTGCTTTTTGTGGGTTAAAAGTTCTGGGGTTTATATACTGGCTCTACCTAATCCTCTCTTCCCTCCATTTTATGGTGACTCTCTTGAGCCCACCTCACACAAAAGCCCCGGGTGGGAAGAGGGTGCCATCATCTGATTTTGTAGCTGGGATGGCTCCCGTCATCTGGCTAAGAGCACTTACAGAGACCCCTGAGCAAGGCTTGGGGCAGTGTGATCTCCTGCTAATGCTGTTTCATCATCCACCCGAGTCCATCTCTTGACGGCCACTCAAAGAGCAGAAAGAATCCTCCCACACACATCAACATCCTGCGTTTTTCCAAATGGTTCTACTGGAGTCATGTATTCCGTGGGCATTAGGCCTGCCTTCTGAGATGCTGCAGGCAGTAGTTTTACCACATGCTTTTCCAGGCCACACCAAGCAGCACCGACTCTCTGACCAGAAATATCTGTGTCTTTACTACCCAATGCTGTGAAGAAAGTACCTCATATTTTATGTCTTACGCTGGCAGCACCTCACATCTAAATCCCAAATTCTCCATCAGTGAGGATACCAGCTTAGTTGCTCCAGCAAGAGCTAAAATAACAATGGGTTAAACAAAGTAGTTTATTTCTCTTTCTGGGACAGTCTGACCTTGCTGAGCCTGAGGCGGCTATAGCAGCTGTGGGCTGTCAGGGACCCAGGCTCCTTCTGCGTGGTTGCTCCCCATCCTCAGTGGCTTGTTCCCACCTTGTGGTCCAATGTTGCTATTCCAGCTGCATTCCGACCACCAGAAAGGGAGAAGACCATGGAGGGACCATGACCCTTATTTGGGGTATAACATGAAATGGGCATGCCTCACTTCTGCTCACACCCCAGTAAAGCCAGAAATAAGCCATGTGGCCACCCCCGGTTTGAAAGGAGCCTAGGAAGTTAGAGTCCCTAGTGAGATGGGCAGTGAGCTAGGTGTCTATTACTAAAAGAACAGGAGAAAACAGCCTCGGGACAGGAAACTAGGCACAACCTGTGACCTCTGCCACAAGCCCAGACAGGCTGTTTTCCAGACTGATTGCCTCCTAAACTGGATAAAGTTTCAGAAAGCTTCTGATTCAACTATCCAGCTACATGCCTGAAAGCTGAGAAAAGAGGGGAGAGCAGGACTTTGCTAGTGAATTCTGGGCTTGCAACCCATAGTCTTTTTCTCCCCACAAAAGTGGTTCGGAAATTAGTAGAATCCCACACAGAGAAAGCTCAGAACCCACAGCCAAAATAAGAGAGAATTTCTTGGAAACACGTTAACCCTCCAACATTAACAAATCTTGAGGGTAGAGATGCCAATTCTGGGATAGAGACAGGCTGAAGGTATACACTCAGTGTGCTAAAAAAAAAAAAAAAAAAAAAAGTGAGGACCAGGTGAATTCTACTGCAATGGAAGTGAGCGTGACTTTATCAGAGTTGACAGAGATCATTAAAAAGTGAAAGCAGGAACCCGACGTATTGATGATACCTCTAGAACTTGGCCTTACAACCACAGGCTGTATTCAGTGGAGTCTGTTTTTTCCTGTCTCCTGCAGTGAAATTCAATCTCATATAAGTTTTTATTTGTTCAAGGTGATAGATAAGCCTCCCAAAGTATGGTTTAAATCAATGTTCTATTCCCCAGGTTAACTGAAACTGCAGATTCGTTTAATGAAGAAATCCACGTGCAACTTTTTGAATACACAGCCATAATTTTTACACAGGAGATACCCAGAATGGGACTTTACTTTGCAGAATGCACTTGATTAGGATTCTAATGCTGAGATGGGTAACATATGAGTACGTGCAGCATTGCCTAATGAAATATCCAACATGGTCTGGTAGCAGGCTGGCTTTATGAGCCAGCATGGAAACAGGAGGCCTGAAGAGATAAAAATGGAAGTTGAATCAAACAATACCAATAATAGCCGACATGTCCTGAGTGCTTAAATATGCAAGGCTCCGTTCTAAGCATATCTATATGATTGGCAGCTCACTTGATCCTTCTAACAATTCTAATATGAGCTACTACTATCGTTCCCGCTTACAAAAGAGAAAAAGAAAAAAGAAAAAGGCACAGAGAGGGTAAGTAACTTGCCCAAGGTCACAGAGCTGTAAATTGGTGGAGCCAGGCTTCGGACCTGATCAGTTAATCAAGAAATTTGAACATTTTATCACCCAATAGGTAGATTCTGAGTCCTAAAAGAACTTACGTCTTAGTTATTTGGATTGGTGGTAAATTAGAACAAATCAAGATATCTCAGCGTTTACTGGTTTGTGTGTGCTAGATACGACAAAGAATCTTTGACCCCAGATGAGTTCACTATGCCCATTCTCCCTCACCTTTTCAAGTACATTGTCCTAAAACCATATCCTGGTAGAAAATGACAACTTCCAAATAAATTGCCTCAAGGCAACAGTAAACCCTAATTTGTCTAACAATCCATTTCTCAAAACCCCTAAAATGCAATTCTGAATGATTATCAGTCATGGCTAAGGCATTGTTGATGGTGTAACTGATTGACTTGAAGTATTCTGATACTTCCTCAGGGGTGGGGGTAGGAGGAAACAATTACTCGGTAACTTTCAGTAATATTCATACTACTGTTCTCTAGAATTTAAACTACTGAGTCAGCTAAAACTCAAATGAGCTGAAGGTTCCAGACACGAGATGGGGTCATAACTGATAAGTGTAAGGGTCAGCAAACTGTTTCGGTAAAGAGCCAAACAGCGGTTCTGCCTCTGTAACACAAAAGTAGCCATAGACAGATGTAAAATGATTGGGTTTAGTTGTGTTCCAATAAAACTTTATTGACAAAAACGGGCATCGGGCCAGCTTTGGCCCATGGGCCAAGAGTTTGCAGACCTCTGGACAAGACATTCACCAGAACTCTTCAAAGACACAAAATGTCACACAACCTCCATGTTGAGGAATTCACTTACAAATGGCACAAGGATGCATCTTAATTGTTTCTGTTGTAATCCTATTGTCCATTGTTATTTCCTATTGTTCCTTCAAATGTGCTTATGCTTGTCAGCAAAGTCCAGTTTTTAGTTCAGAAAATGCATTTGTCATACCATCAATAAGTGATGTGATGCAGAGGAAATTATTGCTACAACATGCAATCCATGCAAAAACAAAATACAAACACCTGCTATGTGCAAGGCAATCAAAGACCTTCCGTGGTTACTTTGCTTCCAAGCCCTCTGCCCTGCCAAGAGGTTATAAGCACATCTGACTCATCTAAATGTCATGTAGCCATTAGAATTTGTGGTTGGCTGATGGAAAGAATCAATTGAGAGAATTGAGCCCCACCATCCTTAGGGCATGAATCCATCCCCAAGGACACAAGATGGACACAAGCCATGATTCCAGGTAGGAAAGAAAGGAAGGGTAATGAGTGAAAAGAGGTGTCCCCAAACAGGGCTCCCCTGGAAGTCGACATAATGACCTCCACTTACTGCTCACTCTCCCCTTTCAGGAAGAGAGACTGGGAACCGCAGCCCTTTAGTCGGGCTCACTGCCTTACCAAATAAAATCAGTATATTTAAAGAGGGGTGGAGAACAGTCATGGAATAGGCCACCAGCCATCTCCGCCATATGAGTTTGACACAAAGATTAATTTTTTTCTCTCTCTTTTTTTATGTCCTATTCATTCCTAGAAGCCAGAGTCAACTGAATAAAATGAAACTCCTCTTTCTGCTTAGTACGGTTACTACAACCCTATTCCTCCCAGTCCTTTTTGACTTCTCTTTTACAAATTACAAAGGGGAACTCTCTCCCAGGAAATGATGGCCAAGCCAGTTGGAGGTAGGGCTCATTTACTTTGGGTAAAAGTGTTCTCTGAGTGTTGATTAGTCTTCATTCCTCTCCCTCCCCACCCTCACCAGGAGATTCACTCTCTGCCTTGTCTGCCCACTCTGTGTCCTGGAAAGCTGACTTCTGCACATCACATGATAGGGCCTCTTTGCTCGCTGGCTTCTGCTTGGGATTGGCCAACGGGGGCAGGAGACAAGAAAAGCTGGATATAGATCCTTCTTGTCCTAATCTTTATTGCTCAGGCAAGGCTTTGATATCAGGTGCATCTATGACAACGGCTTCTATATGAAAAGTGGGCAGCCGACCTCCTTAGATCCTGTTTCCTCTGATCACCTCCAAAGACCTGGGGTGATGAGAGCTATCCTGATATTACTTCCCCATATTTTCTATTACTGGGTGCTTCAGTTTCCCTTGATAGTTCCTAAACCCTGCGCTCCCCTCTGGAAATATTTTCTGCATTGGAAAGTCTCTTTTCCTGCCAGAACCATGACTTCTATATCTTGCACCTGACTTGTGAATCTATCCTCCCAAAGATGGAGGATACTTGACTGAAGATGGGTAAGTTGGAATTGCACCTTCTATGCTCAAAACGCTCAAGACATAGTGCAAACTCTAGAGATAATTGGAGATTGCACTGGGGCCACCCCGCCACCCCCAACACTAACACCTGGCCACTTTATCTCATTCTTCCCAGCCAATTCCAGGGTCTTCTTGTTGTTGAAGCCTTTGCTCACCACCTATTCCCACCCGTAGGTGGTCTTTTCTCTGCCTTTTAAATCACATATGTCTGTTAGATTATAATTACCCGTTGACGTATTTAGTTCCTGTCTACACTATGTGATTCTGAAAGGCAGGAATGCTTCCTTATACCCTTGTCTTCACAGCACCTAACCCAGAGTCTGACAGCCTCCTCACTGAGAACATGAAGAGGTAGTGCCACTGTGAGTCACAAGAGTGAGCTAAAAACAACAACAACAACAACACTGAGAGAGCCATTTTTAAAAGTGTGTGCCGATCTGGCTAACGGTAAGATTTTGAGTCATAGGAGGATGGTGGAACAAGTGGATGATCAGAGAGTCTGGAAGGGAACAGGTCACAAGGGAGGGGAAGTCTGACTCGTTGATTGTGTGCAACATGGGGATGGTCAGGTACCACAGTGCAGGAGGCATTCAGAGCCCAAAGACTGACATTCAGTGACAGGACTAGAGAAAACGGGCTGGGGAGGAGGAAGTCCTGTACAGGGAGGCAATTAGAGAAACAAGGGAAATGCTTCCAAGGACAAAAGTAAAATGCAGGCAGGGACTCTGCAGTCACCCCTCCTTGTTCCCCAGGTCAGCATTCTGTTGAATGCGCAGGGTTAAATCCACAGCCCTCATCAACATCAACTCCATTAGATCAAAGACCAAGCTAATTTGCTAACACTATTAAATACATAAAGCCATCAGAAGTAATTTAATGCTTATCAGATATGCTTACTCCCTAATAAACCCTCACCTACCCCTTATTTCAGCCTAATGAGCAAAATGGTTTCAGAAAATGAATATGTAATGAAGATTCCTTCCATTTATTTCCGTGAAAAAATTAGAAGGGGGTTTACACAGAAAAGGGGATTGGCATTTAAGGGACATTTAGCTGCTTCATTGATTTCTATTTCATTTTGAAGCATGTGATGCACAGCTGAGGTTTGTCAACCTTATGTTAGCCCGAGGAATCCATCATAGTTAAATATCATATATTTGAGCTACAAATGCATTCTACCATTTGGCATGCATCGAGTTTCCTTTCCTTTATAAAGGGAAGCACAGAGTGCCAGCCGAGGAAAGGAGCCAGTTTATCCATCAGAGGGAGCCCGGCAGAGAGGAAGATCAGCACAAGGCTGAATGTTTCCCAGGGCACGCGCCATCCTGTGCAGTGATTTCACTAGCCTTCCCCCATTGCCGGCTTTCCCCCCATCCATACAAATCTCTCACCCTTTTATAACGGCCCCTTTGTCTTGTCCCCACCCTGGTAAGGTGGTGGCAGAGAATCCTGTAGCTGGAAGGGATAGAGGTAAGCACAGGCCTTAGCCCCAAACCCCTCACTTTTCAAATGCAAACCCTTGGAAAATCCCCATGTCTGCCATCGGGACATCCCCAGTTCTTCCAGCCTTTTGAGGTTGCCCATTCGTGTAATATTTAGATGAAAATGACAAGCTCTTGTGTCAACGGGCACTCCTCCCAGTGCCCTCGCGTGGACTCTGCTGGTTCCCTGGAAGCACTCACACTAAGTTTCTGTCCTCAGAGAAATGCGGTCTTACTAGGATTTCTCTTGCTATAGATGACCTGTCCCTTCCTGACACTCACATGAGACTGCTCATGCATCCATTCCCTCACTAAATACAAACCAGGTTACCCACCGGGGGACAGATACCATGCTAGACACCAAATAGACAAGGAGCAAGCAATGCAACCATGGTCCCTCCCCTCACAGTGCGCACAGTTAAATGGCAGAGATAGCCACACAGCTAGGATCCGCAGTAAGAATGATCACGTAATGATGGTAAGAGCAAGCAAGCAAGAAAAGAAGCAGTACACCCCCAGGAGCCTCTCTTAGGCTGGATAGTTAAAGAAAGCCTTGCAGAAGAGCAGACACGGGGATTGAAGCCTGACAGCTGAGAAGGAGCCGCCAGGCTGAGTGTGCGTGAGCGAGGGTAGGGAGAGGGTTTTGTGGCATGCAGGGAGAGGGCACTGAGAAGAGAAGAATCAGAACCAAAAAGTGGCCCAGGCAGCTAGAGCACAGTGGGAAGGGGACAGGGGTGCAAGGGGTGGTCAGGGAGAACTGTAAGCAGGGAGGGACTCCAACTGACTTTATTTTTAAGGTCTATCTGGTGACTCCATGGATCATGGATTGGGGTGGACAAGGTGCAGAGAAAAGGGTGTGGGTTGCTGATTTTTCCTTGAGGTTTGATTTATCCTAGGATGATGATAGCTGCCTGCAGAACAACAAACCACTGAAAGTGGACTCATGCCCCACAGCTGAACAGTTCCTTAGCCTCCCTGCCACACCACTATTGACTGAGTCCTCCCTGGTCAGCCTCCATCTTGCTTGTCTCCTTTCTCTCTCCTCAAATGTCTCTCCTCCTCCCTCCTCTCTATCCTCCATCTCTTTTCTCTCAGAAACCCACAAGTCCTTTTTTTTTTTTTTAATTTTTTAATGCAAAGGGATTCAACTCTCTAGCCTTCTCCTTCTAGACTCTGCCTTATAGTAGGGTTAGACTCAACTTCCACACTCAAGGAAGCTCATTAAAGTCTTTTCCTAAATAAAGATCCATTTCTCCTGAAATTATTACCTCACATACTTTATGTATCCATTATCCATGTTCCCAAGGGTGTTGTATAACAGCTAACCCCAAAATAAGTGTCCGTGGCTCACACATCTAGGGTAGTCAGCTCAGCCTCTCTGCTGATCTTGGCTGAGCTTGCTTACATATCTGGGAAGTCTAGGATGGCCTCTGTTGGAAAGATAAGGCAACCTGATTCCACATGTCTCTCATTCTCCTTGGATGAGTGGGAAATACCCTTTTCACAGTGATGGCAGAAGGGAAACATAAGCACAAACACACGAGCACATTTTCACTCTCTGCTTACATCAAGTCTGGTAATATCCCATTGTCCAAAGCAAGCCACATGGCTGAGCCCAAAATCAGAGTGAGAGGACTATAAAAGGGTCTAGTTGGGGGCAATGGGGTTGGGGCATCAATGCTGTCAATCCATCACACTTTAGGTTCCGCAGAAGAAGGCATGCTCAGTTTTGGGTTTTGGTTTTTCATTCTTACATAATTGGACTCACATTGTTAAAGTGACTTGCCCCAGGGCACACATCTTGATAAGGACAGCCACAAGCCAGAATTCAGATCTTCAGCCAGCCCAGTGCTCTTTCCACTCTACTGTGTTACTTTCCTAGAAGCCACCAACCATATATGCCCATTTCCCTGTGTTCCCAGTAAGCTTGGCACAAAACAGCTAAAGACTCTTGTGCTGGATCCGAGGGATTACATCAAATGCTTAGGAGCAGAAGGAAATGCACATCTAACTTTAAGCCTGTGCTACCACCTTGACAGAGGATTTTAAACAACTCGATAATGAGAAATTGAAATTGTTTACCTACTTTTACTTCTCTGAGAGATCGTGATGCAGGCTGAAGTTATTACACCTATCCACAGTCCCCATAAGAATAACACTTTTACATTTTTGCTAAATGCACATACATCTTTCCTATTTATGCTCAAGAAGTCAGTGTAAACCTGTTTTTCTGCATTTCATGCTGAAAATGCTCCCCTACTCCCCAATCTGTTTAGACATATGCACAGGATACTGGGAACCTGACAGCAATTCTTTATAGATTTTACCTCTTTCTCTCTCTCTCTCTCTCTCTCTCTCTCTCTCTTTTCTCTTGACCTATCTCTGCTTTAAATCAGTGGCTCTCAAATGGGAGAAATATCTGGAGATGGTTTTGATTGTCATGTCTTGGGTGGGAGTTGCTACGGCATATACTGGTGGAGGTCAAGGATGCCACTAAACATCCTTCAGTACACAGGACAGTCCCCCACAATGAAGAATTATTCGGTCCAACATGTCAATAGTGCTGAGTTTGAGAAATCTTGCCTTAAATAAATAAGATATCAGGGCCTAGACTGCTGACACCAACAACGTGATTACGACAGATCTTTTTAAAAGTCAAGATAATTTATCCTGGGAAGATAGTTCTTCAATTAGAGAGGTGATAAACATAAACCATAAATGTTAATCCCAAATTTCATCATTCCTGTGTCTAGTTCATCTATTCCCTTTGAGTCACACAATAGTCCCAGGAGGGCAGAACGATGCAAGGTGGGTAAGTGGGGATATGTAGGTTTTGGTACTACACACACCTGACATTAAATCCCAGTTGTGCCAATGACTAGCTGGATGATGTTGGTCAAACTTATGTACCCCCTGCTGCAGTTCCCCTTTTGGAAAAATGGGATTGTGGCCAACTATCACACAGGGCTGTCGTGGATACTAATTTAGACAATCTATAAAAATTATCTGGCCCAGAGTGAACATTCAGTAATTGTCAGTTCCCACTCATTAATATTTAAACTCCTCTTAATTTCAAATCTGGATCTTATATCCTGGCTCTTTGGGACTAGCCAGACTCTAGTTAGAGCCCGCAAGTACCTAATGAGAAAAAATTTCTGCTAACGACAGCCATGGCTCAAATTTTCCATCCCCAAGGGATCAGGCTAGTTCAGATGGGGCTTACAGGTGCATCCGAACCAAATTCCACCCATTTCTTACTAAGTTTTTGGTGCTGTATATTCAGATCACTTCCACGTTAATCAGCTGAGCAGCCCAGTGGCCTTTGAGGAGTAATGGTCTCAAGAATGGTTAAATTCAAGTCTAAAAACGAGAAGCTGGAGGCAGATATATTCTAACACAGCCACAGTCCATGATGCATTCTGGAAAATGACTGAGAATATCATCCTCGGGCATAAGCCAGTGAGCCAATGTTGGTGAGTTCAGGTCAGAGGCAAGCTCACTCTTATTCCCCCCTGAGGCACTTCAGCCATCAATGGAAATATAAAGGCCCCTCCAAAGTTAATCTCCTTCCAAGTAGGGGTTGTCTGCTATAGGTTAGTAGCATGTTAGGTATCAAATTCAAAAACTCTTTTCTTGGTTTTAGTAGGAATGTGTCTGATGTATGATTTCAGGCTATTTGAGAAATTCCAATCATCTTTGCAAACCAAACTGAGATTTCCTTCAAGCAGTTTGGCAAAATGCATCATGATGTGGTATACATGAGTCCTTTGACCTAGCAAGTCTACTTCTAAGTATCTTTCTTGCTAAAATATTCAGGCAGATATGCAAGGACATTCCCACAAGAATAGTCACTTACAACACTATTTTTAATAAGGGAAAATTGAGTAACTTGAATATTCGTCAGTGGTAAATATGGTTACATATATGATGGCTCAGCCATCATATGGCATACTAAATATGCCAATTTAGTTTAGTATGCCAATCAATGGCATACTAAACTAAAAAACAACAAAGTTGCACCAACTATGTACACACACTTGGAAGGATGGCTATGAAATATTGTCAGTATCCCCAAAAGAAAACTATGGAACAAAATATACAGTATAAACCCATTTTTGTTTTGTAAAAAAGATAGAATTGCATCTATAGAAAAATGCTAGGAGCCACAAAAAGCATTAAAAATTTTTAACAGTGGCTAAAACCAAGAAATGATTTGGAAAAAGAAGGAAGTTACAAGAACTTTCTTTTCTATACTTTCGTATTGTTCATTTTTCACAGTAATGATATATTCTTTTATAATTTAAAATGATAAATTCCCTCTTTCTTTCCATTTTGCACATACGTATACACACACAACACATACACACACACACACACACACATAAAAAATATAGTGGTTCATAATACAGTAGCTAGACCTTTAATTGATATTTAAATCAACTGAAATTAGATCAGGAAAACAGAAACTGTTTTAATATTCTAGAAATTAAAAGTTCTAATGTTGAGAATTTGAGGCTTACCAAACAGTTGGAAGAGCATGGGGAGAAGAGGTCATGGAAATCACCACAGGTAATATCAGCCGGAAGCTCCAAAGTTCTCAAGAGCTCACTGTGAAGCATCTGGAGTTTTCAATATCCTCTGGAAATCTCCCCACCAACTTTTTCAGTGTAGAGCAGCAAAGAGAGTTGTTCTCAAAGAGCTTGCTACAAAGTTCTGATATACTCCCACATATCTGGACAGCAACTGCTAAGGAATCTTAATGGCCTCTCCTTATATATCTTGTATGACTTCCTCTCATTGGCAGAACCACACAATGAAGGAAAATGTAGTTCCAAGTTTCTCTTCTCTGATACAGAAGACATCTTAGAGGCAGGTGGTGGTGATGCTAAGTTGACAAGAGATATTCCAATGGCATTTTTCACAGAAGTATAAAAAAAAACCCTAAAATTCATATGAACCACAAAAGACCACAAATAACCAAAGCAATCTTGAGAAAGAAGAGCAAAGCTGGTGGCATCACACCTGACTTCAAACTGTATCAAAAAGCTATACTAATCAAGACAGTATGGTACTGACATAAAAATAGACACATAGACCAATGGAATAGCATTGGGAGCTCAGAAATAAACCTATGCATATACAGTTAACTAATATTTTACAAGGTATCCAAGAATACTCAATGGGGAAAGGATAGTCTCTTCAATAAATGGTGTTGGGAAAACTAGATATTCAGATGCAGAAGAATGAAATTGGACCCCTATCTTACACCACTCACAAAAATTGACTTGTAATGGATTAAAGACTTAAATGTAAGACCTGAAATTTAAAATTCCTAGGGAAAAAAAAAAAAAAGAAAACTCCTTAGCATTGGTCTTGGAAATAATTTTTTGGATTTAACACCAAAGCACAAGCAACAAAAGTGAAAACAAGTGGGGCTATGGCAAACTAAAAAGCTTCTGTACAGCAAAAGAAATGATCAACAAAATGAAAAGCTAGCATATGGAATGGGAGAAGATATATGCAAACCACACATCTGATGAAGAAGTAATATCCAAAATATATAAGGAAATCTTCAATAGCGAAACAAGCCAATTAAAAAAATGGGCAATGGACATGAACAGACATTCTTCTCAAGAAGATATACAAATGGCCAACAGGTATGTGCAGAAGTGCTCGACATCACTCATCATCAGGGAAATGCAGATCAAAACCACAATGAGATATCACATCACACCTGTTAGGAAGGCTAGTATCAAGACAAGAAATAACAAGTGCTGATGAGGATGTAGAGAAACGGGAATCCTTACTTACACTGTTGGTGGGAATGTAAACTGGTGCAGCCACTGTGGAAAACAGTATGGAGTTTCCCTTAAAAAATTAAAAATAGAACCACCATGTGATCCAGCAATCCTACTTCTCTGTATATATATCCAAATGAAATGAAATCATTAACTCAAAGAAAACAGATAATCAAGCACAGTCTACTCTTTTGTTTTCTCAGCAATACTGTGCACCACTTTTACCCATATTTAACTTCTGAGTGAACGTAGTAACAACATCATGCTTTTGTCTCGCAACTATTCCTGGTAAAACTGAAGATGCACTCACTCTTTCCCCTACAGGGAAGACACGTGTTCTTATATCAATTCAGTTTCTTTATCTGTAGGCAATGTTTATTTCTTTTCTAGTAACTTATAACCTTAAAAACCGAAATATGGGTATATTACAATGAATACACTTTATGTTCAACAGTGGGGCCATGGAAAAGGGGAAAACAAGAATGAATAATTATAATAAATAATAATAAGTGGAAATATATCAAAACAAGGAAGTATCAAGCAGCTCAGAAAATATATATAACTATTCCTTGTATAATACATTCCTTATTTCCACAATTGGTTACATGGTCACAGTTGGGTTTTGTAACTTTCTTCTCTCACTGTCCATTCCACGTTCCCTTTGCCCTCACTCGGGACCTTAGCTAATCATGGTGCTTTACCCGTCAAGGTGATGCAAGCCTTTACTCACGAAGGATCTGTGTCTGTATTAGCTTACTGTAGTTTCCCATTAATCTTTCTTAAAAACGTTATTTTTTAGAGCTGTTTTAGGTTCACAGAAAAATTGAGAGAAAGGTACAAAGGTTTCCCATACACTCCCCACCTCCACACCTACATAGCCTCCCCTGTTATCAACAACCCCCACCAGAGTGGTATGTTCGTTACACTTGATGAACCTGCATTGACACATGATAATCACCAAAGTCCACAGTTTATATTACAGTTCATTTTTGGTGTCCCATTACATGGTGGCAACCTTAATTCCACCTGGTAATCACATCATCATCTCAGCAAGCGCAGGGTAGTAATCCCTTCCTTGTCTGTCGGTTCAGTGGCATAAATAGCCCAAGAGGCCAGGTGGCAGTCTCAGTTCTCAGTTCAATGGAAGTCTTGTTGTGTATCTGGCAAAAGAGGTCCTCTTTTGGGAACCAAGACTGCCAAAGAAGTAGAGCCCAAACTGCAAGAACGGAGGCGAAACTCCATTACAGAATCATTAGGAGTAACAGTGATAGAAGTCACTACCACATATTCCCTTTGGCTCCCAAATCCATGTATTTTGCCTGTGAGAGGACCTTATATTTTATATATTACATGTTGGTTCAGAGCATATTCTGCACCTTGGAGAACATCACCCAGTTTTGAAATGTGTTTTCACCCATCAGTGTTACAATCAACTGTTCAACTGGCCATTCTGTTGCTATATTAGGTCATCTTCTTTGGAGTGATGATTATGTATGTATAAGACCAATGATTTAAGTATATATATATATACATATAAGTATGTAGAAGGCCAATGAATTCCGTGGATATAAACCCTTTTAAAGTGAGATCTGGTCAGGAGAGATGCTGTGTAGAATATCATTACGGTAAATGGGGCATTTTAAAAATCCACACGTGGTGGTGCTGTCAGAAACATTGTAGCGAGGACAAATTGCAGTCCCTTCCAAAAAATGGAGCCACATCAGGAGTGTGAATTTCGTTTCTGGTCTTGGCAGGGTGGGCACTCATGTTTTGTTGCCACATGATTATTGAAAGCCTCTTCTTCGTTAGTTGTCCTTTGTTTAGCATTCATATGGGCACTAATATATTCACATTCTGTGCCCATTCTGAGAGTTCCAGCCACATATCTCATCCCCCAAACATCCTTGTCACCAGTGTTCTAACCTGGTCTGTTCCAAGGCCTTGACTACCAGCCAAATCATCACCCAGTGACCAGGAATCACTCTAGTTGCATCCCGCTGGCCACCTCTCCTTCCAGGCAAAAATGAACAGTTAGGTGCATGGCGCAAAGTCCTGCCCACTGGGAGGAGTTCCCTTTCATTCTGTTCTTTAGGGATACTCTTGAGTAGGGCCTTAATGGTGCAATGATGCACTTTTGCACAACATGCTGTTTGTCTATCCAATAATTATGCCATACTTCTTTCTTGCGGAAAGAAACCCAATATTATTTACATAGTGATAATAGTATGCTCAAGGGAGGTGGCCCTGTTCCCAGGGTAAGGGTCATAACTGGTGTAAACCCTTCCAGGGAAACCCATTCCTATATGCTAGTGATTGAGTTAGAGGTGGTCACATGACCTAGTTCTGGGCAATGGGACCTGGCAGGAAGTCAATGACTTTTAAGAAAGATTCTTTTTTCCTGATAGATGGAAATACGTGGAAGAAAATGTCTCCTTTATGTGTCCCTGTAGCCAGCACAGTTTGAAATAGTAATTTGGGCACTACAGCTTATAACCATAAGACGAAGGCAAGAGGGTGGAAGAAAGAGCCCAGATATCACTGAGCTGCTGAATTAACCAAGCCTGCAACTGCTTCCCTTCTCAATAAGTGGTATAATAACCCCCCATTAGTAGGTCAGCTTAGTCAGGTATTCGGTTGCAATTGAAGGGATATCAGTTTAAAAATAATATCTTACATATTCTGTATACATGTCCTATTACTTTGTCATGAGGGCTTTCTATAAATCTACGGTTAGCAGCTTTGTATAATTTGAATACACTTTTGGACAATAGGTATGGGAGTGGAAAAGTGGAAGAGAAAAGAACCAAAAAAAAATCAGGGTGAATTTTTCTCCCTAGTGATTAGAAAGAAGAGAAAGTCAACCAGTCCATATCCCCAACCAAACACACACACTCGCCTTTATGTCTCTAGGTGGAAAGGGGCAAGAATAGGTTTCTTTAGCTTCAGGACCAGGGTACGAGGCGAGACTGAGGGCCAGGATGAAAAGAATGAACTGAGCGACAAGGGCTGCCTGGGTGGCTCAATGAGTTAAGCTTCGGCCTTTGGCTCAGGTCATGGTCACCGGGTCCTGGGATTGAGGCCCCCCCCGTCGGGCTCTCTGCTCAGCAGGGAGCCTGCTTCTCCCTCTGACTGCCGCTCCCCCAGTTTTGTGCTCTCTCTCTCTCTCTGACAAATAAATATATAAAATCTTAAAAAAAAAAAAAAAGGAAAGGAAAGAATGAACTGAGAAATGTGGGCAGAACCCATGCAGGTGTTCTGGTCAGTCAGAGATTTGGAGGATAGAGTTTATGTGAAAAAGAAAAAAGAAAAAGCCTCAGTAGGAGCCCTGGACTGGCTCCACACAGTGGTTCTGGGTTAGGCAAGGATACTTGCAAAGGCAGCTGTCAGATTCAGTAGCAGTTCACCCTCTCGTGAACATTAGAGTTTGCACATATGGAAGAGATAACAGATGATGCCCGCCACTGGGAATTTTATTTTTGCACAACTCCTAGATCGCATTCCCCCAAAATGAACTGATGAATACAGTTGTACAGTTTATGAATTTATCTTCCTTGAATGAAATCAATATGTTTTTGCAAAGGACTTTGCCCTACATTTGCTGGTGAACATTTGTGTCCTGCCAGGCAGATAGGACAGGCGGAGCCTTGGCAGTGGGAAGAGAGCGATCTCTGCTGCCATCTTCTGAGGCTACAAGTGAGAGACAGACAGAGGGAGGAAAAGCAAAGAACACACACAGTCATCTTTTCTTCATAAATTAAGATGCCCTGGGGAAAAGTCTTCAACTTGGCACTGTCTCCTTGGAAGTAACAGAAGCAGATTCCTCACTCAGCTCCCACAGCACCTACCGCATCCTACTCTATCCGGCTGGCCTGTACAGGAGGGTGCCAGGCCATTGCCGTAGTGATTCGACAGAACCCAGATTTGGACTCTGTACCTCTGGGAAGTATAGACCTCTCCGGGTTGTTTATAACAACTCAACAGGAATGGAAGCTTTGCTTTCTTATTTTTGATAGAATAAAAGGCATTGTTGGCTCAGGTGCCCCAACATGGTGAAAGAAATGAAAGTCGTTATAATCAGGACGTTATTATTAATGTGTTCCCAAGTGTCCCTACACGGCTGTGAAATCTGGGGATGTCGTACCATCTTAAGTATTCTCCTTAAATTATTTTTGTACAACTGACCTTCCTTTCCTCTAAAAGGAAATCATTCCAAAAGCTAAAAGTTCTTCACTTGTGAAAATGGGTTACAGTTATTTCCCATATAAAGTGTCCCTTTGCTTTTTGCATTTCATCTCTTTGCTCTGAATGGCTGGCACTTTTCATCTCTTTCAGTTAATAATTGCTTGGGAAAACTATGCACATTTTATTATTTTAATTTCAAACCATCAGGCAGGGCCTTCCATCCCATTAATTACTTTGAATTCTTTCTCTAATGCTAACATTTTCCTAGTCTTGACTTATAGAGCTGAACATGGAGTTTTGGGGGCTTTCTCCTCGAGGGCCAGTGACTTCCAGGGCTGATTTTCAGATTTCTCTGCATCTGTAGCCCTAATCACAGGCAAATATGCTATTCACAAGCTGGTCGGTTTCCACAGAGCACTGTCCTGACCCACTCCTCCTATGGTATGTCACTAAGTTACTTTGCTGTAAAGCCTGTGACTATTTCTGCCTCCCATTTGGAAAGGGGTTTGGCTGTGTGTTCTCGGCCTCAGCAGAATAATGAGATGAGCTATACTTGGGACATAGAGGCTTTTGTGTCCAAATCCTCAAGCCTAAGAGGAGAGGCACAGAAAAAGAGATATTGGAGAAACATGAAGAGGCGGAGCTTTCCCTGAGACCAGGATATTGGGAAGAGCAGTGGGGAAGGGGATGGGTGGTAGAGGGATTTCCCTATTGCTTGCTGGCTCCAAAGGAGGAAGGCTATAGGCCCCAGAGCATTGCCTGTATGATGTCTCAGTCAAGAGTGGACTGGTGGTGTCACCACACAGATCCGTGGAAAGATGACAAATGAACAAAAGTCTCCCCCCCCCAATGCCACGGAACTATCTAAGCCCCCAGAGTTTCACATGAACCAGGAAGAAGTGGACAACAGATCTCATGTTAACTTTCTCATCAGCCCAGTGAGACAGGAATTTGATATCCCAAGTTGAGTGATAGAACATAGAGCTCCACTTTCCACATGACCATGTTTATGGACTGAGATTCAGATCACAGCACTAAGTTCCAAGCTTGGCATGTCCTCATTTGATTTTGGGAACTCACAAGACTTCCTAGTGCTTCTGTTTCATCATTGCTGAAATAGGGCAATAAAACCTTTTCCGCCTTACTCTCCACTCTCTCCCCAGTGCTCACTACACAAGTTGGCATATAGTTGATGGCCTCAAAAATATTTGCTAAATAAGTGTTATGGAATGAATGAATGCAGGCATGCATGCATGAGGGTCCTGGCTAGTTTTATGTTGCTGTAAAAACTACATGAAATAATACAGATAAAATCATTTTGTACCCTCTAAGCCCTTCACAAATGTAAGGAAGCATCATTATCATTCCTTCCTTGGTTTTCACCCTCCACTGTTGGTAGTGAAAACTGATTACCTATTAAGTGCTGAGTGAGAAGGTTAGCCTTAATAATTTCATTTGGCTTGCATACAGAAAGTTCTGTTCCTGCCATACCTTGAATAATCATGGGCAGGTATTTCAGATGTTGGCTCCCTTCTTCTGCCCACTCTAGCCACGGGTGCCAAATCCTTCCTCCAATATATTGGATCTGAGACCTTGCAATGTCAAGTCTGATCAAGAAAATGTCAAGTTCAAGGGAAGGAAGGTGGCTGTATCTTTCTCCATAGTTCTTGGTGACTGTGTTGTCCTATATTAGCAAATACTTCTTATGAAATCCAGACACATTATAGCACCATGTTATTGTGGACCCTCTGAGTGGTTTCCCTGATGGCAGCAATTTGTTTCCAAACCCAAACAGCATAAGTGGGGTAAAAATGGCTAACAAAGAATATTAAGAGTGCTCCATTTTCTTTAATCAGATGGTTCCCGGCACAGAGACGTCAAAAGAATAACTAAATGAAAACAGAGTATCTTCCTGCTTTATGTAGTAAAGTTCTTAGAAACAGAATAAAAGAAATGGAAGAGATTCCTCTGCATATTTGATCTTATCTTTTTATTTTTTTTTTCTTATCAGGTGACAATGATTAGATTGGATGGTGCTTTATTTAGGACATAAATATTTATTTATTTATTTATTTATTTATTTATTTATTTATTTATTTATTTAAATAAAACACCACCCAAATTCAATTTCAGGAACTGAAATCCTAATTCATCACTTACTGGCCCACTCTCAGAGTTTAAAGTCAATCAAATATCATTTCAGTGCATACTTTGTGTAAGAAACTGATTGGTCTGTTAAATCCTTTAGGACAATACTAAAATAAATATAACATGATCTCTGAAGCCTGGTTGAGAAGAGAAGGCACATAAGCACAGGCACACAGACACAGTGGTGCAATTCACAACAAGGAAACAGACACAAATGTAACAGTCTAATGGTTATGAAACACGGAAGGGCTATAGAACAACAGAAAGGGAAAACCTATGGGAGCCTGGCATCTATAAGAGTGGAAGAAATGAAGACAAGTCTCATCTAAAAACAGAATGCCTTCATCTCACTGAGAAGATGGAAGAAGCTAATATTTACTGGGGCATCAGTTGTAGACAAGACCCTGTTGGAGGGAATACACGTGTTATCTCACCAAGACCTCATGCTTACCTCTGAGGTAGACACTAGATGACGAACCTGAGGCTCAGCAAAGTTAACTGATTTATTCAAGATGACACGCCTATAAGTAGCAGAGTCCAGATTCAAACCATGGGTGTGTAACCCTAAAGTTAAGTTCAAGTCCATGAGTCTGTTCCAAGACTTTTGAGTTACAAAAGTGGTCAAATTCTTATACTAAAGGAAAAGTTTTAAGTAACAGGAAGAATGTGTGTGTGTCTGTGTGTGTGTGTGTGTGTCTGTGTGTGTGTGTGTGTCTGTGTAAAACCAACTGTAAATGTCCCAATTGTAATAATTCTGGATGTTCAGAATTCGGGAGCAGTGAGTGACTGTTCAATGTGACGCCTTGAACAGGCAGAATTGACAAATCTTTCACTTACGCTAATTTCTTACTCTACTTTTACTGGAGTTTTCACCTTTACAGCATTATTTTGACATGCTGAAAGACACTATCTAAGGATAAGTAATAGAAGCACCTAATTTGAATTCTGTCTTTACACTCTGGCTTTCATTCAGGCTCATGGAAATCCACTCCCGACAGCTGAGGTCGCATAAAGTCTCAGTGTAGTCTACCTCAGCCCTGTAAAATTTAGACCAATCTGCCCTAATTTAGGGAAGTGAACCTTAATTACTCTGTCAGTAACCTCTAGTTGGAAAGAGGCTCACCTGAATGGAAAAGAGTCCAAGGGAGAAAAAGGGCATCCATAAGTATGTTGATGCAGGAAAGTTCCAGATGGTGCAAGAAGAGCCAGGGCCTGGGGAGCAGAGGCCAGCCACAGCACACCCGGCTTCGCAGAGCAGGAGCAGTGTCATGAAATGTCTAGACCAGTACGTAGCCCTGAAACACAAGTCCTATGGTGTAGGAAGGTCTACGAAGTTAATGACATATGAGAAAACCCAGAAGGAAACACAGGTGATGCCACTTCGGAAGGAAACTTCCAACACAATAAAAACTATGCCAATTACTTTTCCCAAAGTTGGCTCATTCATTATGCAATCAAATAAACATTTATTTAGCATATATTTTGTGCCAGGAGCTATATTGGACTTTGAGATAAAAATAAATGAAAGAAAATCTTTGTCCTCAAATTGCTTAGAATTTTGGGTTGGAGACAGACAATTTTACTGAGGATAGTTTTGAAGTGTTCATGACAGGAAGCAGAGAACCAGTTGATGAACTGACCTGGCAAAGCACTGGGTAGATAAAGAGGGAAGGGTGGATTTTTAAAAAATATTTAGGAAATAAAAATCATCAGTAGATGGTAACTTAGTTAATATGGAGGATGATTGTTTTATAAAAAGAAAAAAAGAGTCAAAGTTGTCTCTCACAGATTTCTAGCTTAGAGAAAAACCAAGAGATCATATGAATTTCAGGTATGTATCCATCCATTAACAGTATTTAGTAATTACTACTTAAATGCCAGGGACTTTAGTATCTTTTATCTAATCGAATCTATATAATCGAACATTTTCCTGAGATTTAGACATTGTAAGGAACCTAAGATATAATGTAACTCAACTATTTCAAATAAAGAATAGAAGAATAACATTGAAAACCTACCTACCATGTGCCAAGCACTTTGTTAGAAGCTGTGTGTTTTATAACTAATCCTTGGGACAACTCTCCAAGGTGACTTCTAGCATCCCCATTTACAAATGAAGAAATGGAGGCTTGGAGAAACTAAGTGTCTCATCCACAAATTGACAGCTACAGAGTGACAGAGACCAGATCCAAACCCAGGCCTGCAGACTTCACATCCCATCCCATGTCATTCAAACAAAGTCTCGCTGCCTCTGGGAGGATAGGTAAGCATTCAAAACAACCGAGTCACAGTGTGGGGACTGTGGACTAAAGGAGCTAGCATTCCTTCTCAACTCTCTTCTTTAGCCCAGTGGCCCTCAAGATAATATCAGAACAACATGTATTACATTTTATTTCGGACTTGCTAATTTCAAAGTCATGTGACCCATCGAGACCACTCCTTTCCACAATTTCGTATTTAGTTGTACAACCAGTGGTGTGCTGGACACATCTAATTCTGGCTTCCAGGAGCCAACTGTGCGCATTTCTTCCCAACTCTGTTCAATGACATCTTGATGGTAGCTTGAAATCAGCCACGGTAAGAGTATTTATACCACAGAAATCGAAATAAGCTATAAATTGGGGCTTTTTTCGGTTTTAGGAGAACTAGATGTGAAACTTTCACCAGCACATCTCTGTGTATAAGCACTTGTAGATATGCATTTGATACACAAAACTCTATCTCAGGGCATTAAAATCACTTCCTGAATTTGAATGAACTCAGGCTTAGCTTGTATGTTTTATCACCTTTGATGAAACCTGTTGGATTAGCAGAAAACATTATTATTATCTGATGCTTTGTACACAGTGAAATTCAGTTTACTTATACTCAATTTTAAAATATATATAACTTGTGCTAAGATTACTTTTTTGGTCCAGATGTTGCCCTCCAATCACCCTTGTGAATTTTGTGTTTCTACATCATAGCATATTTGGGGGCTTTGCTTTATGTAGATTTATGAGGTTTGGGGAGAGGAATCTGCGGTGATTTATTCATGGTGAGATTCTAGGATCTCCACTCAACAGTGACTAAACTGTCTTAGAATTACATATACAATTATCATTACATATGACAATTACATATGATCATATAGTTGGCATGATTTCTCAACTGCCAGGATTGAATGACTATAACAGCTTTTTGAACAATATAGCTCCAAAGAAGTACAAATGCTTTACCTGGAAGCACATAGTTCATTGCTGGTGGCTGCATCAGTTTCACGGGGAAATTGTCTTTCAAGGCAACTAATGCTACCGTCAAAACAATCTTCCCATACCTCAAGATGAAGAACTGAACCATAATTCTTCCTTTCACTGGAAAAAAATGTACATTTTGATGAACTATGTAGGCACACACTAGCTCAGAATGGTGGATTTGAGGAAAGCATGAATATTAATTTGCAATATTTTGAAAAGGACATGTTTATGGCAATTGGATGATTACTTACTGGTAATTGTGTCATAATAATGTTAGTAGTTTATGTGCAATCTCAAAAACAAATAACCCAGGGAGCTTAGTGCTGCAATATCATCAGCAGCCCTTCAAAAGCAAATCTTTCTTTGAAGACAAATCATTTTAAGAAAACTAAATGAAATCTTGCAAAGAATCCTGAATCTCATAGGTACTGGGCTCTCCTTGGATCTGCAGGTATCCAAAAAAGGCTGGTCCTCACTGGGCATTGCCATAAACACACAGAATTTGGACCAACCCCCCAGCCAAACTCTGGATGCTGACAACTGCTCTTGATTTCCCTAATCCTTCCAGGGATAAGGAGGTAGCCAGAATGGAAAAATGCTGTGGTTTGGGGACAGTTTTGTAGAACCTGGAAGATATTTTAAATTGGGAATTTCAACACTATATTTTCCAATCCCTGTAAGTCATTTGTGAGTGCAGGTAATTTTTTTAAATCCAAGAAAGTAGAAGTACAGCTGTTAAAACAATAAATATTCTTTTCCAGAAAAAAGCATATTGATTGAGTTAGAGATACCCTGGGAAGAAGCCCATAGCCTGCCATCTTGCATTTGAAAGAACAGGCGTCATGAATCACAGATGCAGGACACACGAACATGTGGGAGGGGGACTGGATTCTCATCATGTGTTGTGAATTTCCCAAACCCATGCTTTAAAGAACATGTACGTGACACCTTGAGAGCAACCACCCACAGGTCACCTTCCAACCCTTCCCATTTCTCTTGTACGTAGATTCCACAAACATGCATTTGTTGTGCATTAGCACACATGGTTCCTATTGGCTCAAGGTACTCGCACATGGTTCTCTTTGATCATGGAACTCCAAGCCCATTGTTTCTCTAGACTATTTAATCTCCTCCACCCCCCCCTTTTTTTTAAGATTTGATTCACTTATTTGAGAGAGACAGAGATAGCAAGAGAGAGCATGAGGAGGGAGGAGAAGGAGAAGCAGGCTCCCCGCCGAGCAGGGAGACCTGGACCCTGGGATCATGTCCTGAACGGAAGGCAGATGCTTAACCGACTGTGCCACCCAGGCATCCTCTCCTCCCATTTCTTTTAAGCATATAGTAGGCTCGCAGATTCACTGCCTCACTATGTTAGTCAATGCTGGCTGCCAGAACAAAGGACCATAGGCTGGGTACATAGACTGGTGGCTTAAACAACCAAAGTTTATTTTCTCACAGTCCTGGGAGCTGGAAGTCCAAGATCAAAGTGTCAGCAGGTTTGGTTTCTCCTGAAGCCTTTCTCTTGGGCTTGCCGATGTGTCCCCACATGGCCTTTCCTCTATGCTTACATATCCCTAGTGTCTCTTCATCTTCTTATAAGGACACCAGTCATATTAGATTACAGCCCAACTCTGAGGACCTCATTTATCCTTAATTACCTCTTTTTCTTTAAAGATTTTATTTATTTATTTGCTATAGAGAGAGTAAAGCAGAGGAGATAGATAAGGAGTGGGGGAGGGCTATAATTTTAAATAGGTGGCCAAAGGGGGTCTTATAGGGATGGAAGCATTTGAGGAAAGGCCTCCTAGAGGTGAGGGAGTAGCCCATGGCAAGACGTGGAGGGGAGCATTCCAGGCAAGGGGACAGTGGGTGCTGAGTCCCTGGTGTATTGGAAAAGGGGCTCTCAGGGCAGTGTGGTAGCTGGAGAGGAGTGACCCAGGGCCAGAGTAATAGGACATGATGACAAAGAGGTAGGATTCTGTGGGATTCTGTGCAGGGGAAAGTCAAGAGGGGAGCATGTGTACAGAAATCTTAGCCCATGGTAAGGACGATACATTTTTCTCCGAGATGGGATGCCCTGTGAGGGTGTGAATCAACTCTGCTTTATTGAGAACAGACTTGGGGGAGGAGCAACAGGTAGAAGTGGGGAGAACAGGAATAGGAAGCCATTCGGACAGCGCAGGACCAGGGCGCAGAGGCGGACGTGGGGAGAGGGGGCTGGGCTCCAGATACATTTTGAAGGTAAAGCCAAGAGCATTGGCTATTGGATTGGATATAGGAGTATGAGAGGAAGTGGAGCAAACAGGAGGATACAAGGGGGAGAGGGAGTGCAGCATGAGAAAGTGGGGTTGTCATTTTTTGATTCGGAGATTAACAAAGCAAGGATCCAGAAGTAGGTTTTAGACAATTTAGGCTTGAGGCGCCCATTAGACATCATGGTAGAGAAGTGGGGGAGACAAAACATCTCCCTCGTGGAGCTGCCGTAATAATTAATTGAAAGACAGTAGAGGTCAAATAGAAAACAAAAGAAAGACTAAAATCAGCTAACACTTACGGAATGCCTTTGTGTCAAGTACTCTTCCGCGTCCTTTACACGTGTTATCTCACTAAATCCTCACAACAACCCAAGGAGATCTACTATTATCTTATTACATTTACAAGGAAACTGAGGTTAAATATTTCTCCAAAGTCACATACGTAGCTGATCCAGTCCATACCCTTGACGCTAGAGTCTTCTGCCGCCCCTGGATAATGTGGGCTATGCCACGGTCACTGTGGTAAGATGTGGAGACAGAAAATCTGTACTCTCTACAGGATGACTCTCCACAGAGATCCCGCTGACTTTGGGTATATCCTGTTTCTCGAGGGCATCTGGATTTTCATGGGACAGGAAGCCCAGTGTGGTTTCCACCCAGCAGCAAATACTAAACTACAAACATCAGCTTCCGCTAGGCTGTTGTTGCAGCAAAACTTCCATACTAAAGAAGTAGAAGAGCGAGACACACAGAACGGCAGAACAAAGAGAACACAAAAAAGGACAAGAAAGTGTGAGAGCACAGCCACCAGTGTGAAGGCACAAAGCTGCAAGGTCCTTGAGAGCCACCCAAGTGGCCCCTGGGGGGCATGTTTTTAAGCTACTGGATTCATATTAACAAATGAGCCCATGACTCCAGAGGTAGAACACAGTGCTCTCCTTCTTCCGCTTCGAAACGACAGGAAAGGGCCCGGTGGGAAGAGAGAGTAGCAGAGGTAATTTATCCTTGTCAAAGTGAAAGCTCCCTCCCATCCGTCATTTTTTTTGCACAAAGACTCACTCACACTCACACATGCAGGTGTCATGGAAGGAGGGTGCAAGGCATCCAGATTTGAGCTCACCACGCCTAAAGCCTTCTGATTCTTAGAACCCAAAACATCTCCACACTCCCCCCCACCTCATCCGGCAGCAGCCATGTTCACATACTCCTGAGCCATTGTGACGCCACAGGATCTCCAGGTCCAGTCCATTTTTAGCAAAAAAGGGCCCCTGGAGTACAGAGGTTCTAAAACCTGAAGACAGAGACAAGGACAGAGGAAGGGTCTCTTCCCCACTGGTCACCACCAGGTCACCCAGCTTCTGAGCTACACCAACCAGCATCCTGCATGATCTTGTCTGAAGAGCCATGCCCCATGTTCCAAGCATCTGCCTTTGCCGTGTTCCCTCGCTAAGAATCGTCATCAGGCGAAGCTCTCTGGAGAAATGTGCCTCTGATCATCTGATACGGAGTTTGGCAGACAAACGTGTGGCCATCCTTGAGAGTGGCTAGAGTGGAAGTTTTAAAAACTCACAGAAGCCCTTAGCTGCTTCCTCTCAGCTAGTTCTCAGGTAGCCGGAGGCTTTCTCCAGGTCACCTGGACAGCAAACATCCTGTGGGACTTCAGTTGCAGGCCCCTGTACCCATAGGAAGTATTTGTGCCTGTCCCCAGATTCTGTGACTTACTCTCTGTACCAAATCCCAGCCTCTGGCTCTCACAGAACACAGGCATGTGGGAAAGGTTGAACCTGGCATAAGACCCAGACTCCCCGGATGACCTTGGGGCTGAGTCCTTTGTCCTGGTCCTCAGCTCCAAGAGGAATCTCAGGAGAATCAGAAATGACATTTGAGCTTAAGCTTATTTTTTTTTTTCTTTTTCACCTGATTATCCCTTCAGAGGAAGAGAAGTTCACACCACAAAAGCTGCGTTTAGAGCACTAATTTGGAGGTCAGACTGAAAGAGCAGGAGAACTTTAGTGTTAAGGTTTAAGCCACCATGAGCTGAAATAAGAACCCAGCTTTTGGAAGCATCTTCCCTGCAAAGGTCCAGTTCGGTTCTTAACGAGATCTGAAACCACTCAAGCTGGGACTTGCGAGGAGGTAGCCTGGAGTCTTCTACGGTGCGCTGTGGACCTCTCCTGGTGTTTATGTTTATAACAGGAGAAATGCCTCTGTTACGGTTTCTAGTGCAAATCACTTGAGAACACTTCCCTAAGGATACTTCTTTCTGGATATGACATCTTTTTGTAGTTGATTGGGGAGGTGATTTCAGGAAACTGTCAAGGGAGAGAGTGAGGAAGTGACACAGGGAAGGGAAGGAAGTCAATGAAGGGGGTGTTGTTGAGCTGAGGCACCACACAGATGGACAGAGTCACTACAGTGGGCAGCTGCAGCTCAAACCCACCAGAGAATTCCAGGGACTGGTGCAGAACATGTACCTCAGAGTCATCCTAGTTGAAAAGCCAAGAAGTAGGAGATGAAGCCTCCTTGCCTATCACTGGTCAGGAGCTGCTTCTGAGACAATAAGGCACCACTCTTTTATCTTGCCCTGCCACTGGCTAAGCATTCCCCCAGTGGCCAGATGAGAACCCTGAGCCAGCAGGTGCTCACCACCGGCTGCCTTCAACACCTCCCATCACATGGCCGTGAGTACTACGAACAAGGGGCTCCAAGAGTGATGGACAGATGGATAGAGAGATGTGTCTTTCTTCCTTCCTTCCTCCCTTCCTCCCTCCCTCCCTCCCTGTCTCTCTTTTTCTCTCTCTTTCCTTCCTTCCTTCCTTCCTTCCTTATTTCCACAGAAGTTAACCAAAAATACACATTGTTCTGCAACATGCTCTTTTTACTTTATGATATATCTTGGAATTTATTTCAAATTCAACATATACAGACGTTCATTCTTTTCAACAGCTGTGTAGTAGTCCACTGGATGAGTAAATAATTCATTTGGCCAGTTCCATATGGCTGGCCATTTAGTTTGGTTGTAGTCTTTATTACAAACAATATTATGTATTGTTTTCCCATATGTACAAGCAAATCTGGAGGAGAAATTGCTGGTGAATGGCTACTTCTCTGGATATAAAGAGGACACAAGCGTTTGGTCCCCCCAGCAATGCAGGGAAAGGTCCACTTCTTGCTCCTTTACCACCCCTGCATGCTATCACACTTGAGGTTTGTGCCTTCCTTTCTTTGCCCCTCCCCGGCAAGCCAACTTAGAATGTAGGACAGTATACATTAGCCCATGAGGCAAGTATGATTCTGAGCCAAGAGCCAAGCCAGACTGAGGAAAGAAACCACTCAGGAAGATTCTATGTGAGGTGGTGAAGATAAGAGAACACTCACAGACACACAGACACACTTACAAACACACACACACATGCACACACAATGTTTCCTGGACATTAGGCAGCTGCCTGGCCAAAAGCCTTCTTGCACACATTTTAGAAACTGTGATTTTAATTGGCCCTGCTACTTATAGCTGTAAATGGAGTTATCCTTTTTCATCACCTGGGCACCAGCTACAAGCAGCCTGATAGAAAAAAAAAGGCACCCTAGCAATGGCCAGCTATAAGTTGTGTTGATTCCCCAGGGCAACCTGTCTCCTGTGCCCTTTTATAGAACATCCCCTTCCCTGGGTGCTTTATCTATTTTAAACCCACAAAAAATGAGATGGTTTGGGGAGGGGGAGAAAAGGACTTTTCTATCTTCCAGCACAGGTAAACTCTCTCACCGATTTCACCATGACTTATTAGAAATAAATGTCAGCTGTAATTGTGGAAGTACTAAGAACAGGTGTAATATCAGGCCCACAGGTGATCTGTCCTGCTCAACCCTGGCCGACAAGATGAATTTCCTATTCTTACGAATCATCTTAATGCACTCATAGAGGAGATTTGCAGCACCGTTAGGACATTTCTAAGGCTGTGGTGCTGTAAAGCTTGCATTCCAGCTTTGAAATATTTATCATTTCTCTTCCTGCTTGTTTCCGAAAACATTAGGTGGCCAAAGTGGAAGTGAGTTCCGTGTCCTTCTCTCTCCTCAAATGCAGAAAACTCTGCCCGTGCACCACGGATAACAGCAACGAGTATGTAACCAAATGAAACATGCCTCCTCTTGGCAGCTGCTATGGACTTAGCGCTATGGAAAGGAAAGGTCCTTGTGTGAAGACTTATCACTCTTGGGAAGACCTCAAAGTCTGAGGTCTGGACAGAACTTCTCTGCTGAGACAAGGGAAGTGGGGGCTGAGCTGTGGCCCTAGGGTGTGATGATGTCACTGGAGACACAGCAAGAGGCTGGGACACCGTCCCATGCCCGCTCCCTCAAAACCTTCAGTAGAAGTCTAAAATCGCAGAGGGCTTGGTTTATTTAACCCTGTCACAAATATCCTACTGTGCGCCTACCATGGGTTTCAGGCACCCACGTTAACGGTGGCACACGGGGTCTGGGTCACGTTGGAAACTTCTCTGAGGTTTGGGATAACACAGATGTCCAAAGGCTGGCTCCCACACTTGCAGTCTTTGTAACGGTGGCAGGTGATGTAACTTCTCTTAACACCCCACGTCTTGGCCACTGTGACGACAAGAAGAAAATCTCCCCTCATGGGTTGTTAGAGGGTTAGTTGTGCTGACATAGGCAGTGGAGTTGACAGTCAGTGAAGCTAGGTCCTCTTCCCACTTCAGCTGGTGAGCAGAGAGAGCTGTTCCACGGTTCTCATGGGGCGGCGTTCATTATAGTCAGATAACCATTGTCCTTATAGCATTGGTGAGAATGGATCTGCCACAGAGAGCCCCTCCATGGGAAGCATAGAAGAGTCTCCTTTGAAGCTTAGAGAAAGACCAGAAAATGACCTGTGTATTGATAAGTAAAATATTAGAAGTAGGCAAACCTGCAGTCAAATATTGTCTCTAGTGCCGTGTGTCCTAGGCAGTTACTTAACCTCCATGAGCCTCAACATCATTAGATTCTCACCTATAAAATGGAGATAATTACAGTATACATTGTGTAGGTTTGTGTTGAAGATTCAATTAGATGAGGAATTACACACACACACACACACACACACACACACACACACACACCAGTGCCTATCACATGGTAAGAACTCAATAAATGTTAGCCACCATGATCATGTCATCGAGAAGCCTCTCTTTCCAGTTACACATTTGACTCTAAGAAACGCAGTCTGCACACACAAAGGCACAGATACATTTGCTCCTTTGATGGGAAGCCAAGGAGATGGGACAAAGTCAAGAGTGGGTTAATATCCTGACTTTGTTGCTGACTAGCTCTGTCACTTTGGCCACTGGAGTTTTCCTTTTCTGAACTAGTTTCCTTACTGACTACTGGTTGTCAGATCCTGCAAGGTGTAGGCATTTTTAAAGGACACGTTGTGATGGAAATGAAAGACAGCATCATTGTTTAGACTAGGGACGGACACAGACAGTGGACCTGAAGTCAGACAAACTCAGATTTGCTTTCCTGCTTTGGCACTCGCAGGCTGTGTGGCTTTGGGTTAGCCATATAACCTCTCTGGCAAACCTCTACCTCTGTGTCTATTCCGTGCACATACATAATAATAGCTACCCTGCTGATCTCACAGGGCTGCTAAGTCCCAAACCTGAAAAATGAATACCAAAGAGCTTTGTCACTTAAGATGCCACATGGCTGTTATTTAGGATAGTGATTCATCACAATCAGGGTATTTGTTTGGGCAGTTATTTAGGCAAGAAAGAAGAGCACAAAGGCGAAACCACTGCAGCCAGAGAAAGTAGAGAAAACACCAAGACGGCACAAGTCATTTTTTAACCTGAGCTCTGACAGGAACCAAGGAGCTGTAGGATTTAGGACTGGAGGGATGGGAGAGGGTAGTTTGCATCCCCATGGTGGGAAAATGACCCCCAACCTGCCACTGCCATTAGCAATCCTAGGAGGGCACCCAAGCCGGGGTCTTAAGTGCTGCTCCCCCTATGGCCTCCTGAAAAGGCTCAAATGTTAGCACCCACCAATGTTTAGCATGGAGGGGAGTCTGGCTCTGCAGCCGGAGGGCTGCTTTAGAGCATTGATCCATCCTCACTCCCCAGGAAATGTCCACAACTATTTCATGAAGCACCTTTCCATCCTAGGTTGACTCATTATCTTCCATGAATAATGCTACCCTTAAGTTATGCTTCCAATGCCAAGTGTAGTCTAATGCACAAGCATTAGTGCCCTGTGTATCCCAAAGTTTCTGCAAAGACAATCAGTATCCTTTCTGCGAAGGCAGAGGAGTCAAAGGGGAAATCTCTGAGATCATGACTTTTGAGTGTTTGCTCTAAAATAAACATTGAATCCATATTAATTGCTGTGTTTTCTTCATGCTCCTGATATTAATCTGCTTTCAATATGACCCCCTTGGAAAGAAAGTCTGGGCAAAATAATGTCAGAAAGGGAAGTTGTTCACTGTGCAAGTGATTTTTACCCTTTTTCTTTCCCGTAATGCTGACAAAACAAAGAAGGTGATGGGCAGGCTAAAGGTCCATCCCACCGGGCAGGCTGCTCCACTATTTGAAGCTGCAGGATGCTCAGAACCATCCATGAAGTCCCATTTCCAGGACTATTTTCAGCACCAAGGAGAAAGCAAAGGGCCTGGAGGCCAAATCTTGCGATCTTAAAATCATGGTTATTATTCGCCTCTGTCTGCTGTAGCTGGTATTTTGTATCCCTGAAAGAGCCTGCTGTGGAGGGATTTGATGCCTTCCTACTGTGGCCCTCCCTTCCAGCTGGGAGAGGGGTGTCTGCCCCTTCCCCGAATGTCACAAACCATCTGTTAAAAGAGGAAATGAAATTTTACCTCTCCTACATCCCTCAAATCCCAGAGACACCAGAGCTTCAGCTCCTCCCCAACAAAGTTGCCAGACCCTGGCATGAGGCTGTGGCTCCCGAGCAATCCTGTCTGCTTGTGCCCTACATCCTCTGGGGGTCCCCCAACTGGAGCCTTGCTTTTCCATGTCACCCTTTGTGGCGGTGAGCAACCCCTTCATCCAGACAAAACTGGTCCCACAGACTCTGCTCTGATTCAGTTCGTACAGCAGCTTGTCAGGGAAAAGGATTTTAGCTCTAGGGTTGGGAGAGCTCTTGTTGTATTATTAACCCCTTCAGATGGAATAGTCATTCCAGAACAAGCCCAGCGCTGTGGACACTGAACTGCCACCCACCCCTTCTCCCAGGAACCCCATGGAGAACTGGTTAGAGACGCTCTCCCCTCTCCCATGTGTGCCTTGCAGTTGAGAAAATGTGAGTCAACCCCGCCTTTCTACTGGGATTCCGTCACCCTGAACACTTGGCAAGAGGCCTCAATAAGGACGTTTCCTGCTCTCGGGACACAAGCTCAGGCTGGATGCCGCTTAAAACACACCTGCACCTCTTTGCCCGCGCCCTGTGACAACAGTTCCCAACTGCTGCTCCTTCCCAGAAAGCCAAAGACACGTTTGTCACAGAAATACCTGAGCATCCGACAGAATGGCAGTGACAGCTTAACAGTTTCAATTAAGCTGCACTTCTTTTCAACATTGAAAGCTCTTTTTGTGCATATTTTTAATTATAAAAAAATGACACATGCTTGTAAAAGAAAATTCAAACAGCACAGCAATAAAGTAGAAAGAAAACATTCTGCAAAATCCCCTACCTCCAAAGACAACTCAAGTAAATATTTTCGTGTATATCCCTCCAGAATTTTCTCTGTGTATATACATTGTTTTTAAGTAAACTAACAAGAAGGCATATTGAAGACTCCCTTTTTTGACTGTAGTGAACACTTGGAAACAATCTAAATATCTAGCAGTAAAAAAAAAAATAGTGAAGTTCAATAATGGGGTGTGTGTTCACAGAGATTCCTTGCAGCTACCAGGAGGAATAGACAGCTGTACATTCACTGCATACTGCTAAGGGAAAGGAGCCAGATGCAGAACAATAAATAGTGTTTCAAAGCTTACACATTTGCCTGTGTTCATTCTATTTGCACATTCTTCATATCTCCACTGATCATTTCACCTCATTTTCCACTTTATTGATATTTGGGTGAATATACAGCAGTCGGAAGATCAGCATGGAGGATGCCCAGGGTGCTCATTCTCTGGGGAGTTTCCCTGCCATTCCATGGACCGGGTCCATTAGCACGACAAAAACCAGGTTTGCCTCCATTTGCACATTTGTGTCAAAGTTCCTTTCTTAACATACATTTGTGCTACTTTTTTTTAAACCAGTTATAACATCTGTCTGTTTTTTTATGTGTTAAATAAAATCTCTAGCACATGTTCATTTTTATATCTGTATGAGAGTCAAGAGGTTTTTTTTTTTTTTCTTTTTTCCAAAAATATCTTTGGAAAATGGTAAGAAGGTACGATCAGTTATTCAAAGGATATAACCAGATGAGCCAAGTATATGTGCTTCCTATTGGTGCTATAAAAAATTACCACAAACGAGGAAGTCCAAAAATCAAGATGTGTGCAGGAGGGCTGGCTTCTTCTGTGGGCTCCAGGAGAGAAACTGTCCCTTGTCTTCTCCAGTTTCCGAACACCGCTGACATCCCTCCACTTATGGGCACATGACTCCAACCTCTGCTTACTTCTTCACATTGCTCTTACCTCCCACTGAACCCTTCCAGCACCCTTCCTATAATGAGTCTTGTAACTGCACCAAGCTCACCCAGATCATCCAGCACAATGTCCCCATCTCAAGTCCTTAATTACTAAGGCCTTTTGCCATATAAGGGTACATTCACTGTTTCCAGAGATTGGGGGAGGGGGGACATTATTCAAGAAATGTAGGAAAAGCAGAAACTAGAAAAAGAGAGAAAATATAAAGGGCTAGAATCCTACCAAGGCTTTTCCTCAAAGGCTTAAAAAATGTTGTGAATAAAAGAATTTCAAATGCATTATAATACATCCATACATAATCGAAATGCTATACAGCAGTTATGACAAGTGAGTTAGGTCATCATGTGTTAACATTACATGTCATAACATGTCAAGATTTTCAAGGTATGGGAACTGGGAAAAGCAATGCTAAATATGTGAGGAGATGGACTATGCTGTTATACCACAAACTGCTATTCACAGTTATCTCCGGAGGGGAAAGTGGGATCAAGTGGGGACATGAAGGGGAGTTCTCACTTGCTTTATTTTTTTAATTAGTTTCAGAGGTAGAATTTAGTGATTCATCAGTTGCATACAACACCCAGTGCTCATTATATCAAGTGCCCTCCTTAATGCCCATCACCCAGTGACCTCTCCCCCCACCCCCCTCCAGCAACTCTGTTTGTTTCCTAGAGTTTAGCATCTCTTATGGTTTGCCTCCCTTCTTTATCTTATTTTTCTTTCCCTTCCCCATGTTCATCTGTTTTTTTTCTTAAATTCCATTCATATATAAGTGAATTCATATGGTATTTGTCTTTCTCTGACTGACTTATTTCGCTTAGCACAATACCCTCTAGTTTTGAACACGACATTGCAAATGGCAAGATTTCTTTCATTTTGATGGCCGAGCAATATTCCATTGCATGTGTGTGTGTGTGTGTGTGTGTGTGTGTGTGTGTGTGTGTGTGTGTATACATATATATATATGTATATACACACCACATCTTCTTTACCCATTCATCTGTCGATTGGCATCTTGGCTCTTTCCATATTTTGGCTAGTGTGGACATTGCTGCTAAAAACATTGGGGTGAATGTGCCCCCTCAAATCACTATGTTTGTATCCTTTGGATATAAACCAATTAATAATGAAATAAAGAAACACATTGATAATACTACAGTAATAATACAGGACTTTAACACCCTGCTCACAGCAATGGACAGAGCATCTAAGCAGAAGATCAACAAAGAAACAAGAGCTTTGAAGGACACACTGGACCAGATGGACTTAAGAGATATATTTAAAGCATTTCATCCTGAAGCAACAGAATACATATTCTTCTCGAGTGCACATGGAACATTCTCCAGAATAGACTAAAGACTGGGTCACAAATCAAGTCTTGACTGGTATAAAAAGATTGAGATTATACCATGCATATTTTCAGACCACAATGCTTTAAAACTTGAACTCAATTACAGGTATTCTTACTTTCTGTTGGTGCACTTGGGAATTACTTGAGAATTTACAATATTATATTGGCATTTTGTATAATATTTTAAGATCATAGTAATTGGAAGTGTTGAAGAACAATCCAGAGAGGACAAAATGTCCTTCCCTTCCCTTTCTGATACTCCCTTTCTGGCCCCTCTGAGAAGCTTAGTCAGGTGTACCTTCAGGTCTGCATCAGTGAGCAAATGAATGGTCCCATCACACACTGACGAGATGTCTGGGGAAGGACAGATAGACACAGGCATGTCTCCCCAGAGGTAAGCATGTACGTGCTCAGTTCTCGGGCTCCAAGAAACCCCGTAGTAGGCACCTCTACACTATGTTCCATTTCCTGTAACTTTTTTCTTCAGCAGGCATGTCATAACATTCTACGGTGTTCACGTGGATCATTTCCTCCTTTGATATCCTGCCACTGTTAGTTGGATTCTAATTAGCAGCCGGTACACAACACAAAGCAAGTTCTAGAAATGTACAGTTTCCACAAGCAAACTGCTTCCCTCTTCTTATGTTAATAATGAAGATATTCCCCGTGGTACCTTGGGATGGTGTATCTGATAAAAGTCAGCAGAACAAGTGCACGTTCCAGACATTCGTGATGAATAAACAGAGCAAGCAGAGGTAGAAATAGCTCTGACACAATCCTTCACATGAATACAAATTGGTAAAAACTGCCATTTAAAAATCCCCTGTGTTTGCTCTATGAACTGAGCACACTTCACTCTCTCAAATGTTTAAGACTAAAATGGTGCCTGAATGGGATCCAGGTTAGATTATCCCCTCTGCACCAGAGGGTAGCAGCAACCAGATAGCTTGCTTCTACATCCCTTGACCTACTTTAGGAATCATAGGACTGTTTAGTGAGGGCAGCATCCACTGGTCCCTCTTCAAACCCACACACAAGCCGTTGGTCCAAACTGGCATTTACGTTTATCGAGCACTGAGGGCTGTAGCAGGTGCCAAAGCAGTCTTATATCTCACACCAGTGATGATCAAGACTCCTTGTCAAGTCTGAAGACCCATTTATAGATGAAAATGCTATCATGAAACGCGTAAGGGAGAAAAGATTCATTTTTAGCACTTACTGATTTAAAAAATATACAATGAAGAAAGCAATTCAGCAACTCTTCAATTTTGTATCTTAAAATCAAAACAGTATTTACATATATTTGAAAACCTTTGACTATTTTTGAAACTTACTTTTATGAAATAAATATCTGTGCCCCCTCAAAAAAATTCATAAATTGAAACCTTATCCCCCCAGTATGAAGGTATTAGGAAGAGGGGCATTTGGAAGGTGATTAGGTCATGAGGGTGGAGCCCCCATGAATGGGATTAGTACCTAGGAAAAGGGTCCCCACAGAGCTCCCTAGCCCCTGCCACTTCTTGTTAGGACACAAGAAGCGTGCAGTCTGCAATCCAGAAGACCCTCACCAGAACTCAGCCATGCTGGCACTCTGATCTCGGGCTTCCAGCTTCCTAAATAATTAGAAATAAATTTCTGTTGTTTATGAGCACCCAGTCTATGCACTTTGTTATACCTGCCCAAAAGGACTAAGGCACTTACTATTTATCCAATCCACAGACAACAGATCCAAGGATCTCTTGCAATATTTCCTTAGCCATTACTCCGAGTTCTCAGTCCATAACTTAGAAATCGCTACTGTAGAGTAGGCACAAGAGAAAGTGGCCTGGTTTTTGCCCTAAAGATCTTCACATTTTGTAAACTACTAGAGTCAAGAGTTTCAAGTGAAGCCAGTAGTGGATCAAAGGGTGAGAGTGGATGGAAGTCTAGAAGAGGCAAATGCAGTGGGGATGGAGAAGAAGTAAACAGAACAGGTGAGACAATGAATGGGTAAACCCTGCAGAAGTGGCCACCTGAAAGCAAGGTGGAGGGAGGGTCTCACTCAGATGCCATCATTCCTGGTTCTACTGTGGGCCGAATAATGGAGCCCTTCACCAAAATAGGGCTGGAGGAGGAGTGCATCTCAATGTCTCCCTGGGCATCTGTCTCTGTCTCTGGGCTCTCCAGAATGATCCCTCCTCACAAGTGAGACAATATTCTGAGGGCTTTTGTGGCCACAGTGTAAGACCCACTTCATGATCACCCAGGAATGAGCCAATTTCAACTCCCCTCTATTTATACCCAGGGAATCACAGCATATCACAGAATCTGGGAAGGAAACATCTTCATGGGAAGCCTCCTGTCAAAGATAATTTGGATATTCACATTCAATCCAAGGACTGTCCTGTTCTCTGATTTCTAGCAAGGCCAATGTCTTATTTGTACATGAAGAATGGCAAAGCCTTCTCTCTAAGTACTTTGCTTTACTGTTGCTCCATTGCTTGGAGGCTGTAGAAAAGAGGGCAACGGAGTTGATCATAACACCATAACGTCAGGTTGCAAACTCCACTACCTGTAGCAGAAATAAATAGTTTTACATATTTTAATGTAACAGCATTTGTGGTATCCTTAGCTACTGCCAGGTACCAGGCTACACAATTTACATTCATTCACTTCCTTCTTGGAGAAATTTTCTGGACCATCCAGTATAGAATAACCTTATCTCCCCCAACTTACTCTTCACACATCCATGAGCTAGTTTTATTTTCTTCACAGTACTGCTCACACTCTATAATGATCTTCTTTCCTGATTCCTTTATGTATCATATGCATCTACCCTCCAGCCTATAACCACCATAACCACAGGCAGAATTTGTTTGCTTATTAACCCCTCTATTCCCAGTACCTAGAAAATTGCCTGACACCCAATAGACACCTTCTTTTTTCATTTAACTAATAAATTATTCCATTTAAACTTTGTCACTACATATGGGGTAAGTACTAGTACTAAACTTGACTTTTCTGAATGTGGACACTGAAGCTAAGAAAGATTTAAAAAAAAAAAAAACAAAAAAACTTGATCAAATTGACAGAGCTACTAACGGGTGGTTAGGATTCAGACCCAAATCAGATTGGCGTTCTAGCTGGAGCTCTTAAGACGAAACTGCCTATATGCCTAACCTTGACCAGTGACTCAGTGCAGGGGCAGAGATGAGTGTGGACCACTCAGCATACCCCATCATGGCTCCTGAAAGAGAAAAGTCTCCTACCAGCATTATCTTGTTCTATAAAAGATAGTACATTCAAGGCAGGGCCCATAGAGCTGTCACAGCATTACACAGAAAGGGCTTTGGAATCAGGACAAAGGCTCACACAGCACATCTCTCTCCCCAAGTCAAACACCAATACCCAGTGGGTTGGGATAAAAACTTGCAAATCCACATGTCCAGAATGGCAACCGGAGGGATGTGTGGGAAGAAAATCCGAGGTAGTGTGGAGAGGGGGAAAGAAAGAAAAGAGTTATTGATCACACTTAATCCTTAGGTCTTCTTAGCCACAGCTTTCAGGACCACCTCATTCTCCCCCACAGACTGACTACTGGATTCTGCACCCAGCTATTTCATGAGGTTGATAAGAAGAGGAAGTTGGGGCGCCTGGGTGGCTCAGTCAGTAAAGCATCCAACTCTTGGTTTCGGCTCAGGTCATGATCTCAGGGTTGCGAGATCAAGTCCCGAGGAGGGATTCGCACTCAGCAGAGTCTGCTTCTCTCTCTCTTCCTCTCCCTCTGCCCCTCCCTTGAACCTCTCTTTCTCTCTCAAATAAGTAAATCTTTAAAAAAAGAAGAAGAAGAAGTCAAGTGACAGATGAAAGCTACTGTGAGCCTTGCACATGGCCAGGGCTCCCTAAATGGCAGCTTTTTATTATTTTTGCCTCTCCCGGAGGCAAAAGAGATGGACGCCAAAGCAACCCTGCTAACTCAAGGTTCCTATCTCTTTGGGTTTTCAATAGCAAGGGCAAATACCCTCATTTCAGTCAAAAACCATTAGCGTATTAAGGCTTGTTTCCTCTGACAATGAACACACGGTGCAGGTGAGACAGTGGGAGAGAAAAGAAATATATATTTACGTGTATGTGTGTGCCAGTAGTCACTGGAGAGTGGCTTGAGTGAAATCACTACAATGCACAAGCTGAGCCTGGGAATAAATTACATCTGAATTGCTCCCTGCCATTTACTTCAAACCCCTTCGAGATTGCTACCTCGGGCATAGGATGAGAGCAGGAAATAAGCTACCTGTTTGGAAAAGGAGAAAAATCAGCAGTTACCCTTTAATGGCTGTGAACAGAATATCTAGCAAAGGACTCCCTTTATGTTTTCTGTTTGGCAAGAACAGAACAATATCTTAAGGAGAACTTCCTCTTCGTCCTCCACCCACCCCAACCAAAGAAAAGACCTCTCCAATCAAACCTGCCACCAAATTGCTTAATTTTGAGGTTGGCTGCCAACACAGACCAGGACCCAGGTGCACTAGTCCCGCCTTCCAGCAGGAGGAGCTCTGATTGACCAGTCAACCCCAAATTCTATTTAGAAATCACCCAACTCTGTCTGCCTGGCTGAAGGTGTTATTATGAAAGCATACCCCTAGATAGCATTGAAAGGGGGAAATAGGGACACCCATACAGTTTCTAAATGTTTCTGGCACAGAGCTGAGCCAATGATGATTCCTCCTCTGTGTTCTGAAATTTGCAAACCACGTAATTGAATACCCCTTAAGAAAATAAAAAGAAAGGAGGGAAGGAAGGAAGGGAGGAAACGAGGGAAGGAGGATCCAACCAGACAAGAATTAAGTCAGGAACCTCAACTTCTCACCCGCAAGCACGTGGACAGAAAAAGGAAGAGAAGGAGAGGGCAGAGGGAAGGGGGAGGACAACAAAATCCAAATTAAAAAGGTGGCATATATGTCATAATGATAGATTTGGGCAGTGAGATAGGATTAATCAGGGGGATGTGAGCAAATTCAGGTGGACACTTTGTCATTACCCTGCTGAACTCCTTGATATTTATCAACCAAATGGAGTCACAAATGGAATCTTGGAACAAATAGGTTTGAAATGTGGGATAATGAATTGCCCTGTGGGTAGGACAACCTTCATCCCTGATGTTATGGCAAGTGGGGGCTTCCCCAGAAATGCCCCGCAGCCCCCTTCACTCTGCAATCGGCATGGCCTTCCTCTTCGATCAAGACTGTGCCACTGTTCTCCTGCTGCTTCACTTTACATGCCAGGCAGGCAGGATCTGGTACATAGGAGAGGCAAGCAAGTGGTAGTTAATCATAACTAAGTTCCCAGTAAACCTCAGACCTTGAAACTCAGCACCTAACCTAAAAGATGCTCTAGCTCGAGGAAGCTGTAGGTGTCATGTTCTACAGCTCAGCTAGCAACCTCATCTAATGCCCAAGGGTCAATGTGGCCCGTAAGAGATGGAAAGTTACAAAAGTCTCAGAATGGGCGGAGGGTTCATGCTCTGTGATGAACCTGCCACCTGCTGTCAATGAAGTCAGGTATCTGGAAACTTAATAAGGGTTTATGAAAATCAAGAAAGGATCTGGGGGCCCATCGTCAGAGAACTCAGGCAGCTAACCACACACATCTCCCTTTAAATTGGGAAGGCAGTTTCATTCCACCAAGGTAATTTGAACTTGAAATTGGGAAGTCATGTTCCTTTCCAAAGGTTAGTTTTCCCTGTGAAACTCTGTGTATCATGAAGGGGAGGGAAGCATCTGGGAATCTTCAATTTTCTATGATCTGGGGTCTAAGGAGTCACTCTAGTCTCCCAGAACTGAGGTGGGGGGGACCACAGTAGTGAGGAAGCAGGGGAGGCGAATATGGGTTTTTTAGTCTAATTCTGACTTGTCATGCGGTCAGTTAAGAAAATAGCCTGTTTAGTGGAATGTGAAATTCATGAGGATAATTATCTACTGTATTCATAAGGGGGGCTAAAAAGTGATTAAGTCTGCAACCATATTTAACTATGATGCTTAAAAAGAGGAGGCACTTAAATGCCTTTGTGGATATTTTCATTTGCAGAGTTTCAGAACATCAAAGGTTTGCAATACTCACTTGATCACATCAGTTTTAAAATATATACATAAGACTATACACCTAATGTTAAAATCTATATTATTTATATATTGCTGTAACAGCTTCAAATAACTATAAACATTTATTTGGGGTCTTTCATGAGGTCAGAGGCAAGCTGTGAGCCAGGGTCTCCCAGTCATCTGAAATCTCAACTGGGCCAGGAGGATCCACTTCCAAGATGGCACCCTCATACAGCTTACCAGTCAATGCTGACTATTGGCAGGAGGCCTAAGTTCCTTACCATGTAGACCTCCTCATAGGACCACTTTGGTGTCCTCACACCATGGTGACTGGCTCCTCCAGATGCTCATAATAGATATAACTGTATTTGCTTAAAGAAAGTAGGTATGTATGGGGCACCTGGGTAGCTCAGTCCATTAAGCGACTGCCTTCGGCTCAGGTCATGATCCCAGGGTCCTGGGATCAAGCCCCACATTGGGCTCCCTGCTGCTTCTCCCTCTCCCACTCCCCTTGCTTGTGTTCCCTCTCTTGCTGTGTCTCTCTCTGTCAAATAAATAAATAAAATCTTTAAAAAAAAAAAGAAAAGAAAGAAAGAAGGTTGATATATGTTCTCTCATTTATCAAAGTCCTAAGGCAGGTGGTATGTGATTGGCATAGTAGCTCCATGTCATGGGGTGCCTTGGATTCTTGTATCATTCTGTCCCCCCATCCTCATTACAAGAACTGAAGGTTGCCTCCTCCGTCAATAGGGCTCCTGAAGATCCAGCCATCTGTCCACAATCCAACAGGAAGTAGAAGTTAGAAGAGAAAGGCAAAAATGGGCCCATACAAATCATCTGCCTCACAGTTCTGGTTTCCAGAGTATCTGCCCAATAACTTCTGTTTCCACCTCATTAACCAGAATGGCCACATGGAGTTGTCATGGGAGCGGAGGAATTTGTATCTCAGGCGAGCATATTGCCACTCCAAAGAAAAGCAGCCTCTATAACTAAGGAAGAAAAAGAAAATGGACATTGGATCAGTAACAAATAGTTCCTGTCATATCTGTTTTGTAGAGATCCCCAGAAAGTCGTGCTATGCTACAATTCCCACATAATATTTTCATGGATTGGCATATATTTTTAAAAAACTGGTGGTAAAAAGGTCAGAGTTGAGAAGAATGGAGAAAATGGGTGGGTGAGATAAGTAGTTACAGGAGAAGAGATGTCTTGTCTTTGGTAAAAGTATAAGTTACCTGGGGAATTTTCTTACTGGAAGGATCAGAAGGTTGCCATGTTCCCTAAAGAGTTTTAATGGTTCCAAGAAATGAACTAGAAAGGACAGGTGCTTTGTAGCACTAGCCCACCATGACTGGATTATCTCTTTCCAGTGTGACTGGGGACCCATTTGAACATTAGGCTGAAATCCAAAGCTGTTTTTCCATTCTCTCTCCCTGACATTTACAATAAAAGGCTGAATTCTTTGCCTAGTAAACTGCGAGGCACTATCAATAGTGGGTGTTGGAAAATGATGCAGAAACAAACAGCACATTATTTATGCCAATGGAAACGGTAAATCACCCTTCCTTTGCACTTAAATGCCATAGCAAGTGCAAATCAAAAGTTCTCACATCTCAGAAGGAGAATAATCCTCGAGTTTCTCAGAGGAAGGAATTACCTACCTGCCTATACAGTGCAATAAATGTCCCTTTTAAAATGAAATAATTTCTGAGCTCCTCAGCACAAGACTTATGGTGAAAAAGACAGCGCCAATATTAAAATTTAATATACCCAATATTGTCGTGTAACAATAAATCAACTAGTAAAAAGCAGCAAGTATTTTTTTTTTCCTACTCCTAAAAAGAGTTACAGTGCTTTAATTTGAGTGGATGTTGGGTTACGATTATGGGTTACGATAGTGAAAAGTATGAATTTGTGTCTCTATAGCAATCAGATGGGGTTGCACAGAGCAGTTTATATAATATGCAGTATCCCACTCTGTCAGTGTCAATGAGTATTCACTTCTCTTATTAATTCAGTAGACTATAAAGATGACAAGTTTAGAAGCTGGAATAGTGATAAAGTGAAAGCTTTGAATAGTTCAATCTTTTCGGCTTCATGGTACTTTGCAAAGGTTGTCTAGTTCCATCCCTAGACTTGGGTGTGTGGAGAATGGTTTGCCTATGCATTAGAAATATGAGAAAACTCTAAGGCTTGGCGGCCAAGCTCTTCTAAGAGAGGGACTTCTCATCCGACTGCCTAAATACAAGATGGACCCTGTTCAGATCATTTCTTTCTATAACCAGAGTTTGGGGGCAGACAGACCTGATTTAAATCCTGGCTCTGCCTCTTAGCATACTGTGTGTGATCTTGGACAGGCTACTATGGCTTCTTGGGTCTCAGTTTTCACCTATAAAAATGTAGGTAAGAGGCTGAGGCATACCTTACATGAAAGGGCTGAACCTGGTGTAGGTACCAGATGAATACCAACACCTTCTTCCCAGTCCTTTCTGAATTTTAAAATCAAGACTCCAGCTCTGCATGCATTCCCACCAAATGGGTCTCTGACCTGCTTCCTTAGCTCATTATTCCTGGAAGATTAAATACATCTGTATATAAAGTAATTAATGGTGCAGGTCACCTGGTAGGGTCTCATAAATGTTAGCGCTCATCATCATCATCATCATCATCATCATCATCATCATCATCATCATGAGGGGTTGCTGGGTTCTATCTCTGGCACTGCCTGAGACCCTACCCCACAGATTCCTCATTATGGCATGAATGGGGGAACGAGGGAGAATTTTCCAACAAAGCATGACTATTTTACCTGCTAAAGAATGTTCAAAGACCCTTTTTTCAATCCTTTTATTATTGTAATTAGTTATGAAAAGGCCCAACCAAGACCCCAGGAAGCCCTGGCTTCCTGACCTCTCTGCTGTGCCCAGTTCTGATTTAAGAGCTCACGGAAGGAAGCAAAGGAAGTGGCCACAAAAGCACAAATCCAGGCAGGCGCTGATCTTAGGGCTGATGAGAACACTGCCACCTCGCCTAGAGGAGACTGCACACTTGGAGCCTCTTCAACAGACCACAGCTCTGTGGAGAGAGAACCCTCTGGAAGCTGTGCCCCATTAGCACTGGGCCAGCATCTCCCTGGATGGTTTACAGAGCAGCCACACCTTCCATCAGAGGGGACAGTGACCACACTGCCATCCAAGCTGATTTGTTAGCTAAAGATCAATCATCATGACAGACAGAAAGAAACACAGTGGAGATTAGAGCACACATAGTAAGTGTGAGCGCCTTCCCAGGGAGGGAGAGGCCAGGAGGGGTAGAGAGAGAATAATGATGGATAGGGCTAAACAGATAAAGTTCCTTTTGTGGCAATGTTACATCACTCTTCAATAGAAAATGTGATTTATTTTCCCCAAGGCTGAGGACAGGCAAGGCAATGCTCTGGGGACCTCTTTGCTGCCAAGATTGCATTCAGTGAAACATTTTTTCAACCCCTTGGGTAGTGAAAAGAAAAATAGCCAATGATCACCAGAGCAGCTACTATTTATGAAACATCGAGCACTGAGCTACGTGTACATATTCCCTCAATTTCTAACAATAATGCTGAAAGTTAGTAATATCATCCTGATATTATACCTAAAAATAAATTGAGGGCCAGAAAGTCTGGAAGTTCATAGATGTTTTTTGGGCATCCATTATGGGCCCAGCACTGACGGTTCTCTATGCTAAGGACATGGTGGTGAATATGAAAGATACAGTGCCCCACAAGTAACAGACATTCTGGTAGGGAAAAATAAAAAATAAACACTGAAACCAACAAACAGCATCATCTCAAGCACAAAATCAGTGCTTTGAAGGGAAATAGTTGATTTGTTACAGGGTGATTTGGTGGAGGGGCTCTGGGGCAGAGGCAGGGACATTTGGGTAGAGCGTTCAATAATGATGGACCAGTCATGAAAATGTGCTGGTGAGGGCTTTTCAAGCAGAATAAAGAGAGAGGGCAAAGCACCCCAGATGAAGGCAGCAAGAAGATGCAAAAAAGAAAACTAGTGTAGCCAAGGGGGCATCGGGCACTGGAAATGGGATGGTTGAGGCCACACAACACATCCAACATCATGCAGTCTGGAAGTGGCAAAGCCAGCATGTCACCCATGAAAATGTGCTGGTGAGGGCTTTTCAAGCAGAATAAAGAGAGAGGGCAAAGCACCCCAGATGAAGGCAGCAAGAAGATGCAAAAAAGAAAACTAGTGTAGCCAAGGGGGCATCGGGCACTGGGAATGGGATGGTTGAGGCCACACAACACATCCAACATCATGCAGTCTGGAAGTGGCAAAGCCAGCATGTCACCGAGAACCACCTGAGAAGGTCACAGGCAACCCGCTTCCAAGAACTGAGATTAACACACAGCAATATCCAGAGGATGGGTTTGGAGTCAGCTGGTCAAGGGTAAATCTTGACCTTACCAGGAACAACCTGTTGGACTGGTTTGGGCAAGTTCCCTGATTTCTCCATGACCTCAGTGTCTCTATCTGAAAGAGGAAATGATCACACTATTAATCCCTTCCCCAGTGAGTTATTGCAAGAATGAAAGACAAACTGTGTGGACAGCAGTACAAGCATTGAGCAAGCAAGTAGTGTTATTTTTCCTACTCACACGGATTATTCTAAAAGGACTGAAAGAGGGTTCCTGGGTGGCTCAGTCAGTTAAGCGTCTGCCTTTGGCTCAGGTCATGATCTCAGGGTCCTGGGATCGAGCCCCACTTTGGGCTTCCTGCTTAGCAGAGAATCTGCTTCTCCCTCTGCCTCTGCCTGCTGGTCCCCCTGCTTGTGCTCTCTCTCTCTCTCTCTTTCTCTCTCTCCCCCTCTCTTTCTCTATGTCAAATAAAATATTTTTAAAAATTAAAAGATAAATAAAAGGACTAAAAGAACAATTTCCTGCTCTTGCCCCAAGAGTTAGACAGGTTTTGGTTCTTGACTAGGCTCTCTCTAGAAAAAGGCAATAATGGTTCTCATTTAAGAGCTAAAGAAAACAAATTTTCCATTTCCCTGGGGACATGTCCAAATAAGACTGTTATTCCAGGTCTGGTCTCACTAAGGGCAGTGTATTAGTCAGGGTTCTCCAGTGACATAGGATATATGTAAATCTATATGGTATATAGATCTAGATCTAGATCCCATCAATGGAGCTATCCAGATTTGAGGGCCTCCAAGTGACCAAGCAGTGACGATCTTTGGCAAGGACCCCCCCCCGCCCCCGCCATTTCATGCACAGAGAAGTCAATGCCCATTTTCCTGCAGTACTTTAGCCCTAGGGCCTGGTAAGACCCAAGAGAAAGAGATTAACAAGTTACTTTTCCACAACATTGCAAAATGCAGCATCAGGACTAGAGTTGACTTAATTCAGAGAAAATATGTGGCAAGTCTTTTACCATATGTGCTTTGGAGGAATCCATCAAACACATAAAGTGCCTTAGGACAGCATCTGACCTCTGGGGAGAGCTTCAATAAATATTAGCTATGATAATGATTATAAATAATACATGTGATGCAGGACTCTCCACCAGATAGCTGTTAGTATTATATAAAAGTACAACGAATTTCCCAAGTGATGCCTGGAACAGTGTGGGCCAGAATCACCTCTTACCTGGAATCAGTCTGTCCTAAACAGTCCTTCTGAAGGAGGAGAATTTAACCAAAAGGTTGTCGTGGGTCTTCCTGCATTCCCTGTATTCGCATTTGTGACCAGTGACAAGACAGGCCCTCAGTGGGTAAGTGTCCAGGACAAATAACACTGTTTGTATTATTGTTTTGTAGGTATAATATTTTATCTTATCTTTATCCCTCTTAAATGAGATACATCTTCTTACTGCAGTCCAGCTTTTTCTCCTTTACAAATAAAGCACCAAGGGGAGCCCTGAAAGGAGCCAGGGGCCCCATAGGCAGGTGAGGTCTCTGGGTAGCAGGTGCAGTCTGGGCAGGGGCCAGAGAAGGCTGAGAGCACTGTTGTTGGCTGCTGATACCATCTTGTATTTCTTCTGGTTCTTTTTCAATGTCTCCACTCTCCACAGGTAACCAGATCTTATTGTTATTAATTATAGAAGGAAAGCTTTGGAATAGATACATCACATTTATTAAAAGAAGAAAGAGCCCTTGATCAACAATTTGACAAATGTGCAGTCAGATGTATAATTACAAGAAGAAAACTTTTTTCCCCAAGAAGAGCTGATCAGAAGCAGGCATAATTAGGTAAAAGATGAAGATTTTATAGTAGCAGCCTCAAACCCAGGACAGCACAATTGCATTCCTGCTGGCTTCGAAAGGGACTGATTCCTCCATGCAATCACCCTCCAATGCCACAAAAAAAAAAAAAAAATTGTCTAAAAATTCACACAGATGGACAACTACTTTCTAAGGCTCCCCTCTGCCTAGATTTTTCTAATTCCACTAACTCGCCTTTACTTAACGACTCTATGCCAAGATAATCTTCTGAAAGAAATCAGACTTTGGGTAATAAATAAAGGTTTATTGAGCAAACATGTTGTAAATCTTTGAAGAAAGATTTCCGTGGTTTTTTTTTTTTTTTCCCCTCCATTTATTTCTAATCAAAACCTACCCCTCATTCTCTTTCTATCTCCACCAGCACCATCTTCTTCTCGGACACAGCTGAGGGTCTAGTCCTGACGTGAATCGGAAGCTGGGAAAATAATCCACCCCACTCAGACCCTCGAGTCCCCCAGGCAAGAGACAGAAATGAAACCCTTGAGAAGCCTTGAGACTAGAGATATGACAGTAAAACACAGCTTCTCCTCCACGTTACCCACCCTTCAGTCAGCCATGACATCCCTGTGGGCTTATAGGAGACAGAGAAGGGGTTGTTCTCTTGACATTTTTTTACTTAGAGCCAAGGAAGAACAAGAGGATTGGTTTGAAGATACTATTGTCACTATGACCCATGACACCTCCATCCCATAAACCATTGTCCACTCTGCGCCAGGCACACATAGTGACGCGGTGACAGAGACCAAGTCCTCCCAAGGGAGTTCTCCGAATCATGTCAGAAGCCGCTGAGAAACACACCCTGCCATGCCCTGTGCCTAAAATAATTATGGGGTGTGGACGAGATTCTGGGGAGCACAGAGAACATTTCTGTGGACACTGCTAGGCTCTGAGAACCGAGAGGGGTATGGAGCAGGGTCCCCAGTCACGAAAACAAAAATGAAGACGGGGCAGAACAAATTTTAGCAAAGCGAAGAGGACAGAAGAGGAGAAATGAGGTGACGACAAGGCAGCGCAGAATGAAACCTACACACCAAAAGTTGAGCCACATCAAAATGGCCCCTGATTGAGTAAGACTCTGGGAGAGACGACCTAAGGAGAATAAAGAAACCTCCCGTTATAAAAGGAAATTTCTTTTTGTGACTCCGGGTATAAGCTTGGGAGACCGGGGATTTTTGATCCCACAGTTTGGGTTTTGTTTTTGTTTTTGTTTGATCCCACAGTTTATTTTGTTTTGTCTTGTTTTTTTGTTTTGTTTTGATCCCACAGTTTATTTTGTTTTGTCTTGTTTTTTTGTTTTGTTTTGATCCCACAGTTTATTTTGTTTTGTCTCGTTTTTTTGTTTTGTTTTGTTTTGATCCCACAGTTTTGAAGACAAGCTGAGCCCTGCATTCAAGGGAAGAGGTGGGTGTTCCTGAGTATCTGGTCCCCGAGGACACCCCACAAGCCCTGCAGAAGACATGGAGGCCCACCACTGTCTTTGAAGAGGTCCCGGCACTCATAAAAACACAAAGCAGACTGGCACCAGGTCAAGAGGAACAACTGGAGGTCAGGCACTCCAACTGGGAGGCCTCGAGGCAATAATCGCGTAAGACACCCCTTTATAACTTCTTGTGGGTCTATCTTCCTTGCCAGACATGGGCTCCTCAAGGACAGAGAACACACCTTCTTTAATCTCTGAATTTTCAGAACCCCTGTGGGCATATGATAATATTCAATGTTAAATATATGAATAGGTCACTTCATAATTTCCACAGGGTTTTCATGTGATGTATGCACATTTAACCCCCATGAGTTGGGTTTTAGAAATTCCATTTTCAAATGGATAGCTGGAGGTTTGGAGAGATGAAATGTCTTTTCTAAGATGGCACAGCAAGGGATAACAAAGCTCCCTGTGACCTGTCTTCCCTAGAAACTTGCCCTCCCTCCACCAACAACATCCACCCTGTGGAATTCCAGGCTTGGACTGTGCAAGATCGGTGCCCAAGGCCCGGCCCTCCCTCACCCTTCCTCATTCACACACTCACCAAGCAAGAGTTCAAGAAGCTTCTGTGTACAAGAGACTGAACTAGACACTGCACGTACCACTGTGAATCAAAGTCCCTCTTGCATGGAGCTTGCATTCTAGGAAGGAAACCGAGAGTAGGCAAGAAAGGACATACGTGAACAAGTAACCTCAGCAGGTATCAGGAGCTACAAAAAAACCCACTCTCAGTTGTGATCGAGTGTCCCTGAGGAGGACAATGCAACTGGGAGTGAGCTGGACGATCAGAAGAAACGGGGAAGAGGCGATGGGGAAGGGGCATGAGCAGCCTGGCACCCGGCAGCAGGGCCTCTGAAAAATGATCTTCCCATACTTTCAGTCCCTGAAAGCCATTCAACTCCCCAGCACAGGAACAGAAGTGCAATAGTTAGGAGACTACTTCCGTGGTTCAGAGAGCAGATGCCGGTGGCTCGGATGAGGAGGGTGGTGGTGGAAATAGAGAGGATGAGAAGGATCTGGGATGCATTTTGGAAGTAGAGTCAAGAGGGGTTACTAAGGGCTAGACTTGCTCATTATTGTCACTCCCTAGAATGTCCTCTCCCTAGTAACTTTCTGTCCCACTGGTCCTCAGGTGTCCCTGTGTTTTTGAACAACCTTATTGAGATTTCATATACCATACAATTCACCCATCTGAGTATAGAATTCAAGGGCTTTTAGTATACTCACAAAGTTGTACGTCCATCACAGCAATCAATGCCAAAACACCTTTGGCAGGAATCCACTCCCTGTCTTTATAGATTTTATAGATTTGCCCATTCTAGATATTTCATAAAAGGAAATCACACAACATTTGAGCCTTTGTGATTGACTTCTTTCACACAGCATCATGTGTTCAAGCTTCAACCATGTTGTAATATGCATTGGTGCTTTTCTATCTAATGTCAAATAATATTCCAGTGTATAGATGCCATGTTTTAATTATCCACTCATCATTTGAGGGACACTTGGGTTGTTTTCATGTTGCAGCTATTATGAATAATACTGTTCTGAACATTCATGGGCAACTTTTTTTGTGTGTGAGCCTATGTTTTCATTTCTCTCAGGTAGAGAGACCTAGGAGTGGAATTGCTGGATCATATGGTAACTCGATGTTTTACCTTTGGAGGAATGGCCAGGCTGTTTTCCAGAGTGGCTGCACCATTTTACATTCCTACCAGTAGTGTGTGAGTGTTCTCGGGTGTCACTTTGAAGCATTTCCCCACCTCTTTTCTCCAAGCATGTTACCCAAGTGGAGTGAGATGCTTCTTCCATTTTTACCAATACCCCATGCAAATCCCTATGGCAGTTCCCTTCATGCTGTGCTATCTTCACTAATTTTCTGAGCTCTCTATGGCTGTCTTTAACAGGGACTGTCTCTTTCACCTCTTCATTCCCAAGATGTATTTCCTGGCACATGGCTGATTTCCAGCCTCCTCCATGAGTGGGTCAAAGAGGCACTCCGGATTCATTGAAACACTCCCAGGTACTTTGAAGCCAGTCAACAATAGGTCTGAGGTCTTCAGGGATGCTGAAAAAATCAAAACACAACCTGAAAGCAAGCTGCTCCAGAACTGAGGCTAGAGGGGAAAAAATTATCGGCTTCTGTAGCTGTCTTCTGACAGATGTTATAAATGAGTAATTTATAAATGTGCAATTTACAGGATATCTCTGACAATGCCCAGAATGCTGATTCAGAGAGAACAGGGTGAGTAATGAGATTTTTATGGGACAATGTGTGCAAGTTTGTTTGGAATATGTAGTATTGGTTTCTCGGCAATCACTAATGGCTTCCCTGACCACCCCCAATCCCTGGGGCAAAAAGTCAGACAGGATCCCAATAATACAATTTAAATAATTATTTCATATCTGACAAGGCCTACTCTTTGGACATGATCACTTGACCTGGTTTTTCTGGGCAGTCCCAATAAACCCAGATGGGCAAACAATCCCTTAAGAAGTTGTTGATGTTTTGAAAATCTATTTAACTTCCACAGCTTGGCTCTGTATCCATTTCCACCTGTCTTCATTTATGAGGCCACATTTGCATGAAAACAAGATCTTTGTTTTATCCAAAACGCATTCTTAAGCTTAGGGCATCCTGAGACTCTTCTTATTATAGAGACTATGTTGGGGCTGATGTGAAGCTCAGAATAGAATAACTCATCAGAAATAAATAGATCAGTGAATAAGCTCAGGTGCCAGGGCCAGTTCCACCACTGAGTCACAGTGGAAATCTCGTCGCAAAATAACGTTTTTTTTTTTCATGTATAACAAAAGGATTGAACAAGAAGAGCAGTTCCCAGCATAGGGCTCTAGGATGGTGGAGCTCCTCAAAATAGGCTTTTTGATTTTTAAAACTTTATAGAAAACACAAACGTTCCCGACAAAGCCCACCTAAATATCTAAAACATTTCCAACTGACATCTAATAGTCTAAACTTATTTCAAATAAATCTAATTTTTTTCCCCACCAAATCTACTTTGTCCCAGTCTATCCACCCTCACTCACTGAAACGATCATTCACATCACTATTTGAGCCAAAAATCCAACAATCATCTTTGACTTCTCTCTGGCCCTTACTCCCCACATTCAATTTGTCAGGAAGTCCTATCAGCTTTACTTCCAAAATACATCCAACCATTTCTCTCCATTTCCACTGTCTCTGCACCAGCCTAAGCCTATTAACCTCCAGACACTCTCCCTGCTCCTTGGCGATGCATTACCCCATGACAGTCCATTCTCCACACTCCAGTCTGGGGCTGCACTGCCTCAAACCTCTACAGTCATTCCTTCTGCCTTGAGTGTGAAACCATCCTCTCTGCAGTGGCCCACAAGTCCTCCCTCCCGACCCTACCCCCTTCCAGTCCCCCATCACTGTTTTCCATTCTCACTGGCCTTCCTTCTATTTCTAGAAAATGCCAAGCTCTTTCCCTCCTCCAGGTTGTATTAGCTGCACCCCCTTCCTGAATCTTTCCTGCAGATCCTAAAGGGCTGACCACATCATTTGGCTCTGGGCTCTGATGCCACTTGCTCATAGGGTCTTCAGCCCATCCAGCTCATATCAATTGCTCTTTGGATCTAAAACTGGTAGAGCTCCTCTAACATCACCACCATCATCCTCCCACAGCCTTCATCTCCCTTTCATTTCATTTATTACTATCTGAAATTAAATGCAATATTTTTAGTTAAATCAATGTGTATTTTTTATTTTACACTAGAACAGTGCTGGTCAAAAGTTTTCAACTTGGTTTTTAAGCACTGATTCTCTTGGCTGATCTAAACTCTGATTGGCAGTAGCATATGACTTTGATCCTTAAAAAGGAGAAAAAATACTTGATCATAATAATCATGATGATGACAGCTATAATTTATTGATACCTTACCATGCGCCAGGCATTGTGGTAAGTATTTTATGGGCAAATACTCATTTGGGCATATGGGCAAATCTCTCATTTAAAGCTCACAACAAGCCTGGTACATAAACACTTTCTTAAGTATTACTGTGTTCACTTTATAGATGAAACAGTTTGAACGCACAGAGACCAACCAAGTGCCTATGGGCTTCATGAAGAAAGGCAAGAGGACCAGGTCTGGAGCCCATGTTGTCTGAACCCAAAGGCCCTGCTCTTAATCATTACAGTATTCTGAGTTTCCTCGTAGTTGTAATTTAATCAATTTTTTCTTCTTCGAATTAAGTTTCTAGGTAATAAAAATATCATTATCTGAAAAAAAAATTCAGAAATGTTTTAGGACTATTTACAAGTGCCATTGGAGTCTGGCTGGTCCCAAACTGGGGGTCCTTATCCAACATGGCAGATAACTGATCTGTTAGCTCCCCAAGTCTTAGATAGCACTCAACCAACTTCACAACCACCATGTTGCTAATTTGTTCATTTCCCATGAGAAAACAGCTGTCAAGTGGTTATGAGAGGAATGTTTGGGGATCAAGCCATTCTCTCTCTGTAGACAAATCCACCCAGGGAGCAAGATCATCAGCAGCAGTTGACCAGGCAAAGATCAAATAAGGCAGGTGATGAGTGTAAAGATGGTAATGGCTGACACTCCTGATTGTGCAGGGATGGGAGTTGGAGGTGGAGTGCCTCTCCTATAGAACAGACCTGGACAGGTGCTGCCTCTCTTCAACTTCTTTCTGAAAGGCATTTTCCTCCTTTGCCTGTGCTGGTGCCTACAGTCCATTTCTTATTATGTCTTAGCGTAGAAAACATTTTCTTTCTAAGATGACTTTGCACTTTCTCACACTGATCTAAGTCAGTTTTATAGTTTAACCCAGGGAACATCTTACCTATTTCAAATTCTTGTGAGGCACTTTGTGGACCCTGTATTCTATCTACAAAATAGTACTGGTTGGTCTTAAATGGGAGGGACGGGAAGTGGAAAAGTCTCACCTGATGATCGAGGTGCTTCTCATACTCAATTCCAAGCCTTAAATGAGCAAGAGGGAAAAAATGTTTCTTTCTCTTTTCCCTCTTTTCCCTTCAAAGGTTTAAATCTGACACCAGCAATAAGGCATCGTCTGCTTGTAATTCTGTCTTAATTCATCACTTACAACAGCTGATCTTACAAACTTCCCTGCTTGTACAATAACAGAGAAAAATTGATGGGCAGTTAGGACAAAGGTTTTGCCAACTGCTATTGCTTTTGCACCAGGATTGCCCGTGAGCGTGCTTTTTCCTTTCACTTCTCTCCCTAAGCCATCACATGAACTAAAAGCCATAGGGAACCTGGCAGAAACATCTCAGGCAAGGTTTTATTTTCAGGAAGTCCCAGAGCCATGTCTTCAGGATAGCCTCGGGGTGAGTGTTCTCTGCCCCATTGCTATGAGGGAACATTTCCTTGGTAGTGGCAATATGTAGAGAAACAAAATCTTGGAAAAGAGGTTACCCTCTGAGAATTAAACTAGTAAAATACACGGCATGATTGTGATTAGCCATCTGTGAGCGTAAAGCAAAAGACAGCCTGTAAATGTGTCACTGAAGAATTTGCAGACACCCAAACCTCCAATAAAGATGATGGGAATAATCTCAGGGAGATGAGTCTGGAACTTGACAGCAATTTAGAAAGCAGAAAACTAATCAATTGCAATGTACTTTGCCTAAGAAAAGCTTGGGGAGGGCATGAAACTGCCACTCCAAAGAGCATTTAACACGTGCTCCCCAGAAGCACTGCCATCCTGAGCCAAGGGGAGAGTGAGCCCCAGAAAAACATCCTGCATCTTCCTAGAGCATCACTTTTACCTAAAAATCCTGGAAATTATATCAAACATGAAAGTTTTATAGAGTGGATAACTGGAAGCAACATTTTGTGAAACCTGAAGTTTACAACTGACAAGAAGAAAAGATTTTTCTGCTGCTGTCCCCAAGTCTCATCTGCACACTGGTAAGAAAGCCCTGCCTAAAATGTCCACCTGCTTGTTACTTTTTTTGTTTAAGATTGCCACAAATTCACTCCTTCTCTCATTCATTTTCCGCCCCCCCCCACCACCACCACCATAACACTGACCAGAATTGTAAGATCCAGAGCAAACGCTATCAGCTGACCCAAGTCAAAAGCCAAGTCCTTGCCTAAAATTTCAATGTGGTGTATCAATCAACATCCAGTCAGGAGAAGTAACCGTACCGGTAATTTGAACAGTGAGAATTTCATATAAAGAACTGTTAACTAGGGCATCTGGGTAGCTCAGTTGGTTAAGCGTCTGCCTTGGGCTCAGGTCATGATCCCAGGGTCCCGGGATCAAATCCTGTGTCAGGCTCTGTGCTCAGCGGGGAGTCTGCTCCTCCCTCTCCCTCTGTGCCTCCCCCCTGCTTGTGCTCTCTCTTAAATAAATAAATAAATAAATAAATAAATAAATAAATAAATAAAATCTATTAAAAAAAAAAAAACTGTTCACTAGTAACAGGGAATTGATACCTGTGGGGTAAGGAGCACATGAAAGCGGGATTGGGCCCAACTGGCCTTGCCTGTTCATTTGTTGCTGTCTGTGGCTGTTTTCTCACTACAACATTGCATTGAGTAATAGAGACCCTGTGGCCCATGAAGCCTTAAGTATTTATTCTCTGGCCCGTCCCAGAAAAGGTTTGCAAACCCTTGCTCTAGAGAATACAATAGCAGATAAAAGAGAGAGCCACTACCTCTAAGGCTGAGACAGAGCACTCCCCCCACAAAAAATAGAACAATCTGAGAAAAAAACCACCCCATCACACCAGGCTGAGACTCAGACAGCACTTGAGGAGTTGTGACTAGTACCCTCTGGATGGCAGGGAAATTCACTGAAGTACCGTAAGCCCATGCTGGCAAGTTGAAAACTGCCCTCGGGACTGTAATGGGACTCACCAGGAAGCCCCCATTGGGGGGGCCCTAGAACTCACTAGGAATTCACAGATGGGTAACTGTGAAACTCACAAAAGTGTTTGTGTCACTGGCGGCCCCACATGCCTTTGGCAGCCTCATACCATAGGAGCCAGAGATAAAAGTACAGGGGAACCAGGAAGAGGAATCCCTTGCCCCCCCACAGTGTCCCCCCAAAGTCCCCTATTGATGAAGCCAACTATCAAGCCATCTGGTAAAACCCGAAATATTTACAGGATACAGCTCCAATATCAGAAACAGGGCAAAGAAGCATGAGTTTGGAACTGAGAACCAACACATGGGGTGCCAGTACATATGTAATATGTTAAAAGAAAATTTTCATAATTTCTGTTGATTATTGCTATTGCTATATTGAAAGTAGAATTTTAGAAATGCAGCTAAGTTAAAATGGAGGTATATAACTCTTCCTTCTCCTGAAACCCACTAAAATGGCAGTAAAGGATTTTTTTTTAGTATAAAATTCTAATGAATAAAGACAGTAGGAGGCACACTTAAAGAAATTTTCATAATTCAACAAATTTTAGGAAGATACAAAGAAAATGGAGGGAAGCATGCTAAGTGACATAGAGTGGTAGCAACTATAGCTGAAGATGCCTGCAGAGGGGATGTAAGCCAGTTCACCCCACAGGACCTTAAAAGGAACAGATAATGGAGGCAGCAGGCATCATAAAAGTTAGGGATGAAGAACAAGGCTGAAAACATGGTACATTAGTTTGTTTGGGCTGTCATAACAAAGTACCACAGACAGGAGGCTTAAACAAATTTATTTTCTCACAGTTCTGAATTTAGAAGTTCAAGATCAAGATGTTGGCAGGGCCAATTTCTTCTGAGATCTCCTTCCTTAGCTTGTAAATGGCTGTCTTCTGCCTGTATCTTCACATAGTTTTCCCTCTGTAATTGCCTGTGTCCCAGTTTCTCTTCTTAGAGAGGGAGGGAGGGAGAGAAGGAGGGAGGGAAGGAAAACTATGAGCTTAGTGAATAAGCTAGAAGGAATAAAATTGGAGAGATAAGAAAAGACATTGCAAATATAAGAAGATGGGATGCTTATAGGCATGTGTTAAGGAACAACAACTGGAAAATTGTTAGTCAACATAAAAAATGTAACACCAAGTTTGATGGATAAAAATTAAGGAACATTTTGGTAAATAGAGCAAATAAAATCAAAAGGTGGGACTATGAAAAGAAAAGAAACAGAATACTAACCCAGGAAATCCAAGAGATTAATAAAACAGAGGAAAAAAATGGAAAGAAAGTTATTTTCAAATTCATACCAGAGAACACTTTCCAGAGCTGAAGGATATGAGAATCTCCAGACTGAAAGAACAGCCCTCTGTCCAGCACAATGAATGAAATTTCAAAGCACCAGAGAGTAAAAGAAAAAAAAATCCTGTAAATTTCTTTGTGGGTGGGAGGAAAGGTCACTGACAAAGAGTATGGAATGGAATAATATCAGATTTCTTGACAACAAATCTGGAGGTTAGAAAGCAATGGAAATATAATTTCAAAATTGTGAGGCAAAATGATTTGCAACCTAGCATTATATACCCAGCCAAATTATCAACTAAGTAGGAAGGTAGATTAGAAACACAAACGCAAGACTTTAAACATACAATTATCATGATGAACGACTTTCCAGGAGTACAGGAGCATGTGCTCCAGCAAAGTGAGGGAGTGAATGCAGAATGAGTTTCCTAGGAAACAGGGGATCCAACAGAAGGACACAGGAAAGGAAATCTGTGATGAAAGCCACGCAGCATGCCTAGGAAGAAAGTGTCCACACGGAAACCCAAGAGAGGACACATTTGGAGAGAGAAACCCAGGGGAAAAATAATTAGCTGTTAGATTATTTTATTTGTTTGACCATTTGGAAAATAATATTGATGGATATATAAGAAAAAAATGGTGGAGCATGAAAAATATTAAATAGAAGCACACAAAAACAGCAGCAAATGAAAAAATGAGGTAAATATTAATTCTAGGGAAAAAACAGTATATAAGAAAGAAGATAGATCTATGACACAATTCTTGGTTATTAATTTTTTTCATGGTCATAATAATGTCAATCCTGATGGCTGATTTGATCAAAACTTGTTTGTATCATTAGAACAAGAGTGTAGGAAGAGAAGGTGGGTGGGGTGGGAGGTGCGGGAGAATGAGAGTTAAACCCTCGTCTATCGTAACAGAATGTCAATACATAATGCCTACAATGAATAAGCTAATAAATGACACAGCAAGTGTTTTATTTAGAAATAGGAAGGTAAGTATAAGAAAGCAAGACCTGGAAGAGTTGAAGGTGGTTGCCTGCGAGGAGTTGGAGTAGAGAACAATTAGTTGGGGACTTCTGTTTTACATTATAAGCCATTGAATACTTGAGTTTCAAACTGGTACATGCATAACTTTATAAAAAACTGAATTTAAGAAACAAAGAATTGGGCTTGAAAGTTGGAGTGGGAGGTGACAGGCAGCTACCTGGGAACTGAAGAACCTCTGGACCCTGAAAAATATTGGAGTGGCTAGTGGACTTCCTGCAGCTCTGTGGAAAAGGGGGATCATGTTATTTTAACTGTGTATGTGAAAAGGAAAAATGAGGCCAGCAGACTGAAGGACATAAGAATAATTGGGTTAAAAGCTGAACCCAGAATTCATGAGCTTTAATAAATCCTAGGGTCCTATATGGCTAAATTTTTGCAGACTAGTAATCAAAAGTAACTCCATTCAAGAAAGCATGAATGGAAAGTTAGTTCATAATCCACCACAACCATTTTGAAAAACCTTCCTCCTGTCTTCACGTCTCTGGCTCTTCTTAATGGCTTTGGATCCGGCAAGTCAAGCCCTCTCTCTGCACCACATACCCTTGATCCTGAAGATTGACATGGCTTCTCTCCTTTCTCTCAGTCTATGGCCTGTCCCTCTTCACATATTTTTTACATTTTAAATTCGCTAAGTAAGCTGGCAAGAACTTTTTTGCATTTAGCAGAATTGAGGAAGAAAGAAAACCATAACAAGGTATTAAATCTTGTCCTTATTCCCCACGCATAGAATTTCCTGGGTGAAAATTGAAGGTGTGGAGAAAAAATTCTCACCATCTAGCCCTCTCTTTTATGTGATTTCTCCAAAGGACTGCCTTGGTATGCTTTCACTTCTGGGATGATTTTGTGGAACTTCGAGCAGATAAATGGAAAACCAGACATTGTCTGTGTGCATGAGTGAGATACCCAGACCCCTGGGCTCAAGTAGTCACGACAACATAAGCTCCCTGAGGGCAGGAATTCTTGTCTGCTTTGTTCCCTGCTGCACCCCCAGGGCCTAGAGCCTGCCCAGAACTAGGTGCTCAGTAAGTTGTTAAAAACTTGAACCTCCAGCAGTTAGCATCCTAGTGATGTCAACACCTGTCTTTCTAGGTCTCACCAAGCAGGTACCTTCTCCCTGCAATGATCTAGTTAGTGACAAGGCAAGTGTTTGGAAAGAGGTATTTCTCTTGTAAACTAAGAAATTGGAGTGCCAGGCTCTTCGTCAGCCTCATAAGCTGGTTGTTATAAGGCCATTTCCCACCACATTCCTAATATGCTAAGAGAATCTGGTCTCTGAGTATGCACTGCCAGCTATGTGACCTCAAACCAGGGTGAATTCACCTAGGAAATGCCACGTAAGGGTCCCCTTGCAACATGCCAGCTTCCCCCAGTGATACCCCCAGCTTAATATACAGCCTAATGTTAGAGAACTAGACCCCTGGGCTGGGAACCATGAGACCCAGAACCAAAAACCAATTACAGAGCCCCTCACTCTAGAGAGCATGGGATTTAACAGGCAGGACCTGGTAGAGGTGCAGGGGAATTACTCTGAGAACACACAGCAGAAGAACAGAATCACAGAGCTACCAAGCCTTCAGCATGTGGGAGGAACCAAGGGCTCCCATGTCACTGAGAGAAACATGGCGGGGCAAGTCAGTCTACATGGGTGACTCCGGTAAGACTCAACTAGATATGACCTTTAAGGGCACAACAAAATGACACAGGGAATTTGAAAATGCATCTCTGTACAGATGCAGATGACCCACAGACACAACTAGAAACAAATGATTTGACATGGAGTTCCCTGACTCTGCCCTGGGATGTCTCAACTTTGCTTCCCAAGGGTAGAGAGCACACCACGCGTCTCCCAGAAAGGAAAAGTCAAGGGAAAGAATTTCCCACTGTAGCCTGGTCTCCTTTGTTATTTTAGGGCCTACTGTCATCGAAGCCATTTCAAAAATCTGAAAAGAAGTCTTATGTTCAAATTCATAATGTTGACCAAAGAGATTTGCCTTTATTGTGCTCATAAATCATTCATACCTCCTTAATAACAAAGAAATTATTTGTAATTTTTATAATGCTTTTTTCTCTTTCTTCCCAACAAGCGGAAATGAGAATAATATTTTATGTTAATAGGAACAAAATGTTCAAAATGTACACACTGTATAGAAATCTTATAAAATGTTTCATTGGAAACATTTTTTAACCAACAAAGGAAATGAAACACAAAAAGCCACATTAAAAGAACACTGATTTTTACTTTAACGAGGAACCTGAGTGGAGTGGATTATGGGAGAGTGGATAGGAGCCCTGGGAGAAAATCATACTCCTTGGGGCTCATGTGGTTGGGGGCTGTCCCAGATCCCAGCAGGAAGTCCAGCCCAGCTCCCAGGGGTACTCTCTGCTGGTCAGCCCGTTCCAGAATCCAGGAAAGTTTCCCTGAGTGGGGTCAATACTCAGCCTCCAGGGACTGACGCAGATATTGCAGTATTGGAAACTATCTCTCTCCACCAGAAAGATGTCCAGACTCCCTGGATCAGGCAACTGCTCCAGGGATCCCAGGAAATCACTTGGCTCCACTGAAGGGTTAATAGTAAGGGGCAGGGAGGAGTTAAAGTAAAGAATAGGGAGCACTGGCAACCCATCAGAACCCACAGCATCAGGGGGCAGGACTGGTGAGAAACAAGAGTCGGAGGGAAGAAAGTCGTTTCTTTGGCGCTGGCCAAATGGCCTGTGGTTATTACAAACACACTGGAGAATGCAAAGGTGTATGCACTGCGGCAAGACAGTCCTCAGGCAGTGACACCGTGGTGTGAGGTGACCAGGCTTCCCAGCTTCCAGAGAGATTTATGACCCGCATTTTCGGATCGCAGCACATTTCTGTGGGAATAGCCACCCGGAGTCCTAGAGGCAAAGCTGAGGGGGCTCTTGAGCAATGCCGGCAGGACCTGACCACACAAGAAATAGAGATGAGCCCTCTCCTCCCATCCACCCCACCAAAATACCACTCACAAGTTACTAATCCTAGAATATCCAAAATGCTTTGGAATAGTCTCATCCTTGTTAAAATGCTTACCAAGATATTTACAGCTTATGCAATGAGCAAATCGCAATTTTTAAAGAGCAGATTCTGATCAATGAGAAAGGGAAAGAAGGGAGAGGAAAATACATTCTTGAGGACCCACCATCTGTCAGTTTCCTTGCCTGGTGCCTTTCGTATTTACTCATTTGGGTCTCACCATAGCTGCTCCGCATAGGTATTAATTCCTGACCTGGTTATTTTTGATTGTTTGTTTGCCAGCTTCATTCATTCTGCATGTACCCATCTTCTGCCCTGTTGAATGTATCACCCAGGCTTCTGTTCTTGGGTAAGGACTGGCCCATGGTAGACACCGATATGAGATCACGAGGCAAGAGGAGAGAGAAAGAACAGGTATTTCTTCCATATTCCCTCCATGTTTTCAAGAAGCATTTCTCTCTGCAGCTGTTTTCCATTATAGGCTCTTTAATATTTGACTCTTATGCTATTGCTTGCATTACTCTGATAAAAATTCATTTTCAGAAATGTATTAGGCTATAGGGAGGAGGCTGGAGAGAGAGGTGACAGATAGCTACCTGGGAGCTGAAGCACACCCTGGGGAACCTCGAAAATGAGGCGGCTTATGGGGGACCACACTACATCACACACAGGCTCCTTGATTCAGAACCACACGTAACACAGGGAGGTGGCAAGTGTCTTCTACCTTTCTACATATTAGGGCAGTTTCCCTGTCTTCTTGCTTGGGGAAGTTTTGATCTCTTCTCTTCATTGAGGAGTGTTAAACCTGATCAACCTATAGGGCATAGAGCCCCTTCACTGTCTGCTTCCAGGAAAAGCAGATCGTTGTCTGATAAATAGAAAGGCTGTTTCTAGCCCTGATATCTGGGCTCCATTCAGATTCTGTCTGTTACCATGACTCATTAGACTACAGATAATCTCATGAAATATAAAGGATGATCCGTGCCTACTTGTCTCTTTGTTCCTACTACAACAGAGCAAAGTCATTGCTTGGTTCATTAATAAAATTAAATAAAATTTAAAAGAACACTAAGCATGGATTTTTACTGCCCGTAGAAATGGCACAAAGTCAACATACCACATAAATAGTGAGAACGCCTCCTGTCTTCATATCCCCCGACATTATTACCCAAAGTGCGTTATATTGAAAGAGGGTAGTTCATATAAACTATAATTTTCCATTTATTATACTCCTTTTATTTTGAATTTGAGGGGCCTGTTGTTTGAGACATGCTCTTTGATGTCCATAAATAACCACCAAGCTCCTCTGACATTAACAGAGCAGCTGTTAATCTGAAAAAAATTGGCCCCATTGAGGAAGCCATCAGAATTTTACTGTGCAAAAATCAATAGCTGTGAATGGGAGCTCTGGCACGCAGTGAACCAGCGAGGAGACATTTCACCGGGGTAATGGTCCCTCCCCAGCTGGGACTGCCCCATGCCCTGACCTTCTGGTAGGTGAGATAAACCTGGCTGGAAAGTAAAATTCTATCAGTGAGAAAAGAAATAGCAGCACATTCACAACTTTGCTTAAAGCATGGGACCTGAATCAGCAAGGATTGTGTATCCCGTCACTCTATCCTTAGGAAGCTTAAGAATAAAGCCTACATATATTGTGTTTTATAAATAAAAGAAATTTGATATACCTTTTTTTCCTAAAAAGCAGCTTTATTAAAGGTACAGAGTAAAATGCTATCAAATGAGCTAGAGTAACCACAATTACATTGAACCAGAAATTTCTGAGAAAGCACTTAACTAAAGCTCAGAAAAAATTAATGTTCCTAATGATAACCCAGTGACCCAGAGGCACCACAAGATCCGAAAGAGCTTTCTAACTCAACTTCTTCCCTGTAGAGTTTTCCTGCTGAGTCTGTATTGTAACTTCTCAGTTTTTGATGAAGTCATAATTCTCTGACAGTTGGCAAAATCCTGCTTCCATACTAAACAGAGAATGTTAATAATCTGTGCAATTAATTCTTGAGCTAGGTTTGTGAAACTTTACTTTCCAAACTTTTTAAGTGGATAAGTTATAGATAAACATAGCCAAGTTAAATCAGTCCCTGTGAGTGTCAATTAAATCTCCTTTTTGATGGTATATCATCATAAGTAAAATGGTTAATTTTATGTATCAACTTGACTGGGTCATGAAGTTCCCAGATATTTGGTTAAATATTATGTCTGGGTGTGTCTGTGAGGGTATTTCTAAGGAGATTAGACTTTGCACAGCAAAGGAAACAGTCAACAAAACTAAGAGGCAACCCATGGAATGGGAGAAGATATTTGCAAATGATGTTACAGATAAAGGGCTGATATCCAGGATCTATGAAGAACTTCTCAAACTCAACACCCAAAAAACAAATAATCAAGTCAAAAAATGGGCAGAAGACATGAACAGACACTTCTCCAAAGAAGACATACAAATGGCTAACAGACACATGAAAAAATGTTCAACATCATTAACCATCAGGGAAATTCAAATCAAAACCACACTGAGATACCATCTTACACCAGTTAGAATGGCAAAAATTAATAAGGCAGGAAACAACAACTGTTGGCAAGGATGTGGAGAAAGGGGAACCCTCTTACACTGTTGGTGGGAATGCAAGCTGGTATAGCCACTTTGGAAAACAGTATGGAGGTTCCTCAAAAAGTTAAAAATAGAGCTACCTTATGATCCAGCAATTGCACTACTGGGTATTTATCCCAAAGATACAGATGTAGTGAAAAGAAGGGGTACATGCACCCCAATGTTCATAACAGCAATGTCCACAATAGCCAAACTGTTTGGAAGGAGCTGAGATGCCCTTCAACAGATGAATGGCTAAAGAAGATGTGGTTCATAGATACAATGGAATATCACTCAGCCATCAGAAAGGATGAATACCCACCATTTGCAACAACATGGATAGAACCAGGGGGGATTATGCTAAATGAAATAAGTCAAGCAGAGAAAGACAATTATCATATGGTTTCACTTATTTGTGGAACGTAAGGAATAGCACGGAGGATATTAGGGGAAGGAAGGGAAAAATGAGGGGGGGAGGAATCAGAGAGGGAGATGAACCATGAGAGACTATGGACTCTGGGAAACAAACTGAAGGTTTTGGAGGGGAGGGGGTTGGGGGCATGAGGTAGCCCGGTGATGGGTATTAAGGAGGACACATACTGCATGGAGCACTGGGTGTTATGCACAAACAATGAATCATGGAACACTACATCAACAACTAATGATGTAGTGTATGGTGACTAACATAAAATAAAAAAGAAAAGAACAAAAGCAAACAAACAAAAAGAATTTGAATTGGTAGGCTGAGTAAGTAGATTTCCCTCCCCATAAGGGGGGGGAGGGGGCATCATCCAATCCTATGAGGGCCTGTATAGAACAAAAGGGTGGAGGAAAGGGAAATTTGCTCTCTCTCTAAGTTGGACATGGTTTTCTCTTGCCCTTGTACTGAGACTTACATTATTGGCACTCTGGGTTGTCAGAACTTTGGGATTGAGCTGTAACTTACACCATCAGCTTTCCTGGGATTCCAGCTTGCAGATGGCAGGTTATCAAATTTCTCAGCCTTCATAATCATCACATGAGCCAATACTTCATAATTAATTAATTAATTAATTAATGCTAGCTAACAGTTGCAAAATAATTACTCTGTGCCTGGCACTGTCAAGTTCTCAAAGATTATCTCAATTAAGCATTACAGAATTCCTTAAAGGGGAGAAGGACTATTATTATTTTCAAATTCAACATTTAATATATATCTATTAGCTCTTAATTGTGTTCCAGGCTATGATCAGAGTTTATAGCTGTGAACTAGTCATCAGGAGCCTATTTTCTCATACAAAACATATACTACCTAAGTAAACCAACAGATAAACAAGATGATTCAGGCAGTAAAAATTTTCATAAAGAGAATAAAATGACATATATGAATAAGAGTGACCATGGCAGCCAGGGAGTGATTAGGGAAGGGCTCCTTGAGAAATGACATTTGAGCAAAAGCTGAAGGATGAAAAGCAGTTTCCCATGTGAAGGTTCTGGGAAGATGGTTGATCAGTCTCATCTGGTGTTATGAGTGTTTCACTGGATGTGAAATCTCCCATATCAACCAAAACTTCAGTGCTCCATCTCGCTTCACACCCACTACATTGTTAGTCTCTATATCCCCAAGGGGTTTTATTTCTCTGAGATTTGTATCCAGTGGACTGAGTATTTACACATGCTTCTCATGCCCCTCCTCTCTGGTGATGCATGGGCAATTACATCTCTAATCTCCAACTGCTGTTTTTATTATAATTACATTTTTTCCAGTATCTAGCATTTTAGTTCTAAACCACGCAAGTGATAGCTACTGTGTGTTATCAGAACCAGCTGTTTGGCTCTTTTTAACTATTATGAACAAACTGAGAGGGAACAGAAGCATCTTAAAGGTACTTCTGATGAACAGAGAACACACACATACACAAACAGAATCAGAGTTAGCACTAAAACTAAACAAATCTGGCATAACATTCATCAGTTTCATAAATACCAGAAATACCCACATGCTTTTTGTTCAGCATGATATATTTTTTCAAGAAAGATGTTTTAAATTTTCTATTTTGTGCCAAGGTAAGTTTTATGCCTTGGTAATGTACAACATATGGATCTTATGACATTATGCATTATTTGCATCCCAATAAAACAGCTCATTAATCAAATGGCCTATTATAACCTCCAGCCACAGAAACCACAAAACACACCCAAGAAGGAGGGTCATTTTTAACTCAGAATGTCTCCTTTTAAAATAGTATTTGTCTGATCATGTTAAATAGTGGTCAAATGTACAAGAAATGTTAGTGTATTAGAAAAGAGATGGTAATAAGGACACAGCCAACCCTGAAACACACACGCAGTGAATTTCTTCCCTGACTTTGGGTCATGTGTTTTGCTTTCCTCCAGTTGATTTTGAATGGTGTTTCCTTATGAGGTCAAATCAAGGTCTTTTTGTAGCAACCAACATTTAGCTATAATAACGTACAGCTAAATTAGGAGCAGGTCAATCGTTGAAGAGTTCATCAGAGAAGTAAATTGGAATTTTACACCCACACCAAGGACTGCAAACTCACCAAACCTAATGAAATATGCAAACAGCACTATAAGCCCTAGTCTACCGGTTCTCTCATATCAGTTCCTGACATGTGTGTCAGCCAGGGTCCTAATGACAAGAAATAAAGGCCAACTTCAGCTAAAGCAAAGGAAGATTTCTTCAGAAGAATATCAATGGAGGGAGGGTGCTGCTGCTAACATAATCAGTGAGAAGCTGGAGGACCAGACTTAGGAATAATAGGGAGACAGAAGCTCCAAAAGGACATGAGGCTTGAAGCAAACAACCCAGAAATGTCCCCATAAGTAGAAACCTCAGTTGCCACTGTTCCTAACATAAGTGATCTGTTTCTTTTGACCTTGCATCTTTCACTCAAGATGCAATGTCCCAGGGAAGAGAGGCTAACTGGGCTCATGGGCTTGCTTGGAGTGGAAAGACCTTCATCCTCTTGGCTTCCTGGGTAGGGGATGGGTGTCTGGAATTATTTTCTCGCTAAGACCTGTACAGTGGTAACAGAGAATTAGTATGCCTGAAGAGGGGAGTGATTACTAAGTTGTACAGAGTACTGAATCCCTATTATATGCCAAGAATTATGCTAGACAATTTTCAACCAATGTGTTCTTATTTAAGTACATTTAAAACCCCACACCCATCATGTGGGATTTTCTACTCATATCATAGATGAAGACAGTGAGGATTGGGAACATTAAGTGACCTGGACAAGGTGGCAGTGTTTAGTAAGATGCAAAGTTGAATGTCCAGTCTTGGTCTCCTGACTCCTGATCCAGTGCTCTCCGTGCCGTACCAAAGATGCCTCATTAACTGAATGCAACTTCACCTCTAAATTTCAACTTTCCCAGCCCTGATTATTGGTCTATAAATATCCTAAATATCCGAAATTTCAGAGTGATGGAAATATTCTAAACAAGAGCCCTAGGTTTAAAAACCAGGGGTTTCACTACATGTATTCTTTGGCCTGCCCTTGTGTTATATGACTTTCAACTTCAAGGCAACAGAGGTACTGAGAATGAAAAAACAACTTGCCCAGGCCTATCTTAAGTAACACACAACTACACCAGTACTGGGCTCTTTCACTGCCCCCATCATAGAGTTGAATGGTTATTATACTAACCACTTAGTATAGCACACCAGTTGTCTGGAGACTGACAAACCACCTAGTTTCATTTCCCAAGCACTAAGAACATACATGAAGATGACATTTATGTCACTTGTCCCCATGAAGGCTACTACCAAATCCCATATACATGGGTCTACCTTCCAGGCTGAAAGACCGTCATCTGTTTTACAGAAAGCACAGACTCTGGAATCAGGTCAACCTGAGTTCAAGTCCCCGCACTGCCTTTCACAAACATGTTCTTGGGTAAGTTATTCCCATTCTCTGAAACTCAATTTCATACTCTATGAGTTAGAAATGATGTTTATTTTGCCATATTTTTTAAATCATAAATAAATGTAAAGCCCCTAGCTTTGTGCCTGGCTTATATAGATAGACATTTAATAAATGGCTGCTCTTAAAATTGATATGGCTTTGAGTGACAAATGACCAGAAAGTCTTTTCCTTCCATTTCTCCCAGATAGATGAAGTTAAGAAGTTCATAAGTTTTCAGCATTCTGCTTATGTTACATGGCATTTTGCTTAATATAATTTTGTATTTGGTGATATCTATCTCATTGCATATCTACTTTGCTATCTGTATTAGTCAGGGTTCTACCAGAGACATAGAATGGGTTGGACAGACATAAACATGTTATACATGTATGTATATTACATATATAAACATATTTAACACACATATGCACACACGCGTGCACACATACACACATATTTCAAAGAATTGACTTGTACAATGTTGGGACTGTCAAGTCTTAAACTTCTAGGGCATACCAGCAGTCTGGAAACTCTCAGACAAAACATGACCCTGCCATCCAGAAGTAGAGTTTCTTCTTCCTCAAGGAAACCTCAGTTTTTTCTCTTAAGGCCTTTCAACTGATTCGATGAGGCTCACCTACCTTACAATCTTCTTTATTGACACTCAACTGATTGTAGGCGTTAATCACATAAAAATACCTTCACAGCAATAACTGGGTATTATAACCTAACCAAGTTGATGTATAAAACTATTATAGTCCCCTCCTTATCAATTTGGCACCCATACACATCTCCTTAAACCATACTTAACCTCCAAATAAAGACAAAAACAAAGTAATACTTCTGCCTAATAGAACACAACTATCTTATATATAACTGAAAATTCACTAACCCTTCTTCCCCTAGAAGAGGATGCAAAGTTTTTGGGTATCATTTACACTTGAATTTGATATTCTACAACTTAAATCCTGTGATGTAAACTTAACTATTATTAATACATCTTATGTTAGATGCTAAGGGGATAAGAAAGAAAAGAAAACAAAAATACTGTATATGTGAATAGACACACATATAGTCATAAAAAATTGGGAAAAAATATTAACAACAATTACAGTTCTTTTTTCTGCAACTGATCACATGGTCATACCCGGTATTTATAACTACATTCTTCCACAACTCATCCCATATTTTCCTTGTCTTCTGCAAGAACCTCAGCTACTCATGGTTTTTTGCCTAGTGGGGTGACCAAAACCTTCCTTCCTGAAAGGTCTGGGCCATTAGTCCAGCCTGAATCAAATGAAGTTTTTGATTGACTTTTATCACAGGTCAATAGTGGTTTAAAAAAATGCCCTAAGAGATCTCCTGTATTCTAGACATGCTCTTCCTCACCTTTACTATGTAGTGGCACCAAATTTCCCCTTGGTAATCAGGATCAATCAACCCATCCAATATAGAACTCCCTTGCCTGTTGATTTAAAGGCCTAAGGAACCAGAAGAGGACAGATGATCGTCTTAATTTCCTATTCAGTGAAGTCACTGTCATGTCTCCTAGTTGGAAATAATTTCTTCCTTTGGAACTAAGACTTCTGGAACAACAGAGAATAGGGTCTCAGGGACAGAGAGTAAAATTTTTGCTAGTGGATCATTAGGGGTAATAGTAAATAGTGTCATTTCCATTTCTACCCCTCATTTCCTGGACCTGTGAATTCTAGCTATTGGAGAAACTGAACCATGTATTAAATGCTGATTCAGAGTATATATAGCCTGTTATGTGACATTGCGCCAGCCCTGCAAGCTATTACCACCTCACTGGCATTGCAACTGAGTCTTCAAAAGGCCATTGCACTTTTTAATCAAGCCAGCTGCTTCAGGATAATGGGGAACATGGTAAAGCTCATGAATTCCATGATTATGGGGCCAATTGCCATACTTGATTCACTATGAAGTGAGTTCCTTGATCAGAAGCAATGCTGTGTGGAATATCATTATGGGAGATAAGGAATTCTGTAAGTCTGTAGATGGTAGTTCAGCAGAAGCACTATATGCCAGGAAAGCAAATCCATATCTAGAGAAATGTTTATTCCAATAAGTACAAAACACTGCCCCTTCCACTATGGAAGCAGTCCAGTGTAATCAACCTGCCACCAAGTAGCTGGCTGATCACCCTTGGAAATGGTGCCATATCAGAGGCTCACTGTTGGTTTCTGTTACTGACAGATTGGCACTCGGCTATGGCTATAGATTGGCCTTGGTGAGTAGAAGTTCTTGTTACTGAACCTCAGTTCCTGCCACCATACCCACTTTGTTCATGAGCCCACTGGGAAATAACAGGGAAAGAAGTTGACTGGTGTCCACAAAACAGGTCATCCTATCTAACTGATTATTAATAGCCTCTTCTGTGGAGGTTACCTCTGTGAGCATTCACATAGGACAGAGATATCTTCACTTTTTTTTTCCCATTCGAAGATATTCATCCAAATACCTCTTCCCCAGACATTCTTGTCACCAGTTTTCCAATATTTTCCTTCCAAGTCCCTGACCATCCAACCAAACCATTGCCCATAGCCCCACAAACCAATAGAGACCTATTTCTCTGGCCATTTCTCCTTACAAGCAAAATGAGCAACCATGGAGATATTTCCCTTCACCATGTCCTCCAGGGAAGTCCCAGAAAAGGCCTGTGGTGCTGCAGCTGTCCATTTTTGGGTGGTGCCTGAACAGCATGCAGACCCGTCTATAAATCAAAACTGTTTCTCTTCTTTCATCAGTCGATCATAGGGAACTCTTCATGAGACCATAGATACAGGTTTAGAGAGAGACAGTAATAGATTAGGATTAGGAACCATAAACATTTGGTCACTTCCTCACGTAAATTATTGTGACTTCAACATCTAATTTTGTATATACCACCTCCATTTAAAAATGGAATGCCATTGTACACATCCATCTTGACTTGGGCAGATCCGATACTGTCATGAACACATGGAAACTTGGTGGCCTCTTGTTAAGCATTCCGTTTCTATTAAGGCCCAGTTGCAAGAAAAAGCTGTTTCTCCAAAGGAGAGTAGTTATCCACAGGAGATGGCAAGGCTTTCCTCCAAAGTCTTAAGGGTCTGCACTGACCAATCAGCATAATAGCAACAATGTCATGGACCAGTGTGATGTCTTGTGGAAGGCAAAGTTGATCAAGATTCCTGCAGACTAAATTGTGACATAAGGATGGAGAATTTATATATTCCTAATGTAGGACAGTGAAGGTGTATTGCTGGCCTTGCCAGCTGAAATCAAACTGTTACTTATTGTTTTTACTAACAGATACTTTTTTTAAAAGGCATAAGCCAGTACAATAGCTGCATATCAAGTACTAAGGGATATGCTAATTTGCACAAGCAATGAAACCACATCTGGAACAGCAGCTGCTGGTTAAGTTTGCAATAATCCACTGTCATTCTCCAAGATCCATCTGTCTTCTACAGATGAGCTGAATGGAGAAATGGTGGGAATCACCACCTTGTGTCTTTGAAGTCCTTGATTAGTGGCATTAATGTCTGAAATCCCTCTAGGAACACAGTATTGCTATTGGTTCACTACTTTCTTAGGCAGCATAAGTTCTAGTGGCTTCCACTTGGACTTCTCCCCATAATAGTTCTTACTCCACAGGTCAGAGAACCAATGTCTGATTCTGTCAGTTGCTGAGTCTGTCTTTTCTAACTATGCATTCCAGAATTGAAGGAATAGCTATAGGATGGGTTCAGCAACTCAATGAATCCCCTGTGTTATGAATCTGAGGTGAAACTCCATTGATCATCAGATCTCCATAAGCCCTGCTCTTTCTGACCACAGTGATGTTTTGGATCCTCTGAAATCAGTATCAGTTTAGAGCAAGTGTCCAGTAGTTCCTGAAAGTTCTGATTGTTTCCTTTTGCCCAGTGCAGTTACTCTGGTAAAAGTCCATAGATCCCTTTAGGGAAGTCTGGGAGAAAGATTAAAAGGATTCATTTTCGGCAGTGTAGTCGGGCCCTTTCTTGAGAGGACTTGGCCTTAACTAGCTCAAGTCTGGTAATTAATTGAGGAGTCATGACTCTCTGTCTTACTTTATTCAGGTGACCACAACAAAATCCCATAGACTGGGTGACTTAAACAACAAAAATTTTCTCACAGCTCTGGAGCCCAAGATCAAGATGTCAACAGGTTTGGTTTCTCCTGGAGCTTGTCTAGTTGGCTTGAAGATGGCTCTCTTTGTCCTCTCATGGCCTTTTCTCTGTGCTCATGTATCACTGGTGTCTTTTCCTCCTCTTATAAAGACATGGATCATACTAGATTAGTGCACTACCCCTATGACTTCATTTAACCTTCACTATCCCCTTTAAAAGCCTCATCACCAAATATAGTTGCATTGGGAATTAGGGCTTCAACATATGAATTTGGGGAGGATACTTTTCAGTGCATAACTCTCTGTTTCAGTGTTTTGAGTTAGACTTCTTTCTGTTCCCTCTAACCTGCAACCCTTCCACTTGTACAGATCAAGAATGAGAGTTTAGTAAAATGTCTATCTATTCCTTTTCTAGGGACACCATTATCAACTAGCCAGCACCATAGGTCTTTGTGAGTCAGATTATTCTACTTACTACTTTGGTGGCAGGAGTTCCCACTGTAAATTCTGACCTGAAGAGAAGAGCAACTACAGAGCTCTTGAAGGACACTGAGACTGCCCTCAAAAATTTATTTCTCACAGTTGTAGTGAAAAGTGTGTTTCCTAGATCCTCCCAGGGTGGATGAGCTGGTCTTAGGTGATAAATCTACTCTACAATTCCAATCTCCCTAAGCCTTTAAATACCTTCCTCTATAGTGTACCAAGGCAGTTCTGGCATTTCAACTTAATTTAGAGTAGACAACTTTTGGTCCATGTTTCAGCCAATTAAACAAACTTAGAGCTCTTTCTAAATCCTCAGGCTAAAAAATCTGAATCCAGAAGATTTGCTTAGTGAATGCATGTCAGTAAATTCAGCCTGACCCAATTTTATGTTTCTTCCAGTATATCCCACCCCCTCGCTAGCCATTCTCACACATATCATAGATTATTGGCTGTATGAATTTGAGAAATCATGTGCTTCTTTGGGTATATATTGCATCTCCCCATGCACCACACTTTGCACCTCACCCTCTGGAACTTCAGTCTCATTATAATTTTAGGAGCAAAGAAGGGTAAGGGAGTATGTCCTGAGGAAAATCAGCAGTGTCTTGCCAGGGAACTGCATCAGGGAGGTCGTTACAGATTCTTCGGACAAAGCAGAGTTAACCTCCTCAGAGAAGGAAGGGAAGCTACTATTGGCAAAGAAGGCTGAGCAGAATTTAAGGGTTAGCTATCCTCAGGTTCATTGGGATCTCCTCCCTCACACATCCCACCTCCCCATTCCAATTTTCAGGATCCCATTCCTTCCCATCAATGGGCTCACTTTAACAGAAGAAACTCTGTGAGATTGGGATTCAATGTTTGCTCTATTACAGCTACTCACAGGATGAGACTCAGAATTTGGCTTTCAGAAATCTCAGCCCTGCAACCATAGATGATCAGGGTTTCTTTCAGGACATGTATGCAGAGCTTGAAGTAGGAATTTACAGCTCTGAGTTCATCCTTGTGTTTTCCTAGTTTCTCCACGGCAGTTAGAAGCAACCAACCAATCTCATTATACTCCTTAATTTGACTTAAATGTTCTGAAATACCAATCAAATACAGTCATCCAAAACCCTGCCTTTTATATCCATTTGATTAGGAATATCCAGTGATGATATTTTGTTTCTCTATTGCCACATCATGCCACAAACTACCAGTGCCCTCTTTACCACAGGAAATAGAGTTACTAGTGCCTCTAAATTTAAACAATCTAACCAATCCAATCAGATTAGAAAACCAATTCCAGAAAAGCTAGAATCAATTCAGAAACTTGTCTTTGAGATTCTGTACTTCTACAACTACTGTTGGTATCAAAATCTTTATCAACCAGAGAAAAGGAACTAGTTTAAAGATGAGAGAAAGAAAGAGAGAGAGAAAGAATGGAAGGAAGGAAGGAAGGAAGGAAGGAAGGAAGGAAGGAAAGAAAAGAAAGAAAGAAAAGAAAGAAAAGAAAGAAAGAAAGAAAGAAAGAAAGAAAGAAAGAAAGAAAGAAAGAAAGAAAGAAAAGAAAGAAAGAAAGAAAGAAAGAAAGAAAGAAAGAGAAAAGAAAGAAAGAAAGAAAGAAAGAAAGAAAGAAAGAAAGAAAGAAAGAAAAAGAAAAGAAAGGAAGGAAGGAAGGAAGGAAGGAAGGAAGAAAGAAAGAAAAAGGAAGAAAGAAAGAAAAAGAAAGAAAGAAAGAAAGAAAGAAAGAAAGAAAGAAAGAAAGAAAAGAAAGAAAGAAAGAGAGAAAAAGAAAGAAAGAAAGAAAGGAAAGGAAAAAGAAAGAGGGAGAGAGAAGGGAATGAAGGAAGAGGGAGGGGGAGGGAGGAGGGAGGAAGGGAGAAAGGAAGGGAGGGAGGAAGGTGAAAGAAAGAAAGAGAGAGAGGGAGGAAGAAGATGCGGGGGAGAGATAAAAATTAGGGACTGGCAAATCTGAAATCCATAAAGTAGGCCAGCAGATTGGAAACTCTTGAGCAGGAACTGATGCTGCATCCAGAGGTATAATTTCTTCTTCCTCAGGGAACCCTCAGTTTGTTCTTAAGGTTTTTTCAAATGATTGGCTAAGGCTCACCCAGATTATCAGTTAATCACTTTTACTTAAAGTCAACTGATTGTAGATGCTAGCCACATCTACAAAATACATTCACAGCAACACCTAGATTAGCATTTAATTGACTAACTCAGTACCTTCGCCTAGTCAGGTTGACACATAAAACTAACCATCAAACTACTGTCTGCTGAGAAAAATTGGAACATTAGAACATGTGACATTTCAAGAAAATGAAGTCCATGTGATAGTCCATCATTCCAAATACTCTCTGGCATTGAACTCAGTCCAGGTAATTCTGGAAATAAATCAAAATCCAATAACTGAGATGAAGCCAATGTTGATCTGTCAAAGACAACACCAGAGCAATGAAACCTGCATCTCAAGATAGTTAAGCCTTTGGGATGGGCTTTGGTCACTCAGTACATGAGATTTAAGGGGCCCTGTGGCCCCAAAGTAGTTCCGTGGCATTAAAGCGCACCATTTCCAGGAGTTCCTTTTCAAAACTTTTCCTAAGAGTGTTCATATTATGTCACTAGTAAGAATCATATTAAATATTAAATAAGACTTTTGGTGAGTATCCAAGGAAATAAAACACAGGAAAGTGTGTTTTTGTCAAAACAAAAAGAGAAGGGAGGGGCCCTTGGTCGAATGGCTATTTAAAACTACATTACATTACATCACTTTACATTAATTCATCTTAACCTCAAAACAACCCCAGGAGCAAATATTATTATTTTAAGTAGGGAAATTGAGGCTAATAATTGGTAGTGCTGAAAGTTTCTCTATCAGTCTGGCTCTGATTACACTTTGCACTACATCTAGTTTCTGTCCAATCAGACTATTTCTCCAAGAGATACAGAGAAGCCAGGGAGAGGAAAAGGAGAGGTCCAAAAGAGAGCTGGAATCTGTTTCACCTCTGCCTCACATCAACACTAATTCTGTGCTTCTCAGAGAACAGGTAAGTCATCTTTGGGGACATCCAATCATTTCCAACCTAACACTAGACCAAATTCTCAACTTTTCAACTGCAGCCAGACTCTGCCAGCCCCATCCCTGATATTTGCAAGGCCTGTGGCAGGAAGACTAATGAAGGCCCATATACCACATTTATAGGCTTTTAGATGTTATAAACTAAGCTAGCAAACCGCTATATAAAACATATGGAATATATTCTATTCTTCTCCCTTGATAACTATGCCATCATAACGACCTAGAAGTCCACTTCAACTTTGCCAGTCTCAGACACTTTGGAGTTACATAATAGAACATGGTGGCCATGTCAGGGAAGTTGGCCTGGCCCTCAGCTCAGAGCCCATCCCACTTCATTTTCTATCTCTAGTCACCTGTTACACCATGAGGAGCCTCATGTGCACCTGTGTGGACACCCCATCCAGAACATAAGCCTTGTCCGTGCCTCTACTAACAACCTCCACTTGGCCACTGCAGGGAGCTAGGGATGGATTCCTGTCTGCATTGTGACCTCCCCTCAGGAGGATGGATTCTCAGAAGACCCTAGAAGTGGGGGTGGACTATTTGGGCAATGAATTCCAGGTACCAGGTTGTTGAAGTATGGTCTAGAAGGGACAGGTATGGACTCTGGGGAAGCACATCCCCTTGCCTCTCAAGCTCTGTGCCCAGTGGGGAAGGACACAGCTGGAAAAGAGCCAGGACAGGACCATCTAAATGAGGACCCAGTGCCAGGGGTCTCTTTTGCTTCGGTAACACACAGTATAAAGACACAAGATGGCCTCCTGACGGACTGTAGCTCCCAGTCCCTCCGATACTACTGTAGCTGGCCCCCTTGCTTAGCCTGCCTCTCTTACTCACTGCCAATTCCAGACCCATTAAGACAATGTATTGTCTCAATGTTCATTTTTATAATAACATACACAAGGCATGAATTCACAGACACCAAGTCTTAGTACACTCTCAAACAGCTATCACTAGAGGAAATGGTCTGGCGGGATTTTGTACTGTAATATTTATTGTGGTAATAACATCGAGTCTTCCCACTCCCCACCAACACACACACACACACACACACACACACACACACACACACACACACACACTTCTGCTTGTTCCAGAAGCCAATAAAAGAAAGCAACAAATAAAAAGAATACATTTGATTAAAGTCACTAAGTACAGGCTTTTCCTTTTTTAAAAAAGAGGAAAAATAAATAAAACAGACTAAGTTTTTTAAGCTTTTATTTCTCTGGATCACAAGGCATAACTTTTTTTAATAAGATCTTCAAAGGTTTACGAAAACTTTGTGACTTTCCTAAATGTCCCTGGGCTCCCAGAATCTCAGGGCTTTATTCATGATTCCTAACATTCTACTAGGCAGCCTAACCTTCAGTGCTGTAACAGCAGAATTTGCATACTAATTTTTAGTGGGAGGAATGACTCCTGCAGGTGGATCATGAGAACTTGCTGGACAGTGCCCTTCAGACACACGACACACACACATGAAGTTCAGGCTCCTGCCCCTTGTGTTTGGGTCCAATGCTCTCTGTCCCCACAGGGTATTTTCTACACTTTCAATCTTTCTCATCACTTTGTCTGGATTATCTCTTTCATTTTTATCCATGACTTATTTTTACCACACTGGGCAGTCCCTTATTTTATATTTCCTCATAAGTTACAATGATGCTCCTATCATAAAAATCATTTTCACTGTCCATTTAGGCACACAATAAGCCTACATAACAGCATTTTCAAACCATGGGCAGTTGGATATGTCCCACGCACAAGAGACAATCTATCTCCATGATCTACATCATAAAAAAAATCACTTCTTAGGTAAACCCAACAAGAACTAGAAGCGTCACAACTCATGTTTGTGACCTAAAAGATGCTTAGAAACACAAGGGGAGGTACCAGTCATTCAATGAGTTAAGTGAATTGACCCCCGTCACTAGCCATAGGTGTTTTTCTTTGCTTAATTTTGTTTAATTTCTCCAGGAATTAAACCTAATGAATGCACAAAATGATTTTTAGATGTGAATTTTTATTTCTTTGAAAAGTAAAATGATGTAATGGGAAAAAATAGACCAAAGTATCAAGTTCACACTTAACTTGCTCTGTGACAGTGAGTAAAAAATCACCTGCCCAGAGAGCCTGCTCTATCAGTAAGTAGGGATAATTTCCACCTAATAGAGCTGTTTCAGCAAAGAGCAATAGATGCCCTGGTACAAAAAAAGACATTCAATAAATGTTAATTTCTTCTTCCCCTCCACCTGGATATATAATCAGTTAAATGTACACTAGCAGATATAACATAGGTGCTACTGAAATCAGACAGGCCAAGGTTCAAAGTCCACTACTTGCTCTCCAGCCTTGGGCAAGTTATCACCCTCTCTGAGCCTCAGTTTCTCCATCTGTAAAACCGGAGCTGCCTCAAAGCGCTCTGGTGTGGACTAAGGAGATGATGGGAGTGGGATCCCCTGGCACAATGCTGGACACAGAATAAGCGTTCCATGCATTTCTGTACAGCTGGGAACATGGAGTGAAGCCGGTCAAGTTCAAGTCCTGTCTATCACTTACCTCCTCTGTTACTCTAGGCAAAGTAACCTCACTGAGAATCACTTTCTTAGTGGGTAGTCCTGAAATGATCATTTCTACCTCACTAGTTTTTTATGAGGTTTATAGGAGATAATGTTGATAAGTGCCACATTCGGAATACACACAGATTACTGTTAATAAATGATAAGCAATTATTAATACATTTTAAAGGCAGGATTAAAAGCAACCAGGGGAAGAAAACTATTAGATCCCTATATTGCAGACTCATATGGTTAAACTGGAGAGAAATAAGCACAAGTCAGAATCTAAAAATAGAGCTGATCTGGAGAGCTGCTTCAAGAAACTTCCTCTGATAGAAAATATATATATATTTTCTGCATTTGAAATTATATGGATTCTAACGTATATATGTATGTATATTTTATATATATACACATATATATATATAAAATTATTCTGGGGCATTAGTGTTCTGTTACAGAACCTAGCACATAACGGGTGCTCCACAGATTTGAACCATTAATTAATTAAATTGATATCAATTATAAGATATCAATTAATTTGACTGTATTGGTGCAACTGATGGCACAGCATCTTGTATGTCATCGGACTCCTCAGAAGCATGGGGATCCAGCCACAGTGTTTTTCTTGTTTACACACCTATCAGTCAAACGCTAAGCTGTAGGGACAACCCAAAGCAGCCATGCCCTTGCTCTCCTCCTACCACTGGAACAACGTCCCCTAATAGACTGTACCTTTCAGCAAGCAGCCGAACGCATACTGAGATCGCACCAGATAAATTGGAGTGAGCCTAATAAAGCTAATCTTGCAGAGATTAAATCCTAGCAGCCCACAAAAGGAGGAAGTTGGGCTGTCAGAGGCAGCCGTCTGCCTCTGGGCAGGGAAGTAATCAAAGACGTGGGAGAAGAGGAAGGTGGTGTGAATCCAGAGAATCTTGTCTCTCTGCTTCCCTGGCCCCAGAAGTCAAAAAGGGCTGGAGGGGGGGGCCGGAGGGGGGAAGGGTGGAAAAAGGCCAGGAACAATGAAAGGGCAAGGCTTCTCTGTTCAGACGTTTGTGTTTGCAAAAAACAAAAGTAAAAAAGTAGAACTGTAACTTTGTAACTTTTTGGAATCCTCTTAGTTTCTTTAACAAGAAATCTCATTCAGTTCATGCTCCAGACTCCCCTCCCTTTCCTCGCCCCCAGGGTCGTGTCTGTTTCAGGGGGCTGATGCAGGGCAAGGGTGTTGCTGCAAACTCTCAAGAGGCTGGCTGGACCTCACTCATGACCTGCCCATACTGGCCTCAGGACATGATCCTATCTTAAGTCTACACCTGTCCTCCGTCTACACTGCTCAATGCAGCCTCAGCCCTTGTTCTCGATCTCGAGAATATTTCTAATATTCCCTGCCTTCTGGGAAGCAGGAGATCTTGCTGCTCCGACGTCACGCTGGTGTCCAGGGACCTTTGTGAGGCTAGAACCCTCTGCCTCTGATATCCTCCTCTTTGGTGCAGGGAGATGGCCCTGTTGGCGCTGTGCCATGCTAGGCTTGGTGGGCTTGGTGAGTGGGGCTGTCTCTGGACCACCTACTGGACATCCAGAGCAGTCACCTCTGTCCGGGGGACTAAAACCTCCTAAGTCTCAACAGGAACTGTGGACCCCGTACTAAAGGCTTTTTCTCCATCCCAGCTCTTCCAAACCTAACTGGAGTTATGGAAGCCACCCCTTTCCCCAGCTGTAAGGCTCAGCCCCCAAAGTGAGTCGCTCTCTTCCTTTCCTTCCATGTACCCTCAGCGTAGGCTCCAGAAGTGGGAAGCTGGACATCTCACTTTTGCTACTGATTTCCCTCAGGCCCAAGGTCTTTGGAACTCAAAGGCAAAAATCTGGCTGTTTTGTCATGTCTTCCATCCACATGCCATCCCCTCCAGAGGCCGTGAGTGCTGCTCCATGGGCCGGCTGCCCGCCCTGGTGCATGTCCCAGAAAAGACAAATCTGCTCTCACGGGAACCCTCCATGCAGCCCTGACTTGCCCTGCTTAAGTCACACGGTGCTCCCAAACAACCTCCCACCGAATCTCCTCTTTCTCTCTGTCCTAAAGGCAGGGCATTGCAGAATGGGTCTAACTGAAGAATAGTTCCAAATCAAGAGGTTAATAGAGGTTGTGGGTGAGTAGGTGTGATTCAAGAGTCCCGAGGAGGATGCTGAGGCCAGACTGGAAGCTGCAGATCAGATACCAGGCCCAGGCTCCTGCTGGGATGAGTACCAGCCCACCCCTGCTCAGAACCCCTGCTAAGCTGGGGATGGGCGGCGGGGGGAGGGGTGATCAGGTGGACACAATTCTGAAAGCAAACAGACTTAGGCCAGAATTTAAGTCGGAACAATGAAAACAGAAGAGGAAGTTCTAAGCCTGGGGCTAGGACAAATGACCTTCAGATTAGCATGTAGATTCTGACTCCCGGACAGGCTCTCTCTCTCTCGGTTCCGCCCTGGCTTGAGGCAACCTTCCGTCTGTGAGCAGGAAGAGCAGCAGGTCTGAGTTCAGGCTTGGCGGTCAGACAGCTGTGGTTCAAATCCCAGCTGTGCCCCTGACCTAAGCAGGTTGTTTAACTTCTTGCTGGGTTTCTGTTTAATTTATTTCTGAAATGAGCTGAACGCTTCCCCCAACCTCTAGTATTGGAAGTTGACACACACACACACACACACACACCCTATACAATCAGACTCTGTCACCTGTTCAACCAGCACTCACTCCTCAGTGACTCTGGAGCTCAGTAGGTGCTGGGTAAAATTCAAACAATTTTCCTCTGGGCTTCGCCTACTGAGAGATCACTTTGACTCCCCAGCTGAAAGGGCTCCTTTGACTCTTCTCCTTCCTGACATCATCTCAAACCCTTAAAAAAAAAAAATAAACTTTTGTTTTAATCCCTGACAGTCGCAAGCCCACCTAGTAATTAAGTACTCAAGCTACAGCCTTTATTTAGAGAGCTTCCCTGATTATCTGGGTGGTTACAAACTCCACCTGTGCTCATGATCAGTCTTGGGCCTTCACTAATCATCATAAAGCATAATGGCCTGTAATCCAAACGCACAGCAAATGCCCAATGAAGGTCCATGGCGGGGGAGGGACTTGCATGCAACCATTAATTTTTCATAGAAATTCAGGATGTCCCTTTTTTGCTTTCTCTTTTTCTTCCTTTATGAAGACCCAACACTAAGCAGTAGCAGTAAGCAATGAGCAGAGCTTGGAGTGCGAGAGGGGTAAGCAGGAGACCTGGGTGCAAAGCCCAGCTCTGCATCCTTGAGCACTCACAACCCCCATTTGTAAATGGATAGGCTGCACTAGGGTGGTGGGGCCCATGGCTAACCATTAGAATCACTTGTGGAATAGTGACAACAAAATTGTCCTGGGCTACCTTCCACCTCAGACCTACAGAGTCAGAATTTCCAGGGCTGGTGTCCAGGAACTCTGTACCCAGGAAATCTGTAGCTTTCAAAGGTTTCCAGCAGATTCTTGAGGTCTGTCAGGTCTGAGAATCCCTGGACTCCATAGATAAAACCCAGGCAGGCCCTTCAGCTTCAATAATCACCCTCCACTGCCTTTATGTCTTTGTTACTGCCATTGGTGGAAGAATCCAAACATCCCATCATACAAGAAAGAGCTTCATGTCACATTGAAGCTGTGCTGGGGAGCTTCTGAGAAACTTGGGGGATTCTTTAAAGAATGTTCTCAAGAGCAATTCTATTGGCATTTTGAGCTGGCTAACTTCAGGAAACTGCCCCATGCACTGTAGGACCTAGAGCATACCTGGCTTCCGTTGGCTGAATACTTATAACGCCCTCAGATCCACCATGACTATCAAACACACTTCTCAGATGAGGAAACCAGTGCCCAATAACTCTTACCTTACAGGCATGTGAGGCACTTATGCACGATGCCTGGCACTCAGAAGTATTCAGTAAATGTTTTTAATTATGATGATGATGATGATGATGCCAGAAACACCATACATTTTCATGTAGATGAAATGGCTCTATAACTGTCAAAAAGGAGTCACAAACCAATCAAACACTGACCCTTGCTCGGTTGTTCAAGCTTGGTACAAAATAAGACTATGGTTGTCCATTAATACAAGAATTCCCTTCTCCGTGCCCCACCCGCTCCTAACTGTGTTCTGCCATAGTCAACCCAGTAGAAAAGTGTGCATATATGGGGTAAATACAGGTCCTGGGGAATGAGTGCAATGATAATGAGTAGAAATGGAATTTTCAGTAAGCTACCTCGGTATGTATTAATATCCTATTTTAAACTAAATTTTCCTTACTATAACTCAACTCCCTTCCTAGTTCCTTTGCCCTCCTTTATAATGAGGCAAATTGCCTTCTACTTTGTCCACTACATTAACACACATGTTTATAGTTATTTCTCCCTTAAGTCTTCTTGACACAAGGCTGAACAGGTTTGGTTTCTTACCTCTTCCTCAAGGGTCTTATTTTGAAAACATTTCATCATTTTTGTTGCTCTCCACTGAGCTTCCCTAGGTATCTCACTATGAGGGAATTTGTTTCAAATTGCATCACTCATGGAAGAGAATTCCAGGAGAGAAAAAAAATGTCAGGCTGATACAGAATGCTCACTTGGCTCTTCAGACCTTCAGGGGTTTTGCTCCCAATAACAAATTGCTGTGGATGCACTCTTACAGTATGGGCCCCAAGGACCAAGAAGAGAAAATTCAATAAGTAGTAAAAGCACTGTGAGAGAGAATCACTGCATATGTTTGCATGAAGCCAGATACTTAATAGATCGATGTAGGATGAGGGAAAATTTAAGAACATTATAGAAGGAGCTTGTTGGAATCATTATAATCTTTTTATCACATTTGCACCAGTAACAGATTGGCTCCCAAGTGTAAAATCAAAAGGAAAATAGCAAAAAAAATCACTTGCTCAGAGCAAAATAGCAGATTTAATGATCAAAATCAAGGAAGTGCCACAACGAAGTTAATGGAGATACCTCAGGACTGAGTCAGGAGAACCTAATGCTGTGTTTAATTTCCTATAATGGATTCGTATTCGCTACTTGGCTCTCGGTAAATCACTTCAACTTCTTGAGTATCAGTTACTTCATCCGTAAAGAAGAGGTCGCAGGACTGGCCTGAACCTTGCAGGGTGGTTTTAAGGCCCAAATGTCTCAACGGGCACAGCCCAAACCTGGCACACAATAGGTATCAAGAATGGTTGTTATTGCTATCGTAAATAGTGTCTACCGGTAGGAAAGTGGATGGCACAGCGTGAGGTGTGCAGTAGGTGCTTATTTGAGTTCCCAAATTAAGAAACCTCCATCCTTAGCATTTATACCCTCCACTCAACCTCTTTACCTACAAGTGAAAAAGCGAATGAGTAACAAAGTAAATAAAAAACATGGTGCTGGAGAGGAGGCAGGCATGATCCCTCTTTTATTATGCTTACAGAACGTATACCAACCTCTCCTCTGTTCTCATTTTGTCACCTTCAGGTTCAATGGCCATGTGCTAGGAAAAGACACTCAGCAGTGGAAGCAGGACACCTCTCACTTCCAGTAGAATTCGTTTAGAGTTGGGGCTTTATAGAACTCTGTCCATGGTGAACTGCCTGTAGTATCGTATTATAAGATGACCTCATTTTTACCTGGCTTCCACAGACAACTCCTATGATGCTGTTTTCTGAGGCTCCAGAGTATTATCTAAGCAGTTGCTGCCTGCCAAGGAATTCATCCCTTTTCTTCCTCAAGTTGCTCACTAACTAAATTGATTACTAGGTCAGGCAATACCTCACTTCTTTATTAGGACCTGCTCTCTGATCATGTGTCTGAAAAGTATTGAAAAAGTCATTAAGTATTTACATTAAAAACCACACTACACTATCTCATCCCATACTACATCCTAAACACTCGTTGGCAAGGTTAAACAGAAAGCAATGAGAAATTTAAGGCTCGTGGGGAAAGTCTTTCCTAAGGGAATGGAACCCCCTTTTTTGTTTGTAATTAGAAAGAGACTTGTTTGGGTTTTTTTGGTCATATTACAAAAGCAACACACGCTCCTCGTAGAAAAATACAGATGAGCAAAAAGGAGAAAACACCCATAATCTTGCACAAATAGATTACCACGGTTAACGCTAGGGTGATTCGTTATGTCTGAATATATATATATATATCAAGACTAAAGGTGGCAACAAGGGGAATTGTCAGAAAGGGTCCACTCTCCCCCCCGGGGAGAAGGGCAGGAGAGAGATGAACCAGGGACGGACATATATAAAGGACTGAGCTACCACACCCTGCTTTGTCAGCTATCCCTCTGTGCTACACCTCACCACGGCTGAATTCTCTTATATACAACAGCCTTGCAGTTGGCGGTGTCCAGGAGGAACAGAGGGAGCTGGGGAAGGAAAGTAGCCCTGTTCCTGCCAATTCATTTTCCAGGTAAACTTCAACTGCTCTCTGTAAAGTATGAGTGAGCATGCTACAGTTCTGTTGCCAAAGATGGGCACACCAGTCCCTTGCATGCATATACTGCCCCACCCACCAGAAGGAGTCTATCTCCCCTCTCCTTGCAGTTAGGTGGCTTTGTGACTTGCCTTGACCAATATAATGCAATGGAAGGGACACTGCCCGATGAGAGCGCGGACAGCCCCTAGACAAAGACTACCAGGAACACACCTGCCGTCAAATGAAATCGGATTTATTGACTAGCTGCAATGAGAGAGAATGAACACCAGGAGGAGCCATGGAGTGTCTCAGTAGGAGGGTGTACAGATTGGGTCTGTGGTAAGTGATTTTAAAGTCTTCAAGGAAGTGGGGCTTGGCTCTGGAACGGATGCTGTCAGGAAGCAGGGGTAATTCTATGATTGGGGATGACTTTGATGTCGGTCTTCAGTGAAAATGTTAGTATTTAATAGGAAAAAAAGACAGCCTATCAGTGAGTACAGGACAGTTGCTAGCAAGACCAAGGTTTAGCTGATAGTGCCTGGCCAGTTCCCAAATGTCAAGGATTATTTCTTTCTTTCATAGGGGAATAAACTTTAAGAGGCTTGGTAACTTCTGTTTTCGCTTGGGTTAAGCCAACCACTTATGTAAGAAGCTCAACTACTTTGAGACCACCATGCTATAAGGAAGTCCAAGCTAGTCACATGAAAAGATAGTGTTAAAGAAAACCGTTACACCTGGCTGAAAACAAGAATTATAGTCAGGCCATTCCTGCCAGCCCTTATTTGAGCTGTCTCAACTGACCACGGAGCAGAGACAAGCTGTCCTTGCTAGGACCTCATGGCATTTCTGGTCCACAGAATCCCAAGAAATAAAATGACTATTGTTTTAAGCTGCTATGCTTTGGGGGTAGTTTCTTACACAGAAATAGATAACTGAAATGAATAGCAAGCAAGTTTATATTACACTGGTAAGATAATCCTTGCTTTACCCAATTGCAACAAAAATGTTGGACCCTGAGAAGACCATCATTTAAAATTTTATCAAGATGTATCATAAGTTGGTGCACATAATAATTGGCTCATCTTTATACTACAGGAGCAAATTTCAGTATTTTTTATCTTTTTTATCATTTTATCTCCTTTGAAGAGAATATCTGTATATTAATAATCTAACTTTATACCTGTGAGAATCCATGGTACATTATTATGACAAAATCAAGCAAAAATGTTTCTAGCAACCTGTCAAAAATCAGCCAAGCATATCACAAACTACAGAGACTAGGTAATATTCAGATTCACTGTGGGGTTTTCTGACTCAGTCCAGATCAGCCCTAAGAGGCAGTTCTGAACACTGTAGGGAACATGCAAGAGATTGGAGCCAATATTTAAACCCATTCCAAGCGAGCCGATCATGATTGGGCCATCATCTAGCCTGACCTCCAGGGCTCATCCAGAAGTACGAGTATCAGGTGGGCCTGAGCTTCCCAGTCTCGACTAGGCCGCTCAGAGCACATCCATCATAGCGCAACAACTCTATTACACCCAAGCCCTTCCCAGGGCCTCCTGAGAGACTGTGTTTTCAATATCATTTTCAGCTTCAGAGCACCCCAGAAGAAAGCTATGGGATTTCTGGTCAACCATCAGCTGGTGCATCAGCTAGATTCTGCTAGTGGCGAGTTACACTACAGCAGAAATAGAGGAAAAATACATAGACGTATATCCCACTACCAGGCTGTGTTTGCAACAGGGTTAGCTTGGGTGAGGTAAGTTACCTTTTGTCTTTTGGAAAAAGTAAGTTGTACCTATAGCAAAATGAAATAGGACAAATTTCTAACACTTCTTTTGTCATAATTTCTTTGTTTCCCTTCTCCCTTACTGGGTTCTACCATCGTCCCCTTCATAAATGTTAGTTCAAGAGCTGGCCTCTCTCCATGTTTAGTGTAGCATAGTCCAATAGAAACATAAATGCAAGCCACAAATGTGAAACACACACAATTTTAAATTTTATAATAGCCATATTAAAGTCAAAAGAAACAGATAAAATTAGTTTTTAATATTTCTATTTAACTTAGTATATCCAAAATTTTATCATTTTAATATGTAATTGATATAAAAACATTTAACAAAAGATTTCACATTCTTTTTTGTTGTTATAAAAATCCAGTGTGTGATTTACAACTATATCACATCTCAACTCAAAATTGTCCATATTTCAAGTGCTCAATTGCCATATGTGGCCGTGACAACCATTTTGGATAGCATATCTATATTTGATTAAAACTTATCTGTCTAGTAGTCCATTCTCTCAATGATTAGCTGGTAACCATGTCCAATAAATTAATTTAACTACGACACAGATGCACCTTCAATGCATCAGCATTAACAGAGATATAGAATGCCTTAATTAAAATGTCCAGGAATTATGGCAATCCATTAAGCAATCAACCTCTACTATTCCTCAAATCACACAGGTGGGCTCCTATGCCTACATGATATCATTATGAAGGAAAAAAATAAGACTAAGACAAAATTTTACATATGCCAAAACTGATCCTGATTTCATTTAACTTTCAGGAAATTTATTTTTCTAGAAAAATGTGCAGAGTAATAGATAAATAAATCCCTCAGGAATCTCTAAGTGGTAACAATGATGTACTTTCTCACTTTTCTAAAAACTTACCTTATTGAGAAAAAAAGTCCTAAGGAAATTCTCCTGAGCTAAGTAGCAACATCTGTAGAAAGCATTAGAAAAGCAAATCAAAAATCATGCAAAGGGCATGGGCTCTGAAATCACGCAGACTTGGATTGACCAGGTGAACTTGAGCAGATGCCTCCTTGGCACCAATTCCCTCAGGATGTGGAAAATCCCATTTCTCTTGCAAAGCCAAAGCAATTTAAAACATTCCCAATACCATGGGAGACCCTGAGTAGACAATAAATGTTTACCTGCATGTTGTTATAGAGTGGAGGTCAATCATCATTCCAATGTAAACAGCTACTGCATTGGTCTGTGAAAACCCCAAGAAATAGACCAGTAAGCCATAGTGCCTCCTTACCCATACAAGTCCAAATGCTGTCCTCCAGGTAGCTCCAGGCTGGCTATTCACAGGTGCTACAGCTTCCTGCAAGGTATACTGAGAAAGGCTCTTTCAGAAAGGTCAGCTCCCTTGGGAGCAAACAAGCGCTCATAAACTTTGGCTATTTTGTCAGTCATAATTCTAGTTCTATAAAACAGTATTTTCTGATCAAAGAACACGGCAAACAAATCATTACTTCCCAAAATGGCACAAGTCCTAGGCTTTTGGTCAGCCTGTGGATTGGCCACTTCTCCATCAGGTGTTCACCCTCATCCAATCAGCTGTGGCCTCACTGGAAGCCTAAAGTCAGTGAGATGTGTGAGCAAGAATTCATCCCACAGGTGAGAAGGTGATGGGGCAGATGGTCCCCTGATTACTACACCACTCCTACAGATGAGGGAACTGAGGCTGAGAGAGAAGTAACTTACCCAGCTCACTCCCTGATCTCAGGGACTGGGTCTGGTTCCTGTTCCTTAGCCCTAGTACTCACCACCCTGCCTGTATTACTGACGAGTATTAAAAATAATTGTTGAACGGGGCGCCTGGGTGGCTCAGTCGTTAAGCGTCTGCCTTCGGCTCGGGTCATGATCCCAGGGTCCTGGGATCGAGGCCCGCCTCGGGCTCCCTGCTCGGCGGGAAGCCTGCTTCTCCCTCTCCCACTCCCCCTGCTTGTGATTCTGCTCTCACTATCTCTCTCTCTGTCAAATAGATAAATAAAAAAATCTTTAAAAAAAAAAAAAATAATAATTGTTGAATGAATAATTGCAAGGCCAAGAAACTCAAGTTTGGTCTCCTACACTTTTTCTAAACCTTGGCTGTGCATTTGAATCACCAGGGGCTTCTAAAAAAATCAGTTTTAATCAGTTTTTTTCAGATGAACCTAAGGTGCAGATAGTGTTAAGAACCAAGTCCCCAAGTTCTTAACCTTGACTGCACATTAGCATCACCTGGGGGGCTTTTAAAATTCCCCCTGCTCAGGCCACACCCCCAGGCCAATTAAATCACACTCCGCTCCCCAGGTGATTCTGATATGCAACCAAAGTTGAGAACCTTGGTCCAGAGCAGCACTTCTCAGATTTCAATTTGCACTGAATCTATTGGGGATCTGATTAAAATGCAGATTCCCAGTCAATGAGTCTTGGATCGGCCTGATAGTCTGCTTTTCAAAAAAAAGTTCCCAGGTGATACTAATGCTACTGGTGTGAGGGCCACACTTTGAGTAGCAAAGCACTACTTGGCAGTCACTTTAAGGTTCTGAAAAAGCTGCTTTAATGAATGAATAAAAAAATGTTCTTGAGTTAGTTGCTTATTAGTCGACTATAGCAAATGGTTACTTCTACACTGTCTTAAAAAGTTTACAATGAGGGGTGCCTGGGTGGCATAGTCAGTTAAGCATTGGACTCTTGGTTTCAGCTCTGGTCCTGATCTCAGGGTCCTGAGATGGAGAACCCCTTTGGGGTCTGCGCTCAGGGCAGCATCTGCTTAAGACTTTCTCTCCCTCACCCTCTGCCCCTCCCCTCCTCAAATAAATCTTTAAAAATTTTTTTTGCAATGATCATTTTCAGCCAATCTCTCCCCCCAAACCCCGCCAATGGAGATGAATTTCATGATTTGTTCATGTAGGATTCGGTACTGCTGAGTGGTTAGGAGCATAGACCATAGTGTTAAGAGTAGGCAGTTAGGTTCTAACAGGATACCTGGAGGTCAGCACCAAGGAAGTCATGGCTGGCTATCAGGAAGGTCCAAGGCCTGTCCAGACAGCACTCGCACTCCACATGAAACCTGATCAAATCAGCCAGGCCCAAGATGGCAGATGCCATGACAGGGAACCCCCGACCAAACTAGGAAGAAAAAGTGGGAAACCCTGCTTCCTGCCCCAGGTAATGAATATTCCTCCCCTAGTTAACAACTGCTGATAAGAGATAGAAATCCAACCGCCAGGACACAACTCTCTTTCCCTCCTCCCCCCTCCCTCCCTCCCTCTCTCTCTCCGTCTCCCTCTCCCCCTCCCTCTCTCTGTCTCCCTCTCCCTCTCCCTCCCTCTCTCTCTCTGTCTCCCTCTCCCCCTCCCTCCCTCTCTCTCTCTGTCTCCCTCTCCCCCTCCCTCCCTCTCTCTCTCTGTCTCCCTCTCCCCCTCCCTCCCTCCCTCCCTCTCTGTCTCCCTCTCCCCCCCTCCCTCTCTCTCTCTGTCTCCCTCTCCCCCTCCCTCCCTCCCTCTCTCTCTGTCTCCCTCTCCCCCTCCCTCCCTCTCTCTCTCTGTCTCCCTCTCCCCCTCCCTCCCTCCCTCCCTCTCTCTCTCCCTCTCCCCCTCCCTCCCTCTCTCTCTCTGTCTCCCTCTCCCCCTCCCTCCCTCCCTCTCTCTCTGTCTCCCTCTCCCCCTCCCTCCCTCTCTCTCTCTGTCTCCCTCTCCCCCTCCCTCCCTCCCTCTCTCTCTGTCTCCCTCTCCCCCTCCCTCCCTCTCTCTCTCTGTCTCCCTCTCCCCCTCCCTCCCTCTCTCTCTCTGTCTCCCTCTCCCCCCCTCCCTCCCTCTCCCCCTCCCTCCCTCCCTCTCTTCCTCCCCCCACCATGTCTCTCTCATCCACGCAGTCATGTGCTCCCCCACCCCACTCTCATCTCTCAAGAGTGTACTTTTTGCTTTAATAAACTTTCCCACTTGTGTCTCTTGTCCCCTGTGCTGTGTGTGTGTCCTTGAATTCATAATGGTGACAAGACCAAGAACCCCCAGCAGCTCCTTCGCTCTGGCTGGGTCAAGGCCCCAGGGCCCAGGGACTCCTCAGTTCACCTGACAATGGTTGGTCAGATCTCCTGGCCTGGAAACCTGCCATTGTCACTTCATAGCTAGGATCCTTGGGCGATTTCCTAAACTGCTCAGTGCCTCAGTTTTCTTATCCATAAAGTAGAAACTAAAAAAAAAAAAAAAAAGTACCTATGTGTTCACGTCACTAATCATCAGTGTTGATTAGATTACTTATCACGAATCAAACTGCAATGAGCTATGACCTCACACCTGTTGGAGTGGCTGTCTGCAAAAAGACAAGCACTGGCATGGAGGTGGCAGGAAGGGAAGCTCCGCTGGTGGGAATGTAAACTGGTGCAGCCACTGTGGAGAACAGGATGGACCTCCCGCAGAAAATTAAAAATAGAGCTACCCTACAATCCAGCAATCCCACTTCTGAGAGGAAGGAAATGGATCACTCTTTTGAAGAGATATCTGTATTCATTTTAGCATTATTTACAGTAGTCAAGATAGGGAAACAATTTAAGTGTCCATCAATGGATGAATGAATAAAGAAAATGTGAGATATATACATACATGTATGCATATATACAATGGAATATTGTTCAGCCGTGAGAAAGAAGGAAATCCTGCCATTTGCAGCAACATAGATGAACCCTGAGGGTGTTATGCTAAGTACGATAAGTCAGAGAAAGACAAATGTTCTCACTTATATGTGGAATCTAAAGAAGCCAAACTTTTAGAAACAGAGAAGATTGGTGGGTGCCAGTGGTCAGGGGTGAGGGAAATGGGAAGATACTAGTCAAATGGTCAAACTCCCAGAAGTAGGAAGAATAAGTTCTGAGGATTTAATATACAGCACGGTGATTATATTTTATAATACTGTATTATATACTTAAAAGTTGCTAAGAAAGTAGGTCTTTTTTTTTTTTAAAGATTTTATTTATTTGACAGAGAGGGACACAGCGAGAGAGGGAACACAAGCAGGGGGAGTGGGAGAGGGAGAAGCAGGCTTCCCGCCGGGCAGGGAGCCCGATGTGGGACTCGATCCCAGGACCCTGGGACCATGACCTGAGCCAAAGGCAGACGCTTAACGACTGAGCCACCCAGGCGCCCAGAAAGTAGGTCTTAAATGTTCTCACCACCCATACACACACACACACACACACACACACACACACACACACACGCATTATAGTTCTGTGAGGTGATGGATGTGTTAACTCATCTTGCTGTGGTAATCATTTTGCAGTGTACACTTAAATCATCAGACTGTACATCTCAAACTTACACAATGTTATACATCAATGATAGGGCAATAAAGTTCGAAGAAGTATTTATGAATACATACATATGGATGTTAAATGAGTTAACACATGCAAAAACTTAGAACAGTGCCAGGCACATAGTAAGTGCTGAGTAAGAGTGAATTTCTTGTTGTTGCTCACTGAGCATTTGCTGATCTTGCTGGAGCTACAAAGGTAACAGCTCTGGATCATGACCCGAGTTCACATGTCACCTCCACTCATACAAATCGTGAGGCTTGGGCAACCTCCTTGACCCCTCTGCACCCCAGTTTCCTGTTGTGCAGACAGAAATAATGACAGCACCTGCATCGTAGGGTTGTTGCAAAGATAAATTATATGCAGTGCCCCTAGGATAGGGCCAGACTAAAGATAAATCTGCAACAAGTGTTTGTGATCGCTGTCATTGTCATTACTATTCCCATGTGCCATTGGTGGGGCAGACAAAGGTAAATAAGGAACTTCAAGCCTAGCCTTTGTCAGAGCTAAAAAGAAGTTGCAAATGCAACACCCTTGATTCCAAGAGGTTTTACAGTGTCCAGTCATCCTTGAAGAGAAAGTACAAAAATGGAAATCCTGTCAGTTAATACCTCCTGTATCTGGAGTCATTCTCTCGGTTTACAGCAGTTACTTTTACTCTTTGCTTTAGGCCTCTCATTTGCTTAAAACTGATGGCTTGCAAAGGGATATTCATCTGGATTCCCTCACGGAGCTGACAGTCCACTCCGCTGTTATTACAATGATTTATCACTCTTCTTTCTCTGCTGCTTTTGACAGGGAAAGGAAGGGTCTTATGTGCTGTCTTATGTCCTGACTGTGATAGACACATCCCTTTGAAAAAGCAGCTTGTGTGTTCTGATCTCAACATCATAAGAGCTATAGTCTCTGGTCCAGCTAAGCCAAAACCTTTCAAACATGCTAGATAAAGCACAAACTCCTACTTGTGTAAGTAATTGCCAGATACGTTACACAAAGAAGAATTCAATTTATCACATAGTTACCAGATAGTAATGACTAACAGGTATCAGCGTGTTTCCTAAGTATCAGCGTATATAGAATAGTATATAGAGATTTGGGGAACACAGCCCCCAATTCCTGGGAACATCTGCTTTCTTCAGAGCACACTTTGTAACAGGTCTCCCCTGGATTCAGCAGTACTGAGCAAATAACCCTTATGAATAGAGATTGATACAAATGAAAATGATAAAATAGACATTTCCTGTATTACTTGTATTCGTTAACACACACACACACACACACTCATTCGCCTTGTAAGCTGGTAAAAATAATGACTGAAAAAATCTGGACATATTAACTATAAGTTGGAATTTGAGATGTACCTTTATTAGCCTCCTAGGGCTACCATAAGGAACTACTGTAGACTGGGTAGCTTAAAACAATAGAAATTCATTCTCTCACTCTTCTGGAGGCTGGAAGTCTGAAATCAAAGTGTGGGCAGAGCCCTGTTCCCTCTGAAGCCTCTAGGGGAGAATCCTTCCTGCATGCCCCCAGCTTCTGTGAGTCCAGGATTTCCCTGCCTGTTGCTGCATCCCACCAACCCCCACCTCCCTCTTCACTTGACCACCTTGCTGTGTGTCTCTTATAAAGACTCATGATGGGATTTGCCCCGCCACCCCCCCCCCCCGCCAAATAATCCAGAATGATCTCATCTTGAGATCCTTAATTTAATTACATCGGCAAAGACCTTTTTTCCAAATAAGGTCACCTTCACAAATTCCGGGGATTAAGCTGTGGGTATATTTTTGCCGGGAGAAGTCTGGGGGAAGGTTACCATTCAACCCAGTACAATATCCAAAGAAAACCTTATCTGCAATTATAATTAAAAAGTAACTAAAATGTCTGTTCTGTCAGTGACCCTAAAGGTACAAAAGAGTGGGCAGGAAAGGGCCTGTGAACACCAGAGGGCAAAAAGCCCATCACCCAGACCAGGGTGGAAGCCCAGCACCCATGGTCTCCAGTGCTGGATGTTGCTCCACTTTCAGATTACATCCATACAAGAGGATTTGAAACACTGAGCCAGCCACTGCAGGCTGGAGTCGTTCTTACATTGTTTCCACCTCTGACTTCATGAGGAGCACACCTCACCCACCTGCCTGCTCACTGGAGAGAGATGTGCGGAGCTGCTTAGACACATCTTATCTCCATGGGAATCGGCAGCTCTTCAAGTATGATGCAAGAACTAGATTTTTTTAAAGTTTGCATGTCCCTCGCTCTTTCCCTCTGTGCTCCATGTCTCTTTCCTGTTGATTGCTACATAAATTGGGGAAAGGAAAGTAAGAGGAAGACTTCTAAGAAAGCCATGCATCTTCTCATTCATTTGTGGCTCCTAACAAGTCGTGAAAAAAAATATAGTGGTCTGTTCCAAAGAGAAAAAAAAATGTTTAGGAATTTAAATTCTAGATTTTGGAAAATCAAAAATAAACGTATTGGTGGTTACTCATGTCCTATCATGTAGATGAAGAAGGTTAAGTAACTTCCCAGGACACAAGGAAGCCAGGAGCTGGGAAGCAGACAAAGCTCATCTGGTTCCAAACACTTTTCTTTGGGAACCAAGTTGACCAACTATTTCTGAGCTTTCACACCTTTCAGGTGTGAAAAGGTTTCAAGGCTGGCTCTGGGGTGTCAGGAGGAAGAAGAGGAAGTGGAGTGAAGCATCATTCTCCGAGGCATCTGAAGCAGGTTTGGAGAGGGGGGCTGGCCAAAGAGTGCTAAGGGGCTAACAAAAAATGATGTCTTTACTCTAAGGCGAATTATTCCTTGAGCTTATTAGGAAAATCCATATCATGGAGTCCAGAAAAAAAATCACCTGGTAACTAGGGCCCTGGATCCCACATGCTCATAATCCCCGGCCTCAAGCAAGAAGCAGTGCTGTTGGTTTCCAAAGAGAAGGGCTTTAGGGGCACCTGCATGGCTCAGTCGGTGAAGCATCCAACCCTTGGTTTCCACTCAGGACATAATCTCAGGGCTCTGGGATCGAGCCCCACATCAGGCTCCATGCTCAGCGCAGTGTGCTTAAGATTTTCTCTGTGTCCCTCCCCCTACTCATGCACACTCTCACTCTCTTTCTCCCTCTCTCTCTCTAAAATAAATAAATAAACCTTTGGGGGAAAAAAGATAGAAGGGCTTTGGCCTCTTGCTTCTTGCTGCCTGTTCACTCAGAGGGGAGGCCAGTGTGTCCAGGGGCCCAGTCGAGATACCACTAGGCACAAATGGAGTTAACCCCTGATTCCCGGTCAGCTGGTACCACGGACAGAATTGCCCTGCTCTTTGCAGACGTCCATCCCACAGATTCCCCTCTCTCAGCAGCCAAACGCAGGCCAACCAGCCCAGGAGTCACTTTTGAACAAATGTACTCTGTGCAGAAGCTTATTCATCATCAGGCTAATGAAGCTTACACTTCAGGGACCCCCAAGTAGCAGGGGCCTCTCTCAAAGGACTACAGGCAATTTATATCCCTGATCTGTTATTATTTTTCAGTAAGATGGCCCTCCAAATTGTAGATGCTGCAGGTCTCAAAAGCCTGGATCTGCCCCATCTCTTACAGTGTATCCCATGGCAGTTATAATTTATAGAGCTTAAAATAGGGGCTTAATAAATATGTCAGAATAATTAATGTAACACCTTTGATGTACCAACACGAGTCACAGATACAATCTTTGCCTTGGAGAAGTCCAAAGTATAACGGAGAGGGGAGATATGAATAAAAAAATAAGCACCACATAAATGTAACCTCCTGACTCCAATAAATGCCAGGCAGCTTCACTGTTAGAGGAACAGACAATTGGAGGACGTGACCCAGGCGGAGAGGTCCACAGGAGGCAATAGTGGAACTGAGATCTGAAGGAAGTGAGAATTTTTTTTTTTAAAGATTTATTTATTTATTTGAGAGAGCGAGAATGAGAGAGAGAGTACACGAGACGGGTGAGGGCCAGAGGGAGAAGCAGGCTCCTCGCCGAGCAGGGAGCCCGATGTGGGACTCGGCAGGGAGCCCGATGTGGGACTCGATCCCGGGACTCGATCCCGGGACTCCATCCCGGGACTCCGGGATCATGACCTGAGCCGAAGGCAGTTGCTTAACCAACTGAGCCACCCAGGCGCCCTGAAGGAAGTGAGAATTAACCAGGCAAAAGGGAGAGAAGGGGGGTGGGGGGGAGAACTTTCTAGGCTGAGAGGACAGAAGTGCTGTAGAGGGAAAGACCAGAGCATGTCGTAGGCATAGAGGAGGCCACAGTCCAGCTTGTGGGGAGGGCGGGGTGAGGGGGGTTGGGCTGAGGCAAGAGGAGGGATTTCCTCCCTTGTCAGGGGAGCAGAGCCCCGGCAATACGGGGAAGAGGTGCCCTCGGATGGCTCTGCTGAAAGTGGGAAGGTGAGAAGAGAAGCAGGACATGTGTAGAAAATGAGAGATAAAGATTTGTGCAAGGAGTGAACGCTCCAGACGCCAGACCACTTTGCAGGGAAGACCCCTAGGCCCCGGCAAAGGGCTTATGTTTCCCAGACCTGTTCTGAGGCGCCATGAGGCGGACATGCCCTCTCTCGTGGGGTTTGCCTTACAGAAAAGGATCTGCATTAACATCACAGGAGGCTCGTGGCAGGAGCAGAGTGTTGGCACAGGAGGCTCGTGGCAGGAGTAGAGTGTTGGCACAGGAGGCTCGTGGCAGGAGTAGAGTGTTGGGGGCGGGGGGGGGGCGGTGCAGGAGGACTTTGTTTCAAATCTCCAGGCAGTTTTCCGTCTCAGCAAATTTGGAGTTTCGAATGCCTCTTTGAGGCAAACAGTTTCTCTCTTCCAAGAAAACCACCAGTTTTTCTTAAGGAAGACCATAAGCCCACACTAATCTGAAGACACAGACGTTTTAGAGGCCCAGAGAAGCGCTCTCCGTGGCAATGGAATGTGGTGTTTGCAGCCACCTCAGCACCACGTCCCGCCAGGTCCCTCGCTTCGGGCAGCAAGAAACGCCTCTTTGGTCTGCATTCTGGCCCAACTGGGCCTGCAAGCTGTCACTTGCTCTTCGGGAGCTGTTTGCTTTATTACGGGCATTTTGATTCTGACTCAGGAGGCGAGACTGATGCGTGGAAACCAATCGGCCAACTGTCCGTGTCACGCAGTGATTGAAGTTCACGAGAGAGAGAGAAGAGGAAATGTCGCAAAGGGTCCAGCCGTCAGGGAAATTTCTATGGAGGAGGTACTTGAAGGAGGCCGTGAAGAACAGAGAGGGCTGGGGACGTGTCAGGGAAGGACAGGGCATTCCCGTGAAGGGAACAGCTTGTGTGTGATTTCTCAATAGGCAGGTCTGGGTCTGTCGCTTACTGGCTGCATGGCCTTGAAAAAAAATGACTTAAACTCTTGGTGCTTCCTTTTCCTTAACTGTGACAAGCGCAGTTTAGTCCCTACCTATAAGGCCCTACTGAGGAGTCAACAAAGTAATTCTTACAGCGTTCTTACCACAGGGCCTAGGCCATATGAAGCAACCCATAAATATTGCCAGGATTTTTGTTTTTGTTTTTGTTTTTGTTGTTATTATATGTTAGAACATTAAAATGCCAACTCCTCTCACGTTCCAAAGCAAACTTTGAGACCACCAAGCAGGACTTTCCAAGAAGCTATAAATGGACACTTGGCCACTCCTAGGCCGTCAGCCACACTGAGGGTGTAAGAGGATCATGAGCAGAAATGACAGGGAAAGAGGGTCTCTTTTCGGAGAGTTGTGGGTGTCCTCTGGTCTCCTCTCCCAAGGGCTAGGCTTCCCTCGCTCCAAGCTGGTGAAAGGGACTTCATAAGCACTACTTGGAGAGCTTCCTAAGTGTCCCCTTGATGGGGGACATAGGAGTCTGGCGGCTGATTCACTCCTGAGAAACACAAAGAACACAGACTGCTCTTTTCCTGGTGGTAGAGAGGAGAGGCAACACTAGAATGTCATTGCATCCAGAAGGTTTGCTGGGGCAAAGGCAGGAGTGTTTCTTGTTGACCATATCCAGGCCACATGAAGAAGAGCTAGCAAGAGGGTTCGAAAGGGTCACTAATAATGAAGACCTCAGAAAACTGAGTTTGAAATGCCAAAGGTCTGAGGGAGGAGCCCAAAGCGACCAACTAGAACAAGTGTTCACCGAACCCATGGAAAATCAAGTAAGGGATCACTAGTCAAGTTTTGTGTTGGGGGGTTGGGAGGAGGGTGTGTGGGAAGGAGGAGGAATTCTCGGGGTGGGGGGGAGGAAATAGAAAAGCAACCCCATCAGAGGAAGAATCGGCTGTTAACTGCCAAGCCCAGGGAATGCAAAGGCCAACTCACGCAGAATGAGTTTAGCGTATCGGTGTGTCGGTTCCCTATTGCTATTGTAGAAAATCATCACAAACTTAGTGGCTTAAAACAATACAAATCGGGGACACATGGGTGGCTCAGTCATTAAGCATCTGCCTTCAGCTCATGATCCCAGGGTCCTGGGATCGAGCCCTGCATCAGGCTCCCCACTCAGCTCTGAGTCTGCTTGGGATTTTCTCTCTCTCTCTCCCTCTGCCGCTCCCCCCCGACTTGCACGCGCACACACACACACACACACACGCGCACACACGCACACACACACACTCTCTCTCTCCCTCTAAAATAAATAAATAAATCTTTAAAATAATAATAATAATATGATATTAATATTGCCCCTTCCTAGCTTTGGCAGGCACAACTTATCAGTCCCACATGTGGGCTCAGAATCCTTCTCAAGGCAGGATTCTAATAAGCTCGATTGGGCTTCTCCCTCTCCCTTTGCTGCCCCCCACTTGTGCTAACCCTCTCTCTGTCAAATAAATAAATAAATAAAATCTTTAAAAAAACACAAATTTATTATTTTACAATTTATAAAAGTCTGAAGTCTGAAATAGGTCTCAATGGGCTCAAAGCAGGGCTGTCAGCAGGGTTGCATTCCTTTCTAGAAGCTCTAGGAAAGATTCTAGAGCTTCCTGACTATTCCAGCTTCTAGAGACGGCCCACAGTCCTAGGCTCTTGACTCCTTTCCACCCTCAAAAACAGCCATGGTCAGTTTGCCTCATATCACATCACTTGGTCTCTTCTGCCTTTCTTTTCCTCTTACAAGGACCCTTGTGATTACACTGAGCCCACCTGAATAATTCGGGGTAATGGCCCTCATCTCAAGGTCAGATGATTAGCAACCTTTATTCCAGCTATAATGTATTCAGAGGTTCCAGGGATTAGTATATGGATGTCTTTGGGGCATGGCTATTGTGTCCACCATAGTGAATAAGAATCTTCCCACCCTTCAGCTCCCTCTCTACCTTAAATTCAACCCCAGATGAGCCAGGAGCAGCCTGGCAAGTACTGGAGGCTGGGAAACAGAAAAGGAGCCCATGTGTTTCCGTATATCCACAGCATCCGCACAGTGCCTGAAACAGCATGAGTAATAAATTAAATTAATATTCAGTGAATGTATGCATCCACATTCCACAGTAATTGGAGGCTCAGTATGATTCCTGATGGAAGCCGCCCCCTTAGACACTCCCAGCCAGATTTGCCATCTCCCAATCAGGGAAGCCCTTTTGCCAAAACTCAAACCCTGCCTTATCCCCTTTTAAGTTGTAGTTAGGTTATTGCTTTCACCCTGAACTCCAGAATTGTGTAATTATACCTCGTAACATACGGCTCACACAGCTCCCTAAAATGAGGGCCCCATCAAAATTTATAAGGCCAGAGTTTGCATCTCTGAATTTAAATGGGACTAACCACTCAACTTAGAGTTGTTGTTCTATTCTGGACAGAGAGAAAAGTGTTTGTGTTTGAGAATGCCAAGAACAAGCAGGGCAGCGATACCCTCCAGCCACTGTCAGATGCAGTCTCTGCTCTCCTAAACGCGAACGGAAGGTGGGACCACGGCGCACAGGCTCCTGACAGAGAAAAGTGAACATGTCAGCTGATCAGAGCCAACTTTTGATTTTTCACAGAAAAGGGGAAATAGGGTAACATGAAAGACTGGGAGCCAAATACAGAGAAGCAATAAGGTGCCTCCTGAATGAAAAGATCAAGCCCCCTTGTCGGAGTGAGGGGTGGGAAATTCAGCAGTCTCACCAAACTGGCCATCCCCCTGCAGGGGCTCAGGAACCTTCAAAAATAATCTCCCCCTGCAGGGGCTCGGGAACCTGCAAAAGTAATCTCCCCCCTGCAGGGGCTCAGGAACCTTCAAAAGTAATCTCGAGGCTAACGAGATAGCCTCTGTGTATCTGGAAAGGAGAGTCCAGAGCAATAATCTGTGAGGGGTTAGCCAGCACAGACCAGGGCAGGTGAGAGAGGCGGACTCTCCAGTGGTTCAGGGAGGCTCAGTGGACCTTCCAGCAGCCAGGATGAAGGCTCCATCGAAAGCAGCTATCAGATGCTCACCAAACAGTCTTCTGGTTACCAGTTTGGTTCATGGATTTGAGGAAGGAGTTTGGAATAATCTAGGACTGAATAATTAATAATCTCCTGTAATTTAATAAACTTGCGTTTTGGTTTATACATCTCATCTTAGAACAGCCTGAGTCATCGTCTGAGAGTGACTCTGGACTTTCACAAATGTCCCACACTGTGGCCATCCGTTGAGGGACATCCTGGAAGCTAGTGATATAGCTCTCTCTGAATTTTAGTCTGTGTTCTTTGGCCTTGGATTTATACACTATTTAGAAATATTACTACCCTGGAATAACCACACACATGTAAACACCCCTCATGGAGAACTCCTACTCATACTTCATGGCCCAACTTAAGTGCTACACCTCTGAGAAGTTTTTCTGGCTTACCCAGCACTCCTGGCGGGCGGGGGGTGGGAGGGTGGCTTGTGAGGAACATGGAGAAAAGAAATCATAGAATAATTGATGAAATCACATAGACCCACTGGTTTTTGAACCTCTTTACCTGAAGGACACTTGTTCACCCAAACGCTGATATGGAAACCAATATCTAAAACATAAAAACATAAAAAACAGATATGCTCTTGTCTAAAGGAGAAATAGGAGTCCAGTAACCACTCCCTGGGCCTCCACAATCCACCCGCATCACAGCGAAACCTCTTAGCCCACAATTTGAAAACCACTTATCCAGTCTAACTCTCATTTTACAAATGAGGAAACAGATACAGAATCCGATGCCAGAAAACAGTTGATGGAATTGTTTCATGTGGTTCTCCCAAACCAGGGACGATAATAACATGATATTGGGGCGTGAGTGGCTCAGTCAGTTGAGCGTCCAACTGTTGATTTCGGTTCACGTCATGATATCAGGGTCCTGGGATCAAGCCCTGCATCAGGCTCCCCACTCAACTCGGAGTCTGCTTGTAATTCTCTCTCTCTCTCTCTCTTCCTCTGCCTCCCCCCCATCCCTGCTTGTATACACACACACAGACACACACACACTCTCTCTCCCCCTCTAAAATAAATAAATAACTCTTTAAATAATAATAATAATAACATGGTATTAATACTGCCCCTTCCTAGCTTTGGCAGGCACAACTTATCCGTCCCACGTGTGGGCTCAGAATCCTTCTCAAGGCAGCATTCTAATAAGCTGCTAACAATTGACTAGAGTTGACATGTAAGATTAATTTATTTACTCTTTCTATTGTAAATAATATTTTTTAAAAGATTTTATTTATTTATTTGACAGAGAGAGACACAGCGAGAAAGGGAACGCAAGCAGGGAGAGTGGGAGAGGGAGAAGCAGGCTTCCCGCGGAGCAGGGAGCCCAACGTGAGGTTTGATCCCGGGACCCTGGAATCATGACCTGAGCCGAAGGCAGACACTTAATGACTGAGCCACCCAGGCGCCCCTGTAAATAATATTTTTTCCATCCTAATGTTAATACATATTATTTTATAGCCATCCTATTACCAACCAATCTCATTAATATCTAAAAGTGTAGAAAAGGCTTTAATAGGATACATAAGCCAACAGAAAGGGGATCCCCCTCTTCTTTCTTTTCATTTAATTAATGGTCTTATCTTACACATTTTGGGAGTTGACCTTCCAAATCTAATGGTATTAAGTAAACAATTACTATCTGATTACATTTTCTCTACTAGATTAAAATATAAAAATAAAGGTGCTAGAGGTATTCCTTGGTGGCATGGACAATGTTAACTCAAAAACAGAAAGGTGGGAGGACACCCTTGTTTTTAACTGTCTAGGGATTGGTTGATTCAAGCTTGAAGTGAAAAAGCAAAACATTCCAAATTCCGATCCTGGCTTAGCCTTTATCATTTTTTAAATCTTCAGGGCGCCTGGGTGGCTCAGTTGGTGAAGCATCTGCCTTTGGCTCAGGTCATGATCCCGGGGTCCTGGGATTGGGCCCTGTATTGGGTTTCCAGGGAGCCTGATTCTTCCTCTCCCTCTGCTGCTCCCCCTGTCTGTGCTCTCTCTCCCCCTGTCAAATAAACAAATAAAATCTTTTTTAAAAAATCATCTTTTGAATATTCAACTCTCTCTTATTGAAAATTTCCTTTACAGACAAAGAAGTGAATGTCCTTTACCAATCAGCAGAGCTGATTCACACGTATCATCTACGTACAAGACACAGGTGAGCTCGAAGTTACAGCATATAGCCACCTGCTGGTTCCAGGACCAGTTTCTCTCCTTAGGTTCCTGTGACGGGGTTCAGAACATGCTACCCCAAAATATAGCACCATGGCACATTAAATATCTTAAGCTGAAGGAATTATTTTTAAATGGCAGAAGCAGGAAGTTCACTCTGACCTCTCCTACCACCCACCACCCTTCTTCCCTGAAATAGGTCATAAAACTCTCCTGGGAAATATGTGTTCTATACAAGGAGAAAGGAAGACATTCTTGTCACCAGAGATGGGGAACTGGGGGCCAGGAAATCTGTACAAACAAACTTTGTTAAATTAACCCTTACCTTCCCAATTACTTCTTCACCATTTACTACCTCCAGACCAAATCCCTTTGTCTTGTTAATTCTTCACAAATGTGTACTTTTTTTGTCTAAAAAGTATAAAAGCTTCTTGCTCTGGTCTCTTCTCCCAATCTTCATTCTCTCGTGAAGGCTCCAATGGATATGTAAAAATACACTAAAATGTGAATGTTTTTCTCCTCTTGATCTGTCTTTGTCAGTTTCATTTTCAGACCTGGGCAGGGACCCTAAGAGGGTTGAGGAAAAATTTTCCTCCCCTATACCTGCCTAGGCTCTTAAAACAGAAAAGTCTTCGCTTTTGGAGAAACCTGGGGGAAACTCATTGCCCTGCTCCCCACCGCCTTACTCCTCTTCCCTGTAGGAGGGGTCATTTATCTGCTTGGGCCAGTTGGGATAGAGCACTGAGGACCACTAGCCAAGTCTCTGCCAGCTCTCCCCACCACTCCCACTCTCTGGCCTGTTTGCACATTAACTGTATCCTAGCCGTTCCCCCCCCACGCACAATGTGGTCAGCCAGTGGGAGAGAGTCTTTCCGGGTCTGGGTTGTGGGGTCTATGGGAGTGGAGAACGGGCCAGAGAGAGAATGGAAGGGAAGCCCATTTTGGGCCCCAGGTTCACATTGTGAAGTCCAATCCAGCAACTGACAGACTCTCTTTGTGACTCCCAGTTGTAGAATTTGGAAGACAGAGTCAACACATAGTCTCTTCAGGAACCCCAATACTGCCCAAAATGTGGCTCTGTGCATATCATATTTGTGCGTACATATGTGTGTTAGCACAGGTCTCCTTGTTCACCATGGTTCTAGACACACTAGAAAACTTCCAAACATCTGCTAAGGCAAACTTTGAATAGCCTTTGATATCCAAGAGGCTCAACCAAATGGGGAAACTCCCATTTCTCCAAAAAAGAGGTTCTGCAATGACATCCTCCATCACCTCCACCCACCTACCCGGCCCATGTGCTGCAAGCACGCAACCCATACATGGGTTTGTGGAGCTTTGCCAAGATGACTTTACTACAAGTCACACATCAGTTGCCTTCTCTCCAACAGTAGCTTAAAGTCAGTGTCCTGGATCTCTCATAGGACTAGAAAGTGAAACTAAACTTCTACCCTCCCATCCATGTCACCTCCATTTTTCTTTGTATGTGTCTTTGTCTAGTTGTTACTAGGAGTGACCGTGCTGTATGGAGCCCCCTATAGCTGACCTCAGACAAATCACCGCATCAAAAACTAATGATGTATTGTATGGTGACTAATATAACATAATAAAATTAAAAAAAAAAAAAGATATGCCTTTTCCTTCTCTGGGTTTAGAGTCCAGCGACCCTTCCTGACACTTGTCTCAATTCCTAGAAGCAAATCCGTTTTCTGGCTTAAATCATGAGCCTTCAAAAGACTGGTTTCTTGGGAGGCTGACATGAAGCTCTGATTAACTTCTACATATATTGATATATATGGTGAGAGTGGGAGGAGTTTCAAATCCTTGGGTTGTCTCTGAAATCAGAATATGCATCCTACTGCCACTGTTTCAGGGCTAAAGCACCCATGAACTTATAACCAACTGTCCTCCAAAAACCTGCTTGTCAGTTACTTTGACTTAGGCCTTAATTCATAAATGTTTCTGGGATCTTGGAAACCTTTATGAAAAAGTTTTCATTTCTGTTTTAATAACTTACTAATAAGAAAAAGAAATCTATCCTTATGGTAATACAAATTCAAATAATACTAGACTGGCTCAAAAGTTAAAAACTAAGTTTTCCTTCCCCCTCTGCAACCAAGAGTTCCACTCCTCAGTGGCAATAACTCCTTCTTTTGTGTAATTTTTATGGGCTTACTTCCACAATACTAAGTGGATGCATATAGTTTGTTTTTTAATTTGCTAACTTTAAGCATGATATGTTGACTCTCTTCAATGGAAATGAGGGATTCAGTTCATTTATGCTGCCTCCAATACTATATCTTCTATATTTCTGCCAGTCATATTTTTTTTATTCTCTAAGTTATATTTACAAGTCTTACTTATACATTTTGAGTCTTTGAGCTATTGGCTTTACACAGTATCTTGACCCATTAACATTAGACAATATGGGGGTGAGGGAATTAAGGCCCCTACTTTTGCTATTGTGTCTCCTTACACCCTCCCAACCTCTGCCTCCCTTGCCCCTCAGTCCAACATGTCATTAATTTTACACAGTCAGTGTTAAGGTTTATAACATGTGCATCAATGTCAAAATTAAACTAAGGGTTTCATACTTTATTTATTGTCTAAAAGTTTTCTGTCTTACTTGACTGCCCCCATCCTGGACCTTCCACTCGCTAGACAGATTTTGGTCATAACTCTTTTTTTTTTTTTTTTTTTTTTTTTTGCCTTCTCCCTTCTGTGTTACTGACTTGCCAACTTCTTCAATTCCTGGAATAGATGAAGCAAAAGAAGGTTCTCGAGGTCCCTCACATTCTTTTCTTCAGCTTTCAGTGTCTTCTTATGTCTGTTTTATATTAACGTCTAAGATTTTTAGTTGTACTTAGTAGGGAGAATAGTCAAAAGTTTTTCTACTCCATTCTCTGAGAAATAGAAGTCTGCATTCCTTTATGACTACCAGAGTACATATATATATTTTTTCAGATTATCTCTCTGGGTAGTAACACCCCTGAATCCTTGCATCTCAAAAAATGTCTTTACTTTGTCCTCACTAGACACATAGTTTATCATGAGAATATAAAGACTTCCAGATTCAGGAACTTTATATTTTAACTCCAACATGCAAAGACCTTGGAAGCCGTCACTCTTCTCTGTATAATCAGAAAGAGCTGAAAAGCCTGAAAACCAATGGCTTTTTATGGACCCATCTGAGAGCTGAGGTTTCAGGGCAAACCATGACCTAAAATCTAGAGAAGTGGGTGAGTCCAGAAAGTCATAGCAGAGATCTGTTTACCTGGAACAGAAGCCACTGGAGCCATAAGCTGACAGAAACACTTAAATGATAATTTTGACAAATTGCTGCAGGCTAGAAGCACTAGGGCAAGAGTGAGAAGTTCCCAGGGGCCACAGCCTTAGGGGTGTCCCTACACTTTCTTGGGTTTTACCTCTTGGAGCCTCATTAGATTTTAATGGCGAAGATCCAAGAAAGATCCCCTAATGGCTCAGACCGGAAAAGGAGGAACAGAGCCATTGTCAATATTCTCTGTAGCAAAATCCAGGAGAAAAGACTACCAGAGGAGTAGCACCCTCCCCTGGGGGTAAGACAATTTCCCACTCCAGCCATCCAGCCATCCTGTTTCGTCTAGGCAGGCATAGGTAGGGGAGCTGTGAGTGGTTAGGAAACACTCGTGAAGGTCACAGCCCTGTGACACAAGCCTAGTAGAAAATTGAGATTTAACCATCAGATTACAAAATGTTTCCTCTCCCACACATCTAACCACCAGACCAAAGGGGGTCAGTGTAAAGAGTGGACTGCAGCAGAAACAGTTGGAAGACACTGACTCTCTCTGGAGACCTTAGAGAAGCCTGCAGCCAACGAGGTCACTAAAGGAATTTGAAGTTTCTGATACCTGCATCTACAGCAAGCATTAAACACAACCCAATGCCTTGCCAAATTAACATAAAATATCACTCAAGGCCTATTTACCTCTGTTTCTATTAACCAACACCTTGGGCTTTCAGCCAAAAATTACACGGCATACTAAAAGGAAATGAAAAACCGTCTGAAGAGACAAAGCAAGCATCAGAACCAGACTTGGATATGACATAGATATTGGAATTATACAGGGGAATTAAAATCACTATGATTAATATGTTAAGGGTTCTAATGGGAAAAGTAGACAACTTGCGAGAAGAGATTGATGGGTAATGTAAGCAAGAGTGACTATGTGTTCCATGTTCTCCTTGAATAATTATTAATAGTGCCTCCTTTTTACTTTCAAAGCTGTCCTGGATTAGCTAACAAAACATACGGGCATCCTATTGATATGTCACCTTAACAGACATCAGATTTTTTTTTTTCTGCAAACATTTAACTCACTTTTGCTTTTTGAAATCTCCTTGAAGACTAGATACTCCACTGCGGCTGATGTGTGTTCTTTTATTTCACTTGTAGCAAAATCTGAATCTTTTCAGGTGTCTTGACCATCCATCATAACTATGCCAGAACGTTCCCTAATTTGTAGAAATCAAATTGTTTATGATTTGAATTTTTTTCATTCAAAAGTTGAACAATCCCTAAGTGCAGCCATAAATAATCTAACGGTTGTTTTTCTAGAAGGTATAAAAACTAGGAACACAAGGTGTACAGAATAACAATAGAATCGTGAAGGTATAAAAACTAGGAACACAAGGTGTACAGAATAACAATAGAATCGTGAAGGTATAAAAACTAGGAACACAAGGTGTACAGAATAACAATAGAATCGTTCGCCGATCCTTCCTTCCCTGGCAGCCTCCTCCCTCCCGCTCCCACTGTGAAAGCTGCCACAGTTCATTGGTCCAGGGGCAGATACTTGACACAGTCTCAGCCCATCAGGGCCAACCAGGGTCCTCCCCAGGAGTGTATTAGTTAGATCTCACAGAGTCCATGAATTGTGTGGGTTGGCTAAAGCCCTAAGATACAAAACTTTGGACTTGTTGGTGGTTGTTCTCTAAACTGGTAGGGAAAGAGGGAGAGGGAGAGGGAAGGGAAGGAAAAGGAGAAAGAGAGAGAAGAATGAAGCCAATGGCAGCAAAAAGCAACATCTAGAGACAAAGAGAAAGCCCTAATGACATTTGAATACCTGCTTCTAGTCATTTCTAACGCTAGCAGCCTCCTTATCTTTCCTGCCACCTGATTATTCTCATCTTCCACAAAATACCCAGATTCCTGCTAATAAATTTCCTTTTTTCCATAAGTAGAATGAGTTGGCTTTCTGTCACCTTTGGTTGAGGAGTCCTAACTAATACAAGAGGTTAATGTATGTGTCCCATTTAAGAGAAGTCTTCTGGCAGGAAGTTCACAGAGGAACTACACAGTTAAAAGCCTTTACTTTTAAGCTGAGATGCCCTCGAGCAATCTGCTGCAATTTCTCTACTTACCATTTAGGAATCTAAAGGCAATTTTTTATATCCTCTCCTCGCTTGATGTGTATCTCTAGAGTCATTCAACCACTCTTATCCTTTCAACTGTTTCCATTAAGGAAAATAGCACAGACTTTTAAAGAAAATGTTGTTTGGCCTCATAATCCCCCTGATTAAAAATCTCTCCCTTTTTTTTTTTTTTCTCCTATGTAAGCCATTTCCAGTACTTACTTTTAAAGAACCAAGGCCTGAGTTTGAAGCTCATGAATCCATACAGAGGGTCTTTGTTATGGGCTGAATTGTGCCCTCTCCCCACAAATTCCTATGTTGAAGCTTTAACCTGAAGGGCCTTGGAATGCGACTATATTTGGAGACAGGGGTCTTTAAAGAGGTAACTAAGTTAAAATGAGGCCACTGAGTGTGGACCCTTATCCAATATGACAGGTATCTTTGTAGGAACAGGAAATCAGGGCACAGAAATGTACAGAGGGAAGACGATGTCATGACGCAAGGAGAAGGTGGCCATCTACAAGCCAAAGAGTGAAGCCTCTGAAGAAACCAACTCCATCAACATCTTGGTCTCAGACTTTTAGCCTCCAGAATCATAAGAAAAGAAATTTTTATTGTTTATGCCACCCCGTCTGTGGTAGTTTGTTATGGCAGCCCTAGCAAACTAATACCATCTGTATTAGCCAGTGTTCTCCAGAGAAACAGAGCCAATAGGAAGGATGGATGGATGGATGGATGGATGAGTGGGTGGGTGGATGGGTGGGTAGGTGGGTGCATGGATGGATGGATGGATGGATGGATAGATAGGTGGATGGATGAGTAGATAGATGATAAGGAATCAGCTCATGTTGTTATGAAGGCTGACAAGTCTCATGATCTACAACCAGCAAGCTTGAGACCCAGGAGAGCCAGTGATATAGTTCCAGGCTGAACGCCCAGAGACTCAAGACCCAGGAAGAGCTGATGTTTCAGTCCAAATCCAAAGGCAGGAAAAAACTCAATGTTGCCTCTTGAAGGCAGTCAGGCTAGAGGATTTCTCTCTTATTTTTGGTCTCTTCAAGCCTTCAACTGATTGGATGTGGCCCACCTACATTAGGGAGAGCCATCTGCTTTACTCAGCCTACCAACTTAAATGTTAATCTCATCCAGAAATATCCCAACAGTCACACTGAGAATAATGTTTGACTAAATGTCTGGGCACCCTGTGGCCCAGTCAAGTTGACACATAAAATTAACCATCACACTGTCTTCTAAAATGAGATCTATAACTTATAGGCACCTGATATCCTAAATTATTGAAGCCAAGTCCCACCTAACCTCTCTACAAGTATATTAGATGTCATTTAGATAGTAGTCACCTGATAGCACAATGATCCATCGATTAAGCCACCAAATTACATAAAGCTTCTAGTAAAACTGTCCTGCCTGCCAGGAAATTTAATTTCCAAGTCAGATACCATCAGGATGCATCAAAGATAACAAACCTGTGGAGAGAGAGCTTCCACGCAAGAGCAGTGCTTTGAGGCATTTCATTTTTTAAGACCACCTTCACTCTCCTCTAATCTAGTGCATTTTATGAGGAATAAAAGGTGTTTTCATATTAAAGTTTGCTTTCAGCAACCTGGTATATGCCTTGCTGCTGAAGAGGGCAGCCGGCTAAGCTGTTATCTGTTCCACTCGCCTACGTGGCTTGTCAACACTCTGTCAGCTCAGCTGATCCTGCTTTTTGTTTGGCAATCAGCTCCCTTTGCCGTTGACATGTAGAAGCGCAATGGCTAATTATCAATTGCAGCCCATGAAATGTGGCTAATTGAGTTATAATATGTGGAGCTGGATAAAGAAAGCTTTGGGTAGGAACTTTGCGAATTATCAGAAAATTATACCAGAGCCTTACAACTTAAAAGTGCCAGGAAGTTAAACAACACAACAAAAAGGATGCCTGGGTGGCTCAGTCAGTTAAGCATCTGCCTTCAGCTCAGGTCATGATCTCAGGGTCCTGGGATCGAGCCCCCAGTCGGGCTCCCTGCTCAGCGGGAAGCCTGCTTCTCCCTCTCCCTCTGCTTCTCTCCCCGGCTTGTGCTCTCTTTCTCAAATAAATAAATAAAATCTTTAAAAAACAAACAAACAACACAGAAAAAAAAGAGAACTGGCATCCTCTCCTGGACTTAACTTCCTTCTTCCCAGTAAGCTTTCTGAACTTCTTTCATCCCCACATGTGAAACCACTTATTTCATCCTCAAAGGGCTTACTCTCTGAAAACTCTTTAGGAAATAAGAAAATTATCAAGTGTTAGAGATGTTCCTTTTGTTTTCACATTCCATACAGGAATATTCAATACTGAAATACCTGGGTAAAATACAAGATCATTTAAAAATAAATGTCAGCCAAATACAGGCAGGGATCAACGTATGCAGAGATCTTTGAGAAAAAGGAGATAGGAGGATTGAAGAGTCCATTCACTCATCCAAAGGATCATTTTTTTAAGATTTGTTTATTTATTATTTGAGAGAGAGAGAAAAAGTGCATGAGAGAGAGCAAGGGGAGGGGCAGAGGGAGAGAATTTCCAGCAGACTCCCTACCGAGCACAAAGCCAGACTTGGGGCTTGATCTCACCACCCTGAGATCCTGACCTGAGCCAAAACCAAGAGTTGGACACTTCACTGACCCAGGCACCCCACTCATCCAAAGCATCTTGATAGAAACAGCATGGTTTGAGCAAAACTTTCTCCTGGTTCTGTGAATGTTTTGATACATAGTTTGACCATGCATCCAAGTTTGCCTGGGACCGCTCTGGCTTCTTCATGTTCTCCTGCTGGAACGATGAATAGTACCTCACTCCTCTCTCAAAAGTGTCCTGTTTTGGACGATAAAAATATATGGTGGCCCTATTGATTTGTCACCCTGTAATGGAGCCCTTGTGGAAATAGGCCCTGGAGCAAAAGAATAACCTTCCTCTTGGGAACTTGAGGCTCCCCACAGATCAGACCCACTAGCTGGCCCTTTCCAGCTCTTCACAGGCCAGATTTAGCCAAACAATTTTAGCAAAACAGCACCAAGAGATAGTCGGTGACCCAGCCCAGCATCTACAGGCAGAGAGCTCTGGAACCCTGGGACACAGTGTGTGATGAAGCTCCTCCTCCTCCATCTTCCCAGCGCAAGCAGCCCTCAGGAGGGTCTGCCTGACTTTTGCTTCTATCTTTCTCCTTCAGGAGGTGCTCCCTGTTCACACAACCTCTTCATGTGTCTCTGAATTACCCGCCTAATCCACATTTCCGGCTTGGCTTCCAGGTTCCGGCCCCCGCTCCGTCCGCACGCAGTAGCCCCCACCCGAATAGCCCAACCGCACCTCAATCTCCCACATATCTCTGAACTCTCTCTCCCACTGCATACTTTCCTCTCTGGACCGCTACTTCTGTTAAATGGTATTAATGCCTTTTCCCGTTTATCCTCCTTAAAGTTATCTATGACTTTTCCTCTTCTTTTACCCGTCACCTGCCATCCGCCCCCCCCCCGCCCCCATTCACCACAACTTTTCTTTGGTGAGGTCCCTCTCTCTCCTCAAGGCCGGCCCACAGGCCTAGAGCTCTGTTTCCTCTATTGAGGGGAATCGCGTTATTCCTGCCTTGGCACCATTCCCATTCCCCAACACACTCATAGTCCTGAACCACTGCGTGACCCTGATGCCCACCTGCTCAGAAAGCTTAACCTTGAATCCCATTTGTCCACAAAACAGAGTGCAGGGGCATGTGTCTGGGAGCCAAGATTATCACAGTCCCGCCCCGGCGGCTCTCTGGGGTAATCCCTAAAACTGCTGTCCTGAGTAGGAGAGAGCGGTGATTGTGGGGTGGCACCTGGCAAATCACTTTGACAGCTCTGATCGCATTTGCTCAGAGAACAACCCTGAGGATGAGGGATTCGAGCAGGACCTTGAAACCAGGCTCACAGAGTCAGGGCCCCTGTTCCTCCCAGCATAGCCGCCCCGCCCAACAATGCGGGAGAAACCATTAGCTTTCCTTTTACTTGTTACTCCATATATATGGTACTCTGTTTACAAACCATGACCTAAAAAGATGAGAAATTTCTATGTGTTTCCTTAACCGCGTATTTCTATAGTTTCTCCACCCTCAAAGCATATTTCAGAAAAATCCATGATCTTTTTTTATCTAGTATATGACACAAGGATAGACAAACGAATTGTAGCAGGTTTATGCAAAAATAATTAATATCTTCAGAACAGTTTTAGATGTACAGAAAAATTGCAAAGATGACACAGAGAGTTCCCATTTACCCCAGACCCAGCTTTCCCTATTACTGACTTCTTATGCTAGTATGGTATATTTGTTACGATTAATGAAACAATATCCATAAGCTATTATTGACTAAATAAAGTTCATACTTTATTCAGATTTCCTTAGATTTTACCTACTGTGCTTTTCCTGTGCCAGGATAGCATCCAAGATTCCACACAACAGTTAACCATGTATCTTTGGGCTCTTCCTGGCAGTGAGAGTCTCAAACTTTCCTTCCATTTTGCTGACCTTGACAGTTTTGAGTAGTGCTGATCAGGTATTTCATAGAATGTCCCTTAATTGGAGTTTGTCCGATGTTTTTCTCATGATTACACTGGGGTTATAGGTTTTTAGGAGGAAGACCACAGAGGTAAAGTAACAGTTTTCTTGCATGCTTGCTATGAACATGACTTATCACTTTTGATGTTGACCTTGGCTACCCAGATGAGGTACTGTTTGTCAAGTTTACTTACTATAAAGTTACTCTTTTCCCCATTTCCATACTGTGCTCTTCGGAAGGAAGTCACTATGCACAGCCTGCATTTGAGGAGTAGGGTGTTGTGCTCCACCTTCTTAAGGACAAGGAATCTACATAAATTGTTTTTAATCCTTCTGTACAGGTTGTCTCTTCTCCCCCCAACCTTTATTTAAGTATTCAGTCATTTATTTATGTCAGTAGGGACTCATGGATAATTATTTTATAATTTTGGTTGGAATTCAATATTATTTTATTTTCCTATTCATATTAGTCCAGTTTGGGCCATTGGGAGCTCTTTCAGTTGGCTACTGTGTTTCTTTGACATACTCCTCTCATCGTGGTGGAGTTTTTTTTTTTTTTCAGTTTGGTTTGGTTTGGTTTTTGAGCACATCCTTACTTTCTAACACTACAAGATGATCCAGGCTCATCCTGTAAATTTCCTTCCCAGACCTAGAATCAGCATTGCTCCAAAGAGACCTGGATCCTTTTACTGGAAAATAGTATTAGAAACCAAGATTTGAGCTTAGATATGTGCTAATTAAATTTGTATTCATCCAAATCCAACTGAATAGTGAAGAAGCCTTTGAATGTAAGCCTATTTCTTGCACATAAGTGGCAATAAATAAGCTAATTCCTCCATCTTATTTACAGATATGAATCATTGTTGGCCTTTTTATAAGAATGCTTATATCTTAACTCCTACTGATTGGGTAACATTGGTGAGGTAAATAAAATTAAAATGATAATAATAATGCTTATAGCTATGAGGAAGACATTAAGCTAACTACTGTATAGACATTATCTCATTATATCCTAATGCCATCTTTGAGACATAGGCCCTATTATTATGCCATTTTGTAGATGATGAAAATGGTATCGCCCTTGATTGTCATTCTGAGAACTAAATGAGAAATCGCTTATAAAGCCCCTAGCACGGAGCATGTAGAAGTTGCTCAATAAATCATTATTTTCTCACTTCTTTGCCTCTAGATAAAAAGAAAATAGGCAAACTTCAGGAACACATTAGCTATAAAAGTTCAGCTTATGGTCTGCGAGATGAAAAATACAGGGGTCATATTAGCTCATTTGTTTTCTCTGTTGCTATATAAATGTGATCTGACTCACAAGAGCTAAAAATCAACCTATCATGAAAGATCTCAAACAAAACGAAGACATATTTATCTGACTCGTTTACGGAATGGCCCCTTGTATAACCCAAATTCTCAGACACCAACAGAACCCATACAACATTTTTGGAGATCCTTAAGAAGTCTAAAACACTTTGCTAAAATTTGAATGTTTGAATTAAGATGGAGAAAACATTAAATAAATCCACCACATCTCCTCAGCTTATAAAGCTATCGAAATGGTACAAAGTTACCAAATACCTAAATAATATGCAGAAAAGTTCTGGAAGTTTGCCTCTCCAAGGAAGTAATTTCACTACCATGATATAAATCTTGGGCAAAGAGGTTGAACCACAAACAAATTTTCAGGCTTTCTTAGAACAGACAGAATATTCTGAAGAGTAGAAGACTTCTTTTCATCTCCATTGTCTTTTCCAACATTCTCCTCCCTGATATTTCAGGAAGATAAAAATTGAGAGTTGCAGGCAAAACCAAGGACACGCATCTTGTAAGCAGCAAAAGTGGTGTCAGAATTTAGATTGGCTCTGAAAACCCTCTTTTATAGCCCCTGTGCTGCCCTTGCTATTCGCAGCAGACCCATTTCTAAACTTCCTTGCCTTCCTTCCTGACACTCCAGATCATCTCTGACAGCCAGGTGTAAGCCCCATCTCCTCTGAAAAGTCATCCCTGTGGGCAATCAGCTCTCAGTCTTGGAGCTCTCCCAGATTTTGCTCCTTGAACCAATCTGCGGGACTGCCCATTACAACAGACGGATGTCCAGTGTCCCTGACTGAATTATGAGCTCCCCCAGGCCTGTTGCCACCTTTCAGTTCTCTCCCCTGCTAAGCCGAGCCCAGATGGTCTCAATAAATATTTCTCACTTCTTTTCATTGATTGATTATGCCTGGGGTGGTAGCCTTGGTCTTTGGAGGTAAAACCAGAGCAACAATGTCTTCCACCCTAACTGTGGGCTGGCAGGGGGCTCGGTGGGTACCTGCCCTCAGCAAAGGTTTTCTAGAGCTCCGAGAATGTTCCTTTGATCAGATTCCTCTGCAAGGAAATAATGGAGCTTAAAACTTTTTTTTAACAAAGGGGCATAAAAAGTGAATTTAAAAGCAAATGGGCCAAGGATTTTCCCTAGGAAGTCTTTCAATTTCACACATAGCAAATTCCTATGGTATGGAGCTATCAGAAATGCTTTTTTTAGTGTCTTTATACATATTTATTATATTCCTCTATGGCTCTATTACTGCTTAATTTGACACCAAGCCTCCAAAGCCACATCTTCTTTCTTCTCAAACTATTAAAGAGGGGCAAAATATTTTAATCATGAAGCTCTGTATAATTTAGAGATTACCTACTATCTGTGTGAGTTACAGCAATAATCAAAGGGAGGCTGGGGATTTATAAAACTAAGGCCCTAATTTCTTGACAGGTGTTCTGTTTGGTATGGAATTAACCTCTTTTCTCATGTTCTATATACATAAGAGCAAATCATTAAGTATATCCTTGGTACACTTAGACAAGAGACAGAATCCACTGGGTGAGAACTACCCCGCCAAGCCGGAAGCCAGGTTCCATTATTCACTGATGAGAGAAGAACAAATGATGGGGGATTCTATCAGCTGCATGGTCTGAATGTGATTGAACAGGCCATTTGGAGGCCGTGGGGGGACCAGGAGTTTAAATCCAGCTATTGGTTACATTCTCCACTGCAGCCAAACAAAAGATTGGGGTTGGCTACTGGCACCTACACTTCTTGCCAGTGCCCAACCAGTTTAGCGCAGTGATGAAAAGCACAGCACTCAGAGTCAGACAGAACTGGGTTTAAATCCTGGAGCCACTACCTGCTAGCTGTGTGTCCTCTGGAAAGTTACATCATCTCCCAGAAGTTCAGTCTCCTCATTTCTGTAACAGTGACATTCATCTCCTCTACCTACAGGGTGCTATAAATGAGGTAATGTATGGGTAGCACCCAGCACAGAACCTGTCAAATAGCAATTGCTCGATTAATAACACTTCTTCTCTGGCAACCTGATGAGTTATCTTGGTATCCATCCATTTTTTTCTTTGCTTGTTTACTCACTGAACAAATATTTTGAGCCAGATACAAAGTACCAGGTAGTGACTATATACTGATGAATAAAATAAGCCTTGTCCCTATCTTCATGGAACTCACCATCAGGAGGGGACACATATAATAAACAAATACACAAATAAAACTTAAAATTACATAAAAGTTCACGAAGAGAAATATAAGGTTAAGGGAAAGAAAATAATGGGCGGAAGGGAGGCATTTGGAGAGAGTGCTATGTTAGTCAGGGTTCCTGGCAGGGAGCGGATGGAAAACTCAAACAGCGTAATCGAGGAAAGTTTAGAGAAAGACTATTTGCCAAAAACGTGTGACGAGGGGTGACAGAAGCTAGCAAGGAATGGTGAAATTCTTTGGCAGGGAAGGCAAGAGGAAAGTCAGCAATCTACCTTTACCAACCTAACAGAGCAAGAGAAGGAAGCTGTCTGTGGTTGCAGGAAGAATCCTGTTGACAGTAGCTTTCAGTAGAGTGCAACTCATCAGAGAGGGAGCCCAAAGAATAAGGACCCTGACTCCTCTCCACCCCAACATTCTGATCCCAAGAGAAAGCGTGTCGGTGCCTCCCAGAACACAGAACAGAGTAGAGAATGATGGTAAGTGCAACTGAGGAGCGGTTAGAAACTATCCAACACAGGCATTGAAGAAAGGCTTCTCTGAGAAGGGGACCTATAAGGGCAGGAAATAAGATTGCAAAGGAAGCAACCAAGTCAAGTCCAGGAAGGATATTCAAGGTAGAGGTAACCACACATGCAAAGGTCCTGAGGAATGCATGTCTGATGGGTCCACAGACAGAGGTCAGATGGGCACAACCCCAAAGGGTAAAGAGAAGAAAAGAGCATAATGAATTTAGACAAGTTCTCAGAGATTGTTGACCTGAGTCCTAGATCAAAACAGAGAGACTTTCCTTTCCACCAACTGAGTGCAAGCCCCTGGATCTTGACCTCCCAACTAGAATAGGCTAAACATTTGAACTTACTATAAGTTAAAACCTTAGAAAAACCTTCTGAACTTCTATTGCCAAAAAGCATTCCATCCATCTGAAATACTGACTCCCCTTCTTCAGTCTATGCCCAGTGTTGACTCTAAGATCAAGCTTGAAAACATTTTCCTTGAAATCAGCCTGACTTAACCATATTGGAGAGAAGAAGAGGCATTTAGTAATGCCAAATTGTGTGAAAAAAAGTCCAGGGAACTCTGATTAAAATATGCATCTCCTTCTTCAGTGACAACTAGGGAAGTGGTAGTTCACCAGAGCTAGTGAGAAATTACAGCTTCTTTCCAGTCCTGCCATCTGAACCCAGAGACTCCCCATGATAAAGGTGGTAAGGACAGTAGCACTTAGAACTTGGGTTCCAAGTACCTTCCATAATGACACAGACAGTCCATGAGACCAGTGCTGTAGGAGCTGGAGTATAGAGTCATTGAAGAAAGGCTCAAATATAGAGTCACATCTAGAGGTTAGATTGGAGTTGGTGGCTGTGGTTAGTAGAGGATAAGAATTGAATGGGAAATTTTATCACCAGTTGACTGAGCATGAGCAACAGATGAGAAGTGGGATGGTGGTTGTATGTGTGGGATTCTTGGTTCCAATTCTTTGTTCCCTTCTATTAGAGAATTACATGTCAATGTTCTTTGTCACATAACTTTACAGTATCCCCCCAAAGGCATAGGCTGTGTGTACTTCTCTGCCTCTTTGATGTTGGATTTAGCTAGCAGAGGCTTTAAATGGACTTGTGTGGTTTGGCTCAACTTCCTATGGTCCTGTCATCTCCCATGAGAAGAGCATATCCCAAGAATGAGTGGACATGAGCCAGACTGGAGTCCAGCCTGGCCCAGCCAAATTCAGCCTAGATTGGGCAAACTGCAGCTGACTTGAAGACCCATGTGTTTATCGTGCAGTATGAGCTGAGATGTTCATTACTTGGCAAAAACTACTACTAGATTTTTAGCAAACGTGTGGGGACAGAGGATGGGATCGATGAGCAAAGCTGGGGTGGTTTCCAGCATATCTTTATGTCAGACAATGCACACTGTCATCTCAGAAAATGAGATGGCTGCAACCTACCTGGGGCTTCATCTCTCTATTTTCAGCAAGTTCATGCAGGTAAGAGCCCTGAACTTCACCCAAAACAACTATTCCAAAGCCAGAAGGATTCTACTGGCATCAGTCAGAAGTAGTGGCATCATGTTTCTCTTTTTCTTTGTTGTCCAAATCTTAATCCCAAGACTCACGAAGTTTCGAGAGCTCCCCACCCCCCACTTAGGAGGCCCCACATATCAGATAATTGCAGCATTTCTTTCCTCCCAATGTCTTTACCTCACCCCCATAACCTCTCGGACTGACTATCTCTTCAACCAGTCATATGGCTTTTGTTCTCCACACCATCCACTGGCTACATCTGGCCCACGCTTGACCATACTCCTTCAGACATGATCTCACCAGAAAGACACCTGAAAATCGCCACTGGATGTTTGAAGTAGTACCTAATCAGAGGTGAAAATGTCAGCACTTTTCTTGGAAACACCTGTAAAAGGAACTGAGAAAGAGCTTAATTATCTAGCTTGTCTATTTCTCTACCAAACCCAAAATACAGGGAGTAAAAGGAATGGCTCTAATATTCAGAAAGAACCCCTTACTAATGTGTGGCCCACTGGTTCAAAGCCCTGCTATGCCCCAGATACTGTATGAGGGATGAGGAGGAGTATAAAGAATAAGAATAATTTTTCCTGCCCCGGAAGAGTTTGTGGATTTAAGAAAACAAAAAGGCTTAAGCAAATGCTGTCACTAAGAGCAATAATACCTGACAATGAAAACTAGCTCATGAACTGGCCAAGCTCTTTTTCATAAAAAATATGTCAGTGAATCCTTGCAAAATGCCTGCTATGGACCTAAAGTTTGTGCCCCCCAAAATTCCTATGTGGAAACCCTAACTCTCAGTGTGAAGGTATTTGAGGGTGGAGATTTGGGGAAGTAATTAGGGTTAGATTAGATCATGAGGGTGAGGCCCTCACGATGAGATTAATATTCTTACAGAAAGAGAATAAGACAAGATCTCTCTTCCTCTTTCCCTTTCTCCCTTCCTCCCATCTCTCTCTCTCCCCCCTCTCCCTCTCCCTCTCCTTGTATGGCTATACAGTGGAGAAAAGTGGTTCTCTGGGGGAGTAGAGAACCATATCACAAAGAAAATGAACCATGAGTAGAGTACTGAAGAATGCATCAGATTTTACACACAGAAATAAAAGGAAAAGGCATTTGGTCAAAGGGAACAGTATTTGCAAAAGCACAGAGGTGTAAAAATCACAGACCAGTCAAGGAGATTACAAAGAAAGGTGCAAGGGGATGGGAACAAAAAGGAAAAGATGAGTGGAACAGAGAGGTAGGGAGGTAGGTTGGTGCCCAACTAAAAAGGACCCTGAAGCGTCTTGCAAATTAAGCAAATTCTCAGTGCCCTTATAGGAATCATTTTTTTCTTTTATTTTTTCCTCTGATCTATCCTAGTTTGCATTTTTTGAAAATGAATCTCATTTTGCTCTTTATTACCCATATATTGAACCTGTCTATATCTCTTGGAATAAATTCTATCCATCATTCTTACTAGATTTATTCTAGCACCACCCTGGTTTGTATAATTTCAAGTTTCATTAACATTCTCTTTACTTTCTCTTTGAAACCATTAATAACCTTGTTGCATAGAATCAGGCTTAACACCAATCTCTTTGGCACCCCCACTAATCAACTACCTCTGGCTAGATGTCACACTATTCATCACCATGCCTTGTTTACAGACCCCCTGAAAATTATCAATCCCTATGACAGTGTTCATATCCACGCCAGTGTCAATTAATTTCATAAGCAAAATTTCGTGACGTGGTATCAAATGCATTACTAAAATCAAGATGTATTGCAGTGACTTTGTTCCCCTCCACTGTGAATTTTAAATAGCTTTCAGATCCGTCCTGGATGATTTATTTGTAGCAACACCAAGCTGCTTATTCACTCATGATTCCATTACTTTTTAGATGTTCTGGGTATTTTTCTCCATACACTTAAACTTCCTAGAGGTAATCTCAGGGATCATTCCTCTTTTAAAAAAGATAGGTGAACACATTTGTTGCTGGCCTGAACTTCTGTGATCTCTGCAAATATATCAAGTCGCTTAAAAAGCAATTCCTTTTTTCCTCGTCTGGCAGTTTTTATGAAGTAGCTAGGTGTCTCCACTGGCTCTGAGCTATAGCCCCGGTTAGCTGGTGTTAGACATCACCTGCTGGGTCAATGAGCATGTGTCACTGCTTATGGAGAAAAACATCATGGTTTCAGGGGCCCCTGCAGGTCCACCTTGCGTCTCCATTCTGGAATGTTTTCATTACTCAGCCCTGTGCACAAATAATCTACACCATGAAATATACTTGAGCCAATGTGCCCCACTGCCAGCCAGTGCCCCCCAGATTCTGTGAGCTTTAGGAGCACAAATGAATTCCAAGTACATAATTGGGACTATAAATCTGCTGATTAAAAATTGGAATGTATCCAAAAGCTGTACCCTAGAGACTTTTGGCACACAGATCATCATGTGTTTTTGTGCTTCTTTCTCCTTTGTTCCTGAGTATGGCCTCTCACCCTCACTGTCACTGACAAGCATATTTAACAGACAATAAGATCTAAGTATAAATAGTAACAATTTTTTTAAGGATTTATTTATTTATTTATTTGACAGAGAGAGAGAGAGCACAAGCAGGGGGAGTGGGAGAGGGAGAAGCAGACTCCCCACTGAGCAGGGAGCCTGAGCGGGTCTCGATCCCAGGACCCTGGGATAATGACCTGAGCCAAAGGCAGACATTTAACCATCTGAGCCACCCAGGCACCCCTAAATATTAACAATTTCTATCCAAATGTCCCTTTTGTCTCAAAATAAGAAAGGAGAAAATATAAGGGAAAGAGCTTACAACAGGAGGGGCCATTGGTTGGACACTCTTGTGGAAGGAAGAGTTTTACCATGAATTACACCAAAACTCAAGTGGGTTTTTTTAGGCTTCAGTGATTTCTGAATCATCATTCCTAAACTATGCAGGTTACATCTCCCAAGTACTTGCATGACCACTGTGCTGCTCACTCATCCTGGTTTCCAATACACATGCCCTTTACTGCTAAGACCAGGCTGCAACAGGCATTTGGTCACAGCTGCTCTAAATGCTTTTCTGAATAAATTTGGCTTCCCCCTAATATGTGATTTAGAGCTGTGGGGCCTCAATCTATCAGTAGAATGCTTTGAGATGAGTGAAACGTGTGCCTTTAAAAAATTATGTATACCGACACAAAGTATGGGTGTGTGAGTGTGTATATTTTCTCTGCCTCTGGCTATCTGAGATACAATGGGCTTATGTTCACAGTGGCTGACTTTTTGCAGGGACAGATACACAGAAAGTTTCAATTGAGCCTCCCTCATTCTGGCCTTGAAGAACATGGCCTTCACCTTCAACGAAATCTTCAAACCCTTCTCTTGCCAGAGCACAAGCCCCTGGCTTCAACATGGTTGTCTTTATAGGGATGTGTATGGCCACTGCACAGAGCTTGAACTCCAGGCACTCTGAAGGTCCTCCCTGGCACCCTCCACACATTAACTGCTCTGATCCCAGACCCCACCGCAAAGTAAAAGCACAAAGCACAACACCCTCCTCTTCCTCCATAAATTCACTTATCAGCTATGTATCAAACATTTATCATGTCATGGTTCTTGACTCTAGGGTGCCCCAACAATGAAGATGGTTCACCCACTGGAAAATAAAAGTGAGGGAGTGAGAGGTCATAGGACATATACACAACTAGAGAAAACATGCAAGACCAAACAGAGGGTGATGAAGATTGCAACATGAGATTATGAGAATTCAGGGGAGAAAGAAATCGCAACTGGTCTGGGGAAATCTAGAAAGGCTTCATGAAGGAGGTAGGACTTAAAGGATCACTCGGCAAGTTGAGACAGGAAGTCTTTACATATGGAGGAACATTGGTCTGTGTTGAATCTGGGCCAAATAGAGGCCAATAAGCAAGCAGCCATGAATGTAAATGGATAACAATAGGCAAAGGCCTTGAATGTCAAGCTGAGTCTGAGTTTAACTGAACAGGCAGAAATGCCTTCAAGGAGAAATAATTTAATCATACAACCTCTGTCATTAGAGTTGGCCTGTTGACTGATGTTTCCAAATCCTGTGTACATTGTGCTCTCTATGCCCTTCATGTAATTTATGGTTCTCCATCATGTGAAAGGTCTCACAAGGGAGCCTATACAAAGGCAAATCATATGAAGTCGGCCTTCAGCAGTACTCAGAGTCAACTGGTGAGGAAAGGTTTAACTGGATTAAATTATATATGTGCTAAGTTTAACCCAAGGAAACTCACATCTTTTACTGAAATTCTCTTCTCCCCTGGCCCTCCTCCAGTCTCCAGGAGCACCCTTCTCTGTCTCCTTCCTTGTTTCTTATACCTCTGCCTGCCTTTATAGTAGACTTTGGTCTATTCCAGAACTCCACCCTTGCCCCTTCTCTTTTTTTTTTTTACCACCATACTAGCTCAGAGTGGGGGAAAATATCTTAGGATATCATACCACCCAGCTTGTATTAAGACAGGTACAGCATCCAAATTCACGTTAGAGATATGGTTCAAGAATATCAAGCTGAAAAATTAACATCAAAACTTATCATTGAAACATGAAACTTCTGGATCCCATAGGAAAAAAATCTAAACCTGTTCTATAGGAGGTATTCCCACAGCTCAAATACATAAGACTAACGCAGGAGAAAAAACCCCACCGAAGACAAGCTCACAATTGAAACTTCAAAATCACAGGGAGAAAAACAAAATCATGGACATATACCATCCTAAGGAGAATCAGCAGTTGCAGCAAACAGTAGAATTAGCTTCCCAAGAACCAGAAATACCTGCAATACCTAAATACTAAAATCTGGTATTCTTAAAATCATTAAAGAGAACAAAAGAATAGAAACATTAATGATAGAATAAGACACTGGTTTTAAAAATGGATTTTTTTTTTAAATCAAGTAAGACTGAAAAAAATGAATGCACAGAGATTGACATACAAGATGCAATGGGCAAATTAAACAACAGATCAATGAACCAGAAATAATAGCTAAGGAAACCATCCAGAATGCACACAAGCATATAAAGAGATAAACAATGTCAACAAAAGGTTCAAATATGTAGTGAATAGAATGAAACCACGGAGAAAAAAATAAAGACGGGAGAAAGACAACATTTGCATTTCCTGGGATTGAAGAAAAATTTAAGTTCCCAGATTGAATAATCAAAGGGAAGTCTAATCTTGATCAATAAAAACAATTAGAGAAAATTATTCTTTTTAAGCCAACATTGATCTAATAATAAAAAAAAGTCATTCTGTAAAAGCCCACAAAAAGGGATCTTGACAAATTCCAAAGACTAAGTATCATACAGAACAGCTCTTTGTATGTTCTTTGATGGTGGTATTCAAAAAGAAGGCAATAATTGGCACTTCATCAAGATAAAAAGCGTCTGCGCAGCAATGGAAACAATCAACAAAACTAAAAGGCAACCCACAGAATGGGAGAAAATATTTGCAAATGACATACTGGATAAAGGGCTAGTATCCAAAATCTATAAAGAACTTATCAAATTCAACACCCCAAAAATAAAAAATCCAGTTAAGAAATGGACAGAAGACATGAACAGACATTTCTCCAAAGAAGACATACAGATGGCCAACAGACACATGAAAAAATGCTCAATATCACTTATCATCAGGGGAAATGCAAATCAAAACCACAAAGTAATACCACCTGACACCTGTCAGAATGGCTAAAATGAACAACATAGGAAACAACAGGTGTTGGCAAGGATGCAGAGAAAGGAGAACCCTCTCGCACTGTTGTTGGGAATGCAAACTTGTGCAGCCACTCTGGAAAACAGTATGGAGGTTCCTCAAAAAGTTAAAAATAGAGCTACCCTATGATCCAGCAATTGCACTACTAGGTATTTATACAAAAATAATGATTCAAAGGGGCACACACACCCCAATGTTCATAGAAGCAATGTCCACAATAGCCAAACTATGGAAAGAGCCCAGATGTTCATCAACAGATGAATACATAAAGAAAATGTGGTGTATATATACAATGGAGTATTACTCAGCCATCAAAAAGAATGAAATCTTGCCATTGCAATGACATGGATGGAGCTAGAGTACATTATGCTAAATGAAATAAGTCAGTCAGAGAAAGACAAAGACCATATGATTTCACTCATATGTGGAATTTAAGAAACAAACCAGATGAACATAGAGGAAGGGAAGGAAAAATAAAATAAGATAAAGACAGAGAGGGAGACAAACCATAAGAGACTCTTAACTATACGGAACAAACTGAGGGTAGCTGGAGGGGAGGTAGGTGAGGGGAGGGGGCAATTGGGTGTAGGGCATTAAGGAGGGCACATGATGTAATGAGCACTGGCTGTTATATGCAATTGATAATCACTAAATTCTATCCCTGAAACTACTACTACACTATATGTAGTAATATTTAAACTAAATACTTTTAATTTAAATTAAAATTCAAGTATAACTTGAATTTAAATAAAGTCTTGAAAGAAAAATAAATAAATAATAAAAATTTAAAATAAAAATAAAGCAATAACAAAGAGTCAAGGAATTTGGAATTTGTTTTATTTCTTTTTTCTTTTTTTAATTTAAATTCAATTAGCCAACACATAATACATCATTAGTTTCAGATGTAGTGTTCAGTAATCCATCAGTTATGTATAACACCCAGTGCCCACCACATTATGCTGAGTGAAATAAGTCAATCAGAGAAAGACAAGTATCATATGGTTTCACTCATATGTGGAATATAAGAAACAGTGAAGAGGATCATAGGGGAAGGGAGGGATAATTGGGTGATGGAAATTTGGAATTTGTGGGGAAAATTTTGGATGGCCATTGGAAGTATGAACAGGAGAGTGACATAACCAGGTATCATGTTTTAGGAAATTCTCTCCAGGTGTAGCATGGAAGATGGCTCTGAGAACAAGACCTGATTGGAAGTAGGGAGGGATCCAGATAACAATAAATAACTGGGACCAAGACAGGCACAGAAAGGCACTCTCTCTAGGAACGGAGAGAGTGGGATGCAATTGAAAGGCATTTTAAGTGAGGATATGTTGGTTGGATATGGGATGGGCAAGCAAATGGTCTACAACTCAGACATCTGGTCGGGTGAATGGATTTGGGGGTCTTTCATGGAGGTGGCCACCAAAGAAACCAGTGGGAACCACCATGTCACCCCAGTTCAGGACACCACAAGATCCCATGTCTCATGTTTCACGTAAGTGGTAACTAAAGCCTTGAGTACAGATGAAGTTACCAGGAAAAGCATATGGAGTAAGAGGAGCAGAGGATCCAAGAGCACTCTGAGAAACACCAGCATTTAGGGTCTCAGCACTCTTGAAAGAGATCCAGAAGGAATAGCCACAGATACATGAGGAATACCAAGATTTCATAAGAGAAGAGAAGCCCAACTGTAAAGCAAATGATACAATCAGGGCCTATTCTCAAAAGAAGTCACACAAATCAAGGAAAACGTGTGTCCATTGGATTTCCAGTTGTGGGAGTCTTGCTGAACTTGGAGAGAAGAGTTTTAGCAAAATGTCAGGAATGGACATGGAAAGGGTATGAACTGAGGAGTGAATGTGAAGTGAGGAAATGTAAATGATCATTGAGGTTCCTCTTCTCTGAGGCTTGTCTGGGCAGGGGAGGAGACAAGGTCTCATAGGCTGAGAGTTACCTGACTCAAAAGAACTCTAAGCCTCTCAAATAGGTAAAACTGAATAGCGATTTGTTGGAAGGAAGAAGGAAAGGAGGAAGGAAGGAAGGGAGGGAGGGAGGGAGGAAGGAAGGAAGGGAGGGAGGGAGGGAGGGAGGAAGAGAGGGTGAAGGAATTTTTTTTTTAAGATTTTATTTATTTGAGAGAGAGAGAGAAAGAGCACGAGAGGGGAGAGGGTCAGAGGGAGAAGCAGGCTCCCCAGTGAGCTGGGAGCCCAATGTGGGACTCGATTCCAGGACTCCAGGATCATGACCTGAGCTGAAGGCAGTCACTTAACCAACTGAGCCACCCAGGCGCCCCGAGGGTGAAGGAATTTTATCAAGATTTAATTCCTGGTAGAATTTTGTTTCTGCAAATATATTTGAAACTTTTAAGCTAGCAGAAAATTTAAAGTATAGACAATTTATCAAATTCTTCTTCTCATCTTAGTTTTCAAAGTATGTAAAAGTCATCCTATTCCAGTGTACTCAAATATTTTCAACGTGGTGCCTACAAGCATTTACTACTTCAGCTTCATTCAGATCTTCTAACCCTTGCTTTGGTCTTTGTGTTTCCAACAGAGCATCTTTAAAGCACTTAAAAAGTAGGAGGCAGAATTCAAGCCAGAGAAAGAATGGTGGCACTTATCCATCTCTCATCACTCCAAACAAGAAACAACTTCTCAGCCAATTAAATGAATTCCTCTAAAGCCCATCCCTCCTGATCCCTGAGTTGTCTGACTATGGTATAAATTGGCCTGCCTGACAATTCAGTCACAGATTCCTTTGACATGTAAATGTGGAGGCTCCATTCTTTACCTAAAGTTCTGTCCACCAAGAGCAATTTAAATTCAATAAATGGCCACTTCTCAAAGTTCAGAGAATAGTTATTGTTGTGTTGTGTTTGTAGTTTTGCTGGTTTGTGTGGTATCAGAGTGGTAGAACAAAGAGTTCACCCACAGGATTGTGACTGAGTAATATTTTCTCATGAATTTGGGGTTTGGGGTAGAGATTTTAAAGGGAAAAGCAGAAAATACAGTATTAACAACCTCATTTAGTGTCATGATTTATTTCACTGATTTGGATTTTCTGCCCTTTTCTGGGAAAAAAATTATAAATATAGTTGAAAATGTTTATCACCTGAGATGCGCCATTTGGAAAAGAAAACAGGAGGACATATTTTTAAACCATAAATTTCTACCGTGTTCACCCCTTGCATAAATAAGCAGCCCCAGCCTTTGCAAGAAATATTAAAGTTCATTTAAATTGCAAATCTGACCTTATTAGAATGGCTTTCTCAAAGAGCCATAAACAAATAGAGTGCGTTAGTAATACTGCCAAACAACAGAATACATTCTCTTCCAGTCCTGTAATTAAAGTGGAAAAATAGAATTTTCACAGTTCTGAATGTCTCAGAGATGGAAGAAGAAACATGTGATGACAATCTTGAGGTGGGGAGAACGCATCCATCTGGAGGGTACTTTCAAAAACATCTCTGCACAATGATTCTGAAAGTCAATATAAGCTCTTATGAGCTTGGGAACATTATTACGTTGTTGCGAATCTAATGTGCTTTTGAATACTTTTCTCCACAGCTACCACATTCCTCCTTAACGTTGGAAGCATAGCTATTAAGATTTACTTTGTTTGGGGTAAGAATAAAAATGAACAATTAAGATTGAGCTTGTATCTGCAAAAGGCAAGGAAGAGCCAATAAATTTCAGAATTAAAAGCCAAACAGACTGGACTGGTTACCAGGTTTATGGAAAATCCATACCTGAAGGTATATTTAAATTAGTGGATTGTCAGCAAGCAAATGGTTTCCTTTTACTTAGAAAAATAATCCAAGGTGCCATAGGCCACACAAATCAGATGGAGTTGAAGAAGAACTTGACTTCGTTCTAGCTGAGTTTAGCAACTGTAAATTTATGGTTAAGAAAATGCTTCCATGCGGTCCAGAGCAAAGTAACGAGAGTAATGAGTTTTTTAAAAATATATAAAATAAAATGAGGGTGCAGGACAGACCACAAACAGAGCTCTTCATTGGCTTAAAATGAGATCATCACCCAAAATATGCGTGCTTCTTTAAATTTTGTTATGTTCCTTCTAGATTTCTTTTTTAATTTATTCATTGATTCATTCAACAAATGTTTCTAGAATACCTACTCTGTGCTAGACACAGAACTCAGTGCTGAGGAAGTAACATGAACAAAATACACACAATTCCTGCCATCACAAAGTTGAAGACTTAATTTCATATTATCTGTTTAAGAAGGCAGGAAGAATGAATCTCACCTCATTTTATAAACATTTCTATCAAAACTAATTAAAATAAGCTTTGATGCTTAAGTTGTTTGTTTTTGTTGTGCCTTTAAGAAGTGATGAGTGTGTGTGTGTGTGTTTCAAAGGCAATTTCATTTGTGGATATTCTCTGAGATTTTAATAATTTCAAGCCCCTTCCACAGAGAGCAATTTGTACCTCAGACAAGATGACATACATCTTCATCACATTTGTGCATGAGCCCTTGGTAAATAGACCTGGCCCCTAAAACTTGCCATTCACCAACTTCCTATGTTGTTCCAGAATAAAGAGAAAACTTAGCAGTATATGAAGCCAAAATAGCAGCATCAGGTTCAAACTTTACAGCATGGCATCCTGAGTGGTCTCAGATATGTCCCTTAGCCTCTCTGAACCTCCATTTCCTTTTGTGAAGTGAGGAAATAATTTCTACTTCCTCTTCCTGTTCAGAAGATACATGAGATCATGCAGAATAAAGCCCGTGTAGGCACTGGTGTCCAGATGCAATAACTGTGTCTATCACTTCTACAAACTACTACAGTTACAGTTGGGGGTCTGTAATAACAGATTTTCAAGAGAAAAACAGACAGGTGTTTTGACATGTGTACTGCACATGTAACACAGGAGAAGACTCAGAGATGAGTAACTCAAAGAAGTGGCTTAGAATTCAGGCTTATATAGCAGTTCCAACAAAGAAGAATACATTTATAGAGAAATGATAGGAGAGAGAAAAATGGTATTGGACTTCCAAGGGTAGTAAACTATGGGAAGTTAAATAGAATGGAAACTGATGGTAGTTAAAAGCTAGTCAGCATAGTTCTGTGATGTAGATTCCTCTGGTGCCATCTCCAGGCTGATACAGAGCTAAAATTGTCTCTTACGATTAACCTTTGTCCTCCTTGGTAGAGAAAGAAGGAGGGACACCCTTGAAAAGTTATGTCCTGCTTTCAGGCGAATAGGGGGAAGGTGGGGAGCTTTCCTTGTATCTGCTTCTTCTCAATTGCCTTCAGCTCAAAATGGTCCTTATGTCAAAGTGACATATTCTGGTTTCCTTCAAGGACAATGGCTCTCTGCAGACCATCCAACCGTTCGTACTTGGCTGCTAAGAGGAGCCTCAAATTCGTCTGAGGTTGCAACCAGGCCACCTGGCAGAATGAATACTAAGCATATGTGTCTGACACTGACACACCCAAAGATAAATCAACACTGAAATTCCCCAGGGTTTTCAGAATATCTGCCTCCACTCGTGTGGAGTTGAGGTTTTATTCTTTGAGCCCACTCAGTTTAATAATCACATGTTAATTGAGCACCTTCTTGAATCATGGGTAGGGAGTTATATTTCATAAGTGCCACAGGAACCCACTGAAGAGTTAATATACACTCATACATACCCAGCACAGTATGCATTCAATTATTTTTGTTCCTACATAATAAAAGATCTGAATACAACAGGCTGCTAAAACAGAAATAGAAGAAAAAAAAAAAAAAAAAGAGGCAAACCACCAGACTAATGGAGTTACTGAACTTAAGCATTTCATTTTGTTCTATATAAGCAATTCAGAGCAAGGGACGTGTTTTAGTTCTTGTCATTTTTTTCCTCTCTGTATGTAACACCAGGAGAGAAAGTTTCAAATGACTAATGACTAAAATGGCCCCAGATTTCTCATTCAGAAAGGACCATTTTCTATGTTTGAAATGTAATGAGAAAAATATCCATCAATGCTAAGCGCTTGAGTGTGGCTATTCCCAACTAATAAATCACAAACCCTGGTCAATCTGTTGATCCCAAAGCCTGACCTGAGAGATTGCCATGCTCCTCCCTTTCTCTGCTCTGAACCCACTTCTCCACAGAGTCTCACACCTCACATGGGAGATTGCCACTGTCAGGGAAATATGGGTGTGAGCGGCCTCCATGCCCCATGCTCTCCGCCCCCCTCTCCATATGTGACTCACACTGTTGCTGCTACATCAAATTACTATCCGATTATAACCACCATCCCAATTTCACTGTCTTTGATTATCACTCAACACCATCCTTTCAACCCAACCCCGTGATGTCAAGAACTCAAAGACATGGAAAGATAATTCACTATTAGAGAAGGTGGGGGAAGCTAGTGGAACAGAATCCCAAGTAATCTGGCTGTTAGCATTAAAATTAAGGGCCGTTGCCTCCACCTCCACTGTAACCTGCCCAAAGGCCATGGAAGAGTACAATGGGGTGGGCAAGAGTGTAGGGAGGAGAGCAAGCCCTCCTCGGGCATCAGTAACCTTGAGGTAAACAGCCCATTGTCTCCACTCAGGCCAACGCAGGTGTCCTTCCTCCTACGAATTCCAGCTCAGGAAATAAAATCAAGAGACTGGAAGTGACAACAAAAGGCAAAGTTGATTTAAGCTTCAATTTTCCATGTAACACAGCTTGAAGACAGCAAGCTGTATAACTCCTTAAGAGGATAATAAAGAACATGATGCATTTCTCCGAAGGCTTGGGAAAAGGATTCCCCCAGCACCATATGTAGTTTTATTTTCTGGAAATCAGAAGCAAGCACTCCTCTCCTCCACACTGCTATTTTTCTATGACTTAGGCAATACCTAGAAAGACCCACTAAGCAAGAGCTACAGGTCTGGCCTGAAAGTCAGCTGAGTCCGCAAGTATTTATCACCTACTGTATATGTCATCAGGTGCCTTGCAAGATTGAATTTACAGAAGAAACTCAAACATTCTTCTCCCTAGAGAAGTTAAGTCAGGTTGGAGAAGCAGCATCTCCCTACACAAAATCAGGGACCAAAAGAGATGAGCACAGAATCCAGTACAAGGTGTATGTACAGTAGAAATAAAGGTGGTCAGGACAGTAGGAAAGCAATAGGAAAGGCAACATGAGATGGGAAATTCTGGACAAGTTTAGAAGAATGCATAGTTCTGCTGGTGGGGTTCCAGGCACCCTTTGGGGGTTCCAAACTCCACACTGTAGGTCGTGTCCTACCCACCATCACATGGAGCTAGATTCAGACTTCTAGATTCTAGACGCCTGCTATCTGTCTTTCTGAAAGTCTGTCCAGGACCACAAAATTCTTACCTACTCAAAAATCTCAGGATGAGCAGAAATGGGCACACCCCAGCTAATGGAGAATGTGTATACTGGCACAACTTATCCAGGGATTGGAGGGGATCGTTTGGCAGGATGTTTTAAAAGCCTCACAAATATGCTTTCTTTGGCTCCAATAATTCTACTTAGAAGAATTTATGCTAAGGAAAAAATAAGGCTGTGCATAAAGATTTTAGCTATGTCCATTTTTATATATATCATAAAAAGTTTGAAGGGACCTAAACAACCAAGAACAGCAAATCAGTTAAGGAAATTATGCTACATTAGTATGATGAGGTACTGTTCAGCTATTAAAACTGAACCAGATAAATATGCATTGGCATGAAAAGATGTTCATGCCATGCGAAGCATACTACAAAATTTTATGGTATGATTCTAATTTTGTTTTTAAAAAGTGTATAATGCGTGCACAAACACACACACACACACACACACCAGCCTACTATGCATCCTTGTGTGTGTGTCTATAATTACAGATATGATAAAATACCAAGGTGGTTATCTCTGGATGGTGGGATTCAGGGGTGCATTTTATTCCCTTTTTAATTATCTACATTTTATAGTTTTAATATGACACACACATACGGCTTTAGATATTGGAAAAAAAGTTTACCTTTTAAAATGTTAAAAAGCAAACTCTCAGGGGAAATTAATCCATGAAATAAGACAAAGAGCCACAACAGTGGGCCCGCCAGAGAGCCTATGGGGGCCACAGGTTGATGTATGACTGTAATTCAACTGCAGGCAAAAGTGTGGCAGGAAAAAGAAATGCATGCTGTTTCTCGATCGGTCGGCTTGGCCATTTTATCCAAGGCACCCCCAAGGTGGCCAGGAAAATAAAGTGCATAGCCACTCGAGCCCTGCAGACTGGACGGGCTTCAAGCGATTCCTCGTGACTCAGATAAAGATGAGAACGGGCACACGCAGCAGGCTCTGTCAGGCGTGAAGGCAGCAAGGTAAGGCTTGTGTTCTTTGGCCTTTGCGAGGTCGAACTCCACCACTTACTCTCTGCGGGAACAAATAGGGAGACGATAATGAGGAGGCCCCCTGGAATCCAGCCGGAGCCTTCTCAGTGGGATGAAGCACATGACGCTGTTACCACACAACTTAATAACAGTTTTTAGGCAAATGACAGAAAGCTCATTGAAGCCACATTACCCACTGAATAGGGAAAAAAATAAATAAAGCAGAGTTTATTAACTGGAAGAGAAAATGATTATAGGGTAAATAAAAATGACTCCAGGAAACAGAGATGAGGACATATTAAGGAAGAAAGAGAGATATTCAGCCAAAGAGGGTCTGCGGGATGAGTTGGGGAAGGGGCAGACCGCTACAATGAAGCAGAGAAGTTAGGCTGGCTTGAAACACCAAGTGTTTCCAAGTGGGAATTCATTCATAGTCTTCTTAACACAATGGCAGGCAAGATGGGAAATAAAATGGGGCTCCCTTGTGCACATGTTGTCCTGAAATGCAGAAATCAGAGTCCTGGAGTGGCCCAGAAGGGGCACATGAAGGATGGATGCCTTTATAAGGAAGAATCTACTTGACACCTAGAAGAGAGCATGAGGCAGACTGCTCAGAGAAACTCAAGAGCTTCTTCAAGCAATTTCTTACATACCTCCTGCTGGGCAACCAGGGAAGGTAACCCACAACCCGGCGGAGAAGTAAACCCCATAGAGCCCATCTGTCCAACTGTGGCTGTGAGAGCCGGGTGGTAGCTTCTGATGTCGACACTCATCCATCCCTACTCCAGTTCTGGAAGAGATTCTCTAGAGACAGACTGTGCCTAAAAGTCAGTCAGAGACACTGGCTCCCCTCTGCCAAGTGCTTACTGCTTTGGAGACATGGGTGTGCCAACTTGTACTCCACCTGACACATGCCCACGTGAAGCAATTTACCTAAGATTTTGTTGGTGAAAAGAAGTGATAATCGTGCCCAAGCTGCTGTTCCTGCAACATCTATCTCCTCCTTCACCTGGGAGACAGCTTTCTTTCTGTACTTTCACTGTTGTACAACTTACGAAAAATTCCCTGATGCCCTCACAACAAGGTCTTTCACAACACTGAGCCTTCGGAGTGATGCTCCCTGTTTAAACTGCCTGTTTTCACCTTGCTAACTCGCAGACTAGATTCCAGTGGCATCCCCTCTCGGGAGGCTTCCGCACCAGCCCTTCCTTACTTCCAGTCGGTCTCCATGGTGACCTGCCATAGCGTCCTTCCATGACTGGACTGATAGCTCTCTGAAGACATGGCCAGAGTCTTTTTCCATTTTCACTTCTGGTCACCAAGTCCAGAGGCTGGCACTTTGATGAGGCTCAAAAATGCTTGCTAAGTGAGTGAGAAATTGAGCATGCAAATGGCTTCCTCTCAAAGCCATCCCTCTTTCCTTTCGTTCATGTTTTGGGAAGAACACAGATTTGCAGAGAGAATGGCTAAGATAGATTCATGCACTTCTACCCTTCCTGAGTTGCCAGGTAGATTTCAGCTCAACACCTCTACTATCTATTCATCCATTCAGTATATGGATGAAGTGCTTATCAGGGACAAGGCCTATCCTTGGCAAGGTGGAGCCCAATTTCCTTGCCCTTTAGAAGTCTATACTTCTAAATTTGTGGCTCATAGTACTCATGCAAGTTTAAATATTAGCTCCCATTTATTTAACACCTGCTACTAACTCCCTGCAAGTCAAGCCCCCTTGGCTGCCCCTGGGACCTTGCCAGCCATCATGATGATTTTGGCCTCCTGGTTTCCAGTGGTTAAGCCCTGCTCCCTCACCTTTATTATGTTGGGGTTCCTTCATAAATGGAGCTTCTACATAAATTATTTTCCCCTACCCTTGTGGCATTATCATTCCCTTTTACAGATGAGAATATGAAGGTACATAGGCATTACAAAACTCACCACAGGGCACATGGTCAGTGGACCCCTGAGCTGGTATCAGAACCTGTGTCTTCCCAAAATACCAGAATGCCACTCCAACTCTATAGACCCTCCCTCTCTTAATGCTTTGCTCTCTTAACTTTTTGCATATGTATGTGTGGTTCCTTTTAAAAAATTTTTTAGACTAGAAAAACAGTACAATAGCTCTCACAAAACACAACAGTTGGTAAAAGTCAAGCTCATGGCCTAGGTAATAACAGCTCTGTATCTTGAAGTTGGAGAAATCACTTTGAGCAAGGGATGGAGCCAGTCTCTTTATAAACTAGTTTATGAACTCAGCACTTGGAGCTACATTGTCAGGAGGAGAGAGAAGGATTACAAATTGCTTCAGAAGGAAAGCGATCAGCGCTGAGTCCCTGGGAAAGGTGTTTGATTTGTTGCATCTTGACAAAAAGAAATGTCCCATAAGGAGTTGTTCCCAGATATTGAGAGACCTTCTTTGGCAAAACCCACATAAGTAAAGAGCAGGCATAACCCCTTTAAGTAAGCTGCTGACACACAAGTATGTCAGAGGACAATGTGGCATTTTATCACCTCCCAGGGCGACCACAGCCCTGCCGGCTTATGAACACATTTCACTCTGCTGCTTTATATTAATTAAAGGAGCAAGTGATATGACCTACCTGTTAACTAGAACAAGACTCCAACTGAATGGCCTGTTCAGCCACATGCATAAACAAGGCCCTGCCCACAAATCCTATTGCGTTCGGCTTCTCCCAGAAGCAGATGCTAAAATGAGATTAGATGTGCAAGATATTTATTGGGGAAAGGGCCAATGAGGGAAAACGGAGAGGGAGCAAGTAGAACTGGAAGAGCCATCAGACCACAGTGCAGGTCTGACCTGTCTGAAGGAGACCGGGAAGAAGGCAGGTATGAGTGAGCTGTCCTCATCTGTCATGCGGTCTGAGCAAAGTTCCAACAGGCTGTCCGGGAATCCTGAAGCCATGGTTGCCCATCAGAGGAGTCTTACATCTTGCAGAAATGGGACTGCATCCGTATGGCCACTGTGCTCAGCCGTTGGCTGGAACCAACCAGGGAAAGCCTACGGACATGAGCAGTGAGGGAGCCCATGGAGCCTGCGGGCCACTGCGAGCCAGACTTTATCCAGGGTATTATTCAGTACCTGCCCCCTTAGGCCTTCACTGTAACAGAGGGTCATGATGATGCTTTTGGTCTGTCAGTAGCAGTGTCGACTCAGACCCTGTGTCTAAGTGTCCTCAAATTGTCCCCTTTCCCCAGTGTACAGTCTGTTCTCAGTGAAGAAAGCTCTTTTCACAGGAAATACTGAAGAGCCTCAGGCTGAATGTCAGTCAGTTACTGGGGGAAAAAAAAAAAAAGACTCTGTCTCTCATTTTCTTTTTACAAGGCCACCAATCCTTTCCGATTAGGATTCCACCCTTTTCCTCATTTAACTATGATTACCTCCTAAGAGCCCTATCTTCAAATACAATCACATTGGGCTTCAACAGATGAGTTTAGAGGGAACACAATTCAGTCCATAGCAGTCCACCTTGTGCCAGCCAGGGACTATCTGTGCCCCACCACCCCGTCAGAATGAGATCCTCTTTGCTACCAGGTCGTAAGTGAGCCAGTCCCAGAACCCCATCTTACTACCTGTTTCCTGGAACATCTCTGGCATCACCTGCATTGATTTGGGTTTTCCAACAAGTGGATGCCAAGACAGGATTTGATATGCAAGAGACTTATTGGGAGAAATTCCTGTGAGGAAAACAGGGTGGCCCGGAGGAGGTGGGGAAAGCCATCAGACCATAGTGTGGGTCTGGGCCCTGTGAGGGAGAGAGGGAAGAAGGGGGTTTCAAATGAAAATCTCAGAATGCAATGCAGTTCTAGAAAGTTTCAACCAGGCTGAAGAGGGGTCCTCAAATGATGAGCCAAAATAGCTTTATGCTGAGCAGTCATTGGCTGGAGCAGCCCATGGGAAATGAAGCTCCGTATGAGACCAGGGAAGGATTCAGAGCTAAAGACATCAGTCAGTGACCTTCTCTGCAGCAGGGACTCTGAGTGGAATATGGGCATGGTCACTGAACCTATCTACTCCAGAGATTTATTAGAAAACATACAAAGTATTCAGGGTCTACCAGGAAACCAAGAGACAATCAGAACTGAAAGCCAAGCAAAAATGTATTTGCCATTGTTAGAGGAACTGCTGAAAATATCTATCCCCTCATGGCAGACAGAATTCTATGACCCCCGTGGTCCTTGTCCTATGGATATGGTGAGATCCTTCCTGTGACTCTGTGACATTAAATGCAAGAATTCTTGCAGATGTAATTAAGATTACCAACCAGTTGCCTTTGGTTAATCAAAAAGTTGATTATCTGAGCAGGCCTAACCTAAGCATTAAGTGGTGGGCCAGAGAGTTTTCTCCAGCTGGCAGCAAGAGGGAGTCATTCACAGAGTGAAGGGGATTCAACTGGAGGGGTCTCACTGACAGCTGAGATGAGGTGGGAGGGTATGTGAGAAGGTGCCCAACAAGGAACCATAAGTGGCCCTCACGACAGAGCAACCCCGTGCACAGCCAGGTAAAGGGGCCCTCGGTGCTACATCTCAAGGAACAGAATTCTACCAGTGACCTCAATGTGCTTGGAGGCCTATTCTTCCTCAGAGCCTCAGATGAAATTGCAGCCACCTGAGACACCTTGAGAATGGGACCCCGAGCTGAGAACCAGTAGAGCCATGCTGGGCTCCTGACCTAAGAAACTATGGGATAATAAATGGGTATTGCTTTATGCCACTATGCATTTGGTGAATTTTTACATAGTGAAAGAAAACCAATATGCCCCTCCCCGAAACATACAAATTAATTATGTATGTATGATGGATGGATGGATGGATGGATGGATGGATGGATGGATGGTTGGTTGGATGTATAAACAGATATTACTCATCACATGCTCTCAAAAGTTTGTGTGCATTAAACAAGTTGCTTAAGTTCTCCCATAACCCAGTTTCCTTATGTGCAAAAAGTAAGGATGAACAAAAAAAAAATGTGGTTCATCTTGCTAACTAATCTCTATGCTCCTTTCTGATTCTAAGATTACTAAAACCCTACTGTTATAATAACTTGCATAACTTGGCAGATCTCATTTTATTATTTTATTATTTACTAATCTCTCTTTACTCATAACAATCTTAATAAAAAAGGCTAGCCTTTCTTAAGCCTTTACTTTGTAGCAAGTGGATGTATCATTTCATTTACTGCTCACCAAAATCCTATAAAGTAGAAATCCTATGATGTAGAATGAAGAAATCATCTTACAGATTTGTTTGTTCACGGTATTTATTGAGCATCTACTAGAATGTTGAACACCAATCTAGGCCCTCAGAATACAGTGGCAAATAAAGTTTAAAAAAAAAATCTTGCTTCATTCATAAAGCCTCTTCTAGAAGGGAGCTAGACCATAAATGAGGAAGCAAGTAAATGCATACGAAAGTTTTAGATTTGATAAATGCTATGAGGGAAATAAAGCAAGGTAACAGGATAGGGGGTGACTGAGGTAGAAGGCAGACACTTCAGGCTAAGGTCTGATTAATGAAAGGACGTCCCATAACCCAAAGTTCTGAAGGAAGAGCAGGCCACACAGAAGATACCCTAAGGGCAAAGCATAGAGGCCTGAAGTAAGAAAGGGCTTGGCATAGTCACAAAAATAAAGACCAATATAGAAACTGAGAGTCAAAGGAGCTGAGTTAAGGGGCCAGCTAGTAACTTATAGGAGTGAGATTTGAGGTCTAGCTTCTGAGGTCTGGGATATTATTCACAATGCTTTCCAGCAGGTGTTGGCAAACTGCAGCCCAGGACAGAAACAGTAAGGTCCACAAAGCCTAAGATACTAACTCGCTGGCCCTTTACAAAAATGTTTGCAGAGCCTTTGTCTATGGCCTGTTATTGTGCGCATGCGCCACTTAATTGAACAGGAAAGACTTGCCACAGAGAAGCACTATGGCTGCCACCATAAAGCCTGAGAAAGGAGACCCAGGAACCATGCTCTCCCACTGAGAGAGCTTCCTAGAAGGCAAGAGTAGCTGAAAACCTGTGAACAGTGGTCACATGCTCTTTCTTTTATTGTTAGGGTTATTTATGCTACTTCACTTGTCATTACCATGTCTCCAGCCCTCAAGAGGAGGTTAGAAGGGAGGGAAGGAGGATCAGAGAGCTACAGAGGAAAGCACACAGGACAACAGACATGGTCACCCTTCAGCAATGGGGGCTGTCGAGGCAAACTACTTACAAGCTTGAGGAAGAGAGTTAAGAAACACAGCATTTTAAATGGATTCCTTAGAGACCCCCTGAGAGATGATGTACAGGAGAGGCCTTGAAGGGGTCACACAGGCATAAGGAATCCGGCCTCATTACTCTCCTGCACAGCTATTCTAAAAACCCTCAGCTCCAGTGTCCTCAGTTGCAAACCCCATCAGGGGAGGGACACCTGCTCTTTCTTCTCACACCGCCCTCTAGCTCAGCAGCATGGCAGAGACCCATGTGGCTATCCTGCTCACTAGTTCTACCTGCTCGCCTCGTAAACCCAGCTCCTTACCTAGGATCTGCTCGCTGGTAGGCACTCAATAAATATTAGCTGAATTAATAAATGAACGCTGTGACAATTAAATTGGATGTGTGAAAGTCGATGTAAATTTAGATGTATGAGAAAGCCCCTAGCCCCAGACCCAGTGCATTCAAAAGGCTCAATACATGTTAGTTTCGTTTTGCCTTTCTCTTTCATCTGCGGAAAGCCAGATCAAATTGCCCCCCTCCTTGCTAGATGTTGCAATTTCACAAGCTTGTCATGCTAACCACCAAAATGCCACCTGCTGAAGTTTCATAAACCCCAGGGAAAAGAATAGAGTCAAAAGCAGTTTCCTTGATAAATTACCCTGGGTGTTCCTTTCACAAGCTGTTTGCACATGACATAATCATGCATAGGAACAGACTCGAATTCTCTGCTACCATTCTCAGATACAATGACTTATTTTCTAGAGAAAATTGAAGGAGGAAATGTGTCTTCCTTTTTTGCAATGCCTCCTGGAAAACAGACATTCTCCTTTTTGGTTGTTGTTTCATATTTTTAATGAAAAAGATCTTGAACACAATGATCATAAACCTGTAACTCACATGGTCTAGTATGAGTAGTGGGGCTGAAAGAATGAGTGTAGCCCCTGAAAGGGACTCCAGAATCACTCCCATTCTTTATGATAATTCTCAGGACTTGTAGGTCATGACAAACTTCCTTAAAATCCCCCCTTTCCTTTCCCCTCCGCTTCCTTCTCCAATTATAGCTGCTTCTACACCTGCACAGGTGAGACTGGGGATACCTGTGCTTTCCTTGTTTTAAAGACCACAAGGAGGTCGAAATAATTAGTGGCCTGTCTTCCCACTGACCAGCTGTTAGATTTGGGCAAAGCTAAGTAACTTCCCCAAGCCTCAGATGCCTCATCTGCAAAATGGGCATGGCCATGCCTATCTCATGAACTGTTGTAACGAATGGTTGAATTAATGAGATATGTATGTAACGCACGTGTTACCTTGCACTCGCTAACTAGGGGCTTATGTCTTTGCAAATTATATTAATGGTGTAATTAGAAGCAGTCTCCTGTCATCTAATAACAAGTGATCATTGAGAGCTTACTATGTTCTAAGCACCGTTCGAAGTGTTTTCCCCATGTTTTCATGTTATCCTTGGAAATGTTGTGAGAGAAAAAGTTTTCTTTTTTTTTAAGATTTCAATTATTTATTTGTCAGAGAGAGAGCACGCGCACATACAAGCAGGGGGAGTGGCAGGCAGAGGGAGAAGCAGGCTCCCCCACCCACCTCGAGCAGGGAGCCCAATGCAGGATTCAGTCCCAGGACTCCAGGATCATGACCCAAGCCAAAGGCAGTCGCCCAACCTACTGAGCCACCCAGGCATCCCAGGAAGAAGTTTTCTAATCTCCACTTTACACATGAGGAAACTTGCCCAACTTTACTCCACAGGCGTGTGGCAGAGTTGGGATTTGAACCAGGCTGTCTGGTTCTGGAACCGGGACACTTGACACTAGCCTGAACTGCTCCCCTTTGAAATACCACTGTGGTTATATCGTCCTGAGAAATGAGCAGAGATGCTACCAACCAACCGGGAAAGAATGTTCTAACAGTAATAAAAGATTCTCTCTTTAAATTTTTACACTCTTTTGCTCTGATTTCCAGGGAGGTTAACTCTTCTCCTTGGATTAATGTAGCCAACCTTCCATAAATTTTCAATAAATATTTATTTTACATAAACAGAAAAAAGAATACAAATCTTTTTATATATTATAACATAACACAACTATGTAAAATCCAAACACTAAGAAAAGGCCGAGGAAAAAAAGAAAATACCCCAAAATATTGATAATAATCACCTTTTAAAAGTGATTCCTGCCCTACTTTCTATCTTTCCATATTTGCCAAATTGTCTATACTTTCTAATGCATCACCTTTATGAAGGAAAAAATACCATTTCATGAAATAAACTTTACACATTCCATCAGTTGATGGCACAGAAACCAGCATTCCTCCGATTATCTGAACTATCCATTGGAGGCCAATTGTACTTGTATAAATACTCCAAAGTCCCCTTAAACATGTAAAAAATTAACATCTTCTATTTAAATTCAACAGCCTCTACTCTTCCACTTCCCACATGTGCTAGTTTAAGCCTGACATTTAGAAACTGCCTAAAACCTGAGTTTCCTGAGTGGAAACCTGCCACAAAATAAAAGTTTATTTTCTCTCTGGTTTTGTGCCATTGGATTGCTTTGCCCTCTCTCATTCAGGTGTTCTCCAAAATTCTTGCATATGTTTACTAACCATGACTATTGTGAATACTATACAAGCATCAAACAGAAAATAGAGACAAATAAACTTCATTAATTGTCATTCTTCATCGCACTAAAAGCTGGCCAACTCACCACACATAGAAAGCTTTAAACAATCATGTTCTAAAATGTGCCAAGCATGGTGCTAGGTACTTTCTCAGACAGTTAGTATTCTAAGAAGCCTCTTGTATTAGTCAGGGTTCTCCAGAGAACAAACAAGATCTATATCTAAATCTATAGACATATGTATATGGGGGGGGTGTGGATTGAGATCTGTGTTAAAGAATTAGCCCATATAATTGTGGAGGTGCATGTCTGAAATCTACAGGGTAGGCCAGCAAGCTAGAAACCCAGGGAAGAGTTACAGCTCAGTTCAAAGGCCAATTGCTGGCAGAATTCTTTCTTGTTCAGGGGAGACCTGAGATCTCCTAAGGTCTGCAACTGATTGGGCAAGACCCACTACATCATGAAGGATAATCTGCTTTACTCTAAGTTTACCAGTTTAAATGTTAATCTCATCCAAAAAATACCTTCATAAAAGTATCTAGAATAATGATTGACCAGCTATCTAGGCACCATGGCCCAGCCAAGTTCACTCATAAAATCAACCATCATGAACCTGTGATACCAACCAAGATTAAGAAACGAGCTTCAAAGCATCTACAACTTTCCTTACTAAACACTATAATATAGTTGGCATTTGTTAATATTTTCAAAACCCCTGTGTAATCTGTTTTCATGTCTAGGAATAAAAATTCTTGAATATAATTTAAATATATGAAAAGAAAGCTGCCAACACTGAAATACAGAAGAATCTCATTAATTAGATTGACTCTGTCCAAGAAAAAGTCATGAATTACTGGATATTCAAAGAAATGCAAGCTTATTAAGTACAACTATATATTTCAGCCAAAAATGGTATCACTATAGAGACACCTAGGTGGCTCAGTAGGTTAAGCGTCTGCTTTTGGCCCAGGTCATGATCTCAGGTCCTGGGATCAAGGCCCACATCAAGCTCCCTGCTCAGCGGGGAGTTTGCTTCTCCCTCTCCCTCTCCCTCTGCTCCTGCCCCTGCTTATGCTCTCTCTTTCTCTCTCTCAAATAAATAAATAAAATCTTTTAAAAAATGAGATCACTACAAATTAGCAAGTCAATTTCCTTCTGGATTTGTTTTAATAATCAGATTTAAATGATGAGTAAACAGCACATCAATATTTGATATGGAAATAGGTGTCAAATGGACTTTCAAAATTGTGTTCTCAGGGGAGGTCAAGCACATGCCATGTAGCCTGGTTTTCAATATTGATGAATATAACCTTTCAAACATATGTCTGACTTGGAAAACACTCTACATCGGCGAGGCCCAAATTATTAAGATTCTTCTATGTCTAACAATTTCATCGGGCATCTGGACTTTCTATTCCTAAGACACAAAACTTTCCATTAGTGCAATGCCAGAGAAAAAGCCAGAAAATGTCCCTTGTCTTCCACAGTGAGGGATGCCCCTTTTAGTGTGGTCAATAGAATTCTTGAGGGGAGGAATATTTCAGAAGGACATATAAGCAAATGTCTAGCATAGGAATAAACAGCTGCTGGGTAACAGACCGAGTCCTCTTCGAGGAGGCCACACTGAGGAACAATGTGTAGGTTGATTCAAGTGCAGAACTGTTTCATGAGAGACAAGAAAGAGACAGAACAAATGAGGCAGTTTATCAAAGGGGAAGGGAAGGGTGATTCTAACAATAAAACTAGATTGATGGAGTCTCCTTTCAAAAGTTTTCTCTCCAAAATTCCAAAGTTCTTTTAGAAACATGACTTTGTCCATATGTAGTTTCAGGTCCCCCCCACTTTTTACTACCAGAGAGACAGTAAAAAAAAAATTATTTGAAATCTTTTAGTGTGTTTTACATGCAGGACATGCCCAGCCTTAACTTCTCGGCAACACCGTGCTTAATGCTTTTCCTGGATAACCAATCATCGTTCTGTTCAAGACTCTGTTTTTTTTAAAAGGCTTCAAATAGGTAACATATAACAGAATTACTACAGTTAGCGACACTCTTCTCAATTTCAGTTTATTCCATTCTTCATCCTTTTTGCCTTCAACTGCACTGATTGATGATTGACCTCGCATCTTCTCCATAACGTGTTGGCAAGGAGACTGGGATTCCATTTCCTATTTAAAAAAAAAAAAAAAAAAAAACTGCTGGGCGAGCAGGGGGTGTGGTTTGAAACTCTCTGCAAAGATTCTGCATCTGGATGGACCTCAGAACTGAACAGCTTTAAATATACTGCCCAGATGTTTATTTTTGTTCAGAAAGGCCCCCAAAATTCAGGAAGAGGCATTTTCTGGGCATTTCCCTGAAGTGAGGGACCCAAAATGGAGCAGGGGAGCGGGGGTAGGCAGGAAAACCTGGGTTCAAACTCTTGCTTTGGCACTGAGCAGGTTAGGTTACATAGTCTCATCACTAGTCAAGTGGGGATAACCCCACATGCTTTGCAGGCCTCGCTAGAGACAACGTAAGCGTGAATGGCTGAATGTGGTGCCAGTCACATGGTAGGTACATCAGAAATGTTGGCTTCTCAATATCCGAAAAGGAAAAATTGGGGCAGTAGAATTCAGGTAGTTGGAGAGAATGGCTGCGGGAAGAGACAGCAAAAAGAAAATAAATAATTTATTTCTCATATCGATGCACCTTTTTTATAAGAAGTTTGTCACATTCGCTTCCGGTTTCAATAAAGAGGAGAACGACAGATAACCAAACTGGCTGCCTCTGAGTTCTGCTCCGTCCTTGAAGGCCATGCTGCCTCAGAAAGGCTGGGCCCCTCGGGGTCTTTCTGCACAAGTTGCAGAGACAAAGATGCACGTGTCCTTTTAGGTAGGGGCCAGAGTGGTCTTAGAAAGCCCCGCTGATACCAGCTGCTGATGCCAATGATCTTCCTACTTTTCTTCCACTGTGCCCACCTCCCTGCTCACCTTCCTTCACCCACCAGGCAGTTGCTAAAAAATCCTGGCAGCTCGTTTCCATGCAACATTAAAAGGTTTCTGCCAAAAGGGATAGGAACATCAAAGACACCCAAACTTGGGCCTTTACTGATTGTGGGGACATGATTGCCCACCTCCTTTTGATTTCAGAGCTAAAAGAATCATCTGGCCAAGCAAACCTCCAAGAGAGAAGTGCCTTGCACACTCCGATGCTGGGCCATTGACCGTGCAGGGGTGGATGCTGAAATCCATTTGATGTATTTATGGCACCTACTCTGTGTGATACCTTCAAAGAATGTGATGACCGAATGCCACAAAGCTTCCTCAGAAATGCACTGTGGGTCCAATAAATACATACATAATTTGACATTTCTTTGACATTTATTGACTTCTCAGAGGCTCATGGTATATGGAAGACAGACCACTTGAATGTTAAACAGTATCCTACCGACATGGTTTGAGTTACTGTTTAAAACACTTTTATCGATGCACTCCCTCTCCGATACAAGTTACATAAAAGAAATGGGGATTGAAGTACTGCAAACGTGGATATTGGCAGCTGCTTGATGGTCGATGGAGACAGACACCCACCTCTTCCCCGAGAAGTGGAGAACAGTGCTGCAGAACGTGCTCCATCCCCCAGGAGACTGACCTCCCATCTGGTAAGACAGAAGCCATTACTCTAAAGGTTTAATGGCATCCAGTTCATTTGGGGTGAACTTCACAAACTGCATTAGCCAGTACATAAAGGCTCTCTTTGATATAGGTGACTATTGTGCTATGAATGACGAACATCACTTCGGGGCTCAGAATCAAGTCGAGGATTTCCATTGGAACCACCTGCTCCAAGAGTGAACATAAAAATCCCAAGGAGATGCACCAGGCGGAGGCACTGACATGCTCCCTTCTACCATCTTGCACCAATATGCTATGACCCATCAAGGAAGCCGTATCTCATCTTCAAATGGCTGAGCTTTCTACTGCAGCTCTTAAAAAAATGCTATTTGTAATTGTAACCAGATTGTCCCCCACAACGCACCATAGAATTTGGTAATAAAGGTAATATTCTTCTATAAAACAACGGTTTCATAAAATGATCAGAGCCTGGCCCAGTGTCCTAAACACTTACCTACCCCCTTAAAGTTTGGGATTAGATAAAAGTGCCATGGGGACATGACTGATGTAATGTTTCAAAAATCATAAATGCAGGGAGAGGGATTTTAAAGCTGGATAATGGAGAGAATGGAATAATGCAATAAAAGCTGGCTCAAATGCTGAGTCTGTGATATTTGATTTATTGTTTTAATATAATGCCATAGAGCCATGCTTGAATATACAGCAGTGTTTTATTTATCTGATAGTCGTGATCCTAACAATGGGTGTTTAACAACGGCTCTCCCGGAGTTGGTGACACACACAGATGAGGCTGATTTGGGGACACTCCCCGAGAAAGGTAAGCAAACAGCAAGGAGAGGTTGACAGGCTGTTTCAGGGGTACCTGAGAGCCCTGCTGAAAAACAATTCCTCACCTCTCCTGCATGGCTCTGCAGTTTTAAAAACTGCCACCAGCCCTGCAAAGCTCAGCAAATTGGGCACAAGATGAAGACCTTGGGGAAGAGTCACAGCCCACAGGACTGGCCCTGAACTCTCGGGTTCTGAAGCTGGCAGTGAGAAGCATGGGAAGAGGGTCGTGGGGAGGTGGGAAGAAAGCAGCACCCCCATGTTCCTCATCTCCCTGAAGACCCAGCTCCGCCTTCTTCGAACGTGCCAGAGAAAATACCATGAGCCGTGGGGCCAAAGTCCTGCTTTATTCTGGAGGGCTTTTCAAGTCCTCAACCAAGAGATGGAAAATTCAGCTTGATGTATTGGGCAACATCCTTCTTTCTTTAAAAAAAAAAAAAAAAAATCAAACCCCACCACCTGCAAGCTATTTCCAACAGTTCATTGTCAGACTGGCCATGGCAGGGCCCTTTACTGCTCTTCAAGCAGCATGCCACAGTGGCTAAGAGAAGAGCTGGATTCAAACCCTGTTTATCTCCCGACTAGTTTTGTGGCCTCGTGCTGACCAGTGGAAACTCTCCAAGCCTTAACTTCTTTACCTTTTCAATGGGGATTAAAAGATTACCACCTCAGAGAAGGTTCAGTAAAATATCATCTATAACCAGTAATGATGGAAAGAGAGTGTTTCGGAGGTTAGAATCAAAACTCAATACTTCCCTTTATGATTTCTTCAGTCGGGGACGTTGTGTCTTTGCACTGGGTGGAAGACTGTCTGGAGTGTGGCCCGCAACACATGCACCTGAGATCATAAAACGTCCTCAAATCGCGTCTCAAATATGGTCTCATTTCAGAAATTGGAAGGTCCAGTTCTAGACAATAATCACATTTGACTTGTCTTCAAAACTTCTGCTCTCCCTAAGCCAGTGTCCTCCCCAAGAAGAACTCAGTCCCTCCACACTGTTCTCTTGGGCAGTCTCCTTTTAAATGATCTTAGACCCAACATTATAAATGACCTAGACCCTGACCAGTCTGTACCTCTGGCCCACCCATTCATGTACCTTTGACCTACTTCCCTGCTTCCTTCCCCCTCACCTCTCCTCTCCTCCACCCTGCCCACTCTCCCATATCAGACCCAGACTCAACGTGCCCCCCAAATTCCAACCAGACAACCCCCTCTCCAAGTAGCCTCACTGAAAGCCCTCATGAGGGGAGGGTGGGGGAGGGAGGGATCTGGCACCAGCTTCCTTCAAAGAAATCCTCCTCCTCCGAGCGCCTGGGTGGCTCAGTCAGTTAAGCAACCAACTCTTGATTTCAGCTCAGGTCATGATCTCAGGGTCCTGGGATCGAGCCCTGTGTCAGGCTCTGCTCTCAGCAGAGAGTCAGCTGGAGGATTTTCTCTCCCTCTCTCTCCACCCCTCCCACCGCTCTCGCTCTCAAACAAATAAATAAATAAGTCTTAAATTAAAAAAAAAAGAAATCCTCCTCACAAACCCACTCTCTCTCCCTTTTATACCCTACAGGGGGATTTTTCACACCATCTAACGCCTGCACCCTTGAACATCTGCATATGGTCTGGCATCTCACCTTGGAATTTCATATCTACAGTGTCCTGGTGCTTCTATTCACATTTCCAGTTTCCCTCCTAACACACGTGTACAGAGTGGTCAGCACCTGCCTGGCATACAGTAAGTACTTAATAAATGTGTCTATCCAAAGTAATAATGTGAGTCATAAACTTCAGCGCTTGGCACAATAGCATCAGGTTTGAAACACAGATCAAGGCATGTCTCCACTTAGCTAAAATCCTCCATTGGCTTCCCACTGCACTTAGAATAAACCCCCCTCCCTGCATTCACCTGCCAGGCCCTGCCCACTGCTCAGACATCACCTCCAACCCTGTGCTTCTCCATGCATTTCCTCCAGCCACCCTGGACATCTGCTCTTTCCTGTCTCAGGGCCTTTGCCTTCCTGCTGCCATGGCCTGAATTCTCCTGTCAGATCTCTGCCCTCGGATCCCAGCCAAAGAAGCCCACCTGACCACCCACCTGGAGTAGGTTTCTCCATCCCACCCCAATCCCAGGCACAAATGAGCCCATTCTTAGGAAACCCTTTATTCAAGGCAATTTCAACAATCTGAATCCATCTTCTTAACTTTTCCATGCACTATTATGGACTGAATGTTAGTGTGGTCCTAAAAGGTGTAAAGCCCTAACCCCCAGTGGGATGGTATTTGGAGGCGAGACCTTTGGGAGGGAATCAGGTTTAGATGAGGTCATGAGGGTGGGGCCCTATGATGGGATCACTGCCCTTATCAGAAGAGGAAGAGAGACCAGAGTCCTCGCTCTCTCCACCATGTGAGGACACAGTGAGATGATCATCTGCAGGCCAGGAGGAAGGGTCTCACCAGGAACCAGCCACGCTGGCCCCCTGCTCTCCGACCTCCAGCCTCCAGACTATGGGAAATAAATGTCGGTTGGTTAAGCCACCTCTTATGGTGTTTCATTACAGCGGCCCAAGCTAAGACAGTTTATTATCTCTTCTCTCCCTCAGACAATGAGTGACTCCCTTATTATTTCCATCTAAAGAAAAACATCTCCCTCTTCCCAAATGCACGACATTCTCACAAGACTACTACTTGTGGTAAGGGGACAATAATAACTAACAACGGGTATAAAGGATTTACATGGGAGGCAAAAGGTCTTATGGGTATTAGTGCACTTAACAAACACTATAAGGTAGGTATTTATTATGCTCATTTTCTACTGAGGAAAGGAAGGCACAGAAAAGTTCAATAACCACTGTCAGGATTACACAGCTAATAAGGGGTGGGGTCAGAATTTGAACACGGACTGTCTGGCCCAGAACCTGGATTGTCACCCATCATGAGGTCTGCCATCTTGTTCTTCCATCACCTCTGTGCGCGGAGTGGAGGTCGGCCAAAGCGGAGACGGGCACCCTCTCCCCTCCCCGCTCCACCCACTCTCTGTCTTTCCAAATCCTCAGCACGCCTACAGATTTAAGACTGAATTTTTACACAAATGCAGAGTAGTCATAAATTTATAGATTTAAGACTCTAAGTTTTTACCATTCAAATTCTTCTTAGCTTAATCATCATTTTATGATGTTTCTCTGAAATCTTTCTATCAACATCTGCTTGGCACTAGCTTAACTGCTAGACAACAAAACATGTTAACTGCTTACGTATGGTGTCACCCACATGCCTGTTGTTCACCCATGGGATGGGGTGACTTCGAGATCAAGTCAGTGGGAACTTCTCTCTCTCTCTCTGTCTCTGTTTTTTTGTTTTGTTTTGGTTTGGTTTGGTTTGGTTTGGTTTGTTTCTGAGACAAAGCAGAGCAGAACTACACGAGCAGGCTCCAAAACACTTTTTTTTTTCTGGGATCGATGAAAACAGTAATAGTGACTATTTGGTGAGGACTTCTTGCAGAAAGACAGTGGAATATAGTGGTTTAAAGTGTGGGCTCTGTAGCCAGACATGCTCTGAACACTCACTTGAGATTCTAAGCAAGTTACATCTCTTGATGCCTCAGTTCCCTAATCTGAAAAATGAGAATATATTTATCATAGAATATTCTATTAAATGAGTAAATATATATAAAAGTGTTTAGAACAGTGCTGATATAAAAGTGCCACATAAATATCAGTTTGGGGCAAGCAAGTGCAAAAAAAGGATGTGTCAGAAGAGGGGGGAATCCCAAAAACAAAGTAGGAAAGGAGCTCAACCGGCCGGCAGATTAGTACAAATTCGATGAAACATAACCCCAAGACAATGCATTTACAGATAAAAGGTTTGCTGAGGTGAGATGAAACATTATACCACAGGGCAGAGAGGAAAAGAGAAATGCTCTCATTTTAGCCTGGTACATACAGTCTTCCCCATTGTCTCCCATTTACAATCACAGATTCTAAGTCCCCACACGTCCCTCCTAAAGAAGCTTCCAGCCAGCACAAGAATCACCCTCTGCCATGTCCCCCAAGGTATCCACATCCTAATCCTCAGAACTTATGAGCATTACTTCAAATGGCTAAAAGGACTTTGCAGGGGTGAATAAGTTAAGGATTTTGAGAGGGGGAGATTATCTTAGTTTATGCATAAATAATGAATAAATCCATCACAGGAAAAAATATTAATAATAGTTACCAGTGTTTGAAAACATAATAGCATTGTCTTAGTCCATTTGGGCAGCTGTAACAAAATACCACAGACTGGGTCACTTGAAAAACAAAAAACAAAAAACATTTATTTCTCATAGATCTGGAGGCATGAAGATCGAGGTGCCAACATGGCAGCCTGCTGCTGAGGCCCCCTTTCTGGTTCATAGCTGGCTCCTCACTGTGTCCTCACAGGATCGAAGGGGACAACATTCTCTCTGGAGCCTCATTTAGAAGGCACTAATCCCATTCCTAAGGGCTCCCTCCTCATGATTTAAGCGCCTCCTAAAAGCCTCACTGACTAATAATCATCACCTTTGGGGATGAGGATTTCAACATACAGATTTTGAGGAGACACATTCAGACCATAGCAATCATTAAGCTTTTCTCTGTATATTTTCATTATATTTAACCCTTACCATAATTCCCTTTCTACAGGTGAGCAAACAAGTTTAAAGTGGTTAAGTCATTTGTCCAAAGTCATAAACTAATAAAGTAGCCAAATGGGAATTCAAACCCAGTTTGAGTCCCTAAATAATTACATTGAATTGAACAAATAAAAATATATATAAAATTTACATAAAATTTGAGTTTTCTCTCACTTTCTTATACTTATGAGGTCTACTATCACTTACCTGTTGGCATGTGCTAGCAGAGATCCACGCAAAAGAACTAGAAAAAAATATTAATATTAACAGCAAAACTCAGAATCATCAATGCCTAAGATCAAGTCACCGCTTTAAAAAACACTAGGTAGGGGCGCCTGGGTGGCTAAGTCATTGAGCGTCTGCCTTCAGCTCAGGTCATGATCCCAGGGTCCTGGGATCAAGCCCCACATCGGGCTCCCTGCTCCACGGGAAGCCTGCTTCTCCCTCTGCCACTCCCTCTGCTTGTGTTCCTGCTCTCACGCTCTCTCTCTGTCAAATAAATAAGATCTTTAAAAAAAAATAAATAATAAATAAATAAAAACACTAGGTACTTGGACTTGTAATGTTACTTTGTTTAATAGAATGTACCATTTAGTTATACTCAGTGTTTCTAAGCATTGTAAACTGGAAACAAATACAGAGCGCCCATTTGTCTATAAGTGCCTGCTATGGTCAGGTGCCAGGCCGTGATAAGCGTTTAATTCTCACAACTACACTAGGCTGCCAGTGATTTCTTATTCTTCCCATTTCACACATGGGGAAACTGAGGCAGGGGAAGTTAAGTAACTGGCCTGAAGTCACCCATGTTATGAGCAGCAGAGCCACAGTTGAAACCAACAGCCATCTGATTCCAAATTCTGTAACCCCTCTGAGAGGGGAGAAAACTAGCAAATTCTATCCACTTGCCCCACCCCCCGACAAAAGATGTCATTAGAAGGATATTCCCACCCTCAGTCCCTTAGAGAGACTGGCAGGTAGCAGATCAACTAGCTCTGAGGAGAGACAAGGAGAAGTAGCCAGAGGAGGTGAGACAGAACAGCTCAGTCTGTTGTCTTATGGGGTTCCACAAAGAACACAGTGACTTCTAGGTATGAGGCGCCCTAAGCTAGCACATTATTCATTTTGTCGAGCCCCGAGTCTGTTTGCCTGTGACCTCAACCCCCTTCCATGGATCTTACCTCTGGGGTCACAGGCAGCAAACCTACATCCTCTCCCACCAATGGACCTGACGTGCCTCCCTAAGATTTTGTTTCTGAGCTAACCATACTCCTCTTCTTCAGATGCCCTTGACAGAATTATAGTATCTGTCACCATCAGAGGTGACTCCCTACCTGGCTGTTTCCTAGACTTTAGTCATGTCAACTCATATCACCTCAGCAAGATGGATGCTGCAGGACGTGGAGGGAGAGGCCGGTCAGAGATTTTGTGTTTGTTTTGTTTTCCTTTAGTTACTATTCAAGAGAGTATGATATAATACTCAGTTCTTCCAGTTGCTGCTTCCAGCTCCTGGCCAAGGGGGTGGTGAGTTGAACGAAGGGCAACCGGGCCCCCCCCACCTCCCCAGGGCTGGCACTGCTTATCTGCACACAGGGGGTGATCCATAGCATGGTCTGTACCTGACAGCCCACCCCGTGGGCATGACCAGGAAACTGCCACACTGGAGTCGGGGAAGGGCCCTTGTATTTCCTCCCCTAGGCAAGAACGTTCCTACCTCCTCTAAAGCATTAAGGAGTGGTCCCTCTCCGTCTCCAGAGACATGAGCAAGCATAATTTCTGGGCAAGGAGCTTCTTGTCACAACGCCATAATATCCCCTGGGAAAGGGTCCTGAGCACATGTAAAATGCCCACACTCAGTTAAGCCAATTTATTCTCACATAAAAAGGGAAAAGTTATTCCTTTGAGGGTGAGCTTCAGTGGGGTCTTTGGGTTCCTGAACAGAATTTGACCCGTGATCTCCTATAGCGGTTTCCATTTGTAACTTTTTGGTTCTCCTCTAGATGATTCCATTTAAGATGGCCTCATTCACACAGTGGTAAAATAGAGCTATTGCAGAAAATAAATGACTTATGACATATTCTTCTCTAAGAAAGATAGCAAGGCATTAAGACCTTGCCACAAATGCCAACCAAAATACCCTAAAAGATATCGTGCTAAGAGAAAGGAACATAGACTTGATCTGGATTTCATTGAAACACATATTGACGCAGGATGAAGGATGCCATGTTGTAAGCCAGATGCAAGGCTCCTGACAAGAAATCTCTGACTTTATGCCAGTTTGCTTTAGGTTCCAGGGTCCCCATGGGCTTTGGTTCTGCTGCCATTTCTGACCAGGATGGAACAGTAGAATCAGGAATCCAGGGCTCAAGGCCTGCCTCCGCTTACTTTCCATCTGGGATTTTGCACTCACCCCTGACCCTTCTGAGCTTTGATCACTTCATCTGTGGAAACATTACCTCTTCTCACACTAAGACTTACACCCCGAGGTTATTGTGAGAAATAATGACAGAATCACTACATTGCACAAGTGTAACTGGTGGGACACAATCCGGGAGCAGCTCCAGGTCTCTCTCTCAGTGGCTCTTCTGGTTCATTCTATAGGACTGGCTTTTTCTGGCTCCTGTATCAGATTTAGGGAAAGTGTCAGGATCCCTCAGACACTTTAAAGTACCGTTGGCCCTTTAACAATGCAGGGGTTAGGGGCGCTGACCCCCACCCAGTCAAAAAACCACATATAACTTTTGACTCACCAAAACGTTAACTACTAATAACCTACCGTCCACTGGAAGCCTTACTGATAACATAAACACTCGATTAACAGATATTTTGTAGGTTATATATATTCCATAACCCGTATTTTTACAATAAAGTAAGCTAAAGAAAAGAAAATGTGATTAAGAAAATCATAAGGAAAATACACTTCCTGTACTGTAAAAAATCGCTGTATAAGTAGACTCACTCAGTTCAAACCCGTGTTGTTGAAGGGTCAACTGTAATCAAAGCAGTCTTGGTTGGGTAACTCAAATCTTTGGGTCCCAAGGAATAAATAAAACTTTCCACTTTTATGTTCTCACTCACAACCTCTCTGTGTCCATGGCTGGCTGAGCCGGCTGGCCGCCTGCCTGGGGAAAGATGATGTTTGACTTCTCCTTCCTCACCTTGCACATTCATCCCTTCTCCTCAAATGTGCTAATCGTGGTTTCTGACCCTTTCTGGATCAGAATTAAGGGAAGGAGAGAAGAAAAGGTGTCTCATCTTAGGGTGACCTAGCTTGAGGCCCTCAGCTTCCCTCCAGGGGCTCTTTCCTGAGTCTCACCCCATAGGTGAGCATTTCTTTCCTGTAGCTCTATTGACTTGGGCAAATGTCTCCCTTCCAGCAACACTTGGAGATTCAGACCTCTGCTTGCTCTGGGGTAGTGGGGGGGAATGGACCTCACCCCTGCTGGCAGCCATCTTGGTCAGGATCTGAGACAGCCCCACTACTCACAGGCACAGCCCCCATCTGCTCCACAAGACACACTTCCTTTGCCTAGAGAAATGCAGGGAGTGCAGCTGGCCCCAGGGCAGTGCAATTGTTCCTTCACTCCTTTCTGTCAGCAACTAGCCAGTCAGTCTCTCACGCTGAGTTCTAGAGATGAGTCACGTGCCAGTCCATCGTGTCCACCAAACTGCCAGAGACACATGTTACATTCTCTGGGTGAATTCCTTGCAGCCCCTCTCTCTGGACCTGAGAAGAATCACCCCACCCTTCTCCCTATGGGAGCAACTCACCCCACCAACGACTCTATGCACAACCCCCTTCTCATGTCCCCACCCATACATCCATCTTTCCAGCTTCTTCCAAGCTGGTGGTCAGGAGCGAGTCAGAACCCATGTCTTGCTCACCTCCATTTGTAAGTCTTGCTTATGGTTTTGCATCTGACTTTGGACTGTAGCCTTAATTAACTTGAACGCACAACTGCAATTGGAACTGGTAGAGCTTGGTGTTAATATCTTATTGCAATGAGAGTTACAACGGCAGCCAGTGCTGATCATCACTGAAATGCACCGAGCACTGTACGAAGCGCTTTATGGGTATTCTCTTGACTCCTCACTGTCCCCTATGAGGGAACTTTGATACTTGTTTCACCTGACAGATGATGAAAGCTGAGGTCCAGAGAGCATCTGTGACTTGGCTGGGATCACAGAGTTTGTAAGGGGTGATGGTGAGAATGAAAAGCGGGTCGGTCTGATTCTGAGGCCAGGGCTCCTCCAACCTCTGTCCTCACACTGGAATGCTGGTGAAGCCATCAAATCAGTCATTTATTTGATGGTCTATGAGAAAGCTTTTTGTAAAACCATAAAGTATTCCTCAATTATTTATATTGTTATTGTAGTTATAAAAAAACAATAATTTTTATTATTCCATTCTATCGGTATGGCTTTAGGCTGCTTATATAAGATACATTAAACACTCCAGAATGATTTAAATGGGGGCTGGGGATTGGGAGGTGATAGAGTAAGTGTTACAGTGGCCATTAAAATGTCTTAGACACTAAGGTGCCTAAAAATGGAATATTTAACTGTATTAAGATCGCCAAATTAAATTGGCTGTCTTCCCAAGCATGATCTGTAGCAATTGCCACTTGACTGAACCAACAGAATGAAATGTGGGCAACACAAATGAGGTTCAAGCCCCCCTCTGTGCAGCACACATAGCTTTACTGATTACTCAGAACCCAGAACACCTACGCTTTGCTTTGCATTCACACAAACATCAGAAATATTTGCACAAGTTTCCCTAACCCCTCAAGAGGATTTAAAAAGATAGCTTTCCATTAAAACATGACATGCATAGCGTGTCTGCAGCCAACAGGTCATGAGTTGCTGCCGTGTGTGGGACACCAGCCTGAGCTCTTCATGAGAATGACTTCCTTCAACCTTCTCAACAACATATGTAAGACCATGAGGATTCCTGCATTACACAGGGAGCTTAGGATAAGCACTGTGGGAGGTGGAATAATTCCTTGAGAATGATTCTTGCCCTGGGAAGAGGATACTAGATTATCCAGGGGGTAATCACAAGGCTCCTTGTAATCACAATGGGATCACAAGGATCCTTGAAAGATGGAAGAGAGAGGTAGAAGGTCAAGGTCAAATTCAAGGAGAGATTTGAAGATAGCACATTCCTGTCTTCGAAGGTGGAAGAAGGGGCCCTGAGCTAAGGAATACAAGCAGCTCCTAGAGGCTGAAAAAGGCAGAAGACAGATTCTCCCCTGGAACCTCCACTAGGCACACAGGCCTGCTGACACCTGGATTTTAGCTCAGGACACCACTCATTTGGATGTCGGACCTCTAGAACTCGGAGACAGTAAGTATGTATTGTTCTAAGCCGTTAAATGTAATTTGTCACAGTTCTGCCACAACAGGACACTAACACAGTCACCTGCATTAATCAACCACGGAGGATGGATTTGGACCCTGGTGTGCCTGACTCCAAACTCCATCCCTGGGCTTTCTCACGGTTGCTGGTTAAAATGTGTCCCCACCACCACCCTCAGAAAAATAATAATAATAAAAAGTCTTAATCCCCAGTATCTGTAAATGTGATCTGAATTGGAAATGAGGTCTTTACCGATGATCAATTTAAGATGCGATCATTGGGGTGGGCCCTCATCCAGTACGACTGGGGTCCTTAGAAAGGGTGAGACTTGGACACAGACAGACACAGAGAGGAAGACGGTGATGTGAAGACACGGGAAGATGGTCACCTACAAGCCAAGGAACGTCTGAGGCTTCCAGAAGCTGGGGGGAGACACCTGGAACATCCTCACGCCTTGAGAGGGAGCATGGCCCTGCCAAAACCTCGATTTTGAAACTCTGACCTCCAGAACTGTGGGACAATAAAAGCGGATTGCTCTAAGCTACCCGGCCTCTGGTACTCTGTTTTGGAAGCCCTAGGAAATTAGTGCGCCCACGATGCAAAGCAGCCTCATTGCACTTGAGTCTGGTCTTCCACACGCTCAACCACATCTAACGCTAGGGAGCCTACGGGTAATAAATGGAAAACAATGCCACCTGACACTGGCGTGAGTTTTTATTTTATAGAACACTTTGCACCAGTATGAACTTAACTGGAACACACCACAATCCTGTAAGTGAGGCCAGGATTTCTCCGGGGCGGCTCTATGGGAGCAGAAATTACCTAGTGCTTTCAGACACTGGCCTTCAACAGTCTGTGTCCAAATCCTGCCCCTGTCGCAGACTCGGGGAAATTTCCAACCATCGATGTGCCTCCATTTTCTTATCTGTGTGTTAGAATAATAATCGTTCCTGGCTCATAAGGTTCTCGTGAGAGTTAAATTAGATAACACACATGATGTTCTTCGCCCAGCCCATAATAAGCCCCCCAAAAACCCCACCTCACAGACAGGAAAACCGAAGCTCAGAGAATTTAAGTGATTTACTCAAGGACATATGGCTTCTAAGTCACAAAACCAGGATGAAAATCTAAGTCTCCTAAACACTAGGGCAGAACTATTTGCACTATAATACAGGCTGCCTCTTATTTTTCGTTTTCATTATTCTTTGGGTTTAAATCAATTTGAACTTTTTGTCCTTTAAGCAATTCTAATTTTAATTCTGCTTTCCATGCCCACCCCAGTCAATAAAGATTATAGTTTCCACAAACCACTAATTACTAATTCTTCTTGTCCAAATTCTTTGATGAGACCCTTTATCCCTAGGACTAAGTCACCTTATTGCCCAATAGCAAAGCTGTTTTCTCAAGATAATGCTTTCAGTAGCTAAAACACCAAAGACATAAAAAGGTGGAAGTCACAGCAGCCCCCCACCACCCGCCACCAAGGCACTCGACACCCCCCCAACCCGCCATGTTCTCTTCCTGGGTCCACTTTGCTGAGTGAGGCAGCCCCTGATTATTCACAAATTCTTTCGGTGTTTGTAAATAAACTCAGTGTCCCACAGATTCAAAAGCTGCCTTGGGACCTCCCTTCCACCTTATTATGTTTTCTGCATTTATCCAACCATTTCAGAAACTGGTTCTCCTTAAAATTATGGGATGCAGAATGAAAAACCCATCAGGATTTAATGACCATATTCCAGCTTCTTACCGCTTAAAGGAACTTGGCTTTTTCAGCGCTTTTGCAATCCTGCAAACTGGAAGCAGATCAGAAAGGTAGAGTGAGAGTTTGATTTTTTTTTTTTTAACTGTCACAAACCATCCATCAAAATGAAACTATTGATAGGGAGCAGGGAGAAGGGATGAAGAGTCATGAGTGAGGAGGACTGGACAATATTAAAAAAGACAATCTCTCAGACTAATAAAATACAATTAACTGAATTTCATCAAGCCTTCTATAAAAAATACACAAAGAATCAATATTAGGCATAAAACCCAAAAGTGGGTTGTTATCTCTAAACCAGAGAAAACATTTCATTAGGCTGAAGGATTTTATACTCCCATTGGGAAAATTGCTTTTCCCTGGTACCCCTCCTTCGCTTACTTACAGAAACCCAATTGAAAAGTCAATCATCAAAATCACTTAGCAAATGTCAAAAGGTGCTGCCACTTTCTAAATATATTTGTTCCTTTATGGGAAATGCAGGCCCTAGAAATCCTGGCATCTTGCCCCGTACCGACCCACACTTTTCCAGCGTTTTGCTATTCTGACTTTTTCACAGTTTTCTTTTTCTGTTTGTCTGCTTGTTTTTGTTGTTGTTGGAAACAGAAAGCCCGTTTTATAAGGCTATGAGCAACAGTTTTTCCTTTTAACATGTCAGAGTTCTTTAATGGCCATGCACCAAGAGACCTCCTGTTGCCCAGGTTATAAATGAGCATCACTTCCAGGCCCAGCTCACAGCAAGCCTTTTCCAGGCTAATCAGACGATGTACAGTCATTTCACATCTCGTCTTAGGAAGAACCTGTTGCTTAATTTACACCCTGCCCAGTAACAAAGCCGGTTGGGCGTATGGTCCTGTGACCACAGATCAACAAGGCACGCCCTCTTCTTCCGCCATTTACTAAAACACAGGTTAAGCAGATGCACAAAGACCCCAGGAGCAGAATTTGAAGATCAGATGCATGCACATGCATGCACATACACACCCACACACACACACACACACACACACACAATCAAAGTTGGAACTTACAAAATCATCTGAAGCTCTCAAGTCATAAATTACTGAACCAGAAACAGCATGATCTAAGACTGCCATGCCTGGGTACCAAGGGCCAGGCTTCTAGTAAATAGTAGCCATAGTATATTTGTAACCTACTGGGTACCCCGACATGCACCTGACACGTTTTACCATTCTGCTTCTGAATTCTCTCTTCACTGGCTCACTACGGCAGCTGGGGCAGATGGTTTCATTTTCAGGGCCTAGGGTTGTTAAACTCACATGTGATATATCTGAACACTCTTTGTCAACCTTCGAGTGCTTTAAATAGCCTCCCACAATGACTTGTTCTATTTGTGGACCAGTCTGTGTGTGTATTCACTTATTTAGCTAACTAAATTAACCAGACTGTCTGCATATTTCTAACCTACTTTGTCTCGGCCGTGTGGATGTGTCCTAAAGATGACAGATGGTGACAACAGGGGACAGCTGCAGCCCGGCCCTGGTCCCCAGCAAACACGGCTGCCGTCGGTCTCCTAACAATCCTTAAATTTGTAAAGCCACCTCTGATATCCTTAGGTCCAAACACTTTTCCTGGTCACCCCGCTATTTCCGAAAGAACTTTCCATGATCCACAGGATAAAGGTCTAAATCTTAAAAGGACTTGTAAAAAAAAAAAAAAGAGAGAGAGTTTACTTTGTACTAACATATGTACCTTATATCTGTGTCCTGGTATCTTCTACTAGTGGGTAACCCCGATGAAAGTCTCATTCTGCATCGCCAACCGCTTACACACAGCCTGGCGCTCAGTAAAAACAATGCTTTAACAGATTACATCCACGAAATATCAAAAGTCAAGTTCTAGTTGATACGAAATCACGGGAGAAAAAGAAGAAACGGATTATATCATACAACTGAGTGAAAGTCATGACAGAGCCGTAATGAGCAGGATCACAGCTGGGTGGCTAATGCTATAGACTAAAGCCATTTGATAAATAAACATCCACTGCCCTTTGAAGAATGTAGTTTTAGCCTAGCAAAAGTTGGAATTAGCCAAGCAAACGTGGTGGTAGCCAAAGGACGTTTAGCCATAACATTAAACCTGCTTAAATAACACATGATATAATTAATGATAACAATTATAGTGAGAACGCCAATATACTTTGCACAATAGTAAGAATTATATATTAGATATATATAATTTAGAATATTTTAACAGCATATTCCCATCCATAAAATCATCCGAGTTCCAACCTCCGTGCAGTTTAAATCCCTTTTTTATGCCAAAGCAGGGCAGTAGGATACTTTACCATGGTCATGCTGCCATCTAGTGGACAGACCTTAGAACGGAGGCTCTTCTGTTACCTAGAAATGTCAGGGAAGGACACGGAGGCCCTGAGGTCCATGTCATACACGCATTTTCCTTTAGGGGACCAATTTTTGGAATAGATTTCCCTGTGTATTTGTCTGTGTATTCTTACATTATCCCCTTCCCCTGTCTTAGTAGAAAGATATTTTCAAATGTGTCGGTCACACTCAGCGGACCGGAATAGACCTTTTTTTTATCTGCTTTGGTTTACGAATGAGAAGCTTCCCACAAGAGGAAATGTGTCCCCCTGGAAAGAAGCACCGTCAGTCTGGCGACAGCCTCCCTTTAGTTCAGCTCCATGGTGTGTCCTTGAGAAACCAGACCTCACACTAGGGACAACTTCCCTGGGTTTCTGTTTTTGTTTTTTTTTTTTTCTTTTTCTTTTCTTTTTGTTACTGTCCCCCGACATTTACAAACACTGTTGCGTGACAGACAGGACACTATTTGGAAAGGGACATTTCCCTTTAGTCCCTTCCCATGCATCACAGCACGACTGAGGTCACACCAAGGAGGACAGAGGAAGTAGAAGGGAAAGCAGAGGCTGAGCTCCTTTCTCAGCCTCAGGGCTTGCTTGGGGCTTGCAAGAGTCATTTCAAATCCCTGAGCCTCAGTTTCTCCCCCTGGCAACAAAAGCAGTGGCATTCGAGGATGATTAAAGTACCTCCTGCCTCGGGGCACCTGGGTAGCTCGTCCTCTTAGGCATTTGCCTTCGGCTCCTGTAGTGGTCCCGGGGTGTCCTAGGATCGAGCCCAGCATCAGGCTCTGCGCTCAGCCAGGAATCTGCTTCTCCTTCTCCCTCTGCCCCTCCACCCTCCTCATGCACTCTCTCTCTCTCGCTCACTGTCTCAAATAAATCAAATCTTTAAAAAAAATAAAGTACCTCTTCTCTCAAAAGCTCTTTCAGATCTATCTACATATGTGATTTAACCACCCTGGGAGCAGGGCCAGGACTTTGCCTGGACTGCAAACATATTAAGACAACGGCAGGAATTCTCCGGATTCACCCTCCTGAGTTGCTGTCCGGCCCTCGCTGTTATCTGGAAAGTCTTAGAGAAGAGCGTTGCTTCTATCCACTCAGTGGATAGAGTTGACATGTGGGATTCACACTTGTTTCTGGGCCCTCCATTCACTAGGCACATGGATCTTCACTTTGGGTGCACATTGGAACCGTCTGGGGAGCTTTAACAATACTGACGCCTGGGTTCTATGCAGATTTAACTGGCGTGAGGTGCTTCTGGGGCCATGGGATGGCCTTAAAGCTCTCCAGGTGACTGGCATTTGCAATAAAGCTTGAGAACCTCTGCTCTAGAGAAAACAAAACACAGAGTCCTTGGATATGCACCTTTGCGAGAAAGGGCAGGAGATCAAGGCACCTGTACCCAGCCACCCCGTTCCTTGTCATCCATCACCTTAAGAACTACAGCCCACTCTGGCTTCCTTTAAGCCCCTCTACTCACACTGCTGAATTCCACACCCTGCTAGTTGGCTCCCTGATGTATATGCATGCACTGCCATAACTCTCTCTTCGCCAAAGGAGGATGAATAAAAGTTAAGGGAATATTAAATTCTCCTTGCCTAAGCCTTATTTAAGCACCATAGATGTTTTAAAGAGAAAGGGTAATTTGGAGATGATCTATTCTAATTCCTTGATTTGGCAGCCGAACATGCAGACCAGGGAAGATCATGAGCTGGACACTGGTTTTACGCCCTTGGTACAGGCCGGACTCCTCACTCCTGCTTCTATGTACACTGTATCATTAACGCTTCACTACAGACCGGTAAGGTGGTCGTTTTACAATTATATTGAGATTTCATGAGATTAAGTCACATTGGTAACTCTGGACATAGACTTGCACCTAGACCCATCCAGCTCCTATACCAGGCAAAATCCTGGTGCCAGAACTCCAGGTAGCTGGGTCGGACCTGAAGCCTCAGGGCCATCCCTCCACCACACCTAGGCTGCCCTCCATTGTCCACTTGACTGACCCGAACTCTTTAACTTTATACAGCAACTCGAGTACCCGCCAGCTCTTATTAGAAATCTACGTTAGAAATTTCTCGTCCCCAAATCCCTACGGCATCTTATTTCCCAGCCAGAATGAAATTTCATAATCTGACAACAGGGCGAAATTTGGAAATTGGGATAAATAGGGAAAATCTACACGGTGTGGTTTTTCTCTAGTGGCTTCGTACGCACAAATGTTTTGTGTGCATGTATGTCACGTTCTTTGAAGAAACTGTGTAAACTTTACAGTAAAGTATAAAAAACAAAACAAGGGCCCCCCTATTTTGACCTCTGAGAAATAATCGCTGTTTTCACCTTGATGTTTTTATGCATTTATTTCTAGTTGTTTTTTTACAAATACTTTTTTATTGTCTTTGTAAACTAGAAACATAATGTGTGGATTCTATTTTATATACTGCCTCCAAAAATTTAATATTACATCATGAGCAGTGTCCCCTGTCATTAAACATTTTTTTGCAAGCGTGTTTTTTTTTTAAGGCTTCAATTCCATAGTACGGGTATACATAACTTCTTTACCAATGCTTCTATCACTGGACATTTAAGTAATTTCTCATGTTTCACTATTATAAAGAACCCTGTAATAAATATCCTTACACACACATATTTGTACCTAAAACTATATTTTAAACATATATAAACATACATAATATTTATAAATACATAAAATACACAATATGTTGTTTTACACATTACCTATTATATATAAAATAGCATTTATAAAAAATATTTATATATGTATTTGCCAATGTAATAGGTGAAAGAAAAGGCTATCTTTTTATTTTATCAAGTTATCCATTTTCATAATATCTCCTATGAACTACAACAATGCAAGTCCACATAGTCATCATCAAATCATCAAAATAATGGACTTGGTCGGCTAAGATGGGTTCCTTACCACAAACCACCACGAAGTCCAGCGTCCAGATCCTCCCAAGGTAGAACTGTTTTGCATGCACACACGCGGGGTTGCTATGTTCTTAGAGGCGCCACACTCAAGGGAAACACTCCTGAGAATACAATCAGCCCCCACTGTAGCCATTTTCTCTCCATTTCCTCTGCAGTGCCCCAATTTACCCAGCAGGAACGGCAAGATTTTGGTTTTAACTGTAGGGCAGAATTGGCCCTTCACTGGTCTAAGGCTGTTAACATGACTCCCAGAGGGACACCCCCTAGGGTTCTGCTGCTCTCAGCTCAGGGAAGTCCTGCCGAGCAGGGCATGCCAACGAGGTTCCAGCTGTTGACCTGAGCGACTTATACCCCCTCCCTAGGCCTCAGTTTCCCCATCTGTTTAACTGGGATATTAACTGACTTTATAGGGTCCATAGTACTTTATGAGATTAAATGAGCTCACAGAAAGTAGCAGAAGCAAAGTACAATTCTGGTACCAATTGCAATGTGTGTATGGTGGGGAGGGAGGTGTTCACTCCACCCCCAAGCAATTCCCAGACACCAGCCAGGTGTCCTACAAATCAATTCTGACACTAGCTACCTGGAGATGACATCAGATCCCACAGGTTAAGGGCTAGTCCCACAAGACTGTTTTCCACTTTAGATGCCAATTGTAAGGTTGTCACCTGCACTGACCACCTGGCTGTAGATCAGCAAACCCACGACCCCTTCCTTGGGTTGCATTAACTTGCTAGAGCAGCTCACAGAACTCAGGAAACCAGTTCACTCACGAGATTATCCCTTTATTGCAAAGGGTATTACAGGATGTGAATCAGCAGCCAGATGTAAAGATGCATAGGGCACGGCGTGAAAGGACTCAGAGCTTCCATGCTCTCTCGGGGCACATCCTCCCCCTATTTCCATATGTCCGCCAACCCAGAAGCTCTCCCAACCCTGTCCTTTTGGGATCTATGGAGGCTTTATTACATAGACATGATTGATTAGATTGTTGGCCATTGGCAATCTATTCAACGTCCAATCCCTCTCCTGTTCCTGGAGGCAGGGGGTGTGGGACTGAAAGTTCCAATCTTTGGTTCTTCTGGTAACCAGCCCCCTTCCTTAGGTGACCCAGGGGCTCTCCAAAAGTCACGTCATTAACATAGCAAAAGAAACCTTGATCACTCTCATTCCTTCAAAAATTCCAAGGGTTTTAGGAGGTCTGTGCCAGAAACAGAACAAAGACCAAATATGCATTTCTTATTATAAATCACAACATCATGCAGACGTTGCCTTCAACATACTGACTCCCTCTTCTGCCTGCTAGAAGGAACTTGGGACCTTGCCTCATGCTTCCCTTGGCCGCGCAACTGAGCCAACCAACCCAGAAGGCAACCTCAGGGTCCCCCCTGCCTCTCTCCAGACAGGCTGAGTCAGCCTGGCCTGCAGCCAGCCGGGCAGTGTTTTCTCCTGGGGAACCCGCCCTGCTTCACCCCCACTGCTGCTGGTTCTCCAGAAGCAGGAGCACCAATCATGGGTCCCCATGCACCTCAGCTGTGAAGCCCCTCCCCAAGCAAAGGAATTCACCTCCTCCAAGTCTCCACATCTAGAATCCTTGGGCTCCTTTTACAAAAGATACTCATCTATCAAAGTGACTAAAAAAAGGGACTGTGAAGCTGGGGTCCACAAACTCAATTGAATGCTATCTGGCTACCAAAAATTATAATTATAGAGAATATACAAAAAATAGATACAGTAGCTTTTATGAAAATGCAGACTGTGGAACAGGCTATGAACACGGATTATAACAATGTCAAAATGTGCCTATACATGGGCAAGGGGATCCAAAAGTAGGAAAAGCAATGTTTTGTTAGGATATGAGGACAATGAGTGAATTATTTTAGTTTTTAAATGTCCATTGTTATTATGTATTCTTTTCCATTGTTATAGTGTGTTCTGACAACAATAAAATTGAGTCTCGCAGGCAGGAAGCACAAAATTTATTTAATATCTCTATCTTAAATGGTTAAAATAGAACTTTAGACACTAAAAATAATAGCATTGAGTTAAATACTACAAGCTTATAATAAAAATAGCGATCATTTATGGAGTACTAAGTATATGCATTCTTGACCTAAGTTCTTTTATGTACTATCTCATTTAACCTGAATAACAATACTCAGAGGATTAATTAACCTAGTCTGTTTAAACCTAAGGAACCTGGAGCCCAGAGAAGGGGAGTGGTTGTCCAGGAACAGAGAACGAACAAGAGACAGAGGTGAGGGAGGTCTATTTGACCTCCAATGCTGTGGAAGGATTTTCACTTACGTTGCGTGATTCATTCCTGATAGAGCCAAATATGTAAGAGGTCTTAGTAACATTAAGTTTGGTAAAGTCTTCTGCCTCGTGTAGCAGGCCAAGCATGCCCAAATACTTCATTTGGGTAATTTATATTAGTGGAAAATGCTAAAAAAGCAGATTACACTTTTCACTTTGCCTATCTCTGAAACGCACTTAATAGGTAAACTGTGATACTCATTAAAATGGACTTTTACTGAATCCTAAACAGCTGTGACAGCTTCATGGTGAATTTAAAATTTGCACTCTTTCTTTTTCCACTCTGAAAATACAATTTCTTTGATTCCTCACTAATACACTTCTTATCTGATGAGTGTTTGATGACTCAAACACGGTAGCTGACACACAGTAATGATGCCGTCCACTACAGAGGACCAGGGAAGGGCTTAGTGCCGACCCACGCCAAAGACAGTACTCTGTCATATTACAGATCAATTCACGTCTGCAAAGCCATTTAAGGCTTCAGGAAAACACTTGTCCATTCAGAAACTTGCATGAAACTATCATTCGTCTTATGTGGCCAGTGTCCTAGAAATTCTATGCAAACCAAGAAGCCTTCACTGAATTATTCCTTTAAGCCCCTGAACAAAAATCCTATTGGAAAGGCCCTCTATCCCAAGCCACCGCAAGAAATTATGCCCTCACCCTTTGCGATGTTGTCTGCTAAAATGCAACGGAAGTACCTTTGATAAAGGATATAGAAAGCTATCAGTAGACTGCCACCAGCTAGACCTCAGGAACTGACCTTTACTGCCCACCTGCTTGTAACACACTGATCTTTGTCCCACATTTTTCCTTAAGCTCGTCTTTTCTGATTATCTCTTAACTCAGGCAAAAGACCCATGGGGCATAGTATCCCATGCTGGAAATCCAAAACACCTTTCAAGCACCTTTACCCTGATAAAGAGCTCTAGCTGGCCCAGAAAACCCAGCCCAGGCTGAACTTAACCCCCAACTCACACCTGCACAGGTGGATCATGGAGTGAACCACAGAGTGACGAACAGTGACCTTTACCTCATTATAATGCCAAAATCTCTGCCCAAACAGGAACACAAGCCTCATTTACATACAATGTATGTATAGGCATGTTTCCTTAAGGCACATGCGTGTCCTTATGCCCGCCTCTACACACGATGACAAGGTTTCCCTATCTAAATATTCATCCTAATCCTGAACAAAAGGAACACACACAAAGAAGTTATTCCCCATAACCCCTTTTTTTGCTGCAAATAAAGTTTCTTTTGTGGGACAACTCACCTGGTGTGGTTTCTACCTGTGACTCACCAAGGAGTGAACTCACATTGATTCTGTTGCAGGATGACAAGCAGAGGGAAGAATAAAGTAGAGGCACAATCCAGATTTTTTGCTCTGTTGAGAGTAGAGAGCAATGATGGTGAGAATTTAAGTCTATTAGCCTTGGGCTTTGCTCTTTTAGCAAGAGTTCATCGAGCCTCCAGAACACATCCGGAGCACACCACCTGCACCACCGCACCCCCTATCATCTAGACTAGGGTGGCCCTGCTCCCATTTAATTTCAGTCATCCAAAAGTTTCCTGGCTATTCATGCCTTTCTACCGCCTCTGACTTAGGGTCCGACTTCCACTGAATTCGATAATATCTGGATTGTCTCCTCATCCAACCCTGTTCTGCATGGCAGCAACCATCCCTGGAGCCTCAGGTCCTTCCACCTACACAAATGTCTCTGTCTCTGTCTCTCTGTCTCACGTAGGCACACACAAGCTTACATACATACTACACACACACACACACACACACACACACACAAGCCTACCACTTAGGAAAGACATGCACTTGTGTGCACCACACACTTGACTAAGAATTTCAGCAAACTGGGAGGTCCGCATTGCTAAAATGCAGCCCCTTCAAAGTGAGCGTTCATCATCTCTGTGCAGTAAATTCCTAGAGCTCCTTACTAACAGGGGCACTGGGATGATTAATCTTGTCTGTCCACCTAATTGGGCCAGGAGATGTTCGGATTTCTAGTTACACATTATTCTTGGCTGTGTCTGGGTGGATGGGGGGCGGGGGGGGTGTTGAATCAGTGGACTGAGTACAGAGATTAGCCTCCCCATTGGGAGGGCCTCACTACAACAAAGAGTGGAAGAAGGTTGAATTAATTCAGCTTGACTGTTTGGGCTGAGACATTGGTCTTCCCCTGCATTTGGTGCTCCTAGTTTTTAACTCTCAGACTTGGAATCTATGCCATCAGCTCTCTGGCTTTCAGGCCTTTGAACTATAACAATATCTGCTTTCCTGGGTCTCCAGCCTGCAGACAGCACATCAGCACATCATGGGGCTGCTGAGTCAGTTCCTTATAATAAATCTCTTCATAGATAGGTAGGTGGGTAGGTAAGTCAGTAGACAGATAGATAGACAGACAGACAGATATACGCATACACATACATTTATGTATATGTCCATATTCTCTTGGTTCTGCATCTCTGGAGAACCCTGACTGAGACAACAGAGGCACTGACATTCCACAGACCTCTGGCTCCCTCTCCCACTACTTCCTCTCTTCTTCTCCCCACGTCCTAATATCATGTGCAAAGCTCTTTCAAAATTCCTTTGGTTGTCTCAACTCCTCAAAGCCCTCAGGGCTCCCCTTCCATCCCCAAATGACTTGTCAAGATCCTTTCCTAAAATAACTCCCTTCCTGGGTGTATTTCTGGTGGCGGATGTTAAAATAATGCATTCTTCTACCACCTACATATGTACTTCTGTCTCCTCTGCCTGTTTTTTTTTTTTTTTTTCATGACTTGCTACCCTGTAGCCAGGACAATACACAAAGGTTGTTTTCTGGATTTGATAAAGTCTGGTAACAAAAAGAAGCATTAAATAATTTAAAAATACCCCATTGCTATGGATGTCCCGCTAATCGAAAGGACTTTCTTGGCCACAGGGCAGAACTGTGTATTTCTTGGCTTGGGATCCAAACCATGCTGAGACCCCATCGGTTCCGTGGCTATCAGCTCTATTCAGGGACAGCTGGTCGTCCATCAACCACAAGAGTTGAAGCCTAGAAGACAGATGTTCAATAATCCAACAAGACGGTTGGGGGAGGTGCCAAGTGCATGATTCCGTGTCAAAACAGAGGCTTGCCCAAGACTCTGCTTAGCGGGGACTTAAAGAAAGCCGTGCCAAGCAGGAGGGATTTCAAGATAATTCAGTAGGAGTGGGCATAGAAGGGACAGCTGGAGTGTTGCTTTCAAACCTCCAACCGTCATGCCAAACACCCAAATTGAACAGAGTAGAAAAAAAATAGAACAAAGGCATGAGCGGATGCGAGCCCAGAGTGCCGGGTGTCATCTTTGCTGTGACAAAAAAAGGAGAGAGGAAGCAGGGGACCAATTTCCTGGATCTGTGACCTTACACGTGGGGCCAGTTCTAGGTCAAAGACACTCAAGACGATGTGGCACAAAAGCCTGCCCCCTCTGTTCCCACTGGTTCTGCACTGGGCTTTCTTCCTCAGGCCCCCAGGACATTCTCTCACCTCTCTGCCCATCTTCTTTCCCCCTGTGTTTGCCCTGAAACCCACACCCTGGCCCACGCATGAAAGACCATTCCTGAGGCTTTTGCCTTCATGGGAAAAGCAGAACGCTGCCCACATCCCTTCTGGGCGGCTGCATTTTCACCTGGTTGAGAGGATAATGCTCCCTTGGCACGAAGGTTCCATCCTGCCCCAGGGCACGAGGACAGGGGGCAGGGGCCCGTTACGATGGGCCTGTATTTTGGTCAAAATTTTTTTTCCTCTTCATTCCAGAAATCATTCTCTGCCTCTGCTGGCTTCTTTTTTCAGTACAAAGAGAGCAGCTTAGCCAAGGATTATGGGCAATTTGGGAGGTGCAATTTGCCCGCCAAGTCGCCAAGTCACCAAGAAAATACAACTTGTCTGGCAATAAAGGGACCAGGAAAGAGTGATGGCCTGGGAGTTCTCCCCCAGCAGCAGGGATCCACTGAGGGAGAAGCAAGGCAAGGTAGGGAAGAGCTCTCCCGCTGAGCCCCAGCATCTAATCAAGGGCAGCTCTCAGCCCACACCCCTGTCGCCCCACCCGTAGCATCCGGCTGGCCCGTCACACTTTCCGCCTGAGCCCGCTCTCCCTGCCTCTCTCCAGCCACGCTGCCCACTCCCGCTGTCTCCCAGGCTGCTCTCTCCCCTCCCTGACCTCCAAGCACCAGAACATGCTAGGGCTCAATCCGTGGACCTGTCTTCTACATCAATTCTCATTCCCTCGCTGATCCTGCAAGGACTACCCACAGGCTGGTGACTCTCAAATTTGTAACCCCATTTCCCTCCCCTCATCTCGGACGTCTATATCCAACCGCCCCCCCAACAAGTTCACTTGGGTGTCAGACAGGTACCTCAAATATAACATGTCCCACACAGGACTCTCCGTCTTCTGCCCTAAACTTGTCCCTCCTTTTCTCTTATTCAGCTTAGTCAATAGAAAGGCCATTCTTCCAACTACTCAGACTAAAGTCTTAGCCCTGCCCTTGACCTTCTTTTCTCTCAGACCCTCTAAATCTATCTAGAATGCAACTACTTCTGACTCCCTCATCACTCCTGTCCTGGCACCAGTTGCCCTCCCTTTGCATCTGGACCGTTGCAGGAACCTCCCAGCCAGTCCCCACGTGTCTCTCCTTTCTGCAATGTGCTCTCCAGGAGCTGGGAGTCAGGTCAGACCATTTCTCTGCTCAATCTTCCAAGGATTTCCAATCTCACTCAACATAAATTCCTGCACGATCTGTCCCCTGCTGTTCACCGAATATCTTATTTTTATTTGTAGCACTTAGTCATAACTGCCATAGTATATATCTGTTTTATTGCTTAGAAAAGGAGTCAGCAAACGACAGCACCCAGACCAGCCACCTGTTTTGTAAATAAAGTTCTATCGGAGAGATCCATGTCTATTCGCTTATTATCTTGTCTACAGCTGCTTTAGTGCTAAAATGGCTCACAAAGCCTACAATATTTACTATCTGGCCAGAAAAAATATGCTGATCCCTGCTCTAAGAACATAAAATCCATGGAAGCACGGACTTTGTAAATGTTCAATCAATACTTGTTAGATAAATAATAAACAAATAGAAGTGCAAAGTAGATCTCGGGGTTCCAACAAAGGATCAGAATGTGACCTCCAAATGAGTGTCGTCCTACAAAAAAACAATAATTGTAACAATAAGATAATGGGGGTAGACCTCACTGAAAACAGATCCAAAATTTTTGGATGCTGCAAAAGGTTTCTGCCTCCTAAGAGAGCAGTCTTGAATTTACTTTCAAGAAAGACTATGTTTTGGTTTAGAAAAGTATGTATTAGCGGGTTCTCCCCTGTTGCCCCTGAGAAAGTCCTGTGTACAGTGTGGTGAAGTAAATGATGTTCAAGACCGCTGCACTTAATCATGCAAATAGGGTGTGTCTTTCAGCAGAGATATTAGATGAGGGGAAGGCAAACAACCATATGGTTCCTTTTCTCCTTAGATGCCAAGAAAGCTTGTCCTGGACCCTGAGGAAGGGAGATGCCTGGGGCCTTCCCAGTGCGGCCCGAGGAGCAGCCCCTGCTGCATGGATGCTGTCCCGGAGGTTGGCAGGGAAGGTTCCCTGAGGGGAGCCATCTGAGGACAGGTCTGGGCGCCAGGCAGTTTGTGCGTACTGACATCAGTAGTGGTTTTAAGTTATTCTCTGCGCTGGGTCTCTCGTGCGCTCCTGGGAATTAGAGGAAGAGCTTGGCCCAGGCAAACATGGAAAAGCGAAGGGGAGAGGGCAGTCCATGCTCCCCTGAAGCCAGAATGGGGATGCTAGAGAGGGACACCAACCCAGGGAGCCATCCCACTGGAGAAAGTCACCAGGAGCTGCGGCAGGAGAATGACCACATCACAGGGGAGAGTGCTGGGGCCAGTTGTCCTGAGCACCGGTGACAGACAGTCCCTCAGACAACTCCCAGAATTCCCCTAGGGAGGGGACTCCCATGGTCAAGACAGTGCAGAACATGACAATGTGGATACTTCAAAAGGAACCGTGATCTTATGTTGGATCACAGCCTCAGAAGACCAGGACATTTAGCTTACAATAAAATCAGCAATTTAAAGAACATTATTTTAACAACCACCAATGAATGTTCATGTACTCATTCATTTAGATGTTGACTGAGTGCCTGCCGTGTGCCCATCATTGGACTGGTAATGGAGACAGAATGCTGAGCATAACAGACATGGCTGCATTCTCAAAATCCTGGGAACTAATGGAAGAGGCAGACAACAACAGAAATTAAACAAACATTTATGCACTTGTTATCAATCCTACAAAAGAGGGAAATAGAGAGAGAGAGAGAGAGAGGAAGAGGGAAAGAAAGAAAAAAGGGAGGGAGGAAGGAAGAATGGGTTTTCCAACCTCCCCTACTCCTAAATTCATCCAATCCGTTACAATGTTCTGGTCTAGGAGACATGCCTCATTCACAGTTGGCTGCGTGGGTAACTTGATCTTAACAACCCTAACAATATCCTTCCTTTGGTCAGGAAATGGGCCCCACCCGTTGCAAGCCCTCAGGCCTGTTCCACATAACCTCTGTGCCAAGAACCTCCGGTAAGGAGACCGCTGTCTCTTCACAACCTCATGCACCAGACCAGGTGACTTCTTGGTGACTTTCTAAAAATGGGAAGGTGACCCAACCCCCTGGCAGCCCCATGGGAGTACAGGAAACACCGGTTGTTCACAAGCACACCCGAAGAAGCCCAATGATTCACTGGCAGTCTCACTCAGTCACTGGTGATATAAACATGGAATATACTCCTTTTGGCCAGTAACTGCCCTGCCCCAAGGATCCGCTCTGCGGCCTCCTCCTGCTGGAGAGAAGAGGATTTGAGTAATAGCTCAGCCCAGTTCCCTCCCTTTTTGATCACTTGCAATTATTAGAACAAGATAATTCCAGTTCTTGAAGACATGCTCTCCATTTTGACTCTTCAAACTCCGACCTGCGGCCTGCAGTCAGCACAGCCTCTCTTAGCCTCTGGTTTGGCCTCCTTCTGCTGTGGGGTCAGGGCAGGAAGACCACAAGGAGGCCCAGGTCCCCACCGGCCGCCACCTGTGACCAAGTGTCAGCTCCTTTCTCTTGGTAGCTTCTGCTCTCCTGTGTAACCTTGCTGGGCATCAGTCCCCTTCATGGGATAAGGCTTCAGAATGGGCTCTCAGGAGCACATTCGTGGAGTCTCGAGAGGGAGAGCAGTCCTCAGGTTCCCTTCCCATGGGAAGTCCTGCTGGGTGTATCCTGTACCCACCTCCCTCAGCACCCCCAGAGAAGACCGCACGGGCCCTCTCCCAGGAGGCAGCTCTTTTGCAGGGAGACCCATAAGGCAGCCAGCCAGCCCTCCTGGGGCATGCGGGATGCGTGTCTGTCCTTCGCACGCCCACAGGAGACGTGCAGGTGGCTTCACTGGGCTGCATCTGAGCCCTGCCTTCTCCCTCTGGGCCCTGTCTCTACATGCCAACAGCCCTAGAGCTTGGGCAGAGCAGACACAGTGACTGTCAGCTCCCACGCTAGAGGCAACAGGGATGGTTCAGGACTCTCCATGGCTGTGGGAGTCTCCCATCCCTTATGTTGAAAAGGAGAGGAAACAGTCTCCTTTCACACATGCGTGCGCGCGCGCACACACACACACACACACACACACACACACACACACACACCAAGAGGCTTCCTCTATCCCTGGCCCCAGCCCTCCTCCAGCAGGATGGGGCCAGTTCTCTGGCTGGTGTCTCAGGAAGCCCAGCAGAGAGGGGCTGGGCCCCACCTGCTGGCAGTTCTCTGAGCTCTGGACATGGGGTCTTAGCATCTCTGGCTCTCAGCTGGGGCGCTTTGCAGGCAATTCTAGGGAAAGATGATCCACTGCACACCTGACCCCAACCTGTTACTACAGTTTAACCGGTCAAGACCAAACTGGGTGAGAGCATGAAAATTCAAAACTGTCTCACTGAAAGGACGGGTGAAGCCCAAGAGAGGGTCATCGTCTCCCCTGGCTAGAGCTCCCGAAACTCCGGGACACCTCTGTTGGTGGAAGAGGACAACTCATCTACCAGCAGCTGAACCACACCCTCACTAACAACAGAGCAGGAGGGGAATACCAGCCTTGGCTGTACCAGAAGGGGCACCGGACGCAGAGGGTTTGGTCTCCCTGTCCTCAGTACCAGCCACACCCTAAGTTCATCCCAGAGTAAGACAAGCACTTGGGAACCAGAGACGGTCTTAAAGCGTTGTCAGTCTAACGGAGGAAACAGATCTGAAAGCAAATCCTCTCCCCATGGGGCAAGGAGTGGTGGCAGATGCAGGCAACTCCCCCAGAGAACCAGGAAACTTTCTCAAAGGTATAACATCTGTCCTGAGTTTTGAAGCAAAGCTACATCAAAAGGAACATGTTAGGGGCAATGAGAAGAAATGACATGAGCTTTTCAAACAAGACAGTAAAGAGATGAGTGGTTGCTTTATTATCACACCCCTAGAACCGACGAGTTTCTGAAATACCCTACCAGACACAATAAATAACCACTTCCCAGAGCAGTCCAGGACAGTGACCTCTATCTACTCGAAGAGCTTTGAAGTGGGACAAGAATTAGACTTTTGGGGAGTTAATTCTGACCTAGAATTAGAACCAATTTGTGGAAGTTCAAAAAAGGCAGGCTTAGGGCTCAAAACCACTCATTTCTCGTGATTATAACTCTCCTACAATACAGACATCTCTCTAGACATGTAGGGACACCTGCCAGCAGAGGGGCCAGGCTGATGCTAAACCATCACGGGTCAGAGGTGCTGCGAAGCACCTTCCAAATAACTCAAAGATTTGCTAATTCTACCTTAAAGAGAGTACCATTCATTCAGATGCCTCATTTCCAACATGGTTACTAAACAATAATCTCCAGAGTCCACAGGTCATCAGAACAGGCAAAATCTGCCAAAGAGGACCGCTGGTGAGAAGAGCTCACGTGCCAGATCAGTCACCAGTTGTCTGAGCCTCTGTCAAAGGACTGGAATTCTTGCTCTGGGCCTTTGGTGATGGAGGAAAGAAGGTTGCTGTCAAAAATATAAAAATTATAAGCTTCTTACGTTTATGCCCCGAATGATAAAGAAAGGTGCTTTCTTCCCTCCAAAGTACTGTTTCAACTTTCCACTGTGGTTGTCATGGTGATGTGAGCTGGTGCCAGACTCCTGCGAGGAGACCCCAGCTCCCTGCTGTGGCCCAGTGTGTCTCCAAGCATGGCTGACACTCCCTGCTTCTCTTTGGGGACACTGGCACCCTGTCTGCCAGGAGTGGGCTGTGTCTTATTTTAGGCAAAATAATAAAAGGAGGGAATTTAAACCCTGGCCCTCTGGGTTTTTTAAATAACTTTTTGAAAACTGCTATGTGGTGCATTATAAACACGCATACATATACACACACAAATAAGACCGTGCACATAAACTAAAATCACTGAAATCCGATTCAAAGAGGACTTCTGTTAATATCTTGAACACACTGGAAAATTCTGTGGTTGCTTTTATCTTTTATGTGTGTGTGCTCACACGTAGGCTGCTTTTTATATAAAATAGATCGTAATGTACTTGATCTTTCCAAACCTTAATTTATCACTTAAAATGTCATGCCATGGTCTTTGATCTTGAGCAACAAACATAACATCGAATATTCACTGAGAGCCTAAAAGGAGGCATCATATTAACTCATTTAATTCTCATAAAACCCCAGCCACAAAGGTTATTATGTGTTATGCCTGCTTGGCTGTTATTAGCTGTTTCACAAATGGCAAACTGACTACACTCCAAGATCGCACAGCTAGTTAATGCTAAGTGTCAGGGTTCGGACCCATGCACTCTAGCTTCAAAGCTCGTGGACTTATTTAGCACATAATACTGTCCCTGAGCAAGGCCCTTCTTTCTCAAAGGAGATGGTGCAAATGTACCATCATTTATGTCCTTAGTCCCTGTCTGATGGGCATTTAGATTGTTTGCAATATTTTGCAATTAGGAGCCATACCTTGATAGCAACACTCTGATGCTTGGATACGCTTCTTGCTAACTTCATGAGATCATCTCCTTCCTTGGCTGATATTTTTTTTTTTTAAGATTTTATTTATTTATCTAACAGAGAGAGAGCACAAGCAGGGGGAGTGGCAGGCAGAGGGAGAAGGAGAAGCAGGCTCCCCGCTGAGCAGGGAGCCCGACTCGGGACTCAATCCCAGGACCCTGAGATCATGACCTGAGCCGAAGGCAGATGCTTAACCGACTGAGCCACCCAAGCACCCCTTGGCTGATACTTCTTGAAGTAAGATTGCTAAGTCGGGGGCTGACTCTGCCCTTTATAAAGATTGACTTTCTAGTGGCATGAGGGTGCCTCTTCCCACATCAAGGAAATAAAAATGATCTTTTCTTTCATTCAGTACAATTATTACTTACTATTTACAATTTGTATGGGGGGGCACAAGAAATAAGACAATGGCCATAATCAAATAGTCCCACTGATTTTTAAATGCTTTCCATAGACACTTGAATGTAGACTTTATTCCATGCCAAGGGGTGGTTAACTTTTTCTGGAAAAGAACAGACAGCAAACATTTTGGGATCTCTTGGCCCTAGGGTCTCTGTGGCAACTGTTCAGCTCTGCCATTGAACCATGAAAGCAACTGTAGATAAGATGTAAGTGGACAGGCATGGCTGTATTTGGCCTGCTAGCCTTAGTTTGCCAGCTTCCTGTTCCACGTCCTCCCTTCATCTGTTCCCGGGCCATTATCATGCTCATTGTCTTAGTACAACTGTAACTCCTTTCTCACTATACTTCTTCACAGATTGGCTTTTTTCTTGCTATCCTTGAGTACCTATTCCTCCAGAGGAACTTTGTTTTCTTGAGTTAAGAAAAGCGTATTGCAATTATAATTGGAGTATAGCTTCATTCACTAATAAACTTAAAGGGAATGCCATCTTTATAAAATTATCTTCCAATCTCCGTGTAGGCAAGTCTCCTGTTACCAAGAACTTCCTTCCTGGAAGGGCACAGATTTGAATCTCAGCTCTGTCACTTCCAGGCAGGGTGACTGTGGCCAAGTGACTTCTCTGTACTTCTATTTTCTCATCAGAAAAATGGGAAGAATAGTATCTTTCCTGCAGGGTTTTGGGAGGATGAGATGACTTGCCTGGAACATAGTAAACGCTGTTCACTTGGCGCTCTAAACTTCCCATTATAGCTGTTAAATCAGAGTGGTTATTGCTGTGGGCGTCCCATGCATTGATTGCTAACTTTAGAAACTGGTTCTGAACATATTTTACCACTAAGCATAATGAAAATAACTCATGGAAATTTCCCTAATATGATCTACTACCATTTTACTGTTTTGTATATCCGGAACATTATGAACTTACATCAAACGCTCTTGCCACTTCTACTGAAATCAACATCCTTTCCCCCTCCTTTGCCCATCGAAAGAGAGAGTTACGTTAGCAGATTTCCACTACTGATCCATCTTTGATTTGTTAAAATGAACCTCACTTGGCTATGGTCCTATCCTTTTCTGCCTTGCTGGATTCTATGTGCTTAAACTTTAGTTGGAATTTTCTTATCAATGTTCTTCAGGAAGATTAGGTTCTTAGCTGTTTTTAAGTACCATCCCAACCCATTACTTTATACCAATGTTGTGCTTACTTCCTGAAGGTAATTCAGAAGGTTTACTTCTTTTTTCTCTGCTCTAGAACACTTTAAACAAGCCTAAGAACCATCCGATCCTCAATAATTTAAAATTATCTACGGGAAACTGTTTGCACCTGATGTTTTGTGGCAAAGCTCAATTTCCATCATGATAATTGGTCATTCTCTTGTTTTCAGTTCCTCTTGAGTCCATTTTATGAAAGTCTTTCCTTAGAAAAGCATTCATTGGGCCTAATTTTTCCATTTGTTAGGAGATAACCTGCACTCAGATTTACTGGTTACAGAAAAACTATAAAACTCTTCTAGTTCACACTTGTTTGGTTTTTATTTTTTCCTTCCTGAGGTTCATTGATTAATTTCTAATTAAAAGGAAAAACAGTCCCTTGTTACATACACCGCACTCCAGGCTTTTTGTAGAAGGCATCCTCCCCTGCCCTCCCCCTACCCCAATCAAACTCACTCTTTGACAGTCTTGGAAATGCCATCCAATATAATCAGCAGCCCTCATGCTAGATGAGTCAGAACACAGGAAGGGGGAAAGGGCAAAAAAAAACAATGGGTGCCAGGGCAGGAGCCTTGGGAGGCCACAGGAATGACTCAGCCCCAACCACACCTTCAGGATCACCTGCGCACTTCTAAAATAAGGACCAGTGTTGGACCCCTCCTCCAAACCCAATTAAATCCGATCCTTTGGGGTGGAACCTGGGCATCAGTAGCTTCAGCCTCTACAGATGATTCCACCGCACACCCATGGATGAGAACAACCAGGCTCCAGAAATATGGAGGGAGAGAAAAACAAAACCTTTGAAGGCGTGCAGCCACGTGGCCTCTAACCCACATCGACCACTCGAAGACCTGACCCCTAGACCAAGTCAGTGCCACAGGTCTGTTGAGGGATTCTGTTCCAGACACAATGGCTTAAGTCTCTCCAGATGGGTCTGAGAAACAGGATCATGTATTCACCACCTAACACAGGTTTCTGGCATTAGAAATGCCTCAAGCCAAACAAAAAGGAAAAACAATAAACCTCATACACGGAAATACAAAAATTCTCTCCCAATGAGGTGGAGAAGCAGTGCCTGAGACATAGATACCTCAGAGAGACGGTTCCTGTAGCTCATGGCTCTCCTCTTGCACAAATACCCCATTTCCTTTGGAAAAGAGCGTCAGATTCCTGGGAGTTAGATCTCAGTGACTCTCATCCGTGTTCTAGATGTGATTACACCACAGGATGGCACTTTCAAATGGAATGTATGGCTCAGAAGAAAGTCTGTTGACATCTCCAACAAGATAGGGTAGAAGTTTCCTGAATAACTATTCTCCACGCCACCTCACCACATCCCCAGAAATATACCCAATTATCTTTGGCTGTTCCATAGGTCAGCCTTTTCCTGTCTTAGTCTTCCATTTTTTATAAGGTTAAAATCACGTATCTTTAGTGCTGGGTAACACGTCAGCTACACAGGCTTTTAAAATTCCCCATATTTAGTCTAACAGTTTTATACATCTCTGTGATAATCAGTGGCAACCCCAAAATCTCCAGCTTCCCTAGTAATTCAGGATGGAGTCACACGGACTAGTGTGGGCCCTGACACTTCCTATGTTTGTATCCTTGGGCACATTTTCAAAAATTTTAGTTTCAAGTATTGCCTACCTCATGGGATTGCGACGGATGCAATAAGATACCCGGAGCAAAGCACTTAACACAGTGCCTGCCGCCTCGTAAACACGACCTCCACCCACACAGCCGCTGTTGATTTGTGTTATATTCTGCATCGAGGACTATGCGAGGCACCACGGACACAGCGGTGCGTGAAATCAAACCTGATCCCTGCTTCCATGGAGTTTACAAACTAATTCTCAATAGATACCAGCTGTTATTATTTCAAGATGCTGAGAATGGGAATGATCCTTGCACTGCTAAAAAATAGTGTGTGTGGTACAGCACACGTCTGCAGCCTTTTACTCAGGCTTGCGATTCCCAAATGTCAGGTGTTTGTAGTTGGGTTCCATGGAAAGAAACAATGCAGCACTGAAGGGCCGGACAACTTTCTGACTTCGATTAAACTTGCAATGACAGGGATCAGGGGTGCGTGCGTACACCAGCCTGAGATGGCCCACTGCCTGATCCAGGAAGCCTTCCCAGGCTTCACGCAGGTCAAACTCACTTTGCTGGGTTCTACTGTCTTCCTCTGCAAAACGACAAAGCTGTGGCAGGTGATGTCTCAGGCCCCTGCCAGTGCTAACATTTTCCAGTAAGAATGAGTGTAGGGGGGGTGGGGATGGGGGTCTCCCCTAAAATGATGATTCCGTCCACTGGCTTTAAGATAATAGTACTGAGAATGATAGGCAAAATGTTCTTCCACATATTGAGCTTTTAAAGATTTTAATTTTTTAAGAGAGAGAGAAAGAGCAGGGGGAGGTGCAGAGGGGGGAGAGAGAGAGAGAGAGAGAGAGAGAGAGAATCCTAAGCAGACTCCCCACTGAGTGCGAAGCCCAAAGCAGGGCTCAATCTCACAACCCTGAGATCATGACCTGATCGGAAACCAAGAGTCCAGAACTAAACTGACTGAGCCACCCAGGCGCCCCCAGATTGAGCTTTTAAATAACATTAATAAAATTAGAGACTTGTGCCCTGACATTCATGTTTCCTTTTATTCTTAGTAACTGAACCCCAATTTCATCTGAGATCTCAAGGTGTCCAACGAAAAGACCTGCTTCCTAGCCTCTCTTGTGACTCCAGGTAGAATTTTACCGAATTCTGGTCAATGGCATGTAAATTAGTCTTTCCAGCACGTCTTCTGAAAAGGGAAGGGTCGGGTGCTTTTTTCCTCTCCTGAACAACAATAAGCAAAAGGAATATGTGGGAGTAAAATGCTACTGAAACATGCAAAAGATAAATTTTCAAAAGTCAATTTTTTAACAAACTTTTTACTTAAATATCACCATAACCCTGCAAGCATGCCATATGCACTCTTTTTAGAGGATTAAGTTAATGGCTCTTACATCCTTTACACCTGCCAGAGTGAAAAATGTCATCGCAATTAGACTAATGGTAAGCTTTCAATTCGACATTCATTCACAAATGTTTGTGATTATTGAAGGTTTCTCATGTTCTCCTCAATTCCCCTATGAAAAACAGACCCAAATCCTCATGTTCCAAGTGACATTTTTATTAGAAAATGTAATGCAGTACCCCAAATAGAAAATTTTATCTACTTTCATTTAAGAATTCCAAGATCCACTTCAAGGATAAGACCATCTGTATTAGGGCCCTTCAGAGATGCAGAACCAGTAGGACATATGCATATAGAGATATTTATTTTAAGGAATTGGCTCACACCATGATAGAGGCTTGACAAGTCCAAAATCTGCCGAGCAGGCTGGCAGGATAGAGACCCAGGAAAGCGTTGCAGTTTGAGTCCAAAGGCAGTCTGCTAGCAGAATTCCTTCTTCTTCCAGGGAGGTCAGTCTTTTTTTTTTAAATTGAGGCCTTCAACTGACTGGCTATGGTCCACCCACATTATGGAGGGTAATCCTCTTTACTCAGTTTACAGACTTAAATGTTAATCTCATCCACAAAAATACCTTCACAGAAACATCTAGAATAATGTTTGATCAAATATCTGAGTACATGGCCCATCCAAGTTGACACAAAATTGATTTTCATAGAGTCTTGGGTAGTTTTATTTGCAAAAATAATAACAGTATATATAAATCTGTCACAGTGGGTGTGTGGAAAGAGAGGTCTGGAGGCTCTCTGACCCAGACAGACAGGGGGAGTCTATACCTGAGAAATTGACCTTCAACTCACCTAGTCCTGCACTGAATTCTCAAATTGTTCTGAGACTGTTATCAGTTACACCTAGGGAGTAGCTACGCACATAACCGGCAGAGCAATTGGGAAGAAGCAGGTGGGTAGAAACATTCTGAATCCTCCCATTTGCAAACAACCTGACCAATTCCCATCCCCATCAGAAGCAGGTGAGAAATCTTGTGAGCCTTCAGGGCCAGAAATTATACAACCCCTCCTGGCAGGATACCCCTGTGTGTCCCACGCTGAGCCACCCATACACGGTTAAGATTTAGTGCCATTTGCCTACATTAAAGGAACTTGTATCATCTGTCTGTGCCTAGTGGGGTCTTCCAATTGAGTGGCTGACAGCCTGTTTGTTATCAAACAGAGCAGTAAATCCACTGCAGCGACATCACAGCTCCCAAAGTCCATGCTGATTCCCAAAGCAACATGGTACCACCTTGCACATAAAATCTTTAATGTGGGCTTAAAAACACTTGCCACATTGTGTTAAATACATACCACACAATTCAAAAACATTAATCAGTGCAATCTGTTAAACAGATGCAGAGAGTAATAAACTGCCTTTTCAGTATAATCTTCAAATCGCTTTATAACGTTTTCCGCCCCCAGGAATGTGCAAACTATAAATATCTTGTTGGAACAAATTCATTTCAAATTTCTTGTCCAACAACCCCCTACAATCCCTCAGAGTGTTTGCATTTTTTCCTAGTTCAGTAACAAATTATCAATTCTCTGGAGCATCCCGTTCTACTTTATTGGTGAAGGAAGGGGCAGTGGAGAAAAGGCGGTGGAGAAGGAGAGGGGGGAGGATGGAAGAAAGGGAAATGAATGAGGGAGAGGAGAAAGGGAACACATTTTAGAACTGTTTCAAGTCAGCGATGGGCTTGAATTAAGCAAAAATGGCTATTTTTAGAATAATATGGTCAAATTGTAATACTTCTGACATACAAAGAAAAGTAAGCTTTCTTTCAAGTGAAAGTAAAATATTAACAAGAGAAAAATCAAGTGTTAGGTAGAATCTACCTATGAGCAAAAACCAGAACACTGTGGTTTCTAAATCATGCCTCTTGATTACCTCTTGTTTGGACACCGTGATAGCTTAAGAATATTATGAATAGTTTTGCAAGAGTGATAAAGACAATCCTTTTTATGCAGATCACATACCTTTAAGAATGGAATCTGCAATATGGCTTATCCATATTACTTTAAAATGAACCAAAATACCATTTGCACAATGATTTCCCTTGATGAAGTCATTTTGCCAGAATGAAAATATACAGGGCATTGTATGATCATCTTCGAGTCTGGGAAACAGTGAGTGGCAAACATTAGTGATTTAGGGGGAAAAAAAAGTTACTTCTTCGGGTAAGCAAGATTTGAATGAAACGAAGAAATGCAGCTTTACGAGTTACAGAATGAGAGAGTAAGGGCTGGAAGGTGTCTTAGTGACCAGCCTAGGATCTGTGCTTTACACACCGCAGCTTCCATCTAGAAGGCTTAAATGATTCAGCCCAAGTTTAATCAGTAGCAGAGCTAGCATTGAACTCAAACCTTAGGACTCAAATCCCATACTCTCACCATGGTGCTCCCCACACTTTGAGGTATGTGCTGTGCTCTGAATGTTTGTCTCCAAAATTCTAGGTTGAAATCCTAATGCTTGTTGTGATGGAATGGGGATGTATGTAGGGCCTTTGGAGGTGCTTCGGTTATAAGGGTAGAGCCCAGATGACTAGGATGAGTGCTCTTGGAGGATTCAGAGAGCTCCCCAGCCCCCGCCACCGTGTGAGGACACAGTGAGAACTTTCCGGTGTTGATAAGCTACGCAGTCTGTGGTATTTTGTTACAACAGCCTGAAAGCACTAAGACAGTGTGTGAAGTCAGTCTGGCAGTTTACAAAGCGCTTTCATCTAGAGGCTCTGCTGGATCTGCTTCAATAAATACAATTCATGGTTACCTGTCACCACATATAAATCCAGTGTTTCAAATCAACCTGATCAGAAGTCAGGTTCTCGCTAAGCCCCGAAAGAGGGAATATAGAAGCATGAGATACATTCTTCATACCCCAAGAGCTACAAGCTGCTTGAGAAGAGCAAGATTCCACATGAAACAGCATCAAAGTCATAACGGGATAGGGCTCAAAGTATTCGTGTTAAAGGATTTTGGAAAAGGTCCATGAAGACTAAATATTAAATTGAATGGGTTGAGAGCTCCATCTCCAGCCACGAGAGAATAACAACTGGAACTGGATCGGCCCTTCCTCTCTAAGAAACTGTTTCAGGGAGTTAGACAACAGGCAGCCCAGGGCTGTGATCCTTGCAAGAAGGGAAACAAAAGAGATGAACCCCGTGACCCCCAATTTCTGTCTGGAGGCATCTACTAGATTCCAGTACACAGGGGTAAATACGGAACGTGGGCTTGTGGAGCTGTGAAGATAAAATCCGAGTTCGAGGAGGCTGAGACACACAATGCAGAGCACCAGAGAGAAGGAAGCTCTGCAGAAAAAGAGGTCCAGACGTTGGCAGAGGGCTCCCTTGGTGTATTCATAGCTCGACACCCCGTGAGCTAGGCAAAGGATACATGCGGAAAGAACAGTTACCGGGGTCCCGTTAGCTGTACAACTATCAGGATTCTCACAGGGCTGGGGGATGGTCAAGATCGGAACAACTCTAGTGGAGAGTGTTCATTTCACCCCAAGAGAATTCCCTGCCTTGGGAATAGGGCCATACTACACCTGGAGGAGTGCTCTAGCACCCTCGTGCCCTAGCAAAGCTCTAAAGTATTTTTATTTATTTATTTTTGTGTGAAGAGAGAGAAAGAACAAGTCGGAGGGGGAGGGGAAGGAGGAGCAGAGGAAGAAGCCGACTCCCCGATGAGCAGGGAGCCCGATGCGGGACTCGATTCCAGGACCCCGGGATCATGACCTGAGCCGAAGGCAGATGCCCAACCGACTGAGCCACCCAGATGGCCCCTAGCAAAGCTCTAAAAGCCCCAGAAGAGTCCAGCTGTCAAAGCTGAAGGAGAAAGAAAAAACACGCAATTGTATCTGGAGACTTCAATGCTCCTCTCTCAGTAATTGATAGAACCAGTAGACAGAATATCAGTAAACACATAGAATTCTTTAACAACACAATCAGCCAACATAACTTAATTAATATTTGTATTACAGCCAATCACTGCACAATGTGTACTCTTTTGAAGGGTACACTAAGATAAATTGGATCATCTAAACCCATCTAAACAAGCTTAGATACATTTAAAATCATTGAAATCCAGCAGAGTGTATCCTTTGATCACAACAGAATTAAGTATCAATAACAACAACAAAATAAAATCTGGAAAATCCTCAAGTATTTGTAAATGGAACACTTCTAATTAGCATAAATGTCAAAAATAAAAAGGATATTAGGAAACATTTTCAACTGAATAAAAAAGAGACATCATGACATATCAAAATACGTGAGATGCTGCTCGGTATTTTACACAAAACTTTGCAGTGTTGTTTGTCTATATTTAAAAAAAAATCGCAACCCAAACATCTAAGCTTACATCTTAAGAAGCTAGAAAATGAGCAAATGAAACCCAAAGTAAATGGCTGTACAAGCAGCAGTCAATGAAACAAAAAACAAAGAAATAGGAAAAAAAAATTTAAGAAACCGAAAGCTGGTTCTTTGAAAGATAAAATTGACAAAACTCTTACTAATAAAGATGAAAAGAGAGAAAGCACAAATTGGCCATATTAGAAACATAGACAATAAAATAAGGAAATATTACAAAAAAGTTTATGCCAATAAATTAGGCAATTTATGTGAAATGGACAAATTCCTTGAAAGACACAAATGGCCAAAACTAACACAAGAAATGTAGAAATTGGACACTACATCAAAAACTAATGATGTAATATATGGTGATTAACATAATAAAATTAAATTTAAAAAAAAGAAAAAGAAATGTAGAAATTGGAACCGCGCTGCTTCTGTTACGGTTTCCCAGCCCCAATCCCTATTTTGACCTGCTCTGTGATACTGTGATAACTTCTCTTTTGCCGGGTAGCATAGAGGTACTGCAGGGGCCTTGCAGGAGAGAGGAACGTGCCATCCTTGTCCCAGCATGCGCCTCCTCCTTGCTCTAGTGGTGTGTGGCCGCTAGAAGTATTTGGTACACTCAGTGATGCACCTGTCCCAGGAAGGCTGGGAGAAGCAGTGGTATTTACAGGTCAACAGAAGAAAAGCAACTATATTTCAATGTATGTGCAACAAATAATTGAAAAAGGAAATTTAAAAAAATACCATGTACAACAGCATTAAAAAAACCATAAAATATTTAATGATAAATTTAAAATACATGCAAAACCTGGTCTCTACAGAAAACTACAGAAATGGCTAAAAGTATGGAAAGCCTAAAAATGTGGAGGTGGAGCATGTTCATGGATTGAAGGGTCGATACAAGTAAGAAATCCCTTCTCTCCAAATTGAACTGTAATTTTAATGTAATCCCAAATAAAAATTCTAGAAGCTCTTTGCAGGAATATGTAAGGTGAGTCTAAAATTTATACGGAAACTTTATGTTTACCTATATTAGCCAAAACAATTTTGAAGAACAAGTTGAGAGGATTTAAACTGAGTTCAACATTGACTATAAAGCTACAGAAATAAAGACAGTGTGGTATTTGGCTAAGGATAAACATTAAGTCAATAGAATAAAATACAGTGTTTACTTCTGGATGTACACATAGATAGTCTAATTGATTTTTGACAAAGGATGGTGTTTTCAACAAATGACACTCAAAAAAAAACTGAATATCCATACAAGAAAAAAAAATGAACCTCAAACCTCACCTCTCAGCATATACAAAAAGTAATGCAAAATGGTTCACAGACCTGAATATAAAAGCTAAAATATAACACTTCTAGAAGAAAACAAAGAATGAGATCCTTGTGAATTTGGGATAGACAAAGATTTCTTAGGACACCAAAAAAAAACTTACTTTTATAAAAGGAAAAAAATATGAAATGCGCTTCCAAATTAAAATTTTGTATTCTTGAAAAGATACAGACTTGGAGAAAACTATTTATAAAACATCTCTCTGATTTAAAAAATTTCATCTAGGGGTGCCCAGGTGGCTCAGTAAGTTAAGCCTCTGACTCTTGGTATCGGCTCAGGTCATGATTTCAGGGTCATGACATCGAGCCCCGCATTGGACTCCATACTCAGCACAGAGTATGCTTGGGATTCTTTACCTCTTCTTCTCCCCTCCCCCTTACTCATGTGTTCTCTTTCAAATAAATAAACAAAATCTCTTTAAAAACTGAATCTGAAATATATAAAAAGCTCTTACAACTCAATAAGACAGAAAAGCCAATTTTTTAAATGAGCAAAAGATCTGAATAGACATTTCACAAAATACATGAGTAATGACTAAGCCCATGAAAAGATGCTCAACATCTCATGTGCCTACTACACACCCACACACCTAAAATTAGAAAGAATAATAATATAAAGCATTGAAAAGAATGTGGAGCAACTGGAACTCTCAAACACTTCTGATCGGATTGTAAAATCATACAATCATTTTGGAAAACAGTTTGGCAGTTTCTTATGAAGTTATACACTTTATACATACACTTCCCAAAAGAGCCAGCAGTTTCACTCTTTGGTATTAAATGAAAACAGGGACACCTAGGTGGTGCAGTTGGTTAAGTGTCTGACTCCTGATTTCAGTTCAGGTCATGATACTGGGGTCGTGAGATCGAGCCCTGAGTCAGGCTCCAGACTCAGCGGGGAGTCTGCTTGAAATTCTCTCTTTTGCTCTCCCTCTGTTCCTTCCCCTGCTCTCTCTAAAATAAATAAATCTTTTAAAAAAAGAAATAAGAAATAACATATGTCCACACAAAGACTTGTACACAAATGTTCGTAACAGATTTATTTGTAATTCCAAAAAGTGAGGGAAGAGGATGACAAATTGTGGTTTAATCGGAATATTCTTTGAAATAAGGAGCAAACCATTGATATACATAGCAACATAGACAAATCTCAAAAGCATTATGCTGAATGAAAGAAACCATTCACAAAAGAGTACACAGTGTATGATGCCACTTCTATAATGTTTTAGAACAATGAAAACTTATCAGGAGCAACAGAAATCTGAGATGGGGGCAGGTGAGAAGATATTATTGCACAGGTGCAACACAAGAACTTTCTGGGGTAATGGAAATGTTCCATAGCTTGGTTGGGGTGTTGGTTTTGTGGGTGTATCCACTTATCAAGACTCATTTAACTGTATACTTAAAATGGGAACATTTTATTGTATGTAAATTATACAATAAAGCTAACTTAAAAAATCTGTAGAGACCTGAAGTGGAAATCACTTAGATTTGGTTTTAATTAAAAATTTTTCTCTATAATCTGATGTATTCTAATATTGAGCTTTTTGTCTTTAATAGAAATACAAAACTTCATTCAGTTTAGCCTATGTTAAACCATTACAAATACCAAAATTCTAGCATTAGTCCAGTGAAGTTTTGAACTTTCATTTTAGAAAATTCCAGAATTTACTTTATCGACATAAACAATGGAGTTGTTTCTAGGAGGTCCACTAATGCTTAGATATAAATTATACTGCATGAGAAATACGCTCCCCACACTCAAATATAAACACATTTGTACTTTCATGAAATAAATGCATCTAATCATACCGAATATTAAAGGATGATCCAATTCTATGAACTAGCAGAAGCTTAGCGTGCCCCTTCTTCCACGCACAAAGATAAGAGAACGCATTAGCTGTGTTAGTCCATGACCAGCGGCACACAAGAAGGCCACAAGAGGCACCATGACATGACACACAAGAAAATTGCTCCAGCTTCATCTGTAGACCCACGGAAAGCACTGGCTATGTGGGATTTTCTTCCTCCTTCCAGCCACCTGGGGAAATGTTCAGAGGGTCTTAAGGGTTACAAGACTAAAGGTCGGATTTAAAAGAATTAATAACTGCAGATAACCCAATTAATCTGCTCATATTGATTACTACAGGACTAGCTTTAGAGGTAGTTTATTAGTGAGGCATTTTTGCAATCATCCACTCATCATATCTATAATTCAAAAGCATCATCGTAAAAAGGAAAAGACAAAATACTCTTTAGAGTGTTAAGATTAATGTGTTGAAGTGGTTTTCAAAAAGCAGCACTTCCAGTGTTCTTCAGCTCCCTACGGTGTGGTGTGACCTCCGGACCAGGCCATCCGCTCACTCAGACACACAGTCGGTCTCTGTGATGATTGGGTTACTGCCGTCCACACGATCCCTTGCGTGTGCGATGGAGAAAGCCACCTCAGCATCAACGCCAAGGCTTCGAGGTGTGAACCACCCAAACCATGCCTCACAAGAGGACCGCTGCACAGCTTGAATTTTAGGGGACATATCAGGTCATGTTCAAGATTCATTGGTTTCCCTGGGCATTAGTTCTAAAAATATCTTCCAGAAGATCAAGCAAACATGTATTTCTCTCCCCATTTATTCTTCACTATTGTTAGCCTCCAAGAGGCTCATATATTGATCCATCAAAAGAACTGGCTCTCAACCAAAACCAGAAAGAAAGAAAATCCAGAGTGGTTCTATGGTGCTCCGTGAATATTAGCTTGTGGCTTCCACATGAAAGTTGTCAAACTGTGCAAATTCAAAGGAGTGAGTTCCAATGGCGGCCCAGCCATTCTTCGGGAAACTCACAGGGATATTCATCCAGACATACCTGCCATTCAGCATGCCAGAGGAGAACCGGCCCTGGAGGAAAGATAAAAGCACCCCCTTGAAGACGTATAAAAATGATTCTCTGAGGTCTGTTTCTTAATACGTACGGCCACTCTAGTCAGTGGAGCAAACACCCTTCTCGCTTCAGACCATGGCAAAGCACAATTCCACAGTCTAAGCAAAAGTTGGAAACACAGGAAAAATTCTCTCAGAGGAAATTCTTATCTACGTATGTAAAAAGTTTTCAAGGCACAAGGAAGACCTCAGGATTTCCTTGTACCCCACCAAGATGCTGTAAAACCAACAGAAATGTTAAAACTTTCCATAGCATCATAAAGTTTTAGACAAAAGCCCACTAAAATAAACAAACATTTGTAATTTACAAGTACTTGCGTGCACACACGTTGTCTAACAGCCACCAGCTCTTTGGACGTGGCTCCTGGAGCCAGAGCATCCATTTACTGAAGTCCTTTTTGTCCCCATGTGCAGAATATCACTTCAAAGTTACATGAAGAGCCCACCCTTAGGTTAGAAAAATAGTGACCATCAGTCAAACTGATGATTGGGGTGGGGGGAGATCAGGGGGTAAGAAGGGAAAATATCTACAGAAATGACTTACTGGTCATTGACAGAGAAAGATAAAAATAATTTCTTCAGACAGCTGCCATTCCTGCAGAGCCAAGTGCCCAGCATACAGCGGATAATAAACACTAGCTCTTATTATCATTATTATAGCATGTATATGAGCATATATTCACAGCATATCAATTGCAGCTAAACATTTAAAAGTAGCTAATTTCAAAGGGTAAAGAGCTAAAGATCCAAAGCACTAGGCTAAGGACCAAAATAAAATCTGTTTTTAAGTCACAGAATTACAATGCAATGGGCCTTAATTTCATTCTTTCATCTTATGGAGGGAGATACGGAGATGTGAGAATAAAAGTCAAAATCAGAGATTCACCAGCAGAGCTAGAACCTGAATCTTAGTTGTCCAACTCCACATTCAGGGAACTCACGTTCCCACTGCCATATATGTGCGCAGTTCTCTGCAGCCCTCAAAGTGGCCAACAGGGACTATTAACACTGAGCCAATACTCAGCCACACAGCCTACCTGCACTTCATCCCCTCCCCATGCCCGCCTGCTGGCAGCGCCCTCCAGGCTGCTCCTCACACCAGGCCAGTCACCAGCAGCGTCCTCTGCTCAGTACTCCTCCCACCAGGCACATCTCAGCTCAAAGAGCACCAACTTCAAGAGTCCTTCCCCTGGTCTCTCCACCTAGAGAATCCGGACAGGGGAGCTACTTTATCTCATTGTCCCATGTTTTTCTTCGCAATTTGATTGACTGATGGGTTTTTTTACTGTCTTAGAACAGGAGGCAGCCATCTATGGCCCACAGGCCAGCCACCTATTTTTACAAATAAAATGTTATTGGAATCACAGCCACACACATTCATTTATCCACCGTCTGTAGTTCCTTTCTTGTGACACAAGCAGAGTTGAGCAAAGTTGCACAGACCAGATGGCTCACAAAGCCTAAAATAAAGACTTTGCCAACCTGTGTCCTAGAAGAATATAGGCTCTAGGAGAGCAGGAACCTTGTGTGTCTTGTTCACTGCTGCATCCCTAGCACCTAGTCAAGTATACATACAAGGTGCTTAATAGACATGTATTGAATGAAAGAATAAAAACATTTAACCCTAAAACAACCTTACAGAAGTTATCCCCATTTTACAGATAAGGAAACAGAAGCTCAAAGAGGTGACTAACTTGCAGGAAGTTAGCAGGTGTCAGCAAGGAAGTATGCACACAGGTCTGCCTGGTTCAAACATCCCTACTGCTGGGGCGCCTGGGTGGCTCAGTCGTTAGGCGTCTGCCTTCCGCTCAGGTCATGATCCCAGGGTTCTGGGGTCGAGCCCCGCATCGGGCTCCCTGCTCGGCGGGAAGCCTGCTTCTCCCTCTCCCACTCCCCCCGCTTCTGTTCCCTCTCTCGCTCTGTCTCTGTCAAATAAATAAATAAAATCTTTAAAAAAAAAAAAAAACCCTACTGCTAACAATGCTCACTTCATTCCCTAAGGGAAGAGGGACAGAAAGGAAGATGGGGGCTGTTTTATACAAGGTGGTCAGGAAAGAACCTGAAGGAAGTAAGGGAGTAAGCTATGTAATCAAAGATTTTGGAAAGTCAACACACATTAAAGTGTGAGGCTGGATGATAAAAGACAAAGCAATATAAAGAACAAAGTTCCGAAATAACCTATGCACATGTGATGATTTGTTACATCAAAAAGGTGGCCTTTAAATCATAGGCAAAAGGACAGTCTATGTAATAAATGATGATGGCTATCCATTTGTTTAAAAAAAATTATACTGGGCTCTTCCCCCTTATGATTCACAAGTAAATTCCAGATGTATTAAAAACTTCAACATGGGGGCACCTGGGTGGCTCAGTCGGTTAGGCGTCTGACTCTTGATTTCAGCTTAGGTCATGATCTCAGCTGGGATCTAGCCCCATGTGGGGCTCCGTGCTCAGTGGGGAGTCTGGGATTCTCTCTCTCCCTCTGCCTCTGCCCCTCCCCCCAAAATAAATAAAATCTTAAAAAAAAAAAGACTTCAGGGGCGCTTGGGTGGCTCAGTCGATTAAGCATCTGCCTTCAGCTCAGGTCATGATCCCAGGGTCCTGGGATCGAGCCCCGCATCGGGCTCCCTGCTCGGCGGAGAGCCTACTTCTCCCTCTCCCTCTGCCTGCCACTCTGCCTACTTGTGCTCTCTATCTCTCTGTCAAATAAATAAATAAAATCTTAAAAAAAAATAAAAATAAAAAAAGACTTTAACATAAAAAAATCCGGGAGTAGGGGACCCTATTTCAACTGGTCCCCGGAATTGAGCTGGATATCTACCAGACCACTGTGAGCACCCACGAAACCAGCCTGAGATGTAAGAAGATCTGGATCTCTACAAACAGAATATCGCAGGCAGTTGGTTTTGAGGTAGGAAGCGGGGAGCCGTGATTCTGCAGGCAGATATCGGAGGACAAACGGCAGTGGGAGGGTGCCTGGCCGTGGGGATCTTACACCGCTGGTGAGCGACAGCCTCGCGCTGGGGACGGGGCACAGACTCATAGACTGGTAGCGGCAGGAAAAGGAGCAGCCCCCAGGGCGGAAACCCGGCGCGGCGGGGTGGCGCGTGCGATCTGCAGGCGGCTGGCAGTTTTAGAAGCACAAAGGGCAGAGGCGAGCTCCGACCTGCAGGCAGGACTGGGAGCGCTGCGGAGGGGCGCACAAACCCAGGCCGCTGCAGTTTATAGCAGCACGGACAGAAACGGAGACAGTGTGGCCCGGAGAGCTCAATGAAGAACAGACTGCGGTCTCTCTGCTCGGAGGCAGAGGGTTGGAATCGGTCTCTTCTGCTGGGACTCGCAGAAGAGATGTAGAAAGCCAACAGGGAAAGCCTCCAGAGAACAAAAGCCCCAAAAACTGATTCCCGCTGAGCCCATCCCCCGCCACAGGGGGCAGGGCAACTCCGCCCAAACAGGGTTGCCTGAGTAACAGCATGGCAGGCCCCTCCCCCCAGAACACAGGCTGGTAGAATGAGAGGCCAGCAGCCCTATGGTCCCTAGAAAACAGGTGCATCTTGCTTGGGTTCTGGTCAATGATTTGGACTCTATACATTCCCTCAAACACCCATCAACAGAATGACTAGGAGGAGGAGCCCCCAAAATAGAAAAGACTCAGAGATTATGACTTATGCTGCAGATTTACAAATGGATGCAGATATAACCAAGATGTCCGAGATGGAATTGAGGGTAGCAATTGTGAAGACAATGGCTAGAAAGGAGAAATCGATTAATGGCAACATAGAGTCTCTAAGGGCAGAAATGAAAGCTGAATTGGCAGAACTTAAAAATGCTATCAATGAGATCCAATCCAATCTAGATAATCTAACAGCTAGGGTACTGAGGCAGAAGAACGAATAAGCGACCTGGAAGACAATATAATAGATAAAAAGGGAAAAGAGGAGGCCAGGGAAAAACAACTCATAATCCATGAAAATAGAATCAGAGAAATAAGTGACACCATGAAGCGTTCCAATGTCAGAATAATTGGAATCCTGGAGGGAGTGGAGAGAGAGAGAGGACTAGAAGATGTATTTGAGCAAATCATAGCTGAGAACTTCCCTAATCTGGGGAATGAAACAAACATTCGCGTCCTAGAGGCAGAGAGGACCCCTCCCAAGATCAAGGAAAACAGGCCAACACCGGCACGTAATAGTAAAACTTGCAAATCTTAGAACCAAGGAAACCATCTTAAGGGCAGTTCAGGGGAAGAGATTACTTACGTACAGAGGGAGGAACATCAGAATAACATCAGACCTATCCACAGAGACCTGGCAAGCCAGAGAGTCCTGGAAAGACATATTCATACCTGAATATGTATTCATGCAGCCAAGAATACCTTATCTGGCAAGGCTTTCATTTAGAATGGATGGAGAGATGCAGAGCTTCCACGACCAGCAGAAACTGAAAGAATATGTAACCACTAAGCCAGCCCTGCAAGAAATATTAAGGGGAGTTCTATAAAAGGAGAAAGACCCCAAGAGTGATATACAACAGAAATTTACAGGGACAATCTATAAAAACAACGTCTTCACAGACAACATGATGACAATTAATTCATATTTTTCAATAATCACTTTCAACGTGAATGGCCTAAATGCTCCCATAAAACGGCACAGGGTTGCAGATTGGATAAAAAGACAGGACCCATCCATATGCTACCTACAAGAGACTCATTTTGAACCTAAAGATACATCCAGACTGAAAGTGAAGGGATGAAATCCATCTTCCATGCCAGCGGACCTCAAAAGAAAGCTGGGGTAGCAATTCTTATATCAGACAAATTAGATTTTAAACTAAAGTCTGTAATTAGAGACACAGAAGGATACTATATCATTCTTAAAGGGTCTATCCAACAAGAAGATCTAACAATTGTAAATATCTATGCCCCCAACATGGGAGCAGCCATCTACATAAGCCAACTGTTAACCAAAATAAAGAGTCATATTGATAACAATACATTAATTGTAGGAGACCTCAATATTCCACTCTCAGCAATGGACAGATCATCTAAGCATAAAATCAACAAGGAAACAGCTTTGAATGATACACTGGATCAGATGGACCTCATAGATATTTACAGAATATTCCACCCTAAAACAACAGAATACTCATTCTTCTCGGGCACACATGGAACTTTCTCCAGAATAGACGACATACTGGGTCACAAATCAGGTCTCAACCGATACCAAAAGATTGAGATTATTCCTTGCATATTCTCAGACCACAATGCTTTAAAACTGGAACTCAATCACAAGAAAAAATTTGGCAGAAATTCAAACACTTGGAAGCTAAAGACCACTCTGCTCAATAATGTTTGGGTCAACCAGGAAATCAAAGAAGAACTTAAACAATTCATGGAAATCAATGAGAACGAAAACACATCGATCCAAAACCTATGGGATACTGCAAAGGCAGTCCTAAGGGGGAAATACATAGCCATCCAAGCCTCACTCAAAAAAAAACAGAAAAATCACAAATTCACCAACTAACTCTACACCTTAAAGAACTGGAGAAAAAGCAACAAACGATGCCTAAGCCATGCATTAGAAGAGAAATAATTAAAATTAAAGCAGAGATCAATGAATTAGAAACCAGAAACACAGTAGATCAGATCAAACAAAACTAGAAGTTGGTTCTTTGAAAGAATTAATAAGATCGATAAACCACTGGCCAGACTTATCCAAAAGAAAAGAGAAAGGACCCAAATTAATAAAATTATGAATGAAAGGGAAGAGATCACGACTAACACCAAGGAAATAGAAACAATTATGAGAAATTATTATCAACAACTATATGCCAATAAACTAAGCAATCTGGATGAATGGAGGCCTTCCTGGAAACCTATAAGCTGCCAAGACTGAAACAGGAAGAAATCGACAACCTGAATAGGCCAATAACCAGTAACGAGATTGAAGCAGTGATCCAAAACCTCCCAAAAGACAAGAGTCCAGGGCCTGATGGATTCCCTGGGGAATTCTACCAAACATTCAAAGAAGAAATAATACCTATTCTACTGAAGCTGTTTCAAAAAATAGAAACAGAAGGAAAACTTCCAAACTCATTCTATGAGGCCAGCATTACCTTAATCCCCAAACCAGGCAAAGACCCCAACAAAAAGGAGAATTTCAGACCGATATCCCTGATGAATATGGATTCCAAAATCCTCAACAAAATCCTAGCTAATAGGATCCAACAATACATTAAAAGGATCATCCACCACGACCAAGTGGGATTTATCCCCAGGATGCAAGCGTGGTTCAACATTCGCAAATCAATCAATGTGATAGAACACGTTAATAAGAGGAGGGAGAAGAACCATAGGGTCCTCTCAATTGATGCAGAAAACGCATTTGACAAAATACAACATCCTTTCCTGATTAAAACTCTGTTCAGAGTATAGGGATAGAGGGAACATTCCCCAAGTTCATAAATCCATCTATGAAAAACCCACAGCAAATATCCTCAACGGGGAAAAGCTGAGAGCCTTTCCCTTCAGATCAGGGACACGTCAAGGATGCCCACTCTTGCCACTATTGTTCAACATCGTACTAGAAGTCCTAGCAACAGCAATCAGACAACAAAAAGAAATAAAAGGTATTCAAATTGGCAAAAAAGAAGTCAAACTCTCTCTTTTCGCGGACGACATGATACTTTATGTGGAAAACCCAAAAGACTCCACCCCCAAATTACTAGAACTCATACAGCAATTTAGTAATGTGGCAGGATACAAAATCAATGCACAGAAATCAGTTGCTTTCTTATACACTAACAACGCAACTATAGAAAGAGAAATTAGAGAAATGATTCCATTTACAATAGCACCAAAAACCATAAGGTATCTCAGAATAAACCTAACCAAAGAGGTAAAGGATCTATACTCTAGGAACTACAGAACACTCATGAAAGAAATTGAAGAAGACACAAAAAGATGGAAAAATATTCCATGCTCATGGATTGGAAGAATAAACATTGTTAAAATGTCTATGCTACCCAGAGCAATCTATACCTTCAATGCCATCCCGATCAAAATTCCAATGACATTTTTCAAAGTGCTGGAACAAACAATCCTAAAATTTGTATGGAATCATAAAAGACCCCGAATCACCAAGGAAATGTTGAAAAAGAAAAACAAAGCTGGGGGCATCATGTTGCCTGATTTCAAGCTATATTACAAAGCTGTGATCACCAAGACAGCATGGTACTGACACAAAAACAGACACATAGACCAATGGAACAGAATAGAGAACCCAGATATGGACCCTCAACTCTATGGTCAAACAATCTCTGACAAAGCAGGAAAAAACATGCAATGGAGAAAAGACAGTCTCTTCAATAAATGGTGCTGGGAAAATTGGACAGCCACATGCAGAAGAATGAAACTCGACCATTCTCTAACACCACTCACAAAGATAAACTCAAAGTGGATGAAAGACCTCAATGTGAGACAGTAATCCATCAAAATCCTAGAGGAGAACATAGGCAGTAACCTCTTTGACATCACCCACAGCAACTTCTTCTCCAAAAGCTAGTGAACCAAAGCAGAAATGAACTTTTGGGACTTCATCAAGATAAAAAGCTTCTGCACAGCAAAGGAAACAGTCAACAAAACAAAGAGGCAACCCACAGAATGGGAGAAGATATTTGCAAATGACACTACAGATAAAGGGCTGGTATCCAAGATCTAGAAAGAACTTCTCAAACTCAACACCCAAAAAACAAATAATCAAGTCAAAAAGTGGGCAGAAGATCTGAAAAGACACTTCTCTGAAGAAGACATACAAATGGCTAACAGACACATGAAAAAATGTTCATCATCATTAGCCATCAGGGAAATTCAAATCAAAACCACATTGAGATACCACCACCTTACACCAGTTAGAATGGCAAAAATGGACAGGGAAAGAAACAACAAATGTTAGAGAAGTTGTGGAGAAAGGGGAACCCTCTTACGCTGTTGGTGGGAATGCAAGTTGGTACAGCCACTTTGGAAAACAGTGTGGAGGTTCCTCAAAAAGTTAAAAATAGAGCTACCCTATGACCCAGCAATTGCACTCCTGGGTATTTACCCCAAAGACATAGATGTAGTGAAAAGAAGGGCCACATGCACCCCAATGTTCATAGCAGCAATGTCCACTACAGTCAAACTGTGGAAAGAGCCGAGATGCCCTTCAACAGATGAATGGATAAAGAAGATGTGGTCCATATATACAATGGAATATTACTCAGCCATGAGAAAGGATGAATACCCAACTTTTACATCAACATGGATGGGACTGGTCAAGCAGAGAAAGTCAATTATCATATGGTTTCACTTATTTGTGGAACATGAGGAATAGCAGGGAGGACATTAGGAGAAGGAAGGGAAAAATGAAGGGGGAGAAATTGGAGGGGGAGACAAACCATGAGAGACTATGGACTCCGAGAAACAAACAGAGTTTTAGAAGGGAGGGTGGAGGGGGGATGGGTTAGCCCGGTGATGGGTATTAAGTAAGGCACGTACTGCATGGAGCACTGGGTGTTATACAAAAACAATGGATCGTGGAACATCACATCAAAAACCAATGATGTATTGTATGGTGACTAACATAACAGAATAAAATTTAAAAATAAAAAAAAAATCCTAAACTTTGTTTAGAGAAAAAAAAAATGTTCCTCACCTTGAGAAAGGTGAAGTTCTTCTTAAACAAAACATAAAAACAATAAAAAAAGTGAAATATTTGACAGAACCAAAATTTAAAACTTCTATTCATGAAACATACCATAAGCAAAATTAAAATACACATGACAGGATGGAAGAAAGTATCTGTGACATACGTAACAGACAACGGGTCACTACTCAAAATATGTAATAAATTCATATGAATCCATCAGAAAAAGAAAACACAATAAGAAAATGAGGAAAGAATATGAACGGGTAACTTCAGAGAAGAGAGAAAAATACAAATAACCAATAAACATAAGGGGTGCCAGCTCCCTCATTATCAAGGAAATATAAATCATATCAATTAGTTTGAAAAACAATCCTTAAAAATAGGTAGCATCAAGGGACGCCTGGGTGGCTCAGTCGTTAAGCGTCTGCCTTCGGCTCAGGTCATGATCCCAGGGTCCTGCGATCAAGCCCCGCATCGGGCTCCCTGCTCGGCGGGAAGCCTGCTTCTCCCTCTACCACTCCCCCTGCTTGTGTTCCCTCTCTCGCTGTGTCTCTCTCTGCCAAATAAATAAATAAAATCTTTTTTAAAAAAATAGGTAGTATCAAATATTATTATAACTGCTATAAAATGGATACAGCTTGGCTAGCAATAGGGCAGGATCTGTCAAAATTCAAAATGCTATTCCATTTCTAATTATCTGCCTAATCAAATACCAGCACATGTGTGCCCCAAGAGGCACGTAAAAGACCCTCCCCTCCACCTGCAAGTAAAGCCAGCCCAGACCACCTCTGTTTGCCATGAAAGGGAAGAACTGGGAACAAAGCTGGGCCCATCGAGTGTGGCCGAGTTAAATACACAACGCTGCACCCAAACCAGACGCTCAAAACATATTGTTACCGCCTGAAAAATGTGTATTGTCATTTTGGGTGGTTGGGTAAGACAGAACAATTCAAAAAAGTTATCTGATTTCCATATTTAATTGCTATTCTAACCTAAACCAACTTAGGAAGAACCCTATTGCCAGAGAGCAGCAGTGCATTACACAGAAGTTTCTACACAGCATCCTTTGGATGCATGTCCATCAATAACTCATGATCGCCCAGTGATTTTGACAAATATTTTTAGATGCCATGATCCTACAATTAATCTGGTATCTTCTTTGACAAAAGTATTCAGGGAAACCAACTTCTAAAAAATTGTACTTACCGCTGACAGTTACTCTCGCCACCAAAAATAAATTTATAGGCTCCAATTTATAATCTTGGTTCAGCCAACTTGGAAAAAAATCACTCAATTATTGACTACCAATTACCCCTGAGTTTAAAAAACAGAACCAAAATTTTAAAAAACCGCGGAGTGATAAAGTCAACAGCTGGTGGTTCTCACGCGGGTTTACCCTGACACACAGTATCACCCTGGGGTCTGCTGGTTTGCTGGTATCCTGGCAGATTCTCTACCTGTTTCCATTACTGTATTTATCACACTTTTCCCCTCTCATCTGATAACAGAAAATGCCAGAAAGGCACAAGAATATTTTACCTCCAGGCATTCCGATCAGCAATACTTACCTTAATAATTAATCTGAGTGTATACCAAGTTTTTGCTGTAACGTCAACATGTCCTAAAGCATATATGATCCATCCAGCTGCAACACAAAAAGATTATCCTAACGTGGTATATTTTTAAAATTGAAATTACAGAATCACATAGCTCAGTCGAGGTTCTCAGGCAGCATTTGTATGTAGTAAAGTAAGCCTTAATAAAGATCTGCGTTAAAGAATAATAATAATAATAATAAAATAAAGATCTGCATTTCCAGATCTACCACTGACTCAAAACAAAACATTCTTCATTCAAGCATGCATTCCACAAGCATGTATTGGGATCCTACTCTGAGTCATATATTATATGTGAGCTCACAGGAGAACCAGTGACATAAACTTACAAACCAACCACAGTATAATGTGTTAACTTCTACGGTTCAGGCAGCTTTATACTCGAGCAGACTGGGTATAAAGAACAAGGAGTGGTGGTCAAAGGCACCGTAAGATTTCCAGGGGGCGTAACTGGTTACATGGGAATAGCATGAACTGAGAATGAGAGAAAACAGTGAGTTAATCCGGGGACAGATTATATTTGAATGCCTGAAAGAAACCAGAACAAGATGTTGAGTGGGCAGTTTAAAACACAAGAACAGTGGGGGCTAAAGACCTGGATGTAAATTGCTGGTTCCAGTTCTGCTACTAACTCATTTTGAGACTTTGGGCAAATCAATTAACCTCTCAATTAACCTCTCCTTTGGGAAAATCAACTGGACTGGACCATTACTGAGGAACATTCTAGATGGGTCATGCTATGATTTTGCAATCTTACTCTGGTGGTGTCCTTATAGCCCACTCTTTCTTCATCACTTGTGGAGCCCTTTCCACCTTAGGAAGAGGCAAAGAGTAGCAAACTATAGGGGATAAGGTTTTTTACAAACGCAGGGGGAAGTCAAGAGACGAGGAATCAGGAAGGCGCAGCACCAATACGGTCTGTTTCAACACAGCGAGGTGTACTAACATCAAAGTGAATTAGAATTCTACCAGACATATTCTAAGCACCTATCCTGAACAAAATACTGTTCTACGTAAGACAAGAGCTGTTTAAGATGAATGGAAAAAAGTCAAGCTGCTTTCAAGTTATTAACTAAATTGGGAAACAGGATATTTCCATTTAAAGCAGACCAATCCTTCTCTGTGTATTTCCATAAGCACACTAGCACACTCTTGTAGTCTTGCTTTTTATTTATGGGGTTTCCTGGCCATTCTCTCCCTATACATCCACCTCACCCCAGTCTATGCAAATCCTACCCTGACAGCCTAGCTCAGCTCTACCTGAAAAAACTCTGCACCATTTCCTTTAACCAGCTACCTCTCTAATTAACTCTCCAATTTTGAATCATTTGGTATTTGCTTACATGTGTTGACTCTCTTCCCAGTTAGACGTACAAGCCCCCTGAGGTAAAGCTCTCTCATTACACAGTAAGTGACAAGCTCACCGTGGCATATTTCATAGCGAGTCATGTGCTACAGAAGAAGTCACTTACCTAGATCACCTGTAACTCTGTAGGTTCCATTTGCAAAAATCCAGAAGAAAACTCCTCTGGCGCCTCTAATCAAGATACCACCTTTGTTTACTCTTCCGGCAATGAACACGCCTCCCTTCTCAGGAGTCTCTATGTAAACATCACACGTTACAGTCAGATTGGACCTGCAGAACGAAACTGTTAGTTAGTGCTCTTAATTGTACTGCTCTGGATGCCGCACAAACGTGTCACTTCACAGCCACACGCTTCCAGACTTCTAACTGAGGTGAGTATGTGATTTGCTAAGTCTGTGCTTGTAGCAGGGATGGGCTTCGAGAATCTTCACTGATGAAAAAAATATATATATCTTCATTGATGAGAGTTTTAAGTTTTATGTGGCTGAAGTTAAGTCATTTCATTGCCTCTTTTAATGTTACTGGAAAATAATATTTATTGTTTTTAAGTCTCAACACGTTTCCTGTCTCTCTATAATAAAACAACTTCTCATCCTAAGAATATAATGTTAAAAGAAGGCTTTTTTTTTTCCCTAGGAATACATAAAAGATCCATTCAATTCAGAACAAAGAAAGTTTATTAAATTTCCATCAGCTAAGAGAAGCAGTGTAGGCAAAGCTAGGGGCCCCTAGGAGAACATAAGCTACTTTGGGGCTAATTTTTATCTTTAACCCTACCAAGACTTAAAAACTCCAGAAGAAAAAAAAAAAAAAAACTCCAGAAGAAAGATCCCAAATTATTTCTCTGCAAACACAGAGTCAACTCTATATTGACTCTACAGCAGGGGTTTTCAAATTTGAACAGCACTGAAATCACCTGGAGGGCTTATTAAATTCAGTCTGTTGGCCCCACCCCACAGTGTCTGATTCAGTAGGTTTGGAATGGGGCTCTTGAATCTGCCTGTCTAACAAATTCCCGGGTGATGCTGGTGCCCCTGGTCCAGGAATCCTACTCTGAGAGCCATTTTCCCCTATGGAGCATCTCTGTCCATACAGGGACAGTAAAACCCTGCCTGTCATTACTGATCGACAGGGGTACATCAAAGGAGGGGGAAAATTCAGCCAACCAGGAACTACTAGAACTTTAATAGTGAGCTCTGCTCCAGGCTTCTCTTATAAATGCTACTAGATGCCTTCTGCAATGATACAACCATCCCCAAACCTACATGACCTCTGAAAATAATATACCTCCTACTCAAACTCTAACTGCAAACAGGAAAGAAAGCCTGCACAAAGCCAAGTAATAAAGTGAGCAATTTACCTAAAATATCACTAAGACTGTCAAGAAATATATTTTGGAAATGGGGGGAAAATAGACCTAGAATGATGTGGCTTTTATATTTCTCAGTTTCTTATCAGTGAATTTTGCACAATAAGATTTTACTTTGTAAAGAAAAATATATATATAAAAAAAGAAGGAAAAAAAAAAAAGCTAAAACAGACATGCAACAATCCAGAAAACCCACAGTGAATCATCTTATCAAAGCTGGGCTACTTTACAGGAAAATCAGATGCAAAGTTAACTAAAGCCCAATCTGTCTTGTACCTCCTCCCAAGTAGAGGGAGCTTTTCTCTCTGTAGACTGTCCCCAGCAGGAAACCATGAGGGATCGACATTGCTCCATACATCCCCTCCCTCTGTTCTGGTTCATCGGAAGTGTAAAAACTGTCAGCACCAGAAACTTACTCTATTTAGAGTCAGAGTGGGAGATCTAACCTCTTTTTTTCACATCACTTTCCAGAATAAAGATTCCCACATCAGAACTTGCAGGCGATTTCACAGACAGTGAATGAAACAATAAAAGTGTGGTCTCATCTTCCAGAGCCATAATCTCTTGGTAGTGCCGAGGACGCAAAAACTGGCCAGTACGTTAAGCAAATTTAACCAAAAGGATGCAGAGTTTGGATGTGTGCACTGAAAGGTAATTCTGTGATTTTGTGATTGTCCTCAGGTCCCAACCAAAGCTTACTAACAAGATGGGAGTCTTGAGTAGCTTTGGGAAAGTCTACCCTCTATAGTCCAATTACTGTGCTGGTACTTAACTAAATCTACGGACGATCGAGGAAGTCCCCCTGCAAACACATCCTAAGAACTGATGACAGTATGTGCACACTGAGAGCCGACTTTAAAATAGTGCTACTGGTAAACCACCCTCATCCTCCCTCTCCTCCTCCTAGGAAGGAGACAATGATTAAACTGTGAGGTGATAGTCCAAAGAATATGGGCTACGGCACCAGACAGTCCTGGCCTCTCGCCCTAGTTCTAGAACTTACAAGTATGGGATCTTGGGTAAATCTTACCCGGAAGCCTTGGTTTCCCCACCCATAAGGTGAGGAGGATGATAACTCTGCCATTGGTGGTTACGGGAGGCTCATACCCGTGTGTAGTATGACCGGGTTTTCACTCCCTCCTTTCCCTACAGTAAGGGGGGATTGCAGCCAGAAAACAGAAATGAGCATGGCACATGTGGGGATCTCTGAACAGATGTGGCTACCTCGAATCCAGGAGGAAATGTTGGGAAAGAACATATAATAAATAGAAAGAGCCCAAATTTGAAAGGGTCTTGGAAGTCAGGCACAGGCATGTAGATCTGATTGGGTTGCTGGTGAGAGTCACTGCATATTCCTGAGCAGCGGGTTGCACAATGAAAGCAGGGCTAAGAAGGATGAAAACAGTCCCTTCTTGAAGGGCATCGCTTCTCTTTCCTCATTCTTTCTCATTCAAACCATGGCACTCTTTCCCTCTTTCTCCGCTTCCCCCTCCCGCTCCCTTACCCACTGCAGCAGTAAAGATGATCATTACTACTTAAATAATGCAAAATCTTCAAAGTTATAAAGTCGTTTGGTTACTCTTTGAATGGTGCTCTATCCCCTCTCTCTACTACAATTAAAGAGTCTCTCAATTTTTCTAGAGTCCTAGCCAGAAATAAGAGTTTGGGTTCAGGGAGAGCCACTCTTCTGTAGTATTCACGAGCAAGGAGGATAACAGTTGTTGCAGAAAGTTAAAGGTTTTCTATGGTGGCTGGCTTCCAAACTGATAACCAAAATAATGAGGCCCGTCCCTTAGACAAGTAAACCCAGCCACCTGTCTCATAATAAAACCACAGGTAGCAAATGAAAAAATCACACATCCCACTGGCACGATCAGAAAATCCAGGTAAAGTGTCTACTACAGAGATGTGGGATAAATGGCATTTTTGCTGTATAAAAAGACAAGCCAGCAAAGTTATCCTAAATTAGGCAAGCATTCTTCATTGTACCCCAATAAATCTCCATGGTGCTGTACAGGTTCCAGAAACCAGGTAACTGAAAATTTCTCAAGACTTACAGCAGAGCTTGGAACTAGAATTTGGGATTTCTAATAGGGAGAAAGGCAATAGAGAAGGGATAAAGACTTTGTGCAGCATTCCACAGATAAATAAGTCAAGACTCTTTTCAGATTTATCTTCCCTGTCCGGTTCAATTTCCAAGTAATAGATATGGCTGCTTGGTGACTTGGCATTAACAGTTACTATCACTAAACATGGAATGCTTGAGTTTTGTTTCACAGAATTATACTAGTTAAAAGAAAAAATAGAAAAGAAACACCTAAAACAGGTATAATAAGTCAGTACATTAGAATCCCACAACTGACTTAATAGGGAAGGGGAAGTTTTGGTTTGGTCATTACGTTTTAAGTGTAGAATAAATACAAATTGTCTCTTTAACAAATGCCTGAAGAAAAAGAATTGAATTCACTCATCAAGTAAAAGCTGATTTGCTTTTCACTATTGCCATCTACCGTCACCTAGTAAATAGATTTTCTACGAAGGCTAAAACAGTGTAAGTCTAGAATGGATCCAGCAGGTGGCAACAGCAGATCAATAAATCAACTCTCCAGCAACACCAAAAACAACACACAAATCACAAAGCCTGTTTATAAATAAATATTAAGTTATAACTGGATCCAAAAGTCCTCAATTTCTATATTAAAAGCAATGTGTTCCTGCAACAATCACTATTAAATGGGGCAAATCTGAGGGAAGGACACTGAGGCGGCATAACCACGTGCTGGCTTGTGGCCATGATATTCAACAATTACCACACACCCATTAGGTTCTTGTACAAGGAAGGCCACTGAAAAGTCTTCACTTCAGAACGTACCTGACAATATTACAAGGTTATTTCAGCTAGATCTACATTAAGGACACCAATTTTATATACCATTTGTAATCTCCTATAATACTGATGGTGTTGTATGCATCAGCAGCCCAAGTAATGGGCCGCTGATTGAGAACTTGGCGTAGTGTGAAGCGATGCTCTCCAGGGTCTTCAATGTTCGTAAAGTATTCAAAGACGCCAGTCTGATCAGCAAAATTCGGAGCTTCACTAAAAAATGGGTAATCTGTTCAGAACACAATTAAATTCTCTGGTTAGTATAAAATCCTCCTCTCTGATATTTTACGGCATATTTTGAAACACTTTTGAAAAGTCCTAAATAAGTAAATGATACTTATAACAAGCAGAAGTTTAGGAGTTAGGTTAAAAAAGAGATTGATTTTTGTATCATCATTATTATTCAATACCAACATGATCAGTTTGACAGACAGACTTTACATATTTAATCCATGCAACTGCATAAGAGGAAAGATCATGAATTTTAGAGAAAGGCAAACCCAAGGTTTAAATTCTAGTTCAGTCTGTCTTCCTGGCCAAGTTGTTTAACTACCCTGAGTCTCAAGTACCCTCCTTTCTAAGTGGGCATGAGGACAAGAGAATTAAATAAAAGAATGCATGTAAAGTGTGTACATAAACCAGCACCTAGCCAGGGCTCAATAAGAGATAGTTCTGTTATTTCTAGTATAGGCCAAACGAGGTTCTACATCCCTGGTCACAGTCATCAGCTGACAGAAGATTAGAAAAGGCTCACTATATCAACTACAGAATTTACAAATTACAAATTTTCTTCTATTTCTAAAATGAAGTTGGGCCTAAGCTATCTATCAATCTTTTTTTTTTAGTTTTACTAAACTAAATTACAGTCTTAGAATGACAAAGGCTATAGAAGAGCAATTTTAGTCATAGTCTTACACCTAATTTCACCCATTCATGCTTTTCTAAGTGTTTTCATATTCATCATTTGAGAAATTAAGAACCACATAAAGGAGGGCTACGGCCTGACTTAGAGTTTTTAGTTTATTCTGTAGTCAGTGAAGCATTGTATTTTAGATTTGAAGGTTTAGAATTGCCTTTCAGTTTTCAGGTCATAGAATGAGTAATTCTGGTATTGGGGGAACTTCCCTCTTGTTAACTAGGCCATGTCCCACACAGACTCCTTTACTGAAGACAAGAGGAATTACCTTTGCCAACACAGAAGTGAGCAACAGATTGCAAAGCCATTCCTGGTGGCATAATTCATGGATTCATCTAAGAGGCCACTTTAGAGAATTGCAAGAAAACAAAGCACAGAGCCCCCCCTGAGGGTCCCTGTTGTCTGTGTTATGCAAATAACTGAGAGGACTCCAGTACACAGTCCAAAGGGCCTTGTACTGCAATTAACCAAGATATCCCTTCTGGGGAAAGGGAGCGGAGACCCTGCAACTGTGAGGGTGACCGGGAGGGGGTAGCAGGAGTCTCCAACCAGCCATGCTGGAAAGAGCAGCCCTGCAGACAGGAGGTTCAAGAGTGTTCTCAATGGCAGTCCCCCTCCCTGCTTCTCTCCTACAGCAGTGGATTTGAGGAGCAAAGAAGAGAGCCATCTGACCCTGTCTGTGAGATCCAGAAGCTATACGTCTCCTGGCCAACAAGTTCTGGCACTTACTGAGTGATCTGGGGCTATACCGACAAGGACGGTGCTTTCCAACTTTTCAAGCAGTTTTCCTACATTACCTAAAATCAAAAGCTTTTCTATGGCTTTAGGACAGATCTTCCCAGAAAACCAGGAGAGTGCAAGTATAAATTCCCGGGTACATAATGAGGTGAAGCACCCAAGGGGAGCATAACTGCCCTCAGCACGCAGTCCACTAGCCCTGCGGAAAGTGAAGGACCTTGACCTGCACACTCATGGAGGAAACCAGGAATGGCTTTCGTGAATGTGGGTAACAGGGCAGTGGCAGGGTCACAAAACTTAAGCTTCACCAAAACCAATAGCTTTCATTCCGACAATGACTTCTGTGTTTTTTCTGAAGCTGAAAAATACAGGGCTCTCAAGCTGAGAGTCTCCTTGAGGTAATACCAAAATGAGGTCTCAGTTATCACGTGGACGTTCAGAGCTACACTTTACAGGTGTTCTATCACACACCCATGTGACAGGTAGAAATCTACCCACTACTGCTGGAAATGGAAACCACACTAAGTTTTAGTAAAAACAAACAAAACTTACCAACATCAAAATCATCTTTATAAATTCGTGGGAAGGGCTGGGACTTCGGAGGCAGCGGGTAGCTGCCCTTGCCCCCGGTTGTGAGAGTGGTGAGCGTGAAGAGCTCGTCCTCCTGCAGCTCCAGGGAGAAGGTGCCACTGCTGTCAAGAAGCTGGAAAATGAAAACGCGGAGGTCAAGACCAGGTGCTTTGGCTCATCTCATCTGGGCAAAATCAAGTTCTTGAAAAATCAACTGAAAGAAAAGCCAGACTCACTTCTGCTAAAACTTCATAACCACTCATGAAGGCCACACCCAAAATCAAGGCCTTGGGGGTCTTTTTCCTTATTTAGAAGACCTTATAAAATTATACTTTGTAGATAGGATTTTAAAAGAATTTCCCTCTGTGGAGGGAAGGAGGACTAGATGACACCAAAATTTCTATTTGTCCATTTATTCTTTGCCATTACACTGTAAGCTCCTCAGAGCCTGTTTATATTCAATACACACAAATAAGAGATCTGCTTATTTACTTTTTAGGACTTTACGAAGGGAGAAAAATCCATAAAATCTCACTGATGACTCAGCTGTTAATCACAGAAAACCTTTTACTATTAAGAAAAAAAAAAGGTCCTACTTCTGACATGTTCAATATATATTTCAATTAGCAAGTTAGGTTTATGTCACATTTATGCTTTTGGCAGCTTAATCTTTTTAAGCCACTTTGCCACAAAATGAGGGGAAAAAAATACATACCTCCTAGGGCTGTTGCAAGGATTAAACAACATCCTGTTTATAAAGTGCTTTGCTCAGTGCATGACCTTCCCTACAGAAACACTCCCTATGTCACAGCTGTTCTATGCTTCATGCAGACCTCTGAAGACACTAGAACCCTTTGCATAATTAATGTAGGCATTAGATGTATGCCCATTTTAGGAAATTTGAGGTTTTTTTCTACTTTGAATTCAAGGGGCTTATACCATATCTTTGCTTTAATAATAAATTATTGGTCACATCTATGTAGCACCATATTCTGGCTCAGGTAATACCCCAAATGATATATTCCCTATGGGGAAAATTGATTTTAATGTGCTATTTCTAGCAATTTGTTGTGCAAAAAGCAGACTGCTCTTTTTTTTAGAATTTAATACAGAAATGGTGTTCAATCACTGATAGTGACTAGTGATTCACAGAACATTCATAATTTCCAGGAAAGGTAGATTTGTGTCAATTAGGTGAAGTAATGTGTTCACTTGGACCAATTCACATTCTTTGAAACGTTTCCTGAGGAACTACCATGTGCTAAGCATGATAGCAGGGACCTGGGGTAAAAACTAAAGAAGGCAGGGCCCCAATCCTCAAGGTGCCCAGTGTAGCAGGGAAAATGCTTAACTAGGTAAGCACCTATTCCTAGGTGGCTATGAGCTAGGACTGGTGGGGAAAGCTTCACAGGAAGCAGCACCTGAGCTGAATCTTGAAGAACAACAAAGACATGAGGAGAAGGCATTCTAGGAGAAGGAAGAAGCAAGTGCAAAGTCACAGAGGTGAGTAAAGTGGCATGCCATGCTCTGAAAAAGACAAGAAGTTTGGTCTGTGAGGACAGGCCACATTAGTAGAAGAACATGCATCGAGATATGAAAGCAGTCTTTTACCTCATGAGGTGGTAACGAGGGTTGTGTGCTATGCTAAGGGATGTGAATTCACAGGAAAAATCATTGAGGGACTTTGAGCAATGGATTGACAAAACTCAGATCTGCATTTTAGACACATCATTCTAGTAGCAGTGTAATGGGTGGCCAGACAGAGTCACATTAGAGGCTGGAAAAACAGGAAGTAGTTTCCAAAATCCAGGAGAGAGATAATAAGGAACTGAAATAAGCAGTAGCAGTGGGAATGGAGAATAAGGAATGTGTAAGAAAAACATGTCAGTGATAGAATGCTCTGGACTTGACCAATGGGGGGTATACAAAGATAGGGTGGGTGGGAAAGACAGTCTCAGATGAGACTCAATTTTCTGACTTCGGCAGCCAAGGGCAAGGGCAAGCCAACAAACTAAATGCTAAGAGCAAACACACCTATAAACACACACACTTCTATTATGCCTTGAGGAGGATTTCTATTTTAAAAAAACAACAACAGCTGGTGACAACTTTAGCTCTATTATACTTCAGTCATAAAATCAATTATAAAATTAAAAACTATTAATTCATTAATCAAATGTCTGTCCTCTTTTACTATTTGCAATGCTCAAAATATAGGAATTTATTTTAAAACTACCCATAGAGAATCCAGTTGTTTAAAAAGAAATCTCGTAGATGGTTTTCCAAGCTTCGTATACCACACCTGTAGCTCTGGTATTTCACTCTGAAGAGAAAACACACACAAAAAGGCATAGTTGAGTGGTTCATCATATCCTCTGAGGATTTCCAAAATTAGTACCAGCAAGAATGAACCATTGATAATGTGCACTCTATTCCTATTTGCCAAAAGACCCACCTCAAATCTTAAATAGTAACATTCTGAAAGTAGGCAGATATTGTTCAAATATTTTATTTCCTATAAATGCCACAAATTTTTGGCAAATGTTTAAAAAGATTGATTTTAGTGCCTGTGCTTCAAAAATACTCACTACTGTACCTGTGTAAAACACATTTTAGGAATTTTCTAGTATTTAGTATTAAAAAACAATTTTTATGCAATTAGTAATCAGAAAAGGCACTATAGTCAGAAATTAGTAGTAGAAATTACTAGTCAGAAAAGGCACTGTATTTTCTGTGTTCAAAACTAACAATAGGTAGAAACAGCAAGAATCTGGTGTCTTTTTATGTTGTTGGTTTTTCTGTACAGAGTACTGAAAAGATAAATGCTTGAAAGTTCCCTAGACTACATATCTGATGCTTCTTCTACCAACAAGAACACCTTTGTTACAAACTGACTTTTGTTAAGTGATCTTCAAAGCCCAGGAGAGTTTTAGCCACACGGTTTTGCCTCTTAGTGGCTTCTGTACTGTTTGACTAAGACCAGTCAGCACTTAGAAGACACCAGTGCCTGTATCCATTTATATGCAAATACTTAATAGCTCCTAATAGAAGACTTCATTTATAAACTGCTAGCCTGTGACAAAATATATAACTTCTCAAATCAAAACCAAAATAAAAGTCCCACATATTTACTTACAAAAGAACCTTTAAGAACAAAGGTAGCAAACTGATGTGACACATTGAAGTAAGGCAGAAACGGCCGTATACACTTAGAATGTTTATGGCTCTAGGAGAAAAAAAAATCATGTAAGTTATCCAAATGATATACAAGCCACCTTAGGAAAAGAAAATTAAACATTTAATGCCCCAAGACTAACAGAAATGGCACATATTAGGTGACAAATAAGAGTTTATTTCAAATTTTTAAAGACTTTTTTCCTAATATAACCTGCATTGAAAGTCTACTGTGGTTGCCTAGTCAAAGTAAAGTTCAATGGCATTTTGACTGAATTAAACTGAATTCATGACTAAACTACAGAGTCATTTTGTGGCACACAGATTAATTTTTATATTATAATTCTTTTCCAAGTAAAACACATCAAATAAAATGGAAATGCTTGTATGTTTTCACTGAAAAGGCATCTCATCTAAATATAACCTTCATATTCAACTAGTCAGTAAGTACATATAACAAACAGTTCTCACATTGACAACATCATTTTTTACTGAATAGTCACTACTATGGACTGGGATCAAAAGAATTATGAGACATAATCCCTACTTCAGGGGATTCAACGATCCCAGAGCACTTAAGCAAAAGGTTCTGGGCCAGGCTTCATGGACACTAAAAAAAATTACAATTATAGTTAGAGATTCCAATACTTCATCCTCAGTAAATGATGTACAATTAGACAGAAAATCAACAAGGATAGAGGTGATTTGCGCAATGCTACCACATAGCTTGCCTGGATTGACATCTATAGATCACCTCACCCAGCAACAGCAGATGCACATTCTTTTCAAGTGCACAAGCAACATTCACCAAGGAACACTATATTCTTAGCCATAAAAGAACTTTCAATACATTCAAAAAGATTCAAACCACACAATGTATGTCCTCTGACCACAAGATAATTAAGAGATAAATAATAGAAAAACCTCTAGAAAAATTCCAAAATATTTAGAAACTAAATAACAAGTTTCTAAATAATCCATGGCTCAAAGAAAAAATAGAAATAAAAAGGGAAATGAGAAAGAATTTTGAGTTGTATCAAAATAAAAATACAATGTACGATTTGTGGGATGCCACGAAAGCAGTATTTAGGAGCAAGTTTATAGCACTGAACACCGATTAGAGAAGAAGGATGTGAGACTTCAGCTTCCACCTGGAGAGAGGAAGACAAGAAGAGCTAATTTAAAACCAAAGTAAGCAGAACGAAAACATTAAAGATCAAAGAAGAAATCAATTAAACAAAACTCAGAAAAACGAGAGAATAATCAAGAAACCACAAGCTGATTCTTTGAGAAGATCAATAAAATTGATAAACTTCTAGCTAGACTAATCAGGAAATCAGGATAGAAAGAAAAACACAACTTGCCATTGTCAACAGTAAGAAAGGTGACATCAGTACAAATTGTATAGATATTAGCGGAATAATAGGGAATAACACCAATAACTTTATGTCCAGAAATGGAACAACTTGAATGAAACAGAAAAAATTCTTGAAAGACACAAAAACCAGGGGCACCTGGGTGGCTCAATCAGCTATGCATCTGATTCTTGATTTCAGCGCAGGTCACGATCTTAGGGTTGTGAGACTGAGCCCCATATCAGGCTCCACACTGGGTATAGCACCTGCTTGGGATTCTCCCTCTCCCTCTGTCCCATTCCCGCTGATCCCACTCTAAAAAAAAAAAAAAAAAGACACAAAAACCCAAAGTTCACTGAAGAATACATGGATAACCCAAATAGGCCTGACGGCTGGCTGTACTGGGAAATTCAGGTCGACCTTGAAGCTCTGCTCAAACATGAAGTAAAGCTACTACCAAGTTGCACACGGCCTACTTGAGCACTGACACATAGCCCATGACACAGCCCATCGGCCAAGGCCAGGAGACTTGCCAGTTCCAGACATAAGGAAACCTCTGTACAGTCATGAGCTGGCCACTAAGGTAACTAAACAGAGGCTTCAGTGGCCACATATAATAAAGCTGACAAAGTACAGAATTTGTTCAAGAAAGTCACTAAGCAAATAAATAGCAACAACAATAAAGAGTGACAACCACAAATGCTAGACAGGGGAGAAATCTGACCTCCACAGCTGCCAAAATACATTATGCAATATGTCTAGTTTTCAACAAATAATTATGAGATTTGCAAAACAAAACCACCACCACCACCAACAACAACAACAACAAAAACAGGAGAGTGGCCCATACACAGGAATAAAAGCAGTCAACAGAAACCATGTCTGAAAAAGTTCAGGCATTACTTGCCACATATTAGACTTACTAGACAAAGACATTAAATCGGGTATTTAAATATGTTCAAAAGAAACCACATCTAAAAAAACTAAAGCAGAGTTGTACTTCCAGAATGAAAATGTGAGGAGCTCCATGAAGCTGTGCCCCTCAAAACTGGTGAAAAATATTTTTAAAAAATGGAAATGACCTAGGGTACCTTGATGGCTGAGTCAGTTAGGCAACTGGATCAAGTCCCCACACTGGGTTCCATGCTCAACAAAGAGTCTGCCTGAGATTCTTTCTCTATCCCTATCCCTACCCCTCTGTTCCTCCCCCAACATCCTCTCTCTCTGTCTCAAATAAATAAATAATAAATAAATAAATAAAATTTTTTTAAAAAATGGCAATGATCCTAAGGCCATGCAACAAATAAACATTTATTCAGGAAAATGTACAAAAACTCAGTAAAAAGAGCAAGAGCTTGTGGCATTTAAACCACAATCTATCCATCCCCTGGCTTTCTTAGCCAAGCGGAAGAAACTGCACGCCAAGTAGGTGCAGCCAAGAATATAGGCTCCCTCCTCCCAACTCGCAGCTGAAGGCTACAGTAGCTTACTGGGAGAAGCAGGATTTCAGCATTTCTCACCACCCACCCCCTCAGATATTTGAGTCCAAGGCTAAGTAGCAGCAAGGGAGTGGAGGGCTCCCTTGCTCTGCCCAGCTCCCATTCATGGGTTCTCCTTGGAATACTGAGAATACTGGAGTCCTTAACCTCCACCCATCACCCTGTGTTCCTAAATCAGAGGTGTTACTAAGAGAGAAACAAGGGACCTTCGGTAAGATTAAAAGTTGATTCATCATCGGAAACAACAAAAAGTAACACATTCAAAATGCTCAAAAAAAAAAAACCCCACTGTCAATCAAGAATCCTATGTCCAGCAAAATTAGCTTTCACAAAATGAAGGCAAAATACATTTCCACATAAACAAAAACTGAAAGAATGTGTTGATACCAGACACAACTTTCATAAAATATTAAAATAAGAATTTCAAGCTGAAAGTAAATGATCACACCCAGTAATTCAAATCCACAAACAAAAAGTATAGACAAAGATAATTATGTAATTATAAAAGACAGTAAAAATGCCTATTTCTTCTTCCTTCCCATAACTGATTTTTAAAAGCAACTGCATAAAATAATATGTATATAATCATATTGTTAGGCTTATAAAATATAGAAATGTGATATAACTGCCAATAATAGCACAAAGTAGCCAGGTGAGGAAAAAACTATTAGAATAAGGAAATGTCACCAGATAATAACTCAAATCCACAGGAATAAATAAAAACAATCAAAAATGGTAAAATAAGATTAACATAAATGTTATAAATATACATTTCTCTCCTTTATTCTCTCAAATTTTTTAAAAGACTTAAAATTATATATTAAGCTGTAATTAAAACAGGTCTTGTTAGGCTTACAATAGACAGAGGTTTGATAAACACAATAACAACAAAAAGGGGTAAAGAGAATAGAGCTATATAGGAATAATGTTTCTTTTTTTTAAGATTTTATTTATTTGACAGAGAGCATAAGCAGGGAAAGTGGCAAGCAGAGGGAGAGGGGGATAGGGTAACTGAGTGATGGGCATTTTAGGAGGGCACTTGATGTAATGAGCACTGGGTGTTATATGCAACAGATAAATCACTAAATTCTACTCCTGAAACTAATAATACACTATATTTAACTAAATTGAATTTAAATAAAAAATTTTAAGAAAGAAATACCTCAAAAAATAACCTTCTTCTACCTACAATCTTCAAAGAGCGAACTAAACTCAAAGTTAACAGAAGGGAATAAAGATTAAAGTGGAAATTACCAAAATAAAGAAGAAAACAGAGATCAACAAAAGTTGTTTATTTGAAAAGATGACCAAAATTGACAAACCTTTAGGTTTTCTAAAAGAAAAAAAGGGAAGACAAACTACTAAAATCAGGAATGAAAGAGGAACATTTCTACCAACCTTACAGAAGTTAAAAGGCAATATGTAAGGGAATACTATATACAAACACACGTAAACAAATTAGGTAACATAGGTAAAAGAGACAATTCCCTGAAGAACAAACTACCAAAGCTGACTCAAAAAGTAACATAAAACCTGAATAGACCTATAAGAAGAGATTGAGTCCGTAAACCAAAACTTTCTTGCAGGAAAACTGCAAAATCAGATAGCTTCACTCATGAATTCTACCACACATAATAAAGAATAATACCACTCCTTCACAAATTATCTTTTTTTTTTTTTAAGATTTCATTTATTTATTTGACAGAGAGAGACACAGCCAGAGAGGGAACAGAAGCAGGGGGAGAGGGAGAGGGAGAAGCAGGCCTCCCGCAGAGCAAGGAGCCGGATGCAAGGGTCAATCCCAGGACCCTGGGATCATGACCTGAGCCGAAGGCAGACGCTTAATGACTGAGCCACCCAGGTGCCCCTTCACAAATTATCTTAAACAACATAAGAGGAAGGAACATTTCCCAACTCAGTTTATGAGTTTATTTTATTTATTTATTCATTTATTATTTATTTATTGAGTGAGTGAATTAAGTCAGAGAAATCTGAGAAAGACAACTATCATATGGTTTCACTCATATGTGGAATACAAGTAATAGTGCAGAGGACAATAGGGGAAGGGAGGGAAAACTGAATGGGAAGAAATCAGAGAGGGAGACAAACCATGAGAGACTCTTGACTCTGGGAAACAAACTGAGGGTTGCATAAAGGAAGGTGGGTAGGGGGATGGGGTAACTGGTAATTGGTGATGGGCACGTGATGTGATGAGCGCTGGGTGTTATATGCAACTAATGAATCATTGAACACTGTATCAAAACTAATGACGTACTATATGTTGGCTAACTGAATTTAAATAAAATAAAATAAAATATAAAAAAACAAAGGTATTACAAGAAAAGAAAACTACATACCAGTATTTCTTATGAATTTGGACACAAAATCCTCAACAAAATACTAGCAAATCAAATCCAGCAACAAACAGGAAGATTATACATGATGATGAAGTGGAATTTATCCCAGAAATTAAAGATAGTTTAGCAGACAAAATTCCATCAGTGTAATACACCATATCAATAAAATAAAAAACAAAAACCACATGATCACCTCAATAGATCCAGAAAGGATTTGATAAAATCCAATACCCTTTTATAATAAAAGCACTCCACAAACTAAGAATAGAAGTTCTTTAACCTTGTAAAAAATATTTACCAAAAAACCACAGCTAACATTACACTTAAGACTGGAAGTGTTTCCCCTAAGATCAGGTACAGGATAAGAATGTACATTCTCATGATTTCTATTCAATATTACTAAAGGACAATTAAGGAAAAAAATGAAAGGTACCTAGATTGAAAAGAAAGAAGCAAACTATCTCTATTTGCAGATGACATAATCTTGTATATAGAAAATCCTCTAAGAAGCAATTAAAAAACTATTAGAACTAAGAAATAAGTACGGAAAACTTGTGCGATACAAGATCAATATGTAAAAATCAATTGTATTTCCATACACTGGCAATGAAAAATCTGAAAATGATATTAAGAACACAATTCACTTACAGTTATACCAAAATAATACTCAGAAATAATAACTAACAAAAAGAAGTGCATGAATTATACCCTGCAAACTATAAACACCTTTAAAAGAAGTAAAAATGTAAATACATGAAAAGATATCCGTGTTCACGCACTGGAAAATTTGATATTGTTATAATGGCAATACTACCCAAATGATCTACAGATTAAATGTAATCTCTGTCAAAATCCAAACTGGCCTCATTGCAGAAATTGACAAACTGATCCTAAAATTTCTATGGAAATGCAAGGGACCCCTAAGAGCCACACAGTGTTGAAAACTAACAAAGTTGGAGGACTCATGCTTCTTAACTTCAAAACATATTATAGAGCTATAGTAATTAAGACAGCATAATGCTCCCATAAGGATAGATCTATAGGTCAAGGCAAGAACTGAGAGTCCAGAAAAAACCCTCACATTTATTGCCAATTGATTTTCAACAAGGCAGCCAAGACAATTCAATAAGGACTGAACAGTCAACAAATGGTGCAGGAACAATTAGATGATATCCGCCTGTAAATGATGAAGTTGGATATATATCTAACCCTCTATTAAAAAAATAAAATGGATCAAAGGCCTAAATGTGAGAACTAAAACTATAAAACTCTTAGAAGAAAGCTTAGGTATAAATTTCATGACCTTGGATTAAGCATAATCTCTTAATTATGACACAAAAACACACAGAAAAATATATATATTCGACTTCATCAAAATTTAGAACTTTTTGTACATGAAAGGGCATCATTAAAAAGGGAAAAACAACTAATACAATATTATATGTCAACTATACCATAATTTTTTTAAGTAAAGTTTAAATTTTAAAAAAGGAAGTGGAGGGGCACCTGGGTGGCTCAATCATTAAGCGTCTGCCTTCGGCTTGGGTCATGATCTCAGGGTCCTGGGATCGAGCCCTGCATCAGGCTCCCTGCTAAGTGGGTAGTCTGCTTCTCCCTCTCCCACTCCCCTGCTTGTGTTCCCTCTCTCGCTGTGTCTCCCTCTGTCAAAAAAAAATAAAAATCTTTAAAAAAAATAAATAAAAAAGGAAGTGGAAAACAACCCACAGAATGGGAGAAAAGTCCTATATCTGACAAGGGACTTTTATCTAGAATATGTGAAGAACTCTTATATTTCAATAATAAAAAGACAAACACCTCAATTTAAAAATGGGCACAGGGTCTATAGGGTCATTTCTCCAAAGAAATCCAGACGGCCAATATACACATGAAGGATGCCCAACACCCTCAGTCACTAGGAAAATGCAAATCAAAACTGAAATAAGATCCCACTTCACGCCTCCAAAATGGCTATAACAAAGGTACAGGCAATAACAATTGTTGGTCGGGAGGATGTAAAATTATTTCTATTTGCCAATCATTTACAAAGAAAATCCAGTGGAATCCGCAAAAAAAGCTACTGGAACTATAGGTGAGTTTCGTGATGTTGCAGAAAACAAAATCTTCATACAAAAATCTATACTGTATTACTATATACTAGGTACTACTTGAATTAAAATTTTAAAAACTAGTATTTACAATAAAATTGAAAATGTGAAATACTTAGCCAAAATTTGGTAAAAGATATGAAATACCTGTACACTGAAAACTATAAAATACTATTCAGAAAAATTAAAACCTAAATAAATCTGAGGATATGTCTTGTTAAAGGGCTGAAGACTTGATGTTGTTCAAATATTAATTCTCCTTAAATTGATCTACAGATGCAAGGCAATCCCAATCAAAATCTGAGCAGGCTTTTCTTTTTGGGGGTGAAACTGACGAACTGATTCTAAAATTTACATGGAACTACAAGTGACCTAGAAGAGCCAAAACAACTTTGAAAAAGAACAAACTTGAAGGGCTAACACTACCTATTTCTAGGAATTGTTATATAAACACATGCACACAGTAATCATAGTATTGGTGTAAAGATACATAAATAGGTCAAAGAAACAGAATAGAGTCCAGGAATAATCCTACATATACATGGATAACTGATTTTCTACAAAAGTGCAAAGGCAATGCAATGGGAAAAATAGACTTTCCAGCAAATGATGCTAGAACAGATGGATACCCACAGGCAAAAACTTCTTAAGATACCATAGCAAGAGCATGTTCCATGAAAGTACAAATGAATAAACTGGACTTCATAAAAATTAAAAACTCCTGCTCCTCCAAAGACACATTTTAACAAAATGAAAAGCTACAGACTGGGAAATTATCTTTACAAAGCACATATCTGTAAAGGACTTGGACCCAGAATATGTAATATGTAAAGAACTCTCAAAATCCAACAATAAGAAAAAGCCAACAAAAAATAGGCAAAAGACTTAACACACACTTCCCCAAAGAAGATACATGAAGCCCAAGCACATGAAAAGCTCAACATCATCAGTCATTAGGGAAATGCAAACTAAAACCAAAATAAAGTACTATATCATACATACTAAGAGCTAAAATTTTTTATAACTGATCACAGCAAGTGTTCATAATGATAAAGAAAAACTGGAACTCCAATTATGCTGCTGATGGAAATTTAAAACAGCACAGCCACTTTGGACAACAGTTTGGCAGCTTCCTAAAAAGCTAAACAGAAGCATATCATATTACCCAGCCATTCCATTCCTATGTATTTACCAAAGAGAAAAGAAATATATACCTATATAAAACCTGTGCACAAATGTTCATAGCTTTATGTGTAACAGCCAGAAAGTAGAAGCAAGCCAAACATCCACCAACAAGTGCATAGATAAACAAACTATGGTATGTCCTTACAATGGAATACAACTTAGCAGTAGGTATATCACAACATGGAGGAATCTCAAAATAATTACCCAGAGTGAAAGCAGCAAGACAAAAAACAGTACATATTGTTATGATTCCATACTGATTCCATGGATACAAGACTCTAATCCATAGTGACAAAAAATAATGATCAGGGAACTTGCAGGATATGAGAAGGAGTAGGCAGAGGGAATATTTAACAAGGGACATGAGTGTTCTTTTGGGGGCTCATAGATACATTCACTATCTTGATTGTGAAAATGGTTTATTGAGAATTTACCTATTAAAAGTTGTAAAATTGTGCACTTTAAGTATGTGTTTGAAGGGGATCAGAACATGCCACCAAAAAAATAGGCTACTTTGGTATAAAGATTATTTAAAGTTGAAGGTATTTGAGGGCGCCTGGGTGGCTCAGTTGGTTAAGCGACTGCTTTTGGCTCAGGTCATGATCCTGGAGTCCCGGGATCGAGTCCCGCATCGGGCTCCCTGCTCAGCAGGGAGTCTGCTTCTCCCTCTGACCCTACCCCCTCTTGGGCTCTCTCACTCTCTCTCTCTCAAATAAATAAATAAAATCTTTAAAAAAAAAAAAAAAGTTGAAGGTATTTGAGATTCAAAAGATGCCAAGAAAAAGTCTTCTCTGAGTTTCCTTAGCTTACTCAGAGCAGCAAGTTCTGGAAAATAAGACTGCCACAAATGGATCTACTCTTTAGAATGGATTTACTCCCAGAAAGGAGAAATGGGAATAAAACCTACCCCAAATCCCTTCTACAGAGGGCTTTTATAGCCCTGAAGGAGAGGGAAAGACCACTCTCTAGTATAGACACACAGTGTCACTATCATTCCTGTTTGTTCTCCTGAAAACCCACTTATCTTCCCAAAAAATCATTTATGTTCCATTAAGTGACCTTCTCCCCTTTCTCCATTACTTACTACTCTAGGCATATAAAACCAAATTGTAACCACCCCTCAGAGTTACTCATCACTGGGCATCTCCCACGTGTATGCATGTTGCTTACACTATAAATAAACTTTTCTTTTCTCCTGTGAATCTGGGATTCTTTGTCAGTTTAATTTTGGGGCCTCAGCTTCTGAACCTAAGAAAGTATAGGAAGAAGTTTCTTCCTCCCCTACATGTTGTATATGTCAATTATACTTTGGTAAAGCTGGGGTTTTTTTTAAAAGGAAGTGTTCAGTTGTGTTTTCTACTGTTTTTCCAATACTAAGAGAATGAGTTAATTCCATAAAAAATAACAAAGAATTACCATAGTTTCAATGATGATGGTGAGGTTACCTAGGCCATCAGTCAGAGCCACGTAGCTTCCTCCTTTCTCTAAGTGACCAACTGTCTTCAGGTAATACCAACCTGGTTGAGTAAACTGAGTGGTATGAGCTATAGAAAAGCAGAGAAAGATCCGATAAAATAGTGATGGAAGGGTTTCTTTAAAAAATTAAAAAATAAAGCTGTCTACTGGCTTGAGTCTGATCAAACCTAACAAGCTATTTTCTATTTTAGAGGAAAATACTTGCCAACCTTGTGTTTCAACTTTTGAATAATTATTTCAGTTAAATGGTACAATTGTAGTAAGAATAACTATAGTTAGAATTACTGCTAAAAATAAATGAACCACACTATTAATTCAAGAGTATTAAGGGTTTTTTTTCCCCAAGAGTAAGATAAAGTTATCTCTTCTGAACCTTTGCTCCTCTCTATTTAACCCATCCTAATATAATTGCAAAAAATAAGACTAAAAAATAGTTAATATTGCATTTCAAAAATTAAGCTTTATGGTTTCGAACAAGTTTTATTTACAGAATATATGTTTATTGGGTACCTCCAAAGCTGGCCCTGAAAATGTACTGAGCAATATTCCATGTCCCCATCCTACCACCAAAACACAGCAACAATATTAGAAGAGTAGTTGACCTAGGTAACACGGGACCAATGATTAAAACATTTAAGTGGTTAACCAATGAGGACATACAAATATATTTTTGAAAGTACAATTTAGAGTTTAGAATAATGTCATAATTTCATGACTAACATCCTGACTACAAATCTCTCTGAGAAAAACACATCAAATAAAAAATAAAATTCCCAAAATAAAGGTTTAAAATGAAAACTTCACCTCAAATTCAGAATTTTCCTAGGAAAGCATCCTGCCTTTGAAGAAATGGATTTTTTTAAAAAAGACTGTAATTATTATGTTAAAACAAAATGATCGTGTTTAATTTTTTACCAAAAAATTATAGAAAGAACTTGAATATTATTTGACAATAGGATTTTTATTCTGTTTAAATTATATTTATTTTTAGTATGGTTACATTATTCATGAAAAAGTGGTACAGTGTCATCTCCGCATGATCTCAATGTCCCTTGTGACTAATAACTGACAGTGTAACAAAAATTTTGTTCCTACAGCCCTCTTGATTGTCTTTAAACTATTTTGAAACTCTGTAAATTATAGGTAACTGATGGATGTGTAAATTATCTCCTATCTGGTAAGGACTTAATTGATTTCCTCTCTTCCATGCTATGGGAAACCCAACCTGTCTCCATTTGCAATTTATCTCAAATTCTTTTATTCTAAATAAACGTATACTGTTTTGACTTTTCCTTTGAATTGATTCATCTGCCTGGTTCCCACTTATCACAAGTAGCATAAAATCTTTAACATATGTTCATTTTTATATGCGTGACAGTCATGATTTTCCATTTTTCTTAAAATTATCTGTAACAATACTCAACAGTATAAAGCCACAATATCTCACATAGCTTTTACATTTACTTATTCATTTAATAATTCATTTGATTTTGTTAGCACTCTATTCTCATCAACATAACTATACTAATATAAAACAATAAAATGTCTCCAAGACTAGTTTTAAGACTTTAGATACTCTTGAATTGTAATAAATCTTTACAAATACATCATTTTATTAGCAATTATAATTTATAATTATACATTTATCAACTACTTCATGTATTTGTTTCCATCACCAGATGATAATCCTTTTCCCTTCTCTCTCCTCCCTTTCCTTTTCTTTTCTAAGAGCCTGGTCTTAGGATAACCAAGAATGGAATACAAAAAGTAGTCTAGTAAACCAAAAGGCTCTTATACAACAGTATGGCAAATCTTGCTTACAACAGAGACACAAACTTAGAACTTACACACGACATGCACAACATGCACATGCACACACACACACACATTTGTGTAATCCCTTCTGTTTTCTGCTTTTTCTTCTAGAGAGAAATCTGAGGCATGAGAGATGGAATCTGAACCATACCTGATACCCAGATAGGAGACTCTACTACATAGTGCCCACTCCATGGCTCCTGAGCAGTCATCAATCCACATCGTCCGTAAGGCAACTGTTCATAGTAACTAGCCACCAAATTCCAAGCAATTGTGCTAAAAGGTTGGTTTGATAAAAGATAAATGCCAAAAGAGCTTGTGATCAAAATGTAAATGTCTAGAAGACTGTAGTAAAAAAAAAAAACTTTATTAGAATTTATATAAATATATGTGATGGACCAAAAAATGACCACCCAAAACAAGAAAATATAAGTCACCTAAGTTCATTCACATTTGAAAACTCCAGCGCTGGATCCATCTAGTTATTTTTAATGGTGAATTGCAGAATTAAAAAACACAAATGTATATGGGGTATATAATTTTTGCTGAACGGTGGGATAGCCAGAAGATGAATCATGCCCTACCAGTACCAGACATGTCACAGATATGAGTCAAATACAAATAAAGGCTTTATCCATACCTGCTTTCCCTTCAACAGCTGGCCTTCTTAACATCCCAGTTTCATGACATAGTTTTATGAACTTGACTCTGAGCTGCTGCAAAGTTTTACAATTGAGAACTCTTAGAGTCAGACTGCCTGGGTTCAAATCATGATTCCACCACTTAACCTCTCTGGACCTCAGTTTCCTCATCTGTAAAATGAGGATAGTAACTGTACCTAGTTCACGTGATTGCCGTGAGGAGTCACTGTACTAATGCCTGTAAAGTGTCTAGAACAAGGTTTGGGGTCTAAAACTGCGATGATTCTGTCTCATCTGCAAGGACTAGTGGGTCAGCTTGCTGGTCTGCATTTTGGCCCATTCTTTCAGAATTCTACAGCTGGTACTGAACCCTGAAACAGTGACTCTGTGATTTTCAGGAAAATCCAAGGGGAAAAGGGAAGCTCTAGCCCCTGGTACTGCTGGGTTTCTCACAGCTCAAAAAAAGTAACAGGGATGCCTAGATGGCTCAGTTGGTTAAGCGTCTGCCTTCGGCTCAGGTCATGATCCCAGGGTCCTGGGATCAAGTGCCGCATTGGGCTCCTTGCTCAGCAGGGAGCCTGCTTCTCCCTCTGCCTGACGCTCCCTCTGCTTGTGCTCTCTCTCTCTCTCTCTCTCTCTGACAAATAAATAAAATCTTAAAAAACAAATAAAAATGTTAAAAACAAAAAACAAAACAAAACAAAAAAACAATAACAACAATAAAAAACCCAGGGCTTACCCACAGAATTTCACTTTTTCTTACCAAGTCCTCACTCATCATAAAATGACTTTCTTAGGAAATCAAAGCCTTCTAATTCTGTCAACACAAAGTAGAAATAATAGGTCCAACTTTCAAAAATCCCTACTACCAGTGAAAACTTTAAGAGTTCCCATGATTTTACCCCTGAATTACAAGATGCACAGTATATTCTCTGGCTAAGTGATCGACGTACAAACCAAAAACTACCTGACGAGCATTTTGTTATATACACAAAAGTCTTTAAAATCTATATACCTCTGCCTGCTTCTCCCTGCTTGCATTCCCTCTCTCTCTCTCTCTGTCAAATAAAATCTTTAAAAAAAAATCTATATACCTCTGACCCAGATATTTATTCCCCTTCTAAGAATATACCCTAAGGAAATAATTACAGATGTGTACAAAGATATCTGTATACAACTGATCACTTCAATGTGTACAAAGCTGTTAACTTAAAATAGAAACAACTTCAATTTCTGGAAGAGAAGAACATTCAATGAGGTATATTTTCTACATCAATGCTTCCCAAACTTGTGGGGCATCAGAGTCAGCTGGGGTACTGACGACACCAACAGAGTCTCCAAAGTCTTCTGGAGAGATTATGATTCAGCAGATCTAGGAATCGATATAACAACTGTCTCAGGTGCTTCTTGAGACAAGGCAAGTTTGGGAAACCATATTCTACATAACAGAATATACATAAGCATTAAAAATTATGAAACAGAAGCATGCTTAAATATGGAAAAAAAGTTCATAATTCCCTGTTAAGTGAAAAGCAGCTTATTTACTAAACATTATATAGTATGATCTTAACTCTACATTAAAATTTTATACATATAAATATAAATGGGAGGACATACACCAACATATTTAAGGATGGTTACCTCTAGCTGGCAAAAATATGGGTGATCTTGTATCCTTCTTTGTACTTATATGCAGTTACTAAATTCTCTGTCATGAGCATGCCTTACTCTTAACACCAAATTAAGTTACTAGAACCAAACTCTCCATGATAAGCATCTTTTCTTTTAAAAAGAAAAGAAAAAGAACAAAGGCTATAAAAAGAATATATCAGCTCACATTAACATCATAAAAATAAGTATTGGCTTACTTTTGTTCTATTTATATTGTTTTAGAAAGCAAATTTGAATCTAATTACAGTTAAAGCTTCTCAAAGCATTTAAGAAATGCTTCCCTGAGAAATAAAAAGAATTGTGCTCTGGGGCGCCTGAGTAGCTCATGTAGGAGAATATCCTTTGTTTTGGAAACACATGCTAAAATATTTAGGGGTGAAGTATTATGACATCTATAATTTATAACTGTTCATTAAAAGGTATACCTAACTTATCAAAAATCACAGAACTGCATAAATTTTACTATAAATAAATTATATCTCAATAAGCCTGACTTTATTCAATATAGATGATATTCAAATATAAAAAAATAGATAAGCTTAGGTGTGGATGTAGGTACAGATGAAGCTATTAATAAGGCAAAATGTTTACAATCATCAAATCTAGACTGAGAGAATATGGAAGCCAACTGTACTTTTTTCTTATTGTGTTTTTGAAATTTTTCGAAATAAAAACCTTTAAAGGTTTTCAATAACTTACGCAGTCATGCAGCCGTTGATATAATTCTGATTCAATATGCGGCCCAAGCAACCTGCACCCACATCACTATTTACAGTGCTAAAATCTTCAGAGGACCAAAGCTTCTTCTTAGTCAGCTTCGCATCCTTTACTATGTGGGTCCCAGGATAATGAGCTCTAGAACAGAAAGGGTGGAAATGGGAAAAGGCAGAACACGCCACTTATTTCTATTTGTTGAGCGAATAAAAACACATGTCTTCACCAGTGTTTTCTATTTTAAAACAATGGGCAGCTTGTGGGTAGATGCCACACCAACTAGAAGCTTCTGCTTCCCACTCTTGTGTCTAAGGATGCCCATAAAATGTTGTAAGCCTATACCCACATGCAGAATAGGAAGGAAGATCACCAGTGGATGGGAGATTTGTTTCTAGAAACCATAAAATGGATGGAAGCACGTTGACAGACAGAGATAGCGGAGGAGGCCACAGCCTAGAACACTCCAGGAGATGAATGAGATGGAGAGAGTATTCAGACTTCGCAGAGGAAGTTGAGAGCCCAGAACAGAAGAAAGGAGTATGAAGGAAGCCAAAAATAAGACTAACGAGTCTATTACATACCTACCCCTGAGTAGAGAGAGAGAAAGACAGCTGGGTACTTATCCCCAGGCAAAAACAAAAAGTCAACAACAACAAAAACCCAGAGAGTTATTTCTTGAATAAAAAGAAGAAACTTCCTTGGGTAAACTACAAATTATCATCCCAAAGCAGTGGTGGTTCTTAACCCTGGTGATTCTGCCTGGTGGAGAAGGCAGGGCCAAGCAGGACTTGCTACTGTCATCCTACAATGCACTGGGCAGGTCCTCACCACAAAGAATTAGCCAGTGAAAATATCAAAAGTACAGAGGTTGAGAACCCCTCCCTTATTCCATTATTTAAGAAAAGTCAGTCAAAGTATAAATGTATATTTATTATTCTGAGTAAAATACTGCCTTAATGATGATTTTGGAAGTTACTGATTACTGAATAAAAACAATTAAGAAATTTCAAATGTGAAATAGAAAATAGATGGACAGTTAACACAAGAACAAGAGAGCACGTTAGCTAAGTAACTTTAGGGACATGAGTGTCTACTTTCTAGGACAACAATTATTTACAGAAAATTTAATAACAATATGAGAATAATGGGGACTGGATTATATCATAATTCTAACCTTTCCAGTTTGTTGTCGCAGTATTCATTATGCTTAAAAAATGAAGACCTCTTTTGGTTTGTAGTTATTTAATTCCATTTAGGTCATGAATCTTTCAAGAAAAAGTCCTATTTGGGAATTCATTTTACCTCATGAAGATGAATTAGGGCACAGCATCAGTTTGGCATTTCAGGATTTCATGAGGAAGAAAAGAACATGAAACAGACAATAGAGGACATAAAAAGAAGTATTTGAGAAAAATCAGGTACCAGCAAGATGTGGCAGCATCACTGAACTCTGCTGAAAACAGGCATCTGATTCAGTAGTGTAAACATACACTACACTTACAGAGACCTCAAGAGCAAGCTAGCACCTAACAGGGTTAAGAAATTATTATTCTGGCACTACAGTGCCCAACATGTGAAGTCTGTTACTAATCTTTGCAACAATTTTAACAAATCTTTACAATTTAGTTTCATAAGAATGAATCTAAAATATCCCAGAACTTCATTCTATGATCATGATATTCAGCCACATACTAATATTAAGACTCATCCCATTGTTACTCAGCCAAATGTATGCTTGGTGTATCTCTGGTCAAAATATACTTGTAGAAAAAAGTAAAAGCCTGGGGGCACCTGAGTGGCACAGTCAGTTAAGCAGCAACTCTTGGTTTCAGCTCAGGTTGTGATCTCGATCTCAGGGTCGTGGGATCGAGCCCCACAAGGGGCTCTGCACTCAGCTGAGAGTCAGCTGGAGACTCTCTCTCCCTTTCCCTCTGCCCCGCCCTGCCATGCTCTTTCTCTAAAACAAATAAATAAATCGTGAAAAAAAAAAAAAGTAAAAGCCTGGAAAGTAATACGCTATTGTGTTACTAATATCTCCGGATGTTAGGATTCTGAGTAAGTTCTATCTTTACAAGGTTTCTACGTTTTCCAAATTTTCTATAGTCATAAATTATTTTTATAATTTGAAAAAGTATCTCTTTTAAGTTACAGATAACTAAGAGATCCAAACACAATACTGTTGACAGTTTAAACCAACAGAAATACGAGGTGAGCAGTACATGTATAATTTTTAATTTTGTAGTAGCTGCATTTAAACAAAGCAAAAGGGAAATTTTCCTGATATACTTTGCTTAACCCAGTGTATCCAAAATACTATCATTCAACATGTAGTTAACATAAAAAAAATAACATTTTACATTTTTTAAATATCAAACCTTTAAAATCCAGTGTCTACTTTACACTTACAACACACCTAAATTCAGACTAGCCACATTTCAAGTGTCCCCTAGCTAACTGTGGCTAGTGGCTACCATATTGGACAATACAGGTTTAAACTCTTCACAATTTCAGATATAGGTAGTCAACAATCCTATCTGGAATGGTAGAGCCTCACTATGAGATAAGCTGCTTGACGAGAATCTACATTGATTAAGGCAGGAACACTCAGGGGGAGAGAGAGACAACATTCAGGCAGTAAGGAGAATGGGGCCCAGAAGGAGCAGACCCCAGAAGGCACTATGACTGCAAAACAAGAGCTTCCACAGTGCAGGCCAAGTACAACATGACGGGGGCAGGGAGATCTACGCTTCCTATGGAGGGGGCAGCCAGAGAAATGAAGAACTCCTGAACAAAATCTCAATATACCACAATAACCTGAATTTGGAAACAATCCACATGACCATTAACAAAGAACAGATGGATAAATTGTGACTTATTCCTACAACTGAATGCAAAACAGGAATTAAAATGAACTATGTCTATACCTGGCAATATGAGTTAACCTCAAAAATATGATGTTGAGGGGGGCAGAGCAAGATGGCGGAGGAGTAGGAGACCTGGATTTTGTCTGGTCTCAGGAATTCAGCTGAATAAGGATCAAACCATTCTAAACACCTACGAACTCAACAGGAGATCGAAGATAAGAAGAGTAACAACACTCTGAACAGAAAAGCGACCACTTTCTGGAAGGTGGGACGTGCAGAGAAGTGAATCTGAGGTGATATTCGGGAGGAGAGACGGCGGGGGAGGGGGCCTCCGTCGGCCACATCTGGCAAATGACAGAGCCGCGGAGCACAAAATCGGACCTTTTAGAAGTAGGCTCCGCGGAGGGACGTCGCTCCAGTGGCTAAGCAGGGGATGGAACCCTCGCGGGACAGTGTGGTCTCAGGACCCTCGGGGTCACAGAAAGACCGGGGGTGCCTGAGTGCGGCAGAGCTCCCAGGTATCGGAGCGGGTAAGCCGGCTGCAGAGACGGAGCCGAGGCGCGGGCTCTCAGCTTGGGTTTGCCATAAACTGTGATCCGCGGCCCAGTCGGACCACTGCTCCTCCAGCAGGGACCCAACAAGCGGCAGAGCCGGGGAGACTCCCCTTCTTCCCCCGGGAGGAGCGGCGCGGGAGCGCACCGCAGAGATCTGCTGGGTTTGGAGACTCCACACGGGGTCGGGGGCCAGACACAGAAACACTCGATCACAGGCCTGGTGAGCACGGAGTGCGGCCGGAGACCGGGGAGACGGGAGTGACTGCTTTTCTCTGGGGGCACACTGAGGAGCGGGGCCCTGAGTTCTCAGCTCCTCCGGGTGGAGACTGGGAGGCCACCATTTTCACCCTGGTCCTCCAAAGCTGTACGGAGAGCTTGCAGGGAACAAAAGCTCCTGAGAGCAAACCCGAGCAGCTTGCTTAGCCCCGACCGACAAGGGTGGGGCAATTCCGCCTCCGGCAAAGACATTTGGGAAGCACGGCAACAGGCCCCTCCCCCAGAAGATCAGCACGAACAGCCCACAAGCCAAGACCAAGTTTACCGATCAAGGAGAATGGGAGAACTCCAGCGCTAGGGGAATACTGCACATAGAATTCATGGCTTTTTTACCATAATTCATTAGTTTTTCAAAGTTAATTTTTTTAACTTTTTTTTTGAATTTTTCTTTTTCCCTTTTTCAATCAACATCTTATCAATCCCTTTTTAAAAAAAAACATTTTTTATTTTTCATTTTTAGAGTCATATTTTTATCCCTTCATAGTAGTTACCCTTATTTTTGGCATATATATATATATATATATATATATATAAGTTGTTCTCTCTTTAAAATTTTGAGATACAATTTCTTCTAACAGATCAAAATATACCCTAAGTCACTAGTGTATGGCTTTGTTCTATTCTCCTGTCTGATCACATTCACTCCCTTTCTTTTTTCTTTTTTCTTTTTCTTTTTAAATCTTCTTCTTTCTTTTTAAAAACAACTTCTTATCTTATCAATTCCTTTTATAAAATCTTTTATAATTTTCATCTTTAGAGTCATCTGCCATCCCTTCATTGTATCAACCCTTATCTTATACATATATAAGGCTTTCTTCCTTTAAAATTTTAGCAGGTACTTTCTTCTAACAGACCAAAATATGCCCAAAAGCTAGTGTGTGGCACTGATCTATGCACTAGCCTGATCATATTTGATCATATTCTGGTTTTTTTTTTTTGTTTTGTTCTGTTTTTCTTTGTTTTTATCTTTTTCTTTTTCCTTTTTTTTTTTTTCTCTTCTTTCTTTCCCTTTCTTGTCCCCTGGTTTCAGGTCTTTTCTGATTTGTATAGAGTATATTTGCTGGAGACGTTATTAACCTGTTAGCATTCTGTTCTCTCATTCATCTGTTCTCCTCTGGACAAAATGACAAAACGAAAAAAATCACCTCAGCAAAAAGAACAAGAGGTAGTACCGTCTGCCAGGGACCTACTCAATATAGACATTAGTACGATGTCAGACCTAGAGTTCAGAATCATGACTTTAAAGATACTAGCTGGGCTTCAAAAAAGTGTGGAAGTTATTAGAGAAACCCTTTCTGGAGAAATAAAAGAACTAAAATCTAACCAAGTCAAAATCAAAAAGGCTATTAGAGGTGCAATCAAAAATGGGGGCACTAACTGCTAGGATAAATGAGGCAGAAGAGAGAATCAGCAATATAGAAGACCAAATGATGGAAAATAAAGAGGCTGAGAAAAAGAGAGATAAACAACTACAGGATCACGAGGGCAGAATTCGAGAGATAAGCAATACGATAAGACGAAACAACATTAGAATAATTGGAATCCCAGAAGAAGAAGAAAGAGAGAGAGGGGCAGAAGGTATATTGGAGCAAATAATAGCAGAGAACTTCCCTAATGTGGGGAAGGAAACAGGCATCAAAATCCAGGAGGCACAGAGAACCCCTCTCAAAATCAATAAAAATAGGTCAACACCCCGACATCTAATAGTAAAACTTATGAGTCTCAGAGGCAAAGAGAAAATTCTGAAAGCAGCTCGGGAGAAGAGATATGTAACCTACAATGGTAGAAACATTAGATTGGCAACAGACCTATCCACAGAGACCTGGCAGGGACTGGCATGATATCTTCAGAGTACTAAACGAGAAAAATATGCAGCCAAGAATACTATATCCAGCTAGGCTATCATTGAAAATAGAAGGAGAGACAAAAACCTTCCAGGACAAACAAAAACTAAAGGAATTTGCAAACACGAAACCAGCCCTACAAGAAATATTGGAAGAGGTCCTCTAAGCAAAAAGAGAGCCTAAAAGCAGCATAGATCAGAAAGGAACACAGACAATATACAGTAACAGTCACCTTACAGGCAATACAATGGCACTAAATTCATACTTTCAATAGTTACCCTGAATGTAAATGGGCTCAATGCCCCAAACAAAAGACACAGGCTATCAGATTGGATTAAAAAACAAGACCCATCAATATGCTGTCTGCAAGAGACTCATTTTAGACCCAAAGACACCCCCAGATTGAAAGTGAGGGGGTGGAAAACCATTTACCATGCTAATGGACACCAAAAGAAAGCTGGGGTGGTAATCCTTATATCAGACAAATTAGATTTTAAAACAAAGACTGTAATAAGAGATGAAGAAGGACACTATATCCTACTTAAAGGGTCTATCCAACAAGAAGATCTAACAATTGTAAATATCTATGCCCCTAACGTGGAAGCAGCCAATTATATAAGGCAATTAATAACAAAAGCAAAGAAACACATTGACAACAATACAATAATAGTGGGGGACTTTAACACCCCCCTGACTGAAATGGACAGATCATCTAAGCAAAAGATCAACAAGGAAATAAAGACTTTAAATGACACACTGGACCAAATGGACTTCACAGGCATATTCAGAACATTCCATCCCAAAGCAACAGAATACACATTCTTCTCTAGTGCCCATGGAACATTCTCCAGAATTGATCACATCCTAGGTCACAAATCAGGTTTCAACCGGTACTAAAAGATTGGGATTATTTCCTGCATGTTTTCAGACCACAATGCTTTGAAACTAGAACTCAATCACAAGAGGAAAGTCGGAAAGAACTCAAATACATGGAGGCTAAAGAGCATCCTACTAAAGAATGAATGGGTCAAGCAGGAAATTAAAGAATTTAAAAAATTCATGGAAACCAATGAAAATGAAAACACAACTGTTCAAAATCTTTGGGATACAGCAAAGGCAGTCCTGAGGGGAAAGTATATAGCAATACAAGCCTTTCTCAAGAAACAAGAAAGGTCTCAAATACACAACCTAACCCTACACCTAAAGGAGCTGGAGAAAGAACAGCAAATAAAGCCTAAAGCCAGCAGGAGAAGAGAAATAATAAAGATCAGAGCAGAAATCAATGAACTAGAAACCAAAAGAACAGTAGAACAGATCAACGAAACTAGGAGCTGGTTCTTTGAAAGAATTAACAAGATTGAGAAACCCCTGGCCAGACTTATCAAAAAGAAAAGAGAAATGACCCAAATGAACAAAATCATGAATGAAAGAGGAGAGATCACAACCAACACCAAAGAAATACAGACAATTATAAAAACATATTATGAGCAACACTATGCCAGCAAATTAGATAACCTGGAAGAAATGAGTGCATTCCTAGAGATGTATCAACTACCAAAATTGAACCAGGAAGAAACAGAAAACCTGAACAGACCAATAACCACTAAGGAAATTGAAGCAGTCATCAAAAATCTCCCAACAAACAAAAGCCCAGGGCCAGATGGCTTCCCAGGGGAATTCTATCAGACATTTAAAGAAGAATTAATACCTATTCTCCTGAAACTGTTCCAAAAAATAGAAATGGAAGGAAAACTTCCAAACTCATTTTATGAGGCCAGCATTACCTTGATCCCAAAACCAGACAAAGACCCCATCAAAAGGAGAATTACAGACCAAGGATATTGGTCTGTAATGCAAAAATTGTCACCAAAATACTAGCCAATAGGATCCAACAGTACATTAAAAGGATTATTCACCATGACCAAGTGGGATTTATCCCTGGACTGCAAGGCTGGTTCAACATCCGCAAATCAATCAACGTGATACAATACATTAACAAAAGAAAGAACAAGAATCATATGATCCTCTCAATAGATGCAGAAAAAGCATTTGACAAAGTACAGCATCCTTTCTTGATCAAAACTCTTCAGAGTATAGGGATAGAGGGTACATACCTCAATATCATAAAAGCCATCTATGAAAAACCTACAGCGAATATCATTCTCAATGGGGAAAAGCTGAGAGCTTTTCCCCTAAGGTCAGGAACGTGGCAGGGATGTCCACTCTCACCACTGCTATTCAACATAGTATTAGAAGTCCTAGCCACAGCAATCAGACAACAAAAAGAAATCAAAGGCATCCAAATCGGCAAAGAGGAAGTCAAACTCTCACTCTTTGCAGATGATATGATACTGTATGTGGAAAACCCAAAAGACTCCACCCCAAAACTGCTAGAACTCATACAGGAATTCAGTAAAGTAGCAGGATATAAAATCAATGCACAGAAATCAGTGGCATTCCTATACACCAACAACAAGACAGAAGAGAGACAAATCAAGGAGTCGATCCCATTTACAATTGCACCCAAAACCATAAGATACCTAGGAATAAATTTAACGAAAGAGGCAAAGGATCTGTACTCAGAAAACTGTAAAATACTCATGAAAGAAATTGAAGAAGATACAAAGAAATGGAAAAACTTCCATGCTCATGGATTGGAAGAACAAACATTGTGAAGATGTCAGTGCTACCTAGAGCAATCTACACATTCAATGCAATCCCCATCAAAATACCATCCACCTTTTTTCAAAGAAATGGAACAAACAATCCTAAAATTTGTATGGAACCAGAAGAGACCCCAAATAGCCAGAGGAATATTGAAAAAGAAAAGCAAAGCTGGCAGCATCACAATTCCGGACTTCCAGCTCTATTACGAAGCTGTAATCATCAAGACAGTATGGTACTGGCACAAAAACAGACACATAGATCAATGGAACAGAATAGAGAGCCCAGAAATGGACCCTCAACTCTATGGTCAACTCATCTTTGACAAAGCAGGAAAGAATGTCCAATGGAAAAAAGACAGTCTCTTCAACAAATGATGTTGGGAAAACTGGACAGCCACATGCAGAAGAATGAAACTGGACCATGTCCTTACACCACACACAAAAATAGACTCAAAATGGTTGAAAGACCGCAACATGAGACAGGAGTCCATCAAAATCCTAAAGGAGAACACAGGCAGCAACCTCTTCGACCTCAGCCACAGCAACTTCTTCCTAGAAACATCGCCAAAGGAAAGGGAAGCCAGGGCAAAAATGAACTCCTGGGATTTCATCAAGATAAAAAGCTTTTGCACAGCAAAAGAAACAGTCCACAAAACCAAAAGACAACCAACAGAATGGGAGAAAATATTTGCAAAGGACATATCAGATAAAGGGCTAGTATCCAAAATCTATAAAGAACTTATCAAACTCAACACCCAAAGAACAAATAATCCAATCAAGAAATGGGCAGAAGACATGAACAGACATTTTTCCAAAGAAGACATCCAAATGGCCAACAGACACATGAAAAAGTGCTCAACATCGCTTGGCATCAGGGAAATCCAAATCAAAACCTCAATGAGATACCACCTCACACCAGTCAGAATGGCTAGAATTAACAAGTCAGGAAATGACAGATGTTGGCGGGGATGTGGAGAAAGGGGAACCCTCCTACACTGTTGGTGGGAATGCAAGCTGGTGCAACCACTCTGGAAAACAGTATGGAGGTTCCTCAAACAGTTGAAAATAGAGCTACCATACGATCCAGAAATTGCACTACTGGGTATTTACCACAAAGATACAAATGTAGGGATCCGAAGGGGTACGTGCACCCCAATGTTTATAGCAGCAATGTCCACAACAGCCAAACTGTGGAAAGAGCCAAGATATCCATCGACAGATGAATGGATAAAGAAGATGTGGTATATATACACAATGGAATATTATGCAGCCATCAAAAGGAATGAGATCTTGCCATTTGCAACGACGTGGATGGAACTGGAGGGTGTTATGCTGAGTGAAATAAGTCAATCAGAGAAAGACATGTCTCATATGACCTCACTGATATGAGGAATTCTTAATCTCAGGAAACAAACTGAGGATGTCTGGAGTGGTGGGGAGGTGGGAGGGATGGGGTGGCTGGGTGATAGACATTGGGGAGGGTATGTGCTATGGTCAGTGCTGTGAATTGTGCAAGACTGTTGAATCACAGATCTGTACCTCTGAAACAAATAATGCAATATATGTTAAGAAAAAAAAAAAAGAAGAAGATAGCAGGAGGGGAAGAATGAAGGGTAGAAAATCGGAGGGGGAGACCAACCATGAGAGACGATGGACTCTGAAAAACAAACTGAGGGTTCTGGAGGGGAGGAGGATGGGGGGATGGGTTAGCCTGGTGATGGGTATTAAAGAGGGCACATTCTGCGTGGAGCACTGGGTGTTATGCACAAACAATGAATCATGGAACACTACATCAAAAACTAATGATGTAATGTAGGGTGATTACCATAACAATAAAAAATTATTAAAAAAATGATGTTGACCAAATTAATAGATACTCTAGGATATCATTTATTTTTTTTTTAAGATTTTATTTATTTATTTGAGAGAGGGAGAGTGAGCAAGAGAGAGCACAAGCCAGGGGGAGAGGCAGAGGGAGAAAGAGAAGCAGACTCCCCGCTAAGCAGGGAGCCTGATGCACGGCTCCAACCCAGGACCCTGCGATCATGACCTGAGTCGAAGGCACATGCTCAACTGACTGAGACACCCAGGTGCCCCTCTAAGATGCCATTTAAATAAAGTTTTTTTTATTTAAAATCAATTAGCCAACATATAGTACATCATTTGTTTCAGATGTAGAGTTCAGTAGTTCATCAGTTGCATATAACACCCAGTGCTCATCACATCACATGCCCTCTAAATAAAGTTTTTAAACAGGCAAAATTAGTCTATGATGTTAGGGCTAACATTAGTAGTTGCCTTTGGGACCAGAGGAGGGGCAAATGATTGGAAAGATTTCCAAGGGAACAGCTGCTCAGATACTGATAATTTTCTACTTCCTGACCTGTGTGGTGGTGATGAAGGTATGTCCACTTTGTGACAATTCATTATGCCATATTCTTATGATTTACATACTTTTATGTATGCATGTTGGTATGTGTATGTATGTATGTTATACTTCGTTAAAAAAATTTTAAGGAGATGAGATTATTAGACAACAGAGGTATAGGAAACTAAAATGATAGAATTACAGAATTATTATAAAAAATACATTTTAGAAATGAAGACAGGAAAAAGAAACACAAGATAGAATAGATACTGTGGAAAACACAATAAGGAAAATAGAGGCTAGCAAGGATAAAAGTATAGAGAATCAAACAGAAATAATAGCAATGGTTTGAGAGAAATAGAGAACAAAGGCAAGATGCAAACAAGATCCAAAATGCACAACTGGGTCTTCTAGAAAGAAAACCAAAGTAATGGAGCAGGATAATGACTTAAATTAAAATTTAAATAAATCTTATTGAAATAAGAAAACATTTAAATACAGATACTGAAAAGGCATATAATATACACCTGAAAATGTTAAATAGTATATAACTATTAGACTTTAAAGTTAAGGAAAAATATTCTTTGGATATACAAGAATTGTGCCAAGTCATTTATAAGGAAGAAAAAAAATAAGTCTAACCAAGGCTAATACACTCGAGAATGGCAGAACCACAAGACCGAAGAGCACCTCGTAGAACAGAGTTGCTCGATCCTCTTGTATACTGTTTTGTACTTTTACTCAAGAAATAAGCATCTATCTTGCTTAAACCACATTCTGTTTTGGTCTACGAAAACAATTTAAAACAACTTAAATGATATCCTAACACGTGGAAGCCAGAGATGGAGATGTCTGACATAGTTCAGTGATCCAAGAAGCCAGGTTATAGTTTCAATTATCCCACCATGGAAACAGAACTAATTCCTTATACGGGAATATAAGATAAGCATATCTACAAAAGGATATTTGCTATTCTTGGAGACAGTTTCATTGACTAATATGAGGCTTTTTTTATTATTTCCATTCTGCAAAAATAAGGAATTCCAGGAGCAAAATAAAATGTTTACACAAAAAATAGGAAATACTGTTTAGAGGCCTCAGACTACAAAGAATATAGTGGCTTAAAGAAAAAGAGTTTATGGGACACCTGGGTGGCTCAGTCGTTAAGCGTCTGCCTTCGGCTAGGGTCATGATCCCAGGGTCCTGGGATCAAGGCCCGCATCAGGCTCCCTGCTCAGCGGGAAGCCTGCTTCTCCCTCTCCCTCTGCCCCTGCTTGTGTTCCTTCTCTCGCTGTGTGTCTCTCTCTCTGTCAAATAAATTAAAAAAAAAAAGAGTTTATGTTTCTTCCATTTAATCATCCTAAGTTGAGAGTCAAGGTTGGTGGAAGCAGAGCTTATATCTTCTCCTTGGTCAAATGGTTGCCTCAGATTCCAGCCAGTAGGAAGGAAAAGGGGTAGAAGAGAATGTACCCAATATCCTAGAGTATAAACCCTCAGGTGTTACTTATCAATTGTGCTCTCACTTCATCACCAGAAACTTAATCATATTGTCATATCTTTTTTTTTTAAAGATTTTATTTAATGACAGAGACAGAGAAAGCACAAGCAGGGAGAAGTGGCAGACAGAGGGAAAGGGAGAAGCAGGCTTCCCGCCGAGCAGGGAGCCCGATGTGGGACTCGATCCCAGGACCCTGGGACCATGACCTGAGCCGATGGCAGATGCTTAACCAACTGAGCCACCCAGGCGCCCCATATTGTCATATCTTAACTGCAAAGAACGCTGAGAGTCTTGCATTGGGCCCAGGAAGAATAGGATACGTTTTGGTAGACCACCAGCAGCTTCTTCTGCGTTAGGGTAAGTGAGAGGTCCAAGAGGGTGGGGAAACAACAAAGAAAAGAAGTCTAGCATCAGAGTTCTCAATTACAACATTTTATGTAAGTAACCAATGGAGTAAATTTTATGACATTCAAGGATTAAGAAAGTGTGAGTCAAGGAGAGAAAGACTTGAAGGTGAACATTGCATATACTTAATGGTAGAACTAGACTAAAAGAAAGAGTAATTTAGTACATAAATGTTACATGTTCTTTTTTTTTTTTTTTTTTTAAGATTTTGTTTATTTGAGAGAGAGAGAGAGAATGCACAAGCCAGGGGAGAGACAGAGAAGCAGACTCCCCGCTGAGCATGGAACCCAATGTGGGACTTGATCCCAGGACGGGAGCTGAAGGCAGATGCTTAACCAACTGAGCCACCCAGGCGCCCAAATGTTACATGTTCTGATAATGTATAACTAATATAGCAGACACAAAATAGGAGGAGGAGGAAAGAAAATGAAATGTAAACAAAGTCTGCCAACTCTCTGGGAGTTAAAGGTTACAGCTTGCAGCTGACAAATCAAGACAGGAGAAGCTTAAGCTCATGTAAGAGTACAAAGATTAAGAAATTTCAGTAACTTAAATTCCATTGTAGGAGCATGAGAAGGAGAGAAAGAGGAAGTAATGAAATAAGTTTTGCATTGCTTATAGTAAACCAATACATAATAACTAAATAGAAAAGGAACTAAGAGTATTAGTATAAACGTTTTCTCAACTTCAACACTATTGATATTTTGGCCAGATAATTCTTTGTTGTGGGGAAGTTATCCTGTGCTTGGAAGGATATTTAGAAACATCTCTGGCCTCCACTCATCATGCCAGTACCAATCGCAAATATTTTCAGGCATTACCAAATGTTCCCTGGGAGGCACATTATCTCCAGCTGAGAACCACTGGTATAAAGGTATCAGTATAAATGCAATCAATAGAACCAAAAATTAAACCTTGCTAAATAACAAAAAAGATACCTCCTTCAAAAAGAGCAAAGAAAACAAATCACATAGCAAGATTTTGCATTAGTATATACATAGTGTAAATAATTAAATAACAAGACAATATAGAATAGAGTATATCATTATATCATTAAGTATATATGGTTTCAATTATATCATTAAGTATAAATGAGTTTAAACCAAGCATTAAAATCTGAAGATTTTTAGAGCAGCAAAAAAAGCAGTATCTAAATCTGCTTTATGCAAGGAACACACATAAAACGAAATGATCTCAGGAGGTAAAGAATGAAAGTATGGGCAAAGATAGTTCAGGCAATTATAAATGAAAAGAAAGCAGAGATCTCTTTCTTAGTCACAGGCAAAGCAAAATTCATACCAAGAAGCATAATGAGGCAATGAATAACATTTTCTTTCTTTTTTTTCGGGGATTTTTGTCATCTCTACACCCAACGTGGGGCTCAAACTCATGACCCCAAGATCAAGAGTTACATGTTCTTCCTCCTGAACCAGCAAGACACCCCAGAGAATGACATTTTCTAATTTCAACAGTTACAAAGATAAGAAGATAAGACGTTAATACCCGCCACATAACACAGAGCAACTTTCGAAAGCATAAACTGCATGAAACTGAAACCCACTAGTGAGAGGAAACTAACACTCTGGGTAACCCTAGATAGGTCAAGTGAACAAAATAATTAGGATACAGAATACCTAAACAATGCAATCACTGAGGTAGATAATACACACTCAACCCTTATATCCTGATAGAAAAATATATCCTAATATAATAAGACAAAAAGAAACTCCTGGTAAAGTTTTTGAAAAAAAATTTTTAAATACATCCGGCATTAAATAACCACAGTGTGATGAAATGAGAAAATAAAAGAGCTAAAGCAGTGCTCAGAGGAGTATTTGCAGCATTAGATGCCCACATCAATAAAGATACAATGAATTAATATCCAACTTCTTCATGAAGACACAGCAAAACCCACACCTTCATTTAAATATTTTTTCCTGGCCAAATATATTCAAAATCAATACAACTTTGTGTTCCCTCAAGACTTGAGCTATTTATGAAAGTTTTAACAATAAAGGCAAAAAATTATATTCTAATTTCAATGTATGAAGTATTTAAATACATCTTACTTTTCTTGCCAAAAATAAATAAATAAATAAGCCTAAATCTAACCTAATCATGCCTCTGTCAACTTCCAACAAGAAACAGGAAAGATGGGCAGGTTAAACCAAACTGCAAGGATGAAACTATAAAACCCCAGACTGTGAGACACTTTACAGGACAAACAATCCAGTTTCTTTGACAAATAAAAGGGAATAAAAAGATGGGGCAGCAGGGCACCTGGGTGCCTCAGTTGGTTAAGGGTCTACCTTCAGCTCAGGTCATGATCCCAGGGTCCTGGGATCGAGCCCCACATCGGGCTCCCTGTGCTTCTCCCTCTCCCTCTGCCTGCTGCTCCCCCCTGCTCGTACTCTCTCAATCTATCAAATAAATAAATAAAATCTTAAAAAAAAAAAAAAGATGGGGCAGGAATCAGAAGAGACTTAAATATCAATCAATCACAATGTATGGATTTCAATTGGATCCAGATTCAATTAAAACTATAAAATAGGGGCGCCTGGGTGGCTCAGTTGGTTAAGCGACTGCCTTCGGCTCAGGTCATGATCCTGGGGTCCCAGGATCGAGTCCCGCATCGGGCTCCCTGCTCAGCGGGGGGTCTGCTTCTCCCTCTGACCCTCTCCTCTCATGCTCTCTCTCTCTCTCTCACTCTCTCTCTCTCTCAAATAAATAAAATATTAAAAAAAAACTATAAAATAACAGTAACAAATATTTAATAATATTTACATTTTTAGATGTAGTAATGGTATTATTTACGATAAAAAGAAAAAGAATTCTTATCTTTAAAGATGCATGGTAAAATTTTTATGGAAGAAATAATGTCATGTATGGAATCTGCCTCAGAATAATGTGGAAGGAGGAAGAGAAACTATCAGCAGAAAGAGCTAGGGGTCCCCGGAAAAAGAAAGAAAAGACAAGCTTTCCTGACATGAGAAAAGTCATCTTGGGCCCCCAGCCATCTTACCATCTCTGCCTGACTGGCACTAACTTGCCCAAAGCACATTTCTTGCAGAACTTCCTGAGATATGTTGAAATTGCAGAACAATAGATCCCAGTAGATGACAATTTTAAGGGAACCAAAAAATGTAAGCACAAACAGCCACGATCAAGCCAGGAGATAACCTAATAATATCAGGGACAATAAATCAGAGGTAAATGTTCCAGTACCAGTTCAAAAATAAAGACTGACCTGACGTACTTCTTGAGCTATCTTTGCAGGATCTGAACCGTTTTGAGCACTCAGATACCAGGAACTGATGATGCTGAACCTCATGACTTGGACTCTGTCACTTTAAGATGATTTCTGCCCCTGTTCCATGCTGAATGCCCCACTGCGCAAGCCCCTTCGCCTAAAATTTCCCCAGTTCGTTGTTCGAGGAGACCCTGCTTTGGGAAACATTCCCGTTGTTCTCCTTTACTTGTTGCAAGTAAAACCCTTCCTTTTCTTATTCTTTGGCTTCGTTGTGTCTTTTGGCTCCACATGCACCAAGAGTCGAACCCAGTTTCGGGTAACAGAATGGACAAGTATGTGGATGGAGAACTGGCCATGGGGTCACAGTTATCGAGGCTGAGTGACAGGGACAGGGAGAGTCATGATATTATTCTGCCTACTTTGTGTATATTCAAGATGCTTCATTTAAAAGAAGAAGGTACATGTAGATCAAGTAGTCTTCACACTGAATAAAGAACACATTCCACATATATGTGTATTCTATTTTTCAAATGTTTGTATATGTTATCACAATAGACGAACTTCAAATTCACTTTAAAAAATACTGCTAAGTGAGGGGTAGAAGAAGGGGGAATTGGAGGAAGGTGGTCAAAAGGCACAAAATTCCAGTTATAAGATAAATAAGTACTAGGGATGTAATGTACATCACGATGACTATAATTAACTCTGTGTGATACATAGTAAAGTTGTTAAGAAAGTAGATCCTAAGAGCTCTCATCGTAAGGAGAAATTATTTTTCCTTCTGACTGTATCTATCGGAGATGGTGGATGTTAACTAATCATGGTAAATATCTCACATATATGTAAATCAAATCATCATGCCATATACCTTAAACTTATTCCGTGATGGATATCAATTATTTCTCAATAAAACTGGAAAAAATTTAAAAAGACAGAAAAAAAAATTACTGGAACTCAGGAAGGCCAAGGCCCAGAGGGCTCACTGGCAGAGCTGGACTGAAGAGCAGGGTCAAAGCCAGGCTGCTAAGGAAACATGACAAGAGCCATGGTCAGTGATCAGCCGTGCCATTTACATAAGTGTTCATTCATGGAAGAACTCCCAACCACAGGAAGTCTGCCTCTTGTAATTTCTAAAATTTAAATACTACTCTGTCCCTTAATTGAAACAAAGCCATGTTTCATTACTCCAAACATTAACACAGTTTTTGAAAAGTACCAATACATTTCATTGTCATAGAAAGATCCCAAAGTACAGCTGAACCTTGAACAACGTGCAAACCACCCCCCAACCATGTGCATCTGAAAATCCGAATATAAGCTTGGACTCCCCAAAAACTTAACTACTAATAGCCTGTTGACCAGAAGACCAATAACATAAACAGTTCATTAACACATATTTTGTATGTGTTCTACGTATTATATACTGTATTCTTATAATAAAGGAAGCTAAAGAAAAGAAAATGTTATTAAGAAAATCACAAGGAAGAGAAAATACATTTAAAGTATCATAAAAATTCCACACATGAGTGGACTGGCTCTGTCCATACCTGTGCTATTCAAGGGTCAACTGCACATACATTTCAAAGAGAAAGGAATGAAACATCAGTTACACGTGCTTTAGTTAAGTAAATACAAGAAAGCTGCCTCTGAAAACGTAATCAAGTCGGAAGGAAAAGCAAAAACAAAGGTACAGTCAGGTTTTGAAAGCTAGCAATCAGAAACTGTTAAGCTTTCAAAGCAAAACCTTCCTTACCCTATAACATCAATCACCTCCAAGAGCTCAGAGTCGAGCAACATAGAAGCAGAAATGGGCTCCCAGAGATTGTCACTCGCTATGATTTTCACTTGATTGAGACCTTGATAGTTCAGCATTCTTCTTAACACCTTTTGGAGAGATAAACAGAATGCAGGAAAGTTTACAAATAAGTTTTCAGCTGTTGAATTACAACCACAATAGCAGAAGTATCTTCGAAAATCGGCATCCTGGAAAATAGTATTAATATTATTTCTCAATAGAAACGTGTCTCCTATGGAAAACATAAAGCATTATCATTAAGATAACCTACTTCATGGGAATGTAAAAAGAAAAAAAAAAAAAAACAAGAGGTAAAAATGCTTTAGAGGGATTCTCCCTCTGACCTTAATGGAATCAACAGACTCACAATAGTAAAAAAAAAATTAAGTAAACCACCACCATAGCTGCAGATCATTAGTTTAAAAGAAAAAGGAAACCTGAGTCTAATGTTTCCAATGCTTCCTTCAAATGAAATGAGCACAACTAGAGAGGCACATGAATAATCAAAAGGAAAAACGTAAGCTGTGAAACGTCAAATCTGGGTGGATAAAAATGTTCCCCACCTTCATTATTGGGACCCTGTCATGAAGCCACCACCAACTGCAGGGTCACACAGAACACATGCACGAACCTGGCTTCCATTCTAGGCTCTTGCTGCGTTCATCAGCCCTGTGCTCACAGAAGCCACAACTTTCCATGAACAACCCTATGCTTCCATCTTATACTAGCTCCACCGCTCCACCTCCCACAGCCCCACAACGCCCCCTCCACCACGTTCTCACCACTTCACTGATAATGCCTGCAGCCTGGAGATGACCCTGACTTACACAGACCTGGCTGCAAGTCACCCCATCAAACCCCACAGCTACAGATTAAAGTGTGCCGGTCCCCTAGCGATCACAGAGGCCTACGCGAGGCTCAGAGTCCCCACTTGTCTACTCTTTCACTCTTGCTCTTCCCCCAAATCCCTTTACTCTCAATCATCACTTCTTGGCAGTGTCCTGCCCCTGCCCTAGCAACCAGGGGAGTTCCTATCCACCCCACCTTGAAGATTCCAACCACACGTCACCTTCTCTAATAGCATTCCCTAATCCACCCAGACAGAAGTGTCATGTCAACTCTATACCTTCTGACCATCCTGCATGGGCATTATTCTGCTAGAGAAATTATGACTGATATTTTCATTGTCCATCCGGGACTCTATAGCTCTCAAATGTGAACTCCTTTTGGGCAGCAACAGTATTTTGTGTCCTTGTCTTCTAAGCATGCATGGAATGCCTGACACCCCCCAGTGTTGAGCCAATGCTTGCTGATAGAATAAATGAATAAATAAATGAAAGAAATTTAGTGGATATTACCTGCTTAAAAACATAAGACACTTAAATTTTTTTAAAAACTGAAACACAAAATCTAACACAAAACTATGTTTTTTGGAGGAAACACAAGACAAATAGAACTGGAAAGTAAACCAGAGACTACCTCCACCTGAAAAGTTAACCTGCCATGAGTTTCCCAGTGACAGAGGAGTTATTATTCTCAGTTTTTCCTTTCCTGAAAAACAGCAATAATAGTAATTACCTAATAAGGGAGTAAGTAAGAATGAAATGGAGATAAGTAACTAGGAAAAGCAACCCCAAAAAACACACTTGGCAAATGTTAGTTGCTACCTATTTGCTAATGCTAAGTGAAATAAGTCAATCAGAGAAAGACATGTATCATATGACCTCACTGATATGAGGAATTCTTAATCTCAGGAAACAAACTGAGGGTTGCCGGAGTGGTGGGGGGTGGGAGGGATGGGGTGGCTGGGTGATAGACATTGGGGAGGGTATGTGCTATGGTGAGCGCTGTAAATTGTGTAAGACTGTTGAATCACAGACCTGTACCTCTGAAACAAATAATATATTACATGTTAAAAAAAGAAGAAGATAGTAGGAAGGAAAAATGAAGGGGGGGAGATTGGAGGGGGAGACGAACCATGAGAGACTATGGACTCTGAGAAACAAACTGAGGGGAGGGGGGTGGAGGATGGGTTAGCCTGGTGATGGGTATTAAAGAGGGCACGTACTGAATGGAGCACTGGGTGTTATACACAAACAATGAATCATGGAACACTACATCAAAAACTAATGATGTGATGTATGGTAATTAACATAACATAATAAGATTAAATTAAAAAAAAAACATATAGAACATTCCAATGTAATAGGCATTCCAAAGAAAATAACAGTGAGACTATATATGAGAAATTTTGATTTAAGATGTGGAACTGTATAAAATTTCTGGCCAGAAGAGACTCCATTTCCAAGCTCCATTTTCCTTTCCAACAGATGAACTCTTAACCTGGGCCAGAAGTGGCAAGTTTTACAAGCAATTGCTCATAATATTTCAACAGAACAACTGGCATTCAGACCATATGAGGATGGTAAATTTAATTAAAACATTCCAGGGACAATTTTGTTTGTGATAGCACCAATAAAATAATCAATGAAAGAGTTTTCAGAAATGGCTCAACCCGTCAGCCCCAAATTAGCAGTGTTTTCTTTTCTCTTCTTTATCTACATCATGGAATTACCTCTTCCTTCTTTGTCATAAAAACTCCTTGCCCTCCCCACCAGAGCAGGACACTTTTTTGTTACTCCAGAATCTGTGTTCCCTGAGTTGCAATTATGACACCCCAAATAAAGGTCTTTGTTCTTTTTTAGGTTTGCCTCCTTTTCTCAGCTGACAACGAAAAAAAAAAAGCTACATTTCTTTAAGTCCTAAAAGCCTAACGTGATGCAGTTGTTTTTATAATTATCATAATTCCACAAATAATGAATTTCAAAATAGGGAAATTCGACACAAGTCTTCAGACAAAGGAAATTTGTGGTTCACAAGGAATTACCTATGCTTTAATCAGGAATTTAAATATGATTAAGCTTTTGCTTGAATTTTATGTCACAACTAGCAAACAAATATCTGTACTGTAAAAAACAGTGTTCTTACTACTAATTTCCATGGAACCATAAGGGAATCACTTACTAAAAACTTTAAGATAAAAAGATTTTCAAGTCATACAGACCTTGATATAATTGATGTCAAATGACCTCTCGTTCCAAATCTGCAAAACAGAAAGTCAAACACTCTGAATTGAAAGTTAAAGGTCAGAAAGTAGACATTCCCATTAAGATGCCACTGTTCTCATCATCCTTCATATCATCTAAAAAGCAATGTTTCTTACTTTATGAAATGTCCTGTTCTTGAATTTAAAGATATTTAGAAGACAACATAACTTTTTAAAATTAAAATATTATCTTTCAAAACCTTCAATATTTGGTGGGTATTTTTAGTCACTTATTCCAGTGATTTTTTTTTTTTATTTTATTTTTATTTTAGAGAAAGAGAGAGAGGGCAAGCAGAGGAAGAGGGGGATGGAGAGAATCTCAAGCAGACTCCCCGCTGAGCATGGAGCCCGACATGGGGCTCAGTCCCAGGACCCTGAGATCACGACGTGAGCTGAAATCAAGAGTTGGACGCTTAACTGACGAACCACCCAAGCGCCCCATTCCAAGGATTTCTAAAACTGAAATATCCATTCAATCACTCAACAAACATTGACAATGTAATGTGTGCCAGGACTCTATTAGGCCCTGGAGACCTAGCAGACATGGGGAGTGTTGTAATAACTCTTATAAGATCTTACCCGCACACCTAGAGCCAAGTATTAATAAGCACACTGTAGAAGTAATTTTTTTTAGCCCACATGATGTGCTACATTACAAAGGCAAATTCTTAATGAGGGTAGGTAAGAGGAAGATGCACAGCTCTCATTGGTTTAGAATCAGGCAGGATGAGGTTTTAGAATTGAAAGAGAATTTCCATGACATTTATTTTGCAGCTGAGAAAACTGTTAATAACTGAGATGGCCTAGAGTCTAGGCACTATAATTCATTTTACTCTTGTGATACAGGAAAGTACTTCTTATCAAAGAAGCTCCTCACCACAGCCTGTGAGTTTAAAAGAGATGTGAATTACCCGTTCTTTACCAGAAACATTTTCTAAGTGTGACTTCACCATAATAAAATGCTATTTAGACCCAAACCTACATTTAGTTTCACTACAGGTTAAAAATACCCTGACATTTGAAAGTTCTCAAATACAAACTAATTTTCAATTATGATTTGGAGAAAGATAACAAAACACAAGTATATTCTTGCTTCTGGCTCCCTACAGCCCTTGGCCCACCCTCATGTCCTCTCTCCTCGTGTGATAGTACAATTTATCTGTCCCAGTTTCTATCTCTCTCACTAACCTCCTTAAGAGCTTATTCATCTTAGTATCCCTAGAACATAACAGTCACAGTGCCTGCAACATCGTAGGAGCTCAATACTTGCTTGCCAATTGCATGAACGCTTTTAAAATCAGTTTTGACAGATGGCATATTAATAAGCAAACATGTATGGAGACCACTGTGTATATGTGAGGCTCTGTGAGGTACGATGCCTTCGGCCCACCAACAGACCAGTTGGAAAGACATTATCTTTACATTTTTTTCAATCATTAAAAGGTGTTAAATAACAGTTTAAGATAAGGGTAGGCAGATTTTAGCCAGCCTGCCAAATCCAGCCCACCCACCATTTGTATTTTTTACAACCTGAGAGCCAGAAATGGTTTTTGCAGTTTTAAACGGTTACATTTTAAATGGCTATATAATTACCTACATAATATCCTTAATACTGCCTTTTGACCCACAAAACCTAAAATATTTACTCTCTGACAACACTAAGAAAAAGTGTGCCACCCCCTGGTTTAGGACAACAGAAGATTCATAGAGCAAAATGAAATTAATCATTAAACTGTCTGGTAAATATAATATTCTTGCATGACTAGAGAAACTAGGGAAAGCTCTTAAGAAGGAGAACGTGAGCTGGGTGATACCAAAATCAAAATTAAAAAAAAAAAAAGGTAGTTCAGAGAAGGTATTATACACTTGATAGTTTTCAAAAGGGGTTAGAATTTGGATGGGCAAAGAGGAGGAATAAAAGGTCACATGTAGTTAATTTGTTATCAGATGCCAATAGAACAAATCAGTCTCATGACACAAAATGGTTAGTCAACAAAATGCCACAGAATCAAATTACTTTAAGAAATTACAAATAAATGTCCAAAAGTTAATCAAGTTTTAAATATATTACTAACCCCAATATAATCAATATCCAAATCATGATAATGCTTGGCGCCCACAATCCAGGTGATGACATAATAGGCAGTCAGCTGAAGATTCACATAAGGCCAGTTGAAACCTTTTCCCAGCCATCCAGGGAACGACCACGGCAAGCCTGCAGAAAGGAAAAGGTAAAGGTGGAGTGGGTATACCCATGCTGGCAACATATGAAACAAGGCAAAAAAAAACAAGAACACAGGCGAAGCAAAAAGCCAATACGGATCTTCCTAAAGATTATATACTGTGCACAAATTCTCAAAATCCCTTCCAGTTTATGAACTCAGCAACTCCTTACTGATCCCTAGAATCAGCTTCCATAATTCCAAATGCTCTTTCAAGAAAAAGAAATAAAAACACCCCCTCAAAGATACTAACCAATAGAAAGAAATGAACATACAATTTAACTCAATATGCCCACCACCTGCTATAGGGATATTTAATATTCAATTTCTTTCCTCTGAAGTCAAATCAAAGAATTCTGAAAGGCTTATGCCTAATCATTCCTACAGGTTAAGTATAATACAAATTCCTCATTCACTAGGACAACTTCTTAAAACTTAAGGCTCCTTAAAATACTAATTAGTCAGATAATCAAATTCAGCAAAACTAGTTTGTCATCATATCAGTATAAATGCCAACGACTCAAGAGGAAAATATTTCTTTGTGGTATGATTTAGATCAAATAACCCACATCCTTCCAGCACCTTAATTATTGTTTTCAAGTAAGAAAATGAGAATAGTAGAGAAGCACTAATTACAATTCTAAATCCTAATTCTGTTATTAATACATCAAAATAAGCTCAACAGTTAAGTTCCTCAACTGTTAATATATATCACCAATCTAGTTCACCACTGAAAAAAATCAAAATGAACAAAAGAACAAAACGCTTATTTTTCTAAGCTCAGGAGGAATGCCTCAGTGTGTATCCCATAAGAAATGTGACATTAAAATACTGGAACATTTTAGAACGATGAAATGCCAAATACATTCTAAAGGCCCAGCATGTGTAAGTCTTTGTTAGAACATGGTTCAGCGTGCCAGATTTTCTACATTTAAATGAGAACTGACCTTGAAAGCAGCCCAATGGGTGAGTATGAGCTGAAGTCAATGATGCTTTTTTTTTTTTTTTTTACTGCTCCAAACATTTCTGGAATCTCTTGCAAATTTTGTTGAAGATAAGAGTTTGGCAATCACAAAAACAACCAGAATGGAATTAGGTTCTATATCTGATTTTACCATCTACTAAATACCTGGCCTTAAGTCAGTGGCATAACCTAAGCCTCTACTGCTTCTGTAAAATGGGAAGAGTAATGCCTCACTCCAGAGGCATTACATATAAAGAGCAGAAATAATACCTAAGGGCAAAGAAAGGATCAAACCTGTCACATGCTTTGCTGCTAGTAGGATAATGGTAGTATTAACATTATTAGTACTTCAGTATTAATAGTGACTCCACATACAGAATTCAGAATTTGAAAGTTAAACAGACTGCAAAAGCATGGCAAACTTCACTTCTTACCCATGAGTATAATATTAGGGTTCCGCTTCTTAGCTTCCTTCATTAACCACCACTCATATCCTCGGAAATAATTCTCATCTAATGCATAGTGCATGTGGGAGGGTTCGGTACCATCTGCATGGGAGAGAGCAAAAGAGAAAGGAAACCACCCATTAATGGTGTTTCATAGGGCCACTCTCCCCTATACATATACACATTTCAGAGAAGACATTTTCTGGTTCCAATCCTGATGTGGGACAAATAAGAATGATCTTATATAACTTGAGGATGGATGATCAAAGCGTATTATTTCATGTTTTTTCATTACTCTAACTATCATAAAGGTCTTGAAAAACAAAACCACATCTTTCTATTATAAGCAGCATTGAGAGGTGTTATCAAGTCACGTAATTGAAAAGTCCTAGGACTACATTCTCCCAGGCTTTGGTCTGGTCTTTCTGGGGTTTTCAAATCACCACATTCAACACATGAGTTCAGATCACCTCAACTTCTGGCTTCTCAATCCTAGATGTGAATCTCCGGGCTCCTAAGCCCCATTCTCATACCCCAGGCCTTGAGCCTATAACATGCCCCTGTTACACCAAGACAACAGAGCTTGGAGAGAAAAAAGGAAAGAGTATATATCTGCATACCGCTCTATAAGAAAATTCTATCCTAACCTCCATGGTGTGACAAGGTTGGTAGCTGATATCAGTCCTCATATGCTACCACATTTCACAAACATCTGCCCATGTTAAGAGGGGCTCACAAGGAGAGGGGCCTTGCCCTTTTCTTCTTAAAGATAAACATCAGATTCACAAGAATTACCCATTTCTGTATCTCTACCTCTAATTTCACTTCAGCAAATGGAGATGGCCAACCATTACCAATTCTGTATAAAAGGAGTGGACAATAAAATACATGTCCTATTATGGTAGCTTGGAGGAAGTTTGTGTTACACAGGTTTCTTTTGTTTTTGATTTTCATTCTTTTTTCTTTCAATATTAAACACTAATATGACCACACAGACATATCTCTTTAACAAAAATTACTCCCAAGTCACCAACAGGAACACGCGCATACAGACGATACTATAAAGTTCACTATAATGGAAGCTGGCCTGTAAATAATAAGCTGCATCATCACTGAGAGAATTTTCTTCTTCCTGTACATTAATTGACTACATGGACTACACAAAGCCAATCAAAAGGGTGATAATGAAGATTGAAAATTTAATGGTTAAAAATAATTTTGTTTTTAAAAGAGAAAAAAGCTGTACCTCTAAAATGCTGATGACTTATATGTTTGCCACACTATTTTATTTAAAGCTAATAACATTATAACATTTTACATGTTTTCCACATTAAGAGTTTTCTTTTTTGAACTTCTCAATAAAAATTTCAAACTGTCTCTATGCTCTTAGTGAATATAGTTTTTCTAAAAAAACTGTGGGTTTGTTTACTACTGATTAATCCAACTTTATAAGCAATCTAAAGTCCAAATGCTATTTTTATGAGAAAAAATGAGTATTTTGATATATTTTTAATAGAATAAAAAAGGAACAATAAGATATAATCTATAAGCAATAATCAACATCAAAAATGTTGGTATCATTTATATTCTGATTCACAGCCCCTAAGTTTAAGTATAGATTAAAACGTTGAAGGAAATCAATCCCATTTCCCAAATCTCCTACCTGTTGTCTGCCCATCACCACCTATTTCGACTTTTAGAATATGCAAAGAGGCACCGAAGTTTGGCTGGGGAAGGAAGTAGGAGTATTAACACTGTGATTCACGGCATGAAGGGCAAAGCACATTAAGACAATTACAGATGAGAAAACCAATTTCAAATAAATAGCAACTTATTCCAAAAGTAATTTGCCATTCTTTTTTAAAGCTAAAATTGTGAAGGTGATCAATTCTACCGCTAAAATTCACCATAGCTTCAAAAATACCACAGATGCCATTAAGTAATTATTTTCTCATTACCTTAAAGAGATAATCCAATATTTGAGAACGATAGGGCTCTGGATAATTTACTAGAAGTCGGGAGGTTGCCTAAAAAAAAAAAAAAAGTTCAAAAGTATGAATAAATCAAATCCAATCATGAACATGTTTTCATAGTGCTGATGCACACCACCCAGCAGGCCCATGTTCAGCCAGGGCAAACACTGAGTGGTGGAAAGTCATTTCCCAGGTTATTTGTTTACCTGCCTATATTTTACCCATCTTTGAGCAAATAGGGCTGTTGTTTATCCAATAGCTAAAACTCAGGTTGTAAGCCACAGCAGTTTTCTCTTCTACTGAGATGAGGGTTGGCTGGGAGGTAAGCTAACAAAGTCTATTGATGAACAGCATGATAACAGACTTGTCTTGAGGACCTTAACTCAGAGAGTGGTTATTAGAAGAAATGAGCTTATGTTCTCTATCTTAAGACCATTTGTCAACTACAACATTGGGAGGCCAGGATGGAAAGGATAAATATCAGGTAATTTTCTCCTTCAACGTCTTGCAAGAAATTATTACAAGCAGCAATGCTGAAAGGAAGCACTACTCCCCCGCTTCTTTACTAGAGATTTATAAGTGCTGTTACTATTAGGCATGACCATACAATGATCCCCAGGCCAAACTGTACTAAGGAGACCTCACACAAGATTGGCGTCAGAATGCATGGAAAGAGAGAGGTGGAGGGTGCAGAGACCAACACTTGATCACAACTAACCCATGGCCAATAACTGCTTCAACAAAGAAATCACAAAACCAAGCGTGGACCAATAATGTATCTTCGGGGGAGCAATATACACAAGGGGAATACAAGAAATAGGTTTTAACATGAAACAGTGGCACGCCCCTGGGCTTGGAAGCCAGACAGGCCTTAGGCTCAAAAAACTGACACCAAGGGCAAGATACTTGACTTTTATGGGGCTCAGTGTTCTGTTTCATACTCTCATTTATGCTTCCACTGACGTTCTAGGGGCACCCTTACATCTATCTCCCTCACACCCACAACCTTCCCAGGCCCTGCCACCGAGACACAGACCCATGGAGCTACCCTCTCATCCCTTCAAGTTCAACGCATCCCCAATCAAACGTGGCACTTTTTCCTAAGTCTGTTCTTTCTCCTTTACTTGTTATCTTAGTAAAGGACATCTGCCTAAACCATAAATTTAGGGTTACCCTTTCACCAATTCCCATCCATCTTTAGTCACCAAGACCTCCTTAGTATCTCTCAAATCCATCCCCTCACTTCAACCCTACTTCCTTCATCCAGGCCCCCCTCAATTGTTAGAATAGATTCTATCCTCCACACTACTTGCCACATTAATCTTCCCAAAACACAACCATGAAAGTACTCTGTTTAAACCTGCCAAGACCTCCCCTCTGCCAACAGCTTTCAGGACAAAGTTCAAATCCTCAGTTTTATACCCAAATCTCTTTAACTATTTGGATCCTAACTCTGACACTTTACCCAGTACCACTCTCGAGCCTTCTATCTTGATATATCTAACTACTTTTTCTTTCTTCTGTCTGGAATGCATTCCACACCCTCATTTGGCCAAGTTCAATGCACCCTCTTTAGGGAAGGACCCCTTCCTCTCCGCCCACTGGTTTGATGTAGGTAGTAGTAGTTTGATGTAGTCCTGTGGATTCCTCTGGCTTCGGGTCTACATCTCTACTGTAACTCTTCTAACCCTGCACCCTCCTCACTGCCATACTTCTTTCTCTGTCTCACCTCTGAGTTCCTTGAGGACAGGGACTGTCTTACTCAAGTTCATATCCCCATTTATTCTTATTTAGTAAACATTTAATATCTTTTATGGTATTGTTTGTTGCACTGGCACAGGCAACATAATATAGGAGGCTTTGAGTCAGAAGGAGCCTACATCCTGATTGCATCATTTACAAGCTATGTGACCAAGGGCAATCTGTTGTAAAGTAGGCTATCTTACTCCTTAGAACTCCTTCAGCTGTTCTAAGGCCAAAATAAGATGTATGTAAAGGACACAGCGCAGTAGCTGGCACACAGTAAGCTCTCAATAAATGACAGGCATTATACAAATTGTTTTTAGAAACGCAGTCACTGTTCCCAAAGAGCTTACAGACTGGCGGAGGCTCAAATATTAAAGTAGGCACTCCTTAAGTGAATGAACACTGTATATACACAATAACCCATTCTTGATCAAAGGGAAACAATTCTTTTGACCCTGAATTATGTCATTAGAACAGCGTGTTTGGCTGTTTGGGGGTTACTTTGCGTCTATGCAATCCTATCCTTAATACAGAAAGTGCCAACTTTAAGCAAACACACCACATCACTATGCTATTGCAAGCCTATGTCATTCTCAGTACAAAAGCATTAGTCAATGGCAATAGTTCAGAGTAGTACAGCCAAATGTTGAAATGCACCATCAAGGAATAACAAATTACAGTCACACTCCCTGAAAAAGGCCTGGGGCTGTTTCCAACCAGCCCAGGAAGAAGCCTTAGCACAAGAGCTGACACACAGTAAGTTATCAATAAATGGCAGATATTTTATACCCAAATACATTTTTCATGTAACTTCCTCCTTCCTAATCAATGAAACAGGATGATATTAACCAAAATAATCATGTGCCAGATGCCATCCTAGGCACTTTACATCTATCCTCATGATGCTCCCTCCAGGTTTCAAGGTCTCCCCAGAAAAGAAACTGAGACACTGGGAGGTTAAGTAACCTGTCCATGGCTGTACAAGGAATGGCAAGGCCCAGAATGGACCCCTGACAATCTGCTCTTAAACCCACATTCTTAACTACTGCCCCATACTGCCTTCCCTATCAGATTGGAAGACCAAGTGAGAACATTCCAAATGCTACTGCCATAAACTGTGCTACATACCAGGGACCCCACATAGAAATCTACAGTGATGTGCAAATGTAGTGTTGCAACCATTTTCCTTTGATTAATATTAAGCTTCTAAGATGAGAAACGCACTATACACAGGGACACTATCGTATAGAGTATCCTACTCTGAGTTATGCAATATTCTTCTCATTTTAATAATCTTAAACTGAGTTAATAAATATAAATAACGAAGACTTCCATTTTTCAGCAAGTTCAAAAACTGGATTTAATGCCACAAGTAAAGATACTAGGACAGATGGGTCCTCATTTAATGAAATACTGGCTATTGTAGGCCTAAACCACAAAAATGAAAAGAAGAATGACTGTAGTAAAAAACACACACATTGACCCATTAGTCCAGGTTACTCTGAAATATGCTCCAGCACCTGTGAGGAAGGTTGCAACATCAGAAAATAAAAACATAAAAATCAAGAAGAATAAGTTGGGTTAAGCAAAAGGTTTGTCTCTCCCCACTCCAACACCCCCCTATCCCCCCACACAAAGTTGGAGAGATCAGCTAAAGACCAGGTCATCCATTCTAGTGTAAGCCACAGTGATTGGTTTTTTCTTTTTGTAATGCAAATGTCTGACTTAAGCTTTGATTGCCAAGGCATCCACTTTTCAACAATAATTATGTTTTATGGTATATGTACTTAAAACGCTACCCAAATCTTTTTGGTAACTTGAAACCTTAGGGTTTTGCCAAGTTCAATGATGGAAATTCATTAAATATATAGATCATTGCTAAATATTAAATATTGAAACATTACTGAACACAGGTTTATCTACTTTTGGTTTCCTGTAACAGAGAAGCTAAAGATGTCTGGATCTGTTGGTAAACATGTCCTGTGCTATATTGAAAAACTTACTATGCACGTATTGCATGGAGCACTGGGTGTTATACACAAACAATGAATCATGGAACACTACATCAAAAACCAATGAGGTACTGTATGGTGACTAACATAACATAATAAAAATTAATTAATTAATTAATTAAAAAAGGCATATGCCTCTAGAAATTATGAAATGTATTCATAAATTTGCCAATATGCAGAGTGCTAGTAAACAGCTCACAACTGCTTACTCACTAGTTTTCACTAGAAATTAAGGTTTCTAAGAGTCAGGAATTCTAACAATATATGTAATTAAAAGTACAAGAAATAAGAGAAACAACCTAGGCAAGGAAAGTAGGATGTAGTTTAGCTATGGTAGAAGGTATGGATATGCATTTTTGTTAAGGCAAATGAAAGTAATTTTGTCCTAAAGTAGACAAACTAAATGGATATAGAAAGTACGAGAAAGAAAGAAAGAAAGAGAGGGAGTGAGAATTTTATCTTGTGTAGACAAGCTGGCTAAAAATGAAATAATTTATTATATTTTTAAAATAAGCTTTAATAGTGTACTTCTGAAAACTAAAGCTTAATTTTATTTCAGCTGCTAAAAGGATAGTTTTCTTGGATTACTGGTCTGTTCTTGATAAGACTGTGCAAGGTTTTCATTTACCTTTTAAGTAATCTGCCTAGGAAATAAAAATTCTGTATTTTATCAAAATAACTTCCAGTATCTCAAGTTGTCTTTTATCATGTCTTTGATTACTTAAGAAAACAAGTCTTCTCTATTTAAAGAGCTAAAGTTTTTTGTTTTTGTTTTTTTTTAATAAACTATGTAGCTTTCTGTATTTGCCTATGAAGTCTTTAATTGTAATTTTGGTGAAAGTTTTTTAAATGGATAACTAGTATTTCAGAGCAATCTATGATCCAGTGTAATCAAGGGTTTCAAAACCTTTTGATATTTCTGACAAATTTTCCAGAATCAAATTCTAAATGAAGCCTTTTTAAACCTTGAACTAACTTTGGGATTTTCCACAGGGTCCCTGGAACATCTCAAATGATTTGTTCTTTCTCCTTATTAAAAGAGAGATGTTAAACTAATTAGGCTTATTTGATATGTTAAACTACATGGAAAGCATTGTCAAATAAGTAATGAGAAACACTCTTTAGATTAAATTTGTATGGATATGTTTGACTGATATAAATGTTCCAGAAATCATATGAAATTCCTAGACATCTGCTATGTCCTGATATGATGCTGTCACTTATAATTCTACTTATTATCTTAGAATGTTATATGTCACAGAAATAACCAAAGTTCCTTGCCAATTGCATGGTAATGAACTCCCATAGGTATTTAACATGGCTATTTTTAAGCCTTTAAGTGTTCCCAGCAGCCTTACCAGGTGAATAATGGAAACCACGTATTGTGAAGCCCAAAAATATCAGGATATTTGGGGGACCTTGAGAAGAGAGGCATTCACTCAAGTCTATAGGTATTATAGGTGAAGTATGAAGGCAAGTCCTTGGCTTGACTGCCCAGCCCTGAGAGACTTTTAGAGTCCAATCTGAGATTCCTTATGAAAAAAAAATCCAGCAAAGCACACTTAGAAAAGCCTGGGTGGCTCAGTCATTAAGCGTCTGCCTTCAGCTCAGGTCATGAGCCCAGGGTCCTAGGACTGAGCCCCGCATCAGGCTCCCTGCTCCGCAGGAAGCCAGCTTCTCCTTCTTCCCCTCCCTCTGCTTGTGTTCCCTCTCTCACAGTGTCTCTCTCTGTCAAATAAATAAATAAAATCTTTAAAAAAAAAAAAGCCTATTTGATCAGACCTACATCATGAGATGGCCAAAGATGTTTAAGTATTTCACAATATTACCCAAATCTTTGAACATATTCCTGAGTCCTAGGATCACTGACCTGGTTTCATGTCCCTTTAAGCTTGGGACAATGGCTACGGACTAGACTGCAGACTACTGTCTGTATAATTATTATAGAAGTGCTATATAATCCTACTTAGATGTGTATTTTCTGGGTTACAACATGCCCTATCCCTGACTTTTAACCTAGCAGGTATCCAGGGTCACCACTGACTGATGCCTCAGTATCAAGGTGGACTGTAGTATAAACCGTGACAGTTTTTTTTCTTTTTTGTAATGCAAGTGCCTGAGGGTATCCTCTTCAAAGAGGTATCCACTTCAAAGATGGCTGTTTCAAAGAATCACACTGCTGATCTAGATAAAGAGCCAGGCTCCCCCAGCTGGGACTCCAGCCTTCTTTGTTTTAAAGACCTTGGTTGATTTCAGTAACTGGCCACAGAGGCTGCTTGATTTTTCTCTTCCTGCACTTTAAATTCCCCCTCTTAAGTTTTAAATTCACCAATGAGTGAGCCCTCAATAAAAGCAGGACAGAACACTCAAGCTCCAGTGCTCTCCCTCTCTTTCCCCCTCTTCTCCCCCGGCCCCCCACAACCTTACTGTGTGGTCCCAAGTGTGCCATGTGCTTGCCAGGATCTGTGAATAATAAACCTTTTTTTTTTTAAGTTTCTTGATGGTTATTGCTGAGAACATCTTACAACCATAACAAGAACCATAAGGGCCAGTCCAGCCACAACACCAGCTATCAGTAGGCTGAGATCAGCACAAAACATCCATTCAGCAAGCAAGCAGTCAAGCTAGTTCTGAAATGCATCTAAATATACAAGCTCCATCTGACTCAACCCAACAAACAACCCATTGAAGAGTTAGGCCTTAACATCAAATAAAATTAACTCTAGTTGTGATTTGGGGTAAAATGGAAGGGGATAACACAAAGACAGGAAAAAGGTTACAGAGGGCATGTGACAGAAGCAAGTAAATTTTGTTAGAGCCAAGAAGAATCATGCTACTAAACCAAACTCCCAGGTCTAGAGGCCACATGTCAGCATGATCAGGAAATTCAGACAATTACCAGCTGTGCCCACACAATTTTACACAAAGCTGGAATGGCCCTCCTGTCTCCCTTCACGTAAATCTTAAGGAATGTCCAGGAAAATGAACTCATTCATCCCAACTGTCACAGCCAAGAGAGGACTAAGGCATGCCAGTTAAATGCAGTTAGTATTCTGGATGGGATCCTGGAACAGAAAATGGGCATTAGGTAACTAACTACTAAGGAAATATGAAGTATGGATTTTCATAAGTTATCAATACTGATTGTGACAAATGTACCATACCAATGTAGGATGCTGATAACTGAAAAATGGCTGCAGGGTGTATGAGAACTCTGTATTCTCTTGGAAACTCTTCTGTATATCTAAAACTATTCTAAAATTAAGTTTACTTAAAAGAAAAAGGTTTCTCACTACTCACTATGAGAATCAATTGGTGTACTTGGTAAAATGCAGATTCTCAGGCCCCAATCCAGAACTACAGTCAAAATGGGGAGTGCATTTAAACAAGCATACCAGGTGATTCTTACACACCCTAAAGGTGGCGAACCACCTTGGATGTTGATCCAATGTTTCCCCCTCCCTGTACACAAAAATGGCCACCAAAGAGTTACAGAGGCACTGACCTTTCCGGTGGGCCACTCACCCCACCTTGGGCCTTGATGACTCCCAAGAAACACAGCCCCCCAAGAGTAAACAACCTAGACTACCAGTTAATACTAGCATAGCCTGCCATTAAAAACAAACAAACAAACAAAAAAGTCCCAGACTGACCTCTTACCTTCCTACAGAGGCCTTGAGGCACCTGTCGCGCCTCCAAACAAAACGTATTGTGCACTGGCCCCTCTGAAGTTATAGCCAATCGCACCCTACACTTGTGGTCCAGGGCTTCCGACTCCCCGACCCTCAATGGGGCATCCCCTTGGGAAGAGATATGCTCCCCGGCTCCCTGACCATTTCTGGAGCGACCCTCAGGAATGCCCTCTCTGCGGCAAAGAGAGCCCAGGCTTCGTCGCCCGGGATGAGAGTACCAGCCCCAGCCTCGTCACTATCTACACCTGTCACTTACTCGGTGGACCTCCGCATCCTCTTTTTTTGAAACTAATTGCCTCTATATGTTCATCTAAACGAGCAAGAGCCGCTTCCAACCCTGTAGGAGCCCAGACCTCTGGCCCAGGAGCGCCCGCCAGGAGCCGGGCGGGGACTAGAATGAGTCGAAACGCTGGGCTGCGCCGCGGGGGCGTGTGGGGCGCCCCCCTGGCCACGCCCGCGCATCCCACCACCCGCTGCTCACCCCGCCGCCGCTGACAGCGCCGATGCCATCGAACTCCCGGCCCAGCCCGTCGGAGTCGTCCAGCACGTACGCGCCGCCGGGTACCAGCAGCGCGCACAGCAGTAGGGACACCGCGGCGCGGCCCGCCGAACCTGCGGCGGCCGTCATGGCTTTCACTCGGCGTTGCCGGGAAGCCTGGAGTAGGCGCTCGGCCATTGTGTGGGTCACATGACTCCCGCGCCCAGGGAGGCGGGTCCGGCCGCCGCCATGATGGGGAAGGGCAGAAGGCCGCTGACGCCGAAGCCGCCATCTTGAGTGAGGGCCACAGGTCGCCTACGCAGCCGCAGTAGTGTTGTGGAGTAGCAGAGCGAGCCTTTTCTGGTCGTGACCTTGTTGGGATGGGGCCTTCAAGTGTACTCAGTTCACTGCTTCTCTTCCGGCCTCATCTGCTGGAACACGTTAGCGCAGGGGATGTCCAAGGCCGCCTAGGGAACTCACCGTCTGAGGGCGCATCTGCCACCTGTGGGTCTGTGGCAAAGCAAGAAAAAATACCCAACTTGCAGCCCCTAACTAGGTCCCAGTTCAGGTGTGGCCCTAGTTGAGCCACTTAGTTTTCTGAGCCTGAGTTTCCTTTTGTGTACGATGAAACAAGAGCAGCCACGGGGGACATGTGATTAAATGAAATACAGGGTAATAGGCCCTCAGTAAATCTGAGCTGAACGCATTACACACTTGGCAAACGTTAACTGTCAAGGTTCTCCATTCTGGTAACCGCTATGTGTATTTAGCTTTCAGCTTCATCAACTACCCTACGTTGCCGGTTGACGTGGTTCCAGGCAGATAACCCTAAACTGGTAGGGAAGTTATGTCATGGGATTTTGCCACATTCAGCGTCAATCTGAGATTTCTGATTTTCTTGGTATCAGAGAAAACTGAAGAGAGTGTGGCTGCCGAGAAAGCATTTCTGATCCCAAAATCTCCCTTTGTAGACCCATGGAATTGGTTTTCAGTGTCTTCACAAGCCCTAGAGACCCCAAAATGTCAAAGAGAAGACCGAAAGGCTATATAGGACACACAAGTCTTTATCTTCAGGGCCCTATCTGGAGTCAGATTGTTTTGCCCCATAACTACAGACCTAGACTTAAGTTTCAGGATCACAATTATACTAGGAAGAAAAGTATCTGTGCAGTCCCAAAAACCAAGTTGTCAGGCCCTTCTGCTATCCCTTCGTTCTTAATGAACAATAGCTACGCTTGCTTTTTCTCCTCTTAAATTACTGTAGATCTATTTTGGTTTACCAAGAACAATCCCAGCTTATGTCTATTGTTCTAGTATAATTATTAATAGTGCCCCTTTCACCCTCAAAATGGTTCTGTCTTGGATAATAAGTTATATCCCTATATATGGGCCACTTTTTCTTCCATTTCTTCTTTTTCCAGTACAGCACATGTCTGAACTCTACCTTCTTTACCACCACCATTCTATGATACAAGTCAGGAACTATGCAGGTTCCATAGATTTACCTTCCCAGAACTCACTCTGATCTATCCGTTCTAATACAATATTTTAAGCCAGAATTTGAGCACCAGTGGATGCAAGCCATAGATGATAAAGGAATGCTAAGCTCCCTACCAATTCTGAGATTTTTGTATCTGTGATGTGTATATAACATATGCATAATAATGCAACTAGAAGGAAAACCAGGGTGAAAATAGAAGAAAATACCATACACAAGAAATTAATTGAGAAGTTGAAACCAGTACCCAGCGTACATCATCCTGTAACACACCATTGCACCAGTATTTGAAAGGCACCCCACAAATATTTGTATACTTTGTGGTCTCTGTAGAAGAGGAAACACAGAGTATTTAACAGAAAAAGTGTTATCCCTAGGACATATTACTAGTTCTTATTAGTTCATATACCAAAGTAATTCCTTACACAGAAAATATCTCTTGTTTCAAATTTCTAATCTATGTTCAGGAAACCATTAGAAAAGTTTCTAATAAAAAGGCAATTAAATATAAGGAGGAAGAGAGATCCATGGATGGCTGGACACAGGAGTCAGATTTGCTCAAGAGGTGAGATAAATGAAAATAGCAGTTATCAGACAATCATGTGTTCAGCTTCCCTTGCTCCTGTGGTTTGGGGCATGAGATAAACAAGAAAATGAGTGCCTCTCAGTTCTCAAATTTCAGATGAGATTTAAAAGTAAAGACCGTCTTTGTCTTAAAGGAACAGTGTTTTGGAGTATCACGACTGCACTTCAGCCACCACAAATTTCTCATTTTTCCAAAGTGAAAAGTGTGATTAAAATCAGTTGGTCTCTTAAGATGAGAGATCTTGCCTTTTAATGAAAAGTTACTAATAAAGTCTGATTTTAGTCTGTTGTCTCTAGAAAATGGCTCTACTTTTAGAAATCTGAATCCAGCCCTCAAATTCAAGGGCAGAGGCCAAGTCTTTATCCTCTTTGTACTTCCTAAATGCAGTGTCCAAACCACAGTAGGTACTCAATACGTATTAGTTGACTTGAACTTAAAAAAAAAAAAAAAAATCACTGTGAAAATGGTGTCTCAAATTACTGGGGTGAGTATGGAACTTTTAAAACATACGGAGACATCTGGATAAGTATTTGGAAAAAGATCAAATTTTAGATCTATGCTTCACACGTAAACTGCAAATGGATAGAGCTCTAAATGTAAAATATGAAACCTTACATTTTCCAATACAAAACATGGATAAATTCCTGTGTAACTTGGGGGTCTAAATATGATTTAATATCTCAATACAAAAAAATAAGTTTAATTTTAAAAAATCACTGAATATGGGACAGTCAGTTAAGCATCTGCCTCCAGCTCAGGTCATGATCTCAGGGTCCTAGGATCTATGGAGCCCCATTGGGGTCAGGCTCCCTGCTCAACGGGAAGTCTGCTTCTCCCTCTTCCTCTGCCCCTCCCCCCGACTTGTGTGCTCAAGTGCACACTCTCTCAAATAAATAAAACCTTTAAATATTTTTTTAAATAATAACAAATCACTGAATATAAGGGATAAGGAAAATGGATTATTTACAAAAGAAAGTAGAAACATTTCTTAAAGTTAGAATCTCCTGGGCCATAAAAGAATATAAAATATATTCTTTTCATGAACTATCCTGTAACATCTGCTATTTATCTGATTTTTTTTTTACTTTGACGTACATGGCTTGATTGCAATTATTAATAATGTCATTCTGTTCAGTAACTTCTAAAATATGTGTAGGAATTCTTTTAATTCAGGACTTTATATAAAGACAATAACAATAGTTCAGAGGACAGAACCCACATAATGGAATAAATTATATATTGCTTACTAAACATTTTCTTAAGTAGAACTCAGATAAAAACTGCTGTAGCAGAGAACAATGTGGTACGGCAGTTAGAATCAGCCCTGAAGTCCCAGCCTACTTTACCACTCTCCACAAAACTAAGACAATTCTGGGTGGTAAAAACTGTTCCTGTCTTCATACTAATCTGAAATTGTTTTCCGTTTTTGTTATCTACAGTCATTCAAACCCATGCCCCGTGTGGCTGATTCCCCAGGGCGAGTCTTGGTAGAAGGCGGATTCCAGTCCTTCAGGAATAAAGGAATCAGATTATACCTCTTCCTGCCTCCAGCAGCGAGGGCTCTGGCAGCGACCAGCCTCCCTCAGCCAGTTCCTTGAACCTGAGACTTTGATCGTGTAAGGGTAACTAGATGTATGGACAGCCAAGAAAGCACCCTGGAGCCATGTCAGAGTCCAGAGGAGGAGCAGGTACAGAGGCTCCATCAGAGGAGTCCCGAGCGCCTGCAATAGCAGGGTCAGAAGTGCCATCCTAACCCAAAAGAATTCTCAGCCTCTGTGTCTGCATTCCCCATCGCCCCCCTGCACCCCCAACCCCCTTCCCCGGCTTTAAAACACCGTCTTTGCCGGGGCGCCTGGTTGGGCGGCTGCCTTCGGCTCAGGTCGTGATCCTGGAGTCCCGGGATCGAGTCCCGCGTCTGGCTCCCTGCTTGGCGAGAGTCTGCTTCTCCCTCTCCCACTCCCCCGTCTCATGTACTCTATCTCATTCTGTCTCTCAGATGAATAAATAAAATCTTAAAAAAAAAACAAAACACTATCGTTGCCACCTCTCGTCCTTCCCTTGGTCATTGTGACTGTGTGAATTTGCTCAAATAAGAGAACTCCAGGAAGTTTTGCTCTCCTCCTATGTTTCACCCTTGATATGTCTGTTCTTTGGATTGTCAATACCTTTTTCTTCACTGCTGCCAGGGGAAGAATTTTAGAATCCACCTAATCCCAAATCCTAAGCATGAAAAAAATGAGAGTGCAAGAGGTTTCCACCACTCAAAAGATTTTTTTAAACATCTAGTGCAATGCTGTCCAACAAATATAAGGCAAAGCATATGTGTAATTTGAAATTTTCTAGTACACATTTTTTTAAAAAGCAGATGAGATCAGTTTTAATGGTATGTTTTATTTATTCCCAAATACCCATGTATGACCCAATATGTAATCAATATAAAATATATTAATAAAATATTTTGTGTTCTTTTTTCATACTAAGTCTTCAAAAACCTAGAGTGTATTTTGCATGTACAGCACATCTCGGTTTGTATTAGCTACATTTCAAGTGCACAACAGCCACATGTGGTCAGCAGCTCCTGTATTGGACAGACCAGATCTAGTGGATGCTGGGTCCTGGGCTAGGCACACTCAGTAAATGTCTACCTCTGTGGCTAACGATGAGGCTGAAGAATATCCACTCTGCTAGAGCCACCATAACAAAATACAACAAAACGGTGGTTTAAACAACAGAAATTTACTTTCTCACAGTTCTCAGGTTCAAGATCAAGGTGACAGGAGATTTGGTTTCTTCTGAGGCTTCTCTCCTTGGGATGCAGGTGGCTACATCTCTCTGTATCCTCACATGATCTTTCTTCTGTGCTTGCAAGTCAATGGTGTCTCTTTATGGGCCCAAATCTCTTCTTATAAGGATACCAGTCAGATTGGACGAGGGCCCATGCTAACACTTTTATTGTAACTTAATCACCTCTTTAAAGGCCCTGTCTGCAAATACAGTCACATTCTGAGGCACTGGGTGTTGGGGCTTCAATACATGAATTTGAGGGGGACACAATTGAGCCCATACTGCCTCTAACCATGGGTATCACCCCATTGCTCAACAATAACACCCTATCGAGTATATGGTTGATCTCTGATCAATAAACTTACAACCAAAGTCATTAGGAGAATTTAGAATTTTCTTCATAAAACATAAATGTATACTTTGGTATCCAAAGGAAAACTGTATGTTTTGAGAATTCACAACTGTGCACAAAAAGTCACATAAGACTGGAAGGAGGAAAAAATAGTTCCCCCTTTCTTCTTATAGACTGTGTTAAAAGTGATCACTTGCTCTTCCCAGGACACACCTGACAGGTGCTCTTTTGTATGATTTACCTCATGCTGTTGTGGTTTGGAAATATCTTTTCTTCCATATCTAAATGTCTAAAGTCTCGTTTTTAAAGATACATCTGAATGCTACCTCTTTGTTTCCCTTGATTTATCTGTTTAAAGCAAACATCCCTGCCTCTAATCTCTCATGCATCTTCTTTATAAGACTCTAAGGTTGGACAAAGGTTAAGCTCTATGTGTGATTCATTATAATTTCTATTACAGCAACACAGTGTTATGCTATGGCACAGACTGTGTTTGTTCATAATAGACACCTAATAATTGTTGATAAATATTTGTGGAAAGATTTGCTGAAAGAATACTTAATCTGAAGGTTCAACATAGTACCTCTTTAACCCGCTGCCCAAACTCCATCCTGGGGGATTCAGCCCATGTGTTTAAGATGCTGTTAAAATGCATTAGCCACAGAATCTTCAAGAGATCACATTTGGATAGCAGGAGGAAGGAACTTTTAGTCCAACTTCCTGACCTCCTGGAAGGGGAGAGGGGATGGAGATTGAGTTAATCACCAATTGGCCAATGATTTATTTAATCATTATACCTATGTAATGAAATCTCCATTAAAAAAAAAAACATAAACTATGAGGTTTGGAGAACTTCTGGGTTAGTAAATACAACCACATACTGGGAAAGTGGAGTGCCCAATTCCACAGGACAAAATCTCCTGAGCTCAGGACACTTCTAGACTTCCCCTAGGTACCTTTTCATCTGGCCATTCATCTGTACCCACTGAAAAATCCTTACATAATCTTTTATATAAATATCCCTCATAAGAAACTGATAAATGTGAGTAAAATGCTTTCCTGAGTTTGGGGAGCCATTCCAGGCAATTATCAAATCTGAGGAAGGGATTGTAAGAACCCCCATTTATTGCTGGTTGGTCAGAAGTAGTGGAGGCCCAGGACTTTTACTGGCATCTGAAGTGGGGGTGGTCTTGTGGAACTGAACCCTTAACTTGTGGGATCTAATTCTAGCTCCAGGAAATTAGTAACAAAATCGAATTACATTGTAGGACATGTAGCTGGTGTCTGGAGTGTTGGACAATTGTTTGTTGGTATAAGGGGAAATCACACGTATTTGGTATCAGAAATGTTCAGTGTGGGTAGAAACAGACCATAGTGCCAGCCAGTCCTCCCATGCACCAGCCTGCAGCAAACATAAGCCCATCATTTGTACTCATGCCTATTTGCATGATCTACCTGCAGCATTCGTTCTGTCTTCCTGCTCTCTGATCTTGCTCCCTAAATTTTAGATCCCTGGCTCCATACTCCAGCTGTCAATAGTGTTCTTTGGCCTTCCACCTCAACTTAGAGGCTACTTCAGCAGCCTTGGCTCCCCATTTTGCTTAATTGATTTTGACACCAACAGTTTTGGATAATGGAAGCCCCACAGAAGCCTCAAACGCTGTTTGAGTTCCAAACACTACTCCTTACTGCCCCACTCCCCAACATCAGGAAAGGAGAATTTGGACAACAACATGCTTTCCCACTCCCATCTCAGACTTTATTGCCTAATACTATGGACTGAATTGTTTCCCCCAAAATTCATATGTTGAAGCCCCAGGCGCCCGTGGTGACTTTAGTTAGAGATAGGGCCTATCAAGAGGTAATTAAGGTTAAATGTGATCATAAGAGTAGAGCCCTGATACAATAAGATTAGTGTCCTAATAAGAAGAGACACTAGACAGAATGGCTAAAATTAACAAGTCAGGAAACAACAGATGTTGGCAGGGATGTGGAGAAAGGGGAACCCTCCTACACTTTTGGTGGGAACGCAAGTTGGTGCAACCACTCTGGAAAACAGTATGGAGGTTCCTCAAACAGTTGAAAATAGAGCTACCATACGATCCAGCAATTGCACTACTGGGTATTTACCACAAAGATACAAATGTAGGGATCCGAAGGGCTATGTGCACCCCAATGTTTATAGCAGCAATGTCCACAATAGCCAAACTGTGGAAAGAGCCAAGATGTCCATCGACAGATGAATGGATAAAGAAGATGTGGTATATATACACAATGGAATATTACGCAGCCATCAAAAGGAATGAGATCTTGCCATTTGCAACGACGTGGATGGAACTGGAGGGTGTTATGCTGAGTGAAATAAGTCAATCAGAGAAAGACATGTCTCATATGACCTCACTGATATGAGGAATTCTTAATCTCAGGAAACAAACTGAGGATGGCTGGAGTGGTGGGGGGTGGGAGGGATGGAGTGGTTGGGTCATAGACATTGGGGAGGGTATGTGCTATGGTGAGTGCTGTGAATTGTGCAAGACTGTTGAATCACAGATCTGTACCTCTGAAACAAATAATGCAATATATGTTAAGAAAAAAAAAGAGGAAGAAGAAGATAGCAGGAGGGGAAGAATGAAGGGGGGGAATCGGAGGGGGAGACCAACCATGAGAGACGATGGACTCTGAAAAACAAACTGAGGGTTCTGGAGGGAAGGGGGGTGGGGGATGGGTTAGCCTGGTGATGGGTATTAAAGAGGGCACGTTCTGCGTGGAGCACTGGGTGTTATGCACAAACAATGAATCATGGAACATGACATCAAAAACTAATGATGTAATGTATGGTGATTAACATAACAATAAAAAATTAAAAAAAGAAGAGACACTAGAGTGCTCATGCCAGTGCACTTGCATGCACACAAGCCCTCTCTCTCTCTCTCTCTCTCTCTCTCTCTCTCTCTCTCTCTCCCCCCACCCTTCTATTCCCACCCCACCTGGTAAAGACAGAGCAAGAAGGCAGTTGTCTACAAAACAGAAAAAGAGCCCCTACCAGAAACTGAATAGCAGACATCTTGCTCTTGGACTCCCAGCCTCCTGAGCTATGAAAAAATCAGTTTAAGCCTCCTAGTATATGGTATTTTGTCACAGCAGCCTGAACTGACTAAAACACCTACCATCTACACTTCTTGCATGCCCAAACCACGGAATCGAAATTTCTTTTTTTAACATACGATTTTTTTAATCATCAATAAGTAACCATGATTATTAGAAACTTCTGTTTCAAATGACTTAAAACATGTCATAAACCCAGAGAGTTAACAGAGTATTCAGGTTGTAAAAAGAGAAAATTTCTTGAATATTGACACTTGCCTGAATTGATCCTGATTTCATAATTTCCTCCTACATTGGACTACTGGCACCCATTCTCCATGTCACAACATTCAGATGGACTCAACACTATCTATACTGAATTAGTTACCTGTTGCTGTGTAACAAATTATCTGAAAATCAGTAGCTTAAAACAACAAATATTTAGTGTCTCTCAGTTTCTGTGAGTCAGGAATTCAGGAGCACTTTAGTTGGCTGGTTCTAGCTCAGGATTTGTCATGGGGTCACAGTAATGATGTTAGAAGGAACAGTAATCATCTGAAGTCTTGACGATCCACTTCCAAGATGGCGCACTCAGAGACTCACCATATGGACCTTTCCTCATGGCACAGCAGCTGGCTTCCCTCAGACCAAAGAGAGAGAGTGAGAAGGAAGTCACAGGATCTTTCTGACCTAGTCTCCAAAATAGCACACCATCACTTCTGCTTTATTCTATTCACTAGGAGTTGCCAAGTCTAGCCCACACTCAAGGGGTGGGAAATAAGGCTTTACCTCTTCAAAGGAAGAGTGTCAAGGAATGTGTGAACATATTTTAAAATCGCTACACATATTCATGACACATTTCAGGAAACCACTCATACAACACAGTATTAAATATTGCAGTAACTAATATTTGGTGAATTAATTTAAAGAAGTTAGTATTATAAACCACCATAAGTAATTAGCTCAATTATTGCACATTTGCAAAGATATTTTAGCATCCTCTAAAAAAGCACCAGGGAGAATAAAGACTAACGTTATTTTCTATAAAATTGTGGATATTTCTTTTTTTAAAAGATTTATTTTTTTGTTTTAGAGCAAGCATGGGGTGAGGAGGGGCAGAAGAAGAGAGAATCTTAAGCAGACACCGTGCTGAGCACGGAGCTCCATGCAGGGCTCGATCTCACAACCCTGAGATTACAACCTGAGCCAAAACCCAGAGTCAGACGCTTAATCAACTGCACCAAACAGATGCCCCTAAAATTGCAGGTATTTCTATCATTCTTGGATTTTCACTATAATCTCTGCTCTGCCCATTCTATGGATTTTTTTATTAGCCACAGCTGTGGGTAACAGAACCTGTCTTCACCAGTCCTGATACCACAGAGCCCACACGAGTCAAGCTGGCTCTATACCCTCTCTCCTGTCTGTCCCTAGCCCCTCTGCCCCCGCTGACCCAATTTTTTGCCAATCATCTGTACTTCTCTGCCCTATCCTTTGCACTGAACCTCCTCAGTTATCATAATATACTTGCCTTGGTTAAACCTGGATTCGTGAAATACTTCTTGGATCTTAAATCTTAAACTGTTAGTTGGCTATCCTTACCATACGCACACCCAACAGAACAGATACTTCCACATGGATGACAAAGATGTCCATTTATTATCCTGACTTTAAAAGTTGTTAATCAGCAGTCTGTACACCTACAGTACATCAGAGGAAACAATTTGGAGTTAATATCCTTCTTAACATTCGTGGACATAATAAAGGCCATTAAAAGTTACTTATGTAATTTACAGACATCAAGAAATACATATTAGATCTTCTAAAAAGGTATCTAGCATATTAAAACCTCTAGTCTAGTTTGATAACATATCTCCTTTTTAACTGTTACTATACTTAAGGTGATCTGACTTGACGTTGAAGTCAAAAGCATTTACAAGTCTGAAATGACAGGCTGTTATTAGCTCAAGTTTTTGAAAAATCTGGAGCCAAATAAACTCATGGTAAAATGGTGCGAAATGGAATTGAATCACTGATGAAGGGACAGTGGGAAAAGCAACCAAAGGCAAGAATTCAAAAAAAGGGGGTTTCCTCACTCCTCTCTTTTCAGGAGTTCTGTTCTCCCCCTCACTGTCTCTTACCCAAGCACCCATCCCCGACACCAGTTGTTCTCAAACTTGGGAGCATCAGAACTACTCAGAGCGTTTGTTAGAACACACACATCGCCGGATTCCCACCTGAGCTTCTGACACCCTACGCCTGGGGAGGGATGGGTAACTGTAGCTCTCAAACATGACATGAGTCACGTGACATCGATGCTGCTAATCGGAGACCCACACCTGGAGAATCATGGATGTAAATGATTCCAGTCTCAGGCCAGAACCACAGATGCAAGAAATAGAACATTCTTTATCTTTCTGTAACCCAGCTAAAATGGTGTTTGAATCTCTCATCGCCAAGCTGGTGGAAACTTAATCGCAGTTCATTCGGGGTCCAACCTCACCTTCCTCTGGGTTCTGCCTGCATTAGCCTGCTAGGGCTGCCACAACAAAGTACCCCAGACTGGTGGCTTAAACAACAGAAATTCATTTTCTCACAGTTCTGGAGGCTGTGTAGTCTAAGATCAAAGTGTTGACAGGTTGAGCTTCTTCAGAGGCTTCTCTCTGTGGGTCACGGGTGGCCAGCTTCTCTTCACGTGGTCTTTCCCGAGGGCCCATGTATCCCTGGTGTCTCTGTGTGTCCAAATCTCCTCTTCTGATAAGGACACTGGTCATATTGGATTAGGGCACTTCATTTTAACTTAATCGCCTCTTTAAAGGCCCCATCTCAGGGCGCCTGAGTGGCTCAGTCGTTAGACGTCTGCCTTTGACTCAGGTCATGATCCCGGGGTCCTGGGATCGAGCCCCTCATTGGGCTCCCTGCTCAGGGGGAGGCCTGCTTTTTCCTCTCCTCCCACAAGCTCCTGCTTGTGTTTCCTCTCTCGCTGTCTCTCTCTCTCTCTGTCAAATAAATAAATAAAATATTTAAGAAATAAATAAATAAATAAAGGCCCCATCTCCAAATACAGTCCAGTTCTGAGGTACTAAGGGTTACGACTTCAGCCTATGAGTTTTGGCAGAGGGGTGGAGGGTATAATTCAGCCCACAATGCCAGCTAAGATCCAAGGAGTTTTCAAAGATTCAAATGTAGGGATCCGAAGGGGCACCTGCACCCCAATGTTTATAGCAGCAACGTCCACAATAGCCAAACTGTGGAAAGAGCTCAGGCGTCTATCAACACACGAATGGATAAAGAAGATGTGGTTTATAAATACAATGGAATATTACTCAGCCCTCAGAAAGGATGAATAGTTACCATTTACAATGACACCGATGAAACTGGAGGGTATTATGCTGAGTGAAACAAGTCAATCAGAGAAAAACAATTATCATATGGTTTCACTCATATGTGGACTATAAGAAGCAGTGCAGAGGATCATAGGGTAACAGATGGAAAACTGAATGGGAAGTCATCAAAGGGGGAGACAAACCATGAGAGACTCTTAACCATAGGAAACAAACTGAGGGCTGCTGGAGGGGTGGTGGGTGGGGGGATGGGGCAACTGGGTGATGGGCATTAAGGAGGACATGTGATGTGATGAGCACTGGGTATTAGATCCAACTGATGAACTATTGAACTCTACATCTGAAACTAATGATGTATGTATGTAATATGTTGGCTAATTGAATTTAAATTTTAAAAAAAAGAAAAGAAAAATAAATAAAAGAAAATGAAAATAGCCAGGTACCTGGCTGGCTCAGTTGGAAGAGCATGTGGGATTCTTCATCTCAGGGTTGTGAATTTAACACCCATGTTGGGTGTAGAAATTACTAAAAAATAAAATAAACTTGAAAAAAATAGAACGTAAATGCATAATCTAGGGGCAAGAGGTAAAAATATTTCAAAATAAATAAATAAATAAAATGGGGGGGGGGAAGATCCAGGGAGTTTTCATGTTGTCAATGCTAGAGGATTGTAGCTCAACCCTTGGATCTCAAGGTGACCTTCTATCAATGCTGGCCTCTCCTGAGATGCCCTCATTCCCATCTGGTCTTCAGTAGTTAGCCCCTAGAGGACTCACCCAACTTGTTCCTCATCGACAGCTACAAGGCAGCTCGTGTGACATGCTGGGCCACTGGCAGCACCGTGACACGGGCTGAGGCCTTCCATCGCTTCTGTGTGCCCTCTGTGGCCTTCCAGAAATGATTCTACTCCCCCTGTGCTAGGGGCACGGGGCATCTTGCTGAGGCTGTCTCTGGCCTCTCCCACACACACCCTTGAGTCTTACCGCCTAGACTTCACCCTGGACCTGAGCCACAGGTCCACCCTCCTCCCCAGATCAGACGCCTCATCTGGAGTAACTGCCTCCCCACCTCACCGCAGGGCTTGCTGGGCAGTGGGGTGCAAGCAGTCAGGATGCCAAGTCCCCGTCTCAGATGCCACATCTGAGCTCTCATAACTTCCTCTCTCGCAACCCTGAGTCCCACCCCCACCAGGCAGGAAAACCCTTTTTCTGCTCTTGGGGGAGGGAAGCTCTGCTTTGTCTCTACAGGTACTCTCCCTAGCAGACTGTGCTTCAGTAATTTCCACTCTCCTATGCCACAGAAATTTTTTGAATCTCAAACCCTAGCATTGTCTTCTCCCTCCCATCTACCCATCCACTTTTCTGCCAAGAATTCCTCTTCTGATGCAAGACACGCAAAATAGCTAATTGCATTGGGTGGGGGTGGGAAAAGGAAACAGGTCAGTGTTTCAGAACATCCCCTGCCATGTCTGCTAGCTGCTCGTGAAACTGCACCGAACAGGCCCTGTAGCCTCACAGAGGATCATTCATCGGCAGATTAGGCTCTTGCACTGCCTGCCTCATGGAGAAGTGGAACCAGGCAGAACCACATTCTCTTCCCCTTTCCTCCATGGGTGGACCAAGTGCCCTGCTGCTGGCTACTGCTGGCCTCAGAAGAGCAAACAGCCAGCACATTAGCAACACCAGCCCCTTCAGGTAGTCTTCTGAATAACTGCTAAGTGGCTCTTTCTCACCGTGGAGCTGTTAAAAATGTCACAGAGACTCAATGCCCTGAAATTTCCAACTGTTTGGTAGGTAGCCCTGTGGTTGAAAATACAGTATTGCCATATATTCTGGACTACAAGAGAAGCAAACTTACTGGAGCGCCTGGGTGGCTCAGTCGGTTAAGCGTCTGCCTTGGGTTTGGGGCATGATCCCGTGGTCCTGGGATCTCAGGAGGTCCCTGCTCAGCGGGGATCTGCTTCTCCCTCTCCCTCTGCCCCTCCCCCCACACACTCGTTCTCTCTCTTTCTCAAATAAATAAATAAAATCTTTTTTAAAAAATTTACTATAGGTTGTTAAATGTCTTACTGTATAGAATTGGCCAAGTTTTAGTATAGGTGACTACACAGGTTTTCTCCTATTTCATCAGAAGTGAAAGTTTGATTGTGTTTCTTCTATCTTGTAACTATATCCTTTCTTTTTCCTGAAGAGCAAAAGACACAAATATTTTGATGTAAATATGAATATACCTTTCCCCTAAAAGCAGAAATCTAGTCTATTTAGGCAAAATAAGAGATTGTGAGAGTCATGAAATAGCAATGCCCAGAAGCCACAGATAAGTGGATGTGTAAAACCAAGGAAAAAGGAGAATTTTAGATTAGAGTCACAAGGAAAATGATATCATTACTTTCAGTTTTGTAAAGTCTTAAGGGCTTTATTATTAATTTTCCACATTATACTTAAATTTTCATTATTTCAATAAAAATATGAAGTATTCTAAATTTTTAAGTTACTGTATGCTAAATTACTTTGCAAACTCTCATGTACTTTATAAATGTGAGTTACTTTTGTTATTCTTCTTGAGAAACCCACAAAGGAAGTAGAGAAAATCTGTTATATTCCTGTTATGTCCTGAATAACTCTAAGATTAAAAGTCTTGGTTCTATCACAAGACCATCTTTTCTGCTTCTGTGTGGAAATTAAAAAAAAACAAGAAACCATACCAGCAACATCCTCTGATGTCTGTTCACAAAAACAGACTCAGATTGTCCTGATTACAGTTTTTAAATTTAAGTCAAATTTATCCACCCCACATTAATCCTGTCCTTATAATGTTTCCCCTTCCTTTGTAATAAAAGTTTACAAGGGCCAGGTTCAAATGTGACGTCTCTGACTTTTTTATATCTCAAAAGTTCTGGGAGTTAATTTCACCTTATATTAAACCATTTGTAGATTTGGCAGCAACTGTCCGCATGTTAAAGTACTAAATGAGTTTTCATTAAAACAATTCTGTCTTTCTCAAATAAATTTTCAAGTTTCAAAGAATCGATTTGCCTAAGCCAGTTAGGTCAACTAGGTTGTAGCATGGTTTTTAGCAATCTCTGCTCTCTATTCTGAGAGAGTAATGAAAGGAGAAAATGGTCTACAAAGAAATACTCTGTAGCTAGTCCTGTTGGTCCAGAGAGAAAGAGAGAAAGAAGGAAGGAAAGAAGAAAGAAAGAGAGAGAGAGAGAGAGAGAAAGAAAGAAAGAAGAAAGAGAGAAAGAAAGAAAAAAGAAAGAAAGAAAGAAAGAAAGAAAGAAAGAAAGAAAGAAAGAAAGAAAGAAAGAAAGAGAAGGAAGGAAGGAAGGAAGGAAGGAAGGAAGGAAGGAAGGAAGGAAGGAAGGAAGGAAGGAAGGAAGGAGGGAGGGAAGGAGCGAGGGAAGGAGCGAGGGAAGGAGGGAGGGAAGGAGGGAGGAAGGCAGGCAGGCAGGCAGGCAAGCAGGCAGGCTTCACAATGTTGCCACCATTAGGCAAGGAAACATGCTCATTACACACCCAACATCCATTCTTCCCAGGAAGTTCATCCAGCTGAATCCATGTAGACCATCTGCTCCCACGTCATACATCCAGTGATTCATCCTTTCTTTTTTTCTTCTTTCTTTCTTTCTTTCTTTTTTTGGACGTCTCTTTGAGTACTTATCCATTTTTGCCCTTGTATTATGGTTGTGACTGAACATGTCTTTCTTTCAACGGGTGATGAGGTCCTTGTGCACCATAGCCAGATCCTGCATCAATCCCTGAACAATGCCTTAAGAGTATAATAGATATATGTATAGACAGAATAAATGAATGAGTGAGCGAGTGATTACATGAAATTCTAGTACATATTCTATTAAATAAACACATATAATATCAGTATACATTGTGATTAAGATGCAAAGAGGAAAGTGAATCATAACAATTATACTACAGTAACAAATAAACAAAAACATCTTTTAAAACATTTAGGAGACTTCTTTTGTTCAAATTTGGATAATGTAAATCCTCATTAAGAGGTCACTTCCTCATTGTTTTGTGATGAAACATGAGTGCAATTTCCCGTCCCCTCACTAGGGTTAGTTTCTCATCTCGGTGCAAGCAGATTTATCCAGCTCCGCAGTGGACAAGATCGTCACCCCCAAGAAACATGGGTAAGTGTATGATTAAACAATAAAATAAGATTTTTATGTAGATGACATACTTTGGCATGATTGTCAGTAATGTTCACAACCTTTTATCGAGTTTAGGCTATATGAATGCAATGAAGCAGAACTTTGTAAGAGAGAAAGAAATGAGACTGACACATGGTTTCCTCTTCTCTGAGCAGTGGTAAAAGGATGTCAAAAATGATATTTAGAAAGAGTTAGGTAAAACTACCGATATGCAAAAGAGGAATTTTTATGCTCCGTTCCCTTTTCAGGAAACCTCATATTGGCAAACTGAATTGTTTGTGAAGAAATCTACCAGCTCCCAACTGTAAAGTCATCCTGTGCCATTTCCTGGTTGGTACGATGGTCTCATGATACTTTTTATGTCATCAGAAGTAATGTGAAATTTGGAAATAGGATTTCCAGTATTAATAAGTATTAAGTCATAATTCTTACTTAAAAAGTGGCTATCAGTATCTGGCACATAGTAGTCTTAATAAGCAGCTATTAAACCGATCAATGAAGGGAAGTAAATGTTTCCTATAACCTCTAGGAAAACATTGTCATCAATGATTTGTACTATTCGAGGACCTGGTTAATAATAGATATATTTTAATACACTGGGGATTATCTTCTTTTGGCATTTGGTAAAAATTCAAGTCAAAATTAGAAACTTATCCAAATTTCTCAACACTGGTTCTAAAAACAATTTTGTCAAAATTTTGTTAAAGTAGTAAAAATGATATCTGAAAAGAGGTATGAATAATAAGAACTATGTATTCCATTAAAATCTCAAAAGCAAAAAAAAATCTCAGATTCACACAAATTAATTCAACAACTATTATCTGCAGAGCTTGGTATCATATGTGAGATGTTGCTGTACAAATTACACTCTGAGTGCCCCTGGGGTCTCCACTATGTTCTGGGTAGATGACCAAATGTGATCTCCTCTCAGGACATGTAGGGGATAGCAGAGGATACCTGCAGACTAGCAGTGTGTCATTAGAACAGTACTCTCATCCAATACATAGTGAAGGCCTCCCATGTGCCGTGAACATTATGTGTGTTCTCACTTTGTTGTCACGATAACTCTCTAAAGTGAGTGTTAAATTTACCTGTGAAGACTGAAACTTAGAGAAGAAGCACCAGGGTCACAAACCCCCCAAAGGCTGTGAGAGTCTTTCAAAAAGGCTCCAGAGCCACACGCATAACGACAGCCTCATTACCACTGCTTCTGTTATCCAAGAGAGGACACTCTATCTGCTTCATCAAACTATTTGATCTTGTGATGGTTTTAGTCAAGGCGGGAAATGTTTTTACAGAGAAAGAAATTCATTCCATTGAGAACTTTATAAATCCTCCTAAAATTATGTTTCTTTTATCCATCCTTTTTTCTTCCTTAAAAGAAAAGATGCATACTTATTAAGATGAATAGAGGAGGAAGGGGCACCCACTGCCGCCCCACCCCCGACCCCTGCCTTGACCTCTCAGTCCTGGTCCCAAGGAAGGATATTTTCATGGTTGAATTGTGTTCTTCCCAGACACGTGAGCCTAGTGATAGGTGGGACCCTGTGTAGCCATCGGAGCAGAGTTCCATCCTCCGTAGCTTATTCAACCCTTTGTGCATCTCAGACTTTTTTCTAGTGTCATTTTCTACCTTCACTTTTATCCTTTAGAGGTCCCTTTTATGAGGATTTGGGGGGTCAGTTTTCTCAGTGGTAGTTTATCTTAAACTGTCCTTAATTTTGCTTTGGTTTTGACATTTAATTCCATTGGGTATATAATTATAGGATGACATAAATTTTCATAGCCATTTGGAAATATCAACCCACTGTCTCTTGGTCTCTGTTATTACTTCTGTGAAGTCCTTTGTCACTCTACAGTTCATTCTTTGTAGGTACTCCATTTTTTCTCTCTGGCCCTTTTTTTTCTTAGTCTTGGATCAGCAGATTCATTGCAGTGTGTCTAAGTGAATGTAGATTTCCATCTTTGTTTTTAATCCTATTTGGGATTTGCTGGGTTTCATAAATCTGAGGATTCCATGTCCTTCATCATCTATGCTAGACAGCTGTCAGTCATTATCTTTGCAAACATTCCCTATTTTCTCTCTTCTGTCTCTTATGGAACTCTAATTAAACATATGCGGACCTTTTCGCTTTATCCTCCATGGCTCTTTGTTTTTTTTCCCATCTCTTTAACACCCTGATAATTTTGTATGATTTCCTTAGATCTATCTTGCAGTATGCTAGTTTTCTCTTCAATGAGTTTAAATTCCTTCCTTTATTTCTTATTTTTAAAAAAAGATTTTATGTATTTATTTGAGGGAGAGAGAGAGTACGAGAGGGGTGGGGGAGGATCAGAGGCAGAGGGAGAAGCAGGCTCCCCGCTGAGCAGGGCTCGATCCCAGGACCCTGGGATGATGACCTGAGCCCAAGGCAGACGCTTGATCAACTGAGCCACCCAGGCGCCCCTCCTTTATTTCTTATTAAACATACTTGTTTTGTGTTGTATATCTATTAATTTTATTCTAAAGCTCTTGTGGATCTGCTACTCATCTTCCTCATTTTTTGATGAATCTTACAGTGGTTAATTTGTGTGTGTGTGTGTGTGTGTGTGTGTGTGTGTGTGTGTGTTTTAATGAACTCATATTTGTTAGAACTCTGTGAGGATTTTTTTTTATTTAATATTTTCTATTGAAATATAGTTGACACACGATGTTCCATTAGTTTCCAGTGGACAACATAGTGATTCGATAACTCTATACCTTATTCTATGCTCACCGCAAGTGTAGCTGCCCTGTCCCCATACAACACCATTACAGTATCATCAACTATATTCCCTATGCTGTATCTTTTATCCCCGTGACTTATTCATTCCTTAACTAGAAGCCTGTGTCTCCCACTCCGCTTCACCCAGCTGGCTCACCCTCGTGCCCCCTCCCTTCTGGCAACCATCCATTCCTTCTGAGAGAATTCTTTGAAGCCTAGGTTGAGAGAACTTTCCTCAAGGGATGATTTGTATTTACTTCTTCCAGGTTCCTAGGATATTTGTTTTTTCATATGGCAAACTTTCATTTTTGGCGAATTCATTTTCATATTGTTTATATTATTTATTGTTTGCTTTGGTTTCTATGAATTTCTTTTTATATGTGAGAAAAGAAGTAAAATCTTATCAGTTCTTAAGAAGGTCTATATGCTCCATCTGCAGGTAATTTAGATGATGGTTGGCTGTCAAGATTCTTTATAGCTCATCCCACAGAGCCTTTGATTCTACTTTCTAACTTTGTAATTGCAATATAACATACATGCAGAAAAATGCACATGTCCTAAGTGTACAGCTTGATGAATGTCTACAAACTGAACACGTTCATGGAATGAACACTCAGAGCAAAACCAGAATATGACAAATTCTCAGAAGTCTCCCTCATGCCCTTTTCCAGTCATTACCCGGCCCCTCCCCCAAAGTAACCACTACCTGACTTCTTTTTTTTTCTGATATTTAAATGTTTAATATGATACTTTATAACCAAATTAAACAAGGGTTTGTCCATCTAATGTGCAGCAAGCCAATTAAAACTGTCACTGAGTTTTGCAGTGAAGAAAGGTAGGGTATTTATTAGTGTGGCACCACCCAGAAGAATGGGGAGCTAATACTCTAGAGTCCTGAGCTCCCCAATGGCTGGCAAGTGAGGGCTCTGAAGGGTAAAATTTGGGGCAGGGGTCTTTGAGGAAGTGGGTATCATTGAGTGGAGGCCTATGAGATCGTGCTAGCAGAGGTCTCCTGAGAAGGTGGACACTGTTTTGTTTTGTTTTTGTTTTTAAAGATTTTATTTATTTATTTATTTATTTATTTATTTATTTATTTATTTTTAGAGAGAGAGAGAGAAAGAAACAGCATGAGAGGGGAGGGAGTGAGAGGGAGAAGCAGGCTCCCCGCTCAGCCAGGAGCCCGATGTGGGACTCGATCCCAGGACTCCGGGATCATGACCTGAGCCGAAGGCAGTCACTTAACCAACTGAGACACCCAGGCGCTCTGTTTTGTTTTTTTTTTAAGATCTTATTTATTATTTGAGAGAGAGAGAGTGAGTGGTGGGCAGGGGGAGAGGGAGAGAGAGAAGCAGACTCCCCACTGAGCAAGGATCCCAACATGGGACTCAGTCCCAGAACCCTGAGATCATGACCTGAACTGAAGGCAGATGCTTAACCCACTGAGCCACCCAGGGGCCCCAAAGGTGGACACTACTGAGTGGAGGCCCATGAGGTCTTGTTAACGGGTGCTCTGATCTTGCTTCATCTGGCCCCCTGAAGGTCCTTTCCATCTCAGGAGACTTAGATTCTGAAAAACATCTTTATTCCTTCTGTTAGAGATTTCATTTGGTAAATTTAGTAATTATATATTTAAGGTAGTGCTGATTAACTACTTGTAAGTTAATGGGGTTGCATTCCTACAGGCTGCCTAGCGGGCCCTGCCATGCCCACAGGTGGTATAACCTCTAGGGTTCATTCTTTTTCTTTAAGATTTTATTTATTTATTTGAGAGAGAGAGTGAGCGAGAGAGAGGAAGAGAGAGAGAGCACGAGCGGGGGAAGTGTAGAGGGAGAGCAAGAAGCAAACTCCCCACTAAGCAGGGAACCTGATGCGGAGCTCCATCCCAGGACCCTGAGCCACCCAGGCGCCCCTCTAGGTAGGGTTGGTTCTTGCATCTGGACTGGCAAGATGGATGCCGGCTTCAACAACACATGACTTTTGCAACAATGCAGACATATCATGCTACATATATATCAATCTCACAGTTGGTCTTATCTACATTTTCTTCCTTACCACATTATGAATGGTGAAAGATAATTAATTTCAACCTTGAAATAGTTCACAGAGGATTCCTGAAATCAACAATAGACTCCTCGAAGCTCAGCCTCATGAATCTTAAGAACTGGGAAATTGTTTTGAGTGTGGTAGCAGGATATATGCTCCTTTTAGCCATCTATTTCTCAAATCAAGTGCAGGAAAAATTAGAGCCTGTCTAAGTAAATCCGATACATTATCCATTATAGAAAAGAAATCTATGGGCACATAACAACACATTGTTACTAAGTGTGAGGACATGATGTGAGATGATGATTTTTACAAGTTTATTTGAAGCCTGTGTAGTCTAACAGACAATACGCAAGTGATGTTTTCTAGAAAACATGTGGTCACTTTCTATTCAATTTACAGAGATGATTATTCACAAATTATTTTCTTTAATTAGATCTGTTATTATGGCTAGAAGACTTGTACTAATCTATTGGTGCTAGTATTTCAGTAGAAAATAGAAAATAATTCTCTTCTTTCTCGACAAAGCTGGTCTGCATTGCTACAAAAATACCTCAGCTTTCTAAGGCATTTTTATGCAAAAGGCAGAAAGCAAAATGGTTAAGAGTCAAGAGGCTTTATTTAACATTCCAACCTAGGATTGTGGCCAGAGTTCTACCAATGATTAAATAGGTATTTCCAGGGTAATGGCTTAATATATGGCTCAATTCTTTATTTGTAATATAAGGTTATAATAAATAGCACAGAATTGTAGTAACACATAAATTATAAAAAATATGCATGCCATTTTAAATGGTGCCTAGCACATAGAAAGCCTTTAATAAATGGACCCCTGCTCTGATTTCTAACAGTGTAGATTAACTTTACCTACTTTTTAATCAGATAGTATATATTCTTCTGTGCCGGCCTTTTTCTGTCACTCTGCCTTGTGTTTCTGAGCTTCAACTGTGTTATTGTACGCAGCAATAATTTGTGCATTTTCATTGATGTATAGATTTCAATTGTGTTAAAATTTACTTATCCATTTACTTCTCTATTCTACTACAAGTGCTCATTCCACTTGGGGGATATTACAAATAACGCTACTATGAATATCCTAATTCTAACCCACACCCTTCAGTAAACACCTGTATGTACTTCTGTTGACCATATACCTAGAAATGGAATTGCTAAATCACACGGTATACGTAAGTGTCAAAACAATTTTCCAACCAACAGTATATAAGAGTCCCAGGCGCTCTACATCCTCACCACAACTTGGTAATTTCTTTTTTCATTTTATTTATTCAGGGGGGTGTATAGTTATATCTTGTTGTGGTTTTAGTTTGAATTCCCTTGATGACTGACGAAGTTGAGCACATAGATTCAGCACGAGTTCATGGCTGGTGTGCAGATCGCAGGACTAAACTAAGAGTGTAGACTCAGTCCCCATTCCCGAGTGAGGACCAGCCAGAAGCCATGAATACTCAGGGATTTTTCATCATGGCTCCTCACGGAAACTTGCCAACTTCCCCTGCTGTCTGCAAGGAGCTGTCCAGTTTGTTGTTTCTTATGTTTATTTTTCTAATTCACCTTTTGTGTGAGAGCAGAGGCTCCAGGATCCCCACACCTGTGGGATATAGAGAACCACTTCCTGCCTGTGTGTGTCTGAGCTCTGTCTCCAGCTTCTCTGCATTAGAGGCTCTAGTTACTTCTTCCAATCCACATATGCCTCCAGGACATCCAGAGTTTTTTGCTCACCTACCTTCCTGATCTCAGCTCCCACTTCCTTTTTTCCATCACAGTTTTGTTTTTTTTTTTTTCCTCTCTGGAAGTTTCACCTATTGATTTAAAAGGTTGTTTTCTCACATTTTGTTCATATTTCTAGGTGTGGTAAAACAAGAAGATTTGGGGAATTTTAGTTCTCCACTTTGTTTTAAGAATGACATATAAATAGGTACTCTGAACATGGTTTTTTCTTCTAGCAGAACTCTTGTGACTTGCGGTGGCAAGGCCTCTGTGGTGCTCAGGCTCACTCACACTAGGAAATGGGTGGTTTTGGTGTCATCAAGCACACAACAAGAAGACAAATCTTTTGTTCTCTGCATAGTTACTCTACAGAGGGTCCTGTGACGCTCCCTGTCACATAAATCATCCAAAGCACTAATAGGCCTCGCTAGCAAAGGAATAGAGACAGAAGTATTTCTCTACTCTACTATGAAGAGAAGAATGGGTTCTCTGTTCCTATGTGAATCTATAACATCAGACCTTTAAAAAACTAAGCTAATAAACAATCAGGTACAAAGGTAGACGCTGATGATGACAAGATTTTGCCCAGAATTAAGAATATTCTGCCCTCTCTTTCACAAAAGTACAGGAAAGATAATGTGCCCATGAAGGAAGCGAAGGAAAAACAAAAAGAGGCAGTGTTTCTAATTATTTATGAAGTTTTAGCAAGCTGCTATATTTGAAAATATTTCACTTTATTACATTTCTTGTGACAATATTTTCTTGGCTAATAAGCGGATAGTGAAAGTGCCTCATACCTAGATTGCATACAAAATTAAACATTTGAAATCATATAACTATACAGTTTATCATACAACTCAAAAGCATTTACTGATTACAAACAAATCATTACATTTGCCATTTTTATTAGCTCTGAAATTAACGTTGTAACTTTAGCTTTGTGATCATGTCCAGTGAGAAATAGAATTCCCTCTAATCTATCACCTTGTGGGTAATTCTTATTTGAAATAGAGTAAAATTTCTCAGCTTGATTTCATTCACTGAAGTCAATTAAATAATTTCCCTTTTTAAACACCTTCATTGTAATTTAATACATTTTTGATATCTTCAAGAAATGAAATAAAAGAAGATTGTTTCAAAAGCATGATGCATCTGCTAAACATCTAAACTATTCTAGTTCATCTTTCATTACAGAAACAAAGGCATGGTAAAAAGAGATGTTAATCTCTGTGAAAACAAAGCCTTCTATATTCATGTGTGCACCAATCTCCCGAGTTTTGTGAAGAGAAACAAAATGGGGACAACACTCTGCGGATGCTGAGGGATGACCCCGTTGGTCCCTGAGGGTTCTTCATCAGCATTCTGTGATAATAAGAACGTGGACTTCTGCTCGTCAAAATCCACTGGCCATTGTGGCTAACTGTCAGGAGGCTGGATTCTGACTTCCAACCATTGATATCTTTGTGAAAATTGGTCTACATCCACCCTTTAAAAGCACCGATGAATGAATCAGAACTTTTGAAAACAAAGAAAAATGGACACATTTTAGTAAAAAAGATGTTAAAAACAAACTGGAAGGAGGCAAAACTGACCTTGCTATTTACCTTCTGAGAACAAATGTAGTTGCCACCTTCATACGAGAAAATGAACAGCACATGTATTGAAGAACAGCACGACCTGGATCACTATTTATTTCCGATTGTTTACATCTTTGTGGTCATAGCCAGTGTCCCAGCCAACATCGGATCTCTATGTGTGTCTTTTCTGCAAGCAAAGAAGGGGAATGAGCTAGGAATTTACCTCTTCAGTTTATCACTCTCAGATCTGCTCTACACATTAACTCTCCCTCTATGGATTGATTACACTTGGAATAATGACAACTGGACCTTCTCTCCTGCCTTGTGCAAGGGGAGTGCATTCTTCATGTACATGAACTTTTACAGCAGCACGGCCTTCCTCACCTGCATCGCCGTCGATCGGTACTTAGCTGTGGTCCACCCTTTGAGGTTTTCTTTTTTAAGGACAAGAAGATTTGCCTTCATGGTCAGCCTAGCCATCTGGGTATTGGAAACCATATTCAATGGTATTATCCTGTGGGAAGATGAAACAACTATAGAATATTGTGATGCCAAGAAGTCTAATTTTACTTTATGCTACGACAAGTACCCCCTGGAGAAGTGGCAAATCCATTTCAACTTCTTTAGGACATGTACGGGGTATGCAGTACCACTGGTCATTATCATGATTTGCAACCAGAAGGTCTATCAAGCCGTGCAGCATAATCAAGCCACGGAAAACAGTGAAAAGAAGAGAATCATAAAACTCCTTGCTAGCATCACATTGACTTTTGTCTTGTGTTTTACTCCCTTTCATGTGATGCTGCTGATTCGCAGCATCTTAGAGCATGATGTGAACTTCAGTGAACTTATCTTTAAAGACCATAAGTCTGGGAAGCAGACTTATAAAATGTATAGAATCACGGTTGCATTAACAAGTTTAAATTGTGTTGCAGATCCAATTCTGTACTGTTTTGTCACTGAAACAGGAAGATCTGATATGTGGAATATATTAAAATTCTGTACTGAGAAGCTTAATAACACAAAAGGACAAAGAAGAAGCATACTTTCTATGTCTACCAGAGACACTGTGGAATTAGAAATCCTGGAATAGAAGCAAAGATTTTTTTTAAGGTACACAGTATCATATCATCAAGATTACATTTAGAAGAGGAAATCAAGCATAGGAGGAGACGAAGTGTTCCAATTGAATATTTTAATCCTCTTCAGTGAAAATCTTTTAGAAGTGTACTGTATGGTTCCCTGAGTTTTATTAAATTGAATATTAAACAAAATTTGATATTATCCTAATGACTCTAGATCATTATTATCGATGGCAAATGGTTTCTTTTGTTTGGTGTTTTTTTTTTTATCCATGCTATAACCTTTTAGAGGTTAGTAGATGTATGGAACTCTGTGTCCTTGAATCAGTGAGCTTTGTGTCTGGTTTTCATGATTTTTGTCACTCTTTCATGGATTTCAGACCACCAACTGTCACTTTTCTCAATTGTGTGTATCTGTCTCCGACAACCTCAACTACTACATACTGCTTCTATTCTTCTCATTAGGTAACAAATATTTATTGAGCCCCCTCTATGTACTAAGCTTTGTGTTAAGTACTAGGGTTTCAGAAGAAATGGTCTCATGAAGTCTTATGAAGCTTACATCAGTTTGGAAACCTGATAAGACTTTTTATAAAGAAAAAGTAAATAGGAGTCTGAAGGCCTCTTCCATGATATAAAGCTATGAGCTACATGAACGCTCTTTCAGCTGCTCAGAGACCTTCTTTAGTTTCTTTAAAATCATAATTTTTTTTTAAATTACAGTTGAGCACAACATAGCTGAAATTACCAGAAGTTTAATGTCTAGACAAAAAGACATATTATAGACAACTTATTCCATTAAATCTTACAGTCGGGGACTTCTTTTTGGACTTAGAATATTTAGAGACTCTTGATAGAATATATTCTTTCATGTTTATATTTTTTCATTGTGGAAATTACTCTGCCTAGTTTTAAGCAGGCATTCATTAAGTAAACATTTTTATGAACCAGAGTATTTTTCCAGATTTTTAAGGATTTTTTTTTTTTTTATCATACACTACTCCTCTCCTTTCTCTTTCCTGTCTGTTTCCTATCTGTTCCTTCTACTTCCCCTCCCTGCAAAATGATCTGATAGCAAATGTCTTGGTACCATGTTGTGCCTTCACATTAGAAAACAAACATCCTGGGAACAAGAAAGACTGTATCTTTTCAATAATAAAATCAGTGAGTACACAAACTGACTACATTTTCTATTAAGGTTTTCTGTGATGGTTTAGGTACACAAGAGAAAACCACCTTGCTTTGAGGTCACTTGTGTATTCTCTGTTCTTTGTATTTTTCTGATCATAAATTTTCTGGAGAATTAATAGATTCTGTCTGGTCACACTGAGATACATTCACATATGCTTAAAAGCTAAAGATACACCATTAAAATGAAGAGTAATCAAAATAGTTTAGGCTGTTTGATTAATTATTGATAAATTATTGGCAGGCTGTAAGTTGAATACTTGTAAAACTAAGAGATCCAAACACAATTTTGCCCACATCTGAAAACCTAGATGCTGATTAAATGTCTTGTCCAAGATCATACAGTTAGTTGGAAGCAGAGCCAGGATTGAACCCCAAAATCCTGATTTCCCTCCAGAGTTGCTTTTCCTCCTTTATGTTTATTTTTTTGTTATTTGTTTTTAACATCTCTACCCTTTCTTTCTTTAGGGATGCAAAAGGTTTACATGCATGAAGAATTGTTCAGGAGAGTCATTGGACTTAGATCAGGATAAGGGGGGAAGGAGAGTTGTTTTATTAGTGAAAGCCTCTGGAAATATAATAAATCATATGGATAGTAACTAAGCTCATCTGTTACAGAGACCTGGTTAAGACTTTGCCTCAGTTGGTTATATAAAGAGATGGAGCAAATACAAATTCATGGCACCCTTAATAAGAATGTCCTACCTAATGATTAACAACAGGATCACTGATTTAGAATGTTGTAGGATAGGTTAAAAATGAACCAGGCCGCCAAAACCTTCAAGCAGCCTATCCATCCTGTCTGAGCAGGGCCAGTCTCAGAGAACCCACGGTGGCGGGATGCTGTCCTGATTTCAGGGCAAAGCACTCTAGATATGATCTAAAATTTTCTACAGTCCCAACATTGGAAAGTTAATCCTTCAGTTTTGAAAAGCTTTTCCAGTTCCTAATTACAGTCCTCCACTAACATGTAAGTATGTCTGGAGGGAGAAAGACCCTACAGCTATTATCACCTGGGACTTGTTGGCCGAAGACCCAGACTGGAACACCACCGACCACCCACTGTTTGACCTTGAAGAACTTTGTGTTCTCGCTAAGGCTCAGTTTCCATACACTGCAGGGGCAAGCGTAACACTTGCTTTTAACAAGTAGGTGTGAAAACCATTTGGTAGAAGGTGATGAGATTTCTAGATGTTCATTATTAGTTATTCTGATCTTTATCAGGATTAGTGGGCAGCTACCCAAGAGATAGAGAAGTCCCCAGGACACTGGGGTAGGAATGTGGCAACGTGAGCTGACAGGAGCTGGCCCGAGCACATCACTGCTGGGGTTACTTTTCCGGGGGGCTAAACACATCCCTTAAGGTAACTTAAGGGCCTCCATTTTCTCTGGCTCTGTGGCACATTCTCAATAGTGCCTGTTCCAGGGAGTTCACAAGGTTGAGGAGATACACACTGTGGACATCACCATGAATAGAGGGGTGGACACCCATTTTTAATTTGTTTAAGTTTCTGACTTTTAATTTCCTTATTCAGATTTGTTTATTTATTTATTCATTTTAGAGCGAGAGGAAGGAGCATATGTGCAGGGAGTGGGGGAGGGGCAGAGAGAGAGAGAGAGAATCTCAAACAGACTCTCCGCTGAACGGGGAGCCCAACATGGGGCTCAATCTCATGACCTTGAGGTTATGACCTGAGCCAAAATCAAGATTCAGACGCTAAACTGACTGTGCCACCCAGGCGCCCCTATTTCTTAATCTAATGAACTCAGTTAGACATCTTAGATAGGCCAGTGAGGAAACTGAGCACAGGTTTTTAAAACCTCCATTTTTCCTACCTCATCTGAAGAAGGTTTGTGAGTGAAGGAGAAGTGAAAACACATCAAAAATAACCACCTCGTTTAGATCAAATGATACAGCCTCATCTCTGTAGGGGCAACCCGAGCAAATCAGCTTCCTCAACCTCATTTATTCCATTTTCTCTTTTCAATTTAAGCCATAAATTCTCCCCAAGACATTATGTTTCCATTCTTTAATGTTAGGATCAAATAAACAATTATTTACCAATTGCCTCTGTTGACCTTGTGAACTTGACTTACTTATTTTGAATTATGCAGTACCAATTCTAAAATAGAATCTGTGGTGCATGGCATGTAAGTATTTCTTTTTCCAACACTTTTATCTCGCCCTGGGCTTCCTTTAGTCCAGCCACCACTGTCATCATTCTGTCATTTATGCATGGGGCCTCTGTTCTTCCCTGGCTAAACCCATCCCCAGGTTGCTATGGGAACACAACAGCTACTGTTAACACCCTGACCCAACAAGGCCTTTGTGATAATAGACTTCTTTGTCTAAATCCATCGGGTGACCCTGCCATGAATCGGTAGGCTGTTCCTCCAACAGACACACCCATACACAAATAACGCATGTTCACCGACACAAACAACCTGCTCCATATCACAAAAACAAACCAACAAAAATTCCTGGGATCTTTTAGCACATGTTTGTACTGTTGCATAAGATGCCCAATACCAACTAGGAGAACACATATTACCTACTTGCACCTTGTGGGTGTTTTCATTTTGTTGTTTACTAGATCAGCAGTCGGGGGGACATTGTTGAGATCCTCCCTGCCTATCCCTACCTCCTTTCTCTTTCCTTCAGCCAGAAGTGGCTACTAAGGACTATTCTGGAAAATAATATTCTGGAAAAATCCAATTCTGACTTGGTTGTTTTATTTACATCTTCTGGGCAGACAATTATGGGGGAGAAAAACAGGAGGTTAATTTAAAGGAAATGAAGAATGTCCTCTGTTGTTCTTTGTTCATAATATAAACACCTGATTGGATTCAACTTAAAAAAAAAAAAAGGTTGACCATTCATTTCTTTTATTCTTTGGCATTTCGTACAGCTTAAAGATGGAGCACAGAGTGATTAAGTTCATGTTATTTAGTTGCATTAGCTGAATGCCCCTTGTTTGCAGGAATAAGCAATGGCAAAATTGGGTCAACCTTGGGTGAGGGAGAAGAAAGCCATTCAAGAATTCAGCTTCCTTCTCCGAAGATCCTTTTTTTGCGACATCATCCGTCCCTGGCCAAGAAAAATCACACAGAGGCCTTGCCTGTGGCCACTAGATGTCGATCATGTTCTATTTAGAACCTTGTAGTTTCCCAGCTAACCGCCACTCCCAAAGAGTGAAGTAGTGTAATGTGATTTCTATCCAAGAAACAAGAAATACCCCTATAAATTAGGAATGAAAGTGAAATTCAGTTCGCATCATTTGTTTCTCTGCTTTCTGGAAAGCTCAGTAATCATCAGGTAATTTCACTTGGTTTAAACTCCATGTATCATTTTATTTTATTTTTTATTTTTTATTTTTTTTGCCCCTTAAAATAAGTTTATTTAAGTACAAAGAGCGAAAGAAAAATAGAAGCGGCTGTGCGGGGCCTTCCCAGGCCAGTGCGACATCCCCAGGGTCCATGTATCATTTTCGCATCATTTTTTCCAGCACCTCAAATTGGTCAGTCCACATGGAAGAGAACATAACTGTGTAATTTCTGCAGGATGTGGATACAACATGGATAACTGATCCTTGTTTGCTTATCTGACCCATGTAAGAAAATACCCACTGCCTTTCACATAAGTAGAAACAAAATATTTGAGCTATCAGAAGTTTGCTATTTTGGGCACTTGGGTGGCTCAGTCGGTTAAGCGTCTGCCTTCTGCTCAGGCCATGATCCCAGGGTCCTGGGATCGAGCCCCGCATCGGGCTCCCTGCTCAGCAGAGAGCCTGTTTCTCCCTCTCCCTCTGCCTGCCTCTCTGCCTACTTGTGCTCTCTCTCGATCTCTCTGTCAAATAAATAAATAAAATCTTTAAAAAAAAAGTTTGCAATTTTGTCTACTGTGATAAAACTATTATCTATGAAATTCAAGATGTAATTCAATATATGTATGATTTTCAATTTCAAATTTATTATTGTTATATCTCAGCACTAAAAATGAATCTGTTATTTTGAATTGTTTGAATCTGTTCCTCCCCCAAAGAACAGTAATGAGGTCATAATTTACCAGCATTTGCATATCATTAAACATTATAATGGCCTGTGATCTGTTTCTTCTGCCTATAATTTTCTTAAGTCCTTTATGAAACACCAGTGGATTTTTACACATTTAGGAATAGGTTATGATTCCTCAAATGATGTTGCAATTATGTGTTCAAAAAGCAAGCCAATAAAGAAATGAGCTAGGGAAGTCTCCATATTGTTCGGTGTAAGCTTGAGAATAAAAATATAAATTTTGTTATCTAGGAAATGTGTGCTCAACTAATTTCAAATCAAATACAATCAAGAAATCTTGCTCGACAATGATTTGACTTGCCAGTGCTATGAAAAATATTAACATGAGCTCTCGGCATTTCATTGATCTTTGTTGGATGTGTAATTGAACTCATAAACATCCTTCTAAAAGAAATCTTTTCAAAATTATTGTAAAATCTCTGGTCTTGGCTCCAAGACTATTGACACTTACTTACAAATGGATTAACTTGGAAACCCTGATTTCATTTCACAGTTAATTATATCACATCAAAGGATTAAAATAATGAACTAAAAAGTGCCTCTGCAGATATGCCCCAGAGAGGGGTACCATGAGCCTTTGGAAGGCTGCACATGAATGCCAGATTCATTAGGTTCTATTAGTATTTTTAAAAACACTGATAAAATATTGATTTAAAAATATTGGTAACTAAACACTATCGTCTCTCATGCCATTCACCCTTTCATGGAATTGACACTAGCTGAGGCTAAGGAATGCTGTTGTGAATCTTCAGGGCAATGCCTTCAGTGTGTCCCTGGCAGTTCACCAGAGAACGGAAAGTGTGACCTCTGTGTTCAAAGGGACTACAGGAAAGGCAGACCCACTGCATTGTAGCATTTGCCGCATCTTCCCTGGATTAAAGGATTGCCAAAGCAAAGCAGGGTCTGAGAGAGGCAGAGACTCTCCTTCTTGGTCTACAGATCTTATTCTGACCCCTAAAAGGACTACTTGTAAAGGGTGTCCTCACTGGTGATCAGGATTGTTTGTTGAGTGAATAAATAATAAATCAATTAATGGAGGGAACCAAGAATGGTACAATTTCACCCTTTGTCCTAACCCTGGAGTTGAGTATCTGAAATCCTTGGAACAACCCCAGTGATATTTGGGGTTGAAAAATTTTAAGATTATATGGGAAAATAAGCTTAAGGAGAAAGAGTTTCAAGAAAGCCTTAGTTAACATTTGTTATATTTGTTAAAACAGAAACAGATAGGGGCGCCTGGGTGGCTCAGTTGGTCAAGTGTCTGCCTTCGGCTCAGGTCATGATCCCAGGGTCCTGGGATGGAGCCCCACGTCTGGCTCCCTGTTCAGCGGGGAGCCTGCTTCTCCCTCTGCCTGCCACCGCCCATTCTTATACTCCCTCTCTCTCTATGTGTCTCAAATAAACAAATCTAGTCTTTGAAGAAAAAAAACAGAAGCAGATATTATCAATGACATTTTACTCATCTCAAATTGATAAAAACAGGAAGTGTCATGTTGATCTCCATCTATCATCCCTGACTCAAGGAATTTTAGGATGTTCATTCCCTAAATTTTTAGTAAGATGTTAAAAAATTGACTTGATCTTATTGCAGCCTCTACAATGGCATGAGTCTGTTCACTGATTCAGTGCTAAAAAAAATATTGCTGCCTTTTCTTCAAGTCTATTTAATTTTAACTCCCAGCCCAGACACCGCCAAGCTATAGGAAATTCCATCCCCGTCATTCCCGGACTGCCCTCCTCTTCCAGGTTTATACCAGAATCAGGGAGGTTTACATGATGCTAAGAAAATAGAGGACGCTAGCAATCACCAGGGACGTTATCTAAGCCGTCATGGTCCTTTGCACCTCACTGGTTCTTTGCTGCCTCCCTGACTATCCTGGGGGATAGGGCTCATTGACAAGACTGCGTAGAAGCCGGCTAATGACCCAGATGCCTGTGCATCAGGTTGATTGACATTCCCTTCAAAATCCGTGTAGTTGGCTTCCGGAGTGCTGCGTGCACCTGAGTTAAGCCAATCAAAGCAGCCCAATGCCCTGGACCAATGATGGGTTGAGTGGTGGGCACGTGACCTAATCTGCTTGTAATGCTGGAACAAAGGCTCTTGCTTTTGCTCTGGATGATATGCTCCGCGGATGAGGTGATGGAATCTCAGTGGCCATCTTGTGGTTATGAAATAACCGTCACATGGAAGAAAGAAGAATTCAGGGAATCACAGAGCCCTGGAGCTGGGTCCCATGATGTGATGAGTCTCTGCGCATTGCAGCTACATGAACCAAATAAGACTCCTTGTCCTTCAAATCAATCGGAGTCAGGTTTTTTTTCCTTTTTAAAACCCCAAAATTTTGGAACATGAAGAGAGGATGATGATGTCAGATTGTTGAAGAAGCAGGGCTGAGAAGGTTTGGAGAGGGCAATGAGGACTCATGTAGCCAGTGAAGTTAGCAGCCCTTGTTAGTAAACGGCAGCAAAATAATTGTTTAAACTGTTTCTTGCTACAACCTGGGACTCAGAAAATGCCTACCAAGGCTCTCATATCAGCGGATTGCTAAAAAAATAAAATAAAATAAAATAAATCAAGACATTGGAGTTTTTGAGCTTCTTTTTACAGGCTTTGATAAGGTTCTGCAAGAGAAAGGTAGAATGATTCAATTTTTGTGAGACCTTTCCTGATATGTTTTCAAATCTAGTAAATACCGCTGCCCTGAGGGGCCCATGCACTGAAGCAATGTGTTTTCGTGCTTCAGGAAAAGGGTGAATTTTAGCTAGAAAAAAGAAGTCAATATTATTTGTGAGCCACTAATCAGCAGAGTCTCAAAAGCTAGACATTATGGAGAAAGAAAAGAATTTTTAAAACTCCTTGGGCTCACATTTCATATGAAGAACCAGACTGGGTGACTTAAACTTGGAGTCTTCAAGAAGCCAAGGGAAGCGAGGACCCAGGATACAAACACAGCTCTTGTTATGCAAAAAAAATTAAAGAAGCCTGGCCTCCTGACCCCAGTGGACTATGGGGAGGAGACAAGGAAGAATTAAAATAAATACATCGGAGACAAATGTTGAATCTCATGATCTGAGGAGCAGTAGGAACTTCCAGAGTGGGTAGGGGAGAATAGTCAATGTTGGTAACCTGCTTTCCCTACAGGCAGCTGCAAGCCTCTGGGGAAAACCACATATTCATTATGAGGCATATCAGTGTGGTACAAAAACAGAAATTAGCATACAGTTTTGCAGGTTGAGCACTGCACAAGAAACCTACATCTAAGGAGCACCGTTCATTTCACCAGACATTGTAGATTTGTACATTTATTATGGCAGCTTTAGAGCACTGGCAGCAAAGTGTTCAAATAAAATCAGTGTGACAGGAGGGAAAGTGTCTTAAGGAAGGTGCATTTTTTTTTCTAATTTGTATAGAATGCTGTGTGAGCAGTTTAACCTTGCCTCACCCCTGCCATCACAAGGTCCCGTAAGCCTCTTCTACTCCAGAGCTATCATGGGAGGAGCTAGGATATGTGAAACATATCTGAAAAATTGAGTGTTTACCCCAAAGGAGCTGAGTTAACCCAATTAGACAGTTTATGCAGGAAGAGGTGGAGATATTTTTAATTCACAAACAGAATATTTTTTTGTACCCTGCTACCCAGCAGGTTGAAGACTCAGAAGGAAGAAGAGACCAGTTACAAAAAATATACTTCTTTTGCGTACACAATTGAGTTATAGTGTGATGCTTGCCTCCCAGATGCTGAAGCTTTGACTGGAGGGGCCTGCTGGAACAGAGGGAGAAGGAAACATGCTTTTCTTTAAAATAATCTTGTCCACCTATGACCTACAAGCCAGGTTGACTATAGGTCCAGTCACTAGAGCTGTGGTTCTCAAACTTTAATGTTTGTAAGAATCACATAGGAATCTTAGTTTAAAAGACCTTTGTTCAATAATTCTGAGAGAGACACTGAGATACTGCATTTCTAACAAGTTCTCAGGTGATGCTGATGCTGCCAGACCCTGAGTCCAGGTGTTGAGTTGCACAGTTTCGGAGACTAGAGCTGTGGTTCTCAGATTTTTGCATGCAATAGAATCACCAGGAAGGCTTGTTAAAATGGAAAGTTGTGCCGCTACAACATTGTGATTTCTAGTAAGACATACTCAGCTGGTGTCTGTCCCCATTTCTGACACAGAGCTCCTAAAACCCTGGGTATTTCCTAAGTGATAAAAGCACTAGGGGCACCTCTGTTTCTAATATTTGATCTTTGACCCCATCCCTGTGACACAGGGCTCCTGAAAGCCTTGTAAATTCCTAAGTGATAGGGTGTCTTTTGTTTTAATGAGGGGGCTGGGTGGACTCGTGGATGGGGCGTAGATGAGGCTGGTCATGGAGAGAACAAGACATGATTAGAAGTTTAGAATTTTCAGGCCCCCCCCATTCTCTTGAGAAAAGGGTTGAAAATGGAGTTAACGATTGATCATGCTTACCTGAGGCAACCTCCCTAAAAATCCCCAAAGTTGAGTTGAGAAAGCTTCCAGCTGGGCAAACACATTCACACTGGGAGGGTAATGCACCCCAACTCCACAGGGACAGAAGTTCCTGCACTTGGGACGTCCCAGACCTCACCCTATGAACCTCTTCATCTAGATGTTCATCTGTTTCCTTTAGCATATCCTTTCATAAACTGGTCCATGTGGGGGCACCTGGGTGGCTCAGTCCGTTGAGCATCTGCCTTTGGCTCAGGTCATGATCCCAGGGTCTGGGTCAGAGTCCCGCATCGGGCTCCTTGCTCAGCGGGGAGCCTGATTCTCCCTCTCTCAAATAAATAAAACTTTTTAAAAAATAAATACATAAACTGGTCCATATATGTGTTTCCTAGAGTTCTGTGAGCAGCTCTAGCAAATTAGTGGAACCCAAGAACGGATTATAGGAACCTCCTTTGTAGCCAAATCGAAAAGAAGTGGGTAACCTAGGACCTACTACCTGTAATTGGCATCTGAAGTGGTTGGCGCAGTCATGTGGAACTAAGTCCTCAACCAGTGGGATCTGACCCTATCTCCAGGTAGAGAGTGTCAGAACTGTGTGAAATTGTGGGATACTGAGCTGGCGTTGCAGAATTCTTGTTGCAGAGCCCTCACACTCTGAGTGACCAAAGTGTCAGAAGTAAAGTGTTTTGTGTGAGTAGTAGAAGAGATACACAAGACATGCACTGTAGGGAATAACTGGTAGCCCCATTCCCAGAGCTTCTGATCCAGTAGGGGTGGGGTAGGGGCATTTCTAACAAGTTCCCCAGTAACTGATGTGGGTGGGCCATACTTTGAGAACTCCTGCTCTAAGATAATGCAATCTTATCCCAGACCCTTCTCTATCAATTACCCCTACCCAGAGAAAAGGTACAGCCTCTCCCAAGGTGAGAATATCACCAGCATAGAGCCCACAGACGAGGAGTTTATTTGTGGGTCCCTTCCTTTCAAGTTTGGTCCTAACCTGTGGTTGCTAAGAGACAGAAATCATCAAGGCTCAAAAACCGTGACCAATCAAGTTTCTGGCTGTGGTCTCCAACTTGCAGAATTTATGAGAAGTTAATTAGACTAAAAGCTGCCAAATTTAGGGAGCTGGACAACCATTTACCTCTCTGAGCTCACGGCACCATGGTATAAGCCATATGTGGTTCTTTAAACATGGCTTAAGCCAGTGGTGCCCACCTATATCCCCTCCACTAGTTCAAAAGCTATTTGAGAGCAGAAACCATGTTTTATTCACCTCTGTATGTCCTCCAAGCCCATGCTCAGCTCCCTTCCTGGAAATGAGCATAGAGTTCTATATATTCTAGATGTAAAAGGAATCATATTTAGAAAATATTAAAATGATTACGCTTTCCATTCCCATATAAGTGATCTTCTGTCAATGCCCATCCATCATTAAAGCCCAGGAAAAAGGAGGGAGGTATCAAAAAGTCATAGTTCACGAAAGAAGATATTGATTTTTTTTTTTAAAGATTTTATTTTAGGGTATCTGCGTGGCTCTGTCAGTTAAGTGTCTACCTTCAGCTCAGGTCATGATCTCCAGGTCATGGGATTGAGTCTTGCATAGGGCTCCCTGCTCATCAGGGAGTCTACTTCTCCCTCTCCCTCTGTGCATATTCTCTCTCTCACTCTCTCTCAAATTTTTTCCAAAAAAAAAAAAAAGATTTTATTTTATTTATTTGAGAGAGGGTGTGCATGAGTTGGGGGAGGGGCAGGGGGAGAAAAATAGACATAGGGCATGCCATGCTTATGCAAAAAAGAGATCTGGTGATTGGTCAGCTCATGTGGGGGATGGAAAGTATTCAAGCATACTCACATGCTCCCAGAGGTGGGAGTGTAAGGAAGAGTGAGGAGGGCCAATGGGCCTACCATGGATCACTGTGGGGGAAATGTAACCCCTGTGGCAGAGGCTGCAGGTGGACAACCTAGACCCAGGTCGGGATGGAGCAGGAAGCTGAGACCTAGAGGATCTGCAGCTCTAGCAAAGACACAGGTAAGGGGGAACACTAGACCCCCACCGGGTCACCAGATCTTAAATCATGCTGACTACATGATTTAAGCAGCTTCTACCAAAAGGATGCCAAATGGACAGGCAGGACGGCTTCTCAAAGGCCAGAGAGGACCAGAGGACAGCACCAGGACCAGCAGGTAGACATCACCCCTTTCCTTACTGCAAAGAGAACATGTAAGCTTTCCTTTCCACCCAAGAGCCATCTTATGGGAGGCGCCATTTTGTGGATATCTAAGAAGAGTTCTAAAGGCAACATGAATCTTGCATTTGACTATTTATCCAAAAAATACTAAATAAGTCTTTAAGAGACTGCATAAGCCAACAGAGACTGAAATACCTTGTACAAATTTAAGTTTTTTTCCCCCACCATCAGTGGGAATGGAGTTTCCACAGCAAGAGAATAAGCTTCTCTCCCACATGCAAATGTAGTATGAAAAATGTGACCTCACAACTCAACAAATGTTTGGCAAATTGTGTAGGATTATGTTGTTACATTCACTTTTACATAAGTCTAGCTTACTTAAGCTAAAGTTTCCTCCACTGGGAAACAATAGCAGAAAGTAGAACTACTGTCAACAGCCCAGAAACACTATCCTGGTTACTGGGTGCTAGAAGAATGAGTGGGTGGATAATGAGGATTAAGTACTCTTCAAAATGTTACTTCCTCTTTACTCCAAAGCTCATCTGTTTCCCTGGCATTCATTTGATGAAAATGAATTCAGTCCCTTGCAAGGAGGATACACATAAAAACAGACTGTTAGGGGCGCCTGGGTGGCTCAGTCATTAAGCATCTGCCTTCGGCTCAGGTCATGATCCCAGGGTCCTGGGATCGAGCCCCGCATCGGGCTCCCTGCTCGGCGGGAAGCCTGCTTCTCCCTCTCTCACTCCCCCCTGCTTGTGTTCCCTCTCTTGCTATGTCTCTGTCAAATAAATAAAAAAAAAACTTTAAAAAAAACAAAAACAAAAACAAAAAAACAGACTGTTAATAATCACAGTACCTAGAACCACATTTTGCTGATAGTAGGCATTGAATATTTATTTGGTCATTTGATGTGTTGATTAGATTTGAAGAGATACGAGAATTGTGTGGTGTACTTGGTTGATTGAATTGAAGTGGGGAAAATGAGATGAGATCTCTTAGGAATATCAATGTGGCTAACAAGGTCAGGGTATGGCCTTTCTCTGCAGTAGCCTTTATTGGACGGAGGACAGGGCTGCCCAGCTGCTATTCTGAAAGTGCTGGGAAGAGAGAACGAGCTCACTGTAAGACATAACTTACTTCCTAGTTCTACCCAAGGTGGACGATTGGCCACCGTCTCTCCTCTTCCATATTCAGCTCTAGAAAGGCATTTGAGGAACATCTAGTACAGATTTCTAATATTATAGATAAGGGATCTCAGTCCAGTGAGGTAAAATAATTTACCAAAAGTCAAACAACTTCTGAATGACAGAGACTGGCATAAGTTTCACATCTCCCGGGTTGGGAGTTTTTCCTTTAGTGCAGATTCTTCTGAAGGCCCATGACAAATCACATGATCATAGGGAAAAAAAAAAGATTATTGGTCCAGGGGCAATTTCAGGTATGGCTGAAATCAAAAGCTCAGCTCATGTTGCTAGGAACACATTCTCGCCATCTTCCTGTTCTGCCTTTTGTAGTTAAGCTTTTCTATCATGTCAAAGATGGCTACCAGCACCTCCAGGCTTAGGATCCCCAGCTTTAAAAATCCAATGGAAAGAGAGTCTCTTTTCTGATACTTTTTGCAAAAGTCATGATTCTGGTTCCCCTGCCCTGGTTCCCCACTTTAAAGTAGTCGCTATGGCTAGAGGTATGCACTGGTCAGTTCTTATAGACCATGCCTGCGACTGAAAGGAGAGGAGAGGGCAGCTTCTCAAAGGAAAATCAGAATGCCATTATCCAGAGCGGGAGAGAAGAGAGTCTGTTTCTGCGACTGTATCCTTCTAGATTGTGTGGTCCAGATACACCTGTGACATCAGACACACACCTTGCATCTTTCTCAACTGAAAGGGATGTAAGTTTATTTAATTTCTAAAAGGGGAGAAATTGGACTTCTCTGCATCAAGAATATACACTTTCCACAATGTCCATCCTGAAAAGTGATATCAGGAAGGATCAGAGGCAGACACTCTATTCATGGGCCAAATCATGGAAATATCCATGAGATATCTGAACACATGCCCTTGTCTAAATTCCTACACTGCAACATTGCCTGCCAAACCTCTGTGATAAAAATCTATCGAAGCACATGGGATTGTGAACATACGTGACAGCAGCTCCAGTGGTGTCCACTGGGGTGTCTTCTTGGTTTGGGGTTATGGTTTTTGTTCCTTTACTTACTAGCTCCCTGAAACCTTGAACAAACCAGATAATCTGTCAGAGGCAGAGTTTCCTCATTTTTAATATGGAGATAACATTTCCCCTGCCCATCTAATGGTATTTGCTATTCGACACAAATGAAAAATTGGATATAAAAGTGTTTGGGGAATAATGAAGTACTAATTTTATATTGATCATTTCAACCTTTATTTGTGAGCCTTACAACCTTTATTTGTAAGAAATATATTAATATGCATTATTTATGGGTATGAATTCTTATAATTCTTACATCAGGAAAAGTTCCAAAGCCCATTTGACTCTTTTCCACATGTGGCAGTATTTTTCACCATGCAAAAGTTGAAATGAATTAATGATAAATTAACCTCCAGTTTACTCCAGGCTTGAAGCAAGGAGATGATTTACTGTAAAAGTTAAAGTTTTCTGCTCGACAAGTGAGTCACTGTGTTTATTATCTGTTTACGAGTAGGCAAAAGCACAAAACATCCCCGTGTGTCCCAATGAATTATGAAAGTCCTTTAAGAGCAGTGCATTAGCCATGGATCTTCCTGCTATCTCTCCCCTGCAGTTTGCTGAGAATGTTTTCCATAATATAGCTGAGCTTATCACAATTCATTTCTGCACTACTGACTCCTAAGAGTGCCTAGATTTCTAAACCCAGATTGGAAGCTGTGGTTTAATAAAAACTGGAGGAAATGGCCCCATTTCCCTCACCCCCTCTCAGTCCCTCCTTCTCTTCACCCCCACCCCATTCATCCCTCTCTAAACATTCTGGTTCCTGAGACTCTTTTGATCAGGTTACTTTATTGTCGGGTTTCTTGGGAATTCAGCGGTGATAGCCTCCATGAGAATGATGAGAGTGCACCATGTGTTGAGGACTCTACATCTGATGTTTTACTTAATGCCTCCCACAGTCTTATGAAGTAGATTATCTCCGTTGTATATAAAGGGACTGAAGTTAGGGAGAGGCCAAAGCAGGACAAGATCTGAACTCAAATATCTAAGTCCAAAGCCTGGGACTCTAACCACCATACTGGATAGACTTTGTTTCCATTTTGTTCAACGAGGCTTTTTTTTCCCCCCCTTCTCTCTCTCTTATGTAAACCTGACTGATCCCCATTGAGAAATGGGTCTCATTTGGGTCAGGAGGCAGAGGGAGTTTTGTTCCTCTAATTTTAGGAGACAATTGTATATGCATTACAGATATATTAAAGATACTTTACAGGGAAAGAAACTGCGACTATCTCCTGAGGACCCCATGTTGACAGCAGAGCAGGGAACAGCCATATTGAATTGCTGTTCTCTGTCAGTCACTATGAAGTCCACATTCTAATTATTATGATATCACAAAGTTCAAGGCCATCAGTGAGATAAATGGTCAAGAGGCAGTGTGATCATCTTCGCAACCACTATTATGACAAAAATACAACAGGATTTTTTAAATATAAAAATGAAGGAGAATGCTAAATGATTGGGAATCTATATATGAAATTTATTTATTATTGAGGTCTAGTAGACACACAATGTAACATTAGTTTTGGGTGTACAACAGTGATTCAACAAGTCTATATGTTATACTATGCTTACTACAAATGTAGATCTGTCACCATACATCGCTATTACAATGCCATTAACTATATTCCCTGTGCTGTACCTTTTATCCTTGTGACTTATTAATTCTATAAGTAGAAGCCTACATCCCCCACTTCCCTTCACCCATTTTGCCTATCCCCACCACCCTTCTCCCTCTGGCAACCATCAGTTTGTTCTCTGTATTTATGTGACCTGCTTTAAAAAAAAATTGTCAGTTTGTTTTGTTTTTTAGATTCCACAAATCATATGGTACTTGTCATTCTTTGCGACTTATTGCATTTAGTACATATATGCAATTTAGTCTATTTTTCCTGCATAATGACTTTAAGAGATTAACCCCAATGATATAAAATTTACCCCGGTAAAGTTCTCAATCAATTTCATGCTGTTCATACTTTCATTTACTTCTTAAGTACTTTGGAGAAGTGTATGAGGAAAAAAGAGTACACTCTCTTTTTAAATGATCATACACTCTCTTTTTAAATGATCATAAGGAATAGTGAACAATTTAATAGAAAGAAAAAAAATGCTCGATTCATTTATTCTTTCACATTTTTGTCAAATGCCTAATTTTTGCTAGGTGCTGGGAGTACGGGGAAGTTTATCGTCTAATAGGGAATCCAGGGATACACAATACGACATAGTGAGTGTTACAGTAAAGGTTAGAAGTGTGGGTGGCCATGACCGACGCTAGCTCAGTCTTGCAACATCCAGGAAAACGTCCAAGAACATTTGCTGCCTCCTGAGTAGGCATTAATCAACTGGTGGAGGGTTCAGGCTGAGGGGCAGCACATAGAAAGGCCTGGTTCCATTTTAAGGAAATGAAAGTAGTTCAGTGTTGTTGGAACTGACTGTAAGAAAGGAAGTGGCAAAAGATAAAGTGGGAAGAAGCAGAAGCTAAATCTTAGAGAGTCTCTTAGCTAACATAAATAATTTGGACTTTTATGGTAAGGTCAAAAAGAAGCTGTTAAAAAGTTTTAAGCAAGTGAAAGACATGATCAAATTTGTGCTTTAAGAAATTACTCTTGTCTCAGTGTCCAAGAGGGCACGGGCGTGGGTTGGGCAACCGGTGGGGTGACATTGACCTTCGTCTCTGAGCCGTCTGAGCCCTTATTTACCTCGCCTTTGTTTGCCCATGATTGTTGCAACTATGTGTAAACGCTATATACAGCAGACTTATGTTCATATTAGATATCAATTCCAGGAAGGACAAGTTTCTGTCCCCCCAGAATGGAACATGCCTATTATGATCCACTTGCTCCAAAAGATTGGCTGTTAGACGTGCGAGAGTAGCATTAGCAAGATCAGAGGGAGCTTGTGCAAGCCTCTGTCTGCCATGTGACCACTCTGTTGTTGGGCCCATTGTCCAGCACAGAGGCAAATCAACAAAAAGGACTGGCTGACATATTCAAGATGAGTCCACTTTTCTCTGCAGATATTGAAAGACCCCTCTGCAGCAGATGTTTTCTGTGGGTAATTAGATCTGCATACTTTGTGCCCACTGCTATGGGCCAGTCTACATATCTCTTCTCAGACTTTGTCCTAATTTTCCAGTCCTGTGCCCTTCCAGATGCTAGACCAGTCATCCATATAAAATGGATAACCAAGTTCACTACTCATCCACTTCCCACTGGGTAAGAATTGAGCAATTGAGTCACACCTAGTGGCAGCTTGCCTGTTAACAAATCCTCATATTTGCTCTCCTAACATCCCTTCTACTTTCTTCTTGTCCTTCACTCCTGATGCCTGGGATTATACTCAAGCCCTTTGCTTTAAGCTGTTCTTCCAAGGAAGCTCAGGTTAAAATGGTTGGTACAAGGAGTGGCCCTAAAAATCAATCATCAGAATGGGATTTTCAAGCTGTATTACTAGTGGTAGTTACTAGTGGTAGTTACTAGTGCCCTGCACTGGGTGCCTTGGAGCTAATTGAATATGCATCCCAGGCTATAAAATTTTAACTATAAAATCATACTAGTGACAGCTATCGGGAAAGTGTCCCAATGTTCTAGATTTATTTTCTCCTTCTCACTAGATTGGAGTTCGGTGGGCAGAAACAGAGATAATTCACTATATTGTCACACATTTCTGAGTATCTGGTAGAAAAGCTCTATCTGAAGAGTTATAGCTGATCAGGTGGATAGCTCAATAGATGCTGTGAGTCACCAGGTATATCAGTTGCCTGTGGAATATTTCAATGTTTCTTTTTCTGATAATTTAGTAAGTGATGGCACTTTTCACCTTCATTGATTTCATGTTCTAAATCAGTGAAACACTACCCTGATGTCTAAAACTGAATAGCCTGGGGTGCTTTAAAAATTGATGCATGGACTCCATCATTTAAATCAGAATCTCTAAAAGTCAAGCCCAGATGTCTGTATTTTAAAAGCTCCTCACATGGTTATAATGTGCAGCCAGAGTTGATTATGGCACTTCTAGACCAACAGATAGAGGAAGGGAGAAGGGAGAGAGGAACTTGCATTCATTGAGCAAGCACTATTATAGGCCTCTTCCCTCTCTTTTTATATACATGTAGTTTCCATAATGGTGTTATGGGAAAATATAATCAGAATTCTTCTTGGAGGAACATTCCATCAGTTTGGTAGAAACCCTTTGTTAAGTATTTGATGCTTGGAGTAAAAGGGGAGTCCTCCCAAAGGTATGCTCAAAACAAAGTCATTTCCGAAATTGCATGCATAGGACAAGGAGACAAATTAGATGGCTCTTGAGGGGCTGGAGAAGAGAATGAAGAAGGATAAAGAATAAAGGGTAAAACATCCAAATCTTCCATGGACTGAATTCCTGGTCCTTGGGGTAAAGACATCTTGGTGACACAGAATAAATGCTAAAGTTTCTGCTCAGGTGACACAGTCAGTATGGAAGCAGGAGCTGGAGGGTCAGGAATGTCCTTGCTGAGGTCAGGGTCTCAACTGTGGTTAATGGTTAATATTCACTGAGAGTAATGTAGACATGTAGGAGTTGAGAAAAGATGTTGAAAGGTACTATCGCATTGTGATGTAAGAGAGTCTACTGATGTCAGGAGGTCACCTTGGTGATGGGCTCACAGCTAGAGCTACATTTATGGGACCCCACAGAAAGCCATTATGACCCAAAATGCCCCTTCAGAGTGTTAAGCTCCTGGGGAGTAATCATGAACCAGCATTTTCCAAAGAGTATTCTGTGGAACTTGATTTCCAAGGATATTAAGTGAAAAAAATTAACAAGGGTTTTGTGGCCAAAGAAGTCTTCCAAATGGACTAAATGAAAGGACCTCCAAAACCTTCAGTATGCAAAATGGGCATAGTGGTACTCCAAGAGGGAGGCATAGGCTGTCACTCTCTGTGTGTGTCTTCTCATGAAATGTCTCAGAGACCCAAACTCCCTGAGAGTCATTTGGGAAACACCACTATAGATCTATAATAAGAATGACTGGTAACACATGGATGTTTTTGCAAGAAATGACCAGACACAAATGCATAAGGACACACACTAACACATTTCAAATTTGCCTTCTTTTTCAATCAAAAACAAAAGTAATTTGTTTTCCCTTTCAATATCTTTTGCTGGAAACAGGCCTCTTTCAAAACAAGCTGTTAGTCTGCCAGAGGCATCGTGTATTCTGTGGATGTTTAGCCCCCAGTGGTTGTACATGATGTAATGACTCTGCAGGATTTATTTCACTGACTCCTCGAAACTCAAATTCCCTGTTGGGAGTTGTAGTAATGTATGTGAGAACAGTAGGGAGCCCAAAAGTAAAGAATTCATCCTGCAGAATTTCTCCCCTTGTACAGTCATGATGTGATTCTGTAAGTTGAATGCAAACCAAGAAGCAGTTAACATTTAATAGCAGGAGGTTAGAAATAAATTGGGCTTCTGGATCAAGTTACCTTTACTAAAGTGGAAAGCATGTGATGAATGTAGTTATGGAGACGGAAGCAGGGAACCTTGATTCCAGTCCCTGTGAAATCATGCTCTACCTTTGTGACTTTGGCCAAATGCTGAGCTGTCTCAGCTCTGAAGTGAGGGTTCGATGAGGTCTCTTCCAGATTGAACCTAGGTGTACCTGGATAATAAATGTAAGCCATTCCAAAGTTACTAGAGAAAACTTTGAAAAAAAAAAAAGAGAGAGAAAACTTTAAAACTCAGAATCTACAAAAAGGGTCCTTCTTAGGAAAGATCCCCTCTTAAGAAAAAGGCTCCAGAATTTTTACAGCCATGATTCCCAGTAGGCCAGGGGATAAGGATAGAGAGATGTTCAGTTTGAGAAGCCTTCAGTCATTCTTGGGGCTCCTTCATTTACTCCACACAATGCTGGAAAAATGGTGAGAAGCCTAGGCCCTGGGTCCCACCTGATGTTGCTGTCCAGCTCAGGCCCTTCCCTTGGGTGTTTAGCCATGATGCTCCTACACTCCATGGTGTCCAGGCTGTCACCCCTTGTGCCTGCTCAGTCCTCTCCAGCACACTTGCAGCTGTCCCTGACTTAAAGTTTGCCACCTGCTTTCCCTCTGCCTGTTACTTCCTCATGGACTACTGAAGATCTCACAACAGAGCAAGTGTTTTTCTGGGGGTTGTGAAGAGCTCAGCCTTTGCAAGGGCAACAACCCTTGCATCATTACCCAAGAATGGTCAGCATACCCTTTCTTAGAAGTAGTAAGACAACAATATGATTGGATTTTCATATGCTGTCATACTAAATTCTCAATAATTCACCTAACTTTGTCCCCCAAATAAAATTTCTGATGCCTGAATTAGAAGGTTGGAGTGGCCAGAATGTATATAATTTGAACAGAGCTCTCCCAGGTGATTCTAGCATTCTCTCCTTCATCTCAACTCTCTTCTACCCAAACATGAGGCCTGTGTCCTTCCTTGACCCTTCAGCTCCAAATGTAAAGAAGCAAGCCATTTTTGTTGGCCTTAGCAATGTTTGAAAGTGTCATTGCATTTGGAGCTTTAGCCTTTCCTGTGTAAAATTATGGGAAGAACTTTAACAAAATACATTTTTGCTCATATGACCTTTTCCCATTTTAGATATCTCCTTCTAAAATGTCTCTCTCATAATACCATACATCCCCGGCACCTAATGTAACTTCTAGTGTGATCTTTCCATGTCCATCCCTGCCCTATCTACCCACTCTTCACACAGCAGCTAGAGGGATCTTTTAGAAGTCTGATCAGGACTCATCCCACTGAAAACTCTCTTGGCTTCGATTGTTCTTAAGGTAGATTCCAAAACTGGTAACATGGCCTGCAAGAGCTTTGTAGTCTGAAGCGATCCTGACACTGCATCAAATCTCAACTCTGGCCATTTACCCCCCCTTCCCAAAACTTCCCCAAACTGCACTGAATTTTATAGATAAATTTTGGGGAACTTTAGATATTTCTCAGTTTCCATCCAGAAGTTAGCGTATGTTTCTATTTCATGTAAATCTTCCTTTATGCCCTTCGATAAAGTTTTATAATATCCTCCATAAAGATCTTAAGCATCTATAGTAGATTTATTGCTAGGTCATTTCCAGATTTTGTCACTTACAGATTTTTGATATGTAAATGGTATTTAAAAAAATTATCCTTTAAGGATTAGCATCCAAAATATATAAAGAACTTATAAAACTCAAAACCCAAATAATCCAGTTTAAAAGTGAACAGAAGACATGAATAGACATTTTTCCAAAGAAGACATACAGATAACTAATAGACACATGAAAAGATGCTCAACATCACTCATCATCAGGGAAATACAAATCAAAACTACAATAAGATATCACCTCACACCTGTCAGAATGGTTAAATTAACAACACTGGAAACAACAGATGTTGGCTCATACACTGTGGGTAGGAATGCAAACTGGAGCAGCCACTGTGGAAAACAGTATGGGGATTCCTCAAAAAGTTAAAAATAGAGCTACCCTATGACCTAGCAATTGCACTATTAGGTATTTACCCAAAAGATACAAAAATACTAATTCAAAGGATACATGCACCCCGATGTTTATAGCAGCATTATCAATAATAGCCAAATTATGGAAAGAGCCCAAATGTCCATCAACTGATGAACAGGTAAAGAAGATATGGTATATATATATGAATATATGTATAAATAAATTATATATAGATATATATAATGGAATATTACTCAGCCATCAAAAAGAATGAAATCTTGTCATTTGCAACGACATGGTGGAGCTTGAGAGTATTATACACTGTGAAATAAGTCAGTCAGAGAAAGACAAATACCATATAATTTCACTCGTGTGGATTTTAAGAAACAAAACAAATGAACATGGGGAGAACAAAAGAGAGGCAAACCAAGAAACAGTTTTAACTATAGAGAACAAACTGATGGTTGCCAGAGGGGAGCTGGGTGGGGGGGGGGATATGTTTAACAGGTGATGGGGATTAAGGATTGATGAGCACTGGGTGTTGTATGTAAGTGATGAATCACTAAATCCTACACCTGAAACTAATATTGCACTGAATGTTAACTAACTGGAATTTAAATAAAAACTTAGGGAAAAATTTGTCCTGTAATTGCTTGTTATTGATGTACAAGAGTAAATTCATTTTACATAAGATATCTAGTATTAGCAACTTTGAGAACTTTTGTTAGTTCTAGTTGTTTGTCTTTAAATTCTGTTCATTTTTATATAGATATTAATTTTGCCCACAAAAAATGACAATTTGGGTTTTCTTTCATTTGTATCTATTTTTTAAACATTATTGTGCTAAGTAAGACTTCCAGAATAATGTCGAATAAAACTGGGCACAAAAGACATTCTTGTCAAGTTTCACCATTAAGTTTAATATTTGCTCTTGGCCTTTTTATGATTTCCTTTCTCAAGTTAAAGGAATGTGTCATAAACTTCCATTATGAATTAGTATTGGCATTAATAATTATAATCATTATTATGAATAATTTCTTTGCATCTATAGAGCTTAGCATATGGCTAAAATGAGATGAAGATTTTCCCTCCTTTTCTATTTTCTAGATCAGTTTGTATAGGATGGGAATTGGTGGTTTTTTGGGGGTTTTTGTTTTTGTTTTGTTTTATTTATTTTATTTTATTTTATTATGTTATGTTAGTCACCATACATTACATCATTAGTTTTCACTGTAGTGTTCCATGATTCATTGTTTACGTATAACACCGAGCGCTCCATGCAATACATGCCCACCTTAATACCCATCACCGGGCTAACTCATCCCCCCAACATCCTCAGTTTGTTTCCCAGAGTCCACAGTCTCTCATGGTTCATCTCTGATTCCTCCCCCCCTCATTTTTCCCTTCCTTCTCCTACTGTCCTCCCTGCTATTCCTTATGTTCCACAAATAAGGGAAACCATATGATAATTGACTTTCTCTGCTTGACTTATTTCACTGAGCATAATCTCTTCCAGTTCCATCCATGTCGATGCAAAAGTTGGGTATTCATCCTTTCTGATGGCTGAGTAATATTCCAGTGTATATATGGACCACATCTTCTTTATCTGTTCCTCTGTTGAAAGGCATCTCAGAGAACTGGTTGTTTTTTGAAGAATTGTTAGAACTTGCCTGTGACATCAGCAGGACCTCTATATAGTTCTGCTTTTCAATTCCTTCTTGATTTCTTATTCCTGCAGATTTTCTTTCTTTCATGGTGAGGTCAACAAGCATATTTTTAAAATGTGCTGTATATTATATACAATATCCTGAATGTTTACATGTTATGCAAGTTTTTGTTATTAACTTGATCCACCAGCTTTCTAGAATAAAAGTCTTGGATTGTTTCTTTAAATTTTTTTCCTTTCTATAGTGAATGAGGGCTCTATTTTATTATATAATCCTGATTGTCAACACGGATCTATAGAATGCATCTTTGCATTCATTTCTAGTCACTTTGCTAAACTCCTGAAAATGTACTCGGCATATTACCAGACTCAGCAGTCTATGACTACAAAATAATATTTTATTTTCTTTGGTACTCAAGACATAAGGATTACTAAGCCTATTGCATGGACTATCAAAAGTCTATGCTTCCCCAGGGCTTCACTCTCCAACAGATCTTTGGGAATCTCGAAGGAAGGTATTGATGTAAATGACTCTTTGTTGATGGGCCCACTCCCCTGCTCCTACAGCCAATGCTCTTGACCACTGCTTCTCCAAAGCCAGGTAGATGCCCTCTCACTGCCTAGTGCATTTCATATCCTTCTCAGATTCCCTCCAGGTTTGGACATGATCCACTCTTATAATTCCCAAAGTAGAGCTAAGAGCAGGCTCTTGTATGTAACAAAACTTATTTGTAAAAATCTAGAGAAGATGACCAAGCAACTTATAAGGGAAATGAAACTAGACTGCTCTCAGACTTTTCAAAAACAACAGTCCAGAAGAAATGAAATCCTGTATTTAAGATACTCAAAGAAAAAGAATGTGGCCACAGGTTTTATAACCAGCCAAACTGACTTTCAACATCAAAGGCTCTAAACAAACTATCACCAACATCTAAGAATTCAGGGAATTCCCTTTTCTGAATCTACTAGAGAACACGCTTCAGAAACATGACATGTCTAGAGACATCAGCATAAATACTGATATGTAGTTGCTTATAGAACCAAGTTGAAATGAAAATTAACAAGGCAATGGGACTCCTGGCTGGCTCAGTCAGTAGAGCATGTGACTCTTGATCTCAGGATCATGAGCCCACATTGAGCTTAGAGATTACTTTTAAAAAAAGTGAACAAGGCAAGATTAGAGTGTGCCACATTTAGATGCTCTGACAATGTAATTACAGTATAACTAAAAAAATGGTAAGGGGAGGAGTGGAACAAGCATATACAAAATTTTTTTTAATTTAATTTTATTTTATTTTATTATGTTAGTCACCATACGGTAGTACATCATTAGTTTTCACTGTAGTGTTCCATGATTCACCATTTCCATATAACACCCAGTGCTCCATGCAATACACGCCCTCCTTAATAGCCATCACCGGGCTAACCCATGTCCCCACCCCCCTCCCCTCTAAAACCCTCAGTTTGTTTCTCAGAGTCCATAGTCTCTCATGGTTTGTCTCCCCCTCCGATCTACCCCCCTTCATTTTTCCCTTCCTTCTCCTAATGTCCTCCGTGCTATTCCTTACGTTCCACAAATAAGTGAAACCATATGATAATTGACTTTCTCCGCTTGACTTATTTCACTGAGCGTAATCTCCTCCAGTCCCATCCATGTCGATGTGAAAGTTGGGTATTCATCCTTTCTGATGGCTGAGTAATATTCCATTGTATACATGAACCACATCTTCTTTATCCATTCGTCTGTTGAATCTTTCCACAGTTTGGCTGTTGTGGACATTGCTGCTATGAACATTGGGGCGCATGTGGCCCCTCTTTTCACTACATCTGTGTCTTCAGGGTAAATACCCAGGAGTGCAATTGCTGGGTCATAGGGTAGTTCTATTTTTAATTTTTTGAGGCACCTCCACACTGTTTTCCAGAGTGGCTGTACCACCTTGCATTCCCACCAACAGTGTAAGAGGGTTCCCCTGTCTCCACAACCTCCCCAGCATTTGTGCTATTGTCAATAATCCTTTGATGGAGTTGTAGTGATATCAGTATCATGGGACAAACACTGTGTATGATGCAGGATAAAACAAATTTAGTAATTATGATCTATTCTAATTCTATCATCCCTGTGTTCTAGAGAACAGGGATTAGTATGGGAGAAGGAAGAAATAGATGTAAGCTAGAAGAAGTTACATAAAAACTCAATTGTCCTGAATTTGAATTGAATGAATTTATACCAATATAATTCAAATTTACACTTATGAATATATATGTATGTGTATTTAAGAAACCCTCATTTCACTACCGCTGAAGTAAAAAAAAAAAAAACAAAAAGAAAGAAAGAAGAAAGAAAGGAAGGAAGGAAGGAAGGAAGGAAGGAAGGAAGGAAGGAAGGAAGGAAGGAAGAAACAAAAGAAAAGAAACCTTCATTTCAAGATCACAATCTAGGTGTATGGGATGCCCAGTGTCAATGGCCACTGAAAATTTCTGGAAACAGAAATCCAACCCAGTAGCACTGAACATCCCTAATACTCAAAAGATGATTTGAAATGAGGGCTTCTTGGAGATGTGACTAATTTCACACAAGATGATCCTGGAACATGTTGTTACCCCATAAAGGTCTTGTTAAAAGAAACCAACTTGAAGAGGCTCCCCAAGGCCAAAAGTGGGACACTTTGAGTTTTAATAAAGATATTAACTATAATAGATCACTACTATATCAAATATGTTTAAATTTATATAGTTATTCCTATCAAATAACTGGTCATATTTGGAGAAGAATTTGGGAGACCAACTCATTATCTTGAAAACTAACAGAAGAAAGAATCACACATTCATCTGGTCTTGTCTACATGAATTTTATCTCCACAGCTGTCTGGCAAGGTAACCACAAGGAAACCTTGCCAGCCAAGTGTGGAAAATGGCAGACTCACCATCATACCTGAATCCCTGAGAAATTACGCCACTGTTGCTGACTTCAACTCCCTCCATAAGAGAGGAACACATTTTTATTTAAGCCACCAAATTGTAGGGGTTTACTCTATTCCCTAATCAATATGGAAGTCAGTACCTAAAAGTGAGTGCCATAACAAACACCTGAAATATATGGTATGGCTTAACATTCAGATGGAAGGAAGAAAATGGTTATCCAAAGGTGAGAAGCTAGAGCCCTATGTTATCCATGGGGGAAAGTAAATAAAATTATCATCTATGATAATTTGGAAGGCAGACCAAGAGCCTATTAAATCTATAGCTCTAAGGAAAGCAGCTGGACAGAGAAATTATATTAGTGTATGTTGGCTGCTATTTTTCGCTTTTAGCAAAATATCACAAGAAAGAGATGAACTCGGGCAAGAATTGACTAGTTTGCCAGCTGAAGTGGAATAGAATAAAAAGGCTTTTGAAATTCAGGGCTTCTGGGGGCTGGAATAAATTATGCTTTCTATACCTCAAATACTAGAAGATAAGATTTATAGGTCAAGGGAGAAAGAGAAAGAAAGGGGAGAGAGAGAGAGTATAAAGAAAAAGGAGATGGAGACCCAGCCCCAGTGACAAAGATATTATCAAGGATGTTGCCTTGCCACCTAAGCCTATTTCAGACATCAGTGTGGATTCCACAAGGGCAAGGAGGATGAGCTGAGGAAGAAAAGCAGACTTTAGGGCAGGTCTAGAAAAGAATTTGGGGCTTATTTACTACCACATGAAACTGGCTGGAAATAGGTCAGAAGCCTGTCAAGTTTTTGAGCAAACTCTATTGTTTAGAAACCACAAGCTTGTGTTTAGAAAATTACTCTCACGCACCAGCAGAAAGTGGGTTCTGAAAGGTGTACAGCACCTAATAACATCCTCTGCAATATCCACTCCATATGTGAACATGGGGGAAATGGACAAGAATATTCTACGAGAGGGCAGAGCCCAGCCAGGGCCACTAAGAACAGTGGACAAGAAAGTTCCGTGCAGAGGACCAACCCAGAGTCTATCAAGGCATTTTCTTGATGGGGATGGGGGTCTTCCCAATACCTCCCCAGCAGGATTCCATCATTGCTATGCACCAGGCACTGCTTTTGGAGTGTTTATTGTGGATATCCTGTCCACTTTTATATACTGGGGGGTGGGCAGATGGCGTACAGGTAACTTGTCTTTTAGTTTGATGGGTGCTGAACCTTGAGAAACCATATATAGACCTGAGCATCTCCTGGGGATCCTAGATTTTGAAATAGATGCAACAGCTGGATGAAATTTGGGGTTTTCTCCCCTATGGAGTATGTGAGTATGTCTTATGTAAGGGATTACGTTAGCCAAAAGGAGTAATGACAGGGATTGCTAGCTACAAAAGAGATTGTCTGCAAAAACCCATTCTCCCTTTCCTTGTGGGAACACAGTAGACTTCATTTCTCAGCACCCTCTGCAGAGAAGTGACTAAGTTATCTTTACTGGAATACTCATGTCACTTCCAAGCATGGCTCATAGAAGCCCCTCACACTTGTCCCTTTATGCTCTTTTTCACTACTGGCTGACTGGTATGGCAAGGCTTTGGATGACCCCCAGATGCCGTATGTTGAAGTTGTCAGACCCACCATCAACTTGGGTCATTAAATGACTATAATGGGTTTTTGTTTTTTAAGCCACTGAAATTTGGGGGTTATTTTAATTGCAGTTTAGCATACTCTCACACATGAGGTCAAAAAGTAGCGATGTCTATTTTGCACAATTTGCCAACTTTTCAAAGAAAGGCTATGGTTGATCCATTGAATCCAAGACCTTTTTTTTAAAGATATATTTATTTATATATTTGAGAGAGAGTGAGAGAGAGCACAGAGGGAGAAGGAGGGGGAGAAGAAGACTCCCCAATGAGCAGAGAGCCCAATGAAGAGCTCAACCCCAGAAGCCTGAAATCATGACCTGAGCCAAAGGCAGACACTTAACCGGTGAAGCCACCCAGGCACCCCTGAATCCAAGACCTTTATTCCACTGCCCCTCACCCCCATCCAATCAAGGGACCCCATGACCACATTATATTGTATAGTCTCTTTTTCCTTATGATTCCCTTGAATCAATGTACTATTAACTTCTCCTCTCTCCCCCGACCACCCCTTTCTCTCTCCCGCCTCTCTTTCTGCTTTTCCCCAACTCTGCTGACATCCAACTTTACCTCCTCCCACACTCACAAACTGAATTCATGACCACTGACATAACACAGGTCCACAGTGCTGCCCAGTGGTCCTATCACATTTCCATCGTCCATTCACCAGACCAGTCTCTCACAGAGCTATTTCATATTTTCTTTTCTCTCCACAAACCTCCGGTTCCTCCACCCTCCTCCTCACTCTCAGCTGATGAGTGTGAATTCTATTTCAACAAGAAAACAGAAGCCATCAGGGGAGAATTTCCATCAGCGCCCACCACCGCCTCTACTGCCTACCTGCATCTGTTCCATGTAATTTGCCTCCCCTCCTGGGTGAATTGTCTGTGGTCCTTTCTAAAGCCAAAACCTCCGTCTGTGCGCTGGGCACCATCTCCACTCATCTAGTCGGGGAACTTAGTCCAACTCTTTTCCTTCTCTCTTGCATTTTCAGAATTTCCTTCCACACTGGATCTTTCCCATCAACATACAGAACATGCTGCAATATAGCTCATTAAAAAGCAAAAAACTCCACGCCCTCCTTCAACTACTATCTCATTTCTTTGCTTCTTTTTATAGGTATGTCCCAGGGGGAAAACTGTCTATATTCACTCTCTTTCTTAATCTAATTTCATTCTCTCTTGAATCTACTCCAGGTAGGCTTTCTTGAAACAGTTCATATCAAGATCACCTATGAGCTTCATGTTGCCAAAACCAATGGTCAATTATTAATCTTTACCTTACTCAACCAGAATTTGATAGAGTGTATTATTCCTTTGGGAATACTTACTCTCTTAGCTTCCAGGGAGCCCTCTCTCTTGGTTCTATGCCTTCTTTATTGGTCATTTCTTCATCTCCCCAACCTCTAAATTTTGGAGGCCTTGGGCACAGTATCTTATGTTAACTCTTTCCTCTCTACACTCATTCTCTAGATGATTTTGTTGTTTCATAGCTTTCAATACCATATCTATGCAGACAGATCACAAATTTCTATTTCTAAGCCAGACGTCTCTCTGTAACCCCAGGCTTGTACATCCAACTGCTTTCCTGTCATCTCCCCTTGGGTGTCAAAACTAACTTTTCCAAAAATCAAACTTGTGATTATCCTTCAGCTTACTCAGTAAGTAGCTCTATTTTTCAGCTGCTTAAGCCAAAACCTTTATTACATTTGACTATTCTCTTTCCCTAACACCCCACAGCCAGTGCATCAATATCCTCTTACCTCTACCTCAAACTATACCCAGAATTTGACCACGTCTCCTGACCTCCATCACCATCATCTCTCACCTGGATTACTGCAATGGTATCCTCTGGTCAAAATTGCTCATCCCCTCCCAATATCTATTTAGCTGGGTGCCTGGTCTTCTACATGTTGGTTTTCTAACCTTTCTTAGAACTTGGTGTAGCCAAGGGCGTATAAGCAGAAATGTCTATGAAATTTCTGGGAACCTTTCTTAAGAGATAGTTGTAAGATTCCCTTTGTAGCTTCCTCTTTATCTTGTCCTCATTCTGTTTCCTGGTACGCAGATGACTCCTTAGCCCACAGAGAAGACCCTTATGTCTATTCTTTTTTATCTGCATCTTGCCCCAGGTGAGTCCTCAGAGCAATGAGTTGGAAAGTTTTCCAGTTGCTGAGGACTTGGTGACCCGGTATCATCTACCTCTAGAGTCAAACCTCTGGACTTAGGAGTGAGAGGAAAACCACCTTCTATTTAAAGCCACTGTTATTTGGGTAACATTGTCACTGTTAAACTTCATCCAAACCAACATGCCTGCTGATTTTTCCCTTGCTTCTGCTCTTGTTCCTTTATAAACTATTCTTCCCACAGCATCAGCCAGAGCAATCCCTTTAAAACCCAAGTTAGCTCATGCTACTCTTTTGGTCAAAGCCCGCCAGTGGCTTCTTGTGCTACTCCCATCAAGGTCTCATTAAAGCCATTACTAGAAGGCGCCTGGGTGGCTCAGTTGGTTAAAGCGACTGCCTTCAGCTCAGGTCATGATCCTGGAGTCCTGGGATCGAGTCCTCCATCGGGCTCCCTGCTCGGCGAGGAGCCTGCTTCTCCCTCTGACCCTTCCCCCCCCCCATGTACTCTCTCTCATTCTCGCTCTCTCAAATAAATAAATCTTAAAAAAAAAAAAAGCCATTACTAGACCTGTCTGTACTACATGTTCTGCCCAAACACCTCCCTGTCTTGCAGAGGAGACTCTGCCCTTGTCTGTTCCATTCTTTCCCAACTTGTTCCGTTCCAGACACAATGGAGCACTTCCATCCTTTTCCTTTGAAGACTCTTACCCCTGTTATCGTGTGGTTCATGTTCTCACTTTCTTCAAGACTATATGCAGATATTACCTTATCAAGGAGGTCTTTTCTGACTACCTGGCCTAACCCATAACCAGCAAAACTGGGACATTTCCCATAAAAATTGTGGTTTTTCAGCTTCTTTAGAAAATGCAACTGCTCGGGGCTCCTGGGTGGCTCCGTCATTAAGTGTCTGCCTTCGGCTCAGGTCATGATCCCAGGGTCCTGGGATCGAGCCCTGCATCGGGCTCCCTGCTCCCACTCCCCCTGCTTATGTTCTCTTTCTCGCTGTCTCTGTCAAATAAATAAATAAAACCTTAAAAAAAAAAAAAAAGAAAAAGAAAATGCAACTGCTCTAACGTATAATACTTTGCCCAGTTCTCACAGGACAACAATGGACTTGAGCCAGGGATAGCAACAAAATAGAGCTTAAGGAAGCCTTACTTGTTCTTCCTGTATAATTTCCATCAGTAACTTTTGTCCCCACTCCTTGACATGAACAATGGATGTTGTGTTTATTTTATATAAACTGTTATGCAAAGTTAGCTTCAAGCACCACCATCTGCATCTCATTCCCATCCCCAGCTAGATGGTCATCCTTCTAAATAAAAAGATCTAAAGATGCTTCTGGCTAGAAATTAGGTAGCATAGGTATCTATACTTCACGGTCTCCTCCCAACTTCCTGGTATCATACATTCCCCTGCTTCACTAATTCATAATTTTGTCTGGTTCCTCCAGGTATAGTTAGCAAATAATGGCTTCGAGTATCTTCATTCTCTAAATTTATAGGGGAAAACTCAAAGATTAAGAGGCCTTTTGAGATCCAAAAGAATGACTCTTCAATAGTGCAATTCCAGGCATCAAGAGGCAACCATTCCACATGCTAACTTTCTATACCTGCTATTTTGAAGGCTGAACTCCATCTATCAGATTATTTTACAAAGCCATATGCCTCATTCCTGGAAAATTGTTTGATTTGGTTCAGAACTCAAGTCTTTTTTTCTTTTTAAATGTCAATACAAGCCAACCAGGCTTTGAACATGTGCAGACATTATTGCAAACAGATTAATCTTTCCTAGGAAGGGATCTAGTCTTACACAAAAGAACTACTGCTTTATTTTTTTAATTCTGTTATGTTAGTCACCATATGGTAGTGTATCATTAGTTTTTGATGTAGTGTTCTATGATTCACCATTTCCATATAACACACCCAGTGCTCCATGCAATACTTGCCCTCCTTAAAACCCATCACCAGGCTAACCCATCTCCCCATCCCCTCCCCTCTAAAACCCTCAGCTCGTTTTTTAGAATCCATAGTCTCTCATGGTTCATCTCCCCCTCTGATTTCCCCCCCTTCATTTTTCCCTTCCTTCTCCTAATGTCCTCCACGCTATTCCTTATGTTCCACAAATAAGTGAAACCATATGATAATTGTCTTTCTCTGCTTGACTTATTTCACTGAGCATAATCTCCTCCAGTCCCATCCATGTTGATGTAAAAGTTGGGTATTCATCCTTTCTGATGGCTAATATTCCATTGTATATATGGACCACATCTTCTTTATCCATTCATCTGTTGAAGGGCATCTTGGCTCTTTCCACAGCTTGGCTGTTGTGGACATTGCTGCTATGAACATTGGGGTGCATGTGGCCCTTCTTTTCACTACATCTGTATCTTTGGGATAAATACCCAGTAGTGCAATTGCTGGGTCATAGGGCAGTTCTATTTTTAACGTTTTGAGGAACCTCCACACTGTTTTCCAAAGTGGCTGTACAAACTTGCATTCCCACCAACAGTGTAAGAGGGTTCCTCTTTCTCCACGACCTCTCCAACATTTGTTGTTTCTTGCCTTGTCAATTTTTGCCATTCTAACTGGTGTAAGATGGTATCTCAATGTGGTTTTGATTTGAATTTCCCTGATGGCTAATGATGATGGTCCTGGGAAAATTGGACAGCTATTTACAGAAGAATGAAACTCTACCATTCTCTTGTACCATACACAAAGATAAACTCAAAATGGATGAAAGACTTCAGTGTGAGACAGGAATCCATCAAAATCCTAGAGAAGAACATAGGCAGTAACCTCTTCAACATTGGCCATAGCAACTTCTTTCAAGACACGTCTCCAAAGGCAAGGGGAAAAAAGCTAAAATAAACTTTTGGGACTTCATCAAGATAAAAGCTTCTGCACAGCAAAGGAAACAGTCAACAAAACAAAGAGGTAACCCACGGAATGGGAGAAGATATTTGCAAATGACACTACAGATAAAGGGCTGATATCCAAGATCTATCAAGAACTTTTCAAACTCAACACCCAAAAAACAAATAATCAAGTCAAAAAATAGGCAGAACACATGAACAGACACTTCTCCAAAGAAGACATACAAATGGCTAACGGACACATGAAAAAATGTTCATCATCGTTAGCCATCAGGGAGCTACTACTTTAAACAACTAAAAGGTGAATTGCATTATTGAGTTGGTGAATGCTATATTTAGAAGTTACTAGAGACAATTGCTAGTTCAAGTGAAACTCAAATTCCTCAAAATGAATAACCTGTAAGAGGTTTATATAGAGCTCAGCAATGCCCTGTTACATATTTATACGGAATTTTTATTAAAGAAAAGTGTTGGTGTTTCCATGTTAATTTTACTGCAGCTTTATAAATGCTTTCAAAACCAGATTCTTGGAGAATGGTAATAAAAATTGTTTTGAATGGATCTCATGGACTTTCCTTCTTAGCAGTTCGTTCAGGATTAAGAATTATTATAAAATAATTTCATTCATTCACTCATTAAGCAAAGTCATGGAACAACTATTTATTTAGCAATGCCAGTCACTGTTCTAGGCACTAAATTCAGAGCAGTGAGAAAAAGAGCAAGATTCCCATTCTCACAGAGATGACAATCTTATTGGGACAAGGGGGTGGGGGGAAAGAGACATAAACAAGTAAATGTATGAATGTCAGGTTACAAAGATAAGTGCCAGCAAAGCAGGGATGGAATTTTATTCATATTTACAACACCAGCATCTGGAGCTCCGAAGGAGCTTGAGAGGATGAATGGATTAATGACTTTGTATGATAAACTCTACCTGCAGAATCTCTGAGCAGACAGAACATTTGCTCTAGAGCCATAGAATGGGGTGAGGGTGGCGGCATGCATGGTTTTGGTTCCATCTCTCACAAACTGGGCCTTTGTTGTGTGTTGGCTGTAGGTGGTTCCTAAAAGGAAAAGCCTTGCAAGACAAAGTCTTTGTTTTGGCCTCTGCCTGCAACATCCCCACCCTGTATACCGAGCAAGGGCTTCAGATAAACTTTACCATAAATCAAAACCACAATGAGATACCACCTCACACTGGTCAGAATGGCTAAAATTAACAATTCAGGAAACAACAGCTGTTGGCGAGGTTGCAGAGAAAGGGGAACCCTCTCACACTGTTGGTGGGAATGCAAACTGGTGCAGCCACTCTGGAAAACAGTATGGAGATTCCTCAAAAAGGTAAAAATAGAGCTACCTACGACCCAGCAACTGCACTACTAGGTATTTATCCAAAGGATATAAACATAGTGATTCAAAGAGGCACATACACCCCAATATTTATAGCAGCAATGTCCACAATAGCCAAAATATGGAAAGAGCCCAGATGTCCATCGACAGATGAATGCATAAAGGTGTGGTGTATACATATACAATGGAATATTACTCAACCATCAAAATGAATGAAATCTTGCCATTTGCAATGAGGTGGATGGAACTAGAGGGTATTATGCTAAGTGAGATAAGTCAGAGAAAGACAAATACCATATGGTTTCATTCATATATGGAATTTAAGAAACAAAACAGGTGACCATAGGGGAAAGGAAGGGAAGGAAAAATAAAATAAGATGAAAATTGAGAGGGAGGCAAACCATAAGAGACTCTTAACAATAGGAAACAAACTGAAAGTTGCTGGAGGGGAGGTGGGTGGGGGGAAGGGGGTAACTGGGTGATGGGCATTAAGGAGGGCACTGGATGTAATGAGCACTGGGTGTTATATGCAACTGATGAATCACTAAATTCTACCCTTCACACTAATAATACAACATACGTTAACTAAATTCAATTTAAATAAGAAAATTTTAAAAATTAAAATAAAAAAATAAACTGCTGAGATTCTTGTGAAGTTGAGAAATTTCCCAGTTTGATGTTCTGCATCACCTAAAGTAAATTAGACCTCTACTTAGAACAAAGCGTACCTTGTTGGGAAAGGAGTGTACAAGTTAACATGTTTTCTCATGAGCTTTCTTTGCTCCTTGTAATGTTCTTGGAGTTGAACTCATCATTACCCAGGGTCCTCTTTTATTTTCCCTGGGCTACTTCATCCATCCAGTCGTTTATGGTAGCTGCTAATTGCTTCACCTGGCAAAGTCAGCACTTCTTGTTCCCAGACTCTGTGCTGTGTTGGCAGAGTTTGGCTGGGTCTTCCCTCAACAGTTCCGGGAAAATTGTATCTTTACTTGTACCCTTCATTAACGCTGGGCAGAAGCAGAAATAGACGTGCCCAAATGTTGAACCTAATATCTTTGTGAAAATCATGAAAAACATTGTCACTTTTCCCTTCTCTGCACCCTCTGATCAGACCTTCCTGAACCACAGTCCATTAGATATCAGAAGATATGGTTGCCCCCAACCGGGCCAACCCAGGAAGTGTAGGAGAGCCAGCACCAAGGGTGGAACCAGAGAGCGAGAGAAGAGGGTGACCTAGTTAGTGACAAATGAACCTCAGAGACAGGACTAAATTGTAAAGTCAGCAAAGTTGCTCAAGGCTGCATTACCATCTGAGGAGCCCTGGACACTTTTATCTTCAGGGCCCCCCCTTCCTCCATTAAATAATACGAAAAATTGTATTTTATGACTGTTGGTATAAAGATGGATACAATCCAGACTGGATTCATTATTACAGATTAACTATAATTAGAGTTATTTTTGTTGTGATTTTAAAAGAAATTAAAATTTGAACAGTTTATGAGTCTGATGCCTTCCTTCTCCCTCTGCCTGTCCTGCCTACTGACGTCATCAGAACACCTCTGCCAGCTACAGAATGAAGCAGGATGCGACAAACCAATGACCTTCCAGGGTCTACTTCTTCCTTTCTCCTATGAGAGCTGGTTTTGGCTGCCCTACTGCAGCCCCTGAAACTGCCCCTACTGAGGTCATCAGTGACCCCCAGGTTGCCAATACTCATGGGCGATGGTCAATCCTTATACTTCAAACCTTTCTGGGGCATTTGACACCATTCTCCATCTAACTGGTTTTTATTGAGTGCCACATGTTTCAGGCTGTGTCCCAGATTTTAGAGGCATACTTAACCAAACAGACAAGATCTCAGCCCTTATAAGGCTTTTTGTCCAGGAAAGAACCCAGATAAATAAACACCAAGTACAATACGTTTGGGGGGTACTGTGGAAGCACAAGGTCCATAACTTAAACTTAAGAAGTCAAGAAATGCTTCCTAAGACCTGAAAGATGAATAGAAGTTCTCCTGGTAGAGGGAGAGGAGAGTGTTCTAAGCAGAAAAAGCAAATGCACGCAGGCTTGGTGACAAGAGGACCACACTCTGGTAATAGAAAGTGACCCCATATGACTGAGGCCTATAGTGTGTGGGTTAGGAGGGGAGTTTGCTCTGGGTGTGTCATGAACATATTGGCCCCTTAGGAAGATACCTCTGGTGTCTGTGTGGAGAATGAATTGGAATGCTGGTGTCACTGAACCTAAGGTGATACTGAGCCCTGGGAGGCTGTGGATAAAAAGCCTGTGGATGGGACCTAGGCAAGAGAAGGTAATGCTCTGAACCAGGGAAGCAATAGAGGGGAAGGAGAGAAGTGGACAGACCAAAAATATTACATTAACAGGAGTTGGTGACAGCCTGGATTTGGGGGTGCAGGGAAAGAAGGATGGCATCTGTCTGGCTTCTTACTGGTAGAGAACAGAATCCTCTGTGCTGATTAAGCATAAAGGGGTTTGTTATAGGATATTAGGAGGCAACATGAGCTTTGGGAAAGTCAAAAAGCCCAGTTTGGAAGGCTCACAGGTCAAGAGCAATGCTCACTGTACTACAAGACTGTTAGAGCAGAATCACCACTGCGTGTCATTTGATCCTGTGAGACTAAGAACTGGACACCAGACATCTACCCCAGCAACCCCAGAAGAACTGGATGCCCCCATATTTGTGATTGCTGCAAGAGGCTGCTTCCCCTAGCCCAGCGGCAGCCATGTTGCTCACTTCTGTCTCCTATTCTTATGAAGGTGCAAATGCTTGACCACACCTGGGTTACATGTTGAACCAGGCTGCCAGGAAGCTTGGGGAATGTAGTTGCTGACTTTTTATGGAGGCAAACTATAGAGGAGTTGGAATGTGTGCTGAAGGAGCCCCTTCCACTATCAGCCACAGCTGGTATCTCTGCACCAGCCCCCTGACCTGAACAATATAAGGAAGGTGTTAGAACTCTCTTTCAGAGATGAGGCTCAGAGGTTAAATAATTCATCCCAGCTCAGTCGTGGGGCAGAGATTTGAAGGTAGGTCTTGCTGACTCCACATCTGGGCTCCTTCTATTCCCTCAGGCTGTCATTCAAGACTTTCCTCTGTCCTGACTGTCCCTGGAAAGGTTGCCCCACTCCTCCCAGACCACAGGATGCACAAGATGCCCTCCTCCTGGCTTCCCTGATGTCCTGGGCAGATTTGTGGGCAGACCTACTATGCTGCATTCTCATTTTCGCTTAGATGTATTTTGACCTCAACCTCACCCACCAAACCTGCTCTGCATACTTTTCTATTTGGTATTAAAAGTTTCACCCATGCACAAAGCAAGAAGAATAGTGTGATGAGCTCCTGTGCACAGCACCCAGCTGTGACAACAGTCTGCATTTCCATTTGGTGCCCTAAGCATTCTTTATTCCTATTGACCCAGCCTCCTTCTGTGCTGGCCTTTGCTTAATTCCTGTCCTCTGCTCTGTGGGCCTCATCCCACTCAGGAAACCTCACAAACTGATGATCTCAGGTCTACGCAAAGTCCTCCCACCCCAACTTTTCCCCAAGTACCTGAAATAGACTGTGGCTCCATCTTTCCAACCCCATTTTTCTCGTTTATTAAATAAAATGAAACAATTGAGCCAGATGATCTCTTTCTGCAACAAAATTCCAGGATGGACTCTGAAATTTCCCCCCTTTTTTTGGCAGGGCGTGGAGAAGGTGCTTTGGTTTTGGCTCAAGAATATTGCTGGTTGTAAGAATTCTTTTAATTGGATTCCTGGGTATCAGGATTTGTCCTTTCACAAGTAATGCTCCTCCTCTGGACTCTCTATGTTGGGAACCTCTACCAACAGCATCAAGCTTCCCCTCTCTTGGCTGAGCCCCCCGTGCCCATCCCTCCACCCATCCCACTTGCATTTGCATTCACATCCCCTCCCCACCACAGGCACCTGTGCAATTTTTCCTAATACCCTGCCAGTGGCTTGAATCTTGCAAAAGCCAAGTTCTCCTTTGGGAGTTCTGACAGCAGGTCATAAGGATACAGAATGTGATGCTTCTCCCTGACTTGGACTCAGAAAGAAGACCTTTGTCAGGAACATCTTCTTGCTTCAAACCAACAAACGCACTTTACAGCAAAGGATACAGCTCCAGTGAGCACTTGAACTAGAATCACCAGTCCCACACCGTCAGGGCAATTGACAGCTTGAAGTACCAGATTGGAGGTAATACCCTGGGAAGATAGGTGCTGTCCTGCAGGATACAGTGCGCTCCCTAAATCGTTGGCTGTTATATAGTACTCTGCCCCCGGGTGTTAGAGAACATGGTCTGGGCATGAAGGAATAGATGTGCAAGTGGCCTTGCTCACTGTAACATCCAGTGACCCACGGAGAGAGTTGTGCTTCTAGACCCCAGTTGCCCACAACAGCACTCACTCCTCATCCCACTCTTCCCTGCCCTTCTCTCTCCCTCGTGTCATTTTCCAGTCCCTCACCATGCTCCTGAGATTACCTCCCATGTAAATTCCTTGTACCTGAATCTTTGTCTCAAAGTGTGTTTTGGGGAGACACAAGCTAATACCTCACAGATTTGTTAGGAGGAACAAATGAGAGAATGCACTGAGCACCATGTGTGTTTTAGAGTAAGTGCTCAGTGAACGCCAGCTACCATTATTCCTGTCCTCATCATGATCATCATCATTGTTACCAAGCTCTTGCAAGAGAGCTGAGATGACCCTGTTCAAAGTCCTAAGAGAGGCGACATTGTCATACCAGGCTTCCTGCTTCTTCCTCTTCCCTCACACACTGACTTAATATAACACTTAAAGAGTGTATAAGCAAGGAGGAAAATACTGATAATATTAATACCTATCAGTTGTGGAGTGCCTAGTCTACAAATAAGTACTGTGCAAATAGGTACGTGCTAGTTACATCATACACATGATTGTAGCATAACATTGTCTCAATAGCCTTACCAGATTACAATAATCAGGGGCATAATTATAATCTTAATAACAAAAGACAACATATGTTGAGCTTTTACTATAAACTGGGGAGTTTTCTGGGTGCTTTACATGTATGCAGTAATGTAGTATCTTCCTATTTTACAGGTGAAGGAATAGGTTCCAAGAGAGGAAGGGACTTGCCCATCACCACACAGCCTGGACAAGATGGAATCTGAATCAGAACCCAGATCCGGCTGACCACAGAGCTCGCCCTTTCTGCTAGACCACAGTCTTTTCATTGTCACTGAAATTTCTCTAGATGAGACAATATAGCTGGGGAATTTACACTTTCAGGGGAACAAAACATTGTTCACAGGAACTGAAAAAAAGACTATCACTCAGCCCAAACAAGCAAAGTTTGCAAGAAATCTAACCCTGAGACAATAATTTTAAGGAACAAGAAGACATGAGTCACAGTCCAAAATAACAAGAATAAAGCATGGGATTCTGCTTACGCCAAAACTGATGCAGCAACTAGTTTTTACTGTAGCAGATGTGGGAGGGAGAAGTCCTGCTGTAAGTTGAGATGTCTGGAGAAAAATGGACCATCCCAGACATAATAAAATGGCTAGTTTCTAATGAGTGCCTAAAAGGCAGAGATGTATGTGTCCAGTTGATAAATTCTTATCATACTCTACCTTAGAAAAGTTAATCAGTAATCTACACCAATGTTGGAATCATTCTTAGAACATTAAAATTTGACCTTTTCTTATTTTTTATGTTATTATATTAAAAAATAATCCACGGAGGTCTTCCACGTTAAGGCTATATATTATCCCTAAGCATTCTTACTATCGACAATTATAGTAAGAAAATAGAGTTGTTTTACCAGCTCTTGGAGCTATAATAAACTGAACTTGATAGATTCTCCTTCCCCCATGATTATTTGCAATCATTACAATAGCTAATATTTTCCAAGGGCTTATTGTTTGCCAGGATCTGAGCTAAGAATCTCGTGTTATTTCATTTAATTCATATAACGACCATAAGAGGAAAAAGTATTATTCTTATCTTCATTTTACAGAAAAGGGAACTACAGATTAGAGAGGTTAAAATCTTACATGATATCATTCAGCTACCCTTTGGGGCTATTGAGATTCAAATGAATGATTAGTCAGTGTATTTTCAAATTAGTTTAAAAGGATTATCCAGCCAGCCAGTGCTCTTTCTATGTGGACCCAAATTTAAGTTCCAAAGTGGCTGAAATCAGGCTGGAAAAAGTGACCCGATGTATTTCTGAGTTCTCAACAGGAAGAATTATGACCCTTCTAGAAGTTAACATCTTAATAAACTGCTCCAAAGATCTACTTCTGTAGGAGGAACAGAGACCTCAGTCTTCATCACTGTGTTTTACAGATAAGTTTCTTCCCTGTCACACTGTGAAAGCCATCACAAGGAATCAAAACAACAGATTAAAAAGTGAATGCCTTTCCAAAAACAGAGTCAGGATTCACTCTCACCATATGGACTTACAAATCACCTGCACCACTCATTGACCCTGGGCTGACCTGGTGACCAAAACCAAGAAACTGACTCTATCAAACACATGATTTCCTTAGGCTATGTTAGTACATCTGATATTCAGATACTAAAAGCTGTGTTCAGCTTAATTGTTGAAAACTGAAATAAAATCTTGAAGAAGTGGAAGCACAAGGTACATAACAGATGTGTCTTCATAATAAAGATCCATGGCTCAGCCTGATTTTACGGTAGTGACTCAGCACTTCATACTTGGCAATTTACCTTTCCTGAGCCCGCTTCCCATCCTTAGCATGCAGTAGCTCTGGGTCCTTTTACTCAAGGACCTCTGATAATTTCTTGGAGTCACCAGGCAGATAAATAAACATCCCCCAAAACAAAACTTGCCCACTCCATGCTAATAAAAATCTTTCACCATAGTAGAGCTTCAAGCGCTATTACAAAGCTGTAATCATCAAGACAGTATGGTACTGGCACAAAAAACAGACACACAGATCAATGGAACAGAATAGAGAGCCCAGAAATGGACCCTCAACTCTATGGTCAACTAATCTTCAACAAAGCAGGAAAGAATGTCCAATGGGAAAAAGACAGTCTCTTCAACAAATGGTGTTGGGAAAATTGGATGGCCACATGCAGAAGAATGAAACTGGACCATTTCCTTACACCACACACAAAAATAGACTCAAAATGGTTGAAAGACCTAAATGTGAGACAGGAGTCCATCAAAATCCTAAGGGAGAATACAGGCAGCAACCTCTTCCTAGAAACATCGCCAAAGGCAAGGAAAGCAAGGGCAAAAATGAACTATTGGGACTTCATCAAGATAAAAAGCTTTTGCACAGCAAAAGAAACAGTCGACAAAACCAAAAGACAACTGACAGAATGGGAGAAGATATTTGCAAATGACATATCAGATAAAGGGCTAGTATCCAAAATCTATAAAGAAGTTATCAAACTCAACACCCAAAGAACAAATGATCCGATCAAGAAATGGGCAGAAGACATGAATAGACATTTTTCCAAAGACATCCAAATGGCCAACAGACACATGAAAAAGTGCTCAACATCACTCAGCATCAGGGAAATCCAAATCAAAACCTCAATGAGATACCACCTCACACCAGTCAGTTAATGGCTAAAATTAACAAGTCAGGAAACAACAGATGTTGGTGGGGATGCAGAGAAAGGGGAATCTTCCTACTCCATTGGTGGGAATGCAAGCTGGTGCAGCCACTCTGGAAAATAGCATGGAGGTTCCTCAAAAAGTTGAAAATAGAGCTACCATATGATCCAGCAATTGCGCTACTGGGTATTTACCCCAAAGATACAAATGTAGGGATCTGAAGGGGTACATGCACCCCGATGTTAATAGCAGCAATGTCCACAACAGCCAAACTATGGAAAGAGCCAAGATGTCCATCGACAGATGAATGGATAAAGAAGATGTGGTATATATATACTCTGGAATATTATGTAGCCATCAAAAGGAATGAAATCTTGCCACTTGCAATGACATGGGTGAAACTGGAGGGTGTTATGCTGAGCAAAATAAGTCAATCAGAGAAAGACATGTATCATATGACCTCACTGATATGAGGAATTCTTAATGTCAGGAAACAAACTGAGGGTTGCTGGAGTGGTGGGGGGTGGGAGGGATGGGGTGGCTGGGTGATAGACATTGGGGAGGGTATGTGCTATGGTGAGCACTGTGATTTGTGTAAGACTGATAAATCACAGACCTGTACCTCTGAAACAAATAATACATTATACGTTAAAAAAAAAAGAAGAAGAAGAAGAAGAAGAAGAAGATAGCTAGAAGGGAAAAATGAAGGGAGTGAAATTGGAGGGAGAGACTAACCATGAGAGACTGTGGACTCTGAGAAACAAAATGAGGGTTCTAGAGGGGAGGAGGGTGGGGGGATGGGTTAACCTGGTGATGGGTACTAAAGAGGGCATGTACTGAATGGATCACTGGGTGTTATATGCAAAGAATGAATCATGGAAGACTGCATCAAAAACTAATGATGTAATGTATGGTGATTAACATAACATAATAAAAAAAATCTATTGGCAAAAAAAAAAAATCTTTCACCATAATTTCAATTGTAAGACTTAAACTCTTTGGATGAAGAAGGCAGTAGAGGAAATCCAGAGAGTGTTTTATTCCCCCATCCTTTTTTCCTTTTTAATTTGCTGATTGATAACTTGATCCCTTTCATGGATTTGCTACCTCCTGAGAAACAAAAAAGGGAAAATAAGCATTCCTTCATACGTATGATACAGTTTTTAAGAACTATAGGTCTTAACAGGAAGGACTTACACTCATGTGTTTGGCAGAAATAGGGCTGCTGATCAACTGGCCACTATTCAAGTTATATTCCTGGTTAATTGCTTTCTCCAAGTACTATCATGGTGTCTTGCTAAATCATCAAAACTACCCGAGCTACATCAGGTTCATTCTGACAGAAATATTTCCTTTGAGTTACAATTGAGTGTCAGGTCCTTGGTCATAGGGGAAATTTTTCTGTAACTTACATAAAAGTAAAACTGTGTTGATGACATTTTCATAATATCAAGAATCCATGTTGTAAATTCCTCTTAGAATTTAGGGACACAAAAACATACAGCACTCGCAAATTGGTTTACAATAAAATTCCAAAGTGCTTTTTTCTCTTAGTTTTTAGAAAGATGAGGGGGAAAAATGAAATCAGCATACATCTTCTTCTTCTTAAAAAAATGATTTGACAATTTCCCTAAGTGGTTTCCAATTTTTCCTTTTATTTTCGTTGAATTGCCTTGTGTATATTTTATATATAAGGCATAAGTGTGTTTTTTATTATAATTCTCTACAAGTCCTTCTATACATGATAAATAAATGCCTATTTAGATACCATAGATAGCCCATCATAAAAAGTCCAGAGATGGTAGAAACAGATTATTGATCAAGTCTCTGACAGAGTCAAGCTCTTCAGCTAACATCAGATAAGCTTGTAGAGGAGATGTTCTGCATCCCCCATACCCTTCTGATTATCTATTGCTGTATCAAATAACAAATTGCTGTAACAAATAACCTCAAACAATGGTTTAAAAACAATAACAATCACTTATTTTTCTCATTAATATGGGGGTTGACTGGGATCAGCTAACCAACTAGAGGTGATTTTTTCCCCCCAAGGGACATTTGCAAAAGTCTGGAGACTCTTTTTTTTAATTTAAAGATTGAATTGGCTTCATTAAATGATTCATAGATCAGGCAGCATCCCATCTAGCAAGGAGATGGGAAATCCTGGAGACATTCTTGTTGCTACAGCTGGAAAGGTGCTACCAGCATCTAGTGAGTAGTGGCCAGGGATGCTGCTAAATACAGTATAATGCACAGACCAGCCCCTACAAGGAACTATCCAGTTCAAGGTTGAGAAAACCTCGCTAGGCAGTTCTCATCTGAGATTTCTAATGAAGGTGCAGTTAGGTGCTGATGGGGCTGGGTCATCTTGAGTGCTTCTACATTTCACCTGTCTGGTGCCTGGGCTAGGAAGACTCCAACAATTGGGGACTAGAGCAGCTGGGACTCTTCAGGAATCTCTCATTTCTATGTAGTTATTCCATATATTCTCTTTGCAAGGAAGTTTTAGGGTATCCAAGCTTCTCACCTGGGAGATGAAGGCTCCCAGAGTAAGTGCCATCTGAGATTGGTAGAAACTCAGCCTTGAAAGTTCTTCAGTGTCACTTCTGCAATAACAAAGTAACAAATATCCCCTCCCTTCGGTGTCAACAGAGAAGAAGGGGAGAACCTGTATTCCCACCCCCATTTGGCAGTAATGAGGCAGCACGATCACATCTATGGAAGCCAACCAAAACACAAGACTTAAATGAGATTCAGAGTCTTATAACATAATACCCAAAATGTCTAGGTTTGAATCCAAAATTGTTTCTACCAAGAACTAGGAAGATTTCAAACTAAATGAGAAAAGAAATCAACAGTTGCCAACACAGATGTTAGAATCATCTGATGACACTTGGCAAATGTTGTGCCACTTTTGTTAGCAGATGTTAGAATCATCTGATGAGGATTGTAAATCATCCATCATAAAAAAATGCTTTGACAAGCAATTATGAAAACATTTGAAACAAATGAAAAAATAGAAATTCTCAGCAAAGAAATAGAAGATACAAAGAAAAACAAAATGGAGATTTTAGAACTGAAAATTACAAAAAACAAAATAAAAAACTCAATGAATGAGCTCAACAGAAGAATGGAGGGGACAAAGGAAAGAATCCATGAACTTGAAGATACCTAAGTGGAATAACAGAAAGAAAACATATTGAAAAAATAAAGCCTCCATGACACGTGGAACTATACTATGTTCTAAAAGGAGCAGAAAAGAAAATGGAGGCTGAAAAAGTATTCAGAGAAATAATAACTAAAAATTTCTCAAATTTGGCAAAAGAAAATAAAAAGCCATGAAACTACAGATTTAAGAAGTGACTCTGAGTAAATTCCAGATAAGATAAACTCAAAGAAATCTACACCAAGATATATCATAGTCAAACTTCTCAAAACTAAAAACAAAGAAATAATCTTGAAAGCAACCAGAGAGAAACAATGCATTATCTATATGGGGAAAAGCAATTGGAACAATGCATTTCTCATAAGAAACTATGGAGGCCAGAAGAAAGTGGCACAACATTTGCCAAGGGCTAAAATAAGAGAATTGTCAGCTCAGAATTCTACATCTGGAGAAAGTATCCTTCAAGAATCCTCAGAAATCAAGATATCCTCAGATGAAGGAAAACTTAAAAGAATTCATCCCCAGCAGACCTACTCTAAAAGAATGGCTAAAGCAAATTCTAAAGAAGGTATCATGGAATATCAGGAAGTATGAAAGAACATACTAAGAGGGAAACTATGATAAATACAACAGAATTTCCTTCCCCTCTTGAGTTTTCTGAATATTGTTTAATGGAAACAAAATTTTTGGTTTTTGAAGCAAAAATTTTAACACTGTCTAATGTGGTTCTCAATGTATGTAGCAGAAATATTTAATACACTTATATTCCTGATGGGGGAGGGTAAAGGGATATAAAGAGAAGTAAGGTTTCTAGACTTCACTCAAACTGGTGAAGTGTTGACACCAGTGGACTTTGATAATGTATGTATGTAATACTTTATTGCTCACTACACTAAGGGAGTTAAGCTGATTAGACCCAGTCTCTCTGAGCAGAACAGAGTATTGATATTATATTGGGTTTGGGGATTACACAGAGTTCAAGGACTTGGCAGACTTTCAGTAAAAAGTTGACAAGCTATAGAAGCATGGTTACTTGGGTAAGACTCTTGTTGATTGGTTAGCAGTCCTGACATGTTTACTTGAGTGAGTCCATCACATATTGACTTTTAGAAGTGAAGGACTAACATTGACTGGTTAATTCATTAACCATTAACTTCATGTTCAATAGCCTTAATCTATTGGGACAGGTCAAAAATGGCCCTGGTAGCCATTTGCTACCATGGCTATGGAGAAATACAGCTTTTTCTAAGTTTATAGGAAACTTTTTTATTCTCACTGGTGTCGACATTTGAGAGTATGTATTTTAAACCTTATTTCTAATTTTCAAGTCTTTTGCCCCTCAGAAAAGCATATCTGGCAAGATGAAGCAGGGTGGGAAATGTTTATGGAGGGAGATTAGGGTATATCCCTTCTTTTGGCCTATTCATGACCAATTTTCTCCCTTCTCTTGAAAACAATATTCATCCCTCCTCATGCATACATCCCTCATATCTTTGGGGAATTCTTTCTTTCCTAAAATAAACATGTGGTTCTTTTTTTTTAAAGATTTTTATTTATTTATTGAGAGAGAGAGAGAATGGTAGAGAGCATGAGAGAGAGGAAGGTCAGAGGGAGAAGCAGACTCCCTGCTGAGCAGGGAACCCGATGCGGGACTCGATCCCGGGACTCCAGGATCATGACCTGAGCCGAAGGCAGTCGCTTAACCAACTGAGCCACCCAGGCACCCTAAACATGTGGTTCTGATGAAAGCTGTTGATCTCCCAGTCATGGACATGTTATTCAAGTCTAGCCAGTCATAATACCACACTTCCTTGATTATAGTGATTAGTCCAGAAATAACCTTAAGTTGGGTCAATCAAAATCCTTTCTCTATTGTAGCCCCCATAGCTCTTCTTTACATGGGTAACATTCTACAACCCCTTCCCCCAGTAGAATGAAGGCAGCAACCATGTCTGATTCACTGATGTATACATGGTTATCCTGGTGCTGGCATGATGCTGGCTAGTGGTAATCATGATGCTAGCATAATAGGTGCTCAATAAACATTTCCTGAATGTTTGAATAAATGCATAAATGGGAAATTGGTCAATGAGTGAGTGTGTATTCAGCTATTATTTGTAAAATAAATGTTAGTTGTAGAAACTCCTAGAAAAAGTCTGGAAAAAGTCTTCCCAGCTCTCCTATGAATCCCCATTCTGCCGCAGTTGCTAGAATGGTGAGTCCATTGTGTAGCCCAAAGTGTGAAGTCCAGGCTGCTGAGCCTGGGGGACACCAGACACTTATGTTGTCTGGGCCAGCTCTGTAGTTTCTGCAGACATCATGGCTGGCGCTCAGATTGGCCCTATATTCATTTCCATCAGTCATTCTGAGCATGGGGAACAACAGGTCCTCTAAGAACTCTTGAGCAAACAAAGGAGTGGTAATATTGGTGGCCAGCTGGACAGACTTCAAGTGTCAGGGAGACTCTGAGTCTGGCTATTGCCCATGCAACTCCGGCTGTGTGCCATTCAGGCCGGGAGACAGTAGGGACTTGAGATGACATGTATCTTCCTAGGACCTTATCCCTGCCCAAAACTTAGAATAAGAGTTGAAAAGCATTGGTTGGGCTCACAGGAGGCAAGCAAGTTGTGTTCTGGTCCTGACTTTGCCACTACCTCACCCTATGATCTTGAGTAAGCCATTTAACTTCTGTAGTATACAACGTTTTTGCCTGAGAAATGATGTGGTTCTTTTCAGCTCTGATGCTCACAACTGTACTGCCTCTAAGTGTCAAGACTAGAATATAGGTGCAATCTCCAAGACTAGTGCTATGGCCAGGAGATGATCTGATGTCTGAATGTGGTAGGTACCCTTTCCTCTTGTCTTTTGTCTTCCCCCTTAGACTCTTTTAAGGGACTTGAGGGATGAGCTGAGTGAAAGCCTCCAGTAACTCAGACCCTGTCCACTTGGGAAAATGTCAACTCCAAGGTCACTGACTGCTGAGAGATGCTACTTTAGTACTAACTGGGCATCTTAGTGACTGCCTGGCTTCAACAAGAAATGTCTCTGCATTTAGGATGCTTCCTTCAGATCTTTTCACATGAAATTTTCTGTTTTTTTTTCCTTTTCTCAAATTTTTATTCAAATTCTAGTGAGTATATGTTGGCTAACTGAACATAATAAAAAATAAATAAATTCTAGTTAGTTAACATATAGTGAAATACAGGTTTCAGGAATAGAATTCAGTGATTCATCACTTACAGACAACACCCAGTGCTCATCATAATAAGTGCCCTCCTTAATACCCATCTCCTATCTAGCCCACCCTCCACCCACCTCCTTCCATCAACCCGTAGTTTGTCCTCTCTCATTAAGAATCTCTTATGGTTTGTTTCCTTTCCTCTCTTTTTTTTACTCCCTTCACATAGGTTCATCTGTTTTGTTCCTTAAATTCCACATATGAGTGAAATCATAGGATATTTGTCTTTCTGTGACTGACTTATTTCACTTAGCATAATACTCTCTAGCTCCTTCCACATTGTTGCAAATGGCAAGATTTTATTCTTTTTTATGGCTGAGTAATATTCCATTGTATATCTATACCACATCTTCTTTATACATTCATCATTCGATGGACATTTGGGCTCTTTCCATAGTTTGGCTATTGTCAATAATGCTGCTATAAACATCAGGATGCATGTATCCCTTTGAATCAGTATTTTTGTATCCTTTGGATAAATACCTAGTAGTGCAATTGCTGGGTCATAGAGTAGTTCTATTTTTAACTTTTTGAGGAACCTGCATACTGTTTTCCAGATTGGCTACATCAGTTTGCACTCCCACCAATAGTGCAAGAGGATTCCCCTTTCTTCACATACTTGCCAACACCTTTTGTTTCTTGTGTTGTTAATTTTAGCCATTCTGACAGGTGTGAGGTAGTATATCTCATCATGGCTGTGATTTGTATTTCCCTGATGATCAGTGATGTTGCGCATCTTTTCACGTGTCTGTTAGCTAATCTGGATGAATGTATGTTCATTTCTTCTGCCCATTTCTTAACTAGATTATTTGGTTTTGGGGTGCTGAGTTTGATAAGTCCTTTATAGATTTCAGATACTAGCCCTTTATCTGATATGTCATTTGCAAATATCTTCTCCCATTCTGTAGATTGCCTTATAGTTTTGTTGATTGTCCAGGGTAACATGGTACTGTGAGGGCTCCAACTACCTCTAGCTTCCTCTTTGCCTCATTTCCCATCTTCTTATCAATGCCAACTCTACTACCATAGACAAGCCCACCTTCTCCTCTACTATTTCTGCGATCTTTAGCAAGTTACTGAACATAAGCTGAATATATATAAAGTATCAGCTGCTACAATGATTCTAACTACACTCCAAAATCCTTTTCATAGTCAAATATCATGGAGAATAAGAACCTTTAGAACAAGAAGCCTCTGGGCCTATCATAAGTACTCAGAATTCTCCAAATAAATATAAGCATTAGATCCAACCAGTAGCTTGTTAATCAACCTGTATCATTTGTGATTCAACTTTGCTGTTGTATGTACATTTACTGTGTTGCTTCAGATGGACACATGGGACCCTGTGGTATGTGTCCACCACAATTTATCTCTATATAACAAAACTACTATGTGTCAGGATCTGTGCTAAGCTCTTTATATTGATCTTATTTAATCCTTACAAGAACACTATGAAAAGTATTTTTAATGAATTTACGTGTAATTTTATGATTCCATCATCTTAGAAACTGTTCTAGGTACCAAAGTCATCTGGCGTAAGAGGAAGATGACTCAAAGCTTCTCCTCAGATGCTATGATTTTATAACAAGGGATCAGGCACAGAGAAGCAAAGGGCCAGAAAGAGAAAAGTGAGAAAAACATCATATTTTAATTCATTTTTTCATATCCTTCATTTTTTTCATATCCATATCAAACATATCCTATGCACCAGTGCATTATTCTGGGTCCTCTGAGAAGCAGGCACCAAGACAAGGTTAAATGTGCAAGAAATTTATTGGGGAACATCTGTGGGAAGTAATTGCCAGGGTACCAGGAAAGGCTGAGAGAGCCATCAGATTGTGATGCAGGTCTCACTCTGCACGAAGGAAGAAAGTAAGCTTGGGTGGATGCTTCCTAGGTTGCCATCCAGTTTAAGAAAAGTGGGACAAGCCATGGTGGTGACTTCAAGCCAAAGTTACTCATCAGGGGAGTCCTACATCTCTTGGAAATGGGCCTATTAAATCTCTGACCTACACAGCCAGCCAGTGTCTGGGAGCAGCCCATGGGAAACATGGCTTTGGTACAAACTCGACAATGGAATTCAGAGCGAAGCAGGACTTTTTTTATCCACTGAAAAAGGAAAGAGGAGCTCTAATATGAAGGGGAGGAAAGGACTTCATCCCAGCCTGTTCCTAACCTATTAAGCATCCCCCAGGAGACATTCTGGTGAGCCAGCAAAAGCCTGGGCATTCTCACCCATACTCTTAAATCTGAAGAGATGCACAAGGAATGAAAGAATTTTTTAAACTTATTCAACCAGGTTGTGGATATATTCCTGGCTGGTCTGTACTCCCTCACTCTCATTTATTAGGTATTGAAGAATAAACATTCATTGTCTTAATCCACTTGTTTTTTTGTTTTTGTTTTTTTATCACATCGGCTCCAGTGTGGGGAATGGATCAAATAAAGGAAAACTAGAAGCAAAGAGAAGTGGTGGCAGTGGAGGTGGAGAAAAGAGAACTGGTTGAAAATATATTTTGGAGATATAATCCATAGGATCATTGGTGAATTACATGTCCTTGACTTCAAAGATTGCACACTTGGGCAGACTGCAGTAGAATGTGTCAGAAAGCCATCACAACTTAGAAATATTAAACGCTGTAGCTCTTTAGCTTCTACAGCAACCCTACCATGAAGAGGCCATCTTGAATGATGCATTTAACCTCATCCAATCATGTACCATGTGATTTCCATAGAAAGGCCCATCCCTGTCTCTTGTGTTGATTAATACTGGTTGTTGTTGTTGTTGTTGTTGTTGCTGTTTAAAAAAAAAAAATCTTATCCAAATGAGCTCATCTACTAAAAGCAATGAGAACTCAAAATCGTTTCATAAAACCATCTGGATAATAATGTTAGAGCTCAGCAATTTTCAATTAAGGAGTGACAATGTCCCAAAATAAGAAATTCACCTGAAGGTTGGAAAGAGGGTATAAAAGGTACATACCAAATATCACTATGAACTTTTCAAGTCTAACAACTGAGATATCCCACTTAGTGTTTCACTGAGAATCCAGAATAACCTTAAGAAATTGTCTTTGGTTTCCTTTCTGAGCACAGCACCTGCTTAATTTAACCTAAATGAACGTGTATTCCATTAGATTGAGATCAATCTGTAAATCTAGATACAGGTTTATTCTTAGCAAAAGGAAGTCTAGGGTAAGTGTGCAAGAATATCCACTCCCTTCCCACGCATACCAACCTTGATGTCATGCCCTTCACATCAGGGATCACTATGGAGCCTTCATGGAAGGGTATGCAAGTTTGTGCTAGAGAAAAGAGAACAAGCGCCATGAGGGAGAGCAGGACCACCCATTTGACAAAAAGGAAAAGCATGTCTAATTCTCGGGGCAATCTGCTGTTTGTGGTGTTGTCCTCTCTTCCAACTTGCCTATCAATTCTTCGGTAATGTCTACACTGCACGCAGAAGCAGTTTAATGAATGAGCTCACCAGGATACCTATAGGAGCAGTTTTATTTTCTTCCTTCCACTGCTTCCAGCATGTTCTGATGGGTCTCCTTTCTCCACCTTTTGATGACATCCCGGGTGGAAACTGATGTTCCAGTCTCTATGGTTTCATGAATATCCTCCTTTCAGTTGTAAAGGTTCATTTTCAGATACTATAAAGTCCCATCCAGCAAAACAAAACTTGAACCTCATATCTCATTCCAAGCTTTGTCCCTCTCCTTTTTCCTGTCTCCCTTACCCACCCTTCCCTAATTAGGCCTGACCTTGACTAGGGGACTTGCAGTAGAGATTGAACAAGACATTTTCCTCTACTTCCCCCATCTTTTTTCACTCCCTAAGGGTCAGTGCCTGGAAAAGACCAATTAGCGGAAGGGGCAAAGTTGTTTTTTTCCTAGATGGTCACCAGTTAGTTTCTGCCTTGCCTGACCCCAGGTGGCCACTTCTACATTGCCCCATTCATATATTGGCTTTTTGTGGGACACGTGTGGGTTCTTCAGAATCACTGGAAGAAACACCATATTGCTCAGTTCCTGGAGAGGATAATGTGCTCTCTGGTTCTCCTTGGACCGTCCTTAACTCCTGCCTCCCCTGGGACCTCCCACAATTGAGTCCCCTTGCCAGGCCCTGACCTCTTGGGAAGATTCCTTCTAGGTGATTGTCATTGACTACATGTTTATATTCTACCGAAATACATATGTTGAAACCCTAACCACCCCACTCCATGGTGGGATTAGTGCCCTTATAAGAAGAGACAGGAGAGAGCTTGCTTCCTGTCTCTGGTCTCAGCCATGTGAGGACACAGCAAGAGGTGGCCATTTATAAGGCAGAGAGAGATATCTCACCAGAACCCGAGCATGGTGGCTCCCTGATCTCAGACCTTCCAGCCTCTAGAACTGTGAGAAATAAATTTCTTTTAAGCCTCCCAGTCTATGGTATTCTGTTACAGCAGCCCAAATTGACTAAAACAATGGCTCAAGCTTGACCGCCTTCTGTGGCAAAGGAAATGTAGGCCCAATGCTCTCTTCTCCTTTTTCTTCTTGCAGCCAATGCAGGCTGTACCATCTGCCTCCCACTTCCAAAATTCTCCAGGTTGTAATTAAGCCTTACTCTGTATATTCAGACAGCCCCCTAAACTCCAGCCTCAAAGAGTCAAGCACTGGTGGCAGAGCTGGAATGGCTGCCATGCTTCAGAGCTCAACCAGCATCCAGCCAATGAGCTGTCAGCCTCCCTTTCTTGAAGCACCCCTTCAAAAAAAAAACCTGATAGTTTTCTTGGAATCCTATTACTTGGATCTGGAGATAAAAATGCCACACTGCTTCCCATGAGGCCCAAATTCCCCACGTCAATAAACTATTGGGTGAGCTCCCTTCAAAAGTGTATCTTCACTTTATACAGGATGGTTGGAGGGGTTAGGGATGGATGGCGATAGTAACAGGATAAATAGATTATATTAGAAAACCATTAAGAGCATGTCTTTCAGCTCCTTGTCACTCTCTTAAAAGCATGGGGGAAGTTGTCTGCTCTCCTCAGGTTTGGAGATTTACAAGAAACTGAGAAAACAGAAAGTCACATGCACAAGCAGATTATTCACCCTATTGCATTGGTGTGAATTGGCCACTCATTATCAATATAAAGAGATATAGAGGCAGTGTGTCAAGGTTGGCAGTAGTTGAGAACCAGAGTTGCTGGGATCAAGGGGCATGCATATCAGATATAGTGGATGCACACATAGAGGTAACTTTATAACCCATTTCTGAGCATTCCTGTGTTGAGTGGGCAAAAGTGCCCCGGAGACACATAATGAGGGCAGTTCCAATTAGGCAGCAAATATTAGCAGGAACCATCAGAGTGCTGGGTATGGTAACAAGTACTAGAGGTATGGAAGTGAACAGAACTCAAAGGTAGTAGAAGGAGGGCAGGTTTCATTGGCAAAACATCATTCAGGCACCTAAGTGTAAACAAAATCCCTATTGCACTCCTTCCTAAATGGATTCATAATTGCATTTATTGGGAGCAGATTACAATATCAGTAAACTACTGTACATGATGAACTGACTTGCTATTCAATTTTCATGGGTAATTTTGCAGTTTTTCCACTAAATCATGAATCATACCTGTTTGAAGACCAATCTCCCCCCGCCCCCCCCCACACACACACACCTTGTATTCACAGGAAGAAGTGCACTCATAGAAGAGGCTCAATTACTCCCTCTAGCTTCCCACAACCAGTCGGGAGAAAGCTCTGAGCATCATACATCATTGCCTTTCCACTGTGACTAATTTCTCAGGATGTCTTAAGAACTCGCGTAAATGGTTATCTCTGAAGATGCTTCAAATTGAAGGGGAATAATGAATAATATCCTGGAATTAGGACTCCATTGATTCAATCAGTGAGCATTTCCTTTTGCCCATCTTCAATCACTGTGACACATGCTACCCATTTCCAACACACAATGACTACTTTCCATTTGCTTATGCAAGAAAATATTTTGGTTTTTCTTATTTAAATTCAATTAGCCAACATGTACTACATCATTAATTTCAGATGTAGAGTTCAATAGTTCATCAGTGGGATATAACACCCAGTGCTCATCACATCACATGCCCTCCTTAATGTCCATCACCCAATTACCCCATCCCCCCACCCACCTCCCCTCCAGCAACCCTCTGATTGTTTCCTAGAGTTAAGAGTCTCTCATGATTTGTCTCCCTCTCTGATGACTTCCCATTCAGTTTTCCCTCCCTTCCCCTATGATCCTCTGCACTGTTTCTTATATTCCACATATGAGTGAAACCATATGATAATTATCTTTCTCTGATTGACTTGTTTCACTAAGCATAATACCCTCCAGTTCCATCCGCGTTGATGTAAATGGTAAGTATCCATCCTTTCTGATGGCTGAGTAATATTCCATTGTATATATATTCCACACCTTCTTTATCCATTCGTCTGTCAAAGGACATCTTGGCTCTTTCCATTGTTTGACTATTGTGGACATTGCTGCTATAAACATCGGGGTGTATGTTCCCCTTCAGTATGGAGGTTCCTTAAGAAGTTTAAAATATTTTGGCTTTGTTTTGTTTTGCTGGGTATGATTCCCATGTATTAAAATCCTACTGGCTGCTATGAACTTTGTACAGATGATGTCTTATAACAACTGTAGAAAATAGGTAATGTTATCTCCATTTAATACATGAATAAATGAGACTCAGAGACATTAAATTATTTGCCTACACTCATGCAATTAGCAAGATATTTCAGACAGAGAATTTTGAGCTAGGTTTCCCAAAACCAGAGTCTAGACTCTTTCCACTACACCATCTCCTTAAAAAGATTAAAGAAAAAATTGGGAATTTGCTAAAAAGCCCCGAGATGGGGAACATATTCATGAATTTTCTCTTAGTGGTGTTATGCCAAAATAAGAATATCCACAGCTCTCAATCCTGCTACATTTATGAGTTTCCAAGACCAGTGAATCTCAGAGTGAGCCTGTGCATCATCTGGTCCGACATTTTCTTCCTAGACACTCCTCGTCTCCTCACTCAGGTCCTCTAGTCCCTGCCCATCCAGGGCCAGGAAGAGAACTCACAGACTTCCCAGGATATGCTTCCATCTTTGCACATCTCTGAGAGAAATGTTTGCTTATTCTGAGCATGGGTCTCATGCCCTGTGGTTTCCATGCATGGGTCTGCCTTTTGGGAACTCAGAATAATTTTAATCCATCTTTGACATGATAACCCATCTCATATTTGAAGGAACCTCTCATATTCCCAAACGTCTAAGCCCCTTTTAGCTTTTAGAAATACAAATAAGACAGGATTTTAAATCCCTTCTTATTCTAGACTCGTTTCTGGTCTCCATTACCCATTGCTCTGAGCCTAGTTGATTGCAGAAGCTTCTTGACTGGTCTTCTTGATTTATTCTTACACTGCTATAATCTGAACAACTCCACTCACAAGCCAGGATATCTCTTTAAAATGTAAAAATGACCATGTCTCTCTCCCACTGAAAACCCTCCAATCACTTAACATTGAGAACAAAATCCATACTCTGCACCCCACCATGTTAGATGTTGACTGTTGTTCTGGAAGTGTGCTGGGCAGCTGACCTGACACAATAAAACTTCAGCATGCTGGGCAATTTTGCAACTGCTCTGTATTTTATTCACATTTAGATAAATACCTGTGGACTATGAACAGAGCAGATTCAAAGGTAAATTTTGCTCGTATGATCTGAAATGTAAGCAAATCCAAAAAAGAAAAACCCAACCTCTAGCTCTGATGTTGGGAGCATGTTATGAACTTTTCAGCTCCTTGTAGAGCCCAGCTTTTCTGATATGAACTCTAGCTTTCCATTAGTATGGACATCTAAAATGTAGCGAGTTTATTTTTAATTAATTTTCTTATCAAAGAGTACATTCTCCAGTCATTCTAAAGCCAAAATAATATTGCTGCAAATATAAATGCAGTATGTTTCGGGGCTTCTAGGTGGCTCAGTCAGGTGAGTGTCTGACTCTCGATTTCAGTTCATGTCAGGGTCTCAGGGTCCGGAGATCCAGCCCTGCATCAGGCTCCACACTCACTGGGGAATCTGCTAGAGATTTTTTTCTTCTTCCTCTCCCTGTGCCCCTCCCTCCACTTGTGCTCGCTCTCTCTCTTTCTCTCTAAAATAAATAAATAAATTTTATAAAAACATAAATAATAAATTAATTAATTAATTAATTAATGCATGCAGTATGTTTCATGCTACTGCATCTAAACTAGGAGTAACCAATGGGCCCTGAAATAATATATGAAATTCTGTGTTTGTATGTATGAGAGAGAGAGCACACAACATAAACAACGAACACTGCCCTACCCCCATTCCACCATTTTACTCTTGCATTGTAGTAGCATGTTTATTTGTCTGCCTTCCCACATAGACTGTAGACTCTGTGAAGGCAAAGTTCGCTTCTGCCTTATTGCCCTAGGTTCTACCCCTATGGCCCAGTATGGTGTCTAGCACCCACATGGTACTCAGTAAATATTGGTTTTAAAACATCATAAATTAATGAAAGGGCACTCTAACTTCTTTTTATGGAGACTGCATGAATCACTGGTGCCAAATAGGAAGACCAGATATGTTCACCACGCATCCATTCATTCATCCACTATAATTATTTCCTGAGCTTTTCCTGAGAACTACCGCCATGCGAATGAAGCCCAGCAACTCAATGCAAGCAGACCGCCTGGTCTCGTGGGGTCTTCAGTCTAGTGTCAGAGACATACATTAAATCAATAATCAATATCAGCTATTACAAACTGATAAATAAAATGCAGAAAACATGAAAGGGAACCTAATTTAATGACGGGGACTTAGAAAAGCATCTTGGGGAAAGTGATGTTTCAGCTAAGGGCTGAGGGATGAATAGTAGTTAAGCAGGAAGGACTCTGTCAGGCCCCTCACTGAAAGTTTCTGTGCCTCCCAAAGGGTAGGCTTCCCGGGAGACTTCCCAAGGTGTATGTACCTGCTGTGGTACCTTGTCTCCAAAGATGGCACCATCAATTCCTTCTTTCTTTGTAGCCACACACCACTCCATTCTATTGAATTTGAGTTGGCCTTTAACTGCTTTGACTAATAAAATGTGGCAGAAGTGATGCTAGGCCAGGGCTGCCTCCTTTTTCTTGGAGCCCTGAGCTGCCATGGAGGAAATCCAGGCTGCTCAGCTGGGGAGGGAGGCACCAGAGCTGTGCGTGAGTAAGCCATCCTGGACATCCAGCCCTTTTGAGCCTTCTGATGACTCCAGCCCCAGCAGCATTTTAACTGCAACTGCATGAGAGATGCCAAGCAACAATTGCCAAGCTGAGCCCTGTCAACTTACAGAACCATAGCAGATAATAATAAATTACTTTAAGCCAATAAGTTTTGGAGTAGTTGATTACACAGCAACAGATAATCAGAATACCTTCCAAAGACATATTGACTCATTTGGGGGCTTGGTCTAAGAGACCTCATTTGTATCAGCTGACAGCGCCTCCTGAGAACATGTATTCAGATGTTTTTACTTGGGAGAGCAAGAAAGAAGAGTTTGTTCCTCTCAATGGATCCAACCCTTAACTACCCACATGTCAAGCTTTCCTTTGCTCTGAGAGGAGTGACCTAGAATATCTCTGACAAGACTTGACAGTATCCTTGACCTTTGTCCTGAGTCTCTATGAGAAACTCTACCAGTTTCTCCCAGTTAGCACACTTTTATTGTTTCCAAAGCCTTCATAAAACTTTTCAAAAGGAAATCTTTGGAGATCAGTTTACTGCAAATAAAAGAACAACTAAACACATTCCTGATACACATAAATACTAATAACTAACAGATACTAGAGAAACGGCAGAACTCTAAACAATGGATATTAAATAAATTAAAGGTATTTCGGATACAAAGAATAAAAGAAAACACTAATTAAAGAATGACACAACCATTGCCACCAATAATGTAATGCAGACACGATGCAGTGAACAAAACCAAAATACGTTTTCCCCCAATGCTTCCATTAGGGCGGGGTTTTGTTTCTGTTTTAGCTTGTGGACATTAGATTTATTACAATAATTCTTCTTTGCCATTCTAAATATTAATAATAGTTTACCCTTTAAAGAGAAGGGTCAGGAAGAGGGGGAAAAAAAAAAAAACAAATCCTTCTTGGAATTTAATGCCAGGTCTGTTACGCCGCACGAACGACCACAAGAACAGCCCATACATTTAACTGTCCCTCTCCACCCCTTGTTTTTAAAACTATGTGACCACGATGAGCACAAGTTTGGGGGAAAGAATCAACTTTGGAAAGCTCTCCCGACTGTGATGATACAGTTATTATCACATTTCCTTATTTTACAACTGGAACACGAAATGGCTTTAAAAAAAAAAAAATGAATCGTCGTAAAAAAAAAAAAAAAGACAAAAGGTAGAATCTGTGCAATGTTAACAGTTACAACAAAACATTTACCAGGGTTACAGTGTTTTGTTACAATAGTACTTTGCAGGAGCGTTCATGTTTTCAGCCAGAGGACTGTAGCAAGGGGGTGGGGGGAGGGGTTCTGAAAAGGAAATGCGTAAAAAAACAAAACCAAACAACAAAGTTTTGTTCATCAGGTACATTTCAAGTCATCATTAAGCAGGTTTGCTACACAACGTTCAGCAAGAAAATGTGTTCAAAGGCAAACATGATCACATTTTTGTTCTAAAAGCTCAATCATCAACTAACACTTGTTAAGGTGGTCAGCGGGTTCGACAGCAGGCCACAGGAGAAATGGAAACAGACATTTATTATTCACAGGGCTCGGGGCGTGGGGGGGGGGGGGGAGAAGTACACAGCAGGCCTGGAGGGGCCACACGGGACGGCGAGGCAGAAAGCGGACGGAAAGAGACTGGACCTGGGGCACGTGACTTTATTAGGGTCCATAGGCTAGGACCACGCTGGTCAATGCAAACCAGAAAAAAGAAGGGTTTAGGTAAGCGCCACGGGGGCCTTGGCTAAGGAGCGCGTCAGGCCGACAGGCGCTGGCGAGCAGGGGAATCTGCAACTCGCAAGATGTGGGAGAAGCCACATGGGGACCTCACATCTGCTGGAGGCTTTGCGGCTGCAATCAGGGGGCCAGCGTCAGGGTCGGGTCCCCGCAGACCGCTTGGCCAGACAACGCGGGAGCGGAGCAGCTTAGCCAGCTCTCGACAGGTGTGTGTCTTAAGATGCGAATTCACCGTTTATCCACCTGGGCATACGCTGTGCTGCCTGAATATGTGAGCTCACGTCTTGTCAAATCCGAGCCGGGTTTTCTTTGAATATTTACTTGTCTTCCTCTAGTCTGCCTTTTAGGAACTCCTGCTCGCTCTTCTCGTTTTAATCCCAATGCTTCTCTGCAGACTGACTCCTAGGAATCTGCTTTGCTCTACTCTGTTCACTTTCTCTGCAGCTGAGTATCGCCTACCGCTGGGCTTTCCGCTCAGCATTTTGATGTTCACGTTGCAATGCCTGTATTTCTCTGTGTGTTCCCCTTTCCAAAGAGACCAGTGATCTGGCTTTGTGCCTTGCTTTCATGTGGTTTTAAGTTTTTGCTTTTCATCATTTGTGAAGGTAGTTATTTTTATAGAATTTTGTGTGTTTCTACGACCCTAAAATCCTGGATGTCATTTTGCTCAAGTGTCTGTTGACTCTCTTGCTGTGGATTGGTCCTTCTGTTCCATAGTTTGGGATTATGAAGTCATGTTGGGTTTGTATGTCAGAAGCCTGACAAATGTGGGTTGAGGGTGTCTCCCTCCAAAATGTATTTTGTTTGCTTCTGTCATTTGTTTCAAAGACAGGGAAATTTCTATACTGACTGGTTAGTTTTAAGACTGGGACAAGAACAGGGGAAATTCCAAATTCTGACTCACACGGAATGCTGGCCGGTCTCATGAATCATCGGGGTAAATCTTTCCCCATCAGAGCCCAAAGGAGAGACAGACAAGCTTTCTGCATGAGATTTTTCGCTAGTCCACCCCCTTTTCCTGTACATACAGACTGAAATTTCTGAATTTGTAAGTTACTTCAGTTCCCACTCTGCCTTGTGTGCCCCAAGGCCTCGCGTCGTGTCCTCCTTTGGTCTTGAACACCCGAGCTTCGGGGTAAACCCAGTCAAACCCACAGGGCAGCTACAGCTTCAGCCCTCCACCTGCATCTTTGGCTCTCCGTTCAGCTTACCTCGCTGGCAACTGGAGACTCCACTGGTTTTCTTGCCATCTGAACTATGCATTTAAAAGAATGTGTCCCAGTTAGCACACTTTTATTGTTTCCAAATCCTTCATAAAAGTCCAGGTCCAAGGGAAACAAGCATGGTGTTTCTCTTTTCGCAGTGGGCGATTTCCTTGTCAAGATCATCTCTTGCTTTTCAGGATCCAGTGTCTGCTGGAGGAGACCCGCTTTCTGTTGTTGTCATGTCCTTCAGATGATTGGAGGGTGGGGAGCGAGGAAAAAGAGAAGAGGAATCATGCCTTGAAATTGGTAAGAGTGTTTTTGTTTGCACATCTTGCATTATTAATATTCCTGTTTAGCATAATTAGCTACCCTCTCCATCTTACAACCTGCAGTGTTTTATGCCTCTGTTTGATAGCTCACCCATTAGCAAAGCAGTCCGGTTCCCCGAAGGCTGAGTGCAGGTGGTTCTGAACGATGCAGGGTGCCGGTTGCTCAGAAAAGCAGGCGACATAAGCTTTAATTGATGCTAAAAATACATTCGCTAGAAGAATCAGACTCCTTCAGTCTGTCTGCAGTGGATAAAGGCATCTATGGATTCAGCAGTCTTAAGAAAGGCCCAGCAGAACAAAGGAGAGGTGAACAAATGGGAACAAAGGAATTTTATTAATAGGGAAAGAAAGATAGCTAATACAGGACAATATTACTTCTCTTTATTCAAATAATTGGCAGTCCATTTTACTTATACAATGACTATTGCTTCAGGATATGATTTCAGACTCAACAAAGCAGTGCAATTTAAGTTCCATCATTCCTTGTTGTCCACCTTTGGGCAGCCTGGAAAAAAAGTCACTCAACCTTCCTTATGGAATCATGGGCTGTTAAAAGCTGGAGGAGAGCTCAGAGACAGAATTATATGATATGTTATTATTATATGATATATGTCATTTGCATTACATTGTTATATGTATATTTCAGTGGTCTGAGTTAATATTTTTCCATCAGCTGCTAATTCATTACTCAAGAAAGAGTTATCCATGAAGGAAAAATATAATCCACTTTGACTTGTTAGAAATGAGTCAACATTGACAGAGTACACACATGGGGGTATGTGAAAGTGATTCTCCTCAATCTGCTAAGCAGAGCACCACCCTAGCATCCAGCAGGACCTGGAAATCCAGGTCAAATAATGCTCTCAGCAAATATTAATATAGTGCTGATGATGTGCTGGACACTGTTCTCAGTGTTAGCTATATTTAATTTATGTAATCCTTAAAAATCCTTGTCAGGTCAACACTATGATCATTCCCACTTGATACCTAGGGAAACTGAGACACAGAAGTTACAAAAGTCAGGGCACCTGGGTGGCTGGGTCGGTGAAGTGTCCAACTCTTGATTTCAGCTTGGGTCACGATCTCAAGGTCGTGGAATTAAGCTCTGCATCAGGCTCTGTGCTGAGCATGGAGCCTGCTTAAGATTCTCTCTCTCCTTCTCCCTCTGCTCCTCCTCATCTCTCTCTCTCTGAAAAAAAAAAAAAAAAAAGAAGAAGAAGTTACAAAAGTCATCTATGGTCACAACGTTAGCAACCAGAGTCAAGGTTTAGACCCAGACAATCCGGTGCAAAAGTCTGTGTGCTTCATCAGCACATTATACTGCCTCTCGGTTCAAATTTGAATGTTTCCATACTTACCAGTGATCAGGCCTATATCACCCTAAAACAAGTTATTACCTCATTTTTAGTGTGCAGAGTATTTTCACATGCATTCTTCCATGTGATCTTTGGATCAGATTTGAGAAGTAAGCGTGGCACAAGGTTTTGTTTTTTGGTTTTTTTTAAGATTTTATTTATGTATTTGACAGAGAGAGACACAGCGATAGAGGGAACACAAGCAGTGGGAGTGGGAGAGGGAGAAGAGGCTTCCGGCTCAGCACGCGACCCGATGCGGGGCTCGATCCCAGGACCTGGGATCATGACCCGAGCGGAAGGCAGACGCTTAATGACTGAGCCACCCAGGCGCCCATAGCATGGCACAAGTTGTTAAGTCACAGATGAAGGAACTCAGAAGCCATTTTCTCTAACTCCTTTATGTTCCTGATTAAGAAAAGTAAGCTGAATACATATAAAGAATGTTTACAAATAAATATTGAAGTAATGCAAACAATTTTATAGAAAAGTAAAGACATGAAGAATATTTCACAGAAGAGTAAACACATGGCTAGTGACCATATGAAGGATATTGAACATTATTAGTGTAGAGGGAAATGCAAATCAAGGCCAGAATGGGGCACCAGTTTCCATGCCTTTTGTGGGCAAAAAATGTAAAAAATCCATCTATGACAATTACTGGGGATGAATAGAGCCATAAGAGATATCAAAAGCTGCTGATGGAAATGTGAGTTTAGAAAAGCTGATATTATCTACTAAAGTTGAACAGCCATGTCTCATGACCCAGGAATTCCACTGCTACATATATTCTCAAAATATAGTCTTACATATCTATAAAAAATGTTCACATCAGCATTGTTCACAGTATCAAAGAATCTAAAAACAACCCAAATGCCCATTAACAAGAGAGCGAATAAATATATTATGAAAACAAATTTCATGGAATATTATGTAGCAGTTAAAAGTGAAAGGATTATAAAAACACATACCAACATGTATGAATCTTAGTATTATAATAGTAAGTGACAAATAAAGCAAGTCTCAAAAGGTAAATAAACCTACAGAGAGAGGAAAGCAAGGGAATGACAAATAGATTTTAGAGGGAGAGAGCCAGGTGCATGGGATGTTGGAAGGATTCCATATAGGTAGTATGGTAGGCAGAATTCTAAAATGACTCCCAATGACCCATACCCTTAGATAATCCACTCTCTTTAAGTGTGTGTGAGTGAGACCTGTAACTGGCTTCTAATCAACACAACATGGCAAAGGTGATGGGCCATCACAGCTATGATCAAGTTATGTTATATGGCAAAGGTGAAGGGCTTTTGAAGATGTAATTAAAATCCCTAACAGTTGACTTTAAGTAAACAAAAGGGGTAGTATCCTGGGTGGGCCTTACCTAATCGGGTGAATACATTAAGGGGACATGGGGTCAAAGACTCAAAGCAGCAAAGAATCTTTCTGTCCACTGCTAGCTTTGAAGAAGCAAGCTTCCATGAATTCAAGAGCCTCAAGGAAACTGATTCAGCCAACAACTTGAGGGAGCTTCCCTTGTCAAGCTTCCAGATGAGATCCCAGTTTGTCTATGGTCTAAGGCTTGTAACACCCAGAGCAGAAAAACCAGCTAAGTTATACCCAGATTCCTGCCCCACACAATCTGCAACATAATATTTGGATGTTGTTTTAAACTGTTAAATTTGTGGTAATTATTTATGCAGCAATAGAAAATTAAGGTAGATAAAGATTATTGTCAAAATCTTAGCTTTTGTTTTAAGATGTAGTCCACTGGTAGTGATGAGATTACTTGTAAGTAATTAAAGTTCATTCTGTCTTCTTTTGATGAGACGTAGGGAAAGAAAGAGCACAAGTTAAATATTCCATTTATGTCTTTGGCTTCTATAAAGCAAAAGGCTAACAAAGCTAACAAGGACAGCATGTCCAAATTCCCTGCTGGGCATGTCTCCTGCTCGAAGGAGCTGAATGCAGTACTGAATGGCAGAGAGTCCTTGAAGGGGGTTGCAGAGCCTGCAGCACTCTAGGTGATCTGGGAGGGGGGCACCAGACAGACCATCCAAAGACAGTGATAGATGCAAACATCTTACTTAACTGGGCATTCAGTACTGGAGAGTAACTGGCTGACCCCATCAATCCTTTTTATGGAGAAAACAATACTGTTACTGGATTACAGGGTAGGCAGAAATGTGTGCACATAAAGAAGGCAAAAGGCAGATGCCATAGGTAGTAGAAGCCTTGTATAAGAAGATGTCTTGTGGTAGAAAGAAACTGAGTAGAAACAGCTAGTAGTTGAGTGCCGTGGTCGAGCAGAAGCATGAGAAGTAGTGATGGAGAGTAATTGAGGCACCATAATGTTAGTACGATAGTCTAGGAGGGATGGTCCCGTCCTGCTGAAGGGATAACCAGACAGGGCAACTCAGGTGACCACTGAGGTATTCTTTATTTTTCTGACCTCCCTGTCTATCCTAAAAACAAACATCCCTTACTTGAGATAACATAAGTGTCTCTATTCCTGTCCCTCAGAAGAAACCACCTAGCTAGTATAGTGGTGCATGAGCTCTAGTGCTAGGCTGCCTGGGTCAGCTTCCAAGCTCCATCACTTCCAAACAATGTGACCTAGAGCAAGTTAGCTAACCTCTCTGTGCCTGTGTTTCCTCAGCTGTGAAGTGGGGATATTACTAATATCTAGGATTGCTATGAAGATTAAATAAATTAAGAGTTGTAACGTGCTTAGAGTACTTGGCACATGCCAAGTGGTTGTTGACTATAATTGTCTGTTGAATGAATAAACTTGTCAGGGGGGAACTCTTCTTCCCTACTCCCTAACCCTCCCTCCCATGTGGAGGGACATCAATTGGTGTAACACTCTGGGCTGCTCCCCACCTCTCAATCACCCCTTTCCTGACTTAGCGCCCAAGGAGATGGAATGACTTATCTGACTGGAGAGTTTATCGGTTAGTTAAGTGACAGGAAATTCAAAATAATAGTGGCTTAAACAAGATAAAGGTCCTTTCTCTCCCATACATAAAGTACGAGGTAAGTAGTCCAGGGCTACTATGATGTCTCAGGGCCCCCGCCTCCTTCTAGTTTGTATGCCATCCTCAAAATTCAGTTTCCATTTCATGGTCCAGATGGACACTCCAGTTTCTTAGTCTTGGAAGAAAGGATGAGGAAAACTGGGGAGAGAAGCTCAGATAACCACTATTCCTAAAATTTGAGCACACTTCCTCTTACCCCACCCCCCCCCGCACCCCCTTGAACTAGGTCACAGGTCACACCTAGCTGCAAGGGAGATTGGGGAATGTAGTCTTTGTTCTGAGGAGCCACTATCCCCCCTGAAAAGGGGGTTTGTATTACTGTAGAGGAAGGGAAGAAGAGATTTAGCTGATAATTCTCAGTCTCTGCCATAGTGAGTTTGTAAGGAACAACTGAGAATGCTTAATTTATACCATTGCTGGGAAAAGGCTCATCCTAATCTAGCAGGGCTGGGTCCATATCTGCTTGATTCTAGGGATCAGTATTAGAGAGTTGCCTTGGCCACCAAGAGAAGCCATTTTCCCCAATATCATCTTGGACGCCACAAAGGTGATATATTTATCTCCACCCGCTAAACAAGTTTGTCTTGTTTTCATTGTTTCAGAACCCAGGCGGGGAAGTGGGAGATGATAGTATTATAGATCTTTCAAGATTCCTGATATAACACAAGAAAAGACATACACAGAATTTGTCAACACACACAGGAGTTGTATAGAATTCCCTACACTGTGGACTCGTATCACAGAGAGAATCCGGGGTATATTTGTAGCTACATTTCAATTGCAATACTCCCAGATTCAAATTTATTTGGTGGTTAAATATATCTGGATGTACTCTTTTAAAAAGTTCCAGTGAAAGCAATGCCAAGTCACATCCTCCATTCTGGGAAGATTTGATAACTGAGTGGGATGGAGGGCTCTACTTTAGTGTTAATCCCTTGGCAGAGTTGTGGGGTTTTTTTGGTTTTTGTTTGGTTTGTTTGTTTTTTTGTGTTTTTTTTTTTTTTTCTTTTGGATCTGAACTATTCTCTACCATGGACTGTTTTAACATTTAGAAAGTGTCCATTTTTAGCAAAATCACAGCTGTGTGAATGTAGCATATTGGTGTAGAGGAGGGTTACATTTCAACTTGTTATATTAGAAAAGTAAGGAAATCACTGACTTTTAGATCTGGAAAGAAACTTGGAGATCATTGAGCCAACCCCTCTTATTATGGATGAGAAAACCGAAGCCCAGAGAGGGAAAGTGGCATATCCCTGGTCACTCACACTAATCAATCATGGAATTAGACAGGAGTCCAGTAGCTGCCAGGCCAACATACTTTCCAGCATATCACACCATGCAAAATCCTACTGTACTTTCTTCCACCTGCCACTTTCCCTACAGTGAAGAAAATTAAAAAAAAATTAAGTGGGTTACTTAAATTCTCTGTGCCTCACTTTCCCATCTGTAAAATGAAAATAACAATGCCTACCTCATGGCACTATTTATAAAAAATTAAATTAGATAACTATGCAGATACTATAACACAAAGTAAGTGTACCTCAGAGTAAGGACTTGGTAGTAGCTTTTATTAAAAGAAGCCCTCATAGAGAAGGTTCAAAGAGCTAAGCAAGGACTGATGTAAGGTAATCATTCTGTCACTTGTTCATTCATTCAATCAAGAGTAAACAAGCAGTTCTTGAACTGCTCTGTGGCGAGCGTTGTGCTGAGCTCTGAGGATATAAGGTGAATCTGATAATTCTCAGAGGGTAGATGACTACATAATATATTAAGGGCAAAAATTGAACAATACAGTATGAAATGTAAGGAGTGACCGATCTTGGTTAAGGGTGTGAGAAGGAAGGTTAATAAAAGCTCCCTGATGAAAGTGACCTCCGAGAATGATTTTCAAAGTCAACTAGAAATGTGTCAGGTGGAAGAACATCCTTAAAAGAAGAAATCACATGTGCAAAGGCCCTGAGGCATGAAACGCCATGCTATTCATGGAAAAATAACAGCATTCAGAATTGCTAGAGAGTAAGGTGCCAAGATGACAGAATTAGAAGATAAAGTGGACAAGAACCAGCACGTGAAGAGTGTGCAGTCCGTGTTGGGAGCTAAGAGTTTGGCTACAGGCAGTAAGGAGCTTGTTGAATATTTTCAAAGAGAGAAAGGTATGGCCAGATCCCCTTTGGTTTGAGTAGAGGAAAGGGGGCAAGCTGCTGAGGCAGGAAGCAGGGAAGCCAATTAGAAGATGAGGTCAATACTGCAAGCTGTCCACCAATATCCACTCTCCCTTCTTACCTAGATTAACATTTTTACCTGGACATAAGGCTGCCCAGAATGAAGATTACATTTCCCAGCCATCTTCTTCAGTGAAGGGAGGCCATGTGGCTAATCTTGTCCAATGGGATATGAGTGTAACGTACATGTGAAACCTCTGGGTCCTGCCTCAAACGAAAGGGATATGCCCTCTCATTTCCCATCTCTCCCTTCCTTCTTCCTGAATTCAGGCTCGATGATGAGCCATCTTGAACTGTGTAGATGACAACGGTATTTAAAGATGGTAGAGCAACAAAATGGAAGGAATCAGAGCCCCTACAGAGGAAGAAGCCCCATCCCAGCCTGGGTCATTATATGACAGAGAAAAACACTTCTATCTTGTGTTTTAAGCCACTGCGACTTTCTGCCTAGATGAAAGGAGATGACCCAAGGCAGGGGCAGAGGGAATGGAACAGAGACAACAAATTTGAGAAGAGTTACTGGACTCATTCACAGGATGTAGGAGACAAGAGAGGAGGTGTCAACTGCACCCCCTACATGCCTTTGCTTGAAAGCTAGGTGGATGGTGAAGTCATCAAGAGAGAGAACAAAGGAGAAATTCAATTACTTCTAAAGATGTGGAAGTTTGCTGGAAAAGATCTCAATTTTCAGTTCATATGTTCATCCATTCTAAGACCTTTTACTAAACTTGTGTAAGGAATTGTTTATGGAACAAAGGGTTTTTTTAAGTTGTCCATTAGCAGTAAAGTTGTTTTTTTTTTTAAGATGGACATCTCATCAACAGATAAATGGATAAAGAAGATGGGCTATACATATAAATATATATGTATACATATGTATCTATATAATAGAATATTATTTAGCCTTAAAAAAAGAATGAAATCTTGCCATTTGCCACTACATGGATAGCTCTAGAGCGTATAATGCTAAGTGAAATAAGCCAGTCAGAGAAAGACACATACCATATGGTTTCACTCATACGTAGAATTTAAGAAACAAAACAAAGGAAAAAAGAGAGAGAGGAGAAAAACCAAGAAACAGACTCCTAACTATGGAGAACAAACTGGTCACCAGAGGGAAGGTGGGTGGGGGGTGAGTGAAATAGGTGATGGGGATGAAGAGTATACTTATCACAATGAGGACCGGGTAATGTGTAGAATTGTTGAATCACTATATTGTACACCCGACACTAATAAAATACTGTATGTTAACTATACTGGAATTAAAATTTTTTTAATGTAAAAAGATAGACATCTTAGCTGTAAAGACTATAAAATACAGAACTCTCCAGACTGTGCACAAGAGTGGTGGACCTTTCACGGCTTGAGCTGTTAACAGACGATTACCTATCAGGGCACCTGGGTGGTGCAGTCAGTTAAGCGCCTGACTCTTGGTTTTGGCTCAGGTCCTGATCTCAGGGTCATGAGATTGAGCCCCGAGTCCAACTCCACACTCAACACAGAGTCTGCTTAGCTTCCTCTCTCCCTCTCCCTTTGCCCCTCCACCTGCACGTGCACTCACTCTCTCTCTCTCTCTCAAATATATAAAGAAATCTTAGGCAAAAAAAAAAAAAAAAGGTTATCTGTGACCTGGTTTGGTGCTCTTTCAGCTTTGCACAGATAGTTGCCTGGAAAAGGGAAGCGTGGAGAGGCACACTTTTTGCTTTAAGATTTCATAAAAGCTCACGTTTGTAATTGAGGTGGCGTAAGAGAACGTCCCTGAAGTGAGGATAATTCCACATAGCCACTCATTTGGTTGTGCCATAATCCTCAGTATCCTGAGGAAGTCCATTTTAAATTAAATTGTCAGGACAAAAAGATATGTGTGTGTGTGTGTGTGTGTGTGTGTGTGTGCGCACATTCCATACATTTAAAAACACAGCCCTGCCTAAATAATCTCCGCACATTTTCACAGCAGACTTTCTTTTTTGCACTATTTATCCCTCCTACACAAGCAGTTTAAATAATCACTCCACATGATATTCCAGACTTCCTGGGTAGAAGAGCTTTTCTTATATTGATTAAAAATTCAGAGTCTATCTATAAATCAGGAAAGTCACTTAACATTCATGTTAACATCCATATATGTTAGGCTGCCTCAAACATACCCGAAAAAAAGGTTTCCTAAACATGAAATATACAGGAAGGAAGGTCAATAAACTTATTAATTCCATGTGTCTTAACGGGTCATTGGGATCATGCTCATTGCTCTGGTCTGTCCCCCTTAGAATACTCCATTGCCAGTCAAATGAAGGTACTTCTCAGCTTAGTGAGACAAAGGGAAAACATCGGTTTAACTAACCGCATTCGGTGCAGCTCACCTGGTTATTTCCTGAACGCCTACTATGTGCCAGATCCTGTCTTAAGCCTATGGGGATGCAGATGTAAATAAGGTCCAGTGTGACTCTGATACAGATGCAAAGAACTCGGGGGGCCCGGAAGGAGAGACGAATTCCTTAAGTTTGGGATCCAAACATACTTCCTAAAGATTCCTACCTTTGAACTGGGCTGCAGAAAGGAGGAAGGGCTGGACACTGGAACTGCCAAAGAAGCAGATCTGACACTCCAGGCAGAAGGCACTAGTTTCCGCCGGTGTTCAAAGAAGAATGCAGGAGCCCTGTGGAAGTGAGCTGTAGGCTGTGCTGGAGATGTGCTTATGGGCTGAGTTGTGTCCCCCCAACATTCCTATGCTGATACCTCGGAATGTGACAGTATCTGGGGATAGGGCCTTTATAGAGGTAATGAGGTTAAATGAGGACATTAGGGTGGGCCCTAATCCTATACAACTGGTCTCCTTATAAGAAGAGGAGGTTAGGGGTGCCTGGGTGGCTCAGTCGGTTGAGCAGCCAACTCTTGGTTTCAACTCAGGTTGTAATCTCAGGGTTGTGAGTTCATACTGAGCATGGAGCCCACTTAAGATTCTCCCTCTCCCTCTGGGGAGGGCCTTTTCATCTTCCTGGACCCCAGGAACTACAGAGAGCTGAACAGGCAGGCTGATCCCTGCCTACCCCTGAGTCTGATAGAGCAAAGGGAATGGAGCTGAATGGTCTGGTAAAGGAGGGAAAGAATTTTAAATGGCTCACGGCAACATTTGGGAAGCATTGGCAATGGTTTCTATGATTTGAGAGATAAAAACTGGGAGTTCTGTTCTTGATTTTTATGTAGAGATTATCCAATTCATTCTTTAAAACCGTTTTCAGAATGGTCTGGGTGATCGTTTCAAGACCTAAGTCAATATCCAGTGAAACCATTCAGGAACCCGTATCCTTCAAGGAGAAAGAAAAGAAAACACTCATTACCTTCTAGAAGCTTACTATCTGGCTGGGGATAACATGACGAAATATTTTTTTAAAAAATTAGAAAGAGGGGCACCTGGGTGGCTCAGTCTGTTAAGCATCTGCCTTCAGCTCGGGTCATGATCCCAGGGTCCTGGGATAGACCCCAACACTGGGTTCCCTGCTCAGTGGGGAGTCTGCTTCTCCCTCTCCCTCTGCCCTTACCCCCTGCTCATGCTGCACTCTCTCACTCTCATGCTGTCTCCCTCTCTCAAATAAATAAAATTTTTTAAAAATTAGAAAGGAAAAATACAGGACCACATTTAAAGCAAACTTCAGGTTATTTTTTTAAACAATCTAATAAGAGTCAGTGTGAAAATCCTTTGTAAATTTTGATGCTCTATAACAGGTTAAGGAGTTTTTATTACTGTTCACCAAAGAACAAATACTGAGCTTTTTCTGTGGGCCAGGCACTGTTTTGTGATTATTCATAACAAAAGGATGCAAATTAGCATAAGTAGAGTTCAAACTGAGTCACTGGTCCCCTGGGAGACCCATAATAAAGGAGCAATCCGAAAGGGTTGAGGGGTACTCCCCCAACACTGTCACAAACATTTTGGACACTCCCATGGCTGAGGAGCATCATGGACAGGGCACAGCTTTAAATTCAGGCCTGGGGCTGGAATCCTAACTCCACCATCTATAGCTATTTGACTCACTTATGTCACAAAAAGGTCATTGATCATAGCATACCTTGAAGGGCGCCTGGGTGGCTCAGTTGGTTAAGCGACTGCCTTCGGCTCAGTCATGATCCTGGAGTCCTGGGATCGAGTCCCACATCTGGCTTCCCGCTCAGCGGGGAGTCTGCTTCTCCCTCTGACCCTCTTCCCTCTCGTGCTCTCTCTCATTCTCTCTCTCAAATAAATAAATAAAATCTTAAAAAAAATAGTATACCTTGAAGAGTTCCTTTTTTGGGGGCGCCTGGGTGGCTCAGTCGTTGGGCGTTTGCCTTTGGCTCAGGTCATGATCCCAGGTCCTGGGATTGAGCCCCGCAGTGGGCTCCATGCTCAGCAGGAAGCCTGCTTCTCCCTCTCCCACTCTCCCTGCTTGTGTTCCCTCTCTCGCTGTGTCTCTCTCTGTCAAAAAAATAAATAAAATCTTTAAAAAAAAATATTTTATTTGTCAGAGAGAGAGAGCATGAGCAGGGGGAGTGGCAGAGGGAGAGGGAGAAGCAGGCTTCCTGCTGAGCAAGAAGCCTGATGTGGGACTCCATCCCAGGACCCTGGGATCATGACCAAGTAAAAGGCAGATGGTTAACCAACTGAGCCACCCAGGCACCCCACCTTGAGGAGTTCCTAAAAGATTCCATGATAGCATGCGTAGAGTATCTGGACCACATTCAGGGCCCTATAAATGGAAACTTTTATTATTCTTATCTCTCTTGGTTTCCCAGAACTGCCATAACATCGTACTAAAAACCGGGTAGCTTAAAACAACAGTAATTTATTTCTCATGGTTCTGGATGGAGGCTTACAAGTCCAAGCAGGGTTGGTTCTTTCTGCGGGCTATGACAGAGAATCTGTTCCATGCTGGTCCTAGCTTCCGCGGATGTCCAGCCATCCTCGGCACTCCCTGGCTTGTACCTGCGTCACTCTGTCACTTTGGTCCCTGCCTCCATCTTCACCTGGACTTCTCCTTGTGTCTCTGCGTCTCTACGTGGTCACGTGCCCTCTGTGTCTCTCTCCTCGTCTTATCAGGACAACAGTCCCATTGTATTAAGGGCCCACCCTACTCCAGTATTGTCTCAAATCTTAACTAATTAAATCTGCAACAACCCTATTTCCGAATAGGGTTTCTGAGGTGCTGGGAGTTAGGATTTGAACATACCTTTTTTGGGGAGGGTGGGGGGAAGTGGGCATAATTCCACCCGTAATGGGAGTTTGAATTCAGCTTCTCATCCTGCTCTATCACAAAGCAGCCAAGTGACCTTGAACGAGGCACTGCCTCCAATCCTTAGTATCTTCATTTATAAATAGGGGTGATAATAATAATACCGACCTTATAGATTGCCCTGAGAATCAAGACAGACTATGAGTGAGATCGCTTTGTGAACTATCAAGCATTATATAACTTAAATTAACCTTAAGCATTCCTCTGGTATTACAGTCTTTGAACCCCTATTCTACCCCGAGCCGTCTGCTTCTGCAGCGCCTGTGAACCATCGATGCACCACGGTTCCTTGCTTTCTTTCCCCAGTCCCAAATAGGACATGTTATTAATCATTAACTCTAAGTGAACTAAATTATACCTGTGAGTGATTGAACTACAGCAATTGAGTTACCTGACAATTTCCATGCAAGTCACAGGGCTAGCCTAATTCAACGTGACAGCTTTTTCCTGTAGCACATTCTTGAAATTCGATTATTCTGAGTAAGAAAACATTCACTGGGAGGCCTCACTCAGATTGCACAAGGCCTGTTCAGCCTCCATATGGAGAGATTAGGCTTTGGGACTGAGGACCCAGAGAGCAGCCGGCCCGCCTGTCAATCATCTTTCTCAGGCTCCAAAGGGAATAAAATTGATCTGTGCCTGGTCCTGTAACCTTCTGCAGAATTAGGGACTGTGCTAGCCCCGAAATCATGAAATCTACTATTAGTCATAAACTGGAGGGGTACCTGGGTGGCTCAGTCGTTAAGCGTCTGCCTTCGGCTCAGGTCACAATCCCAAGGTCCTGGGATCGAGCCCCGCATCAGGCTCCCTGCTCAGCGGGAAGCCTGGTTCTCCCTCTCCCACTCCCCCTGCTTCTGTTCCCTCTCTCGCTGTCTCTCTCTCTGTCAAATAAATAAAGTCTTTTAATAAATAAATAAATAAAGTGGAGGAGATATTGTGTATTTTGACTCCAAGAAAACAATTTAAAAGGAAATTGGCCTTTGATACTTACAGACCAGGCACACTTGGGCCCTCGAAATAGGTTTCACTCAGGTTCCTCATTCCACTAGTATTTAGTTATCACATATTGTCGGTGTCGTTTTAGTGAAACAAAAGAAACAAAGCAAAGAACCTGGGCATTTGGTTCATTCTCGTTTGATTCTGTACTGGAAAACGTGCCTTCCCTTTTCTCTATTTCCACGTGATGCTTCTTATCATAAGTTATGACGCCCCCACCAGTGCCCCCAAACGACGTCCACCACACCACAGTGAACATTTAGGGCCATAGAAGGTAAGCCTGGGGTTCTCACCCCAGTGACCCCAATGAGGAAAATAGGGAAAGGTGATTTCAGAGCCCCGTGGAACGGCACTAGCAAGACACCAGGTCAAGACCTTATTGACCGGGCTGGACACCATTCCTCCCCAGCTCGCCCTTCCCCAGAGGTGAAAGCCCGGGACAGCCGCAGTCACCGCAAGCCATGCGTCCTGAAGATCCACCACCAGGGGCATTTCAACTCACATAAGGTACTGACCCAGGGTTGGAGCAAAACAACACTGAACATTCGCAGGAACTAATGGAATATGACTCAGCCCTCACAAAGGATGGGTACTTACAATTTACATCGACGTGGATGGAACTGGAGGGTATTATGTTGAGCTAAATAAGTCAGTCAGAGAAAGACAATGATCATATGGTTTTGCTTATATGTGGAATATGAGAAACAGTGCAGAGGATCATAGGGGAAGGGAGGGAAAACAGAATGGGAAGTCATCGGAGAGGGAGACAAACCATGAGAGGCTCTTAACCATAGGAAACAAACTGAGGGTTGCTGGAGGGGATGGGGTGGGGGGATGAGGTAACTGGGTGATGGGCATTAAAGAGGGCACAGGATGTGATGAGCACTGGGTGCTTTACGCAACTGATGAATTATTGAACACTACATCTGAAACTAATGAAGTATGTTGGCTACTTGAATTTAAGTCAAGTATATATGTTGGCTAATTGAATTTAAATTAAAAAAAAAAAAAAGATGTTCATGTGAACTACTGATGGTCCTGAAGCCAGTGGGGGAGAGCAAAATACTGAAAAGAATCTCAGCAACATGGAAACTTGAGGTAAATGAAGGTCACGGTTGAAGGTCATAGGCTGTCCCTATAGCAGAATAACCATAGTTATGGGCTGTTGTAGGCAGAATCCTAAAGATCTCTCTCTCTCTCTCTCACACACACACACACACACACACACACACATTAGCAACTCTTGATTACTCATTCAAACACTAATATAGGTACTGCCTTGAAGGCATTTTACAGGTGTAATTAAAACCAAGTCGGTGGACCTTAAGACAGCAACTCATCAAGTCATGTGAGCCCTTGACAAGCAGAGCTTTTCCCCAGCTCATAGCGCAAGAAGTATTCCATTGAGCATCACTGCTGGCCTGAAAATGCAGGGCACCACACAACAAAGGAAGCAGGAGCTTCCAGAAGTGGTGAGCAGCCACCTGCCGGCAGCCAGCAAGCGGACAGGGACCTCAGTTCTGCAACTGGAAGACGCTGGATTCTGCTAATGACCGGAATGAACTTGAGAGAGCACTCTGCATTTCAGGTGAAAACACAGCCAACCACCCCCTGCCTTTTGGCTACAGCCCAGACATCTGCGCCAGAATTCTGACCAATGGGACTAGGAGCTGTTAAGTGAATGGCTGCTTGTTGTATCAGCTTTATTGACACATGTCTCTCTTACTATAAAATTCACCATTTAAAAAGGGGTACAATTCAGTAGTTTTCAGTATACACAGAGATGGGCAACTATAGCACTATCTAATTTCAGAATATTTTTATCACCCCAGAAAGAAATTCTGTACCCATTAGCAGGTCCTCTCCATGCTTTCAGTCCCTGGAAACCACTAATGTACTTTGTTTCCATGAATTTGTCTATTCTGGATATTTCATAAATGGAATCATATACATTATGCGAGCTTTTGTATTTGGCTACTTGCATTCAGCATGTTTTTTTCAAGGCTCTATCCATGGTAGCATGTATCAGGATTTTACTCCTTTTATGGCTGAATAATATTCCATTGTATGAGTATATCACATTTTGTTTATCCATTCATCAGTTAATGGATATTTGGATTTTTTCCCACATTTTAGTTATTGTGAATAATACTGTTATTCTTATTTGTGTACAAGTTTTCTGTGGACATGGGTTTTCATTTCTCTTAGGGAGTTGGGTGACTGGAATTGCTGGATCAGGGAGAACTCTATGTGTAACATTTTCAGGTATGACCGAACTGTTTTCTGAAGTGGCTGCAACATTTTACCATCCTGTCAGCAATGTGTGAGGGTTCCAGTTTGCCTACATCCTTGCCAACACGTGTCGTCTTTTTTATTATAGTTACCCTCGTGGGTGTAAAGTAGTATCTCCTTGTGGTTTTGATTTGCATTTTGCTAATGACTAGTGATGCTGAGCATCTCTTCCTGGGCTTTTGACCATTTCTGTGTCTTCTTTAGAGGAATGTTCTAGTCAAATACTTTGGGTTTTTTTTTTTTTTTTTTCAGGAAGCTGCCAGACATATCACATAGTGACAGTTCTCTGGGGAGGAGACTCTTTTGGAAACCTCCAAACTTTCTCAACCCCCTCAAGCAGAGAGGAGGCTGCTGGTATTCCCAGTTACCACAGGTGCGAGGCTGTTGGTTTTTAAAGCTTCTTTGGAACTTGGGAATGGGAGATGTGAGTATAGTACTTTAAAATGCCCGAAGTTCACTGTTCATGCTGAGATTCAGCTGGTATCCTTGAATTAATTAATTCTCTTCAAATCATTGCAATCCTTTGGTTAATTTTACAGAGTTCTGAAAAAGTTAATTCTGGCAATATTTTGCCAATGCCCCCATTGTTTTTATGGAGAAGATTTTCAGAGGCCCTTATTCTGCCATTTCCAAAGGACTTCCCCCTGGGTCTCACTTTAAACAACTAAGTTGGTGGTAGTTTGTGTAGCAATAGAAAACTAATCCATGAGTCAAGGCCAAGGACACGACTGGACCACAGAGCTAAGGTCGGAGCTCCCATTATGGCAGGAGTATTGTGACTCTCTGGGATGGCCTCTGATTTACCTCTTTTGTGGTTTCTCCTTTAGATCTTTCTTTTTTCTTGGTGCTCCAGCAGATCCTCCACTCTAATCCAGGAAGATAAAACCCTAGGCAAAAATCTGTTTCATGGGGCGCCTGGGTGGCTCAGTCATTAAACCTCTGTCCTCAGCTCCGGTCATGATCCCAGGGTCCTGGGATCAAGCCCCACATCTGGCTCCCTGTTCAGCGGGAAGCCTGCTTCTCCCTCTCCCACCCCTCTGCTTGTGTTCCTGCTCTCGCTGTCTCTCTCTGTCAAATAAATTCATAAAATCTTTTTTAAAAAATCTGTTTCATGTTCTAGGAATATCTTTCCAGATGCTTGCTTTCAAAGTGGCAAGCAGTGGCTTTGTTTATTCATTCAGCAAACATGTACTATGGCAACGGCCAGGGTGACCAACTGTACTATTTTGCCCAGGATGTTCCATTTTCCAACACTGACGATGCTTCATCCCAGACAATAACTCAGTCCCTGGAAAACTGAAATGGTTTTGAACCCCAGAATCCCTCAGGCCTATGGTCTAGGGCAGGGGTCGGGAAACTTTCTCTGTGAAGGGCCACATAGAAGGACTTTAGGCTCCACAGTCCAGATGACCTTTCTTACAACTATGCAACTTTGTGTTTGTAACACAGAAACGGCCGTAGACAGTGTGCAAACAAAAAAACACGGCTATATTTTGATAAAACTTTATTTTAAAAAATAGATGGCCATACAAGAAAATACACATATGGTCAATACACATATTTAAAAAATTGTTCTGCATCATTATCGATCAGGGAAATTTAAAAAAATCAAATACACATCAAACCACAATGAAGTATCACTTCACACCCACCAGGATGGCTACCAACAAAAAGACAGAAAGTCATTGGGACGCCTGGGTGGCTCAGTCGTTAACTGTCTGCCTTCGGCTCAGGTCATGATCCCAGGGTCCTGGGATTGAGCCCCGCATTGGGCTCCCTGCTCGGTGGGAAGCCTGCTTCTCCCTCTCCCGCTCCCCCTGCTTGTGTTCCCTCTCTCGCCGTCTCTCTATCTGTCAGATAAATAAATAAAATCTTTAAAAAAATTTTTTTTCAGAAAAAAGACAGAAAGTCGCAAGTGCTGACAAGGATGCAGAGAAATCGGGAGTCCCCCTATTTTACTGGTCAGAATGTAAATTAAGGGAGCCACTTTGGAAAATAGTTTGGTAGTTCCTCGAGATGTTAAGCCTAAAGTTACCATTTGACTCAGCAAAGCCACCCCAGATATCTATCCAAGAGACATGAAAACCTACATCCACAGAAAGCTTGTACCCAGATGTTAATAGCAGCCCAGGAGTGGAACTGCTAAGTCGAATGCTGAGTCTCCTTCTCACTCATGTGCGGATTAGCACTCAGCCAAAAACACAAGGACCTTCTCTGGAGCTCCCTGGAGCTTTGTTTCCTTCCCTCCTGCCCAAATTCCAGCCATATTGGCACTCCCAAATTCCCATCCCGGTCTCCGTCTCTCAGAGAGACTGTCCGGCCATGTTTGGGCTCCTTCTTGCGCTGCAATCTGGAAACTGAATCCAGGCAGTAAACTGTGATCATTGGGCTCACTCCTTTCCCTTCTGTCAGAGACCACAGACCAGTGCTCCCGCCACCCAGGGCCACGCCTTATTAAGTCATACATTTTAGGGGCACCTAGGTGGCTCAGTTGGTTAAGCAACTGCCTTCGGCTCAGGTCATGATCCCAGGCTCCTGGGACCGAGCCTGCATCAGGCTCCTTGCTCAGCAGGGAGCCTGCTTCTCCCTCTCCCACTACCTTCTACTCCGCCTGCTTGTGCTTTGTCAAATAAATAAATAAATAATCTTTTTAAAAAAATCATACATTTTAGCTGCTATTTATTTCTTAGCTGCTTGAGGTGGGAGGGTAAATTCAATCTGTTATCCCATCCTGACTGGAAGTGGGAGTTCAGTCTTGCCTGCTTTTGAACTTTGTAGAAATGGAGCCAGACAGATTGCATTCTTTTGTCTCTCTCTGGCTTCTTTTATTTGGCATTCTGTCTGTAAGGACCAGCCGTGTTGTTTCAAGCAGGCTTCGTTCCTTCATTTTCATTGCTGGTTTGTATTTATATACATTTATTGATTTGTTGCCATGTGTGCCAGGAACTGTGCCAGGTTCTAAGGATACAAGTTTGATCAAGATATAGTTCCCACTCTCAACAAGTGTAAAAACCAGCGCAGGATTCAACAAACCACAGCCCCGTCGGCAAACCCAGCCTGCTGCTTGTTTTTTAAACAAATTTTTATTGGGCACGATCATACCCATTCATTTATACATTATCTATGGCTGCTTTCATGCTACAATGACAGAGTTGAGTAGTGAGAGAAACCGCATACTAGCTCACAAAGCCAAAGATGTTTACGATACAGCTCTTTCTAGAAAAAAAAAATTGCTGATCCCTTGTCTAGTGGAGAAGGCTAGTAGCTTCTTACTGTAACACAGTACAAACATGGACACCAAGGCTCAGAGAAACTAAATGACCTACTTAAACTTACCGAGATCTGTCCAGTGGCATGCTGGTAAGCATTTACCAACAGGCACTCCAAAAAAAAAAAAAAAAAAGGTACGTATATGATACATTGTACCTTTATTATAAGTAATAAAGAGTATGTATACAAATGATAAAATGTATAATATTATTTTTCTAGCATTACACAGCTCTGTGACTATACTAAAAACACTTCTGGTTGCCTGGGTCTAGGGTGGAGGGAGTGGAGAATAACTGTTAATATGTATGGGGTTACTTCTGAAGGCATTAAAAATGTTCTAAAATTAGATCCTGGTGATGGGTGCACAGGTCTGTCCCAAAAACGCCCCTGAAATGAAGAGCTTTATTCAGGCAATCTACTCAGTATCTCTGGGGACTTGCCTATTCTGGACATGTCACACAAATGAAATCTAACAATATCTAGTCTTGGGGACTGACAGTAGTCTTTCTTGTCAATTACATATGAGCAACTGATTCTCACAGAATGCTTTCCTTGATTTTGCTGAACTTTTATACCCATAGACTGCCAGTGGTTGCAATGGATGATTGAATGTCATTCCAACATGGTCATGATATTTCCATTTCTATTCAAGAGTAGAGAGAGAAACAACAAGGACTTACGTCAGAACTTCATCAATGATATGAGCAACTCCTATGCTAAACAGCATGACGGTTTTTGAATACTGAAGTCATGTTGCCTCAGTATTTATGCCTTGCGCAATGCAACAATCATAAATATGCAGCACAGTTTTAAGTTTAATCTTGATTATTAGCATTTTCCTCATTACTTTTTAAGTCTAGACCCGAGACCGGCAAACTTTTTCTTAAAAGGACTCACAGTTAATATTTTAAGTTTGTGGGCCGTACGTTTTCTCTTTCATCTGCTCAACTCCTGCCCTTGTCACCTGAAAAGGACCATAGACAATAGATAAATAAAATGGATGGGTCTGTATTCCACTAAGACCTAATTTACATAAACAGAATGAAGGCCCGCGGGCCATGGTTTGCCAGTGCCTGGGTCTAGACAAGCAAGAATATAAATAAAAGACCTGATTTATACTGTGTGCCAATCCCACCAGAATGGCAAGCTACCAATAAGGCATTAGTGAATGCGAAGTTAGGAAGACACACACAGAGGGAGGGTGGCATGGTGCTCTATAATAAAAGGAGTGAGAGTAACAAAATTCTGACAGCATAGTACTTAAGATAGGAGCTTCATGGAATATATAAGGCATGTCAACATTCTATCTTCCTGCATGATTACTAATGCTCTTTGCTCTGGCCATTTTCCCTAAAGATAAGTTATAAGGGAAAGGAAAACCGTATTTCTTCATCAGCCTGGTTAAATGTTTCGGTTGTAGGATACCAATTAACATTTTAAGTGACTGACAATATTGTATTTTCTTACAGAATGATGACCTTTGAATAGAATGGCCTAACTAGATTTCAAGGATGCAAGGAAAGTAAGTTTCGAATAAACACGTGAACAAAACTTCCTCCAGCAACTGATTCCTTTCTGTGATCTAAAGGAAATGATGAGTTCACACAATCAAGCACAGGTATTTATTCCTCTAATTACCTTACCTCAGGTTACACTGAAATTCAGTGACAACTAAAAATATCAGACCAAGTGTCCTCAATAATTCAACAATGTAATTTATTTTAAAATTTTAATCTAACATACTGAGATATAACATAGGATGATAATGTGGCTATAACATTACTTACTAGAATTCCTTAGTTATTAGCAAGAATTCGGTCAGCACCCGCAAGATGCTAGACACTCCGCTAAGTAACAGGAAGGATACAGACATGAGTGAGACACTCCCTCTTTCCTCTCCATTCCCGCTTCTAGCACTCCGTTCCAGGCCCTTGGCCATATCAGGATTACTGCATTTATTTTTTTTTAAAGATTTTATTTATTTATTCGACAGACAGAGAGAGAGAGCGAGAGAGGGAACACAACCAGAGGGAGTGGGAGAGGGAGAAGCAGGCTTCCTGCTGAGCAGGGAGCCCGATGCGAGGCTCGATCCCAGGACCCTGGGATCATGACCTGAGCCCAAGGCAGACGCTTAACGACTGAGCCACCCAGGCGCCCCAGGATGACTGCATTTAACACCACTTCTTACACCCTTCAACTCACTCAGCACACTACCAGGTCGATATCCCTAAAATACAGCTTCCATGATATCACTTCCATTCTCAAAAAGCACAAACTCCTTAGCCTGGCACTCAAAGTCCTCAACAGTGAAACATCTCCTCCACCTTGTCTCCCCCTCTACACATACTTCCTCCAACCCTTCTTTGCCCCATAAATATATCTTTGCAACTGGGACCACCACCCTTTTGCACTTGCTGTTTTCCCTGCCTGGAATATTCTCCAATAGAGAGTCCTCCCCACCCTCCTGATTCAAAGCTTTAGTCAGCCTTCGCATCTCACCCACCTCCAGCCAGTAAGGCTCTCTCTAGCTTTGGACTTCCTTACACTTCCTTACCCTTCATTCTACCTGTTCTCCGTGTGGTGCAATTAGTATGAACTATCAACTCTGTCAACTCTATTAGAAAGGGCCCTGTGAGAAATCCAATTTAAACAAGGTTTGACCTCCCCCCCAAAAAAAAAATCTTTACTGAAAGAATATTAGGGTAACTTACATTATGGAAGGATCGAACAATCAAACGTACTAGAGGTGCCCCTGAAATTCGAAAACAATTGGAACAAAGCACAGTACGTCTTGGACTCCCACTGTGTCTTGCCTCTGCTTCTCATGGGTAGACTTGGTTTCTTCTCAAAGTGGATGCCTTCTTGCATGTGGCAGGAAATAGGGCACCCTACAGTCGCTGAGTGTCCCATTTAGTAACGCCTTCTTCCTCTGGACTACAAACCTTATTTTTTAGACTCCAGTTAGAAGGATACTAGGGAAGGATTCAAACGGGCTTGGCAGAGGCCACGTACCCGTTCCTGAATCACTCAGCTATAGCTAAAAGGCAGTGTTACTTAGGTCATATGTGGCTCCTGAGAACCAACTCCCATACATCCAGGGCTGTTCCCAGAGTAAAAGGAATATTTATGAATAAGACAATAATCCTAAAAGGTGTCTTGTTCACACCACGCCTTGACTTCCCAGTGTTAAGTGCTATGGGTAGGTTTGTACGTCTGCACATGCGTGTGCACACAGACACACACACACACAGTTTTCAGGGGACCTGAGCACCATAGTCACAAATGAGGACAGAGTTCTCACTGAAGTAACCACAGACACGTTGTCTGGAATTGAGGTAGTTATCAGGATGCCTCTTCGTGCCCCAGGACCGTTATTTGTGATGCCCTTTGTCAGCTCCTTCAGACCTAGCACTCTGCAGTAAGGGTTTTAGATCCCTAAAGCAGAGCCACTACCGCCACCCCTGTTCTCTGGGTCTCTGAAACCCTATCAGTGAACTAACCTGGGCTTATGGCTCTCTCTAGCCCCAAACTATTCAGAGCTACTGGATATGCTCTGTTTTAACTCCAGATCCACTCTCCAAGCTGCTCTGTCTGTGCTTGCAAAGCTGCCGTGGGTAGAACCACATGAACGGGTTGATTTTCCCTCTAGCTTCTAGTTGAGGAGAGCTACTAGGGAGCCCCTGTAGGAGACCAGATAGAGGAAGAAGAGTACAGTCAGAGCATTTATCTCCCCAGCTTCCTCCCTGTGGGGTTGCCATGGGCTGACTGCGTCTGTTAACTGAAGATCTCTGTTCTTCTCTGTCCACATAGACTTTCTGTCTCCAAGTTCCCTTAACTTCTTGTAATTCTGTTCTCTACTTCCCAATTCTTGTCTTGCGTCATGACATGTAACAAAGCTAGAATACTAGAAGTAGTTTTTGGCAATTCAGCTCAAGCTGGTAGGAGAATCAAAGACTCTCTGAGAATAATTTGTTGTAATTATGAAAGGCGGAGTTTTACGTTGTCAATATCCAAGAACTGCTTGCCTCACTGCTCCACCCAAAGGATTTGAAGATTTTACCCTTTACTCCTCACCCATTCACCATCACATCACTTCAATCTCTTTCAGAGAATCTGGTAGAACTGAGTGACTTAGGACTGACTCTCGGGATCCTGAGGTAGGATCCTGAGACCAAGAAAATTAAATAGAGGACTACTGGCTAGGGCAGAAGCAGGGGTCCAAGACAAGGGATAGTTTCCTAGTATACTGCAAGAGGACTGAACATAAGAGCCTGCGCACCAGACCCAGGACATAGGACATGGGACCATAGAGGAGCCTAGAATGAACTGGATAAAACAGGAACCACTCACAAATCCTCCCTCCCACTGTGGACCAACAATGGACTCAAGAATGAGACTCAAACCTGAAGTAAAAAATTCCTGAATATTCTTCTGGAATCTATAATCTGTGTAACCTGCTAGGAGCTAAGTTTTTTGAATAATGTCATGTGTCACTCCTCCCTTCCCTTTTGAAGAAACTAGTCCTCTGTTAAATTACCGTGAATCCAGGGTCAGGGGAGTCATTTCCCAGAGCCATAGCCACTGATCTTCTAGACAGGAAGCCTCTCCATGGTCACCCTGCCCAGACACCTGGATCACTAAAATAAATAAATAGATAGAAATGAATAGATGATAGAGAGAGAGAGAGAGAGAGAGAGAGAGATAAAACGTTTTTAAAAACTAATCTTTTTGAATTAGTTTACATTCCAAATAAATGCCACTAGAGTACAACAATAAGATGGAGAGATTGAAACACAGTCACATTTTTCTCTTAAGAATTACTTTCCCAGAGAGAATACAATAGAAAATTAACACGCGAACAGGCCAGCTGCAGGTGTGGCACTCTCTTGAAAGCTAGGAGGGTATATATTCATTTGCTCTTGTTGCGGTGACAAATGACCACCAATTTAGTGGCCTAAAGCAAAAATCTGTGATGTCCCAGCCAGGCTCACCTGGCTCCTCTCCTCCTGGGTCTCAAGGCCAAAGCCAAAGTGTTGGCCAGCTTCAGCAATTCTGTGGAGGCTCTCAGAAAGAACGTGCTTCCAGACCCATTCAGGTTTTTGGCAGAATTGAGTTACTTTTGGTTGTAGGACTGAGGTCCCTGTATCATTGGCGGCTGTCAGTCAGACATTGCTCACAAATTCTAGAGCCTTGATTATGGTTCTTTTCATCTTTAAAGGCAACAACAGTGAGTAACATGCTTTTCATGCTTCAAATCCCTTCTTTGGTCACATTCTTTTGTCTCTGGCTGGAGAAAGTTGACTGCTTTTAAAGGGTTGTGTGATTAGATCAGCCCCACCTGAATAATCCAGAATAATCTCCCCATTTTAAGGTCTGTAACCTTAATTAAATCTGCAAAGTCCCTTTTGCCATGTAATGTAACATATTCACAGTTTCTAGGGATTAGGGTGTGGACATCTTTGAGGTTCATTCTCCCTACTGCAGTGTCTCTCTGCAGAGACACTGAAGCTGGGTCATGGCCAAATGGAGGGAAGGAAGCAGTGTGGACCAAGATTGATGCCACTTTCACATGGGATTTTTTTTGTTGCTATTTTATTTAATCCAACATATTGGGAAAATGTTATGAAAATAAATGTATATTTAAATATACTTTTCTGATTATATCTATAAATACATGATGTACATAGACTATATATATATAGTCACAACCTTGAAGTTGCATATTTAGCTCATTCAATTTGTGAAAAATATCTACCACATAACCTAGTTCGCAAAGGCAGTCCTCCTTATCAAGTTACTCAATCAAATCACACTTACTGTTAGGGGAAAAAAAACTGACTTAATTTTTTATCCAAATAAATGAATTATACAATCTGCTGAAAAAGACACAAATCACAATGGTAAGTTTACACTGCTGTAAGATAAACTACTCAAAGTTATCAAGATTAAAATTACTTGGATATAATATCTTTAATTTATGGATTTTTATAAGTTATAAGATCAAGCATAAATCTTTGTTTTTCATTATTTAACTTGTAATTAGTTCAAAACTTACTGTATAGTTAAAAATAAGTTCTTTGTGAAGGGAGCCTAGGAGAAAAAGTGGATGGGTAAGCATGTGTATACTGAATACGGATGTTAGGCGTTTTGGGGAACGTCACGAAGGGAATTCCCTTGACATGATGGTAGTTTCCAGCTATGCTCTCAGGCAAGCTATCTCAAAGATCACAGAACAGAAAGGTTCACCAACTAAATTAAAGTACTTGAATCACACAAGTTATTTCATCAACTTGATACCCCCCGAGGACAGAAAGCAATGGGGTAGGCTCACACACTTAGTAAAGGGTACAAGCAGATGAACTTCTCCATCGGGTACCTTTGACATAGACACAACAGTTTGGGGGCCCCCAAAACTCTTTTAATTTCATTTAAAATCATAAAAAGAAAAAAGTATAATTCAGCCTGGATTATATTGGTCTTTCTTTCAATGCAGTAGTAAAATATAATTTTTATTATTTATTTTTTTTTTTTTAAGATTTTATTTATTTGACAGAGAGAGACACAGCGAGAGAGGGAACACAAGCAGGGGGAGTGGCAGAGGGAGAAGCAGGCTTCCCGCAGAGCAGGGAGCCAGATGCGGGGCTCGATCCCAGGACCCTGGGATCATGACCTGAGCCGAAGGCAGATGCTTAACGACTGAGCCACCCAGGCACCCCAATAGTAAAATATAATTTTTAATATTTCTTGATGGTGAAAGGGGCCCAGGAAGAAAGGCTCACATGCCCAGGGCCCAGGACAGACATCCTGCAGCCCAGGATGGGAAGACAACACTACCTAAATCTTGGGTCACACAATATTCACATCTTGTCTTTCCTGCATCGACATGCCCCACTGATGGCGGGCTGATGAAAACCAGAGTTGAGGTTTGAACGGAGGGCTTAGCAGACAGAAAGTGTCTGGAGCCAATATAAACAGCAGCTCCCTCCGAAAGACTCAGGACCTGGATGCCTGGCCATAGCCCCAGCCTGGCAGTTAGCCTGCTCCATAGCTTTGGATTTTGACAGAGTTTCTTAGGTAGAGCACATGTGGGGCCAGAATAGGACCATACTGGGAGCCTCCAGGGGATGGCCAATTTCAAGATGCCCAGAAGTGGCCTTCTCATACTTATAACTTTCCATGTCTTTCCCTGTCTTTGTAGCTGTAAGTAACACTCATTTGTTCAATTACACATTCTATCTATTCCATCTTCAACACGTCTTACGGGTTACTTACTGTCTGTACTTAACACACTTACAAATTCTGCCTGTGTTTCACCAACTATTTGTTTGCCCATTATCGATCCCAAACATGTCCAATCAATTTTGCCTGAATCTTATAAGCTACCAACTTCCTTGTTATGCTTTACACTTCTTGTGAGTTTTATCCACCCCATTTGTTGGCCTTTTAGAGAAAGACTGAATATTCTCAAGTAATACAGAAAGCACATTATGGGAAAGATTAAATAAGAATAATATATGATATTAAGAAATAGCACCATTAATGCATTAGACACTGTGATCAAACATGATTTATGTAAAGAGAGAGAAAGTTCTGTTCCACAAAAGGCCATGGGGCTCATCAACTTTTCACCATGCTTCCGTCATCATGTTTCTACTTCATAGCAGGAGGTGGGCAAAATTAAGCATTTTATAAGGTGAAATAAGGCAAGCATGCTAGGATTACAGTGCAGGTTTGAACACAAAAATTTTATCCACGGGTTTTATCCAAGGTAACTTGAAAATTTGATAGCTCCCGAAAAGAGTTCAGTTACGTTTTTTAAAATTAACCATCACTAATCTCTTCTACGTGGGCCACTCATAGGTGTTTTTCTTTCCAGCTAATGACTTATCTCGGGGATAAGCACTGAGAACAACCGAAAAGGATTCCTTATGTGAAATTTGTTGGGGGAAGGGCACCAAGGGAGAGAGCCATTTTTAGCTTTTATTATTTCTTATCAATATTCTCTTTGCTTTATTTTCAACAAATTCCCAAGAGCTATGCATTTCTTGGTAACAGGGATGAAAGAGTAAGTAATTAAATGAAAGTCAGGCTCATGGCCTACAGTTAATATATTATTTCCAATTGCAGAATACAACAGTAGGGGCCCAAATATCCCCATTTCCAAAGCCATGCTTCATCTTTAACAGAAATATGTACAAGACATAAAAGGAAAGGAAGGTTTGGGGGCTGGTCCTTGATTTCATCAATTAAAAGACTCTTCCCTCGAGTCAGTATTTCAAATTGACTATGCCCTGGACAGAGTTGGGAGCAGGGGGTATAACTCAAAGCAATGGGTCACACTAAGAATTGGAAACGGTAAAATGTTTATCTTTCTTAGATGAAGTGGAAGATGGGCTGTGGAAAGGGGAAAACGGGAAAGAACGGCTCTCAAATGCCAGGAAAGAAATGCCCCAGGGGTCTGAGTACCCCAGTTTGAAGGCGCTGGTCTTTACCACACAGTGCAACTAATAATAGTCTATTACTACTATCATTATAAAATAGTTTAATCTTAGGCCATTTTTTTAAGATTTTATTTATTTGAGAGAGAGAGAGCACAGAGGGCTAGAGGGAGAAGCAGACTCCCCACTGACCAGAGAGCCCGATGCGGGACTCCATCCCAGGACCCTGGGATCATGACCTGTGCCTAAGGCAGACACTTAACTGACTGAGCCACCCAGGCGCCCTAATCTGATGCCATTTTAAGAATTCTAAGAATCACTTTCTATACTCCACCCCCCACCAGGCTTCCCATGTCATAGGGGTTCAATGATACCTATTCATTCAATTCTTCATTCATACATGTGTGCGTGCATGTGCCAACAACCTGTTATGTGTCAGATGCTAAGGGTAACAAGCCCATGAGCATGCACTATCACTCTGTGACAGGCACTGTACTAGACACTGGAGATAAACAATGAACAAAACTGTCTTTGAGAAGTTAATTGATTAGCATTTGCTTTATACATTTCTAGACAAAATTCCCCAGTCCTCTTTATTTAAAAATCTCTGATTCTGGTCTCACTATCACTTACTTTTATACTTTATATCTATGAATCAAGGAAAGGTAAATGTGAAACCACTCTGAGCTCATGGGCCACCCAAAAAGAGGGGTGGGCCAGATTTGGCCCTTGGGCCATAATTGGTTGACCCCTGGCTTAATAAAAGTAGAAAGAGAAAGAAAACTGGGGAATAAATTTTCCAACAGCAGAGATCATTTGTTAGGTGCTGATACACCACCACTACTTTGGCAACATTGTTTGAAAACCAAGGAAAGAATAACAGTTGTGACAGTATTTCTGAAGGGATTGTTTTGAATCCAGTCTTCGGGTATGAAAACATGCCTATCTCTGAATAACATGCTATTATGGCTATATCTTTATGTTAGGGTTTTAGACATTATCTCCTGGCTTCCTGATATGAAAAATAAGTCTCGTCCTTCCTTCCCCTTCGCTCACCAACATCTTGTGCATTTTCCATCCCCCTCTCCTTTGGCTCAACCCGATTGGGTCAGTGCCTATAAAATCATGCCTCTATGTGCTACTTTATAAGTGAGACGTGTAAGGACGCTTAATTTTCTTTTTCTTTTCAGAAACACAAATTTTGCTTTTTCCTGGAGTGAATTATTGTTCACACCCCTTAGTTTCTGTGTTCTCATCAGTAATCCAAACGCCGGTTGTCCAGCAGAGTCCTAAATCGCCTGGTTAGCGCTCCCACCAGATAATCCATCAGTTTCGTCTGACCGGGAAGCCTCTCTCGGAGCCTCCGGACCTGCTGCAGCCAGATGGGGGGTCCCCCAGGGGTGGTGCACACCGTTCATCCCGCGTAGCTCACAGGCTTTGCTGCCGTGTTGCAGCTCCCGGGTCCAGTGCTGCCTGCGTCTCAGAAGAACAGGTGCCGGCAGACGCAAACCTTGACCTTCCAGGGCTCCACACGACACGTGCGCATTCGCATGTTTGCTCAGTGCCCTCCCACAGTCGCTCGGTTGTGGCTGTAGCCGTGTGTACGTACAGTGCACGCGTCCGCAGTCTTTGCGCTAAAACACCTGCCTCCAAAGTCGCCCGTGAAGGGGAACAGAGAGCTGGAGGAGTGTATATGGTATTGCTCAGGGCCAGACCTGGAAACGGTTTTCATTACCTCTGCTCACCTCCCAGTGGCCAGAACTCCAGTCACAGGACCCCCGACCACCCCCACACCCCCCGCCGCCCCCCACCCCTGACTATGAGGGGCATTAGGGCAGGTCGTCTGCCGGTGTTCCAGGAAGAAGAAACGCTATGGGAAATTTATAGCATTATGTCCGCCGGTCTGCCCGTCTGATCACCAAACCATTTTATTGTTCTTCCAATATGTAGACAAAAGACAACAAAACAATAATCTCCACTGGTTCTGACCCTCTTGGTCTGGCAACTACGAAGTTAAAAACAAAAATCACCGGTTGCATAAACACCCAAATAAAAAGGTCGCTTGGAGACAAAAAGTACCCCCAAACGTTGAAGAACAGCAGATCGAAGACCATCACTGCCCTGGAGCAATTCGGAAATCCCTCTGGGCAGCAACCCGTGGGAGTAGGGAAACTTCCTGGATTGGGCCCTGATTCTGCCTCTGGAAGGAGCTCCTGTGGCTATTCTGTGAGGCCTTTTTCTCTGCTTTCTGAAAGACTCTTATTTTTATTTTCCTTGGTCATATCAGACCAGAGTGCTAGCAAACATGTCCCTTCAGGAGGAAAGTATATACAAAGCCTCTGAAGTCTCTTTTTCGGTTGTGGTCGTTGGGCTGCTGGGATTGTTCCAGTTTTCAAACTGTTCAAGATTTGGCAGGGGCAGGGGGGCAGTGGTGTCAACCAAATTCATGGTTTCTTTGGCAATACAATTCCCTCAGAAGCAGAAGTTTCTGAGGTATTTGCTTTCCATCACATTCATAGGCAGCAAGTGTAACAAGTTCTTTCCTAAACATAGGTGTGCCTTCTAGATAGAGACCCCAGTCATTGCCTCTCCCTCCCTCCCTATTCTCCCAGTTCAATGACCACCACACTGAGGTTATCAGGTGTGAAAGGGACCATAACGCCCAGGTCACTTTTTCTGAGAGGTTTTACTGTAAGTTTATGTCTCTTACCTTTTGTGCTTTATAAATGAGAAGATGGCTTTCAGGGTGCAAATTTCTGTATCCCCTTTAATTCCCTTTGATTTCTCCTTGCACACCAGACAATCATTTCCAAAGGCTGTCATTTGCAACACCTTGCCAAATGAATCCCAGAGTGGCCGACTCCCACCAACACTTTCTTTGTAACCAGTTCTCCTTGGGCCTCTAGCTCCCACATCGCAGCAAGTGATGGTTTTTTCAAATGTTTGCCACCACATAACTTGGGTCCCCATTTCTTAATTTCTGACCTTAGTTCCTTTGCTAATCGCCATGGAGCCACTAAGCAAATGCCATATAGTTTTAAGTTTCTGTTACATCAACACCCACTTTCTAGGAGTATGAGAGCACAACACTAACTACTACAAAGGCAAACCCCAAATCTCAACGACTCAACTTAATAATTATTTCTTGCTCATGTCACAGTCCAATGCAAATCAGGTGGCTCTTCACCTCATAGAGAGCCATCTGGAACCCAAGGCTTCAAAGTGACCATGGAAGGGAAAGAGAGACCAGACGATCATTCTGATATTTTTATATCCAGACTTGATGCACCAGACGTGATTTGGGGGCAGGGTGTTACATCACTTCTCCCACATGCCACTGGCCTGAATTCCATCATATGGGTCCACTACAACTGCAAGGGATGCTGGGATATGTAGTCTTCCTATGTGCTGGGAAGAGGAAACACGTGGCATTATCTCTGACAATGTCCTCTGATTTCTTGGTGCTTCCCCTCCCTGCCCCCTCCCCCGCCTTGAAAAGGGATACATAGAGAGGTAAAATTTTGAGGACCTCAGATGTCTGAAAATTTATTTATTCTACCCTCTTATTCATTAATAGCATGTCTGGGTACAAAATTTATTGGAAATTTTGGTTTCCTTCAGAATTTTATAGCTATTCCTCCAGTACGTTCTAACTTTCAGTGTTGCTGTTCGTTTTGAAAAGGGTCTGATCATTGTGATTCTTTTGCATGGGGTATGTTTTCATTTGAGGTGGGCAGGTTGTTGTTATTAGTGCTTCTCCCTCTCTCTCTCTTTCTGTGTGTATGTGCGTGTGTGTGTCTTTCTCTCTCCCTAGAAGTCTGTAGAATTTTCTCCCTGGTGCTCCAGTGATTTCAGATAAACTACACGTGGGTAGTCTCAGCATGGATCTATTATTATTCATATTTCTGGACACTGTGAGCTTTTCAATCTGGGAACTCAAGTCTTTCCATTTGAGGAACTTTTATTGACATTATTTAGTGGATTATAGTCCATCACTATCTTTGTTATTGTCCTTTCTGAATGCCTATATTCAGATATTAGACCATCTAGGCTAGTTTTATTATTTTATTTTCTTTCCTATTTTTTATATTTTTGCCATTTTGTTCTACTTTCTGAAGCGACTTTTCAATGTTCTCTTCTGGCCCTTTATTGGATTTTCTTCTTTAACATCAAATTTTTAATTTTCAAAAACCTTTTTATATTCTCAGAATGCTATTTTATGGCAGCCTGTTCTTCATGCATGGGTGCTAGATTTTTTCTACAAACTTTCTTTGAGGATATTATTTGTTCAAAGTTTTTTTCCATGCACAATTGAGTTTCCTCCAGAATGCTTTTTTCCTATTGCTTTTATCATTACAAGTCTTCAGACTTCTGCTAATGGATGTTTGGCTGTTCCCGTAGACTAGAAGCTCTGAGCAGATGAGGGGGGCATGTTGACTGTGAAGATCCATATTTTCCAGAGAAGATCTTCCAATTTTCTGCCTGGAGACCAGTGTTCCTAAACAGAATGGAGAAAGATGGTTGTAAGTAGAGGTGGGGGTTTCTGTCTTCCACAGACATATTTTGGTTAAACCTCCATATTTTCAGTTTGGCACTCTGCCTTCAGTTATGCCTGGCTGCTCTTGGTCCACAGACCCTAAGCTTAGTTTCTTTCCTGGGTGAGGGAAGAGTGGCTGCCCCACAAGTATGGCGTAAGAGAGAGAATCTAGGGGTCTCATCACTTCTTAAACAGCATTCAACCCTTCTTTCTTATAGGAAATACACCATTTCAGAAGTCCCTGAACTACCACCCTCCTCCCAGTTTCAGAGCTTTTTGAGGATTTTGGAGTTAAACCAGTTCCCTTTCCCCACTGGTGTCTGATAAGTCAGTTACTGCTCATCCGTTTTGTTTTCCAGTCTCAGAAATTTTGTTACTCTGGGTGAGTTAACTGAGCAGAGCCGCTTCCATCCCAAGGAGGCAAAGACCCACCCAGGGTCTTTACCATTCCCCTTGGAGATCACACTCTTGGTATAGAGGACCCCCAAGTTCTCTTTCCAAGTAGTCCTCAGGACATGCCGAGAGCCTACCAGGGTTTCTTCCTCAGTCAATCCAGTAGGCTGACTCACACCCTAGACCTAAGGGATGGTCAAGAAAGGGCTCTATGCAAGGGCTGAGGATGGAGGTGGATACGTGCGGCCTTGCTCATGCTCATGTGTGCATGCCACTGCCTCTTCCCAAAGCCAGTCACAGCTTTGACAACAGTCAAATGAATTTTTACATTGCACTGTCTGCAGTTATTTGGTATGAATATACCCATATATGTTTAATGTTGTCATTATGAGGGTGTATTGGTCAAGGCATAAACTATAATAGTTTGTTGTCTTGATTTATTACTTAAATATTTAAACATATGGCATGGCCCTCCCCATTCTTGCTCAGTAGCTCTGCAAATATCGGGGTGGCATGCTCCCCATATTTATAGATTTTGCCCTTAAAAGTCACATTACTGTAAGCTTTTAGAGGTGTTTCAGGAGGGAACAACATTAGACATGTGTGTCCAGTCTGCCATGTTAAACAAAAAGTATACCCGTTTCCCTCTCTACTTGAGGCATTTCCCTGGTGCCTGATGCTCCCACATCAGTTACAGTTCCTCCTCTCCTTTTGGATTTTTCCTTTTTTGTCTTTCTCAGCATCACTGCTGCTCACTGAGGTATGACCAAAGAAGGAGGTTCATAAGGAATATTTATTCTTGGGCTTCTGCACAAGAATTCTTCTGCATTTTTCCCCTTATACACATTTTCCCCTCAGGTCATTTCAATTTCTTATGAAGTTTTTGAGGTCTTCTCATTTATTTTCACTGTATCTTATCATCCCGCCTCATTCACCCTTGGGTCCCATACACTGTTTAGCATAATTCCTAGCTCAGAGTAGAAATCTAATGAATATTTGTTCAAAGGCGCTGCACTGAATTATAAGCTCTGAAAATCTATGCCAAGGGATGTTATTTTGAGATGTCACTGAATGCCTCCTCTTTGCTGACAGAAAACAGGTGACACTATAACCAGACTATTTAAGGCATAATTATATTTACGTGCTTCCTGCCAAAGGGGTGGTTAATTGTACTGATTGGTTGTTTCAGAACTGTATAGGATAGTCTCAAAAGTACATAATCAAAAGAGCTAAAATTCTGCCTCTGCACAGACTTATGATTCCCGGGGATAAGGACCATCCAAATAGAAAAATTTCTGAAGTTCTCCAAACATTTCCCTCCGTACGTATCCCTGCATATCTACTCGGACGGAAGGGACATCGAGGCATACTGTGTACCTCAGCCATGGGCTAGTGGGAGCAGAGAAGCTACACAGTGAAAGTGAAAGGAACTGAGTTGGTTGTAGGAGCCAAGGGACCTCTAACAGGAGAAGAGAAGCCACAGCCAGCAGCTAAGACCGTCCCCAGAGGGACATAATGAATCCAGGGAAGATTTCAACCAGCTTTAAATCCTCTTCAGGAAGAAGCTCCCAAAGGGCATGAGAATTGGCATTTGGAAAGCCAACAGTGCAGTGAATCCAGGTGGTTTGGACTATCCCAGTGTCTGAGGACATGCCAATCGGTGTCTGGCCTCCCAGAAGAATAAAAATATCTAAGAAAATTGTCAGCTAGCCAAGCAGGCTTTGGAGTCAGGACAAGATTTTGATCCCAGCGAGGAGACGTGGGGAGCTCATCATGAATCCATCGTGAATCCATCATGAATCTATTTTGATCCCAGCAAGGAGATGTGGGGAGCTCATCATGAATCCATCATGAATCCAAGTTGGCGTCTGACTTCAATGACCTTTGCCCTTGGTTTCTCGGCCATTTGAGAAATCTCTGCTCAAAAGACCTCACTAGGGCCATGTGTTTGGACTTCCTCCTCATTCTCAGTTGCTTAGAACAAAAACAACAGGCCTAACTCCCCACCTTTGAAAGTAAGGGAGATGTATTAAAATGGGCCAAACAGGGGACATTTACTGTAGGAAATTCCATCATCATTTGAAGTCAAATCTAGGGATGAATTGGCCAACCCAGCCCCTTAGAACCAAGGTTGAGTTTTCTGCAGAATAAGGAAAAAACAGCTGCATCCTCAGTCAAGAAATTCCAACTACAAAAAATAGAAGTTTTGTCCAGTGGTTCCTACAAAACCAGGGACTTCCCATCAAGATGCCCAGTGACCTTCGTCCACTGTCTTTACTGGGGACGCATTGCTGTGCTTCCTCCAATTGCTAATTTTTTCTGCTTTGGAGATCCAGGAGCATATTTCTCATGCTTTTCCCATGCCATCAAAAAAGTTTAACTCAACCTAAGAGCAATTTAAAATATTGTGCTAGTAATGAGAAATCTGACAAGCTCCAGAAGAAAAGAATGAAATGAACAAAAGTCCGATCTTAGGGGTTGGGTTTGAAATTAAAGAAAAGACCTTTTAAACTAGAAGTTAGGTATTAGGAGCTGGCCTCTTCCAAAACAAAAGGCAACAGAAACATAGCTTCCAGAAAGGCTCTACCGTCCTCTGTGTAATAGAGCCCTCTGGCTTTAAATTCCTTGGCAATATATTTGGCTTTGAGCCTCAGGTTTTGTTAAAAGTCCATGGCTGGGGGCGCCTGGGTGGCTCAGTTGGTTAAGCGACTGCCTTCAGCTCAGGTCATGATCCTGGAGTTTCAGGATCGAGTCCCAGGATCGAGTCCCAGGATCGAGTCCCAGGATCGAGTCCCACATCGGGCTCCCTGCTCGGCAGGGAGTCGGCTTCTCCCTCTGACCCTCTTCCCTCTCGTGCCTCTCTATCTCTCATTCTCTCTCTCTCAAATAAATAAATAAGAATCTTTAAAAAAAAAAAAGTCCATGGCTGGAAAGAGAACCCAGGATCCCCCATATCTGAAACCCTACTCATCTGTTTTTCCTGCGTCTGCCTCTGCAAATAGGAAGTATGACTCAAGCAATGCTTCGTCATCTGTGGAAGAAAGAACTGTCAAAGAACAACTCCAATAAGTGCTTGGGGACACTAGAAATGTCTTACCAGTCTCTGGAAAATACTCTCTTGAGACTGCCAGCATACACCAAAGAAAATGGTCTTCAGGTTGAGATATGGTCAACTAGAACAAGTAGTGGGAAAGGAAGAGACCCATCCGAGACCATTAGTATAAATGATTATTGATCTGTCATTCATGAAGGAAGCTGTGAGGCTTCCTTGTTTCTTGTCTGTGTTTAATTTTAAGACTCCTAAAATGACCTCTAAGAAGAAAGAAAATGCTCTTGAAGCAAATGAAACAAAACCTTGCCTACGTTTGATTCTTTGTGTGAATACAGATAATGAAAGAGCTTCTGGATTCTTCATGGGGGTTTTAAGAGGAAGGTGTGAGAAAAATTCCCAAAGGCATCATTGGCTTTTGGCTTTCCATAAGAGCTCAATTTGATCTTTTTGACCCTTCAAAGTGCTGAGCCTGGTTTCGCTCCAGTTTTAACCCTTCAAAGTGAGTCCTTCCTGGAGCGAAACCAGGCTTGGCAAGAATTAAATTATTCATCCCAATGGGAAGGAAGAAAACTACATAGGTTCATGGAGAAGGGCAAAAAACTATCTTGGGAAAAAATCCAGCCAGAGCCCCAAGAATCTTCTCCTGGCTTTGGGGAAGACAGGATGGTCTGGGATGGATCTTCCCCATGATACGCTTTCCTTGGAAAGCATTATACTTTTGCTGCCCTCAGGTGAATTCTTGCCTACCCTTAAATATTCAGTGTGGAGATAAACATTTTGTGCCTGAAACTACCCCTCTCTTGGTAGATCGTTAGAATAAACCAATGTAGCTAAGAAAACTAAGCAAGCTGCACTGGTATATCGGAAATGCAGATTTTTATCAGGCTCGTACCTGGTTTGACTGGGCATGATATCATTTTGTTTTCTCCCACCAATGCTTGAGGCAGATTCCATCATTTTCAAGTCAATTTCAGCCATTAAAAAAACAGCCCTGTCTTCAGGAATTAATACATCCAGTCCAGACCATTTAGATCAAAACATTAACCTTGATCCAATTAAAACTTCTTTCTCCACCAAGCTCAGGCTTGACTTCAGGTTTGGGAATCAGCATCTCAGAAGAAGGTCATTGTCTGGCTTTCTCTCTTGGCAATACCTCCAGTTCCACTTAATTCTGCCCAATGCCTGCTTTTGGGTTCTCCAGGTATAAGAGGGATAAGAGGGAAAAGAGCAAAGGAATTTTTACTTAATTGGTGCTGTTTTCAGTGTTCTCTTGGATCTTGAAGTGCCTCCATCATATAAATACTGGCTTTATTTTATGGGCAACAGTTATGGGCATGTTGGAGACCCCCAGGGGGACCAGCTTGTGACACCAGCCTCTAACCCGAACAATTCTTCCCCTGGCTGAGCTCCCATGACCCCTGCCCCATCAGCTCCAGCACTGGCAGTATGCCTCGAGGTCCCCTTACCACCACAGATAACCTTCTTAGACAGCATCTTTTCAAGACAACTTGAGCCTGGATCCTTTTACACATTTGCCTGAAGCCTTGGGGATACACTCTCATCCCTTAAAAACTGCAAGCATAGCCTGCTCAGCCACTGAACTTGCCCTTCTCACCTACTACTGTGAGCTGCCCCAGCCAACCTCTCACTTTTATACTTCTTCAGGGGATACTTGTCAACCTTTCTAGAGAACTCTGCTCCTGTAGGAAGGCTAATGACTTTCTGAACCCCAGCTGGCATTCAGCCAGGGAATGTGACATGGTCACCCCTTCTAGCAGACAACACCCAAGTCTGTGCGAAGTTCTGGTGGTTCTATTGGGCCCTCTTTGTTTGGCTAATGAATGAAAGCAACACCCTCTCCTCTCCTCTTTTCCCTTCTCTGAGGAGGAGACCTGTAGCAACTTTACTCCTGCAAATTCCCTTCAAAATAGTTCACCCAGCAAATACCAATCTTCCTGGATGATAGGTGCAGGTGTTGAAAGGGACCAGCCTGGTTTCTCTTTGGTAAATTCTGAATGAATGTGGAGTTATTTATTTCACCCATTGCCCCAAACTTAAAAGCTTTAGCTGAAATTCCAATATGGAGAGAAAAATCTCTTTTCATAGGCCATTGACACAGATTCTGCCTCTTGGTGAATGAGATCTACCTCTACCAAGTTAAAAAAGTCACAAGATGAGGGCGCCTGGGTGGCTCAGTTGGTTAAGCAACTGCCTTCAGCTCAGGTCATGATCCTGGAGTCCCGGGATCGAGTCCCACATCAGGCTCCCTGCTCTGCGGGGAGTCTGCTTCTCCCTCTGACCCTCTTCCCTCTCGTGCTCTCTATCTCTCATTCTCTCTCTCTAAAATAAATAATAAAATAAAATCTTTAAAAAAAAAGTCACAAGATGAGGTGACAGGATGAGGTGTCTGCTTCAAAGCGTCCATCTCTATTGGACTTCTCTTTGGCTAATGCCAAGGAGTCCTTAGCACAGACCCTCTGCTCAAAGTCATGTGTCAGCCCCAGCCCTATGTACTTTGACCCCTCTACAGGAAGGTAACTATCCTTTCCCCAAAGGAACACCAACCAAATTTTCAAGGGGCTTTCAGACAACTGGATGAGTCTTCAAGCCTTTACTTCCATAAAGCACTGAAGCATCATATTAATGAAAACTGGCTACATACAGGCAAAAAAATGAAAATCCTTAACCAGTAGCATATGTTAGCTCATTAAACATGAAATTTTTCTTCTAACCCCAAAGAACATCATCAGAAGTAGTCAACCTAAAGCACACCAAAACATAAGAGATAAAATGGAACTTAATGAGTAACATCCACTTTCAGTGACCCCCTTGTGATTTATTGAGAGGAAAACATTCATTTCGTCCAAGCTCAGTTTAGGGGTGGTTAAGCTACCCCGTGTGATGGTGTGACATCAAGGAGTCAAATCTAATTAGATATCCCTCCCCAAAAGAGAAGTAGACGGTTAATCTGCTCCAGGAAAAAAACACATAGTGCATCTCAAAGCCAAACACAGATTGCTTCCGGAAATTCTGTTACATTGTCCATGGGTAAGGTGGTGAATCTGATAGGAAAAACCCAAACATGCATATGCTTGAATTTTCTCACACATCAGAGCTATTGAAAGTAGACTGACTGTGATACTCCATAACCACAGTGTAAGGCAAGTCCGACCTTTTCTTTTTGCGTGTTCCCAGCATGGACAAAACAAGTGCACATATGAATTACAGACTGGGGTCCATTCTGAACACTCAGACAAGTAATGGGGGCCATGAGAAGGATGTGGTGAGCAGAAGGAGGGAGGCGGCTGGGCCTCCATCAGGGCATGCCCCTAGGTGTGACACGTTCCAGCCTGGGCCAGCTCCCTGGTCTTGGCTCCAGAAGGGAGGACCGGCAGAGATAGCAGGACAATCAGGCTGTGCCTGCCCTCGCCCAGCTCTGTTCATTGGCTCACCTGGGCACTCTCCTGGCCTCACTGTACCCATGAGCTCTGGGACCTTGGCCTGGTCTCCCTTTCCCGGCCACTCTTGCTCCCCGTGTTTCATGCGTCAATGTGTTTTACACATATGGACCTTTTAAGAAAGGCTTTTAAAGACTCATATTTATGGTGCCCAGTTTGGGTGGTCCGGTCAATCCTGCCTCACCATCCTATCCTCCTCCATGGAGTGTTGTAGAACTGGGACCATTCCCGTCTGAGAGTGTCACCTCGGACCCACCCACATCCTTTAAATTGCTATTCCTTTCCCATTTCTGTTCTAAGCTAAGTGGAGCTGATGTTCCAAATATTTAACAACTGGTACTTGGTACGGGCACCAACCAATCAGAACGTATTCCAACGGTAAACATAAGCCATGAAGGGCTGGTGGCACCTGCCAAAGAAGAACCCTAAAGTAAGGACAAAGAGACATCCACCTGTTGGGGGGGGTGCGGTGGCTAATGGCTTTTCTTCTGTTGCTAGCCCTGGTGTTCTTCAAGAGCCCCACGGCTGTCTACCACTAGAGCTTAGCTTGACCCATCACATCATTTACGGAGGTAAAAGCCTTATCTTTGTGGAAACCAGAGGAGTCACGCCTATATTTTTTGTTTTCGGGGTTAAGGGTTGTTGGATTTTTTGATATTTAGGTCACATTTCCCCACAAATAAACATCTCCACACCTAAAATTTTCAACACGTGTATTTTTCTGAAACAACTTCCCTTCCCAAGGACAAGCCCTTTCCTGAACTGCTAGGAGGTTCCAAGGAAACCCGTAACTCTGAGCTGGGGCTTCCTCTACATTCAGGGGACCAGGAAGAACGACATCAGCCCTCACAAAGTGTCCTTGACTGCCCCAGGAAGACTGTGCCTCCTGTTTTATTCCTCTCCAAACAAGACAGACCGATTGGCATCCAAGAGAGAAACCACATTAAATAAAGATGCCCAAATATAAGTTCTATTTTAGCAGGCCAAGTAAGAATTCATGATTAAGACACCAGCCATTTCCTGGAAATAAAAGCCCACCCGGAGGTGTTTGGGAGCTCAGAGTATCGTCAACACCAGCTGGCAATTAATCTCCAGGGAAAGCTCTTCTTCGAGTGTCTCTGTTACAGGCTAAATATACCCTAAATATAATTTTAAATATAGATGTTCTATCTATTCCTCACATTCCCTGGGGCTGCCAGCGTAAGACACGGATCAGCCCAGGGGCACTTGGCATTACAGAGTGTCCGTCGAGAGAGCATACTGACCCTATTAGCTCATCAGTATCCCACATCGGCTGAAATGGTCTGCACTCTGCATATTTAAAAAACACTCATATCTCTTCCCTCAAAAAAAGAAATTCATGAATTTCTTGAGTATTTTGTTGTTTTACTATTGAATTGGGATAGTGAAATATGTTTTAAATCTGAGCATGAATATTTGTTGCAAAACTGCAGTTATAAAACTCCCTGTCTTTCACTATAATGTTTTACTGCTTTTCAAGATTTGGACAGAAATATTTATGTACTTATATATTCAGCAGACGTAGTCAAATTACCCAAAAGACCAAGGTCTGCCAATGGAGAGAAATTTATCCCTAGAGCTACAGGGTGAAATGGCCCTTGTCAGAGCCCAAGGGCCGTTCTCCTTTAATTCTGCATTTTGTGGGCATCTCAGCCATGTAGGGCCAATATGGTCTGAAAGGAAAGATCTGGGGTCAGTTAAAGAATAAGAGTGAAAGAACAACCATAGGACAGGAGGATTGGGCATGGTTTTGATTTCTTTAAAAACGCCCAAGTGCATAACCTGCAGCCAGCAGGGAAATGGCCACACGGAGCAAGAAACAAGAATGAAGGCAACCACCACTGGAGTCTCCGAACACGGAGAGAAACACCATTTCCTATCCCTTTTGTCTGAACCAACGGGCCAAATGTTTCTAGACTCCAGGAACCTGACACTGCTCCCAACAAGTTGTTTGTGCCTCTGTGCTTAGAAAACATATCCATGGTTTTAAAAAGAAGTGCGCTGGCCCTGAGTTGTAAATCTCACCCAAAAGGCAGCTATTCTTCTTAAAACTCTCTTCCCCAGAAGTTGCTCATGTGGGCCAGGTGTACACAATTGCACCGTGAATATCTGTATCCTCCTCCGGAAGAGATTTCACTCCAGCTTGGAGACATACCACTGAGGAGGTCATCACCAAGAACACAATGTTGATCGGAGGCAGATTTGGCCAAGCTGGGGGGTCCAGGACCCCATGTCCCTGAGGGGGGCACCAGTATAGAGGCAGATCAAAGAGCATTTAGGACTGGGTGCCGAGATTCAAAGGCTAAGTTCCCTTAAGGCCGGGCTCTGGATCCAGGTCTCAGGTCATTCCCAGATGGTCACATGCATAAGGTACAGGTAGAAAAGTACTCTCTGAATGAAGCGGGTCAGTGGGAATCTAGAAGAAAAGGTGCACAATTGTGGATACAAAGAGAGCCTCCTGGTTTCCGTGGTCTCTAGGAGGCATCCTGAGCAGACATGGGCGGCTAGGGTCAGATGGACCGCGGGTCTGCCCCTGGTGCAAGGTTGATGGGATGAACCCTGACAAGTCTTCCTTTTGTCGCAGCTCAACTTTGTTATCAATCTCTGCAACAACATTAAGCGTGCATTTGTACATGACTGCTTTTAGACGACCCAACTCTCAACCAGAAAAGCTCACAGCTTCATGGAACATTAGCGCAACTAATCTCTCAGTGCATCTGGACCCCCCACCCCAGCTCCCCATTTTCCCCGACACAGCCGGATCTAGCCCAGGCCAGTTCCCTCACCCAGACCAAGGCTGGCCTGAGGAAAGAAATGGTTCAGTTGCTTCAGTCCACCGTTCTTGTCCTTCTGACACCACCACCCATCTGGCAGGTCTTAGCTTTAGATTTCTTGCCCATCGAGCGGCAGGGGAGTGGTGTCCATCCATGGTGGCGAGGATACAGCCTCATGCCTGGGACCACCCTGGCTGCCATCTCGACCTCTAAGCCCCAGGACTGATCCCTGAGCTCCCACCCACCCCCTCGGGGCATCTTGTGTGTCCATTCTAATATCAGGGCAGTCAGGGTTCTTGCAGCCGGGGGTTCCCAGACCCAGATCTCTGTGTGCCCTACATCATAAAACTGGGTTTCTGCCTTCTACCCTGTGTTCCAAGGTCCCGTTCTGATTCTCCAGATCAGCTGTTCTGATTATCCGATCCCCCAACCTTCAGAAGCCCAGGCCCTAACCACAGCCAAGTCAGGCTGGACGATGACCTGGCAGTGGGCGCCCTCTGCTGGAAAATGGGGTCTCCACTTCATTCTCCCAGCACACTCTGTGGGGTCAGATCCAGATCTAGAACAGAAACCCCCTCCTTTGGACACCTTTCCTGATTCTCCTCACCCCAGCAAGGTGAGGGGCTTTGCTCCAAGGTTGCAGAGCCCCCGTGTAGTTTGTCTCTAGGATAGTGCGTTTGTATTCCATTGTAATTCTGCTTCAACTTGAGTGCCATGTCTAGTAGACCTCCTTGTAGGCAGGGATAAAATTTTAACCATTTCTGTACAACCTTAGTGCAAATACAGTGCCTAGCACAGAGAAGGAACAAAATACATGTCAAATGAAAGAACTCTGGATGGATGGATGAGAAAAATGAATGAGCTTTCTTATCGATAATAGCCAGCCTGCCTGGACTTCTCAGTACACCCTGAATTTCTGTGACCTAGGTCCACCTTTATGATGAGATTTTGCTGGGCCTCCCAGGAAAGTTCTGCCCACCTATCTGGACCTCAGCTATGGGGATCTGTTGCTGGACTTACTACCCCAGAATCTACCCCACCCTACTGGTAATGTTGGTGATGAGATGTCCAGCACAACCCCAGCCCTTGTGACCACTCTCTACTTTGATCATGTCTCACAGAAAGCCAGTTGTCTGGTGGCACTAACTAATTCTGACATGTAACACAGCACCCTTTGAAGTGATGTTGTATAAATCGGTACCATTTTTGGAGTGGCATTGACACATAGCTCCTTAAATAATATTCCAATAGTAATGACTCATGTTTCACAAACAACCAAGTTCACAGGCTATGGAAGAGAAGAGAGAAGAGCAAGGAGGGGCATTTTACAATTTATCCAAACAAGTGCAAAAAATCTTTTAAAGTTCTTAATCATTGAACACCAACAGCATAGAGAGAACTGCACTTAATCGTGAGTATAGACAGGCTTTGGAGTATTGTGTGTAGCTTGTCCCAGTGCCTCTTGAGAGTAACCAGAAAAATAATCAGGGAACTGAGTTCAGGAGAACCCGTTTCACTGGGAGGAGATTTGGAGAGGCACCAGGGCCAGGGAATGGAACGCTACAATGCTGGACTTTCCAGAACAGTCCTGATTTCAAATATTCAGTCCTGTTGTACAACCAAACAGTATTTCAACATTTTCTCATCCAAACTACATCTCCTGGACCATCTCTTACACATAGGAGTCCCTGTGTCCTGATCTGAGGGTTGAGAAAAAATAGTACCCACTGATAGTTCCTAATAAAGATAGCCTTTAACTTGGGCCTTTTATAACTAGATCTGCACTTTCTGGGTAAAGCCTTTCACTAAATAGATCAGAGGGGAGGTTCTCGAGCTTCTCTGAGAATCCTCAGAGAGTCCTCACTCCATCCCTTGCAGGGGTGAGAAGAGTATTAAAGCAGAAGGCTCTAGAGAGCATCCTCACCTGTAGAAGGTGCACAGAGCATGTATGCAATGGCACAAGGCTTATCTGATGGGGCAAGAAACTGGAAGAGATTCTGGGCATTGGAAAATTGCAGTTACTGACATCTCAAATGGAGCTGCCTTCTAGGGTCACAAAAAGCCTCTTTTTGATAAACTGGGATCAAATTATTTCTTTTTAGTGGGAATGGATCGAATTATTTCAATTGTGAAGTACTAAACTGTCCAATTGGATGTATCCACAGAGTTCCTCATTTGGTTCCCCCAGGCACCCAGGACTCTGTAGGAGGATGAGATTCTTCCTGGTACTACTCTTACTGACCACTCACCAAAGTCCTTGCTGTTGGCATTATCTGGTTATCATAGTGCATCATTTTTTTTTAAGATTTTATTTATTTATTTATTTGAGAGAGAGAGAGAGAGAATGAGAGATAGAGAGCACGAGAGGGAAGAGGGTCAGAGGGAGAAGCAGACTCCCCGCTGAGCAGGGAGCCCGACGTGGGACTCGATCCCGGGACTCCAGGATCATGACCTGAGCCGAAGGCAGTCACTTAACCAACTGAGCCACCCAGGCGCCCCTATCATAGTGCATCTTTCCTAGTTATGAACTTGGTACATTTATCATCCTTGGTCTAAGTGGTACTTAGGAGGTACTCTTCTCAGCTTTGTCTTCCAGGTAAGAGGTGATCCTCCTTCTATCCGTTTTATCAGAGTTTATCCTCCAGGTAAGTTCATACTAGCCACTACTACCTAGAAATTCTCCAATCCCCTTCATCACACAACTAGGACATCTCCAACTCTAGCATCCAATAGGTATCACAGATTTGAGTAGCAGTTAAAGACATCTATCTGGCCTTTGTCCTCCAGCCACAGTGCAGTAGGCAGATGGCATGTATTCTTGTGGGGAGGGGGGTGGAATAGGCTCTAGCTACATGACCCACAAAAAACAAAACCAGTTTTCCATAAATGGGAAGCTCACACAGTGCACAGCATTCCTCCACCCAGAACATCCCTTCTGACATAAGCTCAGTAATATCAATATTCTTATCACTTTGGTACCTAGCCAATACCTTAAAGGATTTCAAAACAACCCTTGGTGTGCAAAAAAAAAGTAAAAGACAGTGACTCTCAAATCAGTATCCATGGGTTGGCATCAAGGGAATCATAAAAACACTGAAACTGTATGCAATGTTTTTCCTTCTTTCTGAAAAAAAAAAAAAACAACAACAACAACTACTTTCTTCTATGTTCATAGAGATCCATAACCCAAGTGATGTTAAATTCCACTCCTGTAAGGTATGTTTCAGAGTTACCCACTGGTTTTCTGTGGAAAATGGAAAATACACCATTTTCTTGTGCCCAAACTTGAAAACCACTGGTAGGAGCCGCTTGAGGTAACCAAGGATATAACCCCATAGCCTTCCAGTTCTGTCAACTTCCCTTCATAGGCATGTATGTGCCCCATCTCTCCCTGGGTACTGGCTGTGCCTGACTTACCCAGTTTCTGCTCATTGCCCACACATTTTGGTGACCCTGCTTGGGGTCCCGGGTTCATCACTGGGGAACCATCTGTCCCCATGGACACCATGGCCAGCTTTGGTACCTACTTCCACCAGGAAGGGCACAGACCAGAAGAGCTATTTCTTGGTGTCTCCCTTTTCCACATCCAGCACACTTTTTCATCAAGGATCCCAGGAACTTTCTGTCATGATCTGCCACCATGAGGGCACCCAAAGGTTGGGAAAGCAGTATCTACCTTGTCCCACTGATGCAACTAAATGCACCTGTATATTCTGCTGCAGATGCATGTAGATGATTATTGCAAACAAGAGTACCCCGCTAGTGATTCATTCAGGACCACTCTTTTGCTTAGTCCTGTTAAGATCTAAGGTTAAGATCTAAGATCTTGATTTCAGCCAAGTCCCATGTGAATCACCTTCTCTGACTTAATGACATATTGAGTTCTTGCTTCACATGTTACCTCAGTTCTGGCCCTTGTTAAGAACACTCTAACACTTTGGCCATGGAGAGCATCCCCCACAGTCTGGCTAAACTCTCTCACTTCCCACTTCTCACGTCCTCAGGTCTGCCCATGAAGGTTTCTAGAAGAGTAATCATATTTATAAGTTTTTCAGATGCTTGGACTATTTCAGGGCAAAGAAGGGCATTTCAACTCACTTTAGGCAATAAATTTGCCCACCTTTTGCTGTTTGAATTTCTGAAACCAAAGAAACTGAGTATTGTGTTGAAACATGATTTTTTCCTTTTCCCTGATAGAAGGTGAAAGCCTGGCCCTCATAGAGCAGATGTTCACATGCTTCCTTGCCATCTTGAGTAAAGCAATAAACAAAGAGGGCCTTCCCATTCCCTCTGTTCTCCACACCCAACAAGCTGGACCTCACCCTGACAATTTCTTCTTTTCCACATGGTCTTAGAGGCTCAGGATGGCCTGCAGGACACCTATTGTGAAAGATTTTCTGGACTTTGCTACCTTACCTTACAGGATGACTTCCTCCTATAGAGCAAAGAGGATGCTGCAGCCCCTGGAGCACTATCCCTGGTCCTGATATGCATATTCCCTTGAGGACCTCACAGTCTTTTCTTCTTGGGAACCATCCAAGAGCAAATCCATCTGGTTGTGAGTTCTCTAACTAGAGACTATTGTTGGTAATTGGACAGGAAAAATGACCCTTTGGCTGGGGTTCATCACAAGGCTCACCCACTTCACACTTCACAGAGTGATGAATTTGGTCCTTAGTTACCCTGTTTCCCCAGGAAGGCAGATATCAGAAGGGGAAGGCAGCATGGGTCATGGCATCAGCTCCTTTCAGCACCCTCAACCCTGTCTGGATGCCACCCTGCCACCCACCTTCCCCTCTCTTTCTACCCCTTTGGCTCAGCTCTCTTCTGTTCCTTCCCCTTCCCATCTCTTCAGTCAAAACCCAAGTACAGATCCAGAAAAGACTGGGAAAGAAAGGGGGTAATGCTCGGTAAGGAGAGGAAAAGTAGAAGAGATGACACATTCTAACTCTTTATTCCACCACTGAAAACACTGGTCCTCTGAGATTTTACAGAATGAAGGTGACAAAGATCTATGTGAAACAAAACCTCAGACCTGATTATGTCTTTGCCTTTGGATCATGACAGTGCTCATCTTTCACTCAACAGAGTCATGCACCATCTTCTTTCTTGTTTTTTCAAGGAGGCAGAAAGGGAGAGAGGAATGAGCATCTAGAATCACAGGACCTGAGGATATGGTGTCTGGCCATGCAAATCTGAGTCAATGAATTGTAGATCCTTGGTTTGGGCTGGTGCACATGGAACACAGCAACAACCACAGTCCCCTCCAGACTTTTGCAAGCCCTGTGGGCCTCCAGATGTATTGAAACAAATTCTAAACAATTTATTTGAATCCAAACTTACACAAATATGAATTGATGCAGCACTCTCCAGTGACCTGGCCCATGCCTTAAAGCTCTGATCTTTTATGGGGGGGAAAGCTGGGGTCCCAAAAGCCAAGAGTTCCCTCAAAGACAATGGAGCCCTTCCTCACCCAGAGACCAAATCCAAGCCACCTTTGCCAGACCCTGCTAGTGGATGATTTTCTTTACTCTTTATAAAACTAAATAGCTGGTTTGTCCCTGCGAATCAGCAAACGACTAGTAAACACCTCCTGTATGAGAACACTGCGGGAAGAGTCTGTGCAAGGTGATTCAAATAGGAGTATTTTATAAGAATTGGGGCTCCTAAGGGGGCTGGGAAAAGAATAAAAGAGGCAGGATGCCAGTATCCTTAAAACAGTCTGTGAGCCACCAGCAATTCAATCCTTGTGTTTGTTTCTCAAGAACGGAAGCTACGTATATGGTCCAGTGAACTGATAATCAACAAATAGCAAGTGTGATGTTTGCCACAAAGACAGAGGGGGTGGAATCTCTAAGTTAGCCTTGGATTTGATGTTTGTTTTGCAGATGGAGTTAAGCAGACAAAAATTCTGTCCCCTCCCCAAAGCTCTGTTTGTCAGTTCTGCATCACAAAAGTACAATCAGGCTCATTCTCGATGTTGGCCCCTCCTGGTAAATCCATGGTAGTTTTCAGGCAAGAGTTATCATTGTCTCTAAGAACTGGACATCTTACTAAACAAAACTGCATCCCATTTGGGTGGCAAATTAAGCAGCTCCGTTTACCCTGGGGGGGATGGGGAGGAAGGTAGGAGGACCCGACTTTCACATGGTAGTTTATGAAATAGTAGGAAAAGCAAGGCTACTGCAGAGGATGGCTGGCCACAGATACAGAAGCCGACAAGGCCACAAAGAAGAAAAACAAAGCCCAAAGTCCACACCTTTCACTTCACTCTCCTCTACTTAGGGAGAGTTACCGCTGCCAAGGCCCTGCCCGCAGGGAGCACACAGTGTCCTCCGTCAGAAGGCATTTCAACCCCTCCCAGTGGAGCGGCCAAGTGATTCAGGTTCGTGCAATCTGAGGCCTGAAGAAGGAAGGAAACCTCTCATAGAAAGGGTCATAACTACAAAGGGAAGACTGCTGTGTTAGAAAGCCCAGTTTCCTATTTGTCAAGGACTCACCCAAGGTCATGTTGAACTGCAGTCTTGAATCATCGACTCCATGAAAATTCCCAAGTTGCCTATTCAGTAAGTAGCACACTCACCACCCAGCTACTGGCCTCTCCCGAGGCAAAGGCAGTAACTCCAGCAGAAAACCTAACACAGGGAATTTGCAGGCTCCTCAGATATGAGCAGAGCTGGGAGCTGGGTGCACCCTCCTCCAGCCCCTATACCCCTCTCCCTCTCTCTATCACACCCACGCCCCACATCAGGGGAAGGAAACAATCTCTATCTAAAACAATCAGAAGTTCTGACTGCTTCTGCCTTCTGGGGAAGTGGCGTGATCCATCTCCCTGTAGGTGGTTTTTCTGTTGAGATTATCAGTTGGAGGGTCCCTTGGGATGTGAGACAGGAGGCCATTGACTGAGCTGGTCTGGATGGCTGTGGATTACCAAACAGAGCTTAACTGCTTTGTTCAGTAAAGCAACCAACACCTTGGAGCCATCTGCAGATGCCGCAGTGAGGGGCCTGGGATCTCGGAAGAAATGGGGAGGTAGTGAGGTTGACAGCAAGGGGGGGTGGAGGGGGGGCTCCTAGGAGAAAGGCGGCCTGTGAAAACGTCCCCACAGCCCGGGATGGATGGCTAATGAATCATGTCTCATGTCTCCTCCTAGTGCCTGTGGTATTAAAAACCTCTCCTGCTAACCCCAAGCCTTCAGGTACACAGAGAAGTAGCAGTGTTTCATTCTGGGCTGATGGGGGCAAAAAAAAAAAAAAAAAAGAGTTAAAAGAGGCCAAGGAATGGGAAAGAAAGACTTAGGCCAGGTCAGGACAAGGGAGAAAGGAAAGAACAAGAGAAATTCCAGGCCCACAGAAAACCCTTGGATGTGCTTGGGAAGGCGCTAGACCCCAGAATGGGGGTTCCAGGCTGGCGATTTAGTCACGCAAGGAGAGAGCCCCTGACCTGGGAATGACGCTGGACCTGAGTGAGGAACGAGCAGACTCAGAGTCTCAAGGGGACCTTCTCACCTCCACATCACCTTGTCTGCCTTAGTGCAGCCAATTACAGGCAGCTTAGCTAGAGGCCTGCTCGAGTCCCTCCATTCCTCCAGCCCCTAGTTGGCTTCTCTGGTGGGCACTAGCTCCTCCTCACACTCTCCTATCCTGGGGCAGCCCCATCAGGCTCCTGTGCCTGACTCCCCGGTTCACATGGAGAATACTCCCTCTTCCCCGTTCCACCACCCCAATGGCCAATCAGAACCAGAGCAGGGAACCCGGGGGTGCCCCCCTCCATGCAGCTTTCCTGTTGGGAGCAAGTTGGTTATAAAAGACTTTCATTGACACGAACCTTCTATCTTCCAGACTTAGGAAATGGTGAAAATGCAAAAGGAGACCAATCGTAAAATGTCTAATGACAATTTTCTTTCAGAGTTTGTGGGGAACTGTTACAGACACAACCATCCATTTTTGCCATTCTAAAGCTCCATCCAAAATATTTGACAGGCTGCCCAGCGACCACACAAACTGACTGAGGCTGAAAGTCACCAATTCAAGACAATTTTTATTACTTTTTCACAGGAAATGTATACTACTTGTATTTCTGAAGTCTCGATACATTTTTTTTTTACCAGCCTACCACAGCTATGTTCTGAATTCATTTCCTAAGGCTGTCGTCATTTCTAAATATTCTGATCCATTTAGGCAGGATAAATCCCACTGGATTCAGGGCAGAAATATGATAGTGTCAGGAAAAACTGAAAGCCCCCTGTTGCTCTAGGTAAAATCTGGTTCTTCCTCCAGAATGTCCATTTGCTCCCCCCAACCCCACAACCCAGCATACCATTTTTACTTCCTTAGTCAGGACACAGAAGAAATATGAGTGTGCAAAAAAAAAAAAAAAAAAGCCCATACTTTCTGGTGCCAGGTAGCCTGGGATTTTGCCGCTTATCAACCTGTTTACCTAGGGCAAGCCCATCTATATTCTCTGAGCATCAGTTTCTGCATCTGTAAAATGGAAATAATTTTTCTACCTGGTGAAGTCCTTACAAGAATTAGAGTATATAATGCATGTCCGGGGGCACAGCTGTGTGTCCAGCAGACAGCGGGTGCTCAGGGAAGGTGACTGCCCCCCCACCCCTCTCCTTCCATCCAGCTATCTAGACTGCTTCCCTTTATCCTTTGACATGAGGACCGTTTCCTAATTTGGGGGAGACTGTGGTTAGGAATCAGTTTTGCTTTTCTGTTTTCATCTCCAAAACGTCACATTCAACTCCAGCCTTGGATACCAATGTAAGTAGAGGACTCCGGGCGTCCTTCTAGCAAATGGAAGGTGTGGGTGTCGACCTTTCACCAGCAAAACACTCTCTACGCCTTGGGTCCCCCATGAGTTCTAAAGCCCTCAGAGCTCCCTGGCTTCAAGCCACCTTGAGGCTTTGTCTGTCTCAGCTGAGCTGGATCAGTACCTCCCTTCTCTTGGAAGGAGAGTAAGTTAACCAAAATACCTCATCGTTTCTTCAATCCTTTGGCAGTAGCCAGAGTGGGGTTACAGTTGTAGACCTTTGTGCAGCCCTGGGAAATATAAGAGATCATGGAAATTCGGGAGAGTGAAACTGTTCGTGTCATCAACTGAGGAATCCTGAACTGGGTTTTTCTTAGGGGAACATGTCACAGTTTACCATCAGAAAGGAAATACTCTGCACAGGGAGCTTATGTAAATCAATTCCCCAAGAACTGATTGAGCAACTGGCTTTTTCTTGGGCCCAGGTGGGTATAAAAATGAAACAAGCCCCCCGTCCTTGTGGAGTTCCTAGGCTCTTAGGGGAGACAAGCATGTAAACAAATCATGAAAACAACAAAACTATATGCATCGAGTAGCAGAAAACAGAGTCAGGAAGGGCTTCCCAGTAGAAGAAATGTCTAAGTTCATCCTTAAAGGGGGAAAAGGAGTTTTCTAGAGTCGGAAAGTTGGGCGGGTCCTTTCAGGCCAAAGGAAACCAAGTACGAAGTCCCAGCAAGTGAAAAACAGCAGTACCCATCTGGAACGTGTAAGGAATTTCTTTCCTAAGCCTGCAGCCCGGGAACCCCGGGGAGCAGCCGGAAGCTGGGGGGCTGGGGCTCCAGGCAGGGGCAAGGCCACAAGGCAGGCTGGCGACTGTGCCTGTGTGAGCAAAGGGTCGACCCTGTAGGTGATGGAGAACCACAGGGGAAAGAAGCCCCTGGAAGCAAGGCTTGCAGCTTAAGCAGCAGCATGAAGAACGGGAACCCGGCTGCTCACTGTGACATTCACACTTTAGGAAAGGAGAGCCCGACAACAAATGTCCACAGTCACTCTGCGCCGTGACACCCACCCTATGACCTTCAGAAAATAAGGGGTGGGGGGAGCTGATTTTGCTGACTCCTCTTAACCAGAAAGAGCTTCTGGAAGGAGTGGAACGGTGGGTGTATAAGGGCAGGTATCCTCCATCCAAAATTTTGAGTGAAGGCATTCCAAATAATTTGGGTAAACTAACCGAAACAATTCCGATGATGCCCATATTGTCAAAGGCAGCAGGTTACCCATCTGCCTGTACTTGGGTCCAACCTGAGTCCGGAGAACGCCCCTGGGACAGCTCTTGCTCGGATGCATTCAGGCAGTAGAGAGGGAGGCCTGGCCTGGCCCACCCACAAGTACCCGTATCAGGTGTACCCTCGAGGGAGTCTCTGAACATCTCTAAGATCAAAAGAGTGCACCAGAGAAATAGGAAGCTCTCTTTTATTTCCAAAGTTCCATGATTTATCTGCATTTGCGGGGCATGGGGGGGGGGGGGGATAGTAGATCTAGGGAGTGATTCAAATTCACAGAACTAGTTATTGGAAAGTACTGCCCACGATGAAACAGGGTGAGGAAGAAGTTGGAAAGAGAGGAATCCAAGTACTCTGCTAGAGGGGAAGGCCTCCAGTGGAGGCCTGGACACAGGGGCTAGGGAGTATCTTAAATGCAGACACCAATTTCTTGCATCTGCTGAACATCGGTGGTAGCAAGAAGTTTGAGCTTGTCAACACTTGGAAGACAGAAAAGAATTTCCCTCTCTCTAAACCCAAAGGACCTCCAGTTTTCTTGCCTGGGCCTCTGGATTCTTCCCTTCCTCCACTATCTATAGTGAATGTCTACACTCTTAGCATTAATTCCTTTCTCCCTGACTCCCTTCAAGGAAGGAGCCCCTAGCAATCCATCCGTATGTGATCATCCATCCATCTTGTCCAGGGTTATTCTCCATTCCACCCTCAGCAAGCACGACCACAAGACACAACTTGACAGGGTTGCCAAGGGGGCTTGGCCCTATGTTCCTGCTCTTATAATGGAGCCTCTGTTAGCAAGGATCTCCTAGGGAACTGCCCCCAGGCCCACCTTCCCCAAAGAAGGCAAAAATTCCTTAGGGAAGTGTGTGGTCTTATGTAGGTTTGTGTCTGGCAGGACATGTAGGTATATATACTTATACCACCGTCACTTGATGGAAACAGAGACCTTCATATCCTATCATTTCAGACGCTTCAATCCATTACATTGGGCAGCTACTCTGCATAAGGGCTTAGCACCAGGCACTGTGAGGAACACCAGGAAATAAATAGTATGATCCTGTTTATTAGGGTCTTACAGTTTAGCTCTGCAGAGTTTCCCCGGGGTTGTGGAAGATCCGTGGGCAAATTTCCCCATATACAAATTGTTCCCAAAGGCACCAACTAAAATTTGAGATGCGCGTAAAATTATGCATTGCTGAAGTAGCTACAAAGTCGTCTTGAGCATAGATGAAAGAAGAGGGAGGGAGGGAGGGAGGGACAGGAGAGGGGGAGACTTGAGTTTTCAGCCCCATGTTTCTGAATCATCTGGATTCTTCCTTCACCAGCTCACATTATTTCCATGTTTTGTGTATTATTCCTTTTCCACCTGCCCACATGCATCCTGTTATTGCATTTTCACTGTGATTGGAGACTCCAGTTGAAGCAAAGAGTACAAGTCTTTCTGAGGACATAAGAAAGAAAACACAGAGATTTCTGTGGTCAGTCATGGCTGATTCAAAAGATTTAGAATCCATTCCTGTCTTTATGATGTCAACGTGATTTCGAGGTTTTTAGGTGGCTTCTATGAAATAAAAGCAAAAGACACAAATCCAAAAGCTTTTTTGTTTTATTTAACTTATGAGAAATCTGACTTGTTCACGGAAAAGGGTTATTGCTTTTCATAGATGTATAACCAAGTATGCAAAGATAAACACATAATTAAGCAACTAACATCTATAAGGAATACTAGCGGGGGTGGGGGGCGCCCATTTGTGGTAGTAAGCTTCGTGAGCTGGGAAGCCTGGAAGGCTGCATGACTACACGGGGGAGCTGAGTCTTGAGTAAGAATGGGTGGGGTTTACAAGGGGAAGAAAAAAGGAGGAGGGTCCTATTGGGAGGAGGAAGCCTGCCAAGTATCTGCAGAGCCAGAGGAGCTATGTCCCGGATGCGAATGGACCCAAGGGTTGCAAGATTATTGTAGGCAAGCACCATTGAAATAAGAGCGGACAGTTCCTCCAATGGGAAATTAGCAGCCACGTTCGTGTTCAGCTGGGGAGATTCATGGTATCAACTGTGCTTCTGGAAGGGTATCTGGCATATCTAACTGTCATAAAGGCCCAAACTTTCAGAATCACCTAGAGACTGTTAGGCAAAATAAATGCAGGCAATGAGAAAGGGCAACTCATTTTTACAAACCGAGATAAGGAAGAACTAATTCTTTTTCTCCCTGGCTAGTTTGTCTCCCTACTCCATATCAACTTCTGTAATTTAGGCTTTACGTATGCACCCATCAGGTACTTCAAGAAGCAGATGGAGAACAGATGGAGGTTGAGACATCTGAGAATCCTGGGAACAAGAACATGTCTAGAGCCCCAAATCATTTCCAAAAATGATAGATGGAGTCAAGTGTGTGCAACTTTACATATGTAGTCATAACAAGATACAAAAACAAGAAACCAAATTGCCATTCAGTCATATGATCTCCCAGTAGAAATGAATTTAGTGAAAGTCAATGCTCCTAGAACTAAGAGCTTTTTCTCTTCTTGTTCCCTATTTCAGTTAGACCCTTAATTATCGTTACCCCCATTTCCTAGAGAATCTAAACTGCATAGGATGCAGCCATTAAACCTCATATAGAAAATGGTATTAATGTGGGGAAATGTAATGCATTATTAAATGCAAAACCAGGCAAGAGGGAAGTACGGTAACATTTTTATTAAAACAATACAAATATTATATGAATTTATATATATTTATAGATAAATCTGGGAGGAGGAGAAGCCAAATATAAACCAAAATATATTGTTATCTTTGCATAGACGTGACTGCAAGTGGATTTTTCTTGCTTTTCTTCCCTTTAATACTACTCAAATTTAATATCAAGCATGTGTTTTTAAACTAATAAACTGTGATGTTTTGAAACTACATGAGTATGTGGGATAAGACAAGACCCACAGATTATAGTTTTGATTAGTGGAGATTCCTGAGTCTTTTATCCTTCCCTTTGTAAGCAATTTGACAATAGAAAGCGGTAAAAGAAGTCCATGGTTGATTTAAACCTGTGACCAGTCCTCCATTATTGCCAATGTGGGCAGTATCCCACATCTTAATCCAGGTATATCTGCAAGTGATTAAACTCATCAAGCTAGATTGGGAACGGGAGTGATGGACCCCCAAGAAATGACCATGGATGTTTTAAAAAGAAAACAAATGATAATGTCAAATATTCAATCCAAGGTGTTTGTATGCTTTCACATGCTCCCAGACACTGAGTCACCGACAAGGACTATCTGAGTTTATGGCCGCCAAAGGGATGTGGGTTTCAGTTAGAAGATGGGTTCCATTTAAAGACGGATCGCTTGTGTCCTCACCTCCTGAATCATAAGCAGTTACAATTAATGCATCTCAGCATACTACAGTGCAACACAGAAGAGAAAGACTTCATGCTGAAAGGCAGAGTGGGGTCCAACCCAGGTCATTGCTTCCACAGACCCTCAGTGGGAGACCACAGGCAGATAATGTCCTGCCTGCAGCCAGAACGACAAAACACACTATTATTTCTCCCTAAACTGCTGTCCACAATGAATCTGCTAATACGTAATTAATAGGAGTTATCAAAACGCATTTCTCCTTATCCTGAAAACTCATTGGCAACTACCATTATTAGGCTGCATTTGGCATCTGTAAATCTTACTATAGAAACTAGAGCTGTCATTGATATTTTCTACCGACACATTTTGCTTTTCTCGGAATGGAGTGCCGTCCAAGTTCACAAGAGATTGGTAGCAAGATGGCAGACTGGGACACAAATTTCCATAATGCCAGTACCTCCAAGAGGGTTTTCCTTTGTCCTTCAACAGATTCTCAGTGGTGTCCATTTCTTTCCCTCTCTGAGCTAAAAGACAAAGACAAAAAATGAAGACCAACAGCCTCTGAGGTATTCTAACCCTGGCAGCCATAAATCAGACAAGGTGAAGGAAAAAACACTCTTTGAGCCAATGGGCTTCTCCTAACATGCCACCTTAGTGCTTTCTAAACTTTAACGTATGTATGAATTACCTGGGGATCTTCGTAAAATACCCTAGGTCTCAGCTGAGGCCCAGGATTTGGGATTTCTAAGGACCCCCTACATGATGTTCATGATGTGACCAGACCATGGTCCATACTTTGGGTAGCAAGAACCTTGACTTTTCTGACCTTGGCATCTTGTGGATCCCGTTGGTTGAAAAAACTCACTAAAATCACTTTTGCCTGATGGTGCTCCAAGGTAAGAGAAATTTAATGTGGTGGTAAAGAGCTCACTCCTGGCCAAGGCATATTAGGAAGGAATTCCAGTACTTTTGTGCCCTGATCATTCAGCAAAATGTGGAAGGAAAAGGGAGAAAGAGAGCACAAAGAGAGATAAAAAGTGACATATAGTGGAAGACATATTCCAAGGTCCTTCCAGAAGCTAAAAGGGTGAAAAAACCTGATTACCATATTCTTACCCTGTTGAAGTCAAAAGAAAGCCAGGCACCAAAACAACTCTGGAAACAGAAACAGTACAAAACTGAAACAGAGCTATTGATTTTTTAAACTATTTTATCTCGGAATCTAAAATGTTGGGAAACGGAGGAATGATTTGCAACAGGAAAAAAAGGAGATCATATTGCCAGTGCCTTTATAGGTGACTGACCCTGGCTGAAGGCATTAGGAAACCAGTAACTAGGCTCTCTGCATTCAACACTAGAAATGCAACTGTACAAAGACATAAACTACGAGGCAGATTCATTCAGTAGGTCACAGCAATGAGATTCCTTCATTCCTAATTTCCAATGTTTTATGATTACAGAACATACGTGAATTAAGGATGCCTGGGGAGGATACATTTACTGTCTTCCTAGTGAAGTATCTGTACCTGCTCGAGTCTATCAAAGATGCCCACTCCTTTGTGATCTCCTCTTCCATAAGATGGATAAAAGTGTATAAGTGTGCCCAGATATCCCTACACCATAGCTCACCAGGGGTACAAGGGATTATACACCCACATTCTCAGATCACAGAGGACTCTGAGGCCCACATGACTTGTCCAACTCCCAGCTGAGGGAACATTCTACCATGCCAAGAAGGGAAAGTTATTTATGGCAGAATCACAGAAGCTCCGTGGTGTCTGGATTTGGATTCCACTTGGCCCAAATTCAGAACTCATTTACAATTCCCCTGCCTTCCCAATTTGCAGGCTTCAGGGAAAGAGCAAAAGGCCAAAAGGGGAAATTTGAGCAAAAACATATCCTTCCTCTTCAGGGACTGCTTGCTGGAAAGAGCAGATCCCCTGAAAGAGGTGCTGAACCTGAGTATCCAGCTACGAATCACAGTCCCCGTGACAGGATGGGGGAGCAAACCACACAGCAACTCTCTCTGGCAGGTAAGAAGCCAACCTCTGGCACCCATGTGAAAGACTGTACTTACACATGAAGGATATTCTTTGTATTGTCCCAGACAACCAGAGCCAGAAACCCACACTTGGACCTGCCCAGCTGGGCAAGAATCTAAGAATTAAGGTAAAGGAAAGTATTCTCACATATGCAAGGTCTGTAACTTCCTGTAATTGTCTGGGTGACCTTTTTTGAAAAGTTAGTCAGTGTTATAATAGGAAGAGAAGAGAGAAAGACAAAGGGACTCGTCTTCAGAATCCCTAAAAGTGAGGGAAAAGAAAAGCGTTTTGGACACCCTTATCCCACACTACCAAAGATTATATTGAGCAAGTGGATCTCTCCGTCAAGATGCAGACTTTTCTCCCATCAAGATGCAGATAAGTGTGGTTAGAGTACTGGCTTGAACAATAAAATAAGCAAGCCCAATAAAGGTCTGCTGGAAAAGTCTGAACTCTACCCCTCCAACAGCCAGACCCTCTGTGTGGACCTTGCCAGCCCCTAAAGTAGCACTATCTTTGAAATGTTAAATCCCAAGTCTTGGCCACCATGTCCTACTATCCATTCTACTCTTAATGCTTCTCTGGCCTCCCACCAGTTCTTCAGTCTCCCTGATCCTGTACTCTCCCTGCCCTCCTTCCCTCCCAGCCTAAGCCCTCTTTGTGGCTTCTCTTCCTGTTCTGGAAAGGCTCCTCGTTAGAGTCAGAGTGAGCCCCTCCCCGCCCCTCCCAACACCCCCCGTGTCCCAGTCTTTTCTCCTCCAGCCTCACCGGCCCTATCGCCGACCTTGGATCGGTCCACTCTCCCCCTCCTAGGCTTCCACCCCTGTGCCGCGGAGCCCTGCTTGAGACAGTCACCGCGCAGGGTCCGCAGCTTTTCCTGGGGCCTCAGTGTCCCATAGTAACCTTTTCATATCCTACCAGAGTTATTCCAAACCTTCACCACTCTTACCAAATCCCCATCGCATCCCCAACTTCCTGCCCTCAGCAGACCATCTTGCCTCCTTGTACCACAGAAGAAAACAAAGCCCTCAAAAGGGCCAGGCAAGAGCCCCCATGCCTATGAATGTATCCAAATCTGTGTCTACCCTCACTCCATTTCCTTCAGAGAATGTAATCTATCTTCATGTTTGAGAGGCCATCTTGCCAACGATTGCTCTGCACCCAGCCTCTCTCCCCTCTTCCTGGCCCGAGACCCTGTCTGTCCCCAGGGCTTCTTTTCTCCCTCTGTATGCTCAACCCCTCTCCTCAGGTTCCCTTTGTATAGCTTTAAACTGTGCTGCAATGCTGCCTTCCACACTTGTGGAAAAAGCAAAGTTTCATTAATCTTCCATCTTCTCCAGCAATTGCTTCACCTTCCCTGCCAAGTTTACCAAAAAAAAAAAAAAAAAAAAAAAAAAAAAAATCAACTCCACTTGCCCCCGTCACCGCCTCCTTTAGCTCACTGCACCCAAGCTCCTCACTCCCCCAGCACTGAAAAGGTTCCGGCAAAGGTTCTAGGCCACCTCCTACATGACAGGCCCAGGCTCAGGGGATACTTTGCAGACCTTACCTTCCATGAATGCTTTACTGCTTCCTTCTCAAAACTCCCTCACCCTGTTCTAGCCCCTGGCTCTGTCTTCTGGGATCCCACTCTTCTCTTTCTCTCCCCCCACCCCTGCTTTACTAACTTCTGCTTGTTTTGCTCCATCCTTTGGCACGATGTCCTAAGGTTCTGCTCTTCTTGCTCCCCATGTCCTAGTAGAAGGCTCTTCCCCACCCTCGTGGCCTTATCTCATGGATGGGCAAATGGACCCAGAGCAACCGAGTCCTTTTCTAACCATCTCTGGGTCCAAGTTTTCTAAAAGAATGCACAGGCACTTCATAGCCTGACTGATCCTTCCTTTCCCACAACTTCCAAGTCACAAGGAGGGTACCACTAAGCCTGGGTGCCTTCATAGAGAAAAGGGTCTCAAGAAGTTAGAAAGTTTGAAGATGCGAGAGAGAGGAGGAAAGAACAGGATTATTGAGGGCACAAATAGAAGCCTTAGCTTTGGAAATAAGCTGTGCTGCTGAGGAAGAAAACCGGGTATTTATTGAGTGCCTACAGGTGCCAGCAAGTAACGAAGAACTTGCATATAATAGTTCAGGTTAAGCTCACAATCTTGTGAGACACAGATTATCATTCCTGTTTTACAGAAGAGGAAATATATGCCAAACAAGGTTAACTTGCCCAAGATCACAAAGCTAGTAAGTGCCAAAGTCAAGACTCAAGCCTAAACCAGCTCTCTCCAAAGTCATTGTCCTTAAGGCATGAGAGAAATAAAAGAAGGATCCTGGAGAGAAGAGAAATGGCAAGGAGAAGAGAAGGGAAAATGAGAAGTCTGACAAGCTTCTGAATATGAATATAAATAGAAAGAAAAAATATCACAAAATCTAATAAACTCAAAAGCTTGCTAGAATATTGCCCAATGCCTTCCCATTACCCAATGTCCCTTTCTCCATACAACCCAACAGTCACCTGGATTCATAGTATTTCCCTTCCCACTGCTGGTTTTTGTTTTGTTTTGTTTTGTTTTGTTTTTAATGTACGTGTTAAATCTCATTTGTGGCCTTTGGTTACCTTATTAAATTTTGAAGGTAATCTAAACAGGGAATGGAGATTTTTTTTTTTGCCTCCATCTAGTGACTTTTGACTCTCTTTCCTCTTCTTACCCTTTCCCTCCCCCATCACTTACAGTGATGAAGGAATTTTGTATACTCCGTTATTGCTTTAGGTCTTGGCACTCTGGGCATGCAACACTCACAACAGATACTTCCTAGGATCTTGATTATATTTTCCTGAGGCTTAATCTTGGTCACTACCTTTCATCTTCATCATTTTCTTTTAAAAATCTTAACCATTTCTATAATTTGATTGGGCTTTTATGGGAGAAGGTGGGGGAAGATGAAGCAAGAAATCCATATATTTATTTCCTTGGCTTTTTTTCTAAACTTACGACAATTTCCCTATGCCAAGAGAGCGATCTCTTTCTCTTTTGCTTAGCTTTGGAAATGGATTTTGAAAACCAACAAGAACTACATTGGACAGCTCACAGACAGTTTGAGGGTATATGTGGTATGTGTATGTGCACGGATTGAGGGTGGGCTGAGAGCATGGTCTCTGAGGGACTGACCATTGAAAACCACTTCTCCTGCCAGGTTACCTTCTCCTGAGGGGACTGAAAACTAAGGATCCAGGTACTCTCTTTAAATATTATAGTGAGAACGGAAAATGATTCTGACCAATTAACATCCAAATCACAATGTTAGTCCAATTAATTAAAGCCCACTTCTAAATTTAGCTTCAGTTAGCTGTTCAATAAACACCTCTGCAGTACAAGCGTAGATCAAAAAATATTTACCTAAAGAACACTAGAGTTGGTCCTACTGTTTTTCTTTTTGCCTAATAGAGGCATGCAACTAGACCTCAAGATTTGGGTGATAAACCATGATCTTTTATCCCTCCAGGCCCTGTTCAGCCACAAATTAGCTAAGAAATCCACATTTTTGTCAGCTCCTCAAAGTAGCTTTCTCCTTGTATTGGAGAAAGGGCTGCCTATTCCTCTTGGAAAACCTTTGGCCCCAAGTCTGTGTGAAATTCATACTGAAGAATGGAGCAAACCCCATAAAAAACACATGTAAAGGGGGGGAAAATGACAGACATTGGAGAAATTAGATCTTAAACTTGAGATTTAAGGTGCCTTCAGACACACAGGAAGAGAAACCAGTGCTGTGTCTCTGAAGGGAGGCAAGTGTTAAGAGGAACAAGCCAAAGAACAGTTTAACTGAATGGAACTTTCATGAAGGCAAGGTACCACTTCGATCCTCAAATCTGGAGGAGGCTTTGGGGGGGCCTCAGACTTTGATTGCTTTCACATTCCAATGAACACATGACTCTTCTTCCATAATCAGTATTCATTTTCTTGTTCATCTCCCACTTGATTATAAGCCACATCATTTATCTCAGTGCCCCAGCCAAGCCTGGTACATAGTAAGCAACCAATGAATATGGCGGGAAGGAAGGATGGAAGGAAGAAAGGAAGGAAGGAAAGAAAGGAGGGAGGAAGGGAGAGGAGAGAGGGAGGGAGAGGGAGAGAAGGAGGGAGGGGGAGGGAGGAAGGGAGAGGGAGAGAGGGAGGGAGGGAGGGAAAAACAACTGGAAAACCTACATATAGACACGGAAGAAACAATTGTAAATGAGCAGAAGACCTGTCTCACGTAGACAGCTGAAAGACCCAGAAAATTTGGTGGAATTTCTGAAAACTTCAGTGGGCTCAGCTCAATGGAGAAGGGGTTCAAAATGTCCCTAGTGGCCGAGACAAAAAGGGAAATCCTGAGGACGTGCTCTATTCTTTAGTCCCCTGAGTGCCAGGGCCAGAAGTTGCACAAAGCCTGGCAAAAGGTGTTCCCTCAAAATATCTTGAATGACCGTGAAGCTCATCTCTAAGGCCCTTTCCAGCTCTGACATTATGGGACTCTGCCTTTTAGGAGCTGCTGTGCCTGGCAAATCTCTACAACCCTCATTCTTGGGCCTGGCAAAATAGACAAGGATAAAATTGCAAGTTGGAGGTTAGCAGTAGAAGTGAAAGCTTGACCTTGGGTAGCGGCCTCACTGTTTAGCCCCCCAGCTTCCTGTATTGCTAACCAAACCAACGTTTTCTCCAAGAAAGACCATTCTGCTGATTGATGGGAACAGACGTTGTGTTGAGAGACACATTTACCTATTTGATTGATGGTCTACACCACAAAACTCTGATCCACATTTCCTCCACACTGGAGCCCTCCATGGCCTTATCTATGAAGAGGAGGGCTAGTTCCCAAGCTTGAGGCATATTTCCAGTCTGGGCTCCCTCTCTTGTTACCAACAGAGGAGCTCAGCCTGGTTCACCTCATCCAGGGAGGGATGATTTAAGGAAATTGCTCTGTGCCTTAACTAGAAGGCACGCAGTCCATAGTAGGAAGAATTACTAATGAGCTTTTGCCCTGCATTTATTAGTGGGCAGTTAATAAGAAGGAAGGGAGATGGGGGGAGAGAGGGAGGGAAGGGGGACATGGAGAGGGAAACAGGGAAGAATGGAGAGAGGGAGGCAGGCAGGCAAGAAGGGAAGGGAGGGAGAGAGGGAGGGAGGAAGGAAGGGCATATACGCAGATACAAATGAAATAAGAACCGAAAGGAACAAAAGCCCCCGTCTCGAGTGCACAACTTTAAAAAAAACAAAAACAAAAACAGAAAATTGTGTTGAATTCATTTCTGAAAAAGGAGAAAAGTTGTAACTGAACCCGCCTCTTGGGCCTCACCCTTTCTCACAGACCTCACAGACCCTCAGTGCTCCCCCACAACCTGGAGGATAAAGTCCAAGGTCCTCAACATGGTATTTGAGGCCATCACGGGCCTGGCTCCTCCACACCCCCATTTTCTAACAGCACCCCCATGGCTCATCCCAACCCATGCATCTCTGCGCTTTTGCTCGCAGTTCTGCGCTGCTTGGAACCATCGCCTACACCCTCCCAAGGCCAACTGCTATGCAGGCCTCTTCCTGAAGACTGCCATGACCCCTGCGTGCTCATCCCCACTGTGAGGTGACGGCTGGGACACCCCTACCCTGGGCATGCCTCTGTCGTTGCCCTGGCCACGTCCTGTGACATTTATCAGCTTCATGGATTTCACACGATAGTGAGGTCCTTTGGGCAGATCCATCACTGGATTCCCCACCTTTGAGCACCATTCCCAACACACGGCAGGCCGTTGATGAATGTTTGCTGGGTGAAGGGGATGACTGAATGGTCATTTTCTCTCCACACTTGAAACCAAGATGTCCTTTAGAAGATGGAAAACAAAGTTTGAAGACACTCTTGTTTGTTAATCCCTCCCTCTGGCCCCTCGGTAGGGGCATATTTTGTGCCTTTTTCTCCTCATACCTTCGCCTGTTCCTGTCTTATTCTCCTTTGTCACCTTAGTGGCATGCCAGCCCCTGTATGCTGGAAGCCTGGCCATGGTGCTACCAGAAAGTGTCAACTGTCAGAGATGGGGCCGAGTCAGTTGGGGGCATCAGGAGGCAGAGAGATATCCTGGAAATCTGTTCCTAGGGACTCAGAGTATGTTGGGAGACAATGCTTCTGTCTCAAGAAAACCAAGGAAAGCCTGAGGTACAAGTATGGGCGCCACATCAGGAATGTTGTGTTGCCTTCTGGACCCTTCCCCACTCATGGTGGAGATGTGCAAGGAGCAGCTAGAGGGCCATCTCTCAGGATTACTGTAGAGAGAACGTGGGCTCCGTATGGAAGGTTGGAATAAGTGACTTCAACATTCTCTACCCCCCTATTGGCAGCTCTCCATCTTTGAATACAGTTTGGAGAAACTGCACTGAGTCTCTGACTGGGGCTGTGATTCAGACCCACTGTCTCACCCCCTCCCCTTCCTTCCCAGTAGGGGGTACTGGGAAGGCTCTAGGTCCACACATCCCTTCTCCCTGTCCTTGGAAAGATTGGGCATCCTCCTCCCCTGGGTTCTTGCAAGTCCAACCTATGAAAAGGAAGTGAAAATTGGAGTTGCAGAGAAAGACAGTTACCATAATGTCAAAGAATAAACACATCCACCCCTGGGTCCTGCCGATATATATACACATAACATATGTGACTCCCCTCTAGTTACTCAAGGCAGTGTGGACTGTGGCGGGCTTGATGGCAAAGTTTTCAGTGCCTCTGGCACAAGCACCTCCCAGGACCTTCTGTTGGACATACATAGTTAAGCATCAGCCCCAGGACCTTCTGGCGTCTTCCATGGCCTGCCTGCCAGTTTGAATGTTGGCAGGTGCCCAGAGCTGAAGAGGGAAATGATGAGTAGTGTGTGAGAGAGTCGCTCTTGGCGGGGAGTGGTGGGGGGACTCTCAGGATGATGTGAGAAACTCCAGGGGCAGGGGCTTCCTGGGCAGGTGCAGGCAGCACCCAAGAAATAGTGCTTTGCTGCTCTGGCTGCAATTCTCACCCTCCAGGTGATTGGGGATTTCCCCGCGAAGTTCTATCGCATTCAGAACAACTGGACCAAGAGAACTCCTGAGAAAAGGTTTGGGAATAAAGAGAAATGGCAATCCAGAGGCATGAAGCCATCCTCGTAAGTGGGGGTGGCAGCAGAAGCCTGCAGCCGTAAGGCAGGGCACTGGGCAGACTGTCCTGGTAGGCTGGCAGAGCAGAGAGGAGCCTGCTGCTCAGCAGCGGTAGAGGGAGAAATGAAAATAAGAAGAGGCAAGCCACTTTTTGTCGTGATTATCCAGTGACTGGCTGGGAAGGTTTTCCTGGCCCACGTGGACCCAGGAAATGGGGCCTCCAAGCATGCTGTGCAGCCAGGGGGTCGGGGTGTGTGTGGGAGGTGGGTGAGGGGGCAGTAGCTGTGTGCCGCAGGGCAATGGGATGCAAGGTCACTGCTTGTCACAGCCCTGCCTGAAGAAGGGCACAGGCTCTGCTTGAGTCTGGAGTCCCATCCATATCTTGCCCATTTCTGTACTACCTCCACCACCCACCCTCCCAGACCCCATGAAGCTCATGGGATGGACCCAGGAAATGGGGCCTCCGAGCATGCTGTGCAGCCAGGGGGCGGGGGAGGGGGCATGTGGGGGCTCATCACCCACCTCTAACAGACTCTGCAGGCAAGGAGAACCAGGCAGGAGGGAGAGGTGGAGGAATGGCCTGTCACCTCCATTCTCTCCAAGAGCCACATCTGGTGAAGAGAAACTATCCAGGATGAGGAGGGCAGGTGTGGCCTAGGGAAAGTATTCCAAATGCCCCGGTAAGGATGAAGCCTACCCACGTCCCTCCAACAGACCCCTGTTCTTAGCTGCTTCGAACAGGTTGGGACTCAGGGAACAAGAGAGGGAGACCGAAAAAGAGGAAGGTGAAGACACTACCTTGTCTTTTCCATTACACACTTGTACCTAACCAGGACAGCCTAACACGTTTCCTGATAGGTAGGGAACTTTCTGGCTTTCCCTAGTGATATTACGGACGGATGGATGGACAGCCCGTACCCTGAGCTCTGACTTACCTTCTCACCTGAGCTGGATGGGGCTGTTGATATTTTCTGGGATAAGTCCTCCCTTGGGCTGGCCAGAAATTGATCCTGGACCCCAGATCCCACAGGGCTGAGCTAGAAAGGAAGAGAGCCCAGGGGCGGGCGTAGAATATGTGTCTGGGTGCCCCGAGGGTAGCCAGGTCTGGGCTGGTGTGGAGTCTGGTCCCGTGACCTGGTTTGGCCGTGGGTCTGATTGGATCTCTCTCTCTCCCCACCGGAGCCCCCCCACCTTCCGCGCCCATCCCTGCCCCCTTCTTCAGGCAAGTAAATTCTGCTGGGCCCCACCTTCCCACTGCTGAGGCAGGAGGGAGATGAAAAGTAGTTCAGCTGAGGGGTATTCCTGGTCTCTAGCTAGAGGAAACTCCCCAACCCTTCCTCAGAAAGAGATTGTCCAGTCCAAGGCACTGCTCAGATAAATACAAAGTGTTCCAAGAATAAGAATCTTCCACAAATCAGGGAGAAAATGGTCTTCTGTTCCTGCCTAAGCCACAAAACGATATGGTTTCGGACCAAGAAGAATCCTTTAGGACAGAAACAAAGTTCAGGTATGCAAGAAATGGTGAAGCTCTTTCTTTTTCTGTCAATCAACCTAATTTCCCTTTCAAGGAGTGTGGGAATTTACACGGCGTTGGTGGTTGGGGCTGGCATCCTGGGGCCCTGTACCTCTCCCCACACCGCACCCGTGCCCCTGGCCCTTCTGGCAGGGCTGGCCCAGGGCTTCTCTGCTGAGGCTCATCATGCTGTCTGTCCTTTCTCTTCAGGGGGCTGCACAAAGGTCTCCCTCTGGCGGGGGGGGGGGGGGACCGCAGACTCTGTCCCCAACCTAAGGAGACCTCCTCCGACTCGGGGAAGATGCTTTCCCACCAGTGTGCTCCAAGCTGCTATGCTTTCTGTCCAGTGAAATCCTCCCGTGGGCCTGGCTGTTAAAACCAAAGAGGCAGGAATATTCTTGCCATAATATTCCTTCTTTGGGGAAATGAAGCCAGCACCTAGGGTCTGCTTGACGTGAGACAAGAGGGAGGGAAGAGAAGCAGATGTACTGCTCGAGTGCTTGAGTCACATGTGGCTATCAGGAGTTACCATTCCTGTTGCAGTCGGTGCCTGACAGAGCTTATCTTCTGTTCATCTTTTAAGTTTGGCTTGGAGTTTGCGAATGATGTGTCATCGTAAAGCTTTCCCGCCCTCAGAGAAAATGTCCTATAACAAAGTAATCCCAAGCAAGGATTGATTTGTGGTATCCTCAGACAAATGGATTCATCTTAAATATTATCGCAAAGAATTATGCTTGGGAGCCAGCCACGCACCCCTGCTCCCTAACCAGTCCTCCTCTACCTCCTTGAAGATTTCACCTCTTAAGCCTGCTTTGACTGCCATGGTGCGTGCTGACCCTCACGGCCTCTGAATTTCTAGCCCCCTTGTGCTTTTGAACCAAATCACATGCTGTCCTATTATTGCTCTCCCCAACCCGATTGCCGGATTTTGCCATCCAGAGCACAATGCCCTGGGCTGCCTAAGCGCACGATGGGAGATCCGTGAGGGCTGGGACTATGGCTTTGCCAGTCCCCGCCACCCGCCCAGGACCTCATACAGCATAAGCTCCATAAATGTTTGTAAATGGATGGATGGATAGATGGATGCAATCTGCAATCTTCACCAGTCACCGTCCCCATTAGCTATTTCTCTTTTTTTTTCTCCTCCACCATAATTCAGTGGAGAAATTGTTTCGGATTCATATTCATTTATGGGAATAAGGGGACACCTTGTTACTTTTCTTCTTTCTATGGAACCAGACAGCTAAAGAACAATGTTCTTTTAAGGCACAGATTAATGCTTTATATAAAATATGAAATGTACACCCGTAAATTATGTTAGCATTATGTGTATTTCTCTTTCTTAACATTTGCAACTAATGTTGATTCCAGAACAGTGGCGTTCTCCAAGGCTCTTCATTTCAAAGCAAATTTATATCTTATGAGGTCTTACCATTGTTCTTTGCCTCAGGTATTCACAAATCACTCAAAAGAGCCATTGATGTAAACGGTTTATAGATAACACAGATTACTCTATTGGAATATATTTTAATATTATGTTCCAAGTGAGGAAAAATCCTTATTTATCTTAAATGATTCCACATAATAATTAGTGACCTTTAAAATTCATTTAACAACTCTTTCAAAGAGGTTGTGTGAGACATTTTAAATATATATATAAGCTTTAGAGTCTTACAACATATTTTTAAGTTTATCTCTAAGAACCAGCCATTAAAAATTTGAAATATTTCCCACAGAGGCAATGGATGGCTGTTGACTTATGCACCATCTCAAATTCATACAGCCAGGTATACCCTAGCATTTCAACGCTGGAATAATTTTGTGTTAAGGTTGTTTACACTGCTCTGATTGCCGTGATTGATGTAAGACCATAGAAGTGAGCAGGTAAAAGTTGTCTTTGGAGTCAGTGTTCTGTATCCAGAAATCTTCCAAGATACTTTCCATTTGTCTGGACTGCTACCCTGTGCCCTAGGCTCCCCTCTCGTACTGAATCCGTCCAACCTCCCCTCAAGCTCCACCCCAGATTTGGGCTCTCTTCTTCTATTCCTACAGTCCACAGAGGCCCTTTACTCAACACCATGGTTTTGGATTTGCTATTTATCCAACAAATGTCTCTTGAGCTCCTACCATGTTCTGTGCACCGTGCCAGGCCCATGAAAACAACGAGGGAACAAGATGTCCCTCTAGGAGCTCTGGATACGGGGACGATGGGACAGTTACAACAATGGGGGGACAGTTGTCACCAGGGGGTCATTAGAAGGCCATCGATTCCAGTCCTGGAGGGGCAGAGAGGCTTCTAGAAAACTGATACCCACAACATGGTGGCCGTGAAATTGAGCACCTTTGAGATGCCTCTGGGATTCTTGGGGCTAACTGGAAAGGATTTTGAGGGGCTGGATCCTGACAAAGCAGCCGGGCAGGACCAGAGAAATATTGTATCTGGGCACTTTGGACTTCTCTAAGAAACACATATCTATTTAAAAGAATTTTGGAAAACTCTTTAACGTTCAAGAAAAGTTATCATATGACCTTGCCTCCATCCTCTGAGTCACTACTACTACTCAGTTCTAAATGCTATGCCTTCATGAAGGAATGAGAGTTTAAAAGGTGAATAATGTCTTAGTATTGTTCTGGAAATAGTTCCGACCTCATGATCCCAGGAAAGAATCTGGACCACATTTTGAAAACTACTAACTTCGTGTATAGTCTTAAAGTAGATTCTAGAATGTACCTGGCTTAATAGGGAAGTAACTCTGTGATAAAAAGAGCTGCTTTGGGCACAGGAGTCAGGAATGGAGGCACATTTGCCATATATTTGCCAAATATTTGACATCCCCACGAAGCATAATCATCCTTTATTTCCTAGGTTCACAGTCAAACTGTATCTGTAGTAATAAGATCAGTTTTAAAACAAAAATTCCATCACCAAACATCAAAAAGAGAGTTATCCTTCAGAGCAGTCATCTTTGGAGTCTAGTTACTTCAAGAACTATCACTACAAATTTTGGAGTTCTTTGTAAAATACAGCGCAAACTCGTTACTTTGTGGGTAAACTGGGTTTTGACCTTAGAAGCAGGATAAATTGCTTATTTCACCAGCCTTGGCTCCAAATGACTTCCAAGTCAGGAAAAGATTAAATCTGTCTTGAAGGATGAAAATGTGCTATCAATATGGGTATTAAAATTACTCCACCAATAATGTGAGTGTCTCTAATTTATAGAGTGCTCAGCGCTGGAAGTGGAGATGAAAGGCCTAATTCCTGCCCTGAGGAGCTTATAACCTGCATCAAACACCCAGCAGGCTCCCTCACCTGCAAGACAATGGGTTTCCATAAGGCTCTGGCCTGATGCTGATGCAGGCCTGTAAGTGTGTGCTCTGCCAGGCAAGAAGCCTGTCCCCAGAAGACCTGAGAGTAGCTCCTACCCCAGCCACTGTGAACCATGCTTGGCCCCACAAAAGAAAGGAAAACAGGAGAGACATGGTATCAGATCTTCCAGAAGGTCTTTGTTGCAATTTTCTGCATCATTAAAAAAAAAGTTACATCATCATCAAATAAAGACAATAGCAGCAGAGCTCATTGAAACATCACAAGCAAATTTGCTCTTGTAGTTTGCCTAAGAACATTACGAAATTCCCTCCTCCCCCCACCCCACATTATTTTCTGTAAAATGCCTTTTTTCTTTTTAAAGCACCATGAAATCCTACAGAGAGAAAAACAGGTAAAACACCTCCACACGTGGGTTTATCGTCGTCACTGGGGCCCCTGCCTGGCAGTCTGGGACGGGGAAGAGGCTGAAGGCTGACTTGTGGGTTGGTTTGCACATCGCTACTAGGCACCACTGCACCTCCTCCCTCCAAGCCCGGCATCCTGATGGCAAAAGGAGAGGTTTTTTCCAATCACCCTGTGTAGCCCTGGTCTGCTGTACGGAGCTGAGTCCTCTCAAGGATGTTTTTGGTTTTTGTTTTGTTTTTTTAATGCACAGGGAACTATTTGAGGTTTTTCACTTAAGAACCAGTAACAGAAGGTAGATTTCAAATCTCTTAGGCACCTGTGAAAAGGATCATCACTTTCTGTAAAATCAGAGACACTTCCTATGTCTCCTCAATGCCACTGTGCTGATGTCACGTGACCTAGGGACGGCCGCAGAAGGACTGAGGTTTACATGGATGGCTGCTGGTTTATCCTGCAAGGGCAGAGTGCAGGGCTTTATTTAGAGCCATGTAATCAACATGCTATTCCCAAGTTTCCATATGTAGAATTAACAGCATCTCCAATGCCAAATTCAAGTCACCTTTGTTTCAGAGAGTTCCCGTTTTTATCTTTTAAGGCCATCGCCAACTAGCTCTTACACTATACCAGTGCTGAAGCAGCCACGGTCTTCGCACACAATTGCGTCGTGGCAGAAATAATAAACCTCCTCTTGAAACCTTAGCGGCATGCAGAAAGCAGAGACCGGAAAAGCAATCCTGGGTTTTCTCCTCATTTTTTTTAGAGAGTCTCTGCACATTTGTTTGTTGTCCTCTGCCTTACCCATGGTATACATTGGATGGTCTACATTCTTACCCAATCCAATGAGTATAAATCTGCCCCACCCAGATTCTGGCCACATTCTCACTAGTCCCCAAAACCAAGCACACAAACAGATGAGCAGCATTGACTCAGCCAGGAAATGACATCCTCTCAGGGAGGTAAGGGGGTGGTTTGCTAATGTCTAGCACAACTAGGACTTTCAACATCGAATGGTCCCCATAGAACCCAGAGCAGCCATTTCCAGTGTGTGTGTGTATGTGTGTGTGTGAGAGAGAGAGACATATCTGTCTATAATATATGAATTCATGAAGTAATCAAAGGGAAACTTTACCACAATTGACTGCAAATAGCAACAGCTTAAAATTCTTTAAATAGTCTTAACACCATGCAAAAAATGCCCGTGTAGCCTGAGCCCTCTGGGTGACCGTGTGCTGTAAGGGAACATAGTGTGAGCCTACACAGGGCATGATTCTAATTTGGACACCAGGCTCCCAAATACATCTGGTCTCCATTAATTACCAGAAAGCAAATCCCAAAGGGCAGGAGACTAAGCTCTCCTCTTAGCCTAAAATGAGGGGGCCCGCTAGTCAGTATACACAAACCCAGCTAATACCGTTCTTAATGAATTTCACAAACTCATAGACCAGGGGAGATTTGGTCAGAGAATTGCAGAACTAAAAGGGACCTTGATGATTATCTGTGTTCAACCCCCTTGGTGTGCCGATGAGGTAACAGAGAAGCTTAGGGACCGAGGTGCCCACGCTCACAGGCTGGGACAGGGAAGCACGGACAAATAGTCCCTGTTGCCTCACCTGTAGGCCAGGGACACTCCTAGCCACACACATATCAGGGCCCTACCCCAAAAGTGGTAAGTTTCTAAGTTCACTATTGGGTTAGGACTGGGTATGGAGCTACAGTCTCCAAATGGTCCCCCAGCTGTCCCCAGTAAACCTCCAGATCTATTAGGGAAGAAAAAAATGGGTACCCAATTACCAGGTGAAGCAAGAGACACCACCACCCACTGAAGATACGGAACATGTGCTCTTCCCGTGCGCAAAATCAAGGCATTGATTCCAGGTTTATGGCAGGGTGCGGATGTGTGTATAGGGGCAGGGCTGTGCTGATGTGCATTTAGAATTTGCAGCAGCTTTGCCACGTGCTATTTGCTACGTGTTATTTGGCCCCATCTTAAAAGGGTACCATTCACACAACTTCATAACAACTGGACTCCCCCCAAATCTTAGCTTGTACACACTAAGAGGAGTCCAAGCTCGTATTCCTTCTCAGCTTCTCCTTTGGAGAGTATGTTATAGTTTGTCCAATACTTCCCACATATTTAATGGATCAATCTCCATAGAGGGAGGGCTCTTCTTGGATTTCATTCGTCAGGGCTTTGGCCCCCTCTGTACTCAGGGAACAGGTTATGTTGGATATTTTCCCACTCTCAGCCAAGGGCTATTTTTGATTCCTCTGTATTACTGTGATTTGACTCCTTTGGGGAAGCGTCTATGCACACACCACCTGTTCCATTTGGTAGAATGTGCAGCTTAGTGCTTTGAATTGTTTTATTCCTGCTGTATACGGAGTTCCTGCAAGGTAAGCAAGTAAAGTGCAAAAGAGTGCTTTCAAAGGACATTTTTAACAATACAGAAAGGGCGCCATACAGCATTCCCAAAACCCAAACCGAAATAAGGTATAATTGTCTGTAAGGGTAACACTTTAGGTCATGTTTACACAAAGACTTCATACCCTCTTGGTAATAGAGATCTTCTCCCCACCTCTGTATGTCGTGTCCATGAAACTAAAAAGACACACATGCACACAAACACACACATACACATACCACACACACACGCACAAGAGTGCATGACATGGACATTATAGCAAAGTCAAAAGCAGACTTTGGTCAGACAGCCTTTGAATACCAGCTCTACCACCTTCTTGCTGTGTGCCATTGGGTAAGTTACTCAGCTTCCCTGAGCCTCCATGTCCTCATCTGTGTAATGGGTTTGCCAACACTTCCCGTAGAGGGCTGCTATGAGGTTTCAGTGAGCTAACACCCATAAAGTGCCTGATCTAGTGCTTGGCCCAGGGAAACCACTGGATAAATAACAAGGAAGCCCCTCGGCCAGATTTGTCTGTAGGGTCTAGAATTTTTAACACATGACTATAAAGGTAACGAGTAATACAGGGCGGAAACGCAAACGAATGAGATCAATGGATAGTTTAATCGGGATGCTTTTAACTTGTCAGAAGAATAGAGAAAGTCCCAGATTTCTACCACTCAAAACATATCTTGTCAGGCTGGAAAGACTCTCACAGTAAGAGCAGTGCCCGCACCTGCATAAACATCGTTTCCGCGTCTGTTAATATGTCGCGTCTGTTAATATGTGGACACAGGATGTCACCAGTGAGCCATGGCTCCAGCCCAGTGGAGGTGTTAAACCAAATCTACAGTGGACAGGAAGGGCCTCGTGAAAGCTGATTCTTATTTGGCTCCTTCTCAAAAGCAATGCCAGAACTCTCGCTAGAGCCTAGGAGGTTGGGGGAAGGGAAGGCGGAGCCACGTGCGCTCCAGGCGAGGGAGAGCTGTGCATTTTTGGGAAACGGGCAGGAAGAGGTCTGCCCTGGTACCACAGGTCAAGGATGTGGTGGGTATAATTTTCCCCAGAAGTCAGAAAGCGTTAGATTATTTCAGGAAGTCTCTGCTAGTCTTGTGATCTTTCGATAAATCCGCTCTGTGTGTTCATCTTGTGAAATCTCCAAAAGGTGGCGCTGAGCCCGGGTGGTGGGGGGGGCATCACTAGCAACTTCCTGGGGTTGCCAGGTCCATATGCTTAAGAGCGTGGTCCAAACAGCTACGTCTGAACCATCGATAGCCAGCCAATTATGCAAGGGACTGAGGCACACACAGGATGGTGAGCCTAGCACCTATTTTGCCCTCTCTGATTAAAAAATCCATTTAAAATCTTCTCCAAACTTGACTAGCCCCTCCCCCACTTTCCTTCACTGACCGTTCTAACCTCCTGAAACAATAGTGTTGCTATTGTTGGCCTTGGAACAATCATGCTGGTCTTCCAATTTTAGGGAATAGCAGGTTCGAGACAAAGAAACAAGCAAGGAAAAGAAGTGATGCTTTCAAAATAAGGAACACCCAAACATAAAAGTGGAATGTTGTAAATACTTCTTTTAAGCATTAGTTTTTAAATGGCATTAATGGCACTTAAGCTGCAAGCAATTAAAACAATTCAATTTTCTTGTACAAGAGTTGGTTGGGGGATTTTTTTCTTTTGTTTGGAGATAGCAAGATTGGACCTCGTCACTATGTCTACCGTAAGACACCCAAAGGGACAAAAAGCCCTGAGATGGAATGATGCCATGGTCCTCCTTGGTATGTCTCAGACATGCAGGATGTCTATTTTTATAAAAATTTAGGATCAGCTAGACAGAACAGCAAGCCACTGGCATCATGCAAGGCAATCATTTTGGTATTTTTTCCCCCTCTTATCAAAACAAGTTATAACCGAAGTTCCACTAGAAAAGTGAACATGGACATTTCAAAACCAGTTTATTTTCACCACTGCACCCACTGAGGAAAATGCATGATTTTTGCCTGTAACCATGCAGCGAATGAGGTTGAGTTTTTGCCAATGCTTGCAAGTTCATTTGTCATTTGTCGATAGACAAAATTCAGTAGGCTTCTGTCATTGGTTAAGGTGATATCCACAGTGTGATGCATTTGTGATTTTTTTTTTCTTTTGTAATGAGGAAAGCAATTGCACCTTTTAATACGTGTGCTCTGATCTGTTTCCCACAAATTCCACATGCTCCCGGGTCCCATGGACACTCATTTGGAGCTTAGAAAGACTAGGTGTGCACTGAAGGATGTGTATCAAAATTCAAGCTCAGAGCAACATGCCACAATGTCAGCTCGAACCCTCATTGCAGGTACTAGTTCATCCCCCATCCGGTTCCCTTCTGTGTGTGTGCATATCTCTAACGGTAGGGTCAGGAAACGAGGCTCCATGTAAAAGACACTCCTGTTCCTGCCAGAAGGCTGGTCTAAGGAATAGCTGCCCTTTCTCCATGCCAGGCCTGGGCGGCGCCACACTGGGGGCACAGCGCCGTCCCACACCTGCCCTTAACTTTTGTGGCCACGACCTCTTGCGTGTGCGAACACTCCCGGCGTGTCCCGCGGTTCCTGTCGGAAGTGCGGTCGTTATTCTTTGATTCCTTTTGGCAGAGCGATCTTTCTCCATCGTTTATGGCACAGTGAAATATAGTCTTCAATGCTATGTAATTTCGGACTAACGAGAAGTCTGTTTAAGGCACGTGTCTCAGGGTGAATATAAAAAAAAAAAACCACACACACACACACACACACACAAAACGCTTGGTCAAGTCCTAGGTCCTCAGCATTTAGTTTCTGTCTTCAAGTAATGCATTGTTCTCAAGTTCCCTGTCTTTGGTGTCCGTGGGGACCATTCCGTTCTCCATCCCGGCCTGCTGCTGGACGCACTCGGTCAGCATGGCGGTGCTGGAGTGGTCCGAGTTACACATCTTCTCCGTCTCCTCCTCCTTCTTCTCTTCGTCCAGGGAGTAATTCCGGAAGGTCTTGTAGATTTTGTGAACGTCCTCGGGCAAGGTCTTTTTGAGGTCCTTGTTTTTCCTCTTGGTGAGTTTGGAGGTGGACCCAAACTTGTTGATGATGTTGTCCTCGGAGGCCCCCTGCCCGTGTTTGTTCAGCTGCTCGGAACCCTTGAGGCGCAGGTTGTTGGGCCGGTTGTTGATGCTCTCCTGGGATGAGGCCTTGAAGCGGCCCGTGTCCAGAGCGGCGAAGACAGAGCGCTTCTCTGGGGAGAGCATGTCCAGCGAGTGGGCCCTTTGGTCCAGGCCCAGGCGCCGGCGCTCCATGCTGCGGATGGTGGCCGCCCGCTGCAGCTTGTCGTGGATCTCCACGCTGAGCCGCCGCCGCGTCTCTCGGAACTCGGCCGTCACGTTGGCCTTCCACTCGGCCGCGTGGGCCTTGATTTCACCGACCTGGCCGGGAGACAGGAGAGCAAGGGCACGCTGAGAAAGTTGTCCCTGCCTCGGGCCCCCCAGCCCTCCCGGCGCCCACAGCCCTTGAGTGTCCCGATGGGAAGGCTGGCTCCGGGGAGGCCAGGGGGTGGGGGAGCCCATGCCCGGGTGGGGATGCTACCTCTGCCCTAAAGACCCATCTCAAATTGGCTCCTGGCTCCTGTGGCTCGGGGGGCACTCCTGCTAGAGAACCCGGCAGGAGCCTGAGATGTGGAGGTGGTGACCGAATGGGAGGAGGACGGCCTCCTGCGGCAGAGGTCGCTATCTAGAGTTGGCCAGGCTTGGGTTCACATTATGCGTCCACCCCTTTTTTAGTTGAATGGCCTCATTCCTCTGGCGTAACTGGGGTGATCATATCAAGCTCACGGAGTTCTTAGTGTTACGCGAGACAGAGACATGCACTCGGGCACAAAGCAGAGGTGCAACCTGGCCTTGGCCCTTCTCTGTTCCTCCAATGCTTCTGTCTGCGTAGGGTGAACAACCCGTCCCAGTTAGACGGGGACTGTCCTGGTTGTGGAACAGAACGTCCTGTGTCTTAGGTACCCCTGCAGTCCTGGGCAAACTGGGAGTGCTGCTCACCCTGAATCTGGGCCACACTACGGTCGAGTGCCATCCGGCTTACCCTGCTTTAAGAAGACCCTCCAGGGCATCTGGGAGCCAAACTTCCCTGGTCATGTTTGCAAAAGCCCACAGAACATTCCTCCTCAGAATGCATGAGGATCGATATCAGGTTTCTTGGCTCTTATCCAGCACGGCCAACAGCACTAGTCCCGTGTTTTCTATACAGACGAGCCCCTCAGAAGTCTGCATTTTTGCGTTTAGGAAAGTCGATATTTATATAGTTAACTTTCTCTTTCACTACAGCTGACTTTCAGCAGGTCAGTTAGCCATCTGGGGAACCACACTGGAGATTGCATTGACTGGATTGCATTGCCAGTGTTTCTCTAAGCCAGGAAAATTAACCCTGGGGCCCGGGAATGCGATGGGAAATGTTCCCATTCGGCAACTTTGTCCTGGGGCCTTCTATACAGAACGTCTGTCTGCCAGCAAGCGAGCAGTCACCTTCCAGGAGACTCTCCCTCTTTCTGTTTCTTTGTTTCTTTTAATCTCCCTCCCACTTGTTAGCTCTTTTCCTCCTCTTCTCTTGCCCTCCTTTTCAGTTCTTTTCCTCTCTTCCTAGAAGAACTACATGGACATTTTTTTTTTTTTTAAATCACAAGATCTACCTTCCCCTCTTCTGTCTTTTCTTGCTTTTGTGTAGGTTTTCACACACATTTACCCAAGGGAGAAAAGGCTGCATATCCCTGGACATGAGGCTGGTTTTGTTTCCATAGATCTGACAACCAGGAGGGGATAAAGGTGAAAAGGGACCCCTTGTGTTCGCTTCCCCACAGCTGGTCACTGTTGGAGGACTTCAGTCTCAGAGAATCGAGAAGGAGTCCTTGTATTCTACTGCATTTCCATATAGACCCCATCCTTCTCAAGCTTTTTACAAACTTTCTCAGCCTCTCCCACATATCTGCACACCTCCCTCAACTACGGTCTACCCCTGCTGACCACTGCTATTTTTTAAAAATCATTCTGGGGTGCCTGGGAGGTTCAGTCAGTTAAGCATCTGACTCTTGGTTTCGGCTCAGGTCACAATCTCAGGGTCCTGGGATCCAGCCCTGCATTGGGCTCCGGGCTCAGCAGGGAGTCTGCTTGAGATTCTCTCCCTCTCTCTCTCTCTCTCTCTGTCCCTCCCCCCACTCAGGCTGGCTCTCTCTCCCTCTCTAAAGATAAAAAAAAATTTTTTTTTAAATAATAAAAAAACAAAAAGTCGTTGTTTACTAGTCCTTCCAGGATCTGTGGGCTGATGAGTCATCAGATGTTCTCACCTGCCAAAAAAGGACCCAAAAATAACCGCTATTCCACTGAACTTGGCTTTTAGATAATGATTCAAAAAGAGGAAGCCATAGGGGCCCTCCACGTATTAAGAAACCCTCCAGCCCATAAAATAGAGACAGGTCATTCTTGACATGAATTCATCGGATCTCAGAAACATTTATAGAATTTGGAAGGGGTCCTACCTCTTCCTTTGTCTTCTTGGATAGAACCCGTAGCCAGTCTCCGATCATACTGAGGACAGCTGCAAAGTAGGCCAGGCCAACAAGGATCCAAAACCACACTAGGGGCTTATACCACTCCCGGTAATTGATGCCGGCGTTTCCCCCTGAAAACAACCAAACGTTACTGTAACCAGGGTCTAGCATTTGGTCTTTGCAGAACAAACATATTCTAGTCCATGTAGCAGAGATGTCATCCCATCCCCATCTGATACTCAGCTGTTAGGCCTGCTGTATACAAGAGGCGACAGGCAAGGGAGGGCAAGGAAAAGATGGGTCCCTTCCCTAAAGGAGCCTGACTCGTGGCTTAACTTCTTTGATTCTTGACCACTAACCATAATACCCATAACAAAAAAGTGTCCGTGGCCAACTTGGTCCACCTCTGCTCAACCGGGGCTTGACAATGAATGACGTGAGCTAGAGGACAAGAGATCAGGCCCAGCTGTCGATTGTCTTCTTGAAGTTCTTTAAGTGCAATAAAAATAAAAGATCAGTAATCCCCAATGGCTTGGAATTCTTGGCACCATTTCCTCCTTAACACACGCATTTACTAAGAGCGGACTGGATGTGTGGAAGTAAAATTAGACCTAATGGCCTTCTTGAGACTTTGATCCTGGCAGCAGTGATTTAACACTAACCGAGGGATGGTGTTTACATGATGCTAATCCAAAAGGTCAACTAGACTGAGTAATTAGAATCACCGTGCTAGAACTAAAAGGCCAGTGAGTCCAATCCCTTTATTTCATACGTAGGGATTACAGTAGAAATCCATCAGATCCAATCGGCCAGCTGCCCGATTGCATTGACCGGCTGTTGTGCTAAAAGGACCAGTCATTTATTGCAAATAATTAGCCTACTTATTCTAGCCCTCCTACAGGCGCTACCAAAGGTAGCCGTGCAAAACAGGCTCCAAGCCCAGCCCCCTTCCCTAAGGAAGTGAGGAAGTAACTGACATCAGCCTGGCTCTCACTCTGTGAGACACTGTTGCCCAGCGAGGCAGGCCCGCGGTCATTTCTAAGACGACCGACATTGGCGATGTATGGGTAATTACGGGACTACGCGATGAGTGATTACTAGTCTTTCCCACTGGGTCGTGGCTGTAACCTCATCTAGCGCCACTGAATCCACACTGAGTTCTTACGGTATCAGTAATACCTCCCAAACGCAGCTGGGCAGGCACTGTGGCCGGGGGCTCCTCTCAGTGAGACCAGCGCAACCCACAAGGTCCCAAATTAAATGGCCACTGCCATCTCTTAAAATTAGAATTCCAAACACCACTAATGGGCTGTGTGGCCTGCCCCCTTCGGTCTGGTTTAGCTGCCTTTGTTCCACCCCCCCCCTTTAGGCAACGCTCCCCCGCAGCTTCCTCTAGGATACTACTGGAGTTCCTGCCACAATGCGTGGTTTTTGCGGTTCATTCTATCTCTGCACGAGAAGGGGGCAGCTTTCTCCTTGGGGCTAAGAGGAAATAATCATCTTAGCAAGTCGCCGCCACCCAAAAAAGCTTGTCACTAGGGGGCGCTAGCGAACAACGCAATAAACACCCTTTGGCTCTTTATCGATGGCTGGTCTGGAATTCAGAGCTCTGTGCGCGCTCTGTCAGGGTTTCCAAAATGCAAAATGCTGTGATGTTGTTAGGTTGTCCTGACGTGAGTCGGCTACGAAATAAACCAGCACTTAATCCTGCATGGTGATCAATGTTCCAATTATACTTCTGGAAGGGTTGATGCCATGTTCAATCACAGCAATCATCAACTCTCTTTAATGTACCTTTTTTTTAAAGGATCTGGTATCCTTCCCCATTGCTCTTAGAGTGTTGCCCAAAAGGTTGTGACAAACTTTCAGGCTTTTAAGGTGTGCATTCTTCAGACCAGTCTATGTAAGCTCTGGAAATCAGAGCTTCGAAGGGCCTGGTCTAATTGCAGTCAGCACTGTGAATTATAAGAGATACCTGTCCATGGAGACCTCAGGACAAACAAAATCAGGCTCTGTAATCAACAGCAAATAAGGGAATTAAAACAGGGCCAGGCCTGTGACTGTGGAGGTCACGCCCTTTCTAGGTAAGTAAAGATAAAGGTCAAGTGCAAGTTTGTACTACATGCCCTCAATCCACAGTGGGTAATTAGAACAAATAATCAATTAAAATCATTGGCAGCACCCCTTGAAGCACCAGAGTCCCAGCTCATTTTGTCCTTGCTCCCCCCCACCCAAGGAGGAGCAGCAACCAGCTGGGCAGTGCTCCCTAACAAGTGAGGTCCTCGTGGGTGAAAGGGTAAAGAATGTGGATGTCCTTTCCTCTCTCCCGTCCATGGTGAAGAGCAGGGGCCCACTTCCCGTGCATTTATGCGTCACAGTGTTAAATAAATCACATGTGTCCTTTCCTGGGTTATCTTTAACTTTTTTACTTAGAACCAACATAAGCAAAATCATTTAGGTTGGCCAACTATATTCGTCTAAGATCTAAATAAGTCAGAGCTACCTTTCCTCACCTTTTTAATAAAGCTCTAAATCAAGTCCATTGCATAGGCCAACCGAGAACATCCATGTGCATTAAATCGGGGGCTCCTTTTATTTTACTTTCTATTTTTTGGTCCTTCAATCAATGTTGTTTTATAAAATGTAAGTCATATTGTTTTTTTACAGATTCATCATCACTTCTCAATTAACATGAAGGCCTGGATTCAGTAATGTTAACCAAAACAGATAGTAGATAGTTATACATTGACTCTAATTTGAATAGGCTATAACAGTTTTTGTTTTAGAAGATAATATCACAATGTATAACATTAAACTTTTAAATATTCAATCATGTTATTGTCAAATGGCATCAATTTTTTTTTTTTTAGTGACAAGCTTCCCTGCATTTTCTTACATGGTATAATTAGATGCAAACAAATAACCTGAATTCAAATTAAAAATTTAAACTCTTTGCTGATCACGAAATAAATAAATTTTAAATTTTATATCCCAAGGCTCTATTTGTGCCCCCAGATTAAGAGATTAACAGGCCGAGTCAAGCAGGTGTTTAGAGAGAAGGGCTCGTTGCAAGTGTCCTCTGTAACAGACTGCGGCAGATGGCCCAGGGCTGCCACAGGGCACTCTTGAAGCACAACCCAGTGCAAACTATGCTCTGGGGGAACTTGAAGAAGTTTGTGAAATAGTCCCAATAGTTCTCTGTGGTTTCCCTCCAGAGCGGCAGTCCTCTGCTCAGAAGGCACCAGGTGACTCCCCACACAAGGTGAGAGGCACAGTGGCTGAGCACTGGGGTGGGGTCCCAGACCCCTAGCTTTTTTAATCACTCTGACTTTGCAGTGCTCAGTCCTTAGGCAGGAAAAAGGAAGGAAAAAATAAAAACTGCTATTTTACAAACTGGACTTCAGTCTTCATCTGCCCAGTTGGAACAGCTAGGAGACCACCCTCCTGGTTATCACTGTCAGAATGAATGTGGACGCACCCATGCGTCTTTTGAAGAGCCCTCAATATCCCCTCCAGAATATCCTGTTTTCCAGATTTCCAGATCCCTGTCCCCCTTGTGAGTGCCATACTCCATGAAGTAACCAAGGCACCAGGATCATGTGCCAAATAAAGGACAGTCTGCAAGATCAGCCTGCAAATGTCCAGGCTGCTGCTTAACCAGGAGCTGGTCAAGAACACGCACACGCACACACGCACTCACACTCACAATGCACATGCATCACCCAAACATTTTGAGCTCAGGACAGAGTTGTTTAATCAAAGCGTTCACTTCTCAGAGTAGAAAATGATCAGTTGTCGGACCCCGGACCCTGTAGAACCATCCCTTAGGAAAGGGAAGGATGGCGTCCTCTCTTCCTGCCTTCCTACTACATTCTGGGAAAGCCATTCATGTAAGAAACCAGATCTCATTTCATTTTCAGGCTCCCTGTCCCTAGGTGAAATTGATGGCCGTTTCCTTTTGCTTCTATAAACATAGTTCATTGGCATCTATCTTCACAATGAAGGATATTGTTTCCATATATATTCATGCAGAATCCGTTATAATATTGTACTCCCTTGGGACAGTTCTCAGCTCCTGGTAGTCAACTGAGTCCTAAGTCTTGTGTCAGGGCATGCCCGGGATAACTTTTGCAGGGAACACAGTCCTCCCCTGGGCAGCCTCAGGAACTCTAACCTACAGGTCGCTGCAGGCCAAGCTTTATGCTAATCTCTCCAGAGGTTCATATTTGCCACTTGCTAATACAGCCTTTATCAATTGATTCAAGGAGCTTTAATGCAAATCAGAAGTCCAACATTCAATGAGAAATTCATTTCACTCATGCATAATTCATAGAATAATAAGGGCAATGAGCATCCTGGTAAGGAAGAGGCTGGCTTTCATTTCACAGCAGAATCTGCTGCTTTTTACATTATGTGGGACCGTGGGCTTGAAATGAGTCCACACAGCAGCAGGGACACTGAGCCATTTTCATTAGCTTCTCCCACAACATGGTTTCTCACGGTTTTGAAAAGCATTATCAACAGCCTCTTTTCCCTGCTGGGGCCCTGGTGACTGGGATGCCCAGGGTGCTTACCTGCCACAAAATCACCAAAGCCCACCGTGGTGAGGGTGACCACCACAAAGTAAATGGACTCCAAGGTGGTCCACCCCTCGATATATTTGAAAATGACAGCGGGAATCGTCACAAATACAATACAGCCGGCCAAGATGAACAGGATGGTTGAGATGACCCGGATCTTGGTCTGGCTCACTTGCTTTTTCTGGGAACAGCAAAGGAGAAAGATAGGCAAGTCAGCTTCATCACCCTGGATTCAGAAGACAGAGGCAGAGGAAGAATGTATTATGCCAGTGGACTTTCACCTTTTGTCAGTCATGGGCAGCTTTGGGACATTCTGATGAAGGCTATGGGCCCTCTCCTAGAAAAATGCACGCACAGAAATTTTCAGATGCTCTAGGTGGTTCTCAGACCCAGTGAAGCCTGTTCGTGGAGCTCAAGAAACCCTGCTTAGGTCATGTCTTGAATGTCCTTTGTGTGGTTCCATGACTGCAGCCCAAATGCTGATTCTAACTTCCTCACTAGCACAAACACAATGATTCCCCAAGAAGGGCTTGCTGACAATTCTCACGTGGTATTATTGACCCTTCTCCTGGAGGGTGCAGGTTTGGAGCTCTTTCCACAACGGTAGATATGGACCTGGCACCTAGTTCCCCTTGTATCAGTGGGAATGTGTTGGAAAAAAACAAAACAACAACAACAACAACAAAACCAAAGACAAAAAAAACAAAAACAAAAACAAAAAAACAGCTGACCTGAAACAGACTAAAATGTTCAGATGACAAGAAAAACAGCCACCCCCATATACATTTGAGACAGACTCTAGCTTCTTCACCTTCCTTCCCTGCTGAAGTTGTATTTATAACATACTTTTCTTTTAAAACATACATGTTTGAGCCAGCGCTGCGGTGTGTTCGGGCTGTGTTATCCACTGGGGACAGACAAGAGTCCAAGTCAGAATGACAGGCTACTGTCTAAAATGATCAGCTTCGTTTCAGGCCATCTTCTGAAGGAGCCAGTCAAGAGATGAAAGCATTTAGATTGGGAATTAGACAGATGTCACCCAAAGGAATGGTGCCTATGGAGTCCAGATGTGGACCGGGAACCTCCCTGGTATTCCCCTTGAACGCATTCAAGACAACACTGGCATTGCCTCTGAGCTGAATAATCCTTAAGGTCTTCTCAAAGTTCCCAGGACAGGCATGTAAACTGTCCTCAGGGGGCCCTAGCACCATAGCCCGACCAAAACCACATACATCAGAGTGACTGGGCCTTTCCACATCGCCTAGATTGATTTTCTGCAAAAATACACCACATGTGGGGCATTGGATATAGGAAATCCTTACCATGTGCTCTGTTTTCTATTCATTGCCTTCCGGTGAATTAGAAGGCAGAGAACCTCAGAGCGTACAGAGACCTTTGCATTCATACACTTCAACAGAAGCCAAGAGGGGTTGAGAGACTAGCATAAAATGATTTTGCTAATTAGAGCCAAGGCCCAGATTAGAATTCTGATGTGATTAACTCCCAGCCCAGTGCTTACTGATAGAACCAGACTTCAAGTTACTCCACAATTTCCCAGCTCACACAAAGTCGCCAGAGTCCCGCCCCCACCGGCCCCCTCATAACAAAATCAACCAGACTAACCCCCATGAAGAACAACAGGCTGTCCTGCTTCCCTTCTGGAAAGGAAGACGGAGAATAAAAAATTGTTACTGTGCAATGTGTCCAGGAATTCCTAAGCTTCGGTCATAAGCAGTGACACCTCTGCCATGTGTCCCCAGGACAGAGATGGTCAAGAGAGTGTCTTCTAAGGTCAACCACGTGGATCAACTGTGGAAATGCTGGTCAAGAAGATGACTAGGTTCCCCTCCCTTCCATCCCCTTTTCCCCGACTATGGGAGAAACGTCGGTGCAGCTTGTTTACTGGAAAGTTCCAGGGATGCGGGAGCTGAAAAAGGGGAAAGGATGCTGTCCGCCTCTCTTCACACCTCAGAAACATTCAGTCCCACCTGCCTTGGGTCCCGGTCCCAGGTATGTTCAACACAACAAAATGGAGGACTCAGTTCAACGAACAAGAACAGGGATAGTGGAGAACATTTATTTGCATGCATCTAAATCAGCACTACGTACACCCCCATTCTGAGATCAATATAGTCCCTAAAAATACACAGGAAAACCTAAGGAAATACAATCCTTCTTTATGAAAAGCAGTCGTGTGCTCTTACTCCCAAAAGGGCACTCGGTATATAAAGTGGGAATGGGGAAAAATTATTTGATCCATGCTTTTATACAGTCCCCTCCTCATCTCTTCAGAAAAGCCATCTGAAAAAAAAAAAGTGATAATTTACTGATATTGCTGAAACTGCAAATGAAAATTCCAATTCTTTTTCTCATGAAAGTATCATGACAAGATGAATCACCTGAGAATCACGGGAATATCTTACCCATTCCATGAATTTCCAGCCTGGATATTATAGCAGGACTTGGTGAAGGCAGTTGAGCCCCTCTGAGAATCCAGGAACATATTTATTACTAGCCTAGTTTTGTTTATAGACACGTATGAAAATCCAAACCCCAAAAGGAGACTTCACCATAGATCATTAAATTAATTTAATTGCTGGCAACGGGAACATCATTCTCCCCCTCCTCTATAAACTGTCCTCCTCAAACGCATAATGAAATTAAATGTTTCTGAGACACTTGTTAAGTCATAAATTAGGATGTGAATACAACTGCAATCCAAATGAGGCTGCGGTTGCCAAAGGAGGGCTTGCAAGTACGTAGGAAGCTGGAGACATTCCCGGGCTCCCTGCGGTGGACAGACGGGATGCCGGTACAGGACAGGACCTATTTGGTGGCAGGGAGGGAGCTAGGTAACAAAGGCGAAATAATGGTGTCTAAAGCGCATTATCTCTTGGAGAGTTTATCAGCCAGGTAAACATTTCACCACCGCTCACCTCAGCGCCCAAGGCAAGCCTCGGCTGTTTCTTGCAGACAACCTAGGATGATGCTCAGTGAATGCTTGGAAAATTCAATCATTGGGGTGTTTTAGGGACTTAAGAACTCAAATGTCTTACGTGGTGTGTCTGTGTGTGTGTGTGTGTGTGTGTGTGTGTGTGTGTGTGTGTAAATGTGTATACCCATACTTCACTGTAAAAGGAAGAGGTGTGGACATAAGGTTTTAGCAATATCTATTATTCTGGTTACCCATGTTTTTGCTGCCCTCTAGATATTAAAACAGAACAAAAACAGTTACCTTAACTAAACACTTTTTCAACATGGAACTACACACTATCTTCCACATCATCCAGTGATCTTTGGGCTTCTCCTCCCCATTAGCCCTGCAACTGCACACTACCACTTGTAAAAGGGTGTTTAGGAAGTTGGAGTTTAAGGGTAGACTGCCTGAGATGCATCCCACCCCCACTGCTATGTGGTTGGGTGACCTCAGGCAAGTTTCTCAACCTCTCTGTCCATCAGTTTCTTCCTTTATAAAATGGACATCGAGAATCCACCTCACAGGATTGTTTGGAAGATTAAATAAGTGTGTAAAAGCTTCACACACTGCTGGCTAAGTGCTCAGGGATTGTTAATGATTATCTTTTAATGTGAAAGTTCAAATCTTTTCTCAGATGTGGACAGTCCCAGATTTAATGCTGTCCTTAACTACTGAGGAATGCTCCCTCGTGTCTGGCTTAAGATAATCTTCGTTTCGCTTCAGGAAGTCACTGTTAGTTGTCCCTTCCTGGATACGTTATCTCATATAATTACCTCATTGTTAATGAGAAAAAGGTCCTCATTCTCTCTTGATTCTTCTGTGTTGGCTCTGGGTTGAGCTCTCACACAGTTTCAGCTCACAATCTTGAAAACTTTCTTCTTTGCCTTTCCATTAATTTCCCCCTAGTTCTTCATCATCCTTCTAGGACTGCCAAGAATTGCAGATAAAGTTTGCGATGTCAGGAACCAGGTACAGAGAGGCACATACCTAGCTTTCCTTGCCCCCCTCCCCCACCTCCCCACCTCTCTGCCACGTATGGACATGAGCTGTCTTTCCACAGAGGGGCTGCTAAGCAAAATCACACTGCTTATTTACCAGTAAGCAGAGCAGCTAGCAAAACGCTTAGTGAGAGCCCAGGTCCGACTGAGCTGATGTGTTCTTGGGCTAACAAAATTGTTATCTGGGAAGAGATGGTTTGATACAATATTTGGGCAGGAGGGACAAGATGGTTGTGCACATCTGTCCAAATCTCGTTTTCACACTTTGTTGATTAGAATGAACGACGTGTTCTTTCCTTCTTATGCAAATAGCATTATGCAAAACTATTTCCTGCCTCCCAATTGGCACTAACTGCAGGAATTTTCAAAGAACTCAAAACCTACCTCCTGTAGAGTTCATTTTGTTGTCACGACTCTTTGTGCAATTATTCCAAAGAGCAAAACAAACTTCACAAACAGAGAGCGGAAGAGCCAGGTCTAAGAGCTCTGCTTTGAGAGAGGGATGTACATGCTGACAACCCTAGGAGTGTTTACTTGTTTCAGACCTCGGAGGACTAAGCCACATGTCCAATTCTCATTAAGCAAAATGCCCTCTCTGTGGTTGCCTCCTTCCACAATCTTATTTTAGAGGAGTATATTTCTATTCATTTGCGGGTTGGTTCTTTATTTCATTTTTGCCCCTTTAGTGCCCATTCTCCTTTTCACTTTTATGTGATTTCTTAGAATTCTGAGATTAGCAACCCAGATTGTTGTGTCTGGCTGAGGAAATTGCTTCTTCGTTGTGATTTTTAGCCAGGACACTGGAGATAATAAGAATACTGCAATAAAAAAAGTCTTGGACAGGAGCTAGACGTGCAGAGCTCTACTTTTGGTCTGGTTTGGTTTGGTTTGTTGAAATGCGAACACATCACCAGGGTGATACAATTGAACTGAGAATAATTTCTCAAAATGGAAAGATAATAGGAACTGCCTCACAGAAGAATTGACTTTATTTTCTGATATTATTATGTTTGCCACAAAGATTTCTTTTAAAAAGGTGCAGTTCCAACAAATAGTTTGAACATCACAGTGAATAGCTATGTAGCACAGCAATTCTATAAACTACGAAGAGAGCTTGTAAACACCATTTGCCTATAATCTCCATGGCAGAGACACTGTAAACACACATTAGTGAGAATCACGCAGCAAAATCTCCATGGAGCCTATGGAAAAATGTCCTCCTCAAAAGCTGAAGACACAAATGTATTTTGTTTCCATTCAGCTCGATAGCTAAAATCACACACACACAAAGTTTTATCTGAGCCACACTGAAGCATCTCATAGATTATTGGCCAGTTCAGGGCTTTGCTGGTATCACCATGCAAAGTTTTTGAAAAAGCTTTTGGTAGATACAATTAAATCGTTTTTATCACTGAGATGCCAATGTAGGTACGCCTGGGATGGAGAAAAGATCCACAAATAATAAAAATTCGAAGCTGTTCCACTCCAGGAACACTTTCATTAAAATCTTTGGAAGTTTTCTCTTCTAAAATTCAGTGGCTTCTAATATCTGGAGATAATACTCGACCGGAACACAAGAGTTTGCGCTCAAGATACAACCAATTAATTCACTTGGCCCATAATTTTTAAGGATCCTTTACATATCAGGGGCTGTTCTGGTTGCAAGGGACATAGCAGTTAAAAAAGAGAGCAAAGTTCCTTCCACATGTACAGGAAGTCTAGTGGGTGAGGCGGAGTGGCAACCTCTGGGTCTTTGGCTGAAAGCAGTCTTTGTGGCGCTGCCCATGGTGTCCAAGCCCTGCTCTAGCTATTGAAGGCAAAGTGTAGTACCTAATGACATCCCACTTATTAAAAATATCACCTGGGAGAGAAGAAACAAATATTCTCGTAGCTCTGGTATGTGGGATACAAAAGCATGCCAACTATAATGGACGATCTTTGGATTTCTGTTAGTTAAGCATTCAGAAACTGTGTCCCAGGGATTGGAACAACTCAGAGGCAATCACACCAATGTAGGAAACACCCATACGTAACCTTGGCTGAAGAATGGCCCTTCTCTTCAGCTGTAGTTCGGAAAACAAGCCCATGGGAAGGAGAGGAGGATGGACACACCTTCTGATGAGCCACTTCAACAGAATAACTCCTGACAACCCCGATAGATGCCCTACCTAGCTGCTCACCTATCCAAATTCTAAATTTACTTCACCCAGATTTTAGTAGCACAGGGAACAATGCCTCCACCCCAAAATGCCCTCCCACCATCATATACACAAGCATACAATAATAATACTACAGTAACAAGGCTACAGACACCTAAAGCTGCCTCCCTCTTCTCCTCCCCCGGCTAACAGGGTTCAAGGTCATAGTTCATTGGCCAAGCAAGCCACATTAGCCAGAGAAACAAGATCCCACCCCAGTGCTTCTTTCTTGTGCAGGGAGTTTCCCTGCACATGCCCTCTCTCCAGCCTTACTCTGACCCAGGAACTGAGCATTCTGCCTCTTCCTCTCCCTTCCTTTTGGGAACAAGCTGACCTCCTGAAGTGGCCTCATGATCTCCTGTCTAATTCTGGGTCTGTCATTAAGAAATCCATTTTTCCACAGATATATGGTTTATATCCAGTGTTGAGAAAATATAGTAATACTAGGCTTCAGTGCATCATCTCCTTTGTCTTACTTCTCAAGCAGTTTATACCTGGGGTGGAAAAAAAGAGGTGCTATTTATTTGGCTCCTTTGAAGACCCCCATCATCTCCATTCTCCTCCCCACAGTCCTCCTGGTACCATGGTCTTTTATGTTAGTGACGGCTCAATAATTACTCCACAATGAAGGGGAGAAAGAGTCCAGTAGGTCCAGTGGGGCAAGTTCTCCTCAATGGAAGGTGAGTTCCCTTCTTTAGACTGCAGCCCCCTCCTCCCCCCACCAAGGAGGAACACATATAATGAAAGCAGAAAGGGGAGAAATTACAGTGGGTCTCCTACTGAGAAGCCTGTCCTAGAAGGAGATGAGGAATGGGGGAAGTCATTAAGGAAGGCCAGGCCCTGGCTGGGGCTCTCTGAAGGGGCAGGAACCTTCCACAGGGACAAGACAGGCTGAGGGATGGAGCTGGGAAAGCAACAGTCATAATGCAGCCACATAACACACTGAGTGAAGTAAACGGTTCACTGGGGATTATCGAGGAGCTTTGACTCTTCTTCGTCCTTCCTGGCCATCTCCAAGCCACGTCCCTGCTCACTGGAACCAGCGTCCAAGGGTGGGAGAGAAGAAAGCCTTCATAGGCCCCCATCCCTCCATTCTCAGCTAAGAGTAGCTCAGAGAGCAGGCCCTTGTGAGCTTCTGGTGGGCTGCCCAGAATGCCTGTCTACATGCCCAGGAATCAAGGCTAGTGACAAAGAAGCATGCATTTTCTGTGGCCTACTATTTATCTTGCCTGTTAGAAGATTTGGAGAAAGCCCCCATGATCAGCCCGATTCAGGTCAATACCTTAAAAATGCACATGGGTATCATTGAGTCAATACCTGTGCAAATCCCTGGGTTTTACTGGGGATGCAGTAAGCAATCCCCTCCCCAAGAGTCACACCATGCCTTTCCTTCTTTCTAGACAAACACCTTCTGATGAAAGCACACAGGGATGGTCACCCTCATAAAACTATAGACAATAATGAAATAGGCATTAAGAAATTATATGGGGGGGGGGGCGCCTGGGTGGCTGAGTCGTTAAGCGTCTGCCTTCGGCTCAGGTCATGATCCCAGGATCCTGGGATCGAGCCCCACATTGGGCTCCCCGCTCCGCGGGAAGCCTGCTTCTCCTTCTCCCACTCCCCCTGCTTGTGTTCCCTCTCTTGCTGTGTCTTTCTCTGTCAAATAAATAAATAAAATCTTTAAAAAAAAAGAAATTATATGGGGAAAAGATGGCAACTAGAAGAGAAAGAGGCAAGGTGAAGCAAGAAAAAAAATAAGAAAGTCTATGAGAAAGATGAGCACATATGAGAAAAAGACTTTGAGCACACAAAGCAGAAAAGAGGCCATGGTCTGAGGGCCTAGAATTTTCCTGGAGGTACAAGAGGGCTGCCCAGACAGATAGAAAGCAAATGGAGAGAAGACAGAAAGAGATATGCTATGCGATTTCTAGTTAGACTGGGAACAGAGAAGTTTAAAGAAGAATGAAACAGAACGTCATAGAAAATCGCTCAGAAATTAATCCTAAACTAGGAAGACCTGCATTGAGGCAACTTGATAGAGACATCCAGATCAGACAAGATTTCTTCAGCAGAAAATTTTCCAAGCTGTGAATGAAGTTGAATTCTATAACTTTTCTACTCTTTTCATTCAATAAGTATTTATCGTGCACCTACTGAGCTAAAGTCACTGATGAGCAAAACAGAACAGCCCTCCTCCGTACAGAGGCTGAGGCATGCCAGCGACTCACTCTCCCAGCCTCCCCAGTGCAAAGACTGAAGCTTGCAGTCCAGGCTCCCCCAACCACAGAGACATAAGTCAGACTCTGACCCAGACACTAGTGAGACAGGTGACAGACATGGTCTTGGACTATCCCTTCTACGGTCTTCTGTGTGTTTCACTCTTTTCTTTCTTGTCAGTATCCCGAAGGCTATCCCTAAGTGAGGAGCAAAGATTCTCAGAGGCATCCTTGCAGTACCACTTTCCTCTCTCCGCCAGACTCGATAAGTCTGGGCTAGGGTCAGGGACAGAGAGAAGGCAGAATGGCCATTCAGCTGGAGAGGAAAGAAGGGTGGAAGGGACAGCCTCCTCCTAGGGTCTTCCAAGTGGCATTAGCAGAACCTGCTGTCTGGAGGGCCAGGGGCAGAGAGGAAGGAATTAGACGCAGAGCCCTCCTCTAGCATGGGCAAAACTCCCTCAGCACCTGTGCCCGGCCCACCTCACAGGAGTCCTGGCTCCCCCTAAGTCTCCTGAACAGAGATTGGGGGACATGGACACTAAACAGGGTGGGGGCCCGGAAAGAGAACCTTGCCCCAAATCAAGGTGGAACTGGACAGCACTAGATGGAAGCTTCCATGGGGACAGTGAGGTGGCAGGCAGCAGGGGACACACCATCGATAAGGAAGCAGGGACTGTGTGGGTTCCATCCTGGGGCTGGTGGCCACAACGATGGGATCATAACCTATTTCCAGGGGCAATCACAAGGGTGGTTCTAGCGACAGCATCTAGGGCCTAGAATCACTGGGGTCAGCATGGCCAGCTTCTATCTATGCCAGTCAGAAATGGCAGTGGTTCCTTCCAGAACCAGTTCTGCGGCATGATTTGGGTCATTGTTCTTGGCTGGGTACCTCCCAAGTCTGGGTCTCTATCCAGCCCAGGGACTCAGTAGCTATCTGATATCCTTAAAAAAAAGATTTTTTTTCTGTTTAAATTATCCATTAGTTGGTTTCTCTTGAATCAGTTAAGCTGCCTGCTTGCAGCTGCCTCTCCTGGCGGTCAGGGTAAGCTGGCCTCAGCCTCTTGCAGACAGGTCAGGGACATGGCCCCAAGGGGTCCCCATGACAGGCGGAGAACTCTGAACTCCAAGATCAGCCCGAACTAGAACGTGACGTGATATATAACTGCGTGGGCAATCTCTCCGACATTTCTAAGTCTTCAGAGAAGTCTTGTCAGAAATGACATCTAGTTCCAGCTGTAGTGTGGAAGGGGCTGCAAGCACTCCCAGGATGGAGAGTTAGAGAGAGAGCAGTATCAGACTCTGGGTCAGCTGAGCAGAGGATCTGGCACCTGCCGGAGGGGGCCAGCAGCACTACCCAGAGAGGCTGCTGGTCAGAGCAGAGCCTGGCCACCCAGACAAGTGAATGGGGAAGACACAAGCTGTGGCCAGGACTGACATGGGCACACATCAGTGATGGCCCCCACAGGCACCAGAGGGCAGAGGACCCCGGGGAGGGGGGGCGTGGTGGGGCCTGCTGCGTGCCAGTGTAGCGGCATTTGGGCTAACGATGCAAAGAGAAAAGATTCAGAAGCACAATTATCGACGTGTGAATGGTAGATCTCTTTGGACAATGGGTTTCCACGTGATTTTATTTTCTTCTTTGTACTCTGTTCTCCAAAGTCTCTACAACGGCCATGTTGTCTTTGTCATCTTTGCAATGAGGGAAAAAGACAGGGGAAGGCTGGAAGGGAGAGGGGTGAGGAGGAGAAAAGGGAGAGAGGCAACAGAGACGGTGCTCCTGACCGCTGCATGGCTCCCTTGAGAAGTCACACCGACGTCTTTGACAAGGCAGCTTGTCTTCATTTGAGAAAGAGATGATGGCCATGCCCTTGAGGGAAAACTGGAAGAGAGAAGGAGTCATCCATACTCCCCACAGGAAAGTGAAGAGATGGGCCTTGTCTAAGCCTTCAGAATCCCAGGGACAATTTGCCAACAGTGGCGGTGGCAGCCACGAGGACGTGGCCTTGTTTCAAGGCGGCAATTGCATCCTGCTTGCTGCCCCACCGCCTCCTCGTCCCACAGAACGTGGCCACCCCCTTCCTGAGCAGAAGTGCTGGGGAGCTGCGCTGCTGGCAAGCATCGGCTGGCCCTCCCCATCTTGTCTATAATTCCAGCTATTTTTGCCGCTTACTCTCTAAAGAGAGTGAATCGTTTCCTGGTACCCACAGTCCTGTTTCATGTTTCTGTTCTGTCTGCTAGGACGTTCTTCCCCTTTCTATGCTTGTCAAACTCCTGTTGGCTCCTCAGAACAAAAGTCTACTATTGCCTCCAGCAGGAAGCCCTCTGACTTCTGGCTAGAGGGACCTGTCCCCCCCTGGCTGTCTCTGTTCCCAGTGCGCCTCCCGCGCCGTCGATGGACCCTCGCGTGCAGCATTTGCTGTCTACCTACATGTGTGTCTCCCTGTCTTTGCATCAAATACGCAATGCATCTTTCTACACTTGTTCCCTCTTTTTTAACACCTAGGGAAAATAGGAGAGCAATTGTTTAAGGTAAGCTAATGAACAAAGGACATAAGATAAAACTGTTCTTCCAGCAAGAGATAGACTGTCAGGAGTTTGTAATATCGGATGCTAGAAGGGGTATATATTACAGAGAGACCCAGGCAATGGACATACACACACATCACACGGTACACATTTGTTGGCTGGAACTGAATATTAATAGCACAGAACTGCCTCAGTGGGAGAGTCCTGACTATTTGAACATGGCTATTTACACAAGGATAGAAATTATATGTGTGTATTCCTGAAATTACATAGGAGCTCCCGGGAAGGTTTTTTTTTTTTTTTTTTTTTTTCTTATAACCCCATTCAGAATATAACACCGTAGGAGGTGACTGGAAAATCTGTGCGGTGTTTGTGGTTGCTGCACCGAGGGGCTCTCCTGGCATGTGGCAGGAGGGGGTGAGAATGTTCAGACATCCTGTCTGCAAGAGCCAGTGCCACCGACCAGACAATAATCCCAAATTCAGTGTGAGTTTTGACTATCCCACTGAGAAAAATTCATGTTTATACTTACCTGACCTGGGAACTTAACTCCCTTTTACATATAAATACACACATACACACACACAAACACAATTTTTTCAGCATAATTTCAACATAGGCTGGATTTTACAAGAATATGACTCCAACGTACATTGCAAGAAGGTTGAATTTTGACTAATTGGAACCCTGCCGAGAATTGTTCTCCCTTTTGAAAAAGGACATCACTGACGGGGGGGACGTCCATCCCCTGTGGCACCTTTGTCACTGGTAGGACACACGTGAACTGACCCACGTCTGGAGCGACTGCATTCGACACATGGATGGAATGTGACCAAGTGCCTATGATTAAAGCGTGTTATTTTATTCTAAATGCCCTACCTTTTATCTCTCCTTCACATTGCAGCTAGAAAGCAGTATTGAAATTTGCAAAATTAGATGTGTAGATCAGTTGCACTCTCCATGAGACTGATTTCAATGTGGTAAATGGACACGAAGGAATATTTGCTATAAAAGAGGGTGTTGGGTATTACAAGGTTGAGAACCCCTGGAGAAAAGTAAACTGTACATCGTATTCGAGGTTGACTTGAAAAGTCTGTAGAATTATACTTACAGGTATTGCCTGATGAGACGAAAGTCCCTGGTACATAAATAATCATATGCCATGTGCAATAAGCATCATGAGAGGACAGGTCACCTACTGGACCACCTGTCCATCAAAATAATTGCACTTCAAAGGTTAAGACTGGGACATCTTTTTTTCATTGACATTTATTTGCACACAACGCTACTTTTGGTTTCAAGGTCATTTTCCATATCAAAATGTATGTCAATGCTCCTTCATTCACTCATCAGGTATGGATTACATGCTCTTTGGGTGCCAGGTGCTAGAGACTGTGATGAAGAAGCAGTCAGAATGGGGCCTCACAGCTGATGGGGACTGCCTGAAGCACTGTAAATACCCCATGCAAAAATCCGAAGATGAGACCGTGCCACGTTCAGTGCAGACACATGCCCTTTGGAGTCCCCCCGTGGAAGCGGAGATATCACCCCCAAATACAACCATCAAGGACCTCACTCCAAGAAAGAACTCTAATTTTTTTTTTAATTTGGATATGAACTTTTCACAAAATACGGTTAGTCAGTTCATCTTTTTGTTACTTCCCTAATAATAAAAGAAGAATTTGAATTCAAGATATTTCTAGAAATATTATTAGTGCATGCATATCACATGCATTAAAGGCATGTGATCATTTTTTAAAAAATAGAAAAGGGATAGGAAGCAACGTGCCCATTTTTCAGGCAGGAGGAATCTCATCAACCCTCAAACACCGCCCCCCCCATAGTGGCTCCCAGAAGCAGGTATCACTTGTTTATATGGCCATCTGGACAGGTCCTCTTCCTCCTCTTCCCTGGAGAAAAGATTCACAGGCCTCCAAAGGAAGATAAAAGAGAAATATACCTCGTAGAAATACAGAATCAAAAGCAACAGAGGCAAGAAGCAAACAGCAATGTCAGAAAAAGGATGAAAGCCAAAGAAAGTGGTAAGACCACTGCGAGAACACCATATGGCATTGATAGATCTGCATTTTATTTTAAATGTTGATATTTGCTTTCTTGTTATCTTTGATGCCAACTCTGTTACAGTACTCAGTAAAATTCATCTTTAAAAAATCACACAGAAGCTCTCTGTACTCTATTCTCAAAATCATACATCAATTCCTATCCTTTTTTTAACTGCGTGCTATATCACTACTAATTGTTCAAACTAAACTGCAGAGCGGTGTTAAATTGCAAGGGAAATCCTGTTGACTGATAGGAGATGCCCAACACATTTGTTTGTGCCTACTCAGCAGGAAGAGGTAAACAGGTGTGGGGGTGTGGATAGGTAGACAGCCAAATAAAAAGGCTCACGTAGAAAGACTGTGGATGTTTCTGTTAAATTCACTTCTGCTGGGAGCACCTGGGAGGCTCAGTCAGTTAAGCGTCCGACTCGTGATCTCAGCTCAGGTCTTGATCTCAGTGTTGTGAGTTCAAGCCGCGCATTGGGCTCCATGCTGGGCATGGAGCCTTCTTAAAAAATAAATAAATAAAACAAAACAAAATAAAATAAAATAGTTCACTTCTGCCAAGGAATGGGAACAACTAACGGAGGGGACCTTGCTCCATCTAAGTGGAGCCACAGCGGTAAGCACATAAGATCTGAACATGAGAGACAGGGTGTGAGTGCAGCAAAACCCATCTTTAATATTTGGGGGTCAGGTGTATTTTGGGAAGAAAGTCTGGGAACATTTGATGCTTTATAAAAATATGAACTGGCCCTTGTGTTTCAAGATCTAGTGAGAGCACACACAAGCTGAGAGGCAATCAGCACGTAGCTAAAATAAATTCTTTTTCATTCTTTGACTTTTCCTTTTACTAGAATCTATATGCATGATGGGACATCACGGATACCTCTGCATATACATTTGCATTAAGTGCAACCAGTGATGCAGAGCACAACCTCCCCCCTCACTCAGACAGAACAGCAGGGGCATGCTCAGAACTTCTATATTCTTCTTTCTCTGAATCATGGCCAAGGCATCTTTTCTTTGTAGGACAATGACTGACAATGAGCTTTGTCCCAGACCCAAGCCCTCCTGCCCATCAGATTCCCTCTGTTACTGCTGCTTCCTGAACTCCTCCAGCCCATGCACTCCTAAGGCCACTCCCAAGAAGGGTAGGACTAAGGGCAGCATCAACAAGAGTCTCTTCTTCATTCAGGTTTGCAGGGGGAGGGGTGAGGCGCAACCTGCCCACCCTGGGTGCATGGAAAGGAATCTGGTTCATCTCCCCTTCTTCTCCAATCAATTCACAATAAGTATTTATTAAAGTATTTATGCCTCCAAAGTGCTCAGCACTGAGCAGGTATGGCAAGGGTACAGGAAAAGAAAAGACATAGAAGTTCTATATTCAAGGCCCTTATGCTTTACTTAAAAAGAACCACCCATTATTATGCAACGTAAGACAGGTGCAGCACTGAAGATGTGTGTGATTTCAAATACACAAGCTAGAATTTGCAAGTCCCTCCTCTGGGCTCCCATCGCTAATGGCACGCTTGTCCTAACAGTACCAGCCTTTACTGAGTGCCGACTACAATCAGGCAGACTCTCAGGCATCAACTAAGTACCAAAAGAAGGAGCTACTATTTTTACCTCATTTTTCAAATAAAGAAATGGGCACAGAAATAGACACATAGATCAATGGAACAGAATAAAAGACTCAGAAAAAAACCCACAGTTATATGGTCAATTAATCTTCAACAAAGGAGGCAAGAATATCCAATGGGAAAAAGACAGACTATTCAACAAATGGTGTTGAGAAAACTGGACAGCTACCTGCAAAAGAATGATCCCCCTGGACCACTTTCTTACACCATACATAAAAATAAATTCAAAATGGATTAAAGACCTAAATGTGAGACCTGAAACCATAAAAACTGTAGAAGAGAGAACAGACAGTAATTTCTCTGACATCGGCCATAGCAATATTTTTCTAGACAGGTCTCCTGAGGCACAAGAAATAAAAGCAAAATTAAACTATTGGGCCTTTATCAAAATAAAAAGCTTCTGCAGAGTGAAGATAAACAATCAACAAAACTGAAAGGCAAAAGAAACCTGAAAAGCAACCTGCTTAATTGGAGAAGATATTTGCAAATGTCATATCTGATAAAGGGTTGGTATCCAAAATATATAAAGAACTTATAAAACTCAACACCCCAAAAAGAAATAATCTAATTTAAAAATGGGCAGGAGACATGAACAGACATTTCTCCAAAGAAGACATCCAGGTGGCCAACAGACACATGAAAAGATGTTCAACATCTTTTGGGCATCATCAGAGCAATACAAATCAAAACCACAGATATCACCTCCCACCTGTCCGAATGGCTAAAATCAACAACACAAGAAACAGTAGATGTTGGCGAGGATGTGGAGAAGTAGGAGCCCTTCTCATGTGCTATTGCTTGGAATGCAAACTGGTATAACCACTGTGGAAAACAGTATGGAGGGTCCTTAAAAAATTAAAAAATAGTACTACCCTATGAGCAAGTAATCACATTACTGGGTATTTACCCCCAAAATACAAAAACTCTAATTCACAGTGATACATGCACCCCTATGTTTATAGCAGCATTATTTGCAAGAGCGAAATTATAGAAGCAGCCCAAGTGTCCATCGATAGATGAATGGATAAAGAAGATGTGGTATACACACACATATACACAATGGAATACTATTCAGCCATAAAAGGGAATGAAATCTTGCCATTTGCAACAACATGGATGGAGCTACAAGGTACAATGCAAAGCGAAATAAGTCAGTCAGAGAAAAACAAATATCATGTGATTTTATTCATATGTGGAATTTAAGAAACAAAGCAAATGAGCAAAGGAAAAAAATAGAGACAGAGACAATCCAAGAATCAGACTCTTAACTCTAGAGAACAAACTGATGGTTCCCAGAAGGGAGGAGGGTGGGGGATGGGTGAAATAGGGGATGGGGGTTAAGGAGGGCACTTGTCGTGATGAGCACCAGGTGTTGTAAGGAAGTGCCGAATCCCTATATTGAACACTTGACACTAATATAATACTGTATGTTAACTATACTGGAATTTAAATTAAAAGCTTAATTTTTAAAATTTTAAATTAAAAAATAAAAATAAAATAATTTTTAAAAAGAAAAAGGGGCATAGCCCAAGGCACATGGCTGGTAAGTGGTGGATCAGGGCTTAGGCACTGAGGCATGCGGCTTCAGAGGCAGCCTACCCCAGCTCCGGTCTCATCATGGACATCGGTCTTTATCTATGCCCGTTTCTTCCTGGGGAAGGAGTGTCACCTGCTCACCGTCACATACCCCAGTGTTGAGAACACAGAAGGCATTATTTGATAATGGCTTCTTAAAGTGACCTGGGGAGAGGTAGGAAGGAGCAGCACGATGGGAAGCTGGAGAATGAAACGTTACGAGGCGGATAAAAGAGTGTCAGAGCAGCGGCAAGGCCAGGTGGACACCGGACGTCACCAACATGCAGAGACCCCCATTGGCTTGGCGCTGAGCCTCCCCCCCCACCAGCAGCTCTGCTGCAGGGTCGGAGCTGAGGGAGCATGACGGGGACAAGCATGGGGACACAGATGGAGCTGAGGGTGGGGGTCTGGAAGGGGCAGGTGCAAGAGGGAGACGAGGCACAAGGCCCAGCCTCATCATTTTGCCTCCAGTGTGATGGGATGGCAGCTGTTGGGGCAGCGAGGACGTAAGGAGCAATCAGCTAGCAATTTACCAAATGCCGTCTCTGCGGCATTTGAAAGTGGAAGAAAAAGAAAAAAAGCAGAAAACAAGTGCTGTCAAGGATGTAGAGAAATTGGAACCCGTGTGCGTTGCTAGTGGGAATGTAAAACTGTGCAGCATTGTGGAAAACAGTCTGGCAGGTCCTCGAACTATTAAACATAGAATTACCACATGACCCAGCAATTCCATTTCTAGGTATGGCTCAAAGGAACTGAAAACAGGGGCTCAGACAGACATTTGCAAGCCTGCGTTCATAGCCGCATTATTCCCAACAGCCAAAAGGTGAAGCAACCCAAGCGTCCATCAACAGATGAATGGATAAACGAAAATGTAGTATGTGCACGCAGTGCAATATCACTGAGCCTTAAGAAGGAAGGAAATGGTGGCTGTTGCTACAATATGCATGAATCCTTAAAGATGCGATGCTAATGAAACAAAGCAGTCACAAAAGGACCAGTCCTGCATGATTCCACTATATGAGGTCTCCAGAGGGGTCAAATTCCCAAAGATAGAAAATAGAATAGCGGTTGCCAAGGGGCTGGGGGAGGGGAGAATGAGGAGTTAGTGTTGGATGAGTATCTGGGAGGATGAAAAAGTTCTGGAGGTGGATGTGGTGGTGATGTTTGCACAACAATGCAAATGTAATTAGTGCCACTGAACCGTACATTTTTAAATGGTGAAAATGGTAAATTTCCCACAGTAAAAAAAAAAAAAAAAAAGGCATAAGGGAAAATATTGAAGCAAGGCTCTAAAGTATCCCGCTAACTCCTGGGGTTACCTTAAATGAGAAGAGAACCTCTTTGAAACAGTGACTATGGCCGGGACAAAAATGTTAATTCCGTGGGAAAAAAAAAAAGAGAACCCAGAACGACATGGAAACAGTGTTGATTTGAAAAGCCAGTGTTGCTCAGTCTCTTTGTACTCAACTTTTTTGAGGATAAGAATCCCTTTTAAACATTAAAAAGAAATTCCTCAATATACACACAATAGAATGTTTTGTACCCACCGATTGAATTCTTAATGATGATCCTTCCACATACATTCAAAAAAGGGTAGTATATATGTGAAGGAGACATACTATTTATTCTGTCTACCAGCAATGTTTGAAGTACAAAAAGTAATTCTCTGATCCTTTAAAATAGCACCCCAGGTCCCTGGGAACCCACCACCCACAGGGCGAGAACCACAGCTCTATGCTAACAAGAGACTAAAGCTCAGCTGTGAACTCCCAAGACTCGGTGCAAAACCATTAAGTCAAAAATGCTATGATGCACAAATGCAGCTCTTTGCAGAAAATAAAAAGCGAAACATTTTTCCCCAGACAGACAAAGTGTATTTCCTCTAACAGGAATGCACATGTCCTAGGCTAGATTTAATTCGGGCAGCCCTGCCTTACCCAGAGTTCTCAGAGCCTGTTCAGCTGTTATCACTATGCCCCTCGTGCAGTCACTTCCCAAGGGAGCTGCCTCTTTGGGACTGGTGTTCAAAACAGTGGCATGCCTCTCAATGAGGATGTCTTCTAAACAATTTCCCTTTCCTCAAGCAATGAGAAATTTATCCATGACTACTGACATATATAGTTGCTTAGAAATCATGTTCATTGCTGCCCTGGTATAAACATGCTGATCATATACCCAGCACCATGATGGGCAGACTCAGCTCAACAAGGGCGTTTCTCAATTTTAATTTGTTGTAAGCTACACTGGAGTGGGTTATTACTTGCTTGACTCACAGAGGTAGCATGAGGCTAAATGTGTAAAAAAGAAAAAGTTTTTTTTTTTTTTACATTGACATGTGTAACCAAAAAAGAGAAAAGAGTTCTATAAAAAGGCAAAAGAATATTACTCTATTAAATCAGTGCCTTCCAGCATGACCAAACTAGCCTGTGAAAATTGGTGATGAAGGGTGAACATGGGAAATCATCATCCACCTGTTAAGCTGGTTTTATGATACTAATAAAAATGTGAGTCCTAATAAAATTCTTGCATTAAATTCATTAACTCAAAAGTACCCGGAAGTTTTCTTTTTTTTAATATTTCATTTATTTATCTGAGAGAGAGAGAGAGAAATCACAAGCGGGGGGGGTATAGAGGGAGAAGCAGACTCCCCAATAAGCAGAGAGCCCGATGCAGGATTCAATTCCAGGACCCTGGGATCACAACCTGAGCCGAAGGGAGACACTTAACGAACTGAGCCACCCAGGCACCCAGTACCTGGAAGTTTTAGAAACAGGTTACCTGGTTACCATGTGGTAGATCCAAAGCATCGCTGGACTTGTGGTGGCCCCAACATACAAAGATATAAAATGTCTTAATAAAACCCCTGAAATTCTAGAAAGTGATCATGTGTTCAGTGGCCAAGTCCTAACAGATAATGAATGTCCATAAAAATCTTCCACAGACTTTCCTCTATTGGATGACCATTGAAGAAGAGCTTTTTCCACAACATTTCTTGAGTTTAGGGCTGAGTTAAATCCCCACTGGGAATTAAGGTCTTGGTATTGGTTCCCTCAAACTCCAGATTCTCAAAACCATTGAGGCAGAGCATTGAGACAATCTAATGAATCCAGGAAAAGGAGAATGCTTTTGAGGGCAAGACCAGCTGGCTCAGATCACCAAGAGGCTAGGCTTCAAGCTATGTGTTCCTCTTATTATCCACACTGAGTGAGTTGTATGAAGTGGGGTGATGAGCTGCAAGAACAGAGAGTGGAGAATATCATCTGCCTGGCAACCTCTCTCTTGCAGGTGGCCCAGGATGAGACAGCCATTGGGACAGCATAAGCCCCTCTTTTATGAGCCCATATTTGCATTAGTCACATAGCAGACATGAGCAAGGGGACATTTAAATCCTAGATGAATCTCCAAGAGAAGGGAACACCATGAAAGAGATGTTTGCTAATAATGAACCAATATTAGGGAGATAGCGCAGGTGCCCAGAGAAGAATCAGAGACTATTGTCCAATTCAAAGTATCAACAGATCATATGAAACAAGAAAACTAAAACCCTTGGAAAGCAGAGAAAGACAGAGCCAATATTAACTTTTCCTCAACTAGCCATCTTTATCTGTCCCCAGGTCTTCCTAAATCTCTCATGGAGACTCTTCTGAGCCATCAGATGCCAACCCTACCTTACAAGAGAAAAAAGGAAGGAAGGATAGTGGAAAGACTAAGTCTATGCATGCACACTGGGGCACGGTCACCTGCTTTGGAATCCTTGCTCTGTCATTTAGGGGCTGGGTGACCTTGGGCAGGTCACAGAGCCGTCTAAGCATTCCAATCTCATAAGATAAGAAGATGATAATGGTCTCTCTGGGAAGGCCATGGTGCAACTTACTCTGGGTAAAGCCCACAACCCAGGGTGTGGCATACAGTAAACTCTCAAAGCAGACTAGCAACTCATCTCTAGACTTCGATACTGAGGTGCCATAATACTCAGTCTGACCTCAACCAAATCCTACTGGACAAACGACAAATCCGAGGCTCCCTACAAAGTTCCCTAAGCATGGAAGTTTACGAGTGATTTGCCACCCCTAAGTAACAGTCAGATTCCTAGAAGTTACCTGCAATCAAAGCTTGCCAGAGAGAGAGAGAATTTGTTAAAGCTACCTTAAAAATGTTTAAATGTTAAACACTATGTGGGCAGTATTTTATGTAGTTCTATTTTAGGCAGAGTTTGAGAGCTTTAATGTTTATAGAAAGGAGTGAAAATGCATTTTAAAAGCCATTAAAGCCTACCGAGATCTCAGATGACCACAGGAAAGACCAAACAGACACCAGCTAGCTACCAAAGATGAGCTGAAAAAGAGGAAGAATCATACATTCGATTAGTGCCTACGGGGTCAGCTAACGTCAGTGCTGAGATGGTTTGCCTGCTAAAAAATACCAGCCAGAACAATCTATCTTTATGTATATCATCAGGGTCAGGCCCCCAGGCATTTTCCCTCATTGGTGACAAACGATCTTATTCACAGAGCATAAAATTTCTAAAGCCCCCTTTAAGGACCCATGTGAGAGAGGAGAGCTCTGGGCAGGACTGGCACCAGTGCTGAAGAAGCAGTTAAGACCATTGGTAGGGTCACTGAAATTGGAGTGGAAGATTCAGCCAGGGGAGCAGGGCATGCACCTTGGGACCTGTGGGGCAAATGACTCCTCACATTTCAGCAGAGCTGTGGCTTACCCGGGGCGATTTTGCCCCAAGGGGACATTTACTCATGTCTGGAGATGTTCTTGGCTGTCATAACTGGGGGCACTGGTGATCCCGGCATCTAGTGAGTGGAGGCCAGAGATGCTGCCAAACATCCCGCAATGCACAGGGCAGGGCCCATGACAAAAATCCAGACCCAAATGTCAATAATGCCAAGGCTGAGCAATCCTGCATTACAAGAAGAGAGAAAAGAGGAAGCCATTCATGGACAGACTTTGTCACAGGCTATCATTAACAGATGTTGTGCATTCGGGCACCCGGGTGTCTCAGTCTGTTAAGCGGCTGCCTTCAGCTCAGGTCATGATCCCACCGTCCTGGGATCTAGTCCCGCATGGGGGGGGGGGGGGTCCCTGCTCAGCGGGGAGTCTGCTTGTTCCTCTCCTTCTGCCCCTCCTCCCACTCATGCTCTCTCTCTCTAAGAAATAAATAAAATCTTAAAAAAAAAAAACAGATGTTGTGCAGTCTGGTTTGTGAATGTCATTTACGGACTATGTCTCAAGTTCACATCTGTGCCTATCATTAAAGCCAGACAGTATCTTTAATTTAGAAGAGGCCTGTTTGATAAAGCTTTAAAAATATTTACCTTCTTTGAAATTGTTTTTAAAACAATTACTTCCCAACTCCTTCCAATCCCTGAGGGAAAGTAAAAAAGCAACTGTTCACATTAAAACCAGGATCTTCTCTCTGATCAAAATAAACCCACATTATCCATGTAACATAAATTCTACTGAGTTAGCTGTCAGGAATTTTTAATACAGTACGCACTAGTTTAAGTGTGATACAGAGGCAAACAGGCGCGTACACATATGTGTACACACACACACACACACACTTGGGCACTCTCAGCCCACCACCTCGCCCTCCAACCACACACCCTCCCCCTGCCTCTTTAGGCTGGTGTGCATCACTAACACCCAGTGATATTTCCACTACTAATAGAATTGGAAATTGTAGTTGAACTCACAGAGCTGAAAGAACACCCAATTTCCAAAACCAGAGATTTCATCTTCTTGAAATAATAATTCTTTTAAGTTAACCCCATTGCTATTGGGGGCTATCTCAAAGACCACTTGTGAGTAACAGAAGGCTCTTGCCATGTGTGCCCTTCAAAGTCTTTCCCTGACTCATGCCAGGCACATGGCAGAGGCCCCCAGCAGTCCTTGGCTTCCACCACCAACCCCTGCCTGCAATCCAAAGTGATTGATTAGCCCACTAATTGAGCATCATTAGCAGATTGAGACTGTCATCACCCTGTCTTAAGCATCTCACAGCCTCTAAAGTCCCCAAGCAATCATGGTGCTGATAAGCCTAGGGTAATGTGTTATTATTTGTCAGCTACACCGAGGCTCCTTTGGCTCCAAAGGCAAATAAACATTTCTGCTATATCCTTGGGGGAAAAGCCAAAGAAGAAAAAGAGTGTCTCTTGGTTTTAAAGGTAATATCAAAAAGCCTGCTGTTCAGCCAGATAAAAAGAGGCAGCCGCTTCCCACCAGAGGCCAAAGTCCAGCTCAGAGCAAGAAAATGGGATCCAGTCCAAAATCTGACCAGTTTTCCTACAGCATCCTATCAGGTGACAGTCGGCCTGGCCCAGCAAAAGAGCCAGCTCACAGCAGGGGAGAGAGAAGCTTCCCGATTCCAAAATCTGCTTCAGAACTCAAGGTCAGCCTTATTTAATCCCAAATAATTATCCTTCCTTGCTAATTGCCCAGATTTCCCTTTGGAAACCCAGGAAGAATTATTTTTACTTTATATTATATAAATACTTAAAAATCATCTCCATGAATTAGCATGACATGTTCAAAAATCTTACACTCTACATTGGTTTCATAACATGGATGGCTATATTTGACAGTAAATATTTTTGGCCCACCTGGAAGAAGTTAAGGCAAGATTACTAGTTCAAGCCCAGGCTATACCCCTAACTCACTATGTGGCTCTAGGCACATCACTTAACAAATTATGGGCTCCATTTCCCAGATGTGAAATGAGCCTCACAGAGTAGTGTTCCCCAAAGAGTGACCCACAGACCAACTGCATCTAAATCCTAAGGATGCTTATCACCCTAGAGAGGGGCCCACAGATAATCCCAGACATTACTAGTACTCATGCATTTTCCCATCCTGGAAATCACTTCCTGAAGATCAAACAATGCATTACAGGCTCCTTTGTGGTTGGGTGGAGCTGAGTGACTGCTTGGACCCAATGGGTCAAAAGGCCAAAGCTCCCAAGGGCCAGGGTGCAATGCCCAGCTCTCTTCCTCAGCCTGGAGGGTTCCCAGAGCTACAGCAGCTCTAGCAAGGGTAAGAGAAAGCTAGGATTCTTTGATACCCCAGCATAAGTTAGTCTTCCCTGACTGATTTGAGGATCCCAAAGACCATCTGATTTATGACAAAGAGGGAAGATAGCTTCCCTATGAGTGGTCTATGTGGTTAATGGTTGACTGACACCTGAGCCAGATGCTGTCATTTGCTTATCCCAACTTCTTCGCTACCAGAATTCTCACTTTGTTCATCACAGCAAGGCAGTCAGTCCCAGGAGATGAAGCATGATGCCTCTGTGCCAAGGGTTCTGAAACTTTAGTAGGCATCAGAATCATCTAGAAAGGTTGGTGGACACAGATTGCTGGGCCCCAACTTTGCTAAGAATTTTCATTTCTAACAAGTTCCCAGAGGATGCTGATGCTGATGGTCCAGGGAACCACACTTTGAGAACCACTGGTCTCAATCAATGGATCCCACTCTTCTTTGTCAGATACTCACTTTCTTAACTTCCCTTGCAGGTGGGAATGGTCATATGATCCAGTTCTGGTCAGTGAGACAGAGGGAAGTCTGCAGGGTACTTCTGGGGCAGATTTTTCTCCCATAAAAGGAGACCTTTTGTCTTGCCTTAAATGTGGTCGAATGAAAGCATGACATTGGTCCTGAGGCAGCCATCTTGCAAACCAAGAGGTAACAAGCCTAAGGATGAAAAGCCAACATGCCAAGGACAGCAGAGCAGAGAGAACAAAACATGGGTAAACTCGTGTGAAGTTGTGATTTATAACAGGAAACAAATATTTGGTCTTCCTCCCATTCCTGGCACAGCGATCCTAAAACCCTTGGAATTTCCTGTGATGAGAGTGACAAAGGTGTTTTTTGTTATGTCAATGACATGACTTTTGGATCACCTAGGGATGGGGACTGGGTGCCAGGGGAACCAACCAGAAATAGAGTTTGGAACTTTCAATCCCACCCCCTGATTTCTGAGGAGTGGGGAAGGGCTAGAGGTTGAATCAATCATCAATGGCCAATGATTGAATCAATCATACCTATGTAATGAAGGTATGGGTCCTTAAAAACCCAAAAGGAGGGGATTCAAGGAGCTTCCAGGTTGGTGAACCTGGAACTATGTACTACAGTGCCAGGCCCCAACTTCCACAGGGACAGAAGCTCCTTTATCCAGGACCTCCCACGCATGTTCTCAACTGGCTGTTGACTTAGATCCTCTACAATCCTTCAGAATAAACTTGTAATCTAGTGAGTAAACTGGTTTCCTGAGTTCTGTGAGCCATTCTAACAGATTTATTGAACCCAAGGAGTGGGGTCATGGGAACCTGTGACCGACAGCCATATGGTCAGAAGCATAGGGAACAACCTGGACTCCTGCCTGGCATCTGAAGCGAAGGGCCATCTTGGGACTGAGCCCTTAACTTATGGTATCTGATGCTATCTCCAGGTAGATAGAGTCAGAATTGAGGTGAACTGTAGAGCATCCAGCTGGCATCAAAGAATTGCTTGGTGGTGTAGGGGGGGAAAAATCTACACATCAGAATTGGTACCACAATCCTGAACTTCTCACTGGGGAACTGATACACCAAACTTGAAACAACCTTCCTCCAGGCTTCTTGTTATGCAAGATAAGTAAGTGTTGAACTTTAAACCCATGGTTAATCAGTGTTGGGGCAATGTCCATTTTCCTGGCCTCATGTTCCATGTGGAAGGACTTTAGCCAGAGTCTCACTCTGGCTGCTCAATCAGACAAGTGACTTACAGGCGGATTTAGCAGAAAGGACTGAGCTCCTTCACCTCAGCCCCCTTCGTATCCCATCTGAAACCATCCGCTACATAGAGGTATACTTTGATTTTCTCTCTATGATTTAGCAAGGTTAGTGGGGCTGACCCTGCTCTCATTGAGAGGCCCTGGGCTGCCAATGACTAGAAGAGACAGAATTTCTAAAATGGCCCATGAAAATATCCCACCCTAATCCCCAGGACTTCTGCTATAGTGAGCTATCACTCCCACGACTATGATATATCATATGGCACAGTTGACCTTAAGATAGGGAAATTATCCATGTGAGCCTGATCAAATCATATGAGCCCTTAAAAGCAGGGCACTTTCTCAGGCTGGTGGCAGAGGAACAAAGGGAAGTCCGAGAGATACAAAACACCAGAAGAATTCCATGTTGGCTTTAAATATGGAAGGGCCATATGCCAAGGAATTCAGACATCTCCTAGAAGCTGAGCATGGATGACCTCCACCTGACAACTGGGAAGGACACAGGAATCTCAGTCAGTCCTATGACCAGTGGCAACTGATTTTTGCCAAAATCTGAATGAGTTTGGAAGCAGATTCTTCCCCAGATCCAGAGCCCAACCCAGCCAACACCTTCATTTCAGCCCCATGCTATGCTGAGCATAGCACCCAGACAAGCCCGCCTGGACTCTGACCTAGAGAACTGTGATACAATAAATGGATGTTGCTTGAAGCTTCTGCACTTGTGATAACCTGTTACACATCAGTAGAAAACTAATACAGCAGGGAAGTCCTTCTGATTCAGGGTGAAGTGGTTAACAAGTCTTTTTGGCATCAAAACCAAAGCTAGGGCACCTGGGTGACTCGGTCAGTTAAGTATCTGCCTTCAGCTCAGGTTATGATCTCTGGGTCCTGGGATGGAGCCCTGCATCAGGCTTCCTGCTCCTTTCTCAGTCTGCTTCTTCCTCTCTCTCTGTACCTCCACTTATGCTCACTCTCTCTCTCTCAAGCAAATAAATAAAATCCTTAAAAAAAAAAAGCTACATCCTCTGATCAGCTTATCAGCAATAAAGCTAACATCTTAATCTTCATCTGACTCCCATGTCTATTTCTCAATTATTTCTGATTTCAGAAGGGGTAAAAAGGGAAGGGAAAAAAGGTTTTATTTATTCATCCAATATAAACCCCAACAGGCAGATATTGTATTACTCTGCAGCCAAAAGCATCCCTAAATAATACATTAACCTTCAGCAACTCAACCCAAGCTCAGGCCTGGGATGTGGTAGAAAGATCAAAATCATGTGACCTCAGAACACAGGCATCCAGAAGGCTTATTTTATATTTTATCTTTACATCAAAAATCATCTCTTCCTTACACCTGAAAGAAAACAAAGCAGATGAAGAAAAAGACTTAATCCTTGAATGGGTGGGGGGGGGGGAAATGTACTCTCCCCACAGGAACTAAAAATCCATAACCCCCAACTTCGTTGGTTTATAAAATTTTCAATTTTCAAGTAATCACCTAAGAATAGCTGGCCTTTGAGATGTCGTTTAAATGAGTGGCAAAGTGCTTTGAGATTTTCCACCAAAACTACAGGCAGCCAGTGAAGTGCAGATGGGTTGTTTGTGTATTCAGGAAGTGCGCTTCTACTCCTCCTGGAATTCAGTCACCCCTTCCAACTGCACCCTCCTCCAACACTCTGCAAATGCATACATCTCAGGCTGCCAATTCGATAATATACTGCTATTTCCTTCCTAAAAGACTCCCAGTCTTTGATGGCGCTGCAAGGAATTGAGTGCGCCATCAGCATAAAAATGAAACGCAAGGTTTTTAAGGCTCTGTCCCAGAGTCCTTTGAACCATCCATCTGAGAGGCAGCTTTAAGGGAAGGAGATAAGTACTCCTTCCCTTAAAATTAGTTTGAAATTCATTAGGGGGAACTAAGTGCCCAAATTCAGTAGCAGATGTGGTCACAATGACTGCAATCGCTTCCTTCATTTAGAATATAGTAACTAATTTTTTTTTTCCTAAACGGGGTACTTCAAAAGCTTTTAATGCAACCCTTTCTTTCTACAAATAAGGAAACTGAGATCTAGAGCAGCTACATAAAATTTAAAATGCTGGAGCAGTCATTTCTCCACTTGAATCCTGTTCTTCTGAGTGTTCAATCCTCTCTGCCTTGGAGGGCCATGAGGCCCTGGCTAACAGGGCACCTCCAAGAAGCTCAAAGCAGCTCTTGGAGACGGGTTTGGAGACGGAGACTTGCTATGTCTGGTTTAGGGAAACCTAAACATCTGAGAAGCAGAGAAGCTGAGCTCTGACGGTTTCCATGGTGACCACTGAGCCCAAGTGCATGCTCTAATGAGCCAGCTGGGCAAGCCAGCACCTGGGAGCAAAGGTTGTGGGACATTCCAGGAACATCCACGCGCCGCTGAGCTCCTCAATTGAAATCTGAATGGGTGGCTAGGCTGCTAATAAGGGCTTCTTTTGGGAGACAGATACACAGCAGATCTGAATGAACTCTATATGTCTGGCCCTGTGCCAAGATCTCTTCCACACATTATTTCATTTAATCATCACCAAAACCTTCTACAGTGGATTCAAATTCTACCCTCCTCTTTCTCACCGATGAGTAAACTGAGGCCACTCACCCAGGATCACTGAGCTCATAAAAGGCAGCTCTAAGCTAATTCTCCTGCTCCATTCTTCCACGCTGGCAAACCTGAAACCACTCACCTGGGGAGCTCCCCTGTCTTTTTCTAAAGAGAATTCATGATTTCTTGTCTCTGAGAGAAAAACAAGTGCACATTAGAACTCACCACTGATCTATCTTTGCCCATCATTGCCAGATTCTGAAAAGGTCTCAAAGTGTCATTTTTAAAAATTAAGTCATCATCAGAAACAACTCCCTGAAGAAGGTTTGAAAGACTCAAGAACGAGGTCAATAATGAAAAACAGAGCAGAAACGATGTTACACCTGAGTCAAACAAGCTTTCTGTGAGATCATATGAATAAGTGTTAAAGGGCATTGAGAACCCCAAGCCAATCACATCTGCTCTACAACCTGTCGCTGAGGCTAGGAATGCCACCTTCAGTAAATAAATTCCTTGAGTTGAGTTTTTGTCCCTTGGTTAAAGATAAGTATTCTCAGGAAGAAAAAAACCCACAAGATATTGGCAATCATCAACACCTTAGTATAAATTAGTACATCAGTGTACTATTGCTGAGAGAGCACTCAGAAGTGAGAGGACAGAGAGGGTGGGGCCTTGAAGAGATGGATACAAAGCACGATGCAGTATCTGGAAAAGGCAGTCTTCTGGAAGAGGTCCTAGAAGCCAGGATCAGCCTAAAGACACTGGACTTGGAAATAAAAAGGAATGAAGAGGGGCGCCTGGGTGGCTCAGTTGGTTAAGCGACTGCCTTCGGCTCAGGTCATGATCCTGGAGTCCCAGGATCGAGTCCCACATCGGGCTCCCTGCTCAGCAGGGAGTCTGCTTCTCTCTCTGACCCTCTTCCCTCTCATGCTCTCTATCTCTCATTCTCTCTCTCTCAAATAAATAAAGTCTTTAAAAAAAAAAAGGAATGAAGAATTTCCAATAACAAAACAAACTTCTCTACTTTATTGCAAATACACTTAGAAACCCATCTTCCATCTTTAAGATGGAACTGAATATGCCTCCCATCTTTAGAAAATCTTGTTTTGGCACACCTATACTTAACCCTCTTGTGTTGTGATTCCAGAAATACCACTGTAAAGAAGGAAACCGATAAAGAGAAGTTTAGGCACAGTACTTGTGACTACCATTGGCCAAAACAGAAAATAGGATTATAACATTAAACTCTTCCATTAAAAGTGACAATGATATGGTAACACCGTAATCATTCCTTCTGGATCCCATCAGGCTAAAAAGCCAGTTGGATCACAGAGTTTAGGGTTTAAATAGATGCAGTACTCACTCGAAAGACCTTCTCCACTCTTGCAATGCTCTTCCCAAAGATGGTTCCAAGTTGGTCTCCAATTCCAGCCAATAAGAAACCAAAGAGCGGAATTCCAAAGATGGCATATAAAATACAAAAGATTTTGCCTCCCTCGGTGCTTGGAGCAATATTCCCATACCCTGGTGAGAAATAGTAAAAAGAAAGAGGGAGAGTGGTGAGGTGGTAGAGAAATCAGAGAGCTGAACAAAAGAATCCATAGATTTCTTGAAAGGTTTCTGTGCTCCCCCACTGCATGAGCTTCCGGGAGCAGAGCATCATCAAAAATCTAACATTCAGAACATTGTTCCATTACTTCTCTCCCTTCTCTCCCTGAGAACAGTTTTAAGGAGTTCCAGCCTTCCTGGATCTTAATGTGTTTAATTAGATTACATTTTAGGAAATTCGTAGTCACCCAGAATTGCATTGCTGATGAAAACCAGTATCATCGATTTCAGAAACACCAAATATCTTGGTTCAGGGCTTCAGGAGACCTGAAGATGCAAGGAGGGTTCACCACTGCCCTTTTTAGACTGGAAAAGAGCTTCTCCTTTACAGTCTCTTCCCAGGAACATCCCCTCCACTTGACAGACTGGCTGTCTTCAACATTTGGCTCTATAGGGTGATGGGTGCTCTGCAGGATATGTGGTCTAACACAAATTCAGAAAGGACTCATGGATCATACAGCCCTACCCTGAGAAGCCTGAAAACAGAAGAGCAGGGAAGGAAAACGGTGCCTCTTCCCGCATTGACAGTGATGTTTAGCTCTACTTGGCTCTTTTTCTCTTTACTAGGAACTTTGCTTCGTGTCTGGGTCCTGCCTCTCTTCCCACCGGCTTCTTTCATCAAGGGCTATCAGGCACTAAATATATGTTTATTGGTGGAATGGATGTTTGAATATAAAAGAATCTTTGTATAGCCATGTCTATAATATGTATTTCAAATAGTGCTTGAAAACACCAACATCTGCATTCTTAAGAATTCTGCAATTATGTAAGTAACTTCTGTATAGTGAGCAGTGGGCTTTCTCTGTATGGATGGGGCTAACGGAAGCAGTGCTGGGGAAAAAAGGCTATGGTATTGGCATGATATATAGAGAAATGAGAATCTAAATTGCTTGATATTCAGTTTCATGCCAGTGAGTACTGCAATGCTAACTAGCATCTGGATAGTCACCCAACTGTTCTCCCATATTAGGGTAACTCAGGTGGGGCCTGTTTCTAGATCCATGCGATGAGTGAGTTACTGGGTTCAAGGCTGTGAGCATGTTAGGGATGCGGCACAGCCAAGGCCAATGTCGATACTGCCCCACCCCGAACCTCCGATGAGCCTAGAAAACTCTCGCTGCTGCTGTCTGCTTTTGGGTGATGAGTCACCTGGCTATTTTCCTTTTCAATTTTCTTGTCAGAATCATTCAAACCTTTTATCATGAATTATCTAAATTACAGTTTCCATTTCTCAAATGAGTGTTCAGGCAAGCCTTCCTCATCTTACATTCCTTTTACTCAGCACCGTTTTCACTTAATTGTGCAAAAGAGACTCTTGGAACTTTTTTCAGGTGCTTTCAGGAACTTGGACAAAACCATTTTTCTAGGGGCGCCTGGGTGGCTCAGTCGGTTAAGCATCTGCCTTCGGCTCAGATCATGATCCCAAGGTCCTGGGATCGAGCCCCATGTCAGCCTCCCTGCTCAGCAGGGAATCTGCTTCTCCGTCTCCCTTGCACTCTCCCCTGCTCATGCTCGCTCTCCCTCTCTCTCTCTTGAATGAATAAATAAATCTTTAAAAAAAAACATTTTTCTAAGTGTTGCCCTCTAGAATAATCTGAGTGACGCTGAAAAGGGAATAAGTGCCTACACAGCTTCACTTCACACAGGTCAATGGAGACCTACGGAAACATCTATGACTCTTGCTTGACTGTCTCAGAGTTGCCTGATCACTGTGAGGGAAGGTAGGTTTTCTTTCGTCTCAATATCTCAGAAGGAAACATGTTGTAGACACAGCACAGGCAAACAAATTGCTGAATAGGCATCTCATTAGCCCCAACAAGAGGTGCACACTCTTTCCCCAGCTTTTGGTGAGGACCTGCCCCACTGCCTGGGTAAGGACTGTATTCAGGGAATTTCCTGGTGTCATCCAAGGGGCATGACAAAGAAGAGAGAAGACAGAAGGTCCAGATCCAATTCCACCTCCCTCCACCTGGTTGTCCCCAGAGTCACTTAACCTCCACAGATCCCAGCCTTAGAGGGGTTTGAGGATCATGTGGAAAAATCAGTGAACTGTAAAGGACCATACAAATGCAAAGTAGTATTACTACTAGCGGTATTATTACTACAATTGGCTTCTTATTTACTCAGTGTTTCACAGACTAGAACACTAAGATAAAGTTAAAGCAAAGCTCTTGGGTAAGGACACCAGTGAAGTAAAATCCACAAATATTCAAATAAATCTTTAAATATATTTAAGGCCATCACTTCACACTGGGCATAAGGTAATTGCCATTCTTGAGTAACGCTGTGTTTGTGCATTGTGTGTGTGTGTACACGTGTGTGTGTGTGTGTGTGTGTGTCCCTTGCCTCTGATGAACTGTATGGAAAAGCTGTCCCAATGGACCCCTCGACCCTGTCATTCTAGACTTTTAACATTTTGGAGCTTTGCTCTGAGGCAATGGGAGGGCCACATGCCTGGATATTTGGCTCTACTTTACCGAGCCTGGTAGACTGCTCTGCCCATCCATCAAGGATCCTTGGCAGAACGTTGAAGGAGGGGGTGGTGGTCATATAGGCTCACGACTGGAGACTGCAGGGCTTCCTGTTCTGACGCTTCCACTTCCTGACTCTCGGATCTTGAGGATTTCCCTCCCTAACCTTTCTGCCTCACTCTCCTCCTCTGACATGGGGCTAAAGATAGCACCTGCCTTTTGCTATTAAAGATGAAATGAGGAGCGCCTGGGTGGCTCAGGCGGTTAGGCGCTGACTCTTGGTTTCAGCTCAGGTCGTGATCTCAGGGTCATGGAATCAAGCCCCACCACGTCAGGCTCCGCGATCAGTAAGGAGTTTGCTTGGGATTCTCTCTCTCCCTCTCCCTCTACCCCTCCCCCCCCAAAAAAACACACAAATAAATCTTCAGTAAAAAAAAAAAAAAAAGATGGAATGGGTTACATGCGAAGTATGAGTTGCCCGTGGAGATTAAATACATGTAAATCATGACGCAAATCATGACACAATACTTGGTAAGTATTAGCAATTATCATCTTGCTCAGGGTTTTCTGTAGGAAGGAATCACTTCTGAGCAATATGTCTCCAGGAAAACTAAGCCCCAGGAGAAAACAGATGGTTGGTTCCTGTCTTCCCTCTGGAAACTCCGCTGTTCTCCCACAGTGCCAGGCCAAGGAAAGGAATGTCTGTGCCACCAGTGGGGCCGGCTCCACGATTTGGATGGGCCCACCGTTGCATTTGGGGTGTGGGCGTCTCTCAGTGCGGCTAGGGGCAGCAACATCTGGGAAATGAGATGGGGCGACATGGCAGTGAGAAAGGCAATTGGTCAGGGAGAACTAGCCTAGAACATGAAAACTGGCTTTAAGGAAAGCAAAAGAAGTCGAAAGAGTGACTTTTGGCCAGAGTGGACCAGCCCGGCAAGGAGCGTCTGTTATGAATGAGAAGGACCACGGCAGGGCTTCGCTGTGTTTACCTTTGGCCAGAAAACAGTTCCAGGCCCTTTTTGAAGAGAAAGCTGGTGTTTAAAGAAGGCTGCCTGGGCGCCTGGGTGCCTCAGTCGTTAAGCGTCTGCTTCAGCTCAGGTCGTGACCCCAGGGTCCTGGGATCGAGCCCCGCATCGGGCTCCCTGCTCTGCGGGAAGCCTGCTTCTCCCTCTCCCACTCCCCCTGCTTGTGTTTCCTCTCTCGCTGTGTCTCTCTCTGTCACATAAATAAATAAAACCATAAAAAAAAAAAAAAGAAGGCTGCCTGAGTAGCTCATGTGTAACACTTCCATTTGCCATTTACATTCCAAAGCCAGACCTCTGCCAAACCACGTGCTGTTCAACCCTGTTCTCTGGTTAAGAGTGTGTGTTTTAGACCCAGAATGTCTATGTGTGCTAAACCGGCTTTCTGGGGGTGAAATCTGTGCACCCACGCTAAGAAGGGCCCCGTGCTTGGTTTATTGATCTGCTGTTGCCATTTTGACGTTCTTAATCATTTTTTAGCAAGGGACCACATTTTCATTTTGCGCCGGGCCCTACACATTATGTAGCTGATCCTGGTGAATGTGGCTAGGCTCCACTGCTTACCTGCCGTGAGATATTGGCCAAGTTACTTGATATCTTGGAGCCTCCATTTTCTCATCGGTCAGCTGAGGTTAATAACAGTACCTACTGGATATGCTTAATGCGAGACTAAGATAATCACATGGAGCCCGGTGCCTGGCACCTAGTGAGCACTCAGTAAATGTTAGCCCCAATGACAGCTATCTCCAAAGCCACAGGTTAGCACCCAGTTCAGGTGCTGTGTAAGTAGAAATAGCTGCTCAGGTACTTTGGCAGGTACAACTCCTAATTAAGGCCACCGGGCAAGTGACAGTTACTAGCTACTGTCTGGGACCTGACCAGGTGCTCTCTCTGATATGAGTAGAGTCAGATGATTCAATCCGAAAATGTCTCAAAGACTAAAATTTACTAGCATTCCATAGCTGTTGATGAGAATGCCATCATTTGTTGCCCTTACAAATAATGGCTTGTGCAAAAGCATTTGAACAAAGAAGTGAGCATCATTCCTCCAGCTTAGAAACCCTAGTTGGTGGGAACCCACCAGCAGAGTCAACAGTCAAGAGCAGGTGGGACTTTCCCACATCAGAATTAGTTACTGAGAGAGGGGACAGGGGACAGTGAGCCCTCAGCAAAGACTGAACAGGGTCTAGTCTTCCTCTGGCATTGCTCCTAGTTTGGAGAAGTGCCTGAGTATATGCCCTTTTGCTACACATTTGTAAGCCTTCCTGTATATTGTGAACATAAGAAAACATTGTTTAAAAAGAAGTACTTTGATATCCTCAGATAAAAGAGACCTCTGATACTGAGTACTATTGCTGCTTTTCAGAAAAGACTGTTATTCCTAAGACCTCTCTATACACATTCTAAATAATGAACACATTTTTCTTGTGTCTGAAAAGTACTCATGTGGCTCATGAGAGTCTTTCTAGAAAGCAATTTGGCAAGCCTTTAAAAAGTCCATGCCCTTTGACACCACAGTTCCTTGGGGAGTCTCCCAAGGAAACAACCAGAGATGAAGACCACATTTGACACACAAAGATTTTCACCATGGGGCACCTGGGTGGCTCAGTTGGTTAAGCGACTGCCTTCGGCTCAGGTCATGATCCTGGAGTCCCGGGATCGAGTCCCGCATCGGGCTCCCTGCTGAGCCAGGGAGTCTGCTTCTCCCTCTGACCCTCCCCCTCTCATGTTCTCTCTATCTCATTCTCTCTCCCAAATAAATAAATAAAATCTTTAAAAAAAAAAAAGATTTTTCACCATGATGTTACACTATCACAAAATAGAAAGAGCTTAAGCCTCCAACAACATGTGACTATGGTGTGGGTAGTATATCCAATGGCACCCAATAAAAATTATGTTTTTCCAAGAAGCTTATAATATGGGAAAATGTTTACATTATTGTGTCACAAATTATATGAACTCAAGTAAGCAGGCTAATGTTTGGATATTTCACAAATAAATAAAGAAAAGACAGCTCCTCAGCTCCAGCTACCCCACTGCACAACTCGTAAGTAGTGAAAATTTCTCAAGAACTGGAAGAATTCAAGAGTCCTGAGTTTTCTTTTTTTTTTTAAGATTATTATTTATTTATTCATGAGACACAGAGAGAGAGAGAGAGGCAGAGGGAGAAGCAGGCTCCCAAGGAGCCGGGAGCCCAGTGCAGGACTCGATCCCAGGACCCTGGGATCATGACCTGAGCTGAAGGCAGACACTTAACCATCTGAGCCACCCAGGTGCTCGGGCCCTGAGTTTCCTTAAAAGCCTTGCTACCATATGTGATGAATGAATTCAACACAAAATAATTATTCTTACCATCATTGTACTCAGGTTTTGTTTAGAATTCTCTAACTGTATGATTTTACAAAAAAATCCTCCACTCTAGAGTTAAAATTTAGCCAGCTAAATGGTTTTCAACTTACAGTGCTTTAGTTTTCAATTAAGAGAGAGAGTGAGAGAGAAAATAGTGCTTTTACCCGTTGCGTGGAACAAGGACCCAGTCTCTAGCAATGACACTGAGCCATGATTCTAAAGTGGACTTGTAATTGGGGCTGGGTTTTATCTTCATTGGTTTTTTGTTTGTATGCTTGTTTCATAGTAGTTTCCTGTTCAGCACCCACCTTCCCTACAGATTTTGGGGAAGGGTCTTCATCCCATGCATAGATACGACATAGTGTCCTGCCTCCCACAACAGAGGCAACAGAGCCTCCCAGGCAGCCAGGACAAAAATGCCTTGACTCAGAGTCTCATCCGATCAGATGTTCTGCCTAAGACATCAAGAGTGAGTGGCCCAAAGAAGGTGCAGGATAGCACCTGTGACTACTGGGTCAGGCACAGCCCATCGAGACCAGAGGACACTTACGGACCCTCCGTGATCTCTGACCCATAAGTGTGTTATTACTTAGGATTTTTTCAGTTTTAGGTCATAGAAACCCAATGCAGTCTGGCTTGAATAAAAACAGAAACACACTGCCCACAGTAAATAAGGGATTCAGCATTTGTTTCTTAACACTTTGTGGGTAGCTTCATCCAAAGTTCACAAGATGTTAGCTGGACCCCATTTATCACTCTGCTTTTCTTCTGCTGCTTCTTTAGTGTTATCTGAATTCTAGCCAAGAACACGACTGCCAGTCATGGGCCTATCTCCTTCCAGATTTACCTCCAGGAAGAAAGAGAGGAAGTCACTTCCTCCAAAGCTTAAGCAAAAGCCTAGGAACTGAGTTTCTAATTGGCCTAATCTAGATCTCACGTCCACCTCTGAACTAAGGACTGTGGCCAGACACAGGCAAAGCACTAGATTTATTGGTTTAGGAAATGTGATTCATCCCCTGAAGCCCGGAGGCCAAGCTTGTGGAAGACGACCACTTAGGAACTGGTTATCAGGAGACAAGAGTGTATAAGTGAATGGACACCAGGCAGCAGAAGCCAAGGACTAAGAGTGATTTGCCCAAACTCAAAGATTCCAGCGTACATACATCACAAAGGGCAGCAAATGTTACATATCAAATGTTTCTCATTAGGCAGATGGCACCACCATTCCCCATCACATAAGGTCATGTGGTCAATAAACACTGTTGTTTAATAAACCAAGCCCCTGGGACCCTAACAAGTTGACACAATAAATACCATCAGTGTGCATTCCAACAAAGCTATAGTGTTTTTCAGTGCCTCCTACAGACCACTGATTTAACTATTTTATAAAGCAAGAAAATTAGGATTTTTTCTTTTTCTGTCTTCTTTAACATACACTAATGTCTCATGGATCCAACACTGAGTACTGGAGGGCATTTCCCAAAATGTACCTCTTGAAGTGGCTCAGACTTCTTCAGTTTTAATTATTTTACTATAAATCCTCCTAAAATGCATAACACATTTCCCCATCTTAGTAAAACCAGGCTGATGAACACAATTTAACCTGAGACTGGTCTTTTCTGATCCACTACAGTGATGCTCTAGGGTGTCATTGAGTTCTATACCAAATGGTGCCAGGTCACCCTGCTTCCTGGGTTGGGAGCTGTAAGATTGTGGACTAAAATGATCCAGTCTGGTCTAGAGTGTCAAAAGGCTCCTAGGCCCCAAACCAACTAGTGCAATGCACACCTCCAATATTTGTAATAACCAATCTTAATATATTTGTATATTTGCATTTCTAAAAAGAAATGCCAATTCTGTTTCATCCCAAATTTTCTTATTGCATATAACTTTCTTGAATGAAACAACACAGGTCCTAAAGGCTAGGTCTAAAAACAGTAACAAAAGCCTGTGCCTCTAAAACAATCCTTAGCCTCTGAAATTTGCACCAATAGGAAATCGATCATCAAAGATGTATGTCCCCCAAGGAGAGCACACTATCTAACACCCACATAAGAGGTGGTTGTGAAGGGTAAGGGGGAGGGAAGACCCTCCCAGAAGGCAGAGCTGGGCCTCAGAAAGCAACAGATGAGGGAGGTCCTTCCAGAGAGCATAAAAGGTGGTAATGATGAGATCCTCCTGCCTCTCAATGCTATGTGTCTCCCATTCTTCTGAATGAGGATTTTTATTGCAGTGTGACAACATTTTTGTAGAGGGGCAGAAAACTCTCCTTTTCAACAGAACTGGGAGAGGAATTTTATCCATGGCTTCCCCCACATGTGTAAGGATTACCAAAAAAGTTGGACTGATTCCATATGGGGAAAAATAAAGAGAAGAGGCACAGAGAAGGAAGAAAGGGCTCATCAGTGGAAAACCCTAGAAAATACCAGCAAAAATCCAATTATGAAGGCGAGGGTCTCATTCTGAACTTCAAAAGAGATACCCTTGTTTGCACCAAGTATAGAAAACAGGGTGAATAGAGAGAGCAGCAGAAGCCCCCTTGAACTTGATCTGGTTCAGAAAAATCAAAGAGGCAGGACTAAACAAAAAATAACATAGATGGGTCACATTTGCAGGCAACTCTCTCTCTTTGGCAGCAGAAAAGTTGGGGATGTGCTACCTGGAAAGTTACACTACCTCTCCTGGCCCTCCTCCCCAGCCCTACATAATCATTTAGCAGATAGCTGGATCAGAAATATCCAGTTTGTTGGGAATCAAGTATTTAAAAGAGAAATCATCCCAGCATAAATATAAATCTTCTGCCTTTTTTTTTTAATGTGGAAGGAGCAGCAACACTTCCCAATGGATTAAAGACACTCAGCAGAAAAATATATTGCCCCAACCAGACAAAAAGTGTGACCAATTATGAAGTAATCACCTCCAAGAACCTTCACAGCAAAACCACAAAGCAGAAAAGCAAGAAATCAGGAAAGAATTGAAAAGATAACAAGGAAAAATGGAATGTGAGCTAACAGAATTCAGAAAAGAAACACAAAGGGGAAAAAAAAGTCCCCTAATGATCACAAAAATGAAAATAAAATCGGAAGAAATACATGGCAAAATAGGCACCGTGCAAAAACAGGAAAGGAATAGAGAAGATAAAATGAACAAAATGGAAACCACATTTTAAGAGTTAAAAAGGAGTAGAGGGGGAAATGACAGGCACAGAAGACAGGCAAAGAAGTGACAACACATGTATAGTCGGAATCCCCAAAGAACAGAACCAAAACCATATGGCAGAGAACGCGTTTAAAGATGACAATCAAGAACACTTTCCTGAAGGGGAAGGGGGTAGGAGGGATGGGTGACGGGCATTAAGGAGGGCACAGGATGTAATGAGCACTGGGTGTAATGAATCACTGACCTCCACCTCTGAAACTAATAATACACTATATGTTAATTAATTGAATTTAAATTTTTTAAAAAAAGAATGCTTTCCTGAAATAAAAGGGACAAAGCCTAATAGTATTATCAGATGAAAGATAAATAATCTTTTGAGTAGCCAAGCAAAAAGGTGAAATCATTTATAAAAGGGGGAAAAACTTGGACTCGCATCAGGTTTCTCCAGAGCAGCACAGATATCAGAAAAGAGTGGATTATCACCCAGAAGACCCTCAAAAAAGAAAATGTGAGTCAAGAATTTCATTTCCAGCCACACTGCCCCAGGAGGGTAAGGTTGCCATTTTGAGCAATGCAAGGACTGGGGAATATTTCTCCCGTGAGTCATTTTTAAGGCAACTACTTGAAGATGAGTTTCAACTGAGCAAGTGATGATGGGGAAAGTCACGGAAGGACTAGAGAGGAACACTGACAATATGTAACTTCGTAAACGTGACTAAAACAAATGCGAGTATCAGGGTAACAGAACAGAATGTAAATCATATACTCTGACATTATAGAATGATACAGTGAGTAATAATCCACAGCCCAAGAGTGAAAAAAGTTGAGATGCTAAGTTCACTGACTGCATTATACATAATAGCCAAGAGTTACCATTTGAAGTGAGCAAATCATCGAATAGAACCATAAGTATATTTAATAATTTAAAAATAAACATCAAAAGGATGGTGTCAATTGAAATTGTGTGGAGAGAAAAAGAGATGTCATCGCCTATGATAGGGAACTAATAAATACTGCTTAAAGAAGAGAAACTAAGTTTGTTGTGTATGATTATAAAGTTAACCCCCAACACAAAAATATAAAACTCCCCAAGAATCAGAAAAAGAGACACACACAGATATAATAAGACAAAATTCAGTGCAGGAAAGAGGTAATCATAGATCACCACAGGATCAGTTATAAAGAGCATTTGCCTGGTCAAAATCATGTAAACATCACTGTTGATCTAATTAAACTATATTGGGAAGATAGGAGGATGGGAAGAGAGACCTTTTACAGTGGGGCAGGGAGGAAAAAAAAGAACGACAGTCATCCCCCCTTGTCTGCAGGGGATAGGTTCCAAGACCCCCAGGGGTGCCTGAAACCATGGAGAGTACCAAACCCTATATATACTATATTTTTTCCTATACATACATCCCTATGATAAAGTTTAATTTATACATTATGCACAGGAAGAGACTAACAACAGTAGCCAATAACAAAAATAGAATAACTTTAACAATATACTTTCATAAAAGTTTTGTGAATGTGGTCTCTCAAAATACCATATTGTACTGTACTCACCCATTGATTCTCAGCCTTTTGGCTAAGATCAAAGGTAGTATCTGTATTGAACTCGCCCTTCCTCTTCTTGCGATGCTATGAAGTGATAAAATGCCCATGTGGTGAGATGAAGTGAGGTGAATGACGTAGACACTGTGACGTAGCATGAGGCCACTACTGACCTTCTGATGCAGCATCAGAGGACAATCATCCACTTCCGGACCACAGGTGACCCAGGGTAAATGAAACCCCGGAAAGCAAAAGCGTGGATGAGGGGACCATTGTAATTTCTCACCTTCCACAACTGGAAGTCAAGAAATAATCTCTAACACTGAAAATTCAGGAAGTGGCAATACAAGTGTGATATTTAAAGACAAGGAAATGAATATCAAAATAATCAATCAAAAGAGACGAGAGTGGTTGACCCAGGGGAGGTGAGGACAGGCAGAAGGGCAGAGACGGCTCTCTCATAACAAACTGTAGAACTTTGGGGTTCTTTCATAGGCAACCTTAGTAATAAAGTACACATTTTTAAAAAGGAATTTGAGCTCCACTGACCACTCCATATTTTGATTTTCCACTCTGACCATTTCATCAGGTCCTTTCAAACGAAAGGCTCTCTAACCTCTTATTTTGAAAAATGAAATTCCTTAGTCTGCTTTGCCTTTTATGGAAAACCTCTCACAACCCCTGCATTTATCCGACAGTGTGCCATGAGCCTCCTTTGAACCTCAAGCTGTCATGGTTCTAGGACCAAACGTTGACCAAGCGCCATTTCTCAGGAGGGTCCCAGAGGAAAAGATGTTAGCAAATGAACGGATACCTATGGTGGTGATGACAGTCCCAGCAAAGAAAAAGGCACTTCCAAGGTCCCAGTGACTGCTGTTGTTGGAAGAGTTTCCTATCGGACTTACTCCTGCGTTGTCAGCATCAAGGGCATGCTGCAAAGAGAGCAAGAAAGCACAAGATTCAGTTAAAAATTTAAAAAAGCTCTCAAATTGTTTCCTTGCTTAGGAACCTGAAATGACTGGGCAACTGAGTGGCTCAGTTGGTTGAGTGTCTGACTCGGTTTCAGCTGGGGTCATGATCTCAGGTTCATGAGATGGAGCCCCAAGTTGGGCTTCGCACTCAGTGGAAATCTGCTTGAGACTCTCTCTACATCGCTCTCTGCCCCTCCCACACACACCCCTCCCCCACTGCTCTCACACATGCCTCCTTCTCTCAAATAAATAAGTAAATCTTTAAAAAAAAAGAAACTGAAATGATCTATAGGGGACTGGTTACGCGAATGTGGGTGCAGTCGTAACATGAAATACTAAACACCCACTTGGTAAAATTAAAAAATTCGTTTTAGGTGGGAAAAAAAACTAGGCTATATAGTATGGTGCCATTTATGTAAATTTTGCAGGCACAGGATTTAGGCAATCTGGGCACGGGTTATGCAAAATACATACATATCTCTGTGTATATACACAGAAAGATGTCTAGAAGGATTGTCACCCAAAATGTCATTCCTGGATGGCAGGATCTCAGTTGCTTTTCACTCTTCCCTTTTCTGTTTTGTTAAAATGTTTTACACTGAGCTTGCTTCAAGATCGCAGGAAGTGAGAGCCTAGGCTCCTAGATCAGACCAGCAAGGCTCTGCTCATTATTAACTTCAGAACCATGGACAAGTTATCTTAACCTCTGTAAATGTAAAGGTCCTCATTTGCAAAGGGGCGATAATAATACCTTTGCCCACAGAGTTTTGAGGATTCAATGAGAAGATCTGTGTAATGCACTCAGCCCAGGGCCCAGCACCGAGTTAGGGGGTAAGGAATAGAGGTCAATTCCGTGACTGTCATTTGGACTCCCCCCACCTCCACCCTGCAACACACACACACACACACACACACACACACACACACACACACACACACCTCCTTTTAAAATAAGTAACCATGACTCCTCCCTGGCTGTAGGATTTGGAATTCCATACCCCTTAAATTCACATAAACTGGCCACACTGATATCCAAGCTCGTTTCACACTAAGACACTCCCTGATACCTCCGGACCTTTGCTTATGCCCTCCCCCAGTCATGCCTATCCTGCAGGCTCCAATCTGGGCTCCACTTCTTTCAGGAGGCTCAGTCCCTGTACTGCAGCCCCCACAGATACCTGCTTCCCAGGGCTCCTACTCCTGCACCACATATATTTAATTGGCTTTTGATCACACACTCCCCTGCTGAAAATCCTTGCCTAGACTCTGCATGTGCAGAATAAGGTGCCAAATGCGTCAGCAGCCCTTCCTGAGCTGGCCTCTGCCCACCCCTTTCAGGCCAGGGGAGAGGGTAGGAAGAACCTTCAAGCAAGTGAGCTGTGCTGAGGAAGTGACAGGTGGGGCCTTCAGAGAGAGGTGACAGACGTATGAGCTACTTCTGGAACAACAAATAGAGACACTGTTCCCTCAACAAAGTTGGAATAACTTCATGTGGAGATAACAGGTCACAGTTAAATACTGAAATGTGATTCTATTTATCCTAAATAATGCCCATGAAGCTTTGTTCAAACAGGCGGACAGCGTTTGCCACTAATCAGACTAACTGAAAAAGTCAATCATCGTTACCTTTTGCCTTCACTAATTGGAGATATTTCAAACTCTCTAGACCACGGATCAGCAACCTTTTTCTGTAAGGGCCAGATAGTAAATATTTTAGGCTTTGTGGGCCACATATGGTTTCTGTTGCATGTTTTTCTTTTCCTTTCACAATGCTTTAAATATGCAAAAACTATTCTTAGCTCGTAGTTGATACAAAAGCAGGTCGCGGGCTAGATCTGGCAGACCCCTAGACAACTGACTGGACGATAGGGGGGAAAAATCTCTTTTGTTTAAGTGTATTCTTTTCTGCCCCTAAGAACATGACACATTCCACTGGATGCTGTTTCTACGATTAAACCCTGGCACCCCAGGTTTTAAAATCCAGCCTCGCGGAATTCACACAGGCTGTCTTAGCCCATGTTTAACCGACCTAATTGACAACTATCACTTACTCATCAGAGGCAATGCTCTGCTCTGCTTCAGAGGAAGACAGATGGCAAGTCCTTTCTTCTGGTAAAATACCCATTTTCACTGTGCTGTGTGAGTGCCATCAGACCAAACCACAGGCCTTAACTAGTGTTTATGTCCTCTTTAAGTATTCGGCTCTGCCAGGCCCATCTGCAAGTAATACCTTGGGGACAGCTCTAGGCCTCAGTCACTTAGTTGGGTTCAAATCACACTATCAATACCTAATATTTACAACGTCTATGAAGCTGCATAGAGAGTTGGGGTTCAATCAAGTCTCACTGTGCTGAGAAATGCACCTAAATGTCATGAGCAGCACATAAAAGTACAGATTTGCAGCAGAGACAAGTGGGGATGGTTGTTTGTTTCATCAAAAAATCCAGAGTAAGATTCCTTTTTAAGTTTCATTTTTTGAATTATGCAATTTATAAATATTTAATGTTTACATATGTAGCCCTCAAGGAAAGCATGTGTCGGGAGGGAAACTACTATTTGTTGAGTTTCTGCACACGGGCAGGTGCTTTAGAAGTGCTATTCCATTTTATCCTTCCTGCAACTTGTGTGTTATCCAATTTTACCATTTCTACAACTTGCAAGAAAGTAATATTATCCCCACATTAGAGATAGGGAACCAGGCTCAGGAAAGTCAAATAACTTGCCCTAGGCCACACAGCCGGGAAGTGAAAGCCAGAATTCAAAACTGGACTGGGCCCAAGCCGTGGTTTTTACCTCTCTTCTCTATGTGGCATGCCTCTCTCCCCACCTCCATGCTCACCTCCAGACAGAAATGAGGAGGAAGACCACCACTTCCCAAGAACTTAGGCAGAAGGACCTCTCAAAGGATCATGTCTAATTAGAATACATCCTTAAACATATAAATGCAGGCACCAACCTTCACTTGGCTGTTGAAGCTGGTGAGAGCTTAACTGCTTTGCATTTAAAATAAAATTTAAAAAATAAATAAACATGGGGAAAGATTGATTTTATACCCTGAGAGGGAAGGAACAGATAAAAGAGAGTGAAAGCCCCGAAAAAGCAGGAAGACAAGGAAGAAAAAGTGAGAAAGGAGTGTCCATGGATGCGTGGGAGCTTTGGGCTCAGCTGCAGCAAAGCCGGGGACTTTGAAAGGCAGGTGCATCCAGCATCCAACTTTAACTTTGTTTATATCTGCGATGTAAATCCCTCTCTCACTTTCCCAAATCTACAGTAAAATGGGCTACACATGCAAATACTTTGAGGAAGTGGTTTTGTGGAAATTAAATATAAGGGCTGTTATGGGCACGGTGGGGCCAGAACGAGATTTGGAACCGGAAGCAAGGAGAAAATGAAGCTCTCCAACAAGTCACCAAGACCTTGGTGAGGCTTTGGACAATCCCCAGTCCTGGGAACAAGGTTTGATTATTCTGTCTAGATCGGGTGGGTCAGAAAGACTCCAGCAAACCACCACAATTAAAACAAATTGGCAAACTCGGGCTATACACACAGAAAGAAAACATAGTTTAAACAGACTATCACTTGAATTAAAAGCATCATTTTTAACTCAATAAGAATATTTCTGATTGAGCTCAGAGTTCCAACTTTATTAATTTTTTAAAGTATTTTCTAATGATCTTAATTGTTTGAAGTCAAGTAAAACATTTTAAAATTAAATGCACTTGCTCTTATGTTTTTTTCTCTGCGTTCAGGCTGCAAAAGTGAAGATAAGCCAGCCCATTAGAAATGTCTGAGCACATAGATAATGAAATGATGCATCTGAGCTGTGTACAGCTTCACTTAAAAAATCAGTTATAGGGGAGAGATATAACCAACAGTGACATCATGTTAGGCCACAATCTCAGACCCAGTGAGCGTCATGTGTGCACTTACAAGTTCAACCAATATCAAGTTCAGAGAGCTCTTATGAGGATCCAAAAAGAAATTATACTCGATAGGATGGGAGACCTTCAGGAAAAGGGTACTCTAGATAAGAGGGCATTACTTTAAAATTTAATTCCACTCATTCTTGTATTTCCTTTTTAGCCTCTAAGTTGGAATTTCCAGCACCCACCCAGCTACCCAGTAAACAACTCATGAGTGAATGTTCAGATCAATAATAAATGAATGAACAAACTAAAGTAATAAGTTTAGACCCATGCAATTTACTTCTTTGTAAAAGCAGAGAAACATAATAAGAAAGTAGCCCCACGAAAAGAAATATAATGATTGTTTTAAAAAAGAAGAAGAAGGTGAGTAGCTAATGTGAATGGGGTAAGATCTAAAAGAATAGAGTGGTGGCTGCCCAGGGGCTGGGCGGTGGGGGAAATGGGGCAATGTTGGTCAAAGGGGACAAACTTTCCCTTATAAGATGAGTAAGTTCTGAGGACCTAACGTACAACGCTGTGATCACAGTTAGTGCTACTGCATTATACCTTTGAAAGTTGCTAAGAAAGCAGATCTTAAGTACTTTCACCACAAAAAAAAAAATGGTAATTATGTGACATGATGAAAGTATAATGTAATTCCTTGCAATATATAAATGTAGCAAATCAATATATCGTACACCTTAAGCTTACACATTATATGTCAATCATATCTCAGTAAAACTGGGGAACAAATAGATAAAAGAGTCTGTCCCCCTCCCCCCATCCTCCCACTACCACCCCCCGGCGTTAAGACCACCCGAAAGGTATAACAAAGAAACTGCATCCCCTCTGAAAGTGAGGTGGGTCTGAGGCTGATAGGAAGACAGGAGGTAAAGCTAACCCTCGGCGGTCCCCCACCAGGTACCCCCACCAGCTCCCCCCTCCCACCCCCATGCTGGAATCCCATTAGGCAATGCCAGGCTGCCCAAATCACTGTTGCAGATGGCGCAAGATACCATCGTGAGCTTTAGCACTACAGTGGGATGAATGATGACCCACAGGGGACCGCTAACTGTCTGTGGCTTTTCTCCGATGATCTGTGTACTCGGTGAGATAATCTGTTTCTCTGTTGCCTTATGTGGCACCTGAAAGAAAAACAAACAAAGGCGGAGTTTGTCTGAGACCGGCTGATGGATACAGCCGATCGACGCCATATGCGTGGACACTAGTAGCCAGAGTGATCATCTGACCCACGGTCCAACCCAGCACACTTGCCGAGTAAAGAGGGGCTCTGTGAATGGCTATGCTGGGGCCACAAGACAGGGGAAACACAGGACGTACGGTCACCTTACTAATAGCTTATACCACGTGGACAAAAGGAAAGGACCTCATCTGAGAACCCAAAGCTGGTTCTGCATCTACCACATTCTTAGTCCCAAGAGGGCACAGTCCGCAAAGGGGTCTATGAAATAGATATTTAGCCAGAGGCCGAGGCAGGATGAGGGCGGTGGGTATGAAAAGTGACTTCATAAATGTATTAAAAGGGAGCAAATTTCAGTCATTAATGGACAGAAGGCAAACCACAAACCCCACGAGACAGAGAAAGACAGGCAGAACACATTCATTACAACTCAGAAATGCCTCTAATGATTCAAAACCCCCAAAACAGGACAGAATATCTTTCCACCTCCTTCCGCATCTATGGCAGAAGGGCCTCAGGTAAGAAATGGAAGTATGATATTAATTTGCTCGCGACAGTTGCTTTTTATTTCTCCTGCTCCAGAAGCATTTCTCACATACATATTTCACCATGGCAGGAGCGAATACGCTGGTGCTAGGAGAGGGGCAATTTTACATCCAAGTGTGAGACCACATCACAAAAACTTGAGCCACCCCCAGGAAGGCACATCTGTGGCTGATTGCGAGGAGTCTTTGCTTCAGTGCAGAGGTGGACAGGACAGCCCCCATCAGCACTTATTCTTTCAACAGAGAAAGTCTGTGCATAAAGTGGGAAATGTTCATCATGTGCACATTACTCAGCTTCTCGGAGTCTCCGTTTCTTCATCTATAACATGAGGAAGTCTTTCCCTGCAGGGTGGTTGTCAGGATTTTTTTTCAGTGGGTATAAACTTTGAGCCGTGTGCCTTGTCATTTCATATATAATAATATTAATAATAACAGGAATCCTTTCTGAGAACTTACTAGTGCACAGAGGAACTCAGTCAACCCTCATGATGACGCTGGGAGACACACATCACTATTGCCCCAGGGGGCACATGAGATTTAGAATAGTCAAGCCCCTTGACCATGGTCCCGTATCTAGTGCACAGCAAAGCTAGCAAGCAGATGCTATTAGAATTGTCAACAGGAAGATCACCTTCCTAAATGCGGGAAAGGCAGCTTCTCTCCATCCTCAGTGTTCTCCTTTCTCCCCATCCCGGACCCTCTTGGCCCAGCTCCCTGCCTTGCAGAGAGCAGGCTGGCTCCCACCCAGGCTGGGTCTCCTACAGCCGTAACCCCTCAGCATCTCCCACAAAGAAGTATTCGCAAAAACTAGACCAGACCACAAAAAGAAAAAGCAAGAGCCACCTTCTGTACCTCGGTGAATATTATGACAGTGTTTATTTTCCTGCTATCCTAACTGTATCTAGTTATATGCCAAATACTAGCCCTTCCTCGGGTCTCCAACAGCAGGCTTTCAACAAAACTTTATAGCCTGGTTATAAATCTAAAGTGAAGGCCACCTGTAGAACAGACAGGATGAGTACAGAATCTGTTTAGAGACTAAAACATCAAAACTCGAGGCGAGCTAGACCGCACATCCAGAGCCTATGGTCTTAGACAAGTGGTTTTCCGTGCTACCACTAGTTAATTCCCTGGTGGGGGTAATGTTCTAAAACTCAATTCATGGGGTACCCGAGTGGCTCAGTCAGTTGAGCGACCAACTCTTAGTTTCAGCTCAGGTCATGATCTCAGGGTCATGAGATCGAGCCCCGCATCAGGCTCTGTGTGCCGCAGGGAGTCTGCTCCGGGTTCTCTCTCCCTCTGTCCCTCCCCTCCTTCCCCCACCCCCGCTGGCATGCTCAAGTGTGCTCTCTCTCTCAAATATATAAATAAGTAATCTTAAAAAAAAGATTTGGTCTAAAAAAAATAAAACTCAATCCATTAGCACCTGGGTATACACTAATGACTATCTAAATATTGTCATGTGGGATCAAGCCATATTTGGGGGAGCTCTTTTACCTTCCAAATTGTGCCTTACAATATAGAATTAATTTTCACTCTCTCTTTGACTACATAAGGGATGAAATAAGAGAAGTTTTAAACCATGAGGAAAGCATCAAGTCCGTAAGGAATTTGGGTATCGTGTATGCTCTGATGAGATCAGCAAACTTTCTAAAGAACTGTCACTCTTTCATCTCCATTTGGACTCATCCTTTACAGATTCAGGAACAAATCTGCCAAGTGTTGCTGAAAAGTCACCCTGGTCCTGAGGGTCCTTGATGTATGCCCCACATAATCCCAAATTAATACCTCATTTCCTCTGCCCCCTCAAAGAATGTGTCAGCCCCTACAACCAGCACCAATCTCTAATGAGCGCAATTTGTTCTGGGGACAGAAGGAAGCAGAGACAATCCCAGAGACTTTGAAGAAAGCTCTAGAATACTTATAAAAATAATGCTAGTAGCCAGCATTTGCAATGTGCCTTCTTCCCTTACTCAACCCTCCACAAAAACCCCATTATGAAAAGTCACGTTATTACTCCCACTTTATAAATGAGACAACAGAAAAAAGACGTAACTTGGCCATGGTTGCAGTAGTTAGTAAGTGGCAGAGCTGGGACTGGTTAAAAGTATTCTTTCAACCCTGCCTTCTCCTCTCTCCCACAGAGAGTTCTCTGTCCAGCATGCGAACATTGTGCTAAAGCTCATCTGTTATGTCACCTTCTTCCCCATGAAATAGGACAATACAGAAAAGTAAGAATTTGTGATCTGGCCCTCATTTTTCAAAGAATGAAAGGTTAAGTCCTCACTTCTCCATAAAGTTAACCTGCATCGGCAAGCTTTCCATCTCTTCTGTCCATTGAGAAGGAAAAGAATTTTCCTTGTTCTCAATAGACTAAGAAGTTACTCTTAACCACAGACCCGAAGGATAACCATAAACACAACTTTGGTTTTCAACAGAATATGTTGACCCGACCTCAACACCGTATGTGAAGACACAAAGCCATGTCCCTCTAGAGCACAACCAACAGCTAATTGTTACTCTGCAGTGAAAGAAGTTCCTTTTGGAGGTCCCACAGGTTGAGTCAGAGACTCCTGCTCTGTGAATAGGGACCGCAAGTAGAGCATCATGCAGATTCTCCCCATCTCCAGATCCCAGTTCTACCTCTCAGTTGAGCTTGGGCAAGTAATTTAACTCCTCCCTTCAGGTGCTTACCCCTACCTCAAAGGACCACTGTAAACATTAAATGATCAACAACATATTTAGAGCAGTGCCTGGCCACAGCAAACACCACGCAAGTGTTAACTAGTGGTACAACTAAGACAAGACTGGAAGCTTCTGGAGGACAGGAAGAAGGCACCTTGCCTCCTTTGTTACTGTGTTCTGATCGCTAGAGCCAAACATAGCACCTGCTTTGTGACAAGCATTCAGTTAATATTAGTTATCTAAATGAATACATTTGATGGTAAATAATGAAAATAATTATATGAGCCAAATTCTCATTAAGATTTTCACTTCACTTTAAACAAACACAAGCACATCTGTATAGAAATGTGGACACCATACCACTCATTGATGCTTTTTGTTTTATTTTTATGGGAGTTTTTTTTTTGGGGGGGGGACACAATCCTCACTTGCAAATTCATTTTTTCCAGTGCCATGCCAATTTCCATTAGCTCTTTAATTTCTAGCTTAAAAGCTTTAGAACTTCACTAAACGATGATGGAATCACAGCCTCAAGGATAAAAACAATAATAATAATGAAGTGGAGGCCTGTAGAGACAGGCCGGGGGCTGCAGGCCCGATCTTGCATGCATTGAACAATCTTCTGCATGAGCACTTCGCTGGAGAAAGGGCAGCACCTCTGACTTCAGAGCACCAGGAGGGCGGGGTCACTTCACTTCGTCAGAGCTGTGTCCTTGGGCCCAAAGGACCCAAACCTGTACTCAACAGAGGTCACCTGCTGCCGCAGCTGTGATCTAAACTTCTTGCACAAAAGGCTGCTTGGAAGAAGGGATGGCCCAGGGTGGGGAAGGAGAAGGCTTAGCTGGCTCTGCACTCTGACTCCCAGCAAGGATCTCCACAGACTGCTGAATCCGTGGCTCAGGTGCCATACTTCCCTTAAATCATTGCGTTCCTAAATATGTAAAGCTTTGGAGGTTAGGAACACCAAGGGAATTGGCTCATGCAGAAAAAAAACAGAAAGATGATTTGAGAGAAGTACCTTGACGGCCAGACTGAAAAGAAAGGAACTCTCTTGCCCAGAAACAAAATAATTTTCTGCTTTGCTTCTCCGAAGGTTCTGAATGAAGGGCTCTCAGTCTCCAAAACAGATATAAAAAGCCCTATTCACTCATTCCTCAAACCTCAAGCATCTCCTATGGGCTGGCCGCTGTGCCAGGCATGAGGGACATATGGATAAAAGACACAGACTCAACCCGGAAGACCTCACAGTTGTGGGAAGGAGGCAGATAAGAAAAATAATGTTCACTCAATAGGGTCTATTAAGGGTGGAGGCACACGTGAATGTTGGATGCTGCAGGGCCAAGCCACCCTACTGCCTGAAATGGCCATAGCTTCCCAGTGCTCTTAGGATAAAGCCCTGCGTGGTTTGACCCCCTCTTGACCCCAGGGTAAACTCCTACCAAGTTCCCTTGGGAACTCACCTCCAGCCATATATGCTCCTCTTCTCTCAAGTCCTCAGAGATCCTGGGCATCCTTCCACCACGGGGCCTTGGCACTCAGTTCCCCTGCCCAGAATCCCTGTCCTCCTGTGTCAGTTCTCTTGCTCATGTGCCCGACAGCTCCTTCTTCTTTGCATCGTTCATCACAGTTTTATTTATACTGATTCATGGGATTACATGCACAAGGTTTGTCTCCCCTACTACTTATCAGTAGGGTAACCATAATATCTTTCAAACCAGGTCAATTTTGAGAGAGAAAGGGATGCTATTAATGAGTATTCCAAAACCATGAAAACTGGGATGATTGGTCATCCTAGCTAGAAACTCCAAGAGGTCAGGGACTATATGTACCCCTTTCACTCACCATCGTGTCTCCAGGACTTAGCACTGAAGTTGGCACGCAGCAGGAAAACAGGGAATTTGTTGAATTAATGAATGAAGGAGTGAATGAGTGAGTAATTGAGTAAGGGATTTGGGGCTTGGCAGAAGAAGGGAATGGTAGATGTCATGGCCTTGGGAAATGTTCACGGCTCATGCAAATTAACCAACAGCTGCTGCTTCTGGAGAGAAGAGTTTGGCAGCTCCTGATCTCTGGCCCTCCTGTATCTGCAGAATAGCAGTTTGGGTCACCATGACAGCATCAAAGGTCCACGCCCAGGACACAACCCAGTACCCAGTCCTCTCACACAGCTGCTCGTATCTTAAATGAATTCGTGTGCCGCCAAAGCATGGCAGAGTCAGACCCAAAGAGCAGAGCCAGTGAAATGAATCAGTATGCCAGAGTCCTGAACAAAGTATCTAAGACTCTAATCACTTACTAGCAAAGGATCAAAATCCCCAAGAGATCATAAAATGAAAACCAGTGGCAGAGATCCTGTTGACCAACATAAAACGACATGAACCAGTCAAGGAAGGAGAGACATAGCAGGATGAGAAGGGACCCCTGCATCCAAAGGCTCATATTTCCAGGAAATTCCAGACCTAGCCCACACCAGGCGGTTGGAAGCTTCAGGTTTTCTTCAGATAAAGAGACCACCATGAATAGAAAGTGCCCGTTTTGAGGTCAGGAGGGTTCCGAGAAGTTAAGTAACTTGCCAAAACAAGGTCTGAGTGAAGTACGCCAGGAAAAAAGTCAACTTTCCAGACAGTGAGGTAGGCTGCTCCCTCGTGGGGGGAGGGCGGCGCTACACGAGCTGCCCCCGAGAGCGCCCTCCGGTGAGAAAGGAATCCTTGTTGCCTGCACTACAACAAGGCCCTTAGAGTGGAAACTCCCATGTCCTCCCTGGGGTCTCCTTGCCCAACACCGCACCCACTCCGGTGAAACACCCCACCCTTCCACGTGGCTAATACCTAGAGAGAAAACAGCTGTGTGACCCCATGAGCTACAGTGGAGACATTCAAAGTCTTAAAAAAGAAAAAAAAAACATGTAAGCATTCGCAGCCTGAAAAACAACTGCTACAGAGCATTATCTATGGTTCCCTCCCCCTGTCAGTCAGGGAAGCCGCCTTGTGGCTTTATGCTTTGAGGATTACAGAAGATGAAAGTGTTATCGCTTTCTCCAAGACTAGCCACGACAGAAGTTTCTAAGGCAATTGTAGTGGGGACAGGGAAATAAGCAATTGAGGCATGTCAGAGCAGTGAGGATAAAGAGGTTCTTGGAATCAGATGGCCATCAAATCAAGTTGAAGGAAATAATGTTTCCTGAATGCCAGCTAGATGCCAGGTTCTCTGCTGGTGGTCTGTGTGGGTTATCGCCTTCCCTCCTCCTCATATTCTGAATGAGAGGGACTGTCCCACCGTTTCCTAGGAGAGGTGGCCTTAGTTTCGGTGGAGTAAGGGACCAAGTCTACCTGACTTTCATAGCCATGCTCCTTCCTCTCCTTGACACCCCCTTCTTGAAAATGCAATAGTCCACATAAACCCACTACAGTACCAAGTAAGACAGCCCATGCCTCCTTAAAAATTCATCCTTCTCCCTCCAGTCTTTTCCTTGGAGTAAAAGCTTTTAGAAAAGGCCCAGATGTACTGTAGGGAATACCCACCATTAACACAAGTGAGCAGCATAGCACAATGGTTAGACCTATGGGCTCCAGAGTCAGGTGTCCCAAGGCTCAAAACCCCACTTAACCATGTACCGACTGTCACTTACTTGGACAAGCTACTTAGAATAAGATTTAATTTTCTCATCCATAAAATGGCATGATGGCGATGGAATCTACCTATAGGCTCAAAATTGCAAGGGCAAAATGAGCTCAGACATGGAAGCACTTAGAACAATGCCTAGGGGAAAGCGAACAACCAAAAAGCGGGAGCCATCTTTTATCACTAAGGACAGCTCTGCAGGAAATCTGTTAGTCATCTGCAGACTGGGTGAGAGTCCAGAGATGGATGGCTCTTATGTGTCCGCTCTGGGTTGAACCGCTGAGGCTCAGCTCCGGTTAAGTGGCTTGCCCCAGGGAATCAAACTGGAAGATCCACACGCCTCAGTAGGGGATGAACAGCAATCAGGCCCTCAGTCAGAGGACACAGGCCCTTTCACTCGGTCATACCTCGGAATGATGGCCATCTTATCCTTGTGCTGACCTGTGCCTTGGGGGCTGCCTGAGTCTTCTGGGTCCCTGAGGTTCTCTAGAATGTTTCCCAAACCACATGAGGAACAATGTGGGGAGGGGGGTACAGACAGTGATCAGGGGAGTCAGCGTTCGTGTCTACTTAATATGTACGAGGCTCAGTGTCCCCACCAAAGCTCAGGATACAGACGCTGATCTAGGTGGCCGTGGTAAGCCCTCTAAATAGAATAGGAACGGCTATGTTGCCTCCCTGGGCTCAAGCCACAAAACACAGCCCCACTGGTGTTAGCAGACCAAACCCGCACTCGCAGAGCAACTTCCGTGAAGGTGACTTCACACTTTAACAGTAGAAGCAAATTGAGAGAATTTGTCAACTAGAAAATTTAAGATTGAAGCCCCAAAGGGCACTTAGGAGCTTTCTTCTCTCTCCCCTTAGCAGGACCCCAGGATGGATATACTTTAGGGGCTTTCTGGTTTCTTTTTTCTTCCTTCCCTAACAAATAAATAATAGCAGTCACAACAGTAAAAGTAACTGAATTGTTTGTTCGCTATTCAGACTACCCGAACAGGTAGACCCGAATACCACATGTCCAGTTTACAGATGGGAAGCTGAGGCCTGGGGTGACTACTTCCCAAGTCACCCAGCCGGGAAGCAGGAACGAGATTTAACACAGGAGGGGAAACTGCAGAGCTTGAGTGCTCATCGCTGGCTACGGTGCCCACAGGGCTCTGCCTGAACAAGGAGGGGCGCGGAGCACTGAGCAGGCACTCCGGAAATCTCTGCTGAATGGGAATGAGTCATTTGCAAGTTTTCTTTGTCTGACTCTCTTCCATGCGGCCCCTTCTCTGTGTCTTGGCATCTCTCACCTCCAGTGTTCTAATATTCTTCTAATGGGGCTTCCTTCCTCCAGTGTCTCCTTCCACCAACCCAAAGTCCCCATTGCTAAAAGAATTATTGTTCCGGAAGAAAATTTTCATCATGTCACTGCCTTGCTTAAACTTTGCATTGACTCCCCACTTCCCAGGGCATAAAGCCCAACTCCTGAGCAAGCCTCCGTGGGCAGCTCCCAAATCCAACCCCACTCACCTCTCCAGCCTCATTTGCCACCACTTCCCATACCTCTCAGCTCTAGCCCCAATGACCACCTGAAGCTCTCTCAATGGGCCACACGCACCCCTGGGATGCCCTTTATCCATGGCCTGCAGAATGAACCTCCTCCCATAGTCCACGTTTCTGTTTGAATAGGTTGTGTTTAAAAGCCTAGGATACGTGGTCAGACCGCGCAGGAGTAAATCCTAGATATTCTGCTTACTAAATGGGCAACGTTGAGCATGTAACTTTGCTGCCTGCTGCCTCAGTTTCCTCATCTGTAAATGGGCACAAAAGACCATCTTTCTAGAACAGTTGTAAGGACTAAAAGAGATAAATGACCACAGAAACTCCCCTGACCTCCATTTGCCTCACTGGGGCCCCCATTTTTCATATACTTCAAATAGCTCCATTCCGGTCATCATCAAAAAGACAAGAGACAACAAATGCGGGTGCAGATGTGGAGAAGAGGGAAGCCTCGGGCACTGCCGGGGGGAAATGCAAACTGGTGTCACCGCTGTGGAGAACAGTATGGAGCATCCTCAGAAAATTAAAAATAGAACAGCCATATGAGCCAGCAATTCCACTTCTGGGAATATGTCCAAAAAAAACAAAAACTCTAACTTGAAAAAACACACACACCCTCACGCTCATAGCAGCAGTATTTACAATAGACAAGACCCAGAAACAACCTAAGTATCCAGGGACCGAGGAGTGGATAAAGAAGTTGTAGTAATACACATACAAAGTGGAGCATGAATGGACCTTGATGGCATGAGGCTAAGTAAAATAAGTCAGAGAAAGACAAATACTGTATGACCTCACTTAAATGTGGAATCTAAAACAACAACAGCAACAAAGCAAACAAACAAAAAACTCATAGAAAAAGAGATCAGAGGCCAAAAGTGGGGGTGGGAGAATCAGAGGAAGGTGGTCAAAAAGTGACAGCTCCCGGTTATAAGACACAAAAGCACCGGGATGTAAAGTACAGCATGATGCCTAGAGCTAACACCACAGGAAAGGTGTTAAGAGAGTCAATCTTGAGGGTTCTCACCACAAGGAGAAATGCTTTTTTTATTCTTTTTGCTTTTGTTCTTTATTGGGTCTATACTCGGTGATGGATGCCAAGCAAACAGCGGTAGTAATCACCTCACAATATACGTTCAGACCATTCTTCCGTACATCTTGAACCTATACGGTGATGTAGGTCAATTATATCACCATAACACTGGGAAAAAAAATAGCTCCATTGCAGTAAATTCCAATTGTTGGTTTATGTGCCTCTTCTTCCAGGGTTTCTCGGCCTTGGCACTGTTGACATTTGACTGGATTAATTCTTTGCTGTGTCGGGGCTGTCCTGTGCATTCAGGCCATTTAGCGGCATCCCTGGTCTCTACTCACCACATTCTACTAGAACCCCCTCAAGTCACGACAACCAAAAATGTCTCCAGATGTTGTCAGATGCCCCATGATGGGGGTGAACCCCCTCCCCAATAAGAACCACTGCTTGAACCAGGGGACATGTGGAACTGCTGAATCACTACATTGTACGCCTGAAACTGATATAACACTATGTTAACTAACTGGAATTAAAACAAAAACTTAAGGAAAAAAAAAAAAAGAACCACTGCCTGAAACTCTGAGTTCTTAGAACAATACTACAAGCCCCAGCAGCAGGGGAAACGATCTTTTTTTGAGCACTCGCCATGTGCCAAACATCGTTCAAAGCCCTTCTCATGAATTATAGGCTTTAATCCTCTCAACACTACCAAGGGTGAGGGATTTTAGGCACATTTTATTGATAATGAAACTGGATCACAGAGAGGTTAGTAACTTGCTCACGGTGTATTTTATGCTCCTCTTTTCTAACCCCAGCACTTAGCATGTGACCTGATACAACAGGAACTCAATAGCAACTTAGAGAACATATGGATGAATTCATTGAGACAGTTCCCTCCATAACAGCAATCTGGTCAGGGACGGTGACCCAACGGTCTCCTCTGGAGTCCCACAGCACCCCATAACAGTGGTTTCATTCTTTTGAAAACCCTTCCCCCAGCTATGGCTCTTTTAAGCTATCCAGGCCTTTCATGGGAGTGAAGCGGTTCTGGGTACTCTGTTTTTATTATTAATAACATGAATTACACCTTCCAGCTTACTTTATGAGGGGTTCACTCAATCCAGCCAAGGGTCCTGACATTACCAGATAAATACCATTGATATCATTTTTTACCTGTCAGTCACTCCTTTCAGACTTGGGTGAAGTACAATAATACTATGTTTGTCCAGCTTGGAACATACCACACTGAAAACCCTTCCAAAAAGTTTTATGAGCACTATATCCAATGCTGCTCAGACACATGAAGTGAGAGAATGCTTCCTCTAATCCATAGTGTGGACCTTTTCACGCTATGAAGGAATCAGTGAACTGAAAGGCAAACCATGATCAATTTGTTCTTGATTAACACAGATTCAACATTTAAATCTGCTTAACCTGTGTGTTGTGAAAAACTCTGTAGATAAACACAAGTATAAAGCCTTACATCACAGTGGCTGGAGATCTTAAAGTATCCCAAGCCCAAGGCTCACACTCAGTGGGTGCAGGGAGAAGACACAGAGAGATGCTTTCTGTTAAGAAACAGGGAACTCCAGTGTTTCTTGACTCTGTTAAAATTCTGGAAACTGTTAAACACAAAGCAAATGTTTAAGAGAGAGCTGAGTTTATGCAAAGCAAGACCTACCTAAAGACCTTGTAGACTCATTGGTTGGAGGAAGGGCAAGGTCAGACAGACCACACTTTGAACCCCAGGCTGGCCACTTTGGGGGTTGGGAAGTTACTCTACCTATTTTAGAATCGGCTTCCTCACCTATAAAATGGGTGTAATAGTGCCAACTTAGAGGGCTGTTGGAATGAATAAATGAGATAATGAGTGTAAGGCATCTGGCTTATAAAAGGTGTCTAATACAGGGTAGCTTTTAATTGTTACAAAAATGACCTTAAGGATGTGTATGTGTGTCATGCACACACACACACACACACACACACACACACACACACACACATTTCCCAGAGAAATTTTTGAGGCTAAAGTAGGGGACAGGTTTTAATGGCAGCACCAGAATTAGAATCTCTACACGCCCCCATCCTGTCCATTCTGGCCTCTGAGCTCTTTCATGAAGAAGAGAGCCAAAGAATGGGCAATACATAAATAAATAAACCAATGCATGAATAATTTCAGATATCTCATGGTATCACCAATGTTACAAATTTAGTTTGATATCTCAATCCAAAAGGATTTCTCGGGTGCCTGGGTGGCTCAGATGGTTAAGCGTCTGCCTTCGGCTCAGGTCATGATCCCAGGGTCCTGGGATCGAGTCCCGCATAGGGCTCCCTGCTCCTTGGGAGCCTGCTTCTCCCTCTGCTTCTCTCTCTCTATCTCCCTCTCTCTCTCCCTCTGTCTCTCATGAATAAATAAATAAAATCTTAAAAAAAAAAAGGATTTCTCTATTGGGCAATAATTAGATGCAAAGCAATGCATAGGCTACACATGGATGCAAAGATAATATGACATAATCTTTTTCCTCAAGACCTCACTGTCTAAGGAAGGCAAATGCAAGCATGACTCTAGATTCAATTCGGACCACTTTTTAGGTTGTTATATATATTGCAACTAAATAGAAAGGATCTCACCACATATCACAATAACATGTATAATTCCGTTCTTACCTAAAATTACTCCAGAATTGTTTCCCCCATTTTCTATGACATTCTAGGCCTTAAATCTGGCACAGATTGGTACAACACTCCCATCATCACAAATTTGATAGCATTTTCTCATAAAGTGAGGGGAAAAAAGACAAAGCTATCGAAGAAAGAATAATATGAAATACTGCCCTTAGATTTTTGCATTTTAAAGTGTTCTTTCTTAACAAAAATTATAGGATCATAGATATGAAATCATATTTATTCCCGGGGGGTGGGGAGAATGTGTATTTCTATTTATTTATAAAAGTCAAGTCAGATTATCAAAATTTCTTTAAAGGAATACAATTGCTATGAATGTTCCAGATCATAAGGAGCCCCATAATTCTCCTAGCCTATCAATGTAGTTTGAAATAAATATACAAATAGCCAGGTCAGTCTTGCAAATCCTGCAATATCCTGGATTGCAGTAGCCCTTAGAATTTAATGCAGATAACCCCAGAGCAGAAGGAGTCACGGGAGCCATCATTTTCATCCCTCTGCCTTGCAAACTTTAGAACCCCTGGAAAGATATGACTCTCCCTTGCCTCCATAAATGTCACCGCCTTTCACCCAGGACCTACACTTCCTGGTTCGGGAGCATGTGTAGGATAGGAACTCAAACCTCAGTCTCTGAGGCAGCCATCCTCCATCTCCTGCACGAGGAAGCCCCCCAACTGGGCTCCCAACCACTGCCCTTCCTCCCTCTGGGACATGGCTCCCTGCCCTTCCCAGGCTTCTGGAGCCTCCTGTTTCATTTGCTCCCACCACACCACCTGAGATGACGCTGTCTCCTATGGCCCTCCCAGCTACCCCCACCCCTGCTTTCATTGCCCTGCTTCTCTAGGTGGTAGCCCAAAGTTCTCTGCCTCCATCTTTTTATGGATATTTTTTTCTTAATATCCAAGGTATGCAAGGACCTTAGCACAGTGCCTGATGCAATAAGTGTTCAAAAACAGCAATCCTGATTATTACTACTACGACTATCCTTATTATTTCATCCCCATAAATCCACCAAAACTGCCCTGTCAAGTCGCCAACAGCCTCCCATCCCCCCTCTGGTGATCTTTACTCCATTCTCATTGACCTGGGACAGGTTAACACATCCCTGCTTATTTAAAATTCCTTCTTTGGCTTCTAAGGGCACCCTCTTGGCCCAGCGTCTCACACAGACTTCAGAATCAGGAACTTGATCAGCACAAAGAGATGGGCTCGAATTTGAAGATCCAAAGCCCTTTCGCCTACTTCTGCCTCCAGCCACCTCATCCAAAAGCAGGTGATGCGAAACCCTGCCTGCTCCTAACGTCGCGGCATCAAGGCTGTGGCACGCGTGGCACCCCCTTCCCGCACATCATGACATGCCTCACTCTCTGGCTCCTTTGAGGTCCCAGCTCAGATGTCACCTCCCCAGAGAGGCCCTCCCTGACCATCAGGAGCATCTCAACCAAAGGCAAAACTCAGTGAGCCCGAAGAACAAAACCCAAGCTGCCCCTTCTGCCCGCAGGCTGCTCTGCAGCTGACTCGCTCCCCGCTCACCTGGATCAGCGTCTCCAGCTCCTGTGGGCTCACGCAGATATGATCCCGCAGGAACTCCGCCTTCTCCAAGGCAATGGTATTCTTCTGGCTGCTCTCGAAGGGCTGCTCCAATGCTCGAAAGACCAGACCGCCGGTGACGAGGTAGACCACCACGACCACAAAGATTGCGACGACTGTTTTCCACTTCATGACGGTCTGCAAGCCCCCCTGGGAGGCGCCTTCCATCCTGGCTACCACCGTGGCTCGGGAGGAGATGGAGAGGCGTGGGGCGGCGTAGTGCCCGTTAGTGGCCCCCTTGGGCTGGCACACAGGGGGCGCTGCTGCCGGAACGGCCACTGAGAAACAGGGCGGGGGACAGGGGGAGAGAGAGTTTGTTGATAAATACAAGACACGAACTCGTCAGAAACAAAGCACAGATGTCTTTCTCAAGCCAGCTTTCAAACGGGAGCATGAAAACCTGGCTCACCAAGCCGGGCGGTAAGAGGATCTGATCAGTTTCGAGGTGCCTGCTTGAGTTCTTAGAAAAGGAGCACCAGGAGTTCTGGTGTTTCAAAAAAAAGTAGTAGTAACTGAGTTTAAAATTCTTATATTTCTCTACAAGGGTCCAGTTTTGAAAGTCAGGTCGCCGTAATTTAGAATTCATTTCTTCTCTCAAGCTTCCTTGGTTAAACAATGTCTAGGATGCAGGACAAACCTTCATATTTGAAAAACAGACGTGTTGTGCAACTCGGAGAGGGAATAAATAGGAGATTGATGCCCAGCTACTCTGTCCACATACTGAGGATTGGAGGATACCAAGAGCAGAGAGGAGATGAACGTCTAATGAGTTTCAAAGTCCCTTCCATCCCGGGTCGTGGTCACAAAACAAAGGGAAGAACAAGGCAAGCTTGCTATCAGGCAGACAAGTCAAAACTCAGACATAGTAAAAAAAAAAAAAAGTTGGGGTTTCAGAAGACAACCAAAGTGAAAAACAAAAGAACAGGTGACTGGACTAAGGGAAGGAAACAATGAGTGATGTTTCATGCCAAGTAACTTGGTTTCCTGGAAAAACATAAGAATAATAAAATAGATTTTAAGCACATTTCTAGGTAGAAAATGCGATTACCTTAGTGACAGAATTTTTCTTCTATTTTCCTCCAGTAAGAAGCCATTGAAAAAGAAATTCCCCCTTCGTTTTGAGAACATATTGGATTCTCAAAGGTCCCTGGTCTCTAGAAGGCCAATTTCATTACCTTGGAAATAAATATGTGAAGCTGGAGGCTTTTCTAGAATGGCAGGAAGAGCAGAGTCGTGTTCCACACGGGATGCTCTCATGCACTTCAGAACGCTGTCTTGTGCAGCAAGGAACAGCAACGCATTTGATTTTGCTCTGTCTTTAGTACACTAATGTTTATTATGGCCTCTGTCATAGTGCAGCCTGGCTGCTGTGTAAATAAGGTTTTAGGAGATGGTATTAGCTAATTACCTAAGTGGAGCAAACAAGCCCACTCAAGAGACTGGACTGCACACTCCCTGCCTTGGGAAACTCAAGACAAACAGAAGCACGGGAAGGTCACTCCGTCCCTGTTCAGAGCACCAATGATGCTGACGACATGCGGACAGAAGGGTGGCCGCCTCAAGGAATCCAGGTCTGTAAACATCTGCCTTTCCTCCTGGAGCCTCTAGATCAGCTTTTCTCTTTGAAAACCAAGCGGAACGTCATCCATTTATTGGACATGATTCTAGCAAATAAAATCATTAAATGTTAGATTTCCTCCCGACTCACTAAACGCAAAACCATCTGGAATCTCTCACTGAAAGATTTAAGAATCAGAATCAGCACCCTGGGCATCATGTTCTTGCTAATCCTTTCCCCAAAACACAACTCTCAGGTTCCTACCGGCCCTTGTTGATACTGAGGTTCGTCTTGTCTAGGACAGCTTTCTTTCAACCTTGCCCCTACACTTCCCACTCCTTCACCCTCCCTGCTGTATCTCAGTCCCCAGTGCCTCTCACCCTTCCCAGGGCCACCAACCTCAAGGGCCCCTCCCAGGGGCCATCATCAAGGCTTGCCTGGACCAATCCAGCAGCCTCCTAAGTGACCTCTCTGCCTCCACTCTCACCCACCTTTGACAAGCCCGGGGTTAAATACCACTTCTGGGAGCACCTCCCCCTCTTTTCCCCTGGCTCCCTCTGTGGTTGGCGGAACCATGGCCCCCAAAGATGTTCACGTCCTAATCCCTGGGCCCTATGCCTACGTTACCTTACATCACCAAAGGCACTTTGCAAATGTGATTAAGTCACGGATCTAGAGATAGAGAATTATCCTAGATTACCAGGGTGGGTCCAACATAATCACCAATGTCCTTAAAAGAGGAAGGCAGGAACATCAGAGAAAGACACACAAAGAGAGAAGCAGAGGTCACAAATCAAGGGATGGCATCAGCTTCTAGAAGCTGAAAGGACAAGGAACAGACTCTCCCCTAGAGGCTCCAGAAGGATCCAGCCCTGCCCATACCTTAATTTTGGCCCATTGAGATAGATTTTGAACTTCTGACCTCCAGGACCACAAGATAACAAATATGCATTCTGTTAAGCTTCCAAGATTGTGACAATTTGTTACAGCAGCAATAGGAAACTCATACACCCCCACTAGATCAAGGTCTCTCTTGGCCCACATTCACTGTGCTGTGCTCTTAATAGAGCCTGTTTACTTGTCATTTGACTTAGAGCTCCAGGAGGGCAGGCCCCGAGTCTACGCTCTCACCTCTGTACCCCAGTGTCCTGGCACACAATATGCTGATTACATGAATGGAGGAGAAAAGGAAGAGACCTTGGCACATCCAAACCACACATACCATGTGGATGAGGGGTGCTCAATGGGAAAGAGCTTGACGCTCCAGCAGCACTCAGCAGCAGGTGCTCCAACACAGCAATGCTCTGTTCATGCCTCCACAATTCATGGATGTTCCTTTGGCCAGCAGCCCCCTCCCCACCTTCACCTGCCTGGGAAACTCTCACCCTCCTCAGTTTCAGCTCAAATCTGCCTCCTCTGTGAAGCTGTCCTGGACTCTCCAGGCAGACTCAGCATGCCCGTCTCCCCACGAGCCTAGAAATCCCTGGGAGTCTGAAAGCTTGTCTTTTGATTGTTGGATCTCCATTTCTTGGCACAGTGCCGGGCATAGAGCAAATGTTTGTTTTCTGTTGTTGTTGTTGTTGTTGTTAACTCCTTCAGACTATAAACAAAGGCCCATCAGAATCACCACCACCCTCAGTAACAAGCATTTATGTAGTGGCCAAGTGAGCAGGAGGCGCTGTGCTATGGTGGGGATAAGTCAGAGTCCCTCCCAACTTTGGGGGTTTGATAACCTACTTAGGGAACATCCTCCCACAGCGTCAGGTGACAGACACTAGGAGGAAGCCCAATGATGGCCTTGAGTTCAGAGGTCAGCTGGAGCTGGGTCTCCTTCACTGACTTGCATTATGGATGTTTCCGGGGCTTCTAGCATTCCTGAGGCTGAGCAGAATTGGGCCTGACAAAGGTCTTTCTCAGACCAGTTCCTGATGCTAGTTTGCTAAGAGACTGTCCCTGGGAGCAGAGTCTGAATAGAATCCACCAATCCCAAGTTTCCAAAGCACCAGGAGCAAAGACTGGAGTTTCAGTTCCAAAGCCATCAGTGTCTGGCTGACCCCTTAGTTTCTCTGTTTCCTTATCTGCAGAAAGTAGATAGTAAGGACTCCGTTGGAGGGCTGCAAGGCACATGCGTGGTTATGGCCACCGCATATCCCCGCTTCACAGATAAAGAAACTGAGACCCAGAGAGATTACATGGCTAAACTGAGGTCAAAGGGGCAGAAAGTAGGGGAGCCAGGATTAAAACGAGAATAATCTGACTCCAAAGTCAATTCTCTTCTCGAGCATAAGCACAGAAGAATAGGAAACAAAGAAATTCCCCTGGTGGAAAGGGCCCTTTTTCTGAAATGTATCAGTAATGGATGGGGCATAGAAAGTAATGACCTATCATTCCTCACAACTCCCACAGAAAAGTATCTGGCACTAAACGCACTGCCAAGAATTGATGAGAAGGAAAAGGCGGGAAGGGCAATATCCCTTCGGTTAATTTTCATTTTAAAATGTTTCCTCACAAGCATTCGCCCATTCCACTTCTACCTAAACACAGGTAGATATGGGAGCACGTGCGGAAATCTGCTTCTTCATGGTTGAAGAGGTTCGAGGTAGTTTTGAATTTTTCAGGCTTTCCCGTGCCCTGTACTTCCTGCCCGTTCTTGCACTCGGTCAACAAACACTGGAGTCAGCCGGGCACCGTGCTTGGTGCCGGGGATACGGAAATGAATAGGACCCACCCCTGCCTTCAGAGTCTGTGGGAGGGTCGACAAGGATCCTACACATGCACAAACCTAGTGCATCGTCACGAAACCTGGTGTGGAGAGCACTTATCATTATCTATCCCTCTGGACAGGTGAGGCACGAAGGCCCGGGGCAGAGGCATCCTTGGACCCATCTTCAGACACCTAGCCCCAAGTGCCTCCACTCCTCCGCGCCACTTGAAACAAATGACATCCACAGGACTCAGGGTTTCTAGGAAACCTGAAAGGCAGCTCACCTCAGAGGTGCCACTGTCACATAGCTACTTGACTCTGCCCATTGACCCAGGCAAAGTACAACTGATTGCAACACACTGGTGAGAAGCAGAGAACTCCTGCCTTCCCCACAGCCCTCCCAGGCCTGGAACGGGTCCAGGGCCACCTGCACCGGCAGCTCAGAGCTTCCAGAGAGCTCCAGGTGAACGCAGAGTCTGGAATCCCCAGAAAGCTTCCCCGGGTGTACGTGGACTTGAGGCAAGTGCAGAGGGTGGGTGTCGGGAAGAAGGAAGGAATGCTGAGGAACCTCACAGCAGCTGGTTTTACCATGACCCTCCTCTAAGAAGAGCAGAGAGAATGTGCGAGCTCCCTCTGATTCCACCTACGCCCACAGCTAGACCTTGTTCTTCCCGCTTCCATCTGGTGGCTGTACCTTAAAGGTGATCGAGCTTGTCCTGGTAAGAACACAGGGACGGTCTACACACACTGAGTGAGCAAGCCATGCATGTCCCCAAAAGGCCACCACAGAAAAGGCTCTCCCTTTGGGTTCAGGGATTTCTCTCCCCTAGCCGTCTTAAAACGCCAGGCTTTGCGTCCAGACAGAAGAGACCAAGGCATCAGGAAATGTCTGGGACCCTTTAGAGACAGAGAGCCAAGACAAGAGGAAAACAGGCTGAATGGGGAGGAGGAAGGAGCTGAGAACATGCTGCCACCCTGACTCACATCTGTCCCCACCTCTCTCTTTAGGGCAGACCTTGTCTTCTCTCACCGGAATCACTTCGCGAGCCTCCAGTCCTACCTCTTTGAATCCATCCTCCACACCACAGCCAGGTGGCGCTCTCCCAGGTGTGACTCTGAACACAGCCGCCTCACACTTGAGCCCCTCTGAAGGCACCACAGTGCGTCAGTAAAGGGCAGGCTCCTTCCAGGACCTGGTGCCTGCCTGTCTCCCCAGCCTCACCTGCTGCCATGCCCCACACACACAACCTTTGACCCCGCCAAACCCAGCAGCACCCTGACCCTTGCATGCTGAGCCACCTGCTGATGCCACCCTCTGAGCCTTCTTGCTTCCCAGATACCTTTATTCTCCCCACTCTTTATCTGGCCCACAACAGCTCCTACTTCAAAACCCACTTCATGTGTCACCACCTCCAGGAAGTCCTCCCTGACTGCCCACCCCCCAGTATAATCAGATGTCCTTCCTCTATGCTCTCTCTATGTCTCAGTATGGAGCTTAGCACACTGCCTACAACTGAATTGCTCCCACTTATAATCTGCTCCATTCCTGAATTCATTCACGCATCCATCCACAGATCTACCAGCATTTATGATACCCATTTCACACACTTGCCCAACAGAAAATCTGACTGCAGAATTCATTGAATCTGGTAGTGTGAGCTGCCCCAGTACTGTAGTATTTTCTTCCCACAGAAAGACTTCCAGAGTCGAGGTGTTAAAGTTCTCAGAGAGTAAAATAGTCTAAGGAGAGTTCTTCATGATTTGTTCAATTCCTAGGGAAGACAAGAAGGAGCCCAGAACCAGGGCTCCTCCTTGTCCATGCTGAGCTGGTCAGAACAGCCCTGGCATTTCCCACTGCCCTGCTCCTCTTCCAAGATCTGGGGCTCCCTACCTTGTGGTTTTCCCAACAGGCCCCACACCCCACCAAGCTGGTGAGAGGGACCCCTCTGTTGTGACTCTATCATCAAGGCCTGAAGGCACACAGCCACAGCTGGGGTTCTGTTGTCTAGTTCCAAAATGCTTCCTGAATAACATATTTTGTCTCTTGCTCTAGGTTTTTTCCTCCATAATTGAAATTAACTAGAGCTCTTAAAAAAAAAAATTTTTCCCCCTACCTTTCGATTAAAAATGACATAAGCAGCTGTAGTTCCCCAGATACCTCCTTTACCCTGGGGCCAAGTGTTTTTAAATCCCGTTGTCAGGACTCATGCCTTCCAGACAGAGGTTTGCCTTTCCCAGGTGTTTTCTCAAAAGCAGTTACCTCTCCTCACTGGGCTCCATGAAGGGGACCTTTCCCAAGCAGGTTAGAGCCAGGGGATCCTTCTAAAATTCTAATCCTCCTCCTGCTTAAAGCCCCACAATTATTCCCACAGCTGTTTACATGGCCTCCAATGTCCCATGTGCTTAGGGCCCATCTGCCTTCCCCAGCCCCCTTGCCCCACCCTCCACATGCTGCCCTCTGACCCCAGCCAACTCCCGTGGGTATCAGTTATCTCAAGCACATAGATCACAAGTGGTTGTACCAATCGAACCAATTCTTTTTACAGATTCACAGTAGAAAGCAAAACGGAAAAGGTCATGTTAATCCATTCGGCAGAAAAATCCTATGACTTAAGCCCATAAGTCAGTGAAATGCCTCATTCTCCAACCTGAGGAAATCTGTTCACTGCATCCCACCCAATGATGGTGACAGAAGCAGCTAGAGGTACTTTGATAAATTCCATAGTTATCAGAGCATAAAATACAGAGGTGATCAGGACACTAATGTTTTACAGTGATGAAAAGGGAGGGGCATTTAGAAACTCCGTGTGCCCTTTGTTCATTTATTCAACAAATACACGACAACTCTGTGCCTGGGGTAGCAGCAAACTCCACACTCAGTGTCCAGGCTGCCAAACCACCATCCACCAGGAAGCTCAAGGGACAAATTCTTTTGAGAAGCGCAAGGCCAGGGACACCAGTGGATGTAGGCTTCCCTGTAGCTTTGATTCCCCTCAATGTAACTTTAATCCCTCTTCAACTCTCTGCTTCCTCTGCTCTGACCCAACCTGCCCTCTTCATCCCAAACCTTTCCAAAGACACCTCAGGTCCACCACACTGAAGACCTCCCCAACTTTCTCAGCATCTTCAGGGAGCTTTCCTCCACCTTCTTCAGTGACACCTGAGCTTCCCCTGATGACACTGTCCTCTGAGTGTGGCATTCAGGTAGAGGCTGTTCAATCTCCCTCACCCACAATGTCAGAGCCACCCTGTCCCAGAAAAATAACACTCCACCCTCTTGCGTCCCAATCCCTGTTCCTCTGAGACCCAAACCCTCTGGCTTCTCCACTTCCTCCTCTTCCCATGGCTGTCTGTGGTAGAGCCACTTCTCTCCTTGATGCCCTGAAGTTTCCGTCCAGGTCCTGCTTGCCTCCTGAGTTATTTCAGCTGTTACAAGGACAATCCATCCAATACCCAAAATTCCCATTTCCTTGATTATCATCATCTCCAATCCACTTCAACCAGTGACTCAGGTCGGGTTCCCCAGAAGCAGATCCCAAGATGAAGACTGGTTTGCAAGCATTTTATTTAGAAAGTGCTTCCAGGACAAGCTCATAAGGGAGTGGGGAAGCAGGGAGGGGAAGGGCAGGAAACCAAATAAAAGTAGATTCCAGCTGAAGCCCTGTCCCCTGAGCCCATGGGAGCTCCGCAGTATAGATGACTTCCCCAAGTTTGTCCCACCTCGGGGCCAGGGAGCTAGGCTCTCCTTCTCTCCCCTAGTCAGTCACTGGCTACAGACATCCCCGGAGGGACATAAATGCCCAGGAGCATCCTGGTAAGAGATGACAGTAGAGCAAGGAAATTCTTCTGAAAAAGGACTCTTTGTAGGGACAAGCTACAAGGAGAGAAGGACACAGACTCTGGAGGAGGGGTGCACAGGGCCAGGAAGAGCGTTCTGGAAGAGCTGGTGGGGCACTAATGATTTCCAGTACAACTGCCTCCTGCTATGGCCACATCCCAAACCCCATCATCACAAGAAATGTCCCTGCCTCAGAAATATGCCGGTAAAGAAATCCACTTCAGACTGGAGCTTCCTATCCCCCTGGCTCTCTCCCAGGAAGTAGCCCCACAACACATCCTGCCCCCACTTCTCACTCTTTTGTGCCCCCACTGTGTTTTCTTCCCTCCCCGCCCAGCTTAGATTCCAAGTTCAACCCTTTACTCTCCAGCTCACAGACTCTACCCCCTCTCTTTCTGGCCTTTCCTGGAGACACCTGGAGACACCCCCTTCTCTCTGCTCAGAGACCATATCCAGGCTGCTAGATGCTGCTGGGAAATCGAACAGCCTTGGGGATTGCTGCCTCTCTAAACCTACAGTTTCCTTCTTCAGCTCGGTTCCACACAGCCAGCTGCCCTGACAGACGTCATGGAGATATTAAGGTGTATTTGACTGTACACACACCTGAAATTGTACATGGCGATCCGTCTGCAAGATAGCTTCTACTTTATGGAAGGATTTGTGGGGGAAAGCATGGGAACGGCAAGCTGTGTGTACGACTAAAATGGGCTGTAGTTTATATTTATAATCTTTAAGAACAAACTGTTTATGTAGAATGAGCTGTACCCTCATTGTGCCTTGTCCCAGGGTCACTGAGATGGAGTCTCCATGCCCCAGTACACTGTGCTTTGCAAGCAGCCTCAGCCACCTGCCCCTCCAGTGTAGCCGCCCGGTGCTCCTGGCTTGCTTCATAGTCACTAAAACCTCCTATTAAAAAAAAAAAAAAAAACTTGGATAAAAAAAAATTTTAGATGGCTCTTCCTTCACTGTGCCTACTAAGTCGCAAAAATGAATGAGATCCATCAAAGGCAGAAAACGGTTTCTACAAAACACCCCACAAAATGGCTTTGCCTTTCAGCATTACCCTCTGGATAATTTCCCCCTTAAAGTGGCTCTTCTGATGCAGTATCAGTGCTGCTGCCATCAGCAACATTTCAGCGATTCGCTGCAAATGCAGCCATCCGAGGCTGGGAGTGAGTGCAGGAGGGAGGAAGGGAGAAACCCAAAAGAGAACAGAATACCCACATTGTTCCTCATGAGGGTGGGCAGACAGTGACGTAGCAAACATATCTGTCCGTTTCTCTGAAGACTGAGAAGTGTTTGCAAGTACTATTAATAGCCCTAATTAGTGAAGTCTTCAAGGAATCAACAGACTTCCTGAAAAATTGGGGAAGCAGATCTAAAAAGATAGGGAAGGGAATCTTCAATAAACCAGCACTCCTAGGTGTGGGGTACCAAATGGGATCTGATGAAGCCAAGAGTCATTGCTGCCAGGGGAATCCTAGGGCAGAACCAGCCTCCAGGGGAACTTTCCAACCAACCATGAGCTGCTGAATGTAGGCTGGTCCTTCTAGCCAAACCAACACCTCACTCCACCCCCTAAATATCTGCAGTCCTTTCTCACTAGTAATCCCTCCTGCTAGAGAGTAAATTCCTCCAGATGCCCCCTACTCTGGGCCCTTTGCCTCTAAATCTCCCAAAGTCCCCATTCCAGTGCACAGCATATAATAAGAGCTCAATTAATATTCATGGAATGGATTCAACAAATGTTGGTCAAGTGTCTATCACGAGTCAGGCACCAGCGAGCACAAAGGTGATGGAGCAGGACCCTGCTGTCCAGGAGCTCACCAGGCAAAAAGTTGGATGCAACCTTCACCTTCACTCCCATGTAATTCAGAAAAGGCCTAGCACTCAAGGATCTAGAAAAGGGATCTGAAATCTCAGAGAGCAAATAGATCCCTGCCTGGATTGTGAGGAAATCTGCCAAGCTGCTACGCTGGTCCTTAACCTGCTCCCCAAGAAACAGCTCATAAAGCAAGGGAGTATAGAAAGAAGTGTGCTCTGGCATTGTTCTCAAAAGTTCACTTCCTCTTCCATGTTACTTCTGATAGATCCTCAGACCCACAGCTGTTACCCAGGACACCTTTCTATGTGATGGGTTAGCAGCAATTAAGCCGTCATCAAAAACATATTTCCATTCAAGAAACTGCCCAGTTACAAGAATCATAGGTCCTGACTCAGAAACCTATAACCAAAAACCTACAACCAATTAGCGAATATTGGCACATCATAGGGCTCAATAAAATAGCGGGGGCGCCTGGGTGGCTCAGTCGTTAAGCGTCTGCCTTCGCTCAGGTCGTGATCCCAGGGTCCTGGGATCGAGCCCCACATCGGGCTCCCTCCTCTGTGGAGAAGCCTGCTTTTCCCTCTCCTACTCCCCCTGCTTGTGTTCCCTCTCTCGCTGTGCCTCTCTCTGTTAAATAAATAAATAAAATCTTTTTAATAAATAAATAAATAAATAAATAAATAAAATAGCGTAAAATGAAAGCGTTCAGCTTGCCATGTAAACAATGTTAATGAGGGACGCAACAGTCCCTGTAAACAGCAAAGCTCAGGGGAAAAACCACAAGAGGAAAAAAAATTTTTTTCCATAGACAGCTAAACCCAACTTTTGGGTTCTCGGCTTTTAAGCAAGGAATATAATCCTCTTGAAAATCCTAGCTGATGTTTAATGCGTCATACGCTTTGGATTCAACCTGTACTTAATTGCTTTGAAGTTGCCTCTGAAGAGGTCATTTGAAATACAGTCTTGTGGTTATGATTCCTCCTCTTCATAGAAAGGAGGAGGGAAAAGGGCCCAGAAATTGTTACAACCAATTAAAATAGCAAATGACACAACCCGGCTATCTTGGAATTTGAGGGCATTTCCAAGAGTTCCCTGCCATTTAAAGATTTTTAATGGCCCCTCAGATGCCAGTTGCATTTCAGCTGCTATAACTGGGAGGTGCTGAAACCAGCAAAGCCATTTGCTCCATAGTCACGGGGCTAGATTAGGTACGTCGTGGAGTTAGCACTTTGTTCTTCAAGCACAGCCAAAAGTGCCATACCATTTAATTCACTGGAAACTTCCGCGTGAGGTCCATTTCCTGACATTCTCTAAGCGGTTCACAGGTAGCAGGGTAGTGTCTTTCCGTTCACGGATCACTGTCGGCTAATGTTCCCCATGGCACATAATGCGGCCTCTATCATTCGATGAGTGCCTACTATATGCTCAGTAGTCTCTGAGGTGCTCTAAGGGAACTTAAGCATTAGCTATCACCAGAAAAAAAGGATCCATCAAAGTTGTCATTTCTTACTTGTCCTGGTGACTCAACCCAGAAGCAGACCATAGGGTAGCTTCTACATGACCGTCTAGCTAGGATAGGGTTGCTAGATTTGTGAGTGTGCTAAAATTCACATCACATAAAATTCACCATTTTAACCATTTTAAAGTATACAACTCAATGTGCACTGCAAGATTCAGCAAAAAAAAAAAAAAAAGAATGCAGGACAGGCAGTTAAATTTGTATTTCAGATTTTTTAAAATTAAGATAAGTATAGCCCATGCAATATTTGGGACATACTTATACTTAAAAATTATTTTTCTGAAATTTGCATTTAACTGGGTGTCCTGCATTTTATCTGGCAATCCCATGGCAGGGGGACAGGAAGAACACAAACATCAACCACCCAACACAACCAGCCAAAAATGTAGGTAAGTACGACACTGGGTGATACCAATCATAAATATAAAAACAACCAGGCTTGAACCTCTGGCACCCTATCACGGCTGCTCTTCCCAGGGCCCCCACTGCCTCCACCTTGCCAGATCCTGTGCCCACCAACATGGCTGCATCCGACTTGGCCTCCCACAGCACCCCACATAGAAGGCTTTGCTCCTTTTTTTTTTTAAGATTTTATTTATGTATTTGTTTGAGAGAGAGAGATAGGGAGAGAGAGCACAAGCAGGGAGGAGCGTGAGAAGCATGCTCCCTGCTGAGCAGGGAGCCCGATGTGGGGCTTGATCCCAGGACCCCGAGATCATGACGTGAGCCAAAGGCAGATGCTTAACCAACTGAGCCACCCAGGCACCCCAGGCCTTGCTCCTTCTTAAAACGCTCCCATTGGCTTCTTGACACCACATTCCCAAGATTTTCCTCCATTCTCTCTGGTTAGGTCTTGTGGGTTTGTTTGCTTGTTTGTGTTTGTTTTTGTTTTTGAGAGACAGAGAGAGAAAGCACACCCATGCGAGCAGGGGAGGGGCAGAAGGAGAGGGAGAAGCAGGCTTCCTGCTGAGCAGGTAGCCCGATGTGGAGCTCGATCCCAGGACCCCAAGATCATGACCTGAGCCAAAGGCAGATGCTTAACTGACTGAGCCACCCAGGCACCCCAGGCCTTGCTCCTTAAAACGCTCCCACTGGCTTCTTGACACCACATTCCCAAGATTTTCCTCCATTCTCTCTGGTTATGTCTTGTGGGTTTGTTTGCTTGTTTGTGTTTGTGTTTGTTTTTGTTTTTGTTTTTGTTTTTGAGAGACAGAGAAAGCACACCCGTGCAAGCAGGGGAGGGGCAGAGGGAGAGGGAAAGAGAGAGAATCTCAAGCAGGCTCCATGCTCAATGCAGAGCCCGACACAGGGCTCTATCTCACGATCCTGAGATCATGACCTGAGCTGAAATCAAGAGTCAGATGCTTCACCAACTGAACCCCCCAGGCTCCCTGGTTAGGTCTTTTCAAATCCATTCTCCAGATTCCTCTTCCTAAAAATTTGTAAATATTGGACTTTTGTGGGGCTCATCCCTGCACCCTTTCTTCTCTGCATTCTCTCCAGGACTAATCTATTTCAGGGCCAAGGTTTTAAATACCACCCACTTGCTGATGACTCCCAGATCTTTATGCCCAGGGAAGCGGCAGCCAGAGGCCAGCAGGAGGCCACTCACGGATCAGTGTGCAAAAGTCACAGGAGGTACAGGCATGCTGCATCCCAGGTGATAAGCCATGCCAGCACTGCAGTTGGCCAGAGTCCCCTGCTGCAGAGAACGAGGGAGCTCTGCTGGCTACTTGGGTTACAGGGATACTGATATCTGGGTCACCATGGCCATCGCCATAACGTCTGGGCCACTTACAACCGGAACAAGAACCAAGTATTTAATGACGACAGTCTCAAAGTCATCCTCGTGGACTACACAGAGGGCCATGTAGCCACTACCCAAGTGACCATCCTTCCTCTGTGTGTATGCCGAGAGAGCGTGGGCTTTGCAATGCTCAAGGCCAAGGTTCCGGGCCTTGGTGCAGTAGCTGGAGAAGCCCCTCACCCAAATAGCGGCATCTCAATGGGCACTGGTGGGAGCCTGGGATCAGAAAAGAGAGAGAAACATTTGGAAGGACAGGGCCCCCAGGAAAACTGTCCTGGACTGTCGGGGGAGGGAAGACTGTTTCTTCCAAGAATAAATTTCTACTCCTGAAAACACAGGTCTAACTGCCTGCTTCATACACGCAAATACCAATGGTTCGATTTCACTGGCAGACCTCAATTGCGTCTCACACTTAGTATGTCCAAATTGTGCTTGATCGCCAACCGGCCAAAAAAGAAGGCTCCTCTCCCAGGATGGTATTAACATCCACCCAGTTTGCTCAAGCCAAGCGGCCAGACTCTCAGAGGCAACCTCACTTCAGCCTCCCTGTTCCTCCCTCCCTCCCAGAATTCTGTCATTTCTACTTCCAAATAGACCTAGAAGGAGCCCTGACCCTCCTTCCCCATATCCCCACCATCCGCCCAGGCCACGGCCTCTCTGTGCGACTCTAGCCATAGAGCCTCACAGGTCCTGCCACGTCCACGCTCACCCCACCCCCAGCCATTCTCTGCCCAGAAGTCAGAAAACATTTTCAAACATAAATCCTATCACCTCCCTTCCTCAAACCTTTCAGAGCTCCCACCATTGCATCTAGGATAAAATGCAAGCCCCCTACTCTGGCCCCCAAGGCTTGACAACAGACCCCGGCCCACTTCTCCAGTTTTGTCCCTCCACCCTCGACCCCACCCCCACGCCCTGCATCCCAGCCTTCCTTCACTTTACACAGGGTCTTCTTCCCCCCATTCTCCCCATGGCTGACTCCCACCCATCCTTTGGGGCTCCGTTTAAATGTTACCACCTCACGGAGGTCTTTCCTGACCACCCTAAGCAGCCCCTCTCCTTTTGTCTCTACCTTTGCAGGTAGTAATATTATTTGCTAGTTTACTGTTGATTAGCCATCTTCCTCGGCACCTGCACCACAAGACTATCAACGCCAAGGGTAGAGACCTTGCTCATTTGGTTCACTTTTATACACCCAGTGCCTAGCCCAGCACCTGGCACATGGTAGGCATTTGATAAATACTTTGAATGAATACATAAAGCCAAGGAAGAGGTTTATTGTGTAATAATTACAAATTATACCAAAAATCAATAATATAATTTTTCTTTACCTAAAGGGGGTCCTAAATATCAACTAGTCATCTAACACCCTCAGCTAGAGGACATAAGCAACTTATCCAAGGCAAGTGGTAATCCCAGGATACAGGCCCAGTGTCCATCTAACTCTAAAACCCATCAAGACTCTCCACTGCCTTCATGTTCTGTTACAAGAAATTCTCTGAAAGAGCAGCTCAAACCGCGATCCTGTATTCATTCGAAAATTTAACCTGAATTTCTCCATTGGGTACTAATAAATCCTGCCATAATCCCACATCGCAATCTTTGGTGTTCAGGACTGGATTTCACCCAGTGGGAGCAGAGAGCAAAAGCTGAAGCATGGGAGACACCTGCTTTTCGGGTATACCCCAAAACAAATCAGCCACCCTTTAGTCATCGACATGAAGGTGAACTGCATCTTTCCCCAGGATCTTCCATTTAAGTCCAGCTGCACCTTGTCTCAAACCAACTCCTTTTTCATTGCTAGGCACTCACCAGAAATACCCTCATCTGAAAGCCCTGAAGGTACAGAAAGGCACGCCTTTGGAAATGACACCACATAATATCTTCTTATTCTTATTGCCTTGAAGCCTGCCGTCAAGCCCTCCCGTGCTTACGAATCAACAGAGACTGAATCCATGACCTCCTGACAGGACTGCCACATTGCACAACCTCCAAGGGATCCATTCACAATTGTACAATACACAACCTGCACAACTGTACATAGCGGCCCTACCTCTTAAGGCCTGCTTCAGCTCTGTCAAGTTTATGACCACTCTACAATTTGGACATGAGCTAAAAAAAATGTTCTTGTGCCAGAAAATTCAAATTTCCTTTCATCACAAGTGAACAATTACTGGATACATCTATCAAACTCTGCAGTCTGCTAAAGAGGATGGTTATCATACTTCAAGGTTATTTTTTTAATCAATTTCCATCAAAAAAACTTGATATGAAAAAGTAAACTGAAAACAAAGATCATGGTATGATCACTCTCTGGGACATATTTACATACTAAATAAATCAGTCAGGATAACCCATAAGATCTCAATGAAACCAAAATTCTTAAAAATGGAATAAACCCTCTCTTCCTCTTCTATGACTTTTAGTTTTATGGATTTGTGCTTATATTCTACAGCAGATGGTAATGTAGATCTTGTCAGCAGAAAAGACTTTAGCTAGCGACTCAGATCTTGAGCCTGAAATTAGGTTAATGACCGTGGTACCGCTCATGGGCCAAATCTGTAACCTACAAATAACCGAGAGGGATGTGGAATAGACCAGAGGTGTTCAAACTTTTCAAACAAAACCCTTCCATTTCAAGGAAAGGTTTTGTTCTAAAAGTTTGAATTTCAAGTAGAAAGTCAATTGAACAGAATAAAATTCAAACTTTAAGTGGAAATTATAGCTATGGAGGTAAAACTCCATTTGAAGGAAGGAGTCGGTCAGGTAAACCTAACAGACATAAGATCTGAATCAAACTGAACTTCCTTCAGATGAAAGAGTTTTGTTCTGAAAGTTTGAATTTTGGGTGGAAATTCAACTGGACTGAATAAAATTCAAACTTCAAGTGAAAATTATACAGATACAGACACAGATGTAAAATTTCATTTGAAGGGAGGATTTTGTTCTAAAAGTCTGAACACTACTCTTGGATATTGGATATTGGATTCTGCAGTACAGACGTAACATATTAAATATGAAATACATATTGCTGTTATTACGTACCACATTGCATTATATATAATATAGTGTAGGATAGAATAATACACTATAATATCATCTCAAAGCAAGCTGATGAGCTTTGCCTCCTTCTCAATCTCTACACTCATTCCAAGACCTCCTTGGGATGCAGAAGATTCGTGGAACAGGGATGGAAACCATGAATCTGGAAGAAAGAACACCAAAGGGAATATCCAGAACTCGGGTTCTAGTCCAAGCTTTGTACTAACTTGCCCTGTTACCTTCAGCATGAACTGTGGGAGCAGATCTAGGCACCAACACCAGCTTGTGTCACTTAAACTACTACTCTACTACTCTCTCTTATCTATAAAATGGAAACAGTAATCTGCCTCAGGGGATCACACTGCCAATTAAATGGTATCATACCCTTAAGGTGCTCATTGTTTGAATGGCTGTAGTGAGTATTTAATGATCACTAGTTGTGATAATAATTAAGTCATTAGATAAGGTCTATAGGATGGGAAATGTGTTACTGAACGTTGAATACAATGCTAACTGAAAACATTTGCACCAAATTCATTTCGGGTCCTGTTTTGACTAGTTTTATTGTAACTATCATTAGGGATTGTCACCGGTTTTCTTCCTCTCCAGAGACTAGCTAGCTGAAAGCCAAATGTATTCATCTTCACCTTTTGGCTTGTAGGTTCTTTGTAGCATCTCGATTTTCCCCCACAGCAATTAGCTCAGGGTCCTACAGAGTCAGTATTCCATCAGGGTTTCTTAAATGAATGAGAGCTTACCAGTTCTGAAATCCCAATACAACAAAGACCAAGAGCAGTCAAGTCCTTTAATAAATAAAAGAGACCCTCACTTCAGAGCACGTCCAAAATTTAGAAGTACACTGGATCCTTTAAGCCAATTGGCCTTATAATTGACCTCCTGGCTAAGCCTCAAGACAGGCTGTATTTTTTCCAAAACTGGCCACAACATCTCCAGTCCTGCATGCTCTCCTCACCATGAGACTCTTGATATTCTTCCCATAAGATGGAATCTACATGCTCCCTCTCCTTGAATCTGGACAGGCTTCTGACTAAGGCAAAAGTGGTATTGTGTGACCTCCAAAGCTTCCATAAAAGACCACACTGCTTCTTCCTGGTTCTCTTGGGACACTCACTCTTAGAACCCAGCTGCCGGGTTCCTGGGTGGCTCAGTCGGTTAAGCAACTGCCTTCGGCTCAGGTCATGATCCTGGAGTCCCGGGATCGAGTCCCGCATCAGGCTCCCTGCTGAGCAGGGAGTCTGCTTCTCCCTCGGACCCTCCCCCCTCTCATGTACTCTCTCTATCTCATTCTCTCTCTCAAATAAATAAATAAAATATTAAAAAAAAAAAAAAAGAACCCAGCTGCCATGCTATGAGGAAGCCCAAACTAGGCCATACGGAGAGGCCACGTGGCATGGTCCTGTGTGGGTGCTCTGGCCAACAGCCAAACTAAGATCTCAGCTGACAGTCAGCAATAACTGCCATCACATGAGGATGACTCCAGTTGATCCCAACCCCTCCTGCTCCCCACTAGCCATCAATATTCATAGCCTTCAAGTGTTCCCAGGTGAGGGCCCCCAGACATCCAGACATCATGGAGCAGAGATAAGCCATCACTAATGCATCCTGCCTGATTTCCTAAACCACGGAATCTATAACAAAATGCTTGCTTTATGCCAGTAAGTTGGCCTGGTTTGTTATATAGCAATAGGAACAGAAACAGATTTTAATATATATTACAGTAGAGGAATTACTCATAAAATGGAATCATGGCAAAAACCAGGAACAGAACCTAAGCATTGTATATATTGACTAATAAACAAGTCAAAACAAGATTCTAAAACCATACTATTATAGCATATCTTATTCTTCCATCTGTTGAAGTGCACCACACAGAGTAAATATAATAGTAACATTAAAATCACTATCATTTATTGAGTGCTTATTATGTACCAAGCACTACTCCAGGTACTTTACCCATATTAACTCATCCAAACATCAAAATAACTCTATGAACTGGGTACTAGTATTACCCCATTTTACAGATGAGCAAACAAAGCACAGGACTAAATTAACTTGCCCAAGAACACACATCCAGTAAGAGGCAGGGCTGGGATTTGCATCTAGTGATCTGGTTCCAGGATGGGTAATCCTATGCAGTGCACTGGGGATGCTTCTCGAGCCTTATGCCCTGTGAAATATACTATATGCGAAGCAGCTAGCACGGTGCTTGGCACACAGTCAACGCTCAGTGAATATTGCTTCCTTCCTTCCCCAACATTGACATAATTTAGATCGCCACATTTTCTAAAGCAAAAATGATGTCCTTCTAAAGCCAAATGTACACCTCCCACATTTTGCTTCACTCCTTGTTCATCTGACTGATGATTTCTACATTTTCATCCCCTGCCCTGACCTTTTCCCAGAACTTGTAGATTTCACTGTCTACCCAATTTCTCCACTTAGATGTCCAATTAGCCTCTCAAATTTAACACAAACATAATTTAAAGAAAAATCTTGTTTTCACACATACCCTGAAGCTGTTCCCCAGACTTCCCCATCTCAGTGAGAGGCACTGCCTTTCATACGCCCAGAAGTTGAGCCAAAAAGTCCAGAGTCGATAGTGGTTCTGCTCTGCCCTGGCCACATCCCTCAATCCAGCAGCCAATCCGTCCAACTCTTCCGAGTGGATCCTGATTTCCACCACTTCTCCCCACCCTCGCCCCCACAACCTCCCCCCCGCCGCCGTCCAAGCATCCAAGCTGCACAACCGTGTCCTACCCAGCCAGCCCATTCACCACACAGCAGCCAGCGTGACTTCTTTCTAAAAACCAAAGTCAACTCCACCACTCCCTTGCTTAAAGGCCTCCAGAGGATTCCCATCACACCCCAAAGAGCATCCAAACTCCTTCTCTTAGTTCTCCACGTTTTGGCCACTGCCTACCTGCCCCCTCAACCTCAGTTCCCCATCAACACCCTCCAGCAGCCACACCCAGTCTTCCAGTTTTTCCGAGTTACTTCCCACCTCTGGGACTTTGCATTTGCTGTCCCCTCTGGCTGGAACATTCTTGCCCAGATCCTTGCAGGGAAGCTTCTTGTCAATGCTCAGGGCTCTGCTCCACATCACCTCCTCAGAGAGGACTCCCGGCAGAAAGGCTAATCCCCCAGCTGTCACTCAGCAGCCCACCGCCTCACTGTTTCCTTCACAGCTGAAACTGTATCACCAGCTGAAATTGTCTTCTGTACTTATTTGCTTATTTACTATGTGTCATCCCCACTGGAATCTAAACATCTAGAGTATCTGATCTAGTGCATTTTGTTCCTTGCTTCATCTCAGCACTTAGATTGGTGTCTGTTACATCATAGAGGCTCAATAAATACCCGTTGGCTAAAATGAAAGAATCCCTTTACTGGACATAAATCCCTGGCAGTCTGGAACCAGTAATTATTCATCTTCGTATCACAAGTTCTGAGCCCAATGTCTGTCCCAATGTCTGTCTATAGGTAGTGAAAGAAAGAGGGGGGGAGGGGAAGAAAAAAGGAGGGGAGAGAGAAAGAAGGCAAGAAAGACAGGAAGGGAGGTTGGAAACACAGCCACAGCACACCATTGAATTGTTCTGATTTGTGGATTTTATAGATGTAGTCTTACAAATAGTCAAAAATTTAATTCCACATTGGATTGATTTAATCAGTTGTCATTATTGAAAAATAATTACTTAAAATCAAGACTGTTTGAAAAAGTCAGAATGTGTGGATGCTCTTACTATATCTGCCATAATTTAACAAACATTTTTCTGCTAACCAACCAGTCTACCAGACACATCTGTGAACGTGTCTACAATGTAATGTCTCCTAAGCTCAGGGATGTAGGCAAGGGAGTAGAGAAAGAGAAGTTGTCCCAGGAGGAAACAAAAAGGTAGAAATGCAAACCCTGCACCAAACAGCCTGCCCCTCCAGCAGGAAAGACGCCAGGAAACGTTCACAGCTGTACTACCTCTGCTCAGAGCAGAGGAGGTATCTGCACTTCCTTGCACACTTCAGCCCATCCTAGACTCTGGGTGGCACCTCTGGAAACTTTTCCCTCCTCTCCCCGTGCTACATGGCCCAGGTGAGCTGCTGCTGGTCATCCCAGCACCCAGCAGGTGGGTTAGTCTCATTATAACGCCACATAGCCTGAGGGCCAACCTTCCCCCTACCTGGCCCTTCATGTAAAAGTTGCATTTCCCTGGAAGGAAATTCTGGCAAAGATCAAGAATAATGTGGCCTTATGGAATATTACTCAGCCATCAGAAAGGATGAATACCCAACTTTCACATCGACATGGATGGGACTGGAGGAGATTACGCTAAGTGAAACAAGTCAAGCAGAGAAAGTCAATTATCATATGGTTTCCCTTATTTGTGGAGCATAAGGAATACCATGGAGGACATTAGGAGAAGGAAGGGAAAAATGAAGGGGGGGGAAATCAGAGGGGGAGACGAACCATGAGATACTGTGGACTCCGAGAAACAAACTGAGGGTTCTAGAGGGGAGGGGGGTAGGGGGATGGTTTAGCCTGGTGATGGGCATTAAGGAGGAGCTCCTTACTGCATGGAGCCCTGCGTGTTATACAAAAACAATGAATCATGGAACACTACATCAAAAACGAATGATGTAATGTATGGTGATTAACATAATAAAATAAAATTAAAAAAAATAATTTGCCTAGAAAAAAGAAGAAGAATGTGGCCTTTAATATTCAAATGTTTCCCTCAGTTTCACTTGAATGTACCTTCTTTTTGTCCTTTAAAATCACTAGGTGGTTTCTATATTAATCCTTAAAGAGGAACTTTGCTGGGCTCTGCTGTTCATACACTGCCTCGGCTTAAAGCAGGACCCCATCAGCACAACGATAAACGGTCTTGGGAAGGAACAGTTCAGTGAGATGATGAACACATGCTATTAGATTCTCCTGAAGACAACCAACATCTGCCCGATGGTCAGGGCCATGAACTTGCAGCTTTGGACCATGATCAGGATGGGAGAGAGAGACGTAGAATTAGCCTCCCCTGGGAGCTCTGCCCACTGGTGCTGAACTGGAGCTACCTGTCAACCTTTATTAGGAAGAGAGCCACAGGTCTACCCATCCACCCTTCCAGGATCGGCAGAGAATCCAGTAATTAATTGTAGGAGCTGAGAATCAGACAGACGTGGGCTCATGTCACTAGCTATGTGACTTTTAGAGAAAGTACTTAAGCTTGCTAAGCTTCAGTGATCTTAGCTTCAAAATGGCGCTTCGGCAAGATTATTCACCTAAAGTGCCTAGCATAATACCTCGTGTATAGTAAATGGTAAATGTCGACTGCCATAATTATCACTATTATCATCAGTATCATTTATCTATTTTAGTATAAGCCTTGTATTTTATTCATTTTTTATGCCCAGAGCAAAGCAAAGGGTCTGGCACACTGTGGATACTTAAAAGACAATTTTTATTTTGTTTAAGATTTATTTATTATTTATTTGATAGAGAGAGAGAGAACATGGGTGAGAGAGTCTGAAGCAGACTCCTGTGCTGAGTGTGGAGCCCCCGCGGGGCTGATCTCATGACCCTGAGACCATGACCTGAGCTGAAACCAAGAGTCCAACGCGTAAATGACTGAGCCACCCAGGCGCCCCTTAAAGGATAGTTTTTGAAAGAAATCGGTATGGTAGACAGAATGATGGTTCCCTAAAGATTGTCCATGCCCTCATCCCTGGAACCTGTGAAAATATTATCTTATGTAACAAAGGGATTTGGCAGATGTGATTATGTGAAGGCTGTTGACATGGAGAGATTACTCTAGATTATCTGAATGGGCCCTGTGTAAACACAGGGATCCTTATAGGAGGGAGGCAGGGGGAACAGAGGCAGAGAAAAGAATGCGAGGATGGAAGCAAAGGTCAGGGTGCTGCAGCCGTGAGCCACGGAACGTGGGCAGCCTCCAGAAGCTGGAAAGGGCCAGGAGAGGACTCTCCCCTAAAACCTCCAGAAGGAACACAGCCTTGCTGACACCTTGATTTTAGCCCCACAAAGCCAATTCTGAAGTCTGACCTACAGAACCCTACGGTAATAACTTTGACTGTTTTAAGCTCCATCTGGTTCATGGTAATTTGTTACAGCAGCAACCGGAAGCCCGCACAATCCGTGACGGGTGCTGGCTGCTTGCTCGGTGCCAGGCGCTCTGCACCTTTCACATAGGCTCGCATTAAGACTCACAACAGGCCAGGGTGGAGGTTCCACGCTTGCCCCAATTTTACAGACGGAGAAACCAAGGCCCAGGGAAACTAAGCAATTCACACAATAGCCGGAAAAACAGAGGCAGTAGGACTGACCCGCAAAGCACTGTGTGCAAAGAAGAAAACCTTTACAGAGAAAAAACCTTAATAAAAATTCTCACTGATTTTCCTGCAAGGAACAAAGCCCTACACTACAGAGCCACAAGAAAATGACAAAAAAATTTTCTGCAGGTTGTCCAGGTGCTATTTTCAGAGCCAGAGGCAGATCTTTTCATTCACGGAAAAAAGGCACCCACCAAGCAAGTTTGTGCAAAAGCTTCTAGGTCAGTGTCAGGAGCCCAGAAGGAACTGTGCGCTGAAAAGGAGCCCATTTCCTCGGCTGGACGGGTGGTCATCTGCAGCAGAAATGGGCAGCGCCGAGATTATTTTCATTCCCACATGACTTGCATGGACTGTCATTTTCACCAAAAAGTCATGAACAAGCCAAACGCTGCAGAACTGTAAAAAGTGGGAAACTCTCCTTGGCAGGGACACCACAGCTGGCTTTCCCAGGCACAATGATTCTTGAACTATACCCAGGAGCCAGCCTTGAGCATCTGCCCTTACTGCCCACCTCATCCATCATGTGACACCAGGTCTGTTTGCTTTTTACATTGGACTTTCCTGTGAGCTTTTCTTTGAAGAAAGGGTTTCTCTGCCATAAGGTCACATGAAGTGGGGCTTTTCCTTTATCTCGGGATTTACACTGAGACCCCAGAGCTGAAAACTGAGCATTTATTTATGCAGAAATTGCTAAGCTAAGGTCAGACTGGCTCAGACACCACCTGCTGCTTCCAGCCCATGTAAGAGAATTCACTGGAGAAAAGGCGTTTCTTAGAAAAACAAAAACAAAAACAAAAAACACAACATCGGGACCACAGTGGCAAAAAAGCAGCAATGAAACTGCTCAGAGAGATCAGAGTGGTTGGCAGAAGAGGAATGCAGCATCTTGGCCCGCCAGCTGCGTGCTTGCTGAGCTGCAAACTCCATAGATCTGCCTTGCACTGTTCTGGAAAAGAGTGTGAGAGATTTATGAGAACTCAGATCTGCTCCATTAAGTACATAATTCCAGAGTACATGCAGATGGTGCCCCCTGGAAGTGTGCAATGAGCAGAGCCCTGGGAAAATCAGACACAGGTTCCCACAGTTTGGCCTATAATGGCTGTTTGAACACAAAGGACAGCAGTGGAGTGGCCTGCTCCTCCCAAGCTTGGCAGGACCGAGATGCATAATGATTTTTCATGGGCCAAATGGACACAGAGGTGGGGCAAGGGGATAGCTAGCTTAGAGCCTTCATAAAAAGGCCTTCCCCCAAGAAGTCAGTCTACTTGAGCAAAAAAGGCCCACGGTGAGCTCAAGCAGAGCCTGAAGGGACATCACAAGGGACCAGCCAGGGAGGGCACCACTCATGCAGGGGGAAAGTTTAGAGATCTTTGCAGGGGATTGCCAAGAACTCACAAAAGCTCCTGAATACCTGTAAGGCTAGAGAGGACCAGGAAGGACAACAGCTAAGTGGAACATTTTGGCCTTCTCTTCATCCCTCTCCCTGCCACCTGACTCTGGAGGAGCCTGAAGCTGCAAAGCAGGCAGGGAAGGTGTTTGGACCTGGAGAGAAAGAGAACAAACAAGCCCCCCCCCCCACCTTTTCCACTTCTGGTCTGTGGTGTCTCAGGCCGGGCCTGACCTACGGGGAAAGGAGAACTCTGAAGTAGACCAGAGGTTGGTATTTGGGTTTATATTAAACTGGACTTTAGAATACTTGAAAATAATTATTTCTATTTTTGTTTTATTTTACTTGAAAAATGCCTGGAAAAGCTGTAGGGTATTTCTGGGAGATGATCCAGGGTTGGCCTACCAGAACAAATGTGAATGTCACAGTTGAAGGGAAATAAAGCCATATTCTGTTTGCATTCCCAATAAAGTCCGGCCCATTTAATAAACCAATTACACAGTATTTAAAAAAAAAAATGCTTCCAGCATCCCCATGTGCGCTGCCCCCCCCTTGTCCAAACCACCGCGATTCCTTGCCTGTACCTCAGTAACCTCCCATATAGTATCCCTGCTTCCATTCTCATGCCCCCTCTCTCCCTGCCCCACCCATTCTCTCACCACCACCTGTCGGGGCAACAGCCTGACTGTTTATAGAGACACCCCTCCCGCCCAATCTCAGCCCTCGTGTGGGGCTTCAATGGCCTTCGCTCCTAGGCTTCGGGAGTGAAGCACGTGACCCGGGCTAAGCCGATCCACACATCGGATCCCCAAATCCCACTCTGATTGGCTAGAGGATGAGTCGCCGACCCTAGCAAGCCAAGAGAATTTAACCGCAAGACTTCCATCTGAGCCTTGGAGAAAGCAGCTTTCTGTGTCCTGAAGGATGTGAATCTGTAAGGATAAAGCCCTGGAGCCGCTGGCAGCCATCCTAGAACCACCAGGTGGGAACGTGCCTAGGGACAGAGCAATGCCAGATAGGCGAATGAAGAAATGAAGAAATACATCTAATCCTGGATGCATCATCGGAGCTCCAGACTGAGCCCTGCCTGGACTGTTCAGTTACGAGAACCAATAATCCCCTTTTGGGCTGGATCCCATTTGAGCCAGGTTTTCTGTCACCTGCAGTAGAAATCATCCTAACTGATCCATCGGCTGATCCAGTGACTGTGTTTATGCCCATTAGGCTCATGTCTCAATCAATCCAAACTTACAAGTGGCCTCATAGGGCTACTTGGCAAAGGCCCAAAGAGATTCTGATTGGTCTTCAGAGCACCAATTCCAGCAGCATCGTTGCCATTAGGATCAATTCCTGACCTGAAAAAGTACCAGCTTTCTCTGTCTCCACCTAAATTTAACATGCAACTTCAAGGATACTGTCCTGACCTTCCCCTCTTGCTGTCTTAATGATGTTGCCTTCTACCTTTAGAAAACATCGAAATACAATCACTGTTAGCAGCCTCAAATAGGTCGTAAATTTCTCACTGCACTTTCATTAATATTCTAACAGAACAGTCTAATTCTTTTCAATGTATTTCTCATATGTGCTTCTTCATCTGTTTGTTCTTATATTAGAAAATACATAAAAGATGGGGAACAAGCCTCTTTGTAGGCAAAGAGCAGTTAGGAGCTTAATAAATGTTAAACTATTGACAAAGACATGATGACAAGGGTGACAGTGGTGGTGTTACATGCATCATTAGAAGGATGACTTTCTCACAATGTAGAGGAGATATTTCCTCCGAATTAATAAAAATCTACTTTGTTCATTTACCCTCATGAGAAGAAATCAGAAAGGTTTAGGTGGTCAACTGAGCAGGGAGCCCGATGTGGGACTTGATCCTGGGACTCCATTCCCACATTTGAATAGCTACCTGTGGTGTTTGAAAGCTTGGACCCTTTCTTAGAATATGTAAAATTCTTCTTGTCTATTCAATACCTCTAAGCAAAATAACATAGTGATTCTAAATAATGAACCAAACATTTTAAATTTCCTTAAGATATATACGCGATCAAAATCTAAAAGGAATCCATTGAAAGCAGAACATCCCCCACAGATATTAGCCACATAATTAAAATTATTCATCAGCTCCCAGCTATAGACCATGAGCTCACCCCTACAGCAAGCTGATCTTGGTATCAGGGGCTTTACTAAAATACCCATTACTGATTTCTGGAATCTTAGCTATAACAGCACTTCTGTTCTGTGGGGGTCTGATTAGAGTGAAGTAAGAAATTCTTGAACCTCAGCACTTAAGCCACCCGGCTGTCAGTTACTTCCCTGGGTCTGGAGGGCATCTTCCCCCTCCCAACCTTGTGCAGTCCGTGCACCTGGGCTACAGCACACAGGGACATGACTTAAGACATTGGTGGAATTCTGCTTACTGGCCCTAATACTGGATTCTGATGCTACTGTATGTAATTGTCCATGTACTGCTCCGACCCTGGTGGGCTTCTGGGATCTCTGATGATTGGACACAACGTCCCTGCACATTCTGAGACTGTGGGATGTCCAGCAGGATGTTGAAAATGGAGAGGAGGGACGCCTGGGTGGCTCAGTTGGTTAAGCAACTGCCCTCAGCTCAGGTCATGATCCTGGAGTCCCAGGATCAAGTCCCACATCGGGCTCCCTGCTCAGCAGGGAGTCTGCTTCTCCCTCTGGCCCTCCCCCTTCTCATGCTCTCTCTCTCTCATTCTCTCTTTCAAATAAATAAATAAAATCTTTTAAAAAAGAAAGAAAGAAACAAGAAAGAAGAAAGAAAGAAAAGAAAGAAAGAAAGAAAGAAAGAAAGAAAGAAAGAAAGAAAGAAAGAAAGAAAGAAAGAAAGAAAGAAAGAAAGAAAAGAAAGAAAGAAAGAAAGAAAATGGAGTGGACTTTGATGATTCAAAGCTGAATCCTGCTTCTGGGACATACTAACTGTATGAAGCTGGGCAAGTTATTTACCTTCTCTGAGCCCCGGGTTCACACATAAAACAAGGGAGATAATGATGCTCAATGAATATTTATCTTGCAGGGGTTTTCTTTTTTTAAGTGACATACTTGACTCAAAACCACAATAAGATATCACCTCACACTGTTAGAATGTCTGTTATCAAAAAGTCAACAGATTACAAATGTTGAGGCTGTGGAGAAAAGGGAACCCTTGTGCACCGCTGGTGGGAATGTAAATCAATGCAGCCACCTTGGAAAACAGTATGGAGATTCCCCAAGAAAGTAAAAATAGAACTACTATATGACCCAGCAATCACACCCACCCACCCCTGGGTATATCCCCAAAGGAAATGAAATCACTATCTTGCAGCATTATTCACAATAGCCATGGTATGGAAACAACCTAAGCGTCCATCAATGGATAAATAGATAAAGAAAATGTGATTTACAGATATACGGGTATATAGATACGCACACAATGGAATACTAGTCAGTCTTTAAAAAGAAGGATATTCTGCCATTTGCAACAACATGGATGAAACTAGAAAGCATTATGCTAAGTGAAATAAGCCAGAGAAAGAGAAATATTGCATGGTATCACTTATATGTGGAATCTTTTCTTAAAAAAGTCAAACTCAAAACAGAGTAGAATGGTAGTTGTCAGAGCAGAGGCTAGAGGAGATAGGCAGACACTAGCAAAAGGTTATAAGATAAGTAAGGTCTGAGGATCTAATGGATAACATGGTGACTGCAGTCGATCATACTATATTGCGCAGCTGAAATTTACTAAGAAATTAGAACTTAAGTGTTCTTACCAAAAAAAAAAAAGGTAAATATGTGAGGTGATGGATGTCTCAATTAACTCATTAGTGGAAATCTTTTCACAACGAATACATAGGTCAAATCACCACATTGTGCACTTTAAATATATTTACGATTTAAATATATTCCAATTTTATTTGTCAATTATAATTAACAAAGTTCAATAAAGCTGAAAAATGGTGTTTTTGAAATGGGCAAAAGTAGGACACTCAATAAGTGGATGGCGCCATCACTGTAACTTCGTTGTTCACGTTATCACCAGGTCCTCACACTGATGCTACTCTCCATTCTCTGACAATATAGTGCTAATGCCATTCATTTCTCATCCTTCCTGCTCCGCTCTACTGTCTGGCAGAGTCACACTGCCTGAATTTATGCAGCAGAGCAGAGAGGCAGAGAAGATGCAAAGAGGTGAGGCTTTAGAGAATTTCTGTCCACCCTGCTGTCACTGCCTATAAAGCTTGAACCACTTGCTCTCGGTCTGCCTTCTGACCAACTTTTCTCCTAATCTGGACATCTGGGCATCTGAGTTCTGGCATCCCTGGACCAACCCCAGTGCCTAAAACTAGAGGCTTAACGTTGGTATTGAACCCCAAATGGGGCCATAATATGGGTCAAAGCATGGTACCAATAATAGTATTGTGCACATATTTCCTATAAAATACAATCCATCATCAATTACAAAATGCATCATCATTTTATGTACTTCCAGAAAATTAATATTGCCAACTAAATGATTATATATCATTGGTAGAAAGACACATTCTGATTTCAGATGTGTAATGAGAATAATGCATCTTAGAATTAATGTAGTACAATAGAACATTTCCCTTGGGAAACAGTTAAAAGTACATGGTTCTTATTCTTATGTGCAAGAGTCCTGCACAGAGCCTGGCAGACAGTACATAAATATTTGTTAAATGAATAAATAGATACATGAAGGAATGCATTCCTTTACGGCCACATTATAACGAGGTTCTGTCATTTAAAAAGAAAATTTGATGCAGGAAGAAAATCATGCTAAAAGTTAAATACATCATTTCACCAAACCTTCCATTTATTCATTTAAAAGAATAAACTTCACTCTGAACATTTCGTACATGTGTTGCCTCTTCAGCAAAATGGAAACCTAGATACGGTAACAGATTCCAAAAGTTTCGTGTCTACCTAATAGCCAGTCTTCAGGTAGACACTATTTTTAAGTGTGCAGTATCTGGGACCATAAAATGTAAGGTGCCCCTTCAGAAGCATCTGGCAGCATCCACAGGGCACACTCACTTTGGGTTCCTATTAGCTAGGAGACAGCGCTGGCGTCTTTGATAACTGGGAACACGGATCTGCCTAACAGAGCCTTCTCCCTTCTTTTGTACCCCTAAATTGGCTATAGATTTGCTGGAACTATGATGGGGATGCAGGCGAGTGAGTCACAGTCCCCAAAGAAGTTCCCGTTAGAAGAATTCGCCTCCACTTCCTGCCCAGAGCAGCTTTGCCCTCTTCGTTGCAATTAAAAATTGGTGCGTTTCACCTCAGATACTACAGAGCTAGGCATTATATAAAATAGATAAAAGAACAAGAAGTATACGAGCAGAAACTAAATGAAAATAGATGGATTTTGGAGATTCATAAATGTAGATGGTGCTCCAGGAAAATTTCAGGGAACAGGTGCCACGGTCAACAAAGGACCATCCTTCTCTTTGCTGTGCAGTGGCAAGTCACATTTCGGATCCCCCTCTTTTTAAGTCTTCGTCTGCTGTTTGCTTAAAAGTATTCAAATTAGATTCCTCTCTGTGTAGAAGCTGAACTGCATCCACAGCTACTGGATGTCACGTCCATATCAAGTGGAAAACAGGAGTTGGAATAGAAGAATCCTGTTATGTAAGTGTCCCTCCGTAGAGGGATATTGCAGGGGAAAGGACTATGGGTAAAAACAAGTCACTCAAATGACTTTTCACAGTATACTGTAGGCCAGTTTCCCAGGACATGGTACCCTTGTACAAGTCAAGAACAATAATGTCCATTTTCAGTGCAACATAAATGCCTCTGGAGCTTGCAAGTCCACATGGAAATTATACAGCTATTTATCCTTGTGTATAATTAAAGACAAAATAAAAGGAATTAACAGAGCCTGGACTGCTTCTGCTCCTTCCCAGCAAGAAAATTACCTGTAAGATGCCTGCTCACCCTCACCCACATATGCTAGAACTACAACCATTATCTTATTTCCCCTACATACAATCAACATTCCCCAGTATTCCATACCTCCTGGATGACACCACTCTCTTCTTGTAATTTAAGGGAAAGGACTGACTCCACTGTGCTGCTGGTGGCTGGTCTCTCCCCAGACTTCTGCACTGACCCTCTGTTTAGATCTTTCTTCTTCACTCCCTCATTGGTCCCTCTAGCCCAGAACTCTGTCATGTGACCATTCAGGATCTCATTATTCATCACCCAGATTACCCTGATAGTCCCCAGCTTGCTATTCTTCATCATCATCCACTGGATGTGGATTCATATCCATTAGTGGTTTCATAAAGTGCAACACATCCCATGTCATAGCCGTCAAGGTCTCGATTGCCTATGGAAAGAAATCCACACTCAGCCCAGAGTCTAGAGTGTCCACAAGATCCCAGCCTTCTTTTCCACCTTCATCTTCCCACATTGCCACAGGACAACTGGATACTTGCTCTTCTTCCAAGCAAGGGCCTCCGTTTCCCTCTTTGGTGCCTTGTGGATGTCCTTCCCTCTGCTGGACCCTCTCCATCAATGCCTTTTATATCATTTCATCCTTCAAAGTCCATCTGAAATGCCAGGTCTTCCAGAAAGCCTTCTGTGGTCCCCAGAGCTGGCTATGAACTCATCCTCTCTCCTAAGCCCTGAGCATACACTCACTCACCGCATCTCTCTTGAGGTCCTCACCCCATTCTGCTCCCCACCCTCCCACTCACCCCCACCACTTCACCCTTCATTTTCTGGTATATCACTCACTCAAACACTGTACTCTCCTTCATATCTGCAAAAGCATCATGGAGTCTATGGCAAGGACTTGCTGAAGTGAACTGGAATTAAGGAGAGCTTACCAGCCCCGATTCTATAGATGAAGTTCACTCCACTGCCCAGGACAGAGCTGCTGTCCAATGACATAATGAGAGCTGCTCCAACAGCTGGAATTGGCCTCATCAAGCCTACATCTCACCTTCTTACCAGTGTGCCATTCTCCCGCTGCCTTGCTCCAAATCCATTAAAACAAAGACTGCATATACTTCCTATTTTCATCTCCTCTGGCACAGTGGTTTGTACATGGTAAGTACTTAATGAATGCAGCTGAACCCATTTACTCAATTCATCATGTCACAACCAGAGAGCTATAACAGTGCTCTGAGTGTTCCCAAGAGTGTAGTACAGGACCCATTGGTGGTACACAAGATGGCATTAGGTGACACGCAGATGAAACATTTTTTAATGGCCGTGCGCTTATTTTAATGAGCACCAGGCAAAACAGAAGTACTGCAGAATACCTAGGATTTCATAGATACCATTGCTTAGGGTAAGGCTAAATTTATTTCAGTTTTTAAAAGAAGGGGTCAATTTAAAGAAAAATAGGAACTAAATAGTGGGTAGATATTGCTTAAGGCAAAGCTAAATTTATTTAAGTTTTTTTTTTTAAAGATCTTATTTATTTATTTGACAGAGAGAGACACAGCGAGAGCAGGAACACAAGCAGGGGGAGTGGGAGAAGCAGGGAGAAGCAGGTCTCCTGCTGAGCAGGGAGCCCGATGTGGGACTCGATCCCAGGACCCTGGGATCATGACCTGAGCCGAAGGCAGACGCTTAACGACTGAGCCACCCAGGCGCCCTAAATTTATTTAAGTTTTATTTAAAGATTTTATTTATTTATTTGTCAGAGAGAGAGAGAGAAACAGAGAGCGAGCACAAGCAGGGGGAGGGGCAGAGGGAGAAGCAGGCTCCCCGCTGAGCAGGGAGCCTGATGTGGGGCTCTATCCTAGGACCCCAGGATCATGACCTGAGCCAAAGGCAGCTGCTTAACCGACTGAGCCACCCAGGCGTCCCTATTTAAGTTTTTAAAAGTTAAATCAACTTAAAGAAAATAAGCAAATTAAGTAGTGTTATAGGGTGTATCTCAATATGGCCACAAACATTTTAAAGCAAAGGTGGCACAGGAAAGGCTGATGTTTAGAAACCTTGCCCTAACTAGTATTTCCAGTTTGAATCTGGTTTGCTCTCAAATGCCCCACACCTACTGCAAGATTTATCCTTTATAAACATCCCTTCATGTCACATCAGGTCTGGGAAACCCCAAGTAGCTCCACACAACCAGCCCACATCTCACTTCCTCCGCTGACAGTTATTTCTCTAATCCTCTTTCCAAGCCCTCCTCTGATTCCTGGGCAGGGGGCTCCACCCTTTCTGCCCCTTGGGCAAATCATGCAAATGGGCCAGCTTGCCTGTGCCTAAACTATTCTCCCTCCCCTTTCCTTCCACCAGTCCATGCACATTCCTGCCCCTAAATAATGGAAGTTCAAAACCATCTGCTCCTTCCATTTCTTATTCCAATACATCTTGTATGCACATTCTTCATCCACTCAATTAACAGGTTTTACCTGCGATCTTGCTTTCGTCCACAGGCATGTTTCAGCACCCCAATCAGAATGTGAACTTAGCAAGAACTCAGCAAGGGCAAAGACGATGTCCTTGATGTTCTGTGAAGTCTCCATCAGCCTACAAGTGTGCCGAGCATGTGTCTCATCATGGAATAAACCGAAACCAACACATCCAGAAGGCATCGAACACCGGGTGCTCTACTTGCATGTCAAACATGAACTCGGTTCCAGATAGCTCACCCACAGCATCATCCAAGTGGGATTCTTACTGCACTCATCCCAAAGACCAAGCTTTAACAGTTTTCCTGCATAATGAACCTGGATTTATCATTAGAACTCATCCTTCAGGGTATATTAATAAAGAAATCACTCAATCTGGGTTCATCACTAACACTTTTACAGAACTCATCTATCCTGGGTCACCTGGGTGGCTCAGTTGGTTGGGCGTCCAACTCTTAATCTCGGCTCAGGTCTTGATCTCGGGGTCATGAGTTCAAGCCCCACATTGGGTTCCAGGCTGGGCATGGAGCGTACTTTAAAAAAAAAAAAAAAAGAACTCATCTGTCCCTTCAAAAGATTTGATGGAATCCAAAATTCAGAAGGCTGTTGGTCTCAAAATTAATTTTACTTATCATGATTTCAAAATAAATAAAAATCACCTATCCTACATTATACTTCTCTTTCTCAATCTGTTAAGAGGTAATTCAGTATTTCAATCATCATCTGAGGAAATATAGTCCAGTTGTTCATAAACCTGGACTTTGGTTCTACTCAGACCTGGGTTAGACACTCAACTGTACCATTTGCCGGCTCCAGGACCTTGGCAAAATTCATTCACTCACACAGCGAACATTAATTGAAAGCTACAGTGTGCCAGGCACTGTGCCTGAGCTCCCTAAGCCTCATTGTTCTCCTGTGTAAAATGGGAATGATGACATTCCCCAACAACAGACACACTGCCAGGATTAAATAAGATAATGTATGCAAAATGCCTGCCCCTCTGCCAGCTCAGTATTAATGAATAGTAACAATAAACATTAGTTGTCATTGTCCTTACCACATCATCATCGTGGTCTTCTTCAGTCTTTGTAGAGCATTTAACTTTGGCAATGAAGGTTCCCTTCTTAAAACTCTCTCTTCCCTTGATTTCATGGAGATGTCATCTTAGAGTTTTAAATTTATTAATTTAGTTTTAGCTTACTAATAAACAAAAAACATTTTCAGTGAGTGACAGGCAAGTTGCAGACAATGACAACAGTGTGCTGACAGAGTGTGACCTGCGCAAGTGGGTGGACAGAAAAGCATCTCTGAGAGACTGTGGACTCTGAGAAACAAACGAAGGGTTCTAGAGGGGAGGGGGGCGGGGGGATGGGTTAGGCTGGTGATGGGTATTAAAGAGGGCACGTACTGAATGGAGCACTGGGTGTTATACGCAAACAATGAAGCATGGATCACTACATCAAAAACTAATGATGTAATGTATGGTGGCTAACATAACATAATAAAATAAAATTTAAAAAAAGAAAAGAAAAGAAAAGCATCTCTGAGGAGATGACATTTGGACCAAGGTGTCAGAGGTGAGGAGGAACAAGTCACATGAAGATCCAATGGGAGAGAATTTCAGGAGAATAAAAGGTCCTACAGAGGCTAAGATAAGAAGGGACTGGTTTATTCAAGTAACAGAAATAAGCCTAGGGGTGCCTGGGTGACTCAGTTGGTTAAGCATTGGTTAACGTCTGACTTTGGCTCAGGTCATGATCTCAGGGGGATCTCAGTGGTTTGAATCCCTCACTGGACTCTTCACTCAGCAGGGAATCTGCTTCTCCTTCTGCCCCTCCCCCTGCTTGCATGGGCATGGGCTCGCTCTCTCTCTCTTTTTCTCTCTCTCAAATAAATAAATAAAATCTTTAAATAAAGAAATAAACCTAGGGAGGGCTAGACTCTAGATGAGGTTTAGAGAGGAAGTAAGCAACAGCCCTCACACGGGGCTTTGCAAGCAAGCATCAGAGGCTCACAGTTAATGCCAAGGGGACAGGGGCACTATTTGTGAATTGTAACCTGTGGGTATGATAGGATCTGATTTACATGTTTAAAGATCATTTTGGTTGCCCTGTGAGGAACGGATTATGGAGAACAGGAGGGAAAGCAATAAAAAGGCTATGTCAGCCATCCAGCTAAGAAGATGCATCGGACTAGAGTGGCAGGAATATATCCTGGGTATGTTTTAGAGGTCACAGTTGGCATGACTTATTGATGAATGGATGTGAAGTGTCAAGGGGCAGAAAAGAAAGGACTCACCCATGCAACATGCCTAGATTTTTGTTTGAGCAATTATATCTATCCATGGTGGTGCCATTTATTGAGAAGAGGAAATCTTGGGGAGAAGCAGGTTTGGGATGGAAGTCCACAGTCCTGTTTCAATCTTTGGAGCTGGAACGGGCCATTAGACAGGTGAGCAGAAACGTCAAGGGGGCAGGTGGATGTGCAAATTTGGAGATACACAGTTGGGAGGTGCTAGGGCTGCTGACATCACTGAGGGAGAACCACAGACAGAGACCACAGGGACAAGTCCAAGTGCTTGGGCATGCCGCCATTTGGAAGGAGAGCACCAGAGAAGGAGCCAACAGGAAAGTGAGGAGCAGCCATGACAACTGAAGGAAAACCTCCAAGGAAATAATGTCACAAAGCAAGCAATAGAAGTGAAATGCTTTAAGAAGGAAGAAGCGGTCAACTGTTTGAATGGCCTCAAGGTGTCAAGGAAGATGCAGCTGATGCTGCCCCTCTCCCCACCTTGCCAACACACCCAGTTTCAAGCATATGTTGGTTAAACGGCAACATGTTTAAAGAACATGGGCCCCAGTCACAAGTTCAGGTAGTAATTCTTAATTGGTCCAAGCCAATAATGATAATACCATTCCCCTTTAACACTGACTGGTTTAGGGTTTGTTTTAAGGAGAAGTATGCTATAGGGCTCCTAGGGGGGAAAAGTCCTCCCTGATGAAAAGAGAAATATAAGGAAAAGCCCCTTCACTTCCCTCCCTGCGTTTAGATAACATAATGCTTGCTGGAGCTTCTGCAGCCCTCTTGCCACCATCCGGGGAGCATTTGCCAATGTTATGAAGGGAGGCAGGGCGGAAAGCTGGACAAACCCGGGTCCTTGATGGCATTACAAAACAGCTCAGCCAACAATGGCAGCCCCTTGTTCAGTGAGAAATAACTCACTTAATAGTAAATGTCCTTGCTGTCTAAGCTTCTTTGAATGGGACATTCTGCCACATGCAGCTAAAGCATCCTAATTGATAATTAAGATACAAGAACAGACAATGGAGTGCAATGGCTACTGGTGACCTGTCAGAACAGCCCCTGTGAAGAGAGGTGGTGGGGCGGGAAAGTAGAGACCATGATTCCAGACAACTCTTTCCAGACATTTGGCTGTGAAGGGCGTAAAGGAATTAGGTGGTGGCCACAGGAAATGTGGAACAAGGGGATGCTGGAAGATCCTGAAGTGAGTTCACACACTAGTGGGAAGATTCAAGTAGATGGGGAGAGGGTGATGGTTTGGGAGAAGGGAGGAGACCAAAAGAGCATACGTGGTGGGGTCCCCAGCATACATGGGAGGAGCAGACGCACTTCATCCATTAAGGAATAAAGGCGGGGCAGTGAGTGCAGATGTAGGTAGTCTGGCAGAGTTGGGGTGGGGGGAAGTGAGGTCGTTCTGACCAATTACTTCCTTTTTTCTGTGATGTAGGAAACTCTCAAAATGTCTCTCAAGACTATCTAAAACTCTCCCCCCACTGAGAATTCCATCCTGAGTTACTCTCAACTCCTTCCTCCATATTCCCACAGAACTGTGTCTCTCTCCTCTGGAGTATGTATTCATCTAGCGTCATAGTTTTAATCCCCCTTGCCACCAGTATGGAAACTCCTTAAGAGCAAAGAACATCTAGGGCACCCAGGTGGCGCAGTTGGTTGTTGGTTAAGCATCCAACTCTTGGTTTTGGTTCAGGTCACAATCTCAGGGTCCTGGGACCGAGCTCTGCACTGGGCTCCACACCCAGTGTGGAGTCTGCTTGAGATTCTCTCTCTCTCTCTCTCTCTCTCTGCCCCTTCCACTCATGCTGTATGTCTCTCTCTATCTCTAAAGTAAATAAATAAAACCTTTTAAAAGGGGGGGGCAAAGAACATCTAATTAATATCTCAGAACCCATCACAGAGCCTGGCACATGTGTTTAATAAATATACTGAATTGAAATAAAGTCTTCATGTGCTGGATTGAAAAAGACAGTCGGCCCTTATTCACAATTCCACATATGCAAATTCTTCTACTTGCTAAAATTTATTTGTAACCCAGAAACAATACTCACAGGACTTTCACAGTCACTTGCGGACATGTGTAGAGCAGCAAAACATCTCAGTCATCGACACACACGTTCCCAGCTGCGGTCGAACAAAGCCACGCTCTGCCTTCCTGTTGTGGCTCTGATACTGTAAGCAAGTGTCCTTTTCGTGATCTATTTAGTGCCATATTTTTCACATATTTTTGCTTTTTGTTGGTCATTTCATTGTTTAAAATAGCACTCAAGCATGGTGCTGAAGTGCTTTCTAGTGCTCCTAAGTGCAAGGTTGTGATTGCTTTATGGAGAAAATATGTGTGCTAGGTAAGCCTCCAGCAGGCACAAGCTACAGTGCTGTTGCCGTGGGTTCAATGTTAATGAATCGGCAATATTTATTACATAAAATGTCTTTAAACAGAAACACACATAAAACGAGGTTATGTAGTGATCAGTGGATAAAAATGTGGTGACCAGGGGCTCTCAGGAACCTAACCCTGTCTTTCCTCTAGAAGCAACAGTTCCATATTCACTAACTCAGCATCCGCAGAGACTTTATAGGACATAACCTCTGCAAATAATAAGAATCAACTGTACTCCATTTTGCCATCTTCCGAGAAGGAGAATTATGGAAACAGAATGGTTTGATGAGGCTGAGATGAGTCTCATCAAGCCTTAACCTCTCTTTTCATGCTTTATGGATTACTCATCAGCACCAGGATTTGTGCTGAAGATGTCTTGCAGAAAAAGCTGCTGATTAGCTGTAAATCGTATCCCCTGAGAGCCACTAGCCTGTGGGGGGGGGGGAGGGGCAATGTACGGAACCCTCTCAAAGCTAGTGGGGTGCGAAATAAGGCAGAGAAGCAAGGGAAGGGTGAAGCTTTACCATATGTCTTAATGTGGTTTCCCCAGAAGCTGATCCTAAGATAAGGACGTTAACACTGTAGTTATTTGGAAGGTAAAGAAAGCACTGGTGGGGGAGGGGGGGCGTGGAAAAGAGAGAGGAGATTGGAAAGCAGCCAAGATAACCAATAAAAGGTGCAATATCAAGCTAATTTTCACTGGGGGGATAATGGAATTTTTCCCATTGGAGAAACTAAGACTCCATGCAAAACATATTCCTGAGTTATCCCACCCAAGGCTGAGGGAACTGGGGTATTTATACATCATCTCTCATCAGTCATCGGTTGAGGAATGCTCTTGGGATGTGCACTTTCTGCCTTCCATGGAAGCAGCAAAGGAGGCAATGTCAAGAAAACAGGAGAAGATGCAAGAAATGGCAGTCAGAAGTCAGCCATTTTGCACTGAAGGGGTAAGAGTGCAGGGGTAAGGATGGGCCCTGGCATGTCTGCTACGCCATACAGGGCTGACACTGAGGGTCTCACATTAACGAGACCAGGAATGGGCCACTTCCATGAGAAACCTACAAAACAAGCAGGTAACCATTACCTAAGTCCTGGGGTCTTCATGTACTTTCAGCTAATTAACTAATTCATAGACCAATGCCCACTAGTTTTAAGTCAAAATAAGGTTTAATGATGTTTCTAAAGGAATCTAGAGGCAGTACATAAGGTTATTTTCCTTCTTTGGTAGAAGCAAGATGGAAATCTGATTTGCATTTTTAATGATCAAATGGGGCCTCTTCCCTAAAATAGCATGTGAGAAAACAGCAGGACAGAAGCAGTTTTTGGAAAATCTACAGAATCTAGCACTCCATAGGATATGCTGACTCACCATCATTGACTAGGTAGGTCCCCCATGAACATGCAATGAGGACACACATGCCTGCCCAAGAGCCAGCTGGTGCTGGGTCTTCCCTTCCACAAGCACTGATGCCCACCACCTCCAACGCTGTCACAGAAACTGAGGAATGTACACTGCAACTTATGTCTCAGGAAAAGTCCTGGGGTCAGGAGAGGGAAGCCAGTTCACACCTCGAAGTGGTCAATTACAAGCTATTATTAAAGATAAGGCAAGAACGACATTTCCTCTTTCACATCGGGTGAGTGGACTGCTAGGCTTTGAACACAGAAAATATATTTCTCTCTTCATCTTGATTTCTACAGCTTTCACAGTTCACGCCACAACCCTTGAGAAATGGACAAAAGAACTAGACTTCATAAAGATAAAAAGCTTCTGCACAGCAAAGGAAACAGTCAACAAAACTGGAAGGCAATGTATGGAATGGGAAAAGATATTTGCAAATGTCTTATCAGATAAAGGGCTAGTATCCAAAATCTATAAAGAACTTATCAAAATCAACACCCAAAAAACAAAAAATCCAGTCAAGAAATGGGCAAAAGACACGAACAGACACTTCCCCAAAGACATCCAAATGGCCAACAGACACATGAAAAAATGCTCAACATCACTCGGCATCAGGGAAATACAAATCAAAACCTCAGTGAGATACCACCTCACACCAGTCAGAATGGCTAAAAGGAACAACCCAAGAAACAACAGATGTTGGTGAGGATGTGGAGAAAGGGGAACCCTCTTACACTGTTGGTGGGAATGAAAACTGGTACAGCCCCTGTGGAAAACAGTCTGAAGATTCCTCAAAAAGTTAAAAATAGAGCTACCCTACAACCCAGGAATTACACTACTAGGTAATTATCCAAAAGATACAAACATAGTGATTCGAAGGGGCACATGCAACCCAATGTTCATAGCAGCAATGTCCACAATAGCCAAATGATGGAAAGAGCCCAGATGTCCATCAACAGATGAATGGATAAAGACAATGTGGTATATGTCTACAATGGAATATTACTCAGCCATCAAAAAGCATGAAAACTTGCCATCTGCAACAACATGGATGGAACTAGTAGGTATTATACTAAGTGAAATAAGGCAGTCAGAGAAAGACAAATACCATATGATTTCACTCATATCTGGAATTTAAGAAACAAAACAGATGAACACAGGGGAAAGGGAGGAAAAATAAAATAAGATGAAAATAGAAAGGGAGGCAAACCACAAAAGACTCTGAACTCTAGGAAACAAACAAAGTTGCTAGAGGAGAGATGGGTGGGGGAAGGGATAACTGGGTGATGGGCATTAAGGAGGGCACTGGATGTAATGAGCATTGGGTGTTATATGCAACTGATGAATCACTAAATTCTACCCCTGAAACTAATAGTATAGTATATGTTAACTAAATTGAATGTAAACAAAGAATTAAAAAATAAAAAGACTTAGACTGGCCAACGTAAATCACAGAAGCCACCTGTGGGTATGCAGCCATGAAACCAGATCCTCCTCCAGGAGGTAGATGGAGAATATCAGAGTCCAGTGAGCAGGGACTCCCTCAACCATGAAGGAAGAGGGGCCAGGAAAAGGGCCAGGTCTGAGGCCCAGGTAACCCGCACCTAGAGGGACACACTGCTTTACCTGGACGTGGTGCTCAACATGACGCAGAGGCCTGATCAGAGGCCAGCAAATGGCCTTGGAACCCACACAGACCTGGGCGCAAGCCCCAGCTCAAGCACTTTCGAGTGGCGGCAGCCATGAGCGGCTCCATACACTTTCTCAGCTTGGGTTTCCCCATCTTCCAAATGGCGCTGACACTACCTGTCTCGTTGTTGTCCATTTCTTCATTCAGAAGTAGATACGGATGCTACAAAATGAGTGAGCCTTGAGAACATTATACTAAGTGAAAGAAGCCAGTCACAAAAAGCCACATGTTGAAACGTGACACACCAGCCCGCTTGGAGGGGTTTCGGACAGAAGGGAAAGGAGCAGCGCCGCGTCGTCCGCCTCCCAGCGCGCCGCAGGCACTTCTCCCCGGCCTCCCCGAACTCTCCCGTGACCTCTGCGCGCCCTCAGGCCGCCCTCCCCGCCGCGGGATCCGGACAACTTCAGGGGTGGGGTGCAAAGAAAGTTTGCGGCTGCTGCCGCCGGCCTCCTGCCTCTCAGCCTAGGAGGCTCGCCGCCCGCACCCGCCCGCTCAGCCTTGCCAGGGACCGCATCCCGCCCGGAGACCGCCACCATGAACAAGCTGTACATCGGCAACCTCAACGAGAGCGTGACCCCCGCGGACTTGGAGAAAGTGTTTGCGGAGCACAAGATCTACAGCGGCCAGTTCTTGGTCAAGTCCGGCTATGCCTTCGTGGACTGCCCCAATGAGCACTGGGCGATGAAAGCCATCGAAACTTTCTCCGGGAAAGTCGAATTGCAAGGAAAACGCCTAGAGATTGAACACCCAGTCCCCAAAAAACAAAGGAGTCAGAAAACTCAGATTTGAAACATCCCACCCCAGCTCCGTTGGGAAGTGCTGGACAGCCTGCTTGCTCAGTACGGTACAGGGGAGAACTGCGAGCAAGTGAACACCGAGAGTGAGACTGTGGTGGTGAATGTCACCTATTCCAACCGGGAACAGACCAGGCAAGCCATCATGAAGCTGAATGGCCACCAGCTGGAGAACCACGCCTTAAAAGTCTCCTACATTCCTGATGAGCAGATAGCACAGGGTCCTGAGAATGGGCGCCGTGGAGGCTTTGGCTCTCGGGGTCAGCCCCGCCAGGGCTCCCCTGTGGCAGCGGGGGCCCCAGCCAAGCAGCAGCAAGTGGATATCCCCCTGCGGCTCCTGGTCCCAACCCAGTATGTGGGTGCCATCATTGGCAAAGAGGGGGCCACCATCCGAAACATCACGAAACAGACCCAGTCCAAGATAGATGTGCACAGGAAGGAGAATGCAGGCACTGCGCAGAAGACCATCAGCGTCCACTCGACCCCTGAGGGCTGCTCATCTGCGTGTAAGATGATCTTGGAGATTATGCATAAGGAGGCAAAGGACACCAAAACGGCCGACGAGGTTCCCCTGGAGATCCTGGCCCATAATAACTTTGTGGGGTGTCTCATTGGCAAGGAAGGGCGTAACCTGAAGAAGGTGGAACAGGACACAGAGACAAAGATCACCATCTCCTCGCTGCAGGACCTCACCCTCTATAACCCCAAGAGGACCATCACTGTGAAGGGGGCCATTGAGAACTGCTGCAGGGCGGAGCAGGAGATCATGAAGAAAGTTCGGGAGGCCTACGAGAATGACGTGGCTGCCATGAGTCTGCAGTCACACCTCATCCCCGGCCTGAACTTGACGGCTGTAGGTCTGTTTCCAGCCTCGTCCAGTGCGGTCCCGCCACCTCCCAGCAGCGTCACTGGGGCTGCTCCCTACAGCTCCTTTATGCAGGCTCCGGAGCAAGAGATGGTGCAGGTGTTCATCCCGGCGCAGGCAGTGGGTGCTATCATCGGGAAGAAGGGACAGCACATCAAACAGCTCTCCCGCTTCGCCAGTGCCTCCATTAAGATTGCTCCTCCTGAAACTCCTGACTCCAAAGTTCGTATGGTCATCATCACTGGACCCCCAGAGGCCCAATTTAAGGGTCAGGGAAGAATTTATGGAAAACTCAAGGAGGAGAACTTCTTTGGTCCCAAGGAGGAAGTAAAGCTGGAGACCCACATCCGGGTGCCGGCATCAGCTGCCGGCAGGGTCATTGGCAAAGGCGGCAAAACAGTGAATGAGTTGCAGAATTTGACAGCAGCCGAGGTGGTGGTGCCAAGAGACCAGACCCCGGATGAAAATGACCAGGTCATCGTCAAGATCATCGGACATTTTTATGCCAGCCAGATGGCCCAGAGGAAAATACGAGACATCCTGGCCCAAGTTAAACAGCTGCACCAAAAGGGACAGAGTAACCAGGCCCAGGCACGGGGGAAGTGACCAGCCCCTCCCCAACACGTCGACTCAAGGACAACGGGCTGAAATCGAGAGCGCATTCTCCCCAGCAGGCCTGAGAATGAGTGGGAATCAGGGACACTTGGGCCGGGATGTAGATCAGGTTTGCCCACTTGCTTGAGAAAAGACGTTCCAGTGAGGAACCCTGATCCCTCGGCCCCACACGCCCAACCAATTGGCCCGACACTGCCCACCCCTCAGGGTGTCACCATGGAAATTTCTAGCTCTGGGTGCTTTTAAACGTGGATTGTTTAAGTAAGTTCTCCAGGTCCCACCGAGAGGGTGGGCCAGACCCCAGTGGGAAGAGAAATAAAATTTCCTTCAGGTTTTTCAAAAAAAAAAAAGCCACATGTTATATGATTCCATTTATATGTAATGTCCAAAATAGACATATCCATGGAGACAGAAAGTAGATTGTGGTTGCCTAGGACTGGGAGAGAATGGCGGGGCGGGGGGGGGGGGGGGGGGGGTGGGGTGGGGAATAGGGAGTGACTGCTAATGGGTATGAGGTTTCCTTTTGGAGTCTCGAAATCTTCCAAAATCAGATGGTGGTAATGGTAGCACAGCTCTGTGAATATAGTGGGGGGAAAAACACACACACACACACACACACACACTGAATTGTACATTTAGATGGGTAAATTTTGTTATGTAAATTATATCTCCATAAAGCTGTTATCTTAAAAAAAAAAATTAGAGCCCTGGAGCCCTCACTATGTGCAGATTCTTTGGAAGCCGTGAGCGTCCAGGTCATGAGGCTACCCTTTAGGATATTAACTTGGAAGAACAAGCAAAGTGAAGAGTAATGTATATCATGTGTGTTAAGCACCGAGCAGTGTGCCTGATGCAGAGAAACCCTTGGTAAATGGGTGGGACCAGTACTATTGTCATCATCGGTTATGATGACTGTGTGCCAGGCACTGAATTCTATTCTTTGTGCCCACTGTCTCATATAAGTCCCACAGACCCTAGGGGATGGGTGTTATCATCATTTCTGGATCTCTGATGGGGACGCTAAGGCACAGAGAGGTAGGTCAGCCCCTGAGACCAGCCGCTTGCTGTGGCAGAGCTGGGGGACAAACGTGGGCTCTTACACAGCTTGCCATCACACACCCCCTCATCTCCAGCAACAGGGCCACTGGTACCCTCATCAGCACTCAGTACCACTGGGCAGGGCTCCCTCAATCTCCAGAACTGGTTTAAAACAGAACAGAAACTTCTGGAAGCCACTAGCAGGATGGCTCGTACAGCTCTCTCCCAGCCACTCAGCTGAAAACTGGCATGGCAATGTGACCTCACCACAACCCTGTCTCAAACCCCAGGTGAGATTCCTGCAGCCCCACCCCACCCCCGGGGTTCTCAGTGGACACCCAGCCAGTCCAACCGGCTGCTGCCTCCTTAAGCTTTCATGACCCAGGCTGGCATACTTTACTGTCTGTTGGCCTCAGTCTGCCCCAGCATCCCAGATGCAGCAAAGAGACTGCCAGGTTCATAACCAGCAGACGCCCCAATTTCCCCCTATTCAGAAGATATGTAAATTTAGACACTTTGGGAATCATGTGTAGCAAGAAGTTCCCATCTGCCAGAGAGAGAGAATGAGAAAGACAAAGTATTTAAGTACCTAACATTTGGGCCTCTTGCAGTTCCTCAGAGATAATTTACACGTCATCATCACGGGGGAGACTCACACTCTCCTCCCTTCCCAGTGGCACAGGCCACACAGTCCTAGTGAAGAAAGATTCTTCTTAGAAGTTCAGGGGCACTTGGGTGGCTTAGTCGGTTGGCTGTCCGGCTCTTGATTTCGGCTCTGGTCTAGTCTCTGGGTTGTGGGATCGAGCCCCACGTCGGGCTCTGCGTTCAGAGGGGAGTCTGCTTGAGATTCTTTCTCTCTCTCCGCCCCTCCCCCCTCTACCTCTCTTTCTCTCTCACTCTCTAAAATAAAATAAATAAATCTTAAAAAAAAAAAAGTCCAGTACAAAGTAGGCAGCTCTGAGGCCTTCTACGACATCACTGAATTCTCTAACAGAATGTTGCTGCCTTCAGCAGGATCAACACTCATTCCCTACAAACTTATCAAACTAAACATTTTTGCAGAGCAATGCAACACCAGAATGGCCTCATTTCCATCCTTATTATAAGATTGCTTAAACTCCTTCATGTGTCAAATGTGCATCTGAAAAAAATTTCTACGATGCAGAGGAAGTTGACCTGAGTGTCTACAAGACAGACCGAGAGGTCTGGCCTGGAGGTATGTTTTGGGAGGGCAGGGATTTTGTGTTGTTCAATCCTGCACCCCCAGGCCTAGAACACTGCTGAGCACAAAGAAGACATGCAGTAAATACTCACTGAACAAATGAATGGATGTCTTCCCCAGGAGGCTGAATATACACTCACATCCACCATACTATTATAAAATTTAGTTTGGAATCTCAGAATTAATATGCTCTAGGCTCTACAGAGCTATAGCTCTTCATTAATTCTTCCCAAAGGAAGGGGAAGGGTTTCAAAAGAGGCCCCAGCACCTGTTGGTATTACCTTAAGACACAGTGTTGAATAATGGAGGTTAGCAGATAAGGATGCAAAGAATGTGCTTTGTCCCTCTTTGCTGTCTGGTCAAAGGCAAGTCACTTGACCTCTGTAGACTCCAGTGTTTCCCTTTACAGGTCTCAAAAGTCCCTTCCAATTTCTTGGAAAGAGCTGAGATGCCCTTCAACAGATGAATGGATAAGGAAGATGTGGTCCATATATACACTGGAATATTACTCAGCCATCAGAAAGGATGAATACCCAACTTTTACATCAGCATGGATGGGACTGGAGGAGATTATGCTCAGTGAAATAAGTCAAGCAAAGAAAGTCAATTATCCTATGGTTTCCCTCATTTGTGGAACGTAAGGAATACCAGGGAGGACATTAGGAGAAGGAAGGGAAAAATGAAGGGGGGAGGAATCAGAGAGGGAGATGAACCATGAGAGACTGTGGACTCTGAGAAACAAACTGAGGGTTCTAGAGGGGAGGGGGGTGGGGGGATGGGTTAGCCCGGTGATGGGTATTAAGGAGGGCACGTACTGCATGGAGCACTGGGTGTTATACGAAAACGATGAATCATGGATCACTACATCAAAAACTAATGATGTATTGTATGGTGACTAACATAACATAATAAAATAAAATTAAAAAAAAAAAGTCCTTTCCAATTCCTAAAGTGAGTTTCATGTGAACTGGATAACATTACACAAGTTTGCCTTTGATGCCCTTTTCCTGTCCTCTGGGTACCTTCTGCCTTCTACCCCTGAGACACCTTCATGCCTTTGATGCCCTTTTCCTGTCCTCTGGGTACCTTCTGCCTTCTACCCCTGAGACACCTTCATGCCCCCACCCCCATCACACAGCCTTCACTTCCAGGGTCCTCCAGGTGCACCCTCTGTGGCTCCTTCCCAAGGCCAGTGTTCCCTGCTCCTGACTTTTCACTTCCTTACTTTACACCAACCCATCAATTTGGGTCCTGTGTTCCATTCCCTCTTGGCCCAGCTCTCTCTTAGAAACTTGATTAACTTGGCTGCACGGATGGGTAATTGAGAGTTCGTATGTTATCCCAAAGAAAGACATTTGCATTTTAACAAGATGTGTTCTGGAGATGATATTTTAATCCATATCTCTATCAGCACCTTTATCATGGTATATCACGATACTTGATTATGCACCTGGCTCAGCAGCTAAACTTGACTTTTCTGGGTATAAAGCCTCAGGTCTTTTTCCATCTTTCTGTGTCTGGTGCCTAGCCCCATTTCTCCGGGCACTCACTCAATAAATGTTTATGGATAACCACGCAGATGAATGAAAGGCTGCTGATGAAGAGTTAACATAGATTTCAGGCGATCTGATGGTCATGGGAAGGACTGATGTGGCTCAGCAATAGACAAGGACTTAGAGGGCTTCTCAAATCCCACCCCCTGTGGCTGTCGGCTCCGCCTGCCTTTAGAACTGAGTCTGAATGCAGACATTATTGCCTGACAGCAGGCATTCATGCTCCTATAAAAGCTGTGTTCTCACCCCGCCAGAGAAAGGGACCCGCACATCATAGCGTCTCATTAATTCAGGCTTCTGGGAGGCCTTCTGAGCTGAGGCCACAGAGACTCAGGGGTTTCCATTATAGTCAAAGGAGAAATACCCCAATGTCACAATGCCTCTCAACACTCCAGACACAAAGTGACAGTGGGTATGAGGGGGATGCTGGCAATTTTTCTCAGGCCCATTATGCTAGACTGATAGCCAAATGCTCCTGAAAGGCGTCTGAAATACAAAATACAGGCACTCCATAGTTTTTGGTTTATTAATTCATTGACTACAGATATGTAAATTATGACAGAATCAAGGGCCACGTAACAAAGCCAGGGAAAAGATTATTATAATTAACAGAAATTGAAAATGCACAGCCTGGTTTTAAGCTACACCTCCCATTTGTAACCAGAAGTTTGGAATTGGTTATCGTAAAACAAAGATGCCAAGAAGAGCTTTTTTCCTGCCTAGATGTTTTTCAAACATTCCCATGTTTCTTACAAGGAGACAGAAAGTCCCCCAGGTGAGTCTGGCACCCAGCACCACGCCTGGCCCATTGGAAGCATCCTCCATAAACATTTGCTGAATCAACCATTTAATTGATGAGTGATTGAAATAATCTTTAAAATGCAAATCTGATTGTGTCATCCTCCTACTTCAAACCATTCAGTGCCTTCGCCTTATTCTAAGAAAGCAACAAAAGTCTTTCATAGGACCCACTATACCCTGCATACCATGGCCAGCACCCACTGCCCCACCTTCATGCGCCGTGCACACTTCACTCTCCAGCCGGCACCAAACTCCGGGTCTCCTGAGACCAGTGCTCTCCTCACTATGCCTCACTGGCTTTCCCTATTCTTTTACAACACATCCAAATACTCCCGAGATCTCAACCAGACTAACCACAGGAGCGTTATTTGAAACAGAGTGCCACGAGCCACCATCCTTCTGCACAGTTACAATCACACCTACGGTATGCATACTAGATGACTTACGAGCAATTGTTCATAGTAAAAGTGGAAATGCTGAGGAAATGATGTGCATGTGGCTTCGTCTGCTTCATAATGAACCAGTTATAGGTCCAGGAAGTGAAAAGGGGGCTTCAGGAAATAGAAGAATCAGTCAGAAGTGAAAACCCTCTGAAAGTCCATCTCTTTGCAGGGGTAAGTGGAGGCAGGGGGTGGGGGGGGTCATTCCTGGATGAAAGAATAGAGGGGGAAATAACAAGACAAGAAGGTAAGTACAATGGCATATCAGCATCCTGAGAAACTTGCAGCCTGTGGTTACTATGGTTACAGATGCCATGAGAGTTGGCTCCAGAATGTGATGAGGGGGAGGGGGCTCCGGCAGCCTCTTTCAACCCCCTCTCCCAGTCCTAGGGCCTCTTTGCCATTTTGTGCCGGAAGTGACATATTCAACAAAGCCTGTGGTGGCACTCAAAAGAAACTGTCTTCACTCTCCTCTCATTCAGCACACAGAAGCTCCAAAACTTTCCTCAGAATGTAAAATTGCCTCAGGAAGAAGCCAGGCATGCTGTGTTCAGAAACATGAGACCCTCTAAGGCATCGAATGCATCCTTCCTGGAAATTGTTTTCTCTTCAAGAACGTGCAGGAAAAGCAACAAGGTAGTCAAAAAAAAAGTTTACTCAAAATATGACACAGAGCACTGTCCACCAGTGGCTTTTCCCATGCACTGGCTGGGCCCCTCATCCCCCAGCACTCCATCCCTGCCATGCTGGCTACATTCTGACTTCTGTTTCAGTCACATGGTACAGACACGAGGTCTGCTACAGAAACACACCAGACACCCATTCCCTGACATTTCTGCTGCTCAGCCTGAAGGATGCCCTGTTCTTCTGGCTTTATCCAAGGAGGCTGGGTTTTCAGGCACTGGATCTGTAAAGGAAGGGGGTTGTCATAGAAGGGGAATCTGGAGAAGAAGTGGGCCAGTGAGTCATCACGTGGTCTCTGGTTTCAGAAGAAATTGGGCTTATCGTGTGGTCATTTCTTGGTGAATGTTCTACAGATGTACACATAGCATGGCACCTGCCCAAGGGTGACAGGCTCAATAGATGCTTTTTGTATCTGAATAACCAGCTTGGGCTGGTAGGTATACTGGGATCTATTACAAGACCATATATTCATATTTTATATAAAGCATCATCATACTCACTGTCTTTCTGAAATACCATTTTGGGTAGTGGGTAGTAGGAAGGGTAAATGGAGGTCCGTGAATCATTGTTCTGTGGTAAGTGGGAAATGCAGAGCTAGACAAAATCAACCAGGCTTCTGTACTACAGGATGACCAGAAGCAGTGTACAGGTGAGAGCTCCAACATTAACAGACAGACCCAGTTTAAGCCATAGAACTATAACACAGCTCTGTGCAAGTTACTCAAGCTCTGTGGGACTTAGTCCCCTCATTCAGAAAACAGGGATAATAATGTCATCTGGGTTTTTTTGGACTATAAAGAGGATTTTATGAGATAATGGCTATAAAGCACTTAGCAGAATACCTGGAACTTAGTGTATATTCAATAAATAAGAAGGGGAAATGCTTACGGTGATTTTAAAATATGTCCTCAAATTCTTTGTTACTCCTCCCTTCCAAAGTGAGCTTCATCACCCCAAGTATGAATTCAACTTAGTAACTCACATCTAATGAAAAGACTGTGGTTGTAGGAACAATATGTGATTTCTGAGGTTGGGTCATAAAAGGCATCATTGGTTCTGCCTTGTTCTCTCTCAAATGGCTTGCTCTGGAAGAAGCCAGCCACCATGTTGGGAGGACATTCAAACAGCCTGTGGAGAGGGTCACATTGGCAGGAAATGAGGCCTCTCCCCCAACAACCAGAAACAGTTTGCAAGTCACATGAGCACATCATCTCAGAAGTAGATCTCCCAGCCTCAGTCAAGCCATCAGATAATAGCAGCCCTAGCTGACATCTGACCACAACCACTGAGTGACTCCTGAGCCAGACCACTCAGCTAAGCTGTTCCCAAATTCCTGATCCACAGAAACTATGAGATAATAAATATTTGTCATTGGTTTAAGCCACCAAATATTAAAGTTTTCCTTACACAGCAATACCCACTCTCTAGGAAAGAATGAGAGAGAACACACCATCCGGTAAACCATGAAACCATTTTTTTTCCCTCAGAGCTTCTGAGGAGATTAATTTGTATCTTATGGAACACACTTCGGGAAATGCTGGTTTAGAACTTAACAGTTTATAAAGCTTGTTCACGTTTATTAACTCATTAAATCATCTCAGCAACTGTGAAGCAGGTGCTGACTGTGATCTTTATTTTACCCAGGAGAAAACTTAGGCTCAAAAAGGTTAAATGACTTGCCCAATTTACTGTCTACTAAAAAATTCGTAGAACAAGAACTCTATTGGTAGAATAATACTCAAGTATTATGACTCCAAACTATGTTTTTTCCTCTGGTCTTTTCTCTGGTTTGACCCAAACAACCTAGGTTTTTTTAAACCCGGGATAAGAATACTGACAGTTGAAGAGAGTCCCAGGAAAGGGGGCTGTGCAACAGGCCACCCTCCCTGATGATCTGGAAAATGAAAGAGATGCTTCTCAAGTGACTGGAGCTGTAGTCTTTTGTGACTTCACAGAACGGGAACCCCTTCAACCGTGATAAGAACATAACGCAGGAACACTCATGGAATCTTTGCAATGCTCCAAGATGGTTTTGAGAGTTAGCATTTTATTGGATCATTGGTCATTTTATTGGATCCACATAATGAATCAAGGAAGTACAGGCTGGGGCACCTGGGTGGTTCAGTAGGTTAAGCAGCTGGCTCTTGATTTTGGCTCAGGGCATGATCTCAGGGTCCTGGGTTGGAGCCCTGTGTTGGGCTCTGCGCTCGGCAGGGAGTCTGCTTGATGATTCTTTCTCTCTTTCCCTCTCCCTCTGCCCCACCCCCTGCTCTCTCTCTCTCTCTCTTCTCTCGCTCTCTCTCAAATAAATAAATAAATCTTTAAAAAAAAAAAAAAGGAAGACAGTCTATCATCATCTCTACCTTATGGATGAGACTGTCACAGAGAAATGAAGCTACTCACCAAAATCAGTCACTAGTAAGTGATACAGCTCAAACTGGAACCCAGGCTATCTAAGACTATCAAGGCATGAAGGTAACTGAGCCATCAACATCTCAACTCTCTCCTTTACCATAAGAGTGGCAGAACCAGCACTAGAACCCAGATCCTTCCACCTTAAGCTGTAGAGAGGGTAGCATCTAGCCCAGAAGCTAAGTTAACTGAATATAACATACATTTACATCTACCAGGGTTTAAGGATGTATATGCTAAACCAAATCTACCATAACTACTTCCCATATGGCCTCAAATTCCAATATGAGAAATGAATGCCTTTAGTCTAAGGCAATATTCTCAACCAGCAGAATCTGGGAGCTGACCCAGGTTGGTTCATGGTTAAAATGGGTAACAATAGATTACCCCAAATTTGCAGACAGAAAAAAATAAGTCAATGGATAGAATCCTTTCATCTCTAAGCTTTTTCTCCCATCAGTTTTTCTTAAACATTTGGATACTGCTTTCTCGTCTCATATGATAAAAGTGAGTCAATGTTCAATTGTCAAATATCACACCTGATACCAAGCATCTCTATACAGACTGTCAGTCTCATTAAATTCGATAAGTTATGCTATTTGTCTTTATCCTGCTAAAATATTTGATATTTTGGGGGCTTACAGACATGCTTACACATAAGAAACTCATTTTCCTGGTATTAAAATTGTTTTAGAAATACAAATAGAGGGACACCTGGATGGCTCAGTCAGTTGAGCCTGACCTTGATTTCAGCTCAGGTCATGATCTTGAGGTCCTGGGATCGAGCCCTGCCTCAGACTCCATGCTGGGTGTGGAGCCTGCTTAAGATTCTGTTTCTCAGATGAACCACAAGAGATGATGGACTCTAAAAAACAAACTGAAGAGTTCTAGAGGTGAGAGGGCTGGGAGGATGGGTTAGCCTGGTGATGGGTATTAAAGAGGGCACATGCTGCACGGAGCACTGGGTGTTATACACAAACAATGAATCATGGAACACTATATCAAAAACTAATGATGTAATGTATGGTGATTAATATAACATAATAAAAAATACTAAAAAAATAAAACCTTGGGCGCCTGGGTGGCTCAGTTGGTTGGGCGACTGCCTTCGGCTCAGGTCATGATCCTGGAGTCCCGGGATCGAGTCCCACATCGGGCTCCCTGCTCAGCAGGGAATCTGCTTCTCCCTCTGACCCTCTTCCCTCTCGTGCTCTCTATCTCTCATTCTCTCTCTCTCAAATAAATAAATAAAATCTTAAAAAATTAAATAAATAAATAAATAAATAAAACCTTAAAAAAAAGATTCTCTCTCTCCCTCTCCCTCTGCCCCTCCCTCTGCTCGCTCCCTCTCTCCCTCTCTCTAAAATAAAGAAATCTTAAAAAAAAAAAGAATACAAATAGCATTTGGGGCCACTCTGCAAAGGCCACCATGACTTCCAGATTCCTAACACTTGAGCAAATCTGCACTCTCTTCGAGCATCTCTTTTTAAACTGAAAACACTACTACCACCTCTACATTGGGTAGCTGAATTAAAAAAAAAAATTAGGATCCTTTGCATAAGAGATAGTAATTGAGATGAGAACTCTGTAGGAAGACAGGGGGAGAGAAGAATGAAGGAATAAGGAAGGGAAATAGGAATGAACGAGGGAGGTAAAGTTCCCTGTGATGATGTGGGTTATGTACTGCAGCAGTTAACTCTCCAAATCCTATGTTGTGCCACCATTCTACTCTGCTTCAAAGTCCCCTCCATGGCAGCGAGAAGTCATGGAACCAAAATTAGTGGCAGTATGGGAAACGGAATCCCCTGAAATCCTACCTACCTACCTACCTATCCCTCCATACCACCTCTTACACCCATCTCTCCCAACTCCCTGACTCTGGGAATGGAGGAGAAAGAGAACATGATTCCCCCACCCCGTGACCATTGCCCCCCCCCACCAAGGGCTCTGGCGCTCACCACTGCCACCACCCCAACCCTAAACAGAGGATTCGAAAGTCAGGTTTCATTTTTTATTCATAGTACTCAGTCCCAGACACTTATGAAGGGAGAAAAAAAAAATCTCAAACTCCGTCTGCAAACCACAAATAAATGTTCTTGAAATTAAATAGGAGGTTTTTGTTCTCCGTCCTGGGTAATAGGCATGAGCCTGACCTAGATCAACAGTAAAGTCTCCACTGAGAAAACCACCAAGACCAGAGCCCAAAAGTGGATAGCCCTGCTGACCACCATAAAAACATCTGCCAGGTGGGTGTAACCGACATGGTGCTGGTGCCCCGTTTAGGTAGATTCCATAACGAAGTCATACAAAGCTGAGCCCCTAACGGACTCCATCTCCATCTGCTTCATCTTGTAAGTGCCTTTTAGAACAGAATCCGAGTACAGCAGAAGATTCTCCCTTTAATTCACCTTTATGCATCGGCCAAGGAAGCTATCCAAACTGAAACCTTCTAATTGGCTATCAGTAAAATGGCTTTATTCTGTTTCATTAAACTCTTCTAATTCTCTATGGACTAAAAGTAAAAAGGATCCACTATCTCAATAGCCTTTCTCTTGCCAACAGAGGGCCCCTAGTTCTGTGCCTATAGTAGATACCCTTTGTGCTATATCTCAGTTGTGGTAGAAGTGTTCCAATTTCCTGCAAAGTGCACAATGTCTTTTTTGAATGCACCTGATTTATGATGTTAATATAGAGGCTGTTGTGGACTGAATTGTGTCCCCTGCAAAATTCATATGTTGAAACCTTAACTGCCAACATGACTGTATTGAAGATAGAGCCCTAAGGGGGTAATTAAGGTTAAATGAGGTTATGAGGGTGGGGCTCTAATTCAATAGCACTGGTAACCCTCATAAGAAGGGGAAGCCACCAGAGTGTTCTCTCTCCACTGTGAGGGCACAGCAAGAAGGTGGCCATCTGCAACCCAAGGGAAGGGCTCTCCTCAGACATCGACCCTGCTGGCACCTTGATCTTGGACTTCCAGTGTCCACAATTGTGAGAAAATAAATTTCCATTGTATAAGCCGCCCAGTCTATGGTATTTTGTTACGATAGCCTGAGCAGACTATTACAGAGCCAAAACATACGTTTTGGAAACGGGGTGAAATAGCAAAATCAACCTGCCCCATCTTAATTCTACCCAGCAATCGCGGGCATTGGCAAGAGGATGATGAACCTCCCTCAGACCCTGCCGGAAAACAACACTGAACCAAATCTTGGCCCAGACAATCTTTGGAACCGTCTTTCCTTTTTACTTTCTAGGATAATTGTGGTGATTTTGGTACATTATTAATCCCATTTGGAATTCCGATCTCCTGAAAGTTGGATATTAAATCAAAAATAGACGATTTTCTTTCCAGAAAATCTAAGCTATACAAATTGGTGTTTGGAAACAATCATTAATAAAGAGAGCGCTCAAGCAACCTTGCAAGTTGAGCGTGGCTCACCTTCACAAGATGCTGAAATCTCTTTTTAGCCAGGAGAGCAGAAGTGAAATCCAAGGGTCTTCAACTGAACTCATGAGATAAAGTGCCAGCCAGTGCATGACCTACCAAAAACAGCCATGGACTTGGGACTCACCGATCAACCGAGAGCCTTTTTCCTCTAAATCTCTCAGAGAAACTTCTGAATACACCTTGTATGATAAGAGGCAATGAAAGCGTGTGAGATAAACAAAGACCCTGGAAGGGTGGAAAGCTTGAGGGAAATGATCCTGGACATGAGCGTCAAAAGGACTGGGTTGGCCCCACCTCTGCCTGTTTGTAGTCTTGGGCCCCCAAATAACTCATTTCTTCTTTCTATTCCCATCAGTAAGTTTGAGGCTCCAATATCAACCAAAATAGGGTTGTTTAAAGAACAAATGAGATAATTTGTAAAAAGTGTTCTGTAAACTGAAAGGTGCTATACACATACAATATAGGTCTCTCTGGAATTTTGCATTCAAGTACGCACTGAAAAGGCAGCCTTAAAAAAAAATACAAAAACAAAAACAAAAAACAGCTCCAGCTCTGAAGCTTTGCTTCTTCCTTAAGTAGATTTAAATACCTAAAAAGAGCTACGGGTCAATGGCCAACATGAGCCAAATTACTAACTGGACACCAACCATATCTTTGTCAGGCTACATGGCCTCCCTGCCCCAGCCCCTACCTCCACACTCCACACACCCCCACCGCCCCGCCTTCTCACTCCTGGTGAAAGGGAGAACAGAAGGAAAATTCTGTTGGAGACTTCAGAGAAATGGGAGCTTGCAAGAAGAGGGAATATCTGTATCCTTTCCGATACCCCATTGTTTAGGGATATGCTTTCATTTTTCCTTAGTTTTACTTTGCCCTTTGTAGCTTGGAGGAGTCCTGGAATTTCCTTCATAGGTGAAGACTTAGAGATCCTCTCCATTCCAATCCCCCACTCATCATCCATCCATTCAGCAAAAGTTACTAAATGCCTACTACATTCCAGGCTCTTCCTGGGGGCACTAAGGACGTTAACAGTCAATGAAACAGGAAATTCCATTCATAAAGCTCACATGCTAGCAAGGGAGGCTGGCATCATCTGAGACACATGAGTAAAATGCTTTCAGATGATGACAAGTACCAGGAAGACAACTGAGCAGGTGACATAATAGAAAGTGACCGGGCTGGGGAACAAGAAGAGAGGTCTTCAGGTGGGACAGGGAAGCACTTGTTAAAAAGGTGACGTCTGAGCTGAGATTCAAAGGTGGAAAGGAGCCAGCCATGTGAACACACATTATAAGTAGGGGAAAGCACAAGTGTAAGTCCCTGAGACAGGAACAAGTTTGATCCACCTGAGGAACAAAATGAAGACAAGCAGCCCAGAGGTCAAATCAAGAGAGAGGTTGCAGAGATAGGGTCAGAGAGGCCATGTCAATGGCCCTTTTGCACAAAGGAGGAGGGCGAAACCCAGAGGTTAAATGGGCTGCCCAAACTCACATGGCTAATAATCGCTATGGCTCATTCTAGAAACTAATTCTTTTGCCCCCAAATCCAGAGTTTTCTGTACCATATTGATCTGCTTGACTTGAAGTGTGGCAATATCGTTTGCTGATCTTACTGATTTTTAAAAGCCCTTAAGAGGGGCGCCTGGGTGGCTCAGTTGGTTGAGCATCCAACTCTTGATTTTGGCTCAGGTCATGATCTCAGGATCATGGGCTCTAACCCCGAGTTGGGCTCCATGCTCAGCGCAGAGTCCACTTGTCCCTCTCCCTCTCCCTCTCCTCCTCGTCCTTCTCTCTCTCTTTCAAATAAATAAATAAAATCTTTAAAAGCCCTTAAGATACCCAAAAACAGCAAACCAATCCCAGTTTTCAGCAAAAAAATCAACCACAAGTGACCCCAGCGATGTAAAATGCACATGAAAGCCAAGACTCAGTGCCAGTCTACTTTTCTGTTGGTCCCACAAAAGCAGTTACTCTATTTGTTGTAGGCTCAGCTTTACAAATATGGAGGAAGGCCATAGCTCACCAGAGAATAATCATTTTATATTTAGGTCTTATTTTCGCACCTAAACCTCTTGGAAGTGCTTCGCTTAATTCACGCAAGTGCAATCAAAACCAATCTGCTCTCAATCCACCTTCATTCTGTGCTATTAAATTGTCACGTAATGGGACTGTGAGCAAAACATCCTAATTACAACTTCCTTCCACAATCTGTGAGCATCTCCACCTGAAGGTTCAAGTCTGTTAATACTCAAATCCTACAGTCCATAGAACTGTCTCTCCCCTGTTCTATTCTAATGTTAGGTTCCCCGTCATCCCTGCCCTGCTAAATATACTTGGTCTGTCTGTGTAAACCTGAACCTCCAAAGAACAGACCCAAAGTCTGTCCAGTGGCCAGTGACAGGCCCACCAGAGGTAGAGGAAGAGATGCTGTTTGGCCAGATGGGTTAATGGAGAAAGGAATGAGTAGAAAAGGCATTCTTCTTCCTCTTCCTCCTTCAATCTTCCCTCCCCTGCCCCTCCCAACTCCTTTTTATTGTTTTCTTTCTCCTTGCAATGAGCTTCCCCAGTCCTTGAGCTCTGCAAGCCTCACCAGGCAAGAGCCAGAGGTCCCAATAATTTAAGAGATAGACTTAAGAGATAGACTCAAAGAATGTATAAGGACCCCTGTTCTAGTCCAACCCCACCATCTACTAGCTGTGTGACCCTGGGGAAGTTACTCAACCTCTCTGTGTTTTAGTTCCCTCACCTGTAAAATTGGGACAGCAACTTCCTCCTAAGATTAAACAAAGAAGACTAAATAATTTATTCTTCTAGTTAAATTGTAATTAGTTAATAATAAATTGTTTATTTTTTAATATATGTAAAGCACTTCATAGCACCTGACACATAGTTCTATAAGGTGTGAGATGTGCCACCCTCACTCCTGACCTTTCTCCTGCCTCCACCCCCTGGCTAGAAAAGACTACTGTCACCCTCACCCATGAACAATTGTACATGAAGTCAGAGCATCTTACTGGAAGATAGCTCAGTGGTATCCTGATGCCGATCAAGTGGGGACAAAGCACTGATATCATTGGATAAGTATTATGAGAATAACTATATGAAATAATGTGCATAAAACACCTGGCATGCAAAGATTTCTCATTAAATGTTGGTATTTTTATCAGAGTCTTTTCATTTTTGGCACCATCAGTTGTGACTGGAGATGCTACTTGCGTACTGCTTCACTGTGTCAAGCTGTAAAATGTTGGATTCATCTGTGTTTAGCAGTGTGATATAAATATATACAATGATGATCATATAGAAACATATTCTCAAAGCCAAGGCAAGCTTCACTGCCCTCCATCCTGACCAGAGTTCCTTGAAGATCCCAATATGACTTTTTAGACAACTCCCCACTTGACACACCTCTTGGATGGCTCAGGACATCCCCCACCTCAACAAGCCCCGGACTGAACTCACGAGCTTTCCCACAAGACTGGTCCTGCCCCAGCTGCCTTCCCAGTCATTCCAATGACTCTATGTCCACACTCTATTTACACAAAACCTGTTGATTTTCTGCCCTCCATAGCTCCCTACCCCACCCACTTCTCCATCCCACAGCCACCACCCTGGTCCATGTCACCATGGCATCTGGTCCCTCACATCCACAAGAGCCACACAGCACTTGTTTTGAAACTCAGTTCAGATCATGTCTCTCCACAGCTTGAAACCTTTCAGTGGCTTAGGATAAAGGCAACACTCCTGCCCCCACCCCACAGCCCCACCCTACCTGCAACAACATGAGGCTCTGGGGTCTGACCCTATGGATCCACCAGCCACTCTCCCTTGCTGTTCACTCTAGCCATGAAAACTGCCTTTCAGTTCCTCAAATACACATGTCCCCTCTACCTCAGGGCCTTTGCACTTGCTGTTTCATCTTCTAGGTCAGTTCACCTCCTCAGTAGCCAGTTAATTGCTACATATCTTCCAGATCTCAGTACAAGTGTCTGACTACCTTCCCTGACTACCCACCCTCCCTGATCCTTGTCAATCTATCACTTTCTTAAAATCCTGTTGCTTTCCTTCATGGAACATACATAAACATGTAATTATGCACTCTTCTGTGCATTGATTGATTTAGGTCTGCCTCCCTCACTATAAACTCCAAGAAGGCTTTGTCTATACTATTCTGACTATACCTCCAGGGACAGCATTTGGTAAGTAGTAGGTATTCAATAAATACATTTTACAGGGATCAAAATATAAAATAAATAAAATAAAATAAACCAAGGCACACTTTCCAGAGATCAACAGACAAAAGTGGATTGGGTTTGGGTTGTATTAAGGTGTAACAGTTTCAGGGTTGAAACAGGCAACACATCTTCCCTCATTCTATAATAGCCAGTCAGTTTATAAGACATTCACTCAACAAACAAGTGGGTTTCCTCTTTTCTGGTCTGGAGAAAAGAATAAATGCACTCGTAAAAAAGCATTAAACATACCTGCACACATCAAATAAACCAATTTCAACCCAATACACACAGAGGTGTTGCCTAGCTCGACCCAGCTTCAGAGGAGCTGAGAGAAATGATAAAGCACATTCTTGTCAAAACTGGACACTTGGTTTCAACTTGTTCTGCTCCCACACCAATCACTCAGGAGGGGCCTTAACATCTGTATGCTAATTACAGAACGGTGGTCAACGCCAGGCACACACAAATCTGTCTTAGTCGCTCTCTTTTGCGCCGAGGGAACACTGTCCAACATGCATCAGAGCGTGTAAACCACACTACTGCTCAGGCGGACACATTCCGTTCCCCCTCCCCAGCCCTTGGCAGCCCCACCCTTCTTGCAAACCCTTCCCCCCTCCCACCCCTACTCCGATCTGAGCCAAACTAGCTGCCTGGTTTGGTAATAAGATTGAGGGAAGACTCCAAAGGCCCCCTGGGCTCCATTATTCCATATGCCCTCCGAGAAGGGCCACCTCCAGGGACCGTTGCTGCAGATCCAAGCCCCACTTGCTGCCAGGAAACCTTTCCCACTGAGGACACCCTGGGCAGGCGGCGCAGCTCCAGGTCCAGGGGGAGGCACCCCACCCATCTGCCAGAGAGACAAAGATCATCAGAAACAAAGGACACACACACACACACACACACACACACACACACACACGCACGCACACATAAAGTCAAAAGCAAATACCGACACTTGGTGTGATTTCAAGCCAAACAGCCGGCTTGGTGTATCTCTAAATAGGTTTTTGGAACAATCCAGGAGGGACAATGATTATGTGGTAATGACAGGCACTATCTGGGTTTGGAACCCCCGCTGCCTCCGCCCTCCTCCCACCCGCGCTGCGGCTCCCAGGCGCATTTTCCAGCCTCAGGACACACGCTGCCAGGAGCAAGAGTGCTTCCACTCACGGAAGCGCGCGCACGCCGGAGATGGAGGCAGGGCGAGGGCCGCCAAAAGTAGGAAATACCAACCTTTAGGATCCCAGTTCACCTGTTTTCTTGGAGTCTCGATTGGAAATTTCATTGCTCCGTTGCCCAGAGGGGAGGAAATGAAAAGAATCAAAATAATAATAAAGTCCTCAAGCTTTACACGCCTCGGTCCAGCAGTCCAACAAAACAATTTCCAAGGATGGGGGAGCCTTGGACTGGCTCGTGGAGGAACCCCAGAGAAGGATAAGTGGAAAAGACTGGCTAAGGAGAGACTGGAAACGGCTTAGGTGTTGGCACCGGTTGAGGGGTGGCCAGCTGCAGCCCCCTGGGTGAAAGGAAAAGTAAGACTGGTGAGGGGTGGATGGAGAGGGAGGCTCAGGAAGATAAAAGAGCCAAGCTGCTTCCCAAACGCGGTGGCGGCAGGTGGGGGGCTGAGCAGCCGGAGGGCCGGCGCGAGGGAGAAACCCACTGCAGTGTCACTCCAGCCCCCGGAGGCGTGTGCGCACACACTCCCGCACACACACACTCGCCCGGGCGCGCGCTCCGGCGGGCACGTCAGCCTCGCTCGGCCGCGCACAGCGCACACGCCCCACCCCGGCCGCGGCTCCTCGCCCCCGGGCGACGCCCCCCACTCCCCACCTCCCGAAAGCCATTGGACGTGGGAGTGGCGCTGCACCCAGGGAGCGCGCGGCGAGGGCGACCCTCCCCGCAGCGCGCCGCAGACGCCGAGCCACGGCGGGAGAGCGCGCGGCGGGTGAAGGCGCGGGGCCACGGAGGCGCGCGGGGCTCCGGGCGCCCGGCCGGGAGCAGCGGCCGGGAGCTGACTCGCCCTCGAGGCGGCGGGGCGGCGGGGGACGGCGCGCGGCGGCGGGCGCGGCGGCCGGAAGCCGCGGCGGGGCGGGGAGCGGGCGCCAGGCGCCCCGCTACTTACTGGCTCGGCCGGCCGGCGGGCGGGCAGGCGTGGAGGCGGCCGCGGTGCGCTCGGTGGAGTTGCAGCCGGAGACACGCTTGGCTGCCTGGAAGGCGCTGCAGGAGGCGGAGGAAGGGCCTCGGCGGCCCCGCCGCAGACCTCGGCCTCGGGGGTGACCTCTTGTCGCCGCTCCCACCCCGGACATACACACAGCCTTCTTTTCTCACTTCATTTTTCCACTCCAGCCCCCTCCCGCGCCCGGTTCTCCCGCCTGCGCCCCGAACCCGCGTCCCCAGCGCACTCGGAGGAGGCCGGTGCCAGCCATGAGCCTTTTGTTCTGGGACCGCTCCGCGTTGGCCGCGCTCTCCCCACCCGGGGAAGCTCGCTCCCCAGGCGCAGCCCGGTCCCTTCCCCAGCTGCCTGCCGCCCGGCTGGGGCAGCTACTCGGAGGCCCTGGAGGCGGCTGGCGAGAGACGCCACGGCCCCAGAGGAAAGTGGAGTTGCCAAGACCTAGTGGCCCCGGGATCCAGGGGGCCCAGCAGGAGCAAGTGCGAAGGGACCCCACACATGTTCCCGGAAAGAGGCTGAACCTGGCGCATTTCCCCTACCCCCACTGAGGCCTCGATCTCCAGAAGAGCCAGGTGGTGCTGAGATGCTCTTGAATGGGCCACTCGAAGTACCGATATGAAGGATGCTTACAAATTACTTCGGCTCCTAGCAACAGAGACTTGCACATAGTAGATATTCAAGAAATACTGGCTAAATGAAGGCATAAGCTGCATGAAGCAGTGTTGGACAGAAAGCAGTTTAAATTACTCTCCGTTCACTGTCCACTCGACATATATCTTTAACCCCTTCTACGTGCCATCACTGTGCCAGGTGCTGGTGGTATGGGAAAAACGACATAGGTATGGACCTTGCTTTCAGGGGTCTTACTGTCTAGTGCCCACGAGGTCCAGCTAGGTTTGTTGCTGCCCTTACTTATGAAAGAGTGAGTGACTACCTGGCTTATTGCCAAGCCTGCCCACTGTGGCCCTAAAGCCGCACACTGGCAGTTGTGCTCTAGATGTATGCCACTCTAGCACCTTGAGGCTTCTGGGAGCCCTGTTACAGCAGCATTCTTTCTCATCATCCTTCCCGCACTGTCACATCCAGGCTTCTGAGTTCCAGAGCAAGATCCACAGAGGTCCACTGTCCTCTGTGGGAAGGGTTGGTAAGTGCTTTGTCACTGACCCTGTAGGCTGCTGGGACCAGAACCCTGAGTTCTCTGCAGACCTCATTCAGGCACACCTGGTACCAATCTGATGGTGCTACCCTGACTCCTCAGCCTTGCAGACGCAGATTCCCAAGCCACTTGACCGCCACTTTCTCTGGGAGTCCATTTCCACACTTTGTTTCCCTCTACTAGAAGGCTGAGAGAATGGAGGAGACATGGAAATGAGACAAACAAGGAATTTCTGCTTCTCCAGCCATGCCCCCAGAGACACTAGTATGTGTGTGAATTCTGCCCCAAAACCCCAAGGGAGTTGCTTTTAAGCTCCTGAGACAGCCTTCAGAGCTTCACTCCGCCCTCTCCTCAACTGCTCACAGGCAGGAGGGCTCCCGCCCAGTCACTGCAATGCAATGTTTTTACTTGCATCTGAGTCAGAGAGAAGTGCCCCCTGGGAAAGACACCTTCTCTCCCGAAGCCTCTGAGGATAGGGGAGCAAGACTGACATGTATCAAATGGCCCCTCACAGCCTCATACTTCTCTCCATTTATCTTCTATATGTCATGTTGAAGAAGCTCTAACTGGCCTCATTTTACAGATGAGAAGATCAAGGCTCAGAGACGTAAAGGAACATGCCCAAGGTCACAACACAGAGAGTCAAACCCAAGGGAGAGCATCTGGTCCCTGGATCCATGAATCTTGACCCTGACGCCGTCAGATGCGTTCTTTGGGGTCGAGGATCTAAATACTATATTATCTAGGACTACAGCCCTTCTTCCTTTGCAAAATGAATTGGGCTACCCTGCTGCCCTAAGGCCTCCATCAGGGAATTAGTTCACTATCTGAGGCAAATTCCCATGGCACAAAATGTAGCCTTACGGTGCATCATTCAGTCAATCAATCAACAATGTATTGAGCAGGTCTTGTGGATGAGATGATTGGAGGTTTTCCTCAGAAGTTATACTGGGCCCTTGGAGAACCTTACCCCAGAAAAGCATCAGCAGGACGGTTTTAGGAAGGCTTAGGATGGACCTACTGGGGTGAGGGAGCAGGATCAGGGGTCCGGAATGCCTGATGTGGGATAAGGACTTGCCCTAGTCATAGGCCCTTAGGATCTCTCTGCTAAATCACTCGCCCCACCCCCCACCCCCAACCTCTGGGGCTTTCTTTCCTCCATTTCCATTCTCCCTTCTCAGTATGTGGACGACACGAGTGGGGAGGGATTCACCAAAAATTAAGTAAGTAATTCCTGCACCCCTCCGCTAACGTGCCTGAAATCAACTCCCAACTCCTAAACTGCGTATGTGGAATGGACTGCGGGGGATGGAGGGTATAAAGGGAGAGTCCCCCACCCCCAACGCCCCAAGGAAAACAACTTATCACATTAACCCTTTGTGTTACTGCAATCCCCTTCCATCACCGTCAATTCTTCCCCTTCGTTATTACGCACTAGATTCCACTTACCCCAAGAAGGAGGAAAGAAGTGGACTGTGTAGAGAAAAAACATCCAAAATAGATGCCGCGCCGAGCGGTTCCCTCTCCCTCCGTGCCGCCGCAACTTCCATGGCTATTGCTGCGGGCGGGTTAAGTCTGGTGGAAAGAGACCGCCTCGGGTTCCTGCGGCAGGACAACAAAGCATCGTGGCGCAAAGTCGGCGCGCACCGGCCGTCCCCCGCCAGCAGCCCCGGGCCGGCTGCGGCCGCGTCCTGGGCGCATTCGGTGGCAGAGGGCGCGGGTCCTTGCCGGGGAAGGGTTGCAGCGGGGCGCCCCGGGTCTCTGCAGCCCAGAACCTGCAATAGTTGCGACACTACTTTAACGATCGCCGTGCGGCCCCGCGCGGGAGGGCTGCGGGAAGCCGGAAAACCCCAGTCACCTCCCAGGAGGAAGTTTTCCGCGAGTTGGTGGCTCCCCTACCCCCTCCCCACGCCTCAGTCCGGGATAAGTGTGAGAGCCGAGGGGTGCTGCCTGCCGCGCGGGGAGTCGGTCTCTCCGAGTGGCTGGCGAAAAACAGCTCAGCCAGAGAAGAGGGGAACGTGGAGTCCGGCGTGAGGCCGGCGTGAGGCCGGAGAATGTCTTGGACCCAGAATAGCAGGGAGTGATGGAGCAGCCTAGGGAATCCTGCCTAGTGCTGGTTCGGCAAACAGAAGCTGGAGGACAGAGCTGATGAGACTCTGCTTTGAATTCACGAATACCAGAATGAATTCATTAACCTGCTTTGAATTTCTCCCTTTGGTTCCATCATTTCTCCCTGAAGTCCAGAAGAAATCCCCAGCTTCCAAGATCTTCCCCACCCCCAAGACACCTCCAGGTCCTCTCCTCCAGAGAACTACAGAGAGGTTTCCCTGTCCTTTTGTCAAGACATCCTCACCCACCCCCCCACCCCCGTGTACCCACTCTGCGGTAAAACTGACGAGTTTATGCGTTCAAGTTAACTTAAATTTCTCCTCCCAGAAACGTTTTCCCCAGTGAAGTTTCCCCTTTGTTCTCAGCATTTAATCCCTCCTCCATTTGGCTTCATGTCCCAACCAGCATCTGCAAAACACACCCTTAAATATATGTTGTTCTAATCTCGGGTTCTGCTTTTGGCTTGGAAAAGCTGAAGACACATCAGTAGCTAAAGGGCAGAGGGTGTCATATGTCACACTGCTCAATAGCAAACTCTGTGTACTGAACCCTGAAGATTTATTTTGGTGACTCAAACCTCTGATTGCCAATGAATGAAAACAACATAATATGAACTCCAAAGAAGTTGTACTTAAAGCATCAGACTGATGAAGGTGTTTCATAAGGAGGAACTACATTCCTCTTCCCTTGTAAGTTTCTCTGTTAAATTTCAGTCCTTAAGAAAATATTATTTAAGCTCCCATAAGGCACTGTGCCCAACATTTTACCAAATATATACAAAGCTGTAATCCTGCTTCTTATAAAACATGTTTTAAGGGATTCCCTCTCTCTGAGTTACCACCAATACATAATCCCTGGTAATTTTTTTTTTTAAAGTTGGAGCTGAGGGGCGCCTGGGTGGCTCAGTCGTTGAGCATCTGCCTTCTGCTCAGGTCATGATCCCAAGGTCCTGGGATGGAGCCCCGCAAGGGGCTCCCTGGTCCACGGGAAGCCTGCTTCTCCCCCTCCCACTCCCCCTGCTTGTGTTCCCTCTCTCGCTGTGTCTTTCTCTGTCAAATAAATAAAATCTTTTTTAAAAAAAAGATGGAGCTGAATTTTTTGTTGTTGTTGTTTTCCCCTCAACTTTTTTTATTTTTAAAATTTTCAAACACACAGAAAAGTTATAGTTGTTTGGTAATAACCAGGATGCAGTCAAAGATTGCATTTCTTTGTTATTTCTATGTAGTGTATTTTATCCTAGAAAAGTGCCTTCATTTTTTTTTTTATGACAGTGACTTTTTTAAGAATCCAAATTCAGGGGCACCTGGGTGGCTCAGTCGGTTAACCGTCTGCCCTCAGCTCAGGTCATGATCCCAGCATCCTGGGATCGAGCCCTGCATCGAGCCCCATATCGAGCCCCCCATCAGGCTCCCTGCTCAGCAGGGAACCTGCTTCTCCCTCTCTCTCTGCCTTCCTGTCTGCCTACTTGTGATCTCTCTCTCTCTGTGTCAAATAAATAAATAAAATCTTAAAAAAAAAAAGAATCCAAATTCATTTGCTTTCTCATAATGTTTAATGTCATGATGTAGCTAAAGATAAATTGAGCCAAAGAGGGAAGAAAATGATTTCCTGACTACAGCAGGTCATTAAAAGAACTCAACACCTTCTATAAATTCAGTGTCCATGACAATATCCATGGAATAGAAATCGGTTGTATCCCTGCTCACTCGGGTTTCTCCCCAGACTGAGTCCTAGCCTTAGTCAAATAATTTATCTTTGTTTCTTATCCCTCAAAAGGCCATCTTTCAGGGAAGAATGAGCATTTTCACATATGTACACCAATTGGACAAGTGCATATGGTATTTTACTAAATTTTAAAATAAGAATTCAGCAAGGTTACACACCATTATAAATGAGCTCAGATTTTCATGTCATTCTAGGAAGGTTTTAACTTGAACCAAAATTTTAAGGCATGTAGAAGTCTTGCATGGTTTCAATAACCTATTTATTTATGCGTGAGTCTTATTCCCAAAGTCTTTCAGCTTGCAGAGTTGAAAATCCTTTAGAGGGACCTACTGTCCCAGCATATTGACAGATGCTTCTCTCAAGCAGCCAATGAAAGTCTTGGGAAAGTCTGGTCAATAGAAAAGGTTTTGCTCCATATGGGGTGGGACAGAGTCTCAGCATCTAATGGGGATGTTTGAAATATATTCATTTCATTTTTGCTGCTTTAAAGCAAATATTTGTTTGGTTGAAAATGGTTATAACAAATGTAGTGTTAGAACTTTTCTCTCCTACTACTAAGTCATCTAAATGTTTGCTGAGGGGTGCCTGGGTGGCTCAGTTGCTAAGCATCTGCCTTCCGCTCAGGTCATGATCCCAGGGTCCTGGGATTGAGCCCCACATCTGGCTCCCTGCTCAGCAGGAAGCCTGCTTCCCCCTCTCCCAATACCCCTGCTTGTGTTCCTGCTCTTGCTATCTCTCTGTAAAATAAATAAATAAAATCTTTTTAAAATTTAAAAAAAAAAGTTTGCTGAATGATAGAATAAGATTTGGAAGAGGTCATCTCAAGATACTTCCTGGTTCAGTTTTCCACCTCTGAATAGGATTCCAATTTATATGACCGTTCAAGATACTAAATACAACAGACTCTTAACTCTAGGAAACAAGATGAGAGTTGCTAGAGGGGAGTTGAGTGGGGGGTGGAATTGGGTGATGTGCATTAAGGAAGGCACATGTGTGATGAGCACTGGGTGTTATAAGCAACTGAGGAATCACTAAATTCTACCCCTGGAACTAATAATACAGTATATGTTAACTAAACTGAATTTAAGTAAAGAATTTTTTTAAAAAAGAAAAAATACTAAATACAAAAAAATACTAAATATATATAATGAAAGAAACTGTAAACCCTGTATTGATAGGCTTTTTTCAAAATTTAAGAAACTTTGCTAAGGTCAAAGTTTTTCTTACTTCCAGGCTAAATCTTTTCCTTCCTTAAAATGTTCAATACTTACATGAAGATGAAGAGCAGCAAGACCCTTACCTATTAGAAATTAAATTATCGGGCGCCTGGGTGGCTCAGTTGGTTAAGCGACTGCCTTCGGCTTGGGTCATGATCCCGGAGTCCCGGGATCGAGTCCCACGTCGGGCTCCCTGCTCGGCAGGGAGTCTGCTCCTCCCTCTGACCCTCTTCCCTCTTGTGCTCTCTATCTCTCATTCTCTCTCTCTCAAATAAATAAATAAAATCTTAAAAAAAAAATTATCCAACACCTTCTTCTTCATGTCAGGTAATTTTTCTACCCTTTTACCAATACGTACAAGAATTTTGCTAACCCATACTTTTCTTAAAAGCATCTCTTTTGGGTGCCTGGGTGGCTCGGTTGGTTAAGCTTCTGCCTTCGGCTCAGGTCATGATCCCAGGGTCCTGGGTTCGGGCTCCTTGCTCAGCAGGGAGCCTGCTTCTCCCTCTGCCTCTGCTGCCCCTGCCTGTGCTCTCTCTCTTTCTTTCTCTGACAAATAAATCAATAAAATCTTTTTTAAAAATAAGGATAAGCAATAAGTACAAAATATGTGACCAACTTACGAGTATTTTAGCCAGCCATCCTCTTCAGGAAGAAGTGCAACCAAGCAGGTGAATTGTGCCAAGCTTCACTCAGTTTCTTCATCTACAAAATGGGGTACTAAATATCTGGCTAGTTGTACCTCCAGGGTTGCTTAAGAAGACAATAGTGCTTTGTGAAAGTGCTTTGTAAACCGTGCTTAATGAGACAATAGTGCTTTGTGAAAGTGTTTTGTAAACTGTGCAGGCATTTGCAGATTTAAGGGATCATTCTTATTACTTAATCCATCAGATTTTTCTTACTCTGCCAGGCACATAGCAAGGACTTTTTAAAGAATACCCCATTTATTGCTCATAATGATCCTGTGAAAAACACAATTTCATTTAAAACAATGTCAGGCATATATTAGACACCTAAATATTTGTTAAGGGGGAAATTGGAGCTTGGAGAGGCTAATGGTTTGTCTAAGTAAACACGGCTAGTTAGGGATGGAAGTAGAAATCAAACCAGATCCCCACTCATCTATAGATCAAAATACCATTCCTTATTCAGAGCTAATTACATAAAGTTATCTTGATCTCTGCAGTAGTCAGTTTCACTGGAAATGGCAGCCTAAACCATCTGTACCCTTTTCCCATTACATTGGCATCTCCCCACCTTCTGGGGTTCCTTATATTCTTCCCTCTGTCAAAGTGAATATGAACCTTAGACCATCAGGCATAATCAAACAAATAAAAGAAATATTGGGGAAGAGGTGATCAGGAAAAGTGGTGGGAAAGCCTTTGTTATGATCCCGAAAGTCACACCAAACCATACTACATGTGGGCCATCTTAAAGTAGTTAGATAAGCAGTCTTGTTGACTTTTTCAGGTCTTACTCACTTCTGCACAACCACATTATTTTGCTAGGTCTGCTCTACTCTTCCAGTGGTCGATTAATAATGCTGATTATAGAAAGAGGATCTCCTTCTAGTTTATGTAATACTTCTATATTTAGATTCTGATACTGTGTTTTAAAAATAGTTATATAATGTTACTGATACATATTGAAATATGGATCCACTCAGACCTGCAAAATAATTGCTGATATGCATAACTCTTTTCATCAGGAAACAAAGTTAAGCTGACAACTGTAATTTCTAGGAGTCTTACTCTATCTTTTATGGACGATAATTCTTTTTCATATCTTTTCAAAAATGGGGCATTATTTTTCAAGAGGAGTCTCCAAAGAGCCATATCCTTGGGTTCCAAAAGTTGTAAGTGACCATAACCTTCAGTTAGAAAGAACCCAACATTTTTAGAAAACCACCATCAATTATTACCCTGTCATCCACTGCACCATACTAAAATCTTGGCTCATCAGAACCCACCAAATTAAATCTGCCCTCAGCAACATCTTGGAAGGGTCAAATACTGTATTTGCTAGGATATAAACAAGATCACTGCAAGTTTAGATGGCCACTGCTATCCTATATGATAATATAAAAGAAGTTCCTGCTAGCCTATATGGCAATTGGAGAATGGCACTCCGTCCAGTGGAAAAAGCACCATGGCCCTGGCTTGATTTGTAGACAGTGCCCTTGTTCAAGCCAGATGACACTCCTTGGGGATGGAGAGTGGGGTGGGGGAAGACGTACTGATACCAGGAAACACAGCAGTGTGTCCAAAACTTGGAATGGACTTTAGTCCCCATTCATCCCCTCAGCTTGGTGCAAGGCAGAAACTTCATAACTATATGCTCTGGCCCCTTGTATAAGATATATAGATGGATATATTGAGCAGGAGTACATGATAGGTTCCAATTATTCAAGGTCAATTTTTGGAAAACAAATATTTAGTACTTTATACAATACATGAATTCAAAATAATGTTAAAGAATTTATTTATTTATTTATTTATTTATTTATTTGAGACAGAGAAAGTGTGCACATGCGAGCAAGTGAGCACGGGCAGGGGGAGAGGCAGAGCGTGGAGCCTGACTCAGGACTTGATCTCACAACCTGAGATCATGACTTGAGTCAAAATCAAGAGTTGGATGTTTAACCAACTGAGTCACCCATGTGCCCCCAAATTAATTTTAAAGTAGTCTATCATTATTATTTATTATCTTATTATTATGTTTGTCATTTCTGGACATGTTCAGGTTCTCTTGTTTCCACTATTTTTCTCAGTTAGTAGAAGATCAAACTATCATAGCTCTGTAACATCGTAGCCATATTCTTTCATGAAATCCATACGTTATGGGGCAACTGGGTGGCTCAGTCGGTTAAGCATCTGCCTTCCGCTCAGATCATGATCCCAGGGTCCTGGATCGAGCCCCATGTCGGGCTCCCTGCTGAACAGGGAGTCTGCTTCTCTCTCTCCTCCCTGCTCTTCTTCTCTGTCATTTCTGTCTCTCTCTCTCAAATAAATAAATAAAATCTTAAAAAAAAAAGAAATCCATACATTAAGCTTGAACTTAATATGATAGTGATGCCTCCATTGCTTCTGAGCCATGAATGATGGCAACAATAAATTTAATTCTAAAATGTTAACATTAAATATTATTTAATTCTAAAGTATCGCCTTCTGCCTCTGACCAGCTGGGTAACTTGTTATTGTGTTAGAAAAATTATTGAGAGAATGTGAAACTTACAGAGATGTTTTGCTTTCTTCTACCTTATCCCTAAGAGATAGCGTCACCTACTATATTCTGTCTTTGATGCTGAGACTTTTATTGGTAATGTAGGCACATTGGATATAGAGTATTTTTTCTGGCAAATAGAATTTTAAAAGCTGACATCAGAGAGCTCATTTATTAAATGTTATACTCAAAAGGGGTAGCTGGGGCTAAGAGTATTTATCCATTTTTTTCTGCCCTCTCTCCATGCAAAGCTACAGATCCTTACAATGTTTATATTGGCAGTGATCCCCAGTCCATCAAACAGAGATGCCGTTGCTTTTGAAATTCTGAGCTTGGGGCCCCTGAGTGGCTCAGTCGGTTAAGTGTCTGCCTTCGGCTCAGGTCATGATTCGAGTCCTGGGATCGAGCTCCACGTCGGGCTTCCTGCTCAGTGGGGAGCCTGCTTCTCACTCTCCCTCTGTCTGCAACTATCTCTCTGTCAAATAAATAAAATCTAAAAAAAAAAAAGAAAAGAAAAGAAAAAAATTCTGAGCTTACTCCAGTGAGAAAGCTGAATCATAGAATGTAATTATTAGTAGAAGCAACTTCAGAGATCATGTAGTGAGAGCTTTCCAAACTTTCCTGGTAACAAAAAGCAGATTCCATGGTCCAGGTGCTTCTGGAAATCCTGTTTCAGTGGATCTAAGATGGCTGTCCGGGGATTTATTTCTTTAACAAGAGCCCCAGGTGATTCTTTCAGGCAAAGTCTGGGAACCTCCCTGTCCTAGAGCCAGTGAAGTCCTGAAAGGTAAGGTGACTTTCCCAAGGCCAAACAGCTGGTCCGTGACAGAGCCAGAACTGGAATAGAAATATCCTGACAGGCCTCAAGTCTTCATAAAATAGAATAATGTGTTTGAGAGACATTTTCAACCATTGTAGGGGTTGTGGCTTGGGGGGGGAGGGGGAAGCAAAGGTACATAATCAGAAATTTCAGTTATCTGAAACTCTTTGCTTCAGATGCATTCTGGTTAATTGAGCATTTGTGACACCCTTGTCCTTTATTTCCTGAAAACACATTCCTCCAACCTTTTCTCTGATTGGTCCCATACGCCTGCATATGGTTTATGGGCCTTTCCTCAGTACCTTTGGACCTATCATCACATCTGTCTTCTTCATTGCCCTCCTTAAAACTTTTATCAAACCAGATGTGTCTCCCCCGACTCCCACTGCCAAATTCCTTCCCATATCATTCACTCTATTATCCTTCCATTTTATTGTCTATTTCTGCATCTAACTTTAGTGCATGCTTGTTCATATGATGTTACACTTTTTGCAAAGAGAAGACTGTCAGAGTGGGAAGACCACCATGATAGAGATTGGAACTACTAATTTTTAGTCCCAGCCCTGCCATTAATAAGCTGTGTGACCTTGAGCAATCACTTAGCCTTTCTGAGCTCTTGTTAATGAATGGGTTAAACTCTGAGATTCTGAGTCCTCTCTTTCTGTGTCCACCCTGTGTCTTTCAGGGAGAAAGGAACTATCTTTTCTAATTTATTTTTCTCTTTGCACTGGACCTATTTTTATAAAGCTACATAGAGTGCTCACTCATTCAATAAATGCTGACACTTCCTTCCTTGGGCTAGTTTGGCTTTCCTCCTCCCATCACAGATGGTGTATGAGCCACATATCTGATCACAGTTGACCTTTGTATTTGGTAAGGACTGGATTTTTTAAAAATAGTACAAACTGTGTGTCTTTCCAGTGCCACCATTCCTTTTCATGAAATGGCACATCCTGTTCCTTGGCTCTCCATATTTTCCATTTAAACAAAACATTATTTCCACCTGTCCCTCTTATCTTACAGGGTTTTTTTTATTTTAAGTATAGCAGTCCTGATTTTTGAGTTTATCATACTATTTATTTATATTCCTGATGACCTGGTCTGCTCACCTCTTTCTTTAAAATTTCCATTTGTAATTAGGTCTCTATTCAGCTGCGGCTTGGGTCATGTTCATTTATGTTTGAAGATACTTGGTCTCACAATCAGAACCATAAGCACGTTTATTTGTTTTGGTTATTTTTTTTTAACTAGCTCTTAAAACATATGGCACTCTATCACATGTAAAATTGCTCTGTTCAGTCAGCTGATCCACATTCAAATATACTAACCTTAGAAAAACATACATGAAAGAGGTCATAAAGAAGTATGAAATGATAGAAAGTCACTCAGAGTTCAAAATAATACACAAGATTGTAGAATAAAAATATGTGAGACTTCAGGACCTTGGACAGTTAAATGTATTCAGGCTGTAATCTGGGGCATCACAGCATAAGCAAGCTTGCAGTACACTTGAAAATCTACCGCATCATATCAGACATGGTGCTTTGAAATACCATGAATGATTTTCTATAACTCATATCTTACAAGAAGAAAATAAAGTCTTCCCTAATGAAAACAGTAAGGCCCAGACTATATGCTCAGATACACAAGCATGAACAGTTTCAAAGCATTGGTGGAATGCTAACACCAGGGCATGGTGGTCGGGTCTCTACAAAGCAGTGCAGAGTGGCTTACATGACTCTTTCTTACATAGTTTGCTATTTCTTTTTAAAATGTAAGCAAACACTTTTAATTACACAATTATGAAGAACTACGGGTAAGCAGTATCAGAAACAAAAAAGTTCAACCTCACTACCATCCAAGAAATGCAAATTGAAACAACAATAGGGTGCTGTGTTTCATCTCTCGGATTGGCAGAGATTACAGAAATTTCCAGGTATGTAGGGAAATGAGCACGTTCATGCACTGCTGGTGGGAATGCAAATTGGTACAAGTCTTTGTTTGGGGTGATGTGGAAATATGGATTGAAAGCCTAAATAATGATAAAGCTATATATGTAATAAGATGAAAACAGATTCTCAATTCATTGTTAAGTAGAAAGAGCAGGCTACCTAGTTATACAATAACATACTCATGATATTTAAACACACATTCTGAAAGGATATAACCCAAAATGTCATTTTCTTAGAGAGTAAGGTGGGGCAGGGGTGAGAGCATTTACATTTTGTATACATGTTTTCTAATGTATCGGTTTTCAATATAAATTACTGTTTCTGTTTATAAAACAACAATTTGGGGTACCTCAGTGGCACAGTCGCTTGAGCGTCTGACTCAATTTTGGCTCTGCTCATGATCTCAGTCAGGGTTGTGAGATCAAGCCCCATGTCAGCTCTGCACTCAGCATGGAGTCTGCTTGGGATTCTCTCCCTCTCCCTCTGTCCCTTCTGCTCATGAGCCCGCTCTCTCTAAAATAATAAATCAATCAATCTTTTTTAAAAAGTGAATTTATAAACAACAATTTACCCAATTATCAACAGAATTCTAGTGGTCAAGACTGTTTCATTTCTCCTTTTTAGGAATTACATTTGGTGAAATTGGCTTTGGCATGTTTAAGGGAAGTCAGGGGGGTAGATGGTCGTGAGCAAGAAAGCAAATGTCCCCAGATAAGTGTAGACAAAGAGTTGTGGTCTGAATTACTCCCAGCTTTGAAGCTATGGTACAGAGTTTGGATTTTATTCTGGAAGCAATGGACCACCATTTCAGGTATTGAGCAAGGAAGGAACAATGATTAGATCTAGGAAGTTTTTGTTTTCTTTTGTTTTTAATCACTCTGGCCTCTTCATGGAGAATGGAATGAAGTGAGGCAAGATTAAAAGCCAGGAAGATCACTAAGAAGACCACAGTAAAGGCTATACTTTCAGGGATCATTTTTATAGTAAGAAGACCACTGTAGAATATGGCAGATGTGAGTATAGAAATCATTGAAAAAATGAAATAGATTTTATTTAAATTTTGGAAGTAAAAATCGTAAGACTTGCCTATGTGGTAAGGTAGAAAGGAAGAAACCAGGAATACCTCACATACTTGGAATTAGGGATAACTCTGACAGTTATGTTTTAAGTAACCTCTACACCAAACATGGAGCTCAAACTTACAGCCCCAAGGCACATGCTCCTACCGATTGGGCCAGCCAGGTGCCATCTGACCGTTATTCTTTAATATCAAATTTAGAAAGACTAAACCATTCCTTTTGGTTATTAGTTTTCAGATCCTCTTATTGAAGTCTGTCATTGTAAGGGGTTGAATGGTGACCACCAAAAAGATACGTCCCCATCCGAATCTTAGTAATTTGTGAATATTACCTTATTTGGGAAAAGAGTGTTTGCAGATGTAATTAAATACCATATGATTTCACCCCTATGTAGAATTTAAGAATCAAAACAAATGAACAAAGGTGGGGGGGCAGAAAGAGAGAGAGAGAGGCAAACCAAGAAACAGACTCTTAACTATAAGGAACAAACTAATGGTTCGGGGGATGGGTTGAATAGGTGACGGGGATGAAGGAGGGCACTTCTTGTGATAAGCACCAGGTATTGTATGGAGCTGATGGATCACTATATTGTACACATGAAACTAACATTACACGGGTATGTTAACTAACTGAAATTTAAATAAAAACTTTGATAATTAATTAATTAATTAAGGATTAACCAGGATTATTTGGGTGGGCCCTAAATCTAATGACCAGTGTCCTTATAAGAGTGAGACAGAGGGGGATCACTGAAGAGAAGACAGTGTGACCATGGAGGCAGGAGATGGAGTGAGGCAGCTCCAAGTTAAGCATTGCAAGCCCCGCCAGAAGCTGGAAGAGGTGAAAATTGGATTCTCCCCTAGAGCCCCTGGAGCTAGCACAGCCCTGCAGGATTTCAGACTTTTAACCTCCAGCACTGTGAGAGCAGACTTTCCTATCATTTTAATCCACCCAGCTTGTGCTAATTTGTTACTGCAGCCACAAAGAACTAATAAAAACATAGATCCAAAACCTGTACAAATCATAAGTGTACAGTTTAATCAGTGTTCATTACTCTCTCCTATTTAAAAAAAAACAAAAACATTTAATTTAGGGAAATCTTCAAACACACACGAAAGGTAATGAATCTTCATGTTTCCCAAATCCAGTTTCAATAATCGTCCACACACAGCCAAAAGGGGGGAGCCTGGGTGGCTCAGTCAGAGAACCTGCTTCTCCCTCTCCCTCTGCCTGCCACTCTGCCTACTTGAGCTCTCTCTCTATCTCTATGTCAAATAAATAAATAAAATCTTTAAAACACACACACACACAGCCAATTGGGTTTCATCTCTATTTTCGCCCATCACAGTGGCACTCCATTACTTTGAAGCAGATCCTAATCATCATATTTTCCATCAAAAATACTTCAAAAGATGAGTTTTTATTTAACATAACAAAAGGCCATTTTTCACTTAAAAGTTAACATGTCCTTCATAATATCAGATATCTAGTCAGTATTCAAATTTCCCCCTAATTGTCTCATACAGCTTCTTCTTTCACTTGATTGTTTGAAAGAGGATCCAAACAAAATGTGCATTCTGTATTTGGTTCAGACCTATTTTAACTCTCATAATCTATGAGTTCCCTCTCCTTTTCTTTTTCCTTCCAGTTTGCTTATTGAAGAAACCACTTCAGATCGTTGCATGGTAGAATTTCTGGGATTTTAATCCATCCCTGGGTGTCTTCAATATGCTCCTATCTCCTGTGTTTCCTGTAAACTAGAAATTAGATCTCGAGCAGATTCAGCTTCAAGAGTTGGGGCAAAAATGCTTCCTAGGTGGGGTTTGGGACTGCACTGCATCTCATTAATGCCTGGATGCCTTTTTGTGTGACACTAAGATCGACCAATGGTTTCAGGAGTTATCAACTTGATCTACCCATTATAAACATCCCTGTTAGCTTGTCCCCTAACCATTTTATGCTCATTCATGATCATTGCCCAAAGTCATTGTTTGGGGTTACAGAATGATGATATTCTAATTCTACCACTCTTTGTGGATTTATTAGCTGGAACTTTTGTGGGTTTTTTTTTAAGATTTTATTTATTTATTTGAGAGAGAGAGAGAGAGAAAGCATGAGCAGGGGAGAGGGGCAGAGGTAGAGGGAGAAGCAGACTCCTCACTGAGCAGGGAGCCTGATGCTGGACTTGATCCCAGGACCATGGGATCTCGACTTGAGCCAAAGGCAGACGTTCAGCCAACTGAGCCACCCAAGTGCCCCTAGCTGGAACTATTGTATAAAGAACTTTCCCTCACAAACTATGTGATCACCTTGATGTAGAGACCATACAGGAAAGATAGGATAGATGCTGAATTCTTTCTCTTTATGTAACAATTTTCACACTAAGAAGTTGTTTCCCTAACATCCTCCAAGGATGACCAATGGGGTTTATTTTGTCTTGTGTCATTAGGAAATAATAAATTTTCCTTTAGTTGTTTTATTTCTTATTTTGGGGGTCCTAGTGCCAGATTTATAAAGTAAGTGATTTTAATAATCATTTATTGAGCACCTGTCCTATCATTTAAGAACCAAGCCTAGAGTCTTTTCACATATAAAACTGTATTTGAAATCAACATGTGTCCTTGAAGTAACCCTTTATATCTGTATTATATTTAGTATATATGGTGTGTATGGTAATAGACTTGAAGGAACTAGAAAATTCCTAAAGAAGACTAAAAATCGGTGTTTTCTCATCTATTGTATCAACAGGTAAATAGAAAGCGGAGTTGATGTCTTCTTTGCGGCTCCATACAAATACCTATGTGTGCAAAATACAATGACATATTTTGACTCAGCAATGTCACAGGGAAGACAACTAGAACAACCTTCTCTTCATTCTCTTCCCTATAAGTGAAGCATCCAGGGAAGGAAGAAGAATACACATATACCTCCACATTTCCAAATCAGTTTGTTTTTATTTCTAGAAAACTGTGATTTAAAAAAAAAAAACAATATTAGTATAAGTTCTCACTTTCCTCTGCCAACTCCACCACAGCAATCTTCAATCCTTTAGCAGTTATGTTTCTCTAACAGCATCTCTGCATCTCTCCCAATTCTTCCTCTCCTGCCCCATGTCTTCCCTTGCTTGGTTCAGAATTCTTGGAAGAAGATTGGGCATCAGTGCCCCAGAATTAGTGAGGAAAATCCTGTAATATAGCACTGGTTCCCCAATCTTGGAGTTTGTTTAAAAATACAGATTCTAGGCACCAACCCACATTTAGTGATCCCCATCTCCAGGGGTAGAGGACCAAAATGTGTACTTGCAACAAGCTCCTCAAGGAATTCTGACAGACCAGGTCTAAGGACAGGTGTCTGGGAACCACTCTCATGAAGCACAGTGATTTTTCATGACTATAGACAGGACACACATTTGTCTTTTCCCATCTCCTTCTACCCAATGAACCCTAACCAAACATTACCACTATAATAAACTTTTAATTCCATACACAAGTGCTATAAAAAACTTAAAATCCTGGTCCCTAAATTTTAAAACCATTACTTGAAATAATTTCCTTTCAGAGAGAAGGTTTTGCTTAAGACCATATCATCACCTTACTTTGTATAGTACACATAAGATTGAAAACCCCATCTGGGCCAGATATTTGCTTCAGCAAAGGCTCTTCCAGTCTCAAGTGTCAGAAAAAAAACAATCCAATGCATCTTAAGCAGACAAGGAATTTACTGGCTCATACTACTGAAAAGTCCAGATATTACTGGCTTCCATCATGGCTTGATCCAGGGGCTCAAAATATTTTTTCAATTCCATTTCTCTTTATCTCTTAGCTTTCCTTCTTCTGGTCTGGCTCTGATTTCAACAGATCTCCTCAAGTTTGCAAGATGGTCACAGCAGCTCCACTTCACATCCTCCTAAAGTCAGGTCCAGCAGGGAAGAGGCTTCCTTTCCCTCTGTAGTCCCAGAACTGATCTCGGTATATGTCATTGGCTCTATTGAGTCACATAGCCATCCTGGAACCAATGACTGTGCCATGAGGAATGTGGTACTCATTTGGCCAGGTCTGAGTCAGTAGCACCTGCTCTCTGCTGAAGCTGGTGGTAGAGTCAACACATACGGACCAACTGTGATCAGGGTAGCTCTCCAAAAAGATACTGGGTGCTGTTACCAAAAGGATACTGGACAGCCAAAAATGGCAAATGTCCCTCCAAATATATGATTATTTCAAGACTACTTCGACTAATGTAAGAAACACTGGTAGGTTGCAAAACTGAAACCCAAACCAGAATTTTTAATCTTTCTATGAGCTTCATCATAGATACTTCCCAAAATGAGACATCATGGTCTATTTTAACAAAGCCAAAGCAAGATCATTATCCCCTCACATTTAAGAGGGGAAGGTTGTCTTTCTTATCTCCATATTCAATTTTTTTAAAGATTTTATTTATTTTTTTGACAGATAGAGACACAGAGAGAGAGGGAACACAAGCAGGGGGAGTGGGAGAGGGAGAAGCAGGCTCCCCGCTGAGCTGGGAGCCAATGCCGGGCTCGATCCCAGGACCCTGGGATCATGACCTGAGCCAAAGGCAGACGCTTAACGACTGAGCCACCCAGGCGCCCCTCCATATTCAATTTTAAACAATGAATCAAACAATATGAAAAGCTAAAAAAAAAACATAGATCATGAATGTAAAATGTCATTAAATAATGATGATGCATTTCGTGGTAGCTGATTGCACGCAGTACTTTCAATTCTGGAATAAGGTTACTTTTTCCACCTAAGAGTCATTAGAAGCTTTTCAGTCCTGAATATACAGTCATCTGAGATGCATACAGAGGCATAGTCTGCATAAACAGAATACCTGAAAACATGAAAAACATACCTAGCATAAACCAAAACACTTAAAATCATATCATACATAAGAAAATTAAGAAAATATCCAGTCTATATAAAGAACGCCTACAAATCAATAAGAAAAAGATTACCAAGAGAAAATTGGGCAAAGACACGCTTCACAAAAGTAGCTACCCAAATAACCAATACACATATGAAAAGGTGCTCAACTTTCTTTGTCATCAAGGGAATGCAAATTAAAAGCATAATGTGATAGGACTACAAGCCCACTAGAAAATAACACATGTTGGAAAATATATACGGCAACCAGGATTCTCATCCATCACTGTTGAGTGTAAGTTGATAGAACCATTTGGAAAACTGGCAGAACCTATTCACGTGGACATGTGCTTATTCTATGCCAGTAATTTCACTCCTAAAAATATACCCAAAAGACATGACCAAGGATGTTCATTAGAAGCACAACAATAAAAAATTTAAAAAAAAGCACAATTCGTAGCAGTAAAATGCCAAAAACTACCAAAAGGCCCATCAACAGTGGAATGGATCAATAAATTGTGTTACAGTTGCACAATTGGATATTGTGTCGCAGAATGAACAGACAGCATGGATGAGTCTCACAAACAAAATTAAATCTAAGAAACCAGCCATAAAAGAGTACATACTGTAGCCCTCCACTTATATAAAAATTAAGAACAGACTAAACTAATTTGTGCAATTAGAAGACAAGACACCAGGTAACCTTGGCAGGGCGGTGACCAAAAGACTCAGGGGTTTTGTAATACTCTGTTTCTTGATATGGCTGCTAGCTACATGAGTGTATTAAGTTTGTGAAAATTCAGCTGACACTTACCTACATTTCTCTGAATATATGTTACACTTTAAAGGTTAAAAACAGAAAAGGAAGAAATCAGTTAAGTCATTTCCAACCTATCCTTTCTTTCCATTACCAATTCCCTTGCTGTTCTGTAAAGTTGCCTTTGTGTTAAAATACTTGCTCTGTTTTAACATGTGGTGGGTGGTTGATGTGATTTTTCTATAAATAGTTTGTAGAGAAATTATTTATAACCACTATAATGGTTTGGGAAGTACAATATTAATGTTAGTTCTAAGCATCTGGGGATGTACACAATATTTTGTTCGCATAAAGATAGCATTATTAAGTCATAGTACTTTTACTCAGCTTTATTTTATCTGTGCAGCAAAGCACCCAGAAGCACTCACGATTTCCAGCTGCAGATGACACCACACTTGATTCCTACACAGATCACAGCTATTAGAGACATGAAATCAAGGCAAGAGTCAGAGAAAGCCTTCATTGTCGATCCTGTTGAATCTTGTTTGAGATAATGAAGAAAATCTGAGATTTGCTGCCTTCTTCATTCTATTGCTACTTCCCATCAGTAGCCCTGTATCTAGTACACACAGAATAATTAATGGTCAGGTTTTCAACAAAATCTTCATTTCTCCAGGCACCTGGATGGCTCAGTCAGTTAAGTTTCCAACTCTTGATTTTGGCTCAGGTCATGATCTCAGGGTCATAAGATTAAGCCCCACGTTGGCTCCGAGCTTAGCGTGGAGCCTGCTTGAGATTCTCTCTCTCTACTGCTCCCTCTGGCCCTCCCCCCCCAACTCAGGCTCTCTATCTCTCTAAAATAAATAAATAAAATCTTTTTTAAAAAAGTCTTCATTTCCCTAGCTTTCTCCACGTGAACCCACATGTCACTGATCCCACCAGAGCTCTTCTCACTGTTGCAACTTCCTCTGTAAACAAAAGCAGAAGAGTTCTACATAAATAAAACTAGAGACTGGCTTAACATTGACAATAAACCAGTGATCCTTATAAGCAACATTCTGTTATTCAGGATAATGGAGTTTGTGGACTACCTAGCACCATAAAAAAAAATAAAAAAGAATATGAAAATGTTTTAATTGTGAAACAATGAGTTAATGGGTAGACATTTGGAAACAGACAAAATAACAAAAGGAATGCATCAAGCAGTGAATCATTTTACTGTGAGGTCTCATAACAAATAGGCAGCAGAAGAGGATTCACATCTGTATCCCTTGAGGTCACATATTAGGAAAATCAAGGCAACGGTTTTTTTTTCCCTTAAGCTCCACACCCAAAGTGGGGCTTGAACTTACGACCCTGAGATCGAGAGTCTCATGCTCTACAGACTGAGCCAGCCAGGCACCCCAAGGCAACAGCTTTTCTAACCCATAATGTTGAAAATAAGAACTACTATTTTTTGGAAGTTGCTATACTTTATTTTTGTTGGTATAATATGCGGGATTCTTAGGATATTATCTTTTGAGATTTCTTGGAACTATAGACTGACTTCTAAAGCTGAATGAGACATGAAATTTTACCTAACCCAATGGTCCTCAAATTGTGCCCCTGAAGAGCCCTGGGGCATCCTACCTGATATGTCAAGGGTGCCCAGGCATTGGTTAGATAAGGACCAAGAGAGAAATACTCAGAGCTCTCCCAACCCTGGACCAAATTTAACAAGTTGAACTCCACATTTTCCGTTTCCGTAACGGGCTTCCACATGTTTTGTTTTGGTTTTTAAGATTTACTGATTTGTTAAAGAGAGTGAGGGAGCAAGCAGGGGGAGGGACAGAGTGGAGAGAGAGAATCCTGAAGCAGACTCCCAGCTGAGCACCGAGGCTGACAAGGGGTTCCGATCCCAGGATCCTGAGATCATGACCTGAGCTGAAATCAAGAATCAGACACCCAACTCACTGAGCCACCCAGGTGCCCCTGGGTTTTATTTGAAGAAAGCATTCAACTATTTAAAAATAAGAAATAGGGGCGCCTGGGTGGCTCAGTCAGTTAAGCGTCTGCCTTCAGCTCAGGTCAGGATCCCAGACACCTGGGATCAAGCCCCGCACTGGTCTCCCTGCTGGGGTGGCGGGGGGGAGTGTGCTTCTCCCTCTGCCCCTCACCCCGCTTGTGCTCTCTCGCTCTTTCTCAAATAAATAAGTTTTTTAAAAAAGAAATATTTTTTTAAAATATCTTTTAAATAATTTAAAAAATAAAAATAAGAAATAATAAAAATTTTTTAAAGTAGACAACTTATCTGGTCCAGTATCCTCAAAACTGAAGATTTTACAAAACGGAAAGTGAGGCTCAAACGTATTAAGTAATTTGCCCCAGATCCCAGAGCCAGTCAGGGGCAGGACTGGAGCTGGACCTTTTGTTTTCTGATTCTGGTTTGAAAGGACTTTCCAAACCACCAAGGGCCCATTAAGAGCTTCCACAGTTTCCAAAAAAGAGGGGTTTTGGAAATCTTAAGGGGAAACTGGCATCTGCTTATTTATCCATCCTTTATAAATTCTTCTATTTTCAGTGTCAAAGCCCTTGATACAGGGGCCATCTGCATTTTTTAAATAATGTATAGCATGCCACATGAAATAATACGGACAACAGAAACAAGGATGAGAGTCCACTGTTTACTCCAAAGTGCGATTTGCAAATGGAAAAAGAAATTAGCTGCTAAACATGTTACTCTGGTTATAATCTGGAATCCTTCAACAGAGTAAAGCTGCCATGGGAACTGACTAGCTGATTTTAAAGCTTAAAACAGGCATTTTACATTTACATATACATATAAATCAGGGTTTTTTTTTAAATATCAGGATGTTTGTTCAAAAATGCTATATAATTAGATGCCGGCCTTCTCTGTACCATGCCAGCTGTATTTTCTAAAGAAAATACACTGCAATTAATTTTTTTATCCAATTTGGTAGCTAACAGGTTAATTAAAGAGAAGGCCCCTCTATTTTTAGCTGTTACTATAGCCAGACTCCCATTCAATCTAAAAACAGCCATGCCTTCTGCACCATTTTTAACCCTGCAAAGCTGAGACTCATGCTTATCCAAATTAAGGATAAGCTTAAATAGTCCATCCTCAGCCAAAACCATGGCAACCAGTGCACAGTACACATCCTCCATTTTGCCCATCTTGCCTGGTAGTCCTTAACATTCTTTCATCACAAGACAGGAAATCTGTTTTGTTTGGTTGTCATTTAAGGACATATTTACACTATAAGATGGCTAACCCTTTGCTTTATTTAGGAAAGAAATGGATTGATGATGCCGTAAGCTTTACAATTAGGGAAAGACAGGAATAATTATCATCATTTATTTATGTGTCTCTATATCCGCCCCCTTATTTCAAAAAGAGACCTATGGTAACTCCCAAAACCTCCAAAACGGAAGATGGCAAAAGTGAGAAAAATAACTTGAACATGGCTTTCTATACTTATGACCGTGTGCACAACTGGTTCTTACGTGAGGTTAAATAATAAAAATAAAATTGGATTCTGTGCAGTGACACTATCCAAGTATTATGCAGGTACCCAAGGATCCAATACGGAGGGAGCCTTACTTTTCTAACTTGTTTCAAACTGAAAATAGCTTTCTGATTCTCTTCTGATAATAAGGTCAGTACATGTTCAAGTAGACAATCCACGCATTTGAGAAGGGTATTAAGAAGGAAGTAAAAATCAGCCCAGATCACTCAGAAGCAACAGTTACAATCATGGTGACCATCCTCCCAACATCTCTCTGTACAGAGACACATGCTTTAATAAATGTATATAAATGCAGCCATATTCCCACATAAGTACAGTGACCTGCTTCTCCCCTGCTTTTTCAACTCATTGTGAAAATCTTTCCATACCAATTAATATAGAATTGTTATACACTCTACTATGTAGAGGTACCATAATTTATTTAATTAACCGGCTATTTAGGAATTGTAAGAGTGTTTCCAGCATCTCCCTATTATAAACAACACTACAATGAAGATCCTTTTACAAACATATCTTTGTTTAATTGGTCAATTACTTCCACAGGATAAATTCTTAGATGTAAGATTGCTAAGTCAAAGGTGATATATTTTAAAATTTTGGGTCCATATCATCTGCACAGCACCTTGGAAAAGTTGAGTTAATCTAGATACATGCTTGTAGGAGATGTGAATAAAGTTTCTCCACACCTTCACCAATATTTGGCATCTCATTCTTTTTTAACTTTTTCTGTCAAGTAGACAAGTTGTCTATGTTTTAATGGTAGTAGGTCTTCTCCCATCTATTCATAACTCCAAGAAAAGGAACAATATAATTATATAAATGAAATAGTTGAACTACATAATTTTGAAAGGCTCTTCCAGTTTTAACATTCTATAATTCTAGTAGTGCAATTGCTGGATCATAGGGCATTTCTATTTTTAGCTTTTTGAGGAACCTCTATACTGTTTTCCACAGTGGCTGCACCAGTTTGCATTCCCACCAGCAGTGTAAGAGGGTTCCCCTTCCTCTGCACCCTCACCAGCATCTGTTGTTTCTGTTGTTTCCTGTGCTGTTAATTTTAACCATTCTGACTGGTGTGAGGTGATATCTTATTGTAGTTTTTATTTGTATTTCCTTGATGATGAGTGATGTTGAGCATCTTTTCATGTGTCTGTTGGCCATCTGTATGTCTTCTTTGGAATTTGAAGGGATACATGCACCCCGATGTTTATAGCAGCATTATCAACAATAGCCAAATTATGGAACTAGCCCAAGTGTCCATCAACTGATGAATGGATAAAGAAGATGTGGTATATATATATACATAATGGAATATTATTTCACCACAAAAAAGAATGAGATCTTGCCATTTGCAATGATGTCGATGGAACTAGAGAGTATTATGCTAAGCAAAATAATTCAATCAGCGAAAGACAAATACTGTATGATCTCACTCATATCTGGAATTTAAGAAACAAAATGATCATAGATGGAAAAAAAGAGAGAGGAAAACCAAGAAACACTGCATGTTAACTAACTGGAATTAAATTTAAAAACTTAAAATAATACATACATACATATTACAATTAAAATTTTTAAAAAGATTATTATCATCATTAACATTATTGCTATCAATCACTAAACATAGGTAACTCATATTTTCTATGGTTCAATGTTGGTTTAAAATGGCACTTCTCAACTACTACTATTCTAGCTTAGTTACTGAGTCCTGAGAGCTGGCATATGGTATAAGCAAAAGCCTAGGACTCAAAAGTTACTGAGTTCTGATTGTTTGTGGTCAACAGGTCCAAATGTTGGTGCCAAGGTGCATTCACAATATCTAGGATCTAGACTCGACATAACTACTCTTGCAAAGAAATCATATAAGGTGCATAATTTTATATTTCACATAGCTTTTTAATTTGACTTGTGTAAATAGATGACAAGCTGCAATTCAACACTTTCTGTAGATAAAATACCTTCAAAAAAACAGCTGGAAAGACATATACATTTACATTGTAAAATTCCTGTAAACCTCACCTTGTACATGAAGCTGGGCTACATGTCCGTAATGACTAAGTATTTCAGGTGCTTTGGTTAAGCTAAGAAAATGTTTATTTTTTTCTTGTATTCAAACAATACATCTTTATTATCTTATGTCACAACTACAACTTTACATTTATTTTTTGAACTTTTTAAAAAAGATTTTATTTATTTATTTGACACAGAGAGAGTACAAGCAGGGGGGAGCGGCAGGGAGAAGGAAAAGCAGACTCCTTGCTGAGCAGAGAGCTCAACATGGGGCTCAATCCTAGAACCCTGGGATCATGACCTGAGCTGAAGACAGACACTTAACCGACTGAGCCACCCAGGGGCCCCAACTTTTTTTTTTTTTAAGTAGGCTCCACACCCAGCATGGAGTCAAATGTGGGACTTGAATTCCCAATCCAGAGATCAAGACCTGAGCTGAGATCAGAAGTCGGACATCTAACCCACTGAGCCACCCAGGCGTCCCTACATTTAGTTTTATGACTTCATTATTAGACTATGAAGTAGTGTTCTAACTACTCTTTTTGCCTCTGTGTTTTTAAAATACCTCCAATGCCATTACCAACAAAAATGACAGCAGTAATAATAAAAATTATTAATAATTACTGAGTGTTCATAACGTGCCGGATACTTTTCTAAGTGTTTTATAGAGATTATCCAAGTTGCTCTATACAGAGGCCTTATATGGTAGGTAATATTCATATACCACTTTATAATAAAAGAGATTGAGGCAAAGAGAGATAAAAGAACTTGTCCGAATCATCTATTTGGTAGATGGATGAACATTCAGTTCCCTGCAATAAAGAATTGTCTTCCTAAAATACAGCAAGAAAATGTTTATTTTTATCAGTGTCTATGGTTTTTCCAGGCTATTGGATATGACAAGCCCTCCACTGTGGCCTCCCTCACTCTAAGACTAGCTTCTCTGTAGGAGAGACAATGGCCATGGGCAAAGACGTTTGGGCCTACAATGACAGCCCATTCTCAGGAAGAAGAGAATCATGCTCTTCCTTCTGATGCGCCATCTTTTTTTTGTTGTTTTCAAACAAATGTGTTATTGCCCAACAACAAAGGGCCTGACAAGATGCCACAGACCTCATACTACCTAGCTATATAAAAGCAGAAGATGATGAACGTTAAGTGCGTTCTGGCTTGCTCTGATTTAAAGAGATCACTTCCAAGAAACACTTGGAAACAGTACTTGAGGAATCAGAGATGTGCCCTGACAGCTGGGGTTTATTGGAACAAGGGCGGCTTTGTTCTCTTTTATGTCCATTTGTTCACATGCATTTGTGGTCGGTAGCTGCTCATGCACAGGGGCAGAGCAGAAAATGATGCAAAAGAGCAGAGCAAAGAAGGGGGAGATTTTCTCCCACTAATGCTAAGGAGGAGGGATTGGCTGTCACGAGTCTATTTTTAGTAGTTGCTGCCATGTTGCTGAGTACTGAGTCCAGCCTGTCCCTACAAATGACTTCATGTTTGGGTATCAACAGGCATGTGTACAACCAAACCCATAACTCCTTTCTCTTGTGCACATAACTAGACTATACTTCTCAACCTCCCTGGAGAATAGAGCTAATGGAGCACACGCAGAAGCGATGTGGGCCACTTCTGCCTCTGACCCATTAAGATTTCCATGGGTAGTTCTCCTCTTTCTTCCCTCATCTGCCAACTGGATGTCCATGCCCAGGTCACCACGAAATCATGTTTGAAGAATGGAGGAGCCTCCATAGCCAGATCCTTGAATGATTGTGTGAAGCTAAGCTTGCCAATACTAATACTCCTGTTGATTGGAATTTATGAAAAGAAAATATAAACATCTAAATATCAGGCTCTTAAAATGTGGGTGGGGAGTTGGGGGAGATTTGTTACAGCAGTTAGCCTACCCTAAGCAATAGAGCATGCTAAGAGCCCAGGGAAAGAATGGATGACAGTCATTCTGAATGTGCTATAGTTCTGGCTGCCTTTCTCATCACCTCTCCTTTGACCTCCCCCTCTGCTTGCTCCCTGACAACTGACCCTGAACTGGGGAATGATGAAGGAAAACACACTGGGCCATTACACACAAGCATGTGGTATGACTTTGGAAAAGACTCTGTAAAGATAGCGAAGAACTCACCTTCTTGAGGAAAGAAATGTTATCCCAACCAACGAGTGTTTGTTGGACATTTCCCCTAAAGAAATCATTTTTCTAGGTGCTGGGAATACACAGGTGTCAAACTTCACCTCTATCTTGGAATTGAAACAAAACAAAAAAGATACAGCCCTATCCTTCGCCTGTCTGGCGAAACATGATTTAAAAGATAGCTGCAGGGGAGGGCTCTTGGGTGGCATAGTCGGTTAAGCCTCCAACTCTTGGTTTCAGCTCAGGTTATGATCTCAGGGTGCTGGCATGGAGTTCTGCATTGGGCTTCACACTCAGTGAGGAGTGTGCTTGAGATTCTCTCTCTCCCTCTACTTCTGCCCCAAACCCCTTCACACTCTCTTTCTCTCCTCTCTCTAAAATAAATACATAAATCTTTAAAAAAATAATAAATGAATAAAATCTACCTTCTTACTAGCTGTTTTCTATTTGTTTCATCGTTTGTCTCTTTTTTCATTTTCTCCGTCTACTGTCAGGTTCATTGAGCATTTCTTAGAATTCCATTTGATCACTTTTATAGACATTACTTATATCATTTTTTTAAAAATGTTTAGTGGAGGGCGCCTGGGTGGCTCAGTTAGTTGGACCACCTTCGGCTCAGGTCATGATCCTGGAGTCCCGGGATCGAGTCCCGCATTGGGCTCCCTGCTCAGCGGGGAGACTGCTTCTGCTTCTGACCTTCTTCCCTCTCGTGCTCTCTACCATTCTCTCTCTCTCAATAAATAAATGAAAATCTTAAAAAAAAAAAAAAAGAACTCTGAAGACCTCATTTAAAAAAAAATGTTTAGTGGAGGGGTGCCTGGCTGGCTCAGTTAGTAGAGCATCTGACTCTTGATCTCAGGATTGTGAGTTCATGCCCCACATTGGGCATGGAACCTACTTAAAAAATAAATGAAATTAAATGTTTAGTGGATGACCTAGTTTTACAATATGCATCTTTAGTTAGTGAGAGTCTACCTGCAAATATATTATACCACTTTACTTGTAGTATAAGGAACTTCTAACAGCTTATCCCCTGCTGTACCTGAGAATCACCAGAGGAGATGTGGAAAAATATACCAATGCCCAAGCTTAACCAAAAATAATTTTTTAAGTGGGCTCCATGCCCAGCATGGAGCCCAGCAGAGGGCCTGAACCCATGACCCTGAGATCAAGACCTGAGCCGAGAACAAGAGCTGGACACTCAACCAACTGGGCCACCCAGGTGTTCCCCCCAACCGAAAATGAATTTAATCAGAATCTGTGGTGGGAGGTTGAAGGGGGAGTACAAGCCATCCGTATTTTTCCAAAAATTCCCAAGAGATTCTTAATAAGCAGCCAGGTTGGACCACCAATCCCTAATGATCATGTGTTACCACCTACTGCTTATATGCAATGTATAGCCTGGGGATGAGTTTGATTATATCTGTCGTTGGAAAGGCAAAGTACATGAGCAGTGCTTATTCTTGGTAGCAGTACCAATGACTGAGCACCTATAGTCCTCATACATTTATGTCAGCTGCCCACCCCCTGCAGGCTTTTGTGATTTCTAGTTTAGACTGTAACCATTAGAAGACACTGAATTATGGTGTAAGGAACGTGTAGAAGCATGTTTAATGGAAATGGGTAAAAGAAATCAATTTCTTATAAGTTTGGTATAACATGCCTCACTCCAATCCATCAAGGAAGGACCAGGCAGAATAATTTACTTCCTCACCCTCACTGAAACTCTTCAATTTTTATAGACGTTAGTGTCAACAATCCGAGAGTCTGAACGTGATTTAAGACCATGAATAATTTTCTAAGAACAAAATATCAGTGAAATCACTAACACTAAATCTGCCATTTCCCATAAGCAGCTTGATAGCATAAGTCCTAAAATAAGTCCAAAGTTTAGAGGTTTGGCTTTTCTCAGATCACTAAGAAAAGGCTATCTTTAAAAACACCCAGTTTTTCATAGAAGAAGGACTAGAAACAACATTTATCGTATTTTGACACTTTTATTTTAACGGTTAGGAAACTGAGGGGGGCCCAGGTGGCTCACTCGGTTAAGCATCGACTCTTGATTTCAGCTCAGGTCATGATCTCATGGGTGGTGAGATCAAGCCCCTGGTCGGGCTCCCACTCAGCAGGGAATCTACTTAAGATTCTCTCCCTCTGCGCCCCCCCTTCCTTGTACATATGCTCTCTCTCTCTCTCTCACTCTCAAATAAATAAATAAATAAATAATCTTCCAAAACGTATCTTTCAAAAAATAAAGGTTAAGAAACAAGCTTGGAAAAGTGCTTTGTTAAAGTTCACACAACTAGTCAAGACCACGCAGCCCAAAGATTCTGATCTCATAAGTCTTCATTCTGTAATATTTCCATGCTCTCATAAGTTAAGCCTTCAGAATTGTTAGAACAGTTATTCTGGATAACCCCAGGAGTAGAGAATACAGTGGGGAAACAGTAACCTTTACATAAAATTTGAATATAGGTTTGATTTATTTCAAGTCAGTTCCCAAATTTCTCTGATTAGAAATTAGAAAATACTCATTTATAACAGTAGAAGTACTATTATATTTTTGTTCTGGCCATTCTGGTAGGCATTTCTGAATTGACAGACTATTCCAAGTGGTCAATAAAGTTACTTTTAGGAGGATCCATTTCTGTAGTGTAGTTTGAGGACTATAAAAATCCTAACTATGATTGGTTAATACCATGTATAACACCGAATAGTAGAAAACCCAAAGTTTAATTTTCTCTTTTATGAAAGTCTGACAAAAGATTGGTGTCTACCAGGTCTATTCCAGGATCCGTATGAAACCCAATAGTGTCAGAGACTCATGCTCCTTCTACCTTGTTACTATACTGAGCATTGCCTTCATTCCCAGGACCAGTTCATGGGCTGAGATAGCTGCTCCAGGTCCTGCCATCATATCCACATTCCAGCCAATAGGAAGAAGGAAAGGGGAAAAAGAAGGGCACACTCCCTCCTTTACGGACACATCCCCAATGTTGCATACATCTCTTCTATTTTACACGTTAACAAGAATGTTGTCACCCGTGAATGCTTCTTGCAAAGGAGGATGAGAAATGTTTTGATTCCTAACGGCCAAAAATTGGGAGTACAATTATTTTTTAAGGGAAAATAGACATTGAGAGCAAGTAGTAGTCTCTATCATAACTTGTGAGAGAATCTTTTGTTTTCTATATGTAAGTGAAAACCAACATTCTCAGTTGTTGAGAAAGCAAGATTTTTATTTTTTAATGACCATGCTAGTGGTTAATGGTGATGTTCCTTTTTGGAACAGGATGATGGTAAGTGTTTAGTGGGATTTTTTTGCAGGACTCCCTAAATTGTAATCAAGACCCAAAATCAAAACAAAAAGAGATGGGCACTTGCACTGTTATTTCTGAGAAATACTTGTCTTGAACACAGTCATTGAGAGACATCATTTCAGCAAAAAGGATCCTATGCCACTGTATTAGTTTCCCAGGGCTGCTGTAACAAATTCTGGTAGTTGAAAACAACAAAAGTTTCTTCTCTGACAGCTCAGGAGGCCTGAAGTCTGAAATCAATATCACTGGGCCAAAATCAAAATGTCATCAGGTCTCACTCCCTCTGGTAATTCCAGTGGACAATCCATTCCTTGTCCCTTCTGGTTTCTGGTGGCTGCTGACGATCACTTGGCTTGTGACCACATACTCCAATCTCTGTTTCTATATTCACACCATCTTCTCTTCCATCTGTGTGACCTCCCTCTGCTTCCCTCTTATAAGGATACTTGTGATTGTATTTAAGGCCCATCCGGATAATCCAGGATCACTGTCCCATCTCAAGGCCCTTCATTTAACCACCTCTACAGAGACCCCTTTTCCTTATAAAATAATATTTATAGGATCCAAGGATTAGGGCCTGATATCTTTGAGTGGCCATCATTCAGCGTACTACATCTGCCAATAAGAAAATGTGAAGATGACTGGGAAAAATGAAGTCATCACCTTTTGGTGGAAGGCATTTCTTCTAAGGAGAAGTCATTTCCTGCCTCTCTTGTCATGGGGAAGAGGAGAGCTGCTTCCCCTCCTGGAAACTAAGGGAGGAAGATGCCAAGAGAATCATTCACTGGTGGATTCATAGGTGCCTAGGAAAAGGGGAATTCTGACTCCACTCCCTGGTTACATACATACCTATGTTAGCCAGTGGTTCTGCTCACCTGCCCCAGTGATCCAGGCAGAGGGGAATGAATTAAGGAGACAATGCAAAGTAGAGGGTAGTCGGACAGAGAGGGGCCACTCCCCTTCCCTGCACCACTCCCATGGTTCTAGTTCCCAAAAAGCACAGAAAAGGATTCCCCACACACCTGCAAGTCAGTAAGTCTGGGGTCTACAGTCTGGTTGGGGGTTTCTAATGCAGGGACCAGACAGGCAGGTACATTAAAGCTGTGGGGAGCAATGCAGCAGTGGGGTTCATCTGGAGTCAAATATTGCAACATATTACCCACAACAACTGGGGAAGCCACTTTTGGCACTGAGACGCCACCAGAAGGGCACTCCTCCACACTGAGTTTATAGACAAAGAGCTAGAAGAACAACGTGGACCGCCCATGGAGAGATATGTAAAGGCATCAAATCAAATAAGGAGCTTGGTCTATCTTATTCCTTCTTCCTCTCCACCTTAGCAACAGAGTAGCCAGGACAAGGAGGTAAGGAGAGGGGGGTGTGTGAAACCTGATCCCAGGCACCTCCGATACCAGCCAGCAGAACCCGCTAGTCTGACCAGTGCTACAGGAGGGGAAGAGAAGAGCTTTAGATCTGACAAAAGGTTACATTTTAAGATAAACAGAACTGAGTCTTAAAAACAATCGAAGGTGCGGGGCGCCTGGGTGGCTCAGTCGGTTGGGCGGCTGCCTTCAGCTCGGGTCATAGTCCTGGGGTCCCGGGATTGAGCCCCTCATCGTCGCTCCCTGCTCAGCGGAGAGCCTGCTTCTCCCTCTCCCTTTGCCTGCCACTCTGCCTACTTGTGCTCTCTATCTCTCTGTCAAATAAGTAAATTAAAAAAAAAAAACAAAAAACCGAAGGTGCTTTTAATTGTGGAAAATGACCAAAAAACTAAAGAATCAGGCTGAAGTGTCCTTAAGAGCCCCTGTGACCCAGTGGGAGGGGGACTTCATTAGAGCACAGGTGAAAGCAGGGATCTGGAAAAATAAGTGTTCTACGTTTTTACCCCCCACTTGAAACTGAAACTTTCTAATAAACCCATTTGGTCTTTTAATCAAAATCACAATGGAGCATCAGCCTCTGCAAATCTGAGTGCGGCCTTGTCTACCAAGTCCCTCTTTTACCGTCCCCTGTCACCCCGTGGAAGCAATGATACTGTTATACAAAGCAGGTGATTTCCAAACTTCAGTCTTTTAAGTGTCATCTGCATGACGTTTGCCATATTGTGACATCTGTAAACATAATTGTTCCCTTTATAGCTTCCCTTTGAATTTACTCACTTTTTAAATTAAACATTTTTAAAAGAAAAACTATGCCTCAATTATAATTGGAAGAATGGTAGTAATTGCCATAAATAAGCACCACAAAGATAAAAAAGGATGTCCTCAAATACTATGGCCTGAGACTGAACTTCAGCCTTCGTTTAAAAAGGAAGATTAGCAAAGGTGACGGGTGCTTACAGCTATCATGGGATCATAATGAGACTTCTTGTAATTAGGAGTGAAAGAATTGCAAAGGGAATAACTTTCTCATGGGGTAATTGGAAGTTATTCAACACTGTGACTGAGCAATAAGGTATGAAATGCCAAAACTTCAAATGAGAGGAACATTATTCCAGAATATAAAGATACCATTGGGGCGCCTGGGTGGTTCAGTTGGTTTGGCATCCGCCTTCGGCTCAGGTCATGATCCGGGGGTCCTGGGATGGAGCCCCACATCGGGTTCTCCCCTGCTTCTCCCTCTCCCTCTCCCCCCACCCCAGCTCGTGTTCTCTCTCTCTCCCTCTCTGAAATAAATAAAATCTTTAAAAAAAAAATACCATCAGTACATAGCTGCCTCCACCATCTTGCTAGCAGCTTTTACAACTACTTGGGAATTTACACTGGAAGGTTAGGTGTTAAAAGATGTCCTAGAATTTTAGAGCATGAAACGCTACAAATGTGCCCATTAGTACTCTTTCCTTGCAAGTGAGAGCAAAGAATTTATTGGTTCCTATAGCTGGTAGGTCTGGTTCAAATACTTCCACCAGAGCTGTATTGGGGGACTCTCCTCTCTCTCCTTCCCTCTGTTTCCCTCTCCCTCCCATCCTCCCTCTCTCTCTCTCTCTCTCCCTCTGTTTCTGTTTCCCCTTACCTGTTGTACATGTGCTTTCCACAGAGAACAAGATAGCTGTCAGCAGCACAGACCTCTATCTCCCAGCTGAGCAAACCCAGCAGAAAGAGTCAGTGCTAATAGCTCTAGCAGCTAGGTCCCAACGAGGATGCTGATAGGGTGGGATGCTGACTAGGTTTCTGTGCCCATCTTTGAATCGAGCCCCATAGCCAGCTGGCTGGACACATTCTGGCCAGGCCAGAGTCACAGTCCCCCTTCCAGTGATAAAGGAGGAGCAGGAGAAGAGAGGGGACTGGGAAGATGGAGACTATCACCTGAAGGACAAGGGATGTGTTTCCCACAGGAAGACAATGGAGAGGATGCTGGGCAGACAAAAATAACAGGTGTTCACAACAAACGCCTTCTCTGTGCCAGGTGTATGCAATTTGGGAAAAGAACCTAAAAGGTCACTTAATAATAAAAACATTTACAAATACAATGGGTAAGAGAAACCTCATATCTGAGCCAAGTCAAGTCAGAAATTGAGCATATCTGAGGGGGTCAGGAAACCCCCGACCCTTATTAGCTAAGCCTACTTGCTCGAATATCCTAAAGAAATAATTAATGAAGTGGAAATCTGCATCTAAGTTTCCAATGGTGCTCTCCAAACATTTTAAGTTATTAAGTCAAACCAAATGGCTCTCTCTCTTTGGTGCTGCCTGCAGGGGTGACAGCCATCTCGTACTTGGCATCAGACCTCTAGTGAAGCCCAAGATTGTTAAAAAGAGGACCAAGAAGTTCATCCCAGACCAGTCAGACTGATACGTCAAAATTAATTGCAACTGGCAGAAACTCAGAAGCATTGACAATAGGGTGCTCAGAAGATTCATGGACTAGATCTTGATGCCCAGGATTAGTTACCAGAGCAACAAGGAAACAAAGCACATGCTGCCCAGTGGCTTCTAGAAGTTCCCAGTGCACAACGTCAAGGAGCTTGAGGTGTTGCCAATGCGCAACAAATCTCAGTGCGCAGAGATTGCTCACAGTGTCTCCTGCAAGAACCACAGAGCCACTGTGGAAAGAGCAGCCCAGTTGGCTGTCAGAGTCGCCGATCCCAATGCCAGGTTGTGCGGCGAAGAAAATGAATAGATAGCTTATGTGCATGTCATATTTGTGTTCATAAAACCATAAAACTAAAAAAAAAAGTGGTGTTGTCGGTACTTGACCACTTTTGATTTATAAAAGAGCAATTTTGTGTCATTCAGCCTAATATTTCAAGTGTTTGAGGAGTATATTGAAGGCAGATATCCTAAAAGACAAAGCACTAAAGGATGCCTGGAGGGAAGATTGAATTCCTAAGGAAAACTAGATAGGGCATCAATAAAGGATGGTTTTCATTGATGGCTTACAAAACCCAGTTGTTGTTGTTGTTGTTGTTTTAATTGATCTGTGCGGGGCAGTTTGTGAGTCATAGATGTACTTATAAGAGCTTTACTGCAACATCCCAGAAATCCATTAATTCTTAAAACTCCAAACTCTGCTTTTTTTAAGTGAAACAAATATTACCAGGATAGACTAACAACTTGGTTATGTCTTTTTGGTTTTGTTCTGTTTTTAATGGTGAAGCCACTTGTAAACAAAGAACACCTAAGGTGGAGATTATCAAACCTTTAGGCTGAGCATTGCCCCTGATGTATTGAGGCAACTGATTGGCAGGGGAAGAGCAGATAAAATGCTCTTCCTAAGCTATGGGGACAGGTTACCTAGTAACCACAGAATGATTAAATTCTGTTCACAGAGACTTGTTCTCTTAATTGGACAAAAAGATTTAAAGAACATAGTTGGAGAGCAACTGGAGCCATGGAGGACTGTGACAGGTGTCAGTGGGCCTCATCTCAGCAGTTCTAGCAGCCTTCACTTAAGGGGCACAGCATGTGATTGAATCCTTTGTTAGTAATAAGCAGGTAAGCTGCCTATAGAGCCAGAATTCTGCGCTCTTCTCACCTATGGGAAAAATGAAGACAAGGTATGGAATGGAACACATTAAATGCAGGGCAAACTCCACGTGGCATTATAGTTCTGACAGTGATCACTCTCCGTGTACAAGATTGTGTTTGTGCTCAGATATCAAAGTTCTCTTCCTTACTAGAACGCAGAGTGGTCATTTGGGGTCAGTATATCCTGTTATCCCTCTCTTTTGTCTGTTAGGCACATATTGCTTTATAGAGAATTATGGTCATTCCGTTCTCCCCTGCTTTAACAGTAAAATTAAGAAAAACAAAGTTCTAGGTTGACAATGATTAATTTTTTTTTTATCCGTTAAGGACCTTTAGGTAACACAATCATTTTTTCCTGTGCTCAAAAAAGAACTCAACATGCGTGTCACTAACTGTAACTGGAAAAGCTCTACCTGAGAGTCACTTTTAAAAATGTTTTCCATGGGGCACCTAGCTGGCTCAATCGGTTGAGCGCCCGACTCTTGATTTCGGCTCAGGTCATGATCTTAGGGTTATGAGATTGAGCCCCACATTGGGCTCTGCGCTAGGTGTGGAGCCTGCTTAAGATTCTCTCTCTCTCCCTCTGCCCCTCCCCTCCCCACTTGTGCTCTCTCTCTAGGAAAAAAATATGTTTTTCGGTTATACCTTATACTCCTTGAGTAAGATTTATAAGTTAATATTGCCTCGGTTTGGCAGCTTTCCTAACAGGGATGCAGCTTAAAATTTCCTTAAAGCCCCCCCCCCCCCAGTGACAAACAACAAATTAATCCATTACTTCATAACATGCTAATACCTCCAAGCGGCAAGTTCTGTTTTCTCTTTTAGTATTAGATGAATCAATAGCTACAGTACTTTGATTGGAGAATGACTAAGAGACAGTCAATAGCTCACAGTCTCAAGTGCTCTTCAGTCACCAAAACCTAAGGGATTTTGTCTTGAAACTGAAGTCAACACAAAGTGCACACCCATCCTGTAATTCTGCTTCTCTTACTCTGCCCTGTTATCTATTTCTTTTAAAAAATTTTTTCCTAAATATTTGTTTTTGTCCTCCAGGGACTTTAGGGATTAAAATATGTTCATAAGAACCCAGTGAATGGAAAAAGATTATCTTCAGCTTTTACAACTTGTTGCTTTTATTGCATTTATTGGATAATTTTCACTGTGGTGTTAAGCATGTCCCAACAGACAAACATGAGTTCCAGGAATCCTCTGAATTATGAAACTAAGGGTTATCTATAAAGATATAGATTAAATGTATAAATAATAATATGTTTTTAACAATGTAAAATAAAATGCAATAAACAAACTATGTATTATATGTATTAGACTATATACTACAGTATGTGTGAGATATAGTTTATTTTATTCATATCTCTAGTTCCAAAGAGTTTAGAGCTCCTCCAATAAAATATAGGTTTAATTGAGCCATTAAAAAAAGCCACCTGCTTAAGAAAGGGAATTAGAGATAAATAGAAAAATAGGCTATGAATAATTATTGCAACTGAGCATAAATCTTAGTTTCAAGCTTCCTGTCACCTAAGAAAAAAAGGGAAACCCAATAATAAAAGTAAGCATGCCAATTCTTTAGGGAAGAAAAAGATTTTCCATCTAAAATATATAAATTTCTAAATATCAATAAAAAATACATCATTGGAATAATTTCATAACATGAAATTCATATTTAAATATACAATAAAATGTCTTTAGGCATGCCAATTCTCCAAGTCTATTGCACCTGGTAGTGATCCCTCACCAATGGAAGGGTGTTTCTGGGAACTAACTCTACCATAAGCCCATACTGGCTGCATGCATCTGCCTATGATCACAATTGCCTCTTGGGAATAGCAACCAGAAAGGATCCTCTCTTGTTTATACACACCGAGTGAAAGCCAAAGACAAATTAAACTGATTATAATGTGTTCGCTGCTAAAATTGGAGAGATAAAGTAAATTCTTGAAAGAATTGGAACAAAATACTTAAATAATGAAAGTAGGTGGCTTCAGTTGAAGTTGGATACCAAGCAATGTTGTCTCCAGAACACTCTGCGGGTCTTGGAGATTCTTTCCTATTCCAAAGCAATATCTACTTTTCATCCTAAATTTTACTTTCATAAGAGTAGCTGGCATCACCTTTATGTGAATCAAGTCACTGTGTTACCTCTCCCAGGGGTGTTTGCCCTTTAAGCTTTCGCTCTAATTCGATTTAACAAATGCTTACTGGAGGCGTATTATAGGCAAGCAAGGTACTTTCCAGATGCTAGCAGTGGAATAAAAGGCTTCATGTTCTTAGATAGGGATTTCAAGCATCAGTGAATAGGTAGGCAAGAGAGTTTTCCTTCTCTGTGTAACATCTTACTCTCTGCCCCTGTATCCTTCTAAATGACCTTTGTTGTTGGGGCCACAGAGCCATCACACATACTTACACATTCCTCAAATTTTTAGTCTAATTTTCTCCTTTTCCTAGTCTTAGAGAACCAGGAGTTTAGATGTTATTGTAGCTGAATTTCTGGCTTATTCCCCTTTCCTTGTCATAGGATTCCCGACTTACTCCCTTATGTCTGAATTTTTCTGATACCCCAGTTTTTCCTTAGAAGAGAGAAAAATATTATGTGTTGAAAACCTCATTTTAGGGGTGCCTGGGTGGCTCAGTTAGTGAAGCATCTGCCTTCGGCTCAGGTCATGATCCCAGGGTCCTGGGATGGAGCCCGCATCGGGCTCCCTGCTCAGCGGGAAGCCTGTTTTTCCCTCTCCCACTCCCCCTGCCTGTGCTCTCTCTCTTGCTGTCTCTCTCTCTCTCTCTCTCTCTCTCTGTCAATTAAATAAATAAATAAAATCTTTAAAAAAAAGAGAAAGAAAACCTCGTTTTATTTTCCAGGCAGTAAACATAGTAATCCTTGCCACTACAATGTTAGTAGCATCATTTACATTTAAAAAAGGAGGGCCTGAGGCTCAGAGAGGTTTCCAAACAAGGACTGAAGCTGGGAGGTGGCAGAAAAGTCCCACATATCTGACTCCGAAGCCAGTTCTTTTTCCATCACAGCAGCCGTTCTCAAAGGGGGTGAAATTTTGCCCCTCCCCCAAGGAAATTTGGCAATATCTGGAGACATTTTTGTCACAACCAGAGGTGGAGTGAGTGGTTTACTACTGTCATCTAGTGGGTGGAGGCCATGGATGCTGCTAAACATCCTACTATGTACAGGGCACCTCCCACAACAAAGAATTACGCACCCAGCCCAAAATGAAGAGAAGCCCGTGCTACATTACAGAATGCTCCCTGCCCTATTCTGATCTTATTTCCAAGGATCCAAAGGTAGGTAACTGCCTCAAAATTAAACAAATTGTAGAAAGCGACAGACCAATCAACGCCTTGTTCATATTACAACTCTCTTCCAGCATAAAACAGACTGGAGCCTTAAAACGAAAATGCTGGGTGTGGGGAGAGAAGAGGGGTAGAGCGCTGTAAGCAGAAAGGAAAGGCAAACTGGTTATTGAGTTTAACAATCGGGATGTGAATGTATAGATTTTTTTCATCCCCAGGATTTTCACCAATAATCCAAATGTCCACGCACTGCTTTGAAATTTAACTATTTGGACCTGGTTAATTTTACCCTGACCTCAGCCAACATTTGCGTTTGATTTTTTTTCCGGGACCCAGGGAACGTGGACGCCAGATGAGGCCACCTTGTCTCCTGCCGTTCCCGCGGGGACAAGACCTGCCAGGGGCTGGTGACTTGGCTCCTGACAAGAGGCCGCTCTGTGGACGACTGGCAAGATCCCAGAGCCACAGACAGGCGTTTGGGACACTTTCCCAGCCCAGGGGCCCCCACCTTCAACCGCTCCCGCCCTCCCTCCGGGTATCCCCGGGGGCGGGGCTGCGGGAGAGCACGTCCCTGCGCCGTGACGTCACAATCCCGGCGCCTTGGCCCCGGCCCTTAGCAACCGGCCTGGCGACGGTCTCCAGCAGCTGCGGCCCAGCGCCGGCTCCTGCGCGCCAATCGTGTGCTGCGGGGCCCGGCCCGACCCGGGGAAGGACCGAAGGGGACCTACCGTGTCCCCACGGCGGCTGCAAGAGAATCTAAGCATGGATGGCAGCCGGAGAGGTAAAGGGAGCTCTCGTGGTGACGGCAGCCTCGCGCCGGCCCTCACCCCGGGCCTGGGGTCCGGGATGCGGGTCGCGGGTGCGCGGGTCCAGGCTTCGCCCAGGGGGCTTCCGGGTCCCTGTTCAGTCGCCACTGCTGATCCAGGTGTTACCCCGCGCACAGGACGAGGCCCTCCTTGCCCAGAATCTGTGGCCCTGCCTGCTGGAACCCCGGTCGCCTGAACTCGGGAGCATGCAGCCTTTTTTACCTCGGTGGCTCCGAGGCAGAGGAACTAAATTTGGTCTTTGGAGTCAGACCTCCCAGAGCCCCAGATCAAGCCCCGCTGCTCTCCGCAAGGGTGACACCCAATTTCCTCATCTCTCGAATGTGGCAATGAAACATTCATGTCAGAGTTCTTGAAAATTAAATGCAGATAATATATAACTCCTGGCATATTTTAAGTAGTCAGTAAATATGAAATCGTCCTTCTGTAATCATCTCCCTCCCCACGAAACAAGTAACCCAGGGTTTCTCTAACTTTAATGTGAATAGGAATCCCCTGGGAATCGTGTTAAAATGTAGATTATGGTTCAGTATGTCTGGTGGGGGCTGAGATTTTGCATTTCTAATAAGCTGCCAAATGATACAGTGTTGGTGGCTACAGTTTTAGTGGCAAAGGACTAATCCATAATCACTGTGTACACCTGCACTTTACTGAATACTCTCTGGGTCAAGTGGACATCACGGTGGAACTCTTGGGGCCATATAACTTTAAATCTCTATGAATTGGCTCAATGCAAATAATTTGCATTTTCACATTCTGTCAGCAAGTAGAGTTCTTGCCTCAAGCCAGATAAAGTAATCTCCAGATCCTTCCCCTCCCAATTATCACTTTTAAAAGTATCCTTAAACCAAGCTGCTAGATGGTTCCTTGCAGTAAGTCTTACTTTGAACATGAGTGTGCCTTTATTATGTAATCATTGGTCAAAATAAGTGCTGTTCTGAATATAGTAGATCACTATTCATTGATAGCAAACTGTATATTATGACACTCTGTCAACCTAAATTCCAGAAAAAGCAAACCAACGTGCCTTTATGGTTTTTAGAAATTTTGCAACATAAGCTACCCTTGCTGTGTACCAGAAATAATTCTCAAGCTATGTCTTGATAGGTATTATCCTCATTTCACAGCAAATAAACTAAGAGATCATAAATAACTTGTGAAGGTCACAGTAAGTGGCAGAACAAGCTTTATATCCAGATGAGGAATGTGAACCCCTAGAGCCATTGTTTTTTACTTACTATCCCATGGCAGAAGTGGGAGTATGAGAAAGGATGTTTGTAAAATTTCAAGTATACAGGCATACCTTGGAGATATTGCAGAATCCGTTCTATTGCAATAAAGCAGATATCTCAATAAAGTGAGTCAAATGAATATTTTGGTTTCCCAGTGTTTATAAAAGTTGTGTTTACCCTACACTGTAGTCTATTAAGTATGCAATAACATTATGTCTAAAAAAATGTACATGCCCTCATTTAAAAATACTTCATTGCTAAAAAATGCTAACCATTATCTGAGCTTTCAGCAAGTAGTCATCTTTTTGCTGGTGAGGGACCTTGCATTAATGTTGAAGGCTGCTGACTGGTCAGGGTGGTGGTTGCTGACCATTGGGGTGACTGTGGCAGTTTCTTAAAATGAAACAACATTGGGGGTGCCTGGCATGCTCGGTGGAGCATGTGACTCTTGATCTCTAGGTCATGAGTTTGAGCCCCACGCTGGGTGTAGAGATTACTTTTAAAATATGAAATCTTTAAAAAAAAAAAAAGGAAGGAAAAAAAAAAGAAGACAACATTGAAGTTTGCCACATTGATTGACCCTTCCTTTCATGAATGATTTCTCTGTAGCATGTGATATTGTTTGATAGCATTTTACCCACAGTAGAGCTTCTTTCAAAACTGGAGTTAATTCTGTCAGCTAAGTTTATGTAGTATTCTAAATCCTTTCTTGTCATTTCAACGATCTTCACAGCATCTTTACCAGGAATAGATCCCATCTCAAGAAACCACTTTCTTTGCTTGTCTTTAAGAAGCAACTCCTCATCTGTTAAAGTTTTATTGTGAGATTGCAGCAATTCAGTCACATTTTCAGGTTCTACTTCTAATTCTAGTTCTCTTGTTATTTCTGTCACATCTGCAGGTACTTCCTCTACTGAAGTCTTGAACCCCTCAGTCATCCATGAGGGTTGAAATCAATTTCTTCCAAATTCATATTAATGTTGATATTATTACTTCTTCCTACAAATCACAAATATTCTTAATGGCATCTACGATGGTGAATCCTTCCCAGAAGGTTTTCAATTTACTTTGCCCCAATCCATCAGTGGAATGGCAGCTATAGCCTTATGAAATGTATTTCTTAAATAATAAGACTTGAAAGTTGAAATTACTCCTTGATGCATGGGATACAGAATGGATATTGTGTTAGCAGACATGAAAACATTAAGCTCATTGTATATCTCCATCAGAGCTTCTGGGTGACCAGGTACGTTGTCGATGAGCTTAGTAATATTTTGAAAGGAATCTTTTTCTGAGCAGTAGGTCTCAACAGTAAGCCTAAAATATCCATTGAGGGGCACCTGGGTGACTCAGTTGGTTAAGCGACTGCCTTTGGCTCAGGTCATCATCCCGGGGTCCTGGGATTGAGCCCCGCATCGGACTCCCTGCTCAGCGGGAGCCTGCTTGTCCCTCTCCCTCTCCCTCTGCTTGTGCTCTCTCTCTCTCTTTCTCCCTGTCAAATAAGTAAAAAATAAAATCTTAAAAAAAAAATCCATTGAGCCCACCCAGAGACACCAAAAATAACAACAACAACAGCAAAACACCCTAACAACAAATGTGCTGTTATAAACAAATGTGCTGTTACATGGGCATTGTTGTTCTATTTATAGGGCACTGACACAGCAGATGTAGCATAATTCTTAAGGGCCCTAGGATTTTCAAAATGGTAAATGAGCATTGGCTCCAACTTAAAGTCACCAGCTGCATTAACCCCTAACAAGAGAGTCACCTGTCCTTTGAAGCATTAAAGCCAGGCATTGACTTCTCCTCGGAGGCGAGGAAAGTCCCGGATGGCATCTTCTTCCAATATAAATGTTTCATCTACATTGAAAATCTGTTTAGTGTAGCCACCTTTATTAGTTATCTTAGCTAGATCTTCTGGATAATTTGCTGCTTCACCTTATACTTTTATGTTATAGAGATGGCTTCTTTTCCTTAAACCTCATGAACTAACCCCTGCTAGCTTCAGACTTTTCTTCTGCAGCTTCCTTACCTCTCTCAGCCTTCATAGAAATGAAGAGAATTGGGGGCTTGCTCTGGATTGGGCTTTGCGTTTTTTGTTTTTGTTTTTTTTTGGGATTAGGCTTTGGTTTAAGGGAATGTTGTAGCTGATTTAATCTTTTATCCAGACCACTAGAACTTTCTACATGTCAGCAATTAGGCTGTTTTCACTTTCTTATCATTTATGTGTTTCCTGGAGCAGCACTTTTAATATCCTTCAAGAACTTTTCTTTTGTATATATAACTTGGCTAAGTGTTTGACACAAGGGGCCTAGATTTGGCGTAACTCAGCTTTGAACATGCCTCCCTCACTAAGCTTAATCATTTCTAACTTGATTTAAAGTGAGATGCATGCAACTGTTCCTTTCACTTGAACACTTAGAGGTCATTGTAGGATTATTAATTGGCCTAATTTCAATATTGTTGTTTCTCAGGGAATAGGGAGGTTCGAGAAAGGAAGAGATGTGGAGGAATGGCTGTTCGATAGAACAGTCAGAACATACAACATTTATCAAGTTCCCCTGGATTCAGATCCAAAATCTGAGTCTATTACACACAATTGTCGTGTAATCTTGGGCAAATTACATGCTTTACCTCTTTGTGCTTCACGGTAAAGAGTGGGGATAATGATAATACCTATCTTATAGGATTGTTGTAAGGATTAAATGAATTTATAGCTACCAAGTGCTTAGAACAGTACCTGCCTGACACAGTTAGTATTCAATATATTAGCTTTTGACTACAAGTGGAGAAACCCAATTCAAACTGATTTAGAGATTTTTAGCTCCTGTAAAGAAACGTCTAGTAATGTCAAACATGGTTAGATCCAGGGAATCAAATGAAATTACCATCTTCCATTTCTGTCTGTTAGGCTTCATTCTCAGACAGGTTCCCTGTATGGTACAAGACAGCCACCAGGAGTACCAGGCTTCTTTGTCTTACACTGGGCTCCAGCCCAGTAGAGAGAGTACCTCTTTCCTAATAGTTCTAGTGAAAGTCCCAGGATTGTGTGTCATTGGCTGGACTTGGATCACATACTTATTCCTGATTCACTAAACATAACTGGTCAGATGTGGGTTATATACCAACCCCTGAGCTGTGGGATAAGCTCTACTTGAATTACTTGGTCTAAAAGTAAGGCAAGAGTGGTTCCCCAAGTGCAAGTTGAAGGTCCTGTTTCCAGATAAAGGGACATAGGGTTTTGGGCAGGCAAAATGTGAGACACTTTGTTTTCCCCCAGAGAAACAAGGTTTGCTGGAGAGGTTTTGTTGGTCATTTTGCTTTCTTTGTGTGTTTAGGTCTCAGATCTCCCTCTTTCCTGGTAGAAACAAACTATGCTAATTTCATGACTGTCATTACCAACTCACATGGTATCACCTTGACCTCTCTTGTTCTAAGTAATGTTAATTTTTTTCCTTCCTGCCCTCTAGCCTGTGAGAGAGAAGGATCTTCTCAGATAATCAGATCTCAAGTATTTTTTATTTTAGTCTGTTCTAGCAGGCTTTGTTTTCTGGTCCTGGATTTTAGTTCATCTCGATACCTCTCTTTCCATTTTCAATCATCATATTTCCAGATTTTGTGTCCCTTCCACACCTTTTAGCTTATAGCAGCCCACCTGATAGCCGACTGACCATTTTACCATCTTAAAAACATGTCTTAAGGGGGCGCCTGGGTGGCTTAGTCATTAAGCGTCTGCCTTTGGCTCAGGTCATGATCCCAGGGTCCTGGGATCAAGCCCTGCGTCCGGGCTCCCTGCTCAGCGGGAAGCCTGCTTCTCCCCTTCCCACTCCCCCTGCTTGTGTTCCCTCTCTCACTGTGTCTCTCTCTGTCAAATAAATAAATAAATAATCTTAAAAAAAAAAAAAACATGTCTTAGGGATACACTATTCTTATTTTGCGTGTTAAATTCCATTAAAATCTATAACTCAACCTTTTATCTTGAAGGTTACTCCTCAAAACACAATTCACTTTTAGGGGAGAGAAATTAATTTTGTGATGAGGTATATATCTAATTTTCTGACATTCCGTCTGGTCTGAAAGATGAGACACTGGCTTTAGGGGAGATAGCAAGGATCCAAACAAGAGCGTAAGGGGGTTGGATGAGATGAACCTTACATCTTTTAATAATTAAGTTCTGATTCTGATATTTTTATACATATATTTTACATACAGTAACATTGTATAATTTCTAATTTACTAAACTACTTTGTGAGAGGATTACTTTCTTAAAATTATTTTTAAGAACAGACTTACTTATGATTACCTGAAATAGTTAATGTATATGTATTAACTCAAAATCTCACTTCTATATCTCCAAATCATTAAAAAATCTGGTAGGTCAGTGGTGTACAGAATAAAATTAATATATATCAAATAACATAAGTGAGGTATTTATCATTTTATCCAGTGAAACTAAAGTCTCAGGGTATAGCTGTTCTGAAAACAACTTATTTTCTTAAAAGAGAAAGCCTTTTATCTTCTACAGCAATAGAATTTTTGTCTGTCATATCATTGCTGATTAGTATCATGATTGAATAAAATTTTAAACAGTTCTGATAGTTAAAACCAAAGATACAGTTATTATTTTTAAATATTCAATATTGTTGTTTTTGTACAAGTTGCCTTTGATTTATCCCAATTTATATTTTTTTGTTAAAAGTCAGAGCAACCTCTGTCCTTCCCAGATACGGTCCAACATGCGTATTTAAAGGACACTTGAGCACCAAAAGTAATGGTAAGTGAGGTATTTAAGTGGTAAAAGATTATGTGTTAAAAGGTTGACTGTTTGTTTCCTTTATTTGTAAAGTGTAGGACATGATGAAAAATTACTTCATTTAATCAGTATTGAACTTCATATTGTTAATTACAATTAAATATTATAGGAATTATTGAGATGAGGGAATTTAGGAAGCCATCCTTTCAAACTGGTGGTGTGCCCAGGATGTGGCCCTGGCCGCTGCCTGCTCCCTCCTGCAGCTCCAGCCCGCTCTCCTCTGTGCTGACAAACCTCCCTGGCTTCCGGCACGCCTTCCTGGGTGAAGTGGTGAAGGGGTTAGTAAAGACACTGGCACTGAAAAGGGAAAGCTGTGCAGAGAAAAAGAGCACTTGAAAAATATATTTTGTATCAGGAGTAAACACCTGTGATTTTACTTTTCCAACTGGATTTCTAGATTCTATGAGAAAGAAATCTGTATTTTCTGTATTTTCACATTTTTAAAGCCTTTACATTTTTAATGTGAACTTAAAATATATTTTTATAATGATAGCTTCAAAATTTAAACTCTGGGTTTTTTAAGGCAAAATAATTGAAAGTCTTTTTTTCTTTATTTACATGAAAAATCTTTGATACTGGTTCCTCTAAAAGTGAAAGAAGGATCACATTTTCAGTTAACTTATTTCTTGTAATAAAATATATGTACACATAGATCAGAGTCATCAATGTTGAAAAATTATTTTTAACTAAAAATTTAAAACTAGATGTAAAGAATACATACATTAGAAAAGCAGAAGGAACAACAATAAATAGTTGGCTAACTTTTTTTTTAAGAATATATGTGCAACTACAAAAAAAAAAAGAATATATGTGCGGAACTGGTATAGGTTTAGTGGATCTAAGTAGGAGGCTGCCTGTGTTCGCGTCAGCTATGGGATCTTGAAGACCTTATTCATATCTCTACCTTAGTTTCCATTTCTATTAAATGGTGATAATGACTAAATGAGTGTTCACATGTTAAGAGCTTAGAACAATGCATGAACGGTACCTATTCAATAAATTTTAATAGTAGTAATAGTATCAAGCTTATCAATATTGTATATCCTTGTATTGTGCATAGAATTTCCCCAGAAGGATGCATAAAAATAGTAGCAGAGTATACTTCTGGGAGGGGAGGAGAGGGGTCATGGCAGGAAGTTCACTTATTTTTCAATCTTTTTATATACCGTTTTAGCTGTTGACTTTTTAAAACTCTATGTATGTATTCTCAAAATCGGCTTTTAATGTTTAAAAGTTATGCCTACATTTATTTACATTTTATACATTTATACTTATATAAATTTCTAAGATTTCTTTTACACAGTTTAGATGAGATTGAGAAGTTTAATGTCATAGAATTTCTCTGTGACTGTATTTGTCTTAAGATAGCCCTAAATTTCAAGAAGAGTGCAGTAAACTGATGGTGTTTTCAGGTGTAAACTTAGAAGTTGCCTCTCAGAAAAGAATCTTTGCATAGTATTTGAGTTTCAAATTTGATTTTTTCAACTATTAACAATGCTAACATTTTATAATCAGGCAAGTGGCTGAACATTTTTACGAGATTGAGGCCTGTCAGTAAGAAACAGTTTTGTAAATACAATGATAGATTATATTCTAGAATCTCTTCCCAAACTCTCAGTCTTAGAAAGGTTTGAACCCAAGTAGTCAATAGCTTGTCAGTTATCAGTGCAAGATTAAGGCTAGGACATATTCAGCATCACAGATACGTCAGTATGTTCATTGGTTAATTTTCAGAACATTTTATAAAAATGAGCTTAATAATCAGTATCTTGTTTATCTCATGATGATTTTTATATTCTAAAAATATAATGATTAAATATGTTTTAATTTTTAGCTTTTTGCACTGACTCCTCCTCTCTCAGACTAAGTACTCTCCACCTGGTCAAGAATCACATGGCTGTTCACTATAATAAAATCCTTTCAGCCAAAGGTAATAATGTGCAAATGTGAACTTCTATACCCAATTTAAACCCTCAGCTTCCTTTCTAATTAGGGTAAATCTGTAGCAAAAATGAATATATATATAAATGGATTTGTGTTTGGTGTGGTAAGATATCAACTGTTAACTCTAACTTTTATATGCAGAAAATTCAGAATGCCATTTTTATTAACTATATTTGATATCTATATAATAATTACATTATTTCATTTTACCTGTGTTATCCGTAATACATTTTTGTGGTTAGATATTGATCTTAATATAATAAGTTTGTAATCTGCTTTTTTGTTTTCAAATCTATTACAGAAATTGTACAAAGAGGATGCCAGCTATTACTTTTTTCTTTTTTGTTGCTTTATTGAGATAATAATATACAATAAAATGCGTTAATTTTAAGTGTACAGTTAAGGGTTTTGAAACATATATACATTTGTATAATCACAACAGTCATCCTATAACAGGGATCGGCTAACTACAGCTCGTAGGCCAAATCCTCCTGCCACCTATTTTTGTACAGCTCTTGAACTAAAAATGATATTTGTATTTATGTTTTTAAATGGTCAGAAAAAATCAAAAGAACAATATTTCGGGGCACCTGGGTGGCTCAGTTGGTTAAGCGACTGCCTTTGGCTCAGATCATGATCCTGGAGTCCCTGGATCTTGCTCCCTGCTCAGCGGGGAGCCTGCTTCTCCCCCTGACCCTCCCCCATCATGTGCTCTCTCTCATTCTCTCTCTCTCAAATAAATAAATAAAATCTTAAATATATATATATATTTTGTAACATGTGAAAGTCACATGAAATTCAAATTTCATTGTCCGTAAATAAACAGTCATGTTCATTCTCAGATATATTGTCTGTGGTGGCTTTTGCTTTAACGAGCAGAGCGGACTAGTTGTGACAGAGGCCATAATCCCTCTGTAAAGCCTGAAGAATTTGCCATCTGTCCCTTTGCAGAAAACATTCACTGACCCCTGATACAGAACATTCCCATCACCCTAAAAAGTTCTCCCTAGTCCTTTGCAATCAGTCTCTTCCCCCAATCCTTGGCAACCCCTTATCTGCTTTCTATCACTATAGTTTTGCCTTTTCTAGAATTTCATATAAATGGAATCATACACTGTGTATCAATTTGTGTCTGGCTCCTTTCAATTAGCTAATGTTCTGGAGACTAATCCATGTTGGTATGTACGTCTGTAGTTCTTCCTTTTTATTGTTAAGTCATTTTCCATTCAATGAATATACCACAGTTTGCTTATGAATTCATCAGTTCGTGAGTATTTGGATTGTTTTGACTCAATTTTGGCCATTAGGAATAAAGCTGCTATAAGCATTCTCGTACAGTCTTTGAACATGTGCTTCCTTTTCACGCTGATAAATGTATCACTACGAGTGGAATTGTGGGGTAAAATGGTAAGTATGTTTAACTTTATAAGAAACTGCCTGTTTTCCAAAGTGAGTGCCATTGTGTGTTTCTATCACTTCCGCATTCTCACCAGCACTTCCTTTGGCAGTCCTCCTGCAGCCATTCTAGTGGAGATTTAGGTCGCTCATCAGGGCTTTAGCTTTATTTCCCTGATGCCTAATGATGTTGACTAACTTTTCTTGTGCTTATTTGCTATCTGTAAATCTTTGGTGAAATATCTGTTCAGATCTTTTGCCCATTTTTTAAAATAAGTTGTTTCTTTTTTTTAAGATTTTATTTATTTGACAGAGAGAGAGCATAAGTAGGGGGAGTAGCACGCAGAGGGAGAGAGAGAAGCAGGCTCCCGCGGAGCAGGGAGCCCGACCCGGAGCTCGATCCCAGGTCCCCCAGGTCCCCCAGGTCCCCGTGATCATGACCTTGAGCTGAAGGCAGACGCTTTACTGACTGAGCCACCCAGGCATCCCACGTTGTTTGTTTCTTAATATTAAATTGTGAGAGTTCTTTGTATATTAAATACAGAGTCTGTATCAAATACATTTTCTCCCAGTCTGAGACTTACCTTTTCATTTTCTTTTTAAAATGTTTATTATGAAATAATTTTAGACTTATAGAAAAGTTGTGAAAATAATATGGTGTCACAGAAACCCTTCACCCAGCTTTCCCTAATGTTAAAATCTTACATAACCACAGTACAATTATTAAAACTAGCAAATGAATATTGATAGAAAACTATTAAGTACAGATCTTATTTGAATTTCATCAGTTTTTCACTAAGGTCTTCTAAAAATTTTTGTTTTCTCATTTGAAGAGCTAAGTTTATAAATCTTAGTTTGCATTTTATGAAGTTTATATTTTTAAATGAGAAATCTAAAGATAAATTGTATTTTGTGACATGTGAAATCAAGTTCAGCTTTTCAATTGTTTTAATAGTTTATACTTTCCATATCCTGTTTAAGAAATCTTTTCCTAATCTTAGGTCACTAAGATTTTCTTATGTGTTTTCTTCTAGAAGTGTAAGTTTTAGCTCCTACATTTAAGTTTGTGATCCATTTTGAGTGAGTTTTTATATAAAGTATCAGTTTTTTGCCTATGAATATCCAGATATTCCTAGTACCACTTGTTGAAGAGATTGTCCTTTCTGTGTTGAATTGCCTTTGCAGTTTTTGAAAGACAGCTGACCCATATTGGAGGGTAAATTTCTGGACTTCTCGGTTCTGTTCTAGATCTTATATGGGCGCCTGGGTGGCTCAGTCGGTTAAGCACCTGCCTTCAGCTCTGGTCGTGATCTCTGGGTCCTGGGATCAAGCCCCACATTGGGCTCCTTGATCAGTGGGGAGCCTGCTTCTCCCTCTGCCTGCTGTTCCCCCTGCTTGTGCTTGCTCTCCCCCTGACCGTATCAAATAAATAAATAAAATCTTTAAAAAGAAAAATACCATACTGCCTTAATTACTGTAGCATTACAGTAAGTCTTGAAATCAAGTAGTGTAGAGCCTCTTATTTTGCCTTTTTGGGGGGGTTTGTTTTGGGACTCCCAATTACAGGTATGCTAAGTGCATGATAGAGGTAGGTTAGGTCAGTGATGCTCTGTGCATTTATTTTCCAATCTTTATTTACTGTGTTTCATTTTGAGGATTTTATATTGCTATGTTTTCAAGTTCACTAATACTTCCTTCTACAGTGCCCAATGAGCTATTAATCCCAACCAGTGTATTTTTTATCACGGGTATTATATTTCTTATCTCTAGAAGTGCCATAAAGATCAAAACAAGGAACTGGAAATTCTGGAACTTTTTGTGCTTTTCACGTCTGATATTTATTCATTTATATCTATTAAGAATATTACTAAACAACTGATTTTTTTTTTCTTTCAGCTGCAGTAGACTGCTCGGTTCCATTAAGCATGAGTGCCAGCATCAAATGTAAGTTACTTTTCACGTACTGACTTTTAAAAAACACTTATGGTTAGATGGGTGTTGGAGATAAAGGAGGGTACTTGTTGTGATGAGCGCTGCGTGTTATCTGTAAGTGATGAATCACTGAACTCTGCTTCTGAAAGCAGTATTTCACTGTATGTTAAATAAACATTTAAATAAAACATTTTTAAAAACCTTGTGGTAAACTATACATACCATAGAATTTACCATCGTAACCATTTGTAAGTCTAACCATTTTAACCATTTCAGTGGCATTGGCTATGTTCATACTGTGGTCCAACTGTCACCACTACCCATTTCTAGAACCCTTCTTATCTTGCAGAACTGAAACTCGTACCCATTAAACAATAACTACCTTGCAACTATCATTCTGTTTTCTGTCTCTGACTCTGACTACTCTGGTACTTCATGTAAGTGGAATCATCAGGTAGTTTTCCTTTTGTGACTGGCTTATTTTACCTAGCATAATGTGCTTGAATTTCATCCATGTTGTAACATATGTCAGAATCTCCTTCCTTTTTAAGGCTTTTTTGTTTATACAATCATTAAGTCAGTAGACACTTGGGTTGTTTCCACCTTTTGTTTATTTTTAATAATTCTACTGTGGACATGGATGTACAGATATCTCTTTGAGACCCAGCTTTCCATTCTTTTGGGTATATGCCCAAAAGTGGAATTGCTAGATCATACGATAATTCTACTTTTAATTTTTTGAGAAACCACCATAGTATTTTGTACAGCAGCTACATCATTTTGCATTTCTACCAATAGTGTGCAAGGCCTCCAGTTTCTCCACATCCTCCCCAACACTTGTTATTTTCTATGTTTTTGATTGTAGCCATCCTAGTAATGGATGTTGATATATTGCCTTTTGAGGAAGCATTTTCTAACTTTTAAAAATTATCCATAAATAAAAGAAGCTTGTATTTCTAAGTTTAAGAACTTAGAATTGAGCCCAGGCTTTGCCACTAAATTGCTGCATAACTTTGGATAAATTATTTAACTTCTCTGGATTTCATTATTCCTACATATAAAAATTTGGATAGTACTAAAAGGCTTGACAAGGTAAAGTTCTAGGATTCTGTGATTCTAACTTCCCTTGGTTTATTAAGGTTACTGAGTGATTCATTAAAACTACCATAACTGGCACTTTTCTTCAGAAAAATACTGTCTACTATTTATATCCTAATAACTGATAAACTTGATAGTATCTGAAAATCCATATTGACCGAAGTTTTCTAAATAACCTCTACTAAGGAAATAATCAGACTCCAGAATTTGAAATTCCTATTTTAAAATGTTCTAAAAGATACTATATGAGGCTTTTGTTTGAGTTCAAGTCAGGAAATATATACTTATATACCTAAAAATAGCAAAAGGACATAGATATCATAGCCTGAGAGAGGATTTCTATATCAGACAATAAGTATCAGCCCAACGTGTAGTGCATGCTAAGTGGTGAATGAAAGAAAGAATAGGTAGAGAAATGCCCCTTAGGTGCAGTCTGGGAAAGATCAAAGACAGCAGGATCAGTTGAACCTGATCTCTTCTTATAGACCTTCTTAGTGGAAGAGCTAGGACTTTTAAACTGAGCCAGTTGCCCCCAGCTGCCATTCAGTGAGCACGGTGTCCTCGCAGGCCCCATGCTTGGCACTTTGTAGTCTCCCTCTTTTGTTCCTTTATTTGTAACAGGCCCTAGTGTGGGCTCTCATATCTGTGAAGGAATCTTGGAGGTCACATAATTTTAGAAGAGGGTCAGAGGCATTTTAGACAAGAGTCCAGACTTAAATATATATCTTGAAAGACCAGATTGACCACAGCATAAAAGTTATGTGGGCAAGTCATTTTACCTCTTACCCTCCTCTCTTGTAAAATGAAAGGTAATTAGATAATCTCTGAGGATTCTTCCAGATTTTTAATTTCTGTGGTGTATTCTTTTTCTTCTGTATCATATTAATGGTATTTTTATAGCACAAAAAACTGGTTCAGTGTTTATCAACTTAAAAAATCTGAATCATTTGGGGCGCCTGGCTGGTCCATCGGTAGAGCATGTGACTTTTGATCTCAAGGGTCTTGAGTTCGAGCCCTACGTTGAGTGTAGAGATTACTATAAACAAACAAACAATACATAAATAACAATACATAAATTTAGTCTTCAAAAAAAATCTGAATCATTTCAATTAAGATGTTTTTACCCTTTGCTGTTAGATTGTTTTGATAAGGAATAAAGGAATTCCTAACTAAAAAAAAAAATGTTTTTACCCAATTGTCATTATCAGATAATCTTCTTTAACTAGGATCACCTCTAAATGGGAAAGTTTTGCTAAATTTTCACACTGATATTAATTTCCTGAACAATAAATATGTAAAATAAGATTATCTCTTTTTTTATTTAGACTGAGTAATAAAAAGCCTGCCTGAATGTATGTATTAATCCTCTTACTGAACCAAACCCTGGGATCTAAGATCCATGTTCACCAGTTTAAAGTAATCAGGCATTTTGCATAATATTTTGTTTAGTTCACTAGAGTTTATTCATTGACTAATTCAGCAAATATTAGGCACCTACTATGTGCTAGATACTGTTCCAAGGGCCCTTAGAACAAAAGGAGGTGGAGGTGAATAAAGTACCTGCTTTTATAGAGCTTACATTCTAGTTGAAGGAGACAAATGATGAGAAAATACAAAAAAAAAACTAAGTAGGTACAGAATATGTCAGAGAGTGACAAGTGCAATGGAAAAAAACCAAGCAGGATAAGGGAGATTGAAAGTCTGCTTGGAAGAGAAAGCCTCACTGAGAAAGTAAGCAGAAACCTGAAAGAATTAAGGGAGAGACAAGTGGGTAGATGGGGGAAGAACAATGAAGACCAAAGAAACAGCAAGTACAAAAGCTTTGAAATGGCATTGTGATTGGTGTGTTCAGGGAACAGCAAAGAAAGCTGTCTTGCTGATGTGAAGTGGGCCAGCTGAAGAATGTTAGAAGAAGTTATTGAGGTGGGACAGAGAGAACAGACTTGGTGGGCTGTAGCCAGTGCAAGTGCTTTGCCTGTCACTCTGCATGGAATTGGAAGCCATTGGAGTGTCTTGAGTAGAAGAGTAATAGAGCCAGTTTAACTTTTAAAAGCATCTGTCTGGCTACTGAGTTAAGAATAGCCCATAAGGGGCAATGGTAGAAGCAGAATGACTAGTTAGGAGACAGGAATGCAGATAAGAAGTAATGGTGAGTTGGGGCACCCAGCTGACTCAGTCAGAGCATGTGGCTCTTGATCTTGGGGTTATGAGTTCAAGCCCCACTTTGGGCATATGTTACAGGATTTTTGTCCCCTTAGTGTCCATGGTTCTTGGTCCTGCCACTTTGAAGAATGAAGAGGTAGACCAGACAGAGTGGTGGGCAGCAAAGCAAAGTTTACTGAACAATAGTAGTCAGAGCTCCCGAAGAGGGAGGGGACCCAAGAGGGGTGCCCTTTGAGCTTCTAAGTGTAGGGGTTTTTATAAACTCATGAAATTACCTTAAGCATCCTGAATGTGGGCCCCTGTGGATTGATTGGCTGCTAAGGTGTGCTAGTCAGGGCTTTGATCATGCACCCATCCACCGATCAGGTTATTGTTCATGTGTTGGTGATCTTGTGGGCTGACATTTGGAGACGAAGTGATAGTGACCAATGTTTTATGGTTAATTGTTTTGTTTCAGGATGTTTTGCAAAAGCCATTTTTGCAAAAGCTGCTAGACAGTGTGCTCTTGTGGTCTTGTCTAAGCTGCAAAACAGGTGGTCTTGTCTAAGCTGCAAAACTGCAATAGTGCAGTTTTGTTTTAGCTGTCCCGGCTTTTTGCTTTCTTTTTGGGGACCCTGGCTCTGACTACCTAAGTGTCCAACTAACTCCTAACACATAGAGCTTACTTAAATTAAAAGAGGGAGGAAGGGAGGAAGGAAGAGAGAGAGAGAGAGAGAAAGAAAAGAAAGAAAGAAAGAAAGAAAAGAAAGAGAGAAAGATTTGAGAATTGACAGCATATAGGTTGTATTTAAAGAATTGCTCCTATTATTTGTTTTTGCAATTTAAATTTAGCTAGTGCTTATTTATCCAGGGTACTTTCTGCTTTCAGTCAGTTGAGACAAGAGGTTTTCTTTTTTTTGCCATGTAAATGAAAATTGTGATGGCTAGAAGAATTACAAAGATTGTTATCACCAAACTAAAGTGTAATTAATAATCATTATTCTTGTGTTATAGAGCTGATGTTCATTATAATTAATATAACTAACTTAGAAACAGATTTTATAGACACTTAAAGAAAGAAATCTCTGGGTTTGAGCCATCTGTTTTTATAAGATACTCTCTTGTAACAGACTACTGACTCGATCATTTCAATCTTCATAGTATCTAAGCTAGAATAGCTCTACATAGTTTATTGAATTGTTTAAATAATCCCATATTCGAGGGGCACCTGTGTGGTTCAGTGGGTTAAGCGTCTGACTCTTGGTTTCGGCTCAGGTCATGATCTCAGGGTCTTGGGATTGAGCTCCATGTCGGGCTCTGCGTTCTGCAAGGAGTCGGCTTGAGGATTCTCTTTCCCCCTGCTGCTCCCCCAGCTCGTGTGTGCCTGCTCGCTCACCCTCTCTCTAAAATAATCTTTTTTAAAAATCCCATATTCGAATGCATTAAAAGACTTTACTTTTTATAGCAGTTTTATTGACAAATGATTTGCATACCTCACTATTTTAGGGGCTTCTGGCTGGCTCACGTCAGTAGAGCGTGTGACTCTTGATCTCAGGGTCATGAGTTCAAACCCCATTGGGCATAGAGCTTCCTTACTTAACTAACTGGATAAATAAGATTCACTGATTTTTACTAAGTTTAAAAGTTGTACAGACATCATGACAAACCAATTTTAGAACATTTGTGTCAGCCCAAAAAGATCCCTTATAACCATTTGCAGCTGCTCTCTCTTCCCACCCCTGGCTTCAGGCAACTACTAACTTACTTTTTTTCTCTATAGATTTGCCTTTTCTGGACATTTCATAAAAACTGAATATGTGGTTTTTTGCATTACAGTTTTCACTTAGCATGATGTTTTTGAGATTCGTCTGTGTCATAATTTGTCATTACTTCATTCCTTTTAATTGCTGAATAGTATTACATTGTATGGATAATACCACATTTGTCTATTCATCAGTTGATGGATATTTGCATTATTTCTGGGTTTTTTGGCTATTATGAATAGTGCTGCTAAGAACATTCAGGTACAAGTCTTTTTTGTAGACATAAGTTTTCATTTCTTCTGGGTATATACCTGAGAATGGAACTGCTAAGTCTTATGGGAAAATTATATTTAATTTTTTAAGAAACTGCCAAACTTTTTTCCAAAGGGGCTGTACCATTTTACCTTCTCACCTCCAGCATATCCCTGCTAACACTTGTTATTAACTCCCTTTTTTTTTTTTTAGGTTTTTTTTTTAGTAATCTCTACACCCAGTGTGGGATTCAAACTCCTGACCCTGAGATCAAGAGTTGCATGCTCTTCCAGCTAAGCCAGCCAGGTGCCCCACCTATTGACTCCTGTTTTGATTTTAGCCATTCTAGTGGGTGTGAAGTGGTATCTTATGGATTCAATTTGCATTTTCCTCATGACTAATGATGTAGAGCATTTTTTCGTACGCTTATTGGCCATTTGTATGTTTTTGATAAATATTCAAATCTTTTGTCCACATTTTTTAGAGGAGGTGGGGGCTGGCAAGAGGGAGAGGGAGAGAGAAAATCTTAAGCAGGCTCCACACCCAGCACGGAGCCCGATGTGGGGCTCCATCCCACGACCCTGAGATCATGACCTGAGCAGACATCAAGAGTCGGACACTTAACTGACTGAGCCACCAGGCACCCCTGTCCGTTTTTTAATTGGGTTGTCTTATTATTTTTTTTTTAAAGATTTTATTTATTTGAGAGAGAGAGAATGAGAGATAGAGAGCACGAGAGGGAAGAGGGTCAGAGGGAGAAGCAGACTCCCTGCTGAGCAGAGAGCCCGATGTGGGACTCGATCCCGGGACTCCAGGATCATGACCTGAGCCAAAGGCAGTCGCTTAACCAACTGAGCCACCCAGGCGCCCTGGGTTGTCTTATTATTGAGTTGTGTATTATTTATATATTTTGCATGGAATCCTTTATTAGCTGTGTGACTTGCAAGTATTTTTTTCCCCATCTATGGCTTGCCTTTTTATTTTTTTAAGGATGTGTCTTTAGAAAAAGTTTAAAAGGCGCCTGGCTGGCTCAGTCTGTAGAGCATGTGACTCTTGATTTCCGGGTTGTGAGTTCGAGCCCCATGTTCAGTGTAGAGATTACTTTAAAATAAAACCTTTTAAAAAAAGTATAAAATTTTTCATTTTAAATCTAATTTTTTTTAATTGCTTGTACCTAAGAAATCTTTGCCTCACCCAAAGTCCTAAAGATTTACTCTTCTGTCTTTTTCTAAGAGTTTTATAGTTTAAGCTTTCACATTTAAGTCTGTGATACATTTAGAGTTGATTTTTGTGTATGGTGTGAGGAGATGTTACTTAAATGAATAGGTTGGACAGATTTGGTAATACGGAAGTATTTAAAAATTGATAGTCTTGAGGACTCTGTTGAGGATTTTTTTACTCACTTGTTTTACCTATAAGTAAGATAATAGATCTTTTTTTTTAAATAATTTTGTATTTTTCTACCATTTTTTTTAAAGATTTTATTTATTTATTTGACAGAGAGAGACACAGCAAAAGAGGGAACACAAAGAGGGGGAGTGGGAGAGGGAGAAGCAGGCTTCCCGCCGAGCAGGGAGCCCAACACGGAGCTCAATCCCAGGACCCTGGGACCATGACCTGAGCCGAAGGCAGATGCTTAACTGACTGAGCTACCCCCAGGCACCCTGAGATAATAGATCTGACAGAGAAAATTCTATTTAATTCACTCCACAGATATTATCTGCAATAATGTAGTTAATACATTAACAATAATTAATAATAATTAATATGTAATATTTTGTATTATATATTACATATATAATAGTTAATAACTAATCAGGCATTTGAGGACAGAATAAGTTGAAAGTAACACAGTTGACACCAACCCCCCCATATAGTCAAAAATCCCTGTCTAACTTTTTTTTTTTTTAAAGATTTTATTTATTTATTCATGAGACACAGAGAGAGGCAGAGGCAGAGGGAGAAACAGGCTCCCCGCCGAGCAGGGAGCCCGATGCGGGACTCGATCCCAGGACCCTGGGATCATGACCTGAGCCGAAGGCAGACGCTTAACTGGCTGAGCCACCCAGGCGTCCCTCCCTGTCTAACTTTTGACTCTCCAAAAACTTAACTATTAAGAGCCTACTGTTGACCTTACTGATAACATAGTCCTGTAATATATATCACACACATAATTTGTGTGTGACATGTATTATATATATTGTATTGTTACAATACATTAAGCTAGAGAAAAAATGTTATTAAGAAAATCACAAGGGTGGCACCTGGCAAGCTCAGTTGGCAGAACATGGGACACTTGATCTCGGGGTTGTAAGTTCGAGTACCACGTTAGCTGTAGAGAATACTTAAAAATAAAAAATCTTTTTAAAAATATGGCCAAGTTACTAATTAGGTTTAGAAAAAAAAAAAATCACAAGGGAGAGAAAATACATTTACGGTACAGTGTTGTAAAAAATCCACATATAAGTGGACCCATGCAGTTGTTCAAGAGTCATCTCTATTCAGTCCACCTTTTAAAATAATAAATATATTTACTTTATCATGCTTATTTTTTAATAATTATAGTTCAAACTTTGTTTTTTAAGCTTATAGTAATTTATATAAATTCTGATTCAAATCACAGTGATTTGAAACTTAAAATTATCTTGTCCATTAAATTGGGATAAATTCCAATCGAAAAAGTATATAAATTTTTAATTTATATGAAAATACAAGTCATTTTGATTATGGTTAACTTTTCATTTAACTTCGAAATTTTTTTAATTTAATTTTATTATGTTATGTTAGTCACCATACAATACATCACTAGTTTTTGATGTAGTGAGCCACAATTCATTGTTTTTGTATAGCACCCAGTGCTCCATGCAGTACGTGCCCTCCTTAATACCCATCACCGAGCTAACCCATCCCCCCACCCCCCTCCCCTCTAAAACCCTCAGTTTGTTTCTCGGAGTCCACAGTCTCTCATGGTTCGTCTCTCCCTCCGATTCCCCCCCCTTCATTTTTCCCTTCCTTCTCCTAATGTCCTCCATGGTATTCCTTATGTTCCACAAATAAGTGAAACCATAGGATAATTGACTTTCTCTGCTTGACTTATTACACTTAGCATAATCTCCTCCAGTCCCATCCATGTTGATGTAAAAGTTGGGTATTCATCCTTTCTGATGGCTGAGTAATATTCCATTGTATATATGGACCACATCTTCTTTATCCATTCGTCTGTTGAAGGGCATCTCGGCTCTTTCCAGTTTGGCTATTGCGGACATTGCTGCTATGAACATTGGGGTGCATATGGCCCTTCTTTTCACTACATCTGTGTCTTTGGGGTGAATACCCAGGAGTGCAATTGCTGGGTCATAGGGTAGCTCTATTTTTAATTTTTGGAGGCACCTCCACACTGTTTTCCAAAGTGGCTGTACCAACTTGCATTCCCACCAACAGTGTAAGAGGGTTCCCCTTTCTCCACGACCTGTCCAACATTTGTTGTTTCTTGTCTTGTCAGTTTTTGCCATTCTAACTGGTGTAAGGTGGTATTCAATGTGGTTTTGATTTGAGTTTCCCTGATGGCTAATGATGAACATTTTTTCATGTGTGTCTTAGCCATTTGTATGTCTTCATTGGAGAAGTGTCTGTTCATGTCTTCTGCCCATTTTTTTGACTTGATTATTTGTTTTTTGGGTGTTGAGTTTGAGTAGTTCTTTATAGATCTTGGATATCAGTGCTCTGTCTGTAGTGTCATTTGCAAATATTTTCTCCCATTCTGTGGGTTGCCTCTTTGTTTTGTTGACTTTTTACTTTGCTGTGCAGAAGCTTTTTATCTTGATGAAGTCCCAAAAGTTCATTTTTGCTTTTGTTTCACTAGACTTTGGAGATGTATCTTGAAAGAAGTTGCTGTGGCTGATGTTAAAGAGGTTACTGCCTATGTTTTCCTGTAGGATTTTGATGGATTCCTGTCTCACATAGAGGTCTTTCATCCATTTTGAGTTTATCTTTGTGTATGGTGTTAGAGAATGTTTGAGTTTCATTCTTCTGTATATAGCTGTCCAATTTTCCCAGCACCGTTTATTGAAGAGACTTTCTTTTTTCCATTGCATATTTTTTCCTGCTTTGTCGAACATTATTTGACCATAGAGTTGAGGGTCCATTATGGGCTCTCTATGCTGTTCCATTGGTCTGTATGTTTGTTTCTGTTCCAGTACCATTCTGTCTTGGTGATCACTGCTTTGTAATATAGCTTGAACTTAGGCAATGTGATGCCCCCAGCTTTGTTTTTCTTTTTCAACATTTCCTTGGTGATTAGGGGTCTTTTCTGATTCCATACAAATTTTAGGATTGTTTGTTCTAGCACTTTGAAAAATGTCATTGGAATTTTGATCGGGATGGCGTTGAAGGTATGGATTGCTCTGGGTAGCATAGACATTTTAACAATGTTTATTCTTCCGATCCATGAATGTTTTTCCATCTTTTTGTGTCTTCTTCAATTTCTTTCATGAGTGTTCTGTAGTTCCTAGAGTATAGATCCTTTACCTCTTTCGTTAGGTTTATTCCGAGGTATCTTATGGTTTTTGGTGCCATTGTAAATGGAATCATTTCTCTAATTTCTCTTTATACAGTTGCATTATTAGTGTATAAGAAAAAGACTGATTTCTGTGCATTGATTTTGTATCCTGCCACATTACTGAATTGCTGTATGAGTTCTAGTAATTTGGGGGTGGAGTCTTTTGGATTTTCCACATAAAGTATCATGTCATCTGTGAAGAGAGAGAGTTTGACTTCTTTGCCAATTTGAATACTTTTTATTTCTTTTTGTTGTCTGATTGCTGTTACTAGGACTTCTAGTACTATGTTGAACAATAGTGGCTAGACTGGGCATCCTTGTCATGTTCCTGATCTTAAGGGAAAGGCTCTCAGCTTTTCCCCATCGAGGATGATATTTGCTGTGGGTTTTTCATAGATGGATTTTATGAACTTGAGGATTGTTCCCTCTATCCCTATACTCTGAAGAGTTTTAATCAGGAAAGGATGCTGTATTTTGTCAAATGCTTTTTCTGCATTAATTGAGAGGACCATATGGTTCTTCTCTCTCTTATTAATGTGTTCTATCACATTGATTGATTTGTGAATGTTGAACCACCCTTGCATCCCAGGGATAAATCCCACTTGGTCGTGGTGGATGATCCTTTTAATGTATTGTTGGATCCTATTAGCTAGGATTTTGTTGAGGATTTTGGAATCCATATTCATCAGGGATATCGGTCTGAAATTCTCCTTTTTGATGGGGTTTTTGCCTGGTTTGGGGATTAAGGTAATGCTGGCCTCATAGAATGAGTCTGGTAGCTTTCCTTCGGTTTCTATTTTTTGAAAGAGCTTCAGGAGAATAGGTATTATTTCTTCTTTGAATGTTTGGTAGAATTCCCCAGGGAATTCATCAGGCCCTGGACTCTTGTCTTTTGGGAGGTTTTGGATCACTGCTTCAATCTCATTACTGGTTATTGGCCTATTCAGGTTGTCAATTTCTTCCTGTTTCAGTCTTGGCAGCTTATAGGTTTCCAGGAAGGTATCCATTTCTTCCAGGTTGCTCAATTTATTGGCATATAGCTGTTGATATTAATTTCTAATAATTGTTTCTATTTCCTTGGTGTTAGTTGTGATTTCTCCCCTTTTATTCATAATTTTATTAATTTGGGTCCTTTCTCTTTTATTTTAGATAAGTGTGGCCAGTGGTTTATCGATCTTATTAATTCTTTCAAAGAACCAGCTTCTAGTTTTGTTGATCTGATCTACTGTGTTTCTGGTTTCTAATTCATTGATTTCTGCTCTAATCTTAATTATTTCTCTGCTAATGCATGGCTTAAGCATTGTTTGTTGCTTTTTTTCTAGTTCTTTAAGGTGTAAAGTTAGTGGGTAAATTCGGGATTTTTCTATTTTTTTGAGTGAGGCTTGGATGGCTATGTATTTCCCCCTTAGGACCGCCTTTGCAGTATCCCATAGGTTTTGGACTGATGTGTTTTCGTTCTCATTGGTTTCCATGAATTGTTTAAGTTCTTCTTTGATTTCTTGGTTGACCCAAACATGATTGAGCAGAGTGGTCTTTAGCTTCCAAGTGTTTGAATTTCTGCCAAATTTTTTCTTGTGATTGGGTTTTAGTTTTAAAGCATTGTGGTCTGAGAATATGCAAGGAATAATCTCAGTCTTTTGGTATCAGTTGAGACCTGATTTGTAACCCAGTATGTGGTCTATTCTGGAGAAAGTTCCGTGTGTGCTCGAGAATATGAGTATTCTGTTGTTTTAGGGTGGAATGCTCTGTATATATCTATGAGGTCCATCTGGTCCAGTGTGTCTTTCAAAGCTCTTGTTTCAGTTGATTTTCTGCTTAGATGATCTGTCCATTGCTGAGAGTGGAGTATTGAGGTCTCCTACAACTAAAGTATTGTTATCAATATGACTCTTTATTTTAGTTAACAGCTGGCTTATGTAGATGGCTGCTCCCACATTGGGGGTGTAGATATTTACAATTGTTAGATCTTCTCATTGGATAGACCCTTTAAGAATGATACAGTGTCCTTCTGTGTCTCTAACTACAGTCTTTAGCTTAAAATCTAATTTGTCTGTTATAAGAATTGCTATCCCAGCTTTCTTTTGAGGTCCATTGGCATGGAAGATTGATCTCCATCCCTTCACTTTCGGTCTGGATGTATCTTTAGGTTAAAAATGAGTCTCTTGTAGACAGCATATGAATGGGTCCTGTCTTTTTATCCAACCTGTAACCCTGTGCTGTTTTATGGGAGCATTTAGGCTGTTCACGTTGAGAGTGATTATTGAAAAATATGCATTTATTGTCATCATGTTGCCTGTGAAGACCTTGTTTTTATAGGTTGTCTCTGTAAATTTCTGTTCTGTATCACTCTTGGGGTCTTTCTCCTTTTATAGAACCCCCCTTAATATTTCTTGCAGGGCCAGCTTAGTGGTCACATATTCTTTCCATTTCTGCCGGTCATGGAAGCTCTGCATCTCTCCATCCATTCTAAATGAAAGCCTTGCCGGATAAAGTATTCCTGGCTGCTTGTTCTTCTCATTTAGTACCCTAAATATGTCTTGCCAGCCCTTTGTGGCTTGCCAGGTTTCTGTGGATAGGTCTGACATTATTCTGATGTTCCTACCTCTGTACATAAGGAATCTCTTCCCCCTAACTGCCCTTAAGCTGGTTTCCTTGGTTCTAAGATTTGCAAGTTTTACTATTACATGCCGGGGCATTGGTCTGTTTTCCTTGATCTTGGAGGGGTTCTCTCTGCCTCTAGGACATGAGTATTTGTTTCATTCCCCAGATTAGGGAAGTTCTCAGCTACGATTTGCTCAAATATATCTTCTAGTCCTCTCTCTCTTTCCACCCCCTCAGGGATCCCAATAATTCTGACATTGGAACGTTCCATGGTGTCACTTACTTCTCTGATTCTATTTTCATGGATTCTGAGTTGTTTTTCCCTGGCCTCCTCTTTTCCTTCTTGTCTATTAATTGGTCTTCTAGATCACTAATTCCTTCTTCTGCCTCGCTTAGCCTAGCTGTTAGATTATCTTGATTAGATTGGATCTCACTGATAGCATTTTTAAGTTCTGCCAGTTCAGCTTTCATTTCTGCCCTTAGAGACTATGTTGCCATTAATTGATTTCTCCATTCTAGCTATTGTCTTTACAGTTGCTACCCTGAATTCCATCTCTGACATCTTGGTTATCTCTGTATTCGTTTGTAAATCTGTGGCAGAAGTCACAGAAGTCTTTCCTCTATTTGGGGGGTTGCTCCTCCTAGTCATTCTGTTGAGGGGTAGTTGAGGGAATGTAGAGTGTCCAAATTACTGACCAGAACCCAAGCAAGATGCACCTGTTTTCTAGGGACCTTAGGGTTGCTGGTCTCTCGTTCTCCCAGCCTGTGTTCTGGGGGGAGGGACCTGCCACGCTGTTACTCAGGCAACCCTGTTTGGACAGAGTTGCCTTGCCCTCTGTGGTGGGGGATGGGCTCAGTGAAAACCATTTTTGGGGGGCTTTTGTTCTCTGGTGGCTTTTCTTGGCGGCTTTCCGGGTCTCTTCCGAGAGTCAGAGCAGAAGAGATCATTTCCAACCCTCTGCCTCAGAGCAGAGAGATCACACTCTGTTCGTCAGTGAGCACTATCTCCGTTTCTGTCTGTGCTGCTATAAACTGCAGCGTCCTGGGTTGTGCACCCCTCCGCAGCGCTCCCAGTCCTCACCTCCAGGTGGGGCATGGGGGCTCATCTCTGCCCTTTGTGCTTCTAAAACTGCCAGCCACTCCGAATTTGCTCCCGCGGCCCCGCAACTCCAGGTTTCAGTCTGGGGGGCTGCCCTAAAGTCCTTTCCCCACTGCTACCAGTCTGCGAGTCTGTGCCCTGTCCATCACTCACTGGCAGTGTAGGATCACCACGGCTCCCTCCCCCTTCCGTTTATCCTCCGATATCTGCCCCCAGGATCACGGCTTCCCACTTCGTACCTCGAAACCAACCGCCTGTGATAGTCTGTTTGTAGAGATCCAGATCTGACCTCTTACATCTCAGGCTGATTCCGTGGGTTTTCAGAGTGGTCTGGTAGATATCCAGCTCAATTCTGGGGACCGGCTGGAATAGGGTCCCCTACTCCTTCACCATCTTTTCCTCTCCTCTTAACTTTGAAATTTGACTAGGTTTCATTTCACCATTTTCAGCCTTCATACAATGATAAATCTTTGATAACTCAATACCTGACCTAAAGCATTCTAAAGTGCAAAACCACTTTTTTCATTTACATTTCCAAATGAATAGCAGTTAAGAGAAGTAGAAATCAGTTATCCTAGTTGAAAATGTTATCCTTTTAAAGTCTGTAAAACTTAAATTTGAATGACATGTGATGTTATTGACAATAATATGCATTTGGGGGAGAGTGTATGGACTAATTCAGACTCTGCATTTGGTGATGACAGAGTCACAAAAAAACACATCAAGCATTTCTCACCTTCAGTATCTCTGAATATCTGCTAGAAATTGCTTTCTTGAGCTCTTAGGCTTAGCCAATTTGTCACATCTTGTTTACGCTCTTTAAATAATGCACTTAAAGTTTCTGTAAATTAAATATTTGTTAGCTTCTCTTTATACAGAAAAGTATGTGGATTTTTATTTATATATCAATAGTGTAAACATTTTTAGTAAGAAAAACAATGTGTCCTTTATTAGACTTCCAAGACCAAAACCTTAATTTTTCTGTTTTGTTCTTTATTTTAAAAGATTTGTTTTCCCCATCAGATGCAGACCAACAACGAAGAGAGAAACTCAAAAAGGAATTAGCACGATGTGAAAGGGATTTGAAATTAAATAAAACAGCAATGCAGGCCAATTCTAAAAATAATTCCAAGTCACTATTTAACACTCTACAAAAGGTAAGATAGTATTTTTACCTGTTAAAAGCAGATGTTTCTAAGGTATTTCATTAGTGGCACAACCTGACTTTGTTATAGTATGTTTACTTTAGGTCAGAATCAGTAAACTTCTCGTTTAAAGAGCCAGGTAGTAAATATTTTAAGCTTTTCAGGCCCCACAGTCTCTCACAGTTCTTGTGCCCTTGGACAGTAGCCACAGACAAGATGTAAATGAATGGGCATAGCTGTGTTCCAGTAAAACTATTAAGAAAGAGAGTAAGCCAAATTGGCCTCCAGGCTATAGTTTACTGACTCCTGCTCTTGGTGTTTTGTGATACCCTTTAACATCTGATTGAGGAAGTTCTCTTATTCCTAGTTCGCTAAGAGGATTTGTTTTTCCTTTCTCATGAATGGATGTTAATTTTATAAAATGCTTTTTCTGCATTTTTTTGAAAAGATGGTATCATTTTTCTTTTTAATCTGTGTATGTTGTGAATTATGGTCAAGTTTCTAATGTTAAAACAACTTTGCATTCCCAGTATAAACACAACCTTGTCATAATGCAATACCTTTTTTATACATTGCTGGATAAGTTACTAATACTTTGTTTAGGATTTTAGCATCTACTGCCATTATTGATATTGACCTGTCATTTTCCTTTTTCTCTACTCTGTGTATGGTTACACTAGCCTCATAAAGGAAATTGGGTGCTGTTTCCTCTTTTTCCATGCTCTGGAATAGTTTATATAAGTTTGGAATTATTTATTCCTTGAATTTGATGGCTCAACATTAAAATTATCTGGGCCTAGAGTTTTCTTTGTTAGAAGATTTTTGACTACTAATTCAGTTTTTTGAATCATTATAGGATTATTTTTTAAAGTTATATTTATGTTGGAAGTTGTCCTTTCATCTAAATTTTCAAATTTTTGGCATAGATTTACTTTAATCTCTCTTAATCTCTCCTGAATATGTATTATTTCCCCCTTTTTATTCCTCATGTTGTTTGTGTCTTTATTCTTCTTTCTTTGATTTTTTCTCACCAGAGATTTGTCAGGTTTTTTTTTTTAATCTTTTTAAAGAGCATTTTGTTTTACTTCATTAATCTTCCCTATTGTATTTTGTTTTCTGTTTTTTTAATGTCTGCTCTTATCTTTCTTTTCCCCTTTTGGTTTTCTTTGGGTTTATTTTGTCTTACTTTCCTACTTTTGCTTAGCTTATTTTCAGCCTCACTTCTGGACAGTATAAGCATATTTTAAGGTTATAAATTTTCCTCCAAATGCTGCTTTAGCTGTATCCCACAAGTTTTGTTATATGGTATTTTTATTATGATTCAATTCAGAGTATTTTCCATTATAATCTCTTTTTTAACGCAAGAGTCATTTAGAAGTATTTCTTAATCTCTGTGTGTATTTTTTTCCCTAGGAGTTTTCTCTTGTTCCCGATTTCTAGCCTAATCGTAGAATATCTATATGATGCTAATTTCTTGAAATTTGTTGAGAAATTTGTTTTATGGCCCAGTAGGTAGACAAATTTCTTAAAATGCACTGTGTCATTATGTGTTTGGAAAGAAAATATACTATAGTTGTTGTGTACAGTATTTAATACAATGTATTCATTAGATTAAACTTCATATATATTCAAATCTTACTGATTTTTTTGTCTGATCAAGCTATCATTTATTAAGAGAAATCTTCCACATGATTATGTATTTAGCTATTTCTCTAAAAATTAGTACTGCCAATTTTTGTTTTGTAGATTTTGAGTCTATATTATTATTTTATAAATACAGATTTAGAGATAATATATTTTTTTGGTGACTCAAACCTATTGTCACTGCTTTGAGATTCTTTATCTTAATGTTTTTTTGTATTAAAGTGTTTTCTGATAGTGATATAGTTAAACCAGTTTTCTTTTGATTAGTACTCCCTTGGTATATCTTTTTCCATTTTTTAATCCTAATGTTTTAGGTGGGTCCTAAAGTTTGGGTTTTTTTTTTTTTTTAAGATATTTTTTAAAGATTTTATTTATTTGTCAGAGAGAGAGAGAGAAAGAGAGCACACAAGCAGGGGGAGCAGCAGGCAGAGGGAAAAGCAGGCTCCCCGCTGAGCAAGGAGCCCGATGTGGGACTCAGTCCCAGGACCTAAAGCTGAAGGTAGACGCTTAACTGACTGAGCCACCCAGGTGTCCCTAAAGATTTTATTTTTAATGAATCTCTGTACCCAATATGGGGCTCAAACTCACAACCCCAAGATCAAGAATCACATGCTCTACCGACTAAGCCAGCCAGGTGCCCCATAGTGATTATACTTTTTAACTGAAAGTTTAAAATATTTTTCTATCATAATATAAATTAATAATTATATTTGGGGATAAGAATGGAGTTTGTTAAAAATATATAATTAAATCTGTAAATGTAAGATGTTTTCTTTCATTTTTCCTTTAGCCACTGTAACCTTCTATTCTGCCTCCATAAAGTAGTTCATTTATGTTTTATATGTGTGTGTATTATATATTTTTTTAAACTTGCCTACATTTTTTATAAGCCTTGATAAATATTTACACAAATTCAGATTCAAATTATTTTTTTAGGTATATTTCAATAATTGGGCTTTATGGTTAATAGCTATCTTAATTATAATCTGCATTTACTGAAAACTTTGCTACAATTAAAAAGAAAATGCTAACTTTAGGGGCACCTGGGTGGCTCAGTTGGTTAAGCGTCTGCCTTTAGCTCGGGTCATGATCCCAGGGTCCTGGGATCAAGCCCCACGTCAGGCTCTCTGCTTGGCAGGGAGTCTGCTTCTCTCTCCCTCTGCCTGCCGCTCAGCCTGCTTATGTTCTCTCCCTCTCTCTCTGCCAAATAAATAAATAAGATCTTAAAAATAAAAAAAAAGAAATGCTAACTTTAGCCTCTGAACATATTAGCCTTTTATATACGTGAGATCATATAATCAAAAACCCATAACTGCCCATACACTCATGCTGTTCTTTCTCTTACACTTTGACTCATCTCAGAGGCCTCCAGTACCTTTCCAGTCTGCACCCTGTAACCTCCACACAATTATTCACTCACATCACTGGTACAGCACTTACTATATGCTATTAAGATTAATTGAATATGTGGATGTGACCCATATTCCTAATTAAGTCTATGAAACATTTTTAAAGCAGTATAAAACCATGAAAAGCAAGAGCTATCAATTTCTTTTATAAAATATAATTTGAAACTTTTTTGCAAAACAAGTGTTAATCGAATTTTTAAATAATTTGTACCCACCCTATTCTGCAATTGAATTGATTCCTCAACTGCTTTAAAATCTGACAATTGAAGGAGGTTCTGGTTGAGTGTCCTTTGGGCTCAGGCCATGGTCTCAGGGTCCTGGGATCAAGCCCTGCACGGGGCCCTGTATGGGGCTCATGCTGTCTCTCAAATAAATAAATAAAATCCTTTAAAAATTAATTAATTAATTTTAAAAATCTGACAGTTGGAAAAATCTTTGTATACTATTTCTTCTAACATTATCCCTAAAAAAGATTTAGTACTCAGTTCTCTGATTATAAACTTTGATATGTGTTCTTGACATGAAAACCTTATGAGTATATAAACTATGCAATCATTATCACTTTACATAAATTCTTAAATCACAGAAACAGTTCACAACAAATTGCATTGAACTGTAAAGCTGACTTAAGAAAATGAAAGTGGTCAAATTACCACCAGAATTTTTGTTCCATTCACGTGTAATTGATAAACCCTTTTCTGATTTTAGAGCCTTACAGTTATCTTTTTTTCACATGTTGGTGAATTTACCAGTATGTTACATATTTTCTGTGAAAATTATATCCAAGCTTTCTGTTATTCATAGCTATAGGAAACAGTAATATAATCTCAAAAAAAGCAGATTGGTACAATTGATTTTATACTATGTTCTACTGGTTTCCAAGGAAAGAAGAAGTATAGGATACAAGGTAGGAATTAAGAGACATAAAAATACTGGAAAATTTCTTGCTTTTAGTCAGTTCAAAAGCAATTTTCCCAGCCCATTTCAGACAGATAAGAGTATATTTCTGTCTTTAAAGACTTTGGTGTTTCATTTTGTTTATTAAATAACCATTACTGGTAAGAATTTTCTTACAGGCAGTCTAATGCCTTGTGCATTTCTGCCTTCTCTGATCTCAGCTTGTACTATTCCTCTAAGTGTAAATAATTCCTGTGATTATTATTTAATAACCCTGTAGGATTTTTCAGATACTATTTAGAAATTTTTCTCCTGGGAGCCAAACTTTTGTGGTATATAAGCTACGAGTCTTTTTTGGGAGCACTTTTTCAAACTAATATATTGAAATCATTTAAAAAGTGCCCTAGTGATTCAGAATTTAATGCCAAAATATTTCCTTGCCTTGAGTAATTTTGCCTTGTATTTGAGATCAGGTTAGAAAGTACTTGGAAAGGAAATGGTAGGTGACTTGACCTATTTTAGGCTTTAGTTACACTCTGCAGTCTAAGTAAGTCATCTGCATTTTTCTTACTTAGATGAATCAGTACTTAGATTAGCTGACAAGTTCACCTTCAGAAAAAGAGTTAAAATCAGTTTAAAATTCCTCATGGTGTAAAAAATCTAAAATACAGGGACACTTGGCTGGCTCAGTCAGTAGAGCATGCGACTCTTGATCTTGGGGTCGATTTTGAACCCCACATTGGGGGTAGAGTTTACTTTAAAAAAAATCTAAAATATATAATTTTCAGATCGTCTTCATAATAGACAATATGATGTAATGAATAGCATAGGCTCAGCCTGGTCTGATTCTGAGACCCTGCACCACCTGAGTTTTTTCATCTATGAAATAAAAGTAGTATTTGTATCACCACCCAAAAGTTGATGTGAGGATTAAATGAATTGTGCATGTAGATTACTTAGAACTACACCTTATACATAGTCAGCATAGTAACTTACTAGTAGCAGTGATAGAAGTTAATTGTCCTCTTTTATCCTACTCAGTGGCAAGAACAGTACCTTGCACACAGGAGGCACTCAGCCATTCTCTTACTCAGGTTGTTCGTCTTCCTCTTGTTTCTCTCCCCATGAGCTTGGAGGGCAGAGGTAACAGCTAACTCCTAGCCACTGTCACCTCAGAATCTGTAACTTCCATGTAACTTCCCCTCTACGTAATAAAGTGTCTCAAAGTTCTTTAAAGGATTACACAGGTTTTGGGGATGCCTGGGTGGCTCCATCAGTTAAGCGTCTGCCTTCAGCTTAGGTCACGATCCCAGGATCCTGGGATCGAGCCCCGCATCGGGCTCCCTTCTCGGCGGGAAGCCTGCTTCTTCCTCTCCCACTCCCCCTACTTGTGTTCCCTCTCTCGCTGTGTCTCTCTCTGTCAAATAAATAAATAAAATCTTAAAAAAAAAAAAAAAGGATACACAGGTGTCCATAAAGTCTGGAATCACACTCATTGCATCTTGGGCATCTAATCTGTAAAAGAATAAAATATTATCTATGTTTTAAGACTTTGTGGATACCCTGTAGAAATGGTTCTTCCAAAATTAAACCAGAAAGAAATGGAGCAGTCCAAAACGTCTTCCCTTTCAGCTTTCCCCACTCATGAGGAGAAGTTGAGAAGTTCTTTTCATTTCTTCAAAGCCTTGAAGTCTGAGGAACTGCTGACGCTGGAGATTGCCATAAAGACATGATGGGAGGGGAAGGATGCCACCACCAACAGAGTGATTGAGAAGGGGATTGGTGTTCACGAGTGGTTTGGAAATTTTCAGATAAAACTGAGATCTACCTGATCTCAGTACACAAGTTCAAGACCATAAATGTAGGTAGATGTTAGTAATTATTTTTTTTTTTAGTTTCAGAAAGAAAAATGATTGCTGGGGCACCTAAGTGGCTTCCGCTTAGGTCGTGATCCCAGGGTGCTAGGATTGAGCCCCGCTTCGGGCTCCCTGCTCAGTGGGGAGTCTGCTTCTCTCTTTCCCTCTGCCCCTACCACCCACTCATGTTCACTCCCACTTTCTCTCTGTCTTACTCACTCTCTCAAATAAATAAAATCTTAAAAAAAATTGATTGCTATTATATTTAGAATTATATTTTTATATATTAATAATTCAAAACCTTGAACAGAACTTCATATATAGTGCTAACATCTTCGGGAATATATCATCTCTAAACCCACTAAGGCATCTATTTTTTGGTATATAATGTGGAGAGTCCCAGTTAGGTGAATTTGTAAACATAATTGATGACAATCAAACCAAATATTCTTAGCCCTCAGGAGAACCACAAGATGAAGATGTGTTAATTGGAGAAGTGAATGGATTTTCATCCTTTACAAGGTCACCAAGGTCACCAGTAACTTCTTCAGAGAGACTACACCTAAATCTACCTAAATCTGATAAAGTCCTCACAAATGGTACCGAGAAGAACTCCAGTTCCTCTGTGTTCAACGTGGATTACACTGCCTCTGGGCCCAGGAGAGCGTGCTCTGGAACTTCATATGGCAGAGGGCCCAAGAGCACATTCCCAAATACCCACCGGTTTCAGTTAGTTATTTCAAAAGCACCCAGTGGGGACCTTTTGGATAAACATTCTGAACTCTTTTCCAACAGACATTTGCCATTCACTCCACGCACTTTAAAAACAGAAGCAAAGTCTTTCCTGTCACATTACCGATACTACACGCCCGCCAAAAGAAAAAAAGATTTTACAGACCAGCGGATAGAAGCTGAAACCCAGACTGAATTAAGCAGGTATGGCACATTCACAGCCAGTAGTAAGTCCTTCATGGTGTTGTAGAATTAAATAATATTTCTTATTTTATATCATGTACCTAATGTGTCGGACTTAAGGTCTGGTAGTGCCCTTTTGAATTGGATGAGATTAATGTGACTTTTCCTTTTGTATGTATCACTAGAACTACCTAAGTAATTGTTGAAAAGTAGTTATTAAACTTGTCAAGTTCCTTATAAACAGGAATATTACATATTTTAATTTATTGTTTCCAAACATGGTATATGCTTTTAAATATACTTTCAGAGAATCCTTAAAATATGTCATCAAATAGCATTTGTGTAAATACGTCTATAGATTTGTGTTAAAAACGGCAAAACAATGGGCTATCAAGGAAAAAAACACTGTTTCTCTGGCTCTCTTTGGGTTCCCTTCCTGCAAATATTCAACCCCACTCTTACATAGCAGCAACTCCCCAGGAATAATTTAGCCAAGTGGGATAATTTCTGTAAATTAAGTATAATTTGCCTCAATAATGTTTTCAGATTTGATAGTGCCTGACACATAATGAGTATTCAGTAAAAGTTTGCCAAATGATTGAAGAAACAAACAAATCTTATAAAGTATTAAGTGTTAACTGATTTGTGATTGTTGTTCCTGGTGTTATTTAAACAACTATTTACCTGGTCCTAGGTTTTAGTTCTTTTTAAGAAAGCAAAAAAAAAAAAAAAAAAATTTATGACTAGTATTTTCTCTGGGTATAGATAAGAGGTACAGTAATATCAGATGAGTCTGCATTCATTTAATCCCAAGAATTAAGGAATAGAGAGAAGTAAGGAAAGCAAGCATATGGTATCCTTTTCTAAATGTGTATGTATGAAAGCTTTTGAGGATTAATGGTTCCCATTTCCCTAGTCCCATCCTATCCAGCGGAAATTTAGCTGCTATTCAAAAAAAGGAAAAATAAGCTGTGTAATCCAAACCATGTCTATTTCCTGATTATATAATAAGAAATTACACATTTTATAAGAATAGATGGATTTCATCTCTTATGTGTGAGAGATTTTTTAAGACCGTAAACTTATCAGGGTGTTTGTATTTTGAAGGTTTGTATTTTGACAATTGCTCCTTTTTAAAATATTCCAGCTTTAAATCTGATTTTGAGACAGTTGACATCAAGAACTCCACAGATTCAGAAGAGAACACAAAGCAGGTAATAAAAATGAGATCTCTCTTTGTGCCACATTGGAATTATAGCTGCTTTAACTTAATAAAATATATATAGCTGTTTGGACTTGAATAATCTTCTGGTGACACTTCTTGCAGATAATGTAGCCAGTATAGAGAAAGACTACCTATTTATACATGGCTATAGGTCTCTTTGAGTGGCCAGATGGATCCTGCCCAGTCTGGGAAATCGTTTGTTGCTAGCACTTTTTCTAGATGGTTGGTTGGCTGGCTAGAGAGATGAATAAATGAATAAAATACCTTAAATGTTGCTTTCAAAGATGTAGACTTGGATCACTGAAGGAGCCAGAAAAGCTATACCAAAGTTTTTAGTTTCTGTGCCTGTATTTTTTTTTTGAATTGCCACTGATTATTGGAAATTATATAAGAATAGATGGATATCATTCTCTTATATTTGCTTTTACTTTTTTCTAGACCATAAGGCTCTTTTTTTATAGTGTTTATGTTTTGAGTGGTTAGCAGTCATTTCTTCTAAAATATTACAGCTTTAAGTCTGATTTTCATATTTTATTTTTATTTGGGGGTATTAATCATACACTTGTGTCCTATTTTAAATTTATTGCTTATAAAAACAGTTTGTCTATTAAAATGTCAAACACAGGGGCACTGGGTGGCTCATTTGGTTAAGCGTCTGACTTCAGCTCAGGTCATGATCTCAGGGTCCTGGGATCGGGAATCTGGTTCTCCCTCTCCCTCTGCCTCACCTCCCACTCATGCATACTCTCTCCCTCCCTCTCTCTCTCTCTCTCATGAATAAATAAAATCTTTTAAAAAGAAGTATTTAATAAAATGTCAAACAGATTTCGGGGATAAAAGAATATAATCACACTGAACTTCTGTTCTCTTCTGAATATGGGTAGAGAATTGTCAGTTTCCGTCTCGGCCATGAATACCTGTTTGACATGGGGCCCTGCCACTCAAAGCTCAAGGACAAATCGCTTATCCTCTGAAAGCTGAATTTTCAGATCTAGAAAAACTACTTAACATGTAGGATCATTGGAGGCATAGGCCTAAAGTGCCTAGTCTGAGAAGGGCTCAGTGTTGATGGCTATGACTAGCTTGAGATTTAGGAAGACAGTTAGCTCTGTAGATAACTAAATAAATTAAAGCAGAAGTCCATTTTCATGGCGTTGTGCTCCAAATGCTTATCCATAACCCTGTCAGACTTTGAAGGTGGTCACTTAACCGACTGAGCCACCCAGGCACCCTGTATCAGTCACTTTTACCTATGGGATATCTCCACTCTTTTTCCTTGACTTTTTTGAAATTTGCTATTTTGCTTTATTTCTGCTTTCATAATGTGTTTTTGAAGCAAAATAAAGATAGATTCTTCTCATTACATCCCTAGGCATCTAATTGTATGACATATGATATCAAAGGAAAAATAGCTCCTTTACCCTTACAAGGGCATGACTTACCATGGGATGAGATTAAAGATGGCACACTTCAGTGTTCCTCACCAAGGTAAGCAGGTGACAGAAGTCATTGCAACTGTCTATTTAACTGCTTTCCTGTGTAACAGACATATAATATTTGCAACGTAAGTCCTACTCTAATCACATGCACTTTAATGTATTTTAGTGTTATACAGTTCAGCGGCAGTGTTATTTTTACTAAGGAAATTGTACAAAGTAGGTTCTCAATAAAAGTTTAAATGAATTCATTTTGCTAATTCATTAAGAAAGAAAAAGGCGATACTGGCTTGTATTATTTGCCATTGCTATTCATATGAAAAAGTATTTTCCTGGAGTGCCTGGGTGGCTCAGTTGGTTAAGTGTCCAACTCTTGATTTCAACTTGGGTCATGATCCCGGGATCATGAGATCAAGCCCCGCATTGGGCTCCATGCTGGGTGTGGAGCATGCTTAAGATTCTCTCTCTCTTCCTCTGCCCCCCCGCCCCTTGTACACGTGCACACTCGGAAGGGAGGGAGGGAGGGAAGAAGGGAGGGGGAAAGGATTTTCCTGAAGACAAAATCTGTGGCAGAAGTAATACTGAGGAACCTCACAATTTGAGGATTCATAATTGATGATTTTGAATATTCACCATATGCTGGTGTTTTATCTGTCACTGCCGTGTACTGGCACTGTTTTTAAAAACTATGCATCATATTTAGTAATTATGGAATACTACACCTAGATAAAAACGATAGGTTAGCAAAGATGCCTTTGGTAGTTTCAGCTGTCAAACGTATGTCCAGTGTCAGAGATTGTATATGAGATGAAGAAGGTATAAATAAAGGACTAGAGATTAAAAAGAGGGTAAGAATGAGGTGTCATGTAGCAGACCAGAAGGCCAGCACACGTGATCCCTCAGAGCCCAGATCCTTCCTCAGGCCCTTCCCAGGGAGACAGCACCTGGCAGGGCTGTGGGCGGTTCACTGCTAACCTCTCTTGTCTTGAAATTCATGATGCTTCAGTACTCATAACAAGATTTATAAGCTAACTCTTGAGCCACTCTGCAAATGAATATAAAGAATGGCCTAAAGAAAGGAATATTTATCTTTTCTAGTAGTTTCTGTCTAAAAGAAGTAAAAATATTTATAATTGAGCATACCGGAAAAAAAAGATTGGAATTAACTAAGGATGACATAACTAAATATTGACAAAATTTATCACAATGACCAACTTAAAACAGTTTTTCATGGGGAAATAATCTGTTTCCAGCATTATTTATATGTTAACCTTAGTCAAAGTGAAATTGTGTGTACTAGGTAAGTGGAAAGGATTGTGGTAGCACCGAGGTGGCCCAGTCAGTTAAGCATCCGACTCCTGATCTCAGCTCAGGTCTTGATCACAGGGTGGTGAGTTCAAGCCCCACACTGGGCATGGAGCCTACTAAATACATACATACATACATACATACATACATACATACATATGTACAGTGAATTTGTAGTCAGAAGACTAATTAAAAATATCTTTGCTACTTACTAACACCTGTCCTTGGCAAGTTACCCAACCGTTCTGCCCCCTGGTGAACTCATCAGTCAGTGGAAAAAATAATACCTACCCAATATACCGTCGGGGTTGTTCTGAATATTAGATCAGATCATGGATAGGAAAGTACTTCCAAAATTCTAAAATACATTATTACTAATATATATTATTGAACACTTATTGCATGACAGTCATTATTTTGTTCAAATATTGTAATTTTCTCTTTCCAGGGCAGTATGTCAGTATTCCCTGCAGCTTCCTCCAGAGAGAAAACTCCACTCTGAGTAAGATCTTTTTGACCTCTTCATTTTGCTTAGCGGAAATCAAGAATTAAGAATCACACAAACTATTATTAAATAAGTCAGGACTGAATACTGATTTCTCTTACAACTAGCTTTGGAGTTCAATCATATAATATACCCTAAATTTGAGAATGATCAGAATTTTCTGAAGTAGTCATCTATCAGTTCATCTTTATGTCCAGGGGACCAGGGGAAATTTTCCCTAAGTTAATAATGCCTGCTGGGTTTTTTTTTTTTTATAATTAGTACCCATACAGATAAATAAGAATAACAAGAGTTTTAGAGAAATGCAGACTTTGGATAGCTCAGGATACCCTTCCAGGAGTTTCTAACCTCACCAGGTCTTTACAGATAGCATACTTCTACGATTTAATGTCATTTTAGTTAAGCTACACTTTTTCAGGGAATATCATCTATATTATAGTTTCATTTATTCTCAAACTTGCTGCTTAAATATTAGAGCCTGAGAATCAGTTTGAAAGTGTAACTTTTTATATAACATTTTAATCTTCTATTATCTAATTTTCTTAATTCTTCCCCTTACATTTACTTATTGAATAATTGTGTGGTTACTTGCTACTTACATTTCTATCAATTCACTGATTTCAGCTAATTAAAATCAAATTTATAATAATTTCCATTTTCTTGTACTGGTTATTAAAATATGTTATAAAGAAATGTGCCCACGTAATTAAAAATTATCACTATATTTATGTACATAAATTTCCCTACTGTCATCTTTTTTTTTCCTCTCCATGCATTTTGAGAAAAAAGAATAATTTTTTCTGCTCAATAAATTTCCCAACCTTCAAACAAGATGCTCTTCTAGGAGCGGAAGAGGATTTCATACTTGAAGTTCTTGCTTCTCTGGATGAGTTTCCTCTTTCCCCTCCTCTAAGTGCCATCCATGCACAGGGCTCACACCTCTGCTGCTTGACATGGTCGGAAGTCAAGACCTGTAAAATGCTTTTCAAGAGCACACACCCCCAGTGGTGGTTCACATTTGGTTGCCCTTTTGTACTTGGTTGCTCTGTTTTGTTTTTTGTTTGTTTTGTGTGTGGGTTTTTTTTAGTTTTGTTTTATTGGTTTTTTGTTCGTTTGCTGTTTTAATTCCTGCTTATCTGTTAGTACTGGATGGATGCTATACACATCTATGAAATTTTACTTGATTAGGGAACATTTTCTCATCTTTCTTTGCATAATTTAAGAATGTAGACATAAGTTTTTTTTGTAACATTCCTCTTAAATGTGAGATAGCAGTATATTTGTTATAGTAGTGGTAGATATTTCTAATTAGGTACTCGTGCTTCCTATAGTTTTCAGTGTAAGTAGGAAATAATTTTTATGCTGTATACTGCTTTGTTTTCACAGTGAAGAAGAACTGTTATATCTGAGTTTCATTGAAGATGTAACAGATGAAATTTTGAAACTTGGTTTATTTTCAAACAGGTTAGATTTTTTAAATTATATTATGGTGGTTGAATAGTACATTAAATATTCTTCCTTATGTTAATTCCTTTAAGTTATTTATACATATTAGGAAATGAAAAATTATGTTGCTTTCTTGGGGAGGACATTTAAAAAAAAAGATTTATTGGGGTGCCTGGGTGGTTCAGTCGGTTGAGCTTCTGCCTTCAGCTCAGGTCATGATCCCAGGGTCCTGGCATCCAGCCCCACATCGGGCTTCCAGCTCAGTGGAGAGCCTGCTTCTCCCTCTCCCTCTGCCTGCCACTCCCCCTGCTTGTGCACTCTCTGTCAAATAAATAAAATCTTTTTTAAAATTAAAAAATAAAAAAAGATTTATTTATTTGAGAGAGAGAGCATGCAAGTCGGGGGAGGGGTAGAGGGAGAGAGAGACAAGCAAACTTCTCACTGAGCATGGAGCCCAATGCGGGGCTCAGTCTCACGACCCTGAGGTCGTGACCTGAGCCAAAATCAAAAGTCGGATGCTTAACTGAATGAGTCACCCAGGCGCCTCTTAGAGGGGACGTATTCTTATAATTGATAGCAAATTATAAAGAATGTTTAATTCTTACCATATAAGGCAAGTTCACAGTTTGGGGAGTTACAGAAAAGAGCAGAGATTTTATTCATTTAAATACTGTTATTTCTCTTAGATGCAGAGAACAGATTGGTGGTTGCCAGTGGTGGGGGGTAGGCGAAATGGGTAAAGGTAGTCAAAAGGTAAAACTCTCAGTTATAAAATAAGTAAGTCATGGGGATGTAATGTATAGCATGGCGACTATAGTTAGTAGTACTCTGTTGTGTATTTCAAAGTACTTTGTGAGAGAGTAGATCTTTTTTTTAAAAAAAAAGATTGTATTTATTTATTTGACAGAGACACAGCGAGAGAGGGAGCACAAGCAGGGGGAGAGGGAGAGGGAGAAGCAGGCTTCCTGCGGAGCAGAGAGCCCGATGCGGGGCTTGATCCCAGGACCCTGGGATCATGACCCGAGCCGAAGGCAGACGCCCAGTGACTGAGCCACCCAGGCGCCCCCAAAAAAGGAACTCTTCAAGGCCCACTTAACGTTATCTATCATAGAATTCCATTATTTATACTACATACCCCGTTGAAATATGTCAAGTACAACATTTCTAATGAATTATTTCTATTCCTATGTGAAGTTTTTTTTAATTAAAGTAAACATTTGTATTATTACTATAAAAAGATATACTAAAAGACCTAAGTTTTTTTTATAATAATTGTTTACTACTTTTGTTTTAAAAAGGTGGCTAAAAATGTTTTCATAATGGTTATAGAGTTTCAGATTTGCAAGATGAAAAACTTCTATTGGTCTGTTTCATAACAATGTGAATATATTTAACAATACTGAACTATACATTTAAAAATGGTTAAATGGTAAATTTTATATTACCTGTTTTTTACCATCACAACAAAAGTATTAAGATTCCAACTGTAAATCAAAAAATAAAGCACAAGTTAGAAGCAAAAACAAAAAACATTTGCATAGAGCATGTGTTTATTGTAGAAAAAAACTTAAATTTTTCCTTTAGATTAAAAAGCTATTTATTGCAGCATTTGTTATAAAAGCACCAAAAATATGGAACCAACCCATACATTGAATAGTAAAGGTTTGGTTGAATAAATTGTTGAATATTTACAAGAGCAAGTTCTGGTTAGGGACTTAAAATGATGTTTTAGAAGTGAATTTATTTATACAGAAAAATGTTCAAAATATACAGTTGATGAGAAAAAACAAAATAGGTACCCAAACAGTATGTATTATTTATAAAAGGTAGAATACAGATTTCTTGGGCTTTTAAAAAATTGCTAAGTTGGGACACCTGGGTGGCCCAGTTGGTTAAGCATCTGACTCTGGGTTTCAGCTCAGGTCATGATCTCGTGGGTCATGATCTCATGGGTCATGAGATCGAGCCCTATGTCAGGCTCCCCACTCAGCAGGAAGTCTGCTTGAGATTCTCTCTCTCCCTCTGCTTCTGCCTCTACCCCCCACTGTGCACGTGCTCTCTCCTGTCTGTCTCTAAAACAAATATATAAATCTTTTTTAAAAATTGCTGAATAAAGCAGAACCACTAAATCTAAGATTGGCTTATAATAACAAATGGTAACAAAGTTGTTTTTCAACAAAGGTATTGATACATTCATGTGATAACAAGACAAGCATAGTGTAGTTGAAAAATAATTTCTCTGGAGCCAGACACATCTGGGTTAAATTCTCTTAATGGCTTGTGACCTTAGGAGAGAGGAAGTCATCATCTTAGATCATTTTCTCATCTTTAAAATGATCTTTACAGTACCTTTCTCTCCAAATATTGGTTGTGATTAGAAGTTTAATGATTGTGTGTCTGGCACAAATGTCTAGACCTTAGTGGTATGTAATAAGTGATAGCTTTTAGGTTATTATGTGGATTTACCGTCAGTGGAATTTTTTTTTCAAGTATAATTGAGGATGCATTGTAAAATAACTATAAGAGAATTTCCTTTAGGGTTTGGTTTGGGGGGTTTGTGTATGTGAAAGAGAAGGGGAGGGAGAGGCTTTTGGTGTTTATATATGTGCGTGAGAGGGAAAAATGCTTTTTGGTGTGTGGCAGGGCTATTGTTGGATCTCTTTTAAAATATTTTCACAGAAATATAAGTGGTATATAATCTTTCAGAAACAATGGCAATACTAGCTCCCAAATTGGAGAACTTGACAGAACAGGGAAGAATTAAGTGTTCAGCTTTGGAAAGAAAAAGAAGAATCTAAAAAATACTTTTCAACCTTTAGTAGTTCTCTTATTGCATGGCTATTTTGTATTTAATTGATTTTCTGATTTTGAGACATTAACATTTCTATTTATCATTTTTAGGTTTTTAGAACGCCTATTTGAGCGACACATAAAACAAAATAAACATCATTTGGAGGAGGTTTGTCTTTCTTTAGACATTCATTAGAAAAAATTCTAATATGGAAAGAATTTTAAAGTTTTTCCATAGCCTCAAAAAATGCATTAAAAGCAAGTGCTGTTTTTCCCTTGTACCTTCTGTGTGTATGGCGGGGGGGCGGGGAGGAATGAAAGAAGTGTTAACCCTGCTGAGATGAGCAGCACTGCAGACAAAAGCAGTTCAATTTGACTAGCTTAATTAATGTAATTATTCCCGTCTTGTCTTAATCCTAGGAAAAAATGCGCCATCTGCTGCATGTCCTGAAGGTGGACTTAGGCTGCACATCCAGAGAAAACTCAGTAAAGCTGGATGATACTGATATGCTGAATTTACTTGATTTTGAACAGGCTGAGAATTCAGAAGAAAATGAAGATAAAAGTAAACATGATACCACAATTCAGCAGGAACGTCAAGAATACCAAAAAGCTTTGGATATGTTATTGTCTGTACCAAAGGATGAGAACGAGAGCCTCTCTTCACCAAATGAATTTTTCCTGCCCATCTATAAATCAAAGTACTCAGAAGGGGTTATAATTCAACAAGTGAATGATGAAACAAATCTTGGACCTTCGGTTTGGGATGACAAAAATCCGAGTGTCTCCGACAGCTTAACGGTCCAAGAGACCTCTGTGAATGTCATTGAAGGGGATAGTGACACCGAAAAGGCAGAGAGTTCAAATGAATTATGTTGTCTTAGCACAGAACTCTCCCCGGCTCTTCAGCTTCACAGTGTCCAAGGTGACAGCAGTCATGACATGGCAGGACCAACTCTTAAAATCATGGAAATGAGCATTGAGGACTGACCTTTGGATGTTTGATCTTCATTAATAAATATCCCAAATGGCCAATAATTCAATATTCCTTTTCCTCTGTTTTATTCTTTCATATATTAAGACTTCTGTATTTGCTTTCTGTGCTCTATAACAATACCTTAAATTAGCAGCTTAAAACTACACACATGTATTATTTATCCCACAATTTCTGTGTATCAGGAGTCTGCGCATATCTTAGATGTGTCTGCTCTGGGTTTCAAGGCTACAAGCCAGGTGTCATTTGGAGCTATGGTCTCATCTGGAGACTTGACTGGGGCAAGAATCTGCTTCCAAACTCTTTGCAGGTTGTTGGCAGAATTCCTTTCCCTGTAGCTGTAGCTCTGAGGGCTTTTTTTTTGCAGGCCATTGGCTGCCCTCAGCTTCTAGAGGCTGCCCACCATTCCCTACCACTTGGTAAGCAGCCACAGCATCGATGCTTGCTTTTTTTTTTTTTTTTTTAAGATTTTATTTACTTGACAGTTGAGAGATACAGGAAGAGAGGGAACACAAGCAGGGGGAGTGGGAGAGGGAGAAGCAGGCCTCCCACTGAGCAGGGAGCCCGATGCAGGGCTCGGGATCATGACCTGAGCCGAAGGCAGATGCCCAACAACTGAGCCACCCAGGCACCCCTCGCTGCTTGCTTCTTGAAGCCTAGTGAGATAATACCCAATGTAATCACAGGAACGACTTTCCATCACCTTTGCTACCTTTTAGTTAGAGGTGAGTCACAGGTCCTGCCCACACTTAAGGAGTGGAGATATTATACAAGGGTATGAATGCCAGAAGGTGAGAATCACGGGGTCCCCCTAGGATCTGTCGGCCACGATTTCTAAAGTTGCCTTTCAGGGGATCATATTTTACCCAAACATAAGTGATTTTGTATGCAATGGGAAATGGTTTATGATCTGGCATGGATCTTGAAACATTAAGCCTTATCTGTAGTATCTTTAATTTCTTTTTTATCACTTTCCTGCAATATCTAAAGCTTCAAGGCCTTTCTAGTTATCAGTGAGCTAGGGCAGAGTGTCAGCTCTCTGAAAAATTGTCCCTTCTTAATGAGGGCAAACATTCTGTCAACCCGGTTTGATACTCTCTTGGCCTTGTAGTTCATGAGTGGGTTATTTACTATTAAGATATGTCTCAGAAGGGGCTCCTGGGTAGCTCAAGTCATTAAGCGTCTGCCTTCGGCTCAGGTCATGATCCCAGGGTCCTGGGATCGAGCCCCGCATCTGGCTCCCTGCTCAGCAGGAGGCCTGCTTCTCCCTCTGCCACTCCCCCTGCTTGTGTTCCCTCTCTCGCTGTTTCTCTCTCTGTCGAATAAATAAATAAATAAAAATCTTTTTTAAAAAAAAGATTTGTCTCAGAAGACATCTCTATTCATATTTTTTCAACTGCTTATAATAATGTAATTGAATATTCGAGTCCCAGTTTCATGCCTAGGGACTATGAAGGATAAAAAGATGAAACAAAATAATGATGATAACCCAGATGTTCTAGAAACTTAGCAATGGCCCCCAAGTATTCCAGTCTTCAACTCAGGCTTTTATCATCCCACACTGCCCACCACCACTGGAGGTATTAGAGCTGATTTCTGGTGGCATATAGGTGAAGATCTATCTCTCTCATGGGAAGCTGATTGTCACCACTGTGTTCAGGATTCAGGCTCAGGGACAACCTGCAAAGTACAATATAGTGGGGCTGAGCACCCAGCCCACTCCCCCAATATCGTAGGCCCCAAGTCACCCTGCTGCAGCCCTTCCTCAGCCCCACCTACCCCTCAGCTCCCACGTGTGGAATTCTCCCCCCTCCAACTTTCTGAGGAAACCCCTTCCTTTCCCATCCAACAGTCCTCTTCAATCTCCTAAAAGATCCTCAACCCTACGCTTGGCTCCCACCCTGGGCCTCCCCATCAGTCACCCCTCTCTTTTTGGGCTCCATCCTTCTCTCAGCCCCCAGGGTTCCTTTCTTCGGTCCCAGCGTCAGTCTTCCACAAACCCCTGACCCCATTACCCTTGCAACTACCTCAGACTTACTGCCCTGGCTCCGATTTTCCTCCCTTTCCTGGAGCTGCCATCTTGCTTAAGGGGTTCTCGCTAACTGGCTTCTTGCTGGTTCTCCACGCTTGGGGCTCAGCCTCAGGCCTGCCATTTCCTGCTTTGCCATGTCTGGTCTCCCACCTCTAACTCTGGGTACAGCTTTTTGTCTCTAGGACCATGACCCATCCTCATTTTTGTACCTTTTAGGGTATTTTGTTGTGGTTGTCGTCGTCATCGTCCTCCGGTTTCCCTTTAAAGTTCAAGCTTAGATGTGTTGGTTTAAAGAAATATCAAAAGTGGTGCTTGGTTCTGGCAAAAGTTGTGCAAAGATGGGAAGTGCACGTTACGTTTGGGAAACACTGGCTTAGAGTCTTCCGGCAGCGTCTTAGTCTCTCCTCTCCCCCCTCCTGCCGCGGTCCATCCTCCACCCCGCTCTCTGGGGTGAAGAGTGAGCCTGTGGGACACACCGCCTGGGTCTGATCCTCGCGAGCTGTGACGGGAAGCCGGGTCACCAGCCTCTGTGGGCGGCCTCGGTTGTTGAATGCTTGTAATTCAGAGCCTTCGCCGCTGGGCTCTAAGAACTAAATAGGTTGTATGTGGACTAAATACTCACAGCTGCTATTCTAACGCAGATCCTGTCACCACTCCCTTCAAAAACAACCACGTTTGAGAGTTTCCTCTTGCTGACAAGATAAAGTCCAGGGCCCTTTCCATTCTTTATTAAGTCATCCTCCTTCCCAGCTCATCTGCCATCCTCCCCCAAACATCCTAATTGTCTAGCACAGCGAATTACTTGTTCCTTAAACTTGGCAGAGGTCCTCTCTCCCTCCCTCTCTCTCTCTCCCCCCCCCGGCCATCTCCCCCCCCCCCCCCCCGCCAACCCTTCGTACTTGCTACCAGCTCAGAATATCGTTTCCCCTGTACTGCCCTCTTGGGCCTTCCCTGACAGCCCAGATTGTAACACCATGAGACCTTGTCTGATTGCCCTAACATTTGTCCCACTTGCTCTGGGATCTGGGATCTCTCAGATCTATAGTATGAATTATAATATTGTTTATGTGCCTAGTTTCTCTCCAGTCTAGACTATGGGCTTCTTAAGATGAAAGACATTTCTCTTTGGATCCTTGTCTGCTTGAGAACGAATGCATTTGTTCACGGAGGGAGACAGTTGAAGCTAGAGGAGAGGCTTAGGCACAGGGGAGGTTAGGGGGAAAACACTCAAAGTGCAAATTCCCCATGGAAGGGAGAATGTAGCAAACTGCTAAATTACAAGAAAATTTCCTCATTTGCTCACGTTTTACATGGTATAAAATATAAATTAGCATCTTCCTGAGAAGGCTTACTTTTAAAACTCACTTTTTTTTTCCCCCAGTGAAGCCAATCAGGAAAGATCAGAGCGGCTTTTACAGGGCAAGACAATTTGCCAAGTGGATCAATTAGTTGCGAGGTTGCCTGTGAACTAATTTACCCTGGACCCTGGTTTAAGGGTTTGGACTAGATGATCCAAAGATTTTATTTTTTTAAGATTTTATTTGAGAGAGGAGAGAATGAGCAAGAGAGCACGAGCAGGGGGAGCAGCAGAGGGAGAGGGAGAAGCAGAGCCCAACGTGGGGCTCAATGCCCTCACGGCCGGACCAGTGCATGAAGGGTAACCAGCTACTTCTAGATCTTCATTAGCTCAACGATAATTTCTAAAGCCCCTAGGAATTAAGCCAAGGCTAACTCTGGCATATTAAAACTAAAATCTTGGGACACCTGGACGGCTCAGTTGGTTGGGTGTCTGCCTTTGGCTCAGGTCATGATCTCCCACTCCCCCAGCTTGCGTTCCCTCTTTGCTGTGTCTCTGTCAAATAAAATCTTTTTCTGCAAAATCCCTTTTTCCACGTGAAGTAGCGTTCACATCTGGCTGTGTAAGGAATCCCAACTTGAGATCTCTGGAACCCCTGTGGCTTTTTAAGTTATGGAAGCAGTGGTTCTCACGCTGAACGCATGTCAGAATCACCTGGAGAACTTGTGAAGGCCGATTTCTGGGCCTCCTCCCTGCTAGCTTCGGATTCAGAATTTTCAGACCCAGGACAACCCTGGAGAATTTGAATTTCTTTTTTAAAATATTTTATTTATTTATTTGAGAGAGAGAGCATGAGAGGGGAGAGGGTCAGAAGGAGAAGCGGGCTTCCCGCTGAGCAGGGAGCCCCATGCGGTGCTCAATCCCAGGCCCCGGGATCATGACCTGAGCAGAAGGCAGACGTTTAACCCCTGCGCCACCCAGGCGCCCCGAGAGAATTTGAATTTCTAACAAATTTCCAGTGCTGCTGTTGCTGGTCTAAAAAAAGCTCCACTCCAGGGCTGGAGGTGTGAGGAGCTCTCCTCTCCCCTCCCCTCCTCTCCTCCTCTCCGATTTTATTTGACAGAGAGCGCGAGACAGCACAAGCAGGGGGGAGGAGTAGAATGAGAGGGAGAAGCATGCTCCCCACGGGCTCGATCCCAGGACCCCCGCCGAGGGCGGACGCTTAACCATCTGAGCCACCCGGGCACCCCAGATTATTTAAAATAATCCAGCAGAGAGGATGCCTGGGCAGCTCAGTTGACTAAGTGCTCAACTCTTGATTTCAGCTCGGGTCACGATCCCAGGGTCATGAGATGGGGCTCTGTGCTGGGCGTGGAGCCCTGCTTAACATTCTCTCCCTCTCCCTCTGCCCCTCCTCCCGTGTGCACCCGTATGCTTGCACTCTCGCACTCTCTCTTATAAATTAGTTAATTAATTAATATAAAGAATAAATCCAGTGGGGAAATGGGACTAATTATATGCCTCCATGCAATAAGATCTAGAGTGAAAAAAACACAAGCAAAATAGCTTTAATTGTACTAATATATTCACACGAGTTATATCTTCAATATTTATTTTTATGGCAAAAACTAATACATTCATTTCACATATATTAAATACAGTCATTCATACTTTTTTGCCCATTAAATGTACACAATTTTACAAACCAATGATGGTTTTTAGAATAATTAAGTTCCTCTGACTATACATTTTTACATTATTAATCTTCAGACAGCACTTAAAATTGCTTTTTAAACTAGAAAATAATGCTAGACAACTCTTTATACTAGCATGTCAAAAGATAGAATTCCCAATGCATTGCTTGAATTATAGGGCAACTTCCTAAGAAAATGTATTTCATATAAATTTTCTCCAAATTTTGGGTTTATTAGGTCTGTTAAATCATATTAACTTCTGTGGGAATTTTTACTTAAATACACTTGCTATCTAGATGTTGATTTTTAAACTATGCTCTGCTAAATTCACTGTGGGTAGGGTTTGTATTGTTTCAGTTTTTAACCAGATCATATAACTCAGAAATACACAACAAATTTCTGGTTTGTTACAGTGTAATTCTTCAACAGAGCCAAACTGCGTATTTATATCTCAGAATATTTCCTCCTTTAAGCACAATAGAATGAAACATTGAGGTGTTTTCATAGGAAAATATTTAACATTTGCATGATAAAAAATCTGTTTTATATCATAATATAAAAAATTACATGAGAATACAGTAAAAAAGCAAACATATATTCCAATGGCCCTGTGCCAATCTGTTGAGTAAGGTAAATATCCAAGCTTTTAAAATGGCTGGATATACGAATGAATATTTTTATTTTTCCCCTCATTTTGTGTTGCTTAGAAATTGCATATACTTATAATTGTGTAATAGCTCAATTCTATAAGAAATTAAGCTGCTTACTTTAATACAGAATTGAGAAACTCTAATATGGAAGGGTCCAAGCTGATATTAACGGAGAAGTTTCAAAGCATTAAGAATCATCCCTACACAATAACTACTGCTTCAATTTCTCTGCCCTGCCATAAAAAATGAAACTATGTAAATAAAACCCATTAGAGCTCCACTGGCCTAAAACTTGTTACAAATTCTAGTTTGTTTTCTTTCACCTTTTAACTCCTGAGGGTTAACCTGAATTTTGTACTATTTTTTAACCTTGTTTTAAAAAAAATCTCTTCTGGAAATAAGTTTGTCACCTCTGGAGAATATTTACTTTCTCAGGCTACTTGGCCGGAACCAGTATTTGCACTGGTTTTATTCCAGTAAAACCGCAAAACCATTAGATCCTTTGGGGATAGTTAACTCTAAGATCAAATTACATTTTGAAGAATAGCAGTATAAAATAAGGAAAAAGATCTTGTCTCATTCAGTGGTCCATTAATTTCAAGTGATTTCTAATAAACTTCTAGGACAGCCTCCCAGCACTTATGATCGCATATGACCTATGACGTTTGCATTCTTCTAAAAAAATGAGTGACTGAGCTTCTATCCCTCATTCATTTGTTCAGATTTTCTCAGCTGATGAGTGAGCAGGTTGAAATGGAAAGCCAGTCATCATTAATTCTGTACTAGTGTCATCAACCTACCCCCCAAATTGAGGCCAGATTCATGTTCTGGTTAACCCAGATAACCCAACCTGAATTTCTTTGGCATAGACTCGCTCCTAAGAGTGAATACTGTAGATTTTTTTCCCTACAAGTTTTTAGAGTGTGAATTTAAAATACACATGCACACTTAAAATGCCCATAGTGTGGACATTTGACAACTTATATAGAGTACTGATATTTTTACACAGCTTAAAAACCAACCAGCTCAGTTAAAACTGTAGATTGATTACAGTAGCATCGGGTATTGCTATAGTAAGTGTAGAGACACTATATTATAGATCCAAAGCCAGGGGATTTTAGAGATTTTAAGTCTTTTTACATGACACGCCACAAAACTAAAAAAATAACTAAATAATGATCGAGATTTATACAGCTAGTAATTTTTCAAGTCAACATCCATACTGGTAGTTCCAGTTAGAAGTCCAAAGACAATTATTCCTTTCTTGTCATCCATCTGTACTTACCGATACTACTGAAGCATAATTTAAAGTGGCTACTATCCCTTAATCCATCAACATATTGGGAAAAGTTACTCTAGATTTTTGAAAACTAATTTCCCAAATACGAGGGGTAATTTAAACATTTTGGAAACAGGATGTGTGCCAGACTGTACGTTCTGTATGTGTGACCTAGATACCCTTTGCGTGGAGACATTTGCCTTGGAACTGCAAGGTACTGCAGACCTTAAACCTCCTTCTTGGCCCATCATCTGCTTTCCATGTGACGCCAGTGCCAGGAAAGGGAGAGGAGTTCAGGCGCAACAGGAAAGGTAAGGGAGTTTGCCCATTCACCCTCCTTCACCCCGCCCTGCCTCACGGGTGCTTTCGGAGGTGGCACCCCGCTCACATCATCCCACGTCCCGATCCGTCCCCTAGCCTTCCTGAGCCGTCGAGTTTCTGTAACACACGATGGGATCTTCCCTGATGCGGAGTTCTCTCAGCAAACACTGATCAAGTTGACCAACTGCTTGGCGAGCCTCAGTCCCTACCACCAGGCAGAGAATTCGTTCTCCCACCTCACCACCAGGGTGCAGCAGAGAGAAAACTCTGCGTATTTTCCAGAGTACAGATTATGGCGACTTGGTTCTATACCAAACAAGCTTTGGGAGGACAAACCAGGAGAGTTAACACCCACTTGGAATACTGTTTAGAAGGGGAAATATTACTGTTTTTCTCAATAATTCCACACACATACATCTGAACTTTTAGAGCATAATTTTTATTTGGGAACTGACTGTAATATACAGAAAACTATGCCACCTTAACCGCCTGAGGACCCCGTCAATGGTTTCCTAAAATCCTCAATCCACTCATCCCCAACACGTGCAAACTTTAAATAACTGGACTTTCAGATTTTTCCTCATTTCTCTATAATTGTAGATACTGGAACAGAGCCCTTATCTAGAGGAGTTTGAAAAAGTCATGTTCTTTTGAGAAATGTTTTTCCAGGCAAATTCTTACTGTACTTATTCCTCTATTTTTGAAATGTCTCTCAGCTCAATAAAGAGCCCCTCCAATTTAGATCTCTTTTTTAAAATAAACTTTAAACTGGAAAAAAAAAAAAGATAGTTTTGGCTTGCTCCACATGAAATCTTGATGGGAAACAAGTTCCCTAAATTTATATCCCGAAGAGTTCCTTTAAAAAGTCCGATTTTAGGGGCACCTGACTGGCTCAGTCGAAGGAGCATGTGACTCCGGATCTCAGGGTCATGAATCTGAACCCCATGTTGGGTGCAGAGATTGCTTAAAATGAATAAATAAATTAAAACTTTAAAAGAAAAGTCTGATTTTAAAAACAATTTACAACAAACAGCAATTCTTGCTTCCATTTGTTCATGCAAATCTTAAACCTGTTCCTACAGTGCAGCTGACCTCCAGTTGTACATTTTAAAACATGAGGTTTTATATTATATATATAACATATACATATGTATCTTCTAAATGTTGTGGATATTAACATATCAACCCATCCTAAAGGGGCTTTCTTCTGACGATGAAAGCTTCTCAGAAAAGTTGGCCTTGATTAATGTCATCACTCAATCCTCCCCCCGACACACTCTTCCTCTGTGTTTCTGCCTAGACCTTGCTCTTTCTGGAAGCTTCAAAGGAAGGACAGGTCCATCCACCTTCTGTTTTTATTCTGCCAAAGGGTTTTGAAGGCTAAATACTAGGGTTTTCAGAATACTTCACAGTAGGCGTTCCAGAGGAAAGTAATTACTAATGACTGCACTTAACATTCTAAATGAACACTTTTCTGTGCTCAAAACTCTCAGGAGAATATTTCATCAAAAGACCCCACTAATCAGGAAGACTGATGCCAGAGATGCCAAAATCAATCCATTGGAAAACACTGGTTTGTAACCTACTTTTTGTGAAAATGTACATTTTGGTAATTTTGCTATGAAATTTAGAATCTCAAGGAACTAAAGAGACACTGAGATAGCGAAGCATTGTGTAACTTTGGCAGACAGCAACATTCTCCATTCGGTGGTGGTAAACCTATGAAGCCTAAATGTTGTACAGTTTGCTCTTGAAAATCACATTACTTCAAAGTCCAGTAATGTCGATTTTTATTCAGAAATACTTTCATATTCACTAACTGAAAAAGTTTATTCAAAAGGGACAAAAAATTACATGGGTCTTAGAAGCTGGTCAAACATGTGACATTTTAAGAATGACATTTAAATAGTGTAATTTAGCCCTCAGAAGTAATCTACTTATAATTATTACAACTGGAACACAAATATACCATATATTACTCTTTAGATTTTTGTTTTACAGTATGTTCTTGTCAATGGAACACTTCAAAATGTTTAAACCTGACAGAAAAGCATTTAAAAAAAAAAAAACGTACCATGGAAGAAAAAAAACCAAAAACACTGAAAACACTCCCATCCTTTATTCAGTGTGGAGATGGGAAATATGATCATAAAAATCCTTATCCCATTCTGGGAGCTCTTTCTCAGTATTTACACTTGGGTCTACTGTTATTTAAACAGGACTCTTAAAACAATTTCAGGTTTAAAATTAACATCTTGTCCCTAAGTGAGCAATGTGTCCACTTCCAGTAGTCGTTTTCATTACTATCTCCTGAATGACCCTCTTAAGGGTTGGTTTCTGGGTAACCCAGAGATAGGCAGATCCACACCGTATGAAGCAAATCGGGTCTCCCAGCTGACAACACACACTCGGCAGTCACGTTCAACAGTGAGTTAAACTGTCTTCGGAGTGAACGTGGGAATCAGAACCATCCCTTGGACATGTCATTCGGGGAATAGCCCTGGATGTGGCATTTTGGAAGCTCTGCATTTTAGAGAAGCAGCCTCAGAAGGAAAAATGAGATGGCTCCTCAGTGAAACGTACCCAGTAAGTCCTTACCTACTCAAGTCCCTCATAGCCCTGACCAAAGGCCACACTCTCCCTCTCTAGCTCAGCCACCGGGATGCGATCGGTGCACCGGAACAGGGTGGGGGGCGGGGAGGAACCAAGAAGCTAACATTGACCTCAGGGGTGAAGTTAGGGGATCGGGGAGCTAAAAACCCCAGCACCTCTTGAACAGCACAGCGATCTCTGGGGGCCCCACAAGTAGTCTGGGCTGCAGTTTTGGGAAATGGGTGAAACTATTACTAACTCTTCCCTTCTTCCAATCAGAAGAAAATAAAGCCTCTTCAAGGCTTCTTTTCATGGTAATATGAACCTGACTATTAAAAAGGAATAGATGTTTAGGTACAAGAACTCTAAGGAAACAAAGTGAGTCACGGAGAGTGACGTGAACTTCCTGGGGGTACCTCCCCTCTGGGGGCTCAGCCGCCATCCCCCGGGCCCCCTCTCTCCATCCCAGCCTCTCAGTCTGAGCAGAGTTAATACTGTACTTCTGTCAAAGGCATCTTGCGTTTGCCATCTTGCATTTCCGCTGCACTTACTCTCGCCCTGACCACCCCACATACGCTTAGCCCTTACTTCTTCCAAACATTTCTGGATACTCACTGTTACCGTCTCATCTATCAGGCAACACATATACTAAAATTCAGATTTGTCTTTAACAACAAAGTGCTTAAAACCAACCTATGCAATTGTTTTTCACTTCAGTTTCTGCCAATAAGATCAAACTCGTTTAGGTTTATAAATAATACTGAAAAAAAATAGTGACTCTGAGTATTGTCTCACATTTCCAATAATGTGCCTTCCTTCCCGACTTTCTCTTACAGTAACTGATTCATTTCAGTAACTTAATGAGCTGAACTCTTGTTTGGAAAATAGAGAAGGTACAAATATATAGAATATTTTAGGATAAAAAATTTTCTGAATATAAAAATGCTTTCTATGTTTCAAAATAACACTTTTAGATTCTTCTTGTAGTTTTGGGTTTGGTAACTAAGTTGTTAAGGTTTTTTAAAAAAATAACAAGAGATAGTACCATGGTTTTAAATACAAACTTACATAGGAACCAATCACACCTGTGGACCATCCCCATGGAAAGTTCAGTTTCTCAACAAGAAAACCCCAAATACTTTAGTCATAAAATAAAATTCCAAGATGTCCAAGATAGAGATCGATACGCCTTACTGATTGCCCAAGCTGCCCGGCACAGCTTCGGTACAACAGAGAACTGTGTAGCAAACAACCTCTACAAAGTGTGCAAGTGCTGCAAATCAGAGATGGGAGGGGGCAAGGCCCTGGGGACCGCGTGCGTCTCCTTCAGCCCTTGCCCGGCCCTGTGCTCTGCATGGCTCCCTGCGTGCGCCACCGTCCAGGCGCCACTCGTGGCCGCGAGGAGACACGAGTCAGGCAAGCGCTCTTGTCAGCTGTCATCGCGTCACACCATCGGGTCCCCGTCACGAGCCGTGGGAGCCTATATGAGCCTTGAGCTCTTCAGGAACTGAATGAGAACTCGGTACACGAACGTGTACTGGCAGAGGGTCTGCACCATCATCATTCTCTGCTGCCGCAACATGTCCAGCACCCGGGGGATGTCCAGCACCTGGATGGAGAGACAGGGGTGAGTGGGACGCAGTCCCCGCAGAGAGGGGAGCAGTCCCAGCAGAACTCCGGTCAAGACACAGACACTTTCCTACCTTAGCATCTTCTAGAAGAAGCCTCCGGGGAACTTGTTCAGAGAGAACTGGTAGGTCACCAGTTCCTTTCTTCCCCAGCCTCGTGCCCGGCCTGCTTCTCCCCCTGACCAACAAGGACCTCGTACCTCATTGTGTTCCAGACAGGCGATCATGATCTCCGACAAAATGACGACGCCAGTCCTTCCCACCCCAGCACTGCAATGGACCAGCAACGGAGGGTTGGGACTTCTTGGTTCACTGGTACTATTTGTATGGCGTCGAACAGACTGGATCTCCTCAAGGTATGCTGTGGAATATCAATGAAACAGAAAATTAACAGAGATTAAGGCCCATCAAAGTGACAATTTCCAGATTATCATCACTGATTAGGAGGACTCTGGAAAAAGAGCCCTGGGTGCCAATTAATACCCCCAACTGCTAACCGATCACAGTGTGATCGTCACTGCCTCTGCTCCCCTACAAAATGAGGTGGAGGAGACAGTCTCTAAGAGTCCTTCTACTCGCCACCAAACCATACTTTAAAAACTTTTTTCTGTTAAGCCTCCTCTAAACACTTAAAGCCTTTATTTTAAAGCAAGTCCAGCGGCACCTAGGTGGCACAGTGGGTTAAGCGTCTGCCTTCGGCTCGGCTCATGATCCCAGGGTCCCGGGATCGAGCCCCGCATCGGGCTCACTGCTCGGCAGGGAGCCTCCTTCTCCCTCTGCCTCTGTCGTGCTCCCCCAGCTCATGCTCTCAATCTCTCTCTCAAATAAATGAATAAAATCTTAAGAAAAAAAATAATAAAGCAAGTCCAAAGCCTCTATGAGACATCATAAAGGAAATATTTTCAGGAGCTGAAATCTTCCTCCGTGTGGATGATTTAAGCAGAGGCTGTGCTGGTACGAAGACACTTACATAAGAAGCCCGTGAGGCCCTCGGGACAGCCGTGCTCGGGCCAGTCTGTGTACTGGAGATGCCAGACAGTCCTCTCCTGCCCCGTGAGCAGGTGCTTCAGCTTCAAGCCTGTGGTGGCATAGCAGCCGGAGTCCGTGCGGAACCGCGTTGTGATCTTAAACCTCCCGTAGGTGACTGTGTTGTGCCGGGAACCCAGTCGAGGCCAGTACCTGAAGCTCTTCTCCCTGCCGCCCTCCTGTGAAGGACGCATGCAGTCAGAACACAACACCAGATCCAGCAGCGGAGACCCTTTCATACAGACTGCATGTCTGAAATGCAGAACCGCAACCCCACCCTGTCCCTCCTCCTTTAAAGGTCAGGAGCCCCCAGGATCAACACGAACTGTTCTCAGGCTGAGGAAATCAATTAAGGGAAATGAGCACTTACCTCTTCTGCGGTCACCATTGCTATAATGGCAATTCCCTGTTCCCACACCATCTGCCAAAAGTCCTGACAGGTATTCTGTAGTGGCCCCTGTGTGGCAATATAATCCCACTCAATTCCACTGACAGAGACCTGAAATTAGAAAAGAGTTTTTAAAAAAATTAATGTGTGGGGTGCCTGGGTGGCTCAGTCGGTTAAGCGGCCGACTCTTGATTTTGGCTCAGGTCATGAACTCAGGGTTGTGAGGTCGAGCCCCACGTTGGGGGCCGCACTCAGTGGGGAGTCTGCTGGGGATTCTCTCTCTCTCCCTCTGCCCCTCCTCCCCCGCTCTCTCTAAATAAATCTTTAAATTTTAATTAATGTGCATGTGTATATATGTATGTATGCAGGCATATATGCGCATTTGTTTATGGCAGTACGAAAAGATGAACTGAATTATTCAGAACAAAGATTTTTCTTATCCCTTTCCTTGTTAATACAATTCCCATTACTATCTATTTTTAAACTTACACACTCTGAATTCACATAATATCTATGTGCCCTGGGACAATTTGCTTAACCTCTTTGACCCTCTGTTCTCATCTGTAAAATAAAAATGTCATGTACCCTCATCGCGCCGTTGGCAGAATTAAATGAGGCAATGTATATGGTGCCTGTACATAATAGGTTCTCAATAAATAGTTTTTATTGCTGTTGTTATGATTCTTCTTCTTATCAAAATAGTATCAACATAAGAGTATGCTAAATTTCAAACACAGTTTCCTCTCACGAAGTATTAAACACATTGGGAGAAGTAGGAACAATTAAACCAAAACCAAGGTTAAATACCAGATTTCTAGGACAGAAAAAATATTCCTGCTTAAAGTGGTCTTGCCTCTGAACTTGAGTCAAGATCACCCCCCTGAACGGATTCTAAGTTTCCACCTGAGGCAGCACCTCCTTGAGAACAGGGTAAGGTAGCAGAGTGGTCGCTGGATCCGTAGTCAGGAGATCTGGGGTAAAGCCCACGCCCGCTGACATTTGGGGACCATAGTGGCTGCTTCCCAAGGGCCCCGTGCTACTCTGCCCACAGCCACATTCAAGGCTGCCGGCCCAGAGTCTCGGCTGCATCCCCTCACTGACGGCGGGCGCACTCAGCGGCCAGCCCCGGGTGCTAGCAGCGAACAAGGGGGAGGGCTCTGTGGACAGGCCCGAGGGGGAGGTGTCAGCGCTTTATTCAGAGGAAAGCACAGGGAGGCCCAGCGCTGGTAAGCGGTAGGTCTAGGAATTCCGAGGCTCAGCCGCCTTGCACTGGTCTTCAGTTGGTCCCTGAAGATTCTGCTATACCCACATAGGACAATGACTTTATTCAGTTCTCATCCATCCTGTCATGAGACTGGATGAGTTATTCCACCAAAACGCTGGGTTTTTAAATAAATCATACCCATATTAAAAAGCACATGCACAGATTCCCCAAGACCACCAAGGGCACCCGCATTTGCAGGCAGACTGCCAGGTCTCTGGAAGCCCCAGGCGTGAACCTGCACTCATCAAATACCACTTGCAAACAAAATAAAATGTGGGAAAGAAGAAAAACTCCTGACCGTGGATACTTCCTCATTCACTCCCAATAAGGAAGCGTCGTCTCCTTCCCAAAATGAACACACTGGGTCTCCAGCCAGCACACACAAAAGGTAAAATGCTGCAGAAGACAAAGCACCTGTCTCCTCACCTCCCAGTTGGGGATCAGCATCACCTTTTCCCATCTCACTGGGTGTAACATTACCCCAGTTAAATGGCATGACACTGTCTCCAAGGAAAAAGTGGCACCACTTCTCCAAAGAACAAAACGATGCTGAGAAGTGATCACAGGGAAAAAGCAAAAAGAAGATGTCACCATCATAAGGAAAAGCTTTGGTGAACACCATTAAAAAACCCAGACGGGGCGCCTGGGTGGCTCAGTCGGTTAAGTGTCCCACTCTTGGCTGTGGCTCAGGTCAGGATCTCAGGGTTGTGGGATGGAGGCCCTGTGTCCGGCTCTGCGCTGAGCCAGGAGTCCGCTCTGGACTCTCTCCCTCTCCCTCTGCCCCTCCCCTGCTCGCTCTCTAAGATAAACAAACCAACCAAACCAGACACCTTTGTCACGTAAGAATCAATGCAGGTATGTGATAACAGAAAACTAGCAATTCTGCCGTTCTGGAGAGAATTTATGTCAGAAAGAGATCTTCAGATTTATAGGAACAAAGACCTAACTAAGGTCAAGCAGAAGAGCGCTCCCTGAGTCCTGGCCACAGTGCTGGGGGCAGAGGGGCTTAGAATGTGGGAGGGGAAGGTGGCTTTGGCTCTGCTGGTAAACACTTCCTACCCAGCCACGGTGTACGGATTTCCCGGTTTATAACATGAGTTCTCACAAAGGCCCCAACTAGGCTGTTTTTAGACTGCACAAGAATACAGTTCTTACCGTTCTCATAACTGAACTCACAACTTCACAGCCGTTACGGCCTCGCCCACTGCTCTTACCTTAATATGTGACGCGTTGATGTAGCCAGTGTTGTTTTCTTTAGTTGGGACCAGCTCCACTCTGGCATCGTCGTAGGGAAGGACATCTTGGAATCGATTTCTTTCTGCGTTTTCAGGGAGTCGTGCTGTTGAGCACTCCCCATCAACTAGCCGTTTTTTAAGAATTTTTTCATATTCTGTGAATACCATTCCCTGTTCTAACCTCTGTTCCAGAATTTTACACTGTAAAATGGAATACGTGGAACAATATGAGTATCATCACACGTCCAAGCTGCATTCCGATGGCACATCTGAAATCTTCTTTTCTGCTTCAAGTTTAGCATTATCTAGTACTGAAAACTCTAGATGACATCAAAACTAAATTTTCAACAAGCCGTAATAGTAAGAGTTAAAATAACAAAATCACCTTGTTGGTGAGAAGCAGAATGGAGAGTTCTGTTTAAGGGTGAAAACTGGCCGACAATAATTTGAATTCATTTTCTCTAAATCTATGGTCAGTTTGTGACCCTAAGGAAGAGAAAGTTCTCCTGGAGAACAGTAAACCCTAGGGTAGGAGAATCAGTTCCAGTCTCTATGAACAAATGCTTCAATTTTCTAATCTATGATATACAAAAACTGAAAAAAGTAGTAAATATTGAAATTATCTCCAGAATCCTGTTGTAAGCAAATTTTTACATAGCATTAATTCATGCCTGTCTGATTTTGATACAATAAAACCTCATAGCAAATATATCTTGGTCACAAAGAAAGTCATGAAAAATTCAGTAACTGTTTACACCAAGATAAATTTTCAATACAATGAAAGTAGTCAATGTCTGCTCTCTTTCCCGGTTGTACTCATATGGAGTAGAATTCCTTGTAGAATTCCTCTAATTTAAAGCCATCAAAAATCAAGACTCTGCAGATGGCTGGAAGAAGGTAAAGAACACCCAGGAACAAACAAAAAAAAATCAACATTTACTCTAAAATTACCTATTAACAGATTTGCCCCAATTTTTGACATCCAGATTATAAAATGCCTTAACACTCACAATAATTAGACGTATTAGCAAATTCACTAAAATCCGAAGGCATTTTTGTAGCGTGTTAGGGACGTCCCACAGAAAGCATACCACTCGCTCTATACGTCTCATACGTACCCTCTCGTCATTGGTGGCTCTGGCGGGCACTTCCTTTCCTTCATCAGGCAGAGGCAGTCGGGATAGGGAGAGTCCATTTAGGGCAGCCAATTTGAGAGGACCAATTTTTTTTGCATCTACCCGGCTCTTTTTCATTCCCTATAAAAATATTTATATGTATGTATGAAATATACACAAATACACCCCCCCCCCCCCGGAAAAGACACTTCAGGGGACTGAGGACTGGAAACAAACAGAAGGAGTGTTCTTCTTCGCCAACACCCACAGGAGAGGTTACATGCCACACACACGTTTGTTTAAACAAACACTGGGAGGAAGACATTCCTTTCAAGGCCAAAGCCCTGATAAGTCTTGCAGATAGAAGATTTTGAAATGCAATTCGTTTCAAGTCTCTGTTGTAATGAGAGGTGAGGCTCCAGGCAGACAGCATTCCTTCACAGAGCTCCCCAATTTCAAAACATGACACGCACACAAAAATCAGCGGCAGTCCACAGAAAGGGTTTTAAATGCAGTCGCATGACTGCCATAGGCTTTTGTGATTTTTTAAAGATATAAATCAGTTCTTTAAGCCATTCTGAAAAAATTACATGTTTTCTGGGGTCGCTCTCTCTCTCTCTCCTGCCCTACGTTCTGTTGCAGACTGGGGTGACCTGGGTTGGCTCACTACACCTCGGAACTGCCACATTTTCAACCAGGGAAAGACAACAGGACTGAAATCTCCATGGTGACACCAGGAAGGCAGGGTACAGGACAGGGTATCAGTCTCCTGAAAATGTGCGTCTCCTAACGTGACTATGGAAGTAACGATCTTCCTCTCTTCGGTGGACAAGCCCGAGAAGGCGGAGTCTCCTCGGAAGCCACAGTCGCTAGGACAGTAGCCCTTGTTTGACAGCAGTGGTTTTCTCAGTTCCGACTCACAAATGAAATCAGCTTTACTCCAGTCCTACCAGCCTGGGAGCAAGAGGCTCAAGTGTCATGATTCTGACCTGCGCAGAAAACGCCCGTATGCTGCAGCTGGTTACCAACTGGCTGGGGAGGGGGTGTCTGACGCACACAGTTGGCCAGTTGCCATGGTGCGAATTCTCCCACCATGGCCAATCTCAAGCTGCCAATGTGACACCAAGTGGCTCACAAGACTTCTGAAAACTCAAGCCCGCCCCCCTGGACAGGGCGGCTCCGGCTCTTCCCTGCGTGAGAACGAGGTCAGGAGGCTGCCACACCACATGCCCGATGGAAGGGGCTGGCCGCAAGGCCGGGGTCTAAAGCCCGCACGGAGGAAGGATGCACACGGTCAGCCATGCTGCCCTCCGAGTACAAACACGCGGTCTTCAGCGATTTATGTGAGAAGCGCCGGCCAGGACTAAGGGTGCACCAGCAGAAAATCTGTACCTTCCTGTGGGGAACACTCCAACTGGCCCACTCTTTTTCAGATAACAATCAAGTTCCTGGAGGTGGAGAAGGGTGGAGAACTCTAAAATGTTTCTGCTTGTCTGCAATTTAGTTCACTGTTTTTAATACTAAACTCCCATAACCTGAATTCACATTTAGTATGTGAACTCAGTTTGTCTGTGGTAACAGTGAAGGTCATGGCAACCCCATGTCACTATGAGGAGTCCCAGGAGTTTAGCAGGGGGTTGAGCTCTTCAGTTCTCGGGAAGTCAGGATGACGCAACCGCACAGTAATGAGCTAACTTCGTCTGAACATTCTCTATGTGCCAGGACCTCACTTATCCTGCCACAACTCTCTGGGGTCAGCTTCCGTTACAACTGAGCAGAGTCAGAGAGGTGGGACAGCTTGCCCAAGGTCACACAGCTCTCGTTATAAATGGTCATCAGTGTCAAAACAGTAAAAAACCTTTCCTTAAAGTCATCTCAGCCCCACCACAGAATTTACAAAGCATTTTTCCTGCCTAACCTTCCGTGGGACTTACCACAGCAGGCAGAGCAGGGTGACCGTCCCCATGCTACAGACGGAGATGTGGTTCTGGTGCTGCCAGGTCCAGCCCACGGGCCAGAGAACTAATACACGGGAGGGTCTAGCCTCAGACCCAGGTTCTTCCATCCTAGGTCCTAGACCTTTCCCCCAAGCCACAGCTGCCATACACATTCTTCAAGCAAGGAGAATCCGTTATGCCAAAGAAGGGGATCAAGAGCATAATCTAATCACAGAATTGTACTAATACTGTGGGTCTTAAAAGTCAGCAAGGGAGAAAACTTGTATTTTTAGAGAACCAAACTAATCAAAAGCCTCAGATTTAGGGGATCTTGCTATATCCCATTCAAAAGATACAGGGACAATAAACTTGAAATGATGGACTGTACTCAAAACAAGTATCATTTGGGGAAAAGACTCGGGTCATGCATAAAAATGATGGCTAGTTGTGGGACACTTGGGTGGCTCAGTTGGTTAAGCGTCTGACTCTTGATTCCGGCTCAGGTCATGATCTCAGGGTGGGGAAATCGAGCCCCACGTCAGGCTCCAAGCGCTTAAGATTCTCTCTCTCCCTCTCTATCTGCCCCTCCCCCTGCTCACACACTTTCTCTCTTTCTCTAAGAAAACAAAAAACAAAAAGAGATAGTTCTTGATGTAATTAGGGAAAGAGTATTAACTATGAAAAGGACCCTGTCCAGCTGGCTCAGGGACTCAGGTAGAATTACCTTTCAGAGACACATTCACACCCTGTTTCTACCCTGAATCATTGATCATGAATCCATACCTTCCACTCGAGCCAACCTAAGACCCTGTTCTTTACTTTTCAGGTAGGTAAGAATACTACCAAGAATGTCAGGTAGGTAAGAAGGTTTACCAAGAAAAATTAAAAAAAAAACTTAAAATTCAAACCCCAAATTCATTAAAAGCAAACACACTTAAATCCACCGCACTGTTGTTAAATGGCTTCAGTCTGCCTCTACCAATCAATTGCATACTCACTGTAAAAGTGTGTGAATTTTCTTCCAGTTTTTGAAGATACTACTATGCTTGTGATGGGTCCTCAAGTCTGAGTATACAGGCTATCAGAGATGGGGGAGGAGTCCTAGCTGCCAGGGCACTGGGAGTAACTGGGAGACAGAATGGATAGGCTGATTAATCACTTTAGCTCGATCAGAGGGCAGGGCTCCGGGCGTGAAGACGTGGGCAATAAGGAGCCAGAAGCCTGAGCAATGCAACAAGATGACTTAGAGCGGCCGCGCTTAAATGACAAAGGCACAAACGCATGGCCAGTGCTTGGGGACTCAAAAAGTTTCGGTGGAAAGACAGAAAACAGCAAGGCTTAGACAAGCAGTAACTACTTAATAAAATATCATATACAGGAGCGCCTGGGTGGCTCAGTCATTAAGCGTCTGCCTTCGGCTCAGGTCATGATCCCAGGGTCCTGGGATCGAGCCCCGCATCGGGCTCCCTGCTCAGCCAGAAGCCTGTTTCTCTCTCTCCCACTCCCCCTGCTTGTGTTCCTGCTCTCGCTATCTCTCTGTCAAATAAATAAAGAAAATCTTTAAAAAAAAATCATATACAATATACCTCAACACAGAACGGTGTAGATAATCAGAGAATAGGTTGCAGAGATAAACGTGGCTTTCAAATTCCAGTTCAGTCACCCACTAGCTGTGTGACCTTGGAAAAGTTACTTAACATCTCAGAGTCTGTTTTCTTTTCTGAAGGAACAATAGGCCTGTTGTAAGCTGGACATGCCTCAGAACATGGTAAATGCTCCAGGAATGGCAGCTAGAGATGATGTTATGCTTTTATATTTTGCCCCAAATAAATAAGAAGTGTGCAACTGATGGTTATTTATTATAATGAGTATCAAAGAGCTGCGTTTTCTACAAGGACCTTCTTTAGGCTCTCAATTCACTTAATCTTTCTTTTAAAGAGACCTGGAGCTCTCGGGTGTTTTGTCTCCAGAATCCCTCTGCGGCCCTCAGAGATCATGGCCAGGCAATTCAAGCCGTATCCACACACTCTGACATCAGCAACACTTCCCTTCGGGGGATGCTCCTCTCAGATACCACGCGGCAAACGGCAAACAGAACAACACAGCCCCGCACCGCTGCATCACCACACGGTGTTTCTAAACCGGCTGCTTAGCAACCGTACCTCAAACCAGAGAACCCTTCCCTCCCTCCCTCCCTTCTTTCATCCCTTCCATCCCCATCCACATCCCATTTCATCCCATTGCATTCCATTCAGTCTCCTGAGTTTACCTTTTCACTTCCTCTAATTTATTATCTCCAGCAAAACCACTAAAAGTCTAATCGGTCCCCCTTATTTCCATAGATAAACTCCAAGTGTTCCAAATACGATGGAAATAAGGGGGGGGTGGGGAGATGAGAAGAGCTCGAAGACACAAAAGCTGAAAGGGCCAGAATGGAAAGTCAAAGTGGAGATGCACGGAGCGGGGCCGGCACTCCGCAGGTGCCGAAGGCCCGATGCGGGCACAGCCGCACACTCGGCTTACCCCTAGTGGCGGAAGGCCTTCCACAACGTTCTTCTTCCCCGAGAGGAGATCGGACACCGGCCGCTGCTTCAGGGAGTCCCTCCTGGCTCGGTAGCGCCCCGACGTGGTGAGGTCGGACTCGGACATGGAGGGCGTGAGCAGCCCCTCTCTGCGGGGCCGGGTGGCCTCCGCGAGCGCGGCCGCAGCGTCGCGGCCGTGCAGGGAGCCCGGGGCGGCGGCGGTGGGGGCGCAGGGGGCGCAGGGGCCGCGGGAGGGGCCGGCCTGCTGCTCCGGGGAGTGGCGGCCCCGGGGAAAGGGCACCGCCAGCGAGGCGATTTCCTCTTCCAGGTCCTCCTCGTCCTCGCTGCTGTGGATCAGCATGGTGGCGTCGGAGAGAGATTTCTTGTGGCCGTAGCCCAGGCCTCCCCGCTCGTCCGCCTGGTCCCGCTCAGCCCTTTCGGGGCAGCCACCGGGCTGGGAGCCCGCCGAGACGGGCCTGGGCGGCGGGTCGGCGGCTGACGCGGACAGGGTGCGCTCCTTGAGCCGCAGGCCCTCAAGGCTGTGCGCCAACCCGGCCACCTCGATGCTGTTCCTCTTGTGCAGGTGCGCGCGCCGGGCGGCCGTGAGCGGCTCGCTGACCTCCTGCAAGGAGTGCGCCACGGGCAGGCTGGCCTCCTGGAACGTCTGCACCGAGTGGTGCACGCGCCTGGTGATGAGGTCGGGGTTGCTGCTGCTTATGTACAGGTGGCGGGACAGGTCCGGGGTGCTGTTGGCCGGCCGCGGGGGCGGGTAGGGCGGGGGCGGGCGATACACCTGCGTCCGCATGATGTTGGGGGCCGGGTAGTCCTGCGCCTGCAGCTGCACGTTGGTCAGCTCAGGCACACTGACGGCACCCACCACGGGCCGCCGCTCGGCGGGGTGCGGGTACGGGGACGGGCTGTGGAAACTGTAGTTCAGGCTGAACGGGTAGTGGGCCGACTGCGGGGAGGTGAAGGGGGCGTGCTCCCGAATTTCCGGCTGGCTGTACACCAGCGCGTCGGGCCTGCTGTAGGCGTACGAGTTGCCGATGTTGAGGTTTCGCAGTGAGTGGCTCTGCCTTCCGGCGTGCACCATGCCTCTGTTGAGCTGCTTCATCACCGTCTCGTAATCTGGGGTCGGGCGGTACGACGGGGGGATCAGGGCGCTGTGCCGGTGGGACGGCACGTAGTCGGGTCTCATGACGTCACTCCCCGTGATGCTCGGGTTAGAGGACATGGGGGACGGCTGCAGGTAGGGCTGCGGGTTGTTCAGGGAGTTAGTGCTGTGTGCACTGTATACACTGCCGTTTCGGATCCGACCACTGAGGTCAATCTGAGCTCGATCCAAACTTGTCAGAGAGTGACAATAGTATCCATTCTGGTTGGTCGCAAAGAGGTTATCTGGGAAACAAACACATTTAAAATTTATTTTAAAATGAGATTTTAAGATGTATAAATCCGACCAATTACTCTAGGCAAATACTGAGATAGGCCCTGAATGCTGAGGACACTTTCAGTGTAGCTTACAAAAATCCATGCAGAAATAACCTGGCTTTACCCAGGCTCCCTGATGACTGTGGGCATATTATTTCCCAGAGTCCTGGCATCCTCATCTATAGAATGGTGACGGCTCACCCACCCTAAGGGTGGTATTCAGGATTTGGCCCCTAGTAAAGATTAACCAAATCTAAATCCAATATTAAGAGTACAAATGATTATAAAATTGTCTTTTCCTGAAAATCAAAAACATGTGTTTTGCTAGAATTGAAACAGACTTTCAGGAACTCTGGTTAGCTGGAGGCAGAGCTACTTTTCAAGGCATTGCACCACTAACTGCTCTCTCCCCCTGGTGGGAATGTGGGACTCGCTGATGCTGAGCTAGTTCAAGTACCAACCATCTATAAAAACCTCCTTAAGTGGAATTCTGGGTTTTCTGTATGGGTTCTTCTAGAATGAAGACAAAAACAATAACTCTGCAGGCTCTACTTCTCCAGGTCCAACAATATCATCAGTTGCAGTAAACCTCACCAGGGACCAGAAGCCATTCACACCTGCCCCCCACCCCCACTCTGGCCCCCATACTCCAGGGGGATGGGGATCCACAGGCAGCAGAATCAGGGGCGCTGTCTCATCTACGTGGCTGCATGTGTGCCTAGTGGGGCTGGAAGGAAGCATGTTTCTTCTGTCTGATCTGTAGTTCACTGGAATCACCATCCCTACTGAGGGTGATTTCTGACACTTCAAAGAGTAGCAGTCGGGTTCTTCAGAGAACAGTTGCCTTTCAAACGTATTCTTTCTGGGATTCAAGAGCCGTGTAATGGTTTAAGTGACTAGTGATTATCAAAGTGAACGTATCACCATCTAGTGTGGGGACATTACTCAGGTGGCGTGCAAGCCAGGACGAAACGGGGCTCAGAAGTATCACTGTATTCTTCCTGCTGACACCAAAGCTTCCCGGTCCCTGTACTGCTCCCACACCTGGAATGCTCTGCAACCTCTGGGTCCCTGGAGCTCCCCTTTCTCCCTGCCACCACAGCTCAGGTACTGACCCAGCCTGTCTGTCTGCACAGGCATAAAACCCATCCCTCCTGGCCTCCCTACTTGCAGGCTCCTCCCTACACCCCACAAACCATCCCTTTGTGAGCCTGTGTGTGTAAAAGACTATGCTGAGAACCGATGGGGGGAAAGATGACTGGAATCCAGGTGAGTAAAGGGGAGAGATGTATACAACAATCACAATTCAAGGACACATTACACTGTGAGACTCAGTGTGACAGGGGTCCACACAGGAGGAGGGAAGGATCACTTCTAGCCTGGGCTGGGTCGATGGGGACAGAGAGGGGAGAATCAAAAACAGCCTCACGGAGGACACAGCATTCAAGCAGCCTGTGGGGGTGGGGAGGGCATGTCCAGCTTCTGGCAGCAGCTGCTACGCACAGGATTACCCATCTTCACCCCTAGGTATCTGTCAGGCATGGTCACATGACTAGCAGAGGTCAAGGGAAAGAGAGCAGAGGGTTGAGAGCCAGTTTCCATGCTCCCTCCCCACCACCCCCCAGACCAACATTCCAGATGGAAGAGGCTCCTCTGGCCAGAACGCCTGAGGCAGGCAGACATGGAGCGGAGCCCTCCTGCCGGTAACCTGAGCAGAAGTCACCTTTACTGCATAAGCCACTGGGCATTCCCACAGCACAATCTAGCCCCCACCCCCCACCCCACCATGGGACAGAAGTATGTGGGCAGGAGAGCACACAATGGCGTCATGTAAGGACTAAGGGCAGCACGGGCCAGGCTGGGAGACCACTTCTGGGGGGGCACCCTCAGTTTGGCTGGAGTGTCGGGTAGCTGGAGACGAGTAAGAGAACAGTGGGAAATAAGACTAGGAAAGGAGCGTTGGGAAACACTGCAGAGAGTGTGCAACACCAGGCAAAGGAATGGTCGTGGGGGAGCTGAGAGCCGGGCACCCATGTATCCGGTGAGCCGGGGAGGGCAGAGGTGGAAGCTGGCCTCTCGTGTGGAGCCACCAGCTAGTCGGGTGAGGCTGGACTGAACCAGGGGGAGGGACAGGGAGACGGAAGGGATACTGTATGGAGTTAGAGGCCAGAACATGTGTGACGGACTGGGTGCTGAGGGGGGGGGAAAGAAAAGCAAAGCAAAATTGCATGCAGTTTGGAATCCACGTAACCAGGAGAGTGATGTCATCGCAAAGAGGAAATAAGGACGGGGGGGCAAGGGACGGGCTTGTGGAGCAGAGCAATGAGCTCAGATGTAACATTCTCATTCTCAGCAAGCTGTAATAGCTGATACCATAAGCCAGGTCCCCCACCGAGGGCTTTTGGTGCAGTGGCTCCCTACCCTGTCACCTGTGGGGCAGATGGAGATGCAGGGCTGCAGCGCAGGGGTGATGACAGATGGGAAATACAGATGTGACAGTCACCCCTGCCGATATCTGGGAACTGAGGACGGGGCTGCCGTGGGAGCCTGCAAAGGGAGGGAAGAAGGCCACCCCGGAGACCTTCCCAGACAGCGAACACCACTGATGGTGCAGGAGGAGGAGAGAGAACCAGCGCCCCAACAAGAGGTTTTTCGAGAGGAGAAAAAGCTCAATTTGCCGGTGAGGAGGTGGAGGGCGCCAGGGACCGAGGGGGCAGCTGGGGAGTAGACGGGTACCCACCCACACGGGCACCGCTCTCAGAAGCAGCAGGTGGAAAAGGGAATGGAAAATGAACTCAAACCACAGTTGGAAGAGAGAGGCAAGGAAAAAGTATTAGGGTACCTGCAGACTAGCAATGCAGACAGAAGAGCCTTTACCCAGCGGCGGGTGGGGCTGGGGGCGCAGAAGCACACGGGGGGGGGGGCACAAGGAGCCTGCATTGAGGGAGAAAACAGCCCCACCCTGAGGTGCACCCTCTGGGAATCCACACCCTGAAGCACGGCTCCCCTGCTGCCCACCTGCCTACCTCACTGTGTGGAAATTCTCCTCTGTGCACGGAAGGCCCGGCACACACAACACAGTCACAAACCACCTCTGGTCCCTTCACATGTGGCTTCTCCCAGTTCCAAGTCCAGCCATACCACTCCCCTCCCCAATGCCCCTTCCTCAGTCTGTGCCATGGTGTTCACTGTCCCCCAAAACCTGGGGCAGCAATCCCCATCAACTGCCCACCTCCCTCTCTCTAGCTGCCGTCTTTCCAGAAAGCCCTTCTCAGTCTCCCCAACAGAATGAGTCTTTCATCACGTAATCGCTTGCTCTCTCTCCTCAAAACAATCATGTTCTCTTTGTGTTTAAGCTATTTGTGTGCTAGTCTTATCCCCCACCATTAGATCCTAAGCTTCCTAAGATGTGGAACTACTTCTCTGCATTAAATCTCCTTGCCCTCTGTAGTAGAGCCTCGTACACAGAGGAGAGAGTAAATGTCTCCTGAATGAATGCTTGAGGTTCAGCTTGGGAGGCACTGTCTTAAATACAGCTCCCTACACTAACCAAGTGAAAAATAAAAATAAATAAAAATGAAATGCTTAAACCCTTACAACGGGCAGCTCTCGGGCGGGGAAAAAACCAAAATGAGCCTGGGATATCTTATGCTGGAAAGCCAGGAAACACTCAAAGGCTAATGGGAGAGTGTCAGCAGGACAAAGGAGTTGGCTGAAAGGGGCTCCCAAAAGCCAAACTTGGGATCATTTGAGCATCAGAATGAGATACTGAATATTGCTACACATTTTCGAGAAACTGAATCTAATGACTGCTGCTTCTATGAATCCAGGATGGCTATAATCATGAAAACGATTTGGCTGTAACGTCAGCCAAAACTATCCTGGCTCGAAGATCTCCAAGTCTTCATAGATTTATTCAAATTATAATAATTTTGTATGGCATTTCAGATATAGCGTACTTTACCTTGGGAGGAAGTGTATGGTTCTGTATAATGTCCATTATAATGCAGCTGGGGTGGGGGAGGCATCACATAGGGCTGGGGCTTAGGCTAAGGAATGGAAAGTTGGAAACAGGGTTAAAACACATTGCTGCCTATGTAATATATGTAAAGTAAGTCTCTGCTGGTTTCTTTCTGTCCATTAAAAAACTTCTAAGGAAGTTAAATATAATATATAGAAAATAAACATGAAGACCCTACAGCTCTTACCATATCTGTCACTTTCAGTGTCTCTCCCAGAATGACAATGCCAAGGCCTATGCACTGATACCAGACATCAAAGATCACAAGAAAACAAGCTGTATCCAAAAAGTCTTTAAGAGCAAGAAGGAATAGACAAAGTTCCCTGAATTCTTATGTAAACATGTGAATATAAAAAGCTTTTCTGTAGTGTATTTAATCTTATCAGGCAAAATTAGCTAGCATTTTAAATATCTACTAACCTCTGACTGCTCTTCACTAATAGTCAAAAATTTTAATTAGGTTGGACCTAATATTTAAATATGTATAATAAAATAAATATTACATAAATAGTAGGATCAGCCTATGGAAAATTGCCATTTCTTTGGTTAAAAACAATGGAATACCAGCACACTTTTGTGGTCCAAATAAAAAATTAATACTATCAAAAGCATCTTTTATTAAGGAAGGTGATATCACTAAAAGAAAAAAAGCAATTATATTTTTCCTTCTTTCTTACCAGGGATACCCTTGAAGATGACCTCCTCCTAATTGGGTTCACTGTGACAGTCTGAGTTTGCCTATAAAAATAAGACATGTCATTGAGACATACATACACATAGTTTTCCTAATTCTGCCAAAATAAATTAATAAGAAGGTAAAATAATAAATCTACTAAAGCAAAAAGAAGACAAACTAATCCAGCCATATATCAGAGAAAAGGAGACTCTGCCCTCACTTGGGGCCTCCACCCTCTATGGCTGCCCAGACTCCTCCACCCACACTCCAGGGTTTGAGCCTCTTCACACAGCAACATCTGCCTTAACTATCGGAGGGTGGGCAGGTCTATCTTTTCCTGGGCTATCCAGGTAAAACCTCTGGAATGAGAATATGCAGAGAGGAAAAGCAGCAGGGCTTGATCACCCACAAACATCCCAGGTAAGCAAGACTCAGTGCAAATGCATCTCTCCTGTGGGCCTGGGTCAGCACTGACCACCTCCATTGACAGTCCTGAGGTCACAGTGACCATCAACTGCCAGCCCAGAAGCCTGAAGCAATGGGAGATGCCTTTAGTTAAAATCCTTTTAACCACACATTACAAACGTAATCAAGAAATAAGTTTGTAACTTTGGTAACTTAAGAATCTGGATTTCCCGTAAGGAACTAAGTTAGAGAAAGCAAACAAGTAGATTTGGTTCAGTGGGCCAATGGTAAACCTATTTACTTTTCTTTGCAAGAAACTTCTCTCAGATTGGTTCCAAATGTATTTTTTAGAAAGCAATAAAGGGTGCGTGGGTGGCTTAGTTGGTCGTGAGTTCAGGTCCCACACTGGGCTCCATGCTGGGTGTGGAGGTGACTTAAACAACAACAACAAACAACAAAGAAAGCAATGAGAATATTAAGAAGTGTGGACTAACATTTTTCAGATAAATTGAGATTTTAAACTATTCCCATCAAGTTCCATCTTTGAATAAATAATTACATCAAAAAGGAACAAGAGACAAAACAGCTCGTGTAATTTTACCACTTTTAAACAGAGGCAGGATTTTTTTGTTCTTATGTGCAGTTTATTGCAGATAAAATCTAGGAACCTAAACACACAGGATTCTTGGCTTTGTTGATGACTTAGGTAATTTTCCCCAAGTGCTTTTTCTCCCCTTTTCCTCCCTTTTCTTTTTAAGAGAGTGACAGAGAGAGCATGTGCACGCATGTGCTTGGGGTGGGGGTGGGGGCAGAGGGAGAAGGAAAGAGAATCGCAAGCAGGCTCCAAGCCCAGCGGGGAGCCCAATGCAGGGCTCAATCTCACCACCCTGAGATCATGACCTGAGCCAAAATCAAGAGTGATCAACCAAAATCAATTAGGTGCTCAACTGACTGAGCCACCCAGGCACCCCCCCCAAATTTTTTTTAAAGTAAGCTCTATACCCAACATGGGGCGTGAACTCATGAGTCGCATGCTCTACCGACTGAGCCAGCCAGGCACCCGTCAAAGCACTTAAAAAAAAAAAAATTTTTACCATCTGTTCCTGGCTCATGAGCTTATGTGACACATAAATACTAATTACAAAAATATTTTGTGACTTTTGGTCATAGTTTCTAAGGACTAATTACTAGAAAATCCAGAATCACAAAGCGAACACTCAACCTATTTAATCAGCAAATGTACCATAGTATCAATCCTCACATCTCCTAAATTAACATGATTCTTAGCATTCTAAACACTAGTACCTTATTTTTTTTTTTAAGATTTTATTTATTTATTTGTCAGAGAGAGAGATCGTGCAGAGCAGGAGGAGGGGCAGAGGGAGAATCAGTCTCCCTGCTGAGCAAGGAGCCCAATGTGGGACTCGATCCTGGGACTCCAGGATCATGACCTGAGCTGAAGGCAGACACTTAACCAACTGAGCCACCCAGGCGTCCCCAACTAGTACCTTATATTCAAAACCTGAAAATTAGCTTATTTTGAGAAGGCCTGAGATAAATTAAAACTAGTGCTTATCATTTCTGATTAAAAATGATCACCAAATACTGGGCTTGAATGAAACTAGGTTGGTATTGCCTCAGTAACAGAGTGTTAGAATAAGGGAACATAAGAGCAATCTGAAAAATGGTCTACCCCAGAATAAAAACTGATTATGTGATAAAGGTGATATTCCAGCTCAGCAGAGAGAAGATAGGTTATTGGTACAATGGACCATTTATAAGAAGTTCAAGTCTCATAGCCTCATATAATGCCACATAAGAAAGTGCATAGCAGATGGATTTAAAAATTAAAAATTTAAATATGAAGTCATAAGTGAACTTACAGAAAATATAAGTGAATACTTCTATTATATATCATAGGCTGAAGATAATAGTTAAACCCAAAAGTAATAATAGAAATTACAAAGAAAAAAAACTGAGTGCGTATCAGGAACTTAACATCAGGTGACTACAATTTGTTCTACTGGGTGACTTTTTTTAATTAAACGCTTTTTGAAATAATTTCCTTTCATCATCAAAATGTGTTGAGGTTATTGCTAAAGAGTAAGTGTCTCTATTCCCAAGAACATTTCATCTCCCAGAACTTATGTTACTCAACAATAACAAAATGGATGATAATTCTATTAAGCCTGTAGCGATCAGTAAAGCTCTATGGGTCCTAATTGAGGCCTCTTTGGTGGTGGGAGGTGGGATGGTGCACCAGGTACTCTAGTTTTGTTAACCACTCCTTAACTGTACGTTAAAATAGTCATTAAAATCAGTGTCCGGAATGTGAAGGCATCATTTTGTAGCCTTGAGGTTTACTTTGCTGCTGCTTATTCTCCATCGTCAGAGCTAGGCTGAAGCAAAACTGGGACCTTTGAAATTTATATTTAGTCCAAAAGGACTGAACTTTTAAATTACTAAAATTCAACAGGCACCTGGGTGGCTCAGTCAGTTGGGCGGCCAACTAATGATTTCAGCTCAGGTCATGATGTCAGAATTGTGAGATCGAGCCCCGCATCGGGCTCTGCCCTGGGCAGGGGGCCTGCTTAAGAGTCTCTCCTCCACCCTCTAAGCTTCTCTGCCTCATGCTCGCACGTGTGCTCTCTCTCTCTAAAAATAAATAATAAGGTACTATATATTCAAAATTCAGAAATGAGAAGGAAAGGGTGCCACAGAGTAATACTCCAACATGTCCAGACTTGCCCAGCCGGGGGCAAAAATGAAACTTAAATGTGTCAAACACAGAATCCAAAGATGCAGAGCTTAGAAGCAGAGGCAGTAACTCCCACATGCACTATCTATTTCAGCAGCATCCAGTGCGGGGGCACCACTGTCCACTGCAGAGGCCACTTCTTACTAAACACAAACAAATTAACACGTCTTTCTCCTGCCAGATGGCTCCGCTAGGCAGCCTCGCCATCGGTTCTAACACCCACCTCCTCCTTCTTCCTGCCACTGTTCTTGTAACTGCAGCTTACGAGGGAGACCAGTTAGCCTAAACCTAGCAGACAAGACCAAATGGTCTAACTGCTAGTGGGTGTTTTCCAGACTTTCTGGGCAGTTACTATGTTGATGGGTGCTGCTAAAAACGAGACAGCTGAAGAACTCTTAGGAACAAAATCACTGGAATGTGTGCCCTGGAGAAAACAAAAGAGTAAAGGCTGCTATGCCCAGTAAAATAAGTATGACTTCTACTGAAACAGTGCTAAGGACGGAAAATGATTATCTCACGGAATCTGAACCCCAACACCAGAAGGGATGCCAGTTACTCTCCTGATTTTACAGAGGAGGAAACTGATAGGTAGGTTAAGGAAACTGCTCTTGGTCACATGACCAGGAAGTAGCAGAACGGGCACTGGAATCAGGCCTGTCCGTCGGATTACCGAGCACAGGCTCCCAACAGTCCATTATTTGTTGACCCCTTCCCCGGCCCCGGATGATCTGTAAGCTCCATGGGGACAAGAGGACATAATGGTATCACTGGTGCCCGGCACACAAAGAAGGCCTCAAATGTTTGTTGAGCAAACAAGTGACACAGTGAGGACGGAAGCAGATGCTAATTACTGAGCATTTACAGTGAAGCTATTTCTAAGAGCTATTTCAATTTTGCTTTGTGGGCTTCTTTTCTCACAGATTTATAGCTAGTGAAGAGGAGATTTTGATGAACAAAAAATTGTACTGGATGGTGGAAATACCTAGAAAACGTTGGTCTCAATGACCTTCTCTGATGGGACAGGGCTACTCTATCTCCTTCCAGGCCTCCTCCAGTCCCTGTATTTTTTTTTTTAAGATTTATTTATTTTAGAAAGAGTATGAGTGAGAGAGTGGTTGGGGGAGGGGCAGAGGGAGACAAGCAGACTCCCCACTGAGCGGGGACCCCACCCCCACCCCCAACACGAGGCTCCATCCCAGGACTCTGAGATCATGACCCGAGCCGAAATTGCGAGCCAGACGCTCAACTGATTGAGCCACTCATGCACCCCTCCTCTGGTCTCTTTAAACCCTGCAGTGGGGCTAGGAGAAGGGGCAGCCCCATCCCCTTCCAGGAAGGGCCTTCTCCCGTTAGTGTTCTGGTCAGAGTCTCTACAACACAAGTGGGCACACACCAACCCTCTCACCTGCCGGGGACTGAAATTCAGCTTTCCCTCTAGATAAAGTCCCTTGGAACCTTGATCACATGGCTCTGCAGATTCGGGGAATACTGTCCTCACCAAGATTCTGTTTCTCTCCCAGTCTTTTTCTCATGTAAACGAGAGGCTGATTACAGCAGGACCAATTCTGGGGTTTGGAAGAAATTATTTGACAAAACAGACTGACCTTATCTCTTGTAATTCCTAAGCTAACCCTAAAGGAATATTAACATTCTTCTTCTCACATTTTTAAGGCTTGAGTGACATAAAAAGATGACTCTGTTATTTAGAGTACCTTGTTTAAAAGTGGAGGGAGGGGGCAAGATTTATGATAGGTCATGTCTTTCTATAAAATCTAAAATATAGTCATCTGGGTCAAGTTTGGATGAGTCACACAAGGCCATCCCAAACACCATTGAATTACATAACAGGACTGAGAGGTGGTGGAGAGGACACTCTAAGAGCAAAGTCCTCCTTCTATACAAGCAGAACCCTCTCCCTGAGCCACCAGGCGCCCCAGGCTGACCCAGTCATCCAGAATCCACTGTCTAATTTCAGGCCTGTTACAGTTCCATTAAATGCCCATCACACTGTAAAATGACTCATCTGGACTGTGATCTACCAATATTCTAGGATCACTGTATTAAATGTGACTGAACAGTCTAGGTTGAGAGCCTTAAAAAAAAAATGACCATAAAATTTAAAGCTATTTTTAGTTTTATCACCCATCAAAAATTAAAGGCTAAGAATTCATTTACTTCACCTGAGAACAAGTGCTAATGGCGAAATAAGTTTCCCACAGAATGCAGCAGGTGTCCTCCATCATAAATAATTACACAGGAATAGCTCATGGATATGGACTTCCTTAATCTACTGGATATACAGATTAAAACAAAATGTAGAAAATAGCCTTTTAAACCTAACTATTGCACTTTTGAAACTCTTGTGTTTTTTTTTTAAGATTTTATTTATTTGAGAGAGAGAGAAAGAGAGCAGAAGTGGGGGTGGGGGGGGGAGGCAGAGGGAGAGGGAGAAAAGCAGGCTCCCCGCTGAACACATGGGGCCAAGTGGGGCTCAATCCCAGGACTCTGAGATCATGACCTGAGTTTAGTCAGCCGCTTAACTGGCAGCCACCCAGGTGCCCCCTGTGTTTTCTTTATGTAGACATATGTAACTGAAGACCATAATAATGTAGTTTTATTTCTATTTAGCAAGAAACAGCAATATTACAAAGTTAGATTTCTACAACAGAATTGATTTATTTTCCATCTGAACTTTAAAATCATTAGTAGGTGGTGATTTGCAAAAAAAAAAACTCCTTTAAAAAAGGCATTGGGGCGCATAGGTGGCTCAGTCGTTAAGCGTCTGCCTTCAGCTCAGGTCATGATCCCAGGGTCCTGGGATCGAGCCCCGCATTGGGCTCCCCGCTTGGCGGGAAGCCTGCTTCTCCCTCTCTCTTTCTCCCTCTGCTTCTGCCCCTGCTCATGCTTTCTCTGTCTCTCAAATAAATAAATAAATAAAATCTTTAAAAAAAAAAAAGGCATTGACCACCAACCAATATGGATCCCTACTGTAAAGAGATGATGTTTTGCAGTCTATTCAAAATGATTGCTTTGATTCTCCATTATTTTCCAGAAGAGGGAGGGTTCCACCCTATGAAGACCCTCAAACTTATGAAAAGGCTGTGCTCCTCCAGAGTGCATATCTACTGCTTGAATCTCAGAACGCTGCTTCTGCACAGAACTAAGGTCACACGTGCTCAGGTAACCAGGCCAGCCCAGGAGAGCCCCAAATGTGACTGGCCTGGACTCCTGGCACCACTGAATCTGGCCACCAGGGGAAGCACGTTCTGACACAAACACGCTCAGACCTGCGAGCTCAGCGCACAGCCAGCAGAGAAGGCTTCCCGTATCCACAAAGAAAGGAGGGCTCCCTCCTCCCCGTCGGGTCAGTTAGCGCCTTCTCAAATCCCATCAGCAGACCAGTGGACACAGAGAAAAGCATGGTCGGGGGTTACTCAGAGAGGAGAAGAGAACTGGGACCTACGGGCTCATCCCGGGCTGGTTCTCCTGTAGGGTCACCCCCGGTCACTTCCTTTTCTTTCAGGAGTCCCAAAGATGGGTCTGCCCTTTGCACGGTTATTCCTAACCAGTTTTATTTCACACTTTGGGGTACCTATAAAAAAACAGAAAGCACTTCCATAGACTTTCCTCTTCCTTCTTGGCCTGAAGGGAAAATGTTCTCTTCAGATTTTTTTTTCCAATTTACAATCAGTGGTAAAAGGAAATCAACAAGGAGCAAACGGGCTCTTTCTTCTCCCCTCTGACGCCCGTCACCATCTCACTCAGGCTTCCACCATTCACTAAGCCTTGGGTGCCAGGCGGCCCGCCGGCCACTGGGGCGCTAGCAGACAAGCCAGAAAAGCCAGGTTCGCATAGGACAGCAGGTCTGAACCACGCCAGTGGCCTAGCCTTGGGGGGTGGGGAGCGCTGGCTGCACGGCAGGACCGCGACACTGCAGGCCTCTATGTCCCCACGCCTTCATCTACAAAAGGGCAGGAGGAATTGTACCGAACCGGGCTACTGTAAAGACGAAAGGAGATAAAAGCTCTCCGCATAATGCTTGGCACAGAGAAAGTATCTACCGAATCAGAATCATTATTATGCAAGTGGTAGGAAACAACCAGTACTTTGAGAATGGTACCAAGGACAAAGCAAACTAAATGTGTGGTGGCCACCAGGACGGCCGCACTTAAACTGGATCAGGACAAACAACGAAGAGCCTGCCAGAGACGGGGACAGAGAGCCTTCCAGCAAAGCCTGGGGCTGTGAGACGCTTCAGCGTTGTGAGGACTATGGGCTCTGGGGCCAGGATCAAGTGTCCGCTACACAGATGAGCCCAGAGGAGGATCACAGGAGTCTTGCACTTGATGCTGTAGCTAAGAAGGGTGCGGAAAGGCACAAGCTCAAATGTGGTTCTGAGCTATAACTTTGGGTAAAGTGCTACATCTTTTGCTCATCCATCCAGAAAACTGGCTGGAGCCAGGTGAGATGGGGCAGGGGAGCCAGATGGGAGGCAGCTGCAGTGGGCGAGATGAGAGAGAACAGCTTATAAGAACGTTGTGGGGATGGAGCGCAAGACTTCCAAGTCTCAGTGCAGATGCCACTCTGCTGGGAAGCCTTTCCTGGCATGGCAGTTCTGGGTTAGGAACCCTTCTCCTAAGGGCTCCTACAGCACCACAGACATCCCCAATCAGACCTCTTAACATGCGTTCCTTCAACAAATTCAGAAGGCCTACTGCGGCCCAGCCCCTTGCTCAGCACCAGGAACACAGGAGTTAACCAGTGTCTGCCCTTTGCATTGCTGTGGTGCCTACCTGCTGAGAAGAGATGGAGGCAGTAAACAAGTAAGGAAACAAATACACAAAGTCAGCGGGGCCAAGTCCTATGAAAAAGAATAAATCAGGGCAAGGGGATAAAGAGACAGGCAGTGGGCAGGGAGGGAGTACCCAAGGCAGCCAGGGTACCTCTGATCAGACAACGGATGCAGTGGGAGAATGAGGCATGGGAAGGAAGAGCATTTCAGGCCGGGAAGTGGCAAGCACAGCGTCCCTAAGGGCAGAACATGTTCACAGACGGGAAAGGATCCTAGTGTGGCTGGGACAGGGTGAGCAGGAGGAGGGTATAAAGAAAACAAGGTGGGAACCAGGCAAGGACCAGATCTCGGATGGTCTTGTACTTTTTTTTTTTTTTGTACTTTTAAGCATGATGAAATGCCAGTGCAGGGTTTCAAGGGCTAGAGGATCTGACCCATATTCAACTAAGACCAGTCTGGCTGACATATGGAAAGCAAGGTATAGGCAGGGCAGGCGCGGACATAGGGAGAGCGTCAGAAGGCTCCCGCCATCCTACAGCTGAGAAACACTGGCGGCTTGGCATGAGGTTGTTAGCAGAGGGGGTGGTAAAAGTGGTCAGATTTCAGATACATTTCGAAGGCAGAGCTTGCTGATGAATTGGATGTACGATGAAAGAAACAAGAATCAAAATGGAATTAAGTAGGCCTGGGGCCTGGGCAACTGTGTGAATATGGAGTGCTGCCATTTATGGAATGGCAAAGAACAGGGAAGAAGCAGATTTGGGGGCAGGCAAAGGAAGAGAGCATCAAGTTTGGGTTTTGACATATCACATCTGAGATGCCTCTTAGGTCCCCAAATGGAGATGTCAATAGGCAGTCGGCTGTGCTCAGGGAGAAGACTGAGCTAGAAATAAAACCGGATGCACTATTTGTAAACCTGAATCAATGTGAATGAGGAAGATGTGGAAGAGGTCTGAGGATTAAACCAGCAAAGCTGACTGAGAAGAAACAGCCTAGAAAGAGGAAAAGCAGGACGGTGGGGTCCTGGCAGATGACGAGCAGCAGGGTGCAGGAAGGGAGGGGTGACCAGAGGTGTCCATGTGTGACAGCTAGGGGAAGCAGGGTGGGAGGAAGGAGAGAGAGCAAGCATATACGACTCCTATGCAGAAATGTGCCCTACAGGAGAGCAGAGATAATGGAGCCCTGGCTGGATGGCGTGTGGAGTGAAGGACAAGTGTTTCGAGATGGGCAATTTTATTACAGCATGTCTGTATGCTGATGGGAATGATCCAGCACAAAGCGGGAAACCCATGGGGACCAAGAACAATGTACATTAGGAAGAAAAGGTATGCTTCAAATGGCTTGACAAGCTGAATAATCTTTAATTACTCAAGATGCTGATTAAAAAAGAACATTCTCTTTTTAACTTTCAAGAGTTAATGATTTTAGTAAATAGGTAAAGAAAATCTTAGAGGCATACATCTGTAGTCATTAGAAGTTGTTCTGAAGGTAAAATGAAAATATTTTTGAGAGCTATTTTAACATGAAAAAGCAAAGAGTTTGTGTTAGTAATGTCATAAAACTGTTCTTTTCTACAAAATTTGCCTTTCTAGAGGATACCATACAGCTCAAGATAAAAATGTCTAACCTCATTATTTTCTACCATTTCCATGAACAGGCTATACTCACAGGCTGCACTGATTTAGTCTGTAGAATTTGTGTCGCGCAACACAGAGTCTCCACACGTACTTTGCGGTTTCCATGTCTTCCTAGCAAATGAAATATTGCACAAAGTAAATGAAAACACATTTACAACTTAATGCAGAGTTTGAGGACAAGACACAATTGGGGGATATACTACATCAAAGTCACTTTTAACACACTGCGATTCTTTCATTTTCTAATGCTGTGCCTATCATATGAATGCCATAATTAGGATTTAAATTATGAAGACCAAAAACAAAAACAAAAAACACTATTCTAAGGTTGTGACTCTTACACAGAACTGTTTCAAAGTGACGTAGAGATTTTAAAATTATAAAAATATCAACTTTTATTTTGACAAAGATAGGCAAAGACAATTTGAAACAAAACATTTCAGTCAGTGACCTAATATTGCCTTTATCAAGAGAGCAAAAGTGAGTGTGAAATAGTATTTCTACAGAGCCCTTTCCTTAGCAATGGAAATTAAGGTATTAGTACTTATTTTCTCCCCTATTTAGTCCCTTTAATTTAAAAATCATCATACCACATAGTATTTATCCAAGGACTCATTCATTCAACAGCATTTACTGAGCAACTACTTTTTGCCAAGGGCTATTAAGCAAAATGTTATAAAATTTTACGTTTTATATAAGGATTAAGTATTACAATTTTAATGCCACCTCCCTCCCCCAACACACACACAGAAATGCTAACTTGTTAACTTTTAGGAAAAACATTCCATGCAGATTCCTAATGTTCACTCACAGTTTGAAACTGGATGGTCTCCTCTTTATTGGCCAGCTCTAATGCAAAGAAGGACTTATTGTGGGACATGTTGGCAATATCATGCCACCTAAAACACAACAAATAGAAAAGAGCAATGTGAGTTCTATCTAGAAGATAGAACATATGATTTTTCCTTCTCAAGCTTGAGGTGTCAAGTTAACATTTGTTAATCATTTTAGAAAGAAAACAGTTGTTTTAATCAGCTGACATGCATCTTCTCATTGAAGTGACAATAGCTAGTCGCAAAAAGTAAATGCGCGTAGACTAAGTGAAGGCAAAGAGTACTTAAAAATGTAAGATCTCTTTATCCTCATTTGCCAGATTAGTTGGATCAAAGATCCCTATCTTAGCTGGTTGTCAATGCCTCCTTCATTCATTTAACAAACATCTTCAAGGGCACCCATTATTAGCAATGCCAGAAACTGTGTTAGGTTCCCAGGATACTAAGATCAGTGAGGCACAGTACAGTGCTTCCCTCAAAGGGACAGGTTGGAGGGTGGGTGAGAGAGGAGAGAGAGGCAAGCAAGTATCATTAAGTTTTGCAGGTATACAAGGCAAAAGTGAGGCACAAAGGTGGAGGACAGGGTCTCTGAAAAGCGTCAGGGTGAAGAGTAAGTTCAAATGCCAGGAACCCAAAGAGTGAACGACTCCGGATGAGTTCACTGGGATTCAAACTCCTCTCTTATATTTTCTAACTGTACTTAACCACGTTTAGATTTTGTATATTAATATTTTATTTTATTACGTAACTATATAATTTTATGAAGGGGAAAAAATGGTCTGAAAGAAAAATTTTACCCCTCTTTGTCTTTCTCCATTACGATTTACTTATTTTAAATTTAAATAAATAAAATTAATTTGCAGTGATTCAATGTTCATTGTGGGTTTTTTTTTCTTTAAGATTTTATTTTTAAGTAATCTCTATATCCAACATGGGTCTCGGACTTACAGCCCGAGATCAAGAGTTGCATGCTCTACCGACTGAACCAGCCAGGTGCCACTTAATGTTTAATTGTTAAACCTAAAGGTTATCAGTGAGACAGAAGCTGGCTGGTTGCCTCCAGTTTTCATGTGGCCCTTTGGGCACCATCAGTGCTGCCCTTCTGGTGCAGTCCAGATCCTTCTCTGCCTCCTGTCCCCCAACTCACACGTTGGGAAGACTTAAATGAGCAGCTTAGGGCCATGAGAGCAACTGCCAAGGAGGAGTACCGCCCAACCCAGGCAATAGGGTCTAGGAGTGGGTGTCTGCTCCCCAAGCCAGGCACACTCTCCATGGTCATAATCGCCATGGAGAATTCAGAGCCCCAAAGGCAGTAGTAAAGCAAAAGAAATGAAGAAATGTCAGCTTAGAAAAAAAAAATCTTCAAAGGAAAAACCAGTTCTCAAGAAGAAATAGGATGGTTTTTAGAGGGCCTGAGGAGTGGGGAAGTAAATTCCTTTTCATAAAAGAAGCTATTTAACACAGTGGTTAAAAGCTTTAATTGGAGTTCTTGGTTATGCCAGTTAGTGACTGGGTGACCTGAAGCCAATCACTTAATCTTCCAAGTCTCAGTGATCCCATGTGGAAAAGGGTGGTCGTAGCCTCTGCTCAGAGTTGTGAAGATCATACGAGAAAACATAGAGAGCACTCAGCACAAGCACATGATAAATACAAAGGAACCCAGAACCAAAAATGGTATAATGTTTTACTGCTCTAAAAAAACAATATAAACTTTTAATTTTTCATCAAGAATAGAGTCAAAGTAAATAGACTCTTGGGAGTAAAATTGGAAATATTTCTATGAAATGACACTTTGGATTTTCTAGGGTATGGACTTTAAGGAATGAAAAGGCGGGGATTGAGCAACATCATCCAATTTGCTATCTTTAAGATATAATTTGGAACCCAGAAATTTAAATCACCTGAAATTTCATTGTTTGGGGTCGGCCACTATTAGCATATTGCTATAGATCCTCCTTTTTTGTCTTTCTCTCTACATACATTCTAAGATTTCCACAAATGACTAGTATCACAGTTTTACAATCAGGAAAAAAAAATGAACATTATACAAAAGTATCTGAACTTCACTTAACCAAAAAGAAAGAAAGGAAAAGAAAAGAAGAGAAGAGAAGAGAAAAAAGAAAAGAAAAGAGAAAAAGAAATTTGCTTAGACGCTGGGATTTTAGGAATTTTGGTACGTAACTAGAGTCAGAGAAAGGCCCAGATTTTCAACAAAGAGACAGTCCTAGAAGGTAGAGCTGAAATTAAAAACTCACATCAAAACAAAGAATGGCCTCCATATGGCAAGAAAAGGTTCACACACTTTCAAGCATTTCCTAAGCAGGCCATCATTGCAAGCATTGTTTTCCACACATTTTGTTTTAAAGAAAGGGGCTCATGAAAGAACCACTGTAGTCAGGGATAAGTTATTTTATTCTAGGAAGGGCATCCTTCCATTTCCTACTGAGACCCTGGGAGAGATTTGTGGGCCATATTACTAGTATAGGTACTAAAAACTGTCACCAGGAGGAGCCACCGGGAAGTGCACAGGAGGATGTAAGAAAAGTACCTAAATATCACAGGAGGCCTTCCATTCTTGTGTTTCACAAAGATCCCTTCAAGACATGCTCCAATGGATATGTCACTGCCTTGGCTATCCTGGAAGGAGAAAGCACAGAGAGCAGCAGTCTGGCAGCAGGTGCCTGAGAGGTGTGACAACCACACCCAGCTCCCTGGGCTGGGTTCCCAGACAAAAGATGCTCAGAAGATCTACACCGGAGGGCAAAGTCTGAACAGTATCAAGGGATCACCTTGTTAATAGCTATGAAAATAGGAAGCGTTGGGCTCCTTAAGGAACTAGACTTCAGGAGCATTTCAAAGAACAAACTGCAAAACAGGAATGTTTTACTGTGAAATCTTGGTCACAGGATCTCCGCTTTCAAGTTTCCAGACTTCCGCACATCTCCCGCCTCGTCACAGCAGGGTGTCCCTGGGCCTCCCCGCTGTCCTCTCAGAGCTCCTGACATTAATCTGGAGAACCCCGGCTCTGTGCCATGCTCACCTTCGCAGGGTAGCTCTCTTCTCCGTAGCCATCCATTCTCTCTACCTCCTGCATGTACAGCATTTCCGCATCAGGAGCGGTGAGCCTTCTGCAACCCAAGAGATGGGAGATTGATCACCAAACCAGAAAGGGAAAAAAAGAACAAAAGGCTATTCTAAAAAGCTACATATCAATTTGGCATTAGACATTTACAAATATTTCAAGTTCTGAAGCATCTGAAATTCGTTATACCAACCCATCAACATAGACTGAAAACCAGCTACGCGCACAGCACTGTGCTAAACCCTGAGGGTTAGTCATAAGGATCCTCTCCCTGAACTTCAGGCAGGCAAGAGGGACACGGAGAATAAAAATCCCTAAAAAAATCTTCACTGAAAGCTGGAATTCTTTCTAAGCCATTCAGTAACTGCTCATTATCTAAAATATCAGGCATTACTAAGCATCGTGTGCTAAATGTCAAATGACCGGTGCAGGAAATAAGGGTTCAAAGACTGTAAATTACGAGGATGGGTAGGAAGGCCGTGCGGGTAAAGAAGGTGCTCAACTGCATAGAGACTCGCCTCCCTGGCCTCATCCTCTGCTGCTCCCCCAAAGCCACAAGGCAGCCCACACTGCAACCAAGCCATGATGTTCCCTCATGCCTCTGGGCCTCTGCGCATGCTCATCCCTCTTCCTGGCACATCTGTCATTCACCCGTGCACCTGATCAATCCCTAACATCCTCAAAGAGTCGGCCTATGTTGTCCTGTGATTGCTCTGAGTGTAAGTCAGATGCCCCTGCTCTGTGCAGACCCACCACATTCTATGCACACCTCCCCCACTGCACTCATCTCACATTGTTAGTTTATAATTACTATCCCAATGGGTTATCCTGCCTGCTCTTTAGACTCCAAAGCAGGGAATACATTCTTTGATGGCAGGGAAGTGTTCTATTTATCTTCGTGCCACAGCATCCAGCCTCATACAGAATAGTAGTACTGAACTATCTTTTTATTTTTTTTAAAGATTTTATTTATTTAAGGATATAATCAGATAGACCTGGGCTCAAATCCCAGCTCTACCACAAGTAACTATGGGCAAGTGATTGAGTCCTTTTGAGCTTGGTTTTTCCAATCTGTAAGAAGAGAATATCATTTACCTTAAAGAGTGGTTATAAGAACGTAATGACATCGAAAGTACTTGGAACCCTGTGGTACTTGGTTTAGAGGAAGACCCAGCATTCTCTGGGGGAGGATTTTTCTTACAGAAGGCACAACAGATGCACTACCAAAGAAAGTCATCACCGACCCAGATGCAGGGGTCAGGGCACTAAGCACCACGCGGGGCTCTTGGCACAGATTCCCCCAGAAGACAGAAATGCAGCATCCAAAGGTGTACCAAGGCGGGGGCGGGGTGTGCTATATGTGCTGCACTGTCAAAGAAAACAAGTCTCCCTGCTCTTGCATTAACACACACGGACTACACGCGTTACCACCAAAACCTTTAACGGAGGAGTGAAGAAGTGGCGCCCTTCCCCAACCGGCAGCTTTCACTTTTCTCTGCTTCCTCACTGGTAAACATGGCTACTAAGTGAGCTGATAGGGGAAGCGCCCGGAGCAGCCCCTAGAGCACCATGAGTGTGCCACGCTGCTGGCGACCCACAGTCACAGTCCCAGCTACGGCAGCGGTAAAGTGCCAAGTGTCGCTGTGTCAATACACAGTTCACGGTCAAACCAGCTTCGCTTCCGTACTCTCGCCATTTCTTATTTCTTAGTGTTACCTGTATTTCTGATGCAGTAAGGCCACTTTCTGGGTTGCTTCTTCCAATACTTTTTCATCTTGTAACCACCCCTGAAGAAAACACACTGCAGTAAGTATGGAAACAAGCCACTGACTGTTAGTGGCTCTTACCACTCTCGGGCAAAATTCGGACTAGTATCGGTATGTGGAAGATTTGCTTAAGTATGTGATCATGATCTTGCTAAGGAATGAAGTAGCTTCTGCTCAGGACCCAAAACACCTGCCCTGCCTTCTCAGTTCATCCCAGAGAAAGTTCCAGCTGAGTTATGTCAGGTCGGTAACGCCCATCAGCCAGTTCCGAGCCCAGCACATGTCGGGCACTGCCTGGCTGGCTGTGTACACTCAGAAGAGCATTGTACCCCGCTCCCTTCGTTGTTCCAATGCGATTTTCCCGTCAGTCACATCCATAGTGACTTTAAAAAGCAGACAGCACTGTCCTTTTGCCCTCTACTTTTTACACTGCTACTGAGAAGCCGAACTCATTCCCACATAACTGTGAGGTTTTGAGCCTTCAGGTAAAAGCAAAACCTCTGTGTGGTTGCTCAGAAGTTGGAAGTGAATCCCTCTCTTAGACTCAGACCCAAACACAAAACAAATCTCTCTGGCTGCAGCCCAGGGACTGCACACCCTTCCTTTTCTGTGGGTTACAAAGACCAGTGAGACTACAACGAGGGAAGCATTTATACTTGAGTTGTTTATAAGAGGCAAATGATTTTTTTTTAACTCTTCCAGCCTAGTAAGTCTACCATATGGACTTCATTTCAGGCGATATTAAGGATATGGAAATAAACTATTTATAAAAAGCCCAATGTCAAAAGAAGTTCTTACCACAGGAAACAAGGCAAATTTCTGAAGAAAGTCCTGGGACTCATACTGATCAAAGTCACCAAAATCAGCTATACAAAATGACAAATATTCATGTCAATTATATTTAATTTGCACAGGAAAACATGCACAACTAAATTCAATATGCAGTATATAGATGGTATGCTTATGATTTAGAAGTCAAATGTGCCTTACAGCTATAAAGTGTGTATTTTAAAAAGTCTTTTTAAAAATATTAATTAGGTAGATTCATGTGTCTTGACTTGGAAAAATGCCTACTAATAAAGTGAAAAAATAAGTTACAAACTATATGTATTATGATCTCATTTCTAATAATTAACAATGAAATAAAACATACTCTATAATCACATGTTCTTACTTATGCACAGGAAGATGTCAGGAAGAAACCAAACTGTTCATAGCAGTGATCACCTCTAGGGAATGGAATCAGATCACTTGAAGATGTTACAGCAAGATGTATTTGTTTAGAGATTTTTCATTGTTTAAAAAAAAAAATGATAGCTCAGCAAAGACCTTATGAAAAGCTCTTAAAGCCAATGATTCTTCTGATTAAGTTTCAATTTCCAAGATTAAATGCCAGTTATCATTTGAAATAATGCCCCATCAGAAGTCGTCCCAAAGTATATACATACATGTAAATACATATTGACTAGACATGAAAAATAACAGAACCAAGTAATTCAAAATTACTTGTGAAATGCAAAACTTTATCTATTATGATTGACAATGCTCTATAATCCAGGACAAGTGCATAAGAAACCAAATAAATGGTGTACGCTTAGAGTAAGTGAACAGAAGGGCACCTGTGTGGCTCAGTCAGTTAAGTGCCCAACTCTTGATTTCAGGTCGGGTGATGATCTTGGGGCCCTGGGATCGAGCCCTGCATCAGGCTCCACACTCAGCAGGGAGTGTGCTTAAGGATTCTCTCCCTCTGTCCCTCCCCACCCCTCTCTCCGCAAAAATAAATAAGTAAATCATTAAAGGAAAAAAAAAGTATAAGTAAAGATAACTTTATCAACCTCATTGTTTGATCTTCCTAAAATATTAGTTAGCTATAGATCATCCCTGAACTAGAGGAATACATATTATCAAATGCTGTGTGTGTGTGTGTGTGTGTGTGTGTGTGTGTGTTTTCTCTAATTTTGGTTTGTTTGCTCTATTGACATACGCTAACGTGCTTAACCTTTCAAAGTCTCTTATTTCACAGAAGTAATCCAAATTCATTTTTTCCTACAAGAAAACTAATTTCGCTAACACATAAACACTATTAGAGAAACAGTAACTTGAAGAATCCCTTGCTGTTTTTGTTATAACACATTTTTTTTTAAGATTTTATTTATCCATTTGAGAGAGAAAGAGAGTAAGGGGGAAAGAAGAGTGTGAGAGTACATGAGCGGTGGGGTGGGGTGGGGCAGAGGGAGAGGGAGAAGCAGACTCTCCACTGAGCAGGGAGCCAGATGAGGGGCTCAATCTCCCAGAACTCCAGGATCATGACCTGAGCTGAAGGCAGACACTTAAAAGGACTGAGTCACGCTGGTGCCCCAAAACACTTTTTTTTTTAAGATCTTTATTTTTTTAAGTTATGTCCACACACAACATGGGGCTCAAGAGATCTGAGATCAAGAGTCGCATGCTCCACCGACTGAGGCAGCCAGGCACCCTTGTTATAACACACATCTTAATCTTATATATGTATTACATTATCAATTGCCATTATTTACCTTGAACAGCTAAGCCTGCTAGCTGAATTGCTTGTTCTAATGTACAAGGAATGTTTCCTTCCAAGATATCTTTCTTCAGCTGCAGATAATACTGATACCTACAAAAAAAAATGTCAATTTTAAAAAGTCAATATTAATATTACCTCCAGTGGAGACACAATGCATTTTACAGTAATTCAGTAGAGGAGCATAAACTAGTCAAAGAAAACCTTAACCCCAGATGGCTTCAAAAAATGACAAGAATGCCCTTGACCATATCTATGCCTACACACACATACATGGGCACGCGCGTGGGCGCACGCACACACACACACACACACACACACACAATGTAATCAATTTGTTGAGTCCCTTATCCTTAACTGTAGTTATTTCAAAGCTACAACCACCTAGAAGACAACTGCAACTGGTCACCTTTCTAGTGCCCTGTAAGACAGTTCCTACATTTTGTTCTCTTCAGTTGGAGAAATAGAGAATCCATGGCTAATCTTTACTTTAAAAACTCTGACTAGTAACCCGGTAATACAAGACTTTGGTAGAAATTACTTGTTCTGATGGAGGTTCCCTAGCCCTAGAAAGTAAAGCCAAGAGAAAACGCTTCCTGATATTTCAAACCAGGCTTATATTAAAATATTTTTTGATGAACTCTCCAAAAGAACAGCTGCTATGATGCTTTCTTAATATTCTTGTAATGTGGGTTTACTTCTGTTTACACTTTCAACATCTAGGGCACGAGTTACCAGCACAAGCTTTTGTCAAGCAGATCTGGTTAAATTCCAGCTCCCCAATGTAGCATGTTGAATGAACTTGGGCAAATCATAATCTGTGGCTTTAAATGATCACCAGTAAAAGAGGGGTACGATCACCCCTTCACAAGATGGAACATATTAAGCAGTCAGCAGTGTTTCATCTGTATCTACTCCATTCTGACAAAGCTCTACAGTGACTTAATGCTGCCTTCCTCTTATTTATTCATTTAACCTATAATTACTAGGGCCTGCTATGCATCAAGCATTGTGCTAGATGCTGGGGATACAATGTTGGATGAAGATCCACCACCTCCCTGCCTGTATTGTCGATAGAGCCATCTTGAATCCAGGTTCTCTCCCAGGTTTGGCATCTGTGAAGTACAACCTAGTCACCATTTGTATTTGAATTCCCCTTGGAGCCCATCCCTTTCATCATTTCATAGGTTTCCTAACATCATCCTCTTCTATTTTAGCTAGCTCTGAGGTCTCCATTCTTCATTACCCAAAAACCTGACCAAAACACCATCCATTCAGGTGAGAATTTAGATCCAACTGATGCCCTTCTGCCTGCTAGTAGCGGAACCCATAGATTTCCCTCAGATGAGAAGCAGGACGCTGGTAGCTCTGGGATCTAGTCAAAGAAGAAAACTTCACACCTTCTACGAGGCAGCTCCTTTCAGAAGCCTATTTAAAGAAGGTTGTATTGAGAGAAGTCTATCTCTTGAACACACCATCCACATACGCCACTCGAAATATATTCTAGGTTCTTTCCTTAAACCAAATCACTGGAAAGCAACATACTGGACCAAATTAACTTAGTCTTCCACAGAAATGTGGTTTTGTTTTGTTTTTTTGCTTTGCATTACAATTTTTTATTGTAAGAGTTGATTCCTCCATAGTTGCTCTAAATTGTTCATTCCTGTTCAATGTCTTTTACATAAATCCCACCTGAAAATTTCCTTTTAAATGATACACCAAGAAAATGTCATGTTTGCAAACTGATATGCTTTTTATCAGATAATGGATGATGGGACTCAGAATATTCCTTCTTTTGCCTTGAGTGCCATGAAGCTCAGAGCTAGAATCCAGGCACAGGCACATTGTTTCCCCTCTCGTTACCCTCTTAACCACTGGTCCACCATATAATAGCAGCCACCTGAACTGATGAGGCACTGAAGCTCAGACATGAAGTAATATGCTCAAATCCACAAAGGGAGGCTGAGCTGGAGTGTGAATCCAGGTCAGAATGACTGCAAAGTACATATGTGTAACTGTCACAGATCTCCAGTTAAGGACTTTTCTAGTATTTTTATCCTATCTTTAGTTTTTTTATCCTAGAGTCCATATGAATACAATGGTTGACAGCAAGGACTCAGGGGTCAGCCTGCTTGAGTTTAAATCCCAGCTCCACTACATATTGGCAGTGTGACCTTGGGCAAGATAGTTAGCCTTTCGGTCTTTCCGTGTCTTGGCTTCCTCAACTACAAACTGGACAGTAATACCTACTTTGTAGGATTTGTTGTGAGGATTAAATGATTAAGTATAAAGTGCTTGGAACAGTGCCTGACATAGAGTAAGAAAGGGAAGTAGTTGCTCTTATTATCTTTCATTGTATTGTCCCTAAAGTCCTTTAGTGGAAGCAAGCAGGGTGTGTATATATATACACATGCATATGTATGTGTATATGTTTATATACATGTATGTGTGTATCCATACGTGTATATATAGATCTACGTATTTACTTAAAAGGAAAGGACCAAGAAATTTTACTTCAAAGGTATTATCAGGTTTTTTTTTAACGCTTTTTGCTAAATTATAATATGTTGGTGAGGCTAAGGATGGTTTACAAATATGTTTTTTCAATGTTTATTACAAAAAGAATAATTAAAAAACAACACAGCAATAAAATGTAACATGCAAACTTTTATTCCTTACAGTTCTGAATTCAAGAAACTGCACATCTTAATTCTATTTTTTTTCTAAAGATTTTATTTATTTATTTGAGAGAGAGAGAATGAGAGATAGAGAGCATGAGAGGGAAGAGGGTCAGAGGGAGAAGCAGACTCCCTGCCGGGCAGGGAGTCCGATGTGGGACTCGATCCTAGGACTCTAGGATCATGACCTGAGCCGAAGGCAGTTGCCCAACCAATTGAGCCACCCAGGCACCCCACACATCTTAATTCTAAACAAACATTCCATAAATTCGCCCAAAGCCAAATGCTGATTACAACTAAATGGGTAAGTTTTATCTAAATCTTACCAACTTACCAACTTTCTAATATAAAATATTTTTACACAAGAAATATTACATTAAGTAATTGTAATAAATTAGGTTGTCCCATTTTGCCCAAGAGAAATTTCAAATAATATATAAAGAGATACAGTCTCTTTCCTTCACTTGTTTTTCTTAGGCTAGTATTAGAAGGCTAATGTGGAGGTATTGGCATTTTTAAGTTTTATTATGGAACTTTTGAAACAGATAGAGAACAAGTCTAGTGAACCCACACATCCTTATCATGCAGCCTCAAACATCAACTTGATCCACGCTGTTTCTTCCACCCTCTCTCCTTCCCCACCCAAGGGCTTTACATCAAATCCCAGATATCATAGTACAGCACCTACAAATATTTTAGTATATATCCCTAAAACGTAAGCTTTAAAAGAACAAACACACACACATTTTTAACATACCCAACAAAATGAGCAATAATGCCCTAATGCTACCCAATACCTGGTCCATGTGCAACTGTTGTGATTGCTTCAAAAATGTATTTTTTTTAAAGATTTTATTTTTAAGTAATCTCTACAACCAACATGGGGCTTGAACTTACAACCCCAAGAACAAGAGTCACATGCTCTACCGGCTAAGCCAGCCAGGAGCCCCTCAAAAATGTATTTTTACAGTTAAAAAAAAAAAATCAGGGTCTAAACAAGTTCCACAGAGTACATTCGATTGACATTTCTCTCTTAATTTCAAATAGAAAAACTCCTCCTCTTTATTTTCGTGTTACTTGTATTCAAAATGGTGTGAGGGGTCATGCAGAAGTCCTCACATTCTGGATTTGTCTGATTGCACTCTTGTAGGGTCATTTAACATGTTCATCTAGTCTGCAATTCTTCCTGTGAACTGTTAGGTTTAGAGCAGTGTTGTCTAACAGAACTTTTTGCAGTGATAAAAGTGATGTCTATCTGTCCTGTCCAATATGTTAGCCATTAGCCACATGCGGCTACTGAGTACTTACAATGTGGCTAGTGTGACTGAGGAACTGAGAAAGGCCTCATAAAGGAACGTGACCTTGCTGAGAGTAGAACCCATTTTACCCTTTTGCTGCCTGGAATACGAATGTAATAGCGAGACCTCCAGAATTCTTTGACAATGAGATTCCCTAACACAAGGAAAGAACATGCTGAGGAGGGTGGAACAGTAAGAAAGAGCATGGGTCCCTGAAGACTTTGTGGAGCACGGCTGACCTCTGGACTTCCTTTAAGAAATGAAAGATATTTAGGGTTTTTGGTTATACTAGCCAAACTTAATCCTCACTGGTACAACTTCTCTAACAGGTTCTCTTACACCTCATCGATGTGCACTCCTACTGACTGCATCTACCAGGCCTGTCTCCCTCTCCTTCCTACAGCTAATGCCTTTGTTCAGGTCCACATTCTCGATTAATGTCTAGGTTGTGGCATATACATTCCTAACTGCTCTCCTAAGTATGTATATAGTCTTGCCACCTCTAAGCTGCCTTCCATGATGGGTGAAGTTGGTAAAACACAAATGTCATCTTTCCATTCTGTTAAAATTCGAAAATGTCTTTCCCTGTTGTACCACGACTATGACTAGGACATTCCTATTTTTCAAATCTCCTCTCCCCTCTCCAGGTAACATCTGAAATTTCCAGAAAACATCAGTGACTTTCATTCTCTCCCCTACTCTGCACAAGCTACCCACTCTAACTAGAAAACTCCTAAAGTCAAGTGAAGTCAACTTCTTTTTCTTCCCTGTTCTTATTCCCCGCACCCCACCCCTAGGAATCTAGTGTTTTAATGAAAGCATTTATCATCATAATATACTGTAATTGTTTATTTACATGGGCTGTCAGTTCCACCAGACTCTGAGTAACTCCTCCAGGGTAGGGTTAAAGCCTATTCACTTGTATATTCATCTCCCACGGTAACAAATGTTCTTACATCATTCTGTTATATCTTCAATGAATGTTTAAATAAATGAGTCAGTGATCAGTTACTATTTTTCCTCCCGGGTTCTACTTCTCTCTTCAGTATTTTTCATCTCAGATCAGTTTTATAGTCAGGGCATATTTATCCCTACTACCTGATTCTTGCTTCTTTGGTTTTCGATCTTCTTCTGATAATTAACTGGCCAACTCAGTACTCAAAAAGAATATTACACAAACAGGGCAGTACCAGGTTCTTACTATCTACAGGGCACTGTGTTAGATATTGTGTGAAAGGTAAAGCTAAGGAAAACAGAGGTTTAAAATCCAAGAAAAAGATAGGATCTGTACACAAACAACTATAAGGAAAGGCTGTAACAGCTTCCATCTTAACACAAGTACAAGCGAACTGTAGGGCAGTCTGGAGAAGGCAAAGGTCATTCCAGCCTAGGGATCACAGAAACTTCATGGAGGAGGTGCCTTCTGAACTAAAATTCAGAGGAAGAGCAGGATTCCAGTACATAAATAAGAAAGATCTAGGACCCAAAGATGAAAAGGCGTGCGGCATGTTCAGGGCACTGGGAGTAGTCCAGCTTGGCTGAAAAGTAATGTTAAATTGGGTTCAAGGGCGCCTGGGTGGCTCAGATGGTTGAGCGTTTGCCTTCAGCTCAGGTCATGATCCCAGGGTCCTGGGATCGAGTCCCGCATCGGGCTCCCTGCTCCTTGGGAGCCTGCTTCTCCCTCTACTTCTCTCTCTCTCTCTCTGTCTCTCATGAATAAATAAATAAAATCTTTAAAAAAAAAAATTAGGTTCAAAAGATAAGGTAATGGTGGATTTGAGAGAACTTGAAAGGCAGACTCCCGGATCCAAATTTTATTCCTAGTTTTGTGTTTTGTCTTCAAGAAAAAAAAAAAAAAAAAAACATATAGTTCCTCTATCCCACTCCTTAATCTGATCTTCCCTTTCTGACTTTGTCCCTTCTAAGTGCACTTAGTGGCCTCTTCTTCCACCCTAGACACATTCACCCTCCCACCTATCTACAGAATATACAGCTCCTAGAGCCAGAGAACCAGAAGAACCCTTCTGCACATTTCCCTGAGGAATGAACACAGAATCTGCGACTTTTTAAAATCTCCTCTCTCATTTCAGTGTTACAAAGATCAGAAATAAATCAATAAAAAATTTGAAGAGGACATCACTACAAGAAGAGTTCACAGCCCGGAGAAAACATCATCTTCCCCTTTAATCGCTCCTTTGTGCCTAGTGAAACCATAATTCATGCAACACGCAGTAAAACACTCTGATACACCACATACCACAACCTCCATGTAATAATGTGGCTGCATAAGTGCGCAGGAGGCCCACGTTTAGTCTGATCTTCTGACTTCAACCTTAGTGTCCCCTTTTTCATCTCATCAGATTATTTCCTAAAAACAAAGAACGTGTTATTTCTCACCTGGTAATCTCCTGCTGCAGCTGTGAAACTGAAGGCACATAAAACACCACTCCAAAATAGACGGTCGGTTCCAGTGCATATTTATCCAGCTGCTTCTTGAGAGGTTTTTCCAAATCTACCCACCGGCGCTGATTTTGCTTGTTGTGGTACCAGAGGCTGAAGTAAGTGATCTGGAAAGAGGGAAAATCACTGAAGAAGGCAGAAATGTACAAGAGAATTTCTTTTCTTCTAATTGCTCTGATCCATGACCTGGGACCAAGTGACAGCAGTCTCCTATTGTTTCTCTTCTCAAAAAGGGATACCACCAAAGCCTGAAGAAAAGATGCAAGACCTCTTTCTCTCTCTCTCTCTCTCTATATATATATCTAGATACTCACATGCAGGAAAAAGAGGTGAAGTAAACTACTCTTGCAAACTGCTCCTTGAACTCTGCACAGAAAATGCATTCATGGTCTAGACATCAGAATGTAGCAGGTGCTACACCATCTTACAGTTTTAACAACAACAAAAAAACATATACACTGCACAAATGTTTAGTTTTAAAATTATCAAAATACTAAATGTATAATTGATATTTCATAAGTATAATTGGGGTTTTATCTAGAATACTGATTAGACAGTATTAATCCAACTTTTCACTACTCTTGAATTTGGCTTCTATACATAAATTATGTCATGTAAATATTGTAAATTCTAGAAATATAGGTACAACTGCAACTCTTCTTTGCCCCCAAAAGTTTATTAGATACAAATTTAATGCAATCATAACATTATGGAGGTAAATTCTCACACATACACAAAAAGCTCTACATAAAGCAAAAGGATAAGTTTATCAGTTGAAGGTTTAAAAAAATGTCCAGATATTAGCATTTAGATCTCACTCGCTGGTTAATGAAACTGTTCGGGGAAATCGATACTAGCTCTGGGCTTGGTCAACCTGAAAGGTTATTAATGCACTTTAGCATTGAAATGACAGCCTCGGGCCACTGCTGATATTTACTTCAAAATCAGTTTACAGATCAAGGCAACTGGAAAAATTCCCTGCTTTGTTCTGGACCCTAGAGCAACACAGATGAACAGAACTTTCTACGATGATGGAAATATTCTGTCTCCAATACAGCAGCCACCAGCTGCCTATGACTATCGAGCACCTGGAATGTGGTTAGTGCAGCTGAGGAACTAAATATTTAATGTTATTTAATTTTAATTGACTTAAATAGCTGCAAGCATCTAATGGCACTGTATTGGGAAAATATAGCTTTAGAGCAACAATAAAATGAGAAATAGTAATATTCAGGCTATAATTTTAATCTGTGATCCTCATTCAAATAAAAAATGATTTTTAATTTACAGGGGAAAAGTAATTATACAAACATACCTTTAATATTCATTTCATCTTACAATTTTGTTACAAGGGAAGTACTATACCTTTAAAATGAGTCTATTAATCAAATAAACTCAACAAAGTGAGGAACGTGTCCATTTCCCCTTTATAACCAAACAGCCAGAATAGCGCTGGAATTCAACAAATTTTGTTGAAAAAACAAATATTCTCTTGCTTCTTACTTGCTACCGAAGCCATCACATATGAATGAAATATTCTGAACATTTATTATGTACCAGGTTCTGTCCCAAGAATGACAACAATATCATATATTAAATCACCACAACCATCTTATGAAACAGATATTGTGTGTATGTATGAAACACTAAAGCCAGTGTTTGTCTAAGGATTGTCCCTGGACCACTTCTACCAGAATTACCTGGAGAGTTTCTTGAGCTCCACAGAGCTATTCAACTCCCAAGTAATTCCTGTGCCCATTCATGGGTGAAACCATCGCACTACCCCACACTGCCCCTCTAGCGTTATACCAGAGATACTGTATAAACAATCTATCCTCAAAAAGCTGCATAGAAATCACATTTTTTAAAATCCAAACACTTTAATATAGCAACAAGTCTGAGTCTTACTGTGAATTATTTTCTGAAGTTATAATTATGTTTATAAAATGAATTACATGTTACGTGTAAGAATAGAGTATCTATCACATTTATAGAAAACAGGTACTAATTCCTTCTTTCTTTTGAGCTGCAACATACGAAAAATCTCATTTAACAAAGAAACTGATGCTTAAAGTCCGAAGTCCTGGGTTTAATTTCTAACTGTCACTTGCTAACTGGGAAGTGGAAAGGTCAATCAGACCAATCCCATTTTCTCAAATGTAAAAGAAGGTAATAATAAGTGTTAGTAATACCTCCTTCACACCTCTATCATGGGAATTCAATGCAAAACTTAAATGAATGCATTTTACCACTAGAAAACCACTGTATTTTTTTTTTTTAGATTTTTATTTTTTTATTTGAGAGAGACAGAGATAGCAAGAGAGAACATGAACGGGGAGGAGAGGGAGAAGCAGGGTCCCTGCTGAGTAGAGAGCCTGATGAGGGCTCAATCCCAGGACCCTGAGGATCATGACCTGAGCTAAAGGCAGATGCTTAACCGACTGAGCCATCCAGGTGCCCCTAAAAAGATTTATTTATTTATTTTAGAGAGAGTGAGGGCAGAGGATTAGAGGGAGGAGGAGAGAAAATCTCCACCAGACTCCCCACTGAGCGCAGAGCCAACACAGGACTCATCTCACAACCCTGAGATCATAACCTGAGCTGAAATCAAGAGTCAGACATTTAACCAACTGAGCCATCCAGGTGCCCTGAAAATCATTGTATTTTTAAAAGATTATTTAAACTCTACTCTACTAAACATCAGCAAAATACATTATACACCCAACTAAACATCAGCAAAATCAATTATACACCCAACTCAAAAATAATTTTCTAGGGGCACCTGGGTGGCTCAGTCGTTAAGCGTCTGCCTTCGGCTCAGGTCATGATCCCAGGGTCCTGGGATCGAGCCCCGCATCGGGCTCTCTGCTCCACGGGAAGCCTGCTTCTCCCTCTCCCACTCCCCCTGCTTGTGTTCCCTCTCTCGCTGTGTCTCTGTCAAATAAATAAATAAAATCTTTAAAAACAATAATAGGGGCGCCTGGGTGGCTCAGTCGTTAAGCGTCTGCCTTCGGCTCAGGTCATGATCCCGGGGTCCTGGGATCGAGCCCCGCATCGGGCTCCCTGCTCGGCGGGAAGCCTGCTTCTCCCTCTCCCACTCCTGCTGCTTGTGTTCCCTCTCCCGCTGTGTCTCTCTCTCTCTGTCAAATAAATAAAATCTTTAAAAAAAAAAATAAATAAAAATAAAAAATAAAAATAATAATTTTTTAATTACTTCCATATATATGGACTTATTACAACACATTTTAATTGTATTTATGTTTTGTTTTTCATCTTAGAATTGGATTGAACGTACCATATTTGGTCTATAACACATACTACTGCTATGAACTTAATTCTACAAATACTTGTTTTTTGCCATAAGCCAGAAAGCTGGGCATCCCTTAGGATCTAAAACTATTTGGGTCAGCTTTGCGCAGTGGCAGTATCGTAGCCAATGAGGCTTATCCGAGGCGCGATTATTGCTAATTAAAACTATTTGGGTCATAACAGTATGTCACTTTTTTTTTTTTAATTTATTTATTTGACAGAGAGAGACACAGCAAGAGAGGGAACACAAGCGGGGGAGAAGAGGGAGAAGCAGGCTCCCCGCAGAGCAGGGAGCTCGATCGGGGCTCAATCCCAGGACCCTGGGATCATGACCTGAGCCGAAGGCAGAAGCCCAACGACTGAGCCACCCAGGAAGGAGCCCCACAGTATGTCACTTTTAACCAAAATTAAAAGGTCTTAAAAATACTCTTTGTATGTATTAATTTTCCCCTAAAATATAGTTGGACTTCAATGCTACAAACACAAAATATCTAAATAGTTATAAAACTATAGGTTTACTACAGGGGTACCTGGCTGGTTCAGTTGGTAGAGCATGTGGCTCTTGATCTCAGGGCCATGAGTTCAAGCCCCACGTTGGGCGTGGAGCCTACTTAAAAAACAAAACAAACAAAAAACACTATAGGTTTATTGTATAATTTGTTGTTGTACCTTGTGAAATGGGTCATGAGATAATTAAAAGAAAAAAACCTGAATAATCTGCTAGCATTCTAAAAAAGGCACATTCTAAAAGAAACTAATTCTTAAAATATGCTAAGTTTATTTTAGCAATGCATTTATTACTCATGTCACATATAGACAGAAAATCAGAGAGAGGGAAATACATTTGTAAAATTTCACCATAATTAGTTTTTTATGAATTATATATCTTATAAAGGAGTAGCAAGGACTTTATCTAATTGTGCAAACGGCTGAAAATAATAGATATAGCAAATTATTTGCTGATCAGCTATTATATTTTTAGGAGAGTCTAAGGTTTTTGACATTTGAACATTAACTGATTATATGTAGTAAAGTATTTGCTTTGGTACTTGCCCCTGTGTTCAAGTTCTATCTCATGAAGTAGTTAAGCCTACCCAAAATCAAGTTTATAACTTGTTAAATACTTCTAAGGAGGTATTATATTTCTAAAATTGCCACTAGAGGGGCACCTGGGTGGCTCAGTGAGTTAAGCGTCTGCCTTTGGCTCAGGTCATGGTCCCAGGGTCCTGGGATCGACCCCCACATCAGGCTGTCTGCTCAGTGGTGAGTCTGCATCTCCCTCTCCCTCTGTGATCTTTCTTGCTTTCACTCTCTCTCAAGTAAATAAATTCTTTTTAAAAATAATCAATAAGTAAGTAAATAATAAAAATTGCCACTAGAAATGTTTACATACACATGGGTAACTAAAATCTCATAACACCATAATCCTTAGATTCAATGCTTCCTTAGAATTTCTACACATACATAATGAAATAACATCTGATTGCATGAGATTTTATGAATATAATATAGTTTATTTCTAAGATGGATAGGTAGAGTTTGAGCAACAAAATGTTGTGATTAAATTCTCATCAGGCGGGGTGCCTGGGTGGCTCAGTCGTTAAGCGTCTGCCTTTGGCTCAGGTCATGAACCCAGGGTCCTGCCCCGCATCAGGCTCCCTGCTCAGCGGGAAGCCTGCTTCTCCCTCTCCCATGCCCCTGCTTGTGTTCCCTCTCTCGCTGTCTCTCTCTGTCAAATAAATAAATAAAATCTTTAAAAAAAAAAGATAAATTCTCATCAGGGATAAAATTTTCTTTACAAGTCCATTTTGGGGGCTTTGTCTTGGATAACAATCTTGAGCATCTGGATAATGAACATTCCAAAATAATTTAAAGCCCATCCAAAAAACAAAGTGGGGGGGGATCAAAGAAGAGGAGAGAACACTTCCTACCTCATCAATAGGCCAGCATTATCCTGATACTCAAACCAGACAAAATACACCATTAGAAAACTATAGACTAATATCTTTTATAAATATAGATGCAATAGACACAAACTGAATCCAACAGCATATCAAAAGGATCATACACCATGACCAAGTAGGACTTATCCCAGAAATGCAAGAGTAGTTCAACATACAAAAGAATCAATGTAACATATTGTTAATATGAAGGGAAAATACATAATTTTCTCAATTGACACAGAAAAAGCATTTGACAAAATTCAAAACCCTCTCTTGGTAAAAATACTCAGAAAACTAGGAATACAAAAGAACTTCTCAACATCAAAAGTGTTTATGAAGAACCCACAGCTATCATACTCAATAGTGAAAGACAGAAAGCTTTCCCCCTAAGATCAGGAACAAGACAAGTATGACCATGTTCACCACTGTTTCAACACTGTACTGGAAATTCTAGCCAGAGCAATTAGGTAAGAAAATGAAATAAAGGCATCTGAACTGAAAAAGGAGTAAGTAAAACTACCTCTATGCACACAAAACATGATCCTATACATTAAAAAAAAAATCCCAAAAAGACCCCTCCCCCAAAAAGACTAGAGCTAATAAACTCAGCAAAGTTGTAGGGTACAAGATCAATATGCACAGATCAGTATGGATTCTACACACCAGGAATGGAAAATTTAAAAAGGAATTCAAAAAACAATTTCATTTATAATAGCATCCATAAAAAATCTAGGAATAAATAAATGAGGTGAAAAAATTTGTATCTTGAACAATACAAAACATGGCTAAAAGAAATTATTGCTATTGTTTTTTAAGCAGGCTCCATGTCCAACGTGAGGCTTGAACTCATGAGCCTGAGATCAAGAGTCATACGTCCTCCTGACTGAGCCAGCCAAGTGCCCCTTCACTGCTGAAAGAAATTAAATGAAAAGACTTCCTGTGTTCATAAACTGGAACACTTAATATTGTAAGATGGTAAAACTATCCAAAGTGATCTAGTTTCAAATGCAATCCCTAACCTTTATTCAGAGAAAGCCAATTCTCGAGTTCATATGGAATTGCAAGGGAACTCAAGTAGCCAAAACAATAATGAAAAAGAACAAAGCTGGGGGACTCATATTTTCTGTTTTTAAAACTTACCACAAAGCTACCTTAATCAAAATAGTGAGGTACTGGTATAAGAGAGTATACATAACATAGATAAATGTTATAAAATTTGAGTCCAGAAATAAAATTGTGCATCTATGATCAACAGATCTTCAGCAAGAATGCTAAGACCATTCATTGGAGAAAGAATAGTCTCTTCAACAAATGGTTTGTTTTTTTTTTAAGATTTTATTTATTTATTTGTCAGAGAGAGAGAGACAGCGAGAGAGGGAACACAAGCACGGGGAGTGAGATGGGAGGGGGAGAAGCAGGCTTCCCGCTGAGCAGGGAGCCTGATGAGGGGCTCGATCCCAGGACCCTGGGATCATGACCTGAGCCGAAGGCAGACGCTTAACGACTGAGCCACCCAGGCACCCTTCAACAAATGGTTCCAAGACAACTGAAGATCAACATGCAAAAGAAAAAGGATGCCTGGGTGGCTCAGTCAGCTGAGCAGCCAACTCTGGATTTAGGCTCAGGTCATGGTCTTGGGGTGATGGGGTCAAGCCCTGCATCAAGCTCCATGCTGGGAATGGAGCCTGTTTGGGAATCTCTCCCCCTCTCTCTGTCCCTCCCCCACTCACATGTACGTATTCCCTCTCTCAAAAACAAACACCAGGTGGGCACCTGGGTGGCTCAGTTGGTTAAGCGACTGCCTTCGGCTCAGGTCGTGATCCTGGAGTCCCAGGATCAAGTCCCACATCGGGCTCCCTGCTCAGCAGGGGGTCTGCTTCTCCCTCTGACCCTCTTCCCTCTTGTGCTCCCTATCTCTCATTCTCTCTCTCTCAAATAAATAAAAATAAAATCTTTAAAAAAAAAACAAAACACCAGGCAAAACAATGAAGTTAGACCCTACTTCACACAGTATATAAAAACTAATCAAACTGAGCCAACAACCTAAATATAAGAACTGTAAAATTCTTTAGAAGAAAACAGAGGTAAATCTTCATGACCTTGAATTTGGAAATGGATTCTTAGATATGACACCAGAAGTATGAGCAAAAAAGGAAAAAACAGGTAAATTTGACTTTATCGGGGCACCTGGGTGGCTCAGTCGTTAAGCGTCTGCCTTCGGCTCAGGTCGTGGTCCCAGGGTCCTGGGATCGAGCCCCGCATCGGGCTCCCTGCTCCGCAGGCAGGCCTGCTTCTCCCTCTCCCACTCCCTCTGCTTGTGTTCCCTCTCTCGCTGTGTCTCTCTCTGTCAAATAAATAAATAAAATCTTTAAAAAAAAAAAATTTGACTTTATCAAAATTTAAAACTGTGTGTATCAAAGGACCACATCAAGAAAGTAAAAAGACAACTATAGAATGGGAGAAAATATTGGCAAATCATATATTTGATTAAGGGTCTAGTATCTGGATATATGAGTAACTCTTACACAATAAAAAGGCAGACAACTCAACTAAAAAACAGGCAAAGGACTTGAAGATACTTCTCCAAAGAACGTATGCAAATGGCCAATAAGCACATGAAAAGATGCTCAACATTCTTAGTCACTGGGAAATGCAGTTCAGAACCACAATAAGATACTATTCCATGCCCATTAGGCTGGCTATTATTTAAAAACTAAAAAGTGCTGGTAAGAATGTGGAGAAATTGGAACCCCTTATACATTGCTAGTGGGAATATAAAATGGTTCGGCCACTATGGAAAACAGTTTGGCAGTCCCTCAAAAGTTAAGCATACAATCATCATTATCATATGACCCAGCAATCTCACTCCAAGATATATACCCAAAAGAAATGAAAACAGGTACATGGATATTCATACCAGGAATATATGCAATAGCCAAAAGATGGAAACAACCCAATGTCCATCAGTAGATGAAAGGATAAATGAACTGTGCAATAGACATGCAGTGGAATATTATTCAGCCATAAAAAATGAAGTAGATGCATGCTAAAATCTGGATGTACCTCAAAAACATGTTAAGTGAAAGAAACCAGGCATATAAGGTCACACTGTATGATTCCATTTATTTATTTATTTTTAAAGATGTAGCCTTGTTTTTGTTTTTAAGTAAACTATGCCCAACATGGGGCTTGAACTCATGAACCTAAGATCAAGAGTTGCATGCTCTACTGACTGAGCCCGCCAGGCATCCCACTATATGATTCCATTTAAATGAAATATCCAGAATAGATAAATCCACAGTGATAGAAAGTTAACTGGTGGTTGGTAGAGTGGGAGGGAATTCACTGCTTAATAGGTACAGGGTTTCCTTTTAGGGTAATGAAAATGGTTTGAACTAGATAGAGGTGGTGCTGTGAATGTACTAAATGTCACTGAATTGTTTAAAGTGGTGAATTTTCTGTTATGTGAATTTCAGTTCAAAAAAGTTTTTTTAAAAGATCAGATACGCTCAATTAAAATCAAGTACAGAATTTTAAAACCTTACTTTTTAAACATTTAAATATATCAAATTCATTTCATTTGAAAAAGTCTAAGGAAAAAAATGAGCCAGAAATAGATGGATCTAGCCAGGAGTTAATATTTCCTATTTCCCAATACCTATACTTAGGTCAAGATCTTGTACAGTTAGACAATATCTGGAAATACCAATTCTCTGAACATAACTGAATAACACAGAATAGGCAAAAATGTGTTTGTGTAATGAAAAATATATGTCAGAGTCAAAGTTATAATAAATGTCCCAACAAAAAAGAAATTTGTCTTCTTTATGAGCTTTTTTTTTTCTTATTCCATGCATATTTTTAATGAGTTAAGTGAATTGGTTATCCAATTCAAAGTAGGTTAAAAGATGACAAATTAAAGGAAAAAGGGGCTTAGTAAATAGCATGTTGGCAGCAGCAGGATGATGGGTAATATTTTCTCCAGCAAGAGACAGCACATACATACCAACCAAAAATCCTTTAAAGAGAAGTTATAAAGAATTATAAAAGTACTGTAGTCTGGAATTATTTATCAAAGGAAAAAATAACTTGGAAACATTAGTCATGTATTTAATGACAACCACGGTTGTTCTTTTAAGAGGAATCGAGAAGTTTATAAATCCTCCCAAAGACTGGCATTAAAAATAGTTGTTTGGGGGGCCCCTGGGTGGCTCAGTCGGTTGGGCAGCTCTTTCCATTTCGGCTCAGGTAACGATCTCAGGGTCTTAGGATGGAGCCCTGTGCCAGTCTGCCAGTCCCCGTGTTCAGCAGGGAGTCTCCTTGAGGATTCTCTTTGCCACCACACCCCCCTCTGGCTCCCTGCTCATGCTCTCTCCCTCTCTCTCCCTCTCTTTCTCAAATAAGTAAATAAGTCTTAAAAAAAAAAAAAGTTGTTTGGACAAAAGAATAAGTCTTGGTTTTTAGGCAAAGTACAAAGATTGCTTCATTTCCCAAAAGTGATTAGAAAAATAACTTATTGTATATACAACTTCACAGTACTTTAGCCAATTAATTGCGGTTTCATTACTTCACTTTTAAGTTCAACCACATTTTCCAAAGCCATGACGGAGATTTCAACTTTTGCTGTTTTGGTACCTGCTCTTACTTAGAATTTCTCTAAGGGGCTCCGCCTGCAATTCCCATAGCAGCCTCTAGCGCCGTGTAACGCCAAGAGCTCTAGACTGACGTCGCAAGGCTCCACCTCTTAATCCTGGCTCCGTCCCTGACCCGCTCCTGAGTTGGTCTCTGCCTGAGCCTGTTTCTTCATAGGGAAAAGAACATGTACTCTGCCTTCTTAAGAAAGTTGTGGTTAACTTTGTAAGTTATCACTGTGCTGATAAAAGTTAAAAGCACTCTTGGTATAGTTGCTCTGAGTACGTTAACTCAGCAGATAGGATTTCTCCAGGTGTGACTGAGAAAATAGAACAAAACTTGAGTCAAGCATGCTTCTTCCTTGAAAATATGACCAAGTAATAGTCAAATTTCTTCCTTTATCTTTTTTATTTTTTTTATACTTATCTTTTTTAAAAGATTTATTTGAGAGAGAGAGAGAGTGCAAGTAAGAGTGGGGGGGAGGGGCAGAGGGAGAGGGACAGACCAGAAGCAGGGCTCAATCCCACAACCCTGAGATCATGACCTGAGCCAAAGGCAGACACTTTAACCAGCTGAGCCACCCAGGCCCCCTTCTTCCTTTATTTAAAGTTAAGATACACTAGGACCTTTTCTCAAAAGAAATATAAAAACCTTGGTACAGACAAGCCCCATGTGCCTTAAATCTCAACTATTATTAACTGATTGTTTCTTGGTCTAGGATACTTTCCCAGAATCATGTGTCTTCTTTTGAGTCCAAATCTTCTGGGTTATGCATGTGCTCTTATTTATAGGCTTGGTTTAATTGTAATAAAAATTTCCCCATAAACCAGTCTTTAATTACTGGCTTTTGGTTCATGCCTCCCACCGCTCCTTATCTAACTTCCCAGTACCTTTCTCAGATAAGAAACTTTACTTCCACGTGGCTTCTCTTTCTCCACAGCTCCGCCTCCTCTCACTGGTGACACAGCAAGCTGACCTGACCTGTGGGAAACTCATTCCAGTAAAAGTCTCTAAACCACTGAATCTTCTAATATCTTCTAGATCAATGCTCAATTACCACTGAACAGATTTTTGTGAAACTTCTCCACTGTCAGATACTTTTACCCTCACCCTTTCTTTCCTATCTTGTTCTGAACATGTAATTTTCATAAAGTTATTCAATAATTTCTTCATAGCTATTTAAAAGTTTCCACAGCTACTCCCCTAAAATGATACAGAGACTGGTGCCTGCTGTGTAAACTACAGTAAAAACAAAAGTTACACTTACAAAACTTGCCTTCTTTTCAGACACAATATGGCTGGCTTCCTTTAAATGAACTAATATTTACCCAGAGAACAAGGTGATTTGATAATTAAGCTTTTTGTTCAGAGGGAAAGACAGTTTACAAATTTTTGAGCTTGGGTAAAAGGTGTCCCCCAAATCACAGTCATCTAAAGAGACACAAGCTATTACAAGCAGGTCCACATCTTGTCAGAATGTAAACCCTTTCCTAATCCCCCAGTCATTTCTTGTCTAATTATTTTAAGAGTCTTTTAGTTGTACTATTTTTAAAGCAGAGCAAAGGGACACACGATTTAGCTGGAAGGTTTTTTAAGCCACTGATGCACTGAGTTTGATAAAAGTTAATCCCATATAAAATTGCAACTATAATTTTATCCTGATGCTTTTCTTAGACTAGGCAGAAGTCAGAAGACTTTTCATCAGGAAAGTGATGAGAGGAGATAGATCTAGATAAAGCCTATCCGAGGCAGAGATCATCTAACAAGGGTAGTTAACAAGTATTAACCTAATTCAAGCCCAAAGCTTACTTCTCCACCGAGTGTGCCATAAATGAAGCATTGTACCTCTTCCTTTTGACAGAGAGTATGGTGGTCACGGTGCCTTAAGCAGATAGTGTTTTTTCCCTTGTCTGTTTAATTTTGATCCATTCTCTTCTGTCCTTGGTCAAATAACATTTTATGTATTTTATTTCATCACTATACCCGAGCACATATGAGGACTAAGAAAACAACAATCAAAAGTACATTTTGGTCTTCTCATTACATTCAAACTTTTATTAAACTGAAGTCCATGTAACTGAACTCCTCAAATGGCCAGATCTTTGTTGTTGTTGCAGCATTTAACTTCTAGGAAAAGAGTCAAATGATAAGCTAATTTCAGGGATATATTGAAAGAAAGTCCAAGGCGTGAAATGGAATCACTACTTACATAGATGAGCTCTCATATATTTTCTATTTACTATCCTGGACAATAAGATGCGATGAAGAATACAGTGATCCCCAAACACAGTAAGCTCATTCTTCAAAAAATATGTTATATTGTGGGGCGCCTGGCTGGCTCAGTCAGAAGGGCATGCGACTCTTGATCTCAGGGTCCTGAGTTTGAGCCCCACGTTGGGTGCCGAGTTTACAAAAAGTAAACAAACTTTAAAAAAATATATATTATACTGTACTTTCTAAGAAAAATGAACTGTCTTTTTTAAAGATTTTATTTATTTATTTGAGAGAGAGAGAGAGAGAGCATGAGCAGAAGAGGGAGAGGCAGAGGGAGAGGGAGAAGCAGATTCCCCGCTAAGGCGGGAGCCCAATGTGGGGTTCGATCCCAGGACCTCATGACCTGAGCTGAAAGCAGACACTTAACCAACTGAGCCACCCAGGTGCCCTGGGAATTCAATTTTAGAACTATAAATGATTATGGGCCTAAATACATTTTAATGAAGAATCAAATCAATGTTCATTTCTATTGCCTGAAAGAATATTACCCAACTATTTTCCACTACCTTAAAAATAATAAAAATACAATAGTTCCACTGTTCTTAAATTAGTATTACCATGAAAGATCTGAAGACTACAAAATCAAGAAAATTGTTCTTGTGGTTAAAATCCTAAACAGATACACGTGAATAAACTCCAAAGAGTTCTTAAAAACTATACTTGTTTTCTTCATTAATCGAAGTTCAAAACTCATGCTTTCATCATACATGAAATAACTGTTTTTTCCACATATTTTACAAGGTGATTTTCTAGTTACAGCAAATACTTCTTCCATATACACAAAAGCTCCAAGAGCAAAACTGTTTCCTTTTTTAATATAGAAAATGATTTTTTCCCTTTTTTATTTATAAGGTTCCCCTTAACAAAGGCCACACTTAAGGATTTAGTCGATTTCCTTTTAAACTAAGTTCTTCATTGAGGACCAAGGCACAGAGGGTACCTAACTAAGTAATGGTGCGCAACTCAGAAATATACACTCAATATTTTTAAATTGTTTAAATACCATAATGCCAGGGCGCCTGGGTGACTCAGTCGTTAAGCGTCTGCCTTCGGCTCAGGTCATGATCCCAGGGTCCTGGGATTGAGCCCCACATCGGGCTCCCTGCTCAGCAGGAGGCCTGCTTCTCCCTCTCCCACTCCCCCTGCTTGTGTTCCCTCTCGCTGTCTCTGTCAAATAAATAAATAAATAAATCTTTAAAATAAATAAATAAATAAATACCATAATGCCAGTTACATTTTATTCTGAGAAGTGCTATTTAATATGCATAAAATAAGATACTTTTGTTATTGCAGAAGAGAATGATCTGGCTATAAATATGTATGTGCTACTAGGATAATAGGAGTTATCCTCTATTCAATTTATCCCATATCCAATTATTCTATATTCAAGAAATATAAAAGTCTTAATGGAAAAACAGACAGTAAAGATAATCATGACTTGCAGAAGAGTAAAAATGGAGTAAAATGGAGTAAAATGGAGTAACAATTTACAGCGGCCCCTTCCTCATGCTCGGAATTCACAAACAGCCGAGTGGAAACGCTTGGGTGGTGTGAAATGCTGTGAACAGTTGGAAACATCCCTGCATGCATGGTGGCTAAATCACAGTGATTCAGCTCCAACCACGAATGCAGCAAGCACTGCAATGGGCCCACTGCTTCTACCACTTTTTCTTGTTTGGATGCAGAATCAGACTCTAGAAACCCCCAAGTTCAAACAACAGCAGTGCAAGGAGCTACTGCTTTGGAAAATCTCTCAGCAGAGAATTCCCCCGGGGTCCATTTCATCAGCCTGATGCTTGCAGCTCTGCCAGGCAACAGGCTCATGGAAGGCTCCCTATCAAACAGCTCTGCCCTCAGCACTTCAGGCATTCCCCATGGTGTCCTGCTGGCCTAATTATGATTTATGTTTGCTCCCAGGCTTATCTTTCTGTGCCTGCAACTTCAAAAACATATTTTAAGCAAAATAATAAATTGTAGTAATTAAAATAAATGATAACAAATATCTCAAGAGTATTTAAAACAATCTGCATCAGATTTGGGAGGCTGCACTGCGCCAAGCTGTCCTTAGAGGCACAAACTCCAGGGCAGGCCACCTGTCACTTGCCCAGAGTTACACACTGGGAAGAAAGCTGCTCTGATCAAAGAGGACCCAGAACTACTCCAGTTGTGCTTTCTGCCCTGGAAGCATGAGCAAAGTTCCTTCACACCTGTGTTACCCATCTGTAAAGTGGAGAGGAGTGTAATAGTGCCTCCCTCACAGGATTGCTGGGGACCAAAATTAGCAAAAATATTCAAAGCAATTAAAAAAATGTCTCACACAAAATAAGTGCTCAAGTAATATTAGCTCCTATTATCACAGTTTTCAAGTCCCTCCCTAAATGGCATAAAATTTCATATTACACCTTCTTTAGTATAGGAAATTCTATACTTAACTATTTCCTTCACTAACCAGGTTTCGTTTTTGGTAACTTTTCTTTTTCTTTCTTTCCTTTTAAAATAAATTATTAGATATAATTTTTAAAAACTTTTAAATAAATTATTTTTTTTAAGATTTAATTAATTTGCCAGAGAGAGAGAGAGAGAGTGCGGGGGAGAGAGCGTGAGAGCACAAGCAGGGGGAGTGGGAGAGGGAGAAGCAGGCTCCCCGCTGAGCAAGGAGCCCGATATGGGGCTCGATCCCAGGACCCTTTGATCACGACCTGAGCCGAAGGCAGACGTTTAACCCACTGAGCCACCCAGGCACCCCTATTTCCTTTTAAAATAATTAGAAAATACCAACACTTAGGGCGCCTGGGTGGCTCAGCTGGTTAAGCATCTGCCTTTGGCCCAGGTCAGGATCCTGGGGTCCTGGGATCTAGCCCTGTACTGGACTCCCTGCTCGGCAGGAAGCCTGCTTCTCTCTCTCTCTCTCTACCCCCCTCGGCTGCTCCTTCTGTCACTCCCACTGCTTGTGCTCTCACTCTCTCAAATAAATAAATAAATAAATAAATAAAATCTTTAAAAAAAAAAAAAAGAAAATACCAACACGGATTGCTTTTCTTTAGGAAAATGACAATGGCTCAATGGAAAAGCAGTGTGGTGTTGAGGGAAAAATGCTAAACCAGGAGCAAAGACCTGAATTCTAGTTGGGGGCTGTCAATGCTAGTTGCCCCAGCCAGGGACTGAGACTAGAGTAGTGTACAGTGAAGTCTGCATTCTAGTAGTCGGTGGCATATTATACAAATACTGTATAATTTTAGATGCAGTCATTATTAAACATGATTCATTTTTCTTTATGTTATCATACTGTAATATAGAATTTATGTGGGGGTGCCTGGGTGGCTCAGTAGTTAAGTGTCTGCCTTCAGCTCAGGTCATGATTCCAGGGTCCTGGGATCGAGCCCCGCATCGGGCTCCCTGCTCCGTGGGAGGCCTGCTTCTCCCTCTCCCACTCCCCCTGCTTGTATTCCCTCTCTCGCTGTGTCTCTCTCTGTCAAATAAAGAAATAAAATCTTAAAAAAAAAAAATAAAATCTTAAAAAAAAATATAGAATTTGTGTTCCTTTCCTTACATTGTCATTCTAACATAAATTTGACTTCAAAACAGGTACCAGTCATAAAACTAAAGACAAGTCAAATATGTACTTCTCTAAATATTACCTTTTGTGCAAAATAGGAGTGAATGAGAATTAAGGTTATTTTCTAGATAATTCACACCAAACTCTGGGAGGAAGACAAAGGATGTTATAATGGATATCTTAACTCTCAGAGGGGTAACTCCAAACTTAATTGGCTGATATGACTTAACATATTAACACCTCAAGTCATATTTCTCCAATCCATTTTCTCCTCAGTAAATTGTTTCAACTAATGTGAATTTATATGATGAAAAGGAAAAATGGAAATGACTAAAGAAAAATAACTCTACATTAAAAAACAGTTGTTGGGGCACCTGGGTGGCTCAGTTGTTGAGCGTCTGCCTTCAGCTCAGGTCATTGTCCCAGAGTCCTGGGATCGAGTCCCGCATCGGGATTCCTGTTCAGAGGAAAGCCTGCTTCTCCCGCTCCCACTCCCACTCCCTCTGCTTGTGTTCCCTCTCTCACTGTGTCTCTCTCCGTCAAATAAATAAATAAATAAATAAATAAATCTTTCAAAAAAAAAAAGAAAGTGGTATGAGGAGGGCCTGGGTGGTTCAGTTGGTTAAGCGTCCGACTCACGACCTCAGCTCAGGTCTTGATCTCAGGGTCAGGAGTTCAAGTCCCGTGTTGGGCTCCACACTGGGCGTGGAGCTACTTTAAAAAAAAAAAAAAAAGGTGATACGAACAAAGGGCTTGTTAATAGAAAAAAAAAAACAACCTACAATGCAGGATGTGTTTCTGACAAGAAGAATGAAATACAGGGCTCAACAACTGGCCAGTGAATTTGGTTAATGCATAAATATGAGTCATCCATTCGTTCATTGAAAAATTGTCACACACCATGGCTTAGGTGGGCACAAAGGTGCTGTCTGGTAAGGAAGACTGATGTGGATCAGAGGTGTAATGAAGAAACTCCCACTCACAACCTCCTCCCTTTCCTCCTTGAAAGGAGCTTTTCCCTCAAGAGCAAGATGTCCCTGGAGCGCCTGGCTGGCTCAGTTGGCAGAGCATGTGACTCTTGATCTTGGGGTTGTAAGTTCAAGCCCCATGTTGGGTGTAGAGATTACCTAAAAATAAAACCTTCAAAAAAAAAAAAAAAAAAGAGTAAGATGTCCCAGTGAGGACACGAATACCTCAAACATCCTTTCCTGAGATCTGAAGACAAAGACCATTCAAAAAGGACATTTGTGGGTGCAGGTGGGGGGGAATATACTTAAGAGGTAAATTATTCTCCCAAAGATACAAAGGTCTTGAATTGTTCACAAATATTCTATCCTACCAGCACCTTCCTGTGGAGAAAGAAAGATCAGAGAAGGTTAAACTGAGGGGCGCCTGGGTGGCTCAGTCAGTTCTATATCTTTGTCAAATAAATAAAATCTTTAAAAAAAAAAAAGAAGGAAAAGAAAGGTTAAGCTGAGAGCAGGGGAAAGACTGCCTCATCTTTAAGAGTCTTCTAGGCCCACAGCCTGGCTCATAAATGAATTGGCAGAGGGGGTATCCACAAACCACCTGAAATTCTACGCAAAATTCTGCATTTCTGTCAGATTCTAAAGGGGTCCATGATCCCTATAACTTTAAAAGTCAAAGGTCAAGCATTAGTCTGACAGATACAAACTCAAATTCTGACTCTTCTGCTTATTAGCTGTGTGATCACCCAGATTAGCGGAGCAAATCACCCAATTTTTCAGTACTTCTGTTTCCACATTTTAAAATGGGAAAGTAATGCCTAATTCTACGTGAGGATTAAATGTGATAAGGCATATTAAGTTTCCAGCACAATAATGTTCATCCACCCAGAAGGACGGCAGCAGAAAGCCACTAAAACTTTTAGTATTATAAGGAATGAAATCTGAAACTTTATACATCAAAGGCAATGACAGAACTTAGTGAGATCGCCAAAACACCATCAGTTCCCTACGTCCACCATTTTGAAACTCACAAACCTCCACACATGAATAAATTCATGCTTAATTCCATATGGTGATGAGACTACACGACTGTGGCAGATTGTTGGTGAGAGAGACTCAAGGACCTTCCTAATGTCTCTGAAGTGGAAAATTCAATACTGGGAGAAAAACATCTCCCACTATTAGCCCTTTTATTAGAAATTAAGTGATAGCTGAAATTCTGTAATAACTTGTGTGATGTTACTTATATTAAAATGCATAACATTTACATGTTTGTATTTATAATTCCTCTACTTGTATAGCTGGTTTTTTTTTTTTTAATTTTGTTTTTTTAGTAATCTCTACACCCAACATGGGGCTCAAACCCACGACCCCAAAATCAAGAGTCACATGTTCTTCCAACTGAGCCAGCCAGGCACCTCTATATGGCTAGTTCTTAATTATCTAGATCAAATGAAAAAAGTAACAGAAAATCTGAGGCACTTAAAAGTGGCTCAGTCTATTAAGCAACAGACTCTTGATTTCAGCCTGGGTCACGATCTCAGGGTCCCCAAGATTCTCTTTCTCCCTCTGCCACCCCCCCACTAACTCACATTCTCTTTAAAATAATCTAGAAAAAAAAAAAAGTAACAGAAAACCTAAAAATCAAGAAAAATCCTTGCTCGTTTTAATCAGTTTTTGACTTTGGAAAGTTTTATCTAGGTGGAGAGGCCAATCTAAAATTTACATTTGCTTCAGATGGTCCAATAGATCTAACTAAAGATATTTACTGATACTTGTCTATACAACAATTTTATCTGATTTATAACCTACCTACCTGAATAAATAAATATCCAGCCCAAAAGACTGAAAAGTATGCAGGTATTATACTTTTTTACCTTACACATATTTCAGTTTATTTTTAGAGTCCAACTGAAAACAGCTAGTGCAGAAGGAAATACGCATGAAATTCTTGAGGTCTACTCAGATAACAGTCAAGATAAGGTCAGTGGATATTTGGAATACCTAAGACACTAATTTAAAATAAAACACTCTGATGGTCAAGAACACTTTCTAAAGTTGTGCTTGAGAGTAATGGTTTGCATTATATGCTTGATCCCTCTCTATACCAACAAATCCCTTAGCCAAAAAGTTTCCCCATCAGCCAGAAAACATTACAGGAACACTCTGTTCAAAAGAAGTTGACATTCCCTTGATATAGCAATCTTACCTCAGGGAGTCCCTAAAGCCTGATCATTTCCTAAGTGTTTCACAAGAAGCCACAAAGTGAAAAAGAAATAAAATTCTCAAGAAAAAGGTACTTTTCTACCTGTGCTCAAAGGTTTGTAAATGTTCTCTCCAGGAAATAAAATCATATAGCAAATAAAGGCTGACTTAACTGAGCTGCTGCCTATACTTATCACTGTAAATTCAAAACAAGTTTAATTTTTAAACTAAGTAGACATTTATTCAGCAACATTGTTCTGTAAGGTAACAAGCCACTATTAGACACAGGTGACATAACGTCCTACTCTGATAGAGCTTACATTCTAAGGAATAAAAACTTATGTGTGATACACTTCAAATACAATTAAATTTTTTTTTCTGAAGATTTGTGATAAACCACCGCAGAGCAACCAAATATCAAAGCCTAATTATAATCTTAAAATGAGAGGCCACAGGAAGAACTTGCAAATTTTGCTTGATTTTTCACCTGATGGCTTAGTATTGATCTCAACTTTAAAACTGTAGTTATGTATGTACACCTTATGTAGTCAGTGAGGATCTCCCTTCCCCTATACACACACAAAACACTCAGAAATAGCTGAGTGTTATAAAACTAACACATAATATATCACAGCAAAAATATGAAAAAGTCATCTTCAAAAGAATTTCAGAAGGGGCTCCTGGCTGGCTCAGTTGGTAGAGCATGTGACTCTTGATCTCTGGGTCATGAGTTCAAGCCCCATGTTGGGGGTAGGGATTATCTAATAAATAAAATTTGTGTTTTTTTTTTTTTTAAAGGCCTCCAGGGTTGGGGCACCTGGCCGGTTCGTTCCCTAGGGTATGTGACTCTTGATCTCAGGTCCTCAATTTGAGCCCCATGTTGGGCATAGAGAGTACTTTAAAAAAAAAAAAAAGCTTCCAGGGTGTTTTAAGTTCCATTTCCTAACTGGACATTTAAAAATCCCACCAACCACATGTGAATTAAGGTATAAAGACTTTATGATAAAGGAAGGTACCCTATACAAGAAATAATAATTTGCAATTAATCTAATTAGAACCCATGACAACATGATAAAAATATGATTATCAAAAGTAATATAAGATTTAAAAAGAATGCTTGGGGCACTCAGTTGGTTAAGTGTCCGACTCTTGATCTCAGCTCAGGTCTTGATCTCGGGGTCATGAGTCCAAGCCCCGCATTGGTCTCCACGCTGGGCGTGAAGCCTATTTTAAAAAAAATAAAAAGAAAAAAGAAAAAGAAAAAGAATCCTTGAGAAAGACATACCCTAATCCAAAATTTCATAAAACTTCTTTTGTTTTTAATCATAGGTTGACAGCAAGAGGGAAGAAACAGGCTAATAGAGAAGTAAAAACGTACTAAAGTTCTGTTGTTTTTGAGGGGGAGGGCAAGAAGGCAGTGTCACTGTACAAATTAATTTCCAGTGGCATGAAAAACAGGTTCAAATATGACTGCTAAATTAAAATGGTACACTAAAATTTTAAGTTTAGTAATGTAAAAAGTGTGATTACCAGTGGCCACTATACTTGATTTTACTATAAGAACATTTTATGAATAAACACTGCTTTTTCCACTTAGAGAATAAAAAATATTTACAAAAGAATTAATCTGAAGAGAAGTTGGTCAGTTACCACAACATGGAAATGGGAGTCACAAATTACAACAGTAATGAAGAGTCACCCTCGCTGAGAGTTTCTCACATACCAAGCCCTCCGCTAAATGTTTTTCATCTAATACTGAATCCTCACAGCCACCATCAAGTAGATACTACTATTACCATTATCCCCAATCCACAGATGAAAAACAGTGGACTTGAAAAATTCCAATTCCAAATGTAATCAGACAAAATCACTTTTTAAAAAATGTTTTTATTGTAAAAGTTCCTTTTTCAGTCTCATGTTATCTTCTTGCAGACAAAAAAAAATCTCCATCTATGTGAACTGTTATAAATGAAGGAGAGATTGCATAAAGTGGACAGGATGGTTGATTTATGAATTATGTGACGGTGTGGTGTATCACTTGGACTGGATCACATAACTAATAGGTCACATAACTAATAAATGGCAGCACTGGAGTCCAAACTCAAGTTTTTCTGATTCAACTTGCAAATGTCTTAACCACTCTATTAAAGAGTCTTCTCAAGAGGCAAATAAAGGCAGTGCCCACCTAAGCATTGCCCAGAAAGGATACCCGGACTCAAAGGAACTTGTCTGGTTCTGGAGGCAGCACCATTCCCCTTATGAAGACAGGGAAGGTTTTCAGGGCAGTTTCATTCTCTGGTTCCATGCTCACCAAGCAACTTCTAGTTTGCACTGGCTCCCATGTGGCCTGCCTACAGGGGAACATGGCCTGGGCAGGGAACACACATACTAAGGGCCCTTGGTGGTTCCATATCTCATTGTAAATTACAAAACTGGCTTCCTGCTTTTATATATCCTTCTCAGTCAACTGGGGTAACGCATGTCTTACTCCCAAAGACAATAGGTTTTTGGGTTTATTTTTTTTTTTTAAGATTTTTTATTTGACAGAGAAAGAGAGAGTGCATGCACAAGTAGGCAGAGCGGCAGAAAGAGGGAAAAGCAGGCTCCCCACTGAGCAGGGACCTGGATGTGGGGCTCGATTCCAGGACCCTGGGATCATGACCTGAGCCGAAGGCAGACGCTTAACCAACTGAGCCACCTAGGCAACCCGATAATAGGTTTTTAAGCTGAACCCCTCACTCTAAACTGTGCTGATTCCATCAAGGTTATCCTGCCCCGTGGGAGTGGTTGTGCCCAGCTGACACCCTCTTGTCTCATCACCTCCATCAAAGCTCTGTAACATATACCTTCCAAACTGGAGAGTTTTCTAATTCCCCTTAAATTCTACAAAGGCTTTCACAACCTCTCTTGAAAATGTGTTATGAAACTCAGAATGAATGATATGCAGAGAATTTCAACAGCTCTGAGAGGCTGTTGCTATAATGAATAGCAATATTTTCCTGTGGGGTTAATGTTCCTCCATTTTAAAAGTCACTCTTCACAGCCCAAATATGGTGAATTTAGAAAAAGTTTCCTTTCTCCTTCTTGGTGTTCCGTTCTAGCTCCTTACTAAGGCTCAGCCTCCTCTATTCAACCCCAGGGGTCGGCTATGTCTTCTCTCTCTCTCCTAGACAGCCTCATGCCCTCTCCCAGCTTTGATGAGCTGACCTAGACTGATGATGCCCAAATCCCTACCCCGAGCTGAGCTCCAAGGCTGCACATGCCTCTGCCTGCGCAACATCTCCAACCCACATCTCTAACTGAGCACTTCCAGCACTGATCTCACCACACACCTCTCCCTATCCCCCTCAAACCTGCTCTTCCTTTTATGCTTCCTCTCCCAGTTACAAGCTCCACCATACTGGAAACCTGAGTATCAGCCTGGATCCTCTGGCTAGCCCTTCTCCACACTTGGCATGTAGGTCCTGAGTATCTCCCGATTCCAGCCACTTCTCTCCATCCCCATCCAGATCCAAGTGACTATCATCTGCACCACAACTACTCCTTTCTACTCATTCCCCAGAAGGCCCACTCGTCACAAAAACAATCACACCAAACCCCCTGTTTAAAATCCTTCACTAGGGGAGGGGTGCCTGGGAGGCTCAGTTGTTAAGTGTCTGCCTTTGGCTCAGTTCATGCTCTCGGGGTCCTGGGATGGAGCCCCACAATCAGGGGGAGCCTGCTTTTCCCTCTCCCTCTGTCTGCCACTCCCCCTGCTTGTGCTTGCTCTCTGTCAAATAAATAAAATCCTTTTAAAAAAAATAAAAAATAGGGGCACCTGGGTGGTTCAGTCGTTAAGCGTCTGCCTTCAGCTCAGGTCATGATCCCAGGGTCCTGGGATCAAGCCCCGCATCGGGATCCCTGCTCCGCAGGAAGCCTGCTTCTCCCTCTTCCAACTCCCCATGCTTGTGCTCCCTCTCTCGCTGTGTCTCTCTCTATCAAATAAATAAATAAAATCTTTTAAAAAAATAAAGAAAATAAAAAATAAAATCCTTCACTAATAGGGCACTTGGGTGGCTGAGTCGGAAGAGCATAAGACTCTTGATATCAGGGTTGTGAGTTCAAGCCCCATGTTGGGTGTGAAGATTACTTAAAAATAAATAAAATAATAAAATTAAAAAATAAAATAAAATAAAATCCTTCACTAACTTCCCTACTACTTTCATGACAAACTCAAACCCTTTAACAAAAACCCAGCATTATGTGGCCCTGTTCTCAGCCTTTCCTCTCCCTACCTGAGGCTCCAGGTAGAACACCTGCCTCATGTCTTTGGCCTACAGTTCCTTTGGTGCAACAGTCTTTCCAGCCTTCAGCAAGTCCACCCTGCACCATCCCTTTCCCCTCTGCTGCCTCTCCCTATTGTCCATAGCACCCTCTACTTTCCCTATCATAGCACGGATCAGCCTATTTTCTTACTGGTATCAACACTAGCATGAGCTCCTACTACATATGTCCTTGGCACCTAACAGGTCTTTAATATCAAATAATCAAATGATTCTGAATAGTCACCAGGGCACAGTTTATCTATTCCTAACTTTTTATGAACTACAACAATGGGATTTCCAGTTAGGAATATAACCTGGGCATTTACAGGGAATAACCAGTTTCTCCATCTTTCTCTTACCCCAGAACCAAGCAGCCAAAGACAGGAAGAGCCCTTTTATTCACAGGCCTTACATAGCATTTTAAATTTAAGACATTATGTGGATCCCTGAGGACTCTACAACTTCCTACAGACGAGATTACAGGTTTTCCAGGGCAAACTTCCCTATGATAACTGTAAAAGACTATTGCTACAGCTTTAGTGTTGGGGCACCTAGCTGGCTCAGTCGGAAGAGCATGAGACACTTGATCTTGGAGTTGTGGGTTCAAGCCTCACAATGGCTATAGAGATTACTAAAAAAAATAACTTAAAAAAAAGGACAAAGTTAAAAAAAAAGGGGGGAGCTGGCTTTACATGCACTTTAAATCACACAACCACTCTTGAGCATTAGGCACCACTGTTATCCCCATGGTTCAGATGAGGGAACTAGATCCCAGAGAGTCACATAACTCATCCAAGGTTAAACAACCAGTTGGTGAAGAAACCAGAATTCAAAAAGGAATGTTGAATGAATGAATGAAATCAGTAAACTGTACTAGGTCAGGAGGATGCATTTGGGATTCTATTAGAAAAGGGGAACTTGGGGGGCTCCTGGGTGGTTCATTTGGTTAAACGTCTGCCTGCAGCTCAGGTCATGATCTCAGGATCCTGGAATCAAGCCCGGGATCATGCTCACTGCTCAGCAAGGAGTCTGCTTCCCCCTCTCCCTCTGCCCCTCCCCCCCTGCTCATGCTCGCTCTCTCTCTCTCTCAAATAAATAAATAAAATCTTAGAAAAGGAAAAAGGAACCTGGACAATCCTAAACGCATTACTATTTGATTTTGTATTACATTTTAAGGGAATAAATATAAGCATTTTAAAACTCAGCACTACTAGTGATCTTATGGGGCACACCCAAAGAAAGACCTCTTGCTCTGTATCTATTCCTTTTTCACAGGGAGGGGGGCTTGCAGACTTAGACATCATGGCCAGCGACATACTTGGAGAACACAGAGCCAGCATGCATTAAAATGTCTGGGAAGGAAGAAGGCACGAAGCCAGGCTAGAGAAGCCTGCAGCCTTTTTTGGGGCGGGGGGGGGGGGCTCACCTCCCGGAGCTCCAGTCTTTGGGCCACAGCTTCCAGGCTCTCCTGGCCAGTGCTCTCCACAGACAGCGTGAACTCCACAAATTCATTATTGAGCAGCTGGATGCGGGCAACCAGGCAGCTCTTGCTGGACACCGTGTAGCGCCGGGTGCGTTTTAGTTTCAATCCAAATGGCAGTGGCATCTTCTCGTCCCTTCGAGCGTGGCGGAGAGGTTAAAGAGGGAAAAGCACCGCTACCAACGCGGAGGTGGTGACGGCGGGAGAAAGCGATCCTCTCCCGACGGGAGGAGTACTGCACAGTCTCCGGCCGCTCACCCAGCAGCGGCTGCCGCCATCAAAAAGCAACTGAGTCCCCAAAGGCCGGGTGAAGGGAGCATCCACGCCAGTGCTGAGGAAAGAGGAATACCAGTTACAGGGGCAATAGCAAGTTCTGAACGGAGTTTTTATTTTTATCCTCTCCCCCCACCCCCGGCCGCCTCTGAGTTTTTTTAAAAATAAAAGTCATGAAAGCTGTATCCAAAGAATAAGCTTTCCCTGTCTCCTGGAAAAAGAAGGCCTGAACAGCCATCTGGGAGGCAGTGAGGAAGTTTATCATCGCACTGCCTTAGCCCCTGGGTCAGACTCCACCCCTCACTGAACCCTACAAATAGCGATAACCACCTGCGGCTATCTTCGGGATTAAACCAGACAGTGGCTGGCACTACCGTACCGCCAAATTTAGTAGCTAGCCTTAGTGTGGTTCTACGTTAAAGTTTTGTTTTTTATAGTTAATTTTTTCGGCTCCCTAAGACGCCAAGTGTCGGGGTTCTTTAGCCCTTACGGGAGATAACAGCAAAACACCTCCAAAAGCCCTCGGTGAAAGTCTAAACCCCATTAGACAAATGAACCCTGAACCCAAAGGGGAGCAATAATCCGCTCTAACATATGGCAGCTGTGAGGTTCAAGCGAGGTGAAACGCTTACGCTTAACAAGCATTGGTCGGGCCGTTTCTGCTTTATAAACATTTACGTCTCCAAATTGATTGACAAGTCATAAAGACCCTACCAATGCTTGTTACCCGATTTACCACCAGAAGCAGGGAAATTCTGAAAACGGTGGCCCCGGCTTCCCAACGGGTGGGGACGCCGGAGAGGCGGGGGGCCTTCACCTGAGCAGAGCCGCGGCCCAGAAGCCGAGGCGGGCGAAGCCTTAAACGCCATCCTGGATTAACGAGGGGCGGACCCGGCTCAGCAAGCCCACGAAGCAGGGGGAGCAGGGGAGAACTCCGGCTCCGACTCCCCCCGCCGAGTCCTCCCCGCCGAAAAGCCGGCGGCGTTGCCGGGCCAACGCGCAGCCTCAGAAGTCCCGGAACTCTCCGCCCGCCGCCGCGTTTCCGGGCGGACGCGCTAACGAAGGACTGGCTCCTGCTGCCCCCGGAGGGAGCGTTTAAAGAACCCAGCTCGAGACTCACAGGAGGTGGACGGGTCTGGGCGGGGTTCGTTTGGTTCCCTGTTTGGAGCCTCAGGACACCTCCACCCCCCATACGTGATTTACAACGTTTTTAAACACACCTGGTAACTCCTGGGTGGAGCAAACTGAGCGTGAGCGGCGGCTGGGGGTTTTTACACTGGCTGGGTGTTTTTCCCTCTAAACGAGTCAACAAAATCCCGGGAGGGTTCCTACCCTTTGGGGGATTGTTTTTGTTTTTTCTGCGTAGAGGCTGCCCCAGAAGACGAGTCGTTCAGCGAGGCTCGGCCGTGGCTGTGGCTGGCTACCCTGAACTTGGGCGGGGAACCGCGCGGAGGGGCAAGGTCCGCCCCCAGTCCTCTCATCTGGGAGACACAGAACCCAGGCCTCGAAAGAAGGGACTTTCTCAGCTTCACACTGGGATGGGCTGAGCTAGGAATGGATCCCAGGTTCCTCATTCCCAGTCTTCTGCTCTTTTCCGCTTTCCTGACTGCGTCTCGGTTTCAGAGACGATGGGCACACAGGGCTGGAGTATGGCAGAACTAGAGAATAGAGAGTAGCTATTTCACTAGGCTTTGCCAGAGGTAACATTTTGTAATTCCACTCCACAAAAGTGTACTGCGTCTCTGAGTACAAGGCAGCGTAGTGGGCAGTGTGAGAAATCTAAGACGAACCCTAAGCCGTCGCTGCCCTTAAGGAGATTACATGCATGCTATAATTATATACATGGCTGTATCTCTAGTAAGGACCGCACCACGGTTTTTTCTGTTTCTGTATTCTTGCTTTTGTTGTTTGTGTTTTGGTTTGGTTTTTTGCCTTTGAAGTTCTGGTTATGCCCAGGTAGCCAGAAAAATAAAAGTTAAAAACAAGGACTAGAGGAAGAAGGCCAAAGGAAAAAACCAGGACTATAAAGCACTGTTTTTTGCTGAGTACCTTCTATAAGTAAAAGCACCATACTAAGGGGGGTAATATAAATATTATAAAAAGATATGGTCTCGGGCGCCTGGGTGGCTCAGTTGGTTAAGCGACTGCCTTCGGCTCAGGTCATGATCCTGGAGTCCCGGGATCGCGTCCCGCATGCGGCTCCCTGCTCAGCGGGGAGTCTGCCTCTCCCTCTGACCCTCCCCCCTGTCATGCTCTCTCTCTCTCTCTCATTCTCTCTCAAATAAATAAAAATCTTAAAAAAAAAAGAAGATATGGTCTCCACCTGCAGTTTTCAATGCCCTTTGCTCTGTCAGTGTATAAACTAAAGCTGAGGCAAAATGAAAAAAAAATCAAGAAATGAGAACTTTAAATAAGCTTTTGACCAGAAAATTGCCTGATAAGCTATCAGTGTTTGTATAATACAAATGTTAAAAGATTATATGTATGTAACATACCACACCGCATATACTATTAAATACCTTTCATGAGATGAGGTGGTGGATTTCAATTTTACATACAAATTATGGTTAACAAAAAACGGGACAGATTAAGTAGTGTGATGAAGAGACAAGACACTGCATTTATGCAGAGGAAAGATGAGTATTTGTATTGAGTGTTCAAATATGGTAGACTCTACAAAGATAGACCTAGGCCTTGAAGGCAGTAGGTATGCTATATAACTTAATTATTAACTTAAGCTCTGATTAAGCAAATGCAGAGTAAAATTTTCAGTTGTTCCTGAGATCTGAAATGTTTTACTGTATCAGAGATAAAGAAAAGCCAATGTTTTCTCTTTACTTGGGTAGAGTTATATATATATATAAAAAACAGAAAAAGTTGAGGGGTGAATGTGGATGTCAGGGTGCATTTTTCCCCAAGATCCATCCACAAGAATAGCTTGCTTATTGCTTATTTATATAAAACTTACTGTGATAATACTGTTTAATAATTTAGAAAATTATCAATGATTTACACCTTTTAATTTTCTGTTATATACAGTTTTCACTAGCAAATCATGTCAAAGTTATTAATGTTCAAATGGAGTAGAAATATAAGTTGCTTTTGGGGGAGGTCTATTTCAGGTGTAAAATAATGTGGAATAGCGGCGCCTGGGTTGCTCAGTCGGTTAAGCGTCTAACTTCTGCTCAGGTCATGATCCCGGGGTCCTGGGATAGAGCCCCACATAGGGCTCCCTGCTCAGCGGGAACCCTGCTTCTCCCTCTCCCTCTGCCTGCTGCTCTGCCTACTTGTGCTCTCTCTGTGTCAAATAAATAAAATCTTTTTAAAAAAATATGCAATAATTTGAAAGATCTGAAATTATAATTTATCTACTAAAGAGATAATTCATAATTTGCTTGTGAAGAAAAACTAGTAAATACTTTCTCTACAAAAACCATCCTGTTATGTAATAAGAGACACGTTAAATTCTGTTCCACTTTTCAAAAGGCAGTCTCAGATATTTGTGAATTCATTTTAATGTTTCCACATTCCCTTTCAAAAGTTTCTCAAATACACTGTAACTCTGAATCCTGTCCTCTCCCCACCTTGCTGCCAAGATCCTCCCCACATGTAATTTTGCCAGTGATACTTTAATCACAGAATATGCCATCTTTAGAGTAATATATAGATCTATAACATTAAATGAAACATATTTCTCATGGACAAAAGGCATAGATACTCGAGAATATAATACCTAGAAACAAAACAACTATTATCAGAGTAAAATTACTGTCATATCCCAAAGTTAAAAAAAAAATCTATCAGCAACTAATTAGGCATACAGCGGTTGTCAGAGCACACAGTGTTTTGAATATGTTTGCGAATATACGCTATTATTATAAGGCTTTCTCAGCATAAAAGAAAAGACGTGCATGCCAAGAGCGGCCAATCTAATCAGGATTTGCAGAAATCACAAGTCGGAATTTGCAGACCCAAGAATTCTTTTTTCCAGAGTAAACACTCTTTACTCCAAAAACAAGTCATCACCAAACAATCCTTCCCTACTCGCCTTCTCGCCAAAGTTATCTGGCACATTTCGTATTTAATATACCGAGAGGCAAAAATATGCCTAAGACTGTTAACACCCTGATCCAGAATTAAGCCGCAACAATCAGCCAAGGAGTTCAGAACAGAAGTTCAAGACCCCTTTTAGAAATGAACTCAACTAGATCACGGAGAACCTGGAAAGGGAAGACTTTTCTCTTTGTTAACGCTCCTGCCACAGGTCTGGAAGCCGGGACCCATCCTCCGGGAGGGGCTCCAGGGCTGGCCGACGCGCTCCGGGGTCCCCGCTGGCGGACACACCCCACCGCTCAGCCCCAGCGCCCGCCCGCCGGCCGGGGCCCAGCGCCCTCACCTGCTCCCGCTCCCGCATCCTCGGGGCCGCGCGCCCCGCTCAACGGCCCGCCTCCCGGGGTCCCGCCGCGCGGCAGCCACAGCCGCGCCCGCACGCCAGCCCGCGTCGCGGCGCGCTCATGGGGTTCGCGCGCCTCACTTCCTGTCTCCCAAACTTCGGCCGCATTCCCCTGGGCAGAGTCCGGCGGCGGTGGCGGCGGCGGTGACGGGAAAGGCCTGGAGGTGGGACCGGCCAGCCGGGAGCGCGCACAAAGGAACGGGGTGGGGGCTGGAATGGCAGGAGGACGGACGGACGGACGGACGAACAAACGGGGCACGGGACGCGCGGCCGGAGCAGCGGAGCGGCCGGGGCCGGGCGTCCCTCCCCCTGGGCCGGGCGGGCGGGCGGGGCGGATCCGGGGAGGCGGTGGCGGCGGCCCGTGACCTCAGAGAGTTGGAATGCGGGCGGCGGGGCGCGGGGGAGGTGTGGACAGCTGCGCCCGGCCGCCGGGGAGGGGGCGCGCCGCTGCTTTTTTTTTAATCATATGACCACTTATTTTAAGAGTTTCCAAATAAAGCAAGGCTTTTAATAAAAATGAGGGGAGGGGGATATTTCGGTTCCAGGTAAAGGGTCCGTAAAATGCTATTTTTGCTGGAGTTATTCCTTTACTGTTGTACATTTCTGAAAACAATTCAAATATTCTATTTCTTACTTCCATGCTTACGTCTAAAGATATACCCCATAAAAAAGGAAAAACACTTTAAAGTACTGGGTGGGAAAGTCCTCTTCTCCCCCCCAAAAAGGTTGATATGCCTCTAACAGCTCGGTCTCCGAAAGAGCTGGATACATACGCAGTACAGAGTAGAGCTATTAGAGATGGGGACTCCATGGTCAAGTTGTCCAGGTTCAAATCTCAGCGCCAACAGTTTCTAGGTGGGTAAACTTGTGCAAATTTCGTAACCTCACTGTGCCTGCTTCCTCTCTTCTAAAGTGAGAATAATAATAATCACTGTCCAGTAACTTGTGTAAGATACATGTGAAGTGTTTTTGTTTAACTCTAGACCCCGTTAGCGGTGTTTATTATTACACAGTATTGTATTTTTAAGCTGCATTATTGTAACTGAATTACAGCACTTAAGCGGAGGAATAAAACTGTGTGACCCTAACACCATCACAGTAGGATTATTTGATCTTTACCTGGCATGTGGTTTGAGTGATTGGAGCAGGGAAGCTTTTATTTGGCAAATTTTAATTTAAATGATTTTTTTAAAAAATACGGGTTCTGGAAAGGTTTTTGGTGTTAGATTTTATTCAACTCTCATTTTCATCAACAATTAGCAGCCATTTATTGAGTACATATTATGCCTAAGTCATAGCCCCTACACACAGAGGATTTCTGGTCTAGGGAAGATGCACACACCTACACACCACACATATATCATAAAGGTATGAGCGCTCTGGGAGAACAAAGCCGGCCAAGATTCAAGGCAGATGATGGAGCTAAAAGCAAATAAGACTACATGTGTTTCTGATAGAAAAATTAAATTAATTCTGTTTGTAACTGATATTTTAACAGTACACCATGAGGGGGTCAAATTGTGTGTGAGGAAAAAAAAAGAGCCATGAATATGAGTCCCTTTCTGGTCTCCCGAGCTAGAAAAATTGAAATTATGTGAGACCCTTCTCCCTTTCTCATCTCCAGCCTACCATCAAGACCTGGTATTTCCTTCTTTGCAACCTCTCAGGATTTCTTTCTTTCCTCTCTCTCTCCTACCCCCTTCTAAACCAAACCTTCATCATTTTACATCCGGATTATTGCAACAAGAGTGGTCTTGCATCTGGTTTCTCAGTTCTCTCTCCTTTACATGCAAATACCAAGTTTACCTCTCTCTCTTGGGTCTATCACTCCCAAAGGACCCCCAAGGCTAGCTTTTCTGCCTGTCCCTTAGGGCCTTTCTAAGATGCTCTAGGCTCTTTGGCCATTCTCAATTTCTCTTTTCCCCCTGAATGCCCCAGTCAAGCTGTTTCTCCTGGCCCATAGCACCTCCTGCCCACCCCCCCCTTTCATTTTTCTGAGTCTTGCCTTGCTCTCCAAGCCTCAATTCAAGGCTCTCTGCTTCCAAGACACCCCATTCCACAGTGATCTCCACACTTGACAAGAGCTTTAAAAACTATTTCATGAAGGCTTCTTTTATATCTCCTAGAATTCCTAGGACAACTACTGGCAGAGAGTAGGTACTAAATAAAAACGTGTTAATTGAATCGGGAAGAAAATAAAAGAATTTTAAAAATAGAAAATGATCATAAAACCCAAGCGATATTAGACAACAGATTTGAACTTCCTCCCCCTCACTGCATCAGTGTCATTTGCTGACCAAGTACTTAAACTCTATTTTCCCTCAACCATGTTAATATGACAGTAACTCCCCCGTGATAAGCCACATGAGCAGCCCCTTCAAAGCATCAGACTTGAAATTATTATTGGCTTATGTTTGAATGAAGAGAAATAATTTGTATGGTTCAACCCCAAAAAAGTATAAAAAGATGTCAGTGAAAATCTTCCCATCCTGCCTGCTAGACGCCCAGCTCTCCTCGTGCCAGTAACCAGTGTTTACCATAACCTTCTGAATCTATTTAGAGATACTCTGTAGATAAATAAGCCATACATATCTGTATCTTTATCTCCTCTTGTTACCCAGAAAGTGGCATGGTATAAATACTTACCCACATGAAGATAATTCTTAATAAAATAATTAAAATTTAAGGGGCCCCTGTCTCAGTTGTTGGTAGAGCATGAGACTCTTGGGTTAAGTTCGAGCCCCATGTTGGCTGTAGAAATTAGTTAAAAATAAAATTTAAAAAAAAGTCCTGAATTAAAAAAGATAATCAATAAAAAGGAAAGGAAATTGTGGTTTTGGTGGTGCACTGAATAATATTTTCTTAGGAGTTAAGAAATTCAGGGTGCGCCTGGCTGGCTCAGTTGGTGGAGCATGTGACCCCATCTCGGGGTTGTGAGATCGAGCCCTGCATTGGGTGTGATTATTTAAAAAAAAATAAAATCTTTTTTTTAAAGATTTTATTTATTTATTTGAGAGAGAGAGAGAATGAGAGAGAGAGAGAGAGAGCATGGGGGGGGAGGGCCAGAGGGAGAAGCAGACTCCCTGCTCAGCAGGGAGCCCGATGTGGGACTCGATCCCGGGACTCCAGGATTATGACCTGAGCCGAAGGCAGTCGCTTAACCAACTGAGCCACCCAGGCGCCCCCCCCCAAAATAAAACCTTAAAAAAAGAAATTAATCTGCTTTGATAGCTTGGTGAGTACCTACTATACCTCACTATGTAAATTATCATCTTCTGCAAGAATCTAAACTGAATGACTGACCCTCTTCTCCCACCACATAGAGATTAGGATTCCCAGAGGGAAGGGTTAGGAAGAGCCAGAAAGACAAATAAGATGTATGGCTCTGTCCTCAAAGACTTAGGAGCGTGCACTGCACACACACGCACTCCAGTACTATATATATGCATATATATTACAGTAGGGGAATATATTAATGAGAATATGTTTTAAGGGGGGTAGTCATGTCTGGTTTATCACTATGATTAGCTTCTAGCTGAGCCTGGAAGGACAAACAAAAAAGCTCACAAAGAACTCAAGGAAGAGAAAAGCATTCCAGGCTGAAGGAAACCACCTCCAAACCCTACCTCTCTCCCTCCTGCCCCCCCCGCCCCCCACATATACAGGCTTGCAAAGGATGAGCACGTGCAACGTCCAGCTGGAATGCTGCCCTGAGAGCGGGCTGGAGGTAGGAAGAGGCCAATGTTAGAGGACACAGGGCTCCATGGAGTTGGGCTCAGGCCTCTCTGACTTCAAAACTAACGCTCTTTTTGTCATCTTCTCTCTTTAAAAGACAACCCAGAACCCTCTTAGCCTGCATTGTGGTTTGTTGAAATTTAGTCCTCATTCTATCCCCTATAGCAAAATAGGTCATTCATCCTGAACTGGAGAGCCCTTCCATGCCAGAAAAGAATTCTCTTGGTCTAGCTTAGTCTTTTTCAAGGTAAATACCCTTCGTTCCTTTAATGGTTTCTCTCTGGTCATCATCATGATCATCTTCCTCTGGATGTGATGTGGTTTATGAAGCTGTATCTTCCAGAGAAGCACCTTGAACAGTGTTGGACCACTGAACACCATCGGTTTAGTGCACCCTGTGACACTGTAACTCCTCCTGAGGTCTAAATGTGTGGGTTCTTTTTTTTTTAAAGATTTTGTCTATTTATTTGAGAGAGAGAGAGAGAGAGAGAGGAGAGAGAGCACAAGCTGGAAGAGAGAGCATGAGGAGGGGGCAGAGGAAGTGAATTTTTTTTTTTTTATTTTTTATTTTAAGTGAAAGTGAGCTCTAGGTCCAATGTGGGGCTTGAACTTACAACCCAGACATCAAGAATCACATGTTCTACTGACTGAGCCAACCAGGTGCTGCCCCCCACTTTTTTTTTAAGTAAAAGCATTTCTTTTCATCTTCTTTTCTTTATTATTATAAATGTGTGCATTCTTAAGCAGCTTTTAAATGTATTCTGAAAGTTAACCGTTTCTTGAATACATTTTTTAAGGATTTATTTATTTGAGAGTGAGAGAGCACAAGCAGGGGTGGAGCGGAGGGCAGAGGGAGAGGGGGAAGCAGTCTCCCTGCCAAGGGTTCTGAGGACTCCATCCTCAGACTCTGGGATCATGAGCTGAGCCGAATGAAGGCAGACGCTTAACCGACTGAGCCACCCAGGCGCCCCTTGAATACATTTTAATAAAAGTTTCCCTATTCCAAATACATTTTAATGAAAACATTTTCTATTCTCTGTAAAATGTTCTTTCAATATTATCTAAATATCGACTAAGGATTTTGTAATCGGTAATGGGTACAAAAGTGTTTTCATTCTTAGTTCTGAAATGGTGGATAAATAGAAATAATGGACTATCTTTTGGATAGTGAGTGTCATGAAAGCAGGGACTCCATCTTGCTCATCTTTGTGCTCTGGCTCCCAGCACAGTGTCTGACTCTGAGAAGGCATTTAATTTTTAATCAACAAACAGTGCTGCTGTGAGCCAAACACATCTTAAAATGCTTCCCAGATTTTAATTTATTTCATCCTCATAACCCTATGAAGGAGGAACTGCTATCATACGAATGTCACAGGTGAGGAAACTGAGGCACAGAGAGCCTAAGCAACTCGCCTAAGGTTTAGGAGGGAGCAGCAGGGCTCCGGCGTCCTCGTTCTCAGTCACTTTGCTGCTTCTCATCAATGTTGGATGAGGGCATGATGGTTGGATTAATCCATGAGGAATGCTTTTGTTAATTTAGGTCATTTATTTTATCCTACAAATATTTCATAAGTGCTTCCTATGTGTCTAGCATCCTGAAAGAAATTTTGGAGAAATGGAGAACTACAAGAATTTGTAATTTTGTTAGGACACACACACAATTAATATTACAGAGGGTATATTAAGTGTCATACTAGTAGCTCCCACATAGATGCTATAGGAATTCAGAAGGAAAAAAATGATTATATAAGATACAGGGCCATGTGGCAGACAGACCCTAGGTGGCCCCGTGATTCCTGCCCCTGCTGATCACACCCTGTATGATCCCCTCCCCCTGACGGTGGGCAGCACCTATGACTTGCTTTTAGTTAATGAATATGGCAAAAAAAAGGGGGGGGATTTTGCAGATGTAATTACCCCTGAATCACTTGATTCTGGGTCAGGCCCTGGGTGGCCCTAAGTTACCAAATAGAGTGAGAGCCCCAAGAAGAAGAGGAACTGGGCCTTCCCTGAGCTGAGAGACTGTCTTGGTGGACTTAAGTAAGTAGCCATGTTGAAGAAGCACATGGCAAGGAACTGTGGGCAACCTCTATGGCCTGAAGGTGGCCTCAAGACAAACAGCTAGGAAAAAGCTGGGGCCCTCCCTCATAAAGTTGCAAGGGAATTAATTTTGCTAACAACACCAGTGAACTTAAAAGTGGAGTTTTCCTCTGTCAAGCCTCCAAATGAGAACACGGCCTGCGACTGACATCCCAACAGCAGCCTTGTGAGAGCCTGACCAGAGGACTGTTAAGCTGTGCTCAGATTCCTGACTCATGAAAACCATGAGATGATAATGTGTGTGTTTTAAGCTGCTAAGTTTAGTGTGTGGTCATTTGTTACTAAGCAATGGATAGCTAATAGGGACCCTTCCAGATTTAGTGGATATGGGGGAGAAGGGAGACCTCTCTCTGCTTATTCCTAGATTTTATGATCATGGACAGGGAGAATTAAGCTGTTATTTATAGAAACAGGGACATCAGGAATAGAAACCAATCTGAGTGGGGGACAGGAAAGATAATGAAGACGTAAATTTTGATGTGCTTAATTTGGGGGAAATACAAATGCCTGAAGTCATCTGGAATTTTGGAGTGGAGTTTAGGGAGAAAGTCAGAGCTGACAGAAAATTCGGTTATTCTCAGCATAGAGATGACAGCTGAAATCCTAAGAATAATAGAGTTCTCTAAAGGAAGGGTTTCAGAAAGGAAGGAGCAGGAAAGTGACTGTAAATCTTGGGGAAGGGCCTCTGAGTGGGGGAGGGGGGAAGGAAGGCAGAACCAGACCCAAGGGAAGCAGTACTTGTGGAATCATTAGAAAGGACTGGGATTGGGGTGCTTGGGTGGCTCAGTTGGTTGGGCATTCAGCTCTTGATTCCCTCTCAGGTGGTGATCTCTGGGTGGTAGGCTCAAGCTCCACGCCTGCTCCCCGCTCAATGGAGTTGGCTTGAGATTCTCTCTCTCCCTCTCTTTCTGCCCCTCCCCCTGCTCTCTCTCTCTCAAATAAATATCTATATATATAAAATCTTTTATTTTAATTTTTAAAATATTTATTTTATTTTTTTTAAGATTTTATTTATTTATTTGAGAGAGAGAGAGAGAATGAGAGAGAGCACATGAGAGGGGGGAGGGTCAGAGGGAGAAGCAGACTCCCCGCTGAGCAGGGAGCCCGATGTGGGACTCGATCCCGGGACTTCAGGATCATGACCTGAGCCGAAGGCAGTCACTTAACCAACTGAGCCACCCAGGCGCCCCTAAAATATTTTATAAGATATTTATTTGACAGAAAAAGAGAGAAGGAACACAAGCAGGGAGAGTGGGAGAGGGAGAAGCAGGCTTCCTGCTGTGCAGGGAGCCGGGATGTGGGGGTCGATCCCAGGACCCCGGGATCATGACCCAGCGGAAGGCAGACGCTTAACGACTGAGCCACCCAGGCGCCCCAAATAAAATCTTTTAAAAAAGAAAAAAAGAGGACTGTGATTAATTGGTTCTCCTGCGCTGGGGGGGTCGGTTCCCTCCAAGTGTAATTATAATGCAACCGCTAGGAGGCAGTCTATTTTACAGGTAGGAAAACTAAGGACTTAAAGGTTTAAATCATCTAAATCATTATCACCCTAAAAGCCAGTGAAAGCTGGATTCTAACTCACATATCATACCAAAGCCAGAGATCCTTCCACTGCATTTAATTCATCTTTACTTTCCAAAGAGCGTAAAATGAGTCAGTGGGGGCGAGGACAGGGGAGAGCTCTCCAGGTGCGGGGAGGGGCGGAGAGAAACCGAGGGCATCCTCCCGCCGCTGCTCTCCCAGCCGCCAGCAGAGGCCGCCCGAGTACAGACTCCGCGGGCCAGATGCGCGCAGGCGCAGGCGCAGGCGCAGGCGCGCTCAACTCCGCTCTCCCTGGCGCGCCGGGCCGGTGGGGGCGGGTCACGCAGATCGCGAGGCCCGGAGCAGTGCTGGTGGCTGGCGGCTGCGGTGGCGGAGCTGCGGGGCCGGGACCCGGCGCGGGGCTCTGGGTAAGCGAGGCGCCGCGCAGTGGTGAGCCCGCCGGGAGCCATGGAAATCGGCACCGAGATCAGCCGCAAGATCCGGGTAAGGCCCGCGTCGGGCGGGGGCGGGAAGCCGGGCCTCAGCGGGCGGGCGCGCGGTTGTCAGGAGTAACGGGGACTGTGGGCCCGGCCTGGACGCCGCGGCCTAGTCGCCGCCGGGGGCTCTCGGCGAGCTGCGGGGTCGGCGAACGACTCCTCCTCGGCCTGGGTCGCCTCGGGCCGGCGGGCGAGCAGGGCCGCGGCTGGAGAAAGCCGCCGGGAGCGGAAGGAGGCGTGGAGCGCCGGGCGAGAGACGCGCTCGGCCGCGGCTGGAGGGGCGCGCGGGGACGGGGGAGGGGCCCTGGCGCCTCCCCGCCCCCACCTGAGACCTGGGCGCCGAGGGGGCGGGAGGTGCGCGCGGCTGCCAAGTTGCCTTTGCGTTACCGAGCCGGGCGGTTTTCCGCCTTTTCTCACACGCACGTTTGTCTTTCTCTTCTTCCCTCAGAGTGCCATTAAGGGGAAACTGCAAGAATTAGGAGCTTATGTTGGTAAGTTTTGTGGTTGTCAGCGTAATAGAATTTAGACTTTGCTGCTAATTGAATTTTAGTGAATTCATTTTTCCCCCCTTCGTGCTTTCGACTTTGGAGAAACCCCGTTTTACTTTCAAATCTGATTCTCTTCGGTTTCTTTTTCTTACTGTCTTTTCTTGAAATCTCTGTATGCAATCTTGCCCCCCCCCCCAAAAAAAAACCCGCTAAATGCTGCTTTTGAGATTGTTTAGCCTCCTCTGTTGAGGCTCTGTTTTAGTCTCCATGTTTGATTCCGTTTTTCCTATTCTCTTTGCTTCCCTCTTGATCTTTTTGTTTCAGAACTGTTACTTTGCATATGAATGTTTTCTGGCAGTTTCCTCTGTCGCGGTTCAGTGAGTTTTATTTTCAAATCTCTTTTTTCCTGTCTCTTTTCGTCTTAGCACCGACAGTAATGTGTTCTTTTTCTCTTTATGCTTTTATGATTTATAATTTGATCAGTCACTGTGCTTAACCATTCATTGTCTATGCGTTAGGTCATTATAATATCCGGGAGAACACTGGAAGGTAAGTGGTAATACTCCTACTTGTACAAGCAAGGAAACTGAGGCTTTGAGTGCTTACTTGAGCAGTGCTTTATGGATTGAGATTTGGGTCTGTTTGGCTCCAAAGCTGGTGCCTCCTGTAAAAGTAATTTACCACGTGGTTCTCAAGATGTGAGAGATAGGTGCCATGGGTCTCTGAAGTCAAAACTATTTTCTCATTAATACTGAAAGGGTACTTGCCATTTTCACTGGGCTGACATTTGGATTGTGCAAAAGCAATGGTGAGTTAAACTGGTGGTGCCTTAATCTGGAGATCTCACCCCAGTTTCTGTGAGAAATCCTATCACTCCTCCCCTGGGAATTTTTTTAAAAAGCCAGTTTCACTTAATTAGTGAAGCAGTAAAAATAGTTTTTTAAATCTTGGCCCTTGACTACGTCTTTTAAATGTGTGATGTGAGAAAATAGGAATTACTCATGAAGTACTTCTGTATATTAAAACAGGTTGATCTGTCTAAAGGGAAAGGATTTCTGTGATCGAGTTAGCCACCTTTTTCATGGAACATTATTTTTATCTTCTAACACTGACAAACTAGACATACACTTGGCTATTTGGCAGACATTTTCTTGAAAGTGAACAGAGGAAAAGAACTGATACACTTTGTTACCAACAACAAAAGTTGAGCTTTCAGGTGAAAATTAGAATTTTGAAAAGTTTGTTTCTCCTTCCCAGTACTTAAAAGAATTTCTGATGATGACATTAACAAATGATTCTTTTGTATCTTGCAATGAATTGTATCAATATATCAGTGATTTGTATAGCTCTCTGAACCAGTAGTTTTTCAAATGATCAATGCATGATGTTACAAAATTATACAAGGGAAAAAGATTCATTAAAAGTGGAGGGTGGATCAATGGATTTTCATGTAACAAGGTACAAAAAGGTGATTGATAGAGTTTTAGTTTCCATATGCTGCCTACCTTAAAGAAACTACCACTTGTTGAGTTTTGATGTAGTTTCACAGAAGAATGTCCACAGTATCTGAAAAGGCTTTTAAAATACAGTTGACCCTTGAACAACTTAGGGGTTAGGGCTGCTGGACACTCCCCTCCCTGGCACAGTTTTAAAGATGAGTATAATTTTTGACTATCTCCAGATTTACCTACTAATAGCCTACTGTTGATCAGAAGTCTTATTGGTAACATAACCAGTCTGTTAACACATATTTTATATATTATATGTATCCTATATTTTTACAGAAAATAAGCCAGAGAAAAGAAAATATCACAGGGGCGCCTGGGTGGCTCAGTCGTTAAGCGTCTGCCTTCGGTTCAGGTCATGATCCCAGGGTCCTGGGATCGAGCCCCGCATCAGGCTCCCTGCTCTGCGGGAAGCCTGCTCCTCCCTTTCCCACTCCCGCTGCTTGTGTTCTCTCTTGCTGTGTCTCTTTCTGTCAAAAAAAAAAATCTTAAAAAAAAAAAAGAAAATATCACAAAGTCATAAGGAAGAGAACATGCATTTTTGATACGTGTATCAAAAAAATCCAAGTATAATTGGACCCAGGCAGTTCAAACCCATGTTCAAGGGTCAGCTATACTTTCTTTTCCAACTGTGTATTTGTGAGGCCAGATTTTTGTCATATTCTTCAATTAGAGCAACATACCGTAACAGGTTAAATGCAAAAGTGGAAATTGAATCTAGCTTTTTAAAAACCAGATATTAAGAAATTTTAAAATTGTAACTAGTTTTGTTATTTCTTTGGAAAATTTAGTTATTTTTTATAAAAATGTTAATTATGTGATATAAATGGATTTATTAACGTGATAAGTGTTATTTTATTTTTTTAAATGTTTTATTTATTCATGAAAGTCAGAGAGAGGCAGAGGCAGAGGGAGAAGCAGGCTCCCCACGCAGCAGGGAGCCCGATGTGGGACTCGATCCCAGGACCCCGGGATCATGACCTGAGCCTAAGGCAGACGCCCAATCATCTGAGCCACCCAGGCGCCCTAAGTGTGTTATTTTAAATGAGACTTAAATTCTCATTTTTTCTAGCATGGTAATTATCAGTAGATAGTTCACATAAAAGTTCTTTTTTGTCGTTGGTAACAAAGTGTATCAGTTCTTGGGGCGCCTGGGTGGCTCAGTTGGTTAAGCGACTGCCTTCGGCTCAGGTCATGATCCTGGAGTCCCGGGATCGAGTCCCACATCGGGCTCCCTGCTCAGCAGGGAGTCTGCTTCTCCCTCTGACCCTCTTCCCTCTTGTGCTCTCTATCTCTCATTCTCTTTCTGTCAAATAAATAAATAAAATCTTTAAAAAAAAAAAAAGTGTATCAGTTCTTTTCCTCTGTTCACTTTCCAGAAAATGTCTGCCAAATATTCAAGTGTATGTCTAGTTTGTCAGTGTTAGGAGATAAAAATAATGTTCCATGAAAAAGGTGGCTAACTCGATCATGACCTGAACTGAAATTAAGAGCTGGAAGCTTAACTGACTGACCCGCCCTGGGTCATCAGAGCATAAAGCAAACCTGAGACCCAACAGTTTGAGAATTACTAATTTGGGGCGCCTGGGTGGCTCAGTTGGTTAAGCCGCTGCCTTCCGCTCGGGTCATGATCCCAGGGTCCTGGGATCGAGCCACACGTCAGGCTCCCTGCTCAGCGGAGAGCCTGCTTCTCCCTCCCCCTCTGCCTGCTACTCTGCCTACGTGTGCTCTCTCTCTCTCTCTCTGTTAAATACATAAATAAAATCTTAAAAAAAAAAAATTACTAACTTACCACATGCTGGGCACTTTTTATAAATTATTTGTCAAGGTTGTTCTAAGCCTTTAACAGATAAGAGAATTGAAGCTCAGAAGTAAAGATGAAGCTGAACCAGAAATGATTTATTATTTGTTCAACATTTGATGGATACCAGCTATGTGTCAGGAACTTGTTTGGTTCAAAAAGAAATCTACAGAAAATCTCTAGCATAAACTTTCTTAGTTCTAGCACATGAAAGCACAAACATGTATTAATTGAGTCTAAGTTCAGTCTTATTGATGATTCCTATCATTTTTTTGAAGATTATTATTATTTTTTAAAGATTTTATTTGAGAGAGAATGAGATAGAGCATGAGATAGGGGAGGGTCAGAGGGAGAAGCAGACTCCCTGCTGAGCAGGGAGCCCAATGCGGGACTTGATCCTGGGACTCCAGGATCATGACCTTGAGCCGAAGGCAGTCGCTTAACCAACTGAGCCACCCAGGCGCCCCGATGATTCCTATCATTTACCTAAAATCTCAAACCAAGAATTTTGAGTCTATTAATAAGTTTAATGTTCAATATGAAATGTAATTATATTAAAAATATAAATAGTTTAAAAAATGAAAATAGTTTGATTTTCAGAATATATTCATATAGTTATATTTGTTCCTGAACACAGTGCTAAGTGGGAATGGCAGGTAGTAGTATTCCTTTTACAATAAAAAAAATGGAGGGGCGCCTGGGTGGCTCAGTCAGTTAAGCATCTGTCTTTGGCTCAGATCATAATTCCATGGTTCTGGGATCCAGCTCCCTGCTCAGTGGGAAGCCTGCTTCTCCCTCTCCCTCTGTCGGCCACTCCCCCTTCATGTGTGCGCGCGCTCTCTGTCAAATAAATCTTTTTTTAAAAAAGCACTAAAAAAAAATGGAGTCTTGGGAGTAGTAGAGCTGGTCAGTAGCAGATTTAAGACCAGAGAACTCAGGTCTTCTGTGTCCTTGATGCCAACAAAGGCATAGGAGTCACTCTTGTGTGCTCCTCTAGAACTCCACTGAAATCTCTTCCAGTGATTGACACATTAGCATGGCTTCCCAACTTGTGTCTGTTTCTTGACTGGACATTTCTTGAGGGCAGAGACTTAGTATTTGTGATGTCCCAGTGGCCTAGCAGAGAGTATGACTTTTTTTTTTTTAATAAGTGTTGATTAAGTAGAAAAACAGGGGTTACAGTTATTCTGAGATAAAAGTATACATTATGAATTTAGGTTTACAATTAGCTACCTGATTGCATGTATATACATCATTGTCCTTCTGAAAAGGATGACTTTCTAATCCCTCTCTCTGTAAGAAAGAGTCCTGGAAACCTTTAAGGTTATGGAAGCAATAGTATTTAATAAATATCTGAGTATTTATTTTCAAGGCATGGGGTGGCGAACAACTCTTAGGAGTGATAACTTCTCATTTGTGTTCATATTTAAAATGGAGCACTTCAGTGGGAAGGCGATTACGGTTCAGAGCAGTCCTTCATTCACATTTTATTTTTTATTTAAAAAAATTCTTTTAGTATAGTTGACCGTTTCGTTCACATTTTAGAAGCCTGAGCTTTGCATAAACCTCCAAAACACTCACTTTTTTCCCAGTATAGATTTCAAATAAATTTGAGAAGTTCGAAATCTGTGGAAACGTATCATGAACACATTAATTTTTCATTAGATTCTTATTTTCTGTTTTGTATACTGAGAAAACTATGAATTTCCGATGGCTTTGTTGAGATATGATTAGTATGTTAACATTGGTATATTAAACTGCGTATTTAAAGTGTACAATCCGGTAAGTCTTGACAAATACACATGATAATTAGACTAATGAACGTATTCATTACTCCCAGAAGTTCCCTGGGGCTCCTTTTTATCCTTCCTTTCCACCTTTCCCTGCCTTGACCCTGTACTGGAGCAGCCACTGATCTCACCTAGAATGTTAGAAAATGCAAGCTAGGGCACCTGGGTGGCTCGGTTGGGCAACTGCCTTTGGCTCAGATCATGATCCTGGAGTCCCGGGATCGAGTCCCACATCGGGCTCCCTGCTCGGCAGGGAGTCTCCTTCTCCCTCTGACCCTCTTCCCTCTCGTGCTATCTCTCATTCTCTCTCTCAAATAAATAAATAAAATCTTTAAAAAAAAAAGAAAATGCAAGTTAATAGAGAGAAAGAAAAGAAAGAAAGAAAATGTGCTTTCCTGTCACTATTAGCTCTCTCTTTCTCCCTTTCTCTCTCTCTCTCTTTCTTTCTTTCTTTGACAGGGCGTGCACCAGCAGGAGGAGTGGCAGGCAGAGGGAGAAGGAGAAGCAGGCTCCCCACTGAGCAGGGAGCCTGATGCAGGACTTGGTCCCAGGACCCTGGGATCATGACCTGAGCTGAAGGCAGACTCTTAACCCACTGAGCCACCCAGGCGCCCAGGAAAGCACATTTTCATCATTGACATTGTGAGGGAGAAAATCTGTGAAGGCTGGCAAAGCATTCTAACTTTTTTTGTTCACCTTTCCTGGGTTACCAATGGTAGTCCATAGGAGGTAGGTACACTTTGCATAAATAGGCTACCAGGCTTATTGCTGTAATTGCCAGAAACAGTGGGAACCTTTTGATACTGTGCAAAGTATTATAAATGGCTTCTTGTTCCCACTTATATTGCCTCACATTTGCATGATTTCATTAAATATTCAGATTTCTTCAACAGAACAAAAAGGCAGCCTACTGAATGGGAGAAGATATCTGCAAATGATACATCTGGTAAGGGCTTCATATCCAAAATGTATAAAAAACTTATATAACTTAACACCAAAAAAAAAATCCATTTAAAAAACGGACAGAGGACCTGAACAGACATTTTTCCAAAGAAGACATACAGATGGCCAACAGACACATGAAAAGATATTAACATCACTAGTCATCAGGGAAATGCAAATCAAAACCACATATATCACTTTACATCTGTCAAAATGGCTGGAATCAAAGAGACAAGAACTTTGCAAGGATGTAGAGAAAAAGGGACCCTCATTCCATTGGTGGGAATGCAAATTGGTGCAGCCACTATGGAAAACAGTATGGAGGTTCCTCAAAAAAATTAAAAATAGGGGCACCTGGGTGGCTCAAGTCGGTTGAGCATCTGCCTTCGGCTCAGGTCATGATCCCAGGGTCCTGGGATTGAGCCCCACAGCGGGCTCTGCTCAGCAGGAACCTGCTTCTCTCTCTCCCTGGCACTCCCCTTGCTTGTACTCTGTCTCTCTGTCAAGTAAATAAATAAAATATTTAAAAAAATTAAAAATAGAAGTACTATATCCAGTAATTCCACTATTGGGTATTTACCCAAAGAAAACAAAACCACTGATTCGAAAAGAACATGCTTCTCTATGTTATGTTGTAGCATTATTTACAATAGCCAAGAAATGGAAGCAGCCCAAGTGCCCATTGATAGATGACTATATAAAGAAGATAAGAGGGCACCTGGGTGGCTCAGTTGGTTCAGTGACTGCCTTCAGCTCAGGTCATGATCCTGGAGTCCCGGGATCGAGTCCCACATTGGGCTCCCTGCTCAGTGGGGGGTCTGCTTCTCCCTCTAACCCTCTTCCCCCTCGTGCTCTGTGTCTCTCATTCTCTCTCTCTCAAATAAATAAAATCTTAAAAAAAAGATAATATATACGTGTGTGTATATGTTTATAATGGAATATTATTCAGCCTTTAAAAACAAGGGGATCTTGCCATTTACGACAACATGGATGGAGCTAGAGGGTATTACACTAAGTCACACAGAAAGGCAAATACCATATGATCTTACATGTGGATTCTAAAAAAATGGGCACCTGGCTGGTTGAGTCAGTAGAGCATGTGACTCTTGATCTCAGGGTCATGAGTTCAAGCCCCATGTTGGGTGTAGAGATTACTTAAGTAAAAAATAAAAAAACTAAAACCAGCCCTGACTCTTAGATACACAGAACAAATTGGTGGTTGCCAGAGGGGCGGTAGGTGAGGGATGGGTGAACTAGATAAAGGGGATTAAGAGGTACAAATATCTAGTTATCAAATAAGTCATAGATGAAAAGTACAGCACAGAGAGTATAATCAGTTTTGTAATAACACTGTAAGGTGACACTAACTCTCCGGAGGGAGGGTTGCCACCTAGACTAAAATTTCTTTGCAACATTTTTTTTTGTTAGTAAAATTGCAAGAGATCTAAATATCCACTGACATAAAATGAGTAAATTGTATATTCATACCAATAGAGCAGTAAAAAATTTAGATTTCTCTTCATTTGTAGATTGGGCTAAGTATATTTGTGCTTTTCTTGAACTGGATTTTTGATAATTCTCCTTGAAACAAATGTTTTATAGTACTTTTTTTGTCTGATAGTACTTCTGAAATGAACCTTTCTGCCTACTTAGAAATACGAATCTTTAAGGTACTAAATCGGAAGGAATTTTTTTGGTGGGGATTAGAGTTCTTGATAAATGCCTTTGCTTCCTTATCTTCTTGCTGTGGTGGTTTTGTTTTTGTTGTTTTTGGTCCTAGACCTCACCTTCATAATCATTGTGTTAGGAGCGTATGAGGATAAAACAGTGAATGAAGTTGAAATTATTTAAATACATTTTTTAAATGATGAGAGTGCTTGGGTGGTTTTAGTTTATTTGCTGTTGGTGCAAATTGGTTACCCTGAGATAATAGAAATCTGCCTTTACTGAGGATAAAGATGTTCTCTTGAGAAATGAGTATCATTTTGAAACAGATAAACATAAAACTGGACAAAACTCAGTTAAACTTTCTTGAGGAATGTCCATATGCTTTCTGGAAGCTTCTCTGAAATTGATGAGCATTATTAAAAAGATAAAAAGACAATACACTCTCAAGTTTGATACTGTAATTCACAATATCTAGTTTTATAAGTATTTGTTAGTTATTCCTAATTCCCATCCTTCTAGTAATTGAAATACCTATGTAATGAAGAGGGGAAAAACTATACTTTCTTGTCCAACATAATTCTAGTAGAGCTGAGATACTAATTTTTAGAGCTATATTTTCAAGTACATTGACTTAAGTAGAAGACAATATTGAGGAAAACATAAAGTTTTTATATACTTTTCCTTTTAACTAGATGAAGAACTTCCTGATTACATTATGGTGATGGTGGCCAACAAGAAAAGTCAGGACCAAATGACAGAGGACCTGTCCCTGTTTCTAGGGAACAACACAATTCGATTCACCGTATGGTATGTTTCTGAATTTTTACCCCTTAGACCAAAGTTTGTCACAAGTCAGAGTAGGTAGTCTGTCTGAAAAGAGGTTCTTTACAGGAGAGTCAGATTCACTGTGGAGAGGGAGGTAGTGAGCCATGAGAGCACAGCTTCTGGAGCCAGACTCCTGAGGTTGAATCCTGGATCTGCCTCTTGCCTTGGTTTTTCTGTTTGTAAAATGGGATTAATAAATCCCCTTTATAGGACTGTTGTAAGGATTAAATGAAAAAGTACGTGTAATGAACTTGTAGCTGTGCCTGGCCCATGGCAAGTCCTTAGTCTATCTTAATTGCAGTTGTTATGTTTCTTTTGTAAATGTTTGCATCTTATTCCTTTCCCCCAACCAAAACCAGTTTACATGTATTTTGGGGGCTGGGTTGACTTCCTAAATTGCTTTCTCTAATGAGTTAACCTTTAGGAGGCAAAATTTTTGGACAAAATTTCAAATCATTTTTAAAAGTTTGGAACTTTCTGAAGTTTAGAATTTTAAAAAGACAATTTTATGTTCAAATATAAATTCGTGTTATTTTCAGTGTTCTTTTTCAAACCAAGTATTGTCTTTAGTTTAGAAGAGTGACTTAAAAGCATAAGATTCAATTTAAGAAGGCAGGTTTGAGGTAGAACGAGGGTGGCGGGAGGGTAATCATGTGACTGAGAATAGATCAGGAAGTACTCCTATAAGCGCCCTCACTCTGGGAACCACCAATTACAACATAAGTTAATAATGGAGCAAAAGTTGAGTGAGCAGAGTGGTCTGCTTGCTTTGGATGGCAAGAGACTGGGAGAGGTAATAGGCATTAAAGAGGGATATGAAACTGGTTAATTTCTTGCCTTTAAACTAAAGTTTATCTTGAAGGTGTTTTTGCCCCTGTGGGCCACTATATGCTTTGCAAGTCTTGTGAAGTTTTCTTGAAATTCAACACAGAATTCTTTATGTTGTTTAGATTATACAGTTTTGTATGACATTCAGTACAGTGGTTGATCCTCACATTTTTTGGTACAGCCAACTACTGCAGAGGGGTTGTCCTAACCCACTCATTACACTTAGTCCCCAGAATTTACCAAAAAAGAGAGAGAGAGAGACTGTGGTACTTTTGACTGGGGAAGTTATCATGAGTACGTTTTTTTTTTTTTAACTCTTCTGCATTCCAGGTATTTGTTCTGTTTCATATACATGTTTTATGACTTGACTTTTGGTTCAACCTTTGTATCACTTTTTGGGTTTGAGTCCCACTAGTATACTATGGAAGATTGACCTAGAGATCCTTTCTTAGATAACTTGATGGAAGGCTTGGGACAAATTTCTTACATAAAGGACTAAATGAATTTGAATTTAAAATCGAATTAATTCAATTTTCTCATCTTGCCATAAATTCCTTAATATGTACTGATGCAAGTTACGGTGTCTCTGTTTGAACTCTTTATTTCCCTGGTTAAATGTTCATTGACATCAGCCTGAAATGGACTATTACGATTGTTTGGAGCCCTGCAATAATTGTGTCCAAGGGGACAGTAGCATGTGACTGGGTTCTGGGTGAGACATCATAATGAGATATTTCTGGTATTTTCAGGAGGTACGGCTCTTGGAAGGGATTGTAAGGCAAATTTGCTTTGCATATAACTACTAAAATAGGGTATATTATAAGCAAGGTGATAACCTGTGCTTGTTTACAGCATTAGTAATGAAGTGATATGTTTTGATACTATTTTTCAGGTTTTTTCACCTCTCAGAATTAAGTTGTTCCAGAAACCATATAAATAAACTCTGCTTAAGTAATTGTAGTAATAAGCTGTATTACATATTTCTGATATTTTATCTTTTACCATATGCTACACGGAGTTTTTAGTCCTTATAAAACAAAATTACATTCTTTGTAGATCAAGACTGTGGTCAGATAATATCTTTGCCCTTATTTGTACAGAAGATGTTGAAAGTAATGATGAAAAAATAATGATTTTTGTTTGGCTTCTATAGTATTCATATAAGCCTTTTTAAAAAATGTGGCATTTCTTTAACTTTGATACTTTTTGTCCATTAATTACCATTTATCAATATTTATATCTGAAGGAAGATTCTATAATGTCATCAAATTTCAAGTGATAGTTGAAATAAAATCTTGATTGAGGGAAGCTTTAATATTTTTGTTTTTTTTTTCTTTTAGGCTTCATGGTGTGTTAGATAAACTTCGCTCTGTTACAACTGGTAAGATTCATTCAAACGTTTGGAATTTACTGTAGCATTTTCTTTTAAGATCTTATTTATTTGCAAGATAGTGAGATCACGAGCAAGGAGAGGGGCAGAGGGAGCAGCAGACTCCCCGCTGAGCAGGGAGACCGATGTGGGGCTTGATCCCAGGACTCTGGGATCATGACCTGAGTCGAAAGCAGACACTTAACCAACTGAGGCACCCAGGCGCCCCTAACATTTTCTTTCCAAGCCATTTACACTGCTTTGGAAAAAAATCCCATAAATTTGAAAATAATAGTTTCTTGGAACTTTCTTAGCTCATGAATTATGAATTCAAGAGCAATAAATTTAACATAAAGATAATTTAAACAAGGGAAGGGAAACTATGCAATTTATCCTAAGGAGATAATTGTAAATGTGTGTAGTGTTTTTAGCTTCAGGGATGTTTTAATATTTTATTTATTTAGTTTTAAAGATTATTTATTTGAAAAAGAGAGAAAGAGAGCATGCATGAGAATGTGGAGGGAGTACAGACGGAGAGAGAGGATCTCAAGCAGACTCTGTGCTAAGCACAGAGCCTGACATGGCGCTCAGTCCCACCACCCATGAGATCACGACCTGAGCCGAAATCACTAGTCGGTTGCTCAACTGACTAAGCTACCCAAGCGCCTTGAGGATGTTTTAATATTTTATATTGGAAAATTACTTAAAAGTTCAGTAATAGTAAATTGAATTAATTATTAACTACGTGTGGAGTAACAATCAGCCATTAAAAATGTTGTGGTAGAACACATTGCTTTTAAATTGGTGATGAAGAAGGGAAAGGTTGAAAGTTAATAAAAACAGCTTAAAAGGACCATGTGTTTCTCTTTCCAGACCCTTCCAGTCTTAAGTCTTCTGATACTAACATCTTTGATAATAACGTGTCTTCAAACAAGAGCTGTTTCAGTCGGGGAGATGAGAGAAGGCATGAAGCCGCAGTGCCGCCTCTTGCGGTTGCTAGCACTAGACCTGAAAAAAGAGATTCCAGGGTTTCTACTAGTTCACAGGAGCAAAAAACCACTACTGTCAGGTAAGAGTCCTGTGTAGACCTGCTGTGGGTAGATGGGTATGTGTATGTGACCTTGACATTAGTTTTTAGATCTTTAAATTTTTGTTTTCAGAAATTTTTGGAAATACTGAGGTGGTTGTGAGCAATTTTTTTTTTTAATAAGATAATGATAAGACCTATGTATGATTATCTTTTACCTCAAATATAGTAAATCAAAGTTTTAAAAAAAGTAATTTTAAAGTAGTTTTTAACGGAATACGTAAAGGGAGTATCTAAACTTTTTCATTAAAATTTAAGTATTTGAAGATTTGAAGATACTGCTCTTAGTTGGTTAAAATTTTGTGTGTGTATTGTTTTTAAAAATAGACAGACTTACGATGATGGAGCTGCAACCCGATTAATGTCAACTGTGAAGCCTCTGAGGGAGCCAGCACCCTCTGAAGATGTGATTGATATTAAGCCAGAACCAGATGATCTCATTGATGAAGACCTCAATTTTGTGCAGGAGAATCCCTTATCTCAGAAAAAACCTACAGTGACACTTGCATATGGTTCTTCTCGCCCTTCTATTGAAATTTATCGACCACCTGCAAGTCGAAATGCAGATAGTGGTGTTCATTTAAACAGGTTGCAATTTCAGCAGCAGCCAAACAGTATTCATGCTGCCAAGCAACCTGATACACAGAACAGCCGGGTATATGAAACAGGACGTTTGTGTGAACCGGAAATGCTTAACAGCTTAGAAGAGACTTATAGTCCTTTTTTCAGAAACAACTCAGAAAAAATGAGTATTGAGGTTTGTGTGTGTGTGTGTATCTATCTATCTATCTCTCTCTCTTTTTTTTTTAATTTTTAAAATTATTTTTTTAAGTAGGCTGCATGCCCATCATGGGGCTTTTGAACTTATAACCCTGAGATCAAGAATCACATGCTCTACTAACTGATCCAGCCAGGCCCCCCTGCATATGCTTATAAATTCTGGCTTCTTAGGCTGAAAATTGGCATTTCTTAAAACTGACTTATCTGAAATAACTAAACACATATTGCAAGTTTACTTTAAACTGATTTCTATGCTACTCAACGTACTACACCAGATTTTCCTCTCCACAGCTGGCTTCTATAGATATTTTACATCTTGTTTACCTTCCTGGGATGCCAACATTTGAGATAACTGTAACCTTACCTTATAATTTTGGTGGAATTTTAGGTCAGTTTTAGATTTTCCACAGCAGTTAACTAGGAAGCAACTAAGTAATTCCATTTTATGAGTTTCCTCACCGGTGCTATATTCTGCTGTTTATAAATGAATGTAAAGCACTAGTTTTTGTTTTAGCTAATGACTGGCTCTTAGGATAATATTTACTTTTATAAGAAACCAAGAAATAGCTTGTGAATTCTTAACGTGATTGGCCTTTTCTTGGGAAAAAAAATACTGTGGTAGAACTTTGTTTTTTCTCTGAGACAGGTAAGCGTAAATTTATCTGATTGCAGGAAGAAAACTTTCGGAAGAGAAAGTTGCCTGTGGTAAGTTCAGTTGTTAAAGTAAAAAAATTCAATCATGATGGAGAAGAGGAGGAGGAAGATGATGACTGTGGGTCTCGTACAGGAAGCATCTCCAGCAGTGTGTCAGTGCCAGCAAAGCCTGAAAGGAGGTACCTTGACCATTGTCTGTAAATTAATCTTTAATTGCCTGATGGAATCTTCTGGGTTTCTTGAAGGAGGATATCATGAAAATAAAATTTTAATAGCATGTAAGATTTTTCTGTTGGTTTTTGAGAAACAGATTAATGAAAGAGGAGTTGCTTAAAATTGGAATAGATTGCAGAAAATACTAAAAACTGGAATATGGTGGGGGGAGGGGGTGATCCAGACTCATTATTTAAAAAGTTAAAAGGTTCCAATCTAGTTGACATTTCCTAAAAACTACACCTAGTCTGTACAAAACCTAAGAGAAGGCTGTAGCAAAGGCCTAATGGATAGCTAGCATGTGAAGAACTCAAATCTAAAATTTAATCAAAATACTTTTAACTTTTTTTAGACCTTCACTTCCACCTTCTAAACAAGCTAACAAGAATCTAATTTTGAAGGCTATATCTGAAGCTCAAGAATCTGTAACAAAAACAACTAACTATTCTACAGGTAATTTAAATATATTATGTTTACATTAAGGGAGTTTTCTTTAATTCTTGAGGAAGTTAGAATTGATTGCTTCCCAAGTTGTGGTATAGTAAAGACACTTGCCGGATGTCAGGACCAAGAAGAGGTTCAGAGAAGAACGGTTTTAGAAGGAGATCACTTTGAGAAACTTCCAGCTGTCAGTGTAATTTAGTTCTTTGAGCAGCTGTGTAATGCCTTTTATTCCCTCTTTCTAGTGTGTGTGAAATATAAAATTTTTATAGGGAGTTTTGATAAAGGTGGGACTTTCATATTCATGGCATTGGAGTTAGCATTTGATAGAAATTTATGATCTATAAAAGGGAGCAGAGTTGGATATTAAGAGGTCAGGGTTAGAAAAATTTGGCTAGTGCATGAGCAGATTGGCTTCTTTGCTTTCAGTAGAGCCCATTAAGGAATATAAGGCAGAGAAGACTCATTTGTGATGTTCCTTCCCTAGTCCTAGTGGAAGTACTAAATTATTTTATGAGAGAATATAAAGGTATTGCATGTTTTTAAAACAAAGGAAATAAGTCACATATAATCTGACCTTACAGAAAGCTTGTTCTGAAATCAAACTAAATCGTGGGTGCCATATTGCTATAAATTCTGTACTCTGCCCCACGTGCTGAAGCCAGTGTGTAAAATTTTCGGTTAATAAAAACTGATGATTGCCCACTCTAAAAATTTTTATTTTATTTTTGCTATGGATTTGATGACTGTTCTTTTAGCATTTTTCTGCTTTTTCATTCTCTTTTGTATCTCTTTTTGTGACCCCTTCCTAAAGTGGAAGTAAATTATGTTATCAGCTTTTGAACCTCATAGGTATCCTGTTGCTTCTCCTTTCTAACTTAACCTTGAACATAAACAGGTTTTGGCATATATAAGGGTTATCAGGCAAAGGCCAAAACTAGACCTGATGTATTTACATTTCATTTCTTTGCCTTTCCACAATTGAGTAGTTTTTTGTGTTTTTTTTTTTTTTTAAGGTATTATTTATTTGAGAGAGCATGAGCAGGGGTGGTGGGGAGAGGGAGAAGCAGGCTCCCCGCTGAGCAAGGAGCCCTATGCTGGGCTCGATCCCAGGACCCTGGGATCATGACCTGAGCCAAATTGAGTCAGATGCTTAACCAACTCAGCCACCCAGGTGCCCCCCTGTTTTTATAATAGTGGAAGATTCCCCACATATTTTTGAGAACTAGCATTGAAGTTCATTCTTGACCTATATTATGTAAATTATAATTTTTTAAAGTTGTTACATGATCATGAAGCAAAGTTTAAACTACATTTGGTTGGGGCGCCTGGGTGGCTCAGTCGTTAAGCGTCTGCCTTCAGCTCAGGTCATGATCCCAGGCTTCTGGGATCAATCCCCACATCGGGCTCTCTGCTCAGTGGGGAACCTGCTTCTCCCTCTCTCTCTGCCTGCCGCTCTGCCTGCTTGTGCTCTCTCTCTGTCAAATAAAATCTTTAAGAAAAAAAAAAAACTACATTTGGTTAAAAATGAATACATATATGTGGCAGTGTATTTATGGCATGTGGTTTAAAATGTATAGATGAAGCAGGTATCTATCTTTCTGGAATATTATAAGAAAAAAGTGTTATCTGTGAACTGTTTCAAATTTTTCATATGTTCTAAACTCAAGGAGGCATTTATGTTTAAGAGGACATATTCACTGCTCAGTTTTGATGTATTACTGCATCTGCATTTCCCATCTTTTTTCCTTTTAAAAAGTCTCACAGAAACAGACACTTCCAGTTGCTCCCAGAACTCGAACTTCTCAAGAAGAATTGCTGGCAGAAATGGTCCAGGGGCAAAGCAGGACCCCCAGAATAAGTACCCCCATTAAAGAAGAGGAAACAAAGGGAGATAATATAGAAAAAAGCCAAGGTAATAATTTAAATAACATGTCATTCTCTACTCTTACACTTTCTCATGAGGCTTTAAACATTTGCCAGTGGGTGTTTATGAAATGTTAGTTCTATGAGAAAACTGCTCATTAGGCCCAAAAATAGGATGAGAAGGCACCATGAGGAAAGTCTAAGCCTACACATTTCAGAATTTTTATAAGTCTTTTTATTATAGAAATTTTTAATGTTTTTAAAAGTGGGAAGAATAGTGCAATGAATTCCCATGAACCCAGTTACCTAGCCTTAATAATTACCAGTATTTTGTTGGTCCTAAGAAAGTTTCTACTTAGAGATACATAGATACTTGCATTTTTTCTTCTTTTTATTAATCCTACCCCTGTTCTCTTGAACTGGGAATTGCATCTTTAAATCTCCTTTCTTAACATCCTTTCTTTGACCTGGTCAATTGTCCCAGTGACCCTACTTTATTCTTTTGCTGCTGGCAAACTGCAGTTAGCCTCGAGCTGATCTTTCTGTGTCCTTTCTTTCATCCCCCACTAACTCCATCTCCAGTACACTTTGCCTGTGTAAAGTGTGCTCTGATCATGTGACTTCTTCTTGAGAGCATTATAACTTTTCCACCTCATGCATTGTCTGGGATTGATGCCAACAGCTTGGCCTTTAGGCAGTTTGGCTGTCTGGTCTCTGGGCCTGCCCAGTCATTTTCCACTGCTCTCCGACCGCTTCTCTTCCTATCAAAAAAGGTCCTAGTTTCCATCTTTTTCTTTTCTGTTGAGAGCTAAATTAGAAAACCCCATCAAAACTGAATGCTCGTCATGTTATTTCTGACTTGCACTTTTCTAATGCTGACATGCATTTTTTCATTCCTCCTTAACCGTGTTCTTGAAACTGTTTCAGGTTCATTTCAAATTTATTTGTTTCATGAGGCCTTAATGATTCCATTCTGTATTTGTCTCTTCATTCTCTCTTTAAAAAAAAAAAATCCTTGTGCATTTTGCCATGTCAGCATTATGTGCAAATCCAATAAATGATGGACCTGAGAACAGGAAAATTCTGAAACAGCCAGTAGGTACTAACTAGAAAGTGTAAATGGGCCAATTTGTAAAGAGCAACTTGAAAGCATTTGAGCTTCAGTGAGGGTAAGAATTGCAGTGTATTGAAGCCCATCTGACAGGTTTAAATCCAAGATTTCATATATTTTTTTAAAGATTTTATTTATTAGAGCACGAGCAGCAGGGAGGGGTGGAGGGAGAAGCAGACTCCCCACTGAGCAGGGAGTCCGATGTGGGACTCGATCCCAGGATCTGGGATCATGACTTGAGCCGAAGGCAGATGCTTAACCGACTGAGCCACCCAGGCACCCCCATGATTTCGTATTTTTTAAAAGTAAATTAATTGGTCACCTTCTAGAGGTATAATAGATACTAATTCATTGTGTTGAAAACTGGATAAATAAAATTATTGAGCATGCTGTCTTTCCGTTAAAGAATGGTATCCCTGTATAACCAAATAGTATAGGAGTTAAGATCTGCTTTTGTAAATACAGTTTTATTGGACTCATTCATGTATATATTGTCTCTTGCTGCTTTTGTACTATATCCAGAGTTGAATATAGCCGATGAGGAAAGCACTTTTTTTTTTTTTAAGATTTTATTTATTTGTTTGACAAAGAGAGATACAGCGAGAGAGGGAACAGAAGCAGAGGGAGTGGGAGAGGGAGAAGCAGGCTCCCCGCAGAGCAGGGAGCCCAATGTGGGGCTCGATCCCAGGACCCTGGGATCATGACCTGAGCCGAAGTCACTTAACGACTGAGCCACCCAGGCGCCCCCCCTTTTTTTTCTCTAAAGTAAACTCTGTGCCCAGTGTGGAGCTTGAACTCATGACCATGAGATCAAGAGTTGCAGTCTTCAGACTGAGCCAGCCAGGCACCCCTAGAAAAAGCATTTTTAAAAACTCCTCCAGCTAATAAGTAAAAACAGAATGATAGGATTATAGCTTGTTGGGTTCCCCCCCCCCCTCAACTCAGTGAATTAATCTAGGCACTGATGATTAATGGCTACTAAAAAAAGCAAAATAGTCATTTCATGCCTCCAGATGAAAGAATAAAACTACCTTAGTCTTGGCAGCAGGTCTTTCTGCCCATAGGTCCTGTCCCCATGCTTTAATAAAATCACTGTTTTGCACCAAAAAAACAAAACTACCTTAATCTTGCCAGAGGATTTGAACCTGGGTTATCAGGGCTCTGATCCAGCAGTCAACTTGCAGGAAGTACAGAGGCCCAAGGAATATGTTGGTTGTCACATCATGAATGTGCATGCAGCAGGCAAAGAACAATCTCTGGGACTCCATATAGGTCAAACAGCCTGAGAATTCTAGATTAAAAGACAAAATAACAAGGTGCAAGGTTAAACTGTAGTGTCTAGAGATACACACTTGTGTGCCACAAAGAAATTTTAGGTTACTATAAGGCATAAGTGGTTACTTTAGGAGAGGACTGATCGAGATGGAGCAAATATGGAGAGGTTTCTGGGGTGGTTGGCACAGTTCTATTTTCTGGACCTGAATGGTGACTGTAAGGATGTTTTGCCTTACAAAGTTCATTAAGCTACTGTTTTGTGTGGTTCTCTCTGTGTTTGTTTTAAAGTAAGAGGTCAAAAATTTGAAATGGAATCAAGTACATCTGATGAGGACTTACTACTCTTACTGAATTGGTTTATTCGCAAGTGCAAAGTGACATTCTGCAAGCAGCGATTAATTACTGTACTTACTTACTGTTTTACAGCTTTGTGACTAAAATCTAAATATGCATACATATATTGGCACGATATTGGCATTTTTTCATCTCTAGCCTAATCACCTCACAGTATTCATGCTATTTCTCTTTTTGTCTCGGATTAGTCTGTCACCAGAAGTTTATTTTGTTAATGTGTTCAAAGACTTAACAATAATTCTGGCTTTTTTGATTCTTCTTTGATGTCTTGGTTTTCTATTTCTTTGGTTTCTGCTCTTATTTTTAATATATCCACCTATATTTTTAATTATTAATTTATCTCTGCTTGTCTTTTCAAATGTAAACATTTAAGCTGTAAATTTCTCTTGAGGTGCCATTTCTGTTGCATATCACAAATTTTGATATATAATGTTTTTATTATCAAAGTATCTTTAATTCCTATTATGATCTTCATCTTTGACCCATGAGTTATTTGGAAATGTTTGTAATTTATAATATACAGCGGATTTGTCTTTTAGTCTATTATGTACTCCTGACTTGATTGCATTGTGTCAGTGTGATCTGTGTAATACATATTTTTTGAAAATTGTTAAGACTTAAGACATTAATTTTGCACATCTTCCATGTGCATTTTGAAAGGAAGTAGGCTGTAATTGGATTGAGAATTTTGCATTGAGTAGATAAAGCTCTATGGTTATGTTGTTCAAATCTTGACCTTACTGGGTGTTTGGTTTGCTTGACTTAATGAGAGAAGGTCTTGAGATTGTCCATTACGATGACAAATTTATCTCAGTTTCTCTATACTTCTATCATATTTGTTTTCCATGCCTTTATTGTCAGTCTTCTCTGACCTCTTTAATGCTTTAGGCAGATATATCTCTTAAATATTATAAAGCTAGATTGTTGTTTTTGTTTGTTTTGTAAAGATTTTATTTATTCCGGGGGGGGCGCGGAGCAGAGGGAGAGGGACAAGCAGACTTCGTGCTGAGTGTGAGACCCGATGTGGGGCTTGATCTCAGGACCCTGAGATCATGATCTGAGCCAAAACCAAGTCAGACCCTTAACTGACTGAACGCCCAAGGCACCCCTATATTGTTGTTTTTTTAACCCAATCTGAGTTTGCCTATTAATGGAAAGTTTAAGCCATTCATAGCTCTGTCATCTTTTCTTTCTTTCTTTTTTTTTTTTTTTGCCAAAGATTTTATTTATTTGACAGAGAAAAAGAAAGCACAAGCAAGGGGAGTGGCAGGCAGAGGGAGCGGGAGAAGCAGTCTCCCTGCTGAGCAGGGAGCCCGATGCGGGCTTGATCCCAGGACCCCTGGGATCATGACCTGAGCCAAAGGCAGATGCCTAACTGACTGAGCCACCCAGGCACCCTTCTTTTTTGATTCGTATTGGCCTTTCATCTTTTTCCTCCCTGTTTGCCTTTAAGATTCATTAGTCACTATTGTTGATTGCCCCAGCTCTGCATTTTTTTTTTTAACTAAACACTCCCATTTCTGTTCATTCAGTGGTTAGCACTGAAATTTTACCATGCAAATTTAATTGCATATTCCAGAAGTTAATGTTCTGATCCCATTTCCAAAGTAAATGAACTGTAGTTCCAGTCTTTACCCTTCTGGCTTATGTTTCCAGTGTTTCATTTTAGTCATTTTTTAAATGCATAAGTTGGGCACCATTATTGTTTTACCCAGGCAATGTTTACCTACGTGTTTATCAGTTTTTGTTCTCAAATCTTGAATGTTATTCGGGGATATCATCTTCCATTGTTTTGAAGTATTTTTGAAGTGTATTCTTTGGCAGTTTCTTTAAGAATGGGTCTAGACGCTCTAAATTTGCCAAGAGTCTGTTTGTCTTTGTGATTTTTCCTTCCTTGTTCTTGTGCAGTAATTTTGCTGGATACCAACAGTTATTCTCAACACCTTGTATGTATTATTCCGTTGTCTTCTGGCTTCCATTATTGTTGAGTGGACTTCTGTCATTCTAATTGTCTGTCGTTCCTTTGTAGGTGATCTGTCCTTTCTCTGGCTGCTTTCAAGATCTTCTCTTTGTCTTTGATGTTCTGCAGTTTCACTACGATGTGTCTAGGCGTGGATTTCCTTTGGTTTTCCTATTTTGTATATGTTGTATAAAAAACAATTAAATAAAATATTTTACATATGAAATGTTTCCCGTAGAAAATTTGGAAAAGCAGATCTTTGTAATGTTTGTTGATAGATTAGAAACTAATCAAATAGTGTAGAAAATTTAAAAATAAAAAGCAGTGTTCTTTGCTTCATTCTTCTCCACATTGGTTCTTCCCAGACAGCTACCACTTTTAAATGCTTGTGTTTATGTCTTTAATTTTCTCCATGTCAATAATATGCTTTATACCACTACTTTTTCATTCACTAACTATAGGTGGTATCTTGTTTTTTGCCACAATATATCAGGATCTAACTTAAAACTTTTCCCTGCTTTTCAAGCCCATATAGTAAAATCACTGTTTTTGGTTCATTTATTGCTTACTTTTGTCATTTTAAGTAATACATCTAAATATCTGTTTTTTGTGTGATTACTATAATTCAGTATGCTTTGTTCTTTTTACTTATTTTTAGTTTTTATTTTATTTTTTTAAAGATTTATTTATTTTTTTGACAGAGCGAGAGAGGGAACACAAGCAGGGAGAGTGGGAGAGGAAGAAACAGGCTTCCTGCTGAGCAGGGAGCCCGATGCGGGGCTTGATCCCAGGACCCTGGGATCATGACCTGAGCTGAAGGCAGACGCTTAACGACTGAGCTACCCAGGCGTCCTATTTATTTATCTTAGAACACAAGCAGGGGGAGGGGGAAGGACAAGCAGACTTTGCACTGAGCTTGGAGTCCGACATAGGGCTCAATCTCATGACCCTGAGATTATGACCTGAGGTGAAATTAATAGCTGGACACTCAACCAACTGAGCCACCCGGGCACCCCTATTTCAGTACCCTTTGATTTTCCTAAGGATATTTATGTCCCTTCTTAAACTCTAATGCATCTTTTCATACCACACCTTCTAAATTCTATACTTTTTTGTTGGGGGAGGGCAGAGGGAGAAGGAGTGAGAGAATCTTTTTTTTTTTAAATAGATTTTATTTATTTATTCATGAGAGAGAGAGGCAGAGGGAGAAGCAGGCTCCCAAGGAGCAGGGAGCCTGATGCGGGACTCGATCCCAGGACTCCGGGATCATCACCTGAGCCGAAGGCAAACGCTTAACCATCTGAGCCACCGAGGCACCCAGGAGTGAGAGAATCTTAAACAGGCTCCACGCCTAGCACAGTGGGGCTCTATCTCACGACCCTGAGATGGTAACCTGAGCCAAAATCAATAGATGCTTAACCAAGTGAGCCACCCAGGCGCCCTAAACTCGTACTTTTATATTGCCAAAGAGGATCAGATACACATTTTGTTTTGTTGTCCTTGTTAAGACTACTATGCTTTGTAAGTTGACTCTAAAAGATGAGAACCAATAAGCAGTGTATTTACATTATTAGGATTATATAAATAGGGGCTCCTGGGTGGCTCAGTTGGTTAAGTGTCAGACTCTGGATTTCTGCTCAGGTCATAATCTAAGGGTCATGAGATCAAGCCCCGCATCGGGCTCCACACTAGGCATGAAGCCTGCTTAAGATTTTCTTTTCCTCTCCCTGTGCTCCTCACCCTGCTCAAGTGTGAGCATGCACTCTCTCTCTAAATAAATAAAAATCTCTTTTTAAAAAAAAGACTATTCATTAGAGGGCCAGCTTTACATTATATCTACAGCTCTTTGCTAGGGGTCCCTTAGAGTTGTTTAATTTTTCTGTTCTTGAACAATTTTTTGTTTTCCTTGGGTTACCCCTCTTGTGTTGCCTATCTTTATTATAGTCTAAAAATCTGTCATTTTATGCTATTACGTCTTTGAGTTCCACTATTTTCTTAGGTACCTCCATTCTAGAGCCTTTGCCCTCTCTTGCTCATCTGACTGGTTGCTCTCTAGGTCTGTTTCAAGACTGTCATTCCAGGACTTAATCCTTCCCTGAGTTTGCTCTGCATTTTCTGGATCCCACTGTCTTCTCCGTATATTCTTCCATTTTGTCATCACATCATGAGGAAATTTAAAATGTATGAGAGGTACATTTTTCTGAGTACTTAGAAATCTTATAATTTTAATTGATACTTCGGATAGGTACAGAATTCTAAGTTGAATTTTTTTCAGAATTTTGAAGGCATGGCTTCATGATTTTGAAGCTTCAAATGTTTATGCTGAGGAGTTGGTTGCCCATATGATTCTTATTCCATTATAGAATACCAGGGATTTATTTCTCTGGAGGATTTTAGGATTTTCTGTGTGTTCTTGATGTCTGAAATTTACTGTGATAAACATAGGTGCTATAATCAGTCACTTTTGGGCTACTTTGTACACTTCCTAGATTTGAAAATCTATGCTTTTAGTCTGGGAAATTTAAATTATTTCTTTAAATTTTTTTCTCTTTTGGACATTCTGTTGGATAAACTTCCTGCTTTGATTTTCTCATCATTTTTGTCTTGATCTTATTCTACTTTGGGATATTTTATTGACTTTATTATCTTTAGTTCCCCTGTTTTTGTTTCTGTTTTTTAAGGCAAGTGTATTTTAAAATTTCCTCAAGCTTTTTCTTGCTCTATTTATGTATCTTGTTTTGTGGATACAGTATCATTTCAAATTTGTCCAAAGAACGTAAGTACAGGGTTTTTGTTTTTTCTTTTTAAAGAGTTATATTTTGTACCCTAAAGAGTTATATTTTGTACCCTAATTGATGGTTTTCTCCAGAGTCAGTGTTTGGTTTTTTGTTTGTTTTTCCCTTTTATTTGCAGGCTCTTTTCAAAAATGTCTGTAGACATGTTGGTTCCCAGTTTAAGAAAAGGGCAATAAAGAGGTTTACCTACAATTGTGTGGGCTGAGCTTTGCTGTGGGCAGGTTTTGTTTTAAATAAAGCAGACAAGGAGCTGCAGTTGGCCTTGAAATTATAGAGGAGCTTTATGGAGGTGGTTACATTCCCAGTAGCTATCTAGATTCTCCCCAGATAATTTGCTGAGTTCCTTCTTTTTAAAACATTTGAAAAAATTTTTTTAAGTAGGCTCGATGCCCAAAATGGGCCTTGAACTCATGAACTCATGACCCTGAGATCAGGAGTCTTACACACTACTTACTGAGTCGGGCAGGCACCCCAGAACATTTGAATTTTTAAAAAATGTGTGACTGTCTTATTTGCAAACCCTCGTTTTCTGTTGCACATGCTTTGTAGTCTTCTTTGCTCCTCACTTCTCGCAGTCGCAGTCGGATGGCCCTTTATTCCTTTCATCCAGGTTAAATATCTCCATATTGTCAACTCCGAAGTGTGTATCTCCAGCCAAGACTTTGCATCTGAATTCTGCAACTGCTTATTCTACATTTCTTCTTGGATATGTAATAAGTAAACTTATCTAAAACCTAACTACTAACAATCTTTTCTTCCAGTCTGTTTTTCCTGCAGCCTTCCTCATTTTAGTTAATGGCACAGCACCACTTTTCCAGTTGATCAGGCCAGAAACCTATGTTCTTCCTTTCAAACTTAGGGCCATTCTTCCTTCCCTCTCTTTTCTTTCCTCTTTCTCTCTCTCCTTTTTATCTTCCACCTTTAGCAAATCCTGTCACTATTCCTCATCACCTCTGCCTCTACCATCCTAATTTAAGCCATCATCCATGACTTGCCTTGATTATTGGAATCGTGTCCTTACTGGTCCATCTGCTTTCACACTTGCCCTCCCACAGTCTTCCACACAGTAGCAAGTGATCCTTTTAAACTGTAAGTGAGATCATGCTATGCCCCTTCTCAGAACCCACTGGTGGCTCTTCATTACACTCCAAGTAAAAGTAAGATTCCTCCCTGATCTTGTCACCGATTATTACCTTTTTCCTCCCTCCACTTTCTCCTTGATATCCCCTGGACATACTTGCTGTGTTTCTCTTTCAGAGCATTCAAAGAAGAGCATGTCCGAGATGCTTTCACCCTTTCCCTGGTATATTTTTTTCCATATGTCCACATAACTCACTCAGAAGTCATCTCTGTGAAGCCTTCCCCAGCCCCCCACTCCTTAACCCACTTTTCTAAAGCTTTATTTTTTTTCATAGCACTTCTTATCATCTAATACATATTTTATGTTTTCATAGTTTAGATATTTTTATCCAGACTCAGGTCATCAACACAAAACATGTTCTGTTTTACATATATTTGGGGTTTTTTTGTTTTTGAGCTCCTATCTCCTTCCCCTCCCCTCCAAAATTAATAAGTTCTCTGACCAGGGATTTGTGTGTTATTCATTGCTGTGATTGAGTGCCCAGAACGGTGCCTGCCATATAGTAGGAGCTCATTGAATCCTTTTGTCTTTTTTTTTTTTTAAGATTTTATTTATTTGAGAGAGAGAGAACACAAGGGAGGAGGAGCAGCAGAAGGAGAGGGAGAAGCAGACGCTTCACTGAGCAGGGAGCATGACGGGCTCGATCCCAGGACTCGGATCATGACCTGAGCGGAAGGCAGATGCCTAACGAACTGAGCCACCCAGGCATCCCTAAATCCTTTTGGCTTAACGAATGTGTCCCTCTGCCTTGCATCTCACTTGCAGCTTTCCCAGGGTCTCATTTGGGCTTTTCTGCTCTGCCTCACAGGCAGTATTTGTCCATATATTTTCTGTTTTCCAGAGGTTATGGAAAACTCATCTGCTATGATGCCCTTCCTAATCTACACTTCTGAATCAGTGATCTCCTTATATGATTTTTTGTGTACTGGAATCATTTTTTGCTACTACACTCTGTATGTATTTGACTTAAATATATCCACACTATTATTGGTAGGTATGTTAGAACGTGTAAAAATAGGACTCTAAGGAGGAAAGAGATATAAGTATTTCTAATATAATACAATTTCTGGTTATTTTCTTCCTGTCCCTCAGTGGATAATGTTAGAAACCCAGTTTGGAGTCCCTGTTGTATGTGTTAGAAGTTTGTCCTTTTTTTTAAGTTCTTTACTTCATTTTTATGAACTCTGCAGAAGAAGAAGCTGTAAATGCATATGCTCAGTGTGTCCTGTTGGACTGGAAGCCCTTTGTGAAGGAGTCTTAATAAAGAGAGGAGTTTTTGTATTCAGACAAAATGAAAATCTCCCTTTTGTTCTTCCCATTGCCTTCCCCAGAGATAAGCACTACGCTTAAAGCAGTTCAGTGTAGGGGCACCTGGGTGGCTCAGTGGGTTAAACGTCTGCCTTCGGCTCGGGTCATGATCCCAGGGTCCTGGGATCAATCCCCACAGTGGGCTCTCTCGAGCAGAGAGCCCGCTTCTCCCTCTCCCTCTGCCTGCTGCTCTGCCTACTTGTGCTCTTTCTCTCTCTCTCAAATAAATAAATAAAATCTTTAAAACAAAGACAGTTTGGTGTATTATCTGTAGTCTCCTTGGCATTTTTTTCGTATGTATGTACGTGTACATCCTTTCTGTGTAAAGTAGAATTACATTATATGCACATATCATATGTACATATAAAATAGGAATTGCATCACATAAATTTCTCTGTGACATGTTTTATTTCACTTAATATGTTATGGGGAAAAGTATAATACGTGATTATGAGTATGGACTGAGGGAGTAAGACTGCTTAGGTGTTAATCCAGGCTATGCCACTTACTGGGTGACCTTAACCTTTTTGTACTCCAATTTCCTTGAAATACGTAATTGTCTTTTGCTGAGATATTTCCATTGGAATCCATGGAGGGAACTTATTTTGCATTCTAAAGTTGGGTTGGGCACAGTGGGTGTGATAACTGAGGCCTCAAATGAGTTTTTTTTAGGCGCTTTGTTACTCATCTTTTGTTAGACCTCTTGCCTGCTTTTCTCTTTGATGTGTTGTTTGCTGCCCTCTAGTGAACTAGCTGGTTTTCAGGGGGCATTTGGCTGAGGATGTGCTGCTGCTTCTCATGGTTTATGCTGTAGATGCCACTTGTCAGCTAGGGCTCTTAATTCTGTATGAATCCAAAGCCTTGTAAATTTTGAAAATTTTTTTCTATCTAAAGGCTTTAAAAATTAGATTAAATTACAGATACAGTGGAGAAAAGAATAAAAGATTCTTAAATAAATTTCAGCACTTCTGTTATTGTAAACATTAACTGGGAACAGAATCCTTTTGTAGGTGCTGTTGGGAGTCATGTCCACCATCTTAGATCCTTATATTTTGCAACTTATTTGTTGCTTGGCTAGTAAACCAAAGTAAAAAAGACCTTTCTTAAACTAAAGCCATAGAAAGAGATCTTTCATGTTCATGGATTGGAAGACTTTAATATTGTTAAGATGGTGATCCTCTCCGAATTCATTTATGAATTCAACTCAGTCTATGTTGAAATCCTGCTGGCTTTTTTGCAGAAATTGGCAAGCTGATCCTAAGATTCATATGGAAATGAAAAGGACCTAGACTAGCCAAAACTGCTGGAAAATAAAGTTAGAGTGCTTACATTTTTAATTGCAAAACTTACTACAGAGCTATAGTTACTGGCACTAACATAAGGATATACAGACAGATCTGTAAAATGAAATTGAGTATCTGGAAATAAACCAATACATTTATGATAAGTTGGTTTTCAGTAAGGATGCCAAGACAGTTCAGTGGGGAATAAATAGTCTTTTCAACAAATACTACTGGACAACTGGATATCCACATGTAAAGAATGAAGTTGGACCCTCACCTTACATAAATTAACTCAAAAAGGGCTACATGTGAGAGCTAATTTCATCAAACTCTTAGGGAAAAAATAGGTGTAAACCTAAATGAGCTTGGATTAGGCAATGGTTTCTCAGATACGACACCAAAAGCACAAGCAACCAAAGAAAAAGATAAATTGGACATTACCTAATTAAAAATTTTGGTGTTTCAAAGGATACTCTAAAAGGCAAAAGATAACCCACGCAGTGAGAGAAAATCACTTATAATAATCTATCATTGAACCAAGGCCAGTTCCTCATTTATCTGTAAATTCCTACCATACCATATCCATGCAGCTGAATTGCATTTTTTCCATATATATTTTTTAAAGGAGATTTGTCTGTGATTGTGGGTCCAATTATCCTCCCTACCCTCCCCCTAAAAAGAAAGTGCCAAATATCACCCTATACTATTTTCAAGGGTAAATGAAACTCAGGATACTAGATAAAACAATTTAAAAATAATTTGAAGCCTGGAAATTATGGTTTAATAGATGAAGGGACAGTAGTCCATTAAATTCACATCATATCCAATCCAGGTATAAGGTACTTAATGTCATTATATTGATTTTTACTTCAGATCTTCAGTGGTCCTTGTCGTATGAGGTAAATAATAGAAAGTTCTTTTGTGTCACATGTCTGCTTTCAGCCAATCAGAAGCCAGAATTATTTCTTAAGCAATAATAGGGTTCATTGTTTGGAGAGGAGCTTTAAGTAGGACTTACAGGATGTAGGGGACTTCATATTAATTAAGGCTTCTTAGTTGTAGCAAAGAGAACATTGGTCTGGTTTGTTTAGCATTTTCAAATTTACTTTGAGTTCTGACTCCAGAAATGTACAATCCTGTCTTTTTTAGTTGTAGGTTTTAAAATGTTATTCACTCTTCATACTTTTTAAAGTAGCAGCCTTAATCTCTGTATTTATTTTTGATGAAACAATTTAATGGGCTGTGAAGGAAAAATTACCAAATTTTAAGAGGGAGAGAAAATTTTATGAAAATGTCTTCAAGGTTTCCATCACCATCTTTACCAATTTTCTTCTCGCCTGGGCCAATTGACTTAGGTTCTGTAACAAGTTCTTCTTGTTCACTGAATGAGCTAGACAATATTTCCCATCTTTTAAGGAAAATATCAACTGATATCAATGAAATTAAGGGAATGAAAGCAGCAATTTTGACAGTGGAAGCAAATCTTTTTGATCTAAATGTTAGAGTGTCACAGAATGAAGCAAAAATTTCATCTTTGGAGGTTAAAATGAATGAATGTTCACCATCAACATCTGAATGCAATAAACAGTTTGAAGATCTTCAAGAGGAAGTAGATTTTGAATCACAGTCAAGGACTACTGATGTAAAAATAATTGGCTTCCTTAGAAACATTGAGAAAGGTAAATGTTCAGTATTGGATATCCTCTACATAACTCACCCTTGGATCTGTGTTTTTTTATGTAACTTGATTAGTTCTCATATGGAGGCAGCAAGTCAAAAAATTTGAGTTTCTCATGGATCTTTAATGACAAAATTGGAGTCCATATGGTTAACTTAGAATCCTAGAAGTTACCAGAATTCTCTTTAGTGGATCTCTATAAAATGTTTTGAAGGGAGAGGTGAGCATAGAGAAACAAAACTTGAAATGGGAGAGAAGAATGGTCTTCTTTCGTGTTCTGTCTCGTGAAATTATTTTAAAATGTGTAATTCTTTCATTATTCATGGTGTTAAAGAGACCTGTTGTAGTATTAGAATTGAAAGAGCTTCTTCCAGTAACCATAATATGTATCAGTTACCCGAGCTCTCTTATAGGAGTACAACTTGACCAAATGACCTCTGCATTTCAGGTCAGCTCATGGGGATTTACTGTGTTTTTTTACCATAATAATTTTGGAAGGAATTAACTTTTTTTGACACACCACTTAAGAGTGATATATCTTATATTTTAGAAGAAAATAGCTGATAGAATTTTGAATTGAGTGTTTAAAATTGAAAAACCCCGGACACCTTGCTTGGCTCAGTCGGTGAAGCATGTGACTCTAGATCTTGGGGTCATATGTTCGAGCCCCACATTGGGTGTAGAGATTACTTAAAAATAAAATCTTTAAAATAAAAGAAAATTGAAAAACGCCTTTTAGTGAAACATGGCAATTGCTTGCCAAGTAATGTACTCAGTGAGCAAAGGCTGTCCTTATGAAACTACTAGTAATAAATATACTAAAAATTAGTATTCAGGCATCCTACTAATATTTCAGTATTTGGAACCCTATCAATCACATCCCTTTCTACACTGTATTGTACCGCTTTTTAAAAAATTTTTTAGGCGCGCCTGGGTGGCTCAGTCGTTTAGCGTCTGCCTTCGGCTCAGGTCATGGTCCCGGGGTCCTGGGATCAAGCCCCGCATCGGGCTCCCTGCTCGGCGGGAAGCCTGCTTCTCCCTCTCCCACTCCCCCTGCTTGTGTTCCCTCTCTCGCTGTGTCTCTTTCTGTCAAATAAATAAAATCTTTAAAAAAATAATTTTTTTAAAGATTTATTTATTTTAGAGAGCAAGAGAACACGAGGAGAGGGAGAGAGAATCCCAAGCAGACTCTGCTGAGTGCAGAGCCTGATGTGGGGCTTGAGCTCATGACCCCGAGATAATGACTTGAACCGAAACCAAGAGTCGGATGTTTAACCGACTGTGCTGAAGCGCCCCTACATTTTTAAGTTTGTTTATTTTTAATTGAAGTGTAGGTGACGGTACTACATTATGTTAGTTTCTGGTGTGCATAGTGATTCAATACTTATATACACATTATGAAATTCTTACCAGGATTAAGTATAGTTAACCATGTGTCACCATACAAAGTTATTAAAACATTATTGACTGTGTTACCCCTGCTGTACTTTACATCTCTGACTGTAACTGGAAGTTTGTTCCTCTTAATCCTGTTTACCTATTTGCTTCTCTCTGCTGCAGCCACAGTTCTCTGTATTTATGAGTCTGTTTCTGTCTTGTGTTTGTTCATTTGTATTGTTTTTTAGATTCAACATATCAGTGGAAATAACATGGTATTTGTTTTTCTCTTTTTTCATGGTAGCATAGTAACCTGCCTCTAAGTCTATCTGTGTTGTTGCAAATGGCACGATTTCATTCTTTTTTATGGCTGAGTAATACTGCTGTGTGTGTGTATATGTAGGTGTGTGTATCATATCTTTATCCATTCATCTGTCAGTGCACACTGAGATTGCTTCCGTATCTTGGTTATTGTAAATAATACCATAGTAAACAAGGGTGCATATATCTTTTCAAATTAGTATTTTCATTTTCTTGGAGCAAATACCCAGAAGTGGAATTATTGAATACCATAGGATCCAGTATTTCTATTTTTAATTTTTTTTAGGAACCTCCTTACTGTTTTCCACAGTGGCTGCACCAACTTACATTCCCACCAACAGGGCATGAGGGTTCCCTTTTCTCCACATCCTTGCCAAGACTTGTTATTTTTTGCCTTTTGGATACTAGCCCTTCTGACAGGTGTGAAGTGATATCTCATTTTGGTTTTAATTTGCATTTTAAAAAATATTTATGTATTTATTAGAGTAAGCACGAGTTGGGGGAGGGCCAGAGGGGGAAGAGAGCCTTCCCACTGAGCAGGAAGCCTCACCTAGGGCTCAATCCCACGACTCCAAGATCATGAGCTGAGCTTGAAGGCAGACACTTAATTGAGACACCCAGGACCGTTAATTTGCATTTTTTGATGAGTAAAAATATTGAACATTTTTTAAAAGTGTTAGCCATCTCAGTGTCTTCTTTAAAAAAAATGTCAGTGGTGCACTTGAGTGACTCAGTTAAGTGTCCAACTCTTGGTTTTGGCTCAGGTCACAATCTCAGGGTCCTAGGGTCAAGCGCCAGGTCAGGCTCTGTGCTCAGCATGGAGTCTGCTTGAGTTGCTTTCCTCCTCCCTCCCCTGCTCCAGGGCTTCTCCTCCTCTGTTACTGCCCCTGCTTGTGCATGCGCGCTCCCTCTTGCTCTCTCTCAAATAAATAAAATCTTAAAAAATGTCTATTCAAGTCCTCTGCCTTTTTATTTTTTTTTTTAAAGATTTTATCTCTTTGAGAGAGAGTGTGCGCTGGCACAAGGTGGAGGAGGAGGAGGGATCAGCAGACTCCCTGCTGAATGCAGAGCCTGAAGAAGAGCTTGTCCTGAGCCAAAGTCAGACACTTAACCAACTGAGCCACCCAGGCGCCCCTCCCCGCCCATTTTTTAATCAGATTGGGGGGTTTTTGGTGTTTTATGAGTTCTTTATATATTTTGGATATTAATCCCTTACTGGATATATCATTTGGAAATATCTCCGTTCACTAAGTTGCCTTTTTATTTTATTGATGGTTTCCTTCACTGTGCAAAAGATTTTTTAGTTTGATGTAGACCCAGTTGCTTTTGTTGCTCTTGCCTGCCTATACAGACAAATCCAAAGAAATATTGCTGAGAGGGATAGCCAAGAATTTACTGTCTATATTTTTGTTGAGTTTTATGATGTCAGGTCTTATTACATTTTACATTGAATTGAGTTCATTTTTGCATATGGTATGAGAAAGTGGTCCAATTTAATTTTTTCTCTCATGTAGCTGTCCATATTCTCAGCACCATTTATTGAAGAGACTCCCTGCTGTTGTAGATTCTTGCCATCGTATTTTTTAAGATTTTATTTTTATTCATTTTGACAGAGACCGCGAGAGAGGGAACACAAGCGGGGGGGTGGGGGAGGGAGAAGCAGGTTTCCCGCCGAGCAGAGAGCCCGATGCGGGGCTCTATCCCAGCACACCCTGGGATCATGACCTGAGCCAAAGGCAGACGCTTAACGACTGAGCCACCCAGGTGCGCCTTGCCATTTTTTTTTTTTTAAGTTTTTATTTTTTTAAGTAGTCCTTACACCCAACATGGATGGCTTGAATCCACAACCTGGACGTGAAGAGTTGCATGCTCCTCCTACTTAGCCAGCCAGGCACCCCTGTTGCCTTTTTTATCATAGGTTAATTGGTTTTAATATGCACATTTTAACAATATTATTTCTTCCAGTCCATGAGCATGTTGTATCTTTCCATTTATTTGTGTCCTCTTCAGTTTCTTTTATCTGATAGTTTTCAGAGTACAGGTCTTTCACCTTCTTGGTTAAATGTATTTCTAATTATTTTGTTCTTTTTGGTGTAGCTATCAGTGGGATTGTTTTCTTAATTTCTCTTTCTGCTGCTTTGTTATTAGTGTATAGAAACATAATAGATTTCTGTATCTTAATTATGTGTCCTGAAACTTGACTGAATTCATTTCTTCTAATAGTTTTTTGGTGGAGTCTTTAGGGTTTTGTGTATATAATATGTCATCTGTTTGTTTTTTCTATTTCTTAATTTTCTTTCCAATTTGGATGCCTTTTATTTCTTGTCTCATCGCTGTGGCTAGGACATCCAGTACTGTATGGAACAAAGGTGGCGAGAGTGAGCATCTTTGTCTTGTTCTGATCTTATGATGTTATGAGTATGATGTTAGCTGTCGGTTTGTTATATATGGCCTTTGTTATGTTGAGGTATGTTCCCTCTAAACCCACTTTGTTGAGAGTTTTTATCATAAATGGATGTTGAATTTTGTCAAAAGCTTTTTCTGCATGTATCAAGAGAATCGTGATTCCTACTTCGCCTTTTATTTTGTTAATTTCGTGTGCCATGTTGATTGATTTGCAGATACTGAATCATCATTGTATCCTTGGAATAAATGCCACTTGATCATGGTGAATAATTATTTTAATGCATTGTTGATAACACTTAATTTTGTTTTTGTTAACACTTGTTTTAAATCTGCAAGTGAGGGGCACCTGAGTGGCTCAGTTAATTAAGCGTCTGCCTTCAGCTCAGGTCATGATCCCAGGATTATGGGATCAAGTCCCGCATCGGGTTCCGTGCTCAGCGGGGAGTCTCCTCCCTCTCCCTTTGCCCCTTCTCCCTGCTTGTGCTCTCTCTCTCTCTCCCCCTCTCTCTCAAATAAATAAATAAAATTTTAAAAAGAAATAAATCTGCAAGTGAGTACTTACTATCGCCTAAGCACTGTGGAGGCGGGGAGGTTTGGAGAAGTATGACATCCTCCCAGTCTTCAAATTGAAGATCGAGAAAATCAGTTGTCACTGCTTTGTTTTATTTTGCAGTGTAACTGAGGAAATTATGAACTTTTTAAAGAAATCATAAATACTCTAGCTGAGTATCTTTTCTTATAGGAGATTCAGATGATTTTTTAATTTTTTTTATTTTTTTTATTTTTTAAGATTTTATTTATTTGACAGAGACACAGCGAGAGAAGGAACACAAGCAGGGGAGTGGGGGAGGGAGAAGCAGGCTTCCCGCAGAGCAGGGAGCCCGATGAGGGCTCAGGATCCCAGGCCCAGGACCCTGGGATCATGACCCGAGCCGAAGGCAGACGCTCAACGACTGAGCCACCCAGGCACCCCTCAGATGATTTTTTTTAAAAAAGATTTTATTTATTTGACAGAGTGATAAAGCACAGGCAGAAGGAGCAGCAGAGGAGAGGGAGAAGCAGGCCTCCCGCGGAGCAGGGAGCCCGATGTGGGGCTTGATCCCAGGACCCTGGGATCATGACCTGAGCCGAGGGCAGACGCTTAACGACTGAGCCACCTAGAGGATTGTTTTCATGCTGATGTAGGATCTGGACTCCAGATCTCTTGAATATCATACTTGTTCATTGTTTTCTTTGTATCAGTCTAAGCTTATAGTTTGTCTTTTGGGAATTCTATGATCAGATAACTCTGCTGTATTTTGTTTTGCAATTCTAGGGTGTGGCGTGAGTTGTAATGGTGAGAGCCCAGGTGATGGAGAGGTTTCTTATTTTGATCTTGCACTTGGCTGTTGCCTGTCAGTTACGGCTCAAGCTCTGGGTTCTGGCAGCACCTCCTGGTTTTTCCAGCTTTTACCTTTGTTCCCAGGCTTTACCTCCAGTCCAAGAAAACTGGCTTCCAGACAAAGGGAGAACTAGGAAATGTCCTACAGTGTCATTTTTGGTTAAATTGCAATGTTGAAGCTAATCAGTTATTTTTAAGACTTTCAGTTAAAAGCCCAGGAGGATTATTTCAGGCTTCATTTCTGGGAAACATACATGCTGGTATTGTTTGTTTTTTAAGCTTAGTAAAGTTTTAAAATTTGTTATTCTAGGAACTCAACAGAGGCAGTTGTTATCCCGACTGCAAATTGACCCAGTAATGGCAGAAACTTTACAGATCAGTCAAGGTTGGTAATAATCTTAAATTTTCATTGTAATTTAGCATTTTTCAGTTGCTATTTCCATTTCTTGCATCTCATTTAATGTATCTTGTATATCTTAGATCCTGCCCTAAGATGCTGTATTTAGATTGTGAAAATATTTTAGGGCCAGGAGACAAGATCTGCATTTTCTTCATGTTTTTTGGTGTTTGTATTTTTCGTCTCATTCAAAAACTTTCTTGCTTTGGTGCCGTTTCACCTGAGTCTCTGGAATCTTCTGGCTGTCACTCCCCTCTAGGGACAACTCAGATCCTTACCCTGCTCTCCTTTCTATCCTACTTTTCCAGTGTCCTGAGCTGCTCTGCTGTCTGTAGCCTGTTCAACCTTATCCTCACTTTCATTTCACTTTAGAATCTCCTCACCAGGGCCACACCGAGAACTTGTTGTTCTCAGAGACCCCGTAGCTTAATTTTTTGCCCGTTCCCCTTCCCCCCCTCAGCATAGACACGTCAGCCAGGGGCTACCTCAGGACAGGGTCAAGTGCCTTGTTTATCTCTGCACTCTCCAGTGCCCAGCCCCTGCCACATGCATGTACAGTCCCCAGTAAATGCTGCCCACGTGAAGGGGGCCATTGGACGCCTGCAATCTTCAGTTCAGAAACCTTCTTTTTTCTGTTTCCTTCTATTTCCCCTACACCTGCCCGTTGTTGGAATCTCTGGTGCCTTGACCCCTCCCTGTGGCTCTTCCCCTTTGGTCAGGCTTCCACACTCAATAGGCATATTCCCTTACCCCATCTAGCTCTGTCTCAGAGACAGGAACTTGTCCTCTCGCAGGGTTGCCTTCCACCCAGAAGCCAGATCCTCCCCAGGTGATGAACACTGGAGTGCCCCCACACTCCTGTAGTTTTAGTCTCGGCCTCTTTCCTGGCTTCTCCTCTCTAAGTGTTTAGATACCCTCCATTCTTGATTTTGCCCTGTCATCTCTCCACATTCCATCCTGCTTTCCACATAAGGGTATTTTCTTTCAAAATGTCTGGCGGCTAAGCTCTGTGTATGTTGTATCCACTTCATTGGCACTTGCACATTCTTTTTTGTCTCCTTTAATGTTTCTTTTTTTTCCATGGTGCACATGCAGTTTGAAGTATGTTTGAAGTCCTACGAGGCTTATGAGTGACTGCATTCCTTGCCTACGTCCTGTCACGGTTTTTATTCCCCAGAGCCCTCGTTTCTGCATATTCCTTTTATTTAATTTCTCACATACTGACTTGGTTTCACATATGCAGCACTCTCTGCGATTTCTGATACCTATATCTAATATCTGAGGATATTAAAGATAGTGTTGGGTATTTTTTCCCTTCCCTTCTTGGTCTTATTTTCTCCAAGTTTGTTTCAGTTGCTGTCTTTTCTGACAGGTTTTCCTCAGATGTCTGGGGATCCTTGGTTGTCTTATATTTATGAGTGGGACACTCGAAAAGCTGATTGGCATTCTGGGTTCATTAGTCTGGGTGGTGGGCTTTTGACTTCACATCTGAATATAGATCCTGCAGTGAAGAGTCATTTGTCTCTCTAATTTGGGGGCACCGTGAGGTCACCGTCTTTCGGCTTTTCTTCTTGGCCTGGTTAGCTTCTCCAAAGAAAGATCTTTCAGAGTAGTGGATGGATTGGTTGTCAGCGTTCTGGGAGCTAAGTGAGGAAAAGGGGCTGGGAGACGCACCTCAACTTTAATTACTATGTGTTGCTTGCTTAACACCCCCTCCCAGTTCTCAGAATGGTACTTCTCTCAATGTGGCTGGCATCCCTTGGCCCAGAGACTCTCTGTTTTGACCTTTCCAAGAGTCTTAAGCTTCCCTCTTCTCCAAGGGAAAAATAGTCAAGGGTTATCAGGAAATTTAAATGCTTTAAAAAATTTTAATAGTATACATTTAGCTTATGTTTTTGCAGCACTGTTCTGTCAAAGTGATGATGCTTCATTTATAGGCCACTCCAGCATTGACCACCAGGAAAGCATGTCTCCAGCTATTCCAAAAAACTTGAATATAGAGGTTAGGGGATCCCAGTATGATAGGGATCAGAAATGAAGAAAACAAATTCCTGACTCAGGAAGACATGACTGCTTCTGGAACGGACCTTGGACACACCTGTATTGGCCTTGTCTTCCCCTCTGCCCAAGGTCCCCCGTGCTGCCAGTTACCCAGCCTTCGGAGACTCTTGGGATCCACATTGAATTGTTTCATTATTGGCTTAAGACTCAGCTTTTGAAGACCTTAGTTTTTCACTTTAAAAACGTGGATGTCTCCTTTTACAGTTATTTTCTTTGTGAGTCTGTGTTTCAGTGAATTAACCCTTTGTTGACATTTTGGTGGGGTTTTAGGAGGAAACCAAATGCATGGGTTCTGCCGGTAGTCTGTACCCAGAAGATGTCACTAACTCTCGCGTCTGTCCGCTCCTCTCTGACCCAGGTGATACCGTGAACCTTGTAGAAGTGACTAGTGACTTATGTGGAATGAAAAGCTCTGTTTTCAGTGCTCACTTTTCTAAACTCTGTAGTATGTGACGCGTCATTCCCATGTTTTTTTAAGTCTTTGTTTGGCTTCCAGGACGTCACGATCTCTGTTCTTCTACCAATTCCATGTCATTCTCCTTTATCACCTCCTCTCCTCCCGTACTACCCCTGGAAATGTTCATTTTATCCTGTGTCCTACCCTTAGCATTATTTTCATCTCTTTTATATTCTCCCAAGATGCAAACTGGTAGAACTGCTTTGCCTCAAAAAGGGCTGGGTGGTGAGAAGAAAGGCAGCAGCCTTGGACTAAGTTCTGGACTCTACCTTTGCTAGGTGGGAGCCCTCAGTGAGTCCCTGGAGAACAGCGAGTCGCCTGTGGGTCTCCTGTAACGGAGGAGGGAGGTCTCCCGCTCAGGCTCCCCACGAGAGACGGCAGCGCTGGACGTGTGTGCTTTGATTCAATGCTGCTTTGGCCTTCAGTTGGAATGCTGCTTCTCTTATTTCTCTCGCCTCTTACTTCAACTTCTGAACGTCTGAGAGCCCCACAAAGACTTCAGACTAAATAAATCTAAAATTGAAATTTATCCTGCCCCCTTTTCAGTCCTCTCTTTCTCCTGTCCTGTTTCCTGGATCCAGTTGCTCTTCTTTCGCTGTCCTCCATCTTCATCTTTACCCTCTCCGGCCCTCGTGGGAGAAGGCCACTCTGCTTCGTTCCTAGGATGGGAGTTGAACATGCAGCTGCTGTGAGGTGCCAGGGCTGCTGAGGTGTGTGCAGTGTGTCTTCTCTCCCTCCTGTGTGGGCTCAGACAGGACAAAGATTGAGAATCTTTTAATTTGGAGCCTCACTGTGTCTCCTGGGCAACAGCCTAGTAACTGAGCTCTAGGACTGCCTTCCATACTACCTGTTCTCCCAAAAACCAGTTTGATCATGTCATTTCCCTCCTGAGAAACCTCTCTTGATTCTTGATGACTTCTTCATCAGAATCCAAACTCACTGACACAAGATCCTTTCTGCCTCAGCCTTCCCTGCCACTCAGCCCGCCCCGCACCCAGCCCTCCATCCACACCACGTTTCTCAGCAGGTCTTAGATTCCTTGTGTCTCATGAAAGCCTCTGCCTCCACGCTGTTTATTGTTGAGCTCGTTGCTGCCCAGCCTGGTTATCCCTGCTCATTTCCTTTAACATCTGCTTCCAATGTCCATCGTCTGTAGGCTTTGTCGGGATTTCCTAGCTGGAGTAGGTTTCCTGTATTCTACCAAAACTTGGTTCTTACTCCTTTAGGATTAGCTTTTAGGGTATGCTGTTCTGAAATTGTGTGTACATCTTTTTTTCTATTTTTTCTTCTTTGTGTACCTAGCACAGTGTTCAGTTCTCAGGATTTTGGTTTGTTCAGGTGAATGAACGTGAATGTACATCCTGTAGATTTTGGTCTCTTATTTGCCTATTAACCGTAAGAGAAGTGCAACTCATTAACTTCTGTCAACGGATGGCATATCAATAGGTCAGCCATCTCCACTCTGGGCTCTTGGCATATTTTATGAAGCAATCAGGGTTAAGAAGCATACTATAGATGGCATGAGCTGTGGTTATTTGCACTGACGGTCAGTGTTTTCTTTGCTGTATTTTTTTTTTTCCAGTATAGTCTTCTTGGTACAACCAGGCAGAAATTATGCCAGGTGAATTCTTTTCATCAGGACATGTTCTCTCTCAGTGGTACTGTGCAAAATGAACAAAACATTTTAGAAAAATTTTTAAGCAGCCTTCATATCATAGTTCGAGGGAATATGAGGATTTTTCTTTATAATTTTAGAAGATATTATGATACTTAGAGTAAGTTGGTATTGTTCATATCCCACTAGATGAGAACCTTTCTGTACCGTAGGCAGGGAGTATTGATTAGAAGCCCCAGGTAATGGGCTGTTACAAAGAAAGGAATACTTCCTTGAAAAGGTGTTTGGCACAGAATTGCAGCGCTATTCCTGGGTAGAACCGTTGTGATTTTCCTTTGAAAAAATTACAAATATATAAAAGATTGACATTCTTCTCACGTGTGTGATGTTGGGAATGCAAGGTATATTCAAAAGTAAACATTTATGGCCAATTTTTTTGGCTCAGATTACTATGACATGGAATCCATGGTCCATGCAGACACAAGATCATTTATTCTGAAGAAGCCAAAGCTGTCTGAGGAAATAGTAGTGGCACCAAACCAAGAGTCGGGGATGAAGACCGCAGATACCCTTCGGGTACTTTCAGGACACCTTATGCAGACACGGTAGATGGTTTCTTTTTCTTGTGTAGCTTTTTTGTGTTGATTAGATAGTGCAGGTTAACGTGAGTTCCCAGCTTCCCTCTTCCCCATCCCAGCCCCCAGTGTAGAGTGCGTTTATTGAGTCAGTCGGTAGGCCATGAATAAATAGTAAGCCAAATTCAGTTTTCAGAAATTACAGTTCATCTTTCTTGTTCAGAAATCTGTTAACCTACAAATAAGTCCATGTATGATTTAGCTCTGTAAATAAGATTCTTTCCTTTAAGTACATCCGGGAAATGAAATTTAAAAGCCAGGTGATCAAAATCAGGAAATCTCTGCACAGAGAGATCAGGTTGGGGTGATTCCTCCCTTAGAAAATGGACTAAATATTCTGTAAAGTAACAAACATATAGATAATATAATCAGTATAAATATAGAACTGCTGGCCACGTGTTCTGAGCATAGATGCTGATTTTTCAGTTTATTTCCACGTGACCCTGTGAAGATCAAACAGACAATGGTGTTTAGGGTGGAGGGGAGATTGTCCTTAGTGCAGCCTGGAGGGTCGCTGGCTGTGCCACCACAGCAACTGGCCGTGGCCGCGGTGTCATAGCGGAAGCCACCGGGGCTGTACCTGGAAGTCCTCCTGAGTTTGTTTGGTTGGTTTTTTTCCTACTGAAGAGACCACCTAAGGGAGCGATAGTTCTGCTGAAGAGCACTGTAGGAGGCTCAGCGTTTTGTGTTTGTTTCCCTAATTCTATGGTATTTTCTATCTGTCTGGCAGAGATCTTGTACAACCAGATAAACCTGCAAGTCCCAAGTTTATAGTGACGCTGGATGGTGTCCCCAGCCCCCCAGGATACATGTCAGATCAAGAGGAGGACATGTGCTTTGAAGGAGTGAAACCTGTAAACCAAACTGCAGCCTCAAACAAGGGACTCAGAGGTCTCCTCCACCCACAGCACTTGCAGTTGATGAGCAGGCAGCTCGATGACCCAAATGGTAGCTTTTCAAATGGTGTGTTGAGAGCTCAGATTTTCCCTTTCCAGGGTGCTGTCATTGTGCAGGAAATCTGGGACCCGTTTCTCTACCTGGAATGAATATTGGTTGGAGGCCTCGCTCTTAATCGTAATTCAGTAGCGGCCTCTTTTCTTCCTTCAGACAAAACAATGAGTTCTATCCGTAGTGGGCACCGCTCCCGGGCTACCATGGGCTCAGCCGTGAGAGCCAAAGTACCTCTTAACCATGCCTGTGAAAGGATCGGCCTTTGTTCTTGCTACCTTGTTTCCTTTTTTTCCTTTAGAAACTATACTTGTTACTGTCCCTTTGTTGTAACAATAATAGTCTCTTATAATTAACTTGACAGAAAAATGAACTTGGATTTTGATTCTGTTTATACCTCAGTGAAATTCCCTTGAAAGGAGTTTCTCACCTAATCTATCAAGATACTGCTGGGAAGTGTAGCAAACTAATTTATGTTTAAATTAATAAATATTGAAGCATAGTATTTAGTAGGAGCAAGATGAACTCTGTTCAGATAACAGCCTGCTTTTAGGCAGATGAATCGTTACCACTGGCTATTCTCTCCCTGGGCCCGGTGTCAGGTGCACAGACTGCTGGACGTTTTCATTTGTGACAAGAGAATGGTGGTTGTGTTCCTTCTGTCTTGTAAGATGTTTAGAAACACCTTTATTGGGAGGGGAGACAATTACTGAAGCTTAAAAATAAATAGCGAAGCAAAGAAAAAACAGCAATGGTGGGTTTTGATATTTTTCCAAGTTAATCCTCTTGGCAGAGACATGAAGATGTATTCAGTACCTTTTTCAGTTGCTAAAAATACAATAGCTTTTAGAGGGAGATCATGAGTGAGCGAGGAGATACTACTGTTGAACTGAAAGCTTTTTTGCCTCAGTCAATAATATAATGTCCTAGTTTTGATTGGTGGAGGGAATTGAAAGTCTGTATCAAAAGGAAGAAAAAATTTTAAATGGTAACAAAGATGGTTAGGAACTGCCATAGTCATGCAGTACAGATTTCCTGAACCTGTGTATTTTGTCTCAAATGAGAGAAAAAGGGTCTAATTTTGTCTAAATGTAGATGTCCATGTTAGGCTTTATTGGTGTCTATGTCCTAGCAGCGCCCCTCTAAAGAGCACGTTAGACTTCTTGTCTCGGTTTCACAAGTGCCGTGGCCCTTCTGGAGGCCAGGGGGATGAGCGGCGGGCCTCCTGTGCCGTTGCTTTGATCTGGGACTCTCACTGGTTCACTGCTGCTCAAGGATGAAGCTTTGGAATAGTTGGAACGTAAGTTGAGGCCCAAGAGACTGAGTAACAGTCACAGAGAGGCTCTGGTCCTTCTTGTTCTTCCCCTCCAAGCAGGGAATTTGAAACTTGGTGATTGCTTTTGCTGGCTTTTTGTCCAGTGTTTCAAGGATGCTGTCAACAGCATTCCCCGCCCTCCCCCGCCCCTGGAATGGCAGCACAGGTTTTATAGCTTGCAATAAAAAGTGAATTTGCCTAATCTTAAACAGGAAAATTTTTAATGGCTTATGAGGTTAACATTGGGGAAAACCAGAATCGAGACCTCTTGTATATATGACCCAACATTTCCATTAGAAAGATAATGTTTCCTTGTATTTAATATTGCCCATGAGTATCTAACTACTTCATTTTCCAGCCAACCTGTTCCTGAGTATTCTGTTAACTTCTTTCATTTGGCCTGGGTTCCCATGTATATACCATAGTCTAAGGTATGTTCTTTAGGAGGAGGGTAAGACACATTTCCTGCAGGCAGGATATTAGACACACTTAAAATTGGAGAAAACTGCTCTTTCCAGCCATGCAAGATTTTATTGGAGACTAAGAATACCTTTATATCCTGGAGCTAAACAGTGACTTTTACTATTTTAAAAGTAGCATGGAAAACTATATCAGACATAGTTGTGGGTTTTTTGTGGCCTTTTTAAAGATTTTATTTATTAGCATGAGTGGAGGGGAGGGGGCAGAAGCAGAAGCAGACTCCCCGCCGAGCAGGGAGCCCGATGCGGGCTCGATCCCAGGACCCTGGGACCATGACCTGAGCCGAAGGCAGACGCTTAACCGACTGAGCCACCCAGGCACCCCTGGGATAGTGTTACAGTAGCCCTTTCATAGTCCTCCTGTCTAGGCTCCAGGACTGGATTTGTGTGCCTTGTTCTCCTGTAATGAAGACTGAGGTTGGGTCACTAGATCAGTAAGTTCTCAGAATACCAGCTGCTGCACTGTTAGGTTTTGATTGGTCGCCTACTTTGTATTTTTGTTTCCATTCAATCATAAAACTCTAAGGAAGACATTATTTTCTTCTTGCATAGATAAGGAAACTGAAGTTGAGGTACTAGGTAAGACTTGTCCAGAGGGTCTAGTTCAGCTAAGTTACAGAGCCAAATTTGAACTGCCTGATCTCAGGCAAGAGGAATAGAGCAATGGGGTTGAAATGATGTTTGCTTTTATAGTTACGAATGTGAACCCTAATTTGTAACACCCATGATGCTTTTTTTTTTTTTAAAGCTAGGGTGTTTTGGTCCAGAAGTTGTCAGGTCATTATGGCCTTTGGGTGTGAATTTTTGGCCTTTTTACATTTTAAATGGGCATTAGTTGCCTGCATTTAAGCTTTGTATGTCATATAAAAAGGTTTTTGGCTTTCTCTGAATCCGGAGACAGTCTGGAAGCACAGGCCCACTCCCACGCCCTAGTAATTGACATTGTCATTGGACACAACCCCGAGAGGGAGTGGCAGGCAGGCAGTGAACCCTGTGGATGGTGCATGCACTTGCTCTCCTGGTTGCTCTTACCCACCTGTGTTTCCTCCCCACCCCAAGGCTTTGTGCCACCGATCACCTATCCAGCCAGGCTCACTGCTGGGTGATCTGGTGGGCCCCTGGAGGTAATGACATTTGTGACCCATTTTAAGCAAGAAGCTTTTCCTCACATTGATGTGAGTTTATCACCTGGACTTAGAACTGTGTATACCTCAGTGAGTGGGAACACTTTAGTGTATGAACCACTCATAGTGTCTGAACGTGAGAATTTGTTCACATTTTTTTTTTTTTAAGATTGATTTATTTGAGAGAGCATGAGGACGGGGAGGGGCAGACGGAGAGGGAGAGAGAATCCTCAGGCCGACTCCCTGCTAGGCTTGATCCCAGGACCCCAGGTTCATGACCTGAGCCAAAGTTGGATGCTTAACTGACTGAGCCACCCAGGCACCCCAGTTCATATTCTTTTTCACCTTTGTGTTTGCAGTTTTCATTTCATTTTATTGGCTCCCTACTTGGACATCCTTCCCCGCCCCCCTCATATTTTAATTCAGTTCTGAAATAATACTGAGCAGGGGTTTGGGGTGAGAACTTTGGCTCTAGTTGCAGCATCCCTGTCTGGTTTGCTTTTCACAATGAGAACTGCAGTGTGCTTCCTGGTGACCTTTTCTGGGAGGCTCTTGCCTGTGTTACCCAGAATGTCAGACTCCTTTATTTTGTATGATCATAGACATGGAAGAACATAAGATTTTAAGACTGGGTTTTGAGGGAAATGTATTAAAGGTGCCATATACTGAATTGATCATAATAAATGAGATACTTTTAACTTTTTCCCCTTTTTAGCTGAGATGAGTGAACTGAGTGTGGTCCAGAAACCAGAAAAACTTTTGGAGCGTTGCAAGTACTGGCCTGCCTGTAAAAATGGGGATGAGTGTGCTTACCATCATCCTGTTTCACCTTGCAAGTGAGTAGCAGCAGCAAGCTGATTCTGATCTGCAGGTTAATTTCTAGATCTTAGAGCTGGTTCTGTTTGTTTTTTATTTCTGTGGATGAATTTGATTTGTATAACTAAATGCAGTGACACTTAACCATTGCCCTCCCAGAATAGCATCCTTGTGTAATATCTGTGTGTTTGTTTGAGGGAGTGGGGAGATGGGAGAAGGCTTCTGTACATTTAAGGAGATGGTTATATAACTGCCCTGGTTTGAATGCATTGTATTCATGTACATATCCATAGCTTTCAAGGCACTGGGGACACAATTAGTTGCAGGTAATGTGACAAAACATTTTGGACTTGGGTGTAATTTTTCCTTACCAGTTGGCTGGTTCAATGGCATGATCTTTGAGAGGGGGCTTTTAGATTTAAAAAAAAATAAATATTTTGGTCCTAGAGGTGGAGTCTCCATGTTTTGACTTAAGAAATTTGGATGTGAGAATAGTATGGATGTACCTGGAGGGGGAGACCACAGACTGAGTCTTTTTGGAGTGGTGCCTTGCACATATATTATGCTTGGTATATTAAGTTCATAAATTACTACAAACATAGATCTGACAGAGAAATGGTATGATTCTTAACACAAAAAATCCTTTTGTCTCTCATGGTCATGGCTTGAGTTGAAAATCTCATTACCTTAGGCTTCGGAATAGACTACTGTGTCCTTTTTTGAAATCTGGCCTCATTTTTTTTTTTTTTAATGTATTCATTTGAGAAAGAGAGCACAAACGGGGAAGGGCAGAGGGAGAGGGATAAGCAGACTCCCCACTGAGCAGGGAGCCCGACTCGGGGCTCGATCCCGGGACCCTGGGATCATGACCTGAGCTGAAGGCAGAAGCTTAACTGTCTGAGCCACCCAGGCGTCCCAGATCTGGCCTCATTTAAAAACTGAGTTTCCCGGGGCATCTGTCTGGCTCAGTTGTTAGAACATGCGACTCTTGATTTCTGGGTTGTGAGTTCAAGCCCCACATTGGGCATAAAGCATAGTTTAAGAAAAAATTGAGTTTCCCTTTTTTCTATTCTGCGTTTCTCAAAAAAGTAGTAATGGAATATAAGGAGCCTCTCTACAAAACAAACAAAACCTAATGCATTGAGAAGATTAAATGTGAATAATGTTTTTGTTTTATAGAGCCTTCCCCAATTGTAAATTTGCTGAAAAATGTTTGTTTGTTCATCCAAATTGTAAATATGATGCAAAATGTACTAAACCAGATTGTCCCTTCACTCATATGAATAGAAGAATTCCAGTACTGCCTCCAAAACCAGGTTAGTGACGTTGTGCACTACTACAGTAGGTAAAAAATGGAAAATGACATTTTGTGATTATCAACTGAGTTTAAAAGGGAATAATCTTAGAAATTATCATGCTAGAATCAGTTAACCTAACCAGTCTTTAAAGAGTAGGTGTGCCTATTTAGTATCATTCTGAAGTATTTTATTTAATGAATATATAAATCTATTTTTAAAATGGGTTTCATAAAAACATGAGTAGATTGCATTAGATGATTTTGCCGAATTTGATCAATCTTTGCTCTTATATTTGTCAGCAGTTGCAACACCAGCCTCACCTTCTAGTAGTCAGCTGTGCCGTTATTTCCCTGCTTGTAAGAAAATGGAATGTCCCTTCTATCATCCAAAAGTAAGAATTTTCATTTTCCCAAAAAATGATTTAGTGACAACTTTTCAATTCTGAGGCCTGGAAGAGCACTAGCAAATTGAGTATCTTGTGTGTCCATGGTCCTCCCTTGCCTACCCTCCCCCCCAATCTGTTTTTGTTAATATTCTGGTCTTTAAGACCTTGAGGTTCTTAGTTGTATGAGCTCCCATCTGGTCCTTTAGGGTAAGTGGTCTGAACCAGAGGTTAATGTTCTAGGCTCTCAGAGTGAAGCTTCACTTTGCTTAGTTTCCATTCCTCTCTGCAGCTAAGCATGTGGGTGGGGTTTTTTCACCCCCACCTCGTGTCAGAAACAGAGATGATGAAGTCCAGTTGTACTTGTGCTGATGGTTTTAATTTTCTCTGTGCTATAAAGATGGATGTGTCTCCACCTGTTGAGTTGCTCAGAGTGAATGATCTCTCTGGCTGTCACTTCCCGCCCCCCCCCCCCCCCCCCGCCAACTGCAGTTGGGCATAAATGAGGGTGTCCGGGGCACGATGGATAGAGGGGATGTTGGGCTGATAAGCAGGGTGATTAGAAGTTGGTACTGTATACTGAGGTTCCTTTTGAAATCTTTGAATAGAATCTTGTGTCGGGGCGGGGGTGTTATTTGTCAAGGTTTCAGTATTAAAATATTGTTAGATTGTATCTCTTGCCCCATTAAATGTTTCAGGTTGCCTTTTTATTTGTATTAGCTTTGCAAATGTTGAGACTGTTGTTTATATTTAGCACTGCAGATTTAATACTCAGTGTACAAGACCTGACTGCACATTTTATCATCCCACCATTACTGTGCCACCACGACATGCCTTGAAATGGATTCGACCTCAAACCAGGTAAAGACTTGGGGGGAGATGATCACTTTGATTTTTCTCTACTGTTTCAGTTATACATGGTCCTTGGAAAATGTTTCCAAATTTCGTTTTACCAGTGATTGGTTATTCACCGAGATAACTCCAAATCAGATTTACCTTCTGCGTGTATCCTGCTTACAAATCTCACATCAGTTTTCTTGGCATTACTGATGTAAAACATGGGAAGAAAGTTTTAGTGTGGCCTATAAATTTAAATACACATCATTATTATCTTTTATGTAGTTTTTATATAATTATTTACAAATCTGATACTTACATTGTAAATCTGTAGAACAAATATTCGTTGTGTGAAAATACTCCTTAGCTGGGTATGTATGAATGTAAAGCAGTTAATTACAATTTTTTGTTTACTCAGTGAATGACAGTCCTACTTGGCAGAAGATTGTGGAGTTTCCATCTACTGGCAAAAATATTCTGCAGAACTTGTCAAACCTTTGAAACTTGGAATATACTGCTTTCATTATACGAAGTTTATTGCCTATCTGAAGTGTCTAATTTTTCAAGTTTGTAAGTTTATTAAGTGGTTTTAACATTGGCTATTTTTTGTCGTTTGACTATGAAAAGACCGTTGAAGGAAAAGCTAAATTCTATTAAAGCATTTGAGGCGTGTTTGTACACTGCTGTTTCAGGTTAGTGTCAGCGCTGGGGCTTCAGTGTTGCTGTGTGTTCAGTGAGAGGGGCATCCTTACCCTAAAAAGTTGGATTTTGTTCACGTTTCCCAAGGATTAAACAGAGGAGTGGCCAAAAGTGTGGAGACAGCTTAACAAAGTGAATTTAGTTTGAAAAGCATGATAACACAGGCTTCTTGGGTTGTGAGTGCTGCTTTGGTTAGATGGGTCGGGTAAAAACAGAATGGCAAATGCAAAAAAAAAAAATGAACAGTTCCTTAAAATGCTTTCATTTACTATTAACATACACTTTTTAAATAAATATTTTGGGGCTGCATTATCACAAAATTATACAAAAGTTTTTTTACAATGATATATACAGAAGGTATCAGAAAACAAACCAAACACAAGATTATACATATATTCTCACATTCTGAAAAAGTAACATTTTCAGAAATAACCACAGAAAATTTTTTAAATGTAAAAATTAGATTTAAATAGTATATTTTAAATGACTAATTACAGAAATCAGATGGGTAAACTGCAAAAACAGGACTAACCTTTCGGACTACTGAATCAGTACACAGTCTTCTGTGTGTGGTTTTTGAAATAGTTAAGGCAAGAAGTGTCAGATGTTTTAGAATTAAATAACCAACGGATCACTGATCTTAAAGACTTGATGTACAGCAATTTTTAAAAAAATAAAGCTAAAAGTTGGCTAGAACAGATCGAATTAATGCAAAAGAGATAAAGACTCAAACATTCTCAGGACCAAATTAACTGTGTAAAAAAAAAAAAGTTCATTGACTAGTTATATACCCGAGAGATAACAAAACAGCATGTGTAAAAGTCCATGTTTAAGAGCATAAAACCAGCAGTCGTTTTGTGGCCATTGCTTTTCCATTGGGAGAAGAAAGAATTAACCAGTTATTAAACCATCTGTAAGTTGCACTTCGCTGTGCCGATTCCTAAGAAGAACCTTGAAACCACGGACCACGGAAGAGGAAAGACCGTGCCCAGGATGGCACCAAGTTCTCACCGAGTTGGGCTGCGGTGACAAGACTCCTGAATTTAAGGCGTTTGTTCATTCCAGTGCTTAGATTTCTTCTGCAAAGATGTAAAGCATCTTAAGTTGTATTTCTAGAAATCTAAACAGACTTTTAGTATCACGATTTATAAATGGCATTCAGAATTCCACTACAAAGAACACAAACGGGAAACAGGGCCTGAGTGGTTTGGTTCAGGCATTTTACAAGTCAAGAACGTGCTAAAATCGGATAGTTTTTGCCATCTAATAAACACTGCCTGGAAACCCCTTTAAGGGTTTAATGTTACCTTTCAGCTGCTGTGTTTTACAGGCAAGCTAAGGTTGACTCTAGACCAAGTTGTCCAACACATGTTTAAAATGAACCACCATCAAAAGGCATCGCAACAAGGGAGGGAACAAGGTGGCTGGTGGCAGGGGCAGCAGATGCAATGTGCTCTGGCGTGCGCTTATGTACGGAAACGGGACTGAAGGGGCCAGAAATCTCAGATGACAAATTGAGGAGCTTAGTCAAATACTGCACACAAAAGTAATTCTCTGGGTTAAAAAAAATACAGGGCAGAATCTTCATAACCTGTCCTGGTTATTCACCTTCCCTTGGCTGGAATAAACAAGGCGGTGGTGGGAGAACTAAAAATCAACATGAGTTTTAGTTGTGAAACTGACAACAGTCATTAAAGCTGGCTTATCAGGCCGGCCACCTGGAGGAACAAAAATGCAGCGGGGGCATTTTTTGTCCTAAATTGTTTACCTAAGGTTATAATTAGCATTTCTACATGTACTGTAATAGAAATGGAATTTCTCTTTAGTCAAAAGCTGGGAAGCTTTGGCTCAGAAGGAAAATTTGAACAGGCTCAAAGATGGAGGGGGTGAGTGGGGGGATTGTTCAGGGGAATTTAATTTATTGAATGGCTCTTTATAATAATATACATGGACAGAAATTTAGTATAAGTCTAAAATTGGGCTTAATTTAGGAGAATCCATTGATGTGAATATGATCTTACGTCTCAAGCTTCTTAATGCCTTAATCAGTCCTTCAGACACAGCTACTGTTCAGAGCTTTAAAACTGACCATGTTCAATCACTGGTTAGGCTTTTTGTGATACAGTTCAGCCTACAGTTCTGTTTTCAGTATTTACAAGGTGTTGGGCATACAAAATAGGTATCAGGAATCTTCATGTCTGGTCAAACCAGACTGAGATTTCCAGAAACCTGAAGGGGTCTATTATGCTACAAAGATAATTAACACATTAAAATAAAATTCATAGGACCAATAGAGCATCTTAAACTTTTTCACACTTAGAAAAATATATTTTTAAATAGCAATCTACATAATCTCCCATCTTCGGGAAACTACGGACAGGCTAAACAGCAAATTCCTGAACGGCAAGTACTGATCTTTGGCAGCATTAAAGTGAATAGGGATAAATATCTAAGAGTTAAGCCCTAATCCACCAAAAAGGAATTTTAATGGACAAGCTTTACAAGTGGACCTGTATTCATTCTTTTTGGAGGTCAGCCTATGGGGTGGCATACATCTAATAAATTTTCCAGTAGAGAAAAAAGCTATAAAAATTTTATTTCAAGAGCTTACTAAATTGTTCGACTTTGTAAATAAATGTGACCTTGAACACTTCGGTCTACATGTTAAACAAGTGTTTCTATTACACTACATCTTCAAATATTCGGTATGCTCTCCCAGTTAACTACTACTGCTGTCTAGAACTTTAACCTGTACACCACTGAAAAGGACTGTTCGTCATACTACTTTTTCATTAATGAGGCTATAATCAATGTTTTAATTTTTCAGCCATAGAGATGACTTCCGAACAGAAAAGGATCGACAGCTCAAAAATGAAAATGTAGTGATCATATATTACTAACTTTGGATTTGTTCCTGAATGTAAAACTGCCAGGAAAAAAAAAATGTCCTTTATAAAAAGAGGTTTATTGATGCTTAAGTAGCATTATCTTCTCCAGTAAAGCTTATGTGTGTGTTTCCTTAGGGAAAATAATGTTTGCCTTTTAAAAACTGTGATCCTCTAAGGTGATGCTGTGTTTCCTTTCCTTATGTAAACACAAGGGATAAAATAAGTCATTAAGTAATGAACCTTGAAAATAAAATACAAATTCTAAAAAAGAAAAACAGTTTTGCTAAAGAGAGGATGAAACTTAAGCAACTTGGGTTTTTAAGGTTTTGTTTTTTGAGAGGCGCTGTCCCCTAAGCCTTCCTAGCAGGTCTGCCAAGTTTGCACACTCCCCCAAACTGGGGGGGCTGGCTTTCACCGAGTATTTATTCAATCCTTTCTTAAAGTAATTGTCTGGCAGTGTATGGATTATGGACAGTTATCCAGTGCACACAACAAATATCTTGAACTTATCTGTCTTCTGTTTGGATGACTCTGGGCATTTATCCCTGTTAACAATCCTAAGTTAGCACCACTTGCCCATGCAAGGTTTGGTTCTGTTTTTGTTTTGTTGTTGTTAGTTTTTCCTCTTCTGTAATTCTGGTCTCCTCAGCATCCATATCTTTCAGTGAGGCATATGTACACATTTCCAGACAAATAAACTGCAATCAGAGAAAAAAAAAAAGCAGTGAGTTCATTATTTTTCTAGATTTTCAGAAGCTTAATGAGCTTTCAAATCAAATGTATAAAATTTTTCATTAACTCCTTTTATTTTGTACTGCCACCTTATGTGCCGCCACGGAGCCAGCCAGTTATGCTACCTTATTCTGTTGTTGACTCACAGAGTCTGTGCTCTAATATAGTGATACTAGATCTCTTAATAACTAGTAAGAGGTAGTCTGCTCTTCTTGGGCTGAGAAAGTCACCCACCTGCAGTCATCACCTCCGGCACTAACGACATGTCGATCACCGCTGGTAAATCGAATATTTGTTACATGAGGTGAATGACCCAAGAACCTTTTGTGCTTTGCCTGAAAAACAATGAAAAACAAAGCTCAGGATGTTATGTGAGGCACACAAAAATCAGAGGTTCCTATCAGGAACCCTAGATCTCCATCACAGGGGCTGTGAAGAGAGGTAGGCAGTTTGGACCACAGCCAATGTTACTAATGTTAGCTAATGGATCTGCACCTAACACAAACCAGGTTCTTGGGGTAGTATTCTGAACATTTTCCTCTGAGGAAAAGCATTTGAAACTTTGTAACTGAGTAAAGGTTTGATAAAAAGGCTAATCACAGCTTTATTAGGATAGTTTGCAAAGATGGTGTTACTTGGGGGCATGGGGAGATGATTTCTAAAAGCTTACTTCAGAGTAAGGGATTTAGTAAGTTTTGAAAAAAATTTTAGGAACATAAGTGTTTCCAAATCAGGAGATGGTAACATATTTAAGCTATTAAATTGTGGGGGAAGAAGTAGTAATGATCAGATGTCTAAATTGCTAGTAAAATTACATAAAAAGCAAAACCAGACACAAACTTACAAATTTTTCAGGACACGGGAAGTCAAATAACTTAACCATGCCGAAGTCATCTCCTGTTACAAGGCTGATTCCTGAATGAGATACGCAGGCACAGTTGACATTGGCTTTCTCAGTGTGTCGGGACCAGATTCCCATAACTTCATCCCCTAGAATACTAGAGGGAAGGAATAAAAGAAAACCCATAGCAAACATGTACCACACTAAAAACGTTTTTTGGTAATTAATCTCTACTTAATTATGTTACTTTAAAAGGTGCTTATGCTTTAGGAATTTGATTAAAAAGATGACTGCTCATGGCTACCTGTTAAATAGCAAATTTATAAGGTTCCATTTCTAATAACTGCAAGACAGCGTTCCTTTAGATAAATAATACAATTGCTTAATAGTACCCAGTATGTGGTTTTATTGCTTGTTACTAAACCTAATGTGTTAACGAAAATATCAGGGCATCTTTAAAGGCTTTTAACCTTGATCAAGCATGGGAATGTGTTCAAGGAATATGTTCGATGAAGAGGCGTTCCAGCATAAGCCTTTCATCGTCCTCTTAGGAAGAATTCAAGATATGGTAACAAAGATAAAACTCAACTACTGTTCCCTAGTGGAACGGCTCTAACTGTTGAGCAATAGGATTTTCCAGTTTTCCTGGCTGACCTGCAGTCGGTTCTTACCTCGTCCATGTGGCCCAAGTGATCCTGTCCATGGCGGCCTGATCCAGAACAGGTTTTCCTGAAGGCACTTCATAGACATGTCGTTTATAGCAACCAGTGGAGACCTTGCATGGTATGAAAATGGGACGAGAATTCCACTAGGTGAGAGACAGCAGAAGGCTATAGGATGCTAGGAAGGGGTGCGATCGGGTTTGCATTTCTAACTAACAATGACTACAGAAGTCTGTTAGAAAAAATGGAGAGGAGGACTAATAAGGATAGGGTATTACTGCAGAAACGGTGAAGAGTAAATAAAGGCAAGAGTTCAGAAGCTCTGGAACTCAGGAGTTCTGTCAGAAAGTTACCGCCCAGTGTGTGGCTCGGACTCACAACTCCCGAGATCAAGAGTCGTATGCTCTGACTGAGCCAGCCAGGCTCCCCTAAAACTCAGGGTTTTTTTGTTTTGTTCTAAGATTTATTTATATGACAGACACAGCGAGAGAGGGAACACAAGCAGGGGGAGTGGCGGAGGGAGACGTAGGCTCCCCGCCGAGCAGGGAGCCGGATGACGATGCGGGGCTCCATCCCAGGACCCCGGGATCATGACCTGAGCCGAAGGCAGATGCTTAATGACTGAGCCACCCAGGCGCCCCTAAAACTCAGTTTTAAATGCATCCACTAACAGTGTTAGAACAGCTAGTGTAAACTGGGTTTTATAGTATTGGTACCATACCTGGAGATACCTGCTGTCTGCAGAGAAGTCCATTTGAATGACAAAGCTGGGAATGTCTCTGCAGTAGCTGATTCTGTTAAGGGTGGGGCCCAATGTTAGGTCGTAAAAATCCACGGAGTTCTCACTAGAACCCACAGCCAGAAACCGGGAATCTGGACTAAATCTGGAGAGGTAATAAAAGACGTGAAAGACACATAAGACCACATGAAATTACATAAACATTTAAGACCAGTGACTTGCTTTCTACCTCTCAAAAATAAGTGTGTGTGATCTGGCCCCAAGTGGATTTACCCGATAGACACAACTGATTGTGTATACTGAGATTATTATATTTGTGTTACATGAAACAAAAAGCTTGTGTTTCACTTCAATTTTAAGTGGCTCCTGAATTTTCATCTGCTGCTTGCTTTAAAAAGATAAGTTTTGAAAAAGCCACTAACAAATACATAACTCTTAAGTTACATAGGACACCAAATTTACCAAGATAGGATTCTTTCATCTGGAAACATGGTATCTTCACAGCAAAAAACACAGACCAGATTAATTTGCCTCCGGTTATCAGATGAAGTGACACTACCTGAAGTTTAGAAGTATCTTGAGAGAGAAATACGTGCCTAGAGGTCATGGGAAATAGCATGGGACAATTCAGTTGAGGTTCTTTAGGGAAACGGGGGCCTGCGGGAAGTTTATATATTGAAATTCTGAGGAAGGTTTCATGTGTAAAAGGGTTTTACTAATGAAAAGAATGCAAGCTTTTGACAGAACTGGATTCAAAAATCTTATCTTGATCACACAGAGGTACTCAGTAAAGGGTAACCACTGTCAAAATAAGCTTACACACTGGAATATAAAAGTTCAAGAAAAGTTCAAAGTTTAATTCAGATTCTGGGGCATAGATGTTTGATGAGTATTTTTTTAAAAAATATTTATTTGAGAGAGAGTTGGGGGAAGGGCAGAGGAAGAAGGAGAGGCAGACTCCTGGCCGAGCAGGGACAGAACCCTGAGATCAGGACCTGAGCCAAAGTCAGGTACTCAACTGACGGAGCCACCCAGGTGCCCTGATGAGTACTGATTAATTGATTATATATTCAATTAAGAGAGGGGCACCTGGGTGGCTCAGTTGGTAAAGCGGCTGCCTTCAGCTCAGGTCATAATCCCAGAGTCCTGGGATCAAGCCCCGCATTGGGCTCCCTGCTCGGCGGAGAGCCTGCTTCTCCCTTTCCCTCTGCCTGCCTCTCTGCATCTCTCTGCCAAATAAATAAGATCTTTAAAAAAAAGATTCAACTAAGAGGTGGGGTTATAACTCTAGTTCTCTAGGCTGACAACTTATGAAGGACAGACGGCTCTCTTCTGTACAGTGGAACATAATTCTTGGACGGATCAACTTGCTGGACACATCCAGTGTGATACTTACTCATCAAACATTCCCTGAATACATGCTGTTATAAGGCACTGTGGTTGGTGCCAATGGATTGATAATTTAGCAAGCAGTAAGTATACAAACAGCCACATTTCAGCATACAATTTATGATGCGATTAAATGCTATAGGCGCTAAGGACCTGTTTTTGAATGTAACCCGGGTCATTTAAGAATATATATACCAAAAATTCTATTCCATTTGTTGACTAACCTGATATCATGGATTGCACATCGTCTATCTCTCTTCTTTCCCCATATTTTTAGAGAGCTCACCAGTAAAATAATAAATTCTCCATTTTTCATTCCAATAGCCACCATATCCCCTTCAGGGCTGTAACACACGGTACGAGCAGCATGTCCCAGATTCACTTTGTTTAACATCTTCTGCATAAGAACCAAGAGTTATAGAGAACTATATTAGAGTACTTACAAAGTAAACCAATTTCTTTTCAAAATTCTTAATATAGTTCTCAAATAGTTAAGTGCTAGCAATTTAGAACTTCAGCTGACCTTAGAAATTATAACTTTAAGAAAGAAAACTGTACCTACTTTATCAGCAATATCCCAGAGTCTCACTGTCCCATCTTCTGCAGCAGAAAGGAAAAAATCCCGGGAAGGATGTGTCACCAGTCCCCATATGGGTCCATCCACATGGCCATTAACTAAAATATTACATGCTGCATTTTTCTCTCCAACTTCAATGATCTCTGCGTTCCTTGTCCCAACTAGGATCTTGCCCTAAAACACAAATGGGACCAACACATTTAATGTAATACAAGAGTTGCTTTCAGTGACTTAAGAAGGACCCTACTGACCTCCTCTCCAAGAACTTTCCGCTGTGAGTACTCTAGGAGCAAGCCAGGCATTAGCTCCTGTGGTTTTCTTTGACTAGCGGCACATCTGCAGGAGCACAGGGCGGGCCTGCCTGGCAGAGTCCGTGCTAAAGAACAGAACCGTGCTCTAACTAATCATAGCACCTGGCTTTGCCAGTCAAAGTTTGGACCTGGACTCTCTCTTAATCTGAAGAGCTCCAAGGACGTGTAAGTGCACTGGGATACAGGAAGAAAGTATTGGATTTTAGTTAAAAGGGAAATTTAACCAATAGATACATGGACTGAGAATAATACATGTATATGACATGCTTATTGCAAGTTCATGCATGGTCAAAATTTTTTATAGGAATGTGTGTTTAAAAAAGACGGGGCACTGGGCTGGCTCAGTTGGTAGAGTGAGTGACTTGATGTTAGGGTCGTGAGTTTAAGCCCCACGTTGGGGGGGAGGCGGGAGTACTTTAAAAAAAAACAAAAAACAAAAAAAGCTGCTCTAATCAGAATGAGTCAACTGGCGAGAAACTTCCCTCCTGCCTACCACAGCTGAGTCAGTGGACTCAAGAACCTATGGAGGCCGACCTAGAGTACGGAGACAGGAGGGCAGCTTCCTGTGCTCTGGCCGGCCCAGGGAGGCCGGGGCCAGCCAACAAGCAGACGCCTCTTGTCTACCACTCGTCAAGTTCCCGAGGGGGAGAGAACCCCACGAGTAAGTGTCCTCTACTTTGTGCCGCCCCGTAATGGCTCGAGAAACAGCTTACTTTGCCTCTGCACACAGAACGAACACAGTCCGTGACTTGTCCGGTCTCGAGCCTGAAGGCGCGGCACCGTCTCAGCTCCTGATCCCACAGTTTGACTGCTCCCCCTTCTTTTGACCTGATAACAACCCAAACCCAAATAAACATTTGTTATTAGCTATTCCAAATCATTTTTGAAATAAATACTAAATTATAAGCAGAATAGTAAAAAAAAGAGGCCCTAATACTTTTTACAGCAATTTTAAGATACACAGTATTCCAGTCATTCTGTTTAAGCTGACTTTACTTTTACATCATTTTTCGGACATAAGCATAATCTTATTTAGCTCCCATCCCCCACATAATGTATCCTCTTGATTAAGGAAATGTGTAAAATGTGTAACGTCAAAATGGTAATGAAAAGGTAAGGCTAGATAACCGGATTACAGATACTATGCTCTAGAGGAAATTTTTATTTATTCCTCCCAGGACGAAAATACCTGACTGAAAGCACTCGGTGGCTGCCCATGAGCAGAGGTGTGCAGGGTGTGTGGCGTGCAGGAAACCCCAGCATCAGAGTAATACAGGAAAGACAGTATTTAGCCCGTTTACGGCTTTTCGCTTAGGAGAACTGAAAAATGTAGAACTTTATTTTCTGTCTGTGAGATGAATTGCTTGTCTTAGGACAAAAACATGCCCATGCAGGACAACAGTCTTTATTCATGTGAAAGAAAAGCTACTGCATTTGTGTTTCATATACGTGGCTTCTCTCAATCTTGTCTGGAAATGTACTTACTTCTTGGACATGTAAACACTGCATTTTATATGAATACGTCGGCAGAAAATCAGTTCTAAATCAGTTCTAAATCAGTTCTAAATATCTGGCTTCTGGCTTCTGGGAGGTTTTCAAAGCACTCAGAAAAAGGCCTTTCCTTAGACTTAAGTTTTAAAGCCTTGTAGTACACAATTTAATGTCACAGGTTTGCCTCAAGGAAAAGCACACAAGGCAGTTTGTTTCTAGCATCCTCTCATCTTCTGCTGAGGCAGCCAGCAGTACGCACCTTGCCCCTAAGTGTCCGCCCAAAGAAGAGAGCAGGCAGGCCAGGTGCATCCTGGGTTTGAGGGCAGAGATTCTCCCACGGGCCCCCTCTTACCCAGCAAATACGGACACAGGATACAGACGTGACGAAAATCAGTTCTCTACCTGCATCACAACTACCTCAGAGAAAGTCTCACCCTGACTGCTGGGGTCTAGGCTTCTCTACAGTATGAAAACAACTGCAAGTGGCTTAAGACCAGAACGTAAGAAGCAACAAGAAGGCACATAAGAGGCAATAATGGCGAAGCAGAGGAGGAGGAAGTGCAGAGGGGAGAATCGGCGGAGCCCAGAAAGAACTAGACTACCGAGCGGCAAACCGCGGGCCGACCAACGCGCAGGCGCGCAGGGAGGCCATGCAGGGGATCAGGACTCACGGCCTCTCCTTGCCGCCGGTCACGACCAGGCCGTCCCGAAGCGTGGTGTACATGGCGAACACGGGCCCGTTGTGAGCTCTGGCCACAATCCTACACAATATGTGATCTCTCCACACACACACATCTCCACTGACGGCACCTGTAAACGTCAAGTTATTCTGAAAAGGAGTGGGGAAGGGGGAGATAAACTCATCAAAAGTTCAAATAGAGACGAAACAGACGCAACTCTCTACGGTAAGGGGGGCCTACCTCCCACACGGCCCAGCGCGGGGAGCCGGGCGCCCCGAGCCAGGAAACTCCGACTGGCTTTGCCGGGGCCTGCGGTGCGGCTCTGCTGCACGTTCCCCGGACTAACCTGGGACAAGACCCGTAACCTCTAGGAGGATCCAATTTTTCATGTGTAAAATTAGGGAGCTCAGGCTCCAAGGTCCCTTCCAGTTCTACAATATTATCATTCTGGTTCATATCATCCCTTTGGGCTGCCTCCCTTCAGCTGCCCGAGAAGTAACTTGAGGTCATTAGTCACGGAGAGTAAAAGAGGAGCAGGAGTAGGAAGTGAAAAGAACTTTTCACTAGGCTGGTGAAGTATTTTGTCACAGAAGGTAAAACTACAGGATTTATAAATAGAGCAAAGCTGTGGGAATTTTTAGGTTTCACTAATTCATGAAGTTATATATGAAATTAATGTTGGCCATAACTTCTTAAAATCAAAAGCAAAGTCAATGCAATACAAAATAAATTTGATAAGGTACCAAAAGTAATAGCGCTTTAGATCACTGAGAACTGCAATCCTAGCGATCTAGTTCATTTATGCGGAGACTGGAGAAATTAAATTCTGTATCATGTGCTATTTTCATCCATCTTAGCTTCACTTTTGGAGCAACTGGTACAAGATCTTTCACCAGAAACAATATGGAGAGAACCAGGAGGAAAGTCAGTTTTCAGTTACAACAAAACAAAGATTTTAATCTTTCTGAGAACACTATATGGTCCGTATGTTTTTCCCTACAACAACTTTTTTTTAAGTCATCTCTACCCACAAGGTGCAGCTTGAACTCCCAACCTGGAGATCAAGAGTCGCCCACTCCACCGACTGAGCCGGCGAGGGGCCCCTCCCAACAACAATTTAATGTGACTTCGAATTCTGCAGCATTTATGCATCTTCTCTGTACCTTATATTTGGATAACAATAATTATATTTGTCATCTAGAAGCATCACTAATCCATGCCTTATCTGCAATTAGTATGTGAATGCTTCAGTATTTTACTTCCCTTGCTTTTACAGCCCCTCGGCAAAGATGATGTTCAAAAAGGCCTAAGCTGGACATCAACCCATCTGGCTACATAACAAAACACTCTGATCGCACTGCTGCTTCAAACATCAGCCAATTGTGACTAATATTTTAGTCTTCAGTGTATTTTCTATCAGGCATGGGCAACTGGCTACATAAGAACTTTTATACACAAAGAAATTTAATCTACACGGACAAATTAAATGCCAGAAGCATTTGAATGTGTGAGTTCTTCTTCTAGAAAGGAATTACTGGTCTTCTATAAAGAATGCCCAAAATGTTTAATGGAAGTCTGACATGGTACAACCAACATTTTCAATGGTCTTTTTCTCAAAAACGTGTGCTTAAAGGTTCTAAAAATATAATTTTCTTCACATTCCATACCCACGTAAACAGTAAAGAAATCCACTTAGGTTTTTGATGCACCCAAGGATTTTTTAAAAAGCCTGGAGGGCAAAGGGTATTAAAGGAGAGAGATGTGGATCATGAACCGCCAGCCCAGATGGGATGGGGGAGGGGAGGGAATGGCTCTCTCAAACACTCTCTGTGAAGGCCAGGAATTGTGTTCTCCTTCCTCCTTGGAGTGAGCTGGGTGAGCGGGGCGAGCGGAGAGAGAGGCACTGGCCCAGAGTACTTCCAACTATGTGCTAAGCAGTGCGTTACGATGATAGAAAGCAAAGGAAATCCTCAACCCCAGTACCACCTTAAATAGTTGAAAATTACATTTCTCGATTCATCTTTCTGTATTCTGACAAATCTTTAGGATTATGGGGAACTACTAGGAGGATAGAAATTTTAGGAATTTTAGGGTGACAATTACAAAATTAATGAAGGCTTTTAAGAATAGCAGTGGCCCAAGGACTCAAACGTTTCATTACAATCCTTCACCCTCATTAATTTTCTTTCCCACTCCCTGATTTCTGAAAGTCTCAGAGTCTGAAAGGGGAAATGTATGCATTGACCAGGACATCTGTAATGATCAGTGGGTCACAATCCACAGGACAGCGTATGGTGGCTTATCTATCTAAAGTAAGAAAATTCAAAGTAGTCCAATTTCTGTAATTCCGAGATACGCTAGCACACGCATTTTAAGAGACATACTGCACCAAATGCAACAGCGAGCATGGTCTGCATCCGCGCATCCTCCACTGTGCTCAGGAGCCCTTTTTTGCTAAGAAGAGCCCTTCCTGCCAGTGTCCAGAACTTCACGTGTTTGACTCCCACAGAGACAAACTGGGAATCTGAATCTGGTCGGAATTCAGCCACAAAAATACGCTGGTTGTGGCCAGCTCTGCTGGCGATTTTGGTACCTGATACAGACAACAAAATTAACAAGGTTGACAGTTATTCACAATATATAGTTCAAAAAACAAATATTTATGAGGGGGTATGTCCCTCGCACAGCTACCTAGCAATCACAGGACCTGTGCAGAGAGTCCTTTGGACATATTTTCTCAAGGGATATGTGTATTAATGGGAGCTTTATTATCACTGAAGGGCCATTCCAGATTTTAGAAATCATTCTCTGTGGCTCTGTGAACTTCACTTTTTATAGCAGCTATATAACTGAAAAGTTTTGTCTAAAATATAAGTAATATTACCCTATTGATGTTGTCACTTACAATATACTTCATTTCCAGTCTTGACTAAGACCCTCCATAACCAACCAAATAACTGGCAAAGAGACTTACATATGAAAGGAAATAGCAGCGAATCATATATAGTATTAATAACTTTCACTAATTTACGTTTTGTGAGCTTCTTTCATTGAGTTTTTAAAGTGGAACATACCAACAGTAACATCAACTGTGTACTGTATAGGGCTGAAATGAAAAATGATTTCACTCACCAAGTTAAGGCAAATACTAGAGAACTCATATTACCCTAATATTCTTTTTTTTTTTTTTTTAAATTACAAAAGGAAAAAGAATCCTACCTTCCTGCCATCTCCAAATGGTAATAGTATGTTCTGGGTCCAGCCCCACAGACAGCAAGAGTTTTCCAGTAGCACTGAAGCTGACTGAACACACTCCCTTTGAATGGTAGCATCTCAGGATAGATAAAGTCTGCTTGTTCACCGCATCCCAGATGTGGATGGAAGGAGCTGTAGCTAAATAAAGATAAAATCCAAAAGTTGTAATATGCCTATTACAAATGTTTCCATTTCTACAGCTGATGCATATTTTCTGAAACATGGAAAAGTATGTACCAAAGAAAGGCTATGTACTTAATAAAAAATAGCTCAAAACTAAGACTAAATTAAAAAAAAAAAAGAAATGAAACACTCATAAACACAAAGAGCTGATGGCTGCCAGAGGGCAGGGTGGTGGGGGATGGGAAAGAGGGGGAGGAGAGGGGCGCGGGAAGGGAGTGGGAGAGACAGGCTCCGGGTTAGGAATAAGCCACGGGAACAGAGGTGGCCGAACCGGGACGGCAGCGCAAGCATGGTCACACGTGGCAGCCACACTCGTGGTGAACGCAGAATGCACACCCTTGTCCAATCATGACGCTGGACGCCTGAAACTCATGCAACATTGTGTGTCAACTATACCGCAATTAAAAAATTGTGTGCACTCTCTCTCTCTCAAATAAATTAAAAAACAGTTTACCATATAATAAAATAGGGTATTTTTGTGTGAAAAACTGAACATAATAAACTTAAGTACTGGACTGAAACTAGAATGTCCCTTATCCAATAAAAGTCAAAGGATATGAAGAACTGGCAAACTTAATAAGTGCAGCAGCATAAACAGTAGCCTCGGAAACTATGGAAAGAGCCCAAATGTCCATCAACTGATGAATGGATAAAGATGTGGTGTATATATACACAATGGAATATTACTCAGCCATCAAAAAGAACAAAATCTTGCCTTATGTAATGCTGTGGATGGGCCTAAAGAGTGTTATGCTTAGCAAAACATCAGTCAGAGAAAGACAAATACCATATGATTTCACTCCTATGTGAAAGAAACAAAACAGATGGACATTTGGAAAGGGGAAAAAAAAAAAAGGGAAGCAAACCATAATAGACTCTTAATGACAGAGAACAAACTGAGGGTTGATGGAAGGAAGGGAGGTGGGGGATGGGCTAAACGGGTGATAGGTATTAAGGAGGGAGCTTGTTGGGATGAGCACCCGGTGTTGTATGTAAGTGATGAATTGCTAAATTCTCCTCCTGAAACCAGTATTACACTGTATGTTAACTATAATTTAAATAAAAATTTGAAAAAAAACATATACTAGATCAGTCTATAATTTTTTGCCAGTAATAAATATTATATAGGTCTTCTATAATATAAACAACACTTTTACATGTTCACAAAAAGCACCTCTCAGCAATCCATATACTTTATTTGCCTAAATGTGATGAGGTAGATAATGGACTTTCAAGAAACATCACTCAGTTTTGTCTCCAAATTTCATATGTCACAAATTACAAAGACTTTCATTTATCTAAAATTTAGCTAGCAAGTAATCTTAAGTTGAATTACTGAGCTTTTCAAGCTTTCGTAGAAAGTTAAATGAGATGGTAAGGAGTGTATACCTGAAATTTAGGTTTTAAAACGTACAGGTAGGACCATGTCATGGGATTGCTAATATTCAGACTGTTCTGAACTTGTATCAGTAACAGGATTTAAGATTTAAATCACTACAAATTTTCAAGGCCTTTCTAACTTACTGAAGAAAGATTAAATTATGTTCATTAAGTGCGTTTTAATTTCTCCTACGATTCAAAAATGGTCATTCATGATCCTGGAGTGACACAGGTCCTGCTCTGGCTCTTCCCCTCCCTACGGGCCACCAGCTGATGGGCTGATGGGAGCCACCCGGGGCCAGGCCTGTTAGAGCGGACACACCCCGGCCCCACTCCCAGGCCCACGTGTTCTCCCGAGGCGCGCACCTCGGAGCGGGCAGAGCCACAGAGCTGTGCTGTCCTCACGATCTGTTTCTGCCCTTGCTCCCATCTCCGGAAAATCAATCCCACTGTTTTTTTTTGTTGTTGTTTTTAAGATTATTTATTTGAGAGAGAGAACAAGCCGGGGACGGAGCAGAGGGAGAAAGAGAGGCAGACTCCCCACTAAAAAGGGAGCCTGATGTGGGGCTCGATCCCAGGACCCCGAGAGCATGACCTGAGCTGAAGGCAGAAGACGCTTAACCGAGCCACCCAGGCGCCCCTGCCACTGACTTTTTAAAAGATTTTATTTATTTATTTGACAGAGAGCGAGCGCGCCCAAGCAGGGGGCACAGCAGGGGGAGAGGCAGGCTCCCCACTGAGCAAGGAAGGAGCCCCATGTATGGCTTGATCCCCGGGTCCCAGGACCATGACCTGAGCCGAAGGCAGACACCCAACCAACCGAGCCACCCAGGCGCCCCTGCCACTGACTTTTTATAAGCATTCTTAAACTCTAAGAACGACTAGAAGGGTCACATGGGAGCTTGTGATAGAAACGTTCTACATATTGATTTGGGTGGTGACTGCACAGTTTTGTACAACAGCCAAAACCTTTTGAACTTCTGCTTTAAAAATGAAATAAAAATAGAAAAGATCTGTAAACAATAAATTTAGAAATTTAAAAAAAAAAGTCTCTAGTACAGAGACGCCTATTGGGGAAAGATACTGCTTGCTCAATTGATTAGTCTAATGCTCTTGTGACAACCTCCCCTGCACCCTAACCCCTGATGCTCCGTTCCCCACCACTCCCCACTCCCCACCTCCAGCAGAGTGATTTAGTTCAGTGACCCAGATTTAGCCAATCAGCACATGGTATTCCCCAGGTGTCTTCTTAGTACAGGGTTTGCTTTGGGTCTTAAAAGGACTCAATCAGGCTAAAAGGAAGGAACCATGAACTTTTAGCTCATGGTTGTGAAAAGGGTTTTTATCCTTTTTCCCACTAAATGAAAGCAAAGAAGCATGTAACTCTAACTGGTACTGGCAGCCCTTTTCTGACCACATGCAACCAACCTTAGGGCTAATAAATTTCCTTATTTTCTGTCACAGAGGGCATATGGAAGACCGCTAAGGTATTAATGGACAACTGCCTATTGTGACAAATGGTAACTATGATGGGGGGTCGGGGGGGTTGGAGAGTTCTCTTTGAATCCCCTTAAGGATGAAAATGTCAAATTCTTAGCACTGTCTTAGGTACACTGAAAAAGCTTTATCAGACAAAAGATGTCTCCTTACTGTCTACCCAGAAGACACGTATTCAAATGGTAATTATACCACATATTTTCTAATATATATTTACTCTCCCACGTTCCAAAGTGACAATTTCAAAATTTTACCCACCTTCTTTACCACCTCCTCACTCTCAGCTATTGAAATGAAGAAAACAGAGCCTCCTATCTGCCCCCCTCCCCCCCCCCCCCCGGCCAAACCCACCAGTCTTCTTGCCTTCCCTTCAATCTTTATGTCTGTGAATAGTTTCTTGTTGCCAATTCTTTCTCCGGAAGTATTCTCCCATCTCACTGAGGCTGCTGCCCAAGTAAAAAATTAACAGCCTTGGTTCCTCACTTTCTGTTACCCCACCCTCACATCCAATTCTTCAGAAAGGATCACTGGCTTTACCTCCAAAATACATCCCATCTTTGTCTAGTTCTCTCCATTTTTATTCCTACCACCCCAGTTAAAAATGCCTTTTGCTTGGACTAGTATAACAGCCTCCTAACTTTCTGATTACATCTCTTTCCCCTCTACATCCTTAATAGTGCAGAGTGATCTTCTCAAAGTATAAATTAGATCACCTCACTCCCTTGCTTCACACTCTCCATGATGGATTCTGCACTGAGCATGAATCCAAACTCCTCTCCACAATCTGCAAAGCCCAGTGCAGCTGATTCCTACCCCCTTTCTCCAAGTTCATCTCAGAGGCCTTACTCCTCCATACTGACCTTCCTGTTCCTTGATTTACCTTTATGGCCTGCACAGGAAAGAGTTGATATAAACAAGCCTGAAGTTACTATCACTAGAAGGGCCTGCTTGCAAGAGTGTAAGAACTTGACTTTTGAAATTGTCCCTCTGTTGATTTAAAGCTGTTTTATCTACCTGGGGTGCTGAACACCTGCTTTCTTCTGGGTATTTCAGTAGTTGTGGCTGGTCTGTGTCTATGTGACCAGCCCCCAGTAAAAAGCCTGGACTTTAAGGCTGGAATAGGCTTCCCTGGACAAAACCCTGCTCTCATGCTGCTGCATCTGCTGCTGGTAAAGCAGATTTGTGTGTGACCCTTGGGGAAGGGTGGTGAGGGAGACAGAGAAAGCCTGTGCCCGTGTCCTCTAGACTCTACCCTGTGTGTCTTTTTCCCTTGCTGATTACTGTAAGAAACTATAGCCCTAACTATCTCCCTGTGACTCCTTCTAGTGAATTATTGAGTATGGGTGGTCTTGGAACCCACAAACCAGGCCTCAGCCTGGAGTCCCCAGTTCATCCCTTGGCTATCATTTTTTTTGTATCATTCTTGGTCCAACTGAATGTTACCACCTCTGAGAAAACGAACACCTTGCTTTACTGACATCATCTTGTTGTTTTTATCATATTACCACCTCAGATCATGTTAGTTTTAAAAGTTTACTTATTTATTGCCTGTCTCCCTGTGGAGCTAGGGTCTGCAAACTTTTTCTGTAGAGGGTCAGAGACAAAATTGAAGATATTATGCAGGTACTTGTGTAATAAGAGAAAACAAATTTCCATAAAATTTTTAGTGATGAAATTCACTGAGTAAATTTTTTTTTTTTAATAAAGATGTAATGAGAAGAATGAAATTCTTTTTTGGAGATAACAATGTCACTGAAGTGAGGTTCAAAGTCAGAGTTCTTTATCATTAAAATCAACTGCAAATGTTCGCCTGTAGTAATTTTACACATTGCAATTTTGAAAATGTCTTATGTAGATAGTTACTGACAAATCTGAAAATTAATTCACAAGTACATGATCTTAACTGAGCATATCAATCACTTGGAAAGCATTTAGAGCATTCTATTAGGGTCTTGTCTTCATTATCTGGCTTTTAGCATGTATTACATTGCAGAATAATTACCATAAACCAAACGTTAGGTGGAAGTTCTTCAGTTTCAGTTAAACCAATTTTTGAAATATGGACATTTTCTTTGCTTTTACATCGAGATCTGAAAAGTGCTGTTGGAACTGTAGTTTGAAACCAGAAAATACATTTGGTACAAATGGGACTCTCACTTCTTGTTCTAATGTTTGAGAGCATGCGAAGCATATCAAGCAGGTTGGTGTTACTTGCGATTACAACGTCAGCCACCACCAATGAGCTTCCTGTAGGTGTAAGTTTCACTGCGAGTGTAACTGCAGGTTGTTACTATGATTGTAGTTTCCTTGTAATTTCGGGTGGAATTCATTAGGAAACATTATCAAGTCTGTAGCAAAAACTAATTTCCAAGGCCATTCAGTTTTCCATAATAGAGATGGACAGCACTACTTTTCTCATTCAGAAAAATTATAGTCTTGGTTCTGAGCTCCAAAAATTGCAATAATGCTACTATTGCTAAACCACTGAACTGCTGTGGATAGGACAAGTCAGGATATTCAGCTTCTATTTCTAACATAAATTCACGGAACTGATGAGGGTTAACTCTATGAGAACAAATGACATTAACTGTTGACTCTCAATGACAAACTGCGGTTGTCAGTAACACGATACACTGAAATGTTTTCCACAAACTACCTGATGAATAACACAATGAATAACCATAGGCTTTAAACACCTTAAATTTTCACCAGCTTTGTACACTTAACCAACTATCCTTTTCTCTGTTCCAGCTCCACATATATTTCTACCATCAGTTATCAAATATCTTAGCAGATTCCACTTCTTAATGTTTTAACTTCTCTGACAATATTATCTTTTGTAGTTGTTCCATGGAGACTATTCTTAGAGGCCAACTCCTCAGTTACTTCAAAGTTGGCACTGATTCCTCAAGTAAGCAATTGGCAACATCTGTCAATCCATCAAGAGCCAAGGGAAACCATTCCGAATTATCTGCCTTTTGTGGGGTCTTGTTCTTAATTGACTAATGAGGGTATTCCCAACGTCCTCAACTCTTTCATGATTTAATTAACTCACGGTCAGTAAACAGCTTCTCTTGACTAACAAATGAGCCATTCAGAAACTTTAGTTGCAGGATCATTTTATGTTTTATTTTTGTGAAGAAATTCTGTTGTGATGAGAGATTCTCACATATATTCTTTTAAATTTTCCAATTTTTCTGACTGTTGGTTTCCTGTGAGCTGGGAATACTGTGATAAAGTTTCGTGTGAAAATGTTACCATATATTGTATTTTTTTAGCCCAGCTCCAGCGTCACTGCAGGATAAACACGTTTTATCAGGTAATTTGATAACAACATAATCCACATCTCACTGTGCCTTACAAGTGTGACCTTCGGGTGCCTGGGTGGCTCAGTTGGTTAAGTGTCTGCCTTCGGCTCAGGTCATGATCTCAGGGTCCTGGGATCGAGCCCCACATCAGGCTCCCTGCTCAGCAAGGAGTCTGCTTCTCCCTCTCACTGTCCCTCTGTGCTCTCTCTCTCTCTCTCAAATAAATAAATCTTTTTTTTAAAAAAAGTGTAACCTTCAAGTCCACGTTCCTTTTTTGCCTTGTTTTGACATGATGGATATACACTGGTTAGATAACAAAACACAGTGTTGTGGTGTAGCTTGCCACCTGCCACGTTACAAGGGCATTGCTGCACTTGGAGTGTGCCAAGCAGCAGTGTGAAGCGATGAGAAAGGGGTCACGTGTGGTCTCCTGCGCAGCTGCTACACGCCAACGTAGCACAAAAGCCGCCACAAACCATGCATAACTGAATGAGCCTGGATGTGTCCAATAAAACTTTATCTATGGATGTTGAAATTTGAATTTCATATCATTTTCATGTGCTGTGAAATTTTCTTTTGATTTTTCCCGGCTGTCTGACATAGTAAAAACTATACTTAGCTCATGGGTTATACAAAAACAGGTAGTGGGCCAGATTAGGCCCCAAGGCTGTAGTTTGCCAACCCCTGCTCTTGAATGTAACCAAGAAAGCAAAAACACTGCCTGTTGTGTTGGATAAATTTGTATTTAATAACCAAATCACAAAATCACGCTTTATCCTGGAGGAGAGGGAAGTAGATACACATCATGGGGAAATATTTTTGTATCAAGCTGCTATTTTTACTATATTAGGTAAACTGAAAATTGAGTTGAAAAAGCCTAGTGAATACCTAAAAACAACGGACACATTGCCTAGTAGCTTTATAGAGTCACAAAGCTATGGTCAAGATCAATAATAGAAAGTTATTTTTAAATCTTAAGTGATCTGTTGATCTAGTATGTGCAATAATTGGAATGATATATAAAAATAACAAAATTTTACTTCTGGCAATATAATCTATTGATTCATATTTAAGATTAATTTTACTCCCACCTCACTCTTAGCAGCTATATGATACTGGCAAGTTAATACCTACCATGAAGGATTCTGGCAATGACTACATAGGTAATACATGTAAAATGCTTACAATAGTGCTGGCACACTAAAAACGTCAAAATATATTAAGTTCTAAAAATAAACAACTCTTATTGTTATTGCAGATAGGGTCCAGCATCATGACATTAAAATGATATATTTTTCATTAAAAAAAATCCAAAAATAGGCTCACATATTGAATTTCTCTATAAAAATTTGGGCTATCATTACTAAACAATATAACGAAAATGATGAATTTTCCTTACCTGACATGTCTGCTAAATCACCTACAATGGAAAAGCAGCAGAAAAATAATTTTCCATAAATAAAAGCAAAATTTATAAAAATTCAATTATCACAAAATAATTTTTACTCAACATAAATCATAAAGTGTCATATGCAAAATGAATTTTATTATGTTAAACTAAGTAAACTGTAAGTGAAGCCATTCATTTCAATTATACATATATATTTACATTTCATGTATATGACCGTTCAATCTTTGGATATATCTTAGTTTACAAAATGCCCGGTTAATAGACTGAAGTTTTAATGTATCTCTGCTTGGCCCTGAGAATCCAAGATCTAGCCAAGGGGGAAAAAAAATGAATGTAACTGGCTAAAATACCACAAAGGCAAATATTTCCCCTATGACCTATATAATTTTTAACAAAGAGAGCCATAAACATTTTAGACAGTTTTGTGTTTTGCAGGTATTATACAAGCTTGGCAGGCAAAGTAACTACTGATTCAATTCTCTTTGGGTGCAGAACAGAAACAGTCCCTCACTCTTTGGTCTTGAGTCTATCTTATACTTTATTAGCCATCAGTAAAAAATTGCTCTATCGGGGCGCCCCTGGGTGGCTCAGTCGTTAAGCGTCTGCCTTCAGCTCAGGTCATGATCCCAGGGTCCTGGGATCGAGCCCTGCATTGGGCTCTCTGCTCGGCAGAGAGCCTGCTTCTCCCTCTCCCACTCCCCCTGCCTGTGTTCCCTCTCTTGCTGTGTCTCTCTCTGTCAGGTAAGTAAAAATAAAATCTTTAAAAAAAAAAAATTATTAAAAAAAATTTCTCTATCTATTCTGTGGAAGGGTATGGTGGGGCAAGGCATAGAAAATTCACCTCTATACTGCCTGGACTTTGACTTGGAAGGACGGAGATGGGGAGATAATTAGCCATTCCACATTTCCCTATAGTGCTGCCTTTCAAAATAAAAGGAACAAATGCAAATCCTGAATCATTAAGTTGTGCACCTGAAACTGATATAATGTAACATGTCAATTATATCTCAATAAAATAGGGAAAGGAATAGAGGGCCAAATTTCATGAAAGATTATATTCGTGACCACATCATTTCTTAATCAAAAGAGAAAACCACAGCACTAATATGTTAAGCAAAGCTGCTTAAAAAAGAGAGAGAAGAGGAAAGAAAAGAAGGAGCAAAGCTGGGAAACGGAAGAATCACACCTTCTAGAATTCTATTCACATAATGCAAATTCCATTAACATAGAGATTTTGTCTTTTTTTTGGTAAGCTGCTTGTATCCCACCACCTAGAACAATACCTTATGCACGGTACATGTTCAGTACATTTGTTGAATAAATGAGTTTAGCTTAATAAAAATGAACTGAATAACTATATGCCAAGAGGCACTAAACTAGGCTTTCATAACCAAAACGGTAACATTATCTCATTTTCTGTGCAGAGTAAAAATAAGACTTTAATTTTTAAAAATTTAGTGAAAAAAGGCCTAGACGCAAAGATTAGAATCTTTTGTATGTAATGCACAAAGTATCAGTCTACTTGTTAAAAACAGAAAAAATTTACAGAAAGGAAGAACACTAAAGTGGTGTAACTGCAGAACTAAGCAACCCAGAGATCAAGTTTCTGATTGATCAATTTAGTATTTGTATGAAAAATGAAGATATTAAAAGCATAAATTAACCTACCCAAAACAAAAGACACCTGGAAAGCTGGCTCAGCAACTGAGGCCCACCGAGACCTAACAACCCAATGACATCAATCATTTTTACAAAGTACACCAGAGTTATGAAGTTCTGATTGACCAAATCTATTATGTAGTATTCATAGTGATCATTGATGGGGGGATATGTTCAAAAATAGACCTGCTATTTTCTCATCATTTTGCTTGCAGAGTGATGTGTTTTGAGTTTTTAAAAGAGTTAAAAAGAAGACAGCAAGACGAGTTTTAAAACAGCTGGCAACTTAGATCAATGCCAAAGAAAAGAGGCAGAAAGACTTACCAGCATGGTCACTTGGCTTTTCTCTTCTTTCTACTCAACCCCAGCTGCCATAGATGCTGTGCCCCTGTCAGTCTAGTTACTTCCTGGCTCCCCTTATTTACCATTTTCTCCTCAAGTTCTTCCTTTCTACTTAATATGCTATATTAAACCTTTTTGCTGATCAGAAATTTCTGCTAAAGGACTAAATCCAACTATGTCAATCACCATAAAATAGTTTATTAATTCTGAACTGTCTGCACCAACTAAGATAACCAAAGTGAGAGGTAGGTACCTGGAAACAATTTATAGTAAAACTGGGTGTGTGTTTTTTATACAAATTTTGTACATTTTGAACGATACACAAATATATTTTGCTTTTTTTCTTTAGGATATTGAATTCATTTGAACAATTACTTAAAATTGTTTCTTTTTAAAATACAGAAACATACCTACTTGGCCAGTTGCCACTATGTTGATAAATTTGGGATGCTGATTTACAGTGAGGCACAGTATATCATCATTATGTTCCTGATAAAAACTCTGAGTCCCTATAAAAAAAAGAATTTGAGAATTAAATCTGAAAACTTTAAGGTATAACAGCATAATGCATTTATCCAGAACAATAAACTGCTCTGTTTAACTTATTTAATACATATTTTTTGAGCACTGAATGTGTGCACATCATCATAAGGATGGAAAAATGACTCGGAAGTCTTTAAATGGTTAGAGTCCTGAAAGGCATAAACCATGTAACACAAGGCTAAAGACATCAAGTGCCAAAAGAGAGTTAAAGATCCAAAGGCTATGGGAATTCTTATTTTTTTAAATTTTATTTTATTATGTTGTGTTAATCACCATACATCATTAGTTTTTGTTGTGGTGATCCACGATTCATTTGTATAACACCCAGTGCTCCATGCAGTACATGGGGAGTTTTTCTTATTGTGGGCATTTGGCACTCTTGGACTGACATGACAGATTTTGTTAATATGAAGATGGGTGGGAAAGGGCATTTCAGGTACAGAAATACTTTAAGCAAAAGTACAAAGACCAGAAAGTATTAAGTATGCATATATATGGTTCATTTGGTCAAAGTATGAGGTGAAGAAGAAATTTGAGAAATATGGCTGGAAGGGCAAACTGGAAATAGAATGATAGAGGATTTTGAATGCCAGCCTACTGAACTTTGTATCTATTCTGCAGTCAGTGGTACTCAAGAATTTTGATCAAAGAAGTCATGTGATTTATCTAGTAGCACTGACAGTGAAGAGACTTTAGACATTATCATGTAGGACATGATAAAGGTTTGTTTTGTGTTAAGTACGACGCAGAGGTGGGAAAGGAGGTTAGGATGATAGGTTGTAGGTTGGGTCCAGATTACAGAGGGCCATCAACACTAGGTCCTCCAACAAGTGAAGCAACACAAAACAATTTAACAATGACATTTGCCAGATCTAATAGTTTAAAACTTCTCTTCAAAGTGAAATGTGCTTTATATTTCCCAGAGCTGAGAGTTCAGTGACAATAAAAAGCAATTTTATGTTCTGTTGGCTAAGTTTGAAGAAAATCAGCTAATAGATCAAAACTTCCTAGACTGTAAACATAGCAATGTACCCCAAACTGGAGAGAACAAATAATGACAAGTGGAGAGGTGCCTATCCCCCCTTCTGCTCTCTCTACACCCCACCAGTAGAAAGGTGATTAATTACAAATCAGAAAACTAAAAATAAAGAAAATTACAAGTATAAACATGAAAGTGTATTTACATATTCCTTTCTAGATCATCTTTTCTTATTCTCTATTCTCTTTGATTGAAGGATATGTGAAGCCTCAAAGAGGATCATCTAAGTATTTTTTAAATGACCCAGATTATTAAAGTGAAAATCACCACTGATTTCTGTGTGATCTTGGTGAATCCTTTTCTTTAGGAAACCAAAATAGGACTATCATGTTAATGATTAATACAGAATAGGCATGGGGGATTAGGACTCACAAATTCCATTCTTTACCTATTCAGAGTGAAGCTATCAGAGGAAAAAGCCAGGAATGTTTCAACTAAATAATCTCTATTTTTATTCTTTAGACTTTACGAAGTTTATAATTACATATAAGAAAACAATTCAAAATTAAATAGTGAATGTCACTAGTAGGGTTATACATCATTGGTCATCAAATCATAAGAGAACTTCATTTGCTTTTCAACAATCCAATCAGTTAAATAAACATCAAGAAATATTTTCTCACTATGAATCAAAGTATCACCACAGCAGAGCCACAGGGAAACAGCTTTCTTCATATCTTCCTTGGCTTTCCAAGGCCTCAGTAAGAACACTGCCCACTTCACCCCACTCCCCAGCAATCACTCACCCAACATGCTACTTTTAATCATTACCTAAAAGAGACAACCACTAAACCATCCATTTTCATGTTAAGATTAGGAAATAAAGTTACAAATGGTTTCATTATAAAACATGGTTTCAATGTATAGTAAACCTTCACTTTACTAAGAGAGACCTATGAGTACTTTTCATTATGAAATCTTTTTCTGCTGTGTTATACATTCTTAAGACTGTAAGTTTGGTTATTTGAAATATTACTAGAAAATTCAATAGTATGAAATATATTTTGGACTTATGCAATTTAATTATTTATAGCTTTAACAAAGAAATGTAAGATTATAAATAAGAGAATTCTGAAGTAAAAAAAAGTGGAAGATGGAGAATCAGAGTTTCCTACCTGTAGCAACATTATGCAAAATTCCAACGGATGCAGTGTGATAAATTATATCATCACCATCATTTAGATAGTGAACATTATTCCTACAGTCTCTTCCTCGATAGCCAAAAACAAGCTCCAACACAAGGTCCTATAACAACAATAAAACCATTATACAATTCCTTATCTCTAAATGTTCACCATTATTTTTATATATAATAGTGGTATCATCAGTCAAAATGGAGGATGCATTTTGATGTTTTACAAACTTCAAATACAAAATTAAGTAGACAAACTCCTCCGTAACGTGCTTTGGGCAGCTGAAACACACACTCTATACTCTCCTACACAAAGTTATAGAAAAGGAAAAGAGAATCACAAGGTCATTTGACTTCAAGAATGTGTTGGGGCGCCTGGGTGGCTCAGTCGGTTAAGCATCTGCCTTCAGCTCAGGTCATGATCTCCAGGTCTTGGGATCCAGCCCCATGTTGGGCTCCCAGCTCAGCCGGGAGTCTGCGTCTGCCTTTCCCCCTGTTTGTGCTCTCAAATGAATAAATAAAATCTTAAAAAAAAACAAAAGAGTTCATGTGTTAAACACTGAGATGCTTCTTGTGTCCAAAAGAAGAATTATTCTGATTTGTATTGTTGCTAAAAATACGTAATCTGCATATATAACTCAGAATACATTATGTCCAAGTGCTCTACATTTGAGATGCCAAAGAGTATATCATCATTGGTGCAGAAAACTAAGTACACCATCTCTGATAACTCATTCTAAAGTTCTAGTAGGTAATCTGCCACTGAAAGTGTCCCTTTTCTTTGACCTTGTGGGCTTTGTGGAGTAATGAGTACAACAATCACTGTCCCACAGATGTAGGCCTCATTTTTGATCTGATTTAGCAGTTTGCCTGTGGCTGCTGATACTGGAATTAAGTGCCTGGGAGAACCTTCTTGCTCAATTATTGTGGTAAGTTTCTTTGTTTGAAAGTAGAGCCTTCACTGAACCCTACAGTGAACAGATCACATGGGGTATAAACTTTGACTTATAAATTCAAACCACTAAGTATAAGACACTGCCAAGGTACATGAACTCCTATAAGCCATAGATCTTTCACATATATTTATAATTACAAGTTGTCTGAGAGCTCAATTCAGGGTATTATTCATGGAAAACTTAAAAAAAAAAAAAGACTAATATAAATACAAAGAAACAAAGGATATCAATCCAAAACTCAGACTTGACAACTAAGCAATCAAAATTTTATGACCAAACAAAAAAGATTACTCAGGGACACCTGGCTCGCTCAGTCGGTAGAGCATGTAACTTCATCTTGGGGTTCAAGTCCCATGTGGGTGTACAGATTACTTAAAAACAAAATCTTAAAGATTATTCAGTATGTTTGTTTTCATAAAACCTAATGACAGGAAGGGAATGTCTTACAAGAAGGGAATGGAATGAATTCTGAATACATTTTAAAGCACAAGTTAACACTGGGGGAAGGGGTTCTCCTTACCTCTATTTGTCTCTTTTTCTTGCCAACATTGTTTGTCTGGAGTTTTTCTGGCCTCGGTGGGGCTCTGCTCACGGGGGGCCTGAAATAGGAAAGTGGGAATGAGGAAGGGCATCCATTATCAGGCGCCTTCACTGAGCCTCCCTCACCTGCCCACTGGAGAGAGGTCTGACACACCTTCACAAAAATGAACCCAATTTGTGTTCCTCACTAGACCGTGCCCTTTTTATCTTGATATCTTCTAAAGCCAGAAGGTGGAAATAAGATATTAGAACTTTAATTCATTTTATTTTAACTTCTTTGGTGTATGTTTCATAATGTAAATAACATATTAGCACAAGAGCAGACTGTTTATAGATAAATATAAAAATGTTAGTTTAACATACTCAAAAACTTCTTGATGGGATGCATTATAACAAAGCCTAGACTACTGCTCTAAAGTGTCTACCACAGTATCTTGCACATGGCCGGTGTTCAATACATTTATCTTGAATTTTGAAAATATTTCTATGAACTTTCTATACTGCTGGCAATATAAATTATGTCTGAATTCAAATTTGTACTCATTACTTGCTCCACCAGGCCCTTTACCTTCCCTTCTTCCTGAAGTCTCTAGTGAGGTCAAGTCAAGCAAACATTTTACAGTTACATAAAATTATAAACCATACAACACTCTCTAAAAGGTAATTATATTACTTACTATTGCCTTCAACTCCCTCTCTTCTTCTCTATTCTCATTATTTACTAAACATTCGTCAACTTCACCTAGAGAGTAGCTCTCACCTCTAGCCCCCTCTTCTCTGTTTCCACTACTAGTTCAGGATCTATTTATAATGTCCCACTACGTGTACAGAGTTCTCATTTTGAATCATTTACACGTGGAGGCTCTTTAAATGCCTAGGAATAAACTCAACCAAACAGGTGAAGGACTCTGAAAACTATAAAACACTGATGAAAGAAACTGAAGATGACACAAACAAATGGAAAGACATTCCATATTCATAGACTGAAAGCATTAATATTGTTAAAATGTCCATGCTACCCAAAGCAATCTACCGATTCAATGCAATTCTTATCCAAATACCAACAGCATTTTCCAAAAAACTAGAATAATACTATAATTTGTATGGAACCACAAAAGACCCCAAATAGCCAAAGCAATCTTGAGAAAGAGAAACAAAGCTGGAAGTATCACAATTCCAGATTTCAAGCTATATTACAAAGCTACAGTAATCAAAACAATAGGGAACTGGCACAAAAGCAGACATCTAGATCAATGGAACAGGATCAAGAACCCAGAAATAAACCTATGGTTATATGGTCAATTAATCTATGAACAAAGGAGGCAAGAATATGCAATGGAGAAAAGACAGTTTTTCAATAAATGATGCTGGGAAAACTAGACAGTTACATGTAAAAGAACTGGACCAGTTTTCAACCAATTTCTTTGCCACCAGCCACAGCAACATTTTTCTAGGTATGTCTCCTAAGGCAAGGGAAACAAAAGCAAAAATAAATTTTGGGACTACACCAAAAGGCTTTTTACACAGCAAAAGGAATCATCTACAAAACAAAAAGGCAACTTACTGAACGGGAGAAGACATTTGCAAATGATATATATGATAAGGGATTAATATCTAAAATATATAAAGTTTATACAACACAACCCCCTCCAAAAACCCAATCTGATTAAAAAATGGACAGAAGCCCTGAATAGACATTTTTCCAAAGACGACATACAGATGGCCAACAGACACATAAAAAGATGTTCGACATCACTAATCAGCAGGGAAATGTAAATCAAAACACCAATAAGATATCACCTTATACCTGTTAGAATGGCTCAAGTAAAAAAGACAAGAAATAATAAATATTGGTGAGGATGTAGAAAAAAAGGAATCCTTGGACACTGTTGGTGCGAATGTAAATTAGTACAGCCACTATGGAAAACAGCATGGAGGTTCCTCAAAAAATTAAAAATAGAAATACCATACGATCCAACAATTCCACTATTGGATATTTAACCCCCTCTAAAAATGAACACACTAACTCAAAAAGATATATGCACTCCTATGTTTATTGCAGCATTATTTCCAATAGCCAAGATATGGAAGCAACCTGTGTCCAGGAATAGACAAATGGATAAGGCACACACACACAACATACACACACACGAGTATTATGCAGCCATTAAAAAGGATGAGATCTTGCCATTTGTGACAATGAGGATGGACCTAGAGGGTATTAGGCTAAGTGAAATAAGTCAGACTAAGAAAGACAAATACCATATAATTTCACTCATATGTGGAATATTAAAAAAAATGAACCAACAAACAAAAAGCAGAATCAGACCTATAAATAAGAGAACAAACTGATGGTTGCCAGAGGGGAGGGGTAGGAATGGGCAAAATAGGTGAAGGGTAATGGGAGGGACAGGCTTCCAGTTATGGAATAAAAGGCACAACATAAGGAATATAGTGGGGGCGCCTGGGTGGCTCAGTTGTTAAGCGTCTGCCTTCAGCTCAGGTCATGATCCCAGGGTCCTGGGATCAAGCCCCGCATCGGGCTCCCTGCTCCGCAGGAAGCCTGCTTCTCCCTCTCCCACCCCCCTGCTGTGTTCCCTCTCTCACTGTACTCTCTCTGTCAAATAAATAAATAAAATCTTAAAAGAAAAAAAAAGGAATATAGTGAATGATACTGTAATAGCATGGTATGGGAACAGATGGTAGCTATACTTATAGTGAGCAGAGCATAATATATAAACTTGCCAAATCATTATGTTGCATACCTGAAACTAAAGTAACTTTAAGTGCCAACTATACTCAAAAAAAAAAAAAAATGTGGAGGCTCTTTTCCTAAAATCCTTTAATTAAAAAAAACCCATCTCACTTGGTTTATTTTTATCTCAGATAACCACTATTCAAATGTTTAATAACCTGAACACTGGATCTAAATCAATCATACTATCAACTCCCCCTTCCAAAAAAAATTTTTTTTTGAAGATTTTTATTTGACAGAGAGAGACAGTGAGAGAACAGAGCAGGGGGAATGGGAGAGGGAGAAGCAGGCTTCCTGCTGAGCAGGGAGCCCGATGCAGGGCTCGATCCCAGGACCCTGGGATCATCACCTGAGCCGAAGGTAGACGCTTAATGACTGAGCCACTCAGGAACCCCCTTCCAAACTTTAAGTGAATATTTGATTTGTAACAACTAAAGCAGACAATGACATGAAAGGACTCTGCTATGGGAAAAAAAAAATCCAATGTGTGATTAAGTGCATAAAATTAAAGGATAAAAACATATTTGCATTTTCACAAGGATTTCCAGGTTATACATCTACAAAAGTGAATGAAATGCTCCATCTTGAACACTCAATATAAAAGAAGTGAATACTTTCACACATGACATGAAGTAGTATGTAGAATCAAATAACCATGGCTGGTGACATAAAAATTGCATGCACTTAAAAAAATATATAAAGAACTCTTCAAATTACAGAAATTACAGAAGTTTGGTTTCAAACCTTTTTCATATGTTCTGAATGTAAGTAATAAATATAATTCAATTTATAATATTTAACATTTAAAAATGTTTCTCTTAGGACCTATTTGTTTATTTATTTAGAGAGGGAGAGAATCTCAAGCAGGCTCCACGCACACTCTGATGTGGGGCTTGATCTCTTGACACTGAGATCATGACCTGAGCCGAAATCAAGAGTTGGTCACTTAACCAACTGAGCCACCCAGGCACCCCTCCTTAGGGCCATTTTAAAGAATGGCCTTGGCTTTTCTTCTAAGTCAGTTTTGTTGGTGAACTTCATTGAGTGTTATCATCTGACAGCTTTAATTGTAACCCAAGCAACAAACAGGTAATTCTTATCCATACAAACCTGTTTAACAGTTAAGTGTATTTTAATTTTTTAAAGATAACTTATATATTTTTGTTTAAATAAAGTTATTTATTTATTTATTTGAGAGAGAGAGAGAGAGAAACAGCATGAGAGGGGAGAGGGCCAGAGGGAGAAGCAGGCTTCCTGCTGAGCCGGGAGCCCAATGTGGAACTCGATCCCAGGACTCCGGGATCATGACCTGAGCCGAAGGCAGTCGCTTAACCAAATGAGCCACCCAGGCGCCCGTTTAAATAAAGTTATACAGCTTATAAAATTATACAAGTTGAACAAATAAAGCTTTGGTAAAGCAATTACTTATGTAGCAGAAATCCAATAATTAAAATGCTATTTGTTTGAGTGATACTGATTTCAATGGAGAAAAATGTGGAAAACTGAACAGAGGTAAAGAACACCAAGTAACACAGCTCATTAATGGTAAATATGAAAGACGATAAAAATACAAAATTCGGTCTCATAAAGTATAACAAAGAGAGAGGATTACCTGGAACCTCTTTTTAGCAGCAGATAAAAAAGGGAAAAGATTACAACACAGATTTGAATTTAAAACACTAGTAAAATACTTCTGTAATAAAATATTTTTACAAGTTTAATGCAGGTAAAACATACTGCATATATTAAAGGGCTATTGTTTTTATTTATTACCGCACAGAAGGCTAAAGTTACTCCATTAATGGCAGGGAAATCAAAAGAAGGCGAAAAAAGAAAAATGAGAATTGAACATGTTCTATGTTGTAAACTTTAAAGCCTACCGTTCTTATTTTTCTACAGTGCACTGTGAATTTCAAACAAAATACTGAAGCTTATCTTTGTTCTTAGGTGTGGGAGTAAAATGGTAACAACCAACTTAAAAGGTTGGTCGTACAGGAGATGCTATTAAGGAAACTGTCTAAGGAGGTGAACCCTTCCCTCTGACCCAAGAGGGTTTCTCAGTCAGCCAGTCCAGCCTAGCAGGCAAAGTGAGTCACTCAAGATCATGCTAGCTTTGGGAATTTGCTAGTAAAGGAGGTAACTTAAAAGAACCCCTTTAATAACATAATGACCAAAAAGAGAATTGGAAGAGATCACAAAAGTGATTTCATCCACCCTCCTACTGAAAACAGGAAACTTCTTTACACATCTAGAACATCCCTTTGTAGCAGTGATGGACAAATGGTCACCTAAGCTCTTATAAAAACTGCTTATGAAAGGAGGTCACTTCATAAAATTCACCCAACAATTATATCTCCACTTAGCTTTGTTTTCAAACAATTGACTCCCACTGTAAATTGTTAGTGTCCCTTTAAAATCACTCCTGAATAAGCTACTTCAGATCTGAGGCTAGATCTGAATCTTTTATTTGTTAAAACAGTCTAAGATAATGTGGCCTTTTTGAAGTCACATCACACTCTAGACTCCTATCTTTGTACATATCACCCGTTTAAAACAAAAATGAATTTCTGCTGTCTACCAAATAAATTAAGGAGTGCCTTATATCTGAGTTTCTGTAAAACCTGGTCTCATATCTACTTTTTTCATCCTTAGTTCCCAGCATTTACCTATTGGTACCTTTTTTTTTTTTACTTCTAAAACAGACTTTTTCCACACTGTCCTGTTTCAGAAACTGCCTGAAGACATGTTCATCTCATTAAAGCTAGTTGTGAAAAGTGTCCCACAGAGTCCTTTTATGCATATACCATTTTATTAAACATACAAATATCATCATTGCCCTATGTTAATGTTTTTAAATGAAAGTATAAATATACATTAAATGAAGCTATCAGGCTTATAAACTGCATAATTTTTCACTGAGAAATATGTGTGGCTATTTTTATAAACCTCTGAAACTTAAGGGGTAACTAAAACTGTCTGAAGTTTGTTATAAAACCAAGTGATCATAATGAAGAACCTCAGCAGCACCCACATACTGCACATGTAAATGCAACTTTTCTGTAGGACTTAGTTCACTTTCTAATTTTTTCTTGACAAATACAGTTCCATGTTTTATAGGGAAAAAATCAATACCTTAAAATAGAATAAAGATCAAAACAGAAGAATAAATAAAATATTGGAATAAAATATCTTATTTAATAAAACTTACCTTACTACCCCCTGCCTTTGAAAGGAACAAGGGAAAAAAAGAAACACTGATGATGAATAACATGCAGCAGTTAAGTAAATAGAATAAAGGAAACAACAACAGAATTCTAAGGAAATACAAAATGCCTAAATTTTATGCTCCACTATTCTGAGTATTTTTATTAAAAAATATTGGAAGTTTGATTGACAACTACTTTAAATATATAAGATTTGCTACAAAAAGAAAAACATAAATTATAGTCATTTAGGAAAAAAGGACTCACAAAAGTATCAACCAAGTAGTTACCAATGTCATCCAAAACCTTTTAAGTGGATGTTTGACAAGCATTTGTTTTCACTTTTTATAAAATGTTTCATATTTGATAGCGATATTTTATTTAAAATACAAAAACATTATAGATAAACTATAACATCTCCTCACAAAGATATGCAAAGTTGGTAAAAAGAAGTATCTTCATTTTTTTCTCCTTTGATAAATCTCTCATTTTATGAAAATAAAGACTCCTAATTCTGAGTCATTTTGGACTCTGGCCTCAGCATTTTCAAAAGAATTCAGCAGAGTTGAAATTATAAAATAAACTGAGAACGAATGTAAAATAATTTCAAAAATAATTTTGAAAATGTTAGCTGTAAAAAATGCAAGCTAACAGCAAAGATTATGAGAGCGTCAAGCATTTTTCACAAGCAGAAAAATACTTCCATTTGTCAGAATTTGGGTCACTTCATTAATAAGGGAGGAATTTTAAGTGTTTTACCATGAATGACAGACTGTAGATTAAAATTTGGTCACATTTTCTGATATACCTAATTTATCTGATATTTTTCTTAAAAAATAAATGAAAAAGATTTATGGGAATGTCTAGAGTTTCTTCCTCCCTATAGTACACTTTTCATTATCTGTGAGATATAATTTAAGTAATTTTAAGCACTATACGGCACATATTCTTACCAGAACATCCACATTTGCAAACTTATATGTATTTCTCTGATTAATAAATAAATAAATTTGTGGATATTTAATTTCAGAAACTGTTTAAATTTATTTCCCTCAGGTGACTATTTCATTTGCAGGGAAGGGTGGTAAAGACTTACTACCTAAATTCTTTAATACATTTTATTTCATTTTATAAAATACTCCGTAGTTTAGTGACTGTAAGGCTCATTTAACCTCTAGGTAAACAGAGGCTTAGAGATAACAAATAGTTTTTCAAGGTGACACAAGAGGAAAATGATAAAAATTAGTATTTTAACCCATTTGTCTGACTCCAAAATCATGTTCTTTGCACTGTAAGATACTGTCTCCCACCAGATCACTTCAACCTTGAATCTTGATATTTAGATTATGGTATGCTCAGATTTCTTACAACATCTATTTTAGTTTATTTTTTAATTTTTATCTATTTTTTATTTTATTTTTAAAAAGATTTTATTTATTTGTCAGAGAGAGAGCACAAGCGGGGGAGCAGCAGGGAGAGGGAGAAGCAGGCTCCCCGCTGAGCAAGGAGCCCAATGCAGGACTAGATCCCTGGATCCTGGGATCATGACCTGAGCCAAAGGCATATGCTTAACCGACTGAGCCACTCAGGTGTCCCAAAACATATCTCTAATTTAATACTTTGCCTCTTTATATGTGATGACAAAATGGATAATTACCCCCTACCCCCTATCGGTAAAGGTGACGCCAATGCTATTATTTGGGTATTCATCAGCAAATGGGCACCTGGAAGAGGAGCTGTGGAGACATCATAACTCAACACTCCCCCTAGAACTTCTGTGGGAACCTGTGTGGCTAGAAGTTCAGAAGCCCTCTAGACTTTTCCATCAGGAACATGCACCTCCCCCTTCCAATTTCATCCTTCTCCCTGAGTGTTAAGCCTGTAGTGCAAATTCAAACCCCTCTGCCAGGGCTTTCTCATACTGTCATCTCTATGTAGCTGAGCCCCAGGAGTCTTCAGCACTACTCTCTCTGACTACACATTGACTCAAATTTTCCACAAATTCTGTTCTATGTGAGTGAACTCCCTTTCGTTTTTAAATTTTCCCTCAAATATTCTTACCAACTTCTCATAACAAAGTTTTCCTCAACACATCTTTGGACAGAAGAGGTCACTGCTGTTCCCACCTCCCACTCCTTGTTTCCTCACTGCAGTTTCTGGATAATTTTACCTTTATCAATTCTTGAAAACTCTTCACTTCTGAAAAGAAGTGTCACTCACTGATCCATACACCTCTTTATTGTCTTCCATATTCCCTAATGATTTTTAAAGCATCACGTGATGTTCACAATTCCTCTCTTGATCTGTCATCTAACTCAGAGACTTTATTAAACAGTTTTCTCTCCTTATAAAATTGCTGTTGGCATAGCTTTTAATTCTGATGTGCTGCTTCCAGACAAAGACCAGTAATTCCCATTCTCTAATGGGAAGCTATACTTCAATTTGCCTCTTGGAAAAATTTTTATTTTTTATTATTTTTTAAAGATTTTATTTATTTATTTGACAGAGAGCACAAGAGAGCACAAGCTGGGGGAGCAGTAGACTGAGAGGGAGAAGCAGACTCCCCACGGAGCAGGGAGCCCAATGTGGGCTCCATCCCAGGACCCGACCTTGGGATCATGACCTGAGCCAAAAGCAGACGCTTAACCATCTGAGCCACCCAGCCACTCCTGGTGAAATTTTTTATCCTTGATTAAAGGCACATGGATAAAAATGCCTTTTTAAAATTTGATCCTATCTCTGCTCAGGTGCTTCCTAAAACATAGTTGGTATTGGATTCAAATTTTGTTATTTCCTACAACCCTCTCACATTTATTTATAAAAGTTAGCAAATAATATTCCTTTAATCACAGACACTTTGTATATTCTCTAAACTACTTGCAAGAGACAGTGTCACCACCAAAAAGTATTTAAGGACAAACACGTTTTCTAAGAGGTGCTAGGAGCTGGAAAATGCAAGAGTACCACTGCTACTTAGTTTTTACAAAAAAATCATTCAGTTAAACAATAAATTCAATTTTAATACCAATATATTTTTCATCTAGTTTTAAATTTTATTGTTACCTCTCATCAACTGAGGGTTCTTTTTGTTGCAAATGAGGCTTGACTCCAAACATTGGGCGAATATTTGTTGATAAGGCTCTGATGGTGTAACTGATTTCATTCTCCCTTGTAACATCACTGTCATAGCCTGCCATCAAACATTAAGAATTATTCTCTAAGTTGCAACTGAGGAGTTCTATTATGATCCTATAAATTGGATGCAAGGATGTTCAACAATATGAAATAAGCTAAATAAATTATGAAATAATTATGAATAAATTATGAAATAATATACAGCCAATAAAAATTATATAGAATATTTAATGATATGTAACGTTTTTAAAATATTACTAAGAGATAACAGCCTATTAAATATAAATTCAATATATCATTTTTGTTAAAAAATATAATGTATATAAATGCAAATACCCCTGTGGAAATACCTCAATATGTTAACAGAAGTTACCGCTGAGTGGTCAAATTATGGATACTGTGTTTATTTTTATTGCAAAATGTATTTCCTAATTTTTCTGTAATGAGCTGGTATTATTTGTATATTAGGAAAAATTAAAATCATTTTAAAATATGAAGTGCAATACCATAACAAATTTTTTTAAAGATTTTATTTATTTGAGAGAGACAGAGTGAGCATGAGTGGGGGGAGAGGCAGAGGGAGCAGCAGACTCCCCGCTGAGCGGGGAGCTCGACGCGGGGCCTGATCCCAGAAACCTGGGATCAGGCCCCAAGTTGAAGGCAGACACTTAACCAACTGAGCACCCCAGGCACCCCACCATAAAATTTATTTTAACAGTACTTAAAGTAGGATTATCATACATTTGTAGACGAAGAATATTTAAGTCATCAATATATGCTAGTCTGTTATTTTTGAGGCATAAAACCAATTTTGGTTAAACAGACCACAAACACTAAAACCACAATTATTCAAACATTATTACTTGTTTAACTGCTGTAGTTTAAATCAGTTGTACTAAATTGTGTTTTTATTAAAATATTTTAAAATGACATACCCCCATCTTCTTCCGAATCTGTATCAGATTCTTCACTATCACAAGGCCTTTTTTCTCGATAGCCCTCGATTTCATTTGTCCAAACCATTAAAGACATATCCGCACCTCCTAAGGTAACCAACATGCTGTCATCGTAAGTCCAGCGAACATTTGTGACATGTGTACTATGGGCCATATACCTCTTAAATTTTCCAAATTTTCCCTAAAGATGAAAAAAAAATTCAGAGTCTTTGAGAAATGTTACTACTTGAAAATGGTCCTATTCTTCAGGCATCTATACCATCTAGAAAGCTGAAAGTGAAGTTTCTGACCAATAAATGCTTTATTGGAACACATTCTTATCAATTAAAGTTCTGCCACTTAAGTGTATCTAAAACAGGGATGTATGGAATATTTCCTCAGGTGCCTGGGGTCTTTATGAGAATTTTTAAACTTGTGTTTTCATTTCAATGCTGATCTAAAAATATAAATATGAGCAGCTACTTAAGATCTATATCATAATATGATTTTGGTGCCCTATTTCAAATTTATGTTTATGTTCATGCCAGATTATAATATACATCTGACCTTGAACAACACGGGTTTGAACTGCACAGTCCCTTATATGTAGATATTTTTTGATAAACACAGGATAGCACTGTAAATATATTTTCTCTTCCTTATTGTTTTAATAATATTGTTTTTGCAATAACATTTTTTCTCTAGCTTGTTATAAGAATACAGTATATAATACATACAACGTACAAAATATGTGTTGACTGTTTATGTTATTTGTGAGGTTTCCAGTCAAGCGTAGGCTAATAGTAAAGTTTTTGGTGAGTCAATGGTTATAATGCAGATTTTTGACTATACAGGGATCGGTATCCCTAACCCCCACATTGTTCAAGGGTCAACTGTATATCTGAATCAGTGACAAGAAATAAATGCATCTGGACTTGATATATGAATTTTATTTTTGTGCTAAATGAAAGCCTAATGTTTCCCGGTAGCTTGAATAGAGGAAAGCACTAAGAGAATTCAATCATCACACCTTCAAAAAGTCTGTGCAGTCTAGTTTCAGCAAAATAACATCATTCATTACATTGAATCAATGTTTTAGTTTTATAGGTATTGTATTTACAGTATTTTGGATCTAATGGTTGAAACATTTTAACGGATTGAGCCACCGAGGCGTCCCAGGGTTGAAACATTTTGAACTTAAGGTTGTAAATATAAAGAGGTTCTGTTTACTTTTAATGGTATATATTTAATCAAAAGAATACCAAAATTATTTAAGTTAGTATTAGGGATAAAAGAAATGTTTCCTCTAAAGGGGATATTTATATTACTCAATACTGAGAAACACTGTACAATATGACTTAAGGCACGGGATCATAAATTATAAGACTACTTCTAAATAAAAGCTATAAATATGTCAAAAATAGTACATATAATTCTAAATCCTTCATATTACATGTGTAATATTCATATTACAACAACGAAATACTATGAAAGAGCATTACCTTAACCATTTTTATAATTATGATCATTAGGGGAGTTAAAGAAAAACACATACTTTTGCAGGATATCTAAATAACTTCACAAATCCCAAATCATCCCCAGTAGCTAGGATCATTTTGTCACTGGTGAGGCAAGAGGCAGTTATGTCTGTGACTTCTCCAATTACTGGCCAAATTCCCTCACAGCATAAACCAAGCACACTTGTCCATGATGCCCAACAAATTTTTTCTACCTAATAAGAAAAAAAAAGGCTGTAAGTTTGTAATATCTAAACCTTAAAAACTGACAACAAAAATCTGAATAGTTTTCTTTATAGTTATATTTGTCACAAGTAAAATTAAAATTTTAATTATAACAGTTAAAACATTAGTTGTCTTGGTTTTGTAGCTTCCCAAGTCTGCTAATTCCTGTAGAAAAAATTTAACATAACATTATTCAAGATGTACTTATTACGTACCCACTATGTGTTCTAGATGCTGAGGATTCAGTGATAATAAATAAGACCATTTCTGCTTTTAGAATAATCAGTAAATCTATACTTCATGTCTCAATTTCTAACACTTTAGAGGCTTGTCTTCCAATTAACCATTACTGGATATTAAGAACCTTAGAGTCTCTCTCGTCATTAAGCCCTTTCATATTCAATTTGTTTAGCCTCTCTTCCTTGGCCATGTCAAAAAATTCTGCTAATACTGTCAGTCACAAAAGGAAACACATTTTTTCTTTTTTCTTTTCTTTAAACAGGAATTTGCCAACAAGCATCTTAGGCATATAGGTTCCAAAAGATTTGACAGACATGCAGTGCTCCTATCTAAGATAACATGTCTTCTATTTGCCTCCTATCCTTTGAGGAAAGTAACTGGACGGGAGCATAGCTAGATGTAAAAGTTGATTTATCCCCCCCCCTTTTTTTTTAGATAGTGCGCGTGTGTGCGTGCAAGTGAGGGTAGGGTGGGGTGGGAGCGGTGGGTGGGGAGAGGAGAGAGAGAATCTCAAGTAGGCTCCATGCTGGGCCCGACACAGGGCTCCATCTTACCACCCTGACATCATGATCTGAGCCAAAATCAAGAGTCAAATGGTTAACCAACTGAGCCACAGAGGTGCCCCTGTTTTATTCCTTTTCTTATACAGCATCTTTTCCTTTCCTCATCTAATAGACTAGGCCAAAAAATAAACTCACAGAAAGAATAGCCATGATTTGAATAATGTGAGAACAGGCTTCATATGTAAATGACAGAAGGCTGGCATCAGTGTTCTAACCACTTAGTTATATCAACAACATTGCAAGCACTATTATCTTCCTACCTCCACACTGGGGATGGTTTGTTTTTTCCCTCTGGGAGCTTCAAAGAATAACTGTTCTTTAGCACCAGTGTTGACCTGTAAAAGCTTTCCTTAAAAAAAAAAAAAAATTAAAAATATATACATATATAAAATATATCCATATAGTTAATGGGATGCTTAATTTTTTAAAATATTTTCTTTCATGGTTTATTAAATTGTTTTATAATCGTAAAATTAAATTTTCATTAATGTAAAATTACATAGAATCAATCCTATTTAAAAGCATTCAGTGAACATTACATTAGTGTTTTTACCACCTCCCATTAAATTCTTTTTTAAATTCCAGTGCAGATAACATAGTGTTATATTAATTTCAGGTGTGCAATATAGTGATTCGACAATTCTATACATTACTCAGTGCTCCTTATATAAGTGTACTCTTCATCCCCTTTGCCTATTTCACCCATCTTTCCATCCCCCCTTTTTTTTAGTTTTATTTATTCATTTTAAGTAATCTCTACACCCAACATGGATCTCAAACTCCCAACACTGAGATCCAGAGTCACATGCTCTCCCAACTGAGCCAGCCAGTATTTTATTTTTGGTGTAATTGTAAATGGGATCGTTTTCTTAATTTCTTTTTCTGCTGCCTCATTATTAGAGTATAGAAATGCAACGGATTTCTGTATATTGATTTTGTACCCTATGACCTTACTGAATATGTTTATCAGTTCTAGTATTTTTTTGGTGAAGTCGTCAGGGTTTTCCATGTATCATATTGTATCCATAACGTATCCAAGCAAAGAGTAAAGTTTTACTTCTTCCTTAGCAATTTGGATCTTTTTTCTTTTTCTTCTGTCATTGCTGTGGCTAGGACTTCTAATACTATGTTGAATAAAAGTGGTAAGAGTGGACGTCCTTGTCTTGTTCCCGACCTTACAGGGAAAGCTCCCAGTTTTTCACCATTAAGTATGATGTTAGCTGGGGTTTTTCAGATATGGTCTTTATTATGTTGAGGTATGTTCCCTCTAAACCTATTCTGTTGAGGGTTTTCATCGTGAATGGATGTTGTACTTTATCAAATGCTTTTTGTATATTGAAATGATCATAAGGTTTTTATCCTTTCTCTTGATGTAACATCTCATGTTGATTGATCTGTGAATATTAAACCCTGCTTGCACCCTAGGAATAAATTCCACGTGATTCTGAGAATGATTTTAATTATTGCTGGATTTGGTTTGCTAATATTTTGTTGAGGATTTCTGCATCCATGTTCATCAGAGATATTGTACTTCTCTCTTTTTGTGGTGTCTTTATCTGGTTTTGGTATCAAGGTAATGCTGGCCTCATAGAATGAATCTGGAAGCTTTCTTTCCTCTTCTATTTTTTGGAATAGTTGAGAAGAACAGGTATTAACTCTTAAGTGTTTGATAGAATTCACCTGCGAACCTTTGTTCTGGTTCTGGGCTTTTGTTTGTTGGGAGTTTTTGGATTTCTGATTCAATATCATTGCTGTTAATCAGTCTGTTCAAACTTTCTATTTCTTCCTGTTTCAGTTTTGATAGGTTATATGTTTTCAGGAATTTATCCGTGTCTTCTAGGTTGTCATATTGTTTGGCATATTATTTTTCATACTATTCTCTTACAATCCTTTGTATTTTTATGGTGTCAGTTATTATTTCTCCTCTTTCACTTCTGATTTTGTTTGAGCTCTCAATTTGTGTTTTTTTTTTCTTTTTGGATGAACTTGGCTAGAGGTTTAGCAATTTTGTTGATCTTTTCACAGAACTAGCTCCTGATTTCATTGACGTGGTCTATTGTTTCTTTAGTTTCTCTTTTGTTTATTTCTGCTCTAATCTTATTATTTCCTTCCTTCTGCTGGATTTGGGTTTTGTTTGTTCTTTTTCTATCTTCTTTAGGTGTAGGGTTAAGGTGTTTGAAATTTTTCTTGCTACTTCACTTTTAGAACTGTTTTTGCTGCATACCAAAGATTTTGGATTATTGTGTTTTCATTTTCATTGCCTCTATGTATTTTTTAATTTCTTCTTTGATTTCCTGGTTGACTCAATCATTATTTAGTAGCATGTTATTTAGCCTCCATGTACTAGTGTTCTTTCCAGTTTTTTTTTTTCTTTTCTTTTCTTGTGGTTGATTTCTGGTTTCATGGCATTATGGTCAGAAAAGATGCATGGTCTGATTTCAAGCTTTTTGAATTACTGAGACTTGTTTTGTGTCCTAATATGTTATCTATCCTGGAGAATGTTTGATATGCACTTGAAAATAATGTGTATTCTGTTTTAGGATGGAATGATCTAAATATATCTGTTAAATCCATCTGGTCCAGTGTCATTCAAAGCCACGGTTTCCTTGTTGATTTCGTTTGGATCTATCCATTGATGTAAGTGTGGTGCTAAAGTCCCCCACTATTATTGTATTACTATCAGTTACCTCTTTTATGTTTGTTATTAACTGTTTTATGTAGTTAGGTACTCCCATGTTGGGTGCAGAAATATTTACAATTGTTATATCTTCTTGTTGAATCGTTCCCTTTATGAACATATACTGTCGTTCTTTGCCTGTTACGGTTTTTTAAAGTCTATTTTGTCCTGGCTTTCTTTTCACTTCTATTTGCATAAGAAATCATTTTCCATTCCTTCACTTTTTTTTAATTTAAATTCAATTAGCCAACATATAGTACATCATGAGTTTCAGATGTAGTGTTCAATAATTCATCAGTTGCGTATAACACCCAGTGCTCATCACATCACCATTCCTTTTCAAGCTGCATGTGTCCTTAGGTCTGAAATGAGTCTCTTATAGGCAGCATACAGATGGACCCTGTTTTTTTATCCATTCCGTCACCCTAGTCTTTTGATTGGCATGTTTGTCCATTTATAGTCAAAGTAATTATTGATAGGTAGGTACTTATTGCAATTTTGTTACTTGTTTATGGTTGATTTTGTAGTTCTTCTCTGTTCCTTTCTTCCCTTACTCTGTTTTCTCACGGTTTGCTGGCTTTCTTTAGTGATATACTTGGATTCCCCTCTATTTTTTACATATCTACTACTGGGTTTTGATTTGTTGTTACCATTAGGTTTGTATATAACATCTTATGCCTATAGCAGTCTATTTTAAGTTGATGGTCGCTTAAGTTTGAACTCATTCTTTACTCCTCTCCCCCCTTCCCTATTTTAGGTATATGGTGTCATACTTTCCCTTCCTTTTCTTTTATAAATCCTTTGATTTTTATAGATATACTTAATTTTACTGCTTTTGTGCTTCCTACTTTTCTTACTCTAATTTATAGTCTTTTCGTTCCACTCAGAGTACCCTATGATAATTCATGGAGGGCTGGTTTAGTGGTCATAAATCCCTTTAATTTCTGTTTGGGAAACTCTTTATCTCTCCTTCTGTTCTGAGTGATAGCCTTGCTGGATAGAGTATTCTTGACTGCAGGTTTTTTTCTTTCAGCACTTTGAATATATTATGTCATTCCTTTCTGGCCTGCAAAATGTCTGCTGAAAAATCAGATGATAGCCTTATGGGATTTCTCTTGTATGTAACGGTCGTCTTTTCTCTTGCTGCTCTTAAAATCTCCTCTTTCTCACTCCTTTTTGCCATTTTAATTACTCTGTGTCTTGGTGTGAACCTCCTTGGGTTGGTTTTGCTGGGGGCTTTCTGCGTCTTCTGGATCTGGATTTCTCTTTCCTTTCCCAGATTTGGGAAGTTTGCAGCTATTATTTCTTCAAATAAATTTTATTCCTCCCTTTCTCTTCTCCTTCTGGGATCCCTGTAATGCAAATGTTATTACTCTTAATGGTGTCACTGAATTCCCTAAGTCTGTTTTCATTTGTTATTACTACTTTTTCTCTCTCCTGTTCAGCTTGATTGCTTTCCATTATTATGTCCTCCAGGCCACAGATTCATACTTTTGCTTTCTCTAGTGTACTATTTATTCCATCTAGTGTATTTTTAATTTCATTTATTGCGTTCTTCATTTCTGATTGGTTCTTTTTTATGTTTTCTATTTCTTTATTAAGGGCCTTATCAAGGTCATCTACTCTTTGTTCAAGTCCATTGTGTTATCTTTATGACCATTACTTTAAATTCTCTACCAGGCATGTTCATCATCTCCATTTTGTTTAGTTCTCTTGCTATGATTTTGTCCTCTTCTTTCAACTGGGACATGTTCCTGTCTCTTCGTGTTGTCTAATTCTCTGTGTTAGGAAAGTCAGCTATGTCTCCTCCTCTTGAAAGTAGTGGCCTTATTGAAAAGAGGTCCTGTGGTGCCCTGTAGCACCAGGTGCCCTGTTTACTGGAACCTGGTGCTTCAGAAGTGTCTCCTGTGTGTGTTGTGTGTGTCCTTGTGTTGTTGCTGAGCAGCTTTTGCCTTTAGTCCAGTCATCTGCAATGGCTCTCTTTGCTGATTGTGGACAGGTTTATCCCTGTGTTGTTAATGGGCCAGTCTGGGGCCACCTTGGGCTTGAGTTGAGTCAGACCAGGTTTTTGCCAGAGACACAGCAGCACCAAACTGTAGGTCACTTTCCCTGTGTTGTCTCTTGAGAAGCTTTTATAGGTGGGCAGGGCTTGCAGTCAGATGAGATGTCTGCCCCTGCCCACTGGTGGGGCTGCAGTAGGACTAGTGTGTATGGTTATGTTCCTCTCCACAGAGTAGGAGTCACTTTGGAGTGGTGCTGGTCCCTGTCAGAGCTGCTTGCACCCTGCCAGAATTGTGGCATTGTTCTGGATGGGCTCCTGCCAAGGGTGTATTGGAGGGGGCATGTCCCCAGGAGCAAGCAGTGGTGGGGTGTGTGGTGTGAGCAAGGTTTGTGCAGGTCTGTTGTGGGAGAAGACCTGGAACTCAGGTCTGGCTGGAGGGGCTGTGTCTGCAGAATGTAGGGGCGGGGTGCATTGTTAAGCAAGTTAGATGGAGAGTGTTCCTGCTACACTGATTCTTGTAGGTATCCCTGCGTCTAGGCTAGGGACAGGGGAGGGAAATGGCACCTGATCCCTCTTTCATTCTTAGATAGTTTCCCAACTCACATGCTCTAAGATTAGTAAACAAATCTCCTTTCCACATACCCCAGGTGTTTTCCAAACTGTTGCTTCCAGGGCTGTTTGTTATGCTGTGTCTTTAAGGGTGGAGACTCAGTTTCCTCTCACTCTCCTGGCTCTCCCAGAGCCAAACTGGCTGATTTTTAAAGTTCTAGGCATATGCCTAGAACTAATTGTAAGAACTTGTGGAATTCGACCCCTCTGGTTTTCAAAGCCAAATGTTTTATCTTTTCCCTGTGGGCTTTCCACTGTGATTGTTTCTTTCCCCTCTCTATGCCCGCAGTGTCCCTCCCTCCTGCAGACCGTCCTGTGAATCCATTTAGCTCCCAAGTGCATCTCTATCCTTCCTATCCTCTTCATGTGGCCTCTTCTCTACGTTTAGCTGTGGAGAATCTGTTCTGCCAGGCTTCAGGTCATTTTCTGGGTTATTTACACTGATGTGGGTGTTAGTTTTATCTGAGACAAGGTGAGTCTAGCACCCTCCTACTCTGCCATCTTCCCCAGAAGTAGAATGTTTAACTTTTATGGGAAAAATTAAGCTTAAACGTAAAAGCCATCTTCCTCACAGTCAACCACATAAGTAATTCATAAATGGTTTAATTTTGTGTATATATATATATATATATATACATAAAAACTATTTCTGTTGTTACGCATACAAAAAACCTTAGAAATAAATTTGAGGATTTTTTAAAAAAGCTTTTTGTTTAATTATGTTTGGAAAAACTTTAACAACACTAGATTTATGTAAATGAATACACGAAACAAAACTAAAATATAGAGCATTTAAAATATTTAGCATTTATCCAAATTATTAAACACTGCCATGTGCAATGCCGCTACTGAAAAAAACAGAGACACTCATTAAATTCTGTATGTTATACAATTGGGATTATTTTTAAGAAATGCATTTTATTGAATGATGGGGAAAGGACATTAAGATCCTCATTAATGTATCTATTTTCCAAATTTTCAAGTATTATTTATACTAAGCTTATCTGACAAGAGCCAGAACAAATGACTAAAAACCTTTCTTACATAATATTTAATTTACTTTACAAATTAAAGAATTTGTCACTTACTGTACTATCTCTTGAATTATACTGGAAGTATTGAAAAATCTAAACTCACAGCATTCACCTTCAGATGTGAAATAAAGCAGTGGAAAGTAATTTTGCGAATGTTTCTCACAATGATTCTGAACTCATCTGTTGAATCACTGTTTCTCTAAAATAGCTATACTGAATCAAATGGAACTTTTACCAAATAGGTTATTTAAATTCTTACCTCTAATATCCCAATCAACATGGGTTATGTAACTGGTAGCGCCTTTGCATATTCCTACTCGTTTACTACTCATCACATTGTATATATCTATAAAACTGTCATGGGATGCTACCGCAAGGTATTTCCCAGAACCTATAACAGAAACATATTTGCTTGAGATTTTCTATCTTTAGAAATATTTTTTACATTCTACAACTAGAGTTAATTTTCTTAACATTTTTTTGGAGGAACTCTTAGGTGTTTTGTAAATTATAACAAAACCTGTATCAAGTGATAATCTGTATTTTTTCAAGCATATTATGATTAATAAAATGTTTTCTTTAGTGTAGTGAGACAGTTCAACGGAAAGAAAAGGCCAAAAATTATATATCATATAATACAGTTTGTGTTTAACTAAAAAAAGTTTTTTAAAAAGCCCTCTAAATTTAGACAAAATGGAAGTAAACCAACATAAGTACATTTTGCCTTAATGTTAGTACTTCCCACATTACAGTGGGTTTCTTCAGAGATAATACATGGAAATTGCTAAAGCAAAATTAGTGCAAAATTTCAAAAGTATTAAGAATATAATGAAGACAGTCACCCAATCCTTCTATGTTAGAAATGAGGAAACTGAACCTCAGAATAGTTCCTTGGCTTGAGCCTATTTATTTAGTGACAGAATTGGTATTAAGCTGGATATTTTGCCACTGATCTAATACAGGAATTTTACCTTTTACCATAATGTCTTTTCTGTCAAAAAATTAAAATTCCAAGATAAAATAATGGTTAATAAAAATTACATATTGATATATTTGCCCATGGCCAACCCAAGTTAATAATCAAATATGATTTCAATGATACCTTACCTGGTGAAAATCGAATATCTGAAATAATATCTTTTCTGTGGTGAAAAGACACAAGATCCTCTAGAGTATCTGCATTTGCCATTAAGAAACTTCCATCATTCAGACCTACAGCTAAAGCTTTACCATCAGGAGAAAAACAGCAACATCTCCCACCTAAAAAGAGATAGAGAGTATATATCAGGCAATTTTCTTCTATTTAAAAAAATTATGTGCTTAAGGAACCTTTAATTTCAAAGAGAATTCCTGTATTCATTATGGCCTCAAATCAATATTCAAAAGCAGTCAAGGGATGCAGGCAACAAAGTTTTCTACTGAAATCAGTGGTATGAAATTCTAAGCAATAATTAATACAAACCATTTCCCTCTTCCGCATGTAACAAAAGTACTAATGTTTAAAAACGTAAAAAATTAAGTTGATGAAAAAGAATGAGAGATTTTAATATAAAAAGCCAATGACGTGGAAATGTTTTTTAGTGGGAGGTTGCTACCTCTGTAGTTTCTATTCAACAAATCAGAAATGTAAGGAATAAGTCCATTTTTATAAAAATGCTTTCAAATTTGAAAAAAATATGAAATAGATAATTATTAAACCTAGGAAGACCTATCCATGCATGAAAGATCTAACCATGCATGAAGAAATAATGATGCTAATATTATTCATTTTAAAAAATAAGGGTTAATATGTATTGGGAAATAAACAAAAATGGGCTTGTCCTGACAGCAAGGGATATGGCAGACATATTCAAAAGCCCTAAGACTTTTGGTGTCTTGCATAAAATTTGGAGAGGGAGGGATGGGGTACAGCTGACACAGAATGAAAAGTTAAAGAATGAATTGAGAACAAGTCATTTATTTATCTTTTAATTATATCTGGAAGTACTTCTGATATTTAAGAGATGATGGCAACATGGAGCAGGGTAGCTGGAGTGGAGGTGATGAGAAAGGTTAGGATTTGGATATTCTAAAGATAGAGCTGGCAGGACTCTGACTAACGGGAGGAGCATAGGAGAAAAAGATAAAATCAAGGATATTTGTTTTGAATGGTGATGTCATTTACCAAGACGGAAAAAACTAGAGGAGGTCCAAGTGTTCAGTTTTGTACCCATAAAGTTAAGGATACCTATGAGAAATTCAAGTGAAGACATCAAGAAGGCAGTTTGGTATAATTACACTTCTCTGGAGCTCAAGGGAGAAGACTAGACTAGAGATATAAATATGGGAGACAGTAGCATACAGACAGTAGTCACAGTCATGAGCTGGATAAAAGCTTGTTATTAATTTATTGCCACTCAGCTCCAAATTCACCCTTTTCTTTCGGGCTACGTGATACTAGAGCTAGGCCCTATAGACATTTTTCCTTTTCCAGCTACTTTGATTTTGTCCAGTAGAGGGTACTGGAAGGTCCTTGCAAGGCCAAAGAAGAAGGAAGGGATTTTTCTTTCTCCTGGTGTGCTGGAACTGGGAGATCAGGTTAACAACAGGGCAAGGGTAGGTATGGGGGCTGGGGCTGGGATGGGAAGATTTTTTTCTGCCACCATAGCAAAAGATTTCCTAGACTAGCCCTCTGGCAAGTTTCTTTTCTACGGCACCCACATCTCTCCAAAGAGATCTGAATCTCAGCCGGAGAAACAGGAAGGGGTCCTTCCTTAATCAGCACCCACCAACCTACAGGTGGCAGCTGCTTTCTTCAGTTTGCTTCTATACTCCTTAGAATCCTCTTTACCCCTTCTAGTACTTAATCACCTTTTATTGGTTAACAACACTTATTCAGTATTAAATTTTCCCTATTCCACTTACTAAGGTCGTTTCTGTTTCTTGATTGGTACAGAATTGGTACTGAAGTAGTCACAGGAGACAGACCATTAAAGATGGGATTTTTGGAATTGGTTGAGTCATGCTTTGGGTTTAAGCACAGTGCTGAGCCCTTGCCAACGGGAAATGGGATGTTAGTAATCCAGGGTATATGTATGGGCATAACAATCAAGTTATCTCCTGCAGTTAACTGAAGTAAAATGCCCTCGGAGTCCAAGAGGCTGCTGCCTTTGACCATCACAAAAAGAATGATAACTGCAAGGACTATGCTGTGCAAAAGATTCCACTGAGTGCATGGAACATTTAACAGAAAGAAGTAACAAACTCAGATCCTTAAACTCTCAGCACGAGTCATGGTCTGACTAGAAACCATGGGCTGATGTTGCTAAAAACAAACACGAAATTTAATTGTGTAGGTTGCAAATTTACAATGTCAGCTGAATTCCCAGTTTCACCAAGTTTCTTATGTGATGGGGCACTGACTGGGAAGGAAGGAACTCTGAACTGTGGAATGGGAGCATCTGGTTAGATTCAGACAAAACTGAAAATCTTGAACTTCTGTGTTTATTCTGAGTCTCATGGCCAGTGCCAAGTTTGCTCTCCTGTGCCTGGGAAGACTGATCTTCTGGGATAGATGCCTTGCAGGGGATGTTTAGCCTTCTGAAGAACTATCATAACCACTTCTCTGCTGTCACTAGACCCCTAACTTGGATCAAATCTCAGCATGCTCTAGGGCAGAGATCGGCAATAAACCTTTTCTTAAAGGACCAGAGAAGTAAATATTTTCAGCGTTGCAGGCCATATGGTCTCTGTCACTACTACTCAACTCTGCTACTGTAGTACAAAAGCAGACCTAGACAATACATAAATGAATGGTCATGGCTGTGTCCCAATAAAATATTATTTACATAATCAGGAGGAGGGCTGGATTTGCTGACCTCTGATATAGAGGAAGGAATCCAAAAGCTTAGGGAGGTAAGAATGTTGAAGTAGATTTCTCATATGCAACCTGTATACTTGCCCACCAACTATAGTGCCCCCCAAAGTCTAGAAAACAGTCCCTTTACAAAAGCATTGAGAAATACATTAATTAAGGGCAACATCTACATCTTTGAAAAGCTCTGTGATGTCCTTCTACGTAGAGCAGGAAAAGGAGATGTTTCCATTAATATGGGCTCCCTGATTCAATAGGGATCATCTAGGAAAAGCAGAAGCCAAGTAGCAGCACTTAAAAGAGCAGATTCTTTTACCAAAAAGGGCAGCAGGAATGTCCTAATAATCAGAATGTTTTGGCCTGTGGAGATTTCTGTTGGTGACTAATCAATCATGGTGTCTGCAGGAATGAAATAGATGAGTAGGCTACCAGATTAGTGTTTGATCTATATAACAGAAAAAACTCCAGACCTGGCGGCTAAAAAAACCTGACTTCAATTACCATAATGGAAACTCACAGATTCTCAGCCTGTTTTCAGACCTGAGCCAATTCATATACTCAGAGTCCCTTGATTAAAGGGAAGGCTAAGTCCCATTGAGAGGGACCCTGTAGCAATGCCACAGTATATTAAGTAAATCTTTCTCCAACAATCAGTGGTCACAAATGACTCAACTGAAGAAAAGGAAATACTCAAATGTTCAGGAATTAGTAAACAGGGGCTCTGAACTAACACTAATTCTGTGGATTCCATCCAATTCCTGAATTGTAACAGATACACTTGGCAACTTGTAGAATCCACTAGATTGGCTCTGTGATCCACGGGATAAGGGTCATTACAACAGGAAGAAATAAGTGCAAACCCCTGGAAATTGCTCTCTCAAGATTAGATGCAAAACTGCAAGCCTGAGAACTGCAAAAATTAGTGACATTACCAAAGACTGAAAATATGCACTGGTGAAAACACCTATTACATTTAAACTTGACTGTTTGGTCTATGTGAAATAAGATGGATTTTATTTTAATTTTTTTAAAGATTTATTTTAGAGACAGAGAGAGAGAGAGAGAGAGAGAGAGAGAGAGAGAGACCCCCACCACACTCTCACTTTCTCTTTCTTTCTTTCTCTGGGGCAGAGGGAGAAGAAGAGAAGCAGACTCCCTGCTGAGTGTGGAGCCCGATTTGGGGCTCAATCGCAGGACCCTGAGATCATGACCTGAGCTGAGATCAAGAGTTGAATGCTTAACCAACTGAGCTATCCAGGCACCCCTAAGATGAATTTTAGATACTAACTATGGATAATAAATTTAATCAGGTAGCAATGTTAACTGAAGCTACTCTTTCAAATCTTTACCAGCACAAACAAACATAGCCCTTAATATTTTGCATGCAGTTATTGCCCTGGTTAAAGCTTTTTTTCTCCACCCCCAATCTGTAAGGACCACCAGAGTAGTCTGCTTTTACCTGGCTTGTATCTGTGCACACCTTCAAAGCCTTGCCTCAGGGCTATTCAACTCTCCTGTTTTTTGTTTTTTTGTTTTTTTTTGCCATAGTATAGTCCACAGAGATCCTGATCATCTTGACATTCCACAAAACATCTCAATGGTCCACTACATTGATGACATTATGCAGAATGGATCTGGGGAGCAGGAAGCAACAAGTACTTTAGATGTCTTAGTAAGACATAAGTGAATCAAGAGAGTGGAAGATAATTACCACAAAAATTAAAGGACCTGCCACTTCAGTGAAGCTTCTGGGGATCCAATGATATGGAATACGTCAAGATATTCCCTTTAAGGTGAAAGGTTGCTACACCTTCCAAAACCTATCACAAACAAAAGGAGTAAAATGCCTGTAATGCCTTTTGGAAGCCTACACATTTGAGTGAGCTGCTTCAACCCATTTATCAAGTCACTTAAAAGGCTTCCAAGGGACTAGAACAAGAGGAGGCAAGCTGATCTTCCACTTGGGCCTTATAATCTAGCAAACTCAATGATACTCAAAGTGTCTGTGGTAAACAGGGATGCTATATGAAGCCTCTGGAAAGCTACTGAAGGAGAATTGTACTGCAGATCTCTTAGATTTGGGAGAAAATACCATACCCTCCTTTACAGATACCTATTTTCTCTTTGAGAAGGTGTTTTGGCCTTGCTACTAAGCCTTGGTAGAGAGTAAATGCCTAACTATAGGATATCAGGTGACTATGTGTCCTAAGCAGCAATCTATGATCAAATGGAAATGGTATATAAAAGACCAGTCTTCCACAGATCTGGAATACAGAAGTGATTTGCATGAACAAGTGGCTCAGAATCCAGCAATAATCCCTGCTACGATACCTCTTCTCTCTCTCAATCTATACCTATGGCCTCATGGGTATTCATTAACGATCAGCTGGCTGAGGAAGAAAAAACTTGAGCCAGATTTACAGATGTTCCTATACAGTATATGTTGGTATCCACCTGAAATCACTATAGCCCCACTCAGGGGTGACCCTGAAGGATAGCAGTAAAGGTAAAATTTCACAATGGGCAGCACTTCAAGCAGTAGTAGTACATTTGGTTTTCTACTTTTGTGGTGAGAGATGACCAGATGGACAGATTTACACTGACTCATTAGCATCTGTTAACTATTTGGATGATCAGTTGAGGATTGGATTCTTTCAGGATTAGAAGATTAGAGACAAGGAAATCTGGAAAATGAAACTTTCAGGAAGGGCAAAGGATGTGAAGATTTTTGTGTCCTATGGAATGCCAAACAAAAAGTGTCCACTACAGAGGAGACTCTCAACGAACAGGAGGACAAAACACTATGCTCTGTGGATCTCAGAGAAGCGTCTTCTTCTAGCCAGCTAGCACTTACTCAGTGGGCCTGTGGAGGCAAGGACAGTGTTTATGCTTGACTTAGAAAACATGGACTCTCTTTTCCAACATTATCTTGCTACCACTACCACTGAGTGTCTAATCTGCTAACAGTAGAGACCAAGTGAACTTGATATAACACCATTCCCCGGGGAGACCAACCAGCCAGCTGGTAACAAGCTGATTATATTGGACCTCTTCCATTATGGAGGAGGCAAAGATTCATCTTTACTAGAATAGACATGAATTCTGGATTTGCCTTCCCTGACCATTATGATTCTGCTAGCACCACCATCCATGGACACATGGGATGCCTTTTCCACCATCACCAAATTTCATGCTTCTGATCAAGGAACCTATAGCAAAAAATGTCCAGCATTAGACTCATACCCATGGAATTAACTAGTTTTATCCCAACTCCCACTACTCAGAGAAAGCTACTAACAGAACAATTAATTAACAGTGGAATGGCTTACTGAAAACTAATTTATGGCACCATCTGGGAAACAATACCGTCAAAGACTGGGATTTTGTCTTGCAGGATGCAATATATCCTTTGAATCACAGACCATTACATGGTGCTGTCAACCTCATAGCCAGATTACATGGGTCTAGAAATCAAGAAGTAGAAGTGGGAGTGACTCTTCTCACCATTCAATCTAATAACGAACTTGCACAATTTTGTTTTGCATCCTGGCAACTCTGAGCTCTGCTGATTTAAAGTCTTATCTCCCAAGAGCAGGGAGAATTCTTTTACCAGGGGACAGAATGCTTCCTCTGAATTAGAAGGTAAGACTGCCACCTGGTCATGTTGGGTTCCTTATGCCAGTGAAACAACAAGCAAACAAAGGGGCTGTTACTCTTCCAGGGGGAGTAATTGATCCCAATTGCAGAGTTATTACTACACACTGAGAGCAAAGGGGACTATATCTGGAACCCAGGGGGACTCACTGGGACATTTCTAGTCTTCCATAACCAATGGTAAAACTTAATGGAACACCAACCAGGAAAAAAAAACAGGTAGAGATACTGAGATTTCATATTATTTAGCAATAAAGGTTTGGGTTACCCCATGAGCCAAATAACTCCAACCACCTGAGGTTCTGGCTAAGGACAAAGAAAATATTGGGGTGCCTGGGTGGCTCAGTCATTAAGCATCTGCCTTCGGCTCAGGTCATGGTCCCAGAGTCCTGGGATCAAGCCCCACATCGGGCTTCCTGCTCAGTGGGGAGTCTGCTTCTCCCTCTCCCACTCCCCCTGCCTGTGTTCCAGCTCTCGCTGTCAAATAAATAAATAAAATCTTAAAAAAAAAAAAAAAGGACAGGGGCCCCTGAGTGGCTCAGTCATTAAGCGTCTGCCTTCGGCTCAGGTCATGATCCCAGGGTCCTGGGATCGAGCCCCGCATTGGGCTCCCTGCTCCGCGGGAAGCCTGCTTCTCCCTCTCCCACTCCCTCTGCTTGTGTTCCCTCTTTCGCTGTGTCTCTCTCTCTGTCAAATAAATAAAATCTTAAAAAAAAAAAGGACAAAGAAAATATGAAATGGGTAATAGAAAAGGGAAGTCAGAGATATCAACCACAGCCCATAACCAGTTATGGAAACAGAGACTATACATAAACGATTATGTGTATACATAAACTATTTACATCTTTTTTTAAAAATTTTTTTTGAAGATTTTATTTATTCACTTGACAGAGAGAAACACAGCAAGAGAGGGAACACAAGCAGGGGGAGTGGGAGAGGGAGAAGCAGGCTTCCCTCTGAGCAGGGAGCCCGATCCCAGGACCCTGGGATCATGACCTGAGCTGAAGGCAGACGCTTAACAACTGAGCCACCCAGGTACCCCCTAAAAAATATTTTATACAAGTTTGTTGGTGGTTAACTTTACAATTTAGTCTTTTTTTTTTTTTTAAGGATTTTATTTATTTGACAGAGAGAGACACAGCAAGAGAGGGAACACAAACAGGGGGAGTGGGAGAGGGAGAAGCAGACTTCCTGCCAAGCAGGGAGCCTGACACGGGGCTCGATCCCAGGACCCCGGGATCATGACCTGAGCCGAATGCAGACGCTTAACCAACTGAGCCACCCAGGCGTCCCTGTATTGTCCTTTTATTAAGTATTACAATCATATCTCAAGGGAAGAGTACACTTTTTTAAGAGTAGACTTTTAAAATTATGCCTGGGAGTAAAGAAAGACATCAGGAAATAGACTTGTGTATGCTCCCTGGGTTCTAGATAGAGGGGGAAAAAAATCATACTTGAGGACTCACAAATGTAGGGTGGCTTATACAAATCCTAGATTTCAAGCTATGCTAATTACAGGATTTATGCAATCCTAGTTCAAAAAATCCTTAGTAGTTCTCGATGGTAGCAACTTAGGCACCTGGGAGAAGGAAACAAAATCACTCTGGAAGAACACCTTTGATCCAGACCTCGGAGAACCCCTACAGGTAAAGAAAGCCCAATTAAACATAAACTTACAATCCAAATTTTTAAGCACAAAAGAAAATGGCACGCCAGGAGGGAGTCAGCAGAAAAATAACTCCTAAACAGCAGAAAGAAAAAACAGCATACTCAGATCCCAAAGGATGTCAGATAACTAGATTTTATATTCTTTATCTGATAGGTAAAGATTAAAGACATAAGAGAGGAAAGCTAAAACATAAACAAGAATGATATGTTATAAAAAAAAAAAATCTAAGGTCAATTCTCAAAATCAAATACCTAACAGGTAGGTTACACAGCAGATGTGAAAGAGAAAGAGCTAATTATTCAGCCATCAAAAAGAATGAAATCTTGCCATTTGCAACAACATGGATGGAGCTAGAGAGTATTATGCTAAGTGAAATAAGTCAAAGAAAAATACCATCTGATTTCATTCACATGTGGAATTTAAGAAACAAAACAAATAAGCAAAGGGAAATAAAGAGAGAGAGGCAAACCAAGAAACATACTATAGAAGTAAGGTCACACACAAAAGTACAGGTATGAAAAAAGATATTGTAGGAAAATGGAAACCCAAAGAAATCTGGGCAGCTATACTTTTATCAGACAAAACAGACTTTAAAATAAAGACTGTAATAAGAGACAAGAAGGTCGATACATAATGATAAAGGGGTCAATGCAACAAAAGGAGGTAACATTTGTTAATATTTATGTACACAACAGAAGAGAATCTAAACACATAAAGCAAATATTAACAGAACTAAAGGGAGAAGTAGACAGCAATACAATAAGAGTAGGGGTCTTTAATACCCCATTCACATCAATGGATAGATCATCTAGACAGAAAATTAGTAAGGAAACACTGGCCTTAAATGGCATGTTACACCAGATGGGCTTAACAGATATTTACAGAAGATCCATTCAAAAACAAGAGAATACACATTCTTCTCAAGTACACACGGAACATTTTCCAAGATAGATCAATGTTAGGTCACAAAACAAGTATTAATAAATTTAAGAGGACTAAAATCATATCAAGCATCTATTCCAACCACAACAGTATGAAACCAGAAATTAATTACATGAAGAAACCTGGAAAATTCACAAATACATGGAGATTAAAGAACATGCTACTAAACAACCAATGGGTCAAGGAAGAACTTAAAAGAGAAATCAAAAAAATACTGAGATGGGTATTAAAGAGGGCACTACTGAATGGAGCACAGGGTGTTATACACAAACAATGTATCATGGAACACTACATCAAAAACTAATGATGTAATGTATGGTGATTAACATGACCTAATAAAATAAAAATACTGAGACAAACAAAAATGAAAATGTAACTTACCAAAATTTATGAGATAGAATAAAACAGTTCTAAGAGGAACTGTTAGTGATAAATGCCTACCTTAAGAAACAAAAAAAAAAAATCTGAACTAAACAATCTAACTTTACACCTCAAAGAACTAGAGAGAGAAAAAAAAAAAGAACTGAAGGCCAAGTTAGTAGAAGAAAGGAAATAAAGATTAGAACAGAAATAAATGAAATAGAGACTAAAAAGACAATAGAAAAATCAATGAAACTAAGAGCTGGTTCTTTGAGAAGACAAATAAAATTGACAAATCTTTAGCTAGACTCACCAAGAAAAAAGAGAGGACTCAAAATCAGAAGTGAAAGAGGAGATGTTACAACCAATACCACAGAATACAAAGGATCGTAAAAGACTACCTTGAACAAGTATTTGCCAACATTTGGACAACCCAGAAGAAATGAATAAATTCCTAAAAACATACAACCTGCCAAGACTAAATCATGATGAAATAGAAAATCTGAACAGAATGGTTACTAGCAAGGAGATTAAGTCAGTAATCAAAAATCTCCCAATGAATAAAAGTTCAGGAGCAGATGGCTTCACCAGTGAATTCTACCAAGTACCTAAAGAAGAATTAATAGGAATCCTGCTCAAACTCTTCCGAAAAACAAAAGAGGGAGGAACTTTTCCAAACATATTTTACAAGGCCAACATTACCTTAATACCAAAATCAGACAAGATGCCAGAAAAAAGGAAAATTACAGGTCAATATCTTTGATGAACATAGATGCAAAAATCCTCAACAAAGTATTAGCAAACTAAATTCAATAATACATTAAAAGGATCATACAGCATGATCAAGTCGGATTTATTCCAGGGATACAAGGATGGTTCAACATATACACATTAGTCAATGTGATACACTACCATTAGCAAAATGAAGGACAGGGGTCCCTGGGTGGCTCAGTCAGTTAACCATCCAATTCTTGATTTCAGCTGAGGTCATGATTTCTGGATTGTGAGCTCAAGCCCCATGCCAGGCTCCATGATGAGCATGGAGCCTGTTTAAGATTCTCTCTCCCTCTCTCTCCCTCTCCTTCTGCCCCTGCCCCCTCACTCTTTCAAAAGAAAAAAAAAAAAAGATAAAATTCATGATCTCATTAGATGCAGAAAGGCATCTGACAAAATTAAACATGTGTTCTTAATAAAAACTCTCAACAAAGTGGGTATAGAAGAAGGCTACCTCAACATAATAAAGGCCACATATGACAAGCCCACAGCTAACATCATACTCAATGGTGAAAGGCTGAAATGTTTTCCTCTAAGATCAAGAACAAGACAAGGATGTCTACTCTTGCCACTTTTATTCAACATAGTGTTAGAAGTCCTAGCCAGAGCAATTGGGGGCGGGGTGGGGGGGGGGAGAAGAAAAAGAAAAGGCATCCAAATTACAAAGAAAGTAAAACTCTCACTATTTGCAGATGACACATCATATATAGAAAACCCTATGACTCCACCAAAAACTGTCAGAATAAAATTCAGTAAAGTTGCAGACTACAAAATCAATACACAAAAATCTGTTGCATTTCTTCATAATAACAAACTCTGAGAAAGAGAAAGAAAACAATCCCATTTATAATTGTGTTAAAAAAAAAAAAAACACCTAGGAAGTTTTAACCAGGGAGGTGAAAGACCTATATATTGAAACCTATTAAAACATTAATGAAATTAAAGACAACAAAATAAACAAAAAGATATTCTGTGCTCACTGATTGGAGGAATTAATACTGTTAAAATGTCTATTTCACCCTAAGCAAAATATAGATTCAATGCAATCCCTATCAAAATTCCAATGGTATTGAGGTATCTGGCTGGCTCAGTTGGTAGAGCATGTGACTCTTAATCTCAGGGTAGTGAGTTCAAGCACCATGCTGGGCATAGAGTCTAGTTAAAAAATTCCAATGGTATTTTTCACAGAAATAGAACACTCCTAAAATTTGTATGGAACCACGAAAGACCCTGAGTAGCCAAAGCAATTTTTGAGAAAGAACAAAGCTGGAGGCAGCACAAGCTCTGATTTCAAACTATATTATAAAGCTACAGTAACTAAAACAGTATGGTATTGGCATAGAAACAGACACATAGATCAATGGAAATGAATACAAAGCCCAGAAATGAACCCATACATATATGGTCAAATAATTTAAGACAAAGAAGCCAAGATTATACAATGGAGAAAGGATGGTCTCTTCAATAAATGGTGTTAGGAAAACTGGCAGGCACATGCAAAAGAATGAAACTGGACCACTATCTTACACCATTCACAAAAATTAACCTGAAAGAAATGTAAGACCTGAAACCATAAGACTCCTAGAAGAAAACACAGGCAGTAATATGCTTCTTGACATAGGTCTTGCTGATTTTTAAAAACCTAACACCAAAATCAAACACAACAAAAGCAAAAATCAACAAGTGGGACATCAAGCTAAAAAGTTTCTGCACAGCAAAGGAAATAAACGAAAACGCAATCTACCCAACGGGAGAAAATAGCTGCAGATCATATATCTGAGTGGGGGCTATTATTCAAAATACATAAGGAACTCCTACAACTCAACAGTGAAAAAACAAACAATCCAATTAAAAAATGGGCAGAAGATCTGAATAGATACTTGTCCAAAGACATACAGATGGCCAACAGGTACATGAAAAGATGCTCAACATCATTAATCATCTGGGAAACGCAAATCAAAACCACAGTAAGATAGACCTCATACCTATTAGAATGGTTATTATCAAAAAGACAAAAAATAAGTGTTGGCAAGAATGTGGGGAAAACAGAACCCTCATGCACTGCTGTGGGAATGTAAACTGGTACAGCCAGTACAAAAAACAGTATGGATGTTCCCCCCCAAATTAAAAATAGAACTACCATATAATCCAGCAATTCCACTCCTGGGAATTTATCTGAAAAAAATGAAAACAATAATTTGAAGGATATATTCATTCCCATGTTCACTGCTGCATTATTTTAAATAGCAAGGATATGTAATAACCTAAATGTCCATTGATGGATGAAAGGATAAAGAAATTATGGTATACAATGGAATTTAATTCAACCATAAAAACAAATGAAATCCTGCCATTTCTGACAACATGGATGGACCTCAAGGGTATCAGCTAAGTGAAGTAAGTCAGAGACAGACAAATACTATATGATCTCTTTTATATGTGGAATCTAAAACAAAACAAAAACCCAAGCTCGTAGATACAAAGAATAGACTGATGGTTACTAGAGTTGAGGAAGGGGTAGGGAGAAAAAAAATGGGGTTTGATTATAATTAAAAGCTAAAGCCAGGGAGTACAAGTTTCTAACAGAAACTTCTAACACATCATTACATAAAAAAGTGTGAGAGGTTAGCAATATTTAGAAAATACCTGCTTGGGCTCCTGGGTGGCTCAGTTGGTTAAGCGACTGCCTTCAGCTCAGGTCATGATCCTGTAGTCCCAGGATCGAGTTCCACATTGGGCTCCCTGCTCAGCGGGGAGCCTGCTTCTCTCTCTGACCCTCCCCCCTCTCATGCTCTCTCTTTCTCTCTCAAATAATAAAATCTTAAAAAGAAAATGCTTGCTTTATAGATATTAACATCATAGACATTAATTCATGTTACATATTTATATTTCTGGTTATTCTAGAACTTGTTACTATAAATGAAATTACTTGTTTGGCAAAATTCTCATAGGACAATCTACATTAACTATAATGACTCTTTTTTTTAAGATTTATTTGTTTTAGAGAGAGAGTGTGTGTGAGTAAGCAAGGGGAGGGGCCAGAGGAGAGGGAGAGAGCATCCTCAAGCAGACTCCCCGCTAAGCATGAAGCCTGACACGGGGCTCATCCCAGGACCCTGAGATCATGACCTGAGCTGAAATCAAGAGTTGGATGCTTAACTGAGCCAACCAGGCGCCCCTATGACTTACTTTTATAAAATGTTAAGCCTCAGCATCATAAAAGTTATATACTCATTTGCTGAAGAAAATAGTATTTGCTTACTGAATGTTTGAAGGAGATAACTATTTCATAATTTTTAAACCATTAGGACTTCAGTAATTTTGTAATTAACTCAACCAGTATAAAACCACACATAACCTTTTAAAGTTAAGAAAATCCACCTATTTTCCTTTTTTTAAAGGTTTTTATTTAAATTTCAGTTAACAGGGTAATATTAGTTTCAGGTGTACAATATGGCGATTCAACACTTACATACAACACCCGGTGCTCATCACAACAAGTGCCCTCCTTAATCCTTATCACCTATTTAACCCATTCCCCCCACCCACCTCCATTCTGGATCCTCCATCCTTCATCAGTTTGTTCTCTATAGTTAAGAGCCTGTTTCTCGGTTTGCCTCTTTCTTTTTATTTCCCTTTGCTCATTTGTTTCTTAAATTCCACATGTGAGTGGAATCATATGGTATTTATCTTTCTGACTGACTTATTTCACTTATCATAATACATCCCAGGTCCATCCATGTTGTTGCAAATGGCAAGATTTCATTCTTTTTGTCTATGGCTGAGTAATATTCCATTGTGTGTGTGTGTATATATATATATGCCACATCTTCTTTATCCATTCATTAGTCGATAGACACTTCAGCTATAATTTGGCTATTGTTGATAATGCTGATATAAACTTTGAGGTGCATGTATCCCTTTGAATTAGGGTTTTTGTATTCTTTGGGTAAATACCTAGTAATGTAATTGCTGCATCATAAAGTAGTTCTATTTTTTACTTTCTGAGGAACCTCCATACTGCTTTCCACAGTGGCTCCACCAGTTTGCATTCCCACCAACAGTGCAAGAGGGTTCCCCTCACCTATTTTCCTTTTGAATCAATGGTGACAAAAATAAAAGTGAAGACTATTTAAAAACAAACACACAGAATTATGTGTTTTCTCCATAACCTAATACAAAGATCTATTCCTAGGAGCAGCCAATAATACTGGAAGATAATTTTTCAGGTCTGATGCAAGACATAAATCCACAAATTCAGGAAGCACAACAAATCCTAAATAGAATAAGTAAAAAATGAAGCACATGCATAATGTTATTAAAGTACAGAACTACAGAACAAAATAAGAGAACAATGGAAAAGAGGGGAATAATAACTCTCAACCAGAACTCCAGAAGAGCTTAAATTAGCATTAAAGAATGAGAGTAAAAAAATAAAAATAATCAGAGTAATAGTATACCAAAGGCAGGGAAGGAGGTGGTAATAATTCACCCAGAGTGGCAAAACACCAACTATCAAAAATTTTAAAACAATAATAATAAAGCTTAATAAAAATCAGTTTGCTTTTTAGGGAGAGTGGGAGATACAACCTTCCAATTATGGAATTAGTAAGTCACAGGGATGAAAGCATATGGAATACAGTCAATAGTATTGTAATAGTGTTGTATAATGACAAATGGTAGGTACACTGTAGTGAGCACAGCATGATGTACAGAGAAGTTGAACTGTTACGTTGTATACCTGTAACTAATGTAACTTGTGTGTGAACTATACATCAACAACAAAAAACAAACTTGCTTTTTAAGAATTGCAATGTCAGGGGTGCCTGGGTGGCTCAGTCAGTTAAGTGGCCAACTCCTGGTTTCTGCTCAGGTCATGATTTCAGGGTCCTGGGATGGACCCCTATATCAGGCTCTGTACTCAGCAGGGAGTCTGCTTAAGGATTCTCTCTCCCTCTCCTTATGCCCCCCCCCGCTTGTATATGTGCGCACACACTCTTTCTCTCAAAATAAATAAATCTTTAAAAAAAATTACAATGTCCATGATAAAATACTTTTGCTGCTGCAACAGACCACTCCTACCACCCTATACTTGAAATGACACTGGTTCAGACAAAGAAGTTTTTATTAAAGAAACTCTAAAACTGTATATATTTTTTATTTTTAAGATTTTATTTATTTGAGAGAGAGAGAATGAGTCAGGGGCAGAAGGAGAGGGAGAAACAGACTCCCCGCTGAGCAGGGAGCCCGATGCGGGACTCGATCCCAGGACTCTGGGATCATGATCTGGGCCAAAGGCAGATGCTTAACTGACTGAGCCACCCAGGCCCCTTCTAAGACTATATTTTAGGAAAAAATGATAAAAGAAAAAATATCTGAGATACAAGAAGAAAATATGAGCAAAGAAATGTATAAGCATAGATAAACCTAAGTAAACACTGACTGCATTAAATAATAACATCCGACTGAAGAGGGGTTAAAAAAAAAAACCCAAATTCTCAAAAATTAAAGATAGAACTACCATATGATGCACTAATTCCACTCCTGGGTACTTACCTGAAGAAACTGAAAACACTTACTCAAAGAAAGATAGTATGTACTCCCATGTTTACTGCATCATTATTTACGATAATTAAGATAGAGAAACAACCAAAGTGCCCAATGATGGAAGAATGGATAAAGAAATGGTGCGTAAACATACACACACAATGGAATATTATTCATTCATAAAAATGAATGACAACTTGCTAAATACCATACCATCTGATTGATATGTGGAATCTAAAAAACAAAAACAAAAACAGGGGCACCTGGGTGGCTCAGTTGTTAGGCATCTGCCTTCGGCTCAGGTCATGATCCCAGGATCCTGGGATCAAGCCCCGCATCAGGCTCCCTGCTTCTCCCTCTCTCACTCCCCCCGCTTGTGTTCCCTCTCTCGCTGTCAAATAAATAAATAAAATCTTAAAAAAAACCCCACAAAACAACAACAAAAAACAAGCTCATAGATACAAAGAACAGATTGGTGGTTGCTACTGACAGGTGGGCAAAGTGGGTGAGGGAGTCAAAAGGTACAAACTTCCAGTTATAAAATGAGTAAGTCATGGGGATGTAATGTACATCATGATGACTACAGTTAATAATATTGTATTGTGTATTTGAAAGCTGTTAAAAGAGTAGATCTTAAAAGTTACCATAAAAAGAAAACATTTTGGGCGCCTGGGTGGCTCAGATGGTTAAGCGTCTGCCTTCAGCTCAGGTCATGATCCCAGGGTCCTGGGATTGAGTCCCGCATTGGGGTCCCTGCTCCTTGGGAGCCTGCTTCTCCCTCTGCCTCTCTCTCTCTCTTTCATGAATAAATAAATAAAATAAAATCTTTAAAAAAAAAAGAAAACATTTTGTGACTATGTATGGCAACGATTAACTAGATTTATTGTAGTGATCATTTCACAATATATACAAATATTGGATCATTGTGTTGTACACCTGAAACTAATATGCTGTATGTAAATTATACCTCAATTAAAAAAAGAAAATCTGAGGGGTTTTAAAAGTATGTTCCAAATTTGACTGGTAAGGACTTCCTATGACCTTGTGAAGAATATTTAATACCGTGATTTCCTATGTAGACAAAGGTATGACTGTGGTTTTGTGATCTTACTGTAAACCTTCACGTGGAAAATTCAATATAGAACCACTGCGATAATATTTGGTAATTTTCTCTAGTTCTCAGGGAGAAAAAACCACCAAAGAATGAAAATGCTGGACATTCCTAACTCAGAGAGAGAGAGAGAGAGAGAGAGAGAGAGAGAGAGAGAGAGAGAGAGAGAGAGACAGGGCAGTGACTAGGGTTCAATTATTCTAGAGATTGTGATTATTTTTAGATTTTTAGTTAAGTACAAATATTAAATACAGTAACACTAGAAGAAGAGAATAGACTTTTTAAGTCAATAGATGGAAACAAAGTAACTAAATTACAAATTCATGTTACCTAAGTTCAACTTGGCCTTTATTATGGCCTGACAATCCTTTCCATCATCTGCTGATTCTATCTCATTTCTTATAGTCACAATTTTCAACCTTTTCAACAAGAGCTCCTCCTTCAATGCCTCCATGCTATAAAATAACATTCCCTACCAGCTCATTAAGAAATGTGAAGTTATCTGTACATCCTCATTTGCCCTAGGTTAATAATATCTGCCTTGCTCCAAAAATGGAACCCTTATCTCTCTATACTGATAGGCTAGCTTCATTTGACTCCTACAAATGTGCTCAGTTCTGTTTCACCCTAAAATGTCCTCCCTTCAATTCTGCTACCCTATTTTTAAATTAAGCCTTCTTTCTTAGTTTCTGATTATGAATTACACATATTTCATAATCACAAAGGGTGGAAAATTTAGCTTCCGTTTTCTTCTTGTATTCTTGTATTTTTTTTCTTTCCAACATAACATTGCAAACTGGCTCAGGATAGGTATGATCAGAGGAGGTCCCATAGCAAAGACTGGGTATAATTCATTTTCTTTAAAAAGCATCATGAGCAAGTGCACATGGAATGAATATTTAAAGTCTTTTTTATATACCTACTATTGCTTTCTTACATTTGTGAGGGTTAGAAAACTGTGACAACTTAATCTATGTTCAAGCCTGAGAGCCTCTTACCCTTTTTCAGTTTCCGGACAGCCAACATACAATGACTAGGAGAGAGATCCCATATTCTTAAGGTTTTATCATCACTTACAGTAGCACAGATGGGCAGATAAGGATGTGTAGCCAAACCCCACACCTCTCCTTCCATGTGTCCCTACAAAGAAAACAGAGTTAAGATCAATTTAACCTAACTATGTGTGTATTTAGAAGAAAACTACAGACAACAACTGACACTATATAATGATAGGATAATGAATAATAGAGTAATCTAATAAAACTTTTCTCTTTATCTTTGGAATATACCTTAAAATAATTTTGTATCAACTTTATCTTCACAATTACAATATAACCAAGTTAGTATCAAAATTAATTTAAAATCCTAAAATTTCACTGAGTGGAGAGAATAGGAATTGGCTGCCTTGGAATGTTAAAAATTACCCATACAGGAGGAACTTCCTTTATGAGACAGTAAGGAGCGCTGCAGACCAGCTCCCCAGTGAAACTGATGAAATTAATAAAAAAAATTTAAGGTTCCTGGAAATGGTTCTAAGGAGTTATGACAAAAGAAACATTTATTCAAAAAATCTGCTAAAATCTGGTAAGAACGGTGGGAGTTTTGCAGTATTTGAACTGAGACCCACTCCTTTCCTCCCTCTTTCCAACTCACTGACTTGAAAAGTCCACACCAGTCTGATGTAACCAAGAACACAGGGTGTGGGCACTCTCCTCCCCCCGCCCCAATATAATGGACTGTCTTCCCAGAAGGGGCAGGTGACTGGCATTTCTCATCCTGCCCCCAGCTACTTGCTAGAGGCTAAATCCTTGATGAGTGCTGCACACAGGTAGAAATTCCCTTCTGCCCATTCCTATTCTGAGAGGGAGGCTCTACATTTGGGGCCATGCCACTAAGAATACTGGGGCTTTAATATCAATTCAAGAAGACCTAAGGCTACTGCCCCCTACTACCCCCACCTTAAACTGAGCACTCAGCTTCTAAAGCAACGGACACTCAGAAAGGAGCACTCCATTGTGCTCACCCTCAACTTCAGAGCCTTGGATCAGAGATTGTGCCTTGAGGAAGAAGCAAGCAGAAAAACAGCTCCTAATCTTCTCAAAGGAAATGACTTCATTTATTACACAGTGTATAAAAGTTCAAGCCTAAAAATGCTCTTGAAAACAATGAAGGTTATGATGAAAGGTAATTGGAGGTAACTGGTACTTATTAGCTATATAAGCTAAACTGAAGGCCAGTGAGTTTGTCCAACAGAACCAGGGCAATCTCAGAGATACCTGGGAGGAGACTGCTTCAAGTCAGAATAAATCTCGAACACTAATCTAGGGAATGGTGTCCCTTTTAGGGAGCCTGAATTTGATTAGTTTAATCTATGGAGCAATTTATGCTCTGGGGTAAATGTTGAAAACAGTAGAGCAATCAGCCAGCAACTTAATGGACTTAGTGATTGGGTATGGACAGGGAAAAAGACTATCAAAGAGGAGAGACCACTTCCCAAATCATTTTACGTAGCCAAGATGAGCCTGATACCAAAACCAGACAGACATCACAAGGAAATTATAGACCAATTATCCTCTCTATACAGTACGTGGATGCTAAAATCCTCAAAAATAGCAAACTGATTCCAACACATACAAAAACAAAAAACAATTATACACCACAACCAACTAGGGATGCAAGGTTGGTTTAAAAGGTGAAAAACAATCAATGTAATACACCTTATCAATAGAATAAAATAAAAACCACACTATCATCTCTCAATAGACAAAGAAAAAGCATTTGACAATGGACATAATCTTTCATGATAAAAACTTGCATCACACTAGGAACAGAAGAGTAATTCTTTAATCTGAAGAATCAGAAAAAAGTAAATTCTTCAATCTGAAAAATCTAAAGTTAGCATTAAATTTAATGGTAAGGAGTTATGAGTTCGAGCCCACGTTGGGTGTAGAGATTACTTAAACATAATGGTAAAATATTGGATGCTTCTTCCCTAAAATTAGAAACAAGACAAGGATGCTCTCACTACTTCTATTCTACATTGTACTGAAGATTCCAGCCAGGATAATTAGGCAAGAAAAAGAAATAACAGCCATCCTGACTGGAAAGGGAATATAGTAAAACTATATTTGCAGCTCATGATCTTATATAGAGAAAATCTGAAAAATCCACTAAAAAACTATTAGAATAAATGAGGTCTGTTATTAAAAAAAAAATAACTGTGAGATCTGTATACTGAAAACTATAATACTATTGAAAAAAGTTAAAGAAGACCTAAAAAAATGGAGAGATCTCATGTTCATGGATATAATTTAATATTATTAAGAGATGCTACTCCCCAAACTGATCCATAAAATACTGCTACAAAGAATGCTGTACATGGTTTTTTTATATACATCTGAATGTACTTCTGTTGTGTACATACATCTACACACTTTTTTAATTCCAGTGTAGATAATCATACGGTGTTCGTTTCAGGTGTACAATAGAGTGATTCAACAGTTCTATATATTACTCAGTGCTCACCAAGATAAATGCACTCTTAATCCCCTTCATCTATACCACCCATCCCCCAACCACCTCCCCTCTGGTAACCATCAGTTTGTTCTCTACAGTTAAGGATCTGTTTCTTGGTCTCTATTTTTTTCCCTTTGTTCGTTTGTTTTGTTTCTTAAATTCCACACATGAGTGAAATCAGATGGTATTTGTATTTCTCTGATTGGTTTATTTTGCTTAACATTATACTCTCGAGCTCTATCCATGTTGTCATTGCAAATGGCAAGATTTCATTCTTTTTCTATGGCCGAATAATATTCCATTGTATATGTGCATATTATATATATATATATAATATGCACACACATCTATTTTATACATTCATCTACTGACAGACACTTAGGTTGCTTCCATAATTTGGATACTATAAATAATGCTGCAATAAACACAGAGTACATGTACCCCTTCAAATTAGTGTTTTTGCATTCTTTAGGTAAATATCCTGTAGTATTACTGAATCACAGGGTCGTTCTAGTTTCAAGTTTTTGAGGAACCCCCATGCTGTTTTCTTGAGTGGCTTCCCCAGTTTGCTTTCCTACCAACAGTGCACAAGTGTTCCTTTTTTTCCACATCCTTGCCAATGCTTGTCGTTTCTTGAGTTTTTGATTTTAGCCATTATGACAGGTGGGAGGTGATATCTATCACACTGTGGTTTTGATTTGCATTTCCCTGTATATCTCCACACTTTTAATTATTATAGTTTTATATTATTTCTAACATGGAGTTTCTCAAAAATGTTTGGACTATTTTTGGGTATTTTTTTCTTCTAGATGATTTTTTAAAATTCAGAGAATTTCTGAAAAATCTCATTTGGATTTGGTTTATGATCATATTGAATTCACAAGTTATTTAGCTCTTTTAGGTCTTTAGTAAACTTCATAGTTTTCTTAACACTGATCTTGCATATTTTTTCCTGGTTATTGTATAGTTTTCTTTGGGAGTACCATTTTTATATCATATTTTCTAACTGGTTATTGCTGATTTGAAGAAATGCTATTGATTTTTACATGCTGATTTTGAATTTCACTTTACAGGACTTCATAATTAGTTCTAATAATTTTTCAGTTTATTCTCTTGAATACCCAAGGTATAGGGTTATATCTGCAAATAGTGACAGTCTTATCCATTTGTTTCCAACACACACTTTATAATGTTTTTCTAGATTGGCTAAGACCTCTCACACAATGTTGGACAATAATGGTGAGACATGGTATCGTCTTGTTTCTGATGTTTAGGAGAAAGACAGTAGATATTTAAAATCTTACACACTATAATATAAAAAATAATAGGATGTCATTTATCACTTCAAACCTTTTCTTACAATTATAAAATTGTCTTTTTGAAAAGTTCTGTCCGTGGATTCATCTGTAAAAGTGTAGTTGTGCTAATATTTTCTAAGAGATCATAAACATGTTAAACACCATGACTCCATCATCTTTTTACTTCAAAGGAATATTATGCGACTGAAGTTAAGAGTAAGACACCAAAGATTGACAGTAAATTCAGTATAAAACATTTTGTTATTTGCTTACAAATTCTCCTTGGCACATCAGGATTTTATATTAACATTAAAGCATGAGCAGTGTTCTCCTCTATGTGTGCTCTGTGGTGTTTTAACATAAGTGAGGTGGGGGGGGAAGTGGGGTTGGAGAAGAAATAAGTCTGTAGTAAGAAAGAACGTAATTCTTTTTCAGAATAAAAGGTAAACTCAAAATTGGTGTTACTATATAGAGTTGCAGGAGGACACTTTCAATAGGGTAGATCCTACCTCATTTGCTGAGTTTTATAGTATTATTTGTCTCCCTACTTTCAGAAAAACAATACATATAGGAAATTTAACAGTATTCCTGATAAAAATGTTAAGGATCAGCTGATCCTGTTCTTTCATTTTATATTTTTACCATACAAGTGTTTATATTGCTAGATTTTTATTAACATTTTCAGTGATGTTTTCAGCAATAAAATTTTTAGCACACATTGATTTATTTAAATTAGAAACTTAATAATGAAAATAGTTTCAAAGAAAAACAACTGCCTGAGGTTCAACAAATATACTTCAAAGAAATAAAAATAAATATGAAATAAATTGATTTGGTTAAATTAATTACAACTGTTTTTTCTTTTCATTGGTTTCTTGTTTTACTATAAGAAATTACTTAAAATACTGGCAGTTATTCCACATGATAACATGCATATTTATTTACTGGTATCTATTCATTTAGCTGTAATTAAATTAAAATGTTTTGGTATATATTATCAAATATTTCCCTAATTAATTTAGCATTTTTTTTCACTACTGTTAACTTTTGGCTCTTTGGTATTGAATCAATGGCATACAAAGAGAAAAAAGGTATATTAACTTTTCAAATTACCTGGACCAGAAGTGTTATTGGGCCACTTTTATCCACTTCTAGTATTTCACCATTCTTTGTGCCAATTAAAATATGACCATGTCCTAATGATATGGCACGTATAGATGGGTTATCTTCCAAGAGAAGACCTGAAATGTTAAATGGAGATGTTCTTCTAGGTTTAAAGTTACTAGAATACAAAGATGTATATTGCCAACGATGCTATTTTGACAATGAAAATCACATTACAAGGTTGCTTTTCCCTGTATTTTAAGTATTCTAATAAATGCACTGAATTTACTAATCGCAAAACAATCGCTAATCTCAAAACATACTATAATTCTCTATTATCCCAGATCTTTTACTACTATTCTGATGACTGTTTCTTTTCCTCTTATATTTGCCCCTCCTCATTCACCTCCTTACCTTCTTAGAGCACCTACAATATTCTGGTAGTAATTTTAATTCAATTCAACTTAAGATTGATTCATTTATGTCTACTGTGCCCTAGGAAGGCTTCCGAGATGTCTGGTAAACATAAGAGAGACAGCTCCTGCCCTTATAGACCCTCTGTGAGGAGCGTATTGAAACAGGGACAAATGTAAGGGAATTTTCCCTTTTTTGAGGGGGTGGAGAGGAGATGGAAGTGTTAGAAATCACCCTACTGAGATCTGAAAAATGAGTCTGCGGTCAGGTAACTGGAGGAGGCAGGAGGGAGGAGAAAGGGCAAATTCTAGGCAAAATAATAGCATACAGAAAGGCCTACAGGTCAGAGAGAATGTGATATAGTACCTTAATACACTGAAAGAAAGGGCAAAAGGAAGGGCATGCAGGGATAGACAGGCAAGGTCAACAAAACAAATGTGAAACAAAATGCCAAGCTTAAAAACAAATTCTTGACTGGCGGTAACTGTGATGCTCATGGGGCAATTTTCTTTGAAACGTTAAAAATGATCAAAATTACCATGAATAATCTTGTACTTGGTTAATATTTTACCATCTGTATCAAAGAAAATAGATTTTTGAAAGGACAGCAAGGATTGTGGCTCTAGTTAAATGGCTTCTCCCATTAAATTCTGATGCCTATCTAGTAAAGAAGGAAAAATGTAGGCCATGTGTTCCACCTCAGTGACCGCTCATGTTAATGAGCAATTAATCTTTTATCCTACAAAGGAAATTAAATCTCAAATCACTTATTTTTTTTAAAGATTTTATTTATTTGACAGAATGAGAGAGCATACGTAGGCAGAGCAGCAGGCAGAGGGAGAAGGAGAAGCAGACTCCCCACTGAGCAGAGAGCCCGACGTGGGGCACGATCTCAGGACCCCAGGCCGGGATCATGACCTGAGCTGAAGGCAGATGTTTAACCGACTGAGCCACCCAGGGGCCCCTCAAATCACCTTTAGATCCTGGTGCCAAAGCAGCTCTTTTTATAGCATAGGTCTTGAGACATCTTTCAAAGGAGTCATCCCAAAGAGCTACTACACCATCTTTTCCTCCAGTTACGAATCCCTTTGAAAGTAAAAGCTTCAAGTTAATAAAGACCTAAATATTTTTAGAAATAAGAACCTTCTGTATATTGAAAAATTCTAGAGGAAAGAACATTAACAGCTAAAAGTTATAGCTTGTGAACAAATTAGCATTAGAATCAATTGAGTTTTTTTAATATATCAGCACAGAATCTGCAAAAATATTTACAGGGACACTAAATCTACTTTTAGGACTTTAAGAACAAGGTTTGTAATCGGCAACCATAAGGTAGCTCTAACACTTTCAGCAAGATACGTATTTTCTCTTGGAAGTTTCATAACCTGATCCTTCAAGAACAGAGGATCACGACAGTAGTTACCTCACAGGATAAGGTGATAATAAAGCACTTAAGCAACTGTTGACACAGAAAGAGATTAATAAACATTAAGTTAAACTTTTTCCTTTTTAATAGCAGACCCATTTCACTGTCTTCAGGAGTTTGAAAGAGGAATAAAAGAAGGTAGGAAGACTCTGGTTCACAGATTATTAATCGGTGGCTCAGCTAAGCAGAAAGACAACATTCCTTTATCTGTGAAAATGCTCTACAATCCATGATCAAATTATGTTTAACTTAAAAATATCTTTAGAATACTTACTTTTTCCAATGCATGCATACTAAACACTGGCCCATCATGCGCTTTAACTGTTTTCACAAGAAAGACATCTCTCCAGATGCACACATCTCCTGTGGATGTTCCAGAAAAAGCCATCTCTTCTGTCCATCCATACACCGCACACATCATTGTGTCATTTTTCCCCAGTGTGCCTACATAGCCTTTTCTTCCAATCAGTCCTCCCCCTGGTTCATAAAAAATATCAGAGAAGTACCACTTTTGAAATGTATAAAATTCTAAAGTGATAAAATTTCTTTCCTACTGTAATTGTTCAAATGTGTAACAGGAGACTTTAAAAGAAAAATGCAGGTCGGGGTGTCTGGGTGGCTCAGTTGGTTAGGCGACTGCCTTCGGCTCAGGTCATGATCCCAAAGCCCTGGGATGGAGTCCCACGTTGGGCTCCCAGCTCATCGGGAAGTCTGCTTCTCCCTCTGACCCTCTCCCCTGTCATGCTGTTTTTCTCTCTCTCTCTCTCAAATGAATAAAATCTTTAAAAAAAGAAAAATGCAGGTCTCTCAATCAGTAACTTGCCTGGGTGAGACAGCCATATGCATGGCAGCTTTTAGGCCACAGCTCTTTGGATAAAAACATGTACACTAAGTCGGCTTTGATCAATCCTCAGCACTTTTGATTGTTCTTCAAAATTTTTATTATGACATATTTAAGAAAACAAATATATAAAAAATACTACAGGAACATATGTATCTTCCCCTCTCAACCTACACAAAATTACTGAAACAACCAAAGCATGATGCCAATTCCATCTCCCTGCTTCACCCATTATTCTGAATGTGATGTGGATTACTTTCATGCATTCTTTAATACATTTTACTACTTATCTGTAAATTCTTAGGCAAAAATGTCATATTTTTCATGTTTTAAAATTTTCTATAAATACCAGCTTACACATACAGTTGACCCTGCACAACACTGGTCTGAACTGCACAAAAGTCCGTTTTTGCACATTATTCAACAGAGTAGTATAAATGTATTTTCTCTACCTTGTGATTTTCTTAATATTTTCTTTGTTACAGTTTATTGTAAGATTACACTATATAATAAATACAGCTTACAAAATGTGTGTTGTTTATGTCATTGGTAAGGCTTTGGGTCAACAGTAGGCTATTAGAAGTATTTGGGGAGTCAGAAGTTATATGCAGATTTTTGGGGCACCCAGGTGGCTCAGTCAGTTAAGCGTCTGCCTTTAGCTCAGGTCATGATCCCAGGGTCCTGGGATTGAGCTCCGAGTCAGGCTCCCTGCTCAGCAGGGAGTCTGCTTCTCCCTCTTCCCCTTTCCCTGCTTGTGTGTGCTCTCTTGCTGTCTCTTAAACAAATATTTTTTAAAAAGTTTTATGCAGATTTTTGACTGTGCAGGGGGTCAGCGCCCTAACTTCCTGTGTTGTTCAAGGGTCAACTGTATTCCTTTGCAACTTGCTTTTATCACCAATAATCCATTATGAAATTTTATATGTTGATTTATACCTCTACACTATGCATTTTCATAACTATATAAACAGTCCATTATATAAGCCTAGCAGTCTGTTCATTTTCCATTAATGGGCACTCAAGTTGCTTCCAAGCATTTGCTATTGAAAACAATGCTGCTTTATTTCTTTTTTTTATTATTATTATGGTATGTTAGTCACCATACATCATTAGTTTTTGATGTAGTGTTCCATGATTCATTGTTTGCATATAACACCCAGTGCTCCATGCTGTTTTAAACATTCCTGTAAAGGTCTCTTCTACACAAGTGCAAGAGATTCTCTAGGAATGCCTAGGAATGACCACAGTGTATGTGCAGAAGGGAAAGCATATAGATAAGAGGTATCATCTGTTGCCAAACTGTTCTACAAAGTTGATAGACCAACCTACATTCCCATTAATAGTGAAAGGAGTTCTTCTTTCCCACCTTTCAGAAATACTTGGTATTGTCAGACAGGAGGATATGAAATACCAACTGAATTTTATTGTGGTTTTAATGTGCCTTTCTCTGATCATTAATGAGCTTTGTCATATTTTCCAATTCAATTGGCCATTCATTACCTATTGATATCTTTTGCCCATTTTTTTCCAATTGAACTCACTCATTCTTTTATTCAAGAAATACATATGCCAGGCACTATTCAAGGCACTGGGGTAGAGCTACAAACAAAACAGATAACAAAATTCCCTGCTCTGTTCCTGTTCAAGGCAGAGGGATCAACAAAGGCCCCCAAATACAGGAATGTGACATGAACCTTCAAGGAACAGTATCAGAGGTCAGCATGGTGTAGCAAAGAAAATAAGGGAGGTAGTAATGGGAGATGAGGCCATAGAGGTCAAAGGCAGTATTATAGGCCATCGTAAGGATTTAACTTTTACTCTGCATGAGATAGGAAGTGGTTAGTGGAATTAAATCTGGCATATCATTTATTAAGAGGTTCATTCTGATTTCTGGGTTGAGAGTACATCAGAGAATGACAAGGAAGAAAAGAATTAGATGGCTATTTCAATCATCTCAGCAAATAATAAGGGTGGCATGGACCAGCGTGGTAAGCATGGAAGATGATGAAAAGTGGTCATACTCCACATGTATACAGAAGACTTTTTTTTTTTTTTAAAGATTTTATTTACTTTAGAGAGACATAGAGCATGAATGGGGGAAGGGGCAGAGGGAGAGGGAAAGAGTCTCAAGCAGACTCTGAGTGCAGAGCCTGACATGAGGCTTGATCTCATGACCCTGAGATCATGACCTGAACAGAAATCAAGAGTCAGATGTTTAATCGACTGAGCCACCCAGACACCCCTCTCTTTTCTTAACATAGCAGCCAGAGTAGTTCATGAACTTGTAAGGGTAACTAAGTAGAGTGGTAAGGGAAAACAAAACAAAACAAAACAGGTTAGACTTCTCTCGAGAGAAAGGAGGAGAAAATAAATTGCAAAATGAACATGTAAACAACAGTCTAAAGGTATTATAGTACATATATAAGAAACTGATTAGCAACTTGAGGGTTGAGTTGAAGGAGGGTTTTCATTTGGTTTTATTTATTTAAGATAGAGAAATAACCCCATATTTATATGCTGAATGGAAAGAGTAAGTAAAGAGGGAAAAGTGATGATGTAGGGGAGAAAGGGAAGAAGAACTGGACTGATGTTCTTGAGCAGATGAGAAGCGAAAGGATCTAGTAGTACACAAGTGAAGGGACTGTCTATCTGGAGCAGGAGAGGCAAACTACAGGCTGTGGGCCAAGCCCTGCCACCACCTGTGTTTGTACAGAGCCCATAGGTTAGCACTGTGAGCTACAGAAGCCATGCCTGTTTCCTTCTCTACTCCCAGAGCCTGCCTCCCTGACATTTGGCTTCCAACTAGCAGCTGCCCAGGGTCTAAGCTGGTTGCGATCTACAATTTGAGGACTTTGCTAATGGCAACTGCCGAGCACCTAGCAGTGGAATTATAATCCCCAGGAGTTGCCTTAACTCTGGCTAGCTGCCCAAAGTGAGAAAGTAGGGCTGTCTGGGAGAAGGAGAACACACTAGGACCTATGTGTCACTGGGGCATGACTATGGTTCCTCCAGCCCAAACTGCCAGTCCCTTTCACTGCAGCAAGTTGATCTTGGAGACAATGTCTCCAGTTAATGGCAACCGGGTATAAAGCAGGGCAGGAGTTTTCATTCTTGTTCTGTAAGTACTTACATAATATATTTTTTTAAAGATTTTATTTATTTATTTGAGAGCGAGAGCACGAGAGGGAAGAGGGTCAGAAGGAGAAGCAGACTCCCTGCTGAGCAGGGAGCCCGATATGGGATTTGGTCCCGGGACTCCAGGATCATGACCTGAGCCGAAGGCAGTCGATTAACCAACTGAGCCACCCAGGCGCCCTTACATAATATTTTTTTTATTGTGTCCTTGGGCCTGGGATGTCTAAAATATTTGCTGTCTCACCATTTATAGAAAGAGTTTGCCACTGCCGGTTTAAATAATCAATTGGTTTTTCTGACAGACAGGGCATAACATATTCCTATCGTACCAGGTCACATCATCACTGCACTCAAAAACTTTCAGTGGCTGCCTGCCCCTACCAACCATGGAATAGAGTTCAAATTTTTTAGAGGACAGCTTAATAATTTATGAGTTGGAATTCTCAAAGCCTAGTTCTGAGACAGGAGGTAAGAAGTTCCCTTTTAGCCTTAGGCCGAATTCATTTTTACTTAATTTACATCAAGTTATGCATTTACAGGCTTAGACAGCACTTACTCAGATTAATAAAGTGGTTACTTATTTCTCAGTTTGCTAATGAACTCCATGGATCAGAACCCCAGAAGTGAGGAAGGCTGAAAGGCACATCAAAGTTTTAACATTTATCCTTATGGTTCAGTTTCAGGTCTACTATATATGACTAATCAAACTTAAGAAAAAAAGTCATTCAATTGTAAATCTCTTCATTCTAAGGCTATTTACTTCCTTTGTCTCTTATTTCAAAGAAATTTATAGGCTTTTTGTTTTTTTTCAAGACAGAAATAATAAGCATTACTTGCTTGGTATTTGTAATTCTAAATAAATAAGGTATTCTAAAATTTTATTTAAATATATAGGAATAAAAATGTGAAAATACTTTTTTACTTTGTAAACGTATATACATTATGATCTGATGAGTTTGTGATAAAGTATTAAATCCAAGTGTGAAAATCAATTCACGTTCTATGTAGTTTACAATTTGAAAGTAACTTGGGAAATGTCTTCACTAAAACTATTGTTATTTATGTTTTACTTCTTCCTATATTTGTGTATTTTATCTGAAAGGTTTAAGTACACTGACACTTTGATATCAAACTGGTGGAATTTATAAGTGTACTACTATTTTATTTAGAAAAGAGACATTTTTTATTTGAAAATATGAACTTCCACAGCTCCTAATCTACAGTTACAAATGACTAGTTATACAACATTCTGTTTCTGTATCATTTTATAGCATAAAAGAACTTCTACAAAATTTTTCATTTTCAGTTTATACTAAAAAACATGTCTTTAACGGAAGAAGAAAGGAATCTGGGTATCACTTGATTAATCTCATAAGTTAAACACTTTTTTAAAAAAGATTTTATTTATTTATTTGAGAGAGGAGGGGGAGTGTACACAGAAGGGGAGGGAGAAGCAGACTCCCTGCTAAGCAGGGAGCCCAAAGCGGGGCTCAATCCCAGGACCCCAAGACCATGACCTGAGTTGAAGGTAAACGCTTAACCTACTGAGCCACCCAGGTGCCCCAAGTTAAACCCTTTTGAAAATATGAATACTACATTAATGTAGACAATAAATGACAATAAAATCAATCTTACATTTGTTTAAAATATATCAAGACAGCTGTGAATCACTTGAAAAAACAAATATTTTGGATAATTTTAGATTTTCATAAATGATAAAAAGGTAACAGAGTATTCTTGTATACTCCTTGCCCAATTCCCCCTAATGTTAACACCCTACATAACTACAGACTAAGAAACCAACATGTTTGGTGCATTTCTATTAACTGAACTCATTTCCCCTGTTTTCCACTAATGTCTCCTTTCTGTTCCAGGATCCAATCTAGAATACTGCACTGCACTTAGCTAAATCACTTTTAAAAGTAATAATTTCTTTCAAAGGAGTAAAAAAGAACTTCCTTACCTGCTCTACGCCAAAATTTCACGTGTTTAATTCCAGCTGTAATTAATTTATCAGGCACGTACGGGTTCATCTTTACAACAAAAATCTTATCTTTACTCCCTCTGAAAAAAATACCAAAATGTTTTAACTCTGAAGATAAATCTCTCCTATAGTAATCTTTTGCCTAATCCATACCCTATTTTGATTACTCCATTACTGAATCCTTTGCCCACTTATCTCTCAGGTTTGGGCTATGTCATCACGCATTTGTACATTTGTTACTTTGTCATCATTTTAATTCTTCTCAACGTAATCTTCAAACATAGGAAAGTGAGAACTGAACTTCTTTTGGATAGCACCCACTATAGTACTGTGCGTAGGGAATTGTGGCATGAATCAGTTAAAGAAAAAATTTTTATAATACTTTTTTACAGCTTAATATAGCCATTCCAAACACAAAGTTCCTCTTAAGCTATCTTTTATTTGGCCATTGTCTATGTACTGAAAAAAGCATTTAACTCTATTTTAAAAGTGCTTTAATGTCGCACATTAATAGGATGTTAAAAAAAATAATCTGACACTTGACTATTTCCTCCTTTAAAGCAATTGTTAATATTTTTATTATAAAAATAATACATGCTCATTGTGGAAAATTTAGAAAATGGAAAATGCAACAGAAAATACACATAATCTATAGCTTCTTTATGATATACATGTGTACGTATCAGCTGTCACTCAAATAGAAGATTTGAGCATTTCCAATGGCTACATCGTAGTTTACTGTACAGAATTCACTTTCCCTATAAATTAAGAGTTTAGATAACAGCTACTTCCAGTGTCTTATTACAGTAAAAGCAGGTTCACAAGGGATAAACCTACTAATGAATTCTTAAATCATTTCTTTTTACCATGATTATACTATTTATTCAATGGTAATAAAGACAGCAGCAATTTAAAAAAAAGGTTACATGTTTGATTTCAAAACTGTTTTAATTGAAAAACTTTTAAGTAATTTATTTTGCCAGCGTGATATCAAGATTTTTCCCCACCTTGCTATTGAAAGTTTCTCTCCTTTCTTCCAGTCCCACAGCACAATAGTGTGGCTATCATCTATTCCAACTGAAGCCAAGCGCTTCCCATCCGCTATAAAAATTAGAGAGAGAGAGAGAGACTGACCATTAACATTCAGAAGATAAAAACCATTCAGTACATATTCTAAAACCACAGCACCATATTTAAAATTGTATAAAATGATGTTAAATGTTAGGCATGTACACACAAAGTTATAAAAAGAACCAGAATTTGTAAGCAGGGGAAGAATAATTTCTCAAAGCATCTAAATATTGTTAACATCTTTTGTTGACCTTGTTTTCCTTATATCTCCACCAGATTAGAATGGAGGGAAGTGGAAAAAAGAGATTTTAAAATGAGAAGGAAAGGAAAATAAAGGAAAGATTTACTTCAATTAAATTTACTGTAAGAACTCTATTGTGATATAGGACTCAGTGACTATGAAAAGTTAATTGAATGAAAAAAGATGTAGGTTACAACCACGTTTCGTCATTAATAAGACTCTTTCCAGTGAGGGTCAATTATATTATTTGTTACTATTATCAAACAAGTAATGAAGGTGTTGGACAAATGACTGAACTATGTCAGTCATGCTGACAGCTGTGCATGTTTACAGGTTGCAAAGGCTCAAACTACAGTTAAACATTTGCCACTCTGCCACTTTTTGCAAACCTCATTTTGTTATCATTACTAGTGATATTGTTCTTGTTGACTCCTTTAGTTTGCCATTAATCTTATTTCTTGACTTTTAGATCCCTAAATGCATATTTATGCTTCCCCCCAATAACTGACTCTCATTTCAGTTAGAGCAGCAGAAAGTACAAATTTACTGTTTCTTAAAATGAAATCCTCTATCAACGGTATTTCTACCCTCTTCCCAATCCACACCCTAGCTTTCATTGTAGCTCTATGTGTATTTGTTAAACTTTTTTTTAAAAAAGATTTTATTGAGAGTGAGAGAAAAGAGAGAGAGAGAGAGAGAGAGAGAGAGAGAGAGAGTGCATGAGCGGGGGTGGGGGGGAGAAAGAGAGGGAGAAGCAGACTCCCCAGGACCCTGAGATCACGACCTGAGCTAAAGTCAGACGCTTAAGTGACTGAGCTACCCAGGTGCCTCTAAACTTTTAAATATACAGCAAAGAGCTAAAATGGTTTGAAATTATTTTTATAAGATAGCTTGGAATTGTCACTTCGTAGAAATGTTATAAAACACATATTTCAATGTTCACCTCTTTCTTTCTTAGCTTTTACCCTAAACATTTTCAGTTTACTCTGTGGCTGTAAAATATTGTGACATTGGGGTTTGCCCAAAGTGGGAGACACATACCACTAGTAGGTAATTCAGATGGTTTTAGATGTTATATAGATATTTTTAAATAGAAACATGTTTGTATTAATGGGTATTAAAAATAACACTAATTATAAGCCAGCCAGCAAACCCACATTCTGTGTTTGGTTAGGACTATACATTTGAAAACAACTGTGAATGTCATAGCTACGTGACAAGTTTAGGTAACACCAATTTAGACTATAATGCTATATATCACTATAATATTATATATAATGCTATATATATATCTGCATTTTGGTCATTCTTACTGAGACAGAAAACATCCTTACCTGAGAAATCAACAGCACAGACACCATATTGGTGGCAGCCTTTTAATACTGACAACGGTTTAATGGTCTCTGTATCCCATACGTGAATTGAGGGATCCCTACCTACCTACAATAGAAAGAATTATAAAAGTCATACAATTACTATTCATATCTATTAAAAGGAAATAAAACAGGTGATTTTATAGTCTGTCTTATCTGTTACAGGCATTTATCAAATGAAAACTATAAACCAGATCATATATGTGACTGACATTTCTTTCTTATATTTTTTGAAGTGCTAATGAGGCTAGGCTTACTGTTTCTAGAAATGAGCTATGTGAATCACAAATCTGATCCTATACATCACAATAAAGATAATGCTTACTGAGTGCCTATAATTGGCTGTGTTCCCATGCTAGATACAATGAGCATAAGATATTCAGGAAAATTTTGCAAACTCATTAGGAAAACAAGATATTTTCAGTTAAATTAGAATATCTGATAACATAGGCTTAATGAAGATGAAAAGATTATAAGGAATTGGAAGAGATGATACTTGACCTGGGCCTTCAGAAGCTCAGTCTCAGATAAAAAGAGAAGCAAGTACATTCTAGGCCAAGATGATGGTATAAACAAAGATACAGAGAGGTTAAAGTACCAAGCACATAAATAAGACTGTTAACAGACGCTATCACTTATGTTTAAACTTGGGTTATATATTCACTAATGTACAGGTAAACTATAATTTGTAATTATTCCTTTAGACTCAAGTGATCACTATCTTTAACTATGAGGATGAAGAGATAGAATAGCTTTGCCTGTAAAGACAACTCCCAAAATAATGAATATAGCTGACAATTATTACTAATTTTGACACTGATTTTATATAAAGACATAACAAACGACAAGACTGCCATCAGCCAATATTTCATTAGGTTTTTCAGCCAAATGTTCCCCGCGACTGTTAAGTTTTCTATTGAACTTCTGCAGAGCGTGGTATTTTTTTTTTAAGATTTTATTTATTTATTTGAGACAGAGAATGAGATAGAGAGAGAGAGCATGAGAGGGGGGAGGGTCAGAGGGAGAAGCAGACTCCCCGCTGAGCAGGGAGCCCAATGTGGGACTCGATCCCAGGACTCCAGGATCATGACCTGAGCCGAAGGCAGTCGCTTAACCAACTGAGCCACCCACATGCCCAAGCGTGGTATTTTTGAGAACTTTGCAATACCATTGTCTCTTGGTTCTCTGACCTCCTGGACTCTTACTACTGAGTTTCCTTTGCAATTTCATCACCTGTCCCTTAAATACAAACTTCCCCAAGATTCTGCCTTTAAAACTCCAATCTTTTCATTCCACGTTTTTGCCTTGGGCTATATCAATTCCAGTTTCAATGGTTAAATCAACAAATGAATCCCAAACTCTTCTCTCTAATCACTGAACTCTTCTGAATTTATTTTTTTTTCTTAAGATTTTATTTATTTATTTGACAGAGAGAGACACAGAGAGAGAGGAAACACAAGCAGGGGGAGTGGGAGAGGGAGAAGCAGCCCCCCACCCCGAGCAGGGAGCCCGATGTGGGGCTCGATCCCAGGACCCCGGGATCATGACCTGAGCTGAAGGCAGACGCTTAACAACTGAGCCACCAAGGCGCCCCTTTATTTTTTTTTTAAAGATTTTATTTATTCATTTAACAGAGAGAGAGCACAAGCAGGAGGAGCGGCAGGCAGAGGGAGAGGGAGAAGCAGGCTCTCCGCTGAGCAGGGAGCCCAATGTGGGACTTGATCCCAGGACCCTGGGACCATGATCTGAGGCAAAGGCAGGTGTTTAACTGACTGAGCCACCCAGGTGGCCCTCTTCTTCTGAATTTAAGACTTACATTTCCAATTGCCTACTGGACATCTCACATGGAAACAATGATGATGATAACAACAAAGGCTAACATTTACAGAGAACTGACTTATGTCCCAGAAACTTTTCTAAACACTTTACAAGGACTGACTCACTTAACAATCAAAGCAATTCTAGGAGATAGGCACTGATAGTATCCTTATTTTTTTTATAAAGATGTTATTTGAGAGAGCACAGAAGAAGAGGGAGAAGCAGACTTCCCAATGAGCAGAGAGGCTAACACAGGGCTTGATCCCAGGATCCCAGGATCATGACCTGAAATGAAGGCACCCGGGCACCCCAGTATCCTTATTTTGAAACAGGCATAGAGAGGCTAGGTAATTTCCCCACAGCTAATATGTGAGGAAGCTTGGATAACACCATGTTCAGTGCTGGCGAAAGTAATAACAGAATGAGTGTTTTTAGAGCCTACTTGGGGCATGTCAGTCAGGGATGAGGGGAGAAGGATGAGGTTAGGCAAGTTTTAGATATGTTACTTAACCTAAGTCTTAAAAGGAGTAGAAATTAGATAAAGTTGGAGGGTTGAACAGAACTGGAGGGTAAGAATTTTCCAGAGGAGGGAACTAAGTAAAAGATGTGAAGCAGTACTATACATGGACAAATTCTAAATAGCTCAAAAGGCAGGAGCATAGTTTACAAGGAGGTAACTGGTAAGAGATAAGGAGTCTATAGGCCTATAGGTTAAATGTCTTGAACTGCATGTTAGTGAGCTTACACATTAGCGTAAAAGCTACTAAGAAGATAATACAGAAGAAAAGAAAGATTATTAGTGGATTGGGGAAATGGTTAGGTGGAAAAATCTGAAGATGTAAGCTTAGTTGGTTGGTTATAACAGAAGATTAGAAATCCTAAAGCACAGAATTGCCAGCAGAGATAAGGTAAAATATAAATACAAAACAACAAAGCAGAGATACATTCATGGTAGAGAACTGAACTATATTCAGGGAGAATCTTGGATGTAACTCTGGGACTGAGTGGCTATAATGTGTGAGGGAGAACAAGTCAAACTCTAGGGCTTAGGCAACCAGGTTAATACAGCGTCACGTTCTAAGTAGGAAATACAAGGAAAGCTTAACCTCATTTATCTCCATTCTGGACATGCTGAATCTGAGTTACCCATAAGATACCTAAGTGAGTATGTTTTTAGTAAATTTTTAGTGAATTGTATATAGACAGTAATTCATCCAACTCATACTAGATTGTGAGCTCTTGACAGTGGCAGCTAATCTGAATTGTGCTTCCCCATGACATTTACTGCTCTTTAAAAAAAAATTTTAATTCAATTAATTAACATATAATTTACTATTGCTTTCAGAGGTACAGGTCTATGATTCATCAGTCTTATATAATACTTAGTGCTCATTACATCACATACCCTTCTTAATGTCCATCACCCAGTTACCCCATCCCTCTACCCCCTTCCCCTCCAGCAACCCTGTTTGTTCCCAATGACTAAGAGTCTCTTACGGTTTGTCTCCCTCTCTGGTTTCATCTTATTTTTTCCTCTCTTCCCCTATGATCCTCTGTTTTGCACCCCAATGTTTACAGCAGCAATGTCCACAATAGTCAAACTATGGAAAGAGCCCACATGTCCATCGACAGAGGAATGGATAAAGAAGATGTGGTATATTATGTATATAATTTTTTCAACTTTATTGAGATATAATTGGCATATAACATCGCATAAGTTTAAGGTGTACAACCTGTTGATTATATAAATTCTCCTCTTACTGGAGACAGACTCAGCCCAGAGACAGCATAAGAGGAATGTGCAAAGAAACCTTACTCTAGGAATTTTGTCCTATATATACTTTCTCACAGTGTGTTGCCCTTGGAAGCCTAAAACTGCTTTCCTTTGTCCTGTCATTTCTCTACCAGTCTACTGTTTTCTATATATGCTGAAATTCTAAGCCACCATTTTGAGTTACTTGGGTTTAGACTTCTCCAACGTGATGTGCACTACACTTGTTAATAAACTTTTTTTTTGTTAATTTGTTTTTTTTATTAAAGATCCCCAGTTGAAAACCTAGGATGTTTAGAGGTAAAGTTTTGCCTCCTCTGCAGTAGGTATCCAGGGATGTCCTGTGGGCATACTTTTTTTTAATTTCATTATGTTATGTTAATCACCATACATTACATCATTAGTTTTTGATGTAGTGTTCATGATTCATTGTTTGCATATAACACCCAGTGCTCCTTTCAGTACGTGCCCTCTTTAATACCCATCACCAGGATAACCCATCCCCCCACCCCTCTCCCCTCTAGAACCCTCAGTTTGTTTCTCAGAGTCCATAGTCTCTCACGGTTCGTCTCCCCCTCTGATTTCTCCCCCTTCATTTTTTCCTTCCTACTTTTTTCTTTTAACATATAATGTATTATTTCAGAGGTACAGGTTTTACACAATTCACAGCGCTCACCGTAGCACATACCCTCCCCAATGTCTATCACCCAGCCACCCCATCCCTCCCACCCCCCACCGCTTTTAATTTAATCTGGCCTGAGTTCCCTCCAATCCCAGACTCATGGTAGCAAATGACCAGTTTTTCTACAGTCTTCATTAGAATAGTACCAGAATAATGTTCCAAATCCTTGCCAAACACAATGGGTAAATAATTGTGCCCTAAGAGGAAACTTTCCTATAAACTAAGGCTAAATGGTGCCCCTGAAGCCCTCATGAACTCTTTTAATTAATTCTTCATTATGCCTCTAAGATTTGAATATTTTAGGTTACTCACAATTCTTTAAATAAGCTGTTTTGTGGGATTTTTGCGCCACGTTTACAAATAACACACTTAGAACACTTTCTCCTACCTCCCCTGTCAAGTAAACTACTCAGCTTAAATGTCCTCAACTCCATGAGGGTTTCCCTGATTCTATTTGGCACAATTAATCAGTCCTATGTTACAATGCAAAAGGAATTTGTGCATATCTCTACATTAGTGGTTCTCAGCAGGAGGTGATCTTTGCCTCCCAGGCAACATTTGACACTGTGAAGACATTTATTTTTTTTGCATTTTTAAAAATTGTATTATGTTATGTTAATCACCATACATTACATCATTAGTTTTTTAAAATTTTTTATTGTTATGTTAATCACCATATATTACGTCATTTGTTTTGATGTAGTGTTCCATGATTCATTGTTTGCGTATAACACCCAGTGCTCCAATCAATATGTGCCCTCTTTAATAGCCATCACCAGGCTAACCATCCCGCCGCCCCCCTCCCTTCTGTGAAGACATTTTCAGTTGTCACAACTGGATGGATGCTGTTACTGACATCTAGTGACTAGATGGCAGGGATGCTGCTAAACATACTACAATACATAGGATTGCACTGTACACAACAATGCAATTATCCTCACAACAAAGAATTATCTGGCCCAAGGGACGCCTGGGTGGTTCAGTTAAGCGGCTGCCTTCGGCTCAGGTCATGATCCCAGGGTCCTTGGATCAAGTCCCGCATCGGGCTCCTTGCTCAGTGGGAGACTGCTTCTCCCTCTGCCTGCTTCCCCCTGCTTGTGCGCATTCTCTCTCTCTCTCTGACCAATAAATAAATAAAATCTTAAAAAAAAAATTATCTGGCCCAAGATGTCAGTAGTGCCAAGGTTAAGAAGCCCTGCTCTATACTTATAACCTTGTATCATGATTTTTCTTGCATGTATGTCTTCCCCTTCAGAATATGAATGCTTACCATGGCAAGAATATGTCTTATTTATCTTTATAATCCCAGCACATTTCCTGGTACACTGCATGTGCTCTATGAGTTTTTTCAAGAAATGGAAGAAAGGAGGGAGAAAAAGGAGAGAGGCAAGGAAGGAGAAAGAGAGAGAAAGACCAAGAGGGAGGCACAGAGGGAGGGAAGATGGAAAGAAAAAGGGAAGAGATTTCTCACCTTCCAGGAAAGCTGAATAGAGTAATGCAAGCTGCCCAGCTCTACTTCAATATACCCTAGAAGGTATATTTACACAGTGTTTAAAAAGCCAGACACACTAAGGGAACTTTAAGCCTTACCATTTATCAGCTGAAAGATCTTTGAGAAAATAATTTCTTTAGACCTAAACTTCCTCATTTGTAAATGGAAATGATTTCACTCTCACAGAGGTGAGGTGAGAGTAAAATACAATTGATCTTTGAACAACATGGGGGTTAGGGGTTCCAATCCCTGCACAGTCAAAAATCCATGTATAACTTTTGACTCTCAAAACACTTAACTATTTTTTTTAAAGATTTTACTTATTTGAGAGAGAGAGAGAGCACGAGCAGGGGGGAGGGTTAGAGGGAGAAGTAGACTCCCCGCTGAGCAGGGAGCCGGACATGGGGCTCAATCCCAGGACCCTGGGATCATGACCTGAGCCAAAGGTAGATGCTTAACCGACTGAGCCACCCAGGTGCCCCTCAAAACACTTAACTATTAAGGTCTCTGTTGACCAGAGACCTTACCAATAACATAGTCAGTAAACATGATTTTGTAAGTTACATGTATTATATACTATATTATTATGATAAAGTAAGCTAGAGAAAAGAAAATGTTAAGAAAATCATAAGGAAAACATTTACAGTACTGTAAAAAATCTACAAGTAAGTGGAGCCATGGAGTTCAAACTTATGTTGTTAGGGGTCAATCATATATACTAAGAAACTAGTAAAGTGCTTACATATAGAAAGAATATTTATAAATATCACCGTTTTCCTCCTTCTCTAAAAATATCCATATAGAGAAATAGCAGTTAAGACTTTTTCCCAGTGTTTTCTATTTCAACATTTCTGCTTTGTACTGTGGTGAACCTGAATAGGTAAATATCATGGCTATAAAATAAAAACAGTCATCCTGTGTGTCACAGAACGTTTGTTAATTTTATTATTTTAGATAATTCAAAGAAACCAGATTTCTAGTCTTTGTTTTCTATGTTTACTCACAAATTTTAAAAAAATATATCCTGACAGAAGACAAGCTTAGTTGTCTTAGTTCCAAATAAAAGAAAAATAATCAAAACAATAAAACTCAAAGGAAAACCGTAGGAAAAAAGTTGGAATAAATTTTATTTGTAATATGAAAATAAAATCCCATTCTAAAGAATTCATTATTCTTCATTTCCTAGAAAACGAAAGATAGATTTTTTTTTTAAAAGTGGACTAAACTAACTGTAAACCCAAACAAAGGTCCAACCTACCTGCCCTGTTGCCACATAGTCTTTCAAAGGATGAATAGCCAGGCAGAGAATATCATCATCATGACCCAGGTAAAAGCGCTGTGTGTTCTGCTGTCGATTGTAAATGACACCCACTGCTGCTACATGGTACACAATTTCACCAGTTTGTGTATAAAACAGATTACTTCGACAGTCATAACCTCTGTAACTGAAAATAGAAAACATATCATATAAAATTAACCGTAGCCTTTTATCTGGTAAATACAGACTACACAGAGTAGAGGTACCTTTTAGGTCATTCAATTTCCAGTTTTACAAGATACTGAACAACTAAACAAAATACAAGTATCTCGAATTCCATAAACTTTTATGAAATGCTCTGATTGCAAATAGCTAAATCCAAGCTATAATAATGAATGAAAAAAGGTGCAGAAAAGTATATACAGTATACTACTATTTGCATAAGTGTATTATTTAAATTTGTGTACTACAAAAAAAATTGATACTCTTTTACAAATGAAAGGGTATAGAACTGCTCTGGGAGGGTGAAAAATGATGCCTGGGAGGGCAGAGCTGGGAAGATTTTCTTCTTCTTCTTTTTTTGAAGATATAATTGGTTTTATTAAAAGATTCATGAATCTGGCAGTCTCCCATCTAGCAAGCAGAGGGGAGCTCCTTGGGAGAAGGATTTTCAAAGTGTATGGTTTTACACGCATTGTTGAACCATGAGAATATATATTCCAAAAATGTTCAAACAATTTAAAAATACTATACACATCCAAAAAAAAAAGCTGAATCTTTTAAAAATGGTCAATTCCATTTGTAGTAACCTTTCTTTGCGCTTCAAAGAAACTCAATGTACAGTATGTAACTGCATGGAAATACTGCCTATTTTAACAATGGAGATAAAATATTCTTTCTAAATGAATCCTTTTTTAAATTCCTGAAAGCATTACCGGTCAGGTAAGAAAACGATTACTAGGTAGAAGGGACAGGAAGGGCTGAATTGGAGAATCTGTTGTTCTAGGTTGAAATGTGAGACTTGTATTGCTGATGTTTTAAGAAAATCCAGAAACCATATTTTACTAAAATTAAAATACAAAGGCCAAATGCAGGCCCCCCAAAAGGGCACAATATAATTCTAAATCAGAATTATTTAGGGGAGATAATAATCTCTTATATTTTACTTACTTTTATTTGTTTAAAGAGATCCATGTCTATAAATATTAATACTAAACTCTCATAAGATAAATTATTATAAACACTCATATAGTGCTTATTATGTGCGGGACAATATTTTAAGTCACCACAAACACTGACTTATTTACTCCTCATCAGAACCCTATGAAGTAGGTACTGTTACCTTCATTTTACAGATGGGGAAAGAGGCACAGAGAGGTAAAGTGATTTGCTCAAAGTCATACAGCTACTAAATGTGAACCAAGATGCAAATACATAAATGAAAAATAGTTGTTTCATACCCGTGAACAAAGTGTAATCGAATACTATTTCCTGGAGCCCGCTCTCTTCTTTTAGAAGTACCACTTTTTTGTTTCTCCTTGTACTGTTCTTTAAGTTGAGGTAGATCTTCTTTGTAAACCTTTAAATAATGTACGTAAGTAAAAATGCTATTAGAATATAAATAAAGGTGTTCACAAATTCCTAATGTAACTTTCAGACACTTGGTTACTACTGATCACTAAAGTTTTAACACTTATCTTAAATAGGAAGGTATTTTATGAAATTTCCTTCCTTGGAAATAACAAATTTACATTTTCTATGTATCACACTGACAAATACGTATTTAGTGTTTCATGAAATTCTTATACTTCATAAGAAAATAAAGAGAATAAACGTGAGTGTACTGTGACAAAAAGCTATAGGCAAATAGAATACAGGCATATTTGAAAATCATGTGATGGTAATAATTACCTGCCGACGGTAGGTAAGCTGGGTCTCTTGTTCAATTTCAGAATCTAGCTCTGGAACATCAGACAGATCTGAATCTGATTCATCACTATTAGAGTCAGCCAGACTTTCTGCAGTTTTTAAAAATGAAACATTACTTGTTTGAAGAACATTCATTTTCAAAACAGCACTATAAAATTAATGATTAAGAGCTGTGCCAACTGACAGGGTGACAAGCCATAAAACAATCAAATGAAATTATCTATTCAAGTGACACAGATGTCAGTAAACTGTACTACAGATTACCTCCCTCTTCACTCACTGCAAACTCGACACTACTTTAAGTTCCTTCACTGGCACCCAGAGAGCTGTTACATCAAACTTAAATGTTGGTGCAAACATAAGTGAATACAACCTATAATTAATGTGAAAAATATCTAGAAAATACTATATGCAACAAATGAATTGACATTAATTTTTCTTTGTCAAAAAACCATATATGACACCTAGATACCTATCTCCCCAAGAATATATTACATGTTTGTTTTGATAATGTAATGGTTTCTTCACTCATTGTTGGGTGGATTAAAATGCATGCAAAAGTACTCTGTATTCCATGCTCTGACATCTGACTCTAAACAGATACGCCTAGTATTTTAATTTAAAATTTCCACTATACCGTTAATTAAAAGGCTAGATTACACTTTAATAGTAAAATTGTTACTTTGGGGTTAGTGAAGTTTTTTGACAGAGAAATTCTTTAGGCAGTGTGTACTACTCACCTTGGGGTGCTATGTGAAGAGCATCTTTTAGTTTTCTTTCAGGAATAAATTTCCACTGAAAGACAGAGTGATCCGCTCCACCAATAGAAATAACCCACTGATAGTCATGTGACCACCTGACATTCGTTACGTGAGCCGAATGGCCAATATATTTTTTAAACTTGGCCCCTATAACAAAAATATGCCTTTAAACAAATGCCAACACATGAAAATACCACTTCAAACAACAATTTCTATCCCTGAACCAATACATCCTCCTCCATTATCTTAATTATGATCAAAGGGTAAAAATATTAATTCAAAAGTTTGTTGAATGAACAAATGAATGAGTCTACATCAAAGGATGTAAATATTTGCTCTACTGATTCACAATAAAATTTAGTAGGAACCACCAGGGTTGTGAGGCATTTTCTTACTGCTCTGAGAAAAGCCTGCAGCCACAAAGGCATCAACTGTTTCCATATAATGAAATTTGAATGTTCTGGCCTGAGGCCTTTGGTCCTAAGTGAAATTGAACCAGTCTACTCCACCCCCAGTACTCCTAGTCCTGGCAGCCAGAGGATCCTTTTAAAACTTAAGCCATCAATAAAATACTTTCAAACTTAATACAGCAACATATAAAGAGGAATACACAACATGACCAAAAGGGATTTATGCCAGGAAGGCAGGTTGGTTCAATGGTCAAAAATCAATGTAATACACCATATTCATCAAAATAAAATATGCCCAGTTGTCCCAAAAACTGTCCCTTATAGTAATTCTTTAAATTTATATGTTCTGTATAATGTTCTTCAACGTAAGTTTGTCTAATGTGTTTCTTCATGATTAGATTCAGATGGAGTGTTTTTTGGCATAAGTGATATTGTATCCTTTAGGATACATCATTTCAAGGGGCACAGTTCTATCATTAGTGATGTTAAGTTGTATCATTTGGTTAAGGTGGTATACACCAAATTTCTCTAACTGTAAAGGAACTACCTAACTTCGTGGTTAATTAAAAAAAAAAAAAATCTGTGTGATGACAAGAACCATTTTTGCGGTTCTAAGTTCAGAAAATATTCTCTATATCCTGCTAGGATAAACCTGATATTTGGCAACATATACACACCTCTATTAGAGTATACTGGACACAGTAATGTTTGCCTTTATTTTGAGAAAGTTTTAAATTTTTAAATTAAGTTATAGAAGGCCTGTCAGGATGGTGAAGCCCCATCAATCAAAATCTGGAGATAAACTTTCATATTGGCCATGAATTTAGGGATAGCCATCTTAATCAAAGCATAAAAGATTTGACCAAAACTCATCTAAATTACAATTTGCTGCTTAATAGAAATGCTGTTATTTTAGGAACCAATTTTTTATGCAGCTTAATAGAAGTAACTTTCTAGATGGGTAACTTGCCACAGTTCACCTAGGAAAGTCTAATAAGGTAAGATTTAGTCCCATTCCTCTATATGAGAATGCATTATTTGCCCATGAAGAGGACTTAGGCTATTACTTTCTTTGATGGGGTCTTTTAAGTACTCTTAGCCACCAGAGAGTCTTAAAAGGTAAAGCCAGAGATTCCAAGAAACCAAATTCCAAGTTTTTAAGATGTACTAACATTGTCATGTTTTGGTACATGACAATGTTAGGTATATGAGCCACTATTCCAATTAACTATACTGGGCAATAGCCCCAAGAGAGGTGTAAATAATCCTGTAAACCCCTTCCAAATTATATTCTGTGACTTTTCAAAGATCAATCCCTCTCTAAGAAAGAACTAAGGCAGGGGCGCCTGGGTGGCTCAGTCGTTAAGCGTCTGCCTCCGGCTCAGGTCATGATCCCAGGGTGCTGGGATTGAGCCCTGCATCGGGCTCCCTGCTCCTCAGGGAGTCTGCTTCTCCTCTCCCACTCCCCCTGCTTGTGTTCCCTCTCTTGCTGTGTCTCCCTCTGTCAAATAAATAAATAAATAAATCCTTAAAAAAAAAAAAAAGAACCAAGGCAGCTTAACAAAAAAATTGTAGAATAAGTCCAAGGGAAATCAATTATTTCTAATTAAAGGGACTATATTAATAATTATCTAATAACCAGAACTGCTTATTTAACTATGATAAACAGATATTTTAAAAGTGAACCTAAATGTCACATCTTTCTTCGACTCTGACTCACCAAGACCAAGTATACTGTCCTACATGTCTCCAGAATTCCTGGTGATTATACTTATGAAATATACACTGAAAAGTAATGGTCTGTTTACTTATTAATTCTTGTAATAAACTATAAGCTCCTTAGGACAGGATGGCATCTTGTTTACTCTATATCCCTAGTGCCTGGTATGTAGGAAATATTCATTAAATACCTGAAGAAAGAAAGAAAGAAAAAGACAAAGATTACATTTCCCCTTACTATGCCTGTATAGTTGAGTTGGAATACTAGATTATCTAGTAGAGGAGGAAAGAAGAGTAGTGAAGGAAATGAGAGGGCATGAACATAACGCCAACCCTTTTAATTATAAAAGGAGACAAAAGTATGATGTGTAAAGAATATCAGAGTTGAAATAAAAAGACTAGAGCTTAAGTGTCAGCTTGATGGCTTAATAGCACAGGAGCTTGAGCACATCACTTAACCTCTCCTGGACTCCATTTCCATTCTAATATAAATTAGGTTATAAGCTCTCAAAGTCCCTTAACTATGAAAACTCTGGCCTATGACAGGAAATGATAAAAGAACAGTTAAGGCTTAAAGAGTGTGTCATCAATTACAACTAGTATCTCAGAGAGAAGATTTATCAAAGCAAGCTAGAACGGTCATAGAGACTTTCCTAATTTAAAGGAGAAGGGGATGATAATTTTTGGTGAGGGTAGAGCAATATACTGAAATATTTCTGTTTTGATGATCCCATTTCTTTTCTAATTTGTTTTAAAGTATATTTTAACACAAAATTAATATGAGCTAAATCTTCAAAAATTATAGCAATATGACAAAAGATTTTTTCCCATTTATGTTTTAATGAACTTAATCCTTTTTTTTAGATTTTTAAAATTTTTTTATCGTTTCTCAGCCTTTTGGCTAAGATCAAGTGTAGATTTTTTTATTTTTAAGTAATCTCTACACCCAATGTGGGACTCGAACTTGCAATCCCAAAATCAAGAGAGTCACATGCTCCTTGGATTGAGCCAGTCAGCCACTCTGACCTTAATACTTCTTTATTTATTTATTTATTTGAGAGAGAGAGAGAGAGAGAGAATGAGAGCACGAGAGAGAAGAGGGTCAGAGGGAGAAGCAGACTCCCTGCTGAGCAGGGAGCCCGATGCAGGACTCGATCCTGGGACTCCCAGGATCATGACCTGAGCCGAAGGCAGTCGCTTAACCAACTGAGCCACCCAGGCGCCCCTGACCTTAATACTTCTTTAAAAAATATATAAGACTATCTTTCCAACCCTAGTATAATAATATTTTAACACACAAAACCAAACTATTCATTAAAAAAAGAGATAAATAGATTCAACTACATTAACAACTGGTCAAGAAAAGACAACAATTATTATAGTAAGTCATTGTGATCATTACAGTAAGTCATAAACTGGGAAAAGACATTTGCAACCCATAAAAATTACAAATCATTTGTATCTAGAGTGTTGGAAAAAACTTCAAAAAATTAGTAAAAGAAAACAACTCTATAGAAAAATAGGCAAGAGATATTAACCTGTATTTGACAGGAGAGGAGAGGAAATGAAGAAAACCAAAAAATAATGGGAAAGATGATCAACCTCATTAGTTAGACAAATGTAAATTAAGACCACAATGTGCCATCATTTATACTAATTAGATTTACACAAATTAAAAAGTGTGGCAGTGCCAAGTACTGAAAAGGATGTGGATTAACAGGGTTTTTAAAATGGTATAACTACTTTGGGAAAAAAGTTGGCATTTTCTTATAAATTCTCTATGACCCAGCAATTTCACTCCTAAGTATACATCTTTGAGAAATTTGCATCTTAATAGCAAATGTCCATCATAGGAGAATAAATATATTAATTATATCATATATTCACAACACAGTATTTTATCACCAGGAAGAATACACTAGAACTACATGCAACAATATGAATGAATCTTAGAACACAAGTCCTGAGTAAATCTCCAACATAAATATGTTTTTGTTTGATGTTTGTTTTTCCAATGAATTTTCTTATCAAATCTAAAGAAAGATTTTTATCAAATATAAATTTCCATTTGTCAAGGAGTAGAGAGTGTTGGTAACTAGTAACAGTGATGGTGTTAGCTTACAGCAACCCTACCTTCACCTCTCCATCCTCCTGTACTCCCACCTCCTCACCCTTTGCCATAGCCCATGTGCTGCTGCGGGGGAAGAGTCTGATTATTTGAGAGAAATTACTGTCAAGAGGAAAAGAATTTAGAAAGAGGATAATAATGGGGGAAAAAGGGAGAAGTAATGCTTTGGGCTAGGATTCAAGGGGGCTGAATGTGGAAGAGGATCATTCTCATTGAACTAATCTCATACATTTTGTGTGTGAATTACAATGATTCTACAATATAAGCTACTTCTATTATTTAACTTCCACATTTTGTAAATGTTGCATTTCTTAGAATGTAATGGATATTACTTAAGTAGATATCTAAGATGTATTACTACAGTAGACACACTCTTTTCCCAAACTTAAGTTGGATCAGTAACACAACTTAATGTATGAAAGAATGTACAACATCATAACTAATGTAAAAGGTAATTTTTCTAGTAATACTAACTTTATGCAAGTATGTGAATTCAATAAACACAGAATCTTAAAATATTTCTAATTCTTTAAAGATGCAGTAGTTATATTCTATCTTCTGTTTTCCCAATTACTTACACAGTCTCAAGCTAACTCACAAGTGCCTAGAAATAAAAACCCTTACCATAAAATAAATTTCTCACAAATATCTAACAAAAAGAAAAATAAGGAAAATTTATATTCTTGAAGCAGTGACTGAACAATACTAACTTTTCTGAGACTTCAGTAAAATATTCCCACAATTCAGATTACATTTTAAAAATGAAATAAAATTACTGTGCAACAAAAATACTGTCAATAAACTGCAAAACATAAAAACTGTCAATAAATCCCATTCACTTGACTAAGAATGCTCGGAAAATTTGTTTTTGCAGAGTCAGTATATGAAACACTGAGTAGAAGCAATGTCTAAGATTAAGATCATCGTGATCAATCTTACTGAATCTCACACACTTTCTACTAAGCAAGTCTCATTTTGAGTCCTAATAAAATCTGTTGTGCCTAGTGACTCTCATGTCCTGGCTACATGGTGGGATCCAGAAATAGGGTATTTTAATTATTAGAGAATTATCTAGCCTTTATTAACACACTTAGCATTACTTATGGATGCAATTTCACATGCACCTAGGAAGCTGACACCCCGCAAGCAGGAATCAACAACATGGCATTAGGTGGCAATATCTGGAATTTACTATTTTATTGTAAAGGCACAACAGAAATGTTAGCATAGACTTCTGGGAAAATCAGCCCCTTAAGTTTGACATCAATGAACTACCTATTTAAATACAACTATTCCAGCTATTCCCATAATCACTTTTTACTGAAATGCAATTTAATATTGATTCAAAAGCTTATATCAACAACCAGGTAAAAAAAATCATTATTACTTTTGCTACAAATGTTAATGCTCTAGTAATACACTCACTGCACCTAATCTAAAGCTCCATACTATAGGAGAGAATTCTTTGAAAACTAAATCTCAGAAAAAACTTTGCTTTCCCTGAACAGTAAAAAATGTTTTTTTTTTTTTAAAAAACAGCTATGATGAGGAGTGTGCCTGGCTGGCTCAGTCGGTAGAGCATGCAACTTTTTTTTTTTTAAGATTTTATTTATTTATTTGAGACAGAGAATGAGATAGCATGAGGGGGGTAGGGTCAGAGGGAGAAGCAGACTCCCCACTGAGCAGGGAGCCCGATGTGGGACTCGATCCCGGGATTCCAGGATCATGACCTGAGCCAAAGGCAGTCACTTAACCAACTGAGCCACCCAGGCGCCCCAGAGCATGCAACTCTTGATCTCAGGGTCATGAGTTCAAGCCCCATGCTGGGACAAGTTTACTGAAAAAAAAATAAATAAATAAAATGTGTCAACTATACTTAACAAAGTAAAAAAAAATAGTTTAAAAAAAAGCTATGATGAAAATTACTTTGTGCCCTGCTTTATTTTATTTCTGGTTTCTAGAAAACTAATTTCCTGATACTGATTTTGTAACCATGTAATTATTTTAGAACTGATGGACTTGTTATAAGCTGACTCAAATACTTTATGGAACAAGGCATGGGATAAATAACTAATATAGCATTTAATTATCCCTAAGTCTATGAACAGAATGATTAATATCATCATTTAAGAAGAGATCCAAGAAAAAAAGGTGATATATAAAATGTGTAGAAAATAACCAATAAGACCCTTTCTTTCTTTTTCAGATTTTTTAATTTATTTGACAGAGAGAGATGAAGCGAGAGAGGGAACACAAGCAGGGGGAGTGGGAGAGGGAGAAGCAGACTCCCCACTAAGCAGAGAGCCCGATAAGGGGCTCGATCCCAGGACTCTGGGACCATGACCTGAGCCAAAGGCAGCCGCTTAACCGACTGAGCCACCCAGGTGCCCCAAGACCCCTTATTTTTCTTACTCTGTCATACAAAGTATATAAATGTCAAAACAATATATGTTAAGGATCTAAGCAAAAAACACACCTGTATAAGAAAACCAACCAACCAACCAACCGTGACCTGAACTTGTATTTTGAAAGAAAAGATACCTTTTCTCAAACAAGGATATCGGAATAATTTTATAATTCCATAGTCATCAGCTGTAACTAAAACTTGACCAATATAATTTCCATCTACTGAATTTATGTCATTGATATCTGAATACTTGGGCCAAATTCCATTTACTTCAAGGCCTGAAACACATGTCCATGAAGCCCAATGAACACCTTTTATTTCTTCTTTGTTTGTCACTTCTTTTCCTCCTAAAAAGAAATCATAGTCTTAATTAAGAAGTTATTTAATTTTTTCCCAAATATAGTGGTAAGTTATAAATACCTGATAAATTATACTGATAACATGGTAAACTCCAAAATTTAAATCTTCCTACTACAGTTAAAGGAGAGTATTAGGAATAAGTAGGTGAATATGGTAAGGAGAGAAAAAAGTTAAATGCAATTAAAAAAAAAAAAAGCTACTACCAAAATTATATAGAGACACACACAGATTGGATTCTAATATAGCTCAGCAGGTTCACTCATGTGGAGAATAAACAACCCTATTAAAATTATGCTAGATTAGTCATAACAGGTAAGTCAGAAGAACAAGTAAAAGCTATATGAAAGTGGCAAATCAGCTATGAAGGAAGAAACCTAAGAAGATGCATGGTTGAGAAAAAAAAGCTGAAAAGGACCAAGAGGGATGGATGAGCAAGGAATAACACATTAGGGAACCGAACTTTAGGATTCAGTCACTTTTCATTACAAACAGATTATTAATGAAAAACTGTTGGGGAGATGCATTAATTTAATTATGTACCTAGTCTTATTAAGTTGTTGGAAAACAGTGACTAATTCATTAGGTATCATACTAAATGACGTTTTTGACGTTGCTTTTTTTAAAATTTTTTATTATGTTAATCACCATACATTACATCATTAGTTTTTGATGTAGTGTTCCATGATTCATTGTTTGTGCATAAAACCCACTGCTCCATGCAGAACGTGCCCTCTTTAATACCCATCACCAGGCTAACCCATCCCCTCACCCCCCTCCCCTCTAGAACCCCCAGTTTGTTTTTCAGAGTCCATCGTCTCTCACGGTTCGTCTCCCCCTCCGATTTACTCCCCTTCATTCTTCCCTTCCTGCTATCTTCTTCCTCTTTTTTTGCTTTTATTCTTTTAAAAAATCTCTGATGGTAACTGTTTTTCAAGTTTAGTTTGTTAGCTATATTATGGATTTTTGCAAAATTTATTTGAGGTAACCAAAAGAACCTCAATTTGTGGTCAGACATTTTTAGCAATTATATTTAGTTGATTATTTCCACCCATAAAAATGGTATTTTGACTTTCTAATATACACTAGGACTTTATCAAATACTACTCACTCACATAGCATGAAATTCGACATAAAGTAGGTCTTAGATCTTCCAAAGTTTTAATTACAAAGGATTAAAATATAAAGGATTTCAATATAATAGGACAGCCTTAGAGAAAGATCACAATGCCTGAAATATTAGCTCAGATATTCTTTAATTTCCTATAATCAAATGTATTTTACATTCTGCTTCTACTCAAATTCTAAAATATTTTATAGGCACTAAAAATCTACAAATTACATACAATTTACTAGAAACTTTTACCTGGCATTCTATAAAAAAGTCTTTTCCCATTTCCATCATTTGTCTGTAAATATCTACTGTCTGAGGACCAGTCCAGATGAGTGATGAAACTAAGTGATCCAACACATTCCCCCAATTTTTTATAACGTTGTGCAACGCCATATATATCAACTGAGCTGTCATTACATCCAACAGCAAGGTAAGTTCCATCTGGTGAGTATTTTAACTCATGAATCGCCTCCTTCCTATCTTTAATATGTACAACTTCGGTCATATCTCTGCAAAGAAAAAATAATGATAACACATGAAATCAAGTCATTACAGAATTAGTTCAGTTTCAAATGTGTCTAAAATGGCTGGGAGGCTACACCAAGTATATATAAATCACAAAGCAAATATACATGAGATAAATATTAATTCAGGAACAATTACTTTGTTGAACAGAAATATATGAGGACAACATATGCTGAAAGTAAAGGAAAATGCTGAATTTCAGTTCTTTAATTACTTTAAAGTAGTTTAAAGATTCATTCTAAGTTTCCAGAGTCATACAATAAAGGAGATAAAGTCACAGATTTTTATGATGAAGCTCCTTGGAAATACTGAGTTTATGAAAAATGTATAATTATAAACACAGTGATTTTCAAATAAAATTTTGTAATGAGACAAATGTATAAAATTACATTCAGGAAATAAAGAGGAATTGATTTGTATTATTTCAGTAACACATCTGAATGCTTATCTTTATATAGCTACACTATTTTTATTTCAACTTCTTTGACCTTTTTTAATACAGATTCTTCCCAATTAGAGACCACGTCAACAGTAAAGTTAAACACTTTTTCACTGATTCCTTATAACTGAGTTTCCAAAATAATACAGGTATTGGTAACAGTCATACAAATGGATAAACACTTAGTTTAACACCACTGAATTTCCAAAATTGTGAGGAGTTGGTGGGGAAGAGGAGAAGAGGGAGGCAGTGAAGGAGAAGGGGCAGGAGGAAGTAAGAATTCTTATTTCCAATTAGTGTCAAGAACTTTTTTCCATTTAAATTTTGCATTACCCACCTGAAATGCTCCATGTAATTTTTTTTAAAGTTTAAATGGATATTTCTCAATTTTTAAGGTTTCTAAGTGGACAATTTAAAGCAATCAAATTCAATTTTTTTTTCAGTAACACTAACATTAGTTTTGTTTTTTAGGCACATGGGATACAAAGATGAACTCATCTTCTGTGAGAGAGGGATAGAAAGTACTGTACTTTACAAGTGATAAAATGTGAGTGCTCAAAAGGTATGTGGGAAATTCTATAAGAAATACTGAAAAAGGTTAAGACTAGACTAAAGGCAGGAAGGGACCAAGGAAGAATGGCATCTATATTTTGAGCATAAAACCTGAGGATGTGGCTAAGAATAAAAGATGAGGAAAGGTTTTCTAAGAAGAAGACACAGCATGGACATATGCAAGTATAAGGCACATTTAGAGAATAGTAAATACTACAATGTGGATATAAGACTATGTGGGAGAAGCAGTGACTTGATGGGGTTAAAGAGATAAACTGAAGACAATGTGTGACAGATCTGACATGTTGCCAAGGAATGTGGGCTTTACCCTGGTGTTAATCATATAAAGTAAGAGATGAGAAAATCAGCCCCTTAACGACATAAAAGGGGATCAAAACAAGACAAACGAAGAAAAAACCTTTTTTAAAAAAAAGCTTTCCTGCAACAAACTGAGGGTTGCTGGAGTGGTGGGGATTGGGAGGGATGGGGTGGCTGGGTGATAGACATTGGGAAGGGTATGTGCTATGGTGAGCGCTGTGAATTGTGTAAGACTGCTGAATCATAGACCTGTACCTCTGAAACAAATAATAGATATGTTAAAAAAAAAAAAAAAAGAAGAAGATAGTAGGAAGGAAAAAATGAAGGGGGGGAATCGGAGGGGGAGACGAACCATGAGAGACTATGGACTCTGAGAAACAAACTGAGGGTTCTAGAGGGGAGGGGGGTGGGGGGATGGGTTAGCCTGGTGATGGGTATTAAAGAGGGCACATACTGAGTGGAGCACTGGGTGTTATACGCAAACAATGAATCATGGAACACTACATCAAAAACTAATGATGTATGGTGATTAACAAAATTAAAAAATGTTAAAAAAAATAAAAAAAAATTTTTTTAAAAGCTTTCCTGGTCAACATCACTTTTGCCTTAAACCCTGCACAGACTTGTGCAGCTACTTCTACCTCTCCCAGTGACCCCTTCCTTTACGTTTTAATAAAGTCCACACATCTGATTTCCCTTTCTCTATATTCAATCCATCCACCTATCCATCCATATTTACAAAGAACAAGATTTTTTAAGAAAACATCTAAGGCACTATTTCATAGCTTTTACTTTTTATACCTTCTTTATTAAAGATTTTATCATTCTAATTTTGTTCACAAACATTAATTTAAATGTTCCCTGAAAATTCTTCAGAACTGTTTTGGTATATACATAGCCCTTTTTCTAGAGACTTAATTACTCCCAAGTAATGAGAGAAATAAGTATGGTTTATGTCCTTGTTCACCAACACTCACACAGGTGCACATGCACATGTGAACACACACACACAATTCTGATGGACTCTTTTACAGTACGTATTATGCTACTACATCAACATTATGAATTGTGACTATCTTCTCTCATGAAGAAGTTTGACAAACTTATAGGAAAGAAGACTTAGATGGAAGTGTATTAATTTTTAAAAATTCTGAATTAAGTCTTCTGGAAAACTGATAAGTGAATTCCATGGTTTCTTTAGGAAACAGAGGGAGGCCGTCCAAAGCCTGGGAATATTCATACATTAGCAATTTGTAACACATCACAAAGTAAAGTACAGGGTTGATCACAGCGTAGAACAGACAGTTGTTTGTTAGTGGAGACAGATCAAAGGAAGTAGAATTTAAACTTCATTCTGAGGAATTAATGAGATTTAGCTTAGCAGAAGCCAGGAATTGGGAGATGAAGGGCCCACGTTCCAAAAGAGATGTGAAAGAGCTGACAGCAAGACTGAAGCTCTGCTTGTTGTCAATAAAGTGTAGCTGTACTGACAATAAACAGAGGGGTTAGAGTGTGAGATGAGTCTGATGAGACAGGCTAAGGGAAAATCATAAAAGGCCTCACAAATCTTAAGATTTTTGGCCTTAGTTTATGAGTTTAAGTTAGGGTAGGATGAATCAATTAGATCACTTGTCTGATTTGACAGTAAAAAACAAATCCAGGTAGTATAACAGTAGGATTAAGACTAATTAGAAGGCTATTACAGATGGTGGTTGTTCAGACTTCCAAAAGAAGTGAAATATTTAAAAATATATAGTATTATAGTCTATACTATTACACTATAAAATATATAGTATATGTTAAAGATATTATAATTTTAATCTTACAAACATTAATTAAAATGTTTCTGAAAATGAGGCAAGTAAAATCAACAGAATGTGATGGGGATTGGACATGGTAGGTTAGAGAGAGAGGTAACAACCATAATTCCTAGGTTTCTGCTTGGTACAAGAACCTGGACAATGGTGCCATCCCGAGAACAGGGCCCACAGACAGAATATCAGCCTGGGAGGGAGGAGCAGAAGTTCAGATTTGGAAATGCTGAACTGCAGATGCCTTTGAGACAGCCAAGTGATGTTAAATAAACAAATGGATATACACAACTGCAGTTCAGTGGAGAGATCAGGGCCAGAAGTAGGTATCTGGGACCATTAGGCTGCAGGTGGTAACTGAAGCTGGAGGCAGGATGAGATCACCCAGGGGAAAAACAGAAGAACAGAAAGCCCAGGTCTGAGCTTTGAGGCCCTCCAATACTTACTGGCAGGCAGAAGATAAATTAGCCTATAAAGAAAATGGAAACAGGAGAAGTTAGCTGAAAAGAGAAAGAGAATTAATATCCAAAGTCTGGGAAGAGAATGCTCTGAGAAGGAGCAAGTGGTTAAGGGGGCCATATACTGCTGAGAATCAACCTAGATGAAAAGTGAAAAATGTTTCCTGGCTTTAGTGACAGGGTACTATTAGCAAGAATGTTTCAATGTAAAGATGAAGGCAAAAGCTATACTGCATTGTGGGTTTTAAGTCAATAATGGGAAGAAAACAGACAGTAAATTACATAGTTTTTTGAGAATTTTACTGTGAAAGAATAGAAATGTGATAAAACTAGAGGGGATTTAGGGCACCTGGGTGGCTCAGTTGGTTAAGCGACTGCCTTCGGCTCAGGTCATGATCCTGGAGTCCCGGGATCGAGTCCCACATCGGGCTCCCTGCTCAGCGGGGAGTCTACTTCTCCCTCTGACCCTCTTCCCTCTCGTGCTCTCTATCTCTCATTCTCTCTCAAATAAATAAATAAAATCTTAAAAAAAAAAAAAAACTAGAGGGGACTTAGGTTTGAGGTAGGAATTTTAAGACAGGATATACTTGAGCATGTTTTTAAATTAAGATTTATTTATTCTAGAGAGAGCACGTGAGTGTGGGGGGAGGTGGGAAGAGGGAGAGAGAGAATCTAAGCAGACTCCCTGCTGAGTGTAGAGCCCGACAAGGGGCTCGATCCCAGAACCCCAAGATCATGACCTGAGCCATAATCAAGAGTCAGATGCTCAACTGACTGAGCCACCCGGCACCCTACTTGAGCATGTTTTGATAGTGTTCTTTCAGGGTAGGGCTACAGAGAGACAAAAACCTTTGATGTGAAAAAATAATGGACATATACAAAGTTACTTTTTAAAGCCAGGAACAATTTTTGGGACTTAATTATTCCCAAGAAATGGAACAGACAAAATATAAGTAGGTTGAAAAAAGTTTTTAAATGAATGTGTGATCACTTAGGGAAAAACTCTCCTAATCCTTTTGCAGTCAATATAATGTGGTAGTGACACTGTCAGAAAGAGACAAATGGCTAGCTGCTGGTAGACTCTAAAATGAAAATGTGGGCACCTAGGTGGCTCAGTCGTTAAGTGTCTGCCTTCAGCTCAGGTCATGGTCCTGGGGTCCTGGGATTTAGTCCTCATCAGGCTCCCTGTTTGGCGGAAAGCCTGCTTCTCCCTCTCCTACTCCCCCTGCTTGTGTTCCCTCTGTTGCTGTGTCTCTATCAAATAAATAAAATCTTTAAAAAAAACAAAAAAATAAAATGAAAATGCTTTTACAACTAAAGTCTATCCCATACTCTTCAGGAAACCTTATGCTATCCCCAGGAAATTTATTAATTGTGCTTATCAAGCTCTTCCACTGAAGTCTTCCTACCTACTTATGAGAATGAATGAGTGACTGAGGACTTTGGTGTGGATAACACCATGCAGCCCAATACAAGTCAAAGTTTTACGTATATAAATCTTTTAATTTGAAAAATATTTGTTTTTCATTTGATTCCATATGTTTCTTTTAACATAAAATTGGTAACATTTTATATGATCCAGCAATTGCACTACTGGGTATTTACCCCAAAGATACAAATGTAGGGATCTGAAGGAGTATGTGCACCCCGATGTTTACAGCAGCAATGTCCACAACAGCCAAACTGTGGAAGAGCCAAGATGTCTATCGACAGATGAATGGATAAAGAAGTGGTGTGTGTGTGTACACACACACACACACACACACACACACACACACACACACACACACACAATGGAATATTATGCAGCCATCAAAAGGAATGATATCTTGCCATTTGCAACGACCTGGATGGAACTGGAGAGTGTTATGCCGAGCGAAATAAGTCAATCAGAGAAAGACATGTATCATATGACCTCACTGATATGAGGAATTCTTAATCTCAGGAAACAAACTGAGGGTTGCTGGAGTGGTGGGGGGTGGCAGGGATGGGGTGGTTGGGTGATCAACACTGGGGAGGGTATGTGCTACGGTGAGTGCTGTAAATTGTGCAAGACTGTTGAATCACAGACCTGTATCTCTGAAACAAATAATACATTATATGTTTAAAAAAAAAAAGGAAGAGGAGGAGGTAGCAGGAGAGGAAGAATGAAGGGGGGAAATCGGAGGGGGAGATGAACCATGAGAGACGATGGACTCTGAAAAACAAACTGAGGGTTCTAGAGGGGAGGGGGGTGGGAGGATGGGTTAGCCTGGTGATGGGTATTAAAGAGGGCACGTTCTGCATGGAGCACTGCGTGTTATATGCAAATAATGAATCATGGAACACTACATCAAAAACTAATGATGTAATGTATGGTGATTAACATTAATAAAAAACAAAAAAAAAAACAAAAAAATAAAATTGGTAACATTTTTTATCAAAAGGAAGAGAGATGCTCTAGAAATTATGTGACTTTGTGTTGGCACATCACCTTGTACCCCAAATTAAGAATCAGTGTGTTAGATCTGAATCTATTCTATGTTTCTCCAATCACAATGTAACTACTCCTGTGAGGGTACTTTACTACTGCTATACTTATGAAGTCTGCTTCATGATATGAAGAATGTGTATTGCAAACCAAGAAGAAACATTGACCAGATAAATCTAGGATTAAGAATATTTTGTGAGTTAAAATTTTGTGGTTAAGCTACAAAGGCATTTAATAGTTATAATCACAATTCCACCAGTCCTGTCAGCAATGTTGGACTCAGTTGCTGAAATAATGACTTACTAAAGAACTTATTCACCCAGTTACTTGCATACAATAATTGAAAGGGCAAGTAAATGTACAATTACCAAAAATAATCACTATTTTTTAATGCATAGAAGCTATATGAGAGAAACTCTTAGGGGTTTTACAAACATCTTAAATTCTTGTTGCAAAACAATGTAAATGTACTTAATGCCACTGAATTTTGAAAGATGGTTAAAATGGTAAATTGTATATTATATATATTTTATCACAATTAAAAAAGTAGTACAAGAGAAAAATCTCATATCTCATTGTAAAAACCTGTCCCAGAAAGAGAGTCAGCAACTAGAGAAACTCAGAGGTACAAGAGAACATGATGTATTTGAAGCAGCGAAAGATATTTTATACAGTTGAAAGAAAGAGACTGAGGCAGAAAGAAACCGGCTGGAGAGATGGGTACTACTGGCTACGTTAAGGATTATGAACTTCAACCTAAGGACAGTGTGAAGCTTTTATCATATTTTAGAAAGAGGAGGGCTGCAAACGTGTTTTAAAAGGCATCACTATAACTGTAGAGTAAAAAAAGTCTTGAGGGAAGCAAAACAGGAGGTAAGGAGACCAGCTGCAATGCTATCTCACCAATCCAGTGAGGAGCTGGCAGAAGCCTATACAACAGTACAATGGTGAGAATGGGAGGAAGCAAATTAATTTAAAAGCTACTTGGGAAGTAGATTCTCCAGAACTCCGTGATTAACTAGACAAGGGAATTAATGGTTTCTGGATTGGGCAACTGAAAGGGTCCTACCATTCACTAAGCTAGAGAAGAAGGATTTCATAAATACATTTGCTTGTGAACACACATGGATCTACAGCAAAGTTTGTTTTTGTCTTTAAGAGAGAGGGTGTAATAGTTGGGGTGGGGGTCGTCAAGGGAGAGAGAGAATCTTAAGCAGACCCTACGCCCAACAGAAGTCTGATCTCACGACCCTGAGATCATGACCTGAGCTGAAATCAAGAGTCAGGCACTTAACCACTGAGCCACTCAGGAACCCCGACAGCAAAGTTTTTAATAGCTATATAGAATTCAATTGAATGCACTGGACCTATAATTCAACATGAGATGCAAACTGCTTTAACAAATTTGTTTAACTTTTCTAATTATGCAAACAAACAAGATACAGGCATTTTTTTCAAAGAATAAAGCTGCAAATAACAAAAAACCTTTCACCCATTTTTAACTTCCTCAAAGTCACCACCACCCCCCTCCACCAATGGCAGAGGATCATTACTAAAAATCAATACTACCAAGGAATGAAGTCAAAACCCAAATTTATAGCTCAAAATTTTAGCCATTAATCCACTAAGCATTCTTAAGCCCCAAAACAAGGTTTTTGAGTTAACAATTTTCCAACAAAGCCATTTTTACATATTTAATATTTAATAAAACTAATACCTGAAATATGTGTGTGTATATATGTTAATATGAAAGGTGGGTGAAAATGAAATGGGTAAAAACAATGAGTATTGCATATTATCACTTAACAGAAATTTACTATCTCTTTCTATTTCTACCCCAATACCATACCTTACTCTAAGTACAGTGAATGAGCCATCCTTCATTCCAAGGGCAAGATGGATTCCATCTACATTTACAGCTGCACAACGAATTGGTTCTTCCATATTACACCTTGCTATTAGTGCATGATCTACTAGGCTCCATATCCTGTAACATTTAATTAAAATAAAAGAGTAATTAACTAATGTATGCTTAAAAATGATGAACTCTATGAAAAGACTTTGGTTAAAATAATAATCTAAGAAAGTAACATAAACCTAGATTTTTAACTATATGCTTTGTGGCAAGGAGTTCTAATCTATGAAAAAAGGAATACTGTTCATATTTAAAAGACAGGAGTTTATAGAATCTTTTATTTTTTTTTTTTAAGATTTATTTGAGCGAGAGAAAGAGAGAGTGTGAGTGGGGAGAGGAACAGAGGGAGAGAATCTCCAAGCCGACTCCCAGCTGAGTGGGGAGCCCGAGATGGGGCTTGATCTCACAACCCATGAGATCATGACCTGAGCCAAAACTCAGTCAGACACCTAACTGACTGAGCCACCCAGGTGCCCCTAGAATCTTTTATTTTTAAAACAATGTAATGATATCAATAGAGAAGAAGGATTTCATAAATACATATGCTTGTGAACACACATGGATCTACAGCAAAGTTTGACATCAATTTTTTCCAATCATTTATGTGTGTGTGTGTGTGTGTGTATGTATATAGTGGTATATACTATATATATATATATACATATATAGTCTTTTAAGAGTAATACTTAAGACTATGCAAATTCAGAGTCTGTTCCACACTCAATGTTAGAAATCTATAACAGAAAGTAGAAAATGCCAATTGTTTGAAAATTAAGAATTATACTTCTAAATAATCCAAAGGACAAAGAAAAAATATTAATGAAAATTAGTTAATATTTTGAAGTTATAAAAAATTTCATATCAAAACTTGTGGGATTCACCTGAAATAGTACTTAGGAGGAACTTTAAATACAGATAACATAAAAACAAATGCTACAACTTAATGAACAGATATCTACCCCAAGAGGTCAGGAAAAGATTGGCAAAACTAGATTTTTAAATGTTTTTATAGCAGTATCTTTTTCAAAAAATTCTATTTGTTGATGTTTTATGGGAAAAATGATTTTGTATATTGTGTTTATAGCTAGGAAATCTGTTAAATTATCTTTTTAATTCCAATAATTTCTCTGTATTTTCCTTTTGATTTTCTACATATATAATTATAATATCAGCAAATGAGTTGTTTCTTCCTTTCCAATCCAAATATATATAAATGTATTATACATATATATTTAGCCTTACTGTACTGACAAAGACTTCTATAGCTGAATATGATGATGACAAATACAATGGGGAAAGTGGACATCACAGTCTTCTTCCTGATTCCAAAGGAAAACTTTCAATATTTCAACAATAAATATATTTACCAAAGACTTTATGCTCCACCACAGGTGTCAGCAAACCATAGCCTGTGGGCCAAACTGGAACTACTGCCTGTTTTTGCAGTTTGGAAAGCTAAGAATGGTTTTTACATTTTTATTTTTTTAAAGGAAACTACCCTTTTTTTAAAAAGATTTTATTTATTTATTTGACACAGAGAGACACAGCGAGAGAGGGAACACAAGCAATGGGAGTGGGAGAGGGAGAAGCAGGCTTCCCGCCGAGCAGGGAGCCCGATCTGTGGCTCGATCCCAAGACGCTGGGACCATGACCCGAGCTGAAGGCAGACACTTAAAGACTGAGCCACCCAGTCGCCCCGATTTTTACATTTTTAAATGGTTGAAAAAAAATTAATAACATTTTGAGACATGGGAGAATTATAGGAAATTCAAGTTTCAGTGTCTGTAAATCACATTTCATGGAAACACTGCCACACTTTTTGTTTACATATTATCTATGACTGTTTTCATACTACAGAGGCAGAGTGGAGTTGTTGCAAAAGGGATGACAGACAGTATGCAACACTCACATCACTTTGCACTGCTTCTTCCACGCACTACAAATTGCAGGGGCACAGTTGATAGAATTTCAAGTGCTAGGTGTGTTAACCACATACACCCATTGTGTCAAAATGAGAAGAAAAGAGAAAAGTAAATTTGAAATTTTGCATTTTTAAGGCATAGTGGAGTGTAAATCAGTTATTGAAGTAAACAGTAAAGCACTGTATTTATTATGCAATGACACTATATTTGCTCTAAAAAATACAGAGACAGATGAACATTACTAGACTAAGCACTCCTTGCAATATCTTTGACTCACAGGAAAGCAACGGTCAGAAAAATTAGAATTTAAAAATTAAAATGAGATGTCAACAAAAGTAAGTTTCTAAGTGGCTTGTTAGCCAAACAAGGAAAGCTATTTATTGGTAATGGATTAATTACATCATTTTAAATTGCAGTGGTTAAAGAAATGTGTCCAGAGAAAATAAATTTAAGATTATTAGCCTTTACAATGAGAACAGTTTCTCAAAAACTTGAGGGTGTTGGGAAAACCACCAACAGTTAATTAAAAAACAAGACGTGGTTTCCTTGGATTGTGATGAGTCAACAGATGTTACCAACATTACTCAGTTGTTTATCCAAGTAGTCAATGCCAAGTTTGAAGTGATGAAGATTTAGCTTCTATGACTAGTCAGTGTGGAACAACTACAAGCTAGAATGTTTTCAAAGACATAAGTGAGAAAGAACTAAACCAATACAATGTAGGGTAGAATTAGATGGTGCTGATAACATGGATAGAAAAAAAATGGCCTAGGCAAATTTACAAAACCTGTAAACATGTAAGGTGTTTAAAAGGCCTATGATTATTCATTACATTATTCTTTAGCAAGTATTTTGCAAAAAAAAAATTGAATGTGTTTAGGAATCAATAATGTTAACAATGAACTTCATTTGGTTTTGGGGATATAACCATTGTTAGTTCTGAAGTTTTATCAGGAATAGAAGTTCAAAAACCTGACTTGCTGTACCACAAGGCAGTTAATGGCTTAACAGTGGTAAAGTTTTTTTTTTTTTTTTTTTAAAGATTCCATCTATCTATTTGACAGAGAGAGACACAGCGAGAGAGGGAACACAAGCAAGGGGAGTGGGAGAGGGAGAAGCAGGCCTCCTGCAGAGCAGGGAGTCCGACGTGGGGCTCGATCCCAGGACCCTAAGATCATAGGAGTAAAGTTTTATTGCACTTTGTTGATCTCAAAGTCAAGAATGAAATTTTTCTGAACCAGAACTGCCCTTAACAACTGAGTAGCTTTGGAAATAAGTTTTCATGCAGATTTGATATTGTGTCTTAATGAATTCAATCTAAAACTATAAGGCAAAAGCAGCACTTACATGTAAAACTTATACTGTGGTAAAGTTATCTGGACAAGAACTAATGCTGTTCATTTTTTTTTTTTTTTTTTAAGATTTTATTTATCCACCTGACAGAGAGAGAGCACAAGCAGGGGAAGCGGCATGCAGAGGGAGAGGGAGAAGCAGCCCGAGGCAGGGCTTGATCCCAGGATCCTGGGATCATGACCTGAGCCCAAGGCCGACCCAGGTGCTCCAGAACTAAGGCTGTTTAAATAACATAATTAGGCAGTTTTATACTACTCTTCCTGTGCTACGAAAACTTGAAATTTTTATTCTCACACAAATTGGCAGGGGATTATTGCCCAATGTTCTAGTAGAGTTGCTGACCTACTCTCCTTGGATGGGCCCTGGGTCTTGACATCCACCCCCTTGCCCTAGGAGAAAGCCACAAAGTCCAAGTTTAGTCAAAGGAAGAAAAATGCTCCCAGGGCAAAGTGGCACTGGCCCACTGGTGCTCCTAAAGTCCCATTTTCTTTCACAATTTGGCTAGTAGATCCTTAATATCTTGACTGTTCTTTGAAGGTTTTACATTCTAACCAGCATTTTTAGTTGTTTTCAATGTGAGTTCCTTCCAAATTACTTGCCACCAAAAGCAGAAACAGAAGTCTGATCAATTACTCTTGAAAAAGATCAGTTACCTTTTTTTCAATAGCTATGCAACTGGTAATAGTTCTCCTAAGATGAACTATAAGATAGTTCCTAGCAAAGCACATGGGTAAAGTGTAGCCCCACACTAAATTTCCAGGTGGACACAGAGCTATGTGATGTGATTTGGGGAAAAAAAAAAAAATCCAAAAATTCTCATTAGGAAAGCAACAATTTAAAAAACGCTGAGAAACACTGATCTAGATAATAACCATCAATGGCTGCTAATATGATTTAAAAAAGAGATTACATGTTAGATATCATCAGAGATACTCATAACAACCAGGAAATATTCTTGGTGAAAATTCATAACTGTGTCTCATCAAATCTCTAGATCTACTTATCAGTTTATATAATACAAGGAAGAAAGAATGTATTAAAATACATGGAGTGTGCAATTAGCCAAATCCAGAATGTGGGGAACTCTGGAGGGCAAATACTTAGTTACTTCAACAAAAAAATTTTAAGAATAAAAAAGGGGGAGGAAGGGAGGGAGGAAACTAGAGAATACAAGATTTAAAGGACACATCAACAACCGCTCTATATGGACCTTCTTTGGAGCCTAACTCTAAGAAGCCAAAGGAATGCTGTGTGAAAACAGTACTGTGGTGATATTTAAAGTTATCTTTTACACAAAAACACTTACAGATGAAATGGGGGGAAAAAACAATGACAAGGTGGACAAAATATCTCAACTCACATAACTGACCAGCAGTTCTTAAAAACTGGAAGACTTATCAAACCACAGACTGATGAATCGCTGATACTCGGTCCTGGATAAGGCATGAGAATTTGCATTTCATACAAGGAATATTGATGCTGCTGGTCCAGGAACCACACTGAGAACCACTATCATAGTGGGCTAATTTCTTTAAAATGTAGACAGATATTATATTTTAAAGTAATTAGAGAAAGAACAATGAACTAACAGAAAATAGGCAAAGAGCTTCACCAGACAGGTCAGAGAAAAGGAAATACAATGTTCTCTAAACATATGTAACATGCTCAACACACCTCAACAGGAGAGATGCATGTTTTCACGACATAACAGGAAATCACTTCTTACCTTTTGGGATAATAATCAGTGCTGCCAAGGGTATGGGAAAATAGGCACTGCCATGCATTGCTGACAGGTATGTAAATTGTTATTACCTTTGTATAAGGCATTATCTATCAAAATTTAAAATGAATATATCATTTGAACACTCAGAAGTTACCACAGATATGCATATTTACACATGTATACAATAGCATAGGTAAAAAAATATTCATTGTGAGCATTGTATTTACTAGCACAAAACTGGAAGAACCTAAAGTCTCATCAGTAATGGGCTAGGAAACACCCAAAGAACAAATAATCCAATTAAGAAATGGGCAGAAGACATGAACAGACATTTCTGCAAAAAAGACATCCAAATGGCCAACAGACACATGAAAAAGTGCTCATCACTCGGCCTCAGGGAAATACAAATCAAAACCTCAATGAGATACCACCTCACACCAGTCAGAATGGCTAAAATTAACAAGTCAGGAAACAACAGATGTTGGCGAGGATGCGGAGAAAGGGGAACCCTCCTACACTGCTGGTGGGAATGCAAGCTGGTGCAGCCACTCTGTAAAACAGTATGGAGGTTTCTCAAAAAGTTGAAAATAGAGCTACCCCATGACCCAGCAATAACACTACTAGGTATTTACCCCAAAGATACAAATGTAGTGATCCAAAGGGGCACGTGCACCCCAATGTTTACAGCAGCAATGTCCACAACAGCCAAACTATGGAAAGAGCCTAGATGTCCATCAACAGATGAATGGATAAAGATGTGGGGTGTGTGTGTGTATACATATATACACAATGGAATATTATGCAGCCATCAAAAATGAAATCTTGCCATTTGCAATGACGTGGATGGTACTAGAGGTTATTATGCTAAGCGAAATAAGTCAATCAGAGAAAGACAATTATCACATGATCTCACATGAAATGAGGAATTTGAGAAACAAGACAAGATCGTAGGGGAAGGGAGGGAAAAATGAAACAAGAAGAAACCAGAGACGGAGACAAACCATAAGAGACTCTTAATCTCAGGAAACAAACTGAGGGTTGCTGGAGTGGAGGGGGGTGGGAGGGATGGGGGTGGCTGGGTGATGGACACTGGGGAGGGTATATGCTATGGTGAGCACTGTGAAGTAAGACTGATGAATCACAGACCTGTAGCCCTGAAACAAATAATACAGTATATGTTAATAAAAAAAAAATAATGGACTAGGAAGATAGTAGAATAGGAGAATTCTGAGTTCACCTCCTCCCATGTATACCTGGAAGCAAGAGCTACATATAATGCAAGTCACTGTGAAAATAACCTGAAGATTATTAGAACAGATCAACTACAGCTACCAACATAAAGTAGCAGCCAAAATGAGAAGGGCTGGAGGACCAGAGACACGGTCAGGTACCACACTCCCAGCATAAGGACCCACAAACAGGAGGAATATCACATGTGCAGAGGTCCACCCTGAGGAGCAAGGGGATCAAGCCCCACATTAGGTACCCTAGGCCCTAGGTACCTACACTGGAAAGATGAGCCCCTGTAATGTGTGGCTTTGAAAATAAGTGGGGCTTAACTACAGCAGCTTTGAAAATCAGCAAGACTTAACTCCAGCAGAGCCAGAGGGTTACTGGGAATCAAGATTCTGCTCTTAAAGGAACCAGCACACTTTATCACTTGGTCAGAGACCCAGTGAAGCAGCAGCTGTTTGAAAAGCACCTGGTTTACATCCGAAAAAGAATGATTAATTTTAGGGTGCATGCTGGAGGGGTAGGAATCTGTAGGAGCTTTCTCTGGTAATGGAAGTACTAGCAGGTACCATTTTCTTGCCCTCCTTAAGCCTAGCTGACACTCTATATTTATCTTGCTAGCACTACTTGCCCTACAGTGGGATTGCTCTATGGACCCACTCCACCCAACCTACCTGCCCTGGCAAGGTGCCTCTCCAAAATGACTCCTACTCCACCACACCTGGTAAGCAGCCTCAGTCAGGGCTGATGTGTCCCCAAAGTGACAACCACCCTGCCACACCTGGCAGCCTAGCCCAGACAAGTGCCCCTCCAAAATGATTCTTGCACCAGGGAAGGGGGGCCAGCCCCACCTACCAGCATTCCCACATCAGTTGTGGCCCAATCACAAGAGGGTGCACATAGCCCACACAGGGGACAAGCCTGGGGCACCTGGTTCTGGTGACCAGGGGAGATTACACTACTGGGCTCTGCAGGACACCCTGTACATAAGGCCACTATGTAGACCAGGAAAAACCAGGAAGTGTAGCTGAACTACCTAATATATAGAAATAAACACAGAGAGTCAGACAAAATGAGACAAAGGAATATGAATATGTTCCAAATTAAAGAAGACAAAACCTCAGAAAAAGAACTAAACAAAATGGAAGAAAGCAATCTACCAAGAGAGAGTCCAAACTAATGGCCATAAAGATGCTCACCAGGCTTGAGAGAAGACTGGATGAACTTACTGAGAATTTCAACAAAGAGAAAATATAAAGAAAAAAACAACCAGAGCTGAAGAATACAGTAACTGCAATAAAAAATACACTAAAAGGAAGCAACAGCAGATCAGAGGATGCAGAAGAAAGGATCAATAATCTGGAAGATCAGTAATCTGGGTCATGGAAACCACCCAAGCTGAACAGCAAAAAGAAAAAAAGAGTTTAAAAAAAAAAAAAGACGACAGGTTAAGGGATCCCTACAACATCAAGCATACTAACATTTACATTATAGGGGTCCCAGAAGGAGAAGAAAGAGAGTAAGGGGCAGAGTATTTGAAGAAATAATAGCTGAAAATTCCCTTAACCTAAGTAAAGAAACAGACATCCAGGTCAAGGAAGCACAGAAAGCCCCAAACAAGTTGAACTCAAGAAGCCCACACCAAAACATATAATAATTAAAATGGTAAAAGTTAAAGAGGGAATCTTAAAAGCAGCAAGAGAAAAGCAACTAATTAAATACAGGAGAAACCCCATTAAGGAAATTAGTTGACTTTTCAGCAGAAACTTTGCAGGCCAGAAGAGAATGGCATGATACAAAGTGCTGAAAGGAAAAAACCTAAAGTCAAGAATAATCTACCAGGCAAGATTATCATTCAGAAATGAAGAGACAGTTTCCCAAACAAAAGTTAAAGGAGTTCATTACCACTAAGCCAACCTTACAAGAAAGGTTAAGGGACTTCTTTAAGCAGAAAAGACCATGACTAGACAAATAATACAAAAGGAAAAATTTTCACTGGTAAAAGCAAACACATAGTAAAGGTAAGATATCAATCACTTATAAAGCTACTAATAGGGTTAAAAGATAAAAGTAGTAAAATCAAAATCAATTACATTTACAAAAATTAGGTAAGGGATACACAGAATAGAAAGATGTAAAAACATCATACACATAAAATATGGTAGGGGAAATAGCTATGAAGTGCTTTTATTTATTTATTTTTTTAAGTAGGCTCCATGCCCAGCCTGGAGCCCAACTCAGGGCTTATCTAACAACCCTGAGATCAAGACCTGAGCTGAGATCAAGAGTCTAACGTTTAATCAACTGAGCCACCCAGGTGCCCCTGTAGTGCTTTTAGAATGGGTTTGAACTTAAGTGACCAGCAACTTAATATATGCTGCAATATTAGGATATTATATTTAAACCTCATGGTAACCACAAACCAAAACCTATGATATACAAAAAATAATGAAAAAAGAATCTAAGCATAACACTAAAGAAAGTTATCAAACCACATGAGAAGAGAGCAAGAGAAAAAGGGAACAGAGAACTAAAAACAACCAGAAAACAATTAACAAAATGGCAATAAGTACATACCTACCAATAATTCCATTTTTTTAATTTTTTCATTTTTAATTTCAGTGTAGTTAACACAGTGTTATATTCATTTCAGGTGTACAACACAGTGATTCAAAAATTCCATATATTACTCAGTGCTCATCCAAGGTAAGTGTACTTTTTTTTATTAACATAATGTATTATTTGTTTCAGGGGTACAGGCCTGTGATTCATCTGTCTTACACACTTCACAGCGCTCACCCTAGCACATACCCTCCCCAGTGTCCATCACTCAGCCCCCCAGCCCCCGATCCCCCTACACTCAAGGTAAGTGTACTCTTAATCTCCTTCACCTATTTCACCCATCCCCCCATCCACCTCCTCTCTGGTAACCATTTGTTCTCTATCGGTAAGAGTCTATTTTTGGTTTGTCTTTTTTTTTTTTTTCCTCACTTTGTTAATTTGGTTTTGTTTTTTTTCTTAAATTCCATATATGAGTGAAAGCACACAGAATCTGTCTTTCTCTGACTGGCTTATTTTGCTTAGTATTATAGTCTCTAGGTCCATCCATGTTGTTGCACATGGCAATATCTCATTTTTTATGGCTGAATAATATTCCATTGTATGTATATACCACTTCTTCTTTATCCATTCATCTATTGATAGATACACTTAGGTTGCTTCCGTAACTTGGCTATTGTAAATAATGCTACAATAAACACAGGAGTGCACATATCCCTCTGAATTAGTGTTTTTGTATTCTTTGGGTAAATACCCAGCAGTGCAACTACTAAATAGTAGGGTAATTTATTTTTTTCAGGAACTTCCAAACTGTTTTCCACAGTAGCTGCAGCAGTTTGCATTCCCAGGGTACAAGGGTTCCTATTTCTCCACATCCTTGCCAACACTTGTTTCTTTCGTTTTTGATTTTAGCCATTCTGACAGCTGTGAAATGATATCTCATTGTGGTCTTCATTTGCATTGCCCTGATGATGAGTGATGCTGAGCATCTTCTCATGTGTCTGTTGGCCATCTGGATGTCTTCTTTGGAGAAATACCTGTTCACATCTCTTGTCTATTTTTTAATTGCATTACTCTTTTTCATCGATGAGTTGTATGATTTTTTTTTTTTTTTAAGATTTTATTTGACAGAGAGAGAGACAGCCAGAGAGGGAACACAAGCAGGGAGAGTGGGAGAGGGAGAAGCACGCTTCCCGCAGAGCAGGGAGCCCAACGTGGGACTCGATCCCAGGACCCTTGGATCATGACCTGAGCCGAAGGCACATGCTTAATGACTGAGCCACCCAGGTGCCCTGTATGAGTTCTTTATATAATATTAGATACTAGCCCTCTACTGAATATGTCATTGGCAGATATCTTCTCCCATTCAGTAGGCTGTCTTTTAGTTTTGTTGGTTGTTTCCTTTACTGTGTAGAAGCTTTTTATTTTGATGTAGTCCCAATAGTTTATTTTTGCTTTCGTTTCCCTTGCCTCAGAAGACACATCTAGCAAGATATTGTTGTGGCCAATGTCAGAGAAATTACTGCCTGCACTCTCTTCTAGAATTTTTATGGTTTCAGGGCTCACATTTAGGTCTTTAATCTATTTTGAGTTTGTTTTTGCATGTGGTATAAGAAAGCAGTCAGTTTTATTCTTTTACATGTAGCTGTCCAGTTTTCCCAACACCATTTGTTGAAGAGACTTTTTCCCATTGTATATTCTTATCTCCTTGATTGAAGATAAAATGACCATATAATCGAGGGATTCTGGGCTTCCTATTCTGTTCCACTGATGTGTCTATTTTTGTACCAGTACCATACTGTTTTGATTACAATAGCTTTACAATATAATTTGAAGTCCAGAATTATGATATCTCCAGTTTTCTCTTTTTCAAGATTGCTTTGGGTATTTGGGGTCTTTTGTGGTTCCATAAAAATTTTAGGATTTGTGCTAATTCTGTGAAAAATGCTGTTGTTATTTATATAGGCATTGCATTAAATCTGTAGATTAGTTTGGGTAGTATAAACATTTAACAATATTTGTTCTGCTAATGAGCATGGAACGTCTTTCCACTTCTTTGTGTCATCTTCAATTTCTTTTATCAAGGTTTTATAGTTTTCAGAGTAGAGGTCTCTCGCCTCTTAAGATTATTCCTAGATACTTTATTATTTTTGGTACAATTGTAAATGGGGTTGTTTTCTTAATTTCTGTTTCTGTTGTTGCAATATTGGTGCAACAGATTTCTGTATGTTGATTTTGTAACCTCCTTACTGTATTCATTAATCAGTTCTAGCAGTTTTTTAGTATAGTATTTACAGTTTTCCATATATAATATCATGTCATCTGCAAAGTGTTAAAATTTTACTTCTTCCTTACCAATATGGATGCCTTTTGTTCCTTTCTCTTGTCTGATTCCTGTCTAGGACTTCCAGTTCTATGTTGAATAAAAGTGGTGAGTGTGAACATCCTTGTCTTGTTCCTGACCTTAGGGGAAAAGCTCTGTTTTTCCCAATTGAGTATGATGTTAGCTGTGGGTTTTAAGATTTTATTTATTTGAGAGAGAGAGAGAATGAGAGATAGAGAGCACGAGAGGGAAGAGGGTCAGAGGGAGCAGCAGACTCCCTGCTGAGCAGGGAGCCCGATGCGGGACTCGATCCCGGGACTCCAGGTTCATGACCTGAGCCGAAGGCAGTCGCTTAACCAACTGAGCCACCCAGGCGCCCGTTAGCTGTGGGTTTTTCACATATGGTTTTTATTATGTTGATGAATGTTCCCTCTAAGCCTACTTTGTTGAGGTTTTTCATCATGGATGTTGTACTTTGTCAAATGTTTTTGCATCTATTAAAATAGATGTAGATCATATATTTGTCCTATCTCTTACTGATGTGATTTATCACATTAATTTGCAAATACCGAATCATCCTTGCACCCCAGGAATAAATCCCACCTGACTGTGGAATGATTTTTTTAATGTATTATTGGATTTGATTTGCTAATATTTTATTCAGGATTATCACATCTATGTTCATCAGAGATACTGGCCTGTCTGTGGTTTTGGTACAAGGGTAATGCTGGCCTCATTGAATGAATTTGGAAGTTTTCTTTCCTCTTCTACTTTTTTGGAAAAGTTTGAGAATAAGTATTAACTCTTCTTTAAGTGTTTGATGAATTCACCTGTGAAGCTTCTAGACTTTTGTTTGTTGGGAGTTTTTGGATTACTGATTCAATTTCACTGCTGGTGATCAGTCTGTTCAAATTTTCTATTTCTTCTGTTTCAGTTTTGGTAGGTTTCACATTTCCAGGAATTTATCCATTTTTCCTATATTGTCCAGTCTGTTTCCAGGAATTTATCCATTTTTCCTATATTATAGTTCACACTATTCTCTTATAATCCTTTGCATTTCTGTGGTGTCTGTTGTTACTTCTCCGCTTTCATTTCTGACTTTGAGTCCTTTCTCTCTCTTTTTTTTTTTTTTGATGAGTCTGGCTGAAGGTTTATCAATTTTGTTGATCTTTTCAAAGAACCAGCTCATGGTTTCAATGATCTGTTCTATTGTTTCTTTAGTTTCTGTATCATTTATTTCTGCTCTAATCGTCATTTCCTTCCTTCTGCTGGATTTGGGTGTTTGTTCTCTTTCTAGCTCCCTTAGGAGTAGTGGTAGGTTGTTTGAGCTTTCTCTTGTTTCTTGAAGTAGGCCTGTATTGTTATAAACTTCCCTCTTAGAACTGCTTTTGCTGCATCCCAAAGATTTTGGACCATTGTGTTTTCATTTTCATTTGTCTCCATGTACTTTTTATTTTCCTCTTTGATTTCCTGGCTGACCCAATCATTGTTTTTTTTTACTTCCAAGATTTTATTAAAATTCAAGTTAGTTAACATACAGTGTAGTACTGGTTTCAGCAGAATACAGTGATTCATCACTTACATATAACACCCAGTGCTTATCACAGTGCCCTCCTTAATGCCCATCACCCATATAACCCATCCACTGACCTACCTCCCTTCCAGCAATCCTGTTTGTTCTCTATACTTAAGAGTCTCTTATGGTTTGCTTCCCTCTCTGATTTTTCCTTCCCTTCCCTTACATTCATCTATTTTGTTTCTTAAATTCCAGATGAGTAAAATCATACGGTATTTGTCTTTCTCTGATTGACTTGTTTTGCTTATTATAATACACTCTAGTTCCATCCACATTGTTGCAAATGGAAAGATTTCATTCTTTTTGATGGCTGAGTAATAGTCCATTGTGTGTGTGTCTGTGTGTGTATGTGTATACACACACACCCCCCCCCATCTTTTTTATCCATTCATCCATCAAGGGACATGTGGGCTTTTTCCATAATTTGGCTGTTTTTGGTAGTACTGCTATAAACATTGGGGTGCGTGTGCCCCTTCAAATCAGTATTTTGTATACTTTGGATAAATACCTAGTAGGGCAAATGCTGTGTCATAGGGAGGTTTATATTCTTAATTTTTGAGGAACCTCCATACTGTTTTCCACAGTGACTATACCGGTTTGCGAGGAATATAGTCAAAATTGTAATAACTTTGTGTGGTGACAGAGGATAACTACACTCATCGTGGAGAGCATTTTGTAAAGTATATAATTGTTGAATCACTATGTTGTACATCTGAAACTAATGTAATACTATATGTCAACTACAATTTAAAAAAATTATTTGGTCGAATGTATTACAGTATATCCATGCAATGGAATATTTTTTTAAAAGACTTTATTTTTTGAGAGAGAGTACAAGTTGGGGGGGGGGGCAGACGGAGAAGCAGACACCCCACTGAGCAGGGAGTCCGACATGGGGCATGATCCCAGGACGCCAGGATCATGACCTGAGCTGACGATAGACACTTAACTGACTGAGCCACCCAGGCACCCCATGCAGTGGAATATTATATGGCTATTAAAAAGGCAGAAATAGCTGTGTACATTTTGATATGTAGCTAACTCCAACTTATGTCATTAAGAGAAAAAAAATCTTATAAATTGTTAATTCTAAGTACCTATTAATGTTCATTTGTTATATTGTAAGCTGTTAATATTTAAATTGAAGTGTTTTTATTAAGTTTTTCTTATGTTTCTCTAAGGATAAATTCCAGCCTATGCAATTACATTTTAATTTGCTTACCTGACTGAACGATCATCACTTCCAGTCACAGCCAAAGGTTTTGTAGGATGGATGGCAAGTGCCCAAAGTTCACCTTCACAATGCCCTTGCATAATTAGGAAAGGTTTATTTCTTTCATGTACCACAATTTCAAAAATTTCACTGTCCTGTGTTCCAACTAGAATGTGGTCACCTCGCCAACAAACACTCCTCACAGACAAACCTAATCAAAAGTAAATTGTATTTAGGATAAATGCTATTATGATATAACGCCAATCTGCTAAATCAATTTAATTTTTGTACCTTTTATACCTTAGATGTAAGATAAAAGGAATCTGCAAGTCTTTGATCCACACATTTTCTTCAATTATCCATGTTGTTTGCTATATGGAATGATACATCTACATAGCAAATGATATGATATACCTAATTTCTATGCATCCTTCAAGACATACATTCTTCTTCCTTACTAGACTTCAGTCATAGTCTGACCACTTCTTCAGCCAAAGACTTATAACAACATAGTCTCCACCATGCAAAAAGTAACTATTCAGAAACTACCTTTATAGAATCGTATTATTTTTTCTCTTATAATCTGACTTTTCATGTGTCTACATTTCATTTCTTCCATCTGCTCACAAAATCATTAGAAAGAGAGAGTTCTATTTTTTCTATATATTCCATAGTCCCTTTTGTAACCTCAGGAAAACTAGTGTTTCTGTTTCCTCATCTGTATAATGTGGCCAACATAAAGGTGCCATGGACTTCACAATGTTCTTGTGAGGGCCAAATAAGAAAAAGTGTCAAATTATTTTGCAAACTTTAAGGTACAATAATGCTTAGCAAAACTAATGAAAATAATAAAACAGTTAACATTTACTGGATGATTATTATGTGTCACTTTTAAACATTTTACGTATATTAAATTAGCTCATTTAATCCTATGAGATAGTTATTCTCACCTATGGATGACATTAAATATGTAGCCCAAGGTCACACAGCTAGTAATTGACTGAAATAAGGCTTAAACACAGACCTCTGCAACTTCCAATCCTACCCTATAATACCACACTAGTGAATAGTTTTTTTAATAGTGATTCTGTTTTATTATATCAATTTTTTAAATCCCCAAAGAAGAAAGTATCTCCCAATCGCTGACATTTGGGTGAAGGAAAAACACATCTACATGCATTTAAATCATCCTGAACAAAACTTTTCCCAATCCTCAACATACTTTATTTTCAACAGTTTGCTAAATAGTTACATTTAGCATTCTAATAGTAAAATATTTTTAAAAATCCAAGGTTACCTAAGCAAGCACTTATCACATCTCTAAGTCCCATTTTAATAAGCATTAGATATACAAAAGAATCCTTGTCATAACAGTAAACCTAGACTGTCTTTAGGCAAATTCACCTCTTCAAAAGGAATTCAATTAAATGCACACAGTACAAAGGGGCAAATTTGAGTCTCATTTATATTTACAAAACATATATTTATGTTTACTAAAAGAAATAGACAATCTTTGCTACATTTAGAATTTGCCTAGTAGTGATACATTTGTTTTGTTATTACCTTTGTATCCCTGGTCTGTTTCCCTGAGATCAATCACAGTAATCGGTTTAAAAGTTAAATCCCAAAGACGAATACAGCCATCTCTGCCACCAGTAGCAAAGCCTTCTTCACAAGCATTCATACTAAAAATTCCTGCCTAGCAGAGAAAATAAATTTAACAATATATACTCTTTAAGAAAAATCTACTGTGTGTAGGTAGAAACCCACTTTAAAAGACTCTGGTATGACATCGGAATAAATGGAATAAATAGCAGAAAACACAAATGAAAATCTAGAAATCTCTCTCTCTCTCTCTCGTGTGTGTGTGTGTGTGTGTGTATGAGCACAATATATGACCAATGATACGGGCATAACATAAAGTTAAACCTATACCACGTATAAAAATGAATTATAGACATAAAATTCTAAATGTAAAAAATAAGTAAGTTAGAAAAGAGTCAGAAGAACATTTACATAACTTTGAACTATGAGAGACCTTTTATGCAAGGCAGGTTACCCACAAGCCACAAAGGAAAACAATTTTTCATATGAGAAAAGATATCATAAGCAAAGACAAACAGATTGGGGAAATATCTGCAATGTGTAGGACTGTATAAGGGTTAACATCCCTTATATACAAGTGAATAAAGAAAATCCAACAACAAAGATAACAAAAAAGAGCAAAGGGTAAGAAAAACCAATTAATAGAAAAGGAATTTCAAGTAGCCAATAAATATATGAAATTTCACAAATAGGAAACAAAAGAAGAAGTTACTACTTGGCAGCCAGAAAACAACCCAAAATTTCTAATAGTGGTCACATCCTGTACTGAGGGTATGAGGAAGAAACTGGTATTTTTATATACTAATGAGGAAAATGTGAGTTGCCACAATCTTTGTGGAAAAGAATCTGGTATCTCTGGTCTTCAGACATTTTGCTCAAAGCAAGTCTTGTTCTAAGTGGTTCTTTAATATATTTAATATGTAATATATTATCTATTTAATAGTGGGTCATATTGATACATTTAATAACTTCTCTACTTGAGATCTTACTGCTAATCATGTGGCAGCTCTGCGCTCTCTAGTTCCCTTCTCTATGTAAGGGACCCAACTACTAAAAATCCTTAATCAAAAAACAAAAACAAAACCATTACAAGGTTTTCACAACAGATTTTTTCCCCCTCATTTAATTTCTTATATGAAAATCTCATGAATTACAAAACTTAAATTCCTTTGCCACTCACTTAATGAAAGAATGATATTAAAATTTTAAAGGTATATTTTTTCTAGAATTGTCCCCAAACTTCCCACTGGTAAATTTGCCATAAGAGTACTAGCTTTATTCTAATGTAGTTAACCTAGAATACTTTTAGGTTGAATTTAACAAGCCTTTTATCAACACTACTCTGAGAAAGACACCATACCAGAGCAATGGTTTGAACAAGGTACTAATCAAGCTAATTTAATAAATATCCATGTGTCAAATTGCATAGTTTTTCTTCATAGTAACTGAATTGACTAGAAAGTCTGCTATATTATATATCTTTCATTCTAGGACAAGAAGTAGTTATCTAAAAGTATTTAAAATATGTAAATATACTTACAGTATGGGCTCCTTGTATTGTCCTTATAAGATTGATTCCTTTCCAAACATATATATCCCCATTAAGTGCACCAGAATATGTTAATTCATCCCTTGCACAGGCCAGGCACAAAATTGTTTGAAGGTCACCAGTCTTACCAAAGACCCCTCGTTTTGGGGTCAGAGCATTTCCACATAAACTCCAGAACTAAAAGGTACACAGTATAATCAAATTACCAAAGAATGTTTATAAAATAAAATATTTCTAATACTTTGAAGCTACACTAGAGCAGCAGACTAAGAATTACCTAAGAAATCCCCTTATGAAACATTAGCATTGAAATGTTCACATCCTCATCCTAGTGTCATCAACAGCTAGATTATAGCAGGTAAGTCACTGGTTTCAACCCTTATCTATAAGAATGAACTAGATTATTTTTAAAATAGGCTATGCTTCCCTCCTTTGGTCTCTGAAAAAAATCTACTTGAAACTCAGACAAGTAAAAGAGTTGGTTATGCATTAGCAATGGAAATGAAGATACACCATACACTAATAGGAAGGAGGACCAAACTTAACATTCAATCTTTGATGAAGTAAAGATGGGAAAAAAATGTTGCTCTCACTGATATTTTCAAAGCTGAGCAATTCCTTTACTTGTAAAGTTTAAAAGTAAGAGAGATACTCATTTCGAATAATTTGTTCATTTTTAGGAGAAAACGGGAAGTCAAACATAAATCTTCATTACCAGGGTTTTTATTCTTTTATGGGGATTCAGGTAAATTTTAATAGTTTGCAGAAAGAAATAAACAAAAATGGAACAGGGCAAGGATATACAGAATAGTTCTGCATAAAGAAATTTGGCCCAGAGAATAAACTCAACTTTATAATAAGTAAATTACCACTTAAAGTAACATAATTTGTTAATAATAAAGATTTTACCTCTTTCAGATCTTATTTTAAGACCTAAAGATCTTAAAACCTGAAGCCTCAAAAAACTAAAAATTACGATGCTTATCCATTCAAATAACTAATGAATGCTTTACTCAATGAAACTTTGATTTTTAATTCTAAAACTCCATGATTCCTGTGCACAAGGATAGCTAGTTCTCTTCCTTTCAGCAAATCCCTATTTCAGTCTATTATTTTCATCTAGGTGAGTGATTCTCAACTTTGGCTGCACGTTAGACACACCTGAGGGAAATTATAAAACATGGTATGCCTGGGCCCCCACCAAAATAAACTGAGAGAGAATCTCTGGGGAGTCAAACCCAGGTATCCAAATAATTTTCATGCTCAGAGTAAAAAGCTATTGTTTTATAGTCCAGATCAATGCCATCTAATAGAACTTTCTGTGGTGATGAAAACATTCTCTCTGTACATATACTGATAGAGTAACCACTGGATACATGTGGACCTTAAGCATGTGAAATGTGACTACTGGGATGACTGAAGAAATGATTATATTTTAATTTTAATTAACTTAATTTAAATAGCTACATGTGGCTAGTTGCTACTGTACTGGACAAGGAAGTTCTAAATCATCTTTGGGACTTAGTGTCCTCACACGTACTGCCTGCAAAAAGATCTACCCTACTTTTCATTGACTCTACCAAAAGAAAAGAAATTAACTCATAGTAAAAATAGTTTTTTTAATTAAAAATAGTTTAATTCAGAAGAATAGTTTGTTTAAAACCTGAAAATGGAACTTTCAGTTTCATTTACAATATAAAACAGTAAGATCTGTTTATTAATTTGCCAATAATTTAAGTATTTTATATCAAGTACTACATCAAACATCATCTTGTTCATCACAGATGAAAAAGACAAAAATTTCTACCTTCACAGTCCTTATACTATGTACCTGAAACCTAACCTACAGGCTTTTGCTACTGAATATTTGTTCAAAAAATATTTAATACTATTCATTCTCAAATCAGTACCAGAATATCAAAACCAGAATTGCAGTGGCAGCTAAAGATGCTTTGGAGAAAAACTGGATGGAAGTGAGCATATCAAAGAAAGAATGTGAACACAGAATCTTACTAGGAATTAACTGTTACAAGGAACTGTTAAATCAGATAATGGAAGAAAAACAAGTATTTCCAATCTGCACCAGGGATTTAACAGTAACTGTAAACATAAGAATGAATATCACCACTGACTATATGGTTTCAAAACCCGAACTATAATTGTAAAACAAAACCCAGAGCTTTCATAAGCAAAATAAACTGGGGCTACCAAAGGCTAAGGTCAAATCAGAGAGTAAATATAGAGGAAAAGACAACACTTTCAGAAAGTTGACCATGTGTAGGACCTATGACAAGCACTTGAATAAATACTGCCTTATTTAATCCACTTTATAAGCCACAATTCTAAGATGTGAAAGAAGCTCAACGAGGCTACATGACTCATCCCCGGTCAAACAGTGCTAAGTGTAAGTGGTAAAGCCAACTCTTCCCATGCTGCTTCTGCCACACCATCCTATCTCTGTGAAAGAAACCTCTTACTTTTCTTGGTTTCTGATGCTCACATTTTACTCTGTAAGTGAAACATGAGAAGACAAGATGAACACAGTAAAGCCTACTTCACAAGACTATAAATCCCTTTATGAATACTGTTTTATTCATTCCCTACTCATACCTATATCCCTTACAGTGCCTAACACATTATAATGACACAATAAATATCTGTTACGTTGAACATCAGAATGTTAAAAATGTTGACATTTAAAAAATAAGTACTGTCAAAATCCTAAGACTACCCTATGCTGTAAATAGTGTGGTATGTACTTGGCAGCAGAGAGTAAGTATACGTGACTATTATAAAACAAGACCCTTCTAGTACCTTGATATGTTTTACACCACAGCTGACAAGTTTATTTGGCTGGTACAAATCCCAAGAGATATCAAATATCTGCAAACAAAGCAGATTCATGGTTAAAATACTTATTTTCAGAATCATTTAAGAATCCATCCAAATGACCAAAAACCCCAAAACCCTACCTATCATAAAACAATATTCCTCACTAAATAGTAATGAGAATTCCACACTTCACAATCTTATGAGAAATATGTAAATGATATGAACAAAAACTAGTTCTTAGCTTCTATGAACTTTACAAAACTAGTGAAGTGAAAATTAACACCTCTATTTTTAATTTTTTAAAAAATTTGGTCCATAAGTAACAAGAATAGTTCAACAGAACTAGGGCATGAGGCAGGCACCTACATAATTTTTACAGAGACAAGATACTGAATGGAATGTACATTTAACACTTATACAGCTAGAAATAGAGAACTTTAAGTAATTAAAATAGAGTACGTTTTTATAGCTTTCCATCATACAGAACTACTTATATAAATAATCACAATATCTACTTCAAAGTATAAATTCTGCTTTTATTTTTTAGCTTTGTTGTTTATGGGTCAAATAAAACTAACCTATACTTAAGTTCTGGAGATCCCAGGCTTTCTTGTCTAAAACTCCCAAAACTCTAAATACATACAAACCATTTTCGTTATAAGAGCAAACAATAAAAAACCCAGCTGAAATAAAATATACATTAGAATCATGCACTTTAATAAAAGAAAAACTAACACTTGAAAAATAATTTCATAGAAGAAAAAAATCATTGTTAGTTTTTACCATGTTTCTTTGACACCTACCTGCATAATCACCTAAGATGCTTATTACCTTTAAATATGTACAAAATTATTCTCTTCAGTGATAATAAAGAATATATCTTATAAATTAATTTTTAACAACTCACCATGACACAGATTATATGAAAACCGTATTGTGCAACTTTAAAATACTAACCACCAAAATAAAAATTCTGACAGTACCATTTTTCATAATAATTTACTAAATCCAAAGTGTGAAATGCTTTGATCTAAGTCAGAATACACAATTGTCTAACAAATATACCTAACACTTTAATTATCAAAATTGTGTTTGTGAGTGTGTAACAGGCCCCTTTGAGAATCTGCTAAAAGACAAGTGTATTTACCAAAATGCAAATACACACAAAATTTTCTATATAACTTTTATAGATTCAGAGATTCCACTCCCCCCACCCAGAATTAATGACTACATCTCCTGTGCTGGTTCAGATTAGAATTTTACTACACACAAAAAAAATGAGAGATTTTTAAGGGTTTATGATTAAGTTTTTGATGTACATTTATAAAAGTAGTATAATATTTAATTAAAAAGCTGACTACAAAGTATTTTCTATATTAACTTAAACAGCTTAGAATAAGGAATATACTTTTAATAAGTTTCCAAAGTAAAAAATGTTAGGTCTCTGAAATTTTTTAATAATATATAATTTCAAATTCACACACAATATGTTTCACTTAAATTACGATATGTACATAATAAACCAGTGATAAACAAAACTACATAGACCCTAGGCATGAGCCGTTCAATTTTTAAATGGAGGTCTGAATACCTTAAAATTCATCACTTTTGCTGAAGCAAACAACGGTTAAAAGTTTTGTGCTAACACTTCACATACTGAGTCATATTTTTGAGTACTACAATATATATACAGTTCTAAAATTTTATGAGTATTTGCAATTGTACTTTAAATTTTTAATTACATATGAACTATCTAGCAATAACAAAGCATGGAAACATAGAATCCCCTGGCTCTCCTCTTTTTCCCATCCAATACCCAGTAGAAACCCCAAAGAATACTTACTCTATCTGTGTGACCAGGGGCCATAGATAACATTTTTCCCCTCTTCCAATCCCAAACACAAACTGCATTCTTTGAATCAAGTCCAACTGAAACCAAGCGCTGAATTATATCCAAGAAGTCCATGAGGGAATAAAAAGGCAAACAAATCAAAAAGGAACCAAATTATAAAAGGCAAACAAATTATACTCATGGGTATTATAAACTTACACATCAAAACTTACACATTTATATTATATAGACTTGAGAAAAGCTGGATGTTCATCTTGTTAATATTCACATACATGTAGTTCTGCACAAGAAGGAAAAGAGAGACTTCCATTCTAACAGTAGGACTGACAAAATACCCTAAACATCTCTCCTCCTAAAAACTAAAAATGCTGGATAAAATGTAAGAACATCTTTTTAAATGCACTGCTGAGTTATGTCAAGGAATTATGAAATCTGGAACAAAAACAAAGAGATTTCAGACAGGAATCCTGGAGGGTAAGAGAGCTCCCACAACCACTTTATTCTAAAGGTACCAGTTAGCTCTTGGTAAGCCTGGTTTTTGTTCTATAGGCTGGACAAAAATAGGAGATAAAGTTTAGGGCCAGTCCAAGGTGTAGATTTGAACTTCAGACTTCTGACTAAAGCAGTGAACTCCTCAGAATAAGGAAAAACAAGAAACCATTCCTTTAAAAAAAAAGGGGGGGTGTGGCAATGCATGAAGGGGAAGACAATCCTCCCTGAAAATTGATAGTCAAAAGCAGCTTTCACACGGTCAAAGGGCCTAACTCCACATTAATTATGAACCCCTCAAGTGGAAAATTTCAGAGTGGTCCTGAGGGTTTTAGTCTTCAGGCATTTTCAACAGTATAGCACAAATATAAATCCTACCTGGAAAACTAACACTTCAATCCATCCCTCAAAGAATTCCTACAGGTAGCAATTCAATAAACATAAAAATAAACACCCCCAACCACCATAACCATAGGAAGTAAGGGACTATGAGTAAGAATCAGCAAGACAAATAGCAAAATCAGTTCTAGAAAACATCAGACATTGGAATTATGAGGGGAAGAGAGAAATAAAATTAAGTTTTCAAAGTATCTTCATACGAGCAAAGAATAGGAGACTGTAAAAAGTATTCAAGCAGATCTGAAGAAGCAAATGGAATTTCTAGAAATGAAAAATAAATAAAATTTAAAACACAGTGGAAAAGTTAAATAGGCAATTAGAGGGAGATGAAGATACAGAGTTAAGAAGAGGAGACAGTGAGATGGAAAGTGTGAGAGGGGTTAAGGAACACAAAATATGGACTTTCAGCCATGAAGGAGTATCAGGTCCGAACTTGCCCCCATGATAAACAACCAGAAAACTATAAAATGTACGAAACAAATGCTTTCAGACATTCATAACAGGAAGTGAAGCATTGTGAGCTCTGAAAGAGGGAGAAACAAACAAGGTGCAGGTACTTGCCCCAGCCTTCATCTAGGGGACAATTTGCAGATTACAGCTTAGAAAGGTAGAATCCAAACAGAGCCCAGCAGACTTGCTGATTTGAGAAGACAGAGCCTGGACTTCAGAGAGGTCAAGATGGCTAGAATTTGCAGAGCAGAGAAAGAGCTCCAGAAAATTTGTTTATGGGTCCCCTTGAGAACACCAATCTTTGCATGCTTAGGGTGAAATCCATGAGGCCATGCAAAGAACAAATTCTGGAGGAAAAAAAAAAAAAGCAATTACTGGGGAGCTGAAGCCAAAAAATTCCCAGAGATCACAAAGGGTCAAGATCCCTTGCGTTCCCAATAACCAGAATGTAGATATCTCTTTGAACTCACTAGGTATTCAATGGGGACCCCAGAAGGGTCACAACTTAGTGGTAAAATTAAACCAATAGTTCTAGAGGAAGAGCTACTTTAGCCTTGTCCCCCAAAAGCATGAAAGCAAGCTTTCACAAGGACCAAACTGATCCACAAGGAACTTAACTACCTGCCAGAACAATGTCCAAAATACTTTAAAGGAATACAACAAAATCTAGAATTCAGAATAATACACAATGTCCAGCATCCAATAAAAAATTATTGGACATGTGAACAAAGAGGAAAATGTGACAAATAATCAGGAGAAAAATCAGTTAATAGAAACAGACCTAAGAACCACAGAAATTATTAAAATTGAGACATTAGCTATTAAAATGAAAATGTTCAAGATGCTCAAGAATTATTTAAGATTTTATTTTTAAGTAATCTCTACACCCAAAGTGGGGCTCAAACCCAAAGCCCCAAGATCAAGAGTTGCATGCTCCACTGACTGAGCCAGCCGGGAGCCTTACTCAGGAATTATTTTAGAGCAGAGGCTGCTGGGAAGATGGTGGAGTAGGACGTCCCTGGGCTAACATTTTGCTGCATGGCCGCCTAGAGAGCACCCACATCAGCATAAATAACCCAGAAAGCAGCCCGAAAACTGGCAGAACAGACTCTCTGCAGCCTGGCATAGACAAGAGAACACAGCAAAGCAGATCTACCCCCTCCGATCGCTTTTGGCAAGATCCTGTCAAAGCGGTGCCACAAGCCTGGCAGTGTGTGCACTGCCCAGACAAGGGTCAGCACCACTCCAAAGTGAGTCCTACCCCAGGGAGAGGGAAGATAACCACACACCCATCTGATTGTGACCCCAGCAGTGGGCTGGGGGCAGGCAGTGGGTCTGACTGCACCCACCAACAAAAGCTTCTCCGGAGACAACACAGGGACAATGCCTGCATTTGGTGCTACTGCATCTCTGGCAAATGCCTGGTCTGACTCAACTCAAGCCCAAGGCAGCCCCAGAGCAGTCCACTAACACCATGGGCACCAGACTCTACCCACAACAGGCAGAGAGCCATCGCAGACAACAGGACTGAAGGCAAACACATCCTAGCCACAACGGTAGGACACCCCTGGAGCAACACACATAGGAGACATCCCCTGAAGCACCAGGTTCTGGGGAACAGACATTGCATTGCAGGACCTCGTCTTCATAAAGCCACTACTTTCAAGTGCAGGAGACGCAGCTGACTTTCCTAACACAGAAAAACACAACGCAAAAGACAGAATGAGGAGACAGAGGAATATGCCCCAAATCAAAGAACAGGACAAAATCAGAGCAGGAGACCTAAGCAAAACGGAGGTAATATGTCTGATAGCAAATTTAAAGTAACGCTCATAAAGATACTCACTAGAATTGAGGAAGGACTGCAGGACCTCCATGAGACCCTCCACCAAGAGATAGAAGACATAAAAAAGAACCAATTAAAGCTATTAGACTCACTAAATGGAAATAAAAATAGGCCATCTGGAATAAATAGCAAGAGGAAGTAGAAGAAAGGATCAGCCACCTGGAGGACAGAGTCATGGAAAGCAATCAAGCCGAGCAGATGAGAGGGGGAAAAATATGCAAAATGAAAATAGACCCAGGGAACTCAGCAACACTGTCAGGCATAACAATCGCATGATAGGGATCCCAGAAGGAGAAGCGTGAGAAAAGGGCGCAGAAGATTTGTCTGAAGAAATAATAGCTGAAAACTTCCTGAATTTGGGGAAGGAAAGAGAAATCCAGATCCAGGAGGCACAGAGAGCCCCCAACACAACCAACCCAAAGAGGTCTGCACCAAGACACAAAGTAAATAAGACGGCCAAAAGTAGTGATAAAGGGAGAATTTTAAAAGCAGCAAGAGAAAGGAAAGCAGGTACATACAAGGGAAATCCCATACGGCTATCAGTGGGTTTTTCAGCAGAAACTCTGCAGGCCAGAAGAAAGTGGCATGATAAATTCCAACCGCTAAAAGGAAAAAATCTACAGCCAAGAATACTCTATCCAGCAAGGCTTTCATTTAGAATAGAGGGAGAGATCAAGTCTCCCAGAAAAACAAAAATTAAAAGCAAAACCAGCCACATCCCTGTCACCCATGATGCCATCGGCCTGTGGGTCTCAAATTCACAGTCCAGCCGCCCTCCTGCCCGAGTCAGCATGCACGGCCTGCCACCTGCTAAATGCCAAGTCAACATGCCTTCACCTCAGATTGCCAAGGGCTCAAACTGACACTCTTCCCCTCAAATTTCAGCCCCTGTGCTCAAGTTTGTGCACAAAAGTGGGAATAATTATAACAGCAGAATGAAGCAACCCAAACATCTATTTCTGTGGAATATAGAGTGGATAAAAGGAGTGTGCTAGGCTGAGAACATCTCCAAAAAGCACATCAAAGAACAATACATACAACATGATTCTGGTTAAAAAAAAAAAAGAAAAAGAAAAAAACTTGGGAAGAATAAAACAAGATGAAACCAGAGAGGGAGACAAACCATAAGAGACTTCTTAAGCATAGGAAAGAAACTGAGGCTTGCTGGAGGGGAGGTGGGGGGGCGGATGGGGTAACTGGGTGGTGGGCACGAAGGAGGGCATGTGATGGAATGAGCACTGGGTGTTGTATGCAACTGATGAATCACTGAACTCTACCTCTGAAACTAATACACTATATTGTTAATTGAACTTAAAATTTAAAAAAAGGAAACTCCCCAAAAAGATTTTAAAACATACAAGGAATAAAATGAGAAATAAAAGATACAAAAGAACATGTAGAACTTGTAAAAATGTTAAGTTATGTGAAATAAAAATTCACTCCATAGGATTAATAGCAGCTTAGAGCATTCAGAAAAGATACGAGTCTGTTGTCTTTCTCCCTCTGGTCCTCCCCTGCTCGCACTTTCCAGTCTCTCTCTTTCTCTCTCTCTCTCAAATACGTAAAATCTTTAAAATGCTGAGGGGCAATAAGGTAACATAGAATAGTACACCTAGCAAAATTATCTTTTGAGAATCGGGTCAAAATAATGTTTTTCAAGTAAACAGAAGGTGAGAAAATACACCATTGACAAACCTGCACTAGAAGATACGATAATGGAAATTTCTTCAGGCAGACAGAAATGATACACTTGTGAATGAAGAATGCCCAAATGGCAAATATGTAAATAAGGCTTTTCTTGTTTTTAATATTCTTTTAAAACTGTTTAAAGCAAAAATAAGTTATGAAATTTACAAAATATGTGTAAGTAAAATGAATAATAGCACAGTAAACAGGAGAAAGGAAACAGTATAATACATATATTTTTCCACATTCTTTCCAAGTGCATATGAGCTTCATGAAGATCACAAAATAAGCCTAAATAAATTTAAAAAATCAAAATACAGACTACGTTGTCTGACAAAAACAAATTAGAATAACAGGAAGTTGCACAGAAAATCCTCCAAATGGGTAGAAATTAATAATACACTTCTAAGTAACTGAAGGGTTAAAGAAATCATAAAGATCAGCCCACAACACATAATTTGAAAAGCACTGGTTTAGAAGCAGGGGTCAGCAAATTACAACCCTCAGGCCAAATCCTGCCTGCACCCTGTGTTTGTAAATAAGATTATATTGGAGCACAGCTGTACCCATTCTTTTACAAGCTGTCTGTGACTGCTTTCCCACTACAATGCAGAGCTGAGTAGTTGAGCCAGAGACAGTATGGTCTTCAAAGCTTAAATATTTCCTGACTTGTTACAGAAAGTTTACTAATCTCTGATTGAAAGCATAGTCACTGGTACCAGATTGCCTAGGTTTGAACACTAGCTCCATTTCTCACTAACTGGATTACTTTTAGCAGTTATGCAGCCTCTCTGTAGCTTAGTTTCCTCACATATTAAGTGGGGATAATAAAAGTGTTTCATAGGGTTAACATGAAAATCAATATATATATGAGTTACTATATGATTAATGTTATATAAACGTTTGCTATCATTATTAGTTTACCATAACCTTAATTAGCTTTAAGAACCTATGCCCTCATGGCATCTGGGTGGCTCAGTTGAGTGTCTTAACTCTTGGTTTCAGCTCAGGTCATGATCTCATGGGTTGTGAGATCGAACCCTGAGTTGGGCTCCATGCTCAGCAGAGAGTCAGCTTGAAGATTATCTCCCTCTGCCCCTCCTCCCACTCACACACAGGCATGCGCGCGCACGCGCACACACACGCTCTTTCTCTCAAATAATTAAATCTTTTAAAAAAGAGAGAAAGAAAAGAACCTACGCCCTCTTCCTGTCCGAATGAGAAATGCCATCTAGTACCCAGTTAGAAACAGATTTCTGCAAAGTAGAATTACTATTTAAATCCTCAAATGGGTGGGAAGAATGGCTCCCATAAAAAGCTACAGTATATACGTAGTATATATGGCTCTCCATCAAATCATGCCGGCAGAAATCTCAAGGGAACAAGAGGAGAGAGGATTTGCTTTCTTGAGAGTCTTTAATAGTTGGGAACTATAAGGTATCAGTATCTAGCTAAGAGGGGCGCCTGGGTGGCTTAGTGGTTAAGCATCTGCCTTTGGCTCAGGTCATGACCCCAGGGTCCTGGGATCTTGCCCCGCACTGGGCTTCCTGCTCTGCGGGAAGCCTAATTGTGTTCCCTCTCTCGCTGTGTCTCTGTCAAATAAACAAATAAAATCTTAGGAAAAAAGAGAGGCCTTTACCTACTGTGTTGAGATTAAAAATTTCACAAGTATCAAGTGAGGGACAGTTAGAGGGGCACTGTCCTTTCTCTCTGACTTGGCTCATCATATACACAGAGCAAACCACAGTTGGTCAAAAGCTTTAAGACTCCATGTATCTCCATAGAACCTCCAAACATCCAGCTCAGTATAGGCAGTAACAAAAGAGATCTGGGAGCACTTCCTCTGTAGCCCTAATAAACTTACATAGCCAAAATCAACCTCCCTCAGCATAGATTAAGCAACAGCAGAGAGGATAAGGTAGAAATAACCAAGCCAATACTACTTCCTCTCCTAGCTTTCTGTCATTTTTTCCTTAATCACTTTTTCTCACATTTAACCCAGCCTATGTAGATGAGGAAGAAGATTAGGTCTTCCAGTAAAAGTGATGCTTTAGGGGTGCCTGGGTGGCTCAGTCAGTTGGGCATGGGGCACTCCTCCCCCTCCCTGCCCCATGAGCGCTCTTTCTCTCTCAAATAAATAAAAATAATTTTAATTAATGCTTTAAAACTGTATCTTGGAAGACTGAGGAAGATCTGGGTAGAAAAGTACAAGAAAGTGTTTCAGATCAGAGGACACCAAGATTAGAGAGATCATGGTGCTGTCAGGAAAAAGCCTAATTCAGGGTGGCTGAGGGGAGGAGTGCCACCTGGAAAGTGGCAGGAGACAAAATTGGAAAGGTAGACCAGAGCCAGAGAAAGAATAAACTTTTTGTTTTAATAGAGTTGGACAAAGAGAGATTCACTTTTCAATGTGTAATATATGGTACAACTGTAAGACATTTAAGGGAGGGGGTATCTAGAGTTAAGGAGAGAAGCTGGGGCAACTGTTAGCTGACGTGGGCGTTAAAATCATGGCTCTAAATGATCACCTAGAGAGAATAAGTAAAAAGAAAAGAAGGCTACAGACTCCTAAAGAACACTGACATTTCAGAAGCAAACAGAAGGAAAAGCTAAAGTCAGAGAGGGAGAAAGAAAGCCAGATAAAGAAACCTCTATCCATCTTCCCAAATTCCTCCTTGATCTTAGTCCCAAACAAAATCTTGGTTCTGCCCATTAATTGAATTGGAAATATTTATTAAAAAGTTCTAGCACACTAAATACTCAAATAAGAAAAATATCCCAATAGACACAACCAGATGATCCCGTAAGTTCCTGCAACTGTGAAACATATTCAAATAAGGAACAATTATACTCAAAAGATTTTAGTAGGGGGGGTCCCTGTGATCTGTGTTCATTACGTAAGAACTAATTGTCATAATGTTACAAAGTAAAGTCACAAATTTTGCAAAAGATGCAGGGCTTAAGGGAGCAAATACTGGTAAAATCATAAATAAAGCCATCAGAAATTAGGACCTGGCAAAGAAATAGAAAAAGACTCAAGAATAATACATCAGGCACTTGAGATATGTCCTGATATCAAGAGATTGCTAAAAAGGCACTTGAAAAAACCAGTGAACTCCCCTAATATTTTTACAAAATTTACTCTCTTCATAATCATGTGCCAACAGTCAAAGGTAAACTAAAGCATTTTATTTTGTAACTGAGAAAATTAGGTTAAAAAAAATTAACACTATTCTTATTTATTTTGCAAATCACCAGAGCTATAACTATAGCTTAGATTTTAATGAGAAATGTTTTTATAACATATTGTTGTATTTTCAAGACAAAGTACCACTCAAATTTTCCTTCTTCCCACTAAGAAATCTGAGTCCCTGTTTGGTGTGCATATGTAGACCTTTCAGGTCCTAATTAATTTTCTCAATAAGGCAAACTTCTGGTATTCGAGTGGATATTCAGTCCATTTAGAAGAAAGCCTCTGGGAAAATAACATTCAGCATTATTACCAACAGGGAAACTCATTCATTGGATAAATCTTAACAGAGCCCTTATAGTTTCAAATCTAGTAGAAATGCAAAAATCATACAATATTTCCCAGATGATATCTCATAAACAGTTTACAGATATTAGTGAATAGATATGTTCTCAAATATATTTTTTAACTAAAGCATTTTCTCATTAATATAATTTCAGAGATACTCTTAACTTAATCTTCAATTAGCAGCAGTTCCTTATAAGCTTTAACTACATTTAAGATGGATGAATTCCTTCTGAAATATAAATCACTACCTCCTAAGTTCCACGTTTGGGAGGCAGGAGAGTACTGCGGTTAAAAAACACGAGCTTTGGAGTGTGACTGACCTGGGTTTCCGCTCTGGCTCCATTTACTAGCTGTGTAACCTGGGGCAAGTTATTTAACCTCTCTAAGTCTCAGTTTCTTTATCTGTAAAATAGAGATAATAATAGTATCTATTTCATAGGGTTGTTGTGAGGATTAAATAAGATAAGGTAAGCTTAGCACAATGCTTGGTACTTAGTATGTGCTCAATAACTTTTAGCTGTTATGTTTTTTTATAAGCTTAAATTTTTAAGTAACACTTTTTCATGAAAATCTGTGATAATAAAATACACGTACCCAAGGCTTTTCTTATAAAGTACTTAAAATAAGCAAAAATAAAGGCCTTTCAACTAGGAAAAGCTATGGGCATGACTTCCTTGTCTGTATGAAAGAAGTTCCTCAAAAATGGAATATATTACATTCAGAAAGAGCAATTTCAAAATTAGGAAGAAAACATCTGTGTTTAAAGTATACAGAAGCTTATTACAGTTAATACATCTTGGACTTCATAACACTTCTGGTAAATGATTTAAAAAAAAAACTGTGGAGGTTTGTTTCATAAAATTTACTCTCCTGTGAGGTAGGTAAAGAGTATTAATCTCTTCCTTTAAAAAAAAGAAAATAGGGGCGCCTGGGTGGCTCAGTCATTAAGCACCTGTCTTCGGCTCAGGTCATGATTCCAGGGTCCTGGGATCGAGCCCCGCATCAGGCTCCCTGCTCCGCGGGAAGCCTGCTTCTTCCTCTCCCACTCCCCCTGCTTGTGTTCCTGCTCTCACTCTCTCTCTCTGTCAAATAAATAAAATCTTTTCTAAAAAAAAGAAAATAAAATTGATATGAGGACAGTAAGGGACTTGAAAAACAACAGCAAAAATGGGACATGAATTAAGGTTCTACAATTGCCAATCACTGCTACATAGTGATTAAACCTAGAAGCACATTTTTCCCCAAATGAAAGGTTCCAGTTACGTCTTTAAAGATCTCTTACCAGACTCTTAAGTCATATTAATCTATGCTCTCAAATAAACTATTCCTCAGAGTTATAAAATATCTACTTATCATTTTCAAGGGAACACAACACAATGTAATGCTTCTGTAAAATCTCAATCTAAAATTAATTTTATGAACTGAAAGCAGGTAACTAAAATTTTTCTAAAAATTAAAATGATTTTTAAAGTCTAATTTTAACATAAAAATTTAAAGACTATAAATTAACCACATCTGCAAAATTCAACTTCTTACTACTTCTTAAATATGTGTTAGGTATAACAAGTTCCATGACAGCACCACAAAAAAGTTCTTGGCATGTTTAATTTTTTTTAACAATCATTAACTAGAAGTAGATAATAATTTGGGAACTGATAAGTAAATGGAATGATAATTATATCCTTTGTTTTCAACTTTGATTTTGTATAAAAATAGCTATTATAGGAGCTGTCTCTATTTTCAATAAAAAGTGTAATTTTAACAGAAACCTTTGAAATAACTGAAAATTAAAATGTATACAGCTCTACTTTGAGAAACCTAGTTTTCCTAAGATGTCTCCCATCTGTCTTCTCAATGTACACTACCTGGAAAAGAGTTATTTATATGTAAAATTTTCTAGGACAACCAGGTAATATTCTACTGAGTCAGAATCTCTTTAACTTTCATAATAGCATTAATTAAAAAGTTCCTGATACATGAAATAAAGACTCCTTATTGTTCTTATTTTTCTTATGTTCATTAACTATCCACCCAACCTACCTACCTCTACCTTGAACAAACAGGTACTTTTCATCTACTGCTTTCCAATTTAATATTTATAGATATAAAATCATTTCTTATGGTACACATTTTTAAGATATAGTTAGGAAAAGAGAAAAAATATTACATACCTGTCCATCTAAGTCGAATGCTAAACAGGCTATACCATGTGTATGAACATCCTTTAGAACTGATATGGTCTGCACAGTGTATGAATCCCAAACACAGATATAAGGCTCTTTCCCAACTTGTCCTGTTGCTACTAATACTCGTTCAGGATGCAATGCAAGGCTGCAAAATAAATAAACAAATAAATTGACTTAAAATTGCTTATAGCGCTTTTATAATATTTGATATATGTAAACTTTATATATACCAAAGCAACAATTAGATGTTATCCATTTAAAGTAATATGGATTTAAAATAACTTCTACAGGGGCTCCTGGGTGGCTCAGTCGTTAAGTGTCTGTCTGCCTCCAGCTCGGGTCATGATCCCAGGGTCCTGGGATTGAGCCCTGCATTGGGCTCTCTGCTCAGCAGGAAGCCTGCTTCTCCCTCTCCCTCTCCCACTTCCCCTGCTTGTGTTCCCTCTCTCGCTGTGTCTCTGTCAAATAAATAAATAAAGTCTTAAAAAAAAATAACTTCTACAAAAATCCATGCTAAGAGTTATTACTTGACTAGTATATGTATGTGATAAGCAGTTTGATGACAGACTTCATAATCTCTGTAATATGATACAGTGTGTGTAAACTTTGCAAGAAAAGAATTCTCACAAGGGATCAACTGCACCACAGCAACAAATTAGTAGCAACCTTACCACATGCCATTTTCCCATTTGGTATTCATCTGTTTTTAAGCCCTCTCTCCCATTTTACTCTTTTATTGGGTAGCGTTAGACCAAATCTTAGTGTCCAAAAATAGTATTTAGCAGCACTCCTATGATAATACTTTAATTACAAATCCCATTCTCAATTGAAGTAAAATTGGTATGTAACATATAAGTTTCAGGTATACAATATTATAATTAAATATCTGTATTAATCTCAAAATGATCACCTCCAAAAGTCTGGTTACCATTTATCACCATACAATTGACTTCCTTCACCCATTTCACCCACCCCTCAACCACCTACCCTTGTAGTAACCCTTGTAGTACCACCACTACCCTTGTGGTAACCACCAATCTGTTTTCTGTGTATGAGTTCATTTTTGTTTTATTTGTTCTGTTTTTTCAAATTCACATATGACTGAGATATTTTTTATCTTCTCCTTCTGACTTAGTTCACTTAATACCTTCAAGGTCCATCCATGTTGTTGCCATCTGATTTCACTATTTTATGGCTGAGTAGTAGTCCATTGTGTGTATATAACACACCTTCTTTACCCATTCATCCACTGGTGCACATTTAGATTGTTTCCATATCGTGGCTATTGTAAATGATGCTATAATTAACAACAGGATGCATATATCTTTTCGCAGTAATGTTTTCATGTTTAGATAAATGCCCAGAAGTGGAACTGCTGGATAGTATGGCAGTTCTTTTGTCAACTTTTTAAGGAATAGCCACAGTGTTTTACATAGCAGATGCACTAATTTACATTTCCAGGGTTTTATTCACAAGTGTTCCCATTTCTCCACATCTTCTCCAACACTTATTTTTTCTTGTCTTTTTGATGATAGCCAATCTACCCTTGTGAGGTGGCATCTCACTGTGGTTTTGATTTGCATTTTCCTAATAATTAGTGATGTTGAACATCTTTTCATGTGCCTGTTGGCCACTGATTTATCTTCTTTGGAAAAATGTTTATGCAGATCCTCTGCTCATTTTTTAAATTAGATTTTTTGTTAAGTTTTATGAGTTCTTTATATAGTTTGAATATTAATCCCTTGCCAAATATGTAATTTTGGCAATTATCTCCTCCCATTCAGTAGGTTGCCTTTTCCTTTTGATGATGGTTTCTTTCACCATGCAGAAGCTTTTTAGTTTGATATAGTTCAATTTGCTTACTATTGCTTTGGTTTCCCTTGCCTTTGAAGTCAGATCCACAACTACATTGCTATGACTGATGTCAAGGAGCTTACCTCCTGTTTTCTTTTAGGAGTTTTATTGTTTCAGGTTTTACATTAAAGTTTTTAATCCATTTTCAGTTGATTTTTGTGTACAGTATAAGACAGTGGTCAAGTTTCATTCTTTGCATGTGGCTGTCCAGTTTTCCCAACACCATTTATTAAAGATACTGTCCTTCCTCCATTTTATGTTCTTGGCTTCTCTGTCATAAATTAATTGTCCATTTATGTGTAGATTTATTCCTGGGCTCTCAATTCTGTTTCATTGATCTATGTGTCTGTTTTTTGGTTTTCTTTTTAAAGATTTTATTTATTTATTTGACAGAGAGAGACACAGAGAGAGAGGGAACACAAGCAGGGGGAGTGGGAGAGGGAGAAGCAGGCTCCCCACGGAGCAGGGAGCCTGATGGCGGGGCTCGACCCTGGGACCCTGGGATCATGACCCAAGCCGAAGGCAGATGCTTAATGACTGAGCCACCCAGGTGCCCCTATGTGTCTGTTTTTATCCCAATACCATATAGTTTTGGTTACTATAAAACAAATTGCATTTCAAGAAACAGAAAAGTCACCCATAGTTCACAGAAAATAATCTGAGTCTTTAAAAACAAGACAAAGACCTAACAGCTGGTAATGGTTTATGTACATCAGAAGGCAGGGAGTGAATATAAATTTCTCCATAAATTTTTCTACAAGTAGATTTAGATTATGAGATTCACCTTTGGGAGGAAAAAAATCACTCCTGGCATCAGAGTGAAGGATGAATTCAAAGTGAGAAAAGTTAGGAGCATATTAAGACACAATCAGTTGGGGACTCCTGGATGGCTCAGTCGGTTAAGCATCTGCCTTTGGCTCAGGTCATGATCCCAGGGTCCTGGGATCAAGTCCTACATCAGGCTCCTTGCTCAGCAGGGAGCCTGCTTCTCCCTCTGCCTGCCACTCCCCCTGCTTGCTCAGTCTCTCTCTCAATCTCTCTCTCTCTGACAAATAAATAAAATCTTAAAAAAAAAAAAAAGAATCAACTGATTGGATGTAGTGAGTAAGGGAAAGGGAAGGGTCTAAGATGACTCTAGGATTTCTGGCTTGGGCATCTGAATGGCTTAGATGGTATTCATCAAGTCAGGGAATACTAAATGAGTAACCAGTGGGAGGGAAGATAAGTGGGAATGGAAGGTCGGTTCAACATATAAAAACAAACCAATATAATATATTGAGAATAAAGGTCAATCCTAAAAATAAAGCAATAAATAAAGGTTAAAAAAAAAAACCCACATACTTTCATCTCGACAGAAGATGCATATGACAAAAATCCAACCTCTTTTGTAATAAAAATACACAACTATGAATTAAAGAGAACGTTCTCAATCTGATAAAGGACATCTGTGAAAACCCACAGCTGTTACCACATTTAATGGTGAAAGCCTGAAAGTTTCCCCTTTAAGTATAGGAACAAAACAAGGATGTCAGCTTTTGTCACTTCCATCCAACACAGTACTGGATATTTTAGCCAGGACAATTAGGCAAGAAAAAGAAACAAAAGGGAGAAGTAAAACTATCTCTACTTGCAGATGACATCTTGTATACAGGAAATCCTAAGGAATCACAAACAATAATAAAATAAATCCCAAGTAAAACTAATAAATGAGTTCCGCAATGTGGTAGGATACAGATCAGTCAGTTATATTTCTGTACACTAGCAATGAACAATCTGAAAATTACATCAAGAAAACAATTTCACTTATATTAGCATAAAAAAGAAGAAAACACTTAGGAATAAACTTAACAAAAAAGTACAGGACTTGTACACAGAAAAGTACAAAACACCATTAAACAAAATTTAAAAGATCTAAATAAATGGAAAGATATATCATATTCCAAGCCTGTGATATAGTTAAAATGGCAATACTTCCTAAATTGATCTAGAGTTAAAACCAATCCATGCCAAAATACCAGTTGCTTGTCTTGAAGACATTCACAAGCTGATTCAAAAACTGAGAATAGCTAAAACAATCTTGAAAAAGAACAAAATTGGAAGATTCAGACTTCCAATTTCAAAACTTACTAACTTACTATAAAACTAGAGTAATCAACACAGCATGGTACTGGCATAACAGAGGTGCAGATTGTGAAACAAAACTGAAGAGTCCAAATATAAATCAGTACATTCATGGTCAATTGACTTCCATGAAGGATGGTGCCAAGATAATTCAAAGGAAGAAGATGGTGCTAGGACACCTGAATATTCACAATGCAAAGCAAAGAATCTGGACCCATACCTTAAACCATATACAAAAATCAATTCAAAATGTGAGAGCTAAAATAATAAAATTCTTAGAAGAAAACACAGGCATAAATCTTACTGACCTCAGATAAAATAAGGGTTTCTTAGATAGAAGTGACAAAAGAAAAAATAAAATGGGCTTCATCAAAATTAAAGAAAAATTTTTAAGAAGATATTTATTTATTTGAGAGAGAGAGAGAGAACGACCAAGAGAGCACAAGCAGGGGGAGCAGCAGAGGGACAGGGAGAAGCCCTGCTGAGCAGGGGGTGATGCAGGGCTTGATCCCAGGACCCTGGGACCATGACCCAAACAGAAGGCAAACACTTAACTGACTGAGCCACCCAGATGCCTCCAAAATTAAAAACTTTTATGTTTCAAAGGACAACTATCAAAAATAAGAAAACAAAACACACAAAATGGGAGAACATAACTACAAAGATTTGATAAGGGACTTATATCTATAATATATAAAGAACTCAACAATAAAACCACAAATAACCCCATTTTTTAAATGGACAAAGGATTTGAATAAACATCTTCCCAAGGAAGATAGACAACAAGCACATGAAAAGATGCTCAACATTAGCCAGTAGGAAAATGCAAATCTAAATCTCAATGATATACCACTTCCATGATAAAAAAAAGACAGTATGGATGTATATATACGTATATATGTAAATGTAAAACATATGTAATTTATATTATATGAAGTACTAGCAAGGATGTGGAGAAAACGTAACTTTCAAATATTGCTGTGGGACTGTAAATTCTACTCCTAAATTCCCAAGAAATGGAAACATATGTCTACAAAAAACTTATACACAACGTTCACAGCAGCATTACTCATAATAGCCAAAAAGTGCAAACAACCAAAAAGTTCCTCAACTGAAGAATGGATAAAATGTGGCATATGTCCATGCAATGAAATATTTGGCAATAAAAAGGAATAAAGTCCTGATATACGTTACAACATGAACATACCCTGAAAGCATTTACATTAATTTAGATATATAAGGGCCACATATTATATGAATCCATTTTGATGAAATGTACAGAATAAGCAAATCCATAAAGACAGAAATGAGGATAGGGTAGGTGCGTGTTTAGATTTATAAGAAACCACCAATTTCCCAAAGCGCTTGTGCCATGTTGTACTCCCAAAAGGTATGCAATTTCTTTTTTTTTTTTTTTTAAGATTTATTTATTTGACAGAGAGAAAGATAGCGAGAGAGGACATATAAGCAGGGGGAGTGGGAGAGGGAGAAGCAGGCTTCCTGTGGAGTAGGGAGCCCGATGCAGAACTCGATCCCAGGACCTTGGGATCATGACTTGAGCTGGCAGACTGCTTAAGGACTAAGCCACCCAGGCGCCCCAGGTATGCAATTTCCAGTTGCACCACATTCTCATTAATACTTGGGGTCATCAATCTTTCTTATTTGAATTTTCCTGACGAATAATATTGACTGTTTCTTATAATCTGCTCAAGTCTTAGCCATCTTAACTGGGTTGTCTTCACAGTTTTGAGTTTTGAAACTATTTTATGCATTCTCAATACAAGTCCCTTTGTCCAACGTGTGATTTGCAAATATTTTCTCTTAGGCTGCAGCTTTTCTTTTCATTCTCATAACAGTTTCTTTCACAGAGCAAACTATTTTATTTTTATTTTTATGAAGTCCATTTCATCAATTTTTTTTGTTTTATAGACCATGCTTTTGCACAACCAAAGGTAACAAAGATTTGCTCTTAAGTTTCCTCCTAAAATCTCTGTAGTTTTATGTTTTACATTTCAGTCTATCATCCAGGGGTGCCTGGGTGGCTCAGTTGTTAAGTGTCTGCCTTCAGCTCAGGTCATGATCCCAGGGTCCTGGGATCAAGCCCCGCATCGGGCTCCCTGCTTAGCGGAAAGCCTGCTTCCCCCTCTCCCCTCCCACCCCCCGCTTGTGTTCCCTCTCTCGCTGTGTCTCTGTCAAATAAATAAGTAAAAAATCTTTTAAAAAAATAAATCTATCATCCATTTTGAGTCAATTTTGTATAAGATGTAATGTAGATTGGATTTTGCTTATTTTTTCATACGGATGTCCAATTTGTTCCAGCACCATTTATTGAAAATACCATCTTTTCTCCATTGAATTGTCCATTTTATCAAAAAATCAATTGACTATGTTAATTTGTCACAAAATGTACAATTTTGTTCTACTAATCGATGTATCTATCATTTCACTAACACCACACAGTCAAATTACTGTTGCTTTATAATAATCCTTAAAATTGAGTACTGTGAATCCTCCACCTTCCTGCCTTTTCAAAATTGTTCTAGATATTCTAATTGCTTTATCTTCCCTATAAGTTTAGAATCAGTTTGTATATCCTAAATACCCTGTTGGGACTGGGATTAAATAAACTCTATAGATCAATCTGAGAAGAACAGGCATCTTTACATTAAGTCTGCCAATCCATGAACATTATATATACTCCATTTTTAAGTTCTTTGCTTTGTTTTTCCAGCTTCATTTTATAGTTTTTAGCATACAAAGACTGCATAGATTTTGTTAAATTTAGGCAAGTTTGTTTTTGAGTTATTATAAATGGTATTGTTTTAAAATTTCAGTTTCCATTTGTTAATTGCTAGTATGTAGAAATGTGATTGATTTATGCACATTGACCTTGTACCTTATGACCTTGGTAAATTCACTTACTGGTTTTAGGAGTAGTGTGTGTATGCTGTAGATTATTTGGAAATTTCTATGTAGGCAATCAAATTATCTAGGAATAGAGAATATTTATTTTTCTTCCCCTCCTCCAAGTCTTTTATTTCTATTTCTTGCCTTATTGCACTGGCTAGATCTTCTCGTATGATGTTGAATTAGGAGAGGAAAGAAAAGAATTATCTTTTTCCTGGTCTTATATGGAAAACATTCAGTCTCTCACTATTAAGCATAACGTTAGCTGTAAGTTTTTTATAGATGTTTGTACAGTTAAGGAAGTAGCCTTCTATTCTTAGTTTGCTACTCATTTTAATGATTTTTTTTTAATTTTTTATTGTTATGTTAATCACCATACATTACATCATTAGTTTTTGATGGCTACTCATTTTAAAATACATGAACAGATGTTGAGTTTTCTCAAATTCTTTTCCTACATTTATTAAGATGATCATGATTTTCCTTCTTTAGTCTCGTAATATAGTGAATTACCTTGATTAGTTTTCAAATATTGAACTCACCCTGTATTCCTGAAATGAACCCCTTGATCATAATGTATTATTCTATTGATGGATTTTGATTAGTTTACTGAGAATTTTTACATCTATGTTAATGAGGAATAGTGGTAATTTCCTTTTCTTGTAATGTCTTTGTCTGGACTTCATATTAAAGTAATGCCAGTCTCATAAAATGAGTTGGAAATATTCTCTCATCTATTGTCAGTAAGAGCTGTGTGGAATTGGTATTATTCCCTCTTTAAATGTTTGGCAGAATTACCAGTGAAATCATTTATACCTGGGGCTTTCTTTTTTGAAATGTTTCCAACTACAAATCCAATTACTTTAATAGATAAAGGGTTATTCATGTTATCTATTCTGCTTGCTAAGTTATGATAGCTTGAATCTTTCAAAGGAATAGTCCATTTCATCTAAGTTGTCAAATATCTCTATGTATAGTTGTTCATAGTATTCCTTTATTATCCTTTTAATGTCTTTAGGTCTGCAGTGATAGCCTGATGAATATTGGTAATTTCCATCTCCTTTTTGTTCTTGGTAGTCTAGCTGGAAATTTATCAATTTAATCAGTCTTTTAAAAAAAACTAGCTTTTTGGGGCTCCTGGGTGGTTCAGTTGGTTAAGCAGCTGATTCTTTTTTTTTTTTTTTAAAGATTTTATTTATTTATTCATGAGAGACAGAGAGAGAGAGAGAGAGAGAGAGGCAGAGGGAGAAGCAGGCTCCCAAGGAGCAGAGAGCCCGATGCGGGACTCGATCCCAGGACCCTGGGATCGTGACCTGAGCCGAAGGCAGACGCTTAACCATCTGAGCCACCCAGGCACCCTAAGCAGCTGATTCTTGATCTCACCTCAGGTCTTGATCTCAGGGTCGGGAGTGTTAGCCCCGCACTGAAAAAACAAAAACAAAAAACAAAACTAGCTTTTGGTTTGATTTTTCCCTACTGTTTTGCTGTTTTCATTGATTTCTGCTTTTTATTATTTCCTTCTGTTTGCTTTTGAGTTTAGTTTGCTCTTCTTTTTCTAGTTCTAAAGGTGAAATCTTAGATTACTGATCTTCAACCTTTTTCCTTTTCAAATATATGCATTTAACACTATAAATTCCCCCTTGAAACAATGCTGTAGCTGATTTTCACACATTTTAATGTTTTCATTTTCATCCATTTTAAAATATTTTGATTTTCCTGTTTTCTCTGAGTTAATGATTTTTATTTCATTATGTTTAAAGAACACATTTTGTATGATTTCAATTCTTTTAAGTTTGTTGAGGTTTGTTTTATAGGATATGACCGATACTGTTGGTAAAACTTCCAATGACAGGTGAAAAGAATGTATATTCTGTTATTATTGACTCATGCTATTTGCTACGCCATGGGTAATAAAGTTCTTTATCTCTGACCCAGGAATTTCATGACTGTGCTGACACCCAAGAAATAATAAAAGTCTAACTTATTAGTTTGTAAAAAGGGTGAAAATATATTCCATACTGTTTCCTATGCTGTTATGACATATTACCACAAGTTGAGCATCTTGACATAACACAAATTATCTAAAGTTCTGAAGGGCAGAAATCCAGTTATAGCTGGGTTCTCTGCTTAAGAGTCTCACCAGGCTGGGGTGCCTGCGTGGCTCAGTCCTTGAGCGTCTGCCTTCGGCTCAGGTCATGATCCCAGGGTCCTGGGATTGAGCCCTGCACTGGGCTCCATGCTCAGCAGGAAGCCTGCTTCTCCCTCTCCCACTCCCCCTGCTTGTGTTCCCTCTCTTGCTGTATCTCCCTCTGTCAAATAAATAAATAAAATCTTAAAAAAAGAAGAGTCTCACCAGGCCAAAACCAAGGTATCAACACAGCTTCATTACTTTCTGGAGTCTCTCAGGATGAATCAGCTTCCAAGTTCAGAGTGTTGGCTGAATTCAATTCCCTGTGGTAAAAGGACTGAAGCCTTTGTTTTCCTGCTGGCTGTCAGCTGAGAACTTCAACCTCCCTAAGGTGCCTGCATTTTTTCATTATATTGCCACCTGCATCTTCAAAGCAGCAATGGCACAATGAGTCCCTCTTCTCAAGTTTGGAATCTTTCTGACTTCTGCTACATCTCTTCTGATTCCAGCTGGAGAAAGCTATTTTTTAGGGTGCACATGATTAAATTAGGCCCATCTGGGTAATTCAGGACACTCTCTTAAGGTCCATACCTTAATTATATCTTCAAAGTCATGTTTGGCATTTAACAACATATTCGAAAATTCCAGGGATTAGGGAATGGATATCTTTGCAGGGGGTGGGGACTGGGGGGGGGATGGGCACAATCTGGCTACCACACACTCAAGATACTGAGTTCACTAGGGAATTCTTTACTTCCATTTTAATATTTTTCAGTTCTAAACATTCCATTTTTCTAGAGCTTCTACTTCTTTACTGAGAACTTGTAACATTTGTTTCATGAGCATTCCCCTTTACTTCACCGCATATAGTTGTAACAACTGCTCTAAATTCTTTGATAATTCCAACATTTACATCATCTTGGGGCTGACAACTGTTGTCTTTTTAAGTTAAGAGAATTTCCTAATTTATTATGTGATAATTTTGGATTATGTCCTGGACATTTTGAATATTGTGTTATAAACGCTAAGCCCTGTTAAAATCCTCTGGAGAAGGATGATTTTTTGTTTTTTGTGTTTCATCCAGCAAGCAATCCAGTTAGGTTCAGGGTACATGTCCCAATTCTCCGTGATTCCAGTGTTAGAATTTTTAAAGCCTTTGTAGTAGTACCAGATGTACGCACCACAGGGGCCAATCTGAAACCTGGATGACTGTAATTTAGTTCTCAAAGCCTTTGGTATGCTGTTTCAAATTAGTTTCAACCACATGCAGTGTAAGAGTGAGTCTGGGACATCAACTGTAACTCTTTAAGATCCCTTCTTGAACTCCCTGCTTTCTATAAACTTCCCATCTCTCCATCTCCCAGGGGCTCTTCTTCATCTTACTATGACTAGAAGTCCACAGTATGAGCCTCTGTATATTGTCATGCACTTCCTACAACTGGGTCTGACTCTGGGCAAAAAGCACTTGGCTTATGTTTTAATTGGTTTATTATCATATTGCTGCATTGTAAGAGTTCTTGATATATTCTGGATACAATTATTCTCTCAAATATATGTTTTGTAAATGTGTTTCCCAGTTTGCGGATTGTCTTTTCATTTTCTTAGTGGTAACTTTTAAAGAGAAAAGGATTTTAATTTCTTTAAAAAACTTTATTTTGGATTTTAGATTCATAAAAAAGTTGCAAAAATATTACAAACAGTTCTCTTATATCCCTCACCCCACTGTCCTAATATAAACATCTTACATAACCCTGCTATGACGACCAGAAAGAGGAAATTAACATTAGTACTATATCACCCTTTAAACTACTTATTCAAAATTCACCAGTTTTCTCACTAAGGTTTTTTCCTGTTTCAAGATCCTATCCAGGATCCCAGGCTGCATTTAGTTGTTACTTCTCATTAGCAACTTCAGTCTGTTAACAGTTCCTTTGACTTTCCTTGTCTTTCCTGATGGTCACTTTTGAAGAATACTAATCAATTATTTTGTAAACTGTCCCTCGATTTGAACTTGTAACATGTTTTCCCATGAGTGGAGTAAGATTATACATTTCTGGCAAGTATACCACCAAATTTTTATTTGTTGTTCTTAGTGCGTCACATCAAGGAGTTCATCAATTAAGATGTCAATATGTATTATTACTGATGATGTTTACCTCAATTCCTTAGATAAGTTGGTGCTTGTAGGGTTTCTTCACTGTAAAGTTACTACAAAGTTTCTTGTAATCGAAATATATTTTAGGAGAGGGCGCCTGGGTGGCTCAGTTGGTTAAGCGACTGCCTTCGGCTCAGGTCATGATCCTGGAGTCCCTGGATTGAGTCCCACATCGGGCTCCCTGCTCGGCAGGGAGTCTGCTTCTCCCTCTGACCTTCCCCCTCCTCATGTGCTCTCTCTCTTTCTCTCATTCTCTCTCTCAAATAAATAAAAATCCTTTAAAAAATATATATTTTAGGAGAGATGCTTTGAGGTTATGCAAATCCTGTTTCTCCTCAAACTTTCATTAATTTAATTTTTTTAAAGATTTTTAAAATTTATTCATCTGAGACAGAGAGCTAGCAAGTGAGAGCATGAGCAGAGGACAGCAGCAGAGGGAGAGGGAGAAGCAGGCTCTCCGCTGAGCAGGGAGACTGATGTGGGACTCGATTACAGGACCCTGGGATCATGACCTGAGCCAAAGGCAGCCACTCAACCAACTGAGCCAACCAGGTGTCCCAAACTTTCATTAATTTTAGCATCTATTACTAGACTTTGCCTGAAATCGTTACTACCGGTACTATTCAACTTATGTGATTCTCTTATTTCCCTCTTTTCTCCTACATTTACTAATTGGAATTCTACCATAAGGAAGAAATATCTTTTTAAAATTTTTTTAAAGATTTTATTTATCTGAGAGAGAGAGAGAGAACGAGCAAGGGAGGGACAGAGGGAGAAATAGAGAAACAGACTCACCGCTGAGCACAGAGCCCAACAAGGGGCTCGATCCCAGGACCCCAAGATCATGACCTGAGCCAAAGGCAGATGCCTAACCAACTGAGCCACCCAGGTGCCCCATCTTTCTAATTTTTTAAAAAAAATTTTGAGTATACTTAACACACAATGTTACATTAGTTTCAAGTGTACAACATAGTTTTTCAACTTCTCTATATGTTATGGTATGCTCACAGTAAGTGTAGCTACCATCTGTCACCATACAACACTATTACAATATTATTGACTATATTCCCTATTCTCTTTTATTCCCATGACTTATTCAGTCCATAACTGGAAACTTGTATCCCTCATTCCCCCTCACCTATTTTGTCCATCCCTCTACCTCTTTTCCCTCTGGCAAATATCAGTTTGTTCTTTTATTTTTAGGTTTGGTTCTGCTATTTGTTCATTTGTTTTTTAGATTCCATATGAGTGAAGTCATATGGTATTTGTTTTATTTCACCCTCTAGATCCATGTTGTTGCAAATGGCAAGATCTCATCCTTTTTTATGGATGTGTAATATTCCTGTGTGTGTGTGTGTGTGTGTGTGTGTGTGTGTGTGTAAATATACCGCATCTTCCCTATTTATTCATCTATCAATGGACACTTAGGTTGCTTCTATACTGGCTATTGTAAATAATGCTGCAATAAACATAGGGTTTCATATATCCTTTAGAATTAGTGTTTTTGTTTTCTTTGGGTAAATACCTACTAGGAGTTCTTGGATCATATGGTACTTCTATTTTTAATTTTTTGAGGAACTTCTATACTGTTTGCACAGTGGCTGTACTAATTTATATTCCCACCAACAGTGCACAAGGGTTCCTTTTTCTCCACATCCTCACCAATGCTTGTTATTTCTTATCTTTTTTATTTTAGCCATAGGAAGAACTATTCTCTCTTATTTAGTTAATCCATTGTCTATATCAGTTGAATTCATGGATATTTTAATTCAAGGGTCAATAACAAAATTTTTCTGTAAAGTGACAGTAAATATTTTGGGCTTTGCATGCCATACAACCTCTATTACACCTACTCAACTCTGCTGTTACAATGTCAAACACTATGTAAGCCATGCAATCTCACTGGGAGCAATATCACTTCCATGAGGTTTTGTAAAAATTGGTCCTTGTGTGAAGGTCTTACTATTTTTATGAATAAAGCATAGATACATATAAGGTACATAAATTGATATACAGTGTATCTGTGGTAATAGAATTTTGTGGTGGGTTGGGCAATTAAGAAAAAAAAAAACACCTAAAAGGGCTTCTTAGAGGAACTATTAAAAAAAGATTGCAAAAACAGTTGCGCCTAGGTGGCTCAGCTGGTTAGGTGTCCGACTCCTGATTTCAGCTCAGGTTGTGATCTTAGGGTTGTGGGATCAAACCCCGAGTCAGGCTCCACGCTCAGCGGGGAGTTTGCTTGAGATTCTCTCTCCCTCTCCTGCTACCCCTCCCTGCACACTCTCCCTCTCTCTCTCTCAAATAAATCAATCTTTAAAAAAAAAAAAGTTGCTGAAACAAATAGTCGTGTTTGTTTTCCAATAAAATTTTTACCAAAATAGGTGGCAGGCCATATATGGCCCACAGTCTGTTTTTTTGACAATTCCTGTTTTATTCTATGGGTTAAAATTCAATACTATCATTATTTATCTTATAGCTCAAATTGTTCTTTGACCTTCAGGAGATCCTTCAGGTTGGCTCCCTTATTTTTTCAACAAGCCACTATCTCTTTTGCATTTACCTACTTTGAGGCACCACAATATATTCAAGGCTCATCCAGTATTTTTCCTGCTCCATCCTATAATTAACTACTTCTCTAGGAAGCCCTAGTTCCATTTATTGGAGAATGGTATTTAGAGAACAAGATCCAGGCAGTCAATGTGGTCACTGTTATGGAGTGTTATTCCTTCTAGGCTGTAGACAGAACTAGGAAATATATGTATGTATACTAACCCATGTATATACATATATCTATATTCTGTATTTATGTGTGTATATATCTAAAAACCATAAACTCATATTGATACCTCTGATGCTAACCCAAAACCACAAGCTTCATTGAGAACTTCTCCCTTTATGTATAACTTCTTCCTCCAAGAGAAATTAACCTTTCATAATCTAAAGTCCATTTAAGTGTAATATATCCAAAGTTGTTTCAGAATTGCTAGCCCTATGAGAAACAATTTGACTAACTAGATTATACCATTATCTATAGTTCTTTTCTGTCTTTATCCTTACAGTATTCAGTCAAGATACTGTTTTCATCGTTCTTTTAGGTTAAGTTGCTCCCTTCAAAGCTCAGTCATAGAAAGGAAAGAGCTTGTAAAACCGTAGGTAGAATTTTTTTCTCTTTTTACTTACAGTTATTTTATTTTAGTCTTGGTATTCTCTGTTTAAGTAATGGTAAGGCTGGGGCTTTGCATAGAAATTTCATACTTGTGAAGTGATTATGCATTGTTTGGGGAAGAGATTTTGGAAGGCTACTTACTACACATTCACCACTGTCTTCAGTTACCTGGAAGTTTGAAAAGTTTTAATTTTATTGCAGTTCAATTTACAATTTTCTTTTTAAGTCATCCATTTTATGCCCTATTTCCTATACTTTTCTTGTAAAAATTTTATGTGTTATCTTTGATGTTTAAGACATATGACCCAATTTGAGTTAAATTTTGTATATGGTGAGATATAGTTGAGGTTCATTTTTGTCCCCTTAGATATTTGGTTATTTTTAACATCATTTCTTGAAAAGGCTGTCTTTTAAGCATATTTTATATGTTAACAGGAACCATCTAGAAGTATCATCAAAATACTGATATAGGTGAATTAGGAGAATCTCTGGAGCAGGCAAAAAAAGGGCAGGATCTCTTGCACAGGTGGAGGGATTAATATGAGACAGGAGCTGGATATACTACTGAAATCTGAAAGGTCTGATGGCTCCAATATTCTTTTTTTTTTTTTAAGTGACAATGTAGATTCATTCTGGACTATCTACCATACTCACAACTCCCATTTCTACCAGCTAACACTTCCATAAGTAGTTAAACCTTGGACTAAAATTAAAAATGGTGCATCCTTAATTCACTCTTTATATATTGACTTCCAAGTAATCAAATTCATCAGCATTACTAAGCAACTAACTAAAATCTCCCTTCCTCACAAAGACTTATTGCCTTGACTGTAGCATTAAGGAATAGACTCTGTAAATGACAAAATACTCAAAATGTATTTCTACTCATGACTGTAGGCACTTTCATCTCAGACCAATATAGGAACTGACAGAAGTTTGAACTACCTTCTTTGTTACTAGAAGCCTATATTGAGATAAAGCCACTCCAATGAGCGAGTCTGTTTGCCAGGGCTGGCTGGACTTGGAGTTGAGCTGGGCATATGGGGTAAGCAGATGAAAACACATGACTCCACTGTGCTAATGTTCTCTGACCCAGGCTGCACAACTGCCAACAAATAGTGTGAACTCATAGCAAGTTCTCCAACTGCAATATCTTCTGGTTAATGTTTCCCCTCTAGTTAATCACAGTCAGGACTGGAACTCAGGCTGTCCAACTCCCAGTTCGGTGTTCTTTCTCTGCTAGGATATCCTTTTCATGGATCTGAAAAGGGATGTTGGAAATATATAGTTGCATTGGTGGAAACATCTGAATGCAAGAGCTGTAGTAGGCCCTGTAACTTATTTTGCTCCTACATTACACCCTGGGCATCTGGATTCTGAGTCCAGGATGGTTCCAATTTTCTTAAAAAGAAGGAAAGCATGAGTATTGGGGCACCTGGGTGGCTCAGTTGTTAATGTCTGCCTTTGGCTCAGGTCATGATCCCGGGACCCTGGGATCAAGCCCCACATTGGGCTCCCTGCTCGGTGGGAAGCCTGCTTTTCCTCCCACTCCCCCTGCTTGTGTTCCCTCTCTTGCTGTCTCTCTGTCAAAAAATAAATAAAATCTTAAAAAAGAAAAAAGAAAAAAAAAAGAAAGCATGAGTGTGTTTCTAGTTATTCTTGGAATCAATATTACAATTAAGCTATATTCCACATATTGCCTAGTATATTGCTGAACATAGAGTGGAACTCAACACTTAACAGATGAGAAGGCTCAGAAATAGACCCCCATAAATATAATCAACTGATATTTGACGAAGGAGCAAAAGCAATACAAAGATAGTCTCCTCTTCAGCAAATAGTGCTAGAACCAGATAACTACATGCAAAAAAGTGAATCTAAACACAGACCTTACCACCCTTCACAAAAATTAACTCAAAATGGATAATAGACCTAAAGATAAAATATACAACTATAAAATTCCTAAAAGACCAACACAGGAAAATACCTAGGTATGGTGGTGCCTTTTTAGATACAACACCAAATACATGATACATGAAAGAAGTAACTAATAAACTGGACTTCATTAAAATAAAAAACTTCTACTCTGTGAAAGACAACATCAAGAACATTTGAAGACAAGTCAAAACCTGGGAGAAAACATTTGCAAAAGACACATCTGATAAAGAACTGTTATCCAAAACATACAAAGACCTCTTAAAACTCAACAATAAGAAAACAACCCAATTACAATTTAGGCCAAAGACCCTAACAGACCCACTCATCAAAGAAGGTATACAGATGGCAAATAAGCATATGAAAAGATGCTTCACATCATATGACATCAGGGAAATGCAAATCACAACAAGATACTACTACATGCCTATTAGAATGGCCAAAATTCAGAACACTGACAGAACACTGACAATGAGGATGAGCAAAAGAGACTTTCATACATTGCTGGTGGGAATGCAAAATGGTACAGCCACTTTGGAAGACAGTTTGGTGGTTTCTTACAAAACTAAATATACTGTTACCATATAATCCAGCAATTGTGTTCCTTAATATTTACCCAAAGGAGTTAAAAACTTCTGTCTACCCAAAAACCTGCACATAGATGTTTACAGGAGCCTTATTCATTATTGCCAAAACTTGGAAGCAACCAAGATGTCCTTCAGTAGGTGAATGGATAAATAAACTTAGTACATCCAGACAAGGGAATATTATTTAGCACTAAAAGGAAATGAGCTATCAAGCCAAGAAAACACATGGTGGAAACTTAAATGCATATTACTAAGTGAAAGAAGTCCATTTGAAAAGGTTACATACTGTATGATTCCAACTGTATGACATTCTGGAAAAGGCAAAACTATAGAGACAGTAGGAACAACAACTGGTTGTGGGGGTAGTTAGGAAGTATACAGGCAGAGCACAGAGGATTTTTAGGTCAGCAAAAATACTCTGTATAATGATGGACATATGTCACTGCCCATTTGTCCAAACCCAAAGAATGTATAACACCAAGAGTGAATCCTAAGGTAAACCATAGATTTTGAGTGATTATGATGTTAACATAGGTTCATCCTTGGTAAAAAGTGTACCATTCTGGTGAGTGATACTGATAATGGGCTATACGTGTGTGGGGTAGGGAGGTATATGCGAAATCTGTACCTTCCTCTCAATTTTGATGTAAACCTAAAACTGCTCTAAAAAAAAAAAAAAGAAAGGCTTAAAGGGAGGGGCCTCCGGCTGGGTCAGTCACTAGAGCATGTGACTTTTGATCTCAGGGTCATGAGTTTAAGCCCCACATTGAGCACAGTGCTTACTCAAAAAAAAAAAAAACAAAAAAAAGACTTAAAAGGAAATCTCTAAAACACAATAGTAGTATCTCCAGATTGCAAGATCATGGGTAAATATTTTTCTACAGCTTTCAATTTTCTATAATTGTATTCTATAATATATATCACTAATTTAAAAAACGTAATAACTACCCTTTGAGGGGGAGGCCTATGAAGCCTCATACTCATTATGTCAACCTCACACTCCTACGCAGTCTCCTTATGGTTGCAAAAATTGCCCTTTGCAAGTGCATGTCATCCGAATCTAACATCCAGGTTACAGGTAACATTCCTTACCATTCTGGTAGAGCCACCTTCTGTAGTGTTTTACGTGTTAAATACATTGCCCACAGATTACCTAATAATTAGAAAAGTCACACTGCAACCAAGTAATGATGACTGTCTGTAGACTCTGTAGTTAGTTATCACCTAGGTTGTAAGACTTAGAATGGCCTTTCACTTTCCATTCCTGGTTGGGAATTATGCCCTGCTCCCTGATCAACCATCTATAAAGATATGGACTCTGAGGTGGTTAGACTTGGTTACATTATCACCTTGTGGCTAATTTAAATAATACCAGGAGCAACATCATACCAAGTAAAAACTGCAAATTCTTTAGAGTAACTGCTTGTGGCAACTGTCATTACGCTCCACAGACTGAAATGAATACATAATGAGAGCTTCCACACCAGAGGCAGTACTGTCCAGTACTGTATCTCCTGACCAAGAAAGTCAGTCCTACCCACAGTGAAGAAAAGGGATTCCAATGGACTGGGGGCAGAGAATGGATGTCCTCTACATTGGGAGGTGAAGTAGGTACATGATTCACAGAAAGAGCAGGATTTCCTTGACAAGGTGACTGCATCTCAGTTCGTCTAAGCGATTAGGGGAATGAGCTATGTACTCTTCTTGCCATCAATTTATTTTGGGTCTTTAATTTCAATTAGGTGCTCCCTGTTATGCCACATCCCATGCTTCTAGCATCCATGACAATGACCACTCACTTTCTTGGGTTCCATCAAAAGGCTGACACCATCCATACCACGGCAATAATACAATCCAGAATTCTCACTTCACATCCAACCTGTCTCTCTGCTTTATCCCTATATTCCCCAGCTTCTGAATTAAAGTAAAATCAGGTATTCTCCCCCCAATTGTGAAGAACAAAGTAATTTTTACGGTGAAAGCTGAGTTAACAACTCCTACAATCACAACCTCTTGTTTGCCAATCCAGCATTATAAGCTGCCCATCCCAGAAGAAAAAAAATTAAGAATTTTGTGGTATTATGAATTGAGCCTGACTATAGACTCCAAAAAAGCTAGATCCGGCATGCAATGTCCATCTTTGGTCCCATGCCTATCTCCTCATTCTAGCAATCAACCAACACCAAGGAGTTAGTGTTTTTCCCTATGCTTACTACTTCAGATAGATATACATGCCAGGGTCATAAGATGGGCACTATATTCACATGTCCATCTAACAACTGAATCCACCTCTAAATAACATTGGCCAACAGAAGGTAATACTTTAGATAGGAAATCCAGACACTATTAAGGTCTTTGTACCAGTTCTTGGTGTCTTTGGCCAATATGGTGATGTCATGTGCCACTTATAATTAGAATAGATACCACTGTAGCCTAAGCAACTTGTTTATGCTGGTTAGGTGTAACCCCTTGCCAGTGCTATGCTGTCTCAGAATACTGATCCATGTTGAAACACAAGTTCTCCAGCAAGAAGAACTTGCTGGTCTTTAGGACTGAAGCGAGTCGGCCTGCTGTTAGTGGCTGCTTTATGCTTGGGTAGTGGCAACACGTAGTCTCAAGCCCTACAAAACACATCATCCCAGCTACCTTCTCTGATTGGACATGAACCTAGTGTGTTATTTGAACTGTCTATGCAAGTACATCCACTTTAGAATTTCATAGGGTTGAGATGATCTGTCCTTTTGATGTATTCATGTTCCTTCTCAAATATTAACATATTTGGTCTATCTCTGAGTGCAGACTCTGGCTCCAAAATGGAATTTATTAATGGACAATCCTGGGCTTTCCGTGGTCCAAATTACTCAGGCAAACCCACTGCAACTGTTTGAGTCTGTTGAAATCATCACCTGGGGCACTGAGTTACAACTCACTTGATACCATCCAGGATGCACATAATTTTGCACATTAAGTGAACTTTCCAGGTCCCCAGTGAGTGAGCATTTTTATGGATTGATGATGCATGATATCTATCAGTGTTTTAAGTCCCTGATGATACTGAGCAAATCCATCAGCAAAAGACCATACTGAGGATTGCTTTTTTTTTTTTTTTGGTAATAAATCTTCAAACACGGAGATTTATGCTATCCAGCACGGGGGACCTTAGGCAAGGTCTGAATTTTTTTTTTAAGATTTTATTTATTTATTTGACAGAGAGAGACACAGTGAGAGAGGGAACACAAGCAGGGGGAGTGGGAGAGAGAGCAGCAAGGTTCCCACTGAGCAGGGAGCCCAACATGGGGCTCGGTCCCAGAACCCTGGGATCATGACCTGAGCCGAAGGCAGATGCTTAACGACTGAACCACTCAGGTGCCCCAAGAGGTATGAAGTTTTTAAAGGGATTTCAATACTTAGCAAATTATCCACATCATTATATAATGCATAAAGTAAGTGAATAAATTTGACCAGGCTCTGAATTTTTTTCAGGTTGACTTCCTAGCCCACCAGCTAAACATGGATTACTACTATATTTACAACAGTGGTTTCTCAACCCTGGCTGCATTAGAACAATCTGGTAAGCTTAAAATTTTAAAACAGAAGCAAACACCAACAAAGAAACTATACTCAAGACCTACCCTAAACAAATTAAATCAGAATTTCCAGGAATGAGATTCAGCCATTGGCGGTTTTGTTTTTAACCGTCCAAGTGATTCTAATATATAGCCAGGGTTGAGAATCAGGAATCTGGAGCAGTGGTTTTCAAACTTTAGGCTACACATCAGCAACACCTGAAGGTGATCAAAATGGATTGCTGGGTCTTGCCTATATCTACAGTTCCGGATTAGGTCTCGGGGGGAAGCCTAAGAATTAGTAGGTTTCCAGGTGATACTATGCTGCTGGTTCAAGGACCACACTTTGAAAAACCACTGATCTAGAGCATGTTTTTCAAATTTTAATGTTTACAAATTATCTGAGACTATTAAAATACAGTCTAATTCAGTAGGTCTGGGGTGGAGTTTGAGATACGCATTTTTTTTTAAAGATTTATTTATTTGAGGGGTACCTGGGTGGCTCAGTCAGTTAAGCATCTGCCCTGGGCTCAGGTCATGATCCCAGGGTCCTGGGATTGAGCCCCACATCCAGCTCCATGTTCAGCAGAGAGCCTGCTTCTCCCTCTCCCTGCCTACTTGTGATCTCTCTCTGTCAAATAAATAAATAAAATCTTAAAAAAAAGATTTATCTATTTGAGAGGGAGAGAGTGCGCACGAGGGAGGCCAGAGGGAGAGAAGCAGACTTCCCACTGAGCACAGAACCCCAACACAGGGCTCAATCCCATGACCCCGAGATCATGACCTTAGCTGAAATCAAGAGTTGGGCGCTTAACCGACTGAGCCACCCAGGCACCTTGAGAACTGCATTTCTAATCAGCTCCCAGGTAATGCTGAAGCTCCTATGAGGCCCACACCTTTGAGTAGCAAGGAGCTAGAACTGACAGCCATTTGACATCTATCACGCAAACTAAAAGTGGCTGGAAAAATCCTGAAGAAGGCCAGTTTTGTATACTAATAAAGAAGTGACTCATTTTGACCTCCTGCTCATCCCTGTTCCAGCAATCACCTGGACATAGTCTCCTGGAAAGTCTTGTGATTATAATGTAATAATTGTAAAATAGCTAACATCTCCACTAAGGTGAAGTATTCCTCACTTTACTTGATATAGCTGATCACTTCCTTCTCCTGAAATACTCTTTTCATTTGACTTCCATGACCCCACACTCTTTGGTTTTCCTCCTACCTCTCTGGTCACTTTTTTTTTTTTTAATCAGTTCTTTTTCAAGTTATACATTTAAATGTTGGAATGCCACAGGAATCCATTTTTTTAGATCTTTTCTCCATCTATACTTAATCCCTCAGTGATCTCATCCAGGTTCATGGCTTTATTAAACATTACCTATATACTAATAACACCTAAATTTATAGCAGCCTAGACTGCTCCCCTGAAACATAGACACATATGTTCAACTGCCTAATTTACAACTCCATTTGATTGTCTATTAGTATCTCATATGTAACACTTCTAAAACAGAGCTCATGATCTTTCTTTTCTCCCCAAACAAAATTTGCCCTTCCCACAGTCTTTCCCCATTCAGTAATTAGAAATTTCATTCTTTCAGTTGTTTCAGCCAAAAACATGATTATCATTGACATTTGTTTTTCTGTCACAAGTTCTATCTGGTCCATCAGCAAAGCATATTGCCTCTCTCTTTGAATATATCTGACCCTTTCTCACTACTGGCACTGTTACCACTCTGGCCCAAGACACCCATATCTCCTGACTAGATTATTGCAACAGTCTCCTAAATGGTCTTTCTTCTTCCATCCTGCCCTTCTCCCTCAGTCTGTTCTGAACCTTGGAGCCAGAGTGACCTTGTTAAACCATTAAGGCAAATATGTCACTAACTTGATTAAAGTGTTCCAATAACTTCTGGTCTCAAATGGGAAGGCTAAAATAAAATCCTCTCAGTCCAGGAAGTCCTATGCAATTTGCCCCACCATCACTTCAGCAGACCTCACTTCTTACTAGTATCACCCAAATTCACTACACTCCAGCCACACTAGCTTTCTTACTTTGCCTCACACACATGAGGCATTCCACTTCAGGGCTTTTGCACATGATAGTTCCTTTGTTTGAAACGTCCTTCCTTTAAAATACCCACACAGCAGCACATTCCTTTATCTCCAAATCTCTACTCAAGCGTTATACTTTACAGTGAGGCCTTCTTGACTACCCTATCTAAACTCTTCTCAGTAGTTCTCAGTAGTTTCTAGTCCCTACCTCACTTTCCGTTTTTTTTTTTTTTTTAGCCCTCATATACAATATACACAGTTGGCCCTTGAACAAGGATCCACTTATATGCAGATTTTTTTTTCAATCAATATACTACAGGGCTGTATTTTCTCTTCCTTAGGATTTTTAAATATATTTTTTAAAGATTTTATTTATCTGAGAGAGAGAAAGAGAGAGAGATGTGGGGCGCAATCCCAGGACCCTGAGATCATGACCTGAGCCAAAGGAAGACACTTAACCCACTGAGCCATCCAGGCACCCCTTCCTTAGGATTTTTTTAAAAACCTTTTCTTAGCTTACTTTAAGAATATAGTATAAAATACATATGACATACAAAATATGTATTAAGCAACTGTTTATGGTATTGCTAAGGCTTCTGGTCAATAGTAGGCTATTGGTAATTTTTGAAGGAGTTAAGTTACATGCAGGTTTTCAACTGCATGGGGGGGTCAGTGCCCCCAACCCCTGCATTGTTCAAAGGTCCACTGTGTGTGTGTGTATATATAAACACCATATAATATATATACTATACATACTATATACATGTATATAACATATAGTGTGTATATATATATAGTATGTATAGTGTATATATATTACAAATATATATATGCACCAGGTAATATATTTCCTGTTTATTCTGTATCTTCCCCCAGTAGATATAAACTCCATGAGGGTAGAGAATTTCATCTCTTTGGTTCACTGCTGTATCTCTAATGCTAAGAATAGCCCCTGGTAAATAATAGGTACTCAATAAATATTTGCTGACAGAATAATACACATTTCCATGCTAAGATGTGTCCCAAATGCCACTGAAGAAAGTGTCTTAAGAAGGTGAGAGTGACCAACTGTGGCAAATGATGATGATAAATCAAAAAAGATGAGAACAGAGAGTTGATCAATGGATGTGGCAATGTGGAGATCATTGGTGACCTTGACAAGGGCTGCTATGGTGAAACAGAAAGACTGAAGGGACAGAAACAGAAAGGACTAAATGGGAGAAAAAGAACTGAAGGGGCACCTGAGTGGCCCAGTCAGTTGAGCTTCTGACTCTTGGTTTCAGCTTGGGTCATGATCTTGGAAACGTGAGACTGAACCCTGAATTGAGCTCTGCACTCAGCGCAGAGACTGCTTCAGATTCTCTCTCCCTCTCCCTCCATCCCTCCCACTCTCAGTCTCTCTCTCTCTCTAAAATGGATAAATAAATCCTTAAAAAAAACTGAGGATAGTGAATACAAATAACTCTTCCAAATATTCTCTCTTAACATGAGACCACTGCATATGATGCTACACCTTCCCAGGATGCTATACTTTTGCTCATTTCTTTTGATGACATTTCCTCCTGTTTTCCTTAAAGACAGTTAAAGTATTATATTCACTAAGAAACATCATTTTGAACTGTTACGTCCCCATGTACATACCAGATTACAGATATACCAGTGCTATCCCTAGTACACATAGTATCCTAAGTAATTGTTTACTGGACTGATTGTGTCTTTAAACTCAGAATATCTTCAGGCAAGATCCTTATGCAAAGCTAATGCTCAATAAATACAGGTATCTCCCGTTTTTTTGAAAGTTCATGTTACGCCACCAGCTTCACAAAAGGCTTACATTAGAACCTGTTTTCACTAACTGAGAGGAATCCGAAAAGGAATTTAGCTTTTACAAAAAAAGGCGAAAAACAAAAATAGCGTTTGTTTTACTACTGCAAGCTGTTACAGAGCATATACCCCAAGCAGGGAGAGTGGCCCCGCCAAAACTCCTTGCTTGGATCTATATTCAGCATCCCAGCATCAAGCCGTCATAGCTTTGAACTGTGTCTGTGAGCATGTGTGCTTTACATCTCAATTTAGTTTGTGCATCCATTAGCAAGATGTGTCCTAAGGTATCAGAAAAGGTAAGAGAAGTTATTTTTTGGGTCTAGGAATGCACATTTTTCCATATAAATTAATGGTAATTGCTTCTTTGCTTTATACCATTTTGGCTTAAAAAAGTTTCATGAGAACATGCTTTCCGATAGTGAGGAAACCTGTATTTCTTTGAGGTGTGAAAAGGCCTTGAACAGTAAGGTCTTAATGGTTCTAAGAATTTATTATTCTACGTTTTCCTTCATTTATATCCAAAATATATTTTGTTAGTTCCCTGCATATTCAATGAGACCTTATAAAATAATTATAATGCAAATCTAAAAATTTGACTTTTCCCTTAATAAAGACATTTTACATTTATGACAACTTGAACTATTATTCCAGATAATTCCTACCTTTCCCTGAAAACATCTTTTAATTTTATCCCTTAAACTATGCAGTATTTGTAAAACAAATAATAAATATTTTGATAACCAAACACATAAGAATAAGAATATAGAATACAATCATTATATAGTTTCTGAAAGTTAAGCTCACCAAATTCTAATAACTTAAACATAGGGACATTTTACTAAATCTGTATATATTCTAATATTTTTGGAAGTACTGCTTCTAGATACTACACAGTGCTTAAGAAAATTATGGTATTAGGTTTCAAGGGAGGGTTTATATCCATTTCTCAAACTGCTTATGTTAAGAATTCTAAGCATGCATGTTTTGGGATACAGACTGGCAGTGAGCTTCCCAAACAGAATCATTTGGGGCACTTTATAAAAAAAAAAAAAAAAGATTTCTGGACTCCAACCCTAGAGGATTCTTAGTGCACCTGAGGAAAAGTCTAGAAAATTGGCAAAAAACACTTTAAATGATTCTGATGATCAGCCAGGTATGGGAAATATTGCCCATATATCTGAAAACATAGACAAGTAGATTTGTAGTATTTCTTTCCAGACCTTAAAAAGTTGCACCTTGAACTCATATAAACACAAAAAAATATTAATCCACCATAAATCAACAGACATTTTGAATTGCTAATTCCTATACCATAAATAGAGCTTTTAAAAACCACTTTTACTAGATTACAGTGAAGCTTGATCAGTTTTTTGTTTTCTTCTTTCTTTTCTTTTCTTTCCCCCCACTGAATCCATCAGACTCCACTGCTTGGCCACCGCTGGGGAGGGAAAGCTATGAGGTCAGGCTTCTCTTCACTCACCAGGTTCTTACTGGTCAGTTGATTAGTTTTCTTTCTTAAGAACACCACCTACCACAATTGAAGAAAAGAGGTACTATACTTTTCATTTTGTTTAAAAAAAAAAAAGTCCCATCCAGAAGGAATGAATAATTATCATCATTCTAACCTGCAACCATATAATATGGTATGCTCCCCAAAGTATCTCAGATGCATTATGTAATTTAGGCTCAACACTAATTTGTGAGATACTTTCACTATGTTTAGAAAAAAAGGGGGCGTGGGCGCCTGGGTGGCTCAGTCGGTTAGGATAAATGTCTGACTCTTGATCTCAGCTCAGGTCCTGATCTCAGGGTCCTGGGATGGAGCCCCCCTCGGGTTCCCTGTTCAGCAGGGAGTCTGCCTGTCCCTCTCTCTCTGTCCTCCCCCTACTCACACATGCAAGCGAGTGCTCTCTCTCAAAAACAAACAACAAAAAAAAAACACTTCAATTCTATACCTAGAAAATACAGAAACAATGGGCACAGGCAGTTCAATATGGAGGTTCACTGGCATGAGAAAACAAGAATCAAGTACCAAAATGCACCAAGCTAACTATAGTCCATCAGTGGTCTTCACTGGTTATAAATAATTTGAAAATGGCCAATAATATTCACCACTTTAAGAACGAACTTGACAAAAAAGTGTTGGGAAGTAACGAAAAATGAATTTTAGGGGTGCCTGGGTGGCTCAGTTGGTCAAGTGTCTGACTCTTGATCTCAGGGTTTTGAGTTCAAGCCCAATGCTGGTCTCCGTACTGGGCGTGGAGCTTACTTTAAAAAAAAGAAAAAAACAAAAAAACAAAACCCAAAACCTGATGTTATTGCATCCTTTGGTAAGACAATTGGGAAAAGTTTCAAAATATAGACCAAGCTATAGATGTGCATCTTGTGCTAAAACCAGCAGTCTAGAATTCTACAATTTTATAATTTAAAACCTGTAATAAACACTTAACAGCAAAAAAAAAAAAAATCTGACCCTAAGATTCCTGTATTATTCCTGATAGTGAAATGAATTTCTACATGATTCTGTAGTACTGAAATAAATATAACTAAAGGATAAATTACTAAAGAAGTATATATAGATACATGGCAAAAAGAAGACAACTACAAGCAACACAGATAAAAAGGTAAGGCAAGTCAGGTGGCACCACTATCGGCTATACGAGATGTAGTAAGATGATAGGAGAACTGTAAGCAAATGACAGGCTTTACAATCAATATAGCACCTACATTTTCAAAACCTAAGGACAACAATCTGCTCATTCTGGAATAATCTTAGCTCCAAACTAAGTCATATTTGACCAATAAATTCTACGTAAGTTTCAACCAAATATGGAACATGATAAAAACAGTATTGACTTTTTATTACTAAAGCTAACATTACAGCAACATTGTTTTCCAGCATGTATCACATTTATGAGTATTACATTTTTTGTTGTGACATAACTGAAAAGTTACAGTAGTTTCTATACTTACATTTCAAACACTACATTGAAAAAAACTGAAAGGTTTGAAAATTTGATTTCACAAAGAATGATCTGTGTCATTATTGTTTGAATTAAAATTTCCAGAGCTCTTTCACTGATTTTTAAGTTATAATCTCAGTACTGTATTCAATACATGCCACCAATTTCAAGACGCTACATGATTCAGATTTCACTACCCCATTGCAATTTTGGGGGAAACCTTTTTGTTATAAATTAAGGATGAATCATTTGCATAAAATCATAAGCATGTATCCAATTATGGCAAAAATTAGAGTAGTTTGTCATTTTGAGGTATATGTAAGGGCTGTGCAACTCTATATACCAAAAAAAGACAAAAGCATTACCTTCTTTACAGCTTACTAAAACACAATTATAAAAATTCAAGCAGTGTGACATATAACTTTAATTGCTGCTGGAAGAATAAACAAAACATAATTTACCCCATCAAATAAGTCATATCTAGTTTCAGAAAGCCTTAGTACTACACTGCTCTCAACTACCAAGAAGCAAAAACAATAGAGGTGCACCGTGAGAAGACTTCAAAATCCTTCACACGGACCCCACCTACTGAATTCAACCCAACAGACAGTATCTGGGAGAGGGCTTCAGTCAAGGCTGCTTCAACTAAGTAAAACTACTCTCCCCTGTGGGGAGACCTAACTTAAGGAAAAGGAGAGAGAAACTGTAAGCGACTGGGGAAAAAGACAAAGAACTGGGGTAAATTCTACTCTTGGGGTGAATAACAACCAACGAACAAAAACACCACTTCATTCCCTATTCCATAATTTCAATTTTTGCTCTCCTTATCTTTACTCCACCTTGCTCTACCTTTAGGTCTCCTTTTCCCTTTTAAAGACCACAGTTGTACAGAGACACCCCAAACTAGAACAACTTTGTTATTTACAGAATGTAAGTACCAGAGCATCTTGCCTACAAGATATCAAAGATATTGGATTGGAAATGCCCAATTAAATCCCGTGGAACATAAATAAAGGAGTAAAACTGAGCAATCAAATCAAATCGTGGAATCTGTTAAAAATCCAGAAGCAGCACACAAACACATTCTCAAAATGTTTTTAAATATATCCTCCTGTCAAGGACAAAAATGTTGTGCTTGAAGCATAATCAATGGCCTAGAATCGTTTCTGCAGCTTTTAACTTTATCTGTCAAAAAAGCTCCGCTGAGACACTGATCGGAAATTAAATTTCAAATATACCGCTCACTAAAATGTAAACAAGCACTCACAATTTTAAGATAACACCCAAAGAATACTTAAAATGGGGAAAAAGGTGATCTAAGTAAAAAGCACAAAACTGAACTTATTTAGGAGTACTTTAGAGAAAACGAGAACTGGAAATCAATGGAATCATTTTCAGCTGCCTCTTCAGATTAACCCCTACCAAAGTGCCCTTAGGTGTGCAAATTTTTAATTTCCAATGAATCACCTGAAGGCTGCCGGGGTTTCTTTTCTATCTGCTGATAACAGTAGGCAGGGAAACCTGAACTCATTATTATGGCCACGAGGTGAGTGCCCTCCAGGATGCCACCTGGGCGCGCATCCCAGGTCCTATGTTTTTAAGCGTACAGCTTGCGTGCTTTTATCAGTTTCCCATCAGGTAAAGGATTTCCCCCTTGGCTCTTAAAGAACTCGTTTAATAAGAAATCTCTGGCGGGATTTAAAGGAATAAACTGCTTATCAAAATAACCTTTTTTGCAGTTTTCATAAATTTGGAGGAGGGAGAAGGGCACAAAGAAAGAAAACCGAACGCCCAGGTGTCACCGCACCGACGCGAGGGAGAGACTCTAGAACACGGAGATGGGGAAAGGCGTTTGTGGGGTGTCACCAGGTCCGGGACAAGACACGGGCGGGTTTCTGTCTGGAGCGATGCTCCCTGCAGGAGCCGGTCACGGCAGGCACCCAGAAGGACGCGCAAGTGCCAACTCCGCGAGCGGTTCGCAGGGCTGACGGCCGCCCCCGCCCGCGTACCTGATGATGTCGTCGCTGTGTCCCCGGTAGAACTTCTGCCGGTGCTCCCGCGGGCTGTACACCACGCCGACGCCCGCCACGAAGTACACGATCTCCTTGGCCGCCGTGTAGTAGAGGTTGTTGCGGCACTGGTGGCCCCGGTAGCCGTACACCCACTCGAGCCGCAGGTGGCAGTTCGGGGCGCTCCGGGCCGCCATGTCGGGGCGCCCACCCCGCCGCTCCGGCTCGGGCCCGCGGCGGCGGCAGGCGGCCGCGGCCCGGCGAAGAAAGCCCTGCCGCTGGCGGCCGGGACTTCCCGCCTGCCGCTTCCTCTAAGCCGCGCCGGGCAGGTGCATGTCGCTTCTTCTGGCCGCCGCCGCCGCCTCAGCCCACGGGCGGGAGAAGAACCCTCGCCTCGCGGAACATGCTGAGGGCCGCGGGCGCCGCCGGCCGTCAAGTGGGGGGCCGCGCGCCCTGCGCCCGCCTCGGCTCGTCTCCGCGGCCCGCAGCGCCCAGGCTGTGAGCCGAGCCGAGCGACGTCCCGCCCCCCGCCTCCACTCTTCAGCCACCGCCCGCGCAGCCGGCTCCCCGCGCGGGTCACCCGCGGCGTTTGCGCCCGGCCGCGACCTCGTCCCTCAGCCCGGCGGGCCCGCGCCGCGCGCCCCCGAGCCGAGAAAAGCGGCGGCGCGGCCTCGCGCGGCCCCGCCCCCAGCCGCCGTCGCCGCCGACGCCGCCCGTGCCCGTTTCGCCCCGCCCTTACCAGCGGGGGACCGTGAGGGCGGCTGGAGCTGCGGGCGACCACGGCCGGCCGGCAGCGATTACGCCGCTAACCCCTCACCTTTACCCCGGCCTGGCCGGGCGTCGCCTGCCGCTCTCGGGCGCTGAGCCCTCACTGAGCCCCTCAGACCCCTGGCGGACCCTCGGCGATCCCTCGCCTCCTGCTACTGGGAAACGGGGAAGCGCCACTGTCTGGAAAGGCCCCTGCCCGACCAGGGCTGCGTTTGTGTGTTTTTCTTGCTGCTTCATACTGCTCACTATACCAGACGGTGGGGAGAAAACCCGACTTTCTAAGTGTAGGTTTTTTTCTTTGTGCAGGTGACCTTAAAGCAGACAGTAGGATGTAGATCATAAAATGACACGCTAGGTCCGATTTCTTAATAGCTAGCTATGGTACCTGAATTTATTTTTTTAAATTACTATTTCGAATACCAATAAACTGTTGATATTTCTTGCATTGTAGTAATGGTGAAGTAAGATGGCTTGAGTATTGTGATCCTGGAGAATGTTCTGGAAACAAAATTACTGGGAGCAATGAATTCCTCACTACGTCAGTTCAGCTACTACTCAGTTTTCTAAGCCCCCTTTCTCACAGGATTACGCAAAGGTTTACCAATACCTGTAAAAGTAATTAGAAATCCATATTTTTATTTTTATTTTTTTATGTAGGCTCCATGCCCAGCATGGAGTACAATGCGGCGCCTGAACTCAGGCCCCTAAGGTCAGGATCTGAGCTGAGCTAAGAGACGTTCAACGGAATGAGCCACCCAGGTGCCCCTGAAATCTATACTTTTAAAGGTTTTAAGTGCAGGATGATAGCCACAAACAAATACTAACCCATAAAATACTAATATGAGAACTCCATGTCTAAAAAATCAGTTTTGGTTTCCCTGGAAAATACCAAAACTTGGAAATCTGACAAAAACTAGAATAAACTTGTATCCTTTCAAGAAATGTGTCTGCACAAAAGTGTTGCTTCCTATAGGATACCCATACCTAGGAATGGATGTTCCCCAGTCTCCACTTCCTCGAAGATGTAAATTACCAACTTGAGTCCAGAGGGTAGCTTTCCACCTTTTGATTGTGACTTGGAGTCTACAGGAAGGGAAGGGTCATCTCATAGCAAGGAATTTACATAAATGTCATGAAAAGTAAACTCCAAAGGTGCAAGCAGATTTGGTGAACTCCACCAGAAAGGCTGGAAGTAAAAATCAAATCCACTGTACTTGCCAGTATGTGATCATCTAAACAGGGTAGTGAGGAACTATGATGCAGGAAAAACTGCATGTAAGGACTTCATATAGTTTCTAAGCTTTCAGATGTCCTCAAGCTTATTATTTTTGCTATTTCCAGAGTGATTAGCTGTAAAACTTTTGTAATGAAAAGGGCCCTTGTCCTAATTTCCAGGAGCAGCCAAGAATTAGAAGGGGGTGGTGAGCAAGACTGGGGGAAACGTGCCCCACTCCACAACTTGTCTTTGACTCGGGATAACAATCTCAGGAGAAAAGAGGGATTCAGATTGAGCACTTGCTGAAGTGAAGAGAAAAGAGAACCCAGACCTGAGAAGTGGCTCTAAGCCATAAAAAGGTTCTCTGGACAAAGGCACATATAATTTCTCTTTGATGCCTGTATTTGTTTTTTTGTCTTTTTCTTAAGAATATGTTTACTAAATCACTCTAGTGAGTTCCCTGAAAATCCCTGGTGAGAAAAAGAAAAACTTATTATTTAAATTTAAGCCATGAACTTAGAAAAGATGAAATATTTTGTTGCCATATATTTGTGGTACATTAATTGCTAGTTACATGTAATTTTTTATGATGTAGGATGGTGAGGAATAAGAAATACTCTTTTCTGTTTCAGATTTTTCAGTACAATGTCTTATGAATCCCATGATACGTATTTAAATACTCATATTAATAAGAGATTTAAATAATTTATTTTTCCATTATCATATTTTCTGTTACAATTTTTAATGACCCAAGGGTGAGTGTGAAGCAAAAACATGCTTAATTAAAGCATCCTCAACTGACAACTGAAGACCAAAAGAGACAGCTGAGACAGCTGGCTGAAAAATGAAGCATTCATGAATGCTACCAGAGAAAAAAATAAACCTGATTAGTTCTTCCCCCTACAATTTTATTTTATTTTTTTAAAGATTTTTATTTATTTATTGAGAGAGAGGGTCAGCAGGAGAAGCAGACTCCCTTCTGGGCAGGGACTAGATCCTGGGACTCCAGGATCATGACCTGAGCTGAAGGCAGTCGCTTAACCAACTGAGCCACCCAGGCACCCCCTCCTACAATTTTATATAATCTGCTATTACTAACATCATATCAGAGAGTTTAATCAAACTTTTATTACTAGATGATATTCCACCATCAGTAACCTTTGAAAATAGTGCAAATAAGGATGCAGGAGAAAGACCCGCCAAATTCTATACATCAAAAGGTGGACATTTGTGAGACATTTTAAATAAAAGCTCTAATACCCTTTGGTAATCTATATCATGAAACTCAAGTTCCTAGTATGAATTTTTATATTCCAGACATTTGAAATATTTCTAAAATTCAGCTAAATAACATTATTTGCTGGCCACTGATTTTGGTTAGCCTCAGGTCTGCAAAAGAAATATAAGGCAAAGTACATAAAAGATAAAAGCCAAAATTCATGATAATAATTCTAGCTAGCTAATTCAGCCAATTTATAAATTGTAGTGGTATTTTAACAAGCTGTCCATAAATATATTTCTTTAACTATACCTTTAATTAACCTGTTTTATATACAGAGCCTAACACAGTGCCTGGCACTACAGACGGTATTCTATACACACTTGTCAGCCACTAAATATAAAAGAGAATACATGTGTAGTCACAGTAGGATTCCTTTTAGTTTTATCTTTTTTTTTTTTAAGAGAGAGATCATGAGGGAGAGGGGTGCGAGGGGGGGAGCAAGGACCAGAGGGAAAGGGAGAGAGAACTTAAGCAGGCTCCTTGCTCATCCTGGGCTCTATCCCACGACCCTGAGATCACAACCTGAGCTGAAATCAAGAGTCGGTTACTCAACCACCGACTGAGGCACCTGGGCACCCCCTCTTAGTTTTTTCTTAAATAGTTGAAACTTTTGAAAAATTGAACATTTTTCTGATCCCCCATACTGTATTAGTCAGGACTTCTTTGGTTGTACATGACAGAAGCCCATTCAAAATGGCTTAAGATAAACAGGGAATTTTAATGCCACATAGGATTGAAACCTAGAACTGGCATTCTAGGACTCAAGTGAGGTTTTCAGAACCAGGTCATCAGTTCTATTTTCCTTTGGGTTGACTCCATTGGCAGACAAGAAAACTAGCTGCCAACATCTGCAATTCTACATCATATTCCCCTGGCAAATCCCTATGGAAAGAGCTTTTTTTTTTTTTTTCTCTCAGCAGTTCCACTGGAAACTCCTAGACTTCAGCCCCATTGGCTCTGATTGGCTGAGTTTAGATATGAACCCACCCTTGGATCCATAGGGTAGTGCCAGGTGACTAAAACCCAGGAAGGGAGAGTGGGAAAGAGGTGATGCTCCCAAGGAAAACTGAAGTGGTATTACCAGAATAAGAAGGAATGGAAGCCAGCAGTGTCTACCCAGTGACTTGGATGCTTTAGTACTACCCAACCTCCTTTTACGTAACTGAATACACATGCAATCCAAGCTTTTGAAAAATAATAGGTGTTTGCTAAATAAAAGCAGCTTTAAGACAAAACTTCTGACCAGATTGCCACCCAAATACCTTCCTCTGAAAAAAAATTCTAAAGCTAACCCCAGATGCCAGGCAGACCAAAGCAACAGATGCTGTCCGTCAGTAACCATATTTTCAAGCACCTGTTAGATTTCACCTAAAGCCTCTAAAACCTAGTATATGATTTAAGTAAAAGAAGTCTCAAACCAAGTTGTCATCCACACTTCTACGTACCTTGCCATTTTCTTTTTCCATATTAACAGCATCAGTATTCCTCCATGTAGGCAGGTTGGAAAGCTAGGCAGTTGTCTTTGGTTCTTTGCTGTTTCCCACCTTCCATATCCAGTTACCAACTCTGTTTGACTCCATTTTAGAAATATTCCTAAACTCCATCCCCATCTCTACATCCACACTTTCTCAATATCCATTGCCATAGCTTAGTTCAAATTCTAATGATCCAGTCCCTAGATTCTGCAGCCCGAGTTATCTATAAAAATCATGGATGCCTCTCCCATTTCAAGAAATTTTTCTTGAAGCAGTTTAGGCATCTCGTGCCTTGAAATGTTCTTATCCGAAAAGCCAGGGGAATTTCGAAAAAGAAAACCAAAGCTGGGGGCATCACAATGCCTGACTTCAAGCTGTATTACAAAGCTGTGATCATCAAGACAGTATGGTACTGGCACAAAAACAGACATCCTAGAGGAGAACACAGGCAGTAACCTTTTCAACCTCAGCTGCAGCAACTTCTTGAAAGACACGATTCTAAAGGCAAGGAAAACAAAAGCAAAAATGAACTATTGGCACTTCATCAAGATAAAAAGCTTCTGCACGGCAAAGGATATAGTCCACAAAACTAAAAGGCAGCTTACGGAATGGTAGAAGATATTTGCAAATGACATAACAGATAAAGGGCTGGTATCCAAGATCTATAAAGAACTTCTCAAACTCAACACCCAAAGAACAAATGATCCAATCAAGAAATGGGCTGAAGACATGAACAGACATTTCTCCAAAGAAGACATACAGATGGCCAACAGACACATGAAAAAATGTTCCACATCACCAGCGATCAGGGAAATACAAATCAAAACCGTAATGAGATACCACCTTACACCAGTTAGAATGGCAAAAATTAACAAGATAGGAAACAACAAGTGTTGGTGAGGATGTGGAGAAAGGGGAACCCTCTTACACTGTTGGTGGGAATGCAAGCTGGTGCAGCCACTCTGGAAAACAGTATGGAGGTTCCTCAAGATGTTAAAAATAGAACTACCCTACGACCCAGCAATGGTATTACTGGATAGTTATCCCTAAGATACAGATGTAGTAAAAAGAAGGGGCACATGCACCCCAATGTTCACAGCAGCAATGTCCACAATAGCTAAACTATGGAAGGAGCCGAGACGTCCATCAACAGATGAATGGATAGAGAAGATGTGGTTCATATATACAATGGAATATTACTCAGCCATCAGAAAGGATGAATACCTACCATTTGCATCAACATGGATAGAACTGGAGGGTATTATGCTAAGTGAAATAAGTCAATCAGAGAAAGGCAATTATCATATGGTTTCACTCATATGTGGAATATAAGAAATAGTGCAGAGGACCATAGGGGAAGGGAGGGAAAACTGAATGGGAAGAAATCAGAGAGGGAGACAGACCATGAGAGACTCTGGACTCCGGAAAACAAACTGAGAGTTACAGAAGGGAGGGAGGTGGGGGGATGGGGTAACTGGGTGATGGACGTTAAGAAGGGCACATGATCTGATGACCACTGGGTGTTATATGCAACTAATGAATCGTTGAACACTACATCAAAAACTAATGATGTACTATATGTAGGCTAATTAAATTAAAAAAAAGAAATGTTCTTATCCTTTGACTCACTCATTTCTCAGCTAGTTACCTGTCATAGTGTAATAATAAAAAAAGCAGATCAAGACACATGTACCAAAATATTTACTATGGCATAATTTAGAACAATAAAATTAAGGAAACCTAACCGTCCAACAATAGAGAAAACTTTAAGTAAACAGATTCAGCCCATATGAAAAATATTATAAAACCAAGAAGATGAGGTTTTCAAGTAAATTTTGGCAACATTAGAAATTTCCCATAATAGGATATTAAAACTTATTTAAAATCAGGATTTAAAAAATGTAGAAGAAAGAGGAAGAAGGGAGGATTTATCTGTCCAGCTCCATCCTCTCCCGTTGGTTAAAGTTTACCTCTTGGGAAGTTGGACTTAATGCCCACACTTCCAGGTTGCATCATCCAGCTTATTCTGTGATCTATGGGCCATGGGCTCCCTGAGCCCCAATTCCCAGGGGAGTAATGCAAAGAGGCCCAGATGGTAATTACACACACAGTGAGTTTCATTAAGGAAAGGAATTTCAACCAAGGTCAAAGAACCTAAGTCTTTTATAATGGGCAGTAAGCCTCTTTGACTCTTGTCCACAAGGGAGGCATCCTCTTTATTCTACTGGACAATAAATAAACCTGCTTTTTGTTCCAGAGGGAGACACTATCTTTGTCTTCCAAGGTTGTTCCAACATCCTTGAGAAGATAGTCTGGAACAAAGGCAGTCAGTGCCTCTGCAAACAAGATGTGCAGAAACACAGGAGACCCATGGAACATTGTCTCCTAACATAGATCCAACCTGCAGCAGCCAAGTGCTTACTTCCTGAGTGCAAATGCTATCAAACTGTGATCAACATGTAAAATATATTTCTGCAGCAACTGAGAATATTGACTTAAGCCGGTTGTGCAACATATTATTGTCAAAGACAAAGCTATACACTTATTCTGAGGACAGATTTTATTCAGTAATACTACTGCAATAGGGAAGAGGGTCCAGTGGTCATTGAACTCATCTTCCCTGAAACAAAAGGATTAGAGATTTTTTAAAGGCTGGGTGTGCTAAGGAAAAGGCAGGGTGTTAAGAGGCATTAGTCCACGTGACTAGGACACCTGGATTTGTTAACTGAAGCTTATCTGGGGGAGAAATAAACTCAATCTTTATGGCAGGAGTCAGTGATGCACGTTGAAGCAAGGCAGACACCAAAGTTAGGTCCTTATCCTCCATTTAGCACTTATCATATTGAATTTTAGGAAATTATTTATGCAGATGCAGGGACAGAGGGTGAGAGTTACCTCCCTGAAGGTTTGCATTTCAAAGAGACAGCTTTCCAGTCCTTCAGGAAATAGTTTTTAGGTAATAGATTTATATCTCAAAGGGCAGAAAACAGATTTATAATTGCAAGCTTTCTAAAGTAACTGCTCTAAGAGGGAGTTCACAGCCCTCATACAAGGTTTTGGCTGGAACAAATGGTAAATTCTGCTGGCAGCACTGATTTCTCAGGCAGGCATTTTAAGGGAGCAGGGATAATTCTAGGATCTTGGCCTTTAGCTACTAAAGTTATGCTAGAATTTGTCAAGGCTCTTAGTGCAGAGGTTTAGATGGAGTTTTTATATGCCAAGCATTCTGTGGTCCTCAGTGTAGCGATGTATAACTAGCTACCCGTAGGAAGTAAGAAATATATCTTAACATCAGTCTAATAAAGAAAAAATGAGACAATTTTGCTCAATGAACTTTTAATAGAACACCTTCAAGGCCATAAGATGCTTGCACAAATACTGAAAGATGTTATTTTATACTGTAGTAGTGCTTACTCTGTAATTATTGTTGACTTGTTTCAAGCTGCTTCATGTTTATAATGCCTTCAAATAGATCACCAAAGCTTCTACTATTTGAAAGCATGCCACAGAAAGAAGAAGGTTAAGAACCACCACCATAATCATTCCTAAACATAAATTGAGCGCCCACATGTGAATCACTGGGGTCGGTACTATGGAGGAGTAATCAAGGAAAATGAAACTGCAGTCTGTGCTTTGAAAAATTTATGTTCGAAAGAAGAAAACAAGATAAAGATATAGCTCCCCAGCAGCTATCAGCTCCTCGGGGACTTTCATGATAAAGAAATCAGAGCAAGGGCAGAGCAGGAAAACGGAGAATGGCCCCCTTCGTGGTGCAGGCACACAGGCTTGCTCGGTGATCCCCTGCTTTTGGGGAACAGGCAGAGAACTCTGCCCACTTACGTGGACAGTAGGATTCAGATAAGTACCTTTAAAAACAAGTGAAAATATATGTAAACAAGTGAATTAAATATAAATATATACACAGATTTTAATAGAACTAAATACCATATCTTAAAAATTACAAAATAATTATAGAGTAAACATGCTCTTATCAAGAGACTTTTTTGAATTCTACTGATCATTAACACCTACTATATTTTTTAAAAATAATGTAGGAAAGATAAGAGACAAAAGTAGATTTACTATAGGTTGTGCAAAAAATTATAAACTTAGGTAAAAGTATTTATGAAAAGATAAGTCTTAAGCTGATTTTGATGTAGGAGGCTATTTCCTGGAGAGGCAACCACAGTCTAGTTGTAGATAGTACCATTCCAGAAAAAGGAGATATGATAATTGGAGCTAAAAGAAGATAAAGCCAGGATATATAAAAGACAAGACAGTAGCAAAATACCATATATATTTCAAAGTCACAGACTTTACTATCCTAAGAAAGTATTTTATTTATTTATTTATTTATTTTTAAGATTTTTTTTTTTTTTATATATTTTTTGACAGAGAGAGACACAGCGAGAGAGAGAACACAAGCAGGGGGAGTGGGAGAGGGAGAAGCAGGCTTCCCGCGGAGCAGGGAGCCCGATGCGGGGCTCGATCCCAGGACCCTGGGATCATGACCTGAGCCGAAGGCAAGACGCTTCACGACTGAGCCACCCAGGCGCCCCTCTAGGAAAGTATTTTAATCAACAAATAAAACATTATCTCGAAACAATATCTTTACATTTTGTTATTTTTATTTTGTTCTATGCACCCTATGAGCATTCAACAAATATCTGATTTACATATTTTGTAGCCCTTTAAAACTAACTATACTTGTAATAAATGTTCCTGAATACAGATTTACTCATAATTTATTTTGCAACATAATGCCATGTATTTAAATGTGACTAAATAAGTTAATTTAAAATTTCTTTTGAATTACAACTTATATCCATCTAACATAGTGTAGAGAGGTCACTTGCCAATGCTCATTCTCTAACCAAATACAAAATATTGGCGTATCAACATTGAGTAGTTCAAATGTTATTTACTCTCTTATTTGTGGTGCCTTCTGGTACAGTCTGGTTTATCTTCAAGAACCTAAAGGCTTTAATATGCTAACATAATAAAATTTAAAAAAATACATTAAAAAAATACAAACATTGTAGGATCTCAACTGTATGTTGTTTAAATATCATTTTTTGCAAATCAAGTTATAGTTACTCCCCCTACCACCACCAACGCTAGAAATTCTCCAGCAGCTTCCCACTGCTTAAAATAAAGACTAAATCTTTAACCAGGCCAAGAAGCCCAGCGTGGTCTGGCTCCTGTCTCTCCACCTTTATTTGTCTTCCAGCTCACTCGGCCTCCTGCCACCCTGGTCTTCTTTTCTTTTGTTTCCTAGAACACGCCCTATTACCCTGCCAGGGGGACTATTTATATGTTGATCCTCAGGTGCTGGGAGCGGGGCCTTCCTCTAGGCCCTTTAGCTGATTGACTGGTACCCTGTCGCCATTCTTGAGTCAGTCCTTCTTGAAGAGGTTATTCTCATATACTCTTGTAACACCAGGTGTCTCTTTCTTAACACTTATCAAAGTTGTAATTTTATATCTCCTCATGTAATTCATTTATGTCGGTCTCCCCAGCAGCTATAAGCTCCTCGAGGACTTTCGTGATAAAGAAATCAGAGCAAGGGCAGAGCAGGAAAACAGAGAATGGCCCCATTCGTGGTGCAGACACACAGGCTTGCTCGGTGATCCCCTGCTTCTGGGGGACAGGCAGAGAGCTCTGCCCACTTACGTGGACAGTAGGATTTAGACAAAGATCCAGTGCTGAGTTACAAAATCCATTAGTCCTTAGGGAGGGGCAGGGAATCCTCTTGGGCCCAGGAATACCATATACATACCAACACAGAGCAGAGGTCTGATACTGCTGGGCTGGGAACAGAAAACTCCCGCCAGAACGACCACACAGAGATACAAGGTAGCATTTGACTGTCACAGGGAGAGGGCAAGAGTGCGAAAAAAGCCTGGGCCCAGACTCACAGACCTGCCCTAAGCTTCAGAGGCTGGACAAAAAGGACCAAGAACATCTTTCCATTCCCACCACAAGCTTAAGAGTAACAAGCTTCAGTGGTTGACTGGGGCAAGGGCAAGAACATAGAGAGAGACCCTGCCTGATTTGTTACAGTCCTGCAGGGTCTACTGAAAACAGAGGGTGAAGCAGGAGCAAATTAACATTGATATAGTACCATTATTGAATCTACAAACCTTATTCAAATGTTGCCTTTGTCCAATTAATATCCTTTATAGGAAACATTTTAAAATTTCAAGATCTGATCCAGGATTCCATTCACATATTACATTTTAGTTTCTATGTCTCTTTTCATGTGGAAAAGTTTCTGGGTCTCTCTTTATCTTCCATCATTTTGACATTTTGAAGAATGCAGATTATTTTGTAGAATGTTCTTCAGTTGGGTTTGTCTGATGTTTTTCCTCACTCCTAGATTCATGTTATACGTTGTTGGTAGGAGTACAAAAAGCAATGTTGTGTCTGTCTCAGTACATCAGATCCAGAGGCAGATGATACCTATTTGTTCCATTATTGGTTATGTTAACTTTGGTCACTCAGTTAAGTTGGTGCCTACCAGGTTTCTACACTATAAAGTTATAATTAATTAACTACTATCTTGTGGGGAATTAATCAGAAAACTCTAACATAAAATCTTGATTCATAAGCATTGAAAAATAAATTGATAATTAATATTTGCAGTTTGGTTCACATAATCTTTCAAGGTATGCTGTTCATGAAAGGTGTTTGAGGGATAATAAGATTACAACCTGCTGATTTAGAAATATCACTATTTTGACCTCTGATAAAAATACATGTGATAATATCTTTAGTCTGTTCATGATGTTCATTAAAGTCTGTAGAGAATTTTCTATGAATGCTTAGAATAAAAACCTCATTCTTAAGAGTAATTGGCTTTGTTCAAAGGAGAGCCACTAGTTTATTATGCACTGAAAAAAATTTAAAGGTCACAATGAAGCATTTTGAACATTGGCACATCTTTTTTTTTTTTTTAAGATTTGTTCACTTATTTTAGAGAGAGAGAGAGAGCAGGGGGAGGGGCAGAAGCAGAGCGAGAGAATCCTCAAGCAGACTTCACATTGAGCACAGAGCCTGATACTGGGCTCATGACCCCAAGATTATTATTATTATTTTTTAAAGATTTTATTTATTTATTTGACAGAGAAAGAGAGAGAGGGAGAGAGCACAAGCAGGAGGAACAGCAGAGGGAGAGGGAGAAGCAGGCTCTCTGCTGAGCAGGGAGCCCGATGTGGGGCTCGATCCCAGGAGCCTGGGATCACCACCTGAGCTGAAGGCAGACACTTAACCAACTGAGCCACCCAGATGCCCCTCATGACCCCAAGATTATGACCTGTGCCGAAATCAAGAGTCGGACGCTTAAACAACTGAGCCACTCAGGTGCCCCTGAACAATAGCATACCTTAATGCATATTCTTTCCTCCAAATTAACTTTTGTTGTTGAAATTTTTTATCCTTTTCTATTAAATTTTAAATATCAGCTAATACACAGTCCCATAAATAAATTATCTAATTATGGGAAGCAAACATCATGAATATTTTATAATTTATGTTGATCCATATTCTAACAGGGTTGACACAATGACAGGACTCTTGGAAGACTTCAAGAGAAATAGGCTCATTTAAATCATTATTCAAAGAGTTATTTGAGTTATTTCCTCTTTCCTCCTGAGCAAGACTGGGGAAAAAAGTTAAAATTAAAACTTCAATAAATGTGAACAATAATTTAGAGCATTAGCCTAAAAGTAGAGAAACAAGCAGAAACTAGACAGAAGGGGGAAAACTCTTAACAATTATGAAATTAGATTCTAAAATGTATCCGTAAGAAAAGCAGTGTTAACATTATAACATTGCTGCAGAAAGTAAGTAGTCAATTAAGAAGGCACATATGCAATATGCTCATTTCACAAGAGTTGTGGAATGGGGTGCCTAGGTAGCTTAGTGGTTGAGCATCTGCCTTCAGCTGAGGTCATGATCCCAGGGTCCGGGATTGAGCCCTTCATTGGGCTCCCTGCTCAGCGGAGAGTCTGCTTCTCCCCCTCCTTCTCCCTCTGTGTGTGCTCTCTCTCTCTCAAATAAATAAATAAATCTTAAAAAAAAAAAAAGAGTTGTGGAATAGTCCGCCCAAAAGCAATCATTTGGCTAACTAATAATCCTTCTCAAAACAGGAATTAAATGAAAAAAGGATTTAATTAAAATAATTCAGTAATTCAATGGCATTGATTGATTTCTTTGTTAGACAATAAGTGAACTTTAATTGGGTTCCAGTGAACTGGAAGATCAAAAAGAAGATCAGCATCTCCAAAGGTATTATATAATACTTATTATTACATTGTTGTGGTTGTTGTTATGAGATATGAAGAGTAAAGATTGTTTTAAACAATGTCACACACAATGGTAATACATCTGCATGAAAATCTGTGCCACAGAATGAAAGTTCAGATTGGTTACCCATAATCATGGGATTGGCCTTCTGGAATAACAATAATGAACAAATAAAAAAGGGGATGGGTTAAGTATGGATTTCAGAAAAAGTGTCAAATAAAATATTCTGTGGTAGGAGGAAAACATGGGAAGGCTCTCAACTCTGTAATCATAAATTAAGGGGTTTATAGCCTTTGAACAAAATACACCTTTAAGAAAGATTAGGAAGTATACTGTTAAATCACTGACATCATCCCATACAAATTTTGAATATCATTATTTTTCTAATATTTATTGCTTCATATCTTGTGAAATATTGTGTAGACAAATTATAAAGGAGATTGAAACAACATGGTCATAGAGAGTATCTTACTGCATGTAACAGAAACATAAAAGTAGTTTTATGTTTATGTTTTATATAAATAAAAATTAGTTGTCTTCCTTTTGTGTCAGTGGCTTAATGTACAGTTGATAAAGTGATAGAAAAATACGTGTTAGCTTTGAACCTTTCCCAATGTTGAATGATGTAATGCTCTTGTTTTGAAATTCCAATAACAAAAAACCCTGCATTTTCATTTTGCACTGGGGAAATTATGTAACTAGTTTTGGTGGTCAGGAATGATCACTCTAATAACATTTGATGTGGAACATGAAGGAAGAGAGGAAGCAATTCTCATGGACATCTGGGAAAAGAGTCTTCCTGGTAAGAAAAGAGTAAGTGCAAATAACCTGATAAAGGACCATGTGTGGTCCGTTCAAGGAATAGCATAGAGACCCCTGTGACTTGGGTACAATGAGCCAATGTAAGGGGGCATTAGATTAGTTTAATCTTATCTAATGAGGTGGGTGAGGGGGTCTTACGAGTTAGCGTTAAGAACTTTGGCTTTTAAATCTGAGTGAGATGGCCAACACTGAAGGGGTTTTGAGGAAAGAAGTGACATGATCTGACTTAGGATATTTTGAAAGAATCACTTTGGCTGCTGGGTTGAGTAGTGTCAATAAAGGGACAAAGACTAACGCAAAGCTCCCAGGAGGCTAAAGCAGTGATTGATATAAGAGATAAGGATAGTTGGGGCAAAGTGGTTTAGTAGAGGTGGATTCTGGATCTATTTTTGAGGTAGAACCAACACCGGGTTTGCTAATGAATTTGAATGGGTATGTTTGAGAAGAGAAGATAAGTATATATGTAAGTCTTTTGGTCTAAGCAACTGGAAGGATGGATGTACAGTTTCTTTTTTTTTTAAGATTTTTTATTTTATTTATTTGACAGAGAGAGACAGTGAGAGAGGGAACACACGCAGGGGGAATGGAAGAGAGAGAAGCAGGCCTCCCGCCGAGCAGGGAGCCCAATGCGGGGCTCGATCCCAGGACCCCGGGATCATGACCCGAGCCAAAGGCAGACGCTTAACGACTGAGCCACCCAGGCGCCCCTGGATGTACCATTTTCTGAGATTGGATTGACTTCAGAAAGAACAGGTTGGGTAGTGTAGGGAGGAAATACCATGTTTATGATATGTTAAATCATCACATATGTGTAGCCATTTCTGGCTTTTCTATTCTATTCCATCAATCTACTTTGTGAACCTATTCTGGTACCACCTTGTTTTGATTATGTAGCTTCAGTGTACGTTTTTGATATCTTGTAGGGCAAGACTGTCCTTATCATTATTCTTTCTCAAATTTGGGGGGGGCCGTTCTTCCTGATGACTGTCAGATTCAACTATTCTAGTTATTGAAAATACACTGAATTTTAGGTTAATTTGAAGAGAACTGAAACTTTCCACTATATAATCTCCCCATCTAGGAACATGATATTTGTTTATGTTTCTTTTTATATGCCCTTCAGTAAAATTAGTAGTGTTCTTCATGTGGGACTTCTTCACATCTTGTTAATTTTGTAGAAATGGATATTTGAATTCTAATTATGGGAGAAAAAAAAGATGAGTATGAAGATATTAGCTTTGCCGCAATAAATGATCCAAGCATCTCAGTAGCTTACAATAACCAACATTTCTTTCCCATTCACATTGTTTGTAGGCAGTTGTAGGTCAGCTACTGTGATGTTGCTTAGCTGTACTTTGCTAAGCTCTTCTCATTCTAGGTCTCAGGCTGAAGGAGCAGAGCGAAAAAAGCAAAGCCAACCACAGAAAGGCACTTAAAGTTTTAGAACATGTAGCATACTTTTTCTGTTCATAACCCATTGGTCACAGCAAGTCCTATGGCCAGGTTCAATGTCAATGGGGGCCAACTCAATGTCAAGTCACATGGCAACAATGGGTGAGGATGTTTAATCTTCTTGCAGGGGAGGAGTGAATGAATAACCAGGGATAATTAATACAGTCTGCCACAATATCCTGAAGGAAAAGGAGTCATGTAATGGAATTCAACAGCCTACAAATGCTTAGAACTTTAGAACTTCCAGAGTAGGGCACCTGGGTGGCTCAGTCGCTTAAGTGTCTGCGTTCGGCTCAGGTTATGATCCCAGAGTCCTGCTCAGTGGGGAGTCTGCTTCTCCCTCACCCTCTGGTCGCGCACCCTGCCCCCAGCTTGTGCGCGCGCTCTCTCTCTCTCTCTCAAATGAATAAATAAAATCTTTAAAAAAAACTTCAGTGTGAAGTGGACAATTTTTTCAAGATATTGAGGAAGGGAAGGGGAATGCTAGTAAGTGTAAATATGACACTTTCACAAGAAGACAAAATATGTTCTGCCATGCAGCTCTAGACATTCTCCTCTTCTCAGAGCCAGTTGGGGGGTCAGGGATGGGTGGTCAGGATGTAAGTGAAAGGAGGCAGTCTGCCGGGCAGATGACTCTTCTGGACTCTTTCTTCATCACTTCTGTGCTAAATTTGTCTAGTAATGAATACCATGAGGGTAGCACTCTGCTAGTGACCCTAACAGCAACGAGAGGGCTGAGGCCAGGGATTATGAATAGAATGGGATAAAGACACAGAAGGTCTTGAGATGACAATTTTCTGTTTGGTTTTATGAGAAGTATAGATATTATGTTCAATTAAATAATCCTTACTACCAAGTGTCAATATTTATCAAAATGCTAATCAATAGTTGGATCGTTAAACTCAAATAGTAACCTACAACTTGTATTATTTAGTACAAGTTGTAGGTTACTTGTACCTACAAGTATTATTATTGGAAAGAAAGCAATTCATTCAGCAAATATTTTTTTGAGGACATATTATGTGCCAAGCGCTATTCTAGGCACTGGGGATACAGTAAAGTGTCAAATCTTGGTGCATGCGTTCTGGGGAAGAGAAGGTAGGTGCAGACATAGATGATAATATTTAGATGCATACTTAAGAAATCTGTTAAGGGGTAGGCACTACAGAGAAAAAAGTGGCAGGAAAATGAGATGGGCTGGTTTGTAGGGAGGACCTCTTTAATGAATAACATTTCAGTGGGGATCTTCCTGAAGTGACAGAGTGGAGGGAACTCTTCATTAAGTGACAGAGTGGATATGTGGGGGAAGAATGTGGCTGTCAGCAAAGACTAAGAACAAAATCGCCCTGCTAAGTCCAAAGACCAGCAACAGGCCAGTGTTGCATGAGTGGAGTAAGCAAGTTGATAAGGGGATGAGATACTGTCAGAGAAGTAGCCAGGAACTACAGGACTTTTAAGTCTTTTTTTTTTTTTTAAAGATTTTATTTATTTTTTAACAGTGAGAGAGACAGTGAGAGAAGGAACACAAGCAGGGAGAGTGGGAGAGGGAGAAGCAGGCTTCCCGCTGAGCAGGGAGCCCGATGTGGGGCTCAATCCCAGGACCCTGGGATCATGACCTGAGCCAAAGGCAGACGCTTAACAACTGAGCCACGCAGGCGCCCCCCTGGACTTTTAAGTCTTGCTGCGGAGTTTGGATGGTGGTGTTAGAGCATTTCTGGAACTTAATTTTTTTAAAAATGAACAGTACTCCAGCCAAATCAAAGACACTTGCCCTCCTCCCATACATGTATGCAATTGTCCTTGTGGCAGGTCAGAGTAGAAGGCAGGGATGTAATAATACAGCATGTACCACATTTCTAAAATCTGTACTTTTATTTTGCATTTTTAAAATTTGAAGTATAGGGGCACTTGGGTGGCTCAGTCAGTTAAGCGGCTGCCTTTGGCTCAGGTCATGATCCCAGGGTCCTGGGATCGAGCCCCACGTCCGGCTCCCTGCTCAGCGGAGAGCCTGCTTCTCCCTCTCCCTCTGCCTGCCACTCTGCCTGCTTGTGCTGTCTCTCTATCTGTCGAATAAATAAATAAAATCTTTTAAAAAATAAAAATAAAATAAAATTTGAAGTATATTGAGGTATAGTTGACACACAATGTTGCATTAGTTTCAAGTGTACAACGTACTGATTTGATAACTCTATATGTTACACTATGCTTACAAGTTTAACTACCATTCATCATCATACAACACTATTGCAATACCATTGACTTGATTCCCTATGCTGTACTTTTCATCCCTGTGACTTATTCATTCCATAATTGGAAGCCTGTATCTCCCACTCTCCTTCACCCATTTTGCACATCCCCCTACCCTTGCCCCTCTGGCAACCATCCATTCGTTCTCTGTATTTATGAGTCTGATCCAGATTTTTATTTGCTTGTTTTGTTTTTTTTTAGCTTCCACATATAAGTGAAATCATATGGTATTTGTCTTTATCTGTCTGACTTATTTTATTTAGCATAATATCTTCTAAGTCCATCCATGTTGCTGCAAATGGCAAGATCTCATTCTTTTTAATGGCTGAGTAATATTCCAACATATCTATACATATTATCCGTACACACACACACACACACACACACCGCATCTTCTTTATCCATTCATCTATAGATGGACACTTAGGTCACTTCCATATCTTGGCTATTGTAAATAATGCTGCGGTAAACATAGAAGTGCATGTATCTCTTCAAATTACTGTTTTCGTTTTCTTTGAAATATCCAGTAGTGGAATGACTAGATTATATGGTATTTCTATTTTTAATTTTTTTGAGGAAACGTCATACCGTTTTCCACAGTGGCTGTAGCAATTTACTGTACTTTTATTTTATATTTTAAATATTTATACTAGGATTCTCTATATGTAAATGTCATATGATAGGTAGATTTTGCTTTGATCCTCGTCATTTTTTTCAGTGAAAAGAATCTAGGTCTATTTTTCTTTTTTTTTAAAGATTTTAAAGAATCTGGATGACAACTTACCAGTGAACAGAAATAAGGTACTCTTTCATATCATGTCCAGCTGCTTGAGGACAAGATGGAGTCAGAAGTGGTTGTCTGTCACGTAAATAGAATTTACACCAACAGAGGTCTAAGCCTTCTTCAATTGTTAAGAATTAACTCATTTTTCAGACTTCAGAATCTGATTTTCAGAGTACAAGAAGCTTGATGGGAAAAGCAATTGAATGTAATCAGCCGCTCTTTATGTGCTTGGTTTAAAATTGTTTAGGCTGTCGTATGTGATATGAATCAAAGGGAATTGATAAATATTTCTAAGAACACCTAGATGGCTCACCTGAGTGGATGCATAATTGCTTGTGAAATTCAGACTGAAACAAGCAAATTTGGAATAAAAGGAAATGTTTAATAATTGTATTTTCACTTTCTTAAAGCCTTTGCCAAAATAACAGGTAATAGCTTCATTCAAGAGCCACAAAAAGAAAATAGATCCTGGCGGATGGTCAGTAATGTGAGATTAATGGAGTGCAGCTCAGGTGCAGAAACTGAGAAGCATTATCTTTATTTTCAAGGAAGTCACTGGTTTTATAGGGCTTTTTTGATTTGGGGTTTACTATAGTAGCAGCAGAGTATTAAGAGAATACTTCCCAGTAGGTTAGGAAAAATTATGGTTCAAGCATTTGAAACACCAGTAATATTGGAGTGTGACTACCTTTATAGCATAAAATAGCTTTTCTATGAATAAAGGCTCACGTAAGTTTGCAGACTTGGAAAAGATGTGTGAAGACTGTGAAAAGAAAAGATTTGTAAATAGAGCTACAGAAATTAAAACTGTGCTATACTTTCAAAAAATATTGACCTTCATGTCAATGACCCTGAACAGACTACCCAGAAACAGTATTCCTTCTATTATAGAATTTATCATATAATGAAGGTAGCATTCCAAGGCACTGATTCAGAGTGTGCAATAAGTTACAGAATATGAAATATTAAAAAAACAAGAACTTTACAAATTACAAAATTTCCTAGAAAGACAATTATCTGCAACTGGTAAACAACAACGTTTTGGTTCTGCCTTTCCAATAGCCAGACTTTTTAACTTTGTTCATTGCATTGACTATAATTTTCTGAACAACATTAAATAATAGTAGTGCTAGCTGTCGTATTCCAGATTTTGCTGGGAATGTTTCTAAGGGTGTATCGTTGAGTTGAGTATCATGATGTTGGCCATGGTTTAGGACACGTATATTAGTAGTTTACCAATAGTTGTAAACTCTTCTCCCATCCATGACAAGACAGAGCTCTAATAATCAGTGTACCCATAGCTTAGAAAGTGTCTGGCACAGGTAGGCATTCAATAAATGCTTGGTGAATAACAACTTATCAAGGGGATTGTAGCAGAAGCTCTGTGAAGTGTCAAAGAAATTATCCGAAAAAATAAAAAAGCTTATTTGAGATCTTAAGAAAAATTTATCTAGCAAGATTGGAATTATACATATAGAAAAGTATTAGAAAAAATACCCACTAGCTTAAAACAAATGAACTTTTTGATAATTTGTACTATACATATATTAAAATACGTAAAAATCTTTAAATTGATCATTTTAGAAAATAAAGACCAAAAATCAGTTTGATAGACTTTTAACCCTTTAAGGATTATCCCTTTTTAATTCTCTTTGAAAAGAATCTTCAAATTGCTTTAGGTAGACTATATTTATACAGACTGATCTTCAAAGGCTTTGGCGTTTTAATGAAAACAAGTTGTATAGCACTAAGTTTTGACACGGTCAAAATTAGTTCCCTAAGCATTTAGATAGATGTCAAAATGCACATTCAAACATTAAACTATTTATTTCAAAATATAACTGTCAATTTTGAATTTGGTACAAAAGTATAGTATTCACTGAACTTCATTCAGTGAAAATCTATGAGATGTCTATTATCATGCATCCACATGTACTAGGCTTTTGGGAAGGTATGGATAACATTAAAGTTTACTAGGGACAGAGATATTAAAATGTAGCACAAGAGGTTTTATATAAGAGGAGTATTGAGAGTATCCTATAGACAGGTCTTTGGAGAATCAGTAGAGTTCTAAATAGAGTTGAACTTTGGCTTGGATCTATGCCAATCAGACAAAAGAGATGGGGGAAGGACACAGGACACTGCAGCTATGGGACATCATGTGCAAAAGCAAGGAAGGCTGAAAGTACATGAAGTGTAGAGGGAATAGGAGAAATTCAGTGTGGCTAGAGCATCTTGTACACTTGAAAAAATACAAGTTGCACATTTGGTGGAGGGTGTGGGATCTTGACTAAATATGAGGTCAAATCTTGGTTCTGCCACAAACTAGCAGGATGACTCAGCAAACAACTAAGTCTAAGTTTCCGTTCTTTCTTTGTAGAATGGGGACAGTAATAGTACCAGGCTTGCAGGGTTAGGGGGGAGAGTTAAGAGCATGTATAGAACCTTATATTGTGTCCAACCCACCCAGAGTGAGAGTTCAATAAGTGGTAGCCATCGTTATATTGGTAAATAGAAACATCTGTTAGTGACTAGTCTATTTTTTTTAAAAAGATTTTATTTACTTATTTGAGAGAGTGCAAGAGAGACAGAGAGAGAGAGCGAGTGAGTGAGCGAGCATGATCAGGCAGGGGTGGGGGGAGGGCAGAGGGAGAGGGAGAAGCAGACTACCCTCTGAGCAGGGAGCCTGATGTGGGGTTCAATCCCAGGACTCCAGGATCATGACCTCAGCCGAAGGCAGATGCTGAACTGACTGAGCCACCCAGGCGCCCCAGTGACTCCTAGTTTAATACTGAGTAACATTTGCTTATATATTGCTGAGAATTGTTCTAGACTCCGTGGCTTTTTTTTTTTTTAAACTTAAAAAGTAGAATAAGTACCATCCTGGTGCTAATAATGAGCTCACTTTTTCAGTGGAGTCCAGGAGTATAAAACTATCGCTTCTCCCTGAGTAAAAAGAGTGTAAACATGTTACTTCAGATCATATCCATTTTAGAGAAAAATTTCTACTGCAGAATCTAGTACTATATATGCAACTATCAGTAGTAGAATCCTATAGCTTAAAAAAATCTTACAGTATCTATTATATGGTGAAACATCATAAAGTATAAAACTTCTATTAATTCAAGCATATGCATGTGGCTTTGCAAGTATTTTAAAATCATTTGCATGAGTGACTGTTCCTTGAAAAGAATAACCTAATGTTCCTGTGTCCATTTCTTAGGTCTGATTCTCACCTCAGCCAATTGCACTCAGATTTCTTTGCCTGTTCTCTCTTGACTCCACTGAAGTATCACTGAGAAATATTGTAAGTAGATGACTAATGGCCAAATCAGTTTTGTTTTTTTTTTTAGTTTCCATCATTTCTTGCCAGAATTTAACATGGTTGAACTGCTTCTTCTTTTTTGAAATTCTCTCTGTACTTTGGCTTCATGATGCCACACTCATCTGGTTTTCTTATATCTGGTTTCTTACATGTCTGATCATTTCTTCTTGGTATGTTTTATCTTTCCTCTTTCATTACCTGTCTGTTTTTTCCTTAAAAAAAAAAATTAGTTTCAGAGGTAGAATTTAGGGATTTATCAGTTGCATGTAACACCCAGTGCTCATTACATCCAGTGCCCTCCTTAATGCCTATCACCCAATTATCCCTTCCCCCCATCCACCTCCCCTCCAGCAACCCTCAGTTTGTTTCCTAGAGTTCAATATCTCTTATGGTTTGTCTCCCTCTCAATTTTTATCTTATTTTTCCTTCCCTTCCCCTATGTTCTTCTGTTTTGTTTCTTAAATTCCACATGAGTGAAATCATATGGTATTTGTCTTTCTCTGACTGACTTATTTCGCTTAGCATAGTACCCTCTAGTTCCATCCATGTCATTGCAAATGGCAAGATTTCATTCTTTTTGATGGCCAAGTAATATTCCATTGTATATATAGACCACATCTTCTTTATGCATTCATCTGTCGATGGACATCTGCATTACCTGTCTCTTGATATTGGTAATCTGCAGCGTTCTGTCTTTGGTTCTTTTCTTTTCTCATTCTACTAACTCTCTGTGGGGGGTAATCTCATCCTCTCCATTGCCTTCAATGAGCAGATAAAAAATTATACGAGTCTCAAATTTAACTCCATCCCCGACCTCTTTCCATGGCCTGTTATATGCATCTATTTCCAGTTACTAACAGAGTATCACCATCTGGCTGTCCCAGAGACAGTAAAATCATTATGCCCCAGACTGAATTTAGTATCTTTTTTTTTTCTCAACCCATTCCCTCTCCTTCACTCTAATCTTGATGACTGGCCCCCCTATCCATACACTCACAACCTAGAAACCTGGGAGTTAGACTAGCTTTCTCTCTTTCCTTAGCCAAACGCCCTCCACCTACCCAATCAGTGTCCAGGTCCTACTGATTTTATTTAACTTTTTTTTTTTGCCTCTTCTGTCCATGCCCATTATTTCCAGAATCTCGTACCTTAACTATTGCAATAGTATCCTAAGTGATCTTTCTGCCTTTACTATCAGTCAGTCAAGTTGTTTTTATTCCCTGATAAAATTTCCCTGGTGGTTTTTCATTGAATGTGCAAACTCCATTATGTGATATTCCACACTTTTATTTTTTTAAAGATTTTATTTATTTATTCAACAGCGAGCCATATATATATAGAGAAAGCACAAGCAGGGAGAGTGGCAGGCAGAGGCAGAGGGAGATGCAGGCTCCCTGAGAACAGGGAGCCGGATGTGGGGCTTGATCCCAGGACCTGGGGATCATGACCTGAGCCAAAGGCAGACGCTTCACCGACTAAGCCACCCAGGTGCCCCCATAAATTTCAACCTCCAATTTCTTTGGTATTGTCTCAAAGTACTCTTTCTCTGGCATGTAATAAATGTGTCTGACTGAAAATTGAGGTGATCCCTGGTTACATACATTGTTGGTTTCCATCCCAATGTGTTTCTGTGTTCTTTGAAAAGGTGATGTAATTACGCCTTACCTAAATTAAATTGGCTTGATCTCTATAACCATCTCATAAGGTAGTCACTATGTCATCATTGTTGTTGTAGTAATCATCATCGTCCCCATTTTATATGTAGTGGAGAAATGCCATGGTCGCCTCTAAGTACACAAACTTGTAGGCTATCCCAGAAGTCCTGGAATTGAAAGGTTCATAGACCAAATTAAAATGCTCAAACCAGCCAGTTTGTTGAATCAATTTAAAATCTACAGTGAAAAGCAAAGGGAAAGGGATTGGGTAGGTTAAGAATTTAGCGCAAATAGGTGGAAGGACCACACTGCCTGTGGGTCGCTCAAAGTTCCTCTGTCCTGACTCTCTTTGCACCACTTTCCTTTACTGCAAATGGTGTGGTTACAAGGAGCAGTGTTAAGGGCAGGCAAGAAAGTTTAAAGATGGAAGAAGGTTTGTGGTGCCAGTACATGCTTGCTCTATTGGAGAGATGAAGAGGCTATTAAAATATGCATGGCTACAGCTGTAGCTCTGTGATAATCCAGTGAGCAACAGTATGTATTTTAAGCAGAGGGCAAGTGTGCTAGAACATGTGATACCAATGGGTAGCCAATTTGAGTTGATAAACCTGATCCATGCTTTATGAATATTTAAGGTTTATTTTGCTTTCCATCTCTTTCTATCCGCAAGTAACACTTTCATTTTTTTCATCCTTTCAATGTGTTTAACACATAAATGTCTCTTCTATGTTTAACATGTCCTATGGGTCTATAATATACTTACTATCTATAGTTAACCTTTCTTATGAGTTTCATACATCCCGTTTGTTTTCCTTGTCCTTTAACGCAGAATCAAAAATTCTTAAAGAATGCAGCAAACACACATCATATTATAGATGAAGCACATACGTGAGGCACAGGACTACTATACCACTTGCTCAAGATCCCCACATTTCATGTCTAGGAGAGTCAGGAGTTCAAATATAGGAAATGCCGCTCCACAGCCCACTTCTTAACCGGCATCCTAACTTGATTCCTAATTAGCCTGAGAAAACACAGCTAGTTAAGTCTGACCTCAAATCCAATGCTCTTCCCGCTAAGTACCCTTAGGGCTCAAGACCCCTTTTTTTAATCTCTGTTGTTCATTTCCCCAAGCATAGGGCCTACACAAATACTTGTTGACCAAGAGAAGATCCCATTTTAACTTTGCTTTTCTTTTGGGTTGAGTTTAAAGGGCCCGAATAACACCCATTTAAGATTGAAGAAAATTTAAACTTTGGCGTTTAAAGTTACATTATCTTTGGCATTTGACTTTAAACCAAATTAACCTAAAGAGACACCTAGTCGCTGGAGAGCAAAAGATAAGGATCCATGAACTGAGATCTAGCTCTGATTGTGAAACTGACCCTTTCAAAGGGATTAAGGTATCTCTCTGCTTCATTTTCTTCAGTAGGAAAATGGCTCTAGTAATTCCTATCTACCGCTTTCACTAGGAACTGTTACATTTGCTATTCTTCCTGTTACTAGCATGCTGTTTAAAACAATGGCTTCTGCATTATGGATTAGAAATTATAAAAAATGTAATAAAGTCTATTTGTACATTCATATGATTAACATATTTACACGATTAAAAAATAACAAATGTTTATAACCTTTTTTTAAAAGATTTTATTTATTTATTTATTTGAGAGAGAGAGAGAGAGAGAGAGAGAGAGAGAGACAGCATGAGAGGGAAGAGGGTCAGAGGGAGAAGTAGGCTCCCCGCCAAGCCGGGAGCCCGACGCGGGACTCGATCCCAGGACTCTGGGACCACACCCGAGCCGAAGGCAGTCACCCAACCAACTGAGCCACCCAGGTACCCCAAATGTTTATAACCTTTTAAAAGCACAGTTTATGCTACATTTGGACATGTTTCACATCCAGCAGTTTGCTAAGTAATCCACAATTTTCCTCATCCATTTGACTTCTCTAAAATAAAAACAAATAGCAGCCTTCTGAAAGAAGCTAAGATGAATTATTAAGGCCCTAAAATATTTTTAATGCCACTTTTTAAATTCCATACTTATTTATATATTTATGTATTTATGTATGTATGTATGTATGTATTTATTTTCCCACTTACAAAAACCTTGTTCCTGTGTAGGAAGTTGGCAATGAGCTCAATATATGCAAGACCATGTAGAACTCAACATGGTGTTCAACCCTGGCTGCCTATTAGGATTGACATAAAAAAAAATACTGATGCTTTAGCTCTATATCAAACCATTTATTTATTTATTTAATATCAAACCATTTAAATCAGAATCTCTAAGGATGGAATTCGGCCATCTGTTTTTAAAAGATTTCCGGACATTCTACAAAATACTTGACCAGTAACTCTTCAAAACTGTCAAGGTTATCATAAACAAGGTCTGAGAAACTGTCACAGACCAGAAGAGGGAAGGGAGACACAATAACTAAATGTAATAATGTATCCAAAGTGGGGTCCTGGAATGGAAAAAGGATATCAGGGAAAACCTACTGAAATCCAAATAAACTGTGGAGTTTAAAGCAATGTGCCAATATTGGTTCCTTTGCTGTGATTTTATGTACCGTAGTAATATAAAATGTTAACAATGTTAACAATAGGGGAACTCTAAAATAAAAAATTTATTTTAAAAATCTAATATGGAGCTGGAGTTGAGAATTACTTACATAGCACCTGCTTATACTGTATCAGCAAACAAAAAGTCCCTTTGAAATATTGAGCTCAAGTGCAATTGGCAGCATGCGTGGTCCTGAAAACCTGACTCCCAGAAACAACAGGCTGCTTAGGACAGAATACATTTCTAGAGGCACTTTGAGAGAAACAAAAATGGACTAATTATAATAAACATAACTATTTGCTTCTGAGATGCAAAAATTCAAGAAAGACTGCTTAGTAAAGGAGGAAAAAAACTACCCTCAACCCGTTTCTCAGGTTAGAAAGGTAGTTTTATTTTGATATCTATGAAAGATATAAATATCTGGATTAAATATAATGTTTGCATTATGGTACCCTAGTAGTTTGAGAAAATTGTGAGTGATTTATCTTTGCTAAGAATTGTTGTTTCTTATCTATAAAGGAGATTTAGACCGGACCAGAAAGTTCTTCAGTATTAAGTTAATTTTTCCTCTCTTGCCTCTCCCCCTGTGGTAGGAAGGAGGCAAGGAAAAAAGATCTGCTAGTCCTCCATAATGAAGTCTACCTGGATTTAGCCCGGTCACACTTCTTTTTTTCATAACCATTAAAGATATTTGTTATCTGTGTAAATCTCTAGAGGGAAGTCAGAATTGTGCCTAAAGAAATTATTCTGCACAAATAAGCATTTGACAAACAGCAATTGTTTGGAGATGCCGTTTCAAAAAGCTCCCTTTTAATTTTTTGTGTTGCATTATTTTGTTTGCAAAAACGTCACCAATTTGTAATCCAGAATCTGTATGCGTTGAATAAACGGTATTAACAGCCTGTAGTCACCCAGATCACAGTCCAGCTCCCTAAATTCATGCGACTTCAGGTAAATAATTTCTCTTCTCTGAGCCGATCTGTTTCTCATCTGTAAAATGCGTCGGTTGGGCTAAGCAGTATTCAGTGCTCCCTTCTATTCGAACATTGAGATTTTTTGAGGACTTGAAACAAACTGGAGAATTTTAGGATGTAGGTCTTTGGGTTCTGGTGGGCAGTATGGTATTGAAGAAACTGTTCTCATGCTTGTGTTTCTAGAGTCTGAACAGTAAACGACAGGAGCAAGGATGCGTACACGGGAAGAGTAGGACAGCGACCCGTAGGAGGGTCAACTCCTGAGACATAGCTTAGATTTGCAAAGCAAGCAGAGCGTTCGGCTGCTCGGCAACCGCTCCTCCTTTGCGAGCGTGGAGGACCCCAATCGGAGGTGTCTAAGTCACTACCTCTTAATTTAGCCATGGTGCCTTCTTCTCGACATTAATGAAATATGTATCCTTTAAAAGCACACCCTTTTTTGCAACCAAAGTTTAACAAGCCTTGTAGCTGAGTTCTGCTCGTGCTGGGTTTTCTTTTTCCTGTTCTCAGGCGCGATGCGGGCACCTCTCAGGCAAGGCCCTTGCCGCCGAGCGTTGCCGGGCAGAGCTGGACGCCTCCCGCTTCCTCCCTGGCCCGGCCCCTGGTCCTTCGTGGGCCGCGCTCCGCCGCCATGCGCTCGGAGATGGAGCCGCTGCTCCTGGCCTGGAGCTATTTTAGGCGCAGGAAGTTCCAGCTCTGCGCAGATCTGTGCACGCAGATGCTGGAGAAGTCCCCTTATGACCAGGTACCAGCCGGACCCCGTCAGCCCTGTGAATCCCAGCGAGAGGCAGAGGGCACTGGGGGTGCCGGGTGGGGGCTCCAGGGAGGAAGGCCCAGGGCGAAGTTGACCGTGTGGTCAGCACAGGCATCTGGAACGAGACCCCCTAGAGCCGTGGCCGGCTCGTCCCTGTCGGCGGCGTCCCCGAGTCCCCGCGGGACCCTCGAGTGCTGTGTCTTGGCCGCCCCCTCCTCAAACTTCAGCAGCCCCTTTCCTTTACGGGTCCCTTAAAGGAACACGTAAAAAGTCACCGAATTTTACTTGGGTGCAGAACTTTGATAATTCATTTATACTTGCATACGGATGGACTCGGAAGCTTGCTGCGTGTGCGTTATTAATTTCTAAAACTGATGTATAAACAAAGATCTGTAACTTCTCACCTCCTGTTGAAATAGCTGCCTTTTTTTTTTTTTTTTTGATCAAACGTTGTGATCTCTCCACTTCATCTTAAGATTGTTGTCCAAGAGTGAAGGAGGCTTTGATTCTGGGACATGAGTGCATTTTGAGGCAAATAATACAAGTTAGAGAAATGCGAATCTAGGAGGGGAAGAGATACATTTACTATTAGGAGTGGGGAATGGGGGAAAAAAAGCCCCCCTAAAGGAATGATGACAGTGGTTTTAAGAGAACTTAAATAAACTATTACTGTACTACCATAGTAAGATGAATTAAGATATTAAACAAAGAGAAAGAATGGTCATATACTCCCGTGGCAGGTAGTTCCTGGAAGAGGCAAAAAGGAGAAAAAAGGAGAATAAGAGCAGAGCTGTGGCAGTTTGTCAGTGCTTCTAGTAAAAACTGGTTCTCCAGCTTTTCCTCTAGTGGTGTTGCCTTGGAGATGTTAGAAAAAAAGGGAAAATTGAGGGGAGTTACATAAGTGGAGGCATATGTGTGAACACTGTTACTAGGGTCTGCCTTAGTTTCCAGCAAGTGGATGGAGGATAACCTGTTGAGGTGAACGTTTTGACTTCCAGATAGAACAATCCTAGAACAATCCACATTAGTGGGAATACTAAGCTAGATTCTTTTTTTGTGTTAGTTCATGTTAGTTAATAGGACTGCGTTTTTGTTGGAGAAGCTCTTTTTTTTTTTTTAATTTAAGATTTATTTATTTCAGAGAGAGAAAGTGAGAACGTGCCAGGGGGTAGGGGGGCTGCAGACAGAATCCTCAAGCCGACTTCCCGATGAGCGGGAGCCTGATGCCTGGCTGGGTCCCAGGACCCTGACCATGACCCCAGCAGAAATCAAGAGTTGGTTGATTAACGGACTGAGCCACCCATCTGCCTCAGGAAGCATTTTTCTAAGTGTGTTTCTTGCCACAGTAGTCCCACCGATGCTGCTCAAAAAAACACAAAAATTCCACAATAAAATATGACTGGGAACGTTACAAAATCTTGACCCCTTTACATTTGTACAACAAAATTTTGTTAAAACTCTATGTGATGTACCAGACATTGTTCTAGGCACAATGGTTTGCAATGTACATGCTGTACAATGTAAAGTACATGCTGTTTCTGTTTTTCCATTGATTTAGGGCAGTTTCCATTCTGTGTTCCACAGAGCAATAGTCCCAAGAACTGTTGTTCAGTGAAAGGAAGTTTCCTCATTCAGTGCATTTGGGAACTGTATATTCCCTGAGAGATTCAAGATTCATACTAAAGGCCCTGGGTTCTGAAGAAAAGAAACTTAATTTTGCCTATTTTTGATTAATACAATAGTTCTGAAACTTATTTTTGGTAGTGGGCAAGGGTCAGATATCTTCATTGTTATCATACTAGGGAGACATAGTCTCCTGGGGAAATAATGTTATAGGCAAAGCAGTACTGTTTTTATTAATGGTTAAGATCCTATAATCTTGGGGCACCTGGTTGGCTCACTAGGTTTAGCGTCTGCCTTGGGCTCAGATAATGAGCCCAGGGTCCTGGGATCAGCCCCACTCGGGCTTCCTGCTCAGCGGGAAGCCTGCTTCTCCCTCTCCCTCTGCCTGCCGCTCCCCCTGCTTGTGCTCTCTCACCCTCTCTTTCTCTCTCAAATAAATAAAAAAATTTTTAAATAAAAAGATCCTATAATCTTAGTAACATAATCATAGTGCATTCAGTACAGTACTGTGCCTGTGAATTCAGATTTAGTTTGTGCTAGGCACTGTCATCAGAATTTTATGTGTTCAATTAACTGACCTTTTGTTGAGTGCTTATTACTTGCCAGGCATAAGTTGTGTGAATTATATGGATTTCAATGCTTAGAATAACATTGCAAAGCAGGTAACAAAAATAATAGCTAACATTTATTATTTACTCTGTGTCAGGCTTGGTTCAGAGGGTTTTATAAGTCATCTCATTTAATCCTCAGCTGTCTTAGGAAGTTGGTACTATTTCCCCCATTTTACAGATTCAGTACACTGGGGCACAAGGTGAAGTAATTTGTCCCAAATTACAAAGCTGGTACACCCATTCTCTTTATCTATACCATGCTGCCTCTTTGGCCCTTATGTAGCCAAATTTTTCCAAAATGGTGTGTTTCTCAACTTTTCCTAGTACATTTTCCCATCTACTGTGCCTTTTTCCAGATTTTAGCTAAATGGTAAAGAATTTTGACGTATTTGTGTGCTTGTATTAAAGTTCTGTAAAGACCTGAAGGAAGGAAACCTAACCAATTTTGATTGAGACAGTATTCTGAAACTTATGTGATCTCTGGTGTCTTTTTTTGGAGGCAGAGGGACAGATCTCTCCCTTATTATCTTGGAGAGATACCATTTTGGAAAGTGCAGGGCAAAGCAGCAGTGTTTTCATTAATGGTTTAGATGGGGCCATAGAGATCTTCTTGCTCCCCTTTTTATCTAGGAAGAGTAAGATAAACAGATTAAGGACGTTGTCTACAACTCCTGAATTAGCAGCTAAATAAGGTTAAGGGCTTGGGTCTTTTTATTTGGTTTCTTGTACAGCTATCATTAGGCCTTATGGGCCCTCTTGGCAGATTAAAGACTTGTTATAAGGTCTGTTTGGCGGAACTGTGATTTTGATAATGATAATGAAGAAAAAGACGGAGGTTTATATAGGGAAATATTGCTGTTGGCATTGGTTAACCATTTGACGTGGTTAAGATCATTAGGGTAGTAGGTCTTGTTAGGCCCTGGCCTATTCTATTGGCTTATTTGTTGTGGATTTCAAAGAATAATCTATAATGTGATACATAGTTAATGTCTAATACCATAGACATTAAAAAATGTTATTCTTTGTTAGTATTTTTTTGTTTTGAGCAGGAGTTGATAAGTTTAGCTCCTATAAATATCAGAGTAGGCCTAGGAGAATCAGTACCAGATCTAGAAGAAATTTATGATATTCTTTTCCTTTCTAATCCTTTTTATTTGTTTTGCTGAGGTAGTTAAGTAGGAACTATATATATTGCCAGAACAATGCAGTATTATGTCAGGAGTAGAAGTTTAACTTGAGTTACCTTACCAAACTGGGCTTTTGATAGCTGGATAGGGCTGCTGAAAAGTTTATAGGGTGCATTCATGTTAGTTATTTTTTTTTTATTTTTTTAAGATTTTATTTATTTATTTGACAGAGAGAGAGAGAGAGCACCAGCAGGGGGAGCGGCCGGCAGAGGGAGAGGGAGAAGCAGGCTCCCCGCTGAGCAGGGAGCGGATGCAGGGCTCGATCCCAGGGCCCTGGGATCATGACCTGAGCCGAAGGCAGATGCTTAACGACTGAGCCACCCAGGCGCCCCTTATGTTAGTTATTTTTTGACTCAACCTTTAAACGTTATGCTTTTCCACTGTGTACTTTTCTTTAAGTAATTATTTTTAATTTTTTAATCCGAGTATAGTCGGCACACGTTACATTAGTTTCAGGTGTACAACATAGTGATTCACCTTCTCTATACTATGCTGTGCTCACCCCAGGGGTAGCTACCATCTGTCACCGTACCGCGCTATTACAGTCTCATTGACCATATTCCCTTTGCTGTTCCTTTTATTCCCACGACTTATTCACTTCATAACTAGAAGCCTATATCTCACACTCCCTGGCGCCCATTTTGCCCACTCACTCCCCCACCCCTTCCCTCTGGCAACCATCAGTTTATTCTCTTTATTTGAGTCTGTTTCTATTTTCTGTTTGTTTGTTTTGTTTTAAATGAAATCATACGGTATTTATCTTTTTCTGTCTGACTTATTTCACTTAGCATAATATCCTCTAGGGTCCATCCATGTTGCAGATGGCAAGATCTCATTCTTTTTTATGGCTGTGTAATATTCCATTGTACATATATACCACATCTTCTTTATCCATGGATATGGTTGCTTCTGTATCATGGGAATTGTGTGTTTTTTTTAATATAATTTTATTTTTTAGAAGATTTTATTTATTTGACAGAGAGAAAGACAGGGAGAGAGGGAACACAAGCAGGGGGAGTGGGAGAGGGAGAAGCAGGCTTCCCACGGAGCAGGGAGCCCGATGCGGGGCTCGATCCCAGGACCCCGGGATCATGACCTGAGCTGAAGGCCGACGCTTAACCGACTGAACCACCCAGGTGCCCCTATATCATGGGAATTGTAAATAATGCTGCAGGAAACATCAGGGATGCAAATATCTTTTCAAATTAGTGTTTTCGTTTTCTTTGGGTAAATACCCAGAAGTGGAAATACTGGATCATACAGTATTTCTATTTTTAATTTTTTGAGGAACCTCTATACTGTTTTCCACAGTGGCTGTTCCGACTTACATTCCCACAAACAGTGCATGAGAGTTCCTTCACTGTGTGCTTTTCTTAGCACAAATTTGTGTATTTTGTACCCATATGTTATTTTATTTTGGAAATATTTCCTGGTATGATCTCCCCCGGTATGTAGAAATCTTCCCTTTTTCTTATTTAATTAAAACATTTAAAAATATTTATGTTGGAGTGATGATACAACTAATGAAGAGCTTTAGGAAGCTTAAGAAGTTTCCTTTGATTAAAAACTTGAAAATTCTCTTTCCTTTCCTTACAGCATGAATCCAGCATGGCATATCTGTATGGCTATGGCAGAGACTGGTACACAGGGGCTCTCATTAAGTATCTGCTGAATGAGTGTATCGATTGTATTCGTGTTTATGTGTGTGTGTGTGTGTGTGTGTGTGTGTGTTTTAAAGATTTTATTGTTAAGTAATCTCACGCCCAATGCGGAGCTTGAACCTACAACCCTGAGATTAAGAGTTGCATGCTCTTCTGACTGAGCCAGCCAGGGACCCCTATGTGTTTTGATGGCATTATCCATGTGTACCACCTTCCCTCCTGTTTACAAAGATCATCTTAGTTGCCTGAGGACCTTTGTGTCCTTCCACCCCCATAGGTTCCTAAACATATATTTACCTTTTCAAATAAATGTAATTGCATTATGGACATTCTTAACTCATTTCTTGATTTGAGGGTCAGTTTTTTGTTTTTGTTTTTATTATTCCCACTACAAAATAGAAGTGATAATTATGTGATGTGATAGAGGTGCTAACTATCACCATAATGCCAGTCTTCTTACAATATATAAATATAGCAAGTGAACATGTTGTATACCTTATTATCTATTATATTTTTTAAAGATTTTATTGATTTATTTGAAAGAGAGCATGAGCAGGGTGGGGGTGGAGGGGGCAGAGGGAGACGGAGAAGCAGGGAGACTGACATGGGCTTGATCCCAGGACCCCGAGATCATGACCTGAGCCAAAGGCAGACGCCCAACCGACTGAGCCACCCAGGCGCTCCCACCTTATTGTTTTTTAATCAGTTAAGAAAATTCTTCCTAGATTCCTCCCAGAGAGTGTTTCTGATAGTAGTTATCCTCACTGGCATTTCTTATGATACTCTCATTGTTTCAGTGGAGGAAGTTAAATGATGGTGAGACTCCCAATCTATGAAAAGCTAACAGAAATGTGATCAGAAAAGAAGCAGATGGTCCTCAGCTCTGCAGTTAGCTGATTTATCTTCACATGCTCCTTTAGCCTCATGGGCTGCGTTTTTTGAGGCTTCTACATTTTAGAGTATTTTTTTCCCCACTTTGAATTACCATTCCTGTGCCACCAAACTGGTTTTAGTACAAATGAATGACTTTGAAGCAGTGTCTGGACACACGGAAGAGCAAGGAAGTTAAAATATTTTTATGTGTGCCAAATGGATTCAGTTTTGCTCTCCCAAGACAAAAATAGCTTTTGTTTTGGATGTTATTTTTCACTTTTGGTTTTGCTTATTTTTGTCCCAGGTGAGGAGAACCTCTCTACAGTGATTTGTTATTTGTTAATCTTTCTCTAAGCTGCTCCAGGGAGCTTCTCAACCCATTTTGGTTCTGATACATCATGCTTTTAGGATAAGCCCACCTCTGAGACTATTCCTTTTACATTTATTTCTTCTTTAAGAAATACAATTTTGGTATACTATCATCAAAAATATTTAAGTTGTGCCTTGTACTTTCCATTAGGACATCTGGATTTTATTCAGTTTTGATTCTTGCCCAAGTCAGGGTAGTTAGGCTAGTCAGGGAGGTATACTATGGAATAGCATGTTTCCCTAGAGTAATACATTTTAATTTGGACACAAAAGGACTGAAGGGTAGGTTGACTGTAATAACACGGTGTTTGGTAACGGGGAAAGGCTCTTGAAGAAGATGGATTGTGAACTGTTTTTCCCAGGTGCAGAGTAGTGAGAAATAAGAAGGCAGGGTCTGTAAGCATGGCTTTAAGAGTCTGATCTCTTGAGAAAAAAGAAATAAGGATAACTGGTTAATTTATTATAGTCTCCCTGCTCGATAAAATATAGTAAGAGCAAGAATTTCATAGAGAGGCATTGTCTTTTTTCAAAGTGTTCTTTAAATCGTGATTGAAAAACTGGTTATAAGATATAAAAGGGAGAAATGCAAAATTGTCTTCCTTCCACACAGCAGTGTGACCTAGAGGGAATGCTTGCTGTTACAGCTCATGTCCATCATCCTGATTAGTTGCCTAATCTGATTACTGTTCTTTGTGTTCCATATGTCGGATGCACGGCTTTAAAACCAGCCCCAGTTTTTTTTAGCTCCATTATAATTAAACAGTTCATAAAACATGCAGGTTTTTCAGGCAGTGAGGTTTTTAAAAGACGGTATGCTTTTATTATAGGGTAGATTTCTGATAGATTTTCAAATTATTAAAATCAGTGATTCTGGGAGTGGGAGTGTTGGCTGTATATCAGAATGGGAATTCACATTCTCCTCCCCAATCTCTACTTATAATGAGAGATGTTACAGAGAGGAGTGGATTATTATTGTAAATGATTTGAAGATAGAGAAAAGGCTGAAAGCCACTGGCTTAGAGGAAAGACATGGAACCAGGGGTCCCCAGTGAGCTACATCTTAGTAGTTGATTGAGACAATGATCTGATGCTCCAAGCCTAACAAAACAAAACCAAACCATCTTTCTGTATGATTATCTAATTTATTTCCTCTTTGGGGCCATGGAGACAGTCAAACTTAATCTTTTGATTTTTATACTCTGTGGAGCAGTTCACTTAATGAATTTGTATTCCCGCTGTATTTTAGATTACATTCCTACTTGGCTACTTGGTCCCTAGATCTCCTTAAACCTTCTGACATCCATCCATTTCTCTGTTCTCTTACATTTTTTTTTCCCTTCTTGTTGCTGTTAACTTCTGAAAAATGTCTCAGTAGTTTCAGAGCAGAGCCGGCTCAGACTCATTAGCCAGAGTAAGTATTGGTGGCAATTAAGAAGTCACATTCAGAATTATCTAGAGATTTGATTCCCTGAAGTAACAGCAACAACCTAAGAGAGAAAGCCTTACCCTGGGGATGAAGGAAGGAAGCAAACTGATGTGATGCTAATTAGTATTTGCTGGTTCTAGGCAGTGTCACTCCACTCCCTGTCCTCTCAGTCACTCACTTTGAAGGAGAGTAAAGGGAAGTCTTAATTTGATGTGCCATGACTGGGAGTTAGTTCTGAGTTCTGAGAAGGGAAGTAATAGCATGTTGGATGCTTTTCTGTTCATTATAGGATTGTTTATAAAGAAATTCTATGTGACTTATACTTCTTATTGAAAGTGATAGCACCTTACTTTTCATTAATTATGATAGCATATGTGAAAAGACTCTGAAAATTATGAAATATTCTTAAAAATGCAAGGTTTTCTTTTTAAAAATATCCTATAGACACTATTGCTCCAATTCGAGAGGCGGACTAAGTTACAGAGGTTGTATGATTTATTCAAGGTCATGCAGCTAAGTGACTCCCTGAGGATCAAGCCTAGCTCTTCTGACTCTAGGGCTAGGCCTAGTGCTTCCTTTTTTTTTTTTTAAGATTTTGTTTATTTATTTGACAGAGAGTGAGAGAGCACAAGCAGGGGAAGGAGCAGGGAGAGGGAGAAGCAGGGTCCCCGCTGAGCAGGGAGCCTGATGCGGGGCTCGATCCCAGGACCCTGGGATTATGACCTGAGCTGAAGGCAGCCGCTTAACGGACTGAGCCACCCAGGTGCCCCCCTGCCCTTTTTTTTAAGAGGGAGAGAGAGAGAGAGAGAAAGTTGTTGGGGGAGGGGTAGAGGGGAGAGAGAGAATCTTAAACAGGCTCTAGCAGGTACTAACTAGCATGGAGCCTGTCACAGGGAGCCTGACACGGGGCTTGATCTCTCAACCCTGACCTGAGCCGAAATCAAGAGTTGGACACTTAACCAGCTGAGCCACTCAGGCTCCCCTAGGTTCAAGTGTGTTGATACCCATGGAAATAATCTGCTAGACCAAATGAACCTATCTTGTGATTCCCTATTTGGGTGGATTAATTTAAATAACAGACTATAATTGAGAGACCCAAAGATGAAAGTCCCATTGATTAAAAAAAAAAAAAAGTTTTGCCCTATCTATAAATTAAAACATCCTTACTCTTCCTTCTTGGTCCTGCTACTCATGATGGATCTCCAGTCCAGACCAGCCATACCCGGCCTTGGTCTCCCTCACCATATAGTAGCCAGCTTTCATGCCTTGCTATGATCTCACATACTCAGCCAAGTGCAGGCTCTTGACCCGGAGTGTCTGGGTTCAAACACTGCCTGTACACCTTGACCTCAGGGTTTTCTCATCTGTAAAATGGGGATAATAATATGCCTCAAAGGGTTGTTGTGAGCATTAAGTTCAGTAAGTGATCACAAATGTTAGCTATTTTCTCTATATACAGCTAGAGATATTTGTAAGTAGGATTCTGTCATTGATATTTTTCTGAAAGGATTGTTGGTAATCTGGGAAGCATCTGTGAGGAAAATGTTCAGTGAAATTGATGATAAAGTGATGTTGAATATAGTTCATAGATCCCTGGCACTCAGTAATTTCCAGAACAGTCTCCTTCCCTTTTCTCTGACTCCCTTAACTCCCATGTATTCTGTTTTTCCCTTCTCCCTCTAAGTCATCTATAACTGGCCCCTAACTTGAATATAGCATTTGATACATTGTATTGAAATTTATATAATTCTGTGCCTTCCTCATAGAATGTTTTAAGCACCTAGCAGGGTGCCAGGGCCGTCAGGGGCATGTTGCGGAACTAACGTGTTCTCTGCCTCACTCCTGGTTCCAAGCCTTTCTCCTTCCATCCAAGCAACCTCACCTGTCTCTCCACCTTCCCATCTTCTGGGCCTCTCATTGTCTTTTCTGACCTTCTCATTGCTTATCATTTCCCCACATGCTCTTTACCTGCATGGTAAATCACAAATGTGTTCCTCTGGGGCAAAAGAACCACATGGAGCACAAAGACCTTTATCAGTGAACGGAACACTGAGGCTGAGCTGGCGGTTTGAGTTTGGGCCACTGGAAGCATCTTCTTGCCCTTGGCAGGATAACAGGCGTCCAGTTTTTATTTACGATTAGAGGCTTCTAGCTCTTATACCTGTTTGGTTTTCCTTTTCAAGTACTGTTTGGTAAACGTTTTTCTTCTCTTTCTGTGTGGAACTTATCTTGTACCTCTCCTACAATTTATGCTTCAATCCTGCCTTATTATGTCCAGCTCATTTTTTAATCTCCAAGATGCACTGGCAAGGAAGAGCTCTGGCTTCTTTGTGTGACCTTGAGCAAATTATATGACCTCTCTGAGCTGGTTTCCTCATCTGTCAAATGGATAAGAACACTGACCTGCCTCCCTCCAGTGGTTGTCTTGAGACTCAAATGAGAGACATGTCTCATACAGACATTGTCTACAAATAAATAGAGGAAAGAATAGACAGGGTTATTTCTTCTGTCATCTCATTGCCTGTTATCAGTATGATTAAGTATGGACTGTGGGTTCTAGGCAATCTGTACTTTTCCAGATCTTCCTTATACACACTAGAATTGAAAACCTCCAATTGCCACATATTCTTAGCTGCTGTTTTGTGTTTGGTTCAGCTGCTTGCCAAATATTCTCTAAATCCCACCCTCTGAGGCCTTCACTTTTTCTAGCCGAGCTTAGCCTTTGCCTGTCATGTTCCTGCTGTGTGTTTTGCTACAGAAGTTGCTTATCATTGTATGGTGACCAGATGGCTTACACATTGCTTGTGCACATAATATATTCTTAAAATATTTAGGGTATTCTTCTTGGGTTTTAGAGCTGTAGAAAGCAAGGCAAGGAAGGATCTTTTTTTTTTCTTTCTCTGTTTTGTTTCTTGGTGGCTTCCCTCATAAAACGTGCCAATTAAGTGTTCAATGCAGGTTGCTAACCGTAGATATATAAATGTAGATGTTTTGTAAATAAATTTGTTACAAGTCTGACTTTTTCCTAGTGGATTTCTATTTAATTTGGACAGAAAAAAACGCTGAGCTTATTAGCACCTGACACTAATATATATGACATAGTCTATTTATAAACATTTCTCAGAGTACATTACAGTCAGAATTAACTTTTTATCTTCAGCAACTAATCCCATTATATATATGTGGAGCAGAAGGGTTTATAGTATGTGGATTTTCTTCCTCCTCCCCAATTGATTAAAGTCTGAATGTTTTAACCACCATGAACTTATTTTTGAGTATAAAGAAATGTTACCTTGGTATAGTTGTAAAATTATTTTAATTTCTGAGATTTTGTGTCTTCATTAAACAAGTAGTTAAGATAACTTCTCTGTGCTTTAAATGAGGTTAGAGTAATTAGAAGTTCCTACTTATAGAAAATTCAGCACTCTTCAGTATATATCAGTTTTACACTAATACCAATATTAGTATTGATCTATCTCAAACTCTTGAAAGCAGTTGTGGAGAAAAATTAAAGTGAATATTTGGATTTTTATTGAATGAGTTTGAGTCCACCTATACATACCTAATTTGTCACTAAGACTTTTTATTTTAGAAGCTGTATTTCTTAAAAATGTTTACTACCTTCTTAATGCTTTCCAGGAACCAGATCCTGAATTGCCAGTGTCTCAGGTAAAGGTTTAGCTGCAACCTTTAGTTTAGAGAATACTGTAGTTTCAATTGCTTACTTGTTCCTGTAGATTAGAAAGTTTGCTGCATATCTGTTAATGCTGTTATAAAAGTAGCCATCTCTACCAGACATTCTGTACCTTTTTATGTAAAGTATTATATTTCCAATATTTTTATATCTATGGATGAGTAGTCTTATGGTCTTAGGACTTGGAGCTTAAATAGAAATGACCAATATTGACCAGAGGTTGAGAAAAATAGAGGAGGAGGCAAGGGGAACCAGGAGCTTAGAAAGGGAGCCAAGAAGTCAGCAGAGCCCCAAGTGTCCAAAAAGACTGTGATGGATAGGACAATATGTTTTGAGTAAAGAGTAGGCTGACTCTGCTTGGGAAGGGCTTGGTTTTAGACAGTGGTGTCTGCCACCACGAGGAAGAAAGGAAGGGCACACTGGCCAGATAGCCATGTCTACTAAATCATCGTGGTTAGAGATAGGAGGTGGCCACAGAGACCTGCTAACTGGGTAAGACACAGTGAATGAGTCTGGAGGGAACCCAAGGAGAGGAGGTGAATCTTTTAACTCAAGAGGGTTTCCAGTAAGTCTGGGAATAAGGCGAAGGGATGAAAGTGCTACAAATCAGAGAGCTTAAATATTGCCAGGTGTTTGCACTGCCACATAAGAGAGAATTGTAACAGTGGTTTTTAGGTAAATAAACAGTTTGGAACCTCTTATGTGGTTCATATGAGTAATCATCCAACCTTTTAGAAGAAAGCAAGATACAAAGTACTCTAGAGGTCTGTGTGACATTAAACAGGCACCGTAAATAGTTTAAAATGTAGCACTCTGTTCTTGAAAAGGATTTAAACATTGTCTACAATGTTCATAATCATGATTTCCAAATTGATAGATGGTACAAAGCTGTTTTTTGCATTATATATGTACAATTTGTTTGAGAAGGACCTAAATTATAAATAAAGTAATGTGCTTTTTGTTTTCAGTAATTTTGGAAGTCTTTGTTAAAATTAAATTAAAACACCAATAATTGCATTGTTGGTATGGTTTTAAAACTGTAAATGGCATTTGAAAGTTTCCATCCAGCGCAGGGACTTGATGAAGGATCTGTATTTAGTATTACTTTCCTGTTCTGTTACTGTAGACTGAATTATCCACTGGATAGTGATCTAAAAGAATAAAAAGGGAACAAGTCTGACAGGATTCTTTTGAGTTCATTATTTACACATTTTGCCTTCCTCATTTGCACATTTTTACAATTTCAAAATAAATGAGGCTTTACAATAACAATTCGATATTTTGTGTCTAAGTTTTCATTTTCATAGAGTAGGCAGAGTGTCACATGTTACTGATTCTTATGATGGCTCAATCAGGTTAGACATTCTGTTCTTTGGCAGCCTTATTCTAATAATAACCTAACAAAATTGTTTCTTTTATGTCTTAAACTAGTGGCCTCAAATTCTGTCTTAAAAGGAACAGGACAATTCAAACATGTTTTGCTCAGTCACTAGAGTTTTTACCTTTTCATATATTTATTTTCAAAAATTGGATCAACCTCACAGAAGATAGTACAAGCAAGGCATTATTTCCCTGATGTTATTGCCTCAAGAGTAATGTCATGTAGACTGCCTCAGTAGGTGAAGGAGATGGGATTATGTTTCACAGGCAAAGAAGGACATAATTGACATGATGATTACTCACTTAGATGAGAATCTATGCTTTTCCCTTTAGAAAAGTTCCTACACTTCTATGATTTTTGTTGATTTCACTGTACTTCCAATGGATAGGTATTCAAATGTATTTACTACATGACCCTGTCATTTAGTAACAACTTAAACATATCTGATAGCACCAATTTATATTTTTATTCAGATGCAAGGGGCAGTTTGGGATCATCCATTGTGCCTTGTTAGCATTTTACTCTAATCACTGATTAGTTTTGAACTTTTTTTTTAAATTTAAACAGAGGATTTTAGGGCTGTAAAACATACTTGGCTTGTTTCCAAAATAAAATTTTTAACTTTTTTTTTTTTAAAGCCAAAGCCCCATCTGCTGTTTTCATCAAAATCCTAAGAATTGTTTACATTGCCAAGAGCAGTTCTTGAATACAGTCTGATGTTTAATCAAGCAGTGATATGTGATTTTCAAGGTCACTTTTGTTAGGACAGAAGGAAAGTCAGGAAAATTAATATTCTCAAATACTGATGAAATTAAAGTAAAATTAAAGTAAAATAAAGTAAAATTAAGTAATGGTTTAAGTAGATGTTATTATAGATCTTTAAATATACAAGATTCCCACCATTATTTCTACTTCTGAAGAATTAGGTTCTAGAAACTGAAATAAATATAGATCTATTTACCTTTTTGAAAAAGTGATTTCTTATGGAATAACATTTTTAAAAAGATGTGAAGCATTTATTATTTGGTGGGGAGGGAACAGTGGATTTACTTTCTTTTATTTTGCTTAGCCTAATATTAAAAAAAAAAGTTGTACCTTCTTAATATTTGAGAGATTAGTAGGCAGATGGATGTCAGGAAGCATGATGGAGTGGACTATAACAGTAGATACATGCAAATTGTTAAAAAGATATGTGCAGGGATAATTAATGCCCAGCTATGTAAATGATACCATAATAATAAAAACTTAGCTTTTAAAAAGTCGATTTAACTAGAACTCCAAGTCATAGTTTTGAAGCTTTATGAGCTCCTCCTCATCAGGATGAAAGTCCATATGTCTCACTGTGGCATACAGGGTCCCTCATCTGCCCTTTGCCTTTTTCTCCAGCTTCCTCTCTGATTGCTGCCTCAGCTGAACCTGATTCAACCTACTCAACTGATTTGGATTTGCCAAACTTGCCACCAGCCTTCAAGCTAGCCTGCCCTGGTCCCGTTGCTTTGCCTAGTAAACGCTTTCCAGTCTTGGCCATTAGCAAATTCTCTTCTACCCTTCTTCCACCCCCCCCCACCCCCAGGCAGCTGGGTGCCTCTTTCTGTCTTCCCATAGTATGCTCCAAACTTTTATTATTGTGCTTTTCCTACAACACTGAAATTCGTGTGAGCTAGAAGACCTGTGGCTTACTCATCTCTATTCCCAGGACCTGGCATGTATGTAGCAGGTGCTCCCTGGTAGTATGGGAGTGAACCAGCGGAGCCCACATCCTGCCTCACTGTTTCAAAGCAAATGCTGCAGGTCCTTCCTGTCCACCAGACTGCTGACCAAGGAACACCCTTTTGAGAAATGAAAGCCATCAGATCCTTGCAGGGCAGTCTGAGCTGTGGGGACTCAAGATTACTTATTTCTATCTTTGAAGTTAAATTAAACCATTAGTTCAAGCCAGGGATGACTTCCCTGACCCCTGAGCATACTTGTATAGATCTGCCAACCTTCCTGATCTTTGAGGATTGAAAACCTCCAATTGTTTCCACACTTTAGTGGATCCCATAATTAGATGCAGTTCCAATTGGAATTTTTTTTTTTTTACAAATTAAGTATTTGATTCCATATTCTGCTCATTCAATGGTGTTAAATCCACACAGTTGAAACATTTTATTAAAAGTTATCTGATGAGAATACAGTAAACCTTACCCAGGAAAGTATAAGCTAAAAAACCCAATCATCTAACCAAATATAATTTCATTTTAGGAACCTAAGGATGCAATGAAGGCAGCCTTCTTTATTCCCATTAAAGTGAAAGCATGAAGAGTTTCTTCTTTCCTTAAAAATTTTTGTCTAATATATGCATTCCAATTATTTTAGCCCACAAAAAGATCTCTTCTTTTTAATTCCTATAAAACTATTTTCCATACCACACACCTGTCACCTATCATGCACTGCTTTGCCTTGTCACTTAATTCAAGTAGGTGATGTGTTCAGGGAAATTAGAATCCCAAGTTTTAATCTTCTCATGTCTCCTTTTCAGAACCTAGCCCAATGCCATGTAACTAGGAGGTGCTCAATAGATATGGACTGACTGAATGAATGCATCTCGGGTACTTTACATGAGGACTTTTTTGTTCTCTGCTTCTAGTCTCTAGTGAAGCAGAAAGTAAATATTTCTGATAAGGCTGTTTTAAATGTTTAACAAGATATTTAATTGTGCAGACCTTGACATCTAATTTCTCAAGGTAGAATAAAGCTGATATTTTCCAGATTTCTTAATTATGTTTTCCATTCTACCCCCCCCCCCCCACACACACACTCTACAGCAGTTTTTCTACTGGCTAGATCACAAACCAAGATTGTGTTGATTAGTTATTGGGAATTGGGAGAAATTGATCTTAGTTCAGTTCAACATTTTTGGAATACCTAATGTGTGCAAAAACCATAGGTGTTATGGAAAATTCAGAACTGAACAAGGTAAAAAGGCTTGTGTTCTGGGGAAGGGAGGGCTAACATGTGCCCAATAATTACAGAGTTTCTCGAATATGGTAAGTACATATAATAGAAGTGTAAAGAGAATGCTCTAGGACAAAGACAAGAAGTAAGTAGGTTTAGTAGGTTTCCCCATCAGGAAAGTCTTCATGATGGACTTCTGGTCCTGAAGGCAGAAAGAGCACTGTGGTCGTAGCTTAATTAATTTGCTTTCAAATTACTATTCCAGTAAAATTTTCTCTAAAGATCTTCTTTTACTTATAAAAAGGCATGTTAGAAGACTACCAGGCAATACCACACTTTTATTTACTAGGTAATTGATCTAATGGGTATTTCTTGATTAGTAATGACCTTGCCTTCCTGTATTAGTTTCTTGACATAGTTCTTTAAATTAGTATAATGCACTAAGTGGTAAACATGCCCAGTAAAAAGTTAGACAATAATAAAGCTTCCATAGGCAGTATTTTTTTTTAAGATTTTATTTATTTATTTGACAGACAGTGAGAGAGGGAACACAAGCAGGGGGGATGGGAGAGGGAGAAGCAGGCCTCTCACTGAGCCGGGAGCTCAATGTGGGGCTCGATCCCAGGACCCTGAGATCACGACCCGAGCTGAAGGCAGTCGCTTAACTGACTGAGCCACCCAGGCGCCCCTATAGGCAGTACTTCTAATACTACTTAATATATGCTTTATTTTATCCATGCTTATAGGCAGCTTGGATTTTAAAGGCACGAGCACTAACCGAAATGGTGTACGTAGATGAAATTGATGTAGATCAGGAAGGAATTGCAGAAATGATGCTGGATGAAAATGCTATTGCTCAAGTTCCACGTAAGTATTGGTTCTTCCCTTAAGTAAATGAAATGCCATTAGGAGGAAGAATACTATTTGTATATAAAAGAAACACAAGACATATACATGAAAAAACATTTATCAAGTAAATGGTCTCTATCCTGCCATATAGTACAAAGACTTTCCTTCCCCAATTCAATTATATTATCTTAAACTTAAGATGTGAGATTGCTGTATAAAGCCATTTTTTAATAAAAGCCATATTATGCATTTAAAAATATTTTATATTTAAAATGCATTCTAGCTGAACTGCTTATCTAAGTATATCAGAACTGAGAATTGCAACCCAGGAAGCACCCAAACAACAGAAGTGTTCTAAAAGGATTTTTTTTTTTTTAAAAGATCACTGGAAAACATCACTTCACTGTAATAATTGAAGGTGATTTGCTCTAATGCTTGATGTGAGGTGACGGGGTGATATGCTGGCCTGTGAATGCTGCTGGGATTGTCACAGAAGCCCAGTCCCCAGCTTGCGGATGTGCTAGTGCAAATGGTATTTAGTGATTACCACGACATTTGGTGGTCTTGCTGGTATTTGATAGTTATAACAGTTATCAGTCATTTATATGTTTTATAATAAGATAATAACTTTTAAAGCTTCAAATGAAAATTGAGAAAAAATACATATTGTTCATGTTAGAATTCTTTTTTCCCCATCGTTTTGCTCTTTTGGAGCTAAAATGTCCCAATTCTAGATTTTATATCAGAAATAAACTATGAGTATAGAACCGTCTTTTGGTGCTTTGAAGCTTGCTAGCCTTGAGTTTGAACCCCATCTCTACTAACAGGTTGACCTCTTTGCTTAACCCTCTAAGCCTTTGCTAAACAAGTGAATACTACCTACCTTCCAGACTTTGAGGATTACATGTGATAACATAAAATAACATGATAGATACTCAATAAATACCAGTCTCAAACACATTTCCCTAAAATACATTTCCTATTATTAATGTCCTTTGCACCAGGCCGGCGCATTTCTGAAAATTATGTTAGCTGACAAGTTTTTACAGATTAACAGCTAATATATTAATTGAATTTGCCATCTCATCTCACAGGCCCTGGCACATCTTTGAAACTCCCTGGAACTAATCAGACGGGAGGGCCTAGTCCAGCTATAAGGTATGCACTTCTGTTTCTTTCTTTTTTTTTTTTTAAATATTTTATTTATTTATTTGACAGAGAGAGACACAGCGAGAGAGGGAACACAAGCAGGGGGAGTAGAGAGAAAGAAGCAGGCTTCCCGCTGAGCAGGGAGCCTGATGCGGGGCTCGATCCCAGGACCCTGGGATCATGACCTGAGCTGAAGGCAGTTGCTTAATGACTGTGCCACCCAGGCGCCCCTGTACTTCTGTTTCATACCCTCTGTCCTTAAATAGTGACCAGACTGTAGGAGAATCTTCCTTTATTGACCTTCTTTGTATTTTCACAATGTACACTTTTCACAGGCCAATCACTCAAGCTGGAAGACCCATTACAGGTTTCCTTAGACCCGGCACACAGAGTGGAAGGCCTGGCACCATGGAGCAGGCCATCAGAACTCCCAGAACTGCCTACACAGCTCGCCCTATCACCAGCTCATCTGGAAGATTTGTCAGGCTGGGAACGGTAAATTCTGTCAGCTTTACCATAGTTTGTATTACCCAAGTAACTTTATGTTATATCATTTTTTTGCTATTGTTATAGTGGAAAGTTATATGAAGATTTTTTACAGGTGATTCTTTTTTACTTATGTTGCCTTTATAATTTTTATGCCCATTAAACTCAATTTATGTTTTAAGAGAAAGTCTCAGATCTCTTGTTCTGTCATTTTTTCCCCATAGGCTTCCATGCTTACAAGTCCTGATGGACCTTTTATAAACTTATCTAGACTGAATTTAACAAAATATGCCCAGAAACCTAAATTGGCAAAGGTATGTACTTAAAGTGATTATATGTTATGAAGTAATGTTAGATGTATTATCATAACAACATTGTAGGAAATAGAAAAAAAGTTGTGAAGGAAAGGTGATGTCTTGATTGAAACGGAAATGTTTAATTACTGAACTGTGTAAAATTTCTCTTAATCTTTTGAGTTAAGTCAATCAGAAATAAAGTCTATATACCATTATTCTAGGAAATTCTTTTTCCTCTGATAAACAACAGCAACTTTTTAAAAAATTTAAATTCTAGTTAGTTAACATACAGCACAATATTGGTTTCTGGAATAGAATTTAGTGCTTCGTCACTTACATACAACACCCAGTCCTCATCCCAACAAGTGCGCTCCTTCATCCCCATCACCCATCTAGCCCATCTCCCATCCATCTCCCTCCATCAACCCTCAGTTTGTTCTCTACCATTGAGGGTCTCTTATGGTTTGTTTCCCTGTCTCCTTTCCTTTTTCTTTCCCCCTTCCCATATGAACAAACAGATGAACATGTTTTTTTTCTTAAATTCCACATATGAGTGAGATCATATGGTATTTGTCTTTCTCTGACTGATTTGTTTCACTTAGCATAACACTCTAGCTCCATGCAAGTCATTGTAAATGGCAAGATTTCATTCTTTTTGATGGCTGAGTAATATTCTATTGTATATATATATATACCACATCTTCTTTATCCATTCATCAGTCATTGGACATTTGGGCTCTCTCCATAGTTTGTCTATTGTTGATAAAGGAATAGCAATTTATAACAAAGAAAGCAGATATGCAGCATCATCTTTGTGGAAGGAAGCTTAGAAGGTCATCAGTGTGTGTGTGTTTTTCTTTTTCATCTTGGACTACTCTCAGAAAAATAATCTTCTATCCTTGTAGAATTTTAGGACTGTCCAAAAGGAAGATAAAAAAATATGTACTTCTAATTAGTAATTAGGCAGGCATCTCACTATCACTAACTGGCTTGAGTGATCCTTATTGAGAATTACATTAATAATTCTAACTACTCAAAGACTAGTTGCTCGGGGGTACCTGGGTGACTCAGTCAGTTGAGTGTCCGACTTTTCCTTTAGGTTCGGGTCATGATCTCAGAGTCATGAGATCGAGCCCTGCATCTGGCTCTGCACTCAGCAGAGGGAGTCTGCTTGAAGATTTTCTCCCTCTGCCCCTCCCCCCACTTGCATGTACATGCACGTTCTCTCCCCCCTCTCAAATAAATAAATAAATCTTAAAAAGATTAGATGTTCCTTTAAATTAAAGAGAGTGAAAGTAAGTGTGTGTATGCGTGGTGAGAGAGTGAGAAAGAGAGAAAGAGCCTGAGAGGTCCATGACCTTTTCAGTGTAAAGATAAACTTGGAGTTGAGCTTGGAATAGTTCAGAGACATGAGCACTTAGCTGATGCTGAAACTGGTCTAAGCCTAGCCCAGGTTTGTAGCTGTAATCTCTGTGAATTCTGTGCATGAGTGCTGAGTTCATTCTGAATCTTAGTTCTAATGGTGTTTAACATATTTACTAAATGTCAAACACTAAGGAATATAAGAATGGGTGCTAGCCATACAGAGTTGAAATTAAAATCAGAAAAAGAAATGTCAGTTGATAGGGAATTAGCCTATAATAACACTGATGACATTTTTCTTAATTTCTTATTTGACAGCAATCTGGTCAACTTCATTTTACTAGAATTGTAAGGCTATACTTATTTCCCTAACCTTTGTGAGAATGGAGTATTAACTGCAACTCATATGGAATATCTGGTTCCCCTGCCTTTTTAGGCCATTTACTTGAGGTGGCTGGATGGCTAGTTGGTACCATTGCTGTTTTCTTTTTTAAAGATTTATTTATTTGAGAGAGAGAGAGAGAGAGAGAGGAGGTGGGGTGGTGCAGAGGAAGAGGGAGAGAGAGAAACTTAAGCAGACTCTGCACTCAGTGTGGAGCCTGATGTGGGGCTTGATCCCATGATCCTGAGATCACGACCTGAGCTGAAACCAAGAGTCAGTTGCTTAACTGACTGCGCCCCTCAGGTGCCCCCCCCCCGTTGCTGTTTTCTATCTGGGGAGTGCAGTCTGTGAAGGCATCTCCCTCAAATGAAGATGCTTCTAGAACAGACCTGGTCTGTGGTAATAGATTTAAACTGAACTAGATTTTGTGCTTTTTTAGTGTGTTGTAGAAATAATGCCCACCTTTTCTGTCTTTGGTTTCCAATTCGCCTTTACTCACCAGGACTCATTTCTGATAAAGATTGCTTGAGTTGTCTATGGTAACTTTTCACAGCAATGGGAGCACCAACTGCACTCTAAACTTTTCTTCTTTATAAGAGAACAAGTGGAGGTATAGGTATAGTTTTTAAAAGAAGGGCCTTGTCCTGATTTCTTTTTTTCTTTCTTTGGTTGCCTCTTAAGTCTTCTCTGGTAATAACCCTGATACGCTAGCCTCTTTGCAAGTGTCCAATAATGGCTTTACAGACAAACGTGATACCACCAAGGGGTAGTTCAGGAAATGCTTATTTATCCAGATGAGTTGAGTGAAGTCATCTACACCTCCCATTTTACACTTAAGCTCCACTTTGTTTCAAAAGGAACTTCCAGATTTTCCTCATGTCTAAAGTGTCATTATCCATAGCATAATCACTATATCATATATGTAAAATGTGTAAAAGAATGGGCTGAATCTGTTTTAGGATAATTCCAAAGTTGGTCTTTTCATTTGTCTCTTTCTAGTAAAATAGTATGTGTAATATGAAAAACATTGTTTAGTTCTTTTAGTTTTCCAGTTTGTAGTCTATAAAAACAGGAATCAGGTATAAATTGCTGTATTTTAAAATGGTGATTATAACAGATAATGGATAGACCATTTACTCATAAAGGTACTTTGAGAGTACCTTCTTATTTTGGTTCAACCCAGCTGCTGTCAAAATAGTCTCTCAGTTTTGATATAACAATAGAGTGCTTTTGTTAAAATAAAATCTAATGTATTTTTGGCATTTTTTTTTCTTCATAGGCTTTGTTTGAATATATCTTTCATCATGAAAATGATGTTAAAACTGTAAGTTTTGAATTCATGCTATTTTCTCTTGTAATTTTCCTGACTTTGGGGATTTTGATTCTGAAATGTTCTATTTCTTACCTTATCAACAGAGGGAATTATTAAAAATTGGAGCATTACTAATACTTTCAAATCCACTGTCAGTTTCAAGAGGAAAATATGTTATAAATATAGAAGTGGTAAGAACTGTGCCTGGTCCATAGAGTATGTAGATATCCACTGAAGAGCAAGATACAGATAATTGAGAATATTGCATAATGTGCTTGTGCTACAGGTTATTTTTCATGCTAATAGTTGGCACTGTTGATCCATTGCTTTCCTGTAGTCCATATAGTATATTATTATAGGTTTACTCATATGCGTATTTCTGGTTTCTTTGTAATGCACCCCTTCCCCCTCCTTAAACATTTTATGATAGAAAAATTCAAACACACACAAGTAGAGAGAATGATATAATGAGCCAGTATCACCCATCACCCAGCTTCAGTAATATTCAATCATCTTGGTAGCTTCTTGGCAGAGTTTTCAGGGTATATGCATATGACTTCATGTGTTTCACTTTTTACATGCTAATATGCAAATGACAAATTTTGTCAAATTGAACGTAGTTAATTCCGCAGTGTCTGATGATAGTATTTTCCCTTTTTCTTATTAGTTTAGGGAAAAAGCTTTATAACCATATGTTAAATATTCAGGAAAATAAAAACATTTTCCTCAGTTGTGTTTTCTGTGTGTTAACCACTGTGCTATGTGCTAGGAAAACTAATAAAAATATTTTTTTTTCCTGACTCTATAAGCCATGCAGTCTAGCTGAGAAAATAAAATTGGCATAACGAAACAAAGTGGCAATTGCCAAGTTGTGAAATTGTCAACAGGTAGCAAAGGGAAAAAAAAAATCAAAGGGGTGATATCAGTAAAGAGCCACAAAGTCAGTCAGATTTTTGGGGAGAAGGAGGGAAAATAAATATAAAAAAGTGTAAAAACATGAGCAAGGTATGGAGTGAGAAATAAATTGTCCAGCTACTAAGAAATGGGAGCATCAAAGAGATATTTTAAAGAATGAAGTGGTGGAACATGATGATAGATTAGATGTGGAGGACAGAGGAAAGACACACATCAAATCTGCCTCCTAAAGGTGCTACGAGAAAGATTGTTTTACTAACAGAAACGGGATAATTAAGGAAGGAAGTAGTCAGTTTCTACGGAAGCTGGATAATTCACTCGAAGGCATTTTGAGTTTGAAATTGTGACAGACTATCCAAGTGGAGATACCACTGCACATCTTGGAAGATGCGGTACTAACTGTTGGTGAGAGCCTGCACCCCATACACACAATGTGGAAGTTGTCTGTCACGAAGTGCTAGTGCATGTGGCCATGTAGGGAAGAGAGGAAACCCAGGTTGGAGCAGAAATCATGCATATTTCTGTAAGTAAGTGGGTACAGGCCATTTTCACTTAATATAAAGGTGGGCAGAGGCTTTCAATGTGACATGTAAAATCATGTAGTTAAACTGTCCTTATAAAGAAACATCCAAATAAAGGAGTCAATCTCTACATAGCATAAAGCTGTATCTTGACTTTTTGAGGATTAATTCATTTATTGAAGAGACATGTAGTCTTTCATCTAAAAATGTCTAAGCCAAGACAGTGTGCTAGCCACTGTTCTAAGGCCTTGAGATCACAGAGTGAAGCAGGCCGACAAAATCTCTGCCCTTTTGGAGATCGTACCCTGGTTGTGCAAGGAATAGAGACAACCAGCAAATTTAGAAACACATCACGTGTCATGGGATAATAAGTACTATGAGAGCAACAGAGCAGGAAAGCAGGTAGGGGATTGGACAGTGCTACAGGGGAAGATGCTATTTTGGATGGGGTGGAAGGTGGTCAGTGAAATCCACTCTGAAAAGACACTTAAACAGAGACCTAACAAAGGGGGGCGGACCATACAGTCTTGCGTAGGAAGAATATGTAAGTCAGAGAGAACTTTAACTGCAAACGCCCTGAGTGGAGGCACGCTTGGATTGCTCAAGAAACAGTAAGGAGGCCAGGGTGGCTGGAGTGAGGGCTGTGAGGGGAGGAGTTGCAGACAATGGGTTCAGAAAGTAGACAGATTGTACGCTGTTTGTAGATCATGGTGATGGTGTCTTTATCAATAGATTCATCTTGGGGATGTCGCTCTACATCTTGGCATTGATATAATGGTGTTGAGGAATAGGAACCACATTGAAATAAAATAGGATTTATTCTCTGCACTGATTATATACTAAAGGTTCTAAGGATTCTAAGGAGTCTTAACAGACTTTAACCTTTACGTATTATGTGAGTATTTTAGAATGCTTTCACTGTTCTTCATATTCATTGAGTGAAAAAATATGTGAACATCTTAAAATCTTAAAATTTGAAAACGTTAAACAAATAGAGCAGTGACTTTCAAATTTTTTTTTTTAAGCAGCACAACCTTTCTCTTCAAATGACATCTCATGCAGACCCTGCTGTATAAAACAGACAAAAGCAGGGCTGCTTGAATTTAAACAGAAGTAGCAGACCAAGAACACACCCACCAGGACTCCTTACTCCTCCACCACGTGAGCTTCAGCCCCTCAAAGCCTAGGGCTCTTAAGTAGTTCCTAAATCCTACTGTTTCTGCATCACCTGGTGAATTTTAAAATAATGGATTTCTGGATCCGTGCTTGACTTCCTGAATCAGAATCCCCATGGGTATGTCTGGTAAATCTGTTTTTAGGCAATGCGAGTTTTCAGCCAGGATTGGGAACTACTCCTGAAGAGTATGGTTTGAAAGGCAATGATTAATAGAAAGCTGGAATGCTAGGCCTTCTAATGTAGGAAAATAGAGCTGGGAGCATGAACAGGACTTGAAGGCCAGAGCTGCACGTAACAAATGAATAGGAGGGAGTGTGTCTCCTGGCTTAATGGAGGAAGCCCACAAATTAAGAGAAAAGGCACAGCAAAAATGATTGTCAAATAGATCTCAGTAGCAAGGAAGTGATACAAAATTGTGTTTGAGAGCTAAAGTCCCCACCTACAAATTTTATATTTTTTATTCTTAGAACAATGAAACACTCTTTAATACTCCAAAAACAGGCAACATTGTGTGCAATTTTTGACTCTTTTTGAAATAGATTCTTATACTTCATTAAACAACACTGTTGAGAAAATTTGTTTAAAGACTTTCTTATAGACATTTGAGTAGTGAAGAATTTTTTTAAAAATTAAATCAGTAAGCAATAGAATAGTTCACAGATTTGGTTGCATTTATGAAGCAATCACAAAGGATAAAGACTTATTGATTCATATATAATCTCTGCACAGTGAACAGAAACAAAACAAAACACAACATAGAAGGACAACGGAAGGGTGAATCATGTACATGAGCATGATTTAAAAATGTTAGTGTTTGTTAAATAGGAAAAAGCTTATCTGACTTTGTTAGGAAATGTTTCATGGAAATGGAAATGATCCAGGAACAGAAAATTTACATGAGAGAAAATGCCAGTAAACAAGCACATTAGAGATACACCTTCTAACAGAAAAATGTAAGTGAAAGAAATTCTGGACTTGCAATTTTGCATTTATGAAATTTAGGGAGAATGCTGGGAGAGAGGAGTGTAATTGTTATACTGATATATTATAGATGATATTTTAAATGGTATAATATCTTGGAAAAGAGTATGATAATATAAAACAGATAGTTATAAACATACTTATTCCATTTGTTTCTGTAGTTTCCCTTCTCAAGAAATTTCACAAAGAAGTGCTATATTTGCAAAGATGTTCATTGTAGCATCGGTCATAGTAGCAAAGCAAACTGGACGATAACCTATATGTTCAATGATAGAAGATGAGCATAGTAAATTATAATACACTGCATGCCGGGGTTTTATGCAGCCATTAAAAATCATAATTATAAAAATTAGGCAGAAACAGAAAAGTGTTTATAATGTTAAGCCAACAAAGTATACCCTTTAGCACGTACGTTAAATAGAATTATCATTCTAAACATATATATTTATAACATATACTAGAAGGTATTACCAAAAAATGGAAATAAAAGTATTACAGAGTTGACATCTATTAATTCTACAAATATTTGTTAAATGCCTACATCATGCCAATAGCTTACATTACAACAGTAAATAAAAAAGCTATACTTCATGGCACTAATGGAAATTATCCAATTTTACCAAAATTTTATCCATTTTTTTCCAAAATTTTCAATAATGTTATAGCAACTTTTCATTTGTAGGTTTAGCTATGAGTTAGGGGCAGTGATAAATTAAAATGCTTGTAATTGTATGCTTCTTGTTATTTTCATCTGCTTACCCTCAATACACATATTTTATAGAACATGAAATTAAGCAATTTTTGTTTTTATTTAGTAAAAAGCACAAATTGTTCATTCCTCTGTTTTCCTTTTATTCATTAATTTATTAATTGGCTTATTGCTTGATTGGGTTATTCTTTAAACAAGGAATTATTGAGTGCCTGTGTATTGGTGCTGTGATGGATGTGAGCAGTATCGAGTAGGACAGATGCCCTGTATCTGTTTTTTTACTCTGTTACGGGCTCATCACATTAAAGTTCTGTTATGGATCAGCTTGTTCCATTAAGATGTCATTTTAGATTTTTACCACAAATGTTATTTTCTCAATGGAAGAAGGATTTAGGTAATGAGCAGAAAGCATGCATTTGTGCATTTTTATACCTTTTTTTCCAAACTATGTTTTACAACTGTAGCTGGAAAAAGAAAAGAGAAACTGTCTTTTTCACATGTTTAAGAAATCAGACGTACTTTTGTATTAGTTACTTTGGGTGGCCTCCAAATTTCTTTTTCAATAAACTATTTCACACAGATACAGAGAATATTATTGACAAATAGGGAGGGTACTGTGAAGTCCTACTTAAATGTTAAGAAAGAATGAAATTGATCTTCCATGGAAAACTATACTCCTGTCTTTCCATTCTGAATGGTTTTTCCATTTGTGTGGGCAATGTCGACAAAACTAAGTGCCATGTGGGTTGGTGATTCTGTATTTTTCTACAGACCAATCTGGAGGATACTGTAGGTAACTATAGAGAATATTATGAAGTGATAGTTAAGCGATAAGTAAAGTTGATTTATGGAAAACTGTATTTTTGCCTTTGAGTTCTTAATTCCCTTCTCTCCTCACTTGTGCCTTTTGGGGTGATCCTGGCAGTACTGGCAAAATTAAAGTGGGCGGATTCTGGGATCTTCATTTCCATATGCTCTTTAATCATCCTAAAGTTGTTGCAGCTATAACAATAGTTAAAGGATGGCTGGTTTTTAAAAAATATTAGTGGTGGGAGCACTGATACTTAGAAATACACTGGGACACTCGGTTGGGTGTGTTCACAAACATTATGTAGTCTAGCTCTGCCAAGGTCCCCTCTCCTTACGGACTCTGATAAACTTGTGGCTTTTATACGACATCCTAGGCCTTCACTAATATCTAGATATTAGATTGATTAAATCATTCAAAGATTCTTAAATATTATGTAGTCATTTATTTTTAAACATTGGGAAAGGCTTTAAAGAAATATACATCTGTCATTACCTTAACATTTTAAAATGTTAATAGCTTTTCATTATGAATCTTATTACTATGACAGTTTTGTTTGGCTCTTAAGTTATTTTCAATATAAGTCAGAAATAAGGAGTAGAATTAATTCAATCAACACATCATTCCTGAGTGCCTCTTAACAGCATAGATACATATCAGAACAACAGAGATGCGTAAGAAGGGGTGCCTGTCCTCAAGGAACTTAAGGCCCATTTGAAAAGGTCACAAATAGTTTTGTCTAGTAAATCCTCAGTGTTCATATGATAAATGATCACTAAAATGTGTATATTTTTTACAATTTTTATTCTATATCAACAATTCATGGTAATTTCCTTAATCAGTTCAGCACAAACATAGACGTCTTATGTAGGAAGACTTGTTTTAGGACCATAAGCAAAATCAGCAGCCTGTAATAAGTGCTAAATCTAACCTTGGGCAATTAGAATATGTGACAAATTTAGAGTGACATATTTTTCTGAAAACCTAGAAGGTCTGTTATAGTCAATATGAGAGTGAATATGATCTATCTGCTGGAAGAGTTCTTTATAAATATTAAGTTAAAATTAATATGTTCAGATATTTACAATGCAGTCCTGAATTGAGCTGTTCGAAAATATGGTTTTCGAGTATTTTCAGAGATAATGCTAATGAAAGTTATACTTTTTCCCCGTATTTTTTTGCTTCCACTTATTTCTGGCTTGGGGAAAAAGGAAAATAAGCATATGAAAGTAGTGTGTGGCTTATTTTTAATTCCCATAGCTTTCAAATAGAGGTGTTGATTTTTTCAGGTCCATTAGAACCTCAGTGTGGTGACATCATCTCTTTATAAAGAGTTTGCATAGTTAGAAGTCTCCCCTGGAGCAAGAAGAGATGGGAAAACGCAAGGAAAAGTTATTAACTCTGCGGTAGGAGATCGAAGGAACTCATCTGGCTTGCATTTCAGGAAAGAGTTCATATTAAGACATGGACAGTAATATGGGATATATTCTGAGCTAATAGAACTGAAATCTGAGAGTTACTTTAACTGTTGGATATCATGGTTATACTAACACTGGCTAAAGAATAAGAGCTTTCTAACCTTGAAAGAATAAATATAATAAAACATGAGAATTCTCTTTTAACTAATAACCTGAGTTTTTATTCACCAGATCTTCACCTGAGCTTCAAATTTGTGTAAAGATGGATTTGCTTTCCTTTTTGTCCAAAAGGTTTCCACTTCTTCTGTATAAAATCGTAATTCCTATTTAGTCATCTCATGTCTGATCTTGAATAAACACTAGAAGGAACAAACTAGAAGACATTAGAGAGAAAGGGATAAACACATGTAAAATAAGAAAGCAGCTCAGAAGATCTTTTTCAGTCTGCAGCAAAGACGAGTCTGACCCTCAGCATCACTAGATGTGAGCTGGGGTCAGAAAGATAGAATAGTGGTGGTGGAAGACGATGGGTATCCAAGTGCCTTTGCTCTTTTGACGCTTCATGATCCTGTTCTCTAGACCTCCTTCTCTCTGTTTACTTGCTCTTTCTCTGTTTCTCTACATCTGTCTTCAAGTGGGGCCTGGCAGTTGTTCCTGGCTGACACACCAAAGGCTTGGCTGCCGCTGAGTTTAGAGACACTTTGAATCACTGGACGGTAGATAAAGGGTGGGGAGAGCATACAACTTAGGGGATTTTTTAATATCCATTTTTTGCCTTGTATATTAAAATTGTATTCTAATATATTGTACATCTGCTTTTCTTTGATCAGTTTTTACTATTCATCTGCTGCCAGCCCTCCGGTCTGGAACTGATTATTTAGGGAAAATTGGTGGAGCCATCTGGAAACATGAGCAACTTGAGTTTCTGTCTGATTTCTAATGCATGTTTTGATTGATGCTAATTATACGGTTTATTTCATTATTTATTGTTTCTGTTCATTGTTCGAAAAGAAAATCCTAATCCAAAATGAATTGTTTTCAAAGGCTTTGGACTTGGCTGCCCTTTCCACAGAGCACTCTCAGTACAAGGACTGGTGGTGGAAAGTGCAGATTGGAAAATGTTACTACAGGTAAAATTTTGAGTATTTGTGAAGGGCTTAGACATGGTGGCATATTTTAGAGTCTCAGCCCTGATCGTTACTTTTTTCTGGGTTGATTTCCTCTGGTAGAAATGAGAACTATGTCTTTGACTTAGGTGAGAAAGCATTTAAACATGGTAGCGCTAAGAACTGATACCTTTGGAATAATAAAATGGTAGTGCTGGGCAGGGGAAACTCTGAGACCATCAGATCCAACACCCCTTTTCAGGTGACGAAGTGAGGCCAGAGAGAGCCTTGGATTTGCTTCAGGCACTACTTAGTGAAAGACTAGTTAGTAACGGACCTGTTGGATCTGAGTCTGTTGACTCCCATTCCTCTTCTCTTGCTCTCAAGTCTTTTTATGTCCCCTGATGCCTCCCATCCGTAAAGTGCTTCCCAGTTGAGAGCTTCTTTGTCCACACGTTACATTAACTCACTTAAATCTCACAGCACCTGGAGGTAGTTGCTATTATCATTAGCTCTTTGTCCAGATGAGAAAAATTAAGCCTCAGAAAGATAAAGTGACTGGTCCAAAGTCACACGGCCTGTAAGTGGCAGAACAAGAATTTGAGCTCAGCTTTCTGATGCCAGTTCTCTTACTACTTGCACAATTCTAGTATTTCTCTAGGATCTGAATATTCTTACATTAATTCACTTAATGTTTAAACACATTTTTTTTGGAGGTAGGAAGAGTGCACACACAAGCGGGGGTGGGGCAGAGGGTGAGACTCTTCAAGTATATTTCCCACTGAGCATGGAGCCCCACACAGGGCTCGATCTCATGACCCTGAGATCATGGCCTGAGCTGAAATCAAGAGTCAGATGCCTAACTGACTGAGCCACCCAGGCGCCCTTAAACACATTTTTAAGCAAATTAATTGAGAGGTCAGAAAAGTTGTAATTAATTTTATGAATATTATACAGCAACTAGTAAATGAGATCTAAAACGTGTTGCCTGGTATTGAAATGCATTTGGAGCATTTGAAAAATAGAGACAAATGGGCAATTGTATTTTATAAATATAAATACATCTTTTAGCATTCAAAACAAGGTAGACCAGTTACTGTGAGCATCCTTTAGTCCTTATGAACTTTACTTATCAAACACTGTGAGGAAAAGAAAATATATAAATGGAATGAAAAGGATGCTTATTCTTTTTTGGTTGAAATTAAGACTACTTTCCACTTAGATATTTTACATAGAACTTGAAGTGTTTTTTTTCTGCTGTTAGGCTGAGGAAGTATTTTCTACTAAAAGGTAATTTTATAGCATTATACCATTAAACTTTTATGAATATAATTTCTGAAGGCAAGCTTGAAATCTGAGCTTCTAAACAAATCTTAAGAAATCTTGAATAATTGAAGAAAAGCACAATTTGGATTCCTTCTGCCATCTGTATAAGATGGCGCTTAAATGAGTGTACCTTGCCATATTAATCACTGTTCTCTGTCCCTTAATAGCCTCTCATCTTTAGTATGTGCTCAGCACTCCTGCATTCACTGACTCACTAAGCTATTTAACGAGCCAGGTACAGGGGTTACAAATATTTATTAGATAGTCCTTCCTTCAAATGGTTTACAGTCCAATGGGGGAGAGAGGACAGTAAACAATCATAAGCATGGCTCCCACTGTGATAGAAGCAAGCGCAGGAAGCTCAGAGAAAGAGCTCCTAACTTGGACTGGAGAGGTCAAGGATTGATTGCCAGAGGATGGAGCCCTAATTGACTTGTGTCTCTTGCTCCTGACTGGTAAATCCTGCCAGTTCTTTGTCTACAGTAGCTCCCCTACCACCCCATTCCCACTCCAGGGCCTGAATTCTGACTTTCAGTTTTTTTGAATTGTTCCATTAGCTTCTTATCTGGGTTCTCTCCCCCCGCCAATCCTTCTTATATACTACCATCAGAATAACTGTTAGGAAAAAAACAGCTCCTGGTGAGTTCTTTGACTAATCTCTGCTACCTCTAGGATAAAGTCTGCATTTCAAGTATGGCGTGTCTGATCTTGTCCCAGTCCGTGCTTGCCCTCTCACTGTCCTTCTTCCCAGTTAAGCCAGACAGCTCAGCATTCCCCTCCCATGCTGTGCACTCTGCGGTGTGTCTGTGCAGGTAGTTTGCTTCCATCTGAGATGTCCCCCCACTCACCGCACCCTGTCTAGCTCTCAAAATCTTGCCTGTCACTTCCTCCCTGAAACTATCTTGGTTCACTCCTCCTCTGTGCTCGCAAAGCACTTTTTTTTTTCTTATTAGCCATAATATGTTTCCATTTATTTGTGAACATGTTTTGTTCCATTCTTATTGGTGCCTTTAGGACTGTTTGTGATCTTCATTTTTGCATCATGAAATGTACATGCGTTGGTGCTTCACAATATTTACTGAATTAAATTGGAGAGAAAAAGTTGGCAGTCGGTGGGGTTATCTTGGGACTTTGACTCTCTGATATGGGCTTGTATTCATGAACTTGACTGATATTTTCCTTATTCCTAGACTTTCTTTATACATGGCCCACTTAATTCCTTTGCAGAAGAACCCATGTGGTTATTCCTTTTTGATAGTATTAGAAGTTACCTCTTGAGGATGCAGTAATAAACAAATGTATGACCCACCCTTCCTTCCTTTGGTTTCCAGGGTAGCTAAATGGCTTTGCTTTTTTTTTTTTAATTTGTTTATCTTTCCATCACCATTGTTTAAAAAAATCTATTTCTGTTTTCATATTATTGTTTTATATGTATCTTATAGGATTATGTTGTAATCCTTTTTAAATGATTTTTGGGAAGAGACATCATAGTAGATAAAAATATACAGACTCTCATGGATAATTAAGTGTGGCTGAACTTTAGCCACATGCTTAAAATTTGAATGCTCAGTTGAAGCTTTGTATAGAACCTATGCTGTTTTTCAGAACTTGAGAGTTCTTTGATAACATTTTGTGAATACTCCTGGTAAAAGTTGTGGGAGCTTTGAAGAGGGGGGGCTTCTGCCATTTCACACATTCTAACTTTAGGGTAGTTTTGGGGGGGTCCCTTTTAACCCCATTAATCCTACATCTCCCTACAGCTGCTCGCTGTAGCCACACCAGTGCTCGAGGCTTAGACAACCAGGTAGAAGGTCAGAGTTCTTCTGTCAAGCCTCCGAATGAAAGTAGCACAGTGGAACATCCTGTGAAACACTCATTTCACAAAATGAAAGCATCATCAAGTGCCTAAGCAGCTCTTAGCTGGCTAGGGATGAGTAGTTAGAAGAAAACCCGACAGATCTAGAACAGGCTGAAGTGTGCTTTAATGACTGACTGAGCTTTAATGCTCTAATGATTGATTCAGTAGTAATAAAATGGTCCCTGGGCAGAAGAAACGGGGCTGATTTCAGGACAGTTGTAGTTAGGCAAGGAACAACTCTCAAATCTGTAGACTAGGACAGTCTGTATCAGATACGAAGATAAAAAAGGAAAATGTTTCTAGAATCACAAAATGGTAAAACTATATCACTCAAGAAGCAATTACTACTTACATCAAAACTTTAAAAAGGGCTTTAAAAATGGGCCTTTGTTGGGGTGCCTGGGTGGCTCAGTCGTTAAGCATCTGCCTTCGGCTCAGGTCATGATCCCAGGGTCCTGGGATCGAGTCCCACATCAGGCCCCCTGCTCTGCGGGAAGCCTGGTTCTCCCTCTCCCACTCCCCCTGCTCGTGTTCCCTCTCTCGCTGTCTCTCTTCTCTGTCAAATAAGTAAATAAAATGTTTAAAAAAAAATGGGCCTTTGTCTCAGAGTAGATGATGTTTTCAAAGAAATGCCATCCCTAATTTCTTCCAATAAAATGGAGACCCAGAGAGTCTACTCAGGTCACCTGCCGTATGTCCAGCTGATTATAAGCCCTTTGGGTGGTAAACTGATGCGCCCTGGCTCGATGGCAGCTCTGTTAGTCCTGCTGTGTCCAGGCTGCAGATAGACTTGTGACACACCATTGGAGGGTTACATGGACAGTGAATATGGGAAATAGGCAACTTTGTGCTCAACTAGATCAACATGATGCTGATAATAATTTCTATGTGTATATAACATTAGCTTCTTTAGTACATGCTTACTCTTAGAGATAGAAATGTGATTTGTCTCTATTCATATCCTCAGTGTGTGAATAAGTGCTGTAGTATTTATTTTTAAGTTGAATGTCTCATTTTTAAAATGGCTGTTCTTAGGTTAGGAATGTATCGTGAAGCAGAAAAACAGTTTAAATCAGCCCTGAAGCAGCAGGAAATGGTAGATACATTTCTCTACTTGGCAAAAGTAAGTAAGTATTCTTAACTAGAGTGAAATCTGTCTTCTCAAAATAGATGTTCAAATTCTGGCCAATATATACAGAGAGTTGCCAGTTTCTTCAGGAATAGTTGGCAAGTTAATGTGCTCAGACTTATTTTTCTTTATAGCAAGTGGAAAAGTGAGAACATATGGAGGGTAACTGTCTCAGGAGAAATTGATTGCCATGAAAAAGAAGAAAACCCCTTTGAAAGATTGCCCATTAGAGCAGAAGAAACTGCCACAGGCTTATTACCACTCCCGTGTTAACGGGCCCCAGAGAGGTCTTCTTTTCTACAGCATGCCTGTCTCCCACCTAAGCAGACTGCAGAGAACCGGAATTGTTTTTACGTAGGTCCTTGGCTTCTTGGCTCTGCCATAATAACAAAGACAATATTTTCCCTTGATTGAACACCTATTCAGGAGAAGGTAGTATATCCGGTCTGTTCCACCCACAGGTGAATTTAAGCCTCATGAAGCCACCCCGCAAGGGAGATTTGTTACATTTCCTTTGTACTCTTAGGACAGTGGGGACTTAAAGAGGCTAAGTAGGATTTTCAGGGTCACTTGGCTGTTCAGAGCCAGCACTCCAACGCAGGTCTTCCTCCTCACTGTCCCATACTGGTCCCCACAACCACAGTGGAAGTGAAGGGCCACCAGAATTTTCAGTCCTGGGAAAAAGTTACTTCTTGGCCCTTGCCAGGGCTACTCGAAACAATTGACGAAGTGTTGGTTAGGACATCATCTTGCTGTATCTTGACTAATTTTTTAAAATTAAAAAGTGTGCGAAAGGGGGTTGAAGAGCTATAAAAGGAAATGCCACTACTTCCTAAATATGGCTTTAAGAATTTGCACACTAAAAAGAAACAAAATGAAAGTTACACACTATAAACTTATGGTGCTAAATAATCTTGATCTGTTTACCATAGTTTTCCATCTTCTGTACATTATATATAAAACCTAAAATTCTTAAAGAAGTTTCTAAGCATCACAGTAGACTTTTAAACTTTTCAGATACCTTGAAATTAAAACTCAGGTCACACTATTTGACTCATCTTCTTAACTGATGATCGCCAGGTGTTTTAAAAAAATGTGCTTTTTAACTATTTCATTGAATACATGGTTTGACATATTTTTCCATAAATTGATTTGCTTAAATCTATTACTGCCTACATGACTGTCTCAAAGTAAAATTTATTTTCTTTAATATATGAAAGAATAATTGCTATGAAATAGAGATCAATCTGATTGAGGAATATTATTTCTGAAAATATTGGATTAATTTTTTTAAAAAATTATTAAATGTTTATGTTACTTGGTATATTTTGTTGTATTTAAAAAAGCAGTTCAATGGTGTATAAAGTAAAAGTTGAAATATTTTCATCCATACCTCTCCCTTTAATCTCATACTTCAGCATTAAACACTATAAACAGTTTTTCTGTGGATCCATTTGGGCCTTCTTCAAAGCACAGTCTATTTGAAAAGAAATAGAGGATCCAAGATCATGAAGAAAAAAATGTCATAATCTTGTATTTCCATGCCTAAAACTATAATTCCCTATTTTAGAAATTCCCATGAAGTATACAATTTATTTATGCTGATGTTCTAATTGCTAATTAAGTGGAAGTCATCAAGTGCTAACTTTCCCAACTCCCTGACCCCATTCCTCACAAATCTGTTCCTCCTCTATTTCCGAAGGCCCTTTTCCAAAACCAGCTTCTCCACGGGCTCTCCACTGCTGCTCTTTCTCAGACCTTCTTGTTCGTTGGTCCTCCGCTCTTTCTCCTGCGTCTCCAACTTCGATCTCCTAATTGGTTCCTTTGTGCCCACTTACAGACATACTCCCGTCTCCTCTATCCTAAACAGATTTTCCCTCATTCCTTTCTTATTGAGTTACTGCTCAGTCTCTAAGGCGATAGCAAGCCTACAATGAGCGTTTGTTGAAGGAATAAATGAGTGGATGCTTCATATATGACATGTGACGATAAAACTAACATCACTATTGAAAATTAATCCACGTTTCTGAAAACTTTTTACTTGTATCTAGGAGATAATCTGTTACTAAGCAATAATTATAAACTTGTCATAACAAATACTGTTATTTTAAGAACCAGTACTTTCATTGAAATGTCTCTTGGTTTTAGGTTTATATCTCATTGGATCAACCAGTGACAGCTTTAAATCTTTTCAAACAAGGCTTAGATAAGTTTCCAGGAGAAGTAACCCTACTTTGTGGAATTGCCAGGATCTATGAGGTAAGACTTATATTATACAAAAAGTTGATGTGAAATTGACGTTATATGCAACTTAAGTAAGCTCATAGGCCCTTGGATCCTAGCAAGGAGAACAGTTTGTAAGATTATGATTACTGGCCTGTGGTTTACTAACAGAGTAAGAGATTTTAGTGTATGCATTTAGTCAAACTAAGTTTTTATTATGATGCATTTCAAACATACAGAAGAGTAAGGAGCGTGGTATGAGATAGGGATTTAAATGAGTTTCCCACTATAGATAGCTATTTGTCGAGGGGCACCTGAGTGGCTCAGTCAGTTGAGCATCTGCCTTCAGCTTGGGTCATGATCCCGGGATCCTGGGATCGAGCCCCACATCAGGCTCCCTGCTTAGTGGGGAGTCTGCTTCTCCGTCTCCCCAACCCCACCCCCTGCTTGTGCTCTATCTCTCTCTCTCTCAAATAAATAAAATCTTAAAAAAAAAAAAAGATAGCTATTTGTCCAGCACATATATTGATCCTTCTTCCAAGGTCTGTAATGTCAAATATCAACTTTTTTTTTTTTTCTATATATGGTCAATATGTTTTGGGGGCTTTCTATTCTTTTGGTCTGTTTGTCTATCCTTGTACCAGTATTATACCATCTTAATTACTACAGCCTCACATACTACTTGGTATGGTTCTTTATCAGGAATGTTTTGTCTATTTTGGACTTTTACTTATTCTTACAAATTTTAGAATCATGTTGTCAAATTCCATGGAAAGCCCCATTGAGGTACCCTTCCCACTGCCTAATTATTATAGCTTTACAGTAAATCCTGATCTCAAGTTGGACAAATTCTACCACCTGCTCTTCTTCACAGCTAGTTATTTTTGGCCCTTTGCTCTTCCATATTGATTTTAGGATTGACTTATCACGAACCATTAAAAATCAAAACAATTCCTACAGGCATATTGATTGGAATTGCATTGATAATATGAATGATGGGGGTGGGTGGACTGCCTTTCTTCTCACTCTCCATCATGGCAAAATTCTCATTTAGGTCTTCTTCAGTGAATATAATTATCTCCATGAAGATGTTATATTGGGGGTCCCCAAAACCAACCTGAGTTTCAATGATTTATTAGAAGGACTCAGGACTCAGCATTCAGTCATACTCATGGTTAAGATTTATACCAAAAGGCTATAAAGCAAACTCAGTAAAGGGAAAAGGTACATGCGTCAAAGTTCAGAGGAAATCAGGCACACAAGCTTCTAGGAGTTGTCCCCTAGTGGAATCACACCGGATACACTGTATTCTTTCTTCCAACAAGTTGTGACAACATGTGTGAAGCACTATCAGGGAATCTCATGAAAGACTTGGTACTCAAGGTGATTCCTAGGGGTTGGTCATATGGGCACCTTCTGCCTACCATGTACCAAAATCCCAGACTCCAAGACATAAAGCAGGTATTCATGCACCATATCAGCTTTTTGCACCACACCGTTTGTACAAAAAGTTTAGGTGTGTGAGCCCCTCTTATCATTTGAGGGAAGTTTGTTTTTTTATTAACATATAACGTATTACTTGTTTCAGGGGTACAGGTCTGTGATTCATCAGTCTTACACAATTCACTGCCCTCACCGTAGCACATACCCTCCCCAATGTCTATCACCCAGCCACCTCCCATGCCTCCCACTCCCCCCCACCACTCCAGCAGGAAGTTTTATATCAATATAGGGAACCCACCAATTTCTCAGATGCCAGCCAGGGACCAACCTTACAAGCAGGCCTTTCTAAGAATAGCAGTTTCTGGTCTGTTACACTCTTTCCTGCAGAGATCCATCCCTAGGTATAACTGTGGATGGAATCCTTTTTTTCTATTGTAATTTTCTATTTGACTATTTCTGGTAAATAGGAATACACTAATTTTTTAAAGTTCATTTGATACTAGAAAACAGGCCTAATACTGGGGTGCCTGGGTGGCTCAGTTAGTTAAGCATCTGCCTTTGGCTCAGGTCATGATCCCAGGGTCCCAGGATCAAGCCCCACATTGGGTTCCCTGCTCAGTGGGGAGTCTGCTTTTCCTGTCCCTCTGCCCTTCTCCCCTGCTCATGCTCTCAAATCAATTTTAAAAATCTTAAAAAAAAATAAAATAGGCCTAATACTCAAATTTTTAAGTTTTAATACTTTATCCTTAATTTCTCTTAAGATTTTCTAAGTAAATAAAATAGTCATTATCTGCAAACATAGTTTTATCTCTTCGTCTCAATTATTTTGCCACTTAATAAAAAAACTTATTGTTTAGGACTTCCAGTACAGTACTGACAAGAAGCATCTCTGTTCTCTTTAAATTCCTTGAAGTTCTAGGTATAATATTTTAAAATTATTTTGTTAGGAAAATAGTGGAAGGTATTAATAGTTGCTATATCTGGGTAATAGTATATGAATGACTTTTATTTTCTTTTTCATACTTTCTATATTTTCCAGATTTTCTGTCATGAACTTGCATTCCTTTTAAAATGAAAAATTTTATTTTTAAATTGTCTAGAAATACGGTTTCCTTTTGAAATACAGTTCTGATAAACACAGAAGTAGAAGGCTTTGATCATTCAATAAAAATAAAATACTGTATTTGTATCTCTGTATCTGTCCTTGTGTGACCTTAAATTGAACATGAACAAAATTTTGACCAAGAAGCTTTTTTTTTTTTTAAAGATTTATTTATTTATTTCTCAGAGAGCACAAGCAGGCAGAGTGGCAGGCAGAGGGAGAGGGAGCAGCAGGCTCCCCGCGGAGCAGGGAGCCGGACGTGGGGCTCGATCCCAGGACCCTAGGATCATGACCCAGGCCGAAGGCAGCCGCTTAACCGACTGAGCCACCCAGGCGCCCCTTGACCAAGAAGCTTAAGAAATAGAACTGTGGTATTCATACAGAGCAGTGCCTGTCTCAGTAGGATCAGAGCTCTCTGACCTTTAAGCTCCTCCACTTTCTACCCATTTCAGTGCTTCTGCTCTTCTTCTCAGGCAGGAAGCACTGGCAGAAAGAGCTAGACATCTGTGGAATCTTTGATCGTTGCTGGTTGGAAGAATTCCTGCCAACCTTCTGTTAGAGTCACTCTGGCTGAGACAGGGAGTAGACCCTTAACCAGCTCCCTTCACTGTTCCGGGCTCAGGGTCTCACCAGGACTTGAAGGACCATATCCTTTTAGAAGTCTACAGGGGAAGGTTTGGGGAGAAAAGTAGAATTGGAGTTGGCTCTCAAAGTGGAGAAGACAGCATCCAAGTTGTGGGGACAATTTATCATCCAGATAAAGCATGATCAAGGACTAAGCGCAAATTTAAAGTAGTGAGATGCAGTATTTCCCCATGAACCTAACCGCTGATTTCCCTTGTGCCAAAGTTTACCATACCGGAAGACAGGTTTCTAGTGTATTCTTTTTCTTTTTATGTGACAGTAAATTTGGAGTTCCTTGGTAAAGTTTGTCCCTTAGCATTGCAGCCTACACCACGTACGCCTTGGGGGTTTTCGTATGCCCATCAGACTTCCCTGGAGGGTCCTCTTCCTTTGTGTTCTTCTTTTTTATCACATTCATTTGGTCTTGCATCTTTTCAGTGTTTTCCTGTTTTAAAATGCACATGTCGTGCTGCCTAGTGTTCGTTGCTTATTGTTTAAAATGATTTATTCTTGCTAAATTTGGTTGTGGTCTTAATTGTTCTTGAGGAATTCTGTTTATCCATTCAAAAGGCAGGTCTCTGAACTGTTCTTTGTTGAAGATATTTGAAATTAGAAATGTTACCCTAGAAGAGATTATTCTAGTGATCCTTGACGTTTACTGTGTGTTCAAATAACTTCAGGAGTGGTTGAGAAGGGTGGCCTATCCTCTGCCTACTGAATCAGATATCCTGGAAGGCAGGACTCCGGCAATTATTTGTTTGTTTGAGCTCACTAGGCATTTCTGACATATAACAGAGTTTGAGAACCACTGCAACATTCACCTCGTTATTTGCAATTTCATTTTAAATAACTTACATAGTATTTTGTGAATTTGTTCCAAAATAACCACTATCAGCATCACTTAAATGATACCATAGTTGTTTCTATACTTGAGGTGACATTTATATATTTGAAAATATTTTTTAAATCTACATTAACAAAATTTATTCTAGAGTTACTATAATTTAAACAATTCTGATGCAGGAATAGATTAAAGGAGCAAAATAGAGTCTGTGTATGTTCATACATATGACAATTTACAATGTTCTAAAGACTGCCTATTTAACCAATTGGATTATTAGATTATTTAAAAAAAAAATAGAGCTGGAGGAATAATGGTTTCTTATACTAAAAGAGTCTATCTCACCGCCAGATGACTCACAGATTTAAAACCATGAAAGTTCCAGAAAAAAGACACAGATGAATTATTTGTATAAACTTGGAATAGGAAGACCTTTCTAAGTGTGATAGAAAGTCGAAAGCCATAATAGAAAAGACTGAATTTGAGAAGATAAAAGTTAAATTTTCTATAGAGTTAAGTAAGTGTTCTATAAAGTTAAATTTTCTATAAAAACAAATAGAAATAAAACCAAAACAAACAGTATAAAAATATCCAACAGGGAAAATATTTGCCATACCTGAGACAGACAAAAGATTACTTTTAATTTCCTCAGTCTATACATTGCTTAAAAGTTGCTGAATTTCAGGTGGTTTCCAGGTTGGTGGGAGAATTACACACACACACACACACACACACTTGCATGAACACAAACTTACAGGTTCTCATTTAGTCAAGATTGTAAACACTTATGGAAACAAGGTGTTTCTTCAGAGCAGTTGTGGGTTGAAATCATAGTGTGGCTTTTGCATTAGCCCTTATTTTCCTACTGGCCTGCATTGTGGCTGCTGATCCTCCTCATGCAAGTAAAATCACCCCATAGATGAGACAACAGCCAATTCCAGCTACACCATGGCTACACCACTGCCTTTCATACTGGGGCTTGGTAAGACCCATCTGGAAGACCTTAAACCATCTATACTTTTCCTCTGAAGGAAATGTTTATAAACGCCAGGACTTCCGGGATTTGGAACTTAAGTCACATCAGCAGACTTGTTTAATCTGGAAGGAGAAAACAGAGTCAGTGCCCAGTCTCTGAGGCACATGTCTGCCCCCAGCTCTCCTGTATCCAGGAGGGCAGTTTCCAACCCAAGCCCCCATAACACAAGCCAATAGTAAAAGAACAAAAGATAGGATAGAAAAATGGGCAAAGGACATGAATCGGCAGTTCACAGAAAAGGAAATATAAATAGGTGTGTATTAAATGCCTAACCTCAGTCATAATTGAAGAAATAAAAACTAAAATAAGGAGATGCCTTTTTTGACTTAATCAGGTTGACAGAGATGGAGAAGTTCCAGGACATGTAGGGTTGTCAAGGTTGTGAGGAACACACCCCACATATGAACACTGATGCTGGGAGTGTATGTTGGCACAACCCATTTGGAGGCTGTTTGTGATTACTGATGAGATTTCCAAGCATGCATACTCTTTGGCCCAGCAATTTCACTTGTAGGAATTTTCCTTAAGGATGCTTTCATACAAGTTCAGAAAATATGTACAAGGATGATTTTATAGTATTTTTTTATAGCAAAAACAAAGAAATGAATGCTTCATCAAAAGGGGGCTGGTTAAATAAACTATGGTCTATGTATTGATGGAAAACTATGCAGAAATAAAAAAGTAACGGGGTGGAACCCTTTGTGCTGATATGGAAAGAGTCAAGACACTGAGAGTAGAAACAATGAACCGTGTATCAGAATGTGTAGAATGATTATGTTATGGTAAAAACTTGCATACATGTTTGTCTACACATATATGAACAAAGTTTCTTGAAAATTACTCAAACCATTCACAGAACCTCTGACTGGATTTGGAGAGGGGACTATTACTTTTCATTTTATAACCTTTTTCAGTGTTTAAATTTATTTAGCATAAGCACATATTTTACAATAACACGTTTAAAAAAACTACATGTGGGGTTGCCAAAAACACAAATTAGTTTCAGTCTAAAATTCCTTAAGATTACATAAATTAATTATGTACCCATCAATCAAGTATACAGACATTCCAAGGTAATTTTATAGAACTGAAAGCCTTGAAACAATTATCCATTCAGGCTGGAGTCTTTTTGCATTGGGCTGAATTTCCTCCCAAATTAATATGTTGAAGCCCTAACCCCCAGTGTGATGGTATTTAGAGATGAGGCCTTTTGAGATAATTACGTTTAGATGCCGTCATGAAGGTGGGGCCCTCATGGTGGGATTCATGCCCTTAAGAGAAGAGACATCAGAGTGTGCTGGTGCTCGCTCTGCCTTTTGAGGACACGATGAGAAGGTGACCTTTTGTAAGCCTGTAAGAGAGTCCTCACAAGATCCCCACCATGCTGGCACCTTGATCTTGGACTTACGGCCTCCAAAACTATAGGAAAATAAAAAGTTTTGTTGTTTAAGCTACAGCCTTTGGTATTTTGGTATAGGAGCTCGAGCAGACTAAGACACCAACTTTGACAACAGTAATACTGAAGCCTTGCACTATGGGATGTTGTTGCCCTGTAAACCAGAAAATTCATGTTCATGGAGACCCAGGCTGCTCAGGGCCATTAGATTCAGTGGTCAGGTTGCTGCCTAGGTGTGGAGATTATTCTTTGGAAGGACGATATCTTAGTCTTCTCAGGCTGCTGTAACAAAATACCATAAACTGGGACGCTTAAAGGACATAAAATTTATTTCGATAATTCTGGAGGCTGGGAAGTCTAAGATCAAGGTGCTGGCCAGTTCATTTCTGAGTGAGGGCCCTTTTCCTGGTCTGTAGACAGACACCATCTATACCCTTATATGGTAGAGAGAGAGAGATCATCTCTCTGGTCTCTCCCTTTTTTTTTTTTTTTTAAAGATTTTATTTTTTTTGAGAGGGGGGGAGAGAGCGAGTGAGAACAAGCAGGGGGAGGGGCCGAGGGAGAAGCAGGCTTCCACCTCAGCGGGGGCTCGATCCCAGGACCCTGGGATCATGACCTGAGTGGAAGGCAAACACTTAACCAAGTGAGCCACCCAGGCGCCCCTCTCCTTGCCTTTCTTCATATCAGTTATACTTGCCTGACATTATATTACCTATTTATTCATTCGCTTGTCTTCCTTACCAGCTGTACCCTCCTTGCGGATAGCAGCTTTGTCTTTTTGTTCGTATTGTGTCCTCAGGGCCTAGAACACAGTCTGGCACATGGTAGGCTCTCAATACTTGTTGAATGAATGAACATAAATCAGCCAGAAGAAAAATAATTTCCTGGCACTGAAGTACTGCTCTTCTGTCTTGTTGGAGAATAGGAAATGAACAATATTTCATCAGCAGCGGAATACTACAGAGAAGTTTTGAAACAGGACAATACTCATGTGGAAGCCATTGCGTGCATTGGAAGCAACCACTTTTATTCTGATCAACCAGAAATAGCTCTTCGGTTTTACAGGTGTGCTTTACACTCTCTGCGTAGAACTTTCCTGTGAAATATCAGTGCAGCAGCAATAATGATGGTGTGAAAATGTAGACACATAATATATAGGCCATGTCTACAGGAGACTAAACATTCCAGCACCCAGAGGTTTTATGAGCATTCAAGTGACATCTAAGAATTTGAAAATGCGCAGATATTTGGCATCTTGCAGGAACATACCTGGATAATTGAGTTTTTAACACCACGTCATTGTATGAGTTAGCCATTTTCTTGTCAATGAGTAACTGTTTAATAGTTCCTGGAAACAGTTCTCCCCATCACTGCTTCCCTTAATACCACCACATGGCCTATGAAGACCCCGAAGCTGAAACAGTGATGAGATTTGCAAAGAGCAGTGGGTCCCAGGTTCCAAGCCCTGACAAGGACCTGAAACAGGTTCCCCTGTTCTGTGAAGTATTGTCAACTCTTGTCCAAATAAGTGTTCAAAGCCTAAATAAGTTCTGCTCTCTGGTTCTCTTTTGAGCACATTCTTATTTCATCCTACAGATGGCTTCTGAGATTAATTTTTAAATTCTGATTTCCTCTTCTGCCCTCAGGTAATATACAAGGAGATAACTGGCTGCTGATGAGAGTTCTTTCCAAATACATGTCGGCAGCATAAAATATGATAAAATGAGTGTTGTGTTAGGCACAGGCAGTTGCCTCTACTCTCCCACCCTGAAAGTGGGTCATGGGTTCCTCAGGGCTGCTGAAGTGGATTTTCATTTGCTTATGTGAATAGTCTTGTCCTTTGGGATTAATGATGCATAGAAACAGATGGGTTTTTTGAGCTCTAGCATGAGAGCTGAGTGGATAAGGTAGGGATCGCACTGATGGTCTTGTCTTCCTTGCTGGAAGCTCACTGGAAGGTCAGTAGACACAGCTAAACCACAAAATACTACAGATAACCACAACCAAGATTCAGTTTAGCTGAGAACTTGAAGGTAAATCCTAAACACAGCCCTCAAATTAGATTAGAAGGTCTCAGGGGTTTACTGCTTGACACCAAACCTTTATGAAGCAAAATGTTGTGGGTTTTACTTTATGTGACTCTTTTGTAGCTTGGTTTTCTCTAGCAGAATTTTTTTGGGGAAAAGAACTTACGCAAGTTGATTCTGACCTTGCCTCTGGACACATTACCCATGACTAGTACCCTTAAAAAAGACATGCTTTTGTGTTTGCTTTGACATTTTTTTCCATTTCCTGTAATACCTTCTATTCTTTGGGGATGTTAAAAATTATAAAACATTTCTAACTTTATAAAAAAAATAGGTCTTAATATTTATCAGGTTGGTCTGACACCAAAATATGTGTTCTCCTTTTCAAAAAGGCGACTCCTGCAGATGGGTGTTTATAACTGTCAGCTCTTTAACAATCTGGGACTCTGCTGCTTCTATGCCCAGCAGTATGATATGACTCTGACCTCGTTCGAACGTGCCCTTGCTCTGGCTGAAAACGAAGAAGAGGCAGCCGATATCTGGTACAACCTGGGCCACGTAGCTGTGGTAAGTTGTTCCTCTCATGTAATTTCTGGTATAGAAAAGGTAGCCGCAAGTTAGTTTGAAGGAATATTCGGGTATCGTAAATCCAGGTTTGGTTGGTTATGGTCTTCTGTAGCGATTGAGCGATTTCTGAGAGTCACCCTAGAACATATTTTCTCAGGTTAATTCCTCGTATATACAATTCACACTTGATTATGATCAGTACTTGTTGCTTGGTAGCAGAAAAGACATACTCGAGGAAAGAAGGGAGGAGATGGCGGGCAGAAGCGTATGGATCTGTGTGTGCGAATACATGCTTTTCTGTTCAAGGGCATAGGGGATATGAACTTGGCCCATCAGTGCTTCAGGCTCACTCTGGTCAACAACAATCACCACGCCGAGGCCTACAACAACCTGGCTGTGCTGGAGATGCGGAAGGGCCATGTCGAGCAGGTCAGTGAACTACTGTGGCACAGTGGACAATCTGCTTTCTTCAAAGAGGGGCTGTCAGGTGTAGCTGTCTTTACATGCTGCAGTTTATTTATTTTTTAAAAGATTTCTTTTGAGAGAGAGAGAACACGAGTGGGAGGGGCAGAGGGAGAGAGAGAGAGAATCCCAAGCAGACTCCCTGCTGAGCCCAGAGCCTGGGCTTGATCCCAGGACCCTGAGATCAGGACCTGAGCCAAAATCAAGAGTCGGTCACTTAACCCATTGAGCCACCCAGGCCCCCCTACATGCTGCAGTTGAAAAATGAGCTCTGATTGGCTGGATTTGAATCCCAGTTTTGGCACGTATTAGTGATGTGACATTGGACAAGTTACTTAACCTTTCTGTTTTCTCTTACCCTTTGGTTTTATCAGGACAGATCTGTACCTCCCTCGTCTTCCCTGCCTTAGTGAACTGTTGCACCATTCCCAGTCCCCCATCCACCAGCTGGGTGCTCCAGCCAAAGTCCTAGGAGCCCCGCTTGAAACCTCTCTGTCCCAGCTGCCTCGCGCAGCCACCCCACACCCCATCGCGTTTGGCAGGCCCTGCCAAGTTCTACCTCCAAGCCCCATCCCGGACCTGGATGCTTTACCCCACCTCTGCCACCCTTCTCCAGACCCTACTCCTCTCTTGCCTGGACCCTACGACAACGGTCTCCTCGCTGGTCTTTTTGTCTCCACTTACGTCAGCAAGTAATTGTACCCTATAACACGTCCTCCTCACAACAGCGGAAGGGATTTTTTTAAAAAAACAAGAATGATTTATCACTGCTTTGCTCAGCATCCTCCAAAGTCTTTCCTTTTCATTTGGAATGAAATGTGGATTCAAATCTTGGCCTACAGGGTCCCATATACTCCGGCCTCTAGCTCCTCCTCAGACCACATCTTTCATCACTTCTCCCTTCACACCGACTTCCGGACACATCAGCTGCCTCCCTGCTCTGCAAATATGCTGTGCCCATTCTTCCTTTACAGTCTTTGGAATGTTCCTCTTTCAGATCCTGCAGTGACTTTTCTTTTTGTCAGCCGGGTCTTAGCTTAATCACCACCTCCTTAGAAAGGTCATCTGAAACATCAGTCTAAGGGGGCCCTCAGGCACTATCACATCTCCGAGTATATTTTTTCTTCACCATACTTATTTTATCAGATATGTTCATATTTATATGTAGAATGGAGCATGGCAGCCACGTGAAAATAGGGATCTTCTTTGTCTTCCAACTGCTGTATTTTCAGCATCAAAAACTGCCTGGCATGTGATGGGTGGTGGGTCCATATTTGTGAAGTGAATGGACAGCATATAAAGTGAGGTAACAGCAGTACCTGAAAGTGTTCTGTGAGGATAAGCAGATTATGCATGGAAAGCATTGGACATGGTAGCCTAGGACTGAGCACACGGTAGATGCTTAATAAATTATTATTAATAAATTATATTATATATTTATAATAAATTCTATTAAAAAGTTTAAAACACTAAATATACTTCTATAATATTAGTGACAATCGAGAATAGATAAGTGCTACATTACAGACTTTAAAGATGAAGAAACAGGGACTCAAGGAAGGTAAGTAACTTTACCTGCAGAAGTTACCTTCTAACTTTATTAAAAAAATAGGTCTTAATATTAATCAGGTTGGTCTGATAAATATTAAAGGATATATAGTGTTAAATATAACACTAAATATAGTGTTAAACTCCCGCCTGGTCTCCTAAGCACCGTGATGAACTTGTAATAACACAACGAGAAAAGAAACATCCTTGGATGTTGCCTTTATTTCATAAATTCCCCCAAAAGAGCTGGGTTTGTATTTTGTCAACAAAAACTAACTACAGAGGACTCTTGACCAACACAGGATTAGGGGTGCTGACCCCCCGTGTGGTTGAAAATTCAAGTATTACTTTTGAACCCCCCAAACTTAACTACTAAGAACCCACTGTTGACTAGAAGCCTTACCAAGAATGTACACAATTAACACACTTTATGTCATACGTACCGTATACTGTATTCTACAGTAAAATAAGCTAGAGAAAATAAGATGTGATTAAGAAAATCATAAAGAGAAAATACATTTATAGTACCGTATTTATTGAAAAAATCCACACCTAAGTGGACCCATGCTGTTCAAACCTGTGTTGTTGAGTAACTACTCTAAAATGGGAACTTGTTCTGTGATGGAACTTTACCTGTGTCCATATGAAACAAGTGCTTTGTGATCTTCTCTGTTCCCATGTTGGTGTTTTTGTTTCCTACTTGTTACAGTTTCTCTACTAAACTGATTTGAAAGGTTCTGGTGAAAGTTTTCATGCTACTAACCTCTGTTTTATTACTAAAAATTATACCTCGATTAAAAGAAAAATAGCTAATCATAAAACAGAAATCAGTATCTACCATCCCATTGGTTATTTTCCATAAAAAAAAAAAAATACACACATTTGTCCACAGGTCATGGGTGGAGGTTTTGGATTTAGTTACAAATTGGAGGGATGGTCAGCAGCTTGGAATGGTGAGTCTGTGGTCCTAAGGATCCTTTGAGCCTATAGGGAATGCCAATTTTGTTTTTTGAGTACTTGAGAGAACAGAAGGCTTGTCCTTTTCAGTTGCATTCACTTGTTATTTTGAGGTCAGCATTGTAATAAATGCTCATCACGGTGTTCTTGCACAGAACTTGGAGCTTGGAAATTTACTATTTTTTTTTATTGTTTTTGTTGTAGCATTAGAGAACAGGTAATTCGAAGCCTAAGAAACCAATCAACAGCAATAAAAACTAGGTTAATAAGCCTTTTTTTTTTTAGCATTGAGAGGATAATATTTTGATTTGTCATATTGCAATACAAACTTTACAAGAACCGTGGTTCTCGACTTTAAATCTACTCTTAAGTTTCTTTATATTCTGAAGCAGTTTTATCATTAATTTTGGGAAGATGTAAATATTAATTGTATTTCAGTAAGTCATATTTCACAAATACAGAATGTCATCTGTATTTATCACAGGATCATGTTTATTAAGGTCCTATATCTTGGGTAAAGGATTCTTTTACCAAAAAAAAAAAAAACAAAACACAAATATCATGCTGATAGATGCTCATATACCTTTGGTTTTCTCCCCCCCCCTTTTTTTTAAATACAGGCAAGAGCACTGCTACAAACCGCATCATCTTTAGCACCCCATATGTATGAGCCACATTTTAATTTTGCGACGGTCTCTGATAAGGTATTCTCTTTATCAATTCATCATGCGATCTGTTTCTTTTTCTTTCCTGGTTTTAAAAAAAGTACAGCTAAATAAGGAAAGATAAATAAGGAAATTCTAATAATGTTTTGAAAGAAGTGGTTTTTTAAATATTGTATCCATCTGTCCTTCACTTCAGGGGACAGTTTAAGAAACCTTAAAGAAATTTATCACTGAATATGGACTAAATATTACAGATTGCATTACAGATTATTATCAATTGCAGAATTATTTTATTTTTAAAATAGGACATTTAGTCATGAAAAAAGTACTCATTAAGTAACTCCTGGTTGAGGAAGGATTTAGTAATTGGCTTTTACAGCAAAGAAGTCTTGTATTTTATTGTAGACCATGCTGCCATTAAGGCTCTGTCTGGCATAATTGCTATAAAATTAGGGATATGAGAGAAAGCTATTTTAGCTGTGAACAATGTGGGAAAAATAGAACTGTTAATACTGTGTTACGAGTCAGTTAACATCCAAGAGCTAAAAGGAATCATGCCATTTTCAATAAGAAAAACAAATAAAAGGGCGCCTGGGTGGCTCAGTTGGTTGGGCGACTGCCTTCGGCTCAGGTCATGATCCTGGAGTCCCGGGGTCGAGTCCCACATCGGGCTCCCTGCTCAGCGGGGAGTCTGCTTCTCCCTCTGACCCTCTTCCCTCTCGTGCTCTCTATCTCTCATTCTCTCTCTCTCAAATAAATAAAATCTTTAAAAAAAAAAGAAAAGAAAAACAAATAAAAGGTCTCTAATAACTTACTTTTACTGAGAAATCTTCCTTTAACATGGAAAGTGAGTTTGAAGGGTAAGGAAATGGCTAAAAGTGTTTGCTGATGTAAAGACTCTTTCTAGACCAGAAGACATTATGAAAATGTCATTTTTCAAAGCACAAACACAAAGCCATCCTCACTTTAATTTCTGCTTTGGAACTAAGCTGTCATTGTTGAGGGCTTGTCAAGTGCCAGCCACTGTCCCTGGGGCTCTACACACCCTCTTTGATTCTCCTAACAACCTGTCACGTAGGTTTCCCTCACCTTTCTGACTCCTTTCTTCGTACAACTGATGTTTCATTTATGGGGCCTCTTCTGTGTACCCGGCACTGTTGATGGCACAGAGGATGTTAGCAGTGAATAAAACAAAACCTCTACCTCATGCAGCTTACATTCTAATGGAACCCAAGGCTGGTCGAGCTTAAAAGACTCCCCTAGGGTCACATGGCCGTGGCAGGGTCAGAATTTATACCCAGCACCCAACGATGCCCATGTGTTTTCCACTGCTCTGTGCTGCCATTTACTTAAACCACTTTCACTTTATCACACTTTAATAATATATAACTCAAAGGAGATATTTTTTTAAGCAAAAGGTTATATTTTCCATAAAAGAAAATGGTATCTTAAAAAGAAATGCTGTGAGTTTTAAAAAAGGAAACTTATGTTTTTAATATGTATTACATGTTTCAAAAAAAAAACCTGCCAGAATTGAATTATCTAGGTTTTTTGTGTCCATGCACACACTAAAAAGCTCTTGGTTTTTATAAATGTATGCATGAATCCAGATCTATTCAGATGGATCCAGATACTGTGTACTTTTCTTTGGGACTGGACTTTAATACCAGCTTTATTGAAAATCAGAGATACTCTTAATAAACTTCTAAAGCCAGATATCTTCCCACACATTACTCTGCTAGCTGCCTTTAAAACCTCCCTGAGCATGTTATTGTATCTTTTTTTCTTTAAAGATTTTATTTATTAGAGTGAGAGAGAGCACGAGTGGGAGGGGGGAGCAGCAGAGAGAGGAGGAGAAGCAGACCCCCTGCTGAGCAGGGAGCCTGATACGGGACTCGATCCCAGAACCCTGGGATCATGACCCGAGCTGAAAGCAGACGCTTAACCAACTGAGCCACCCAGGTGCCCTGCATGTTATTGTATCTTATATACAATCATTTTTGCTTGAATTTTCTGTCTAAAAGATAATGCCCTAACCAAAAAATCTTTATGGTGCATTACAAATAGTTGTCCTAAGGCTTTTGGAAACTATACAGAGCTGGCTGTTGTAGTTTGCAAATGTTATGTTTATAATACTACCTGTGACAGGAAAAGAAAACAAGGTTTATGAATTCATAACTAGACAGATGTAATGGAGCAGAAATTATTTGTATAATTGGTTATTTTATTTTTCTCCTATTTTTCAAGATTGAATTGTAACCTAGGTGAAAGAATTCTAAAATCACAGTGGCATAATCAAACGTTTTACCCTTAAAAACCTTTGATTTTCTACAGTGTACAGAGATTACATCTTTTTTTTTACTTTGTGACTCTTTTTTTCCTGGTCTCACTCTGTGGTCTTATTCTGGTATTTCTTACAGATTGGAGATCTACAGAGAAGCTATGTTGCTGCTCAGAAGTCGGAAGCAGCATTTCCAGATCATGTGGATACCCAACATTTAATTAAACAGCTAAAGCAGCATTTTGCTATGCTCTGATTGTCCCACAGACCAAGTATATCCTTATGAGGGCGCATTACACAAGGGAAAAAGTAGTGTTTATATATATATATAGGATATACAAACCTGTGCTTGATATTAGTGAAGAGGACTTAAGGGAGTTTATGCAAGAATTTATAATGCATACTTGATAATAACTTGTATAATATTATAAAAGATAGGATTTAATATTTGTAAGTAGATCGTGAAAACTTCTCCCATGTCTTATGGTAGATGTTTATAAAAATGTTTACAAAACATTTTCATGAATTTCCTCAAATGTTTATAAATGCATATCTTTAATGTCATTAATTTGGCCATTAGCTAACATGTAGCTTCAGAGGTCTGAAATCTGCCATTAAAATTGCACTTTTATGGCTAGAAGTGTGTGTATTCATCCCAATTAGAGCTTAAAAATTGTATTTAAAACTATTTATCAAATGCTTTTTAAGACACTGTACATTTTCTTACATATTATGCTTTAAAATGAATCAGTGTATAATACACCATCATTCTGTCATTTTTTCATAAGTTTTAATTTTAGGCATCTCAGATAAAACACGTTTTTCAGAAGTCCCGTGACTTTAGAAATCAAATCATAATTTTACTTGATGTAGCACCAATTTTGTATTTTCCTGAGAAGCTATTTATGGAATATCACATTGTCAATGTGAGAATATCAGGATTAGAAATGGAGTCACAGGCCCAGAGACTCACCTGCGGTCACCCCTGAGGTTAGGCCAGATCCCAGGACTGTGCATTGCAAAATCCTGGAAAGGCTCTTGAACTCGTCTCTCCCATATTTAGTGGAATTCTCATCAATGTGTTCACACTAGGAAATGTGCGGACAGAGCCACTCAAAATCGGAGTTTGGACTTTGGGACCCCTCCAGGTTATTTTTTCCAGGTTTTAATGTCGTGAAAACTATTTTACAGATACTTGTTTCTGTTTAGATTTATGTAAGTAGTACTACTTAGCTGACAGAACAAAAAGATGGGAATTTGAGGAATTAGAGCACATTAGAGGCTGGCAGGGACTTCAGAGGATGTGTAGATGAAGGTCTTTGTGGCACAGATGACCAAAGCAAGGCCTGGGGTCCCACTGCTGGGTGGTGGTACAGTGGCAACTAGAACCCAAGACCTTGTTCTTGTGCTTTACCTTTTTCTGCTTCTCTAGCATATGAGAGTGCTAACTTTTGAGCTCATGAGAATTTCCTCAAGCGCGATCCAATGTCCTAATACTGTATTCAATATTCAGGTTGAAATTTTGTAATGTGAATCATTTTCTTAGTTAATCTAAAATAAGAGCCAAAGCTTGCATCTCTGGAGGATGTTGTATGTGTCCAGCACTGTTCTAAGCGCTTGATGGGGATTAATCCTTTGATTCCCGTTCCAGTTCTATAAGGTGCTGTTATTCCCATTTTACTTAGGAGAAAAATGAGGCACAGAGAAGTCAAGTAACTTGCTCAGGGTTATAAAGCGAGTAAGTGGCAGAGCTGGGATTCAAATGCAGGCAGTGTGGGCCCCCGAGGATGTGCTTACCCCTCAAGGGAAATCACCTCAGGGTTTCTCCTGTCAGTAAAGCTATTCGCATTTAAAATGAATGTTCTACGCATTTGTAAAATTGGATAATAAGGGAATATTAACACAGCAAAAAATGAGTCAGTATTCCTAAAGTAATCTGGAGATATTTTTGTCTTGAGTTTAGGTTAATTCGATATGAACACCAATACAAAGAATGAGTCAGATGGCTCCAGGCGGAAAGATGGCAGAAAAGAACACTGTGCAGCTGAAGCTACATACATCTTTGTAACAAAATTATGTCTGGACTGCATCGCTGGCTTTAGTGCCAACGCTTCCACAGAAGGAAGGTTAACGATGGTCTGCTACCCTGGCTAAAAAGGTGTTCAATCCATATACAAATTGTTCGACCAAAATTAACATCATTGAGCTTCCCTCTGATGAAAATAAGATCTGGCAAGACCACTGCTAGCACAGTAATTGTTGGGGCTGGAAGTTCTTCCTTCCCAATAGGTCACATCTGAACCAGTCCCCAATGGTACTCATTGCTCTGTTACATTTCTGAATGGCATGTCCCAGCATCAGAGCACCCAACATAATTTATGGCCTAGAGACAAGAAAATTCATAAAGATAGCACACCCCTACACTTTTAATGTGGTTTCCACCACTAACTCTTAACATGAGGGATTTCTATCAAGAGCTTTCAACAACTGGGGTTGAGTTTAAGCATTCCGAAAAACCACAAAGATTTTCGAAATACGGTGGTCGGACCCAACACTGGAAAATAATGAACCCAGAAATGGAGTTTAGTTAAAAAGCCGTTCCTAGACAGCTTTAAGTTCTAGGGAATAAATGGGAATGGTCCGCGGATATGCTCCAGACTCCCAAAATGGTTATCTAGGCTCAGATATTGGGGGAATAAACTTGATTTAGCAATTTGAAAACAACTGCAGTTTTACATCCTTCCACATAGATGGCATTAGTCCTATTTTTGGCTGACTAAACACTTAACATTTTTGAGAGATGCTGTGATTTTATGTCCTTGATATTAAAGCCAAATTCTTGAGATGAAAGAATAAGGATTAATAAAGGTTAAATTATAATCCTTGGGGACTATACTATTTCCTGCACCATGATCCTTCTCCTTCCCTGAATCCTGACCTATAAGGAGTAATTTGTTAGTGAAGTGTAAAGGACGGAAAGTCTTAGAGAAAGCAACCACGTTATCTTAGGGAAGAAAGGGTCAAACCTAGATAGATTTGAGGAAGAAAGATTTTTTTCGTATTTAAATAAAGTGGACCCTTTTCTGGTGTTTGAAACTCAAGTTTCTGTGGGCTCCAACACTTTACAACTGCCCCTGCCTCACACCTCACATGCTGCTCTGATCTAATAGCTTCAATCTCTTTCTTTACAGGATTGTTTCTCTCTCTTTTTTTTAAATCAGTCCCTTTAAACCTTCTCCCTTTCAAGCACTACCCTATCTCCTTTGTCACAACATTTTGAAAAGGCAGGTAATGTTTGTTGCTTACTTCATTTATTCCTTGACCCTCTTCAGTCTGGCTTCAACTCCAATCACTACTGGAATTCCTCCCACTGAGGTCATTAATAACTCCCAATTAGCAAATCCAGAGGATTTTTTTGTTTTGTTTTGACATAACAGCTTTTTTTGATATTATTTATATACCATACAATTCTCTTTTAAAGTACCATTTGATGGTTTTTAATACACTTACACTTGGGCAACCATCATCATAATCAATTTTAAAAGACCGGTATGCTGAAACTATAAGAAAACTACAAGACATTCATGAAAGACATCGAAGATGTAAATAAGTGGAAAGATATTTTGTGCTCATGAATTGGAATACTGTTAAAATACCCAGACTATCCAAAACAATCTACAAATTCAATGCAATCCCTATCAAATTTCCAATGACACTTTTTTTCACAGAAATAGAAAAAAACAACCCTAATATTTGGAACCAAAAAGAGCCCAAAAAGTTAAATCAATCTTGAGAAAGAACAACAAAACTGTAGGTATAATGCATCCTTGACTTCAAACTATATCACAAAACTGTAATGAAAACAATGTTTTGGCATAAAAACTGGTACACAGATGAATGGAAAGGAATAAGGAGCCCAGAAATAATCAATTTAGGACGAAGCAGTCAACAATATGCGATGAGAAAAGGACAATGTCTTTAACAAATGGTGCTGGGAAAACTAGACAGCCGTGTATGTGAATGGAACTGGAACACTTTCATACCCCATGCACAAAAATCAAGTCAAAACAGAATACTTGACTATAATACCTGAAACCATAAAACTTCTAGAAGAAAAACAGAGGCGGTAGGCAACTTGACATTGGTTTTGGCCATTTTTTGGATCGGACACCAAAAGCACAGGCAACAAAAGCAAAAAATAAACCAGTGGGACTATGTGAAACTAAAAAGCTTCCGCACAGCGCACAGCAAAGAAAACCATCAACAAAATGAAAAAGCAACCTACTGAACAGGAGAAAACATTTGCAAGTCATATATATAATAAGGGGTTAATTTTCAAAATGTATAAAGAACTCATACAACACAATAGCAAAAAAATCTGATTAAAAAATGGGCAGAGAATCTGAAGAGACATTTTTGCATGGAAGACATACAGGTGGCCAATAGGTAACACGATTGTACTCAACGTCACTAATCATCAGGGCAATGCAAATCAAAACCACAGTGAGATATCATCCCATACACGTTAGAATGGATATTATTATATGACGAGAAATAATAAGCGTTCATGAGGTTGTGGAGAAAAGGGAACCCTCATGCACTGTTGGTGGGAATGTAAATTGGTACAATCAGTATGGAAAATAGTATGGAGGTTCCTTAAAAAATTAAAAATAGAACTACCCTATGATCCAGTCATTCCACTTCTGGGTATTTATCTGAGGGAAGCAAAAATACTAACTTGAAAAGTTATCTGTACCCCCATGTTCACTGCAGCATTTTATAATCGCCAAGACATGGAAGGAAACTAAGTGTCCACTGATGGATGAATGGATAAAGAAAAGGTGGTGTCTATATACAATGGAACATTATTCAGCTATTAAAAAAAAAAAGAAGGAAATCCTGCCATTTGCAACAACATGGATGAACCTTGAGTGAATTATGCTAGGTGAACTAAGTCAGAGAAAGACAAATATTATACATCATTTACATGGAGAATCTAACCCCTGCCCTCCCCAAAAAAACCCCTGAACTCATAGCTACAAAGAACAGGTTGGGGGTTACCAGAGATGGAGATGGAAGGTGGGCAAAATGGGGGAAGGTGATCAAAAGGTACAAACTTCCAATTATAAAATAAGTCCTAGGGATGCAATGTACAACATGGTTACTATAGTTAATAATGCTGTGTTGTATATTTGAAAGTTACTAAAAGAATAGATCTTAAAAGTCTTCATCACTGAAAAAAAATGTTACTATGTGAGGTGATAAATGTTAACTCCTTATTGTGGTGATCATTTTGTAACATATACATATATCAAATCATCACGTTTTATGTTTGAAACTAATGTTCTATGTCAGTTACATCTCAATTAAATTTTTAAAAAAATTTAATGGAAGTTTTAAGGTTTTGTATTATGAAATGATGACTTTTTGCCTTTTAAAAGGCTATCCTACCAGATCAGACACGTGGAAATTTTTCCTATAGCAAGTGCTTAGTTATTCTCACTAGTTTTATATCTTAGAGCTACCTACTGTATTGTATTTTGACTTTTTCTTTTCTGTGGAAAACAGGTGTAGGTAAAACCCAGGCGCAAGTAAGAATTTTAGATGGCACTGGCAGAGTAAGTACAGGAAAAGTTAGAGAAGCACTTTTTCTTCCCCAAGAAAAGACTTTCAAAGTTATGTGTTGGCTGAGTTATTAATTTCCAAAAATTTCAAGAACTATATATAGCACTTAAAGGCAAATGGATTTTGTTATAAATTGAACTCTCTCAGCTCTTTGCATCCTCCCAGCATCAGGTTCAAACCTACTTGGAGTTCCGCAATTTTCACACCTTCCCTATATGCCACCTGTGCTCCAACCAAACACAATTAATAGTTTTCAGCATATTCAGTGCATTCGAGGTTTGGGGGTAAGGTTTTCTCTCAGCCTTGAATGCTCCTAACCTCAACCTCTGCATGTCCAAAGCTTAGGATGCCTTCAGATCCGGCTCCCTCAGAAGTGCACCCTGATCAAGTGGAATAAACATCCCTTACCTCTGAATCCCCACAGCAATGTGCCTGTACCATGCAGGTAACAAAGGAAGACGATAAAGAGGGAAAGGGGAACAAAGAAGAGACAGGGCAAACTGAAAACAAACAGTATGGTAGATTTAAACTTAACCACATCAATAATTGGGGGGCCTGGGTGGCTTAGTTTGTTGAGCGTCTGCCTTCGGCTCGGGTCGTGGTCCCAGGGTCCTGGGATCGAGCCCCATGTCAGGCTCCCTGCTCAGTGGGAGCCTGCCTCTCCCTCTCCTCCTCGCTTGTGCTCTCTCTTGCTATCTCTGTCACTACCTGTCTCTCTCTCAAATAAATAAATAAAATCTAAAAAAAAAAATTGTATTAAATGTAAATGGCCTGTCTTAGCGTGGGTGGCCATAATAAGCCCACCACAGACGGGGTGGCTTAAACAAGAGAAATTTATTTTCTTACAGTTCTGGAGCCTGGGAAGTCCACAATCAAGGTGTAAGCCAATTCCGTTCCTGGTGAGAGCTCGCTTCCTGGCTTGTAGATGGCTGCCTTCTTGCTGTGTCCTGGCGTGACAGAGAGAAAGCGAGTTCAGCTGTGTCTTTCTCTTTTTATAAGGGCACCTGCTGTATTGAATGAAGGTCTCAACCTTATGAGCTCATTTAACCTTAATTACCTTTTTAAAGCCCGATCTCTGAATGTAGTCCTATCAGGGGTTAGGGCTTCATGGATGAATTTGGGCGGGCACAATTCAGTCCATAGACTGGTCTAAATTAAATGCAGTTATCCTCAGTTAAAAGGCAGAGATTTTCAGATTGGACAAAAAAGAAAGACCCAGATACACACTACCTACAACAAACACACATTAAATGTAAAGACATGAATAGGTTACAAGTATAAGAAAGGATACACCAGGGATGCCTGGGGGGCTCAGTCGTTAAGCTTCTGCCTTTGGCTCAGGTCATGATCCCAGGGTCCTATATTAATTAATAGTCAGGTGAAGAAGGTTTCTGAGCAGCCCGAGGAGAGAGCGGCTAGGGAGGGCCCTTCCAGGCAATGCTAATGAGAGAACATATTTGGGGACCTCTAAAATATGAATTTGTCTGGATGAGAGTTGGGCAGTAGCCACAGCAGCAGGCTAGGCATGAGAGCAAAATTTGGAGGCACAGGGAGAACTGGAACGCAGAAGGTTTTGAATCCATAGTTAAGGAGCTCAAGCTTTACCTGAGTTCAGGTTGAAGAGGAGGCAGGTGTTTTGTAAGAACTGATCTGGAGGCAATGTTTAGGATCAGCTGGAGAATATAAAGTTGGATATAAATTTTAAATTAAGTTTTCTGGAAAGAGTGTGAAAATGGATACACTTATACTAGATAATAAATAAAAACTTCTCAGCTGCATAGTACATGCAACCAATCAGATATTTTATGCCACACTTCTGTGTGGTTTCACCCTTTTGTCCTCCCGTTTGCACTCAAAAGCATAAAAATGGCCTAGACAGCCCCAACTCATGGAAAGAACACTGAATATCACAGATGGTGCTTCATTAATCATGGTTTGCAACAATAGTTTTCTTAGCAAGATTGCTGTCTTTTTATAAATTCAGGGCTACTAGTTATGTGATATCTTTGTATTTCATGAAACAGGAATTTGGGGGAAATAAAAACAGTAATACTTCCCCCAGGCTACAGTTTTTTTCCATTATGATATTTGTTACAACATTAGAATTAGTGTCTAGGGGGAGGCTGTAGTTACTCTGATGTATTCTAAAGTTTGAGAACCAATTTGCTAGGTGGTTTTTTTTTTTTAATTATTTTATTTATTTTGCGGGGGAGAGAGTATGGGGAGAGAGGGCTAGAGGGAGAGGGAGAATCTCAAGCAGACTCCCCACTGAGTGCAGACCCCCGACATGGGATTGGACGCCAGGCTCGATCTCACGACCCTGAGATCATGAACTCAACCGAAGTCAAGAGTTAGACGCTTAATTGACTAAGCCACCAAGGGGCCTTGCTAGGTGGTTTCTAAGAGCAACTTTACTTTTAAATTCCTCAAAAGACACAAACTATTCAAGTTCCCTCAAGAAGAAATAGATAATCTAAATAGCCCTATATCTATTAAAGAATCTACCTATTACTACAACTCAGATGAGAGGTGTCCAGTAGAGCTCCAGTGGGAGGTGTCCCAGCTTCCTGTAGAGAGAGGACTGCAAGCTGAAGGATCCAGACTACCCTTCGAGACCCTCATGAAATACTTGTGATCAGAGGTGGGGAGAAGGAACATCATAACGAGAGGTAATTACTACGGATTAGGTGCCCACTGTTTGTAATCTTTACAACTCTACAAATTAACTGTCATGATTCCCATTTTCCCAGTGATAACCTCAGAGGGGTTACATATTATGCCCAAGGCCACCTAGATAGTAAAATGCAGAGCTGGGGAGAGGGGCGCCTGGAGGGCTCAGTCAGTTGAGTGGCTGACTTTTGATTTTGGCTCAGGTCATGATCTCAAGGTCCTGGGATTGAGGCCCAAGTCAGGCTCCATGCTCAGTGGGGAGTCTGCTTGAGGTTCTCTCTCTCCCTTTCCCTCTGCCCCTCCCCCTGCTCTCTCAAGCCATAAGGGTACAAATGGTTCACACACGATGAGAGGTCTCCCATCAGACCATGTCCTAATATTTCCATGAGTTCTATAGGTCACAAAGTGCCTTTATGATCTTCTCTGACACTCTCAGCAGCCCTGTGGGGTTGGCCGTCCAGCAATTCAGATCCCCATCTTACAGATGAGACACAGAAAATTCAGAGACATGAAATGGTCCCCCCACAGCCACACAGCTGGTAAGAGACTGAAGGAGGACTTAAATATGTCTATTCCCCACTACACCAGTACATTTCCACTTTCCCAACCATGCAACCTGCTAAAAATGTAGACACTAACTGGAAGGCAAAGCAGAATGTATTCAACTTCCCAGGCTAGGGAGTCCTGTGATTGGAAACGGTCACCTCAAACACCACTGAGCACGTCTTAGTTCCATTACAGTGAATAAGCAAGGACAATGTTCATTCATTTGAAAGGAAGTGGGAGAAAATCCCAAATGACTCTGACAGAAACAGGATGCATTACACTCCCTCCATGCTGACCTGCCGGGCTTACAGGGGGCTTATTTTGGTTTTATAGGCTCCGATAGGATGTCAATCAGAAAAAAATTTCTCAGGAACTTCCATTGAAAAGAACACGAGTTCTCACGACTGCACTGTGTTCTTGATTTCCCAGGACAAGGCTCCTTAGTTTCATGTCCTTGAAGCTCTTTAGCCAGTAGCTTTTCCAGGTGCATGATGACAGTCACCAACAGGGGCCGGCGAGATGGCAGAGCTGAGAAAGTCACCCCAAGGGGTCCCCAGTGAGCATGACATTTGAGGCTGGAGCCTTCTGGTTTGTTCTCTTTAAAATAGCCACGTGGATCTTGCAAATAACCCCCAAGCATATCTGTATTTGTTTTAATATAAAAATAACATATCCCTCACATTTTCACACAAAGCAGCAGCTGTTCCAGGGCGAAGGTCTATAATTTAGCCTGTGGCTTCCCCAGCAGTACCTACACTATCCTTCTATTTTCTCAGCTTGAGGTAGAAGAATTAAGTGGGTGGAGATTGCCCTGTTTAGGGCCTTCCTCCCCTCCCCCTCCCCCTCTGGCTCACCCAGCCTCCTTTCCTCCTGCTCAGGTCTCGGGGTTCTGCCCTACCCTGCCCAGCGGCATCTCCTGTTCTAGACCTTTGTACCCCTTCCCCAATATTTGCCAGTTCTGTCTTCTTCCCTCAAGATGATGCCAAAATTGCTCTTAAATGTTGGCCGCTTGATGCGTTTCTCTCCTAAGTAAAATACTTGTAATTTTTACATGGGACTTCAGGCATCATGGCAGAGTGATATGAGAGACATTTGGGGGCTGGAGGAGCCCCACGGAATCCCTAAGCTCACACCATGAAAGCAGCCACCTTGCAGGGGCACTGCTCTTGCAGATCCCCAGACTGGAAGGGCGGCTGGTGACGTTATCACAGCAAAGAGCCAGAAAACTTTAGGTTCTGTCTATTCAAATAGCTTTTCTGGGCTTTCACCATGGTATTGCTTGGAGCTGTACTCAGTGCAGTTTAATTTTCAAATGGGATACAGGCAGGGATAGGGCAACGACGACAGCAGGATTCAAAGAAAGGTTGACCTAAGCCCATGTTCCTAGGAGACCAGAAAATGGTGGCTCTACTTGGTTTATCCTTCAGGGGAACCATTGCTCATTGAGATTTGAATCTGTTTCTAGTACACCCTGTTAAAAAAAATCTCAGGGCCTACTCTCCCATGACTAAAAGTGTTCATTACATTTTCAAAGCTGTAAACTCAACGCAATGTGTTTGGAAGGGGGTGGGAGGATGAATAAGTGTTTGAGGACACTGTCTGGGCTGGCTCTGCTCACACATACATTTCTGCCCACACGGTGCCACACAGATTACACCTTTGGGGTTCTGCAGGGTATTTTCTTGGTATATCTGTGTGTGTGGAGGTGTATATATGGTGGAGGGGATCATAGTCTTTTTTTTTTTTTTTAACTGCAAGTTAATCTGAAGATCCTAGAAGTTACTATGTAGATACCATTTGGGAAATCAAAGTCTTATATTGGTGGTTTTTTTTTTTTACAAAAATATTTTATTTATTTATTTATTTGAGAGAGAGGGAGGATGCATGTGCGTGCATGAGTTGGGGGAGGGGCAGAGGGACAAGCAGACTCCCCACTCCCTGAGTGAGGATCCCAGGACCCTGAGGTCATGACCTGAGCAGAAGTGAGATGCTTAACTGACTGAGCCACCCAGGTGCCCCATTCTATTAGCTTTAAATACAGAAACAATCTTTATAGCATCATATTAGCTGCATCAATCTACCACATGGAATAAACATATTTTTATGGTGCCAGCAGAGCCCACGATGTCTCTTGGAAATATCTGCTCCTTATCTGCAGACACGCTTTAAACAACACGTCCCTGCTCCCACCCCTCTACCATAGCCAGTGGCAGTGAGTAGCAAATTCCTTGACCAGGAGCACTCGTCTGGTTCTCTCACATGCTGTTGGTGCTAGATCTGAAAGGCAGCGAGGAGTTGAGGTGGCCCTGGAGGAGAGCCAGAAAATATTCCTTTTCTTTCTTTCTTTTTAAAGATTTTATCCATTCATTTGTGAGAGAGAGAGAGAGAGAACACGCAGGCGCAGAGGGAGAGGGAGAAGCAGGCTCCCTGCCAAGCAGGGAACACGACATGGGGCTCGATCCCAGGCCCCTGGGATCATGACCTGAGCCCAAGGCAGATGCTTAACTGACTGAGCCACCCAGGCACCCAGAGAATATTCCTTTTAGTGTCTCTCTACTGATTTGGAAGTTTTACAAGCTCTTTCTGTGTCTTTTTAGTAGTTCTTCTTCTTCTTTTTTTAATATTTATTCATTTTATTTTAGAGAGTGTATATGCACGTGAGCATGGGGAAGGGCAGAGAGAGAGGGAGACAAGCAGACTCACCCCACCCCCCACAGGGGTTGATCCCAAGACCCCGAGATCATGACCTGAGCCAAAACAAAGAGTTGGACACTCAACCGACTGTGCCACCCAGGCGCCTCCGTAGTTATTCTTAATATTAAAAGGCATCCTCAACTTAAGCCTCTATTTAATATTTCCAGTCTTTTCCTATGTATTTCCAACCCCTCCAATCTGACATGGTAACATCTAGCTCAGTGCTCTACTTCATCTTCTCCTTCCTTCTCCCTCACTCTCCTTCCCACAATGGTCCAAGCCTTTGTTGACCTACAATGTCATGGCACAAAATCCGGAACCATGTTATTTTATCTTAATATACTTTTATCTGGGGGAATCCCACATTGCAGGAAGAAGTCCCAAATCAAGCCATCAGCAAGGTTCTGCTGCCTCTGAAAGCTTCTTCCTCGGTGGCCAGCAATCCTTGGCATTCCTTGGCTTGTCGTTGCGTCACTCCAGATTTCACCTTTACTATCACGTGGCCTCCTTCCCTGTGTGTCTGTATGTGTCCTCTCTCCTCTTATAAGGACATTAGTTATTGGATTTAGAGTCCACTTTAATATGACCTCATCTTAACTAATTACATCTGCAAAGGCCCTATTTCCACATAAGCCATATTCTGAGGTTCTGGGTGGACATGAATATTCTGAAGACGCTAGTCAACCCACTGCAGGGGATCATGTGTACAGGGTTGAATGGTCTCATTCTCTGAATGAAATCTGTCCTCTCCCATCACCTTTACTGGGGCCAGCCCTCTCTGAAAGAGGATGTTCGGGTCATCTTGGGAACAAAAGTTGCTGGATTGTGTAGGTAGAACGCTGCTCTGGGGCACAGTGAGTCAGGATGGGGAAGTGCTCTTATAAAAGAGAGACTGAAGTTCCCTTCTGCAAATTGGAACAGCACAGGCTGCAGGCCCCGCAGGGCCTGGAAAAATGAACCGCATTCTCCCCCTCTTTTTTGTGTCCTTGATAAAGGGCTCTGACTCAGAGGAAAAATACACAGACAGCCAGGGGCCATGTTTACACTGAAGTCCACATGGGAGTAACAGAAGCCTGCTGGGAGGAATTAGGGCTGTTATGTGTGTGGCAGAATCAGTGTGAACAGTGGCCCACACCTTTGTCTGTGCCGAACACGTGGGCTCAGAGTTCTGGGCCATGGCTGGCACATGAAGGGACATTAGCAGGCAGTGAGGAAAGGTCTGTCTTGGGAAGAATGTTTATTTATTTATTTAGAGAGAGTGTGCACGTGCACGTGCGTGTGTGGGGGGAGGGGCGGAAGGAAAGGGAGAGAGAGAATCTTAAGCAGACTCCTGCTGACCGCGGAGCCCCATGCCGGGCTGGATCTCACAACCCAGAGATCATGACCTGAGCTGAAATCAAGAGTCGGATGTTTAACCGACTGAGCTGCCCAGGAGCCCCTCTCTTGGGAAGAATATATAGATGGCAGCTATTTATTTATTCAACAAACCCTTACTGAAGTCCCATTATGTACCAGGCACTGTATTATATTTTGTTTCTTTTTCAGTATAACTCAAAGACTATGTAAAGGCATATTTCCTATGGTTAAATCCTCAAAAAGTGTGGAAAAGCTCATGTGAAGATGACATAGCTTTGCTTCAAGCGGTGTTAACTAAAGCACAGGATGTTGATATAAAATAACTAGGCATTGGGCTCAGAGTTAAATGGGAAATGTCAGAGTTTGTATGAGGCTCAAAGAGTCGGATGAAATCAACATGAAGTACAGAGCGGATGACACTGAAATCTACTAACCTAAGATGATCCCTTAGCCAGGGTTGCATTAGGTGCTGTGGAAAAGCCTAGAAAAAAGAAATAGTGAACTTTATCATATATTCAGGAAAATGTGTTGCTTTTTAAGTTTATGTAAACAGAATTGCTAAAAGGAAAAAAGTTTTAACATCTTCCACTAAAACAGCTTTGCTCATATACCTTAACAATGTGCTTCTCAGCTGGATAATTTCTTCTTCTTTTTTTTTTTAATGCTTCCATTTATAATTGCTTCAAATATTTTTAAAAAGATTTTATTTATTTATTTATTTGACAGAGGGAGAGAGAGAGAGCACATGAGGGGAGGAGCAGGAGGGGAGGGAGAGGAACAAGCAGACCCCACACTGAGTGTGGAGCCTGACGCGGGGCTCCATCTCAGGGCCCTGAGATCACGATCTGAGCCAAAACCAACAGTCAGACGCCCAACCAACTGAGCCTCCCAGGCGCCCCTGGATTATTTCTCTTATCTCAAAAGTGTGAATTTTGATACAGGCTCTGGATGCTCGTGGAGGCCCAGGTATTTCTTTCTCTTTATGGGCACCTAATCCATGTAATCATTCATTCACGCATGTTTTTGGAGTGACTACCAGGGGCCAGGTACTAGCTGCTCATGGAGTCATAGCATTTTGCAGCCAGAAGACCTTGCACAAAGTGTTTAGTCCCTCCCCTTTATGTCTCAGAGGAGGACATTGCTCACAATGTTGAAAGGCCTGCCTCAAAACCACCATCGCCCAGGGAAACAGGTCTGCTGAGCCATGTTGAATGCTTTCTTTTTTTTTTTTTTTAAGATTTTATTTATTTGAGAGAGAGAGAGAATGCAAGCATGAGGTGGAGGGGCAGAGGGAGAGGGAGAAGCAGACTCCCTGCTGAGCAGGGAGCCCAATGTGGGGCTCGATCCCAGGACCCTGAGATCATGACCTGAGCCGAAGGCAGATGCTTAACCGACTGAGCCACCCCGGCGCCCCCATGTTGAACGCTTTTTGTGCAAGGCCATTGTTACAGACTGAATGTTTGTGCTCCCCCCCAAATTCATATGTGGAAGTCTTAACCACCCAATATGATAGTATTTGGAGGTGGGGCATTTGGGAGGTGACTAGGTTAAATGAGGTCATGAGGATGGAACCCCCATAATGGGATTAGTGCCCTTATAGGAAGAGCAAGAGACACTAAAACACACACACTCTCTCTCTCTCAGCCAATGTGAGCACACAGTGAGAAGGCATGCTTATGAGCCAGGAGGAGCGCCCTCGCCATTAATGGAATCTGCCGGCACCTTAATTTTGGACTTCCCAACCTCAAGAACTCTAGGAAATAAATACCTGTTCTTTAAGCCATCTAGTGTATGTATTTTGTTATAGCAGCAGAGCTAATCTTGCCTTATTATCCCCTACATTTTTTTTTTCTAAAGTCCTGGTATCAGCTTGTTTTTCTGTTACTTCAAACAACTCCCTCCATCTGACCCCATTCTCTAAAGCAAAACAAACAAGAAAGGAAAACAGAGTTTGAAATGTACTTGTAGAAGTCAAATCCAAATACTGAAAAATGAAGAAGCAGCAAACAGTCTAAATGACAAAGATAGTGGATCCATTTCAAATTATTATCAGCACGGTAAAACCCAGAACAGTGCAAAAATCCAGGTGGTGCTGAGAATTTTGCCCAGGTGTGACAATCAAAATCTGTGAGTGTAAATCATAGGAATGGAGCATCTCTTAGGGCTTTTCCAACCTAAAATTCTATGATCCAATTTTTTCTTTTCTTTTTAAAACCACTAATTTTGTCTATATGATATAATTGACCCACAGGTTGCTCTTTTTCAAGGAATAATTAGCAACGGGTTTAATTAAATTCCAACAATTAATTCAATTTCATCCACTACTCTGCAGCCCAATATAACCATATACGTAATGATTTTATGTCTTTCACCCAAAATACACATGTATGTATGTACCCTTATGGCATAGTAACAAAAGTTTCCATAAAACCTATATGACTTCTTATTACAGCAGCTCTGGAGATGTGAAGAGAGAAAATCCATTTTTTATGCAATCTCAGCATCTCCAGGAGATTGGGCTTTCTTTTCACACAAGAATGGGAATCTTCTCTCCCAAGTCATTATTACAAGGTTTTTGCAAAAGTAACGTCTATTTTAATATGAGCCAGTCTGGAATTAACTTTGCCTGTGCCTATGTTTGATATTCAGGGTGTAGTAATTTCGTATCAGGTACTCACTCATAAGCATTCCAGATATGTAACTAGCTCAAGAGCACCCAATTAAGTAGCAGACCCTACTGCAGCCACATTTTCCTACCCCAAGTCAGCTGAGACTCACTGGCATGTCACCAAACCTGTACCCAGACACTGCTTATAAGAGCTTAACCTTACTCGTGGGGAAAGCTTCTGGGTGCACTGTGTTTCTTATAGTGTGGTGTGAAGCCCATCTGAATGAGAATCTCCCTGGGGAGGGTGTGATTTTTAAAAACCATATGAGACTCCTGACTCTGGGAAACAAACTGCAGGTGGCAGAAAGGGAGGTGGGGGGGAGATGGGGTAAATGGGTGATGGGCACTAAGGAGGGCACGTGATGTGATGAGCACTGGGTGTTATACACAACTAATGAATCATTGAACATTTTATCAAAAACTAAAGATGTCCTAAACGTTGGCTAATTGAATTTAAATTAAAAAAATTTTAAAAACCCGCAATTCCTAGGCCCTATATCCATCTCTACTGAATCAGGTCCTGGGGAAGGTCCCAGGCATAAACCTTATAGGCATGCTCTGTGGTTGATGCTGAGGCTTATTAAGGTGTTAGGACTGTTTTTAGAAGGGACAGTGATTCGTAGCAGGGTGATCACCATAGCAACCTAGGAACCCATCACTTGAACTGTATTCCACACGATTTCATGTTTACTGTCTTCTACTTTAAATGACAGATCAGAGAGAAAGAAAACCCACAAGGATCTGGGCAAGTCATCATTTATTCATTAACACAAGTCCATGTCCAGAAACAGCCTGACATGACAATTTCTCTAACCAGACAACAGAATGACAGGGTCATGGATCCCCTTCAATAGACCAGAGATGTGCTTGCTCTATTGTGCCCTCTTCGGGGACACATCGTCATTCTGCCAGCCTTCCAACGTGCGACATGGCAGGGTGACCCCCGAGGGAACTGCTGTGTGCTCATTCTATCCCAATCCCTCACCTCATCAAGTGCAAGGATCCATGAATCAGACCACAAATCAGAGATGGAAATAAAAAGGCATTCAGAATAATTTTAGGAAGAGACGGGACGGGCCACTTTTAGAACTCCAGTACCAAAACACAAGAAAGGACAAGAAAGAGCGCGAGAGGATGAATTTTCCACCTTCCATTTTCTGAGCTTGGGTGCAACAATTCACTCCTGATAAAGCAGTTTGAACAAAGCTCAGGTGATGGGCCTTCGGTTGCCATGGCAATTACTCAGCTGTGTGCAGCCACCTAATGCTTCTCTAATTTCCCTGCAGAAGTGCACCCAAGGTCAGCAGAGAAAACACAGTGCCTGTCCCAGACTCCCGGGGACAAAGTTAGACTCTGCCTGGCACGTGACCAAACTGTCTTTGAAATTCATTCCATTCCTTGAAATATTAGTAATCATTTTGACATGACATAAAATGAGGCAGGTTGGAGCTCTGGCGTGCAGGAAATAGAATTTTATTTTTACAGAACTCAAATTTCCATCTTTATCCCAGTGGGGTGGTGGGAAAATCCAATCAGTCTTTAGGGATCACTGCACTTTCTCAGGGTTATGTGAAGGTGTTGGTGGGGGGCGATTATAGACGACCTGTGTGGGGAGGGGACATCTGGGCACACAGGCTGCTGCTGAGACCTCTCTCCTCCTGTCCACGGGGCTGTCCTCAGTCCCGCACCCCTCTCTGCTGCTCCACCCCCTCCTGGGTATGTATCTCTCGGAGAGGCTGTTTCTCATCCCCTCTGCACAGAGGCAGCAGCACCAGGCATCCCCCATCAGGGGTCTTGAGGTTTCCCTGGGACTCTGCCCATGAGGCAAAACGAAGGGTTCACTCTCTAGAACTCACCAAACTCAGTTTCATCAGTTTCCTTCAACCCCCTCAGATGTTTTTCTAGTTATGTGGGTAGGAAAGAATCCTTCCCCCTTTCAAGTTTCTCCCACGCATTTTGTCTACACCCTATCCTTCCTCTTGCCCATGGGCTTAGAGTTTTAGAAACTCGGGAAGAGGGCGCCTGGGAGGCTCAGTTGCTTAAGCGACTGCCTTCGGCTCAGGTCATGATCCTGGAGTCCCGGGATCGAGTCCCGGGATCGAGTCCTACATCGGGCTCCCTGCTCAGCGGGGAGTCTGCTTCTCCCTCTGACCCTCCCTCCTCTCATGCTCTCTCTCTCTCTCTCATTCTCTCTCTCTCAAATAAATAAATAAAATCTTTTTAAAAAAAGAAAGAAACTCGGGAAGACTGTTTTCTGCCCAGCAGAAACTTACTTCACCCCTGAGACATTTAGTCAATAAACATTTATTGAGCATCCACTAAATGCTAAGTACTGATCTAGGCTATGGAGATGTAGTAGTGGGAAAAATACGCAAAAATCCTTGTAATTATGGGGTTTAGGTTCTAGCAGGGGAGACAGACAATAGTCAATAAATGTAGCAACAAAGGAGAAGTGTGGAAGGGAAGCAGCTAGTTGCAATTTTTTTTTTTAGATTATTTATTTATTTGACAGAGAGAGACAGCGAGAGCGAGAGAGAGAGAGAGAGAGAACGAGAACACAAGCAGGGGAAGTGGGAGAGGGAGAAGCAGGCTTCCCGCCGAGCAGGGAGCCCGATGCGGGGCTCGATCCCAGGACCCTGGGATCATGACCCGAGCCGAAGGCAGACACTTAATGACTGAGCCACCCAGGCGCCCCAGCAAGTTGCAATTTTAAATAGAGAGGATGCGGTAGGCCTTGTGGAGGAGGTGACATTTGAGCACAGACTTCAGGAAGCTTGAGGGAGTCAGCTAAGTGGGTGTCCTAGGGAAGAGCGTTCCGGGCAGAGGGAACAGCTCAGGCGAAGACCTTAAGGCAGGAACATGCTTGGTGTTGTTCAAGAGCAGCAAGCAGACCAGTCTGGCTGAAGTGAGTGAGTGGAAGAGGAGCGCAAGGTGAGGCCAAAGATGCGTGTGCGCGTGTGTAGGAGAGTGGAGGCAGATGTTGACACATCATACGGTCTTGTAAGCCACTGCGAGGGCTTTTCTGCGTGGGCGGGGCATCATTGCTGAGTTCTGCTTAGGAACATAATTAGGACTTTGGTTTTAAAAGGATCACTCTAGCTGCTGTGACGAGAACAGGCCCTAAAGAGGGAAAATAAGGAGACAGAAAGCCATTGCAGAGACCCCAGGTGTGAGATGGCACTGGAGGAGATGAGAAGTGGTCGGATTCTGGGGTTCCGACCCTCCTCCACCTCCACCACCACCAGATTTTTTTTATCATGGTCTCTAAGTTTCTTCTTTTCCCCCACGGCTGGGAGGTCGGCACAAAGCAGTGTTTTATAGATAACATGTGATCGGTCTACCCGAGCTTTGTTTCCTGACAAGCGGAATGCCCTTCAGGGATCAGGCAGGCTGTCCTTTGTACCATAGCCCTTCCTGGTAACATGAGTCATTTTCCAAAAATGCTGTCTAGAAACTTGATTTGCAGATGACCTCACCATATGAGTCCTATGATCTACATTTCTTTAAATCCGGGAGGATATGTCCTATTACATGCTGTATCAGTTAAGCAGTTCTTTCAATAAAATAGTTTGACTTCCATATTCTGTAGCAATTTGTCTCTCTTAACTGCTATATAACAGCCCCGCTATTATCTCTGAGGGCCTCCTATGACTTTCGAATGAAATCTCAGCTATTTGCTGGGCATCTATCAGTATCCGTCCTATGCATGACTTGGAGATTGTTCCTCTGGTTTAAACCACAGGAATATGGGGGGTAGTGGGGCAGGAGGGACTGGCATCTTACTATTACTTCAGCGCTTTTTGGTAGTATTCATTCTGAATGTAGCGGTTTCTGCTTGGGACCCCGTTAAAACGCAGTTGCGGGGTGCTTGGGTGGCTCAGGCTTTTGAGCGTCTGACTCTTGATCCTGGCTCAGGTCATGATCTCAGGGTCCTGAGATCGAGCCCGGTGTCGGGCTCTGTGCTCAGCAGAGTCTGCTTGAGATTCTCTCTCTCCCTCTCCCTCTGCCCTTCCCCCACCCCCTACCCTGTACTCTCTGTCTCTGGAAAAAAAAAAAGTAGGTTGCAACTACTATATACTCAGAAGAAAGCTTATCTGTCTGTCTTCACTACTTCAAAATTGTCAAGTAACAATCCAAATATCTTGGTTTCATTCATTTGTTTTTGTTCTGGATCTCCTTTCCTAAGTCTCTTCAGTTTATTAGGTGCTGAGCCAGTCAGGATTCCTGGCTGTGAACAACAGAAATCAAGCCTGGCTAACTCGAGTGAGGGTGATTCACAAGGATATGAGATGCAGCCTGGAAATGATGAGATGGCTGGAGAACCAACCTCGAAGGACAGGCAGTGGCTGGGGGGGAAAGGGACGGTCAAGGCCACTGCGATGCACCAGATTTTTGCGTTCCCTCCAAATTCATATGTTGAATGCCAATGTGATGGCATGAGGATGTGCGGTATGTGGGAGGTAATTAGTTCATGAGAATGGGGACCTCATGAATCAGATTAGCGCCCTTATAAGGGAACCCCTAGAGCTCTGTAGCTCTCTTCCCACTGTGAGGATACAGCCAGGACACAGCAGTCTGCAGTCGAGAAGAGGGCTCTCACCGAAACCCGACCATTTCCTTGGACCCCCACAGCCAATCTATCACCAAGTCCTATTGCGTCTTTAAAATGTCTCTTGGCTCCTTATTGGTCATTGTTAATTATGTCATCTTTGTCGACAACCTAGTGACATATTGCCTGAGATCTATAAAACTCTTTAAGTACTCTCCTTGAGTCTAGTTCCTCCCTGCCACAATGCATCCATGCCATCCGAGACAGTGTTTGCAAACCCAGATGACCACCTGGCTTTCTTAAAAAGTCTGCAGCAGACCCAACACAAGGTCTTTAGCCTGCTGTTAAGTGCCTCTCCTTCCCTCATCTTCATCCCTGCAGCTTTAGTCTGCACACGTCGTGCTCCCGTCTCAGTATACTTTCACCTGTGGTTAGAACCTTCCAATCACCCCCTCGCTCCCTGCAGGAATGAGTTCCCCTCTGTGGCACAGCACGCAGGGGTCTCCTCACCTGTTCCCGGCTACGTGGGCCACTTCCACACAGTACAAAGCTGTTTTTATTCCTCAGTGCTGATTACATTCGCTGGTCTTTCTCTCAGACTAGGATGCCTGCCCATATTGTTCTTCTTTACAAACTCTTATTTATCCTTAAAGATTTAACTCATTCATTTAGTCCATAATTACTGAGTACCTAACGTATGTCACATGCCGTCCTGGGTGCGGTGAGTGAGTCAGACAGGATTTCTGCTCATGGATCTTATGTTTTGGGAGGAGAAGACCAACAATTAATTGGAAACAAATAAATGAGGTAGCTGATGATAATGGTAACAATGCTTAAAGAAACAAAACAAGATGTGCTGGAGAGCAGAGGGAGGGGCATGGCCTTTATCCTTGGGTTTAGAGAAGGCTCTCTTAGAGAAGGCACCATTTTATCTGAGACCTGAATGAGAGAAGGAACTAGCATGCAAAGTTCAGGGGAGAAGATCATTCCAAGTCGAGGGAACCGCAAGTGCTAAGGCCCTAAGGCAGGAAAACTAGCTACACTGGAGGAACAGAGAGGAGGCCGGGGGGCTGAATGAAGGGAAGAATAACAGAGATGAGCCCAGAGGATTGGTAAGGGCCAGATCATACAATGTCTTATAATGCATTGAAGGAGTCTGGATTTTTTGCTTTCTCCAATGGAACTTCCCTGACCTTCTTTCACTAATTTAAGCACCATTTTTTTTTTATCCTAATTGACTCTACTACTGAGAACACCTAGCTGGTCACCAGCATTCTCATCTCGACTTCCTTCATGGATCTCTGGTCATTGTTTCATGTATTCTTAGACAATGAAGCAAACTGTTTCTTTGTTTTAAAAGGGCACTAGATTAAGAGAAAATATAAATGAAAATTGAAAAGGCAGTGAGGATATGCATAGGAAACATGTCAAAACAGGATTCTCAGTGAACACATTATATGTATTTGCAAATTTGGGGACTCCAAAGTCTCCAGAGACTGTCCTCCTGAATGTCTAAAGGTCTACTCAGCCATGACTTGCCAATCTTGGTTATAATCTAGTGGTCTATTTTTTCTTTTTCTTTTTTCAGCTAAATTATAAAATCCTTCCAATGTAGATTCCATGTTTGAAATTGCTATACACATAAGCTTCCACACAGCACCAAACACACTTCTGGTTTCACTGTAGATGCTTACTAAGTAGCTAAACAAATCTACTTCAGAAATCTTTGCTTACACTGACAGAGGGATGGTGTAAAGATAGCGTATAGTAAATAATGGTGGGGGGTTATGACCATCCAGCATTTGGGGGAGAATGTCCTAAAATATAAATCCCTCCCCCCACAAGCCAAATAAAAGCCATCCTCCCTTTTCCAACTGCCCTTGCAGGTAGGGTGCAGACACGTGACCTTGACTTCTCCAATCCGATGTACCCACGTGACACTTTAATTTGGAAGAAAGCAATGGGAGGAAACAGCTGTTTCCCAGAATCCAATTTTCAGATGACAGGGCAATGAAGGAATCCAGCTTTCAATAAGCTGGAGGGAGCAGGAGGGAGAGGTCTGGCATCCAGAACCTGGGGTAAGATGTGGCAGCCATACATAGTCTCTGTATCTAGTGATAGGGACCATGTCCTTGCCTTAGCTGCCCTGCAGCCTGGCTCCCATGTTCATCAACTCTTATTTAGCCTGACTCTAGCCCTCCAGGGATTTCTGTAAGCAATCTCATCTCCTTTAATAAATTCCATTTCTGTGTAAACTGCTGGTATACCTTCTATTTTTCTCAACTCAGAACTCTGGTTGCAGGCAGGGTAGAGATAGCAGAGAGACTTTCAATTAAGCATTAGGGTCGAAAACGAATCAGGAATTAAAAACAAAAACCTCTGCAAGTTATCATTTAAGCCAGTTGGGGCACGGTAGCTGATTTATAAAAATTTAATTTGCTCACTGCCTCTTAGAGAGCAAAACTATTGAAGGCGCATTGCTTTAAAATGGAAGGCGGGCATGTGGCAACTGGAAACTCGTAAAGACATTTTGACTGTAGAGGACCCCAGTGGGATGGATGCATAGACAGAATAAGGCTACTCTCTCACTTACTTACACTGGCTTGCTACTTGATGGTATTACATCCTTTTCCAACACGACCTTTTCCAACACCTGCAGACCCCCGAGCATGTGAGTGTCTCTACATTGAATTCCTGGCAACTGAAGGGGAGGTTTTGAACTCCCTGGCAGAGCTGGTATTCTTGTATTGTAAACGGTTCAGGGTTCCCCCTGCCACCCCCAGACTGTTCTCATAGCCTGTTCTTTATTTTTTATGTAATCACAGTACTAGGTATGATTAGTTCTGCCAGTTGGGTTCCAGGAATAAAAGCCAGCATCAGTCTTGGGCTAAACCCTGAGCTAGAATCAATCCTTACTTACGTCTATCAATAACCCTATAAAGGGGGCATTATTTCTCCTACTTTCCAGATGGGAACGGAGACTCGGGAAACTGGCGTTTCTTGCCCAAGTACTTGGGTTGCGGAATCAATATAGTAGTAGGTCACCATCATCGTCTGTTGAGGCTGCTAGAATAAATTAGCAAACTCAAGGTGGTTTAAACAACAGAAATTTGTCTCTCACATTTCTGGAGGCTGGAATTCTGAGATCAGGGTCCCTGCACAGTTGGGTTCTGGTGAGGCTCTTCAACTGGGTTGCAGATTGCTGACTTAGCATGTCCTCACATGGTGCAAAGAGACTGGGAGAACTGCCTGAGGTCTCTTTATAAGGGCACTCACCCTGTCCATGAGGTCTCCACCCATGTGATCCAATCACCAGCAAGACTCTACCTCCAAATACCATCACATTAAGGGTTAGGATTTCAACACGTGAACTTTGGGGGAAGTCACGCATTCAGTCCGTAATAATTACCAAGAGCGTTTAAAAAAATAGAACATCAGAATACATTGTACTTCTCCAGGGTCTTATTTTATGAAACCCTAGTCTTAGTTTTTTTATATGCATGCAGATGTAAGTACTGGGTAGTGATGTAAAATATATTTTTTATCGCAAGTTGCAGCAAAAGCTGTTTGAAAGCTAATGGTTGTAGTCTAAAGTCTTCATGTTACAGGGGAAGGAATGGAGGCATAGAAAGATGAACTAAATTGGCCAAAATTACTCAGCTGTTGAGAAGAAAAGATAGACCCAGCCATGAGGCTCCTGCTAGTCCATTTTTCTATTCCCCATACAAAAATGTTCACTATAATCCCTGTCTTTTCAACCTTACAGAATTGTTATAGAATTTAAATAAGATAATTCAAAAGATTTTTTTTTTAAAACCACAAACCATGAAACAAATACAAGGTACACTTTGTATCAGTCAGGGTTATCAGTCCGAAGACAGACACCGCTCTAGGTCTTCTGGCCAAGAGGAATTTAAATAGGATTTAGGTCACAGAGTTATTGGAAGGGCAGGGGGAACAGAAAGCAGGGAAGGATGATGGTATCTAGATGGTATCTAGAGCCCAGAAAGCGCAGAAACAGGCTGAGAGGAGACCAAGTCAGGAATGTGGTTACAGACCACAGAGGATGCCCAGCATAATGTTTAATCCAAATTTTCTCTTCACAAAAACAAATAGTATTTCTCTGCCCCCTCCACAGTTAACGGGGGCTTCAGCTCTCACTAAGATACCCTCCTGCTATTCCTGTGGGTCCTGTGGAGTGTCTCTGAGTGCTGGTGAACACACCATTTCTGGGTACTATGTGTCGCTGACCCAGTCTTCTCTGGAGCCCGGTTCATGGTATCTGCGGCTGGCGAATTTCGTGGTATCTCCTGCTGGCGAATTTCGTGGTGTCTGCTGCTGGCGAATTTCGTGGTGTCGGCTGCTGGTGAATTTCCAGGCTGGTGTGACTGTGGCGCTCCCGTGGGCTCCACTACTAAAGGGTCCGCAGCCACTAAAGCTCAGGGGCTGCCATCTGTGCTTGTGCCCATCACCGGGGTGCCGCTACCACCATCTATAGGAGGTGTCAGTGCCTCCATGATCTGCCAGCTGAAAACAACAGCATCAGCTGCTAAGGCCGTCTGACCCACGGCTCTGCCCCCGCAAGGCTCTGCTCCTGCCATCTGCTAAGTCTGCGCGTTATCCTGGGGCCAGCTCACCACCCAGCCTTACCATTGTGGCCGCTTCCAGCAGCACAGTCTGTGGATGTTACTGGAGCCATCTTGTACCCATTCCATACCCCACTGCTTTGTTCTGGAGAGGGCTGTTTTCGTTGCCCCGGATGTATTGTCCCATGTGACTCTGCTACCGTATGCCACAGTTTTTGTTTGAAAAAGGGATCTTTGGGTACTCTTTGTTTTTAAGTTCATTGCTCATTTTTCTCTGAGAACAGGACCATGGGAGCCTGGGCTCAGAACCGTACACCCATGCCTTTGGTCAACAAATATTTGTTGAGACCTGGCATCGCCAGCCCCATTCTAGGCTCTGGAGGTAAAGTAGCAAACAGAACAAAGTTCTGGCTCTTGTGGAACTTACAGTCAGATTGGAGGTTGACAATAAAGGCAGACCATAAATAATTTTATAATATATCAGGGGGTAATGAACTGTCATGTATCCCAATAGGAAATTGAGAAAAAGAGAAGGGGGGAAGGGATTTTAGGGGTGGTTAGGGAAGACCTCCATGATAAGGTGACATTTGAGCTCTATTTTTGCTAGGGACTAAATTTTTGTGTACCCCCAGCTCCAGCAAATACATATGTTGAAACCTAATCCCTAATCCCCAATATGATGCTGTTAGGAGATGGGACTTCTGGGAGATGATTAGGTCATAAGGATGGAGACCTCATGAGTAGGATTGATGCCCTTATAAAAAAGACCTTGGAAAGATGATCTCTCTCTCAGCCATATGAGGACAAATCAAGAAAGCAGCTGTCTGCAAATCAGAAAGGGGGCTCTCATCAGACGCTGAATCTATGGTATCTTGATCTTGGATTTCCCAGCCTCTAAAACTATGAGAAATAAATGTTTGTTGTGTAAGCCACCCAATCTGTGCGATTTTTGTGATAGCAGCCAAAGCCGACCGAGATAGCTCTCTACCTGTCGGCTCTTGCCATTTATGCTGCTTCTGTCCACATCCAATTATCTCAGTGATCCTCCAGCAGCCAATCCGCAAGGATACTCAGGGCACAATATGCGCTGGTCAAAGAGAATATGAGACGACCACAACAACCACAATCACAGCTCCAACGGCTAAGATATTTTAAGCATCTCTTATGTGCCAGACACTGTCCTAAGTGCTTTGCATATATGATCTAATTTAATGCTTATCTCCATTCTATGAAGACAGTAACATTGTTATTTCCACTTCATGATAGGAAAATGGAAACATAGAAAGAGGGAATTCCTCACTCAAAGTCAAATACAGACAGTCTGGCTTCAGAGCCTACGATTAGGGGTTATCCTGTATGAATAAAAGCTGACAGAATGAGCTGTGGAAATATCCAGGTGAAGGAGGTTCAGATAAAGAGAACAGCAAAAACCCTGGGAGGTAAGGCTTGGCATCCTGGAGAAATAGCTGGATGCCAGTGTGGCTGGAGTGGAGTGATAGAAATATTCTGGGCTGAGTTGTGATCCCCCCCCAAATCCATGTCAAAGCCCTAACCCCCAGTATCTCAGAATGTAACTGTATTTGGAGATAAGGTCATTAAAGAAGTAGTTAAGTTAAAATGAGGTCTGTAGGGTGGACCCGGATCCAATATGACTGGTGTCTTTGTAAGAAGAGGACATTTGGAAAACAGACGTGCACATGCATAGAGAGACAACCAGGTGAAGATACGGGGAGAAGGTGCCATTTGCAAGCCAAGGAGAGAGGCCTCAGAAGAAACCAACCCGGCTGACACCTTGGTGCTGGCCTTGGAGCCTCCACAACTGTGAGAAAATAAATGTCTGTTGTTTTTGCTGCCCAGTCTGTGGTATTTTGTTAAAGCAACACAATTAGATTGAGATAGGAGGGGGAGAGTGGAATGAGGTGAGGACAGGGGGCCCCAGTGCAGATCCCGCAAGGCCTTGGTGGCCATGGTGAAGACCTTAGATTCTACTAGTATCCAAAATCTATAAAGAACTTATCAAACTCAACACCCACAGAACAAATAATCCAATCAAGAAATGGGCAGAAGACATGAACAGACATTTCTGCAAAGAAGACATCCAAATGGCCAACAGACACATGAAAAAGTGCTCAACATCCCTTGGCCTCAGGGAAATCCAAATCAAAACTTCAACGAGATACCACCTTACACCAGTCAGAATGGCTAAAATTAACAAGTCAGGAAACGACAGATAATTATCATATGATCTCACTGATACGTGGAATTTGAGAAACAAGACAGAGGATCATAGGGGAATGGAGGGAAAAATGAAACAAGAGGAAACCAGAGAGGGAGATAAACCATAAGAGACTCTTAATCTCAGGAAACAAACTGAGGGTTGCTGGAGTGGAGGCGGGTGGGAGGGATGGGGTGGCTGGGTGATGGACATTGGGGAGGGTGTGTGCTATGGTGAGCGCTGTGAATTGTGTAAGACTGATGAATGACAGACCTGTGGCCCTGAAACAAATAATACATTATATGCTAATAAAAGAAAAAAAAAGACCTTAGATTCTATCGGAGAGAGGCAGAAAGTGATCTGGGGGTTTTGAGAAGAGGAACGACACAGTCTAACCTGAGTTAAAGTCTCATCCTGCCTGTCAGAAGCCAAAGGGGGAATCATAGGGTGGAGGACAACGATCGGGGTGAGAGATGGTGGTGGGATCAGGGCCGTAGCCGTGGACTGAGGGAGGGGTGAGCAGATGCTGGATTACTTTTGGAAGTGGAGCTGCCAGGGATTTGCTGGTGGGTCAGATGTAGAGAGTGAGAGAAAGGAATTACAGATGCCTCGGTGGCTTTTTGGTCTCAGCAATTGAGACATCTGATGGAGGGGAAGACATCAAGAGTGAACTGTTGGTCATCCAAATGGAGACGTTGAGGAGGCAGCTGGACACAAGCGTTGGGTTTGGGCTGGAACATGTGGGGGTCCTTAGTGGATAGATGGTACTTAACGCCATCAGATTGAGATTTCCTAGAGATCCTCTAAGAAATGCATGTAGCTGGAGACAAGATGTCCAGTGACTGTATCCTCCAGACTTTGGGGAAGGGAAAGCCATGGGGATGCGGCAAAAGAGGCTGAGGAGTCGCCAGTAAGAAGGAAAGAAGAGAGTGAACGGTGGAGCTTAGCCAAGTGTGTCTCAGCGGGGAAGGTGTTCAGCGGGGTAACATGAGTCTACTGATACAGTAAGAGGAGAGCTGAAATTGACCACTGCATTGAGAACCCTCTCACTGGTGGGTAGTGATGAAAATCTAACCTGAGGGGATTCACAAAAGACTGGAAGGAGCCAGTGAGTCTATTTCTGTAAAAGGGAGAAAGAAAGTGGCCGTACTGGGATTGGAGATAGGAGGTCAGTGGAGGTTTTCACTTCCATGTTTTGTTTTGCTTTGCTTGTATTTCATGTTGGTACACTGATAGGAACGGTCCAGTGGAGAGGGGGATCTTGGTGAGGCAGGAAAGAGAGGGGTCACTGCAAGAGGAGAGAGGGAAAGTGTTCCAGGGAAGGGTTTAGATTTAGATGAAGTGTAGAGTTCTATCCATAGTAACCGGAGGGAAGACAGAGTGCAAGGGCCTTAGACACTGCCACCTGGACAGGTGTGTTGGTGGGAGCATATGACTTTTGCCTCTAATTGCTCCTATTCTTTCAGGGAAATGTTTATTTCCTAGGTTAGGGTCTTCAGCTGATAGTAAGGAGAAGAGAGGCGATACCAGAGGTTTGAGGAAAGAGGAAAAGGTGTGATTATTCAGGTGAACGCAAGATGGAATTGTCAACTGGCAGTGAGAGACCCTGTGGGGACAGAAGAGGCCTTGAATGTGAGAACAGACAGCATGGCCATGGGCTTCCCGCCCACCACATTCACTGGTTTGGATGCAGGTGCAGGGTAGGTAGAGGAGTGGGCTTTTGTGAGGAAAGAGAAAGAGAGAATGGCAGAGGCAAGGCAGTGATCATGATGCACTGTTGGATTTCAGCCTGGAGTGACAACAGGCGGGTCACCGGTCAGGGACAGTGGAAGAGAGGTAGGACCAGTGGGCTGGGGGGCCAGTGAGTTTGAAGTAAGGGGATAACAACACGTAAGTCATCTTCCATCCATTACGGGGGCCAGGTGACTGGACCAACCTTATGATCCAGGTTTTTGTTGCTGTATTCCCGAGAGACTGAGACCCCTCATACAAACAGGATTCTGACATTCCCTCCCCTCCACACACGGGGTGCATTTGGGCTATCTGCTCCATATTTTGAACTCTGTATATCCAACTTGGAATTTCTGGTTAACACACTATGTCTGGATCTATCTTTAACTGGGCCACTTATAAAGATGTTTTTCCCCCTGTAGCCCTAAATACCTCCTTACAAGCAAGGTGACTCACCTGAGTTGGCTGTCTTATTTAATCAAGCTATTAAAAGCCAAACAGCAGTGTGAAAAAGTACAGGCTCAATTTAGGTGACAACTCATTGAAAAATTGGCCCTTATAGGCTATACTTAGGAGGGAAAGAGCCCACAATTGATCCACATGGAATAAAGGATCAGGAGAGGGACTTGCGGGCCCAGGGGACAGGGAAGTGCCATCTGTGGACACTACCCATCGCTGAGGTGCTTCTTTTCCTTCTCTCCTCATTGGCTCTGCCAGCGACCACCCCAACCCCCCAGGAGCTGCCTTCATCTTTGTAGCCCCTCCAATGAGGCCTGAGGGTGCAGGGGGGGTTAGGGCAGAACCTAACATCCAGGCAGAACCTAAGCAAGGGCTGGTGTGAGTGGAGTGAGCCTGGGGCCCTGGTGAAACCACAGGATAAATCACTGGGGAGCGTCCCCTACTCTCTGTTCCTCTCGCCTTCCAGGACTTTGATCCAAAGCAAAAGAGGCTTCACTGACTGTCAGGGTCAACCTTCAGAGGAAAGAGACACAGGAAGTGCAAAAACAGCAGGGGTGGAGGTAGGAGTTTTGTAGGAGGCCCTGCCCACTGCAATGCTGTAGAGCTGGCTCTAGCCACATTCCCCAAGTCCCCACTCCTGGAAAGAGAAAACCCCAGGGGGCTGCCTTCCTTGGAGCTCCTTTCAAGTCCCCCAAATGATTTTCACACCATTGTACTGAATTCCCCACCCCCAGCCACAGCACTGAACAAACGTGACTGTCACCTAGTTCTTGGTGATCCCTCACTGCCATGGTGGTTACAGCACACTCAGGATGGTTGCGAGAGGCAAAAGGCAAACCCACTTTTCCTCTATCCCCTCTGCACATCTTTGGTTCTTAATAGTCACAGAGGAAAATGAATTCAGCTGGTTTGATCACCAAACAGAAGGAAACACACCTACAAGCAAGCGAGTATCAGGTGCAGCCTACCAATAGGTGGGGTGTCCGTGTGTGTGTGTGTGTGTGTGTGTGTGTGTGCGCGCGTGCACGCGCGCATGGGCTGTTGGTTCATGTCTCATTGTCTTTCTGATGTCTCTCTTACACTGGGGCCCACTCTGTCTTAAGTCATGGAGTGCTGTCTGAATTGCCCAAGTGGTCTCTCCTCCTGTGTATTGCAGGGAAGGTTTCCTCGGAGAAATGAAGCAAGTTTCCCAGGTCAGACCTCATAGTAGAAAACGGAGAGGAAAAAGCATTCTGGGGCTGCAAAATGAGAGTCCTCCAAATAAATTCGGAATTACATTGAGTATCATATCCTCTCCCCACAGTTCCTATACCCAATGGTATGTCAGTAAATGTTTAACAGTTGGCTCTCTGGTGGGTGGAGGGGAGGATTTACAGTCTGTGCTGACTGCTGTGGTATAAATCCTCCCACCATGTCCACTTCCAGACTTTCCCATGGGAGGTCACTGGATGCAAAGTTGGGAAGAGATGTGTACCGTTGGCTCCTGAGAGTCACTGTGAGGTGGCTGTAGCACACAGTGTTTTGTTGTTGACAATGTGAGGGCAGGAGGACTTCATCTCTGTCTTTAATTAAAGCTGTGGTAGGACCCAGAGAAGTAAGTGGTATGGCGATGTCAGCCTGGAGAAGGAGTTGGGCAATAATGTGATTCTGAGCCCAATTCCAGCGTGGGATCGGAGGGTTTCCTCACACCACCAAGCAATGCTCCAGACACTAGCTGGGTGTCCTATAATTGAACTCAATTCTGACACTATCTATCTGTCTATCCAGAGATGCCATCAGATTCCCTAGATTAAGGGCTCAGTCTCAAAGACTGTCCCCTGCCCCAATTCAGATGTCAGTTGCAAGCTCTGGTTGTCATCTGTACTTCTGACCAAATGACTGTAAACCAGCAGTTGCAACAACCCCCTCCTTGGGTTTGAATAATTTGCTAGAGCAGTTCCCAGAGCTCGGGAAACCCATTTACTTGTCAGATTACTGGTTTATTACATGATAGAACTCAGGAGCAGCCAGAAGGAAGAGATGCATGGGGCGAGGTATGGGGAAGAGCACAGAGCTCCCATGAATGGTGCTCAGCACACACTGAGTATTGCTGAGTGGCTCTCTAACACGTCTCTAGTGCTCCAACCCAGCACAGCCTAACAGAATGTTTTGTAATGATGGAAATGTTCTACATATGTGCTGTCTGAAAATGGCAGCCACTAGACACAGGTGGTTACTGAACACCTGAAATATGGCTATAGCAATTAACAAAGTGGATTATAAGTTTTATTTAATTTTAATAATTTAAATCTAAATGGCCCCGCATGACTGGCGGCTACCATAAAGGACGGTTGCAAGCAAACAGCTTGCAACTCAAGTTACAACCTATGGACCAGCAGCTCTGGCTGGCATTAGTGTCTGCAAAGCACAATGACACAAAATGCAGTGAAACAGGGCATGCTGGTACCTGGGAGTTTGCGAGACATTCAGACTCTCAGGCTCTACCTCTGATCTACAGAATCAGAATCTGTGTTCCATTCCCATGTGCTTGTATACACATCAATGCCGGACAAGCTCTGATCTAAAAAAATGGTAGCACTTTCACTGACTTTATTTCACCTGATCCTCACACAACCTCATAAAACCCCACATTGTGGTTATGACGCTTCCCATTTTAGACATGAGGTCATTAAGCCTCTGGAAGGTTATGTGGTTTGCTCAAAATCACTAAAGGGGAAGGAAAGACTGAATCTCCAAGCCCAGCATTGCTTCTGCTATCACACATAGTAGAAACTGTCTAGTCCCAGGCAATTTTGTCACCACTGTTTCTTCCAGTACTGTTTTAAAGATTTTATTTACTTATTTATTTATTTATTTACTTATTTATTTATTTATTGGGGGGAGGGGCAGAGGGAGCGGCAGAGGGAAAGAATCTCAAGCAGATTCCTGGCTGAGCATGGAGCCCTCAGCGGGGCTCAATCCCAAGACCCTGAGATAATGATCTGAGCTGAAACCAAGAGTTGCACACTTAACTGACCGAGCCACCCAGGTGCCCCTCTTCCAGTACTGTTTTAAATGGAAGATGATCACAGCACTTTGCTGTTGGAATCATGAGCTATAGATGTGATAGTGGAGATGGATTGTGGAATGAGACAGAATTGGAAGGGCAGGTAGGGAATTAGCCATGAGTTCCAGTCTCTTCAACAAGTACATCGAGTGAGGAGGAATGAGGACAGGGCTACCGGTAATGTCAGGCTGGCTTTTAACCAGAAAAGGAGGTCATTTTGCTGCCCAGGTTCTATTTAGATGCATAAGCCAAGCTGTAGCTCCTTTTTTCTTTTGTTAGTTCATCATGTGAAAAGGTTACAGACATTTTCAACAATTTGGAGATTAAATATTGACTGGCTTGGTTAAGAATTTCCTCTGGGAAGTCCCAGGGATGAAGGGTGAGAGTGCTTCCTCCAGAATGGCTGAAGGTGAGGTAAAATGACAGAGAAGAATGAACAGTGGTTTCAAATATGAACCCCACGCCTGGCCGGCAGTCAGTAGAACATGCAACTCTTGATCTCAGAGTTGTGAGTTCAAGCCCCACATTGGGTGTAGAGATTATAAATAAACTTAAAAAAAAAAAGCCCTGGAAACCCCAAATACGGACCCCAAATCAAAAGGTCATGAAGACTGAGACTCTAAATTAAAAGACTTTTTTTTTGGCTGTCTAGCAGGGTCTCATGGAGGCATCTCTCTGAAGGAAGCTCCAGGTTCATATTAAATGAATGCATAAATGTATTTAATGTTGATAAGTGAGTCTCCCAAGCAAAATAAAGAAGTCTGCAATATGTATGTGTTGGTCAGTTACTGAGTTTTCATTGTGGTCACTTTCTTCTTCAGAGGAACACATTCCCTGATCAGCTTCACACTATTTCATCAACCCTGTCTTTATAGAACTCACACCCTTAAGTGAAGAGCTAGGTTACAAATAATAACAGTTAAAGCCAGGTGTATGTTGTCCTGGCTTGCAAACCAGTAGTGAGAGAGCAAGCAAGAGAACAAGTAAGTAAACAAAGAGGAAAAAAAGGAAAATAATAAGGTTCAGTTATCAACCAAGCCCTGAAATGACAGCCATCACTTTCCTGTGACCCACCTACCCCATGACCTGCTTGCTTTTGCTCTGTTCCCCTTGCATGGAGAATGGCACCCGAGCTCAGAGCCCTGTGGTCACTATGGATTCATCTCTGTAGGCATTCTTGACTCATCTCTCCTGCATTTTGCACATGTAATTGATCATCAAGTCTGGTCAGCTCTCGCTTTTAAATAACTCTATTATGTCATTTCTATTCTTAGGGTCATAGTTCAGGTCTTTATCATTTTACCTGGAATTCTGCTTCCTAACTACCCCCTCCCAACTCCATCTTTAATCTCGTCCCTTAATAATCCATCCTTTCTGCAAAAAACAGAAAGCTAAGTCCCAAGGATAAACAATCATCTATATTTCCATCATCCATAATTGTCATATTGCATTAAGTCATTTATAAAATGATATAACAGTCTAGATAACATCCCCTTTATTCACTAACTCCTGTTTGCTTTCCCCTTCTTGCTCCTCCAGAGGCAATTACCATCATAAGTTTGGGGTGTGCGGCAGATTGAATTACTTTTTTCACGACAATTTGTTGCCTCCTCATCCTGTTGTTCTCCCTGGAGGCAGAGTATAAACTCACCATAGTCCAACAGAGCCTGGCAGAGCTGAGCAGAGCCATGGCCAACCTATAGCCTTCATGTAATGTGAATAAAAATAAATATTGGTTATTATAATCCACTAAGATACTGAGGTTATTTGTTATCCAGCAAAAGCTAACTAATTCAAAATATTTATGTATATGAAGGTTACAAAATGAAAACAAATGTATCTCTTGTGTTCATTTTGTGTATTTTGATATACATGTGTATCTGCCTGCAGTATATGGTTCTGCTTGGTATGTGTTCCAAGTTTTACACAAATGGTTACATTCTCTGTGTATTTTTCTATATCTTTTTTTTAAGAGGCAGGGGAGGGGCTGGAAGAGGGAGAGAGAATCTCTAGTAGACTGCCCGCTGAGCGAGGAGCCTGACATGGAGCTCAATCCCATGACCCTGAGAGCATGACCTGAGCCTAACTCAAGAGTCAGATGCTTAACAGACGGAGCCACCCAGGCACCCCTATATTTTTCTACATCTTGATTTTTACATTCAAGATTTGTTTTGGATATCTCTCCATGTGGATGTGTATGGATCTAGATCATTCCCTTCAACAGCTATCAGAGAATTCTTTCCAAATCACAAATTTAGTTCTGTCAGTTCTCTGCTATGAAGAGTGACAGCTGAAGGCAGTCACCAACAGCGCTCCCAGCAGTGGGGCAACAAGCCTTTCCTGAAAGGGATCTAGGTGATACCTCACAGCCACCACCACAGTCCGCCCTTTGTAGCTAGATCCACTCTTCATGTGCATTCTGGAAGCAGCTCCTTCCAGGGTCCAGGGGGCCTCTTTCCAGGGGGCAACTCAGAAAAGGAAGATTTGTAAGAAGAGCTGGAGTCCCTCGTCTGCATCTGGTCTTAGAACCACAACCGATACTCATCATCTCTCCTCTACCATCCATTCTATTTCTCCACCACCCATTTTCACATCCCCAGCCAGCATCTCTGCTGATCTTGAGGGCTTACTCAGCAGTGTGACCTAGATTTGCATCCCTGAGGGGTCTGTGCCACTGGTCACCATGCCCTTCTCAGGCTGGGCTTGCTGCCCTCGTGCACTCACTGTTATAATGGTGCACATACCAAAAGGCACTCAAGTGGAGTGGCTGGGTGCCAAACATATTCCTCCTTACCCCCATCGCATGGTGGCAATCCAAGTAGGTTTTGCACAGAAAAAAGTGAGTAAAACCCAGGAAACTAATACTAAACCATTTCCTAACTCCATTCTCAGGTAACCAGTCCATTATTTTGATTTCCTCTCCATTGTTCAAACTAGGCTTATTTTAAAATTCTGATAATTATAAGTAGGCGTGTATAAAAGTATACATATATGTGTATGTCTATATATCAGAGGCTTTAGAAAAATATAGGGACACCATAAAAATCAGCCAGGACACCACCATCCAGAAGGAAATACTACTATCCTTTTGTTATCTTTCTTTGCAATCTCTTTCTCTATGTACTTAATTCTTCTAAAATGAAAAACTACACATAAAAATTAGTCTCCCGGGGCACCTGGGTGGCTCAGTCGTTAAGCGTCTGCCTTCAGCTCAGGTCATGATCCCAGGGTCCTGGGATCGAGCCCTGCATCGGGCTCCCTGCTCAGCGGGAAGCCTGCTTCTCCCTCTCCCACTCACCCTGCTTGTGGTCCCTCTCTCGCTGTGTCTCTGTCAAATAAATAAATAAAATCTTAAAAAAAAAATTAGTCTCCTGCCTCTTTTTAAAAAATGTGGCAAGATATTGTGACTACTTCTCAACCCTTCTATCTTTATCCTATATTCAAAGGGCAAAAGAATCAGGCTGATTGTGGTTACTTTCAAACAGCATTCCTTAAAGAAATCTTCGTGATAAGAATTGATTGACTTTGAAGAACTACACAAAGTTATTTCAATTTGGAAGGCCAAAAAGTAGCATATACAGTACGAAGCATAATACAATAATATTAATTATTAATATTAATTAATATATTAATGATATTAATATATTAATATAAATATTAATACCATAATAATAGGTGCATTATCTCATGTAACTCATGTAACTCAGCAGCTGCATTATGAGTTCCGTGTATGTTATTACTGTCACTGTAGATGAGAACTGAAGTGTAGAGAGATTAAATCACGTGCCACGGGCACACAATTAGAACCCAGAACTGAAGTTCAAATCCAGATTTCCTGCCCTTAAATCCCACCCTCATAACTACTGAAGGAGGTTAAGACGAATTTGCTGGGGCGGGGGGCGGACAGAAGCCCAGGGGAGACAGCTACCAGGGATGGAAGAAGTCCATGGCATCGAGCGAAGACAGGGACGTGCCAAAGAGCTGGCAGGGAGGTTAGGTGTCTGACTCCGGGGGCTCTCCTGAGGGCCCAGGAACTCTGACCTGTAGGTCGGTGGAAGGGACATGGCAGCACCCCGCCACAGCAGTTGGAGCGCCAGGGGGCAAGCGCATCAGCAGGAAGGCAGCCAGTGGCTGGGGTAGGTCCGAAGGCCAGGTGTGAGGGAGCCAGTGGAGGAAGGTGGTTGGGAAGGCAGGAAGGTGGGAGCTAGAAGTCAGGCCATCAGAATGTCATTTTCCTTCACTTTTCCTACCCACCACCCACTCTGGGTTACCCTGCCTCACTGTGACAAGGGGAGGGACCCTTGGCAGGAAAGAGGGAAGACAAACCAGCGGCACAGAACAAGACCAATGATACACCTTTACCAGAAGACATGTACCAGAAGGTTCCAAAAGCACCATTCAATATAGCCCCAAACCAGAAACTATTCAGATATCCCTCCAATAGGATGCATAAACAAATGGTGGCATAATCACACAATGGAATACTACACAGCAATGAGCCTGCACAAACTACAACCCCATGTGCTAATAAAACAGATGAACCTCACAAACATCACATTCAGTGAAAACAGACCCGAAATCATACATTTGTAAGATTCCATTCATGTAGGGTATCAGAACAGTCAGAACTATTCTAGGCCCTTGAAGTAAGGTCATGCTTGGGGGTAGGGGGTACACAGAAGGGGTCATGACAGGGCTTCTAGGGGACCTGTAATGTTCATTTACAAAATTTTGGGTGCAGGTTGCAGTTGTGCATGCTATTTTATCTAAAACCCCAACAAAGATTTATTTGATTAAAAATTAGAAAAGAAGTAGGAGAAAGAAAAGGAATGAACAAGAGCAGCAATAATAACAGAGAAAAACTTAAATCATTTTGATGAAAACATCAAATTTCACTCCACTTCCATCTACGGGTAGAAAATTGCACTTTTTTGGCCACCTGTTTCTGTACAGTTACCCCAAAAAGTGTCCTAGCCCAGCGATCATAAGAGAATCGGCAAGGGAGAAGTTTCGTATAGTTAAATAATTTACAAATGTTCCAGCCCACTCTGGAAGGTTCAGAGCTATGGGCTGCAGGGCACAGTTCCAAGTAGCTTTGAAGTCCTATTACATTATTTCTATGTAATGCAAATTGACAAGGTCTCTCAATTAGGCAACTAACTAGAAAATGAGGTCTGGAAGCCAGCTTTATTAGCAGCCAGGAGTCTGGTTGGAGAGACTTACCTGTTTGTGGCCAGGTAATGGGTGGGGAGTACATTTTCCATGCAGGGAATCAGGATGAGAGCAACAAGGAGGAGAAGATCAAATGGAGAGGCCAGAGAATAAACCTGGCGGTTGATAATCTTTCTGGGTTTTACTTAACAAATATGTGTAGAGTGGTTTCTACGTGCCAAGCACTAAGTACTCACTCTATAAATAAAGAGTCATTTAATCCTTCCAACAAACCTATGAGGCGGGTGCTATTACCACGGCTCTCATTTTAAAGGTCCCACAGCTGCTAAGTGGCAGAACCAGAATCCAAACCCAGTTAGATTCCCGTGTCCGCGTTCTCACCTCTGAGCTCTGCAGCTTCGCCCAGCAAGATGGCGTCATGACTCTGAGGATGAGGACCTTGGTTTTTCTTGCCGACTTCCGCACAGGCAGACTCTGGTGGTGGATCTGGCAGCTGCCTGCATGCTGTGATGAAAAATTGCTAAGACCGCAACGCGCCCCCCCGCAACTTCTGTCCCTCCCCCAACATATCTTCCATGTTGTACTATTACTAATGCCTGAACTTCCATCACTGATATTTATTCTTTTGGGTTAGTGTCTGTTGCCCCCAGGGTTCCTGATAAAAGTGCAGATAGCCCTGCAAAATGTCTGGGAATCAACATCTGAGTGTAAAACTTCACCTAGTAAGAGAACACTGAAGGCCCAGCCGGCTAGGAAGATACCCAAACTGGTGGCGGGGCCTCACTGTTCTGGCTCAGCGAAGTGGGTCAGTGGCATTTCTTCATCCATCCACTCAGCTCCTGCATTTGAGTCCTTAAATAGATGCCAGATCTCCTTCTAGGTGTCAGGTGGGACACGACGGCTCCACAACCCTCATTATCCTTTATGTGCTGCCTATTTAATTCACAAAATCCTTTCTCATGCGATCCTCCAGGGTACTTCTTATTATTCCCAATTATCCGTGAAGAAAGTTAGGTTCACAGAATTTTCGTGAACTTCCCAGGGTCACTTGGTTTCTGAACAGCTGCTCTGGGATTAGGATCCATGTCTGCGACATCTCAGGGGCGGAGCTGGGGAAGGAAAGGGGAAACCATTCAACCAACCAGGGATGGGTTTTTGGTTTTGTTAATTTGTTTTTATTGTGGTAATATACACATAACATAAAATTTGCCATCCCAATCATGTTTGAGCATACAGTTCAGTAGTGTTCGTGGCTTTGCACCGTTGTGTAACCCATCTCTAGAGCTCTTTTGATCTTGCAGAACGGTAACTCCACACCCACTGAAGAACAACTCCCCACTCCTCTTTGCTCTGCAGCCCCTGGAAACCATCATTCTACTTCTGTTCCTCACATAAGTGGAATCATATACTATCCATCTTTTGGTGACTGGCTTCTTTCACTTAGCATCACGCCCCTGAGGCTCATCCATGCGGTAGCCTGTGCCAGAGTTTCCTTCCTTGTGAAGGCTGAACAGCATCCCCGTTGTATGTATGTAGCACCTTTTGCTTATCCTTTTCTCTGCCGATGGGCACTTGGATCGTTTTACATTTTGGCTGTTGGGAATAATGCCGCTATGAAAAGACAAGTGTTTTTAATATCAAGTATTAACATGAAGATGATCAAGCCTGGGATGAGACCTTAGAAAAGGCATTGGGAAAGCCAAGGTCAGTCTGAGGAGTAAGTGACTGAGTCTTTAGGGGTCAGATCATAAGACTTCCGGGGAAGTGGTCAGAGTGAGGCACCTTCTTGCATTCTGTGCTGGGGTCCTCCCCCTCCTGCAGTGCAGTCCCCGCCCCTGGACTCTCTTCTCCTCATGCGAGGACTGGCCAGGGCCTCCAACACCTATTTTGGTTGAGCAACCTGTCCGTTTGGAGATATGGTCCAGGATGCCACGGATTGCCCTGAACTTCTCAGAGGACTAATTCTTGATTGTCTGTTTTCAGGCACCCGTGGCTGACCCATCACCTCCAGCTTGATCCCCAGCCACAGTGTGCAGTTGGGGTCACGGCAGGTGACATTCCCTCCGTAAAGACACCCCACAGCTCAGGCTCCACCCTGGCAGTGCCAAAGGACAACCATCCACATCCAAGTGAACAACATTACAGTAGGATAGATTGTTGGATAAAACTCGCTCTTAGAATTCCAAGAGGAAGAGAAAGAAAATAATGACTTCACCTAACTCTCAATTATTTTTAACAGGCAAACTTTAAGACTCCCATTAGACACGTTGTGTTTCAAACACAAGCTGTTTATGGTGTAAATGAGCCAAAGTCACATTTCCCATTTCTGCCTTGGCCACTTAGTTTGGCAGGGAGGAACATGGCTTTTTCACCACCACAGAGTTAACAGACAAGCTGGGATCCTCAAGGACCAGGCTGGCCACGGGATGGATGGAGAAGGAGGAGTGTGGATGGCTCCAAGCGCACATTCTCCCGAAAGCCAGGGATGCCTCTGTGACCTTATGAATGCCTTCCACTCACTTGCTTGGACAGGTGAGTGTGGGCTAGTTTGGGAAGAAGGCCGGGCTCACACCCATGTGTCTTATTTCACCGTGGGCACATTTTTTCATCTTATCTCATGACAAGACCCATCTTTGTAGCATCTCAATATGGCAAGCGGCCTCCAAAAGGACAGTCCATAGACCATTTCCCTTTCAGGTCAGAAGTCCCAGGCAATCCGTCAGTGGCCTGGTCTTTGATGTACACAGGCTGCAGAATTTTGGCCAATACTCTACATTTCCTTTCCTTGGATCCTTAAGACCGCTCTGCAGGCCAAGGAAAGCACATGACAAGGACAAGGAAACAGGGAGGGGGAATTGCTTAGTTACAGCTCTGGAGTGAGGGTGAAAGGCTCCGTCCTGCATCAGGGGTTTTGGCTGTGGACCCTCCACCTGGCTCTTCGTCTCTCTGACTCTTCTTTGTGTGGTGGAAATACAGCTCTTCGGAATCAGCAGATGGAATAATGGGCTGGAGAAACATAGGTGGCGCCTGTGCTGTAGGAAGGTGACCGTGAACCCCTCCCTGAGAAATCACCGGGGTTGTTTTATGGCCCTGAGTCTGCAGCTCTGATTAGCCCTCTCCATTAGCACGTGGGCCCAGAGCGTGTGTTGCCACCGTCTCTTCCAAAGCGAGCCCAAAGTACCCTTTGGGTCAAACAGAGATGGGGCTTCTGCAGAAGGTGAGATTTAAATAAAAAGCGGAAATAGACACTTGGAGAAAGGGCACTTTATTTTTAGAAAAGAAAAGGAATTAGGAGATTAATGGTTGCTATGGCAACAGCAGAGCTCTGCATATATTCTATAGGCCCGGCTTTCACCAGGATTCAGGAAACAAAACAGCTTCCCTGGTGACTTCCTGAGAAAATATAGATGACAATAAAAAGGCTGCCCAGAAACAGTCTCTGCTGTTAGTTCAAGTGCCATTTCCCTGCCACCTTACCAGCTCCATACTCCACAGCACTGCCTTCACTTAAAAACCCATTTTAAGGTTTGGCACAGAATCCATGGTCAATGAACGTCTTCGGGTTTTTTTTTTTTTTCTTCTGTGTTCCTAATTGTGCTTTCAAAATTGAACAGGGGGCAGCAGACTGAGGAGCAGGGCTTGGAAACCAGTGGTTCTCAATCTAAATGGGGAGATGATGTGGGCAGCATCCGCAAGCCTCTACATTAACCGAGAAGGATACACGCACGGATTGGTTGCTAACATTTAAACAGATGCAGGTTGCACATAAAAATTCACATTTCTGTCCTTTCTTGAAGATTTAGAAAAGCTGACCCTCCTGGATCTTCCTTTTCACGTAGCAAAAACCAGCCACAGCTCACTCATGTCTTGATCACAATCCCTTCTGTTTATTACCCTTGGTACTACTGCCTGGTCTCTGTGGGCATTCCGTTTGGAACCCCCACCTAGTTACAGCCAAAGTCCCCCCTTCAATGCTTCTCAAACTTTAGTACACATCTGAGTTACCTGGAGGGCTTGTGAAAACAAATTGCTGGATCCCACCCTCGGAGTTTCTGTTTCTGTGGTTTTGGGGTGAGGCCTGAGAATCTGTATTTCTTTCTTTCTTTCTTTTTTGTGGGAATGTTTTTTTAAAAGATTTGATTTGTTTATTTGTCAGAGAGAAAGAGAAAGAGAGAGCACAAGCAGGGGGAGTGGCAGGCAGAGGGAAAAGCAGGCTCCCCACTGAGCAAGGATCCCAATGTAGGACTCAATCCCAGCACCCTGGGATCATGACCTGAGCCAAAGCCAGACGCTTAACCAACTGAGCCACCCAAGTGTCCCGAGAATCTGTGTTTCTAACAAGTTCCCAGGGGATGCCTTTGCCCCTAGTCCAGGGACCACACTTTGAGAACGACTGCCCTAGATTAATGGTTCTTATACTTTTGTTAGTAAAGACTCCCCTTTTTTGAATGATTTTTTCCTCAAAGAAATATACAGTAAGTTTAATAAGGTGGGGGAAATTTTTCTTCCTTGCCATTCATTGGAGAAAGACAGCCATATTGTGCAGAGGGAGAAGAGACACAATGCTCTAGCTACAAAAGCTGTCGGCTGGACTGCTTTGCTGAGACAAAGCAAGAAATGAGAAAGGAAGAAGGGAAAAGGGAGACAGAGAAGAAAGGGAGTTTTTTTTAATGTGAAGTCAATAAGAGGAGGGGTCCTGGCCAGTGACACCTCCATCCTTGTGACCCCCAAACCTCAGCAAAGTTAATTAAACCCAAAAGTGCATGGTGTGAGTGGACTGTGTGTGCGTGCGTGTGTGTGTGTGTGTAAATGGTGACAAAGCTCAGACCGAAGTGGAGTCAAAGGGGAACCAGCATGGGAGCCAGTGGGTAAGGTCACTACAGAACCAAATCCCCAGAGGTCTGCAGATGCCTGATGAAGGCTTTGGACTTCCTCTAACTATGGAACTGAGAGATGTGAGGCAGGTTTCCTCAGATCTCAGAGCCCCCAGCTGACCTCTGGATTCCATAAGGAAGATTCCACCCGTGCTATGGTCTGAATATTTGTGGCTCCCGCCCCACATCCCTTTGTTGATATCCCAACCTCCGAGGTGATGGTATTAGAAGCTGGGGCCTTTGGGAGGTGATGAGGTTCTGAGGGCAGAGCCCCCATGAATAAGATTAGTGCCCTATAAAAGAGACCCCAGAGAGATCCCTTGTTCCTTTGGTCAAGTGAGATTACAGGGAAGTGATGTCTGCCTAGGAAGTGGCTCTCACCAGACACTGAAATCTGCCAGCACCATGACCTTGGACTTCCCAGCCTCCAGAACTATGAGAAATAAATGTTTGTTGTTCATAAGTAACCCCATCTATGGTATTGTTATTATAGTTATCTGAATGTATGAATACAACCTGAGTAAAAATGTATAATTTGTTTTGCCCAATTTTAATCATCAAAGACATGTATGGCAAAGAATCTGAGCTTCTGCTCAACATGAGTTAACACCTGGGTTCACTTAATTTCAGACAAAAGCCACAGCTCTTGAACTTTCAGATAGTCTGTGCAAGTTTATAGAGCTATTTCTTTTCTTGAAATACTAATGATAGCTCTTGGGAAATCCATTATTTCCTTTGCAGACCTGGGGATGCCTCCTGGCCTGGTGTGGTGTCTAACACAGAGGGACATCCTGTGATGATGGGCCCTTGGAGCACCATGTTGAAGGCCTGGTACCAGGAGGGATATTCAAGCTGATTATTTTACTTGATGTCTCCAATATATTTTGGTCTTGAGTATACACAAGTACATATATGAAAGCATTATGTCGATACCATGTTAGTCACATGCCTCTCCTTTACTGACCACCTACTATGTGTCAATGCTTTATGTGTGCTTTCTCATTTAATATTGACAAAACCCGGAGACATAAGCATTTTATTTCTATTTTACAGACAGAAAACTAAGCTCAGAGAGGTTTAGTAAATGTCCAAAGGTCATTCAGCTGATAAGTGGTGGAGGTGGAGATTTGAACCCAGATCTGTCCAACTCCAAATTCTCCATTGTTTTCTTATAACCACCCCACTGCTCCCTGCTTCTCAAATGAAAGGGATTGCCTTTCTTACTTCTACAGGTTTTGAGTGTGGTAAGCGATATTCTGGTTGACTTACATTTGTTCAGAGTTTAAAAACTATCCCCCAGCTCCAAGGAAAGCATAAAATAAGAATTTGTACTACATCTGTCTGAATAATAACACTGCATTCCTGAGCCTAACCCTAAAGGAGTCTTCTCTGTAATGACGGTATTTGAAAATGGCTGTGTGTTCCCAGCCCTCTGTGATTTTTTTTCCAGGGAGCAGTTCCAGCAGAACATAGATTTGCTTTGCAAGTAAGAAAGTTCCACTTGGCTCACAATGAATTTAATCTCTCAATTTTCCTCAGTTGTGGACACGCAAGAATGAAATTCAAATGAGATGCTATGATAACGACCCTTCTTTCCTTAGCCTTTCTCACAGCTGGGCTTTATTTATGTGCCCATAAACCAGCTCCTCTTTGCAGCACAGGAGTGACTATGAACTGGGAAACTGAGCTAGACCCGAAATAGTAGCCAAACCCTCCCGGTTCTGCTGCCCTTCTCTCTGGTTGCCATTTTGTTTGAAGGGGAAGAAAGAGTCCACATAGAGGGGCAGCTGTTGGTTTTTCCTCTACATAAAATACTGTGTGACAGAACTGAGGGGAACGCTGTCATCTTGCCATGAGGTTTCTATGGAGAGAGCTCTCTGGCATTGGGCATCCCGTTAACCAGAACTCCCAACAAATCAGCATTCCTGGTTCTCTAGAATAAACTATGTAGAGATGCTTAGAATGTGGACGCTGAGGAAGAGTTTGAAGTATTCTAATGGTCACTCACCCGTAACCCTCCCGTCCCACTCTCTTCAAGGTCACTCTCCGCAGCGGCCAGTATGATCTTTCTAGCATATGAAACTGAGCAAATCACATCCCGGCTTCAACTGTCCCGCTCTAAGGTCTTTTATGACCACAGCCCTGCTGACTTTTCCAGTCATGTGTTAACATGTCTTCCTGCTTCCCCATGCCTTGAATAGCCTAAACTGGATCATGTTGCTGCCCTGCTCAGTCTCCCTTCACCACCACCGCCGTGGCGTCCCCCTGCATGCAAAATGAAACCCCGGGTCTTTACGCTGGTCTGGGAGAGCCTTTTATTGGACATTTTGAGGTTTTTTTTGGGGGTGGGGGGCAAAGTCCCTGTTCAATTCTTCTGCCCACTTTGTCTATTTCTTTTAAAAAAATTTTTATTTGAATTCAATTTAGTTAATATATAGTGTATTATTAGTTTCAGGGGTAGAATTTAGTGATTCGTTAGTTGCATAGAACACCCAGTGCTCATTCCATCAAGTGCCCTCCTTAATGCCCATCACCCAGTTCCCCTCCCCGCCCCTCCAGCACCCTCAGTTTTTTCCCTATAGTTAAGAGTCTCTTACGGTTTGTCTCCCTCTCTTTTTTTTGGTCTTATTTTATTTCTCCTTCCCTTCCCTTATGTTCATCTGTTTTGTTTCTTAAATTCCTCATATGAGTGAAATCATATGGTATTGATCTTTCTCCGACTGACTTCTTTCACTTAGCATAGTACTCTCTAGTTCCATCCCCATCATTGCAAGTGGGCACTCTTGTCTATTTCTTACTGATTTTCTGGAGTTCTTAATACAGTGTGGATACAAGTTCTTTGTTGGATGTATGTTATGTATCTTCCAGCCAGCGGCTCACCTTTTCACTCTTCCAATGTTCTGTTTTTTGCCAAAGTTTTAAATTTTAATTCAATTCAATTTACCATTTTTAAAAGTTAGTGGGGTTTTTTGTGTGTGTTTTAAGGAATCTTTGCTTATCCCAAGATCGTGAAGATATTTTCCTATCTTTTTTCTACATACTTCACGGATTTTACTTTCACATTTAGTTCTATGACCTACCATAAATTAATTTTTGTGTATGCTGGGAAGTAAAGATTGAAATTCATTCTTTCCCCTGTATGGACATCCCAGTGACCCAGCATCACCGAAAAGACCAACACTTCTCTACTGAATTGAAATAAAGCTTTTGTTGTAACTCCGGTGTCCCTATATGCCACACCTCTGTGCTTTTGCTGCATGTTCTTCCCTCTGCCTGATAGGCCTTCCTTGCTCTTGTCTATATTTGCGTCTTTCTCGCCTTTCAAGACTCCTCCTAAACATCATCATGCCTGCGAAGCCTCTGCTGTCCTCGACACCCACCCGCTGCCCCCAAGCAGTCTCTGGTATTCTTGGTCACTGCATCACGCCCATGCCGCCCCTGCACACTGGCTTATGTGTGTGCCTCCATCCCAAGACTGAGAACATCTCCAGGGCAGGGTCTGGGCAGTATTCATCTCCGGAGCCTGTGCCTAACACTGTACCAAACGTAGATGATCAGTCAATGTTTGTCCAGTGAGTAGAGAACTTCTGAGCAGCTAAAAATAAAAAGGTGAGATTCCCCTCAGTGAATTAAAAGTAATCTGTGCTGGGAGTCTCACTCTTCGAAAAAAATCAGTATTCAATGACTAGTATGTGGTATAACCAAGTGTTCATGGGAAGAAGGGTAGTTTGTAAGCCAGTCACTTAGATGATAAAAAAGAAGGCTTAGTCATGAACGGGGGAAGGAAGGAAGGAAAGAAGCAAAAGCAAGGTGTTTAAACCAGAATATTCCTAAGGACATAAAATAGAAAGTATCTGACTAGTGATATATGAATTAGTGTATTTTTCCTTGTTCTCTGCCAAGTCATACCTCAATTTGCCATCCACACCCCCACTTGTAATTGACATAAAGCATTGTATTAGTTTAAGGAGTACAACATAATGATTTGGTATATGTATATATCGTGAAATGATTACCACACTAAGTCTAGGTAACAACCACACCTAACTTGGTTACAAATTTTTTTTCTTGTGATGAGAACTTTTAAGAGCTACTCTCTTAGCAGCTTTCAATATATAATACGGTATTTTTAAGCACAGTCACAGTGCTGTGTATTACAACCTCAGAACATATTAACACCTCAGAACATATTAACCTTGTAACTGAAACTCTGTACCTTTTGACCACCTTCACCCATTTCCCCCAGCCCCAGATCCCTACCTCTGACAACTACCACTCCACTCTGTTTCTGGGAACTCAAATTTTTTTTTAGGTTCCACATATAAGTAAGGTCGTACAGTATTTGTCTTTCTCTGTCTGATTTCACTGAGCACAATGCCCTCAAAGTCCATCTACGTTGTTGCCAGTGGCAGGATTTCCTTTTTTTTATGACTGAATAAAATATTCCTTTTATACATATACCACATCATCTTTATCCATTCACACACTGACAGACATATAGGTTGTGTTCATGTCTTGGCTAGGGTAAATAATGCTGCAGTGAGAATGGGGGTGCAGATATCTCTTTAATGTCATGATTTCATTTCCTTTAGTCAAATGGCATGCCATAGTTCACAAGTGCCTTTCATCAGAGTCATAATTTCTAGGAGCAATCATATGGTGTCCCTGGTAAGAGGATAGAATTTGGAATCAGGTCTGAGTTCTAATCCATCATAGATACCTGTAATGTGATCTTAATTTCTCCCTCCCTCAGTTTCATCATCTGTAAAATGGATTGTTGCAACGCTTGCATGAGACAAGTATGCAAAGCACAGATCACAGTGCCTGACATAGTCGGCACTCCACAGAGGGTGCAAACATTTGGGAGCTCTTTCCCCGGTGCCTCATTCACAGTATGCGAAGATGAGAAGCCGCAACAAGGACTTTTCCAGGAAACTTACAAAACTACAAAAAGATCTTTATGTTGCCGTCATTTCAACGGAACCAAGGCAAGAGCCGACATTCATCTCTATTCATTCATCTCTATTTGTTAGAGCGATGACAATATAATTATGTGCTGGGAGTGCTTTTGCTTTGTGGCAGAGACTATGTATCCCAATGCCCATTCTTTCCTCTGCCCTTTTAGAGTAGAGCTTGTTGCCACTCCCATATAATTTTTGTCAGAGCATGTGGCCGTCTTGCCGAAGGCTGCCTTTGCCAGCCTCCCTTGCAGCTGGGTCTGGCTCTGTCATTCGGTTCTCTCCCAGGGTGCTTGCTAACCACTTCTTTTTTTCCCCTCTGGGCTGAAATGCTGATAGGATTTCCAAGATGAACCAGCTGTGATTATGTGGATCATAATCCCCTGTGTCCCAAGGGGAAGGGCTGAGCAGTAAGATGGAAGACACGTGAGTCTCTCAATGACCTGATGGAGCAACACCTGCTTATTCTTTCTAGATGGTTCTTATGACAAAAATGAAGAAATTGCTATCATTTGAGTTGTGTTTAGGGAGTCTTTTGCCATAGCAACTACTATCAACCTGAACTACTGCAAGTACCATGTATTTTTTTGGCCTGTATGTGTACCCTCCTCTACCTCCGCCAGAACATTCTCCCTCTACCCTTCTACCTAATTAGCTCTTTTTCTTCTTTCTGATCCCAAAGACCTTTTTCTTTCCTTTCTCCTTCCTTCCTTCCTTCCTTTTCTTTCTTTCTCTCTCCCTTCTTCCCACTCTCTCTCTCTCTCTCCATCCCTCCTTTCTTTCTTCTCTTTTTTTTGGAAAACTATGTCCTCCAAATTCAATCCACCCAGTTTGAGCAAGCTAGGGAGGGAAAGGAATTCTGGAGAGGAGGCTGAACTTTGAACCTTCAAGGGGAAGGCTGTGGCAGACTACAGCCGCTGCACAGCCGTACGGGGAATGAGGCTTCTGTGGGATGCGGCTTGTTCTTTGGTACCAAACTCCTTAGCGGGGCAAACGCATCTCTTCCCAAGACTCTGCTGTCACAGCATGGGGCCGTTCAAGGGACTGAGAGCCTCCAGTGTATGGACAAGAGTTCTGAGGACAACCACCCACCCAAATGGCAGTGCTGTCTCCCTGAATCCACTCTTGAGATAGAAGCTTTTGCCAAATGCAAGCTCTTCTGGTGGAGCTGGAAAGGCTAAAACCGGGCCGTTGCACAAATGTGGCCACCTTGAGCCCCTCTTCCTTTCATTTCTGGGGGAGATGAAGCCATCCCAAAGAGACACCGTCATCCCTTTGCCTCCCACCAACCTGCCGCAGAGATGCAGAGCTCGGCCATGGGAGGGTAACGGGGCTACAAGCTCCCTGCTCCTGATGGCAGCCTGTGGGACATGATGTCCTTGCAGGAAGGAACAAGCAGGTGCTCGGGGTTGCTTCAGGGCTATCAAATTATGTGTCCTTGTGAGCGTCCTCCTGGGAATTCTAGAGGTTCCAGCCTTGCAGGGAGTGAACTGGGACAGGACGGAGATCTGGCCTCCCATCAAACCCCCAGGTCAGGCCAGAAGGGCCTTGCTACTGCTTCCTCAGAAAGCAGGTCCTCTCGGGCTTTCTCTGCTGGCTGAGTGGGCAGCAGGCCTGGTGTAGGGACAGTACAAGGATTGACTTGGCCGCACCTCTCTCTGTCCAAGAGTCAGGAGGTGTGTGTTTGAGTCCCAGTTCCCAGCCCTACAGCTGAGAGAACTTGAGCAAATTCTTCCAATTCTACATGCCTCAGTTTCCTCATCTGTAAAGTGAAGGTACAAAAACTGGCCCCACCTTTAACCAGTGAGACAGTCTGAGAATAAAACCAAATAGTACATGTGAGAGCACTCTGCTGGCTGGTTCAGTCGGTGGAGCGTGCGACTCTTGATCTTGTGGCTGTGAGTTCGAGCCTCACGTTGGGTGTAGAGATCACTTAAAAATAAAATTGTATAAAAAATAAAGAAAACACTCTAAGTTTAAAGCCTTGTGCAGATGCAAACCTTAGGTCAAAATAATGCATCTTATCGTTGGGATATTAACAGTATTCTATGAGCCCATTCAGAGAGCTGTCCCACGAATTTCACTAGGTAAGCAGATCCATGGAATACTGACAACCCGTCAGTGCCGGGTTTGACATTGACAACTGACATTGACAACTGACAACTTGACAACCCGTCAGTGCCCCTGGGAATGTCTAGGATAAGTTACAATAAAACAGTATGAATTCAGTGATGTGTAGGTGAAATTGGCAAAATGCATCTTCTCTATTCTACCAAAGTCCTGACTTTGTTTAGGATTAAACAATTAAAACAATTAAACAATTAAAATTGTTAGGATTTGGTAATACTGGAGGCATAGTTAACCCCCAAATCTCAGTGGCTTAACCACTCTGTGTCCCATGTGATTCAGGAATTTAAGTTCTGGGCCCTCGTAGTTTTCAGATTCTCGTCTTTGATTAAATTGCATTTATCTTGTCTGCAGTGACTGTATTTTTTTCTTTCTCTTCTGCTGATTTCAGGAGGGTAATCAAGGGCAACTTTATGAGCATATGACCTGTGTAGTGGCCCAGGCTCTCAGAAGGGCCCCGCGCTTGGTTTAAGGCCTTGCCTGCTGATGCTGCCTTCAAATACTTCGTCATTTTTGAAACAGGTGCATGCATTTTCATTTTGCACTGGGTCCCACAAATCATGAAGCCGGTCCTGGTGGTGGATATATTGACGAGCAACCAGCCCCCTTCCTCCCAGACGCCTTCCACTGAGCGACCCAGCCCACAGTTCACTCCTTGCGAGGACAGAGGCTTGGAGCCTTTGGGCGGCTGAGATTCCAGCCCTGTGTCTTGCCTACAAGCCACACCCATAATGTGTCATCTTCATCTCCAGTTTCTGGGTGAACACTTAAAGACACAGCCACGCATTCATGGTACAAAATCCTCCCAATTTGCCCCACTTGCTTATAGTGATCTCACTTAGATCTCATTCCACACAATTCCTTGGGAACTGTGATTTACGAAGCCTTTCTTCATAAACTACTCAAGGTAGTTTTCATAGACACAACTCTTTCTGCACCGTGCTGCATCACTGCATGATACTTCATTGTATTATGGGATGACTGTAATAAGCACGGATGCCACGAACTACTTTGGGATGACCCCTGCAGGCTCTTAGTGAGCACACAGTTGAGCAGGTACCGCCAGATATGGAATGCAGTCATTTGCACAGCGCACTGGCCCGCTGGGGGGACCACAGCCTCAGTCAACAGATTTTATGGAGGAAAAGGAAGTCAGTTCAGTTAGGTCGGTTAAGAGGGCTTTCACTTTCCCATGACTGATCCAACCGTGTGACTGGACATTTTGGTGGTTTCCCACTACATTTTTCTATTATAAATAATGCCTCACTGGACATTCTTGTCCTTAAATCTTTGATTTAGTATTTAGGACAAAATGAATGATTTAAGATAAATTTGCAGAAGCGGAGGGACAGGATCCAACAGTCTGCGTGGTTTTAACGCTTGTGATAAGATTTGCCAAACTGTCCTGCGAATGGTACCATCGGCCCTAAGGAGGAGTCTTTTCTACTCCCTGTCAACTCTGGATAGTGCAGGGGAGTTGCATTATATACGTATTTACTTGGAGGAATGCAATTCTATGTGCGCAGCAAATCTTCCACAAACACACGCACAAACCACTTTCAGGACTAACTGGTAGTTCAACTGCTGCTCTCACTTTGTTGGAAAGGCAGTCTTACTGGAAAGGAGATCTCCTGAGAGGTGCTATAGTGATCAGTCCACATAGCTGCCACAGAGGTGTCCCTGTTCGTGTCCACAAAGGTCCTTCATGTCTGGGGGCTCTCCCCACGACTGCCAGGGTGCAGCCAGCCACCTGCCTAAGCCTCGCAAACCAGTCATCTCCTCTTTGGGTCCTGCTGGCTGTAGCAGGAAGCCGACTGTAGGGTCCCTGTTTAGGAACACACTGGTGCCTGTACCTTCATCACTGACCCTTCATTTCCTCTTCCCACAGTCTAAGGAACACCTGCTTGGTCTTCAGAAAAAGCCCCTCTTCATCCAAGATTTGGTGGAGTCCTTGTCTTAATCAGCCCCAGTGTGGGGGCGTGCCTAACAAAAATACCAGAGACGGGTGGGGGAGGGGGGCTGATGGACAACAGAAGTTTATTTCTCCTGGTTCTGGAGGTGTAAGTCTGGGATCAGATGCCAGTATGGCCGGGTTCTGGTGAGGCCCCTCCTCCAGGCTACAGATGGCTGGCTTCTCGTTGTATCATCATGTGGTGAGAGCAGAGAGGGAAGCAAGCCCTCTTCCTGGGCTTACAAGGGCACAGATCCCATCGTTGAGGGCTCCACCCTCATGAGCTCATCTGATCCCATTTACTTCCCAAAGACCCCACCTCCTAATCCAGCTCCGCATAGGGTCTCAACAAGGTATGAATTGTCAGGGGACACCAACATTCATAGCGGTTCTCTTCAACCGCCCACCTAGCCAGGGCCTCAGGCTTTTGGAAACCAAAGCCAGGGGGAGGCTCCTGGGTCATTATCACTGGGAAGACCCGGCTGCTTGAATGAGAAGGGCAGTGAAAGAAAATAGCAGGATAAACAAAGTTATTATTAAAACAAAATGCTCCTGCCCCACATCTCTCAGCTTAGAGCAAGCTGCTCCTCTGGGACACCTCGTCTTTTCATGGGAGGTCATAGTGTCAACTCTATTATCATTTGGAACCTATTATTTTCAATGACCTAAAATAAATTTAGAATATTAGATCAAGCAATCGTTCTTTTTCTTTTTTTAAAAGATTTTATTTTAGAGAGAGTGCACGCACGCATGGGGAGAGGGGCAGGAGAGGGAGAGAATCTCAAGCAGACTCCCCGCTCAGTGAGGACCCTAATGTAGGACTCGATCTCATGACCCTGAGATCATGACCTGAGCCGAAATCAAGAGTCGGATGCTCAACTGACTGAGCCACTCAGACGCCCTTCAAGCAATGTTTCATTCAGATAATAATTATCAAATTATTTTATCTACAGGCTTTACAGCTTTGAGTTTATAATAAAATTAACATGACTTGAATTCTTACTCATTTTCAACATTGTCTAGGGATGCAGAATAGAACTCAAAAATTTTTTGAACATCAACGTATTTATTATGAAAATTGAAATGTGTACCAAAACATAATGAACCTCAGAGGGGAAGAAGCTTGTCTGAATTCTCTACTGCTTCCTTTCTTCCTCTTCTTTTTTTTTTTTATTGGATTAAAATACACATAACATGAAACTGACTGTCTTAGCCATTTCTTAAATGTACAGAATGTCCACTAGGTACATTCACATGGGTGTGCCACCATCACCACCATCCATCCCCAGAACTCTTTCATCCTGTGAAGCTGAAACTACCTATTAAAGAATAACACCCCAGACTCCCCTCCCTCCCCAGCCCCTGGCAACCCTCAATCTACTTTTTGTCTCTGTGACCTTGACCACTCTAGGTACTTCATGTAAGTGGAATCTTTATCCACCCTATTGTGACCAGCTTATTTCATTTAGCATACTGTCCTTAAGGTTAATCCATATTGTAGCACATCCCCTCCTTTTTAAGGCTCAATAATATTCCATTGTGTGTATATACCATATTTTGTTTATTCATTTATCCATAGATGGACACTGGGGTTGCTTCCACATTTTGGCTATGAATAATGCTGCTATGACCATGGGTGTACAGATATCTCTCTGAGACCATGCTTTCAATTCTTTTCAGTATATACCTAGAAGTGGAATTGCTGGGTTATATGGTAATTCTATTTATAATTTTTTTGAGGAAACTTCATACTGTTTTCCATAGCAGCTACACCCTATGGTGTAGGTAAATAAAATATAAATATTTTACATTCCCATCAACAGTGCACAAGAAGAACTCAATCTGGTCCACCAGAATCATACTGCTCACCTACTCTAAGTCTGGGACCAGGGCGAGACATGGTGGGGGCCAAAGAAATGGAGAGCATGCTGCCTTTATCCTAAAGAGTATGCAAATTTATCTTACTAATTAGATTGAGAGGGGTTAGTTTAAATACTTACTGCATGTTAAAAGATTAAGTTTTTAGATAAAATACACAACTAAAATGCTTTTTGGAGAAAACAAACAGAGTATGACCATCTGGTTGTCTGCTTCCCCCAATCAGGGAGGCAATAACCCAGCCCTCTAGGATGCCTTCTGAGAGAGAAACCTAGAATATTTTGCTATCCTCCCGTCTTCAGCAGCCAGCTGAGACAGGTGATATTTCAGAACAGGAGATGCAGACAAGTGCTATGTTCACCCCTCGAGACATTCTAAGTGCTAATTTGGACCAGGTCAGAGTACCTGGGGTGCATACTCATACCTCATTAATTTTGCCCTTGCACAAAGGTCTTCATGGAGTTGAAAGAACATTAGGAAGGTTTTTGGAGGTGGACAGATTGGGGCTCCCATTCTAGCTGCTTTGCCTAATGGCTGTATAATCTTGGGTAAAGAACCCATACCTCTTTTTTTTTTTTACTTTTTTTTATTATGTTACGTTAATGACCACACATTACATCATTAGTTTTTGATGTAGTGTTCCATGATTCATTGTTTGTGTATAACACCCAGTGCTCCATTCAGTACGCGTCCTCTTTAATACCCATCACCAGGCTATACCCTCTTCCCCTCCAGAACCCTTATAAAAGCATCCCTGAGTCCTGTCTCTGCTGGAAATGAATCATCCCCTCCTCTCTGGTACCCCATAATACAAACTTCTATTAATGTAACACTTGCATCTTACCATGCCTGTTTATTTGATCACTGGCTTGTCTTCTAGCACCTTGGCATCAGGAAGCATGGCTGCATTGTACCTATATCCCCAAGACACTGCACAGAGCCTGGTACATAGTGGAGGTGTGAGGAGGCACACCTACAGCTGACGCTATGCAGAAACTGCCACACCTGTTAGGTAGCACTGTTAGGGACCCACTTAACTCAAACTGTGACAGGGCCTCTGATAGTATCATCCAGTATTGCAGAGATCAAAGTAATGAGAACTAACAAAGCAGAACCAGATTCTAGCCTCAAAGCCATTATTCTGAGAGCTGCTTTGTATCTATCTTTCTTTAGCTCACTGTGATGTGATTCTCAGTTCTGGTCCCTATACAGTTCCTCCAAGGAGAAGGCAGTCCTGGAAGGGAGTCAACCTGGGCACCAGAGGACTACAGAAATCTGAAATTCACTTTTTATTGTCTTCTCCCATATCTTATCAGTGGAAGAATGCTAGAAGTCTGGAGGCAGGGGCTCTTGGCAGTTTGGTTTGTATGAGGCTGTGTATGTCCTATTTTTAAGGTTCACAGGCTCTAGGCTCATTCTCTAAAGAGTAGGTGCTATTCTTCACATCCCCAACCACATTCATTCTGTCTAGCCCCCAAATTACTCTTTAAGTGTTCTAGATCAGAACCCAGCCTCTCCAGAGTGGACTGAAAGGTAGTACCCCAAAAAGATATGTCCATGCCCCAATCCCAAGAACCTGTGTAACCTTATTTGAAAAATGGATCTTTGCAGATTAAGTTACGGATCATGAGATCATCCTGAATTACCTGGATGGACTCTAAATCCAATGACAAGTGTCCTTGGAAGAGAAGGAGAGAAGACACACAGAGGACAGAGTGGTACAAAGATGGAGGCAGAGAATGGAAGGACGGAACCACCCCAGAAGCTGGACAAGGCAAGGAATGGATTCTCCCCTAGAGCCTTTGGAGGGATTACAGCCTTGCCAACACCTTAATTTTGGACTTACGGCCTCCAGAACTCTACGAGAATACATTTCTGTTGTGCTAAGCAACTAAGTTTGTTTTAAGCCACTAAGTTATGGCAGCCCTAGCAAATAAATACACTTTGCAAGTTTCAGTTTCCTTAGCTGCAAGATGAAATAATAATCTTTCCCACCAGATTTATTATATGGATTTAATGAGAAACTATAAGTCAAATTGCCCATATCAATGGTCAACAGAGCAGGCCCTCAATAAATGGTAGCCACTAGAGTCTTATGCTCTTGACATTTATGGAAGCTCATTTGAAAACCATACTTGGGGATTTCACTTCAATGCCCCCACAAGACCCTGGATTGTCCTCTCAGAGTTAACCTGGGAGAGAAACACTCGATGAAGAAGGGCAAAGAGGTGAAAGATCACCCAAAAGAGACAAAGCCTTCTCAGATAAGCAGGATATCATTAAAGAGTGCTGTGACCCCAGAGAGGTTTGGGCAACCATGAAGTCTTAAAAAAAGAAGAGCAAAGGGGCCAATGTTGGCCATTCCTATTCAGACCGTGTTTAGGAAAGAAGGTCTCAGCCAAAAGGTTTCTATGATTTCCAATCTCTAGGTAAAACTATCCCATCTATGTGGCAATAGATGGTTTTGATGCCATTAAATATTTAAATATTAAATATTTCAAAGCAACCTTTAGATTTCCATGTAGATCTGTTTATGAGGAAAACGAATTAATTGTTGGGAGTTTTGAGTAATCCTTACCCCTGTGATAGAGATTTTTCATGACAGATCCAAAGTGTGGCTTTGGATGAAGATTTGGCTTCCCAAGTATCTTATCTTAACTGGAGAGAATGCACAGATGGTGCCAGTGAAGGCACTCTTAGTCTTTGTGACAACTATTTTACTTACTGTTGGTTCTTGTCCCCATTTCATATGCATTTCAGTTAGGCTGAGTTAGTCTTCCAGGATTTGATCACACCTGGCATCAGTGAGGCCCCGGGGCCTGGCATGGATCACACCACTCTGACATTTCTGGCCCATCCTTTCCTCTGATTCCCACAGAACCACTTTTCACACCCTCTGCAAAACTCATCAAGAACATTCAATTGTGCCTTTCACTGTTTCCAACATTCATGGTGACCATGTTTTCTAAGACAGAGATTGGACATGCACAGGCGAGTATATGTATGGAGAACATTGGGATAGAATATTTAATAATGAAAGCAATTGAAAATGCAGAACAGGTAGCCATTATACTTATATGTGGTGCTAGCGAGAGAAACATTATAGAATTCAATTCCAATATACATTTTGCTTCTACTGAAGAATTGATATATTTGCTTCTTTGGTAAAAATAATGCTTTCTTTTCTGTGGGCTATCAAGAAGCTCAATATTAAAGCTGTTAATCATCGTACCTGCATGAATTCTTTTACTTTCCTTGTCCTTAATTTTCTAGTTCTCCCCCTCAGATTATACCACAATTCTAGCCACTCAGATGGCTGGCTGGCTATCTATTCATGGCAGAGACTGACTGGTTCCACCCCACATCCGTTCTCCTGTTCTTCCTTATTAGCAAAAGCTCCCTTTCAGCCACGTGTGGCCGTGTGACTAAGTTTGGGCCAATGAACTCTAAGTGTAAGTTTTGTGTGGGATTTCCAGGAAGGCTGCTTAAAGGGTGCTGAGCCGTTGGAGAGGGAGTCTTTTGTCTTTCCTACCTGTTGAATGGGTTGTATTACACACCAGCAGCCATCTTGGACCATGAGGTGTCCCAAAGGATAGAAGCCAGCACTGGGATGATGGAACAGAAAGATGGGTGCGGAGTCACTGACACCTGGAAGGTCATCCTATCAGCTCCGGCCACCTAGCTAGAGGTTTCTCTTAGGTGAATCAGAAATAAACTTTGACGTTTTTGAAGTCATTCTTATTTTGGGTTTGCCTATAAAACTGCTACACTATTTTTTTTTATAGCATTTGCCAGAACTCTATCAAAAATTAATTTCAGATTCACCCCATTTTTTAAGACAGACCACTCCAAAAATATTCTCCAAATTTAATGAAAATCTGGTTCAACATTTTTGTGGGACGTGGTAATCAGACAAACATTTAATTTTATCTATATAGATGTGCCCTCTGTTATAGGCTGATTCAGACACCTTTTGGAAGGGGGCAGAGTATAAATAAATAAACAACAGTAATAGTAAGTAGGAAAGTATTTCAAGAGGTAGCCTCCATCCATCTTCTTTAATGAATATATGAAAAATCTTGAAATTAGCATAGTACTTGTATGTAAAAGAAAGTGTCTAATGAATATTCTATCGAGGATATAGAACATCCCCTTAAGACTTATTGGTATCATTCACCTGCAGAGAAAAGTCACTTTTTCATAGATTAAACCAAGATAAATACCAGCCCACTGTCTGTCCAAAGTGTTATAAATGTTGTATTACTGAACTAATGAGATTTAATAAAATCCAAATTAAGTCTTATAAAACTTTGGAAAGAATCTTTCTTTCCTCTCAACCCTAGGTCTTCCCACTCATCTTCAAAGGAAGCATTAATGAGAAGCAATAAATCCCAGCATGATCGTGATTAAATTTCATGAATTAAACAGAGGTAATTTTGCAAAATGGTAAATTCAATCAGTAGAACAGATATTTTTCTTTCTCAGCCAAACCGAGGGCCAAATGTGTCTCCAGATCTTGGCATAAATGACGACATTTTTATTCTTCCTATAAGTGAGTATAATGCTTTTAAATACCTTCCCGAGTAAATTGCAAAACCGTAATTAGTGCCTTTAAAAATATAGCTTAGCACTCTTTCCTTCCCTTCCTTTCCCCCCCTACCTCCATTCCCACCCTCCAACACATATAATACAAAGTTGGTGGCTATCTGGGCAACACTGAAGAATAATCATGACTCTGATTATAGAATGCAGCTTTAAAATTCTGGATTCTCTGTTTTAAGTGAGAAGCACCAGCTCGGAAATAATTTCTCCTAATCACTACAGGTTTTCCAGCGTCTTGGCAGTTAAGAAACACCAGCTTGCTGACAGCATTTAAACGACCTATATTTGTGTGAAAGCCATGTGGTCCAGCCCAGCAGGATTAGAGACGGGAGAAGATGCTCTGGCACTGATTGCTTATCAGGAGAAGTCGACTCCAGACCTTTCCTGCTTGGTTTCTCCATCTCACCATCTGCACAACTGCTGATTCATTAGGCAGGTGTCTCTCCTGCTGCTGGAAGGGACATTTGTTCCCTATAATTTGCCACTTTTCCAAATGGTGAAGGGAAATTGGACTCACGGCTGGATACTGCGAGTGATGTGGATGACTAATGCCAGCACTTTCCGCATGTAAATGTCATTCGTAGAATCAAGGCTCAAACGGCTAATGGCTTCCCAGCTAACCTGGAGTGGACACCTAGAGAAGAAACCAGCAACCATCATGACATTTTGGGAACAAGCCTAATTTAAATGTTGTCCCCACATTTATCAGACTGTGCACTTGAATTTTGGTTTGCAGAATATTATCACTTGCCTAGAGTACGTGTCTTATAAACATGTCCAAGTCACTGTAACTCAGAAGCCAGGAGATTGAAGGGGACAATGCCCACACATACCCAAGTAGAGTTCAGGGCTGAGAATACTTTACATTCAGCAGGGCCTAAGAGACTACTTCTTAGTGCCGTTTGCCCTTAATTTTGGCCAAAGGTCTTCTCTTTGCCCATAGCTTTTTTTGTCCTACTGTTGGTTCTGTATCTCCTCCCATCCCCAGACACAGATGCATGACTCAAGAGGAGATAATCATAGTTCCTCAAATCCCTGGACACAGTGATTAGACTCAGAGGTGGGCAAACGGAGACAGAGTCCTTGCCCTTTGCATGAAAAAGCCATTCATCCATTCATAAAATTTTTACAAAGCCTCCACTCAAAGAGAGGCTTTATTTAGGGTGTTGGGGAAGTAGCAATAAATAAGACAGATGTAATTCCATGAAGTTTAGACAATAGGGCATGGAGCAGGGAGGCAGACAATACACAAGTATATGAACAAGATGATTTGTGAAAGTATTGCATTAAGGAGGATGTAAAAAGCACGAATGACAGGGAACAGGGCTAACACCCACAGAAAAGTGGAAACTGGAGGGGAAGTTGGCTCTAGCTGTCTTTTTTTTTTTAATTTTAAAGATTTTTATTTATTTGAGAGAACATGCGAGCACAAGCAGGGGGAGTGTCAGGCAGAGGGAGAAGCAGGCTCACTGCTGAGCAAGGAGCCCAGTGGAGGACTCGATCCCAAGACCCTGGGATCATGACCTGAGCTGAAGGCAGACGCCCAACTGACCGAGTCACCAAGGCATCCCAAGCTCTAGCTGACTCTTAAGGCCAGTTTCACCCCTGCTCTTCCTGGGTTTTTAGATCATGAGCCAACATGATAAAGCCAGCTCAGTCTCCACTATACATCCCTTACCCACTCTTTGATGCCAAGGTCTTGACTTGAGAATGGTCATTCAGTCAGCAAGTCCGTGCTGACAGCCTGGTGCTGGGTATTGGGGGGGCGGGGTTCAAAGAGGAGCAGGTCATGCATGTTCCCCTCAAGCAGTTTTCCATTAAGTGTGGGCTGGGGAGTGGGCACAGATGCACCTGGACAATATCAAACTGTGATTGTGCCATCAATCTGTTCCTCCCTACCTTTCTTTCTCAGTAAGTAGTTCCATCTACCAGGCTGCTTAAGCCAGAAAAGCTCAGAGTCCTTGATTCATGTCTCTTTCTCTCACTTCCCATTTCCAATCCATCAAAATTACTTCTTGAGTCCATTTGCATGGACACCACACGGGCCTAATACCACCTCTTCCACGGGCTGTGGCAATATCATCTGCACTCTTCTGGAGAAGAGACAGCTTCCTTGGAATCAAGTGAATCTCCAAATGGAAACTGGCTGCAATAGGAGAGGGGATGATGGCAGCCATGAAGGGTTCCATTATTGACCCCAGGAAGCCACAAATTCTAATGCATTCCTAGACCAAACAGAAACAATGCTCAGATCTTCCAACGCATTTGATAATTTGTGATGGGACTCTCATGAGCACAGGTATGAGAATACTTGATAAAATGTTAGCACTGGAAATCACTTTTTTTAATAATTTTTTATTGTTATGTTAATCACCATACATTACATCATTAGTTTTTGATGTAGTGTTCCATGATTCATTGTTTGTGCATAACACCCAGTGCTCCACGCAGAATGTGCCTTCTCTAATACCCGTCACCAGGCTAACCCATTCCCCCACCCCCCTCCCCTCTAGAACCCTCAGTTTGTTTTTCAGAGTCCATCATCTCTAATGGTTCGTCTCCCCTTCCGACTTACTCCCCTTCATTCTTCCCCTCCTGCTATCTTCTTCTTCTTCTTTTTTTCTTAACATATATTGCATTTGTTTCAGAAGTACAGATCTGTGATTCATCAGTCTTGTACAATTCACAGCGCTCACCATAGCACATACCCTCTCCAATGTCTATCATACAGCCACCCCATCCCTCCCACCCCCCACCACTCCAGCAACCCTCAGTTTGTTTCCTGAGATTAAGAATTCCTCATATCAGTGAGGTCATATGAGACATGTCTTTCTCTGATTGACTTAATCACTCAGCATAACACCCTCCAGTTCCATCCACATCGTTGCAAATGGCAAGATCTCATTCCTTTTGATGGCTGCATAATATTCCATTGTGTATATATACCACATCTTCTTTACCCATTCATCTGTCGATGGACATCTTGGGTCTTTCCACAGTTTGGCTATTGTGGACATTGCTGCTATAAACATTGGGGTGCATGTACCCCTTCGGATCCCTACATTTGTATCTTTGTGGTAAATACCCAGTAGTGCAATTGCTGGATTGTATGGTAGCTCTATTCTCAACTGTTTGAGGAACCTCCATACTGTTTTCCAGAGTGGTTGCACCAACTTGCATTCCCACCAACAGTGTAGGAGGGTTCCCCTTTCTCCGCATCCCCGCCAACATCTGTCGTTTCCTGACTTGTTAATTTTAGCCATTCTCACTGGTGTGAGGTGGTATCTCATGGAGGTTTTGATTTGGATTTCCCTGATGCCAAGGGATGTTGAGCACTTTTTCATGTGTCTCTTGGACATCTGGATGTTTTTTTTGGAAAAATGTCTGTTCATGTCTTCTACCCATTTCTTGACTAGATTATTTGTTCTTTGGGTGTTGAGTTTGATAAGTTCTTTATAGATTTTGGATACTAGCCCTTTATCTGATATGTCATTTGCAAATATTTTCTCCCATTCTGTCGGTTGTCTTTTGGTTTTGTGGACTGTTTCTTTTGCTGTGCAAAAGCTTTTTATCTTGATGAAATCCCAATAGCTCATTTTTGCCCTTGCTTCCCTTGCCTTTGGCGATGTTTCTAGGAAGAAGTTGCTGCGGCTGAGGTTGAAGAGGTTGCTGCCTGTGTTCTCCTTTAGGATTTTGATGGACTCCTGTCTCACATTTCGGTCTTTCAACCATTTGGAGTCTATTTTTGTGTGTGGCGTAAGGAAATGGTCCAGTTTCATTCTTCTGCATGTGGCTGTCCAATTTTCCCAACACCATTTGTTGAAGAGACTGTCTTTTTGCCATTGGACATTCTTTCCTGCTTTGTCAAAGATTAGTTGACCGTAGAGTTGAGGGTCCATTTCTGGGCTCTCGATTCTGTTCCATTGATCTATGTGTCTGTTTTTGTGCCAGTACCGTACTGTCTTGATGATGACAGCTTTGTAATAGAGCTGGAAGTCCAGAATTGTGACGCCACCAGCTTTGTTTTTCTTTTTCAATATTCCTCTGGCTATTCGGGGTCTCTTCTGGTTCCATACAAATTTTAGGATTATTTGTTCCATTTCTTTGAAAAAAGTGGATGGTATTTTGATGGGGATTGCATTGAATGTGTGGATTGCTCTAGGTAGCACTGACATCTTCACAATGTTTGTTCTTCCAATCCACAGGCATGGAACGTTTTTCCATTTCTTTGTGTCTTCTTCAATTTCTTTCATGAGTATTTTATAGTTTTCTGAGTACAGATCCTTTGCCTCTTTGGTTAAATTTATTCCTAGGTATCTTATGGTTTGGGGTGCAATTGTAAATGGGATCGACTCCTTGATTTGTCTCTCTTCTGTCTTGCTGTTGGTGTATAGGAATGCCACTGATTTCTGTGCATTGATTTTATATCCTGTTACTTTACTGAATTCCTGTATGAGTTCTAGCAGTTTTGGTGTGGAGTCTTTTGGGTTTTCCACATACAGTATCATATCATCTGCAAAGGGTGAGAGTTTGACTTCCTCCTTGCTGATTTGGATGCCTTTGATTTCTTTTTGTTGTCTGATAGCTGTGGCTAGGACTTCTAATACTATGTTGAATAGCAGTGGTGATAGTGGACATCCCTGCCGCATTCCTGACCTCAGGGGAAAAACTCTCAGCCTTTCCCCATTGAGAATGATATTCGCTGTAGGTTTTTCATAGATGGCTTTTATGATTTTGAGGTATATACCCTCTATCCCTATACTCTGAAGAGTTTTGATCAAGAAAGGATGCTGTACTTTGTCAAATGCTTTTTCTGCATCTATTGAGAGGATCATATGATTCTTGTTCTTTCTTTTGTTAATGTATTGTATCACGTTGATTGATTTGTGGATGTTGAACCAACCTTGCAGCCCAGGGATAAATCCCACTTGGTCGTGGTGAATAATCCTTTTAATGTACTGTTGGATCCTATTGGCTAGTATTTTGGTGAGAATTTTTGCATCCATGTTCATCAAGGATATTGGTCTGTAATTCTCCTTTTTGATGGGGTCTTTGGTTTTGGGATCAAGGTAATGGTGGCCTCATAAAATGAGTTTGGAAGTTTTCCTTCCATTTCTATTTTTTGGAACAGTTTCAGGAGAATAGATATTAATTCTTCTTTAAATGTTTGATAGAATTCCCCTGGGAAGCCATCTGGCCCTGGGCTTTTGTTTGTTGGGAGATTTTTGATGACTGCTTCAATTTCATTAGTGGTTATAGGTCTGTTCAGGTTTTCTATTTCTTCCTGGTTCAATTTTGGTAGTTGATACATCTCTAGGAATGCACCCATTTCTTCCAGGTTATCTAATTTGCTGGCATAGAGTTGCTCATAATATGTTCTTATAATTGTTTGTATTTCTTTGGTGTTGGCTGTGATCTCTCCTCTTTCATTCATGATTTTGTTGATTTGGGTCATTTCTCTTTTCTTTTTGATAAGTCTGGCCAGGGGTTTATCAATCTTGTTAATTCTTTCAAAGAACCAGCTCCTAGTTTCGTTGATCTGTTCTACTGTTCTTTTGGTTTCTATTTCATTGATTTTTGCTCTGATCTTTATTATTTCTCTTCTCCTGCTGGGTTTGGGCTTTATTTGCTGTTCTTTCTCCAGCTCCTTTAGGTGTAGGGTTAGGTTGTGTATTTGAGACCTTTCTTGTTTCTTGAGAAAGGCTTGTATTGCTATATACTTTCCTCTCAGGACTGCCTTTGCTGTATGCCAAAGATTTTGAACAGTTGTGTTTTCATTTTCATTGGTTTCCATGAATTTTTTTAATTCTTCTTTAATTTCCTGGTTGACCCATTCATTCTTTAGCAGGATGCTCTTTAGCCTCCATGTATTTGAGTTCTTTCCGACTTCCCTCTTGTGATTGAGTTCTAGTTTCAAAGCATTGTGGTCTGAAAATATGCAGGGAATGATCCCAATCTTTTGGTACCGGTTGAGACCTGATTTGTGACCTAGGATGTGATCAATTCTGGAGAATGTTCCATGGGCACTAGAGAAGAATGTGTATTCCGTTTCTTTGGGATGGAATGTTCTGAATATGTCTGTGAAGTCCATCTGGTCCAGTGTGTCATTTAAAGTCTTTATTTCCTTGTTGATCTCTTGCTGAGATGATCTGTCCATTTCAGTCAGGGGGTTGTTAAAGTCCCCCACTATTATTGTATTGTGGTCAATGTGTTTCTTTGCTTTTGTTATTAACTGCCTTATATAACTGGCTGCTCCCATGTTAGGGGCATGGATATTTACAATTGTTAGATCTTCTTGTTGGATAGACCCTTTAAGTAGGATATAGTGTCCTTCTTCATCTCTTATTACAGTCTTTGTTTTAAAATCTAATTTGTCTGATATAAGGATGGCCACCCCAGCTTTCTTTTGGTGTCCATTAGCATGGTAAATGATTTTCCACCCCCTCACTTTCAATCTGGGGGTGTCTTTGGGTCTAAAAGGAGTCTCTTGCAGACAGCATATCGATGGGTCTTGTTTTTTACTCCAATCTGATAGCCTGTGTCTTTTGATTGGGGCATTGAGCCCATTTACATTCAGGGTAAGTATTGAAAGGTATGAATTTAGTGCCATTGTATTGCCTGTAAGGTGACTGTTACTGTATATTGTCTGTGTTCCTTTCTGATCTACGCTGCTTTTAGGCTCTCTTTTTGCTTAGAGGACCCCTTTCAATATTTCTTGTAGGGCTGGTTTCATGTTTGCAAATTCCTTTAGTTTTTGTTTGTCCTGGAAGCTTTTTATCTCTCCTTCTATTTTCAATGACAGCCTAGTTGGATATAGTATTCTTGGCTGCATATTTTTCTCGTTTAGGGCTCTGAAGATATCATGCCAGTCCTTTCTGGCCTGCCAGGTCTCTGTGGATAGGTCTGTTGCCAATCTAATGTTTCTACCATTGTAGGTTACATATCTCTTCTCCCGAGCTGCTTTCAGGATTTTCTCTTTGTCTCTGAGACTCATAAGTTTTACTATTAGATGTCGGGGTGTTGACCTATTTTTATTGATTTTGAGAGGGGTTCTCTGTGCCTTCTGGATTTTGATGCCTGTTTCCTTCCCCACATTAGGTAAGTTCTCTGCTATTATTTGCTCCAATATACCTTCTGCCCCTCTCTCTCTTTCTTCTTCTTCTGGGATCCCAATTATTCTAATGTTGTTTCGTCTTATCGTATCGTTTATCTCTCGAATTCTGCCCTCGTGATCCTGTAGTTGTTTCTCTCTCTTTTTCTCAGCCTCTTTATCTTCCATCATTTCGTCTTCTATATCGCTGATTCTCTCTTCTGCCTCATTTATCCTAGCAGTTAGTGCCCCCATTTTTTATTGCACCTCATTAATAGCCTTTTTGATTTCGACTTGGTTAGATTTTAGTTCTTTTATTTCTCCAGAAACAGTTTCTCTAATAACTTCTACGCTTTTTTCAAGCCCAGCTAGCATCTTTGAAGTCATGATTCTGAACTCTAGGTCCGACATCTCACTAATGTCCATATTGAGTAGGTCGCTGGCAGATGGTACTACCTCTTGTTCTTTTTGCTGAGGTGATTTTTTTCGTCTTGTCATTTTGTCCAGAGGAGAACAGATGAGTGAGAGAACAGAATGCTAACAGGCTAACAACATCTCCAGCAAATATACTCTATACAAATCAGAAAAGACCTGGAACCAGGGGACAAGAAAGGGAAAGAAAGAAGAAAGAGAAAAAAAAAGTAAAAGAAAAAGATAAAAACAGAACAAAACAAAACAAAAAACAGAATATGATCAAATATGATCAGGCTAGTGCATAGATCAGTGCCACACACTAGATTTTGGGAGTATTTTGGTTTGTGAGAAGAAAGTGCCTGCTAAAATTTTAAAGCAAGAAAGACTTATATATGTACAAAATAAGGGTTGATACAATGAAGGGATGGAAGATGACTGTAAAGATGAAAATTATAAAAGATTTTATAAAAGGAATTGACAAGATAAGAAGTTGTTTTTAAAAAGAAGAAGATTTAAAAAAAAAGAAAAAAGGAAAAAAAAAGGGAGAGAATGTGATCAGGCAGGAGACTAGAACAAAGCCATACACTAGTGATTTGGGGTATATTTTGATCTGTTAGAAGAAACTGTATCTCAAAATTTTAAAGAGAGAACAACTTATATATATGTGCCAAAAATAAGGGTAACTACTATGAAGGATAAAAATATGACTCTAAAAATGAAAAATAAAAAATGTTTTTTTTAAAAAAGGGATTGATAAGATGTTGGTTGAAAAAGGGAAAAAGAAAAATTCAAAAAAAAAGCAGTTAAAAAAATTAACTTTGAAAAACAAATGCATTATGGTAAAAAAGCCATGAATTCTATGTGCAGTATTCCACTAGCGCTGGAGTTCTTCCGTTCTCCTTGATCGGTAAACTTGGTCTTGGCTTGCTGGCTGTTCGTACTGATCTTCTGGGGGAGGGGCCTGTTGCCATGGTTCCCAAATGTCTTTGCCAGAGGCGGAATTGCCCCGCCCTTGTGAGTCCGGGCTAAGCAAGCTGCTCGGGTTTGCTCTCAGGAGCTTTTGTTCCCTGCAAGCTCTCGGTACAGCTTTGAACGACCAGGGTGAAAATGGTGGCCTCCCAATCTCCGCCCAGAGGAGCTGAGAACTCGGGGCCCCGCTCCTCAGTGCACCCCCAGAGAAAAGCAGTCACTCCCGTGTCCCCGGTCTCCGGCCGCACTCCGTGCTCACCCGGCCTGTGACCGAGCGTTGCTATCTCTGGCACGCGACCCCGTGTGGAGTCTCCAAACCCAACAGATCCCTGCGGTGCGCTCCTGTGCCGCTCCTCCTGGGGGAGGAAGGAGAGTCTCCCCGGATCTGATGCTTGTTGGGTCCCTGCTGGAGGAGCAGTGGCCCGAGTGGGCCACGGATCACAGTTTATAGCAATCCCGAGCTGAGAGCCCGCGCCTCAGCTCCGTCTCTGCAGCCGGCTTCCCCGCTCCGATACCTGGGAGCCCTGCTGCACTCAGGCACCCCCGGTCTTTCCGTGACCCCGAAGGTCCTGAGACCACACTGTCCCGCGAGGGTTCCACCCCCCCGCTTAGCCCCTGGAGCGACGTCCCTCAGCGGAGCCGACTTCTAAAAGGTCCGATTTTGTGCTCGCGGCTGTATCACTTGCCAGAAGCGGCTGACGGAGGCCCCCTCCCCCGCCGTCTCTCCTCCCGAATATGACCCCGGATTCACTTCCCCGCACGTCCTACCTTCCAGTAAGTGGTCGCTTTTCTGTTCAGAGTGTTGTTACTCTTCTTATCTTCGATCTCCTGTTGAGTTCATAGGTGTTCAGAATGGTTTGATCCCTATTCAGCTGAATTCCTGAGACCAGACGAAATCCAGGTCTCCTACTCCTCCGCCATCTTGCTCCGCCCCTTGGAAATCACTTTTTTTTAAAGATGTTTTTATTTATTTGTCAGAGAGAGAGAGAGTGAGTGTGCACACAAGCAGGGGAAGCGGCAGGCAGAGAGAGAAGCAAGCTCCCTGCTGAGCAAGGAGCCTGACCTGGGACTCAATCCCAGGCCACTGGGATCATGACCTGAGCTGAAGGTAGACACTTAACCGACTGAGCCACCCAGGCGTCCCTGGAAAGCACTTTGAAGTCACCCAGACCAACTACTTCCTGGTACTAGTGGGGAAACTGAGGTGCAAAGAAGTTAAATGTCTTATCTGAAATCACCATAATTACTTAATTATATATACAATGTCTCATTCCAAAACAGATTTAAGATACCTTATCTGTGATTTAAAAGACTGTAGGCACAGTACTTCTTCAAGACATCATCACAAACATTATTTGTACAAACTGGGTTTTTGGTAAGAATCAGGTAGCAAGGGTGCAAGGATATGTCTGATGAGTACGGGGGAAAATGTACTATGGGATGGATTAAGTGCTGAGACATAAGCCAACTCTTGAGATGGTCTACACCCTTTTGTGAAAATGCAGCCATCCCACCTCCTCACAACTCACTGTAAGTGCATGCCCCTGGATATGGCCAAGATTTCCATTAGAAAACATCTCTGGTCCCACACTATGCTGGACAAATAAATGATTGAGGGCCTCAGTTTTCTGCGAGAAAACGGCTATGGGGTCATTTTAACTTAAGAATTTTAGGGACACCTAGGAGGCTCAGTTGTTTAAGCCACTGCCTTTGGCTTAGGTCATGATCTCAAGTTCCTGGGATCGAGCTCAGCGGGGAGCCTCCTTCTCCCTCTCCTTCTGCCCCTTACCCCAGCTCTTGTTCTCACACGCTTTAAATAAAATCTTTAAAAAAGAAACAAAAAAAGGAATGTTCAAATTAGTACCAATTCGGCCATAAAATAAAGTATCCACTGAATATCCAATATTATGCAGTTAAATCCTGCAAGATAAACGAATTGCAAAGTTTGCAAATGTGCAAATAAATGAACTGACTTTCTATTTGAAGTGGAGAGCTATAAAACAACTAAAGGTTGGGGGAGATCTACTCCAATGAGATTTTTTATTTTGGAGTGGTCATTTGATGTCATTATCTTCCATTTATTTGTCTGTGGGACAAATAATTGACCTAAGCCTCAGTTTACTCTCTCTGTATAGTTGGCCAGTAATATTACTGATGTTCCAGCGTTGTTGGAACAGATGAGATAATTCATATCAAAGGTTTAGCATAGCTTTCAATAAATGTTAACACCGTATTATGAAAGGGCTATATTAAGGCCAGTCTTCATCCATGACAATAAAATCGAGCAATCAGTATACAGAAGCTTGAGGCGAGGGGCTGGGAACGTATCCAGCTCATGCTAAAACAGTCTAGGCACTGAGCAAGCTCTAGACAAAGTCAAGATGAAAGCTAATTATCTGCATAATGCAGGACATCTGTCATCAGTTCAGCAAAACTGGGATGACAAAGTTGAGTAGGACATCATCCCTGCTTTTGGTGTCCTCCCACGTAGAAGGAAGGTAATAGATTAGTAATGGAGGTTTTCCCTACAAAGGGTTTTCATAATTGAATTAGATATTGACCATAAGGTCAGTGAATTAAGAAACACAATTTACATTACCCTGATTGCCACTGGAACAACAGGCTTGTCCCTGGGGATCCGTCCTTGATGAGGAGAAGGACAGGTAAGAGGAACAGAGCATGAGGACACACAGCAGTGTGTGTGCTTCTTCCTTTCTACACGAGTTCATCCCTGTGGTTCTTTCACTTACTGTGTTATGAATCGTGATGCCAGCAAAGTTGCAAGGTCAAGGCCAAGATGATTGAGGTTTGGAAGGCTCTTGGGTGTGTGGCTTATGAGTCAACTGAGATGTTTGGGTTCATTTTTGTCTTTCTTGATCAAGCAATTTGATATTTTAGCTTGCAATGAAATGCTGTGATTGCTATAAGTCACCTTTATTACTGAAAATCCTGCAGGAGAGCTAACTTTGTTATTGTAAGGCTTGAACACACTAACTGCAACCCCTTTTATCTCTCACCAAATCAATTGGTTTTTAATTCAATTTTGATCAAGTCAATTTTCTTAGGAACCCAATTATCTTTTTATAGCATATCAGACTGTATAAATACTCAGTGTGGGAACGGCTACGGCACTGGAATGCATAAAAGAGGAGGGTAACCCAAAATAATTCTGCCTTGGGGTGTGTGGGCGTGTGAAGGGAGTGTCAGGGGAGGCACTGGAAAAGAGTTGACATTTGAGTCGGAGGCCTGGAATAAGTACCTGCTTCCCTGGCAGATGGGATGGGAAAGGCTATTCCTGGCAAAGGGAAGGGCTTGAATGTACGAAGCCTGGAGAAGTGTAAATGCACGCCAACTACAGGAGATGGGGACTGGCCTGGCTGGTTAGCATCTGCTGGACAAATGTAACTGAATGCATAGCAGGTGCTGTGCTCTGCAAAGGCCACTGGCTGCAAAGAACAGAGATGATGCGGGAGGGCAGGCTGGAGCCAGGAGATGGCTGGGAGGCTTTGTGCTTCTCGCTTTGAGGTTTGTAGTCCTTAAGACAGTGTGGTTTTTTTAAGCAGAGGAATGGTGGCATGAGAACCCAATGCAGAAGAGCAGGACCAGCACTGTAAAAAATGGATGGAAAAGGAGTGGCTGGACGGATATGCAGTAGTCCAGGCTGGTGTAGTTGGGGGGCAGCAGTGACGCGTGATTTGGGGGAGCCCCACTGACATATGCAGGCCTCTTTCCTGCTGCCCGCAGGACCCACTTCCCCAGATTTGCAGCTCTTCTAGCACCTGTTCTAATTTGCAAGGAATTAAAAAAAAAAAAAAAAAACCCCAACCTAGAAAGCTAAATTGGACTCTGGCTCTCTCAGAGCTGAAATTACTTTAGCAAAGATAATGGCTTCTTTTAGTTTGTAGGGTTTTGTCTTCTCTTCTAAATGTTAAAAATAGAAAACAGATTAAAATCCTGAGTATGAATCCTAAAAAGGATTTCTACTCCCTCCCTGTGGGGTGATAAATTTAAAGGGCCATGGGATCTAGAAACTGCCTGAGAGACGCTCTTTTGCTTGATGCGTTCTTTTTTTAGTCAAAGACCTGGCCATGTGCTCTTGTACAGAATTGGTCATCGTCTGTGAAGCAGGTTTATTCTGTTTTGCATAGCAGACCTGCTCCTAATCACTTCTGCTCTTATTTCAGGTTAGGTGGGGGGAGGGGGCAGGGGGTGTGTGGTGAGAAAGGAGAAGAGGGAAGCCTATTTTAGCCTTTGCTTCAAAAATTAACTTGGTTTCCAATGAAGATGTCTCATCTATTAGCTTCATTCCCTTGCGGCATGCCCAGAACTGCAGCATCTCCTTTCCACTCCCTCAAATGCTCCTCTGTCCCAGAATTGCAACCCACTTTGTGCTGCTGTCCTCTCCCAGGATGACCACTCAGGAGCCCCTGGTTGGGGGGCGGGGCTCTAAGTGGGCCTTTAGGCTCACATTGGGTGAGCCAACTAATCCAGCCTGGAAATAATGAAACTCATCTAAAAATCTCTCTTAATCCCTCTTAGCCCTGAAACCATGGATATTAACTGCAGGGTGGGGTGGGGGAGTGGAGGGAGAGGGGGCATCAGAGGCTCTGGGCAATTTAGCCTCAGTGGTTATGTAAATCAGAAAGTGAATCCTAGTACATTCTGTTGCTGGGGGAAGGGGTGGGGGAGAAGGTGGGTGGCTGGCAGCCCTGGTTCCTTGACATCCCCCTGAGAAAGATCACCCTATGCTACAGATGACAAGGTACACCTCAGCATGCTTAAGCCTCCTTCATCCTTCCTGAAATTTCTGATAAAATCAGAAGTTGTCATTGTCTGTTATCTCAGGAAGGCGTTATTTTAAAAATAAGTTGCCACTGACTTAACTTTCCAAAACTCCTCTGCAATATTATTATTCTTTTATTTAAGCCCAGAAACCATTTTTTTAAAAAAATCTATGCCCTTTGGGCCAAGGATTTTTTAGAGTCACAAACAGTCTACTTGGGATTGCAATGAGTCTGTTTTTTCCTACTTGGCACACCACCCTGTCTCTTGTAGTAATTGATCCCGAACTTTCTTTTAGAAAACCAATCTACACCCCCCCACCCAGTACCCTTATTCTCCATCCCTAAGGCAATTTTCAGACCTTCCTTGCTAATAAATCTCAGTTCTGTTTGGGGAACAATGGACACAAAGACTAGCTTCCACAACTTTCCTTCCAGCTAGCGGTGACCATAAGATACAATTCTGGCCAGTGAGATCTACACAGAAGCTTGAGATGGCTTCTCGGCCTTTTGGCTGAGATCAACTGTACACAGAAGCTTGAGGAGGGCTTCTGGGAAGGCTTCTGCCTTTCATGATAAAAGGGGGACAGATCCACTGAAGCAGTCCCTCCACCTTCTTCTTCCCTCAAATGCAGATGTGAGCGGCAACACTCTGTCTATTGGAAAAGGCCAATAAAATCACAGTTCATTGGTCCTTGATTTAATTTCATGCTGGTGACTGCTTGCCTCTGGATATATTATTATATGAGAAAAATAAATTCATGCTTGTTTCAGCCACTGTTAGCCAGGCATTCTGTTCCTTGCCGATGACTGCATCGCTGAGACACTTGAACTTATACTAACAGGAAACCAGCTGCTAAAGCACTGCATTCCCAGAAGGCCAATTCACCCCAAAGTCCATCTCTCCTATGTTGATGGAAAGCATCAAGGAGAACAAAACCCAGGGCAGCTGGACTGGCTAGTCAAGGTGCTCATCCCACTATCAGTGCAGGGAGATTCCCCATCCCCCCTCCAACAGGATACGGTCTAAACCATGGACTAATCACCACTGTTTTCTGTTTCCCTTTGTCAAATGAATGTTTTAATAGCACTTACCCTGTTTTTTTCTTCGCTAGTGTTATTGGGTGGGTGGGGAAAAAATGTCATTTATTCAAAGGCTATAGGACTTGAAGAGCCACACTCAACCTGATGGAGAAGATCAAGCATCATCATGAAAGCCTGGAGGGGCGTCTGGTGGGCTCAGTCAGAAAAGCATGCGACTCTTGATCTCGGGGTTGTGAGTTTGAGCCCCACGTTGAGTAGAGATTACTTAAAAATAAAATCTTTAAAAAAAAAAAAAAAAGAGGGACGCCTGGGTGGCTCAGTCGGTTAGGTGTCTGCCTTTGGTTCAGGTCATGATCTCAGGGTCCTGGGATCGAGTCCAGCATCGGGCTCCTTGCTCAGTGGAGAGCCTGCTTCTCCCTCTGCCGGCTGCTCCCCCTGTTTGTGCTCACTCTCCCTCTGACAAATAAATAAATAAAATCGAAAAAAAGAAAGAAAGTCTGGAAGTACATGGAGACGGTACCCAGACAAAACTTCGGGCTATATCTTTTTAGAGAACGAGATGACGGTGTTTAGTGTTGCACACAGAGCAGCTATATTATGTTTGGCAGGGCACTGTGAAGCTGGGTTTATAGGAAGACTGTTGTATGGGAAGATTATCAGCTAAGAGGTAGACTGTAGTAGGATCCAGGATTTTTGCATTCTCAGATCGCACTGGCCCTTCCTCTGAGAGAGGTACCCAGACTTTTCTTTAGATAACTATTCCTCCACTTCCCGCCAATGCATTTTGGTGGGGCTGGCCATATCCCCAGCTCCAAGGGTGGGCATGTGATAAAAATGTAGACAAATCAGAATATTTATTCTTCTGGCCCCTTTGGCTGCTTTGGGTATGAGCTCATGCCTCGGTGCAGCCTCATGAGAGTCAGCATGGAGAGTTTTGCTGACATTATTAGGAAGGAAGGTAGTTATTGGTTGCCAATTATTACTGATGATCATCTGAGCTCCTGGATCCAGCTGACCTGGACTCTAACCTTGGACTCTTTAGTTATATAAGGTAATAAACTCTCTTTTTTGTCATTTGTATCAGAAAGTACTCTAATTAAAGAATTACCTAGTTTCACTGCCTTATTTTATAGATGGGGAGTACAAAACTTGTGCAGGGTAAATGACTTGCGTAAGGTCACATAGCTCTGCAGTGGAAGAGCCCAGACCAGGATCCACGCCTCTGACTCGTGGACCACGAGCTCTTTTCCTGCCACCAATCAGCAGGTGGACCAGGACTACGGGCATTCACAGGAGGGACAGGCGATTTCCAACTGAGATGAGCAGGAGATACTTCACAGAGGAAAGAGTATGGAAACTAGGAAGGCCTCTGACGTTTTAGATCAGTGGGAAGAAGGGGAAGGCACGCTAGGAGAAGGGGATGGCGTGAGGACATGTGTGGAGATGAGAAAGCCGAAGGAACATTTAGGGAGGAGCAAATACCAGTTTTCCTGGATGAGAGTTTGTATCGGGGAGCTGTTTATTGTCTCAAATGGGAAAGAGTGAGTGAGACCAAAAGGGGAAGAGAAAAAGCAAGAGAAGGGAGAAAGGAGAGGGCAAGGGGAGAGAAGAAAAAAAAAAAGGAAAAAGAAATAAAGTGAAGCAAGGGAAACAAGAGAACTAAATTATATCTAGGCACCTATACCGTGTTCCAAAAACTACATGAAGTCCTTTAGGTCTGGCTTTCCGTTCTCACAAACCTTAAAGGAGTGTTTCTAGTCCCCATCTTACTGACGGTGAGCTGTTACACAGGGGCCCCATGCTAGAAGGCCAGAATGCCAACCCAGACCCCCTGCTCACAAAGCCCCCCTCCTGCATCCCTGGGGGCTTTAGCCACACAGCTCAGGGCAAGGAAATAGCAGTGACATCCCAGTCAATTCTACAAGGACAGAAGCACTGTGAACAGAGTTAGCGCAGGATGGTGACTCAAATCCACTTGATTCACCAGATTTGACCTTTTTAGAAGCCACCAAAGTCCTTGCTTTTAGTCTCAGGAGCATCCATAATTTATTACTTTAACACAGCAACCAGTCTCCCTCTGCCTACGGAAACCGATGCCCTTACCTTCCAAGCAGAAGACACATCTGCTGATAAGGGACTTCCCTGTGATAGGTCTGCAGTTTGGTCTCAGAAGCTGAAAACTGTGTTTTCATTTGAAGCTGTCCTGGGAGAACTCCTGCAAGTGGGACCAGTGCATTTTCTTGGGGTCACTAAGGATCTATACTCTCCTCTCCTTGCTATGGAGGACTGTTACCTCCTGAATGTTTGTGTCTCCCCAAAATTCATTTATGGAAACCTCATCTCCAAGGTGATGATATTTGGAGGAGGGGCCTTTGTGGAGAGGGCCTTAGGTCAGGAGAGTGAAGCCCCCACGAATGAATGATATCAATGCACATATAAAGGGAGTGGCCTTGCCTCTTCCCCCATAGGAGGGCACGGCAAAAAGACAGCCATCTGTGAACTATGAAGCAGCTCTCACGAGAGTCCAAAATCTGCTGGCACCTTGGTCTTGGACTTCCCAGGCCCCAGATCTGTACAAAATAAATTTCTATTGTTTATAAGCCCTCCAGTCTATGCTATTCCTCAGCTCAGACAAAGACGAGAACTAAAGGTTGCCACACAATCTTTGACGTTCCTCCCATTGAGACGTCTTCTTTTTCCTTTACCAACAGAATAAGCAAAGTAAGTGCTGTTGAAGCAGCTTCCAGGCCTGAAGGGATGACATCTCCTACTTTCTGTCTCTGGGAACAAGTACTTTTGGAGCCCTGTGGCTATGACTTCTGCTAGAGAGGCCACGGGAGAGGTCCTAGGACGACATGGGAAGACAGGAATCCAGCTGTGTCCACCAGGCCCCAGACGTGTGAGCGAAGCCTTCTTGGACCCTCCAGGCCAAACCATGCACCAGCTCAATGCCACGTGTAGCAGCACTGCCCAGCTGAGGCTCACCCAAATTTCCCCCATAAATCGCGAACATAACAAAACGATTAAGTAATTGTTATTTAAGCCGTTTGGGGGTTTGGCTACATAGCAGTTGGCAACCCGACGAGAACATCACCAGGCAACAAAGGCTTGCATGGAGAGAGGGGTGGAGAGGGGGCTTCTGAGGAGGGTCCTCCTTTGAGAGGAGGATGTCAACAAGGTTCCACTCCTCCTTGAAATAGTCACGGAACCAAAAGGCTATAAGAAAGGTGTAATTAGAGGCCTCTCCCCCTCCCACCCAGCAATACAGAGTAATTTGGAGAGCAGGAAGCTAACTGCAGGTGTCCTGGAAATGAGCATGTCAGCACGTGGGTTGCGTGAACCTCTTCTGTCATTTTGAAAAGGCCTTCTCACCTAGTGCCAAAAGAGTGGCTGGCGGGGACACCACGCTGAGGCTTCTGCCATCCTATGGGTTGAGCCCTTAATTGCCCATCTGAAAAACAGGGTGCATACGCCCTGGAGCCACTGGAACCTGCGGCAAGGATGCTTAGGGGTTGACGAGAGAAGGTTCTGAGAGAACTGGACGAAGCGTGGCATACACAAGAAGAGAAACCCTCTGCCCCAAGAAGATGTGGATTTTGATGTACAAGGTGCTCTGGAATCCTGGACAAATGTGACAAAGGAATATTCTTCCTACAAGGTTGTTAAAATATATAATTATTCCTTCCTTCCTTCCACAGATAAGTGCTGAGCCAGGACAGGGACTTAGTAGCTCCCAAGCCCTTATTATTATTATTGTTATTGTAAGGATTCCTGATATAAATACAGGCTAAAATAAGTTTGGATGAAATGATAGTCTACTTCAAATTTGCTTCAAAATAATCCTGGGATAGAGGAATATAGATGCTGTAAGATTTGCCACGAACTGACTAGTTAGTCTGACCAGGAGATGGATACGTGGGCCTTCAGTAAACTCTCTCTACTTGTGCATATGTTTGCAATTTTCCATATTAAAATGAACATCAAAGCTCCGAGCAAGGTGCGCGTGGTTCCTACGTGCCACCTGGAAGGGACAGGAGACTTCCGAGTGGTGGTCAAAATGGGTCCCAGCCCCCGCCCCCACACTTATCTAAGTGTCCACCCTGGGCCGCTCAAACCAATTCTCCACGGGAAGCTGGAGTGGGGTCTTCAGACGACACATACAATCGTACCCCCACTCTTCACCTAGGAAAGACCAAGGTCAAAGACCTTTCCAAGGCTGTGAAAGCCCCGTCCCTCCTGGCTCTGCAGCCTGCTGTCTCGCCTTCCCCTCCTACCCTCTGTACTCCAGCCAAAGCTAGTACTAGCTTCTTAAAAACTCTTCAGCTTGTCACCCTCCCTCCTGCCTCAGGACACTTGCTCATACCATTTCCTCTTGGGGAATGATCTCTCACCCTCCCTCACTCCCTTCACGCAATTAACTCCCTCTTCTTCCATTTATGGATCAGAGGTCAATTCTTTGGGGTGGTAAGCAGAACCATGCCCTCCCTCCCCGCCCAGATGTCCATGTTCTGATCTCCTGACCCTAGGACTGTGTCACCTTCCATCACAAAAAGGACTTTGCAGATCTGACTGAGGTATAGATCTTTTGATGGGGAGATAGATGATCCTGGATTATCTGGGGAGGCCTAAAGTAATCACAAGGGTCCTTTTTAAAATGCAGCGAGGAGAGTCAGAGTCAGGTGAGAGGAGACCATGGAAGCCGCCCAGGTCAGAGCGATGCAAATGCTGGGTTTGAAGATGGAAGGGGCCGTGAGCCAAGGAACACAGGTGGCCTCTAGATGCTGCAAAGGCACAGCCCACTTTCTCCCCTAGGGCCTTCAGAAGGAACACAGCCATTTGGACAGCTTGATTTTAGCCCAGGGAGGCCCATTTGGAGCCTCCGACTTCTGGAACTATGAGAGAATACATGTGTGTTGTTTTAAGTTACTAAGTTGGTGTTGATTTATTACAGCAGCAATAGGAAATTAATGCAGTTGAGGCAACCTTCTCTGACCCCAACTCCTGCCCCTACTGCTACATCAGGCTCCCCTCTCACACAGTCATGCCTCACTGCTGCTTGTAGGTATTTCCTTGAGGGATTTTTGTGTGGTATCTTTTAACCCCACTAGACTGCGAGCTTTCGGAGGCAAAGACCCTGGTGGTGTGTTCACCCTTGAGTGTCCAGAGCAAAGCCCTTGCTCCATCAAGGGAGGCTGGGGGCTGGCTGTGACCAGCCTCAATGACGGGCCAGCTGAGCCCCAGGCCCCAGCTCCGGCCGTTGCGCTTTTCTTGTGTTTCTTCAAGTTTTGGTCCCACGGGCACCCAATCCTCCCAGGCTGAAGTCGTGTTGGTCTCTCCTCCTCCGCGACCCCTAGGCTTTCCACATCCTATTCCTGTGGCTAGGGCCACAATCCTAAGAGGCTTTGGGGTCATATCCCCAGCCTGGTTTGGGTTATGGCTTTGTCACTTACAAGCTGTGTGACCTTGGACAAAATTTTTTACCCTTTGGAGCCTCAGTCCCTTCATCTATATAATGGGGACACAATACCTCTTGTGTGGATTAAATAAGAAAACAGAAGTAAAGTATCTAGCACAGAACCTGAGCAGAACTAAACCAGGGTGTCAGTTCCTCCCCCTTTTCCTGTTGCTGGGCTCTGCTCATCCACAAGGACTATCGTCTGCTGCCCATGGTGGTCATTTCTGATGACTCCCATCTTCCCCACTTGCCCCAGTCGCCTGTCTAATCCAACCACAGCCTTCTCTTAGTCCTCCAGGACTGAGGCCCTGCCGGAGGCCTGGCACCAAAAACAATTTCCATGATGTGGGGAACCAAAAACAATTTCCAGTATTAAATTCTAAGGCCCCAAGCTAAGTGAGCCCTAGACCAAAGGGTCTCCTAGCCCCTCAGGCTCACTTCCCAGGCACATGCACTCACTGGTTTGCTTTTGTTCAAAATGTCCCTTGAAACAATAGGTTGGAGAAGAGGGACAGCCTTCCTAAAGTGACTGGTATTTTGATATTGGGCCCTAGGGCCCCAGCGTCAGCCCTACATCCATGTCAGTTCTCATCTGTCCTTGAACACACTCAGCCACATCAGCTGCCTTTGACTTGTGGGATCAGAAACAACGGGGATATAGAAGTCCCTGAGGATACTCCCACCTACTGAGGAGAGGCAGCATCTGATTAAGCAAAGAGTGTGGACCTAGGAGTCAGGACAGGATCCAAAGGCTGAAGCGGAAGAGAGTCTGTCAATACGTTTTTCAGTTGGGGACGTGAGGCCTGTGGAGAAGAGATAGGATCCAGCTGGTTACTAGGAAACACTATGTCACCGATCTCCCAGGGCAGGGCTATATTCTGTCGCAACTCTTTAGGCTTCTCTACAAATGTAGGAAAGTGTTGGCTTACAAGAGTGAATTCCTAGGTGAAGCTGCCTTCAGGCATGGTTGGATCCAGGAGTTCAATTTATGTTCTAAATCTCTTATCACTCGGTATATTGACTCTGCCATCTCTTTTTCTCTTTGTACAGAGGCCTCATCCTCTCTTGCCTTGAATGGAACATTTCCCCAGAGCTCTTTGGGGCATGGCCCAAAGATAGCTCTTCCTGGAGGCCTCTTCACCTGGGGAGGCTGTTGCCCCATGAGGCCCGGGGAGGTTGTGTTTCCCAAGAAGATCCTGGGATGGAGGAGGGTGATGGTACAAGCAGGAGAGAGGATATATCAAATTACTTTTCTCCACATTCTTAGCATAAGGTTGCTAGTGTTATTTTTAAAAACAGGACCATGTATTTCACTGTTTTTAAAATCAATTACATAAAAGGGGGCACCTGGGTGGCTCAGTTGATTAAGCAGCTGCCCTTGGCTCAGGTCATGATCTCAGGGTCCTGGGATCGAGCCCCATATTGGGCTCCCTGCTCAGCGGGGAGCCTGCTTCTCCCTCTCCCTCTGCTCCCTCCTCTTGTGCTCTCTCTCGCTCTCTCACTCTCTCCAATAATTAAAATCTTTAAAAAATCAGTTACTTAAAAGTATTGCATGTACTGATTTTTTAAAGAATCAAATAGTATAGGATGATATAAGAGAGAAATGAAAATTCTCTTCCCCTTGCCACTTAATTCCCTATCTTCACTCCCTAGAGATGACACTGTTAACAGTTTCCCACTTATTTTGCCAGAAAATTTTCTACAAATAAATGTATGTCTATTTTTTAAAAAAATACCAATGGGATCATACTATATATATTAGCCCCAATTTAACTATGTTTAAGCCATTGTTTGCTAAACTTATCTGCATAGAAAATTTTTATTAACATCTCTATTAACATCTAAAAAGCAGTTTGGAAAGCACCAAACTTATTTATTAAACAAACAACATCTACTCTGTGCTAGATGGTAGAAAATAAATAGGATATTTGTTCCTATTCATAGATTTGCTACGTACTAGGGGAATCAGAAGTAAATACATGGAGACTATACAATGTAATATGTTATAATATAAATATACACTATGGACAAGATTCTAGAGATTGACTGGCTCTGCCTGGAGGGAAAGCAAGAGGCTTCAAGGAGGAGAGGCCATTCGTCATTGGGTCCTAAAGGATGAATAGGAGTTCAACCAGCTGGCCACCAGGGTGGGCATTCTAGGAAGAGGGAGCTTGTGCAAGAGGATAGAGTCCAATGTGGTTTCAGAATAAGAGCCTGGGGAGATGAGGCAGGGTATGAACTCAGAAAGAAAGTCTGAGGTCAAGGGTTGAGACACCTGCAGGAATTTGGGCTTTAGCAAGCCTTGGATGATATAAAGTCACTGGTTCCCCCCCGCCGCCCCCGCAAGTATAGAAGACATGACTGGATTTGTATTTTAGAAAGACTAACCAGGCCCCAGTATGGAAGCTGGATTGGAGGTGGGGTGAGCCCAGGGACAGGGAGAGCAGTTGGAAGGCCATCGTAATGGTCTAGGCCTGAAAAGGTAATACTGTTTAACCAAGGCGTTGCTAATGGAGGGGAACAGGCTGGGACATGTGAGGAGCCTGTTATAATGTTCAATCAGTAGAACTTGGCAACTGACTTGAAATGGGATTTCTGACAGTAACCAGTGAAGGATGGCTCCATTAGCAGAGGCTCAGGAGCTCTGGTTCTCTGCTGACCTTCTGCTTCTCTCGGCTGCTGGGGGAGTCTCCTGGATGATGAGTCCCATGAAGGCAAGTACCATTCCTTTCTCATCTTTGTAGATCTTCCACATTAGCCAAGGCAGGACACATGTACAGAGTTGCTGTTTAGAATTTGCTTAATAAATGGCGGGCCATGGCATCCTTCTTTGCTAACAGGAAGAACAAATGGACAAGGATGGCACGGCTGCAATGAACTGTTGCTTCTGCCATCAATGCTGGGTGTGATCTGGCCCTGGCCTCCCTCGCTGACATCATCTCCTACTGACACCCTCCTTGATGAACACATTCCAGCCAGTCTCTTGCTCTTCTTCAACCATCAAATTTATTCCCTCATCAAAGCCTTTGAAATTACTGTTCCCTCACATCCTTCCCTTAATATTTTCAAAGAGCTTGCTCCTTCACTTAATTAAGTTCTTCAGTGAAGCCTTTTCTGGCTCTAAAATAGCTCCTCAAACCTGCCACAACTCTATCCCCTTAACACACTCTATTTTATCCATAGCACTAATCACTCTGGAGAGTCTATCTTATATTAATATATAATTATATAATATATTGACCATAATTAACATGTTATAAATTATATATATTGTGTATATTACCTATATCATAGAATACATATTTTGTATTGATACAATGTACTATATATTGATAATATATTAATATCTTATGTCACTCTCACTAGTTTATGAGCCCCATGAGAACAAGGACCTCACAACTCTTATCCCCTCCTGTATTTCCAGGGCTGGACCAGAACCTGGGGCACAGAAGGAGCTCAATAAAACCGTTGACTGACAAGTGAGAGAAGAGATTGACCTCTTGGAGATGGTGGTTTCAAAGACTCCTTTCAAGAGTCTTTTCCCTTTATTTTTTTCATGCTTCCCCCAGTGCCTTGCACCCGGGAGGTCTTCGTATATTTCTAAAGTTGACTGAAGGCTAAATTCTGGGTATTAAATTTTTTAATAAAATGTATAAGTTTGTTTTAGATCACTGCATGGCTTTTGCTGGATTTTATTTTTATTCCCAAATAGTATCCTCTTGACTCTGTATGAAGTGCCTTAAGAATTTATTCAAGAGAGCCTGGTTGAGCTGCCTTGCATTCCTGCCTGCGTCGTTGGCCTGGGAGCCCCTGGGTGGGGGCTGAGGAAGGTGGGCTGTCTGCCTGGACTTAGCACTGTTTGCTGGCTGTTAGTCTAGGCCTCAAACAGCTGCAGCCGGGTGTTTGTCTTAAAATTCATGCCCATGTCAACACTGTTGCCATCCTCCTCAAACTCTCATTACCATTTTCATGATCTTCCCTTCTCTGTATCAACATTTGACCTTTTCTGACCTATATCAGTCTGCAGATCTACCCTGAGGGTTGTAGACTGGCTTATCATTCAGCTGACTCCCAATTTTGTCAAACTTCAGGCAAGAGCTTGGCAGCAATCCTTGTACAATTTCTCTATTAAACAGATTTCATTTGGAGTAAAGGCACCAAGAGATCACAATGTGGACTTTGGGGTCAGCCAGACTTGAATGGGAATCCTGACTCCACTTTCTAACTGTGTGAGTTTGGCCAAATCTAATGTCCTCTCTCATTTCGGTTCTTGTCAAATGTAATTTTTAAAAGCATGATTCTTATACAAGGATACAGTGAACATATGTACAAGATTTATTTAACCCATTGTGATAGTTAATTTTATGCATCAACTCAACTGGATCGTGGGACACCCAGATAGCTGTTTAAACATTATTTTGGGGTGTGTCTGTGAGAAGTTTCTCGGAGAGATTACCATTTGAATCAGTAGACTGAATAAAGCAGACTGGCCTCCCCAATGTAGGTGGGCCTCCTTCAATCCGTTGAGGGCTTGAATAGAATAAAACGGTAGAGGAAGAGATTTGTTCTTTCTCTGCCTGTCTAAGCTGACACATGGATCTTCTCCTGCCCTCAGCACTCCTGGTTCTCAGGCCTTCAAACTGCACCATCAGCTTCCTTGAGTCTCCAGCTCGCAGATGATAGACCGTAGGAATTCTCAGTCTCCATAGTCACATGAGCCAGTTCCTCATAACAAATTTTATTCTCTCTCTCTCTCTCTCTCTATATATATATGTATACTATTGGTTCTGTCTCTCTGGAGAACTCTGACTAATACACTCATTAAGGAGGGAATCTGCAGGATGGTGAAGCTGGCTCAAAGAGCATTCAAAACAGGTATTTATTCAAGATATTTGGAAACACACTTAGTCTGTCAGGAAAGGAATGCTGACGTAAAACTGCTATGTTAGATATAAAAATGTTGAATATTTTACAGAGAAACATATCTAATCTTTGGGGCTATCTTTTCTACTGGAATAAGAAATACAGGAATAATTTGCATCTCTACTGAACAAAACATTTGCAGCTTATCAATCTTTCTCAAGCGAAGATAGAACTTTGGACAGTACAGACTCTAATTAATAGTAAATAGTAAATGAAACAAAGATACATTTTCCTAGAGTTAGATAATCCTTGGGAGTAGATGCTAGACAATGCCCCAGTATGACATTAAAGGACATGCAACAGGGGGTGCCTGGGTCGCTCAGTCAGTTAGGTATCTGTCTTCAGCTCAGGTTGTGATCCTGGGGTCCTGGGATCGAGCCCCATGTGCGGCTCCCTGCTCAGCTGGGAGGCTGCTTCTCCCACTCCCTCTGCCCCTCCCCCTGGTCATGCTCTCTCTTTCTCTCAATAATAAAATCTTAAAAAAAAAAGACATGCAATATTCTTTGTCTTTTTCCACATTTTGAATCATTTTAAGTTTCCTAATATAAAATAGGGTACTCTGAGATACATTTCATAGTATACTGAGCCACATATGAGGCCCTTCTGGGTCAACTGGACTGATGGCTTACAAAGCCACTGCCAGTTATTAATTCCTTATTATGTATTAATAGCATCATGGGGCAGAGAGGTGTCCCTCTTCCAAACCTTTGAGGTTCTGAAGACCCCACCCTCTCCCCTTTGTTGCTCCAGCCCTAGGGGTTAGTAGCTTCTCCCTGCCATTACTAACCGCTCTAAGTTACTTCAGTGGTCCATTTTAGCTTTATCCTTCCTTTGCCCTCTGCTTAATAAATTCACAATATTCTCTGTTAAAATAACTAGTATGGTTTCTATTTTCCTGACCCAACCCTGTTACAGGGAGAGCAGAAACATGTATTTCCTTCATTTCCTGGTGACAAGGAAATGTCCTATTAAAAACCTGATGACTCCTAAAATTACATTAATTATTACATTCAGAACTGTTAATTTTTCTACTTCTGGAAAGCCTTTGTTGATTTTCCTATAAACAACACACTCTCAAAGCACTTTGCATATATTATCTCATTTAATCCTCAAAGCAATCCTACAAGCTATTTATTACTCTTATTCTCACTCTAAAGATGGAGAAACTGAAGTCCAGAGAGGCCAGGTAGGCCCCACCAAGATCCCACTAGCAAATGTGTGAGTGGGGGATTCAAACCCAGGCTGTCTGAAGACACTCTCCTTCATAAATTATGATATGTGACTCATAGATTCTATTTCTGTTGTGACAGTGTAAAAAGGGCAAACTCCTCATCAAGATAAAAAAACAACAAAAACAAAGAAAACCTATAAGCAGTGGAGACATTTGACAAGAATCACTGGGGACTCAGAGACAGAAGACACAATGTTGTCACAAGCAGTGATTGTTCAGGACCACGGACAGTGGCTGCGGTGTTTTCCCCATATGGCCATGCCCATGCACCCACTTGGCAATGCAAACACATTTCTTGCTGTGCAGTCTGCTGTGTATCACTCTGTAGGTTGTATCCTGCATAGGAGTGCCTGGCTAAGGGGATGAGGGTGGGCGCTGATTAAGAGAGTGCCTTGAAAGCATGAGAATGTTAGATATTTGAGGAGAAATGAGAATAAAGAAGAGAGGAGGTTGCTTAGTGAAAGCAACCTCCTCAAATGTGATGATTTTGCCTAAGGCTGGCCCCAACCTTAGCTTTGAGACAGCAAAGGGAGACAAGACTTGGATTCAAAAGACCTGGTGAACTGCACACATTTTTTAAAAATAAATGCTTATTAATCTTAAAAAAAAAAAACAACTCAGCAATCTAGGAAGAGAAGATTAACTTCCTTAATCTGATAAAGGGCATCTACTAAAAAAAAAAAAAAAGACGGGTTAAATTCTAATCATTAGACTTTGAACTTGAAGGCAGAAGTTGCATTTAATTCATTTTTTACTTTTTAGCTCTGAGCACAACATGAAAGGTGATTGTGTATTAAACCAAACTACAGATTCTATTAAATCTTAGGCCAATCCTTCTAGAAAGGTCTAAGATTGTCTCCCCACCTACAAAATAGGGTCCTGTTTATTAATAGAGTTATTGTGAGGATCAAATGAAATAGCTGTTGTATAGTTTTAATGGTACAAATGACGGGCCCTGTTTTTCTTTATGCAGGGTAGAATATAATGTGGAATCCATTGGAAAGCATTTTGGGAAATGGTAGCAGATTTAAAAGGCTGCCACTACAAATGCCGTATGAAAACCAGAATTCTATACTGAAAGAGAAAGATTCATGAGATATTTTTGTTATTAAAATGGTGTAAACACATTCCACTTCAAAAAATCTTTGTTCAACTTAGTAAATGCAACCTCTACACCTTCTGAAGGGAAGTTTTCTCCTCTTAATTTTTTATTGGTTTGAAAAGTCATTATTTGACCCTTTGTTAAGGTCCAGGATTCAAAACAAACCTACCAGGCAAACTCCACCAGGAGATGTAACCTCTTGCTCTCCAAATCCAGACCAAAATGTTAACAAGTTGCAGAAATTATTTCAAAACCATGTAGTAATGATAAGACCATGGCACGTGGTAAGAAAGTGAGGGAGACAAGAGGAGGAAAGGGAGAGAGACAGGAAAAAGACCAAAGCTTCCCGAGCCCAAGCAAATTTAGAAGCTTTTCCATATCAGGACACCTGCTGTTTAAGACTAAAATATCCACTTTGAGGCTTTGAATAGATGAGCACCAAAGGGACACCATTGATGTCATTCTGGAAAACACTGATCCATTAGGGTGATTTTTCACAACATTCTCTCCAAAGATGTAAATGTTATGTTTCAAATGAGGAAGGGAACAACACCAGTCCAAGTCACACTTCCCCAGCTATTCTTTTTACAGCATAAATTAATGATCTCACGGCTTGCACTGACAGATACTCAGAGGTGTTTAATCAGCTGTCTCTGACAAAACATGGCATTTTTAAGGCTGGCACATTTACAAATAAAGAAAAAACAGCCTGTAATCCCTCATAAAGTGGAGCCATGGTTCAGCTCCATTTGATGAAATGACATTATCTTGAGCACTTGCTCATGAATGCATAAACAGGGCACAGCTTGGGAAGTTCAGGTACGTGCACAGCATAAATATTGCACGGGATACATTAGCCAGGGCCCACAAGGAAGAACATCTCAACCTTCCTATCCCAGGTAAAATGAGCAAGGGGAAAATGGTACAGCCAAATCAAGAGATCACCTATTACCTTCCAATGAGTTTGGGTCATGCTGAGAAAAAGCCTTCACCCCCACAGAGGAAGCAGGGGTGAGAGAATGGAGGTAACAGAGATAGACATTCTCTTGAGCAGGGGACAATCTGTGCATGCAAGAGACAGATAATTATTATCTGCCCTGATTGCTGCCTCATTGGAAGCAAAAGGATGAAAGTGTTCAAGTGTACAACGTCTCCCAGAGTTGGGCCTGGACATTGTTGGTAGTCTATGCACAGATGCAACAATTACTGAATGCTCACTACATGCTGGGACTGTGGATACAAAGGCAATGAAGATACTCCTGCTGTTGAGGAGCTCACAGTCTCAACAGGGAAAAACATAGTCAGGGCTCTTAGTGGCAACGAAATCTGGCTAAGTTAAGCAGAAAAGGAATTTATTAAAAGAATAGTGAGAGGCTTAAAGACTGGGACAGAGCATAGGACTAAAGCTTGAAAGCATGCCCCAGCTTGCACTGCTGGTACCACCAACACAGGACCCCAGTTGTGGCCACTGGAACAGCTGCCACTACTGTAGCCATCCTCACAGCATGGGGTCCCCACCTCTCTGTAATATAAATTTCTGGGTCAAGCCGAGAGAAGGGTATATACTGGAGGAGACTAGTCAGGAGCCCTCACTTTAGTGAAAGGAAGATGGGGTGAATGTCTACCTGGCATTTTCTGATTCTGTAGTAGGAATTAGAGCTTATAGGAAATGGGGGATGCACCAAGGATCAGAAGAGGGTTCAGATGCTACGTGGCCAAAAGGAAATACAAATGTCCACTACAGATCAATAAAATATATATTTCACATTATGGAAAGTGCTCAATAGAGGCACACAGAGGAAGTTTTAGGAGTCCTAAGTAGGGAGGAAGAGAACTTGGCCAACTAGTGCTGGAGGGAATGATGCAGAGTCTGGATGAGGAGTAATAGTAACCCAATGAATACAGGAGAACAGGCACTGTAAACAGAGAAGAACACAGGCAGTTCAGTTTCCACACTAGAGAGGGTACAGTGGAGATAGAGGAGCTAGAGCCTTACAAAGGAGTGCAGGGAGGACCTTGCATGCCATGATGGAAGCTTAAAGATATGGTACAAATTTGTACTCTAGAAGGACAATTTTGGCAGCAACATGGAAAGGGGAGCAAGGCAAGCAAACTTAAAGGCAGGAAGGCCAGTAGGGTATTGCTGCAATTGCTAAGTGTGGGATAATAAAGGCCTGAGCTAGAGCAGAAAGGACTGGGTAGATTTGGAGAATATCTGTGAAGCCAAAGGAGCAAGAATTAATTTTTGAGTAGTCGTGGAGGGTGAGGGAAGATCCATGATAACTTTTAAGTCCAGGGTGGGTGACCGGGAAGGTTGTGGTGTCACTAGCCAACAGAGAGAAGAAGTAGAGGAAGAAGAGACAGTTTCATAAAGGAGAAAGAGGTTCAGTTTTGGACAGATTGAGTGGGAGCTGTCCACGGGATGTCCAAGATGTCAAGTCAGCAGTTGGATACATAAGTCAGAGTTCAGGAAAAAGATTAGAGTGAAAGTCTGATTTGAGAGGTCATCCTGGTGGTCAAGATTAAAAGAGGACCATTGGCTTGTCCAAGTCAAGCATGTAGAGGAAGAAGGACAAGAACAGAATCCTTGAGCACAACACCCATGTTTAAAGAGTGGACAATGCAGTCCAGGAAGGAGCCAGAACATAAGCTGGAGAGGTGGGCCATTCCAATGATGTGTGGTCCTAAGTGTTAGCTATCGCTGAGAGAACAAGCAGAAACTGGACGGGAAAACCCCTCTTTGGGTTTAAAACTGTGGAGGCAATGGGTAACTCCAGCAACAGCAGTTTCAGCAGAATGGCGAAAATGAAAGCCAGATTTCAGGGGGCTGTGGAGGAAATGACAAGTAAGGAAGTAAAGACAGTAAGCATCAACTACCTTGTAAGAATCTTTGTCAAGAAGCAATGGGGAGAGAGAGAAGATTATTGGTAGAAGGGATAAGAGGGTCACAGAAGGTTTTCCTGGAGGTGTGAGCAATGTGATGGACAGAAGGTGCAGGTTGAAGGAACATAGCTAATAGAAAGAGAACATGTAGAGATTTAGAAAAGAGAGGAGAGACTTGCTGAAGCAAAGCCTTTGGGTAAATGGAGAAGCACATTGGGGAGGGGGTGGGAATTAACCTTGGCAAATAGAGATGCAACTCAACATCTGACACTGGTGAGGAGGCAATCAAGGGTACAGATAAATGAGTAGATGAGTAGGTAATAAGGCTAAGCCGCTATAACAAAGAGACCCCAGAATTTAGTGGCTCAAATAAGACAGCATTTTATTTTTCTCTCATGCAATGGTCCAGGAAGAGTAGGCAGACTCTGCATCACAAAATCACCCAGAGACCCAGGCCAGCAAGGTAACCTGCCATCCTCAACATGTGGCTCCCAAGGCTATTCCCAGCCCATGGGAAGAAAATGGATGAGCAAGTCTAGGGTGAGATCTTTAAGAAAACAACTCACACACATTGCTTTTGCTCAACACCTATTACAGAGAACTTAGTCACACGGTTGCCCTTACCTGCAAAGAAGCTGGGAAATGTGGTCTCTAGCTGCACAGCCAAGCGCCCAGAAAAACATGGAAAATAGATCTAGGGGGATGACAGTAGAGGAGGAGAGAACAGGGATGGACAGGTGATTTGAAGGGAATGGGGAAGGTATGGCATAGCCGGTGAGGGAGACAGAAGGACAACTAACAGACTGTTGAGTGATCCTAACGTTCCACTTGGCTGGTGTGGTGCCATGTGGGGGTGTCCATCTGTGTCAGTACAGCTTTGGCAGAGGCCAGATGGCAGCACTGATTCAGATGTGGAGTTTGATAGCAAGGAATAGATTTCAATTCTATAGAATCCCAGCAGGAAGTAGAATTAAAGGTCAATGCAGCATTGAGACTTCCTAACAGACTGTACAATGGGCATGTATCATGCCTATTGTATTAGTGTATGTCCAGTGCGGATAAATGGTGTATAGGCTAGTGTTTTAAGGCTAAAGGGAGAAGCATGCAGGGCTAGGGATGGGTATGAGAAAATAGAGTAATCAAGCTATTAGGGATTTCTTGGAGGTCAAAATGTATACGTATTTAGGTTCTAAGAAGGGGAAGGACAAAAGACTGTGTTCAGAGTGAGGGATTCTGAGTTTTAGACTTTGGAAGCAGTTCAAGAAATAACAAGGTCTGGGGGAGAGAAAGGGGAGAGTGGCTTAAGTAGAGGGAGATGGAGGTTATTAAGATTTGAGGCCAGGGTGTTAGGTGGTTAATGGCATTCAGGATGATGGCATCTGGTAGAAAGGAAGAGCAAGATCGAGGTGCCAAGAGACTGAAGAACTGGAGGAGTGGCCAGGAAGCCTGGACAAATGGGTGGGGGAGGTGTGAGTTTCAGGGGAGGGAGGCAGAAGCTTCCACAAGGGCAGAAGCAACAATGCGGCATAGAACCCACACCTAACGGAATGCTGAGCCCAACTTCAGGACGTGAGCTGTGCGAGAAAGGACTCCTGTATAGTAGATGGCTATAGGGGAAGGAGGGTCCTTGGAAAAAGCCTGTTGTAACTAAGGCACAAGACATGGAAGTTGAGGATGCCAGGGAAGTGTGATGTTTACCATGGACAATAGCAAAGTGTAAAGATCAGTGACAATGAGGGTGCAGGGACAGGGACTATAGAAGGACGTGGGGGAAACCGCACTAAGGAGCCAGGATGGCCGAGAGGAGACAGGGCTAACAGGGATGCAGAGCATGGTTGGATTAGCTGCTCAAGGTTCCCAGTGGGACTCTCGTAGCTGCCTAAGGCAGTAGTGGCTGCTGAAAAGTACTCTAGGGCACTTGCAGGTTCAGTGAGGAAAGTACTGTAGTTGATGAACAATGTCGGTTTTGCATATAAACAGGGAGGTGAAACAACGGAAGACGTGAAGATGAGCAAGCTATTCAAAGCAAGCAGTGTTGGAAGAATGGCCATACCTCTTGGTCTAGAGGCACCCCCTGAGATCTCCCCCACCCTCCACATCCTCTGTTTCTATAACTTCTGCCCCTGTCCCCCACTCCAGGGGTGCACTGTGTCCTATCTCAGGCACATTTGTAAACCACACTAAACAGATTCGTAAACCTCTCCCTGTCTTCTCTTAGCAGAACTAGGTTGAACTAAAATAGCAACTAGAATCTTAAAAAAAAAGAGAAAATACTCATATTACAGATTTAGCCAGATAGCTATTGCATGAATGAATTAATCCTTTTCAGACACTCCCTGCCCCTCTTTGAGTGATTGCTGCAGCATTATTTTACCCCTTTCCCTCAGAGATGAAATTATTTCTACCTTTACTTTATCAATCAAAAGGGAAGTTCTGCCCTCACGCATCAGAGCACTTCTATATATGTACTCACATTGATTTACATGTGAACCCAGCCTTGCTGTCCTTCTTGCCTCTGGTTACAGAGAAGGGGGACTTCTTTTGTCCTTGAATTTACCCCTCTGCCTAAACTCTTGATTCATCCCCTTTGTATTCTAAATTCCCTGACCCTTGTTCTCTGTGCTACTGAGGAAGACAGGAAATATAAGAGGCTGAGAGTGGGGGAAAAATTGAGTTCAATTTGGAGTCCTTGAGTTTGAGGTGTTTATGGGTCAACTATGTAGAGATGTCCACTAGGTAGCTGACTATCCTGGAGTTTAGGAGGGAGGTCATATAGTGGTCTTCTGGTAAAGCTGCTCTCTGAAGGAAAAAAACCCCCACAATATGTAGCATTTGCCAATTTCTGTGGTGTAAATTCAGCTACCATGGCTGATTTTCAGGTCACCAATGGCTTAAAAGCCAGTTTGCAAATTTCCTAAATATTAACAATCAATCCTTGTAAGTACATCCAAGCCAGCTCCAGCACCCCACTGGAAGTTGAGATTAGAGATAGAGATTTTAGAGACAAAGATGGCCAATAAAACCCTGAAGTATTTAAAATGGAAAGCACATGGCATAAATGATGAGGAAGGTCAAAGCCCCAATCCCATAATATCCAGCACTTGCCTTCACCTTCCTGGGGCAAAGAACCACCTCCACATCAAAAGAATGAAAACAGCTGCATGGGATCCTATATTCAGTATGCAGAACCCCTATCGGTTCATTGGGAAAAAATAATTTAATCTCTAAGAATGAATGTTCTAAAAGCCAATATCAAACAAGGTAACAGCCACCTGCAGAAGATGCCCCACCTCAAGGCACAGTCTATAAATGCACTGCCCTGGAGGCCTGAAAACCATCAGTCCAAGTGGGGCAGCCTGGGAGAGTTCTCAGGACCTACATATCGTTGGAGCAGGATGACACTCAACAGGTAGACAGCACCTGGGCAGGCTGAAGGAAGGATGCTTTCATGGAAGGACAGTGTCTCCATAAGGTCTAACACTAAGCAGTAAGGAAAGGGCATTAGCCAGTCTGTCCACCACTGGCTGGTCAGCACCCATATCCCGATATCCCTGCAATGGAGTTGGTAGCTTTGAGCTATAAAGTGGCTTTTCATCATTCCCCTTAAAGACCTGCTGATCCTCTGTGCATGGATTGCACACCCATTGAGCTCCTATACAGATTTACAGGATTCCCTGCCGTGGTAACGATGCTGCAGGACTTGAATATTCTATACTATCTGGCAGACATATTTCCTATCTTCAGCACTCCAGTTTGTCAATTGGTCAGCATCTTATGAGTTAGGTGAAATCAATCCTGCCTGAATTTAATACACTCTGGATTAACTACCACTATCATCATTATGACTTCTATCTTAGCTCAGCATTGTCTAGCACAGGCAGTCCCAGGCACTGGGCAAGCACTTGGCATACATGATCTCAATTTTTCCTTAGGACAGTCTCACCAGGTATGAATTGCTAACCCCATTTACAGACTAGGAAAGTGAGGCTCGGAGACTTTAAGTAACTTGGATTCCCTGAAAATGCAAACCTGAGGGTAAGACCCTGGGTCATGAGACTCTACCAAGGTCAACCCAAGACCTTGCCAGAGCAGCCAGCAAAGCTAAAGCTCCTGCCCCTTCATACCACATTTTAAAGCAGCAGGTGCTATGACTCTGGGCCCCGGGCTGGTGGTTGTGTTGCCTCCCTCAGGGAGAACACTCATTCGAGACAAATGAAGAAGTAGCTAATGAGCAACAAATGAGGAGGTTCCAGCAAACAAAAGGGTTACTTGATTGCCATGGCTACTCTGTGTTTAGGCAGACCCCTCTAGCTATCTTTATGTAACTGTGACAGAGTAGGCTGGCTGTTTCCCAAATAGTCTGAGACCTGTTATTGTATTAGGCTTCACTTGGGCATTATGACCATTGTCAGGGCATCTGGCTTTCCTCAGGGCTAAGATATACTGACATCCTGGCAGGAGGGAATAGAATTAACCACAACATTTGCAGTAGGCCTGGTCCTAGGAAGAGCTGGGTATAGCAATAATAATAATGGTGGTAAAGATGGCAATAGCAGTGGTGGGAAGAAGGAGGAACAGATGTAATTTGTGGAACACACACGAAGTGCCAGCTTCTGTGGGGGGCTCTGTGGACAGTCACTGAGCAGACAGCTCATTCAGGAAGTTATGGGCACCTGGGATGTCCCAAACGGGGCAGGAAAAGTACTGAAGTCCGTGGTTCTTTTTCTTTATGAGTTGTGATCTTCTTCATCTGATTATCATGGGAATTTTCCTCTCAGGCAGGCAAAGTGCCAAGGGTGAGCTGCGGACATTCAGGGAGAGCACTAAGGGGTCATCTGGAGGGCACTGCGGCCGGTGAGTCAGAGAGGAGGTGGGTGGCTGGGCACCAGCTTGTGCCCTGACTGCATTAACACCTTGGCCCAGTTCACACCCCACTTGTGTGGAGGGCCAAGAATGAAAAGCCCTGACTGAATTTCAATCAAGATGATGCCTTCCACCTCCTCGTGGACAACATGAACCCCAATCCTTCCTCCCTCCTACCCAGAAGGCCATGAATTGCTCTCAAGGACAGCCCACACTGGCCAAGAAACACTCATGCATGCAGTGCACATGCACCGAGTTCCCAGCCTAATGGAGCTTCCTGACCCCTGGCCAACAGTGACCTTTGCCTTACAGAGCCCATTCCACTAACCACTGTGCCCTCCCCACCTATAAGCCCAGCTGGTATGCTGGTAAACCATTCCAAATAGAAGGGTAGTAGTAGGGAGAAGGGACTTCCTACCTAGTTGGTAAGTAGCTTGATCCTTCTTTATAGAACCTATTTTATCTTCTTAATGGAACCTCAAGGTCCCCACCTGTCCCAAGAGTTACTCTTTCTCTGGTATACTGAGGGGAAGGGCTCTGTCTCACATCCACTTCCAAGTCAGGTCTGTATCTCCATTACTTCTCTCCCACACTATATCTCACGGGGGTACTCTGTTTGTCTGGGTGCAGCCAACCTCTGTCCCTTCCCAGTGACATCCAGACTCAAGGCTGAGTGAGCACCTGCTGTACTGACTACTTGGGGAGCATCCCAGGGACTTCTGCTGTAGCAGACACAGCAGATACCTGAACCACCGTCCGTTAGAATTCTTTCCTAAAAGGCGCCTGGCCCCCGCTGCCAGGAACCCCTGTCCATTCTCTGCCTGGCCCTGCTGTCTCAATCAGTACTGTGGCCCTCCCAGCCCAACCCATCCAACCTATTCTTCCCCAGTGCTCTCCATTTTTTTTTAGTATGAAGAGGAATTTTAGTTCTCTTTATGCCATGCTTTTTGAGGTTGCGTGCTGAGGACTGTCTTTTCACCACCAAAGGCTCACCGAGAAATGTGCTGAATAAAAGCCCTTCTAGTCGGGAGGAAAATCTCCCTTAAGGAAGCAGATGTGGCCACAGGCAATTGTGGCTGGAGACTTCTGTACTAAATCACTCTTTCCTGAAAGGTAGTAAAATGGGTGCATGGGGATGTCCCCAGTAAATATTCATTCATGAGAACCTCCTTGCTATCATTGTTCTCACATCTCTCTGGCTGAGTAACAGCTGAGGTACTTGTGTGTCTATCCATCTTAGGCAGGCCTCTGCTGAACAAAGAGCTTCCCCTATGTCAGTTACTCAATGTAGTAAGTTACTTCTTATTAACATACAGTTCCAGGGTGGAGCAGGTAGGGGGCATTCTACCCCACACTGTCTTCCAGGGAACCAGGTTCCTTCCATCTTGTGGCTCCATCCAGCTCTGGGGTCTCAGAGTCCTCTCCATTCAGCAGGTAGATGGGGAAGGAGAGCAAGGATTGCTTAGGGGAGGTTTATATGGGTAATGCCTGAAAGCTGTGGTCATCATTTCAGCTTACATCTTTTTTTTTTTAAGATTTTATTTATTTATTTGACAGAGAGAGAGAGAGTGAGCACACAAGCAAGGGGGAGCAGCAGAGGGAGAGAGAGAAGCAGACTCCCTGTTGAGCAGGGAGCCCAATGCGGGACTCGATCCCAGGACCGTGGGATCATGACCTGAGCCGAAGGCAGAAGCTTAAGTGACTGAGCCACCCAGGCACCCCTCAGCTTACATACCTTTTCCCAGAATTTAATTACCTGGTCACCCTAACTCCAAGGGCGGATGGGAAATGCAGCGTAGCTGTCCAGAAAGAAGTTTAGATGTGGATGTTGATGGGCTAGAGCAGTCCCTGCCACTATCCTTCTGGGGTAGCATCCCTCTATCCAAGTGGGAGCTCCCACTGAATTTTTTTCCGGATAACTCCACTGTAGTCAGAGCAAAGGTGTGGACAGAGGTCAAGTCTCCTAAGGTTAGAAGGAAGACCACTGAGAATTTTGATAATTTGGCAACTTACTCCTTCCTGTTTTCCTCCAAACACAGGAGAGAAACAATCATTTTTCTTTTCTCTTTGCTCTCTTATGCCTGGAAGTCTTACCTTCAGAACTTCAGGAGGGACTACGTTCACCCCAAGATAAAAACAAAAACAAAAATAAAAAAACCCTAGTGAAATCATAGCAACTTAGTGGGAGGAGAATGAAATGTTCTCAGCTCTCTCTTGCTCCTAAAGATGTGAAAGGAATATAAATAAACGTAGACAGTACAATTTACTTAGCTGACGCACAAAAATTATAGGGTTTCAATCTGCAGAAAGAGAATGAAGTTTTTTGACACTAGGTAAGTACATTGTGTGCAGTTGACTACTGATTCTCCCAGGAATGAAACTCCCTGGAGAGAAGGCTTGAAGTCCAGAGAGAAAGGGGAGAAGGAAGGTGACCATTCATCTGGTATGCCCAGGACAGCTGTAGATCATGCCTATTCTCTCACTGTAGTGACTTAGAACCCCTTTGTTCTCAAAAGTGTCCCAGCTGGATGATAAATCATATGGTCACATGGGGGCATTTGTATACAGTGTAAATCTGTTTATATCTAACACCACTATGGTAAAACTACACTTACAAACAACATCAGGAAAATGGTTAAGTAAATCATGGTTTATCACTAAGGAGAAAGCCATCAAATCATAAGTATGTGCAAAACTTTGGACCCACAGTATTGCCATGACCTCTTAACTGATTTCCTTGTCTCCAGTATTGCCCCTTCTCATGTGTTCAGTTGTACACTGCACAACTCCAAAAGGGACTATTCCTGTAGAACAGGATAGAAATGATACTTACACTAGAGTTGTGTACTACCCAACCTGCCCAACAGTACAGGGCAGTCCTGAATGTGTTTCCTACCCTGCAGCTTCAATGATGGTTCCTAAAACGAATACACTGTACATGATGTTCCTTGATTAAACCTATTCAATAACTCCCTTTGACCTCAGAATCAAGTACAAACTCCTTATTTTGGCTAACAGGGAAGCTCGTGATGATCTCGTCCACTGCCAAACTCTCTAGCCTCTCCTCTGACCTTTCCTCATCATGGAGTCTGTGATGGTCAATCTTATGGGCCAGGGAGTGCCCATGTAGTTAGTCAAACAGTATTCCGGGTGATTCTGTGAAGGTGGTGTTTTGCTTTGTTTTTTTAAGATTTTATTTATTCATTTGACAGAGAGAGAGAGCACAAGTAGGCAGAGTGGCCGGCAGAGGGAGAGGGAGAAGCAGTCTCCTTGCTGAGCAGGGAGCCCGATGTGGGGTTCAGTCCCAGGACCCTGGGATCATGACCTGAGCCGAAGGCAGACGCTTAACTGACTGACCCACCCAGGTGCCCCAGTGTGAGGGTGTTTTTTGAATCAGATTAACATTTAGATCAGTGGATTGAATAAAGCAGATTGCCCCCTATACCATGGGTTGTCCTCATCCAATCAATTGAAGGCTTGACTAAAACAAAAGGCTGAATCTCTGAAAAGTAAGACATAATTTTCCTGCCTGATGACCTCGGAACTGGGACACTGCCTCTTCCTGGTTCTATAGCAGCCTCCAGCCTTTGAATTCAAACTGGGACATCGGTGTTGCAGATTTTGGATTTAATGGTCTCCATAATCACATAAGCCAATTCTTTACAATAAATTTCTTCCTTTTTCCCTTACTTCCAGACCTCTGGATTAGAACCCTGCTCTTACGACCGCAGTTAACCTTAGTTAGCTCCTTAAAGGCCCAACTTCAGATAATAGTAACATACGGGGTTAGGACTTCCATGTGTGAATTTGGGGCTGGAGACACAATTCAGTCCCCTAAGAGAGTCTAAGCTCCCACACACACTGAATTACTCTCATATCATGTTCCTCAAACACCATGCACTTGCCCATGTTGGGTCTTGCCCTTGCCAGGAAAAACCCTTCCTTGTACAGAAACCATGACTCCCCATTCCTCCCAAATCCCGGCCACATACTCCTATTCACTTATCATATTGCACAGTCTTCACTGTCTGTCACTGCCTGTGTCTTGTACTCCACTGAACCCCTACCATCTACCACTCAGCCTGGTGCCGTAATACATACACAATAAATATTTCTTAAATTTAAGTTGAAAAAGCAGAATAAAAATAGCATGCATATGGGGCACCTGGGTGGCTCAGTCAGTTAAGTGTCCGACTCTTGGTTTCGGCTCAGGTCATGATCTCATGGTCGTGAGATCGAGCCCACATGGGGCTCCACGCCCAGCAGGGAGTCTGCTGGAGATCCTCTCCCTCTGCCCCTCTACCTATGCACTCGTGCATATGCTCTCTAATAAATTTTAAAATCTTTAAAAATAAAAAAATTAGTATGCATACTATAACTATGTGAAAACACTTGAGCAAAGGAAAAACGTGAAGGAGTTGCACCAAAATGACAATAGTGGTTGTGTTTGTGTGGTAGAATTATTGGCAAGTTTGTCTTTTCCCTGTCCCGGGTTTTCTCTAACGTGATTACTTTATAACTTTAAAAGCCATCATAGTTTAAAAGTACACACAGCGTGACATTTAAAATCTCAGCCTTGAAGCTGGCTTGTTTCAGGATATAGTCCAAAAGAGCTGATTTCCTTCTAACAAAAGATTCTGAAAGATGCCCTGGAGTTGCCCCTAACAGGATTTGACATATATGTTGTTAATTGGGGGGGTGTGACCTCCCCAGATAATGGTTCATTACTCCTCTGCGGGGTTTCAATAATGAGCACAATAGTCACCTTGGCAGGTGGGAATTCTCCAGATGGTGAGCCTGTCCTGGGGACATTCATTACTTAGATGTCCTATAGCTCCAATGCTGGAAGACGAGGGAGGTCTGGATATTTTTTATTGAGGTTAAGCTACCTGGCATTACTGCCTAGTTCTTAGATTCACCTAAAGGGAGAGAGAAAGCCAAATACCTGGGGATATTTATAGCCCAGCGTAAAGGCCTCTCTGGGTCTAAAGAGTCACGCACCCACTGGTGTTCAGTAGCTGAGCATCCATACTGTATATGTGCCCTTGGGAGAGGGGTCAGCTGGAGATAGAAGTTAGAGTCACCGAAGGTAAACAGGTGATGCGGTGGGTTGGTATGGTGGGATATGATGATAAAGAGCCAGAACGACTAACATGTATTAAGCTCTGTGTGCGGCGAGCACAGCGCTGTGTCCTTTGATAGACTTCTTCGTAGCCTTCCTAACAGCCCTTACCATCCTCTCCTTCCTGGCTGCACAACCACCTGCCACGGAAAGGCTGAAAATGCCAGAAATCTGATTCCTTAGGCTCTCCTTCAGCTAGAACATGTGACCCTCAATTTGGCCAATGAGGCCCAAGGAGAAGACTGCTGAGGGCTTCTAGGAAGATTTTCCTTCCCAGTAAAATGTGACAAATACGAGAGAGTGTTTCTTTCATCAAGCATTGCCATGTCTACATGCAATGACTGGAACTGTGGTAGCCATCTTGTGAGAATGAGGGAGCAAACCTAAGTCCAGAGTCAAAAGACCCCAAAGATGTCAGAACAGAAATGTGGAAAGAGCCTGAGCCCTTAATGCTACTGTTGAGCTAATGAACCAACGCTGGAATGGCCCTACCCCTGAAATTCCAGCCATGTTAAAGAAATCCTTTTCACTTGGAAATTCTGTGACTTACAGTATGCTGTCCCCCTCTGATCTTCATAAGAACCCTGTGATGATTGTGTTCTTGTCCCCACGTTACAGGCAGAACAAATCTCTCATTCTCAGGCACTTTAGACCCCACCTTGTGCCTGATCTGCTCCCCTGCCCTCTTCCTCCCACGGAGTGTGCATTCCTTGCTGGTCTGCACCAGAATTCCCTCCCGAAATCTGGAACACAGCTTACTTCTCCTTTGGCCTGAGCCTACCTTCTGCACCTGACCTTGGCCTGACCAGCATCCAAGGGGAGCCTCTGGTCAGCACATGTCCCTGCACATCAAATGATGGGGGTTTGGCCACCCCCATCTCAGCATTGTTGGCTCATGGCAGAACCAAGCTGCTGCCCCTTGCCTTGGTGATCCAAAAAGATCACTCCTGATAAACATGATGTATCTCATGATTCATAGAAACACCTGATTTCCTGACCTCTGCCTGGCAAGACTTTATAGATATTGAACTCATTAATCCTCATTACATCCCTAGAGAGGGGAGGTTATTTATAACCTTACATAGGTACAAACTCAGACACATGGGTCCCACAGGTATTTTACTGCTTGGATGGGCACATTGCTATTTTAAGAACCAGCCTCCAGGTCTACAAAACCAGACAGGCCAGGTTCTACTAATTACCTCTTAGGAAGCTGGATAGGGGAGATTTCACAATATTGGGAAAATCATAAGGGTCAGAACTAGAAGGAATGTTAAGGGTCATTTATGCTAACTCCCTGTAGACTACTTAAGCCAAGAACTTCTGTTTTATGCATCTCCACAGGCCCTGTGCTTAGCACTGAAAAGTACCTGGGGCATGAGCTGTCCCAGGGAAGCCAGGTTACACTGTCGAAGCCCTAGCAGGTGAGAGTGGGTGGCGACCATCACCAGGACTGCTGGCCTCCAGGTCAGGGCCCTGCCTGGGATGCTGGTCTCCCTCTACAATAAAATCAGTGCTCTGTTGGACAGGATAGAAACCTTCAAGAGGCATTTGATTGCAAAGATGACTCTAATTCACATGCAGCTCTAACTGGTAGATCTCCTGGCAGGATGGCCTTAGGCTGTAAGCCTAGCAGAACGAAAGACTGGTACTAGAGGTCTTCATTCATTCCAAAAGCATTGACCTAAGTTGTTTTTCACTGTGAGGTGGGACTTGCAAAGACCTTGTTTAAATTTTTGTCCAGGGACCTATGGGAAGTATCTAAGAAGTAAGAGGGTTTACAGGTCTCATCTGTTTCCAAGGCCATCCAAGCATGGAGTGTTCAGTGGATCCTCAGCATGGCTGATCCAGGCAGAAGGTGATAAGGGAGGGCCCTTCAAGAAGCCAACTCCATTATTATCCACAGCTTTGCCTCCAAAATATGCCCCAAATCTGACCACTTTTCTCTATCAACCTCAATCCAAGCCACCACTACCTCTCACCTGGATGACTTAGGAGCCTCCTCAGTGGTCTACCTTCTCCCATTCTCAACTTTCTTCCATTCTTGCTTCCCATAGCTTCCCACCTCCCTTCAACTGAATTCAAACCCACTTCCCATGGCCTGTGAGGCCAAACAGGAGCCGGCTCCTGCTACCTCCTGTCGCCTCCTCTCCTGTCGCCTCTCCCCGGCTGTCTTCCAGCTACATTGTCCTTGTTTACAACTCTTGAAACCTACTGGTTTTCCTCTGCCCAAAGAACTCTTCTTCCAGATCTCCCTCTGGCTGCCTCCATCTTGTCAATCAGGTGTCACACCAACACTACTTCTCCCACACCCCCAACCCCTGACACACATTGCTAGAACCTAATGCCATCAGATCTTACCTAGTTTCAGACTTGGTTATATCATTTTTGTACTAGAAGCTCTATGGGGTGAGGGTCCTTATCTGATCAACATTATCCCTGTCTCCCACACCTAGAACGGTATCAGCTCATTGCAAGTATTTAACGAATAGCTGTTGAATAAGTGAATTATCTGGGGATTTGGTCATATTGCAGGTCAAATGTATTCTCCAAATTTCATGCAGTAAAACTCACATGGAACCTATAATGTTAATGATGATGATGATGATGATGATATGTATGGCAGAGACTCATTAAACATTTTACCCCTAACATTCCCCAGGCTCCTTGGCATTCAGTAGACAGATTCTGAATAATGAAACATATTAGAAATCACATGTGTCACTTCTGAGTGGGTTTCTACTATCTCTTCTTCTACTGCTGCATGCTCCTCTCGGTGTGGCTACCAAGTGGTGGTTCCCTGAATGGCTATATGCAACATAGACCCCCTCTTCCTCCTTCCTCCACTGACCCATGGTAGCGGCTTGGCTTGAATAAGATATGAAGTTCCTTGAGTAAAGCCACCAGGCTTCGGCAGCTAACACAGCATGAGCTCCTACTGCACACTGGGAACTGTGCATATATTATCTCATTTACTCTTCAACGTACCTCATAAAGTAGATATGGTTATTATTGTCATTTTACAAATGAGGAAACGAAGAGACAGAGAGATGGAATAACTTGCCCAAAGTCATAGTCATACAGTTAGAAAGTGATAGAGCTGTGATTTGAATCCAGGTAGTCTGACCCCAGAGGCCAGGCTTTTCATCACTGAAAGTACACTTTTAAGAAACATTCTATCTTATGGAGTCAAGTTTTGCAACAGTAAAGGTAAAACATAAAATCCTTTGCCATTAAGAAGTCATCATAAGAATATATCTTTGATATGAAACAAATTTAAGGAGATGTGATTCCTGACATGCTTCTCTTTGTCTTGTAACGAGCAGTAATTGAATGATGCTGCCAAGCAGATCTGCTTTATGGAGCCAGTCTGCTATTACACTGACTAATTTTAAAATGTATGGAGCTTACTGCTTCGGACTTGAGGCCATATTGATTCTGGAATATGCACCACTAATTGCTGAGAGCCTGCTGCTAGGAAGAAAATAAAAGAAAAAAGCTCTCATGTCAATATTTGTTACTAACCTTGACAAATAAACATTTTAAGTGATGGTGACTTTTTCCTCTTTTAAGGCTTTAATTACTGACTTGCACACACTGCAATCATTTTGTTCTTGTTTGTGTTTAATAGTCTGTAATCCATTTTAATTACATTCTTTGCTTATCAAGATTAGACTCCTGAACAAGGATAGAACAGAATTTAACTTCTGCCTCTCCCCCTGCCCCCTCCCCCGTCCTTGTCCAGGGCCTGAGAAATGTTCTGGGATGTGACAACATCTTAAAGATAAAACTTATTCTTTAAGTTTACAGCCAACAAACAAAACCATTAAGAGAAAGTTTCTCTCTACCTTTTCCACTCCGTCAGTCCATTTGACTAAAGGGGTTAGACAAATCTGCTTCCTGTACTAAATTTAGAATGTGAAACTTGTCAAGCATTTTGAGAAGGGATTATGGTGGGGGGAAGGCAGGGGACATCTAGGGTGAGAACATTTTTTTTCCTTGACCTGGATGGTGAGTATGGCAGTGTTTTGCTTTGTAGTAATTCGTTGATCTTATGCATTTATATTCTGGGCACCTTTCCACATATGTGTTGCATTTTTATGAAATGTTATTTAAAACACTGAACATAGCTGGGTTTTCAGGGTTGTTTGAGCTTTTGTTAAGGGCCACCACTTGAAGACAGTTGCCATACACTGAATGTTTGTGTCCTACCCAAATTCCCATGTTGAAACCTAAATCCCCACTGTGATGGTATTTGGAGGTGAGGCCTTTGGGGTGATCAGGTCATGAAGGTAGAGCCCTCATCAATGGAATTCGTGGCCTAATAAAAGAGACCCCAGAGAGACCCCTTGTCCCCTCTCCCATATGAGGACACAACTTGAAGACAGCGATCTATGAACTAGGTAATGGACCCTCACCAGACACATCTTCTGGCACCTTGATCTTGGACTCCCAGGCTCCAGAGCCGTGAGAGAGACACTTCTGTTGTTTATACAGACACTCGGTCTACGGTATTCTGTTGTAGCAGCATGAACTAAGACAACAGCCAAGCTCTTTCTAAAACTACTTCCAATATTTCCACTTTTAAGATCTATATTTACCAGAGTAGGAATTATAAGGAAGTATGCCGGCAATGCAGAAAGATACCACCAAAGATACTTTTTTTTTTTTTTTTTTTTTTGCTTACCTAACAGTCCAATGTGGGTGCTCCTGGTCAGCGGAAGGACCTTCTACACAGTGATTCAGGGATCAGGCCTCACACCTCACAGTACATCTGACAAAGTCTCAGCCAACTTGACAAGGAGAGCCAGAGCAATGAGTGCCCATCAGAAGCCTCTTGTGCTGGGCAGAAATGGCCATGCTCATTGGCTAGGGGATGCCCTGGAAACACATAGATTTAGCTCCAAAGCTAACCGTACTCCTTGCAGCTAAATGGCAGTTCTTTAAGATAGGAGTGATGCACCTCCATGACTGGCACACTCTGCAATAGAAAGGGAAACATATATATGTGTACATATTAGGTGACCAGTAAGCCTCTCTGTCACAGTAGTGCAAGCCAATCTGAATCAGACTCCAGAACCATGTTGGCCTAACTCTCTTAATGTGCTCAGCTTCCTTCTACTGCTTCTGAGATGTCCCATGGCCTCATTGTCTCTGGACCATTGTGGGGTTGTTTAGTTTTATTCCCCAGTACTCATTCCCCTGTTTTCTGCTGAAAGTCCCAATTTTTGTGTGGAGATCCAAAGCTCTCTAACTCTTAATCCATGTGGTTTGGTTGGGTCTCCTCATCTATACCACCCCAGCTCCATAGTTAGACAAATGCTGTAGGCCTGAGCCTGTCAATCAGTCCTACTCTGGCCACCGTAAAGGTTTCAGGGTTGGATACAAAATCTAACCAGAGACTTCTGCTAAGTGTGCTGGACTAGAAGAGGAGAACTCTGAGAGGATGAGGGGCGGGCGCTGTGTGCAGCCATCTTGCCACCATGAGGGGACAGCGTGAAGTTAAAACCATCTTGGGGAGTGTGAGGCTGAAGCCAGCATGATGGAAGGCGGAGTCTAGAGATGGATAAAAACTGAGTCTTGATGAATATATCTGAACATCTGCCAATAAACTCCTTTTCTACTCAAGCTAGTTTGAGTTGGTTTCAGTCCCTTTAAAAGTGTGCTAACTAAAATCCAACCATCAGACTCAAAATAAACTCAATTTGGAAATATTTTCATTTTATGTACCTAAGTATCTAGATTCAACCATCCGATCAGTCCCAGATGCTTAATAAACATCAACCAAGTGCTTTCAAAATAAAAAGTAGAATTTTTGTTTTAATTAAATCCATGCAGCAGTCAGGTTCTGGATAGTCCTCCTATCCACCTCCTAACCCACACTTAAAATTTCAGAACTTCCACCTACATATTTAGTAGCTGAGGTCTCCCTTGGAAAACATGCTGAGTGACTGAACTGTTTATTAACTCTGTTTCCCAAATGGACGCTGACTCCTTGAGGGCAGGGCTTGGAGCATCTCATATTCCCAGAGCCCAGCACAGAGCCTGACAGGAAGTGGTGGTTCAATCAGTTAGATCAAATGATGCCCAGCCCATCCCCAGTCTCGAAATGGAGGGGCAGACGCCCTCCCACGCCCTATCTGGTGGTGTGTATGACTCAAGTTCCTGCAGAGAGGGTCATCCAGGGCCTACCTGGAAGTGAGTCAGCAACATGACTGGCAATCCAAGGCTACCTGGTATGGACCACCAGCCTCCTCAGCCATATGCCCCTCTCCTCCATTATCTGGCCCCTCTTTTTTTTCTGACTCCTTTTTTCCCTCAACAATTCCTTTTCTTTCTCCTTTCCAAGACCCTCTGACCCTGCTCCATGCTTCTGCCACAAATGCAGAGGTGCTCCCATAGACCTTGTCCTCAGGGCTCTGTGAGAACTAGTGCCCCACAAGTCAAGACACATGACACAGGAATTCCCGGGAGGGTACTCCCCTGTGTGAAGACAAGTTTCATAAGCAGACACTCTATAATCTGGGAAACAAAGGCTAAAAAGGGACTTGCATTAAAGTTTGGTATGTCAATCATTCCCTATTGCTACGAAACTACCCCAGAAATTAATAGTTTAAAAAACAATATTTATTATCTCTCATTTGGAGTTGGGTTCATGAATTGGGACAGGGCACAAGGGGACAGTCTGTCTCTTATCCATCATATCCGAGGCCTCAGCTGGAAAACTCCAAAGACGATGGCTAGAATCCTCTAAAGGTTTGTCTACTCACATGGCTGGTGGTTGATGCTGGCTGTTGGCAGCATCCTTAGCTGGGGCAATTGGCTGGAGCACCTGATAGGTCGTCTCCAAGTGGCCTGAGCTTCCTCACAACATGGTGGTTAGGTTTCCAGGGCAAGTATCCTGAGAGAGAGAGAGGGAGAAAGAATTAGAGAGGGAGTAATGCAGGACAAAAGCTGTATCCTTTTTCTAACCTAGCCCAGATGTCAAACAGCATCATTTCTGCCATGCTGGTCAGAACAGTTTCAAGTGTCCACCCAGATTCAAGAGGGAAAGACACAGACTCTCAGTGGGCAGAGTGGCATGGTCTGAAAAGCATGGAAGTCCAGAAATACTGTTGTATTCTAGGAAATGCAGTTTCATTCTAGGAAAATACAGTATGTCACAGGTATTAACATACAGGTCTTGCACAAATGTCCTCAAAAATGGTGAAACACTCTAATAAAAGCTAACTTTAATTGAGCATTTATTATAGGTCAAGAACTGTGTTAAGCACTTTACTGGTAGTGACTCATTTAACCCTCCCATCAACCCACTGGGTTGGGTGCTATTTTTAGGTCAAATTCACAGGTGAGAAAATTGAAGTTCAGAGAGATTAAGTGATTTGCCCAAGGTCACAGAGCTAGTTGGCTGCAGAGCCAGCCTTTGAATCCAGGTTGTAAAGAAATAGCACCTTCATAAAGGTCAGAGTTACAGGGACAGGTTGAAGGAGCTAAGGAGCCACTGTGTATCTGTCCAGACAGGTACTTCCAGACATTTTTTTAGGCACTCTACTGCAGATGCCTCATGCTTAGTGGTCTCACTCCAACTACCACTGAGAGGACTAGCTCTCCAGAGACACCAGCCAGCTTCACATAGGGGGCCACCTGACAACATCCCACTCAAGCCCGTGCCTCCCGCTTCCTGAGCTATGCCCTTTTCATTGGTGCTTAGAGTCCTTGCAAGCACAGGCTTGGAAGCACAGGGGAGTTCATGCCCATGGCCCAACCTCTGACTCATGATGGGGAGGCAGAACGGATATAGCCATCTTTGCTCCCCCCAGCTAGTCCGGGAGATGCAGGTCACGTGACTTCTCAGGCACTGGTAGGGGCAGCCAGTCACCTTTCCCGCATTCTTGCTTTGCATCGTCGTCCTCCCTGCTTCTTGGTCTCCCGTTCTCCACTTCTGCACCCTGGACTCTCACTATCTACACCAAGTCCTCATGCAGACCTGCCTTTGGGGGAGCTCAAAAAAACACTGACCTTAGGAAATGCAAATTCCCAAGAGGTGCTACCGACTAAAGTTGGACACCAAAGTCGAGACTATTGGAAACAAACATCACTTTGGAGGCCATCTAAAGCAGGGATGGGAAAGCGCCACCAAGCAACAATGTGCTGGAGCTTGTGAGAGTCAAGAGTGCACTTGATTCCAACAGTGGGTCCTGGGACTCTGGGACAGAAGCTGGAAATCAGCCACGGTGGGAGTACTGACACCACAGAAACGGGCAAACACGGCAAACGAGGACTATTTTTCCACAGAAAGCCTGTTGTTGGACACTTAGCAGCACAACACTGCTGTCAAGCCACCTACAACGCTGATGCATAATGGTCACCTGGAGCAGCGCCCTGGGAAGAGTCCCAAGGCTATCAACAATGTCTGTTTGCCATCGCTTGTCCAAACCACGGCTCTCATTTTTACACCTGAGGTATGGAGGCCCAGAGACTTGCTTAAGCTTACCCAAAAGTGACAGAATCAGCCTAGAAGCCAGGCGTTTTTCCACTTCATACGCAAGGTATGTCTGTGGAGACTAGGTCTGTTACCTGGCTTCAGGCACAGCATTCATCCCTTGGGATGAGAAGTTCGAGACGCACCCCTCATCCTGAGTCAACGACATTCCTACACTGGGGTCCTTGTTCTTGCTCATGGTGGTATCTCTCCACCTTCCTGACTATCTGATGGGGACTGGATCACTGGCAGAAGCCACGGTGGCTAGGTCATCTTCACTCACGTGCCAAAAAAAGACAAAGAAAAAAGAGGGAGACTTAATTTCTTTTAAAACATTAGCAGTGGCCACGGTCTGTCTCATTTTTTGAACAATGAGCTTGAAATCTGTCTCCCGCTCTGGGGAGAGTAGGAACATGAATCATTTACCTTTGCTGAAGTACAGAGACAATGAAATCACCAACAAAATATTAAATTACCCATCCCATGTTCAATATTTTAAATGGCACCATAAGCATCCGTTTGTTCACTCGAGTCAGCCAGACCCACCTCTCCTTCCCCAGCTTCCTGCAGCGGCCAAAAGCCCGCGCCAGCCACGTGAAAGCCTCCTGCCTGCTTGTGAAGGTCAGTGAGGTGCTGCCCTCATCTCTGTTTTCAGAGACAGGTTGTGCTGGGTGTGGAAAGGAGGGTGGAGGGGCTGGGAGTCCCTTCCTCTTTCCTGCAGGAGCCCAGCATGGGTGCTACTAGGGTGAGGCGAGTGTCTCCACTCGGTGCTGCTGGCACCTCATGGTCCCCATCCCACAGCCCAGCCAGAAGTTTCCTGCAGCCCTGCTTACAGAACACCCAGGTCCCCAAGAAGCCGAGCACCTGAAGCCAGGTCCATGTAACCGTCCAACAGTAACCGTGAAATTACTGAGGTTGGCAGAGCCACAGAACCGGGACTAGAATCCGGGTTCTCTTTCCCAGCTCTGTGACTTGGGGACATTCATTCCACTTCTCCTCGGTTTCCTCATCTGTAAAACAGGGGTGGTGACTAGAATGCTTTTCTTGTCGTGAGCACTAAAGGGGTTATGGATATAAAAGCACTTTGGAAATGGTAAAGCACTACGTAAAAGTTGCCTATTATTCATTTTCCATTAATCATATAAAATAATTACAGTATCTAATTAAGGGGTAGGAAAAATGACTAACGTGTGATTATTCCCAGATTTCTTCTCCTCTATTTGCCTATTAAGCCCTGAATTTGCTCACTACCTTCCTAAAAAGGAAGTATTATTTCATGGTAGGAGAGAGAATATGCTAATTTCATATTAAGGAGATGGAAAGGGATGGTGGGGGGCACAGAGAGAGAGAAACCACGTGGGACTACTGGGGGTATGGAGAGAGAGAAGTTTACAAAGTATTGTGATACATTATGATGGAACTAAACCTTTGATGTTCTCTAACAGATGCATATATGGGATTTTAGTTACATTTTAATTACTCCTGTTTGTTGGATTAGGAATGTAACGCTGTTCCTAGCCTGGACCACATGGGTCTCCAAACATATAGGGAAATGATCATAATAGCCAGGAGTGGTTGGTAAATTCTGTCTCCCAGCTCAGGATGTTCAAGGTCAAATCTACAACAAAATGAGATGAATTACCCAGAACCAAATGACAGTCACTGGGAGTCTTGTAGAGTGGAATTGTGGGACCAGTGACTCTGCATGGCTGAGGAGAAATCTCCAATCTCTAACTCCATCCAGGACCTTCCACTGTCCATGAGAAATCTCAAGGTCATGTTCAAACAAAATCAGTTTGCACTTGTTTGCATAATCAATTTTATGGCAATGACGGAAAATTCTGAAGGGGAAAAAAACTCACAATCCTCCTGACCAGTTTTCATTTTTCATCTGTGATTCAGCTCAAGAGGATATTTTTAACCTCTTCTTGCCAATATGAGCAAAAATTGGAAAGGTTTTCTCACAGCTGGACCAAGGACTAAGGTCTGGATGTTTTCAGACCAAAGGAGTATGTTTGGGGAAAAGAAAAGAAATGGCCGAATATTTCCCCAGCCTCGGGGAGAGGCGCTCCTAACCCTGCAGGGCTTCTGTCGCTGTCCTCCACGTGTCAAGTAAGGACACGACCCAGCCTCACTTGGGCATAAAGCGTGAGTTACAGGAGCCCAAGCTCCAGAAAGGTAAAGAAGTTATTCCCCAAGACTGAATTTTAATTGTGCTGTCTGAGTTGTTAGACATTAGATCACACTCCAAGAGGCAAGAGTATTTTGATTAAGCATCTTTATCACTTTGGTAAATTCTTTAGTTCTTTGTCTTGAATTTTATACGCAGACCTCAAGTTTCCCACTGCTGGGGGCTGCTCAGACTCACACTGGACGCTCTGAATTGACATTCTTCCTCCGGAATTTGCCCTTCTCTCCGGAGCCTCCCTCCTGCTCAGTGGCACCTGGCAAACCCCCCAGTCAGTGCCTATTTATTCTCCACTCCAGCCCACCTGCTGCCGAGTCTCATGCTCCTACCTATACAAGAACCCCACACTGGCCCTACCTTTCCATCCTCACAGCTCTGGTTCAGGCCTGTGCCCATCTCACTGGGGCTCTCCCGAGTCTCCCAAATGACTTCCCAATCAATTCCCGAGGCCATCTTTTTCCAGGCACAGACGTCACTGTGGAGAAGATCAGGTCCTACCCACCCTCCCATCTCAATCCCCTCAGCTCCTGCTCCGGATAGGAAGGTTCTGCTTGCCCTGGTCCAGTGCCCTTCTCTTCCCCTGTCCTCCCTCTAACTGTATCCCATGTAGTGTCTCAAACATGCATTTAAATCCCCCACCTTATTACCTCTGATCTTACTTTTCCCATCACCTGGGATGCTTTCTGTGCCCCCCCCCCCATGCTGGGGCCTTTATTTCCTTCCTCCGCCCATGCCAATCAATATTACAATGTCCAGCTTCAGAACTACCTGCTACACAAACTCCTCTCATTGTGGCTGGAATGACTCTCCCCCTGTTCTAGGATTCCAAAAGCCCTCTGTTGGTGTTCCTCACTCACTGGCAGTCGGTAATTCAAGTATGGATAGAACTCTGGAGCTTACAGGACATTTCCAAATAACTCATCTTATTTCACTGTAACACAGTGAGACACATTTTACAAATAAGAAACCGAACAGGGGTGGAGGGCTGGGAGTGGGTTGGTAGGAAGAATGTGCCAGAGACTGCTACTGATGCACTTTTCCTTCCTATGATGATAGAATGTGTCAGGTGGGAACATGACCACCAAGCTAAGAACTAATTTCTCAGACTTCTCTGCAGTCAAGTGTGCCCATAAGACTAAGTTCTACACCATGGGACGAGAATGAGAGTGACAAGTAGAACTTCTGAGTCCAGCCCTTGAAGGGCGGACCTCCCATCCCTCATTCTTCCTCTTTGCAGGCTGGAATGTAGACACAAGAGGAACCAGAGCACCCGATCTGGGCAAGCTGGAAGCCCCGATTAAGGATGGCAGAGCAGTAGAACAGAAGGAGCCTGGGTCCCTGATGATTGTAGAGACACCACACCAGCCCAAGATGACCTCTTAGGACTTTTTAATTGGGGCGCCTGGGTCGCTCAGTCGTTAAGCATCTGCCTTCGGCTCAGGTCATGGTCCCAGGGTCCTGGGATCGAGCCCCACATCAGGCTCCCTGCTCGGCGGGAAGCCTGCTTCTCCCTCTCCCACTCCCCCTGCTTGTGTTCCCTCTCTCGCTGTCTCTCTCTCTGTCAAATAAATAAAATCTTTAAAAATAAATAAATAAATAAGATTTATTTATTTGAGAGAGAGAGAGGGAGTGCACTTGTGCGTGTGCACACACGTGTGAGGTGGGGAAGGGCAGAGGGAGAGGGAGGAAGCAGACTCCCTGGTGAGCGTGGAGCCTGACACGGGGCTCGATCCCACCACCCTGAGACCATGACCTGAGCCAAAACCAAGAGTCAGACGCTTAACCGACTGAGCCGCTCAGGTGCCCCCCTCTTAGGACTTCTAAGTGAGAGAAATAAATGACTGTATTGTTTAAGCTGTGACTGTTGTGGCCTGTTGTTATAGCAGCTAAAGTGATGTTAGCAAATACAAATAACTTGCCCACACTTATTAGGGAGTTAATGGTAGAATGAGTGTGACGCTAGAACCTGTGTTCTTTCCAGTAGGTGACACTGCACACATTTATCACAGGTCATTTTTATCCTGGATGCACATCCCTTCTTTCTCTTCACTGCTCCATCTTTACCTCGTTGTAAGCACCTTGCTCATTTGTTAAAGGAACATTTACTGAGGACCTAGAATGTTTGAGGCACTGTTTCAGGAGTTGGGGATAAGACGTGAATTCTACCCCATTCTTGGGGAGCTTACATTTTAGTGGAAGAAGAAAGACTACAAACAAATACACAACATGTCAGGTGAGGGTCTCAGCAAAGACCATTCCAGGCAGAGGGAACAGTAAGAGCCAAGGTCCTGAGGCAGAAATATAAGTGGTTTTCTGGCAGAGCTGTGAAAAGATAAGAACCTTTACATACCCTCGCACAGTGTCCTGCATATAGCAGGTGTTCAGTGTTACTGATGGTGAAGTGAATGCATTGGACAGAACAAATCTCTCAAGCTTGACACCTAGACCTCTTTCCCAGCTGTGTTCTAGAGCACAGTGGGATCTGGACTTGCCCAGAATTTTCAGGGGCCTGGCCTCTGCTGCTCACTTTCTTACCACAGCTCCAATGGCCCGAGATAGGAGTTTCCATCTTCAGCTGGAAAACTTCCAACGCCTAGCAAGTCATGGGGATCTGTTCTATCCCCTTCAGAGGACTTTGGATTTTTTATCTCAGCCTAACTATCAGTTATTTCTATAAATATGCTGTGTAGCAACCCCCCCCCAAAACTCAGTGGTTTGCTACAGGTGTTTGTTTTCTTGCTTTAGAGCTCTGCAGGTCAGCTGTGGCTCTGCTGAGCTTGCCAGGGATTTTTGAGGCTTTGACTCAGGCTGGCTTCAAATCTGCTACTATACAGTCAAATCCACAAAGACCCAGAGAGATGTGTTGCTGGTGAGATCATGTAGCTGGTTGTGATAGAACCAGTTCTCATCACTTCCAGATGACCCTTCAAACTAGGAACAAACTGATAAACACTGAGAAAAGGCATCTCATTAATGAGTGGCTAACCAGGACAAGTTTCCTTATGACAGGTAACAAACACACAATAACATAAGTACATTTAAGGCCTCTGCTCATGTCACATCTACTAATATTCCATCAGACAAGTCATATGGCCAAATCCAATGTCAATGGGGCAGCAGTATATTCCTCCCCCACAGGAAGGGGGAGGAGCATGATGTTTGCTCACCAGGAATATCCAGTCTATCACAGCATATATGCTACTAGGCTCTGCTCAGATTTGGAAGTTTAATCTTTAGCCAGAGATCTCCCCAAATCCCATGCTTCTCCATGGAGACTTTCTCCACTCTCTGGAAGGGGAAAAAAAAAAAAAGCCTTCACTTGAGGGACTGGTTGTTGGGATATTAGAGGCTGTGCAGTGACATTATTCTCCTTGGGTAGGGAGGGTGTGTTCCTTTCCAGGCCATCAAACCCCACTCCCACTGGGAGCCCAAAGCTCAGAGATCCCTTTCAAGGCATATATAAAAACAAGTAAGACATTGATGGTAAGCAAGGCCATGGGGAGATGGGGAGCAACTCTTTATCAGCTGCTGAGGGGACCTCAGAGGCATACAAAAAACAGCTTTCCAGAATAAACTATAAAGACCAGACCCACATTATGCTAAATGAAATAAATCAGAGAAAGACAAATACTGTATGATCTCACTTACACGTAGAACCTAAAAAAGCTGAACTCAGAAACAGAGAGTCCAGTAGTGGCTGCCAGGGGCTGGGGGGTGGGAGAAATGGGGAGATGTTGGTCAGAAGGGACAAACTTCCAGTTGTAAGATTTATAAGTTCTGGGGACCTAAGGCATAGCATGGTGATTATAGCTAATAATTCTCTGTTATATACTTAAAAGCTGCTAAGAGAATAGATCTTAAATATTCTCACCACAAGATAAAATATAATTATGTGACAGGATGGAGGTGCTGGCTAAGGCTACGGTGGTAATAATGTTGCAATATATAAGTGTATCAACTCAACACACTGCACATCTTAAATTTGTACAATGTTATATCTCAATTATATCTCAATAGCTAGGGATTAAAAAAAAAGACCATCCCTAAATGGGGCAATTTACAAATTGTGGCACTCAAGAGGATAGCCAACACCTGCCTGTTGGTGGCAGGGACTTGAGGCTGTATTGGTTAATATTTGCCATTGGTTCTGCTCTGCCTCTCTAAGGATCTGGAGATAAGTGTGTTGTTACAGCAAAGTAAGTGAGTGAACTGTAGTGAGGGCGAATCACACGCTCTACTAGGCAGCTTTACTCGGAAATAGGGATGGGGAAGAATGGTCAGTAAATATCAGGAGGATTGATGCGCTCTCTTTCTTGGTATTTGTTTTCTCAGTTTGCTCTTAATTTGAAGGCAGTCTTCAAAGTGAGTGAGAACACCTGGTCTATTCTAGGCTTGGACCCAACTAGCTGTGTGATCTCACTGAATTAAGGTCTCCTTTCTGGACCTCAGTAGGTTTACATAGTAGATGTTCCTAATCTGGGGTCCCCAAGTCCCAGCAACAAAGGAATCTCTGCAAGTGCCCCTAGAGGGGCTGTCAGTCTTGGGTGACTGATCTGGAAGGACTCACCAGAGAAGAAATTATTGGAGCTGGTTCAGAAAAAAATGGAGGAGTTCTCATTTCAAGGGAAAGAGAAGGCAAAACAAAGATCTTGTTCTGAGCATCTATCATATGTTAGGCAATGCTAGAGGATTGATATATATGACCAGATGCTAGAATACTATTCCAGCATGAATTTTAAGTGATAAGCCCATAGGATGGATGTCAAGAGTTCAAAGGGATGTGAGAATGATACCTCTCATAGTGCGACTTGCTAACCTATCATGATAATCTGTTCCTGGATCCCTCAACAGACTAGGGATTTAAATTAAAGTGAGGGAAAAGGTGAGAGAATTTCTTAGTTGCCTCACTGAGTCTCCAAGGGGAGGGATACAGGGATCGCCTTCTGATCCCAAGACCAGGGCTTTGAACTACTGAAGGCCCAGAGGACTGGGGTCTGGCTCACACCTGAGGAATCTTACATGGACCTAGGTGGAGGATGGTGTTCACCCCACTCGGGATGAATGCTGATTAAATGCTCTGGTGGGGCTGCAGGACAAGGCTGCCATGTTGGATTTGCCATCTCCACAGGAATGGTCAGAACAGGGGTGAGAGAGTGCTTCCCCACACCAGAAGTAGCCATGCTAGAGAGTCACCAGAATAGCAGAGCACAAAGTCAAGGCCATCAGTGGATTACTTTATCTCTAAAGCTTCACTGTCTTCTGAAGGGAAGGCACAGTATACGGAGCTGCCTGCTGCATGTCAGTGGGCTAGGAGGGATCCCTCAGAACACAGATGTACCAGCCTGAGCCAAGGGACTGCAGGAGTCGAGGCTCAGCGGGCACTCTCAGAAGAGACCAGAAAGGTACCTGCCAGTAAGAGCCAGCCTTCACCATCACCAGGCCCAGGGGGAGCAGAGTCACCCAGAAGAGTATGGGCTGTCCTCTCCCATAGCTCTCCTCCCTCCCCCAGGAAAAGTCCAAACTGTGGTAAAGAGTGGATGAGGAGCTGAGCAGCAAGCCAGGGGGAGGAGGAAACAGCAGTGACCCCCTTCCCCAGGGCGGGGGACAGCTTGAAGCATGCCTGAGCTAAGTTGAATAGCTTAGACAGAGCATTCTAATTCCTGAACTTGGACTCAGACTCATCATCACAGCACTGGATTATTCAAAGGTGAGCAGAAAAGTCAAGTGACTTGCTAGAAGAGGTAGGGGAAGTTAGCCCTACTGAATAAAGTTCAAGGGATGTGGGAGACAAAAAATAAAGGTGTGTTTTTTTAGATCAGCAGTCATGCTTATTCAGCATTGCAGGTGCATGTGTGTTAGCTCGTTTGGTCCTCACTTTTCTTTAAGATGAGGTTCCCAGGGGTGTTTAGGAGAACCCTCCCTGGGCAGGTTAATGGTGTGCTGGGGAATAAAAGTCTTCCCCTGAGGAAATGAGCTTGATCATTTAAACAAAATTAAACTGGCTTCTTTATCACAGGACTTCTTAGAAACTTTAATATGCTAATATGCAATTTGGACCTACAAGAGGTATACTTCATAGCATTTCTCATGCTCATCTCATCACACCTTTTTTTTCTATATTTTTTATTTTTATTTTTATTATATATATATTTTATTTTTATTTTTATTATATATTTTTACTATATGCATGGAGAGGCTTCAGTGAAGGGATTGGAAAATGCTGCCCCATAACACCGAATACCATGTCTATTTGGTAGATGAAAGATGTTTTGGTTGCATCTTTTATTTTCCAAGAATAGAGACGTATATCAGGTCACCTTAGGAGAGGATGATTTATTAATAGGATAAACATGGAAATAAGGAAGTCGAAAATCTCAAGCAGAGGGTCAGGCCCCACAGGGACCGGGACAAAATTTGGGAATTGGAAGGTCATTCAAAAGACAATACAGCTCTTTGTCAATAATTTCTTGCATAGGACACCAAGAGGAGAGGCAATGAGAGAAGAAATGGACAAACTGGACTACATCAAAATTTCAAACTTCTGCATCAAAAGACACAATCAGCAGAATGAAAAGGCAACGCATGGAATGGGAGAAAATATTTACAAATCTTATCTGATAAGGGGATACTATCCGGAATATATAAAGAACTCATACAACTCAACAACAAAAAGTAAATAACCCAATTTATAAAAATGGCCAAAGAAGATATGCAAGTGTCCAATAAGTACATGAATCAGCGCTCAGTCATGATCCAATCAGCCCAGGCCAGGATGGTGCTATTATACGGTATAGAGACTAGCTAGGATGTACTATGGTAGAAATGGCTAGTTTCCAGGGAAGATTATTCTTTACTCAATGAGTTTTAAAAAAATAATGCTGGAACAACTCGATATCCACATGCAAAAGAATTAAGTTGGACCTATACCTCACACCTTATACAAAAATTAACTCAAAATGGATAATAGACCTAAATGTAAGAGCAGAAACTAAAACCTCTTAAATGAAAACAAAGGCATAAATATTTGTGACCTTGGATTAGACAATGGTTTTTTCTATATAACATCAAAAGCATAAGACACAAAAGGAAAAATACATCACCTGGACTTCACCAAAATTAAAAACTTTTAGGTTTCAAGGGACAACCGTCCAGAAAGTGAAGACCCACAAAAATGGGAGAAAATATTTACCAAATCACATATCTAATAACAGACTTGTATCTAGAATATACAAAGAACACTTACAATTCAACACTGAGAAGACAAATGACCCAATTAAAAAATGGGCAAAAGATCCAAACAGACGTTTCTCCAGAGAAGATAAACAAATGACTAATGTGCCAAGATGTTCAACATCATTAGTCATCAAGGAGATGCAAATAAAAACTCCAATACTACTTCACATCCACTAGCATGGTTAGCATAAAAAGCACAGAAAATAACAAGCACTGGCAAGGACAGGGAGGAAATCAGAACCCTCATACACTGCGGGTAGGAATGCAAGATGAGGCAGCTCCTTTAGAAAGGTCTGACAATTTCCCAAAAGATTAAGCAGAGAGTTACCAATGACCCAGCAATTCCACTCCTAGGTATACACCCAAGAGAAATGAAAATACATCCACACAAAAACCTGTACACAAATTTCCACAGCATTATTCATAATATCCCAAAAGTAGAAACAGCCCAAATGTCCATAAATAAATAAACAAATGTAGTACACCCAGACAATAGAAAGAATAGTACCGGACGAGGCAAAGGAACCAAGTACCGGTCCATGCTACAACGTGGATGAACTTTGAAAATTATCATGCTAAGTGGAAGAAGCCAGTCACAGAGGACCTCATATTGTAGGATTTCACTTAGAGGAAATGTTCAGAATAGGCCATTCTCTAGAGAAGGAAAGTAGATCAGTGATTGCCTGGGGCTGGGGAGGCTGGAAGGGAGGGAGTGAGCAATGGGTAACAGTCACTGGGGTTCCCTTTCTGTGAGGATTGGAGAGGTTCTTAAATCGATAGTGGGGATGGATGCACAGCTATGTGAACAGTTTGGAAGGCAAGACTGCCTGAAATAAAAAGCTCCTCCGGGAATGAAGGGATGACGATACAGGAGGGACGAGCTGGGAACAGACTGCGGAGGCTGAGCAGTTGAGGAGGCTATGCTTTGTTCTGCAGGTAAAAAGCCATGAAATACCAGGATGAAAGGAATACTTGGGAAAGATGAATCTGTATGTACATTGTGCTGAGTGGTTAAGGCAAGCTAAATTTGCCCAGTGGGAGAGGAGAGAACAAATAAAATCATGAGCTCAGACATTAACTGTTCCAGCTACATAGACTGTCACAAACAAAGTGTCCTCAAGTTGACTCTGAGAATCCTCAAAGAGGCCAATAAGAGCAAGATGCATTTATTTACACAAATGTGGAGAGAAGCGGGTGTTTTCATTAGACAAAATGATCCCTCCGCTCAGCCCATCCCCATCACTGCCTCGTGGGAGATGAATGGCTTACCGTCTATCCTCTGTCCTAGAACATACTCATCCCGTCATAGGTTTCTGGCTGACTCTGCTGGTCGCAGAAGGAATCCATGCTACAGCCAGAAACTGGCCCCCGTGCACTGACTATCTAAAAGAAAACCTGGTTAGGGACGCCTGGGTGGCTTAGTCGGTTAAACATCTGCTTTCTGCCTGGGTCATGGTCCCAGGGTTCTGGAATTGAGCCCCACTTCCAGCTCCCTGCTCAGCGGGGAGCCTGCTTCTCCCTCTCGCTTTACCTACAGCTCCCCCTGCTTATGCTCTGGTTCATGAGCATGTGCGCTCTCTTACAGTGTGCCAAATAAATAAAATAAGTAAACAAATGTAAAGCTGGATTTTTCTATTACCACTCTTTTTCTAGGACTTCAAAACTTTTATTAGGGCATTGGTTTCTTGGAACTTTTATGGAAAGTGGGTGGAGCTACAGGGTATCCCCATTTCTCCGTTGGTGAAACTGAAGCACAGTGCTTAACTTGATTCTTTGTCAGGGCCTAGAATAAAATCCAGGTCTCCTGAACCTCTGACTAGGACAATTGCACCGCAGTGCCTTCTTCCTAGCGCGTAACAATTCGACTTTGCCCTCGATGGTGTATCCTCAGGTGCCAGGGTGCTCCAATTTGGCTTCTGCCTCCTTATGCTCTCAGGGTCGAGTCTCCACACCTCCTCTGCACTGCTTATAAAGTTTGTTCTCTTCCTTGAGCCCTTCTTGAGCCCACCATGAAGGGTATTAGATTACCCAGTACACTGAAGTTATATGGTTTGTTTAAAATAATTGGGGTGCTCCTAGGGTTAAGTGTGAGCTCTGACATCAGACCAATATGACAGGTCAGCTTGGGGACTCCTTGTGCTCCAGCTTCCTCACTTATAAAAGGGCCATAAAAATGCCACCTACATCACAGTTTGTTGGGCGGATTAAGTGAGCCTAAACATATCAAGCTGTTAGCACAGCACTAGACCAAGTACGTGTTCAATAAATATTAACTAAGAGAGAACACAAAAGCAGTCTTCCAATATTTAAATGGCTACAGAAAAAGGTGAGACAAATTTCATGTGCCAGAACTAAGACAAACAAGCAGATTTATCCTCCCAATAAAGCACATTATAACATAACCAGAGATGGTTAGCAATGGAATCAGCCAGCCAGAGAGTGAGCTCCCCATCCCTTGAAGTATTTATGCGGAGGTGCTGAGGACCTCATGATGCTGTAATAGGGACTTCGGTTTCAAATGGGCAACTGGACCAGGTAAATTCCAAGGATTTTTCTTCCAGAAAGCTTCCAAAGGCTTTTGCTCCCTCCTGCCAGTTTAGACGGTCTATGAAATACATGGGCAGAGAAAGGGGAGAAAATCCAGAAAGGAAAGGTTCTCTTCGAAGCTTACAGAAGGCCAGAAAAGAGAAAACAGCAAGTTTTCAAACCTCTGGGTTAGACATTCTAGCGGAGTCTGCCCCAGTGCAGCCAAACCTTGGGGAAGACCAGGAATAGGGAAGACAGGCCGGGGAGGGGTTGCAGGTGAACAAGGCAATGGCCGAGGCGGGGCGGGGTGGGGGGTGGGGGGGGAGGCTGTCCCTTCCTCCCCGTGTTTATCAGCTCCGGAAAGGAGGAGAATTACTTCTGATCAGTGAGGTCTCTATTCCCCTTCACCAGCACCAAGCCCCGAGAATGGAGAAACGGAAGCAGCTTCCCACACATTCAGAACCTTCCCTGAATTACATTCCTATCACCCGCAACCAAAACATATGAATTTTGAGAGGGCGCAAACATTCAGACCATAGAAGTCTTTTTCATAGTGCTGTTGAAAGAGAATGTCAGGTTAACCTAGGGCGGAGGAGACTTCTGGTGAAGGTAAATAATAAACACAGAAACTTGTTTGGTCTTCTCTCCTCATTCTCACTAGTTACCTCCGATCAGAGCGACTGAAAAAGAAATCAGACTCTAGCACATGTTGGGTGCAAACTAGGTCTCTGGCGTCCTATAACTGAGCTAATTTTGAAGGCATAGGCTCTCGTCAATTCTTAAAATAAAAAGCCCCCACACTCCTTGTCAGTCATGCAGCCAATTAAGAGGCCTCGAAGTGACAAGCCACGGGATTGTCAAGGTAGATTAAAGACACAGAAGAAGTTTCTGAGGGTTGGGATAATTAGACTGTCATCCTACTGCATGGTCTGATCCACTTGCCTGGGAGGGAGATGTGGAGGAGCCCAGGATTATTCTAACAGGTGGCTTAGAGAACAGACTCCCCTTTAAGCCTCACCTGCTCAGCCCAGAGCTGGAATTGTTAAGCCAGAACCAGGGAATGAGTAGGTGGAGGGAGGAAGGCGAGGGGTATTCCTGACAACTAAAAATGGACAAGGTGGCGGGCGTCAGTCAGTTAAGCGACCGACTCTTGATCTCAGGGTCATGACTTCCAGCCCCACTTTGGGCTCCACGCAGGGCATACAGCCTACTTAAAAAAAAAAAAAAAAAAAAAAAAAAAGGACAAAGCGGACTTTATATCAAGCATCTACTTGCAAAGCACAGGCACCAAAAGGCTGTGTCTGAGAAAGGATTTATTTGCCCTACAGTTTACTTCCTTTCCTTCCCTCAGGGAGCTCTCACAGCCAGATTTGAGCCTTTGAGTGCAGGTATCAAACTTCAGATCGGATTCCTCCCAGCCAGGTCACAGAGAGCCCCATGAACGTTGATCGATTACCTCACCTCAAGGACCAGGAGAGCCCCAACTCAAAGAGACCTTGCAGCCTCCAGAGACAAAATAGCCACGTGGTCCCGAAATTATATCCAATTAGGTCCCTCCCCGCCAATTGCTTTGCGATTGGGAGTCGCAAAGCTGGTGCTGTAAAAATCCCAAGTTTATGTGCACCTGAGGTCCCCAAGGGCAAATCTGTAGGGGTTACTGGAATCGAAGGAAGGTGGAGAAAATGGTATTTGTCCATATCTTCTCAGTGAGATCTGTGGGTGCTTAGAGGGAATATTTTAATATGCTGTTTGCAACAGACGTTAGCTGAAGCCACCTTCCCTGGAGTGGGACAAATAAGCAGCGAGGCTTTGAGCATACTCTGCTGGGGGGTTGCAGGCCGGAGGCCAGAGGGGAATTGTCTTGGCCCATTGAGCAGGGAGCATAGGAGTGTGTGTGCCGGGGGGGGGGGGGGCAGGGAACAGCAACCCTTCTTTTGCCCCTCCCCCCTGTAGCCCTAAAGCCTTCCCTCCTGTATTAGCTACCTGGTGTTGCTGTAACAAATAAAACAATTTTTTTTTCTCTTACAGTTCTAGACTGCAAGAAGTCCCAAATGGTTTTACTGGGCTAAAATCAAGGTGTTGGCAGATTACTGCTCCCTCTGGAGCTTCTGGGGGAGACTCTGTTTCTATACCTTGTCCAAATTCTCCAGCTGCCTCCCTTGGTTCATGGCCGCTTCCTCAGTCTTCAAAGCCAGCAATGTGGCATTTTCTCTCTCTGCCTCCTTCTGCTTCCATCACATGATCTCTTTCATTGGTAATCTAATCTCCAGGTCCCTTGGCTAAGGACAGTGATTACATTGGATCCACCTGGCTAATTTGCTGGATAATTTCCCCCTCTCAGAGTTCCTAATTCAATCACACCTGCAAAGACCCTTATTCCATATTATGTAATTTTTGACAGGATCCAGGGGTTAGGACCTGATGTATTTAAGGGGTCATTATTCAGCCCACAACACTTTCTAATACAGATGGGAAAATTATGTCACACTGAGGGGAAGCAGGCATTCTCAGAGCCTGGTGGTAAGGAGTTCGGACTGATGCATGACAAACAATCTGGCAATCTCTGTCAGGAGTAAATAGCCTTTCTCTTGCATTCAGCAGTTTCTTCATCAATTCAGCTTCTAGGAATTCATCACAGAGTTAAACTTGAAAATGAACATACAAGGATTTTTTGTCCAGCATTGTTTATAACAGCTTAAATTTGTAAACAACCTAAATGACCCCAGCAATGGGGGCTGGTTAGATAAATTAAGGAACATCCATAGGATGCAGACTGTGCAATTGTAACAGAATAAAGATAATGAGATAGATCTATGTGAGCTAATATGAAAGAGCCTTCAAGATAGGGGAATAAAATGAGGTAGAAGACAGGGTACAGAGTATGTTTCCATTTGTAAAAATAAAAGACAAGAAGTGTGTGTTTGTATATATCTAGAATGTTCCTGAAGGAGATACAGGACAGGCTGTCCTCCCTTGAGAGCATCTGGGGGGGGGGGAGGAATGGGGAGAAGTAGTTTAAATTTTTTTACCATGAACATTTATTACTTTTTCAATTGAAAACAAAGCCGTTAATGAAAAAAAGAGAATGTGGACACTGGTTTGAAAGAGTTGACAAATTATTAGCCTGTTCAAGGCATGTATGTACACTTTTTGGTCTTGTCCCCCCAACTCCCCCGCCCTCATCACCAAGGACAAGGTACCACCTATGTCTCCCACACACAACCCACAGGCTTGTATTGCCCACTCACGTCTCCTTTCTTCCTCAAGGCCCTCACGGGTGTCCTTTGAAGCCAAATTAATTTCACTAGGTTACAAAATGGGGATGGGGGGGCTGGTGAAGATGGGGGCGTGGACCATAAGTAATTTTCTCCTGTCACAAACCAAGGGGAAATAGGGGTGGGCAGAAAAAGAATCAGCCTAGAGTCTAACATTCCAAGGTTCAAATCCTGGTTATGTACGTGACCTTGAGCAAGTCACCAAGCCACTCTGAGCCTCAGTTTCCTCATCCGAAAAATAGGAATAACACTATAAACTCAGGATTATAATGAGAATCAAAATGAAAAATGAGAATAAAAGAGGATGGTGCTTTGGAAACTTGACAGCACCCCCCAAGTTAATGCCCTCCTCAGGGATGGTCCTGACCCCACACTCAGACCTCACTGGTACGTAGATGACATAGATGTGAGTAGAGGAACTCCCACAGGGTTAATAGTATAGGATCTCGAGGGCTGTGGCTGCTGGGTTACCCAGAATGAGCCACATGGCCTCTGCACTTGGGTTTCTAGTCCATAAATCAGAGAATTCATAAACCATAAAGTTAATAGACAAGGCAGTACATGGTTTAATTAACTTCACAGTACACCAGGAACCTCTTTAAATTAAAAAAAAAAAAAAAAGTCTATTAGGAACCCCTGGCCTCTTGACTATTGATACTGAATGAACAGAACTGCTCCAACTCAAACACAACCAGGCCTTTTGGGCTTACACACCGAAACCATCGCAAAATTGCGTGCCCAGAATCAGAGGGAAAATAAATACGAAAGACAGTCATGAGGTATAAAAAACCAGTCTGGCTGATGGTCCCAGGGGTTGGGTAAGTGAATTGGAGATAAAGCCACAGCCACATGGGACAACCAACTCTGCCCCAGGCCTGTGGATAGCTTCAGAGCTTCCCATGTCTGCTGCTGCTGGGTCCTGTGAGCACAGGCCTGGGATGCCTGGCTCCCCACAGCACTACATTGTCCACATCCTGGACCCCATGCCAAAGCAGGCAGAGATGTCTGCCTGGGCTCCAAAGGACAGCCTCTCTCAGAAGCTCCCTGAGTCCACTGTCCATATGCAAACAGCACTCCACCAAGCTTTTCATAGGATCAGCATTATTCCTTTGCCTAAATTTAAGGTGAAGAATTCACTATCCCCGAAGGTGACATTACAGCGGCTGTGCTGCTCCCGAGTGCTGACCTCAATACTTACTAAGGAGGTAATGTTGAGCAAATTATTAAACTCTCTAGGACTTACTTTCCTCATCTATGAAATGGGTATATTATAAAGTTTTCTCAGTTCCAAGATGGCACTTTGCAACATTTCTGAAATCATGTTGCATCTTCTGATTAAAGTATGTATTTGATTTGTTAATATTTCTTTTATTCCCCAAGATTCTTGTAATATCACTGATACTTTTTTTCGACAGCTTCATTAACATTAGCAGCTTTATTCATGTACCATACTATTCACAATATTAAATTGAATAGTTTAGGGGCGCCTTGGGTGGCTCTGTCAGTTAAGTGTCTGCTTTCACCTCAGGCCCTGATCCCAGGGTCCTGGGATTGAGCCCCACATTGGGCTCCTTGCTCAGCAGGGAGCCTGTTCCTCCCTCTTCCTCTGACCCTTCCCACTGCTTGTGTGCTTGCTCTCTCTCTCTCTCTCTCTCTCTCTCTCTCTGTTAAGTGAATAAAATCTTTAAAAATTTTTTGAAAAAATTGAACAGTTCACTGGTTTTGGTATATTCACAGAGTTATGCAACCATCACCAAAGTCAATTTTACCACCCCAAAAAGAACACCTGTACTCTTTAGCTGTCGTTTCCCACTCTTTCTGGCTACAGATTTGCCTATTCTGGATATTTCATATAAACGGTGTCATACAACTGGTCTTTTATAACTTCTTCCCCTTAGCATGTGTTCAACGTTCACCCATGTTATAGTAGCATGTATCAGTACTTGATTCCTTTTTCATTGTCCAATAACATTCCATTATATGAATATGCTACATTTTTAAAAAGATTTATTTATTTATTTATTTATTTATTTGACAGAGAGAGACACAGCGAGAGCAGGAACACAAGCAGGGGGAGTGGGAGAGGGAGAAGCAGGCTTCCCACGGAGCAGGGAGCCTGATGCGGGGCTCCATCCCAGGACCCTGGGATCATGACCTGAGCCGAAGGCAGACGCTTAACCACTGAGCCACCCAGGCGCCCTGAATATGCTACATTTTATTTATCTACTCATTAGTTGGTTATTTCCACTTTTTGGCTTTTATATAAATAATACTGCTATGAACATTCACATACAACTTTTTGTGGACACATGTTTTCATTTCTTTGGGGTATACAGGTAGAAGTGGTGTTGCTGGGTCATACAGTAACTCTGTGTTTAGCTTTTTGAGACACTGCCAGACTATTTTCCAAAAAGGCTACACCATTTTATGTTTCCACCAGCCATGTATGAAGTCCCAGTTTCTCCACATCTTTGCCACCATTTGTTATTTTCTGTGTTTTTTATTATAGCCAACCCAGCGGGTGTGAAGTGGTGTCTCACTGTGGTTTTGATTTGAATTTTCCTGGTGACTAATAGCAGTAAGCATCATTGCTTATTGGCCATTTCTGTAACTTCCTTGCATATCTTTTGCCCACTTTTTAAATTGGGTTGTCTTTTAATTATTGAGTTGTTGGAGTTCTTCATATATTCAAGATACAAATCCCTGCAGATATATAATTGTAAAATTTTTCTCCCATTCTAGGGGTTGTCTTTTCACTTTCTTGATGGTGTCCTTTGATGCAAAAAAAAGTTTTTAATTTTGATGAAGTCTGATTTATTTTTCTGATTGTCACTTGTGTTTTTGGTGTCACGTCATTTTCCTTTGCTGTCTGGATACATTTATTTCTTTTTCTTTCCTAATTGCCACCACTAGAACCTTCAGGACAATGTTGAATAGAAGTGGCAGGAATTGACATCCTTCTCTTGTTCTTGATCTTAAGGGGAAGGCAATCAGTCTTTCACCATTACATATGGTGTTAGCTATGGATCTTTTATGGATGTTCTTTATCAGATTGAGGAATTTCCCTTCTGTACTGAGTAGTTTGGAGGGTTTCTTTCTTTCTTTCTTTTTTTTTTTTAGCACTTTTATCATGAAAGGGTGTTGGATTTTGTCAAATGCTTTTTCTGTAGATATAATGACATAGTTTCCTAGAGCTCTCTCCAGTGTTTTGCTTGGGATAGATAGCAGGAGGGGAAGAATGAAAGGGAGTAAGTCAGAGGGGGAGGCGAACCATGAGAGACGATGGACTCTGAAAAACAAACTGAGGGTTCTAGAGGGGAGGAGGGTAGGGGGATGGGTTAGCCTGGTGATGGGTATTAAGGAGGGCACATTCTGCATGGAGCACTGGGTGTTATGCACAAACAATGAATCATGGAACACTACATCAAAAACTAATGATGTAATATATGGTGATTAACATAACAATAAAAAATTAAAATAAAAAAATTAAAATTGAACCACTTAATAACTTTAGCACCAAGAAGGAACACCTAAATCCTGCCTAGTTGCTGACCATCTGAGAGGAGATAAGAAACCCTTTCTCATTATACCTTTAATTCTTGTTAACTTGGACCCTACTTGAACTTCTAGTAGCTTAAGTGAGGTTTAAGGGCTCCTGTCACCATGGATGATTGGGACCTGGAAGATCAAGATTGAGTTTCATGAGACCAGATCAGATTCTTCTTTGCCTTTGGAGAAGGAGATGGGGTTAAGAATGGGAAGTTGCTTTTTTTCCACCCCCCATCTTGACCCATGTCTAATTTTACTCATGGGCACTTGAATCTGGGTATAAGACATATTCTCCATTGTTTTATAAGTTTTTCATAGGTCTTTCTTTTGTTCCTGCAGTCAGGCAGTAAACTCTTTGAGGGCAGAGACCAAACCTTAAATTTCCCTTGAAGCTTTCACAGAACCAGGTAAAATATCTGTCACCTAGCACAGACTTAATACACACTAGGAATCTCTGCCTTTTAGCAAAACTGTCAGAGGTGAGACTTGGCCTATCTACCACCTAGTGTATGGTGGATGCTGAGCAGACAGATCCTGAGACAAGAAGCTGAGACACAGAGCCCTGGGGTCACCCAAGTCACTGGTTTCAGCTGCCCTCATGTGGCTTTGCAGCTTCCTAGGCACAACATCACAGGAGGCCTTAAAGGAATGAACTGAATGTGGTATCAAAAGAGAAGAAACAGTGCCATGCCACATTCTTTCAAAACTGCCTGAGAAAAGCAAGCCTGATAAAAGAGATTTTGTCAGTATCTAATGCCACAATGCAGATCAGTCCACACCGTATTGCCTGTCACTCCTGAAGCAGTTTGAAACGAGATATTGACAAAGCACGGCATGATGGCGTCATTAAATGGCACTGCGACACCTGCCCCCCAGGATATAACAAATGCCACCCTGGGCTCAGAGAAGCTGCTTTGCTGGGAGTGTTCTCACCAGCTGATGGTAACATGACAAAGCTTTTGAATGAAAAATTCCTCTTCTCTCCTCCAACCCTCCCCGACAAAGTCTGATTTGGGCCATCCCTAACATAGAAACCAGAACACACTGCTCACCGAAAAACAGAAAAGGAATGGTTCCTTCTATTTTGTGAAGATTAAATCCATGTCTGTGACTTGGCCCAGTTCCTCGCATGTATTAAATACCCAATGCACAGTCATTCTGGTTCTATTAGCATGACTCTTACGGGGCTTTCAGGGTATCTAGCTTTGAATCCCAGTTCTCAAGTCAGACAGTCCTTCAAGTTTCCTTGGTGAAGATGACAAGGGATTTCTTGTTTTTGTTTTAGAGAAATCATCAGGATGTCTGTGAGCCATTTTGCATGGGCTGTGCCCTGTGCAGACAGGTGAAATGAATTAGTCCCCAGAGTTCATGGGCAGGTATGTAGCTCAGGGACTGAGCGAGGCAGGTGCTAATCAGTATTCATTTCTGAAAAGCCAAGGTGCCCATAACACGTCAGGTGCTGTGCTAGATGCTGGGAATATGAATGTGCATTGGCCAGTCTCTGCCTTTAAGGAGCTCAGAGATGAAGTGGAAGAAAAGGTAGGATATAAACCTGCTTCAAAGGCAGAGCGGGATGAGCTGCTCTGATGGATGGTCTGGCCGCAGGAGGGCTTCCCAAACGAGGTGACGTTGCAGTGCATCCAGCAGGATGAATAGCTCATCAGGTAGACAAGGAGAGAAACTCTGAGAATCTGGTTCTTTATCTGTAATTTGAGAAGAAAAAGAAGAGCTTTCCCATAGGAGGAAGGAGGGTCTAAGGGCCAAGGGTGTGGACTCTGAATAGGCCTGGCGTTGACTCTTGCTCTGCCGACAAGTTTTGGGGAAAAGAACAACCACAACCACCACCACAAAAGCAACTAACATTTAAGCCAAAGGCCTTTTTGTTTGTTTGTTTGTTTGCAAAAAAGCGAAGACAATAACAGACCTACTTAAAAAAGAAAACACATGTAAGGCATTTGACATGATGCTTGGCTCGTATAAGCACCCAGTAAATGGTAGGCTATTACACCTGTCACCGGGGGCTGGTGAGGATGGAATGAGACACGAGGTGTGAGAATGATTACTGAAACGAAATCTCTGGGATTATTATTCCAGGCAGAGAGACCATCTCATGTAAAATTGGGGAAACTAAAGGAGCTCTGATTGTTTCTTAAAGGAAGAGTCCTTGAGTGTGGTCAGGATGAAGAATGCATGTGGGAAGAGGGTGGTATTTGAATTGAATGATCAATCAAAATCCAAACATCTTGCTTTAATCAATGAGTTATGTGATCAAACAGAAAGTCACAGAAAATTGCGAGGGATAAAATTATTATGAGCACAATTCTATTCAAGCTGAGATTTTTTAAAAAACATTTTTAATAATGAAATACATAACTATTAATAACATAACATCCATACATAACATACATAAAAATAGAAAGAAAAATTTAAAAGAACAATACCCATATATTCCCCCACACCCAGATTTAACAGATGTCAATACTGTAGTATTTGCTTTAGATCTTCAGTTGTGGGTTTTTTTTTTTTTTTTTTTAAGGAATGAAATGTTATGGGTACTACTAAAGCTTCACACTCACTCAGTTATGTGTATCGCTCCCCTGTATGTTTTCACACTTTTACTACATGTATGTAACATAAACAACGTTTATGTTCTCAGGGTTCTTAGCATTGCACATATGTAATACCATACTGTATCATTTTACAACTTGCGTGTTTCATTGGACATTGTTTTCAAGGTGGCCCCATGTTGTTAGAGTAGATAATGGTTCATTCATTTTGGCTGCTCTATAGGATTCCCTTTGAGGTTTTTATACTTGGGCCCAGCAATGCTGCTTCTAGATGTCTCTCTAGGGAAACCTTCAGGTATGTGCAGAAGACAAGAGGCCTCAAGAAGTTCACTGCAGAGCAGTTCATAATAGTGGAAAAAGTGTGGAGAAAATTCTAGTCACCTACTGCTGTGTAACAAACCTCCTAAACTTAGTGGTTTAAAACAACAACGATCACTTATTCTGTTGATGAATCTTCCATTTAGGCAGAGCTTGGCAGTAAAAGCTCATCATTGCTCCACGTGGCATCAGCTAGGGTGGCTGGAAGGTGAGGGGTTGGAATCATCTAAAGATTCAGTCATTTGCTCACATATCTGAGGACTGATGCTGGCTGTCCACCAAACTGGGAGCTCAGCTGGGGCTGTCGGCTGGGGTTCCTGCTCCGGCCTCTCCAAGTGGTTGATTGGCTTCCCCACAGCATGGCAGGTGAGTTCCAGGAACAAGTGTCCCAGCAGAGCCAGGTGGAAATGCATGGCATTTTTATGATCCAGCCTCAGAAGTCCTATCCCATCGCTTGTGCTCACAATTAATTGATTGAGGCAGTCACAAAGGTCCACACAGGTTCAAGAGGGGTGACATGGGTACATTGGAAGAGCATATGGGATGGGATGTCTTGTGGTGACCACTTTTGGAAAATGCAGTTTGCTGCCAAACCTAACTGCCCATGGTATGGGACACATGGTGTGGGACACATAAATACACACACAAAAAAAACCCTGGTTTATTTGCTGTTGTTTTAAAAGCTATAAAAGGGTGGGTATCTTTCTGCAAGACATCAACATAAGTCCATGCAGAATAAAAAGAATAAAGTGTTTGGGGGGAGAGTATAACAGGGACTTTTCATTGGTCTCTATGTAGGATGAAAAGATATTACTGTCAGACACAGAGAACATCTTCCTCCCATAGAGAACTCTTAGGAACAGGCACAAGGGAGAATTCATTTTTAAGGTGGCTTTCTTTTTTTCCCCTCCTGAATGCCGTGAACAAAATCTCGTGGTTCTGAAAGGACTCTGACAGAACAGTTGCCAAAACTGTATTTCCTCGAAGGCACATCTTTGTACTCTCTGGCTCCAGACAACCCTTAAGAGAGACTCTGAACGTCTTTCACAACCCCACAGTGGGGGAAGAGGTACCCAGGGCGAGGAGGCTTGGGGTTGAATCCCGACTCTGCTAGTTGCTCTCTGTGTGACCCTAGGCAAGATATTTAACTTCTCTGTGCCTTCAGCTTCCTTCTGTGGACGAGTGAGGTGAATAATACCACTTACAATGTTTTTGTAAACACTGTGTTAATTCATCGATTCTGCTCCCATCCAAGTACTAACCAGGCCCGACCCTGCTTAGCTTCCGAGATCAGACGAGATCGGGCGCGTTCAGGGTGGTATGGCCGTAGACATTAGCTCTTAGTAGGGGTCACAAGGGAGAGCAGATTCTGAAAGTTCGAAGTGACTTGCACCAAATCCGGATTTAATCATGATCACTATCCCCAAGACTAACGCCCAGAATCCTCCTAGCAGGCCAGATAATTAGCCTTGGGTTCTCAAGGTTCTTCTCTGTCTCCATTCTTTCAGGTGCGAGCGTCGAAATAGTTAAGGCAGGTGGCAGGAGAGTTCCCGCGTTCCCATTTCACAGATGAGGAAGCTGCGGGTGAGCTCCTGCAGGGGGCATGCTGGCTAAGGGAGAGGCTAATCCATTTGATGGGTGTTTTCTTCCCAAATCCCCAGGCGTCCCCGATCCCGCTCAATCACGAGTTCCTCGCCCCCCCCGCCCGAAGGCTGGGGGTTGGGGAAGCAAAAGGGGAAATTACTTAGTGCATTTGACCTCACATTCTTAGCTTTACATCGTCGAACGCCCACAGGGTTCCTTTCGGAGGGAATTTGGCACGAAGGCTGACCCAGGGTGAGCCGCAATAAATACGAGCTTAAAGTGGGGGTGGGGGCGAGCGGGAGGATCTTCCTCTCCCACCCGCCCGCAGAGCGCGGGCAAACTCCCAGGTCTGGAGTGTCAGCGCGGGGGCGGAGCCATTCCCGGAATGCGGGCCCTGGGACCAGGTGCCCCTGGAACCTGGACGGCCCTTGTTGCCCAGGATGCTCCTGGCTGCCTTTCACCTGTAACCATGTCCTTCTGCCCACCCCCCCCCCCCCGGGGGCTGCCCGTATTCCTCCTTCCCCTGCGGGATCCGAAAGTAAACGCAGTACCTGACCCGCTATGGGCGATCTGCTCGCCAGGGAGGGCGACAGGAAACACTCGAACCCGTGACCGCGTTTACAAGACCAGTGCGCTCTAACCCTGTGATCTGGAGCCGGCAACTAGACGCTGGCCACAGCCTCCTCCAGCTGCGGGAGCGGGACCGTGACTGGCCGAGCTGCCACGTGAGCGCAGGGAGGGGGCACCCCCCTGCTCCGTCCACTCTGTACCTGATGGCGCGAACCGCTCCGCGAGGCGAGGATGTGCAAGAAGACGGGGACGGGGGCAGTGCTGGAAGAGATGCCCTCCACCGCTGTCCCCCCTCCCAGCAAGTCTCGGGCAGGGCTCGGCTGCGCGGCCCCGGGCGCAGGAAGAGCGGCGGCGCTTTGATGTTGTGCGGCCACACGGTGGCGCTGCCGCACCGCCCGCTCTCGGAGGCACAGGCTGCGGGGCGCCCCGCGCGGGGCTGGAGTGGCGAGGAGGTTAGGGTTAGGGTTAGGAGGTTCGGCGCTGCTCCTCCCTGGAGGCTAGTGCTGGAATCCCGCATCTTTGAGGTGCAGAGGCAACGTGAGCGTCATTCCAGCAAGTTCCCTCCCACGCCCCAAACACGTGCCTTCTGGACACATTCACTTACACTGCTCGCCGGGCCTGAGTCCCTTAAAGGTCTTCTAGGCAAAAGTGCCTTCCTTTACAAATAGGGAAAGTGAGGCCCAAAGTAGGAGTCCTGGCTTTAGTCTCAGGTAAGAAGTCCAGGCAAGCCACTCTCCTGTGCTAAAAGGAAAGCGGGTACGCACAACTAAGGGCAAGGGGAGGACCCACGTGAGATTTATTCCCAGTTCTGGGAACGGCGCCCCCGTCCGGGTGGTCGAAGTTAACCTGTTGGACATATGAGGAAATGAGGCTTAATACTGGCCAAAGCCACAATGTTCAGAAGTGGTGTTCAGCCCCAGGACTGTTTCTGTCTAGTCTGTGAACTTCCTAGCCACAGAGCCCTGCCTCCTACATCGGTGGCTTTCAAACACCTTTTTGGTTTTTGATAGTGACCCGCACCTACCGGTGTCTCTATAACAAAAGAACACTTATCCTTAGCGTGATACATTCTCTTTTCTTTTCTTTTTTATTCGATACTATGTCTTTTCTACTTTTCTTTCAATGCTAGGTATGATCTGCTAAAAGAGTATCCCTACTCATTAGTGGGTCCTTAGTTCAAGTTTGAAAATCACTGTCATGGGCGCTTGCTGGGCTCTCCCAGCTGTAAAAATCTATGGAAACTGTCCATGTAGGAGGCCAAAGGCAGGACCAACCAAAGCTCCTGGCAGATGGTGCTTCTCTAGGAATCACCTAGAGGTGTTGTTAAAGGCCAGGTCCTGACTCGGCATTTCTACCAAGCTCCCAGGTGATGCTGACCACCCCCACCCAGAGCGGCCAGGTCTCCTCCACTACCCCGCCATCAACATGCTGCAGCAAAAGGAATTCTGACACTACATTCTGTTGTACATACAAACATTCATTTATAAGTAGGCACAAAAACTAGATTCGGCCTGCTCTTATGAAGTCCCAATTCTCTGTCCTTTTAACAAGAACCTTAAGGAAGGGCTCTGTGGCAGAGTGGTAAAAACCCACTGTCCCCTTCTTTCATGGTCCTAGGATTGAAGGTAGGCAGAGACCAGAGACCTCACTTCCCAGTCTTCCATCCAGGGTGGATCTGAAAGGAAGTATGAGCCAATGGGAAGGGCGTAGAGGGGATATACGCAATTCCCAGGTGAATCCTCTGGGAGATGGCCCAACTTATCCAACTTAAAAGGCAACCTCAAACTTATGCTCCAAGTTGAGAGTCCAGCTGTGCGCACCTGAGCTTCCTTCTTTTCCCTTCCCATGAGTAGGAAGATGGAGATTGCCTAACTCAGCTCTGACCCTGCTGACAGAGCACCAAGATGGGAGGAACCTGGATCTCTGAGTCCCTTCCTGGCGCACAGCTGTCCCACCAGCCTGGGTCTCTCACCTAGAGATGATTATTTGAGAGAGTCATCAACTTCTTTAAGCCGCCCTATTTGGGGCGGTGGGGAGCTCTTTGTTACAACAGCATACCCTAACTTAGGTTCGTCTGAGGCAAATGCGATGAAATCCTTAGGGCAGAACCAACTGACTTTTCCAACCAATTAGGTGACAGGATCCCCTGTAGATGTGTGTGGGTGGGCAGGTGGAGCAGAGGAGGGAGGATGGGACCAAAGTTCTGGACCCAAAACATTAGATTCTAGGGCTACTTTCTTGTAAACATGGAGAGATGCCTGTATATCTTTCTAGCTATCCACGTGCCGTTAACACTGCTCATCTAGCCAACAAAAAACATCTAATCGTTCTTAATTGAACTCTCTGGGGAAGACTTAGAAAGCAGTATTTGAAACTTAGATCCTTCACAAATTTACTAATTAGCCCTCTTCCCCCTTAGGTCACCACTTAAAGTTAACTCACATACACATATCCCTCCTATAGCCATACTGAGGTATTTTCAAGTAAACACAGACAGAATTTGACCTTGTATATTCTCATTCAGAGTACTGTTACAGCCCACATGGCTATTCACCTCCTTCTCATAATTTTCTTTATTACAGTAAAGAAATCTGGCTCGAGCCCCGTTTCAATATCTGCCCCCACCCGGTATCCGTGGTCGTCCTCTGGGGAGGACCTTCCTTCATCCTTGTCACCCCATCCTATTTCTTGCTTCTTCCAACTCTCTGGATCCTCTTTGAGTCTCGTGCCCTAGGGTTGTCGTTTTTCTCCGACCCACATCCACACAGAAGTCACTTTTACGGAGAGTTGGCGGGTGATGGGGTTGGGGTGTGGTTACCCTGAAGTGTGGTGCCCCTAATCACTTAGAATTTAATAGTGGACACCCCTATTTGCATCCTTCCTTTAGGATATTCCTCACTTCCGGGCCTCCCCCAGCTGCCTTCTTTCTCCGTCAGCCTCCTACATTTTATGGTTTTGCTCTCTGTCTACCATTCCAGTCCTCCCACTGCTCCTGGGTCCCTTAATCAGAAAAAAAGCAAGGGCTCTCAGTGTGTCAAAATATTGGTTTATCTTTTCATATCCCCCGTGCCAGAGGGAGTTTTGTTTAACAGAAATAAACATACAAACACACAAATAAATCCACAAAATAGATCTCTTCCTGTCTGGGCAGCTCACAAAAACAAAACAAAGCAAAACCTTCTTTCCTCTCCCAAAGACACACAAATCTGACCGAGGTATTCCTTTGCTTACATCTCTGCGGCAGCTCTTCACTAGCCTGTGCTCACCACCATTGCTATGGTTACGGAGCCCTCTGTGACTGGGTCCTGCCCCCTCCACTTCAGCCTCATATCTCACTGCTTGCCCACAATGCCTCCTGAGCCACACCTGCCCAGCCACTCAGTGTTCTCTGGATGGACACAGCCCAGCAATCTCACCTTCGTTCACTTGCTCTTTTGCGCCCCTTACCATCTCTGCCTAGACTGCCTCTCCCTGAACTCTGCCCCGGGGCTCCTGCCTCACCTCCACTGGGAAGCCCTCCTTGACTTCTCAGGCTGGGGGAAGGGCTCCTTCTCGGTGGTAACTGCCTCTGGATTGTCTGTTCTAGCACTTAAAACTCACCTCAGGAGTTTTAGCCCTACTTGTCGCTCTCCCCTGCTAGATGGAGCTCCTTAAGGGCAGGGGTACATCTGGCACAGTATCCTAAAGACAAGCACAGTGGAGCCCTTCAATGCCCACTTGTTCAATAACTGAGTGAATGTGTGAGGCCAGATGCTTACCTGGCAAGGTAAAATCTGACTAGAGAACTGTCTGGAAGGGGTGGAGAAAGGGAAGGGAGGTCTTGGGAAGCAGCATGCAGCTGTAGGGCTGTGGAGGAAGAGAGACATTCTGGGCAGCAGGTCCAGGGTCAATTGAGATGCTCATTGGCTCTAAGCCTCTAGTTTTCTTCAACACTGGTGGACTAGACCCTTGTTCTCTTCTTCTTTCTCCTTCTCTGGGACAGATCTAGGTGTCACCCCCACCCCCCAATATCCCCCTCCAGTTCTCAGCACTGATTGCCGACTATGCCTCTCTTCCATGGGATGGACACTAGAGGTGGTTTTCCCAGAAGGAAGCCCCTAACATCCTAGGTGACCATGGAGATGGGTGTCCTAAGTAGAGGAGGCGGGGTATTCCAGGGTCTCTGAATGTCTATGTAGAGACATCACTCTCCTGGCCTCTCCTTCGAACCCACCCACCTCAAGGAGACTGTGTCCTCTCTCGGTGGAAGGGTGGTAGAAGTCAGGATAGGCTAGGTCAAATTGTGGTAACAACATCTATGGGATGGGATTTAAAACCACAACAATGCTTTTCTGTCTTCCATGACATGCCCACGAGGAGTCAGCAGAAAGCCTCAGAGCATTGTAATCAGTGATGGAGAGCCACCATCTCAAGCCAGTTCTTTAAAGAGAGTCCTTCAAAGGGGTCCCACACTGGTAATGAAATGCTCTGGCCTGGGAGTGACTTTCTTCACTTCTGCTCATAGCTCATGGGCCAGAGCTTTTTTAAAATGTGGCTACTTTTTTAAAATGTGGCTACTAGAAAATTTAAGATTACATATGTGGCTTACAGCACATTCCTACTGAGCAACACAGCTCTGGAAAGCCTAGGGTGGGATTTGGGTAAAATTATCCACTTTCAAGGTACCATTTCCAAAGCTGCAAATTGTAACACTTGATCAAACTTTACTTTGGAGGAGTTCTCACAAGGATGGCATTTGAAGTTTGGGGCATTTAAGTTTTTTTCTCTTTATTCACCTTTCGGCTTTTCCCCCAAACCTCTAACTAAAAACCAATATAAAAGCATCTTATTTATTCCACAAACTGATCTCCAAATCTTAACTAAATAGCAATTGCTGCTTTGCTTACACACACACACACACACACACACACACACACACACACACACACACACACATCCCTGTGGGGACCACCATTTTCCCATGTGTAAAGCGACATGCCTGATTGCTGGATTAAGCAACGGAAATTAATTATTACAGTAATTACTCGGCCACTAAATATTTGAATGCCAGACCTGACATCGTGTCCTGGGAACCACCTTCAGCTTCCTGAATGCATTAGGATCAACAGGGCAGCTCAAGCAATGTATTTCAAGAACACACCACAGAAAAAAAGACAGCTGGCTTTTGGTGCCCATCCCTGCAGGCCAGGAGAACGTCAGATGCCTGAACATGAGAACCTTGTCTTCAAGGTTGCTGTTCAGTAGCTAGGTAGGCAATGGTAGAAATCACAGTGTAGCTAGGGGGACAGCTTATACCCAAGCCACTGCCCCTGAAAGAGGGGATCTGTTGCTTGGGAATTCTACTGCTGTGGGAAGCTGTGCCAAGGTCCCTGGGGGGTGGTCCCACTGAATTCCTTCTAAATCATCTTTTTTCTCTCTCCATTATATCCTTGGCACCACCTTCTCCCCCCGCCCCACGTCCCTCCCCACCCCCATCACCCGCCTTCTTTCCTGAGTCCAAGTCTGTTCAGGGTAGAGAAGAGATTTCCTTTAATGAGCATACCCAGGTCAAAACCAAAGATTTTCAAAAAGCAGTTCTATAGCATGTGACTTCTGCAAGAAAGCTGTCCCGCCTGCTTGTCACTGTCCGTCCATTTCTCCCATGTGGTTCTGCCTTCCTTTAGGAGGCCTGTGATGGTTGACAGAGCTAATGCTGGTCCAGACTATGCCAAAGCGTGGATTTTTGTGATGAAAGCCATTTGGGCCACTTGTTCCTTTTGCACTATGGGGTAGGGTTTGAGCTCAACGGCAACAGGCACATCTGCACAACTTTCTGCACTTTTGTCTTTTTCATAACTCGTCCAGTCAAACGACCATTTTAGGACGTCTGGGGTATCCAGGTAATTCTCCCTGACACAATCCTATTGTTCCTGCTTTAAAAATGTCAGTTCAGCTCAGAAAACTCTTAGGCCACATGTCAGAGGGTATTAAAGGCAGTGGCTTCACTAAAATCCAGGAGAGAAACTCCAAAGAGTCCAGATGTCTGAATGGCTGTCCTAACTCACCTAGAATTTTCATTCTGTAGGTCAAGGCCAGAACTATTTCTATCTCCAAAACAATGAGTCCTCTAAGCAACTCCACAAGCCCAAATGCTACAGAGTTACCCCAAATGATTCCTGTTCCTCTTGAAAAGTAGCATCATCTATTAATAAAAAGAAATTAATAACAGTTAATAGCTGTATAGCACACTTTATTTTCAGGAACTGTGTTACATTTTAGAGTTTATTTAGTCCTTATGTTAATTCAAAGCATATCTATCTATCTATCTATCATCTATCTATCTAACATCTATCTATCTACCTATTTGTTTATTCTAAGTGAACTCTACACCCAACATGAGGCTCAAACTCATATTCCTGAGATCAAGAGTCACCTGCTCTACCGACTGAGCCAGGCAGGTGTCCCCAAAGTATACTTATTGAATGACTGTGGTCTTGACAAGTCCCTCCCTCATGAAGCTCCCATTCCATTCTATCACCATGGAAAGATTTGAGGCAGACACAGAACAGTGCCCTGGGCCACATCCTCTGACTACAGCTGCGGCTGGGATAGACAGTTCCTCACCTCCAGTGGCCTGTCCTTTGAGGGATGAGGGAGAGAGAGGCCTCATCCCAGAAGAAGATGCAGCCTGGAAGGGCAAGGAAGTTTGCCTCAAAGGATGGAGATGGGAGGTGATGGAGAGATGTTGAGGCTTTCACCCTTAAAGGAAACACTTTCCATCTAATTCCTTGAACACTGCCAATAGGAGTGGGTCCCACTGGCTTGGCAGGGCTTAATGAGGCCCCCTTGATAGGTTTTTCCTCCTTCTCTGGCCACCACTCCCTGCTGCTTCCCTCCTGCTTCCTGAATGACCTCCCAAATAAACCACCTCTCCTCACATCCTTATCTCAGGCTCTTCTTTAAGGAAACTTAACCTGGATTATCAGCCCCATTTTACAGATGCGGACATTGAGGCAAATTGCCTTCAAGTCTCACAACCAGGGCTCACATCAGATTCGTCTAGCCCCAGAGCGCATGGATTCTACATCGGTCTCCTACCACCAGCTGCCTCAGTGCTGCCCCATTCCTGCTAGAAATTTATGATGCTGGTCCTTTTCAAAGCAGCCCATTCCATCTTGGGGCAGTTCTAATGACTGGAAAACTCGGAGTGATACTCAGTCCATTTCCCCATCCATCCATCCATCCATCCATCTATCCATTCATCCATCCATCCATTCATCCATGTGTTTATTCCTCATCAGCAAGCATATATTCATCAGGGTCTAGGGGCCAGGCACTGTGCTAGGCACAGCTCTAAAGAGGCAGACCCAGTCCCTCTATTCACAGAGCTTCCTGCTTATGACTGATGAGCACCGTGCAGGGAGTGGTGCTTGCCGTGTGCTGTGGGAGCCTGGTGTAAGCACCTCACCCAGCCACACTGCCTTCTGTAGCGTCCTCCAAAGATGCTCCCTGGTCTACACAACAGCCCTGCAGGTGAGGGCTGCAGATATCACATCCTCTGAGATTTTTGTTGTTCGTGTTCATCAGCCCAGGTTTGGATGGGCCTTGCTAGCAGACTGGAGCCCACACCTCAAAAACCCGATGCAATGTGCACTCCCATAATGAGAGAGGAGACCCAGCCCTGGGCAGGGAATGTGGAAACCAGGGCTGAATCTCTGAACCTGTTCCCAAGTTTAGTGTTTGGGAGACCCCATTGGACTGCTGAGTCATTTGTGCCCCACTCCTCAGCTTTCCTTCCATCAAAAAAGTTGGCAGCACAGGCCTGAGATGTCTGAATAGATCCTAGGGCGCCAAAAACAATTTTAGAATCCATTTTCCCTCATGTTACATACATGAGGTATTAATTTACATGGCCAACTCGTGGGTAGACATCTTTGGGAGTCTGCCTTATAATAAAAAAAAAAAAAATTGATCATGAAACTGCTAGACTTGTCTGCTTTCTTAGCTTTCAGAAGGTCCCAGGGCAAAGCAACACACTGTGTGACAGTTAGGCTGCTGCTGGGGCTGGAATGGCTCAAAAGCAGCCACAGAAGTGGCTTATTTTCATCTAAACTTCCCTGCAGCATGAATGAATGCTCAAAGTTTGACTTCCTACCCTCTGGTCTATTAAGTTTTCTTTTGGATTTTTCTTTTCCTTAAATAACGTTCTGAGGAATGGGATTCTAGATACTCCACCCTGGAAGTCTTGGAAAGGCAAAGCTCAAATGTGTGGGAAATTAAGTTATAATCCAGAACTACCCACCCATCCAACCCACCCTCCTTCCCCCACCTTTAGTGATGATACCAAAGCCACAGGCCTTATCTCTTCTACTGTGATAGGCAAGGGGTAGAAATCAACTGGAATCTCAGAAAGTCCCAGCCATCCATCCATCCATCCATCCATCCATCCATCCACCCATCCATCCCTTCATTCATCCATCTATCCGTACAACTTTCTCTCTCCCCTTCCATGTATTAGTTTATTCAATAAATAGTAAGCACCTACTACCTGTCAAGAGCTGTGTTAGGGGCTAAGCTAAGACCTTGAGACACTGCAGCAAATAAGAGAATCAGACCTTGCTTCGTGGGGCTCATGGTCTAGCTGGGGATAGACGTTATGCAGGTAGTTTTACAAATACCTAGTTAAAATTGTGATGGATGTCCCTAGGGAGAGTTGAAGGTGCTCTGAGAGTATAACAAGAAGGCCTGACCTAGCCCCAGGGAGGTGACATTCAAGCTGAGAAACAGAGTAGGAGGTAGATGTTGACAAAGTAAAGAGAAGGAGAGGGAGGGCAAGGGATTCAGATGGAAGGGTTTGCATAAGGGCCCCCAAGCAGAGGTATTACTTCAAGGGGCCACGTGAAGGCCCATGTGGCTACCGGGTAAGAGCACAGGGGAGGAGGCGTGGGGCATACTGGGCTGGAGAAAGAAGCTGTGGTTCCACAGTGCAGAAGGTAGGAGAAGACAGGAAGCCATGAGGGAGCACTAAGCATGTGATGATGGAGTCAGATTTGTGTTCAACAAGGTCTTACCACTAACTGCTGTTTGGAGAGTGGACCCCAGGGGACCGGGTGGACAGAGGGATTGGGGGGCAGGGGACAGATACAAGGAGAGCTGCTAGAAGGCCAGCATGTTGTCCGGGGACAGCTGGCCATGGCTGGGACTGGAAGGGGAGCAGTGGAGTTGAAGCGCAGTGGAGAGGTCAGGTGCATTTTGGAAGGAGTGCAGTGGGACTCCCCAGTGCTCTGTGGTGGTCTACAGGGGCATCTGGACGGGGCATAGCTTCAGAGTCAAGCCAGACCCTCAGCAGCTCTCCTTCTTCAAACCCATGGCCGCATGAGGGTCTACAGGGTCAGGGGGAGAAGACCGTGGCTGCTTTATCTTTGCCCCTCCCCCCCTTCTTGTGTTTCTCCCGAGACTGGCATGCCAGCAGGACCCTGTTTTCTGATTGCCTCTCATGGGCTGAGTAACTAAGGAGAGTGTCAACTGAGGATTTTTTTTTTTTTTTTTTTTTTTTTTTTTTTTTGTACCTGCCTCCTCTCTTTCTCTGCACACCCATAGTACTTACCAGCCTACTGGGTATAGAGTCAACATTCAATTCGTACTTGGGGATTGAGCCTTCACTCTATAATCTCAAGACAGGTGAGACTCAGATGCATTTCCACCCCACCCTGTTTTTATTCCACATCAGCCTTCAAGTCAGCAGAGAAACTATACAAACTAAGAAAGAAGATGGGAGCTATAAGTTGCCTGCACCCTAGTACAGGAAGTTGGAAAAACCACATCATCACAATCCACGTTTGCAAGAATGACAAAAAACAGCATCAAAAGGTGAGGTGGTTTAGCTTTCTTAATAATTTCTTATAATTAGAAATATAATTATAATTATTATAATTCTTGTAATACAATCTCTTTTCTTCCTGCCTTGTTGGCACGTATACCATCGCTCTTCTGTCCTGTGCTCATGGCAGACATCACTAATCAATCATGATACTTTTCCTTGAAATGAACCTTCAGGAACACTCTCAGTGCTTCAGGCTCTTCAGCTGACTAAAGCTGGTATATAATATTAAACCTATTTCCCATCCTTGTTCTTGACTTTTTGATCAGAATAGTCCATCTGGAAAGATTCTAGTAGGTAAGCCTCCTACTTATTCCAAGTAGGTGGTTATCGATTCTTCTACTAAAGATGTCCATGGTTCTTGACACCCACATCATACTCCAGTGCCCATCCTGCCTTGGCTTATCCTGAAAACAGATTCTTTTTCACATCTACCTAAACTCTCTTCTGCATACATTTCAGAGAATGATTTACAGAATCACGAGGATACAAGGAACTTCTGTTCAGATCTTCTCAAACTTCCACAGCTGGACTGTTGCTTGGGAGTCACCACCCTACAGTACCTCTGAACCCAACAGAAGTATGTGTGCATTTTCACAACAGCAGCAAAGCAAATGACCCTGGACTTTCAAAGTTTCTCAGTTTACAACAATGAGGTTCTGCACACCTTAACCACAAGACAGGGCTACTCGGTAGCTTCTCAATGAGATTAAAGTATTGTGACTAATTGGTCCTCAGTCATGAAGAGAAAAGAGAGCCTCTTGCTTTAGAGCAAGCAGAGGAAGAGAGATGAGAGTCAGAAGAAAGTGACCCAATTTCCTGGGTCATGAACTGAATTGGGAGTGTAAAGTTGGTTTCCTCCTACCTGACCCCAGCCTCATGGAATTAGAACCTCCTGCCCCAAACCCCAATTGCTAGGATAAAACTTCTACAATCCCACTTGCCTGGTCTAGCCTTGCCCAGACACTTAGAATGGTGTTGGGCTCCTGTGTACACTAGGGGGTGCAAGCAGGCTTGTTATCCAGCTCAGCCCTAAGAAATGTCTCACCAGAGCAGAAGAGACAAGAGGATGACTACCAGGAGTCACGCTTTTGCTTTGGAAAGTGCTGAGAGTAGAGGGTGTCTTGGACAGGAGTTGAGAAAGGAGAACAATATCCTCACTAATTGCTTTAAGCTGTTTTCTGGTTTTATTTTCGGAGCAGACCTAGCTCCCCAGAACTGAGGATGAAGGGAAGGTTACATAAGGCAGCCGACCTGCTCCTCCGCTGGCCTGGCAGACTTTCAGCCGTCCGGGGTGAGTCAACACCTGGGAAATGGCATCCAAGGGCAGCTCTTTCAAACGGGCTGGAACTTTCTACCATTTCGCAGAGGCCACCGTTTGACCCATTCCTGGGCCAGGGAGGCAGGAGCCGATCATGTCCCTGGGTGGTGCCTGTTCCTGGCACTAGGACCATGGAAAGAAACTCAGAGGGCTCTTTCCAAACTTGAGTGCTGGTGTGGGGGAAATGGGGCAGTACTCTCCACCCCAGCTCGGTTCACATAATAGACTTCTGCTCCACTGGCCTACTTTTAGCTTGGAGTGGAAGGAAGCCAGCTTGAGAAGAGCAGAGTCGTCCTCCCTGCCTGGCTCTCCACCCACTCTTCCAGAGCTTTCACCAGAGGCCTTGTTCTCCGCTGCTAGAGAACCGGGGACCGTGACCATACTTTCTCAGCCCATCAAGGGGAAATGAGTTGAGGAAATCAGCACACAGTTTTTATTGCCAAATATTTCTTTCCCTAGGAGGACAACACATTCAAAGCGCCGAGTGGAGATTGGAGTTGGTCCAGCCATAAACCAACTTAATGAACACTAATAGAGAACTGCAATTACTGTTGACTTCAAAATGCAAACAAGAACTTTAGACACCGATCCCTATCAGCCGGTCAGGCCGGGCACAGATGCCTGGCTCTGTTTTTGCTGTTGCTTAGCAATGGAAAATGAAGTGTTCCTGTCTCTTATCACTGGAGGTAGAGGTAGGACAATGAGCTTTATTGGACTGAATAGGTATGAAATTAGTTTATTCTTTCCTGCTTGGAGAAGGCAATTGGCAGAAAGAGAGTCACTTGGACAATGGGCAGTTCAGAGATTGGGAGATGGCCCTCCTTTCCTGCTATCTCAGTAAATCCTAACCATCATGGGTTTTCTCTACAGAGAGAGTTGAACTTTTGCCAGGAGTGTCTATCCAAAACTATCATTAGAGAAAATAGCTATAAATATAGTACCACAGACCAGAGTGGGAACGAAGGTGAGGAGACTGAAATCTAGGGTGCAAATTTAGAGGGGTACCAAGAAATCAGTAATCAAAATAAATAACATTGTAAAGCAATATTTTGTTTTAAATCCAAATTAATACAAAAAGATCCACAGTGAATTACATATCAAAATTTTAAATTATGACAGGATCAGGATCACTAATTGGTTTTCCCTTCTGGCCTCATGTCCCAATATGTCATGTCTTGGCACTGGCCTCGCACACATTTCCAACATGGAAGACTTTTAGAGTTGATTTTTCCTCAACAATATTGAGGGTCTTGTAGCTGGGCAGAGAGACTCTTTTACCCTGTGGGAAGAGGACCTTCCTGCAGTCTTCAGCCAGCCTCTTCCAAGACAGTGGGAGGCAAGTGGCCTTGGGGAGGGGACATACCCAGGCTTCCAGGGCAGTGACACAGGAAATACTAGAGATCCAGGACCCTACTGCAAGTTTCCAAAGACAACAATGACAGATCTGGGGCCAGCAGTTTATGGCAAAATAATCTCCTCTTTTGTTTTTAGTATTAATAGTAACTCCTATATATTGAGAACCTTCAGGGTGAAACACATAGAATTGCCAGTATTCAACTCTTTTTTTTAACCTCAAACACATATGGCTCAATCAAATGCATGCAAGAATGGTAAGCTAAATACTGGACCCGAAAGATGTCCCCATCCTAATCCCTTGAACTTGTGCATGTTACCTCACATGGCAAAAGAGTCTTTGCAGATGTCATTAAGTTAAGGATTTTGAGATAGGAAGATAATCCTGGATTATCAGGGTGGGCCCAATCATTGACAAAGATCCTTATGTAGAAGGATGCAACCCTGCAATGAAAGCAGAGGGCAATTTATTTATTTATTTTTAAATATCTATCTATTTATTTATTTATTTATTTATTAGAGGAAGAGTGAGTGCATGTGTGCAAGCATAAGCAGGGGGAGAGGCAGAGGGAGAGAGGAAGGGAGAAGCAGACCCTCCACCGAGCAGGGAGTCTGATGTGGGGCTCGATCCCAGGACCCTGGGCTGAAGGCAGATGCTTAACCGATTGAGCCACCCCAGGCACCCCAAGCAGAGGACAATTTAAAGATGCTATTCTACTGGCTTTGAAGATAAAGGAAGAGGCCACTAGCCAAGGATTGTTGGCAGCCTCTAAAAGGTGAAAGAGGTAAGAAATAGATTGTCTCATGGAGCCTCCCCAGAAGGAATGCAGCCCTGCTGCCACCTTGACTCTAGCTAAGTAAAACTGACTCCAGATTTCCGATCTCTACGGCTGTAAGAGATTAAATGTGTGTTGTTCTAAGCCACCATGTTTGTGGGTATTTGTTACAGCAGCAATAGGAAAATAACAGACCAGGCACTATGTTAAGTACTTTACATGCATAAAGAAATACATAAAAATCCACCCTCAGCCTTCTCCAAGACTGGAGTGTTTAGATGGTCTCCTCCATCTCAGGATCCATGGCATAAAAAAATGGTTACTAGCCCATGCTATAGAAGTATACCTATATAACCTCAGCATAAAGAAGGATTTCTTAATTTGCATCCTCAATTTCTTTTTCCTTAGTGAACCTTGCCATTGACATGCATAGAAATTCTGGTATCTATCCTTAAAAAATAAAACAAAACAAAAAGCAAAAAAGCAAAAAAATCAACCATATCCACTTATGATTTTAAAACAAAATCAAGCGGTGCCTGGGTGGCTCAGTCGTTAAGCATCCAACTCTTGATTTTGGCTCAGGTCATGATCTCAGGGTCGTGAGATCGACCCCCCACTTTGGGCTCTGTGCTCAGCATAGAGTCTGCTTGAGATTCTCCCTCTCCCTCTGCCCCTCGCCACCCCCACTCATGCTCTCTCTCTCTAAGTGAATATATAAGTAAATAAATAAAATCTTTAAAAAATAAAACAAAACAAAATTGATGAACTATAAATAAAAGGCAATCTCTGTAACCTAACACAGAACATCTACCAAAACAGCAAACATCATATTTAAAGGTCAAAAGTGTCAAAAGAAAATCATGGCTTTTATTCAATACTGTACTGAAGGTACTAGTGAGTGCAATAAAACAAGAACATGCAATACAAGATATGAGTTTTAGAATCAAGAAACAAAACAGACATTAATTGAAAGTGATATGGTTATTTTAGTTAGAGTTAGATTGAATGAGCAGGTTTAAAAAAGGTTGAGGGATAAAAGAGCAATATTCAAAAATGATTGATTTTCTATACATCAGCAACAAAGAGAAATATAATTTTAAGAACATAATTTCCAAGTGCAACATAAATAGATAGGTAAGTAGGGGGAGACTGAGAGAGAGAGAGAATCCTAGAAGCAGCTCTAAGAAAAGATGTACACATCTTTAATGGAAAAAATATAAAATTTTATTGAAATGTATAAATAAATGGCCTATAGAATCAATGAAATTCCAATGAACAACCCAATGGGCTTTCTCATGGAATTTGTCAAGGTGCTTCTAAAATTTACATACAAAAGCAAAGGACCAAGAGAAGCCAACACACAGGTAAGGAGACTCGCCTTACTAGATGTCAGGCTTTAAAATTATAGTAACTAAGACAATGTGGGTTTACACAGATCATTAACGACATAAGTAGAGAATAAAGATCCCAGAAACAGATGAACCATTTAAAAGAACAGACATTGTACTAATGTATGGTGATTAACATAACACAATAATAATAAAAAAAAGAACAGACATTGTAGATCAAAGGGGAAGGAAGAGATTAATCAATAAAATGGAAAAAAGGAAATGTGATATACCATATAAAAAAACAAATTCCGATTGATAAAAGACAAAAACACGAAGATAAAATGTTACAAATTTTAGAAAATACTATACAGGGATTCCTTACCTAGGTCCCATAGCCCCCCAGGGAATAGAATTCAGTATTCTATATATTTATTTATTATTTTCACTGACCTCTTACTAATTAGAGATCCAATCACGAACATAGACAACAGACCATAGCAGTCATGTGGTACCTGTAATCTTGTCACTAATAAGAATACAAATATTTTCATATACCATGATATTTATTGTAGGTATTGTAAAATATTATTTATGTCCATCAGTATTTGGATATTTACAGCAGCTATTAGATTTTCTGCTAAATGCTGTTATTTAATACATAAAAAAGAAACATATTTATGTCATAATTTTTTGTATTTTGCTAACTACTTTCCAGTATCATTGGTTTTCTTTGTAATCCAGTGAGTTTCATTTCATACACTTAAAAACATGCCAAAGGATCCATGGCATAAAAAAATGGTTAAAAGCCCATGCTGTAGAAGTATACCCATATAACCTCAGTGTAAAGAAGGATTTCTTAAACAAAAATGTGAGCCATAAAGGAAAATAGTGAATAATTTGACTAGATTAGAATTATAAACTTTTCCCATCGAACATACTATAAAGGAAGATATTCCACAAACTGGAAGAAGATATCTCCCTTACCTACTTTTTTTAAGATTTATTTATTTATTTAAGAGAGAGAGAGAGAGAGAGAGAGAGAGAGAGAGTGCACCCAGAGGGAGAGGGAGAGGGAAAAGCAGACTCCCCGCTGAGCAGGGATCCCGATGCGGGACTTGATCCCGGGAACCCGGGATCATGACCTGAGCTGAAAGCAGGTGCTTAACCACCTGAGCCACCCAGGTGCCCCTCTGCTATACCTATTAGCAAAGGGTTGGTATCTAGAATGTCTATAATGTCAATGTATAAAAGACAATTCCTTTTTTTAATGGACAACAAAATAAAAGACACTTCACAGAAGAGAAAACAGTGACTGACAAACATCTGAAAAGATGTTTCTCCTCAAAAAGCAGGGAAAGGCTAATTTAAAACCAGGACCTACCATTTCATACCCACGTTGACCCAAGTGAATATGAGAAAGTATTTGGCAATAGCAAGTATTGGCAAAGACATGGAACCAAGGGCACATTTATGTGCCGCTAGTGGGAATATAAATTGGTTCAACAACTTTGGACAACCCTTTGGCATTACCTTTCAAGTGGAAGTTGTACATACCCTATGATCCATTGATTCCACTCCAAGTTAAATGTCCTGGAAAAACTTACACACATGGCCCAGGAGTCACACTCAAACCAGATTGCCACCAGCGGTACATATGTTGAGGTATAGTCACGGTGGGATACTGTGCTCATGTGAAGAGGAAGGCGTAGCAGCCACACCATCAATACGTATGAATCTCAGCAACCTGATGTTGAGCAAAGAAGCAAATTTCAGGGTACCTGTGTGGCTCAGTCAGTTCAGTGTTCAACTCTTGATTTTGGCTTAGATCTAGCTCCCTGTCTGGCTCTGCATTGGGTGTAGAGCCTGCTTAAGATTCTCTCTCTCTCCCTCTCCTTCTGCCCCACCCCACTCTCTCTCTCTCCCAAAAAAAAAAAGCAAATTTCAAGAGAGGGTGGACAGTGTGATTCCATTTATAGGAAGTTCAAAAATAATTAAAATGGGGGCGCCTGGGTGGCTCAGTCGTTAAGCGTCTGCCTTCGGCTCAGGTCATGATCCCAGGGTCCTGGGATCGAGTCCCACATCGGGCTCCCTGCTCAGCGGGAAGCCTGCTTCTCCCTCTCCCACTCCCCCTGCTTGTATTCCTGCTCTCGCTGTCTCTCTCTGTCAAATAAATAAATAAAATCTTTAAAAAAAAATAATTAAAATGGACAATGTATTCAGGTATGCACAGAAATGTATAAATTATAAATGAAGACAAGGAATCATACAGTTTTGGGGAGTGTGTGCCCCCTACTTAGAGGCAGGAGGCAGGGTCTTTGATATGTAGGAGGAGCCTACAGGGGGTGTCCATGGGTGGTGGGGGTGCATGATTGTTTATCTGACTTATTTTCAATGATCCAGTTCATCACTAGAAACAAAGATGAAAACACTGAAAACACAACCCAGAAAATAGCATTTCCCTTTAGCATGAAAGAAGTCTGAATTAATGGAAAATTTGTCCTATTCTTGGATAGGAAAAGCTAATATTATAAAAATGTCACTTGTCCCTCCCTTAGTTTATATATATAATGGATTCTCATTAAAAATATCAAAAGCTGGCTCTGAACCTTTTTGTTCCCAGAGGCTTTTTCCTGCATTCAACCCAATGCAGCCCTACCCAGGTCTTCTCTCCCTATTCTTGGCCACACTTACCCCGGGTTGTAATTTACTTGCATAAATCTCCTCCTCCCCCTAGACTGCATCATCCTGGAGGTCAGGAACTATGTGTACTTTGTTCAACCTGTGTATCTGCTCGTATAATTACTACCTGGCATATTAAGGTTGTTTAATAAATATTTGTTAAATAAATGATTTCTTTCATCCAATCCCCTAAACAATCTCAAGAAGGTGGGTTTTATCATTATCTGTGTGCAGATAAATAAAGTGAGGCCCAGTGAAGTTTGGTAACTTTCCCAGGATTAGCCCAGCTGGTGACTCTCTCCAGGCATGGCAGGAGTACAGCTGAGCAGAAGGTACCCACAGATTCCTTCTAGAAGGCCACTTGCAGGTGCTGCCATTTGCAAGACAAAGTAGAGAGCCCCTCTGTTGGCCTGAGGTCAGAGGGCCAGATAGATGGACCGAGGGGGTACATAGTGGCAAATTCCCCCACCTCTGCTACAGAGGCCTCACCCCACTCAGACCCACCAAGCATTCCTTGGGCGCCTAGAGCATTCCTTGGGGCCCTACTATATGCCCCGGGCAGCATGAGGTGAAGTTCATCTCATCCACTCCTCAGTAGCCTCGTGTGGGGGTGACCTACTGCTCCCCGGGAGCCTGGAGCTTTCCCAGTTCAGCATCCTGAGCAAGCTCTCAGTCCCAGGCAAACTGACGAAAGCTAGTTGCGAGTTTCGTTGAGCTGGTAAACAGACTAGCCATAAACAGAGGGAAACCATTCAAATAATCTCAATTTATAGACGAAGATGCTGGACTCATTTCCCAGGGCTGCTGCAATAAATTACCCCAAACTTGTGACATAAAACGAGGGAAATATATTCTCTCACAGTTTGGGGGCCTGCAAGGTGAAAAGTGTTGGCAGGGCCCTGCTCCCTCTGAAGGTTCTAGGGGAGAACCCTTCCTTCTTCCTCCAGCAATCCTTCTTGCTCCTTGGCTTAGAGTGGCACCCCTCCAACCTCTACCTCTGCGGTCATGTGGCCTTCCTCCCCATCTGTCTCTGTGTCTGGATTTCCCTCTCCTTTCTCTCATAGAGACACACGTCATTGGATTTAGGGCCCACCACAGTCCTGGAGGACCTCATCTGCACAGACCCTCATCTGAAGGTTTGGGTGGTCATGAATTGGGGAGGACACTATTCACCCCACTATAGATACCAAGGTGGGAAAAGTCACTTTCCAAGCTCATGGAGTGCGAAGGGGGACCGGGGTTCCAGCCCAGGCCAGCTCTGCGTCCGTTCCCATGCTCTCTGTCACCACCCTGTACTGCCTCTCAGTTGTCTCCATCCGTGGAATTGAATCAGAGTTTTATTACCTTCAAAATGCTGGGCACAAGCCTCCTAACCACATTTGAGGGACCAAGGCCCTGGAAATCTCATTTCTGCTGGTCCAGGCCCTCAAGGGAGCAACGTGTTTTCACACTCCCCTCCAGATCCTTGGGACTGGTCTCCCAAAGGCCAGCTCGCTGGTTTGGAGGGCTTTCCAGAGCACATTGTCCAGTCATTTTGGGGGAAACTGCTTACCATCGATGTTTAGTAGGGAACTTAGAAACATCACCCCGAGGCGGCTCAGTTACAAAATGCCGAAAACAAACACACAGAAAAATCCAACAAAACACCCCACCAAGTCCCTCCCACTTCTTCTGGGCCAATTCATTACTCCACATTTGCCTAAAAACCCAAGTCCCATTTGTCTTCTGGATTGTTCTGGTCACTTTGCTTGCCAAAGTGCGTATATTTCTTCCTCTGAGATGAATTCTCAACAACCCGACAGAGCTTCCCTCTTCCTTTGGGTGACAATTCACCACATAAGGAGTGTCCCTGGGATCTGATCTTACCAGGGAAAAACTTCTCTTTTATTTCAGTGGTTTCCCTCTGTTTACTGCTAGGCTGTTTATCAGCTAAATGAAATTAGCCACTAGTTTTAATCAGTTTGCTTACTAGTCTCTAAATGAAGCACGCCCCAACCTCTGTCCCCTCGGCCTCCCGGTTACTGTCACCAGACTTGTTTGTTACATATTGATCTGGGTTTTTTTTTGTTTTTTTTTTTGTCTGCTCCTCTCAACTAGAATGTTAGCTTCATGAGAGCAGGGCTGTTTGGGTCTGTTTTGTCCCCTCTGTACCCTGGTGGTTTAAAATAGCTGACACACAGCAAGTGCTAAATATTTGCATAAACAAATCATCTCTAATTTTTAATATAAACAACAAAAATTAACATTTACATTTCTGGGGCACCTGGGTGGCTCAGTCCGTTAAGCGTTCAACTCCCGGTTTTAGCTCAGCTCATGGTCTCAGGGTCATGAGATCAAGCCCCATGTCAGGTTCCACGCTTGGGACAGAGTCTGCTTGGGATTCTCTCTCTCCCTCTCCCTCTGCCCCTCCCCTTGCTTGTGCGTGTTCTAAGTAAGTAAGTAAGTAAACAAATAAAATCTTTAAAAAATATTTAAATCCCTTTTAGTTTTTTTTTGTGTGTGTGTGTGTTTTTTTTTTGTCCTCAAGGTCTTTGAGGCGGATGTGGAGTCACTCAGTGAAGGAAGAAACTTTGGCCAACAGTATTTATATCAGAGGTTCTTGACTTTTGGGGGATGTGACCCTTTTGGAGCCTGATGCAAATGATAAAATTTATCTTCAGAAAAACATGGCCATTGGGAGCATTTGGCATAGGGCTGAGGGGGTGGGGTGGGACAGCAGTGTCCCCCAGCCCCGCCCCCGCCTGTCTTCCTGGCCTCTGTGTGCCTGCCCCATAGCAAATATTTGCTGAAGGCATGAATAATGTATATTATCTGTTCTCAGCTATATACCAAATGTATTCGTTTCCTAAGGCTGTAACAAATTGGCCACAAATCTGGTGGCTTAAAACACAGAAATTTCTTCTCTTGCAATTCTTCAGGGTAGAAATCTGAAAACAGTATCGCTGGGCTGAAATCAAGGTGCGAGCAGGATGCGCTCCCTCTGGAGGTTCTGGGGAGAATCCATTCCTTGTCTCTTCTAGGTTCGGGGTGTGGGGGGGGATTCCTGGCACTCCTTGGCTTGTGGCTGCATCACCCAATTCTGCCTCCTTGGTCACATGGCCTTCTCTTCCATGGTAGTCAAATCTCCCTCTGCCCCCATCTGACAAGAATACATGTTACTGCATTTAGGGTTCACCCTGAAAATATAGGGTGACACTCTCCCCATCTCAAAATCCTTCATGATCACTTCTGCAAAGTCCCCCTCCCTTTTTTAAAACCATATAAAGTAACATGTACAGGTACCAGGAATTACTACCTGATATTCATTCTTATTATCCATGAAGGAGACTATTATTCAGCTCACTTCACCAAATAAAAGAGAATGAGGGCATAAATGAGAACACACACACACACACACACACACACACACACACACACACACACACACAGTTATCTGGGAATGTTCAGTGTTTTGAATCTGGGTGTGACTACATTTCCAGTATTCAGGGTCTTTAAAATAAGGAAGCCAGAGTGTGAAAGACTGACTCCATCCTCCCGGCTCATGCTTCCTCCCCCCCACCCCCCACGCTTTGTTTAAAAGTCACAGGAGGAACTTCAGGTTGCCTGGGGACCAAAAAAAATAAGAGGGAGCAGGCAGAGTTGTTTAAGTGGCTCTGTAAGCAAGTGTGTCCACTCCTGTCAATAGGAGTGTGAAAGCCAGTTTGTCCTGATGCACCGATACCCAGTTGCATTGCGAGTTAACAGTATTTCAAGTGTTCTCCACCTTCCTGGGGCCCCTAAAGCAGCACCAGAAATAATCTACCTGCAGTAAACTTTGCAGTTGTTTAAGAGGAGAAATAGGGTTTAGAGCCATCGCCCTAAGGCAGTACCGGGAGCCCGAGCAGACTGATGCGGGCAGCGCAGTGAATCGTTTGTGCGAAGCCTGGCAAGAACCCCATCAGGTGCTCTCCCACAGTGGCCTGCCGATTAAAATCACCAAGAGAGCATCATCAATCTGGAGAGTCACAAGTCTTTTTCCTCTTGGCAAGTTAATGTGGCCTGATATTTGTCTAAAGTCCACCTACTCTTTTAAATACATGTGTTATGTCCTTTTATCCAGCAGGTACGACAAGTGTGCTCTATCCCGAATTCCTCTAAGCAATAAAGCAGATAACTTTTGGTTCTCTTCTGTCATACACACACAGAACTTTTCCAGAAGGTTCACTGGCTGCAGGCACTGTGCCTGACACCAATATTTGACAAACAAGAAACAGACCCTGCCCTCAAGGATCTCATAGCCTGGAGCGGGAAGGCTGGTGGATGGCATGTGACTTTTCCAGCTGCTTGGGATTCCGGCTACAGCCTTCAGGCTGAGGGCAACAGGCACTAAGTACCCTATATTCTAGAGAGAGCTGCCCCTGCGGGAGTTATTGAAATGTGGCTGAGCCTGTCCTGTAGCTGGCAATCCCCACTGCTCTCCTCCAGCGTATATCAAACAAGACCAGACATTTGAGGTAAGGAAGCAATAGGATGTGGTAGAATATTGCTCCCCCAAAGGTGCCATGTCCTAATCTCCAGAACCTGTGTACATGTTCCCTTACCTGACACACACACACACACACACACACACAAAGGCACTTGGCAGAAGTGATTAAGGTTAAAGACCATGGCGTGAGGAGACTATTCTGGATCTTTCAGGGGGGCCCCAAATCTAATCACCTAGCCCCACTATTGTCAGAGAAGGAGATGTGACTCTGGAAGAATGGTCAGGGAGATGCAATGTTGCTGGCCTCAGAGAGAGACAAGCGGCTGTGTCCATAGCCAAGAAATGCGGAGGCCTCTGGAAGCTGGAAAAGGGAAGGATTTGGACTCTCCTTTCAAGCTCCAGAAAGGAGAGGGGCCCTGCCGACACCTGATGTTAGCACAGAGAGACTGTGTCATGTTCCTACCCTTCAGAAACTACGACAGACGAATATGTGTTGTTCTAAGCTACTCGGTTTTTGTAATTTATTAGAGCAGCAATAGAAACAAATATGGGGCATCTGTAGGAGAAAGGAGCACTTTCAATTTGGGGGGAAACCCCCAACTGGGGTCCCCAAGAGAACAGCTCCTGGAGACTAGGGGGGCTTAGAGGAGGGAGCTGAGCCCTTTCCCCTCAGCTAGAGGCACCTGGTGAACTGCAGAGACCTGAAGGCCTGTCTCACGGAGCCCACTGGCATGAGGTACAGGAAGACAGTTCCTCAGAGAATGTGATGTATCCCCGGAGTCTGGGTGACATGAACATGGAGTCAGGAGTCTCCCAACCGGCTGCAGGACGGTGAAGGCAGGAGCCTTGCCCAAGCTTCCTGCAAGGACAGAGAGAAGAGGGAAGGTCACAGTGGAAGCAGGGCCCAGAGAGCCCCATGGAAGGACCTTCCCAAAGGCTCCTGCCAGGCGAAGGGCCCTCATTCTAAATATCCTGTGAGTGCAGGGGAGGTGAGCATAAGGACGACAGGGGCTTGCTGAACGTCAGAGAGAGGGCGTATCAATCGCAGAGTTGGGGAAGTCTCTGAGGTATTCACAAACGAGCAGTTTGAGGGAGGATCTGCCATGCACGTCTCAAGAGCACCAACCCTGTCCCTCAAGTGACCGCTCCCCCTCCCAACTCTGGACAAACCAGCAGAAGGCAGGGAAGGAGTAGCAAAGCAACCTGGAAGCGTGAGTCCAGACTTGTTCCTGTCCCCACCGTATCCTCCAGCCACTGGCCTGAGCCAGGAGGAGAGCTCCATGGCACTAGATGTGAGATTGAAATTTTGATGTCGGTTGGACCGGCTGTCTCAGTACCCCCACACAGAACTGTTCTCATAGCTGCAAGTGACCGAAAAGCTGTGAGGCAGGGAGAGACCACAGGGCACGGCGGGTGGCAGTGCGGGGAGAGAGTAGAGTTGTCTCCTCTTATATCCACTGAGCTCAGCCTGGTGGATAACCTGGTTTTGCTGCAATCTAGCACAGTAGACATCATAATGGATGTATCTTGACTTCTGCAGGGGACCAAGCAGAGAGTTACCTAGACTTCACTACTCTCAGTATATTAAAAAAGGAAGAAGAAGAAAATGCCAAAAAGTTACAAAATCTGTGGGATGTTTCAAATATTGCCTTTAATAAATGAATGACTTTAACAAAAAATACAGTGCAATATGATTGTGTCTGTCATGACATAATCACAGTTCGTTATTTGAAAATAACCATGAAATTACAGCACACATTGGCCAGTGTGGTTCATGTTCAGAGGCACACAATAAATCTTCTTGCTTTTCAATGTGGTCAGTGTATTTCCTGTGGATGTATGCGCGTACACATGCATCTTTTGGAAAACAGCATCAAAAGTCTGAATGTGAGATTATTCCTGGATGTGTGGCCCAGGTCAAATGACCCTCCTGCCCCTCACTCCTCCAGGAATGGCCCTAGGAGGGGTAGGAGAGTTAAGGAAAATGTCCCCAGACTGAAGACATCTAAACCGGGTCTTGAGAGATTAGGATGCCTTCTCCAGCTGAGGGATGGTGTTCTGAGACAAAGGTCAGCCCTGCAAAGACACAGAAACTTAGGTGTTTGAAGAGTGGCTGGTGGTGCTGTGGAGGGCAGCCAGGGCCAGAATGAAGGGGTGAAGTGCTCTTGATGGTAAAGGGCCTTGATCATTGAGCTAGGGACTTGGACTTGGTCCTGGGGACCAAAGGAAGCCCAGAGAGGCTTGAAGGCAGGGAAGGGGCAGGATCGGATCTGTTATAGAAGGTGACTCTGAGAACAGGCTGGAGGATGATGGACGAGAGGCGAGGCCTGATCCTGGAGACAGCAGTCAGATAAGACAAGTGGAATTGGTCAGGGTGCAATGGCCAGATTCTGCTTAGGCCCACTTAGAAGCCTGAGAAACATCATTGACCATGACCTGGACTCAGAAATCAGGATGGGGTAGATAATGAATTCAACTGCAGATGTTTTAGATGTCTCTGCCCAGTGTGAGTTACCTGCAGAGAGCATCCATTGAGGAGGTCCCCAGGGCCCTAGTCCCTTCTTGTTTCTTGAGATTCTGCAGCCTCAGGGGCCAGTGAAAGGTCAATTGTTTCCTTCTCCTCTTGGTCCTGGTGGGAGGTAAGTGTGGACTGGACATGGCGAGGGGGAGAAGAGAGAAACAGGCTGGGGCTGTTTATCTCCTCAAGCATCTTAAAATAAACCCAAAATTTATTTTCAAAGACTGCTCAGTTGAATCTAGAAGAAGAAAAATGTGCGTGTGTATTGACTATGAATATGTGTGTGTGTGTGTGTGTGTGTGTGTATTTCTTCTGAAATTATTATATTTTCAGTTCTTTAAAAATAATAATAATTTTGGTGCCAGGCTCAAGCCACCTGTTCTGACCACAGAGCATCAGGAGGAGGTGGTGGACAGGAAGGAAGAAAAGCTGCTGTTGTCTCACCATCCTCACATTACATACATCTGTATATACCCTGAGATGGTGAGACATGAGAGCAGGTTAAGAATGGTTACCTGGGTGGTAGAACGTCAGGCGGTTTTAACTTTCTCCTTAATATTTTATATACAATTAGGACCTTTCTAATGAACACATTTTTCTTAAAAAAAAAAAAAAGAAGAAGTAAGGGAGGTGGGAAGGCAGCAAGCCTGGGGAGCAGCAAGCTGGCTCTTCTATCCATGGGAATCCTGGCAGGCAACTGAGCAATACAAGAAGCTGGGAGATAAAACACCCATCCAAACCAACAATTTTACTTCTAAGAATGCATCGGAGGAAACACTCTCCATCCTACTATAACACAATAATCACATTCCTGAGTTTACATAAATCGCTTTATTAAAGAAGTTGTTTCTATGGTTTCAAAGAAAAAGGAAGTGAGTAGGGACTCAATTCACAGTCACACTAAAAAGTTTTTTTTTTTTCCTGTAGGAAGTTTGGTAATAAAGTACATTTTAACTCTATGTGCATTTTTTATTTTTGCAAAAGGAGTGGTTGATCTAAACTGATAAAAAATCTGAAATCACTGAGCAAATCTGAACAGAACACAGACAATCAAAATAATCCTGTTTCTAGACCTCTTTTGCTCAAACCTGGTTGCACGCTGGAATCACTGGGGAGGTTTGTAAAAATACTGATGTCAGAGCCCCACCCCCAAGAGGTTCTGACTTAGCTGATCTGGAGCAGGGCTGGACAGCAGCATTTTTAAACACATCCCCAGGCAATTTTAATGTGCATCCAGAGTTGAGAACCACCAGACCATTAAAATAAATTGCCACACAGCATATAATTCATAACTGTCTTTAAAAAATGCAATGCCAACTGAGCAAACAGTACTCAGAGTTACTGTGTTCCTTTGCTGCCCACTCACCAGATTCTCTCTCTTTTAATTTTTATCAGAATATACTATCTGTAAAGAAATATGCAGGTATCATAAGCAGATAGCTCAATGCATTTTTTTTTTCCTAGAGAGAGGGAGAGTGAGTAGGGTGGGGAGGGGCAAAGAGAGAGGGAGAGAGAGAATCCCAAGCAGGCTCTGTGCCCAGTGCGGAGCCCAGTGTGGGCCTTGATCTCAGGACCCCGAGATCATAACCTGAGCCGAAATCAAGAGTCAGACGCCCAACTGACTGAGCCACCCAGGTGTCCCTCAGTGCATTTTTACCAGCTGGACATATCCATGTCACCAGCACCAAAATCAAGAAACAGAACATTACCAGCACTCTAGTAGCTTCCTTGTTCATTCTAGATTGTCCCACAGCTTTTCCTCTTACATGTTTGGTACTACTTCTCACTAGGCATTTGAGTTGTAATCATTACAGATCCCTATGATGCAAATAAATTTCCTTAATTCATCTATCACATTCTACCTAATTTGAATTATGAAATCTGTAGAGGAGGAAATAATTATGAACAAGTATTTAACCATAAGAAGTTTATTGCCCAGACTCTTTATAATAGAAAGGGCCATCGGGAAAAGTACAAGTAAATATCTAATCACAGCATTCAATTAAACAAATTAGCTAACCTCCATATGAGACTGTCCAGTCTCTATGCTATGCTATAGCGTAAATAAGATAGAATAGAGAGGGGCCTTCCACCAAAGAGTTTGTTTTTCCCAGTAAAACCCTACAATAGGACTGTTATGGACTGAGTTGTGTCCCCTCCTCACCTTTGTTCATATGTCAAAGTCCTAACCCCAGTAGCTCAGAATGTGACACAATTTAGAGATAGTGCACTTAAAGAGGTGATTAAGTTAAAATGAAGCTGTTAGGGTGGCCCTAACTCAATAGGACTGGTGTCCTTATAAGAATAGACTGGGACACAAACAGGCATAGAGGGAAGATCAAGTGAAGACACAGAGGAGATCATCTGCAAGTCACAGAAAGAGGCCACAGAAGAAATGACCTTGCCAACACCATCATCTTGGACATACATCTAGCTTCTAGAACTGTGAGGAAATGAATTTCTGTTGTATGAGAACACATCCAGTGTGTGGTATTTGTTCCACACTCTAGCAAACTAATACAAACACCAAGACTAGAAGCAGCAGATGGAAGAAGACTTGGGCCATGGGAGGGTGACCAGTCTAGTTTGGGGCTTCTGACAAAAGGAGAAGACTCTCGAAGGAGCCTCTTGGCCAGGATAGCTGAGCAGTGCCCCAGCCATCCATGGCTGTGGCAGTGGACGAGAGACTTCATGCTCACAACATAAACCCTTGCATACGCTTCTCCCTTGCCCCACACACGGGGGAGCCAGGTTTCTCTCCTAAGCACCTCTAGGCATGGCCAGGTAAACAGGGATTCTCATGTGGGCTGAGAAATCCACTCTAGCCAAAGCAATATGGATGAGTAGATGCTAAAACTGCCAATAATTTTAGAAAAACTAACAGTGAAATAGAAGCACCAACTCACCTCCAGAATTTACACCTGAAGAAACAGAATTCATACAACGGAGAACAGAAAGAAGAAGGAAGGAAAGAAAGAAAGGAAAGAAAGAAAGAAAGAAAGGAAAGAAAGAAAGAAAGAAAGAAAGAAAGAAAGAAAGAAAGAAAGAAAGAAAGAAAGAAAGGAAGGAAGGAAGGAAGGAAGGAAGGAAGGAAGGAAGGAAGGAAGGAAGGAAGGAAGGAAGAAAGAAAAAGAAAGAAAGAAAGAAAGAAAGAAAGAAAGAAAGAAAGAAAGAAAGAAAGAAAGAAAGGAAGGAAGGAAGGAAGGAAGGAAGGAAGGAAGGAAGGAAGGAAGGAAGGAAGGAAGAAAGAAAAAGAAAGAAAGAAAGAAAAAGAAAGAAAGAAAGAAAAAGAAAGAAAGAAAGAAAGGAAGGAAGGAAGAAAGGAAGGAAGGAAGGAAGAAAGAAAGGAAGAAAGGAAGGAAGGAAGGAAGGAAGGAAGGAAGGAAGGAAGAAAGAAAGAAAGAAAGAAAGAAAGAAAGAAAGAAAGAAAGAAAGAAAGAAAGAAAGAAAGAAGGAAGGAAGGAAGGAAGGAAGGAAGGAAGGAAGGAAGGAAGGAAGGAAGAAAGAAAAAGAAAGAAAGAAAGAAAGAAAGAAAGAAAGAAAGAAAGAAGGAAGGAAGGAAGGAAGGAAGGAAGGAAGAGAGAAAGAAAGAAAGAAAGAAATGTTTTTTAATAAATATAATTAATATCCTCAGAAACAGTTGAGACAGCTGCATATTCAGGTAGGTATAGAGATAGATAGACAGAGAGACAAAACTTCTAAGTAGTTCTTAGAAACTAAAAGGATTCTTGGAGACTAAAATATTGATTAACAAAAACTAAAGCCCAATAGAAGATATAATTTCCACCCATCAGCTTTCTTTTTTTTTTTTTTTATTCACCCATCAGCTTTCCTAAATGGAAAAATTTGACAATATCTAGGGTTGGTGAAGATGTGGGGAGCCACAAATTCTCAAAGGCTGCTGGTAGGAATACATATATGCATGCCATCTTGTAGATCCTCTTTGGAGAACAATTTAACAGTTTTTCTAATAAATCGAAAATGTGCATATCATTTGATGCAGCAGTTCCTTCTCTGAGTATAAACCTCAGAGGAACTCTCACACATGCACAAGTAGACAAGTACATGTGTTTTCTGAAGTGTTATTTCTCATAGCAAAAAAACTCAGAAACAGCTGAAATATCTATCACTAGAGGAATGAATAAATGCATTGCACATATTCCTACAAGGGTCTATTACACGGTGGTTAAAATGAATGAACTAGATACCTAACAACTTAAATAAATTTTCCAAAACTTACTGTTGAGTGAAAAAAACTAGCTACAGAAAGGTAAATCCAGTGTGATACTATTTATCTTAAAATGCTAAAACAAAGCAAAACCAAAATCAAAAAACTAGGGAAGACTGAGGAGTGATGGTGGAATATATATGTAAACACATAATGCTTATGATAGTAATTGCTCTGGGAAAGATGAAGGAGTAGAGAGAAGAGTAAATTTAGTAGGTAGAGGAATAAACTGTAATTTTATCAGTAATATTTTATTAGAAAGGAACCAGAGCAAATATGACAAGACGTTAATGTTTAGCATTTCTGAGTGATGGGTGCATGGGTGTTTGTTATATTATCTTCTGCAATTTTCTATGGCTTACAACTTTTTCAAATGAAAAAATCACCACAAATGATGGACTGATAAATAAAATGCATACAAGTGAAGAGTGCATTAACAAATTGGAATGTTGAAACAAGCAATCTACCCAATACATAGTGCAAAATTCCAACCATTGAAATGTAGGAGATAGAAAAGTGAATTAAAACAAACAGAACCAGAGGGCACCTGGCTAGCTCGGTCAGTGGAGTGTGCTAATCGTGATCTCAGGGTTGTGAATTCAGGCCCCACAATTCATGTAGAGATTACTTGAAAATAAAAAAATCTTAAAACAACAACAACAACAACAACAAAGAAACAGAACCAGAAGTTCCAACCTCTGTCTCAAAAAATATCCAGAAAAAAAAATGGATAGAGAAAATAATCAAACTACACACAAAAATTTCAAACCTAAAGAGATTCTTAAGTCTTCATATTAAAAGAACCCACAAAGTATTAAAAAGAAACACAAGAGAGGAGTGTGGAGGATTTGGCCCTGGGCATATTGGTAAAATTTCCATGCATAAAGAGAACCAATTCCAAAGAAGAAAAAAAATCCCAATAGTATGACTTCAAAGGAAGAACAGAGGGGCATCAGACTTCTCAAGTGCAATAAGTATAAAATTCCATAAGATGTAGTGCCATAAGCTTCTGTAGGACAAAAAGATTTTGACTTAGAATTCTATACCCTGGCAAAAAATGATTTAAGGGCAGAATAGAAGGAATTTTAGAAGAACAAGGACTCTTGTTTCTTTCCGTGGATGCTTTCTGAAAGATTCTCTAGCGGACGTACTCCAACAATAGGAAAAATGAATCCAAGAAAGAGGAAGATAGGTACAAGCCAGAGAAGTGTGCAAAGAAACTAGTAAAAGCAGTAAAGTCCAAATGACCACCAAAAACATGGCCACGAAGCTTAATGAATTGTTAAGAAAAAAATTCCACCTGTTAAATTCCAAAAGATTTCAACAAAACTTGGGAATGGGTGAAAGGAGAGTAAGTAGAGGTGGGGGGCGGGGGCAGAAAAGACAAATAAAGTATCAAGGTCGAAACTTTTTTTTTGAGAGACAGAGAGAGAGAGCATGCAGGGAGGAGCAGAGAGAATCCCAAGCAGACTCCCCACTGAGCATACAGCCTGACACAGGGCTCCATCTCACAACCCTGAGATCATGACCTGAGCCAAAATCACAAGTCAAGTGCTTAACTAACTGAACCACCCAGGTGCCCCACAAGGTCTAACCTTCTAAATGGGGGTAGGTCATAGATACTGATTGGCTCTCATCTCAACACTGATGGAAATACAGTCAAATATGCTGAGTAAAGTGTAAAAAAAAAAAAAGAAATGCTTGAAGAAAGAATAAAAACAGAATGTATGTTTAGCAAACTACTAATGAATAAAAGGGAAAAAATAGAAAATAGCCAATTTATTATAGTTTGACCCTTCCTATCCTCAAAGTGGGAAGCAAATGCCCAAATCCAGAGTGATTCTACAACAGTTATTCAGGTTTGATTTTAATCACCCAGCAGCTGTGTCTATAGTAACTGAAAGAGGAAACCCCTAAGCCAGTGGTTCTCAGGGTTGTAAAAATAGAGATTGCTGGGCCCCACCCTCAGAGTTTCTGACTCAGTAAATCTAGGGTGGGGCCCAAGAATTTGCATTTCTAAAAAGTTCCTGGATGATAGTGATGCTGTGGTCCATGGACCACACTTTGAGAAGTACTGCCTGTAGTAAATGAATCACGCACATTGATTGTCATTGTTTGCTGATTTTCCTCTTAGGAGGAAGTTCTCAAATAGCACATTTCTGGGACACAGTGGAGGGAAGGCCTGTTTCACCTGTTCCTGATAAACAAAAAGAGGTCATTTTTTTTTTTTTTTTATTCAGAAGAATATCTTTCAAGGCAGCCTGTTGCTGATGAAGGAACTCTTAAAGTAATTTTTTTAAAAGTTAGATAAAAGAAAGTGGAGGCAGTTGCAGAAACCAGGTCACCCAAGTGGAAATACTGGTTGAACATGGCTGGGAACATTCTTCTCTTCCTCTAGGTAGGCATAAAATAAACATTCTCTGACATTCATATGTGTATTTCATAAGGCATTTTTTAAAAAATGTCAATTGTATTAGAATTTTTTGTTTTGATTTTTAAAAAACCTAAATTTAAACGGATTTAACAACAACAACAAAAAGTTATTGGTTCCTATAATTCAAATCCCAAGGGTTAACTAGCTTCAGGCACAACTAAATCCAGAGGTTCAACTGATGCTCTCAGAGCTTCACTTCTCTGTCTCTTTGCAGTTTTTCTCTGTGATGGCTTTGCTCTTTGGTGGGTATTTAGCACCGGCAGCCCCTAGGAGCTGGAAACTTAAAACTTGCCTTTATAGCCAGGAATCCTTGTAGGAAAAGAACTCCTCCACATTGCCAGCAAGAATTCCAGGTTTGGCTCCCATTGGCCTGTCTGCCATCACGTGCTTATTATCATTGAACAAATGAGGGCCCAGGAGGACTACTCTGATTGGCCAGGCCAGTTCAAGGTGGGTGTGGCCAGCCCCACCCAAATCAGAATTACGGAGAGTGGGGGAGGGGCGGCTCTACAAAGGAACCTTGTTGCATACAGACAGAAGCAAGCCAGGAGCAAGCAGGCAAAAGCAATATGTGAACCCAGAGCTGTTTTTATCTTGTCAGATTAACAATACATTAAAAAACAAGATAAATAAAATTACTACGTAATCTCAAGATCATTTCCTAAGGGAAGGCCTGTTTTAACCATGAAAGAAAACAGAAAAGAAAGTATCCAAGTAAAAAGTTCTCTTCTTTAAATAAAGGTAGCTTTACGCAAAACTCAATCCATTTTCCTGTTTTTATAAAAATTTCACTTAGACAGAAAATGCATTTATTTTCTACGCTCCTAACTCTTGCCTCCCAATAGGCACTGTGCCTAGGGGGCCACAAAAATATTTTAATTTTAATTTCTTTTAAAATCAGAATAAAAATGATTATTATTATGAATATATAATAATGAAAACAAGCTATATTACATTCATCTTTATACCAATGCAGTCATACAATATATATTTATTTTATTATTTTTTTTTTTTTGGAGGAAAAAGGCCCATGGACACAAATGTGCCATGAGCATGGGAAAGTTCTAATGTGGTCCTACCCTCAACCTCTTTTCCTCAAAGCCCTTCCCCAATTTTCTGAAGGTAAATGTCATGTTCTGTCATCTCCTGAAGAAGTCAACTCTGCACCCACAGTAACTAGCCAATGTGTTACCTTCTTTGAGGAAAGAGAGTCTTAAGCCACTTGGAATGACTGCTTCCTTAACAGGCTTAATGGAGGTATGGGGGGGCAGCTCCTGGGAGGTGATGCAGGTGGGAGGGATGCTTGGTGTGTCAGAAGGGAATCACCTAACACAGTTTTTTTTTCACTGCATTCATTTCCCATTCTAATATGTATACAGGTTTCCCCTGCTATCCGAAAGTGGGACGTTCTTATGAAAACTTTCCTGATACCTTAGGATGCATCTTGCTAATGGATGCACAGACTAAACTGAGATAAAGCCCAGATGCTCACAGACACAGTTCAAAGCTGTGGCAGTGGATTCTGAGATGCTGGTGGAGTTCAAGGGGAAGGAGCTTGCAGCACCACTCTCGCTGCTGGGGTGCATGCTAACCCTGTAACAGCTTGAGAGGCGAAACAAATGTTGAACTATTTTTGCTTTTTGCCTTTTTTCATAAAAGCAATTTTCCTCTTGGGATTCCTTTCAGTTAGTGAAAACAGGTACTAACGGAAGTCTTTTGTAAAAGCAAAATGACGTAATGTGAACTTTTGAAAAGCGGGGTAGACCTGTATTTTATTCACTGATATTTACCTTTGTGCCAGGTACAGTCCTAAGAGCTTGTCTATGCCTCTCGAATTGGATTGCCCCAACACTTGATGACCAGCCGAGGTATGTAAGGTGAGCTAACTCCCAGGGTCACATAGGAGAGAAGAGAAACTTGAACCCACACTTGAACCCAGGCCTACCTAATTCCAAAGCCATGATCTTAAATGCTATAATACACTCCTTCTGACTTTTCTAAAGTCCTGGTTTCCATGTTCTTCCTGAAATGGACAAGGAGCCAACAGTAGGTGGGGTAGGGAGACCCCTCTTCCCGTGCCCAGGGTCCTCTGCCTTCTACCAGATTGATGCATTTCACAGAGAAGAAGAAACGTCTTCATAAAACAATTAGTCATAAAGTCGAAATTTCCTATGCTCACAGCCTTATTATTTCCATGTATCTTTTTTATCCTTTTACCTATGATTTAATTTTTCTGTCTAGCGACTCCACAGCGAACTCCCATTAGCACCGAAAGCCGTCTACCCACTCAGATGAGCTTGACTCATGCACCATATGTGCCCCACTTTATCCACGTGGCTCCAGGCACTCACATTTTCCTCAAGGTCTCCTCGGCAGGCCTGTGGGACACCGGCAGTGGTATCCTGAATTCCCCTTCTACCGACACCACCCCCTTCCCTGCTCACAGCACTCAGCCTGCTATAATTAAACAAACAGGGTTATTTGTGACATCCTGGTTTACACATCAACAAGTTATTTTCTCTGATTTTGCTATGGATGGATTTGCTCTGCTTACATTAAACAAAAACAGCTCACCCAAAAATGCAGAGTAAGCAAGGCGGAGGCAATGTGGCCCAGCAGCTGCCTCTTTCCCCACGACGCAAGACCGAGCCTTCCCTTTTCCAGACGCCTTGGCTCAGAGGAGCCAAGCCCGGCGGCTCTGGAGGAAAGAGCCATCAAGGATCAGAATGCCGAATGGGGGGCGCCTGGGTGGCTCAGTTGGTTAAGCGACTGCCTTCGGCTCAGGTCATGATCCTGGAGTCCCGGGATCGAGTCCCACATCGGGCTCCCTGCTCAGCAGGGAGTCTGCTTCTCCCTCTGACTCTCTTCCCTCTCGTGCTCTCTATCTCTCATTCTCTCTCAAATAAATAAATAAAATCTAAAAAAAAAAAAAGAATGCCGAATGGGAAGAGAGGGCTCCAGAAACACGGAAAGGTCAGATGGGAGTTTAATTTGGAGGACTCCAGACTAAACAGCACAGGGAAGTAGTGGAAGCATGTGGGACTCCCCCAAGCAAATGTGTCCTATCAAGGGCACTGTTCTTGGTCTCTGGCAAATCAATCACCTCGGCGGCTCCACGGTGAGGTCCACGTCAGGGGGCAGGATTGGGGGAAAGGGGCTCGGGTCCACTACCTCTTCTCTGACCAAATATGTCCATTTGCCTCTGGACATGCCTTGCTCTGTCCACCCCTCGCCACAGCCATGAGGGCCTTCTAAAAGGCAAAGTAGTTGATGCCACTCATCTATTTAGATGGAGCCTCTTGGAGCTCAAGGAAAACCCTAGCTCCTTAAAATGGCTCTCTTTGCCCTTCGAGATCTAGTTGCTGCCTACCAATGCCGCTTGACCTCACCCCACTCCCCACCCCATCCTCGAGGCCTCAGTAACAGGAAAGTTCGAGTTCTACAAATGTGTCCTTTTGCACATGCTGTTCCTTCTTGAACACACTCCCTCCAGCCCCCTTTGCTTGATTCCCTTCAAGGCTTCCTTTTGCTGGTTCCTCTCCACACTTGACCAAGCTCTAAGTCTTTGTGTTCTAATGGTCTGTCTCCACACCCACCTCCCTTAAATGGTCAGCTCCGCAGGGACTGGGTCCTGTTGACCTTGGTCTCTTTTGGGTTCCAGTGCTTGTCCACCCACCCGGCCCATTGGAGGTTCTCCACAAATGTCTGCTGAATGAATGAATGACTCTCTCTTGTGTCTAGCACCTCCTTCCAGGTAACCGGCCTTTTGCAAGTATCTGGTTCAAAAGCAGAGGCCACATTTTCACTCCAGATTAGAGACGATCTATATCCAAGCACAACAGAAGATATAAATGATGGCAGAGTCACACAGTAACAACCGTAAAGAGGGTGTGCTCTATATGACTGCATCCAAAAACGGGGGCGCCTGGCACAGATAAAATGCTGGGAGATGCCAGACATGAAGGAGGATACATGCTAGTATCCTATTTATATAAAGTCCAAAAACAGGTAACAAATCTGTGCAGATAGTAGTCAGAAGAGTGCTTCACATGGGGGCTGGCATGTTCGGCTTCAAGGCCTGGGTGTCTAGTAATGTACATAGGTGCATGCAGTATGTGAATGTAAATACAAATATATATTTACATATCTCAGTGAATGTGTATACATATACTTATAGAGATAAGTATTAAATCACATATATTTATAAATAAATATATTATAAAATATAAATATATAAATTATATATAAATATTATTATTATATATTATATAATTATATATAATATATAATATATATTTATTATTTATTATATAATAATTATTATTTTATATTTATATATAAAATTTATAATATATTTTATATATATTATATATTGTATATTTATTATTATATATAATATATTTATTAATTATATATATTATATATATTTATTATTATATATTATATATATAATTATATATATTTATATAATTATATATAAATGTGTGCATACAGATCTATATATAAACTAGTTGAATAAAAAGTAAACAAGCTAGGGGCCAATGTGGTGCTGGGGAGGAACCAGGTTCTCCGACCCTCTGGCCTTCCTGTGGGACCACCTGGGGTCTGTCCCTTCTCTCAACAGGCGGCATCACTGGTGGCCGGAGGGTATCGTTCCTGCTCTCTTGGCCCCAGGCTCACATCCCTCTGCCAGGATTCCTCCAACTGGAAGCTGCCTCTGTCCTGCCTCCAAAGGCCCCAACTCTGGGGAATGGAGATGCCTGGTTGCTGTGAAGAGTTGGCTTCCTGAAGACGCCAGGGACCGCCCCCTGCCGGAAGAGTTTGGATCTGCAGGAGGGCCTCTGGAAGTGAGCCTGGAAGACATGTGGGAGACAGGAATTGCTCTGCAGAGAGGAGGGGAAGGTGAAGGCTTTGGACATGGGAGAGAATCCGGAGGAGGGTGTGGGGAAGGGTGGTGAGAAGCAGAAAGGAAGCAAGAGTGAGTGAGATAGGATGTGGCCGGGGCATCATGTGGTGACATCCTCAGTGTCAAGGGTGGCCAGGAGACTTTAGATGCAACACTCAAGCAGTTTTGCACTGGAAACCCCTCTGTGTCCCCTTCCTCCCAAACCTCCAAAATAGTCTGCTACACACACACACACACACACACACACACACACACACACACACACGGCGCTGTTCGAGTTGGGATTTAGGAAGGGAATCCAGGATCCCCCATGTCTGGTTCACTGAGGTAGTGAACAGGGAGGGACAGGGAGCCGGTCCTGAAATCGTGGCTGGAATGCAAAGCCGACCTGTGACTGAGGGGCTGTGATCCTCTCAGGACTCCTCACAAATCCAGGGGACGATTTTGGATTTGCATGGAATAGTGACTGAGGGCTTTCAGCCAATCTTATTTAGATTTTAAAGGGTTAGGAGATCACAGAGGACATCAAGGTCATGTATTAGTACATTTAAGTAGCTATTAAAGGTCTTAACTCCTCTACTTCATTATAAGTCCCCTGAAGGCAGAGATTGTTTATCTCGGTGTCTCCCACGAACCCCAGAGCCCGGTCTGGAATAAATCCAACTCCTGAAGTCTCTGAGAGGGACAGGTTGACACACAATACTTTACACACCGTATCCTTTGAACATACCTGCAGGCAGGTACTGCCTTGTCACAGCGGCCCAGAGAGAATGAGCTACCCCAGCTCCCTTTTGTGACTTGACAGCCTCACGATATTTTCACGTGTGTGACTGTGCCTGGTTATAAGCCACGGGAGGAGGGTATGTGGAGATGCCCATTTCTCACTGAGGAAAGGAAAGTTCAGGGAAGGGATGGAGCTTCTTCCAGACACCCCATTAGTAATGGGGACAAACAGAATGATTGCTTTCTTTCTGTTGGCCACACCACACTTCTAAATTACTTCCCAATCACTGAAACACTCACAAAACGACTGCCCCCCAGTCTGTGGCAAGGCTTTGCAGGGGGAGACATCCCTCTGCCCTTCTCCCTCTCTGTTGTTCGGAGCCCCTCATGCATCACATGGTTGGGGGTCAACTGGGCTGAGAATGGACCACCACCCACAGCCCGCTTAGGGTGCCACTACCTCCAAATGACCCTGTCCAGGAGCACCTTGGGGCTCCCATTCATTCATTCACTCATTTGAGTTGGCCAGGAGGAAGGGTGAGGCAGAGTATTCTAGGAGGGGGGAGCAGCACATTTAGCAGCCTGGGTGTCAGAGAGAGCCCAAGACGTTTAGCGAATTGTGACTGGTTCAGTTCGACTGCACGCAGAAGTGAGGGGAGAGGGTGGGACTTGCCTCGCTGGGCCCACCTGTGGTTCCAGGGGACACAGGCACGTTGGTCAGGTGAGAACACAGTTACTTCCGATAGCACGGCTCTCCTGGGCGCGCGGCATACGCCAGCAGTCTGCCATGCCTGGCAGCTCAGAGGCACGTCCCAGGCCCTCCGAGTGGACACTGGTGCCTCTTTCAACAGATTTGAGATAAGAATAGAAGCCCCTGCCCCCGTCACCTCCACGGCGTAGTGCTCTCCAAAACCCTTTCCCCAAACCCAGCCGTCTTTTGGAGGAGACAGTCATCGAAGGGTCAGAAACTGATTTTTCCATCCACCTTTTACAAGTCCTCGATGGTGGCATTGGAACCTGGCTTCTACCGTCTATGATACACTTCACACGTAAGCCTGTCGCTGAAGTCCAGAGGGAACCACAGAAAGAATGGATAAGAGGTAAGAGGGCCAGGAAGCCAAAAGAATGAGCCTTGGGGAGGAGAGGCCCGGCAGGAGAGTACATCCAAGGGCTCAGAGTGGGGCAATGCAGTCTGTGTATGCAGCTCAGCCTCCGGAGTCTGCAAGGCTGGGATTCAGGTCACGGTTCCCCAACACCCGCAGCGTCCGAGTCTCTTTTCTCATGTGTAATACGGGAATCCTAAGACCTAACTCACAGGACAAATGACAAAAGACACGGTGAGTCTGATCGATCGGTAAAGGTAACATGGTGCAAACCCAGCAGCCAGCCCTCCGTGAGAGCTGGGGATCCCAGCCCTGGTGGCTTTGGCTTCACCCTACACGGTCTTTGTATGGCTAAGGAGGCCCTGAGATTACAGCCTGCCAGGCTCCCAACTCATTCCCCCATGAACAGCTTTCAGGCACTTCTAGGTCAGGGACATTCTTTTTTTCCTTTTGACTCCTGATTTACCAACAATCCAAGATGCGGGCTTGAACATTCTGAAATCTGAGCAACAAAGAAAAGAATCATGATCTAACATAGGAAAAAAAGCACAGAAAAATCTTCCTCTGCCCTAAACTATCTAGCTGTGAAGTCTCGGACAGTGTAGTCTAACCTCTGGGCCTCAGTTTCCTCCTTTAGAAAAAGAGAATAAACTTTTAGACATGCCAAACCAAGTACTGACCCTGCCCTCACAGACAATACCTAGACTCAGACGGACCCGGTGGCCCTCTGCCTCATCAGCATGTTGTATTTATTTGCTGGGGCTGCTGGAACAACAGACCACAGACCGAGGGCTTAAAACAACAGCATTTATTGTCTCTCGGTTCTGGCCAGAAATCTGAGATCACGGTGTTGGTTGGGTAGGTTCCTCTTCAGTGGGTTGTGGGGGAGAATCTGTTCCATGTGTCTCCCCTAGCTTCTGTGGGGTTTCCTGGCAATCTTTGGCATCCTTGGCTTCTAGAAGCATCACTCCCATCCCTGCCTTCATTCTAATGGCACCATCCTTGTGTGTGTGTGTGTGTGTGTGTGTGTGTGTGTGTGTGTGTGTCTCCAAATTTCCCCTTTTTATCAGGACTTCAGTTATATTGTATTTGGGGCCCACCCTACTCTAGTAGGACCTCAACTAATGACTTCTGCCATGACCCTATGCCCAAGCAAGGTCATATTCTGAGGTATTAGGGGCCAGGGTTTCAATATATGAATTTTGAAGGGATACAGTTCAATCCAGAGCAAGGCAATCAGCCTGACCTCAGTTTCTTTGCCTCTAAAATCAGCGGTAAGCCCGAGGAATAAATGGGGCAAGGTGTGTGAAGGTCCCTGACACATAACAGGTGCAGCACAGCGTAGGAGCTCAACGAATATTGATCCCTTCCATCAGCAGAAATGCCCAAAGCCCTACTCTGAGTTTCTTTACTTTGGCTCTCCTCACTCCCCACCTCCCTCTTGCACCATGGAGCCAACAAAGTGATTTCACTTAACCTCAAGAGTCAAATCTATTCTCTAAAAGGAAGTTTTTGCTCTGGAAGTCTGTGTCAGGGCATTACTTGGGTACTCCTGACCCTGTGGCACGTTCCTGATCCAAAAAGCCCAGCCTTCCCAAGAAGATAAAGGATGTGACAGCTGCGGGGAGGGTGACACTTTTCAGGCACTGCTCAGGACTGCCGGCAGGCTAGAGCATGAACAAATGCACCCTCCTGTCTCTCCTTCACTCCCCGTCTTGTCGGCTTTGATTCACAGGCTGTATAATTCAAGTCATTAATTTTTTCCATTCAGTGCGCTGCCAATTTCTTCTCATTTTGTTCCTGGAAATCTCTTGTGTGCGTCTTCTAAATTTAAAATAAATACACTGTACATAATTGGATGCTAACCAGACAACACTGAGCAATCATACGTTCTCATTGATTCTGCAGATGTAGTCGTCTCAAACATGAGTGGGAAAGGTCTCTGGGCGTGTTCCAGATGAAATGTTAAATGGGAAAAGCTGCCTTCACGTTCTTCAGGATCCGTATCAGCCTTTAGAATTATTTCCCTTTATAAACAACAAAAAGTTCTTGTGCCAAAAGTAGACATCCAAATTGTTCTAGTTGCTACAATGTTGTGCTCCCAGGGCTGAGTGGAAAGAGCTTAAGTATAGACCTGAAGAGATCAGAGAGCTCTGTCTGCAAATCCACCACGAAGAGGGTATACAACACCAAATAAGCACTATGCTGTGAATTTCAGCTATGCAATTAAGAGACTGTCCCAGATCTTTTTTTTTTTTCTTTTCCAAAACATGGATGCATCCTTGAGATGGTATTTAAGGTCAGGAATATATTAAGTAGCATCTTGTCGAAGAGACAGAAACACACCCTGAAGAATCCATTTGTTTGCTTCTATTTCCTGGTCCTCTTGCTAGTAGGGGTCATGTGATAAGTTCTGGCCAATGAAATGCGAGCAGCCACGATGGGCGTCACTTTGGGGTGGGGGGAAGTCCATGCACAATTCTCCAGACTTTCCTCCTCACACCTGGTGACAGAAGGTGCCACATATTCCAGATGGTGGAGCCTTCATCAGCCTACGGCCCCGAGTGACCTGGTGGGGGAGACCCTCCTGCCGACCTGTGTGGGACACATAGCAGGTGTGAGACAGGAACCTTTGATGTGTTAAGACATTGAGATTATTTCTAATACAGCATATTCCAGCTTGGTGCATATAAATCTTATAGAGAAAAAAAGCATTTCCTTTTAATTTCTACTTAATTCTTTGTCAAGGAGAAAGTCTTAGTTCGTGGTAGTAGGTCTTTAGCACTTCTCTTTCTTTTATAATCTCATTTTTCAACTGAATGAGATCAGACTTTGGGCTCAGTGTCCCTCACAGGCAGTAATACACAGTGTGTTAGTCTGCTCCGGCTGCCATAACAAGGTACCACAGACCGGAGGGCTTAAACAGCAGACATTTATTTTCTCAGGTTTCTGGAGTCTGGAAGTCCAAGATCAAGGTGTTGGTGGGCTTGGTTTCTTCTGAGGCCTCACTCCTTGGCTTATCTTCTTGTTTTGTGTTCATTGCTCACCTCTCTGTGGTGCACATGTCTGGTGTCTCTGTATCCTAATCTCTTCTTTTAAGGGCATCAGTCATATTGAATTAGGGCCACCTTAACAATCCGACTTTAACTGAAATAGCTCTAAGGTTCTATCCCAAAATCACAGCCTGAGGTACTAAGGGTTAAGACTTCAACATAAGAACTGGGGCAAGGGGAGCACAATTCAGCCAATAAGACCAAGCTAGATTTTTATTTAGCTTTCATTGGTTTTTGGAGGGGTGGGGGCCGCTTTCTTTCATTTATTTATTTATTTATTTATTTATTTATTTGAGAAAGAGAGAATGAGAGACAGAGAGCACAAAAGGGAAGAGGGTCAGAGGGAGAAGCAGACTCCCCGCTGACCGGGGAGCCGATGTGGGACTCGATCCTGGGACTCCAGGTTCATGACCTGAGCCGAAGGCAGTCGCTTAACCAACTGAGCCACCCTCGCACCCCTGGGGATCGCTTTCTACTTATGGCAAGCTATGCCAGTTTTCCACTGATTAAGATGCATAGTTTTCTTAAAATATAAATGCATTTAAGTAGAAAGATTGACTTAAAGAAACATGTAAGAATTAATAGTATGCCCAAAACTGTGATGAGAGATGCAAATCACTAAATTTTGGGAAACATTGGCTGATTTCTAAAGCTTGTCCCAATTCATACAGCTTTTTCTTATATAATTTTATTCATTTATGCATCCATTTAACTGAATGCCTATTAAATACCTCATTGGTGTGAGACACCAGAGTGGTTATAGAGTCAAATAAATAGTGCTATGAGAGCAGAGAAGGAAAAAGTTTAATTCTGCATGGGAGAATCAGGAAAGACTTCCTGGAGGTGGTGATAAACAGTATAGTTTGGACTTCTTAGCCATACCCAAACCCACAGATCACAAACACTGTCTCTTCATCCTTGACTCGATATTTTTTGAATTTTGAATGTATGCATAACCCTGTAATAGGTGCTTCCCAGAAGATACTGTAGCTTTAAGAATAGGGAAGTTGCTAATTAGCTGCAGAAATCATGCATAAAATTCATGACTTGCGTTTAAGGTTGTACTTCCCCCAGAGATGATTTTTTAAATGTTTGGGTTTTTTTTCCCCCTTGATTAGGAACCTTATGTTTTCCTAGAGTCTAGTTGTCTGATATAAAATACAGATTGGAAAAATTCAGTCATAATTGCGAAAATATATTTCTTAATCAAATGTAACCACAGGGAGAAAAAACTTTCCTTGAATAAGCTTTCCTGAGAAGAGAATATTTATTTGGGGGTTAATTCATCAGGCACTTTCATCGTTAGTCCCTGACTTGGTCATTCGAGGAAGTACAAATATTGAGCTCCTACTATATGTGGGGACTGTTCTAGAAGCTACAGATACTGTGGGGAATCAGGCTGGCTGGGTGCTCTCTCATGGGGCTTACATTCGAGCAGGAGAAATTGACAACAAGCAAACAAGCAGATACATGGGAGGCTATCGAGATGAAATAAATGCTGGGAGAGAATTGGAACCAGGAGACATGGTAGGGGAGAATGGGGGTGGGGGGAAGTGGCTGTGTCAGATTGGGATGCTGGGAAAGACTCTCCAAGGGGCTACTTAAGGTGAAATGTAAGGGACAAGAAGAAGCCAGTGGGAAGATGATTCCAGGCCCAGCAAATTGCTGGCTAAAGGCCCCAAGGTACAGATGAGTGGGTGCGTTTGGGGAACAGAAAGCAGACCTGTCTCTGCAGCCCTGTGGGCAGAGGAGAGTTGGGGAAGGTGAGGTCAGGGAGGAAGGCAGGAGCCAGACTCAAGCCTGGCTGTCTGACGTTTCCTCCAGCAGAGCACACGTCGTAGAAGCGACTTACCAGTGCTTTCAAAAAAACATTTTCAGGCATTCGCTCTTCTCTCCTGCTAGTCTCCTAGCTTTCAGCTGACTTTCTCCTTCCAGCAGAAAAATGTGTGCAAGTTCCCCCCAACTAAGATGTACAATCTTTTCTTCTTCTCTAGAGATTAGTCAGCCACGAGGAACGATTTTAGGAAATAGTTCATTTGTCTCATTCCTAATTAGTGGAGCAATTACTCCTTTTTCTCTTATGAGCATTCTTTAAAAAACAATAGCATAACTTTAATAATCCTGTCTGTAGTGTTATTTTTGCAGGGAAGCTAGTGCTGAGGGAACCATATGGGTGAACTGCTCTACGGAACCTCTGGGGTTCGGAGAGAGCAATTGATGAGCTGGGAACAGGGGGCAAGTATGGCTCTTTCTTTTCTGCAGCCTCACCTGGTCACCTGTTTCTCTTCATTCCCACTGGCACCATCCCAGACGAGACCTCTTTATTTCACAACTGGATTGTTGCAACAGTGGGTCCCTATGCCTCTGAGCTATTTTCGTTCTCGTTTCTTCTGTGTGCTACTCTCAGATTCATCTTCCTAAAACACCTCTTCAGTCATATCATTCCCTCACTAGAGAACTTACAATGGCTCCCCATTGCCTCCCAAATCAGGCTCCTCGGTCTGGCAGCCACCCTCGCAAATGTGGCCTTTTAGATTTATGTGAGCAAATACGGTATTTCTTTCAAGGTAATGTGTTTCAGGTTCCAGCAGAGCACCTCTGATTTGTGTAAAACATTCTTCATGCTGGAAATGTCAGCATCGCCTGTAAGAATTCATGAAAATGGAGAAGCAAGCAAAATTTATATAAAAGCAAGCAGTTCCGCCCAACTCACCAATCAGGTGTGACATGCAGGACCCACACCACAAAGGTCATACCAGATGGGGACAAAGGAAAATTGGGTGTAAAGTTCAATTCACACAAAGGAAATATTCCACCCGGTTAGAAGGTTGGCTGTGTGCAGACATATGCGGCTCAGGAAAATACTGAATCAGTGTTTAAAATAGGTCTTCTATTAACCTGCATAGCACAGATGCGGCAACAAACACACCTCCGGAGTTCAGCAGTCTGACAGAGTCGCTCGCAGCTTGCTCACGTTGCGGTGGGAGTGGTGTTCCCAGACAGGTGTTTCTGGTCCACGGGCAGCTTTCTTCCACAGGGTAATTCAGAGCCCCAGTATGGTCGGCGTCATCTGCTGGAGGAGGGGAAAAGCTCTGGTGTGGAGAAGGCACACCTGCTTCTGAACAGTCCTGGCCCAGAAATGGTACTTATCGCTGGGGCTCAGTCCTCTTGGTTCGAACAACAGCCCCTGGACACAAGGGCATCTGGGAGAGGAGTCTGTGGCTAGGCAGCCGCTTTCCAATAACAGCCCTGTACTGTGGGAGAGGGAGCGAGGATTTTGATGGGCAGCTAGGTGCTCCTGCTGTCTAGCCTCTGGCGTGTTTATATCAAGATCTATGGTCATTTAGGGCGCCTGGGTGGCTCAGTTGGTTGGGCGACTGCCTTCGGCTCAGGTCATGATCCTGGAGTCCTGGGATCGAGTCCTGCATCGGGCTCCCTGCTCAGCGGGGAGTCTGCTTCTCCCTCTGACCCTCCCCCCTCTCATGTGCTCTCTCTCTCTCTCTCTCTCATTCTCGCTCTCTCAAATAAATAAATAAAATCTTTAAAAAAAAAAAAGATCTATGGTCATTTAGTCCTCGGGCTAAATGTTACCTGTAATGTTGTGGCACTCGGGCAGAACCTGATAAATAAAAGCACACTTATTTTCCTAAAAGCTAGGTTTTATTCCATCACTTCACCTGGTTAGTGCCTAGTCAGTCTCCGGATGTCAGCTCGGTTGTCACATCCTCAGTGAAGCTTTTCCTCGTGTGTCTGCCTAAGTCACAGTTCTGTTCTCTGCGAGCTTCGAGCCCCCACACGCTTCGCATCTGCAGCACAACATTGGTGCAGCTCACGCTCGTGTGCAGGAAGGATGGATGGATGCCCGTCTCCCCCATCAGAGTCTAAGTTCTACGAGGGCAGGTCTTTCCAACTGTTTTTCTTCCGCCTCATTCCCAATCCCTAGCACAGGGCAGGCATACATAGAGTTGGTGCTCAATATCTAATGACCGGCTGAGTCAACTTAACAATGTTTGTTCGTTGTCGAAAAATTGGAAATACAGATATAGAACAAGAAAATGAATCTTAAAACTCATCCGAAAGTCCTCCATCACTCAACAATTAACTGAGTTCATGCTGCGCAACAAGTCCAAAAATCTCAGTGCCTTCCAACAAACGCTTATTTGAGTTTTGTGAGTTGGCTGTCATGGCTTGGCTTTAGGCTTTGGGTAAATCCAAGTCTACTCCTCATATATCTTTGGTCAAGACCGAAGCTTAAAGATTAGCCACTACCTGGGGTGGGTTGTTCTCACGGTGCCAGACAGCTGGGCAGGTGGTCAAGCCAATCCACAGGAACACATTTAAAACCTCTACTCAGGGATGGTGTAGGTTTCGACTGTTCACATTCCATTAGGCAAAGCAGTATGGTCATGTGAGACAAGGAAAGACTCTGTTCAGTGAACTTGGCAAGAATAGGGGGAAATGGGAGACTTATAAAAAAAAAATAGGGCAATTCACCCCATTTGCATCCTGAATTTTTTCTCCATGTTTAAATATTATGTGTGTGTACATAAATATTTCAGTATTTCTTAGTGTCTACTAACGGTATAATACTTAATATTAGAGAGATCCTGAGGGGAGGGGCATTGCCAATATATGGGCACCAGTGGATATAGAGTATTTTATTAATTGCTCTAGTGATTCACCAAAAAAATGCAAAATAATATTTCAATCTAAACAGTGCTGAAACCATGCCCTGGCTTTATTTATAGCTACTTTTAAAAATAAATGAATTGTGACTCATTAATAAGTGTAGCAAGAATAACAAAGCTGTGCCTTCCTGCCTTCAAACGCTGCCATTCACAAACCATTCTAGAAAGAAACTCACACACACAAACATTTCGTCACCACTCAAGCTGGTTCTGGTGCCCAATAGTTCTGTGATGAGAAGTCCTTTGATCTCTCAGCAGTAGACACAGAAAACAACAGGTCATCCCTACCATGAACCCTTCCTTCACATCCCCTTTATATATCTTGCAAGTGACAGGAGCTGATTTCTTCTATGGATCAACAATAACCAAGTACTTAAAAGTCTCTCTCTCTCTCTCTGTCTCTTTCTGTAAGCTTTTGGTGTATTCAAATACAACCGAGGGCTTAAATCCTGACTTATTAAATAAGAAGGAAATGGTTTACTGTGATCTTACATTGAAGCTGCTCAGATGTCAAGCTGAAATGTGAATCAGAAAATCAAGGAGAAAGGATATCTTAAATGCGTCTTGGCACATGTATATTTGCTGGGGGGAAATGTACTTGTTCAAACACTGATGTTGCTAATTTCCACTTCTACCAAAGCTAACAAATACTACACATAGATTCTTTTACCCTGCTTCCTTTGTATTATTTTTGCCACCTTATTTCTATCTTGAAAGGGGGCTAAGTTAAAATAAATATAACACAAGATTCAAGGTTCACGTTAACTCTAATTAGAAGTTTCGGATTCAAGCAACCAAAAGCCAGCCCGAGTGAGCCAGTCTCTCCATAGCAGTGTAGGAGATAGTGTGCAAGAGAGTGCCTGGCCCAATGCCCAATGTGTAAGTCCCGGCTCCATAACTGTGAGTTCAAACCATTCTCTTTTTCCTCCATGGAGGAACTGGATTAGGGTCACAGAATTCTATTTTGAGATACTGGCCAGCAAACTGGTGTTATAAAAACAGGAAAACAATCCCCTGTCTTCCCAGACACTCTGGGCCTGTTTGGTTGGAACTTGGCACTTTCTTTCTCCTGCTTGACGAAGACACCCCCCCTGCCCCGCCCTTTGCCTTCTTTACCAGGACCATGTGTTCTGCCTTACCTGCCTCCTCCCTCATTGGACGGCTGCCCGTGCCAATGGCCTGTGGTCCTCCCTGAGATGCATTGCCCAGTTGATCTGAAGAGATGGCAATTTTGCAAGACCCTCCCGGGTCTTGACTCCTGTCTCACTGCCGCTAATTCCACCAACTGAGAAAAGGTCACACCTAGAAAGCCAAGGAAGGGCATGGTCAATATCAGAGCAGATGGGCTAGACAGCGGCGGAAAATGGTCTCTTAGGAAATGTGTCCTCTGTTTCTGCTTGAGCAGGGTTTTGATGATCTCTTCCTACATAATGAACCACCACCCAAATTAGCAGCCTAAAACAATCACAATCATTTTCTCTCGCTCAGGTCTCTGGGTTGACCAGGTGGCTCTTCTGTGGCTTATGTGTGAGCTCTCTCATGTGTTTGCAGCCAGATGGCAGCTGAAGCCGAGAGTCATCTGGATGCTCAGTGCTGGAACACCGGGCCTCTCTCCTCTCTCTCTCTCTCTCTCTCTCTCTCCATGGAGTCTCAGGGCCTCTCCTTCCCACCATGGGTCCCCAGCCGGGAAGTCAGACTTGTCACCTGGCCATTCAGCACCCCTAGAAAGCACAAAGGACCAACTGCAGACTCAGGCACTGGACTGACACAGTGCTTTTGCTTGGCTAAAGCGATTCCAGGGTCAGTGGAAGGAAAATAAACTCCATCTCTTGGTTAGGGGCAGGGAGCGGGAGACTGGCAGAGATTTTGTGGCCACCTTCATCCACCGCAGGAAGGTTTTGGAAGGACTTGTTTTTCAATACACTTTCTGTAGCAGTTCACCTAGTGCTGGTGCTTTTTGCTTGGGCACAATTCTCTTGGGTTGCATGCTTATTCTTGGCTTGATCTTCTTGAGCCCTCAGCCTTGCCAACTGTCTTCACTACTCCGTGCTTTCAAGTCATTAGCAGACATCCCTTTCCCTTGGAAAATGGCATAGCGTGCATGTGTGAGCACATGCGTGTGTGGAGTGTGTGCACATACTCACTAGGGAACAAAACAAATGATAATAAGGAAAGGAATGCAGTTAAATAACATATAGCCCTGTATGAAGCTGTGAATTCTGGGAACTTCAAGCTCTTTTTGGAGAAAATGTTTGTTACGTCCTTAAGAAGGAAAAAAAACAACTTAGAGGTATCAGGGCATTTTAGTCAATATTAACATGGCCTACTGGTTTCAGGGACTGTTTTGAGTGGAGAACATATTGCAAGAGGAAATTCCCATCTTGCCAACCTTTTCATCAAGCCTATTAAGCTAATGATTTTATTTTAACAATGGCTTTCCCCACAGCCGGCCCGTCTTGGGTATAGACTGCCAGACGTGGTTACTAAACACCCAGAGACTCAAGCAATTATAGAAGATGCTATTTTTAAGTCCTCTTGTATTGTCTCCTGGGCAGTAAGCCGGCTAACATCAGTCCCTCGGGTTCTGGAAGCTTCTGCTCTCACCAGTGTGAGCCCTGACCTCCTTCAGGTACCTCTGGTCACTTTGTCCAAGACTTAGGTGAGAGCTGGATGCCAGGGGGGCAAGAAGGCACTCCTAACCCCAGATGGGACTCTCAGGGAATCTGTGACAATGTGGATGTAGTCTCTAGGCTAACAAGAGCTGTGTCTTTCACTTTCCTGAGTAGCTGCTGGGCAGTTTACCAACATTCCCTTCCCTTGCCTGTGACCAAAGATGCCCGTGTGTGAAGCTTCTGAGCTTTAAGTGTCCACCCGAGTCAGGTGGCCACCAATGCCCTTGGGCAAAATTTCGAAGTAGATGCTGTTAGTTGGTGGCATCGCCTCCCTGCTGGAGGTCTTTTCTCCTCTGGCCCTTGTATCCTCAGCACCCTACCCTACTTGCTGCCCTCAAACCACCCCTGCCTGAACCCCCACTTCAATCTGAGGTTGCATGTCCCTCAGATGCTCTCTGAGCCACTCCATCACAGTCGCCCTCTCCCCCTTCCCCCCCATTCCTCAAGGCTTTGCTCACATTTCTCTGCTTCTCTGGCCCTGTGGGCATTAAATTTGCAACTGGCATTCAAGGCAATAGCCAGCCTTCTTGCCACTCTGCTCCAGGTCTAACTTAGCACAGATGATTGGCTTGCTAAGGAGTACTAAGGGCTGACTCACAGGGGAACATTCTAAAGGGGGCATTCTGGGTCAGAGGTGCCCCTTCCTCCCCTACCCCAGAACCAGCCCCACCTGGCTCCCACCCCAGAACAGTGACCATGATTGCAGTGGGAGGCAATTATCCCAATCAGCCCCATCTTAGCAAATTATGATGAGGAGAGTCCCTTCAGGAGGGAGTCAGATCTCTTGGTCTCTTGGACCTACACACAAGCCTTATTTAGCAGGCCAATGTTTCCTCAGATAATCAGGAAGAAAATATATTGACACATTCCTAGAACTTATTTCTTAAGAAAATTTGAATTCTCGGCAACCATCTCAGGTCCCTTCCCTCTTTGGGAGCTTTGTACTATCATTTTACTATTGCTCAATAAACCTTGCTTTGCTGGCCTCCCCCAAATTGAATTCTCCACACCCCCTTGCTCCCATCCACAAACAGGGTGTCTGTCAGGGCAGCTACTAGTCCCGAGGGTGTCTTTCTTGGAATTCGAGATGTGGGCTTTTCCTTAGGGCACACTCATCCCACACCCAGGAGCCCGATGGGATTTTGGGGCCCCTCCCTCTTCCCAGTGGGTGCACTCATACAGAAAATATTCTCCTCACTGAAATCACACAGCTCTGGACTGGTTGTCATATGGCTTGAATGCAAGTTTATCATTTTTGTCTATGCTGTATCTTGTTCTATAGAGGACTTGAGGCAATTTACAAGAATACACAAAATCAAATTGAAAAATTAAACATAAATAAAAATCAGATTCAAGGAAAATGTAAATAAAGGTGAGCAGTTTTCCTTACTTTTGACTTGAGAAAGCCAGAATTTAAATAGACCAGCTGGAGCTTACTGAGAGCCACACAGTGGAATCATTCAGGCATTTTTTAAAAGTAAGATTCTAGGGATGCCTGGGTGGCTCAGTCAGTTAAGCGTCTACCTTCGGCTCAGGTCATGATCCCAGGGTCCTGGGATTGAACCCCATATCGGGCTCCCTGCTCAGTGGGGAGCCTGCTTCTCCCTCTCTCTCTGCTGCTCCCCCTGCTTGTGCTCTCTCTAAATAATTTTTTTTTTTTTAAGTAAGATTCTGAGTCCCATTCCCCAGAGATCCTGACTTAATTGTTCTGGGGTGTGGCCTGGGCACTGGCCTTTATTAATGCTGCCCAAGTGATTCTAACTTGCAGTCAAGGTTGAGAACCACTGTTCTCCAGATGAACCTACCATGACTATAACAAGAATACAAATTTAAATCTAAGCTTCCCAGCAGCTGAAGGAAAAAGGGAAACTGATGCGTTTCACCATACATTGTCTCACAGATAAGAAAGCTTTTTCTAACTCTGAAGTCTGAAGGAATGCACTAAAGTGTATATTCTTCCAACATTTTCTATACAGCTGTGTATAGAAATACACATACACAGCTGTGTATGTGCGCAGATTCCTTGTATATATCATCCTTTCTATTCAAATGGAGTCATACTAGATTTGCTGTTCTATAACTTGGTTTTTACAAGCACATCAACACAGACAGATTTTAAGGAAACTTGGCAGACTTGTTCTCAGAGTAACCCAGAGGAGCACAGACAACATCTATTCTCCTCTTTGGCCATTTGTAAAAAAAAAAAAAAATAATAATAATAATAATGCCATGGCTTCTATCTTTGTAAACCATGGACTGCATCCCCCCACCCCCTTCCTGTTGTTTCTTGGCATTTCTGCCTTCTTGGTAGCATGAGTAATCCTCAGAACACAGGGTGCCCAGAAATCCTGGGTTGATTAATGAAGGACGGTTCCACCAAATGCTGGCAAAACCCCTTTCACGGACATGGGATGTCAACAGTAACCACATTACGGTTCTTACTTTGCACGGACAACACTAGACTCATCCTCCGTGACCCTCATTCCTGTTTCCTGTCCACAGATGAGAGCTTTCTGCCTAGAAAAATACCTAGTGGAGAAAGCCAGCCCTTTGGTGTGGCAGATGATATCAGGATGTTGTGGTTGGATGTCCTCATAGCCCATCATTTGGGCCCAAGAGAGGCAACAAAAGGGGACAGAACATGTCTTCCTTCTGAAGCAGTTGTCTCGCGCCCCCAGATATGTAGGCAAACTCCACTTACCTCCTTGAGGGTGGGGTGACAGGGTGCTGGGGACAGCCGTCTAGATGCACCTCCAGGCCAAACAGTGCGGACACGCCAGAAGGTTGCTCAGTCTTGCGGTAAACGAAGACGAACGGGTTCTGCTGAACAGCCCCTGTGCTTGGTGGCCTGAAACTCATCTCCTGGTTTTGTCACCGAGTCCACACAGGCCTAGCACAGAAAATGGAGCTGCCGCTAGTTTTGCAACCAAACCCAAGTCCGTCTGCCCGATGCACACAAAGCCAGTCACCGAGACATCCAGCATGCGGCAAGGAAAGGTGTTTATTCCAGAGGCAGCCCCACGAGGAGATAGGAGAGCAAGCCCCCAGTCCACCTCACCCAAGGAGAGCCAGGGAAATTTAACAGCAAACAAAAAATGTGTGGGTAAAAAGTTGCAGCTGCTCTTCCTAGTCCCCTGCTGGGAATTAGTCCCTTAACTCTTTGGTCGCTGGTTTCACTTGGGGCAAGATTTTAAAACAATATCCCTACTATAAGCACAGAAAAGACAAGCTGACTGCTTCTTGCTGCTTGTAAGGAGGCAAACTCCATATGGGAGACATTGCTGGGTTTTGTGTGTGTGTGTGTGTGTGTGTGTGTGTGTGTGTGTGTGTGTGTGTGTGTGTGTTTTCAGCTACCAAATAGCCATAGGACTATGACAAGTGGCAAGATGTTGAAATACTTCCAGACCGATGAACACTCACTATCCCGCGTGGGCCCCCTCCTGCCCAGGCTGCTCCACCTCTCCCCAGGCATGCCCCGGCCTCCATAGTCCAGCAGCTAAAGTGTGAGGTCGGGCCCGCCCCAGTCTCTGGGACCCTCTCTCAGCCACTGGACCCACATCCTGGTTCTGGTTGGGCATTGTCAGGGCTGTGCCAGCATTCTGCAAGCCCTCCCGGGGGCAACCTCCACATCTGGGGCTCTTGGCACCTGGGAGACCCTCCGTAGATATTTGTTGAGTGAATGAATGAAGCCACAACCCGCTTTTGCCTACCTTTTGGTAAGTGGGCCACAAGGCAGAGCCCAGGCCTTGCCCAAGAGCTGGCCATTCTGCCAAGGGAGGGAGCTGAACTGAGAAGGTTCATTGACTCGTGAAGACTTGAGAAGACAACATCCCTTTGGATGGGAGGGTGCCGCTAGGCAGTCCAGGCATGAAGCACCCCAAGGAGAGCTGGGCTCTGCCTGCTCTTTATCTTGAGGTCTCAGGGGCAGGTGTGACCTCCACGCTGAGCTCAGGATGAAAGGTGGGCCCTGACGAGGGACCAATAACCACAAAGGCGCTGATATTAACATCCCATCCAATTAAAGTTCACTCTGTGAACATTGGTATTTGCCAGGAAATGGGAAGGACTCCTGCCCCCCCATCCCTGTCTGCCCTTTTTTCCTCTTCTTTTTCTTTTTAAAAACACATTCAGAAGTGTTTTAATGGCTGTTGAAGGAAATTATTGCTGCAGCAATCACGGCTCTCTGTGTGAAATGCCTTCAATAGGCCGCAGCCTTCCTCGTGGGGGTGGGGGGGGCATTTGGATATTAAAATGCCACTGAGCTACATCTGCTGACAAGCAGCCACTAATCATCTCTTGAGGCAGCGGGGGCCTTACCGCAGGTCCTCGACTCACCAATCCCTTCCTCAGGCAGGTTGTGGCCAGATGGTGGTTTCTTAGGCAAGGACAACAGAAAAGAACGAATAAAGGGGTGGGAAAGGATCTGGCGGTGAGAAGCCAGCACAGAAAGAACCATTTGCTCAAACTCTGCTTGAGGTGAGAACAGACCCGCAGGCCTGGCATCCAGGAGGTCCAATCTTCAGCTAAGTGGGGCCTTGGAAGATGCATGTGGCCTTCTTGTTAACAGTTACAGCCACAGACTAAAACCCCAGCACTGCAAGTTGGGCAGCATCATATGGTGGTGGTGGTGGGGGGGGATATAGTCACTGAACCCGTGGGTCCTCTTCTGCTTCTTCACCCTCTTCTGTGCCCAGGAGGCTGATCGGCATCAGGACCCCCTTTTCCCCTGCCTTCCTTCGGACTCTGGCCAGTGGGAGGCAGCAGCAGGATTTAGGAGGGTGGGAAGAGAGTAAGGTCAGGGAATATATTCCCCAGCTGACTCCCTATAGAGACTCCACCGCGGTGGTGGCATCTGTCTTGGCGCTGGCTGCCATTTCTGTTGGATGGTTGTCTCTGTCATGCCACCCAGATGGAACAAGCCTTCTAGATTCTCATAACTGCCCCCTCCTCTCCCCTTCAGGCCCGGGGGAGGTAACGACTCCTTCCCCACCCTGTACACACCATTGCTAGCCATGTACTCACTGTCCCTTTTTAGGCCCCCCATCCCTGCCACACCTTTGTAAGTTGCTCTTTATTACACTCTCTCAAAGCATTCAGCTTGAATGTACCATCTGTTTCCTGCAGGGTCCTGGCTGACGCAAAGGAGCACTCAGGTCTTCTCACACGCACCTTCTCCCAGACCTTCACACCGATCCTGCAATGTTGTCCTAATAATCTTCCTTCACAGAGAGGATGTTACGTCACCTGCCGGAGGCTGCTCAGCTGGAGACAGTGTGACTCCAGGCATCAGAAGCATTTTGGCCTCACTTCCAGGGTTAGATCCTGCTCAGTGGCCCTTAGGGTCTCTCAGAGCTCATGGAGATCTGCCTGTGGGTCCCTAAATCCTTACCTCAATCGTTTCTGGTCTCCAGCTGCTTTATGAGCTAAACTTTGCTTACCATGCTTTTTTCAAAGCACTTCAATACCTCTGATTTCATCTGAGCCCTAGAACATGGATTTGCTTGGATCCAAATCATTCCAAGGCATACTAAGAGCCTACAAATTGTAAGACCTCCAGCAAGGGGGCTGCTGACAGGGAACGAGTGGCTCTTGTATCATCCTTTGGTATATGGACAGTTTTGCTCAGTAATGTCACGTAGAGGGGTGGTACTGTCCCCACAGCTGGAGCCAGCCTATCTACATACAGCAGGGGCATCGGAGGGGTCACTTTGCCTGGTGTGAAAGCCCACTCTTCCTTGTACTAGGTGGCATAACCCATCTGTATTAGGGTAAAACACACCTCCCTAAGAAGCAATCCTAAGATGCAGTGGCTTAAGAATATGGATTTGTAAATTTCTTCTTTTACGAAACTGTCTGATTTGAATGTTCCAGGCCAACAGGCCACTCTTTTCCATGCAGCCATCAGGAACCCTGGTACCTTCCATTTTGTCTCTGCAGCCCCAAGAGCAGTGCTACTTAAAGTGCAGTCTGCAGAAAGTTCAAGTTCGCAAACTTCTTGGTAGCAATACCATGAATTGAGTCATGACATTGAGAATAAGCTTTCGGAAACTTTACTGCAATTTGACATTTCCATGACATCTGAGTGTATGTATAACTAGTAAACCCCTCACTGAAAAGATTGTAGAACACAACTGTGTTTGGTGGTGGATTGAGGGTGTGGTGGTGTAGAAATCCAGTTCTTCAACACAGGTAGTCTGAGAAGCACAAAAGGGGAAAGAGCATGGAAGAGGTACACCCCAAGTCCTAAGGTGCCAGCCTGTGAGGGGATCGCTTTCTTCTACTCACATTCCCTCAGGAGAACGTTTCAACATGGCCACCACCCCTAGCCACAAGGCAAGATGGGAAATGTAGTCCCTAAGAAGGCCGCGTGTGTCCATCTTCAACACCGTCACCATGGAAGATGAGGAGAATAGATTTTGGTAGACAACTAGTCATTTTTGTCACATGAATCGTCTTTATCATCCATTCCTAGATCCAATCTGCTCCATTCCCCATCAGTCCCACCTTTTCTACAAGCCTGCCTAGCTGTCTGTCCTCACCTGTCAGTTGGACATATTGGGAAGAGCAGAGCTCCACACCCGAAGACCCGTGTTCTATTACCTCCTCTGCCAAAAATGGCTCCACGACGTGAAGGACGTTCCCTCAGCCCTGAGCTTCAACTTCCTCCACTGTCAACCAGGGCTGGTGATATTTATCAAGTAAAATAATTGTTAGCCAAGCACAGCATACATTATTTAATCATAATACTAGCATTCACGGAGTGTCTGCTATGTGCCGGGCACTGTTTGAAGTATATTACATGAGTGAATTCACTTAACCCCCAGGAAGCCTGTAAGAGAGGTACCGTTATTATCTTCATATAGGATCTGAAAAAAAACGTGAAGTATAGAGGAGGTAAGTAACTTGTCGTGGGTTCATAACCAAGTTCATAACCACTGCTATCCTGCTTTTTTTTTTAATAGGTAAAGAGTTTTTGGAGTCGTATATTTCGTTTTCCTTGAACTTCCTGAATCTTCACCTTAAATTCATGGGCCATCTGGCCTGTCTCCCTGTGAGATGAAGAATTCATTTTGGGAAGGGACCATTTATTGTTCATCCTCAGACCCCCCGCCACCACCTGCCTTCCCAGCCCAGTGCTGCCGCAGAGGAAGCACTCAGTGAATGTGAATGGATGGGTCTAGGTCGATGTAACAATGTGATTTTGATTGAATTCATAATGGTCCTCGTAAAAATGGCATAAATTTGCCATCATCAACACGTGGATTCAAATCCCCTGTCTCCTGGGCACTAGCTGTGCTAGACTGGACAAGTGACTGATTCATCCCACCTGACGGAGCATTCATTTTGTCGCCAATAAAATGGGTGCGTTTAATAAAGAGAAGTTCACGTCTTGAAACTGAGGCTGGGCACGGTAGCTTCTTCTGCCTCTTGCAGGGGATAGGCTTATTCAGAAATAACACTGGGGAACCGATCACGGAGCCACGCCTCCCCCAGCAGAGATCGGGGTAGCCGGGAGAAAGGGAGGACAGTGCAAAGCCAAGCTGTTTCCTCTGCGCTGCTCGGAAGAGGAACCCACAGGGCTGGGCCCCTGATAAGCGAGCACATTAAGGCCAGAGCTGAGCAGAAGCGGAGAACGAGTTTCTTTTCTTTGCAAAAGTGACAGGGAATCGGTTTGGACGGTGGGGAAGGAAAGAAGGAGAGGAAAGGGGGATGAGAAAGGGGAATGAACCTGAAAAGTGAGGAGTGAGCGAGCAGTTTAGAAGAAGAGAGAGGGCTTAGCAACATGGCTGGATGGGAAAAGGCAAAAGGGAGGGCCTTCTTATTAGAAATGGCCAAATAAATAAATACAGAGGGAGGCATAATATTTGATTTCTTTTATTACCTGCTATTGTGATGTAATCCCTTTCCATTGCTCTACCCTCTCTTCTACACACCAGTGCCTTGTGTTAGTAATGGGGGGCGAGCAGGTGGTCCACACCTGGGCAATGGGATCAGTAATTCAGAGGAGCTCGAAGCCAGGGGAGAACAGGAACATGTAAGCCATCACCTCTACTCTCCACAAAACCCCAGAGAGATTAGAGAAAGCCTGGCTGGCTATGACCACACACACAGCAGCATTTGGATCCATTTAATGTGGATATCACCGGAGATACAAGGAGACAATAACATCCGGGAATCCTATCTGAAAGCTTTAGCGGCCTATGTGCCTTCACACCAACCAGGAGAACTGGAGGCTGGCCTGTCCACCATCATGGTCATATTGGGTGAATATCAGAGGGAGCTCCTCGAGGTGCAAAAGTTGCAAAAATGCAATCCCATATGTAGAAACTTGACATATGTAAAATCTGGCACACATTAGGTCCTAGTGCTCATACAGGTAGGAGACTGCCAACAGCACACACTGAGGGAGATGGAGTGGAAGAGAGGAAAGCGGAATTTGGAGAGGGGTTCTGAGTGCTGCCATCCCCCACCCTTGCTGGCCCAGGGGCCCTCTAGCGGTAGAGAGAGTAAAAGGGAGGGAGCAGGGCAAAGCCTTGGGGGGAGGAGGTACCCTCTCTTAGTCCCCTGGCAGGGAGACACAAAGGTCCTTCCTACTTCTAAAGAGAAAGCTGAGCCAGACTGGGCCCCCAGCATGATCCAGAGAGAAGATGGATGCTTGGGGTGTGGGCTCTACATCTGAAGTTAGTGTCAAGAAGTAGGAATCTCATGGCTTCAGACCATGTCACCCATCTCTGGGTGCCCCTCTTCTCCATTTTGGCTTTGTCCTCGGGCTCCATGTGGTGACGAGATGCTGCTGTCTCCTCAGGACATGCTCTTCGTGGTTCCTGTCACTCGTCCATCCCTGAACCAGTCACTGTGGCCCGGGGAACTAAACACACAGGCTGACCTTGGCCTCCATCTGGCCCTTGTATCTATCACCTCTGACTTCATGTCATCCTACGCTTCCTTCTGTCTATGTGTCCCGGCCACACTGGCTCCCTCCTTGCCCCTCGAACATGGCAGACATGCTCTACCTCCGGGCCTTTGTACATGTTCTTCCTTCTGCCCTGAGCACTTTTCCCACAGGAGTCTATGGTGGCTCCTTCCCACATCTCCTTCAGGTCTTTGCTCAAATGTCACCTGCCCAGTGAGGACCCCTGGACTTAAAACTGAATTCACACCCATACCACCAGCTCCGCCTACACCTGCTGACACACGCCCTATCCCTTCTCCCTTCCTCTCGAGTACATTTCACCCTCAGGCTATCACAAGGGAAAAAGACAGATGTCAGTCTTGTCCTATCCACCCCAGTGGCAAACGAAGTCGGTGAGGCCAAGGATTCCTGCCTCTCCTGGTCACTACTGTAGCCCCAGGACCTAGAGTAATGTCCGGCACATAGCAAGCTCTCAAAAAACTGTTGAAGGAATGAGTAACAAGATCACAGGCTCCAGATCCAGGATGTGCTTGGGGCCTCCCTCAAAAGCCGGCATCGGGGTCAAGGAGAATTTGTTCCCTGACTACTGGTGGGGAGAGGTAACCGGCAGGGTGGGGACTGGCAGCTTGGGGGCCTGGGGCAGGGCCATCAGGACCCCGGGACAGCGGTGGACAGGGAGGGTTCAGTCTTGGTCAGATCTGATCCCTTTGTTCCCTCCTTTGCTGCACCCCACTTCTTTTTGTCTTTTTCATGACAATCAATAGAGGCCAGGCTTCGGGGAGACGATCAGAGCCCTGATTGCAACCTCTAACATTCTAATCCACAGGGTTGTGGGGAGCATTAGTACATCCCGGGTAAATTAATTCAGTGTAAGTAAGCGCTTTGAAGCCGGGCACATCGCTCGGCTTTTGAAGCTTAAGCCCTGTTTAGATTACTTGATTAAAGCTTCAGCGATCAATATATTTTGCTTAAGAGCAATGTTGCCACAGAAGCAGATTTAATTCATCTGTGGTGCCCTGCCTTGTGGGCAGCTCTTTAGAATATGATGAGGTATCACAGAGTCAAAAATCAGGGCTGGGAGGGAGAGAGGAGGGACAGTCATTCAAGGCGCCACCCTGGGAATGCAGGGGACACATATTTGCAGGATGTGTGCATTAATAATCCTTGAAAATGAGAAGTTGGAAAAAATCGAGATGACAATCACTGCTTATAAAATCGTGGCGCATAAGACACTAGAGGGAAATCTCCATAATCTGGCTGTCTTGAGGATGGTTTCCTAGATTGCAACTGGGAATTCTATGAAGTCCTAATAATGTGACCCTTTTAGGATTAAAGGCTGGCACATAATCAAAGTCATTGTGGTTAATGAGGGGGTTGGCCAGCCCGACCCTCACGGGACAGGAGACCGGCAGAATCTCTACCGTCAGGGACAGTCATGCCAAGGCAGCAGCGAGAGCACTGGACTAGGAGTCCAGAAGGGATAGGAAGAGAGGACAAAGCATGGATGACATCCCTACTCCATGCTAGCTGCCACGCTAGTGGCTTAATGCTTATATTTCATTTAAATGGGTAAGCAGTGCTATGAAATGGAACTGACAGAGCCCATTTTCAGGGGCGGGCTAGTTGGGAAGGAGGCGAAGGTAGAATTTGAACCTGGTTTTGTTCGATTCTCAAAGTCATGCTCTGTGCCAGTTCTGGTCCCCATTCAGCCACGAACTACCTGTATGAACACCGCCAAGTCATTTGACCAATCTGGGCCATAGTTTCCTTGCTTAAAAAATGAGAACTTAAGGGTCCTTTGACTCAAAATCTTTGGTCTAGAAAAACTCTGACCTGGGAGTCCAGCAACCTAGGTTCCCATCCTTGCACTGTTAGGAACCAGCCTCATGATGGGGTGAGGGGTGGGGGCAGGTGGTCATTTGTCCGCTCTGCTGAGTTTGCCCGTTTACAATATGGCGTCATCACTTTGTGATAGAAGCAAAATGAGATGCCCTCTGACGTGTCATAAACACCCCGCAAACAAATCTATTTAAAATATTTAAATCCAAGAAGCCCAAATTGGCTCATCTCTTTTAAAGGAGCAGGAAACTCTCTGCTGTCCCAGGTTGCCAAGCAGGACCTGTGCCACGACAGTCAAAAGACTGGCTCATTCGGTGGGAAGAGCCCTCGACCCACCAAGAGCTGTGGTTTGCTCCATCCTGGATGTGCTCTCTCCTCCTAGGTCCCTGGAAAAGTCACCCCTCAAACTCAGGGAGCCTCTGACTTTTCCTTTCCCAGCCATGCCTGGCTGCCTTGGGGGTAAGGGCTGGGGGAGCAGGAGGGCCTGAGGAGAAAGACCCAAACAGCCCTCCCCCTCAGCTGCCCAAAGAGGCAGAGGGTCCAGACACCAAACACACTCTCCCCTTCATGGCCTGGGGCGGCTGACACGGTGTGGGGCTCCAGAAGCCTCCGTCCCTAAGTGTCCATGTAACCTATTTTTACATACGGTACAACACGACACAGCACCTCATGCCCGCGAATGAGACCCAGGACAGAGGCTGCAGATCGCCTTCATGGAGAAGCCGGGAGCTGAGCACAAGCTTCAGAACACTCCGTGAAGAGCACATGCCCCGAGCCCCGGGGAAGCAGGGAAGGGACAGATCCCATTTGCTTTTCAGCTCCTAGGGTGGGGTTTGGGGAGCCAACCGGCATGTCCTGAGACCCCATTTACTCTTATCCAGAATCTCAAGAAGGCTAGTTTTGCCCATCAAATATCTATATCCCCTTTCAAGGTCTGGGAACCTCCCCCACCTTTTTTTGGAGTATTGGTAGGAAGGAACGTTGCTTCTCACTCCAAAAGCTACAAATTTCCAGACACTTGCCTTTGCGGCCTCTCTTGCAGAGAGGACGTGGGCATGTGAAATACGCTCTACTCGTCACGTGTCCCCAACCAGACGCCAAATCCAGGGTTGGCCAGATCAGGACGCGGGAACAGTACTCTATACGGGAAGACAGAGTGACCGGGACTCGGTTGGGTATGGGGTGCTGTCAGGTGCTGCCAACTGTCGTGTCTGGTGCTGGGCAGTGGTGGAGGGACCCCTGCCTGGTTCTCCAGCTTCTCCAGCAGTTCTAAGACTCTCTTTTAACGCCTGCCTTTGGTTGGCATTTCCGGGACTTCCCCTTCGAAGCTCTGGCAGATGCAGAACGGAGGTCAGAAAGCGGGGCTGAGGTCCTGGCTCCGTTGGGCCTCAGTAAGATGCGGCAGGGGCTGCCACACTCTGAGTCCCTTCCAGCACCAACATGCCGTGACAGACAAAGAGAACCTTGAGAAGAGGGATAGGACATCCCCTGGTGTGGTACATGCAGGATCCTCAGTCAGACCCGAGGCTCAGCGTCCATCCTGCCTCTACTACGTACTTCTGTGTTCCTTGGCAGAGTTACCTGCGTGCATAAAGCCTCGGTGTCCCCATCTTTAAAATGGAGCTAACAGCAGTGCCTTACTGCATAGAATGAGGTAAGGATTAAGTGAGATAATCCACATAAAGCGCTCACTAGTGGGCCTAAGTCAGCACAGGCTTGCATAAAGACGGGCTCTGAACATGCCTCCCTAAAATGATTTCTTGCAAAGTAAATTAGGCTTCCATGTTTACTTAAGCCAATCATAATATACATGCCACCTACCTTGCGTTTAAATTACATTTTAAGGCCAGTAGAAAATTTCACATTCTTACCTTTTTTTGAGCTTTTTCAACCACCTTACGCAAAGCAAATATTCTTATCCCCATCTTCGAGAGTTGAAAGCCAGGACTTCGACAAAAGTGACTCACCCAAGGTCAGTTAACTCAGAAAGGGCAGGGCAGGATGAGAAATCCAGACATCTTTTGACTCTTTCCATCCCTGCAGAGGTATGGGCCCAAACAAGCAAAATTGGTTTTTGCTCCAAAGGTCTGGCTCTCCTGGCTTCCTAGAGTCTTTGGCATCTAGTCGTGCCTGAAACCAATTTCACCCCTGGACTTCCCAGGCATGTCAGATGGAAACTTTCTGTGTCTGCTTCAGCTAGTGTAAGTTGGTTTCTGTCATTTGCCACCAAGAGTTCCAAGTGGGACAAAAGTATCACCACTAATAAATCATTGCCTTTTACCTCTTCCATTTGACAGACACTTGCTGAATTCTTGTGATGTGCCAGGGACCATGTTGGGCTCCGGGGATGCAGCGATGAATAGAGCACTGTTCTTGCCCGCCCTCAAAATACAACCACCTCATGAACTAGGGGTTGTCCAATGCTCCTACTTTTGTTTTCTAGAATAGGAAACCCAGACTCAGAGAGATTGAAGGACTTTGCTCAGGGTCATAGCTTTTTAGAGGCAGATCCAAGGAAAGAAGCCCAACAGAGAACTTTCTATGGAGAACATTACTTCACAATTGGAGTCCGCAGCTGATGGATGAGGGCACGTCTCAACCGCAAGTCTCAGGGGTTGCCTCTATCATTTGGAATCCAATAAAGGCTGAAAGGATAAATAAGTTCCAGAAGGACTCAGAGGAGCTCACATGAATGATGGAGCCAGAAAGTTATGAAGGGGCAAGTCACAGAGGCTCATATCCCTAACCTTTAGAAACAGATATCACTGAAGGCAGCTACCGTGTCTTTCCCCTAAAGTATCTCTTGCTAGTAAGAACAAAGGGACAGACCAAACTTTATTCTCTTCTCATCTAGTGGGTTTTCTATTTCAGATTTTGTTCTCTGCTGCCTTCAAGAAAACAGGGCCCAAGTGCCTCAGAACTTCTAATCAGGAAACTTAATTCCCGGAGGATAGAAGCAATAGCAGGAGGGAAGGAGATTTGCTCCTGAGGTGAGTCAAACAAGCTCAGAAATCCCCTACATGGGCTCTTTCTTACAGCCCCAGAGGTAGTACCTATAGTTGGGATGAGAACAAAGAAGGAGGTGGTCTCAGCACAAAGCCACACATCACACCACCTAGCCATCGCCATGGTAACAGCAAGTCCCCATGAAACTGGGAAGAAGAAGCTGGTACCACTGCCATTTTCTGCCTTATAATCTGAATGGCAGCATCCAGGTCAGAGGAAAAACTGAGTTTTTTGTGAAGTGAAGTGAAGGCTCACTTCTGTCCTGAGGCTGCCTTGTTTCCTGAAGTGTCACCCAACCGTTCCTTTTGCTCCAAACCTTCCTGCACATAATTCCCTCAAGAGAGGTCTTCTTTCTTCTCCCTCTCAGAGCCAGTCGGTAACCTACTTTGTAAACTCACCAGCCCCCAGAATGTCTGAGCTGGGGGGGGGGGCCTTGGGTTCCAGCTATTTCAGACCCTTCCCCAGTCTTCCGAGGAGGACATGAAAGCCAGGCACATCACGTGATGTCCCAAGGTCCTCCTACATCTTGTCCCTGGACAGCTGCAACCAGCACACACTTCCTGGCCTCTGCCATGCTGTGATCAGGACCCGTGACCTCCGTGCCTCCCATTTTTCATGCCCCCCATAAATGACTGTCGGCAGAGTTTATCTTTCCCTCCATCTTCCCCCAGCAGGTCTCCTTGATGACCGAAGCAGAGAACCATGGCCCGAAGACCCTGGCCTCCCACACAGATTCCCTGTGCCCTGAGCTGGCTCTGAAAGACCTGACTCCCATTTCCTTTCCAGGCTTCTCCTCAGCAGTGATTTTAGAAACAAAGTTCCCTGAGGAGAGCCAGCCAGATCACTGCACAGAGTCACAATTTTGGAGTCTCTACAAGAACGCTCTAAAAAGAAAGGCAACTGGATTTTTAAATGTTGATTGACTCGAATCAGCTTTGAAGCATTTCCGTCTTTTAAAACTCTCCCTATATTCTCAGCTGTTTAAGAGAATAACTGTTTCCCTTTCTCCCATCCATTTTGCATCATCCATGGAAGACCCTATAAGCAGGTGACGAGGCCACCGTGTGCCTAACAGATCAAGATCTTGTGACCAGGCTCTCTCTGCGAAGGACCCTAAGAATCCATACAACAAACAGACAGGCCTCCACAGGCCCCCCCTTCCTCTCTTCCCATCAGTGATGACAAACACCTGCCCTGGACCAGCAGTTCTCAACCTTGACAGCACCTTCAAATCACCTGGACATGAGTATTTTTAAAAACTCGCCAGGTGACCCCATGGGCAGCTGAGGTTGAGGGCAGTTGCTCTAGGGGTTAGAAATGGTTCCATCAATTCCTGATTCAGGTGATGGGGAGGAGCTTGGGGGCCAACCCTCATCTGTCACATACCTCCTTTTATTACCCACGTCTCTTACAAAAGCTCCACCTACAGTGAGAATGATGTTTCTGAATATAAATTGTTCTGTGGGAAGATTACAATGTGGCAGGCCTTTTTATTACATTCTATTTTAGAGAATACAATAAATAAATGTATATTGTATCAAGTATAATATATTATATAAATAAATACACTAACGTATTTTACATTTTTATTATGCTTTCATTATTTTACTGTATTGTCTTTATCACAGGCACACCTATAAATAAGTCCACATTTTCAAACTGCACCCCTACGAGCCCCTATTGGAAATGTCGGCACAAGGCTCCGTCCTGAAGTCTGTGTTGCTGGATGAGGCTCCTGCATGTCCCACAAATTGAGATCATCTGCGCAGAGCTGGTTGTTGCCTGAAAAGATACAGGAGATTGGGTGGAGCTCTACTGACTTTGGTGTTCCACTGGAAGTTTCCTTTTATTTCCACATCCCATACAGCCGCCTATTTTATTACTTATGTCTTTCTCTTGAAAGAGGACAACTGAAGGAAGTGTTTGTAGCCAAAAGTTCTGGTGCAGTCTGTGCTTGGCTGCTAAAGACACAAAGATGAGTCATGGTCTACATACTCAGTCTAGAGGGAAGAACAGACATATTGAACACTCACCACGTAATTACTGAGCACACATTAGCTCATTTTTATCCTCACAACAGCCCTGGGTGATAAGTAGTAGTGCTATCTCCATCTAATAGTTGAAGAAACTGAGGCAGAGAGATGGATTAATTTGCCCAACGTCACATAGATGGTAAGTGGAGAAGTGGGTATTGGAGGCCAGGCGGCCTTGGTGACACATCATAAACAGAGCCTTTTCATCCAACAGGGTGAGTGACACACTGGCTTCCAAGGTGATATGTGGCAGGAAGGGGGCATGGAGTCTCAGACTTGAAAGGGACATTTGAGAACATCTGGACCAATTTTCCACTGGGGCTCAAAGTCCCCATTCAGGTGCCTTTATGAGTCAGAAGTTTTGCTTTCTATTAACTGAAAGTGCATCTCCCAGAGAGGGGTATATCCTCGGGACCAAAAGTTCTGCCAAAGCAGGAAAACACCCAAAGTAGCAGGCCCAAGGCCAACCTCCCAATGAAAGCTCTGTGTTCACTATTCTGCTCTTCTCACCACCACTGAGAGGACAGGTGTCCCTGAGCTAAGGCCCCATCTTCCCTAGGATGGCAGGTCTAACCCATCACCAGTCACTGCACACTGAAAGGATCCTGCTGAACCTTTGTCTTCCATTCCTAATCTTCCACGCCAGTCTAAGACCAGCAAAGACCCAGCAAGGCAGCCAGTGCTCCTCCTGATGCACAACCGGCTCTCCCCTGCCAGCCCCTAGGGGTCAGACGCAGGAAATGGAGGCAGGTGAGACGGAACCAGGATGGGCTGGAAGCCACTCAGAGACAACTGGTATACCTCCCTCCTCTGCATGGTGACCTCTCTTTCCCTGCATCCCTGGCCTTTCCCTTTGGGTGAACTCCTTGGCCATCACTGTGCTCAGCCTCCTTTACAATCCAAGAAAAACTTTGAGGAAAATGTAATCCTGGACTCCCTTCTCCAGCATCCCCATGGAGGTTCCTCCAGAGCAGGGACTAAATCCTATTTACCTTTACATTTCCTAGAGTAAGTATTTATGGAACCAAATGAAATTTCTGATCTTCATTAAAAAGTGAGACACTTAGAAAGGGGAAAGGTAATATGGAAAGACATCATGAATGAAGAAGCCAAGAAAGTAGGATTTAAGACTGGGAAGAGATGTTCCAGATGTCTGGTCCAGGCATGACAGCTCTGTTGCAGGAGACTGGAGGATTTCCATGGCACACACCTGGAGTCAATCGCTGCAATTCTTCTTGAGGCAGACATTACTAGTCAATCACAGAAGTCTTTCTGACTTTCCAGATTCCATTTTGGAGTCAGCTTCCAAAATGTTCTCACCATAGTACCCCACTCTAGCAGACATTTAAGTTGAAACCTAATGCCATTCCCTGATTTCTAAGGAGGAAGAAACGGGGGCCCAGAGATCTGCTTCAGATGGTTAGCTGCCGGCTGGTCCCAGTACCTGGATGGTCTGATGACTGAATCCTCCACTCCCCCATACTGGTTTCTAAACCTGAGGGTGGGAGGGCGAGATTAGCAACAGAAGGGGCTAAGCTATTGCCTAGCACGCTAGGATGAATTTCGTTTGCTCAGAAAAATAACCACATTTATTGTTTGGGTATATGTGTTTTCAAAAGTAACTGATGGTCATTATAGAAAATTTGAAAACATAGGTAAATAAAAGGAAGAAAATAAAAGCTGTTTGTAACCCACATCTCCAAGATAACTGCTGTGAACATTTTGGGAGGGCATGTGGGTATGAGTGTGTGTATATAAACACATACATATTTTAACAAAATTGGGACATATTGATACATGTATATGTATGTGTGTGTACATAGACACATATATATCTTATCTAATTTTTGTGCTGTTTGCCGAGCATCCCTGTTGCTCATACTGAGTTACAGTGAGATGTAGGATGGGATCCAGCTTGAAGCATCAGGGAGCAAGACAGATGCATGCTACTGCTTGGTACTTTGCCAATGTTCTAACTCCCCTTTCTAGGGCTGTTGGATCAGAATCACATCTTAATATTTTAGCCCACTGGGGGCGCCTGGGTGGCTCAGTCAGTTAATGTCCACCTTCAGCTCAGGACATGGTCCCAGGGTCCTGGGATCGAGCCCTGCATTAGAAGCCCTGCATGGTGGGGAGTCTGCTTCTCCCTCTCCCCAGCTTGTGCTCTCTCTCAAATAAATAAATAAATAACATCCTTAAAAAAATATTTTAGCCCACTAGGCCAAGATATTAAAATATCTTTAAAATACTGGCATACCCACTATGGGGGAAACCAGTGGCCTCACCTTTGGCTTGAAGAAGAGCCCATTAGTGCAACTTGTCCAGAGGGATATTTATCAGTATGGATCAAAAACCTTGAAAATGCACATTTTCTTTGCTTTAGCAATTCTACTTTAAGGAAATTATTTATAGGGAATATTACAACAAACATGCACGCTGAAGCAGTCATTATGACTGCAAGGAATTAGAAATAATGTAAATACCCAACTGTAAGATACAGCACAATGCAGCCATTAAAAAGATGTTAACTAAGAATCTCTAAAGATATGTGTACGACATTCTGCTAAGTTACAATCAGTAGATTACAAAGTAGTGTGTCCAGGACAATCCAGTTACCGTGTATACCTGAATGTACGTGTTTACATGGGGCTATGTCTGTATGTATATATGACATGTGTGTGTTTGTGTGTGTGTGTATTAGGCTGGAAGTAAATGCCCCAAATGAGCAGCTTTTTCGTGAACAGCATGGTGAGATTATGGATGATTGTTTTTCTTTGAGCTCTTCTGTATTTATCATATTTTCATCAATGAATATGTATTACTTTGGTAATTTGAAATAAAAAATTGTTTTAAAAAGCACCAGCCCATTTGCCACCTGACAGATGGGAAACTGCTCAAGCACAGAGAAAAACAATTGCTTTAAAGTTTTAAAATTAAAATGAATACTTTTTAAAAATCAGATTTGAGTCCATAAAGTGAGCTGCAGACAAGATAATCAAGGTGCCCCTGTGGTTTCAAAACTCATTGTGTAGTTTTAAATAAATATCACTAACTTCAGCTCACTGTTTGCTAAAATGGATGTTTTTTAATGCAAACTCTTCCGATTCCAAATCACGTTGATTCATGCAAACACCTTCACTGTTCAGTCTGCTCTTTCACTGGGCTCCTCTCTGTGATTAGATAGGCCCCATCTGCCCTTTTGCATCAGACCAGCTTACAGGCCATTGCCTAGAAAACTTTAAAATACCTAATAAAATTTGATTAGCTGGAAACCTTAATTAATCAGACATGTGGGGCTTTGGTTTATAGAAGAAAGTTCAAGGGAAGAGAAAATAAAATATTAAGGGCTTAAAACCAACAAAAAGCCCAGCTTCGAATGTGTGCTTTGTGCTTTCTCCACTTTTCAAGCTAATCTTAAAATTCGAGGAAAAGAAACCCAAAAGGCAATTAAAAGGAAATTAACATTGCCCATAATCTCCTCACTTTAATTTGGCCATGATTTGTGATTTTATACACATGCCACCGGTTTTTGATGCACACACAAAACATGCGAATGCACGGGCACACACACATACCCTTCACACACAGTGGGTATTAAGGTGACTACTGGGAATGCTCCCTTCCTCATGGAAGCCTGTAACTGCAGGAACAACATTTGAAGCGTGTTGACAGTTTTTCTTTTCTGGAAGTGGAGACATCATTTCTCCTTTAGAGCAGATTTCTAATGTTTTTAGAAAAAGTCCAAGCCTGGGCTCTTTAGTGACATAAATGTAAAGGACTTATCCAGCATACTGAGAGAAAAATGGCAGTATCACACAACCAGGACTGAGGCTGCCCAGTGTGGCATGGTTACTAATGGAAACGGGGAGATTCTGTAGTCTGTGCCTTTGATGAGTTGGAGAAACGATTTTTATCTAAATGACAATTTCGGTGGGACTGTTCGTGTTCCTTACGTTGTGTTATTGTTATATAACTGACTGGCTTTGGGAATTGTGCTGATACCGACTGTTTTTGCTTTTTCTAGGTCAGAGAGGTCAGACCAAACCCTATGTGCCTGAATGCACATGGGATGTGTGTCTGTGGGTGGCGGGTGTGTACGTGTGGGGTGTTTCCCTTAAAGGAAATAGATCCTCTCTCTTTCAGGCATCTGGGGTGCGCATGAGGGTCAGCCCTTGTGCAGGGAGGGGTCCCTTCCTCATTAGGACTCGAGGAAGGCGGGGCTAGGCTGGTGTCTGCTCCTTTGGAACCCTGAGGGTGGCTTCTGGTCTGTGAGCCCAAAGGGATGTAGAGCTCTTAGCTACCAAGGCATTCACTGCACTCGACCCTGGGTTATTCCCCCAAGCATTTTGCAAAGGTTTACTAAACACCTGAGCTTGGGTTTAAGCAGTTGGGACAGCTAAGGAAGGGAGCCTGCTTGGAGCCAGTGGCCAGGAAAGAGAGCTACTTCTCTTTTCCACTGCAGGTGACCCACAGGGCAGTACAGCCCCCCCCCGGCAAAGCAAGGCTGCAGTGGAAAGAGCAAGCAGGTTGGAGTTGTGAAACCACCAAGCATTCCCCACACTTCCCCAAATGACCTCGGATGGGAGCTGGAAAAATGGGTTTCCTGTGATCTTTGGGGCAGAGTCTGGAATCATAATTTGGATATAAAAGAAAATGTAAACTTATTTTGTGCTCCAGCTGGGAAGTGGGTGGCACGTACTAATAACATGCATATTCTGATTTCCTTTAAAAAGGGAAATATAATACATTGTGTTTTATAATCTGATTGCTTCACTTAAGAATACGTTATGAAAAGTCTCCCATACCATTAAATATTTTTACACAACATTTTAAACATGGCCGCCACATAGCCGAAATGCCTGGATGTACTGCGATTTATTTCCAGTGTCTTTATTATCAGCAATACTGTGCTGAGCATCTTTACTGCTAAATCTCTAGATACATTCATGACTATCTTTTTAGACTAAAATCCTTGAAGTAAAATTTCTAGATCAAAGGGTATGGACTTTTGACATTTTGCCATGTCCCTGACCAACGGTTGTATTTCCACTCACAGCCCCGAGTCCTTAGCAATACTGGAAATTATTGCCCTTCAAACCAAAAACATTTGTGAGTTTTGATGGCAAAATAAAAAGGGCATCTCTTGGCGGTGGTGTACCCCTGCCCAGATGTCCGCAATCAGGTGGCGCGTCGGTGGTGAGTTTTGAAACAATAGTGAAATGTACTAGAGTTGGTCTGCTTTTTATCGGCACCACGTGTCAGCAATACTAACCACTATTGGTGATAAGTACCCCTCAAAGACAGTTTTTTGGTCTAATTTCTACACAACAGGCCGTTTTTGTTAAGTTTTAATAAGATAGATGTATCTTAAAATTAGTGCATTTTTATTACATATCCTTTAATATAAATAGTTTTCTACATGGGAGTTAATTCAGAGAACCCCCAGTTATGGGGTCACCTCCAGTTTGGGAAACAGATGGAGCAGGTCAGGTTCCTTTCGAGGTTCACTTCCTGATGGCTTGAAGTCATCCAAGTTTTCTTGTTCAAAAGTGATGGAGAATTTCAAGATGGCGGCAATAGCACAATAAACCAAGCTTGGAGTTCCTCTGAACATGGGGTCCATGCGGCTGCACAGGTCACACATGCATGAAGCTGGCCCTGGTTCTGAGTATCCAGTATGCTGGGAACGGCATCATGTCCAGGTTGGTTCCTTTCCTTGATTATAGGTGAGGCTGCCAGATGTGCTGCCCCTCTCCCCTAACCTTCAGGGAAGAGCTGCTCCGATGCCCTTCAGATTCTCCATCATCCCCCACAGAAGACATCAGCTCCACCCTTCCATGCCCAGCTGCAACCCAAGTGCTGGGACAACCATACACCTTCAGTCCCCCAGAAAAGTCGGTTTTCCAGAAGGGCACACTCCCAGATCTTTTTGAAACAAATCATTGTTTTACCAAACGAATAGTTCTTACTCTAGTGGAGCTCTGGAAAATCTGTTGCGTAGTTGTTTCCTTATCTGCAGTCTCTTTGGGCCTGAGATTTACGCCGAATCTGTGCTGGGTAAAGAGAGGTCAAATGTGGCCTACTCGGGCGCCTGGGTGGCTCAGTTGGTTAAGCAACTGCCTTCGGCTCAGGTCATGATCCTGGAGTCCCAGGATCGAGTCCCGCATCGGGCTCCCCGCTCAGTGGGGAGTCTGCTTCTCCCTCTGACCCTCTTCCCTCTCGTGCTCTCTATCTCTCATTCTCTCTCTCTCTCTCTCTCAAATAAATAAATAAAATCTTTAAAAAAAAAAACACTTTAAAAAAATAAAAAAAAAATGTGGCCTACTCATTTCCCAGTGCACTTCACAGGAAAACACCAGGGATGGTTGGACGCCACAGAATTGCGACTGCTTGAAGATAAAGTGACGATGGTGAAGGTTGGAGATTTTTATCCAAGAGTACATTGGGTTCCATGTCCCATGGAGGGAAACAGAGGAAAAAGTACAGTCCAGACCTCGGGCTGAGAGGCCCACTCATCCAGTACGAGGGACAGCCCACCTCCAGGCAAACAGAGACTCATGGGAGAACAGATGAATGGGGTGGGTGGGGGTGTGTGACCTCTGTGCTGTCCCCACCAGATGGAGAGCCTGTGAGGGTGACTGCCCTTGGCCTTCATACCCGTGTCTGTAAGAGGAGCATCTATAAAACGCTCCAAGCTTCATGGGTCGCTAGTGGGAAATAACTAAGAAGAACCCACTTGTGATTCTTAAAGTGCATTTGACACAAACTGAAACCATACAAAGGAATATGCTTCTAGGGTTTTCTTGTGAAAGGCCAGGAGTAAATGACCCACAGCCTTTGCAAAGAGGCCACCAGAGTCTTTCTGAGACAAGAGTCTTGTTTTCATTCATGTACATAAAGGGAATGACTCCTTGAAGCCAAGAATCCCTGATGTGCTGGATCAATGGCGGCTAACGTGCCCATTTGGAGCTGGTAAGAAGTTAAACAGGGATTTCAGAAGATTTGTAATTGTAATTTAAGATAAGCCAGGGATGCAAATGAAGCTGACATTTAATTCCAAGTGGCTGACTGTGTATTGTGGTCTCAGGGTCCCACCAGTACCACACGCAGGCAGACTCCTGGCGCACCCCTGCCCCGCACAGTGCCTCGAGGATGGAGCCCCTCACAGATCTGTATGCCAACCTGGCCCTATCCTGGGTCACAGGTGACAGACACTCTACCATTCAGACATTGGTCTGGCCCCAAGCCCAGAGCACTTCTGTTATTTGGGTGAATAGGCTCCTGCCACCATGGACTGGGGGCTAATTTCTGGAACACCTGCTCCAAGCTGAGAAACAGCTTTCCAGTGGAAGTCCTTCCAGATAGCTGAAGGCCATCAGATGTAGGGACCCTTTCTCAGTGAAGCTCATCTCTTGGCCTTGTGGGACTAAATCTGAACCACACCACCAACTACCCTGACACCTTGGCAAGTTACAGTCTTAAACTTCACATTCTGTGTCTTTAAAATGGGTGTAACCAGAATATCTACTTCAACACCTAGAACGGAGTGTTTAATAATTATTAGAAGAAAAATAAGCATTTGTTTTTCCCTTAAAACTGAGACAGAGAAACTGAACTATATACTTAAAAATGGTTTCAGTGGTAAATTTTATGTTAGGTACATGTTACCACAATAAAAAAAAATTTTTAAATTACAAAACTTATGGGAGCTTATGCGTTCAGCTATGACAGAGGAACAGGGATTGGACTTACCCTCCTGTCTTAACTAAAACCCTGAACAAAACATGAAACAACACTTTTGAGGTGTCAGCCAGCGATGCAGGAAGTGATCCCCAAGGGAAGAGAAATAAACAAAGGGAAAGACTTTTCAGGTAGAGCACAGGGAAGGAAGCCCCCGCAGAGCCTGATGGTCTTCCTGAATTGTGAAGACAGAGTTGAGAATTCAAGCAGGCCACGGTAGCTAGAATTCACAGTGCAGAGTATCTGTGAGAAGAGAGTTGTAGAGCAAGGAGGAAGTTACGAAGGTAGACACACTGAAGGTCTGACCTTGACTGACCACTGATGAGTGCATGCATGTAAAGAAATTACCCGGAAAAATAACCAACAAAAAGAGCAGGCTGAGCAATCCAGGGGGGCTCACCCAGGGCCAGGAGTGGTTCATGTTCCCACCAGCCAAGATGGGGGAAATGTTGTAATATGCAGGGCATAGAAAAAATCCTCAGAAAGTGTTGTTTCAGCAATGGGAAAAAATTAGCCCTAGGTTAAGGAGGCTCTGAACCCACCTAACAAAGCTTAAAAGCAAGCCTCAAAAGGATTAAAGTAATTTAACTATATCCCAGAACAAAGTTCAAGAATATGTAAAGGGAAACAAAAATATCCAGCACCCATCTGGAGCACCCATTACAGCATCTGGCATCCAACTTAAAAATTACCAGGTGTGCAAAGAGGCAGGAAAAAATCCAAAATGAGGTGAAAAATCAGTCAATAGAAACAGACCCAGACATGACATCGATGTTGTAATTAGTAGACAAGGACATTAAGACAGTTGTTTTAACTGTTTCTGTATATGTAAGGCAGGGAAAAACATGAGCATGTTAAGGAGAGACACAGAAGCTCTAAAAACAGACCCAAAAAGAACTGAACTACTAGAGATGAAAAATACAATGTCTGGGGGTGCCTAGGTGACGCAGCTGCTTAAGTGTCTGACTCGGTTTTGGCTCAGTTAGTGATCTCAGGGTCCCTCAGGTCCACGCTCAGGGCAAAGTCTGCTGAAGATTCTCTCTCCCTCTCCCTCTGCCCCTACCTCCTGTGCACTCTCTCTCTCTCTCTCTAAAATAAAATAAATCTTTTTTAAAGAAAATACAACATCTACAATAAAAATACATTGTGTGATGGCAACAACAGATTAAACCTGGCAGAGTGAAATATTAATGAAATTGAAGATTGTGCAGTAGGAGCCATCCAAAATGAAACAGAAAAATAACTGGGGAAAATAAAATAAGCAGAGCACCAGTGAGCTGTGGAATGACTTCAAGCAGCCTAATATATGTGTAACTGGAGTCCCTCGAGGAGCGTGGGGAGGAACAGAAAAAAACATTTGGAGAGATGATGGCTGAGATTTTTCCAGATTTAAAGAAAATTGTAAACTCACGGATCCAAGAAGCTCGGTGAATCCCAAGCCCAAGAAACATGAAGAAAACAACACCAAGGCAAATGATAATTAAATTGCTTAAAGCCAGTGATAAAGAGAACATCTGAAAGTAGGCAGAGGAAAAAAGGGTACACTGCATACCGAGCCCCAAAAAGAAGAGTGGCAACAGATTTCTCACCAGAAATAATGTGAGCCAGGAGACAGTCGAGACACATCTTTAAAATAGTGGGGGGAAAAAAAAAACAACCCCATGTACCTAGTATTCTATACCCAGCAGAAATGTCTTTCAGTAAATGAAAGCAGAAAGAATTCATCCCCAGCAGACTGGTACAACAAGAAACATCAAAGGAATTCCTTTGGGCAGAAGAAAAGTGATACTAGATGGAAATATGCATTTATAGAAAGGAATGACAAGCATCAAAAATGGTATCCGTGACAGTGAATATAAAAGGCTTTCTTCTTACTTTTAAAATATCTTTAAAAATTAAAGCAGAGAGGGTGCCTAGATGGCTTGGTCAGTTAAGCATCCCACTCTGGATTTTGGCTCAGGTCATGATCTCAGGGTCATGAGATCAAGCCCCAAGTCAGGCTCCGCACTCAGCAGGGAGTCTGCTTGAGATTCTCCCTCTCCCTCCACCCCTCCCCCTGCTCAAAAGCTCTCTCTCTAGATACATAAATGAAATCTTAAAAAAAAGTTAAAGCGGGGCTCTCCTTCTCCTGCTTTTTAAATTGTCCATTTTCTGGAGTGCAGCATTTACATGACTGGAACTCCTGCTGCTTTGGCCTCTAGCATGTGACTGAGGCTGATTATTTGCCTCTCCAGGCCTCAGTTTCCCTCACTTGTCAAATAGGAGATACTGCGTCCCAGCCTGTTTTACAGGGTGATTGTGAAGATGAATAAGCTAATAAATAACAAACCCTTTGTAAAATTAAAGCAACCTAGCAACATGACTGGTCTTGTTTTAGGTTTGCGGCCCCTTCCAAGAAAGCAGCTACTCGTGGCAAGTCAGCCCCGCTGATGCCAAGGCTGAAGGCTACATCTGCCGCAGCAGGCTCTGTGTCTCCTCTCTCCTTCAGTGGAGAAGCCTCCTCCATCCTTTGGGCTAGGCGCGATCGCTTGGGAACACACCTTCTCTCGCAATACACTCCCTCATTCTGGTCAAGCCCACCCAGTAGGCCTGCCCATCCAACTCCGAGGAGCAACAGGGCCCCCGTGGCTCTGGCCAGCTTTGCCTGGTAAAGGAGTTAGGTTCATGGAACAATACCGTCTCCTGTCTGGGCATGAAACAAGGACGTGAGCCTCCTTCCGAGTGGCAAGAGGCCCAGTCTCTCTGCCTGTTGACTCGTCCTGTTTGCTCAGGCCAAGGTGGCCCTGGGGTGACCCATGCAGGGAGGCTGCACCAGTGGGCAGAGAGCCCGGCCCAAGTTTGAGGTTTAAGAATGATGAGTCGTCCTGGGGTCATGCCCTGGGCTGGGAGAGGTGCCCAACCCCAGCAGATTGTTCTGAGTTGCTGTCCCTTCTACTTTTGCTCCCACAGACCTTTGCCGAGCACCCACCACATACCAGATTCACTGCCAGATGGTTTCTACACACTCCTTAATTTCTTCTTCCCAACAGCCTGGTGAGGTCAGTATCGGCATGCCCATTTCACAGATAAGGAAACTGAGGTTCAGTTAGTTGATGGCACAGCTGAGTCCAAGCCCTTTGCTCCCAGAAGAAGAAGAGCAGCCATAGCCAACGTTTATTGGAAGGGCGACTGTGTGCCAGCCACCGTGCCAACTCTTCGCGGGAGCCACCTCATTTAATCTTCAGACTAATTCTAAGAACTAAATACCGCTTTCCTCGCATGTCATTTGCCCAGCATTGCACAGCTTAGAAGGGCTGGGCTGGGCTTCGCAGCAGATCCATTATTTCATCCCAAAGAGGCCATGAGTCCTAGGTTGGTTCCCCCAGGAGCAGATCTGGAGACAACATAGTGTATTTGGCAGGGGATCCCAGAAAGCAGTGGGGGAGGGCAGGGGGAGCAAGACACGAAAGGGTGTGTGGAGCAGCTTACTACCACTATGGGCCACCAGAACTTCATCCCTCTGGGGGCCCTTGGGAAGCAGCACAGGACGGTGCTTCTCAAATTTTAACTCACACACCAAACTCCTGGGACCCTGTTAAAATGCAGATTCTGATGCACCAGGTCGGGGTGGGACCCAAGACTCTGCACCGCTAACAAGCTACCAACGATTTCCCTGCTGTGGACCCGGGGACCGCACTTTGAGTAGCAAGAGTATGTAGAGCACACAACTTACAATTGCCCTAGCAGGAGGCAGGGTGCTGCACCCCTACAGTCCTGTTAGCAGGGGCTGGAGCATGCACGCTAAGAGGGCCTGCGGGGGCACCGACAGCTTCACTACACCATCGGGGTGTCCTGATCCCACCGCCCTCCCTGCCCAGGGCTCCATCTGTGGGAGGGAAGGCTGCGTGTGCCCACGTTAGGTGCTAAGAGCACCTGAGCGAGCCAGGGAGAGCCATGCCTCCGCAGGGGCCCCAGGCAATGTCCAGAGAACACCACTGGGCTGCTCCTAAATCCAGTCCAGACCCCAGACCCCCCACTTCCTCAGCCACTCTTGGGCTCTAAAACTGGGGCGCAGCTTCAAAAGACCCTTCACGGATGAGCAGGGGTTTGGCAGGGTCATGGCCAAGCTCTTACTGGGTCCTACCTCTGTCTGTAGCCTGGCCTGGTGGACACAGCGGCTCCTCCCACAGCTCAGGGCTCCTGAAGAGGGTGGCAGAACACCTTCCGGGCATGAGACCTGCCCACTGGTCGGGGTGCAGCCACAGGCTCTTGGTAGTGCCTAGAGCAGGAGGGGGAGTTTGGGAGAGTCTCCCGAGGTGCGGGGACTGGGACAGCAGAACTGGCCAGTCATGTAGCCCTGGGCGGAGGGTGGACCGAGAGGCCGGAGCTGCATGGAAGCTTCTAAGGCGCTGGTGACAAGGCAGCGGGGGTGGGGATGGAGTCTCCCTCACCGCGTCCTCGTTCTGAGAGGATGACTTGGCTGCTTTTCTTTAGATGGTCCTGGCAAGCTCTGGGTTCAAGCCTCATCTCTGCCACTTAAGAGCTGTGAGGTCCTGGGCGGGTTCCCTAAGCTTTTAGGTCTCGACGTCTTCATCTGTAAAATGGGGCTAACAGTCCCCCTCTCACAACGTGGTGAGGCAAGGCCCCTAGCCCAGGGCCTGGTGTGTGGTAGGTGTGCCATAAACATGAGCTGAGAATGTTCCTTCTCCTTCCCGCGTCGTTCACTTTTCAACTTGGACACAGAATTCTTTAGTAAAAATGGAGTGAATCCCCAGATTGCTAGCCTAATAAAGCCTGGGAGTTCTGCTCTGATAATAGGTCAATATTCGCAAAAGCAGGACGTGTTTGTGGTGGAAAAGCTCCAGCAGGAAGAAAGCAGGATGCCTGGTAGCGCTGTGGTGGGAGGTGGGGGCCCAGGAGGGAGCCTGCGCCCCCTAGAGCGTAGGCTTTGAGGGAAAGGGAGAGGGGCCGGGACGGAGGGAGACTCCAGGCTGTCCATCTGCGGGGCCTCTGCGTGACCCGAGAGGTGCAGTGAGAGCAGGAGGAAAGGCAGCTGAGCACCCTCCTTGTGCCAGAGCCAAGCTGCCTCACCCCAGCCTGGGCAGCTGGGTCAGGAGCCCCGAACCTGCGCTCAAATCCTAGCTCCCCCACTTACATCTGCCTTGTCTTGGGCAAGTCACTGGGAGTCTCTCTGCCTCCGTTTCCTCATCTATAAAGTAGGGAGAGTAGAAGAAGCTGCCTCACACACTCGTGTACACAAAGTGCTTGCTGCAGGCCTGGTATACAGTCAGCGCTCAATAAATGGAAGCTCTGCTCATGCTCCCTGACGGGCTTCAACACCCCGTGTCAGCAGCTCTTCTTCTTCTCTCTCTCTCTTTTTTATAGATTCAGTTATTTATTTGAGAGAGAGAGTATGGGAGCTGGGGGAGGGGCAGAGGGAGAGGGAGAAGCAGGCTCCCCTCATGGGGCTCCATCCCAGGACCCCAGGATCATGACCTGAGCCGAAACCCAGAGTCGGTGGCTTAATCGACTGAGCTACCCAGGCGCCCTGGTAGCTCTTCTGTCTCAAATCCTTTGTCTGCCAAAAAGAGCGCCATATCCCCAGGTGAGGGAGAGTCCAGAAAACAAAAAGTGTCATTGCTTTGCACCCTTCACCCCAGGACCTGCGTGTGGATTGCCGGGAGCGGGGGTGGGGTGGGGTGGGCAGGTGGGGGGTGGCCCTTGTGCCCATGTTGGCTCGCTGAGGGCCCCTCCAATGGCAGGGACACGACGCAGAAGAAGGGAGAGTCCTGTGGACGGAGTCGGGTCCTTCAGTGACCCCTGCCCCCCCTTCGCCCCACTGTGGAATCCCACAGAAGAGGGAGGGAAACGCCGGTACCCCAGGACCGCCCTGCGCAAGGAGGATGCTCAGCTGCCTTTCCTCCTGCTGTCACTGCACCTCTCCGGTCACGCAGAGGCCCCGCAGATGGACAGCCTGGAGTCTCCCTCCGTCCCGGCCCCTCTCCCTTTCCCTCGAAGCCTACGTTCTAGGGGGCGCAGGCTCCCTCCTGGGCCCCCACCTCCCACCACAGTGCTACCAGGCATCCTGCTTTCTTCCTGCTGGAGCTTTTCTGTCCCAGATGGGAAGAGCAGCGGTGTTGATCAGGATGCTGGGAGCCCAGCCTGGCCTTGCGTAAAGCTTCGGGAGCAGACTTGCTGTTTACTCTAGATGCAGAAAAGAATACGTAAGTTGATTAAATTGGGTCCCTGCAGAACAGCCTGGTTCCACACTGAGGGGAGACAAGAAAACAATTGTAGAGAAGACGCAGGGCCCCGGTGCTCCCGAGTCAGCTCATGGCATGCACTTCCTCGGTGCTTGTGAACATCCCTGGACCCCCTTCCTCCCTCGATTCATCTCAGCCTGCCCTACCGTCAGCTGGAAGAGGACTGGGCTTGGTTTTGCTTTGTTTGTTTTTGTTTTTAAGACTAGGCTTCTGGTAAAATCATCTCACCCTCCCTCCCTCCCATTGCCCAAAACTTGATGGCTTTGCCTTTTTTTAGCTTCTTTTCAATTTGTTGATTCATATCCTGCTTTCTTCCAAAAGAGATTTGAGGTGGCTATTGTCATGGTAAAAGAAAAATAAAACCAACATTCATGAAGCAAAAGAGAAGGACAACATGCAGAGAAGGGGAAGGAGAAAACACTTACCAAGAACTCTTGGCTGAGGGAAGTTGCAGGAAGGAAATCCCACGCTTCGCTGCCGTCTGAAGAAACAGGGAAGCGTACATAGCGTGTATCTTTCACTGTATACAAGTTCATCGTGGGGGAAAAAAAATAAATAAGCAGAAGCCCAGCTGATTCTTGGCTCTGAGCTTTGAGAGGATTTTGCCATGGGTCACCAGGGCTTTGGCTCCCGGTCCTTGAGTAACTCAACGAACAACATCTCCAAATGGCAGTCATAAATGCAGAAGACTTCCTTGCCGTGACAGTTCCTTACATCAGTTCTCAAAACAAGATGAGGGCATAATAGAGCAAGTTTCCTTCGAGGAGTTTACAAGGCTACCTTATAATAAATAAAGTTAAGAACTTAAATGTTTCATTTTAAAAGATTTTGTTCATAATACTAATAACGTGATTAGCATTTATGAGTGATGGCCGATTATCCTCAAAACCTGAAGATTAAGGTTCCTTCCCAGAGTGAAATTAGGAGGGGTTTACCCATAATGGCAGAAAGATTCATCGCCCATAAAGGCAGCTCTATTTGTTGGTGGTATTGGTTTCCCAGGGGTGCCTTAACAAACACCACAAACTGAGGGGCTGGACCAACAGAAATGTATTGTCTCACAGGTCTGGAGGCTGGAGGTCCTACCTAGATCAAGGGGTCAGCAGGGCCAGTCTCCCTCGGAAGGCCCCAGGGAAAGTATCTGTTCCAGGTACGTTCTTGCCTGGTGGTAGCTTACCTCCAGTCCTCACAGTGTCTGTGCCTGAACGTCCCCTTTTTATAAAGACACCAGTCCTATTAGGTTAAAGGCCCACCCTATTCCAGTATGACCCTCACCTTAACCAATCCGATTTGCAATGACCCTATTTCTAAATACGGTCACATTCTGAAGGACTGGGGAGTCAAGACTTCAATAGATGAATGTGGGAAGTGGGGAGGCACAATTCAACCAAGAACTGGGACCAGGGACACAGGTGAAGCCTGAGGTCAAGCCATGGGGACCAGTCTGTGCACTCGTGGGTGGTAAAACTGACATGTCACTGAGCTGAAACCCCATCAAATGCCTCCTGTCCAGGCTGGAGGAGAACCTTATAATCAGAACAGCACAATTCTTCTGGGAGCCTGGGAAAAGAGACAGCCAAAGAATAAGAATTTGTCCATGTTTATCCAGCCCTGGCCAAGAGGGAAAGGCAGCATCTGGGGGTCTGGGCACTCTGGCCTCGTGGTGGCCAGGCTGGAAGCATCCGCTGGGTTTTTCCATGACTTTGATAAAAATCTCCCTTCAGATTTTCTTGGTTCTAACACTGAGCTCACCAAACTGACCAATTCATCTTCTCGGGAACCCTGATACTGGGAACCGCCATGTACATTTGACATCATAGGACACTCTGTGTAAATGTTGTCCCCTGGCTTTGTGCATTGCACACACACCCCGCCCCCCCCCCCCCCCCGTAGAGTATAAACCTACCTAAGGTCAGGGCTCGCCCACTGCAGAGGGAGTATACAGTCCCCCAAAAAGACTCTATCTGTTGTCAGTTAACCCGTGGGCACTCTGGTTTATTCATCAGTCTTTTGTGACCTTGGTTAGTGGTAGTCTGCTCTGCTCCACCCAAGTGCCCTCGGAGCCGCTGTCAAAGCCAGAGAGCAGTTCCCCGGAGAGGCTAATTCAGGAAGTTGATAACCAGGTGGGAGAGGTGGGAGGAGGAGAGGAAGGATCCTAGAGAGGGAGGGTGTAGTCTTGGAGCTGGAGGAACAGTGGAGAGCAAACAAATGTCCTGTGGGCTGAAGTGGAGAGATGGTTTAGGAGTACTTGGCAGTGGGGGCGGGGAAGTGGCAAAGGAAAGGCTTCAAAATAGCACTGAGTGCAAGGAAATCAGGACAAGAGGAAATGAACTGTGAGAAGCATGAATGGTGCCTATATGTCGTTTTTCAAAGAGACAAACTGAAGATCGAAAATTCCGGGGTGTTTTGTTTGTTGTTTGCTTTTTGGCGTTGTCACCGTTGATTACTTCCGGCTATTTGATGGGACTTCTTTGAGAGCAACTCCATGTAGAAAGAAGAGTGCTGTCCAAGAGAAATGGAATCTGGGCTGCATACGTAATTCCAAATCTAATAGTAGCCCCTTTAGAAAAATCAAAAGAAACAGGTGCAACTAATTTTAATGATACATTTTGTCTGACCCAAGGTATCCAAACATTATTGCAATATGTAATCAATAGTTTCAAAGGTGTTAATGAAATGTTTTACATTGTCTTTCCCATATTGAGTCTTTAAAATCCAGTATATTTAGAGCACGTCTCAATTTGGATTCTGTATTTCAACTGTTCTGCAGTGGTCATATCTGTGTGTCAGCACAGAGAGAGGCTGGACTAGGTAGTTCCGGGATTCTTAAGGATAAAATGATAATAATAGTAGCAGTAGTAGTTAATAATAATGGTCATTTATTGAGCCTCTTAGATGCCTCTTAGAGGTGACACATGTCATATTAACCCTCTTTTTCATGCATCATTACATTTAATCCTCTTTTATTTATTTAAAGATTTTATTTTTTGACAGAGAGACAGCGAGAGCGGGAACACAAGCAGGGGGAGTGGGAGAGGGAGAAGCAGGCTTCCCGCCGAGCAGGGAGCCCGATGCGGGGCTCGATCCCAAGACCCTGGGATCATGACCTGAGCGAAGGCAGACGCTTAACCAACTGAGCCACCCAGGGGCCCCACGTTTAATCCTCTTAACAACCTTACGCGGTCGGTACTATTATTATCCCATTCTACAGATGCTGAAACAGAGCCTCAGAGAGGGTGAGTGATTTGCCCAAGGACACACAGTTGGTAAAGGGCCGAATTGGGACCAGAAACCTACTCTGCCTGACACCAGCGTGTGGCCTCAATTTCTCAGGATCAGCAAAGAGACCGGCCACCACCCTGGCTCTCCCCAGCCCCACCCAGGCTCAGGGGCAAGGACGGACTTCCTTTCCTGATTAGTGGAGTTGTCATGTTGACTTAAAAAACAGACCAGAAAGAATATGAAGTGTACTGCTGAGCATACCGTGTGACTGACTGAGAACAGGGCAGTAACAAGACGCTCAGACTCCCATCAGCTGGAGGAAGCTGCAAATTCAAGGCCAGTGACCAGGTTCACAAAATGCAATTGTTCTCAATGACACTTACTTAGCAAAGACCAGGGAGAGAATTGATTGTCATTAAAAGCCGGACAAGAGCATCGATTGTCCCCCCCAGTGATGATTTGAGGATTCTGACTTAGCCATGCTGAGCGTGTTGGTGCGGACACGTTGTGATGTGATTTCCCGCACAGAAACGGGCTCCAGCGTGGCCAGGCAGTGTAACACTGGCTGGAAGCCGAGGCCTGGCCAAAGACCGGGGCCACCTAGGTCGTGCCCACGCCGCCCCACGCCCCGCCTCCACCCTTAACAGCCACAGGCAGCAGGAGACAAGGCTGGGCTGGCCTGAGAGGTGGGAGATCTGGGGGCGGCCTGCGGTAGGGGTTGTCCCTTTCTCTGGTCCCATTTGTGCAGATGTTCTAGATGCCCCTCAAGCTGTGACATTTCTGGGGTTGGGGCTCTGTGGGAGGAGGGTGGTCCCCTCACCCTGCTGACCACAGCTGCAGCATCGTCTGAAGGTACCAAGTCCAGGCACGGATGTGGCCTGGACAAGCCGAGCCCAAGCGTCTCCTGTTCACTCCTGAACACCCAAGCAGGGTAGTGAGCGAGGCCTCACCTCCAGAAGCTTTCCTCAGCGGAAGGTGCTACTGTGTTCTCAAGCGTTCCCAAATGCATTTCCAGCTCCTCTCCCCTCCATCCTGCTCTGGCCGCAGGTGGAGAAGAGTGAGCGAGGCTCTCCCGAGGAGCATCTAGGCGAGGGGCCAAGCAACGACTTGTGCTCCTCCATCTATCCTTTCAGAAGGAGCTGAGTGACACCTGAGCGCCGGATGCTATGGCAGGCCCTGGGGATAAAGAAATGGACAGGGCAAAACGTCTGTTCTTCAGGAGAACATGGTACAGATGGACTGGGAAACGAACAGCTAGAAAGAAGCATGGTAAGTGCTAGACTACAGGAATTTAAACTACAGGTATTCTGGTAGCAGAGAGTATGGAAGTTGAACACAGAGAGACTGGGCAGGGGGACTGAGCTTTATGGGATGAAAGAACATTCCAGAAAGGCAGAAAGGACAGTCCATGCCAAGGGACAGGGGCACCAAGGGACTTCCTAGCAAGTGTATCTGACCTCGAAGCTGGAGCTCAGAGTGGGCACAGCAGGGGTAGGGAGATCAGGCTGGGGGCGGGTGGGGGCCAGGCATGAAGGGCTCATGGGCCAGGCTGAGGGATCAGGACCCTAGGTCAGAGCTTGGGGTGCATGGGAGGATTTTAGAGAGAGGGAAGTCTCAGATGGCTGTGTGGGACAGACACCCTGTGTGCAGGGGACGGGATGCACAAGAGAGGGGCAGGACCAGTGTGCTGGCCTCGGGCCTGTTGCATCCAGTTTCATTCCTTGACCTTCCTCAGCTGCGCTCAGCCTGGTGTAGCAGGGCTAACCCCAGGCCCTGTTTCCTGCCTTCACACCAGCCGACAGAGGTGAGGGGGGGAGAGATTGGGGTGGGGGGGAGACAAAGGCTGTACTGTTCTTTGCAATCAGTATTTTCAGGCCTAAAAAAGACCACCCACTACTGAGAAGTTTGGGGAAGGATATCCCAGCTGCCAGTGAGACACCCATTAATTACCACAGCTAGATTTTGGGAGGTGATCACGCCGGAAGGTAGGAACCAGATTTCTCATCTGCATCCCCGGCACCTATCCGGATTGGCACGTAGCAGTCGCTGAAAACAAGTGTGGGTTGACTGTGAGCGCGAAGGAGAAAATCTATTTTAAAACTTTCTGAATCTATTTCCTCTTAAATTCTTCTTTATCCTTTCATGTTTTTGGACAGGCTTAACTGTATATGCCATGCTGGATAAGGTGTCATGTATTTAAAAATAAGTAAGTGCCAGAAGTAACCAAACTCAACTTCTGAGTTTTGTTTTTTTTTTAAGGAAGCCCAATTATTTTAAATGCATTTGACTATATTTAGAGGCTAACTATATGGTAGATATGACAGTCTTCTAAAGAGGCTTGCACATAGACTGAAGAAATACCACTAAGCATTATGCTGGAATTTCCTGATTGTAAACAGGAGCAGGCTGTCTGCAAACTGTAGATCTATAGTCTCAGTGCTCCCTTGGGCAATATTCTTGGATGGATTATTACAGGAATGGTTTGTAAGCTCTTGGCAAGGAAGCCAGTTTGGGCTCACTAAGATATAATAAGTGAATGAAGGAAGGAAGGAATGGATGAATAAAGCATGGTTGCTTTTATGAGGGATATGTTCCCTAAGACCTCATATAATTTAATACATGCATAAATCAAGACTAATTTCCCATAGGAATAAAGTAGGATTTACATCACTTCAAGTTTTGTACATTAAGGGAAACTTTATTCTTTCCCATTGCCTTCTTTCAGATTGGCATAATTCATATTAGCATAGAGTATGACTCTTATTTCCTCTTTTATAAGGGAAGACTACGGATTTATATCTGGAGATCAAGGATGTATTTGACAGTTTTGATCGGATGGAGAAATGTAGGCTACATTTTCATAAAGCCAAGCGCATCTGCCCTCAGAGCGTGTTGATCAGAAGGAAACTGACTGACCCGGGGTTCCCCAGAACCGTGCCGCAGGGCTCCAGCTTTGTCCTAATCAATATACAAAAGACATTCTCAGATCTGTGATCCAACAACAGCTGGAGGGAAAGCAAGTGTTTCGGACGGCAAAATCAGGACCCTCACACTGCCCCCCAGTGGTAAACTCAACTAGCCTTGAATAGTGGACCAAATCCAAGGAGGTGGCATTTAAGAGAGATAAATATAAAGCCCTGCACTTGGATCCCAAATGAATATCTGGAGAAGGACACCAACGGCTGGGATTTACTTGTTTTAGTTAATAGCAGATTCAGTCTGAGTCGGTGGCGTGATGAGTCTTCTGACAATAAAATTCAGCCTTTGGTTTCATGAATAAAAACAGAAGATCTAGAATGTTCCTCCTCCTCAAACTTACCTGGAGTTCTGTTTTCAGCTCTCAGTTTTGATCACAAACTGGAACATGTCCAGAAGAGCGAAAGAGTAGACAGAACTTGAAATGTTTGTTCTGGAAAAGACTTAGGGAGGAAATTACTGTTTCCACACGGAGAAATGGTTGCCACGTGCAAAAAGACGCAGGTTTGCATTTTTGTGGACTTCCAGGCTAGTCCAAGGTCCTTCCGGTACAAGTTTTAGGAAGTGAGATTTTTGTTTCAATAGAAGGACAGTTACAGGGTCTGAAGGTGAAAGGGTCACCTGAGTTCAGGTGCTGGCTTGGGTCATCTTGGCACCACTGAATGGCTCATCGGGAACATGGTACAAAAGAGTCCATGTATCTGATTTCCTTTTCTTTTGAACTCTTGGGGAGCTGGTTACAGATGATTGAGAAAAGAGAACATAAATGACCAGAAAATTATGAAAAACAGTTTTAAAAATTATTTTGCTAGTAATGAAATGACAATTCAAACAGTAATAACGGAGATTTTACCTGTTAGCAAAAATTAAGGAGGAAAATAAATTGCAATACCGGTGAGGGTGTAGAGACACTGGTGTTTTCACTTGCTGCTATTCGCACTGACGCCTTTTGGAAAGTATAGAAAGACCTGTGACATTGCTAATACTTCTGTGGCAAAAGTCCAAAAGGCTAGCTAACAAAAGACAAGTTGAAAATATGCAAATGGCCACATGCCTGAAGATATCCATTGTGGTATTACTTATCATAGAAAACCTAAGCGATGTAAACAGTGAAAGGGAACAGCTGAAGATGACAGTCATTCGCTTAGCAGAACGTTATGTATCATTTAAAAAGTCATTTTCACGGTAGCTATAGGGAAAATGCACAGGACATTATGTGTGCACCTGTGGGGGATGGCCACCTACAAAATTCCACAGATGTGATGATTCTAATTACATGACAGATGGGTATGACAAAAGATAAGAAGGACAATTTCTTCTTTTGAGTCCAGCTTTGCCACTAGCTAGTTGTGGCATCTTGGACAAATCCCTTACTTTTTCTGTGTCTCAGCTGCCAAGTCGGTCGGACAGGGAGTTTGGACTCAATGGTGTCTAAGGTCCTTCCCAGTTTTATGATGTGAATAGAATGGACCTAGTTCATGAAGAAACCGTATCCCGGAAGGATTAAGAAATCAGTCCCTAAGTCTTGCTTTCAGATTCACCCCATCACACTCGACTTCTTCCATATTCCATATTTTTAGAAATCAGTTTTGAAATGAGGAGCAGATGAGAAAAAATAGAATTCCTTGATCTTTCTCAAATAAATTAGTGTGTTTTGAAGGAAATTTAGCCATATGTTCCCTGAGTACTTCAGTGTAAAGTAGCATAACACAGTTCTCAAGTCATTAGGATACTTTATTCAAAAATGCCCAAGAACGACTTCAAATCAAGAAGCTGCTGCGAGGACATGACTTTATTCACACAAAACCAAGGGAAGGGGTGGACATTTAACAAACTGGTCTATTTACTTATATTTGAGTCTTTTTAAAAAAATTGTCTTTCCCCAGTTCCCTGGTTTTGTATCCCAATCCATGGAAAAATGGTCACTATGTATGTCACGCAGGGCCTTTTCATTCATAGGGGTCTGAGAAGCAGGGTGACAGACATGAGCTTTCAACACACAAACAAAAGCGTCCTCGTCATGCCCAGACTCCCTCTGAAATTGCCTCATCTGTTTGGAACTTTCTGGAAGGGTGGCGACTTCTGAGTTCGGACACTTCCTTTCCATCAGGCAGAGCAGTCAAGAGGGGAGGAGAAACTAGAGGAGAAACACCGCTAGCAACAGCATCAACACACAGAAGGGTCCTCAGGGTCCCTGAAGTACCAGGGAGAATTTCACTGCTCTGAGGAGTAAACTTTACAGACGCTGTTGTCTGATCTTTTCGGAAAAGAACCCATTTTCAATTGTCCAGGAAGAATTTTTAAACTGCAGGGACAGCCCACAACTAGATTACCTAAAAACGACAGGAGAGCTTGTGTATTATTTAGATAGGCAAATAACGCATCTATCCAGCAAATCATTACATCTTCAAGGCAGAGTCTAGAATCTTCTAGTTTGGCTCAAAGAACCCTTAGACATACGGCTCCCCAACCGAATGCACAGCACAGCCCGGCAAATGCTGCAATTAAAACCAGGGCAGGAAGGACAGAAAGAAAGTCACTTACAAGTGTGCGTTTTATTAGTACCTTTGATTTCTTCTTTCTCTGCATTTATACCAAGCTGCTTTTAATAAAATACACTGATCATCCTTTGTTGACCTCTTTTCAGGGAAGGAATTGGGGTGTGAATTGAAGAGGGAGGAAGGGGTGGCCGGGTACCATCTTGAGGGCAGAGAACCCAGATGTGGAGGCATGTGAATACACGGCAAGAAAGTGAACACACATAGGAGCAGCTTAGAGACACATCTGAATGCTGTCCTTTCAAATCAGTCACCTGACAATACTCTGGACTTGTTCCAATAAGATTGCCCCTGCTTACCCCTCAGGAAGCTCTGCTCCTGGAAGACCAGCCCCAACCGCTTCAGGGTGCCATTTAAGCCTAAGCATCTGCCTTCCATACCAACTCAGGGCTCCATTACCTTGCAGGCCCCTTCAAGGCTGACTCCACCTGTCACTGTCACCCAGCAGTCACTGGGATAGAACTGTTGCTAAATGAATGCTTCTTGAATTAAAAAGAAGGGCCTCCCGAGGGTAGCATATGAATCATTACCAAAAATAATATGCAATACCTAATACGATGAATTTGACTTTGGTGGCAGCTTTTTCTACTGCTGTGGTATTACTTCAATTCTTTGCTACTCATCTCCTTTCTCACTTACACAGTATTGTAGCCCAGAGGCCTTGCGTTTTGGTCTTCACTGCAGGTCACAACTACCAGATTTTCCTCCTTCCTCTCTTCTGTGGGATGGTCAGTAGCCTCTGGAGGTCAGATCAGCATCTGGGAGGTGTTATCATTTGGAAAGAGTTCCCTCCGGTATTTGGACACTCAGTCTAACTGGGTGTCTTTTCTAGCCATCTTGAGGTTCCCTTATAAAAAAGGTTTAATATGGGCTTCTTATTGAGGCCGCCCACCCGTTATACTTGACCGTAAGCATACGCAACTTGGTCAACTACCTGATTCATCAGATTCAACCCAAGGGACTGTTTTTCTTCCCAATCAGGTCTCCTCAAATACTGAAGGTCTGTCACCCGGGAGGTGACACCACAGCTTCATAGGTGAGTTCCCACCACAGTGGGAACGGAAATGGCAGCAACACCAATGTGTGGGGTCCTGGGTGACCGCTTTGAGAAGTCTTGGGGGGAGGGGCCTTCTCGTAGGATCACTAGACTAGATGCGCCACACAGCGCCCCGCCCCCCCGATCTTGCAGTAACACCTCGACCACAAGAGTCACGGGCTGAGAACCTTGAAGACACCAGTGGATGTGGGGGGCCCAGGACAGGGCACAGGCCAGAGGCCAGCAGCTCCCCTGGGGTTCCTACTGCGGCTGCTGGAATCTATAGATCTGCATGGTCCGCTGAGACAAAACCATCACAAAAGAGAACACCCTTTCTGCTCCTCCAGCATGGTGACTGGTGCCCCATGATCTATTAACCGTCATCTCATCACTCCTTTAGCCCACCCAGCTCCTTGCTGGACCTTGGGGTGTGGTGCAGGGGTGATGGATTGGTGATAGGTTAAATCTATAGGAGAAGTGTAAGGGTTAGAAAGTTATCACAAGAAACCCTCAGGACCTGGGCTAGGTTGGCAGGCTCCAGCCCCAAAGCAGAATTTGAGTTGTTTGCCAGCTTCCAGATGAAAGGCAGAATCTGTCTAACCACAAGCTCTAAGCTCTGTGGTGGGGGGCTTGCTGTCCGACGATTCTTTAGACCAGAGATGAGAGCCACAAGTGAGCCCAGCCTCTGGCTGGGAGTTTGCGTATTTGCAAAAGGTGTGCCATTTTTTTTTTTTTTTTAAACCACAAGGGAAGCATGCACGAGGATGGGTGGGTCCAGTAAGTGCGTCTGAGACCCTAAAACCGAAGTGGAAAAAACGGAACACACACCCTAGTGCAGGTAAGAAATAGAAATGATTTTACTGCTCGGCATTTGCATATGGAGACGCAGTGCACACAATACGACGTGGCATTGTTCGTCAATTGATGCAACTCAGTAATTTTTATTGCAACTGGAAGACAATACATCACAGAAACTTTATGGTAGGTCTGGGGGAAAGTGTTATTTACAATAAATGATGAAATAGTTTGTCTTTGGCAATATGATTACATATGAAGAATGCGAAATGCATGTATGGATGCCTCCAAAGCAATACCATCAGGTCCCTAAAGTCCGGCTGATTGTGCCTGCCTTCACAATGCTCCTGCAGGGAACACAGATGCAACTGAACGTCACTTTCTTTCTCCTTTATGGTTCTCCCTTTCTATTCATGATATTGGCAGTTTCATACAGAAAATACAGAAAAAAATTGGCTTTTGAGAAATTATTACTCTAGTAAATTAGAATTTGGCCATGTAGGTCTATTGGCCAGCGAAGGTCAGACGACCCTAAGCATCGATAGTAAACCTCTTGGTCTTCTGATTGCTTTATCACTGTTATTTTTTTTTCTTCTGTAAAACAAAAACACAACTCAGAAATGTTACAGAATCAGAGTATAAAAAAATGTACAAGTGTCTAATGCTTCCCAGACACACCCGGATACTCCCCCCCCACCCCGCATTTTCACCATGGCAGTAATAAGTAGTAAGTGTGAATAAAACAGCATGAAACTGGTTACTGAATCAGCTATGAGCTTCAATGGCCTCAACACACGTACTCAAGAAATGCTTCATGTTTAAGTAACTGAACTTGTGCTAAGTTTCATCTAAAAAAAGGAGGTGGGGGTTGGGGAACTCAGGCCACAGTAATGAAAGGATGAAATACAATTTGTAGGTTTGATAGGCTCACCATATCGAAGTCTGTGCGAATCCAATATGGAATATCAGTTATTTGCAAAAGCTAGGGAAGGCTGTTCGCAACTTTTGCAAATGAAATACAGTGGGAAAAACACTGTTGAATATACTCCAAATAAATAGTCTTGATTTCAACGCTAACAAAACGAACAGGAAGGGTACTTGTGAGCATATCACAGTAAAGTCAGAAGTGATCTTTCACCTAGGTCTGATTTCAAAAGTAGGACAGCAAAATGCAGCACCATAGACACATCGGTTTCGGCCGTTAAAAGATGGGTCATTTTGAAAATCGTTATTTTCCTTCCTTAATTTTTGGTCAGTGAAGCTAGCACTTGTTTGCTGAACTGTGGAAGAATTTCAAGGTCACACGCATTATTCATGATAAAGCAACCGAGCTGACGAGTCTGTGCTTAATTCAAGAATAACCAGTAGAAGAGAGAAAACAAGGAGTTAACCACCTCTGGTGCTCTCTCAAAGGAAGAGGGGTTAACAGATGAATTCACAAAGGTAGGCGGGTCTATACAGAACACTGAATGCCATGTGTAAATCCTCATGAAACTCCAGAAACAGGAACACCACACAATGTATATACTTCGATTTACACATTCCGTTACAAAGAAAAAAAGACACCATTACAACTTTGTAACTGTGTTAACTGCAATATAAACCAAAGTCCCGAGTTTGGCAGGTAACTAAAAGAGGGTTATCACTTAGGTTATATAGCAAAAGTGTTGATGTATATTATATATAGTAGTATAAATAATAAAAAAGTATTATTTAAATTAGATCACAGTGCTGCATTATGTGCATAACAGTGTTTGATATAGTATTGGAGGGCTGGGACCTACGACACTAAGGATTTAACTGTCAACACTGGTTAAGTCACAATCAAGAGGGGACACAGAGTTTGAATGTGTTCTTTTGGTGGCAAAAATCCTGAAGATGAAAGAAAAATACTTCTCTACAGAAACATAAAAATAAATTGCAACATCTGGGCAGCTGTGATCCACCAGAAAGAAACCGAGTCCCAACCTGAATCAAGTTTAAAGGGAAAAGAGAAGTCACATTGAATTTAACCCAATCCCATATGGAAAACCCTTCCATGTAGGTCACTTGTACAGAACTCTGATTCCTTCTCCAAAAGCCCTTCGAACGAGAGGCTAAGAGCCCACATGCATAGTGTGGGGGTCACTGAAACGTGAGTTGGTAGCACTTGGTGCCGGGCAGTCCCAGTGTGTCCCAGCACTGAGCTGGGCACAAAAGCCATCTGGACGGTTTTCACAGCCCACAGCCTCAAGTCCCTGGGGCAGGAACGCCATTCGTGTGCAACGGCAGCTTCTAGAATGCCCTGTGGTAGCTACTGCCGCACCCAGCAAGGACCAGACACGCTGAATGCCTCTCCGAGAAAAAATCAGCTCTTGGGAAAAGCCTCTGACACATCCCTTCTTAAAGACTCAGCCCCAAGACTGAAACCTGCAGCAGTTGTCTTGGCCATCTCAAACCACCACCTAAACGTGGGTTTGGTTCATTTGAGTTTCAAATAGACAGCTTTATTTACCAAAGAACTCTTAGAAGTATATTGATTAGAGAGGGAAGGGAAGTAGGAGCTTATGGTATATAATAAGGCTGGGAAAAATCTATGATGCAGACCCTTTCCAAGTAGTACTAGATAAAGATAAAAGACAATTAGAGTAGCATAAAAATAACTGTCTATGTGTATATCATTTAAGAAAAAAGAGCTACAGTCTCTTTCTCTTAAATGTGTCCGAGGGCCAACAGCAAGTAATTGTAGATGTCATGGTGCTGATGTGTTCATGGTTGTTTTCCAAAGCATCTTTAAATATTGCTATAGTTCCCCGTCTCCCCCTCCCCCCCTGCCCCACGTGAGTATGTGAGATACTGGAATGACACATGAAAACACCCCTTCTCCCAGCAGGAGAAATGAAAGCAAAAACACCACACCCCTGGAACGGTGCTCAGGCGATCTGTCAAGACTCATGAATACATATGCTAGTTTGGAAGCTAAAAGAACACCTGACGTTTGGGAAGTAATTCCAAGACTAAAGTGAATTACATTTGAGCAAAATAGTCTTTCACAAATAGGCTTGTGCTTAAATCCTCTACTGCTCTTGGAGGAGGGAGTGAGAGAGGGTGCCTCCCGCCCCTTGGCTTGGCAAGGACAACGGACAACCTCATTCTGCCATGAATTCACTACAAACGGCCACATACACATCAATACTTTTTTTTTTTCTCAACAATCAAAATACAAAGTTAAACACAATTGAGCCATTGTTTTGGTTATGCATAATGTGTATGCCTCCAAAAACAGAAGAAAAATAGAAAAAAGTACCCTCACTAAAGTTTCCCCTAGAAGTCACCCAGCGGCTCCTACACAGGTGCTGAGGGAGACTCAGGAAAATAACACTTAGAAAGCTGCCCGATGAGGTATTTATGCAAAAAGAGTGGTTCTGGAGTTAAGAACACACTTTTATATTTATCTATTTCTCAAAGAGATCAGAAAAGTAAATCACACACATTGCATTTTATTATTTTCTAAAAGACACCTTTGCTCCTTTAGAAAAACGAAATGAGGGGAGACAGCCCACCGCAGGGGTTTTGATTGGAAAAAGTCCCCGCCAGAAACAGTCCTGGATGTCCGCCTCTGCCTTTCGGGAGGGAAGCCTGAACTTTATCCTGGGGGGTGGGGGTGGGGATGGAGGAGTGGGGGGGCGGAGCCGAAGGGGGTGTCTTCCGGGTTTGGTCAGGTGACAACACATATCAAAGTGTTGCTCAGGCTCTGCAACTGACACCAGCTTTTGGGGTGTCAGATATTTGGGGAGATGGAGGCAACAGGGCACTTCGGTAATACATCCTTTTCCCATCTACACCCGGGACAAATGTGCTGGAAGTATTCAGGTTCAGGTCCTGAACTTGACCTGTCAGATGGGCACAGACTTCTTTTACCCCCCTGCCCCCAGGTTCTCTTATCAGCAACCCAGAGGAAGGAAAGCGCGGGGTCCGCGCCAGTTCACTCCCTCCGTCCTGGCTGCTGCTGGCCACTGGGCTCCACGATGGCCCCCGACTGTCCCGTCTTTAAACATCCCCGTCTCCCCAGTGCCCCCCGCTCTCCCTCACCACCACATCCTGAGCCCCGGTAGTGGGTGTTCCTGTTTGTTTTAAAATCCCCCTCCATGTGGGTGGAAGATCATATTCTTTCAGAGATTTCTCTCTGGATCTCCCAAGATAATTTCTTTTAGGCAAAGGTAACAGGAGTTTCTGGTCTGCGTGACATCGTCCGGTTGTCTAAATTCAGCTCTCATAATCTAGGTGGGCTTAATTCCAGGTTGGTTCGTGTGCTCAGGCGGCAGAGGTGGCCGGCCCCTCCTTCCCACTGCGAGATGGCATCACAGGAAAACTGTCTGGGGCTGGTCCTTCCAACACCCGTGTCACTTCCTCCTTCGCGCGCACCCTAACTCACACCCTCATCCAATAAGGCCCATTAGCGTGCTTTCCCTTCTTCTGGCGAATTTGCATAATTATTCACTGCCTTTTTGCTAGGACCAAATCACGGTAATGGTTTTCTCAAGTCAGCGTCCCGTAATTCTCTTGATTCTATCATACACACTCACTACTAAGTTTGCCCTCAAATTATTGCGTCATGGTAAACATGGACAGACAAAGAGAAAGGACACACTTTTCAACAGAGAACCAGGGGGTCGGGGGCTGAAGTGCAGACAAGGCAGTTAGAGCTCCGCCATCCAGGCCCTACCAGAACACGAAGATATTTTATATTGCAGAGTAAGATTCCCCAACAGTCAGAATTTGTCCCTGAAGAAGGTTAAACCTTAAACACCTGCTTCAAAAAACCAAAACAAAATAATTGGGAAAAAAAAAAACAAAACAACAGAAAAAAAATTAAAGAAAGAAAGAAAAAAAAAAAAGAAAAGAGAAAACCAAAAGAAAGTCTAAGCCTAAGGGCTTAAAAATTAGAGGCATAGCCTTTTCTCTATTTTCTATATTTATATGAAAATAATTCATGCTTCATGCTAAATACATTATTTACCTTACAAGAACTTTGTTATTTTTGAATAAAAAAAAGTTTGTGTTTTGTGATTTTTTTTTTCCTTTTTTGTCTTTTTTTCTTTTTTTTCTTTTTTAAAAGGAATCCATGCATTGTGGATCAGAAATTTCTGCTGGCTACACTGGCTGAACGTGGAATTCACTGATTTTGCAAAGATGAATCCTGATATTAATTGCAAACTCCATTTTGAGGGCAGTATAGGACTTTTTTGTTTTTGTATTTTTTTGCCATGTTTTTACTTTTGTTTGTCCATCAATCTGCCTTTAATCTTTTAGAAATACACCACAATACTAATGGCAGGTTCTGTAGCTTTTTGTTTTCTCACTCGGATCAAATAGTTTTGACAGACAGAAAAAGATCTGTACCATTATTTTCTTCCTTAACAGCTATTGTACTTTCCTGGACTTGATATTCACTTGGGCAGTTAAGAAGACATAGCTTGTTTTCTGCATCAGTTCTCTCTCTCTCTCTCTCTCGTGTGTGTGTGTGTATATGTATGCAGGGCCAACCTTCAGGCTTATGGCTTGTGGAACATTCTCTCAATACAGAACAAAATTCAATGATGAGCAACACCACTAAAAATTGACCCAGTTTCTTCTCATTAGTCATTGACACCTGGTGTAAAAGGAGTGGTCCAGTATGTCCCCCTCCTAAGATGCTACTAGGCTTTATAGCGAAGAAGCACAAAGGACTGGAGAACGCCCCCCACTCTGTCCACCCACCCCTGTACACTTCATGGCAATGACACCCATGGCAAGGCCAAGAGTTTTCCTGGCACAGCTGGACGCCCCGCACTACGAGTCTGGGTCTGCTCCCCGGGGCCCAGGGTTCTTCCTTGTCCCCGTCGCCTTATACGCATTCACTCAGTGGCCCCAACTGGGGGGCCATCCTGACCTTTTAAACCTAAGGGTTGGGCCTGATCGATGATGACTTTGCACACGTGCCTTCTAGGTGTTGAATGTGTGTTCCCGTGGCATGACCGCTGGCATCCCTGCGGATTCAGCCACGTGTTTCTGACAAAGCTGGAGGAAGCAATGGTAATTTTGGCTTTTTCGGTTTTGTCTTCAGATAATGAAAAGCTTTTGTAAAACAGCTGAGTGTCAATATGAGTTCTATGGCTTCAATCTCCTTTAAAAATAAAATTCTTAAGGGTCCAAAACAAAGGAGGGGCAAATTAAAAAAAAAAAAAAAAAAGGAAAGAAAAGAAAGAAAACCAAACCAAAAAAAAAAAAAGAAAGAAGAAAAAAAATTGCTGATATTGCCACAAATCATTAGAAATCTCCTGACATGCTAAAACCAAATGGCCGAAAGTTCAAAACAAATCAGTGACTTGTTTTTAATTTTTTGTGGTTTCCTTTTGCTCTTTCTGCCCCTTTGCCGTCCGATTGGTGATGTTATTCAAACAGGACCGAATCCCTGCCAAGTGCAGGAGCGAGCCCGCCGCCTCTTTCATCTCCTCGTCGTCGCTCTCGGGGGGCTTCTCCGTGCGTCTCTTTTTGAGGGGCAGCGTGTCGCTGGGCACCTTCCGGGCCTTGGCGAAGTGCTGGCGCTTCTTGTGCTGGGCCGCGTAGCCGCTGTCCCCCAGGGCGTCCTTGGCCTCCTTGGGGCTGTGTTTGCGGTCGTCCTCCTCCGTGTCGCTGTGGCTCTCGTGGCTCTGGAAGCTGCCCTCGCTGCCCTCGCTGCCCTCCTGGCTCCCCTTGGGGGCGAACTCGTAGTGGTCGTCGGCCGAGGAGGAGGAGACCGAGTCGCTGGCCGGCGAGGTGCTCCTGGCATTGGACGACTTGGCACTGCTGTAGTTGTGGTCCTCCTTGGGGTCGCCGCTGACCACCGGGGAGCCGCACGACGGCTCGCTCTCAGTCCGTAGCCGGCAGCCGCCCAGGCCGTTCCTGCGGACGGGGCGGCGGGGAGGGGACACAGAGAGGACACAGGTTAGCCCCCCTGTGCTCACGCCTGCGGCCCCCTGACCTGCAGCCCGGCGCTCTGCCCGCCTGGGACCCTGCAGGCGGCCCTGCTCTGTGGACAGCACCCCAAATCCCGACCCCCGGCCTCCCCGCCCATCTCCCCCCTCGCCTGCATTCTCCCTCGGCTTGGGCAGAGACGGCAAACCACTCTCTTCTGTGGTGATGGCGGTGGAGGGCCACCTCTTAGATTAAACCAGAAAAATCAAGCCGGGCTTGGTTTTGCACGCCTGCCAACACCGTGGGGTAGGCTCCGCCAGCCTGCTGGGGTACATCAGGGGGACAAGCCCACTCTCTGCCAGAGCTGCGACATTAGGACCCTCTTGTCAGGAGATGAAATGCAGGGTTCAGCAGAAAGGGCCACCTGCCGTGTGGTGACAGCTATTCACTGGCGCCTTCCCTCCCTCCCTCGTTCATCCTGCAAATATTCACTGAACACCTCATACAGATGCATGGTCTTAGGGAGGGTCCCAAGGAGGTATCCGCGGTGGGATCAGATACAGACGCTGTCGCAAAGATGCTTAAAGTTGAACAGAGAAGCAAGTCGTGGTCGCATCACAGGTGAGGGAGCAGTAAGGTGCCACCTACTATACTCACCACCTGCCAAATGCCGCGTGCCATCTGCCAGGATGGCTGCATTTACCTCTGTAAAGTGGGTGCGAGCATCCCTATTTTACTGACGTTGGAAGAAGGGTCTGGAAAGCCACACGGCTAATACGTAGCAGAGATGGGATTAAGACCAAAGTCTGATTCTCAAGATGGGCTCTTAGTGCAATCCGACAGACTCTTGCTGTTTTTCTGATTTCCCTATAACTAGGTCCCTTCCATACACTCCCATCAGAAGCCCACACCACTTACCACACCACGGATTACTGTCTCGTGTCTTTACGTCTGAGTGATGAACTGAGCTCCCTGTGCTTCCATACTGGTAAAGGGAAGCGTAATTGCACCCACTTCATTGTGGGGCTGAGGACGGGGGACCAGTGCCTGGCTCAAGGGTGAGGACTATGATGTTCATTCCTGCTTCGGCCACACATTCCCAGGGGTAGGCACTGAGAGGACACAGCAGGTGCTCAGAATTAGTGGTGATGAGAGAGGCATATGCACAGGAGAAAAGGGGTATTTGCAGCTGGAGGGGATGGACGGAGGGCAAGAAAAAGGTCTGTGGAAGACATGGCATCTGACCTTGGACATGCGGGCTGAAGGTTCTGGGCAGGGAGAGGTGTTCTGTTGCACGATGTCGGCCCCGTGTCCTGTAAGCCTATCCACCCGATGATGCACTTCCAGGAGCTCTGGGGAACATGAGCACACTTTTCCTTCCTGCCTGCCTACATACACACGCCCCCAGCTGTACGCTCTCCTACCATGTTCCCTCCACAGACAGCACGTCCCACCATCTGCATGAGCTGTGCGATGCCTCGTTCAATGTCTGTGCGCTTCCCATCGGAGTGTTAGCTCCGCAAGACAGGGCCCAGTCATGACATGTCCCCCAGCGCCAGGTGCAGAGTGGACACATGAGACAGACTGAACAAGGGTAGGAGCAGATGGGATTGTGTGTGGCAGAGAGCATGAGGTTTGGGAACCTATTGTGGACCCCCCCAACATGCCTTACTGGACAGCCCCCGAACCTACGGCACCTGTGGAAAGCCTATGGGGTTGGGGCCAATGAGAAGATTTGGTCACGAGCTGTTGCCCTCTCTTTCCTGCCATGCCTGTGGGCCCTGCGGCTCAAGAGATCCTGGCTGCAGCCCAGGGAGAAGGGTGAAAGGGGAGGCGAGTCCTTGGTGTAAATGGTGCAGCAGGGGAGGGGAGCCAAGGGGTCTCCCCGCTGGTGTTCGAGGCCCTGCAGTGGGTGCTCCACTAAATAGGAGCGGGTGGTGAGAATTCCCACTGAAATATGCACCCGCAAAATGCATGAGGGCCATTATCCAAACCCAACCTTTGCTACATGCCTGGAGATCAACAGAATCAACCCCAGCAATGACAGTGCTGCCCAACAACAATTCATTTGCACAATGAAATCCTAGCAGTCTCTAGAACGGCCCCAGGCTGTGTCCTGCACGCTCTGATCCCAGAATCCACAAGCACCTCCGCCCAGCCCTTCTGGAAAGAGCCTGGCTCTCAAGACAAGACAGGCTTCTGTTCACAGCCCAGCCTTGCTTATTAGTGACCTGCCGTGGGCTCATCTCCCTTACAGGGCGGGGTGATGATGAAATGAAAAGTTCCGAGCGCAGAGGATGGGTTCTTTAGTGGTGCTTGAGAATTCTGCCTTGGTTTCCTCTATTGCCATCAGACGGCTCACCACTGCTTCCTGCGGCTGTGACATGCTTACCCGAGCACTCGTTTTCTTTCTCTTCTGGGTCAGGAGGCTTATGGGAACACGGCATAAAGGAAGAGGAAAGGGGACCAGAGAGAGGGATGCCTCAGGGGCTTGCCTGTAAACACAGCCCCTGAGCTTTGGGGAATTGGCCCTGCGATATCTATTTTCTGCAGACTTTCCGTTTCTTGGCTCTGTCTTAGGTGCAGAGAAGTGGCTAGGACAAGATTACTTTGAGGTGTTTCCAAATATGAAACTCAATAAATGCAACTAATTGCACAGGTGGCTATTAATAGTTATTAAACAAATGAAAGTGAAAGCCTCGGATAATGGTTCTCTTGATCTTTGCTGTTTTAGGGAACTGCTGTAAAATGCAAAATAACCGCTCTACTGAACCAGCATAAAACAGTCTCAGGGTGAAGCCCGCGACACTTGGATGAGTAAACTGGGCTACGGCTGACTTTTAGAAGATCAATCTAGTTCTGAATCCTCATTTGTTAACAACATGGGGCTTATAATTCACTTCACTACCACAGTTAAGCAGAACAGGCTACTCTGGAACATGGCGGGGGAGAGTCATGGGAGGAAGAGTATGAAATAAGGCAAGTGCTGCCAAAAGCTAATTCTCACTGAATCTAGGTGAAAGGCATATGGTGTTCATTGTGCGTTTCTTTCTTCTTTCCCACAGGTTAAGACATTTTTTTGAGTAAAAAGTTTGGAGTAGGGGGTGGGAGATACATGCTAGAATGACAGCAAGGACAGAACATTCTAGTTCCAGACTGTTAGAAGAGGAAAGGTTCTGGGCCTGAGAACTTCTCTTTCTTTTTTTTTAAAGATTTATTTATTTATTTTTTGAGAGAGTGAGAATGAGAGAGAGAGAGAGAGCGCGCGCACATGAGAAGGGGGAGGGTCAGAGGGAGAAGCAGACTCCCCACCGAGCAGGGAGCCCGACGCGGGACTCGATCCCAGGACTCCAGGATCACGACCTGAGCCGAAGGCAGTCGCTTAACCAGCTGAGCCACCCAGGCGCCCGAGAACTTCTCTTTCTTAAAGGAGATAAACAAGCCTGAGAGAAGTACTAAAGACACACTACAGTTAAATGGAGAACAGAAGAGAAAATCACTTTGCTAGCCCATGAATTAAATGTTATGTAGGGCTAGGTCTCCGGTACCACCTGGAATCACGTTGCATGCCAACAGTGATTCCATAACCCATACGCTGGAACACTGGCCTAACTCAACCAACCATTTTGCAGATTAAACAAACAGAAACTAAGGAAGTCCCGTGACTGGTCCACGGTGCCCCAGCTAGTTCTCAAAGACAGCTCAAGCAGGAATTTGAAATATCTTTCTCTCTCGGGTAAGGAAACCAATACACCCATTGACCGTATTTCTGGATAAAAACAGGTATGCAGACGTTAAGTTCAGGGAGCAGGAATTAAAATATAAATGTATCTCTCTCAGTAGACAAAATTAACTTTCCCCGAGACTGTAGCATGGGCGCATAATCCATAAATGACACACAAACTCGGCAGGGCGTGACAAGCTCCTTCAACTACGAATAACTTGATGCAATGCTGTTCGTGGCGGCACAAGGCTGCCAGGGGTCGTCATTATGGGATGCCACATACTTAGAAGGAACCAGTCATCCCGAACATGTTGGAAGGTAAGTAGCTAACCACCTCTTCAAAAATCATTCATTGAAATGAACATGGGATACATGAGAAATGCCTGCCATTTCTCAGATGTAGCTGAGCTTACATGTGACACCACTCACAGCGGTCATGTTAATTTCAAAAACCTGGTATTCATTCCTTCGTCAAACTGATGGGCAATAGCAAACATAAAAGGTGAGAAATCACATTAGTTCAGGCCGAGAATGAGCAATGCTTGCAACTAACAAGTCAAAGTATGGCTTTTAATGAGACATGGCCATTTTGCGGTCTCCTCTCTTGGTTCATTATTGGTCTAACCATACGTATCACCTCCACCTTGCACCTGGGCCCAAGGGTTTTCTCTGGAACTGATGGTTTTAAACCTAGAGACCAACATTTAGGGTGAAGTGGTCCTCTCAAGGGACTGACTTGAGAACTCTGGACTTTTGTTAAGCATGCAATTAATGGGATCCTGAATCAAGGCTAGAGCTGAAGCCAGTGCAGTGCTTCTGTCTAAAACCAAACACAGGTAGAAAGACAACGGAAGACAAGAGATGGCTGGGGGCTTTCACTTCCAGCTGGGAGGCAGAGAAAACATCTGGAAGGCACTCTTCCGACTATCACACAAAAGATCTTGGACGAAGTACAGAGACACAGTTTTAGGTCACTGCTGTGTCTCCAGGGAAGGCTTCACCGGAAAAGGGGACTCTCAGAGAAACCCTTGCAAACACACGTGTACCAGGAGAATGTCACACACACACACAGTTAAAAAATAAAGGGACAAATCTGAAATGGGAGCAGTAGGCAACCGAGAAAGCCAGGGTTTCCCCAGAGCAGATGCCTACTCCGGCACCGAGACAAGGGCCTGAACTTATGGTGATGGGGACAGAGCGGCAGAAGACTGACTCTGGCAGCTGCTGTGGCTCCTCAAAGGGGATTTAGGTGGCCTCAGGTGTACTGGTCCCTAGGCACCCAGCATAAGTTTTGAAAGCAAATCCTCTCTTGAAGAACACAACCTGAATTTCAGCCATCAGGATTGCCCCATACTAAGGTTAATCAAATATTCAAGTAGAAAGCTCATGACCTAAAATCATCAAAGAGACCAGCAAGCAGACCACTAGGAATGTATAAATGTAAAAATGTCATGTAAATGAAAAAGCTAAGATGTCCGAATGATGATAATCTCAATGAGGTTATCATTGGGAAAAGTTAACTTGCCCATCACAGGCAGACAATGGGGATAAAAGCCAGCCTTAACCTCCGCTCCGGATGGGATGCAAAATAAGAAAAGCCTCCCCTGAGATTTTTTAACCACAAGCCTCGAGTCTTGTGGGGATGAGGCCAGAATTTGGGTCAAACTAAATTTAATCTAAAGTGCCCAATGGTGCCTACTAGAAGAAAATACAAATCCTTTCTGGAAGAACAGTCTTTAATCTCAGGCCACAATGAATTCCCACAGATAAGACTTTAAGGAACATAGGTTCATAATAATAATAATAATAATAATAATAATAAAAAACACAATAAAACACAAAAGAAATAAGCCCCCATAAGGCAGAGACAACAGAAAAACCAACTATAGAATCTGAACTGTAAAGCTGACAAATATTGAAGTAAGTAGGGACATGGTGTCAAGCATGTGTACAAAAATAAAAGAGGGAACTGAAAAGTATCAGAAAGGAAGAACAGATTATGAAATCTAAGTAGACAGATTTTGGAAAGCATCAGAGTTGCTTGAGATGAAAAAAAGTATAATCCCTGAAATTAACCTCAATGAAGCTGAAGGAGAAAAATAAAAAAAAAAAAAAAAAAAAAGAGCAGTGAATTGGAAGATGAATCTGAAGAGACTACATACCATGTAGCAGAGACAAAGAGAAATATGGAAGAATGGGTAATGTGGAATACAGTAAGAAGACCCAATGTAAATCCAACTGGAGTTCCAGAATGAAACAGAACATGGGGGTGAACCCAACGCCTGAAAAGAAAATGGGCTGAGAATTTTCTCATTCTGATGAAAGGTACCAATCTTCAGATTTAACCGACAAATCCCACAGAAGGTAAGTAAAAAGAAGTGTGTATCTGGACACATCATAGTTGAACTGTAGACATTTAAAAAAGGGAGAGAGAAGATTTAAAAATAGCAGAAAGAAAACACATCACCTAAAGAGGAGTATCAGTGGGGAGCCTGGGTGGCTCAGTCAGTTGAGTGTCTGACTCTGGATTTCGGCTCAGACTGTGATTGCAGGATCCTGGGACTGAGCCCTGAGGTGGGGCTGAGCCCTGGAGGTGGGCTCTGTGCTCAGGGGAGAGTCTGCTCAGGATTCTCTCTCCCCCTCTGCCCCTCCCCCCACGCATGCACTCTCTATCTCTTTCTAAAATAATAAAAATAAATAAATCTTAAAAAAAAATAGTATCAGTTAAGATAAAACAAACACAACAGGGGAAAGTGGAAAAATATTCTCCAAGTGAGAGAGGAAGGAAAGAATGGTCAAACTAGAACTGTATGCATAGTAACATTATCTTCTAAGAATGAAGGCTTAAAAATAAGTATGTTTTCAGACAAGACGTTGTTAGAGCTTTACTAAAAGCAGATACTCAGTATAAGGAACTTCTTAAGAATATATTTCAGGAAAAAAGGAAAATGAAGGTCTGAGACGCAAGAAAAAATGATAAGCAAAGAAAATGTAATCAAGTATTGACTGAACAGCATAATGATGATAATGACTAAGCGACTTAAAAAAAACTGAAATAGAACCAAAGTACTGGACAAATGTAACACATCATTTGGGAGGCAGAGAGAACAGCAGTTAAAGCATTCCAAGGGCCTTGTATTGATCAGGAGGTTAAAAGTATTGATTAACTTTAAACATTTTAAAATATTCATGTTACAAGTTCTGGGATCAACACTAAAAGAAGAGAAACAAAATATATAATTTTTAAACCATCAGAAGGGAAAAAATGAGGAAGGGAGACTCTTGATCAATTTAAAATAATGCAAGAAATGAAAAAGAATCTGGAAATAGCAGGGCAAACAAATACAAAATAAAATGGTAGAAATAAATCCAAATATGTTACTAAAAAGGGGCTAAAAATCTTCACTGAATGGTAAAGATCATTAACACAGATTTTAAAAAAAAGGTATTTGTTTCTAAGAGAAAAACCTAAAACACAAAGACAAAAAAAGGTTAAAAGTAAAAGGATGGAAAATGTCTCAAGCCATGCTGGTGTAGCTATATTAAAACCAGAGAAGACAGATTTTTAAGGCAAAAATCATTACTACAGATGAAGAGAGTCATTAAACATTCATAAAGGTTCAGTTTACCAGGAAGATACAACAGTTCTTTTTTTTTTTTTTAAGATTTTATTTATTTACTTGACAGAGAGACACAGCGAGAGAGGGAACTCAAGCAGGGAGAGTGGGAGAGGGAGAAGCAGGCTTCCTGCCGAGCGGGGAGCCCCAGTGCGGGGCTCGATCCCAGGACCCCGGGATCATGACCCGAGCCAAAGGCAGACACCTAACAACTGAGCCCCCCAGGTGCCCCGAGATACAACAGTCCTAAACATGGATACCTCCAGTAAGATAGCTTCAAAATATACACAGCCCAAACTGAAAGAGCTACAAGGAGAAACGGTCAAATCCACATTGTAATGGGAGATTTTAATATATCATCCTCAGTATTCAATGATCAAGTGTGCACCCCACCCCCGCACACAGGGTTAGTAATGCAGACTTGATCTAATGGACATATACGGAACATGTGTTAGTTCATTATTTTGAAGCACATATAGAATATTTATAAAAACCAACGTATACTAGATCATACAGCAAGTCTCCCCAAATTTTGAAGAAGCAGTATCTTACAGATCGACTCCCTGACCACAAAAGCCTGGTAGTTAAGAATCAGTGTTGAAGACGTAACTAAAAACCAAAATAAGAAACAATCACCTCAGTTTGAGAATTTAAAAACATGCTTCTAAAAATACCTGTGAGTCAAAGAAATAAAAATGGAAATTAAAAAATACTTTGCACTGTTAATAATGAAAATAAAAGATATCAAAACTCATGGGATACAACTAGGCAGTAGTTTCAAGGAAATTATAACCTTAAAACTTTTACAGAAAAAGAAGAAAAGTTTAAAATGAAAGTAACCAATGCAGGCAAAGAGAAAAAGAATAAACCACAAAAAGAAAGCAAATTATTAATGAAGAAGAAAAAACAAAAACAAACAAACAAAAAAACCCAAAACCCCAAATGAAAAAACAACCCGGAAGCTAACTTTCAGAGGAAAGCCAAAAATTACGGAAGAAGAGTGATGTTAAAATGAAATAAGGAATGAAAAAGGAGCATAACTACAAAAGTATTTTAAAAAGACGGCAGGCACGTTACGAATAACTTTTCGCCAATAGATCTGAAAACTTCGGTGAAGTGGACGAATCCCTACAGGTACCATAATGAATTCAGAAAGAAATTAAAAATAAGCCATACTCTTCCTGTGGCATTTCCTTCTCTCCCTCCTACCATAAAGCATAACCTAATTCTGAGTTTCAGAACTGCTTTCAAAGAACATGATTTCAGAAGACGGAAGCTGACACGTGCATGGTCTTTAAAAACAAAACAAAATATAATACAAAAAGACCAATAGCAGGTACTGCATCGGGACTGTAGTCAATGTACTGTGACAGCGCTGTATGGGGACAGATGGGAGCTCTGCCTGCTGTAAGCAGGGCATAATACACAGACTCGTCTAATCACTACGTGTACACCTGTAACTAATGGAAAATTGTGTGTCAACTATACTTCAATTAAAAAAAAGAAAGCCCAGGGGCACCCGGCTGGCTCAGTCAGTACTGTACGCACCTCTTGATCCTGGGGTTGTAAATCCGAGCCCCATGTTGCGTGTGGGGATTACTTAAAAAATAAAGAAGGGGAAAGATTTGTCTCCTTAAAAAAACAAACAAACAAACAAAAACCCAAATCTCAAAAAAGAAAAAAGAAAAAGACCAGTGGCAAATCTTCCCTCAAGTTCTGTTGTTAAACCACACCCTATCTTAAAATTGAACGTTATCAGCTTCCCGAACTCCTGTGACAAACATCTTCTCAAAGGGGAAAGACAAAGTGAGGTGACCAGGAGCAGATCTTAGGCTGAGAGGAGACTTCCTGATGACTCTATTCTGACAGCACCTTAGGTATTAATGCTTAGACCATTAATTCCTGACTCGCTTCATGTTCCATGGGCACTGCAAGTTTTCACTTGAGGTCCAAATAAAATTAAGTACCTTTAGACGGCGACTAGATGGAACTTTCTTATAATTTTATAAATTGCTGAGGTTCAGATGACTGCCACCACTCCTTAAAACCAATGGCTTGGGCAGATGTATACTGTCCTGAAGGGGGCATAAAAAGCTCAATCTAAGCCTTTTCCTGGGGTTTGGGGCTAAGCTCCAGGTGCTCAGAAAGGGAACCTGGGAGGGTGTGTGGAGGGCAAGCTAGATGAATCCAAGGCTCCCCACATTATTAATCTTATTATTTTTTTTCCAATTGGTTTTACTGTGGTAAAATACACAAACATGAAAAACTTACCATCTTAACCATTTTTAATTGTACAGGTCAGTGGTGTTGAATGCATTCATAATCATTGTGCAGCCATCACCACCAGCCAACTCTAGAACTCTTCATTTTATAAAACTACAACTCTGTCCCCAATAAACACTAACTCTCCACTCCTTCCTCCCCTTAGCCATTGGCAACCACCCTTCTACTTCCTGTCTCTAGGATTTTGACTACTCTAAATACCTCATATAAGTGGAACATAGAGTCTGTCTTTTTGTGACTGGATTATTTCACTTAATGTAATGTCCTCAAGGTTTATCCGTACCGTACGTAGCATGTGTCAGAATGTCTTTCCTTTTCAAGGCTGAATGAGATTCCATTGTGTGTATATACCACATATTGCTTATTCATTCATCTGTTGACGGAACCTTGGGTTGCTTAAACATTTTAGCTATTGTGAACAGTGCTGCTATGAACACAGATGAATGAAAATCCCTTCAAGACCCTACTTTTGGTTCTTTTGGGTACAAACCCAGAAGTGGAACTGCTGGACCATATGGTAATTTGATTAATTTTTTGAGGAATCGCCATACTGTTTTCTACAACAGCTCCACCATGTTACATCCTTACCCACAGCATACAACGGTTCCAAGTCTTCCACATCCTCCTCAACACTTGTTAGTTTCTGCTGTTGCTACGAGTCATCCTAATGTGTGTGAGCTGGTATCTCATAGTTTTGATTTGCATTTCCCTAATGATTAGTGATGCTGAGCATCTTTTCATGAGCTTTGGCCATCTGTATATCCTCTTGGGAGAAATATCTATTCAAGTCCTTTGCCCATTTCTGAATTGGGTTGTTTTTCCACATTATTTATCAAGCACCTACTTAACGCGTATCATAGGCCAGGCACATAACTCTGCATTACCCTAATAACCCGTAAGACTGGTTTTCTCATGAGAAGTCCAGGCACATACACACAACCACAGGATAAGGACCGGGGAAGCTTGGTTCCTGAGTTCTCGTATGTAATTTCTGGCCCTGCTGCCTTATGAAGGACCCCCACCCCCTCCGCAGTTCTCTCTCAGTCCTCTCTGGCAAGCCTTGGACATTTAATTCTTCTCAACCACCTGAATGATCACTTGCGGTCAAAAGAGCCCTCAGAGTTGAAAGCAAGGGGGCCCAGATCCCAGAGAGCTGCTATGGCCCCTACCTGGGAGGCAGCCCATAATGCTATAAATATAAGAAATTTGGGGCTCCTGTTTCCCAAGAGAACCAGAAACAGTTCTCCTAGGGCTATAATAGTTTGTTCCATTCAATGTATTCTCTGCAAAGAATGTCTCTGGGAAAACCGAAGACACAGGCATAAAACTTTAAGACGTGTGAGAATCATTTTGAGGATGATGTGTCTTGAGGACTCTATGCCCAGGCAAATTTAAAAATAAGCAGGTTTCCAACGACTAAGGATGGGCCAATCTCTGAGGTTATTGAGTAAAAAGTCAACACTGTAAAGTCAATTACACTATTGACAGATACTCTTACAAGGAGATTTCACATCATAATTATATGCAAAGGAACCCAGCAAATACAAGCTGTGTAATGATCAGCTAATAAAAGTAACACTTCATCTATGTCAATAACAGTTTCAGAGTTAAGACAAACAAACATGGCCTTTGCCACTCAGTGGTGGGAAAAAAAAAATCCCTGAAAGACAAATATTTTCACTTAAGGAGAAGTCACTTAGACTCACACAGAAAACCTGTCACACAAAGCAGAGTAGGAAATTGGTCTTTAGTGGGTGCTAATGACTCTCTGGCCCTCCCTCCATCCCCCACTGCACTGATGCGGGGGGGGGGGGGGCAGTGGTGGGAACACGGAACACTCCCAGAAACCCTTGGTCACCAACACGGGGTCCGGCCAACATCTGCTGTTGTTCTGTTCTCCTGTGGACTGTTTTCCTTTTAACCTCAGATACATGGTCAAATTTTTAAAAAATTTTAAATTACAACGAGTGTGAAAGAGCAAAACAAGATCCTCCCCCCGCCCAAAGACTTATTAATGGGTTTTACAGAGACACTGGTTCTGCAAATACCCCCGTGGCTATGTTTATGTTTATTCTTTCTGAAAGCACCTCAGTACCTATTATTTGCCAGGCATTTGGGGCATGAAGAAGGCAAAGTATTCTGAGCAAGGGTCCTTGACCTTACAGAGCTTGCAATACTCCTCTCCCTAATTTCTCTTAAAACTGAGCTGGAAGGTGCCGAACTCGTATCTGGAAAATGCACTGCTGATGCACAATGGTTTTCTTGACTGGTTCTCTCTTATTCATGCAGATGGAAACCTGTCTAGTTTTGCAAACCAGCAGTTGTGCATTTCACCGAAAACTTCTCTGATGCTGAGGAAGGTCATCACTCTGAGACTACGTGTGCTTTCACAGTGGACAGACGTCAAGCAAGTGGTGCCATTTTGAAACTACTGTCACTCAGCCCCAAACCCACCCTTCCACAGTGCTTTGTAGGCTGGGGCTGGGGCTGGGGCTGGGCTATGCAAGCCCCACGTCTGCTGCACCATCTGGCTCCATATTAGACTCAGACAACAGGAGATGCCATGGAAAGACTGGGAAGGGGGTGGAGGAAGAAAGGACACGCCCCTTCCTGTGTGTATCCTGTTCACCTGAGGTGGCAGCTCATTCCTGTAGAAGCTGCTGAATCCAGCTCGTGGTCCCTCTGACGCTTACAGAACCAACTTCTTCACGTTCCCCTACAGGGCTTGCACCAGCAGGAGATCCTGAGATCCCTCTGATCCTTCCACAGGTCCCTCCTCTGCGCTCAGAGACTCCAGTGCCCTGGGGAGCGGTACCCGTCAGAGGTCTGGATCCCCGCCCCCAGCTCCTCTTCTGAGGTCTGAGCCCCACCTCCGCAGGGCAGCCATCACAACCTCTCCCCTTCCTCTTAGCCCGAGGGCATGTGGCTGCTTCCCGCAACTGCTCTCACCACGATGCCTGGAGTTCTCTTATCCTTCCAGTTACTTGGTTCATAACTTCCTACCTGGTTGATGGTTCTTTACGTGAAAGTCTCCCTGCTCGAACACCTAGTATGGTTTCTGTCTCCTGACTGCACCTGAAACCTGTTTTGTGGTCTTTTACCGTGGCAGAGCCAAAGTAAGGTGCTCCCTGCACTGCGGAAGCGGCGACTCTTTAATGAGAGACAAGACTTCACTGTTTTGCGGTGGTGCTTTGTTATCGCCCAACCAGAACATAACCAGGAGGGAAAAAAAAAAAAAAAGGAAATCAATATTTTAAAAGATCCTCTAGGGAGTACTAATCAGTAAAATGTATGATAATGGGAAATGATATATGTTACGAGGATAATAATTAAAATTAGGTGATGGCTCCTGCCGAAGGCCAATCTCGTCTTATGTCTCTCTCCCCGTGCGCCCGGCTCTCCTGTGCTCTGCTCTGAGGAATGGCCGGAGCCACATCAGATCCATCCTAGAAAGGGCTGAAAGGAACGCTCAAGATGACAAACTGAAACCTACACTTGGAATCTGCTAATAAACAAAGACTGCTGTTCCACGAGAAACAGTCTACAGTCTCAAAGTCTTGTCAGCCAAAAAGGTAAGGTGGGAGGTGAGGCTGAAAAGATTTTAAGTAAGAACAGAAAATGGAGTGCCTCTCTCATAATGTGAGGCAAAGGCACTGATACTTTGGCTTCGTGGAAGAGGCTTTTCATTTATGAACTCAGGAATTACTGATCTACAGATAACCATGGAAGATACTGGAGAAATACAAGAGAAAGACCCAACCCCCATCTATTTTTGGAAAGTATCACCATGTTGGGTTAGCGGAAATGCTATGTGGTTTTCTAACTTTATTACTATTCTAATTCCAACCAAATTCCCTACTCATCAGGTCCTAGACGCCAGTGTCTGCCCTGAAGACTGGGGGACTTCCACCTTGGCATGAGTAGGCGGGTTTGCCAGAAGAGTGGCAAGACATAATTGAGCAGGAAAGCTTCACGTGGTTCCTGCACGCGAGGGAGTGCGACCTTGCATCTTCCCTCAGCCCCCCAACAGACCTTCTGGGGTGGTTTCCTTTGGGACATGAGACACTATGAAAGGAAAATGGCGTTCAGATGCGAACTTGATCCAAAGGTGCAGAGTGAGCAAGGAGAGGATGCTACGGAGGGGTGCAGCTCAGTGCGACGGGCCTTCCAAGTGAGAGCCTGGGCCCGACACTGCAAACGTGAGGAGCCGTCAGCCATCAGCCCAGTGAGTGAGAGCCAACCCTATCTATAGCAAGTGAACCCGAGAGCAGAGGGGGACACACAGAGGAATTTTACCACACAGGGTCACCCATCAAAGGGCCACAACCAAAGCATGGGGCTTTCAAAGGAAAGAAAACTCCATCCAGGGTGGCTCAGAGGCCATGTTCCCAAAAGCTTTGTGAAGTAATCATTTTTGTGATGGACCTTGAAGGAGGTGCTGATTTGCATGCAGAGGCTGAGGGAAGCCTACACAGAGGCAACGAAGTGGATAAGATGGGCCAACACTGGACATCCTTGGGGAACAAGTTTGGCTCAAGGAGACAGAAGGAATGGGGTGATGTCAGACTGATGTGTGGGAGGCAGTGGGCAGAGAAGCAGCAGGAAAACAGGAGGTGGCATCCACACTGGCACCTGTGAGGGGTCAAAGCTAATGAGAAACCCTAACCCAGGGCCAGCAATGGAGTAAGAAGGATGGAGGGAAGCAATTTCCCAAGGAAGACTTCATGTGGCTTGGGCAACTGACCTGATTCTTGGAAGCAGGGGGAATGATGCCACCTGTTATTTATATGCCACTTACCAAGGCACTTTTCACACAGGATTTTGCATTTCATTCTAGAGGTAGACCAGCTGGCCTAGAATCTAATGAACAACTTGCTCACCACTTCCTTCCCCCCCACCTTGCCCTACCTTCTTAGAACAAAAATGCTTATTTGTCTTCACCTCCTTATCTGCAAAGGGACCAAGATAATTTGAGCCTAGAAGGTGAAGCTGGCACGTGGACTGGGGTCCCTGGGAATTACTGTGACTTTTCTGAACACCCAAACCAGGTTTATGGTCTTCACTGTTTAGAGGCTGGGCCTCTCCAACCCAAGTGACCCTGTGGGACACATGATGATGCCCTTCCCACTTCTTAGGCAGGCTCTGCCCGGAGAGTGTCTCCCTTACCTCACAGCTGCCGTCATTCCAATGGGAGTGATTGGCAAAGGCCGAACTCCAGGAAACAGCCCGCGGCTCAGAACCCGTGCTCCATTTTGTATCACTCCTGGAGGAACTGGAAAAGCAAAAAGGAAAGACACCACACATGAGTTCAACTTCTAAGATTTCTGTTGAGTCAGAAATTCTGGATACACCAGAGAGGAAGAGAGAGAGAGAGAGAGAGAGAAAGAGAGAGAGAGAGAGAGAAAAGAGAAAGTATTATTGGCATAGAGAGTGAACAGAGAGAAATACACGTCTGACACATGCGCACACGCATGCACACCGAGAGGGAAAGAAAGATCCCATGCCTCAAGAAAGAGGTTCAGTCAGCTGTGTCAGACCAATACCTTCCAATCAAATTATTGATGCATTGGTTTAAAAAAGGGTGAGTATTGAAAAAATGGGCTTCTAACATTATTTGCTTGCGCTTATTTAATATAAGCTTTTATTTCCAGTCAGACCCTAAAACAAGATCTCAAGAACACTGATAGAAGTCTGACAGCAATGACCAAACAAATGCATTTCCTCATGCTTCTCCGATCATGGTCAGAAGCTGAGAACACCTTTCTTAATCCAACAAGGGAAAAAGAGAGCCAAAATAATAACAAAGCTGATTTTACAAAAACCTCTTGGCACCTCAGTGCTCACAACACGGTTCATGCTCACAGTGATTTCTGCTGCCAAGGAAAGACCCTTCCTCAGTGTGGCTGGGGTAGAGGGTTGACGGGGAAGCTCTGGCTCCTGCCTCAGAATCATGCAGAGCCCTCTGGAGGGTCCACTTCCTCCTTTCTCGAAGCTTCCCCCGAGCAAATCTCCAGAGAGTTCTCTCACCATCCTGCCTTCTCCTAAATACCCTCGTCCCTGGAGCAACGGTAAGCCAACCTTTTTGCCAGTGAACATCAGACCCCGTCCGTTTCCATACAATCCCACAGGAGCCTCACACCTGTCTGAGGAGTCACACAACAGGGGAACCACAGGAAATCCCCGAGAGTCCATCTTTTTCGACCTCCCAAATAGCAGTTTCGTTTGGTTCAAGCCAATACTCTTCCGGTACTACCAATTCTCCTCCATGCGTCCACGGGGCCAGGCATGCATCATGAAGTGAGAGCCCTGATGCGGGGCTTGGAGTCTTAGCTTTAATCTTAATTCCTCTTGTGTGACTTTATGCAAGTTACCGAAATCTCTTCTTCCTTCTCTGAACAGCATCCTGAGTCCCCCGAGCTCTGGCTGTGTTCATACAGCAGCCCCCAGTCTCATCCAGAGGCAAGGTGGATAAATCAGGCTTTCTCAAACAAATGCCATACCAAAAAGGCTCCAGACAATTATACATTCAAAATGAAAACCCTTCTGGATATTAAATTTTTAATGTCCATATTGAGTAGAATACTCTCTATAAAACACAAACATTACTTTCTACTCCTGTAAATTTTAGGCTTCTAAGAGCATGTTTACATAAACATTCCACACCTTTACCAAGAGGTCCCTCACATAGGATGAACATCCACTCCTGAATATGGGATAATGTTATATAGACTGATTCCTCGAGAATTCTGTGGCTCTTGCTAATATTTTTTGCTACTTTTTTTTCTAGGTCTGTGTAAAGCCCTTGCCACTGGGTTTTCTAAAAGGTGGATGGGAGACAGAATTAAAACCAGTGCCCAAAGTCAGTACTGCCAATGCAGTCCAGTGGTCCAGAATCTTCCCATTCTCATACCATATTTAACTGTGACAGGCTGAACTAGATCAGAAACTCTTACCCGTGTCCCTTACTCTCAGCCTGATTTCAGACAGCAGATCATCTGAGACAGGAGACTTACCAACTATCTTAGAAGCATGAAAACCTGTATAATGTGATACTCTGGGTAGGTATCCTATTTTGCTTAGTTGATAAGTTCTAAGAAAGAGTATCTAAAATTTATATTAACTGACTTACATTACTGATTTCAAGATTTCCTATAAAGCTACAAGACAGGGTGGGATTAGTGTCAGTAGAGATATACAGATCGGGAAGAACACAGAATTCAGAAATATACCCACAAACACATGCCCAACTTGATTTCTGGTGGAGGTACCAAGACAACACAATGGGGGAAATAGAGTTAGAACAACTGGAGATCCATCTGGGAAGAAATGAACCTTGGTCCTTACCTCATGCCACACATGAAACTTAATTAGAAACGGATCATAGACATAAACACAGGAACTAAAATTATAAAACTTTTAAAAGAAAAACACAGGAGGAAAAATGCCCATAAGTCCCCAGGACAGGCACGCAAAAATCAGGAGAACTCTGGAGTTTATAGAGCCAGGTGCTTCGCGTTGTTTGAAAAGAGAGGCTTTTGGTTTGTCTGTTTTGGGGATTGTGGCAAAGGGTTTTTCAGTTATTTTGCCGTATGGCAGTCTCTTTGAAATGGCCCGACAGCCACAGGCTCAGTTCAATTCTGATAATACTATTGAAGACATCAGTTACCAGGGATCTCATCCAGAACAGCAAGCAAATCTGATAGAAACGACTACTTGTTAAAATAACTTAGATATTTAAAATCGATACCACAGTTATAATTCTCACCAGGAAAACTATTACAGTCCCATATATAGATTGTATCGATTAAGGGATTAACATACCAAGTACCTGCTTAGGTATTCGATGAAGGGGACATGGGGTTGCCACAGTTAAGCGGGACAGATAGAGAATTAAAGTGACGTGGGAAATATACTATGGTTAAGTGCTGGGGCAGGGGGTCTATAGACATGGAAGGATGGAGACACCTGACCTGAAGTAAAGGGTCCCTGGGAAGACTTCCTGTAGAAAGTGCCATCGAAGTTGGCATTAAGAGGCAGAGGAATGGCACACACAAGGCCTGGAAGTAATAATAACCACAATGTGCACAAGAACAAAAAGTAATTTTGCTGAAGCATATGATCCCCTGCAGGAATGAGGTGCTTTTGGGCTTCGCCCCATGGGTACTGGGGAAACCATTACAGGGTTCTGAGCAGGGAAGCGGTCCAGAGTGTAGTGGCTGAGAGCCAGACTCTGGTGTTGGAAGGCCCTAAGTCTGCATCCCATCTCTGTCATTTACTGCCTATGTCGCCTGAGCGAGCCACTTCAGTAAGAGGATGGGGACAGAAATGGGATTTAGCTCACAGAGTGGAGATTTAACTGAGTTAATAAAGGCACTACCGTTTAGAAAAATACATCTTAGTCATCAATATCAGCATCATGACCACCACCAACATCCTCAGAGCATCCTGAGGCCGCCTGTGCTGTCTCCATTCCAGGCCAGCCAGAAGTCCGTAAGGACTGAGGGAGACAAACCCGAACCGTTCTGGAGGAACTTAGCCGTCTTCCTGGTCACAGAGTGCAGCTGGAGGAGCAATGGCCACTCTTAACGGTGCTTCTGCTCCCATCGCGCAAATCGTGTCAGAGTCGCCCCTGGCGGTGGGGGGAGGGGGGAATGCCTGAAACACCTAAAATCCTGGGACAAAGACTGGGGTGCCCTGGAAAGTGAAGACGGTAGATGGGAGTCCTAGAGCACAGGTTCTCCGGACCTGGCATGGCCAGTGAGTCATCTGCCAGTCAAAGGAGAAAAGCAACCCCAAGGACAATGCCCCAAGCCCAGAGTCCTCTGCCCAAGAGCCTAGAACCTTTAAGCCCCAGGGGCATGGCCAACAGGGAGTGGAACAAAGAAAGGAAGCCAGTCCTCGGTGCACACGGCCTGGAGACCAGGGTCCACTGATGCGCCTCCCTCATTTATGCCTCCAGGGAAGAAGTGTTCTGCAGTGGGTAAGAGTGCAAGCCCGGGGCAACATGGCCTCCGTCCCACCACTAGTTCTGCAGCTTTGGACAAGTGCCTTAACCTTCCTGTGCCTCAGTATCCCACAGCCCCTAGGATTGTTTTGAGTATTAAATAGGAAGACTGATGTAAATTGGTCCATTCTATAAGCTTATCATCACCATCTTGTTCATCCCTTCACAATCGCATCCCATCTCTCTAGCATCTTCTTACCAATTATCTATAAGGAACAGGACCTAAGGGGGGGGGTGGCACGTCAAGACAGGGTGAAATTCTTCCAGCCTTTTATGCTTTTCGTAGTTCTCCCCAACTCTGCATTCACCCCCTAAAACATCGTCCTGATTAATGAAGTGTATTCACTTCAAAGAGAATCTCATGGACAAAGCTATCCCGCAGCATTAAAAGGCTTTCCCCGAGCTATTTCCTGAACCTCCTGAACCAAGACTCCTGGCACATAAACTAGGCTCCTCTCCTGACTCCTGGAGTTTGCTCTCAAATGAGCTGCAACTGAATGCTGCTTCTGCCAACCCTGGCACTTCACAGTCCTCCTCACTGGCAACGCTCTCCATGTTGGGATGGCGATGTGTTCGTATTTGCTCACGGGCTGCCAGAAGCCAGCTGTGACACTTAACTATTCTCCCAACTTTCCTCCTTCCTGTCTCCATCCCCAAGCGTCAGGAACGAGGCTTCTGAGAAACAAATCACAGCCAGTCTAAAATGTCCACGAAAAGCATCCTGAGGTGCATATTTAACTAGTCTTAGATGTGGGGGACTCCGAAAGAGCATGAATGCATTCCTCAGCCCTTTTCCCGTCAGCATGCCTCTCTTTCCCTTCCTTCGCCTCTGTATCACCCTCAGGGTAGACCAGAACACCTATGGACCAAGCCCTTTACAACCAGCCTACCCCACCCGATGCACTGAGATTGGTACCAGCTGGGAAGGGCTGTATGTAGTGACAAACTGGACATGTCTGTGGCTCTCACTGCAAAAGGCACAGGCCTCCAGCACCATCCTGTTCTGTTAGATCAATTCAATGTTCAGCTTTTATCCGCAAGAAGACACACGTCTGAGATTCTCGAGTTGCTGGGCTGAGGGGCTGAGGACAGGAGCCGCAGAGCGCCCAGTTCTTGTTGATCGACCACTTTCTCTTATGCTACAGAGCGACTCTAAACTTCCTTATTTTTAACCAGGAAGACAGGAACACACACAAAGAGAGTTGAGCCAGGCAGCACTGCTCACCGGGATCTAAATGCGATCACCTTGAGAACCTAAAAAAATGTTGATGGCACAAGACAAACTTCCCTCCGGGCTCTGCCACCCTCAGCACTTCCCCATCCCAGCTTCCTCAGCTTCCCTCCTGATGCTCAGCTTCCTTGATTTTCACAGCTTCTAAAATTAACCTCTGAGCTCCTACTGCTGCCTTTGGAGGGCAGCCCTGGCTAACGTTACCAGAGGCCATAAGCTGAGCAGCAAGTGATTCCGATAATCCTTCCCTTTCCCGAAGTCGGCCTTTCCACCTGCTTACTTGGAAGGATGCTGGGGAGGGGGCCGGAATGGGGGAGCCTACGTGCCAGTTGCCGTTCTTCTCCGGTGCCTAGCGTGTTGGATACATATCCCACTTCGAGGCGCGTTGCGGAACGCCACCTCCACTGCCGCCCCCCTCGCCCCCCGCCGCTGTCCCATTTTGTTGTTTTGTTTATGATCAGAGTTCCTCTCTGGGAACATTCCAACTAGGGATTATATAAGCCTTTGAAGATGAGTAATGGTGATCTGACTTCATAACAATCCCCCCATTGGGGTTAAAGATGACTCCCAGGGCTTGTCAAAGGGGAACTGCAAAGCAGGTACTTAAGTAGGCTCTAGAAGCTGGGATTAAGTCTCCATAGCCACCTTTATGGGAGGACGGGGTGGGGCGGGGAGGGCAGACGGATGGATCTGACTAGGAGCATAATCCAAAGTTCAAGAGATAACGAGGCAGCAATGCCCTGTGCTGATTCTTCTGGAAGTAGCATCCTAGAGTGCATGCAAGACAGAATGGCACACCTTGTAGAATGTTTCCCATGCTGCAAAGTGGCAAAGTCTGGAAAAGGGAACATCATCACTGGTGCTGCTGGGAGAGGGGACGAAACACTGAAGCCTGTGGTTTGGATTAGATGCACACAGCTGCCTCATCGAAAGCGAAGCATCAGGTCACCAGGGGAGGCTGAGGGGACCCACAGGGAGTCCAGCTCAGGCAATACACGGGGCAGGGGGGTGGGGAGCTGAGCTCCCGTGGGGCAGTGTGGGACCGGACCCCTCAAAGATAAAGGGGCTTGGCTGACTGGAATTCTCACCAGCTTCTTGGGAAGCCTCCTTTGTCCGATCTACTCAGCTTGTGGACGGTGGCTGGTCTGCCAGCCCCGAGCTAGCTTTGCAGAGGCTGGGCCCCAGGAGGATGAGAGGAAACCATCTAAGTGGCTGCCATCTGGTAACCTTAAGTGGAGCGGCTACGGAGGTCGATGGCAAAGGAAGAGACTGTCAAGCCACCCGGGCCAGCCTCTTACGGCTGGAAACGACCGCGGCAGACAGACAAGGCTGGTGGCCTCGGTTCAAACAGGGCATCGCACAGCCCAGGAGGGGAAAAGAAGGGAGTATAAATAGCAGGATACAGGGAGGCTCTGAAAACAGAGCTCGGCCACAGCCCAGCCCGGGGGCTGAACACACACACGTCCACACCGGGACACACACGCGCGCACACACACGCGTGCGCGTCCACACTGGGACACACGCACACCAACACCACCAGGCAGGCCGCCAATCCCCCAGCACCGCGGCTGGGGGCCTGCTGCCTCAGAACCTTTTGGGAGAGGAATCATCTCCTACTTTTTCCAGGCCTCGGGCGAAGCTGGCAAGGCAGGGGGATGGCGGCCACACAAGGCACTCACTGAATCTCAGGAAAAGAAACATGACACGAGTAAAACGAAAACAAGCAGAGGGAGGGGAAGAGTGAAGCCAAGAGATGCTAAGAGAAGACCAAGGCCCCGGGGGGTGGAGACACACACCACCGACTGGTTTACCAGGAGGCTGACTAGCTGGACCACGCGGGGATTTTACTAGAGACTGGGGCCAGACGAGAAGGCAAATACAAAAAGGTGCTCCTACCCTCTCCCCTGTCTTAACATCAATTTCTTGGCTGCTCCTGCCAACGGGCCTCTCCTTCCATGACTTCTGGGGGCCTCCTGGTTCCTTCCTTCCTGGAAGGACCCTGGAGCCCCCATCTTGGCGTGGCACCTTCACGAAGGCTGAGGCTGGATTTCTCACAGTGGTTAAGACCGAGGTGGGAAGAAAGACTTCTAAAAATGACCCTATAGCTTCAACACATAAACACTGAGCTTTCAAAACTCGTGTTCAGTATTTTCATGTTAAGTAAGACTAGGGATACCTTGAAAAAATAATTATTTATAGTTTGAGTGTTATAGTGAGGGAGTGGGGAGAAGCTGATTTAGCCACGAGAACATTACAAACCATTAATTTGTCAACTAATCAAGATCAATCCTGTTTCTCTTCTACCTGTGCTTAAGAATTCAGTAATAATGGGCTTTCACGGGAGCTGCCGGGAATCCCTTAATGACCAACCCCCTTGCCTCTTTCTCTCTCAACTCCATTATTCTGGTTCATCAAAAGCATCTCTCGAAGCCAATGATCACTGTGTACCGTGGCCGTGAGCTAAGGAAGATGCTGCTGAATCTTGCACGCTCTGACTAAAAAAGGATGCTTTCCTCATGACAAGTTATGCAGCCTGATTTTGGAAACCCTTTCAGACCATACCTTGGTTACAATCTGGTCTGTACTCCTCCTGTCATGTCATCTGAGAACAGAGTTTTTTGTTTTGTTTTGTTTTCAATTTCTCTGTCACTTCAAACATCATTTAAAAACCACATCACAGGGTAACTGCTAGTTACTGGACTGTACTAGTTACACCAGCGCTTAGCAGTGGTGTTTGCTTTTCGGCGGGGTGGGCAGCCTAACACTTCAATTGCTGGTGATCTGAGTTTAGCCAAGAAAGAATGGGAACTCGGCACCTTTTGGAGGTAATCGTAGCCCCTGCCAGAGGGCCAAGTCTCTCCTGAGAATGTGTGGCCGCATCTCTTGGGTCTTTTAAAAGAAGGAAGGAGAAAGCAAAGAGTCAAATTTCCTAAAGCTCTGGGGAAGGCTGTGACCCGCCGAGGGCTATGAAGGATGCTCTGGAATTCCACATCAGTCCGCTATTCACAAAAGCACCCAAGAACAGATGTTCTCCAGTGTGGGGGATTTCCCTGACTCAAGAGGCCAGGCAGCCCTCAGGGAGCCAGAGGCCACAACGAGCTGAAGACCCAGCCCTAAGAATGAGCCAGGCAGGCACCAGCCCCGGGAGGGTGTCGTGGTGGGGTCTGCCATGTCACGTTATCATCTCTGACCAGTGTGTTCTGTCAACAGGAGGCTGCGAGGCAGCAAGGTCCTGAGCAGACACTGGCAAATGAGCTGGCCATCTGCTCAACAGGGTTCTGGCTGGGGGTGAAGTGCGGGCAGAGGAACTAGATTCAAGTCAGCAGGAAGAGGGGACAGATCTCTCCATTTAAAGTCATCACTCGGGAAGAAGACCTTTCTAAAATCACAGTAATCTAGCTCCAGAGGTGGGAAAAAAACATGAGGCGGTGGATAGAAGAGAAGTTCAAGGGAGGAAGAGCGCGGTCTCAAGCTTGATATTGCTCAATGGCCAAAAGAAGGTGAAGACAGGAGCCCTGCTTAGCTAAGTGAGGCCTGCCCTTCTCTATGACAGTGTGGAAGGCCGGTGGGGAGGACACCTGGGGGCACCCATGGTCCATTTCAAGGCCAGTCCGAGCTCCTGCACACCCACCTTGCGAGCTCTCTTCTCCAGCCATAAAATGGTAGCCTGCTATTAATGAAGTCCCAGAAGGGAAAGAAATTTCTAGAAACTGTTAAGCTGGCCCGACGTAGCCTCCTAGCAGAAACTACCAACTCACAGGAACTACCCCTACAGGAGAAAGCAAGTTCTCTCCACTGGGACTCATTATGGGGTCTGCTTCCCTTCCTCCCAAGTCTTAAGCCCTGAGATTACAGAAAACCTTTGTCATCTTGGAAACACACCTATGCATGTAATCGTGCACTGAGGTAGTTTTAAAGTGATTCTACAAGGGAAGTTCTACTTGAGCATTAGTTCTTCCTATGGCCCGGTATGTAAGTGAGAAGGTTAAGTTCATGAACTATGGTGCCGTAGGCTATAGACATATCTACTCACAACCTGCTTGTATCTCAGGGGGAGCATTCAAAAGCATCATGGCACCAGCAGCGTCAATGTCAGGATCTGGAAAAATCAACCAATAAACAACATTATTTACCACAGGGCCGATGTGTGTGTGTTTCCCCCTGCAAGTCACAGTTTATGAAAGCAACAGAGGAAAAAAAAAATCCAGGAACCTGATGAGCTAATCCCAAAGCTGACTTTCTTCCCATTTGGATTTGGGAGGAAGAAAGGTATTCTAGAATGAGATTTAAGGGGCAGGTTGGTAAGTTTTTCAGACAAAGCATGGTCCCTCCTCAGTTTGCTAATTTCATAACTCGCACTGTATGTTCCTGATAAGCTGCTGACCTGGGTAGCCCCATGCTTGCTCCCCTGGGAGTAGGGGAGTGGGGTGACAACAGGAAGTTTAGCTCTAGGAATCTTTGATGAACTGGGGAAGCTCACAGCACCAACAAGAGAAAGTCCTAAATATACCTGCATCTAGTAAGATACACACAAGACGTCGGGACATTTCCATCTGTCAGCAGAATGTAAATTGTGTTTTCCGAGACTGTGTGTGAGCGCACAGTGGTGGTAGAGGTGGTGAAGGCATTAAAAAAAAAAAAAAAGGCACTTAAAATATAAAGAAAAAATTAAAGTTACGATGTCAAGGGCACAATGTTGGCTTTCACATCTATTACTGCTTTTAATATGGGACCAAAAAAAAAAAAAATACTCACTTCGTTGCTCTAATTCTTAATAGGTTTCTGAATCCTTACTGATCCACGAGTTGACAGATGGCAGGTTATATAGAGACAGAGAAAAATATTATCCTTTTATAACTAAATTCATTTTCCTCTGAGAAACAGCAGTGCCGCTGCCATGGAAATGAGAGTTGCCATGGCAACAGTAAACAACCCCCAAGAATGGTCACTGAATAGGCTGAAAAGAACATCTGCCCCAGCGCTGGCGTCCCAGCTGCCCCAGGGCGAAATTCGCTAATAGTGTGGTGCTGCTTCGTGACAGAAGCTGCCGCCCGTGCCCCGTCCAAATAAATGAAGTGTGCAATTGAAGTCGACATCAGAACGCCTGCCCTTGCTGACTACTACCTCAGTGTCCGCTAAACCCAGTGACTAATGAGGGGGGATAGGGGGGCTCACCCTTGTCACTTTTTGTACAAATTACACACCAAAAAATTCAATTTACTACTAATGGCTCCATGGCACTTTATTTTGGGTATTATGTGAGGAAATGACTTTTTTACTGTTTAAAAAAGTACATTTTTCATACTTTATATGTGCAGTTTAATTCCAAGGGAGTAATGTGATGCAGTATAAAGCCCCACAAGCGATTAATAATAAGGATGATGCTGGTTCTAGAAGACAATGTCTCAAAAAAAGGTGATGGGGGTGTGGAAGGAACTTTACTCTACAGGCCTCTTTCGATTTTGCCTGCAGGAGGGCCGTTACTTACACTCAATGATGAAGTGAAGGTTTACTTTAATAGTATATTGTGTGAGAAACAGGTAAATTAACTTATTTGGCAACTCCTGGGTGAAATTCCTAAAACAGTCATCGTTCCCCACTGACATTAAAATATATATATATATATATATATATATATATATGTTAGTTGAACTGAAAGACTTAAGGCCCCTCTCACAGCTCTCAGGGTTCCTGCTATTTCTGTGCCTTTGTCCCCCACACGGCCTGTGGCCAAGCATCAGGGCTCATAGCTTCTGGAAGATGCTGTGAAGGGATTGAGACCTTCTCCCACTCCCTCTTCTTGGAAAGACCCCCTTCCTCTCTCAGGACTGAGAAAACACACCTGGTTCTCGGCAGAGCAAAGGTTCCTTACCATCTTCGAGAACACAAGTATGGCGGGCAGCCCAGGGTTGGCCTGGCTGCATGGCCCCCACCTCCCCAGGTGACTCTTACCCAGACTTTTCCTCAACCACCAGGAGGTTCAATGGGGACAGAACAAGAGGAAATACAGGTTAAAAAAAAAAAAAAATCAGGAGTCTTCTCCTATTTATTTCCCCAGAGAATGAAACAAAGTGGTTCTTTATTCTTCAAAAACACACGGGACCACAGGAGGAAGGGGCAAAGGGCCACAGACAGACATAAGGAAAGAAAAGGGAAAGAAGGAAGAGAAAGAGAACCTTCCAAGGAAAAGAGCACCATCAACCCCCACATGAATTTCGCAGAACCCAAGGGGCAACACAGAAAGTGCTTCAGACCCACCAAACATCACCACGACCGCCTCCCCCAACCCAGCTGAGCCAGATCAACACATCAACTAAGTGAAAACAGTACGTTTTAGGACAAGCCCCCCAATCCTTCCTTCCTTCCGCCCGACCAGACCTGCCATGCCTGAGGCCTCCACACACAAACATTCCCACGCTACCCTGGCCCTCCCGCTGGTCGCCAGGCATTTAGCGAAGGTGCCGTACCCAGACCTGTCGTGTTCTCATTCACGATCAATTCCTACGGCCCTACTATGGACCAGTTCCTGTGTGGTATACGCCCAAACATGCAGCCCTGTGGGCAGAATGGAAGGGAAGGCAAGGCATGGAATGCCCTCCTCTTGACATCTTGGCAGTTGGAATCAGCAAACACATGTAGTGTAATGGTCTGAGAAAATGTCCTTCTATGTTCATTGTGTGCATATTGGCATCACGGAGGGGCTACCCAGTCCCCAGGGAGACACAGGGAGTATGTGTACAGTTTGATGAATTTTATACCAGGGTTACCATCACCAGAATGAAGACAGAGTGCACAACCAAGATACAGATTTCCATCACCCCAAAGCTTCCTTGTGCCCCTTGCAGTCCTACCCGCCCTTGCCCCGGGCAACTCCTGGTTTGCTTTCTCTCTCTCCTTGATGGGGCACCAGCAGCTCATTCCTTATTCTCTCCATTATTGAGCCATATTCTGCTGTCTGGACAGAACTATACTTTGTTTACCCGTGCACCTGTAGATGGAAGTTTCGGCTGTTTCCCGCTTGGGATCTTACAGAAGCCCCTATGAGCTTCTGCATCTATCTTTGGTGAACATGTTTTCACTTCCCTTGGGTAACTGCTGGGAAGAGCATGTTGAACCTTACAGGGGACCGACGAACTCTTTTCCAAGGAGGCTGGACCATGTATGAGAATTCCAGTTGTTCCACACTTTTGTCAATACTTGAAACTGTCAAGCTTTAAAATTTTCCCCATTCTCACAGCTTGTGTGGTGGTCACTCACTGTGGTTTTAATCTTTATTTCCCTAATGACAAATGATGTTGAGCATCTCTTAATGTGCTTAATGGCCACGGGTGTATCTTCTTTGGTGAACATTCTGTTCAAGTTTGTGATCACTGCTTAATTGGGTTCTTTAACTCACTTGTAAAGTTGTAAAGTTCCTTAAACATTCTGGATTGAAGTCCTTTGAGAGAGAGAGAGATATATATATATATATTTTTTTCTCAGCCCATGGCTTATCTATTCAGCTTCTTAATAGTGTCTTAATAAGCTGAGTTTTACATTTTTATGAAGTCCAATTTATGAGTTTCTTTTACAACTCAATTGGGTTGTGTTTGCCCCAATGAAGAAATTTTTGCCTACCCCAAAGTTGCAAAGATTTTCCTCTTGAGCAGCTTCTTTTTGAGTCTCATGCATTAATGTAACATTATCTGGGTTCCATACTCAGATTTACAAGTAAATGAAAATGGAACTCATTAACCAGAACTTTCTTCATCCAGTAGGCTAGTGAAGCACAGACCTCCTAGAACTGTACAGAGCAACATCAGAAAGACCCGCTTGGGCTCCAGGTGGGTTGGGGGAACACCAGGCAGCCTGAGAGAAGACTTGGTGAGCCATGATTCTATGGAAAAAGCTCTCTAGGACCTGCTGCTAAACACCTGCCGCGTCCTTATATTCACCACACCCTGACGTCCTGTGTGTGCTTGAGCTGACAATCTGCTGTCTCTTCTCTCCAAAGAGATGCTACAATGCTTATTCATCTACTATTATTTCTTAGTTTTCTTCCCTTTTTAAGAAAATATGAAGGTAGTGCATTAAAAAATATACACGAGTTAGACATAATTTGAGAAATAAATGTCTTCCCCCTAGACCCATTCCCAGATTCACATTTTCTCCTACAGATGTCCAGAAGTTGGCTGTACAAATATACACGCTTAGGGGACTCCACCAATGGGAGGTATTCATACTCATGCACACATACCGACTCTTTTTTTAAAAAGGGGTTTATGTGGAAAATACTTTCCTGCATTTTTTTTTTCTTCAAGTCTTCACTAGATAAGACATCTTGGCAACCTTTCAGATTCGTGTACATTGTCTGAAGTTTTTCTGTGGTGACTTTTTCATGCATAAAAACAAGCCACACTGTTTGGACTGACATTCTCTTTTCTTTAGGCTGCAGACTACTGAGAGAGCAAAGACAAAACATCCGGAACCTGTGGCCAGCACGCTGCTGTTCCCTACCAATCTTGAGCCCCTGAAGACACGGCCTCAGCACAGCAACCCCCCACTCCTTCCCCCACGTCCCCCTCCCTCAGAGGATGCAGCGTGGCCCATTCCCTCCCTTCTCTGCCTGCTCACAGCTCCTACTTCCTCAGCCTCTCTGGGGCTCACCCCTACTTGCTATTTTTTGTGAGCACACCTGAAAGAGCCCTTTCTCCATGGTCAGGAGAGGCCAGTGGTGGCTTCCATCTTTAGGTATGAGAGAGGCGTTCTGATGGAAGCTTTTGAATAGGACACTTTTGATCAAGGACACTGGTCGTGGAGTTTTTTGGCCAGAGGGGTTTTAGGGACGAGGAAACTGTTTGGGGGCGAGGGGTTGCTTCTGCTCTGGAGGCACGGCTGATTCTGAAGGAAAAAGGTCCAGGACTAGATACAGGGGAGGGTGAGCAGTGGCATGACTGCACGGGATTCTCTCCAGGCTTAAAAGAGAGGTCTTCTTTCCCCCAAATGGTTTGATCCAGCTTATCAGCACAAGAGGAAGATATTTTGGTCAGGAACTCTTTCTAGAAATGAAGATCCACCCGGCAGGAGTATCCTTCACATGTTGCCTCCCTGGCGAACTGGGGTGAGGGGTACAGGAGAATAAAGAAGCATTACCCTCTTTATTTTTGGAGAGGAGAGTCTTCCCAAAGTACCTAATTCAGCATCCTCATGCAGAAACCCCAAGTCATTTACCACTGCTTAATTCAGTAGAACAAGTATGCCATCACAGATGCTTCATAAAGTTGGGACCATCCTTAAAATGGAGCCAATTTCAAACCCGGATTAAAAAAATTTCCTCCTCTGCTCATGCTTCAGTAACAAATCTTACTTCTCCTCTGGACCAGTTCCCAGCGTCCCATTTCAATTTTCGTCTTTAATGTGGTTGTCTTATCACATTGCCTCCTCTCGGCAGTACAAGACTAAAAAAAAAGGCCACACATCTCAAAAATGCTTTCAAATCCTCTTCTCATGAAGGTACATACACAATTACATGACACTATAGTGAGAGGAATAGGTAACAAAGTTTCTACAACCAATAGTTCAGCTTTTTAGATGAAAAAATATATATGGCACTTCATTTTCCCAAAATGTAGAGATGGGATTCTTTGGGGCACAGGGATGGGGTCGGGGTGAGGTGGGAAGAGGCCTTTTGTCTGGGGGTGTGATGGGAAAAGAACTGGTCAAGGCATGAGGATTCTTGGGGTCAAGTCTTGGGTCTGCGTGACTTTAATTTTGCTGGGATGGAATTCATTTCTTTTAAAATGGTGGGGGGTGGCTGCAGACTTGGGAGGGGACAGATGGTTTTTTTTTTTTTTTTTTACCGCATTCCACATAGTTCCTCACTCTGCCTCTAAAATCCCCCAACTTCCTCTTCCCTTTCCAGCTAGTGGCTGCCAGAACTATGGACTCCAAGGAGCACCTGCCAAATGGTGTTATTTGTTCCAACGCCTTTGGAGAACGCGAACGCTCTTAGTAAGGCTGGAGGAATACCCTACTGTTTCTGGAAAGCCATGACCTGTCATTCCGGGTATCTGCGGGGTCCACTTTGAGCAATCCATCCGGCCTGACGTGGGCATCTGGTGGATTCCTAGTGTGGCTGCTGTCTGCATTCACTCTCCTTCCTCTGGGATGTGGGGTCATAGGGAAGTGACCGCCAAGACCACCTTATTCTGACAAACTAAGAACACAAAGGACAGGTGGAAGCCCCTGGTTCGTGGCCCTAGACTGCTGCAAAATGTGAGCACCATCCTTAGCATCACTGAGCTGACCGATCTAACAGAATGATAACAAATTCCCATATGGGAAGCCTGAGAATTACAACCAATGATTCTCTTAGAAATGATTTAATTGTCCATAGGTCTAACGTTTTTATTTCTGTCTGCTACATCCCCATCATACTTGAAATGTTTTACAGGAAGGTGAAAGATCTTTAGATAATTAAATAAAATAGATTCAAGAAGCATAAGAAACCACCAAATAACAGATAACATACAAATGGACAGAAATTATGGGACAGAAGGACCCGATGCTCCTTCAATCAAGTGCACACACCAAAGTGTTCATATTCTCTCGCATTCTCCACCAAAAGTGAGCCCTACTGCAGGACTTACCCTCTGCAGCCTGTATTCCCAGCACCTGGAACATAGGGGTGTCAGATAAATAGCTGTTGAACAAACAAATGCATGGCTTATCCAACAGCTGTCTGAGGCTGCTGATGCTGATGATTATAGGGCATAAGCCTCCTTTTTATTTTTTTAAAGAAAGTTAACACTTTTGTAAAAATCTTTCATTTTTAAGTAAGCTCTAGGCCCAATGTGGGACTTGAACTCATGACCCTGAGGTCAAGAGTGGCATGCTCTACCAACTGAGCCAGCCAGGTGCCCCAGGACATAAACCTCTTGATGTGCGGTGGAATCCCCTGGAAACTCCAGAAAACCATAAGTCAGGCCCCACCCCAGATGACATAGGGAGTTTTGCAAAAATTCACCAGAGGAGTCTGTTGTGTAGGAAAGGTGAAGAACCACTTTACTTTAGTAGTAGCAAATCAAGGGCATATGGATGCCATCCAAAGAAGTCCACTGAGGATGACCGTGCTCCCCAGAAGTCTGTTATCACCTGCAACATCACTAGATCTCTCTGCTTTGAAATATCTTTATCCACTTTCTGCAACTCTGCATGAGTGACACATCCGAAAGTATTTGGTTAATCCATGAAAATGGAGAAAAAAAAATACTTGGGATAACTTTTAGGGCCAAGGAGACAAGAAATAGATGAAAATAAACAAGCAAGCAAAAAAAAAAAAAAAAATCCCCATAAGGTATACATTTCTGGGGGCGGGGGTGGATTCTGGATCTGCCTGATTTCATTTATGCACACACCATATACTAAGTAAGTGGTTCTCCATCAGGGACAATTTTGAACCCCTTCCTTCCCAGGGCATACGGCACTGTCTGGAGACATTTTTGATTGTCATGACTGGGCAGGAGTGGAGGGTACCCCTGGCATCTCGTGGGTAGAGCCCAGGGATGCTGCTACTCAATGTCCTACAGTGTACAGGACAGACCCCCACATGAAGAATTATCCAGTAGAAAATGTGAGCAGGGCTGAGGTTGACTGACAAACCCTGTACTAAGCTTACGTGTACATGCGCTGTGGTCAAGAAAAGCAGATATTTTGGATCAAATGATCTCAAACAGTACACATCAAAAATAAACGGATATGAAATTTATTTTGTTGTTGCTTTTTTCTTTTCTCCTTTTTGCAAAGGCCCTAGGCCTAGGTGAAGAGAAAGGATATCCATGTTTGTGGCTTTGAAACCACCGAAGTAGGGCGTGGCACTCTTTGGCCACTGTTGCAATCAATCAAGGTATCTCCAACAGCAGCTCCTGATCTCAATGGTAGCAGCCCAGGGAAGCACTGGCAGATCCACTGAGATCATTTACCACGAGTATTTCTCTCACTTCCCTGTTGGCCATAGGTTCTTAAGACGCGGTATTCACCATGGGTAGGAAATGCAAACATCTGAGGGGTTCACACAGACAGACAGGGCGTGGGGGGGGGCGTGGGGAAGTGGAACCACAAAGCCCAGTGGAAAACCTTCACAACGGATGGGATTTTAGAATAAAAACCTCAAGTGAAGATTGACTCCAAGTGGTGACTTTAAAAATCATCTTTATGACGGAAGTTTGAGCTAGAGAATACCAAGAGTGTCCCTTCTCCAAAAAACGGGAGTCCAAGAAAACCCCAAACTCCTGCTACTTTGAAGAAATGAGGCAAGTTGAAACTAACAAGCAAGTTGAACCTAAGAGTTGTTTTCGCAACAAAAAGAATCTAAATTAAGCTGAGGGGGGAGGGGATGAATGATCAATAAGTGCATTTGAAGTATTACTATTCACACATCTTCTGATTCTTTCTCAGCTTAAAAGCAGTGACTGGTGAACTCTAGAGGAGGGATGTATCAGCTCTGAGGAGCAGCGTCACCATCAACTCTGCAAATTGGGAACGCATTTATCCAAGTCAGCTCTCTTTCTAACTTGTATAAATTCCCCATTTATTGCCCCTAATTCCATTTCATGCAGAAGGGGATTTGAGGAAAAGGTTCTGGATGATTAAGTACAAAGCTCAGGGTGCACCATGGGCTGGGAGTTAGATGACAAGGGTTCTCTCTGAGACAATCACTGAAAAGTAAAAGCAAACTCACTGACACTCCCCACGGCAGATGCTTCCTGCGTGTTTTCTCTGAACAATGAGAAACGCTTTAACCTGGATGTCTGCTGGGTGTCTTCATTCAAATGTCCCCTTTGCTTCTGCGCGTCTGAGAGGCCTGCATTTCATCGTCTTATCTTTCCAAATCTGTGCTTCCAAGACCTTTCCTGGGGGCACAGGAGGATCCACCCATCCCTCTGGCAACCGCCACTCCAATACCACTTTTATCCAACACTCCGAGTTTCCCTACTGAATGCATGTTTACCTCTTTAATGTCTGTGACCAGTTGCTGGGAGTTTTTCTAGCAGCTACCTGGGAGCAAATGGAAAGGAACCATATGGATCCAGGGTAACAGTACAAAGGGTCTAAAATTCTAGAACTTGAAGACCAGGGTAAAGGTGACAGGAGACCCAGAACAGGGTATAACTTCTGTCCTAGGAGTCAGAACCATTTTTTAAGAGGCAAGGAAGGAGTTCTGGTTTGGTTCTGTTTGGCTGATTAATCTGGGCTACAGTTGCTTGTCTGTGATGGGGTAAAAAAAAAAAAAAAAAAAATTTTTTTTTAACTTCTTGCAGCTGAATGAGAAACTGTATATTCCTTGCAGGTGCCTTTCCCTTAGCACCTCATCCAGCTGTAGGTCCACTTACTGCATTCTCTGATTTTTGCCTCCCTGGAGAGGCAGAGAGGCCGTAACCCACAGGCAGGGGCAGAGGAGACATCCGGGGACTTTGGAAAGGGGCTTCCGACACTGGGAGGGAGGAGTACAGGGAATTAATGCTGAAGCCCTCTAGACTCTGGTTTGATAACCTTCCTGCTTGGTCTTGGCTTCTTCAACCAGGGATGGAGCCAAAGTCCACCACTAAGCGGGCACCTGGAATGGGGGCTCTTATGAGAGCCCCGAGAACCGAAGGGCCTGGCCACACTCATGTCTCAGAACCAGGCCCAGAGATCCCCAAGGCAGGAACCAAAACTCGGCAGGGCAGTCAGAGCACCAGAGGACAGAAAGGGCATGCCACTGGCAAGAGCACTGGGGAGCACCAGGGCACCCATCTCTAGTGCTCTTTTCCCTCTCAATACTGTTAGCTCATCTTTCTCAACCACCACTTCTCCCCGGCGACGGGAAGATCCATTCCTGCCCAGTCCCCACCCTGGAAGTCACCTCCTTCCTCTAGTCAAGGTCACAGGGCTGCAGGCAACCGCGGCACGCTCTCTCCCACAGCTCTAGCTGTTCTCTGGGCAGCCTGGCCCCGCCACCCGGCGGCACAGGCTTGCTGGTGCTGACAACTGAATATTTCCATTTGCACGGCATCTTCCATGAGGTCTGTCTTCAACTGGGTAGACATGCAAAGCCTCTTTTTCCAGAAGCAAAGATCCCATCTTGGAGTGACACTGGCAGGTGTGTTAGTGACAGTAACTATCACTCACGACCCTGACATCAGAATTCCAAGGCACAAATCAGCTGCTTGCCTGCCTTGCAGTTGCCTTCTCCCCTAAGACACAAGCAACAAAGAACCGGAGGGGAGAACTAACACAAGGCTCACTTTGTCTGGGAATGTATGTATTACGCTGACTCACAAGAATTTCACAAGCGGCCACGGAAGCACTGATTTTCCCAGGTCTGACAGTAGATGGTCATCAGACAGCCACGTTAGAACTAAAGCTTACCCCGTGCCTTCTGCACAAACGTCTACCATATTGGATCAGACACACGGCCCCAGAACGGCCCTCCCCACCACCGTACCCTGTGTCTGTGGCCAACAGAGGGAGACCAGTCTGCCAGGTTTGCACGTGTAGGGAGACGGAGGCAGAACCAGCACCTGACCCACAGTGTGGTGTGAGAAAACAGACAATGAAGCCAACCCACAGGAAGGCACACTCTGGGGAGGCCGAGTACGACAGGGAGGTAAAGGGCAGCGCGGGATGGCTAAAAGCCCACATCACTGATTGCAGGTTTTTCTCTGGCTAGTCAGGAGGTCTCTGCCCATCCAGAGGGCCCCAAGGCAGAAAGCTGATCAAGAGTGCACCAGGGAGGCAGGGGACTTCTGTATGCCTTTAGGTCTCAGAAAGCAAATGGCTCTCTGGCCACCCTCCTTCCAAATGAAAGTCAGAATTTACTACTAAAACAGTTATTTAAATCCTGCTTGGGGCATCTTATCAAGAGATCAGAAGGAAATACAGATACAACCAGGCTCCCTTCCCTATACGCATGCACGTGCGCGAGTGCGCGCGCGCACACACACACACACACACGCACGCGCACACACACGCACAATCCCACTGACACCTGCGGGCAAGTGGGTCCTTGAAAGCCAACTCTTTCTCCCTTAGAGACCTGAGCTTCAGATACAAAGAGGAACCAAAGGAGTCAGAAACACATTTCCCGTCACAGACTTGGAGGTCCTAATTCTTACTGCAGTCCATATATGCCTCACGGAGGACCCCAGCCCTGCTTTTGGGCAGCTGGAGCTGGTCCTTTATAGGGAATGAAGTTCAATGCTGCCAGTCTATCCCCTTGGCTATTCTTCCAAAGTGAACTGCGGCTGCTGATTCTTAGGATTACTGGTCACTGAGCTCTGTCTGGGCCTCAGTTTTAAATGCTTAGTCTTTTATGCTTTCTGGTCTAATCCTCTCTACCCCGCCCCCCAAATACATTAGAAAAAAAAAAAAGATTAAAGCAAATCTGGTGCTTGGTATTTTTTTTTAACCTTTGTGTAGTGCTCTGAAACACATTTATTCAGAAACAACCTACATTATGAAATATATCGTTGAAAAATAAAAATAAAGCACCAACAAAGCACTTTTACTTTATTCTACAGGGTAACTTCCTCTAATGTCTGTCTCAAACCTGGCTCCCAGGATGTCCTGAACCTTTTAGGGGTTACAGAGCCAGTGGGTACACTGAGGAGACTGTAATAATATAATGGTTATTACTTCTGTTTCCACTGAATAGTGCATACTCAGTGGCATACAAAGACACATGGGCATCATCCATTCATTGTTGAGAACAAAAGTATCATTACACTGATAATCAGCAATTCCTTTCAGATCCAGTCCAAAATGGACATACAGGTTCAAGATTAAGGCTGTAAGTAGAGGTATCACGAACATAAAGGGATTAAGCTTCCCACTCAACAAAATTTAAGCACAACATGGTGCTACTGGAAGAGAAATGCGGAGGAGCACAGCCTGCCCCAATCCTGAAGGAGATACCAACCTTCTCTAAGGGTGGAAGAACCCTAAACTCAAAGGTAAGGAGGTTGGGAATGATTAGCTTGGGTTTAAGATTTAGTCTAACCGTAAAGCAATAAGCTGATCTTCTGGTGGGCGAATGGGAAATCTGTTCTTAAGACAATCCCCACAAAAGTCTCCAGAACAGTTTCTGGGAATGGCTGCAACCCTGAAACAAGTACTGTGGTTGTAAGGAGTCTACGTTGAAGGATCCCCCTTTCTGGGGGTGGGGGGGGTGGGGGAGATGTGTTTAATAAAAAAAAAATTTGAGCTCTTTACTTTCCCAGCCCCATAGCATAGTTAAAACACCTTGTACATAAAAATACTAAGCGAGTATAACGTGGAATAAAGTAGGCCCAAGTGCTGAGGGCAAGAGCTTGGTCAGGGAAGCATGCTTTTAAAAGAGGTGAGTTCAGGCCAAACCTGATGTCCTTTTGTGGATGCTATGTACTCATTCCAGAACTATAAATGCCAAGCCAAGTAAAGGTTTTCAGTTTGTGTCTGGGGCATACCTCTTTTTGAAAAAAAATCATGAGATGACAATCACCAGACAGTATGATTAACAGACCTGGGTAGACTCTTAAGGTAAAAGTGACAAAAGGTGACGGTGTGGTTGGGGAAGGTCGGCTCCCACTGGGGCTGCAGCAAGGACAAACCCATCTGGAGACAGCTTTGCAGGCTAGCCCAGCAAGCTGGTGGATCAGGTTACTTTGTGAGAGCAACTGAGTTCATTCCCTTACCATGAGAAGCATATTTCATTTTTCAGTAGGACGAAAGTTCCAGCAAGGATGATGCAAGCAAAACTGCACAAAGACTATCGGAAGATAGAAGAGGGAAGGTCTATCAACTGCCAGCAAGCCGGGACCTGGGGCTCTCCCACCCTTGCCATACTCTTCTAGGAAGGGGTTCAGCATATTCTCACTAAGCCCGAGGCCTGCCTAGGAGTCTTCAGGCTCCGAGTGTGCCAGAGAGCAGAGTGGCCACTGTCCATTCAAAGTAAGGGCTTTGGGGAGGGTTGAGGAGGAGAGGGGAAATCAAACTAATGATCTGTTTTTAAGCATATCCAGTCTTTCCCAGTTCATATTCTGAAAAAACCCAAAAAGCCTATTTCTGCAAGCTCTTACCACTGAGAGACTCCTGGTGACGGGCATTCGGCCCACCCTTAGAGGCCAGGCGGGCACAGCTGAGGCCAGTGCCACCAGCCCGCTGTCCTCCCAGATGACTGCTGCTCCAGGGAATGTGCGTGTGCAGGGAGGCAAGCCAGGGTGCACAAGAGACACCCCAGAAATCTGGGCTTTGGTTCAAATTATGATGGAGAGAAAATGCTGGGAGGCCTTCGTCCCTCCCTTTCCCCAGTATTTATTTCTCACTCTGCTCCTCCTAGGTAAGAAAAAGAACTGGTTTTTAAAATGTTCTTGCTTTTTAAACAGAAATGCTCTTCAAAGAGCCAATCTCACCTGTGACTGAACCCACATATTCAACACAGTCTTCTTAGAAGGTTATTTTTCATGCAGTCTGCTGTATTCTGCGCGTAGATGATAGAATCGATGGCAAAACGGACTGAAGGAACTAAAACCCCATGAATCCCCCTTCTGAGCAGCGCTCCTCGCCCCTCTGAGAGCACCTACCTGGTGTCTCCTGGCCAAGAAGGCTCCAAATCCCCAAATCCCTTTTAGAACTAGTCATCTGGTACCGTACTCACCGGGGGGGGGGGGGGGGGGGGAATCGCGGGGTGCTGGCAGCTATGCCCAAGTGTGTGGGGGCAGGCAGTGTCTGGTCCTGCCAAATTCAACTCCAAAATGAAGCCTCCTCTGCAAACCTCCCCAGTGGTCTCTCCCTCCCCGGATACCCAGAGCTCCCACTGTGCCTGGTAACCCACCTTGGGTTATCTTCTAATCATTTCTTGTGCATACATAGCGACTTCTCAAAGAGATGACCTCCCTTGTCAGTAGGGGCACTCTTACCCCTCTCTGTAGTCCCTGTGGGAGGCTGGTGATCATCCACCTTCTGGAACAAGATCTCTCTTCTAACAAGCCTGCCTTATTTGCATTCTGGGAAAAAGGAGGAATTCTTCTTGTCACTGAATTCTCAGTTTAGGAAGGATGCTGGCTTCAAGAGCAGAAGATACACACAGAGGGCCGCCGGTGACCACATATTCTTCAGAGTGAGCCACAACCTCAGGTATCTGAGTAGAGTGAAAAAGAACCAGGAAGAACCTCTTCTCGCTTGCTGCGCTGCCACAGAGGGTTGGCAAAGTATAAATACGGTGACTCTACCAGGCTGTTAAGACCTGATCAAGAGCTTGCCTCAATCAAGGGTGTTCTGGTCCTCAAGAAATGGGCTTTCAAGGATGTCTCATTCATTCCTAGGTAACTGATTAGTTTCTAGGCTCTGCTACTTCTAGAACCTACCACATAATCAACCACAAACGCCTCTTTGTGGTTAGCTCAGGCTTAATATTTCCATATACTGTGGTCTAGCCTGCAACACTAACTTCAAAAGCCAAAGAAACATTAGTCTTAGTCTCCAAAGGGGCTTAGGGTTATAGGCAAACAGGATGTACTTCTGAGTAGTCTGTAAACTCATCTAAGAAGATATACATACTATCAGGGTGCTACAAATATTTGGGTAGAGTCTCAGATCCACAGCAAACAGAAGAACTACATGGTTAAAATTACTAGTGGCAACAGACTGTAGTCTCTACCATTTCCCACTTAAAAGAAACTGGCCTGGAGCAGGAAATACACATAATAAGCCCAGAGCACCTTGTTGCACTAGAAAATGAGGACACTATTGAAGTCTACAAGACTTCATGTCTAAAGGACTTAGGAAACTACTTGCGGGCCCTCCATTGGGTTTGAATTCCTATGAGGATGGTAACTGCACTAAATTGAAATACATCAAAAATGCTTCCACCCAATAGTTTCTAGTGATATTTAAAAAAATATTGGAACTCATTGGTCACCTGTGGGAATTGCTAGGGAACTGACTCATTCTTTGAAAACTGAAGAAAGCAAGAAACAAGCAATTGCTCTGCCTTTCTTTTATGAAATATACCTGAATGAGCTAAGTGACTGAGGAGATATTTCTCTATATAGCCTGGGTGGCTCAGTTGGTTGAGCGTCTGACTCTTGCTTCTGGCTTAGATCATGTTCTCAGGGTCATGAGATCAAGCCTCAAGTCAGGCTCTGTGCTAAGCACAGAGTCGGCTTGAGATTCTCTCCCTTGGCACTCCCTTGGGGGCACATGCTCTCTCTCTCTCTCTCTCTCCCCCTCTCTAAAATAAATAGATAAATCTTTTTTTAAAAAAGTATTCTAGATAATACATGAAAAAGGAATGATTAAGCCCCTAATGAATTAATTTATCTAAGAAGTGATAACCAACAGCTGTTAAAATCACAAAAAAGAGAGGGGCGCCTGGGTGGCTCAGTCGTTAAGCGTCTGCCTTTGGCTCAGGTCATGATTCCAGGGTCCTGGGATCGAGCCCTGTGTCAGGCTCCCTGCTCAGTGAGAAGCCTGCTTCTCCCTCTCCCACTCGCCCTGCTTGTGTTCTCTCTCTCGCTGTCTCTCTCTGTCAAATAAATAAAATCTTTAAAAAAAAAAAATCACCAAAAAAGAACAAGCAGATACAACGTATCACCTGATACAGGTATAGACTCCAGTTAGAAGTAATTCTACCCCCCAAAAAGTGTTCTATCTGGAGACTTGGCAATGTCTGGAGGGATTCTGATTGTTCTGACTGCTGTCTATGTCTGTATACTACTAGCATCTTGTGTGGAGAGCCCAGAATCGCTGCTCAACTTCCTACCATGTATAAGACAGCCCCCCACAGCAAAGAATTATCTGGCCCTAAACATCAGTTGCCAAGGTTGAAAAATCCTGCTCTGGATTTAATACCCAATTTATAGGAAATCCAGGGGACAAAGGAACAAGTTAAATGACAACACAAGTTGAATCCGCAGAACTCAGACCGTAGGAAACTCTACAGAACAACCCCAATTTTTTTTTTTTTAAAGATTTTATTTATTCATTCATGAGAGACAGAGGGATAGAGAGAGAGAAGCAGAGGGAGAAGCAGGCTCCCAAGGAGCAGGGAGCCCGATGAGGGCGCCTGGGTGGCTCAGATGGTTAAGCATCTGCCTTCAACCCAAATTCTTATACAGCAGCAGCGGCGAGAGAAAAATGACAGACCGGACAGTTAAGTATGGAAGGGAGTCAACAGACTGAAAGAGACATAAGGGATAGACCACGGCTCAGGTCATGCTCTCAGGGGTAAGGGCTCAAGCCCCGTGTTGGGCTCTGCGCTCAGCGTGGAGTCCGCTTAAGATTCTTTCTCCCTCTCCCTCTGTCCCTCCCACTCGTGCGCACGCATGCTCTCTTTCTCTCAAATAAATAAATCTTAAAAAATAAAAAAACCCTACAAGCACCTGGGGAAAAGTACACACTGATGAATTACTAAGGAATTATTTTCCCCCAGTTCTGAGATATAACTGACTTCCATATTGTTGTGTAAGTTTAAAGTATACAACATATTTTTGATATATACTGCAAAATAATAATGAAAAATAAACTTACCACAGTAAGTTAACATCCATCACCTCACACAGCTGTAATTTTTTCCCCTTGTCAGGAGAACTTTTAAGATCTAAGCAATTTATCACAAAATTTAAGGTGTGTTATTGATACTGTGTGTCTTTTTAAAAAGACTTTATTTATTTGGGAGACAGAGCGCGTGCACACACGAGTGAGGATGAGGGGGTGTTGTGGAGGGGCAAGGGAGGGGGAGAGACAGACTCCCCACCAGCAGGGAGCCCAGCACCCTGGGATCACAACCTGAGCCAAAGGCAGGTGGTTAACCAACTGAGCCACCCAGGCACCCCTGTGACCGTTTGTTTTCTTTTTAAGTATATATACTTCTTGTCTTTTTGAGCTACATACTGAAATATATAACGAAGAAATTATACAATATCTAGGGATATCCAGAATCCCCATTACTTGGGGGTGGAAGGTGGTGGGAGAAGTACAGAGGCAACACACCTGGCCAGGATTTACTGATCGTCGGGTGAAAGGTGACAGAGGTTTATTGTTTTATTCTTTGCAATGTATATTGAAATGTTCCAAATAAAAAATTTAAAGTTAGAAAAAAAAACCTAAAACAATGGCAAAATGTACCAGACCAACTGCAGCAGATGTGGAACATGCTCTTTGATGAACAAAAATATGGCCCATGACACGGAGCTCCAGGTGATGCTGGGCTCCCAGAAGGCCACCAGGAAATCCAGGCTAAGTCTAGACTCACTTAAGTTTCATTTCCCTCTTGAACACGAGTTAAATTTGACCTTCCGCAGGACTAAGAGTTAAACAGTGCTTAAACCTGATGCTTAAACAGCGTGATAAAGCACAGCAGGCCCAATTTACTTTGTCTTATGGTGCATGCCTGGTTGAGGTTGGGGGGGGTGTGCATGGGGTGGGGAAAGGGGTCAGCACCCTCCTGACCCCTAAAGGCAATTAACTTATACTTCCAAGCAGGAGGTGCCATTATCTTTAACTCAGCAGGCATAACTGTACATAATTAGAGGTCATAATTACGGTTCTCTTTTTAAAACGTGACCATAGTATCCAAACTGACCTCTTGCAGCCCTGCTGCCTACACGCTGGGAAGCACATACAAGGCGGGTAGAGGCCCTACCCGTTGTCACGGTGATGGGCAGCCAGAGTCCCCAGGCAGTTTGCCAGGTCAGGCATCCATGCTCATTCCCTGTTGAACTCCGATCTGTTTGGGGTTTACTAATTATCATTTTTCACTGAGAAACGTTTTATTTCTTTAAGTAGACACGGACTAGCCAGAGCTTTCACACTGTCTCTTTGACCACGGCAAAGAGGCAAAAGCAACCACTCAAACGAAAATGCTAGGAATGACGCGCATCTACTGTCTAATTAGCCATGTAATGACAAAGTGGAAAAGATCAATTCCGGATCATTTTTTCACTTGGGTGTTTTGTAAAGTTGCTGCAGAGAGACTCGACTCTACTTTAAACATTTGGATTTATTGTTATTTTATTACACCTCCTAACTGGCCTCACCTAGCAATATTTCTAGCTTAGATAGCTCGAATCATTATACATTAACAAATCGTCTTGCGGGGAAATAAAACCCACCGAGACTGCTTTCAGTTCTCGGTGCTGAATAATAGAATTCTTGAGCTAAAAGAGACCCTTGGAAATCATCCTACAGATGAAAGGCCTGAGGCAGGTCCAGAAAGAGAGGAAACAGAAGCAATGGCAGAAAATCACGGGGTGAGGAACTCACAGGAACATTTTATGACCAACTTGTGGTTGGCGCCTTACTTGGTGGCCACGTTAATTTCAGTTCCTGCTTCCAACACAAAGCCCAAGCAGCTAATCTGTGTCTCTCATACTCCTCAGGAGCATAGCTTCTTCACTTTTCACCAGGAGTCATTAAATAACCCTGACAAACACCAAGTTCCTTCCAACAGTATTTTCAATCCCCAGCCAATGCTTGAAAATTGGAAAGAGGGATGGTACAGCACCAGCTAATCTTTTCCTGGCAGTAAAAAGGGATCGAAAATTCCAAAGTTTGATAAAAGTAGTTTCAAATGGGTAAGACAGTGTCAAGTCACAACATTTACACAGCCGAGTGACAATTCTTGCTTGGAGGCATGAGCTTCACATAAATGGCCCTGAGAAAGAGTGTTGTTTTGTTTTGTTTTTTTAAACCAATGTAGTTTTCTTGAATTGAACAGCCTGGGAGTGAATTATGGTTCTCTATATTTGTAAAAGCTCCTCTATTCAGAAAAGAAAAACTTAACGACTATTCAGAGGTGTCCAAAACTAGAGTTAAATAAAAGAATAATTGCCTTACTGCTTTTATAGCATGTCACTAGGAAGAAATACTACTTTACTACTTTATTTTCTTTTGGTTCAGTAAGAGGAGTCAAAGGAACAAGTCTAAATACATCACAACAAAGGTATTTAATTGAGACCAGTTCATTTGCATCTCAATGTAAAGTCACTGCATGATATACCAATGCAAATGCATTGATAAAAGTTCATTCTACCACTGTAATGAGTAAGGGGGAATGTTTCAGTGGTAAATTCTTCAAGTTTACATTATTTCTTGAAACACTGCATGCAGCTCCTTGGCTCAGAAACTCGAATTCCGTGCTTCACAGGGATTTTGCAAAATACTTGCCCTTATGTCACGGATCCAGAACTGTGGCTTGACACAGCACCTAGCAGAGCCTTGTCACTCAAATACCCTAGTCACATAAAATGGCTCGGTTCCTAGAGCTTTGCTTCCCCCTCAGTACATCAGCCTCCACCATATTTATCCCCAAGTGTTATTTGCTACATTAATTTATATAACAAGCCACAAATGAAATACCCTCAGTTCCTAAATTTTGGTTCTGAACCGCTCACTTCATTTAGCTGTGCACTTGCCACGGCCCCAGCACCTGGTGATGGAAAGGGTTAAAAAGAGGGGTGCTGTGAGCTCAGCCCCTTCCCGTGGTGGTTCATCAGACTGAGCATGTTTAAAAGCAAAACATTCCTTCCACATCACAAAACGCTGGCATCTGCTGAGTGGCCAATTCGGCTTACTCCGTTTTGTTTCATTATATTCTCCAAAGAAACCATACAGTTTGGACCACAGAACACAATTAAGTTTTGCATATCTTCACACTCTCTAGTTGCCTATTTTCTCCATCTAAGCACTTTGCAAAAAGCCAAAACCCCAAACAGAACAGCTAATGAATCCAAAGCGGGCTTAATTTTATTGATTCCATTTCACATAAAATTGTTAATTCATCTGATTCTTTCCTTTATTTCATTACCTTTCATCTGGAATATCCCATGTCCCACCCAGTCAGCTGATAGCATTCTGCACGTATCTCTCTCTGCAGTATTCAGTGCTGGAAGGATGAGAATCCAAACTTGAAGCAAGTCTGGAGATTAAGCTTCCCGAGTAAATTCATTTTTATCACAATCTTCAACGTTCCAAAGTGGCCAAGTCATCTTGGTCATGTTTATTAACTAAAGGTAATAGGAAAGATCCCAATCAGAGCTTCGGTGTATGCAACCGCACAAACCAATTCTCTCTCGGTGAACGCAGACAGACGGTTCGGAGCTCCAGCCACTGAATCTCATTTAGTGCCCTGGGACCTGATCAGCAACACCTTGGCTTCTGGATGACCACCGGAACCCAAGCAGTTTGTGAGGAAGGAAAGAGCTGCTCACACTGAACCCTGAACAAGAACCATCCAGAGGAGGGGGAGTCCCTAGGAAGGTTGAATGCAGAAAGTGCAGGCAAACACTGGTATTCTGTGACATTCCCAGAAAGGTCCATAGCTTTTATCCAGCTCCCTCTGGGGTGGATTATACAGAATAGGGTAAGAATCACAGGCTTTACACTCCCCCATCAGAGATGGAAGTCTCACCCCATAGTGCATCATTAGGACAGGACTAAAAGCTCTCCCCTTCCTCAAAGAAAAAAATTTGATTCTTTGGTTTGAAATAATTTTGAAGCTTTTGCAATGCTAAGAAAAATGCTTGTTTGTTAAGAACTGAATGTATGTATCCCCCTGCCCCAAGATTTCTATGTTGAAGCCCTAACCCGCATGTAATGGTATTTGGAGATGTGGCCTTTGTGAAAGAATAAGGGTTAGATTAGGGCATGAAAGTGGAGGCCCCACGATGGGATTAGTGGTCCTAGAAGAAAAGGGAGAGAGTGAAGAAAAACCGTCCCATGCCCCTATGCCCAAGAGCACAGGGGAAAGGCCACAGGAGGATTCAGTGAGGGGTGGCCCTCTGCAGACCAGGAAGCGAGCTCTTACTAGAAACCAAACCCCACTGGACCCCACAGTTGCAGTGACAGCAGCCTCTCTGGTGGTTAGTTCTATAGGATTCTGGAAATCATTTCTGAAAGGCCAGCCTGGCTTCTCCTCTTCCGGTTCTTCCAACAATTTTTAAGTCCTTAATTCCCTGTATGACCTCCCTTTCTCTTTTAACCACTTAGAACACTTGCCACCCCCTGCCCTGTATCCCAGACCACAGAACCAGGACATCACTGAAGAGAACCGAGGGAGCTGTCTGCCTCCCATGGCGGGGGGGTGGGGGGGACAGTTGGTTTAATGAGAACCAGCCAGAAGCAGTTACATTCTGTAGCTCTGTTTTTAAAGAGAGAAACCAGGAAGCTCATATCTATTTAACTGATACAATTTCAGGGCACCTGGCTGGCTCAGTTGGTAGAGTGTGTGACTACTGATCTCAGGGTTTAGAGTTCGAGTCCCATGTTGGGTGTGGAGATTACTTATAAAATAAAATCTTTAATTGACACAATTTTAGAAAGATATTCAAAGATGGAGCAGGCTTCTATGTTTTATGGAGCTGGCGGGAGGAGGATCTCCTCAGTCCCTTTCTGCCTGAGCGTCTAAGTGCGTCCTGGGTGAGGCAGCCAGCTCCTGTGTACCCAGCTAAGCCGTGCACTGTCTTCCACAGAGAGGCATGTCTCCTTTTACAGTGCTTCGCAGTTACTGCTGCTTTTTTTTTTTTTTTAACAAATTGAAGGTCTGTGGCAACCCTGAGTTAAGCAGTTTACCAGTGCCATTTTCCCAACAGCATTTGGTCACTTTGTGTTTTTGTGTCACATTCTGGTCATTCTCTCAATATTTCAAACTTTTTCATCATTATTCTATTTGCCATGGTGATCTCTGATCAGTGATGATGACTCGCTAAAAGCTCAGAGGATGGTTAGCATTTTTAGCAATGAAGTATTTTTAAATTAAGGTGTATACGTTGTTTTTCTTAAGACATAATGCTTTTGCATACTTAACAGACTACAGTAGAGTGTAAATGTGCAAATGTGCAGCATATGCATTGGGAAACCCCAAAATTCATTTGAGTCACTTTGCTGAAATACTGGATTGCATGGTCTGGAACGTTTGGAACCTGCAGTTATCTCTGAGGTGTAGCTGTGCACAGGAAGAGTAGGAAAGAGTCAGAGGAGATCCAAGGAATGTGACCATACACCCGGGACTCCATCGCTCCCCTTCTTCCACACAGCATGGCCTAGGGATAACCTTTTTCCTTTCTTTTTCTCTTTTCTTTTCTTTCTTCTTCCTTTTTTGGTGGTTTCCTCTGTATTGATGTGTCTCTTACCTTCCCTCCCACAATTTCAGTCCTTTCCATCTACTCCTCCAAAAAGAAGGGAATGTTGGGGTTCTGAGCCCCTGGGGCAATGAACAGAAAGCAAAACAACCACTGGATGTGACAGAAACTGACAATCAAGAAGTCTAAGGCGGAGCGGCGCCTGGGTGGCTCAGTTGGGTAAGTGTCCGACACTTGATTTTGGCTCAGGTCGTGAGATCGAGCCCCACATTGGGTTCCATGCTGGGTGTGGAGCCTGGTTGGGTTTCTCTCTCTCCCTCTGCCCCTCCCCACCCAAAAAAAAAAAAGAAAGAAAGAAAAAGGAGAAGTCTAAAGCAGAGTGGGAAAGGTAAGAACGAGGAGAAAGGAGAGATACTAGAGGCCACCTCCCCCATTCACCCTCCTGCTAAGAGGGGCTGGAGGAGAGTCTCAAACATGAGGAAGTACAGGTCCTGAAGAAGGGACATGGTGGTTGAGCCTGAAGGAGGAGTAGGTCAAGGAAGGGGACCTCTCCCCCAATCTCAGGGGCAGCAACTTCATAGACTGAAGACACTTTCATCCCTGTAGACGATGCAGAGAAAGAAGTCGTCTTCGCAGTGTTCCTGGTATAGCTGACCCACTGTGGCACTGGGAGGCGGAATGACATTGTTGACAAAGAAAAACAAGGCATCCTCAGCTTGCAGATGAATTTACTTCCAGATCAAGAAGTAGAACTGACCAACTGTGAGGTCAGAAGGCACCAGATAATTCTTTTTGTCCAGGTCTCTCTGAGCTTTGGGAGCTTTCCTTCCACACAGCAACCTTAGCACTGAGTTCTGACACTTTTGCAGCTGTCGTTAAATTCTGTTAAAAGCACTATTTCTTACTCCTCTCAAATAAAGCCCTGAGATTGCCCTTGTTCTCAGAGCCAGGCCACTCAATGGTGTGTATAATTATACTAGAAATGAGAGCAGTGTGCACCAGATTTCTCTCTTTGCCTTTGCCGCTAGGGAACTCGGGAGCTGGGTTTTCAATCAATTGCTGTCATTCTCTCAGCCTGTACCCCTGAAGAGCGCCCTTCTCTCCCTTTCCTTCCCACAGAGCTATTAAAAAAAAAATCCTACATTAAGCACTGTTGACACTGTCGTTTCTTGCAATTTTATCATTTTGGGTCACTTTTCTTCTTTTTTTGGAGATAGATGAGGTATATACAGATAAATAAAACCTACGTTTTGGGTAAGCCACTGGTCTGACGATATGACCCTTCCTGCTCAACCTAAGTGGAGAATACTGAAGAAGAAGGAGTAAGGCCTTTTCCTTTTGTTGTAGATGAGACAGGAAGACTGCCACCCAGAGGAAATTTGACAACTGTGTTTTTAGGGAAAAAAAAAAACAACATGCAATTCCAAAAACTGTGGTGTAATTGCTCATGGCATATAATAATTTAGTAAGCTACTGCTTCTTCTAAATTTTATACTTGCTTTGGCAGTATCAAGCACAATCAGACTATCACTATGCTTTGTTACTCGTGGGTCTTTCCTCTATGATCGTTCTCACGGATCCCTGAAGATTGAAAAAACTTGTCTCCTGGGGCAACGCGCAAGCAAAAAAGTTATCACAACATTCTCGAAGAAGTTAGAAAACCCCCACAGATTAATAAATAAATCAGTGTATGCTCTCAACGTTGATGATGTATCTTCTTTTTACTATCTACCAACTGGTCTCAGGCAGGTTATTTAGCACAAAGGGCTTGTGTGTCCTTATCTATTAAATGAGGGAATTTCCTTATCTGTAAAATAAGGAGGTTGGACTGAAATTCTAAAACAGATTCTATCACCTATGAAGCACGCTCAAGTCCTGCTCGCTTCATCCAGTGTGGAGAAAGGAAGGGGTCTGTCACTGGAAGGCTCTACCGGAGAGCCAAGCCCCGGGCCTTGTACACCCCGCACCCGCAGGTTGTGCCTTCCCGGCGGGACAGGAAAGGCCACCCGCCCGTGCTGGGCCTTCTCGGTTAGTTTAATCTCCTCACATCTATTTGCTCTGCTGCCCCGGGCAACTCCATAGCAAACAAAGGCCTGGCCCATGCCGCCCGTTGCAGTGGCTCCAAATTGGGAACCTGCCTATTTTGTTTGCTCTGGGGCAGAAGGAGGGAGCAAAGAGCAGCTTTTGTAAATCAAGTTGGTTATATTCTTCACTCAATTAGGGCCAAGAAAAGATGGAGGGATGCAAAGGACCCTTCCCAGAGCAGACACTTCATGCTGACCCACCTCTCAGAAGTGCCCTTTCACTGGATTTGCCCCCCCCCATGTGATTCAACTTCGATGGGAACTAACCATATTTTCTGTATTTTGTTAGACTGTTTTCCTCCAGCCTAGTGGGGAGCAGGTAACGTGAATGCCTTCCATCTAAGCAGAGTATTTTCTTTAAAGGAAAAAAAAAAAAAACACAGGCTCCCTCGGAGTAACACAATTCCATTTTCTGATCCATATCAGAGGCCCAGACGCTGCCTCTGACTGTAAACTGCTTATCAGGTAAGGTGAGGCAAAGCCAGGCCCTTTAAAAAAGCAAGAGAATTAAAAGAATTTGCTTTCAGATGGTTAACAAGGGAACATACATGAGAACAGCAGCGTAATTCTATGGAAAATTATTTTGCAAGGCGTCTAAACCAGATAAAAACAGGATTGGTCGGTTAATTATGTAATTAAACTGCAGTCAGCAACGGAAAGGGTCTTCTGTCTTTCAAAATCCAAACTAGTTATTCAAGCTTTCACTGGGTACAGTTTAGAGAGTCTATTTGGGGAAGACGCCCAATTTTTCTTGTCTGGATTAGAGTTAAAAAAAAAAAAAAGTGCTGCTTTGCAAATCTGGCTTCTAGTCTTGAGGATAAAACAATCACAACCCCTCCTCCTTCCTCAAATACCTTTTGCTTCATTTCTTCAGAGGTAGGAGAATAAATAGAGGGTGTTATGTTTTGCCTTTTTTTTTTTGGCAGAAAGCCAAAGTAATATCCCAGCAAGATATCTGACTTCTTTACAGAAACACATACTGTTTCATGTTTGATTTTGATTTTCAAAAGCAGAACAATTTTCACATCTATTATATAAAAGGCTTCCACTATTTAAAATGTCGTTTCTAAATTAATTTTATACCCCCCAAGGCAGAAGGCATCTGACCAGACTGAATTCTAGCCATTCAATAAGGTGAGAAAAGTTCAGGGACGGGAACTTAGTGAAAAAGACAGTAAAGGGGCGCCTGGGTGGCTCAGTCGTTAAGCGTCTGTCTTCGGCTCAGGTCATGATCTTGGGGTCCTGGGAATCGAGCCCCACATCAGGCTCCCTGCTCAGTGGGAAGCCTGCTTCTCCCTCTCGCACTCCCCCTGCTTGTGTTCCCTCTCTCGCCGTGTCTCTGTCATATAAATAAAATCTTTAAAAAAAAAAAAAAAAGTAAAAACTTTCAGTCTAGAAGTAAAGGTCAGTTGCCTCTGGAAGCTTGGTTTTGGTTTTTCCTAGGACATGTCGCCGGTTGTTTATCCCTGCCTGTCCAAATACAGAAGGAAAATGGCTTCTCTGTGCAGTTGCTGTTGTACGGGAGTCAAGAGAATTTGCTAGACCAAGAGACCTATAGTGAGTGACATTCGATACGTGTGTCTGGTGGCTGGTGGCGACACAGCTGAAAAATCTGATGACTGGCTGTGTTAAAATTTTAACAGCTGGACAGATGCGGACAGAATCATAAAATGGCTCCTCATATCTAAAACTCTTTATTTCACCTCGAACGTGGACCAGGTACTTCTTAATAAAGTAACCTCAGTCCCTTAGGATAAGGTTTACGAACTTGCTGAGAATCGCTAGAGGTGTGCTCACCTGTTTTGATCAAAAGTCAGAAATAGGGCATTTTTGCCAATGAGCAGAGGTCAGGCGAGCAGCCCACATGCCTTACTGGGCTGGGCCACTGGCAGGCGGTGTGGCTCAGATCACCAGGGGTGCCTCCATTGACAGGAAAGTTATTATTACCAGGCTCGTGCAAAAGACTCCGTGTGGACAGACACACCAGCAGAGTTTGTAAGCAGGGTGCGGCTGTGTGTGTGTGTGATAGGGTAGGGAGCAATAACAGTGGAGTAATAAAAGACATTATGCCCTGATTAGGTATCAAGTTTCCATCATCCCTGCTGGATAAAAACCGAAAATAAAATTGTGTGTGTGTGTTAAAAAAAAAAAAATTTTTTTTAAACCCAAATTTTACCCCAAACAGAATAACCTGCAAAAGATGGGTCAAGGTGGGAAACATGTTGGCGGGTAAGGAGTTTCCAACACAATCAGATGAGAGTGCACGCAGGCCACTAACTCACACCCTCAACCTCTGGCCCGAGCTCTCTCCCTGCTCAAACCCTGTCCACGTGGCACCAGCCTCAAGAGCCCTGTGCCTTCTAAGCCTCTACCAGCTCTTTGCCTTCCTAGAAGACCTGACCCAACCTTCCCATCTGGCATTCAAATCGAAATGGTTGGCCACTCTCCTTGCAGCAGCCCTGCCCCACCAGCCAGCTTCGGCTCCCCTCGTGGGCGTTTTATTTCATGTCATTACCAGCCTGGAGTCCCATCCCCATCCTTTCTTCCTAAGGAAACCACACCCACCCCACTTAATGAAAACCCACCTTCCACACACTGTTCCCTGTTGTGTGGAACGGTCACTACACCTTGTGTGATGATCTTACCCTGTGACCAGGCCAGACACTTCTTGCAGGTAAAGAATGAATTCACATCTTGCCATTCTTTGCATCTACCCTTCTCCAGCTCAGACCTGCGCTGCCCTGATTTTAAAAGAATACCTCAATTTAGCTTTAAAAGGCCCTAAGAAATGGGATGCATTTCCTGGAAACTGCTCAAAAGAGGAGTGGGTGTCTTAAGAAAAGGGCAGGAGTGTAAGATCTCAAAATGGTTTTGTGCAGTCTGCCTCCCAAACCCTCAATGGTTGATGAGAAGGGCACAAAAAAAAAAAAAAAAAAAAAAAAATCAGAGTTCTGGAGCCAGATGCATCTGGGTTCTAATTCACCATTCAGTTGCTGTGTGACTGGGTAAGTCGCTTTACCTCCCTGAGCCTCAATTTCCTTTCCAAAGCCAGGCACCCTAGTTCATAAGATGGTTATTAATAAATGAAACCAAAAAGGTAAAATAAAAAAATATATTAAAAAAAATTTTTTTTGGCTAATTGCTTTAGAAACATTGGCTTCCCACTCTGACCCATCAGTCCCAACAAACTACCAATGGAAATGTATAAAGTCCAGCCCAATAAACTTTGAAGTGGCCTGTGTCCCCTCCCCTCTGCAGCACCCTCCGGCGTGCTGAACCTGCAGCATTGCTGCTGGGCCTGGCTCACTATGCTGGTGGCTCCCCAAGGTGCGGAGGTACTCAGGCAAAATGAACCTAACATCTGTATTCTATTTGCTAATGAGCAATCATCATTTGTACCTTTCTCCAGCCTGGGATTCAGCTGCTTGGAATACTAATGCCATTAGAAACTGGAGTGTTTTTTGAAAAACACATTAATTTAGCAAAACCCTGTTTAACTCATTGGCATTTGTATGGTTCCCGGGATTCCTTGGCAATACATGGCTGGTTACGAAGCTCTGGAGTCCCCTCCACCCCAGTATATTTTGGTGCTTGAGTGGGGACTGGGAGCCAGACTTGCTTTGCCTTATTGTCCTTTTTCTTAAAAACCTAATTCGGCGGGGGGGGGGGGGGGGGGGGGGCCTGGGTGGCTCAGTCGGTTAAGCATCTGCCTTTGGCTCGGGTCATGATCCCAGGGTCCTGGGATGGAGCCCCGCACTGGGCTCCCTGCTCAGCCAGGAGCCTGCTTCTCCCTCTCCCTCTGCTGCTCCCCCTGCTTGTGCTCTCTCTCCGACAAGTAAATAAAATCTAAAAAACGAAACAAAAACCTTAATTTTTAATCACGTGACCAATGCAAGACTACAGTCGCTTATTTTAAAAAGTAGCCATTACCAAAAAAGGCTGCCCAATCCTATTGCCCTGCCCTTCTCAGGAGGTAACCTTCTCTGCAAGAGTGGTATCGGTCCAGAGCTTTTTCTCTCAGACAAGCAGACAAGAACTTGGATCTTTGAAACTATTTATAGTGTTTTTGTCTTACATAATTGGAGACAAATGTATACATTGCTTTGCAACTTGTTTTGTTCATTCAGCATTAAATCTTCGCCTCTATTCATCTGGGGTACAGATGGATGGAGCTCATCCCTGGGCATCTGTTTACAGTGTTTTCAATTTTGGGCTTTTACAAAGAAAGCTCCAGCAAGCATGAGTGGGACTGCTCTGCCAGGATGCATCTCAGAGAAACTTTCTGGGCCTTGCTTTCCTTGTCTGCAAAGCGAGAGGGTCTGAACAGTCCACTGGGACTGTACTTCCATTCAACATTTTGTGTCACTAGGGCCATCATGAGAAGGCTCCGTCTCCACACACAGGCTCTTTTCCCAGTCCACCCCCAGTTTAGACTTTAGACTCTCCCTGTGCTTCCAAGGTCTTCCAGAATCCGAGCTCATTTATACCTACTTCCTGTTTTTGTCCAAGACATCTAGTTATTCCAGATCTTACATCTTTGTGAACTCCTTCCTCCTCCTACGAAATTCCTGCCTCCCTTAATACTTGACAGGCATCCTCAGAGATGCTCAGAGCTTCTAACTTATGAGTGTGTGTGCATTCGTGTGAATGGCAGCCCCATGAGGGAGAGGCCTTGTCTGTTTGCTCATCACCATACCCTAGGAGCCGAGAGCATGCGGCACACAGTGGGCTCTCCTCAAATACCCCGTGAATGGATGACTGACAGCCAGGCCACGGACTAGGAGTGTAGCCTGGGTAAGCAGATGCTCTGTGCCTCAGTTTCCTCAAATGGAAAATGTGATAACGGCACCTCCCTCCCTTACGGGGTTGCCGTGCAGATCAAACAAGGTAATACACGCAAAGCCCTCAGAGTAACGCCTGGTACATTGAAACGGTCCGTTACCGTTAGCTGCTATGACAGTCATCTTTATAACCTGTGTATGTGCAATATCCCACTGACTCAATGGGGTGGTGTATTCAGGGGTGCCCGACACTGCTGGGGTGCAGCGCTGAGATATCCCTGAGACAGCTATGTCAGAAACCGTAAGCAGTCTAACGCAGGGTCCTCTCCGTCCACGGTACTAATAATCAGCGTGCAGCTGATTATCCTTCTTTATCGTACTAATGTCTGACTCCGTATGGAGAACCACCTCCGAGCGAATTTCTGTTTGTTCTGGCCTGTCACCTATGTTTGTACAAGTTACGCTTTCTCCCGAGTTTCAAAGTCCCGTCTTCCTCCTTTGCCATCGCCCCATTTTTCTCCTTCTTCGCCCAGATCCCAGAGGCTCTCCCCAGAGAAGCCAAGTGCCCTGCACGCATTTGGGGCCTCCCTTGGTTCCAATTCAGATTCCGGGGAGTGGCAGAGAGGTGTGCAACAGGCTCTGGACCAGCTCCTGCACCTACCATTAGTGTGCTCTCAGTCCAGATGCTTCACCCCTCTTTGCGTCAGCTTCCTGACGCATGAACGGCTGCAGTCAGGATTAAACGAGCTGATGTGTGTTGAGCAAGGAGGAGAGAACCTGGCGATCACTAAGTGCTGATCATTGTTATCAGACCAAAATGATGCCACCACAGCACATTACCTTAAGGACCTGCAATTCAACCTACGTTTTCAGGTGGTCTGATGGATTCCTCTGGGCTGTGTACACACACAACCCTTGCCACGCTCCCTACCCCACACTTTGCCGGATCACGAATGTGTATTTATGGGCTGGACAATCAGGAGGGATGCAGCCGTGGCGAAGTGACTGATCTGGATCTAAATGGTACTCCTGACCTTGGCTGGCCCTCTAAGAACTCTCTGGAGCTAACCTGCCCAGGCAACTGAAAAGAAGAGGAACTGCCCTCCACTGTATCCAAGCCCATACTCTGAAAGACAGAACCCGCCTCACCTGAGGCTCCACCACCACAGGAGGACAGCCTCTACAAACACCCAAAAGCAAAGATTAGCTTTAGGGTCGATGGTTCTACTGGAAGAGCTGTTCAGTCAAGATCTAACCAGATCATACAAGAACGGAAAAATAACCAAGGGGAGGCAACCCTGAGGGCAAAGAGAGACACAGAAATTAATTATGGGCTCTACGGAGGTGTTCAAACCCTGAAGCTTATGGAGTTGGGCCAGTGGCTGAAAGTGAGCTCAGAGAGGCATTAAAAACAATCTTTTTTTACACCAATGAGGAGCACATGCAAAAGGTACAAAACTCTCAAATGAAGGTAGAAGCTTCTGTGTGTGTAATACAAACCCCAGGATGGCCATCAGGGCCACTCGGAATTATTGCTAAGAAAAAAAAATGAGCATGCCTTTTACTATTTGACAATAAATACAGTGCTAACAATGATCATTTTGTTGTAACCACAGTTCTATTCTAGAAAGTGTCTTACGACAGCTTTCTCCCTTTCTCTGGGATGGTGTTCTATTGCTATGACAACCAGTAACATTTTGCACACCGCAGAGCACTATATCATGTATCACCATGGCAGAAAAGGAAATGCCATACTGTACTTAAAAGCCACCTTCTTTTCTCTCTCACTCTCTTTTAAAGGCTGTTATCACTACCCATGCATTATTCACCACACCATATTATATATAACCTTTGGTTACAGTCAGGCTCGTGATATATGTAGCGAAAGCCAGGAAGCCTTGCAAATCCCTTAACATCTTATAACAAATAAATGATAATGGAATTGCATGATTCTGGTTTTTCTTCAATGCAGTTATAAAGAACTTGCTTTTACCAACTTCCTCATTGGATCAAGAGCCTTTGTCAGACTTTTACAAATGTTTCTCTCATACAGCAAGAACTCTCTTAGCCACATTGTTGGGAAATACAGTATTCCCTTTAAGACCATTTTCCAGGACGTGAAGCAGTACCTCTTGAAATATTTATTTTCTTTTCAAGTATTTTAATAAATTTTAAAAATCGTATATACTTCCCCGTCTATATAATCTTTGCTTTAGGATTTAGCTGTCACCATGGAAACTCATCACTGGGCATTGCTGTAACACATGATGGTTTCCAGGGCTAATGTCACTTATGGAATGGCCGGCTGGGGGAGATGGGAGCTCTAGCCAGCCAAAGGTGAGGATCCACAGGCCCATGTTAACGCGTGGCATTATATGAAGATCATGCACAATCCCATAGACTTGCAAGGTCTTTGGTCTCTCATGGAAAGACATCTCCAGTATGTAAGATTTAGAAAATGTAAAATCCATTCTATTGACAGCCAGAGGTTAATGGATACAGACCTCTGTGAGTGGACAGAAGACTCTGGTAATGTTTGCCTTGAATCTAGGGCATGTGGGCCAAGGGATACCTGCTTCTTTAGGTTGTGGCCACATTTACAAAGTGACTCAAAAAAGGCAGGCTCGGCCCAGCAGGCAGGGGCACACATACTTAACCGATTGTAGGTCAATACCCACTGGTCATGATGAAATCCTAGCAAGCTGAGAAGGCCAGCCCTCCTCCACGCCCCAAAACTCACTTAGGAAGGCAATGCCCCAAAGTATCTGAAGTAACCCCCAAAACAATTAATTGTTGTTCAGTCAAAAATAAGCATCCCTTCCTTCCTTTTTTCTTTTTAAGACAATGTAGGCGACTGTTTATTTTTATAACTTGTTACTTGGGGGCAAAAGTTCTGATGAAAATATGTGAACAATGGAATGCACCCTTCGTGTTTCTGCAGGGTAAGAAAATATCTGGGCTCAAATTTTTAGAAATGTGAACCAGAGAGCCAGATTTGGCCTGACATTTCCAGTAATTGGAGTGATTGTAATGGTTCTGATCCAGGCCCGCATTCTGAATTCAACCTCTGGCCACTGCGTACTAGTTCTTCTCTGAGAGGGAGAAAGATGGGGGAGCTGGTCAAAAAGGAAGCTGGTGAGCCTGTGGGGGGTGGTCCTGATGTCAAGCCTCCAATGGAGAAAGCACTGGGTGAGAGAGATGTACAGACCATCGACGGTGATGCCACGGCCGGACCCCCACTGTCTTCCATCTACTGGAGTCCACCGCGAAGGCAGTCATAAAGATGAAGGGTGGGTGTCTTGGGAGGTGTCAAGGCACAAGTAGCTGATGGCTCCCCAGCACTTTACGTAGGGCTTGTCTGTCCACCTTTGAGAACTTCTTCAGGGTAAGGAAGATTTAGAGAGTCTGAGGGCTGAACTGTACTCCCAGGCAGCCTCCGGATACCTCAAATTGCTCAGACTTTCTCAAAGCTGCCAAAAGCACCTGCTAGGTCCCTTCAAGGAGCACCTGACAGGGATTTGTGCCAATTCTCCCACTGGACAGTCAAGGGCAGAAGGGGGGCATTAGTGGGTGCTGGTGAATAGAAGTGTCCAAAGATCCCTGATATTTCAAAGGTTCTGGAGGGCAGAGGGGAGAGGTGTCCTTATTTCCCCTGGACAATTTGAGTGAGCACCTTTTAACCCAAGGAAGATTTAGAATAAAGCACAGAAATGTTTTAAATAAGAAATCAATGCAGGTCTAGTATTTTAAATATTTGTTATAATTAAGAAAATTGGCCTATAAGAATAGCAGACAAACCATGAAACAACTAAAATGTGGAATTAAATAACCAATTTACATTTTAATTTTAAATCGAAATCTCACTAAGGCCATATACAGTGTAAGAAAAGTTAGAAGACCATAAGGTGTAACATACTTTCAGCTTAATTAGATTTATAAGAATTGCTTAAGTGCTCTGGGAGGCTTGTTTGTTGAGTCAGGCAATTGAGTCCTTATATGTTCGATTTCCTTTACAAATGCAGTTTAAAATGTTTAAAGGAGTTTAATTAACTAAGTTTGCAAATCAGACCAAACACTAATAAAAGGCCCCCTTAAAAGCAACTGTTAAAAACTGCTAGGTTTATAAATAAAATAGTGGGATCTCTGAACAGCTCTTAAAAGTCTAAGGAAGGTAAGGCTTTAGATTTTGTATCTTTAATAAAGAATTTAAAAAGTAAATAACCTTTTCTGCTCAAAATGCTTTGAAACTCCACCCTGCCTATAAGACATTATCTTTTTTTATTATCCAGTCTTCAGTAAGAATTTCCTGATGCTCTTACTATGTGTCAGGTATTGCACTAGGGCACAAGTGGGTACATCCTGGCTCTTAAATCATCTGGTTGAGGAGGTAAAAATGTGTTGACAAATAAGAAAACAGCTGACAACTAACTGATGAAGGTATAAGGTGATACTGGAATTCACAGGAAGATATCAATAAAGGCATCGTAACAGAAGTACTATTTGAACTAGATCTAGTTTGGAATCTGCTCTTTAAGCTTTGTGAGATTCCCCTCCTGGCGCCGCCTGTGACTCAGAGTTTGCCCTATACATATACTCATGCTTCAGTGATCCTGTGAGCTGGAAACTCAGACTTTAAAAATCTGTTAGAATCATATGTAAAGTAGAGGTTAATAAGATATGAATGAACTTCCTCAGGGCTTGTACTCTCTCTCTCTCTCTTTTCAAAAAATCTTTATTATTTATTTATTTTTAAATTTTTAAATTTTTATTTATTTATTTGAGAGAGAGAGAGAGAGAGAGCACAAGCAGGGGGAGGGGCAGGCAGAGGGAGAGGGAGAAGCAGGCTCCCCCTGATTGTGGGGCTCTATCCTTGGGATCATGATCTGAGCCAAAGGCAGACGCTTAAACTGACTGAGCCACCCAGGTGCCCACCCCCCCCTTTTTTTTTTAAGTAAGCTCTATGCCCAACATGGGGCTTGAACTCATGACCCTGAGATCAAGAGTAGCATGCTTTGACTGAGCCAGTCAGGCGCCCCCACAGGGTCCTCTTGAAAGGGTTTATTCTATGAATGTTGTGCTATCTTTGCTCAGAATTCTGTTTCCTTTGTGAGCTGGGTTCTCCATTCCCTATTCCACTTACAGGTGAGGTTACCAGCTGACTTACCTCTGGACAAGCATCCTACTACCAGAAATAGGTTTATGACTGACCAATTTAGATGCAGAATGAAAGCTTTATTTCCAAGAGTCCAAAGGGCAACGCTGCCATTCTAGTGAGAAAATAGTAAATTCCCAAATGTGGGATAAGGGGGGAAAGGGAAAGCTAATGGTTTCTGACCATCAATCCACCAGAGAGACTTATTTACTTGCTAGAATAGAATGGGTGCCAGGGAAATAGTAAATTATTCTTAAGTGTTTGTTATGGGCTGAATGGTGTCCATCCCCTGCCCCCCAAATTCTTACACTAAAGCCTTACCCAGGACCTCATGACTTTATTTGGAAAGACGGCTGGTTGCAGATATAATTCATTAGGATGAATTCACACTACAGCAGGGTGGACCCCTCATCCAACATGACTGGTGTCTTTATCGAAAGGGAAAATTTGGACAGATACAGAGGAAAATGCCATGTGAAGATGGGAGTGATGCTGCCACAAGCCAAGGAACCACCAAAAGTTAGGAGAGAGACCTGGAACAGATCCTTCCCTAGAGCCTTGGTGGGGAGTGTGGGCCTGCCAACAACTTCATCTTGGGCTTCTAGCCTCCAGAACTGTGAATGAATAAATTTCTGTAGTGAAAACTACCTAGTTGCAGTACTTTGTTACCATGGCCCTAGGAAACTAATACATTCAGTAAACAGAGCAGGAGAAAAAGCAACGTTGGGAATATCCCATTAAATTCTACCACAGACCAACTCATATTTAATTTCCAACTTTTTTATTAACCTGGAATCAGACTCCAAGTAAAACAAGAATGATCTCAGTCAACATGCTGCTACCCCTCAGCACCCACGAATGAGGAGTTTTAAGCTGCTTTGGGGTTTGGCTGCCTCCCATTTGTCCAAATCATGACTTTTTTATCTCAAAAATTAGATCGAATATGGCCACGATAATGACATAAACTATAACATGGTGTTTTCTGTGGCTCTTCTTCCACACAGCCTAGAATAAACTCTTTTCTCCTCATTTAATACTTCACCAATTGAGACTCCCTTCGTGGTACCTACTCCATCTAGATAAAATAAGACTGATGAATTGTTTCCCACTCAGTTATGTTTTTTCTTCCAATGGCTGTAATATAACTACTCAGTGAACCAATGAAATGTTCGTAGGATGTCAGTCATGCAGTTTTTCAAAGGTTCCAGAGCAGTGATTCTTCTGAGCTTTTAGGAGGTGACTGGCAGACAAACACTAAGGTGACCCTCCAGCATGGCCTTATATAATCTCCCCCCGCCCCCTTTCAGGGAAGATAGGATCTGTTACTTGCTTCTAATAATGACATATGGCAAAGGCAAGGAGTAGTCCCTCCTGGGGTTACGTGTTTCCCCAGCATCTGAAAGTACAGCATCCCTATGAAACTTTGTATAAGTGCAGAAGTGTTTACCTTTTTTATGAAAAAATTTCTGAGCATTCCCAGACCAAAAAAAAATAACCTTTTTAGGTTTCCTGACACCTTAGGACACATCTTGCTAAGGGCTGCACAAAATAAACGGAAATCCAGCACAGGTGCTCACACAGGTCAAAGCTCCGGCAGCTTGACGCCCAGATGCAGGATGGAGTTCACGAGGAAGCCGAGATGCAGCGTGGAGTTCATGGGGAAGGAGCTGGGGGGCCACTCTCGCTGCTGGGGGTGCGCACTGCCTCTAACAAGGCAAAACAAACTCTGAACACTCTTTTCCCCTTCAGTGTGTATGTGTAAAAATGGAAGTCCTCTTGGGATCTTTTGTTTAGAGAATGCAGGTACTAACGCCGGTTTTTTGTGAAAAGCGAAGCGACGTAATGTGGACTTTTGACACGTGGGGGGTACCTGTACCCTACATCATGTAAGACTGTGTCACAGCAGACCAGACAAGGGGCTCTGGTTAGCCTTGGAGAAATCAGCTGCCGTGACTGAGGGGCCTGCGTGTCTGGGACCATGGGAGTCTGCTGGCGGCGAGTGGACCCCACCTGAGAGCTAGCAAGAAAACGGGCACCTCCATCCTTCCACCACCAAGGACTGAACTCTGGCAGCAGCCCCGTAAGCTTGAAAGAGCACCCAAGCTCCAGAAAGAGCTGCAACCTGCTGACACTTGTGTGCTACCTGGTGAGACCCTGGGCAGGGGACCCAGCACAGAGGTGGCCGGACGCCTGACCCAAGGTGACTGTAAGATACGAAAGTGTGCTGTTTTCAGCCACTGTTCATGGTAATTTGTTACACAACAGCGAACACGGATACAGGGAACATGTCCTTTGAGGATCTGACGAAAAAGAAGTAATCTCTAATTGGAAAGGCTCAGTAAGGCACATGTTTTGAATATAATTTCTGGGATTTGCCTAAACCCTTCAAACTCATCAATGAACCCTCAAGATGTTCTTGGATACCACGTTATGAACCTTTCTGTCTACTCAGTAAAATACACTGCAAAACTTGCTAATGTGTGGGAAACTAACAAGGTCACAGTACATAAGCATCACCTGCTTGCCCATTTCTGCAGTTTAAAATGTGACTCTAAATAACTGCCATTTCGTTCTTAACCTGTAAGAAAGAGCCATGATTTTAATATATCTTCAACTTGTATAGAGAGAGAAAAGCACAGATTTGAAGAAAATGCGACTTCTTATTTTATTAGGAGAAAGTCTTCAACCCTGACTCTTCTAGCTTATTATAGGAACCGAAAAAATAAGTAAATAAATAAGTTAAACAAACAAACAAAAAGGCATGGCTTGTAGGAGCCTGGAAGTGTTTTAAGAGGACACTTTAGGAAGACAGGCTCAGTTCATTTCCCCACGCAAGAGAATTTATTCAGAACTAATAGAATAACACCTGAAAGAAATTTACTTTCTAATCGAAACACCCTTTGGGGTGGTATACTGTAAAGGAAAACAAAGTGAAACTCCCATTTCCAAACCTGGATTGAAGTCCTGTTCTAGTACCTGCTACTGTGTGCCTGGGAAGGGGCTACTGTAGTTCTCTGAGCCTGGGTTTTCCCAACTATAAAATGAGTTGCTTTGAGAACTGAAAAAAGTCATGAAGGAACCCTGCCTAGTGCCAGGCTTTAATAAGCAACAAAAACAACCACCACGGGCCTCCTGAAGGGAACTGGTTCAACTGCCCCAAAGAAGGGCAGGGAGTCCTGACCTGTGACAGGTTCATGAGGACAAGTCATTCCCCTGCACTCCGGTCTCTGGGAAAAGAGGTAAGAGTGGCTGTCCCAGGGACAAAAAAAAGGTAAGGAGGAGCTTCCCCCGTGGCAGTGCTCATCTTCCGAATCCTGATCAACAGCAAAGACAATCCAGACTTGGTCATGGACTTGGTCAGACAAAAGAAATAGGGAAACAAACATAACCCCTAACCAAACACACAAAACCCCCTAGAGCACAAGTAATTTATTCATTCCTCGTGACTCTCGGCGCTGACCATGCGATTACAGGAGCTCCGCAGACAGAACACCCTTCTATCCTGGTGGCTGAGGATCACATCAGCCGGAGAAAAAAGGACACCGTGGCGGGACACCATCGTTACAGAAGGAAGATGTGTTCTGGAAACAAATGTGCAGCCTTTGGGTAGGAACCATATGCTACTGACCCCTCACTAGCAGGAAATAAACTGCCAAGGGCTTTACTTTAGTGGGCTCGTGTTCTCCCTGGCTGCTCCTCGGCCAGTCTTGGGACAGAGGGCCGTCTGCGGGGCTGGGTGCGTCCCTCTGTGTGACGCGGAGGACGGACCGAAGGTAGCAGGAATGACATTCAAAAGAGCAAACAGTGATGGCAGCACAGGCACCCGCTGAACAGAAGGGCATCCAGGGGAACCGAACCGGCCCTACTGGTGTATACTGGAGAAGATGAGCTCAGGATAGCCTACGCCCTTGGCTTTCTGGCCTGGAGTCTAACCAAAGTAGTTACTGGCTTCATGTGCCTCTGTAGGCAGGGAGCATACAACAGCACTGACCAGTGGCCTTCGGAAAAAGGTAAGGCAGCCAATGCCAGGAATTCACTAGCGCCCGTCCAAGAAAAAAGGGTCATGGAAACCAACGCTTTTCCAATATGGAGTCTCTGCTGTCCTAGGAACCTAAGGTTATCACATGGTTCACTAATATGTCTACGTACCCTTCCATCTTCCCCAGGAGACCAGTGACCTCCTCCATCCAGGGATACTGCCCCTTGCACCCTGTATCCCAGCATCCATCTGCTGAATGGGTGATCCCTTACCCTGCTCTGTTTCTTCTTCCAATAGTCTCACATCTGCCAACCTTCTGTGATGAAGGCCAGGCCGTCTGAGACTGAATTCCAGCTCTGGCATTACTAGCTAAGTGATCTTGGGCAAGTCACTTCACCTGAATGCATCATTTTCTCCCAGTGTGGTTAACATTAGCATCTACCTTACTGGGTGTGCTTGGGACAATATGTAAAGGGCTCAGAACCAGACTTGGCACAAAGTAAGCACTACATAAGTGTTAGTCACAGTTCTTATTATTTTGATGACTACTTTTTAAATTTATTAGTAGATGTATTGTTTCTCCTCTGTCTCCCTCACAAGGCTCCACAAAGGAAAGGATTTGTATGTTTTTTCACTGATAAATCCCAAGCACCATAACCTGCTCCGGGCACATGGTCAGCCCCAGTAAATATTTATTTAATGAACACATGAACTTAAGTTCTTCGATCGTAGAGGCTGTGCCTTTATGTTGAATTGTAGACACATCCTTACAACATTCTGCCTTGTCTTCCAAAGTAGGCGAAAGTTTTCTTTTTGTTGGAAATAACAGCTTCCATTTATAAAGTACTTTCACATCTATTTTCTCATTGAGCCTCACAACAACCTTGTAATAAATCCCCATGGTGTCTACTGGAGTAGCACCTACCCAGCAGCTCTGCAAAAATATCAGGACTGGAGGTTGATGATAATGATGATAATGTCTCACACCACCTCACCTGTGCAAGCCCATTTACTACTTGATGAGGAGAAGCAAGCCTGCCTAATATCTTTGCACTGATTTACCTTGGGTGGTTATGCTGTTGCTGCTGTTATTCTACTGAAAAAAAAAAAAAGTTACTTGTTTTTATTTTTGGTCTCCCAAACTGCTATTTTAAAATATTTTTTTTCTTTCCAGCTAGAAAAGTAGTATGTGTTTATTGTAGAAAACTTGATAAAAAAAAAAAAAAGAAAAAAAACCAAGAGTGTAAAGAAGAAAATCCAAAGTATCCACAACTCCATTTGGTATTAGTACTTGCTTTTTGGGAAGCACTGACAGCACAATATTACTGTATCGCAGAAGGAAATTTTAGCATGATTTCTTGGCTGCACTGGCCACATGGAATTCTGGGAGTCAAAGGCAGTCCAGGCCTGGGGCGCCTGGGCGGCTCAGTCAGTTAAGCGTCTGCCTTCGGCTCAGGTCACGTCTCAGGGTCCTGGGATCGAGTCCCACATCGGGCTCCCTGCTCAGCTAGGAGCCTGCTTCTCCCTCTCCCCCGTGCGCATGAGCTCTCTCAAATACATAAATAAATAAAATCTTAAAAAAAAAAAAAAAGCAGCCCAGGCCTGAGGAAAGGAGGGCCCCGGTGGGGGCTAAGGAGCCAGGGGCTTATGAGGGAGGGCAGCTGAGGATGAAGAAGAGTGCGTGGGCCCAGGTTCAAGCAGTCAGGAAGGGGCAAACTGGGGATCTGATCTGCTTGCCCTTCGAAGTTCTGCTGACAAGAGTTTTGTTAGAGCAGGACGCGGGCACCCGTCCCTGAGGACTAGCAGCCCTTCAGAAGGTCCCAGCCACACGGCCGGGACCCCAGGGCCCCAGAATCCTCACATCTGGAGACAGAGCAGGTCAAGGAACAGCATGGCTGCCCTGTGTCATATGGCTTTCCTGCCTACCTGCTGGCGCCCACTGAGCTGGGGCATGGGGCGGATGCGCCTATGCTGCAGTCCTTCCGAGACTGGGTAGATGGTAGTGGGGGGACGGCGGGAACCGATTTCTAGGTCTGCTCAAATCGCCTGGCTGGAGGAGCGGCAATTTAGGGCTGCTGAGTTTACACCAGGAAGAGCTGGGCGCGGGCCCAGATGGGACAGGTGCCAGCAGCTGGCCAAGGGTAAAGTGCGGACCTAACTCGCACGAATCCTACCTGCCCTTAGCTTGTCATGTTTCCTGTCTGGGCCAGGTCTGGCCAAAGCCCCAGGAGCCGCCTCGCGGCAGGTGTCACGGTCACCGTATGCCTGTACTTTTCCCTACCTAGACCTGTTTTAGGTTTCTGACTAGCTAGAGACATGGGCCGAAACCAGAAGGTTCCCAGGAGCCAGAATCTGAAGGTCAGTTCTTTCAAAGGGCTCATCTGTAGGGCAATACATGTGTCTGAAACTCACCTTCTGTTCTTCAGACAGAAACTGGTCGCATATGCACACTCGTCCTGCATATAGCATTGCTGACAACCAATAGACCCCATGTGCTTTCATCAATAAAATGACTGCCTTGCTTACAGGAGACTATGAACTGTTGCGACTTCTATCCTCGTTCCAATCAATATAAACCAGGACAAGAAAAAACAGGACCCTTAATTATATAACCGGGAAGCATTATATAACAGAGGTCCTGATGCAACTTTAACTGTATCTGTGCCAATGCAGGCTGAAAGAGCACATCCTTTCAGAAGTAATACAAGCCGCCGAGAGTTGTGCAAACCATTTTTCAATATTGGTTTAAACTAATCCCACTTACTCACCATCGACAAAAGTCTCTGCTCTTCTAACCTTGTTTTCCCACAGACCTGGATGAAGCAACCACATTGCAGGGTGACAGTCTGTTAAAGTGGCAGCGCCCTGGCCGTTGCAAGAGGGACTGGAGGAAAGAGACCAGCGTTGATTTCTCCGAGAAGCTGGTCTCTGATGCCCGGCATGGCAACGATAATTTCGTAAGGGCTGCTAAAGCCACTTCTGCCATTTCAAAATGGCAGGACACCGATCACTCATGACAGGATGCGCTTTGCATGGAGAGACTCCTAAAAGCCACACAGCATTGCTTTGTTGGAGGAAGCCAAGAAACAATAATAGTAACAACAACAAAAAAATACCACAACCCCCCGCCCCCCGCCCCATTCCTTTCATTGTGTGCTGCCAAGCAAAATGATCCCTCTTCACGTCTCCTTTATGTCTTACTGAGAGAAATTACATTCCAGGGCACCCAACACAAAGGATGCTTGCACAAGCAATGTGCCCTGCAGATGACATTCCTCGGAACCTTTAGGAGAGATATTGATTTAAAGCTACCAAGATGCCGTCTATGCATCGCCACTGCCATAATGAATCTAGCTGGCATTCCGTACTTGTGATTTTAAAGCAACTCTGGAAAGCTGAAATCTATTGAACAACAGTGGCTCTACTTCACCCTGCAGAAGGACAGGAAAGCCCTTCTGCAGCAAGGCCAAAAGTGCTGCTTGGTGGTGTCTGAGGTCATATAATAGCTGCTGATTTAATAAATTCAACACTCCGCAACGCCCAGGTGGGGGTTGGAGGGGAATGGTCAACCAACGAAGCTGGGAGCCAGACAGAATTTCCCATTCACCTGAGGCTGGGGAGTGGATTTGCTTTTCCATGACACACAGTAAAACTAAATATCCATGGGACTAATTTTTAAAAAGTCACATAAACTTATTCTTTCAAATCCCCTTCCTGAAGGTCAACGTGTTCCCCTTTTCTGTTTTTTTTTTTTTTAAATCCCTATGCTTTTTCTCTCCGAGTAAATACAGAATAGTCTAAAGACCTAAGTTAAAATTCTGTGCCCCAAAGAAAACTTTCAGAAGCCAGGACCACAGCCTTTGGAGTCCCTCTAAATCTTAAAGGGGGTGTGAGGTTTAAGATGTGAACTCAAGTCCTGACTTGGCCTCTAGCAGAGTGACCTTGGGCAGGTCACAGGATGCTTCCCAGGGCAGTTTATCATCTGTCACGAGGAGCTGGAATCAATGAACTCTGAAGTCCCTTGCCCTTAAACCCTGTGATTCCAGTCTAGCTCCAATTCTCTAAGAGGAACCACGTCCCAGTCGGTTGGGCCTGGAGAGTCCCTGGAGGAATGGAGTCGGAAAGAGGATTATCCCTGCTCATCCCTGCTTGCCCTCCTCCCCTGTAGATCTCAGACGACTGGCCGGCCGGACAACCGAGGTGCCCCTCTGATGACCAGATTCCCCCGCAAAGACCACCTATTAGCCACTGATGTGACCTCAACAGGCAGAACTGAACTTCCCCGACACACCAAGGTCATCTGAGTAGAGACCCAGCCAAATTAGCCTGGTACAGGGCTGAGTACAAACTGTTAGTTCCTAGGGCTGCCAGAACAATCTTGGGTCTCCCTTGGCTCACAGCTGCACTGCTCCCATCTCTGCCTCCATCACCCCATGGAGCTCTTCCTGTGTGTGCCTGTGTCCGAATGCCCCACTTCTAATAAGGACACCAGTCCCATTGGATCAAGGCCCATGAATGGCTGCATCTTGGTTACAAGATGAAAACTGATTATGGCTCCAAACTTAGGTCACACTCCCAAGTACTGGGGGTGGGAAGGGGTGGGGTAGGTGAGGACTTCAGCATATCTTTTTTTAGAGGGGGCACAATTCAACCCACAGCACTAGCTAATCACATATTGAAAACTAAACCAAAGAGCACAAATGTGTAAGGGGATGACCAAAGTCCACCTGAGGTACTGTGGAAGGAAAAATGTAAGCAGAAAGGCATTATAGTTCTAGTGGTCATACGGGGAAAAGATACTTCTTTTCAATGTCTGGACAGATGAGAGCAGGCGAGGAAAGCAGAGTTCTTTGCCCGATGGCACCCTACGTGCTCCTGGTGCCATGTTCCCAGAACATGCCCGTATTTCCCCTCTGGGCCCACACAGTCCCCAAGGCCGGCAGGGCCACCCCTATCCTCGCTGCAGAAACCCTCCCAACTCTTAAACCTCCAGCTCAAATTTCACCAGTGAGAAGCCAAGTCACCTGCATCCAGCCTGTGAGGCTGTTTTGTCTATTTCTTGGTGACAGTTGGACTATGGTCATTTGTACCCTCTCTGCCTACCACTCCTGTAGAGCAGGGGTTATTTCTTAATCACTGTACCCACAGTAGGTGCTTGCAAATATTTGCTAAAGTAAACCAGCAAGAAGATAAGAGGAGACTGGAAATAAATGCCTCCTGTTTTGAAAACTTCACCATGGAGAAGAGACCTTTGGAACCAGAGGCTGTCAGAACCTGTGGCCCACAGATTCCCTCATTGAATCTCTGTAACCTCTACTCTTGGGCCGTATTTCTTGGATATCATAAGAAAGGCCAAAAGATAGCTAACCACTTAAAGTAAAGAATGGGGGTATGCCCACATGAGGGGCTTATGTCGACACTACTGGGCATCAGCAGCTCATGGGCCCCATCAGCCACCACAACCTTGGAAGTTTCCATCAAGGGCTGACCCTCGAGCCCCAGCACTTGAGCGTTTGGAATTGTAGCATGTTCAGCTGGAAGGGGTCTTAGAGATCATGGAAGGCAGAAAAATACCCCTTCCCCAAAGATGTTGACATCCCAATCTCTAGAATGGGTGACTGTGTTAAGTTACAGAGCATGGTAAAACCCAGGTCCTGGATGGAGGTGGTAGAATTCTTCTGGATTATCTGGGTGGGCCCAATGTAATCACAAAGGTCCTTATGAGTGAAAAAGTGATTTCATGGAAGAAAAACCTGATCAACTCTTTTGTCTCTGAAGTTGGAAGAAGGGGCTCTAAGCCGAGGTATGTAGGTGACCTCTAGAAGCTGGAAAAGGTAAGAAAACGGATTCTCCCCTAGAGCCTCCACAAGGCACACCCTAAAATCCCTTGATTTTAGCCCCATTAGATCCATTTTGGACTTCTGACACTCAGAACTGTAAGATAATAAATTTGTATTGTTTTAAACCACTAAGTTTGCAACACTTCATTATACTAGCCAAGGGAAACCCCTACAGGGATCAGTTACTCCTTCAGATGGGGAAACCGAAGCCCAGGTAGGCCGAGAAGTAGTTTGCCTAAGGGTACACAGCTAAGGAGCAACAGAATCAACCCATGGCTGGGTACATGGCTCTGGGTGGAGCAGGAAAACACATCCCTAGTGGCTCATCTGCAACCTGTCCTTACTGAAAGTCTGGTCTCAGTCACAGGCTGACTGAACTTGGGGGCTGGAAAGAGCCTTTGACAGTAGCGGCTGACTCTTCCACCAGTGAGGATTCTGGTGCCTTGGAGAGGGCCAGTGTCTTTCCAAGGGGTCACATGAGGTAATGGTAAGCAAGAAGCAGGGAGCTTCCTAGTAATTTGTCCCCAATTTGCACATGCTGATTAGAAGCTGAGCCTTTAGTTATCCTGATGGGTTGGCCTACTGCCCCCACCTCCTAAGACTTAAAGTGCTCTAGGCCTGGGTACACCTGCAGCCACTGGTCTTCTGATCTGCTAGGCTCACTGGGCATGCCTGAGTTCCAAGACTTTACAAAGTTCTACTTTCTGAAAAATTATACCTTTTGCCTGCCAGACACCTCACCCTGGCTCCTGGAGCTGACCTAGGGCTATTCTAGCCAGGTAGACCCCAGCATTCATCAGCTCTTTTAGTGCAGAAAGAAATTCTCATTGATACTGAGAACCCATCTCCTCTACCAGTCATCTTTATTTGTCTACAACAGAAGACAAACTGGCCCCCTGGCCGAAGTTTCAGACCCCTTCTGGCACACAACCCCGAAAGGCATCACAGAGCCTGCAGCCATGCCCAGAGCACCTTTCTGTAAACACCTGGTTTACCAAGAACTTTCAGGTGACACAATTTAAATGAATGCTCTGGGCGCAGCAGCAGATAGAAGTTCCATTGAAAGGTCTCTATCTGGGTGCGCTGCTAATGGTCCCTAATGCTCTGTGACCTTAACACAGTCTTTCTTCTGCTGGGAAGTTCAGGAAGTGACGGTGAGGAGCTGATGTGGTTGTGCCTTTCTGTGCAGCCCAAATCTCTTTATTCAGCTTCTTTCAGAATCGGGCAAGTCAAACCATGGTTGCTTGGTAGCATTTTTTACTCATCAGGATCTGAACTCAGGATTTTCTGTTCTACTGGCAGCAAATTATGCATCTGCTTGAACAGTATACCCAAAACCTGACCATCTGAAGGGACTTCTACTTCCAGGAAAATGGGATAGATGCACTTTTGCCTATTCTTCCCACCGATGCAAGTAAAAACACTTGAACATTAAATATAAGGCAAACATAAGAGGATTCTGAAAGGTAGCGAGAAGAAATATGACCCACTAAGGGCAAACTACAGTCCAATAGCCCTTATGAATACAGGCATAAAAATCCTTAACAAAATATTAGCAAATATAATTCAGGAATATATAAATGGAATTACATACCATGAGTAAGTGGGGTTTATTTCAGGGATGCGAGGCTGGTTCAATATTTGAAAATCAATATAATCCGCCATTATCAACAGGCTACAGAAGAGAAACTACACGATTCTATCAACTGATGTAGAAAAAGCATACGAAAAATCTAATCTTAATGATAAAAATGCTCACCAAACTAGGAAGAGAATTACTCAACTTATCAAAGAGCACCTACAAAAAACCCTACAGCTAACATTATGCTTAATGGAGAAAAGACTGAATGCTTTCTCCCTAGGACTGGGAACAATTAAGGATGTCTCCTCTCACCACTCTTATTTAACAGTGCTGGGAAGTTCTAGCTGGTACAATAAGGAAAGAAAATTAAATAAAAGGCATACAGATCAAAAGAGAAGAAATAAAACTTGCTCTATTTGCAGACTGTCTACACAAAAAATCCCAAGGACGCTACAAAACAAAACAAAACAAAACAAAAAAAACCCCCCAAACCCTCATAGAATTAGTAAGTGCATTCAGCAAGGGCTCAGGATACAAGGCAAACATACAAAATCCATTGTATTCCTATATGCTAACAATGAACGAGTAGATACAAAAAGTTTTTTAAATGCCATTTACAATTGCTCAAGAAATATGAAATACATGTATAGGACTTGTATGCTGAAAACTACAAAATCCTAAGGAAAGAAATCAAAGGAGATCTAAATAAATGGAGAGGCATATCATGTTCATGGATTAGAAGACTGAATAAAAATACCATTTATCCCCAGATTAATACACAAGTTGAATGCAATTTCTATCAAAATCCCAGCAAGACTTTTTTGTAGACACAGATGAGACTATATATACACGGCACTATAGTTTTGCAAGATGTTACCACTGGGAGAAACTGAGTAAAGGTACAACAGGATCTCTATTATTTCTTACAGCTGCATATTAATCTACAATTATCTCAAAAGGTTAATTAAAAAACAAAAACTGCTCTTTGTGGCATCATTCTCAGCAATCAGACTGTTGACATTCCAGAAAATGTTGACATCACTCTGAAGCAACACACAATTATTTTGAAGGCCCCCAGAGGAACCCTGCCGAGAGACTTCATATCAGTGTAGAACTCAGTCTCCTTGTAAAGAAAAAGAGGCTCCCATTGACAAATGGTGGAGAAATGGAAAGAAACTGGCTACTGTGTGCGTTATCTGTGTCGTGTACAGAACACGATCAAGGGCGTTATACTGTGCTTCCGTTACAAGATGACGTCTCAGTATGCTCCCTTCCCCGTCAATGGCATTATTCAGGAGAATGGGTCTCTTGTTGAAATCCAACATTGCCTGGGCAAAAAATACATGCCTAGGGTTTGGATGAGACCAGGTGTTGCTTGTTCAAGATCTCAAGCCTGGAAAGATGAGTTCATTCTTGAAGGAAATGACACTGAACTCGCATGAAATTCGGCTGCTTGGATTCAGCAAATCATACCAGTTAAAACAAGGTTCTTCAGAAAATCTGGGGATGGTATCTAAGTCTCTGAAAATTGACCAGTTCAACAGGCTACTGAATAAGACCTAAGTTGTACAGCTAAAGAAGAACAAGATGCCAGATGATTCTTCAGACCTCTTTGTGATATTTTAAAGATGCAATAGGGGCGCCTGGGTGGCTCTGTCGGTTAAGCATCTGACTTGATTTTCAGCTCAGGTCGTGATCTCAGTGTCCCGAGATGGAGCCCCACGCGGGGCTCTGCACTGAGCATGGAGCCTGCTTTAAGATTTTCTCTCTCCTCCCTCTGCCTCTTCCCTCCCCGCTCTCTTTCTTTAAAAAAAAAAGGGGGGGGGGCGCCTGGGCGGCTCAGTCTTTAGGCATCTGCCTTCGGCTCGGGTCATGGTCCCAGGGTCCTGGGATCGAGCCCCACACATCGGGCTCTCTGCTCCGCGGGAAGCCTGCTTCTCCCTCTCCCACTCCCCCTGCTTATGTTCCTGCTCTCTCTGTCTCTGTCAAATAAATAAATAAATCTTTAAAAAAAAATGCAATAAAAGCCCTGTATTGATTTGGGAATACTCCCCTAAAAAACAAAAACCAAAACCTGACCCCTTCTTCAAGCAGTGTTTTCTTCTCATATTGAGAAGAACTGCCAAAACACTAGATAGGATTAGTAAAGCAGGACCTTGATTACTCTATTCCTTTACTCTGCTTTGTAATTTTTTGTAGCACTCGTAACTGTATGACATTACTTTACATCCCACATCACATCACTGTGTCTGGCTGTCCGTCTGTCTGTACTGTCAGTCTGCCTTGCTTCTCCCAATGAAATGGAAGTTCCACATGAGCAGGGCTTCCATCTTGGTCTCACTCTAGCACATTAGAGGCTGTAGAAAAAAATGCCAAATTAGTATGGGGGGACTCAATCATGTGCCTTCTTAGAGTATTTCCAACTGCCTACCTTCCTCCAAATCCTTTCCCCTCTAAGGAGTTGCCCCCTTCAGCTTTATCCAACAGTAGGATTCTGATTCCAGTTTTGATGAACCCTTAGTCTTTAGCTCCGTTCTATAGACCTTTCCAACCAAGTCCCTATGCCTCCACCTTCCTAGCACCAGAGAACTCAACCCTGGCAATCATTCCCAGGGGTCAATTTCAAGGTAGGGTGCTGGAACCTCCCTTTGCGGAATGTGGCTTCAGGCAGTATCAAGAGTCACTCTGTTTACCTGGTCCCTACAGCGAGAACATGTCCCTTAATCCGAGCCCTGTTTCTTGATTGGATCAATTTGACGTATCTCTAATTTAATTTGCACACAGACCCTGGGGATGTCTGGAACTAATCTGATAATCTTTAAATTATTATGTTTTCCAAGTATGTCTCAGCTGCCAATATCACATAGGGGGACTTTAATGTGAAATAATAACTTTGATTGCCAGTGGCTTCTAACTTCTTACCATAGTCCTCATTATGACAGTGCTGGGAAAGGTCAAGTGTTCAGCAGCCTAGGGGACACATACTCATTGTTACCAGACAGACAGTGGCTTTAGTGGTCAGCTGGACAGATCCCTCAGTTACACACAGAACCTCAGGATATTTTATTTTTGTCTGTTTTATTCAGATATATCCCAAGCACCTAGCGCACAGTGGATGTTCAGTAAGTGGCTGTGGACTGACTGAATAAACCAAAATTTTGGGTCTTTTAAGTTAGACTACAGTGGCATGTCTGAGCTTAAAAGCTGATAATGAAGATCAGTAACATGGCATTCACTCAACTATAACCAGAGTGCGCATGAAATGTATCAATTTCTAAATGGCTTTGGGGGGGCAGTTATAAATTAAAATTCTTGCTATTGGAAGAATTCTAGCTTACTACCCTTGCTGCCACAGGAATGACAAATAGACAACATAATTACAGACTGTCAGTAATTAATATACACTCAGCTATAGCAAACACGAAAATTTAAAATGAACAATTATATACTAAAAAAGAGACTGCGAATGATCAACTGGGGGATGAGGCAGAAATCTATGAATGAGATGGTGTTAAACAGTCAGACGTAACTCACTCCGGTTTCCTCCTCCCTGAGAGCGTTTCCAGCCAGGCCCAGTGAATGTTTCCTGTTAAGCCAGCGGAACCAGAAAGCTGAATTGGTATCTCTAAGCAGGCAATTTTCCTAGTTGTAAATAACCAGCAGCTTTGTGGGAATCAATTAGGAGGCTCCCATCTCTTCTCTGGGAGTCTTATTTCAGTCCACCCATCTCCCTAGTTAATTTTGTAAATTGGGTTTAAGGGATGCAGAGAGAAAGTTTTTTGTTTTTGTTTTTGTTTTTTGTCCCTCAGACTTCTTCGGGGTAGAGGAAGGATGGGGAGGAGAGTTTTTACATCTTTCCCACTTAGAATTCAAGAAGAATACTTTCAGGTCACACTCTTTTTTCCAGGCCAGAAAACTGGATGGCCATTTTGTACCGTGACTACAACAGAGGCACAAGATATGCGGGAAAATGCTAGAGTCACAGATGAAATGGACGTAGGTACAAGTAAGTGCTTATTGCAAAGATGAACATGGTTTGCAGACTACACTGCATCTTCTGGAACAGGTTATTGAAGTCCAAGTCCAATGTAACATGGCTGCCTCCTGCCCCCAGTTGTCATTCATTTGATTTATGGTGATGATAAACAGTGATGATCATGACAATGATACTAATACTAGAAGCTATCAATTATTGAAAACCCATCATATCCTAAGTACTTTAAATACGTTATTTCTTTATTTCTATTGCTCAACAGCCTTCAACATGGGTATTATTTTTCCCGTTTTACAGATGAGGAAACTGAGGTCCAGAAAGGTTCACGTGGCTCATAAATTCTGGAGCCAAGACTACTTGAACCCAGGCCAATGTCTAGAGGACTAGCTGACCTCCAAAATAATCCTGTCCCATGATGCTATGTTCTCTCTTTCGTTCATCTACGAAATACTAGTCAAGCCGAACTTTGTGTGGTGTAGACATGCCGCTTTACTAAGTCAAGGCCGAGTCTGAGGTTTGCCGAAGAACTTGGCATGAGCCCACCTCAACAACACTGGGGGAGGAAAGAGGGACCAGGTAAACCACACTGGCCTCCATAGCCAGTGCCAGGCCTTTTCCTGGGTACCCTGATTTCTTTGCAAACATTCATCTCTCTCCAAACTGAAACAGTTCTATTCACTGAACTGACTGGCCCCTGGATCATTATCTCTTTGGAAAAATGAGGTGAAGTAAGAAAAAAACTCAACAGGAAAACAAATGGGAGCTGAGGGCATGAGCAGGTGATACACACAAACAGAAATACAAGTGGCTTTCGACCTCACTCAATTAAGGAAATGAGTAACAACAAAAGTCACTTTGCTGTTGCTGCTGAGTGTGTACTTCTAGGGCCTGCTTTAATCTAGGGGTGCATCCATACAGTGAAATACTCTGGAGCCCATAAAAAAGACAGCTCTACGGGCGCCTGGGTGGCTCAGTTGGTTAGGCAGCTGCCTTCGGCTTGGGTCGTGATATTGGAGTCTTGGGATGGAGCCCACGTCTGGCTCCCAGCTCAGCGGGGAGCCTGCTTCTCCCTCTCCATCTGCCTGCCACTCTGCCTACTTGTGCTCTCTATCTCTCTCTGTCAGATGGAGAAATAAAATCTTAAAAAAAAAAAAAATCTCTTTAAAAAAAAGACAGCTCTATATGCACCGATATAGAACAATCTTCATGATCAGAATAACATCGATGGCGTGTGCCCATCCGCATAGATGCATGCACACACTTAGGTGTGTAGAGGCATCAGTCATCAAATGACCCATAAGACCCCAGTCATGTTGGTTACCTTTGAGGACGGGGGCTGGGGAGCTGTATTTCTTCGACAGGACAATGACTTACCTTTCATTATACAGCAGCCCCTCCCTCTGATTTATCAATCTATGGTTTCAGTTACCCACGAGTCAACTGTGGTCCCAGAACAGATGATCTTCTTTCTGACATATAATCAGAAGGTCAACAGGAGCCTAACGCCACGTCACTCACTTTACTTCGCCTCATCACGGGGGCACATTATCATCCCCCCTCACTTCGAGAAGGGTGAGTACAGTAAGATATTTCGAGAAAGGGAGACCACAGTCATGTAACTTTTATGACAGTATATTGTTATAACTGTTCTGTTTTATTATTATTATTGTTAATCTTACTGTGCCTAATTTATAAATTAAACTTTAAAATAGGGATGTGCATAGAGGGAAAAACATAGTCTACATAGGGTGTGGTGCTATCTATAGTTTCAGGCATCCCCTGGGGGTCCTAGAACAGACCCTCCACAGGTAAGAGTGGACTACTGTATATCTTTATTTACTTTATTATTTTTTCAAAACAACACACTGGAAAGAAAAGGAAAAAGGACTCTGAGTGGTGCAGTGGGCAGGCACTTGCCTGTGGCCCTACAGATGGTCAGAGGTAGGGCTGGGCCTGGTTCCCAGGGTCCTGACTCTCAGCCCTGACCTCTTTCCACTGAGCAGCATCTTACAGACACAGTTCGATTTTCTCTGCCTCGCTCAGTCTTTGCCACCAGTGATCACTCTCGGAGAAATCGCACCCATCTCCCTGGCGCCATGATTTTCTTAGTTAGCACTGAGTCGGACCGAACCTCCATGTTCCAATTAGTGTCATCCCCCGTATCACGGACATTGGCACCTTTGGAGTGACAAGGAGGGATGACATGTGGCTAGGCCAAACAGAACTTTCCCTGTGATAGTCTGCCTATGGTGAAACAGTTGCATAACTCCTCAATGCCTCATGGCTTGAGGTCCAACCAAAACATTTAGATGGATTCTAGGTTTCTGTATAGAAAGTTCTTGCCAAGCTTAAATCCTCATCACGTGCACAAGTATCACTCAGTATGTGGATTATTCCCAGGAGATTTTCCACTTCGGGCCAACATCTACCTAGCCACCTCCCTGTTCACTACCTACTGCTCTCCCATGAAGCGGCCACTGTGAGCTCACGGAAGTGCAACCCCAGCCCAGGACAGTGGCTGGAGCAGACAGCCCTGGGCTCTGCATTCTGGCTGTAGGCCACCAGGTGATACACTCTGCTTCCTTATCTATAAAGCAGAGACATCAGTACGTAAGGAAAGAACCAGAAAGTCTCTTGGTTCTGTGGATACAGCAACTGGCGTTAGTCATTCATACTACGGATTCCTTTCATTCAGCTGAGCAACAGGCCACTGACTGTAGATCGCTTTCTTCAGAATGCCACGCTCTTGCCCTCAGAGCGGACGCCGGGAGATAGGACAGAGAAGGGAGCAGAGAAGACGCCCCGGTGCTGCCCACACTCTTGGCAGCCTTCTGCTTCCCAGTGCTGCGGACTCCCGCCAACACGCCTGTCCTCAGGGTCCTCAGAGACCCTCAGTTCTGCCTCCGGTAGGTTTCTCCTGATATGGATTTCTTCTTAAATTTGTTGCTTTCTGTCACTTGCAACCAAAAGAAGCCTAAAATATTCCTAATCCCAATTTCCTAAATCCTAATCAGCATTTGCGAATGGCCTGCAGATGGCACTTTCCATTTTGAGACAAAGACTTCTTTAAAAAAATGCCGAATTTGTGGCATCACCTTTATTTTGCCTGATTGCATTACTCAAACAGAAAGAGCTATGAATAATAATAATAATAAAGATACCATTACAGTAAAATATTTGACACTCACAAGATTAAAAGCTGAATACAACAATCTTCTCATAATCATCTCGGGATGCACAGCACTTAATCAACAATTACGCTGGGAAAATGCCTGAGAACGGATGCTTAAGTACCAGGAAAAACCGAAGGAGAGAGTCGGGAAATCAATGCCAGGGGAGAGGGCAATGTATCCAATCTAAATACTGCATGTGTTATTTTAAGAGTTCTACATTTTCCTATCAATGTTATGCATAAAAAAGAATAAAAACCATCCAAGAATACATACCCTGCCCCAAAAAACTCTAGCAAAGGAGCTATTTTTAAAAACCATGTCAAGTGTTCACAAAATGGTGGCACAGTCCATTAATCGGGGTGCTTGTTTTGTTTTAAGATTTTATTTATTTATTTGAGAGAGAGAGAGAGAATGAGAGATAGAAAGCACGAGAGGGAAGAGGGTCAGAGGGAGAAGCAGACTCCCTGCTGAGCAGGAAGCCCAACGTGGGATTCGACCCCGGGACTCCAGGATCATGACCTGAGCCGAAGGCAGTCGCTTAACCAACTGAGCCACCCAGGCGCCCCTTGTTTTCTTCTTAAACAACTTTATTGAGGCATAATTTATATTTTCTGTATGTTAAGATGTTTCTTCAACCAGTCTTGCCCCCTGCTGGGAGACGGAAGTGAAGGGGCCCCAGCTGGAAGGACCTGGTGGGTCCTTCCTCACCTAGGCTAGGTGAGGTCAACCCAGGGGAGGTGACAAATCCCCCCTCTGAGCACGTTGGGGGCTCACCTCCCCGAAGAGCCTGCCAAGTGACTGTGAGGTGGTAGGTATGCATTTTCTTATCTAGAACATAAAGAAAAAAAAGAAAAGGAAAGGAAAGAAAAGCTGAGATGCCAGGTCAAAATATCTCATGCCCAAGAGGAAGCATCTGAGTGGCCTTGGGAAATGAGTGGCCATTTACAATGCCCACAATCTCTTGACTGACTAAGTTAGATTTCTACAACACGGGTTTTATTTTTAATGTTCTTTTTAAAGCGCTGATTCTTCATTCAGGATGCATACAATGCAAGCAGCACAAATACCCGCACTGTATTATAAATAGCCTCTTTTAAGGAGGGCTGGGAGTATAGCAACATCTTTTAACCTAGATATACTTCTGACAACCCGTGTACGTTCTTTCATAACCTCTCCGCATCAGCCTCGTTGTGTTGTGAGAATACCTCCTCAGTGGCTACAACCAGACGGTGAGGCCATATTATGACTTCGTGAACAGATAACAATGCTGCCCTTTTCTTTTCTGAGAGAAGGCTTATTCTCCTTCTCCTAGAGGTAAATACAGTAAATCTGACATCACAAAATACAACTGAAGGAGCAAACGATCAATGTGAAGCACAGTAACAGTGCCTCAAAAAATTACCTCAACAGCCCTCTTTTTGCCATTTTCCACGACCCGTGGAGGTGAGGGAGCGCCATGAATGGGCACCTGGCGACCGGGAGAGAAGGATCCAAACACAGCCGAGCCTGCGCTGCCTCCGCCAATGGCACCACGTGAGCGCTCTCTCCGGGATGCATCAGTTCACATCAGGGCTCCCCTAAGCTCCATCTTGCAGGACAATGAAAACAGTAAAAAGCTATATTCGGTCCTGGCTACGCAAGAAAATCTCTTTGCACTGATGCTAACAGAGATGATCAGCAGAGTTATAACCACCCCTCCTCCAAAACCCAACTCATAGTCAACTAGTAGAGACATGCAGTTAATCTTAACACTAGGTGTCTTGAAATGCCTTTTATACAGAATCGAGGCAAAATCACCCTGAGAAACCATGCGAAATGAAACCAAGCCTCTGCAAAAGGTGAAATATTTTCTTAGACATAAATACATTACACTTCTAGTGTCCTTTCCTGACCTTAAGCTTGCCATTATAATATAAATGCAACCCAAGGTGAGTTCCCCATATAATCCAGGAGTCCTCCGATACTTTCCCTTTTCTAACCCATACCTACAGATGTCATCTACAAGTCCTTCCACTGTATCTCCAGTAGGCAAAGAGACGCAGGAATCTGCCTATGGCCAAATATGTTCAGAGTTCACCTACCAACTGTCATGCAAACCTTACAATGTGTGAAGGGTATGAAAAGGCAAAGCTATTAGGCTTTTTTTTCGGTCTGCTATCTGATTTCCCATAGGCTCTGGGCATGTGCTAATATGTAAGCTGACAGAGACAGACAAAAAGAAATTTGCCCTTCAGGATAAGATGTATATAAGAATTTTACTTCAAAGGACACTGTAAAGAAAACCCGCTTACCTTGTCTTCTTATACCTACAAGAACGAAGACTCCCCAGACTTAGCTTTCTTCTTAAGATGAGAGAGAGGGGAAGCACACAAGGAACTGAGACCGGGGTATGTGAAATCTCCATTATCCTTCATCCATGTACAAAAATGTACCCGAACGGTTCCTGGAGAAGGCTTTCAGCGTGGATGGTCAATGCGGAAGGCAGAGGGGCCCTGCCGAATCATGTGCGTCCAACTTCCTGACTTCATATGGCACCTTGCGTGTTCATTTCCTTCAACTCCTATTAACCAAGCACCTACCACATGTCAAGGATTGTTCTAAATGCGGGGCATATAGCAACAGATGGAAAAAGAAAAGGCCCTGCCTTTAGCCGCTAACATTCTTGGGGTGTGATAAGAAGACAGGAAATAACAAAGATGTGTAGTGTCAGGTAGTTGAAGTGCTATGGAATCCAAAGTAGGCGCCGCTAAAATGATTTTTCCAGAAGAGCAAACCGAAGCTTCACGTCGCAAAGTTAGTTTCTCTGCTGATCCATCAGCAGAGATGGATCACCTAAGTTTTGGGCTTTCTCTGTTTTCATGCAGTAAAGGAATACTTGAAAACACTAATAAAGGCAAAGGAAAAAAAAATCAAGTATAATGAACACATCCTAGTTTTTGGAAGCATATGCAGAAGACACACACAGGTGGGCACCGAGCAGAGTTCCTTCTGCCTTCCATCCTTATGAAGTCACACTGATCTACTGACCAAGAGCTGACAATCCTCTTTCACCCTGAAACTTGAAATATCAAGAAAGTGTGTCTGGGCAGAAAACATCCAAGGGCAAGAGATGTTTACTTTGTTCGAAAGCGAAAAACAACATTTGCTGTAGGTTTCTCATTTCAAAATTTCTTGGCCTTTTAGTCCTTCAAAAAGGCACTGGCAGGAACAAAAGATGGAAAGAAACAGGTGCTTGGTTTCTCCTGTCTCCTTCTCTTTAACTGGATGGATGTTTCTTGCTGTACACATCCCCCCGTCCCCCATTTGGAAACCCTCCGCCTCAGGGTTATAAACCACTTGTGCGACAAAGTAAAGGAGAAGGCTGTTCCATCCACCAGGGCCCTCATTTGGAAACATGGTTCAGTGTGAAAGAAGACATTTCCAAGTAAAAGAGACATACAAGAATGCTTCAAAATTCCCATTTCTCTTTACTTCTCCAAAACAGTGGAGCTCTTCCCTGTGAGTGCTCTGTCAAATAAACAGAGGACACCAGCAGGGAAAGGCGGGTCCACGAGCCACACTGCAAGCAGGAGGGGCCCAGAACCCCACCTGCCCGATCCCACACTTGCCGGAGGCCCACAAGATGCTCCGAGGGCTACGCGAGGCTCGTGGAAAACCGCCTGCTTTCACCTGTCGAGGAACAGATTGAAGTATGAAACCTACTCTACCCCTAGGAATAAAATGAAAACTTCCTTAACTATAGAAATCATTTTGATTTGAAGTCAAATGAAAAGGCAAAAACTTCAATTAAGTAAATCTCAAGAGCCAATGATCCAGGAAACGGGTGAATTTTTAAAAAAGCCATTCTAATGGTTTAACAGCTTATTCAAGTGGTCTACTTTAAAATGCCAGGAATTCAACCTCTTGATTTAAGAGCTCTGGAATTCAAGTGCTTCAAATTGAGAAAATAATACACAAGTAAATGGTCATAATTTCTTCTTTGTGCATCCTGGTATTATATCCTCGCGCTCTAGCGCTCTGTGCACAGTTACCTTCCCGGAGTGGCCCAGATCGCTCTCACGGGAAAGCGGAAGCGAGTACAAACACCACCGTTCTTAAATACCAAACATCATTCCTCGGTGGAAATTATAAGGCTCTTGCCTTAAAATTACAAACAAGGGATAAAATAAATATTTCAGGGGCTCATTCAAATGAGCCTCTTGAGAGCCTGGACTCAACAGATAGGCGGTACTCTCAAAAGCCTGCCAACAGTGGAGAGGAATGTTCTAAAAATTCCTGTGGACCCACATGGTATATTTAGAGGACACCTGTAGCAGCAGCCAAGGCCCTGCTGCTGTCCACCCTAGCTCTTCGCCACCCTCCTTTGCCAAGCCCCTTTCCCCTTTCATCTTGTTCTCTTGTGATCACAGCCACTGAGATCCTCAGCTAAGTAGCTCCTGAAACAGTCGATGCCAGGTAAGGAGAATTTATTTACAAGCATCACAGCCTTTGAAATGCGGGGAGGACGGCTCAACAGTGCAGACGCTGCCATCCTCCGAACTCCCTTCACTAGGGACCTACCCAAACAGATGCTGTAGTCTAGCAATGAAACAACAATGTCCCAGAGTTTCATGTAGACACAGTCGTCTGCAAGTGGGATAACTGCTACACCATTCATCTGAAAGCATTCAGCAAATACCTACTACCCACCAGGGACTGTGGCTGCAGAGGAAAATCTTGCTCCCTGCTCGTAAGATGTTTGGGAGCGACAGATCCAAGTGCAGTGATGGTACGATGCTACGCAAGACGCTCTGGCATATACGGGACTGCCATGGGAACTTGGATAAAATCCTCTGGCCTCGGAGAAGGGACAGACTAACTAGGAAGGCAGCAAACGACAGCCCATGGGCCAAATTTGTTTCTGCCAGGTCGGCCTATAAGCCAACAATGGTTTGTGTATATTTTTAATTATTGAAAAAAAATTTTAACGTTTTGTGACCCATGCATATTACATGAAATTCAAATTTTAGTGTCCATAAACAAAAAAGCTCTAACTCTCGTTTACCAAGAGACGGTGATGGAACAATTTTGAGAGAATCCACAAAAAAAATCTGTCAGTCATCACAGAAAGCAGCCCTTTGGCACCTCCCAGACCAACTCCCACATTCTACAGACGGGGACTGCACCCCGAGAAACCACCTGACTCTGCCAGGGCCATGTGGGATGGCACGGTGGGTAAGAAAATGCTTCTGCTGTCCCCAAACTAATACAGGTTCCATCTCGCTGGCTAGAAAACAAACAAAAACAAAAACAAAAGATCCTTACTGAGAAGTATCTGAAGAAAAAAAGATTAGAATTCAAAAGTGCTAGATTTATGTTTCTTCCAACAAAACAGCCTCACTGGAGAACTCACTGCTTCTTCCCCATCGGGCTTCAGTCTTCTTCCCACCACACCCTGCACTTCCCAGAGGCCTCCTGCAGCCCCGCAGCACTGGGTGAAACCCGCAGCACCGGGTGAAACCCGCACCCTGCAGTGCATCCTAGGCCACCTGCCCTCACTCACAAAACCGCCCCTCCTGCTGTGACCCTTTCCCGAGTCTGATCCCAGGTCCCTCATTCAAGTGCCCCTGGCCTCCAAGCTTTCCCAGGCCTATGAGGACATGAGACCTGAAAACTGAAATTCATGCCCAAAGCACCTTGAAATTCTGACATGAATGCTCACTTAAATGTTTATAACACTAACCGTCAAGAGCAAATCAACTCAACTCTTACACGTAATGATGTGTATACATCCCTCTATGTGGAAGGTGGGTTTACTATGATTTGGAGTGGGGCCTCCAGATACGGAGTGCTCAGAGCTACCGCGCTAACTTAAGATATCCTTCTGTATCAAGATCCCACTCAATTGCCAAGTGTTCTTCTAAAAATTTTTTTAAAGATTTTTTTATTTATTCATTGAGCGCGAGAGCACGAGGGGGGTGGTGGCAAGGGGAGGGTCAGAAGGAGAGGGAGAAGCAGACTCCCCACTGAGCAGGCAGCCTGATGCGGGGGCTCAATCTCAGGACCCCGGGATCATGACCTGAACAGAAGGCAGATGCTTACTGACTGAGCCATCCAGGCGCCCCTCAACTGCGAAGTCTTTTATGAAATATTTCTTCATTTTTAAAAGATTATTTATTTGAGAGAGAGAGAGAGAACGAGTGGGGGGGAGCAGAGGGAGAAGCAGACTCCCCACCAAGTGGGGAGCCAGACTAAGAGCTTGATCCCAGCCAGAGCCCCGAGATCATGACCTGAGCTGAAATTAGACACCTACCTGTCTGAGCCACGCAGATGCCCCAGTATTTCTTCATATTTAAGTTATTTGTACTCTAATAGAACATGCTGTTTTAGATCAATAAAATCATCTCTATACACAAATAATATAATGTGCTTATAAAATACCAATGATATATGATGAAAAATGCAAAACAGTCCTAATACATGTCCCTGACCTTGAAGCATTAGGAAACAATGGGGCAAAAGTCATAACAACTCCAAAGTTAAATGATTCAAAGATGCAAAGCAGCTCTGCAATAGACTAGCTAAAAATTTAGACAGTAAGGCTTGGCTGAAACAGTCAGGGAAAGTTCTTTGGAAGACCTGCATCTTGAAAAACAACCATTTATTGTCTACTAGATACCATTTAACACACTTAGTCATTTAAATGATCACCTTTAATCCTTGTAACAACCCACAGAGTAGTGATTCTTATACCGGTTTAACAGATGAGAAAACAGGTTAAGTAACCTGATAAAGGTTACTCAGCTAATAACTTGGTGAACCACAAGCTAAAGCCAGGCTATAGAACTTAGAATTACATTTAATACATGAGCTCCTCGAAGTGGGCCATATGCTGCCCCCACCCACGGTGTGTGAGGTTCAGGATGCCAAGCTGAACGTGATACATTCTATCTGAGTCTCTATTTCACATGAAAATTCAGGGATAGTTAAAAGGGAAAAGAGACTGATTACTAGATACCCAGATACAGCATGAAACAGGATATAAAACTTACAGAGGTCTTCCACAAGGGTATTGAAAATGCAGCAATGAAGGTGCTGCCGCGAAGCGGCGTAGGTTTAGTACTGTGGGAACCATCCGTTTACCTGGAGAGGGCAGTCACTTTACAGAGAAGGGCGACAAGGTCAGACAGAGCTCGGGAGGGGGTTGTCAAGGGCACTGAGTGTCTGGTGTTTGGTCTCCGTGTCGATCTTGGCAGACTGTGCCAGGGAGGAGGGTACTGCCTTGCATTGCTCAGCCTGTGGCTACCACGGTTCAGCTATAAATGGTTCGCTGCCCCAGGTTGTCAGTGCTCATCAAGGCATAATGTGAGACTGTCTGGGCCTGGGGGGACCAAAAGTGGAGTGAGCGTGCGTTTGGAGACATCCTCTTGCCTTATTCACGGACGGGTTCACGGGCATTGTGGATAAGGGCCTCCAGTAGGAACCTGGCATTAGCTTTAGGGCATGAAGGTTCTGGAAGAGTGAATCCAAGGGGCTCCCCAAGGAGAGCTGCTCAAGGCCCGGTGCGTCTCTACGCTGCTTCAAGGCAGAGATTCAGTTCAAGTTTTCATCACTCGAGTAAGGCCTGGTCCCTCCTGTTTGTCCTGAAATGCTGCCCACGCAGAAGATCAAACGGCTCTTTCCTATGAAACAGACTGGGTTGCAGAAATCTCAGTGGAGGGCACAGAAGAGATCAGATTTTATTTCATTCCCGGAGTCATTTCCTAAGGTAAAAGACTGGCTAGTGGGAGCTAATTCCTTTTGGGCTGAAGCACCAAGAAACATATGTCAAGTTCACTCAAGAGAACCACGACACAACACTGCTTCAGAAAGAAAGGAATGTACAGACACATTCGTCTGGATTCTTTCAATCTTTTGCCTCCTCCCTCTTTCAGTCTCTCTGGGCCCCTCTCACCGGCCAGCATTATGTCTGTCTCTTGAGCCCCTGAGTTTCCTTCTCGAAATCTCCCAGGATTTCCCGATTCTGCTGTCCTCATCCAGAACTCCCGCTGTGTCCCTGAGGAAGTCCCGCCACCTCTCCAAGTCCTCATCTGTACACAGTACATACATCTCCCAGGGGCTGTGCGAGAATCCACGACAATGGACCACACGGAGCACTGGCCACCAGTGCTGGCCTGTATCAGAACTCGGTGATGTTAATTTTCCGCACGGGTCAAGAGCACAAACCCTGGAGCCGGACGGCTTGGGTGAAAATCCCAGCTATGTCACTTACGAACTGCATACCGTCGGGCAGTTACTTCCGGTAAAGAAACCTGCACTCCGGGTTCCCCGTCTCTCCGGGTTCCCCGTCTCTAAGACAGGGGTCATTCCAGCACCTGTCTTCACGGGTGTTTGTGGGGATGAATGAAAGCACGCAGGGTGATCAGAACAGGGTCTGTACATAGTGAGGAGCTGGGTAGGTTTCAGCCGCCATCCCCACCACCCTATTTTACCTGCCACAGGCTGCAGCAATGGCCCAGGCCTGGGAGGTTTCCCCAAGAGGACCAGGAAGCTTGCTCTCTAACCAGGGACTCGCAGTGGAACGCAGGGTGCAGGGCTAAGAAGAGGTAAGGGGGGTGCAGTGGGAAGTGGCACCTGCACGGCACAGAGCGCAGCCACGCAGGCCCAGGCAGCTGCTGCACCCCCAGCAAGGCAGTCCCACCACTGCCACGTCTCCCAGTTATCAAGAGAAGCCACAGATCTAGACATTATGTGAAATTTCCTGATTTTTAAGCATGGGCAATGAATTCAAATGTTTAAAATCACTCTGTCCAAGGAATAAAACCCATCTCTGTGCCAAACCTGTTCCCCGGGGCCACCAGTCTGTGCTCTACGCTCAGTGGGGTGGGGTCATTTACGAAGAGGCTTCTGAATACTCCTTTCCTCCATAAGGCCTTCCCTGGTGGCCCCAGAAGAGCAGTGTGTCCTTCCCCTCAGGCCCAGAGCCCTCAAGGCCATCTTCTCTGACCACCCCCTCCCTGTTCAGCCCAACACCGACCTTCTGTTGATCCACTCCCCCCAACAATGCATTAGAGGCACTTAGCAGGGATCTGAAGGAGAGCTAAGTGCTTTAATGACACTCATGTATTGATTTAGAGCTTTTTTTATTCCTCCACTTGGATTTCCCGAACATGCAGCATCTATGGCAGTGCAAATGTCTTAGAGGCTAAGTTCCCAGAGGCCAGGGGCTGCTGCCTGAAGCTCTCCCTGGCACGCTGGGAGTGCGTGACTCGACAGCAGCAAGAGCTTTCTTCTGATGAAGGCACAGATTGCTAAAGACACAGTACGTTGTTCAGTGTCATTTTGGAGAAATTCACAGTCATGTCAACACTTCGATCTCCACCAGCCATGAGCCTGTGCTGCCACTTTGTGGGCTCATTCCTACAAATGCGGTGTTTCATCAGGTGGCGCCCAAATTCCCACCTATGTAGACTCAAGTCAAACCCAAGGGAAACCAGGCTTTCCATATTTCAATCACATACAGGCTGCAGAAGATGAGTCACTGTTGGTCTGTATTCATTCATTCATTCATTCACTCACGCACTCACTCATTCATTCATTCACCAAGCACTGGTTCACTCGGTGTCAGACACAGTACTAGGTTAGGGAAATGGCGAGAGAAATTAAGTGCAAAAAGTCCCATGATGAAAGTCTGTTCCAACAAAGAATGCCAGGGCCTGGGTGGAACCTTAACGAAGGATCCCATCTAACACCCCATCCAGCTGAAGATCTGAATCCCAGAGAGGTGAACACCAGCCGCACATGTCGGTTTTGGCTATTAGGGAGTGGTGCAAAGATCAAACCAGAAGTCCCTGCTCCTCATCCAAAGTTCTTTTTGTGTGTAAAACATTCCTAACAGGATTCTAACTCGACTGTTAGCGAGGCCCAGCATCCAGACTCAGATGTCTGCAAACTGTGACCTCCCCCACACCCTTGCCCAAGACGACTCCACCTGGCATGACACTCATCCATGATAATCCATTAGTGCTTTCTGCAGATGAACCCCTCCCACCACCCTTCTAGAACCATTCTCAAGTGGCTCTCACGCTTTTTGCTGGTTTGTTTTAACATCCCAATGCACTTAAGGGACAAGACATTGAGTGACATGTCATGAAGGACAGAGGTTCACAAAGAGTCTGGAGGGAGGGGGGGAGGGGGTCTGAACATTCACCCAAGGTGTGCACCTGATGTGCCCTAAAAAAAAGATCAAGTCCAGTTGCCTGCTGGCCAGCAGGTAGAATTATTGTGCTGGCACAGCCCTGCCCCTCTGCCCCCACCCCCACACTGGCCTGCCTCCTAAGGGTGCCTGCTATCATTTTCAAAGGGGAGATGAAGTGGTCGCTCACGGAACCACCGGGATAAAAAAGGCCTTCCACACAATGTGCTTCTGTTTCCCTCAAACGAAAATCAATCCATCAGTTAAGCCTGCATCTCCGGTGATCAAAGCCAGTTTGTGTGGCCCCCACCTGGAGGGGTGGAGGGGGAAGAAGTCGGATGTGAGCAGATGCCTGATGCACATGGCTCAGGGCAGAGGGGAGCAAGGGCAGGGGTCACGGCTACTTCTCAGGCCTCGTGATCTTACCACGTGCCACGAGGCCAAGACAAACAGGCTGTGTGGGGATCTATTTTGGTCACACAGCTGCAAACAGAGGATTTATGAAGATGTTTGGTGCTTGGCTCCCAGGAGATTTGTGCACCAAGCTGCTGCTCCACCAACGGTCTGTCCATCCCTCCCCATTCCCGTTGAGCCTGGTATGTCCTCAAGTTCTGACCCCTTAGGACTCTTCCCAACTTACAAGTTTTCTTTTCTTCTTTCCCTAACTCGTGAGAGTTTAAACATATGTGTTATTGTGTTTGGCATCCACTGGCCTCAATGCTCTATCATTCTACAGCCGGGCTGCCTCTTCTTGGTGTTTAGCTTTATTGATTTCTATTTCTGACTTGCTCGGCACTGGCTCATTCATTATTCAGGGAAAATCTGGCTATGAGACCACAGTCTGATATCCTGCCAACAGGAGCCTGAGCAGGTGGGACCTCTGTGAGCTTTCTTTTCAAAGAATCACAACCCCAATGAACAAGTGGTGTAGTTTAGACTTCTCAAGTTATTCACGTAAGACCTCGCCATTCTGCAAAACGTTATTTTCTGTATGAGTGGCAGGTGAGCTCAGTAGGAAAATACGTGAGAGTTAATGATTCTGAGGCCAAAGATTTGACTAGTTCGTAAACCAGTTATCTATGAGAAGAGAAAATGTCTTGTCAAGCAGCAAATGAACCCATCCTTCGCCATCTATCTTGGAGGTATGCGGTGCGGATCCCCAGGGACAGAGGTGGGAGGAGGTGGCCCCCATTAATCACGATCACCAACTCCTCTGCTGACTCATAGGGACACATGAGGATACATATCCATTCTACTGCTAGAGGCTGAGTCCCACCATCTTCCACGCAGCCCATGTGTGTTTGATGGTGAGGCTGATATTTTCAAGGTGTTATAATAAGATGTGAGAGACAAACCCATTTTGTGTTTTATTGTTTGTTTTCTTCTTCAGAGAGCACCATAAGTCAAGGAAATTGTATTTAAACCGTAAGAATAGAAGTTCAAATTAAAGAGTGGGAAGAAGTTCCTTCCAGAAATTCAGGCTAAAACATAGTATTGGAGAAAGTAGTAAAATTATCCTCTAGAGAAATCTCTTAAGAACAGAACTAATTACCACCTGTAAGTACCAATTTGTGCATAATCCGATCCTGGGGGAGGAGGCTAGATGAGAAAATCTCTCAAAAATCCCCTCTGGGCTTCCCCACCAGGCTGGATTTTCACCATAAAAAGTTTGAAACACTTTGGCTGATCTCTGGTTGAGGTCCTGCTGGAGATGACAGCTGATCACAGATCTGCAGCCAATTTTAACCTCAGCATCCTGCAAAGTGCGTAGTTAGGGTGCTGGCGAGCACTCTCTAAGGGGCAAGAGCATTTCCTCAGAAAACACCCATGAGAAGACAATGGTGTGTGCGCTTTTACCAAACCTCGTACATGCTATCCTAAATACCACAGGAGAAGCTTCCTATTTGTTCCTAATTTGTAAAAGTAAATGAGACATCATAAAGAATCAAATAGGAAATAACCATCTGTCTCCTGATTGGCAACTGGAGTGTCTCTGCACATACACGGGGCTTTGCGTCACATCACACAAGCGCTATGGGGCACTGCTTAAGAAGGCAGTGAGATCCTGGCACAGTGGTGTTTCCATGGCCTTTCTGTGGGGGTGACACTGGTGTGAAGGGGGAGGCTGAGCCAGGGACCTCTTGGCCCCTGCAACTTAGTTCAATGGAATGGTTTTGATCTCATGTTTTGCCTTATTTTGACTCCATGGAAGGTTTTAGTTAAAAAAAATTTAAAAAGGCCAAAAAATAAAAAAGCAAAAGCAAAAGGAGAGAGAGAAGCGAAAGGCAATCTTAGCAAGCACAAATGGAGCTCCAAGTTCATGGATTCTCCCGCAAAGGGCAAATGCGGAGTAAATCCCAGAGCCTCCGTTCCCCTCCTTGGTTGCCTGCCAGCATCAGGGACAATGGTGCCACCTTGACCTCCCGGAGTGATGGGGAGGCTCAAGTGAGCGTGTGCACGTGTGTGCCAAGCTCAGTGCCTAGCACACAAGAGGCAAGGATAATGAGCAGTTGCCCACTGGAGCCCTGTTCACTGGTTAATGTTTTCTAAACTTCATTAATTTTTAATTTAAAGAATTCACAATAATGATAAATGTAACTAATATTAAAGTAATCCAACTTAAAAGTATGTTCACTGTCCTTTCCTTTCAAGGGTCTCTTTTCGGGCATCTGTTCAGGCTTGGCCGTCCCCACCTTTGTCTCTCTCCAGGCCTACTACTCCCTCAGTGAGCTTCGCCTCTCACACACTCGTCAGCTCCTGCTCACCAACTACTCGCTGACTCAGTGTTCCTAGCTCTGGCCTCTCATCAGGTTTGTGACACATTTCTCACTACCTGAAAACTGATGGTATCAAGTCCGTACCTCAGAATCACCTGGGAGCTTTTAAAACAGCAGACCCCGTGGCCCTAGCCCAGACCTGCATTCAGACTAAAGAAGGCAACATCCCGAGGCTAACACTGAAGAACTGGCTTCTAAATGTCTTGTGGCTATTGGCCTACCTGAAGAGACGTTATAGACAACTTCCTCTGTATCCTGCAATGTAACTCAGGATTTCTCCCTCTCTCTCTGAGGACCTAAAGGACAAATTAGTACCAGGGACCTCTATTTCTCCTCAGTTACGAGTCAGTTTTAATCTTCTGACCATTGAAGCCAAACAAATGATCAAAAAAAGGAAATAAACCATACAAGTGATCATGTTTCTCTCTTTGCCTTAGCTACTAGGGAGCTCAAAGCCAAATTCATGACAGACCACTCTACGCCTTAAACCAATACACAGAACTTATGATACTAATTTTATATACTAATGTTGGGCCTCCTACATTTTCCCTTTGTCTTGATTTCTGCATGTGCTTTAAAAAAATTCTAGTTATGCTGCATTTTTGCAATCTATTGCAAATTCTTTTTGGAACAAGGTGGAGTATGTTAGACTAATTAATTAAATATAGTCACTGACATGCAGCCCTTTGCAGCATGGCAGCTCTAAAGCAGACAGTAATGAGCACCAAAGTAGAGACTACGGCTCGGAGGAAAGTTTTTGGCTTTGGCGGTCAACTCCCCAAACAGAAACCTTCCTCCTGGCTCTGGTTGTCAGAGAACATCTGGAAGCATATCTGAACTGCATATTAAGTATGTTTTAAAGTTATAAAAAATTTTAAGTAAAATAAAAACAGCTATGCAAATTCAAAATCTAGAATCCTGACCTTCAATTCTGAATCTATCATCTCTCAACTTCATGCAGCAGCTCCACACACAGAACTAAAACTCTGGTCCTGATGGAAAAGCATCAGGTTGGTCTAAGGAACCATGTACAGGTGACAGTAGATGGTGGAAGTCTGTGGCTTTGTGTATCAGACAAAATGAATGGATCACTTAGAATACCTGAACAGTGTTCTGGTCGTTTAAAAACACGTAATCATGTTTTTTTTTGAAAGTTCTTTTAAAAGTTCTGGGTACTCCAAACAGCCTGTACACTATGTCCCCACATAACCCTATACTTTGAACCAAACTAACTACCCAAACACTACCCGTTCCCAAATGTGATCAAAAAGATCTTTATCTGCCAACTGAAATGCTTTTCCGTATCTGTGAGGGGAATCTGTTCTCTTGGGCACAGAGCCAGGACCATTCCTGAGGTGGCCAGGAATCCGGGGGTGGGGGGTGCGCTTTGACAGCCTGGACCAGAGCTCCGGGCTGCAGCAAAGACCTTCTGTGCTTCGCCGTGTACTGTTAACATACAGAGCGGTTCCCTCTCCTTCTTAGCCATAGCTCAGTCCATCTGCATCAGGAGGGTGGGGGACCTGCCAAAGAGCTCCCAGCTGGCACTGCCTGGGTGCATGTGGCTTTGACCTGGGCCTCGTGTGCGCGGCCAACGGGGCCTGAAAGCTGAGGGCTTCTGTCATTGCCATTAGATGTTATTCCTTCCACAAAACAATCTAAAGATATGGATCATATTTATTTAAAATGTAAGAACTCTCAGGTGCACACACTGGGCACCATGAGGGGTGCGATCTAATGCTTCCCCACTGTCTAGTGTTTAAGTAGCGCAGAACGCCTTAAATGGCAAAAAAAATTCTGCCATTTTACATTTTTGCAAACGTTGCTTGATCTTTGAAGATGGAAACTAACCATGAACAATAACCTAATGAGCATAAACTAGCAGCTGTAGAATTCTTTTTATTCCTTTATATATTTTAATTTGTGTAACCAATACCACCTTACCGTAGCCAATATGCTGTGAATAAAAAATGACCCCTAATTCCACAGCTCAAAATAACTACGATTACCCTTCCAGCATCTGCCCTTCGTTTTCTCGCTTATGTAATGCGGGTTGGGGTCAGCCTCAGTCAGACTCCGGACCAGTCATATGAGCAGTGTGCTCAGTTCAAACCCGGGGCCGGCTGTGGCGTGCCATTTCTCAGAAGGAGCCCAAGAAGAGTCAGAGCTACCAAGTGGTTGCGTGGTAGTTTCTAATTATGGAGTGCTTACTGTATACCCGGCACTGAGGCGATCCCATGTAAATCTTCCCTGTGACCCAGCACAGGGCGGGGGTCCTACCTTCCCATTTCGCAGACAAACTGAGATCTGAGACAGTGCTGCTAGTGAGAAAGAAGCTGGGATTCCAGGCCAGGGCTGATGCCAGCACGATGAGAAAGAAGTAATCCAGCCTTACCTTACTGATTTTGATGATGAGACACACAGTTTGGGGTTTCTTTTCTCCCTTTCTGTATCTCTGGCAGACCCAGAAGAGAAGGGGAGTTGATCTGATTTGAAAGGACGGCAGAACAGGAGAGCTGGACTGGCCTGCAGAGGGGCTGGCTTAGCCACCAGTTTGCCCTGAGGCCCAGAGCCAGGCATGGCTCTCTGGGCCAGGTTTACCAGTCTGTTTGTGGTGGCTGTGCCTAGCTAGGTGTCTGAGAGGGCCCCGGCTCTGAAATCTCGGGACTCGAGCTGGTCCCTGCATCTATGTCCGCACCACATACAAACCGGAGACCAGGATGGGATGGGTGGCACTCCGTTGCTCTCACCAAAATAACGATCCTGAATACACAGGAAACACTATGTAAATTACCCTGTTCTAAGGAAAAACATTAAGCAAATACTTTTTTATGAGAAGTGAAGGGAGGGTGTGGACAAATTAGAAATCACGCTAAGACATGTAAGAGACACCTGCAGGAGGAACTCCCACAATTCGATTTTGAGCCGCGATGTGACCCCCAAACCAGGGCATGTACTTTCTTGTCCCATCTCGGAGATGAAAATACTGGAAGGGCCGATGGAGGGTTGAATACAGGCCATGCTATGGATACCTCCCAGCCTGGTCTGGACAGACTTCGGAAGGAAACAAAGGCCTTCAGAAACATTTCCGTGTGTAGACTCTACTGCGCATTCAACAGTGTAACTCGTCAAAATCAGAACAGGTGGGTACCTACCCTTAACTACAAAAAGAAAATGCATCGTAATATTGTCTTAACTCTTTTGGGAAAGCAAACACAGATATATCTGAGATTCTCTCTGTCCCTGAACTATGGCAGTGTCACGCACAGCCTTAGGCTTGGGGACACTCTGAAAGCAAAATCCAGGTCTGAGTACTAATGTAAAAATGATGCTACACTTTTTTTTTTTTTTAATTACAACACATTCTTAAGAGATCTGAAAATTTAAGAGGCAGCATTAACCATGCAGACAGTATTTACAAGGGACTGATATGTGGGGCCCTACAGCTTAACTGAAGATAACAAATGGTTCAGAGATCTGACAGGCTTTCCTGAACAACACTTCAATCATTTCAACAAACGCTGCAGAGGAAGGATACCCTTCTGGTCAGCCTTCAAGGTACAAGCATGATTATATGTGCTTTCAGTTGAAAAAGATCCTGGTTATTCCATATTCCTCTGGAAGTGACAAATCTCATTGTAACTGGCCTGCTTATTCTCATCTTATTTTTTATTTTTACTTTTACTGAGATATGACTGACATAACTATATTATTTTCAGGTGTACAACATAATGATTTGATATTTTTACACAATGCAAAATGACCACCACAGTAAGTCTAGTTAACATCCATGTGTAGTAACAGGTTGTTTTTGCTTCTGGGGTGAGAACTTTTAAGATCTACTCTCCTATCGGCTCAAATATGCAATTCCGTAGTGTTAATTCTAGTCACCATGCTGTATATTACATCCCCAGGACTTAATTTATTTTATACCTGGAAGTTTGTACCTTTTGACAACCTTTACCCATTTCGCCCATTCCCCATCCTGGCCTGCTTGTTTTTAAATCTCAAGTTTTCAAACACATTGTTTTCTTCACTAGAGAAATGCTTGCTACAAAGTTTCAAGGTTTTAATAATGATTTCTAAACCAATTACTTCACCAACACATTTATTCATCAAGATGATGGAATGGAAAACCACGTTTGTTTAGATAAAAAAATTTCAGGTTTGTACGAGTTCTCCTATGTGTTCTGGCAAAGAACTTCTCTCAAAGTTTTTGCTAGAGTTTTCATTTTTTCCCCTAATTTCACTTAGACACATAAATTCATCTTGACCTACATTTAAGAACCTAACTCTCTGGTTCTAAATAGCTTAAAAAACAACAACAAACCCACTCTCAGGAAAGATTGACATTTCAGTAATCTCCGCCAGCTGGCAAGTTCAAAATAGAATCTAAATATTGTATTAACAATATCAATAACAAGCAGGTCCAGCAGGCCTTAATAAAACACGCTTGAATTGTGAGAGAAATTCTTATTTTGTGTTTCACCAGCTTTAATTTACTACATTGATTTAATAAAAATCTATGACAATCTCATCTTTAATTATGTAAGAATTCTGAAGTTCACTGCATGTGCATAATGAAAATCTGAAATCAAGTAGGTGTAATGACATTTTTGTTGCCCATTTTTGAAACTTTTGACCAAAGTAATATACCTAGCAAAGCCCACATACATGTCCAGCTCAATGAATTCTCACAGACCATTTGCCCATGTAACCAGCACCCAGATGAACAAACTGGCAAACAGGAGCCTCCCTTCCAACCTCTCCAGTCACCACCTTATACCCCAAAGATAACCACAACCTTGAGTTTTCCTTGCACATCCCTGCAAACTCTGGCAGGGGGCAACCCTGAACCAAGGTGATCACCATTGGAGTCACTAGGCACACATAGGCTTGCACATTATTTCATTTCCTTTGTGGAAGGGAGGTGGTATCCTCCCAATTTTACAGATGAAGAAACAGAAGTTCAAAGTCGAGTATTTGACCAAGCCAAGAGGCATATATGTATACGTGTAAGGGAATATGTAGTTCCATGTATGGGCAGGAGAGGGGTGGTATGAGGGATTGTCAGAGTCAGATCCAAAGCCAGGTCCCTCCAATGCCAAACTCAGTTGTGTATGTTCCACAACTGCTATTTTAGGAAACCTCATTTTCCTCTAAATTCATTGACTCACATGTTCGAAAATGCCATTTATAGTTAGACGGCCTTATATAGAGAACTATATCACCCCCTTAACCCCAGTCCCCAACCCCCATGAACACTTACTCGGTTGTGACAGTTTCAGAAACAGAACTCATTTTTTCATTTAGCATCTTATCTTTCCCCCTCACCCTCACTACATTTTGGATTGTGCACAATTTTGAGTCTCTGCATTAGCACTATCTTAATTTTAAAAAAATTAAGTTGGGAACTAGCAAGTGAGCCTGAAGAGGCTCCATCTCTGGTCCTGAACTGGATTTTCATTACTCAACTACTCTTCAAACTATACTGATTTACGATGTGATTATTACTGCTTTTCCTAAGTAGCCTGGGTAATGACAGAAATGCAAAGACGCCCCAGACTGCGGTGATCTGGGGGCTCTAACACCCCTCAGTCTGCCCAGCTGCCCCACCCCTGGACCCCCACCTCTGGCCCCCCACTTCTACCTCTACCCCCAAATGATTTGCTCTCCACTCTCCTCTCGTGGGGTTAGTACAGCTGCTCTGATGGCCTCCCAGCTCTGGCTCCAGCTGTGCCCATAACAACGCACATGGAGAGGACCATGGTCCGTGGTGATCACGTGATGTCGGTCCCGTGACGCCAAAGCAGCCACCCAGCAGCAGTTTTCCCGCCCATGTTTGTGTAGAGCTCTTATTTATTTTTTTTTTTTTAAGATTTTATTTATTTATTTGACAGAGAGAGAGACCCAGCGAGAGCAGGAACACAAGCAGGGGACGTGGGAGAGGGAGAACCAGGCTTCCCGCCGACGGGAGCCCGACGCGGGGCGCGATCCCAAGATGCTGAGATCATGACCCGAGCCGAAGGCAGATGCTTTATGACTGAGCACCCAGGCGCCCCAAGCGGCTCTTAGTTCTTTACCCTTGCTTATAGGTCTAATTTCAGTGCAAGTCTGAAATGGTGCCATCTCCCGCAAGTCCTCAAGGTCAAAGGCACTCTCCACTACCTTTATCAGAATCTCCCCACCATTCTGCCCAGAATGCTTTTCTTTCACCTTCCCATCCTCTTTCCTGTAAGGAATAAGGACAGGGTGACTTTCCATCTCTATCCTGGCTTATCACATTTCTCCTTTGTGAACATATCAATGTCACACACCAACATACTGTCTTGTGCACTTACTTAGGACCCGTGCCTTTGGTTGTGGGCGTCACTATTTTGTGAGCTTGTGAGTGTTTTGGCCATGACTGCAATATCATGGTGCCCCTTTTGTATTGGGGCCTGGAGTGACACTGATTGAGAAATGCATGGCTGACCATGTCAAACAGATTTAGGAGACGCTGGGATGGCAGCCTCACCTGGCACTAGCAAACACCCCTCCGTGAAGTCTTCCCTGAACTCCTGACTTCCTTCCCCCAGAGTCTGAGCTCTTTGGAGACGGCACAAACCACCAAGGCTTCTGGGTGATTCTGCCCCCGAGCTAGACCGCAAACTCCTTGAGGCTGGAAAAATCTACTTATCTCTATCCCCAGCCTCTATCAACCTAAGCACACTGTGGGAAATGAAGGGATGTTTGTGAAATGTTTACATGTAATTCACTGAACTGAGCTGGACTGAACTGTGTCCTCCCCCACCCCCCCAATTCCTATGTTGAAACCTTAACCCTCAATGTGGCTGAGTTTGGATAAGGTTAAATGAGGACATAAGGGTGGGGCTCTAATGCAATATGACCATAATAGGGCCTTCATCTAATAGGGCTGGTGAACTTATAAGAAGAGAAAGAGACCAGGTGAAGCACATGCACACAGAATAGGCCATGCGAGGACACAGTGAGCAGGCGGCCATCTGCAAGCCAAGAAGAGATGACCAGGGGAGATCAACCCTGCTGCCCCCTTGACCTTGGACTTCTAGTCTCCAGAACTGTGAGCAAATAAATTTCTGTTGTTTTAGTCACCCAGTCTGTGGTATTTTGTCATGGCAGCTCTAGCTGATTAATACACTCACCAACTGTCCAAGCATCTTGTACTCTAAAGATAGGGCTCTGGGGACCAACTCTGGCTGTGAAGGGAAGTTCATGAAGATACGGAGGTTCGTTGCCCAAGGTTAATCCCCAGGAAAGGGCAGCTGTATCCCATCTTCCATCTTTCCCTTATCAACAGGCAGCAAGTCTAGTTAAGGCAATACCTTTTAGCAATCCCCAGTCTGCCAGAAAAAGTGAATGTCATCATTAACTAAGATTCTGGGCCTCTGGGAAATTACTTTAACTTGAATGACACCACCTTATGCCCTGAGATCTTGATAATCCTGTACACCCATGGCTAATGGCCATTATCATTAAAAGAAAGCTAGAAGAGTCTCAAATGGGAAGATCTGCATTCTGGCCTTAGATCTTCCACTTAGTGGCTACATATACTTGCATATGTAACCTCACATTTTTGTGTCCTGTGCTTCTTTTTAAAAAAATTTTAACAGATTTTATTTTTAAATAATCTCTACACCCAACGTGGGGCTCAAACTTACAACCCTGAGATCAAGAGTCACACACTCTACCAACTGAGCCAGACAGGCATCCCTCCAGTGCTTTGCTTTTTAAATAAAATGGCTGTGCTGTTGTAATGGACAGTTCTTCCCTTCTTTGGGAACTGATCCAGACTTGCATCTGGAGAACATTTCATCTCCCAAGCCATCCATGTGCTTTGAAGTGATGTTTCCACCCCCAGCATAAAACAATCTGCGCCCCTCCCCACCAATTCCTCTGGTCACAGCGATGGTTCCCAGTGGTCATGTGATCCAGGCTGGTCTAATTACAATGCTGCCCAGAACTTTTCCTGAAGACACTCAGGAAATGCTAGACTCCAAGCTGAGGTCTGCAGTACAAGAGGCTGTGGCAGCCACCTTGTAAACCCAATGAGAGCTTCTCCAAGCTTATTTCCACCAGAGACTAAGCTGAGTTGGGGAAAAGAGAGACTAAGTATTATTACTACCACGATCCTACTTTGTTAAGTCACCATCTCAGAAAAGCTCTCTACGCTCATCTTATATTCTTTCATTTGACAGCCAAATTACTAAGTGGGTCTCCTAGACCAATGGAGAGTTGGAATTTTACTGGCACACAGAAATCATCAGTGACATACATTTAGTTTAACTGAGGCTATTCACTTAGAGATTCTTTATTAGTCAAGGACTCTCGGGTGTACAGCCCCACCCCCCAAAAATCAAGTTGGGTCAAGTAAAATGGGGAATTTAGAGCTTATGTAATCCAACCACAGGAAGGACAGTGGTAGAGTGGCCCCTCATCTCTGCTTCTTTGCCTTGGTGCCATTTCTTGGCAACAGTGGTTGACTCCACATGGTACCCCTTGTTGAATCCAGCACATCCTTCAGAGCCCCCAGATCCAAGGTAAGACGTGCCTGCCCTGGATTGGGTTACACGCCCATCTCTCAACTAACTGCTGAGGCCAGGGAGCTCCTATAGGAAGTTGGCACTTCCCCATTTGCAATTTGTATTGGAAGCTGGGGTAGGGGAAAACCAGTGGGTCTCACAAAGCACCCCCATTTGGGCTTACGATAGCTGCGCAAGTTTAAAAGTGAAAACTTCTTTCGTAATTGTTTCACTTCACAACCATGGCAAAGCTCAACGAATGAAGCCTCTTAGAATCTGAGAAATATAGTACACACACAAATGATAAACAGAAGTGGCCTTTCTACATGTCACAGGCTTCTCACCTCTTGTCACGGTGTGTTCACAATCATGCTCACAGTGTGGGAAATGAACTCATGGCCAAGACACTAGGTTAGCGCGGCTCTATGCACAGACATGTAGTTCTAACACTTCAATGCCATCTGTGTCAAATTAGCAGCATGAGATCATCCGAAATAAGCCCCATTAAAAAAAAAAAAAATCACAGCCCAAAAAGGGGCCAACTCATGTGTGCTAGGGTGACCATGAAGTGGGGGACAAGTTCAATGTGAGCTTTTAAATGACTGTCTAAAGTTCTTGATCACTGTATCTCTCTCCTTTCTTTCTCTCCCTCCCATCTCTGAAATGCAGCTTTGCAAATAGTTCGTATTCTGGCACAGAGATACTGAGAGAAAGAAACATGGGTACAGATCAGAAGCCATTCTAACCCATCCCCAAGGAATCTTCTTATTTCTGTGTGTCACATTTCTGCGAGATCTTAGTCACTCCGGGCACACCTGGGTGGCTGAGTCAGTTAAGCGTCTGCCTTTGGCTCAGGTCATGATCCCGGGGTCCTGGGATTGGGCCCCCCATCGGGCTCCAGCCCCGCATCGGGCTCCCTGCTCCCTCCTCCACGGGAAGCCTGCTTCTCCCACTCCCCCTGCTTGTGTTCCCTCTCTTGCTGTGTCTCTCTCTGTCAAATAAATAAAGTCTTTAAAAAAAAAAAGATCTTAGTCACTACAAAGTGTCAGTGAGAACAGCCGGTAAGAACTCCAGTTCTCCTCCTCCTGCTGGGATCAGGTAATCTCGTGGGCATTTGCCTTCATGTAGCAGGTGCTTCAGACACACTGGAAACAGTCTTAAAGACTCCTGAAGGTATAAGTTCCCATCAACTGGGGAAGGATTTTTTTTTATGGTATTGTTATTTGCGGGTGGAAGGTATTGAAACCCTTAGGAAATGGCAGAAATGCTATCATAAGCATAATGAATTCTATTTATTAAACACTCAATAATTGCCAGCCCCTAGATGTACACTATCTTGTAATTCTTACAAAACCTCATGCAACACTGCTATCTCTTTGACTGGCTGGGAAGGAAGAGCTCAGACGCATCTGAGGAGTTGCTTGAGGTCACACAGCTGGTGGACCCACGACTGGCCACCTCCAAGGTCTCCACTCTTCCCTCCCAGGCACGCTGCCTCCCCTGGAGGGAAAGCATCGGTGATGGGGCCTGCACGTGGAGCTCCTGCAAAGTGCCAGGGACGCTACACAGACTGGCATCAGCTAGTCCCCACAAAGATACTGATCTCGCAGGACTGGCGTTTTTGCATTTGGCAGTAGCCCAAAGTGGTTCACGTAACTTTTCCAAGGTCAGACGGCAATTAGGCAGCCAGGCAAGGGGATGGATCCAGGTACACCTGATTTGAAAACTGAGGTCTTTTATCCTCATGCCATCGTTTACAAAGGCCAACAGGAGAACTGGGTGGGGTGGAATCACCAGAGAGAAGAAGGGCAGGGGGATGAGGCAGGAGAAATTTGTTCTTGCAGACTCAATACGGGGTGGGAACAAGCCTGAGTGCCTGGGCCACATTCGCGTGCGTGCACACACACGCACACATACACTCCTAATCTAGCACGTGCTCCACAGTGAGCACTACACCCAGGAGTTCTCAGCCACGCCCTTTGGTCGTCCAGGGAACCAAACAAAAACACAAACTTGACCTCTTGCAGTTCACAGGTAGACAGATGCATTTAAGTACACTTCTGAAACTGTAATGTGAACAGCTCCATGAGTATATTCTAAAAAATTCTTCATTGTGAGCCTCTTGGCAATTGCATAAAAATATTTCTAGACTTCTCTCCCCACAGAGTTAAATAGAACTTCAAGGAGAATGACTTTTCCAATTGTATTTTTAAGATTGAGCACTTTGATAAAAGCAGGCCCTACAGTACAATGTGATCCAAAATTGTATCATCTTTATGCATTTTATAATCTGATACAATTTAATAGATAAGGGAAACATTTTTAATGTTCAAAAATTAAAACTGTAAGGATATATTTCTATTGAAGAATTATAATTGGTATAAAAATAGCTCTATCTCTCTCTATGACTATAAAATCCATACACACTCAAAATATTCATTCTGTGGAGGTGTGGGTTCCTCTCATTGCATTAATCTTTGAATGACTAATTTGAGGATTTCCCCTTTTCTCTATCTACAGTCTTTAAAATATCTTAATATTCAGCTGTTTACAATAGTCCTGCGTGGGGAGCAAAAGAGAAATGAAGCACCTTGATTACTTGAATGAAAGAAGACAATGTAAGTATTCATTTCCATCTTTCTGTCTTGTCATTATAAACTGCTTTTGACCATTATGACAGGATTCTCCCCAGCCCCAGTCTGCAAAACACTGCAGAACGGGCAAACATCTCAAGTGGAACACTTCAAAAAGTACTTAGGCCATGCTGAACCGAAGATCAGTTAGTTTGAGTCCAGGCTTATGACCCTGGATCTGTGACCTGAAGCAGGAAATTTGTTTGGGACTTATTTTTCCCATCTACAAAAGGGGAGTAATAATACCTAATGTATAAGGCTAATATAAAAATAATGTAAAATACTGGGGTGCCTGGGTGGCTCAGTCGGTCGAGTGTCCAACTCTTGGTTTTGGCTCAGGTCGTGATCTCAGGGTTGTGGGATCAAGCCGTGTCAGGCTCTGCGCTCAGCAGGGAGTCTGCTGGAGATTCTCTCCCTCTGCCCCTCCCCCCTTTAAAAAAAAGAAAGAAAGAAAGAGAGAAAAAGAATACATACGGCCAGACACAAAAGGTCATATGTTATATGATTCCACTTATAAAAAATGTCCTGAACAGGCAGGTCCATAAAGACAGAAAGGAGACTAGTGGCTATGTGCCCTTGTGCCCCTATAACCATTAGAGCCCACAGATGGCTCTTGCTCAATTCCATCCTCCCTGGCTTCTCTGTGCCAGTGGGTGCTCCCACCCTCCCCTCTTTCTGAAACTCTTTGCCCTTCACTTCAGTGATTTTCCCCAGTTTCCAACTGGGCTCTTCTCTGCTGTTACTGTTGCTGTTATCAGCTCCCACCACTTTCTATCATAAATCTACATTTTTCAACATGGATCTTTCCCCTCTTTTTCATTCTCTGCCCCCATGAAAATCTCATCTGCATCATTTGCAGTGGCCATTTCTGGATTAACAACTTCCAACACTCCCCTTCCAGCCTTGACCTCCTTTCTCCTGAACTCCAGCCTGTCTCCCCTCCTAGCGGCACTACCCAGAAACAGGAGGGGCAACCCACAGACCCCGCCCAGCAGGTGCCTGACCCAGAAGAAGCTCTCAATGCCATGTCCCCCATCAGACCGGCAACTCCTTCTCACTTCCCTATTTCCGTCCACAGGGTACCATTTTCTCAGGGTGCAACACCAGATTTTCATGAAAATGGTTCCTAGAGATGATCGGAGACAGACCCGCTGACGTTGAGCCAGAAAGGAAAATCCAGGCTACGGGACTGATGTTTTCTCAGGTTCCACGCCCCGCTGGAGACACTGGGGAAGTTGGGGTAACTAGAGATGGGGTAAATTTGGATTCCCAAGAGACAGTGACAGTCAAAATTGACCAAAGCCTTCTTTTATAATTGCATTTCCATGTGTGTGTGGGTTTTTTTTTTTTTTTTAGCATTTCCTTATATTTAACTAGTTTAAGAGTATGTTCTCAGTGACCACGTAGAACATTAGTGATTAGAGAGGTGACCAGCACGCCTTTAAATTCACCTGACTTTATGATTGTGGTTACGTAAATATCCTTATACGTAACTCAGTGCAGAACAATAAGACAAATGATGCCAAGAGAAAGGGGCCCCTCCTAAAAACCAAAGGGCTCCACAGGCCAAAAGAGGACAGAAGGCAATTAGGACTTGGGGGAAAATGTAGGGAGGTTTTCCTCCCCCCACCTTTCCGTTATTACTACATTTTTTTGAAACGGGTGTGCCTGGGGGACAAGAATCAGGAGGTTTATGCATTAGGTAGATGCCCTCCTTTGCAAAATGGACAAAAGAGTCAGCTTGTGGAGCAGATTAGATGAAAGGAGCCAAAGAGCCCAGGGGCTACAATCAAATGTGAAAGAAATGAGTGGGGGAGGGTCAAGGCAAAGCCAAACAAGTCCCGAGATCCGAGCCACGGTCTTTCTGGAGAGAAGTACAGAAGTGCCAGGGCCCAGGGGCCTGCGGCCACGGCAAAGATGGGGTCCAGCAGCGCCATCCTGGTTCCAGAGAGAAGGAAACAACTGTGGGCTGGCAGTGAGAAGGGAAATCAAGAGCAAAGGAGAGGTGATCAGGAGGCCGCTCCTTTGAGGTGTTTTGGAACTTTTCACCTTGAATCTATCTGCCAGGATTAATGATCAGAAACCCTGGGAATGAAACAGTCGAAAGTTAATAAATCTTTGTTCTGATAGAGCATTTGTGAGGTGCCAGACACTGGACTGGGCTTATGTTTGTACATTCTTGTGCTCCCTTAAACTCCACAAAGATTCTGGTAGCCCCACTGTAGAGACAATCAAAACTGAGGCCCAAGGTCAAACAGCTGGTGCCCAGGGAGGGAGGGCTTCAAACCCGGGCTGATGTGGTGCTAAATCCATGCCCTCTCGTGTGGCTGTCTATGCTCCTGCTGTGTATATGCAATTTTAGAGCGAGGGGGATAGCTCCATGTTTGTGAACTGGGTGACCTCTCAAGGAAGCAGTCCTATCTGAAAGGAATCGGAGATAAAGGGATGAACAAATCTTTCAGATCTATGTATACATCCAACAGGATCTGGGGTGTCCTGTCTTTGGCCCTGTTCTGAAAATCACTAACACTAGCAAATGGACAAGGGAAATTTTAGCAAGGAAGGTAAAGAGCACAGGGAAATCAATCACGTTCAGAGGATTTCAGCTCTATTTTCCTATTTTTCCAGAGTTTTGTAAGATGTTCTAATAACTAACTCTCACTAGGAATTTAGCATCTTCTAAATGCCTTACTAATATGAATTTCTTGAATCCTCACAAGAGCCCCATGAGACAAGTACTATTATTATTATCATCATCATCATCATCATCATCATCCCCACAGAGAGGTTTAAGCCAGTTGCCCCAGAATCTAAGACAGGGCTCACTGGTTCATTGCCAGGCTGTCCAAATTTATAATGTACTGCCTCCCTAAGATCCATGCGACCTTCCAGAGTTGTCTTGTTCAAGGACTGGAATCTTCAGCCAGGCTGCCACGACCCTGTTTCCTCTTCTTGGACCCATCTGCAGACACAGCTGGCTGAAGGTAGCACTCTTTCTACGGAGCTAGAGCTAAGCCTCAAATCCATTTTGAGCCGCTTTTAGGAAACAAAGTTGCCAGAATGGAGCAGAGCTGGTGCTCCATGGGAATCCGCTGCCGCCGCCTTAATTCACACGTAAGAACAGGAAAAACTCAGGATGCCCTGTGGCTTGCTCAAGGTCACAAAGTTTACCCAGTGGCAGCACTGGGACCATAACTAGGCCCCCTTGCTCGTCATCCAGTGCTTCTCCCCCTAGAACTTGTTTCTGATACACTGAATACTTGCTCTTGAGCCTTTCGGGGCAGGAAATACTGCCAAAGTGAGGTACAGCATACATTTGAACAGTAAAAACGCATAGCAGAGCCGTGCCAAAGGGTCAGGGCTGTGGACATAAACTCCCAGGAAAGGGAGCATCTAAAGCCAACCTGGAACTTGGGCAACTGGCATTCCCCAAAGCGAGTCGTCCAATGGTCACGGTCAACCTCACCGGTGTTTGACCAATGGCAAGCGCGCATCTATGCCCTAGGAACAGCGTGCATCTGACAGCAAAAGAGCTGGTTTCCTTTTTCCCTGTCTGCTTGTGGGCCTGCGGCACAGTCAGCACAGTCCTGCTCTGTGCCCTGAAAGTGCCTTGGAGGTCTTCTTTCCATTTCATTAGCTCATCCAGTGGGTTGTGAGAAGAGAATGGAAATAAAAATCTGTTATGCGTGTTATGGAATTTATTTTAATTCCACCACTGCATCATAAGGAAACAGATTTACTAGTAATTAGTGGCCCTGTCCTGGAGAGAAGGAAGGCGGAGGGAGGGTCCAGAAGGCTGGCAGGGTGTTAGCAAGGGGGCCTGGGGGGTGGCAGCATCCGTGCCCAAGCAGCTCTACCACAAAGGCTGGGATGTGCAGTCAGACCCCAGAATGGGCTGTAAAGGGTTGAGGGGGCGGGCCCTGGGCCCCCCTGGGTAACTCCAGCCCAATCCGGTGGCTGACACAGAGATGGGTAAGAAAGAAGTGTTTGCAGGTGGGGTAGTGGGGGTGGGCCCGGGGAGCACCTGCTCCAAGGAAGGGCTAGAGGTAAGAGACAGGTGGGCCCAAACGGGCAGTTGGCACAGAGCACTAGAGGCAAAGGCTTCCCTCTGAACACAACCGCACGGGAGTTCTGAGGGCGACGGGCCCAGCGAAGGCCGAAAGGGCGGAGGCGGAAGCCAAGATGACAGCGGCTTGTAGAACTCTGAGTAGAAGGCAGGAAGCGAAAAGCACAGCAAGGCCCTACGTAGCGCTGGGATGAAACCTCCTGGGACCGGATGAAGTGTCAGACCAGGGGCGAAGAATGTCTTTAATTAGGAATCGCTGACTCATTAAAGTAACCCATCCAAGGGTGATGTTTAAATAAAGTAACCTAATTTTAAGTTTGATGGGTGAATGGAATGTGTGTGTGTAAGTGTGGGTGGGGGGGGAGAGGTGCTAGGGCGTTTGGAAAAGAAAAAATATATATAAAACGCTTTACTCTCTCATTAAAAAGAGTGAGAGAGAGACATTATTAATAATAAAATAAAAAATGTATCTCAAACACAGAGAGACCAAAACAGGGACACACAGACATGAGCAGGGGACAGCTGAAGACACCTGTCAGCTGGCCACTCCTGCAGGGCTCCGAATAAGCCACACTCATCTGTTTGGACCCGTCCTGGGTCCCCTTTAAACAAAGGGTTTGTCCCTTTCTGGCACACGACAAGGTTTCCATTGTACGAGAACCGAAGTACTCTCTGGTCCCTGAAACCGCTAACATCCTAAAATTGTCTCTAGCAGCTTAAATGGCATTTAAAATAAATACTGTGAATTGATGAAGTGACCCATTATGTTAAGTACCCATGCCTGGTGTAATCTAAACCAAATCTTACCCCATTATCCTCAAAACTGCTAGATGACTCAGCAGGCCCTCTTGCCAGTGACTCTGCAAGAACCAAACAGAGGCCACACTCGAGTAGGACTGAGTGCTTCCTTCCAATTAGTTCTTGCAATTGGTTTTATGCTGGGGGGAAAAAAAAACTCCTGTTTCTTCTCGACAGCTAACAAACCAAACGACTACTAGACAACACACACAGGTTCCCATTAGGTAACCATTATGTCCTATTGTTCCATGGGTTTCAGGGTCTAACTTCCACCGTGTCCTCTCTGGACATCACAGTGCTCTGAAGCATATCTTGCTGAGAACATGGGCTGTCGCCATCCCAACGTGCCCACGAATCATTCCTTGTTCACAACCACCACATAACGTCCCCCTCGCCGTGCGCCCTCTTGCCTACAGACTCTTGTTTCCCCTTCTCGCAATGCCCTTTGTTCTGTTTCCACATGCCCACAATCTATTTTTCAAGGCCTTGTTCAAGGGTTAATTGACAGCCCCTACTCTCCCACCCTCCTGACAAAAATCAGCCTCCCTCCTCCAAACGGTGTGACACATCTGCTGCTTCGGCCATGCCTACCTTCTTTTTAGTCTCAACTCCCAGGGCCACTCCACACAGCGGGGTTCTCCCCAATGATCCCCGTGTTGTAGCCCCAGGTCAGCCAGCTGTGCACGTGAGGAGGGCCCACAGTCAGCTGGGCTTTGCCGACCGGTCCCCGGGCCTCTGGGCCACCTTCTACCCCTGTTCTAGGAAGCGGGTTCTTCAGGGCATCCTGTTTGCCTTCAGTCCCAAGATTGGCTGGGACCTACTAACAGAGCTCTTTCCTAGCCTAACTACCTAGAACCAATGCCCTCCTGCTTGTTACAGGGGAAAAGAAGGAACATGCGCGTAGTTTGAAAATGTAAAGTATAAAGACGAGAAAGTGAGTATAAATCAGGTGCTTTTTCTTCTACTTGAGTCTAACCCAAACCGTCCACTGGCATGACTGGGCAGCTCCCTTCTTTATATACCTATATTTTTATTGTAAAACTTTTGCTCATGGGCGTTAGCAACTTCTTGATGAACCAGTACCACCCACCGAAGGAACACAAAAATATTAATTAGGGAGAAGAGGCACAGAGTTTGAAAAATCTCAGCACCATGAAAGTGTCTTGAGAACTCTATATACAGATATAGCAAATATAGAGCAAAGAAATATCGCAGGAAAAAATGAGCAAATCCTGGCCCGCCTTCTCAAACTCCAACCAAGAGTCTTCTGATTTTCACATGTACAAGAAAATTAAAATTAAAATTAAAAAAAAATAGGAGGGCTGCATTGAAGTGGATGTGGACTGAATAAGCATCTGAAATCTATAATAATGTGATCCTCAGAGCTCAGAATAATTAGAATTTTAGACCCTATCAGAGAGAGAAAAAAGGTCCATACCTATGAGATAGAATCTCATGGTGAAATCACTCAACTTCAGAACCTTATTGATGTTTTCTTCATGCTTTCGCGTCCAGCAGAAACAACCAGAAACTAATATCCTAAGAGCAAGTCTTACTTAATGTGAAACTTAATGAATAAAAATTCTGTAAGAAAATGTGCTCACTAAATAAAATCCCTCTTCTGAAAATAATCCAAACATGAATGATATTCATATCATTGTTATAGATCTAGAGGAAAAATAAATATGCACAAAACTTTGAAATTCACTTGAAAAAACTCCCCAAGGCTTATCATAATTGGTTTCCATTTGCCATCTGAAGGGAGAACGGATTTTTTAAAATTATGTATTAATCTTTGAGAGTGGAGGAAGTTCCCTTTTTTCCTTAGATATTTAGGATATCTATAATGGTCATTAAAATGAGGATTAGTCAAACCTGCCTGCCTAAATTTCACCTGTCCCAAGCAAACAGGCAAGGAAATCCTTCAGTCGCCAATTTCACAGGCTATTATAAAGACAGTATGTAATCACATGGCTTATAAAACAACAACAGAAATGTGATGCCATCTCTTTGAGGTACAAGAAACCTGAAGATAAATATCCCTTTTCTCAGTCACATTTATATTCCACTCCTTCACACACCTGGCTGGTCCTCGGCATGTACTTTTCAGGAAAAGAGGCTTACCGGCTCTAAACCAACCAAAATGCACAGACCACGCCGCACTAGAAGCCCAGTGCAGTCCTCAAGCTCTCGGGACCACCAGAGCCATCTGCTTTTGTGCCACCCCGACACCCAGCTGATCGAGGTTAATGGGGACAGGAAACTGGAAACCTCAGGAGCCCACCGATTCCAGCTTATCTGCACAGCAGACCTACAAAGCAGTGATAATCCAGAAGTATCTAGGAGGCATCTTATGGCTACTTGTAACCATTTATTCTTCTTTCACTTTATTCAGTCATTTCAAAAGACACTTAATAGCCACAGCAGAGATGGACAGGCAGCTGGAATTCCTTGAGGACTTGGGATAGGACTGACAGCACAGCAGCAAAGGGTGGGCCGGACAACGGGAAGGACGTCCCCCTGCAAAGGACGCTGGTGGGGACAGGAGTGGGGTGACTGAACTCTGAGCCCTGGAACACCCCACAGCCAACCCTCCAGGCACATGCCAACATTAGGGGCCAGCAAGGAAGAGCGGAACCACATTCACCAAAATGCCAGAACACCCCAAACATTCCTCATTTGCCCGAGCACTGGGAATACCTTAAGGGGGGTGTTTTCACCAGCTGACCAGCTCAGTTCATGCTACTCTCATATCCCGACTGCCACACCATTCCAGTTTCACCAAAGCAAGCCGAATACTTCTGAAACAGGACCAGTTGGGGCAGACCAGAGAACTAGTCCCGGTTTCGGGCTAACAATCCACAGCAACCAGGAGACATGAGTAGGAAGAAATAAAGAGAACTGGACAAACAGCCCCAACCCACAGCAGTCACACTTCTCCAGACAGTGCCCACTCCTAAGGAGGACAGAGCTCCCCTGGCTGCTACCAGCACAAGGGCACAGGGCCGGGGGGGGCGGGGAGGGGGCGCTCCTAGAGACCTACCTTGCAGAAGGGCTCCATTTCTCTTGAAGAAGGTACTGCCCGGCCAGATGGGTGGACCTGATGTGCTGCAACAGAAGAAAAACCAGTGTAAGTGTGGGCTCGTGGACATTCACTCACCTGCATTTGGAACAGCCGCCTCTCCAAACAGAGCCCTCAGAAGGCCGCAAAACACTTTCCCAATTACGCGTTATTTACACCCTCTGAAAACGCATCTTTAAAAACCACCAGGTTGGGCGCCTGGGTGGCTCAGTTGGTTAAGCGACTGCCTTCGGCTCAGGTCATGATCCTGGAGTCCCGGGAGCGAGTCCCGCATCGGGCTCTCTGCTCAGCAGGGAGTCTGCTTCTCCCTCTGACCCAACCCCCTCTCATGCTCTCTCTCTCTCATTCTCTCTCTCAAATAAATAAATAAAATCTTTAAAAAAAAAAAACAACAAAAAACACCAGGTTTGTTTTAAGTTGAACTGGCTCCGTATTTCACAGTGCGGAACCTGGCTGCGTGGGTATTCATTCTGCTTACTGTCCTGACCCTTCTCCCTCCTGAGCACTGAAATCATTTGCAGGTAAACGAAACGGTACGTTCACAGAGTTCAACATCACAACGTATCACTTAAGAATGGCTGCTAATGGATTCCTAATTTTATGAATTCACGTGGCAGAGAACTTCTATCTGTTTCTTCTGGGACCAAGTGGGTTTTCCGTCCCTTCCTCATGACACCTGCCTGTGATGAATGAAAACTTGCCTTTCTTGGCCTTTGGCCTTTCTCCTCAACGAATCCTTAATATACAGAAATGGCTTTGATGGACTCCCTCCCTCCCCCATCCTCTTGCTTGGTATCCTGCTTTCCATTTCTATGCTTAAAATGTTGCCCTCCATACCCTATAAAACGTTTTGCGAATGTGGCTACCACCACAGTCTGGTAGTAGGAGAGAGGCAAGAAAATAAGGAAGATCAACATATACAGACACTTTACTACATTTATAGATAAGCATTTTCACTGTTTTAAGACACCCAGTGAAAAACTTTATAACCAAGACAGTCTCAGTAAAATATCCTGGGAGTGGGAAGTTGGCTATTCTAAATCAAGGATTGGTTTAGATTCATGCTAGAAAGCACTTAGTCAAACATGTTACTACACCCAACCCAAGACCGTCCATGGCAAGTGATACTGGTTAAGGCACTGTCAATCACAGCAGAAAAATAAAAAGGTGGTCTGACAGAGTTGTAAATCTGGTGGGCATGCGCACACAGAGTAAGAGCTCTGAAGGGCCACATCGTGAACACCTTCCCAGTCAACCAGGGTCTCTGGTCATACAGGACAGCAATCAATACTGTTAACAAGGAGAAACACCAGCGACACATTCTGCTGACCCAAATTTCGTTACCAGAGAGGTACAAACAGCATTGCAGGTACGGGGACACGTTACATGATGGGTGAGGGGCGGAGAGAGAGAGAGGGAGAAAAGAGCTACAGCGCATTAGAAATACTTTTCGACGTTGAAATAATGCCAAACGTCCGAGAAAACACACACTACGAACCTTGATGTAAATGAACCTTTTTGTTTTATTTTGTTTGGGATTGACTATACTCAGAATAAGTGCGAAGAATGCATCAAAGCTACAGCTCTTCCTACATGCCTCTCAGCTCGGGCAGGTGTAGTCGAGCGCCAGGGCTGCACGGGACACCGGATCTGGCTGGGGTCTCAGGGCCGCAGGATGATGGCAAGCTGATTTCTCTTCCATCTGATTCCTGTCCTATTCCATGGAGGTTTTTAAGGCTCAAAGATGCATGAAAAATAATGTGCATTAAAATGCTCAAGATTATCTTTTAACAACTCCAGCCAATTCCCTGGGATTTTTACCATCTTATTTTTATAAGAAAGCAGGAAACAGCAAGCTGGCTGTTGCCAATCCTGAGTCACCTGATTTCTAAAGATATTTAAAAACCGAGGACTTCATTATATAGGAGTTGGTGCTTCGAGAGAATTCAATAATTGAGTATTACTGCAGGAGCCTGAATATCCAGCTTACTTCCAACCAAATCTCCTCTTTATCCTGACCTTGATTTGGCTGAACACTGAGGAGACACCAGGCATGGCGTGAATGTGGGGAACTGAGGTCAGGTAAATCCAGTGGTTTAAGATAAGGAAAATTCTCTGCATGATAGAGATCTACTCCACGATTTCTACAACATCCTTTTAACGTACCTAAGTCACTGATCACGATTCTAGTCGTTCTGCCACGCTGCCCACATAATGGATACTGCAGTCGTGGAGAGAGATCTGGACTGGCCCACCGACCTGCTCTTACCGGGCCCCCACTGTCAATGATGAATTCACCTACAGTCTCTTTTTAGCTCAAGTTAAGCTGGTTCCCATCATGCTAATTGCAAAGCTTTGAAGCTCACTAGCCAGATAGTCTACAGGCTTCTTTTGGATGGTCCCTCAACATGGCTAACTGTCAGGGGATTCAAAGATTCATTAAGTACCTATTGAGAACTGTCCTTGGTGTGAAGGACACGGGGGAAAAATTAAAAGCCATATTTTATGGCCTCTACGAACTTACCCAGCTCCAACCTCCTGTGACCGTATGTCTTAAGAGACATACATGACTATCAATAGGCCAATGGATATGGCCCTGGTGGCTGCAAGTTGGGGAGGCAGCAAACTCATTTTTTTTTCCCCCTCCATCTGGTGATGCTCCATTGGCCTTCAAGGCTCAAAGTTGGTTTTTAAGAGTTAAATGAAATTACCTGAAAGTGTTTATCAACCATAGGAATTTAGAGAAGAAGCTAACTGAGGTCTTCACAGGAGCTGCTGAAGCTACCCTGGAAACCACTAGTTCAGGGTGCCTGGGTAGATCAGTCAGGTGTCTGCCTTTGGCTCAGGTCATGATCCCAGGGTCCTGGGATCGAGCCCCTCATCCGGCTCCCTGCTCGGTGGGAAGCCTGCTTCTTTCTCTCCCACTCCCCCTGCTTGTGTTCCCTCTCTTGCTGTGTCTCTGTCAAATAAATAAATAAAATCTTAAAAAAAAAAAAAAAAGGAAACCACTAGTTCATGTGGCAAATCAAGAGGAGGGGAGTGTAGGTATGACACATGCAGAGGGAGAGGGAGAGGGGGCTCTCTACACTTGGTCACTTAAGCGTTGGTGACTTGTAAATGGTCACCGCCATGAGAAGTGGCCACTAGGGCCCCCTTACACCTACCAGAGTGAGTTTTAATCACCTTATTACAATGGTGCTCATAGGTTAGGATGCTGGGATAGCAAATTACCATTTACAAAGTACAGCAATCAACGTTTTCCCAATGGGATCCTCCATGCTGTGGGTGGACAGGGCAGAAGGAAGGGCTGAGGAGATGGAGGCCTTCGGAGGTGAGGGGACTTGCCTAAGCATCACAAGGCTAGTTAGTGATGAGCCCAAGACCAGACCAGGGCTTCTGGTGCCAGCTCACTGTACCACCACATACACATCATGGCTCATCTTCCCCGTTTCCTCTTCCAGTCTGCTGGCACTAAACTCTTGTCTATCCTTCTTCATGGAAGAAAGCTGTGGATGGTATTTCACTAAGAATCTCAAGGCCAGGGGCGCCTGGGTGGCTCAGTCGGTTAAGCGTCTGCCTTTGGCTCAGGTCATGATCCCAGGGTCCTGGGATCGAGCCCCGCATCAGGTTCCTGGCTCAGTGAGGAGCCTGCTTCTCCCTCTACCCCCTGCTCATGCTCTCTCTCGCTGTCTCTCTCTCTCTCAAATAAATAAATTAAAAAAAAAAATCTCAAGGCCAATGGCTAAAATCAACAACACAGGAAACAACAGATGTTGGCAAGGATGTGGAAAAAGGGGAACCCTCTTACACTGTTGGTAGGGATGCAAACTGGTGCAGCCACTCTGGAAAACAGTACAGAGGTTCCTCAAAAAGTTAAAAAGAGAACTACGATCCAGCAATTGCACTACTAGGTATTTACCCAAAGAATACAAAAATACTGATTCAAATAGACACATGCACCCTGACGTTTATAGCAGCATTATCAACAATAGCCAAATTATGGAAAGAGCCCAAATGTCCATCAACTGATGAATGGATAAAGAAGATGTGGTATGTGCATACAGATATAGATATAGAGATATATATATATATAAACACAATGGAATATTTCTCGGCCATAAAAAAGAATGAAATCTTGCTATTTACAATGACGTGGATGGAACGAGCGTATTATGCTATTATGCTAAGAGAAATAAGTCAGTCAGAGAAAGACAAATACCATATGAGTTCACTCACATGTGGAATTTAAGAAACAAAACAGATGAACATAGGGTGGAAAAAAAGAGAGCGAGGGGCAAACCGCAAAACAGACTCTTAACTATAGAGAACATGCTGAAGGTTGCTGGAGGGGAGGTGGGTGGGAGGAGATGGGCATTAAGGAGGGCACCTGTGATGAGCACGGGGTGTTATATGTAAGTGATGAATCACTAAATTCTACCCCTGCAACATATTACACTATATGTTAACTAACTAGAATTTAAATAAAAACTTGAAATAAACAAACAAAAAGAATCTCAAGGCAAAATCCCAGGCTAGAAAAAGCAATCAGGCTCACCATATGTGAAAGACAGACACGTGGGCTCATAATTAGCAGAAATACCACAATGAGGGTGTCACAAATGTCTCATTTCACTAACGCTCTAACAAAATTCCATGACCTTCAGCACTATATGCCAAACCCACTTGTGACAAAGGCGGCTGACTGACAGGTTAAGAGGGCTCTGTCTGCCAGAAAAGTAGTTTGTGAACTGGCATTTGAGCACATTGATCTAGGCTGATCATTAAGACCAGAGCTAAGCCAGCAAAAATCCCAAGAGAGGAATGATACCATCTTGAACAGCATACCCAGTGTTTGCTGGGTCTCAGCCCTCAATCACTTCCTGGGCTGTACCCTTGAAGCTGCATGACTTCCAACTCCCAATGGGACACCGTGAGTCAACAGGTCCTACAGCCCAAAGGTGGCTCCTGGCATAATGATGCATTCAATCATGGGATTTTCCTCCACTCATGAGCTTTCATAATTGTGAGAACCAGACAGACTGTAACCAAGACCCTGGGAGGTTCTGCCAAGACCCATACACCAGCCTGGACTTTCATGAGTCTAATGAAAAGCAAATTAAGAAAAGTACTTTTTTCTAAGTACTTTTTAGAAAAGTACTTTTTTCTAAGTACTTTTTAGAAAAGTACTTTTTTCTAAGTACTTTTTAGAAAAGTACTTTTTTCTAAGTACTTTTTAGAAAAGTACTTTTTTCTAAGTACTTTTTAGAAAAGTACTTTTTTCTAAGTACTTTTTAGAAAAGTACTTTTTTCTAAGTACTTTTTAGAAAAGTACTTTCTTTCCTAAAAACTCAGCTACCAAATGTAAACTGGTGTATCTAAAAGATAGTACAGGATACTCCAACATGAGTGAACCTTAAGGGTACTATACTAAGTGAAATAAGCCAGACACAAAGGGACAAACACAGTACTAGACTCTAGCGGTCAAATTCATAAAGACAGAAAGGAGAACGGAGGTTGCCAGGGGCTGAGGGGAGGGGAGGGTAGAGTTGTTTAATGGGTAATGCAGTTTTGTAAGACGAAGAGAGTTCTAGAGATTGATTACACAACAATGTGAATGCACTTAGTTAACACTACTGGACTGTGCACTCGAAAAAACTAGTTAAGATGGTAGTATTTAGGAGCACTCGGATGGCTCAGTCAGTTGAGTGTCTTGATTTCGGGTGAGGTCATGACCTCAGGGTTGTGGGATCGAGCCCCGTGTTGGGCTCTGCGCTCAGTGAGGAGTCTGCTTAAGATTCTCTCTCACTCCCTCTGCCCCGCCCCCCACAAAATAAACAAATAAAATCTTTTAAAAAAAAAGATGGTAATATTTAATGTTATATCTACTTTACCACAATTACGTTTTTTTTAAATTTAGAGAGAGAGAGAGACAGGAGAGAGCGAATGAGTGAAGGAATGCGTGCAAGAAGACTCTAGAAGAAATACATCGAAGTCTAAATAAAGAGTTTTGGGCAGTGAAGGACCTACCTACGTGCTGTCTGTGAAGGGACAATTAGCATCTCTGCTATAATGGTCCACAACACACTAAAAAGCAGAAAGCCCAAACCGACTGAGGAAAAGGAAAAGTGATATCGTGAGACCAGTCTATCCGAATCTAGTATTTACAGGGCTTGCCTGATACTTTGTAGGCAACAGAACTGCCTCCTGTCATATTCCCAGCCCTCGAAACTAGAGTGTGAAGGCAATCGCTTTGGACGTGTGACATCTACCACCAGACTGTGTCTACCCAGAAATAAAACACTCAAAGCACGTGTACTAGTGGGGGAATTCCCCCCCAAAAAAATACCTGAAATTCTATTGTCTTAATTCTGTGTATTCATCACCAGGAAACAGCAGAAAAACAAACGTGACCCATACCATACTAACACAGACCCCTTGGGTGAAGGAAGCCAATCACTGAAGTTTGGAAAGAAGAAATCAGAGCAGGCTGGACAGAGAGACACAAGTCAGAAGGTACCAAGTTTCACAAACTATCGCTCACAATTTGAGAAGCACCACTAAAGAGCTCAGCGGAACGTTCAGCCTTCCTGGGGACATTCTTGATACTTTTATAACCTCCCCCCTGCAAAAGAAAAAAACAGAGCATGATGACATTTCAAAGGGATCTCAGTGGCCACCTGGCCCCAAATGAGATGTGGTGGGGGCTGGCACAAAATCTGGACACAGGAGTTTGTGCAAAACACAGCCTGAACGTCTTTTAACTTGGCCAAGTCTCAATTCCATGCCATCAAGTGGGGGCAATGACACGAGACAACGCACGTAAAAAGGACGCTCAGGGACCTGCAAGAACCCGGGTGGTGATCCTGATGACAAGGACACTGCGGTTCAGGGAACTGAAGAGACGGGCTTGGTGCCAACACTTCCCCTACAGCCTGTGCACTCCCCCAGTTGGGCTCCCCATTCCTGTGATGGATGAGGTGGCCATGCCTTCCTCTTCCTCTTTTCTGTCCAGATGCTTTGAGATGGTCTCATTGTGAATGTTCCTCAGTCCCAAGTAGCAACGAACAGTTTATAAAAATCAACAGGCTGTAAGAAGCAGCTTCACAAGATGCCACCTACTCTAAAGAAAGCCAAAATAAAAAGAGAGAACTCGGGGCACCTGGGTGGCTCAGCGGGTTAAGCGTCTGACTCTTGGTTTTGGCTCAGGTCATGATTTCAGGGATCGAGCCTACATCGGGTTCCATGCTCAGTGTGGAGTCGGCTTAGGATTCTCTCCTTCTTCCTCTCCCTCTGCCCTTTGCCTTGCTTGCACACCTGTGTGCATGCTCGCTCGCTCTCACTCCCTCTCTCTCTCTCAAATAAATAAAATCTTAAAGGAAAAAATAAAAAGGGATAACTGCACAAAATCCTGCACAGATCCAAACTGGCAAGAATAGCTGCCCACAGTGATCTGCCAGGGTCTGGTGGAAACATACCAGCAGGACTGGCCACTTCTTGAGAAGGCATTACTGAAACATTCAGACAAAAATGATCCAGGGCCACAAAAGCCACAGCAGAGAGCAAGGCAAGATCACCCTGAGGGCAAACCATGGACCATGGTAAGAAATGGGAGTCACTTTGTTACTTTAGCCAAGTAGGAAAACTATAGAGACTCATCCAAATGGATCACCCTATGAAGAGTTCTTGGGTGCCTGTCACCGCCAAGGCCCTGGAGGTGCTGGGGGTTGAAAGGGCTGTGAGAACTTGCTGTGAGAACCGGACAGAGGCAGGCGGCTGTCCTGGAGTAAGAGCCACCGTGTTTCCAAATGGTCCACCAAGCACACGATGAAGTTTAGGATCTCCTCCTTGGACACGTGTGTGAACCGCTGCTGGCCTGTGGCAGGGTTTCTTAACCTCGGCACTATTGGCACCTGGGGCTGAAGAATTCCTTGTCATAGGGGCTTGTCCTGTGCATCATAGGATGTTCGGCAGCCTCCCTGGCCTCTACCCCCTAGAAGCCAGTAGCTAAGCCCTCCCCTGTTGTAACAACTACAGATGTCTCCAGACACTGCCAAGCATCCACTGGACCAATCTGCTCTCAGGTGAGGACCACTGGCCTGGCGGTCAGCTACCCCACTAAGCTGGCCCCAATCTTCTCCCACGCGCCAAAGCCCAAATCTCCCTCTCCACATCTCCATCTGGCAATGTCACCTCCTCCTTTCTGAAACCAAAACCATTCTGCGTAAGCTCACTCACCCTCTGTTATTTCCACCTGCATCTGTAACTTCTTCCTCGAAAAGTGGCACCCTACTGCCCTCTTTTCCTCTGGAACCTACCCTCCCTCCATTACCCCTTGTACCCTTTGTCTCCACTTGCCCCTCCCTTCCAAGGGCTAGTAACTTCTTATCTCGTCCATTATCAAACAGCACCTGGTGTTCAGCCCCTCCTCCGCATCCACAGCTCCGCCATGCACTAGGCAAACCGCCCCCCGCCCCCAAGCTGACACGGCGTGCCTGGCCTTGACCCCATCACATCGCTGTCTCCAAGGACCAAACACAGTCCTCTCACAGGGACGTCACCAGAGGCCTCCCAGTAAGCCGGCCGTTCGGGGCAGAGGGCCCTTGGTAGCACTACAGCCTAACCTCCCCTCCTCCGCGTGCTCCAAAGAGTAGCTCGCCTGTGTTTTCCCGATTACATAAATTCCATGACTTCTGACATTACCCCTTTAAAACCCTTTCTAATTTTAACCTCAAAACACCCGTCTAGCCTGATTTTCCTCGTCCCACTCTCCTTTCTATATATCCTATGAGCTCTCTGTCCAGCCTTGGCCCCATAATTATGGGCAGTCCTAGAATGTTAGCCCTCTCTCTTCTCTCTTCCTATTCCTTTCCTAGAAGAATTTATGGAACGATGGAAAATCCGGCTTTTCCCAATTCTGCACCTGCAGCTGACTTTGGTAGACTCTGGAACGTACCTCTGGCTGTGTCCCGACATGATCCTCAGCTGTCACCCCACCAATCCTGTAAACGAACGGTCAGGCTTTCTGCCTCTGCTTCCCCGGTGGTCCCCCTGGGTACTTCCACACTGCCCTGGGGTTCTCTCGTCTCTCTTGAGTTCTCTAGGGCTGCCATAACAAAGTACCACAGACGAGCGGCTTCAACAACAGAAATTTCTTGTCTCACAGTTCTGGAGGCTAGAAGTCCAAGGTCAATGTTGGTTTCGTCTAAGGGCTCTAAGCGAGAATCTGTTCCGTGCCTCTCCCTGAGTTTCTGGGTCTCATGACAATCTTTGGTACTCCTTGGCTTATATATGCATCACCCCATCTATGCCTTCATATTTACCTGGCCTTCTCCCGCTGTGTGCTCACCTGTGTCCACATTTCCCCTTTTCATATTAGCTTAGGAGCCCACTCTACTGCAGTATGACCTAATTACACCTACAATGACCTTATTTCCAAATCAGGACATATTCTAAGGCACTAGGTGTTAGGACATTAACATATGAATTTGGGGTGGGGGAGGGGGACGACAACCCAACCCGTAACAGTGTCCGTGGCTGTCTCTCTTTCCGTGTGGTGCACTCACTCACTGCAACACGAGACACCTGCTGTCTTTTCTTTCCCTAAATCTCTTATCACCTCCTGCGGTGCTTGGAACTTGGCTGGCACCTATCAAATGTTTGCTGAGGGAATAAAAGTTGACAACGAAACTCAGTATTCCTCACAAAAACAAAGATGAAAAAAAAAATCACTCATCCTTTGGTGATCACCTGTAAAATTCTCAAGTTCAAAATTCGCAAATATCCAACACCTTTCTCTCCCACACTCCTGTCTACTGTCACCCATTGCTGCCAAGCCTTTCTTTCTAAGGTCTCTTGTGTTTCTGCTCGACTGGATCAACTGATATGCAAGTGTTCCTACTGGCGCCCTAACAAATCTCCTGCAGGACTCCAGGAGGCCCTAACACCTTAGCACCTTCCCCAAGCACAGCACAGCATCTCCATTTGCTCTGCCCTGGCTTTGCAAACTGCTCCTGAGGAAAGCCCAGGAGGCGCCCATGGTGCTGCCAACAGTGGGGGTGGGTGTCTAGGTGAGGTCCTGGCCCAATGTCAACAAGGCGTGCGATTTTTCTTGCATCTTCTATATTGAGTTTCCACATAATTTCTCATTTGAAGAGTTTGGTGATTACAAAAGTGTGGGAAAACCAGTAGCTAATAGGGCAGAGTCAAAGCCAATAGGTTCTCTGCCCCTCAGAAGTCTTTATATTCTCCTTGCTCCCCAATATGCCACCTGACCAGGTCTCCAGACTACACACAGACCCCATATCCTTCCGAGGCCCGTTCAAGCCAATTCTGTTCCCCTCTGCCTGAAATACCCTCTTCCGCTGCTTCTTGGCCTGTTCAGCTCCCATCCATCCTTTACTGCTCAAATCAAATCCCAGATCCCAGGGAGAATGTTCCTGATCACTCCCACCCTGGGACCTCTCCCCTCCTCTGAGGTGGTTTAGTAATTACTACCTGTACAGCCACCTGGGAACTGATCGTACTCTGTGATGTTTTCTGATCTGATGTCTTCTTACACCTTTAATTCACTTTCCATAGGTCTGTGTCTTGACTCCCAAAGAGCAGAAACCCTATGTGGGCAGAGACTAAAGGTGACTTCCCTCCTAGAATGTGGCCAAGTTTGTCACACACAGATGGGCGCCATTACTCTACTAAGTGATTTTATACAACAGCAGAAACACTACCTGCATATCATAAACAGAATTACTTCAAACACTAAGGATTAAAAAAAAAAAATCTCTTACAGACATAATTCTCTTACCAAGGAACTAGCCTGTATAGTAACATTTCTTCTCTGTCACCATCTCCGATAAAAACTTAAAAATCTTTAAAAATGGAAACGAAATGATAAATCTCCTCAATGATGGTAAGTAATAGGTTAGGTAATTTAGATTACTCTTTTCTGTGATTTCTTGATTACTTAGGAATATATAAATAACTAGATAAGTACATGTATATTTCTGGTAATATGGAATGCACGTCTGGGTCCACTGAAGAAATGCTGCTCAAAACCCCAGCTATGAATTTAGATGCATACGGCTCATGATACATTTTATGAACAGATGCAAAGGTGTTTATCATTATCTCCGCGCTACACAGTTTCTAATTTTACATATGAAAACCAAGGCATCCTTCAGCATAAAGTACATTATTTGCATGATATATTTGCATTTGTAAAACACCCACATTTACTTTTACTGCTTAATGGGCCTGGTTAAAATGGGCCACTCTATATAAATGGAGCGCACTGGATCCCAACTCAATGGTGCTGATAAGAAAACGACTCCTTTTAGATGCAAATGAACCTACTAATCACAATTAAAATGGTGGCGTTGAGGGAAGCTGAGCAGCTGTTCTAAGAGCTGCAAGTCTAGGGCCAGTCTGGTTCTAGCTTCATCTTTGGAGCTGCCTGGGACTCCCCAGGGGACATCTGCCTGGGGTGGGGGGCGGGCAATGGGATAAACTGAACTTTCTAAAGGTGGATGGGGGAGAGCCCATAGCCCCAGATCTGGGCCGACTACGCAGCTGTGGTCCATCCAGCCTATCTGTGGTATTAACCCAAACCTGTCCGTAGGGCCAGATCTTAACCAATCCGGTTCAAAGGACACAAGCTGAGCAGAAGGGAGGAGGGCTGCATTTGCAAAACTCATGGAGGAAAGGCAAGCCACACATGGGAAGAGTTAAATGACTGACACCTCCCGTTAAATGGTGAAGTCACCATGGAAAACAGTATGGTGGTTCCTCAAAAAAAAAAAAAAAAAAAAAAATCACACACAGAATTACCATATGATCCGGCAGTTCCTCTTCCAGATATACACAAAAAAGAACTGAAAGCAAGAACGCACAGAGATAACTGTACGCCCTGGTTTAGAGCGGCACTATTGACAAGAGGCAAACGGTGGAAGCAGCCCAAGTGTCTATCGATGGATGAACAGAACGAGAATTCGGTGTGTACACACAGTGGTCTGCAGCCTTAGAAGAAGAAGGAAAATCTGTCACAGGCTGTAACATGGCTGAACCGGGAGCCCATTAACCTGTGAAATACACCAGTCACAATAAGACAAAGACTGTATGAGTCCACCTGTATGAGCTGCCTACAGTAGCCAAACTTATAAAATAAAGTAGAACGGTGGTTGCCAGGGGTTGGGGGGAGGACGGAGGAGCTGCTGCTTCATGGGGACAGTTTCAGTTTGGGAAGATGGAAAAGTTCTGGAAACGGATGGTGGTGCTGGTTGTGCAACAAATGAATGTACTTAATGGCAGCGAACTGTATCCTTAAAAATGATTGAGATGATAAATTTATGTTATATGTAGTTTACTACAACTTCAAAATAAATAACAGGTAACTAGAGAGATAGATAATAAAACAAGCAGACATTTCCTAATGGCCAGACACTGGGGGGCAGGTGGTGCTTCTCTGCTCCTCTGTCCTGAGGCTCTGAAAAACGGAGTGGCTTTGCCCACCTTTTCTCACTTGTCCTCTCACTGAATAAATACTTTTACACGTGCTATGAGGGCATGGCAGTGAAGGAACCATCCCGTCCTCCAAGATGCAGGGACACAGATGGGTAAATAGACCAAGGATTGTACAGAGAATGACACATAGCTCTGGACGCACAGCTCTGAGACCACTGCCCTTGGGTCCTTCAATTACTCTGCCATGAATGAAACTGACACTAGACCGTCTTGTTGGACAGAACCATCAACGATCTCCTCTCTTCCACAAGGACTAACCTGACTTGGTCCTCCCCTGTCTCTTCTTTGAAGTCTGACAGCCTTGGCCTCGACACATGGACTTCAGGACCAACTGTCTTGCCAGTTCTCCTCCAGCTGCCTCCCCAGGGACACTGCCGATCCTCCACAGGTGTCATCCACTGAGCCGATGCTCAGCACACAGCCTGGTACTAAGTGCTCCCTAAATGCCAACTACCATCAGAGCCCCAGGAACAGTCGCTTAACAGACTCATGGGTGCATTCCTGAGGAGTTGAAACCTGGAGGCAGTCCCATGGAATTTCCCCATCTCAGCATCGCTCCCCCATGAATACAGACACTCAGCCCCTCCAGGAGCAGCTTGTCGGCTGACGGCAGTTCTCTAAGATGGAGCAGCTGATGGTGGCACAGGGACAGCTCCTAGCCTTGCCCTCTGGCCGTGCGGGCGTGGAGGGGCTCCAGGACTGATGACCTCCAGCTCTTCCTTCCTCCCCCTGGCAGTGGTTCTGGGGTCGTCTTGACAGAGCACCAGGAACTCGGTGGAATGTGTGGAACCAGCTGGGGACTTCAGACAGAATTGGTACAGCTGGGGATGAGTGACGGAGGCGAAATCTTTACCTAAAAATCTAAAGATTGACTCCTTTAAGAGGAAATGCCTCTGAAGTGAAAATATCATTTCACCATGAACTCGGTGGCAAGTGTCATATCCCTGGGCCATCTCCCGTAATCTAGAAGCAGGAAGGGCAGCCCACGTGCATAACTTCTGTCCCAGGATGGCAAGCATCATTCTGAGGCCGTGACACACAACCACACACTGCCCAATGCAGAGAACGCTAACATTACCTCTCATGACTCCATTGAACTATTACAACTTTCAGAGAAAAACCTCACTAAAGAGAGACTAAAGTCACTATGATCTATTCATCATTCAGGCTTGTAGAGATTGAGTCGTAGATCCAAGGCTGAATCCAAGTTTTGATACAGTCTGATTCCTGGTACTTCCTGCCATGCTGAACACCCGTCACAGACGGGAAAATAACCTATTTTTGGGAAAATTGTGATTTACCTTGATTACTCATTTCCTCCCCATGAGAGCCAGTCCCATCCCACACCCCACCACAAAGATGAGAGACACGATTGCTGATTTCAGAAGGTTGATGATAAAGAGCTGGACACCTCGGTCATATCAAATCCAGGCACTCAAGTTAAATGCTGAAGTTGCATATAACAGCGCATAAGTTTATATTTTATGAAACATTTTCCCTACAGTTTCTTGGATCTATTTGTGGTTGACTTCAAAGTGACAAAAAAGCAAATCTCCATTTCCACAAAGTAATCTCTTCCATCTGCCAAGGCAACGATATTGTGATGAGGCGTCAGCACCTGAACTGTGGCTTTGTCCTGATATTTCCAACCAAGCATAGAGAGCTGCCCGCCCCCTCAAAAATGTTCCCTCCATTCCTTCCTCACCTGTGCTCCCTGGCCACCTCCCCCACCACCTATACCTGTCACAGCTGCTTGCTTGTGAACTTGTCCTGTTCTCAAACACAGGGTCCTCATGTGTACCCTGAGCCTTGTCCAGGGAAACCAAGTAAGTGGTTGGAAATCCAACTGCACTGGTTCTCTTTCCACAGCATGGGGGCTAAGGGCCTATGGAACGGACTCGTATTAGCTCCCCGAAAACCGAAAACCCACTGGATTCTTCTGGAAAGCTTGTGGAAACATTCGTTCCTTCCCTTAAAGGAAAATGAAGCAAATAAACTTCCTTTATAGTGTATTACATTCAAAGAGAACATACTTTCAAAAAAAGTAACATTACATCTTGGCCATGGTTATAGATATGGGAGACCGTGCTTTACAAAACTTGGTGGTACATGGTGACTTTTCAGAACATTCCTTTCCGCACAAACATACGGGTAGCATTGTGTGAGGTTTTTCTGTTTTGCTTTGTTTGTTCTGCACTTCCCTCTTCTTAGAATTTGCATGGCATATAAAAGTTACCACATAATTGAAGCTTTAAGCATATTCAGGAAAACCTTGGCTTCCTGAAACCTTTGGGGGAACTCAACTCCCACATACAGATGATGCTTTCTGGTGCCTGGTCCTTACACTCACCTTTTGAGTGTCCACTGACCACATGCAGCAAACGCTTCATGCCTGGGGCACACCCCCGCCTCACTGGGGCTAGCTGGCCGGAGAGCTCCAGAAGGATACGGGCCAGCCCCCCAACTCACCTGCAGAGCTCGGCACTCAATCAGACTTTAAAGGGTCTTCCCAGCACGCTACCTCTGGGCCTTTTACCTGCACCTCCTCTTCAAAAGCCACGCCCAAAAGAGTCACGTGGCATCCAGTTTCGGACTGCAGTCCCCCCCCCCCCCCCCCCCCGGCCTCCTGGGTGACAGTGTCTGTTCAGGGCATACATACAATGTAACCTGCGACCACGTCGTATCTGCAGATGCACCAGCTTTCACTGGTGGCGGCGCCACGTTAACTTTTGTATAATCCAGTCACTCGTGTTTTCAAAACCAGTCCCTGGCTCCCTGTGGCCTGGTGTCACTTCCAAGTTCCTTAGCTCTGAACGACTGGCTCAACTTGCTCCAGCTTCATCCCCTGCCAAGCCTTGTCTTTTTATTTATTTTTTTTTCCTGTTGTTGCTCTAGCAATACCAAGTTTGTTCACGGGCCCCCCAGACAAACCAGAAAGCTTCTCACTTCTGTCTCTGCTCAACTCAGCTGTCCCTGCTTGAAACATCCCTCCCTCCAGGATCCTCTCTGCAAACTCTTCAGCATTTTTGAACATTCTGCTCTTTGTCTTCCTTCCACCTCCTCCTATGCCCAGTACAGATCCAGCCACTCTCGTGCTGTTCCCTTGATGTGCATCACACTGTATCATGCGGTCATCTATTTGTTTATATGGCTCGACTGTGAAGTCTCTGGAGAATACCCATTGTTCTGTTAGTCTGAGGCTCCTCGTGGCTAGCATGGAGTAGGTATCCGTAAATGTCTGCCGAAAAAGCTAGTCTTAGAAAGTACACGGAGCTGGGATCATGACCCTCATCCTGCAGCTAAGAAAACTTCATTCTGAAAGGTGAAGTCACAAGGGTCCTGCCACTAGTAAGTGACTCATGCTCTTTCCACTGGAGTATGAGGCTTATATACCCCACCTCTCATTTCCTGTTGTCTCTTGAGTTTTGTGATCTACAGGAAATAAAAGTTTACTGACTGTTTCAGAGCATCTATACATTGCCTTTCAGCAACGGACACCGACGACACTCCTACAATTCACCATTATCGGTGCATCTAGTTGAACTTGGAGCCCAGGGCAGCCAAGCGCTAAATTAACATTACTCTTCTCTGCAGAGGTGAGGGGGCTTTGAACAGGCAGAAGATGCCTGCATAACTGTGAAGAAGAGATTTACACACCCCTTTGTCTCCTACACAAATGGACTCAAGAGCCTAAGCAGCCCAGAAACCATCCTTCCCGCTGTTTATAGTCAAAAGCGGTTTTCGGGGGCTTGCCGGTGATCACTGCACTAAACATAGCTTTGATGCTGTCACATGCAAACTTGAGCAGAACCTGAAAGCAGTTCCCCTTTTAGTTCTGAGCCAGTTCAACTTTAAAAGAGAGGCAGCTGTTAACATACTCCAATGTGTTTCCACGATGCCAAAGTAGTTCAGCTCGTAGTAAAACAAAACAAAACAAACAAACAAAAAACACATTGAAAACGGACAGAAATGGGTTTGCAGCTCTGGCGATTCTTCTTTCCGCTAAGCTGGAGCCTGGGAGGAACAGTGAGGTTGGCAGGGAAAATCCAAAATGGCCAGACTTAAGGGAAACGCTGTAAGCACAACTGGGGTGCACAGACACTTCCTGCCTCTGCTGGGGCGGGGGGACACGCAAAGAATACGGTAGCATAGAGAAGAAAACTCATACACGTGAATACTTTTTAAAAATCTTGCTACAAACATCTCAGCTGGTTGTTTAGAAATCAAGAAAATAAGAAGGAAGTACTTTGAACATCTTGGCCATTCCTTTGGTGCCTTATCCTGGTTTACTGGGCAACTAGACCTTTCTGGATACCAGACCCAAGCTGAGCGGACAGTGGAGTGCAGGCTTGGAAACCAGAGGAAACGTGAACTTTCATTCCAGCTCCTCTCCTCGTGGCCCATCGGACCTGCTGTGTCTCCCCCACCTGCCACTCTGGGTATGAGCGGAACATGAGAAAAGGTACGCCAAAGGGCCTGATGGAATGTGGGACCCCTGACAGACCATCCACAACGTCCTCTAGAAACACGTAACCAGAAGAGAGAAATGCTGACAGTGGTCAGGGGTCTATTCCAGGGATATAATGCAGTTTCGTTTTTTACAGAAGCATCAACGAAATAGTGGTTTTTTTCTTCTTTCTTAATTCTGTGTGTCCAAAGAATGATTCACAGCATGTTTGCTTATGAAGTGAGAATTATTTTGATGAGGTTTTGTCCTACAAGACTTGCACCGAGTCTGGCCGAGCTGGGGTGGAGGGGGGACCAGGGTCCTGGCTGCCACAGGATTGGCCACCTGTGCCGGGTGCTCACCAGGGGGGTAAGGGAGACCGAGGTCAGCAACGGAGAATTGGTGACACCTGCTCATGAACCAGAGTCCTCGCTTGGGATGTTTATGCTAGAAGTCTGCATGTATTTCACAACCCATAATTTAACACAAACCTCAGGTTCTTTTTAGGAGATCTTAAGAAAACAATACCTCTGTTATGTCACTGTCCCCTTCTATGAGTTTTAGCATCATGAGAAGACACACGTGACTCAAGCACAAGAATGAATGGGTCCTCTCAATCCACTATAAATTTTAGCAGCACACTGAGGTTATAGTAGCACAGGAATTTATCGCCTAAGTTATATATATTTGAACAACAGAACAGACTTTATACACTACTGTATCTTTAACACTCATTTTTTTTTGTTAACAAGACAAAAGAATTTACTGTTACTGCCAACAGCTTGCTGGCAGCTAATACCTCGATTAGCTGTTGCCTGGCAACAGTCAAGCATGCTTCCTCCCAAATCAGGAAGAGCCACTGCTAAATCTAGATTAATTACAAAATGGGACAAATATTTAAAAGCTTTATATTTATTAAGGACTTTGGGAGAGCATCCTAATAAGAATGATTCCTATTAAACCAGAGTCAGCTGAATACAATGCATATCTGCCTTTATTTCACTGTCCCATGTTCTGCAGACCATTTCAGGGAAACTGGATGTTTCTGCAACTTTCCTAATTTCCCTAAATATTGTACTAAAGCAAAACCATATGCTTACATTTTGTAGAAGCATGTCTTTTGCCTACTTCTCTAAGAATAAGGATGAAGAGAAACACCACAGACAGGTCTAAGTCTTTTAAAATAGATATACTTGCAAACAAATTAGGAGGATACCACCACCATTTTTACCCTTCTCGCAGAGCTCTCTGGACGAAAAACTCAACTGCCCGTGACTCTCAGAGTTACTACCTTTGTCTGCATTCTCAATTCCTTCTATTCCAAGAGTCGCTCAGAATTCTCTGGGTGGAGAACAAGTCCAGAGTTTTATCAGAGTCCACAGAGCTGGCATCCCTGCCATCAGGGCTAGGCTGCTGGAGGCAAAGTCTTGAGCAATCAAAGTTCTCAAGTCTAGAGACCCTACTTCATCCCCTAGAGGGGAGGCTAGAGGAGTAGAGCAGACACACACACACACACACACACACACACACACACACACACACACACACACAGTGGGCCCCTATCATATGCAAAGTATAAATATACTCCCCAAAAGACAAGACGGAGGCTAGAGGAGTAGAGCAGACACACACACACACACACACACACACACACACACACAGTGGGCCCCTATCATATGCAAAGTATAAATATACTCCCCAAAAGACAAGACGGAGGCTAGAGGAGTAGAGCAGACACACACACACACACACACACACACACACAGTGGGCCCCTATCATATGCAAAGTATAAATATACTCCCCAAAAGACAAGACACCAGCTACGAAAGTAGAGCAGAAATCAGAGGTTGACCAAATTGTACTACCCTGGAGCTAAGAATGGTGTTTACATTTTAAGTCATTGAAATTAAAAAAAAAAAATCAAAAGAATAATATTTTATGACAAGTGAAAATTACATGAAATCCAAATTCCAGCATCCAGAACTAATATTTTTTGAGATACAATACACCCCTTCATTTATATATATGTTGATTCTGTGCTAAATATTCAGTATTTGGTCCTTTACAACAAAGTTTGCAGACCTCTGAAGGGGAATAAAGAACAGTGACGTTTTAGTTCTTGAAAAAGAAATTGATTTCCGATTAACTTTAAACATGATCAAAACAATGAAAATAAGCCATTTCCCACTGAAAGGCCTTGGGTCTGGGCTGCTTAGTGAATCCACTACATCAAAATTTCCAGAAAACAGCCCCTATGGAATGCTAATTAAATTAGTATTAAACTTAAGAATCATTACTTGGGATCTTCAAAATGTTTTTCTTAGGTTGTTTCTCCTCTATCTTGTTACTGGTAGAACAGTCGGAGTAACTCATCAGATGCTCTCTGTAAATCTACACCATTTTCTAAACTTGAGTAATTCTGTTATTAAAAACAAACCTGAGTACCGTTTTTAGGTCTGAGAGGAATATGGAATCAATTACATTTTGTGTGTAAATCAGCCCACCCACCAGATTAATGCTGTACACCCACAAACTTTCCTAGAGAAGCGCTGATCCAGACTGAAATTTGGATGTGCTCTTGCTGAAGTCTGAAACAGCCGAAGGTCTCTGCTCTTGCTACCCCCCCCGCCCCCGGGGCTCTCCATTTCCCAAGCCTCAGGATCTCCTTGAAGTTCACTGGCAGGCTGCACTGCTGCTTATACTTGAGAGACACATGTTTTGCATCATATTACAGTCTATGGCTTGTGCAGAATCATGGCCCTCATCATCCGACCATCGTTCCTAATTCCACTTCCAGCTAAAGCAGAGAAAAAGTGCCATTTTTCAAGCCTCCCAGAATCACTGACACTAAATCCTCAAGGAATCTCATTAATCAAAACCCCAGGATCTGCCAGAGATAAGTAACTCTGGGATGCTCTGCACCTGACATGAGAAGGAGAAAAGGCCTAAAGAGCTTCAAGTTTTGTCTGTATTTAAGACCGTGGCAATTCTGGAAGAAGAGCAGGAGAGTAACTAACATCAAAATTTAAAAACCGTATTTACCCCCGCTGGGTAGAAATGAGCTCTCCTAAAAATGACTTTGAATCTCCTGGAATTATCCCAGGATGTCCTACCCCATTCTCTGCAGATGAACTCAGGTGCGAGGGCCACCACAGGCCCCATCTTCTCTAAAAGGAATCCTAGTATTTTCAGGCTGAGGTGGGAAAACACTATTTGGTAATTGAGGACACCCGGTGAGCTTGATACCTGGTGAACTCACTGGTTCTGGTGCTGCGGGAGCATGCTTGCTTCAGGAAAATGCCCCTCCACAGAACGCTGAGGCACCATGTTTTGTAGCTCACGAGCCCACAGCAGTGGCCACAGCTGACAGAGCCAGGGCAGAGCCTTGACACAGGGCGGACCACAGTGGACACCAGCTCCAGGCTACCTTTAACCTCGGTGGCCTAGCTTGAAAGCAGGAGCTGAGCCCTTCCTGTCCTCAGGGCTGGACTTGTACAAATACACTCAAGGAAGAGGTATAGAAGCAGAAGCCATCAGGAGACCAGGAGGCAACTGGGGCCAGACAGGCTTCATGGGCTCGATGAAGGGGCTGCGGGGAGGGGCGGGGGGGAAGCACCTGGTTTGTAGAGAGGCAGGTGGAACCACAGGCAGAGGGGACTGAGGAGTGGGTACCTGAAACCAGAGAGAGTCATGGGAGCTTGGGGCATTCCCTGGAGGCCTATGCGCACCGTGGGCCTGTCATGTGTATGGGATTTCCTTGATGGCTACAAAAATCCTTTTTTCCCCTCTTGTAGTAGTTTAAATTATATTTATATTTATATGTCTGTCGATTACATTGATTTTTAAATGTTGACCCAGGGACGCCTAGGTGGCTCAATCAGTTAAGTATCCAACTCTTGATTTCAGCTCAGGTCATGATCTCAGGGTCGTGAGATGGAGCCCTGCACTGGACTCCATGCTCAGTGCAGAGTCTGCTTGTCCCTCTCCCTCTGCTCTTCCCCTCATTCGCACTCTCTAAAATAAATAAAAATCTTAAAAAAAAAAAAATACTGAACCAGCCTTGCATACCTGGGAGATATTCCACTTGGTCGTAGTGTGTTAGTTTTTATTTACACATTGTTAGATTCAATTCGCTAATACTGTGTCCAAGACTTCTGCAACTATGTTCATGCGTGATACAGCTCTGTAGTTTCTTGTAATGTCTTTGTCTGGTTTTGGTATTACAATAATGCTGGACCCAAAATGAATTAGGAAGTATTCCCCCTGCTTCTGAGAGAGACTAAAGAACTGGTATAACTTCTTCCTTAAATGTTTGGTGGAATTCACCAGTAAGCCCATCTGGGCCTGGTACCTGCTGTTTTGGAAGGTTATTAATTATTGACCTGATTTCTTTATGAGATATAGGCCTATTCAGATTGTCTATTTCTTCTTGTGTGAGTTTTGACAAACTGCATCTTTCAAGGAATTGATCCATGTCATCTAAGTTATCAAATGTGTGGGCATAGGATTGTTCATAGTATTCCTTTATTATCCTTTTAATGTCCATGGGATGTGCAGTGATGTCCTCTTTTCCATTTTTAATATTAGTAATTTGTGCCCTCTTTTTAGCTTAATTAGCCTGGCTAGAGGCTTACTGCTGCTATTTATTTTTTTTTAAGATTTTATTTACTTATTTGACAGAGAGACAGAGAGAGAGCATAAGTAGGCAGAGTGGCAGGAAGAAGGAGGGAGAAGCAGCCTCTCTGCTGAGCAGGGAGCCTGATGCAGGGCTCGATCCCAGGACCCGGGGATCATGACCTGAGCCGAAGGCAGCCACTTAACTGACTAAGCCACCCAGGTGCCCCGAGACTTAATGCTTTTATTGACCTTTTCAAAGAACCAGCTTTTGGTTTCATTGATTTTCTCTACTGATTTTCTGTTTTCAATTTCATTGATTTTTGCTCTAATTATTACTATTTTTCTTCTGCTTCCTTTGGATTTAATTTGCCCTTCTTTATTCTGGCTTCCTAAGGTGGGAACTTAGGATTATGGATTTTAGATCTTTTTCCTTTTCTAACATATGCCTGCAGTGCTATAAATTTCCCTCTAAACATTGCTTTTGCTGCATCCTGCACATCTTGATAAGGCGTATTTTCATTTTCACTTAGTTCAAAATACTTTTAAATTTCTCCCAAGGTTCTTCTTTGATCCATGTGTAATTTATAAGTGTGTTGTTTAATCTCCATATATGTTGGCATTTTCCAAGTATCTTTCTGTTAATTGATTTCTAATTTAATTCCACTGTTTTCTGGCAGCAGACACTGTAGAATTTTGGTTCTTTTAAATTTGTCAAGGTGTTTTATGGCTTGGAATGTGGTCTATCTTGGGGAATGTTCCATATAACCTCGAGAAGAATGTGTAATCTGCTGTTGTTGGATGAAGTAGTCTATAGATGTCCATTACATCCAGTTGGTTGATGGTGCTGTTGAGTTCAATGATATCTAACTGATTTTCTGCCTCCTGGATGTGTCCATTCCTGACACAGGCATGATGAACTCTCCAACTACAAAAGTGAATTCATCTATTTCTCTTTGCAATTCTATTGAGTTTCTGCCTCGTGTAGTTTGACATTCTATTGTTAGGCACATACATGTTAAGAATTGTTATATCTTCTTGAAGAACTGGCTCCTTGATCATTATGTAACTTCCCTCTTTATCCCCGATAACTTTCCCTGCTCTGAAGTCTGCTCTGTCTGAAGTTAATATAGCTACTAATGCCTTCTTTTGGTTAGTTTTAGCATGCTGTTTTTTCCTCCATCCATCCACTTTTACTCTGTATGAGTCTTTATATTTAAAGTGGGTTTCTTGTAGACAACATGTGGTTGGGTCTTGTTTCTTGATCCACTCTGACAACTTCTGGTTCATTGGGCCACTGCCATTCAGTGATGACTTACACAGCTGGGTTAACACCTACTGCACATTACTGTTTTCTATTTGTTAGCCTTGTTCCTCGCTCCTAATTTTGTCTTCCATTCTTTTTCTGCATTTTGAGGCTTTGACTGAGCATTTCATGTGACTCCATTTTCTCTCCTCTCTTAGCATATCAATTACACTTCTTTTTTATTTTTAAAAATGGTTGTCCTTGCCTTTTATACAGCAGCCCAAACTAAAACACAAGATCTGAGGCTCTCTCTCCAGCATCATCCCTCACAGGTGCCTGAACATCCCTAGGCCTTCTCCTCTGGTTAAGTGTGAGGGCGGGACGTGGCGTTCTCTAAAAACTTCTTAGGACTATCATTCTGGGACCCTATTTCTATACTTTCAGAGGGCATCTAGTGCTACCACTTTATTTCACAAACTGGAAAACAGAGATGAGGAGAGGTTCTATGACTCACCCACAGCCACACATGATCAGGAGCACAGAGAGACCCGGAAACCAGCCACTGGTGTTTCCAATATGCAGGCTGCTTCTGGTATTAGACTTTAAAGTTTATTTAAACGGGGGGGGGGGGTGGATTTCAAGAAGAATTTGGGTTTTAAGCAAAGAAAAAGAAATGTAAGTAAAACTTTCATTATCTGGGCATAGCTAACCATTTAAGTAACAGCAAAACCCAAACAGGCTGGGGAAGAGATGTACTTTGGCCAAGGGACTAACTCTGACTTTCCACTACCTGAGTGTGCAGTTTAACCCCTTTGCAGCCAGTTGACGTTTGGTCTCTGAAGAGTGAGTCCTGTGATTCTGAGGAGCCATTTTCTGGTTTAATAATGAAATGGTAGTCTCGAGCCTTGCCTCACTCATTAAAAGGAGATGAGAACCCCACTAAGCTCTGTCAAGAATCACTGATGGCCTCGGCACCCCCAGGATCCCCAGATGGTCCACGGTCACAGAATCATTTGAAAGGGGGATTCCCTCGTCCTTAAGTCACCAAACCCAGGGCAAGCCCCATTCTCTAAAAATGATTCTCTTCCCGAGCCTGACATTATGAACTTTTCTCATTGTGAAAATAAAGCACCATTAAGGCCCATTCTACTAATGTGAGTGTAGAGGGCATTTGCTGATATTCCTGGTCACCCAGGACCCATTCTCTCTTCTTCCAGTAACAGCTCCCCAAATTCACTTGGGTACCAGGCATAAGTCAAAATGCATACACTGTCCTGTTACAGTTATTGGTGTTAGGCCAATGGCAGTCAGGCCCAAATTTGGGGGTAGGAGATCCAGTCTTTTCCCATTGGACTTTACCTTCAAAGACTCAGCTGGACTGGGCAGCCATATTGCCATGAAGCAAAAGCTTGCCTGAGTATGCAGCCAACACATCCTTTGGAATGCCAAAGGAAGGACAGCGAGACACTGATGACTGAGCCATGGATTAAGGATCTGCCTGAAGTCAGACCCATGCTTGGACTTTCTAGTTAGATAAAGCTAACAGATATTCATTCATACCCAAGCCACTCCGAGTCAGATTTTCTCTCAATTGCAAATTCAGTACTAGCTGCTACACTGATAATTCAAACGATGACTAAGTTCAAGGTTACCTCCCCCACTCCCTTTAAGGAAAAGGGCAAATGGAAGTATTACAGACAGAGCTGGAAAGACTAATGGCGCCTTCACTAAAGAAAAGTAGCTACTGGCATATACTGTTATTAACTGCTAACAAAAGAATTCTATCTATTCTTATTTGGGACTGGAGGGCCTATAAATGTCCTAGACTTGGCAACCTTCAGTTCGCATTGAGCTGACAACAAAAATCCTACAAGTTTTTATCTTTTAAAATAAACTGTACAATAATTAAAAGAGTATGATCCTAGCAAAAGACAGACCAAGAACTCAGTGAAAGTCTAAAAATAGAATGGAGTACTGGCTCAAAACAAGTGCACTATAAATGCAGCATTTCAAATCCCTGCAGGGGATCTGGAAGATTCCAACATTTGTGTAAAGGACCATCAAAAATGAGCAAAAGGCCTTAACCAAAAACTGGGCCCTGAGAAAAAAAAAAAATCCAGCTAGCTAATAAACACGGAAATCTCAGCAATCATAAGAGAAAAGAAAATCAAGACAAAACTCTCTACCAATTTGATCAGCAGATATTTAAAAGACTGAGAAGACCCAGGGATGGCAGGAGAACAAAGCGCTGGAAGGAATATAAATCGACACAACTTGGGAAGAGGGTGGGGGGAGAAGGTTGGATAATGTAATGTCTATCTGAAATGTCTCTTTGGTCCAGCGACTCCACCTCTAGGCGTTAATGATTAGGTTCTACAGCCTATGGATAAAGAGCTCAGGCTCTGGTAGAGGACAGACCTGAGTGTGCCTTCCAATGCTAGCCACCCCTTCCTAGCTGTGGGACACTTGGTTACTTATCTTCTCTCAGTATCAGCTCTTCATCTGTAAACTACAGATAATATGAGCATCCAGAACACAAGACTATGAAATATGCATTGATGTACTTAGCACCATAGCGGGCATATAGAAACGTTATTAGCACTGGTGGTGATGGCCCACCCAGCCACACCAGGGTGGGCGGCACTCCCCCCCAGCAGCTGTGAGAGCTGTGCTAACAGCTCATACCCAATACCTCCCCAGAACTGCTCTTGGCTGAGCCCCAAGAGGCCTGTGAGTCACACAATAAGTGGCTGACAGTCCCCCTTGACTCAAGGGGGACAACCCTGCCAGTGTGATTGTGTTCCAATCAGACTTAGACTTTAGGACTTCTTTGCTTGGCCCCTTCCCCATCTTGCCTCCCTTGCCTCTTCTCCAGAGAACACCCCCTTAGTAAATCATTCACACCCAAATCCTCAGGCTCTGCTTCTGCATGATCCAGCCTGAGAGCCAACCATTACATTTTTTTTAAAGATTTTTATTTATTCATTTGAGACAAAGAGATAGAGAGAGAGAGAGCACAAGCCGGGGGAGCAGCAGAGGGAGAGGGAGAAGCAGGCTCCCCGCCGAGAAGGGAGACCGATGCGGGGCTCGATCCCAGGACCCTGGGATCATGACCTGAGCCGAAGGCAGACGCTTAACGACTGAGCCACCCAAGAGCCCGCAACCATTACAATTTTTATTACTAAGCAAAGGGGCAAAGTTATACATTTTGCATGTTTATTGAGGCATGGTTATAATAGCAACAAATAAAAAACAACCTAAATGTGCAACCACAACTAGATAAATCCATACAAGGGCACAAGCATTACGCACCAGCATAAAGGAGCACTGCATATCATTGTTAATTGACAAGGGAGGATATACACAGCATAGAGTAAAAATACACATTACACAGCAACGCATACAGTATGATCTGATTTATAGTTTGTGGAGGTAAAGGAACATGTGAAACCATGTTCAACACCCATGTTCATGGCAGCATTATTCAACTCAAGTGTCCACTGACAGATGAAGGGATAAACAAAATGTATATACACCTACAATGGAATATCCTACAGAAGGAAATGCTGACCCATGCTCCAACATGAATGAACCCCAAAGACATTATGCTAAGTGAAATAAGCCAGACACAAAAGACAAATACTGTATAATTCTGAGCTCCCTAGAATACTCAAATCCATAGAGACAAAAAGTAGAACGGTGTTGCCAGCGGCTGAGGAGAGGGTGAAATACAAAGTTGTTGAGTGGTTACAGAGTGTCAGTTTTGCAAGATGAAAAAGTTCTGGATACGCAACAACGTGAGCGCGTACTTACTGCCACTGAACTCAACACTTCAAAGTGGTTAAGATAGTACATTTTATGTTCTATGTATTTCACCACAATTAAAAAAATTTTTTTCACGAATGTTAACAACACAAAAATAAGGTATTTTACTGAATTCTTTACACTGTTATTGTTTGGCCACTCTACGCGTGTATGTACTTACTAATCAGAAAATACAATAAAGCTACTTTAATTCTGGAAAAATACAAGTATACTACAAAATCATAGTATATTTCTACTACACTCGGCTGGTAATCTAGGTTTTTGGGTTTTTAGCAGTTAGTGCATGTTTGTTTTTAATAGTGTGTAAATTAAACTTTGGCCCCTTGTTTTGTCAGCTTCCTTTCATTTCTTATCACGCTGCCACCAAAAAGAGCTTAAGAGATATCAACAGTCATTGTTCTGTGACTGATTAAAACGTCCAGGTTCATTCTTTAAAAATTGCCACCTAAATGCTTCTTAAAAAAATTCCCTTCCAGCCTTTCTTGATTTGTGTATTCAATAAATATTTAAGTGTTTAATAGGTGCCTGGCAACACTCAAAACCTTGGGGACACAATGGAGGCCAGGAGGAGCTCAGTTCCTGACCCCAGACCATGACGGGAAGACAGACGTGACAGGGACAGGTTGGTATGGAGCCCCACACGTGCTCCCACCCCAGGCTATGCGTATGCATATACATGTGCACATACACTCACACACATGCATGCAGTCACTCACACCATCTTTCATACACAATAACCTTGATGTCAGAATCAACCTAGAACCTTCACCGTTCCCACCCATGAGGGCTCTCGACGTCCAGGGACCGTGGGAGTTGAATTTGCTCAGCCTGAGACACTGTCAGAATCTCAGACTGAAAGAATGGAAAATTCATTCTTCCTCAAGTTTAATTCTTCCTGGCTTGCAGCAGGGGGGTCTTCTCCCCCATCACCATGCCTCAGAAGCCCTGGTAGAAATTCTTTGACCCCGAGCAGTCCCGTGGCACCACCCCCCCTGCCCCGCCAGCTCAGCTTACCAGGAGCGGGGGATTGGGTGCCTCTGATGTGCGGGATCCAAAGGACCCGAGGACCACCCCCCCTTTTACCCCTTCCCTCCTCATTCCAGACTCTGCCTCAAAACAGCTCTCTGACCTCAAAACCAGTCCTGTCTGTTCTTGTCTCTTGGTCCATCACGAGGCAATACGTCCATAATATTTCGTAAGTATAATCTTCAACAGCATAACCCTCTAAAGATAAACAGCTTAAAGCAGAAGACTTGGGCTGGGATGGATGAGTCATCAAGTCCACCGGCCCACCCTCCCCTCACGCAAGAGGTCAGTCACCTGGTGTCCACCCTGCTGAGGAAGCTGGGTGTTCCAGGTGAGTCTCCCTCCTTCCCACACCCCAGACTCTCCCCCATGGCTCCTCGGTCCTCAGTGTTGTCCAGGTACTGGTGGCGGCAGAGGACGGCTGCAGGCATTTCCTCAAAGACGTGGCCTGGGCTCAGCGCGGGCTGAAGACGCTGCAGGGGATTTTCAATGTCATTTTGCCACAACTATCTGCGTGGGCTGGGTTTTCTGTCAGCTTGGAGTTCCTTTTCTAGCCTTAACGTCAGATTTGTGCTGATCCAGCCTGGTGGGCCCTCTGGGATTAGGAGTGCCCATCAATCTGTGAGCCAGATGGCTTAAAGCCTCTGCGCAGTCCCTGGTCACAGAGAGAAGGAGTGCTAAGGGGGCCCACGTGGACCAGCAAGCAGAGCGTCTAATCCACTGACTGTGCCCACCCTGGATGACCGTCTGGAGGAGGATGGCAAAGACGGCTGGCAACGACACCGCTGCTTTCACTTCTGGCAGGACCCTCAAGCGTGACGTAAACGACTGCAGAAATAGCCCTACACCCTGGGGTGGGCCCTGCCAACAATGACTCTGGCTCGGCCTCATGGCTCGCTGTGGCCAATAAGGCATGGGGAAATAGGACACGGGCAGAAACTGGAAAAGTGCCTGAGTACCAGGGCTTCTTTTCTCTTGTTGCTGGGAATCCTTCTGCCACCGTGTGAATAAGCTTGGAACAGCTTCCTAAAGAACCTGAGACCCCATGGAGAGAGACACCAGCTTTCCCAGCCACCCCAGCTGAGGCCCAAATATGCCAGTGAGCCCAACCATCACTGCCAGGAAGAGAGATGAGCCATCCAAGCTGAGCCCAGCCCAGGCTGCCAACACGGGGAATGATGAGCAAAGAGACGTTTATTCTTCCAAACCACTTGGTTTGTTATGTAGCAGAAGCCGAACGATACACAGAGTTCTACATAACAGAAACTGCACAAGGAACTATGCTCCCAGGAAGGCAATGTAGCTGCAAGATGGTGATTTTAGTGGCTGCCGGATGCAGAAAACTAAAGCAGCAACAACAATTTTTAAAAATTTATTTATTTACTTATTTATTATTTTTATCTTTTTAAAATATTTTATTTCTTTATCTGAGAGAGAGTGTACGCGCGGGCACGAGCCGGGGGAGAGGGAGAAGAAGCAGACTCCCCGCTAAGCAGGGCTCAATCCCAGGACCCTAAGATCATAACCTGAGTCGAAGTCAGATAATTAACCGACTGAGCTACCCAGGCGCCCCTTTAAAGGTTTTATTTTTAAGTCATCTCTACATCCATTGCAGGGCTTGAACCTACAACGCCGAGATCCTGAGTCACATGCTCCACCGACCAAGCCCACCAGGTGCCCCAGCCATCTTGATAACACTTTCTGTGATCTGGCCTCTAGCCATCACTGAGGAAGCTCACAGGACAGAACTGTCTCCACCTGACATTGGTGCATTACCAACAGCAACTTACTTACTCGTGCCAACCCTTCCTTAGCAGCTCAGTGACGTAAGACTTGGTGATAGCCAGCCCCCTTCCTCAGACATGCTTTCGGAGGCAAGGGTCCTTCCTGGGAGTTAGTTCTGGAGCTGACATATATTTTCCTCTCTCCAAGAGTCCCTTCTACTCCAGAGAGCCAGGAGGAAATGTAGACGCTCTGGAGAGAATCATTCAGAAGTCATTCTATGGTGACTATCTCTCGGAAGTACGCACACCCCGTTAAGTAGCTCAAAGTGTCACCCCAGAGAAAGACAAGTTTCAGCAGGGGTAGAATCAAAGGGTCCCCCAGGAAGACTTCACTTTTATGATTGTTTCTTAGAAGGACACCAAGTCCTGACACTTCTCTGCCTCTCTCTCTCTGTGGGATCTGAAATGAGGGCAAAGCATGAGTTTGGTAACTTTACTGAAACTTTTCGGGGTGCTTCCTTCCTGCCTCACACAGACCCCTCCCTTCTCTGAATCCTTTCACAACACGCCACAAGTTGACCTGTATTCCTTTCATACTGTTAGTTTAATCTATTAGGACATCTTATATCCATCCGCAACTGGTATGTTTCTTGAGAGTATAACCCATGTTTTAACCAACGCTTCTTTCCTCATTCTCCTTCCCTCCCTTTCTCTCTTTCCCATTCATTCATTCATTCATTCTTTAGAAGCCATAGTCAGACAATACCAGCAAGCAGCACACAGCCCAGAGAGGAGAATGCTGAGAGATAATTATAAAAGGAAGCACAGCTAACAGTTATTGAGAGTTTTTAGATGCCAGACACTGTCCTGAGGATTTCCAACATGGACTCATTTCATTCTTGCACCCAGCCTCTGAGGATGGTACTGTTTACACCTCATGAGCAGGGAAGGACGCTGATGTACAGAGAAGCTATAACTTGCCTGTGGTAGTGGCTACTGAGTGATGGAGTGGACAACCCAAATCTGAGCCCTAACTCCTGGGCCACACCACTCCCTGATGAAGCTGTACAAGGGCCCTGGGAGGCCGAACTGGGGCATTTGTGTTTCATTTCCTTGGTCATGGCAGCTCTGCCTGGGTTTTGGAGGAAGGTCACGTGACAGGGGATAGAGGACGGAGGCAGAAAAACCAGACAGGGAAGCAGTTGGGGACAGTCCAGGGAGGGGTGGGGAGAGCCAAGACCATGACAGAGGCAAGGGCTACCGCAAGGACGGACTCAAGAGACACTTCCAAGGCAAAAATCAACGGGATTTGGTACCTGAATCAAAAGAAAAATCAAAGATGATTCTGAGGTTTCTGACTGTGGATACTGGGTTGAAGGGAAAAAAACTGCCAAGACAGAAAAATTCCAAGAGGTTGAGCAGGTTTAGAAGGTGTGTCGGGACCCCCCTCCCCAGATCACCCCCAGGTCAGGTGATCCCCTGGGAGAACTCACAGGGCTCAGCACAGTGCACCTATGTTCACAGCGATGACTGATTTCAGCAAAAGGACACCAAGTACAATCAGCAGAGGGAAAAGGCACAAGGGATGAAGTCCAGAGAATACCAGGCACCAGTTTCCAAGAGTCCTCCCCGAGAAGAGTCACATGGGATGTGCTTAATTCCTCTGGCGATGGCTCATGACATTACATGGCAAGCACTGCCTACGAGGGAAGCCCATTAGAGACTTGGGCCCAAGGTTTCTACACTGGGGGATGGCTCACGTAGGCACCCTCTGCCTAGTGTATTCCAAAATTCCAGATTTCTTCCACCAATTGCATTGTTTACACAGCTTAGGCACAGTGAACTGTCCGTTCTGGGAATGGTAAGAAACCTCTCCAAACCCAAATCTCCAGACACGAGTTCAGGGCCAACACTGCAAGCAGGACTTTCTAAGGAGAGCAGTCTCAGGCTCTGTTAGCTCTTTTCTGCACAGAAGGACATCTGAGTACTTGAGTTCTGTACAGGGGTGATATTTTATATCCAGCATGCAAGTGCTCAAATTGTAGACATCAGAGCAATTCTCGAGTAATGTTCAGATTATCAAGCTTAGGTCAGCCCTTTTCTCAGAGCTGAATATAACACCAAAAACAAACAGCAAATACAAATTACCAGGTAGGACTAGCAGGATTCTAGGCTGCTTCTACTCCCCTTGCTGTCCCATAAAAGAGTAAGCTTCAAGATGATGACATTTTGCATTTCATTATTAAGGTAGGTAGGTAAACATTAGGTCTGCTGCAGAATCAAACACAATTAAAACTTTAATTAACTGAAACCCAGCTAGCCCCCATCTTCAAATAAAAAACAATTGCAGGCGGTCAGGAAAGGGGAGGCTAGAGATTATTTCACTTTTAAGAGAAAGGGACAAGTCAGAAGCTTCTATCGGGGACTTATGTAAAACAATCACTTCCTGCGACCTCCCGAGAGTGGGCACATACTTTACAGGATGTAACGAGAAACTGAAGATTGTGAAGAACAAAATGCAATATCCCCCGGCACGCAAGCGTTCATTCAGCACATTCTTCCTAATGGCAGCAAACCAATCCGTGGATCAGAATAAACATTTAACAGAAGGACGCCAAACACCAGGTTTGGTGATAAGTTTTGTAACCGGGGTGGCTCTGGTTTTCCAAACTCTGTGTTAGCGCAGGGTTCCGCAGTATGAAGAATCTCTCAGATGTTTTCTGCAGGATCACCCACGCACTAACTGCTCCCCTTGCTGAAGATGGAATAAATCTACGATCCTGTATGAGTGAGGTCTCAGATGACCTGGCATCCTCTTGCAGACCTCAGTGAATGAGCTAATCCCCTGCTGTCTTGCCAGAATTGGACCCGGGCATCAGCAGTGGTGAGACAAATCCCTTGTGGGTCTCCCTCAAACTCGGAACAGGAAAGCCTGCTCTCATCAGCCAAAAGCCACTTCATGTCAATAGAAGAGACGGCAGGGAGGCCAGCAGTGTGAAGAAGAGGAAGGATGCTAACGGAGATTTAGGGAGAAGAGACACCTGCGCCCAGGGCCAAGCAAAATACACCTCTCCAAGAAGCATCTGACGTGAAAAAGATGGTAAAGCATGAAGACAACTGTTATGACGGCTGCAAACCCAACCACAAAGGGCACACAGCAAAGCTGGCTCGATTCTCGCTCCACCCCAGCCAAACCTGCAGGGTTTCGATGAAGGATCTTAGAGGTAGGGAGCTGGGGTCAAGGGAAACGACCTTCCTTCTCGGAGTTCCAAATAAAGAAATAGCCTCCTGCTCACACTACCCATTGGCTTGACTTTGGCTTGCAGGCACACTGACCAAGGAAGATGCTCTTTAAACGGAGGCTGTCTTTGTACACTCTTAAAGATCCTGTGTTCAACTGTGTTTGTTTAGAGTAATTTTATGAGCTTTCCTCTTTCCATTCCTGTTTTTTTTTCCCCCTTATTTTTAACAAGAAGCCCAGGAAGCACAACTACAGATAACAACTTATGTTTAAGTATCTCAAGAGCCCCAGGACATTGATCTACCACTCCAGTCCCTAAACTGGATTGTCTCGCTGCCTTGAAGAAAACTGGTAAATTATTTCCTGAACAAAAAAGCAAGGAGCTTTTAGGGCCTATAATCTCATTTCAAATCCTTTTACCCACTCCCTACTCTTTTGGCCCCAAGACTGCAATCCTCTTTGGGTAATCTGAGGGCTAACGGGTGCCAGGGTGGTAGCTGCCCCACTCTATGACGCTGTTCACTCCGGAAGGGGGGCAGCGTGCCAGGGTTCAGGGCCCCATAATGGCTCTGTTCTTACAGGGCAACTATTAATAATTAGCAGGAAGCATTTTGTCTTTAAATCTCACAGCTTGAACAGTAAGACTGCGTAGTGCCAAAGAAACACTTAATTCTAGAGAAGTAAGACTTGGTACCAACAAATTCTGTGCGGATCTACCCATAGAATTAAATGGCCTCATTCACCCTCCCATACAGTTATTAGGTGCTTACTCAGAGCAGGGTGCTCAGCCTGAAGTTGGGGTGAGTGAAGGGGAACAAGACAGAGAGGATTCCTGCCCTCATAAAACTTAGAGTCTACTGAGCGAGAGATGGCCGTGGAGTGTAGAAGCCAGACAGACAAGCTCGAGCTGCAGGAGGACACAACGCCTGGGGTTGGCAGGGGTCGAGGAGGGAAAGAGGGAAAAGGGGGGTAGTGGCATGATTGAAAAATGAAGGAATGGCCGTACAGCAGAGGAGAAAGGCCGGGGGGGCAGTCAGAAGTCGTAAGAACAGGAAGCCTCTGGAAGGGATTGTCAGGGGCAGGTAGAAGTTCCAGAAGGGTCACTCAGGCCACCGAGGATTACCACACCAGGAAAGAAGCAAGAAAGAGACCACGTATGAGATGACAGCAGCTTCTCAGGTTAGAGAGTCACTGATTCATTCACTGGTTCATTCAAAAATATTCATCGAGTGCTACTATGGGCGGGGCACTATTCTAGACCTGGAGGTTACAGCAATGAACAAAACCAAGTCCCTGCTCTCAAGGGACATACATACAAATAAGTATGTAAGATGCAGGTGATAATAAGGACCAAGGAGGGAAATAAAGAAGGGCAGTGGGAATAGAGAATGATGGTGCGTGGATGGGTGTGTGCGTGTGCGTGTGCACATGCACGCTGTTTTTGATGGAGCGACTGGGGAAGGTGTCCTCGAGAAGGTGACATCTGAGAAAAGATGTGAAGGAGGAGAGGAGAAGCAGTGACAGTGACAGCAAGGACCGAAGGGGCAAACAGAGTGGAAATCGGAGGGAGCCCGTCCCTGGCAGAGAGCAGAGCAGGCCCGGGGGGGCGGGGGTGGTGAGCACACTTGGGAACCAAACTGCGAGGGGTCCAACTCTGGCTCTGCCATTTACTAGCACTGTGACCTTGGGTTTGTTTTCAAGACACATTATAGGGACACAGAAGCCCAGTGTGTGGCCCCTTTAGCATGGAGCCTTTATGCCTTCAGTTTCCTCATGGTGCCCCTGACAGCTCCCCAGATACAGACTCTCAACGTTTCCCAACCTGCTGTCAACGTGGTATAGACGTGAGGTACAGGGTCATCACCACCACCTGGTGTCTGTGAGCCACTCAAGACTTTAAAGGGGCAAAATGCAAAGTCTCCACCAAAATGAACACACAGATTTTCAGCTTTGGCTGGCATCAGTACCCAAGCAATGCGTGCATTAGCCGAAGTGATTTGACTGATGCATGGCAAAGAAATTCTCAAAGTTTCGTTGCTGTTTCAATTGGTTAAATCGGCACCATTACAGAATAGAAATTATTAATACTTCCAGGCAGGTGGGGGACATGTCTCTAACTTTGCTTAAAGAGAAAATGCTACTTATCCTTTTGAAATATTTAACACTAGCCAGCATGTTGGAAGCATTAAGATAACCACAACCTGAACGTACTGATTTGGTTTGAAACATCTAAAAGGGGTGTGTGTGTGTGTGTGTGTGTGTGTGTAAACACACACCCACATCTTTACCAGTTTAGGGCAAACTAGTAGGAAAAAGAAAGCTATAGAGTAGTGAATGGGAAGGGAAAAGGGGAGCTATCTTTTGGGGAGAAAACATGGGAATATCGAAATTAACAAGGTTCAGGAGGAGGAATCAGTGAAACAGCCTTTAATTCTGAGCTAAAAGCTTACACAACTTTCTCGTCTGATGTCTGAACCCCAGGGTTGCACAGAGACCCACACGCACGGGTCCCCTGAAAACCACAGAGGACAGTAAGAACCCGCTGCTCTGAGTGTGCATCCTGCACGAACACCACAACTGCACACAGGTTTACAGAGCAAATTGAGCAGTTCAGATGCCAGCCCCATTTCCTAAACTCAACCGTGCACACAAACCACCTAGGGGTCTGGTTAAAAAGCAGGTTCCTTTTGGGGCACCTGGGTGGCTCAGTCTGTTAAGTGTCCAGCTCTTGGTTTCAGCTGAGGTCATGATCTCAGGGTTGTGAGATGGAGCCCCACTTCAGGCTACGTGCTCAGCGAGGAGTCTGCTTAAGATTCTCTCCCTCTCCCCCTGCCACCCCCCCACCCCGGCTTGTGCACTCTCTCTAAAATAAATAAATCGTGTTTTTTTTTTTTTAAGGTTCTTTTTGTTACCTCTACACCCAACGTGGGACTCGACCTCACAATCCCAAGATCAAGAATCAAGTGGTCTGACGGAGCCAGCCAGGCACCCCCAAAAAGCAGGCTCTGACCCAGTAGATTAGAGGTGATGTCTGAGATTTTGCATTTCTCACAAGCTCCTGGGAAAAGCAGACCATAAGCCCTTGAGCCACAGGCAGGCCCCAGAGCCCTGCTATCCAATGCACTCCTTGTTTGTCCGATGTGATTAGTTCAGTCAAATGAAAATTAAATGAAATTAAGAATTCAGCTCCTCCTTCAAACTGGCCACATCTCAAGTGCTCAGTGGCCACCATGTGGCCAGTGGCTGTGCATTAGACAGTGCAGACAGAGAACATTTTCCACCATCACGAGAAGTTCTATACTGGATGGCGCTGCTCCCAGAGCTCTTATTCCCTCATTCATCCCCCACCCCCCCCCCCACACACAGGATGAGTCTTTCTGCACACGTGCTTTGACTGCTAACTCTGCACTGTATCAAAGATTCCCTGAGGCACCAAGAAACTCAGGCTACTGGGTCCTTTCTCTCATACTCCTCATTTCACACAAGAGCAAGAGGTAAACCATTCAGTACGGAGCAGAGTGGAAAACCACTATATCCATAAAAGGAACATGCTGCTAGAAGGTAAAGGAACTGCAAATGGACACAGTTATTGAATATCTTTCTATAAGGGACATTACCTACTATGTCACTTGAGATCTGCCACCCATCCTGGAAAGCAGGTATTACTGGCTCAGCTTTACAGATGAGTAAATAGACAAGAGCGGAGGCTTCGCTACCTCCCCTAGAGTCGCAGAGCTGGTAATGGCAGCAGACTGCTTGGTGCTAGGTGTGTGTGGCTGCCAAGTTCACGCTCTGTCCTTGGGGGCTGTGGAAACCACGCTGGGCATTACTTATGACTCTCAAGGCCCAGACCCAGCCCCCTGCCCTGCCAAGTTAGATACGGTAGCTAGAGCTCCTGAAGACAGGTGTGGTAGTATCTCCCGAGACTGAAAAACAGCCCCATGCCAAGACATTATTCATGCAGATGAAGAGACACAGTCACAGAGAACCTTTAGTCCAGAAAACACTTTAATCAATGATCAAAAGCAAAACAAGCTATTTATCTCATGAATTCTCATTCAACAATTATTTACTGAACAGCTGTGCCAGGCATTGTGTGGGTCCTGGAGGTAAAAAAGGAACAAAACTAGAGACCCCTGCCTTCCTAACACACACCTTCATTTATAGATACTACCAAAGCAAATACCTTTCCTAAGCCAGAACCCTGTACATATTCTATGCCTAATTTCAACTCTCTAGATACTTAAATATTCAACAATGAGACACAAATAAGAAGCATGTATATTTTCAATCTCATGAGCTGTCCAGAATTTTCATTTTGCTGCCTGTGTTGTTCTGAGAAGGCCAATGACCAAATCACAACTCCTCTTGGCTCAAAAAGATCCTGTCTCTTAAGTTACTCGAACACTTGCCCATTTCACAATCTACAATCCTCCAACTGCCTGAGAAGTCACCATGAGTGGAGCATACCCTCACAGGCACACTGGACTTCAGTCACAAGTAATGAATTTTGTGATAGCAAACTGATCTCTCTTGTTCCCACAACATAGGCTCTGTCGAGAGAGCAAACAAACAGGGCCGTAACAATTAATTGAAAAGAAAGGGTCTAATTAAATTTCTGTATTAGTGTGCATAATAGCAAGAAATAGTAAACACTGCTAAAAAAAAAAAAAAACAAAAGAATGAGAACTGTACAACAGCTAAAAGCTCTACAAGCTCTTCAGATAACCAGCAACCACTTTTCACTCTTTTAGGTGCCTGCACACAGCTTCATCTTATTTCCTAACCTGCAGTAAGTGGCATAAAGCTGGAAGACTAGAGAACTGTGAAATATTTAAACACTTACAATTCAGTCCAATTCTACAACTATTTATTGAGTGCTTCCCAGCGCCTGACACTGTGATCCATCAATTCATTCCCCCAACGTTAACCAGGTATCCAATACACATGCGTGCACACACAGCCTGACCCGGATCGTGGGGTCTTTCCAGGTGGTTAAACACAATCACAGCTCTAGGAGATCATTACAATCTTCTAAGAGAAATGGCACATGAACACACAGGACCATAATATAAGGCAATATCTGCCAAGTATCATTCAGGTGATTGAGGAAATCTTTTCGGATGGGCAGTGAAAGATCACATGATGGTTTCTTAATGGAGGTGAGATTTATCTGCAAGACCATCACTGAAATGTTAATAAGGATGCTAAGTGTCTTGAAGAAAGAAGAATGCTCCAAATATTTCTCTCCCGTTATTACATAACATGCATAGGACTACAGATCTTATCCCCGACTGGGCATCCCTTGCCACGAGCTTGCCTACAGCCATCCCTGAGGCTACCAGCCCTGGTAACCCGGGGATGGAGCTTACAGGATCCAGAAGTGACAGATGTGAAGACAAGGTTTAAATTGGACAGCAAACTTAAATGTACAGCTTCAGGCACAGAGGGAATGAATAACCTCTACCTAATGAGTTTATGTAATTCTGGAGGTAAACAGAAAGATACAGGTAAAAAGCACCTACCTTACCTCCCAAAAAGCTTTGAGAAAAGAAGCCCTCCAAAGTTGACGGGTCTGTTTAGAAATAGTATCTTTCTTATGGAGCTTCAGGGCAAAACATCTGTTTCAATCTTTCAGACTGCTGGTCTACCCCTTAAATGGGGCCTCGAAGCGTTGGAAAGGCTTCTGACCTTACCAGAGTTGGCCAAGTCTCCTCAGCAGGCACAAATGAGCAGGAACGCATTTAAAAACCTACAATAAATCCTCCTCACAAAGACTGGCTCATCATGAGGTTCCTAGCACTAAAATATATCATAATGATATTTAATAATTATAATATGGTTGTTATTATAATAAGCATAGACTGCTGGAGTCAGAAGGGACCTCAGAGATGATGTAAACCATACATATTGTTTTACAAACCAGAAAGATGAAGTGACATGGATAAGGGCCCACAGCTAATCAGAGCCAGTGTCAACATAAAAAACCCCAAGTTTTCCGACTCCCAGAGCAGTGCTCCCTCAGACTGCATGCTAACACTTCCTGAAATAGTCATTAACTGTGCTTGTTTCTTCAGACTTGGGAAGAGTTTCAAAATATGCAGGGAAGTTAAACCACTGCCCTTTGTATAGGTAACAGAAACAATCCTCACGTTACATTAGATTTATTTATAAGTCCGTCTTTCTAACTAGAGTGTGACAGGAAACCTGGCTCAGTCATCGAAGTGTCCCAAGTGACTTGCACAAAGCATGGCACACGGGAGCTCCAGCAACACTGGATGAATGGATAAAGAAACATCCAGCTACTCCAGCCTAGGGAAAGAAAAATGGATGCTCTGCGTTTTGGAAGATGGAACTTGGGAATCCATTTAGGGCTCTGTGACAAGTAAGGAAAACACAAAGAATCCCATGATCTCAAACAACTCTTCCCACTATAAGGAGGGGAGCTCAATAGAAGTGACCATATCATGGCCATTTAATAAGATGAAGAGCAGGTTATCATCCTCCACTTAGATGTGGGAGAGAAAGACACAGGAATGAAATAAATAGCTTACATCATCCGGCCATGACAAAGTCCTCAACAGCTAAAACTCAGAACACAGCAGAAGGTACTTGGAGCTTGCCACTGGCTCTCAGCCAGGGGTGATTTTGCCCCCGAGGGGACGTTTTTGATCATCACAAGTTGGGGGAGGCTATTGGCGTCTGGTGGGTAGAGGCCAGGGATGTTGCTAAACATCCTCCAATGCACAGGGCAGCCCCGCAACAAAGAATTACCTACCCCCAAATGTCAACAGTGCCAAGGCAGAGAAACCCTGAGTTATACTTCCAACTCACAAGATCATGCTAAGGGTTTTGAGATCGTTATCATGATGTGTTGCCCCCATTCAGGAAGATTCCACCAGCCATGCTTCTGAAGCTCTCCCTGAGCTTCCAGTAAACCAAGTTAAATATCTTCACTGGTCAAGTAAGACGCATTTTTCTCCAGGTTTCCTTTACTGTGGATGCCAGCTTGAGGCCTGCAGAGATCCCAACAGGGAAGCTGCAAGCAGAGACCTGCTGTTTGTCAATACCTGTGTGGGGACTGGACACAAAAGGGGGCCTGCCTGATGGGTAAGAAAGCTCCAAAGTCCTCAAACAGAGCCGAGGGGCGACTCCCAGCTGTTGCAAATTTTATGGGCAGAAACTGCCTTGCATTAGGGGTTTCAAAACCCTGTCGGCTCCAAGGAAGAAACACACAACCATTCTCCACCACCCAGCTACTCTCACACTCGTTTCTGGTTCACCCTGACTCTTCAGATTTTCGTACGCAGACATGTGAAGCCAGAGCAGAGAGTGGACACGGTAGGAATCACTATGACCAGCTTGTGGGTAGTAGCACAGCTCTCAAATTGCTATTTGCAGCAAACCTGGAGGTCTTGGGAAGACAGAGGCAGAAGCAAAGTAAGAAAAGGCTATTTGCCTCCAGGTCGGGGCTCATGACCAACTGATGAAAGGGTGAAACCATGAGAAAAACCATGAAATATGTTTCTGCCTGACCTTCCAAAAAGCAAATTGTCGGTTTATCCAAATGTTGCAGTTGGAAAATCAGAGCTATTAGCACAGGAAAGGTCACATGCTAAGCGTGACTCGCTGCTGTAAAATGCATCACCTATGGAAATGTTAGCCGTTGTCACCTGCCAGGCATTCTAGAATCAGGGTCACCCGTGGCCACACCCTGCGCCAGGGAATCCTGGGAGCAGGGAGCCCTCACTGTTTGCCCCAGGATCCTCGGCGCCTGGGCCCAGACACGCACACGGGGAGGTCCGAAGGAATGAACGGAGGTTAGAACATAAAATAAGGTCTGTCTGAAAGAAACGCTGTGTTGCTTTTATCATCAACTATTATTATTCTTTTGGGGCTCGGTTCTTTTAAACATTATTATTGTGATAAAATAGCCATAACATAAAAGTTGCCATTTTAACCATTTTTTAAGTGTGCAATTCCGCAGCTTGGAGTACATTCACAGTGCTGTGAAGCCATCGGCACCATCCGCCTCCAGAACTTTTTCATCATTCTGAACTGAAACTCTGTCCTCCGGAAACACTGACTCCTCTCTCCCCTCTCCTCCGTCCCTGGCAACCTCTAATCTACTTTCTGTCTCTATGAGTTTGCCTATTCAAAGGACCTCAACCAAGTGGACTCACACAACACCTGTCCTTTTGTGTCTGACTTACGCCGCTGAGCATAAAGTCAAGGTCTGGCCATGTTGTAGCAGGTTTCAGAATTCCATTTCTTGTTAAGGCTGAATAGTATTCCATGGTCCATACAAACTAGATTTTGTTTATCCATTCATCTGCTGATGAATATTTGCATTGTTTCCATCAATGCTGCTTTTTAAAAGGGATGATGTGTGGATTTGGCGGCGCCCTGGCGTAGGTGGGAGAGAGTAAGAGTAGACTTAGTTAGACTCTGTCCCTGACTCCCCACGTGATCCTGACACCCATTTCCGTGTTTTCACTTGTAAAATTGAGGAATTGTTACACTGGTGTTTTCCAAACATTTTTTTGGTCATCATCTACAGTAAGAAATAGAGTTCTCATTATGACTGAGTACACACAAACCCACATATATAACTGAAACAAAGTTTCACAAAATGACATTTACCCTCCTATGTGCAAAGCGCTCTGGTATTTTCTATGCTATTCCGTTATTTTTTGTTTAAAAAAAAGGATGGTTGCAACCTCTAAATTGATTTCACAACCCATTATCGAGTGGTGACCCACATACTTTTGTAACACCCTTATTTGAAGTTACTTGTTCCCAAACTGGTGTTCCTTGGGCTATGTTGGTAAGTGTGCCCCGCCCCCCAAAAGCGCTTGTTCAATAAAGTGTGGGAAACATCTGAATTACCTCACCACAAAGAAGTTATAATTTCCCAAAGTTTCATTTCCCAAACTTACTGACCATGGAAAACTTCATTTTTAACTCAAAAGTAAAGTCCTAACATCTCTGAAAACTGTTCGCTGTAGTACCCAATTGGGGAACACTAAACTGGGTGATTTTTGGTTATTTTCTGCTCCAACATTTTATGATATAGGACAGTAATTCTCAACATGATTTTCCTATTCACTCTACTGCGGGAAGCAAATATGCCCCATAGCAACCAGAGCTCCTAAGGCAGTAATTTTAAATACTACATCTGACACTCCATAAATTTAAAAGAAAATAATCAACTTAATTTTTCAGAGAGCTTTAATGTGCACAGCAAGTTGAGTGGAAAGTCCCCCCAACACATACAGCCTCCTCCACCATCAACATCCTGTATAATTTCTTAAAAGCTTCTCTAGTGATTCTGAATTCTGATACCCTACCCCTTATTCCCTTAATGCTGATCTGAAGATGTTGTTAAAACCAAATTTTCCAAGATTAATTGCAAACAGCTCAGTGGCATAGCACATTAATTTCAGCTGATTCTCTCAAACTGGAGCATCATTCCCACACCTTTTTAGATTACTGAAAACATCCTCCCATGTGGCATTTTGCCACCAAGCAGTCCGTCCGACCTGGCACATACAAACCAAAATGACCAGCAGGGCTCACCAGTCCCTATAACCTAAGTCTTGCCTTAGCAAATATGCAGTTCCAGAGCACTGTTCTGAGAGCTATTTACAGCTTAGTTTGATATACTTGAGTCAACCAGAACTGGTCAGGTATTTTGGGAAGAATCCTCATGGCTTATTCCTTGACAAAATAACATTAATCCTGTGTCTTTAACCCATCTTATGACTTCAATGTCAAATAAAGGATGATAATTGCATGTATTCATTTTATTTGACAAATATTTACCGAGTCCATACATATTAAAAGGTTCAGGCCAGTGGTTGGTTTTTTTTTTTTTTAAGAACATTAACAAAATATATTTAACAAGGACCAAAAAAACAAAAAACAAAAAACAAAAAACCTAAAAGGCAGTTAGCCCCTGTCAGATCTCCCCACAGACATATTTTTTTAAAAAATTACACATAAAAAATGATTAAAAGATAGTTGTATAAGCAAGATACAGATTCTTAACTCTAGAGAACAAACTAATGGCAGCCAGAGGGGAGGTGGGTGGGGGAGGGGGGACCCAGGTGATGGGGACTGAGGAGGGCACTTGCTGTGAGGAGCACCGAGTGATGTGTGGACATGCTGCATCGCTCTATCGCTATAACACTGTATTCTAACTGTACTGGAATTAAAATTAAAAAGTCAATAAAATAATAAAAAAAAAAGTTAGTTGTATGGCCATTTATTCCCAAGGATGACTGTTTAAGCAGGTCTGGAGGAAAAAGCAAGACAAAATCCTAATTATCTCTAAGAGTGGACCTTAAGGACAAGGCACGTGCTAATACTGTGAACTTGGAATTTCTTGTTTCTTATTGAACAGCAAAGATAATCTCCGAAATCAGGAAGTGATCTCCAAATCTCAAGTTTGAGAAATGCTGTGTGAGTCTCTCCCGTCCCACACTGACCTGTCTATATTTGTTTGAAACAGAAGCGATCCTCACACACACACGGCATACGCACATGCATGTCCCGTGGTCTTCTTAGGCACGTCTCTCCCCATCTCCCTCAACAATGCCTTCCTCCATCCACACAGGTCAGAACCCACTCCCCCACCCAGCCCACGGATCTCCTTCCAGATGCCTCTGCTCCTTCCTCTCTGTCCTCGGTTTCAGACCTTCATCCTCAATGGCTTGATCTACTGCAGGGGCCTCCTAACGAGGCTTGCCTCCATCTGTACTGTCCTCTTTATGAAAACCTAAAATGCCATTGAGAAAGTGACATGCCACTTCTCCTTTTCCAGGCTCACCTCTTCAAAAACTAGATGCTAGAGAATACCTCCATTAGAAGGCAGGGACCACAAGATGCCCAATTATGGCCGGAAGAGCTGAGTCTCTGCCGTCAGAATAAGGAGACTAGGCTGGCTCGGGTCCCCGCGTGGCCAGCAGCGGGCACAGGACACCTCTCTCTGCGCTAGTTCTCTCGAATGCAGGACAGAAAAAATCAATGTCACTGGGCCCTGTAAGAATTTACACAGACTGCATATATGATGTCTGTTAGGCCAAGCCTGGCACATGGTCGGTGTTTAATAAACGCTTGGTGTCCTGCCTCTCACCCACATTCCAGAATCAAACCACAGTTCAGGGTTCACAACAGAAGGGACCAACTGAATTGAAAATTCTTTATAATCCCATACTGCTAAAAAGCGGGACCTCCTTAGCCCGTTTCTTGTAAGTCTAGACTACTCGATGGAAATAGATTTTTGCTTTACTCTGCATCAAAGAGCTGTTTTACAGAAATTCAGGCTGGTTTTCCTCTAACTCTGACTTCAACAACTCTGATGACAGAACAGCCACATCTAAGAGGGGCGGGCAAGAGGGGGTGGTGTCGGAAAGAGGGAACTTCAAAGGGATTTAATAAGATTCCACTGGAGTTACCATAGGTCCAAGGCTTCCTTTCTCTAGCACAGTCCATTAAAGAGCTGGAAGGAGGACCTGCTCGAGCAAGGGGTCCTGAGCTGGTCAGGCCACGAGGTACATCACCAGCACAGCCCCCGTAGAAGCCAGGGTACCATGTATTTGTGAGTTCTGAACACAGATTTTCAAGTTACAAAGAACAAGATCTTCATCTTTTCACAGGTAGGGAAGGCTACCATTTGGGTGACTTCTTTCCTAAGGGATGTAAGTAAAACAGTAAGGTTTCCTGTGTGTGTGTGTGTGTGTGTGAGAGAGAGAGAGAGAGAGAGAGAGAGAGAGAGAAAGGCAAGATCTGGTGCAGGGAGGAGCCGGGCTTTGTTCTCATCAAAGAGGAAAAGAATGTAGGGGGAGAAACTAATGAGTTACTGCCAAGAGATTTAAACACGGATTATGTATCTGCTAGAGAATGAGCACAATGGACTGTTGGGGCCAGCCTGTGGTGAAAACTTTTCCCATTATGATAGGGGAAGGCCGAGCCGGAGCGCCTCACCTTTCAAGGGCTCTGTTCCACAGGAAGTGTACAGGGGAGGCGTCTTCTCAGGGAGGAATCGTGAATGAGAGACCAAGCTGGAGCGATTCCTGGCCAGCACCACCTTAAGCCCATTTGCATTTTCTATGGCAGCTGCAAAATGTTTAGTCCTCTGACAATATTTGGTGACTTGGAGTCAACAGCCTGGAATTTACCACCTTTCCATCCCAGAGTAGCCTGATGGCTCTCTTAGGCTTCAGGAATGACCTGGTCCAAATCCGCAGGCTTTGTGATGCCCAGAGGTACACCAGGGCCCTGGCAGACAGATAAGAAGATGGAAAGCCAGAAGCACTAACACTGCAAAATCCCTAAATTACCTTTAGAGGGAAGCGCTACGGAGCGGAGCCTCTCCCGCCCACCTGCCTAGGTCCCTTACCTTGTGACGGTAAAGACGAGGAAGGTGGCCAATTTTTCTGGCATCCCTGAGCAGCTAGAAATATTTTGCACAATTCTATAATCTGTGCTCTGCTAAGAGAAATCATCAATAAATATGTTTTGAGTAACACCTGTATGCAGGGTTCTGTTTAGAGCACTGGGAGAGAGAACTCAGAGTACTGGTTTTCATAGATCCTAAATCTTGTAGAAACTATCAGAATACAAAGTGTAAAAAAAGGCATCTTACATTGCAAATCCATCTATACAAGGGCTGCATTGGTATGCCGCTGGGGCAAAAACAAAACTATACATTTATCAGAAGGAAAGTCTGGCAATGGTGAGGAAGGAGCAATTAAAATGCATTGATTTTCTGTGGGCCAGGCACAAGTGATAAGCATCTGATATGCCCTTTCACTTCATTTAAAGCCTACAGCAACTCCTTTGAGGTAGGTATTGTGATGTCACAAAAGGAATGACAAAGGCAGGTCTTCAGAGAGACCAGGTAACTTGTCCAAGATGGCACAGCCCAGGTGAGGTTCTAACCTGCATGTCTTTCTGAGACTTGCTGGGATTTGCTCAGAGCCCGGTTCCAAGGTGGACAGCCCGCGGGGGGGTGGGGGGGTGGGCTCCAGTCCTGGTCTGGGTCAGCATGCATGGGGCTCTCAAGTCTGGCTCCATTGCGTGTCCTCTCATGCGTGGCAGAAGGACCTGCCCGAGGTACCAAGGCTCATCAGCCACAGGCCCAGAACAGAGCACCTTGTCTGACTTGTTGTCTACCAAAAGGGTGGGATTCTGACAGGCGGGGAGGTGAGGGAGAGCTAGGGAAGCCAGCACCACACTTGAAGACCTTGGGATCTTTAGATCTTTCTCATTTTTCGGCTCCCCAGACTTCTCTCTTCCTCCTGAGGCTGTCACAGCTGCTGCGTCCAACAGTCCACCTGCAGGACCGGCGGGGGTCCACTCCACAGCAAGTGCAGGGAGGCAGAAGGCTGTGCCGGGGGCTGTGGGCCTGAGTAACTCACCAAGCTGGCCAGAACACCCCCCCTCCAGTGAGGGACTCTGCTGGAAAGTTTAAAAGGGGGGGAAGTCTTTCTATGTGCCTCGGTTTCTCTATCAGCTGAAAAGGGGGTGTGCATGTCAATTTCTAGCCCAAAAGAATCCTAAGATTAAAAAAAAAAAAAACAAAAACCTCTGCTCTCCTTATAGTTAAAAAAGAAGCCCATCACTCCCAAGCTCCACAATGGCAGAAGGAAGGGGGTGAGGGGCGGGAGGAGGGGGAGAGGGAAGGAGGTAGAGAAAACTGCTAAAAGACTTTTCATTGTTTTCTTCTGAATGGGTTTTTTGCCCCCATTCACATTTACTCCTGCCCAACTAGATGGGGAATGTGGGCTGGGGGGTGAAGAGAACTCAAGTTTGTCACAGAGATATGGGTAGAATAAGCAGCTGCTTGCAGACTTTGACCAAAACTTTCCATTCAAAAGCAGATAAACACACAGTGAGCATGTCTCAACTTGGGACTATTGTGATTAAGCAACTCAATCTAGAAAGATAAGGATTAAGAAATGTGTCCAAATGGTTTATGGATGTTTTTTCCACATGACTTAAAAATCAGAAGGAGTTAGCAATTAACTAAATTTCTGATGCTTCTCACTCTTTCCACACCTTTCACAGATATGGCAGGGTCTCAAAGATGGTTTGACAAAAAATGTGACATGGGCCTTACGTAAGAAAAAAAGGTTAAGAATGTGATCTGAGGCTCTGGCCAAAAACATGTGATTCTACAGAACAAGGACAGCACTTTGGCTCTCGCGTGGAGATTTATACAAAGGGTGGGTGTTGCTCTCATTAATTCAGTGGATAAACAATAGGAGGAAGGTCCAGATGATTTGATGGACAGCTTTTGGAAATGATCTTCTGCTTGGCAAAACATTGCAGTGATAATTTTATTCACACGGAAGGAAATGCAAAGAAGTGTCACTAAAACAAGGGAGGTAATTATAGGGCATGAATCAAAAAGCTGGATGACACAGAATAAAGAGTAACTAAATTAGTCCCATCACGGTCTTGAAATCCGAACTTAACAATTTCAGGCGAAAAACCTGACCTCTACTTTCTGAGTAAGAAAGCCAGGCACATTTCCCCTAATATTTTGTTTCCAACCTAACAAACCCCATGCTATAGAGTGGGACTCCATCCGTGGACCTGCTACAGCAGCTCGACAGACTCAGAGACAGAACATCTCAAGAGTTGGAAGGGAGAACCTTGCAATTCTCTAAGCAGTAATTCAATCTCTCCAAAGGACCCTGGCAACTGGTCCTCTAGTCTTGACTAATATCCCCAGGGGTAGCTCGTTCACCCATCAATCCAAACATTTACCCATCAACCCAAACATGCATCCAACCCCTGCTTTGTGTCTGGCACAGTGTTAGATGCTGTTCTATCAGGGAGATCTTCTTTAATTGAACCCAAATCTTTCTTTCTATAACTTCGACCCAATGGATCCAATCCCTCCCTAGGGGAAGCTGAAGATGGCAGGCATGCTGACCTTCTGAAGGAGTTCTCCAGATTACACATCCCCAGCTCTTCCCTGCCCCCCCCAGCCAGCCTGACTGCTTTCTGCATCATCTCAAAGTGCCCTCCCATCTGGACAGAAACTCCCCAGTGAGGTCTGATCCACACTGAAGGGGGGAATTACTGGCCATCACATCACTTGTTCAAACACTCATCTTTTATTAATACCATCTAAGACTACCTACAGTGCCCTTTTGACCAACAGGATTCACTGCTGATATACTAACGGTAAACCAATCCTTCCCCCATTCTATCTTCCTCAAATCTTTTATGAATGATGGGTTCCACTATTGCTAAATCTAATTATATTACACCTCTCTGTTTAACCCCCCTCCTTTTTTAATCTATAAAATCCAGAAGTATTTAGCCGTAATGGGAAGATGAGGAAAGAGGAGGCTCACACACAGCACTGGTGGGTTTTTATTTTCTACTGTGATGAAAAATTTGCCAATTTTACACTGCTGCAAAACAAAGAATATGCTGCCTGTTGTTTCACACTGTACATCATTGATTTCAGGCATTTTTGACAGTTCTTTCATATTTCGAACACAGAGATCAATTTCTCCCCCTCTGGGAAGGTGAGGAGTTTGACAAACATGCAGAATGCAGGTCAGCCCCACTTTAGAGACACAGCCTAGCGATGCCTAAGATGCTCTGTTCAGGAATCTGCCCCGTCCTCCAGTCCTCCTCCAAGCCTCTGGTCCTCCACTGGCTCTTTGGAACAGCAAATAAACAGGAAGAGAACCGGGCAAAGACCCCAGACTCCTGGTGGGTCCATCGACACCCTGACCTTCTAACCCAGAATTAGGGACACAGAACCTCTTCATTATCCATCATCTCAGGAGTTAGGTTGACAGAAATGTTATCAGTAGATTTTAAGAGCTCCTAACACTTCTGCTATTAGAATACAAACCAGGGACTGAGGGCACCCAAAGAGATCAGAGGACCAAACAGTAAGTCTGTGTCGCTCTTCCAACCATGAGCTTTACTCAGCACCTGAGTAAAAATGGATGTCATCAGCCCTGCTGCTTCAACATTCAACCTTCAAAGCGCGTGTGAAAACAGAGTGAAATTGGATGACTGGGCGCAATATTCACACGATATGCCTAGTACCTAAGTGCCAAAGATAACGGGCTGTTTTCCATTTCAATAAAATAATGTAGGACTGAACGAGAAGGAAGTGTACAAAGAACAGCATAATGAAGGCAAAAGCCCATGATTAAAAATACTCTGTGACCAACTCAGAAAATATAATGGAAGTCAAAAGATAGTATGATTTGATATGCAAATAAAATTACAGCCAACTAATGGATTTTCAAAGCTCACACTGTAAATGAGCACTGTTTTTTTTAATATGCAAGAGTGAAACCCTACAATCTTAAGCCTTTTCTACTCCCTGTCTTGCCAAATTTTTAACAAAATGAACTTTATATTCGGAAGTACCACCATTAGAAAACCTTGTCATTCAATCCAATAGCTATTTTACTGCATTAATTTAGCATATCCTTCTACATATTAAGCACAACGAAGCTTCATATTGATTTTTTGTAATTGAATATTTTTTAAAAAATTACTCTAAGCAAAAAGTTGCCATTTAGGCATACTCTTTCAAAATACATCATACCTCGCTCACCCTTTTAAATTAAATATGCAGATAGGCGTACTGAATATGAGAATTTAAAAAACTATTTACAGTTTCCGTCAAATATACTGCTTACAAGTAAATATTAGAAATGTAATTATGATGCAACTAATCTAAATCCTCACATTCTTTTTCATGCTTGGCCGAATTAAAACTTGCAACGAAATGACAATCTAACAATTTAACTCCTTTAGTTTAATCCATCCATCCTTTAGTGCAAGTTAAAACTGATCTTATTGTGGTTTTACAGTTCTTCTGCCAACGATTAAATGCACACCACTCTGAATAACTGGAAAGAAAGATGCCTTATAAGTTAAAAAATTATTGGATGCTATCCAAGCAATGAATAAGCTTTTCCTTGCTGTGTGCAAATTCAGCATTTTGGTGGGGGAATTAACACAGTTATGTTAACAAGCTTAAGATTCTAAGGATTTTCTAATCTTCTAATTGTCTAAAAGGATGAGCTCCCTAAACACCTCCCCTTCCCACCTCCTCCCAGTGCAAACTCCCATCCGCCATTACCAGTTCACTCCTTCAGCCAAAGCTCTCTTACCCAGCGAGGAATCACTGATAATTTCATTAATATGAATATATACTGACCACTCTGTACAATTTCTCTGCCATGCAGGCGCTTAAAAAAAAATCATAAAGAACAAGCTCAAAGCACATGAACAGGGCAGCACTGCTGAGTCAGCAGGAAATTCAGCCATTTTCATTAAGACCCTCAATATCAAAAGGCCAAAATCTTTGGAGAGGCCATTAACGTATTTTTCATGGCTCATTAAATGGCTCTGAAGAGGCAAAAATAAACATAAAGAGTTAAATGACAAGTCTGAATGTCCAGGATTTTATTTTTATTTACAGTTATTGATTTATTTATTTTTCAAGTAGGCTCCAGGCCCAGCGTGGAGCCCAACATGGGGCTTGAACTTGTGACCCTGAGATCAAGACCTGAGCTGAAATCAAGAGTCAGACGCCTAACCGACTGAGTCACTCAGGCACCCAACCCCAGGATTTTCTTTATTTAAAAAAAAAAGTGAGAGCAACAGACACTGTAATGTTTTGACTCTGCAAACTTTAGATAAATAAAGTCATCCAGGGCACCTGGGTGGCTCAGTTGGTTAAGCGACTGCCTTCGGCTCAGGTCATGATCCTGGAGTCCCGGGATGGAGTCCCATGTCGGGCTTCCTGCTCAGCGGGGAGTCTGCTTCTCCCTCTGACCCTCTTCCCTCTCGTGCTTTCTATCTCTCATTCTCCCTCTCTCTCAAATAAATAAATAAAATCTTTAAAAAAAAAAAAGTCATCCAAAAACTAATTCTTTAAACTTAGATCATCTAAGTCTTGTGGATTTTTCTAACTTTACACGTGTCTGGCCACAATATACAAAATATAAAACATGCTATGATTATTTTTAGAGTGAAGATATTTAAATGACAAATGAAGGTAAGGTATGGAACAAAAGTCCCCTCACTCAGGACTCATGTTTAGCTAGATCCCCACCATGACTAACCTACCACATAGACCAGAGGCATACAAGATGCTGAGGTATCTTTGTACATACCAAGGAAGCACAGAACTACACTGGCTCTGGCTCCTAAACGTGTTTTACTTTATTCAATTTCCCTTCTCGGGGGCGCCTGGGTGGCGCAGTAAGTTAAGCATCCAATTCCTGGTTTCGGCTCAGGTCATGATCTCAGCGTGAGATCAAGCCCTGTGTCAGGCTCCAAGCTCAGTGCAGAGTCGGCTTGGGACTCTCTCTCTTTCTCTCTCTCTCTCCCCTCCTCTACCTCTGCCCCTCCCCCCAGTGTGTGCTCACTCTCTCTAAAATAAATCTTTAAAAAAAATTCCCTTCTCTGAAAACTGATCATCCAGGAAACTCTCCATAAACCATACTTTTTGATTAATTACAAAATCTGTTCCCACCTACGGCGAGAGATGATTAAAATGTTTCTTCTATAAACTGATTTTGGATTGGTTCCTATACCAGAGAAGATATTACATAAGATCCATCCACATACATACTTTTTAAAAAACAACCTGTTGTCATAAACACTGTTATCTGACAGCCGCTGTTTACAGGGCACTAATCTAGTTGTAAAGTTTAAATGTCCCCACTATAAAACATCAAAATCACAAAAGTTGGGGCCTCCCACTGACGAAATGTCTAACCATCAGATATGGAGAAAGGTTAGAAAATGAGATTTTCCTAAAAAGTTGGTGGGAGTATAGACTGGAACTGAGTGTAAAATTGGAAGGCAATCTGGCAATATCTGTATCAAAAGCCTTAAAATATGCATATCCTTTAACGAGAAATTCCAAGTGCGGGAAGGAGGGGCATACGCAAGATAACCATTAAAATAGACAATAGGACTTTTCTGAAAGACTGCAGGCAAGAAACCCAAATATACCATCCCTCCCACCTGTTCCCAGGCCTAGAGTCTGAAGGCCACACTGGCCATGGTTGAGAGTCCTAAAGAAAGCGGATTTAGCGTGCTCAGCTGGAGTTCCCTGAGTTCGGCCCTCGGGACCCTCCAAAGCAAAGTTGGGTGCATTTCACAAAAATAAAGTTCCAAGAACTGTAATATCCAAATAACAGGCATGTCCCCTCATGTGGCTCCGCAGATCCTACAGAGAATTAGGTAAAAGCAAGAGCTCCCAATAATAAGCCCTTCAGACGTAGGGTCATGATGACAGAGACCTAAAGTCAGTCAGTCAAGTGCTCAGTGCCGCAGTGATCTGACTTTTCATTAGACCAAAAATGACTTGGATATTTAAAACTGATAAACTCAACTGGCCTGTGTGTTGGGGGCGGCTTTTTCTTCAACGGCAAAGTTACAAAGACAGCACCGAGTTCCCGGACACCCTTCACTCAGTGTCCCCAGTGTTAAGAGCTTGCATGATTAGGGTATATTCGTCACAACTAAGGAACCAACACTGATTGGTGGTACATGACCATCAACCAATCTGCACGGTTTATTCACATTCCACTAGCTTTTCCCCCATGTCCTTTGGGTTCCAGGAATTCGTCCAGGATATCACGTTACCCATTCAGTCTCTGGCGTCTCCCTAGCCTCCTCAGGTCTGTAACAGTTTTCCAGACTTTCCTTGCCTTTGATGACCTTGACAGCTTTGAAGAGTGCTATTCAGGGATTTTGTAGAGTGCCCTCCCCACCCCCACCTCGGGGACAAAACTATTGTCTGACGTTTTTCCTGTGATTCGGCAAAGGTTATGGACGTAGGGGGCTAGGTGGGGAGACCAAAGAGGTGAACTGTCAGTTCCAAGACATCATATCAAAGGTGCTTGCTGGCAACCTCTCATCATGGAAGTCAGCTTTGATCACTTGGCCAAGGTGGTGGGTGCCAGGTTTTCCCACAACAGACCTCCTCTTCTGCTCCCTTCCATACCCACTCTGTGGAAGCAAGTCATTGAGTGCAGCCACTTGGAGTGGGGAGTTAAGCTCCAACTCCTGGAGGGGAGGAGTAGCTACCGAGATTGTTTGGAATTCTTTTATACAGGAGACTTGTCTCTATATCCACTTACTTATTCCATCATTTATTTACATCAGTGTGGACTCACAGATATTTACTTTATGTTTTGGGTCATAACCCAACAGTTATTTATTTTGCTTCTCAAATTGTCCTAGTTTTGGCCACTGGGAACAATTTCAGGAAGGCTCCTGTGTCCCTTCACCGTGCCCCCATTGTTTTGTTTTTGAATACCTCCTCACTTTCTCCATATTTTTACCAACGAAAATGTCTTACTAAGAAAAGGGCTGTTACAGGTGAAATTGTCTGTGTCCCCTCCCACCAAATTTCATGTGGAAGTCCTGGCCACCAGTACCACTGGAGGTCGAATTCGTTAAAATGAGATCATACTGGAGGAGGACAGGCCCCTCTGCCAATTTGACTAGCGTGCTTTGTACAAAGGGGAAATCTGGGTACAGACAGCACACCAGGACAGCACCACGTGACAACGAAGGCAGAGATCGAGGTGATGCTTCTACAACCCAAAGAATGCCAGTGACCGCCAGACACTAGGCCTGGAACAGATTCTCCCTCAGACTCAGAAGGAATCAACCTGCTGACACCTGGATCTCTGACATCTGGCCTCCAGAACTGTGAGAAAATAAACTTCTGTTAAATCACTCAGTTCTGGGGGCGCCTGGGTGGCTCAGTCAGTTAAGCATCTGCCTTTGGCTCAGGTCATGATCTCAGGGTCCTGGGATCGAGCCCCCGCGTTGGGCTCCCTGCTCATGGGGGAGTCTGCTTCTCCCTTTCCCTTTGCTCTGCCCCTTGCTCATGCTCTCTCTCTCTTTCTCTCAAATAAATAAATAAAAATCTTTAAAAACAATTTTTTTAATTATTAAAAGAAAAAGTCACTCAGTTCTTTGTTATGTTATGTCTAATGTCACTGAGCTCTGCATTTCAGTCACGAACAATTCACAGTTGGGGTGTCAAAAGAAGCAGGTACAGAGGGACAGCCTAGCAAACATCCAAAGGGTACACTGGAACACAGCGCCCGGAGTCCACGAGCTACAGTATCGAGCATTGTATTTGGCCACGAACAACGTCCGGGGCAGATGTTTTCAGATGCCTCATTCCCCCCCCCCCCCGCTGTTTTCGGCCACCTGCAGCTCGGGGCGGAGCTACTTGCCAGGAACACCTGCAAGCACTAACACTAACCACCCATCTAGTGTAATCACCACCTTCAGCATGCTAAGTACCAGCCCCGCCAACGCCAAGCACTTCCCAGGTGCCCCACACAGCAATTCTGTGAGGGGCTGACAAGCGATGCCCTGCCTCACGGCACACCTGCCAGGTATTGTCAAGCCGGCATTTTTGGTCCCTATTTAATGACATGCTTTGTCCCACGTCCATCCTCCCTAAGTCCCATCAACAAGTGGCCCCGGGGACTTAGAAGTGAACTACATACCACACTTCACTGTGAGCTATCCAAACACTGTATGGTCATCCAGTATTTAGGATCTTTAGCACAAACGCACACACTAAAGGATCCTGGAGCAAAATCTAAGCTCTGTGAGGAAGGGACAGTCGTCCCCAGAACAGAGAAAGTGCCCTGTCCTCAGACTGAAGACACAGAAGAGAGAGGCTAGCTAGAATCTGATACGCCGTCTCACTCCACATCCAGTGACCTTTACGGAGGTGAAATGTGAGCGCCCGCATGGGTAGATAGAGAAACTTTTTTTTTTTCCCTTCAGTCACCAGGGAGAAGAGGAACTGGAGGTGACAGAGCAGGATCTGAAGTAGTCGACTGGAAATTATTTTCATCACAAAAGCTCTGGTTTGTCTGCATTTTTATGCCTATATTAAAAAATCAAATGAAGTCATTAAGCTTAGGCCAGCTCGGAAAGCCTCTGCCTGAGTCTGCAACCCCCAGAGCTCTGCCATAATCCTTCAAATTATTAAATAATTACTGCGTTTCCCTTGGGGTCACATTTGGCAACAAAATACTGTCTAAATGAACCAATGATATGACCCAGTGAATAACAGTTATGTTCTTAACGTCCTAGGAACAAAAGGCTATGAAATACTTCCAAGATACAAACTGTGGAGGAAAGTGAGGGTTTTCTGTGGGGTCTGGAGGGTGGGGGGGGGGAGGGGATGGAGAATGACAAAGGAACCGGAGAATCTGGGGAAAATTCTAATAATGAGGGTCATTGCCTCCCCCATCAACCTCGGAAATCAGTAATTCTCCCATCCCAGGTCCCTTCCATCTCAGGCGTAGCTACAGCCACAAGGAGAAAACCAAGCATATGGCTCTGTCCTTCTGGACATTTCTACAATGTTGGCTGGGTTGCTCTGGAAAATCCCATTTTATCTCTTACAGCTATATGACCTCAAGTTGTCATTTCCAATACAGTATGCTTGTGCTGATTTTTATGAACACAGACAAAAGCTGCTACAACCTTTTTTTTTCTCCCCCAAATCTTTCAAACCAACTGTAGTTGCTATGTAGGGTTATTTGTTTCTAAGGCAACAGCGTATATCTAAGTACTAATGGCCTGTCCTTTTGCCAGGCAACAAGCAGCCTTGTGATGCAACTGCACCTGTCTCGGCTACGCGTTACTATGGAGATGCTCCAGTTGCTATGGCTACCATCACGCTAATCGCCTAGCAAAGGCAGACATACAGCAGTCTTCCCCGAGAGCCCAGCTGTTTCTCCACGTCTCTTGCAGAAGACTGATTGTCTAGGGCCTGTGATGGAATGCTTCTCAACTAAGATGCACAAGAACTTCATTAATGAGGTTTCAGAGGATCACTTGCAGATCCCCTCTGCAGAGCAAACACCAGACAAGGGAAAGAATCTGCAAAGAAGTGGACTATAAAAATCACTGAAATCTACGAATCCATGCCATCCCTCACTGACATAAACTTGTAGCCCAAGGATAAGGTCTCTCAACTGGGTGGTTAAAATAGAAACACTTCTTTACATTTAAAAAAGAAAAAAAATTTTTTTCCAGGAGTGAGGAATATATTTACAACCCTAGCACTATGTGAGATAAAATCAATTTTAAAATTTGTATCTCTGTCATGTGGCTATTTTTTTGGGAATCTAACATTAACACCTTTATTTTATTTTATTTATTTATTTATTTATCTATTTTTAGGGACAGGCTTCCTACTCTCCCTTCCAATTACATCTTTGTAAAAATGGCACCGTGACCTCACAGTCTCAACCCAAATGGGCATGTGAGGGGGAATGAAAGTCTCCATTGTTCTCTGCTGTTCTCCTTGAAGAGGCAAACACCAAGTAACCACAACAAAATGATCACTCTGGAGCACCGTCTACATGGAGACCAGAATGACAACAATCAAGTGAGCCTTTCGGCGAACACCTGTAGACGCTCTCAGTCAGAGGCTGGGAAGACCGAAGCGCTTACCTGACTCATTCCTGTACTTCTATCCCAACAAACCGTGACGCATGGAGATGTTAAAGCTGTCAACTTTTCTTGGTAAATGTTTCTACCCAGGAAGACAGTATTTCGCCCACTGTGAAGCCTTCTAAGCACGTTCCTCCGAAGCAGCAAGAAGCGGTAAGGTTTGCAGGAAATACAACACTGGGTATGCCTCCAATAATACTTCATTTCTTTCTCATTTACCTACAGTTATTTTTCATATCATACAGCCTATTAAATTAGTTTCAGTGCCTGTCTCCACCAAAATAATGCGACTTCAGTGGACCAAAAAAAAAAAAAAGAAGTCTGAATTGCTTACCTTTGATATGCCTGAGGAGAGGCAGGAGGTGTATTGAACACGTGTGAGTATGGGTGGTAAGGTGTCTTTTTCAAAGCCTGAATTAGATTTTGTCTATACTCTGGGTCTATGCACCACAATGACCCTTTCCCAATGCTCTGCAAAGAAAATGAAAACATAAAAATGATTAATAAAGCAACATTCAGTATTCTGCAGTAAGTAGATGAATAGCAATTACCACAGTTACTTATTTTTAAAAGCCTCTCATTTACTTGTCATTGTTGGCCAGCCAGAAATATGTAATATTGGACACAGACCGGACGGCACCATAAAATGCACTTCGGTCTTACCTGGATTAAGTGTGGCAGACAAAATGAGCCTGCTATTCCCAGGGGATGCTGGTACAATAATATTGTAATTTTCATAGGCTGACGGCCCCCAAACTCAGATTCCTTTATTATTTTTCAGTATCGACTCTGAAGGACATATGTATCCCCCCTTCTAAAAAACGCATTTTAAATTTGTCAGATTTCAAATGTGGAAAGAAAAAGAGGGCGGGGTACCCCCAAACTCCCGTTGCCGCTGTAAAACATTCAAGAGTTGTGTCTTTAAACCATCTTATTTCGGCACCACTTTGCAAAAAAACGGAAAGTAATCCACTTGTTTTTTCCTACCTACTCACAAAGAACGACATTTAAGCTTCAAATGGAATTCTGTAATTACCTTCCCCAAGAAACAAAAGAAATCAGGCAGCCGCGGGGGTGGGGGGGGTGGAGGGACCTAAGCCAGAAGCCAGGATTTATTTTCTGGATGCGGAAGTTCACAGTATTCCGCCCCAGGCCTAAAGGAATTGGATGTTTAGAAGTCAAACTTGAAAATGCAAATTTTCTAAAACTGGTTCCATGGAAAGAGTTGCTTCTGAGGCCCACTTTTGGTCTGTGGACCGCATTTTTATTTAAAATAAAAAAAAAAGTCAGTCCTTCCTGTGAGGCCCACTGACCTGGCAGCAGGCCAATGGGCAGTCACTATTCTGCCCGCACGCTTTCAAGTGACCGAATGTACCCAAGCTGTTTGATAAGGTCGTTTGTAAATATTTACTGATTTGGAGAGAAAAGAAGTCAAATTACATAAACCCGCACCCACCCCATGCTTGCAGCCAAGGGACTGACTCTCTCTTTTCAGAACTATTGTAGGACAGGAATATTGAGAAAGCAAACAAGAAAACCGTTTAACTCTTAGAGGGGGGGTAAAATAAACTCCCAAGAAAATCCCTTAGAAGGAAAACAAAACAAAAAAATAAATAAGTTATTCCTAAAATCTTTAAAGAGGCTTTTAAAAATTTGTATTTCAGTCATGAGTTCACCCAGTAGTTTACTTACAAACTGATTCACAGAACCCATTAACATTCTTCACTGTCACAACATCAGTGAGCGCCAGAACCCAAATTAACTCTTTCTGGTGCCCTGAGTAGAGAGAATTGCTCCAAAAGCCAAGTTCAGTGTCTGGGGCCTCTGAAGCACCCCAGCCTCCACCCCCAGGGCGCACAGGCCTGAGCCCAAACACAGCTCCCAGTCAGGCCTACCTGCCTAAGCAGAGCACCAACGTTCCAGTTTAACCATCTGGATGTGTAAAGACGTGAAAAATGTCAACTTTGAAAAATTCAATGTCCTTATGTGGCCTTTCCTTTCATGCATACATTTTCAAGCCCGGAATAGTGGAGGGGCACCGATGAGACACTCCCAGTAAAGCAGGCAGGCCACCGAATGAGCGGCGGGGACCCACTGGTTCTTTCCTCTGGGAAGTAGATGCAAAGCACACTTTCTAGAAGAGGTGTGGGGGAGGGCGGGGGAGACCAGCAACGACCAAATTCAGGTAACGTGAAACAAACCACAAAAGCTGGTACTCCTTGGTGTGTGTGTGTCGGGGGCGGGGGGGGGGGGGGGGGTCCTGGCCTGACTCCACCAAAGGTTCCCCGTGGAGCCTTTCAGATCTACTTGAACACAAGGCCCCTAACCAGCTACCTGGAGGGCCAGGGCCCACAAGCCACCCAAACACTTCTGCAAGATTATCTCAGTTCTGGGAACCTAAGGGCTTTGTTTTCAAGGTGGCTTTCAGGGTGGGGCTGTTTAATCTTACAGGGAATAAAAATAGGACAAAGACAGGAAGGACAATTGACCCTCTTAGGCAAATAACAGTAAGACAAGAATGTGGTTTCTCCTAAGCCTGGCCTAAGTATCTTTATTATACTACATCCACTATTTACGAACGAAGTGGGAAAAAAACCCACAATTGGGGGGATGGGTTGGTGACCGATGCAGGTGCAAGAGGCAGGGGTGGGGGTTACAGTAAGAACCAGGAATTCTGGAGCCATCAAGATGTTTCCTGTGTGGTCCTGGGCAAATCATGGTCCCCAGAAAGTCTTGGCTTCCTCGTTGGCAAAATAAAGACCCCCTAAGGGATGGGTGTGGGGCCCCAGCAAAGGCACGATGTCACAGGCCTACCCATACTCAAGAAATGGTGGATCAAGTCATGAACCTCTCCTTTCTGACAGAAGAAAGGGAGCAAAGCTGGCTATCCAATGCCTTTCACTAAATCAAATCTGAGGGGCGCCTGGGTGGCTCAGTCAGTTAAGTGTCTGACGGTTAAGTGTCTGACTCTTGATTTCAGCTCAGGTCATGATCTTGGGGTTGTGGGATGGAGTTCAGCGTAGGGCTCATGTGCTGGGCATGGTTTCTGCTTGGAATTCTCTCTCTCCCTCTCTCTCTGCCCCACCCCCTAAAAAATAAATAAAACAAAATCTTTAAAAACCAATCAATCAATCAAATCTGATTTTCCCAAGGCCGTCCATCATAAAAGAAACACCAAGTTTGGAGAGTGACAGTGGGAGGAGCCGCCAGCAAACTCACAGGTACTGTTGGTCCTGGGGAGCTTTTCTACTTTCTACGACACCCGCTTTATTTCCACGCGTACCCCCGTCCTCCCCCCGCGCCCAGCTCACTCCATGTGCTCACCACCGTAACTCCTCCCGTGCCACTTCCAACTCACAGCAGCCTCGCCACTCGCTGCTCCAAGTTTTCTTTCGCCCAGGCCTTCATGCAGTGATCATCAAGCCGAGGTTCAATTTCAAACTGGTCAGCACATATTTACAATAGCCAGTCACTGCAGACATTTGCCCAGGCTTCGGGTCATAATGATTCCCACCTTGATCAGTTCTGCATTTCATCTGGAGAGAGATCTGGAACTGCTGATAGGTTTTTGCAGACCAGACACGAATTTCAAAATCTCATACTTAGGGGCGCCTGGGTGGCTCAATCAGTTAGGCGGCTGCCTTTGGCTCAGGTCATGATCCCAGAGTCCTGGGATCGAGTCCCGCCTCGGGCTCCCTGCTCAGCAGGAAGTCTGCTTCTCCCTCTCCCTCTGCCCCTATCCCGCTTGCACTCTCTCGTACGCTCTCTCTCAAATAAATAAAATCTTAAAAAAAAAAAAAAAACATAAAAAAACCTCATACTTAGAATTTCCAAAGAGACACACAAAAGCATCTTCAGGACAGAGCCACGGGGACACGGTCATCTGCCTACCCCCTCCAATGACCATACAGAACTTGAAAGGAACAAAAAGAGCCTGGCCACTGCATCTCATCTGCAAGTGTCCTCCTCGGTTTCAATGGAATAGCAGAGAAGAGTAAAAAGGCCAACTTGAAAAAAATTTTAATGGAAATATGCACAAAGAGAATACTCAAGTTCCTTAGGACAGGAAAAATTACATTTAATGCCCCTCACCAGGGAAAGGCAGCTGTAATTTGATTATAGTTGTGTAATAAATTTATAGAGTCGGGGCTTTTATAGAAATTTCTGCATCTCATCTGAAGAACAGGGATTTTTTTTTTTCCCGTGACAACTGTGGGGGCCATGCATCATTAAATGTTTACGAATTGAAAATAATAAGGAAAGAAAGATCTTCATTCAGAGACACATTTCTGTGTATAGATATTGTTGAAGATGACACGTATACATATACATGTATATAAAGATGGAAATGTGTCTCTGAAGATCTTTCACACACACACACATATAGCTTGAAAAAAACAATGTGAAAAGGAGAGGAATAAGAGAAATAAATTGAGTAAAAACATATGGATGAGGCCAAGTTTTGTGTTTTAATTAAAAAGCACCTGGAGAATAATAGACAGCTCCTTGTTAGCAATAAAAAACATCAGTACACAAGAGGAAGCCTACATTGTAGAAAGAACTGATTAGTCGGAAAGGTTAAAAAAACCGGAGATAAAACAACTAAATTAAGTCTTAAATCTAACTTGTAACGATAACATTTTTTCCTGAGACGGTTCTAGCACGTGAATCTCTCCCGTCCCCGCACGCAGCACCTCCTCCATCAGCCTGCCGTAGGTAGGGGTCTTCGCTGGGGGGCTCTGCATTAGGTTTGTGAATTCCTGAGGATGAGTACCAAATTTTAAAGATGACTTTCAAACTGTGGGCTATCACGTTAATGGGTCATGAAATCAAAGTCACAAGGCACAGCCAGCACGGTTTTTGTGGAACAGAACAGAATCACATAGACCAGAACACACAACATTGTACTGGAGTGGCATTTTGTGAATGTGCGTGTGTGTACACATGTATGTGGGTGCATACTGGATCACAAGGAAACATACACTCTGTATGTGCATTCTGGGTCAAGGACGTGTGGTACATGCTAGGTCTAGGACAATGGTTTCCTCCCCCTCTCCACCCCCCCCGCCCCATCACTTCTGAGGGATAAAGCCCATTTCCAGCAGTAAGGGAAGACTCATCATGATACCCCATGCTGGGGGAACGGGGCTGATGAGGCAGAACCCAGGTCAAAATGGAGTGGAGAGCTGGGTATGTGTTCCTGGTGCATCATCTGAAATGATTCTTCTCGATGTTTCTGACCTGCCATTTCTGAGGGTGCTTCCAACACCACCTACCCTTGTTCACTCCCTCCTCCATATGGTCCCCGCGACATGCCAGGCACCATGGGGGTGACGCTAGTAAATACAAACCAATACAAAAAGGCGCTGCTCTCTTGAAGCTCGGATTCTAGAGGGGGAAGAAGACAGCAAGTAAGTAAGCAAAGAAATAAATAAGCAAGATCCTACAGACTGGAATGCCTGCCATGAAGGAAAACAATGATTCATGAGTTAGAAGGCAGGGACCCGCCGCCATAGGAATAAATGGTTTGGAAGCGGCAAGAAGACCTGCAGAGGTCCGTTACGAGCTGATGCCACAGTCCAGGCTTGAGGTGACCAAGTGGCAGCAGGAAGAGGCGGAAGAAGGGCAGCTTTAGGATGTATTCTGAACCAACTGGACCTGGCAATGGATTGGGAGTGACAAGTAAAGAAGAAAGATGAAGAATGGTTTGGTTTGAGCAACTAACTAGGTCAAAGACTGGGGGGTGGTGGAGGGAGTCCAGTGCTCATCTGAACATATAACCTTCAAGATATCTATGAATTAAGAACCGCTGATCAAGGTACTTGAACGACCTTCCTGGACATATGCCCCCTCTTCCCTCCACTGTAGGCTTGCTGACCCCCACCTTTATAGCAGAAGCTCAGGGATGCAGAAAGGTGGATCTAAGGTGGGCCGGTTTAACATCAACTGATTCTTCAACAGCTGGGGTTGGTCAACCTCTTCTTAAATGAATATTTTATTCATGGAGGGCAATGCGGTCTTTGTTGACCTTCCACAGGCATGAAGGACAGGCATGCTGTGCTTCCAGAATACCTGATTTACAAAAAACACAGCCCATCGTTAGCTGCCCCCCACCCCACAGCTTGATAACTTGAACCTGGGGTTCGGACTCAAAGCTCTTGCAGTTCTGGGAACCTAAAACCAGGTAGGGGGTCTTCAGGGGCTAAGAGAGTTGGGCTGGTCCTGTCGGATTGGGGAGGGGGTACTGATGATGACCTAAGTGCTTCAAGGCATTAAAGGGGGATGAGCGGGGGACGGAAGAGGAGAAGGTACAGATGGGATAAGTAAGCCCATCAGTATTAAGAATACATAATCTTTGAGCTGCACCTCACTAGGTAGGTCTCTGGGTCTCAATTTTCTCCTCTATAAATTAGGTGGTCAGACTAAATCATACCACAGACTAAATCAAACCATATGCTTTGGGAGAATGTGTTGCTATAGATTTGTTAAGGTATGTGGGCCTTCATTTCTCCATCTCCTTCTCAGTGTCCCACTCACTGTGCATCAAAAGACACTTGTAGCTTTTATAGATTGGCGGGGGGTGGGGGGGGGTGCTGACATTTTTCATCAAGTTGCCATTCTAACCCAACATACAGAAAGTTTTCCCAGGATCTGGAGGGCGGGCTTAAAATCTTCTGGAAAGAGCTCCTCCTACAGGCCCTCACCGCCTTCCCGCCTTCCCGCCTTCCCGCCTTCCCGCCTTCCCGCCTCCCGCCCCAGCGGGCTCCTCCTCTACTCAGGAGCTGGCTCCTGCTCAGGCTCCCCAGGGTCAAGTTGACCTAAAGGAAGGAGAAAGGGAGGGCAGCAGGGAGGGCTGGGGGCTGGGGGAGGGGCCGGCAGGTGCTGATACCCCCATGGTGGCAGGTTCCCTCCTTCCCCAGAAAACCCATCCTCAGCCCCTAGACCAGGCTGAATCGGAACTTCCAAGAGGTCACAAACCCGCTCCAACTTCCCTGGGCCTAACAAAAGAATGCCCCTTGGGTCTCGTTCTGAAGCAGGTCATTTAACACTTGTTGCCATGACACACCATGACATAGAGACAGGATCCACTTTTTCAGGCACAGGACCTCCAGAGGAAGACAAACAATAAGCAACTCTGAAAGACTGCACAAGCTGACCAAAGGGCTACGGGACAACAGAGGACAGAGATGAGCTGTGCAGGGGAGGAAGGTGTTAACACTGTACACACACACACACACACACACACACACACACACACACGCACATGCGGTCCTCAGCCAGCCCCTCCTCCCCCCGGCTGGAACATGCAACCTCTTAGGGACAGTTCTCACCAGCCCCCTCCCCTTCCCTCCAAGCCCCCCAACCCCACCCCAGTCTCGCTCCCTTGCGTTTGCACTCCCCGGGCCTATCAAGATGGTGAAGGGCAAATAACGCCCATGTGCCCATGAGAGGCGCCAGACGCAATGCCAGGGCTTTCCTGGGGAACGTTCCAGAATGCATCCCACATGTGGCTCCCAAGCAACAAAGGGCTCGACCTACGTGGTTCTGGTCTACACGACTACCCTGCTGTGTTACTGGAAATAAACCACTTCTCTTAGACTGGCAGCCTCTTCACCTCTGTATTGGACGTAATACTATCTTTTCTGAGTCATGTCAGGCTTACATGTGGTCACGCACAGAATGTACCTAACACTGTACCCAGCACGTAAAAGGTGTTTAATCAATTCAGTTCTCCTCTCTGTGAAAGGAAGTCACAGGAGAAGCTGGGAAATACTAGAAAAAGAGAGAGAGAGAGAGAGAACAGAGAAAAGTTATGCTTATGCTAACAAATGACAATGACCTTGTACCCCACCCAAATGCTTGGCAAGTGAGTGATTCCTAAAGGCCCCTTTTGTTCTAAAATTCTGTCATTTATAATGTAAAGACATCAAGGGGGATTTCTGAATTTTAAATATTAAGAAAATGATCTGAGGAAGTAGCCAAGTACATGAAAGAGAGAGAGAAGGAGAAAGAACAAAACTGATCATAAAGAATTTTTATCTAGATAGATCATTGTTCATTCCCCGCAACAAAACAGACAATTACTCCAGAAGAAAGATTTTAAAGAAAGAAGTCACATCAGACACCTGGATTTCCCTAACAACTTTGCAGTGTGGCCCTGTTTTTAATGCCACACTATGCTCTCCCCATTCCTCTCTCTCCTTTTTTTTCCCCCAAAAGAAGGAGGGATGAAAAAAGAGAAATTACACCCCTGGTCCAGACAGAAGTTTCACTCAAGTCCCCAGCCCATGTGCCTGCCTCAGTCTCTCTCCATCCTGGGGAGGGGCCCCTGCAGGCAGGGAGGACCCTGCCAGCCCTCTAGCATCGGGAGCTGGAAACAGAGCCCCTGTTAATCACAGCCGCTGAACAAGGTGTCCTCTGAATATCAGATACGAAATCACCCCCAATTCTCCAACTGTCTTGCTATTATTTTATAGACATGTTCCAAAAGATGGAAATGATTAAGACGTCACTTGCACAATATTTAGAGATGTGAGCTGTGTGGTGGGGTTCTAGCGCCCCACAGCTCTGTCAGGGGTGCACCTCGGCTATCTCGTAACACCCCCTTCCTTCATGAGCATCCACGGATGAGGGGCAAGGGAATGCAGCAGGGACAGGTGGGCAAGCACTGGTTGTAGGCACAGGGTAAATGCTTCATCTGCAGTGGAGACGCTGAGCAGTCTCCGTGCGTCTTAGTCACTGCAGGAAAATCAATCCCGTCCTTGCATTCACACCAAAATAAAACCAAAATCAACCCAAGATTTGCCTTAAAACCAAATTAATCTCTAGGAAAAACCAGGTGTGGCGAAGGGGGTGGACACTGCTACAGGAAACCCGTTCATCAGAGTTTCTCAGGGCTCCGCTTTGCAGGAATCTGTCCTCAGTTCATTCGCGACTTGGGCATTTGCTATTTGATGCAGTCGTTTGCTCTCCTGCCCTCCACCACCCATCAGTCCGGTTTCACTGGGGCGGCGCTGGGGACAAACCTGGAGCGTGTCCACCCACAAAGGCGGGCAGAGCCAGCAAGTGTCTGGGTTGAAATGAGTTATTTCTCGTACTCTCCTGACTGCCGTTTACCAACTGCCAAACGCAGGCAGGAGCTAGTGCACTAACATCAATCAAAAATAAAATGATCACCAAACATTTGAAATATATTTACAGATAGATACTGTCAAACTCTACACTGGCGATCTCTAGTAAAGAAAAGGGAACACGCACACCCAGAACACTCCCACCCGCCCCCCCCCTCCCCGTGCTCTATATCAGAAAGCCAAACAATTGGCAGCTGCAAAATCACCGCTTTTATCCAACTAAATCTTGGGATTCTTCCAAATTCGTTTCACCCATCTAGATGTGCTTTGGGGACGGTTAGAAGATAAGGGATAACTATTCTCCTGGACCTGAAAGCTCACCATGTTACCTGGGCAGGCTGAGAAGGAGTACGGGCACAGAGAAGTTTCAAAAACTTTCAAGCACTTATAAAACACACAGGAAGTGTAAGAAGCTGGTTTTTTATACACTTTAATGACAGCCAGCCTATAGCACTTCAAAGAGGTGAATTCAAATGAATTCCAGATACTGTGTGCTCTTCCTGACACACACAATATATGGATAAGTAAATTCTTCATGACCGTCTAACTGCTAACAACTTTATTATAGAAACAAAGATATGCAAATGTAGGTTTCGTCATCTAATATGAAACAAAGTACACTGATGTGATAAAGCTGTCCAAGATGTAGATATACTCCTTTTTATTATTTTTTAATAACAGTTGTTCGTATCGTACCCGCAATCTTAAAATAAAAATTGCATAAGCAAATTACAAAGAGGACACATGGTAGAATAAAAGACATATATAAGATTGCCTTTTCACTTTTTTAAGTTTGAAAGGCAAACTTTATCTATTAAAGCGAACAGACACCAAGGGAGGTAAATTTACCCTTTATCGCATTGACAGAAATAGAAACTCAGTTATTTTAAAAGTTCAAGACTCAGGGGCTCCTGGGTGGCTCAGTCAGTTGAGCGTCACACTCTTGATTTTGGCTCATGATCTCAAGGTTGTGGGATGGAGCCCCATGTCAGGCTCCAAGCTCTGCACTCAGTGAGTGCAGAGCCTGCTTGTTCTTCTCCCTCTGCTGCTCCCTCCCCAGCTCTCTCTAAAATAAATAAATAAAATCTTAAAAAAAAAAAAGTTCAAGACCCAGTAAAGGACTTTTATCAACAGACAGCTTGAAGTGTGGAGGGGAAAGATGACAGCCAATTCTAGTTTGGGGGTGAGCCTGCACTCTTTCCAGTACCTCTACTTTCTTTAAAGTGATTCAGATGCTGCAAATGATAACTGACACAATAAAGTTTTATGGAGAGTAATAAAGGCACATGTGCGTCTGACAGACAGAGACACCCTCGGCTGGATTACATCTGGCCCACCTCGTGCCACTTTATCTGTTCGTTGTCAGTAGTTACTCATCTATTTTTAAATGTTCCAATATGATCTTATCTAATTGGCACATATAATTTGATCACCTTACTTCTGTAACTAAAAGTTGTTGAATGTACCTGGCTAGGTAAAAGTTACAGTTACTGCGGGGGTGGGGGGGTACTGGGTTTGAACTTGACAGTGATGACCTTTTATTTAAAAAAAAAAATCATAAAAACCCTCTCTCTCAGGAAAACAGGCTCCCTGGGTTACTGGTTTGTTCGTTATGTTTGCTTTGTAAGGGGTGGTCACTGGCCACGGGCCCAACCCTTCACCAGTCTCTCTCATGGTCCACACAAGCAGCCTGTGCTGGGGTTCGGAGGCTGGGAATCCAGCTTTTGGCTGCAGCATCTTGCTACAACCAACTCGGCCCCCTTGGAGGGAGAGATTGCCTTTCCAGCACCTTTCAATTTCAGCACGACTATAGCAGCAGAGGCAATCCTTTTCGACAAATGGTGTCTGCGCACAGCCTGACGTGGTAACATCTGCAGCAGACACAAATGTGAAACCAGCCCCGACCCAGGTGGGAGAAGTGACAAGGAGCAAATGACACTGTAGGCGCTAGTCAAGATCGGGACGGAGGCTTCAGGAGTAGAGGGCAAGGCCAAATTTGTTGGGGGTGGGGGAGGGGTGTCAGGAAACCCGCGGGTAAGAAGAGGTAAATCCAGAATTCCAAAGGAACTGAGGCTTCCCAGCGCCCTAGCGGGAGAATGAACTAATCCTGTGATCGGCACTAAGGGAAACATTTAAGGGAACAGAATCTACCCCAAAAGACAAGCTGACCTGGACCCTAGGAACCATGTGAAACCACATGAAAACGGTGGCGAAGGCTGAGCGACCTGACCCGCAGCTGCCTAGAGCCAGGGCACAAGGGTGTCTAAACCCTCCCCCTTGGCCTCACACAGAGTGTCCTCGAAGCCAATTTCAGAGTCCTGCCAAGGCAAATCACATTGGTCCTTCCTGACATCTGTGTTCCTGTGAGGTTCCACAGAAGGTGGGGGTGGCCCACCTCCGTATCTGCATAGCTACGCAAATCGCAGCGTTTCGGTGATACTCCGACGTGTGTCACCTGGAGGGGCCCTGCTCATTCTGGGGATTCATGGGGGCTACCAGCACAGTGATCCCCCCAAGAATGGTACAGGGCCATAAGGGCACCTGTGTCTGCACACTTCTCAGCTTGCCTGAGAACTCACTACGACCTGAGGCACAGGACACAAAAAATAGCCCTCCAGAGACTGAACCAGAAGCTCATCAGGTTAATAACTGACACATTACACAAGGCAACATGATAGCAAATGAGAGAGAAAGTCGGCCAAGGGTTAGGAGTTACCCGATTACGTGGCATAAGGGGAAAATCTGCGGTTTAACAAACACTTTACATGGCACGTTTCACTGGAGAGTGTAAAAGAGTACTTTTACACTCACCACCATTTCATGAGTCCTGAAAGGGATCTCAGTAAGGGCACCTGTAGCCAGTATTCTGGACCTCCCCACTGGCAGGGGGAAGGAGGGGGTCTGAAAGCTAGGTGCCCTGACACCAGTCTCAGACCATGCCACAATGATCCGTTAAGGTTCCCCAAAACAGCCAGCTCTTGATTAACCATGGAAATTTTACACACAAAAAAATTTAATTCACCCAGTATACTGCTGAGTCACTTGGCCTAAATATCAGTCCAACCTGAAACTCGGGGTACCCCCGAACATCTGAGTAGTGGTGGTGATGGTAGTGGTAGGAGCGACAGGAACAACCATGAACGTTAACTGACAACTGAACAGGTGCCAAGCTCTATCCCAAGCATTTTTCGTGCATATTTAATTCTCCCAACAACCCTAGAATGGAGGGAGCGGTAGAACCCTACAGGTAAGGAAGTTAAGGTTCAGACAGGTTAACTAACTTGCCTCGGGTCAAATGCAAGCCGTCTGACTCAGGAACCTATACGCCTCCCCACCAAAAGGAGAGTCTGCTACAAACATCACCTCGTACGTAGACAGTTGCAATAAAACCCTATCACACGTTCCTAAGTGAAGCCAAATGAACTGGGGTTCATCTACTGTAGTAAGTAATATACATCCTTTAATAGGAGTGCACACACACAAATGCTTTCTGATACACACACATTTGAATCATTCACGTCAGATGAGAAATAAAGTCAAAAGTTACCAGTCCTATTATTATGACTTTATATTTGTGTTGTTGGTACGTGACCATCAGCAGACAAAACACCTTTCCGTTTGTATAGCAAATTTCAAAAACAATCAATCACTCAGATGGCCCTGAACAACTCCATGAAGGAATCTGAGATTAAGTCCGTTTATAGCCAAGAAAATAGGCTCCAAAAATACAGGGGCTGGCCCCAGACCAGAATCAGCCAGGATGCATGCCTCAGTCCCCAGAGCTGCCTCCATCTTTCCACCAAACCATGACACCTCCATGAGAAAATCCAGCCTGCTGGCCATGTTTTCCAATCTGTGCATATGGTTCAGAGTTCCAACATCTGCACCAAGACCCACAGAATCCCACAAAGTGGGACCACTTGTGTATGTTTGTGCAAATGTTTACATCCCCTCCCCCAGGTGGGACCCAGGGTCTCTGAATTCACCTGGCAGGAAGGAGATTCTTAAAATCATGTGCTACTTTGGAGAAATTTTTGGAGGGAGTAAGGAGAGAAAGGGCTTTTGCTTTGGCAGACATATTCTAAAATGGATGAGAGGAAGCTAAGCTCCCTAACACTGTGTCACTGGAATCATCCACACACATCCAAGAGTGTGTTTGTTGCCAGAACAAACACAGCCCCAGATCACACTCAACTTCTGGGGTTGGGATCAACATGGCCTGTGGGATCTACACACCACACTGAGGACGCGGTTTACATTTCTGATGAGTTATGTCCTTACAAGTACATATTATGTACACTGTCAGCAACCTTTCATTTATGTATTTTTTAACATTATATTTATCAAACCCCATGGGGTTCGAACTCATGACCCTGACATCAAGAGTCGCATGCACGCTCTTCCGACTGAGCTGGCCAGGCGCTCTGTCATCAATCTTTTAAGACAACAGAAAGAAATGTTGTGCTTGGGGGGTTTCAACTGTGCAGCCTTTCCCCAAAACAACTACAAAACAGTGCACCTGCCTCGGGGGCACTTTCTACCCCCACGTGGCAGCCCCGAGGCCAGCTTCCAGCCTGCGGGGCATCCTGGATGGCAAGCTTACTCGGACACTTTCAGCTGTGCTGCACCCACGTGGGAGCCCCTAGGGGCCACCCTGCTCGCAGAGACGCTTCATACAGGCAAGGAGAGCGTGTGGGGACGCAGAGTGCTCTGGGTGGCCAGCTCTGCCTCCTGCATTCAAAGGTGGCCCCGTAAGGAAGGTGGGCTCTTCTTTGGGAGCGATCTCCCCTGATTTTGTACTGTCTTCCAGTGATGGGAAAGTAGTTATCAAATGCTGGAAACTGAAGTCTATCAGAACCTAGCTGAAACGGGTCTGGGACTCCATTTAGGTATTTTTGGTTTCTTTGTTTGTCTGGGTGTTTTAACTTAAAGAAAGATCCTTGGATGTTAAAATACTTTCCATAGTGATCCACCCAGTCACCAGTGGCCCTGCCGCTCTCAGGGACTGGCCAGGACTAAGCTCACGCATGCACTATAGGTTTTCAGGGCACGTGCTGGTCCTCCCCATCCTACATTCTGTCCCTCAGGGTGCTGGATGTACTCATCCACCCCAGGGCCCCTCACGCTGCTCCCGGTCCCAGGAGACCGACGTGCACACACACGGACAGGCTCCCCTGCCTACTGACTTCCGGTCTGGTCCCACCAAGTAAGAGAAGTGAAGGCTGGAAGGAGGAGGAGGGCAGGATGTACTCCCCTGGCTCCTAAGGCCACAGTCCCTACGGAGGGGCCCGTAACCCCAGCTCCTTTCTCCTCCAGGTCCAGGCACTTGCCCCTTTCCTTCCCGCCTCCAGAACTAGGGGGGAGGAAAGTTCCCTGGTGGAGCTAGCCATCGCCCCGCCCCCTGGGGGGGGGTTTGCCATGCACCCTCCTCACTGGTTCCTCATATATCCCTGTCCAGTGCTGCCAAACCAGCCCTTTATTAAATGCTCCTCAGTTACTTCGGTCAGAGTGTGCCAAGTGTCTCCTGCCAGGACGATGACTGGCAAAATGAAAACCAAAATCGATCACCCTAGAATTTCACTCTTGGAATCTACATGCCACAATATGCCCAAATCATAGAGGATGGGGGGGGCGCACCAACACTTCCCTGATAATTTACTATACTGTTTACCTTGAGAGACCAGAATTCGTCTTCCTAAAAGTGGAATAAGCTTTCAAACAAGAAAAGTCAATCACGGCATTCAAAAAGTATGTTGTTACTAAAAATATTCTCTGTAGATTTCCTTTAAAAGCGCACCGTCAGTGATGACTATTACATTTCAGTCACTTTAACTGTGCATCAAAATTGCAAATAGGACAACAGCGTCAGTAAAGTTTCCAGTTTTAGAACAGCCGAGTGAAACTATATCTTATCTAAGACACTTCAGAGTACACAGTAACTACATTCAATTATTATAACAATAACACAGAATCAAAATTTCTAAGAATTTAAGACCTAACATCCTGAAGACTATCAGTGTTTTGTACCAGGTCAAGTTGACCTGCAGGAAATCAAAACATAAACTGAAGTTTCAAATCTGAAAACTATGAGCTGTCTCATGGGGCGGAGGAGAGGGATCACCAACAAACCTACAAGATGCAAGAAAAAAAAAAAAACACTGATAAGAAGCACTGACATTCTTTAATCACCGAGGAATCATTATCCACAATGTTAAAAACAAAACAGAAAAGGGATTTTAACAAATTAAATATAAATCATGTGTTACCCATATATATTTTTCAAAACACTGAAGTGTGTTTCACCCAGGGCTCCGTGAGGAACAAGTCTTTATGACTTCATCTCAAGCCAAATAATCATGTGAAAGCTCATCATGGCTTTACCAGAGATCTGGGTTCCAACAGCAGGGTGTTAGTTTGCTTTCCCAGGGCTCAGCCTGTTGCTACAGGTCCTAGAGTTACAGCACTTGAGAAATTTTGCAACAAGTAGGAAGGGAGGGAGCGCGTAAACAATGTCTTTTTCTTGGGAAACCAGGAAGAGATTCAGGCACAACAGCCCCAGGCTTCTCCCTGTAGCTTTCCTACACAGCAAAGGTACAAGTGTACATTTATTTGTGAGATTATCTGATTAATATCTACCTCCCCCCTTGCTAATATGTAAACTCTATGAAGGTAGGGGCTATTCCCTTCTTTGCTCATGACCCCTTGCTAACAAAGACACGGGGATTCCCTCCTCGTCGTCTACGCCATACCTTCGATGGTACGATGGAGGGTAAGGAGTTTGAGACTTCACTAAACATATTTTTTCATAGAATGTTGACTCTAGAACTAAGAAATGTTTTACTACTCAAACGAAAAATTCAAACAAAAGGAGAACAATACAAATAAAAATCACGAGATATGAGCTAGAATGGCTAAAATGAAAAACACTGACAATGCTAAGCACTGGTCCAGATGTGAACCTACAGGCTTGTGGGGACGGGTGTAACCTAGCACAGCCACTTTAGAGAACAGTCCGGCATTTTCGTATAAAATTACATATACGCTTATCACAGGAGTCTACGATCCCACACCTAGATATTTATTTACCCAAGAGAAATGAATTCATATATCCACACAAAGACTTGTACAAGAATGTTCAAAGCAGCTTTATTCATAATACCTAAAAACTGCAAAGTATCCAAAATCCACCAGCCACTGACTGGATAAACAAATCATTTCTCCATAAGATGGAACACTACTCAGCAATAAAAAGGAATGAATTATTGATACAAACAACACTTAGGATTCTCACAAACATTATGCTGAGTGAAAGAAGTCAGAAATAAAAGTATACTCATCTACGATTTCATTACTAGAAAATTCTAGAAAAGGTGAAACTGAGAAAGTACATCAGTGGTTGCGTGAGGATTCAGGTGGAGGGTGAGAAGACGGACCCAAAGGGGGCACAGGGAACTGTAGTGATGAAGATGTCCTGGTGGTCACTCCAGTAGCTGTTCACAAAGATGTATACATACTAGCATATGCTTTCAGTGCGGGCAGTTTATTATAAATTAAATTGTCCCTCAATAAAGTTGACTTCTTAAAAAAGAGCAAACTGTAAGTTTAAATTTTTTTAAAAAAAGCAAAAGAAAGGGGCTCCTGGGTGGTTCAGTGGGCTAAGTTTCTGCCTTTGGCTCAGGTCATGATCACCAGGAGTTGGGCTCCCTGCTAGCGGGGAGTCTGCTTCTCCCTCTGCTACTCCCACTCCTGCTCCCTCTCTCTCTCTCAAATAAATAAATAAAATCTTTATAATAAAAATTTTTTTTTAAATTAAAAAGCAGGGCACCTGGATGACTCAGTCGTTAAATGTCTGCCTTCGGCTCAGGTCATGATCCCAGGGTCCTGGGAATCGGGCTCCCTGCTCAGCGGGGAGTCTGCTTCTCCCTCCCCCGCTCCCCCTGCTTGTGTTCCCTCTGTCGCTGTCTCTCTCAATGTCAAATAAATAAATAAAATCTTAAAAAAATAAAAAATAAAAAACAAGCAAAATAACCTAACTGGAGGATCAAGTCGGCAACATTAACTTTCACAGGGAAAAGGATTCTTTCACAGGGCTTTTGAACTCAATAGTGACTGCCCATTCTAGCGGAATGTATGCAAAAGACAAAATGAAATAGGAAGAAATACCACATTTCGATCTGACTTATATTAACAATATAATTGTGACACTATTGTATGTATCTTGTAGAATAAAGCAAAAGGTGAACATGTTAATAGTATTCACAGTATCAGAAGCCAAGCAAAGAGCTATGAATACAAAATCAAAGATTTTAAGGAAAACCCCAATATTGTTAGATGTGGTTTGGAAATATCAATAAGCTTGTTATTCTATTTTTTCTTAGTTCTGTCCACTGAAAGCCCTGAAAGTAATAAGACCCCAGCCACAATGAACACACCAGCATCCAGGTTCGGTTCCTAAATACCATTCGCCTCTAAAAGGAATCAGGGCTTTTTGGGGAAAGGGATGAATCCGTGTCTGGAAATGGAAAATATAAGCTAAACCTATGACGTTTCGGTGCAAGAAAGCAAGAAGTGCCCAAAGACTAAAAGGGACACGTTCAAAGGACATGAAAGGCAGCCTGAAAGGGGTCATACTGGCCAAATTTGGGATAATTTAAGCATGAAAACAATGACTGTAATTGATTATAAAACACTGACTAAATAAAAACCTGAGTCCACAATGATATTCATAGAGATTTATTTGCCACCATTAGAGGCGATTATACACCAATCCTTTTCTCTACAAATCAGCCATTACAGTTCCTTTTTAAGAACTATACTGCCAACTAATGATAGAATTAGAAAAACCACCATTTTGCAACCCCCCCCCCCAGTGAAATAATTCAGGCAAGAATCATCAATGGATATGCACACGGTGCCAAATTATCTCCCCCTAGATTACAGGTTAATTGCAAAGGGAAAAACATACCATGCGGTGGAGAGATCTGGCACCACCACCTTAGGCCAGTGTTCAAACTTAGCATCCCGAATAATGGGACAACCTGGTGGGAATCTGATGGTTTAAGAAGCACCCAGCATCACCTGGCAACTGTTTAAACAAGCCTGAACCTAAACAAGCATTTGGATCTGACTTCCAGGGATACAGGGCCAAGCTGAACAACATCACAAGGAAATACTCAGCCAAATTCAGGATGTGAGCATCCCCTAAACAACAGGCCTTGATCTTCTCAAAAAAGGGGGGCGGGGGATGGTAGGATCATTCCAGGCTGGAAAGACTACAGAGATCTAAAAATCCAGCGGCAATGCCTGTACCTTCACTAGATCCTGGTTTTAAAAAACCACAAAGTTATAAAAAAAAAAATGAAAAAAAAAAAAACCACCACCAACAACAACTTCGGGGTACAATTGGAGAAATCTGAATATGGACTACGTATCAGATGCTGTAGGGAATTATTTTAAATTTTCTTAGGTGTGGTAATAATGTTGTGATTATGCAGGAGAACGTCTTTATTCCTAAGAGATTCATGCTGATGTTTTAAAGCATCATGATGCCTACAATTGTCTTTTAACTGGTTCACAGAATTTCTACATAAAGATGAAGCAAATGTAACATGTTAACAAAGATGGATCTCCGCAGTAGGGTGTGTAGGTGGCCACTGTACTATTCTCGCACCTTTTCTGTATGTTTGAGTTTTTTCATAAGAAAAACATGAGGAGGGGCGCCTGGGTGGCTCAGTCGTTAGGCATCTGCCTTCGGCTCAGGTCATGATCCCAGGGTCCTGGGATCGAGCCCCACATCAGGCTCCTTGCTCCGCGGGAAGCCTGCTTCTCCCTCTCCCACTCCCCCTGCTTGTGTTCCCTCTCTCGCTGTGTTTCTCTCTGTCAAATAAAGAAATAAAATCTTTAAAAAAAAAAAAAGAAAAACATGGCGGGAGGAGAGCAGCCGTGGCAACATTATTAACCATCTGTAAAGTCTTATCCTGAACAGAGCCCGTTCTCCACACCCCCCACAGCCGTACTGAGCTGAACCGTGCCCTCAGCTCAGGACCCTCAGAACGTGACTCTATTTGGAGACAGGGGCTTTAAAGAGGTAATTAAGCTAAGACGAGGCTATTACAGTGGGCTCTGATGTCCTTAAAAGAAGAGGAGATTAGGACACGGGCACACACAGAGGGAAGATCATGTGAAGACACAAGAAGGTGGCCACCTACCAGCCAAGGAGAGACGCCTCTGAAGAAACCAGCCCAGCTGACACCTTTATCTCACACTTCCAGCATCCAGGACTGTGAGAAAATAAATTTGTTTTTTAAACCTCCCCCACCCCCCAGTCTGTGGTACTTGTTATGGCAGCCCTAGCAAACTCATATAATAGGGAAGATTCCAGAAGGAGAAAGACTGTTCCTCTAATCCAGACAGAAGAACAGCTTTTGCTTCCTTGTGCACATTACCTATTTACTGATGGAGAAGATCAAGCGCTCCCAGGATACCGTGTGTGTGTGTGTGTGTGTGTGTGTGTGTGTGTGTGTGTGCGTGCGTGTGCACGCATGTGTAGGGGGGTGGGGGTGAAGACAGCTACTCAGGATGACTTAACGTCTGCTCCATCAGCTGGGGAATACCCAGACATCCTGAATCTCAGGTTCTCTTGCACTCATAGGACTTTGCTCAGAGCCAGCGATGTCTGGGGACATCCCCACAGCCTGAGCTTACCTCAGCAGAGACACTTAAAATGTACACGTCTGTCTGTTGCAAGTGATCAGACCTCGAATTTTTATCACTGACCAGAAATGTTTCGAGGATATTAAAGTCATTTCTCCTTGAAACAGAAGAAACCTTCTCGTGCCTATCATCAGGGTTCCCATTTATTAAAAAGAGGGGGCATTTTAAACATGAAATTAATAGTATGCAATTTTTACCTCTTCAGAACTCCCCAAAAATGCAAATAAAAACTGGTAGAAAAGGCAGAGAGAACGAGGTCTTATCAAATCTCTTTGCCTACACTGCTTGAATTGTGCCTGCGTTGAGGATAGAGGGTCAGTTCTAGAATCTCAGGGTGTGGGAGCTGGAAAGGGTCTTGGTTCTCCCAGTTGGCTCTCCTCACTTGGCATTTAAGGAACCTGCACTCAAAAGGGCAGCACTTGCTGAGAGCACACAGCTGGTGGCCTGACCCCAGGCTCCTTGCCACAGCCACACAGGCCTCTCACCACCCTGACCTTCACTCAGGGACCTTCCCTAGCTGTGCTGAAACCCCATGCCATGGTAAGAACCCTGAGTCTTCCCCCATAGAAAGCAGGGAGGATGGAAAGATTTTGTTGGAAACTACCCACAGTTTCTCAACCGTGGCCCTACTGGCATCCGGGGCAAGGTGATTCTTTGTGGTGGGGGCCGTCCTGGGTGTTGCAGAGGTTTAGCAGCATCCCTAGGCTCGGCCCACTAGATCACCAGTAGGACCCCTCACCCATGTTGTGACAACCAAATCTCCAAACACAGCCAAGTGTCCCCTGGTGTGTGTGGGGGGGGGGGGGCAAAACTCACCTCCAGTTAAGAACCGCTCCTCTAGAGCATGATAAACTACTAAGTTCTGACAAAGAGGGGGATCTCTCAATCCAAGCTCGATTTGAATGCAGAAGAGCTCCACCGCCTACATCACTGACTTCACCCCTGCACGCGGCTTCAACCACATCCCTTAAAAGCCCTGCCCACAAGCAGGGTGCTCCAGGGCTCCTCACGAAGCGCTGAGGCCACACACCAGGTGCCCTGGTCCCTCGTCCTACAAAAAGTGGCAACAGTGTGAGCGGGGACAGTCCTGGGAATCACGTGCAGAACTGCTTGTGAAGATGCGCACCCATGGGGACTAATGGCAAACCAGCCCTGAGAGGCCTAAACCTCTGAAATCAAGCTCAGTGACCACAGGAGAAAGGCCCTCTTGTCAGAGAATCATCACAAACACACCAGCAAGGCACCTCGACTGCATCTGCAAATATTACTGATAAACAGCACAAAAATTCTCTACTGTGGCCGACTGACTCCCTGTTTTCCTGAAGCGACTCACAGAGGGATTATGTCTCAGACGGAGGCCTGAGATTACACGTTCGTTCTTAATTTTTATAAAGCCTTTCCACAACATCTGGCGGTGTGACCCCACCAGCCCTCCCTAGCTAACTCTACGCCCCTGACACCCCAGCCATGCAGAGGGTGCTGCCAAGGCTAGACGGTCCCAGTGCCCACAGTCTGGGAAGGGCTTGGCCACGTCTGCTTAAATGAAGGTAAAGCTGGCCCCAGGCCCTTTGCTTGATCCTCTCAACTACCTCCAACACTTCACCTGGCCTGTGCAGAGCCAACACATCAGGCTGTTTACTGATGATCCCCTCTTGACGACCTTCAGTGCCCGGAGTGCACCAAGGCCAGACCAGAATGCATCATCTTCTTCCACCGCGCAAACCCACCCTTTCCTCCTTGGTGCTCGTCAAAGTGCATGATGCCCCCCTCCTCTAAACAGGCTTAATCCCTGACTCTTACTCCTCTTCCTTGCCTGCCTGCCCCGCAGCCCCGGGCCGTCTTCACAGCCTATGGATTCCAGCTCTGGGAGAGCAGGTCTGCTGTCACCAACGCCCTTCCTACAGCTGCCGACCTTGTCCCAGCCCCCGGCTCTCCTCCTGGACTCTGTCCCAACACTCTGCTTCCTGCCGCCAGGCCTTCACCACCTCAAATCCCCTCCTGTCACACTCCACTCTCCCCATGCCCCCATCTCCGACGGCTCCCCGGGGAGACAGAAAGCACCCCACCTTCCAGGCCTGAGGTACAGGCCCTGCACGGCATGAACCCTCCCAGCTCGCTGGCCTCACCCCAGGCCTCCCCTTCCCTGTTCCCTCATGTTCTCCTATCCCACCTCTGCCCATCTGGAGTTTGCTCGGCCACTGTTCCCACCCGCCACCCCACACGCCCTCTGAAGTGGGCTGGGAGGACATGGGCTTCAGAGTCTCTGTTTCCTTGTCGGTACAATGGGCCAGTAATCACCCACTTTGTGGAGTGCTGAGATCACTGAGGAACAGAGGAAAGCACCTGACAAAGAGGAGCTAGTGTCTGAAGAAAAACACAGACGCGCGCTAGGAGGCCGCACTGAGCAAGACACGCGAAAGGACAGTGCAGGCTCTCCTGCCGAGAGGGACAGGTTCCCACTGGGTCCGGAGAGGAGGAATGGGGGTCAAGCCCAATCCAACACTGCTTCCTATCGCTCAGGACACTGGAGTAGTTTTGTGTGTTTTCAAACCCCGGTTCTTTTTTTTTTTTTTTTCTGTCTTTTTCTTTTTTGGCTAGAGTCAGTACCATCTGTGAATTATCCTGCAGAGGCCAGGTTTTCGATAATTTGAATAAGACCTCAGGGAGTCTGAACTAAACATATGTCCCACAAAAATATAAAGTAATTCATATGCTTTCATCTATTAATTGGGAAAAGGGGCTTTTTATCAATGTCTAAATTTTTATGAACAGTCAGAGAAATGTCTGATTCTTTCCACCACACACAACCTGGCAAAAAGATGTCTTTTCTAGATAGACGTGAGAAAGGGGCATACTAGCATCAGAGAGAGTAAACACAAGGGATGGTTTTTAAATAAAAATAAGAGGTGGGGCGCCTGGGTGGCCTTAAGTGGTGCAGCGGCTGACTCTTGATTTCAGCTCAGGTCATGATCTCAGGATCCTGGGACTGAGCCCAGTGTTCAGCAGGGAATCTGCTTGTCCCTCTCTCTCTGCCCCCCCTTCCCCCGCCACTCTCTAACTCTAAAATAAATAAATAAAATGAGGTGCGTGTATTGGTTTTTTAGAGCTGCCGTAACAAATACCACAAACTTGGTGGAAACTTATTTTCCGAGGCCAGAATTCTGAAATCAAGGGGCTGCCAGGGCCGCGCTTCCTCGGAAGGCTCTAGGGAATAGCCCTCCATGTCTCCTCCCAGCTCTGGGGGCTGTGGTGATCGCGGGCGCTCCGGGCGTGGAGCTGCGCCACTCCGCCCTGCCCTGCCCTGCCCTGCCGTCACACAGCACTCCTCCCTGTATGCCTGGGTCATCTCTTCTCAGAGGGACACGAGTCATTAAACGTAGGGCCCACCCGAACCCAGAACGACGTCATCTTAACTACTTACATCTGCAAAGAACTTGTTTCCAAAGGAGGTCACATTCTGAGGTTCCAGACACACATGAACTGTGGGGGAATACTATTCATCCCATTACTGTGATGACGGAGGAAAATCAGGGAATTTTCTAGAATCATTAGAGCTACAAAGAACGTCAAACATAAGCACAGATGGTAAATAGGCTTCTTCTCTGATACCAACCCCAAAGGACTGGTGCTCTGGTGGTGGCTTCTAGAACTGACACTCAGAGAAGGAGCCCCAACCCCTGCATCTGCTGGGGGTGGGAGGTGCCGCGGTCCAGGAGGGATGCCCACCATGCCCACCATGCCCACCACGGGAGTGAAACATGGGACTGAAGACGAATTCCACATCTCTGTGCTCCCCGACCTGAATCAACATCCTCACTTTGCAGATGCGGAAACTGAGCCCATGGAATGTGCGAGGCGCATCTCCACTTGGTGGAAGACCCAGGACCAGACCCAGTAGCGAGAGTGAGATGTGCAACCTCCCTGCATTACAGACAAGCTATGGGCTACGGGCAGACACCCACAATCAGCTGATGACCTTCGTTGGCAGAAACTGGTTTCATGTACTTAGAAAAGCGTTTCTCTAACTTAGATCAATAAACTTCCTTCCTTCAACAAACATCAGGACGCAACTATCACAATACAAGAAGTGAGTCCTAAGAACACCTAGTCTAGTTGTGAGAGATGACATGAAGCAATACGGAGGTGCAAAAAATCAGTGCCCACAGTATTATGGTTCCACCGAGGAGAGACAGCCCAGGCTGGGCAGAGAGCATCACAGAAGACTTCTTGGAGGAGGAGAGCCCAGTCAAAAGGCTAAAGGATGGACGGGAGTTATCCAGGGATAGAGAAGGATAGGCCATAACTAAGACCATGAGCAAAAGCCTTGATCAAACATGATTAACCTTCTTAAACCATAGCTAGGATTGCTGTATATATTGTAAATACAGTGCAGGTGCAGCCTTTTTTGAACCTGGCACCTGAGGATGATGACTCTCCTGAATTGGCATTTTACCAGAAGCAGAATGATAAAACCAGCTGAGCTTCCCATTTTTGCCTTGGCTGTCAGGGCACTCAGAGGCAACAAATACTTGAGCTTAAGAATTTGGAGTATTTGCTTTCCCGTCTCTCCACAGCGTATGTCTATTTTCTACTTTTACTTAAATAGCCTTATTGTAACATGTTGCATGTATCTTAGGTTAATCCTTACTAAAAGAAGTGGGCTATACATTATGAACATGCTGATAAGGAATATATGCCACTGTGTAAGTATATGGTCCTAGAAGTCTAAAAGGTATAACCCCCATCACCCCCAAACCTTAAGTTAGACTCCACGACTCCACATGGCTAATCTTTTTCAGAAACCCAAACCCATCAACTTCTGAGAAAAGGGGGTTAATTAATTACTAACATAGCCATCAGGGTTCTAAGGAGAGTGAAGGGGAAAAAAAATACAACAAACAACAACAACAAAACAAAAGTTGGTTAGTGTTCTCTCTGGTCTCTTAAATTGAGCCCATACATGGAGAGGTAGCAGAAAGCAAAGGAGAAAGACAGGAAGACAAGAAATTCTTCCACAACTGATATGCACAGACATGTCTCAAAGGACCAGCACTCACTTTACTCACTGAGAGAATAAAAGAATTGAAGGTTCTGACTTCCAAAGGTTTAGCGCCCAACCACTGAAGACCTGATCCTCCTTCATTTTCCCTCAGCTCAGCAGCTTGCTGGGCAGGCTCTCCACCTCCACATGCCAATGCCCCCACTGACAGCAAATACTCAGGGGACTCCCCCTGGGGGGGAAGTGGAGTGGGGGTGGAAAATTTCACTCTTTGCCCAGATGCAGGCGATACAACCATCTGGGGAAAATGAGCCAACCAGAAATAGTTTTTTAATTGCTTCCTGTGCACGGAGCACCAGCTAAGTGCCATTGGAGATAAAACACAAGGGCGCCGCCTCTGACATCAAGGAATTCATCATCTGGAGTAGAGACGCATGGCCTGCCACCAGGGTCCTTGCAGGAGGCCACAGAGATGCACACCGTACAACTCCAGGAGATGCTGTTTCCCGAAGGCCACAGCCCTGGGCCACCGATCTAACGCTGGCTCTGCTAGGCCAGGGGAGCCCGAGCAAACTGCTGAACCAATCTCCTAAGGTGGTTATGAGAACTGAGAGATGAGATCTGTAAGGTTCAATGAGAAAGTGCCTGACACATAGTAAGTGCTCAATTAACGTCAGTCCGGCAAATCATTATCCGATTAGCGCCAACACCAACTGTACTAGTTAGCTCCGCCTGCTTGCACAAAACACCACAGCATGGATGGCTGAAGCAACAGAAATGCAGTTCTCATATTCTGGAGGCCACCAGTCCAAGAGCCAAGTGCTGCCTGATTTGGTTCCTAGTGAACCTGGCTTTCCTCCTGGCTTCCAGACAGACAGCCACCTTCTTGCTGGGTCCTCACGCGGCCTTTCTCCAATGTGTCGGTGTCAGGAGATTTCTCTCTCTCTTCCTCTTCTTATAAGGCCATCCATCCTATAGGACTAGGATCACGCCCTCATGACCTCATTTAGCCTTAATTACTTTCTAAAAGCTCTACCACCACATACACTCACACTGGGATTAGGGCTACCACATCTGAATTGAGGGGACACAATTCGGTCTATTGCGCCAACACAGGGGAAATGACCACCAGTATAATAGTCACTGAATGTCTACTATATTCCAGGAGTTGTGCCATCATTACATCATTTCATCTTTAAACAACCACGTGAGCAAGACATTATTATTCGCACATCACTGAGGAGGACACGAAGCTCACTGACAGTAATTAACTCGCTGAAGGACACGCGGCTAGCACATGGTCTAAGATTCATACCTAGGTTTCGGATTCCAACCTCCACGCTCCTAAAAATCATCTGCATTGCTCCTGATTTCATTAGATGATAGACTCTGTTATAAAGTTTATTATAAACGGCATAGACAGACTATAAATGCCAAGGGCCAAAGAGAGATTAATAAGATCATGAGGAGATGCCATTAAGGAGCTGGGATTTAAGCAGAGTCCTGAGCCAAGAGCTGGGTCAGGGTAGACAGAAGGGAGGTGGGGAGGGGTCCAGGTAAAGACAGCATGAGCAAGAGACCATGCCTGGTGGGTTCTGTAGAGCAGGGCAGGGACCTGCCTGTCTCCAGTGGTGGGTGTGTGCTGGGAACAGCATGACATGAAGCTACTAGAGGATGAAGACAGACTCCAAAGGGTCTCGAAAGTCAGGGGGGAGATGGGAACTTACTTCCACGGGGGACAGCGACCAATAAGGCCACCCGAGCAGGGGATACAGTGGTGACAGCGCTTGGGCTACAGGGGACAGAGCCTGGAGACAGGAAAAGCTGCACCGGCAGCTCAGGGAAGGAAGGAAGGGGCCACAAGCAAGGTGTGTGTGTGGGGGGGGGGGGGGTTGGGGGTAGTCCAGAGGGCCAGCTGCTGGGCTCTGCTCTTAGTGAGTTCTCAGTCAACTGGGGGCCAAGGAGATGAGGAATCAAAGAAAACTGCCAGGTTCAGTACCTCAGGGACCAGGAGAATGAGGGTGCCATTCACATGCATTCAGCAGATCTTCAGGAGCCCCCTGTGCAAGGCACTGTCTGACATTTTGAGGAGGAGACAGATGGTAAACAAGCAACAAATCAGTGTATAAATACACTTGGGACTGAGTGCCTCTGGGGGAAAAGTCCTGAAGGAGCCCAGCAGGAGAGCTCAAGGCAGACCTCTCAGAAGAGGTGTCATTAAAGCTAGAAGCAGGTGAAGAAGATGCCAGGTGAGTGAGATGCAGGAAAATCAAAAATGAGATGCCTGAGAGGCTGACAGCAAAGGCTCCGAGGGGTGAGGGCGGGGGACAAGATGTGATAAAGCTGGGTGCATTCCAGACAGGAGGGAACATGGCTCTAAGGGCCACCCACCAGTACCACCAGAGCACTGGCCCAGGACTGCCAGGCAGCATCCACTGAGGGAGCCTGGGCAAGTGGGGGAGTCCAAAGTCGGGTGATCCAGAAAGAAAATCCTGGGAAACCAGACATCTGAGGCACGGGGGAGGGGACCCAGGCAACACCAGGAGAGCTGACCTGCAGGGCAGCTTGCTATCCTGAAACATACATCTGGAAAGGCTCCAGGGGGCAGACCTGCAGCCCAAGAGGGGCCTTACCAGATCTGTATGGGCTTTCACAGCAATCCTTTCTCCCTCACCTGTGATGCTTTCCTGAAAAATGGGCTTTACAAGTAAAATGTAGGAAAGTCAAAAATTTGTGTTACAACATAAACCTCACTAGCACAAAGCCTTGTTCCTTCTTGGAGTGCTTAGAACAAACGCAAGCAAAGAAGCTCCTGGAGACCTCGCCTTTTAGACTCCAGCATCCACAATTCATTGGTTCGTTAGCAGCCCTGGCACATGCCCTTACTTTTCTTTTTTCCCTTACCGCGGAACCCCACCGTGAACCCAAAGGTTCACGCCAAATGATTTCCTGCTTCTTTCGGGGCGTGTTGAGAATTATGATCTTCATAATTCTTATTATTAACCTTCTCAATTTTTAATTTTCATTTTTATGAAACAAGGGCAAAGAACCTACACAGTCCAAAGGATCGCAGGAAAAAATCATGCCATAAAGACAAAAATGGAAAAATTGTGAAAACTGATGTAGGATGGCTAAAAGCATCGCCTGACGATGATGTGCAGAAAAGCCGAATTTAGCATCCAAAGGGTGGTCGGAAGGTGTCAATACATGATATGAGCAAGCCCCCCGTGGAGGTACCACAGAAACGACCCAGGCTGGTCAGCTATAGAAGGGATACCTGCCCTTTGTCCCAAGGCAGAGGGTTGGACTTAGGGAATAATAAGCTTCTTTTCAACTACACAATTTTATGAAACAAAGACTTTTTTTCAGTCTTGTAAACCATCAAAAATTCTGCACTGGGAATGTTTTCAGCCATATGTCTCAACAGCAATATATATGTTTTCAAAGTAAGGAAAACTGTTACTTTAAGAAAATGATAAAGCCGTGAAATCCACTAATATATTTTTCAATCAGGAAACTATGTTCAGGGATTTTCTCTAAGCTGCTTTTTTTTTTTTAAAGAGGAAATCCCAACCCACGGAGCAGACAATTTGCTTTTTCTTCAAACTGACAAGCAGTATCACTTTTGTATTGGTACTAGAGAATTCTTATTATTGAGTGTGCCTTTATTCTGAGGGGGGAAGCCCAGAAAATAAAATACAAGGTATTAAAGAAAATAAAAATGGTGCAAGGACACTCCAAAGTAACTGAATTCACTCTATGACCCAAATCTCCAAACCCCTTCGGAAGTCCCTGCCAACCCCCGGGAATGCTGTGGGAGACGCTACTGCTCAAGTCCTCACCAATGTGAGGGGGACCTTCTCTGAAGCAGAGTCCACACTTACACTTAGTCCCATTCCTCAAGAGGCCCTGCCCCTGTCACTTAGGAAAGAAGGTCACTGACAAAATAAAAGCTCAAAGCTTCAGTCAGCACAGCTGAGCCAACGAAGCTGTGAGGAGGCGGCATCTCCAGAAAGTTCTTGTGCCAAATGCCTCACGGCACGGTGGATCCAGCCCGCCACGAGCCAGAGATGAAGTGGACTGGTCTGAGGGAACGGCATGTACTTCCTTGTGCTTGGTCTCCTGGGGCCAGTTACGAAGAGTGAGAACTTTGGAGGAGAGAATCACCTTGACCCCAAGCAGCAGCCTGACCGCCCACTGGCAGCCCCGGGCTGACCTCAGCTCTCACGGGCGGCGAGCAGGCCCCCTCCTTGAAAAGCAGCCAGGTTAAAGGGCACGACTATTGCTCAGAAATAAACTGTTGTGACACTGGGCAAATTGAAGACACTCGACAAAAGCGCCTTCAGATGCTTGGTAGAGCTGAGGTCACACAAACACTGAGTCATCGGGAACAAAGTAGCCAATACATTAATAATTCTAAAGGGATTCTGATGGAGAATTATTCAGTCAGTCCCTCGCTTCTGTACCAAGACCTCAGCTGATGTGAGCATTCACAGTTGTGCAAACGGAGTCGCGTGATTTCACGTTTCAAGCAAAAGGATTTGCCGCTGAAGAACATGTTACTCCAAACGAGAGTCGCCTTGAACTTCCAAGTTCAAGGTTTACACAGGCCCTGAGTAAGAAATGCTGAGCAGGTATGGTACCTAGTTGTACCAATTCATGCCGAGCACCAGGCAGCAAGAACCACCCCACCACCCTACAGGACCAGTGCATCCAAGACCCTGCTATGGACCTGAGGCCAAGGGAGTGGGTCCCTGGGACAGATGCCTGGGTGCAGGAGATAGCCCAGGGTGGGGGTGCTTAGCGCCTGAGGACCAGGAGAGGACCGAGCCAGGCCTGTAAACACCTCAAACTCAGAGTAGGGAGTGGGGAGCCAAGAAAGTCAGTTCTGTAAGGAAGAGTGCCTTCTGAATAACAGGTCAGGTTTTGATAAGATGGGATGAGTGTCATGAGTTTAAAATAGGAGGACGTGGGGCACCTGGCTGGCTCAGTTGAAGGAGCATGCGACTCTTGATCTCGGGGGCCATGAGTTCAAGTCCCACGTTGGGTGTAGAGATTAAATAAATAAATTAAAACTTTAAAAATATGATAAAATAGGAGGATGTGCTTTAAGATTTTCAAATAAAGCTAGAAAAGCTAATGGGCACCTGAGTGGCTCAGTTGGTTAAGCATCTGCCTTCAGCTCAGGTCCTGGGATCGGGTCCCGCAACGGGCTCTCTGCTCGGCAAGGAGTCTGCTTCTCCCTCTCACTCTCCCACTGTGCTCTCTGTCTCTCTCAAATAATTAAATCTTAATTTTTTAAAAAAAGCTAGAAAAGCTAAGCCTTCCCCCTGCTCCATCACCCCACACTACCTCTACCTGAGAGACAGTGACAAGGTTTTTTTATAAAATGCTTTCACTTGGAAGAAAAGGAGTATGCTGGCGCTTACTACAAATCACTTCTGATGAAGAAAAGCAAGTTCAAGGCCATGACCAATAAGCTACTGCCCCAAGGTAATGGGTCCCATTTGGGACCTGTCGTCTCTGCCCCTGTGCGTTCACCTGCAGTGTGTGCAGCAAACACAACCAACAGCCTAACAAATCCTCCCCACTCTGTCAAGAAGATCTGTGCTCTCCTCATTGGCCATCTAAAACTGAAGAGGAAAAGAAGCCACTTGCCCCCGAAGGTGGCTGCATCTTTAATGTGAACAAGGTCAGGTTTCAAATGTACTTGAAAAAGGCAGTTATCAGGGAGAAGTTCTAAGCTCTGGAGACATGGCTTCTGGAGCCCCCAACTGTGTGGCCGCACACTTCCCTGGCCTCAGTGCCCTCCTCCATAAAAGGACACGGTCCCGCTGCATAATTCCTAAGCACCTGCGGCTGGGCGCTACCCTCAGCCTTTAGTGCAGGTGGAAACTCATCGCTGCTTCTTTTCGTTGCTGTGTTCATGTCCCACAGTTGCTAGAAAAAAGTGCCACTAACCGGTGGCTTAGAACAACAGAAATTTATTCTCTCCCTGTTCTGGCTTGAAGTCCAAAACCCAGGTGTCAGCACAGCTGGTTGCTTCTGGAAGTTCTGAAAGAGGATGTGTTCCACACCTCTCTCCCAGCTTCTGCTGGATGCCAGCAATCCTTGAGTTTCTTGGCTTGTAGACACATCACCCCAACCTCCGCTTCCGTCTCCCCTGAATGCAGGTCTGTGCCTCTTCTCCTCATCTTATAAGGACATCAGTTATACTGACTTAAGGCCCATCCTCACCCAGTAATGCCCTCATCTTTACTTGATTATATCTGCAAAGACCCTATTTTCAAAAAAGGCCACAGGTACATTCACAGGTACCGAGGAGTGGAGCTCCGACTTATCTTTTTTGAGAAACTATTCAACCCCCAGTGCTCGCTTGCTTAGACAGGCAAATGCTGGGCACCATGAGAAATCCAACAACGACACCATGTGACTGAGCTGCCGTTTCCAAACAGATGATCTACAAACCTCTGCGCCGTTTCCAAAGTCCGGAGGTGAGCGTGGCCCTCCAGCAGCCACAGCCAGGTGACAGCCACCAACACAGCTCCCCCCAAACCTGGGGTAAACCTCAGCTCCAGCCTAAACAAATGGCTCTAAGAGCATAAGCCCAACATTTTACACCGGGGGGGAAAAAAAGACCAACTGGGATTACATTTCGTAAAACTCAATCACTGTTAAGAAAATAACCATCTGGCAGTAAATCACGCCTGCACAGACGGCAGGCTTGTCCAGAGACAGGCAGGAGTGACTCAGTTACTGCAACAGAAGGGGGGAGCCCAGAGAGTCCAGAGGTACCACTTGTCTGGAGCAGGGACCTGGGGAGGAGAGATGAGCCCAGTCGCAAGTGCGCCCTTCACAGCCTCTGACTTCACTGGGAGTTCATTAAATGTATTTTCAAAAAGGAGACATCATCAACAGAAATGTACACACACAAAAGAGTGAGAGAGAGAGAAATGTACACAGAGAAAGAAACCAAGAGCCCACTGTGGACATGGTGGCCTAAGAGATCTGGCCAGGTGCACGCATTGCCAAGGGTGCCCACGTGGCCATGCACGCTCTAGAATCCCATTTCCGCAGGAATTGGACACTCCCCTAATCCTGGGGTGCCAGGAACACTGGGAGAGCGCTCACAAGAGCTGGGTCCCAACTGCTGGCTGTGACACGCAGGGGAGAGCGAGAGACACAGTGGGCCCCTGGGGAGACACAAGATCCAACTTAAGCACAGCTGAGTCCCCGTCAACGTTGGTTGCATACATCTTAATTATGGCACAAGAACGGGCTTGCAGAACACACACATCCTAGCACCATTTTCCCACACGGAAAGGTCTTCTGCAGAATGAGCAGTGTGAGGATGGGGCCCCAGTCGGACACCTCCCCCAACCCTTTCGGAAACCCTACGACACTGCTGGGCAAGCTGCCGGGCAGAAACGTTCTTCCGCAGCTCACCACATGGCCCCGGGCAATCGGAGGCAGATCAGAACCCGTGACTGGTGGTCAGCATGGACTAGGGAGGATAATCCGAGTCCTCTGTGGCAACTAGTTGGGGAACCAGGGATCAAAGCCAACGCAGCTCCCACATGAATTACTGAAAAAACACACTGAATAAGCACAGTGGGCCCACAAGAGAAGGTTTACTGAATGGGGTGGAGAAATTGAAAATTCAGAGAGAAACAGGCACTCGTCCCAGTCACAGGTCAATGACCAAGTTCGCTCTAGAATCCAGAGACCCTAAGCCTCAACTTCAGTGCTCTGTGCACTCTCTCCCTATGAACCCTCTCTGTACAACAGAAACCTTGCTCATTGATTCATACAAAAACCAAGAGGCAGATCCCCCTCGCCTACCCTCCCATAGCACCTTGTATAGATGTTGTACGCCATGTTGTAGGTGTAACTCTTATTTCCTCATCTTTCCCACTAGACTGAAATCACCCTCATTTTCCTGATGCTTAGCACAAAGCCTGTTTATAAGCATGAAGCCAACATGTGTTAAATGAATGAGTTATAAGGAAGTTTCAGGCACCACACAGAAGTGGTATCGTTACCTTACTGCTTGTTAATATTATTTAAGAGAAACAACCCCCTTAGATATAAACTGATCTATAATGATGGGGGGAAAGCCTTTAACATAAGTCACGGGGTGCCTGGGTGGCTCGTTAAGCGTCCAACTCTTGGTTTTGGCTCGGGTCATGATCTCAGGATTGTGGGATCCAGCCCCACGTCGGGCTCCCCGCTCAGTGGGGAGTGTGCTTTAAGATTCTCTCCCTCTATGGGGTGCCTGGGTGGCTCAATTGTTAAGCATCTGCCTTCAGCTCAGGTCATGAGCCCTACATCGGGCTCCCTGCTCGGCGGGAGCCCCCTGCTTGTGTTCCCTCTCTCACTGTGTCTCTCTCTGTCAAATAAATAAATAAAATCTTAAAAGAAAAAAAAAAAAAAAGATTCTCTCCCTCTGCCCCTCTCCCCACTCATGCACATGCATGAATCTTAAAAAAAAAAAAATAGTCAAAAAAAACCCAGAGATAATGAATATAGAGTTAATCAGGACATATCCTCAAGTAAAAAATGTTCCGGCAGTCCTCTGACTACACTGGTCAGTGCTTCTGGGCGATCTGCATTCCCTACACATAATGCCTGTATCAACAAACAGGATCAGGTCCTTTGCTCTCCAGGAAGGATCTGTGTGGATTTCATCGATGGCTAGAATATGAATTAGCAGGTAACTCAAAACAGTGTCCATAGACAGATTCATTCAAAAACTAAAATTCAAGGGCAGTCCGAGTAGTTAACGAAACAAAAAATGTGATAGCTTTGAGCATATTTTCAAAGGTCACGAACAGAAATGATACACCATTTATTTAGAAAATTTAGTACACTCAGTGACTCAAAGTAAGACACATGAAGGAAAACAAACCCATGTAAATGGCACAAGTTCATGTCCATTTCCAATTAATCGGAATCTCAAAGCATGAGTGAAACAGCTAAGATAATGCAAAGAAGAGCCTCAGACAAGAGGCAGCAGACCTGGGCTCTTCACCCAGATACAGGGGTTTTCAGCGTATCACTCACACTGTTTGGATCTCAGATTCTTCTATAAACCAACATGGCCTTCTAGGATCCCAGGAAAGAGATCTCTAAGAGTTCAGGGAACACCAACGGGGAAGAAAATCTGTTGTGCTCATGTTCACACTCACAGAAGTGACAGACTACTGGGTGTTACATACAACTAAGTGAATTTCCTAGGGCAAGGGTCAATTCTGTTGTATGGCTTGAACTACCTCTTTCTCTCCCAACTGTAGAACACTCCTTGGTCAGCACATTCAACGCAAAGACTCTCTTCCTTTCGTTAATTCTGGACAAGAGGGTGGTAGTGACGGCCACAACAGTTGGCCACTGAAGGTAGACGGAGGCAGATACCTGGGCCAACCCAGTCTTACAGCAGACTGAGAAAACATTAGAAAGCAGTACTCTTCCTAATTAGAGAAAGCTACTCATACAGGGTACACAAACCTGATTATAACATGAAATACTCAAGTATTTCCAAAAGGCTGAACCTACGTTTATCATAAACACTTGAATTGGTGGCTGATGGCTTGTCCATTCTCTCGTAAGGTATTTCAAGGGTACCTACCACATGGCAGGCAACATGCTGGCCTCCAGGGATGCAAAAATGGCTAACACGTGATCCCTGCTCTGCATCTCAGGGTGGGGAGAGAAGTGGGAGGGGGACTTTAGTATCTGGCAGGCACAGATACTAAGGAGATAATCACACTGCAAAAAAATAGGCAAAGTGGAGAACAAAAACCACAGTGGGAAGAGGTGGTTTGGGAAGGTTCTGCAGAGGTGCAGCTCAGCCGGGTCGTCCAAGTGGACGATGCAGCATCTGGAGGAGAAAAGAGGAGGAAGAATATTTTGGGCAGAGAGAACAGCATACCCAAGTGACAGTCAGCATTAGAGCACATGGCCTTTGTGGGCACAGGGAGTCCTGGGATATGGCAAAAAGACTGGAACATCAGAATAATGATGGAGAAGAGGATGAAAGGGAAAACAGCTTCCTTTAAATGGTGAGGGGGAAAGAAGAGGAAGGAGCAGAGATCAAAAAGAGATTTAAGAGACACATCAATGAAATGCCATATGTGGACCTGCTTTGGATTCTAATTTGAATAAACCACTGCTGAATTTTTTTTTTTTAAACAATCAGGTAAATTCTAAAATGGACTGGATTTTTAGGTGACAGTAAAGAATCACAGTTAATTTGTTTTTAGGAGTGACAATGGTTTTGTAGGGGCGTGTGTGTGTGCGTGTGTGCGTTTGTGTGTGTGCGTGCGTGTGTGTGTGTGAGTTCTCATGTATTAGAGATACAATCTGAAATATTTGTAGACATCATGATATGATTTGGTGCCTGAGATTTGCTTTAAAATAATCCAGCAAGGGGGTGCCTGGGCGGCTCAGTCTGCTTCAGGATTCTTTCCCTCTGCCCCTTTCCCCACTCACGTGTGTGCTCTCTCTCAAATAAATAAATCTTCAAAAAAATAAAATAAAATAAATAAAAATAAGATAATCGAGCAAAGAGGGTGGGAAGGGGCCAGGGGAGGAAGGATGGAACAAGACGGGTCCCTTGTGAACAATACACATGATATGTCGACTCCCGTGAGAGCCCCAGTGGACTCTGAAGTCCATTATGATACAGTCCTGAAATCTGCCACAATAAAAAGTATTTGAAAGGCAGACCTTAAAAGCCCTGCTGAAGGGTTTGAACTGGGTCCTCTAAACCTTGCTTCTCAAACTTCAGTGTGAAAAAGAATCATCTTGGGAGCTTGCGTAAATGCAGATTCCCAGGCGGCAGCACCACAAGTTCTCAGTAAACATGGGCAAAGGCCCAGAAATCTGCATTTCTAATAAACATTCCAGATTATTCTAAAGCTGGTGGTCAGAGCCACACTTTGAGACAAACCACTCGAGGTAACAAGAACCACCCAAGGGCTGGGAGAGAATTCGTGTCTGGGTACTGAAGCCTCGACAGCACTCTATCAGATGGACTGGAGGAGAGACAGTAAGTAGAGGAGGAAAAGCGTCAGCCAACAATGAAGATCAGTGGCAGTGGAGATCAGAGAGAAGCGAACAGCCGGAGGGACACTGAGGAGGCCGAATCAAGAGATCTTTGTAACTGACTGGGAATGAGATTCAGGAAGAGGAAAGCATCAGGGGTGACCCCGAGGTGTTCCCCAAGGACCCAGTGTTGCCTCCCCCACGTCCACAGCACCTCGTCCAATGTCCTCCACGTTCTAAGAACTCAGTATGGTTAAATCAACAAAAGAATGAGTAAAATCACCTACTCGGCCCCATTTTCCTACAGAACTAAAACATTAATATTACCGTGCTTCCCTGTAATGCCAAAGGGGAAAAGACGTTACCATCTCAAACAGCAAGAGGGAAAAATCTACCCTACCATCAAAAAATGACCAAATCCACAGGGCCATGCTGAGGGAGTGGGTCACTCAACTCATTTCTCTGTGAACTGTATGAATTCTGGAAGGGTCAAGACATTCATCGAAGTGGTGACGCCAACAAATAAAAGCAATGGTCAATGAAAACAGGATCCATTAAATTAAAAAAAAAAAAAAGAGTGAAACACTTTAAATGAAAAATAGTTGCAGATTGGGATTTTTTTTTTCTGGTTTGTGTAAAAATCTGGTCCACATTAGTTAAGTCTATAGAAAATCATTCTGTGACCACTGTGGCCTTCTGCATGGAGAATAGGGAGGCTTGCTGCACAAACCTCTACGGTTCCTGCTTTGTACCTTTGTATATCCGGCACCCATGCTCAGAAATGTCTAAGGGCTCCCCATTGCCTTCAGAGCAAAGTCTAGATTCTCGGCCATGGCTCTCAAGAACCCCACAGTCCAGCTCAAACTACTTCCCAAATCTATGTCCCTCTCTGTCCTACAGGAGCCCTCTGCTTCAGCCAACAGGGGAAAAGAAAAGCAAAGAAGAATCTTGGTTCAACATCTGGTCATGTCAACTTAGCAAGCGAAAGAATCTTTCTGAGCCTCAGTTTCCCCACCTATAAAAAGAACCTAGTATCAACTTTGCAGTTGCTGGAAAGCTATGAGGTCATAGGTACAAATGCCTCACACAATTCCAAACAGTCCCCCCATAAGCTCTGTGAAAATATCAGTTCCCATTTGGCACACGCGATCTCCCGCATATGACTTCCCACCCCATTCCCCGCGCCCCTGCCCTCCCCCCATGTCAAGCTAACCCTGGTGACTGGTGACCTCCTCTCCCTGCCATCGGCCCCTGTTGTCCTGGCCTTCCTGAAGGGTCCAGCTAATGAAATTCTGTGTCATCTCCAGGAATCCCACCATGGTTCTGCTAACCGTTGGGAATCATTTTCTCCTTTGGATTTCCAAACCATGTAATCTTGGCCATTGGCCAATCCCTTGGCAAATGGCAAATGCCACTTTTAACCTTTCTCGTCTTTTCTTATCTCTGCCCAGTCCACTAAACCCAAGTTTGGTAACCTCGCTGAATGTCTACGCCAGTCCCCGCAAAGAGTAATTACATTTTTTCTCCATGTTGAAAATCACAATGTGATGACATGGGCTGGTTAGCAAGAACCATTACCCAATCTCTTGATCTTGAAAATCAGGACAACTTGTGTTGGATAGCTGACATTTAATCCTGTCTAGAACAGGGGGCTAGAGTTCATAATTTGGGGTAATCACTCAACCCTATGATTACAGGCAAGTTGAGGGCAGATGGGAGGAAGAAGTAGCCACCAAAGAAAAACTTTGCTAGTTTGGGAAATGCCAGCCCCAAATCTATGGAATCAAAGCGCAAGAAAGATGAAGTCATCACAGCCACAATAAAGAAGCAGAAGGGACCCTTGGGACAGTCCCAGAGCTCTCTGGTGTATTAGTCTCCAAAACCTGGGACAGGTGTCCTGAGGAGACACAAAGGGAAACAGAAAGTACAAAATAGTCAAAAGCTCCTCTTATTTTTATTTTCATTTTTGAAATGTTTTTGAAAGACCGAAGGCTTCCCAAAAAATTTTTCATGGCAGGCATGTTTCCAGCCCCAGCCCAGCCCCAGCCCCAAGCCCACATGAAGGGGCGTCCCAGCAGCTGCCTGGATCCAGGACACCCTGCCCTTGTTTTGACCGGACCTGAGCATCTAACCCAGGATGACCAAGTCCATGTGTCTAGGAACTATGACACAGACACTGCACCTGAAATGATAAGGTCGATGTCGCTGGGCTTGGGGACCGTCACATTGAGGGGGATGGCTCCAAAGGTCCACCACAGCAAGCCAATGGTGTTAAGAAGCAGAAATCAACAGCCACACAGAAGAAGCTAGACTGCAAAGAAAAGACTGGAGTACATCCGCACAGAAAGGCAGGGATGAGCATCCCATGCGGCCACTGAGGAATGTAGAGAGTGGTTCTGATCACCGCGGACCAAAGATGGGCTCTGCTGCACCTCACCCCCCCACCCAGTGGGACTGATTATTGTATCTTTGGGACACTCTTTTACTTACGCCAACCTGGGTGGCTTTCCTTTCCTTGCAACCAAATGTGCACTGACTACAACATTCTCCTTTAAGAGAAACTAAATAAACTCCACTGGGAAATCCCTCTTATAATCTATTTCAACCGACAGCAGCTACTTTTGTCTGATTTATTACCTCGGTAAGCCTTCCTTTGGGCAGAGGGAGGGGCTGCGATCTCTTTTAAAGCAGAACTGATCCTACATTACCAGTGCCCTACACGATGCATCTAAACTAGTTTGGTCAGCTTATCCATTCCCTGAAAGCTGGGGAGCCACCACATCAGCAACTCTGTTGCTAAGGCAACTGCTTACTTTCCATATCAACGGCAAACTCGTTGCTATGGAAACACATATACAAGAAAAATTCCTCTCTCCAGCCAGGGACCAGATGGCAGGGAACTCAGGGAAGTCATGGGTTAGGGGGCTTTGCTAAATGGGATGTTTACTAGAGTGCATTTCTCTCATCATATCGGAGACACCATCGGCCCCGAGCACATTTAGAAATTACCACCTCATTACAGAAAGCAAAGGTTTGTTTTCTGCCTGCAAAACTACAGGCAGGAACTACAATACGTACAGGTAAGTTATTTTTGAAATAATTCTGAATTTCTCCCTCTACATACAAACGTCTTTTGTTTTTATTCCCCATGCTGAATATACCCTAAAATGAATTCTCCGGTCAAACAGTAATGGAAATCTAATTTTCAGTAAGAACTGAAATAGAGGTTTGATTTTTTTTCCTCCTTTCTGATGGAGAGATAATCCAGAAATCCTCTTTATAGTTTCTACCAACTAAGCGCTAATGTGTCCCAGATTTATACCTCTGCTCTGACTTCTCTATTGAGCTTGAAACTCACATATCAAACCTCCAACCTGACAGCTCCACTCAGATGTTCAAAAGCCACCTCAAATTTAACACGGTCAAAACAGAATTTTTGCTCTATCCCCCATCTGACTTCCCAACCCTCGTTTGCCCACAAGCCTTCATCTGCAAACCTCAATTCTGGTCTGAGCCAACATCATTTCTTTCACCTCTAACCTGCACCACTGGAACCAGTCCAGATACATGCTTCTCCCTGATGTCTCTTCACAACATCTCATTCTCCCTCTTTAATGTGCTTTCTATTAGCCTTCTTTCTGCTCCTTGGACATTTCAAGCTGTTGCCACCTCAGGGCCTTTGCACCTGCTGTGCTCTCTGTTTCTTTGCAGCACCCCTTTGCCACTTAAGGCATGGCATCTCTGGGAAGCCTCCTACCCCCACCCCTCTCCAGCACATTATCCTGTTGTGTTTTCTTCATTATGTGTATCACTATCTGATAGATTACCTATGTGACCATATATGGATCTACTGTTTAACATGGGCCTCCCCCTTCCCATTTCCCTGCCCTATAGATAGTCCAGAACAGCCCAGTAACTATCACAGGTCACCACTATATATCCTCAGCACCCAAAACTGTGCCCAGCACTCCCCATGTATGTGTAGCATGAATGATCATCACTGCTAAAAATGCTTCTAAAAGGACTGAGCTACTTTTTTTGGAAAACGCTGAGTCTAATTTTTACTTTGCAAACTAAGGCTTCTGCAGGGTCTCGGAACCATGGCTACGAACGCGGGTTCTCACTTCACATGCGTCTGTGGAAGACACTGGAAAGAACTGGGCATTCCATGCAGTATTCCAAGAGAACTTCACAGGATGCTATTCTGTACCACACTGCTGTACTCTGACCGCAGGAGACCCTGGATGCTTTTTGCCCTCCGCAAGAGCCATGATGAGAGTAGCGCTCACGCGACTTGGCCTTTTTTTCTAAAAACAAAGTGTACAAACGTTCTGCTGGCTGGCTGTTTTCTGTCTAATGACATTAGTTAAATCACTTCTCGGTCCTGTCCCCAGAGGACCACAGACAGCCTCTGTGAGGCACTTGACAGAGCTCCAGTAAACGGAAGGCAACCCTGAACTCAACCCCAATGGGAGCACAGCGGAACCCCACCTACCCTGTGGGGACGAGGGGAAGAGACCACAGGGTCACCGGAGAGCCTCTCCCCTGGGAAGCAGCACAATCTCTCCGCCTGGATTTACTGGCCTCCTGCTGAGTTCACAAGCGTGCACAAACGCACACACATCAAAGACTTCATCCCCTTCTTGGAAGGCGATGTAACCTCACCCGGCAAACCGGCAAGTTATTATTGAAAAAACAACTTTACACTGCTTTCTATCTTCAACCATACATCTCCCCACTTTTCTTCTTATCATACTGGGCACAGACTGCATCTTCACCTCTATCAAGCTACTGCTTTTGAAAATATTAAATGCAATTTAACCAGAATATCTTGAAGCAAAACCTTGGTTAACTGCCATGTTTAAAAAAAAAGAAAAAAATGGGTCGGTGTCTCCGCTTTAGTAAAGTTACCAGAGCAATTTAAAGTTTTCCCCTTGGCGTCCTCACTCCCCAACCAACTCCTTACTCTTATTTACATAACCTCCCTGAGCACCCATCTCTCTCCTTCCTCTTCCCTGACACGGTTCCAACACATCCCTTGGGTCCAGCAACATTCATCTCCTCTAGGCCTCTGTGACAGAAAATCCCACGCTTGCTCAGTAACACAACCAATGTTTTACTTGGGACTGCAGCGGGCCCAGCCAAAAGACACCATTTCTTAGCCTGCTTTGCAGCCATGTGACCAGAGTATAACCAATAAGATGAAAGCAGAGTGTGGGGTTTCTGAAAAAGCTCCTTAAAATTGCTAATTCAGTGGGACCCCCTTTGGTCCCTTCCCTACACCTCCCTTCCTACTTCCTAAATGGAGAACACGCTAGCTGATGCCATCTCCAACCACGAGAAGATTCTGAGAATGGAAACCAGCAGTGACTGGTAATAGCAGAGCAGAAAGAGAGATGGAATGTGGGTCTCTGTCCAACACAAGACTTACTTTATGTGACAGACCAATCCACTTGTAGCGTGTTTAATTCACCCTTGTTTGGATTTTCTAGAATAAATAGTCAAACCTCATCCTAACTAATCCATTCTTGGAGGTCCCGTGCCCATTCCCACACCAGAAGAATGCTCTGTGAATTTAGTCGAGTGCTGCCCCCATGAAGAGTACCCACATGCCCCATCTTGGGGAAGAGAAGCTTCTCTGACCTCAAACGACATCTATCACCTATTGATCTGGCATGCTTCCCATACTTGTGATGGTTTATTCTTTTTCATTTTTTATTGTGTCTCCTGTTTCCCTGCAATGGAAGCTGCTAAAAGGCAAGAACCAAATCTCACCTTAACTTAACTTTTCACATTACCAAATAATTCTACTGAATAAACTAATAAGCAAAGGACCCTGGTGTCCCTGAAATCACAGGTAAAGAGATATTGATGGCCTCCTCATACGGAAGCACTCCACGGAACGACTTGGTAAGTTCAGACACAGTAACTTCAGGCCCGTGTTGAACCAAATGCAGCCAAAACATAAACCCTCACAGGGCTAGTTGGACGTATGCACCGAGACAAACGGCAAGTAAGTTAAAAGTGACAAGAGTAGGGAATGGGAATAAGATACTTTAAGGAGACCATGAAACCAAAATCCGTAAACAAAAGACCTGCCTAACAAACCACAGTATAATCAAAACAAACATTACATTGACCTTTTAAAAATACATAATCATCTGTTTCAAGTGCAAAAATGTCCACTGGGAAGACGGTGGAATTTTCTATAAAATCTAAGACCTGCCATCATCTTGCCAAAACTTCAGAGCATTAAGATGACCAAGGGCTCCGTGAAAGAGTATGAATTAATCCAAACAACCCATCACTATTTGTGAAAGAAGCAAAACCCATGACTTTCAAATAGGAGGTCAGTGTGCCAACTTCCCATATTATTTACTGTAGAGAATTATCCTGCAGCTAAAGTGATTTCAAAGGGAAATCCCAAAGCCACTTCAGCTCATCGGGGGAGGTTCTGAGAGCAATTTCTTGCTGCTTGGATATCCAGGCAGTACATCAATGAAGCATCATCCCATAGACCTACCAGGTACCACGAAGCCCTACCAAAGAAAATGCAACATTTTTTGAACCGTTCATGGGGAGAGCTACTGGACACCAATGGGGCCCTCGAGTCCAGAAGAACCAAGCTTTCTAGAAGACTTGTAGGGATCCTTAGCGAGGTCAATAATAGGAGTCACTGTGGAAGGACTTGAAAAAGCAGTGTATCTTTGAAACAGAAGGGCCAGAAAAGAATGCTGTGAGAAATAGGAAACAGATAAGCAAAAGGAGGAGACTGGGTGGAAAGAAGGACTTCTGCTGGTAAGTTCCAGGAGCTAGGAGGAAAGTATTGGTGGGGGGGGCTCATTGGACCACAGGCCACACATTCAACTTTGTATCCTTTCAGCACTTGATGTCATTGAGCAGAACCGACCATAATGGATATTTTATAAAGTCTTTTGAATGAATGAATGAGCAGACAATGAAAAAGCTGGCAAGACTGGGACAACAAAAATGCCCCCCCCCCACCCCCACGAAGGCATCTAATACCTGGAAGAATCAGGAAGAAATAGAGTTGGTTGGATCGGTGGGAGAGCATGGCCAAGGGCGGCACAGGCTTCCTGGAATTACTGGATGCTGCTATGAAGGCTCCCTATTCCAGGGCCTACAGCATGGGTTACTTCAGGCCCCTTGGAGACCCTGGAAAAGTCGCAACCTTCTGAGGCAACAAAGTCTACATTTAGCACAGACAAGAGAGAGCAGTATGCTAGGCAGTGTGCACTGGTGAGCAAGAGGCAGCCCATACCCAGGGATGAGCAGGATCCTCACCTGCCCCAGAGGCCTCAGAAGAAACTTAGACACCTCGTCACATTTTCCGCATGCCCCACCACCCAACATTACCCTGATTTTTAGGACCTTCCCCATCAAAACCAGACTGCACTGTCCTTCAAAGAGCATTCCTCATCCAAAATAAAAGAAGTCATATCTTCTTCCTAAAATGACCATCAATGAAATGGGTACACTAACATCACAGGAAAGGGAAATGCTCTTGACTCGGTGTTGACACCACCAAGATGAAAGAATCAGAGGCAACTGTGCATATGGGGGTGTCCTGCCACGTGAGAGATGCTACCTCATTTTCCAAACTGCCTTTGAAAAAGAATCTCATCCACCAGGATGGAGAAGCAAAACATCACGGGGGCTGGGAATTGGAAGGGAGAGCTTGTATAAACTGTCTATGCAGAGGAGAAGGGACTTTGAACTTGGGCCAGATCAGTGGAGGGGGCCTGGGACGGATCCTGGAAGCAGGAAGCCAAGAGGGCAGTGGTAGGCTCCGTGCAGATGCCACATCTCTCCATTTGCTGACAAAGACAGAGTCTGGCCCCATCTCAACAGCACAAAAAGATTCTCTATATTTACCTTTCTCTATCCTGCACCCCCAGAGTAAATTCTGGGTTTACTGGTGTTATTTTAGTTCCCTGTAACTCATTTTCATAGAATATTTTGAGGAAGAACGTAGAGATCATCTACAATAGCCTGTCTATTGAGGTGTAATCAAGCACCCGGGTTAATTTAAGCATAAGGCCCTTCAAAACTGGAGGAAGTGAAGGTGAATTCCTATTCTGCTACTTACCAGCTTTGTGACCTCCAGCGAGTTCCTTAACCATTCTGAACTTAACTCATCACCTATTTTAGAAGGAAAACAGGACCTACCTCATAGGACTGTAGTGAGGAAGTGGGATATTGCATATGAAATGTTCCAAAAGAGGTTTCCATATCATGTCCGCTACTGTTATTACACAATACAGGCTCTTCACTTTTCCTGAGTCAGAGGTTCCGTTAAAAAATCTAAAAACCAAACGAACAAAATCTTGGGATCCTCCAGGAAAATGCAACATGCATAGTCACGGGGCTTGCAGTCAATAATTTCAGGCTGTCTGCAGAGCCTCTGATATCCAAAGACCCCCAATTAAGAAACCCAGCAATTACAAATTCCTGCTTCTCTATGAGGACCAAGACAGCTACTAGAACCAGCATCAAAACTAGAACCAGGTATCCTGGCTTCTAATTCACTCCTTTCAACCAAGACAAGTTGCCCATATTAATAAGCTAAAGCTGTATTTAAAGCACTCAACCCCGGCAGCACCTGGCTGGCTCAGTCAGAAGAGCGTGCAACTCTCCATCTCGGGGTCATGGGTTCGAGCCCCATGTTGCACACAGAGAATACTAAAAGAATAAAAATAAAAAATAAAACACTCAGCCCTGGATATAATAAACATACTTTTGGACAGTGTTTCCTTGATAAACCTTCTTGCAACAACAACGTTTTTTGTTAAATTGTTAAGAAGTAAAGAAAAAGCACAGAAATAGAAACACCCAGACCTGAACCATTATAATCCAGTCTATAAAAGGGAACTGCACTTTACTTCTCCTTTACAAGTACTCAGGTTAGCACATGCTCAACTTATAGTCTTAACTGAGACTGTATTTAGGGAGTATAAAACTTATTCTCAGACTTTGAAACTCTACTGTGATGGATTCAGGCAAAAGTCCATCCACAGAGGAATCCCTAAGATGAGAAACCGGTGGGAAACTTTGCAGAGGTGGTAGCAGCCAATCCCACGTGAACCAACAGCTCACGTCCAGCATCCCCAGGAGGGGCCAACCAGCCTTCCCGACGTGAGAACACAGAAGAACTGTCTATAAAGCATTCTTGGGGGGAAACAAAAAACCAGAACGGTTTTTTGATCCAGTCTTACTTCCATTTCCATACAAGGGGATAGAAGAACATGATAAATGAAATCCAAATGAAGCCGACAGAACGTGGGGCACTCCACAGCACAAGAGCTGGGTCTCTGACAAGGAAGGGCATCAGAAAGGGGGGCGGGGGGCATAGGGTTGCTATCCATGAAAACAGCCAACTGCATGGCATAAACCATGTTTGGATCCTAATTCAATCAAATATTCTATAAATCCTCAGAGATCTCTGAATATGGATCTGGTATTAGGTGATACCAAGAAGTGTTCACTTTGGTCAGGGTGACAATGGAATTGAGGTGATGTAAAAACTGGAGATTTTTCTTATGCACACGGAAGGTAAAAATGACATGAGATCTAGGATCTGCCTCAAAAGATTGAAGCCACAAACCCTTGTTAACTATTGGAGCTGGTTGTGGGCAATGGGGGTGATAAGGATTTGCCACACTCCTCTCTCTCCATGTATGTTTGAAATTCTCCAGGATTACAAAATAAAAATAAAACTCTATCTTTCACAGTCTTTTTTAAGTCCTTACGTATCTAAGTCTTATAAGAGATAAAACATTAAGAGAGAGAGAACGGAAGCAAAACTGTCCATTCTCCCCAACTTACTCATTCATGACATGTTCCCGATGAAATCTCAGCTTTGGAAAGAACCCAAAAGGGCATCTAGTTCAGGGATTCTCAAATCTGGCTGCAAGTCAGAAACACCCATGGAGCTTATCAGAACCACCAATTGTCCCCAACCCACCTCAAACCGAATGAATGAGTATCTCCAGGGCAGAGCCACGAAATGCTCACGGCTTTGAGGTGCCCGGGTGCTGCTGGTGCAATCTCGTAAGATCCCTCTCGCACATCCCAGGCAGGCAGGTGTCCAGCGGGGAACGTGTTCCAAGCCCGCAGGGACAAGGACCACACCGGATTCTGCAATCTCAGTTATGTCAAGTTTAAAACTGTGTTCCACACTTTTAGAAGAAAAAAAATGTGACTACAACGTGCAAGCCTTCCATTCTCCTCCTTCAACGAACACATACTTCTCACCAACATTCGGCTGTACTTGGGTCACTGGGTTGTGGCCCAACCTCGTTGTGGGAGCTACCACCAAGTAAAATCCCCAGGGGAAAAAAAACAAGTTTACCCGTGCAGCCAAAGGGGCTTTCACTGGACCAAGTGTCAGGGAGAATGCCTCCCCCTTTACTCAGCCAGCCAGAGGAGAAACCCCAAATGGAGGGGCCAGCGCCAGTGCCCTGGAAGGACCTGGGAGTAACCCAAGAAAGGAGGAGAAAAGGGGGAAAACTCACACTCTGGGCTCTGTTCTCACAAAATCACAAACGATGGGAACAAACTCCCGGCTACAACACTGACTGGCATTCGATCAGAAACATGTCAATACAGGTCGGCCTGGCCAGGAAGCCAGGACTCCATGTTTCGTAAGATTAACAATCTCAGATCCTTAAAGCCATTCATTCCCTTCCATATCGGTGTTTGTGCAGAATGACAACCATCACCCCCAGAACACCAGACTCCCAGAGTGGGGGCTGGGGGTGCGCACAGGGGAGATGGCACTCCTTAACACACACACCCTGCCCAACACACCTGTCACTCGGGGGGCTGATGAATATGCCTCCCAAAACTCTCTGCCCACTTTGGAGTTGCTCTCCTTGAACTTTTTTTTTTTTTTTAAGATTTTATTTATTCATTTGAGACAGAGAGATAGATAGAGAGAGAGAGAGAGAGAGAGCATGAGCAGGGGGAGGGGCAGAGGGAGAGGGAGAAGCAGACTCTCCACTGAGCCAGGAGCCGGAGGTGGGGCTCGATCCCAGCACCCTGGGCTCATGACCTGAGTCAAAGCTATATGCTTCACCGACTGAGCGCCCCCCCAGCGCCCCTCGTTGAACATTTCTGAGTGAGCGTGAGCTCTGGCGTCGTGGCAAACGCAGAGCCAGGCAGGCAGTAACGCGCAGGACAGGGTCACGCCCAGCTGAAAGCACTGTTCGGGGGACAGTGGACAGCATTTTCCCCCAGCTTTGGGGGACCTGGACAGCATTTTCTTCACTATCTTCTAATCCTGAAGTCGCCTTCTAAGATTTTCCCCTCCTAACTACAAAGACCCACCTATACAGAAACTTTTAATAGCACAGACTCGGTTCTTTACAGAGGTGCAGCGAATTCTCTTTAAGTTCAAAGAATGATGGTAGAGCAGTCAACAGAGCCAAGTCCAGAGGTCCATCTCCTCGTGCCCCTTTGGCGAGGTGGAAGGGAGGAAGGAGAGCGGGGCATACCCGGGGACAGCAGCAGCGCCCCACCACTGTCACGCTGGACCTAGGCATCGCCTTCCCCAGCGGGCGGAGGCAAAGCTCCTGAGTGTCCACATGTCTCCAGGTGTTCCCAGGCAACCCCCTCCTCAAACCCTGCACGCCCACTCCCCATGTTGAACATAAACTCGAGGGGAATACCATTTGCAGACAAACGTGTCCAGCTGCAGCAAGGAGAACTACGGCGTCGCCACTTCTGGATTCATATTCTTCTATGCCCAAGACGAGCAGAGCTCCCTCAGGCTCAAGATTGTACTGGAAACAGGACCATGCTTCTGAAGAGAAAGGCCCCAACACGGCACAGCCAGTACCCCACACCCGAACTTCAAAAAGGGGCAAAAGCAGACTGCCGGCTACACATCGCAATGTGACTACCACGAAAAACCAGGCTGAAAAATAAAGTAATAATGCGAAAACTCTGGAGAGAACGTTTCCCAGCTTACGTTTTAACTGCAGCTACATGACTTCTCGGAACTCCAAAGTCAGACCACAGCTTTGCGTTCCGGCCCTACCGGTCAATCCTCTTTCTACAGCTCCTACAATGATATTATACAAACTATCTCACTTCAGCAGGCCAGGAAACCTGGACTAAGGCTTTACAGTCAAAATTCAATCTTTTGGAAGCTCATCTCTAAGGGGAACCTTACCCTGATTTTTCATACTCTGGGTGTTTCGAAGTCGCCATTTACGCGTACCCCTGATTTTATGAGTCACCTCGGCAATCCATGTCTTTGTTTGTCTGGTCTTGGAGTATACTGTTTGGTCACCTCCCAATGTCCATCACTGTCCAATTTATTCCAGAATCCTGGAGAGGTTGCCTCTCTCCAAGTTAATACTTAGAAAGAAAAGAAATGCCATTTTTCTCTTGTCCCAGGTGAATTTTCCTCAAGTGTATATACACATACCTCATGGTTAATGGCTGTCCTTGGAATATGGACCTGTGTTTGTACTATAAACCCAAAGTGACCCATGCACAATGAGGGATGATCCTAAGAACCAATCAAGTGTACAAACCACTGTTTTGTGATCATGTTCAGATACCACAGTGGGAAACTCTCAATCTGGCAAGAACAGCAAAAACACTTTCCAACGAATATGTTTAAGGCAAAAGAAGTTCTTTGCAACCAAATGAATGAAATAAAATTACTCATTTATAACTGCCACTTCGGTGTGGTGAACATACATCCCTCAACACTTTTTTTTTTTTTTTTATGGGGAGAAATGACACATTTTAAAAAAGAAAAATGTGAGTTCCAGACCCAGAGGGCTTACCTGACTCCTCTCCTTGTCCACTTTCTTAAAACACTTATTCAAAGACAAATTATGTCTCACTGAGTTTTTCCACCCAGTAGGTGCGTTTGCAAAATACGGAAAATGTTCCAAGATCCAGTTGTAGATATCCTTTACTGGCAGGCGCTTGGTTGGAGAGTCCTCAATGGCCATAAATATGAGGCAGCTAAAGGAGTAGGGGGGTTTGCAGTTGGGGTTCTGCCTGGCATCGTAGGGCATGTCAGAGTGGGCAGGGGATGGAGGGGTGTCATCGTCCAGGTCCTGGACAGGGCTGACACTCCTGAGGACTGACTCCCCGAAGCTCTTCAGCAAGTTCTTGCTCTCGTGAAGCCAGTTCAGATTGGTCAGCTCTTCATCTTCCATGGCCCCCTCTTCTAATCGGATGTCAGGCAAAGAGAAGTCAAGGTCATCGTCCTCCTGCAGGGCCTTGGAGAAACCACTGTCCCGGTAACACTGACTCAGCCCACTGGAGACACTAATTCCTGAGCTTTCTGGCTTCTTACTGGGAGGCATGACTGGACCCATTTATGTGAAGGCTCCTGGTAAACACATTACAAAGAAAAGATGAGTTGGGGAAACCCAAAACAGAGAGGCAGCCATGCCCTCCCAATTCTTTTCAGACCACCTCCCACCCCTGCCGCCTCTATGGACCCCCTGGCCCCACGGGAACACCATCTCATGGCTCCCACGCTGGGTAACACAGACCCACCACTCTACCACACAGAGATGCACTACTGAGTAAAAGCAGTCCACCATGCGCGTAGCCTGGTGACTTGGTCACCTCTTAAATACACTGAGACTGGAGCTATTTACAGTACCTTTAATATGCATATGCATCATGGAAAGAATGGGAAATCTACAAAGCTTTCTTCCCAGATTTACATGATCATTATATTATCACCGTGCCCCACTGTCAGTTATTTTCTTGGTGCCTCGATTTCTTCTCAAAATATGAACGTATACACAGGTAAAATTCTTTCAAGCCTCACAGCAAACACTACAAAGTAAATGCAATGCACCACTCCTGTCACTTGGGGTTACAGGCCTCACGGTTTATCCTTCCCTCCCCACCCCCCAAAATACCTGTAAGTTTAAGGCCAGGTGTTTCAGACTAAGTTCAGCTGTCTCCACATGAAAACCATGACAACTGCCCCAGAATTAACACTCTGGCCACAGCGTGCTTTGATTGGTAGTGTTTTATATTTGACTGTATCTTTCCTCCACAAGCAATGGCCCCAAACTCTGCAACTTTAATCACAGCTGGCAAGTCTAAAGACTGGTAAACAAGGAAGTCTGTGGGTTGGAACTGGAGGAAAAAGTATATTCAATTATTGGGACACTACACCCCAAATGAAAAAGCTAGTAACTTTGGGCACCGCACAAATCAATGGGAATGTGAAGACGAGCCATTAACTGAAATTAGAATTGGTGAAAAAAGCCACAAGAGCAACTGGCAGCTTCCACACTGGAAGGCAAATGCAACAAAAATTGCTACAGAATTCTATTCTGCACCCCCCCATGCCACCCCCATTTTTATCAATGACCTAGAACAGGGAGTACAACTTCTGATGGGAAAAGAAAATGAGGACGTGGCAAGTCCACAAACAGAATGACCCCGATAGATACAAAGCATATTCAACCTCGAGTACTCAATGTAAGATATAAAGAACAGTAAAGATAATGAAAGAGGTCTCCCACTGTCCGCTTGTAGCGCTCACACAATGTGCTTGGTTTAAGAAGCATGTCTGTTTTATTTTTTCCCCCTGAGTAAGAAGATCAAGCCATCTATCTAGAAAAAAAGAATGAACACAAAAGCAGACATGATCATTCTAAGGCTCCAATGCCCATTGACAGTGTGCTGAAAGTAACTGCCACTTCAGCTGGGGAAGCTCTTGAATGGGATTCTAGAAAGTATAATGTGAGACACCCAACGGCCAGCCCAGGGTGCCTGAAAACTGCAGCACCCTCCCTCTATCAAAAGGTAGACAGACAGAACCTGCTGGCAGAAGGCGGGAGGAAAGCTCTCCGGAGCTGCTGAGAGATGCCCAGCTCCAAGGAGGAAAAACTTCCAGTTTCAGCCACAGGGACTCTTTCTTTCTGTCAAACAAGGAACCTAACCTGAGTAGTACAGGACACAATTTTAAAGAATAAGCCAGTATCTTTAGGTTTGGGGCTATGACAGAGACCAACTTGATAACGTTTTTACCTTCTTTATTAACAAATCAAAGCGAGGCTTGTCTCTCTCCAAGTTTCCCCAGATCCCATCACAAAACCCTAGGTTTCTGACAACCAGGAATATCCACACAGTAGCGTACAACACAGAACATATACTCCAGCCACTGAAGTCAACTTCAGCTCCAGATGAAAGTTTTATGTCTCCTGAGCTTCCAAACAGGAAAATTGTATCATGGCTGACAGTAAAGTAATTTAATTGCACTGTTGCTATGACAACATGCTGCTCTTTCTTTTCAATTTGCTTATTTGTCAGTAGCTTCCCAAAGGAACTAACACACTATACTCCATGTTTTCTTTTGTTTTAAACAAACATTGTCAGCAGTATGGTTTTATTAGAAAAAATGGCACTGTCGAGAAAAGAGGGTGACGGGGGTCTGCTACCCTTGAATCATCTGTCTGCTTTGTGTTTCTGTCCCCCCCATGCACTCCAACTGCTAACTGCAACCCTATAAATCCAGCATTTTCATAGCAACGGTATCAAGAGCTGCTGATCACTACAGTTCCATTTAAAAAAAAACAGTTCCCAGAAACCACAGCTGAGGAGTTTTCCATTATTATACTCTAACTACATAATTTGCCAAATCTTTTTTTCCTCCTATTTCAGAGGGGAAAAAAGAGAGAGAGAGCGAGAATCCGGATCATGTGAGTCCGCAGTTAAGCAAACATTTTTAATCTGCTGCCAATAAGGTTGCTCCACCAGATACGCAAATAGTTATTCACTAGTGACCTCCTTACAACTTTTCGGTTTGCTATTGGTTACATTCCACACACACACACACACACACACACACACACACACACACACCCTCTTTTTGTTTTTATATGACTTGCTGTGTTTTGTTATCTTATTTGCTTTTCAACGGAGAAAATGCAGCAGGAAAGCGAGTTTCTTGCCCACTATCAGAAGGTTTCCAAATAACTGACACATTACTGACCCAGCTTCAAACAGATGTTCGAAGTGAACTTTAAAAAGTTAAGAAATCCTCTCCAAGCCGAGCAGGGCAGTCGCGAGTTTGGAGGGGCCGGGCAACCCCCCTTCGCGCGCGCTCGCGCGCGCGCGCACGCGCTCCACTCCCGTCTACTGTACTTGTCAAAAACATTTCAAGGGGACCTGCGGGAGCGGCGATTGGCTGCGTCCCGCGTCAATCAGCAGCGTTGCCAGGCAACGAGGAAACTGCTCTGCTCCCCGTATACTGGGCAATTGGGAGCTCGCATACCTTCACTGCCGGTCAGATGTCATAAACCTTTTATTGGCCGCACCGCGGCGAGCCTTAAAAACACATCAATAAAAGCCCGCCGTCCCCCCAACTTCTCCAGGGCCCAAGGAGGGTTTCCTAGAGAGCTGGGGTGAGGAGAGGTCGGGCCTCGGGGAGTCTCTGGAGACGCTCACCGCCGGTGCCAAGCCTACACAGTTTGGGGGGAGGGGGCATCTTTGTTAGGAGCCTGTTTCTCATCTTGGGGTCTCCCCTAGATCCGCACCCCCTCCCCCGGCCCGGAACGGCGGGGATCCTGTCCTCCGCGGACAATACCAACTCTGCTCCTTTCGGGCTTCTTTCGGAAATCGAGGCACCGGGAAACAGCCCGCACGTCGGGGCAGGAAACTCTTCGGACCGGGCAACTTCCCCGCTCGGGGGCTGCCGTCTCCCCGCCCGGCCGGGCCCCCCACCCTGAGCCCTCCCCCCAAGGAACTGCGGAGTCCCTCGTCTGCCGAGAGCAGTGAGGTCGCCTCCAGGACGGCCTCGGACGAGCGCCCCCGCCCCGAGTCACCCCAACCCCACCGGGGCGCCGGCGGGAGCGGGGAGCAAACTCACCTGGCCGGAGCGGGGCGCGGGGGCGCGGGGGCGCCGCAGCCCTTCAGCGGGAGCCGACAAAGTTTCGCGGGCGCCCAGCGGGCATCGCTTGGTGGCCCGGCTAAGGACGCGCGGGCGCGGCGCGGCGAGCCCGGGGCGGCGGGCGGCGGGGGGCGGCCGCGGGCGCGGACGGCAGGGGCGCGGGGGTCGCGGCGCGGCATGGGACCTGCGGCGTCCGCCGGGCGCGCCGCGCGTCCTCCCGCCGGCCCCGCCGCTCTCCCCGCCCCGTCCCGCCTCCCGCTCGCCTCCGCCGCGGCGCGTCGGGCCGGGGCGCGCCGAGCGGCGAGAAATTGTTTCCACTGCAAACAAAAAAAGGCGACACATGACCAGGCAGGAGGAGGGGAAGCGCGGGGAGGGAGGGGCGCGGAGGGGAGGGACGGAGCGGAGGGGGCGGAGGGAGCCGGAGAGAGGGAAAACGTGGGCCGGGTCGCTGGCGGCCCGGGGTGCGAACCCACCGGGGCGGCCCCAGCCCGCGCCCCACCTCGCCGCGATCGACCCCGCGCGCCGTGCCCGGGCGCCCCCCGGGGGGAGGGGGAGCGCAGCCGGGGCCCAGGCCGGCCTGGGCCGCGCTGAGTCGCCTCTAGCCGCGGGGCGGGGGTGACCCGCGCGGGCCCCCGCGACCCGGGGCGGCCGCGACCGTGGGCGGCGGGGCCGGCTGGCGGGCGGGCGGCGTGCGGCCTGCCCCTTCCCCAGGCTCCGACCACGCGGGCGGGCCGGCGCTGTGCCGCTGGCAACGTGTCGCCAGAACGCTCTTACCCCATCCGCATGCCTTACAAGGCTCGAAAGTAAAAATAAAAAGAATTACGATGCGGGCGAGGCTTGCGAGGGGGAGAAGAGATTCCACTTCTCCCCAACTACGGCGTCCTGGCGGGGCTCCCAGGGCAGTCCCCAGCCCTCCTCCTGCGCCCACCCCGAGCCCCGGGAGGAAAGGCACAAAGGCACCGCAGCCTCCCGCCCCGCTGGCCGCTCCCCCTGTCGTCTGCCGGCGCGTGTCTGCGGAGGGACGGAGGGTGGCCATTACAGGCAACCGAGCGAGGGGCCCGTCCTAGAGGCCACGCCGGTAGGGCCTCTCCAGGGGGAAGGCTCAGCGCCGCGACCGACTTAGAAACCTCGAGCGAAAACCGGCCTTATCTCCTTCACATTTTGAGTTCTCGAGAACCCGACAGACAATTCGCAGGGCCACCCAGCGACCGGCGGCGTAGCCACCACTCCAAGTCTTTAGGCTCCTCCAAAGAAGGGCCACCCACTGCTAAAGCCACACCAACCAGCTGCCTTTGGAGAGGATGAAAGGAGAGTCCAACAGGACACCCTGGTGGTGACACAAATAAAAATATGATTGCACACCACTCGCACGTAGCCAAATCAGTAGGTTCCTCCACAGAAGAAAAGCCCAGGTGACAACTCCCATCACCCCCACCTGAACCCACCTGAGCCGGTGGACCGGCCATTTTGCGTTGTCTTAAAACTGCACAAAAACCTGTGAGAAGGCCCAGAGTGATCTCCCTCAGAAAGCCCTCTAGTTTGCAGTACCTTTTAACCTAGCCAAAAGGGGAGAAAAATCCCACAGGGCTTCTGAAAAAAAAATTTTTTTCCAAAAAATAAAGAAACCCCAATCTATCTGGGAGTCATTCCTTTTAACAAAGCTTCAAAGCGGTGGGTGGCAAGTCTTCAGCAAGAACACTCACCACAGGCCTTATTACTTACCAGTGGTATGGCAAATCCCACCCAGAAGATGACTCCAAAGTGGAGGCCCAGGGGCGGGTGGAGGTCATCCAGCCCCACCCCCTTTTAAAAATGAGCACTTGATGTGACCTACCCAAACTCACTAAGCAAAAGGTGTAAGCTGAGACAGCTCTGAAGCCTCATGCCAGAGATTCTAAGAATCAGAAATGGTGACAAAGGGGAGTTTGGACATCAGTCAAGCGTAGGTGGCACCCTCCTTCGGCATACCTGTTGAGGGGGGCTGAATCTCCCATCAGAGGAACCAAGGCCAGAGACCTCTGTCCAAGCCCCTTTGTCCACGGAGAGGAAGAAATACTCCCCTGCTGTCCTCCCTTTCCATCACCAGCTCCCAACCCTCCCCATGGCCAACCATACTCACACCATGGCTAGAAATCTTTTTACGGTAAGAGAAGCGGCATGTTAATTTTCGCTTCAGTCCTTTCTTAGTCCTCAGAGTTCAAGCACACAGAATATGTCATTCTTAAAATTCTCCGTGCAAGCTGTTCAGCCTCCAGTGTCCGAACCAACCATGTAGGTGAACAACCCCTTTAAAAAACAGGCAAGCCTTGGGCCAGGAGAAGCCCTAAGTAGAGGGTGGAGTATGGTTAAGTAAGCTGTCTTTTATTAGCCTGCCTCTCTTTCCTTCTGCGTGTTTGCAGTTTCTTTCCTTCTCAAACATACAGACCTTCCTCTATTTACGACGGGGTTACATCCCAGTAAGCCCATCATCCTAAGTTGAAAATATCAGTGAGTCAAAAATGCATTTCATACACGCAACCCACCGCCCATCCCAGCTCAGCCTAGCTAACCTCTACCGTGCACAGAACACTTACCGCAGCCTACAACTGGGCAGTCACCGAACACACATGTTGAATATCTCGTGTAACTTACTGACTACTGTCCTGCGAGTGAGAAACAGCACATTTTGTTCTGTGGGTTGTGTGGGTGCAGAACGGCTGTAGGTGTATCGGTTGTTTACCCTGTGATGGCAGGGCTGACAGGGTGCTGAGGCCTAGCCAGCCTCCCCAGCGGGCATCGGACATAGATCACTAGCTCAGGAAAAGATCCAAATTCCGAATCTGAAGTCTGGTGTCTACCTAATGTGTACAGCTTTTCACACGGTCATAAAGTCAAAAAATCGTATGTCAAGCTATCCTGAATCAGGGACCATCTGCGTTCCTTAATTCCTCTCTCCCACTTGTCGTGGGCGATGCGGCAAGGGACATCAGTCTGAGGAGGAAGTGGTGGGCCAGCCCTGCCTGATGCGGAAAGCAGAGGACACACATCTGCCTATCTGTCGGTCTCGAGAGGGGGGGTCCACATATTTGTTGAAAGCCAAAGCAAGGCTTGGTGTGGCCCCTTTCCACCTTAGAAGCCCATAGAGCCCTAGCTCTGAAAGATGCTCCCTCACAAAGGGCTGCAGGGGCCAGAGTCTTTGGAACACCACCATGTTGAATATCCTTCCTGAACTTTCAAAAGTTTCCTTGTCCCTGAGAAGTCTCCAAAAAACAAGTGGAACTGTTTAAATTATTGTTCCACAAACATGTTCGACAGCAGAATCCTACATGTGCCCTGGAACTCACTTTGGGCAACACTTATTTCCCAGCTGGGGAGCTGCCGGGACAATGCTACAGCCCCTTCCGGGCCCAGGCCGGAGGCACCTGCGTGTCAGCCATGGGAAGACCTGGACTCCCCGCCCAGCCGGTCCCCCGTCAGTGTGGAACCTCAGGTCCCTTCTGTGTGCAGAGGAGTGCTTCTCCCCTTGATGATGTCTTCCTTCTCCAACATGCTTCGCTGCCCTGCACCATGGAAGCCTCTCTCCCCAACCCTGGTGCTTTGGCCAAGAGGATTATTTATGGAATAGTTCAATGCGGAGCCTCCCAGTCCCCCTGATGCAGTAACACCTAAAGAGATGAGCAGTGAGATGATGCCACTGCAGGTGGAAGGCCTGGGGACCTTCATGTATGGGGAGGAACCCGAGGAAGGCCTGCAAAGATGGTCTCCTGGATCCTGCAAGCTGACTGCAGTGAAGAGGACTCATGAGTGGGAACCCAGGTCAGCTGGGGGCAGGCACACTGTGGGCTTCTAAGAACTGGGGTGTCATTAGGCACTTCTCCCTCCCCTTCCCTCTGAGACCACACTGTCTTTCCGACTTCCCTCTACATATCTGTTCTACTCTCCTCCCTGTCGGGCTCTCTCTCCTCACTTAAGACCCCATATGGCTGCCAGCATCAAGGCCAAACTTTTTGACTTTCGGCACCCACCACCTTCAGACTGCCTCTGTCTTCCACGCCATGGTCTGTATTCTCAGGGCAATAACCTGATTGGCTTAGCCTGACTTAGGTGACTTTTCCTTTCTGCCCACCCCCTCCAGTCAGCTGAGGCTAGGGGCATGGTACAACCATCAGGCACACCAGGACTGGGAATGCCTTTAGAAGGAGGATATCTAATAAAGATGGGTTGGTGTCTGACCTGTGGAAATGGGGAAGGCGTGTTACAGACCTGAGCTTTTCTACTAGGGATACCCAGGAAGCCAAACCTAATGGATCAGAATCTTCTAGGATGGGTCCCAGGCATGTACATTTTGAGAAGGCGCAAGAGCAGGAGTTACTGTTCCAGGTAGGAGAAATGAATGGCACCTGCGGATTTATCAGATATGACTTGATCATATTAGAAGATGCATTCGTTCCTTGAACAAGTATTTACTGAGTACCTACCAGGTACACCGTATTGTGTTAGGTGCCCAAGATAAAAGGGTTTTGTTCCTTATTGAGCATGCGTGTTAGTGGATAAGAGGGGAAACATAATATGACCAAACTCTTTAAATGCTAAGGTGAGCAGTTTATATGCACTAATTCAAAGGGCAAGAGGAACTCATTGAATATTTTTGAGTGCGGAAGTTATGCTATCAAAAATACACTTTAAAAGAATGGCTTGGAACTAGTAGATAAGTAAGTCCCGGAGACCTAATACACAGTACAGTGATTATCAACAAGAAAACTGTATTATAAACATTTAAACGAAGTGACTAGATTTTAATTGTTCTCAACACTAGAAGAAATGATAATAATGTGACACCATAGAAGGGTTAGCTAATGTGACAGTGGCAATCATATTATAATATCAAATATATATGTTGCATACCTTAAACTTACACACAGTATATGTCAAATATATCTGTTTTTTTAAAAAAGAGGAAGGATTGTGGAGGCGCCTGGGTGGCTCAGTCGGTGAAGCATCTAACTCTCGGTTTCGGCTCAGGTCATGATCTCAGGGTGGTGAGATCGAGCCCCACATGGGGCTCTGCGCTGAGCACGGAGTCTGCTTCAGATTCCTTCCTTCGCCCCCCCACCACCGTCCCCACTCATGCTGTCTCTCCCTCTAAAAAAAGAAATAATTAAAATCTTAAAAATTTAAAAAATAGACGGAATTGTTGATTTAAGATGAGTTTTGGGAGAGGAAAGGAAAAAATATGAAAAACCCAAAGAGGCAGAACTGCTGAGAAAGCAAGGCCATGATCCATATAAAAGGGAATAAAGATTGTTTTTTTAAATGTGTTTTCAAAAATTATAAAATATGCTAAAATATTAAAATAGTGATTCCCTCTGAGTGGCAGAGTTATGGGGTGATTATTTTGGCCTGCTTCTCTTTCATATGCGTCTATTATATTCCAAATTTTCTACCATGAGCACCCATTATATTACATTACAATATTCTAATGATAAGGGGGGAGGATCCCCTTAGAGCAGAGGTTCTCAGCCTTGACTCTGCACCAAAATGACCTGTAGGCTTATTGAAACTGCTGGCCCCCCATGCCCAGAGTCTGCGATTCAATAGGTTGGGGCTGTGGCTGAGAATTCACATCTCTAACAAGCTCCCAGGGATGCTGCTGCCAGTGGTTGAGGGACCACACTTTGAGACCCACTGAATTCACAGAATAGTCAGTGAGACTGGAAAAAATGAATGTCTGAAAGCCTTCGAAGGAAAAACCAAGAGGGATTGTCAAATATGAGAAAAGAAGGGAAGATTATGATCAAAGAAAACCCCTGAATCGTGGGTTGACTAAGTCTCTTTGAGATAATATATGAGAATGCTGTTGGTAATGGCAGAAAAGCTGCTCCCTTCCCTCCCTTGGGCGCAGACATAAGAAAGACCCAGCATCAGGGCTGGAAGGCCCTCCACTCTTGGAGAGTTTCAAGGTTTGCCCCAGCATCCTGGCCCTGGCCTGCCCTCCTCTCTTGCATTTTCCTCTTGCACATTCTTGATGTTTACATGACAGGTTCTGGAGGGTGTAGCCTGGGAAAAGGCTTCTTCAAATTTCTCCAGTAGGGAACAGAGCCAGGAGGCTTCTTTGAGGAGGGAAGGAGGGGATGTGTGGTAAGGGAAAGGACAGCCAAACCGGTGGAGTGAAGTTCATTAGCTCAGGTGCCCTCGCCAAACCCCAGCTTCTCAAGTCTCCTGCTGGAGGCAACATGGAAACAGAACCTGTCAGCTCCTCTTTGAGCATAAACACAAGTGTGAGTGAATCATCCAGAATCCAGATTTAGTCAATGCCTTCAGTCAACAAGTATTTATGAAGCCTCTAGCTACAATATGCCCAGGACTTCGTGGAGGGGACCGGAAAGGAACGTGGAGAAATAAAAGGGGTGGCACTCGCCCTCAAGGATCCGGGAGACTCGGGGAGCATTTATGAAGCGACTACAGATAAACACAAAGCAAAATACTGTGGCCGGAGGTGGTGTAGCCTGATGGCTAGCCTAACACCTGGGACCAGGTTCATGGTCTCACTTCACCACTTACTAGCTGGGTAAACTTAGTCAAGGTGCTTAACTTCTTTTTCTTCACCTAGTTTCCTCATCTTAAGAAAAAGTGGGTAGGGAGGGAGAATGATAGCAAGGCCCACTCCACAGGGTTCTGATGAAGAGCAAATGAATTAGTATTTGCAAAACACATATAATGGTGCCCTGGCACTTAGCACCGTTTTTGTTAAGTAAATAAAGCAGAAGGAAAATATTGACATAGTTGACCGCATAGCAATTTAAAATTTGCGTGTAGGGCCCGGGTCCTATAAATCAAGTGAAAAGATAGATTCAAAAATGAGGAAATATTTGCCATACAGAGGAAAAGGGGTTAATATTTTAAATTTAGAACCCTTACAACTCAATGAGGAAAAAAAAAAAAAGGATCGCCCTAATGAGAAAAGGGGCAAATTCACCAAAAGAGAAAGAAAAATGATGAATATACCCATGAAGAGAGGCTCCACCTCAGTAAAAAACAAAGAAATGCAAATTCAAGCAATTGTGATATCTCGTTTCATCTACCAGATCAGCACAGGCTGAAAAGGAATAACCGTACCACTGTTGGTGGGTGTGTCAGGAAGAAGGTGACTCGGTACAACTCTTCAAGGACAACTTCAGTGAACCCAGTTATGGACCTTAAATTTCCAACTTCTAGGAATTTATCCTAGGGAGGTAGTCTCACAAGACCGTTAACATGCCCCCCAGACTGCGTACCCCCGTGATCCAGTGACCCGCTAAGCTCCCCGCAGTTACCCTAGTGCCTGACACACACAGAAGACCTCATTCAGTACTTATTGGAAACATGCACTAGAATACGCAATATTGTATTTAGGAGGGGGTGCTGGGACATTGTTTAAAATCACCAAAACTCGGAAATTGCTGCAATAAGGGGCTGCAGGCATATTATTACATTCTGTGGCCCACCCTGGCCCCCTGCTCCCTTCGTTCCCTGCCATTTGGATTTTCTGGTCATTTTCGGTGAAGCCTTCCTTATTCAGAATCATTTTCACGTTCTCCTCTACTAGATGTGTGAACCAATTTGCAAACATTTCATAAAGTAAGAGTGTGGGGGGAAAATAAACACACTGGAGAAGCAAGTTAAAGTATTTTGTGATCTTTTCAGTCAGAAGGAACAAAATGATTCTTTTCTGAAAAGCCCGGTGCTCTGAGCCAACAGGAGAATTGCTAAGTTTAACACACATTGTACCTGTGTTATGGTGTCTATTGACTGGGTCACTTTCAATTGATAGGTTTTGAGTATCAGACTTTCTCTACAAATTCATACACGGGTCCAAAGACAAGGGAAAATACTCTTGAATTAAGAATTTGGTGGGGGGGAGATTTACTCTCTCTTTTCAGATTGATCTTCTATAACAATTTGTGCTTATAAAAGACCAGATATGGTTACATCTTTTTTTTTTTTTTTTTCCCAAATCTGATAGAAAAATCTGTGCCCAGCTGAGGCACTCCACGTGGCCGGAATTACTTCTGCTTCTCCTGACTTCCGAGGGATACTCTGGGCAGTCAGGAGCTTGCCCTAGAAAAGACGGCCACTCTGAGCTCCTGGACTCCATTTATCTACAGTCGATTGTCATTATTTGTGGAAGTTATGTTCTATAAAGTCTCCACAAAGAAGGAATCAGCAAACATTGAACTGTTGCTCCTAGGGGAAACACACAGTCAGGTTCCTGCGAGCTGCTGGTGAGAGCATTTTCGTTAACTGATGAATATATAACCACGTTTTACTGGGTTTCCATCTAAAGGCGCCTTATTTAATATATATTCTTGATTCCTTAACACTGAACTCGCGGCCAACAGCTCTACAACTCATGTCTGAACGAAGATTCTCTAACAAGTCTTCTGTATCTTCTCCACAAGGCAATCAGCCTTCATGTGCTCAGGAATGCTAAACACTTCACAGCACTACGATTGGGTGCCATTTTAAACAGGAAAATCACCAACAAAAATGCACAAAAAGCTAGCGTACAAAATAGACCACAGGACGGACACTTGTTTACGGTATGAGAACTGAAACTTATTTACGCCAGAGTGTTGCTTTGTTAAATGTAAGCTGGGAATGTGTGCATTAGGCAATTCAAATTTTTGGCCACTCTGCACCTGTCAACAAATGACCATAAAAGCACCACGAGTATTTATTCATTGGGGGGTTACAAATAATTTGTAGCAAGTACATGAATTTGCAAATACGGCATACATGAATAATGGCCAACTGTATTTAACAAACACTTACATATCACTTATTCGGTGCCAGACCGTATTCTAAGGCTTGGCAAATACTCATTTCAGCCTCACATTAACCATGGGAGGAGAGTACTATTATTATGCCCATATTATAAATGAGGAACCTGAGGCACAGAGAGGTTTAACCACCTGCCCCAGGTCACAAAGCTGGTAAGTGATGGGGCTGGGATTTGAACCCACGTGGTCTAGCTCCAGAGTTGGAGCCGTGTTCCAGGTGGGAACCAAGCGAAGCTTCAGATCAGTCCAGAGCATCTGAATTCTTCTTGGAGAACCCCTGGGGGTCAAGGACACGAAGGACAGCGGTGGTGGGGTTCAAGAGAGGAAAAACTGTGAGCAGCAAATAAAGAAGGAAGGAAAAAGGGATTTTTAAACTGAATGAAAAGGTACCACTTGCAAAAAGCCAAAGTTCAGCTTCTATGTCATAATCAATATGGCATGGTGTACCTTTGTAATAAAAAATAAATCAACGAGATACTGAGCATCAAACAAATTGTAAGTGCCTTGAGAGAGGCAAGGACCCTGCCTTATACTTCTCTTCTGCTCACAGCATGTGGCACAGTGGTAATCAAAAATATTGATCGCTTAACAGAAAAAAAAATGCTTCTTTTTATTGCTCTCTCAAGCTGGTATCTAATAACTACACAGATTAGTCAAAGAAAAGTAGCATCATCAACCTTTTCCTCCTCCAAAGTTCTGAAGAGCTCTTATTGTTTTCCTCTGTTCACTGAGTACACCAAGTACCACGGTCTCATGGGTTTCTGTTGCTAAGTCTGCCAAAGTCTTTACCATGCCAAGAACTAACTTCTCTCATTTTACTTTTTCAGAAGGATGTGAAAGAAGACAATCAATTCTTCTCTTGAAGATTGTCTTTTTGAAACAAAAGTAAAAACTTCAAATTCAACAACATCTCTGGGAACCATTGCATAGATTAAGGTATCACCAATATATTTCCCTGCTGTACAAAATTCCTTGTGGCGGATTAGCAACTTTTCAACTTATTATGACTGCCAAACCTGAAGTCTGTTATTCTCTATCAGACAGCGAAGTTCACCAACACTTTCTGCTTTGAAACCCCCACTCCTTCCCAAAATAGCCTCTCGTGTGCCTTTAATATTTTTGATTCAGGTGCAAGCAAAACGTGGCCATAAATTGTGAGGCACGAGTGCATGTTGAGGGCTCAGTCTCACAAGGGGTGGGGCTGGGAAGGAAGTGGCCAAATGGACTGCTGTCTTTCTGGGGGTGCACCAATAGCACCTAATTCCCCCAAGCCCGAAGACACATGACTATCACTGGCTTCAAAGATTTGGCCCCCAAACAACCAGGCATCCTTTTTAAGTTGGCATTTCTTCCAGAGAGGAATAGTGAGCATCTTTCCTACATGCCTCACACCGTGCTAGGCCAACTGTCTAACAATATGGATCCTGGAAGGGGGTGCTGCCCATGTTGGTGATGGCAGCCTTTAGTGCCTGTTGCGCATAGCCAACGTCAAAGATCCCGCCGAACAGAGGTCCAGGCCATTGGCTGAGACAGCCCGGGCAAGCTTCCATGCCCCTTGAGTGCCAGCAGAGGCTACCCGAGGACCCAGGTGGGCATGCCACACTGTCCTGGACTTCCGGAAGGAGTCCAGTCCCAGAGAGTGGACATCAGAGCTCTCCGGAGGCTGCCCAGGCCAGGTTCAAAGGGAGGGATGAACTTCATGACATCCGTTCCAAAGAAATCCCACCTGCTACTGGCATGCCCAGGCTCATCTTCCTCACATACCAGCCTCCCAGGCAAGTCTCCAAAGGCACGGTGGGCAGGCAGCTGCAACAGTTTGCTTTCCCTCAATGCTTTGGACTGGGAAAGACGTGGAGTTGAGGAAGAAGTCATGGCCAATCCCCATGATCCGGACCCCCCCCCATTGGCTGGGATACTGAAAGGTCATTTTGTCCGCCCCTTTGCAGGAAAAACATGGTTTTCTTTGGCCCTGGAAATCTGGCCTGGCAGATTTTCTGGCGTAAGTTTCTTCATCCACACGCACCCACATCATATTGACGTTCAGAACTGTCAAAATGCAAACCCGCTCTGCAATATCCTTCACCCTCTACACTCCAGTGACTTCCCCTGGCCCGAAATGCCTGCCACCATGTGAGTGTCTGGCTCAGGCGCTGCACAACGACTCCCCAGCTTGCTGCTCCTGAATAACTTGAATATCAAACCAAGCACAAAGAGAATAATATACAGCAGTTGCTAGAAAAAGCTCACTCCATCCATTTCATTCTCTGTGGCAGACGCGACTGAAAGATTTTTTTTTTTTTTAATCCATGAAAAACTTCTCATTTAAGCTGGGGGTGCAAAAGGCATCTGAAATGTGAGAGTCCCCGGACCAGCCCTGGGATAGAAAGGAAAGGTTTCAATGAAATACAAAAGCAACGCAGACCTGAAGGGGAGCAGGCTGCCCGACAACAAGGCAGCCAACTGCCAAACTGTCATTTTGTTCGGCGGCTGAACAGAAGGCTCGAGTAATGACAACCACAAAACTCATTTAAAGTCTGAAAAGGTGACTAATGAGCTCATTCATGCTGGCTATAAATTATTCACTACAACACTGATCCCACTCAAGACAAACAGTAAAGTAAACTTTAAACACAGACATCGCCAGCCTCCGAAGTCGAACGAGTTATGTCTGTGAAACTTTTCCCAATGAGAGAGCTACTCCTCTCTCCCTTGTCTATTGTCACATTCATTCTTCTGTTTACTTTTTTTACTGCCTTTAATCAAGTTTAAGCAGACACAGCTGTTACACATTTATTTCTCTGTTGAGTTTTTTTCCATTAGTTATTATGAGCAATCATGATGCTCTAAAAATAGCAGCAAATTATATTCTCTGGAAATTGAAGGCTGACCTTAAAATGAAGCCCAGGTCTTCAGAAAGAATATTCATATGCACATGTTGGGTGAGTGACAGCCCCGCACAAAGGCGAAACACAAGTGCAGAGCATTTTCCACTCTTTGAGAGGTTTTTCAATTTGCTTCCAAATTTCCTTTGGCTCTGGTGGAACGGATTGGTTGCTTCAAAACCCTACAATACAGAAACCTGCTTCCAGGGGTCACATTTGGGTGAAGATTTTCATGAACACTCACCATCTTAACAGAATCAAAGTCCTCAAAAAATAAATAAATAAATAAATAAATAAATAAATAAATATGATAAAAATTTTAAAAATAAAAAAATTTAAAAAAAGAATCAAGAAATCGAAGTTGTCATGGAGCCTTTTCATTACGGACAAACCCGGTGACAGGTTTGCCAAAAACCCACCATGTTGCTGCAGACTCCCCAGCTCAGTTTCCTGTTTAATATTAAAGAACTGCAGCTCTTCTGTTTTTCTAGACAGTGCTCTTTGCTACTCCTGTCACTCCGGAAAGCATTATGACTGTGGAGAAGGAGTCTCCTGTTTTTCAAACCTTTTTTTAATCTTAGTGGCTATTTGCAAGACAGAGGCAGAGTTAAGAGTTTCTGACCTGCCCTAATAGATCTTATAAAAATAGTCCCCAAATAAGTACTTACATTAGCTCTTGGTCAGATCGCTGAATATTCTGTATTTTTAAACTGCTTTGAATACTTTGAAAAGGAGCCACAGAAAAGCCACAGAAAACACTCATATTCAAATCCCGCCAGATGGAGGTTCTGACTAACCAAAAGTGAAAGCAGAAAGGTCTGAAGCTGAGTTGTACCCTGCGCACACCTCGAGATTACAGGAAAAAAATGAATGGTTTGGGGCCTGGGGAATCTTGCATAACGTATGAAAAATAATGCATGGAAGGCACATCGAGACGGGGCTTTAACTTCAACCCTGGACTAGGCCAAGGTCTGTCTCCATTTTAGAAAATCTTTCATATTGTTTTCACAGTTTCTTGCACATGAACTAAAGACTTGTCCAGCCATTTCTGTCATCTGAAATGCAAAGCAATTTTTCTTTTATTTTTTTTTTAAAGATTTTATTTATTTATTTGACAGAGAGAGACACAGCGAGAGAGGGAACACAAGCAGGGGGAGTGGGAGAGGGAGAAGCAGGCTTCCCGCGGAGCAGGGAGCCCGATGCGGGACTCGAACCCAGGAACCTGGGATCATGACCTGAGCCGAAGGCAGACGCTTAACGACTGAGCCACCCAGGCGCCCCGCAATTTTTCTTTTAAGTAGAGAAAGAGGAGTCCTGCAACATTTATAGCAAAGTACTTTGCCACCTACCGATGCGATCTGGTTGGTCTTCACGTGTTTGGCATGTTTTTTTATCCAGGTTTCTGTATCTACTCAGAAGCCATTCTAGAGCTCTTGCAGTGTTGCTGTTGTTGTTTGGTTTCTTTTCTTTCTTTTTTTTTTTTGAATCAAACAATGTGTAAAAACCCAATTCCGGGCGCCTGGGTGGCTCAGATGGTTAAGCGTCTGCCTTCGGCTCAGGTCATGATCCCAGGGTCCTGGGATCGAGCCCCGTATCGGGCTCCCTGCTCCTTGGGAGCCTGCTTCTCCCTCTGCTTCACTCTCTCTCTCTCTCTCTCTCTCTCTCTGTCTCTCATGAATAAATAAATAAAAAACAATCTTTAAAAAAAAAAAACCCAATTCCAACCAAAGAAATGGAAAAGCCTAAAATGGCATCCCGTTGGAGACTCGGCTGCCCTACAGCCCTCCACGAACTCAATGCCTATCCGCTCTCTGTGGAAATATTGCTTTGAAATCTAGGCACACATTGGTAACGTGTCTGCCGGACAGAGTTTGCCTCTCCCTTCATGGGTGGGAAACCTGGCTGGTCTGCAGCCACTCGCACACCACCCTACTCTCTATTTTCCCTGAGGGGGGACCAAAGGTAATATTAATTCTGCCCGGGGATGTTCAAGGCACCTGCACAGCAACAGCCCAAACACTGAACCCCGAGTACCCAATTCTTGCAATCCAAAGAATTCTAAAACATACATAATGCCAAAAGCTCTCCCGTGCTTCCTACTCGCTTGGAGCTTTGCCTGTATTATTTATTCCTTCCTTCCACTTACCTTTATGAGGGAGGCGCGGTCATCCTCTTACAGATGAGGATACTGAGCTTAAAGAAATTAAGGCATTTGCCCGTGGTGCTTGTCGAGGTGAGCTGGAAAGGCAAGAGCCCACGTGGTTGGGGACCACAGAGCCCACGCCCTGCACCGCTGCGTTCTCTAACTTCTTCATCCTCTCCATACCTGATTTCCAAGATCACAGAGATGTACCTTGCTGCTTGCAATCTACCTCCTGGGCGTCTCTGTCAGAGGTTTTTGGGGATTGTTTGATCTGGTTTTTGCATAGCATTTTGCATTACGGGCCACTAACCATGACACCCCTTCTCCCCGCAAAGGCGCAGCTCCTGAGGCTCATAGAGAACGTGGACACCATTCACAGACGGGACAAGCATATTTACAAAAGACCAAAAGACCCAGGGCAATGGTCGTACACCCGCACCATGCTCCTCTCTGAACCGTAAAGCCCGACGATTGTGAAAACAACAGCAAATAACCCACGACAGCGACTGCTCCAGAGGCCAGGCCTGAAACTCCAAGTCTATCCCCACCTCCCGTTCCGATGGGCCCTCAGAAGGAACAAGCTGCTATGAAGGTGCCCATTATGCAACTCATAGAACAATCTACTCTCTCTTCAATCCACAGTCTACCCTCCCCCAAGCCAACAAATGAACTTTTCTCCATGTGCTACAACCACTGGGATCAAGATCTGATAGTTTCACTTCTGGCTAATGCTTCCATTTCACCAGAAACCATTTTCGAACTCTGTCTTTTGCACTTTGCACACTAAGTTAGCTAGTTATTGCCTGCCAGTTTAGAAACACGACTGACCCACCACACCAGAACTATCTTCCAAAAGCTAAATTACAGAGAATTAGATCGAGGCACAGATCAACCTTTGCCAACTCTGCAAACAGATTCAAAAATCAGCAAGTCGCCATGAAAATATACTGCGCTACCAATCAGATTAACCTTTTCCCACAGATCCTGGACAGAAGGGTAAGACTCCCCTACCGAGGCAGCCCTGGGCCCCCCATGTGCTCCAGGGTCTTCACACAGCCCGGGGCACCGGAGGTGTGGAGGAGACATGTTCCCATAGCTCACAGCTATCTCTGGCACCTGCAGCATCTTCACATCTGCGGCATTCCCACATCGACTCGGGCACCAGGGCCGAGGAGTTCATTCCGTCACGAACCACCCCCATATGCTTTCTTGAGAGCTCTCCTGGTGCTACAACTGGAATCTCGTCTCAAGGCTAGCCAAAGGCTCTGGAAGAAGTGGATGAAGTAGAAAGCTGAGGCCTTTGGTTTCAGTACCGAGAAACCCTCAGCTATCCGCAGGGATCCAATCCCACTGCCATTTACAGTCCCTCTGGCTTCTGCCAACACCAGCTCCCTCTGGATCCAAATTCAATCTCTCTCAGCTTCCTTTTGATACCAGCATCATCGCAAAGCCTCCAATGGTTATGCTAAGAAGCATAAGCCCTGCCCAGACCTTCCCGGAGCTCCTGTGAATGAACAACTGAGTTGCATTTTCTACGCAAAAGATACGCTTTCTAAGTCAGAGGCTTACTAAGTCGGAGCAGGGCCATGTTCCAGGGCTCCTCCCTCACATCCTCCATGGCTCATTTTTCTAGATCAAAATCTGCAACTCGTGAGTAGGAAGAAAGTCACTAAGGCCAACTGCCCTGACTTATCATTTAATCTACACAGAGCTATTTATTTACTAATTACATTCTTGGCCTGACAGCACTGGCCAGAAAAGATTTGTTTATTCATTACAAAAACCAATTAATGTAAACAGAAAATAAAATCTTAAAGGTCACTCTTGGGAAGGATTTTACTAATGGTGTCGGACGAGCCCCTAATTAAAGGAGGCAAATAAAGCCCAAAGAAGCGACGTGATTTAGGGCCACATTGAGTCACAGAATACACACGGGTAGTTTCCTCATTCAACAGCACCCCCAAAATTCCAGTCCTGTGGCGTGAGTGGGACTGACCCTGTCATTGAAGTGGCTTTTCTGTCTTTTGCAACCAAAAGCATCCCAACAGATACCCGTGCAGAGTTAGTGGCAACTTCGATTTCCTGACTGCCGGTACACAGATGAAATTTCTGCCACAGTAGTCTTTAACATTACAAAATAGCAAACCATATTTTGACAAATTTAGTGGCTGAACTTGGTAAGAATCAAGAGATTTGGGGGAAACATAGGCAACTAAAGACTATCATTGAGCTCTTTAAAAGTATGGCTTAATGTGTAACTGTGACTATATTAATAGAGTACTTTTGATGACTGAAGTATTCATGAATGGAGATTAACTGTAGAGAATTTGTGGCTAATGGGGGAAGACCATTCTATTTTTTAACTTACTTACTTACTTATTTATTTATTTTTGAGAGCCAGAGAGCTGGGCAGGGAGGGGAACGGGACACAGAGGGAGAGAGAAAGAATCTCAAGCAGGCTCCAAGTCCAGGGCAGAGCCCGACATGGGGCTTGATCCCAGGACCCCAAGATCATGACCTGAGCCGAAATCAAGAGTCAGACATTTAACCGACTGAGCCACCCAGGTGCCCTGAGGACTGTTCTATTTATAACTTGAGACAAAACCTGACTCCCACTTCAGTCTCAGAGTTGGACCTAAAGCTGTCTCATCCCTACCTCCCGGAGGGACAATGTCCCAATTTTATATCTCCAAGTGCCCAGCTCCAAATCAGGTGCCAATGGAGGGGTGACACGGGTCTCGATGGCTAAGTTTATTGAGTAGTTACTAGATGAAGACGATGAGCTGTGTCTTATCTGCTTTATGTCATCGAATGCTCCCCAGCGACCAACGTGAGAGGTAGGCTGATCGGAGTAGACAATTAACAAATGATACAGAAGGAGTGATCGTCACGCACACCGAACTCTTGTAAGATTCTATTTGTCGTTAGTAGGAACACATTCTTTAGTAATCCTAAAACTATAAAATTAAAAAGATGAGTATCAACAGATGTAATAATCAGATAGGGTCTAATTAACATTTATGGAGAAGGAAGATTTGCCACCAGGTACTGAGGCTTAAAGCGACAGCACCCCTCGCTCACGCGGCCCCTTCAGTGGGCCCAGGAAGGACCCCAGCCACGTGTGGAATGAGCACCTTCAGTATTTAAGCTTAGTCACGGCACAGAAACACTTAAATGTCCTGAAACCCTACGGCTCAGACATGAAAAAAACCTGAGAAAGGTTCCCCGACATTTGACAATAATCCTAAAAATTTACATGACATTACCAATAACTACTTGTGAAGCAAACAAGTTTTTTTCCTAATCCATCAAGAATGGAAAACAAGCCCCGACCAACTATGCTAGAGGAATGAGTGAATTACCTTGCTGTTCTCTTGAGGGAAACTGCCATTCTAAAATCACTCTCACAGGAAGAAGGGATCAAAGAGCACACAGCCCAAAAAATGTAGGAAAAAAGAAGTCATGCAGACATGTGTGAAACAGCCGATTAATGATCATATTTGTGTTATTTTTCTGGATTTTGTGATATTTGGGATGTCAGCTTTTGAAACGTATACATATTTTTTTTACATTTTCTTTCATCATTTGAAATAAATGCTCCCTCATAAACCTGGTTTTATATTTATAATTTTACATTTTTTCTTAGAGAGGACTCCCAAATTAAATAGGCCACAGGCCACACGGGGCCTGCATCCACTCCCTGGGTGCCTACTGTGAGCTGGGTCATGGCTTTTCGCAGGCCGTCTCCTTGTGGTCGGCTGGGGGCTCTTTGAGGCAGGTGCTATTACCCCATTTTATAGATGAGGGATCTGGGCCTCAAGCAGGTTAGAAAGACCTACCAAAGGTTATCCAGCTAAGAAGTGGCAGACTGAACCCAGCAGTCTGATCCAAAGGGCCCCAAGCCAGGTGCCACCCTGCCTTGCTAGTCCTGCTTTTTGGCCTGCCCACCCCACCCCCAAGACAAGAAAGAAAGGGCTACCCTTCTGTGACATAGGCCTGCCTTCCTGGCCTCTGGCCCCGGCAGCTTCCTGGCAGGGCTGGGGAAGGAGGGGCTATCTCAAACCCATGGGGCAGACTGGGGCAGAAGGAGCCCCGTTTCAGTTCCCTGCAGAGCAGAGGGTTTAATCCTGTCAGTGGGCAACAGGGGGACTCTACAATGGGTCACCTTGGGGCCCCAACCTCTTGGTCAGTGACCAGCCGGCTCCTTTGAAGTCATTTATGGTTCAGGTGATGCTGATTAGGCAGCAGCAAGCCCAGTATGGTGACAGTGGGTCCCTGTGTCCAAACCTCGGTGAGACCTGAAGGCTGTGGGCTCGAGGCAGGGACACAAGGAGAGAAGAGGGAGCCGTCTGACCACAGAAAAGGAAGCCCCCAACTGAGTGTGAAGGCACAGCTGCAGCCTCAGCTCCCTGTCCTCCCCAACCCCGGGGGTTCCTCCTCAGGGTCCCATCCCAGCCTCCAGCCGCCTCTCCCCTCCCTCAATTCAGAACAACTGCATCTTCTGCATAATGCTTCTGGTGGATTCACTGCCTGCTGACTCAGTTTTCTGTCTGAAAAACCTGGTCCCTCCTGTGAGGCCCAGCTCCCCAACTACCTGAAGCCCTGCATCAGTCCTCCCCGAACTCAGGACAGGACCTGCTATGTTTCAGTACCACTAATCTTCTGTTCAGAATGATGACACCGGGGGCCCGGCTGGCTCAGTCAGTGGAGCGTGCAACTCCTGATCTCGGTGTCATGCATTCGAGCCCCAGGTTGGGTGTAAAGAGGTTAAAAAAAAAAAAGATGAAACTACAAGGCGGTGTGTGCTTTACCTTCTTGGGGCAGTGAGGAGCCCAGGGAACCAGTAGAATGCAAGACCTTGGACTTTACCATTAATATAGTGTTATTGGTCATTATCATCATTATTGGTGCTCACCTCTCAGGGTCTCTGCTCTGCCCTACTCCCCCCACCAGCTAGAACAGAAAGGGCCATCCTTCTGCAAGATTAGGGTAGACATACGTAAAATCCCAGGAAGAGAGACAGATACCCACTTCCCAGCCTCAGGGTGGACTGTGCTAACAAATCTAAAATACTGAAGTGTCCTCCTGAAAGGAAGGGAGGGGTGGAAGTGGGCAGAAAGGCAGAGCACTGGAGGACCCTACACATTTCTCAAACATGAGGCCTCTTCCAAGACCCACCCTGCACCCTGGCAGCGTTAACCCTGGCCTTGGGATTGGAGTCTCGGTAACAATGGGAGCTAGTTACACGGAGGTCTGTGGCCCGCTGACTTTCCCAATGCCACTCAACACTCAAATCACCCCACCTTCCCTTCCCGATTCCCAAGCTCACCAAACCCCTTCAGTAATATCTCTGTCAATTAATACACAAGCCTTCTGATTCCCTCCACCTGTCCTGTGAGCTTACCTAACGGGTGCACCCTCGGGAAACAGGTGTTGCTTCTCTGGGCTCAAGACAGTTCATGGAGGTGACATCACACAGGGGCTCTCCCCCACCTCACCCCATATGCTGGCAGCCACCATGCCCCACTGAGACACCACTAGCTTCTGAGCAAGCCAAAGAAGCAGAGTCCTACCCAGCAGAGAGCAAGTGTGAGAAATCTTTGCCGAGTAAGGGATGGCATGACGGACTGGTCAGTCCGCTCTGGGAAGGAACGGATCCATTAGAAGGAGTATTTCTGACTGTCGCAACATCCATTTAAAGGATTTGGCAACACAGACGCTAAAATTGGAACAATACAGAGAATACAGACAAAATTAGCATGGCCCCCGCGTAAAGATGAAGCATGCTGTATTTGAATGTTAACTAACTGGAATTAAAATAAGAACTAACTAACTAACTAAAAGACAAAGGCAGGCGGCCGGATGAGTATGCGCACAGTGAGGGTGCAGGGCAGTCATCGCACCTCTTAGTGCCTTCCTGTCCTCACCTGTGAAATGGGGATGTAACACTGCCGACCTTCCCCGGGCTGCCCGAGGATTAAATAAATCGGCATATGTAAAGCACCCCACAGGCATGCAGGGCACAGGCTAAATGCCCGGCAAGGGTTTACTATTGTTATGTAGAAAATAAAGAGAATTATAATAGAATAAGAGGTAAGAGTCAACTTAAAGAATGATTTGCTCACGATTTACATTAACTGCCTGAAACCAGGGTGTTTTCTCCCAAGCATAAAGATTTAAAACCTTTCCTCCTTTTCTTTCTCTGTAGTTTAAGGATCAACCGAAATTCTACACTTGGGGCAAGCACAGCAAAACGTGGAATCACGATGTTGGACACTTGAAACTCATGTAACATTGTGTGTCAACTCTACTTTAGTTCAGAAAATTTTTTTTTAAAGAAACCATTGAAATTCTTTCCTGGAATTAATTAGGATTTTCTGATATTTTCCACAACACCTTGAAGACCGTGGAAAAACTTGTGGGTTCTTGGTCCCGGATCTTATGCTGTCTCTGTTGAAAAAAAAAAAAAAAAAAAAGGCAAAGCTCTCCCCCCTCAGAAGAGCAGAACCAGAATAAACTTGCTGACCTTGATAATAAAGCACTGTTTGTTGGGGGCTGCCTTTAGTATGTGCGTGTTCTTAGGATGGAGTCATGGGGGTGAGCTGGACACACAGTTTTTAAGACTTTTTTTCCCCAAACCTACCTGTTCCTTTCAGCAGAGAGGTATCTCAGCCATTCCTAAGAACGATTCCCTACAATGCTCCTTTAGGTCCATGCAGATGGATCACTTCACTCTGCCACCAACAAAAACTGTGGGTGATGATATGACCGGGGAGTTCACTGCACCTCATTATGACTTTTCTTGGGGTCCACCTTCACATGTGAGAAATGGGACAGCCTGTGGATTATAGGTGTAAACTCTGGGCATAAGGGAATACTCAGGTTGGGTGCAGAGACTCTCAGACTGGTTAGTTCAGGGGGTTATGTGACCCCTTATGCTGAGAGTGTCCCTAGTACGTTCCCCTTGAGACCAACACCCATGTTCATGGAATGACCAGTTGTCTACTGCTCATGAGGCACACAGTGTATTGCTTGAACATCTGCAACTTCCCCATTTAGCCTAAGCAGCCAGCCTTCCGAGCCACGGACATAATTCACACATTAGCTTGGTATACAATTGTGGGGCCTGCTCAGAATTCAAACTGAAAATTTCTTACGCCTAAACCTGACTTTCCAGCCCGATGTGAGGAACAGGGAGAGGGGAACCGTCTATCGCAGGGGGTCAGCAGACTACCACCTGCTGCAGGCCAAATCCAGGCCACTGCCTGCTTTCGTAAATAAAACTGTATTTGGCACACAGCCACGCCCAGTAGGTTACGCAGTGGCCCTGGTTGCTTTCCCACTCCAGGGCCAGAGTTGAGCAGTTGCAACAGAAACCACAGAGCCTGCAGAGCCTAAAATATTTACTATCTGGCCCTTTAGAGAAAAAAAGAGAGGATGACAAAAGCCACCAGAATATTTACAGAAGTTCCTGATGGCCTATGACTCATGGTTTAAAAGGAACAGGGGCCCTAATAAGTTAGCAGGAGGAAATGAGGGTTCAAGTACTGGTTCTACCAACATGCTCGGCTTTGTGAGGTCATACAAGTATTTTCACCTCTGGGCTTCCATTTCATTCATATAATAGGATTAGTCATGGGTGGCAAGTGCAGCACAAATAATTAGCTAATACCCCCAACATATGCATTTTGAGCACACGACAAGAAGAATTACTATTTGTTTTCTGAAGGTTAAGAAGTCTTGTCTTGGTGTAGCTGTATTTTGCGGCTGGGACAGGAAGCACTCCTTGTTGGCAGTTCAGTTGGGTGCTTATGGAGCCCCTGTGATATGCAATGCACTGAGCTGGTCTAGCCCCACAGGGGCTCCAACTGCAGATAGTAAGTGATAAGGTAACCCAGGTCATCCCAGGCTGGGATAGTCAAGGAGTGTTTACTCATTTTTGTTGTTGTTGTTTACTCATTTTTTTAAAAAAAGGAAAATGTGAGTAGTGCCCTAAAGAAAGGGTAGGACTTCAGAGCAAGGAAAAGAGAAGGGAGAACTTTCTACTTGGTTCTTTCCTGCACTCAGCAGTAAAGCAAATACTCAAAGTGAGAAAGGTCAAGGGTAGATTCAGAGAACCACAGCAGAGACCGGTTCATCTGAGCAAGAGGATCCCTCATGGGAATAACTAGGAAGATGGCTGGAAAGGTAAAGTTGAAGACAGATTACGGAAGGAACCTGGGTTCAAAACCCACAAGTTTGTATCTTATTCTAGATGATGGGGAGCCACTGAGTGTTTGTTCTAAGTAAAGTAGGAGATGATAACATGAAAGTGGTATTTTAGAAACATTAATCTGGCCATGGTATATAAAATGAATCAGAAGAATCTGAACCACAGAGGAACTGAAATTGAGTCACAGGAAATAGTATCTATCATATTGATGGAAACATTGTTTCGATGGGGAAAAGAAATAATTCTTTATCCTCATTTTAACTTACAGTTTCCCATCTGTGTGTCCCTGATATCTCCTGTATGTCTCATAAATTTTTAAATACCTAAATACCTACTAAATAAGCAAAGCTGGAACCAGCAAGGAAAATATTTCAAGAAAACAACGAAGGTCAGGTCTTGATATAAGGGTTTCACTCTTCTGTGAGATGTAGTATAGATATGAGGTATAATAGTTGGCCTTTGATTTCAAATCACAAGCAGGAGGAAAGTTTATTACAGTTTTCACAAGAGAGATTATATTTTCTCTCTGCGTGTATGTGTGTGTGTCTGTGTGAAACCCCAATTTCCTCATTTATAACCCCCCAGAAAAGGCAGCTAAGAATAGCCTGCTCTGCATCCGGTTTCATCAGAAATAAGATTGTGCCCATTCTAAGTCTGCCAGCACTCTGTCACTTGCCCTCACACACAGCCCTGACTTTAGACACCTGTGTGTATGGTGACAGATAAGCCAGCCTCTTGGAGGAGGAGGCAGAACAGAGGAGATGTTAGAGACGCTGCTTAGAGCAGGTGGAGTGGGGTTGGAGTCCCGGCCTTTTCTACCCAAGGGACCTGCTCAGGTTAGCTGCTTTCTGTTGAAGGTCCCCACCTATAAAATAGGGGTGATGAGTACCCACTTCAGGGAGTGCCAGGAGCCTCAACTAGGAAAATGTCTGCAAAATGCTTTGCACACCATACCTGGCACTGGATATGGTTCAATCAATGGAATTGCGGTCATCTGTTTTCTCGGGGTGCAGTGACATTTGGCTGAGATAATGCAAGTCAACTTTTGATAGGTGAGAGGCACTTCCTTAATTTAATTACCATATGCCCAATACATAAACTCTTTTCCCCTTTGAGTCCATCACCAGATGCCTAGAGGACCAGAGCCCAGGAGACGGAAAGTGCCCAGGGACTGGGGACTCAGCAGCCTGGCTGCAGTCTTGCCTTCTAGGGAAACTCCCAGCCCAGCCCTGCAGCACAATCCCCCAGTGTCCTCAGAAGAGACAAGAGCTTGGGATCTGGGAACCTCAAGCTGGAGGCTTCAGGGACCTCTCCCTCCAGGCTGTTCACGAGCTTCTCTGACTCACTCAAGAGCTCACCATGAGTTTAAGGAAGAGTTGGATCTAGAACCCAGGTCTGTTCACTTCTTTTTCTCTATCTTCAAAGTCATATTAAAAAAAAATTATAGGGGCACCTGGGTGGCTGAGTCATTAAGCGTCTGTCTTCGGCTCAGGTCGTAATCCCAGGGTCCTGGGATCGAGCCCCGCATCCAGCTCCCCGCTCCACAGGAAGCCTGCTTCACCCTCTCCCACTCCCCCTGCTTGTGTTCCTGCTCTCGCTGTGTCTCTCTCTGTCAAATAAATAAAATAAAATCTTTAAAAAAATTATAAAAATCATAATGATCACTGTGGAAAACTTGGAAACTAGAGAAGAATTAAAAGGGGGAAAAAATGCATGGATATAAGCCCATTGCCCAAAGCCTCTATACCTCTGTTAATTCAGACTGCCTTCCAGGTTTTTCTAGTCATACAACAAAAGTGAGAGCACACTGTAAATACATTTTGGTCCTTTTTTTCCCTTTTCCACTTCACAGTGTATGAAATCTGTTTCTGCAACAAAATTTTGAACTTCAGGTGGGCTGAAACCGTTATCAGCCTTGACATTGCCCCTTCTGTGTGCCTGGCACATAGTAGGAGCTTAATAAACAATGTGGAATGTGTGGATGCCAGCATGGCCTTATGTGGAATAACCAATGACTTGGCCACCCTCATTCTGCTGGAAACTCAGGTCATCTCCAGTGTTCTGCTACCGTGAACAACGTTGGATGCACAGCCTCGTTCATGCATGGTGTATGTCCCTACGGTAAATTCCTAAACGTGCAATCGCTGGGTCAGAGTACTCACACTGTAAAGCCTTGGATCCCTGCTGCCAAATGGCTCTCCAGAAAGGTAATGCTAATTTATATCCTCCACCGGTGATTTAGGAGATGGAAAAGCGTGAGCTTTCTCCATGGAGTCAGTACGTGAGTTAGGGGAAATTGTAGAATCCCTCAGGAGGTGTTTGAATGAGGAATTAAGGGCTGGACTTGAAGCTTATTTGATATTTAGCAACCCCACACAGTATGGAGTATCTTCTTGAACTTTGATCAGTATCCCTCTGACCTCTCTGCTGAAAAATACAGTGTGGTACCAAATACTAGAGAACTATCAACCCCTGCCATTTCTATCTCCCAAACTAGGAAACATCCTCCATTCCCCAGGACACAGCATAAAACCCAATCTTTCCATATAAACAGTGACCCACACCAAATCTGTGTCTCTGGCACCAAGTCTGTTTTGCTCGACCTGTTGTCTATAAATATCTGCAGTTAAAAGTAAACTGTGGTTTACTTTTAAGTCATAGTGGTTTCCAAATTTCTTTTTTTCATACGCGCATACATTAAAGATACACTGTTAACCTCAAAAACACACTTTTAATATTTGTTTCTTAGAAAACGGTTTGTTCTTCCTAATATAAGTCAGCAAGATAAATTCCAAATGAGTACATCTATCAGAATATTTTAATTGATTACTCCCCCCGCCCCCCCCCCCGCCCCCCGGAGGTCAAGGAGGTCATTTGCGAAAATGAAAACAGCCGTGTAGATCCTGATCCAGGAAGGCCCAAGTTCTCACCACACGTGGCCAGCGTTCACTTGGAATTAGCAGGAGCCAGCATCTCCGTGATGAAGAGGCTCCAACACCAAAGCACACTCTCCCTCCTTGCAGCCCTCTGTGCTGTATCCCAGGACACATAAGAAACTCTGGATTCAGGACGCCCAGGTGGCTCAGTCGGTTAAGCATCTGCCTTTGGCTTGGGTCATGATCTCAAGGTCCTTGAATCAAGCCCTGTGTCAGGTTCCCCACTCAGTGGGAAGTCGGCTCGTTCTTCCTCCACCCCTCCCGTGCGTGTGCACGCATGCGCGCGCACCCGCGACCGCGCCTACCTCTCTCTCTCGAATAAATAAATAAAATCCTAAAACCAAACAAACTCTGGATTCAAATCCCACCTCTGTCCCAGAATTACTGTGTCAAAATTACCTTCTGTGTCTTTGTTTCTCCATCTTCAAAATGGGTTTTTTTCTGCATCTCTCCTGTGTTTCACAAGAACATTACAAAGAACTGAAGCATAAAAATCTTTCCTGTGTTCTGAGAGGCAAAGCACCTCTCCAAATTCAGTGTACTTCTATGTCATGGCTTCTGTTTTCTTAACAATCGGACACAGCACTTCCATCCGAAATCTTCCCCACACCTGATGGCAATGTTATCAGGATGGCTCCTAACCTTTTGAATCATCTGCGATTTTTTAAAAAAATCCATATGGCTCTTCACCACCCATTAATATTAAGCTACTCTTTGCCGTGTATCCTTTTTTATAAACACACAAACATATACACCTAAAATACAGAAGTCCCAACACTTTTCTTTGACTCAAAATAAACCACAGGCCTCCAGTACTCAACAGATAAAAATCTCAAAGCTCATGTTCACATTTATCCATGAAAGAAATGTAATAGTTCAACATGTCACACAGCAAGTCAATCAGAGTACTGAGAAATAAACACAGAAGTTCTCAAGTCCATATTTCCAGTTTCCTTGTGATATGAACAAGACAGAATTTATTTGAGAAGAAAATGCCAAGGTGACATTTGGAATTACATGTTTGTGGGGGCAGGAGGCCAACTTATAGGACCTTTTGCATTCTCTTTTGGAGCTGTGGCTTCGCCAGATCTACAACCCCATATGCATACGAGGTTCAGCCAATTCACCATGGGGATTTGATAGCTTTGCCCAGGGACTTCTGCCTCCTTCGGCAACTATTAGGGAGCTTACCATCAGGAGGCCTCTTGGAAGATGGGATCATGGGGAGAGCCAGAAAGCCAGCCCTATAAAGAAATCCAGTTGGCCTCAAAGTCAGATTTCTTGAGTTAAGTGGGACTGACTATGGGGTAAGGGGCTAGAGGTGAGGGGTCCAGCAAGAAGACAGAGCAGAGGACTAATACGAGGGTACCATTGCCACTAGAGGCACACTGGCCATATCCCTGGTTTTTCAGCCACTGATAGTGCCACCTTGATAGCAGGATCTGCTTGTTGCCTGGCGGCAGAGCCACAGACCAGGTCTACTCCATTTTCTGCCCTGTACAGCCAACTGCTCTGGACCCAAGCTGGGCAGAGGAGCCCTCCTGCAGCTCCTGACACTCCCCACTAGTGCATTATTGAGCCAGGGGCTGGCAGGAGAGGAGTGAGCACTCCCACGTCTGAGAGCTCCTGGACAGGCCCAGCTCTAGCCCATTTCATGGCATCCTCACAGTCTCCCAACCTCCACAGAAATGTTTCTAGACCAGGACTTAATGAAATGCATTCTGTGGGATGCATTATTTTACTGAGCTCCTGACATCACAGCTTCATGGAGGAGCAGGCCAGGCTGAGAGCATTATGAGTAATGATGCCTTTAGCATCTGCCCACTGAGGTGCAGATCTGTAAAGGTCTCCTGTGACCCCCAGCTGCCATCTACACCTTCTCTCCCTGGTGCCTTAGAGTCCTTCCCCCCACCGGCAGGATTCCCTTCTCTCATCCTCTTTCCTCCTCCTCCTCCTGGGTTAACACCCCGGGCTGAAGCTTCATCTATACCCTGGAGCCCAACCCAACCCACCATAGGTCAGCCTTAAAACCCCGTCCCCTTGGATGAACCCTGGAAGCACTCTGGACTTCAGTATCTTTTTCTGACAGCGAGGAGCAGGAAGAGCTCTTCTCCAAAGTTCTTTCCAGCTAAGAAAATGAATATTCTATATTTTATCTGCTTAAAACTTTGTGCCCTGTGCCTTTGACAGAAATAACTTTCCAGGCTTGCCTGTTAAAGGAATCTGGAACATGCAGCATGCCAGAAAAGTCCCCCAGGGCTAGCCTTTCCTTCCTTGGTATCTATGGGACTTTGCATGGCCTGGAGGCAACACTTTTAAGGAGGGATGTCTCAGTTTTCCAGTTTGCAATCGGGTAGACTGGATGAGTCCTAGGGTCTCTTTCCAGAATGAGGAGCCCATGATTTTGCCAGTAGAAAACTCAGGCTGACCAGCAAAGACCAAGACAGCAGGAGAGAAAAGCCACTGTTGACTGAATACCCCAAAAGAGATACAAACTTTACAAAGGGTGGCTCTCATGTTGCCGCCAATGCCAGGATGTTGATGTCATCCACAGAAATGCAGGGTGAGTCAGCCAGTTCTCTCCCATCAACCCAACCCCGGGAGGCATCCTATGGCAATCGGTTGTTGTCAGGTAAGGCAAAGACCGTCTGGTAATGTGATGTTCTGAATATCCCGTCTGGTTGTCAGGAAATGTAATTCCTCAGATCAGGACACTAACCCTAAAAATGACCACTAGCCACCTGTGGTCACTGTCCTGTCCCTTGGCCAACAATTCTGGAAATGGAGCTTCTGGGCCATGTTATAATTTAACAAGGCTTTCCTTGAGCTGGACTTTGGATTGGTATCTTTTCAGTTCATTGTGCTACCTGTCAGTAATGTGTCACCATGCAGATGTCAGCCTGAGAACAGACCAGGATGTATGGGATGCTACCGTGTCTTTGTGTTCATTCTGGAGAATTACTATAGCTTGAGGATGACAGTCCCCCAAGTAAAATCTTCATCACCCCTGCCTGCCTTAACACTTCAGATTCACTTTTTTATTTTATTTTCACTACCCATTTGAAAAATCGTGAAGCCTTGTGTGTGTATATCATACATTTTAAATTAAAAGACCTTTTAAAAAACAGAAAATAGGGGCGCCTGGGTGGCTCAGTCCTTAAGCGCCTGCCTTCGCCTCAGGTCGTAATCCTAGGGTCCTGGGATCGAGCCTCACATCGGGCTCCCTGCTCCTTGGGGAGCCTGCTTCTCCCCTCCCACTCCCCCTGCTTGTGTTCCCTCTCTGTCTCTCTCTGTCAAATAAATAAATTAATTAATTAATTAAATAAATAAAAACAGAAACTGTCGTCACTCCGGTAATGGGTGGTTGGGGGCTGCAGGGTTTCTGAAATCATTCGGATTCCAGAGGACACTATTACCCCACCTCCTGCCTTGTCTAACTATCTCAGCACTCTGAATCCACTTGATAAAAAAGAGAGGATTGTTTTGATGGAGTGATTTCAGAGAGTAAGGAACCACACCTTAAAAGTCCCTACCTGAAGCTCATTCCTTACCTACTGTTGCCTCGTTATCTAAAATCAGTTGCCCTACATTCATACTAGTGTGTGAATGACTAATACCAAGGTCATTCCCTAAACAGACTGGAGAGAAGCAGGGATCCGTGTGTCCCTCAAAGAGTTATAAAGGTGTGTTATCAGGGTGTGTCCTAAGGGGCTGGGAGGGAGAAAGGCAGAAAGAACAGACTGGGAGCACCCAGAACTAGGGTCATTGCACTATTTTTTTCTAGAGATGATCTTCTTTCTTCTTAATTTGACTTTAAAAAGAAGGGCATCCCATAACAGTGACCTTCCAAGGAAGGATAATTTATCCACCCTTGGCTTAACTGGTGCTTGAGCGGAGCCACTGTGGAAAGGCTCCTTGGCCAAACCCATCTCCACCCCCCCAGCATTCCTGGGGGAGGGCAGAATGAGCACAGCTGAGACCATCAGCGCCATCACGGAAGCAGCACTAATACGGACACAGGAGGTGCCGGCTCACTCTCCCCCGCCAGGTGTCCAGGCTGGCGAGGCCATCTGGGTTAGGAAATGTGTCCTCTAAAGCCTGCTGGGGGAAGCCCGTTTTGAGGGGGAGCTTAGCTTAAAAAATCAGCCAGCTTCAAGAAGTCTCTTCAGCCCTGGTCCCCACCAAGGTGAGGGGCCTTGGAAATGGGCTATTTCCCTGTATGAATAGCCCTGAGAAAACCAGTGCCTCCACCTCCAACAGCCCGTGGGCCAGGGGCCAGTGAACAAGCCAGCTCCAGCAGGAAACACAGGAAAACAGATTGGGAAGAAACTAGATTTTAGCTTCAGGTTTCCAAAAACCTAAAGGTATAAGGCAAAAATGAAACCCTTTTAAGAAATGCCTATCTAGGGGGCGCCTGAGTGGCTCAGTCATTAAGCGTCTACCTTCGGCTCATGGGTCATGATCCTGGGGTCCTAGGATCAAACCCCGCATCGGGCTCCCTGCTCGGCTGGAAGCCTGCTTCCCCCTCTCCCACTCCCCCTGCTTGTGTTCCCGCTCTCGCTGTCTCTCTCTCTCTCTGTCAAGTAAATAAATAAAATCTTTAAAAAAAAAAAAAGGCCTAAAATGTAACCCTTTAAACTCTTTGTACTCTGATGAAAGAGATAACAAATATGAAAAATGAACTTAAATTGTACCAAATGGGAACACTGTCTCTTTAAAAATACTTAGTTCCAAAATTTAAAAGCTCCGTGAAAACCCAGTGTGGATGACGACGTAAAGAAAGAGGTACTCCGGTTCAATGTTGATGGGAGTGTCAGTGAAGTCCTATCATTTGGGGAGAGATATTTAGCAATACTTACTAAAATTAAAATGCACATTGGCTTTGACTTAGCAGTTCTCCTTGCAGGGATGTGTTGTCCGGAAATGCACAACTGTGCAAAAATATGCATGTGCAAGAATTATTTCATCTGCAATAGAGGAAAACTGGAAAGAACTCCATGTCCGTCAAAAAGGGATCAATTAGTAAATCCTGGTTCATTCATAGAACAGACACTCGCAGCTTGTAAAAGAAACAGGTAAACTGAGGTGTTTATGGGAATAGATGCTCAGAGAACAGCACGTTGCAAACTGAAGAGCAAGCCTATTTTTTGTACGGTAGTATTCGATATGTTAATATACGCACAAAGAAAATCTTTGATGGGTGGATCACTAGGGACTTTAAACTTCCCATGACAAGCACATCTAAATTTGCCAGGATTTTAATGTTTTTATTTTTTAACACTAAACAATAACATAGAATCAGAATTTAAAAAGTGAATTCCTCCATCTCTTCACATTATTTAATTATCTACGACACCATCTTTGTCCCTCATCTTGTGCTAGAGTGGGACTAAGGATTGTGCTTCTTATAGGTTCTAGAGAATAGGGGCTATGGGCTATGTATATTTCATCTCTGCAATTCCAGGATCAATAGTTCAGAATTCCAACTCTTCCAACACCTTCACACTAAAACTACTTTGTACTTAAGAAGCGGCCAGTGTGATGGACTGAATGTGGGATGATGAGTTGGGACTGTCGGCTTGCACAAATTTTTTTCCATGTTCCGGTTTTGTCATCAGTGAGATTAAGGGCTTGAAGGGAATCCTCTCTGATACTCTCTCCTGGACCTTGACCCCTCCCTGACCAGAGCCTCCACGAAAGGGGTACTCAATGGGCATTTGTTGAAATACTGAACAGAGCCAGGACCTTAAATCAGGACACCGTGGGAAAAGGAAAAACTGAGAAAACTCTTACTGGCATTATCTGGAGTTAGTGTAGAGTCAGCCAAGGGGAGAGAGCAAAAGGGTTTCGGTGTAGTGGGAAAAACAAGCACATTTTTGAAGTTCTCAACTGGAGAACTGAATGTTTGGGAATACATAGGGATGGTTTGTCACAACAATGGGGAGAAGGCAGATGCTACCAGCATTTAACAGGTGGGCCAGAGATACTAAACTTGCCACAAGAACCAGGACGGCTCCAAACCAGTTCCATCTACACAGCCTGTGGAGTAATGCTGAGGGGAGGCCGGCTAGACGAGTAGCCATCAGCTTCCTCACCTGTCCAAAGGCCTGGGGCCAGTGCTAGGTGCTGAGTGGGTGGGAGGCAGGGGAAAGCAAGGTAGCAAGACTACCGAGAGGGCAGCCAGACGGCCCACCCTCTGCAGGCAGTTCTCAAGTCAGCCTGAGTCTTAAAACTTCAAGCTTGCCAACCCCCAAATGCCCATTCTGGATCTTCTACTATAATTGTACTTTCCCTTTAACACACACTGATAAATAATTAAACCTCCTCGGAGGATCCATAGCTCTATAGTTACATGCTTGATTAAATCCTAACTACAAAAGAGGCTTTGGGCCTTGTAGGTTCAAGGCCTTCATATCATGTCATGGATCCCATTCTCCACCCTGCCTGGTTTAAGCGGGGTCCCAGGCTCTGGAAGGCCACCATCATCTGGTATAAGCTCCAAGAAACAAAGACCTCATCTACCATGTTCCTCACGGCATTCCCAGCGCCAAGAACAGTGGCTGGTACATAGTAGGTGCGCAGTAAAACTTTTTGAAGTGACTGAGTGAGCAAATGAGGTAGTGGAAAGCCACAGTTTTAGGAGGCAGTCGAGGCTGGGTTAGCGATTTATAAGCTGTACGGTCCTGGGCAAGTCACTTAACCTTTGCGAGCCTTTGGTTCTTCTTCTGCGGAATGGAATAGCAACAAGCAGGGCTTTGGGGAAGATGGGAGTAATATACGGCAGACATCTGGCATGTCTGGTTCACAGGAGGGTCACAGAAAACGGGAACTAATCCTATCACCATTATTAATAACTCCAAATCACACCAGGGCTCGTGCACCTGTGACAATCACAATTATCAGAAAAGTTACACAATTCCACTCAACTTGCCCTTTCCAGAGCCAGGAGTTAGTAACTGACATCAGCCATAGCTTCTTCTTTAGACACAATGTTTCCCCTTTCTCCTTCAAAGCAACCTCTCCTCAGAACATTATCAGCTAGTCCATTGTTTCCAGACACCTACAAAGGGCCTGTAAATATACGTGTGCTGGAAAAACAGGAAGACCAGCCCCAGAGAACCAGCAAGTAAGTCTGTGGGCAATTCTGGTTCAGCCCTGGCCCCAAGAGTCAACATTTGATTCTGAGTTGGCCTCCAGACACCTGAGCCTGCTCACAAAGCCAAATCCAACATGGCACAGTGGGTGTTGCAAGCATGCAACCTGGAGCCAGAGGCAGAGGTTCAAATCCTGCTTCCACACTCTTAACTGTATGACCTCGGGACAAGTTACTTAACCACTTGAAACCTCAGTGTTCTCATCTGGAAAATGGGGACAAATAACAGTACCTACTTGGGGAAAGGGAAGAGGAAGCCAAAGATTATACTTCTATTGGCTTTGTGGAAAATCATGGAAATCAACCAGCCCATTACCAGAAACCGTACCAGAAGAAGTCCTTCCCACGGAGACCACCTTTCCCATATTCGTTCATTTTTATTACTCATACAATCAGCTTGAATCCTCTTTAAGGTATGGAGGAAAGGATTTGCTGGTGAAGCAGAACATAAGCAGAGCACCTGACACATAGTAGGTCTTCAATAAATATTTGTTGAACAACTGACTGAATGGCTGATTTATAAGTTGAAAGACTGACAGTCCCTTTCACCTGTTTGTTTTTTTAAAGATTTTATTTATTTATTTGACAGAGAGAGACACAGCGAGAGTAGGAACACAAGCAGGGCGAGTGGGAGAGGAAGAAGCAGGCTTCCCGTGGAGCAGGGAGCACAATATGGGGCTCCATCCCAGGACTCCAGGATCATGACCCGAGCTTGAAGGCAGATGCTTAACAACTGAGCCACCCAGGCACCCCTCATTACACCTGTTTGACCCAACAAACTAAGTACAGACTAAGGTGAGTGAAGATCTTGGCATTTTTGGAAACGAGGCCAGGAATCCTTATTAATAGATATCTCTGTTATGGTTACCTTTTTTTGTTTCAGTTGGGACATGTCCCCACTGAAGAATACAGGCATTTAACTGTGGACAGGTGATCCAGAGGTCTGAGACGTTTACCCAGCCAGCACATATACCATGATGGCCCCTTAGGCATAAGAATTTGTGCCATAAAAATTAACAAGTCCCTGTGAGCTCCCCAGAGGCCAGCCCTCATTTTTCATGTTCACTGCCAGATCTTGAGGACCTACAGCATGCAGCAGACAGTAAGTGCTCAATAAACGCATGCCGAACCAAAAGATCACCTGAACAGACCAACGAATGAAGACATAGAAGGGATAATCAAAAGGGGCAGACAGTTATTGAAGAGTCTCGGCCAGAGCTGAAGCCCCGTGCTGTAGCCTTGGCTACTTCTCCACAGAGCTTTTAGAAGAGGCGAGAGATGCGGATACAGAGAAGCAAGGGCGAGGGAGATCTGGGAAAAATGAGGAGCAGACATGGGTGAGTTTATAAAGGGATGTGAAGCTCAATCAGGACATTAGTCTTGCCTACACGAGCACTCCTGCCCAAGTCAGAGTGACCGGGACATCTGGAAGAAGTGGGCAGGGGGGCCGTGAAACACCAGATCAGACATCTATAGCCCCCACCGCTTCCACACCCCAGGCTCTCAAGGCTTTCCCCTTTCAGAACTATCCACTGTTTTGTCCATCTCCTGCTATCTGCAGCTCTTCTCTTTGCCTTCACCTGGGCTGGCTCTTTGGGCCTCGAAAGCTCAGCTCTGCTTGTCCCCGAGTTAGAAACGCACAGGGTCCATTTGGGGAGACAGCCACTCGGGCTCTCTCTCTATTGAGGGACTTCCTTTCCTCCTGGGATAAGCACACTGTTCTCTCCCCAAACTCAGCATGTGGGTCCACCGTGGACACCAACTGCCTCTTTGATGCACTTTTAACAAGTGTTTTACAAGGCACTTCTCAAGAAAATTGCCCCGTTCCTTCTGTACTCAGCAGGGAGATACAACGTGAACTGGGAGCTTGGCTATTATGCTTGTGAATAATTTGAGTTTCAACTGCAGCCTTGGCATGCCTGAAAACAAATCATTACCAAAAAGTTATCCAGCTGCCCTCCCAATCTGCCAGCTACTTTGTCTGGGGCGTGGAGCTCTCGGCTCCCTGTGAGTCTCAGTGAACAGAACCATCAAGACACCTCTAGGTCCCAGTCAATGCCCGCAGCACAGAATTTTGGCTGATCTGGCCCTGGAGAAGATAAAGCCCTTAAATAGAGATTAGCCACGCTCATTCCAGCCCCACTCACAGCCAAGAGTCAAAGTCGGTGTTTGCTGAGTGGAAAAGGACAAAAGGAAACAAATTTCATTTGCAAGCTCTCCAAAGAGGCCAGAAAACGTAATTTTCCACTGCTCGCCCCGCCCGCCTCCTGCCCTAAGAAGGCGAAGCTAATCTGGCCCGACTTTGAGGAAATCTCAACATCTCAGTCTCTGAATCACAAACCATCAGATGGCCCTCTGAATGGGGGTTCAGGGAAGAGTCGTGCATGCAGGATGTGGCACCTTCAAAAAAGCAACAGGGTCATTTGAAATGACGTTATGGTGATAGGGTGACCGTGACACTGTCACTCCCACAGACCAGGAAAAGCTGGGGAAAGCCTAGAACGGGATCTCCCAAGAGGTCACGCTATTCCTTGACAACCTACGGAGGAGCTGGGCCCAAAAAACCGTCCTTTGTCATCAGAGTGAATTTCAATCTGCACCCAAACCATTAGCCTTTAGTGTACAATGACAGTATATTTGTTTGGGGGGATCATCCAGTTCACACCCATTACTTTACAGGCAGAAAATGAAGTCCAAGGAGATGAAGAGACTTACCCCAGGATCCGTGGGGCTGGGGGAGCCCCAAGAGGGGACTCCAGCAGCCTGGTTCTAGCTTGCCCCCCCTTATACCTCTGGCACCTGCTACACACTCAGCGGACCACACAGCGCTGTCCAGGTGGCTATGCAGAGTAAGTGCTTTTGCACTTCTCACTTCTCGCTCCTGCAACCCTCACAGGGCCAAGGAAGGCCCCTATATGAGAGGGCCACCGGCAGCCAGGTGCACACCCCGTCTCTCCCATCAGCCACAGCTTGGGCTGCTTCTCCTGTCTGCCCAAGTGCCCACCGGATATAGAAGGTGGGTTCATCACATGCCTCGCGAAACCCAGAACCTTTGCTAGGAAGGTAACTGCCTGGACGGTATCCAAGTCCCCGCTGAGGGCCACATTCCCTGGCCCATGCCCGAGGCCAGAGCAACAGCTCAAGGGGGACTGTGCGCTGAGCAAGCGAGGCGCACATCTGCACGGGATGATCTCAGGCTCAGGACCATCAGCCCCGCAGCAGGAGAGGGGGCTACTGAGAACCCTCCCAAGCAGCCGTGAAGGGACACGGAGGAGACCCTGGCAGCCCAGCCAGTGCTAGAATTCTCCTGAGAGCCCACAGCACGTTTACCTGAATCCCACCTTCTTGCCTTCCTCTAGAGAGCCAAAAGTCCTTCCTGATGGGGGAGATGGGGGCGGGGCTTCTTTTTCTTGCCTTTTGTTCTAAAAGACCAGGATGTCCTGGTTACACCTTTCTGGAGTATTCCAGGGGAGCTGTGCAGGCTGCGTGTACCAGGGCTGCTACCCCAAAACGACATGTTCGAAAGGTCAGAGCCAAATACTAAGTGATTAGACTCGAACGTTCCTTGTTTGGCGGATGGGTGTCGTTTAATCCGCGTGGACCGCGTAATCGACAGGCATCTCCCTCCCTCTTCAGAGAACTTACAGGAAACAGCTAAATAGCATCCAACACCTAGTTTCTTCTTGTACAGCAAATGTCAATGATATGCAAACACGTGCGCTTCCCAGTCCAACGCTGCCCCGTCAGAGTGGGGAGAAGGGGCGCTTCATTACTCCCGGCTCTGCCTGGGGATGCACAGCATCCGGGGGTCGCTCCCAGGTCGGCTCGGCACAGAGCCAACACTGCCTTTATGGCTCAAAAGGATGGAGTGGAGAGAAAATACACTACACGTAGTGTTGTCAGTCAATCCCAATCATTCTCTGAGTCCCTCCCTGGCGAGCCACTGGGGAATCCTCAAAGAGGCAATGAGCCCCCAAACCCCCAGCCTGGCACTCTGGGGCCCTCCGTACTCTAAACCTGCTGACCGATCCGGGCTGACCTCACACCCTTCTTGCTTCTGGCATTTCCAGGATGGGCCATCCTTTCTCACATCCAGACCTTCTCAAGGAGCCAACTCCAACCCCTTTTCTGGACAGCTTTCCTCGGCCATCACTGAGGTGCTCCCTCTACATCCCTGGGTTGCCAGGGTCATCCTCGTATCTCCAATTCCCAACACAGGGCTGACGCGTAGTAGGTGTTGGATTAATGTCTGTTGGATAAAGAAGTCAGACGTTCCTGAAACAAACTTAGCACACTAGGTTTAAACGAGATGAGGAGGGGGCACCCGGGTGGCTCAGGCGGTTGAGCGTCCAACTCTTGGTTTCCACTCAGGTCATGATCTTAGGGTGGTGAGATCGAGCCCCGCGTCAGGCTCCGTGCTCAGTGCGGAGCTTGCTTGGGGTTCTCTCTCCCACCAGCTTCTCCTCGGTCTCTCTCACTCTCTCTCCCTCTCTCCCTCCAATAAATAAATAAATCTTTAAAAAAAGAGAGATGAAGAAATGTAGACTTTAAAAACATAACACACACACACACACAGAGGAAAATCCTTTGTATGCAATGAATACATATAAAAACCGGTGAAGTCCGCTAAATAAGGTCTGTAGTCAGTACCTAAGAGTAAGGTGCCAACGTCAGTTTCCTGGTTTTAATGAGACAGTATGGTTTTGGAAGACGTTATCACGGGGAAAGCTGGAGGAAGGGTACATGGGTTCTCTCTATACTTTTTTTTTTTTTGCAACTTCTAAGTCTATGATTATTTTTAAATAACAATGCAAAAAACATACCGAACAAAAATAGGCAGGATGTTCCGGGCACCAAGAGAGCAGCTGAAGTAAGAGGCTTTCTGTGTTCACACACCTGACAACTCCCAGGGCAGGGATTCCCCACCCTCGCTTTCCTTCTCCCTCCCCCTCAGGCCTCAGCTGAAATGTCCTCCCCTCGGAGATGTCTTCGCCAGCCAGCAGCACCATGGCACTTTCTCGAAGTTCATTTTACTTCCTTCAGCGCACGGACCGTAATCAGCGATCTCCCGTCTGCTTGTTGCCTGTCTTCTTCCCCCAGAACGCAGATACCACAAGAACAGGGGCCTCAGTGGCATGTTTCTCACCATTTCCCCCGAACTAGGGCAGATCCTGGCCCACAACACGTAAGGAGTATTTGTTTGAATGAATAATGAATACGTTAATGAATTAATGAAGAAAGTATATATCAGAAACCGAAGCTGAGCGTGACGCTATTAGCCTTTCAGGATTTCTAATTTCTAAAGGCAATAATAAAAAGCAAGTCCTTGACACATACAGCACTTCAACTAGGATTGTAGGAGATTCCTTGAAATGCACACTGTGACGTGTGGGGCAGGTGTTAGAAGGAAGCAGACATGGCTGGAACCGGTGTGATCGGAAAAGGGAGGTGCTCGGTGGGCACCTATCCGGACAGACATGGGAAGACGGACAGGATTTAAAGAAAGGTCAATCTAGGGCAGAAAAGGGTGTTTAGAATCTGGAGGCCAGCATGAAAAGAAAGCCTTAGTGGCATCCGGGTCCACATCTGTCCTCCCCGGAAGCTGGTGACCTGCCAGGAGCAGGGCTGGGGTCATGGCCCCAGTGAACAAGAGAAACAGGCCCTGCCTACAGAAGCATCCACTCTAGGTAACCAGCTTTCTGTCTAATAAAATAAGATTCAGAAACACTGGATTTTTTCATTAATCAGTGATTCCTGGTAGTACAGCAGGGAGGGTAGAGGCTCTCTCTCCGTATTCCTGAGTCCTTGCTGGCTGGAAGAACGGCCAGAAGGCTATTTGAAATTGAGCAGGGAGAAGCGGAAATCCAAGGGCACCTCTGGTGAGCTCTCCCAGTCATGAGACAGAAATCAAGGTCCTAACTCTTCTTCCTTAGAGAAACCCCTGATATTAGAAAAAATCTTTTCAGGGTCAAAAGCATTGGGCTAGGATGTTAAGGCATCTGGCTAATGCTATCAAAAACCATTTCAAGAGGGACACATTCCTACATAATTTCTTTTTTACTGCCATGCCCACTACCTAGCTGGCCCAGGATTGCTGGAGGAGACAGCTGCCAAACTGTCAGGAAATTCTAGGAGGGGAGGTTTATTTTATTTTTTTAAAAAGATATTATGTATTTATTTGAGAGAGAGACAGGGAGAGAGAACGAGAGGGGGAAGGGCAGAGGGAGAAGCAGACTCCCCGCTGAGCAGGGAGCCCGACGTGGGGCTGGATCCAGGGACTCCAGGATCATGACCCGAGTGGAAGGCAGTCGCTCAACCAACTGAGCCACCCAGGTGCCCCAGGAGGGAAGGTTTAAAACTAAAAGTATGTACCTCCCCCCCCTTACTCCAGAAGATTACAGGTTGGGCAGTTTTTCAGTGACCAGTTCTTACCCATAACAGGTCTTCCTTAGCCAAGCATTCTGCGTTCAAGTTATTCCCATAACCTCTGGTTCTTCCAGAACAGAGAGTGGATTTTGAAAAAGCCTTTAATCCACAGAGGCATCTGGCTCCTGAGGTCTCTTCATTCCAGCCTCAGCCACTGGGGCCCAGACGTGGCAGCATTGCTCCAGCACCATAAGAAGCTGGGATCCCCTGATAACCTGGCTGTGGACCAATGCCTGGGGCATTCAGAGACATGCAGGGGTAGAGGTCCATCAGTCCCCTGCCCCCCGCCTCGTGTAATGCAGATGGGACAGATGCCTGTCTTCTCCGGATTGCATCAGCTGAATGGATATGGGCACCAAAGAACAAGGAAGTATTGTGTATGGGAGAAGCTGGGAGATGCTTCTCTATCTTATTCCTGTTTCCCAGGCCTGCCCCATTCCCCAGCCCACGGGAGTTTAGAGGCAGCTCAGGTGCCTGCTCTTCCTGCACACAGCCCTCCCCAGAATCATGGCCAAGAGCTCTCATCCTTACAGCTCATTTACTAAAAAGCAATCCTGGTGTCATATACCCATGGCAATAGCATCTAATACCTTTCCAGCAACACCTGGAAAACTTCTGAGTCATCTCCGCTTCCCAGACACCTCTGATGAGAAACCTTCCTTAACTTAGCTCAGGAAGTGGGATCCACGCTCTTGCTTAACTCTTCGGTAATACCCGGCGGGAACTTTTCAAGGTGGCCGCACAAGACGGTGTGTTTTAGGCCATTGGACACATGCAGAAGGATCTCCCTGAAACTCATAGATTGAAACATTGCAAAGAAGGGGAAGAGTGATCGGAGTCTTCCAACCTGAGCTGTTTATCATGTCAGGTACTGGGAGGTCATATTCCATTCTCTCCAGTGGATGAAGATTTGTTGGTGCTATTGACAGAGTGGAAGACACTCTTGGAATTCTCCACTTAAATCTCAACTCTGGAGCTGTTTAGGTTATGGTAGGCTTAGGACATCATTCCGGATTGTATCATAAAATTAATTTTAAATGCTTATTCCCATTTTTAGATTTTGATGAGCAGTGTTTTTGGGGGTTTTTTGGTTTTTCTACAGACTGATTATTGAGGTAGAATATCGGGATAGTCCCCATCTCATTAGCTTTGTTCATTTCTATAAATCATGCACACGTATACAGAAAAGAGTTTCTACCAACTTCCTCCAAATGAGCACAGTGTGAACACCACTGAGCATGTGGGCAGGGAGAAGTCAGCAAGCAAATGCAGGGCCCGTCCCCCAGGAGCCTCCTGGTGCTCCAGTCACCACCAGCTCCCAGTGTCTCTGCTCCATCATTTCCACTCATTTTTTTCCTCCTTTTCACCTCTTTTCCTTCCATGTCTGTTCCTCTTAAATCACAACTCCGTTCACTGAGGCATACAAGTGTCTCTGCTGAAAGAAAATGGGCATGGGAGCAACCAATCCATTCAGTGCCCCGGGGGCAGCCATTTTGCTACCAAATATGACTTTGTCAAACTAAGGGCACTCCACCTATTTCTCCTCTTTCTCATCTCTCTTCCAACTGAAAGCAAGTAGAAGGGATATGTTTTTGTGCCACCTGGTTTCTATGCCTCTTGACGGCTCAGACAACCGTTTTGCCCATACACCCAAACTCTATCCCCGCTGGAAACGTTCCTGGAGTCCTAAGTAAGGTTGGGTTCTAGGCACGTGGATCAGCGAGATGAATCAGGACCTTGCCCCCCAGGAACCCAAAGCCTAGGGAGGGACACAACCCACAATGGCGGTTACTATAGAGTGTGGTAAGTGTTGTAAGGCAGGTGTGAACAGACTTGTCATGAGGGACTGTAAGACACAAGTGCCCATCCCCTCCCAATTAAAGCAGACTCGTTACCATGAGATGGCAAACGACGGGGGGCTTGGGACAACTGCACAAGGACCTGACCACTCTCTGAGTTCTTCCCTGCTCTTGGGGGTTTTCTCAGTTCCATTCTTGTCCCAGTCACCATGCTGATCCCCCGGGGCATAAGTACACGGGGTTGGGGGAGGTACAGCACTCCCACTACTCCAAAACTAAGGCAGAGGCAAGCGGGTACAACTGCATCTTCAAGCATAGCATGGAGAGAATACCAGAAACCCTAGTGCACGCACATAAAGAGATCACCACAGTGCCTGGCACAAAGTAAGTGTTAGCATTCGTTGTCCATGGTGGTGAGAATCATGAACTCAGAAGGATCCAGTCTAGGCTGGAACCTGCCCGGGCCCCTAAGTGCAGACAGCTACCTACCACTGGTCCCTTCTCTAAGTGGCTCTCCTCAGCCTGGACTCAGACACAACTCTCTGCTGAGGAAGAAAATGAGTGTCAGCCAAGCAAGACAAGCGGGTCTTTAGCAGAGAATGGTGGGATCCTGGCGGTTTATGCATCCCAGGTGGGTTTATCACTGTCCACCATTACCTGATTCAGCTCAGACCTGTGGGCAGGGAACATGGTTTCATTCTGTGCTACACAAGAAACAAGGCTGGGTTCATGCTCACCAAATACAATTAGGAAATTTCTAATCTGGAAGGGACTCTCAGAGGTTATGTCCAATCTTTTCATTTAAAAATACAATTATTGGGGGGTGGGGGCGCCTGAGTGACTCAGTCGGTTAAGCGTCTGCCTTCAGCTCAGGTCATGATCCCACGGTCCTGGGATCGAGCCCCAAATCAGGCTCTCTGCTCCGCTGAGCAGAGAGCCTGCTTCTCCCTCTGCCTGCCACTCTATCTGTGCTCTCTCTCTATCTCTCTGTCAAATAAATAAATAAAATCTTTAAAACAAATAAAAATAAAAATAAAAATACAATTATTGGGGCGCCTGGGTGGCTCAGTCAGTTGGGCATCTGCCTTCCACTGGGGTTGTGATCCCAGGGTCCTGGGATCAAGCTCCGCATCGGGCTCCCTGCTCAGCGGGAAGCCTGCTTCTCCCCTTCGAAGTGCTGCTCCCCCTGCTTGTGCTCTCTCTCTCTGTCAAATAAATAAAATCTTAAAAAATATATACAATTATTTACAAGATAATTTTTAAATACAGAAAAATTTAAAGAAAATGTAAATAACCCCTAGTCCTACCACCTAAACGGATTAGCCCTATGCAAACATTAAAAAATAAAAATCACAAATATACCTTTTTTTTTGAAGACAAAATAGTACAGGAATGTATAAAAAGTTGCCTTCTCTCCCACCTGAACCCTCAATTCTCCCTACCGTTTCCTGTGTATCCTGCTTTCCGGGCGCCTGGGTGGCTCTGACTCTTAAGCATCTGCCTTTGACTCAGGTCATGATTCCAGGGTCCTGGGATAGAGCCCCGCATCGGGCTCCCTGCTCGGTGGGGAGTCTGCTTCTCCCTCTGCCTGCCACTCTGCCTACCTGTGCGCACTCTCTCTCTGTCAAATAAATAGATAAAATCTTTTAAAAAAATAATTATAAAAATATGACTATATATATGCATGCACATATATACACACATATATATGACTTGATTTTTTAAGATCTTATTTATTTAATAGAGAGAAACACAGCAAGAGAGAGAACACAAGCAGGGGGAGTGGGAGAGGGAGAAGCAGGCTTCCCGCTGAGCAGGGAGCCTGATGTGGGGCTCAATCCCAGGACCCTGAGATCATAACCTGAGCCGAAGGCAGATGCTTAACAACTGAGCCACCCAGGCGCCCCTATGCCTTGATTTTTTTTCACATAAATAGGACCCCATTTTCCTTGCTTTTCTTCACTTAAGAAGGTGCTATGGTCTGAATGTTTGTGACACCCCCCCCCCCCACAGAATGCATATGTTGAATTCCTAATCCCCAGTGTGATGGTGTTAGAAGGTGGGGCCTTGGGAGGGCTCCACCCTCATGAATGGGATCAGTGTCTTAAAAAAGAGACGGAGCACAGCTCCCTACCCCCTTCCAACATGTGAGGACACAGCGAGAAGTCTGAGACCCAGAAGAGGGTCCACACTAGACCAGGCTGGCCCCTGATCTCAGACTTCTAGTCTCCAGAACTATGAGAAATAAGCTTCTGTTGTTTACCAGCCATCCAGGCTCTGGTATTTTGCTGAAATAATGGGAACGTGACAGGAAACCATGTTGAACTGTGTTCTGCCCACACAGACTAAGAAAGAAGGCAATGAACGAAGTTTTGACTGCAGAATGCCTGCCTTGTACTCCTGCCTCCATGCTACTTTCTAATGAGATTATAATCTTGAGTTTCTTTAACCTCACTGTGCCTTAGCTTTGCCATCTGTAAAATGGGGAGCAGGTGAGTTAATACGTGTAAACTTCTTAGGATGTGGATGACACTCAAAACCTGTGTACTATTATTATTATTACTTATTCCCATTATTTCTTTGTGCCCTCTCCAACTCATCCTGTTTTTTACCTCAATATAATTGATATACAAAGTCCTACTGGTTTCAGTATACATCATAGTGATTCGAAATTTTTATACATTATTAAATAAATTACTGCAATTAAGCCCAGTTACCATCTGTCAACACACGAAGTTATTACAAGAGTATTGACTATATTCCCTATGTTGTACATTACAACCCCATGACTTATTTATTTCAGAAGTGGAATGCTGAACATTGTGCCAAGGATATACCTTTGTGTGCCAAGGACATATGCTTTTCCAATCCTCTGGTGATGAGTACCGAGGGTGTATCTGGTTTGGGGCTATTGCTAGTGTAAGCAATATTAAGATGGCCTCATTCACTAGTTTTTGACATTTCAGTGGGTAAATTCATAGGATCTATTCATGAAGGAACCTGAGGGGTGTGTGCGTATAACTTTTGACAGATGTTGCGAAATGCACCACCTAGGTTCCCTGCCTTGAAAACTGAGGGAGGGTGTTGTTTCCCAACCCCTCTCCAGAAAGGGATATTCTGAAATTTTTAAATATTTGCCAGTCAGACAAATGACGACAAATGATATCTCCTGTTGTTTCGATTTGAACCTCTTTAAATAATGAGTGAAGTTAAGTTCACAGATGAGAAAAGCAGAGACCTAGTGGTCCTCTAACTGGCTTCAAGTCGAACCTGAGTTAGTTATAGAGACAAGCTGGACCCGATCTCGGGTTGGTCCACCTGAGGATGCCCTGACCCCCTCAGCACCAGGAAGAACATCTAATGACCGATGGCCACCCTCCTTCCTCTTCCCCGTCCAGGGCGCATCCAGGTGGGGCAGGCAGCTGGGGCTCTCTGCGGCCAGGGTTAGGGTCAGAGCCGCCCTCGGGACCAGCAATCCCAAGGCATGCGTTTCCCTGGCCAGATAGAGACGTCCCAGCCTGGTCCTCGGCCCAGGAAGCGGGGCTGTGGGGCTCCTCGGCTGCACAGTCGCTGACTGAGGCTGGCAGATGAAGAAAGCCTTGTCCACAAACTGCCTGAGGTTCCAAGGTGTCTTTTCTCCAGTTTATGTCAACCCAGTGTTTCTTCCACCTGAGAGCAAAGTGGTTCATGCTGTGACCAGACCTTTGCATTCCTTTGTCTCCTTCTCTGTGAAACTGGCCTTTTTCAACCGGGAAAGAAAGCTCCTCGGAGGAGGGAAAGAATCTCCTTCCATTACCGTCTGGTGCCCTCCCCAGCTAGGCATGAACAGCACAGGTGTTCAGAGTGGTGGGAGGATCCGAGTGCGTGGTCGAAACAAGGGCTCGGATCCTGCTTCTCCCCAGGACCACGGGCTCCTCCCTCCAAGCCTGGCTGTCCTCACCCAGATGATGGAAAGGACACTGATGCCTGCTTTGCCTAACAGGCAGGATGGTTGTAAGCCAAGGAGGTCGTGTGCAGGACGGCACTCTGAAAACCGTGAAGCTCAACACAAATGAAGGATGCTGGTGAATGTCAACGAGCTGGTGGCCATTCGCTTCCATGCAGGGACTTTCTTGTATGAAGCAGCCATCCTCAGTCATGTGGGAGGGGCCTATCCCTGCGCTGAGATATTCCAGAAGCTGCCCATCTCTTGCCTATGCACACCAGAACCGGGCTGATCACCGTGACCCAGACCGAGCCGAGGTTTCGTTCATCTTGACGATACAAAAAACAGTTCATAAGCATCTATAAACTAGCTGTTGAGCAAAGGCAACTCGTAACTTCACATTCATTTGGCAGAATCAGGAAGCACAGTTCCACCTGCTGGGATTTCTCAGCCAACTGATACTCATCACACACTAGAGCTAAAAAATAAAGTGGCCATTTTGAAGGGAACCATCTTGCAAGTACTACGTATCTTTCTACTACTTTCTAAACAAAAGAGCTAAACAGAGTTCAACCCTTTTCCTTATCTTGCTGCCACCATCCCGAACACCGATTACCCTCCTAAGGTCTAGAATCATAAGAACCTGTTCTACCACTCATAGCTTGGAGAGTTTAGGCAATTATTTAGCCTCTTTGGGCTTCAGTTTTCTCGTCTATAAAAGTAAAGAGAATCATAAAGCCAAGTTAATCGGGAGTGTGGTCACACTAAGAACACAAACCTAGCAAAGATCTACTTAAAGTTTAACGCGTGGCTTTGGAGAAAGCTATTCCAGATAGCTGAATTCTGCTGGCTAAGAGAGTCTCTCTTGGGTGCATATAAATTCCTTTTGGGGCCTTGTGCAACATCACCAAGGCCATGAAGGAACTCGTTACGCCGGCAACCCAAGCCCAGACCCCAGTGCTCTATTCCAGGCTGGGAGGTTTTCAGCAAGTGCCCTGGAGCAGTCTGGTGAAGGCTAACAGAAGCCTCAGACAGGATGGAGGCAAGGACAACAGGAGACCCCTGAGCCAGGTGAGTGAGGAACAACTTCGTTCTGGAGAGACAGCGGTACGCACAGACCAATGCCCCCACCAACCAGGCTCTGTCTTTGCAAGAAGAAACCTTCAGATGCCCACTTAGGAAAATGAAATCTAAAGGGTGGCGTCAACACCGGGACAGTCCACAAGGAAGAGCCAAGAAGGGAACACCAAGGAATTGTGGCCATTCTGGAATGTCTGTGTAGGAGGAGCTTAGAGGTAGCATCAGGTGGCCAGGAAGGGGATGTCTGGGGAACTTCATGGGATGCTGCACCTTTATAATGAACACAGCGAATGTTTGTCTGAGTGGCTTGCATCTGTGTGAGATACAGAGTATGTGGGGACTAGAGCCCCGAGCCACCCCTTGGTTCAGTCCTTGTAAAGGACAGTACGGGAGAAAGAACCCAATCCTACTTCAGGTGACTAGTCCATTTTTCTGAAGGATGTAAAGAATGTTGTTCAGAGTCAGTGGAGGAGAAGACAATCATTTTATTTTATTTTTTTAAAAGACTTATTTATTTGAGAGAGAGGAGAGAGAGCAGGGAGGAGGAGCAGAGGGAGAGGGAGAGAGAACCTCAAGCAGACTCTCCACTGGGCACAGAGCCTGACATGGGGCTTGATCTCATGACCTTGAGATCGGAACCTGAGCCAAAACCAAGAGTCGGAGACTCAACTGACTGTGCCACCCAGGTGCCCTGACAATCATTTTAATAAATTCTAATTTCTGACATGAAAAATTTCCTCCATGATCCTCCCAGATGTCAGGCTGGGCTGGCCAAATGGGAATTCCTTTGTTTACTTTATTTTCCCTGTTGAATCCAGAGTTTTAAAATGCTGTTCCTTGAACATCTTTATGGGTTGACACCCACCCAAGTCGGGTTCCCATGCCTCCAAAGGCATATTTCAGGTCATCATTTTATTTAATATATAAAACATGAATTAGGACAAAATTCGTAATATTCTCCTACACTAAAAAATCCACAAACTAAGTTCTTCTATAGCAAGATGTATCGAAACATAAGTCTTACACAGTTGCAGTCTAGGAATGCTGGCTCAGCTGTGACCATAAAATCTTCCCATTTCTAAAGAACAGGCCCCACAGACACAGATTCTATTTAAGTAAAGCCACCGATTCAATCATTTTGGGTCAATACATTGCTTTTGCCATCAATACCTTTCCACTTATAAATCAATACCAATCCAGTCATTTTAGTGAGCCAAATAACTATACCATGATCTTATTTCTTGGGTTGTTAAAATGACCAGCTGAGAGTCGCTGCTGGTAAATCAGCAAAAGGCTTGGAAATAAACATGAGGGAAACCTACAGCCAACCAATTGGATGTTAGGGCCAAAGGACCTGCCTACCACCCGTCTCCCCAGCCCACGCCTTACTATACTTAGATCCTGATTTCCCAGGGTGCCCAGGGCCAGTCTCTAAGTACATTGATGTATGTGTCACAGAACCACTTGGATGTAATAGTCAATTAAATTATTAATGAAAGAACTATACAAATAAAAGCATCATGCTCTCTTATGTACTAATAATTACTATTGTAAGCAATGCAAATTGAATAATAAGAATCATCAGGACAGTTTGGTGATAAGCTTACAATTTTCGGCAATCAAACCAAACATCTCTGCTCAAGCTGTTTAAGAAAATAAATAGCAGCTTGTTGACATTTTTGTTCAGTTAAGTGCATACATATCCAGAGGCTACTTATGTGTCCCAGATAGAAGAGCTAAGAAAGAAGTAGACACTGAATGAGACAGAAGTGGAGCCAGTTACAATGGGCAGTAATTTAGATATTCCAACGTCTTCAGAAAACAGTGAATCCTATAAAGTGTCCCATGACATAATTTATTTATACACACACACACACACACACACACACACACACACAGACACATGTTTTTCCATATACATATGCATTACGTGGATATACAGATATATACAACAACAGATTCTTGTAACTCTTAACATTTCAGTTATATTCACTGGAGGCATAAAGTGAAAAGCCATGATAAAAATAGGTCCATCATTATTTCGAACCATTTATCAAGCACATGACGAACTAGCACAGAGCCACACGCCTGTAAAAGAGCAGGTCATTTCCTTATTTACCTTAGTGGCCCCTGATGGAACACTCTAGAAATCATATAGTCCTCAAACACAGCTTAGCATTGTCCAGTTCTGCACCAGTGCACCCAAGGCTGATTCAGGAGAGAGGGTGTCCACTGACCAGATCAAACTCATCACAGGTAAAGTCTATGAAACTCTAACTGGAGAGTAATTTGGGCCTTCCGGTAACTACTACAACCGATCTCCTGTTTCTTTTTGTTCACCGGGAGAATATGTATTAGATGTGAGGGAATGCTATCCTCCGGTATTCGATGGCGGTGAGGACTCCCCAGCTTCTGGCAGGAATAAAGTCATGCTGGAGAGTGGGCTTCCCCACCTGCTGTCAGGTATATTCAACTCACCAGCACACCTTCTACGAGGCTTGGAGTGTCAGCTGTTAAAAGTCTACCTGCTCAGAGGCCTTCGCTTGGGCCTGGGGATGACATTATATCCTTTACAAAAGTGCCTTCCCCTCCTTCATTATGAGCTGTGCTATTAACAAGGCCAATTTGGACGCCATTCTCTTTCAAGGGGTACCAACTTCAAAACAGCTCTTCTTCTGACTCCACGGGAGATGCCCCTGCTCTGAGTTTCAATTGTTCCTTTGAGGCTAATTCTATCTTATTAAATTCTAAAAGCTCTGTCTTGTGCTCCGTGGCTACCACCATTGATGGAGCTCCAAGCTTTAAGCATCGTTATGAGTTTGGGCCCAAACGACTCAATCCCCTGTTAACACCCAAATATCCATTTTGGGAGTTGCTATGCACATGCCAGGGTGAGAATAAAATAGATGTGGACACATACATATATCCAGTATAGGGAAACAGCTAACACAATATAGCACGTTCCCTGGGGAGTAACCGGTTGCTCACCCTCTGCCTTTGCTGAGATGGGGTCTGCCAGATTTCCACCAGGAGATACATGTGTGACTGTGCATTCTTAATCCAGAGTGCTACGGGCAGATGCCTACTCATCTTTTCAAATGCTTTTTTTCTTCTCCTCAAACCAGAAAGAAAGTCTTAATTGCTGGTATGTCTCTAACACTTGCTAACCTCCTTTCTAATAAGAAGGATAAGCCACAGGCTGGGACCTCCCAGTAAACAGTAGTGAAAGCCCGCAAGGAAGGTAGAGAAGGAGGTGAGAATAGCACCAGAGAGAAGCAAGAGAGCTCAAGCCAGGGAGGTTCCCAGATCGTGATTTTGCACCACAATAAGATTTCAAAAATAGTTTTGGGGACGAGCGTAGGTTGCCAACTTTTTATTTTGCTAAGTAAGGATACTGAACTCACTATGTTGAGCTTATTTTTCTCTTTGTCTTGGACCAGGGAGAAGTTCATCTTTGAATGCTTATTTATGCATATTCGTCTGCCCTCTACACCATCCCCACCGTTAGACTATACGCTCAGGCAGGGCACCTCAGCCTTCCCTCTGCTTTCCACACAGGAGGCCCCTCAGTGTCTAGGAACCCCTGAAATAGACCAGACCGGATCCAGAATCTGAGAATTATACTTCTTTTCTCATTTCGCCTGAGAATGTTTCACATTTCCTTATCTTCCTTCAGAGAATTTCTGTGAAACACCTTTTCTAAGGTGATATAACTACGTAGCCATCTCAAAAAAAAAGTCAACACATTTTACATTGGATTCATTTCAACCCTTGATAAGAAAGTAGTCTTATATGCTTCTAATCGAAATGAATTCTAACAAAAGGATGTATTCACACTTTCAGCCTAGGGGCCTGACCTACAATGGCCAAGAACACATGTGCAAAGAATGTGAATAGCTTCCTTTGCAGGCAGAAGCAGCTAGAGGAGAAGATGACCAAAGACTTTCCATCCATTTATCGTGACACAAATGTACTCTACAGCCAGCCAAGATGACTGCCTAAAGAGAACCAACTTGCAGAGTCTGGACCAGAACCAGGGCTCTGAGCAACAGCTAAGGATTTAGATCAGCTTAATTTCTGAATTCTTGGAAGACAAAGACCATCTATACTAACATGGCCTGCACAGTCTCTACATTAAAAAAAAAAAATCTCCCTTATCCCTTGAGACCAGGACTCTGTCTCTGGCCTCTCCACCCCTCAAAAACAGTTTGCAAAGGGCCTTCGACATCAAGAGCTGTTTGTTGAATGCATAAATGAACGGACTCCCGTATTTATCTTGGTATCCTCCGATACATGGAAACAACTGACTTAGAACTCTTTTAGATTAATTCTCATTTAAATAAAAGATAGATTTCAATCTCACTTCCAATGATCAATCAGGAGCCTACATTCTCAAGCAATAACGATTATGATCATTTTAGGAGCTACTGTAAAAGGAGTATGCTGCCAAGCACTGTGCCCAGGATTTTATAAGAATGATTTTATTTCATTCTCACGCCCTCTCTACCAGGTAGAGATCAGTATTCCCATTTTACAGATGGAGAAATGGAGACTCAGGTACCTTACATGATTTTCCGGGAACCCGCAGCTCCGAAATCACACTTAGAGTCATTCAGCTAGGAAGAGGAAAGACTGGAATCTGGAACCGTGGCCCTAACATCCACTACCTCGCCCTGGGATGCCTGGGCCACTAAACTAAAGCCAGTCCTGCCACGAGCCACGGCTGTTACAGTACATGCACTTGAACTGATGTTACTCTAACACCAAGGCCATCGCTCTTTCCTTGAAGCCAGGGGGATTTTCGCTGTTTGAAAGTCCTGTTCAGGCTTTATGCCCCCTCTCCCAGCAGCTCTAACGTTGGCCCCCAGGCCTGGGCCACGCTACAGCTAGTGGCCTGATTGCAAAATCGGTTGTCCAATTAGACAAATCCATTTCTCCCAGGATAGTTGGTGCAAATTCAACAGTGGCTTAAGAGGGACCAAAACTCGGAACTCGTTTTGAATAAATCAAGCTCTCCAGAATCCACAAGTCTCTTTCATCTGCTTTGGTTTGGGATGACAATGGGACCAGTGTTAGGGAGGAAGCTGCCCCCTCCCCCCGCACCCTGTGATGTCTTGCTTTGTGACTTCTGTGGCTCTAAGTTTCCCTATGGAGAGAAAACAAACTGTAATTACCTATCTCACAGAAATGATTTCAATAGCCAAGGGAGACGGTAAAAACATTTTGAGGAAAAAGAAAATAAATGCCTTCTAAAACGAAGGTGCTAATATCATACCTTTTCCAAATCGTACAGGTTATGGCAAATTATACTGGGCACTTACAAGGCCAAAGCATAACTCCAGAAACTCTCACTCTGTTACATATATGGGGATTTCTATTTTTTTTTTTAAAGATTTTATTTATTTATTTGACAGAGAGAGACAGCGAGAGCAGGAACACAAGCAGGGGGAGTGGGAGAGGGAGAAGCAGGCTTCCCGCTGAGCAGGGAGCCCGATGTGGGACTCGATCCCAGGACCCTGGGATCATGACCTGAGCCGAAGGCAGACGCTTAACGACTGAGCCACCCAGGCGCCCTATGGGGATTTCTAATTAATTAAAGTTTTCCGGGAAACACCTAGAGCCATTATCAAAGGTGCCAACTGGGCAACAGGAAAACTTCCTGTAGGTCCTGTGAATCAGTCCTTCGGAGGGTTTGTGTTTTGTTTATTAACATTTGGGTGTCAGTTATGACTCAAGCATAACTCTCCTTGGTATTAAAGTAACTGGGAGTGGAGATTAATTGCCCAATTTTTAATTACATTTGGCCTCTTTGTACCCCATATTGTAAGCGCCCTGCCTTATGAGGGCACCATGAGAACAAGTGATCTATCGTCGGCTATTCTGAAAGAGCTCTGGTATCTGCAGAGTTTACGATCACTAAAATAGAGGGTTCTAGCCTTCTAAGAATCTAACGCATGTGCACACTTTGTGTGACTTTAAAAACGGCTTAAATAATGGGAGGATCACAGGAAAACATGTTGAACTGTATTGGTTGGCTGTTTACACACCCTCCAACCTGTCCGGTGGTCTCTTGCCCGCCAAGGCATCAGACTCCATTTTGAACGCGAATTTCTTTTTCCCTTTCCGGAGTCTCTCATTTTCTCCATTGTATTCATTCAGAGGAAGAAAAAGACCTCATAAATGTCATTTCATATTCCAAGCAATTTGCTATAGGCAACTACACCATTACTTTGTACAAATAAATTTACATAAATCATTATTAGAATGTTTTATCTTAGCAACATTATTTGGTTCCCAGAGCACAAATTAAATGCATGCTTAAAGCAGAATATTTTAAAGTTATTTCTATATTGTTTATGAGACAGGATTAGAAATTTCCATCTAATTTTTCTTTCATAATGGAATTCCTTTAGTTTTCTTTGTACGTTTTGAAACCACATGTATCATTTTCTGGAGGGTTTCTTGAAGCAAGCAATGCAATAGACACTCTGGCACATTCGGCTCATTTTTCAGAAACTCTTCCCTTTGATTCCATGGGTTCAGTTCTGAACACTGATTAGGAAGGCCAGAAACCAGGGAAATTAATACCATCTTGTGAATAAATGGGTTTTTGTTTGATATTATTCTGTAAGCAAACTGGTCTTTGGTTGTAGTTCAGCTTTTTTTTTTTTTAAATAAACAAATTTGTAAATAAACTCCCTGAAAACAGAGCTCAGTTCCTCCTAGCTATTTGTGTTGGGAAGGAGCCTGTTTGAATCAACTGCATTGCACATGGCAAGTCTTCACTGGCTAGAGCCCTCCTCCACCCTAGATTTCAAAATAAAATCTTTCTCCCTGTGTCAAATGTAGCGCCCAGCGTTAACAAAAGCTGTGTTTGTCGATGCCAGGGTAGTCGGGGGAAGGGACTCACGGGTTCTGCTACTTCCTGGCTCTGGAGAATCACATAGTGAGTCCATGTCTCATCTTCTCATCGAGGTCCTAAAGTGCTAGACTCACCACTGGGGGCTTTAGCCCTCTACCAGCGTGTGGTCTGGGCATGGTTCCCAAGCCAGTGTTAGGGATGTGGGACCCCACGCAGTCAAGGGGGCAATCCTCGAGAAGGGCTAATGAGGCAGTCCCATGGAGTGCTTAAGGGCAGGATGGACCTGGATTCAAGGCAAGCCTTTCTGCTTCTGCTACCTTAGCTTAAATGAGATTACGTGTACCTACTTCACAAGTTGGCTTTGAAGATTAAATGAAACAATGCAGGCAAAAGCTTAGAACAGTGTGACTCAGAAAAGGCTCCTAAGCAGTAGCTAACATTAATCTTGAAGGATGACCAGTGGGGTCAAGCTGGGTTGATCATATAATTTGTTGTCTCTACTAGGATATTTCTGGGTGTGAAAGGGAGGACTGTCTGATAATTATGTTAGGTCAACTGGCAAATGCTAGGATGGTCCCAGGAATACTGGGGCATATGCAACTACCCTGACCCCAGTCCATCACCATTCAACACCTTATAAAGAAATCAGATTAAAAAAAAAAATCAGGTAATGATTATATCTTACATATTTTACAACTCATTCTACCACTTAAGGCTCTTTCCTACATTGTATCTGACCTTTCATGAACTATGCAGAAAAACGTAGAGCTGGGTTAATTACCTTTTAATGATGAGCGAAGAAAAGCACAGAAAAAGTATGGGTTTTCCCACAATGACCCAGTGTTGCCAGGGCTGGGGCTACCCCAAGCATCCCTCATGTTCCTCCCTACTTCCCAGGCTTCTGGCAAAGAGAGGGTCATGTGACTAATTCTGGCCAATGGATTGTGGATGTGAAATTGGTCTGAGTCACTTCTACTCTAAGGCACTTAAGAAAGGGTGGGTGTTTTCAATTCTTCTTTTCACATGCTAGAGTTACCAGGAAGTCCCATGGTGAGATGTAGGTGTCACGAGAGGGAGAAGGCTTGGAACCTGGAAACCAGATGCAGGACAGAGCCACACTGGCACAATCCAACTCTGGGTGAGTGAGAAATAAATTTCTGTTGTATTAACCCTGAGATTTGGGGAGTCCTCTTTATGCTGGTATATACCACAGCCTGCCCCGGCTCAGTTGGTTGGTAGGAGTAAGAACCCACATCTTCAACTGTGACCACAGTTCCAACTCAACAATATCACAAAATCCCACCAGACTGGGAAAATATTGCCACGGTTAAGTGGCATGACTTACTCATGCTAAGTCTTCAATGCTTACTTGATTTAAAACAAAATATTTATTTGGCTAAAATAGAGCGCCTGGGTGGCTCAGTCAGTTAAAAGCATCCAACTCTCGGTTTCGGCCCAAGTCACGATCTCATGCGTCGTGAGATCGAGCCCTGTCATTCCGCACCTCAAATTTTGCAAACACTCGTGTCACACAATTGCCCAGGCAATGTGCTACGATGACAATTTTTTTTTTCCGCAAAGCGTCAGAAAGTAAATATTTTTTGATTTCTGCTGCACCTATTCCACTCTGCCGTGGTGCCAAAACTGCCCTAGATAATCCGCAGATGAACGGGACTACGCTCCAGTAAAACTTTATTTAGGGACACTGAAATCTGAATTCCACTTCATTTTCATGCAACATAAAATATTATCCTTCTTTGAATTTTGCCCAGCCATGTGACCATGTAGAAACCCCTTGCAGCCTGTCTGCTGCCCACAAACATGCCACAGGCCACACCTGGCCAATGGGCAGTGATCGATCCCTGCACTAGGCTCCGAAGACAAAGGCCCACCATCAATTAGGCAATCAAGTCAGTGGGAGGAGAACACAAAGACTTCTAGTTCTTCTGCTTCCTGGTGGCTGGCCATCCAGGGGCTCCGATTCCGGGAAGGCCTTATCTCCTGGGTCAGCAAGGCCCTCAGCTCTAGGAGCACTGGAGCATGCTGAGGCGGGGGACCTTAGCCCAGACAGACCTGACAGGATGGGCAGGACTCTTGGGCAGGCAACTCTCAGTAGCACCTTTAAGACCCAGGGCAGCAAAAGCCACCACTGCTTTATCCAAAAACAACACTGGAAGAGAGCTAGGTGTGGGCAGGATTTGCTGGGCTATCCCAGAATGAAGCAGGGCACTTGGGTCCCCATCCCTGACCATGGCCCCAGTTTCAGCCTTGGGACCCTTACTGAATTCTGGCTTTCAGAGCTCTCAGCATCGACTTACAACTCACGTTCTTGGCTTATGCTCCCTTCCCTTCAACTTCCCAACTCTGAATCCGGCCTTGTGAATCACCAAGGTCCTGACCTCACACAGCCTCTGGTTTATCCCTGAGGCCTTGTCAAGCCACACCTGCCAGGCAGAGCTTGGCAGGGAGAGGGGCAGGTGTGTAAGGGAAGAGTAAATAATCAGGTAGACAGGTGGAGGCCAGATGTGGACAGGCCTGAAGAAGCAGACAAGGCCAGCCCGGAAACAGCCAAGCCAGGGGTGGGCCAACAGTGACCAGTGTCCCTGAAGGAAGCTTCCAGCCAAGGCTCCTCTGTAACAGGGCAGGTGGGATCTCCCCAAGGAAACCTTCAGGGACCCAGGCTCTGAGGGGTAAGCTGACTCTGGCCGGGACAGAGGATCAGGGTCCTCTGACCCCTGTCTGCCCCACACAGCCAGAGACCTCACTGCCCAGGCTCACGCTGGGCTCGTTCCCACCTTCCTATCCAGGCACCATGTTGCTCCTCGCCCCTCAGCCTGGCCAAAAGATCCACAGCAAAAAAAAAAAAAAAAAAAAGCCCCCCAGAGGCCCTCCCTCTTCCATGAGTTATTTCAATTATTTCAATCCTAATCCTCAAAGTCTCCCAATTCCCTGAACCAGAGAGCTACCATTAATTAGTACGCAGCCCTGGCCCTAAGCTGAACACCACCATCTGCCATTTCCTTGAGTCATGGATCTTCGGCTAAGCCGTAACTCTATAAGGACAGATCCATGTCTTACATATTTTTTTTAATTCCCATCTGCCCCAAGAACACGTAACAGATACTCAGTAATACTTACTGAATTCAATTAAAAGGTACAAGATTAGAAAGATTAATATAATTCAAGTAAAACATGGTATTATGGGAAAGAAACTGATCTAGAGGAACCACGGGTAGAAGGTAGTTTCTAGATGAAAATTCCCAGCAGAATTCCTGTTGCTTTGTGTGCCTAGGACACACACCAAAATTTTAAATAACAGTGCAATCTCCCTGAGGTGTAGGGGAGCAGGGGAAGGCAGAGCCTGATTACCTGAGTCAGAATGGGTCCAGGAAACCAAGGTCAACATTGCTCCGGTCACAGAAAGGACAGACAGGCCTCTATCATCACAAGAACGCTGGTCTTCTAGGAGATGATGCTTCTAGTGACTAGTGGAGAGGAGCAGAAGGAAGTCAGGATTAGAGTGGGGGAGGAGAGAGGACCCTCTCAAACACAATGGATGTCATCTCTGGCCTGACTCTAAAAGATGCAACACTTCAGGGGGGAAAAAGAATCAACTGCAACAGTTACCTCTTATTTCTTGGAAAGTTATGGAAGCACTGGGTCTTTCCGGATGGCGTGTTCTTGAAACTGCCTCACGGGACATAAAAGGACCCAGAAATTTGAAAATACACACCACAGATATCATGAGATTATCTTACTTTACTACAGTGGTCATTGTGACATTGGTGAGACCTTTTTACTTCTCTCCGGCTGCCACTGAAACACTTGTCTACACAAAGGAAAACCATCAGAGCACCAGCGAGCATTCAAGGCCAGCATTCCAGCCCGTGGACCAGGCTGGATCCGCTGGGTTGACCAGGTTCACAGGCTGCAAAGTCAATGAGGCTCTCTTCTGTTGCTACCAAATAAAATTACTCTGGCTTTACTCCTGACGGGAAAGATCCCATCAGGCTCAAGCTCGCTAAATATTTGGCTACAAATTACTGGGCCACAGTTAACCAATAACCTTGCAAAATAGAAAAGTTGGTACAGGAGATTGATTGTATAATAATTTCTGATGGAAGATTATTTTTTTAGCCTACGCCTCAAAGAAGGCAAATTAATAGACTCTCTCATGAAAAGAATGATGTTATCTTATGAACTTCAGTGTAGAGAACATCAGGAAATAAATTCATTAGCTTGGTGATCCTCAAACTCTGGTCCCTGGAACAGCATCAGAACATGGACCTGAGAGTTTGTTCGAAATACGAATTCTTGGCCCCCACCCAAGATCTACTGAATCTGAATATTTGGAGGTGGGGCCCAGCGACTTGTTTTAACAAGCCCTCCAAGTAATTCTGATATGCCTTTGATTATTAATTTATCCACCCATTCAAAGACATTCTGTCCTTGTCAAATAAAATGACGCCACTCTACTGGGCGTTAAGCTTTAACTACAGGCAAAGCAACGAACTGAGGATTGGGGAGGGAACTGGAGTGAGAGATAGAGGATGACAAAATCCCTGCCTTTAAGAGATAGATTGTCCCTGGGACACCTGGGTGCCTTGGGAGGTTAAGACTCTTGATTTTGGCTCCGGTCATGATCTCAGAGTCATGCAATGGTGCCCTGCGCTCAGCAGGGAGTCTGCTTCTCCCTCTCCCTCTGCCCCTCCCCCGTCCGTGCCTGCGTGCGCGCGCTCTCTTCTCTCAAATAAATAAATACATCTTAAAAAAAGAAAAAGAAAAGTATCATCCACTATGGGAGACAAGACACATATGCAGGCAACTCAAATACAGACAGTGTGATTTCCTTTAATAAACTGCTAGCGGGTTTCTGAGGAGACATTTGTTTCTGGCTGGGGTGGCAAGAGCAGGGAAGGGAAAGCATCAAGACCACCACAGTAATAATGGGCCTTGAGATCCGGACAGGATTTTGACAGGTGAGAACAGGCCAAAACCGAAGCAAAGGCCCTGAGGCGAGGAAGCGTGAGGGCCCATTCGGTTGCGTGGAGCAACCAGGTCTGGCTGAGACGTGAGACATGTGAAGGCAGTCTGGGTGAGACAAGGTGACTGCCAAGTTCAGACAGGTAAATGCTAGGGGCCTGTGGCTTCTCTTTCTTGTGTGAGGACCACCCCGCGGCACCCGCTGCTTATGTTTAGAAATTGATGTCTGATAAACTAAGTGACTCAAAGATTTCTAAAGCCAGTTTGCTTTTCTGTACTTTTTTTTTTATTATTATTACTACACTTTCTAGAGGGGTGCACCTCAGCTGCTTCAAGAATTAACCACTGGGCGCCTGGGTGGCTCAGTCGTCAGGCGTCTGCCTCCGGCTCAGGTCATGATCCCAGGGTCCTGGGATCGAGCCCCGCATCGGGCTCCCTGCTCCGCGGGAAGCCTGCTTCTCCCTCCCCCACTCCTCCTGCTTGTGTTCCCTCTCTCGCTGTGTCTCTCTCTGTCAAATACATAAATAAAATCTTAAAAAAAAAAAAAAGAATTAACCACTGAAGTTCTGCCCAGGAGGAAGACACAAAAGAAAATTTTAAAGTAGGCACAAGAATCTAGATGTCACAGTAGCCTCAGGCCATTCTGCAAAGGGGCAAAATGTTACCATACTTAAGAAGCCCCTGAAGACATCTGTGGTTTTAGTTTTATAAAATAATTCATGTGGATAGTGGTGTGTGCCCTAATCACAGGAAAAAAGTTAAGCCAGGGGTGGGGAGAGGAAAGAAAGGGGTGAAAGGGTCAAAAGGTACAGACTTCCAGTATGAAATAAACAAGTCATGGGAAGGTGATGCACAGCATGGGGCCTATAGTTCATAATACTATATTGCATATTTGAAAGTTGCTAAGAGAACAGATACGAAAAGTTCTCATCAGAAGAAAAAAAAATTTTTGTAACTATGGAAGGTGATGGATACTAACTAGACTTATACTGTGATGATCATTTTACAATGTACACAAATATTGAAACACTATGTTGTACATCGGACACTAATATAATGCTTTATGTCAATTATACCTCAATTTAAACAAAACATATATTAAAAAAAAGTTAAACCATCACTCAACATCTCCAATTAGAGGAAAAGAAAAACTTTTCACGATCAAGAAGGTATGGCTTTGGGGCGCCTGGGTGGCTCAGTTGGTTAAGCGACTGCCTTCGGCTCAGGTCATGATCCTGGAGTCCCGGGATCGAGTCCCACATCGGGCTCCCTGCTCGGCAGGGAGTCTGCTTCTCCCTCTGACCCTCTTCCCTCTCGTGCTCTCTATCTCTCATTCTCTCTCTCTCAAATAAATAAATAAATAAATAAATAAATCTTAAAAAAAAAAAAGAAGGTATGGCTTTTGCCTCTAGAAAGCTGGTATAAATAGAATGCTTTAGTTCCTGATGCCGCTGGGTGAGTGACGGGATACTAAAACGTTCTGACATCATACGAGACTCTGGCAGAAATGAAGCAGGGTTCAGAATCAGCGATACCTGGTTGCTCATCCCACTTCTGCCATTTAGCCCTCTGAGTCATTGTGAGTAAGGGACTCAACCCTCGAAACCTCAGTGCTTCAGTGATCGAGAATTAGAGGCACTGACTAGCCCCACCTTCACCCAAATTTAAAGAAGAGACAAGAAGTGGCTATGACAATTACAAAGTGCAATGCTACCGTAAGGTACAGAATTATCCTGCTCATCGAGACATGTGGGTACGAATTAATACTTATTGTATTGGCCTTTGAAAGTATAAAAGCAAAATGTTTTCTATGCCTTTGAGGCTCACCTTTTAAATATCTGCAGATACAGCAGTCCTGAGCAGTAAACTTGGCATCAACCAAACCATTCTCCCAAGAAACACTTCAAGGTAAATTTTTCACTCGTGATTTTTTTTTAAATTTTATTCCTCTGACCACGATAGAGCGTCCAGTTATCTTTCAGCAGCTCCTGGTGAGCACAACTCAGTCTTCAGCAACACTGACATATACGATGGCAGTAATTTATCATCTCTGCAGGAGTTTAGTCCCAGATGGACCATTTACTAATTTATTTCCATATGTAACTGGCAGAGAGATTAATCAGGCTTCCAACTTGGAAATCTGAATTGTGCTTTATTCCTTTAACAGGCTAACTCTGGACAAGAGGAAGTACACGTTTACACCGAAAGCCAAGAGTTTCTCTGAAAAAGCCTGTCAACCTCAGACACAGGCCTTTAAAAACACACACACACACACACACACACACACACACACACACACACGCACACAGCTTGCTCCTTATGTCAACTTGGAGGGCGGGCTCTTTCTTTAGCTACCCTCTTCCCAGAGGGGCGGGTCTGACAGGACTGCAGGCAGGAGGGAGCCCAGAGACGGAATGCCAAATCAGCTCCAGTAGCAGCCACGTTCCCTGCCCCTCCCTGTGTGCAAGCTCGGGGGCTCGTATTTCTGAAACTGAGGAGATCTTTTTGCCACGGTACTGCACCCAGCTGGCCCGGCTCTGTGGTGCCCAAGCACTGGAAAGTATGTGCTTTCTTTTTTCCACTCTTTGTAAGGGTCTGAACTTGACCGAGTTCAGCAGCTGCTGTGTCCTCAGCAAGGCAATAGCTAATGAATTGTTAGCACCGCTCCCAGGGCCCCTGAGTTAGACGGGAGTCCACTTTTGTTTTTAATTCTATCCCAATGATATCAGCCTTTAGCAAAGACTGGGTAACAGGATTGTTGTCCGATGATGGCGTTTAAATAGAGAAAGCCGGCCAATCCCAAAACAGGGCAGAAAGCATGAGCTGACGGGCGATGTCTTAAGTGAAACTCAAGGCCACGGCCAGGAAGGTTCAGTACACAGGACCATGTAGAGAGATTATTGGCTGGATCCACACGCCTGGGTCACTAACCAACCATGTGGCTTTGGAAAAGTCCGTTACAGTTCAGACTTACAGTTCTCTCCTCTGTAATAGGAGTTCAGCTCCCCAAGGTTCTTTCTGGCTGTAAAATCTTGTGATTCCCTAAATATGAAAAAAAGAAATCAGCCATTCGCTTGGTTTCTGTGTTTAGATGATGCCAAACAGCCAGAAGTTTGGAAGCATCTGAAAGAGGCTGAACTGGTCCAGATGCTGGATGCTGTGACAGACACAGCCTTAGGAGCCTCAGTAACCCACAGATTGTCTCTGAGCAGAGAACATGATCACTGGAGATGATTCAACAACGTATAGCTTTATGAGGTTTTTAGGATTCAATGAAATATGACAGCTTGACATACTGTTCTAGGTATGGCAAAAGCTACAAAAGCCTACGAGTCATGATGCTGTCATTAACACACTTACATCTCAGTTACGGACAGACACGACTCATCTTAATATTGTGGAATAAGTGCTATAATTGCAGATGAAGAAACTGTTATGGGAACATGAAGGAGGGAGAAATCATCCCACTGAGGGCGAGAGGGAGAATTCTTTAAGGTTTTATGGAAGAACTGGCATCAAAGCTGGAAAGACGGGAGTAAAGGCATCCGGGCAGAGGCAGTGGCCAGAGCAAAAGCCCAGAAGCTTCCTGACATGGCCAAGACATGGATTTAGTACCCTAGGGCAGCACCATGAGATGCTCAAGGAAGAGGAGATCTAGACAGTGAGGGGGCTGAAGAGAGACGGTTGGGGAAAACCCTAGATGCCAGCCCACAGCATGGCTTCTACCTCGTGATCGCCAAGAACCTTCAGAAGTTTCTGGGCCATGGACACTCCAAATGAGCTATGCTGCAGGAAGTGTATCCTGGCAAATTCCTGACCATTTAAGACTGGTAATAAGATCAGTCTGTACCTTCATTTTTCTCTTATTCATTCCGTGCTGCCACTATTTGGGAATCCCTCACATTTATTTTTTTCCAAATCAATTTCCTGGCCCTTCAAATGGAAGGAATTGAGTTTCCTACCAGCCCTGCCAGGATTCTACATTCAAATGACTGGTTTGGCCCAGGGCTCTACATCTAGGTTCATGTGTTTTTCTAGTCTTAAAAAAGGAGCTAAAATGACACGGTATAGACCGGTGGGCTTGTTGTTGTTGTTTTCTGTTTGTTTGTTTGTTTGTTTTTGCTTTACACTGGACAGTATTTCTGGATGATAAAAAAGAAGAAAAAAACCCCAAACATCTCGAGTGATGGAAGGGCTTGCTCTAGTGCTCCCGAACAGACAAAAGTGGAGTTAGTCACCCCAAGGAGTGCATTGACAATTTTTTGATTTCTGGTTTCAGAGCCCAAGGGTAATAAACCCAAAGTTACCAGGGCCCCTCAGGTGTAAGAGCAGAAAATCATGTAAACACTCATACCAACGGTGTCTGGTTCCTCTGCCTGGGGGCGGGGAGGAGGGGTGCAGGTATAGGTGGCTTTCTGCGACTGTCACCGAGAGAAGCTGCCCGTCACCATACACAGGGCACGGGGAGGGGCTCTGCAAACCTGCCCTCCCGTCAGCCCCGAAAATGGGCCAGTGTCTCACGACGAAAACAGAAATGAGTGTGGCATCAGGAGGAGGGGCTCGTCCTCTGAGAAAGGAGCTGCCTTGGGCATGAGTCACCAAAACGCTAATTCCCCATAGAAAACACAAACTGTCCCTACCCATCCCTGGGTGGCTCAGACTACAGACAGGCAATAAATGGGAGGCTTCAACATTAGTTTCATTTTGGATCACCTTATTTAGAAAGGCAAGTCGTATCTATTCACTGGGGTGTTGAATATTCCAGGGTTCGAGTCCCTGATTTATAATTCAAAATCTGTCGCAGCCCTCTGCATACCCAGGTGTTCTGGAAGCTCCAGAGTGCACAACCCCCTCCCCGCTCCAATAGGTGTTCTCTTAACATCTAATCAAATAATTACTGCAAAGAGCAACATGCGGTAGGTGCCTAAGATAGTTTCCTGTGCACATAAAACACAGTCTCATACATACTGAAAGAGTTGCATATCTCATGCCACTTTTTGTAAAAGTCCACCTATGGTCAGAAAATGAATCCTCCTCAAATGAATAGATTAGCTTAAATTACCATGCCATTTTACATTCTCTTCACTGACATGAATAATAAAACTATAAGGTAAATGTAGCTTAAACTGAATAATGGGCAGAAATAAAAATATTTTGACATTAAAAACTCAGTATAAATTGAACTACAACATACTTGAAAGCTCCCACAATCATAACGTGCACATTGAAATCCATTAACCCAATACCTAGGCTGCTATTCAAAAGCCGGGGTCTAACACGTAAATAAATACATATTTGAACACTTCTCCTAAATTACCATATGATCTGATTGCAAAGTCACACACTTACAAAGTCTATCATCTTTACTGGGTTGCTCTCTAACCAACACTCAAGTCTTATCAGGCTACAATGTGGCAGCAGGATATAAACACAGAGACCAGCAAATGGTACCAAAAAGTAGCAGCAAATGTCAAAGACAAACCAGGGTCATCCCCGGGAGAAGAGAGATATTTACATAAGCATTCAGCAAAGACAATGGAGCCCCAAATTCCCTTTAACTGCACACCTAATCAATCTCTCTGCTCCACACCTGATCATTTTTATGTAAAAGCAATTTCTACAACGATACATTCAAAGACCTTAGTTGCCATAAACTCAGCAGCAGTTAAAAGATTCTGTTGCACATTAGATTTGCTTTAAGACTCAGCTATTTTCAACCAAAGCTTTCATTCCTTACCCATCACTACCCCCTCCAAAAAATTAGCTTCACTGACAATATCCTTCTTAAATATGTCATCTGCCAAGGCCATTTTCTTACCTTTGTAACTCACTCACATTTGTTTCATTTGATATTTACCCAAGCAAGGACAATTGTTTAACTGGAATCTTGCAACTTTCAACTTTGCCCAGATTCTGCTGTCGTGAGGCAGGGGAATGTCGAAACCCCCGACACATGGTTCAGAGGAGCTAATATGCATCTGAATCAGAGCTATATTTTAAATTCTTTTACACTTACTTAATATAGTGCGAGCTGCCTGTCCACTGATGCGATATCAGAAACCTGCAAGCTACTATTTCTGCAACTGTGTCACTGTAGATAGTCTGAAACATGTACGTAGCTGTTGCCATGGAAACAAACACAGCTAGGGTAGAGTGCCACGCTGTGTTAATTCCTTCACCCATGAACCCCAGGGGAATGCTAACATTCATCTTCTTTCTCCTTTCGTCTCACACTGCTTTAATATTTTTTAGCATTATCAAATGATGTACTAAATACATACGGTACACCTGAAAATACGGATGGCTGAAATGAGCTGTGTGCCAACCTAGCCTGCTGGGTAGCTGCTTAAGGTAGTACGGCGATGCAATGGATCCTCTAACTTCTCCTGGGAGAAATAGACAACTTTGTTTCTTTCTTTCAAAACGGTGTGGGTAGGACAAAAAAAGGTGAACATCTTGTCTCACCCAAGCAGAAGTTATCATGGAATGGCACCAGAATAAAGATGCTACCAGAAATGTGCCTTAGCAGTCCCGTGAAAGGCAGAGGGAGGTCTTGCAAAGTTTCTGAAGTGGATCCAAGCTAAGAGTTGTTCTTCCTTCTAACTAGAGCTGCATTAGCAGGCTGTAAATCCAATAGCTTTAATTAGGCAAAAGCATAAACCCTCAACAAGGGCTTCATCTGTCCCTGCTTGGTCTTTGTTCCTAAGCCCATGGAAGAAGGTATTAGAATGAGTGAATGAATGACTAACAAGATGGAAATCTGCCATCATTCAGAAAGAAATGCGATTTTCCTGGAATCTGAACATTCTCTTATTTGCTGCAAGTTCAAATCGCTGCCCTCATCAAATGTTTGGACCAGTGGCGAGAAGTCAAATATTCTATTATACCTAAGAGGCAAAATGTATAGATATTGGCACATCAGGCCACCTTCCCATTATTCAAACCAGGATGCCACTTTAAACGTTGAGGTTACTCATGGCAGCAGACAAAAGTAAGCTGTTCAAAATCTTAATTACATCCTATCCCTTGGGCTAGTTAATAATATTCAATCTAGATGAAAATGGCCACACTTTAGATTTGCATGCTGATGTGCTTCACTTGAATACAATTTTCGCACTAAACAATCAACTGTAGGCTTTAAAAGTGCAGATCCGTGACTCTGAACTGGCATGTTTTAAAGAAACCACTAATTTATTTGTGGGGATTATGGCAAAATCACCCTACAAAAGATAAGCAAAATTTTCCTATCATTTTCCCAAATTGAATCATTCTTGGCTACATACTATGATAATAATAATCAACTCATCCCTAAGATAAAGCAAAACCGAAAACAGATATATACACCTTAGTAGGGAAAGGGAAGTCACTTTTTAAAAGCATCTCAAGATGATGTGAGGGTCAGTATAAAGCCTAGCCTTTGAGTATTAGCCGGGCAGCTAGAGATTACCTTGTAACTTATCATGAGCAGTACTTACAAACTTAAGGAGCAGGGCCACAGCAAGAAAACAGGTGTTGCTTACATTTACTTTGCACTTCCGAATCGACATTTGTTGGGAACTGACAAGCATTTTCACATAGCTCATCCCATTTGACTATGACGAGATTATACTATGAATTAGTTGGGCGTCACCAACCTCATCTCTCATTAGAGAGCACAGAGGTTCCCAAAGTCAGTGACTGGCCCAAGGTCACACATCAAAGTGGCAGAATCCCACCTTCTATTACCCGATCTAATGGTTTCTCCACGTGTCACACTGTGCCTGGGTGCGCTCGCAAATGTAGTTGGTTGTAAAGGGCTTAAAGTAACTGGAGTAACAACACTTACAAATAGAAAGATAGACAGAAAGACAGAAACAAACAATTGGTTCTCCTTCTCTGGACTAATACACCACCCTACGGAAGTAAGCTGTTCCAGACTTAGAGCCACCAGATAACTGAAGGTGGATTTCATCCTGATTTGGGCTAATCACAAATTCCTACCCTCGTTACCTGGATATCAAGAATTAACATGCTACATATTATGGGGAAAGAGGACTTCCTAGAAGTGAAATTTTTCCAGACCACCGAATTGTTCTAGTTTGACCAGGGGGATGTCCATGAAGCAGAAGGCATCCTATGGGCAGTGTTCTGGGGAGTTCTCTTACGGAGGGCAGGGGGGAACTAGGTACCTTCCAGGGGATGCTCCAATTCAAGGATACGATTCGGTTCCTTTTGATGAAAACATTTCTAAATTGGATTGTATAACAAAACAATGAATTGGGCAAAGTACATAGCATGTGACTTAGCCTGTTATAAATATTTGTCGTGACGTGACTGGCATCACACACGTGATAATACACAGGTGCTCTCAGAAGCCATAGATTCCCCAGGCAGGCGGGGGAGGGGGAGGTCACCCGCACAGGAAAAGGCCCCACACTCCTGTGATTTGCTAATCCCTATATTTACATTTTAATTCTCTTTGGCCTCTGCTCCCTGCTCCTGGCTGTCAGGGTATCAGCTGGCCTTCTCACCACGCAGAGTGGCCTGGCTCTCGCTGTTCTCTCCCTGTTTGATTCACATCTAATATGCCAGGGGCTGGGAAACCAAATAAGGGAGCTGATTAGAATTTTGTCTGAAATAAAATGAATACAGGCCTGAGAGACTGTCCCTGAGCACAAAAGTGTCAACTTTTGGATGCCATTGACTCCAGGTCAATTAGCCTAAAGCCAGTCACCTAATGAACAATTTGCCTATAATTTGAAAACTTTTTGAGTGCTTTGACATGGGAATGTCCTTTCCTTTGGCCATCTCTTTGGCATGATGAGGTTTATAAATCGAGCCTTCTTGGGGGCACACCCAGCTTGTTTTTAAATTTCAGTTTACACTTAATTTTTTCATTTTCAAATTAAATAATTTTTTGAGATACTAGCGATGAATGCAAAACACTCAAAATGGAATTGAATTTCTGGTGAACTGATTATTAGGCAAATCAATATGAGTACTTGTTTTAGGGGAATTTTCACTTCCAAATTTTATTTTATTTTTTAGAATGCAAAATCCATCCAAGGAAATGTGCGGTTCAATCAGGCAGGATGCACAAACGGACTTTCGCACGCTACCTTGGCCTTTTTTCCTTATTGGCTTTGCTTTTTCCACCGTGAATTTAACTTATGGCCCGAATCTCACTCAGAGCAGGGCTCACCTTCCCGCTCACTCCGGGCAACTCCGACGTGTGTTTGGAAGCAGTCGGCACAAGAGCGTAAGAGACACCTGTGATCTTTTGCACCAGATCCACACATGGACTGCAGAAGTCTGAGAATCACTCACCTGACAACCCAGTTCTTAATGCAAGGGGTCAAAAGGCCCAAGGTCAAGGTGTATCCAGTATGACTGGCAATGATAGGACCACCACCATTCAAAAGGAGAGGCCAGCTGCCTTGCAGCACTCTGTTGCAAGGGCTCTTTGAGAGGGAAACCAAAGACCAGACTTGCCTCAAAGGCCAGCGTTGACACTTACCTGAGAGATCAGGGACGAGCTAGCGGGTGTGCTCCCATCAGGCATAATCAGGGCTGCAAAGTGGCACAGGAAGGAATTGGTCCCTGTGCCCCCCCAATATCTACCTGTGGCTCTGAAGCAAACATCGGTCCTCTGGGTGGATCCCCTAAGCCACTTAACCATTCTGCAGAAAGCAAGCATTCCAATCAGCAAGGTACCCTGGCACTGATTTGCAAGAACACCAGCCAGACTGTTCTATTTGTCATGCGGGTGGTGGGGAGTGATGGGGGCCAGCTCCTGGAGAAATTGACCAGGAAAGCTTCCATTTTATGACACTCACGTGGATGCTCAGTCAAGTTTTGGGAAGAAAATCCTCCCAGGAATGGAAATTTTTCCCTTTCATTCTGAAGTTATCATTGTGACGTTTGCTTTAAATGTCTCCAGTGGGGGACAGAACAGCTAGCCGTCCTCAGTGTGTATGAACTTGCTCTATCTCTATATGTAAGATAATCACTGAACTGAACTCATGTGCCCTCAACAGGGTTATGTCCACGACAGGACTGGACACTAATACATAGGTAGCCACTGGGGAAGCTATAAAATATATTGTTTTCCTTTTTTAATCTAAGAATGCAATGAATTACATCAATGTGCTTTACCCTAATCCTCCTTACTGAAGAAAAATGAAGTTTTTAAACTTTTTAAAAAAAGATTTAGTTATTTATTTGAGAGAGAGAGAGCACAAGCAGGGGGAGGAGCAGAGCGAGAGGGAGAAGCAGACTCCCCGCTGAGCAGGGAGCCCAATGCGGGGCTCGATCCCAGGACTCTGGGATCATGACCTGAGCCGAAGGCAGACAGACACTTAACTGACTGAGCTACCCAGGTGCCCAAAATGAAGTTTTTAATACAGTAAGTCACTAGTAATGTACATAATCAGAATGTAAACCACTTCTATTGGAAAATTTTTGGATGTGTTTTAATAGAGATCAAATCACACCAACGACTTAAATAAAAAGACGTTTGTTTATCCAAGCCTAAGATGGCAGACAATCTGATGGTGGGACCAGGGAGGGTGGGATGTAGTTAGGCAGCAGGATCGTGAAGGCAGGGACCAAGGATTTTTCTATTTTGTAGCTCTGTTATCTCCTGGTGTGTTTCCCACATATGAATGGGCAGCTCACTACCACCTTGTCCCGTCCTAGTCAGAAGCAAGTAGGAAACAGAACATGAAGGGCTTGTTCCTTTGTTTTAAAGGCAAAACCCAGATGTTATACCGGTCCCTGCCATGTTCATCTATCAGCCAGAACTTAGTCGCTTAGCCAGTGACAGTGATCAGCTAAAGCTCTGGGGTTCTATTATTGAAAAGAAATGGATACTAGTAGACAACTAGCTATGTTTCTTGTTTTTTTTTTTAAGATTTGTTTTTATTTATCAGAGAGAGAAAGAGAGCACAAGCAGGGGAAGTGTCAGGCAGAGGGAGAAGCAGGCTCCCCGCTGAGCAAGGAGCCCGATGCAGAACTCGATCTCAGGACCCCGGGATCACGACCTGAGCCGAAGGCAGACGCTTAACTAACTGAGCCACCCAGGCATCCCAAGCTGTGCTTTAAAAATGCTAAATGTATTTGTGGATACAAACATGTTTATAAACATTCATGGGAATGATAAGCACCAAATCAAGATAGGGATTATATGGGTCACGAGGGAGAGAGGAGTCCTGAGATTGGAGCATGAGGTACACAGGGGCCTGCAACAGTATTGTCAATATTTTATTTTTTTAATTTATTTTTTAAAAGATTGTATTTATCTTTTAAAATATTTTATTTATTTATTTGAGAGAGAGAGTACAGCACCCCAAGATTTTATTTACTTACTTACTCATTTACTTATTTGAAAGAGAGAGAGAGTGCTTGCGTAAGCAGGAGGAGGGGCAGAGGGGGAGGCAGGGGGAGGGGGAGAGGGAGAGAGACTCTCAAGCAGACTCTGCGCTGAGCACAGAGCCTGACACAGGGCTCAATCTCATGCCCCTGAGATTGTGACCTGAGCTGAAATCAAGAGTCAGACGCTTAATCGATTGAGCCACCCAGGTGCCCCGATGTTTTATTTATTTATTTTTAATATTTAAAGCAAATGTGGTAAAATGTTCAGATCTGCCAAAGTTGGGTGATGGATACATGGGTGTTTTAGATTTTTATATGTTAGAAATAAATCTACATCTACAAAATTATAAAATTTAGCATTATCTCAACAACCCAACTGCAGCTCAGCTCATAACTAAATTATATTTCACCAATTCTAAAATGGACATTTTTCTACATTTGAACTCTCTGAAATGAGTGCATCTAATTATATTAGGCAGCATTTTTGTCTTAGTGGTACATAAAATAAGGTTTTGTTTTACAGTAAATGTTGACTGAGATTTGAAGATGTGCAATGCATAAATCACACTTTGTGGTACATTTTAATATGTTTGACGGTAGGGTTGGGGGAAGTTTCCACAAGTGGGCATCTCAAAGCTTATGAAGCTATTAGAACCCCACCCCTGGGGCACCTGGGGGGCTCAGTTGGTTAAGCGTCTGCCTTCGGCTCAGGTCATGATCCCAGGGTCCTGGGATGGAGCCCCCCATTGGGCTCCCTGCTCAGTGGAGAGCCTGCTTCTCCCTCTGCCTCTGCCCTTCCCCACACTCATTCCCTCTCTCTTTCTCTCTCTCTCTCCCTCAAATAAATAAATAAAATCTTTAAAAGAAAAAAAAAAAAAACAGAACCCCATCCCTGGATTCTGTCGGGCGGTTTTCTGACTTCCACGCTAATCTCTTTCCAGTGAAGGTGCCTCTGACTGAGGTCAGGCAAAATACACACATTCAGACTAATTTTCTCTGCAACTGAGGGAAAGATAGCAGATAAAAGCCCCCCTTTATTAGTTCTAAAGTGCGTGAGAATCTCTTACCTGGTAAGTGACACAAAACATGAATGGCTCCTGCAAATGAAACTCAACTCCAAATGGGAAGAAAACAGAATCAGATCATTACTGGATCAAAATTTTGGACAGACTGAGAAGACACAGCAGACACAGCTGTCTGAGGACAACCAAGGCTTCTCCATCCACCCAAAGTTAAGTCCACGCTCCTGGCCAGCAGAGAGGATGGGGATGGGAAAGAGTGCCATGGGCCGTTTTCCTTGGATGTTTGATACGCGCCATTGTGGAACTGTCTTGTAGAAAATTAGCTAAGAATACATCAGCAATATTGTTCCCTCAATACTATCACGATGCAAATGAAACAAAATGGGGAAGAAATCCATACAGCTGGTTTATCTGAATGCAGAAAAATAAATCACCATTTATTTAAAAAAAAAACATTTATGAAAGTTTTCTTCATTTCTCACATTCAGTTAGTATACAGTTGGCATTTTCAAAATTCAAACCTGATGTGGATTTGGAATTCAATGAAGCACATTGGAAGACATCTGAGTGAAAAAATAAAAGTTCTAGCCATATGCTACTGGTGCATGAATTTGAATATTTGAAAGGTAATCTAGAAATGCGAATGTTTCCAATTCTCCTTACCAACAACAGTAATTCATAGCAACCACACGTTTTATAGATTGAGCCACTTCACCATCTGAGAGACAATAGTAGGACAGACGGAGTCAGGGGCTGGGCTTCTCTCCCAGCCTGGCTAGTTACAAGTGTGTGATTTTCACTAGGTCACGACCACTCTGAAGGTCTGCTTGGTCACTGCTGAGGGTACAGTAATGATTCTTGCCTCACTGGGCATATTAACACATTAAGGAGTTTGGAAATTTTTCAAGTTTGGTTAACAACTGGATGAAAACCCGGAAGACCACTTACGATGGCTACTTCCCAAAGACATAGGCAACACCATGGATGGAACGGGCTCTAATATCAGGCCAACTGGATTTTCTCCATTCTATTTATCTACATGGCCAGAGAGGGATTAAAGCAATAGCAGGGAATTCCTCCCCCCAACCCCCGGCTCTGACCCTTGTTCGCAACCTTGACTAGAATAGCAGGAGCCCCCAGCCCCAGCTGGGAAGCTTCCCTGATAGTGCCCAACTAGCCTTGCTCCTCCTGTCCCTGGGCCAAGTCTCTAACTGGGTCATGCCATCAGGGAGTATACCAGCCAAATGGTCATGTGCATTGCTAATCCACTCCCGTGCATTTGGGAGACACGAACATGCAGGAGACTAAAATCTATGGCATTATGCTCCCTTACTTTCCAAGCCACGTGTCAAGAATCCATCGCATGTGTTTGCAGGATGTCTGCAATGCCACAGAGTGGTCCACACACTGAACGCTGCCATTCCTATGCACGTGGAGATGGGAAGTAGATGGCAAGACTTGTGACAGAAGTGAGCCATCTTTTACCAACTTGGTGAGAAGTTGGGAGAACAAAAATGATAATGTTTATTGCCAGGACAGATCCTGGCAATGGACTGGTCCTTTAGTCTGGCCCAGTTGATGAAGACTGGTGCTCTTTCTCAAGGACATGACAGAGCAGGGCAAAGAGCCACAGTTCCGTGTGAGGGTAGTATTGGAGTGTCCATGACAACTTGGTCCAGCCACCCATGTCTCCACCCTGCTCCCAACTACCCACCCAATTCAAAGTCCCAGGTCTGGGGGAAATCTCTGAGAGTGGCTTCATATTGCTTGGGAGAGATGCTCTTCTTGGTATGAACTTTTTGTAAGATGACACCTTACAATATTACCAGACGGAACTCCCTCAAGCAGCCATCATGGCCCACAGGACCAACAGTTACCATTTCCCCCATCCCAGTGAGCCCATCAAGAGACCTGGCACCCTGAGCTCTTAGATCCAATCCCCACTCACCCCGGGAGCTTCCGAACCAGACATGAATTTGTCATGAAGCACTTTCTTCTTCAACAGGCCTTCATGTATCCTAGAAGGCAAGGATGATCTCCATCCTGGACAGTGAAACAGAATCTAAGGCAGAAGAGTGAAGGTCTGGAGAACATGCACTATCCGGGAATTAGCTCCGTCTGTGGTTTCTGCCAGGCTAAGCTGTGATGGTCTGATTTTATCTCTGCAGCCTAAGCTTGATCAGAGACCCAGTGTGATCCAGGGAGTTTGGTGGTTGCTGTGAATGTTGTGTTGTTTGCTCGCTTGCCTAAGATTACACAGCTCACGAAACAATGTCCCTGAACCCACCTGCTTTATGCAGCAGGGACAGCAACAGATTAAGTCATCAGTGAGTCGAGTCCAGAAGGTCATCTCACAACACAATGGTGAAGATCTGCAAACACCCAACCTCAGCAAGCATTGGGCTGATCTGGAATTCCAAGGGGGTAAGGTAAGACGCAGGGCCACTGGAGCGATCGAGTTGCCCCACCAATGGAAAATGGCAGGGACAAATGCAGACTGCTTTGTGCGACAGCCCTTAGTGGACCAGGAAACACTTGAGAAACCTGAGAATTTGACCACATCCAGAAACCCAACGTTCAATAATAACTCCCCAGTCGAGCAAGCGCTATGCTGAAAAGGTCTTTCTATTTGATTGCGAGCCATACATCAGCTTGCCTTTAACTTTATTGTAAGGAGAAACCCAAAACATATTCTGAGAGAGATCAACCCTAACTTTATTTAGGTCATACAGTTGACATATACAAATAATGGGAAGTGTGTGACTAATTCAGAAACGGCCAAGAAAGGTCAATGTCTAGTTTGTTTCTTAACCCACACTAATCCATGAGTAATATTAATAGGCATTTGCCATTATCTGCTCATCAACGCTGCAGTCATTAAGTGAACAGAAGTACAGAGAGGATTTCACACTTATTAAAATAAAAAAAACTTTGCTACTATACCTAGTGACTGAAGCCTAGAAACCACACGTTTAAGAACAGCTCTCAAGAGCATTTATACAATGAAGCCTCAATAACCTGCCTGCGAAGGTGAAATGATTAGAACCCCATTTTATCAATAAGCAGCCTGATACCCAGACATGGGAAGGGATGCGCCCCAAGCTCCTCAGAAGTTAATAATAGCTGAGCCAAAATTAGATTGCTGAGACTCCAGGCTTGGTACCCAGGCCACAGAGGACAGACAGGCCAGCACAATGCAAAACCGCTGTTCCCCATGAGAAGCGACACCTCCAGGTACCGTCAAAGGCGAGCAGCCTTCCTGCACCTGGAGCTACTGGACCCAGAAGAGACCTGGCAGAAGATAATGGCAACTTGGTCTACGGCTTAGCCCCCGTGCCTGTGGCCCTGCTGAAGAGGGTGGGCGGTGGTCCGTGTGTGCAGAGGAGGCGCGACACTCCCCATTGTGTCGCAGACTTGGGACATTTGTGACCCTCTGCTAAAAGCAGACCCTCTGAGCACAGTGAAAACCATCCTAGAAATTCCACAAAAGCCAGAGCGCCAGCCTCCTGGTGAGCCTCCCGCCCCACACAACCCCGGACAGGGTGGTCCGATGAAGAAGGGGAAAAGCACCTGGAAAAGCAGAGGAGCGGGGAGCAGGCCTGGAGCAGGGAAATGTCAGTGTCCCTCTCACGTTCTCCTTCCACAGCGGGAGGGGCTCAGGCTGACCGTAGTGATGTGTCTGCCCTAATCTTCCGGGGTCTCCGTGGGCATGCTTCGAGCAGACTCCCAGCCTTCTGATGCCCAAAGCCACAGACAGCTCCAGACTGGTGCTTCTCACACTCGGATGTGTCCGCAGATCGCCTGCAGGCCCCATCGGAAGCAGGGGCTGACTCAGTAAGTCCGAGATGGGGCCTGAGACTCTCTATTTCTAACCAGGGGATGCCCATGCTACTGGCCTATGGACCACATGTTGAGTAGCAGGATCTAGAACACCACATATTCTGTGACCTTGTGATTTTAGGCCTTTCTCCCACTCCACATGATAGGTTCTGCACATGGCAAAAAAATCAAATGATCACTATCAATTGGCCCTTATTTTTTTTAAGATTTTATTTATTTATTTATTTATTTGAGAGAGAGAGAGAGAGAGAACATGGGGAGGAGCAGAGGAAGAAGGACAAGCAGACTCCATGTCAAGTGCAGAGCCCGACACAGGGCTCGACTCCATGACCCGGAGATCACGATCTGAGGTGAAACCAAGAGCCAAACACTCAACCAACTGAGCCATCCAGGTGCCCCTCAATTTGGCCCTTTTGTTATTTTTTTTTAAGATTTATTTATGTATCTGAGAGAGAGAGAGAGCACAAGCAGAGGGAGGGGCAGAGAGAGAGGGAGAGGGAGAAGCAGACTCCCCACTGAGCAGGGTGCCCAAGGCAGAGCTCATTCCTAGGACCTTGAGATCATGACCTGAGCCAAAATAAAGTCAGATGCTTAACCAACTGAGCCACCCAGGCGGCCCTCAATTGGCCCTTGTAAAGTATATGTCACACCACGTCCCTGAAAACCCTCCCACTCATTTTTATGTCATGTGACATCCACTCCCGCTGCCAACAACAAGGACTCTGAGCTCATCTACTCCTTCTCCCTCCCTTCCCTCACTCTGTTCCACCCACCCAGGCCTCCCTGCTCTTCCTAGATCAGGCCAGGCCCCCTTCAGGACCTCATGATTGCTGTGCCCTCCACCTGAGGAACTCGTCCCCTCCACATCTACCTGCCATTATCCCTCACCCCCTTGCGGCCATTATTCCTCACCCCCTTGTGGGAGGGAAGCCGGTGCTGGTCATCTGGCTTAAAGTCACAGCCCCCACCCCTGCTTCATCCTTCTCCAGCACACATATTACTCTGTGCACATCATATGTATCATTTATTCTGTTCCTTATCCATCTCTCCACTAGCCAATCGGCCCCAAGAAGGTGAGGATTTTGTCTGTTTTGTTCATTGCCATATCTATCCCAATGTGTGGCACATAATAGGTGCTTAAATATTCGTAGAATGAGGAAAAAGTTGTGTTTAATAAAATTGTTAGTACCAACCATCATCCTCACAGACTTCAGTGATCACCTGCTTACATCTAATATGCTATTTTCCAATCTGGGAAAACTACTTCAATATTTCAAAAAGAGCCGCTGTTAGACTGTAGGAGATATTTTTATCTTGTCATGCAAGTATGGGCTTTGTGGGAGAAAGGCATCCCCCAGGTTTTCCAGCTCTCATTCACCATTCATCCCGGATTCCTCCTCCTTCCTCCTCAAGGGACCCACACAGACAAGAGGCAGATCAAAATTGGCAAGCAGACCTCCCCATGAGACGGGCCTCCCACTCTGACATGCAAACGCGGAGGATTTGAGAAAAGCCGGAAAGCAGGGTGGGGATTCCTCCTTGCACACAAGATAACCGGGAGGCTCAGAAAGATGAGTGACTTGTGCAGGGTCTCACTGCCATTCGGTGGTGGCGCTGGGATGAGAACCCAGGCCGCCTAACCCCCAATACTCTTTGCTCTCTCCTCCTCTTTCTACGCAGAATCTGGGATCAGGTCTGAGAATGGCTTCAGTTCCAAGACCCAGGACAGGGCTCCTGGAGAAGTCTCGTGACATCCACAGAACCAGTGAAGGTCAGCTCTTCCCCAGGACCAGTCCTGCAGATCCTCTGAAGGCTCTAACCAAGCAGAGAGGGCTGTGCATCCAGTGTAAGCCCAGGACCCACGCTGCTGTGCACCTCACCAGCACACATCTCCCATCAGTGCAGGCATGTGGGGAGGTCCCCCTAAATGCCCAGAGAATCCGTGGTCATGCTCATGGTCACAGTCAGAATGACAAGACATTTTTGGAGCTTGGAGGTTATGGCTTTGAAGTCGGAGATTGAACTGAGTGACCAAGCTCACCACCACCTGCCTTTTCCCAAAGGCCACTTTCACTCCTGTTCCATTCCAGATGTGCATACCTGGCCACAGCAGGCCTGGAGGCACTCATGAGTGTCCAGACTCACTTGACTTGACTCACATTCAGATCATCCCAGGGGTTGGGGTTCTCAGAAGGCCCACTTGGTTTATAGTTCACATTATAACTCACATTCACTCAGCCCGGTTTGTCCTGAAGCCTAGAGGTCACCGCCTGAAGATGCTGGACCTAAACTAAACTAGGCTTAATGAGGTTTTACAGTCCTAACAGTGCAGACTCTCCAGAGGCAAAAAGGATCATCCAGTGCTTTCTCAGAATGGCACACCCGTTTGCCTACAGCCATTTGCCTACAGCATAGAACTAACAATTAGGTCTGCATCCCTCCAGAGCAAGGCAGGAAGCCATAGGGAGGGTGGGTAGTACGATGAGCTGCTCAGAACTCTAGGAAAGAAAAGACTTTTCCTCTATCCTCTTAGGTTCTGTACCTGGGGCCTGTACATTAAACTGACAAAAGGCAGATTAAAAGGGGGAAAAGCAAACAAATTTTATGTGATATTAACATTTTTATGTGTCACAGGGGGCTTCACAGAAAGAAGTATAAGCCCCAAGTGGTTAGACCCAGGGGTTTATACACCATTTTAACAAAGAGGGATACATTGTGGAGATGCGACAAAGCAAAGGAATGAGGGATTTGTGGGAAGTGACAGGGAACTGTGTGGAGGAGATAAGTGCTATTGCAGTAAGGTTTCTCTGTATAGACTCATCTGAGCTCCAGCTCCCCATCACCGGTGGTAACAGCGTTCTCCTCTTCCTGGTCCAGGGTGGCCACCTTCCTCACAGGCAATGTATGCCCTTCTTTTGACAGGGGGAGGGCAGGGAGCCCTTCCTGTATCAGCTGTTTCTTAAGTCTCTTCAGCTCAAAATAATCAATACGCCAAAGTGGCAGGTTTGGGGATCCCCTTCAGGGCTGTGAAGCAAAAGCTGGTGGGTGGCACAGGGATAGACCTTCACATGTCAAAAGTAGTACAAGTGAAATTTAAGAAAGAAACTGAGCAGTTACAGTTTCCCCAAACCCTACTTCCCAAATGCAGCTTCCATGCTGTCTAATGCGGGTGCCCGTATTGCCATTTTGTGTTTGTTTTTTATCTCAAAACCCTGTCCACTATTACCCCAATTATAACAGTCTCCTACTCTTTCATTCTCTCCTCTCTCTGCCTCCCTCCCTCTCTCTCTCTCTCTCTCTCTCACACACACACACACACACACACACACACACACACACACACACCCTCCCCTCCACTTAGAGAAAAGTTGGTAGCATTTCCAGATGAACCAGAAGGGAGGGGACATGGTTTTGTGTGTGTTTCCTCCGGCGACTGTGGCAGGGTCTCTGGAGAGCCAGGTGAGGACGCTGACCATGGGAGACAAGGTAAGAACTAGCCAAGGCAGAACAGAGAAGATGCTAGAAAAGGAGAAAAGCGGTGAGTGGAGGGAAGAAGAGGGTGAAGAATGGAAAGAAGCTGTCCTAACAGCCACGTAACCAAGCACTCCACTGCCATCCCACAGGGCCAGAGCTTCAGCTTAGGGAACAATGGAGCAACATTCTGCACCTCGCTGTGCTTTTCTACTGCGGGTCTCAAAGGGAGCTGGCTATTGTAAACGGATTTGCCCTTGGCCTCAGCATCAATCAGACTTGAGACCTTAACATCTGCCAGTATAAGCTCATGGCTGTCCTCACCTCCTCCCTGGGGCGAACCTCTGTGTAAATCACATTCTGGGACAACAGTAATGTTACCTCAATTAAGTGCAATTAAACAGCCAAAGAATGTTCCTTACCGCACAATCTTAGAGCAAGATCCTCAAACCTTGGACACAGACAGCATCGGCAGTGACCAGACTTTACAGATAGGGAAACTGGGGCCCAAAGAGGTTGGTCAAGGTCACGTAAGTTGCTAGGAACAGAGCTTGGGCTGAGTGTCAGGACAGCCCTCTTTCCACTACTCACACTGCCTAGAACAACTACATTTAATTTTAGTTCATCACACATTCGGCTTGCGCTTTCGAGGAATTTTATAGTCCCCACTCCATCTGTGCATTTTGCCATTCTAGTAGCTTCCCTTTATTCAGTGCTTCCCGTGTATCTATCTGTTGCACTCTCCGTAAAAGAAGAGAGGTCCACGAGTGGAATCAATCGCCATCTGTTTGTTGTTTCGACAGCACAGAGATGCTGAAACATTCCCAGCTCAGCGTTAGTCCGTGTTATTCTGAAAAGGCCAGTTCCGGATCGACAATCCACTTTGGATAAGGGCAGAAAAGGGTTTCTTTCAGGATGCAGAGCCACTAAGAAGAAGGTCACTATTGTCAACGTACGGCACACGCTGTCATTTAGAGAGGTATTAGGTTTTGCTTTTCCGAAGCGCTTCAAATACACTGAAGACCATTTAGGTTGAAACCAACCAGTCAGAATGGATTCGCAGGCTCCGAACTGTTCAAACAGCACATGTGGCAACAAGTTAAAGGTTCGGTTTTGAGACGGCCCAGTCATGAACTTGGCCAAGGGTGCCCAAGTGCCATAGAAACCAACGCTGCAGCCCGTGGTCCCTGAGGAGCGTGTCAGGGGCCATCGCCAGTTGCCTCTGGGACCCCGGAGCAGGTGCACTCATCTCTGCCAGGGTGTCGGTCACAAGCCTACACCACTGGTGATGGCTACGGGGTTTTCAAAACGCCACTGGGCAGGAACAAACACACAGCATCCAAACTGGTCAAATGAAGCAACCACTTGTTACAGATTAATAGCTTATTTCATCCACACGGTGTGCATCTTCAGGGAAGCGGGGCACACAGCCCTATTGTTTGTGGAGTACCTACACACAGAAGGGCATTTTATTTGTGTGCAGATACGGTGCGTACAGAGATGGCTATCTGTGCAGATAAATGCTTCAGGGACTCTGAGCTTTAGGAAAGTGGAATCTGGATGCAGTTTCTTCTCTCTCTGTTCTCTCTGTTGCTTTAATCTTTTATAATCTTACAGAGGCCACAGAGAAAGGCATGCTTCCAGTCTTCTAAGGTGTAGAAGTAAATAAGCAAATGAAATTTCAAGGATGGACACACGCTCAGTATTCTACATGCAATAACTTGTCTCTCTGCTGTGACATACATTCTGATTTCCATGACTGAAATACCACTGAGGGCTCAGGAACATAGACGAATATTTAGTGGCCTCCTCGTGCATGCAAAGCTCGGCACTAGGCACCAAGTATCAGGTTTCCAGTAGCTCTGCAAAGCAGACATTCTGCAGAAAAAACACTCTGGCCAGCATCCCCTGTTCCTAGTCTCAGCCCCAAACTGCTTGCCTGCCCACAGACCCTGGCCGGCTCTCCTCCACACCTCTCCCCAGCACTGATTTTATCACTTGACCTCCTGTTTGTGCTGGTTCTCTAGGATGGCCACCATCAAGGCTTTGCTGAAACATGACTATAGTTCCGGACTGGGCTCTTCCCACTCACGTGAGGACTAGGTCCTCTACCTTGCATACACCCCAACCAAATGGGTTAGTGTTCCCCACTCGCTGGGCAGGGCACCACTCTAACAAGGTGAAAGAATAAAGAGATGCATGTCAGTTTCACTCCTTTGAGAAGTTTATGATCTCAGTAGGAGTGAAACACAACCACCTAAGATGGCATGTATCAAAAGAGTGATACAGAGGAGCCTAGATGAGAAAAAAAAAACAAAGACGAGTCAGGGAAAGCACCACAAGGGATATGACCTTATACAAGTAGATTTAAGACAGACTCATTGGGGTATTTCAGAAAGAAGAAAATCATTCATTCATTCGTTCGTTCATTCATTCAACGAACAGGATTTCACATTTACCATGTGTAATAAGGGTAGGTTGTTTTAACTAATATCCAGGTAATACACCAGCAAGCTTACAGGAGATGGTACGCACCCCAACATCTATAATGCAGGGACAACTATGACAACAGCCAGAAGAACAATTATAGGAGCCTCTACTTTCTATGGAAACTGTCTCCTCCTTTCTATCCTCCCAAATACCATGATCAACAAAGGTAAGTCTGGGTGTTATACAAATGAGCCAAAGATGGCCCCTGGGTTGTCTATTTCTTCACTACACTCTGAGACCTGTTAGCTCAAAAGGCTGCTGGTGCCAAACTCAAATTTTTGCACATCCAATTAATTTTTTTAAAAAGATTTTATTTATTCATTTGACAGAGAGAGAGAGATAGCAAGAGCGCGAACACAAGCAGGGGGAGTGGGAGAGGGAGAAGCAGGCTTCCCGCTGAGCAGGGAGCCCGACGCGGGGCTCGATCCCAGCACCCTGGGATCGTGACCTGAGCTAAAGGCAGACGCTTAACTGACTGAGCCACCCAGGTGTCCCCAATTAATTTTTTAATAGCCCAGACAAGCAGATTTTTAGCTATTTAAAGCCTGCCTCTTTTGCATTCCTTACAAAACCACACCCAGCATCTGCTAGCCTTGGGTAAGATAGAACCTTGTGGTTACAAGCCCATAGGCCACTACTGCCCTTTGGAGCTTCCTGACCTAGACCCTCCCCAACAAGCTGGTGAACAACATCACCAGGACACACGTGAGACCCTCTCCTATTATCCTCTCCCTGGAGTGACCCTCCCCTCCTCAAACCTCCTGCTGAAGTCTCTGGACAGACTCCTGCTCTCAGGGGCACCCCCCCGCCCCGCAACCCTAGGCAAACCTGCCTAAGTATTGCCCAACAAAGCTTGTGTATACTACTGGCACCTCGTGGGCGTATCTTTTTCCTTGACCAGCCCCCAGATCCCTCAAATGCTCTATACCAGGCTGCCATGTTTATAACCACATCACCTTGCTCCCTGGCCTAGACTGGTTGGAGGAGGGGCACTAACCTGACACAAGCCCAGCAAATCAGATTATCTTCTCAGGAAAAGAGAATTGTATTCAGAAAATGGAAAATGACAAGTCAGACACCCAGGTCTCCTTATATGTTCCCCCATTCCAAGAAAAACTAAGTTTGTTCAAAGGGGTCTCTGTTACTTGTAATAAAACCTTGTTAAATAATTCAAAAATATAAATGGAAAGGCCCAGCATAGGGAGAGATGACTTTTAGTCATTGGCAATCAGGGCAGAGCTTATGTAAGAAAAGAAACAAGAACTGGAATGAGTTCATCACAAGCAGTCATCCACAGAGATGTGAATGAGCATGGCCGGCCTGCTCAAAGGGAATGTGGGCCAAGCTAGAGGAAATGGTGAAGCTGGAGGGGGTGACTGAGGCCAGACAGGTAGACAGAGCCCAAATGGGGATCCCTGTGGACGCTGAAGTGAAAGCCACAGGACGCCAATATACCTGAAGGAAAACCACGTTCGTCTATTCCCTGAAGTTCTGAGGTGTTTGTGTTAACGCTGAGAGTGCAGACCTAATTGTGCAGCTGAGGTGACGTGCTGCCAGTCATTCTGCCTCCCTGACCTTCAGGAAAGCTAGAAAACTACGGAGAAAGGGGTGTGAAAAAGAACGCAAGGGCAACCGGCTGCCAGAAGTACTGACATATCACCATCTACGAGGGAGGAGACCGCCATCATGGGCAGCAGAGATCTGCTACGGTGGTCTGAGAGAGGCAGAAACTGTGAAGGTGGTATTTGGGACGTTCTGGCTGAAGGTGCTGAAGACGGTCTGGAGGGGGAGAGCCTGGAGCCAGAAAGTCAGGTGTAAAGGGATAAAGCCTCCCCTGAGATGATGAGACCAATGGGAATGGAGACACTAGAGCACACGATCCCTCAACGAAGAGCAGGAGTCAAGACTGGACATGCCCAGGGTAGGAGAGAGGCAGCAATGTCTTCACTATAGGGGTGAAGCCAAGGGAGATTTAAAAACCTAGAGCCAGGGACAAAGGGGGGTTTTGCTTTTTATAATAATGAAGTACTTTCTAACAGGCCAGTTCTCTTGAAAATAACAACTACAGACCTTAGATTTAAAAACCAAACAAATGAGCAAAGAAAAAACAAAAATACTAACTGAATGCAGTGAGAAGCAAAAACTATAGGGGAGTCTACACTTGAAAGAAGGAAAGGCGATGGGTGGATTTTGTGTTTTTTAAGAAAAAAACTAATCAGTGCCACATGGGGCTCTTAAAACATAGCTAGAAACCCAAGGTGTTACGGGCCTGAAGAACCAGAAGGCAGAGTCCAGGGCAAACACAGCAGCTATAAAGTGAGGTGTAAAATCACAGGAAGGAGAGAGTCTGAGAGAAGGAAGCCCCAAGTTTTGTGTAAAAACTCTGCTTCAATCTGTAACTATCCGTGTGTGGGAAGATTACAAGAAGATAAGCTAAGGCTAAACAAAATGTAAAGAGATTTAGTTGCTGCCCACCACAAAAAGGACAAGGGCTGGAATTACAGTCAACTCAAGATAACTGCCTAATGACACAAAACAAGACAAATCAATATTTTTCAAGAATGACAGAATCCAGGGGCACCTGGGTGGCTCAGTCAGCTAAGCATTCAACTCTTGGCTTTGGCTCATGATCTCAGGGTTATGAGACAGCCCTGCATCAGGCTCTACACTCAGCGTAGAGTCTGCTTGAGATTTTCTTTTTCTCTCTCCCTCTGCCCCTCCCTGCCACTCACGCAAGTGCACACGTGCTCTCTCTCTCTCTCTCAAATAAATAAATCTTTAAAAAAGAATAACAGAGTCCAGAGTCTCTACAATGTATCATTCGCATCTGGGTTATAATTTAAAATGTCTAGACGTGTGAAGAAGAAAATACAGCCTGTATTCAGGAGCAAAGCCAAAAGCAATAAAAAAGACTGACCCCAAGATGACACACATTAGAATTAACCAACAAGGATGTTAAAAGCCTATTAAAACTATGCACATGATATCTTAGCACAAAAATCAATACGCATGACAAACAAAATACACTCATAATGACAAGAACCGAATGAAAAATTAAAATCTGAAATGTAAAAATCTCCTGAATAGGCTTAAGAGCAGAATAGAAAGAACAGAAGACAATCTATAAACTCAAAGACAAAACAGGCTTATTCAGTCTATAAAACAGAAAGAAATAAAGACTGGAAAAAATGAGAACCTTGGAGACCTATGAGCTGACTATCTGTCTATCCATGTTTAGCAATTAAAGTCTAAGAAGGAGAAGAGAGAAGAGGAGAGATACAGAACAAGGCACAAAGATTACTTGAAGATACAATTTCCCAAATTTGGTTAAAGACAAATTTTTAGGTCGGTGGGGGATGAGTGAAATATGGGAAGGGGATTAAAGAGCATGCTTACCACAATGAGCACTGAGTTAATGTACAGAATTGTTGAATCACTATATTGTACACCTGAAACTAATCTCACACTGTATGTTAACAATACTGGAATTAAAATAAAAAACTTAGTTAAAAAAAAAGACATACATTTTCATGTTTAAGAAGAGCTGTAAACACCACGCAAGGGACATACAAAGAAAGCCATGCCTGGGCACATCATAGTCAAACTTTTGGGGGGGAGAAGGGGATTAAAAAAAAAAAATGGCAGATGCACCCAGAAGGGGTGGAAAACCCACTAGGGACAGAAGACCAAAGATAAAGATGACAGTAGATTTCTCATCAGAAACAATACAAATTGCAAGACAGTGGAGCCACATCTTCAAAGTGCTAAAGGAAAAAAAAAACTGTCAAATTAGAATTTTATATCCAGTGAAAATAGCTTTTTTTTTTTTTAAGATTTTTATTTATTTATTTGAGAGAGAGAGACAGAGCAAGAGAGGGAACACAAGCAGGGGGAGTGGGAGAGGGAGAGGGGGAAGCAGGCTTCCTGCCAAGCAGGGAGCCCAAAGTGGGGTTCCAACCCAGGACCCTGTGCTCATGACCTGAGCCAAAGGCAGATGCTTAACGACTGAGCCACCCAGGCACCCCGTGAAAATAGCTTTTAAAAACAAAGTGAAATAAATACTTTTTCAGACATACAAAAACTAAAAGAATTCACTGCCAGCAGACCAGCACTATAAGAAATGTTAAAGGAAGCCATTCAGGCAGACGGAAAGTGATACAAGATGGAACTCTGGATATGCACAAAAGAACAAAAAGCACCAGAAATGATAACTATGTAGATTAATATAAAAGACCTTTTTCTTATTATTTAAATCTCTCTAAAGGCAACTGATTGTCTAAAACAAAAACACTAACAATGAATGGTGGGGTTTATAACAAATACAGAGGTAATAAAGCATTTGACAACAATACCACAAAGGCCAGGAGTAAAGAAATAGCAGTGTACTCTTTTAAAGATTCTTACACTATATAATAACTAGTAAAATATAACTTGAAGGTTGACCGTGACAACGATGTATACTACAAATGCTAAAGTAACTACTAAAATAAATGCAAAGAGATATAGCTATCAAGTAGATAAAAACAATAAAACAGAATCAAAAAAGAATGATCACTCCAAAGGGAGGCAGGGAAGAAGAAAAGAGTAATGAAGAACAGACTGGACAAACATAAAACAAATCATTAAGTGATTGGTTTAAACTCCACCAAATCAATAATTATATTTAAATAGTTTAAATATCCCAATTAAAGGACAGAGATTGTCAAGTGAGAAAAAACATAAGATCAAACCACATGCTGCTTACAAGGAAACCACTTTATGAAGTCACAAATATAAAGAAATATACTATACCAGCATTAATCTAAAGACAGCTAGAATGGCTGCATTAATGGCAAACAAAGTAGATTTTATTTTTTTTTAAAGATTTTATTTATTTATTTGACGGAGAGAGAGAAACAGCGAGAGAGGGAACACAAGCAGGGGGAGTGGGGGAGGGAGAAGCAGGCCTCCCACTGAGCAGGGAGCCTGATGCGGGGCTTGATCCCAGGACCTTGGGATCATGACCTGAGCCGAAGGCAGATGCCCAACAACTGAGCCACCCAGGTGCCCCCAAAGTAGATTTTAAGTTACAGAATATTACCAAGGTAAAGGGAATAATTTCATATAGAGGGGTCAATTAATCAGAGGATATAACAACCCTAAATATTTAGACACCTAGTAACAGAACTTAAAAATACATGAAGAAAAGTGATAGAACTGTAAGGAAAAATAGACAAATCCACAATTAGAGACCTCAGCAACCTTCTCTCAATAACTGATAGAATAAGTAGATAGAAAATCAGCAAAGATAGGAGACTTGAACAACACAGTCAACAAAACTGATGTAATGTCAAGCACCCAACAACAGAACACTACCCATTCAAGTGCACAGGAAATATTTACCAAGATAGATCACATTTAGGGCCATAAAGCATATCAATAAATGTAAAAGGATTCAAGTTAGACAAATGTGTTCTCTAACCATAATGTAATTAAATTAGAAATGAATAACAGAATGATATTTGAGAAATTCCCAAATAATTGAAAAATAAATAACACACCTCTAAACAACCCGTGAGTCAAAGAAGAAATCAAAAGGAAAATGAGAAAGTATTTTGAACTGAATGAAAATGAAAACTATGTATTACAATTCGTAGGGCACTGCTAAAGCAGAATAAGAGGAAAATTTATAACACTAAGTGCTTATATTAAACAAGAAGAAAGGTTCCAAATCAATCACTTCAGTGTTTTCCACCTTAAGAAACTAGAAAAAGAACGGAACATGAAACCCAAAGCAAATAGAAGAGAGGAAATAATAGAGAAAAAATATCAATTAAATAGAAAAAAAATAGGGAAATATCAACAAAACCAAAAGCTAGTTTCCTTCAGAAGGTCAATAGAACTGCTAAATCTCTAATCAGTGTTGGGTGCCTGGGTGGCTCAGTTGGTTAAGCGACTGTTTTCGGCTCAGGTCATGATCCTGGAGTCTCAGGATCGAGTCCCGCATCAGGCTCCCTGCTCAGCAGGGAGTCTGCTTCTCCCTCTGACCCTCCCCCCTCTCATGTGCTCTCTCTCTCTCTCTCTCTCTCTCATTCTCTCTCTCAAATAAATAAATAAATAAATCTTTAAAAAAAAATCTCTAATCAGTATTATCAGGGAAAAAGGAGGAAAAAAAATATTACCAATATCAGGAATAAGAAAGGTGACATTACTACAGTCTGTAGATATTAAAAGTATAAGTGGACAGTAGAAACAATTTTATGCCAACAAATTTAATAATTTATTTGCAAATTCCCTGAAAGACACAAATTAACAAAGACCAATGAAAAAAAGAAATATATAATCTGAATAAGCTTACATCTATTGGAACTTGACCTTGTAGCTAAAAATTTCCCTTCAAAGACTCCAAGCCCAAATAGTTTCAATGGTGAATTTTAGCAAACATTTAAAATAAAAATAATACTACACACAAAACTTCTGGGAAATTGAAGAAGGGAGAATGTTCTCCACTTTATTCTATGAAACCAGGATCACTCCATTACCAAGACTAGACAAAGATATACAAGGAAAGAAAACTAAAGGACAGTATCTTTCAGGAATATACATGCAAAAATTCTTAACAACAATAACAAAAAAAGTTGAATCAATCAAATCTAATAATAAATGTAAAAGATATGACAGACCAAATGGAGTTTATTCTAGGAGTGCAGGGTTGATTTAACATTAGAAAAATCAATATAATTCACCATAGTAACAACTAAAAATGAAAAGTCATATGATCATCTCAGTAAACACAGAAAAAGCATTTGACAAAATCCAGTATCTCTTCTTGGTAAAATCTACCAGCAAACTAGGAATAGAAAGGAACCTTAATAAAGAGTATCTATAAAAAAGAGGAAAAAACAAACCCTAACTCCATAGCTACTATCATACTTTAAAGACTGAATGTTTTTCTCCTAAGATCAGGAACAAGGAAAGATTTTCTCTCACCACTTCTATCTTTTTTTTTTTTTTTTTTTAGAGGAAGGAGGAGAGGCCGAGGGAGAGAGTATCTTAAGCAGGCTCTTCACCGGGCATGGAGCCCAACACAGGGCTCAGTCTCACTATGCTGAAATCATGACCTAAGTCAAAATCAAGAGTCAGATGCTTAAACGACTGGGCCACCCAGGCGCCCCATCTCACCACTTCTATTTAACATTGTATTGGAGGTCTAGCCAGAACTATCAGGCAAGAAGAAGTAAAAGGTAATCAGATTGGAAAGGAAGAAGTAAAACTGTATTTGCATAATGTGATCATCTTTGTAGAAAATACCAAGCAATCTACAAAAAAAACCTCTAGAATAAGTGAATAAGTGAAGATAGCATGATACAACATGAATAAATGAAAAGCGGTTGTATTTCTTTATGTTGGCCAATGATGAGAAATTAAAATTTAAAAAAAATAGAATTTACAATAACATAAAAACACTGAAATACTGAGGGATAAATCTGACAAAAGATGTGCAAGACCTGTATTCTAAGAACTACAAAACATTGCTGAGAGAAATTAAAGACCTAAATAAATGGACACATAGAACATGTTCATGGATTGGAAGACTCAATACCATTAAGATGTTAATTCTCTTTAAATCGATCTAAAGATTCAACATCAGGATTTTTTGTAGCATTTGCCAAGCTGATTGCCAACTCATGTGTAAGTACAAAGGACCCAGAATGGCCAAAACAATAGGCAGAACAAATCTGAAGGAATTTCACTATATGACCCTAAGACTTATTATAAAGCTACAATAATCAATACAGTGTGGTATTAGCATCAAGACAGACAAATAGGGGTGCCTGACTGGCTCAGTCGGAAGAGCATTCGACTCTTGATTTCAGGGTCATGAGTTCAAACCCCATATTGGGTGTACAGATTACTTAAATAAATATTTTTTAAAAGATAGACAAATAGATCAATACAACAAAATAGTCCAGAAACAGACTCACACATATTTGGTCAATTAACTTTAAGCAAAGGTATAAAAGTAATTTAGTAGAGAAAGAAGTTTGTTTCAACAAATGGTTCTGGAACAATGTGAAATCCATGTATTTAAAAAATGACCTTGGATACATACCTTGCACCATATACAAAAATTAATTCAAAACGGATCACAGATCTAAATGTAAAACTACAGCTTTTAGAGAAAAACAAAAGAGAAAATCATGTTAAGCCAATACCTCTTAGATATAACACCAAAAGTGCAATCCATAAAAGGAATAATGGATAAACTATATTTCAAAATTAAAAATATCTGTTCTTCCAAAGACATGGTCAAAAAATGAAAATACAAGTCAGAGATTGTGATAAAATATTTGCATATCACATACCTGACAAAGAATTTATATCTTAAATATATGTTTTAAAAATTCTCAAAACTCAATAATGAGTAGATAACCAACCCAACAATATAATGGACAAAGACTTCAACAGACATTTCACTAAAGGAGATGTATTAATGGCATAGAAGAACACGGGAAGATACTCAACAAAATGAGTCGGTAGGGAAATACAAACGAAATCTCTAAGGAGATACTGCCACTACACACCTAGTAGAATGGCTAAAATTTATAAAGATTTAGCAAAGATGTGAAGCCACAGGAGCTCGAATGTTGCTGGTGAGAATGTAAAATGGTACAAATAATTTCGGAAACATTTTGGCAACTTCTTAAAAACTAAACATTCCAATCTTAGGCATTTACCCAAGAGAAATGAAAGCATACGACCATCTGTATATTTGTACACAAATCTTCACAGTGGCTTTGCTTCTGATAGCCATAGACTGGAAACAACTCAAATGCCCATCAGGGGGCACCTGGGTGGCTCAGTCAGTTAAGCATCTGCCTCGGCTCAGGTCATGATCCCGGGGTCCTGGGATCAAGCCCCGCATCGGGCTCCCTGCTCAGGGGGGAGTCTGCTTCTCCCTCTCCCTCTGCCCCTCCCCCCTGCTTGTGTCCTCTCTCTCAAATTAATAAATCTTAAAAAAACAAACAAACAAACGTCCATCAAAAGGTGAATGGGAAAACAAAGTGCGATATACCCATTCAATGGAATACTATCCAGCAATAAAGAGGACTGAAGGGTTAATACATACTATACGTATGTACACATCTTGTAGACATGGAGGAATCTTAAAATCATTTTACTGAATGAAAGAAGCCAGACATGCTCCCTCCAAAAGTACATACTGTATGATTGCACTTACATAAAATTCTAGACAGTGCAAAGTAATCTGTAGTGACAGATGGCAGATTAGAGGTCGCTCGCCTACTTGATGGAGGGTGGGGAGGGCTGAAAGGGGAGATAAAGGAGAATGAAGACGCTTTTGCAGGTGACAAGTATCTTCATTATCTTGATTGTTAGGGTGGATTCACAGGTGTATATATACGTCAAAACTTATCAAACTGCACACTCTAAATATGTGTAGTGTATTATATATCAAGTATACCTCAATAAAGGTATTTTTTTAAAAAAAGATTACTGACATCTTAAGACATACTTCTTAAAGTTTCCCACCAAAGACTCTGTATAGAAGAAAATGAATAAAACTCTAAGGGTCTGGGAATACAGCCCCCACAGCAGCCAGCCACAAAACCCAAATTTCTTTAAGTCTCACATTGTATCTTTTTTTTTTTTGAGAAGGAGGGAGGGATGCGCAAAGGTAGAGGGAGAGAATCTTAAGCAGGCTCTGCACCTAGTGCAGAGCCTGATGAGGGGCTCTGTCTCACAACCATGAGATTATAGCCTGAGCCAGAACCAAGAGCTGGACCCTTAATGGACCAAGCCACCCAGATGCCCCTCTTACACTGTATCTCAAAAATCTGAACATGTTACTTCCTAGTTCATAAATGCTGTTGGTTTTAATATAAACACAATGTTTAATATTAATTACTAGTTAGATTGTATAACAGTTCCCGCCACAAATCTTCCTGTTGAATAGATACCTCAGGAAGATGTAGTCCACTTTCTCTGTGACATTGCTTCCAACTGAAGAATATGAAAAGTTTTTGCAAAGTCTAGACGCTTTTGTTGCCTTTCTGTACTGCTTCTCTCTCCCTCTACTCCTTTTTTACTTATAATTACTGGAAAACTGGGGCAAAAAAATGTATTTGCCAATGTCAGATACTACTTTCCTTTCCTCTTTTAAGGAAGTAAGACCTAAGAATTCCAAAGGTTTGTCATGTAATCAAACTGAAGGAAAAAACACATTAGACTCTTCGTTTGTTCAGGAAGGGAGCTCTTTTGGTTCTGAATAACGGAATATTCCAGAAAATCTTTTCTTATTGTTACTTTCCACTGGATTAGACGATGTCTCAGGATTATAATCATGAACCTTCAGGTTTTACTAGATAGTCCTATGGTTGCAGAGAAAGATGGAGAAGAGAAGCGCCCGGCTGGCTCAGTCGGTACAGCATGCAACTCTTGATCTTGGGGTTGTAAATTCGAGCCCCACGTTGGCTGTAGAAATTATTTAAAAATTAAAAAAAAAAAAAAAGGTGGAGAAGAACCTGCAGTGGACTGGCCTCTAACAAACCTCCCAGATCTCTAGGCCCATCTGTCTGCTACGCTCTCTTGAGTATTTCCAAAATTTGTTGGCAGAACACACAATGAATGAATCTGATTATCTGAGCTTGCTTTGTTGTGATAAGCAATTTGTAAATATTAAGATGCCTTTTTAGGTAAGTGGTTTTAAATAAATACACGTGTCATTTTTCTCTAGAATTAAAGGAATAATTAGAAATAACTTTCTGGAATGGTACACAATGGAACCCCTCTCAGCAAGTTCAACCATGCAGGGCTTCTCAAACTTTAATGCGCCCACAAATCACATAGGACCTTGGTAAGAATGCAGACTCTGATTCATTGAGTCAGTCCAGGCTGGAACCTAAGAGTCTGTATTTCTGCAAGATCCCAGGTACAATGATAAACACTGCTGGTTCCAGACAACAGTTCCCAAGGCTTCACCTGCAGTGCTTCTCCAAGTGGGGTGTGTGGACCAGCAGCGGCAGTGTCACCTGGCCACACAGAAGAAATGCAAGTTCTCAGGCACCACCTCACACCTCTTGAATCCGAAACTCTGGCGATGTAGCCCAGCTGTTCTGTATTCATTTGACTTTCAGGTGACTCTGATGTTCAAGAATCACTGGCTTAGAGAATGAGAAACAACGGGCTGCAGCGGGTGAAAATCAGCTGATATTTCAAAAGGTCTGTGGTTCTGAGAGAAAGCCATGGAAACTTCAAGAAGAAGTCTAGTTATAGAGGACTAGTTTATTTTATTTTTGCTTAAGATTTTATTTATTTATTTGAGAAAGAGAGAGAGTACACGCACATAAGCAGAGGGAGCTGTAGGCTGAAGGAGAGAGAGAGAAGCAGGCTCTGACACGGGGCTCGATCCCCAGATGCTGAGATCATGACCTGAGCTGAAGGCAGACGCTTAACCGACTGAGCTACCCAGGCGTCCCTATAGAGGACTATTTTTTTTTTAAGATTTTATTTATTTATTTGAGAGAGAGTGAAAGACAGAGCATGAGCCAGGGGAAGGGGCAAAGGGAGAGGGAGAAGCAGGCTCTCTGCCGAGCAGGGAACCCAATGCAGGACTTGATCCCAGGACCCTGGGATCATGACCCGAGCCGAAGGCACACGCTTAACGACTGAGCCAGCCAGGTGCCCCTATAGGGGACTATTTTTATTTTTATTTTATTTTATTTAAGATCTTATTTCTTTATATGACAGAGAGAGACACAGCGAGAGAGGGAACACAAGCAGGGGGAGTGGGAGAGGGAGAAGCAGGCTTCCCGCTGAGCAGGGAGGCCGATGCGGGGCTCGATCCCAGGACTCCCAGGATCATGACCTGAACCAAAGGCAGACGCTTAACCAACTGAGCCACCCAGGCGCCCCTACAGAGGACTATTTTAAACCAGAGTGTGTTTGAAGTCTTCCCAGAGACGTCATCAGTTCTAATTTTTTTTTTAAAGAAAGAAAACACCACATGAAATACGCAAACATAAAAGCTTTCTGTTGACAAGGTACAATATATACACACCACCAGCATAATCACTGGTTCCATTGTCACATGTTTATAATAAACATGTCACAACCATATTTTTTAAAAACCCTCTTCCCTTTCCAAACTCATCTTCAAATTAGAACATGAAATTACATCTATTCTTAAACTTTACAAACCTAAATAATGCGTAAGAACATTATGAAGCGATCAGGGAAACACAACATAGCTACTGATTTATAGCAGCAAAACAAAGTTCTATCAGTTGGGCAAAAAATATATAATTAGAGGATCTTATTTATAACAATATTGGCAGGCTGATTTTTACCCCACCGTTTCCACTGATAACCCAGTGAGGATGAGGTCAACTGGATTATTATTTTGAATAATTCTAGCACTTATCTACAGAATTTTTTTTTTAAATCACTGTTATAGGCACCAGATAAGAGACCTTACTATACATGTAGGTAACAAAGACTCAAGAGATATGTTAGATTGAATCACAGAGAAAGATGAGAGGCCGACACACCAGAATTCAATAAAAAAGGGAAAAAATTAATGGAAAAAAACTAAATTTTTATACTCAGGCTCCCCTGAAGGTCATATAAAAAATGGAAAGTATATAAAAATTAGTATCTATAAAAAGGGCAGTCCAGAACATAAATAGGCACTGATCACACCAAGGTGATTGGGGCCACATTAACTCAAAGACACAAAATGGTCCTCATGTTTGTGCTTCATTCATCTGCTGTTTAGACAGCAGCTACACAACACCCGCCTTCACGGGCCACGATGCACTCTTTTCTAGCTGCCCTAAGAAAAGCATTCACCCAAGCACAGAGCTGTTCTGAACCGTCATGCCTCTCAAAAGCGCGACCCAGGGTCAGCGTCATCGGCATCCCCCGGAAATGCTATTTGTGGGAAATGCAGACCCTCTCGGGCCCCTCCCTCGACCTGTTGAATCAGAACCTGTATTTTCACAGCATGTCTAGATTTGTGGGCACATTCCGCTTGAGGAGCACCACTCAAGCCTGCTTTTTTGCCTTGGCTCGACCTGGACCCCACTCCCCACCCCTGTGACTTCCCAATTTTATCTCTAGGTGGTGTTGAAGTCAAGACTCCCATTCTCAATCACTTCTCAAGAATGGAGGGCGCCTGGGTGGCTCAGTTGGTTCAGCGACTGCCTTCGGCTCAGGTCATGATCCTGGAGTCCCGGGATCGAGTCCCGCATCGGGCTCCCTGCTCGGCAGGGAGTCTGCTTCTCCCTCTGACCCTCCCCCCCTCTCATGTGCTCTCTCTCTTTCTTTCTCTCAAATAAATAAATAAATAAACCTTAAAAAAAAAAAAAGAATGTATTGGCTTGGGAGGGAAGTGCTTCTAGGGAATTAAATGTCCTTCATCAAAGTGTATCTTATTTTGGAGTAGAAGACCGAAGGGATAGTATTACTCTTACTTTAGAAAATCCACCTCATAAAAGTTAAGTGAATTATTTAAGGTCAAAGCTTATCATTAGCAAAGTACTAACTAAAAACCACATTTCTTTTTATTTATGTTGTACCATACTGCCTGGCATTCCCTGGAAATCCCAAAAGGGAAAGACAAGCTCCCACTTGAGTCGGGATATGTGGTTCTGATTTGCTGACCTATAATCAAGAATGTAGCTCTATTTCTTGTCTTTTTCTTCCTTCCTTTCTCCTTTTTTTAACAGCGGCAAATTAGGGTCAAGACTTAATCCCCCAAGATATCTTGGTCAACAACAGCTCACCCATCTCCCCACTACAGAACGTGGAACTTTGCCTGCATCTGGATGTACTCATTTTCTTTTCTCTTTTTTCCTACTGTGAAGTTCAGAGAGAACATACTTACACTTTCTCTGTGATGGAAAAAAAAAATCTCAGGGTTCATTTTTCAAAAGAACACTGGAATGTTACTTTTTAGCCCTTAAAGAGAGGAATCTATCAAACTAAAGACTTAGCTAAGTACTCCATGAGTCTGGCTTTGAAAGACCGAGGCTTCTAAACCTAAGTTCCCATAGTAAACGGCCCTAGCTGCAAAGAACCCAAGGGGAGAAAGAAATTAGTCATCATCTAGGCCAGTGGTCCTCAAATTTTGCTGTACATGAGTCTTTGGGGGAGCTTTTAAAAATCCCCATGCCCAGGCCACAGCCCAGAGCAATTAAATCAGACTCTCTGGGTGTGGAACCGGGCATCCCATTTTTTTTTTTCCAAACTCCCCAGCTGATTCCAAAGTACATCCGAATTTGAGAACCAGTGAGCTGGGTGGTGACACCCACGAAACCTCACACAGACGCCACGTTCTGTCAGTGGCTGTTCTGTCGGTGACTCCGCACATCTCATCTTTACTCCATTCTTCCCACATGCCAGGCGGCAGGATCTTGGGGGATATACTTTCACTCACATTCCAGAACCTACTCTTCTCAAACAGCTGCTTCGGTTGGGGGTATATATGTTTTTTGCAATGAGCTTCCATTTAATAAAGAAATTCTTTCTCAGTCCCTTAATATTCCTTCCCATTAAAGCATAACCTACAAACAGCAGGTGAATTATACTTAAGTGGTGGGTATAAAAGACAGCTGTTTTTATCTCAATGGAGCATTTTCTCTTGCTGATTCCATTATTTTACTCTGGCATGACATGCCTAATGTTTTAAGTAAGGCACAGCTTTTCTTTCCCTTTCCCCTTTCCCTTTCCCTTTGCCTTTGCCTCTCCCTTTCCCCTTTCCCTTTCCCTTTGCTTTTCCCTTTCCCCTTTCCCTTTGCCTTTGCCTTTGCCTTTCCCTTTCCCCTTTCCCTTTCCCTTTGCCTTTGCCTCTCCCTTTCCCCTTTCCCTTTCCCTTTGCCTTTCCCTTTCCCCTTTCCCTTTGCCTTTCCCTTTCCCTTTCCCCTTTCCCCTTCCCCTTTCCCCTTTCCCTTTCCTCTCCTTCCTCCTCCTTCTTTTTTAGTTGAGGTGAAATTTCAGCTGCAAATCTACTCCAAAAGATCTTCAAGAAGCAGTCCAAATAAGAACACGGTAGTATTTATTTTTTATGAGCAGCTGAAGGCTGATCACAACGTTCTTCCCAGACCACAAAATGCGTAACCCTGGCGTTTTTCAGGGCTATTTTTTTGGCACACTGAACACAGGTCAAGACATGGAATGGCGTTTTATTTTATTCTTCTTAAACCTTCTGCATCTTCAAGCAGCAATACCTGAAGGCATTCATTCACAGTCAGCAGATAATGCAGCCCTTTTTCACCCTGCAGTGACCTACTACAGAGAAAATACAGTGAATAAACTTTTTACCAAAGGGATGCCATTCCCTTGTCCTTGGATTGCGACTGCCTGTGTGTGAACTTGTAGGATATTTTCCAGACTGTCTGTTCAACAAGCAGAGCTTGCTGACTTTGCCAAACCTACTTCCTTACCTTTGTCTCTCCTGTTCTTTGGCAACTGCTACGAAAAGCCTACCCCGTCCAAGGTCTTTCCCTTGCTCTAAACTGCCTCATTACAGCCTCTTCAATTTTACTTTTACCTATTCATAATATGGATCTTCCAAAGAACTCCCCAGAAGGATGGAGTCAGAGTCATGATTGATTTTTTGTTAACACTGGAAGGAAGATTTATGTCTGTGCCCACAGAAACATACATCGTTTTGTAATACCCAGTTAGTACACAAGAATTAAAGTCACATATCCTACTCCAAAAATTTGGATCTATTTAATGATAAAAGACCACATTATCAGAGACAAAGATTAAACAGTTGTAAATAATGGCCCATCTGTTTGGTGCTGATCTTGAGTCTTTCCACTACATCAACTCTTTGCTAAGGTCACTGGAGGCAAAGTACAGTGACCAGATAAGACATTTCAGGTGAGAGATGAGGATGAAAGACTCACCAGCACCTTAACAGCGTTGGGTGGTAGCTCGGGGCATCGGGGTTCCAGAATCCGGCAGACTTGAGTTCCGATCCTGACTGTGCCACGAGTACTAGTTGTGTGTCCTGGGTCAGATATTCACCTCTAAAATGCACCTAATAGCAATACTGATCTTCACAGGGTTGCTCTGAGGAGGAAGTGCTCAGAAAGCAGTGAGTGCACATCAGGTATTCTCACTACATTTCAAAGAGAGAAACGCGACCCAAATGAACCTATGAGGCAAGAGAAGTGGGTTCCATCTTACAGAGGAGAAGAGTGAGGCTCACAGAGATGAAGTCAACTCATCCTCCACACATCTTTCTACAATGCAAAAATGACTGGGTGGTTTCCTCCTTAAAACTCTTCATTGGCTCCCATGACCAGAAACTCAGTAAGGGCATAACGTCCAAACTCTTTATCATGGGATGATAAGCTCAACCCCAAATCACTCCTGCCATGAAGCCTTTCTGTAGCACCACGGACAATGTGGCCCCTTCCTGCTCTGGGCTCCCACTCTCCCTGCACACACTTCCCACAAAGCACCATGGCATCTTCCTGAGCACGATGCTTTCTAGGTCCGAGTCTGCACATGAAACAGAAAGTTCATTAAGAACAAGGCACTGTCCTACTCATCTGTGTAGTCCTAGCATCTAGCTGAGCACCGACCACCTGGTAGGTATTCCATAAAATGCTGGATGAATAAGTGAGTGAACTGTCAAAGCCATCCAACCAGTAATGGCAGAGCCAGAGCAGACCCCACATCTTCCAACTTCCCGTTGGGCCATCAGCCCCGGGTCCATACTGCCTTTGTCAATGCACAGGTGACACCTCAGAGAAGACTTGAGACTCAAACTCTGAATTCAGAATGGACTTGTGATAAAACCTCAGGCCATGTGTTCAAAAATGAACAAACAATAACAAAACTGTGTGCATCGATTCATATGTCCATAAAACAGGGCTCAGACTTAATACTGGACTTTAGAATACACAGAAGGCGGGGGAAGAACAAGAGAAAAACCAATTAGATAACACGGACAAGTACCTTCTTGAAAAGTGTCTTAATCTAAAACCGTCACAATAGTAAATATAATTAGATAACAATAATAATACCAAATACCACAGCTTATTATCATCCTTTCTTCTGAGGCTTTCAGTTGGAACTGAAAACACAATTACTAATTAAATTAGACAACAGGAGGTATCATTTTCCAAATGGAACCCTAGTGATATAAATGAGTTACTGCAGCTTCTCAAATTTCTCACTGTCACTCAAAGAGGGGGTTATTCACTTGGCTAGCGTCAACTCAGAAAAACAGATCCACAGACTGCATTTGTTCTTTTATTCCAAATGCAGGTCATTTCTCTATTTTCTACATAGTTACTAAGCCACCGTCAGACCATAAAGATGCCACAGCCCACCTTCTCCCCTCAAGGAGCTTACCACACACTGGTGGGTGCAAAGGGGCACAGATGGCAAAAATCTAGTCGTGTCTCAGGCAAAAAAAAAAAAAAAATACAAGTCTCAGGGTAGGAGATAAAGAGCAGGAGATTAGCATTTCTTGCCTTGGAGGACTCTGGGTAAAAATAAAACAGTTTTAAAGTGGAACAGGATGAAGCAGGAGGCTGTGATCTTTAGGGGGCCTGAGATCATTCTGTTTTCTTCCACGTCTTCTTTTTCAAAAACTTAAAATGCATAGTGGAATGCACCAAGTTCATTACTTGTCTTTTCACTGAAGACTTTTCCAAATTGTGCTTTTAAAGGCATTAGGAAAAAAATAAAAAAGAAGAAGAGGGTGCAGTCAAATGGAAATTTAGAAAGTTAAATAAAAATAAAATTTAAAAAAATACTTTTTTGCTGAAGGACATCTCAGACCTCTTAATATGCGAAGTTGAATTCAGAATCTCCTAGAAGGGGATGTAATGTGCAGTTTTGACCAAATTAATTTAATGCAAGACTCTTTTTAAACATCTTACAGGCTAGTACTTTGGAAAACACACATAGAAAGTACTAGTCTAGTGAAAATGATACACAAATCACCTCTCCCTTTTTATTTTAAGGACTCTCACAGATTAAAAGGAAAAGGGGGGTGCCTAGAATGGAGAAATAAGGGGGGCATGATCGCTTGGACCGTTAGCAAGGGAAAGATTTTTAAATTACATAATTACAACTTTGGTCTTGTTCTCCACCTACACTGTGTGACTTTGGCTTAAAAACTGATTAAACTTTTGGGGCGCCTAAGTGGCTCAGTCAGTTAAGCATCCGACTCTTGGTTTTAGCCCAGGTCATGATCTAAGGGTCATGATCTCAGAGTCATGAGATGGAGCCCCGTGCAGGGCTCCATAGTGGGCAGATGTCTGCTTGAGATTCTCTCCCTCTCCCTCCCCCCTCTGCCCCTTCCCCTGCTCGCAAGCGCACTCTCTCTCTTTCTCCCTCTCCCTCACTTAAATAAATAAATAAATAAATAAATAAATAAAATCTTTTTAAAAAAATTGATTAAGCTTTCTCAGCCTGTTTCCACATCAGCCAAATGGGAATAATGGCATAACCTGCCCCCAAGAGCGAGTGGAGGTATTTACTGAGTTAAATGCGTAGCACTGAGCAAGTCTTCCATGTTTAGAAAGCATTGCAGGGGACACTCAAGGGGTGACAGAGAGAGGTACATTAGGGGTAGTCCACCATGGCTGTGTCTCCTTAGGCTAAAATGAAAGAAACGCTATGGGAAAAGAAAAAGAAACACACCAAAATGGGAGAAAAGTCCGAAGAAAACTCCTCTCAAGACAGATTTTTAAGGAAATGAATTTAATCTGAAATTACAAAACAAGTGCCCCCAGCTGTTTCTACTTGTCTATGAAATCTGATCTCCAGATAGCATGATGTGTCTGGAGAACAAAGAAAATGCAAAGAACAGCAGGATAAACACTTTTAGTTGTGTTCTCACTTCATTTCTCCCAAGTGGTGTGTGCAGCACGGAAGTGGAGGGAAATGCAAAATCCATCCAGGGTAAATTTATAGCAGATTTCAGGACCCAGGATATTTCTGAGGAAACAGAGAGAGTGGCAAAGCCAGCAACAAGTGACCACGTAGTATGAGGTAAGATTAAGACCCTAAATGCCGCCCTTGGCCAAGTCAATTAGTTTTTACCACTGCCCTCTAAAAGACCTGCTTAATACAGACCCAAACCCAAAGCAAAGCCTCACATTGGAGTTTCACAGTACCGCATGCTGGAAAGAAAAAAAAAATCTTGCATATAAAGTTGCCGGGGGCACTAACGCAACCAGTTAGAGAGAAAAAGAATGAGCTTTATGACTTTAAAAATCAAATTTGTTAGGATAAAATGTCCCAAGACTGCTGCTAACAGAAGTTTGTATGGAACAGTCCTGGATAGAAATGTGTCCACCTGGGTCTTGAAAATATTTTTGTTGGGCAGAAATTTTCAACAGTTAGGTTAGAAATGTCTAATAAGTATTTGCAACATGAAGGAATTGAATGAATGAATGAATGAATGAATGATGCGGTGAGGTCACAGTATCTATGACTGGAAGAGCTCTAAGATGGCTACCAGTGTAGATTTTGTACGTCCATGGTGTCGTGGGAAGCTCACCACCTGGCCAGACAGATCTCTCCACTGTGATACAGTATTAATGCGTGACAACGAACACTTCCAGAGGTTTCAAGTTTTGTCCAACCTAGTTTCCGTTAGTGGTAAGAATGCAGGTGTTCCCAAAGAGTTAAGTACTTTAACAGATAAAGTTAAAAGTCAAGTACTTTAGACTTTGTTATCTGTCACCAACATTCCTGTGTTCCCCTGCGCCTCAGCTAAGTACTTATCGCAACCTGTACTTTCCTTATCTGTTTCAGTATCGACTAAGGGGTTCCCCCACCTCTAAGCGTACCTGCAAGAAGGTAAAGATCTTGTCTTTCCCCAGCACCTAGCCTAATGCATGCACACACACACAGTCACTGTGCCTTAATATTTGTTGGATATATTAATGCAATGAGAACTAGGGAAGTAGGTGCTTCTCTTTATTCATTTCATTTCAAATACATCGTTTGGGTGGCATTATCATTAGGAGTCCACTGGTCAGGATTTTGGTCCCTGCTCTTCATTCTCGACAAAGCTATGCATCCCTGAGCAAACTTTTACATCTCGCTGGTTTCCTTTGTTTTGTTTTGGGTGTTTTTTTCTTTTTGTAGTTCTATGGTTTTATTTAACACATACAACCTGCACATAAGCTGTTTATTCATTTTCTTCGCCGCACAACCTGGCATTTGGGATCGGCGATTCTGACAGCCAACTGGGCTGTTCTTTCCACAGTGGCTCTGCGGTTCTTGGAGGAGACACTGTGAGCAACCTCTGCGCATTGAGATTTGTTGCACATCGGCAACACCTCAAGCTCCTTGACGCTGTGGACGAGGAACTTCCAGAAGCCCACTGGGCAGCATGCGCTTTGTTTCCTTGTTGCTCCAGTAACTAATGCTGGGCGTCAAGATCTGGCCCGTGAATCCCCTGAGCACCCTGTTGTCAGTGTCTCCGGGTTTCCACCAGTAGCACTTACTTTTGACTCATCGGTCTGACTGGTCCTGGACGAACTTCTTGGTCCTCTTTTTACCGACCTTGGGCTTCACTAGGTCTGATGCCGAGTAGGAGATGGCTGTCACCTCCACAGGCAGTGCTGAGAAAGAGACTCACTGGTTTCCTTTGTCAACCTGGGCACTCAAACTATGCTTTTGAAGGTCCCTTACCTCAGCCATAGTCTAAGATTACTTAGGAAAATATAAACCCAAATACTTGAGTTATCATAATTAATAAAGTTTAGAATGATTGGAACAAATAAAGAAATGCATTCTGAGATTGTTTTATTGAGTGAGTCATGGTTTTATCAAGTTCACTCATTTCTCTGCCAAATCACAAACTACTTTCCTGCATTTGGCCCTTACAAAGAGCGGGATTGATGAGGGGGCTAATGCCCACTCCCTGAAAAAGGAGCAACCCCCTCCTCTCCTGTCCAGAGAATTTCTGCAGCCTGTTTGCAAGCTTTCTCATTTGAGATGCAAGTGTCATTTAATTAAGTAGTTCCTGGCAACTTTGATTTTTCCTGCCTCCGATGGGTTAATGTTCTGAGAGCTTCCTTTGTTTTACAAAGGGGCAAGAAAACACATTGAGCTGATACAGTCCATTATTAAAATTGCATTTCAGCAGAGGCAAATAACTCCAGCCACCAGACGCTGGGCTTAGCCATCATCTTCCCTTGCTACAACCCAAAGCTATTACATTAAGAGCGTAAGCAAAACAATAGAGCTGACAGTAAGGCAAACTCCCCTGGTAGATGGAAACCATCAATCCTGCTGGTGAAGTATTTAGCTACAAAAGGAGAAAAGACACTCTTTGATTGAAGGATAAAAGGAAGGAATACACAGCCACTTTTCAATCAGAGCAAGATCGCGAATACTTGAAGAGATAACAGCTTCCGCAGGCGGATGGTAAGTTTCAGAAAGTGGGAGCCACAAGTCCACCTCGTAGGACTTAGAAAACTTTGGGGGCAAACGAAGTCGTGCTTATCTGCCCCAAGTTCGACTTGGGTGCTCAGGGTGCCCACCCATTCCCTGCGTGATAGTTTCTATAGAAATCAAGCACTGAGCTTCTTTATGGGGCTGAGCAGGCACAAGACTGACCTCTGCAGCTTCAGCAACGTTCAGTAATATTAATAAACTCTAATTCTTTATTTAGAAGTCAATGAAATTAGCAGTGGAGCTTAGAAGCCAGAAACACGATGTTTGGTTATTAAAAAATAAAAACAAAAACAAAGAACTCTGACCATTCTTTTCCGTTAAACTCCAGCTCCGATTCTATGGACTAGAATAGTAGTGCTAATAGATTCCACCTCGACTAAAAAGGGAAACAGTGGCAGAAAATCTATTCCTCCGGCAAGGTTGCCGGGCAACGAGCAAGCTTTTGGCATGTGGCTGATGTCTCCAGGCAGCCTGGACTCCACAAAGTGAGCTCTTCCATCACTTATAACTAACTTGATTTTGATGGATTAAAACCAAATCAAAATGTACTGTAACTCACTCGCTCCCAAACCCAGGAAATCGGGGAAAGACAAAAAAAAAAATATATATATATATATATCCCAACGTCGAACTAAAGACTAATTTATCAGAAACACTAGGATTGACTCAAGTTCATTCTACTGGCTGATCAGTTCTAGGAGACACATGATTTCATTTTAAGACAACCATATCCAAAAGCCACGGGAAAAAAAACAGCATCGAAGAATAGTTGGGGAAAATATTAGTGTTCTAAAGATGGAGCCTCAATGTAATGAGGAGTTCTGGATGCAAATGCATCTTTCTGCCTGCAATTCTCTAGCAACACCTTCTTTGGCAAATCCCCGAGCGCGTTAGTCAGTGATGAACAAGGGCTCACTGTGGGCTCTGAGGTCCCATCCCGGGGCTGTAGGGGTCACCAAAAAATGTAAGATGTTGGGCCAGGCCTTATTTAGAACATGTTTACTATGAGGATTTAAAGTAAAATGGTTTCTTCTCACCAAAGAAGTTCTGCAAAAGTTTAGTTTGGCATTTATTGTGTTCACTTATGAAAACCACCTCCAAGATAGGCTAACTGAGCTGACTAAGCTCCAAAAATGGTCAGGGCCATGCCTGTCTTTTCCCAGGGTCTGGTGCGAAGCAGGCCTTCTTGCCTGGCCCCAAAAATATGCTCACACTTAATCTCAAACTTTATGGTATTCATAACGTATCCCCTCCGCTGATCACAGGCTCTTCGGAAAACTGCACACGTGCGCACTGAGAGAGCACTCCCTCTAAGCACGCATTCCCCAGCCTGTGGTGGTTAGCGCGCGCGGGTGGTGGTGGGGGGGGGCCGCCATTGCAGACTCTGAGGCCAAATGCAACCAGACGACGCAGACCAGCAATTCTGCCCACACATCACCTAGGAGTGTTGGGTGAAACCAGACTGTGCTCATCTGCTCCTTCTAAAGCAGATGCTGCATCTGACTTCAAGTGAAGCACTTTCATGTTCCAGCCACGGCGTGTCCCATTTGTGGCCTCGTCAGCTCCTCATCCATTATGGATCCATTATGCCTTTAGTCAGTTTCCATGTTTCTTGCAACACATTAAAATGCACTGCAGGAGCTAAAAGCAGGCTCCTCCGTAACCATTATGATGATAAAACACAACTTGATGGAAACTGATATATTATTATTGCTCCCTAACAAGACATATGCCCTCAGGAAACAAAGAGTTGTTAGTTTTAATATGAAAAGGGGGCTTAATGGGTATTCCCAAGAGCTTGTAAAGGTGGCTGAGCAGGTGCATGGCACTGCGGCTCTCTACAAGGCTAATGCTTGCCAACTCTTTAAGGTGTAGTCGGAAATGCCATCTCAGAAATCTTTTGCCGGGCTCCCCCTCCCCAACCAAGCTCTCCCTCTGTTACCTGTAGCTTTGCCCCTGTACCAAACCCTTTCTACTTTATATTCAACCTTTGTGTATAATTATCCTCTCTCCTATCAGATGTATGTTCTCTGAGTGCAAACTCAGGGACTTACTCAGAATAGATGTCATTAAATGTTAGATGATTTTGTTTTTTACTGAGAGAGAACAAAATGACATGTAAATATAACCCCAAAAAATTAAAAAAAAATTTTTTTTTTAGTTTATGGATACTCTGAGATATCTGGTCAAACCACGAGTGCTATGTCATGCAGTCTGTGGTACTGGTGTTAAGTTGACCAAATGGCTCTACCCTTCCAACTGGAGTGCCTTTTGCTCCCTGTAAGTGATCTAGTAAATTGAGGCTTTGCATAGGTGCCATGAGAAAATTAAGAGTTAATGACTTTTTTCCCTAATGGTTTCCTTTCTTAAAAGAATGTTTTATATTACAAATATGTCATATGCAAATATATCATACAATCCTTGTGTTTTTCATATATATACATATATATACACACACAATATTGTCAGTTGTTGAATTTTCTCTTTATCTGATTATTTGGGAAAGATTGCTTCTTTCGAGTTTGTCGGTAATAGCATCCCATTTGTTTCCTATTCAGAAGTAATCACTATTTGTAATTAATTATTTGTTGTATCCTAGTTTGTCTGTCTCCCCAGTAGACTATGAGCTCTCCAAAAGTCGGTGCTATTTTATCTTGAGCGTTGTTAGTATCTCCCCTGCCTGACACCAAGGCTGACATGGATAAAGCACCCGGTAAATATTTGCGGAAGGATCACTGTCTGAAGTATTTAGTTGACTGATTAATTAATGCCTAATTGAAGTTCTAGCTTGGTAGAGGGTCTTCAAAAGAAAGACTGCCGACTTAACAACTAGGCTACAGGTCTTGCAATAGGTTTTGCTTCAGAGAAACACCTGCAAACGAGAACACTAAAGCTAGCACCCTCCTTTAGGGAGCCCGAGGGAGCCTGTAATCCTAGGAGAACAAGAAAGAGAAGCTAGCAAAGGGAAAAGGCTGTATTATCTTGTTCAAAGAGAACATTCAAAATCAGAAACACCTATATTCAGATGTTAAAGATAGAGACACCTGGGTGGAAGTCAAAATATATATTTGTTTTTAAATATATTTTAAGTTTGAGGGGCGCCTGGGTGGCTCAGTCTAAGCATCTGACTCCTGGTTTCAGCTCAGGTCATGATCTCAGGGTCCTAAGATCGAGTTCCGCTTGCTCCCCCCGCCCCGCCCGCCTGCCCATGTGCACACACACTATTAAATCTTTTAAAAAAATAAAAAATAAATACAAGTGTGAGACTAGAAACACCCCTACTCTGAATAAAAATTCCCTCTTTCACTCGCCTGCCTTCTCCTCTCACTTCCCCCTTAATCCCTGCCCCATGCATCCTTCAGATTTTCTCATATGGTATTTTAGATCATTTTATTATTCCCCATATGTATATTTCTGTTTCTCAGAATATATGTTCTAATTTTTTATTTAGAAAAAACATCATAAATACCTGCATGTATGCGGGCAGGCTATACATATGGTTATAAAGATGTGTTCACACCATCATAGTATTAGCTATTTATTTATTCTTGCTAATATAGCAGGGTAACAAAGACACAGAAAAATCAAAGCAGTAGATAATTTTTAAAATTATTCATATTTGACTCTAGGACACTAACAATTTAAACACTAGACTTCCCTTCTATGCTTAATTCTATTTAGCTCAGGCTATTAAGACTAATTTATGTTTTAAGGGCATACACTAACTGATCATATGGGATAATGTATGTAAAAGTACTCTATAATTAAAAGCCCGATGTAAACATGTTATTACCATAATAATTATGATTTTTCTTTGAGGTTATATGTATATAAGTACATATGCATGTATATCTATATATTACGTGATCTATGTAACCTGACACAATTTTCAAATACCTAACACAGTTTCCAAATATCTGTTCACAGACCAATAGTGGTTAGTGACAAAGTTTTTACTGGCTAGAGGCAAAATGAGGAAAATTGTAACAATGTATTAAGGTTTTTTTTTTTTCATCATGCTAAATGCATAATATTTAAAAAACAGCTTTTATGGGCGCCTGGGTGGCTCAGATGGTTAAGCGTCTGCCTTCAGCTCAGGTCACGATCCCAGGGTCCTGGGATTGAGTCCCGCATCGGGCTCCCTGCTCTGTGGGGAGCCTGCTTCTCCCTCTGCCTCTCTCTCTCTCTCTCTGACTCTCATGGATAAATAAATAAAACATTTAAAAAAAAACAGCTTTTGTTCTGAAATAACATTATTACTGATTTTTTTTTTTTTTGGTTTGTTCAAAGGTCTCTTGTTTTATGAAATTATGGGGATAACGAACGGTAATTTTTAAAGCCCTCTTTACAAAAAAAAAAAAAAAGGAATAGAAATTTTCTTTCAAAATGTTACTAGGCCGTGCCTGACAACATTTCCATATTCTGTGTGAGGAGCGAATACTACCTTCCGTTCCTTGCGTCACCCCAGTGACAGCCGCATCGGAACATCCCTGAGGATCCGGTCTCTGAGCGGAGGCCACCGTGCCTACCAGCACTCCAGCACCTACCCGAGCTCATGTGGGCTCACTTCATTTTCCCCCCACCCCCCTGAGAGCCCCAACTAGAAACACTTTAGAAGAAACCCCCAATATTAAACGAGCCCAAGGTGGGGGAAGGGTGAGGAAGGCATAGAATCCAATTTATTAGGGGCAAAGAGACTTCAAAGTCTCCATCTGATGGCTCAAATATCCATAACAGAATTGGTATTTCTTTCCGGATTCAAGGCATGGCCAAGTCACACAGACTCTGTTCCAGAGTCCAGTTTTCATGTTGGAGGCTGCAAACCAGGCAGGCTCTCTGCCCTTTGATCTGGTTGGAACCGGAGTGTTACAAATATGCTTGTATTAAGCTATCTCCAGTCTGCCTGAGGGCATCAGTCTGGAATGCGAAAATGGGAGCTTCAAACTGTGAGGTTCCCAAGTCCTCATTTACGTCACATTTTTTTCTGGCAGGCTGGCTGAGGCTCCTTCTATGGAAGGCAACAATGTGATGCCCCCAGATCAAGTAATGCACAAGGGCTTCATCAGGCAGGACTAGAGAACTCTGTCTCTATCCTCAGGGCCAGGAAGTCAGGTGAAGGACAAGGGAACTACAAGCAAGCACCAGAAACCTAAATTATGCTTGCATGAAGCAACCCACAGGCATTTAGGAGCATGGAGGAGCTCCAAGCACTGTGCTACAGAGACGCAAAAGAAGCGCCACCATCTTTGGTCATCAAAGCATCCATGTTCCGCCATCCACCTCCAGGGCAATGAATCATTTCCAGGACTCAATCCCTTTTATTCCGAGGCCTTCTCCTCCTAGACTGGACAGTGCAGGCCTCCTTTTGCAAAGCCAAACCGTAGAAAAAACTTATTATAGCTGGAAGATATTTTGCGCGAAAGAATGTGCAGTGAACAGCAAACATTTCCAGCAGCATAGCCAGTATTTCCTTATTTCCTGGACAATTCACTGAAAATCTTCCACCCCTGTTTTCACAGGTTGTGGGCATCTGCTGCGCCAAATTGTCTGCCGGTGAGAGAGAGAAACCAGCATATTCTGCCTGGCCCAGGGATAAAACTGAAGAAAAGAGAGAGAAGTGTCCTTGACAAACAGTAGACTCTGAGCTAAACCTGTCTAACCTGTCAGCAACAGGCTTTAAATGGTGGATGACCAGAGACACTGAGAAAGCAGCTTGCTTAATTTTTCACCAGCTTATATATCACACTGGTCATAATCCCCAAAACATCAAGAACCCTCAAGTCCTTGGGTGACTGCTTCATACAAACATGGAAACATGGAAATGGTACAGCGCAGACCACTGTTCCTTTGACTCCTCCAGATGGAAAAGGTGCTGCGTTTAATATCATGCTTACTGGACATCCATCATCCAAAGCACAGTGTGACCGTTGTAGGGCACAGAGAAAGAAAATATATTCTGTGGGGTAGAGGAATGCAAGCAAGAGTCTCAACAGACATGCAGTGAAGAAATGGTCTTCTACTTCTTGTCAGAATCGTGGTGGGACGTGGTGCATACGGATGTTTCTGGCTGGCCTTAAAAGAAAGGAACTCTTTCAGAGAGTAGCGACCTTAAACATCTTATCAGCCTTTGAAGTTATGCACAATGACATCCTTTGGTTCCTTGCCCAGGGCAGAGGTTTAAGCTTTAAGACTCCATTTACTTACCGAGAATTAAAGAAATATTTTTACCACAGCACAAGGCAAAACAGCCAGTTTTTTAAAACAGCAAATGATAGGATGGTGAGGTAGGGGGAAATATCCTTTCTGTGAGGCACCCTGCCGTGCTAAGGTATCCAAGAGCTGTAAGTCTAACTTTCTGGGGTTCATCTCCTTTATTTTTAGTCTTCTGTCCTATTCAGGTCAGTTTTGTGGGACTCCCGTTAAAGTCATAGAAGCAGAAATAGGTTCTGAATGCTTCCTCCCTCCCTCAGACCCATCCCAGGCCCGACCTATCTTCCTACTGACACCATTATGTCTCTGCAACCCTTCTCACCCCTGACAAAAAAGGGTGCCCCCAGCTCTCTCCCAATGTCACCAATGTGATGGTTTATTCCTTATGGCGGGTCACATCTATCTGGTCGACCACTTTATCCCTACAGACTGTGCTTCCAGCCAGCCCAGTGTTGAGCATATAATAAATTCTCATGACAGGCTCATAGAACAAGAGTCTGCTTGCTGCCACCCCCCAGCATTCTTTCTTTCCTTTCTGTAAGATAGCTGCCTGTTTTGAGGTATACGCTATTTTTAAGGCCTTACCCGTGACTCAGTCTTGGACATCAAAACCTTCTCTTGCTGGAGCTGTTTGGTTTATTTGTTTTTGTTTTAATCTCATACCATGGCAAAAGTTCTTACGCAAGACCCCAAAAAGCCAGGAGCCCAGAGAGTCTGAGAACCTCATAATCCTCACTTAAGAAAAGGTAGTAATCTTAAATGCCATCGTTTTCATGATTTGATGATCTCTGTATAACTAATTACTGAATTAGAGCCAAACACTTGAAGGAAAACAGAAGGAAATCTGTTGCCCTGAGATTTATCTTTCTTCTTCAAAGAACTGAGAGTTGCTTCTATAGTACACGATGTTAGGATAGGCCTTGGGCCAATCATTGTAAAGAGCATCTGAAAAAGCACTCAGAACTGTGTGCCTAGTTGTTCCATGACGGATATCACTATTTGTTTGCTTAAGTGAGGCTGTAAGGATTGCTGGAAACGTTCTGGAAAAATATTAGCCAAACCCCGGTCCTTACCACCAAATATATGCACGCAGTTCACATATATGTCACGACCACGCAGATCATCTCTGACTTACAGGTATGAATAATGGATAGACAAGCTAAACCCCGTTCAAACAAACAAGTGACTTTAGTTCACAATAGAAAAGTAAACATGGCCCTCAGTTGAAGTTAGCCTTTAACTCCAAATTGTCTATGTACACAATAAAACAAGCTCTTTACTGGAGCCTGGAGGGTGTCTCCACGTGGGCTGTGGTGAATTCTCCTAACTGAAGGCGACAGACAGTAAGTCAACATGAAGGGGCTCTCTCAAACACCCTACTTGGCACTCATTCACAGACAGCCTCTTCATCTGAAAATGTTCGAAAGACCGCGCCTGGTCTGGGGGGTTCCACTTGGCCCTCACAGCAAAGAGGCTACACAGTTCCCCATATTACACAAAGGGGACAATTTGGTAAGGAAGAACTATAAAGTAGTGCTTGTGGGTTAATCAAGTTAAAAGACCAGTCCAATGAAAGGAGCCCTTTGCCCAAACAATTTGCAAGTGAAAAAAGAATAAAGAAAGAAATCAAAACTCTGGAAGTACAATCCCCAAATACACAACTTGTAATTTCTAATCAAGCAGGAAGGCCGAACTTGAGTCATTTAACAAAATGTTCAATAGCCAATTAGGATTTGCGGCCCTGAGCAGCTCTCTGATTGCCCAGGGGATTAATCCTCTGGGCAGCAGGCCCTAAGGGTCCTGTCTAGCAAGCTCCACCACTCATTGGGAAGTCAGGGAAAATGAGTGTCTAGGTCAGATTTGCTGCTCACAACTTTTCAAGGGTTACTGAAATCTCAGAAATAAAGATTGGCAGATCAAGGGAAAAGCACAGACAGGACTGTTTGGTTCATTAGAATCATGCAAATAAAGTCACTTTCGCAGTTGTTAAGGAGTCAACTCAAGTTAGTTTTCTAGCACCCAAAAAGTAAAAGGAAAATACTCTTCAGTTTAACCAACAAAAAGGTATATGAAAGTCAAGCATGATAAAGGCAAACAAAAAACAAACTAAAACCAAACAAAACAAAAAACAAACAACAAAACCCGATAATTCCCCTTAAGGGACTTTCTTCCTTTCCTTTTATTTTATTTTAAATTTTAGTTCAGCAAGAGGAAAGTAAAAAAAGCTGGGGCTTTGTCCATATTTTTTGTTGTTGTTCACTTTGATTTTTTGTTTACTTTTATCTTATTTTGATTTAAAAAAAAACAAACTTGGGTCATACCTGCATACAGCATAAATTCAAAAGGTTCAAAAAACATCAAAACATTTAATCTTATCACCCCTGTCACCCGCCACTCAATTCCACCCCTCAGCAGCAAAACGAAAACAAAAACAGAACAAAAAACAGCAACTACTACTAAAGGGGGGGGAAATCAAATGTTTTTTGTAAACTCCTGTACTTAGCATTTTTCACTCAACCTACTTTGAGATCCTTCCCTATCAGTGGTACATATAGAGCTGCCTTATTCTGTACAAGTGCAAGTACATCTGTAGGATAAATTTCAAGAAATGGATTTGCTTGCCCGCTGATATATGCATTTTCTGCTTCAATTAATATGACCAATGTGCTTCTCCTAGAGGCTGTATCAATTTATACTCCCATCGGCAATGTAGCTCTGCTTCTCCTCACCCTGGCCAACAGAGGACCATCAACCATAGTTGGCAATTGAACAAGGAGGGGGTTACAGGTGCGGACATGACATCCCTTACCCCACACCACTGAAAATCCACATAGAACTTTTGACTCCCTAAACCTTAACTACTAATAGCCTACTTTTGGCCAGAAGCCTTACTGATAAGTCAATTAACACAAATTTTGTATGTTCTACATACTATAGACTGTACTCAACAATAAAGTAAGCTAGAGAACAGAAAATTGTATGAACAAAATCATAAGGAAGAGAAAATACATTTTCAGTACTGTATTTTATCAAGAAAAATCCATATGTAAGTCGACCCACTGTTCAAACCCATGTTGTTTGTCAAGGGCCAACTGTATTTTGAACTTCACCAATCTAACAGGTAAAAATGATCTTTAAAAGTTTTAGTTTATATTTCTCTTAGTAGCCCTGAGGATATAAGCATCTTTTGATATGTTTAAGAGCCATTCATCTCCTTTTCTGTCAACTGCACCTTCCCATCTTGGGTGACATTCTACCACTTTATCTTTATCAAAGGCAATCTCTCTAGTAAATAATATCCAGACTGGTCTTTTAGTGTTTTAGAGTGCCTTAAGCCCCTTCATAGAATTTTGTCTAATTTAATAACTACAATAAGCTGGTAAGGAGGCATAAAAATATTATTCCTGTTTTGGAGCTGAGGAAACAGGTTTAGATTGTTAGCAGATTTGACCAAAGAGCTCACTGTATGTTCCCAGCCAGGCCTAGAATTCACAGTTTACCTTCTAGTCTAATGATTTCTGCGTGTGTCTGTTTACTGCATCAAAATGCCTTCTTAGATTGTAGAAGAGACAAGAAATATTCTCTTTTTTTAGTGATGAATTTGGATTTTCTATTGACCTGGCCGGTTTTCATTGTATAACAAGCAAATAAGGAATGCTAAACTATATTATTCTCCTTCTGTTGTTTGGGCCAAAGCCTAGAGAAGCTTGGGCTCTCTTCGTACATCACCAGTGTACGAGCCTAGCAACGCTGGGTGGGCAGGATGTTCGGGTGGAGGGGGTTGGAGGAGGATGGACATGCTCCCTTCCCCAGGAAGCCCGGGGCCCCTGCACAGGCCTGCTTACTGAAGCGCGCAGAGGGAGAATGAATGCACCAACTCCCAGGACAGGGCAGAGGAGGAGTGCCCCAGGGGTTAGGGAGGCAGAGAAGAAGACAGTTGCAAGCCACAAGGGCCTGTCAATTTTTGGCTATTGACAAGGAATGCTTCTGGGTTCAACCTAGGATTTTGATTCCCAAGTGGTCTCTGGTCGATCCTGGGGATGCGGTCTCTAGTTTGCCAGAAAGGGGTGTGAGGTGGAAAGTATCCGTTGATTTGGGAAAAGGGTCAGAAAGGAGCTAGAAAACCGGAAGACCTGCATTCTGCCTCATGTTGGGGGGCAAGTGGGCAGAGGATCCTGAGCTGTGAGCAATGGGGCAAAAGGAGAAAGATGCCAAGCCAATCAGAGCTGCCTCGAGGGCCTGGCAGGCGGCCACCAGGACCTGCAGGGGAAGAAAGGGCTCGGTGAACAGGGGTTCAGTCTTCGAAGCTGTGGTTTGGCGATCGTCGGCCAAGCTACACCGGGTGGGGCTTAGATCCGGAACCTTGCCCTTGTCACCGAAGGTCTTGACTTCTTGACTGTCTGCAAGGCCCGCACGGCCAGAGCATAGGATGAGTGTTCATAAATCTGAGCTTACACCTGGCGCAAAAGGCACCAATTTCATCTTTTAATTTAATTACCTCAATCTGTTCGTTTCCCTCAAGAGTAGTCCTTTCCATAAAAAGATGAAAAAAACTCTTCCCTCCATTCCTGTTCTTACTGGAAGGCTAGTATTCACCCCATTGAAATATCCTGAGAGAGTAACACATGTGAAGGTGGTCTGGAAATTCTACTGCAGCCTGATGGAGCTCCTGCCCCAGACATAAGGGTTAATTCAGCAAGATACCCAAAAAGTCGGCTGTTCCAAGGGAATCTAAGCTAGCTCTGGGTAGCACCTCTGCTGGCTTCACCCAGCCAGCTGGGCAACCGGCCCGTCTCCTGGGCAAGAGCCCGGCTTCGCCTGGTTCGCTGAGACAAGGCCTCCCAGCAGGGCTCCCCACACTGGGGTGGGACAGGTGCAGAAGGAAGAGATTCCACCCACTGTAAGCCCTGGAAGGATGTCTCTAACATCACACAAAACGTGGCCTCGTGTCACGTAGAAGGCAGGTACTAAAGCCAAAACATAAGGCGAAACACAAGTGTAAACAAAATTGCTTTAAAATTTAAGAACTGCTTTAAAATAGAATAACCTTATGGATGTAAAAATTTACTGCATATAATTACTGACAGGTAATGAAGATGGACACTGAAGGCTTGCTTCTATTTCTCCAGATAATATCTATCAACGACCCATCTGGGCCAGGAGCATACCGTGAAAAGCTGCACGAAGTCTCTCCACTGTATACCAAGGGCAGGACAAGCAAACAACAAGTGGTTGTGCAGGAAAAGGTGGTATGATGTCCGAAAACAGAATGCCCTGACACGGCGAGGGAGGCAGGACAGGACCAGTGAGCACTCAAAGCCGGTGGGCACACGGGCTGTGGGGGCAGGCAGAGCCCATCTGCTGGGCGGGTGGGGCCAGGCAGGCTCCGCTCTGTGGAGAGGTCAAGGCTGCGCACAAGCCCCCAGTTCCTGGGTTCTCAGCCAGGTAAATAACACGGGAGGCTTGGGCTCAGACACAGGGTAGGGTTCTGGGGACCAATTTGGAGAACCAATTAAAAAACACACACACACATACACAAAAAAACAAAAAAACAGGACTCAAGGTCAAAGTTGGGTGAGGCAATACGGATTCAGGGCTCGAGCTCCTCAAACACTGCTTCTGGTCAAGATTCATCCCAGGTCCTGCGGCAAGCCCCATCCCTCAGGGAAGGCTGAGCCGGCCCGGGCGGTGCAGTGAGGAGGAATGGCTACCTCTGGAGCCCAGGGGTTCAGCAGACCCAGTCACATCAGGGGTGAGGGAAGAAGAGGGCGAGGTGGCACCATCACAGTGGAAAGTCGGGGTGACAAGGGGGCAAGTTGGGCTGCAGCCTGATTTCACTGCCTGCCTGAGATGCTTAATGCATCTGGGGCCTAACGCAGAGCTTCTTCCTATTTAATGCTTCATATTCTCGCTTACCTTCTCTGGAAGGCACTGTGCTACCCAAAGGAGTAAGAAAAATGCAATACGAGCTCACAGGATTCTCTACATATCAGAACGTCTGCTTACATGGCATCTGGGCGCAAAGGTCCTCCTAACGCCGAGGGGGGCTACCGGGACTGGGTGAAGTTACTCTCTTTAGCTCTGGGATGGGCCGCAACAGCTGAGGACAGAGGCAATTGTAGGGGCTCAAACTTGCACTCTGGGGAAGGAGGGAGTCTTCCAAAAACAGTGAGGGTCTGCCAGGCTGGTCTTCCTTGCACGAACCAGTAATGAGCATAGGCCCGGGGCTGGCCAGGTGGTGGCCCCACGCAGCCCCTGGATCACTGGGGAAGGGAAATGGGGATCCCTCCCATAGCCTGTCTTGACCAGAGGCAAGGAGGCGAGCCCCAAGTTACCTATATGACTCAATCCTGGCACAGACTCTCTGGACAGCAAAGATCCAGCCCTGGATCACACTGGCTTTGTGAACGGTAGTATATGTTGTCACGAGTTTCAGAAGTGACTTCAGAGCCAGTTTACAAGTCTGAGTCTCACTGCTTTAAAATGACCTATTGTTATGGACCCCAAATTACATTACCCAACGAGTATTACCTGCTTTCAAGTGATTTACTTTTTGCTACCTCTGAGGATATTCAAAAGAAAAATAAAACTAGCCACGTCACTCACTGAATGCGTACTGGGTGCTAGTTACTGAGATAAATGCTTTACACACAACTGTTTGGCTCTCCGAGGACAACACTAACTTTCTCAAGATCACACGGCCATCAGTAGACCGGCCAACCCTAGAAAACAGGTCTCGCCCTCCTAACTCTGCTCTGTGGCCTCGAGACAGACCGTCAGTTCAGAAGTTTCCAACAGAGGTGCTCCAAATCACTTAAAACCTGTAGCAGCCGCCATGCCCTATGCCCATCCAACCAAAGGTGCTGGCAGTGAATGACAGAGAAGGGGGTCGAGGTGCCTTCTGACTGAAAACCAGCATTTGGTGGACCAGCCAGCAGGACAGGAGGCAGGGCCCCGGCTGAGATGTCTGGGAATGCAGAGTGGCTCAAGCAGAAGGTAGGGATCTATGCAGGCTTGGGAGAGGGAGGCAGGCAAGATGTCATAGTTGGTAGGCGTCACCAAGAACTGGCTTCCACAATGAGGGTGGGACGCTTCCCAGAGGCCTCAAGTAACCTTGATAGCTTTGGAGCACCTTCGCGGGTCATGCCGATTTTCACAGGTCTCGGGGATGCATCAGGCATTCCTGAGGCAGTCCTGTGAGACCAACATGAGGTACCAACAAGGAATTCCATTGGACTTCCCTCAGGAGGAGATCACTTCCTGTTTGGGGAGCACTTCCTGGATGGTGGTGGATGCAAGACCCTGAGGGTAGGCTGTGTTCAGAGGGGCAGCAGGGGAAGGAGAACACCATGTCAGAGGAGCCAGAGCAGAATGTGGCGGTGTGCAGGTACCAGGTACATTTGGAGATCAGGAAATGGAGCCATCTGGTGGCACGGAGGCTCAGCGGGGCAAGTACAAGGGGTACCAAGGACAGGAACTAGGATGCCATTACAGATCAAGGAAATTAAAATGGTCAAGCTTTCCAGAATGGTCAGGCTTTCCAGAACGTGAATTTAGAAGCAAACAGCAGAGGAGGGGATCTTCCCAAGATACTTGCAGGAGAGTTGTCTGCGAATTGCGGACAGTGGCATTTGCAAGAAAGGCTGGCTATTACTGTGGCTCTAGTTGGGTTAGTGTGATCCTGTTACAAGGCTTGGAAGGGAGGAACGTGTGTGTGTGTGTGTGTGTGTGTGTGTGTGTGTGTGTGTGTGTGTGTGTGTGTGTGTGTGTGTGTGTGTGTGTGTAGGGGTTCCAATGTGACTGTGATATTCATTCAGAATCACATCAAAAGGACAAGATTTCTTTTGTCTCCTGGACCCCTCTCTGTAGAGACCCCACTTGCCTTCCTTGACCTGTATCTATGCAGGAATTGCACATTTTCCCAATCAGCTACTTACAGGAAACCCCTTCCTAAATAAACATCACTAATTTTGCTGCCACACCATGAATTCTTGATAAAATTACCCAAGTCATATTCCTAGAAAGAAAGCCCATTATCAACAGACTTTGAGCATCAGCGCCATTCAGGGCATCCTACTGGTATATGGAAAGAAAACAGATTTGCTCATATTTGCCCCCGAAGGAATTTCTATTCTTAGATCCATATAAAAAAAATAGGTATGGACAGACTTGGACGTGGTGAGGAAAGTGTATTGGTAAGTTTTACCCAAAAGGAGGAGCATTAAGAGGCATTCAAAAATTACACTAATATCAAAAAGTGTATGATTGGCAAATTTTGCATGTGTGTGAGCAGATTGTGCCATGTATTTTTAGGCAACATGTGAAAGTTTACCTCCAAGTAGTCATCGGCAAGGTTTCTCTGTCTCTTCTCATCGACCCGCTATCGTTTACCCAGCTACCCTACACCACACAAGGAACACCAAGCTGTCCCAGAAATTTTCTGCCTCACCATTTTGTAGAACAATTCTGCCCTCACATATGCCTTCAAAGGGTTATGACAAGGACATTACACAAACCTTGATGCTGTCAAAACCACATTCAATTAAACTAATAGAGGATGTTCCATTTCAAAACATGCCCATGTTACATCCTGATGAGGAGGTATCAAAAGAAAATGAATTTGGACCACTTTTGAATGATGGCATCTGCATTACCACAGAGATTCACCTATCAAACTAATTTAGGTTTAGAGCTAAAATCAACACTGCTGTCAGAGAGTTGATTTCTAGTCATTTAAAAACTTCCATGCTAAAGAGTATGATCAGGGGGAATTTTAATGTCATAGGAAAAAGGAGACATAGGAGAATGCACACAGCCGGCAAGTGTTTACTGATCATCCAGTGTAAGGTTCCATCCTATGCATGGAGGAGATTCCAAAATGCAACCTCCGTCCTCAAGGGGCATACGATCCTATCTGCAAAGATACTGACAATGACGAGGAGGATGACGTCTCACTCATGAATTATTATATGCCACGTACTACACTATGTGCCTTACTAAATTAATCCTCCCCAGGTACTATTATTAATTGGTCCATTTTACAGGTAAGTACATTGAGGCACATTAAGTGATAAATATTTGAATAGTACTTCTCATAGATGAGTTTCAAATCATCTTGATGTTGTCTCATCAGATTCTCCGAACCACAGAGAGGCAGACAGTATGGTAAACATCCCACAGCCACACGAAGTGGGAATGGCAGCATGAGTAGAAGGTGGTTCTTGTGGCTACTAATTTGCTACTTTTATAAAGAGAAGGCACTAAAGGGCAGTCGTGTGGGACCCAAATGAGGAACCGACAAGGAATTCCACTGGTCTTCACTCAGGAGGGGATCACTTTCTGTTTGAGTAGCATCCAGGAAGCAGGGGGGGTAGGCTGTGTTCTGAGGGGCAGCAGGGGAAGGGGAAAACCATGTCAGAGGGCAAGAGGAGCCAGAGCAGAGTACGGAGGCAGGGAGGGAGAAAGAGTATTTGGAGATCAGGACGCAGATCTGTTTGGCGTGACGGCCACTGCAGGTTGATAACAATGGCAGGAAATGGGGGTCACCATGGATTCTATATGACAGGACTGAAGAAATTAAAAATGGTCAATCTTTCCAGAAGGTGAATTTAGAGTGAGGGATAGTGAAAAAAAATAACCGTTAAGGAGAAAGGCAGGATAATTGTGATTGCGTAAATTATAGAACAAATTGTTGTATATTCTAAATTATAATTGTTCTAAATTATAAATAAATATAGAACAAATATAAAAATAAATAGAATCGACTCTCCAAATTGGAGGGCTTTAATGCAGACTGAAAAAGAACCCAGAGAATCTCTACAAAAATATCTACAATTCAAATCTTGTCTCTGAATCGTTTTTAACTTCATCCCTTTTTTATGGCTAATCCTTGGGTTGACTCACATGCTCTCACTCCTTGCTAAAAAGTGAAGGCTACATATCATCATCATTAATAATAAATGGAAAGGACTCAGGTTCCTGCACTTGACAGGAAAAGCATAAAGACAGAACAAGCTCTGGAAGTACAGTTGAAGGTGATAATGATTCATCGCAGTTAAACATCTCCAAAATCCCTCCCTGGAAAATCTAACCCAACCCCGCCTGTTATGCACTGAACCGTGTCCCCCCTCCCCAAGTCCTAACTCCTGGAACCTCGCAATGTGACCCGATTCAGAAAAGGAGGATCCTGCAGATGCAAGTACTTAAGATGAAGTTATACAGGAGTAAGGCGGGTCCTAAATCCAATATGACTGGTGTCCTTATAAGAAGTCAAGAGACGCAGATAGAGACACACACAGGGAGAAAGCCACATGATGCTGGAGGCAGAGACTGGGGCTCTGCTGGCATAGCCAAGGGCTGCCAAGGATTGCCAGCAACACCAGAACGAGAAGAAAGGCACAGAACAGATTCTGCCATTGAGCCTTCAGTCTGCATGGCCCTGCCAACACCTGGATTTTGGATTTCTAACCTCCGGAACATGTAAGAGAATCCATTTCTGTTGCTTTGAGCCACCCAGCCATAGGACACTAAAACACTGACTCTCCTTCAGCCCTTGAGAGGTAGGACAGCCAAAGGAAACCAGCTTCGTCAGGGGCTTGGGAGACTTGACTTCTAGGCTCCATTCTGCAACCGCCTCCCAGAAGAACCTCTCCTTCAAAGGCCTTCATCTTTCAAATGAAGTATTTTGGGGCTGGTTGAGCCGTTCGTCTGCTCTTAGGTTTGCCATGTCAATCCTATCACATTAGAGCCCAGAAAGGCAGCTGCTCCAATATCCACTGAGGGTGAGAGTATATCATGGGGCTGACACAAGGTAAACACTTCCAAATTCAAGAAACCCCCGAACACCCGTGGAAGCCAAGGAGAAAGTGAAAAGAAAGAGTAATTAGTGGTGGTGGTTGCATTTACCATATGCCACATAATCATTCCATCTTCCGTCAAATCTGGCCTCCAGCCCTCATGCCATGGCGAGTTAATACAAAGAGATGCTGGGAGCTGCCAGACGCAGAAAATTAATACATGGGACGCACGGAGGATCTCTGTAACCCACACTTCATTTCCCAAACCTGCCCGTGTCAAGGTCATTTAACCCCGGCAATACGAAACCCACTGCGTGGAGAAGAAAGAAAAGAAAGGCTGGCATTGAAATTGTCCCCCAAGCCTCACCCCCGGAAGACAACATACACAATTCCTGCTTGGCGGGCTCTTCAGAACAGCTAGAAACTAATGATTAGTAAAACAAACCCACTAGTAAAGACCAACAAGAAATTCCCGTAAAAACCTCACACGTACCCACTATTCTGTGTTACCTTTCTTTCAAGAGGAAATTATGGCTGTCAAATTGCACCCTTTCATTACTGTCACAGACTCTTTTAAGAACGGCTAATCAGAGAAGCCTACAGAGGTATTTAATCAGATTTTTTTTCTTCAAATGACCTAATGTTTTGGTATGAAACTGCTGCCGGCTCATGCTGGGTGGAAATTTAGCACTGTCAGCATTTAATTATTATTTTATCGCGGATTTCTTTACTTTCCTACAGGGAAGGAATAACTTAAATTTTTTTTTAAAATGCAACAAATGCTTAGCTTCTAAAATCACAAGACACTGCCCTCATTGTTTTGCATTGTCAAAAATTACTAGTTCGGGACCTGGGACCTATCACAGAAATGTACTTTTAAGTTAATAAGTGGTACCACTATCACTAGTTTCAATCTTCCAGAACACTGAAAGCGGGGAGGGAAAATAGTGTTCTCTGTGCTGGTTTTGGGAGATGAAATTACTCACGACTTATTGCTCTGTGTGCGTGTGTGTGTGTGTGTGTGTGTGTGACAGCAGCTCTGTATTCCAAATGACATCCCCTGCCCCATGATACCTGAATGAAGCCCGTGGCTTTGCCACCCCCCCCTTCGTCTTCCTTGTTACTTTGCCTTTTTTCCTCCTCTAAGGGGTCGACAGGAGAGCAAAGAGGAGGAAAGGAGGAGATATGGAAGGGAGAAGACAGGTGTGCGTGTGCGATCCAGCTCCCAACACAGCCGCCCCAAGGTTACAGGTACAGAAGCCAAGACAGGTGCTTCGAGGGGCGGACATCTAGGTGTGTCCCCGTTTCTTCCTCATCATTTGTCTTGCGTCCCTTCTTAGGCAAATAGCCATATCGTCACGGACACCACCAAAGCCCCTCTTCATGGGCATCGCCTCCCCTTTAACCACTTTCTTTTACTTGCTTTGGAACTGGGTTCTCTCAACGAGCTGGGGATGCTTGGTGCATCAACAATTCTTTCCTGAGCACCTACTGCAAGTGAGCGATTGTGCTAACTACGAAGGTGCAGTATGGTATAAATCTGGGTTCAGAGGGGCCCCTGGGGAAGATTCATGTGCAGGAAGAAGGCTAGTCATTCATCAGAGCATAGAACGACTCATGAGTGGCAGGGATAAGAAAGGTTACACTGGTTCACATTTACCAGCTCCACAGGTGCCTTGTGCCACCAACACACTTGATTTCAAAGCAGAACTTTAGACTTTTCCCCAAATCTGCCCTCCACTCCCCTCAATTTCTCTCATCTTAATAAATGCCATCTCCTAGATGTCAGCATCCCAGCACCTCCCTGTCCCTCCTGACTTCTATTCCAACCCACCAGAAAGTCCTCTTCATCTTCTCTGCTTTAGAGCTTTACCTTATTCTGGTCCAGGGACATCACTTGCCTGGTCTCGATGACTGCACTGCACACAACAGCAAAAGTGATACTTTCAACAGAAACCTGAATGCGGGAAACCATGGCAGCAACAATGAACCCAATCTCCTCCAGGAGCAGCACCCTGACCACCTCCTGGACCTCCACCCAGGCCACACATTCCTACACATTCACCCTGTTTCAATCCCAGAGGAGCCCGAGGCTCCCTCCATCAGCCTCAGGGTCTTTGCACATGCTGTGCCCACAGCCTGGAATCTCTTTCTTCCCTCATCTGCATAATGAAGCTCCTTCTGGATTTCTAAGACTCTTTGTAAATGTCACCTCCTCAGAGCCGGCCCCTAACATTTGTATCCCTCATTGTTTCTTATCACAGTTTACAACTGTTTCACTTGTTTATTTGTTAATTACATATGAATTCCTTTCTGTCCTTGATGACTGCTGTCACTCCAACAACTAGCATAAGCCTGGCACAAATCAGAGATTCAATATATTTTTTTAATGAATGAATCAAGTATTTGTTGTTCATTTCCCAATACAGTACATGTAACAGAAAGAAACTCCTATGTATTTTTCTTTTTTAAGTAAGCTCTACACCCAAGGTGGCTGGGAATTCACAACCCCAAGCTCAGGAGTCGCATGCTCTACCAACTAGGCCTGCCAGGCACCCCAGAAACTCCTATGTATTTACACATGGATCAAGGATGGGTTGGCTCCTTTTTTTTTAATTGAAGTATAATTCACATAAAACATATTTCTTTCTGTGTACAACAAAATGATATTTGTATATAATATGAAATGATCACCACAAGAAGTCTAGTTAACATCCATCATCACACATTTTTCTCTTGTGATGAGAACTTTTAAGATCTACTCTTTTAACAACTTGCTTTTTCTTTAAAAAAGATTTATTTATCCATGGGGGGAGCAGAGGGAAAGAATCCCCAAGTAGACTCCCCGCTAAGCACGGAACCCGATGCAGGGGCTCGATCTCACGACCCACGAGATCATGACCTGAGCTGAAACCGAGTCGGACGCTCAACCAACTGAGCTACCCGGGCGCCCCTCTCTTAGCAACTTTCAAACGTGCAATACATCATTATTACCCATAGTCACCGCGCTGTACTGTTTTTAGCCCTTTCTCAGATAGCCTTCAAGTTGAGTCATATATTAGTCTTTTCTTTTTTTTTATTTCCTTCAGTCTGATCACCCCTTGACAGCAGAGGGGCAACAGGGATGGAGGTGAGGAATGGGTGTCAGTCTCAGAGGCATGGGCAGGTTGGAGGTGGCGGATGGCTACAGTGACCCGAGGTGAGCAGCGGCTAGGGCAAGGCTTCCCACCCCGACTTCAGCCCGGCTCAGTTGCCCTTGCAGCTGTTGCCTGCCTTCTAGTGCTGTCTCCAAAAGGAAGGGCTAGTTCCTCCAAGAGGTGGCTGTGTTCTGACACTGAGCACTGTGCAGGGAGCCAAATGGATATGTATGGCTGGTACTACAGAGGTCTACCTAGGTCAACGTAGTTGTATCGTCAGAAAACCTTGGTCATTACAAATCAATTCAACATGTATTTGTTGAAGCCAGACATTGTTCTCTTCAACAGAGATTTGGAGCTAAGATAAAAAATAGCTCCTGCATTTCAGGAATTTACAGGCCACAGAGGGAGGCAGTAGTCTCTACATACATGGTCTCACATCCATGCCCACAAAATAGCGGGATCATCAGGAACGGATAGGAACTGGGGTTGGTGCTGTTACTGCTAGGGACCCAGAAAGGTCTGCAATCCCGCCTCTCACCTAATTCCTTCCCTCACCAGCCAGGGAGCTACATACAGGAACAAGGGCCTAACGGGAATCGAAGTCACTTTATCACACGGAGCTAACGCGCGGCTCTGGCAAGGCTGACTCACCTGGCCGCATGCAAGAGAGGAAGCACGTGGTAAACTTTAAGGCACAGGGTCTTGCCCACGACTGCTTGGGGCTCATCTCACGTTCTATCATTTGGCACTATCAGTTTCACAACGGGTCGGCCCAAGTGGCAGGAAAGGCAGTTGAAGGGTGGGGTTGAAACCCGTGGTATCCCTTGCAGCACAACCCATGAGGTCTTCAGTACCCTTCCCATTTCACAGATGACGGAACAGGCCTGGGGCAGTGGAGCGACTACCTCAGGTCATGCAGCCAGGGGGCAGCTGAGCAGGACTGACACCCAGCTGTGCGGGTCTCAGGTTCAGCTGACTACATTCGTAGGGAGCCTCCCCGTGATGGTGAAGCCACATGCACAGGTGCAGGAACTGGATTTTATGGCAAACTCAGAACCGTCAGCAGAATAAGAGCAACCATTTCTAGAAATTTCCAGTGGTGGTAAGACTCACTCTACATAGGATGACTAGCAAGAATGATCCAGAAATGTAAATGAGAAAGGACAGGCCCTCTAAGCAGCTAAAAAGCCCAAGCACTCAACACCTGCCCTGACTGTCCCCATGAAGTTTTGTTCGGAACCTGTTGTTGACTTTCTTTGAACTTAATTCTGATTAGTAGTGTCGACTGGTTTCTTAGCCTCTAGCCAGGTTGATGTGGTAAATGAAAACTAAATCCTGGAGGGAGACAGTGATTGCAATGAGAAGTAAAAGACTTCAGGGGGGAAAAATTTGTTTTGGTAATTTTTTTAAAGAAGAAAGCAGAGGTTGGCAAGCTTTTCCTATAAAGATCAGATAACAAATATTTTAGGCACTCTGGCTTATAACCTTCTTGGCTGTGATTACTCAGTTCTACCATTGTAGCTCCAAAGAAGCTATAGATGTAAGCGAATGAGTGTGGCTCTGTTCCAATAAAATTTTATTTACAAAAACAGGTGGTGGGTCGAATTTGGCCTGAAGGCTATAGTTTACAACCCAGGGAATGGAGAAAAGCTTCAAAGCCAACACAATATCTAGAAAATCTTAGCAATGTGGGACCATAGCATAAAGAAACAAATAATCCTAACCTCAAAAGCCCTTAGGACAACTGACATGACAGCACAGCATAGTCCTTCATCATAAAATTATAAAATTTTAGAAATCGAAACAACCTTGGGAATACTATGGTTCAATTCCCCATTTTTATAGATGAAGAAATAAATTCTCAGAGAGGTTAAGAGACTTGCTAAAGGTCAAACAGCTAATTAATGATTAAACTTAAATTAGAACCAGAATTTTGGCTCTAAGTTTAGAACTCTTTCCATTATTTCATGTCTACTATTTGGGCCTTTTTGGTAACAATGGAATAGAGGAAATGCTCATTTAATTAAAACACTACACCCTTAAGACTGTTAAGATTCTGGAATCACTAAAGTACACAGTTCTAGATAATTTAGAAAGATGATTTTGAATCATCAAGACAAAGGGTAAATTAGGTTTAATGTACTCAGACACTGTAATTTCAGAAGTAGCACTAAAAAGAATACATTTCAAATAAATACATATATGTGAAAATTCTTGTACTGTCCCGTGCATGGGAAAATGAAGTCTCATCGTCCACTGATATTGGGAAAAAAAGCTTGCCATGGTATTTGATCGGTTTAGACCCGTTCATCAGTTTGACCAGTTTCAGGAATGCCCAAGAATCACCAAAGCATTGGCAAGCCCCAGGTAATTGCTCAAATTGCTGGATGCCCATATTCATTCAATTGTCTTATCAAACTGAGAAACAAAAGCCACCCTCGGCTCTACCTGTCCCTTTCTCTTTTCCATCATTAGCAACGTCTTCTGCGCCTTTTCTGAATTAATTAGGAAATAAAAATAGGAACCCTGACATGTTTATAAAGATTCAAAGTGCTGGTTAAACATGAAAGAACAGAGGTTGGGAAACACAGAGGTGACACATTTTATTTCTGTGATGACAAGTTAGAGTCCTCCTGCCAGCTGGACCCTGCAGCAGCCAGAAGTATGCACCTGTCTGCAGAGAAGTCAGATAGGAAGGGGGACCTGAAAAAGATTTGAGGGCCCAGTGGCCTTCTGTGCCATGCAAATGAGTTCTCATTGCTTGAGGGTCAGTGAGCGCCATTCAGCACAGAGAGGTTCCCGACAGCTCCTGACTGAGGTGAAAGCAGGGAGACCGCTTCCATTTGCCCGACCAAGAAGGTGGTCCTGTTTCTGTTTATGGACCCTGGACCAGGGCTCTGCTTGGGGGTGTTCACTCCTTCCAGCCTTCTGCTATAGAGGAAAGGGGCGAAGGGGGTGGGTCACCTAGTACTTCTGAGTGTCCCTGAGATGCATTTCCCAGTTTGACAGACCTGCCAAAGGAAATGAGAAGCGATAAGTGATTGGCCCCCCGATTAGATCAGCCACCTTGGGAAAGGTGCTGAGACAGAGATATTTCACTGAAATAAGGAGAAACCTGGGAATAGATTTCTGGCAAGCAATCCCAAAGTAGATATGGTCTGAATTGGAAATGGATTTCATGGGCAGATAAAGTCTAATAAATGGCAGGTCACTCAAAATCATATATCATCAAGCCTCATACAGTGTCTGTGAAGTTTGTTATCAATAATTTAACACCAGAAGAATCTAGCCCTTAGCAAATATTTAATTTCAAAACATACCTACTGATTTACTCAGATACAGCATACATAGTATATTAAAAATATATTACAAGAAGCCAGATGCCAATAAAACTGCACTTGGAGAAGACCAGCTGCACTTGTTGCTTTCTGGATATTTCGCCAAAGAAGGGACTGGGCCCTCCACCCGCAGAGCTAGTTTGCTAGCAAATTCTAAATTGTGCAAGAGAAGAAAGCTTGTGCATGAGCTCCCCTTCACACAGTACGATCTTAACCTGAGCTCCCATAACCAGGCCAAGCAATGAGCCAAGTACCGTAAGTGCTGGGGGGCAAGAATGAGCAGCCCCTCAGACACAGTTCTTCATCCCAGGCCTGGGGGTTAAAGGCAGAGAGGCCATCTATATAAAGCAAGGTCTTCAGCAGCAAAGGGGAGTCATTCTTAAGGGGATTGGTGGCAGAGGGAATTATCTCTAAGGTCACTGTCTCCGACTCTTATTGATCTGAGCCACTCCCTGCAGCCCCCACCCAATCCTTCCGTCCACTGTAGAGCGACCTTCACCACTTCCTGGCTGAAAAGGGTCACCCCTTGCTATGGTCTGAATGTTTGTGTCCCCCCCCAGAATTCACATGTTGGAATCCTAATGACCAATGTGAGGGTGTGAGGAGAGGTAGGGCCTTTGGGAGGTGATTAGGTCATTAGTACTCTTATAAATACAAGAGACCCTAGGGAACCCCTGGTTCCTTCCACCAGGGAAAAATTCAACAAGAAGTCTGTGACCTGGAAGAGAGCCCTCACCTGATCATGCTAGCACCCTGATCTCAGACTTCCAGACTGTGAGAAAAAATGCCTGTTGTTTACAAGGCACCAGTCTGTGGTATGTTGTTAGAGAAGAAGACACCCATGGGCAGCTGGTGCCAGGAGCAAGAGTTCCAGAGAAATGGATATTTTCTAAGGGAATGGTAGTTCATTTAACTGAGTTAAAAACACAGGCATGGCCTCAATAAGGACAGATTAGTTCTGTGGTAAATACTTCCCTAACAAGATTTTAGGTCTTCTTTGGGGGTGATAAAGGCCTGGCAGGGATACATTCGGTAGCTGGCAGGAAGAGAGCAGACAGAGAATGTGCCAATGGGCGCCTCTCATCATCTTCCACCCAGAACACGTGGAGGGGAATCGCTGAACCGAAGGCTCGAGGGAGCTAGGGTGCCAGCCCCCCGACTCGGAGCCTACAGCCTCGGGATTCAACTCCACAGTCTCGAAGGGCCTTCCATTCTAGGATGCTGGAACATAGTCCTTACCAGCTCTGAGCAGAGGGATTTCAACCACTTTGCCTCCCACTACACCGGCGACAGAGTGAGAAGCTTCTCTGCTCATCCTACAGGCAATGGCTGGAAGGCGAAAGGAAGATGGGGCAAGTGTCCGGAGACCTGGTTCCTCACCTCTCTGGGCTTTTATCTACATATGCCGAGGTGATCCAGATGTCTGGGGCTCTTCCAGCTCTCAAAATCTCTTCCCTAGGAAATCCAGAATTGCCTTGACAACCAGAAAACCAAGAATCTCTTGGTTTTGCAGGTAGTACCTTTAAGGGGGCTGGAAGGATATACCAGAACTCTGAAACAAAACACCACGTTACCACCACCAGAGCGTACCCCTGAACGCAAACATACCTACCAGGGTTAGTCACAAGCTAAAGCAGACGAGATCAGGTAAGAAAATCACAAAATCCTCAAAGCCAAAGTAAAGTGCTGAGAACAAAGCCATCTGAGCTGATGATGACGAAGGCCAATACGGACTCCAAGTTTCTCCTGCATCAACTGCAACCTGTCCCCCTCCTCCTCTTCCCTGATGCATTCCTAACCTTTCAGAGATGACATTAAGTGGCTAGCACACCAAAGGGACCCCCAGGAGAAAATGACTCCAAAAGATCACAGTTGAGATCCCTCTAGTAATGACCTTGAGGGACCTTGCCCTCTGAAAAGTTCACAGGTCTGCTGGTCACCAACCACTTGACACTCCAGAATCATGCTGAAGACAGCCTGGAGGGGATGGAAGTGTTTGTTTGGGGTCAGTAAACTCTGGCAGGGCTGGGGGACCACGTCCCCGTGGTAGGGATGAATGCTGGAATGAAGACGAGTGGGGGAGGGGCGCTTGACAAACTGCCCACTCCCCACTTAATGCCAAAGGCCGGTCTTCTCCAACACTGGTGAATTCTCTGCAAAACAAAAGCCCAGTCTGCAATTCATCGTTATAGCCAAGCACAAAGCACAGCTCGAGAACACACAAACCACAAAGTATGTAAAAGTCAGCATTTTGGACCCCAAAGAAACTGCCACGTTTTGTCCCTTGGATTCTGCTTAGGGATAAGCTCCTTTCCTCTCTGGTGGCAGCCTCTGATTCAAAATTTAGCCGAGCCCCCTAAGTCAGAGGATATCAATGATGTCCAACAATCGTTTCTTGTTTAGGGCTAATCACCCCCAAATCACGCGTTTGTCTACTTTTGTTAGCGCTCAGCAATGCCGTGGCCATGTGACCAACCGGTCAGAGACATAATGGAGCTCATGCTGCTCGGATGGGGCCCCCCAACTGCCCTCCCACCTCAGCAGCGATGCTTGTGAAACTCTTCATTCAGCAGAACCAGGAACTGGACGTTTAACTGATAAACTTCCTTGCTCCCAGGTTAGTGTAGGTGGGAGAAGAATCAGGTCTTTGACTCGGGCGCCAGGTCTCATGCAAGCAAATACCACTCCTGACACAACCAGAGCGACTTATTTTCAGTCCCTTTCTTTCAACCTCTGATGGCCCCCCAGTTAATTTTCCAGAAACACCTTCTCAGTCAACGCTGGAAGTCCTGGAGGAAAAACGTTAGAAATATCAAAATAGCCGCATGAGCCAGCATTCGGGGCTTTGTTAGAACAATTTAAATTTAGTACATTTAGACCACTTCATATTAACTAATTTAGAAAATTTTGCTTTAGCAGACTTAGCTGGCTGTTTTTCACTGCCAAACTAAATACTCCACTTTAAAATACACCCCTGCATACGCATGTGATTTCTTCTTTTAGGCTAGGAATGTAATGTTGACATAAATGTCAAATAAAATTAATGAGAGAATGGGCACTCAAATGGTATTCCCGTGAAGGGAATTTGTTAGACTGGGACCTTTGAGCCCAAATGTATATATAATTATATAACACTCATATGAGGAAAGAATCTGAATGTGAAGCTTTAGCAAATTTATCACCTTTGTCAGAAATGCTGTTACCTACAAAAAGCAGGCTGCAAGTAAATTAAGATGAAAATACCATCAGATTAGAAGTGCATAGTCTGTCACAGCAAGTTACTGTAGAATTAGCAGGGTGGTCCATCTGCGCCGTATCGAACCCTCCCCTTGTCTCTACAGAATTCAGATCAGATGTCCCAGGCTCTGCCTGAATACTTCCGCTGTTGACTTTGCAAATGGACTTCCTCCTGCCCAACCCAGCTCCTTCCCCCACTCCTCATCCCAACTGGCCACTTAGGAAGAGTAAAAATGGCAGTTAGAGCAACAACAGGTATTTTCACTTAATAGTCAAGGCACTGGATACTAGCAGAGTGGTTGCCTCCATCGAAAGTGATAGAACTACTTTGTCTTTTATTTGTAGTCTCAAAAATCTGTTCCAAGTATGGGTAGAATCATGGAAAATCACTCTAATCACTGAAAAGAGCCCTGTTCCCAGTAAAGCAGCTAGTCTTCTCTTGTCGAGGAAAAGGCAGGGAGTAAAATTTCCTGTAAACACAGGGGAAATCTACATTTCCCCCATGCCAAGGAAAGTGGCAAGCAGGACTCACAAGCTGCCACGCTCGCATTTATGCACAACGCCTGCAAATGTCTGGAGTGGGTGCCTTAGGGGGAGGAGCTTCCCAGAGAACCGTTACTGTGTCTTGTTTCTTACACTTCAGAATTGAATTTTAAGCACTTGATACCAACCATCACGTTCCTTTTTCATACACTGATCTCAAATACAATCGTTGAATTCTGAAAATCCACGACGTGTCCCCTAAATAAAATTAGAAGAAATAAGGGGGATAGGTTTCTATTTCTTTCCTGTTACCTGGAGACCTCTGTCTCCTGGAAAACTCCCAGAAGAACAGCACACAAATCATCAGGGTCCTAGGAGTGATACAGCACACGAATCATCAGGGTCCTAGGAGTGATTCCTCCAAACACGGGAATCATAGACAAATCACAGAACACCCACAGATTCCTTCGGATGTTCACACATCCTTAAAAGGTTCATAAAATCCCTATATTTGGGGCAGTCCCAAAGAATCTCTAATTAATTTACGGTGGGGGAAAGGGAAAACCTTTAACTACCAACTTCAAACAACTCACGCTCTTTCTGTTTACTATAAAGGAATCCTTACCCTAGATATTTTGAAATGTCTGCATAGGACCCAGGGAACAGTCTCCGTTTTTATTCTTCTTCTCCAGGCTATCAGTTCATAATGAACAAATATGGAAATTTTTCTGAAGGGGAAATCCAACTACCAAAATAACTCCTTCATAATTCATATGTGCAATCACAACAGTGATTAATAAAAACCTGAAACAGTTCCTAAAAGCCTAAAGCATCAATTACTCTGTTAGATATCAGGACTCCATGAAAACCTATGACAGCAGGTTACTCGGGCAAATTAAATCATGTGAACTTAAGGCAGAAAAAGAGAAATCTTCACTTGGTGGATTTGCAGGCTGGTAAATGTATGCTTTTGAAGAGGGGTGACCAACCCACGACTCTTCAGGGCTCTATATTTCAACCTTGAAAGACATATGAAAGAGGAAAAAATGCCATTGCAAATTGAATTTATGCTGGGATGAAAGGTAATATTATATCTTTTGAGAGACCTAAAATAAATGAATGATACTATTTCTATGAAAGGGGAAACAAACTCTCCTTGAGTGTCTACTGTGTGGCCAGGGCTGCTGGCCAAAGGGATTCTTCTCTTGGCTTCTGTGGCACCACACGTCCAATTCTCCTTCAACTTCAGCGAGAGCTCCTTCTCCATGATTTTTGCTAGCTCATCTTTTCTTGGTCCAATCGCTGCCTTTTAGTGCTCAGGCTCTGTCTTGGGCTCTTTTCTCTCGGGATGATCTCACCCAGTCTTAGAGTTGTAGACACCACCCATGTGCCAACGGCTCCCCCTGGAGTCTATGCGCCAGTACCCAGCTGCCTGCCTGATGTTCCCAACAAGCATCTCAGATGTAGGCTGGCCAAAACAGAACCACCTCCCCATCCTGTCTTTCCAATCTCAGGAAATGACACCACCTTGAGAAATCCTAAAACAATCCTCTATCGATCCCCTTTCCCCTCACCCTCCACTTCCAATCCGTGAACTGTACTTCCAAAATACATCCTGACTCTTTCTCCTTCTCACCGGTCCACTTCACCACTCCAGTTGAAGCTCCTTTCCTCTCCCAGATACTGTCATACCTCTTAAACTGGTCTCTCTGCTTCCATCCTCCACACAGTAGCCAGAACGTTCTCTTAGGAAAATGCAGCAGACTCTGTGACTCCTTTCAAATTCTCTAGCAATTTCCCACTACACCTACCATAAAACCTATCCTTCTCTTGCCTGTAAGACCTGACGTGATGGAGTCCTGCCATTTCATCTCCTTATCACTCAACTCACCAGCCTCCAGGTACACTGAGGAGATACCTAGCAACGTTTGCTCAGTAAGTACAAAAATGAATAAGTGAATATATTTCCCTGTATTTTCCTATGTTTATGAGATTATTCTTACTTCAAAGAGGAAAAAATTGAGGTTTCCAGGGATATGTCCAAGGTCATCCAAGTAACTGGAGGCAAAGCCAGAATTTGAACCCAAATCTATGGTTCCATGCCCTATCTTTCCCAACACCAGATTAGTGTTTCTATCAGAGTCTAGAAAATCAGTCAAGAGTAGACACCTGCTCCTAAGATTTTCCAGAAACACATCACCTGGGAACTTGTAGGAGGATCAGAATTTCTTCTTCCATCACTTTGTCATCTATAAAATGGGTGACCAAAATGAGTTTCTCATGGAGAAATCTTTTCCTTCCAGATTGTAAAGAGTTTTGTAAACTCTCAGATGATTGTCTGTTAGGACTACCATGCTGTGCAGTTTTAACTAAAATCTGTTCCGTGCACAGAATACAACCATGTGGGGTTCTCAAAGTGGGGAATCGTATGGACACAAAAAGACCACATAACCCTGCCAAACGTGGACCCGCTTCCTCCAAATGCTTTAAAGACGATGTGATCTCATCTTACTGAAAGATTTAGGCAAGGGAAAGGAAGAGATGATTTCCAGAGGGTGCTACCCCTGCCCAGTCCTCATCTATATGACTCCTTGTACCAACACCTGATTGCCTAATCAGCCCTCCAGAAGAGAGTCTGCTCTCCCCCGGTGTGTGTTCCCAGATGATCCTGACCTGGTTTTATTTGCAATAGGCATACACGTGTTCCATGATTGATGCACACTGAGTACAAAGGATATGACGTTACTTTTATTTCTTCCAAATCCAATTAAATCTGGGGATCCCTTCGTGGAAGTGGTTTCAAAATTGTTTTTAGGGACCTTTCCCCTTCCCCGGGGTTAGAGAAACATCTTGGGGGATTACATGGGGCCCAAAGAACAGGGAAATGGCTCTGTGGAGTCAGCTCCCAGAGCCACCTCCATCATGCCCATCAGCCACCCTTTCCCACTACCTGCTCCTTTTCCTCAAACCAAGTAGGACTACAGGAGTCCTTGGTTATGGTTCCCAGGGTCAGGGTGTTTGGTGTTAAGTCCCACCAGCATCCACATGCCACCCCATCACAGAACCTGGCACGTTCTCATATGCTCAAGGAGAGCAGGCATGGTCCTCTCATTCCAGGCATTTTCCCTAACCCCCAGGTCCTCTCCTCAAGTCCCAGAAATCCATCAGCCCCTCAGAACCCCCATCTTTAATACTGTATTGTCAGTTCCCAGCACCTGCCTTCCTCACATCTGTGACTTCCATCCACTTTCCTCACGAAAGCCTGAGTGGAGGCTGACTTCCAAATATCTGGAAACCCAACATTCAGCCCCAGGACACAAAGACAGACATTGCCACAACCCTCTGGGGTAAGGGAGTCTAGACTCAGAATACCTCCGAACACAAACATTTCACTGCTTTCTTGGGAAGGGTGGAAGAAAAAGAATTCTTTCAGGTCTTCTGCTTCAGGGAGAATAAAATACACACTAATACGTCCATCGGGTTTCATGCCGCATGTTCTACACATTCTACTTTAATAAACCTTAACCCTCCGGGCTGCAGTAGACCTCTCCCTGTGGGACATATCTGAATCATCATCTCTGCCCCTGCTCTCTTCCCAAGCAGGACTCAGCGTTTCCAACTGCTTGCTACACAGCTTGACTAGACTATTCCTCAGACACCCTGAACTCAGCCTCTCTAGAATGAAAGTCATCATTTACTTCCCACTTCCTTCTCCCTTGTTCTATTATTAATGGCCACACACAGAGTTTGGCATACAATCGGCATGCAATTAATTTTTTTTTAAATTCATATGAATAAATGGACAGCCCCAGAGAGGATGTAAACACCTTGGCTTAATTATGAAGACCTTAGGTATACTGACTCCAACCTCACCTTTTTAAACAGCTTTACTGAGATACAAGATATATTTAGAGAATACAGTTTGATGCATTTTAACATATGTCTACGCCTGTGATACCATCATGACAGTCATGCTAATGATCATACTCATTACCTCCAAAAGTTGCCTCGTGTCCTTCCAAAACCCCTCCTTCCTGCTATCTCCAGGCAATCATTCATCTGCTTTCTGTCCTTATAGATAGATTAGTTTGCATTTTCTAGGAACATATATGTATATAGATGGAACTATACAATATATACCCTTTTTCTTTCACTCAACAAAATTATTTTAAGACTCATTCACATTATTGCACATATCAAGAGTTCATTTACTTTTATTGCTCAATAGTGTTCCATTGGATGGATGTACCATAATTTGTTTTCCATTCACCTGTGGATAAACATTTGGGTTGTGGTAATTCTTTTTTTTTTTTTTTAAGATTTATTTATTTTAAACAGAGAGAGAACATGGGAGCGGGAGTCCTAAGCAGACTCCACGCTCAGTGGGGAGCCCGACATGGGGCTCAATCTCACAACCCTGAGATCACAACCTGAGCCGAAACCAAGACTTGGATGCTTAACTGACTGTGCCACCCAGGCACCCCTGGGTTCGGGTAATTCTAAACCCAGTTTGGGATTATTCTAAATAAAGCTGCTATGAAGACTTATATACAGATCTCTGTATGAGTGTATGCTTTTATTTCTCTTAGGTAAATACTTAGGATTAGAATAGCCAGATCATATGCTAGGCTTATTTTTAACTTTTTAAGAAACTACCAAACTGTTTTCAAAGCAGTTACACAATTTTACATTCCCACCAGCAAGGTATGAGAGTTACAATTTCTTTGCTTCCTTGTCAACACTTAGTATGGTCAGTTTTTAAAATTTTATCCATTCCAATAGATGGTACAGTATTGTGGATTTATTTTGCATTTCCCTAATAACTAGTGATGGTTGTCATATTTCCATGTACTTATTTCCCATCAACATATTTCTTTGGTGAAGTGTCTGTTCAAATCTTTTGTCCATTTTTTAATTGGCCAGTCTCACTTTTTCTCCTTATTTTTCTAGTATTCTTTGTGCACCATTTGCTCCAGCCAAACTCAATTCATAATTATGCCCCTACACTCACACCTCACACTTCGCTCTAAATGTTTGCTTTTTTTTTTTTTAAGTAATCTCTACACCCAATGTGGGGTTTGAACTCATGAGCCTAAGATCAAGAGTCACATGTTCTCCCAACTGAGCCAACCATAAATTTTTGCTTATCTTGTTCCCCTTGCTTTAAGTGATTTAATGCTTTCTTCACCTACATTTCTGCCCATCAACTTCTGTTCACCCTTCAGGTCCCAGTTGAGGTGCTATATCCTTCCTCAAGCCTTCCTTGAGCCCAGTTTGAGAGTAATGGTGTCTTCATCTGAACTTCCACAAAATTCTCTTTCTTCTGCCATTTCTAACTTTCTACTTTGAATTCTACTTATTTTGTTGCTGCCGCTGTTGTTATATTTAAATAAAGATAAAACAAATAAATATATAAATAAATTTTAAATGAAAAATTTTTAAAGATTTTAGTTATTTATTTGACAGAGAGAGATAGCAAGAGAGGGAACACAAGCAGGGGGGAGCAGGAGAGGGAGAAGCAGGCTTCCCGCAGAGCAGGGAGCCCGACGCGGGGCTCGATCCCAGGACCCTGGGATCAGGACCTGAGCCTAAGGCAGACGCTTAATGGCTCAGCCACACACGTGCCCCAGAAAATATGTGTTTTAAAATAATGTTTCCCTTATTATATGCACGTTAGAGATATTTATTCCCCTAAATCTTTGAGGTTTTCTACTGGAGACCCTTGGTATACATCAATGAGCAAAATCGCTTAAAAAAAAAAAAAAAAAGCCTGTCTTTGTAGGGCTGACATTCTAGCAGAGGGAGACAGATAATAGCATAAATAATACAAGCAACAAATAAGCAAACTATATATTATGCTTGGCAGAAAGAAAAAGTAGAGCAGGGCAAGGCGGATTGGGAATGCCAGGGACGGGGCCAGTTACAATTTTAAATAGAGTCGTCAAGGCAACTTTCAGTGTGAAGAACCATTTGTGGGAAAGCTTGAATGAAATGAGAGAGTAGCCACAAGGCTGCTTCTCACGCCTATAATCTTTCTGTAATCTTTATTATTCTGCTTTGTATTTCTACTCTTAAATCACCCAGCCCCAGTCCCTGGCATGGAGAAGGGAGTCAAGAGTATTGCATGGTGCACAGATGAAAAAAATGAATGGTCGGGCTTCGAATCAGCTGGGAATATACCCAAAAGTGAAAAACAAGGAAAAAGCAGGAAGTGAGAGAACAGATGAGAAAGGTCAGTAGGAGAAAGGTCAGTAGGAGAAAGAGCTGAGCTAAACGACAAAAATAAAATGTTACCAAAGCACCCTGCACAGTGGGAACCTTACTATGGACTCACAAAACCCATGTCCAAAGATGACCTGGTCTACCTTGCTTGTAATGCATTAGCTGAAGTCTTTATACTGCCTCCAGAACAAAGCTAGTAAACTGCTCAGTTAATTGAAACTGCTCTCTCTGATCATGACTCAAAAGTGTATGCTATCTTGAAATAGATGGATGAAAAGGTACACTATCTTTTTGGTTGTTTGTGCCTCTGTCTTGTTCTGGCAAATATTTAAGATGGCTTATTGTGATAAACGGAATGTGTGCTTCCCCTCCAAATTCATCTGTTGAAGTGCTAATTCCCAATGTGCTAGTGTTAGGAGGTGGGGCCTTTAGAAGGGGATTGGGTTCTGAAGGTGGAGCCCTTATGAAAAAGACCCCTTATGATCAGCACCCTTATAAACAAGACCCCAAAGCAATCCCTAACCCCGTCTGCCATGTGAGGACACAGCGCCAAGTCAGGCATCTGAGAAACAGGAAGTGGGCCATCATCAGACACCAAATCTGCCTGCGCCATGATCATGGACTTCCCAGCCTCCAAAACGGTAAGCAATACATTTCTGATGTTTTCTAAACCACCCCGCGTACGGGCGTTTTGTTATAGCACTCCACAAGGACTGACACACTTACCAAATACAGGAGGAGGGGGAAGAGGTGGATTCAAATGAAATGCGCTAACCAAATGCCCTTCGCCAACACAACCCAAATCTGGTATCACTACCACCATTCTCTTGGTGAGTCTCTGCTGCCCATGGTGTGTAGTCTGTATCTATCAGTATGTATTTGCTAAAGCTGCTACAGTTAAGACACAGATTCGGTTATAAGCTTTGAAAGTCAACACAAAAAAGGAAATATTTTCAATTACGTAACTCAGTATTCATAAGATACAAGGAAACCAACTGTTTCCTCCTGCAGGTCTCCATAAAAAGTTCACTGTGTGCATTAAGCATCTCCAGAGAAACAAAACCAACGGATATGTAGATGCATAGAGAGAGTTAGTTTAAGAAATTGGCTCACAAGATTATGGGGAATGGAGAGTCCAAAGTCTGCAGCATAGTCCAGAAGGCTGGAGACCCAGGGAAGAGCTGATGCTGCAGCTCAAGTCCTAAATCAGAATTCCCTCTTCCTCAAGGGACCTCAGTCTTTTTCTCTTAAGGTCTTCAACTGATTGGATGAGGCCCACCCACATTATGGAGGGAAATCTGCTTTACTCAAAGTCTACTGATTTAAATGTTAATCTCATCTAAAAATACTTCCACAGAGACATCTAGACTGGTGTTTGACCAAATATCTGGGTATCACGGCCTCACTGAGTTGGCACATAAAATTAACCACCACACTATGTAAAGCAGGATCTGCAAACTCAAATGGCCACAGGAACCAGACAGATAAAGTAACCAAATGAAAGGAGTGTCAGATGATAGGGAACGGTGGGGACTGGGGACAGCTGGAAGGTATGTGCCTCATCTATAGGTGATCAAATTCAAAATTTTTGAAACCACTGTCTGGGACAAGCAACAATTACCTACAAGTTAAATAAAGCCCAGGAACCATGGTTTGGATATAGTAACGAACACACAGATGCGGTGCCTGGGGCCTTTCTGTTTTAGTGTTGACATCAACACTGCACAATGGCATCAGGACAAAGCACAATTCAATGAAAGCTCAAGGTTCATATCATGTCAGATATGGAGCTTTCTAGTGGTCAGGCCGAATTCGGGAACAGGTCAGACAACCTGCAATCATTCATAGACATCACCTGCTCCACCAAAGGTCCAGTCTGGGCTGGGTAGCAGTATTTTTGAGGTGAAACTTCTAACTGGCATTTGGAACATCTGGAATGCAGCTCTCCTGTGTTGTTAGCTAAGTATGGGGATGTGTGACCGAAGACACAGCAGGCCTGTGGGGCAGAGTTGCCGTCTTCCTGACGAAGGGCTTGGTAAAGATACAAACCTAAATAAAAGGCACTTGGTACCCATGGGCAGAGCTAACAATCCCCTTGCAAAAATGATTTCAAGCCATTTTAATATAAAGACCAATGGGCAATCAAGTTTCCATGACTGAAATACACCCAGCCTGGAATTTTGTGAGACATAATCAAATACACATCTTTTAAAGGGTGTACCGTGTCTGCCTTCTAACCATGCCACTTTTTGGAGTTCCCTCAAAGATTAACTAGTTGCAAAACATATGCCACAAATTAAGTGACCTGCTAGACAGTATCATTAACTACAGACCAATTTAAGGTTGGGAAATACCTACCAAAAATAAAAAATGTAATTGTTTAAGAATATTCTAACTGAAGCCATCTTTCTTCCTGGCAATAACTAAACAGCAGAGCTTAGTGTTGACCACGTGCCCTTCCAGGTTATGTGACTAAAACCATATTGCCTTTGTGTAAAACAATGTGTTCTTCTAATCTCTAGATGAGGGGCACTCTTCCCTCTAGATCACTGTAAAACCAGACTTACTGAAGCATTTCAAGTTTACCTCTAGGTGTGGGCCATTTGATACACAAGACACTTTTTTTCTTTTTAAAAATCCAGGTCCTAGTCTTTGGAAAGCAAATGAAGACTATCCTGATGGCATGAGATGTTATGGGAATAGCGAAACAAAATACTCTTTTGTCAGAACCTTTAATAATTTCCACCAAATCAAATTACTGGTGAAAAATCAAGTGAGTCTCATTTAAAAAAAAAACAAAACAACCCTCAGGAAAGCCAAAGAAACTGACCATGCTTCAACAATTTCCCAGTCACTAAGAAGGAAGAGAGGGAGAAGGGCCCTACTGATCACTGAGCAGTCTCAGTGCTCTGCATGATTCTAGGATCCCATGGTCCATGCAAACTTAGAAATATTTCATATTCCCAGCTTCTTCAAATGCATGAGGGGAAGAGGGAGAAAAAGCCCACCCGGCTGAGGTCTACAGATGCAACAGCACCACGCAGCATAAATTAGAGATGCTGTAAACACCAGCCCAGGTCTGGAAGTTGGCTGCTCTCTACCCTGAAACCACTCAGCAAACAGCAGTCAAGATGCAGCTTCTCAAAATCTGCCATGAGCATGAAGTGCGGCATACATGTTCCCAGAGATTTTCTTTTCAACAATAAGCCAATCCTGAGAAGGGCTGTGTGGCTATATTCACATCATAAAGCTCCAAAAGCTATTTTAAGAAACCCTGTTTGTGCTTAGGAGGGGAAGGGATACTCAGCCCCTTTACGCATCTGAGAGTTGTCCCCCCTTCCCCTCCCTACTCCTCCTTTCCAGGCAGTTTGGAAGCAAGGTGGCTTGGCCAAAGGAGGCAGAAGTGTTTGGCACAGGTGATGGACTGATGCCTGACAGGGTCCAGGATTGCTGGCACCCAGGCGACAGAAAGGAGAAGGAACCCACCAAGAGTGGGACGTAGCACCAAAGGAGATGTTATCATCTGCATCTACCCACCTGCAAATAAGAAACAAGAGAGAACATGGAGGGAAGGTTCAAGGTTCAAGAAGGCAAGAAGGGCAGAGTACTTCAATGATTAGCAAGGTGGGCCTCCATCCATCCATCCATCCATCTATCCATCCATCCATCAATGAGTGCTTCCTAAGCCTTGGTGCTTGGCTCTGCAAGCAAACTAAAGATGTGCAAGTCATGGTTTCTGCCCTCAGAGAGTTAACGTAAGCCCACGAGGACAAACAGAATGAGAGCGGGGACAACGGCAGATGAGAGTGGTCAACCAATGTCTTGAAGACTATGGGTATATGGAGGAGTGCTAGCTGAATGAAGAAACTAGAATTCCAGTGGAGAGGAAAACTGATAGATGTGAGTGGACTGGCTTCACAGAATCCCAGAAAGGCTCAGGAACTGGAGGCCGCAGACACAGCAGAAGGTGGGAGTAGATGAGATGTGGAGGTTAGTTAGACTCTACAGTGAGAGGTTAGACCCTCAAGTCCTCACCCTTCCTAGGCGTTAACTGCACAATTCCCCTCCCCCTTTCCCAATATGACTCAGGCTTAATGCTGGAGAGATCAAAGAGAAGGCAGCAGGGGTGGACACCAGGCTGACCACAGAGAGCGAACGGGACACTGAGAGTCTGTCCCCTGCCTACCTGGCTATCAGAACACCACACGGGATTAGAAGATCCCTCTCTGGAAAATAAATGGAATGGCCCCAGAGGAAAACTCCTGACACATACTGAAATTTGAAGAAACTGGCTCACTACCCTGCCACTCCACAGGGCAGCCTCTCAGTTAATGAGCCCAATTCAAACACAAAGCTTCCAATAAGCTCTTCTGATCCTTACACTTAGAGGTGAAAGAAAAACTTCCACTGAAAGTCAGACACTTAAACAATCAGGCAAAATAAGAAGGTGTGAGAAAACAGAGATAATGCAGGAAACAGAAGAAAATATCAAAAACCGTAATTGATATATTCAGTGAGAGAAGCTATTGTTTCTGTTAAAAGAGAAGAACAGGATGCTATGAAAAGAAACACTCAGGGAAAAATTTTAAGTTCTTCAATATTACAAATACAATGGACAAAATTCAAAATTCAAAATTCAACCAATGATTTAGAAATAAAGGAAACCATCCAGGAGGCAAGGCAATAAGACAAAGAGATTATGAAGAAAAGAGGAAAAAAAATAAGAAAAGGATCAGTCCAGAGTTCTACTACTAGAGTTTCTAAGTGTTCAGAGAAAATGGGAAGAAAAAAATGATTTAAAATAAGCAAACACAAGGGCACCTGGGTGGTTAAGTCAGTTAAGCATCCCACTCTTCATTTCAGCTCAGGTCATGATGTTAGTCAGGGTTGTGGGATCAAGCCCGGAGTCAGGCTTCATGCTCAGCCAAGAGTCTGCTTGAGGATTCTCTCTCCTTCTCCCTCTGCCCCCCCCCGCCCCCCCCACTCATGCTCTACCACTCTCTCTAAAATAAAGTAAATAAATCTTTTAAAAAATAAAATAAGCAAACATAAACAAACATATAAACAAAAACAAAATCCTTAAGAACCATTTCACAGAACAAGAGCATAATTCTTCCAACTGAGAGGTCTGATTAAATCCACCGCAAATCTATAAAGACACAACAAAATTATAGTATCATGAAATTTCACTCCAGGGATAAAATTAAAATTCCAGAAGCCTCCATGAAGAAAAAAATCTATTCACATATAAAAGAGGAACGTCAGAATGGCCCATGACTTCTCAACAGCAACAACAGAAGCTAAAAGTCAATTGAGTATTGCTTCAAAATACAGAGGAAAGATGATTTTTAATCTAGAATTATATGCCTAGCCAAACTACTGACTAAGGGGAGGAGGGTACATTAAAGATATTTTCAGAGATTAAATTCTTGGAAAATTTATCTCCTATGCTAGCTTAGTAAATTGTTAGCAATGTGCTCCACTTGAAGCAGCAAACCGAAAAAGAAAAAAACGTGGGATCCAAGAAACAAACAATACAGGAGTCAGGCAAGAAAGAAATCCTGGCACAAAATCCCATTCCAGAACAGGCTCATTGAGCAACGAGGGCAAATTAGAGCAGAAACAAAATGGAAGTGGTACATTATCTGATATGTTTGGCCAAGAGCAAAATTAGATTGAGAGATGCTAGTGGAAGGCATGCAAAGAATTAAAAGGAAAGGAGGACTGATGGAAGGAAGCATATGTTTCTATCTATACAAATATATACATGAATCAAAAAGAGGTAATGTTATTCAACAGGAAAAAAACACCTAAAAGTTGCACAAGAAAGGATTTGTCATATAGTATATCACTGGTCACATTGATGAATAGTGTTTACATAATATAAACAGTGTCAATTCAAAAGAAGGGAAGGAGGAGGGGTCTAAATTATAATAGTAAGTCAATGGGTGATATTTTAAATTGATTAAAAATCAAGAAAACAGTGGTAAAGGTATATTGTTTATTGATTTTTTAAATGTTTACATTGTGAAATATAGAGAAAAGTGCACAAAACAAAATCTACAGCTCAATGATTTATCCCAAAGCAGACATCCATGTAATTGTCACCCAAGTCAAAAAATACAGCTTGGCCAGCATCCCTGAAACGCTCATCATTCTCCCTCCTAATTAGCTCCCCAGTGCTTCCTAAGGCTACTACCTTAACTTGTATAGCATTTTATCGTTTGGATCTAAGCACGCATCCCTAAAGCCTATAGTTTCATTATGCTTGTTTGTTGAGCTTTATAGAAATGAAACATAGATGTGTGTATGTGTGCACACGTGGCTTCCTTCACACATTTATACAGCTCTACTTTGTTTGTTTTTACCAGTATACCATTCCTCATTTGTATAAATAGATCATAAAATATGTGTGTGTGTGCATGTGCAGGTGCACACATTATTATTACACTCTTGATAGACACTGAGTTGTTTCCAGTCTGGGGCCACTATGAATACTGCTGTGTGAACATTCCTGTCCATGATTTTTGGTATACACGTATTCACTTTTCATTGAATCTGTGCATCAGTGTAGAACTTCGGGCTCAAGGAATATGCTATGTTCAATTTCATTAGCTAATGCTTCCAAAGTCTTCCAAGTGGTTGTACCAATTTGCTCCCTCACCACCAGTGCAGGAGAATTCTTATTTTTCCAAATACTCTCCACTTCTTGGTATCCAAAGTCATTTTTTAATTTTAGGCATTGTGGTGGAAATGCAGTCATGTTTTATATAGTTTCTAATTTATACTTCCCTGAAGACTTACGAAGTTGAGCACTTTTTCACGTTTGTTGGACATTTGAATATCACCTTTTGGGAAGCCCCTGTTGAAGCCTATTACCCATTTTTCAATTTTGTCTTTTATTGATTTGTAAGAATTCTTTGTATATTCTTCTCATGGTGTTGCAAATATCTCTAACTTGCCTCTCACTCTCTTTAGCTGTGTCTTTGATGAAGTTCTTTTGATGAACATAAGTTCTTCATTTTAATATCATCTGATTTTATCTGTCTTTTTCTTTATGATTGGTTCTTTTAGGTCTTGTGCAGGAATTCTTTGCCTAGCCAAAATCATGAGTATGCTATCCTACATTATCTTCTGGATGTTATTTTGTCTTTTACATTTAGATCTAGAATTCACTTGGAAGGGATTTTGGTGTATAGTGTAAGTGTAGGGTCAAGTTTTATTATTTTTTAACATTAACATCCAATTGTCCACCACTGTTTATTTAAAAAAGACAATTCTGGGCCACCTGGCTGGCTCAGTTGGTAGAGCATGCAATGCTTGATCTCAGGGTCAGGAGTTCAAGCCCCATGTAAAACTTAGTTTAAAAAATTTTTGGTAATAAAAAAAAAATTCTATCCCTAATGTCCTACAGTGTCATTTTTGTCACTGATAGCATGTCTATATATACACAAGTCTATTTCTTGGACTCTATTCTTTCCACTGGTCTATTGTACCCAAGCCACGATGCATCAATTCCTCTAGCCTAATAATAAACCTTCGTATCTGGTGGAGCAACTCCTCTTCTCCTACCTTCTTCAAGGCTGTCTTAGATATTTTCAGTCCTCTGTGTTTCTGCACAAATTTTAGGACGAGCTTATCAAATTTCACAAAAGCCCTCTTGGGATTTTGACTGAGATTGCCCTGACTCTGTACCTCAGCTTGAGATTAACTGACATCTTTAGAAAATTTCATATTTCAGGGACGCCTGGGTGGCTCAGCTGGTAAAGCTCTGCCTTCAGCTGGGGTCATGATCCCGGAGTCCTGGGACTGAGCCCCGCATCAGGCTCCCTGCTCCACAGAGAGTCTGCTTCTCCCTCCCCCCTGCCTCCGCCTGCCGCTCCCCCCACTTGTGCTCTCTCTCTCTCTGTCAAATAAAAAAAAATGTTTAAAAATCTATATTAAAAAAAAAGAAAATTTCATATTTCATATACATGATATATGCCTCCATTTATTTTAGATTTTCTTTCATTTCTCAGTAGGGTTAAATGCTTTTCCGTTTGGGGGCCTTCATCACTTTTGTTAGATTTATCCTGAGGTATTTGATCATTTTTATTCTAATGTAAATTCAATTTCTGTTTATTAGTGATAAATGGAAATACATTTTTTTATATTTACCTGTGTTCAGCAAACTTGCTAAATTCACTTTCTAGTTGCAACAATTTATCTGAAATTTCTTTTGAATTTTCTACGTATACAGTAATTGAAACTTCCAATAATTACAGCTTTACCTATTCCTTTTTAATCCTAATATTTTTATTTCTCTTTTGTGCCTCACTGCATTAGCAGGGATTTGTTATGCACTGATGAACAGAGGTGATGCTAACTGGTCTATTTGTCCTTTTCTACGAGCAAAGGGAAAGTTTTAACATATCCCTCATTATCCATGGTGTGTCCTACTTTTTTTCTTTTTTAAAGATTTTATTTATTTGTCAGAGAGACAGAGACAGCGAGAGAGGGAACACAAGCAGGGGGAGTGGGAGAGGGAGAAGCAGGCTTCCCACGGAGCGGGGAGCCCGATGCAGGACTCGATCCCAGGACCCTGGGATCATGACCTGAACCAAAGGCAGACACTTAACAACTGAGCCACCCTGGCGCCCCTGTTTCCTACTTTTTAATAATAGAGTATTTTCTGTAGATACCTTCTTAGAGTAAGAAAATTTCTTCCTTGTTTATTAAGGTGAGTTTTTTAAAAAAATCATGAAGAAATGTTGGATTATATCCCATACATGTTCTGCATTTTTTGAGATAATCATATGGTTTTTGTCTTTATTCTGAATTATTCTGTATTTTATTCTTTCTTCTTTATATACTGAGTTACACTGACTGATTTTTAAATATATTACCCTAACCTTGCATATCTGGAACATAATCAACTTGACCATGATGTAATAATATATTGCTGGATTCACTTTGCTAGTATTTTGTTTAGGAGTTTTGAATCTACATTCATGAATAGAATTGGCCTGGAATTTTTCTTTCTTATCACATCAGGTTTTAGCATTAGAATTCTGCTGACTTCTTCGAACAATTTGGGAATGTGCCTTCTTTATCTATTATCTGGAAGAGTTTGTAGAAAATATGTGTTATTTCTTCCTTAAATATTTAATGAATTCAACAGAAAAATCATCTGAGTCTGAAGTTGTCCTTGTGGTAAGGTTTTTAATTACATATTCATATGAGAAGATACAGGGCTACTCAGATTCTTATTTTTCTTATGTCAGTTTGGGTAAGTGGCATTTTTAGAAAATCTGTTTATTTCTTCTAAAATTTCTGTAAGATTGCCACTGGGTTATTCATCACATTCCTTTATTATCTTTTAAATGTAGTGACATCCGTTGTGTCATTCCTGATATTGGTTATTTGAACTTTTTTCTTAATTACTTTCACCAGGATTTATTGACTTTATAGTCTTTTGGTGCTAATAATTCTACGGGATGTCTGTTTTCTATGTCATTACCTTCCTCTCTTATTTTTGTTATTTTCTTCCTCTTACTTTTTAAAATTTAATTGTCCTTTTTTAATTTCTTGAAATTAATACTTATTTATTTTCAAGCCTCTCTTTTTTTCTAACGTATACATTTGAAGCTACAAATGTCCCTTCAAGCATGGCTTTAACTGCATTCCACATTTGGCTTGTCATATTTTCACTGTCATTAATTTCTAAATATTAGCTAAGTTGGGGGGTGCCTGGATGGCTCAGTCGGTTAAGCATCTAACTCTTGGTTTCAGCTCAGGTCATTATTTCAGGGTCCTGGGATTGATCCCCACGATGGGCTCTGCGTTCAGCAGAGAGTCTGCCTGAGGATTCTCTCTCCCTCTCCCTTTGCCTCTCTCCCCACTCGTGTATACACTATCTAAAATGAATCAATCTTTAAAAATAAGTAAATAAATATTAGCTAATTTTCATTGTTATTTCTTTTTTGACCCATGATTGCTTAATTTTTGAACATATGGGGATTTTTCAGTTATCTTTTTTTGACACTGAATTCTAGTTTAATGTCACTGTGATCTGAAAATATACTCTGTATGATTTCAATCCTTTAAAATTTGCTGAGTTGCTTCATGACTGAACATGGGCAATGTTGGCAAATAGTCTATGTGCACGTGAAAGGAGTGTATATTCTATATTTGTTGAGTGCACTGTTTTATAATTAGAGCAGGCTTGTTAATTAACTTTATTCAAATTGTCTATACCCTAACAGATTTTTTTAAAGATTTTAAAATTTTATTATTTTTAAGCAAATTCTATAGCCAGTGTGGGGCTCGAAATTATAACCCTGAGATCAAGAGTTGCATGCTCTACTGACTAAGGCAGCTAAGCACCCCACCCTGATTTTTATTGTCTACTGGGTATATCAATTACTAGGATACATTAAAATTTCTAATTATATCAATATCTCTATTTCTCCTTGCAGGTCTTTTTTTTTACATTAGATATTTTTAAATTATTTCAGAAATACTAGGATGGCTAAATGCAAATAACTAAAATTATTTTTTTAATTTAAATTCAATTAATTAACATATAATGTATCACTGATTTCAGAGGTGGAGGTCAGTGATTCATCAGTCTTATATAGTACCCAGTGCTCATTACATCACGTGCCCTCCTTAATGTCTATCACCCATTTACCCCAGCCCCCCAGCCCCCTCCCCTCCAGCAACCCTCAATTTGTTTCCTATGATTAAGAGTCTCTTATGGTTTGTCTCCCTCTCTGGTTTCATCTTGTTTTATTTTTTCCTCTCTTCCCCTATGATCCTCTGTTTTGTTTCTTAAATTCCACATATCAGTGAGATCATATGATAATTGTCTTTCTCTGACTGACTTATTTCGCTTAGTGTAGTACCCTCTAGTTCTAGCCACATTGTTGCAAATGGCAAGATTTCATTTTTTGATGGCTGAGTAATATTCCATTGTATATATACACCACATCTTTATCCATTCATCTGTCCATGGATATCTGGGCTCTTTCCATAGCTTGGCTATTGTGGACATTGCTGCTATAAACATTGGGGTGCAGGTGCCCCTTTGGATCAGTACATTTGTATCTTTGGGGTAAATATCTAGTTGTGCAATTGCTGGGTCGTAGAGTAGGTCTATTTTCTACTTTGCAGGTTTTACAATTGTGTGCATGTGTGTGTGTATGTGTGTTTAATAAGTGCATAAGCATTTAAAAATATATTTTTCTGATGAATTAAATCTTTTTTGTTATGAAATATCTCTTTTCATCTCTAACAGTCCTTCTTGCTTACAAAGGATGTACTTTATCTGATATTAATATAGCTATGCAGGGCACCTGGGTGCCTCAGTGAGTTGAGAACCCAACTCTGCATTTCAGCTCGAGTCATGATCTTGGGGTCATGGGATCGGGCGCCCCACTGGGTTCCATGCTCGGCATGGAGTCTGCTTGAGATTCTCTCCCTTACTCTCTGCCCCTCCGTCCACTCGTGCATGCATGTGTTGTCTCTCTCTCTCACTAAAAGAAAGCCCCACATTGGGCTCCACTCTGGGCATGGAGCCTACTTTTAAAAAAGTGGGGGGGATGCCTTTTAGGATCTCCTTTAGTACAGATGGGCTCATGATAATTTTTTTTAAATACTTTTAGTTTTTCTTCATTTTGAGGAATCCTTTAGATAGATATAGAATTCACAATTAACAACTGTTTTCTTTCAGCAGTTTGAAGATCTCATGCCATTTATATATATATATATAGCTATGCAATCTTTCTTTGGCTAGTGTTTGCAAGTTATATCTTTTTTACATCCTTTTGTGTTTGGCCTTTCTATATCTTTTTAAATAGTGTATGTCTCTTTCTATGGACTCTGAGAAACAAACAGAGGGTTCTAGAGGGGATGGGGGTGGGGGGATTGGTTAGCCTGGTGACGGGTATTAAGAGAGCACGTACTGAATGGACCACTGGGTGTTATACGTAAACAATGACTCATGGAACACTACATCAAAAACTAATGATGTAGGGCGCCTGGGTGGCTCAGTTCGTTAAGCGACTGCCTTCGGCTCAGGTCATGATCCTGGAGTCCCGGGATCGAGTCCCACATCAGGCTTCCTGCTCAGCAGGGAGTCTGCTTCTCCCTCTGACCCTCTTCCCTCTCGTGCTCTCTATCTCTCATTCTCTCTCTCAAAGAAATAAAAATCTTTATAAAAAAAAACTAATGATGTAATGTATGGTGATTAACATAATAAAATAAAATTTTTTAAAAATATAAAAAAAGTGCATGTCTCTTTAAAGCAGTGTATAGGTTTTTAAAAATTCAACCTGATTATCTTTGACTTTTATTTTTTTATTTTTTTTAGAAATTATAGTTTCTAAATTTTTTATTTATTTTTTTTAAAGATTTTATTTATTTATTTGACAGAGAGAGACACAGCAAGAGAGGGAACACAAGCAGGGGGAATGGGAGAGGGAGAAACAGGCTTCCCGCCAAGCAGGGAGCCCGATGCGGGGCTTGATCCCAGGACCCTGGGATCATGACCTGAGCTGAAGGCAGACGCTTAACGCCTGAGCCACCCAGGCGCCCCAAAGGCAGATGCTTAATGACTGAGCCACCCAGGCAGCCCTAACTTTGACTTTTAAGTAATTACTCCATTTATATTTCATATAATTGCTGATATAGTTGGGCTTAAACCTATTTTTTATTTGTTTTATCTACCATAGGATCCTTTTTCTCCATTTTCTTCCTTCTTTTTAATTATCTATGTTTCATTATTCTAGTTCCCTTCTTTTAGCTTATTATTTCTATATTCCTTTACCATTCTTTTAAAGATTATCCAGAGTTTAAAACATGCATCCTTGACTCATTAGTGGGTAATACAAATTAGTTTTTCTATCATTTCCTACACAATACATGGATCATAGAATTTAGCTTCCTTAATCTCTTCAGACTTAAGTTCTCCTTTGAGCATATATTTTATTCACCATATATTTATGACAGGAATAATTATTATTATTTTGTAGAATGAATATTTATTTATATTTAGTTACTTAATTATTATTTCTATTGCTCTTCATTCCTTCCTACAGCTCTGAGCTTTGATCTGAAATAATTTTCCTTCTGTCCAAAAGATGCCTTTTAGGGGCACCTGGGTGGCTCAGTCAGTTTGGGCATCTGACTCTTGGTCTCAGCTCAGGTCTTGATCTCAGGATTCTGAGTTCAAGCCCCACATTGGGCTCCACTCTGAGCATGGAGCCTACTTTAAAAAAAGTGAGGGGGATGCCTTTTAGGACCTCCTTTAGTACAGATGGGCTCATGATAACTTTTTTTTAAATACTTTGTTTTTCTTCATTTTGAGGAATCCTTTAGATAGATATAGAATTCACAATTAACAATTGTTTTCTTTCAGCAGTTTGAAGATCTCATGCCATTTCTTTTTGAATTCTATTGTTTCATTGAACAGTTGGTTGTCAATATTATTCTTGCTCCTTTGAAAACAAGAGTTAACTATTCTTCCAGTCCTGACTGCTTTCCAGCATGTTTTTGCTTTGTTTTTTGGTTTGTTTATTTGTTTTTTGTACTGAACTTGATTGCTATCTTAGGGCTTCTTAATTCTGCAGTTTTGTGTCACTTGTTAGTTTTGGATAAATTTTAGCCATTTTTTCCAATTATTTCTTCTGCTCCATTTTTCTCTGTCCTCTCCTACTGAAACTCCAATTACCTGTATATTAGGCCTTTCCACCATATTTCATATGTCTTTAAAAATCCTGTATTTACTTTCCATCATTTTGTCTCTCCAGGCTTTATTTTGGCTATTTTCTTCTGCTCTATATTTCAGTTCACTAATTCTCTCTTCAACTGCATCTACTCCATTGAACCCATCCATTTTCTACACATTTATTAAAGTACAATGCACATACCATAAAATATACCTATTGTAAATGTACACGCAATGGTTTCAGCATATTAATTCAGTTGTGCAACCATCACCAGCACTATAATACAGTCTTAGAGGACTTCCATCATCTCAAAAAGTTCATTGATTTATAAGTTATCTATTAAACTTCAGTAACTATATTTTTCAGTACCAGCTTCTTTTTTTTTTTTTAAGATTTTTTTTTATTTATTCGAGAGAGAGAGAGAATGAAAGATAGAGAGCACGAGAGGGAAGAGGGTCAGAGGGAGAAGCAGACTCCCTGCTGAGCAGGGAGCCCGATGTGGGACTCGATCCCGGGACTCCAGGATCATGACCTGAGCCGAAGGCAGTCGCTTAACCAACTGAGCCACCCAGGCGCCCCAGTACCAGCTTCTTATTTATAATTTTCAGTTGTCTGGCAATTTTCTACATCTTATCTTTTAATTCTCTGAATATTTTAATCACAGTTATTTTAGAGACCATCTCTGATTAATCCACTATCTGGATTTCTTTTAGCTCTATCTTTTCTTCTTCTTCTTCTTCTTCTTTATTTCTTGCTTTAAAGAACTTCAGTCATCTAGAATACATCTATAAATCTTTCCATCTCATTTATATTTCTTTTTAAATACATCAACAATTCTGTACATTTCTCAGTGCTCATCAATGTAAGTGTGGTCTTAATCCTCATCTATTTCACCCATGCCCCCACCTACCTCCCCTCTGGCAACCACCAGTTTGTACTCTGTATTCAAGTCTGGTTTTTTTTGGTTTCTTTTTTTTTTCTTTGTTTGTTCGTTTGTTTTGTTTCTTAAATTCCACATGTGAATGATAAGATGTGATATAGATATAAAATGGAATATTTAATTGGCCGTTAAAAAAAAAAAACCCAAGATCTTGCCAGTTCTAGCAACACGGATGGACCTACAGGGTATAATGTTAAGTGAAATAAGTCAGTCAGAGAAAGGTATATTTTATTTGTTGATTTTCTAAATCATGTCTTGTCTTCTCATATGTCTAGTTATTTTTTACCAGGTGACAGATACAGTACATGAAAAACTCTAGTAAAAACACGAGGCTCTGGAAGATATATCTTCCTCCAGAGAGGATTTTAACTTTTGTTTCTGGCAAGGAACTAAGCTAGGGACACTAATCTGAAAATACTTGATTTTTGGCTTCAGTCCCTGTGTGAGTTTTTCTATTTCTGGTTTATCTTGACTCAGGGTTCCAAATGAAAGCCCAGGTTGTTTACTAGGGCTTCTGCTCCTTGGCAGGACTTAAATACAGTTATAATGCCCCCAATCCCATGAGTCTGTTGAAAGCTCTGCTAAGTTTTTTAGTCTCTTGGCCACTAATTTTGGAAGTGACAACTGTCTCAAGAAAAAGATCCAAAAGCTGTGCTCATCTCTTAGGGCTTTCCTTTCTCTGAATCTTGGCTTTATCACTCCTCATTGCTTTGATGACTCTCCAAGGCTTCCAAACTGACTTTTTTTTTTTCTTTTTAATTTTAAGCAGCTTTTCTCAGCAGATATGCTGGTTGGATCAAATCTGATCTACTATTGCTAGATACATTGACTACCACTGTAAGTAAGGTGACCATAATTTATCATATAAACCAGGGTGCCTTTGAAAATAAAAGGAATCATTAAACTGAGGCAGTACACATAAACCAAAACTATTACAAACAAATCAGAATATATGGTCACCCCAATAATACTGCATGAAGTACTCTGCTTTAAAAATATAAATTAATTTAATGGGGTGTCTGGGTGGCTCAGTCAGTTAAGCGTTCGACTCTTGATTTCGGCTCAGGTCATGATCTCAAGGTCATGGGTTCGAGCCCCACATTGGGCTCTGCGCTCAGTGGGGAGTCTGCTTGAGGACTGTGTCTCTCCTTCTCCCTCTCTCCCTCTCCTTCTCTCCCTCTCCCTCTGTCCCTCCCCTGCTCATGCTCTCTCTCTCTAAGGATAAATAAATCTTTAAGTATATATATATATAAATTAACTTAAAAATCACATCAGCCATATAAAAAATATGGAAGTCTTGCCTCTTCCCTCTGTGACTGAATACTTAACTATTAAAGATAAAAGGGAGCCCTTGCTCAAAGTGGGAAGAGACCACTTGGTAGCTCGCTGCATCAAAAGAGGGGGTTAGCTATCCTACTCAGTTTGCTAGGTCCTGGACTGTATATCTCATTAATGTCTTCGGCTGAGACTCGGTACCTCCAAAAGAGGAGCTTTGGAAACCTTTCCAAACACAAGAAAAAAATTCTAAAATTCTCATTTACTAGAGAAGGTTTAGAATTGGGAAGAAAATGGACACAATTTCAAGAAGAGCCCTGTGCACACACACATCTACACTTCATCAATTTTATTAAAAATGCTGTACTCTGCTCTCACCTGCCAGAAATTCTATGCCCTGTTCTACAAGTGAAACGACACAAGAAGTGAAGGACTTGCTTTGTTTGGCTACTGAAAAAAACCACATTTACCTGCTGGGTCATCTTCTAAAGTGAACTCCTCTGGGTTCAAGAGCTATTCTCTGCCCAGTGCCAGAGCCAAGCCCGAGGAGTTCCTCAGGCAAATAAAACATGGTCCATACCTAATTATAGACGCACCATGTCTTGTATTTTGCAGCCTGACCCTTCCTGGAATTTTGAGGATGCGATTCAGGATACCATTTCCTATTTTCCATCTGCATATTTTAGATGGCTTGATTCAAAACAATGTTTTGAATATAAACAGCCCAACATTTTTCCAAAACACAGGCTTTATTGGCATATAAAGTAATTTGCCACATGCATTGTGCTTGCATCTGAGCAGGTGGATAATAGATTAGTTAGAGTTACTAAGATGTCAGTGTATTTTCCCATCCACAGTGCGGTGCAGTAGAGAAAGAAAACTATGCAATGAAAAGAAAACAAACGATGATTCCAACAATTTAACTCAAGTCCATATGTCATTCTCATTTACTAAGACCAATAGCAACAGAAAATAAAAATAGAGAATTGAAAACATTGAGCCTAGCAACAAAGTAGTAAATTCAACTTAAGCAGAGAGTGATACTGAGGCCAATAACCCAGAGTCCAGTTCAGCTGAGATTATCTGTGGCCCTAGAGAATATTTAAGAGCTACACTCTGCTTGTTGCTTTGCTAACTACTTGCCTGGAAAAAGGCTGGCTTCCATAAGCAAGACCTAAAAGCAAAGGAAAAGAAGTGAAAAGTCCTTCCTAAAGGACTTGAGATCGCACCAAGCCTTTATCCTTCCCATCCTACAAATGAACTAGAACCACCACTGTATCAATCACAAAATCAACTGCAAAGGTCTTTTTCCACTCAAAGCAGTTTGTTTACAACCCCTCACCTGACTGGCTCTGGGGCAGGGTCTTATCTCACACCCCTAAACCCAGCTGCTCCCCAGTCTCTAGCACCCTGCAGACCTCAACAAATATTTCCAGAATGATGGTATGAATTTTCAGAACAACCCAGAGGGTGCCGAGAGGGCTGATGTCAAGACATTTCAGAAGAAACAACTGAGACAGATTAAAGTGAGCCCCCCGTGGAAATGCCACTATGGTGTGCAGTGCCCCCTCCAGTCGTCAGGGGTTTCAGGGTTTTTTTCTCCAAATTTTTATTTTGATGAGTTTTAAGTCTAAGGAGAAAACGTGAAGGAATAACATAATGAGTAAGCTGCAGATCACAATGCTGCATCCCTAAAAGCGTTAGCAGTCATCTGCTTACAACAAGAATGTTCTCCTTTCATTCAGAGGCTTAATTTCAGTAGAGCACACTGTGTGTTCAAAACTGCATGATAGGGGCCATTTTCAAACGTTCAGCACAAAATTCACACCCTCAAGGAAGTTATTATATAGTTGGGGGTTTAAACTGGATGAACATGAAATAACTCAGGATAATTAAATCCTAAACGTGGTGGCACTGATTCTAGGTGAAAAAGGAGCTCAGAGAAGTGAGGAAACAGGTTGGGCCAAAGTTTCAGAAAGGAAATACATGACAGAGACAGGCTGGCTGTTTATTACACCTGTTCTTCTTCCTCCTAGGCACACATCCGGACTACCTTTCCCAGCAACCCTCCTTGCAGGCAGATGTGGCAATCCTACCAAGTATTCGCTAATAACTGGGAAAGGAAGTGGAATGTGCCACATCTAGGATGGCCAGTAAAAACATGTCACTCTTGAGTTTCTACATTCTTTCCCCTTTTTGCCAGTGTGATCCAAATAAGCACAATGACCTTGGGAGCCAATGGTTGAAAATGGCAGAACCCCAGAATGAAAACAGCCTGGTTCCCTCGATCACCACCTGAATGAGAGCCATTCTCCATTCAGGACACCCACTTTGGATATGTAAGGAATAAACTTTTATTGTTTTGATTCATTGCACTGTTGGTTTTATTGAAGCAGCTAGTATTACCTCAACTAATACAAGTTAGGGCTTAAAATAGGTGTAGAAGGAGGTCATATTTTGAAAATAATGATTGTGCTTTCTCTCTACTGCTTTATGCACACACGATCTTCACCCTAGTTGCCCAGAGGCATTCATATATCCAGGGACTATTGAAGAAAAAATACAGAGAAAGAAGGATGGGAGTTCTTTTTCTGGCACTATGGCAAAAAAAGATATCTGTCCAATCCCTGAAACAACTAAAGATGCCGGACAAAATACTTCCTCAAAACAGTTTGAAATGGATGTATGAGCCAACAAGAAAATGGGGCATACTCAGAGCATAACACTTACATCAGCTTTCACCTTGAAGGCATTTAACAAACTGGGTGAACTTGAGCTTCTGTTTTTACAGTATAGCAGAGCACAGGGGACAGCAAATAAACTTGGTAGCACTAACAAAGCCAGGACTCACCAAGGTACAAAGAAAGTATACTAGGAGGTGCTCTGCTATAGATAGGACTCCAAAAGGCTTCCAGAATTGCTTGTCTCCAAAATTCGTGTTGAGTAGAGGAGAGAGAGTCCTTACTGTAAATCTGTAATCACAAGAGAGCCTTCACATGAGTTTTGAATATGAACTGATTATGTGATTGATCCCCCAAAACTCAAGTAGAAAATTTTAAGTCCTTGCTTTGCAGACTGTTTATGGTACCATGCACCTGGCAGAAACAAATGCAAAATCTAGAGAATTCACCTCAATACAAACCTCAAAGAATTCCTACTGATAAAGTCTCAAAAAAAATTAGGTCACAGTAAAATAAAATAAAACCCACAAACACACACATGCATAAGAAAACAAAGCATCATGAACAACTAGCAGAAACAAGAGATGGTAGAATTGAACCCACAAAGACTTCAACTTTTAAAATCATTAGACACATGATATAAAATAAATGTTTAAATAATAGAAGGAAACAAGTATATAAGCTGCAAGCAAATCAGACAGATTGGATAGAGGAAACTGACAAATACTGAAAATATCTAGATTGTAGCACATGAAGATATTAGAGAGAAAGACAGAAAACATGAAAAAGAGGTTAAAACATAGAGAAGACAAAGAACAAAAGTTTAATATATACTTAATCTGAAATCCAGAAGTAGAAGAGTACAGAGCAGGGACAATATTCTGACAATCTTCCATAACTGATGAAAAAATTCAATCCATAAATTCACAAAACCCCCCAAAATCCCATATGAAATAAATACATAAAAGAGAAATTCACATCTAGATACTTTATAATTAAATTGCAGAATACCAAAGACAAAATATCTAAGAGCAGCCATAAAGTACTACTGAATAAAGAATACCCTTCAATGAAAGTGACAATTAGATTTAGTATTGACTTCTCAGCAGAGGAAACCAGAAAACAATAGAATATCTTTAACGTGTTGACAGAAAAATAACTAGAATTGTATACCTAGCAAACATAGATTTTATACCTAGCAAAACTGTATTTTTTAGAAAACTTTGAACTTTCCAACAAACAATAACTGAAATAGTTTTCCCTCAATTGATGCACACTAAATGAAAGCTAAGAAAAGTGATCCAGTGGGGTAGGACTGGGGGCAGAGGAAGGGATTATAAACAAAGAAAGTAGTAAATATGTGGGTAAATCTGAACAAAAAGTTCTATTTTAAAATGATAACAGTAATGTCTAACATGTGAAGTTAAAAAAACATAAGATACACCTAAAACACTGAGCAAAAATGGGACCTAATTTGGGGAAGTGGGGGGCAGTGACTGTAGTTAAGTAGCCTAAGATCCTTTCATTGTTTGGGAGGAAAGGAAAGATATGAATTAGTTTTAGACTTTGATAAGTATACATGCTAAAACTTCCAGAGAACCACTAAAAGAATAATAATAGTGTAAAACTTCTAAACTACTATAGAAAAATATATAAAATAAGAAAGGAAAGCTCATCAATTCAAAAGAAGGTAAGAAATGAAAGAAAAAGAAACATGGAAGAGGCAGGACAAATGGAAAGGATAAAATAACATGAAGGATAAATTGAAATATATCTGTAATTACAATAAATGTAAACATTACATATTTCAGTTAAGAGATATTTACAGACTGCCTAAAAACAACATCCACCTATGTCACATATAAAAGATACATCCAAAATACTAGGGTACAAAGAGTTTAAAAAAACAAAGGACGGGGGCGCCTGGGTGGCTCAGTTGGTTAAGCGACTGCCTTCGGCTCAGGTCATGATCCTGGAGTCCCGGGATCGAGTCCCGCATCGGGCTCCCTGCTCAGCAGGGAGTCTGCTTCTCCCTCTGACCCTCTTCCCTCTCGTGCTCTCTCTCTCTCAAATAAATAAATAAAATCTTTAAAAAAAAAAAACAAAGGACGGAAAAACAAGTAGCAAAAATTAATAAAGAGGAAGCTGAGGGGCGCCTGGGTGGCTCAGTCATTAAGTGTCTGCCTTCAGTTCTGGTCATGGTCCCAGGGTCCCAGGATCGAGTCCCATGTCAGGCTCCTGGCTCAGTGGGGAGTCTGCTTCTCCCTCTCCCTCTGCCTCTCCCCTTGCTCATGTTCTCTCTCTCTCTCTCTGTACCTCTGTGTCTCAAATGAATAAATAAAATCTTAAAAAAAAAAAGAGGAAATCAATATGGCCCACGGTTGACTAGTGTTGTTGCATGAACATCAGACAAAATATACTTAAGGACAAAAAACAGCATGAGTGTTAAAGTGCATTCCTTCATAATAATAAAAGATTCAATTCTCCAAGATGACAGAAGAATTCTAAACATATACATCAAATAATGTAACTTCAAAATATATCAAGAAAAGTGATAAACTATTCTCAGTGAGAAATTTTAATACACTTCTCTCAATTAAAAATAGATCAGCAAAGTATCGATAAAAATAGTAAAGATTTAAAAACTAGGTTAACAAGCTTGACTTAATGTTCCATAATTGACATCATAAGACTGTGTTCTATGACAAAAATGCAATTGTTAGAAATCAATAATGAAAAAATAACTTGAAAGATACAAAACACTTTTAAATAATCCATAGAACAAAGAAAAAGTCGTAATAAATTTAGAAGTTAATTAGAACTGAACAACAGTGAAAATTTTACATACTATAACTACTGAGATAGCACTAACTCGGTACTTAGAAGGTCATTTATAGCTTGCATTTTTGTATTAAAAAAGAAAACTTCAGGGGCACCTGACTGGCTCAGTTGGAAGAAGTTGTATCTCTTGATCTCAGAGTCGTGAGTTCAAGCCCCACGCTGGGTGTAGAGATTACCTTAAAATAAAATCTTTAAAAGAAAAAATAGAAAACTTCAAAAACTGCCATCTCAGGAAGGTAAAAAAAATAAAATAATAAACACAAGAGTAAAAACAATAAAGATACAGCAGAAAATAAACAAAGAGATACTACAGAGATCTAAGAAACTAAGTTTTTTGGAAAACACTAGATGAAAAGCAAATAGGAACTTCACAAATGAAGAAACATACATGACCAATAAACTTATGAAAAGATACTCAAGCTTATCGATAACCAAAATAATTTAAATAACAATGAGATTATTTTACACTTATTATACTGGCAAAACTTTTAAAGTCTGACAATATTAAATGTCTTGAGAACATGAAACAACAGAAAAATATATTCACTACTGGTGGGAATGTAAATTGGCACAGGCACTTTTGAAACCAATTTGCATTAAGATGCTTATACCCTATGACCAGAAATTCCATATCTAGACAATTACCACAATGCAGAGGCTTTCCATTTTTTTGTTCCCATTTATAAGAAACATATTTTAAACCATGAGACAGTACACACACACACACACACACACACACACACACACACACACACCCCTATAATGTTCCCATTTATATGAAAGCAGGCAAAACTAAACTATATGTAGTTTTAGGCTAAAAAAAAAAGTATGTGATAAAACTATAAAGAAAAACAAGGACACAACCAGACGGAAACCCCACACATCTACTCGCATCCCAGAAGCTAGAGTTTTGCCATTCTTAGCTGCAAGGTGGTGGGGGGTCGGTCTTTGAAATGTGATTGTTAGCTAAAACTTGCACAGAATGTACACAGGCAGGAAGTAGACTGTGCCACGGGCAGAAATTCCACAACCTTGAAAGTCAAGCTTTGTCCTGGGACAGGATTTTCCACCATTTACCAGGAATCTGGAGGACCCAACTCAAAGAATCTACTGGAAGACAGCAGAAGATGCTACTTTCACACATCAGGGACAGGGAAGGCCCTAATCTCCCTACCTTAATGGTGCAAGGAAGTGGTGGTGAAGGGGAGGCTAAAGAAGAATCCACCGCTTTCTGGGTCCAGATAATTACGGGAAAGAAATAGGAGAGAAGAAAAGAGGATAGTGGGGTGTTTCTTGCTTGGTCTGACCTACTTCTGGGTGATTCTGCCTCCTGACTGGACAAAGTACACTGGGTGCAGAGGGATGTCCTTGTGCCCATCTTCCTGCACCATGTGGAGCCCTGAGAAGAGATGGCCTGCACCAGCGTGGGGCACAGCTTCATCAGCCCAGTGTGACAGCGTGCTCAAGCAGAGGGAGCAGGTAGTTAAGGTGTTGGGGTGGGAGGAGGAGCGGGAGAAGGTTGAGCTAAGAACCATGCACTTGCCTTGAGTTGGCTGTGGCCAGAGGAGGGGATCCCTTGCCAAGCCCACCAGACCAGAAAGCTGATGGAGGATGTGGCTAAAACTCAGAGTTTGCTCCTCATGGGAGCTGAGGTGAGACTAAGTCAGCAGGGAGTGTCACAGTGAGGTTTTTTTTAATTAAATGAAATAGAATAAAATAAAAAAGAATGGAGACCAGAGTGCATGGAGTGTAGCAAGAATAATACTATCTTCTGTATGGTCCATCAATGTATACAATGTCCATAGGTGCTTACTAGTATCTGTTTTTTTTTTTAAAGATTTATTTGAGAGAGAGAGAGAGTGAGAGTGGTGGGGGAGGGGCAGAGGGACAGGGAGAGAGATTATCTCAAACAGACTCCCAGTTGAGTGCAGAGCCCGATGTGGGGCTTAATCCCACAACCCTGAGATCATGACCTGAGCAGAAACCAAGAATTGGACACTTAACCGACTGAGCCACCCAGGCACCCTGACAATGTATCTGTATCTTACTGTGGGTCTTTGAAAACCCCTGGATTAGATTATGTGTAATAAGAGTCACAGGCTTCAACTGCTAGTATAAAACAAGCAGCACCAGTGGGCAAGGGACACAGTCCCCAAGAGCAGAGGTCACCCCACCTATGGAGCCTGAATCTGCTCGTCCTCGGGAAGAAATACAAGGGAGGAGCATGCTTGACACTCCTTCTCACACACACACCATCACAGGCAAAGGAGCGGGGACAACCTGAGCGAATGGGCAGTATTCTCCCAGGAAGACTAAGAATTACTGTAAGGGACTGTAATTATTATCCGACCGCACTAAGTTTTAAAATAGATAGGATCAAAAATTATTATTCTTTTTTCTGATAATCAACGGGTGCGTGCTGGGAAAGAAGCTTCGCTGTAGAAAAAAAAGGAATAAACTGCATTTTCTCTATATGCTGGAGCTGCAGGATGGGCGAAACTGGTGTCCTTCCAACATGTGAATGCAGGAAGAAGGTGGTTGTGGTCAGGGGATCATAGGAACTAAGAACAATATAAACGGAGGCAGCAGAGCTGAAAGGGGCAAGGCGAGTCCGGGGTTCAGTTCCAGAGGCATTCCCTGAGCCCTAATGGGTAAGGCCAGGTCACAGAAGGTCTGGCCGGACACAGGAAGACAGACTTGGTAAGGGGAGCCACAGAAAGCCACCACACAGGTTCTCCGTCGCTGAGGGACTAACACCAATAACAACACAACAATACAAATCGCTATGGTAAGTTGCAACTATGTGGCAGGCTCTGTGCCAAGTGCTTCTCGGGGACCCTATGATTAACCTTCACAATAATCCGTTCAGGATTTCCACATTACTGAGTCTTCTTTCCATATCACCGGGTCTTAGGTCAAGGTCACACACAGCTCTACGTGGCAGAGGCACTTCCAGAGTGTTTTGGGGGAAGACAAGTCTTCAGGAGTACAGGGGAAGGAAAGAGAACAGGTGGCACAGAGCCCCTTCAAGGAGACCTGCGGTCTCCCAGGCGCGAGGCACCAGCACTCAAGATGCGGAGACGAATACAAGGTGCATTTCCAAGAAAGCAGCAAGCAGCTCTGGTGATAAATGAGATACATGGATGGAAAGCAAGTAAGTGTCCAAGTGTTCCAACCTGGGAAACAGGATAATGCTGGTAACAGGAAAAACAACAAAATGAATGCCCTCCTTGAACATTTCTGCCTGAATGCTTAGACTCAGAACTGGCGCGACTTCTCCTGTTCCTGTTTGTTTGGACTTAAAAACCACTCTCCCAGGGTCTTCATTCATTTTGAAGTCCAGAGGACTATTAAAAATGATTATTCTTCTAAAATGTCTACATCTCTGACCCCGTGGAAGGAGCTAAAGAGTAGAGTGGGTGGTAGGAGCTACTGATGCCCTGGCCACTTCCCTTTTGGGCCTGACATCCTAGTGCATGCCAGCCCAACCTCCCACTGCTGCTAACGGCATGAACAAGTCCCCACAAACGTTCTCTGGCTGAAGCCTGTTCTGCCAGCTTGCAAGAAGTAGAGCTCTGGGCTTAGATGAGAGGCCAGAGGGACCCCGCTCCACTCGGTGTGTATCAACCCATATGGGGTTTGTATAACTTAGGGGTGGGGGGGGCCCAAGAAGGAGATACCAGACAGCCTGCTAACCTGACAAGGTAAGTCCCCTGTTTTTTATTCATAAAATAAAGGAGATGTCATTGTATTTGCCCCTCTGAGTTTGTTGGGCTGCTCCTATGAATTACAAAAGTGAACGTTGTCTAGGAAATCCCTTTCTGCGGATGCCACAACAGAAAGATGAAGTGCAATATTTGGGTAATTCAGGAAAGTCATATCCCTGTGGTAACAGCCTTTTGTTTACCAAGCAGGTGAATGTGCTCGGAGGTAGATGAAGGAAAATTCAAAAGACGAAGAGGAATTAGCATAGTCTCTGACAAGGGAACTAAAAAGTCCCTTGCATCCCTACTGGCCAGACGTGGGAACACAGAATGTCCAGGAGCAAAACCCTATTTCTTGTCAAAGTCAGATCAAATATTCCCTACCCCACCCTGTGATTTTTTTCCCAGGAGGAGATTCCATTTGAGCATGGAAGGGTAAGTCATCAACCCTGGAACAGAAACAGTTGAACAGTTGTGAGGGAGCCAGCGGGGTGGAAAAAAAATGCCTGGAATTTGGGAGTCAGAACTGGCTGGCGACCAACAAGTATGTGGCCCTAGGAACACAGGGCCTCAGTTTCTTTATCTGTAAAATGGGACATTACTGCATATTTATCATTACTTAGTAGTAACACTGGTAGCGGTATATGAATACCAGGTTATTATAAGAATCAATTAAAATCATATGGGGAGGCAGCTTTAAAAAGAAAGATTTTATTTATTTATTTATTTATTTATTTATTTGAGAAAGAGAGAGGGAGAGAAATAGCATGAGCAGGGGAAAGGGCAAAGGGAGAGGGAAAGGGAGGGAGAAGAAGTAGACTCCTCACTGAGCACAGTGCCTGAGGCAGGGCTCTAACCAGGACACTGAGGTAAGACCTGAGCAGAAGTCAGATGCCCAACCCACTGAGCCACTCAGGCACCCTGGGGAGGCACCTTTTAAAGGAAAGCCTCTTACTAGTGTGATATGACTTTTCTGTTACCCAATACTGCTAAACTTGCCGAGAGCAACTTATTTCTTTTTCAAGAGACCACTATAAATGCTAAATCTAGCCCCACAAAACAGTATGACTACCTTAATTTAGAGATCTGTATTAACTAGTCATTAAACAGTAATTGTTTGAAAGGCTGCAAAAATGTTAACTGAATCAGAAAATATCAGGGTGTGAAGACATAACCTGAGATTATCTGAAATCTAACCTTGTATAATATACTTAAGTCCCCTCTTCAAGGAGAACCTGCCGTTATCCGAATCTTAAGAAAGGTCCACAGCGCACACTCTGCGTAACAGCTTAAGTCCTACACTAGCGATTTCTGCCAGGTCCCAGTAACTGGACCGAATTCTTGAGTTAAAAAAAAAAAGTCCCCAAGAACATCAGAATTTAAATGCTCACTCAGGAGGAATCACTGGTCTATTTTCATGAGTATGCCTTGGGACAGTTCCATGGGATTTCTGCGTACACGCTGATTCTCCTTTGAAATGCAGTGGGAGGAGGAATAAGAGCTTTCAACAGCCTACACGGGAAAAGCGTTCTTCCACGCAATTCAACAAATAAACGTTAACCACAATCATTTTCTCTCCATCCACTACCACAGCCAACTATTTTGTGCTCATACTAGTTTCATCTTTGTAGAGGAAATATTTTCTTAAAAATAGAAAAAGTCCCCCAGGGCGCCGGACTGGCTCAGTGGGTAGAGCCTACAGTGCTTGATTTCAGGGTCGTGAGTTCAAGCCCCACTGTGAGTGCGGCGCCTACTTTAAAAAAAAAAAAAAAGAAGGAAAGAAAGAAAGGAAAAGAAAAAGTTCCAGCACAAATTGTTGGAAGACCTGCAACTTCCTAGAACACTGATCATTCTAATTGCCATTTCCAACCCCATGCAGGTAACAGGGACTGCAAACCCCGCAGAAGTAATGGGTCAATGTAGAGAAGGGTCTGTCCTTCCTACTTGTACAAACAGCCCCACTACACATCCTCCAGGAAACGATGCAGGGAGGATGGCTGTGGCCACAAGGAGCACAATGCACTACAGTCTGCCTGAAGGGTCCACCAATTTCTCCTCACCTCCATAACCGTGCGCATGCGAATCGAGTGGTCATGAAAATCCACAGTGCAACTGAAGGGGATCTCTCTGTCCACCACCCCTAGCAATCTCGTAGCTCTGGGACGTGAGCGAGGAGGACCGAGCCCAACCCCAACACTGCCATTTCAGTCAATCGCACAAGAGAGGAGATAAGGCGAATATACTTGATGATATTCAAATATCATCTGTGTGTTATCATTTTACTCAACACACAAAACATGACTGAGTCTGCCAAGCAGATTATATAGCTTGGCAAACTTTCATTTCATGAACGACACGTAATATGAAATAATTTTCACTGACAAATAGGATAACAGTGATATAACAGACCCCGAGGCGGCAACAGAATAAATCCATGTATTCTGGAATAATCATAACCAAGTATTCTCAAATATGTCTACGCAATATTCCCATAGCTTATAGGGAAAGGGGGCCCTGGTTTGTAAGTAACCCCTAAAAACATCCTTTCCCTTCCCTTATTAGAGACTGGTCCAGGGCTTTGCCATATTTATGGGCAGCCGAACCATTTGCTATAAGACACGCTGGCTTATTAAAGTACATTGTAGTACGTGCCTTTTTCCTACTCACTCTGAGCACAAGCGCCTCTTAAATTGTCAAGGCAAAAGTTCTCTCTTCAGCTAAGAGGTTCCGGGGGCTCTTTGCAAGCCATTCCCTTGGGCCTTCTTTAGAGAATATTTTGGACACTTTAAAAGCAGTGATTTTCAGACGGTTTCACAGAGGTAGCAGGGTTCTAGGGTGAGCCCCAGGCACAGCCCAGGGGAAGACATCAGGCTCTGAGCTCCTGGTTCTTGGCTCCCCCCAACAGCTCTGTTCCTATTCCACTCATGGATTAAGGTCTTGCATAAGATTCCATTCAGTGCTAAATATAAAACAAAAATGATGTCTTCAAAAATGTGTAAAAACCATTGCAACAAATCATTCCCTACCTCAGACACTCTTACCCATCCCCCTAGGGCCGTTTCCTTCAAATGTAGGTTTATGTACTTCTTTTCCTTTAAAGAAGCTCACCCTTGTTTTCTCTTCCAGAGTTTGAAACATACACAAATTAAAATAACTAAATGTGTTTATTGATGATATCCAAAAATTAATCCAGAGTTTTGCGCAAGAAATCTCTTCAAGGTTGAGATTTGGTTTTCTCACATGGATTGTACGCTGGATTTAGCACTGCCCCCCCATTTCCGATTCCCCCTCTACACCAATCTTTTGCCATCAGCAAAGTAGGGATATACCTGACATTCAGTCTTTATGAATTTTCTTCTGATAAGCAAAGAAAAGAATGAAGCTGCCTCTCTCCCTTTACCTCTCCATGAAACTGGCATTTGGTTGGTATTCTGAATGATTAGAAATTTGGCATAGCTATCAAAAAACACCAGCTTCAGTGAGTATGTGTAGATCTGACAACTGAAAATGAATTAGAATATTATTGAACATCTTGTTCATTTGGATTGGTAAAATAAATTGTACACAGTAAAATAATGACCAATTTTTCTAATCCCACAGTCAAAAATAAATAAACAGAAATGCCAAAGATTTGGAGTCGCTTTAGAAATTCTGAGCAAACTATTTGACAGACAATGGAGAAGGAAGGCAGATTCTAGAAACCAACAAATCCCATTCATTTCCTTCAGTTTGTAAAAACAAGCAACTGACTTGCTTCCTGCCAATGACCATACTTGTAGATAAGAAAGCTCCCTGCAGGAAATCCTTTGCTAAAAGAGAACCGTTGTGCCATTAAACACAACCTTTTTCACCAAACCCCAATCAGTTAAATATTTAACAACATGGGATCATGAAATATATATGCTGAATCAACCCAGCAGGTGATTGTTATACCGCTGTGTTTCTTCTAAAGTCCACACTTCCTATGGCATAGGAGCAGGATGTTATGTAAACATTAAAATACAGTCAGGATTCTTTCCACTTTCTCTCTTACCCCATGCAATTAGTTGATAAAAACAAAGAAAAATTTGCCGCTTTTCAAAAAGATAAAAGTGTTAATTAAGTAATATTTAAAACTGACCAATTTCAATTAAGATAAAGCAAGACAATGCTATAAATCATGATTGGAAGGAAGATATTACTAAATGAATATCAAGAATCTAGAATTTAAAGACTACCACTGACGAGATTAGAGAAACATAAGAAACACTTTGGCATTATATTTACAAGCTTCCACGTTGACCGTCCAAGTCAAAATTGAGGAGAGGGCCTCCTTGGTTATTTTTCACTCAGCAAAGGGAAAAGGGGGAGGGTCTCCAAACTTTTCTCCCTTCTTCCCCCTCCTCACTGAAACCATTACCAAGATATCGGAAAGAGTCACAACTCTGATTTTGAAAACTTAAAACTAAAAGCACTCTCCTCATCTACAAAAGAAGGGGAAACTTTTCTAAGTTAATCAAATACTAACTGCAGTTTTTGAAACAGTTTAGCTCTACTTGGTGGAGCTTTCCTCTCCCTGCTCAGCTATTGAGAACACCCTCCCCTGTACTTTGCAAATCACCAGCCAGTTGATTTGCCTGAGTTCAGGGTTCCAAAATGCCAGTTCTTTGAATTCAATTGCTACAGTTCAACTTTGAACCCTCTTGCAAACATAGACTCTTCATTATACCTCCCCCAAGTGACTCTTCAGCCACGGACAACACTCCAGTCTTTACGGCTCTAAAAAGAGCTTCGTTCTAACAGTAGGACCTACAAATCAGTTTGATTCCACAATGAAGTGCTCAAATACCTTCTTGGCTTTCCCTTGCACAACTCAGAGGTAGCCAACCGTTAAGTAAGCACGTGTGCTCATCCTCGCTTTAAGGTTTTTTTTTTCCCCTCACATATGCTTAATAAAACACGGTTATGAAATCCGGAGACTGCATTTTTGGTTGTTGTTGTAAAATGACCTTGATTTGACAGGCATGGTCTCGGGTTTCAGCAGATGCTGTGGGAAAGCTTACAGAAGCCAACATGTTCTCCAGGCATCTGTGATGACATGCAGGTTTTTTTGGTTTTTTTTTTTAAGTGGTGGTTATGGTAGTGTATGTGTGTGTTGGGGGGGTTACTATTCTCGGTTTCCATGACAACCATGTCTCCACTCATGGGTTATTAGATACCATCCACTTCCTGTGTCTAAATTTTTAAGCCAATCAGAAAAGTGTTTATCCATTTAACAACTTCTGAAATAGTGCTTCTTTAATTGAAGGGCTTTAAGGCTCAAATAAAGATGTCCTGGGTCTTATATATATTTTTGTCTTATAGATACACAATTCCACAATATTTACTAATTTCTACTCTTATAAGGTGAAGAATGCCCCTTTTCTCGGACGTGAAGTGCATTCTCCCAAACAGATGCCACAATTTCTTATCATAGTGTGCAAGTTGATTTTGATTGTTTGCTCTTCATTGCCTTTTTCTTTCACTGTTGCAGACTTAAATTTAGTGCATGAAACATGTTAATGCACAGGACACTTAAATGATCAAAGTAAAGATCCAGCTAGACATCCATCTGCTGATGGTGCTGTTTAAATATTCGGGTCAAAAACCGCCTAGGAAAAATTATTCTAAGTTTAACAACTTCGCATTGTACAGCTCCTGAGGAGAAATCATGAAGAATGTACTGTAAAGTGATATGTCTATAAATGTAAGCTAGTAGCTGACGTCTGCAAAGAAATTTGTCACCAAAATGGCCTACTTTATCCGGTTAGAAACAACAACGAAAAATTAAACATAAAGGTTCTCTCACGAAAATTGCACCCGAAATTAAAAAGCAACCTTGCAGGAATCTGCGCACTGAGAAGGCTAATCTGAAAATTACAGCAGGATTTTAAAAGAAGGTTTGGGGTGGCTGTTTTCCTAAGTCTCAATCTAGCTGACCAATCAGCGTGAGAGTTGAAGTGGTTTGTAGGCATCTGTGCAGTCTTCCGCTCTGCACTCTGAGCTGCTCTCCCCTCTCAAGGCAGAGCTGGTGATCAATGAAAAACAGGGAACAAAAGGAATATAATAGGATGTCTTCCTTAGCTAAGGAAAATGATTCCCTTTCTCCTCAATGAGCCAGTAGCACCCGGCCTACGACAGCTCCACATGGGAGCTCCCAGCAGACCAGTCCACGGGAGGCACATTTTACATTTGCAATCATATGTCCCAACTGCTAGCGAATGTGTCACCTTAAGCACATCCTGTGACAGAGGGCTCCCCGAGCCCCACGGATTGAAACTCATAAATTAAGTAAATTAATAATCCCGCAATTAAAAGCTGCCGAGAAAGATTGCCTTGCCCTTCCCCAAATGTCATCCCAGGAGTATAAACAAAGCATGAAAAATAGTCTCTTCAGCCTCCCAGCCAGGAATCATGGTTTTTCTCCTCAAAGCAACGCTTCTCCGAAAAGAGAAATATTCTTGCTTCCCCCAAAGGAAACTCTCATCTGTAGATGTCATATTAGGATAACCAGTTACAGTGCTGGAAAAGAGGTTGAAACTGCCCACAGCTTTGACACTGTTTATAATTGATAGCAAAACAGTTGCGACAGCAAGGCTGTAAACTCTGCCCGAGCCAAACTCCACATTTAACACGTTAGTTCCTTGAACATAAAAGTAACGCCTGGGGAGCCCACAGAAGTAAAGCCCTAGGAAGTAATTAACAGAATTACATCAATTATTTGATAATTTCTTAAAATTATTCATTTGTCTTCTATTTTAAAAGAAAATTTTTTAAACAGCTATTCACAAATTCCTGAGAAACTTTTTTTTTTTAATGAACTTACTTTTGAGTCAAAACTAATGAAAATATTCAACTTGCTATCCCTGGATCTTTCCCATTTGGGCTGCACGCTATAAATCAATCTGAAACCAGGTGGAAAAATGGGGGCGGGCACCTTAAAAAAATCAAAGGGTGCCCCAAAATGCAGCAGCCAGAACAGTGAGGGCTTCTCGTGACAATGCTGAGCCAGAGCAGAAGCTCAGGACGCAGGAAATAAGCCCCATTTTCGTTACCTTCGATCGCCGGCCCCCCCCCCCCCGCTGCTTCTCGCGGGCCGCATTGGGGGGCTGAGGCGGCGCTGGACTCGCCGGTGGCCCCGCCGCCGGGTCGCGCCGTCTCCCGGCCAAGCTGCAGCCGATCGCGGCCGGAACCCCGGCTCCAGCCCCGGCGCCCGCCCGGGGTCGGCGGCGCGGCTCCCACCCGGGCCCGGAGCCCCGCTGGGTCCTAGTGCGCGCCGCGCGCCCGCCCGCCCGCGGCCGGGTCTGCCGCCCGCACATACGGCAGGCAGCTCGGGAGCACCGGGAGTCCCCCGCGAAACAGAAAAACCCGCCGGCCCCTTTCAAAACCAGACACCGTGTGTGCGGATGAACGGGCGCTCGTGTCAAATCCTGGCGTAAGATGTTAAAAGAAACACGCCGGCTACAACTGAACTCACTGGAGGCGGATGTTAGTATCTGCAGCCCCAGTGTAAAGCATAGGGCAGTAACTGGTTTCCGTACGTTTGCCTGATGCACTTGTGATTCGGTACCTTCACAGATGGTAAGAGACAGTGTGGGGATCCATAAGGCAGATTTCAAAAATATAAGGCAAAAAAAAAAAAAAAGACTGAAAATTGGTGTGTTTATAGCAGTATTTTACAGTCTTCCAATTTTTTGTTGTCTAACAGGTCCTCCTTGCACTTTGCTTTCTCTTACTTTATCGTATGCTATTTTAAATAACAAAGGCCCATATGGCTAAACACGTAGTCATTTGATTTTCAAAAGACCTCAAAAATTGCATCAAAATATGCACTCATGTATCTCCTAAGAAATCAATGAGAAAGAATTAATGGTAGCATATGGTGTGCCTCATAGAGAAAACTTAATTACAAATTAAAACAAATGTGAAAATTCACAAATTCAGTAAACTGAAAGTAAATTATCGTCCTAGATGTATACACAAATCAGCTTATGAACAATTAGGAAAATGTAAGTTCTAGGTTTCTCTTTTAACTGCAGAAAGGGTGTTACATGAAACCCTATAACAGATTCTCCTCATTGTCCCCAAAAGAGCTTTCAGCGACCTCTTAGCACGCTCATTTACTGCAGCCCACCTGGAAGGCAACATTTAAACTTGCAAGTGCTCATTTAAGAGGACAATTCTATTAGCCCTTAATTCAAAATAAAAGTGCTTTAGTTTGAAGGGCCTGTTTGAAAGGCTTCAGGACTGGGAGCTTGCTTTCAGTCATTGATATCACCAAGTTTGAAGGTCACAATTCTGTAAAACTGCTAATAACAACGGTGCTGTGGTTTGACACCAAAAGGAAAATCAAATACGTGTTTTCTGAGTTCTATTTCTGGCGCAGAAAAAGTCCCTTTGAAAATTACTCGTGCCCACCTCCTTCCTTCCCAATTAGAGCAAATAAATGTAATGGAAGATTTTTAGTATTAATTAAACATCAAAGACACCTTTTCTGCTGCCTTATGTCCATGCAAAAAAATAGTTGTAATACGTTACACTTGTAGATCCTCAAAGTACTTGCACAACATCGCAGATGATCTTTACCACACCTCTGTGATAAAATAGACATTTTAATCCCCGATTTTCAACTGAGACAGTGGAAGTCCTGAAGGATAAAGCGACTTGTCTGAAATCACACAGCTGGTATGTGGAGGAGCTGGGGTCTCAACCTCAGTCCCCAACATTTCTAACAACCTCTGCTTTCCCAAGTGCGCCACCTGCCCTCCCAATGATTTCCCCATTAAGCACTGCCGTAAAGGAAGTATCGGAAACCAAAATGCAAAGGAGGTTTCTGCAGCCACCATTTCTTACCTGTATTAGAAGAGCAATTAACCAGAATGGAAACAAGAGGGTAGTTGAAAATATTTTAGTCTCTGCTAAATGAGAACGCTGGCTGGTCAGATTTCTGTCCCGTGGCTGTCCAGGGCACCCTGTCCAGGGCAGGCAGAAAACTGGAAAACTCCGGGGCTGAGAAATGCTCCCACGACCTAGGCACCTTTGCTTCTTATCAGAGACTGAGATCCTCTTGGCACACAGAGGAGTGAGGTTCTCGCAAGTGGAACTTGGTTTTCTATGTGCAGTCTCGGCACTGACCGTCCTCGAAAAATCCTGGACCTCAGGTGTCTCAGAGACCAGGTGTCCTAATAGTGAGATCGAACGCGTCCTGGCCCAGACCTGGTGACACCCGGGTGTGACTTCTCTACCCCTCCTGCACCCATGGGAAAGCCACATTCAGTTCCGTTTGTGGCGGTCCACTGCCTCCACCCCTCGGCTGCAAGGAAATGTAACTTCTCTGATGATGTGTCCCACCCACTTAAATACCAGCAGGTGAGGGCTGGGTGACATTTAGCTGAAAAGACAGAGGCATTTTATTCTGAAAAATTATGCATTCCTTTCCTTGGGCAGCTCCTGAGGAAGAGGCTGGGCATAGCAGCATCGTTGGAAGATGCAGATGACCTTCTTGAGCAACAACTCGGAAGGATTAATGTAAAACTTACTTACTTACTTGATGAATTAATTAGATCCCTTTGTTGAAAACTGGTCTAATTAGTTTGTAGTCACACGGTCCACATGGCCTTCAAATGTTGCAAATGCGAGGCTCAGAGTAATCTTAGCAGCAATAGGAGGTTGTGAGAAGCTGAAAAGACATGCTGGGGCTGAGCAGTTCCTCAAAGCTAGAGCATCCCAAAAGAGGTACTGGTCCAAAGAAACTGTCATTCATTCATTCATTTATTCATTCACTCATTCATTCAATTGTGTATACCTCACACGTTGAAAACCCAATATGATCAAGGTACTATTCTAGGCTCTGGCTATAAAAAAATAATGCCCTCATGGCCCTCATCATCATTTGGAGCCCAAGCTCAGGCAAACATTGCACAACAGAGGTGCTAGCGCTATAGTAAAACCACATCTCAGGTGCTATGGGTTCAAAGGCCAACTGTCCCAGTCATGGGCCACTTTGTCTTTAGAGCCGTTCTCAGGGGCGCCCTCTGCTCTGCACAGCGAGGAGCAGATTTGCAGGCTGAGTTCACAGACCCCTGGGTCGGCTGGTTAACCGCGAGGTATTGTCAACAAGAGGTACTGAAAGAAGAGTGGAGGTTGGAAGGAAAGAAGATAAAGAATTGGGGCGCCTGGGGGGCTCAGTCGGTTAAGCATCTGATTCTTGGTTTTGACTCAGGTCATGATCTCAGGGTCAGTGGGGAGTCTGCTTCTCCCTCTCCCTCTGCTCCTTCCCCTCCCCTGCTCATGCTCGGGCTCTCTCTCTCAAATAAATAAATAAAATCTTAAAAAAGAAAAAGAAGATAAAGAATTTCTTCACCTACTTCTTGCCTCTGATGGCATCTGCCACAGTGGCGGCAACTGGCTGAGGCTTCTGCCAGGTGACCCCAACTCCTGGCTTGGGTAACCCTGCCACATTCTGTTAACATCCCAGCTTAGGAATGTTAATGGCTTTCTGCTGAAATGAGTCTTTGGGCAACTTCACCTTCCCCTGTTTCCGTCTCAGAATGTTAATGGCTTTCTGCTGAAATGAGCCTTTGGGTAGCTTCACTTTCCCCTGTTTGCATCTCAGATCCTCTACCACCAGTGTGAGCAATCCCCTGCATTAAATTCCTTCTGTGCATATCAGATTCCGATGGAAAGGCATCTTACCAAATACCTGAGCAGTACTTCCTCAAAGCGATCAAGGTCATCAAAAACCAGGATATGCTGAGAAACTATTACTGCAAAGAGGAGATTAGGAGACATGACAATTAAATGTATTGTGGTATGGGGCACCTGCCTGGCTCAGTCTGCAGAGCATGTGACCCTTGATCTTGGGGTCGTGACTTTGAGCCCCGCACTGAGTATAGAGAAGACTTAAAAATAAAATCTTTTTTAAAAAAGATGTATTTGAGAGAGAAGGAGAGAGAGAGAAAGAGAGAACGTGCGTGCACGCGTGCACAAGAGGGGGAGGGGCAGAGGGAGAGCTAGAAGCAGACTCCCTGCTGAGCAGGAAGTGAGACACAGGGCTTGGTCTCAGGACCTGGGATCAAAAAATAAAATCTTAAACGTATCATGGTATGCCAGATGTATCCTGGGACAGAAAAACTAAGGAAATCTGCATTAAGTATGGACTTTACTTAGCAGTGATTTATCAATATTAGTGCATTAATGGTAACAAATGTACCATACATTAACATGTAAGGGGATGCCTGGGTGGCTCAGTCAGTTAAGCATCCACCTCTTGATTTTGGCTCAGGTCATGATCTCAGGGTCGTGAGATCGAGCCCTGTGTTGGGCCCCACTCTGATCATGGAACCTGCTTGGGATTCTCTCTCTCCTTCTCCCTCACCCCACACCCCCTGCTTGCATGCATGCTCTCTCTCTCTCTCTAAAAATAAATAAATACATAAATAAATTAATTAATTAAATAAAACATTTATTTTATTTTTTTAAAGATTTTATTTATTTGACAGAGAGAGACACAGCGAGAGAGGGAACACAAGCGGGGGCGGGGGGGGGAGTGGGAGAGGGAGAAGCAGGCTTCCCGCTGAGCAGGGAGCCCAACGCGAGGCTCGATCCCAGGACTCTGGGACCATGACCTGAGCCGAAGGCAGACGCTTAACGACTGAGCCACCGAGGTGCCCCTAAATAAAACATTTAAAAATACATTAACATGTAAGATGCTAATAACAGGGCAAACTGGGAATGAGGTATGTGGGAACTCTGTAGTAGCTTCTTGATTTGTCTGTACATTTAAAACAGTCATAAAAATAATGTCTTCCCACATTCTTCTGTGGTAAACACTGACATGGCTTTGTTTCCCCGCTACAGAAACCCCCTTGCCTCCCTTCCCTAGCAGGGGCCATAGATCTGGTCCAGCAGGTCTGGGGCTTGCTTAAAGGAAGCTAAAGCACAGAGTTTAATAGTCAAAACATCAAGAAATATCCCATCCAGCAAGGGGTCAGAGGTTCTGGGAAGGCAGGAAAACACCTGAGTCTGAAGCCAGAATGTGGTTTGGGGTGAGGTTGATGAGAGGAAGGTGGGAGCCACGAGTGAGGAAACAGGACCTCCAGCCAGGGTGTGGAGCAGGGCTGGGAAGGAAGGCTGGTTGGAGATCGCTCTTGAATGTGACCAGCCTTGGGAGGGGTAGGCCCTGGAGTCTCTGGGAGCACAGAGGGAAGAGGAACAGGGGAGGAGGGACATGAGAACAATAATTACAGCAGCTAAGATTCACAGAGTCATGTGGGGGGCTTTTTTCTCATTTCTAGTCTCTTAACCTTCTAAGCAGGGAACGATGTTTTAAAAATTTTTTTATTGTTATGTTAATCACCATACATCACATCATTAGTTTTGGATGTAGTGTTCCGTGATTCATTGTTTGTGCATAACACCCAGTGCTCCATGCAGAACGTGCCCTCTTTAATACCCATCACCAGGCTAACCCATCCCCCACCCCCTTCCCTCCAGAACCCTCAGTTTGTTTTTCAGAGTCCGTCGTCTCTCATGGTTGGTCTCCCCCTTCGATTTCCCCCCCTTCATTCTTCCCCTTCTGCTATCTTCTTCTTCTTTTTTTTTTCTTCACATATATTGCATTATTTGTTTCAGGGGTACAGGTCTGTGATTCATCAGTCTTGCACAATTCACAGCGCTCGCCATAGCACATACCCTCCCCAATGCCTATCACCCAGCCACCCCATCCCTCCCACCCCCCCACCGCTCCAGCAACCCTCAGTTTGTTTCCTGAGATTAAGAATTCCTCATATCAGTGAGGTCATATGAGACATGTCTGTCTCTGATTGACTTATTTCACTCAGCATGACACCCTCCAGTTCCATCCACGTCGTTGCAAATGGCAAGATCTCATTCCTTTTGATGGCTGCATAATATTCCATTGTGTATGTATACCACCTCTTCTTTATCCATTCATCTGTCAATGGACTTCTTGGCTCTTTCCACAGTTTGGCTATTGTGGACATTGCTGCTATAAACATTGGGGTGCACGTACCCCTTCGGATCCCTACATTTGTATCTTTGTGGTAAATACCCAGTAGTGCAATTGCTGGATCGTATGGTAGCTGTATTTTCAACTGTTTGAGGCACCTCCATACTGTTTTCCAGAGTGGCTGCACCAGCTTGCATTCCCACCAGCAGTGTAGGAGGGTTCCCCTTTCTCCGCCAACATCTGTTGTTTCCTGACTTGTTAATTTTCGCCATTCTGACTGGTGTGAGGTGGGATCTCATTGAGGTTTTGATTTGGATTTAGCAGGGAACGATTTTATTCCCACTTTAGAGATAAACAAACTTGCCCCAAGTTGCACGATATATAGGGGGACAATTGCAGCTCAAATTCAAGTCCGTGGGACACTAAAAAGGGTCACGACATCACCGGGGTAGTCATCCTTGGTAGGAGCCATGAAACTGAGTCTTCCCGGACAAGGAGAGGTTAAGATGTAAACAAGAGTAGGGAGAAGAGGGTCTTCATGGAGGGGACATCGTAGGCCTGGGCAAAGGTCAAGGTAGGGAGGTCAGAGGGCTGCTTGAGAGCAGCGTGGCTAAAACGAAGGTTTCTAATGAGGAAGCTCCCGCAGATCCCACTGGAGATGAAGCAAGGACCAGTGTCCCCCGACTGTGAACTTACCACTGCCCCCACCCCATGCACACATGAATAAACGTTCGACGGGCCAGGATTCTTTGTTTTGTTCAGTGATCATTTCCAAGAACCTGAAGCAGTGTCCAGCCGATAGCAGGTGCTCAATAAATTTTTTTAAATGAACGAATGGATGAAGCTAGGAGATAAGAAGGTATTTGTATCAGTCAGGGTTCTCCAGAGAAACAGAACTAGTAGGTTGTAAATATATAGAGAAAGAGATTTATGATGAGGTATCGGCTCACAAGATTATGGAGGCTGACAAGTCCCAAGATCTGCAGCCAGTGCGTTGGAGACCCAGCAGAGACCATGGTGCCCTTCCAGCTTGAATGCTGGCTGGCTCGAGATCTAGGAAGAGCCGACGTTTCAGTTCCAGTCCAAAGGCAGAAAAGAACAGATGTCCCAGCTCAAGGCAGTTGGGTAGGAGGAGTTTTCTTCTTACTCAGCTGGTTTGTCCTATTCAGGCCATCAACTGATTGGATGAGGCTCATCCACATTAGGGAGCACAATCGCCCTTTTTCAGTCTACTGACTCAAATGTTAATCTCACCCAAAACACCATCACAGACATAACCAGTATCTGACCAACTATCTGGGCACCCCATGGCCCAGTAAATTTGGCATAAAATGTACCATCATGGTATTGAAAGGGACTCTCTGTTTTATAAGAATCATTCCAGGACCTGTAGGGAGAATGATTTAGAAGGGCACGGGGCAGAGACAGGGAGACTTAGGAGGTCATTACTGAACTAGATTAGGCAAAAATTGATGCACACCTGAAGGGTGCCATCATTGGTGGCTCCAAATGACCCCTCAGTGACCCATGGGCAACATGGGATGTTACATGTACTGAAGCATTGCATAGACACAACTCCAGGGGGAACCAGTCACAAATGCAATGCCCAGAAAAGAACAAACTTGATGTCTATCGTGGATCCTGGCCATGGAGAAGTCCCTTGCTGCAGGCTGGGGACAACAGAATCTTCTGGCCTCTCACTGCTCAGTCGGAATAGACGGAGGTGGCGATGGCTACCTGGCTCTCCTTTGGGGGTTTTCTATTTCACTCGATGGCCCTGGTGTTGAATGGGAAAATGCAACTTGGAGTATGACCCTCCCTCTCTGACCATAGGATTGGGCCTGGAGTGCACCTGTGACTGCATGCCAGACCTCCTGGAGTCCTCCGGAATTCTCGCACTGAAGTCAGGGGCAGCGGGCCTCCTGCTCTGGTTGCCAAGCCATACGGTGCAGCCAGCAGGCACATCCTCAGTTTGTGGGCTCCAGAGATGGATAACAACCCAACTATTAGCCTAAGCAAGACATAAAAACATGATGAAAGCCTAATATAAACTTTGGGTTATCCAAACAAACCCTTTTCTCCTCCATCATCATAAACAGTTTAGAATAGGCTGTATATATAGCCACTGTTTATATATACACAGAGATGCACAGACATCTTTGCCCCGTTGGAGAGAACCGTGTAACGCTCTCTAACTTTCTAGATTCAGGAGGTATCAGGTTATAGTGAAAGAAAGATGTTTCACTTGCTTCTTTGCAGGCTTTACATTGCAATAAAATGCCACCTGCCTTCACCCTATGACATCACAAGGCTTAACGTTCTCTGTGAAACCAATAGCTTCACCCTTTCACTAACACACACTTGGGTGATGGTGAAATAGCACGTGACTCAGACTTCATTATTTTTACCCATCACTTTATAAGGGATTTATTGCCTCCCACAGATGACAGTATAAAATCACTACTATGAATCCATGCTTGTCAAAAGAAATGAACAAAGCTCACTTTGCGTCATTCATATCTTTGATATTGATCACATTCTTTCCTTCATTGACCAGATCCAGTAATTTGCAGAAGGTCCTGCGTTGGCAAAACTGGAGAATGGGGGGCATCTCATTGTCTGTAGGGCCGGTTACAGAGGCTGCAGTTTGGGTCCAAGGACCCATTTTCCCCAGCTTTGGTTCAGTCCTGTGGGAATTCTGAGCAGAACTGCAATGGAGGCCTTGAGACAGAGCTTGGGACAGAGCACTGTGAGAAACAGCCCGATCTGGCTCTATGCCAACCAGGAGGCTGCTGAGCTGAAGGCCTCGCCTCTCCCCAGACCCCCTTTGTCTCCCTGGGCCTCCCTCTTTTAGCTGTCTCACCTCAGGTAATGACCAACACTCTGCAGCTCCCCAGCTCTTTTTATTCCTGCATTTCAGATCACTTTACACGTGTTAATTGAGCCTTGAAACACAAGAAAGAAAAGCAAAAGGCACATGGGGATGTTTGCCCTGTGCTCCTTTCAGCTGCTCTGGCTGGAGGGCAGTCCATGGTGGGGGGGCAGCCCCACACTGCCAGGGAGAGCTTCCTGTTTGAGCGTGCAGGGTCGGGGTGTTGAGGGTTGAAATGATCCCACACATCACAGAAAACCCCCCTTCACTTAGAGTCACATGTCCTCATTACAGGACAACCCCTCCCCCTGCCCCAACGTCGGGATCACCTGCCACAGCTGATCCAGATGACCTTCGGAAGGTGGGTCCTGACCAAGACTGCAGATGGAGAGAAAACAGTAGTATCACACCTATGATAAATGCCCTTGAGTCGGTACTATAGTGGTGATGGTCAAGGGCTTTGGAATCTGAGAGGCCTTAGTCCACATCCTGGCTGTGCCACTTCTCAGCTAAGCTATCTGCAAACGTTGCTTGGAATCCCAAATCCCGTTGTCTTAGCTATAAAGTGGATATGATAGTATCTACCCTCTAGGTTTCTGGGGAGGATGAAATCAGAGCATTCATGCAAAATATTTAGGACCAAAATTTAAAATATATTTATGTTTGGCACATAAAGTGGTAGATTTATAGTCTTTCTGAGCCACTTCTATATCTAATCCCAGTCCATCTGAATTAATGTAGTTCCATAGCTGGGTGGGACCCTCAAGTCCAAATAAGTACTTCAGTTTTGCATTGACAAGAAATGGTAGGGAAATCCAAAGAGGTATGTAGTTTAGTTGACAGCTTGTATCAATGTCAGTTTCTTAGTTTTGATACACATGTCATGGTTATTTATGATATTAACATTGCAGGAAGTTGGGTGAGTGGTATATAGGAACTCTTCTTTCTCTGCGAAATGCTCATCTATCAATAACAATAATTTTTTTTAAATGCATCAAAATCAGTAATGCCTACACAGGAGGTCTAATGCCTCACCTGTACTTCTGGTATACGACATGAAAATTCCTCCTTAGGATCCAAAAAAAAAAAAAAAAAACAAACCCCAAAACCACCAAGTTTTTTGTTACCAAAATAAGAGGCAATTTATGTTATCTTTAGCAGCTATCACCAGCAAGAAACTCATTGAGTTTCTAGTGTCTGCAAGGCACCATATTGTACGTTAAAATGGCAAACATTACTGTCAGGAAGAAAACGTTGCCTGTGTGGAAGTCATTTTAAGGTAGCTGCTTGGATGTAAGATATTTGATAACTTTACCATTTCAGCCCCCAGTGCTTTCCTCATTTCACAGAAAATGGATGACTTGCCAGTCAATCAGCTCCATGCTTTCCCGTTCGGTGGACAGTGATGAGGAAGAACAATCTTGTCAAATAACACTACAGATTATATTGCTTGCCACCCCAAGTACAGTTTTGAGATGTTCATCTTAAAATGCTGAGAATATCTTTTCTCTCTCTAACTTAACAGAGACCAGAGGGTTGAAACACTTTTATTCCTAGTTTTTATACCATGCAAATTGTAATGTACTCATGGGGGTCAGAAGGAGATTTTCATTGAGTAGATAGTGAGTTTTGTTAATGGCTTTGACATAGATCCCATCAAAAAATGTGAATATATGGGCGCCTGGGTGGCTCAGTTGGTTAAGCATCTGACTCTTGATTTCACCTCAGGTCATGATCTCAGGGTTGTGAAATGGAGCCCCACATCAGGCTCCACACTGGGTGTGGAGCCTGCTTAAGATTCTCTCTCCCTCTCCCTCTGCTCCTTCCTCCACCCTCAAAAAAATGTGAATATAATATGGCCACACTACAATGGGTTCAAAAAAGAAGCCATAGCTTTAAAAAGCAAAGACTACATGTATTGTCAAGTTGCTCTGCTCTCTAGGCTAATAGTATCTGTGAGGTATAACTCACTCCTGAATGGATGTTGGCAGAGCATTCACAACCAAAAGTTTTGTCGGCACCTATGCTGTTCAGGGCATGGATCTGGGCCCATAATGAAGGTGAAGACATAGTCCCAGGTCTCAAGTGCAAGAATGACATTTGTCTTTCTGGTTGCCCAGGATGAGACCTCCTTCCTGTGTCTGGAGAACCCCCAACCTCAGGAAGCAGAGCCACCTCCCCACTAAGAACTGGAAATGCCAGAAACCACCTCCCTAGCCTTTCTTACAGTGGAGAGGAGCGTCATAATCTAGGTCCTCCCTGTGGCTGATGATAGGAAAAAGTGGGAGGTATTGAATCCAGTAGCCATAGTGGTGGCAGCAGCTTTAGGGCAGAGGGTGGCATCCTTAGGGTCTACGGAAGGGCCATCACCAGACCAGTCTACACTTTGGGCCTTGATCCAAGCTGTATTACCTTAGCGCCGGTTTCCAGCCCTCCTGAAGATTCCTGTGGGCCACCCAGCATGCTGTACATGAATGCATTTTCTGCTTAGATCATCCAGATTCAGCTTCTGTCAACTGACACAAGGGCCTTGTCCCATAGTCTCTCTCTTGGATACCAGTTGTACCAACCTAGCTATCGTTTTTCAAGCAGTAGCATTGGGTTTGCACTGATCCTCCACTCTCTCTACAACCAGGTTCCTCCTGCTGTAACACTTAGGTATGGGGCCATCTGTGGCCATAAAATAAGCCAGTTGCTCCTATGGTGAATTAACTACCTTGGCTGTTGGTAATACATGAATCAACCAGAGACGTTGATACCTTTCTACATGGGTAAAATGGGGTGGGTTGTGTAGACATGTTTCTGGAACCACAGGCAGGGTAGAGTCTTTTCTATGACCCCAAAGAATGTAATACAGTAGAGGTTGGGCCAAAATAAAAATAAAATAAAACAAAGCAAAACAAAACCTCCATAGTGACAGGAAAAACATCACTTTCGTTGGTTTTTTTTTTTTAATAGAGAAGAAAGAGTTTCAATATCCAGTTCATCCTCCTTTTTTTTTAGAAAGAAAGAATCCTTTATTTTTTTATTTTATTTTATTTTATTTTAAAGATTTTTAGTTATTTGACAGGAGACAGCGAGAGAGAGAGCACAAGCAGGGTAAGTGGGAGAGAGAGAAGCAGGCCTCCTGCTGAGCAGGGAGCCCTATGAGGGGCTTGATCCCAGGACCCTGGGATCATGGCCTGAGCCAAAGGCAGACGCTTAACTGTGCCACCCAGGCGCCCCCAGTTCATCCTCTTTATTCAGCTTTTTCTCTTTGTCTTGTAGAAATCACATCGTGGTAAATACTTGCAATTCATCTACTGACTCTTCCCAATGACACTGAACTTGACAATAAGAAATTTTCCACATGAGATGGATTATTTTGTCTCAAAGAACTAAGAACTGATTCCTTAAAAGATGAGAAAATACAAACTTCCACTGACAAAACCCAGGAAGGCAAGTTTTTCAGAATATTCTCCAAACAAGTTAAATGTGGAAGTGGAAAAAATTTCTTACAAAACAAGAAGGCAAAGATATCATTAAGGCTTTCACTTACACTACCATTAGTCGCCCTGAATAAGCCCAGGAACAAATGGCTGGGGTCTTAAATGAAAGCAGAGTGGATTGAAGAGAATCGGAGTAGAGGTCTCAATGAAAGGCATCACCCTCCATCTGTCATGTTGAATTCCTTTGCATTCAGTTGTCCAGAGGCTGTTACTCTGTGAGGAAGGTGACCATCCGTGGGGGCCATGGTTTCCATCCACCTCCCCTCCTCCCATGCCTTTCTCAGCCTGGCTCCCACTGATGACTTCCACCAATGCACTAACGAGCACCACATGGCTTACTCTACCTCCTTGTGCTGTGTGATGTTGCTACTGCCATTTCTGGAAACTCTTGCCTTTCTTGAACTCCACTTTCACCTGGTTTTCCTTCTGCCTTTCTGGCCAGTCCTTCTTGGTTTCTCTCGCTGGCTCTTCCTCTGTCCATCTCTTTTTTTTTTCTTTTTTTAGATTATTTATTTATTTATTCATGAGAGACAGAGAGAGAGAGAGGCAGAGGGAGAAGCAGTCTCCCAAGGAGCAGGGAGCCCGATGCGGGACTCGATCCCAGGACGCTGGGATCATGACCTGAGCCGAAGGCAGATGCTTAACCATCTGAGCCACCCAGGTGCCCCTCAGTCCATCTCTTAATCCTGGTGTTTATCGTTGGCCCTTTTCTCTTTTCTTTCCACCTGCTCTTTCTGCATGATCACATCCATTTCTATGCCTTCGAATGATCACAAATAATCAACAACCAGCACCAACCTTCCTCCTGAACTTCAAATCTCTGTCTCCAGTAAGTTCCAAGACCCCTCTACCTGGATGGAAATTTTGCTGTTACCTCAAATTCAAATTCATTATGCCCCAAGCTGAATTATTTGTCCTTCTGCTCCAAGCACCCTCTTCCTAGAGCTCTATAATTAACATTGAGGAAGCTCAAAATTATCCTTAACATGCTCTTTTTTCTGCTTCACGTTCATTCACCAAATTCTATAGGTTCTGCCTCAGAAATTGTTCTTATACCTGGCCTCTCCTGACCATCCCCACAGCCTCTGCCTCAGTTCAGGCCCCTTCATCTCTTGACCACTGCTTCTGTCCCCAACATCCTGAGCAATGCTTCCCACTTATCCTCATGCCAGATGAGATGTGCTCCTTGGGCAGCCGAAGGAGAAAAGCCCATCAAACCCAGGAGTCCAAACAGATGAGTGCTAGAAAAAGAACAAAAATTTCGTTGGTCTGGGGTGGGGGGGGGTCAGGACCCTGGATGATTATGATGCTTGAATGTAAAATCTCAGCAAGTCCTGCCTCTACTGACCAAGCCAGTCCCTAGCTACTCCCAGGGTTCGGCCATGGCTTCCTGCATCCACTCACTTCCTCCTCCCAGCGAAGCAGCCCATGGCCAAATAATTAGTTGTCCTAAAATGCATTCTGGTTCCATAACTTTCTGGCCCCTAGTCTTTGGTGACTCCCCATCATCCACAGAATACACAGCATACGGTTTATACCCCTCTCTGAGCACTCGAGGACCCTCATACTCTCTCTTGTGATTTTGCTCTCTACCTTATACCCACTTATTCACCTAAATTATCCTTTCTCTCCAACATACTTGACTATTGACCTTGACTTTGCCATCACTAAAATTTTGCCTGTGTCTCTTCTCCTCCCAGAACCCTCTCCTAGATTTCCTCAAACCTATTTGGATCACCCACAATTATTCATTTGCTCAACCAACATTTATTGAGAGCCAGCTATGGGCTGACTGGATTCCAGTGAAGAAGACAAATCTCTCCCCTCGAGGAATTCCTAATCCACTGGAAGACAGACAGACAAGGAAAAGGAAGTTACATCACAATGTGATGAATTCTGCAATGGTATTCCCCACAGAAGCCTCCTTCAGGGAATCTCCTATGTCACTGTCACATTGGCGTTTGGTCACCTGGTAGAGGAAACATTTTCTATCTTCTGAGCTCTGAGGCGCTGGTTCTTAACTTTGTGGTACAAGGATTTATCTGGCGTGCTTTTTAGTCACACAATTTCCGAAGTCCCCCTTCCAGAGATTCTGTTTCAGTAGGACTGGGGTTGGGTCTAGAAATTAACATGTTTAATAAACCCTCAGTGATTCGAATACAGGTGACACCATGGGTCATACTTAGGAAAACATTGCAAAGGTGTTTATTGTTTTTGCAACTCACAAAACCTACCAGATACTGTCTTGTAATTTACATGCTTGCGTGTATGGCTTAAATTGTTTGCTAAGTGATTGCTTTTTAATAGCAGGGTCCTGGGATGTCTGGGTGGCTTAGACAGTCAAGCGTCTGCCTTCAGCCTTTTCAGTGGCCTTTCATGGGAAGGTGGAGGGAGACCCAAGAAGCCCAAGATTCCCTGGACCAGCTGGAGGAAGTCTGCCTTCCTTTGCTTGCAGCCCCCACCAGGGCACCGTGCCTGACCGTTCCTGCCTGCAACGGCTGCAGGACCACAGAACATCCTGGGGCTGCTGTCCTGAGACCTATCGCAACCACTGGATTCGACTTTGTCCTCTCTCAGGTCCAAATGGGTCCTTTCCTAGATGTGAACGTGACTTCACCTGTGATGCCACATGCACTGGGCCACTGGTTGTGGTCACGTTACCTCCACAGTCACGTTTCTTGGGATGTGGTCCCTGGCCCACCCACATCAGTCATCTCATGCAGTGAGTCTGAGCCCCGGTTGGGCCTGGGAATCACCAGAAGAGAGATAAAAGAGGAAGATAAAGCTGATTAATATTCTCTTTATTATTTTTTCCTTCCATTCTCTTCCTCTTCTCAGGAGAGGCTTAGTTACTATTCCCTGACAGCCCCCTCTTCCCCAGCTTCCAGCTCTCCTCCCCTTGCAGCTGAAACCATTAACCCAACCTGTGAGGCATTAGCCCTATGCCAATTTGGATTCTAGAAAATTCTAGAGTCTAGAACAATTCCAAATCTTGGGCTGGGGAATTTTAAGGATCTACTCTTGAGTAAGACATATTTTGTACCTCAGAACCCAGTTGGATGCAGCCTGATGCCTGTAACAGGACAGGTAGATTGGGAGGTATCAGGACCCAGAGCAAGACTTAAAATTGGACCCAGAAGTGGACCAGGTTGGCACCAAGCCATTCACAGGTGCTGTGATGACATCCACTGCAGCAGGTGCCCAATCTTGCCTCGGCTGCCATCACAGGGCGCACTCGCATGCTCGGGTCTGGAGCTGGCAAAGCAACAAGGACCCAGAGTTAAGATCAACTGTCCGAATTAAGATCAACTCACCGAATTCTCCACTGGTGAATAAAGGGTCCCTAGCCTCCAGGCTGAGATTGAGGAGCTTTCCTTAGAGAGCTTATGCTACTAGATAATTTAGCAGGACAGGGAAACAACACAAGAATCCAGTTATCAATTTGGCGAGGTGGGGGGTAGGTCAAGGCACATACCATAGCTTTGAAGCAAAGCTAGTTTTGATATTTGAACAAAATTCGAAGGAAGAGAGACATATGCAATGGGCTGAGCTTTGGAGATAGGCTTCAGAAATAATCCTTGTCTATGATCCTCTTTACAGGATTCAAAGAGGGGGAAGGAATGATCCATCATAGGGCTGAGGTAGAACACAGAGGGCAAACCAGGAAGCTTTGGATAGTCTGCTGTGTCCAAAGGCCAACCATTGTCTCAAACATGTAGCTTTCCTTTCCTGTGAAAATGGCGCCCTTCCTTATCCTCGTGTGCCCCGGTTCATGCTATCTGAAAAGTGGGATTGATCACCATGTGTGTCTCATCAGAATATCTGCCAAGTAAAATGGGAACTTGGATTAGAGACAAAGTTAGTAACACAAACAAGAGCCCTAAATTCATTCCCTTGGGCAATGTTTCCTTTTCATAGGAATTTGGCAGAAGTGAGAACCTTTAGAAGCACCGATTTAGTCCATCCCACTGATGTAAGCTAGGGCTCTGTATAGTCTGTTATCTTAATTTCTAGAACAGAATTCCAAGGGCAGAGCCACAGGTGCAGGCCAAGAAAATTTTTAAATGAAAAGTTCATCACTTCTTGGTAGTTGTGAGTGTGAAACACCATGATGCCCTTAAATTTGTTATTGGCAGGAGGCTATGTAGGCTAGATCACGTGATGGAATTTGCTTTTGTTAATGTCCAACTAGGAAGGCTAATTTATTTGGGTGGATGTGTTCTCTCATTGCTCTAAAAATTATTCCTGGGTCATCATACTGGGGTGTATGTTACCAGAAAATCTCAGCCTCGACTCTCTTCAGTGCCTTATTCTTACAGCTCATGGATTTAGGAAATTGTGCCTCCTTACCTTCCTACTTCCCAATTCAGTTCACCCTACTTTATATAATCTACTTATTCCACCATCCTTCTCCTTCTCAGTTTCTGGTCATTCCTTCTCCCTACTGTATCTTTGAAATTACGTCAATGTGATTTTTACTTCATATTTCCTTTAAGATGTTTGTTGGCGCTAAAGAACTCATACAGGGACTATTTTTCCTCCCAGAGGAGTAGCATTTTAGTAAGAGCTGAATAATAAAACTGGATTGTACAAGCCTGTTGGAGATGTAGTGGTGCATGTCTTACTTCTCATAATTGCCTCAGAATGATTAGGATTGAAATTTGTTGTTGTTGTTTTTGTTGTTGCAAAGTGAAAACAGGCACTTTTTCTCTGCCAGGCCACAAGGATGAGTGTCAAGGGGGAAATGACCTGTGACGCCTCATAAAATGTAAATTCTAATTTTCTAGATAAAAAAAGAAAGATGCGGAGAAAAGTGAGATGGGACATTAATAAGTGGGCCACCAGGATGACTTTTGAATGTTTCTTAACCTTTTGTGGATCTCACACTCCCTTGAGAATTTGAGACAATCACATATATCTATAAAGACATATAAAATATGGCAACTATTTTAGGGGAATTATGGAATCCATAGCCCACAGGTAAAAAAGATCACTGTGGGCTTATCAAAATGTTCTCCCTCCCCTTTCCTTCCGGTTCAATCTTAATCCAGAAGTTAGGATAAAGGGATGACACTTAGATTCTAATTAAGCTGCAAATATATAATGACACTCAGCGTCGTGCTAGGTACAAAAGAAGCCAGGAAAATATTAAGACCTCAACCTTCAGGGCTTTGAGGAAGGCCACACAAATTACCTGGAATATCTTTCAACAAGACAGCATAAAATGTGGTGCTAACTTTTGTGGTACAGGTGAGGATTGCTATAGGCCTTCAGGAGAAGAGAGTCAAAGATCTCAGAGAGAACGAAGGATTTCAGGCGCACTTGGAAGGATCTGTAGGGATGGGATGAACAGAAGGGAAAAGTGATAGAGAAGGTGGTCCAGGAGAGAGAATCTGAGCTTTGACATCCAACATACCTGGGTTTGAATCACTCTGTTGTTTACAGGCTCTGTAACCATGCTAAATTTACTTACTATCTCTGCATTTTAGTTTCTTCATCTGTAAAATGTGCATTTTTGTAGAATGGATGGGAGTAATAAGCAATACATTTTTTTTTAAGTATGTGGGGCAGTGCCAAGAAGGCAAAAACTGTATCTCTCTTGTTTGCTACCATATCCCAAGAGGAGAACCCAGGGACTGACACATACAAGGTGCTTGGATAAATATCTGCAAGAATGGTTGATTTCGTACCTATTGGTACGAATGAAACTATAGCTATAACTAAAATGAATGCACATTGTGTTCTAGATTATTCAAGGACAAACCTCCCAGTTTCTGGGTTGTCTAGGTCCTTTACAGCTTCACCTAGCTTCACAACTCTGACTGATTTTATTGTTTTTTTTTCCTTTGCTTTCATTTTTCAGTTTTCAGCAGTTAATATGATGCTCTGATGTGTGATTTCTTTGTATTTATCCTACTTGGGGTTCATTAAACTTCTCGTATCTGTAGATTGAGGTTTTTCATCAGTTTTGGAAAACGCCCAGCCAATACACTTCAAATATAGCTTCTGTCCTATTTTCTCTCCTCTCCAAGTCTCTGATTGCCTGTAAGTTAGAACTTTTCACTGTGTCTCATACATCTTTTATCTTCTCTTCTGTTTTCTTCCCATTCTTTTATCTGTGCTTCAGTTGAATGTTTTCTATTAACTTGTCTTTCCTCTGTTCTTCTGTGTCTAATCTACTATTAAACCCATTCAATAGGTTCTTAATATTCGATAGCAGGTTTTTCAATTCTTGAATTCTAGAATTTTCATGTTATTCTTTTTTAATAGATTCTTTTCTATTTTCTTGAACATAGTAATCATAGTTATTTTAAAGGCCTTGTCTGATATTTCCAATGTCTGGATTACCTATGGGCCTGTTTCCGTTGACTATTTTTCCTCTTGATTTTCAAACATAGGGTGCTCCATATGGGGCTTATAACAACTCTACCACCATATGCAACCACGTCTATTAGATAAATCCTTAAGAGGTCTCAAGAGAATTATAATGTGTCCATAATGCAGAAACTTCCTTCCGAAATCACCAGTGAATCACCGTTCGCTTGTGAGCAAATATTTAAGGGAACAAACAATATTATCTGGTTAACACTATCTAGGGTTCTTAAGGTTCTGAGAGATTTCCTTTATTCAACACTAATTCAACAAGTATTTGAGATCCTATCATATGCCAGCACCATTCTGGTGCTAGGGACACTTTGGTGGGCGAGATAAGGTATCTGTCCTTATGGAACTTATATTTTATGGAGAAAGACAGCAAAAAATAAATAAGCAAATAGCAAGAAAGCTATAAGATAGTCATAAGTGTTCTGCTGATAATTAGGATGACATGATAAATAGTAACATGGGTGGGTACTTTATGTTGGATGGTTAGGGAAGGATTCTTTTGGAGAAGGTGACTCTCAAGGTGATAATTGAATAACACAAAGGAACCAGCTATGAGATTATGGGAAAAGAACTTGAGGCAGATGAGAGAATTATCACAAGGACCCTAAGAGAGGAGTGCGGTTAGAATGTGTGATGGTTAATTTTCTGGGTCAACTTGACTGGGTCATAGTATATTTGGTTGCCCAGATATTTGGTTAAACATTATTTCCAGGTGTGCCTGTGAGGGTGTTTCCAGAGAAGGTTAGCACTTGAACTGGTAAACTAAGTAAAGCAAATTGCACTCCCCAATGTGGGTGGTCATTTTATTCAGTCTACTGAGGGCCTGAACAGAACAAAAGGGCAGAGAAAGGGAGAATTTTCTCTCTCCACTTGACTATTTGAGCTGAACCATTGGTCTTCTCTTGCCATCAGGCTGAAATTTACACCATCAGCCTTCTCAGTTCTTAGGCCTTTGGATTTAGGATAGAACCCACCATTGGCTCCCCTGGGTCTCTACTTCATAGATGGCAGATCATGGGACTTTTCAGCCTCTGTAATCCCATGAGCCAATTCCTTATAATAAACCCCTTTATTAATATAAATGCAAATGTAAATATAAACATAAATATCAATGCACTATTGGTCCTCTCTGGAGAACCCTGACTCAGAGAGGCATGGTAAAAGAAAGGAAAGAAGGTCAGAGTTACTGGAGAGAACTAGGGGAAGTTGAAAGGGAAAGATGCAGCAGTAGACAAAGACAGGAGCCATATCATTTAGAGCTTTATAAGTCAAAGTAAGGGGTTCCAATTTATCCTAGTTGTGATAAGAAGCCACAGAACAGTGTTAAGCAAGAGAGGAACAGTGTCTGATTTATATTTTTAAAAGCTCATTTTAGGGGCACCTGGTGGCTCAGTCGGTCAAGCGTCTGCCTTTGACTCGGGTCATGATCCTGGCCTCCCGGGATCGGGCCCCGCATTGGGCCCTGCATTGGGCTCCCTGCTCAGCCGGGAGCCTGCTTCTCCCTCCCCCTCTGCCTGCCTGCCTGCCTTCTTGTGATCTCTCTCTGTCGAATAAGTTAAAAAAAAAATCTTTAAAAAAAATAAATAAAAGTTCATTTTACTTTTTGTGCAGAAAGTAGTCTGCAGAGAGGAAGACCAAAAGCTGGGCTATGTTTGCAGTGGTCTGGGAGAGGGATACTGAGGACTTGGCTGAGGGTAAGGGGAGTGGAGAGGAACATGAATGGAAAGACTCAGGATAGCTTTTGAAGGCAGAGTCAATGGGCTTTGCCAATAGCTGGACGTTGGTGGAGAAGGAGAGAGAACTAAAGATAACTCCTAGATTTCTGGCCTAAGCAACTTGTGGACAGTGAAGCCATCCCCCAGATTTGGGAAAATGAAGGGAAACCTCATCTGGAGGTCAAGGAGGTGGATTGGGAATTCTGCTGTGGCCATGTTAAATTAGAGATGCCTACTCATCATCCAAAGGGAGACAGCAAATAACTACTTTGGTACATGCATCTAGCATTCCAGAGACAAATGAGGCTACAGATAAAAGGTTGGGAAATCATTCACATCTAGAAACCATTTGAAGCCTTGGGACCAGATAAGTCTCCTACACTGCTTGGACAAGTTAAGTATAAAGAGACATGAGAGCCGTGACATCTTAGACTGGAAGACACATTAAAGATCCTCTAGCCCAACTCTATTACTTTATAAACATGGACAATGAGGCCCAGTGAGGTTAAGAGCTTTCTTCATGGTCATATAGTCAATTGGAATCTAGGATTTCCATACCTGGTTGAGTGCTTTTTTATTTACCTTGTGCTCCTAAAAGAGTACAAGTTAATTCCAAAGTCATGGCAAATATTTGTTGAAAAAGATAATTACACCCTGCAGTATTGGATTTTAAATAATCAAAAAAAGTTTAAAAAGACAAGAAACCACAAATCTATTGCTTTAAAATATTTCACTGTCAATTTGAATTCAAGTAAAGAAGCAGCTTGGTTGGCAGACTGGTTGGCTCAGTGAAAAATTAATTAGCAGAAACATTTTTATCCAGAATTTATTGTAGTTGATGCAACCTTCTTTTTAAGGGAAGACTTTAAATTAAAAGACCAATCGTTTCTTCATCACAGAGAAGGAAAAAAATCCTTGTAATGTAAAATCCCATTTATTGAGTTGTTAAACTGGGTAGTAAAATTCACTGGACCGCTAGGTTTTACACACACACATGCATGCACACGCACATTTGCAATTTTATCAGATAAACAGTGAGTGTGTGTCCTGTGGCTAAAGCAAAGTGGTGCAGAAGGAAGCTGTGAAATTCAAAGGAACAACCCTGGACATTTTGTGTTGGCACACTTAGAGCAAAGTAAAAGAGGTGAAAGTTGAAAGTGATGTTAACTGCTTTCAAATTTAGCAGAAAAGAGCTAACCCAGGTACTGCAGATAAAACAATGTGGCAACAACTGATCAATAATTCCTTTTATGGAAGAACCTCTGACTTGTTTATGAAACTCTCGATAGCCATATAAGATATTCCAAGTATCATGTTCCAGATGTTGTGCTGCCTGAGAGCCTTTTCTGAGAAAAAGACAACAGCTGTGCTTTCCCCCCGTGTCTGTGTCCAGTAAATTCTCTGTTACCAATACAATAGACAACCATAAGCATCACTTAACCTTTCTGAACTTCAATTTCCTGATCAGTAAAATGAAGCAGGTGATCACTTGGGAATCCCCAGGGTCTTTGAGACCATAATTCCAAGACTTGCCAAGGCCAAAATCAATAAAGAGAAGAAAATAAATTCTAAGATAATGTGAGACTAACTTTTTTTTTCCCTCTACACTTGGGCAGAGCTGTGACAGTCCCCTTGGAATGCCATATAACTTTGACCCCTTTCTTTATGCCCCAACTTCAAGTAACCTTTCTTTGGTATTTTATTGAGTCCTTAAAGTAGTAAATACTATTTTATGTAACTACAACATATAAATCCATCTTTCCAAACTGATCTCAGATAAACTCTTTGATGCAAATATAAATATAAATAATGAATATTTTTTCAAGGTGTTATTAAGATATGCTAGAAGACTAGCCTAATGTGAAGACCTCCTCTTGTTGCTAAACAAAATACCACTCATCAAAACCAGGGGTTGGACCCTTTTAGTAAGAAGGACCTTCTTTCCTGTTGACCAAAAACCAATCTTTGTGGTCTTTGCAGGGGCTGATGTCATGCCAATGCCTGACAGCAGAATGGAAGAGAAGTCTGTGTGCTGATTGCCAAATCAAGACCAAGGCCTCTCTTCCCATATCTTCCTTAGTTCAGCTAATTCTCTACATTTGAGAGGAAGTTAAACTCAACATTAATCTTGAGAGGTGCTTGGGTGGCTCAGTCGGTGGAGCCTCTGACTCTTGATTTAGGCTCTCATGGTCTCAAGGTTGTGGGATCAAGCCTTGCATGGGGCTCCATGCTCAGCAGGGAGTCTGTTTCTCTCCCTCCCTCTCCCTCTGTCCCTCCCCTCCACTCACATGCATGTGCACACTCCCTCTCTCTGTCTCTCTAAAATAAATAAATAAATAAACCTTGAAGAAACAAAAAACAAAAAAACATTAATCCCGATTCCCTCTGTCACCACTGAATGTTGACCCAATTTAATATCAACTCAAATTTGACACATGTCAAGTGTTAGAGTGGGGAGCTTCCACATATCCCAGGATTTTGGTGGTGGTTGAATAGGAAACATTCTTGGTACTATTTTTTTAACAACCACAATTATTTCACTGTTTTATCCCCAGCAACTAGCACTGTGCCTGGTATGTAGTAGGAACACTATATTTGTGGACAGCTGAGTGAGTGAGTGAATGAATGAATGAAAGAATGAGTGAGTGAACGAATGAATAGAAATCCTTATAGTCTGATGAAGAACTTTCTGTGATTTGAAGTGGAGAGAAGGACTGCATTTACAGTTCACTTAAAAGTCTCCCAAACCGGCTCCATATCATGTCATCTGAGAAGTGCGGATTAAGATAACAAGATACCACCACATGCCTAATAAAATGGGCAAAATCTGGAACACCGACAACACCCAATGCTGGTGAAGATGTGCAACAACAGGAATTCTCTCTCATTCATCACTGGTGGGAATGCAAAATGGTACAGCCACTTTGGAAGACAGTTTGGCAGTTTCTTACAAAACTTAATATGTTCTTACCATGTGATCCAACAATTGTGCTCCTTGATATTTATCCAAAGGGGTAGAGAACTTGTATCTACACAACAACCTGCACACAGACATTTATAGCTGTTTTGTTTATAATTACCAAATCTTGGAAGTAACCAAGGTATCTTCAATAGGTGAATGGATACATAAACTGTGGTCCATGCAGACAATGGAGGATACTCAGCACTAAAAAGAAATGCAATATCAAGCCATGAAAAGATGTGGAGGAAGCTCAAGTGCATATGATGAAGTGAAAGAAGCCAGTTTGAAAAGGCTACGGACTATGTGACATTCTGGAAAATGCAAAACGATGGAGACAGTCAAAAGATCAGTGGTTGCCAGGGGTGGAGGGTCAGAGAGGGATGAATAGGCAGAGCACAGAGGAATTTTAGGGCAGTGAAACTTCTCTGTATGATACCATAGTGATGGGCACATGTCATTATACATTTGTCCAAATCCATAGAACGAACGCTAATGTAAAGTACAGATCTTGGGTGATAATGATGTGTCAGTGTACGTTTATCAACTGTAACAAATGTCCCGTTCTGCTAGGGGATGTTGATCATGGAGGAGGATTTCCATGTGTGGGGGCAGGGAGTACATGGGAGATCTCTGTACATTTTCCTCAAATTTTTTTAAAGATTTTATTTATTTATTTGCCAGAGAGAGACAGAGAGTGAGCACAAGCAGGGGAAGCGGCAGGCAGGGGGAGAAGCAGGTTCCCTGCTGAATGGGGAGCCCGATGCAGGACTCGATTCCAGGACCCTGGGATCATGACCTAAGCCGAAGGCAGAAGCTTAACTGACTGAGCCACCCATGCACCCTCTTTTCCTCAATTTTGCTGTAAACCTTAAACTGCTCTAAAAAAGTCTATTTTAGAATTTTTTTAAATTTTAAATAATACTCAGAAAAGAGGACTGACGTCACATGCTTCCTATACTCCTTTTCCCCAATTTGAATGTAGAGCCCAAGGCAGGCACCCAGTGTCCCCACTTGAGGTCTACACCTGGAGTCTATAGACCTCAATTAAACTGCAGGAAGCAAAAAAATCTGTTTTACTCCAAAGCCTGTCCTATTCTCATTTTACTGTATTACTTCCATTATCCAGGAGTCTCCCAAAATATATTATATATTCACCTCTCCTAAAATGGAAAATTTTGAACATGAAATAAACTCGATAATTCAGAGACATCGTTAGGAAAATGATTTCCTGGGTAAAGGAGATTACTGCTATATGTAGGACTATCTGACCAAATTTCAAATGGCCTCTAATTGTTACAATTTTTGCATCCTTGAGCCTGGTTCTCTTTTTGTCTTTTGTCACCCAGCCATCACGTCGATTTCTAGAGGCCTCTAGATCTCCTTTGAATTAGTTGGTTCTAATTTTCTGGGGGCTAAGAAACTAGGTAACCAGGTTTATTAAGATCAGGTCTAAAATGGGAAAAGACAGTCACTGAATGACAGAGAAAGAAGTTGGAAATAAAATGCACGGGCTTAGGGAGTGAGATCTACAGTGTTCATTTTAACTTCTCAGAGGCCTTTTTCTTTGCGCTGTGTTCTCCATGACTGACATGATTGAAAAAATGACCTCTGGGCAGGTGAGTTATTGCCGCAAAAAAAGGCATTGTTCCTTTAAAATGGATAAGAATAGCAGCTAATACTATATTCTATTTTCTTTGTAGAATGGATTCTTTGTTTAAAAATAAGTGAACAACAACAACAAAAAAACCCCAACCATAAACAAAGGTGAAGCAATATACTCTAGGAAAGAAGATCTACAGTGAGTCACATTATATGAATAGCTAAGTTGATAGGAAAATAAATGTTGTTTTGCTCATAATGCTGAAAAGTCAATAAACAGTAAATGAACTTCAGAACAGCAGGACGAGTGTTCATTTAGATGTCCTTTGTAATTAAAAAACAACACCCAAACGAAACAAAGCAAGAGTGGTAAGCACTATGCCTAGAAGGGTTATGTAGGCACGGGAACAAATTGGTGTATAAACAGATTTGTAAAACTTAGTCATGAGACATCAATAGCTCATTAATGCAGAGGATGAAGAAGAGGTTCCTTTATTCAGGGGAGGTTGCATTATTTTAAAATTCTGTCACTTAAAGTGCAGTAAGGAATTCAGAAAAGAGAAACTTAGGGTAAAATACTTAGAACACCAAAATGGGAAGAAAATTCCTAAAAGCTCAGATATTTATATTGTAATTGTTCAATAAAGACTTAATGGCCTTTATGTGGTTTTACTGCAGCTCATTCTTCACCTGCCTTGTGCCAAATACATCTCCTTTACCCCCGTCCTTCAGGATTTCTTATGAAGATCTTCAGGTGACCATAAGGATATTTTATTTTATTTTATTTTTTTATTTTTTATTTTTTAAAAGATTTTATTTATTTATTTGAGAGAGAGAGAGAATGAGAGATAGAAAGCACGAGAGGGAAGAGGGTCAGAGGGAGAAGCAGACTCCCTGCTGAGCAGGGAGCCCGACGCGGGACTCGATCCCTGGACTCCAGGATCATGACCTGAGCCGAAGGCAGTCGCTTAACCAACTGAGCCACCCAGGCGCCCAAGGATATTTTATTTTAGACTATAGGCAGCCTCTTATCTTTTAACCATCCTCTTGGATTCTAAACCCCACTTTGCATACCAGAGATGTTACGTAGGTCTTATCTTGTAAACCAACTCCTATTATTTGAGAGTGCCTTCCTAAAAGTGTTACATTTGGAAAGCTTCTGAGCTCATGTCTGTGCTCAGCAGGAAGGAGTCCCATCGTTGATTAATGATGCCTGCCATGGGCAAGTAGAGATGATGTAAATATGCATGCCAAAAACTCCACACCCCACTCCTGAGTCCTACCTACAGGGAACCAAGAGAGGCCTGGTTCATGCTAAACTTCTCTCTTTGGCACTGGACTCTCTGTTAAGTAGACAGATCAGCTACCTCTATCCAATACTTGCTTTTGGAATATGCAAGCGCTTTGTTTCTGCATTTGAAGAGGATGAAGTGTTGAAGTGTTTCTTGGTCACTTGGTGGGTAGATTATATAAAATATGGAAATACTTTTAGGTGGCTAAAGAATATTAAACACAAATATGCTTTTGTATGACCAGCACACGCACGCGCACACACACACACACACACACACACAGAAAACCAATCTCCCTCCTCTGAATATTTTTTATTAAATCACAGAAAGCAAGTTTCGCCTAGTTATGAAGAAGGAGAAAGACTGGCAACATTGATCAAAAGGAAATACGATTCATGGCATAGTAACAAGTTATCCATATAATTCCATAAAACTGAAGGGACATTTGACTGAAACCTACATGGAAGGGAGACAGCTCTTCAGAAGAAATCAGAGGAGGAAAGAAAGAGAAGGAAGAAGAAATGTTCAGATATTCAGTGTTTCAAGGAATGTTGGGTTCCTGCCCTCAAGGAGCTTACAGTCTAGTTTAGATTGGTGCAGATGTGTACCCAGGCCATGCATGGAGGGTTTTTTTTTTTTTTTAAAGAAAAATGTATACAGGTGTTTTAAGATTGAAATCTCCTCCTATCTTCTTCTTTGAGAGTCCTGTTCATAACTGTGTCATGCTCTGGTAAGTGGAAGTTTCTTCCCAGAAAAGTCTAGACTTTTCTTAATGACCACCATCAATGCATTTTTTTGATACTCAGAAAAGTTCAAAAGAACTATATAGCCCTAAGTAAGCAAAGTAAACTCTCACTCTCTGCTGTGCTACTTAAATGGGTTTCGTAATGTGTGGTTTCATGGGTGATGGACTCTCTTTTCAATACTTATTTTGTGTTCTGGTTAAATGTTTTGAACCATTAATGACTAGCAAAAGTGTATGTGTGGTAAGGCTGGACCCCATTTCAATGGAAGAGTATCACTAGGGATTTTAAATGTCAGTTTTACAAGAGTTTGGGGCACCATCATGGAAAGAGTTGAAGAAACAGAGTCATCAGCAGACCATTGGGATTGGCGGAAGACGTCTGATGCTGTGAATGGCATCATGAACATTGCTGCAGCCTGGGATGGAGACAAACCGTGGTGGGTGGTTGGTGCTCCTCCTGGGGATTTGGAAAGAACAGACATGAGAGATGCTGCATGGCGATGTGTGATGCTGGGCACATGGCTCCATAGGGACTGGGCTTCAGTCTCCTCCCATACTGGTTTGGGTAGCAGTGCCATGTCTAGAAAAGCAGCCTCCATGATAAATAAGTTTGTGAGTAATATGATCATTGAAAGTAGACTTAACAATTTTTTTCCAGTTTGTTTTGACATATAGGACATCTTTGGACCTGCTTTAGTAAATGTATTTTAAAATGCAGTGTAACTTACATGTTTCATTAATTATATAGTCTACCACCTAAATGGCTTGAAAGCAGTTTGTTTTCTAAAGCGGGTTTAATATTTTCCTCTGAAATATTTTTAAACCATTCATTTCCATGACAAACCCTATAATACAAAAGTAATCTCTGAGCTGATCTCTGACCAAATCAGGGCAAATTTTAAATCAGCAGCATCTAAATTAGTGCTCATGCCAGCTTCAGTCATTAATCTCTTTGAAAAACATCTATTTTTCTGTTGAAAAGAAATAGTAAAATTGTTTTTGTAAGTTATGGTTTAAATTTGGAAAGGGATATATGATCCCTTTAAAGAAGATCGTCTGCTTCAGAAGGCAGTCTGTATTCCATTCTGGGTTAGAGATGGTTACCAAGGAGACAGCTCAGCATCATCAGTAGGCCTATAGGTTCAGGAATCTAGTGGGCTCCCAGGAAATGCTTATAGAAAGAAAAAGGAGAGAAAGAATAAAGGAAAAAGAGAGGGAGGGATGGGGGGGTGGGAGGATGGGCCTTTTTCTATTAGAAAAGAACATTATGATGGTTAATTTCATGTCAACTTGGTTAGGCCTCGGTACCCAGATGTTTTGTCAAACATTATTTTAGCTGTTTCTATGAAGGCATTTTTAAAGATAGGATTAACATTTAAATCAGTAGACTGTGAGTAAAGCAGATTACCTGCCACAATGTGGGTGGGCCTCATCAAATCAGTTGAAGGTCTTAATTGAAAAGGACCAACCACCATCTAGGAAGAGAGAATTCTGCCAGAAGACTGCCTTTGGAATCAAACTGCAGCATCAACTCTTCCCTGGGTCCCCACTCCTGCTGTACAGCCTTCTCTCTCCCTGCCTGCACCAATGGCCTCATGGAGAGTTCCATGTGATCACTCGGAAGAAGAGAACACGTGGGCCTTGTTTACAATAGTTCTGTGTGAAATGTAGCCACTCCCCAAAAGTGGACAGCTGCAGCACTACAGCCCCTTTCTGGGACATCTGTGAAGGGCAGTGTGAAGTGAAATACTCTCAGGGGGCAGAACTTGGAGCAGTGCACCTGGTTGTTCATTTTGCTTGGTAGGAGAAATGTCCAGACAAGCAATTAGATATGGATTCATGGTCTATGGCCACGTGAGGTCTGTGGTTTGACTCGGAAGGGTTATGATTGGAAATTTGGTGAAAATTGGTCTGGAGAAGAGGTATGTGGACAGACCACTCTGAATGGGTAAAACATGTTAGAATATCTATGTTCCATATGAATGCTCACCAAAAGGTGACCCCAGCAAAGAAGGATTTTAATGATCAAGTGGATAGGATGACTAGCTCTGTGGATACCAGTCAGTATGGACCAATGGGTTCATGAACAAGATGGCCAGGATGGCAGGGATGGACATTATGCACGGGCTCAGCAACAAGGACTTCCATTTACCAAGGTCAGCCTGGCGACCACCACTGCTGATGTCAGACTTCCCCAGGGTGATCCACCAGCTACCTGGTTGATGACACTGGTCGGCTTCCATCATGGAAGTGGAAATGTCCTGTCTGCAACAGGGACTCCACTAAACTGGAAGTTAAGACAGCCCCTCAGGTGCTTTGGGCTCCTCATGCTTCTGGATCAACAGGCAAAGAAGGGAGTTCTGTGCTGAATGGAGTAATTATTCCTGGTTACCAAGGGGAAATTGGACTGCTGCCCCACAATGTAGGTAAAGAAGTGTACGTCCGGAGTACAGGAGGTCCTGCAGAGTGTCTCTTAGTCTCACCATGCACTGTGACTAAGGTGGATGGAAACAGCAGCAAGCCAACCGAGGCAGCACTATTAATGGCCCAGACCCTTCAGGAATGAAGGTTTGGGTCACCCACCAGGTAAAGAACCATGACCCATGTTTGCTGAAGGCAAAAGGAATACAGAATGGGTACTGGGAAAAGGTATTTACAAATACTAGCTATGAGCCCATGAACAGGTACAGACACAAGAAATGTAATTGTTATGTTATAAATGTTTATATATATACAGTTATAGAGAGATATACAGATATCAAATATCTTTGTTTTCTTCTCCCTTATCACCTTAGAAGATAACATAAAATGTATTGACTTTACATCATAGTATTTAAATACTGTTAATTTTACATCATAGCATTTAAATGACAGGATATCGAGGAGAAGGGTAAATATCACCTAAGGACTTTGCATCCTCTTCTGGGGTAAGGGTTAATGTGATTTCAATTGTATGCAGGATAGTTGTATCATGTCAGGTGCGGTTATGACCTTGTCATTGTCTTTATTTGGAGATGGAGTACAATTTATGGGATGTGTATGGGTGCCGAGTACACAAGGAGTGGACACAGGATGGTTAATTTTATGTGTCAACCTGGCTAGGCCACAGCACCCAGATAGTTGGTCAAACACCAGTAGAGATGCTGCTGTGAAGATAATTTTTAGATGAGAGTAACGGTTAGGTCAGTCGATTTGGTGTAAAGCAGATTTGATGGGCCTCATCCAATCAGTTGAATGCCTTTAAATAAAGAAGACTGAGGTCCTGGTACATGCAGACAAATACATATTCTTCAGTGCTAAAAAGAAATGTACTACCAAGCCATGAAAAGACACGGAGGAACTTTAAATGCATATTACTAAGTGAAAGAAGCCAGTCTGCAAAGGTTCAATACTACCTGATTCCAGTCATAGGACAGTCTGGAAAAAGTAAAACTATGACAGTTAAAATATGATGGTTGGGGCTCCTGGGTGGCTCAGTCGTTAAGCAACTGCCTTCGGCTCAGGTCGTGATCCCGGGGTCCTGGGATCGAGCCCCGCATCGGGCTCCCTGCTTGGCAGGAAGCCTGCTTCTCCCTCTCCCACTCCTCCTGCTTGTCTTTCCTCTCTCACTGTGTCTCTCTGTCAGATAAATAAATAAAATCTTTAAAAAACAAAAACAAAATAAATAAATAAAATATGATGGTTGCCAGGGGTTGGAGGTCGGGAGAGGGCTGAACAGGTAGAGCACAGAGGATTCTTAGGGCAGTGAGCTACTCTGTATGATATTGGAAGGATGGACACATGTCCTTACACATCTGTCCAAACCCATAGAACATACAGCACCAAGAGTAAAACCTAATGCGAAGTATGAACTTTGGGGGTGATGATGACATGTTGGTGGGGGTCCAGCAAGTATAACATGTCACACTCTGGTGGGGGATGTTGATAGTGGAGGAGACTATGCATGTGTGGGGCAGGGGGACATTTCTGTACCTCCCCTCAATTTTGCTGTGAACTTTATTTTTTATTTATTTTTTAAAAGATTTTATTTATTTATTTGAGAGAGAGAGAATGAGAGATAGAGAGCACGAGAGGGAAGAGGGTCAGAGGGAGAAGCAGACTCCCTGCCGAGCAGGGAGCCCGATGCGGGACTCGATCCCGGGACTCCAGGATCATGACCTGAGCCGAAGGCAGTCGCTTAACCAACTGAGCCACCCAGGCGCCCTGCTATGAACTTTAAACTGCTCTACAAATAAAGTCTATTTACCAAAAAAAAAAAAATCCTTAAAATCTCTGTACATATATGAGCTGTGTATGTGTATATGTATGAGATGCATATGTGTACATTTATGTATGTATGTATATATATAAAACAACAACCATGAAAGGAAGCACTTATATGTAGAATGTATTCATATTGGCACAATAATTGTGCACAGATCTCCATGCTAATGACTCAGAATCAGGAGCCTGGGGAAAGCTATGGTACTAGTTAGGGCAGCCAGAAGCTTTGACTGGAGGTATAAAGACTCCAACAACTGAAAAAGAAATTGTCTACAAAGCTTTAAGACTAAAACAAAGATGAGCCATAATTGATAAGACTCAAGGATGGGTGAGAAATGTAGCAAATGTACTTAGGTATATGTTTTCTTTAGTAATTTGCTCTGTGGGGCTACCTTCTTTGCTTTTGAATGTTTGCTATCTGTTAATAAAGAGATCTTTTCTTTGTAAAAAGAAGTTATAATTAGGTTGTAAAATAAATTAATCTTTCAGCTAATCATACCTTCGGGAGATCTGGGGTTTTTAGACTGTAAAGCGCTAATGTAGGAATTGTCACTTACTTGGCGGCCAGTGCCCTAATCATATGCAAAGTACTAACAGGAACTAAACAATCTTTTGAGTGCTGAGCTTACAAACTCAACCTCATAAAGAGAAAGAAAAAGCAGCGCGCTGAAACAGTAGTAAAGTTTCCGTGTCTGTGAACTTCACATGCTGCGCTGGGTCTCCATTACCAACGATTATATCCCGGTGGCACTCCAGACACCCTATCTAGGATTGTGAGCTTTTTCAAGTATGAAAACTCCCTGTAATATTTTCAGAATTTCCGGGATCCCCTATAGAATGGTAGCCATATTTTAGTATCTGATGCAAACACAGAATGACAAAAAGTTGCTAAGAATGTGGAAGTTATTTCAAATGAATATTTTATTATTACTGATAAACAACTGCATACAGTGGGAGCAGTGGTTCCCATATGTGTGAGCACCATGATTTATTGAGTCTAGGTGAGTACATGGATTCATAAGCCCTTTGGAGTAATTCTTCAATAGCTTCAGGGTTCCTCCGCCGCTGATCTAGATAATGGGGTATGAAGCCTCTCGATAACCTATGCACCTTTAAGGTCTCTGTATCTGACTCAGAGCAAAGGCAAAGATCCTCCCTGTGGATCCTGGTTACTCATCACGGCTCCCACTGACACTCTCAGCAGCTTCCCTGTGGTCTCACTGCCTCTACTCACCCATACCCCCTCTCCCAATTCAAATCCATGCTCCACATCGAGGCCAGGGACACCTTTCTAAAAATCTAGATCTGGTCTAGGCACTTCCCCACTCAAACATATTCACGGCTCCCCATGACCAAGGGCAACTGGTTCTCAAACTTGAGTTTTCATCAGACTCACTGGGAGGACTTGTTAAAACACAGATCATGGGGCTCCATTCCCAGAGTTTCTGACTCAGTCTGAGGTGGGGACTAACGATTTGCATTTCTGACAAGTTTCCAGGTGTTGGTGATGGTGCTGGTCTGAGCCGAACACTTTGAGAAACACTGCCCTAGAGTGTAAGACCCAGACTTCTTAGTATAATAAAGTAGGTCCTTCATGATCCGGACCCTGACATCTCTCAAATTTCATCTCTTGCCCGATATGTCTTTCAACCTAATCCACTTGTCAAATTCCTACTCCTCCAAAGCTTAACCATCATCTTCCCTTCAGAGTACCCTCTGGGCAAAATTAATCAATCTATCTTTCAAGTTCTCCCTGACTTTGTACACATCTCTCTCTCACATCACGCATCACACCTCTTTGGAATCAATTGCTTATGCATGTCTGCCTCACCCACGAAATGGTGTGCCCCGGGGAGACAGGGAACTGGTCATCCACCCTAGTGTTTACAGCACCAGAAGATAGTGGGTGCTCAATAAATATTTCTGTATGCTTTTACATCAGTATAAACAGCAAACACACAAGTTTTAAAAGACACTGTGTCTAAGGCAGTTAGAAACCCTGCACCCTGCTGGCTCGCATTGCTATGATTAGATTGTTGTCAGTGACTCAGAGTTAAAGATGCTGCTTATAGGAAAGAAAGTAATATGTCATTAACACCCTGCAGCACTCTCTGTGATCCTGATTAAAAAGGACATATACACATATGTATATCATGCATGCAAATAAAATGAAGAAATACGTGAAATCTTTTTTGGAATCTAAGATTAATTAGACTAACACCAAACCAAAAACCTGTGTTTGGCTCTGAAAATCTGTATGGCTCAGTGACCATCAAAGATGGCTCCACATTCATCCCAGCAACATAGCAGCTAAGCAAGGGCAACGATATTTCAGCGATCCTTTCCATATGCTTTTTATGAATTCCCAAATAACAAAGCTGAGAAACATTGCAGAGAATTCTCACATGACAGAATCATTGGAGTATAGCAATAGGAGACAGAGGACCTTTTTAAATTTTTGAGATTCTGACTGGCCATGAGGTGATGAGAAAAAACAAAGAGAGAGAGTCTCTAAAAACATCTGATACGGCTGCAAATCAAAACTGGACTTTATGTGTGCTGGGTCTTAGGACTATGGTATTATTAGAGACACCTCCCCAACTGAAAAGGAGCTTCTTCAAACATAAACCATATTAAATACACAGAGTCCATCATTCTATTATTGGCTCCTACACCAAGCATAGTCTGGTTGATTACTCACTGGTTATTAGCGGATTCTAGTATTATAGTTCCTCAGAGGGATATACCTGGTCTGTGATTGTTACAACTTGTCAATTCCTTGTTCCTTTCTTCCTTCCATCTGTCCTTCCTTCCTTCCAACTCTCTTGCCTGTATATATTCATACATACACATACAAATTTTATACACACACACATTCTCACTTTTCAGTTACTTTTCTTGACTTTCATAAATTAGTTAAATACCTCCTCGTGCTCAGATAACAGCTGCCAAATTTTGCTCAACCTTTAACTAGTTGTTATCGGATCCTGCTCATCAGAACGCACTCAGCTTTTAAAAGGGTCTTCAGACATTTCGTTCATTCATTTTTTTCAATAAATAATGGAGTATCATAGGTTCTGGTGACCCAGCAGTAGATAAAATAAATATGATTCCTGGCCCCACTGAGCTCCCAGTGTTGTGGGGGAGACCGCCAGTGAACGAATAACCTCACAAATAAATACAGAATTACCAAATACGAAAAGTCTCTCCTACGGGATATTAAGAATGAGGGATCTAATTTAAATGAAGGAAATATGGAAGATTCCATCAAGACCCCAATTCTTCACACTTCCCTGTATCCAAGCCCTTTGTCATATGATTGTTGCAGTCCCTCTCACAAAAGGGGTTACTCTACTTCTCACCCTTCATCTCTGGCTTTGGCTCTCTGACTTGATTTGACCAATAGGAGACAAACATTGGGTCCATTTTGAGCCTAAGCCTGAGCAGTCCATGTGTGTTTATACTTGCCCATTGCACTTCTGCCATTGACCCGAGAAGAGCATGCCCAGGCTAGCCTGCTGGCCCCAGAAGGAAGAGAGACACCCAGAGCGACCTGACCCTGCTAATATGTCCCAGGCAATTCCAGTTTAAAGCAGAGCCTTCCACCATCTCACAGGCACATGTGTGAGCCCCGCCTGTATCTGACGACTCAGTGGACCCACAGGTGCATGAACTGCAATTAAAAAATGATTATTTTCTTCAGCCACTGAGTTTTGGCATAGCCTGTTACACAGCAGTAGCTACCTAATGCAGGGCATCAGGGAATTCTTCTCCAAGAAAATGACATTTGGACTGAGGTATTAAGTAGGTATTAGACAAATGCAGAATGAAGGGAAGAGGGTCCTGAAGAATTCAGGTGGGAACAAGCTGGATACCCTCACATGAGTGGAGGAAACCTTATGGTTGGGCGAGGGGAATGGGCTGAAGACAGAGACTGGTCATGCATGGCCAGGTCATGCAGGGCTTATGAGAAACCATATGAGATGGTCTTCCTAGAGAATTTGTTTAAGACTGAATTTTGAAAATTAAATTCAGAGGAGAGCTATTTGTAATCGAGAACATTAAACTCAAAGGATTGTTGTCTTCATTATTATTCCTCTAGAACTGCACTGCCCCAGAGGGTAGCCACTAGTCACATAAGGCTACTCGAGTTTAAATTAATTAAAATAATAGAAAATAAAAAATTCAGTCCCTCAGTTGCACTAGCTTCATTTCAAATGCTCGATAGGCTAGTGGCTACCATATTAACAGCACAAATATAAGACATTTCCATGAAGGGGGAAAGTTCTCTTGGACAGTGTATTCATTTCTTATTACTGTATAACAAATTACCACAAACTTAGTGGCTTAAAATAGGACAAATTTATTATCTCACAGTTTCCATAGGTCAGAAGTCCATGTGCACTTAGCTGGGATCTCTGCTCAGGGTCTCACCAGGCTGAAATCAAGGTGTGGGCTGGGGGTCTCCCCTGAGGTTTGGGGTCTTCTTTCCCACTCACTGGTTGTCAGCAGAATTCATTTTGCTGTATCTGTACGATGGAGGGACTACTTGCAGCTCCTAGAGACCACCTGCGGTCCTTACCATGCCTTTCCCTCTTCTTAGGACATGACAATTGGTTTTTTCCCTTAAGGCCAGCTGGCTCTTAGCTCTTTGGCCCTTCACCTTCTTCTAAAGGGTTTCCTGATTGGGCCAGGCCCACCCAGGATATTTTCCCTTTTGAGTAACTCCAAGTCAATTGATGAGTAACCTAATCAAAGGAGTGGGAGCCCATTATACCCACTGGTCCACCCCCACTCAAGAAGAAGATTTTACAGGTTGTGTCCAGGGGCAAGGGGGGAGACTCTTGAGGGCCATCTTAAATTTCTGTCTACCACCTACAGAAGCAATCTAGAAAGTAGAACAAGGTTAAATACATGAATAGAGAAGACAAATGGTGGGAGCATTTGGACCCATTAGCACAGCCTTAGAGCACAGGTGTAATAGCTATTTAAATAATCTCGGAGGTCTGTAACAACCTTCTTGTAAATTAGCGGCTGGCCGCAGCTGGGATCAGGGTTTAGCGCCCCCCCCCGCCCCGCCCCGCATTTTCACTCAGAGTATCTGTAATACTCTGCCGCATGCACGCAGGGGGGAGTACACACACACCCCCTAAAAGCAAACATGCATAGACTCCCCTTCACCGCTGACACTCCTATATTCTATTCCCTGCGGTTACTAACCTCCCAGAACTTCTGACCTTCTGCGAGTCTTGGTCTGCAGAACCCGATGGCTCCTTCTCAGATGAACTCGTTTGCTGGCTTGACTACAAGCCTGGCTTGGCCCGAGCTCCCTGGCTTCCAGACGCTTGGCCCAGCCGACTAGCAACCACCGTGGAGCTTACCTCCTGGTCTCGCGGACCTGAAAACGGCCAGATACTCTTGGGCACAGTCCCCACTGCTCACAATCCCTGTCTGGCCGCTGCCTGTCCCCCTGGGTGACGTTGGGGGGAGGGGAGGACTTGGAGTATTGATTTTCAGGGAGCGGCGAGGGGGCAGGAAAAAAATGTCCTCCGTTTGCCCTGAATGTAAACTTCAATCACTACTTACAAGGACTCTGTAAGGCTAATTCTTCATTTTTTAAGTGCCAGTGAAAAATTGTTTTTTTTTTAAGGCATATATTTATCATTTGACAGAGTGATATCTATATAATTTTAAATTTCACAAAACTGGTTTTTAAGGGTTGCATTTATTTTAAGAAATTCTATTTCAAAAACTCTACCTGATTCTGCAATGGCCTCGATGGTAGTACTTGCTTTAAAATTTTTTTTTCTTTTTTCCTTACAAGTGAAGAATAAGTGTTTGCATTCTAACTACAATCAGGGCTTCAACAGAGTGGAGATATTTTAGTGCCTTCGGTGGGCATTTATCTTCTTGCCATCAACACAATAGAACAAAAATGTACCCATATTAGCATTAATAATAAAACCAAGTCCATTATGCAGACTTTCTTGTCAGTTAAATTTGTTGCAGGCTCAGTTTTGGATTCAATTTCATACATTTGGAAGTACTTTTGCTGTCAAGCAAATTTTTGTTTTATCATTTTAATTTTGGAGGGTTTTCTTTTCCCCTCTCTCTCTCCTGTGTCTGAATTACCTTTTTAGAGGTTAGAAAATGGTTCTTCCCACTGATATAGGGAGGGCTCGATTTGGCCAATGTAGAGATTTTCCCTGTGATGTGAATAGAGTTAATTTTAACAGAGCCGTTTCGTTTTAACAGACTCGCACAGTGCATGTCTTGCCAAACAGCTTTGTGTATGATCGTCGACTGATGTCAGCACAGTTCTAGAAATAGTATTTGATGGTTAACAGCTGCCCCAGAGCCAGAGGGGGAACACGAGACATTGTGTTTCAGGAGGGTTTACAAAACTAGTGGCTATTGTTTTTATTTATTTATTTATTTTATTCCTTGACGATGGAAGAAGGGTTTCAAATACTGAGTGTACGCTTTTTTAAAAGACATCGATTCCTAAGTAGGTCAAGTGGATCCTGGAACTTTGACACCATATACAATTTAATATTGTGCTCTGAAATTATATTTCATTAATTTAATAGAGGCTTTACTCATTTTGCAATTACAGATATGGTTATCAATTATGGAGCAAAGGTTTTTCTTTAGGTCAAGAATTAGCAAACTTTTTCTTTAAAGAGCCAGATAGTAAATATTTTCGGCTTTCTGGGCCATACAGTCTCTGTTGCAACTGTTGAATTCTGCTGTGACAGGCCTAAAGCAGCCATAGGCAATATGTAAATGAATAGGTGTGGGTGCGTTTCAATAAAACTTTATGTACAAAACAGCAGAGGGCCTAACGTGGCCATGAGCTATAGTGTTCCCACCCTTGCTTTGAATAGGAAGTGGAGATATGCCACATATTTCCATGCAGCGTTCCAGAAAGGCTAAAGGTACCCACACTCTCTTAAAGGCTTATGAATCAAGTTTCTTGTGCACTCCCTGTGGAAACACATGCAGTCCTTTTATGGCCACAGAGGGGTGCTTAATTACATATGTATAAGTGCTCTACAACCACTCTAATAATGGTCTGAGAGTCACTGAGGAACACATACGCTTTTATGAACTGAGAGGATAAAGATCATGATCTCTGGTGTGCAATGAACCTGATTTTTCTTCCCTTTCTTATTTTATTTAAGTTAATATCACTCTTAAAGTTTGAATTATCTTGCAAGAAGGCAGGTTCATTAACTCCGGTTCAACTTGTGCATCATCTTAATGGGACATATTTTGTAATGATGTGAATCACAAAACAGTTCTGTGCTCCAAATGACCTAAATGTTTCATTGAAGTCATTACAAGCAGTGCACACGAGTAAGAAAAAGGATTTTATTATTTAAAGATAACTTACACAGGGGGGAGAAAATTCCTGGGAAGAAAAGTTAAAGCATGGTCTAAAAGGAAAATATCAAAGAATATGCTGCTTGTAAAATGTTATTGCAAAAACCTTTATATGCCTTCCCTGTGCTCACTCTCAACTATGAATGTATTACCATGAAAATGACCAATTTGACAGAATACAAAGATGGTGAGGGGGAATGTAACAATACCTTACACTTTATATTTTTCTGCATTCATGTATCACATTTGTTCTAGAAATGCCATTTTAGCCCTTGGCATCTCAAAGGCAAAGTGATGATCTTGAGCCTGAGAATCTCTGCTTAAATAGTTTCCCATCCAATAACAACTTCCTGAGAAGCGGTTACTCTTTCCAAACATGCCTCTGGTTCTAGGCTACATTTTCTTGTAACAGTAGTGTTTCAAAAACTTTCCTCTATTAATGTCACCAGTCTCTTCGTTGTCTTGTCTTTTCCCGTTTCTCCTATTTGTTGCTTTCTGGAGATGGAAGTGTTATCTACTTACCTAATGGAATTCAGAATGGTTGTAATACTGTAGCCTTGTTTTGAACTTGGTCTGTTACTTGCCTTCAGTATCTGTGTCGCGTAACACCACGGCATTTCACACACCAGATGCTATACTGCTATCTTGGTCTTTAAGGGGTTTTTCTTATAGCAATTTAAGTTGAATAAGTAAATCATCATACTCTAAGTTATTCCATCCATGCACATAATTTATAAAAAACTATGCCTGTTATTGTGTTACTCATTTCCTAATTGGGTTAAAGCTATCTGTAGATCTCTTTGGCTCTAAGTTATCCGAAGGATGCTGTGTTGTCAGCAACCAGTTTTCAATTTACTCTCACACCGTCATGAATAAACATTAATGGTTTCAATATTGATTGCTAGAATATCTCAGTCTGAACTTCATCATCACACTCTTCCAATGGCACGGAAGTGTTTTTATGGGCACTCTTCACTCTCCCAAGCCTTCCATTTCATCCTCTGGAACCCCTGTTAACTGCTAAGCAGATTTCCTAACATATTCCATACTTCACAAAATATTCCCTGCACTTCCTAATTATAGCTGAAACCTGATCTTTCTTAAGGATACGTAGGATCCTCAAGAGAACTTGTTCCTCAAGAGAACTTGTTCATTTTCACAGGACTGATATGTGACAGACAGGGCAGGGAGCTGGAGGTGGATGAAGGCAAGAAGGGCAGGTTTGGTTCCAGACCACTTCAATAAAGCAAATATTGCAATAAAGCAAGTCCAGTGAATTCTTTAGCTTCCCAGTGCATATAAAAGTTATGTTTACACTATCCTGTAGTCTATTAAGTGTGCAATAGCATTATGTCCGAAAAAGCAATGTGCATGCCTTAATTAAAAGTACTTTTTTGTTAAAAAATGCTTACCATCATCTGAGCTTCCAGTGAGTGGTTATCGCTGATCACAAATCACCATAACAAATACAATAACTTAAAAGTGTGAAATATTATAAGAATTACCAAAAATGTGACACAGAAAAATGAAATGAGCACATGCTGTTGGAAAAATGGTGCTGATAGAATTGATTGGTACAGGATTTCCACAAACTTTCAGTTTGTAAAAAAATGCAATATCTGCAAACTGTATATCTCTGCAATAAAGTGAACTGTAATAAAATTAGGTATGCCTATAATTTCTTAGCTTCTCATTGTGGCAGCCAAATCATCATTCCTATAACTCATGTGGACTTCTCTTCCTTTTTGAACCTCGTGCCATCTAATTGTACAGCTTTTTACCATTCCTCAGGTCCGTTGTCTACTGGTACAGGGGCCACCATGTTTGAGGCATTATGTAGAGAAAGGATTCGTGTAATAATCAATATAATTCTTCTTTGGTCCCCATATTCATCAAAGACAGTTCAGTCTCCCTCTCTGTTATAGTCCCAGAGTCATTTCAGGAATCCTCAATTTCCAAGTGGGTAATCTGTCTGAATCCTTACCTCACACTTCATTCACATCTCAATTCCAATGACTTTTATTCCCACATTCATGAGTGTGTGATGTTTATTATCATCTAGAACACCATATCAACCTAAAGAAATAAAAAGTCTTGAAGTTCATTTCCAATCAGTCCCTGATTGTCTTTACTTTGCTCCCTATCAAACCATTTACTTTAGTGTTTCTCTCAATTTTGATATCTACAAACAACTTTATGGCCATGTAGGACACATATAGATATTCAATTGCAGGTAAGTTGTTTTTCAAAAACGTTAATCAAAACTTCTAACAGTGGCTAAGGAGGTATCTTATACCAATGCTGCTTCTGAGAAAAATTAGAAGAGCTAGATAGAATACTAAAAAAAAACCACACACACATACACCTAACATCTGAAGATATCATAGAAATATCAAAGCAGAGATAATTTGTAGGATCAAAATTTGAATAAGAGGAAAACTAAGAGAGGTAAGCCTGGTATTTGAAATGGAGTATGAGAGAATGAGAGAATGATAAGATAAGCAGAGATATTAGTAGTCTCATAGATTCAAGAAGCATTACAAACACCCGAGATATTAGTAGTCTCATAGATTCAAGAAGCATTACAAACACCCGAGAAATATATATGTATAATATACATATATTTGTATATTAATATATATATACATATATATAGTAAAGACACTAAAAACTAAAGACAAAGAGACATTCTTAAAAGCATCCAAAGAAAAATAATGTATTAGCTTCAAAGAGGCAACACTATAAGATTTACAGCTGACTTTTCAACAAAACAATGGAATCCAGAAGACAGTGGAATCATACATTCCAAGTGCTGAAATAAAATGACTGCCAACCTAGAATTCTATGCCCAGCAAAAATATTCCTCAAAAATGAGAATAAAATAAATACATTTCAGGCAAACAAAAACTGATACTATTTTTTTTTAGCAGTGGATCTGATCTAATGCAAATATGAAAGGGAGATTTTTAGGAAGAAGGAATAAGACTCTAAGTGGTATCTGCAAGAAGGAATGAAAGATAAACACATAGATAAATTTAAATATATATTTACTGTATGGAGTAATAATAACAATGTTTCTGAGGCTTGAGATATATATACAATTAATGTACATGGCAAAAACAGCCCAAAATGTGAGGAGTAAATGGAGTTAATGTGTTTTAAGTTTTAAAGCATTATCAGAGAAGAAGCAAAAGCACATTTATATCATACTCTGAATAAATTAAAAATGCACGTTGTAAAATATAGGACAACCACTAAAAAGAATAGTTAAAAATGTATAAATTACAAGCAAAGAGAGCTGGAAAATGTAAACATGTAATAATAAAATGGAATTAATTAAAAAGAAGACAAAAGAGGAGAGAAAATGAAACAAATAACATGTAGGATAAATAGAAAACAGGTGGTAAGATGACAGATTTAAATCTACATCGGTCAGTAATTACATTAAAAGTAAATTGATTAGGGGCACCTGGGTGGCTCAGTTGGTTAAGCATCAGCCTTCAGCTCAAGTCATGATCCCAGAGTCCTAGGATTGAGCCCTGAATCAGACTCCCTGCTTAGCGGGAAGCCTGCTTCTCTCTCTCACTCTGCCTGCTGTTCTGCCTACTTGTGCTCTCTCTCTCTCTCTCTCTTTGTCAAATAAATAAATAAAATCTGTAAAAAAAGTAAATTGATTACATTTCCTAATTAAGAGATAAAAAATTTTATACTAAATTAGAACAACACATTGCTTACACTAGTCACACCTAAAGCATAAGGGAACAGAATGGTTGAAAGTAAAAAGATGGAAAAATATACACCCTGCAAACACAATGAAAAGAAAGCTGCTGTAGCTATATTAATATCAGTCATAGTAGATTTTATTTTTTTACATTAAAATTTTTTTAAAGATTTTACTTATTTATTTGATAGAGAGAGAGAGAAAGCATGAGAGGGCAGAGGGTCAGAGGGAGAACAGACTCCCCACTGAGTGGGGATACCAATGCAGGACTCGATCCTGGGACTCTGGGATCATAACCTGAGCCAAAGGCAGACGCTTAACCAACTGAGCCACCCAGGTGCCCCCCAAAAAATTTTATTTAAATTCAATTCAGTTAACATATAGTGTATTACTAGTTTCAGGGGTAGAATTTAGTGATTCATCAGTTGCATATTATACCCAGTGCTCAGTGCAACAAGTGCCCTCCTTGATGCCCATCACCTAATTCTCCATCCCCCCACCCACCTGCCCTCCAGCAATCCTCAGTTTGTTTCCTATAGTTAAGAGTCTCTTATGGTTTACCTCCCTCTCTGTAGACTTTAAAGCAAAAAGCATTACTGAGAAAAAAGATAGTTAGTTATAGATCTCTATATGACAGAATTAAAATGAGAAACAGACAAATCCATAAGGATAATGGAATATTTTAATATACTCCACTCAGTAACTGAGAGAGCAATAGACAAAAAAAAAAAAAAAAATTGGTAAAACTACAAAGCAATTGAATAGCATGGGTTCAGAAACCTAATGAACATATATAAAATACTTTACCCAACAACTACAGAATATACATTATCAAACACATACAGAGAATTTACCAAAATTGTTTATATGTTAGGTCACAAATTTAAAATAATTAAAATCATACCACATTCTTAGGCTGCCATTAAGTAGACTCGACTTAAATAGAAGTTAATAATTAAAAAACTAGAAACACCTAAAATATTTAGAAATTAAACAGTATAGCTTCTGATTAGTACAGGTTAAAAAGAAAGCACAGTGCAAAAGAGAAAATATTTTGAAATGAATAATAATGAAAACATAACCTATTAGAACTTGTAGGACACGTCTAAAGCAGTGTTTAGAGGGAAATTTTATCCTTAAATGCATAGATTTGAAAAAATAAAAAGACTAGAAATCAATTAGCTAAGCAACTATCTCAAGAAGGTGCTTATTAAGTTAAGTGTCCAACCCTTGATTTCAGTTCAGGTTATGATCTCAGGGTGATGAGATGGAGCCCCACCAACGTGAGATTTAACCCCCCATGGGGCTCCATGCTGGGCTCTGCACTGGACACGCATCCTGCTTAAGATTCTCTTTCTCCCTCTCCTTCTGCCCCTCCCCCCCTCACACGTATGCACTCTTTCTCTCTTAAAAAAAAAGAAGAAGTTAGGGAACCATAGCATAATAAACTCCAAAAAAGGAGAAGGAGGGAAACAATGTAAATAGGAGCAGAAATTAATGAAGTAGAAAACAAGCATACAATAGAACTAACACGGTTTAAAAAAAGAACCAACATGGTTCTTTGAAAAGTCCGAAAGTTTTGATAAAGCCTTAGAAATAATGATCAAGAAAAAAAAAGAGAAGAGGCACAAATGGCAAATACTAGTTATGAAGAGGTAACATCTCTACAGGCCTCACAAACATTAAGGAGATAACAAAAAGACATTATACCAAAAGATTTAAAAACTTAGAATGAAATATACAAATTTGTCAAAAAACAAAACTTACCAAAACTAACACAAGAAAAAATAGAAAATCTGAACAGTCCTATATCTGCTATAGAAATTGAATTTGTTATTTATGTTTCCCACAAAGAAAATTCCAGATGCACCTGGTTTCCATGGTGACATCTACCAAATACTTAAGGAAGTGCTAATGTCATTCTTACTCAACAACTTCCAGGAAACAGAAAAATACTTCCCAAAAATACTTTAAAAAGCCAATGTAACCTTAATACCACAACATAAAAAGTACATTATGAGAAAACAAAATCTGAGGAAAATCTTACTCATAAACATTGAAAGAAAAATACTAAGCAATATACTAATAAACAGACTCCAGTTATATGTAAAAAAGTGATACATATAATGAACAATTTGAGTTATTTAGGAATCAAGAGTATTATAGCATTGGAAAATCAATTAATTTAATTCTTCACATTAACAGAATAAAAGATTAAAGTCATAGGATAGTTTCTTTCTTTTCTTTTTTTGCTGTGGGTGGGGGAGAACTCAAGCGGGGGGAGGGGCAGAGAGAGAGAGATAATCCCAAGCAGACTCTTCGCCAAGCACAAACCGGACATGGGGCTCCATCTCATGACCCTGAGATCATGACTTGCGCTGAAATTAAGAGCCAGATGCTTAACCAACTGAACCACCCCAGCATCACCATAGGATAGTTTCTTTTTTTTTTTTAAGATTTTATTTTTATTTAATTAATTTATTTGACAGAAAGAGAGAAAGAGCACAAGCAGGGGGAGTGGCAGAGAGAGAGGGAGAAGCAAGCTCTCCACTGAGCAGGGAGCCTGATGGCTCCAGGGATCCCAGGACCTGGGATCATGAACTGAGCTGAAGGCAGATGCTTAACCGACTGAGCCACCCAGGCGCCCCAACCCCATAGGATAATTTCAATTGATAAAGCAAATGCATTTCACAAAATTCAATGTCCATTTACAATTCTTGAAATATTTAGCAAACTAGGAATAGAAAGAAACTTCCTTTCTGATGTAGTGTATTTATTAAAAACAATAAACAATCCTACGGCAAGCATATTTAATGATGCCATGCTCAAAATTTTCATTTGAGATAGGGAGTATGATGATCTTGCTTATTATCACCGTTTCCAGTCAACATTATACTGAAAGGCTTAGCTAGTTCAAAAAGACTGGAAAAAGAAATAAAAGGTATAAAGATTGGAAAGGAAGATAAAAATGTGTCATTATTCCCAGAAAACATCATTTTATATGTATAAAATTTAAAAGAATTCTTCCTTGTTAATTACAATTAATAAGTGATTTTAGCAAAATCTCTGGATATAAGTTTAATATTCAAAAATCAATTTATATTTCTACAAAACAGCAATGAGCAATTAGAAATTGATAGTAAAAAAAGGCATCTGACTTCATATGAACACAACTTGACCTCATATGATCAAAATAATTTGAGGTGGGTTTTAGACCTAAATATAAAAACTAAATAATAATAATAATAAAGCTTCTAAAAGACAACATAGAAAAATATCTTCATGACCTTAGGTGAGGAGAGATGTATTTTAAAAGACTGATAAATTGCATCACATAAAAAATTACAATCTAGAGATACCAAAAAAAAAGAGAGAGAGAGAGAGAGAGAGAGAGAGAGATACCAGGAAAAGATCTATGTGAGCAAGTAATAAAATGAGCAAAGATATTTCCAATATATGTAACAGACATAGCACTTGTATCCATTCAGATCAATAGGCAAAACTCAGGCAAAGCAATTAAAAATGAGTAAAGACTTGAAGTAGCAGAGCACAAGAAGACATTCAAATTGTAAATAAGCATGTAAAAATGAGCTCAACCGCATAACCCATTAAGGAAATTAAAATTAAAACCACAGATAGATAAAGGGGATTAAGAATACACTTATCCTCATGAGCACTGAGAAATGTATAGAATTGTTGATTCATTATATTGTATACCTGAAGCTAATATAACACTGTATAATAATTATATATTAATAATAAATTAAAACCACAATAAGGTACTACTATATCAGAATAAATGGATACTGAATTTTGTGAAATGCTTTTGCTCTATCAATTGAAACTATTCTGTGACTTTAATTCTTATTCTATTAATGTAGAAATTACACGATGGTTTTCAAACGCTGAACCAGTCTTGCATTCCTAAATGAATTCAACTTATTCATTATATGTATCACATTTTTACACATCCCTGGAGTCAGATTACGAGTATTTTTGTGTCTATGTTTATTAGTAGTATTATCCTCAAAATGACTTAATTTAAAAAAAAAACCGATTGTACCAAATGTTGGTAATGATTTAATCCAATGGACCCTCTGAGAAAAATACAGATAGAGGGTGTGAATTGGTATAACTACTTAGGAAAACCATTTGGCATCATTTACTAAATTTATTTATTTTGTTTTTTTAAAAGATTTTTCATTTACTCATTTGAAAGAGAGAGAGAGAACAAGAGCAGGGGCAGGGGGAGGGGCAGAGGGAGAAGCAGACTCCCCACTGAGCAAGGAGCCCGATGCGGGACTTGCTCCCAGGACCCTGAGATCATGTCCTGAGTCCAAGGCAGACACTTAACCAACTAAGCCACCAAGGCACCCTGCTAAATTTAAACAAACACAAAACCTGAGACTCAAACACCGAGTCAAAGTCATGCTAGTATCACTGTTATTGTTCACACCCAGTTTCCTTCATTATTACTATTATTTTCATTCTACAAAATTAGAAAAGCATAAATCACCATCGTTCATCTCAAAAGTTACCAAGCATTTTATGGTTTTGTCAAGTAGTTCTGGGCATTTGGGTAAAACACAAAGGAGAAAAGGGCAGGGCTGGCTGGCTCAGTTGGTAGAGCATGCAACCCTTGATCTGGGGTCCTGAGTTTGAGCCCCATGCTGGGAGTAGAGGTTACTTTAAAAAAAAAGAGAGAGAAGGAAGGGAGAGGTTCTCACTAAAGACTCTTCACCTGGCAGAGGCTAAGTTAGTGAGCATGCATAACCAAAAGCCAGAGGTTGGATTTTTCAACTTGGCAGAGAACATGAACAGATCCGTAATCCACTCATTAGTTTTATTTGTTCTCTGGAAAATATTTGCTCATGTTTCAACATTCAGATGCGACTTTTAAATACATCCAATAATACATCTTTTTCTTCTGTCTTCAACAGAATTTTTGAAAATCAAGTGCAAAACTGAGAAATCATCAAACACTTTGTGATGAAATCCTTTAGAGTTGAGTTTGGGTTCCTAGGAAAACTTAATATCCGATCCTTCACTTTAAGAGCTGTGGTTGTTGGAGTGTGGAGTTTCCTCAAAAAATGAAAAGTAGAAGTACCATACCATCTAGTAATTCCACTTCTGGGTATTTACCAGAAGAAAATGAACACACTAATTTGAAAAAATATATGCACCCATATGTTTATTGCAGCATCATTTTCAATAGCATTCTAAGTGTCCACCAGTAGATGAATGGATAAAGAAGATGTGGTATATATACGATGGAATATTACCCAGTCATAAAAAGAATGAGATCTTGCCATTTGCAACAACATGGATGGAGTAGAGGGTACTATGTTAAGTGAGATAAGTCAGACAATGGAAGACAAATGCCATATGATTTCCCTTATATGTGGAATCTAAAAAGCAAGACAAATGAACAGACAGACAAAATAGGAACAGACTCATAAATACATAGAGAAATTGATTGATAGCCAGAGGGGAATTGGAGTGAGGTAGGGGGCTGGGTGAAACAAGTGAAGGGGGATGAAGAGGTACAGACTTCCAGTTATAAAATAAATAAGTCACAAGAATGAAAAGGACAGCATTGGGAATACAGTCCATAATATATTAATAACTTTGTGTGATGATGGATGCTAACTACACTTATCCTGATACGCATTCCATAATGCATGTCATTGTTGAATCACTATGTTGTACACCTGAAAGTAATGTAATATTGTGTGTCAACTCTACTCCAATTAAAAAAACAAAAACAAAAACTGTGGTGCTGGGTCCTGAAATGATGAGGGAGGAAAACCAGTTAAGCAAGTCACTTGGTAACAAAAATGTCTTCACTGGCACTATTAGAGTCATGAAGAAATAATTTCATCTCATCCCTCATTTTAAAATGTTATGGGCGCTTCCCCCATGCCCCCGATGGCCAACATACTCTAGTGTGGAAAAGCAGAACCTTTACTCACTGTCTATTTTTCTTGTAGCCTGACAATAAAGAAGTCTATACTCAGTGCACTCAAGTGAATCATATTCATAATTTTCACTATGTTCTTCAACGCTTCTACAGTTGGGCTCCCCTCTTCCTTTGAGGCAGAAGTTGGCATGCAGGAGACCGATTTGGGGAGTGCTCTTGAGATGAACACCTGTGGGTGATGGGAAGGATAGAAGGTTGGGATGAGGCAAAGTTGGGCTACAGTGTAGCCACTACTACTAGGTGTCAGTCAACTCTGCTAGGAGCTCTGGAGCTGGAATGGCCCTTCAGAGTCGTTCTGATTTGGGGCATTGGAGTTGGGCCTCTGTACCCTGATGACCAGCCATTGGTTGTGGACTGCCCTGGAAAAGGAGCATGACTTTGGAGGAGATAGTTCCCTTCAGCCTCTGCTGTTCAATCCGGGCAATGTGGCACGACACCTGCAGCCAATACCGAATCAATTCGGGAGGCATGTTGTGGACCATCCGTTATGCTCTATGGAGACACAAGGCTTGGGTTGGCTTTCAGAGGCAGCATCTTTTACTTGAATAGTTCAACTCTTTCTTTGCTCTGCTTATAGGAGCTGATCTTTGAATCTCAAGGCCAAAATACTTAGCCCAGTTGAATTCATGGCTTATGGAGTATGTCCCAGTATAAGGCAAGTGTGTATATAAGGTAATAGTCCATGAGAAATTATAAAACAAAAGCCTTTTGGCAATTTGAATGTAATATAAACCTTTAGGAAATGTAGGTGAAATGGTTGTCTACTTATAATATGTACTTTCATTATGTATATTTAAAATCTCATGTTATAAACTCTCATGTAACAATTTTATCTAGAGTCTTCATATACTTTACCATTTCTGTCATCATGGGAGTCACTTTTTGAGTTTTCTAGAGTTTCCCAGAACACATCACTTATGTTTCCATCTAAATTGTTTAAGATACAGCAATTTTGGAATCTCTGTGTAATAATGACCTTGGAAATTGTATCCTAAGCTACAAGTAGCCATTTACTACTTGTGTACTCCACAAAGTAATCCTTTAATTAATTGCTTCTTAAAGTTGTTTGTCTTTTTTTCTCTTTTTTTTGAGATATAACTGACATATAAAACTGTGTATGTTTAAGGTATACAATGTGTCAATTTGATACATCTATACATTGCAGTATGATTACCACTGTGGCATTAGCTAACACCTCTATCATGTCACATAATTATCATTTCCTTTTTATGGTGAGAACAATTAAGATCTAGTCCCTTAGCAACTTTGAAGCTTATAATACAATATTGTTGACTATAATCACTCTGCTATACATTAGATCTCCAGAACTTATTTATCTACTAGTTGCAAGTTTGTATCCTTAAGCAACATCTCCCTAATTCTCCCACCTCTCGGCCCCTAGTGACCACCATTCTCCTCTGTTTTTATGAGTTTGGCTTTTAAAAATTCCACATGTAAGTGATGTCATACAGTATTTATCCATATCTGACTTACTGTACTTCTTAAAGTGGATTTTAAAAGGCTTATTCTCAACAATTTCCCACAATGTAGTTGGGAGGTCATCTTACTATTCATAATTACTTGATCTGTGTTAAAGTGTTCTTTTTCTTTTTCACTGATGCCATAACTTAAACACTAGTAGGATATAAAACCAGCAACATTTTCTCCCAATGGCATTTATGATTCAAAATGAAGCAACTCAGAGGGCTCCCTGTAACAAGAGTGACTTGGAAAAGATTCTAACTGAAGGCAACAACTTCTTCTCTGAGGTAATGTTTGGGGAGGGGGGAGACCTTGCATTATATCCGGGTCTCTGCAGCAACCAGGAACAGAATGGAAAAACCTTCCCTCTGCCTGTTTCCCAAGATAAACAGATGGAGAGCTGCACTAACTTCCCAGTCTCCAAGCTTACATTTATCTTTATCTCATCTTCTCTCCAGTGTCAGATGAAACTTACTAAAGGTAAGAAAAAGAAAAGACAGACTCATCATTCAAAGCTGCACACTTGTAGCCAAGAGAGATCCAAGTCACACTATTACAGAGAAGCTGGGAACCTGGTAAAACCAAATAAAGCAAATGACAAATTGCTGAGGCGGGGGGGGGGAATAAAGAACAAGCCAGTGGCAACACTACTTTATCAGAGAGATCAATGATGTGACAATATCAGTGGCCTTCCTTTATCAGAGAAACCAGTGATGTGGCTCTCAGCCTGGGTGAGTCGAGGTGACCCTGCTTGGCTTGAAAGCCCACGATGGAGCCCGAAGCCCTTCCCACATCTACCCACCCACGGAAGGTCCCCGTGCCCCCAACACCGACACCAACACCAACACCAACACCAACACCAACACCACCCCTGGTTGCTAAATCCAACATTTGGGTATCATTCCTGCTTCACCCTACAAAAGGTGAAAAATCTCTGGAATGCCCCTCCCTCAGATTCATTAACCCAGCATCTACAAAGCTTTCTTCTTCTCTCCAAGCTCTGCCCTTCCATCTTTTTCCAGAAACCCTCTTCTCATGATCTACCAGGAAATGTTCCTGTTCCCTCGAGTCCGGCTGCCTGCCCTCTGCCTAAGCAAATTCACATACCCCTGTGAACGCAGGCACACGGTTTGCTTTAAACCCCAAATTAGCCATATTCTGGCTAGGGAATCTTGGAAATGGGTGTGATAAAAGGACTGATCTCACAGGACTGTTTCATGGTTAACTGAGATCATACACCTAACACACTTAGTACAGTGGCTGGCACATGGTATAACACACGAACTGTCAGCTGCTCTTCTTAGCGTGTCTATTTCCAGCCTATTTCTCAATTCGGAGTGATCTTGTATATTATCATTTAGATTTCCCATAAACACTGCAAACTGAACTGGCCCCATTTAAAACTTACCATCCCGCTTGTCCGCCCCATACATGCATACATCTAAATATGTTCTTCCTTTAGTGACGTCCTCTAATGTCAGATAGCATCCCTGAAATGGAGAAGTCATTTTCAATACTCAATTTTGCCAAGTTACTTTGTTCTCTTGTTTAATGCCATCACTATCCATACATGTGTTCAAGCCAGAGACCATAGTATGATTCTCGACCCCTCTTTCTCCCTTTGCCCCCAGCATCCTCACCTGCCTCAAAATTAAGAATTAAGGTAACTGGACACCTGGGTGGCTCTGTCGGTTAAGTGTCTGCCTTCAGCTCAGGTCATGACCCCAGGGTCCTGGGATCCAGCCTGGCATCGGGCTCCCTGCACAGAGGGGAGCCTGCTTCTCCCTCTCCTTCTGCCGCTCCCCCGCTTGTGCTCGCTTGCTCTCCTTCTGTCAAATAACTAAATAAAATCTTTAAAAAAAAGAGAGAGAGAATTAAGGTAGCAGGAGAAGAGCCATTCCAGACAGAAAGGACAGCTTGCACAGGTGCTAAATGGGTGAATGGATGTCCCATGTTTATCTGGCTTTCAAAACTGCTGCTAATACACTATTTCAAGAATATGTGTGGCAGAATTACAAGCCAATCAAAAATAATACCTAATGTTTTGTGTTTGTATGTTGTCATTTTCAGGGTGCTTAAATACATTGTCTTATTTGATTTGCACAACAACCCTGTGAGTTGGGCAAGGAAGCTATTACTTTTCCTATTTTAAAGATGAAGTTGAGCCCCAAAGGGACCTCAAAGACCTGCTGGGGGTGCCTGCTCCAGGGTCTGTGAATGGAGCTGCAGCTCTAGTGATCCGTGGACCCGTGTTCTTTCCCCTGTGCCACTAGCTCACCTGACACTGATCAGGGCATCAAAGCTCACATGCAAACCCCTGCCTGCAAAACAAGGTCTCGCATTGACTCTATTGGTCAGCGTTCTCCAGAGACACAGAATATGTTTATGTATTGTGACTAATGCTAGTATGTATAGATAGAGTTAGAGAGAGGAACAGAGAGAGAGAGAGAGAGAGAGAGAGAGAGAGAGCAAGACAGGGAGAGAGAGATTTTAAGGACTTGGCTTATGTGATTACGGAAGTGTGGTAAATCCAAATCTGCAGGATAAGGCCAGCAGGCTCAAGATCCAGGGAACAGTCTAGGTTGCAGCTCAAGTTTGAAGGCAGTCTACTGGCAGAATTCCTTCTTGCTCAGGGGAGGCCAGTCTTTGTTCTATTAGGACCTTCAACTGATTGGATGAGACCCATCCACATTATGGAAGGTGATCTGTTTAATTCAAAGTCCACTATTTAAATGTTAATCTCTCCAAAAAAACACCTTCACAGAAACACCCAGAATAGTGTTTGGCCAAGTAAGTGGGCATTGTGGCACAGCCAAGTTGACCCATAAAATTAACCATCACACTGTCTTAGCATGGACCCCCCCCCCCCCCACCCCAAAGCAGAAGTTGAGACGAAGATTCTGGGACAAGTGGTTTACTTGGCAGAGCGGGTGTGTGCAGGGCCGTGGGGAGGAGGCACAGGGAAGGGAAGGAAGCCAATGAAAGGTGCATTACCAAGCTGTGGAACTCTGGAGGCCTCTAGGTTGCCGCCAGTCATTGAAGAAGGGGAGCCATGGAGGAGAAGGGAGGGCATGAATTCTTCCTGTGTTTCCAGCCTGCCTCCTGAGGAAGAGTGGGTTCTGTTGGGCAAAGAAAGCCTTTGGACAAGGGAGTATAGTGCCTGGGGATGGGGATGGGCCTAGAAGATATGGCTGGACACCAACAGTGTCCACTGCACTCAGTGACCTCTTCATGGGGAGGGACTTCAACATCTCCCTAGTGTCAAGGCCTCTCCCCACCTCCCATACTCTCATGTTCAGTAGGACCCTTGGGAGGTGAAGGCTCATTTTCAATATGTAATTTTGTGAAATAAGCCACGTGGGAACAAAGATGGCAGCAACAGCTCAACCAACTGTTAGGTGGTGTGTACCTTCAGAAACATGGTTAGGGTTCCAGTCAATAATCAGATGCAGTTGCAGGGTCAACAGTCTGCTGGGTGAGGCCTACAGAATCTCAACTGGACCCAAAGGAAGAAACAATCAAAAAAGCCCAAAGACGGGTTCCTCAAAAAGTTCCATGTAGAATCACCATGCGACCCAGGAACTGCACTTTCTGGGTATCTACCTGAAAGAATTGGCAAGTGGGACTCAAACAGATACTTGTACACCAATGTTCAAATGTTCACTGCAGCGTCATTCACAATAGTCACAAGGTGGAAACAGCCCAAGGGTCCATCAACAGATGAATGGATAAACAAAATGTGGGTCATCCACACCATGGAATAGTATTCAACCATAATAGGGAAGGAAGTACTGATGCCTGCTCTAATATGGATGAACATCAACAACATTAGTTTATGTGAAAGAAGCCAGACACAAAAGTCACAAATTGTATGATTTCATTTATTTGAAAAATCCAGAAGAGGTAAATGACTAGTGGGACTGGGAGGAAGTGGGGGATGGAAAGTAGCTGCTTGATGGGTCCAGGGTTTTATTCTGGAGTGATGGAAATGATCTGGAACCTCAGATCAAAGTGGTGCCCACACAACACTGTGAATGTATTAATGCCGCTGAGTTGTTCAGTTTTAAATGGTTAATTTTATGTTATGTGAAAAAAAATTCAGTGTTTTTTTTTTTTAAGCAAAGAAAAACAGAGCTCGAAGGCAGAGGCAGCCCCAGATCACGAAGTCAAGCCAGTTCACCGTGCAAACCCAAGGCAGGAAATGGGTCTGAACGTGAACCCCATGTGACCCCTCTCCCTGGTCGGCCTCTTCTTGGGATGACTCCCTAAAAGTAACAAACAAACCAAATCCCTTTTCAAAACATCTTCACTTTTACATCATTTTTTTTCTTTAAACTTTTTTTATACAAGGAAAGTGTGCTCAGTGAAGGAAGTATCAATACAGAGTTGATAAAATGGTATCAACAGTTTATCAATGGTAAAAATGCACTCATCTCTCACTTTTGGTCCCTGAATTAAACTAACAGGGAAATGACTTCAATAGTTATGATACATAATCTCAACTTCCCTTTTGGCTTCCATTTTTCAATTTATTTCTTAGGCATGCTACCTAGAAGTTTAACCTTTGTTTCTCTCCCACAGGCTTATCTCCACAAGTTCCCTCTAACTGTCCTCCCTAGGCCTCTATTTCCTCTCCCATCCCCAGGACATTTGCACATACTGTCTCTGCTCCACCCACCCCATGCCCACCTTGTCAGAGCATATGGATCCTTTGGACCCAAGGGGAAGTTTTCCTTGATGACACCCTATCCCCTGACCCAGTCAGATCCCCTATACACCTAGGTAGTCCTGGTTTTGTTTTTCTCCAGAGCACTTTTGCAGTTTGAACTTTACATTTATATGAATGATTGTTTGATCAATGTCTGACACCTCAACTACAAATAAAAGTTCCAGAAGGGCAACAATCATGTTTCTTTTATTTTATTTTTAAAACTTTTTTATTTGTTATTTTTATTTATTTATCTATTTTTAATTTTTTTAAAGATTTTATTTATTTATTTGAGAGAGAGATGGAGAGAGAGAGAGCACATGAGAGGGGATAGGGTCAGAGGGAGAAGCAGACTCCCTGCCGAGCAGGGAGCCCGATGCGGGACTCGATCCCGGGACTCCAGGATCATGACCTGAGCCAAAGGCAGTCACTTAACCAACTGAGCCACCCAGATGCCCCTTATTTATCTATTTTTAAAAGATTTTATTTATTTATTTGAGGGAGAGAGAGTGAAAGAGAGCATGAGCTGTGGGGAGGGGCAAGGGGACAGGGAGAAGCAGTCCCCTGGCTGAACGGGGAGCCTGACGTGCAGGCTCAATCTCAGGACCCTGGGATCATGACATGAACTGAAGGCAGATGCTTAACTGACTGAGCCACCCAGGCGCCCCTTATTTATTTACTTTTTAAGTAGGCTCCATGCCTTGCATGGAGCCCACCGCAGGGCTTGAACTCATGACCCTGAGATCAAGATCTGAGCTGAGATTGGGAGTCAGATGCTTTACTGACTGAGCTACCAAGGCGCCCCTAATTATGTTTATTTTAGTTCACCATATTCCCAGAACCCATCACCACATACTAAAAGTATGCCTTGTCAGCTGAAGCTTCAAAACAGATCCAGAATCTAACCATTTCTCATGACCTTGCCAGCTATCAGCCAGTATCTCACCAGAGCTGGGACAATCTCCTCCCACATGGTCTTGTGGTCCCCACCCTTTGCCACAACAGCCTCTTCTTCACTCAGCAGCCAGAGAGATCTTTGGAAAAGATAAATTTGATCTTGTCACTTTTCTGTGGAAGATCCTCCAGTGCCTTGCCATCCTTCTAAGAATAAAATCCAAAATCTTACCTTGGGCCTATAGCTTTCTCCTTGATCTTGGCCCTAGCTATCCTTGGGTTACATTCCCAATTTTGTTAATCTGGATTATAAACCAACCCATGAATCTATCCCCACCTACCTCACCAATCAACACCATTCCTCACTCTAGCTTCTTCCCTTTCAGGAGTCCCTGCACATGGAATTGGGAACATTCAAGGAAGCCTTAATAAAGGGACTGTACAAAGGGATGGGTGGGGGTATAGGGAAACTCGGGGAGAACACAGTGCCTGAGGGCTGTTACCACCTCAAGGAGCGAGCAGTTCCAGGCTGCTAGAGGAGAGGGTTAGGTTAAGAAGTGTTCTGGAACACCACCAGTAAGCCAGAGAGCACCCCACAAGGACCTGAACTCAGTCACCTTCCTCCATCCAAGTCTCCTCCTGGGGCTCCCCATTGGCCGAATCCAACTGGCAGCCAGAGAGCTCACTGCTGCTCACTAATGTGGCCTCTGCAGGTGAGTCTCCTGTCAGAGGGTTGGGGGCAAAAGGTGGAAAGTAGAGAAGCAAATGAAACGAATCTGGCACCATTAACCAAAAGAAGCTGTAGATATCTCTCAAGAGATCTTGGCATACGAACGTCCTTCTATCTGGATCACCTTTCTCTTTCCTGCCCTCTCCCCAACACTCCCTCCAACCCTGATGGCCCTTCACTGGGCTAGGTGTCCCTGCTATGTGCCAACAACACCCTGAACCTCCCCTTATCACACTGCACAGTAATTACATTAATTATCTTGTTTCTCTCTCTGCGCGGTAATGGCCATGAGGACAAGTGCCCCGTACGTTGAGTCCACCATTATTTAGCCAGCCTTATGTCTGTAGTCAGCACACAGGCAACTCAATTTGTTTGTTGAACTAAATAAACCAGAATTGTTATTTCATTTTTTTTTTTAAGATTTTATTTATTTGACAGAGACACAGCGAAGAGAGGGAACACAAGCAGGGGGAGTGGGAGAGGGAGAAGCAGGCTTCCCGCAGAGCGGGGAGCCCGACACGGGGCTCAATCCCAGGACCCTGGGATCATGACCTGAGCCGAAGGCAGACGCTTAACGACTGAGCCACCCAGGCGCCCCTCTTATTTCATGTTTTAATCTCTATTTTAGCCATAGTTATAATACTCTCTGACACCAGTATTCTTACCATATGTTTGAGCAAAGAATAGACCGAAGTACTAGCTTATACACTTTCAAGCTACAGAGATACCACAGTGTTTAGTAAATGACAGTATCAGCATTTTAAGTAACCGATGCGGAATTTTTATCTTTACATATATATGTACACTTATCTACCATGTACACTGAGAGTAAGACACCCTCCTAAACTACTGTTTTCTTATCTGGGATAAAATGGAGTTTGGTCAGAAGATTTCCACGGCATTCCCAGGTTCTAAGTGAAGGGCTGCCTCATCTGAAACTCAGCATCCAGAGCTTACTGCATTCCCAGCCCCCAGCCCAGAGCTTGGCTCAGAGGAAGAAGTCAAGGACACAGCACTACTGCTGTGTCTATGTTCAAACCCAGGTCTGCCACGTGCTGGCTGGGCTGTTCAATCACCTCAGCCCCTCAGAGCCTCAGTCCCCTCCTTTGAAAAGTGGGGAGAACGATGGGGGTAATGCTTGCAAAGAGCTCAGCACAGACCCCGACTCACGGAAACTCACGGAATGTGGGTGAATGGGTAAGCCAGTGCATCTGGGATTCTAGACAAATCGCCTACATTAATAGCAAACTGTGCCTTATTTCTTCAGTATCACGTTCTGTAAAACACTGAGTGATGAACATAACTTTCTACTCTCTAGTTCAAAAGTAGATATAAATTAGATCCTTGCATTTGTGGTAAAACATTGAACATTACTAAAAATGTATGTTTCAGTAATTATATAGATATTGCAAATACTTCATCATACAGGGCAGATGCTACATTTGTTTATCTTATTTTTTACATATAACTATAAACATAAACTTATTATTACACATTTAAATGAACAACAGGACGGACATTTCCGGAAAGTTTTTTGTGGACAAGAATTTTCTGTTTCTAATAAAAACAGCTACCCGATTATCATATTGCTACCTAATTATTCCCAAACAAAATAGAGTCTGAACTTGTATTGGGTCAAATCAGAGCTCAGGAGTTCCATTATCTTATAAACTGAGTTCCTGACTATCTCGTTACATAAGAGAGGGTACAACAACAAATGTAATTATCAAATGTGACTTTTTCTGCCAATTTTTTCCCTTAACTGTTTATGCTTTTGGCTTTGCCCATCTGGTTTTCATTTGAGAAGAGAAATCACTAACCCCACAAACCATCCACTGATACATAATCCTAGAAAAGACTGGTATTACTTTAGCAGCATGATTTGTTTCTCTTTCCTTCTGTGGAAATAAATGTGCAGCTTCATAGTGGATTAAAAAAGACAATTGAGAAATTTCCTATTATAAACATGTATGGTATCCCAATTTCCTAGTATAATAACAGGCAGACTAACATAATTAATTATATTTTAAATGCAATTTGTTGACAACGGTTCATCTGGTTGAAATTATTGAAGCCACATCAACTCTAAAGAAAGTCCTGCTTTCTGACTTGTGATTTTTTTTTAATAAAAATAATTCTATAGTCTCTCCCGTGCCCAGCAATCTCTTAAAGATTTCACTTGATATTTAAAGCATCATTGCTGCAAACCCCCATAGAGACAAGCAGGCAAATATAAGTGATTTATATGCAGATTTCAACCTGTTTACTGAGCTTAATAGTGAGAGACAAAATATTATATGCAAAATGCATTCATTTGAATTTTTGATCAGATCTTTCTGCTGCTTGATGGAATGAGAAAGTTATATTGGTGTAGGAGCAAATATATTTCAGAATAGAAGTCTCAAACCACCTTTTACCTCTAATGAGAGGCCTGGACAATGGTATAGCTGGATGATCCACTAGTTTCACTCATCTTGATTGACAAGTGTCACTGCAATATGAATCAATCCTGAAATTTCCACGGCGAGCACTGAAATGGCTGAAATTATAACTTGGCTTGCAAACCAACAACGCTGTGGGACCCACAGAGATCACCTGCGGCACACAAGATGATTTTAGGAGGTACACATGCCATGGTTAAATTTACACCTACGTTTGTGTATCAATGTGTATCAGAAAAAAAAAATAACTAGTGAATCGAGGCTATGATTTTATAGATGTTACTACTTAGGAAAAGGCTCGGTAGTTAAGTAAATAGAGAGGAGTTGTTTTAAGAAAAATACAGAGAAAATAATAGTGCAGGTGACATACAGAAATGACAAAAATAGTGATAGTCGTATATGAGAATGACTAAAATCTGGGAAACACTGAGCTAGTCCAGCCCCTAGTTTTATAGTTGAGGAAGATGAGGCCCTGCATAGTTTCAAAGGGTTTGCCCCAGATCCTACGGCTTGTCATAGGTAGTTCAGACTATAACTTAGGGTCCCATTTAAGACGGACTATGTTGCCTTTATACCATTTATTTCAGCCATGCAAAGGACACTCATTTTTTTTTTTCCTGGAAGAATGGGTCAATGAGAAATTCAGATAAATTCTCAAACTCTTTTTGTATTTGATATTCTTTTTCTTTCTATTGAACAATGGGTAGTACAGTTGTCACCTGACCAGAAGGAAAAGGTGCTAATGAAAGCTGATCTCACTTGCAGCACATTTTTTTAAAATTATTATTGAATACATTTGACATGTAACATTGTGGAAGTTTAAGGTCTACAGCATGTTATGTCGATCCATTTATATATTATTATATGATTGCCCATGCAGTGATATTTATCACAGTACGTAATTATAGTACAATGTTATTTTCTATATTTATTATACTGTGCATGAGATCTCTGTGGCTTATATACTACGATTACAAGTTTGTTGTCTTAAACACCGTTGCTCTGACCCCTGCCCACCCCCTGGTAACCACCATCTTGCACTCTGTTTTATTTTCTTTTAATTTTTTTTTTTTTTAGATTTTATTTACTTGTTTATTTGACAGAGAGAGAGAGAGCAGAAGCAGGGAGAACAGCAGAGGGAGAGGGAGAAGCAAACTCTGCCGAGCAGGAAGCCCGACTTGGGGCTCGATCCCAGGACCCTGGGATCATGACCTGAGCTGAAGGCAGATGCTTAACAGACTGAGCCACCCAGGTGCCCCTTGCTCTCTCTTTTTTTATGGGCTTAACTTTTTTAGATTCTGCATATGAATGATGGCATACAGTCCTCATCTTTCTGTCTGACTTATCTCGCATATCACTTTCAGCCACATTTCAACAGATCTAATCATGATTAGATCTGTATTGTTATGAGAATGGATGTGGAATAGATGATACATTGATGATCTTCTCTACGTATTCTGTTAAGCTGTGAGCCTCCTTACTAAATTCAACTATGCTTAAAATCTCACTTTTACCCAACACATGGAAGCCTTGGGACACTTTTTGCTTTGCATGGGGAGGATATTCTGTGATAGACATGCTGGAGGTTCTGGAAAATGCAGGAATTCCAGAAACACTTCCCTGCGCTCCCGTGACGGGGTGGACCATCTCCTACTAGCTACTAGTGAGCATCTCTCCCCACCTCGGTGATCAGATGTGTCACGCTGGTGGCTTGCGATCGCTGTCTGGAGCGGAGGTCTTTACACCACACGAGCTGGCAAACGCTACAATCGGGGCTTCCTCCTCCAGCAGGAATGAGACACAAATTCATTCCAGCTGAGAAGGTTCGAGAGGCAGTGAGGGAGAGGCGGGATGCACAGGTGCTTTTGGGGGGGGAGGGGGAAGAGCATCTGACTGGGTTTTCTTCGCTTTCAGGGAACCATAGTGTAATTGGAGCCCTGAGGAAAAACAGGTCCAAATAGTCAGAAGCGGGCTTTCTTGTTCTTCTGCTGACTAGAAAGACACTGCCTAAGGCTCTTTGGAGTGTAAAGATGACAGGTGATGCCTTCTGCAGAAAGACACATTTCTAGATAAAAATCCTCATGAACGGACTAGATATGTGCTGTCCAACAGAACTTTCTGCAGACACGAGCCACATCTATGCTGCCCAAGAAGGTAGCCACGTGCCACAAGCCACTGTTTTACATTTGAAATGTGGCACGTCTGAGTTGAGATGCGCTGTAAGGGTAAAAAATGCACACTGGATTTCCAGGACATGGCATAAAAAAAAGAACGTAAAGTATCACATTAAAATGTTTGTATTGATTACATGTTGAGATGATCATTTTTTTGGCTATAGTATTAAACATCATATATATTATTAAAATTAATTTCACCTCTTTCTTTTTACTGTTTTTGTTTCTTTTTAAAGATTTTATTTATTTATTTATTTGAGAGACAGCACGCAGGAGCATGGGGAGAGAGGCAGAGCGAGACGGAGAAGCCGACTCCCCGCCGAGCAGGGAGCCCGATGCGGGGCTCCATCCCAGGACCCTGGGATCATGACCCGAGCCGAAGGCAGACGCCTAACCGACTGAGCCACCCAGGCGCCCCTCTTTTTACTGTTTTTAATGTGGCTACTACAAAATTTTTAATTACCTCTGTGGCACACAAATTTTTGGAAAAACTTTTTATTTGAGTGTAGTTGACACATAATGTTAACATGAGTTTCCAGGGTACAACACAGTGATTCGACAAGTTTATACATGACGCTATGCTCACCACAAGTGCAACCGCCATCTGTCACCGTACGACACTATCATACTGCCATTGGCTATGTTCCCTATGCTGTGCCTCTCACTCCAGGATGGCACACACATTTTTATCGGACATCTCTGGGCTGGATCATGAAGTTCTGAATCCATCCTGGAGAGGGAGAAGAGTCTAGAGGATCAACAGGGAGGGGTAATGAATTACAAACAGCTAAATTTTGCATACCTCGTGAGACAAATTTTGTAATGCAACCTCCTCTTCCAAACTGAGTGTTAAAATGTTAGAAATGCCAGGGGATCGCCAAGCACGTTGCATAGATGGAGAGAGTGACGCACTCGAATATTTGAAACCATGAGCAGTAAATCCGAATGTCAAGGATAATTTGTATTTCCCCTAAACCTTCTTCCTTCAGTGGATAGGATTATGACACTGTTTGAGAAGGTTGTGTGGAATTCTACGAGAAATTAGGGTCACATTTTCAGTCCTGCTTCCCATATATACGTCCTGTTTTTGCCCCAACAGAGAAAGAACATTATTGTGCTTGAGAATTTATGTCAGATCATTACCTACCTTGAAATCTGGCACCTCTTTTTTCCGATGGGGAACCATAAGGCATAGACTAAGGTGTAAGCACCCCCAGTAAATCAGGAGGATGGCTGAGGCCAGATAGGACTCATAGTTCACTATTTTAATTTCAGGACTTCCATTTCCCCAAAGGTTTGAGAAACACAACGCATTAATTCAAATACACTCGATGTTGAAGATGTTATTTTTGTGTCATTTTTTCAGAAATAGGCTTAGCTTCTGAATCAGAGCACCTCGCTGGGGGTAAGTGCTGCAGCCAGTGGAAAACAGAGTTTAATTTCAGTGTTTAACAAAAAAAAAGAAAGAAAGAAAGAAAGAAAAGGAGGGATAGGGAGGAGAAATTTATTTTTTCTGCTGTGTAGAAATCCAAACCTTTAAGCCTTCGGCCATAAAGAATGCCCACTTTAATGAGACAAAGATCATGTTCTAATTAGGAAACTCAGGTCAAGTATAAGTTAAATAAGTTCCCACCATCCGTGTCACCTGCAAAAGTACGAAGGAGACACACTCTGGAGCCCTGAGCACTAGCGTGGCTGGATCCTAAATCCTTACTTTCTAAGCATGCTCCTTCTGGGCCTTTAACATTCACCACAGAGAGTGGGAACTGTAAAAATAGACGATATGTTTCTGAAGAAGTGAAAGACTTATTGCATAATGGCGGTAAACTGTGTCTAGTAGAACGGAACGACTGTGCATGCAAACACAGGCTCAAAAAATAGCTACCATCCTAGACAAATGTATTTTCTAAAAGATTCAGCCTCAAGAAAAATGTGTGCCTACATTAGGAGAGTGAAAACCTTGGGACCTGATCTTGTGGGACATGGAGTGATGTCCGCTAGTCTAAACATCTGGTCAACCAATCTGGCTAGTCTGCATTGACCTCTCCCCAGCCATAGGTCTCAGGTTCTCCCTCACCTCTTTACTTCTTTTTCTCTTTGAAAGACCTCTACATAAGTGGAAAGGAAATAATTTGTAAACAGAAAGTATTGATTTTTGCAGAAGCCCTCTGAAGCAGAGATCTACTGCTTCCTTCCTACCTTTTCATCACCAGGAACAAGAGGAATGAGGAGCACATTCAGACACAGACTCAGCTGTCAGATAGAAGAAGCATCACCTCTGCTTGGGCCCTCTCCTTTCCCTCGGTGCCCTCCTGAGGTTTCACACGGACTCTATGGATCTCTGTCCAGCCTGCTTTCCCTTGATGACTACTCATCTGTTGGTTCAGTCATTCACATAACAAATATTTATTAAGCAACTAGTATGTGCAAAGCCTGGGCTAGATGCTGGGCAGGAGATGGTGGGGAGGGAGAGAGAGAGAGAGAGAGATGCAGAGACAAAGAAGATACACTAGCTTTCTTAAAGGAATTTAAAATTTAGGGGAGATAGATATGAAGATTGGAATAAAACAGCAAGCATATCAAATGCTGTGCTTGTGTGGCAGGAAACCAGGCAACGTCTCAGAGTGCCTGCAAGTGCCATCTGCAGAAGACTATATGCCCAGTGAACCAAGAGGCATTTGGGGAAGAAGTCACTCTAAGAGGAGCTAGCACGGCGATGTATAACATGGCTGCAAATTCAGGGCTTCCAGATCAGAGAAGAAGAGACAGGCTCAGTGCAACATGGCATTTAGTCACATCCTGAGTCTTAAGAGGTGAGGCCCAGGTGGACACAATCTTTCCATCAGTCGCATGTCCATGGGATATCCAGTGCTCAAGGTCACATTGGTTCCTTGCTGGTGCAACCATTTTGTCTGCCACTTGGGTTGTGGTTGGAACTCCTATGGACATGGCACAGACCCATGGTTTTGAGCAATTGGACAGTCCAGCCAGAGCTGGATCAAAGAAGACATATGAGGGGACCATGTGTGTCTGCCATTGTGATCCTCAGTGGTGTCCTGGCAGCCTCAGGAGATAGAAGGTCCTTTGAAAGACTTCTCTCTGGCAAGTGTCAGCAATGTTGCCCCCACAGCAACTGGCGGCATCATGGCTGGCAGAACAGAAGGGGAGCAACACGTAAGAGCCTGGAGGGCAGGGCTAACTGCAGATGAACAAGCCTAAGGCCCCCATGGAGCCTGTGTTCAGTTATGACCCAACTTTGCCGGGCATCCCCCATGTGCCAGGCACTGGACTAGACCAAGCAGTCAGATACTGGCCCCTGCCCCAAATGGCTTCTGGTCTGCTTGGAGCAAACAGATGTTAACACATACTTGTATAAATGATTATTTCATTGAGTAAGTGCTGTGAAGGAAAAGTACAGAATTGGGAAAATACAAAGAGGTTAGGGTCAAGGTTGTCTGAGGTGTTATAAAATGCTTCCTTGAGGCAAGAAGTAGTTGTGCAAAGGGACTTGGGTGGAGATGCTCCTACAGCTGCAGGGACAGGAGTGGAGAAATGCTGGTGGGGACTGTTGTGGCTCTGTTATTAGACCAGGTCTAGGTACCCTGGAAAACCCAGGTCACAAAATATATAAATAGGGAGAGATGGAAACCATGGGAAATCAATATGCAAGTTTCAAAAAGCTTCTTAGAAAAGGTGGCATTTTAACTACACTTTGAAATATGAGTAGGGTTTTGACAGGTGGAGGATGGGAGGCAAAGACCATTCCAGAATAAGGAAGAAACAGTAAAAGCAAAGACATTAAACATGAAAGGAAGAGATGAGCAATTTTATATATATATATATATATATACATATACAATTTTATAAAACATACACATAAATACATATATACCCCAATATCATGAGTAGCTGTTATTTCCTTTCTTCGGATAAGGAAATGGAAGCTCTAAAAAGTGAAACCAAAAGCTCCAAAAGACTTGCCCAAGGTCCCCAGGGTATTAGGTGATAGAGCCCAAATTTGAACCCTAGTCTAAATCTACCCCCTTGTTGCCTTCCTAAAAGCACATGACACATAACAAGCCCTCGGGAAATGGCTCTCATTATAGATATAAATGTGGAACAGCAGAAATGATCGTGCTGATGGACCCAAGGGCAGTTGCATGAAGAGGGAGGTAATGGCAGATGGGAGGGAGCAGTGGGAAGAAGCAAGTATTGAGAGATTTTGAAGGCCTGGTAACACGGCCCAGGGGCAACAGGCATGAAATGGCCAAACACCGGACTCTGGCCAAACCCGTTGTCCCCAGATCCTGGAAGGCAGGACCTGCTGTTTCAGTGCCTCATGGGAATTTTCCAGAATCAAGAACAATAAAAAATATTCACAGTAGTTGACGCACCCTCTGGAGATGAGGCAAGGAAGACTGAGTTTTAAGGTCTGAGGAACTACAGATGAGATAGTTTGAGAATACAAGAAGGTGACAAATCTCACGTGGACATACTTAGGTTTCCAGAAGTGAACAGCAGTGATGAGAGCAAAGAACAATGACCATGTAAACAGAAGATGCTGGCTGAGGATGGGATGGTCAACACCACAGTTGTGCTATAGAACAACATAGGTCATGTCAGTTATGTGCTTTGTTTCGGTGGAAGCTTGTTAACACGCTGTTCAGTAATCATGTATAGAGATCCGCCATAGTTTTCTGAGAAATTTTGCAATAATCCCTTTTGATTGTCACTCTGATTTTACAAACTCTTTCGGATTTTTAAAGGAGAGCTATCTCTAATCAACCAGTATGGTCTCTATGCTTTCTCTCTCTGGTAAAAAAAAATGCTTGAGAGAATTTGCTCCCTGAGTGGGTGTGTTGGGGTGAGGTGGGGGTGGGGCAGTGAGCATTCCTGTTTGGATAAGTTAGATAAACACCTTTTCATTATGGAATTTGGTATTTATTCTGTAGGAGACAGAGTCATGGGAAGCATTTGAGGGTGTAGAGAGTGGTATGATTAGCTCTGAATTAGAGGAGGAATATTCCAACAGTGATGTGAGGGGTGGATGAGGCCTTTCATGCACCTTATCTTGTCAACACTTGCCTGTTCCCCTTGAACCAGTACAAAGGTGATATGTATGATAGCAGGTCTCTAAGGCCTTGTTCCTTAGTAGCTAATAAAAGTGAATTTAATTGAACTTCAGCTGCAATTGAATAGTTCCTAGAAATGTAATGACAATCTTCAAAAAAAAAACAACAAACAAACCCAAAAAACCTGGCGTTCTTTCAAAGGGAATTTACAAGTTCTAGGAGATGGGAAAGTAGAGGAAAACTCTGTGGGGTGGGGGGGTGGGGGAAGGAAAACGTTTAGTGCTCAAAACCACCACCAAGCAAGTCAGCTTTCACTCCTGCCAGGCAAGCTTTTTCCACGGCCACAGATCACTCAGATGCAGGTGCTTCAGTGTGGGATAATGCACGCATTTGAATATTTACACTTAAAAATAACAGACATGGATTTTCCCTCGGACTTGTTTTCTAGGGTAAATTTCTGAAAAACGCAGCTATCACTGTATTTAAAACAAGCTGTTATAACTGTATGCTTGAATGTAGCTCACAGTTCTTCCTCATTTCACAGTTTTAACAGGGACTGTGGTTTACTCAGAATTGATATATACTTTGGGCAAAAATCTGTATAACAGATCTCTCAGTGGACGCTGAAAAATGGATTTCACTTCAGGACTTCGTGTATAAATTGTTTGAATGAGTGCTGGCTCTCTTATTTCTCATTTTCTGAAACCTGCTTACCACCTGCCACCTTTTTTTTTTTTTTACCTTTCCTTCTCTGTATAGCCATCCATCCATCCATCCATCCATCCATCCATCCATCCATCCATTCCTTTGATTGTTCATTTAATAAATATTGGGTGAGGTACTGCGCTGGGGATAGAGATAGGAAAAGTCTGGTACTTGCCATCCAGAACTTTGCAGTCTACTAGAGAAGATGATGCCATAGAGGCTAGAGAAGTCTCCAGAAGCTCAGAAGAGCCATGTCTAACAGAGATTGCAGAGTCAGGGAGCAATTGTCCCAGGAACTGGTGCCTGAGCTGGGTCTTCAAGATGAGTAGATGCTCGTGACATCGAGAGGAAGAGGGAATTCTAGACAGAGGCAAAGGGGTGTGTTTCCTCTGGTCCCTTTCAAACTCACCCTGACATCTATTTTCTTTAACATTTTAAAAAGTAATCATCCAAAGTGGATCAAGATGGAGGGGGAAACACGAGAAACTAGCAAAAGAAAAATATTTTTGAAAATGCTTGTATCAAATGTCAGAAGCATATGTCACTCCGTGTGCACTCATAAAGAATGGAAACATCCAGAAGGCTGGGCTGTATCTTTCCATATCGTGAGTAGTTCTTTGACTAGCCATGAGATTTGATTTCTCAAGTCAGAAATTTAGTCCTGTGTGTCCTGTAGATTACCTGTCTCCACCAGCATACTCTCTTTGTTCTTCATCTTGCCTGAATGCCTTGAGTTACTCAAGGTATTGGTAATGTGCAGTGTTGAAGGGTCATTGACAGTGAAGACCTAATGAAAACCACAGGGGAGATGGGGAGGCAACAGTAAAGGGCATTACGTTTCTAGGGCATAACTCAACAAAATACACGCCACTCTCTAAAGGCATTAGAAAGATTGGTTGGGTTTGGGGAATTGTAGAGGGGTGTGAGGGAAGGTAGATGTTGTTTCTACAAAACTGACCAGGCATTTAGTGTGAGTCCCAGAATTGATGAATGGGGACCCCATGTCTGAGGCTCTCAGAACTGATGATGAACCTGTGGGGCATGTTAGGGAGGACTCAGGCATCCATTTGCACACGAAAGGCAATTTTGCTATTTTAAAATCTTTTTGAAATATGGTACTTGTGAGGGTTTTTTTTCCCTTTAAAGAAACACCAGCTAATGTGCATAGATAATAATTTCTAAGTCCTTAAACACACACACACACACACACACAAACTGCTGTGATGCTTTTTCACCATGAGTCTATACTAAAAGATTCATAGCCCGTATTGATTTTTTTTCCCCAAAGACATCTCAATTTTCAATAAGCCTGTAGACCTCTCTCTTTTCATATCCACTTCTCCTTGGTTTTTCTGCTATCTCTAGCCCCTGGCCACCTCCCCAGCCAGTACATTTCCCTTTCCCAAATATGTTTGCTTTTTCTTTTTTATATTCTTCTTTTTTTTTTTTTTTTTTTTAGTGATGATATCTGGTTTGAGATATTTTATTGCTCATTTGCTCTGCAAAGCTGTGTTGAGACATTCAGGGATAAACAGGTAACACAAGATATCTATCTCTAGGTATGGATGGATTTGAACCTGCCCATGAAGAAGAACTCACGTGACTGAAGTTTCTGCTGGAGTGAGGGAGAAAAGTAGGGGGGTTAGGGTTTCTTCACGGAGTAGCCACCGCAAAAGCACAGAGCTGTAAAGTTTGTCTTCAACATGTTCTCGCCTCCCTATGTGGAGCCCTTCTGTCTGTCTGGGTTGGGCATCCTTGTTCCTAAACCTTCTAATCATTTCAGGGCATTAATCTTGTTTCCTTAAATGTCAGGTTGGAAAGCAATTCTTGATAGGGTGTTAGTAAAACAAACAAATAAATAAACTAGCAAAACAATATAAAACTAAACAACCACTACAAAAAAAGTTTCCTAAAGGTATTTGCAATGTGATTCATTTATTCCCCAACAAACAGCTGCTAAGTGCCTATGGTGTGCTAGACACGGGGCTAACGAATGGAGATAAAACAATGAATATTCGCAATGCAGTATGTTAAATGTCATGCTAGACGTACACATTAAGTGTCGTGAAAGCTCAAAACATCTAGCATCACGGGCCAAGCTTTGTGTTTGTTCTCTCACGTCCTTCTCACAACAGTCTTAGGTGGGAGATACTATCACTCCTCCCATTACACAGATGAGGAAATGAAGGTTAAGAAAGATACATAAATTATCCAAGGTCACACGGTTAATACATGGTAGAACCTGGCCATGACTGACTCCAAGCCCATGTATCAAGTCTTAGCCAGGCTGCTTTCCAGAGGACACACTTGGACTCAGTTTAGTAAAAAAAAAAAAAAAAAAAAAAAAAAAAAGGGAAGAAAGAGCACTCCAGGAAGAGAGAATAACATGTTCAAAGGTTTGGATGCAAGAGAGTCATGGCATGTTCTAGGAACCCTATCTGGATCATGATGGCTGAGAGGGATCTAATTAAAAGAGCAGTGAGCCATGGGCAAACCCAGGGAATCCCAACATTTTGCAGAAATGCGGGGAGAAAGCTGACAAGGAATCTGAGCAGAAGCAAGCCGTCAGAGAGGGATGCCAGTGAAGCCAAAGAATAAGACACCTTGAAGTAGGAAGGAGAGACTCAGCAGAATGAAGAAGGAGAGCCCCACAGAATGAAGGGTGGGATTTCAGGCACATGAATCCCAGGGGCTGGGAAAGAGGTTTTGGAGTAGAGGCTTCCTTAAATACATAAAAGAAGACATCCTGTATAGGTGACCACCTACTTCCTCCCACATTGCCCAGTGACAAGGACAGGTGATGGGGGGACGGACAGATGGAATCACAAAACTTGAGAGATGGCCCATGAGATTACTTAATTTAACCACCTCATTTTCCACAAGAAGAAATGGAGGCTCAGAACTCTGCAGTGACTTTTTCCTGACATCACATAGCTAATTAGGGATAGAGCTGTGATTAGAATTCAGATCATCTGACTCTCAAAAGGAAAGATTTCAGACATGGATTCTATGCAAAGGACGTGAACAGACAATCCACAAACGGCCAACAAACATGAAGAAAATTTGTTCAGCTTCCCTCATAATCAAAGAATCCTCAGTAGCATGGGGAAATAAGCACACTCATATATTGCTGGTAGAGATCTAAACTGTAATAATCTTTTTTGGAAGATATCTTGACAATATGGGAGTGGCAATATAGTGGAAGGATTAAGACTAGTAGCTTTGAAGTTGGACAGACAGACCGGGGCTCAAATGCTGGGTCTGCCAACTGCTGTCATGTATTAATCATTTTCTGGGCGTGAGCCTCAGTTTCCTTGAAAAAAATGTGGATATTAATACTACTTATCTCATAAATTTATTGTGAGGATTAAATGAGATTATGCTCATTATAGCACGGTGCCCGGCATATAGAGAGTCTAATAAATGGTATTACTCTGATCATTATGAACAAAGAGTTTTACAAATATTCACTTTCCTTGGACCAGCAATTTTATGTCAAAGAATTTATCTTACAAAAATGATCAGAACAGGAAACAAAGATTTATGTACATGGATATTCATCACCACATTATTTATAACAGTGAAAAATTGGAAACACAAATGTCCAACAATAAGAGTGGGTAAATTAATGATGGTTCATCAGGTTGATGGAGTACCATGTGGCCATTAAATATCATACGGCAAAAGAACACTTAATCATCAGAGAAAGCATCCATATTAAGTGACAAAAACAGGTTACACAACAGTATATAAGCATAATGCCAATTTTACCACAAACCAGTGATACATATATGTATTCTATACAAATAGAAATTACCGGATGGCAACTTGGTGAGAAAGAATGCACTCCCACCACAAATCCATGCTGATCCTACTAGTGCATGTCTGTGTGAGACCTCTGTCCCCTGCATGGAGGAAAACCCCGTTCAGTAGATTTCACTGTAAACTCTGTAACAAGATTATGATAAAAGAAAGAGTGAAAGTAAGTTCCTTTTCCTGAGACTATCAAAACTACATAAATATTTGAGTTTAACGAACCATCCTCAACCTTCCGGATCTGAAAAGGCTTGGAAGGAAATTATATTTTACAGTTGTAAACTTATCTCAGCATGCTGGGATTTCTACATTTAACTTCTATTAATGCTTCTCAATGCCAGCATGAAAACATCTACCTTAGACAATCTTCCTCAGTGGTATTTCTTACAGGGAGCTGATGATACTAAATAAAATAAGGTAGTAAACTAAATAGGCAAACCCTCTGTGGACAAACACTGAAAAAGAAGGTTAGAGTTGATATGTTTACTAGTTTCTTCTATCAGTATATCCTAGGAAACCTACTGAGGAATTACAGTACAAACGAGAAAAATAAAGAACCCAGAGGAATGAGTGATCATTTTCCCTGCACATATAATTCCAAATAGTTCACTTTAATAGACGTTGAAAGGACCGTTACTATGCACCCTTAGTGTAGATCACTTAGGCATTTCTTCTAGTCATACGTTATTTGTGTAAAGTTTGGAACATACGCACCAAACAGGTCCTACAAATACAAAGGGTCCAACATGACTGGTTCTGAGCTTTCATTTACAACATAATTAAGTTATAAATGTTCTCCTAATAGTGTGCTTTTTGGCAAGCCCATCAAACCCACAGTATCCTCACCTGTAAACAGTTGTAGGATTAATGGAATGATCTCAAAGATTCCTGCTAGCTCTAAAATTATACAGCAAAGTATGGCACAAAAGCATGAACTAAATTTAAAAATTGGGCTTTTCCTGGGAAAGAAGTTGGCCTTAGAAAGAAGCCATGGTGAATCTGTTGAAATTATAAAATGCCTATTTAATATTGTCCATGTTAAAGAGACAAATTTCTGAATATTATATTAATTCAAATTCTGATGAGCAGGATAGCATAGATTAGTTACAACCAAGATGAAAATTTTTCAAGTGGTAAATATGGTAAGAAATTATTCAAAATTCTTGATATACTCTGTGGACAAACATGTGCAAATGCATTTATCCTTTGGTTGTAATACTCTATTTTTGAAAGATACTTTCCAGTTTCAATGTACACTTTTTTTTTAAAGATTTTATTTATTCATTTGCGAGAGAGACAGAGAGAGCACAAGCAGGGGGAGAGGCAGAGGGAGAGGGAGAAGCAGACTCCCCACTGAGCAAGGAGCCCGATGCGGGACTCGATCCCAGGACCCTGGGATCATGACCCGAGCCGAAGGCAGACGCTTAACCATCTGAGCCACCCAGGCGCCCTCAATGTACACTTTTATGTAAGGTCTCATTTGAGTATCACAGCTTAATGAGTATGGGTCCAATGACGATCATACTCTTTACAAAGATCCAGTGCTAAATGATTTTCTCCAAATAGTGTAGCTATGGGAGTAACAGAGCTGGACTGGAAACTAGGTGTCCAACTCCAAAATTCATCCTCTTTCTGCCATGTGACATTGTTTCCCAGTGCCACCTAGCTCATTTCAATGTGACTTTTTATGATACATTTGAAGGTGGCTTTTATGCACAGTGAAGATTATTCAGTGGTTATATCGTTCTTATAATTAATATTTGACTTATGGAAGTCATAAATTTGAAAACTTATACATTTAAAAATCCTTAATCTCTTAAATCAGAGGTTGGCAAACTGCAGCCTATGAGCCGAGTCTGGCTGGCTGCCTGTTTTTGTGAGTGAAGTTTTACTGGAACACGGCCATACCTATTCATTTACATAGTGTCTGTGGTTACTTCTGGGTTAAGATGCATGGCGGAGTCACAGATTTGCAGCCGAGACCAGAGGGCCCACAAAGCCTGAGGTGTTTACCCCTGGCCCCTTACAGAAAGTTTGCCAATCCCCCTCTTGGATTTAACTTACAAATCGTATTATTCTATATTTAACGCTCTTCAGGAGGCTTTAATAAATTTGGTTAAAACACCTTGAAGCATTTTTAACTGCATGTATATATTTGTATTAGATTTCCTTTAATGTCACTCAGGTGTCTCTCTTAACAAACAAAAAACTTCCCAAGTGTTCGTATAATTCTTGTAAATCTAATAAACTATGTAGAATCTTACAACTCTAGTTATATTTATGTAACATAACTATTACTATAACTTTGCAACTATGTTGTCTTGTTTTTTAAGATTTTTTATTTATTTATTTGACAGAGACAGGCACAGCGAGAGAGGGAACACAAGCAGCGGGAGTGGGAGCGGGAGAAGCAGGCTTCCCGCGGCGCAGGGAGCCCGATGCGGGGCTCGATCCCAGGACCGCGGGATCATGACCTGAGCCGAAGGCAGACGCTTAACAACCGAGCCACCCAGGCGCCCCAACTATGTTGAGTCTTAAGTACTCTTAAATGTTCTAAAACTTTGTATAAATGTAGAAAGATTCCAATTTAGAAATCAGAAACCTAAAGCAATTGTAATTTTTATTTAGGGCAACAAGACTGACCTGTTTAACCGCCAGGCTAAATTCTCTTGAATGAAAATGAACAAATAGGAACAGGTTCCTTCTTGACATAAAACAGAAATGTTGTAGTCTGGATTCTCTTAAATGTATGCTAAATCATCTCAGAGTTAAAATATGGCTACTCATGGGGCGCCTGGGTGGCTCAGTTGGTGACGCGTCTGCCTTCGGCTCAGGTCATGATCCCGGGGTCCTGGGATCGAGTCCCGCATCTGTTTCTCCCCCTCTCTCTGCCTGCTGCCTCCCCTGCTTGTGCTCTCTCTCTCTCTGTGTGTCAAATTTTAAAAAAAGAAAAATCTTAAAAAAAAAATACGATACTCATGAAACAATTACATCACCCCAAATATTTTTGGGGGCTCAATCCCCAGTGATGGATGTTGCAGAATGATCAATAATAGCAGTGGAGATACTGACTGGACTTTTCTCGAGAACAGTGAGAAGAGTTGCTGAGCCCCATTTAGAAGCCACGAGAAGGACACCATAAATTACAGATAGGGGCGGCCACACAGTTTATACTAGCTTGCTAGGGCTGCCATCGCAAAATTCCACAAACTGGAAAACTTAAATAACAGAAATGAATTGTCTCACATTTCTGGAGGCTACAGGTTCAACATCATGTTGTTGGTAGGCAGGGTTGGTTCCTTCTGAGAGCTGTGAGGGAAGGGTCTGTTCCAGGTCTCTCTTCTAGCTCCTGCTGGTTGCCAGCAATCTCCGGCATTCTTTGGCTCATAGAGGCATAACCCTGAGCTCTACCTTCAGCTTCACATGGGATTCTCCCTGTTTGTGTCTCTCTGGGTCCAAATTTCCCCTTTTTATAAGGATAATGATCATATTGGGTTAGTGGTCACTCTAATGACTTTATCTTTTTTTTTAAGATTTTATTTATTTATTTGACAGAGAGAGACACAGTGAGAGAGGGAACACAAGCAGGGGGAGTGGGAGAGGGAGAAGCAGGCTTCCCGCGGAGCAGGGAGCCCGATGCGGGGCTCGATCCCAGGACCGCGGGATCATGACCTGAGCCGAAGGCAGATGCTTAACGACTGAGCCACCCTGGCGCCCCTCTAATGACTTTATCTTAAGTTAACTAATTGCATCGGCAATGACCCTATTTCCAAGTAAGGTCATATTCTGACGTAGGAGGGGTTAGGACTTCAACATATGAATTGGGGGTGGAGGACACAATTTAACCCATAGCAGAGACTGGAAAACTTAAAACTACCTTTCTTGAACTCTCTTGAAGTTGGGATGATGGATATAATGTAGGTTCAGCACTCAGGTAGAATTTGGAAGGCAAAAATGAAGTAGAGGCCCTATTGCTGTTTTTCTGGCAAGCATGGTCATGGAGGCATTTCATTTTTCGATGAGGATTTTCAGAGGACCACTATGGTTTGGGGCTGGTGGTTCCAGTGGAGGATTCTTGACTGTGGCAGCTCTTTGATTGTGGTAGCCTCCCAGACTCTGGTCATAGTAGATGGTTCTGAAGGAAGGAACCCACACTGTGTTTGGGTGTCTGATCCATTTACCAAGTAAGCTATAGGGCTATCAGTTTTGAGCGGAAATGAGAGCAAGAGAAAGTTCTCGAGCTGACCCAATACAAGCAGTTCTGCAATTTGGCTCTGATGATCCAGAATATCTAACAGCATGCAAAGCTTTTGTGACTTGGGTAAGGGTGCTTACGGAGCCTGTGGTAGGAAGTTCATAGCAGAGGATTTTAATATTTTGAAATAAAGCCACATCCTTTGGCAAAGAACTTTTTTTTTTTTTAATGGAAAACCCAGCGATCATATCACCAGTCTTCCCATGAGGAACTGGGTGTTATATGGATCCATTCATCCACCAAGCTGGCCTAAGTGGAAGTAGTACACTATCTAGCGTATTGGGTCTGAGCACGTTGTGATGATCCAAGATGCACCGGTAGGTGATTCACACTCCCAAAGCACCTACTCCTGTTACATGTCTCCTTCAACACACATGTAGACCCTCAGGGGGAATTTTTTTTTTTTTTTAAAGATAAAGAGATCAAAATACAATTGAGCCTGGTTCATGGATGGTTCTGCATGATATGCAAGCTCCATCAATATTGGATTTCTCCAGCATTACAGATTCACTAAGAGGTGGGGGAACAACGATTCTCCCAATGGTTAGAACTTGAAACGATTCCTCTAGTTGTTCAGTTTTTTTGAAAGAGAGAAATCAAAAGTATGGGTCTATATAACCAGACACTTAGAGCCTTGGAAAAAGGAACAGGTGATTGGTTTCATGGAGGTCTAGGGAACAGGTATGTGTCTAGACCTCCTGCAGTGGACCGGGGTGTGATGTGTCTGTGAGGACTGCAGTAGCTTGTCATTTTCCCCCTTGCTGTTCATGTATCATTTACAAATATTAACCACTTTTCTTTTTATTCCCTCAGCTTTGCCTTCAATGTTGAATGAAGGGTTTTGTGGGGCATGATTAATTTTACAAGTCAGCCCATAGGTAGTGGGGACATCAAGACCGGATTGTGACTGAGCTGAAGAGAAAATGAGCATTGCCCAGAGATGGATGCAGAGAAGTACCGCTCTCCCTTTAGGGACAGGGCAAGTGCATTTGAACATTAGGGAAAGCCTGGTGTTACTGCTCTCATTTGGTAGCTTACATTTGGGAAGAAGAGACCATATGGACCTTTGACCACCAAAGGGGTGGCCCACTGAGGACAAGGTGGATTAGGGCTCAGTAGCCATTCCATCCTCCTTTTCATATGCTTTCCTCTCCTGCAGAGGTGAGAATGCCACAGACTCATTTTTTCAGACTTCTCTGAAGCAAAATTCAGGATCTAACTTAGCTTCTCATGAGACGCTTGCGTGATTCCGGGTTCGCCTCTGGGTTCCACTGTTCCTACTGGCAAGCATGGCCCAGGAGCCACTGAGTGCTTCTTCCACAGGGTTCACCGAGGTGTCAGTGTGTGGTCACTAGCCTTGTAGGTGTCAAAGGAGGGCATCTGTCTTGCTGGTGCAGCGGCCATGGAGACTTCCTGTTGGCGGGCTTCCTGATGGTGGCGGACTTCTGATGGTGGCCGAGGTGTGTGGCTCCCAAGCATGCGGCCATGGGGGCAGCTTCACGACTGCACAGGCGTTTCCTGGGGCACAAGAGTCTGCAACTTCTGCCGTGGCCCAATTCTGTGTGGGAAGTCGCTCCTGAAGCTCAGCCTCAAGTGTTTTCCTCAACCCTAAAACCACGTCTGGAAGCCACTTATCACCCTAGAATAAATTTCTTTCTGCCTAGACTCTCTACAGTGGATTCTGATGTCTGCCAGGGAAACACGAGTGATAAAAAAAAAAGAAATCTTCCCATCTAGGTCTTATGTCTTTAGCATGTGTCAGAATTCCCCACTTTTTCATATTTTTTTCAATATGGTAGGTCTCACAATCTTATATATATTTAAAAATCATCTCTTTCATGGTGTTGTCTATGTCATGACTAATCTTATGAATATCATTCAACTATTAGCTCTAGTTTTCATTCTACTTTATCGCCTTCGGAGCCCAGTGAGCCCATGCTGTGCCTTAGCTTTCCAGGATACCGATGTGCTCCCCCCTCTAGCCACTAGTGCACGCTCGGGACTTTTCCCTTCTCCTTGTACCTTTCCCCTCCTTCATCGGAATGTCTGTTTTTTTTTTTGTTTTGTTTTGTTTTTTAAGATTTTATTTATTTATTTGACAGAGAGAGACACAGCGAGAGAGGGAACACAAGCAGGAGGAGTGGGAGAGGGAGAAGCAGGCTTCCCGCGGAGCAGGGAGCCCGATGCGGGGCTCGATCTCAGGACCCTGGGATCATGACCTGAGCCAAAGGCAGACGCTTAACGACTGAGCCACCCAGGTGCCCCCGGAATGTCTGTTTTATGTCCTGTCAGAATACTGTCTATCTATGGAAAGTTTAATGAACTAATTTGGTGACAGTGGAAACAATATTTTAATATTGATAATAATAATGATGGTGATGCCCACTGCAGACATGCATGAGCATTCACTACATGCCAAGCATGTTACAAGAATTATGCCTTTAATCCTTAAAAATCCTCAGACCTAACGAGCTAATTGCTGTTATCTCCATTTTACAGATGAGAAAACTGAGCCCAGAGAGGTTAAGAAAAACTTGATTAAAGTCACACAGCTTGGAAGCATTAGAACCAAGACCTGAGTCCCGGCCTCGGTTCAGAGTCTTATCTACTTTTTTTTTTTTTTTAAAGATTGTATTTATTTATTTGAGAGAGAGAGAATGAGAGAGAGAGAAAGCACATGAGGGGGGAAGGGTCAGAGGGAGAAGCAGACTCCCTGCTGAGCAGGGAGCCCGATGCGGGACTCGATCCAGGGACTCCAGGATCATGACCTGAGCCGAAGGCAGTCGCTTAACCAACTGAGCCACCCAGGCGCCCAGAGTCTTATCTACTAACTCCTATGCTACATGTCCTCTTTAAATCCAGAGGAATGATCTGAGAATATTAGGTGGCCTTGCAGCTTGATGGGAGGAAATATTTTAAGATGTCAGGATGGGGAAATCTTCCAGCAACAGAAGCATGAATATTTTACTGAGATCAGGAGAGCTAAACATAAGACATTAAGCACTAAACAAGAACATTCCACATTTTGTGGTAACACAGTCATTTCTGTAGTAACAAGATAAGCATTTTGGTTTATTTCGTTGCATAAGAAATGAAACTGGAAAACATGAATATTTAAAGAAGGATAAAGGTATATAGGTAAATGAGCAAAAGCAGAGGAATCTGGAAAATGGAGAAAGGTTAGTTTATTCGTATGATAAAATATTTCATTAAGGAGTCCATATTATGATAAGCCTCTAAAAGATTAAAATAGTGTAGATAAAACAGTAAATCGAGTTTAATGCAGGATTAGATAAGAGGCTGGTAGTCGGTAATAATGATGAGATGTGCAAAGCATAAGGTCACTGATTATTTGGAAAAGAGGAAAAGGTGAACGTGCAGAATGGATCTGGTGTTTGATAAATACAGGTACCCCCACTTTTCAAAAGTTTACATCACGCCCCTTCACTTTTGCAAAAGATCTACATTAGTACCTGTTTTTGCTAACTGAAAGAAATCAGAAAATGATTTTCACTTTTACCAAAGGGGGGGAAAAAAAGTGAAAATACCTTTCAGTGTTTTGCTGCAAACTGTTATATGGGCAGCGGACACCCCCAGTGGTGAGAGGGGCCTCACCAACCTCTTTCCCCAGAAATCACATTCAGCAGCCCAGCATTGAGCCCTCATAATTTTGACCTGTGTCTGAGCATTTGTGCTTTGCTCCATTTAGTTTATGCATCCGTTAGGAAGATGTGTCCTAAGGCATCCGAAAAGCCTACTAGAGGTTATTTTTTGGGTCTGGGAACACTCAAAAAATGTCTCCATATAATAATTAGTGGAAATTTCTTCTTTGTTTTACTCCATTTCGGCTTACAAAAGATTTCACACAAACACCCTACTTCAGGGGAAACCTGTATTCGGTTCCTGAGGAAACAATAACCATAAAAGAGAAGAGAGAAACCTTGTGGAACTGGAAACTAACTGGAATGGTTGTATGGAGATCATTTCCACATTAGCAAATAATAGGAAAAATTTAGCGAGGTTCTTAACATTCCAATGTTGTTAACAGAGTAGGGTATGCAATAAATCCTATGGGCTCCTCTGCTGTCTATTTAACCCTCCAAATGGTTAATGAAGTCTAAAGAGTGAAGGTTTGGCTAACTCGTGTGTATCTAAACCTTTATCTACAGAGAACAACCAACCAGTTAAATAGTTCATCTGGTCAGTTTTATTTGCCACACCAGGCATATGTGGACCCTTATCAGTATCTTGTAATCAAGTTGGTTTGGGCTCATACAGATGAATAAGCTCTGTGTAAAAAAGTTTAGGATAGTGAATGAATAATCAGATGCTATGAAAACTCCCAAGTTTTGGAAATGCTCCTATTTCCTTATACAATTCATTGTTATTGTTTCTGCTATTGTAACATTGAAACTACCAGATCCGAAGCAGATAATCTTAGTGATTTGCCTGATGCACAAAAAAGTCATTTGGTACACATAGCTTTATAGGTTCGTTCTTTTCCCCTAAGAGTGCTAAGCATGAAACTATTATTTTTCAGAGCCTTCATTTAGCTTTCAGAATTTATCCTCTACTCTCCAACATGCAAATTAAAGGTTCTGTTTTGATACTGGAAAAAAATGATCCACGAGTAAGAGAATAGAGAGAGAGAGATAAATTATATGAGCACTTGCCCCACCACAATCACATTTTCAAACTAAAAAGTATGTGAAAGTGATTTTCTAAGAGATTTAATACTCTGACAAAGAAGAAGTTCCAAGTGAGTGATCCTTTGGAGTGGAAAAAGGTTAGCTGTGAAAATGCTTGTGAAATATACTGTGGAGGATTCTCATTCTAAGATTATGGTCGTTCTTGCCTCCAGGTTCAAGTGTTGCTCAATCAGCAAGGTGCTCAATTCATAGTGATTGCTGCACATTTCCTTGTTGATCAAGAAAATGCATAATCTCAACCTAGACACATTTACCATAGAAATGAATGTAAGAAATAGGATTTTGATTTAAATTTTCCAGTTGCAGCAGATCGAGAAAAATATATGCAAGTGAAGATTCCATCTGAAAAGCTCTGATTCAAGTAAGTCCAAAGAGAATGCATCTCCATGTTCCTAATGCTATCTTACCATTAGATAGCAAAGCGTTTCTTGCTCAGAGCCCTTGTCAATTTGATTAAACTCACAGACACGTGACTGACTCCGCCTCTGTTAAATATACTCTCAAGCCAGAGAATGACTGAGAACCGTGTGGCTTTGTCTTTGTGAGTGGGTCCTTCAGCTGAGCAATCATAATACTAGCTAGAGGGGTATATATGTTTAAATGTAATACCCCACAACTGAATTGTCCAAACGCAGCTCATGGCAGAGAGGGATTTAGAAGAATGCAAATTCAAGTCCAGAATCCAGAATACCCTTCCAGGCATGGACGTTTAGAGTTTAAAATGGCCCTCGAGAAATACGATACTTATTTCTAGTGCTGTTTTCACAGGCTGATTTTGGAGGCTGCTCCTTTTTGTGCATATTGTTTCCAAGATTAAAGATCCTTCAGGTGAAAGACTGGAGGGAAAAGGTTGGGACTTTAGGCTGTGTGTATTTATTTGTGTGTGTGTATACCTCTCTTGCGTAGGAGAGAAAAAAAGGTACGAGATTCCAAACCCAGAACAATTCACTCAGCCTTGACCCGACCGGGGTGACCAACTCCGTCCCCACGAGACAAGCTGTCAAGTCTCCGGGCTGCCGAACGGCTGAGGCGGCCGGGATGCGAGACAGAGCCTACCGACTTTGCGGCCCGGCCACACTCGGAAGCAGCTGGGGGCCCCGCGGCTTCCGGAGAGCCAGTGACTCGCGCCGCCAGGGAACGCGAGCGAGGGGGGGACGCCTCCCGGCCGCCCACGCGGGCCCCGGAGCCCGCGCTTCCCGCAGTCGCCGCCGGCGTCGGGCGTGGCGGCCGCGCTGCCATGGCAACGGCGGCCCGTCTCCGCTTCCGGGCGCCGGCGCGCCACACCAGGAGGGAATGGGGCGGGGCGGGCGTTGCTAGGAAACGGGCGGTGGGAGTCCGCCTCCGCGTCGCGCTCGCCCGGCTTCCGCCCTCCATGGACTCCAGCGCCGCCGAGGTGGAGGAGGGGGCGGGCCGGGAGCTGCGGGGTTGGCGCCACGTGCTGGCCCAGGGCCTCAGGGCCTGTCTCCTGCGCTGCAGGCCCTTCCGGCCGAGATGACGTCCCCTTTCCCGTTGGCTTGCAAGTACTGTGTCCTGTGCCCTGGGAGGAAGAATGTGCGAAAACACTTGGGCATGGCCGCCCCCGCACCGGCTGTACGAGGACATTAACGTCCCCAGGCTGCACTGAGGGCTCTTGACCCGCTCTTCTCCCCCACTCCGAGAGGAACCATTTCTGGAGCTTTTAACGTGTCGAGGCGCGTTGCCGAGCACTTTGCCTACGTTGACTCATTTTCAATCCTGTGAAGTAGGGGCTAGGAACTTCATTTCAACGAAATGAAGAAAATGTGGCCAAGGTCATACAGCTGATTGAGGGTGCAGCCAGGATTTGAAGTCCAATCTTGTATGTCCAATCAGTATGCCCTCATATATCACTGATAATTTACAAATGTCCGGGTCTGTAACTTACTACCACGATCCCCACTTAAGAGCTCAGATTCTTCTCAAGGAAGAAAATATAAGATGGAGATTTGCCAAAATTGGTACTGACTCCCAGCAGGTATCCCATGCTGGGCTAGGTATGTGGGAGATTAAAAGATTTTTTCCCTAGACGGTGTTTGTCCACAGTTTATATTCTGTTCAGGAACTGTCTTGGGTTGCCAAGGATTGTGTGCAAGCAATGTATTTGGGAAGTGTTTCCAGGAGAAACTAGTAAGGGAGAAAGGGAAGCAGAATAGGGCAGGAGAAGAAGGTAAGCAAGGGAGCAATTTAAAGTCAAGATCCAGCCTCAGCTTGATCAAGCTCCCCAGGAAGGGAACTGGGTTTTTTAAACCCACACACCATACACATCAGTCACTGGCTGCAGGCTTTCCAGGAGGAGATGGAGGACGTGACACCCAGCACTTCCTGTTCTGAATGACTCTGCGTGAAGTGGCTCCTGTAAATTAAGGGAAGATAGTTCTCTGAAGGAGGTTGGAGGTGTGAGCCATCGGGAGAGCAGTACCCAAAGGCTCGGATAGGTCCAGTGACCCAGTAAAGGGGATCTGGGCAGTTGTACCAAAAGCATTCACTGGAGTCCACCCTTTGCCCCACTCAGATTCATGTGCTTCTCACATTAAGTCTAGTCCATTTTGTCACAGCTTATTCAAGATTCTAATTGATCATGGATCTAACAGGACAAATCACAGCCCCTGCCACTGTAGCTGGTGCCAAGATTGTAATGAATATCCATTATCCCTTTTCTCTATTGTCCATTCTAGAGTCCCCTCATCCTCAACTAGCCCTCTGCCAGACTCGGTGGCTTGCCTGTAGGGTGACCCACATCTTCATCCTTCAGGGGTCTGAGCTCATTACTACTGTGTCTTTATCAGGTAGTAGCTGTTGCAATTGCCTGCTTTCAGTTAACACTAGGCACGGGGAGCAGCCAGAGAGACTCCAGTGGACCAGCTGAGGTATTTTCTTCCAGGAACTAGAACCTCTAGACCCAATGTCCTAGAGTTAGGAGGATGGGAAGGATGCATTGCCCAAAAAGGTCACTGGGAGTGATAGTGAACCAGACTACGCCTCTTTCCACCCCTTGGTTTCCAGACCCATGTATTCAACTCACTGGAGATGCAATGCAAAATAATGACTATTGGTTTAAGGCACATAGTGCATTCTGAAGGATGGGGTCCAACCTCACAGAGCATCATTTCTAAGTTAGTGCCTACCTATGCCTTCGAACGTGGTATCACGCTAGAAGCTTCTGAATGGCAGATGGTGGGATCAGTAGATTTCATAGTCAATGTGCCTATTATCATACCTCCTTTGCCAAAAACTGGGCAGAAAATGTTTTATGGGATCCTGTATCAGTATGTCAGACATTTTGAGTCTTCAAATAGTGGATCTTGCCAAGGCACTGCAGGCAGGAAAGGTGAATTCATACACTGATTTGTATCAGTCCCAGTCCAAACAAAATGCTGTCACTTCCAGGGTGAGAGGATCCTACATCATTAACTTGCCACCAAGTCTCTGATTGGTGTCCTGAAGGAAGGGCACCCTACTGGGGACACAAAGTCAGTCTCTATTGCTCACAGGTCAAACATCCGCAGTGGCAGCACTCAATCAGCTTTGGTGAGAAGGAGCCCATGCTTTCTGACTCATGCATGGCCTCCATCTCTGCCACGAAGCTGGTACATTCATGGGCCTATGCCTATTGCACAGGAACTACAGGAGCTACAGACAAAGGCTGGCTGACATTTACCAGACAGGTCATCCTGCCCACCTGGTTGCTTAAAGCTGCTTCTGCAAGAAATGCTCTCTGGTAGGCACCAATATGTAACACCAAGATCTTCACTCTATGTATCTCCTTACCTGGGGCCACCTCTCCCTTCATACCAATTGGATCACCAGGTGCAATGCCCAAAGCTCTGCCTATTACAATTTATCCTCATTGGTCTCTTCAGAGCCCCCTCTGGTTGGGGGGATAGTTCAGCAACTGTCCAGTTTCAGTTTGTACCAATGGACTGAGTCGGACTATCTGTGAAACAAACTGGGGATCTTTCTTCTATCAGCTGGCCATGGGGGATACCCATAGGTGTGAGTCAATAGAGATGCATTTGTGGGTAGCTCACATAGAGGTTTAGGTCTCCATTTCGTGCGGTTTACTAATATGTTGTGGACCTGCCCAAGCCCAGTTACACCCAATTCCATCGTCCTTATTTTCCTCTGTCTTTCTCAAAAGCTAGAGATACCACGCAAGCCATGCCTCCTCTTACATCTGGATCCCATCATAGTTTACCAAGAGTGAAAGTCTTAGTCACTGCAATGGTGCAAAGATACAGGAGGCCACAATTAATAATAGGTATGAAAAAAAGTTTTTCTTTTTGCTTTCTTGATGCTTTATCATATAGTACTAATTAGAGTTTTATTTGTACATATGTCCTTAAATTTCAGTAAAATGAGATATTGTGTGCAACTTAATATAAAAATACGCTGAATTTCTAGTGAATTTTAAAAAGTACAGAATGCCTCCTCCCATGAGGGGTGGGATCCCCATTTTCATCTTGCTGGTGAATGAGCTACATCCAGAATCTTAATCTTTTTTTTTTTAAAGATTTTATTTATTTATTTGACACACAGAGAGAGATAGCGAGAGAGAGAGAGAGAGGGAGAGAGCACAAGCAGGCGGAGCAGCAGGCAGAGGGAGAAGCAGGCTTCTTGCATGAGCAGGGAGCCCGATGTGGGGCTCAATCCCAGGACCCTGGGATCGTGACCCGAGCCGAAGGCAGCGGTTTAACCAACTGAGCCACCCAGGCGCCCCCAGAATCTTATTCTTAAAGTCAGCTTCCTGGGACTACTTGTGGTAATAGTTGTCTCAAGCAGGTCCCCCAGATGCAGACCCCGAGGAGAGAATTTGTGTGCAAGTGATTAAGCAGTTTACCCCCAGAGAAATTGTAAGGGAGTAGGAAAAACAGAATAGGGAAAAAAATTAGCCAGGCAAGGTTGTGATTTCAAGTAAAGTTCCAGATTCAGTCTGAACCCTTGAGAATAAATTCCCCAGTGGAGTTTATCCTACCTAAAAGTAAGGGATCCAGGTTGTTATACTTCTGTACCAGTCAGTCAGGCCACCATGGGTATTTGTGACTTCCCAGGCTCTTTTGGTTCTAGAGGCATCTGAGTGAAGTGGTTCCCGGGGACCACAGATTAGCTTCCCGAAGAAAGTTACAGATAGGAACTTCTGGAGCAAAGCTTGTAGAAACTGGGGGATGGCAACACTGAACCAACAGGGAGGGTTTGAGGGGATCTAGACAAGAGTCCCACGACTGCTAAAGAAACAAAAATTAATATATGAACAACTGACTTAAAGCTTCTGGTTGCTGACAAGATGAGAAACTGAACTGGGCTTCTTTCTGCCTCCTCCCAGTCTTAAACTCTGAAGAAACCACTGGAAAGATATAGAGAGGCTGGGTTTCCATTAGCATGATGTTGGAGGGCATAGTGCCTGACTCAGGGCGTCAGAGAGATGGGCGCTATGGAGAGTTTTGCTTCCCTCACTGCCCTGAGCAGATCATTACCTTCTGTGATTAGGTTATATAGGATTGTGCCTTCCATCTTGCTAGCAGACTCTCTATCGTGTCTTTGGATTGCATGCTTTCATGGCAAAGGACTGAGGGAGTCTCCTGCCAACAGCCAGAAAGGAACTGAGGCCCTTAGTCAAATAACCCTCAAGGAACTGAATTATGCCAACATGCATTTGGAAGAGGATCATTTCCCACTTGAGCCTTCACGTGAGAACCCAGCCCTGGCCAATACCTTGAGTGCAGCCTGTGTGAGAGCCTGAAGAGAGGACCCAGCTAAGCCATGTATAGATCCGTGACCCATGGGAACTGTGCGATAACAAGTGTATGCTGGTTTAAGCCACTAAGTTTGTGGCCATTCGTTACACAGCAATAGGTAACCAATGCTAGCACTCTGCAGCTGGTCTGTAGGCTTGAACACATCTGCGCTGAGGATGGTTATCCGTGGACAGGTTTTATCTACCTGCTGGAATGCGAGGCCCGCTTTTGGGGCCCTCTCCAGCAGCGAGGCTTTGCCCTGCACATAGTAGGCTCATGGTCAATGATTCCCAGGCAGGGGCTCCAGGCATTTATAATAACAAAAACTGACTAGGTTCTTACTATGTGCCAGGCCTCGTTTGAGGCACTTTACAAATCTCAATTTATTTAATCCTTACAACAGTGATTATCAGTTAGGCTCTAGTAGGATTTCCATTGCAGATGAGAAAAATGAGTCTCGGAGAGGACACATAATTTGCCAAGGCGGTGACACCTGTGAGTGGCAGAGTTGGGATTTATGCCTTGGATGGTCTGGCTCCAGAGCCCACACTGCCTCTTAGAACCGAGGAGAGTTGGAGCTCAGTGCCACGCAAACAGCGTCCTTTTCTGAAGTGCCATAAAGCATTCTAACTCCTCAGTCACTTGTCAGCTGTTGGAGGGCAGGCATGTATCTTCTTTGACATGAAATCCCACCTTGCGTATTTAAAACATAGCTACAATAGGACCCTTAAAAAGTTGGTTGAATGAGTAAGTGAATGAATGAATGGATGAGGTGTCTTTGAATAACATGTGGAGACCAAAAAAAAAAAAAAAGCAAATATATAGAATGCTCTATTTCTAGATATTACACACCAGCAGACTCACGTGTCTCCCACAACACATTTCTGTGCAGTTCTGTCAATATTAGCTCTTCTGGTACTTATTTGATAGCACGAGTTAGGAAATATGATGTGTTTTTCTTGCCTTGGAATTGAGAGAAGAAATAATTCACAAGAGGTAAGTGAAGTGGAAGACAGCTACTGTCCCTAATAAGTGCGTCTGTTTCTTATTGGTCTGACTACACAGGCATGCACAGAGAACCCTGGATTATATCTCATTCCGCACTTATGGCAGTTTCTTACCTGCAGGGATAAGTGAGGTTGGTTCAAAGAATGTACTTGCTTGCTTGTATATGCAAATATGGCTAAATTGCTTAAAATAACAAGTTGCTTAACACCCTCAACTGAGGGAATTTGGGTTGAAATGTTCAGACATCACCTGTCATTAGGCTGCCTACTACAAGCATGGGGAATGAAAGATGGTTTCTTTCAGTGCCAAGTTCTTTAGCCACACAATGATTTCAAAGTAGGGAAAGCGGCTAAAGTCTTGTCTCATTTTTCATTGTTTTTGGGTACAAGAGTCAGAGTCATAGTTTTTTTTAACAGTGTCTATGATTAAGTTGCTTTGGTTTCTAATACCACGGACAAAATGTGGGTGGGGGAGTTCCATTAACTACACGACCATCCTTTACTCCATAAAAGTGGACTCCGCCATTTTAGGTGGTGTCTTTCGTTTCCTGAGAAGACTGGTAGGACTGAGCTTTATTTCCGTGGCCTTTCCCCTCTGTTTTGCTGTCATCCTGGCTGTGCCACACAAACCTGGTGGCCTCGCACCTGCTTACAACTTTTCACTGCCTCTTTCAGGCCCCTCAAGGAAAAGGATCTCTCGGCCTGATAGCCAGGATGGCTTCTATCATCCAGTTCCTACTCCTCTGATTGACTTCAACTCAGTGGTTTTCCCTAACCCCCACCCCCCCCAGCCTCCATATTCCTACTCTTCTGCACTCTTCTGTTTCTCAAATTTTCTGTGATCTCCAAAGCCATTGGTCTTTGCGCGTGTGGTTCCTATTGTATTGGGAACCATTGCCTTCCTTTCCTACCTCCCAGCCCTGATCCAACTCTTCAGGCCTGACCCACTAAGAAGTCGTTGGCTGTGTCTCAAGCATTCTTTCAGCTAAGGTTGGTGCCCTCCTCGGGGCTGCTGTGTTCCCTGTGCACACCTTACAGTGGTCCACTTGAGGAGCACTGGCCTGCTCCTGCTGGACGGCCAGCTCTGAGAGGGCGGGGACTCTCCAGGTCCTCTCTGGCAGCTCAGGACCCAGCACAGGGGCCTGGTTCATGGAAGAAATGAGAAACACACAAAATAAAATAAAAAATCCGTTGGGTGAATGTTCTCATTAATCTCCTATTAACCTTCATTTCTCCACTTTGGGTGGATCTAAATTGCAATTAGTTCAGTTTGTAAATTTCATTCAAGATGAATGACAGTTTAAGTAAAATAAAAGCTGTTAACACAATAGAAAATTTCCTCAAAATAAATTAAATTAAATTAACTCTTGAAATGGATACCACATGAACTTCATGATGATAATTTAAAGCAAAAATTTGAAAACCAGTTTCTCAGATTTTAGACCTTTAGTACTCATTCCAAGTCAATTGATTTTCAATTCTTACAGACCCTTGTCATTATATGGGAATGACCTACACAGTGATGCTGCCTCTCACCCTCTCTCTCAACTTTGCTTAGAAAGTGTGACGTGCATTTTTTTTTTCTGCTGGCGTAATAGGGTAAATACGTTGAGATTTGCTTCTGGTCATGCCAATACAGGACAGAAAAATGGCTAAGAAGATCTAAAGGACTCTTCTAATGCACAACATTTACGAGCCAAGAGGATTTTTATTTAGAACAACGTTTTCTCTGTGCAGGGTACACTGCACAGTGTCCCTCCTCAGCTGTTATCAGCAGTAATAACAGTCTGACCGAAGAGAAGAGATGAGATTTAATCATTTGGGTGTGTTCCTAATCAGACCCCAATGCTCTCCTGGATGGAGGTGAATTTGAAACTGGCACTGGGAGTTGATGAAGTTGTGGCTTTATTTTTGAGGATTTTCATGGGCTTTGATCTACTTTGTAAACTCTAAATCACTGTTGGGGTTTTGCTTACCGTCTTACAATGTCTTCTATCAGTGTGAATGTTTAGAGCCAGGGTCTATTTGTAGATCATGTAGTTCTTATCCTGGGGCAAACTCCAGTGATATTCTTGTTCAGGAAATTGAAGTCAGCCTGACCCCACTTACCAGAACTGACTTCGTGGGTCTGCTGGAAAGGCATTCAGTGGTTTACCAGGCAAGTCAGGAAACAAGAACAAAACACAAGAAAAGGGCCTGAGATAGAGTAAATTGGCTTCCAAGGGCTGTCATTGTCGATGGCCTTGGTGGCTTCCAACAACAGAAACCTATGCTTTCACCATTCTGGAGGCCAGAAGTTCCACATCAAGGTGTCGGCAGGATTGGTTCCTTCCCACATTTCTGAGGGAGAATCATCCCATACCTTTCTCCTTGCTTTTGCTGGTGGTCAGCAATCTTTGGTGCTTTTTGGCTTGTAGAGCCATCACTGCAATCTCTGCTCTATCTGAAGACGTGGCCTTTCCCTGTGTGTGCTCCTGTGTCTGGGTCTCAGATTCCCTCTCCTTTCTCTTAGAAGCACACCAGTCATTGGATTTAGGACCCACTCTTCTGCCAGTATGCAAATGTCTTACCCGGGTGACCTTAAGACCCTTAACCCAGTTCCATCTGCAAGGGCCTACTTCCAAATAAGGTCACATTCCATGGACCAGGGGTTCGGACTTGAACGTATGTTCAGGGGGGGCATGATTCAACCCACAACTGAGGGAGAATTCACCTGCGATAATTCCTTCCTGCTTTGACCCTCCCAAGAGCTCTCCATATTTTGACCTCTGGACTTTCTCCTTCAGCCACAGAAGCAAACCCCTGCTTCTTATTTGTAGTGTTTACAATAAAACCAGAATCTGAGAGACCATGGTGAGGAAATTTTAGACCCTGAAAAAGAGAAAAATCACCAAGAAACAAACCAGGAAAGAAGACTGGTTCTAAAAACCCTAAAGGATCAAAATAGAGAACAACTGATAAATAACATGGTCCCATTTTTTCTTGTTTTGGCAAAACAAAATTACATATATGTTCATAGAAAACTTCTGGAAGGATATATATCAAAAAGGTAGCAGAGGAGGTTATGTGAGGGTTCGGTGATTATGGGATCTTAAACTTCTTCTTCTTTTTTTTTTTTAAGATTTTATTTATTTATTTGAGAGAGAGAGAGACAATGAGAGAGAGAGAAAGCACATGAGATGGGGGGAGGGTCAGAGGGAGAAGCAGACTCCCTGCCGAGCAGGGACCCCGATGCGGGACTCGATCCAGGGACTCCAGGATCATGACCTGAGCCGAAGGCAGTTGCTTAACCGACTGAGCCACCCAGGTGCCCCTTAAACTTCTTCTTTCTGTGTATTTACATTTTATAATCTTAGGTAATTTAAAAAATAACTTTTTAAACATTAGAACTAATAGTTTATTGAAAGATAATGAGATCTCAGGATGGCAAAGGATCATCTACCTGCTCTGGTCTTTCCAAGATGCAATTGTTCTAAACTCGAGTAGAGATGGTGGAACAGGAGTCCGTTAGTGTCTTTCCCTGAATCTCTTTATCACTACGAATTCCACACACAATATCCTGGTGTTTGGTCACCACGTGGATGATCTTACTGAACTGTAGCTGTGAGAGCTGGAAAAAATCTCACACACCATCTGGTCTAACATCCTAATTTTACAAATGATGAAAAAGAGACCAGAGAGGTTGGCAGGCTCTCCCAAGGTCCCACAGACAGAGGTGGAGGTGAAACTCCACGTGGGTCTCCTTCTATTACCTAGGGCCCGTGCTGTCAAGGCCTTGTGCATAGACCACTGGACTAACATGAGTCATAGTGTCTATTTCCAGTTCTACTTCTAATGAATAAGCCACTTATCTATGCTGCTACTGGATAGGCATTTGTGAAGGCTTATTCATTGAACAATTATTGAATACTGGCATCCTGTCCCAGCATATGCTGGCCCCTGTGTCTAGAGATGGATGGACAAGTCTTCAGGATCTACCCAGTTAAGAAGAAACTGTAATCTAAATGTCCCCGGGCCCACCCAGGCCTGCAGATGGGGTCATTTTACTATAAAGGCCCAACTCTCCATAATGGAAGTACCCAGCTGCTATCCTGGGAATTCCACGCCCTCACGCTGGTTATTTTAGGAAGTCTCAATGCACCGGGACCTGAGGGCTTGGGTTTTGCTGGTGGTGTCCGTAGTCACTCAACAGCAGCTCTGCTCATGTTCCCACTAGGGCCCACTTGGGAAGTCTGATGGTCTAAAAACCATTGGAGGAAGTGTGATAGTCAATTTCATGCATCAGTTTGCCTAGGTCGTGGTACCCAGATATTCTGTCAAACATTATTCTAGATGTTTCTTTGAAGACATTTTAAAGATAAGATTAACATTTACATCCATAGACTTTGAATCAAGCAAATTACTCTCAATATTGTGAATGGGTCTCATGCGTTCAGTTGAAGGCCTTAATAGAAAAAGAAAGACTGACCTCTCCAGAGGAGGAGGGAGTTCTGCCAGCAGACTTGGCCTTTGGACTTGAACTGCAGCTCTTCTCTGGGTCTCCAGCCTGTTGGCCTACTCTGCAGATTTTGGACTCTCCAGGCTTTGTATTCGTGTGAGCCAATCCCTTAAAATCAATCTCTCTCTCTCTCTCTCTCTTTCCTTCTCTCCCTCTCTCTCCCTCCCTGGTCGTAAATGTCCCAGCCACCCAGGGGCTCGTCAGAAGTCTCTGTGGAGAGAAGGTTGGAGAGATGCCGGTCCCCTTTCCCCCCTCCTTAACCCCCAGAGCAACTTTGGGGATTCTTTTCAATAAGCATATTCCCAATGTACTGTTTTTCCCTCCCAGATATAAATGATGATGGTGATGATGATGCCGTGATCATTATATCTTAATAATATAAAAGTAAAATTTATTGAGCACTAAGTATTAGTCAAGATGCTTTAGATGCATGAATTCATCCAAACTTCTGAGGAGTAGGGGCGCCTGGGTGGCTCAGTCGTTAAGCGTCTGCCTTCGGCTCAGGTCATGGTCCCAGGGTCCTGGGATCGAGCCCCGCCTCGGGCTCCCTGCTCCACGGGAAGCCTCTCCCGCTCCCCCTGCTTGTGTTCCCTCTCTCCCTGTGTCTCTCTCTGTCAAATAAATAAATAAAATCTTCAAAACAAAACAAAAAAACAAACTTGTGAAGATTAGAACTGAGGCACAGAGGGGTGTCCACATGGCTCAGTCGGTTGAGTGTCTGACTCTTGATTTCAGCCGGGGTCATGACCCCAGGGTCCGGAGAATGAGCCCCGCCTCAGGCCCAGGGCTCAGCCCGGAGTCTGCTTGTCCCTCTCCCTCTGCTCCTCCCCACTGCTCACGGGTGTTCTCTCTCTCTCTCTCTCTTGCTCTCTCGCTCTTAAATAAATAAATAAAATCTTTAAAAAAAAATGAACAGAGGCATAGAGAAATTAAGAAATTGGCCCAAGATCATCTGTCTAGGGAGTGGAGAGCTGGGCTGTGCACTCAAGCAATCCCTTGACTGACAATGAAAATTAATGTTAATTGAGCACTTATTACGTCCCCAGTGCTGTATATGGATCATCGTCCTTAATGTTGATGGCGGCCCAACAATGCAGTGACTATTATCATGCTGTCCTCCCCGAAGAAGAGAGTGAGGCACAGGAAGTTTCACTCGCTCACTCCGTCCCGAAAACCTCCAGTGCACCAACTCTGCTAAGCCGTTGGGATCCACGGCTGGTTCTGAAGAGCAGAAAGATACGTTCGAAGCTGCGCTTTTGGGAAATCAATGAGGCAGCAGTGTAGAGGATAGACTGCCTCTTCTTGGCTCAGCAGCACCAGCTGGAAGGTCTAACCATAGAGCAGGCAAGTGCATAGCTGGGGTGAGAACCACTCCAGGCTGATTCCTGGGCTGGGGCTCCAGTGGATAAAGGCTTTTGGCTCTGCAAGCCCCCCCCCTTTCCTCATTGTGGCTGCTTTGGTGCCTCCCTCCTTTGCTATACTTCCTGTCGTTTTGAACCCTTCTATTGGCCCATCTCAGCGGCAAACGGTTCCTCTGAGTCCAGTCGGCTCTGGAAAGCCCAAATCCACCACCAGCGGGAACTGGTAAGGCTGCAATACTTCCTGTTGAATTGGGACCCGGGGGCATTCACTGCATTGTTGTTTATACCTGAAGCTCTTTATTTGTGGTGCTTTACAAAACACCAAAGTCCAAGTTGTCTGTCTTCGGAGCCCGACAGACCACAGACGTACAGAAGACAGCAGAGGATCATCAGCTCCCTCCCGTTGTACACCGTCGCCCTGTTCTGCCTGAGCCTTTCCCTCTGCGGCCCCTTCCATTTCTTTCATCGCCCTTCCTGAGGGGTCTTATTACTGAAGTAGACTCCTAATTAACACATCAGGTTTCCCCTGTTCCAAAAAGTCTCTGAAATTTGCCTGTTCCGTGATGCCGCTCACTCAAAACACCCCCTGCTGTCTTTATTTTGTTCTGCTTTTTGTCCTGGCTTGTATCATTTGTTTCTTTGTATTGAAAGCTTGTCAGCTGCTGGAACCTGGCACGTACTAATTAGGAGGATGGTCCAGTGCACGACACAGCTTGATGGAAAGCAAGTCTGAGTGGGGAATTGGGCAGAGAATCAGAAGGAAGCTGGGGCAAGCAGGAGTCTGGGAGACGGCGTAAGACCATGACCCAGTTTTCAGGCCCCGGGCGGCCGGTGGGCCACCTTCTGCGCTGTGATCTTCACTGCAGCTTCCTCAGCTGGCCTTTGCCTTGTGGGTAACGGTGCTCGCCAGGTCTCACCTCTGTGCCTTTGCCCAATCTGTCCTCCTCCTCCAGGACGCCCTTCCTGCTCTCTTCTACCTACCAGACTTCTGGGGACTTTCCAGGCCAAAAGGAAAGTTCATCTCCCTGCCCTCAAAGCCTTCCATGGCTCCTCCAGTCCTAATTAACTGCCATTTTCATGACACCCTTACCCTGTTTGCATCACAGAGTCTCCCCCGTGATGATGTAGTCTTCTCGACGACTCTCCCGTCATCAAAGAGAAAAGGGGTTCGGCCAGACACAAGGTGGAGTAAGAAAGAGGCTTCTTAGCTGCTTTGGGTCAGACGTGTGTCTTCGCCTTTGGAGCAGTCCCATGCCCTGGGCCCCCCAAGAGCAGCATGAGAAGAAGGACAAGCTGCATAGAGTTCCTTCTGCAATTTGGTGTCCTGGGCCCTGGGAATTTTGGACTCATATCTGAAATATCTATTTCTTGTCTGAAATATCTATTTCTCGTCCTGTCCACAGGTTTTAATACACGGGGTGAATACTGTTGAGGCTCTACCTGATCCCCTCAAAATCCTTTTTCCATTCTTAGGTGGTCTGCTCTGGGCTTGTATGGTTGCTTCCAACAGCCGGCTCCAGTGACTCTTCGGAAGACTCAAATCAGAAGTACCTGGAAACTGGTATGCTCCTTGTGGGGGGGGGGGGGGGCTTGGTCGATGACTGGCTGGTGCCCAATATGAAAGCCCAGTTCTTATTTAAAAAAAAGGGGGGGTGCCTGGGTGGCTCGGTTGTTAAGCGTCTGCCTTCAGCTCAGGTCATGATCCCAGGGTCCTGGGATCGAGACCCGCATCGGGCTCCCTGCTCCGCGGGAAGCCTGCTTCTCCCTCTCCCACTCCCCCTGCTTGTGTTCCCTCTCTCGCTGTGTCTCTCTCTGTCAAATAAATAAAATATTAAAAAAAAAAAAAGAAAGCCCAGTTTTTTGTCCAGAGTTAGGACAGAGACTGAGGCATGACTTCTATTCCACAGCTCTCCCAGGGGCAGGTTAAGGCTGGGACTTGGCCTGAAATGGCTCCGGGCTTGGCTTCTTCTGGTTCTCTATGCTGCTTATCTGTCCTCCCCCAACTCCCCCCGCCCCCAACTGATTTGCCTCGGGGAATAGTTCCTTAGAAAATCTTTGCCCATGAATATTCATTTCCAAGTCCATTTCTGGGAGAACCTGACCTAAGATAATACATATGGTGCATCTCTTCATCGGTCACTGGCAGTCACCTCCCCCCACCCCTACCCACACACTCTAGGAGTTTCCACTTTTTTTGAGTGATGGTTGACATTCTCTTTGAGGTAGCCCTCCAGGACCTAACTCCAAGTAAATTTTGTGCAAGTCAGGGGAGCCCATATTTCAAGTCAGATCATTCCATACATGTCGTCTGATACAGTGAAAATCTACCCAGTCATTCCTTGGTAATGGGATAACAGATACAGTCAGAAACTTATTTTTATGTATTCCCTTTAGAAGATAACATTTTTCTTATTTTTTCAGGCTTTCCTCATTTAAAAAAAAATTCTATGTAATACAATTAAGAACATCAGTGTTGGTTTGTGAATAGTGGAATCATTAGCACCAAAAAGGATTCTCGGAGCTTGTCTGTGTTATTAAAACAATGACTGTGGCTTTGGGTCATATGCAAAGGTTTCATTTCATTTTAACATCCCCAAGTTTGCAAAGCTAGCCAGTGAAATGTCATCATTCATCCTCCTAGGAAACAGTAGTAGCTTCCCCCTAAATAACACTGGATGCTGCCAAGGTAGTCACTGATAGATTCCACGCATCTTTTTGGATCCTACATTCTTGATATTGTGACTCAGAAATGCTTCTGTGTCACTGGCCCTGCCCTAAAGTTTTCTGAGAAGCTACCTCAAGCACTGAAGCAAAGAAACAAATTACCTTTCTGTCCTAGGGCACAAGTCACTGAACTCTTCCTAACTTTATTTAAACCCACCCCTAAAATCCCACCACTGTTTCTCAGCTTTGCTGCAGGTGTGTGTGTTCACGTCAACCTCCCAAGCCCAAGGCCAGGTCTTCTTCTTTGTTCCCCAGCATGGGTCCAGGAGCACACCTCTCAACTGCATCAATCACATGAGAAACGAAAGTCAGACTACTTTGAGTCAAGCCAAGGCAAATTGGGTTTGTACAAGATTCAACCGGTTCATGGATCCAGGCACCTCGGCCAACGAGCACCTCAACTGGCACCTGAAATGTACTTTTCTGAAATGTGATTCCTCAAACTCCATTAGCTATCTGCCGTCAGGTACATTTAGGTTTTCTTTCTAGCTCTGTCGTTCTACGATTTGATTCCTTTTCCTGCCGGAGAAATTCAGGTTTGCGTGAACTTAGGGATTTAGTACTTCAGATTTCTCAGAAAGGCAGTTTATTAGGAAACCTCGTGTTTACTCAAGTATGGGACAAGTCCCACTTGGCCAGCAGGCTAAATGCAATTCCTTGAAATTCTGTTCCATGGACTCCTGGGAGCTAAATGTAACATTTAGTCATCAATAGGATACTTGAGGTTCATTCTTTCTACTTGCCTTCTTAAGAAGGGACTGGAATTCACGCTGGTATTCTCTAGCAAACGGAACTACCTTCCCGCCCTGTAAAGGTATGGTATTATGGAAAGAGCCACCTATTTTCTGTGTTGGCTTCCTCTATGTTTTTGGATTTAGGCATAGTGTCTTTTCAGACGTGCTGACTTTTTATGGCTTCAAGCAAGGTAATAGTGTATAAATGCCGTTGGCCGTTTACCGTTTGGGATTCAGCTCCATGTCTGGATCTTGTTATGTAGGCATTTTCAGAGCATTACAGCTCAGCTGTGAAAGCACTCTAGCTTAAAGCGAAAATGCAGTAGAACCTTGCTAATCTAACAACTTAATAACACTTGCCACCCCTGCACAGCAAGGACTTAATAGTAAGACTCAAAGCGAGGCTTCCTGTTTTCAGAATGCACGGAGCACATTCCGCTGATGATGGAGTTAGCATAAATGATCTCTAACTATCTCTACCTTTGCTTATTAAAGCCAATGAAACAAGATTATTTTATTACTGCCCTGGTCTTTTAATTCAGCTGTCGAGGATAGCTTCCAAATACTTGACTGAGAACCCAGTTGAGGCAAGCTAGCTTCTGCTCTGCCTTGTGTCCTTCGGTACCAAGACTGTGGAAAATGTCCTCTGGTTTGTGTCGTGCCTTGGGTCTCTTCGGGTGTCCAAAGACAGTCTTTAGGGGAATGTTCAAACACACTTTAGATACAGAAATCCAAACTCCATAACAGATGATTTGTTTTACTAAGGACTTTATTCACACATATGTAATTCTAATTGTTTGGCCAAAACAGGTTAGTCCATTTTCTCTCCCTGTGGGGGTGAGGGAAGCTTTCATATTCATATTAAAGTTGTTTCCAACGATCTCTAAATGATTTTCAGGGCATAAACAGGTTAAATTTGTTTCTACTTACCATATCCCCCTTCATAAAACAGATACTGTGTTTCAAAAAGAAGAAAGACAGGTGCGCCCCGGGTGGCATCGTTGGTTAAGCATCCGACTCTTGGTTTCAGATGAGGTTGTGATCTCAGGGTCATGAGATGGAGCCCTGCATCAGGCTTAGCGTGGAGTCTGCTTAGGATTCTCTCTCCCTCTGCCCCTGCCTCTCACTCTCTCTCTCAGAATAAATAAATAAATCTTAAAAAAGAAGAAGAGAGACTGAAAAAGTGACCGAGTGTTATTTTTGACATGTCACCTATCTCAGCTAAAATTTTACTAACTCTAATCAGGAGATTTCAGTAGGAAGTTTCTGTGTGTATATGCATGTGCGTATCTAATATTTTTGTAGTCTTTTATATGAGGAAACTTTTTACAGATCCTGGAAGGCAGCCCTCAGTAACAAAGTTTAATGGAGGCATAAGAGGGAAAATTGATGGTTGGTGTTTACAAGTTCCCATGAAAATGACTCCTAATGTATTCAATGAATATGTTTTCTATTGAGCGTTGTGCTTGCATCAGAGTACAACATAACTGTGCTGTAAAAATGGATATGGCCATTTAAAGTACCTTAAGAAATACCTTGCTGGTTTGTGGTCTATATATAATCCAGTGTCATGCAGGCTTCCTGTATGTGGGGCTTTAGCTCGCCCTGTCTGGGCGACCCTATTAATTCAGAATAGGGTCTAGGTGTGATGTGTGGGAGCTGCTTTGGGCAGATCCCTTATTTTTTTGGCAAGAAGTTGCTCAGAATTTCCAAAGTAACCGTTTTCACTCTCTTGTTTCTTCATGTACGTCTAGAGATGGCATCTGTCAAAGAGGGAAAAGACACCTCAGAGCTTGCCCTGACTTGAGTTGTTCCAAGTGATGTCAATTTAACATCACTCCTTATAAATTAATGCAAACCAGATCATCATAACCCAAGTTTTCCTTCAAGAAAAGGGTATGTACACATGGGGCCGGATATTTCCTTGTTATAAACTCAGCATCAGTGAATGTGGCAGGAGAAGCCTTGGCAGCAGTCCAGTATTCCAAATAATTCTTAGCTGATACCTTAACCCTTGAGGGGGAAGACATTGCTAAAAAATCAGTGAAGAGTAACCTCTTAACTATTCTAAGAAATTCTTCCAGGCTTCATGATCAGTGTGATCTTTCCCACTGAATTCTTGGGAGCCTGCAGAAAATCTGTTGTAAATTTTAAAATAATCCTTTAAAAACATATGTGAGATTATGTCTCGGACTTGCTCAAAACACTCCTGTGACTTCCAATGACATTCAGAAGAAAAAGCATTAAGTCCTCACCCTGCCTCCAAGGTTCCTCATGAGCCGGCCTCCCTCACTGGGCTCCAGCTACCATCCCCCCTTGATATTCCAGCCTTGAATCTGTGCACTCATTTTCTCCCCCTGCCAGAGGTGCTCCCCTCCTGGATGACTCACCCTACAGCCATGACTTCTTCCTTCTTCAGGTCTCTGCTCAGATGTCTCCTCTTCTCGGAGAGGTTTTCCAGAACCCCTCTGCTATGGGCTGAGTGGTGTCCTCCCCAAATTCATATGTGGAAGCCCTAATCTTCAGTGTCTCAGAATGTGACTTCATCTGGTGACAAGGCCTTTAAAGGTGTGCTTGAGTTAACATGGGTTTGTAGGGGTAACACTCATCCAGTGTGATTGGTGCCTTTTTAAGAATAGGAGATGGGCGTAGAGACACACCACACATGCACGTGCACAGCAAGAAAATGGCCACCTGTCAGCTAAAGAGATGCTTCAGGAGAAACCAAACCTGCCTATACCTTGATCTTGGATTTCTAGCCTCCAGAGCTATAAGAAAGTACATTTCTGTGGTTGATGGCCCCCAGGCTGTGATATTTTTGTTATGGTGGCCCAAGCTGACTAATACATCCCCCAAGCTAAAGCCCTCCCATGACTCTCCCCCAAAGCCTGCTTTACATCTCTTCCTAGCAAATGAAGTATGAACCTATTTATTTACTTATATCTATTTTAAAATTGAGATATAATTGGTATATAATGTTACACTAGTTTCAGGTATACAACATAACGATTTGATATGTATGTGTATTGTGAAATGAGCACCGCGAGAAGTCTAGTTAACATCCATACCACACATCGTTACAATTTTTTTTTCTTGTGGTGAGAACCTTTAAGACCTACTCTCTTAGAAACTTTCAAATAGACAGTACATATTATTAATTATAGTCATCATGCTGTATATTATATCCCCAGGACTTGTTTCTTTTATACCTGGAAGTCTGTGCCTTTGACCACCTTCACGTATGGTAGGTGTTCAGTAAATATTTGATGAATGAATTAATAAATATATTAAATGATATGCAGTAGCCTAGCTCTACAATAACTGTACTAGGAGCTTTGAGCCATGTGTCAGCACAGATATTGAGGTCCAGTGTTTAAGTCAAATGAACCAACTTGTTCCCTAAATGTATATTAACTTAGATTGAAATGATTATAATTTTGGCAGGCACCTTGAAAATGACATTGAAATGAACCTAGTAACTAGAGAGGTACTAAGTGGAAGTTGTGAATATGCAATCAAATTCAAGAACGGAAAATGGTGGTTTTTTCCTGCTTTCATGGTCATTGTCCTATATTTGGAAAAATTAGGAAAAAACACACCAGAAAGAAGCTAATGCTCAAAAATGCAGAGATACTTGAAAGTCTTTGAACACCTCACCAGAAATAACCCAATAAGATTAAAATTCCAGATCAAAGTTAGCAAAAACACAGAAAGGGAAGAAAGGCAGTTGTGAGACTTCCCAGTCCCAAACATTTACCACCACACAAATGATTAATAAACGTGGGGTTCCCACAGCAAATAATTTCCATGTCCACCACCTGTAAGGAATAGCATTACATCACTGTTCTTGGAAAAATAGTGGGAGGTTTCCAACACTCGTGATCCATCGGTCTAGGAGCAGATAAATAATAGAGAAAAAAATAATAAATACAGAAGGATGGATCTTCACTGTCATATAATCAATCAGCAAACATGTATTGACTACCTGCTACTACTTGAAATTCTACCCATGGTGTTATAGGAAAATCCAACATTAAATGCAAAAGCTTCATGTGATTTACAAAGTCAAGCAAACCCACGGCAAATGGCCACGGACATCAGCCCTGGCTGGAATGGAAGGGAGGGCCCTGACACCATCCACTTTTGTATCTCAAGATCCTTCCATACAGCTAGGGCTCCATCAATATCTGTTGAATGAGTGTCCAAAATGGAAAGAGAAATATGGCAGTGACTCAATTTCTTAAGTGATCCATGAGTCATGAATTCAAAGCTGTTAGAATCTCTGAAAGAACTTTAGTCAGCAAGCTGTGTAGGGAAAAAACAGGCTCCTGGACATCCAATCCAATGAAACGGGGATTCCCTACACTCCAGCTTGAAATCCAATTAATAGTCTGGGTCTGTCGTTGACTGCCCTCCTGACAGCAAGAGTGAATGCTACTTTTGTCTGCCCTCCGTGCACACCCTCTTTCTTTGGATAATTGGCCTTTCTCACTCTTGGTTCACACAGTTTAAGGTGGAGCCAAGCCCCTCCCTAACCCCCAGACATGAAGATGGGCAATTGGATCAGGTCAGGCCAATGCAAGTTTTCCTTCCACTTGACCACAGTGATTGGTTTAGGGATATTAGGTGACTCAAGATAGGCCTCTAAGACGCAATCCCAGGATTCATGCTGGGTCTTCTTGAGGGGGAAAAAAAGCTCTTTCTTTCTACTAGAATTTAAACTTTTGGATGTAGGCATGATGCTAGTCATTTTAACTCTGTCAGCAGAGGGGTAAACAGACTCTAGAGGTGGAAAAAGTGTGTGTGTGTGTGTGTGAGAGAGAGAGAGAGAGAGAGAGAGAGAGAGAGAGACAGATAACTGCCCTTTGGTCACTTGGATACAGCTGTGCCTGAAACTGGCTATACCCTATGGTCTTGGTTATACCACCCACAAATGCGCATACTCACTTCAGCAAATTTGAGTTGGTTTCCCATGGCTTGCTAGCAAAATGACTTGATTAATAAATACAGCAACACAGAGCAAGCCTCAAACTACTCTGCCTTTCATTGAGACATCCTGTGGTGAAAGCAGGTGTCAAGAGATAGGGATTCAAATTTAGGGATGGGGAAAGTTACCTTGCTGCTCTGTGGCTGAGTTTCCTCATCTGTGAAATGGGACAGTCATAAAACCTGCCTTATTGTGAGGACTAAGTAAATCAGTATATGAAAAGTACTCCAAATGTTAGCCAATATTGTTGTTATTAAGATTATTCCCATTTTTAAATTTTTTAATATTTTATTTAAATGTTATTCCTATTTTTAAAAAAAGATTTCATTTATTTGAGAGCGAGCGAGCATGTGTGTGTGTGCATGGGGGAGGGGCAGAGGGAGAGGGAGAAGCAGACTCCCTGTTGAGCGGGGAGCCCCACAGGGGGCTTGATCCCGGGAATCTGAGATCATGACCTGAGCTGAAGTCAGACGCTTAACGGACTGAGCCACCCAGGTGCCCCTGTTATTCCCGTTTTAAAAAACTATTATCTCAGGGGCGCCTGGGTGGCTCAGTTGGTTGGGCGACTGCCTTCGGCTCAGGTCATGATCCTGGAGTCCCGGGATCGAGTCCCGCATCGGGCTCCCTGCTCAGCAGGGAGTCTGCTTCTCCCTCTGACCCTCCCCCCTCTCATGTGCTCTGTCTCACTCTCTCTCTCAAATAAATAAATAAAAAATCTTTAAAAAAAAAAAACTATTATCTCAATGCCTGTGTTCTCTTGCTCTATTAAAGGCACCCTTTTGGCATCAGCTTTGAACTGTTACCAAGTTGAATTAAATATCCACAGGGTCTACTAATTATTGGATAAAATAGCCCTTTATCCAGTTATTCAGAAAGGAAGCCCATATTCAAGTCTGGGGTTTACCTAACACTTGAATCCACTAGGAGCACCCATGGCTGAACAAGAGGCCCCTGGAGGACAGGGTGACTTATCACTGCAAGAGCCCATGAGGACCAGGAACCCAGGTCTCCATCGGCACCTGCAGAACCAGCCCAAGTTCCCTTCTCCATTGAATCCAATGGGGAAATGAGTATTTTTTTAGAGGAATCTCCATGGGATATCTCCATAGGATAATCTCCATAGCATAATGGGAGCTTTAGCTTGCATCTTGAAGCTGTTGTAAAAGAAAATAACAGTGTCGGTGATTTCTCCTTCCTGTTTAAGCACTTTGTGAAGTGCCGTCCCCTAAATTAAACGGGGAAGTCAGGAAAAAACGTGTTCCCATGCCAGCATATGGACCCACAGGCCCACTTGGCCAGAGCTTTCTAGCACATGGGAGTTCTCCTAGAGCAGAGCTGGGGAACTGGGCCAGACTGCAATATAAGAATTTCCCTCTGATGTGGAAAAACAGAAAAAAGAAGAAAGAAAGAAAGAAAGAAATTTAATCATCTCAGTCAAAAACATATGGAGGCTTTCTTTTCAAATGCTTTAATTCTCTCCTTTTCCTCCTCCCTTCTCTTCTTTGTTTATTGTAGTAACACACACACACACACACACACATACCCGGAGTATAAAATTTCCCATCTTAAACATTTGAGAGCCTACGCTTCAATGGGCATTAGTAGAGTCATAGTGTTGTGCAATCAGCACCACCATCCCTCTCCAGAACTTTTTCATCTTCCCAAACTGAAACTCCGTACGCATGAAACACTAACTTAACTCCCCATGCCCCCCTGCCCTTCCTCCCGGCCCCTGAAAACCACCATTCTACTTCCTGGTCCCTGAAAAACCACCATTCTACTTCCTGGTCCCTGAAAACCACCATTCTACTTCCTGGTCCCTGAAAACCACCATTCCACTTCCTGGTCCCTGAAAACCACCATTCTACTTCCTGATTCCGTGAACGTGATTAGTCCTCCCATTAGTGGAATCAGAGGTTGTGTTCCTTCCACACGGGCTTGTGTCGCTCACCATGATATCTTCAAGGCTTGTTCACATTGGAGCATATGTCAGAATTTCCCTCTTTAAAAAGATTCGATACTATTCTGCTGTATGTACTACATTTACCACATTTTGTTTACTCAGATCTAGCGATGGACGTTGAGGTTGCTTCTACCTTTTGGCTTTCGTGAATAACGCTCCTATGAACACGGGTGTACAAATATCTATGCAAGTCCCAGCTTTCCATTCTCCGGTGAAATTGCTGGATCACAGGGTAATTCTGTGTTTAATTACTGGAGGAATCATCATATGTTTTCCGCTGCAGCTATACCATTTTATGTTCCCTCCGGCAATGCATGGTGGTTTCAATTTCTCCACATCTTCACCAATATCTGTTATTTTCTGCTTTTGTTGTTGTTGTTGTTGTTGTTTAAATGGCCATGCTGATGGGTGTGAAGTGGTATCTCATTGTGGTTTTGACTTGGATTTCCCTGATAATTAGTGATGTTGAGCATCTTTTCATGGATTATTGACCATTTGTATATGTTCTTTGGAGGAATGTTTATCTAAGTTCTTGGCTCATTTTTAATTGGGTTGTTTGTTTTTTTACTGTTGAGCTATAAGACTTCTTTATATATTCTGGTTATCAGTACCTGATCAGATGTATAATTTACAAGTATTTTCTCCCATTTTGTAGGTTGCCTTTTTGCTCTGTTGATAGTATCCTTTCATGCACAGAAGTTTTACATTTTGATGTAGACCACTTTATCTAATTTTCTTTGGTTACCTGTGCTCTAGGTGTCATATCCATAAAACCAATGCAAATCTAGTGTCACGAAGTTTTTTCTCTGTCCTTTAAAGTTCTATAACTTTAACTCATATTTAGGTCTTTGATCCCATTTCAAGTTAATTTTTGTATGTGGTGTCAGGTCCAACTCCATTCTTTTGCATGTGGCTATCCAGTTTTCCCATCACCATTTGTTGACAAAAAACAAACAAAAAACACCCCACCATGTTTAGTTTCAAAATCACACATAACTGTAGAGTTTGAAACCTTTCTCAGCTTTTTCAGTGTTTGCTCTGTGTATTTTGAAGCTCTGTGAATACACATTTAGTCGAATACACAACCCTGATGTCTTAATGAATTGATCTTGCATCATTGTGAAGTGTCCCTCTTTTTCTTTGGTTATATTTATCCTGAAGTTCCCCTTGTCTGATATTAATAGAGCCACTTCAGATTTCCTATTATTAATATTGTATACTATATCTTTTTCCATCCCTTTATTTTAACCTTTTTTATATTTAAATTAGATCTCTTTGAGGCAATGTTTAATTGGGTCTTGCTTTCTTATCCTGTCTGACAATCTCTGACTTTTAATTAAAGTGTTTTTATTTAATGTAGTTACTGATATGGTTGGATTTAAGTCTACTATCTTAACTATTTTGTTTTTTACTGGGTTATCTGCTATTTTCCCCCTCTTTCATGGCTTTCTTTTGGATTTAGTATTTTTACATTCTATTTTCTCTCTATTAGCTTATTATCAATAGCTGCTGCTTTATTTTTTTGATGGAGTGGGGTATAGAGTTCTCAATATGCACCTTTAACATCACAGTCTACTTTCAAATCATGATATATCTTGTAATGTATAACCTAAGAACCTTATAATAGTATGCTTCCATTTCTCCCTTTGGGTCCTTAATGCACTTTGTGCCATACATCTTACTTCTACATGCATAATAAACCCCATAATACATTGTTATTATTTTTGCCTTAAACATTCCATTCTCTTTAAAAGAAAATTTTAGGTTAGGGAAACATATATTTTATCCTTACACACACATTCACCACGTCGATGTTCTTCTTCCCTTTTACATAGATCCAGGTTTCCAACTGGTATCATTTGCCTCCACCTGAAAGGCTTACTTAAACATTTCTTATGGTATAGGTCTCCTAGATGAAAAGTCTTATTTTGCTTTCATTTTTGAAGGATATTTTTTCTAGATATAGAATTCTACTTTGACATTTTTTTCCCTTCCAGCACCGTGACAATGCATTCTCCTTTTCTTCTGACTTGCATTGTCCCTGACAAGAAGTCTGACTATCCTTGTCTCTGTCCCCTGTTTATAAAGTGTCTTTCTTTCTCTGGCTTCTTCTAAGAACTTTTTCAACCCTTTTTACTTGGCAAGATGGCGGAGTACGACTTGACCACTCGCATCGCACACTTTTTGGATCGGCATCTAGTCTTTCCGTTGCTTGAGTTTCTCTCCGTAAAAGAGATATATAATGAAAAAGAATTATTACAAGGGAAATTGGATCTCCTTAGTGATACCAACATGGTAGACTTTGCTATAGATGTATACAAAAACCTTTATTCTGATGATATTCCCCATGCTTTGAGAGAAAAAAGAACCACAGTTGTTGCACAACTGAAACAGCTTCAGGCAGAAACAGAACCAATTGTGAAGATATTTGAAGATCCACAAACTACAGGGCAGTTGCAGTCAACCAGAGATGGTTGGATGCTGTTGGACTACCTGGTGGACAAGCATGGTTTTAGGCAGGAATATTTAGATACACTCTACAGGTATGTGGAATTTCAATATGAATGTGGGAGTTACTCTGGAGCCGCAGAGTATATTTACTTCTTTAGAGTGTTGGTTCCAGCAACAGACAGAAATGCTTTGAGTTCACTCTGGGGAAAATTGGCCTCTGAAATCTTAATGCAGAATTGGGATGCAGCTATGGAAGACCTTACATGGTTAAAAGAGATCATAGATAATAATTCTGTGAATTCTCCACTTCAGTCTCTTCAGCAGCGAACATGGCTCATCCATTGGTCTCTGTTCGTTTTCTTCAGCCACTCCAAAGGGCGTGATAACATAATTGATCTCTTCCTTTACCAGCCACAGTATCTTAATGCAATTCAGACAATGTGTCCACATATTCTGCGCTATTTGACTACAGCCGTCATAACAAAGATGTTCAGAAATGCCGACAGGTGCTAAAAGATCTTGTTAAAGTTATTCAACAGGAGTCTTACACATATAAAGACCCAATTACAGAATTTGTCAAATGCTTATATGTGAACTCTGACTTTGATGGGGCTCAGAAAAAGCTAAGGGACTGTGAATCAGTACTTGTGAATGACTTCTTCTTGGTGGCTTGTCTTGAGGATTTCATTGAAAACGCTCGTCTCTTCATAAATGAGACTTTTTTTTTTAAAGATGTATTTATTTATTTGAGAGAGAGAGAATGAGAGAGAGAGAGTACATGAGAGGGGGGAGGGTCAGAGGGAGAAGCAGGCTCCCTTACTGAGCAGGAAGCCCGATGTGGGACTCGATCCCGGGACTCCGGGATCATGACCTGAGCCGAAGGCAGTCGCTTAACCAACTGAGCCACCCAGGCGCCCCATAAATGAGACTTTTTGTTGCATCCGCCTGTGTATTAGCATTAACATGTTGGCAGACAAACTGAACATGACTCCAGAAGAAGCTGAAAGGTGGATTGTAAATTTGATTAGAAATGCAAGGCTGGATGCCAAGATTGATTCCAAATTAGCTCCTAACTGGGCAACTCAGGACTCTGGCTTCTACTGAAGAACTGTATGAAGACAAGATGAAAAAACTATAAAATAAAGATGAAATAATAAAACCATTATATAAAGGGTGACCTGCATTTTAGGAACAATTAACATATTGAGTATAAATTTTGGGGAATTTGAATAAATTTGGCTGTTTCATTTAAAAAAAAAGAACTTTTTCATCACTGGTTTTCAGCAATTTTGATTATATGTATTGTGATGTGCTTTTATTTGTATTTTTTCTGCTTGGTCTTCATTGAGTGTCTTGGACCTATGTTTTTAGTTATTAAATTTGGGGACATTTTGGCCATTATTTCTTCTAATAGATTTTCTGTTCTCCCTTTTCTAGGGCTCCCCTTTCATATATAGTTGACTACTTGATCTTGTCCCGCAGGTCACTAAAGTTCTTTCATTTTTTTCAGACTTTTTTTTTCTCTAGATACTCTTATCTAGTATTTGTATTTCTTTTGTTATTTCTTCAAGTTCACTGATCTTTTCTTCTGCAGTGTCCAATCTCTTGTTATGCCTACCCATTGACTTTTTTTTTAATTTCTTTTGGTTCCATTGAAATTTTATTCATTTCTTTATAATAGTTTGGAATAATAGTTTGGAGGAATTTCTTTCCTCATGTCATTTCCTCTTGAACATATTTATGAGAACTATTTTAAAGTCCTTGTTTGATAATTCTATTATTGCTGTCATTTCTGGGTCTGTTCCTATTAATTAATTTTTCTTCTGGTTGTGACTCATGTCTTCCTGCTTCTTTGAATGTCTAGTAATTTTTGGTTGCAATTATGAACATCACACTGTTTTGTGTCTGGATTGTGTTGTCTTTCTTTAAAGAGTTTTGAAATTTGGTTTGGCACGTATTAATGTACTTGTGGATTAGCTTAATTCTTTTGAGCTTATTTTACAGCTTTGTTAGGTTGGATGTAGAGTATCCATTACCTTAGAGCTAGCTTACCTCCACAACTATGGCACAACTTCTGAGGTCTTTAGTAAAGGCCTTAGAGGTTGTAGTATGCTGAATAAAGGCCTCCTGAATTGCCTACATCTTAATCCCTGGAACCTGGAAATATGTTAGGATACATGCCAAAGGGGAATTGAAATAGCAGCTGGAATTAAGTTTACTGATCAGCAGACTTTGAAATAGGAAGATGATACTGGCTTATCCAACAGTTTTTAAAAACTAAAGAGGGAAGCAGAAGAGAGAACCAGAGAGATAGAGGGTGAGGATTCAGCTCAGTGTTGTTGACTTTGGAGATGGAAAAAGGGGGCCGTGAATCAAGGAAAGTGGGGGGCCTCACCAAGGTGAAAGACACAAAGATGTGAATTCTTCCCTAGGTCTTCTAGAAAGGAATGCACCATGCCAACACTTTGATTTTAGCCAGTGAGATCTGTATCAGATTTCTGACTTACAGAATTGTAAGATAATAAACTTAGGTTGTTTTAAATCACTACATTTATAACAATTTGTTACAGTAGCCATAGAAAACAAGGTTTCTCCATATTGACTAGGTGGCACTCAGTTGTCTCCTAGAGAGCTATGGATGCTGAGAAACTTACAGTTTATAGCTCCCTGGGAGTTCTTTCACCTTGCTTTGTTCCCTTTCTCTCAGGGATTATAGTCCTGCTGTCCAATGTCTGAAGTAATTGTATCATATGTTTCGTGAGGTTGTCTAGTTCTTTATGGCAGGAAGAAAACAAGTAGTATTGGTTATTCCACCAGGACTAGACATGGGGGAGTGGGTGGGGACACAGAATTCAGCTCCTGCCAGTGCTTTTCCCTACTGAAGTTACTGTTTCAAAAAAGATTGGGATCCTTTTCTCCTTCTGTTTCTATGGCCCATTGGCCATTCTCTGTCACTGAATGGCGGTGGTGAAAAATGTAATGGGATAAATTTGATTTGCTGGATAGTGTGCCAGAATATGGTCAGGATACATTTCCTATCCTCAAGGGCCTTTCTTTTTGTGGTGGAATTATATTTTTGATATTAAAATATTAACTGGAGCACCTGGGTGGTTCAGTCGGTTAAGTATCTGACTCTTGGTTTAGGCTCAGGTCATGATTGCAGGGTCATGAGATGGAGCCCTGTGATGGGCTCTGTGCTCAAGGGGGAGTCTGCTTGAGATTCTCTCTCACCTACTCCCACTGCCCCTCCCCCCCATATACAAACACTATCTCTGTCTCTCAAATAAATAAATAAATCTTTAAAATAGTAACTGATTTTTTTTGGTCTAGAGTCCCTTCTTCTACCCATTGCCCCACAGACAGATTTCTATACACCTTGGATGCTCACACAAGCCTCTTTATTCTCACATACGTATAAGCAGCATGAAAATGCTGAGACTGGGACCAACCAATGGTTGGCAGCCTTATAGTCAAGAATGAGAGAAAACTACACACTAACTGACAATGAAGTACCCAGCAGAAATGAGGATGTCTGCATGGATGATGATATTGAAGACCAGATGCCCAGCTCCACAGCCCAGAACTTAGATGCAACTCCAAAAGAAATCAGAAAAACCTCAAATTAACTAGAATTCCTATTGGGCTGTGCCAGTAGCATGGAAACTCAAGAAATACATTTTATTTTATTTTATTAAAGATTTATTCTTTATTTAGTTGAGAGAGAGCACAAATGGGGGGAGGGGCAGAGGTAAACGGAGAGGAAATCTCAAGCAGACTCCATGTTCAGCATGGAGCCTGACTCGGGGCTCAACCCTACAACCCTGAGATCATGACCTCAGCCAAAATCAAAAGCCAGACACTTAACCAACTGAACCACCCAGGCACCCCAAAATTAAATTTTAAAAGTCACATTTCTTGGGCGCCTGGGTGGCTCAGTTGGTTAAGCGACTGCCTTCGGCTCAGGTCATGATCCTGGAGTCCCGGGATCGAGTCCCACATCGGGCTCCCTGCTCAGCAGGGAGTCTGCTTCTCCCTCTGACCCTCTTCCCTCTCATGTGCTCTCTCTCTCTCACTCTCTCTCTCAAATAAATAAATAAAATCTTAAAAAAAATAAATAAAAGTCACATCTCTTGCACCCTGAAATCAGTATCTGCAGTATTGTCTAACTGGGGAAGCAGGACATTTTCATAAAAAGAGAGGTACTGTCACTGGGTAGTGGATAGGAGGAGTAAATAAGCTGTTGTATTGCAGCCACTTTCTACAGAAGTTCAAGGCCTCTGCAGCCCGTAGAGGTGAAGAGAGCATCATGAATGACTGGTAGCCTTCTTCCAATATTAACTGACCATAGTGGTTAGGGTGATGCATAGCACCTAACAAACTAGGTGCAATAATAAGGAAACCCCAAATTTAAAAGAGTAATGAAAACAGGAGTTTACTCTGCATATGTAATAGATTGATGGGGTTAATCCTGGCTGCTAGGTGACTTCTTCCACACAGTCATTCAGGTCCCAGGATGCTACGTCTCCCAGCACAAGGAGGAACAGTTTAACAACAACGTAGAGAATTACTAATGGAAGGAGTCCTCCTAGTTCCCGTTTGCCGAGTGTTTCTTGTGCCAAGAACAGTGTTGAGACTCCCCATTTGATCCCCACAATAATCCTTTGTGAAGAAGCTGGGGCTTCTTTACACCCAATTCTGGCTAACCCTGAGCCAGATTCTCAATCATTCTACTCTACCTCAGCCTTTTGATTTATGCTGATGTTGCATTCCTGAGAAGTTCATTCAAAAACAGTTAATTCAAAAACATGTAAAGCAAAAATGAAGTTTCTTGCCAGAAATGAAGGAAAAGCAAAGCAGGAGAGATGCTCCAGTAGATTGCAAAGGATTCCAGTCATGTAAATGTTTTCATCAGATTGCATTAATATGAACAGTAAATAAACAGTTCATGGGGAAACTTGAATATATTAAAATTTATTCATGGAATAACAACAAGAAAGAAGATAGCTCCTTACTAAGGAAGCACTGGCCAACATAGTCTGCAGAGGCCGGTAGGCAAGTCTCCAGCTTCTACACTAGAAGAATTCTCATGTATGAAGACTCTCTTCATGTTAGTGGTGTTCCCTACTGAATACCCATTACACTTGGCGGTCCTGCTTAACCATTTTCTTAGCTCTTTCATCAGAGTGAAGCATATAGCTGAAGCCCGTGAAAATAGTAATTAATAATAATGATTATTATTATTAATAATAATAGTCAAGAGCGCTATGGGCAGGCACTATTCTAAATACATGCACTTATTCATTTGGTCTTCATATTCGTCCAGTAGGATCGATTCTTTTATCATCTCCATTTCACAGATGAGGTTAACTGAGGCACTGAGAGGGTGAATAGCTTCCTGTAATGGTTACCTTTATGTGTCAACTTGGCTGGGCCACAGGGCCCAGAGAGTTGGTCAAACACTATTCTGGATGTTTCTTTGAGGGTATTTCTGGATGAGATTTGTATTTAAATCAGTGGACTTTGAGTAAAGCAGATTGCACATTGCCCTCCATACTGTTGGGGAGGCCTCATCCAATCAGTTGAAAGACTGAAGAGAACAAAAGGCTGACCTCGCCATTAACAAGAAGAAATTCTGCCAGCAGCCCGCCTTTGGACTCCATCTGCAGCATCAGCTCTTCCTAATTCACTAACAGACTGCCTTTGAACTTGAACTGCAATTCTTTCCTGTGTCTGCAGCCTGCCAGCCTCCACCATCAGATTTTGGACTTGCCAAACCTCCACAATCACATAAGCCGATTGCTTAAAATAAATCTCTTTCTCTATATCACATCCTATTGGTTCTGTTTCTCTGGAGAACCCCACATCCCCACCTAAGGCACTTGTCTAAGGTTATATACCCAATAAATAGTAGAAACGGCTTCCAGTCCTGCAGTCTGGTGCCAGAATCCATACTCTTGATGGGAACTGTCCTGTTAGCCTTTATCAGTGCAGTGGGTAACCTCTATTTTGATGCCGGTAGTGATAGCTTTTTCCTACTTCTTCATATTACCTGACCATATTAGTTAAGATGATGCAAACTGCCCAAGAAGTTAGCTGCTGTAATAAACAAGCCCAAAATTTCAAAGGCCAACCACAATAGGTGTACTTCTTACTTATGTGTGAGTTGACAGGGGCCTTCCTGGCTGCTAGGTGACCTTCCTCCACACACTCATTCAGGACTCAGCTGCTAGAGGCTCTGCCATCTTCAATGTGTAGCTTCCAAGGTGACCTTGGGGCCTGACTCCGCTCCAGCCAGCCAGCCAGAAGGGGAAGGGGCAGGGTAGATCATGGATGAGAGGTTTCTCACTCCCTATTGCTAAGGAGTTTTCTGTTTAAAAAATATTGACAAGCAACATAAATCCCTGCTATTCTGAAATTATTTTATGTGTATGTGTGTGTTGCTCATTTCTCTTTCATTTTATTTCAAACTCTTTAAATTAAGAGGATGTAAATTAGAGGCAGGTGTATTTCTTAATGAATCAGCCAACTTGACTGGAAGGGCTGTTTTATGCGGTGGATATTAAGAGAGAAGGTTGGAGATAAGGTTGGGCAGAGATTATGGAAGGCTTTGAATGCCAGGCCAAGGACCTTAGACTTTATCCTATGCGAGATCTCATGTTCTTGGTCTTTCTCCTCTGAACTAACAGCCCTTATTCTCTATGCCACCTTATCACAGGTGACATTCGCCACCATGCATGAGAGTGATAATCTTTAACTTGTCATTTGTTGGCTTCTTTTTTCCCCTCTTCCCTCCACATCCATCACCTGGATAAACTGTATGCATCTCAAGGGCAAGGACCATGACTTAAACTTTTCTTAAGGCTGCACAAGCCTCTCACTTATGAAGTTTGGGGACTACATTCTGCTGAAATTCAAGACATATATGTCCCTACACCTTCAAGTATCCCATAAATTGGTGAATAGAAATAGCATATAATTTCCTCCCCAAATGCAGTCTATCTTAATAGAAAAATATGAATGACGCCTTGAGGCTTCTAAAGACTTTGTAAACTACTCTGTTCTGATCAGAGTTCTCACCAAAATGGCTCAATCACTTGCGCTCCCTGGTTTGGGGACTGCCCCCCCTCCAACTGCTGTCATATAAGCCAAGCGTTTGACACTCCAGGCTTTCAAATTCTTGTTACTGGGGTGGGGGGAGGATCTCTCAGGCCTCTTTATTTTCTCATTTTTATCACTAAGATATTTTTTAGAGCCTTTTGTTTTAACAAGGGAGCAAAGCATTTTTTTTAAAACTTACATCATAAAATTAATTGCATGAGGCACGACTAGCAGAAAACAAAACTCTGTTTGTGCTGGTAGTCAGCTAGGATCATTCACCAGTGAGAAACTCGCTCTCGCCCACAAGCCTGGGATGCAAATTCATGGCTCAGCAAATTACAAATGACCACACATCACGGATCTGGGATTTGCAAAATCACCAAGACCATGTGTGCTGACCCTAGGATGGCAAGTGTCTGTGATAGAACAGTGACTGTGACAATAGGATTGCTAGCACTGGTTACCAAGCTGTGTGACACATATGTCAAAAGGAATATATGTCTGCATCACACACACACACACACACACACACACACAAATGTGAGTTTCGGTATGCGCATCTTTTCAAGTTCTCCATTGTTCTGCAACCAGCGACCTTGAAACAGTGGCTGAAAACAATAACCCTCATTTCTTCTTCTCTGCCACAGTTCTAGAAGTTGGCTGAGCTCAGCTGGGTGGTCCTCCCAGGGACCTCTTCACCGTTGCCATTAGCATGGGGGTGGGGCTGGAATCATCTCAAAGTCCTCTTCACACACACACACACACACACACACACACACACTCGTTTAGAGCCTGGAAACAACCAGATAGCTGGAAGCTAGGGCTGGAAGACAGATAGCTCCTTGGGCAATCTCTCTTTCTATTTGGTCTCTCTACGTGGTCGTTCCAGTACGGTGGCTTCAATGTAGCTGGACTTTTTAAAAGGCAGCTCAGCACTCCAATAGCACAAGTCCAAGGACAGAGAGAGGGGGAGAGAGGGAGAGAGAGAGAAACTCTAGCAGGACGGGCGCTGCACTCTTACATAATCGTGCGTTCATAATCATGTACATCCTATTACCTTTGCCAGCTTCCATTGGTTAGAAGTGTATCACAGGTCCTACCCCCACTTGTAGGGCAGGGAATGACACAGGGTTATGACTCTCAGGAGCAGAGATCATGGGGGCCACCCTAAAGTCTGCCTGCCACATATAGTGAGGTGCAGGTCACATAGCTAGTGAGCAGCACAAACAGGATTGGTCCCCAAGCAGTCTGACTCCAGAATCCTTGTTCTCAATTATTACACCAGAGGGACACTCCATATGAGTGAATTATTTTTTTAATTGCTATAATTCTCATTTTAAATGAGTACATTCTCCTCTGCATCCTCAGAAAGAGGCAAAGCTGATAGAATCCTGCCTGAGTCTGCAAAGCTAAAGACGGGACCGAGGAACATGGCAGCTTCATGCAGGTGATGCCACATCTGTTACTGAGGCTTCCCCTGGAGACACATGCTCCATGGTTATACCTTCAGGTCACAAAAATATACCTAACAGATTTGTACAAACAGAGAAAGAGATCTTGTCAGAAGGCTATATGTTTCCTTGGAACATCTTCAGGCCAGAAGGCACATGGACAGGAACAAATGGGTGGTGTCTCAATGGAAGCAACTGGAGGAAAGTCTTGTGGATGCAGGGATTTCAGCATTGGAAGGGACTCAGGCAGCAGCTTATTTTCTACAACACAACGGGCTGAAAAAACCCACATCTCTGTAAAAATAAAGAAAAGCCTAACCGAGTCCAGCTGCCGTCCTCCCAATAATTAGATTTGGAGGATTATTGCCGAGATGAATGGAAGATATCATATGGTCACTGCTAGAAATATTGGCCATCCCTGTCTAACTGCACTACTAGACACTCGCATTCTTAGCAGACCCACATATGTTTGTTTTTAATTAAAATGTGCTGAATGAACCGTTAGCTGCACTGAAGTAATGAAGAAAAACAACACAAGACAAATCAGCTAATTGACAACTCCAAACGTTCTATTTTATACCCTTCACTTAGGTTAATGGAGATTTCTAATATGTTCTAGTTGAAATAATAATTACACCGTCGCAGTTACATCATAATCTAAGAGGTAGATAAAAATATATTATAAATAACTACAGCAGCAAGAACCACAAATGGTTCAAAGGATTACAAATTCATTTACCCAGTCTTTATTCCATTGAGTATTTATTGAGTGCTTATTGCTCATTATGTGCCAGGCTCTCATAGGCTAATACTTACTCCTGGTATTTTCAAATACACATTTTTGTTCAAGATGGCATGTTCTATAGGATGTTGAGGTGCTATGCATGGTACATCTCCAACCACACCATGAAACAAAACAGCAAGCGACTCTGGAAAAAACGAGCCTGTAATTTTAAGTCCTTTCAAAAGCTAGTTTATGTGAAGGCAGACAATCTGGCCAAGATCTTGACAAATTACATTTTATTCAGTGCACAAGAAACTAACGCAGCTGCCTGAAGGAAAATGTATCCTGGGATTGTGTACACAGAGCAAGGCCAAAGGGCAGCCATATTCCAAGTAGACCGTAAACAGGAGGTTTTAGCGGAGGCCTTTCGAAAGACCATGGCAGAATTTCAGCTGTGAGATAACCAGAATTCTGGCCAAAATTAGGAGTGATGGAAGCTGTCCCATGTCTTTGGGATATTTGGTGGAGATTAGTCCCTTGGCCAGGTAGTTCTCTGATGAATGAAGGAGGATAATTCGGAGTCAGTCACTGAGCACCCTTGCTCTTAACTGGAAGACCGGGATATCAATGAGGTAAATTAACTTCAATGCATGTAGAGTTTATTTACAACTAAACTGCAAAGCCTCCGTCTCATCCATATTCAATCAGAGAAAATTGTGGCTCATCCAAGACAGGACGTGAGCCAAGTCTGGGGCGAGGCGAAGGGTGACATCATCTGAAAGGGCTGGAAATGAAGTGTAAATTTGAATATCATCTGTATATAAGTGATAATTAAAGCTGTGAGGCTCAGTACGCACCAAGAGAGAAAGTCAATAAAAATGAGGAACAACAGTGTCCCGAGCCACGTGGCACCTCGGAAATGAAGATTTTTTTTTTTTAAATAAAATGGGTGGGGGCAAGATTTCCTCTCCTCCTGAATGATCTCAAAACAGATACAGATCACTCGTCAGAAAAACCCTTACCCTCTGCAGATAATAACTGAATCACTTGATGTTTGGGCAAAGTAGAGGAGATTTCCTGGAAGACTTCTATTCCAAGGAAAATAAGTCAGTTCATGGGGTCTGGGAAGACCACTCCCCCTCCCCAAACAGACCGTTTAGGAAATCATAACAAAGAGAATCACCCACCAGAGCTGACATTTGTTGTCCTTTTCAAGTCTGGTGGTAAATTTGGGTGGGAAACACAAGGTACTTTCATCTGGGTGTCCAAGGACTTTGTTCACGCAGAGAAGAAATAGTTTCTCTCTTCTTAGCTGTGTTTGAACACTTTAATAGAAGCATAACTAAAGCAAGATGCACCGTGAATCAAATGAAATTAGACTGGTTCATAAGGAATTATTCATTACCAAAAGGGCAGCTTTTGCCCTAATCATCCCTCTAGAGATCTAAACTTAGGGCTCTTCTTTTTTTCTTTCCTTTTTTTTGACTACCAGCTCTCCAGACCATAGAAGCTTCCTAAAAACATCCTGCATCCTATTCTTCAGTAACATGGAGTGAGCCTAACCACGAATGATAGGTGTTATGAGCTGAATTGTGTCCCCCTTGCATTCATATACGGAAGTCCTAAACCCCAGTGCTTAAGAATGTGACTGTATTTGGAGACAGGGTCTGGTTTTTGTTTTTGTTTATTGTTTTTTAGAAAGGCAGACTGCCATGTGCAGGACCTCATTTGGATGTGTCAGGAGTCTTGGAAGCTTGACTATCCTACATTCTCCTACAAGTGGGCCTTGAGAGCTTGTTTGGAAGTTCTAGCAGGGGACTGCAGTTACTCGTATACTCTTGACCAAAGAATGGCCCTCTTCTATCAGGGAAGGTCGTCCTCTTCAACCGAGTGCTTAGCTTCGGGAGGGACACACATGGAGTGGTGAGGGAGGAAGGGGACGCTTGTCTAGCCAGCCAGATCCGCCGAATAAATCTTGGCGATCAATGAGGTGACAAATGTCTTAGCCAGATCACCCTCACATAATGGAGATAGGGTCTTTAAAGAGGTAATTACGTTAGAAAGGGGTCATAAGTATGGGTCCTACCCCTATATAATTGGTGCCCTTATAAGAAGAACAGATTAGGACATAGGCACACACAGAGGGAAGAGCATGTGAAGACACAGGGAGAGGCCGGCCATCTACAAGTCAAGGAGAGAGGAAGAAACCTGTCGTGCCAACGCTTTGACTTCAGACTTCTACTGTCCAGATCTGTGAGACAATAAATTGCTGCTGCTGAAGGCCCCCAGCCTGTGTCACTTTGCTATGGCAGATCAAGGGGACAAAGGAAGTAAGGCCAGCATATGAATTTTCCATGGAAGAGCCTCACCTTGAACCTTCCCCGTTATTCTAGAAATAGACCTACCTCATAGATTGATTTATTATGTCATCTTGAACATCTTTTTTTTTTTTTTTAAGATTCTATTTATTTGAGAGAGAGAGAGCACAAGAGTGGGGTGAGGGGCAGAGGGAGAAGCAGGCTTCCCCCTGAGCAGGGAACCCAATGCGGGGCTCGGTCCCAGGACCCTGGGATCATGACTGAGCCGAAGGCAGATGTTTAACAACTGAGCCACCCAGGTGCCCTCATCTTGAGCATCTTGAGATTATATATATATATATATATAAAACTTCTCTTGAGTTTTAGTCTCCTCATTTCACAATTGGAATGAAAAATCTTTGGTTCACGGGACTCTTGCACTGGACATAGATTCTGAATAAGTTAACACGAACTTCTCTCCTTTGCCTCTTTCACCCCCCTCTATAATCAGGAAACGCTATGACTTCCCAAATATTCTATTATGGTTTGAAGTCAGTCTGGGTTAGTCACTCACTGTGACTTTGGACAAGTTATTTAAACTCACTGTCCCTCATAACCTGCTTCCAAAGGTCATAAAAATTAATATTTAAATGACAATTATTTAGAGCCTCTAGCAGAGTGCTTGGCACATGGTAGGAGTTCAGAAAAGTTTGCTTTCATCCTTCTGAAGGCACGAGCCTGTTATTCACCAGCAGAGAAGTGTTTATTGCGTTTATTGTGTTTGATATTATACTCATTGATTTATTTATACCCCTCTTCAATCTAAAAGGATGTTAGTCCGCTCATAAAAATATCTCCAGAATAAATTAGTCCTCATAAGGGATAAATAGTGGGAAGTAGTAGACATGATCATCGACCACCTTCCTATAACAAACTCAAAAGGAAGCTCACAGGGCTGATCCCTAAGGCATCCTGCACTTGCATGGCCTCAAAATGCAGTAAGAAAGAGCAATGTTTTTCTAGAGAGGCAGAGGTGAAATGAAGTCTAGTGGGCAGCTCCTTTTTGTATTCACGCAAAAATACATTTAAAATATCTTGAGGAATGGATGAGTTGGTCATCCTTTTGGCCTTTTTAAACTTCTTTAAAAATACAAGAGATAAAAGGGGCGCCTGGGTGGCACAGTCAGTTAAGCGTCTGATTCTTGGTTTTCGTTCAGGTCCTGATCTCAAGGTCATGAGATTTATTCCTGTGTTGGGCTCCATGCTCAGCGGGGAGCCTGCTTGGGATTCTCTCTCTCCCTCTGCCCCTCCCCCAACTCTCAAATAAATAAATAGATCTTTAAAAAATATATAAGAGATACAGAAAATTACAAAGAATATTGTATCCAAGCTCTCATATTCTGCTACTCAGAATTAGAAAGCATTCACATTTCACTGTATTTGTGTGCAATATTTTTTAAGGAAATAAAATACTATGACTAAAGTCATGTTTGACTAACCAACAGAGAAGCAACTTCTAATGCATCTGAATGATCCTTCCAGAACATTAAATGCTGATATACATGCATTAGGTATTTGTGTAGGCTCATGTGTGTGTTTTGTAAGTGGGGAGTGCTATCATATGGTAGGCACCGTTACGCATCACACTCTTTCAACTTGACATTGTTTTCTGAGATGAAGCTGCGTTGTCACATGTGCATCTTGCTAGTTTCTTGTAGGGACGGTGGTACGGGATGAATTTTGTCCCCCTAAAATCTGTATGTAGATGTCCTCACCCCAGGACCTCGGAATGTGACTATAGTTGGAGACTACCTATTTGAATAGACAATTAGGTGAAAATGAGGTCATTAGTATGGGCCCGAACCCAATATAACTGCTGCACCTATCAGAAGAGATTAGGACACAGGCACATAACAGAGGGAAGACCATGAGAAGATACAGAGAGAAGGTGGTCATCTTTAAACCAAGGAGAGAGGCCTCAGAGGAAGCCAGTGATCTTGGACTTCAAGTCTCCAGATCTGTGAGATAACAAATTTCTGTTGTTTAAGCCACCTGGTCTCTGGCACTTTGCTCTGGCAGTCCTGGCAGATGGATATGGGCAGCCTGGAACACAAATGCCACAGTATTTTCAGCTGTTCCCCTACTGGTGGCCATTTAGATGGAAACTAAGCACGTGGCTCCTCATGCACATGTGTGGGAGTGTCTCTAGGGCAATACCTAGAAAATGGAATCACTGCATTAGGGGGGAGGCACATTTTCAAATTTGCAAGATGTTGCCAAATGGCCTTCTAACGCGTCTTTATCTGTCTATACTCTTGACAATAGCAAATGAGAGCGCCAGTTTCCCCACATCCTAGCCAACATTTCATATTCTCCAACTTTAAGATGTGTGCCAATATGATTGGCACAAAAAGATCTCATTGTTTCATTTGCACTTCCCTCATTACATATGAAGTTGGATAGCTTTTCATACTTGCATTTTCCATTCTTTTCAAGATTTATTTATTTATTTGAAAGAGAGAGCATGAGCAGGGGGAGAGGGAGAGGGAGAATCCTCAAGCAGACTCCCTGCTGAGTGTGGAGCCTGATGCGGGGCCTGATCTCACGAGCGACCCAAGCTCCCCATGCATCATCCATTCTTATTTCCTCATCTCTACATTCTCAGTTCGTATTCTTTGCCTGCTTTTCCATTCATTGTATGTCTTGTTCTGCCTTATTGGTGGGAATCATATACACTGTAGAGAATGATAGATGTCTGCTGGCTGTTCTGAACTCCTTACAGGCTACCACTTGTCTTTTAATCTTGTTCATGGTGTTATTTTGACAAAAGGTTTTTAATTAGGTGTAATCAGATGTTCTTCTATTCACAGTTTGCTTTTTTGTGTGTCATCTTAAAAAAAAAAACCTGCAACTTTCCTTCTCCAAAATTTTGAGAGGTGTTCTATTTTCTTCCTAATAGTTTTAGAGTATTTTTTCCCCATGCTTAGATCTTCAGTACATCTTTTTAAAGATTTTATTTTTGAGTCATCTCTACACCAAACATGGGATTCAAACTTGCAACCCCAAGATCCAGAGTTGCACACTCTGCCAACTGAGCCAGCCAGGCACCTTGATCTACAGCAGATCTTTAATTCATTTCTGTGATGGGCATGAAGTAGGATTTTTTTTTTTTTCCTTTTCTTTCCCGTGTGAGAATCAAATGTCCCAACACTATCTATTGAAATGTCAAATACTCTAATCAGTTAAAAAAAAAAAAAAACTCAGTAAAGCACCCACAGACCGTCTCATTTTAAGAAGTGTAATTTCCTGATAACACTTCCAAAATATATTAGGAGAAAATGTATCCCTAGGTAAGTTAATAAGCTGACTGAAATGGGTATTTGGATATGAGCCAAGCAAATGCTAGAGGTTGTCTGTCAAAAAGTGGTTTTGATATTGGGAGAGTTGATGTTAAGCCCTTCTTCCTGACAGTCATTGGATAGCGAGGCCAGGTGTCTTTCCAAGGCCACTCCAAGTTCTTAATGATTAAACCATCAGGGGTGTGTAGCAGGCTTGTTCTTCCATTGTCCCTAGCAAGGGGATGGGCGCCCTGTCCACCAGAGCAGTGATCCCTGCATGGAAGTCTCTGGAATGAGGTGCTGAAGTTGGCTACAGTTTGTCTCTCAAAGATGGAGGATGAGTATTTGTGGGAGGCTGATTTTTCACTGAATTCCTTTTTGTGACCACATGCATTATACTATCAATTCAAAATAACAATTTCTTTTTAAAGCAAAAAAAAAAAAGGCAATATGTCACTAGGACACTAAATTAAACCAGGAGAAAACATCCTTGTGTTATGCTGCTTTAAAGAGACACAGAGATGAGAACTTTTGGGGGGGGGGAGTAATTCAAACAGAAATTGCACTTCATTTTAATTATTTGAATAATTTAGACCATTGGTTTTCAAATATTTCTTGGCCACAAAACATTGTTCAAACTAGACCTTTCTCGGAAGACCAACATATAAAAATAGATGAAATGAAAGTATTTTCATTTAAAATGAAGAGCTCCCCTGGGAGCCTTTGAGGGGGCCCTGTGGGACCCCCAGGACTCTTTAGAATACACTGATAACTTTCTTTTAAAAATCAATGCATTTGAGAGGTAGAGATAAATTATAATAATCTTTTTCACTTTCTTCATGTACTAATTCCATTCCTTCTCTGAAATTAAAAACATATGTATTCACTCATTCTGTAAACAGTTCTTGAATGTTTTCCAGGCCCTAGGATAGGCACCAAGGAAGAGGAAGGGGCTTGGAGATGGTGAGGTCTGAGCAAAGTTTTCAAGCACAAGTAGGAGATAGCTGAAAGTCAAGAAGGCCGGTCCAGGCCCAGAATCCACAGGGAAAAGCATGGAGGAAGCCGACTGGCAGATTAGGGGGCCTGCGGGTGGGGTGGGGGTGCTCAGTGTGGCGAGATGCATGGGGCATCTGTTAGCGGCAGCAGGTGCTGAAACTGGAGATGCAGGGAGGAGTGAGTTACTGCGTGCCTTGAGGACCTTTCTAAGTTTGGACTTGGAAGACCACGAGGAAGTGATAGAAGGGTTTTAAGTAGGAGATTGACACAGTCATATTTGTGCTTTGGAACGATCACTCTGACCAAAGTGGGCATCACAAAGGGACGTGATTAAGGCTGGGAAACTGGATAGGAGATTGTTGCAGACATCCAAAAAAGAGATGATGATAGACTGACTATAGCCAGGCCATAGAGATGAAGCAGAAGGGGATTAACTAAGACAGAATGAATTGAATGCTGGTTAGAGGAGGGAAAAGGTACTGTCTAGGGGATTCCTGGAGTTTGGGTTTGTTTGGTTAAAGGAGATTGGATAACTGGTGCCATTTGACACAGCAGGGAAGATGGGAGAAAGGATTTTGGGCAACAGAGGAAGGAGTGCCATTTGGGGCCAAGTTTTGGATGAAGAACCAAAACTTGTGAGATATCAAAGTGGAAATGTCCAGTAGACAATTGGACCTCTGGAGAGAGATCTGGGGTGGAGATGAAGATTTGGAAGCCATCCTCAGTATGATGACAGTGGTGGTCAAGAAGGTAGTTGAAATTCCAGGGAATGTGATCAGGAAGAAGAGTCCCAAGAAGACAGGGGAGGGGTACCCCGTGAACAGACTGAGAGGAAGAGCATCAGGAAGAGAGGGGATCAAAGAAACTGAGGGAGAGAATTTCAGGGTAGGAGGAGCTGTCAAGAGGTTCAGATTCTGCGCTGAGAAGCAGAACTTTGACTGCTTGCAAGGACTGTGATGATGAAGGAAGCATGCACTACCTTGATGTGGACCTGCTTCAATCCTCTGATGAACAAAACAGGGGAGACTGGGCCAGAGATTCTCAACTTTACCTGCAGGATAGAAACACCTGGGGAACTTTGGTGGTGGTCGTTGTTAATATCAAAGCCTAGGCCATCGATGTCATCGGTCTGGAGTGGGGCCTGGGCAGGGGTATGTTTTTAAAGGTCCAAGAGAGAGTCTCGCATGTGGCCACAGTTGGGAACCACTGTTCCAGTTATGTTATTCCCTATTTTGAGCAACACAAGATTGAAATGTGTTACTTCTAGGAGAAGTCTGATGACTCTCATGTCAGTCCATGTCGTCAGGACACAGAGGAGTGGTTAAGTACAGAAAATGGAGACCAGCAAATCAAAAAATGTATCCATGTGGAGCCCATTCCTTTTAGGGGTGACAGGCCCGGAAATTGGGGGAACACCAAGGATGTGTTCTCCATTGCTGGGGAGGGGAATTTCACTGGGCTTTCCCACAATGTAAGAGACTTGTCCCATAAATCACACGGAGTCTATACTTGCCAAATATCCTTCTGATTAATAATTAAAATTTGCCTGGTGATTTTAAAATTTTACATATTTTTCAAAATTTGGAAGGAATCATATAGAGGATAAAAAAATGTAAATACTACCGAAGCAACATTGTCGCCCTCAAACCCTCCACCTGCACATCCCACATCCCAAAGGCAACTGCTTGACTATTTCTATTTTTGTGTCTTCTGGTGGTTCTCCTGTCCCCATAGACAATACACTTACTTGTCCCTTTCATCATTTATCATTATCGTTGTTGGCCAGTATTGGAAGATGAAAGTTTATTTACTCTGCCTTCACTTCCCCTTCTTCCTTCCAAAGTTTGGTAGTCACAGTATTATTTTTCATTCTTCTGGTGGTTACATTCATTACTTCAACTAATGGATTGAAATTCCGTGTTTCATTCCACGAACTCGAGACAAAATTTCCCAACTCCACACAGAGTGAGATGAAGAGATCAGCTTCCCCACGGACCCCCTTCAACTCTTGTCAGCTTGACCTGTGCTTTTCTGTTGTTCTGTCCGACAGCAGTACCTTGTGGTCTTCGGCCAGAAGTCCTCTCCCCTTGGTCTACTGCTTAAGTCCAAGGGTTGAAAACCAATAAACTGCATTTGAGTTCTTTTGAGTAAATAGCTCTTGCTTCCTGGAGAGCCAAGGATTGTGTTAGGACCACATTACTTCCTCCTGGGTCCAACATCTCAACTTTTGAGTGATTCAAAGGAGTATTCCACAGGGAATACTCTGTCGCATGGTCAGACTGGTTCTCTTTTATTACACTCTATTAATTATTCAAAATCATGGGTCATTTTAGTTTGCCTCTATTTGGACCATGATTTTCTTGCACCTTTTTGAGTTTCTCCTAAGACTTATCTTTTTTGTTGTTGAGAGAAGAAACATATTTTGTCTTCACCAAACATTCCCACCTTCTTACTCATTCCATCTAATGCAAAATGCCTTCATGTTTTCTTCTTACAGATTTCTTGGAGCCCACTCACTTCCTGTTTTAACTTGGACCCGGAGGAAGGGGCGTGAGAGGTAAAGAATACATTTTAATCACAGCTAAAGGACGATCTCAGTGCAAACAAACCCAGTTGCCATGTTTTCATTAGTCTTGTCTGAATTTAGTTGGTGTGACTTTGTCATGGAGACACTAATTATCTATGGACATATAAAGAACGTCAGGGTCTGGGTCTCAGTCAACCACCCCAAGAGTCTGACCATGGTCAGCCAGAATCCTTCAGTGCATCTGGAGTGGATACTGTAATGTGTTGCCAAGACGCCCAAAGGAGGAAGGCACTCAGCCCCTTGCCTCAATTGGAAACATCTCTGAAGGGCCATCTCATCTTCAGAGTGCCCCATGGGATGAGCGAGGCTTCTTTTGCAACTGTTTTAACTTCCACTTTGTTCTCTGTCCTGTGTTTCCTTCACCATCTGACAGGTATTATTCCCACACTCCCGAATAAATATGGCTCAAAGTCTGTTTCCTGAGGAACTGTACCTACAACCCTACTTTTCCATCATACCCAGAACTGTAACAAATGAAAAGGTGAATTTCTTACAGGGGATAACGGATTATTGTGGGAGGGGTTTGTTTTCTGGGCAGGAGGGCCTGGGATCCAGGACATCAGGGGACAGAAGCAGGAACTGAGCTTGGTCAGAGAAAGGAAGAAGGGAGAACAGTGAGGTGCAGTTGATGACCATGGGAACTGGAATGGGGGAGGAGGCTGAGAAAGCGGTAAGGATGGTTGTGCCTCTGAATTTGCTTGCGGATCAAGAGCACTTTATTTCTAAGTTCAGCTTTTCCTTCTATTGTGCCTTTATCAGAGATGCTGGCAAGGGTGGGGGGTAGGGAGGATGGGGGTGGGCGTGGCTCTGAACTGAAAGCACAGCAGGAATCACAGCAGTTAGGGAGCAATCACACCAGCGAGTGGGTTTGCTGCCATTCGCTTAAAGTGATTTAATTAAGTACCTATTAATTAAAATTAGAATTGGTCTATATAGAATCTATGCTATAGAGAGAGGATTAGGAGGGGGAGCCGGCTTTCTGAGGCCAGCATTATTTATACATCAGTCCTTGTTAAATTAGTTAAAATTAACTTCAGCTTAATTCAGAATGATAGCAAACCCCAAATAATAATAAATTAGCCAAGATAGAAATGTACTGAGATATCGCATATATGTATTGATATTACATGTATGTATTGAAATGTCTAAGAGAAACCAAGTCTGGAAGTGAGCAGATCAGAGTTTTGCAACTATCAGGGACATTTGTCTCTACCTGTATTCTTGTTCCACCCATCTCAAAAATGGGTCCACCTCATGGTCTTAGATGGCTGCTTGAGCTCCAGCCCTTGCATTTGCACCACAGGAAGGAGGGCAGGAGAGGAAGGGCATGGCCACACTGATATGCAAGGGAGTCTGGTTTGGTGACGATGTGTCCGGTGAAAGCTTGGGAGTTCTAGTAACCAGGCAGAAGGGAAGAATGGCATTAGAGGCCATCCACAGCCTCTGCCATACCTGCCTTTCCCCATCCCTGACACCTGGGACCACTCATGCCCTCTCTCTGCTCACCAGCCCCAGAGTGGTACTGACCAACACCCAGACCCAGCAGTGAGTGGAATTCTCTCTGCAGTCACTGCCCAAGGTTGCTGCCTGGCATTTCTGTGCCAGAGAACTGGACTTCTGACTCAGTTTCCCACCCAGCACTCCTCATCCATCATGGTGCTTACAGTAGCAGTTGAATAGTTGTAACAGAGACCATGTGGCTTGCAAAGTCTGAAATAAATGTGAGTCACATATGAAATTTTAAGTTTTTCTAGTAGCCACATTCTTTTAAAAGTATGAAGACAACTTGGAAGCATACAAGTGGCCAACAGGTACATGAAAAGATGCTTAGTGGCCAACAGGTACATGAAAAGATGCTCAACATCACTCATCATCAGGGAAATGCAAATGAAAACCACTGTGAGACATCACCTCACACCTGTTAGGACAGCTAGTATCAAAAAGACAAAAGGTTAGTGCTGGGGAGGATATGAAGAAAAGGGAAGCCTTGTACACTGGTGGGCATGCAAACTGGTGCAGCTGTCATGGAGAGCAGAATGGAGGTTCCTCAAAAAAATGAAAAAGAGAACCACCATATGGTTCAGCAATCCCACTTCCAGTATCTTCCAAGAGGAACTGAAATCAGCACCTCAAGAGAATATCTGGGGTGCCTGGGTGGCTCAGTTGGTTAAGCGACTGCCTTCGGCTCAGGTCATGATCCTGGAGTCCCGGGATCAAGTCCTGCATCGGGCTCCCTGCTCGGCAGGGAGTCTGCTTCTCCCTCTGACCCTCTTCCCTCTCGTGCTCTCTATCTCTCATTCTCTCTCTCTCAAATAAATAAATAAAATCTTAAAAGAAAAAAGAGAATATCTGTACGCTCACGTTCATGGCAGCATTATTTGCAACGCCAAAATATGGAAACATCCCAAATGTCCATCAACAGATGAACAGATAAAGAAATTGTGGTATATAGAGCCCCTGGAATATTATCCAGCCTTTAAAAAGGAGGTCTTGCCAATCGCAACAATCTGGATACACCTGGAAGACATTTTGCTACATGAAATAAGCCAGACCCCAAAAGAAAAATACTTCATGATCTCACTTATATGTGGAACATAAAAAAGTTGAATACATGGAAGCGGAGAGTAGAATGGTGGTTACCAAGGGCAGGGAGGTGAGGGGAAGGGGGAGATACTGGGGAGAGAAGCTGCAGTTGTGTAGGATGAAGGAATATAGAGATCTAATGCACAGCACAGTGACTATAGGTAATAATACTGCATTGTGTACTAGAAATCTGCCAAAAGAGTACATTTCCAAGCAGCCTCATCACACAATAAATGAACGATATAAGGAGACGGGTATGTGAATGAGTTTGACCATAGTAATCATTTTGCTATGTATATGTACGTCAAAACAGTATTGTGTAGACCACATTATGTTGTACCCTTTAAACATAGATAGTTGTTACTAAAAAATAAAAGTAAAAATTTTATAAGTACAAAGGAGAAAGTGAAATTAATTTGAATATGTCCAAAATATTATCAGCTCAACATTGCAATCAATATAAAATTATATAAATATAAAAATAAGTCTAAATTATCAAGGAGATAGTTTGCATTCTTTTCTTTCCATACTGATTCTTCACTTATCGCACACCTCATTTCGGACTAGCCATGTTTAAGAAAAAAAAGACTAGCCATATTTCAGGTGCTCATGTGGCGAGTGGCTATTGTGCTGGACAAGGCAGGACTGTACTATACTTAATGTATTTCATGCCCACTACATGTTTTTATATCACTTTTAAATGGATCAGTTTATTGAAAAGATCCCCATTTTCTGAATATTTATACTGCTTCCAAATTTCACAATTATAAACAAGACTGCTGTCCACATTCTTATATTAAAAGTTTACACCCCATCTTTAATTGTTTCGTTAGGATAAATTCCCAGATGTGAGCCAAAGAGCATACATAAATTTTGAAGGCTGTTGAAATATGTTGTTTAATAATAATATCTCCCTTACAAGGTTGTTATGAAGATTAAGTGAACTAGTACACTAAACCGATTTTATTAATTCAAGTGAGGTTAATGAAACTTCACATAGTTGTGCCTGGCACATAAAAGTACTCTACAAATGGCATCTATTATTATTAGCATTAGCATTATTTCTGAATGAATCTCCAGCACCAATATATTCATTTATGCCCCTTTTAACAATGTCTAAGAATGCCTGTTTCTAGCACACTCTCTCCAATACGCTTCTTTTTATAGCCTTTCACAGGCAAAATTGGCTTCTTGTTATTGTTGGTTTAATCTGACTGGCATTCCTTAGTTTTCTTATGCTTAGGATTAATTTTTCCTGATAGATTTGTCACAACCTCAGTCTATATCTACATATATGGAGAGTTGGACCACTCTTCACTGGAGGGTTTAGGACAATAAGTGACCCTCTGTACCTGTCAACTTTCCCATAGTTATGTCATTGTAACAAGCCTAAATCTCAGTAGCTTACAACAACCAATATTATAATACATGTGAGAACCTAGGCTGACAGAGCAGTACCTAACACGGACAAGCCACTCTCATGGCAGACAGAAAAGAAGGGAGGCAGATGAGCAAGGGAATAAGAGCAGAGTCTCCTAAAGCCTCTGCTCCTACCTGGCACCTAGTCTCTTCCGCTCACATCTCCATTTGCTCATGAGAACGCAAGTCATGGCACCACCCTCAATATCAAGGGGGTGGAGAAGTATGCTCCCACCATAAGAGACACTGGCAAGTCACATGGCGGTGCATGGGAATTGACATGGGGAGCCAATGATTGAGAACAATAATATGATCTACCCCACCAGTCAAATCAATCCAATCAAGTTAAACTGGTTTATGTGGCTCTAGCCACCTGAAGTCAGGAATCCCCTATAGGACTCTTGTCCTTCCGGGAGTCTTATGGCTCAGCCCCCGAAGTAAACAGAGGACAGAGGCTGGGCTGCTGACCTGCTTTCAATGCACTCTAAGGACAAACTGGTCCAGAGAGAGTCAGCTTAAGGCACATAGGAGTACATCTCCCACGCCCTGCATGAAGATGCAGACTTGCCAACGAAAAGGGCTTTGCATCCCAAGAAATCATTCCATCATCAAATAACCAGGAAAAAATAAATCCCCGGATGCTCTTATAGCCCTTGAACCAATTTCTTTAGGGAAGGCAGTACAACAGTCAGAACAGGGGAGAATAGGGTTTATATCCTGGCTGCATCACCTGTAAGATCAACAGTTGACGTCTTCATCATCAACATCATCATCACCACCACCTTTTCAGTTACCTGGCTTGATCCAGCCAGTAGCACCCTAGCTGGCCACAGAGGCATTTCCATCTCAAAGGACTGACCCCTGTACTGCAGAAATGAGCCACAGGCTCCAGGGGCCGGACTGCTTGGGACATCGCTAAGCTACTGCAACCTCAATAAAAACGTCTTCCTAAAATCCCAACACCGGAGAGTTTTGGAATTAATACATGCGTATGAAAATTACCAGCTTATTCCACTCCAAACTGAAGGAAACCATGCTAGGAACATGAAAAACAAACAAAAAAGGAATGCATGTTTCCTAAGGTAAGTCACTTCATATTTGAATCATTTATTTATATCACGAGGCTTTCTGGAGTGATTAGGGAGCTGTCAGTTCCACTTAGCAACCTTTTTTCAGGTTATGGAGAAGCAAACCTTTCTTCCTGCTTTACGTATGAGTGCCGGTGTTGGAGATTTGTGTCCCGAGACCCAGACTCTTCCCCCCGGCTTTGGTCAGTCTCTGGAAGGACTCGGTGCTCAAAGGGAAACACTTCTCATTCTGAACCAACGGCAAAGGGAAGAAAAACAACACGATCCCTTTCATCCCATAGGCTACTGAGTTTGCTTGAGCTTTTGAAAATGGTCAGGAATGAAAGTACCGTATTTTCTGTATCCATTTTTCAACTCTCAGTCTTTCAACACCCAGCTCCAATCCCACCTCTGCCGTGAAGCCTTGCCTACCTCAGGGGAGCATGATTTTCCCTCCCTTGAACCCCAGTGGATATTCCCTGACCCTAAACCCTCATCAGCACTGTCTTCCCTCCTGGTGATGTTGGCTAAGTTCCCGAGTGGACTGTAGCAGTGGCTGATTTTACAGATTTATTCCACTCTCCCTCCTTCTGGGACTCATAGCACTTGGTTCGGAGGGGAGCCTGTGACCCCAGCAGGACCGTTCAGCATTTGTTCTGCATAATTAAAAATACACATTGAGAGAGAGGATCTCCTGTCTTCTTCTGGGTCATGAGCTCTAAGAAATTAGAAGCTTGGGCTTTCTCAATGTCATCTTCTCTGGACTTTAGCAGAAAGCCAGTGCTGAGAGATGAAGAGTCTCGTAACATCTTTTGAACCCCTAGATCCAGCTATGCCTGAAACTCTTACCCCAGACTTCCCAATGATGTGAGCAAATACATTCCTTGTCTTCAGTGAATCTGAGTTGGCTTTAATCATCTACAACCTGAGTAACAAACATGCTTCCTCAGAACTCTTTAAGGAAAAAAAAAGGTGCCTAAGGTTAAGGATTCTCCGGACCACAGAGTCTTTCCATCTTGTGTTCTACTTTTGTCCTTGTGTGGTTGAAGCTGGATCGCCTCCATGCCTGAGTCCCAGCTAGTGGGAAGGGGGCAAAAGCACACGCAGGAGGGCACAGCCAGTGTCTGGAGGTCCCCCTCTGGATCTGGCACCACGGCTTGCCCTCAAAGTCATGCGACACGGCCACATCTCACTTCCGGGGAAGCTGGGGTGTGTAGTCTGGGCTGCTGAATGTCCAGCCATGTCTCTATTTCTGAAAGAAAGAACAGATGATGATGCGTGACCATGGGTCTAAGGCACACCAAGCATCTGTAGATTGAGACAGCTTTCCACCACCTCCAATTTAAGGGCGTGCAAGGTTGCAAGTGTGGTGAGGGACAAGCCACTCTGTTAGTGAAGAGTCCTAGTGAGCAGAACTCCACGTGGGCTCCCGGGGAGGCTGTGCACAGTGTCAACCTAGCTAAGCAGGGGCTAACTTCTCTCAAGTTCCCTTCCCTGTGTGGCCCCGAGTTAGGGCTGGCTGTGGGGGAAGTTAATGCAGGATTCTAGCAATGCTCTTTGGTTCGGCTCAGAAGGCGGACCCAGGGCACCAGGCGCTGCTGTATCTCGTGGGCATTGCTGCTCATCTGCTGGCTCGCCAGGCCTACAGCTCCCCAGTCTCCTGCTGCAGCTTCTCCAAGTCCTCAGCCAGTCTGCAAGCATAGCTCCCTGGTGAACCACCGAAGTCGGTGGCCGTGGGAGACAGACCTGGGCTCCGACTGGCCCTGCAGTTCCCGGCCTTTCTCAACTTTAACCTTGGGGTTGCTCAACCTTAGCACTATTGCTTTTTTGATGATTCTGGATAATTCTTTGTTGTGTGGAGCTGTCCTGTGCATTGTAGGATGTTTAGCAGGGTCCCTGGATACCAGTAGCAACTTTTACCCTAGTTGTGACGAGGCAAACTGTCTCCAGACATTGCCAAAGTCTTCTGAATGGGGGGGTGGGGAATCATCCCTGGTGGACAACCACCCCCCCGCCCCCGTCTTCCCAGTGAGTGCTTCTTTCCAATTGCTGGCCTTGTTGACCTACACCTTCACACGCAGAGGTCCACACAGGCTTGCTTAGCCCTCTCCACCAGCTCCCATAGTCACAGAAGGTCTGACCCTATAATCAATCCCTTGTCCCATGTTCCTCATAGCTGGTGTGCTCAGGGCTGCATGATGACTTGTGGGCCTGAGACACTTGGCCTTCGTGGACCCCTTCCTTCAGTAAAAAAAAAAAAAAAAAAAATTAAAATTGATATTTTAAGGCTCTTTTGGTAGAAAAACAAATATCTAGCCTGGATTCATTATTATATTCATGATTACATTCATTTTAATTACAATGAAAGCTTTTGTGGGCCCCTACGCATACTGATCATAAGCCCTAGGCCTTGTGTGTCTAAGGGAGAAGGGAGCCCGAGGTCTGCTTTTTCCTTCGAACCTGACTGACAGGTGCACTCCCTTCACACAGTTACCTTCTTTGTAATCAGAGCAAAACCACGGGAGGCAATGATTGGCTTTTTTTTTTAATTTTCCATTTATTAGTTTGTCTGTATTTTCTAAGTTTTCTACAATGCAAATAAATATTTCCATAATATAAAAATACAATAAAAATTATTATATAAAAGGGACAAAAATATGCTCTAGAATATAAAAATTTTCATTGAAATTGGACATCTCACTAACATGAGAGGTTCTTGCAACAATTATACATTTAAACCAAAAATTAGGATGTATAGTTTAAAATACACATATACAATTTTCCCCTAATTTGTTATTTATTTTTTTAAATTTTTTATTGTTATGTTAATCACCATACATTACATCCTTAGTTTTTGATGTAGTGTTCCATGATTCATTATTTGTGCATAACACCCAGTGCTATACGCAGAATGTGGCCTCTTTAATACCCATCACCAGGCTAACCCATCCCCCCACCCCCCTCCCCTCTAGAACCCTCAGTTTGTTTTTCAGAGTCCATCGTCTCTCATGGTTCCTCTCCCCCTCTGACTTACTCCCCTTCATTCTTCCCTTCCTGCTATCTTCTTCTTTTTTTTCTTAACATATATTGCATTATTTGTTTCAGAGGTACAGATCTGTGATTCAACAGTCTTGCACAATTCACAGCGCTCACCATAGCACATACTCTCCCCAGTGTCCATCACCCAGCCACCCCATCCCTCCCACCCCCAACCACTCCAGCAACCCTCTGTTTGTTTCCTGAGATTAAGAATTCCTCATATCAGCGAGGTCATATGATACATGTCTTTCTCTGATTGACTTATTTCACTCCGCATGACACCCTCCAGTTCCATCCATGTCGTTGCAAATGGCAAGATCTCATTCCTTTTGATGGCTGCATAATATTCCATTGTGTATATATACCATATCTTCTTTACCCATTCATCTGTCAGTGGACATCTTGGCTCTTTCCACAGTTTGGCTATGGTGGACATTGCTGCTATAAACATTGGGGTGCACATAGCCCTTCGGATCCCTACATTGGTATCTTTGTGGTAAATACCCAGTAGTGCAATTGCTGGATCATATGGAAGCTCTATTTTCAACTGTTTCAGGAACCTCCATACTGTTTTCCAGAGTGGTTGCACCAGCTTGCATTCCCACGAATAGTGTAGGAGGGTTCCCCTTTCTCTGCATCCCCGCCAACATCTGTCGTTTCCTGACTTGTTAATTTTAACCATTCTGACTGGTGTGAGGGGGTATCTCATGGAGGTTTTGATTTGGATTTCCCTGATGCTGAGCGATGTTGAGCACTTTTTCATGTGTCTGTTGGCCATTTGGATGTCTTCATTGGAAAAATGTCTGTTCATGTCTTCTGCCCATTTCTTGATTGGATTATTTGTTCTTTGGGTGTTGAGTTTGATAAGTTCTTTATAGATTTTGGATACTAGCCCTTTATCTGATATGTCATTTGCAAATATTTTCTCCCATTCTGTCGGTTGTCTTTTGGTTTTGTGGACTGTTTCTTTTGCTGTGCAAAAGCTTTTTATCTTGAAATCCCAATAGTTCATTTTTGCCCTTGCTTCCCTCGCCTTTGGGGATGTTTCTAGGAAGAAGTTGCTGTGGCCGAGGTCGAAGAGGTTGCTACCTGTGTTCTCCTTTAGGATTTGGATGGACTCCTGTCTCACGTTTAGGTCTTTCAACCATTTGGAGTCTATTTTTGTGTGTGGCGTAAGGAAATGGTCCAGTTCCATTCTTCTGCATGTGGCTGTCCAATTTTCCCAACACCATTTGTTGAAGAGACTGTCTTTTTGCCATTGGACATTCTTTCCTGCTTTGTCAAAGATTAGTTGACCATAGAGTTGAGGGTCCATTTCTGGGCTCTTGATTCTGTTCCATTGATCTATGTGTCTGTTTTTGTGCCAGTACCATACTGTCTTGATGACAGCTTTGTAATAGAGCTGGAAGTCCGGAATTGTGAAGCCGCCAACTTTGCTTTGCTTTTTCAATATTCCTCTGGCTATTTGGGGTCTCTTCTGGTTCCATACAAATTTTAGGATTATTTGTTCCATTTCTTTGAAAAAAGTGGATGGTATTTTGATGGGGATTGCATTGAATGTGTAGATCGCTCTAGGTAGCATTGACATCTTCACAATGTTTATTGTTCCAATCCATGAGCATGGAACGTTTTTCCATTTCTTTGTGTCTTCAATTTCTTTCATGAGTATTTTATAGTTTTCTGAGTACAGATCTTTTGCCTCTTTGGTTAGATTTATTCCTAGGTATCTAATGGTTTTGGGTGCAATTGTAAATGGGATCGACTCCTTGATTTGTCTCTCTTCTGTCTTGTTGTTGGTGTATAGGAATGCCACCGATTTCTGTGCATTGATTTTATATCCTGCCACTTTACTGAATTCCTGTATGAGTTCTAGCAGTTTTGGGGTGGAGTCTTTTGGGTTTTCCACATACAGTATCATATCATCTGCAAAGAGTGAGAGTTTGACTTCCTCCTTGCCGATTTGGATGCTTTTGATTTCTTTTTGTTGTCTGATTGCTGTGGCTAGGACTTCTAATACTATGTTGAATAGCAGTGGTGATTATGGACATCCCTGCTGCGTTCCTGACCTTAGGGGGAAAGCTCTCAGCTTTTCCCCATTGAGAATGATATTCGCTGTAGGTTTTTCATAGATGGCTTTTATGATATTGAGGTATGTATCCTCTATCCCTATACTCTGAAGAGTTTTGATCAAGAAAGGATGCTGTACTTTGTCAAATGCTTTTTCTGCATCTATTGAGAGGATCATATGATTCTTGTTCTTTCTTTTGTTAATGTATTGTATCACGTTGACTGATTTGCGGATATTGAACCAACCTTGCAGCCCAGGGATAAATCCCACTTGGTCACGGTGAATAATCCTTTTAATGTACTGTTGGATCCTATTGGCTAGTATTTTGGTGAGAATTTTTGCATGCATGTTCATCAAGGATATTGGTCTGTAATTCTCCTTTTTGATGGGGTCTTTGTCTGGTTTTGGGATCAAGGTAATGGTGGCCTCATAAAACGAGTTTGGAAGTTTTCCTTCCATTTCTATTTTTTGGAACAGCTTCAGGAGAATAGGTATTAATTCTTCTTGAAACGTTTGGTAGAATTCCCCTGGGAAGCCATCTGGCCCTGGGCTTTTGTTTCTTGGGAGATTTTTGATGACTGCTTCAATTTCCTTAGGGGTTATAGGTCTGTTCAGGTTTTCTATTTCTTCCTGGTTCAATTTTGGTAGTTGATACATCTCTAGGAATGCACCCATTTCTTCCAGGTTATCTAATTTGCTGGCATAGAGTTGCTCATAATATGTTCTTATAATTGTTTGTATTTCTTTGGTGTTGGTTGTGATCTCTCCTCTTTCATTCATGATTGTGTTGATTTGGGTCATTTCTCTTTTCTTTTTGATAAGTCTGGTCAGGGATTTATCCATCCAGTTAATTCTTTCAAAGAACCAGCTCCTAGTTTTGTTGATCTGTTCTACTGTTCTTTTGGTTTCTATTTCATTGATTTCTGCTCTGATCTTTATTATTTCTCTTCTCCTGCTGGGTTTGGGCTTTATTTGCTGTTCTTTCTCCAGCTCCTTTAGGTGTAGGGTTAGGTTGTGTATTTGAGACCTTTCTTGTTTCTTGAGAAAGGCTTGTATTGCTATATACTTTCCCCTCAGGACTGCCTTTGCTGTATCCCAAAGATTTTGAACAGTTGTGTTTTCATTTTCATTGGTTTCCATGAATTTTTTTAATTCTTCTTTAATTTCCTGGTTGACCCATTCATTCTTTAGCAGGATGCTCTTTAGCCTCCATGTATTTGAGTTCTTTCCGACTTTCCTCTTGTGATTGAGTTCTAGTTTCAAAGCATTGTGGTCTGAAAATATGCAGGGAATAATCCCAATCTTTTGGTACCGGTTGAGACCTGATTTGTGACCTAGGATGTGATCAATTCTGGAGAATGTTCCATGGGCACTAGAGAAGAATGTGTATTCTGTTGCTTTGGGATGGAATGTTCTGAATATGTCTGTGAAGTCCATCTGGTCCAGTGTTTCATTTAAAGTCTTTATTTCCTTGTTGATCTTTTGCTTAGATGATCTGTCCATTTCAGTCAGGGGGGTGTTAAAGTCCCCCACTATTATTGTATTGTTGTCAATGTGTTTCTTTGCTTTTGTTATTAATTGCCTTATATAATTGGCTGCTCCCACGTTAGGGGCATAGATATTTACAATTGTTAGATCTTCTTGTTGGATAGACCCTTTAAGTAGGATATAGTGTCCTTCCTCATCTCTTATTACAGTCTTTGTTTTAAAATCTAATTTGTCTGATATAAGGATTGCCACCCCAGCTTTCTTTTGGTGTCCATTAGCATGGTAAATGGTTTTCCACCCCCTCACTTTCAATTTGGGGGTGCCTTTGGTTCTAAAATGAGTCTCTTGCAGACAGCATATTGATGGGTCTTGTTTTTTAATCCAATCTGATAGCCTGTGTCTTTTGATTGGGGCATTGAGCCCATTTACATTCAGGGTAACTATTGAAAGATATGAATTTAGTGCCATTGTATTGCATGTAAGGTGACTGTTACTGTATATTGTCTGTGTTCCTTTCTGATCTATGCTGCTTTTAGGGTCTCTCTTTGCTTAGAGGACCCCTTTCAATATTTCTTGGAGGGCTGGTTTCGTGTTTGCAAATTCCTTTAGTTTTTGTTTGTCCTGGAAGCTTTTTATCTCTCCTTCAATTTTCAATGACAGCCTAGCTGGATATAGTATTCTTGGCTGCATATTTTTCTCGTTTAGGGCTCTGAAGATATCATGCCAGTCCTTTCTGGCCTGCCAGGTCTCTGTGGATAGGTCTGTTGCCAATCTAATGTTTCTACCATTATAGGTTACATATCTCTTCTCCTGAGCTGCTTTCAGGATTTTCTCTTTGTCTCTGGGACTCATAAGTTTTACTATTAGATGTCGGGGTGTTGACCTATTTTTATTGATTTTGAGAGGGGTTCTCTGTGCCTCCTGGATTTTGATGCCTGTTTCCTTCCCCACATTAGGGAAGTTCTGTGCTATAATTTGCTCCAATATACCTTCTGCCCCTCTCTCTCTTTCTTCTTCTTCTGGGATCCCAATTATTCTAATGTTTTGTCTTATCGTATCGCTTATCTCTCGAATTCTGCCCTCGTGATCCTGTAGTTTCTCTCTCTTTTTCTCAGCCTCTTTATTTTCCATCATTTGGTCTTCTATATCACTGATTCTCTCTTCTGCTTCATTTATCCTAGCAGTTAGTGCCCCCATTTTTGATTGCACCTCATTAATAGCCTTTTTGATTTCGACTTGGTTAGATTTTAGTTCTTTTATTTCTCCAGAAAGGGTTTCTCTAATAACTTCCACACTTTTTCCAAGCCCAGCTAGTATCTTTAAAGTCATGATTCTGAACTCTATGTCTGACATCGTACTAATGTCAGTATTGAGTAGGTCCCTGGCAGACGGTACTACCTCTTGTTCTTTTTGCTGAGGTGATTTTTTTCGTCTTGTCATTTTGTCCAGAGGAGAATAGATAAATGAGAGAACAAAATGCTAACAGGTTAACAACATCCCCAGCAAATATACTCTATACAAATCAGAAAGGACCTGAAACCAGGGGAAAAGAAAGAGAAAGAAAGAAAAAAGAAAGAGAAAAAAAGAAAAAGAAAAGATAAAAACAAACAAAAACAGAACAAAACCAAAAAAACAGAATATGATCAAATGTGATCAGGCTAGTGCATAGATCAGTGCCACACACTAGATTTTGGGCGTATTTTGGTCTGTTAGAAGAAAGTGCCTCCTAAAATTTTAAAGGAAGACAGACTTATATATGTACAAAATAAGGGTTGATACAATGAGGGGATGGAAGATGACTGTAAAGATGAAAATTATAAAAGATTTTATAGAAGGAATTGATAAGAAGTTGTTTGAAAAAAGAAAGAAGATTTTAAAAAAAAGAAAAGAAAAAAAACGGAGAGAATGTGATCAGGCAGGAGAGTAGAACAAAGCCATACATTAGTGATTTAGGGTATATTTTGATCCGTTAGAAGAAACTGTATCTCAAATTTTTAAAGACAGAACAACTTATATATATATGCCAATAATAAGGGTAACTACTATGAAGGGATAAAGTATGACTCTAAAAATGAAAAATAAAATTTTTTTAAAAAAGGGATTGATAAGATATTGGTTGAAAAAGGGAAAAAGAAAAATTCAAAAAAAAAACCAGCTAAAAAAAATTAACTTTGAAAAACTAATGAATCATGGTAAAAAAGCCACGAATTCTATGTGCAGTATTCCCCTAGCGCTGGAGTTCTCCCGTTCTCCTTGATCGGTAAACTTGGTCTTGGCTTGCTGGCTGTTCGTGCTGATCTTCTGGGGGAGGGACCTGTTGCCGTGCTTCCCAAATGTCTTTGCCGGAGGCAGAAGTGCCCCGCCCTTGTTGGTCCCGGCTAAGCAATCTGCTCGGGTTTGCTCTCAGGAGCTTTTGTTCCTGCAAGCTCTCCGTACAGCTTTGGAGGACTAGAGTGAAAATGGTGGCCTCCCAATTTCCGCCCGGAGGAGCTGAGAACTCGGGGCCCCCGCTCCTCAGTGCGCCCCCAGAGAAAAGCAGTCACTCCCGTGTCCCCGGTCTCCGGCCACACTCCGTGCTCACCCGGCCTGTGACCGAGCGTGTCTATCTCTGGCACCCGACCCCGTGTGGAGTCTCCAAACCCAGCAGATCCCCGCGGTGCACTCCCGCGCCGCTCCTCCCGGGGGAGGGAGGGGAGTCTCCCCAGCTCTGCCGCTTGTTGGGTCCCTGCTGGAGGAGCAGTGGCCCGACTGGGCCACGGATCACAGTTTATGGCCACCCCGAGCTGAGAGCCCGCACCTCGGCTCCGTCTCTGCAGCCGGCTTCCCCGCTCCGATCCCTGGGAGCTCTGCCGCCCTCAGGCTCCCCCGGTCTTTCTGTGACCCCGAGGGTCCTGAGACCACAGTGTTCCGCGAGGGTTCCACCCCCCCCCCCCCCCCCCGCTTAGCCCCTGGAGCGACGTCCCTCCGCCGAGCCGACTTTTAAAAGGTCCGATTTTGTGCTCCGCGGCTCTAGCACTTGCCAGAAGCGGCCGACGGAGGCCCCTCCCCCACCGTCTATCCTCCCGAATATCACCTCGGATTCACTTCTGCACACGTCCTACCTTCCGGTAAGTGGTCGCTTTTCTGTTCAGAGAGCTGTTGCTACTCTCCTCTTCGATCTCCTGTTGAGTTCGTAGGTGTTCAAAATGGTTTGATCCCTATTCAGCTGAATTCTTGAGACCAGACGAAATCCAGGTCTCCCACTCCTCCGCCATCTTGCTCTGCCCCTTTTCGGCAATGATTGGCTTCTTTTGGGACCAACCTGGGTTTACGAAAGTAACTCCAAGTACTTGATGTGGCACTCGGTGGTGGCCAAGCACACGGGGGGAAGACCCTTGGTGAGTGTGACTGTGAGCCGACTAGCTGGGTCAATGGGAATGATAGTTGCAATTGAGGGCATTCCAGGGAAAGATGAGTGTGAAATAAAACTCCCTTTTAAAAACACATCCAAGAAAGCAAGTGTGTCTCAAGGGGGAAATTGCAGACATGTGTTTTCCATGTATTTTCCATTCGATTGATAACAATAGGATATATATCATCGAGTGGAATCAGATGTACCAAACCCGGGGTCCTCGTTCCCACCCGGTGACGGCTGTTTCTGATTAGCTTGGAGCCCACAGCCCTGACGAAGAATGGGCGCCTCTTGGGGGCGCTGTGAAGGACGGAAAAGTAAGCCGTCGGGCGTCTTGCCTATTATTCCCACTCTTTCCTCAAGCTGCAAATCCATCAAATATGAGAGGGAGAAATAGAAATTGTGCAGAGTGGAAGGAAGTGGGAGATGCTGTTTTATTCCACACCTCCATCAGCACGTTTGTTCACAGACGTTCAATATTCATTCTGGAATTAAACACCTGCATTACACCAGATGTTTCATACACAGGCACCCCTGTGAATGGCAGGAGGTTTGTATGAAAGCACCCAATTCTTCCTGTAGCAGGAACTCTGCTTTTTTTTTCCCGTGGAAATACCAGGAAACCATTTTGAGTTGAACAACCAAACTAAAGGCGATGGAGTTTAAGATAAATGTTATGAAAATTGCATAAAACATTATATCAAAACCCTTGGCAGTGTCGAAAAGCAAGATTTCTGAATCCAATGAGTAGCTGAAGAAGAAAATTCAATTCCATTTTTTCACTTTGTCTGCCAATTTTATAGCACGTCATTTAAAATGGAATCTCTAAAGAATCGATTCAAATTAGCTTTACAGTTTTCCCCAAAGAATCTGCTTTAAAATAAATTGAATTGGAGCATGTGACATAATAAGTGAGCATAAAATTCATGTTAACTAGTCCGAAGGAAAAACTTCTCAGAAGGAAACAAATAATCTCACATGACTGAGCTAAAAATAGTCTTTAGATTGTCAGTTTCAAAATTGAACAAAAATAGGGGGAGTTGTTATAATAACGATATGGCGCATTTCCCCCTAATGAAATGGCCTTGAATTTTGTAATAAATTACAGAAAGAGAATCCTTTGGGCAAAAAAGAAGGTAGGAGACATGAGTTGCTTTCATAAATAGAGTGACAGCGATGAAAATACCTTCCAGCTGGGACCAAGCAGCCTCAGCTTTTCTATGTGGTGGCTTCACTCACCGTTGAAGACCCAGCAAGGCGGAGGTAAGCAAGAGTTACAGTGAGGATGATCTGTAATAGTCTGCTGCCCTCTGTCCAGAAAACAGCTTTTGCTTCTGTATTTGCTTTATTTTGATCAGGTCTATCTATCAAGAATATCTATTTAAAATCTCTTTGTAAAGTTAGGACTCAAGCTTCTCAAGGACGGGGATGGTATCTTATTTAACTTGGTAACCACCTCATACCCATCCCAGTGCCTGACATAGAAGAGGAATCCCATAAATGTTTGAAGGAGGGACACAAGAATGAATTAATGATTCAGTTTATTGTTTAAGTCAGATTAAACTTAGTTTTTTATTTTTTCTTTCAAAAAAAATTCACAGGGAATTTGGGAAATGTGCAGTCAGCTTAATTAAGAAGGGGACAGTTGGGTTGTGGTGATTTGTTTCCCTTTCTATTGGGGTCCAGAAAAAAATAATGTGATTTACTCTTAAAGAAAGCTGGTGGAGATTCCTTAAGGCCCTGCCTGAAAGTGAGCATACAGGAGAAGTTTACCTTCATGGGACCCAATATCTTGGAAGTTAGCTAAGTCTTGAAGAATGAGCCAGCCCCTCTTTTCACAATACCCATTTGGGTTTCCTTGCCTTTCCACTGTGCTCATTCAACATAGCTTAATAGAGATTGTGTCTTATTTCTTCTCACCTTACTTATTCCTCAATCCACCTATTCAGTGGTCCATCCATTTATCTGATCATCTGTCCATCAAATACTTAGGGATATAGTGATGAAAAATAATCATAGCTAACGTTTACTGAGTGCTTATTATATGTCAAGCATTGTTATAAACACTTCTTGCTAATGAACTCAGTTAATCATCCCAACAATTCTATGAGGGATATGCTGTCATAATCCATACTTTATATACAAAGCCAACTGAGGTGCAGCAAGATTAAAGACCTTGCCCAAATTCACACCACTAGGAAGTAGGGAAGACAAGATTCCAACCCAAAGAGTCAGTTCTAGTCAGACCAGAACCACCAGTCTGCTGTACTAATTAGACAGATATTGCCTTGGCCTTCATAGTCTTTCTTCCCATTCTAGTGGCAGAAATAGAATTTAAACAGGTAGCTGTAATTTCAACTATAATGACTGCTCTGAAGGTAAAGTACAGGTGTTATAAGAGTGTGTGAAAGGGACACGTGGCCTAGTCTGAGCAATTGAGGAAGGGTTCAGTACTGAGGAAGTTGGCCCTTGGGCCGAGATGTGAAGGGGTTGGGTAGTGAAGTATAAGCGTGAAAGAGTGTTCCAAGCAGAACAGCATGTACAGGGGAGAGAGGTATCTGTGTTGAGGCAAAGAAAGTGACCAAGGGGTCTTTTGTGTCTATGACATCAGTATGATCAAAACTCAACTTGAACATAGGCCCTTCTCCAGGTGTTCTTGATCCCATTGACTTGTACTTTGTTTACCCAGTTACAGGAGTCAGAAATACAGGAGACAACCCATCATCTTTTCCCTCACCCAGTGCCCAACAGATCTAACCCATCACCAATTCCTCTCACCCAGTGCCTCGCCATATTTAATCCATCGTCCCTCATTCCTCTTGCAAACGGACTCATTTCTTTCTGCTCCTACCCTAGGTCCTGAATCCCGCCACTTCCCTCTCCTGCTTGGATACCTACAGTGTTCTCCTATATCCAGTGCCTGTCTAAAGGCACTCCAGAACCCCGCATGTCTGTTCTCCACACTGCAGCCAGACTGATATTTCCAAAGGGCAAATTTAGTCATGCCACTTCTGTCCTCAGTTAAAAACCTTTGATGATCTCCCACTGCTCTTGGGAAAAAGACAGAAGTCCCTACACGGCCCGGGCCCCCTCTATAATGTCAGCATCATCCTAGGCGCCACGCCTTACCTCACGGCTCCTTAGCCACCATAGTCTGCCTCCCTTTGGTCTCTGCTACTGGCCATGCTCTCTCTTCGGAGGGCTTTGGCACATGATCCTCCCTCTTCCTGGAATTTCCTTCTCCTCCTCTTCTTGTAGTTAGTTCCTGGTCATCCCTGAGATCCCCACCTAATCCTCAGCAAGCCCACCCTATGTCCCTGCTTGGGTATCTGACCTGTCCCTGTTACTATCTCCTTATGTACCAAATACCTCTCTGTTATGGCTGAATCATGTCCCCCAAAATTCATATGTTGAAGCCCTAACCCCCAATACCTCAGATTGTGGCTGTATTTGGAGATAGGGCCTTTAGAAAAGTAATTCAGTTAAAATGAGGCCATTAGCATGGGCCCTAATCCAATCAGACTGGTGTCTATCTATAAGAAGAGGAAATTTGGACAAAGACACACACACACATACAGAGGGAAGATAAGGTGAAGACGCGGAGAGAAGGCGGCCATTTGCAAGCCAAGGAGAGCTGCCTCGGTTGAGACCAAATCTGCTGATTCTGTGATTGACTTCCAGCTTCCAGAATTGTGAGAAAAGAAGTTTCTGTTGTTGAGGCCACTGGTCTGTGGTATTTTGTTATGGCGGCCCGAGCACGCTAACATGGCCTCCTTCATAACACCTGTCATCGTTGCAACTTACCTTTTGTTGCTTTATGTGATGGCTGTCTCCCTGACAGGAACGTGGGCTCCGGAAGGACTGGAACGGGGTCTGGTTTTGCTCATCACCTTGTAACCCCAGGGCCTGGCACTGTGCTGGGCATGCAGTAGGTGCTCAGTAACTTGCTGAATGAAGGAGTAAATGTAAAAACTTATGAGTGAATGCGTGAACACACACACACGAAATAACGGTAAGTATACAGTGGTTTTACCTCCGGGAAGATTCGCTTTGGCCCCGGGCGCATCCAGAAGCAAGGGCACCTTGGACTGGCTAATATGGGTATTAACATGCATTAACGTAATTTCACCAGCTACGGCGAATTCCTGGAATTTCAGGTTTTTAGTCCCTTAGAGAGAAACTGTTCAATGAAATTTAATCTCATGGATTTTATTTTTAAAGAGGCAAATATCTCTCTCTCTAGAGTAAAAAAGATAATTCTAAGAGACATAAATCCAACCTCCTTGCAACGGGAAGAAACTATCTTGTTTCTATCAAACCACATTGATGAATGGCATGGATTTCAGCTTGGAAGGTGTCCTTGCTGGTTTCCACGGGGGCAAAGGCACAGTGAGAGCAAGACGGAGGGCATGCAAAACACGTGAGAATTTCTGTCGAAGTCTTCCGAAGAATCCTCTTTTCCGAGAAACTCATTATTCACTTAATTATTCATTCTGTTTATTTACTGTATAGTTATTACACATAAATATGGTGCAAATCCCCAGAATCCTCAAACACCAGATGCCAGTTTCCCTCTGCAGTCCCAAAAGACATAGCCAAGCCATCACTGTGAGAATTAAAACAACAACAACTAAAACCCAATTAAAATTGTGCCAGCATGTTCGTTTCCAAAAGAAAAATCCTGCCAATGAATAAGCTTTTAGTCACTCCCCTGACTGCTTCTGTAAAGGAACAAACAAACAAACAAAAAAACCTTAAAAAGAAAACGGGCATATAATTAGTATTTAAATCATAGCTACAATGGGCTTCATATCTGCACAGAAAGGGCAATGGCTAAGTCAACTTTGTGTCATCCCCCCCATTTTCAAAATCAAATGATTGAAGAAAATGGCACTTTGCTTTTTAGAATTTCCATGTGTCTGGCAAAGCCCAGGGAGGGTGGTGGGAGAAGCCGAGATGGCGACAGGATTGTTGGAATCTTGGAAACTGTGGATTACACAATCTCTTCCTCCTCACGATCTGAGTGGGGGGATGACTGTCACACTGTGCTCTTTGAACAAAATCCAACACAGCACAGGTCACCTGCCAAGGGGAGAGGAGGCCAATCTCATGTGAGAAATGGCTGGGGGATACAGACAAAACCACAACATCCAAGGGTAGGGCGGGGCTTACAGCTGTGATGGAGGATGTGGGTGGGTGTGTAGGGGGAGGAGAAGGGGAGGTGGGGGTTCATGCGTGTAATTTTTGATAGGTCACCAATCCTCTGGTGATATTGGTCTCATGAAGAACAACATGGCCTTTTAGGTGAGCACGTGACTGTGGATACCTCTAATAGAGAGTCACAGTGTAACTGGAAGATCTCTGACTTCTACTCCCATTCTAACATAACAGTTGGCCTGAGGGGGCTAGTCACTGTGAGACCCATGGTGACCTTTTTTTTTTTTTAAAGATTTCATTTATTTATTTGAGAGAGAGACAGATCATGAGACGGGGGAGGGTCAGAGGGAGAAGCAGACTCCCCGCTGAGCAGGGAGCCTGATGCGGGACTCAATCCCAGGACCCTGAGATCATGACCTGAGCCGAAGGCAGACGCTTAACCGACTGAGCCACCCAGGTGCCCCCTGTGATGACCTTTGAGATGCAGGCAAATGAGTCCATTGCTGGACACACTTGAAGCTCCTCTGGATGGGCCAGAGGCCTGGGTGCTTCCCCAGAGCTCAGACCTGACAGGACAAGTCTCCATTCTCAGTGTTGAGGTGACGAGGATGGGCTGAGGCTGCTTGATCAAGTTCAAATCCCGTGTCTACCGCTTACTACTAGAGGCCGTTCATGTCTCTCCGCTTATTCCCCCTCGTGAGAATAAAGATAATGCCTCCCTCTTAAAGTCACCACAAGATTTAAATGTGACAACGCATGCCAAGTGCTTAGAACAGTGTCGGCCCATGGCAGGCATACAGTGGACCTTGGTTTTTACAATCGATGTTAGTGAGTTTCAGTGCGTGTGGCAATTTAGCACGGCACAGGACTAAGCTTTGCAGTAGGCCTGTTTTTTTCTGTTTTTTATTTCCAAGGCAGCTGATAGAACTGTTCATTTCATTCTTGAGTAACAAGAATGTTCCTATTCCTGGCACCTCAGATTGAAATAAGTTCATTGCCTCCTGTCCCACAATGCCTCATGGCCACTTTTGCTACCTGTCACTAATACTTTCTAGTCACGTAACCTGATTTGGGGCCTTTTTGCTGAGAAAGCTAAAACATTTTCTAATCTGTTCGGCGACCACATCGTAACGTATCAAGCCCACCAAAACACAAAGGTCTTCATTAATAATATATGGAGTGGGAACTCTGTATAATATTTCATTATTGCTTTCTTATTAACATAACATTAATAATCTGTGGCTGCTTTAAGAATTCATGGGCATGAAAGCCTGGTATATTAAGTTATGGCTCAAATTAGATATATTAAACAGTGACACCCGTGATATCATGAAAAAAAAATGTGGTAGAACTGAGAAAATCAATTTTAAATTAAAATAAAATCATTCTCTCTGTCTTATGCTTCCATTTTCAAAGCAGCTGCTCTTCTAGATCAGTACCGACATTACCTCACTATCAGAGGTCCAAAGTTAAATGCATGCACCTCAGTCCCTTCCTTCCTGACAGGCATTTCAAGTACAGTTGTTCCAATTTCTTCTCCTGGGTAGGTCAGGGGGTACAACGGGAGATGAGGAAGCTGGAGCTGAGGGAGTGAGAGTTTAAGTGTATGGTTCCATGAGTTCACAGTCACACCATTATCCAAGTTGGGCACCAGGGACAGTAAAACTGGGCAGCATCTTCATAAAAGTCATAAAAACATGGAACTGGACAATTCCTTAGACACACACACACACACACACACACACACAGTTCTATGGCCCATTAAATAAGTCTGAGAAACTTTGTACGTTCTACCTGTTTCTTGCAGTGCCATAATGGGATGTTAGCATTTTTCAAGTTTGGGGGACTCCTACAGTAATAAGAATACCCATTTATCATCTTTGACCAAGTATTCCCAAGCTCCCGAGTTTGGCCACGGTGCTCTTTTTTTTTCATATAACACTTATTTATGTATAAATGGGCAATGAGGCATTTTTATCTAAGTCAACCTTGCCATTGAAATTGATAAGAAAGAGGAACCTGAGACCCAGGAAAAGTAGTTGACTTGCCAAAGAGCACACACACTGAGTGGAGAGTAGAATTCAGATCCTCCATTACTTAGCTCCAAATCACACTGCCTCTCAGAGAAATAGCCCTTTCATTCATCAGTGTACCCAATCCCATCATATACCAGGCAGGGTGCCAGACCCTAGGGACATGAAGATAAAACAACAACAAAAACACATGGTCCTGGCTTCAGGAAGCTCCTAATCCAAAGTTGGAGATAGATATGGAAATGTACCAATCACACCACAACACAGGCAGTACTCTGAAGAGCCTACTGTGGATGTCAAGAAGAAAGTATGAAAGTCTCTTAATGGAGTAAGGAGAGGTGTCATACAGGAGGTGTTGTTGGCATGGGGCCTTGAAGGGTGATCAGGACTTAGTCTCAGAATGTTTTTCTCTCCCTCAATCACTTTCTAAGTTCTCACAATAGCTCTCTTATGTGGGGTGATGTTTGCATAAATTACCATGCTGGTGCCACACGACTTGGTCACCTGATTAGACCAGGATCAGGGCCCAGAGCAGCCAATCGAATGACCGGTCAGTACCCTAAAGGAGTGTAGGGAGGGCTGCCCAATCAAACTCCATGCAATGATAGAAATGTTCTATTTGCCACTGTTCAATATGGTAGCCGACAGTCACATGCAGTCATTGCACACTTGTAATATGGCTACTGAATATGGCTATTCAATGAGGAACTGAATTTTAAATTTTATCTAATTTTGATTAAAAATTAAATTTAAGTTGCCACATGTGCTGGTGACTACCGTGTTAGACAGCAGTTTTAGACTGATAAATTCACTTTGTGATTCCAATTTAGGGGCACCTGGGTGGCTCAGTCGGTTAAGGGTCCAACTCTTGCTTTCCACTCAGGTCATGATCTCAGGGTTGTGAGATCGAGCCCCGAGTGGAACTCTGCACTGAGTGTGGAGCCTGCTTAGGATTCTCTCTCTCCTTCTTTCTCTCTGCACACCCCACCCCACCACTGCTTGCACGTGTTCTCTCTCTTAAAAAAAATAAAATAAAATACAAGTTGGGGGGTGCCTGGCTGGCTCAGTCAGAAGAGCATGCGACCCTTGATCTTAGGGTCATGGGCTCAAGGCCCATATTGAGTGTAGAGATTACTAAAAAGTAAATAAACTTAAAAAAACACATAAAATACAAGTTGGTTTAGATTTATAATTTTATGTTGAAATCCAAGTTCACAGGTAGGATTGGAACATCATGAGAATTAAGATTTATCACATTATAGAGTTCAATAATTAACTGATTTATAATTATTAAATAAATAATTTATTTAAATGCATGGGAAGATGTCTTTGTTCACTGAAAAGTTAAAGGACTTAAAAGAGAATTGAATCAAAGATTGAAAATATTCAAAATAAGTCCTCTGCCCATGATCGAATTAGCTAGAAAGCAATAAGGAAAACTAGAAAACCAAAAATATTTTTGAAAATGTAATAATTTATTTCTGAATAGACTGTGCACCAAAGAAGAAATTACAACAATGAGGAAGAAGATAACAATAATGAAGATAAGACGTATTAAAACTTGGGAGATGCGGTCAAAGCAGCGGTTTAGGACATTCATAGCTTTACTTCATTATTTTTTAGAAGACTTTATTTATTTATTTATTTGAGAGAGAGAGAGAGAGAGAGAGAACAAGTGGGGTGAGGGGCAGAGGGACAAGCAGACTCTCTGCTGAGCACGGAGCCTGATGCAGAGCTTGATTCCAGGACCCTGAGATCCTGACCTGAGCTTAAGTCAGACACTTAACTGATAGCCACCCAGGCGTCCCAGGACCTTCATAGCTTTAAATATAAGTATAAGAAAAGAAAAAAAGCTGAAAATCAATGATCTTAACCTTTCAAGTAGCTAGGGGAAAAAAGCAGAATAGAAAGAAGAAGAAAAAATGAGAAGGGCAGAAATAATGAAACAGAAAATAAAGAAAAGCAACAAGCCCAAAAGTTGATGTTTTGATAAGATTAATAAAAGTGATGAATACCTATGAAGACCAATCAAGAAAAGATAACAATATATCATTTTATAGGTGCAGTTAAAACTTAAGGAAATGTAAGAGAATTATAAAAGCCACCTGAAGGTGATAAATAAATTTTTGGACACTTATAAACAGAACAGTATGATCTGTATATGAGATAAAGGCTTAAGGAAGAACTAGGCTTTTTACCATTTGCTCTGGTCTGAATGTTTGCTACCCACCCCGCCAAATTCAGATGTTAAAATCCTAACTCCCAGGTGTTAAGAGGTGGGACCTTTGGGAGGCAATTAGGTCATGAGAGCAGAGCCTTCAGGAATGGGATTAATGCTCAGGTAGGGTTACAGTGAGAAAATTAGCATCTGTAAGGAAGTAGGCTCTTGCAGGTTCAGTATCTGCCAGCACCTTGATCTCAGACTTTCAGCTTCCAGAACTGAGAAATAAAAGATTTCTGTTCATTAACCACCCAGCCTATGGTATTCTTGTTATAGCAGCTCGAACAGACTAAGACACCATTATAATTTTAATGAGTATAATATTAACCTTATAAAACCAAACTTGTCTCTGAGTAATCTCACAATGACCACGCTGGCTTCCATGGCTATGATGCAGGACCAAGCTGAGGCCAAGCTGCCAGGAGCGCAGGGAACACAAAGGAGAGTTAGTCACAATGTGCTAGTGTGCTCCAACCATGAGCAGGCTGTTTCCTCCAGCTTTACTGAGATACAATTGACATACAACATTATGTAAGGTTAAGGTGTACAATGTGATGACTTGATACCCTTATATATTATGAAACGATAACCACCACAATAAGGTTGGTCAATATCTCTATCCCCTGACATAATTACCTTTTTTAAAAAAGGTTGTGATAGGAACACTTGAAATCTATTTTCTTAGCAACTTTCAAGCATATAATGCAGTCTTGTTATCTATAGTCACCATATTGTACATTAGATCTCCAGAACTAATTCCTCTTATAACTGGAAGTTTGTACCCTTGGACCAATACCTCCCCATTTCCCCCGGTCCTGCAACCACCATTCTATTTTCTGTTTCTGTGAATTTGGCTTTTTTAGATTCCATGGGTAACTGAAATCACACTGTATTTGTCTTCTCTAACTTATTTTACTTAATATAATGCCCTCAAGGTCCGTCCTTGTTTTGCAAATGGCAGGATTTCTTTTTTTATTGCTGAATAGTATTCCATTATTCCATAATATTCCATTACACACACACACACACACACACACAATCACTACACTTTCTTTACCCGTTAATCCATCAATGGGCACTGAAGTTTCTGTGTTGGCTATATTAACAGGTCTTTCGAGACTGGACACAGGGAGAATCTAGGAGCCATACCTTGTGGGTAGATGGTACCTTACAGCTTTCTCAGTGTTGTGAGGAATTATGAAGTTCAAAAGAAGTATAAAGGGTTTTCTTTTCAATAGGTCCAAAGCTAAGGGATTTCTTTCCTTGAAATGTATATTGAAAGTAATATAATAGGACAGCTGGAGATTTTTTTCTTAGTTTTTTGAAGGTTCTCCAAATGCAATTCAAAAGAAGGTACTTTAAACTATATGAGGTCTCTTCTTTGTCAGAAACCAACCCAAATCATATAAGAGGCTGTGAATATACTTCCCCATGGCAAAGGCTTGACCCTTGAGAGTTCAAAGAGTCCTATAAAGGTGCCATAAAGTGGTGGTCTTCAAAGTTTTTTGCTAAAGTATCCCATAACATTATATTGAAAAGCTATGTATCCCTTTGCATATTTTTAATTGACATCTACACTTTAGTTAGAAATTTAAATAGTAGCATGGGATATAATTTTCACCATAGTAAAATTGTAATGGGAAAAATTTTAAAAAACTTTTAACTTTAGAACAGTTTTAGATTTACAGAAAAATTGTGAAATAGTACAAAGTTCCCATATATCTCAAACCCAGTGTATCCTAATGTTAACATCTTATGTTAGTAAGTTACCTTTGCTACAGTGAAGGAAACAATACTGGTACAATATTATTAACTAAAGTCCTTACTTTATTCAGATTTCCTGAATTTTTACCTAATGTCTTTTTCCTATGCCAGGATGCCATCCTGGATATCACATTACATTCGGTTGTCATGTCTCCTTAGGCTCCTCTTGGCTGTGACCGTTTCTCAGACATTCCTTGTTTTTGATGACCTTGACATTTTTGAGGAGCATTAGGCATTTTGTAGAATGTCTCCGAACTGAGGTGTCTGATGTTTTCCTCATGATTAGACTAGGGTTGTGGGTTTTGGGGAGAAAATCCAGAGAGGTAAAGTGTCATTTTCATCACCTACATAACAGTTCATAGTATCAGCATGATTTGTTATTGTTAATATTGACCTTGATCACCTGGCTGAGGTAGTGATTGTCAGGTTTCTCCACTGTTCCTCTGTGCCCCCCCCCCCCCCGCTTCTGTACCGTACTCTTTGGGAGAGAGTCATTCTATTCAGCCCACACTTAAGAAATGGAGAGTTGTACTCCTTTTCTTTGAGGGCAGAGAACTTCCATAAATTACTTGGAATTCTTCTGCAAAGGAGATTTGTCTCTACTCTTCCCTTTATTTCTTTATTCGATCATTTATTTGAATCAGTATGGACTCATGGATATTTATTTTACTTTGCATTACAACCCAATACTACTTTGTCAATTTTGTTACTCAGATTGTTCCAACTTTGGTCACTGGACGTTCTTTCTGTTGGTTCCTATGTCCCTTTGTCATACCCCCTGTCAACAAAGGGGGTCTTGTTTGTTTTTGTTTTTTGTTTGCTTTTTGAGCACTACCTTACTTTCCAGCACTACAAGATGCTCCAGGCTTATCTTGTATTTTTTGCCGGATTAAAAAAAAATTCCCAGTGCTCCACCTATTTAACTCACACCCTGCAAAAAACCTGATAATCACTAATCTTAGTCACCACTATAGTTTTGCCTTTTCCAGAATGTCACATTGGTATAATTTTTTACACTTTTTCACACTGGCCTCATTACTTAATACACATTTTAAGACTCACCCATGTCCTTTTGTGGCTTGATAGCTTATTTCTTTTTATCACTGGATAATAATTCCATTGTGTGACTATACCACATTTTGTTTATACATTCACTTCCTGAAGGACATCTTGGTAGCTTCTAGTTTTTGGTGATTATGAAGGAAGCTGCTATAAACATTCATGTGCAAGTTTTTATGTGGAGAGAAGTTTTCAAGTCAGTTGAGTAAATATGTAGGAGTATGATTGCTGGATCATATGGTAAGACTATACTTAGCTTTGTAAGAAACTGTCAAACTGTCTTCCAAAGTGGCTGTACGGTTTTGCATTCCCACTAGCAATAAATGAGAGTAAACATTACGAAACTGAAAATAAGAGAGGTGGGAAGACGAGAAAGAGGAGGAGGAGGAGGTGGGGGAGAGAACAGAATGAGAGACATTTCAGATGATAGCCTCAGTATAACATACGTATAATTGGAGTCCGACAGGACATTCTCTTCAAGAATGTGGCAAAAGATGTATTTGAAGAGATAATGGCCAAGAAGTTTCCATATTTAATGGAAGACATAAAGTATCCCGCAATTTTGGTTTTTATTTGTAGGAGGGGGGAAAACTGTTGATATAGGTTTGTATATCAGCCAAAAAAAGCAGCTCCAACTGAATCTTGGATGGCCCAATGTATTTAATTCTATTTGTGAACATGAGAGGGATAGTAAAAACAAAAGAAGAAAAGAAGGAAGGGAAGGAAAAAGGGGGAAAAAGAAATAAACAAGCTTCATCCCACGAGCAGTCTAATACCGAGAGCAGTAGGGAAAGATTGATAAAGAAATGGACTCAAGGGGCACCTCGGTGGCTCAGTTGGTTAAGCATCTGCCTTTGGCTCAGGTCATGATCCCGGAGTCCCGGAGTTGAGTCTCAAGCCTGAATCAAGTCCCACATTAGGCTCTCTGCTCAGTGGCGAGTCTGCTCCTCTCTCTCCCTCTGCCCCCCAACCCCCGCTCATGCTCTCTCTCTCAAATAAATAAAGTCTTTAAAAAAAAATGGACTCAAGCACTATTGCTGCCATGTTTGGCCTTAAAAACATCATTTAAAAGCAAGGTCGGCTTCTTTCTTTAAAATGAGGAAGATGACCAAACCTGGCTTCTACTTTATAATGACTGTTACTATGATGGTACTTGTGATGTATTTCTAGATCCTTGGTCAATTTTTTTCTATAAATTCAAATTTATTGAAATTGTTCTTCCTAAAGTCACATACTATAACAAACTTAGCTGTTTTGCTCCTCTTTTTTTTTTTTTCCAAGGATCAGTAAACCATAAAATAGGGAGTATATTTGGATTTCAGTTTATGTTTTCATGTAAATTTATCTGCATTTTCTGTAAAGTTACAATAATGTTCTTTTTGATTCATATTTCTGAGTATTTTACCAATTTAGTAATCTAAGAAATTTAGATTGAACACTTAATATTTTATTATGTTCAACTGTTTTATGTTAAATTGCTTTAAGCCACTTTTCAATCCATGGGGCCAAGCCGATTTAAATTTGTTGTGTATGAAAGGTCACTTTGTGAGCAGCTACTCCAATGCCATTAAATTTCAATTTGTGTGTTATTTTACCTAATTCTGCAGTTCTAAACAGATTCCTCAAAAGTTACAAGAAAAAAGAAAGTAACCAATGGTTTGTTTTCATTAATCCGAAATTATACTTCTGTAAGTGAAGCGTGAACACCAAATAGTGTGATTGGTGAAACATGCTCTTCAGAATTTGTGCAGCACACAGATAAGTGCTGTGAAAGTGCACATCTATTTTAAAAATGCTTCCATTTTTTTAGAGCATTTCTAGAACTCTTCTTTGACAATTGTCTTTAGAGCCCTGCAGCACACTTTTTTAAATTTAAAGTCAATTAGTCAACATATAGTACATCATTTTTTGATGTAGCGTTCAATGATTCATTGGTTGCGTATAACACCCAGTACTCATCACAACACATGCCCTCCTTAATGCGCATCACCCAGTTACCGCATCTCCCCACCCACCTCCCCTTCCACAACCCTCAGTTTGTTTCCTGGAGTCAAGAGTCTCTTACGGTTTGTCTCCCTCTCTGATTTCTTCCCATTCAGTTTTTCCTCCCTCCCCCTATGGTCCTCTGCACTATTTCCTATATTCCACATATGAGTGAAGCCATATGATAATTGTCTTTCTCTGATTGACTTATTTCATTTAGCATAATACCCTCCAGTTCCATCCATGTTGATGTAATAGTAGATATTCATCCTTTCTGATGACTAATATTCCATTGTATATATGAACCACATCTTTATCCATTCATCTATTGAAAGACATCTTGGTTCCTTCCACAGTTTGGCTATTGTGGACATTGCTGCTATGAACATTGGGGTGCAGGTGTCCCTTCTTTTCACAACACCCACAGCACACTTTAAAAGAGATTGTGTCTGGTGGCAAATCTTTGATTTGATTAATAACCCAATGGAATGTGGGTCTGATTAATTACCCAAAGGAGTTTGGGTTAAGACTAGTGACATGTTAAAATGGGAATTAATATTTAATACCTAGTATGTGTTAGATGCTTGACTTAGGGTGGTCAATGAATCTGGATAAACTCATTTTGGGTCAAAAACAAAGTGTATTCGTTTCTGCTCTTTGCTGCTTTTAGGTTCTCTCTTTGCTTAGAGGACCCCTCTCAATATTTCTTGGAGGGCTGGTTTCATGTTTGCAAATTCCTTTAGTTTTTGTTTGTTCTGGAAGCTTTTGATCTCTCCTTCTATTTTCAATGATAGCCTAGCTGGATATAGTATTCTTGGCTGCATATTTTTCTCGTTTAGTGCTCTGAAGATATCTTGCCAGTCCTTTCTGGCCTGCCAGGTCTCTGTGGATAGGTCTGTTGCCAATCTAATGTTTCTACCATTGTAGGTTACATATCTCTTCTCCCGAGCTGCTTTCAGGATTTTCTCTTTGTCTCTGAGACTCGTAAGTTTTACTATTAGATGTCGGGGTGTTGACCTATTTTTATTGATTTTGAGAGGGGTTCTCTGTGCCTCCTGGATTTTAATGCCTGTTTCCTTCCTCACATTAGGGAAGTTCTCTGCTATAATTTGCTCCAATATACCTTCTGCCCCTCTCTCTCTCTCTTCTTCTTCTGGGATCCCAATTATTCTAATGTTGTTTCGTCTTATCGTATCACTTATCTCTCGAATTCTGCCCTCGTGATCCTGTAGTTGTTTCTCTCTCTTTTTCTCAGCCTCTTTATTTTCTATCACTGCTATTCAACATAGTATTAGAAGTCCTAGCCACAGCAATCAGACAACAAAAAGAAATCAAAGGCATCCAAATCGGCAAAGAGGAAGTCAAACTCTCACTCTTTGCAGATGATATGATACTGTATGTGGAAAACCCAAAAGACTCCACCCCAAAACTGCTAGAACTCATACAGGAATTCAGTAAAGTAGCAGGATATAAAATCAATGCACAGAAATCAGTGGCATTCCTATACACCAACAACAAGACAGAAGAGAGACAAATCAAGGAGTCGATCCCATTTACAATTGCACCCAAAACCATTAGATACCTAGGAATAAATCTAACCAAAGAGGCAAAGGATCTGTACTCAGAAAACTATAAAATACTCAGGAAAGAAATAGAAGAAGACACAAAGAAATGGAAAAACGTTCCATGCTCATGGATTGGGAGAATCAACATTGTGAAGATGTCAATGCTACCTAGAGCAATCTACACATTCAATGCAATCCCCATCAAAATACCATCCACTTTTTTCAAAGAAATGGAACAAATAATCCTAAAATTTGTATGGAACCAGAAGAGACCCAGAATAGCCAGAGGAATACTGAAAAAGAAAAGCAAAGCTGGCGGCATCACAATTCCGGACTTCCAGCTCTATTACAAAGCTGTCATCATGAAGACAGTATGGTACTGGCACAAAAACAGACACATAGATCAATGGAACAGAATTGAGAGCCCAGAAATGGACCCTCAACTCTATGGTCAACTTATTTTTGACAAAGCAGGAAAGAATGTCCAATGGCAAAAAGACAGTCTCTTCAACAAATGGTGTTGGGAAAATTGGACAGCCACATGCAGAAGAATGAAACTGGACCATTTCCTTACACCACACACAAAAATAGACTCCAAATGGTTGAAAGACCTAAACGTGAGACAGGAGTCCATCCAAATCCTAAAGGAGAACACAGGTAGCAACCTTTTCGACCTTAGCCGCAGCAACTTCTTCCTAGAAACATCGCCAAAGGCACGGGAAGCCAGGGCAAAAATGAACTATTGGGATTTCATCAAGATAAAAAGCTTCTGCACAGCAAAAGAAACAGTCCACAAAACCAAAAGACAACCAACAGAATGGGAGAAAATATTTGCAAATGACATATCAGATAAAGGGCTAGTATCCAAAATCTATAAAGAACTTATCAAACTCAACACCCAAAGAACAAATAATCCAATCAAGAAATGGGCAGAAGACATGAACAGACATTTCTCCAAAGAAGACATCCAAATGGCCAACAGGCACATGAAAAAGTGCTCAACATCGCTTGGCATCAGGGAAATCCAAATCAAAACCTCAATGAGATACCACCTCACACCCGTCAGAATGGCTAAAATTAACAAGTCAGGGAACGACAGATGTTGGCGGGGATGTGGAGAAAGGGGAACCCTCCTACACTGTTGGTGGGAATGCAAGCTGGTGCAACCCCTCTGGAAAACAGTATGGAGGTTCCTGAAACAGTTGAAATTAGAGCTACCGTTCGATCCAGCAATTGCACTACTGGGTATTTACCACAAAGATACAAATGTAGGGACCCGAAGGGGTACGTGTACCCCAATGTTTATAGCAGCAATGTCCACCATAGCCAAAATGTGGAAAGAGCCAAGATGCCCATCGACAGATGAATGGATAAAGAAGATGTGGTATATATACACAATGGAATATTATGCAGTCATCAAAAGGAATGAGATCTTGCCATTTGCAACGACGTGGATGGAACTGGAGGGTGTTATGCTGAGTGAAATAAGTCAATCAGAGAAAGACATGTATCACATGACCTCACTGATATGAGGAATTCTTAATCTCAGGAAAGAAACTGAGTGTTACTGGAGTGGTTGGGGGTGGGAGGGATGGGGTGGCTGGGTGATAGATATTGGGGAGGGTATGTGCTACGGTGAGCGCTGTGAATTGTGCAAGACTGTTGAATCACAGATCTGTACTTCTGAAACAAATAATGCAACATATTTTGAGAAAAAAGAAAAAGAAGGTAACAGGAGAGGAAGAAAAGGGGAGTATGTCAGAGGGGGAGACGAACCATGAGAGATGATGGACTCTGAAAAACAAACTGAGGGTTCTAGAGGGGAGGGGGGTAGGGGGATGGGTTAGCCTGGTGATGGGCATTGAGGAGGGCACGTTCTGCATGGAGCACTGGGTGTTATGAACAAACAATGAATCATGGAACACTGCACCAAAAACGAATGATGTAATATATGGTGATTAACATAACAATAAAAAAATTAAAAAAAACAAAAACAAAGTGTAACTATAGAATATGGACGAATGTCATGGATGATTTTCCCACTGGAGGCAATGCAGCATGGCAGGAAAGTATTTGTATTTACTAAGGCTGACAGGTTTGAATTATCATCCTAACACTCTCCACCCACCCTCATCACTTGGCCTGAGTCGAGGCACTTAGACTCTGAGACTTGTTTCCTCATTTGCAAAAAAAGCTGACTAAACCTGTCTCAATAAATTTTCAAGAGTAAAATCTTTAAAAATACAAAATACTTAGCATAATTAGGCCCCCTTCCCTCTTCTGAAGGTGACAACTGTGAGGGGGAAATACTCATTAGCATGAAGGTGGCCCAGTATTCTTTTTCATTGAATATTATTATTTTATGGTTGCATTTTCCTATTTTCTCATCAGATACTAATTCCAAGGTTATTTGTTACTTTTCTACATGGGGCAAAGATCTGCTTGCCATTTTGGTGTTTTGGGGCAAAGGGACTGTGTGCATGTGTGAGTCACCTAGTTGTGGGATGGGATGATAGAGGGGGTTGTGAAAGATGAAGCTGAACACATAAGTTGAGACCAGATTATAGAGGGCTTTGAATGACATATTAAAGGTTGAGACATTATCCAATAGAAAAGGTGGCTACTAAGAGCTTTGGAGCAGAGAAAAAATAAGTTTTGTCTGTGCTTTGGGAAGATAATTGACATGCTAGACAAAATTTCCTGACAGCGGGGTCTGTTTCTTACTTATCAGCACATCCTTTACTCTTCTTTATACCAATGAAAAGAAAAACGAATGGCTGGATGGGAGGATGGGAGTGGCAATCAGAACACAGCGGGAGACCATGATGGGCTGGAAGAAAATGTCACGGAGTTACTCCAGACACAGTGACTGGCTGAGTGTCAGAGCGGAGGAAGATGGGGGAGACTTGAAAAGAACCCTGAGGCAGCTGGCTTGGATGACAGCTCAGGGTGGGTGGCCGGGTGGTTGCCATTAACAGAAATAGAAAACACAGAGCGAGAAACCAGTTCTGAAAATTAGAGGAAACAACAAGGCTGATTTTAGTTCAGTGAGTTTGGAATTGAGGTGGAAATGTCCAACAGGCAAATGAGAACACAGGTCTGGGTTGAGCAGAGGTCAAGACTAATGATAAAGCTATGTTTGTGGAAGTCATATCCATAAAGGTGTTAGCTGAAGTCTTGGGGGCAGATGAAATGATCCTTGGAGAATGTTGATCAAGACTGGCCAGTTATAGGAGCATGGAGAATACTCACATTACGGGATGGCTGTAGGACAGGAATCACAAAAAGATAGTAGGAAAAATGGGCACAGATATACGATGAGAGGGCAGTGTCATGCAGCCTAAAAAGAGAAGGGCCCAGGAGAAGGGACAAGTGCAAGTCTGGAAGGCACTGGTAGGTTTGCCTGGAGGAGATCGCTCGTGAGCTCTCTGAGAGCTTTGCCACAGGGAAGACTGGAGCTGATTACAGTGATGGGTCAAGTAGAGGCTGGGCTGTTGGAGACAGAAGTGCTTCCTCTTTTATCTTCAACTATCTTTTGTTAGTCTCTTTAGAAGACTCTTCTTCTCTGCTGCCCCAGTAAATGCTGATGTTACCTAGGACTTTGTCCTTGGCTCTATGCTTATAACAGTTAGGGTTCTCTTGGTTTCAAATAACAGAAAACAACTCCAGCTGGCTTGAGCAGAAAGATTTATTGGAAGGATACAGGGTTACCTCATAGGACCCAAAGTGTTATGACTGGGCTTTGCACATAAGCTTTAACCAGAAAGCAAGTGCCATAGGGTTTCTCCAGCTTCATTCTTGTTCTCCTCTAGCTATTTCACTTTCTGCTCTCATTGCAAACCAGCTGCTTTGGTTTTCCAGGCCATGTGGTGGAAAACATGTCTACATTTGCTCCTGAGTCATAACCACCCACTCAGCCACTCAGAGGAGCACTGCTATGTCTCACTCACTCTCCTTCTTGATGTCTCCCAAGGTAAGGGATGGAGTTGATCAACTTGCATGGTTGCCTACCCTTGGGCCATTCAACTGAGGGTAGAACAACAAGGTCACACTATACAGACAGCATCATGTGGACTTGGGGATGAGGGTAGGGACTGGGACCTGGAAGTGAGAAGCTGAAGGGAAAACTTACAGGATGAGGATTTGGATTGGGCCTAGGGGAAGTGATAAGGAGGAGAGAGTGACATGAGCAGCTTCTCACCTCCCCTTTCTTTTTGATCTTTGCTCTGAGAGACTGGACCCTCCTAAGCAGCAAATCCTAGGCATGCTCTCCAACCTAGACTAGGTGCAATTTCTTCTAAGAAAGTGGAATGGCTGCCTGGCTTTTACCAACTTCCACTCCCTGTGACCAGCCCTCAGTACACTTGGGAGTGTCCAGTGGCCATGTCTATACCCTCTAGATGAACCAGAGTTGACTGATCCAGAGGCCAACCAGAGCCTCTTTCTGGGGTCTTTGGACTTGGAACTGGACAGATCATGGGCCAACTCCTTTTTGGAACCAAGTGAGGCTGATGGTTCATATGGCACAGAGGCAGGGTCTGGAGGTACTGCACTGCTAGTTATCTTGAAACTCAGCTGCACTACTGCCCTCCTTATGTTAAGACTCTGTAAGCTAGTCCAGTATTTTCTAGTAAGTTCCCTTTGCATCTAAGCTCGTTTGGGTAGATTTCTGTCATTGAGACCGAAAAAAGCCTGGACTAATCCAGGGTCAAGGGAGTTGCCCAATAGCCATTCCCAGCCTGGCCTCTTGCCTCCCACATCAACTGGAGAAAGTGAATCCTCTCTTTCTCTTGTCATGTTTGCCAGGAGAAATAACATCCAAATGGTGACTGCAATTCAAGGTTTTGGCATTATGGCAATTTCTGAAATACTGGCACTTTGTTGGTGGCTTACTCTGATTTCGATATTTAAAAAAATCTAAAATCAGTATCACTTATATATTGAGATGAAGACCAATGACTCAACTATTTAAGTTCTGATGAAAACACTTCCTGAACAAAACTCTACCCAAAGTCAGAAAGGGCTTTCCATCAGCTGTAACAATTTGTACTAAAACACACATGATACTCAAGGATACCTTGGATCCACTTTGTTTTTGAAACAATATTCATTTGTACTTCTCAATGATTTTCAAAGTTTTCTTCATTTTTGATAATGTTTAGTTTGCTGATCTTTGAATAAGATTTTTAAAATAGTCTTTTTATTTTGGAGTAGCTTTAGATTTGCAGAAAAATTGTGAAGATAGTACTACTTATTATTAACTAAAGTCCATTCTTTATTAGTCCTTACCTAATGTTCTTTTTTTCTATTCCAAGAAGATCAAATTATATTGTTTTGTCTCCTGAGGCTCCTTTGATTTATAACAGTTTAAGACCTTGTTTTTAAGTTTATCTGCCAATAATTTGTGTTCAAATGATGCTTGTTTAATTTTTCTATTGTACAAATGTCTATTTTTACTTGATCTTTAAATGTTTACTGCTTTTAAAATTTGAATTAGATGTTTTCCTAATGTTAACGTTACGATTTCTGAACACTTAGAGCTAAAATATTGGCACTGATACCAGCAATTTATGTAAAATACATACTGAGGGTCCCGTGTCACAGTTTCTGTTCCGGTACAGCAATTACCAGATCCCACGGACCAAAGGGCAAAAGACAGAGAATGTGAACGCAGACGGCACAGGCTCTTGGTGCAGGCGGGGCTACCCACAGCCAGGAAGTGTGCAGCAGAGGACAGCAGAGTAGCCACACCAACCCCACGCCCAAGCCATCTGAAAGGGCTCCGCAAATAAGTCTTTTGCTCCCAGTATCCTTCCTTATTGCATGCTGTCCTTCCTCTGTATACAGCTGGAGAAGACTTACTTGTGTCAGCCCAATCTGTTTTTTTTTGCCCTAGGGCCATTTTTCAATGATGATTTTGACACTGGGTCCATTATGTTAGAGAAATCTTAAGTCCTTGTTTTTCCAATGCTTTTTTGCTCATTGCTTGGAACATCGTTAAGCACTCAGTACACACCGGTGCTATTATTTGTTCAAAAAAAGTTGAATGCAAAAAGGAAACTGGTACCACTGGCAGGAAAGAGTGACTTCTCTCCAGACATTAGGAACCAATGAGAATTAGGGAGCGAGCAGGTGGAGTGGTGAGGACTAGTGAGTGGAGCACCCCAGCCCACAGTGTGGGTGGGTGTGGTTGGTTGAGAGTGAAGAGGAAGCGTGGGGGCCCGCCCTAGTGGCCAAGCCAGCAGCAGCCTCGCTCAGGGCTGCTAGCCCCATGGAAGACTACCTGTAATGACCACCTACCTCTAGGATTCTGCGATGCAAGTAATAGCAGCATCTGAAAACCACAATGGAGAGTTTAATCACAAGTATACAACATAATTACATCACTAACGGAGCAGAGTTTGACATTTAAATATACATTACAATCTATTTGTCTCCCCAGAAGTTGCCAAAAGCAGTTCACAATAGTTAGGCTTCATTTTGTCCATAGTTCATGGCATATTCAAAGTCTTTAAAGCTGACAAGACCGTCTGAGTCTTGATCTACTTCCCTGGAAAATGAAACAAAAAATTATTTAGTTATTTACAGGTTATTTTTGTCACACTTCTTCATCAAGAGAACTCTACAATCTTTATTTCTTTGCATGTCTATGAGTGAGAGGCACCTACTTGAAGGCAAATTTGATGCCTATTTTTTTCTTACACTGATAATGCCTACGGTGGGAAGGAAAGGAAAAGGTATTTATTAAAACCTACAAAAATAATATATTCAATACATTTAAAGGAATGAAGCCAAATGCACAGGTTTTTTTTTTTTAAAGCAGAAATGATGGTTTTTGTCATCATCCTGTGCATTCTTTCTGTGATATAGTAACAAATATATATGCAATACACAACAGAAATGTGGAATAAACCAACGAGAGATAAGAAAAATGTTCGGGGAATAAATAGCAATGATGGGAACAATGATTGACATCTGCACTGAACTGCCTTGGCATTCCTCATCTCATTGAATCTCGGCATGGTGCTGGGATGGGTCCACTTTACAGACAGAGACACTGAGCTGAAAGCGGTCCACCAACTTCACAAGATCACACCGCTGGTAAGTGGGCAGACTTGGAACGCAAATCGAGACCATGACATTCCCAAACCAAGGCCCTGTAAGTACTCTACTGCACGTTGCCTCCCTACATAAATAGACTAGTCCAAGGAGAAGGGGTTGTATTGCAATTTTACGTGGCTAACTCTAGCTCCAGAAGTCTTCACTGGCCTCAGAAGTTGTGTTAAATCCTCACAACATCCGATCAGCTTTTCTGACTCCTAGGAAGAGCAGTGAAGATAGGAGCCTCTGGCTGGTTGGCTGAGGCTGTGGGTGGCCTCAGTTGGGTTGGCCCTGTGTGTCTCGAGAACCACTGAGACAGGAGCATTGCTCCCTCAACGGGGACAGAGAAATCGCGCCCCCTCCACATGGGTAAGATAACACATGTCAGAAGGACAAAAATCACATTAGAAACACATTTCAACCATGACCAGGAAAGGTAACGTTTATTTCAGAAGTGTGTTTGAAAGGGTAACTGATGAGCAGTGGTCACAATTCCTCTTTGGGGGGCCTTCTAAAACAATGCATTACATTCCTTATGTAGAGCTCTTGTGGTTGATGCAAATTACATTTTGTTGAAACAACAAATGGTATCAACCATGACATAGGGCTTTTGAAAGCAAAGACTGGCCCAAGTAACAGAGCCACTAATCACTGTAATAGTTTTAAAGCAGGCTTTTAAAATATTGAATTCTAAAATAAACTTTCTGAATATTTCATGCCAAAGTCTCCGAAGTCTATAATGGTTCTGGATAGTGATGATAATTTTTCATTCTTTTGAAGTAGAGAAAATCCCTACTTCTCTGCCCCAGGGCGAAACCATGTTGCAGTGTGTTCATAGAAAATGACTGCAGACTGCAGAGGCCATTATTCTTGCTACTTCTTTTGGTAAAATATACATGATGATTTCATGCTATACAGGACCAAAAGCAGAATGTCAGATCTCTTCTAAGGGATTAGAAATAATCAGTATCACATATTACTGACTATGGAATATAAACCTTCCCTTTATTAAATTAGATAATTGAAGATTCTTAATATTGCCTACATGTTTTTTCTGAAGGAATTGGATTAGATAAGTGTCCTTTTTTTCTTTCCACTCTGAACTGGTATGGTTGAACTATAAATCCCAGAGGGTGGGTTAAGAGGATAACTAGAAAAGTAATGTTTAGAATAAACTGCTTCCAATAATATTTTCTCAGTGTGTTTGTTCACTTACTGAGATGCTGAATGTTTGTGGAAAAGGGAATCCCTTTTTCTCAGTAAATAATCTTCATTGTAATTGCATTCACTTATTTTTCTTGCTGTCTTTGCCAAAACTGCCCATCATAAAATGGGCACGGTATAACCAAGAATCGTTAAAATGGAAACATTTATTCATAAGGTTTGTAGTGGTATTTTATTCACATAGTGAATGGAGGAACATTGTGTTTATATTTAGAATGAGACGGGGTAAAATATCTTCTATCTTCTGACTTTTCCTCCTCATTATTGTGTGTGTGTGTGTGTGTGTGAGAGAGAGAGAGAGAGAGAGAGAGAGAGAGAGAGAGTGTGTGGTCTGGTTATCTCAAGGAGGGTGAAGAGGAAATTCACATTTCAGAGCTATAATTTTAAAAGCTGAAATATATTGTTTTTCATTGCGGGCGGAATTGCCTTGAAGAAGGAAGGTTTCACAGCACCCACACTTGAATAGCAGAGTGGTGGAAGAACAGATGCGGCTGGTGGCTAGAAGTAGTCTGCGCGGAGATGAAGAAATGTCATTAGGACCAAGTTTCATCGTTCCTGTTTACCACATTCCACCTCAACAGGAGTTTGCTCTGGTTCTGAAAGGAGGGTGTGCTGTTTTGGTGTCACCAACACACATTGAGCACAAAATACTCCACTGCCTTTCACCCCAACTAGAAATGAATTCAAGGAGGGTGAGAACTTTCTCCTGTTTCTGGCTGTGTCCCCACCTCTCAGCCCACAGCAGACGACAAATGTTTGCAGAGTGCATGGATTTGTGGAATCAACAAATCTGGAGAAACAGCTGACAACATTATGGAATATCTACGAACTCCCAGGAAGGGTTGGGGGTCAAAGAAAGAGAGTATATTGTCACTGCTTTTACGGAGCCTGGAAACCAGCCAGAGAAATAATATGCACTGAAGAAGGCCCCAAGGAACCATCACTCAGGGACCCATAAGGAATAGTCAGTTATGGTCTCCACACCCAATCACATTTTGTAAACACAGACTAGGTACAAGACAGACCCGGTGAGAGAGAGATGAGCTCTGGCAAATGAGGCTGCAGAGCAGAACACGGATAGAAGGAACCACTTGAATGTCAGACTGAACAACACAGAGATAAATACAGAGCAGGAAATTGGAAACTGAGGCAGATGCTAGCCACATCTGAGTCTAACCTGCCCTGTAGCCGAAGCCCGAGCACTCCGACCCAGCTAAGTAGCAGCTCTTCCGCCAGACACGTGGATATAGATACAGACAAGTATATAGGCATCTATTTCAGAACTGGCTTTTTTTTTTTTTTTTGAGCTTTTATATTTGAGTTTATTCTTCATTTAAAACACTACTATAGTTGAATATTAAAACAAAAACAATAGCAAGTAGTGAGCTATGATTATAGTCCTTCACTCATTCACTACTGCATATAAAATGCCAGCAGTGTTTTTCACTGGCCCCATTAAGAGGTCTGACACTGACCACCACCCCTGGGATGATGTTCATCATCCTCATAGGCTTCCCCATTGTAATGGCGCCGTCTTTCCTGATTTGGATCAAAGTCCACCAGTTCTACCTGGTCCATTTCATCAGTCTCTTCTACTTCCTTCCTCTCAGGTAGGAGTTTTTCCAGCAAAGAAAGTTTATCAGGAGAGAGAAAGCCATTCTCAGGAAAGTTTACCTTAAATTCAATGATAAGGCGACCCTTCTCATATGGTCTACGATAAATTGGCATGCCTTCATTTAGCACACACTTGATATCTCCATGCTTGACAATTTGACCTGGGTGAGAGGTGATGACAATGGTTCGGTTGTCAAGAGTAGATATTGGCTTTTGAAAGCCACACAGTGCTTCAACCAGCTGTATGTCCATACACATGAAGAGGTCTTCTCCTCGCCGAGTAAAAACAGTGTGGTCCTTCTGATCTAAAACAATGATAATATCTCCTGGTTCCAGTCCTGGTTCTTGGTCTCCTTCACCATGGAATGTTATCTTCTGGCCGTCCTTCATGCCTTTGTCAATATGAACTTCTAGAATCTTCTTCTCTCGAACTATCTTCCTCCCATTGCAGCTTTTACCTCTGTCTTTGGGACTGATCCGTTCCCCATGGCCCTGGCACTCCATGCACACAGACTGAATTTGCTGAACCATTCCAGGTCCTATCTAATGAATTCTTATTTGCATTCCAGTACCTCGGCAATTGGGACAACATTCGACTGCTCCTTTCTTACCACCTCGGCCTTCACATTTATCGCAAATCACATTCTTTTGCAGAGCTAGTTTTCGTGTTGCACCATTATATAAATCTTCTAAGGTTACTGAGAGCTGATGCACAACATTTTTACCTCTCCTTTCTCTCTGCATCCTTCCTCCTCCTCCAAAAAACATATCAAAGATGTCCATGGGGGAGCCAAAACCACCACCAGCTCCACCTTCTTTAATTGCCTGTTCTCCTCCTTTGTCATATAATTCCCTTTTCTTTGCATCAGAGAGTACTTCGTAAGCTTGAGAAATCTGTTTAAACTTCTCTCCTTCATTTGGATTCTTATCAGGGTGGTACTTCAAGGCCAGTTTCCTGTAGGCCTTTTTCAATTCCTCTTGGGTGGCATTGGGTTTGACCCCCAAAACATCATAGTAAGTGGTTTCTTTCACCATTTTCTACAGCCGGTGAGAGGGCCGAGGCCGGTGTGGGGGAGCGGGAAGGGGCGCGTTGCTGGGCGCAGCTCGGGCAGCCGCCGCTGCTCCGCGTCTCACCGAGGGTTCTGGAAAGTTCCCCAGAACTGGCTTTTCAAAGGAGTTAACAAAGCTCATATAGATGTAACGAGAGGAAAATGTAGATGTAACGGTTACAATGGTAACCGCTTTCTAGAAATGTAGGTCCAGTTAAATTGAAAGCTTCCTGGTTTGCTTGTTTTTGAGATGCAAAAGGAAGATGTGGGACTGATTTGTGGAGCAGAGACTCAGCAGAGCTGAGCTGCTCTGTGTAACCCGGCACGAACAATTTAGGACCCTCGGGTGGAAAGGGATGACAAGCCAGATAAGAGAGAAGAGGAAGAAGGGGCATGGAGAAGCAGAAGGTAGGGACGCTCCATGATGGGAAGTGGCCCCTGAGAAAGTCTGCAGGGGTGTGGTGATCAGAAGTCCTTTAATTAACTGCTCCGTTTACCGTGTGTTTCAAAGTTGTCTGTATTACTCGTTATAACCTCCCCTATCTTCACCAAGGGGTGCAACAGGCACACACTCTACTGGGGATGGTGTGTGTTAAGTGTGTGTGTTGGTGGGGGGGTTCTGTGTTGAATTCGAAGCTTAAGACTGAGTTAGGAGAGGAGTTCCACCTAAGCAGCTACAGTAAGAACAGTGGGGAAGTGTTCAATGATCCATCAGGCGAATTAATGCAGAGAACTGCGAACTCAGAGTCATGGGCCTCCCAGAAATTGTAAAAAAGCTCCGGAAATGCTTTAAAATCCTGCAGGGTGTGCAATGGGGCTTCCCAGCAACACTGTTTTAATTGTGATGCACAGGAACACCCAGGCTGACACTGGGACACATCGAGAATTTCAGGCAAGACCAGACTGTGTCCACTTAGCTAGGTTCTGACAGTTTTCTGTTAAAATATAAACATTTTCTGACTCATCCTGTAAGTGGTTATAATTACTTTCATCAGCATGAGCTTTAGCATTTGTCTGTTACATCCTGACTTGTTAAGCAAGATTCTGTTCTCTCCTTTTTGTGCTGCTGTGTGGACTCCAACAGCCCGGATTAGATGGGCTGTGACCCAGAGGCTAAGTGGGCCCTACCCTGAAGGAGCCAGGGTTTCACACTGCGAATCTTTTACTAAGGGAGGCCAGAGTGTTGCTTTAATACGTTCTGAAGAGAAACATAGGGGGTTTTCTAATTTTAAAAATATATAAATAGTGACTGTTTTTCACAAGTAGTAGGTGTTTCTTGTACGAAAATATTTACACAATAACTATTTCTTGTAATCTTGAGAAAGTAGCTATTTCTTGGGAAATAGTTTTTGTAAAATAATTCAAGATTGCCGCATAGCCAGGTCTCCCAAGCTGGATTTCAGACTGGAGTATGTGCTTTTGCCCAAGTTACTTAAAAAATTGTTTAAATAAATAATTTTTTTTTAATTAAAAATGAAGGAAAGAAACAAAGAGGTAATGGTTTAATTTCATTACATTGAAACAAAGGAATATTCTCTATCAAAATGATATAGAGACTATAAACGTGACGTTTTTGAGTGGAAACAAGAACACAAACTAGTATGTATTATAATTACAATCTTACAAGTGTCTAATTCATTTGGGCAGAAATTGAATGTGAAACAGTAAGCAGAAACTTCTCTTTTGGGTTATTTTGTCTTAGAGTATTTTTTTAATATTATTGATATTTTTCAACTGAAGGAATATTTTCTTTCAGTCCAAATTTTCTAAAAAGCTGGCCTTATTTTACAACGTGTAAACCCTCAACAGCTAGAGCAGCGTTGGGCTGGATAATCCTTTACTGTGGGGGTCTGTCCTGGGCGCTGCAGCATCCCTGGGCTCTATCTTCACGATGTCCGTGGTACCCTCCCTCCTCGCTCCCCAGCTATGGCAGCCCAAAATGTCTCTGGATATTGCCAAGTGTCCCTTGAGGGACAAAATCGTCCCTGGTTCAAAAGTACTAAGCTAGAGGAACCACAGTTGGAGGCAATTCTTTGGAACATTCCAGCTAAATCTACATTTACCACAATAATTGCTCTAAGGACTTTTTTTTGTTAAACAGGTGATTTCAGGGGCAGCTGAGGCACACGTTTCTTGGATGGATTATGCAGATAACTGCCCAACGCTCTTTCTTGCTGACACCAAGGTTCTGAATTGAGCCCAGAGAAGACCGCACTCGAGAGGCAAGCTCTTGGTGTGATAACAGAGCCAGTGACAGGCACATCTGTGTTCCCAGCAAATACACTGACAGACAGCAATTATTTTGAAAGTTGGCCCTGTATTTGATTCACCTCCAACGTGAATGAGAAATTTAATGTGGAGGCAAAGATTTAAATTAGAAAAGTTTTCTTGGTGGAATTTTTGGGGTGGGGGAGAAAAGGAGAGAGAATCTCTTTCTCTTTGATTCTTTATGGAATAATTTAAGCTAAAGTCAAAACTGCCATCACATTAGGGACAAAGCTGTCATCCTGACTGAGCAGTGAGAATAGAAATTACCCTCCAAGCAAGGAGCCCCTGCTGGGGATGAGAGGACCCGCCAATTGAAGATGTGATGATGACAGCCTTCTCTTCTGAGGAGCCCGCTGGTTCTTTCCACCGGCGAGCTTGCCTCTTTGTTGATGAGAGTCCTGCCGGGCTCTATGGCAATCCAGTTGGTAATGTGTTTATTAATTTTACCTTTTTAAAGACACGTGTTAAGAAAAGCCATTCAGACACGCAGGAAAGATAAAAGAGATGTGTGGATGGTCTCTGGTCTTTTCTAGTTTCCTGTGGGACTCTGGCTGTTCAGTGAGTGGTGGACTCCCTGTGTACCCACCTCATGTTCTCACCCCTATCTTTTAGCCCGGTCATGGCTGGAGTACCACCCCTCGGTGCACCCCACACCAAGTAGCTCTCCCTGTCTTCCTGGGACTGCTAAAACCCGGGGGTGGCCCTCGCATGGATACTGTCTTAAAGTGTGAAAAAATAAGGAGTTGACACCCCACGGGCCAACCCCTGCCCAGGGAGGGAGAAGGCGTCAGTGGATGTCGGCTCTCTCCTGTCCCTCAGGCAGGTAGACAACTCTGAAGTCTTACGCTCGGCTCTCTGGTAGGATCAAGCTCTAGTCGCTTCCAGAAGTCACAGACTTGGTTCACAGATCCTTGTACTGGCTTGCCCTCAGTCTCTGTTCTGCGCTTGCTCACGGAGGTCATTTCCCAAACAAACAACCTGCATGCGATTCCTCACCTAAAGCCCCACTTTCAGGAAGAACCCAGGCTGAGACACAATGGAAAGTTTATTTTGAGAGATAAAGTTCTCCTGGGGCATTTCAGTTGCCATCAGCAATAACCTGTCACCTCAGATTCTCAATTCAGGTGAGGGGTGTCTCACTACTTGAAATAGATCAGAGTGTTCCTCTGGAAATATTTTTAGAGCAAATGAAATATTGCCTTTAAGAAGAGCTCTGAAGTTTGAAGCTCAAGACAACTGAAATGCCAGGGGTCACCGGAAAATGATAGGAGCAGTCTTCTCTGTCTCAAACACGTGTCTTATTTAATAATATTTAGTCTGTCAGCAATTAATTATTCCTTTAGCATGAGAACAATATGTTCCTAGGTATAAGAGAGGACTCTGGCCTTGTGGATACAGAGGTGCAGCTGTGGACTGGCCATGAGAAGGTGGTGGAATTGGGTATGTTGGGTGAACCGTGATGGATAAAAGGCTGGCCAGACCAGGTCAGGAATGAAGAATGACACAAGCCAGGCAAAACTTAAGACCAGGTTCAGCTTTCTAAATGAAAGACGCAGTGAATTTTGTTGGGTCCTTCCCCAGCATCCATCCTATACCCTCTGTGCTACTCGGCAGCTGTGTGATTTGGGTGGATGGCTTGCCACTCCAAGTTCCAGGAGTGGGAGCTAACTCACCAAAGGCAAGCACTATAATCCTCTCTCTCCTCACCACAGTGATTGGGTTCAAGGATCGACTGGCCAGTTGGTACATGGCATTTCTCCCTTGGCCACTGCTGACTGGTAAAGAGTTGGTTCGACCATAATGAAGCCTAGGAATTCTGTTTGTGAGTTAAGGAGAAGCCCTTTCCTTGGATAGCTGGAACGCAGAGGTGAGGCTTGGCGTTACAACTCTCCTTTTCCTACCACAAGGATGCAATCTCCACAGTTCGGTGAACCAATGGTGCATTGATCCAAAAATTTTCTGTACATGCTTGTAAATGTCAATTATCAGCCCAAGAATGGGGCTATCCATAGTGAGAGAAAGAGTCAGAAGAATAGCAGAGTGAGCCGGAGCCTAATCAAACCAGGCCTGAAGCATGCCTGAGGTCAAAATTCTTAGTCACCTGACTCAGTAAAATCCTTGGGGTGTTCAAGGTGGTCGGAAATGGATTCCTGATACTTTCAAATTACAGTATCCTGACATACCAGGGATCCCATCTGAAATCTTTTCTAAACCTTGCAGTATCTGGAACTTGGCAGACATAGAACAGACACTCATAAATACAATATTTTTGAAATTATTCCATTTTGAAGTGAACCCTAAAATAATTCAGATTTTCTTGTTAGGTGCTATCTCAAGATTCGGGATTATTCTCCACAGTTCTGCATTCTAATGAAGTTACTTTTCTTGCTGCATCCAACAAAAATCTCTATTTGCAGCGCCTTAACTGTGATTATGTGCTGAAAGAGGCTATTGATGGGACCAATATGGTTTTTTCCTTACAGAGCGACAGGATAGATTCTCCAGTCCAAGACAAAAAAGAAAAATGGATATGAAATGCAGTCACAGCTGGCAAAAGTGATTAACTATAAATAATGACTCACTTTTTCCTATTTACTAGGTTTTAAAAATGAGGAGTCTTATTTAAAGCTAGAAATATTTTAAAAGGAGGAAAGAATGTAATTTCAGTATGCTTGATTATTGACTACTTGTGGGCATGTGGATAAATGCAATCAACTTACAGCCCGATGTCTCACTTCCGGCAAATAGTGTCATATTCCTTCTCTAGCAAGTGTTTTAGCAGAGCTACTAATAAATAGTGACATGATCTTTTTTCTCAGTTTGAATCCCTGGAAGAGAAATTGTGATATAAGAAAACAGCACAGATCAGGCAGCTTTAAGGATAAAGAACAAAAGCCAAAGTGAACGTCTTTGAACCAATTACAGAAAAAATCTGGGTTCCTATGCTTTTGGGTCACTAGACCTTCCATTCTTTCCCTACAGCAGCTGTGTGTGACAGGTTTGCTCTGAATATGGCAGGGGGGAAGGCAGCGTGGTCCAGCAGAAATGTCCCAGGAGGGAGCTTTTGTCTCAGCTAGGCTGTGTGACCCTGGGCAAGTGTCTTAGCTGCTCTGAAGGCCAAGCTCTTCACTTGTCAAGAATGGCTGGGCTATGACTTGCCCAGATTTGATACGGCTCTAAATTTTGATGAATCTAAGCTGGATCTTAATATACAACTTAGTGTCTTTGTGCACAGAACATTTAAAAATACAACCGAACTCCTGTTAGCTATTTTTGCCTTCAAAAAGTACTTTGAATCTTTAACCCTGCAGACAGTTGTAAAGAACCATACATATATAAATGTAAATGGGGGAAAATGATCCTGCCTTCAACAGTGTGAAATATGAATGGAGAGAAAGCCATTTCTATTTCAAATATATAATCACTTCAGCTGAGATATCTAGTATCATCTTGAACTTGATTATGAGATAAAAGAAACGGGACAGAGATGGCAATCATTTAATCTCTTAAGAACAGCTATTCTGAAGAGCTTTTCACTCTCTGCTCAATAGATTTCTCGCAGGTTATGATCCGGCTAGAAAGAAAGCATAATGATGAGGAAAATTATGTTTTCAATAACACACGCTTTTACAGTACAAGTCCTTCCACAAAGGAGGCAATAAAATGAACTCTGACCACTTTAACAGATGGCGTAATGGCTCAGTGCACAGATGTGGCCTCTCTGAAAGCAACAAGTTCATATCCTTGACTGGAGGTTTAGGAATGAGCTGAACTTTCAAGTGTAATGTGGGAAAGATTACATATGCTCAGACAAGAAAGCTGAGTATTAGTGGACTCAGAGGCTTGAAGAGATGGTCCAAAAGAAAAGGCTTAATGAGCTTCATTTTGCTAATGCAACAAACAGACTTAAAGTTGAAATATGAACCATAAACATTCAACCCGTTTATAAGTCCCTGCTAATAACATTGTTAGCCACTGTGTGATAGGAAGCTTGCTTTTTAAAAGCATACTTCCTCGGAGTCAGAAGATACCAGTTGTCAAATAATGCTTATCTTCTCTAATACTATCATGTTTTCAAGTAGAACATATATTTAATAATACATGATAGGGAAACTGGAGAGTTTTTTGTTTGCTTATTTTTTTCCTTTCTTAGGAAATTTGAAGCTAAAGTTTATCTGGAAAAGTAAATGTGCCAGAGATTCAGAATATGCTTTAGAAAATACATGTGGTATCAAAACATAATATAGAGCATCAGTAAATAAGACAGTGTGATTAAGACCCAGCAATCAATGAGTGAGAACAACATCCAGAACATGTACATAGGAATTCACCAAAGGTCAAAAGAGGCATTTCAAATCGGTGGCTATGAAACAGGTGGGTAGGAAAAGGAGCTGGGATCACGGGTTATCCATTCTGACATGGGTGAGGTTTGATTCTGTGGCAGAACCTGCCATATGTTCGACAAAACTTATTTCCTTCTCTTCCAGAAAACATAACTAAACCATGTTTTCCAGCTTCCCTTACAATTAGATGAGACTGGGAGTTCTGGCAATGGAATGATAATAGTATAATAATAGAGAAAAAAGACTAGCCATTGCTCCATCTAATTAAAAGCACTCACATTTCAAAGGAGAGTACAGGACCTGACAGTCACCCTAGGGACTGTGACATGGCCAAATCATACTGTGTTAGTGAAGCTGCACCAGAAATCCAAGGGACTTCTCGATATAGCTTATAGAAATGTTATTTTAAAATTTTATCACGTCAGGTGTTTTTTTTTTCATTAAATGAGGATGCAGGAATTTATAAAAATTAATATTTTTAATTGCTTACACTTTAGTTTTAAATAATCCATTTAAGAAAATAAGATTTTACATCTCAGCCCATTTCCAATTGATGTGCATCACGGAGCGGGTGGGAAATCTGGCCTTAGTTCAGAATAATTATAATACATTACTTATGCTTTCATTTACAACGTGCTCCTACCATTTGAAACCTCTGGGTTCTGTGGACAATAATAAACAACATAAAAAATGAATAACATTTCATAATGAAACAATTTCCTCATATTATCAGAAGCTCTCTATTAATAAAGCCCACCTATAATCACAAAGTCACACCAAATGGAATGACCATGAGGGCTTTTAATATGAGAATTTCAATCAAAAGAGATAAAGAAGGTTCACTGGGCATATGACAAGTGTTTAAAAAATTATGAAATGCAGAGAATGTGAACATGGCTAAATTAATCAAATCCTAGGCTAAGACCAAGGGACTCCAAGTGCAAGTTCAGAGGGGATATTTTAGGACGAAAACCTGGAAGTGCTTCTTCATATAACAGCTATAAAACAGGACTTGTTTTCTATCCCTGAAATAAAAATAAAATTCTCAAGGTCGGTATGGGGACAGGGAAAGAAAAGGGGATGTACCCTCCTTAATGAGGTCTCACAAATCTCATGATACCCCCTCGCCCCAATCCTCTCTCCTCCTGCCCAGCACTGAGAATTATTTTCAGGTGGGTGACCACTGGGCTGCAAGCTGGCACGGCATTGGCCTTGATGGGTAGGTGGGCAGGGAAGAGTTTCAGATGTTTCAGGCTGAGGACAGGAACTGGGGCATCATGAAGGGTTTCAACAATGTGTAAATCACTAAGGGGCCCTGGGGTGCTGGCGGGGCTCTTCCTAGCACTGGGAAGAAACTGGCATCTCCCATAAATGTCCACACTAATACTGATTTCAGGGATTCAGATTACTAGCCCCATCCAGCGTGACATTTTCTGCCCATTATCCAGTCTCTCCTGCCTCCAGGCAGGACCACATCATTGATTACGGAGATTTTCAGCCACTAAAAAAGATCCTGATCATCATTAAAGACATTAAGTGTTGATCTGCGCTAAGTGAGTTAAAAGGTTTGTGCCCTTCTAGTAACAACTCAAAGAGGCTATTTCAGGATATTTATTAAACAAATTAAGTATTTACATTATGCTCAAGCACAGAGGCACAGTCACTGAGCGCGCCAGTGTGAGGAGATGAAACCAAGAGAATTTATGGTGGCAAAACTCTGCTTTTTCAGTTTCCTACAAGTGGGGGCTGAGGACCCACCAAATGCTTGGGAATGCGTCTGCATTGGGCAGGCATCACTGGCCTCCTGATGACCACCTGCACAAATCTTTTTAATGTAGTTGAACTAAGGTAACCAGAAGTTTACCCTGATTCCAGATGTTTTCCTTCTAGAATGTTCAAAAAGCAGTGATTAGGGATTGGAGAGACAATTTAGGAAATCTTCTTCAAAGCCTAAAGACTAAAGAAAATGGGTATATTTCTCCTACAATCCCCCCCAACACTATTAAAAATTTTAATGCCATAATAATAATGGACCTGATCTAAAAAATATTTTCTTCAGCCTATGGTGCACACTATGGCAAAGTTTTCTCAAATACAGCAACAGTCCACGAATACTAGATCATCTGTGTCATGATTATTATTAGCTTTCCTCCTACTTGGCTATAACCTTGCAGTGGGCAGACACCAATACATCTTGTTCACTGTGCTGTTCTTACACCTGACACAGTCCCTAGCACACACTGGCTGCAAGGAATGTGTGCTGAATATATGAACATGTGAACAGGAGAGTTCGGCGATGGGAGAAAAGTATCACTCACCATTCCATGATCTTGAACCAATTGCTATAATCATTTTGGCACTTTTCCTTCTGACTAGCATAAAAGCATTTTGTATCCTGCTATTTTAAACATAATACAAACATTTCCCCCCATTGATATAGTCTTTTTTATTTTTAATGGCTGGCTATATATGTTTTTAATCAAATGGATTTATAATGATTTACTTATTTCTTGAATTTTCAAAAAGACTTTTTGCTTTTGTAAATGTGTCAATGAACACATTCAATAAAAATGCTTTTTCTTAGAAATAGATTACTGAGTTCATTTAGTCATTCATGGGACACACACTAAGAGCCCACTATGGACCAGGTGCATCAGGTTCTAAAGATGTGGGGAAGAAAGAAACAGAGTTCCTTTTAGTCCAGTCACAGAGAATGAAGTAATTCTGTGTAAAGTAAAATCACCAGTGTGCTAAATGCTCTGAAAGAAAGAGAGAAGGTGCTACGAGATGGTGGGGTAGAGGACTGAGCGGGAAGGTCCGAGCATCGACTCTGAGGATGCAAAACGGGGATGAGATCTGAGGGATGAGAGATAGTTGGGAGGTGCAGAAGGGCTTTCCAGGCAGAGGAACCAGCATGTGCGACAGCCTCACGGCAAGAGAGCAAGGTACTTTCAAGGAATGGAAAGAGCCACCATGGCCAGAGCATAGAGGGAGGATGAGCATGGCACCCAATGAAGCTGGAGGGTGAGTGGGATAAGACTATTCTGGAGCTGGAAAGCCATGTAAGGGTTTTGGTCATAATCCAAGGAGCATGAGAAGCCCTGATGTGCTTCAAGGAGAGGGTTAACGTGCTTAGACAAAAACTTTGAAAGTTCATCCTTGCTGTAGTAGGCAGAATGATGCCCCCCTCCCCGCAAAAGATGTCCAATGCCCAGAACATGTGGTGATGTCACATGAGAAAGAAAAGTAGGGCTGCTGATGGAGTTCAGATTCCTGGCCTTAAAATGGGCAGATTATTCCAGATAATCCAGGTAGGCCCTATGTAATCTCGAGGGTCCTTAAAAGTGGAAGGAGGGTTCGTCTCCCCCTCCGATTCCCCCCCTCTTCATTTTTCCCTTCCTACTTTTTTTTTTTAACATATAATGTATTATTTGTTTCAGAGGTACAAGTCTGTGATTCAACAGTCGAACCAGGAGAGACTATGGACTCTGAGAAACAAACTGAGGGTTCTAGAGGGGAGGGGGGTGGGGGGATGGGTTAGCCTGGTGATGGGTATTAAAGAGGGCACATACTGAATGGAGCACTTGGTGTTGTACGCAAACAATGAATCATGGAACACTACATCAAAAACTAATGATGTAATGTATGGTGATTAACATAACAAAATAAAAACAAATGTTTAAAAAAAAGTGGAAGGAGGGAAGTAGAAGACTCAGTAAGAGTCAAAGAGAGCTTGGAAGATGCTAAGCTACTGGCTATGAAAATGGAGGAAGGTGCTATGAGCCAAGGAATGTGGGCAGCCTCCTGAAGCTCTGGAAGGGCAAGGAAATAGATTTGCCTCTAGAGCCTCCAGAAGTAAGGCAGCCCTGCTGACACCTTGATTTCCAGCCAGCAAGGGCCACTTTGGACTTCCAACCTCCAGAACTAAAAGGCAATATACGTGTGCGTTAAGTCACTAAGTCAGCAGTACATCGTGACAGTGGCCACGGGAAATTAACACAAGAGGGGAAGGCGTCGAGTTTGGTTTTGGATATTTAAGCTTTGCATGTCCTTCATGTGAAGAATACAAATGTTTGGAAGTATTTGCCTGTTTAGCCACTCACCTAACAAGCTGTATGATCTTTAAATAAATTAATATACCATTCATGACCTCACTTTTATCATCTAGGAAAAGAAAATATATTTAAGGTTGGTTCCAGTTCTAAATCTCGGAGTTTATAAGTGTGGAAAGAAACAAATATGCTTTTCACTTAAGATTCCTGTCAGTACTTGGCAATCACTGGGGAAAGTGATATCAAAAAGAGTGGACCTAAACTGAAGGGGGATAAGATTCCACTTTTTAAAAAGTACCCGAAATATAAAATAATCTGGAAATACCTTAATAAGAAATGTGTTGAATTTGTATAAAGAAAAATACAAAATTCCACTGAGACATACAAAAGGATATTTGAAAATGTGGAGGGGCATGCCATATGTGTATTCCTGGTTGGAAAGACTAAATGTTGTAAAGATGCCAAATTCCTCCCAATTAATTTATAGGTTGAATGCAATTTTCATCAAAGCCCCAAAGGGAGGTTTTTGGAACTCCACAAAAATAATTCTACCATTCATCTGGAAAATAAACAGGCAGGAAGAGCTGAGAACAATTTGAAAACAAGAAATACTAAGTCTAAGAACATATTGTAAGAATTGGGGGGAAAAAAGGTGTGTCTTTTGTGTAAGGAGACCAGGGAATAGAACAGCTCACAGGCTGGAGAGGTCTGTGTATGTGTGTAAAAAAAACAGTACAGAATAAGATAATAAAGGCACCATATATAAATAGGGACTATTTAACAAAAGATAATGGAAAAACTGGATATTTAGAAACAAAAATGTTTAGATCATCACGCGAATTCTAAATACACGAAAGTGGCAGGTAGTCTGAAAATTCAAACCACAGATTCAAACCAACGACGAAAATGGAGGTGAATATTAACCTGGTCTCAAGATGAGGAAAACTTTCTTAGTATAAAAGTAAATGGAAGAAATTGTGAAGGAAAAGATCACAGATTTAAATATATGAAAACTTAAAATTTCTGTACTTCAAAAATCATAAAAATAAAACTGGAAAAATAGTAATAAAAATAGAAACATAAATGTCCTCACTAAAGAAGAAAACATGAGCAAATGACAAGAATAGATAATTCACAAAAGGAATAGAAAGAATGGATAAACGTGTGAAAATGTTCAATATTACAGTGAAAAAAAACCCCACAAAAAATGAGATACTATTGTCACCTGTTAGACCAGCAAAGATGTGAAAAGTAAGTAACATTTGGTCATTGCTGAGCACATGGCGAGAGGGGCATATGCTGCTGGAGGGACTGTCATTTGCTAATTAGGCAATGCGGTAAGAAGAATCAAGAGTTGTAAAAATGACAAAATAAGCTCATACTCCCTATTATGGTATTCCCCACATCCAGGAACCTCGCCTAAGGAAATAACAGAAGTGCAGACAAATGCGGTCATTGTAGACGTCTTTATTTTTTTATTTTTATTTTTTAAAGATTTTATTTATTATTTATTTGACAGAGAGACACAGCGAGAGAAGGAACACAAGCAGGGGGAGTGGGAGAGGGAGAAGCAGGCTTCTGGCTCAGCGCGACCCGATGCAGGGCTCGATCCCAGGACTCTGGGATCATGACCCGAGCGGAAGGCAGACGCTTAATGACTGAGCCACCCAGGTGCCCTCTGTAGACGTCTTTAAAAAGTGAAAATAGCAAAAAAAAAAAAAAAAAAAATGAAAATATAAAAATGATCGAAAAGTAAAGATGTAAAAACAAAAACTCACTTGAACAACAAAACCCCGGAGAGCAACAGGAAAGAATAAATACCAAAGTATTAACGATGATTACCTTCGTTCTCTAGTTCCCAAACAGTTCATGAGCCGCCTGTGTTCCTTTTGTACCCGCGTCCCCCGCGAAGCCCAGGCCCGCACACCCAGCCGCACGCGCGTGCGTGCACAGAGCAAAACGCCTGCGCCCTCGGCCCACGCGCCACAGCCTCTTCCCTGTTCTGCCCGCTTCCGTGGCATTGAGTCAATAGCTAAGGGAAAATTCAAGTTTGATAAAATCATCCCGAGGGCGATGGCCAACAAAGGCAAAAACATTTAGCACTTCGAGGACTTCCATAATATGAGTTTATAAGAAAGGAATGAAAGGAGAGACGCTACGTACAGCACCGCGAAAAGGAGCGCATGTGGCCGCATCTGCAGCGCCGGCTGCGTGCACATTCCTCCGTGTTCTTTCTGGGACTGCACGGTCTGGCTATTCGGCTCACTTGACACTCTTTAATAATAAATATATCCCCGTATGGAAGTTTTACTGAACAAAGCTCCCAGGGGGAAGAGAAGACAAAACAGAACCTTTTCTTAGTTCGAACCAAACCGCAGGGATAAAACCACTCAACTTCATGCTTGGTGTTACAAATCTCTGGAGCGCGGACCTGAACAAACACCCTGAGATGGGAACTTTCCTTTGCCACCGTGGCTTCTCTGCGCCCCACCCCCGCCCCCGCTGCGCCCCTGAAGTGAGCTGTCTTGAAGGCTTTGGGGCTGCCACCCTTGAGCCTCACATACTCTGGAACACGGGGAAAACGGCCACTCTCACCTCCCCACCAAGCTTCCAGATTCCCACCCTCTGCCCTGAGCAACAGCATGTAGTCATTTTTTCCCCTTTAATGGACTTTGGAAATCCCCCAACCTACTTTTTTCTTTTTACAGATGAGAAAATTAAGGCTCAGAAGCATAAAGCAACTTTCCTAAACTTACATATCCAGCTGGCACCAAAACCAGGCTAGACCACCAGGTCCGTCTCTTGATGGACAGCAGGGTTCTACACCCAGCTAATCGGGGATCATGAGCACCTTTGTCAAAAATCCACATAGGTCCGATTTTACATGGAAAGAAAAGCAGAATACCACCAGCTCAAAGTTGTGTACACACTGCATGTAGTACTAAGAACAAGACCTCAGGACTGCTCCTTTCCCACTCGTTCTAGGTTTCTGTGGGGATGTGGGATGAACTCTGGGACCAGGACCACTGTGCTGTGCCATCAGTCCAAAGCTCTTCACAGCCATGCAGAATTCCGGGCTGCACAAGCCGTGGACCTGGAATGCCCTAATCATGACTTCCCAGCCAGATCTGCTCCCCGGATCTCTGCAGAATGATAGCACGGAGATCATTCCAATAATTTGGGGGTGGGAAAAGAGAACAGAGAAATGCTTCAAAATATTAGTGCTTAAAAATTAGGCAGTAAGTGTACGTTTGAAAATTTTCCATTAAAGTTCTTAATTAGGCTTTTCTCCCACAGATGCTGGGCTGTGCTTAAGAAAAGAGCCCTTAGCAAAACTTGAGTTTAGTAGAAGCACTGGTATCAAAATTAGAGGAATTTCATTACGAAATCCTTTTTAATTAATACTACATGGATAGCTGTAAACTTGGGTTTTGAGCAATGGCGAGGAAATAAACTATTAGAGGAGAGTGAGTAGCCCCGGAACATCCTGAAGATTAGAGTTTTGACTGATTTGACAGAGCACCTAACTGAAAAAATAAAAATCAATGAGAATCAAGAGGAAAGTCGAAGAAGCAGATTGGAGACACTGCCGAGACAAGGAGAGAACATGAAGTCTATAGGGGCCTTAGCAACAAGAAAAATGAGTGCTCAAGTCTCTGCGAAAAGATAATTTTGGAAAATTCAGAGCAAATGATGAAAAATTTGTGAACCAAGAAAGAAATGTGTTCTTTTTATAATATAGTAAATTCACCCCTCGCATACTTTGCCGGCATTCATAATTATAGTTGACCCTTGAAACAACACGGGTTTGAACTACAAGGGTCTATTTATATGCAGTCGTTTTGTTGTGGTTGTTGTTGTTAGAGTTGACAGCAAAAGGCACAAGGCATATATTTATGAATGCCCACCCCAGTCTCCATGGAACCCAGCTGAAAGTGACTGGTACAGAGTTCTCCCTTGCTGCCCTCTGAGTATCTGGGGAGCCCATGGAGGCCATCAGCAGCCCACTGGGGGCCCCAAGAATGAGCAGGGTTGCAGGTTGCCCCATGTGTGCACAGGGTGGTTAGATCCAGCACCCAGGACTGGCAGGCAGGAGGCTGGGCTGAACCAGAGGAGAGGTCCCAGAGTGGGCACAGTGCTGTGCAGGAAGCCCCGGGCCCCAGGCATCTCCACCCCAGGAGTCCTCTGCATGCTGGCCTTTCCAGTTGCATTTGGGTGGCTGCGGGCCTTGGGCCGCTTCGGGGAGGAACAGACCCCTCCCTGTGGGGGCTCCCTCTGCCCAGGTGCCTCCTGGAGGCCGGGCACTCAAGTGTGCACACAGCTGCTGATGGCTACAAGCTCACGGCACACCTCCAAGCAGATGAGGCAGCTGTACTGTTGCCTCTGCTGCGTCGGGGTCCCCCCAGGCCAGGTCCACTGCTGTCACTGCTCCTGGCCCAGGCCGGCCTGACTGGACACAGATTTTCTTCAATAAAGAGAGATACAGTACTGTAAATATATTTTCTCTTCCTTCTGGTTTTCTTAACGACATTTTCTTTTTTCTAGCTTACTTAATTGTAAGGATACAGTATATAATACATATACAAATCATGTGTTAATCGACTATGTTAGGGGTAAGCCTTCTGGTCAACAGTATGCTATTGTAGCTAAGTTTTAGGGAGTCAAAAGTTATATACAGATTTTCAGCTGCAAGGGAGTTCGTGCCCCTAACCCCCATGTTGTTATGGGGTCAACTGTATTTGTATATTAGAAGGCTTAAATGGGGATTTTATAAAATATAATGTACATTCTTGATTTTTAATTTCTGAAAACTAAGCAAAACAAAGACTTTAAAATAAAAAGCCATTATTGTTCTTAATGGAGAAACAGATATTAGTGGCATGTTTCCCAAAAGCAAAGTCAAAACAAAGATACTCTTTCTCAGACAGGTTATTTAATAAACTATTAGAGAGTCTTGTCATACTGATAAGGCAGGAAAAACAAGTAAGAAAAATTCGTAAGAAAGGAACATCACTGGGTGGCTCAGTTGGTTAAGGGTCTGACTTAATTTCGGCTCAGTCATGATCTCGGGGTCTTGAATCAAGCCCCACGTCAAGCCCTGCATCAGACTCTGCAGTGGGCCTGGAGCCTGCCTGGAATTCTCTCCCTCTCCCTCTACCCTTTCCCCCCTAAAAGAAAAAAAAAAAAAAAGGAACATCACTAATTGCTGAAGTCATGACTATATAAACTCAGGAAACTGAAAGAAATCTAAGAATTTTAAAAACAAAATAATTCCAGAATATTTATCATATAAAACCTATTCCAAAATAACAGTAGCATTCCTTTTTAGCAATAACAGCTATTAAATTTTTGTTTCAATAATCTATTTCCTGGGGCACCTGGGTGGCTCAGTCAGTTAACCTGCTGGTTCAGGTCATTTCAGCTCAGGTCATGTTCTCGAGTTCCTGAGATTGAGCCCCTGCACTGGGATCCAAGCTCAGTGGGGAATCTGCTTGAGGATTCTTTCTCTCTCTCCTCTCCCACTTCCCGGGCTCATCTGAGCATGTACTCGCTCTCTCTCTCTCTCAAATAAATACATAAATCTTTAAAGAAAACATCAATTTCCCTTATAACAAGGACAAAACATATCTGTACTTAACACACATTTATTGAGTACTTACTTGGTAACTAACTTAAGGTGGGATATATCAGCCCAATATAAATAAAACTACAAATATAAAAGAAAAAATAAGTAAAAGTAAAAATGGCAATACTTCAATTTATATATTTAATACATTTTTTCCAATAACAAGAGGATAATTTGTTACATACAAAATTCTGAAATCATATCAGAGATTAATTTTGACAATAAGGAGGGGGCTTGCCTTAGGAAGTATCAAATTATGTCATAAAGCAACCCACATTAAAAGTACATTGCTGACTTCAGAAATCCAGGGAACCAAGTACAGAATTTCAAAATAGGACATAAGTTATATCAGAATTTAATATAGGACAATCTGAGTGTAGCAGAAAGGAGAGCTGCTCAGATTATTCTTTAATAATATTAAGAAATAGAAACTTAGACCTTTACACCAAATAAAATTATAAAACCATAATAAAATTATAGTGAAGAAAAATTTAACATACAATTTCCCAAATTTAGAAAAAACAGAATAATATATTTATCCCAAGTGGCTACTTAGATTTACTACTTAAAAAACAAGAGAAATTACAAATAAGTTGGTGGTGGGGGTGGGGGATAAAACTAAGATAAAAGGTAAATATTGATATGAAAATATTTTGTGATGAATATTATATATAAATTTTGACATCTAAATTATATAAAAAGCTCCTACAAATCTGTAAGAATGAGTCAAAATTCCCGATGATAAATGGCCAAAAGAATAAAAAATTTAAATATACCAAATTTCAGTAGCTAACTGTTCAACTTGCCACATGAGCGGAATGAAATAAAACTGTAATGTAACACTTTACCCTCACCAAAATAGCAAACACAAAGACAAGTGATAAAGTCCAGAGTTGGCAAGCCCCCAGGGAACATATTACTATGGCCCAAGTACAGTGTTTCAAACTCCAAAGTCCAACAAGAGGTAACTATAACCAGGCACACACAAAACATGATAGTCTTTGACCCTTTAATCCTATTTCTGAATACGTATTCAAAGAAAACACACTTTAAAAACTTCTGCTCTTCAAAAGATATTGTTAAGAGAGTGAAAAGACAAGCCACCAGACTAGAAGAAAATCTTTGCAAATTACGTACCTGATAAGGTAATATATAAAGAATTCTCAAAATGCAATAATGAGAAAGCAAACAACACGATAATAAATAGGCAAAAGACTTGAAAAGACACTTCACTAAAGAAGATATATGGATGGAAAATAAGCACATGAAAAAATTTTCAAAAATCATTAGTCATTAGGAAAACATGACTGGAAACCACAATGAGATAAACACTGCAAACCTACAGAAATGGCTAAATTTACAAAGATCACTGTGGATGAAGATGTAGAGCACCTGGAAGTCTCATTCACTGCTGGAGGAAATGAAAACACTTTAGAAAAGTTTGGCAGTTGCTTAAAAAATTCAACATATAAATAGATTAAAGACCTAAGTGTGAGACCTGAAACCATAAAACTCCTAGAGGAAAACAGGCAGTAATTTCTTTGACAACAGCTGTAGAAATATTTTTTTAGATGTCTTCTCAAAACAACAGCAAAAATAAGCTAGTGGGACTACACCAAAATGAAAAGCTTTTGCACAGTGAAGGAAACCATCAACAAATGAAAAGGCAACCTTACTGAACTGGAGAAAAAAATCTGCAAATGATCTATCTAATAGGGGGTTAATATCCAAAATATATGAAGAACTTATATAACTCAACAACCAAAAACCAAATAATACAAGTAAAAAATGGGCAGAGGACCTGAATAGACAGTTTTCCAACAAAGACCTACAGATGGCCAACAGACACATGAAAAGATGTTCAACATCACTAATCAGAAAAATGCAAATCAAAATCACAATAAGGTATCACCTCACAACTGTCAGAATGGCTAAAATCAAAAATGCAAGAAATAACAAGTGTTTATGAAGATGTGGAGAAAAAAAAAAACCCTCATGCACTGCTGGTGGGAATGAGAATTGGTGCAACCACTATGGAAAATAGTGTGGAGTTTCCTCAAAATGTTAAGAATAGAACTACCATGTGATCCAGTAATTCCACTACTGGATATTTACTCAAAGAAAATGAAAACATTAATTTGAAAAGATATATGCACCCCTATGTTTATTGCAGCACTATTTACAACAGCCAAGATATGGAAACAGCTCAAGTGTCCATCGATAGATGAATGGATAAAGAAGATGTGGTATGTACGTACGTACACACACACACACACACACACACACACACACTGGAACATTATTCAGCCATAAAAAAGAATGAGATCTTGCCATTTGTGACAATATGGATGGAGCTAGAGAGTATAATACTAAGTGAAATAAGTCAGAGAAAGACAAATACCATATGATTTCATTCATATGTGGAATTTAAGAAACAAAACAAAGAAAAAAGGGACTAACAGACTCTTAAATACAGAGAACTGGTGGTTGCTAGAGGGGAGGTGGGTGGGGGAGATAGATAAAGGGGATTAAAAGGTACAAATATCCAGTTCTAAAATAAGTCTCGGAGATGAAAAGTACAGCATAGGGAATATAGTCAATAAGATAGTAACAATGTTATTTGGTGACAGATGGTGACTACACTTATTGTACTGAGGAATGTACAGAATTGTTGAATCATTATGCTGTACATACAAAACTAATATAACACTGTATGTTAACTCTACTTTGATTTTAAAAAGTTCAGTACACACCTACCATATAATCCAGCCATTCTGTTCCTAGGTATTTACCCAAGGGTAAAGAAAGCTCCTACCCAAAGACTTGTACCTGGATGTTCATGGCAGCTTTGTTTACAACAGTCAAAAACCAAACAATCCAAATGTCCATTATTTATGGATAAATAACCTGTGGTATATTGACACAATGGAATACTAACTCAGTAACTAAAAGAAAATGAACCACTGATGCACACTATAACATGGATAAATCTCAAATAATTACGCTGGGTCAAAGAAGCTAGATGAAAGTAGAGTACATATTGTGTGGTTCCATTTACATAATATTCTAGAAAATGGGAACTAATTTGCATTGACAGAAAGCAGTTTGGTGGCTGCCTGTGAAGGGGGAGCAGGGAGGTGGGAAGGGGCAGGAAGATGGGAATAACTGCAAAGGGATACAAGGAAACTTTTGATGGTGATGGACATCTTTATTATCTTGACTGTGGGGATATTTCATTAGTGTATAGGGGTCAAAAATTATTAAAACACACACTTTCAATATATGTAGTTTACTGCATGTCAATTATATTGCAATAAAGATGTTGGAAATACTTTAGGTAGTGGGGCACCTGGGTGGCTCAGTCGATTAAGCGTCTGCCTTCGGCTCAGGTCATGATCCCAGGGTCCTAGGATTGAGCCCTGCATCGGGCTCCCTGCTCAGCAGGAAGCCTGCTTCTCCCTCTCCCACTCCCCCTGCTTGTGTTCCCTCTCTCGCTGTCTCTGTCAAATAAATAAATAAAATCTTAAAAAAAAAATACGTTAGGTAGAAAACCATTTATACCATCATCTTTTATAATGGCAAAAACCCAGTAGGAAATCCATATGTCTACCAAAAGGAATATAGCTCAGTAAATTATGGCTCATCGATTAACCATGAAGCTTTTCTGTTGTTAAGCATAATATATGTGAAGGTCATGTGGATATAAACTTCCTCAGAGGAGAACATGAAATGATATACACAGTATTATTATAACTATACAAAATCCTATGATTACATGTGGCTAAAGAATGGAATAGGTCACAGAGAAACCTTAACAGTTTAAAGTAAGGGATTATAGGTGTAAACGTGGAGTTGTTGGAATAAATTTCATGCTGGCTTGTTTTTTGGGGTTGTATTAACATCTTTCTAAAGCTTTCTCCAAAGCATTTGGGAAGTCCGGGCACTAAGGAGACAAAGAAGCTAAAGGAAATGTAAATGTGGAATTTTCCAACAAAATATTATTTACATGTCTCTTTCCCTTCTCTCTCCACTCTCTCCACAGGCTCTCTGTGCGTTCCCACTGGTCCTACTACCGCTGTGCTGATCTTTCCATCCCCAGGACACTGCATTATTTGGGTCCTTGCCATTCTCCCCCTAGCTACATAGTGGTTCTGCACACTCAACCTCCCTCTCCATGCTGCCATCAAGACAGACGACATCATGCATTTCCCTCAGAAAAGCTTTGAGAAGACTCCTCCTCTGCCCACATAATACAGTTAACTCCCTCATGTAAGTCTACTGCAACCTCTATTTCCAATATTATTTCCTTATTCCCAAACCCCAGTCTCTTATTTGTTAGTTCTTAATTCCTATGCACCACCCTAGGTCCTGAGGGTGTAAAAATAAGTAACATTTGTGTGGTGGTTAATTTTATGTGTCCACTTGGCTATGAGGCCCAGTTGTTTGGTCAAACACCAGTCTAGATGTTGCTGACAAGAAAATTCTTAGATGTGATTAATCCTTAAATCAGGAGACTTTGAGAAAGGCAGATTGCCCTCTATAATGTGGATGGGCCTCATCCAATCAGTTAAAGGCCTTACTTAAGAGCAAAGAATGAAGTTTCCCGAAGAAGCAGTTCTGCTTCAAGACTGTAACATAGAAACCTTGGCTGAGTCTCCAACCTGCAGCCTGCCCTATGGACTTTGGACTTGCCAGCCCCACAGTTGTGTGAGCCAGTTCCTTAAAATAAATCTCTCTCCCTCTATGTGTATATACCCTGTTGTTTTTGTTTTTTCTGGAGAACTCTAATACCATATGGCTCCTACAGTTACGGAACTCATAGGCTAACCCAGGGAACAGGAATATAACCAAATAATTAAATCCAATTTGGAGGTTACCAAACTAGCCCTTCCACCATAAACAATGAAAAAAAAATTTTTTTTTAATGGCAGGGGTACCTGGGTGGCTCAGTTGGTTAAGCATCTGCCTTTGGCTTACGTCATGGTCTCAGGGCCCTGGGATTGAGCCCCATATTAGTAGGGAATCTGGTTCTCCCCTGCCCCTCCCTCAGCTTGTGTTCTCTCTCTCTCTCAAATAAATGAAATCTTTAAAAAAATAGCTTTCAGAGATGGAACAGACAGCAAGACCCATGATCTCTGAGAAGAAAAACAAGTGAAGAGCACCCCATGATGACCCTGGCTTTCTGTCTAGAGGTACTATCCGGACTGAGGTGCAAGGAAAGGAAACTCAAGCAGGGAGGGTGGTCTAGCTGAGCTGGGATGAGAAGCATATCATTTTTTGACACTCTTTCCTCTATTTGACAAAATTACTTCCAGCAATAATCATATAACAATCAGTAATAGTCATTATTTTCTTGATTTATTCTCTGGTTTTAAAATAAACCATTAACAATGCAAAAAAGAATAAATATCACTTTACAAAATATTATTCAAATTTAGTAAAATAGTTCAGGTATAAATTAAAGTCTATGCTTAGCAAACAAAAATATGATGCCTCACATTTCCCACTGTTTCACTATTCCACATTTTATACACAAATTTCCACTCTTAAGTAGCCACATAAAATGACAGATTTTAATAACTCAAATTGTTTCTTTATCTTTACAGCCATGTGCTATCATTGCTTACACCAATTCCATTTTTAAACATGGGAGTTTCTGGTACCACAGGATGATGGAAACACAAACTGTAGCTGAAGCCAGTTCAAATGATTCTGAACTGTGCTAAGCTAAGTGTACTCTCAAAATGAACACATGTAGCTGTTCAATAGAATGAAGAAATAACAATGTGCAATTTAAAGTTTACATATGTATCCTTAAAACTCAAAAGGAACCTCAGCAGTTGTTTAGAACATAAGTCAACAAAAGTCCTGCCTTCCACGCCCCACCCTACCCCAGGAGTATTTTATCACTGATTAATCAGAATTGCATTTTAATGGTAATAATTAAAAGATAGACTTTTAGTCATTTTTATAATATTTTTTTATAAAACAATTTTATAATTGTTTTAAAATTATCTCCAGACAGTGTTCCTTCAAATTTCCAGCACCTAGGTTGGATTGCTCCCTACCCCACCTTTGGTGCACCACTGGTTGGGGGTGTCCAAAGGTCTGAAATTTGTGGGGTAGAGTACTGCAGGAAAGGAGCTATGCAGAGAACGAGCTCCAGAAATCTGCATGGGTTTCCCTTGAGTCTAGCTGAATACCCTGTGGACATGAAGAGGGTGAGAAGCCAATGACTTGGAAAAGGAATTTGCATGGGTGAGACAGCTGAACCACCTCCAGACCTCACACAGGGCCTGTACATGTTGAGATTCCCACTAGTGAGAGTAGCAAGATCTCATTGGACACCTTGGTTACTGAGCACACACCAGAAAGGCCATACCTCAGGATCAGAGCTAAATTAGTAGCAAAGCTTATAAAGAGGCCCCTTGAAAAGCAAACTGATTTGCAAGTAAATTTAGAACCTGCCAGAACAAATGTCAATGCTCTTTAAAAGAAGACGTCAAAATCTTGATTCTTAACATCATAACATTCATACTGTGGCAGACAGAATTTCTAGGAATGGCTCCCCAAGATTCCATATTCCCTAGTCCCCAGAACCTATGGATGTGAGGTAATGGGATGTGATAACACTCTTGTGATTGTTATATTATCCAGGTGAGATAATCCAGTTTGACCTACTCTAATCACATGAGCTCTTAAAAGCAGAGAACTTTCTCCAGCTGGAAGCAAAGACGAGGTCAGACCCAAAGCACAAGAAGGATCTAACACATCACACTGCTTTGAAGGTGGAGAGGACCACGTGAAAAGGAATGTAGGTGTCCTCTAGGAGCAGACCCTGGCTGCCAGCCAGCAAGAAAATGGGGACCTCCACCCTACAGCCATAAGGAAGTGGATTCTGCCAACAACTTGAATGAGCTTGGAATCAGATTCTTCCCATGAACTTCCAGGTAAGAGCCCAACCCAGCCAATACCTTGATTTTGGCCTTCTGAGACCCTAGGCAGAGAACCCAGTGGAGCACACCAGACTTATGACCTATGGAACCATGGATAAAAACAGGCGTTGTTTTAAGCTGTTTTAAGTTTGTGTAAGTTGCCATACAGCAATAGAAAACTAATAAAGTAATGCTGGAATCAAATCAAAACATCACTATACATGCTAAGAAACAGGAAAATGTGACCCATAAGCAGGAGAAAAGTCAGTCAATAGAAACAGAACCAGAAACAACAAAGATCAAAGAATCAGTAGACACAAACATTTAATTATAAGTACGCTCCATGACTTTTTTTTTTTTTAAGCATGACCATAATGAAGAGAAAAATGGAAGATATAAAAATGAGCCAAAATGGAACTTCTGGAGATGAAAAGTAAAATACCTGAAGTAAATAATTCATGGGATGGGAGCAACATCATATTGGATCTTGCAAAAGGATACTTCTGTGAACTTAAATATACAAATAGAAACTTTCCAAACTGAGTCTGGAAAAAAAGGCTGAAAGAGAAATGGAAAGGACATCAGTGGCTTGTGGGGCAATATGGAGTGGCCTAACATGTGTAATTGGGAGTACCACAAAGTAGAAGAAAAATTTTTTAAAGAATGATGGCCAGATTTGAAAACTAAAATCTCACAGATCCAAGAAGCTAAGCAAACCCTAAGGAGGATAAATGAAGAATACTATAGGGGTGCCTGGGTGGCTCAGTCAGTTAAGCGTCTGCCTTGGGCTCATGTCATGATCCCAGGGTCCTGGGACTGAGCCCCGCATCGGGCTCCCTGCTCCGTGGGAAGCCTGCTTCTCCCTCTCCCACTCCCCCTGCTTGTGTTCCCTCTCTCGCTGTGTCTCTCTCTATCAAATAAATAAATAAAATCTTAAAAAAAAAGAATACTATAGAAAGGAATACCATAACCAAAATATTTAAAACAAAATCTTAAGAGCAGTCGGAGAAAAAGACACATATGTTCAGAGAAAATATATATAAAAATTACCACTGACTTCTCATCCCAAACAATGGAAACCAGTTAGAATGACAACTTTAAAGTGCTGAGAGAAAATATCCTTCAAAAATGAAAGTACAATTCAAAAAATTTCAAAGAGGGGCACCTGGGTGGTTCAGTGGGGTAAGCATACACCTTTGGCTCGGGTCATGATCCCATGGTCTTGGGATCGAGCCCCGCATCAGGCTCCCTGCTCCTCGGGGAGCCTGCTTATCCCTCTCCCTGTGCCTGCCGCTCCCCCTGCTTATGCTTTCTCTCTTTGTCAAATAAATAAAATAAATCTTAAAAAAAATTTTCAAACAGAAGCTGAAAAAATTTGTCACCAGTAGACATGAACTACTAGAAATTTTAAGGAAGTTCTTTAGGCTTATGAAAATAATACAAAATGGAAAATTGGATGTACACACACAAAAGAAGAGAACTGTAAATAAAGGTAAGAAAGGAGGAAAAAAGAAAACTCAGGACAAATAGAAGAAACAGAAAATATGAAAATGGTAGGCTTAAATACAACCATATGGATAATTACATTAAATGTAAATATGCTAAACATTCTAATTGAAAAGCAGAGATTGCCAGGCTGAATAAAAAAGCACTCAATTTTACCCTATCCTTGGGAAATCCACTTTGAAAGACATAAATTAGTTAATAGTAAAAGAATAAAAAACAATCATAACAAAAAAGGAGTGACTATATCAATATCACTTCAGAATAAGGAATACTGCCTGGGATAAAGAGATAATTCATAATGATAAGAGGGCCAACCAATTAATCAAGAAGATATAACAATCCTAATGTATATGTACCTGATAAGAGCTTAAAAAATACATGGAGCAAAAACTGAGAGAACTAAAAGGAGAAACAGACAAATCTATTATTACAGCTGATGATTTTAATACTCCTCTCTCAGTAAACTTTAGAACACAGAGAGAGAAAATCAGTAATAAGACTAAATAACACCATTAACCAACTTGACCTGACATCTAAAGAGCCCCACTCTCAACATCTAAAAGACTTTCACTCCATTCCAAAGCTCATGAAACATTCACGAAGGCATTAAAAAGAGACATTAAAAAGAAAGTTACAATAAAATTAAGAGGATTGAAATTAAATAACAGCATTAAATTAAAAATCAGTAACAAAAAATCTGGAAAATCTCTAAATATTTGGGTATTAAACAACACATTTCCTAGTAACCTGTGGGTCAAAGAAGAAAACACAAGGAGAATTAGAAACTGTTTTGAACTGAATGATAATTAAAAAAAAAAAATTGCGGCAGGCAGTTAAAGCAGTGCTTAGGTAGAAATATAAGGGTTTAAATCTTACATCAGAAGACCAAAATCAATGATTGAAATATCTATCTTAAGAAGCTATAAAAAGAGCAAGTAAACCAAAATAAGTAGAAGGAAATAAATAGAAGCAAGTAAACCAAAACAAATAGAAAAGCAAAAATCAATGACCTAGAAAATGGAAAAATAATACAGAAAATGAATGAAACCAAAGAAGGTTTTTAAAAAAGAGCAATAAAATTGCTAAACCTCTAGCTAGATTGATCAGAAGGGGAAAACAAAACCCCACAAGTTATCTCTATTAGGATTGACAGTGAGGCAGATCCTACAGTCATCAAAGATATTATGAGGGGCGCCAGGGTGGCTCAGTCGGTTAAGCATCTGCCTTCGGCTCAGGTCATGATCTCAGAGTCCTGGGATGGAGCCCTGTGTTGGGCTCCCTGCTCAGCGGGGAATCTGCTTCTCCCTCTCCCTCTGCCGCCATCCCCCACTCGTGCTCTCTCTCTCTCCCCCAAATAAATAAATGAAATCTTTAAAAAGAAGATATTGAGACCATTCAGTATAGCTTGTGTTAATAATTTTGAATACACATGAAATGGACAAGTTTCATTTATGTTTAATGGTTCTTGAAAAAATGAAAGAGAGAGAGAAGAAAGTGCAATCTGAAGTAAATATGGCCAAATGTCAAAATCTGTTAAATTTGGTTGGCAGGTGCCTGGGTATTTTCTGCATGCTTGAAATGCTCTAGAACTAAAATTTTAAATTAATTGATGGAAAATTATTTCCCAGGATCATTCAATCAACAAATATTTATTGGTCATCTCCTATGTGATAGATATTGGAGCAGGGTCCTAAGAATACATTAGCCAAGAGGCCAGACAGGTCTCTCCCTGATGGAACGCAGTTGGGTGGGACACACGATCAAGTACATACAAGAGATGCGTACAGGCTGCGGTAGGTGCTATTAAAGAAATGACTCCATGAAGACACACTTAGTAGAGGAAAGGGTGGAAGGTTTGCTCTATATAGGGAAGCTCAGGAAATTAGGGAATGTGAGACATACATGATGAGAAGCAGTCACACGTGCAGAGAGCCAGGGGAAGTGAATCCCAACAAGAGGTAAGTACATAAATACGGGAGCCCTGGGGTTTGGAAAGATCTAGAAATTCTAGAACAACCAGGGTAAAAAGCAGTTTGAGATGAGGTTGAGGAAGTTGGATTTTATTTTAAATGTAATAGGATGTCACTGGGGGGGTTTGAAGCAGAGGAGCTGGTCGCCATGGAGAGGAGACAAGTAGAATCTTTTGAGGTTTGCCATTTATGACCCGAGCTGGGTTTAAAGACTCAAGTTCATCATTTTTTTTCTAAGAACACAATGTCCAGACAGAAAGAGCCATCCCATTCTGTACTCTTAGCACCATTACTACTACAACAGTCGGTTGTAGTGGCTTCAAGTTACTTGCTCCATCTCAAGGGATGCGCTGACGAATCCCGATGCCACCACATGACCCAGATTACTCACATTCCACTTTGAGCTGGCAAGTGGTTCAGCTCCATGTTTGGGGCCACAGATGCAAGCACTTCATCCCCAGACCACTGGGGCCGACTCCTGGTACCAAGTCGGGATCCGTCAGGATCCAGTAAGGAAATCAGAAACACAACAGTTATTTTAAAAGAGAATTTAATATAAGAAATAGATTAGACAGGTATTGGAGGGCTAAAGAGGTGAAACAGAAACAATGCAGTTAAAACAAAAAGGTTGTAAAAAGAAATGGTAGTAACTATGAATCCATGAAGCCTCCCCCATCATCAGGGCTGAAGAAACAGAGAGAAGAGATGGACCTAGAAGTCTGCTGGAAGGTCCTGGGAAGCTGGAGCCCTGCCCTCTGTGGAGGGTGCCGGGGGGCCACTGCTGGTATGCCTGAGGCTGCAGGCTGGAAACCCAGGAGCACCGGAGTGAAGAGTAGTTGCCCCCGGGCGACCCCTACAGAACGGAGAGTAGATGGAAAGGAGCCAGGAAGGAGCCACTGCTTCCCCTCCAGCCATCTGATAGTCTCTGCAGCCCCAGGAGACCCAACGGGACCAGACGCAGCTGCTAAGGGAGAAAGGTGGTTTCCAGAGTCTTGGTTCTGACCTCACCAGGCAGAGCATGGAAGGACAGGTTTGGGGCTGAGAGACCACATACAGCTTAACAACTAACACACAGTGCTTTTTCCGCAATCCCGTCTCATGAAACAATTTGTTCATTCTTCATGTGCGCATCACAGAAATGTTTCCATTAGCACCAGGGCCACTTTTGAACATGAACTCTCTTTTCCAGGGCATGCTGTCACCTTCACATCTGTGAAAGCTGTCTGGGGTACAGGACTTTGTAATTCCATGCCTGTTACTGACACTCTACATTTTTACCTAAAGCCACTTAGTAGCTATTTGCATCACATTACAGACAGAGTGTTTTGGAGGGAATATATATCTCCAGTATGTAACCACTTACTGTATTGCTTTTAAAATGATTTTTAAGATGTCCATCGGCACATGAATGGATAAAGATGTAGTATTTATATACACAGGAATATTACTCAGTCATCTGAAAGGATGCAATCTTACATTTGCAAAGACATGGATGGAACTAGAGAGTATTATGCTAAGCAAAATATGTCATTCAGAGAAAGACAAATATCATATGGTTTCACTCACATGTGGAATTTAAGAAACAAAATGGAAGATCATAGGGGAAGGGAGGGAAAAATAAAATAAGATGAAATCAGACGGAGACAAACCATAAGAGACTCTTAACCATAGGAAACAAACTGAGGGTTGCTGGACGGGAGGTGGGTGGGGAGATGGGGTAATTGGGTGATGGGTATTAAGGAGGGCATGTGATGTAATGAGCACTGGGTGTTACATGCAACGGATGAATCACTAAACTCTACATCTGAAACTAATGATATACTATATGTTAACTAATTGAATTAAATAAAATAAGCTACAAAAAAAGAAATAGAAAAAAAGATTTTTAAAGGCTTGTTTACAATAATAGCCAATATTTGCAATTATGAGTTTATAACACTGTCATAAAAGTTAGATCTGTATTAACTTTCTTTTCTCCTCTATTTGCCAATTTCATCCGGTGACCCCTGTAAGTATCAGAAACTCACACTGCCTGAGGCTGCTTCAGGCTCATCTACTATTTTCTTTTCAAAATAAAGTCACTGAGAACATGTCCAGTAGTTTGAGAGACTTTGTAGGAGAATTAATTCTCTTTGTAAGAATTAATTCTCATTTTATATTCAGTCCCATAAGGCAGTGCTGCTTAAATTCTCTGTGGTGAAGGACCCTTTTAAAATTTTTCCAGTCTGTTGCAAACTGATACTTTGTAAAAATTAATAAAAATGAATTACTAGAAAAACAAAATTAAAAAAAAAAGACATACAAGATAAAAGCCACAATTTGGTATTATTAGTTTAACAAACAGGAAATTACATTGCAATAAATATTACCAGGGCAAACATAATATAGGGAAAAAGAAAGAAGTATGAAAGTTGTACACTTGCTTATTTGCTGAAAGTATGCATATGGGCAACTGATATATAGGTTCACTATTACACTTGTAGCTTTTTTCCATCTTGAGGGAAAAATGAATCCCCATATTAGTTATAGGTACAGTGTGAATGAACAGTGTACAGAAATATTTAAAGTGCTTAGTGTGGCAAATAGACTTTCTTCTTGATTAATAATTTAGCTAAGATTGCCAAGACTACTTGCAGGGGGTCATGTATATCTAAACTGTTTCTATGTTTTATTTTGATAATAATTAAGAAGAGGAAGAAGAAAAGGAACAAGGAGGGGGAGCAGGAGGAGACACTCGTCTCACAGCGTGGAGTAAGAGATTTTATAGCAATTTCAGTAAATTCAGTTTATTCACTTTTAAATTTTATCTAAAAATGAAGAAAGTGCTATTTTTTTCAGAGTCCTTTAAGTACTTAAATAGAAGTCACTTCAGCAATGTGTCCTGTAAGTTACAGTTAAATTTAAATCATCTTTTGATGAAAGAAATGGATTCTGGATCCATGAATTTTTTAGGCATAGATCTTTTGATGGAAAATAAAATTCAAAATGCTTTATCAAACTTAAGGCATTTTGTGATAGTTTTTCACAGATGTGCAACATCAAGATCATCACCTACATCATTGATAATTGTTAAATTATGGAATATGTGTCATAATCATCTGTAGAAACTGTTCTTCCAAGCTTCCAACTTTCGTTTTTGCCCTTTGATCTTATCTTGAAAAACATGTTGCATTTCTTCTTTGCATGGAAGTACTGAGATCATTAAAAGTACTGAAGAGCTTTGGCAACCCTGCTTGTCCAATTCATATTTTCAACAAGCCAGGACCAAACTGTTTTCTGGTTTTGCAGAAATGTTGAGTTGTTCTGTAGATCAAACATTCTCAAACATTTGTCCTCTCGATTATCATCTACCTTAGCATGCCATAAGAGCTGTTAGGATCTGCTTCCAAACTATCAAACAACACAAGTGAGTAACCCAGAATTTAACACACCAGCTTTTATCTAAGGCCGTTGTTTGGCTCCACCATTCTTCACAGCCCAGGACTTTCTCACAAGAGAAAACAGTACATTGATTTACATTCTGGTGTGAGCCTCTTAATCAGGATAACGACACCAGGATGTTTTCTGCACCATCAGAACATGCTCCTACACAAAACGTAAACTCCAAACCATATTTGTTGACAATGTAATCCTTCATAGTATTACTTAGTTCAGACTTAGTTATGTTTGTCAGCAACAAAGTTGAAAAAAAGAAATCTTCCTTCCTATCATCATTGTAAACAGGAATATGAGTGAGATTATCACAGTGCAATGAAAAAAATATGTTGCTAGTTCTAATTGCTCTATGAGTTAGTCTTCCATATTATTAGCTAGTTCCTGAATATGCAGAGCTATGGAAGTAGTACTTGATCTACCTTCTTCGCTGTGGATTCACCCAACATTTCCAAACAAATACCTTTGATACCATCTTCACCAACGTCTTGGCAACTGTATATGGATTTTAGCCTTGGCATTTTCAAAACAAAAAACAAAACAAAAATAACCTCCCTGGGGCACCTGGGTGGCTCAGTCAGTTAAGCGTCTGCCTTTGGCTCAGGTCATGATCCTGGAGTCCTGGGATTGAGCCCCCCATGGGGCTCCTTGCTCAGCGGGCTCCCTGCTCAGCGGGGAGTCTGCTTCTCCCTCTGCCCCTCACCCCACTCATGCTCTCTCTCGCTCTCTCTTGATCTCTCTCTCTCTCAAATAAAATAAAATCTTAAAAAAAAAACATTTCAAAAATAGCCTCCAGTGGGGCTTGCTTTACCCTCAATAACTTGAGGGTGAAAAATCACTAATATAAATTTTATTTCCCTAATTAATATTAAATCATAAAATAAAAATTGTCAAAAACCAAAACTTAAATAAATATGTTATAAAAATAAATGCTCAAAGATTTTTATACACTTTTAGGTTACAATTGACAAATCTATTAAAATACTACATTTTACAGTATGGTCCTGTACATGATTATTTATTATACAACTTGTACTTTATGACGACTCACCATTTGAGCTTGCCAATACTGAAGCGGTCTATACCCTGTTCAATGAGATGAGTTAGCCATTGTGAACTTGGTCATCATAACAATTTTAAACTGCTATAGAAGCTTCTAATGCCTCCTCTCAATTTCTATACCTAACTTGTCACGGATCAGTTAACAGTTCATGGACCAGCACCACCCTGCAGACCACACTTTCAGTAGCACTGCTACAGGTATTGTGGACAGAGAACCAGTGGTATTTGCTGATGAACTACATCCAGGATGTGGGATAAGGGAGGCAGATAAAGGAAAAGTATGATTCCAAGAAGACATCTAGGCAATTTTTAACTGGAGTCAATGGGTGGATGGTGAAGCCATTTGCTGAAATAGGGAGAAATATGTTTGGATACATTAAGTTTGGGGTGCTAGGAATCACCCAAGTGGAGACAGTAAATATGAGTCTGGAACTTAGGTAGGGATCGAGTCTGAAGTTTTAACTTTGGCAATCACCAGCATTTAGATGATACAACTCAGCATGAGAACACCTAGAGGAGAAAACATGGAGAAGAAAGGCAGAAGCAAGGTCTGAGCCCTCCAACACGCAGAGGTGAGCAGAGGAGGGGAGCAGGTGAAGGAAGGAAAAGGCTCTGCGTAGTCGGTTCTGATAAGCACCCCTCGTGCAAAAAAAAACTATAATGTTCCACAGTAAGCTAAAGCAATGGCTAGATCTTCACCTTTGATTCCTGGAAACTGTTACAGAGTGCACTGTATAAAGAAGCACTTAGTAAATACGCATTGGATGAATGAATGATAGACGTGACAGATACGAATATTGCCATACTTGTTATGCTGGTAGTGAAATTTTGTGGCACTTTCATTTAACAAAATACCATATGATTATCTCTAAGAGTAACTCCCTCCTTCCAAAGGATTCATGGTACCTGGAATGAAGAGAGTTCCAAAGTGTTTTTGCACCATGGATCCTTGTGGCAGTTAGATAAAGACTGATTCTAAATGTATAAAATGAAACCAGTTGCATTGAAATAGACATCAGAGTATTTAAAAAAACAAATCAGCAGTAATGTATTATAGGTGCTTCTTTATTAGCATATTAAATACCAAGATCTGGGGGCATAACAAATAATGAGTGGCGGAAAAAGGAAAGGAGGATTCGGGGGTGGGGTGGGGAGGATTCACTGTAATTGCAAAGCTGTGAAGAGGAGGACCAAATTCAAGGTAGCCACAACATCTGCATTATGATGCAGAAACAGCTGTGATTTCTGTTGGTGAAAAAGTCACAGATACTGCTAAAATGACTGTGCTTTGTTGCCAACTTCTCCGAAAAAAGTTGCTAAGTATCCATTAGAGGTCCACATTCATGGACTCCAGATGAAGAATCCCTAAATTAAAAGGTCCCTTTCACTTGTACCCTCACCCCACATCCAGGTTATGCTCTCTTCTGAGAAAAAAAAAAGTAAATATACATATATATTTATATTTAAATGTAAAAAGACCTGTTTGTATATTAAATTTATACTATAAACATTCTTTTTACATATCATATATACCAAAAAAAATCATATATAACAAATAGTACAAGCCTTTTGATAAAGCAAATTGGCAGTGTCTATTAAATTTAAAATATGCTTGCATGCCCCCCTTTTCTTTTTTTTTAGAGAGTGAGAGAGCATGTGCACATGCTTGAGGTGGGAGGGGGGCAGAGGGAGAGAATCTTTAGCAGGCTCCATGCTCAATGCAGAACCAGATGTGGGGCTTGATCTCACAATCCTGAGATCATGACCTGAGCCAAAATCAATAGTCAGATGCTTAACTGACAGAGCCATCCAGGTGCCCCTATGCATGCCCTTTTGACTCAAAAATTCTGCTCTAATAATTTCCCTTGAGAACAATACCGCACGTGTGAGCTAGGAAGCAAGCCTTGTGCATATCTAGGGGAAGAGCACCGCTGACAGAAAGCAGAGCATGTGCTAGGGCCCTGAGACAGGAGTGCTTCCGGGTGTCTGAGGAAAAGCAAGAAGGCAAATGTGGCTGGAGTAGCTTGAACAAGCAGGAGAGCTACAGATGAGGATGGGGCTAGTGGTAGGGGGAGATCACGGGGGAGAGGGAGGGCAGATGATTTCAGGCCTTGGTGACCACTGTAAGGACGCTGGCTTTATGAAGTGAGATGAGAAGCCACTGGAGGGTTGAGAGCAGAGGAGTGGCCTGACATGATGGACATTTAAAAACGATCCCTTTGGTTGAGGACAGAATTAAGGACAGAAGGAGGCAGAAGCAGGGAGCCGGGCTGGGAGGCTGGGGCTGGTGACGGCGGCTTGGACAGGGTTCAGTAGGGGAGGTGCTGACATGATGGATGTGGGAGGGAAGAAAAAGAAGGGAGCTGGGGGTGATGCTGAGGTTTTTGGCACAAGCAACACAAAGGATGGAGATACCATCCATTAAATTAAATTCATTAAAATGGAAAAACTGTAAGAGAGCAGTTTTGGGGGAAAAGATCAGGAGTTAGGTTTTGACCATGAGATGTCTATAATTGCTGAATAAGAACAGAAAAATAGCAGAAAACCTAGAAGCAATTTAAATGTCACTAATAGGGACTGCTGAAGTAAATTACTGTGTACTGATAAACTGTTGAAGGAAGAGCAGAATGCGATATAAAGAATGTGATATAATTATATGATTATGAAAATCTGTCTATATTATATGAAAAAGTGAGTTGCAGCATGGTACAGTAGCATTTTAATAAGATTATGTTTATATACAATCTATATATGTAAGTATGTGCATGTATACATCAGTTTATATGCTCAGAAAAATATCTGGATAGATACACTGCAGACGGGTATTAGTATCTACCTGTGGAATGGGACTGGCGGAGGGGAGAATGGAATGAACACTTTACCTCTATATTATTAGGAGTTTTAAATGAAGAATGGGTATCTTATGAGTAATACAAAAACTAACAAAGATTGAAAAGTTTTTAAAAGTGCTTTAAGTGCTGCTTGGTTCCTATATAAGCAACCACTCTCAAACACAGGCACATTTTGTTTACGTTGTTCTTTAAAACAGGTAGAAATTTTCTGATTGCAGCTTTCGTCTGAGCCAGCAAGCAGTTGGAGATCTGGGGTGGTGGGCACTGGGAAGAGGAAGAGTGAGCTAAGGCCACTGCAAGAGGAAGAGAGGAAATGAGTCAAGGCACAGGCATGATATAGAGATCTAAAACTCAAGCTGGGGCAATAGCGAGTCGCTAGGCACGTGTTTGTGTGGCCAGCTCAGGGTTTTTCAATTTTTTAAACATGCATGCCTTTAGGCAACTTGGGAGCTCCCCAGTTTGCCGCAAGCCCCACCACTCCCCATGACCTCACATGCAGCCTAAGTCATACCTTTAGATCACCGTAGGCAGTGACTTCTACACTCCTACACTGACATGCTTTGAGCTCTTTGCCTGGGCTACGCACTGCACACAGTTCTGCCTCGTGCTGTCTTGGGCATGTGGGTAATGCCAGAAGACTAAGAGCATGACTAACCTCCCCCATGAAATCTGCACGTCTCATCTATCTCCCTGTGAGCCATAAAAATGTCCCTAAAAATGGAAGTGGTCACAAGATCCCTTTCTGAGTTCATACTTAGGCTGCAAAAGTGTGAACTGTACAAATCAGCAGGCAATGGAGTCCTGACTTCCGATTTAATTTGACAATTCCTTCTTTGCCTGGACTGATAGAGTTTTCCTTCTGCTTAGGTATAGAGTGACACAAAGATACCATGACCCAGGTCATTGTTATGACGACTACGGCAGGGACAGATGGATTCATAATATGACACATGGGCCTACGCGTAGATCTTGCTAACAGGGTAAAGGTGGGGGAAAGAAACCTTGGCAGGTAAAGACCAAATAAAGTTACAAATAAACTCAGCATCTTTTGCCAAGTAGCTTTCCACACATTAAATAATATCCATTCTAAGATGACTGTAAGTGGTGTAAGTGGCTATTAACATAATTATTTGTTGAATGAATGAATAAACAACTGAATGCTCTACATGTGGTATCTCTTTATCTCAATGAAAAGAGAGCCCTAAATAGACCTCTGTGGAATTGTTTTGTCAAAGTGTGTTTCAAGATCTAATGATGGCCCCTAGGCTGGCGTGTGGACCTCGAGTTCTGCATTTGGAACATAAAGCTAAGAGAAACTTTACAACCAGACCTGGAAGGGAAGAGGCCATCATGTTTAACCACACGTCTCTAGGGAAAAAACCTCTGAAAATGTTCTATTTCCAATAATCATGGAATACACATTGCCTTTTAAGATTTGTTTCTCAGAACAGCAGAGATCATTTAGTCTGAGAGAACACAGAGTGGCTTAATTATTTTTTTCTTTTCTAGATTCTCTGCCAAGAACCACAGAGCAAAATGAAATGACAGTGTGGGGAGACAGCTGCTAAGTAATCTCTTTGTTGTATTTCTAATAACTACATCGTTTCTGTTGCTAACGTATAGCCATATTAGTTCTGAAATAAGTTATTATGGTTTTTTCCCCTCAGTGGACTCCAGTTGCAATAAGTAATACATCATTTATAATTGGAAATGTGTATCCTTATGAAAAAAAAGTTTGCTCCTTCTTGCTTCAACTTTGAAAGACTTTTGAGTAGATAGCTTGAATTTGAAACCAGCAGCTTGATTTGCACACATAATTTGATACTGATGGAGCACCTTGTACAGGTCAGGCGCCGGGAGTATAATGAATAAGCAGAGAAGCAGGTGAAGGCGGAACTCTGAGGAAGATGACATTTAAGGGAAGGAGACTGGGAAAGTCAGCCAGGAAAGCAGGAAGAGCGTGGGTGTCAAGGGCAAAGAGCATGTTTAGGAGGTGAGCTTGTCAGTGTCAAATGCTATGGAGAACAACTAAAGCACCCACTGGTTTTAGCAGCAAAGAGGTCATTGTTGAACCTGGTCAGAGCGGTTGCGGCAGCAGAGTTCCTGGGGCAGAAATGAGGTCACAGTGGACTGGAAGGGATTTGGAGGTGAGAATAGAGGAGGGAGTGCAGCTTAAATGCGTAGCTTCAGACAGAGAGGCTAACTGATGCACTCATGTGCACAGGAAGCAGACGGGGGCAGAATCCTAAGCTACGGTGGAAGGATCTGTCGGAGACGGTGGGGCTGAGAGAACAGTGTCTTCGCCACTGTGACAGGAGGGCAGGAGGCATAGTGGCAAGTCAATGGTGAGTGGTGGGACCGCCATCTTCTTCATCCCCATGGTCGTCATCAACAGTGTGCAAATTGTAGAGGGGAGCAGGGAGGAAAAGACACTGTTGCTTTGAGGACTTCAATTTTCTTAAGAAACAGGGAGCAAGGCCATTTGCTGAGTGCCTGCACCCATATACTGTTTGTACTGCAGGCGCTCAGGAGCCTCAGTGCAAGGCAGAAAGCAGAGTCAGGTGGACCCAGGGCTGCGGTTTTGCCAGGCAAGAGTGATGGAAGAACGAGGGCTGGGAAGTTGAGGGCACTGCCAAGAGTGTAATGGACCCAGGCTCTAGACTAGACAGGGAAGCAAGGCAGCCTCACAAGAGCCCCGACATCTGAGAAAAACCTAGAGGGGGAAGGGAATGGAGGGCCTGCTTAAGTCGAAGATCAAGTGTAATGGGACCAGCACTAGACCCGGGCTGGAGGGGACCTGCCGTGCATCCCACGTTCTGGAGGGCTCTGCTCTAGCCCTTATCTGGCTGCACCCCTCTCCATAGAACAAGGATTGTGCAGGACCAAGGGGATGTGCCCACCCAAGCCTACACACTCCACCTTTTAGAGGGCATTGCAGGTACCCGGGACCCTAGGATTGATCCCCTACTCAAACAGCTCCAAAGCCCACTTTCAGTGCCTGTGGGCTCGCTCAAAGGGTGGCTGTTTGTAGGAGATGTGTAGGAGATGTGGATTAAGCTCAGAGTGAGGGCTGGTGTCCACGCAAGTGCGTGAAGCCCCTTGCCACAGGGAGTACAGTGAGGGACCAGGGGCCAATACTCCCCCTCGCCATAGATGTCTCATGTGGACCTCCAAGGAACTCATGGTTTCTAATCAAACCTTTGCCTTCTAGCTTGTTATTAAAGTATATTTGTCAAGGTGGGAAGAGAAAATATATTTAGGGGTGCCTGGGTGGCTCAGTCGTTAAGCGTCTGCCTTCAGCTCAGGTCATGATCCCAGGGTCCTGGGATCAAGCCCTGCATCGGGCTCCCTGTTCCGTGGGAAGCCTGCTTCTCCCTCTCCCACTCCCCCTGCTTGTGTTTCCTCTCTTGCTGTGTCTCTCTCTGTCAAATAAATAAATAAAATCTTATATATATATATTTAATAGTTTACCTTGCTTTACAATATATAGAGAGATATTATATATAGACACACAAACACACACACACACAGAGCATGTGGGATTCCGTGTGTACTCTTGTCCCAGGCATGCAAATGTCAGGGGTGTGCCTGAATGAGGGAGTCGGCTGGGTAAGAGGCTGAAGTAGGGATTCTTAGACTTCTGTGTCAACATGGCAGAGTAAACACTTGCTGAAAATTCTCAGTCTGCTGCAACATACAGAAATAACAGATAAAATAGTTTTTAAAACCACATAAGCCTGTCCTGTTTATTTTCTATTTGCATTCTCTGCTTTGCTCTGTACCCTTCTGGACCACATTACTTGGGCTCCCTTGTTGGCTGGTCTTCCAGTTGGGTTTGGCCAACAGAAGGTACCAGCAAGAGACAGGAGGGTAGGAAGAGAGAGAATAGGATATCTCTTTCTTGCTCCCTCCCTACTTCAGGCCTGCCTTCTAATGGTGGCTACCTCCCTTCAAACTCAGCTTCCACCAGGAGGCCCCTCATGGCAGTGCCAGCTTTCCCTGAACTCCGCTAATGACACCTCCTCCTTTGCCTCTTCAGGACTCGGTGTGGTGACAGCTTGCTGCTGTTCCTAGCCTCTGGGTACCTCAAATGACCTTGTTGGAGTCGTCACTCCTGCCCATACTTCTATAAATAGTTTCTTCATTAAAATCCCTTGAATTTAAGTATCTGAATGATATTCTATTTTTTGCTGGGGTCTTGACTGAGTAAAACTATTTTCAAAAACAAGAAAATCATGTCTCTGTAAACAGGAGAGATAATGACCCCCAGTGGTAAGTAACAGCTAAGACTCTATGGCCATGGTGAAATTGGGGGGGCGGGGTCTTATGTTTCTATATCTGCAAAGGGAAAGGGGCTGAATATGCCCCACAGATATCAGGGGGTGGGGTAGGGTGGGATGAGAGTAGTTCTATTATTTCAGATAGGGTCAAGACCCCAAATTACCTGTGACTAGAAATGAAGATGCCTATATTTGACTAGCATCTGAGTCTGCACTGCCTGTAAGCTCAGACACTGTTATTTCTCTGCAGTGGGAATCCCAAGCCATGCTTAATTTATGACTTGTTTCAGAGCTAAGGATCTCAAAACCAGCCCTCAGAGGAACCCTTGTAAAGCAAATCCATAGGGAAGTTATGCTCTCCAGAAAAGAAAAGAAAATAACAAAATATACAAGGATGTGCAGCATGATTAAAGTCAGTCCAATGAATGAGACAATTCACATCTGAGAAAATAGAACAGTACAGAACACTCTGAAGAAGACTTTTAAAATCCTCAGTCATAATGGAAAAATAACAGCTATCAAATGAGATTGCAATATATAGAAGATTGTGTACAAAATAAAATAAAGCCACGGGGATGTAATACACATCGTGGTGACTAGTTAATAATGCCATATTGCATATTTGAAAGTTGTTAAGAAAGGGGATCTTAAAAGTCCTTATCACAAGAAGAAAACAATTTTTTATAACTATGGAAGGTAATGGATATTAACTAAACATTGCAGTGATTATTTTGCAATGTATACAAATACCTAATCATTATGTTGTAGACCCAAAACTAATTTAATGTTATTTATCAATTATACATCAATTAAAAACATTTTTTAAAGGCTATGAAATAAGAAGAGAGAGAAATAAAGAACCAGCTGAAAATCCTGGAATGAGCAAATGTAATTGGCAAGTTTGACACAGCTTAAGGGAGATTTAATGAACTGGAAGACAAAACTGAGGAAATCTCCCAGAATGCAGTACAGAGATCAAAAAAGGAGGGGGGAAAACTGAAAGGAAAATTAAGGAGACACAGATGATGTACGAGAAAGCACAGCCATTAAAAGAAGTTTCAGGAAAGAATAAGTGGAGGAGAAAATATTTAATGCTGCAAGTACCAGATTAAGGGAGAAAAACAACATGAACATCTCACATGTATAGGAAAAAAACATTCAAGGTCGCCCAATGCCTATTTACAATGGAAAAAACCAAGTGTATTTAGAATATAAGAGATTTTTCCTTCCAGCCAAACCCTATAGCAACATCCCACTAAATGGTGAGACTGTAGAAATGTTTCTATGAAAAGCCAGAAACACAATAGGGATGCCACTAATGCTCCCTATTACCTAGTATCGTATCAGAGGTCCTGACTTGTGGAAAACAGCTATCTAGATGTGAGATTTTAGAGATGCTGCATTTTCCTAACAGTGAGCCAGGGCACAGCTAAGGGAGTGGATGTGATGGAGATGAAGGTCACTGGAACTGGCAGAATGGAGGAACCGAAAAGCTACAGTGCTGGGAGAACCCCTGATGATGCCAGGACTTTGGGTCTGGGGGAGGCTCTATGTGATGCATGTGACCTGGATGTTGGTGGGTGACAGGGCCACGCTCATGGAGGGAAGATCAGCCAGCGGGCAGAATGAGCAGAAGAGCAGGGTTTATCACAGGCTGGGAAGTGACGGTCTCCAAACAGCATCGTGCTTCTGGAGCAGTGTTCGCTCAAAAGACCAACTGGGCAAAGCTCTCGGGAAAGAGCCAAATGTCAGCTAAAGCAAGAAGGCAGATGCAATGTTTTACCTGCCAGTTAAGGATGTGGGAAAGTTCATTTACGATGGAAAAAGAATTCCAGGGATGTCCTTTGAAAGTCCGAAGGAGGGGGAACGTGGAGGTTGATCAGAACAAATGAAGATCAGAGTGGAACGGAATGAGATAACCAGAGGGAATAGAGGGGCTTCTGTTTCTAACAGAGCTAGTAGGGCTGTGAGCCTTCTGGGATTAGGTGGCATCCCGTGGCATCAAAGACAAAGCTCTCTCCATTAGCCTGCTACAGCTTCAATGACAGGAGAATCCACTATATGGGTTTAGAAATGGAACATAAGGCCTCTTTGGGGTTATAACAGAAAGAAATAAAAAAATAAACTGACCTCCAGATCAGATCCAGTAAGCATTAGTGGCAGATTTCTCATTTAACAGTGCCTTTGTACCATACTATAGTCCACACTTACACATATTCAGCACGGGTGTATACTAAGAGGCATTAGGATAGGTCACTAAGGAATGTATCTGGAACAAACACCAAAGTCTTATATACGATGCATATTTAGTAGAGGGCTGTAGATTTGGAATCTGGAAGTATTTAATGGGTTAATCTTACATGGAAGCTGCTTGAGATATTTTAATTTTATAATTTCAATGAAGAAATTGTTTTATACGCATAATTAACCTCAGAGAAATAACCTCTCTGTTGACCACTTAGCTGCCCCCCACAAGCAACTGTCTCTATTACATCTGCCTTATCATTCCCTCTGATGCAGAACATGGCACACGCAAGTCTTAGGAAGCATCCTTTTCAATAAGGAACAAATATCAAAACACACAAGGATTGGCATCTGTTAGCCTATGAATCTGGACTGTTAATTATGTAAGAAAAACATGATGTATTCAAGAAAATAGTACCCATTCATCCGCTTTTTTTCAAAATGGAAAAGCACTACACTTAATTTGTGGTTCTCTGCATTTTAAATAGGCAACTCAATGAAGCAATAAATGTGTTCATAATGAATAGATTTTTCTACATAGGAAACTCTTAATGGCAGTAGCATAACTGAAGATTTAACCTGGTGAACATAAAAGTAAACAACAGAAACACATAAAGATAATTTGAATTGGCCAGAAAATAATGTTTCAGTAAAAAAAAATCACATTGTTGAGAGTAATTTTTAGGTTGTGATATAAAAATGCATCATTGTGTAAAAAGACAAGATTGCTGTAATTAAATTACCAATGTCTAAAATGTAAAGGTACAGCTCCATACATCCTGCCTGTCTCCTCATAACTGCGAAGCTTGGTCACTCTGGCGCCCCTCTGGCCTTCCAGTCTGTCCTGTCTTCTTCCTCACACTGCTCTGTGCCTTTTCTCCTCTGATCCAAACTCCCACTGTTCTCCTCCTTCTAAACCTTTCCGTTGAGCATCATGGAACTTCCATATCTTGCTTTCTTCTTTTTTTTTTTTTTTTAAGAGAGGGAGAGTGGGAGGAGGGGCAGAGGAAGAGGGAGAGAGAGAATCCCAAGCAGGCTCCACACTCAGCATGGAACCTCACCCGAGGCTCTCTCTCATGACCCTGAGATCATGATCTGAGCTGAAACCAAGAATCGGACACTTAACTGACTAAGACACCCAAGCACCCTGGAACTTCAATTTCTAATTAAACTAGTCTATGCCCTCAATTTCTTCAGCTAATGCCCTCCGCACATCATGCCCTGATTCGAACTTGGTTCCCTGTTGGAGACCTGGCTTCCCACTACCTGCTCTACAAATCTCCTCCTCTTCTGACTCTTCTGGAATAGGCTCTACTGATTTCCCTCCCTTCTCTCTTGTAGCCTCAACCTTCTCTCTCTAATGGGCTCCTCCCCACAGAATTATAACCTCAAATCAATCTCTCTCTCTCTGTTTTCTTGCCTCCCACACTCTCTGCAGTCTTTCCCCCTCTCTCCTCTGCCAACCCCTCCCCCATCGTGTTCCTTACCTTTCAAGCTCTTGAGAGCCCGCCACTCCACTGACATTGTTCTGGATATAGTCAATTACTCAGTAACTACTTCCTTGTTGCTAAATCGAAAAGATACTCTCAATGCTCATCTTACTGACCTCTTGACAGCACTGGTCATGACTGATCCTTCCTTCCTTCTTGAAACTCTACTCCCTCGGTCTCAATGACCACATCTGTCTCTGGATTCCCTTAATGCTTTGGGCACCTTTTTATCCCCTCATTGTTGGTACTCCCTATGGTTCTCTCTTGGGCAGTCTTCCCTTCTTGTTTAAATCCTCTCTCTGAGAGATCTCACTCAGCCCCTGGCTTCAGTTACAATTCATATGCTGATGACTCAAAATCTATGTCTCTAGTACAGATCTGCCTCCCCCCAACTTCAGAACTGCAGATCCAAATGCTGAGTGGGCATCTCCTCTTGGACAGCCCGAAGGTGGTCCAAATGGAATCCCTCCTTCTCCTTTTTAAACCTGTACTTCTTACATTCCCTCTGTCAATGAACATTATCATTACTCCCAGGTGCTAAACCTGAAACCTAGATTCAATCTTGATGCCTACCCCACTCTTCTCTAACTACAACCAATCCATTTACCTACATAAACTTCTCCATGAAAATAGCTCTTAAATCCACCCACATTTCTCCAACACCTCAGCCATACCACAGCCCAGATTCCATCAACTCTCTTTGATTGCCACAATGACCTCTAACCAGTCCCCCACCTCTAGATATCCATTCTCTACAGTCAAGAGAGATCTGTCTAAAATGCAATCTGATGTCACCCTCCTTTCTTAAAACCCTCCAGGATGCTCCATTTCTCCTAGGAGGAGGTCCTCCTCACTCCTGATCTCACGAAAATCCCTCATAATCTGGCTGCTGCCCTCTAGCCCGGCTTCATATCTTGCCATCCCCTCCACTCTGTGATCCAATGACACTTGACTTCTTTTATTTCTGCAGTGAAGCCATGACCTCTTGCATGGGGACCTTTGTACATGCTTTTCCATATACCCAAAGCAATCAACCTCTCTTCTTTGCCTAGTTAACTATGATTCATCCTTCAGGAATCAGCAGAGACATTACTTCCTGCTGAAGGTCTCCCCAACAAAGGGCCAGGTGCCCCACAGTGTGCTCCCGTATCACCTGAGGCTTCTCCCATCACCGCACTTACCACACTCCATGGGAATTATCTGTTTCATTTTAGGTGACTATTAGCTCTGGGAGCAAGGTCCACATCTATCCAGTACACCACACTATCCCTGCAGGAGCCCAGGCCCAGGTCATAATAGGTACTACGTCAGTGGTTCTCACAACTTTGTAGCTTTAGGATTCCCTTCCACTCTTTTTTTTTTTTTTAAAGATTTTATTTATTTATTTATTTGAGAGAGAGAGAATGAGAGATAGAGAGCATGAGAGGGAAGAGGGTCAGAGGGAGAAGCAGACTCCCCGCCGAGCAGGGAGCCCCACGCGGAACTCGATCCCGGGACTCCAGGATCACGACCTGAGCCGAAGGCAGTCGCCCAACCAGCTAGGCCACCCAGGCGCCCCTCCCTTCCACTCTTAAAAACTGAGAATCCTGGGGTGCCTGGGTGGCTCAGTCGTTAAGTGTCTGCCTTCAGCTCAGGTCATGATTCCAGGGTCCTGGGATCAAGCCCCACATTGGGGTCCCTGCTTGGGGGGAAGCCTGCTTCTCCCTCTCCCACTCCCCCTGTTGTGTTCCCTCTCTCACTGTCTCTCTCTGTCAAAATAAATAAATAAAATCTTAAAAAAAGAAAAAGCTTTTAAAATAAAAAAAAAATTGAGAATCCTGAAGAGCTTCTGTTTACATGGGCTTTATCTGTCAATATTTGTCCCACTAGAAATTACAGCTGGGAAAATTTCAAAATCTTACTTCATTAAAAATTGACAATAATTTCATTGCATTTTAACATAAATTGCATGTTTTTATGAAAACTAAGTAAATTTTCCAAAACAAAACAAAACAAGATCAGTGAGAAGAGATTTTACATTTGTACAAGTATTGTTTAATAAATTACAGCTAGATTCTCATATCTGCTTCTGAATTCCCTTTGTGGTGGTATGACTGTAGTATGTAAAGAAAAATACAGCTTCATACAGACACGTAGCTGAAAGGGTAGGTAGTCTTTCCAGATAATTGCAGATACTCTTTTCTGATACTATACTGTAACTCAATTAAGCGATAGTTTCTTAAAGGCTGGCTGCAATGTAGAATTTGAAACCATATCAATTAACTTTTCATACTTTGTTACATTAAAACCCAGTGGCATATCTTGTACTTTCAATAGATCTTTTACCCAAGCATGATTTTGTAACATCATGCATTGGTTGTCTGAAAAATATTAATTCACCGAGTTACACAGATCTTCTAAGTGTTAACACATTTCATTATACAATATAAAAAAATCACATTTGTTAATATCACCATTGAATTTCACCAGAAAAGTCTTTAAGTATTGAGAAACTGTCAAGCTCACAGTGGTAGATACAAGTTTCCCAAATTCTAATTTTCACTTGAAAGCTCGAATTTTCTCATTGGCAACAAACTCTATCAGTTGTTTTTCTTGAAATGACAGGCTCACTTCGTTCATTTTAAAGAAAACGCTGACCAAATACTCAAGTCTGAAAAATGATAGTTTGTCAGTCATTCTTTCACATAAAAATAGTGTTCCATTAAGACAGTGGCCAGTTCAGATCTCAACTTAAACAATCGGGCAAAGAGCTTTTCCTGGAGACAACCATTGTGCTTCGGCATGTAACAGGGATGCTGTATGAATACTTCCTACCGTAGTAAAAAGACATGCATTTGAGAATTGAGGTTTAATAAAATAATTCTTATTGCTTTACCAGGATATTCTTAAGTGACACTGACTTTTTTTTTTTTTTAAACTCTGAGGGCAAGGTGAGGAAGAATATGATGATTACTAGGTACAATTGGGTGCTACTGTCTTGATTCATGTTAAAAACAGGTAAAAAAAATTCATGCAGTTTTACCTCCCCCAGTTTTTGTAGTATCAATGCAAATGTCAGCAGAGTGAAACAAGGTATATAGTGCCTTAGCATCAGGAAAATCGTTCTGACCTCACAGACTGCTTTGGGCCATGGATCTCTCATAGAGAACCTCTGGGCTAGATGAATGACACATAAGCCAGCCTGGGTGCCTGTGACAACTGCCCGGGGCACTGGCCCTCCACACCTGTACTCCATCCTGAGCACCTTCTGCATAGCTAATTCTGCTATTTACTCTGGGGCTTCTTGGTTGCTTCCTCCCACCCAACATTTGGTTTTGCCTCAACCCCTGGGTGCTGACACCTGGGCCTTCATAAAGTCCTGGTTGCAACTCAATTTCCCGCCTTCATTTTTGTTATGATTTCTGGGACCCGGCTTTGGATATCAGCCCTCTGGCCTTTGGCCCCATAAGGAGTGAGGTAGGCCCTCCTTGGTATTTTTTCTGGACCATTTTGGGGTGGACTCTCCAGATTTACTTCTCGTTAGCCCTGTGTCTTGCACTATGTGTGCACTGGAGGAGGCAGTGGGGCAGGGGGATTAGAGGGATTAGGGATTTGGTACAAAATTTATATTACTTAGGAAGATACCTGACTTTGAAAGTAAAACAAAACTGTTTTCTTCTTGAAAGATAAGGTGAGGGCGCCTGGGTGGCTCAGTTGGTTAAGTGACTGCCTTCGGCTCAGGTCATGATCCTGGAGTCCCGGGATCGAGTCCCACATCGGGCTCCCTGCTCAGCAGGGAGTCTGCTTCTCCCTCTGACCCTCTTTCCTCTCGTGCTCTCTGTCTCTCATTCTCTCTCTCTCAAATAAATAAAATCTTTTAAAAAAAAAAGATAAGGTGAAATATTCTTTTACTCTTGAAGATATGGGTCAAAATAAAAAGTCTTCATCTGATCAGTGAATATACACTAAAAGAAACGCCCAACATAGAACAGTTTTAAAAATGTAGCTCATCCATTTCTCTTCCATCAGTACTTTCTGATTATGCATCAGAAGTTCATCCAAGTACGAGACTGGTAAATGCATCTTTTAAATATAAAAGTTGGAGTTGGGCATGGAGAAAGACAAGATATCATTTGCTGAAACTGGCTTTCAAAAAATAGCAAATTAATTTAGAAGAAAATTAATATGATTTTCAAGGAGGTCCTTCCCATTGAACAAATCATTTTTATCATTACAAAAGAAATGCTTTCTTTTCCTTGTATACATCTTATATTACTTTTCTGAGCATTCTTACATTAAGGTTTCCTTGTACTTGAATAGCCAAGCTCTATCACAGTAATGTCTCTGTATGAAACAACCTTCCAATATTTCCAAGAGTCAGTGATAGAATGAAATGCCTTTCATGTCATTTCTCAGCCTTCTTGCAAGAAGAGCACAGAGGTTTAACTTCAAGGGGGCTTTGGGAAGACATCTCACGTTGCCCCTGGCAGTGAGGGGCACTACTGCAGGAAAGCAGAGCTATATGGGCTGATGGCAGCTCAAAGCATGTGAGTTATGTTCCAGAGGGAAGCAGGCTGAAGAATGAGAAACAGGCCAGTCAGGAGCCCTAGTCCTAACGGTGTGTCCGTGGGACAAGGACAAGGGATCTCCAGGGTGGCTACTTTCCTTTTCCTTCATAAACAGTAATACACTGATGTCCAACATGAGGCTGACTTGGGTCTCCCAGGCATTGAGAAGTAGTTTTTCATAGTGAGGATCTTGAGTTCTGGAGGCAGACTGCCTGAGTTTGAATACTGGCTCCATCACTTATAGGCTGAGTGACCCTGGGCAAAGGAGTTTTCTAATCTCTACCCATCTTGTTAAGTTGTTATATAAAATCTTTATAAGGTGTAAAGATATAATCTATATAAGGTACTTAGCACAGTAGCTGGCATGTAGCAGGTGCTTAACAAATGACAGCAATTATTATTCATATTATTCCTCTGAAAGTGTAAGCTGTACATCCCCTAGAGGGAGAAGAAATGAACCTAGGACTTTTATATTTACTCCCTACCAATCCCAGGAAGAGGATCCTGAGAGATGGTAGAAAATTCTATCAGATCTCTTAGGCACCAATTAAAGAATATGTCACTCTTCATCAGGAGTGCTTACACCCTAACTGGGAAGGACATCTTTAGACATAAACATTTGGATTAATAACAAAGAATTACGAAAAGTTGCAGTCTTGTTGGGTGAAGACTCAAGGGGATACCAATGTCAGGTCTCAGTCACAACTCTAGGCCTAGAGTCCCTTGATCTCCTCAATTTTGATGAACTTCACCTCCACTCTGCTTCAAAGACTGATCTTCCATGTTAGACCAGGGGCCTTGTCAACTACACAGAACTTCTTGGCATATGAATTATCCAGTATCAAGTTCCCATTCACTGTACATAGCTCTCCACTCTTGCAGCTCTATTGCTCTTTGATTCCCAACTTCATTTCAATATCTTCTGAGACTCCTAGGACCCTGACCACTCTACATTTTCTCAGTCTACAGATGCCTGTCTCGTTTTACTTATTCTCTACCTGGCCTAGAGCGCATGATGCCATGCCTTTAGTTATATGGACCATTATCCTCAATGCTTCGCTTCCTTCTTCTATTCCACACAACCTATAAAACCCAATCCCAGTATTGATCCAGTCATAGTTCTTCAACCAGGCTTTGGATCCCATTCCTCTTGCCTCCTAAGGGACTTTGGCTCCTCCAATCATGTTCCTATGCTTCCCTTCTACTCATTATTTCTTCCCAATACATATATGTTGTGAATTATCTCCCTAGATTCCAAATTACTTCTCTAGAATCTTATTTTCAAAAGTAGTTTACACCAGTTTCCTCTACTTCCTCATCATCAATTCACTCCTTAACCCAAAGCAAGCTGGCCTCTGTTTCCATGATCTTATCCAAACTGCTTTTGTTGAGATTTATCAATGCTTTTCACATCGCCAAATCCAAGGAATCCTTTTTAATTCTTACATCTTCTGATTTCCCTGTGTCATGTCCAGCTGCTGACATGGCTTCCTCTCCTTTTCTTTTTTTTAAAGATTATTTATTTTTGAGAGAGAGAGAGGGAGAGCATGAGCATGTGGCGGGGGCGGGGGCAGAGGGAGAGAGAATCTCAAGCAGACCCTCAACTGAGCATAGAGTCCGATGTGGGGCTCGATCCCACAACCCTGAGATCACGACCTGAGCCGAAATCAAGAGCTGGACACCTAACTGACTGAGCCACCCAGAAGCCCCACATTGCTTCCTCTTCTAAATTCTCATCTTGCCTTTGAAAAACCAGGGTTGCATTGTGCTCTTTTTACTCCATAGACCCTTCCACTGTGACTGCACTCACACCTAAGACTTCAGCAATTCATAGGATTTATAAACTGATATCCTGGAGCTTAGATGTCTCTACTGAGTGGAGACCTCATAGGCACAGTGGCTAAGAACATAGACTCTGAGCTCAGATAAACCTGCATTCCAAGTCTTCACTGACCAGCTAAGTTACTTCACTTAAAACCTCAGGTTCCTCAACTATAGGATGGGGGTAATTTTATCACTGGTATTTACCTCTTAAAGTTCTCTTGTGGATTAAATTAAATAATGCACAGAGAAGCATGTAATTAACACTCCATAATAGTAGCTATTGTTATTATAGGATTCTCTACTTTAAACTCCCAAAGCAACTCAAACTTCAACTCAAATTACAAAATCAACTTAACGCCCTCATGCTCCTCCTTCATTATAGTAATCATCATAATAGCTTCTATCTCTCAAGGATCCATTTTTATAACTAATCTGTAAGTTAAATATTAGTGACCCTATTTCACACATAAAAAAACTGAGGCTTAGAGAAGTTAATTACTCTGCTGGAAGTGGGAGGAAAATGACAGTTAGGATTCAAACCCTGGCCCTTCTCACTTCAAAGTTAATGCTGCCTAGCACTGGTCAACCACTTCAGTGCTTGAGTCCTGAGCCAAAACCCAGGACACTGATTTTGGACTTCTTCCATCTCACTCAACTACATCTAGTGGTGTGCTGGGGAACTGATTTTCACGGGGGGAAAAAAAAAGGAAAATTCCCTGATTTGTACATTTTGCTGATTTCAAGCTGCCAAGGCAACATCACTGAATGTGAGGTGGGCAAAGGTGGGCAGAACTGGCTTGGGAACCTGCGTGAGGCAGCTCCGGAAGACTGCTGGGATCCAGGAAGCCCCCAGATCCCATTAATTTGGATCTGGATAGTTTGACTGAAAGCAATTTGCCAAAAACAACTTTGTCGAAATCAAGTTGGTGAAAACAACAATGTGTTAAAACAATCTGGTCAGAAAGGAATACTGTTGGGCGTCTGGGTGGCTCAGTCGTTAAGTGTCTGCCTTCGGCTCAGGTCATGATCCCAGGGTCCTGGGATCGAGTCCCCCATCAGGCTCCCTGCTCAGGAGGAAGCCTGCTTCTCCCTCTCCCACTCCCCCTGCTTGTGTTCCCTCTCTCGCTGTCTCTGTCAAATAAATAAATAAAATCTTTAAAAAAAAAAAAGAAAGAAAGGAATACTGTTCAGTGATAGGCTACAGGTTTTTTTTCTCTTTTTACCCTTTCCCAGAGTGACTTAATTCTGGCCAGTTATTGCCTGGGATGTCCAAGTACAGGCTGTTGGCGGCAAGGCTTCAACCTCTGCAGCCTGCAGTCCTCTGGTCCCCACAGAAGACTTCCCATTCCTCAGGTGCCAAGGTCTCCTCACCTCTAGGTCTCTGCTTGGGCCTGGAATGTTCTTCTCTCCACCCCACTGTCTCTGCTTCCTTGACTCCCCTTCCTCAACTTTCTGTGTAGGCATCCGCCACAGGGGATATTCAACAAACCACATGTCAAGCAATGGGAATTAAGTTGGAATTATGCACATGTCCAACAACTGGCAGACTGATAGTTTTTGGAACATATGGTATGACCCTATTTCAAATAGGGAAAAGTGCACACAGATATAGAAAAGGATCCAGGAGGTTAGTCTCCAGGGGTTTTAGCCATGATTTTCTAAATAATAGATGTGATTATGGGAGGATTTTTTTTTTTTTTGTCTATAGTTTTTATAGTAAGCATGCATTGCTTCTGTAAGAAAAAAGCCTATTTTTATAAGATACTTTTATTGTTACTATCTTTGTAGTCCAATTGTTCACTACTATAAACAATTTTGGGCAAGGACGATTGGCTGACTATTCATTGGTTAGAAAAAGACCTCAAAAATAATGGAAAACAGGTAATTTTTAAGAACATGTAAATCGGGACGCCTGGGTGGCTCAGTCGGTTAAGCGTCTGCCTTCAGCTCAGGTCATGATCCCAGGGTTCTGGGATAGAGTCCTGCATCGGGCTGTCTGCTCCACAGGAAGCCTGCTTCTCCCTCTGCCTCTGTCTCTCATGAAGGAAGGAAGGAAGGAAGGAAGGAAGGAAGGAAGGAAGGAAGGAAGGAAGGAAGGAAGGAAGGAATTGAAGGAAGGAAGGAAAGAAAAAAAGAAAGAAAGAAAGAGCATGTAAATCACCATATGGTGTACAAAAAAAATACCAGAACTGAAGAAACGAGACTCCAGAGAGGCTAACTTTCAACGGCAGTGTGATTTCAGCAAGATTATTGGGTTGACTAAATTATATTTGGCCAAATGCTATGCTATTGTTAACTCTACGTCCTTGAGATCCCTTGTGAATCTTCACATTTTCTCTTTTTCATTCCTTTTGTTACCAGGTTAAGGAAACAACCAAATTCCTTAGCGTACACAGACCCACTATGATCAGAGCTTTACCTAGTTCTTGGCATCTCTCCTGCTCCACATTCCCCTTCACCTCCATGACCCCCCACCCCAAATCACACACTGGCTAGCTATGAGCTCTTGGCTCCAGAAATGCAAATTCTATGTCCCTGAACACGTCATGTGGTTTCAGATCTCTATACCTTTGCATGTGCTGCATTCTCTGAAATGCCTTTACAACACACACATGCATGCACACACAGTGATACGATGTGGTTAATCACACTGGAGAGCATTCACATGAATCCTAGCTGCCCTACGGACATGATTGTGTTTTCTTCACTTTGGCATTTTGAGTGTCTCCAGATTTCTCGTACCCAAAGTATGGTTTGCATACCAGCAGTATCAATATTAATTACTTGGGGAGCTTGTTACATATGCACATTTTTTCAGGTCTCACCACACTATCTACTGAATCAGAAACTCTGAAGATGGGCCCCAGAAAGAATTTTTTTTTTAAAGATTTATTTGTTCATTTGAGGGGAGGAGGGGAAGAGGGAGAGAATCCCCAGGCAGACTCCCCACTGAGAGGGGAGCCCAACGCAGGGCTTGATCTCACACTCCCGACCATGACCCAAGCCAAAACCAAGAGTCAACAGTTAACCGACTGGGCCACCCAGACACCCGGAAAGGATGTTTAAAAAGCCCCCAGGTGTCTCTTATGCATCTAATGTTTGAGAAGTACTGCTCTAGGTAATCGGTAATGTTGGCTGAATGGCTAAGAACTTGGAACACTCCTTTACATTTTTTAAAAACCTACCTCCATTACAAGCTCCTGCTTTTGTATGTGTCAATCCAGACGTGTGTGTGTGTGTGCGTGTATATATATATATATATATATATATATATATATATATATAACAACCAATCTTTTCAAAATGTCCAGTGAAATTTTACTTAATTATTAGATCACTTTGGACAATAAGATTTCACCTCTAAAAAGAGGCAGTTAACACAAGGCTTCATTTATTATTAGCTATTGTTTGGTAGCTAAATTTGCATTACAGATCTGAATTTTAGTTGGCGGAATGGAACCCCAGGAAGTTACCAACACAGTGTCTTGCCCAGGACCCCGTGGTACTTTAGCGTGAGGCTGGGTTCAGACTAAGCAGACTCAGAATCTCCATTTATGCTGAGCCCACTGAGTCACTCACGATGCTGCTCTTCCTTCAGGTATATCACAGTGATTAACTTGGTGCAGAGACCTTGGAAGGTTACAGTAAACACTTCACCTTGTGGCCAGGCAGTTAAACGTGTAAAGGTCCCTACCCTCTATCTGATCATTACCTAAAGGACATTCCAATCGGGCCAGAAGTGATTTGTTGGTGCTGTAATATAGGCAGCCTTTTCACATCTCCCTCTGTAGCTGCTGGAATCTTGGCTCACACCCAAATGCCCCACTTGGGTTTTGTTCAGGAAAGATTTCCTCCAGCTGCTTTATTTGTTCCACGATTACATGTATGAGCTTCCAGAATGTACAAGATCACAAGTCAAATGAAAGGCTTCAGTTCCCAATTCACCTAAAGAGATAAAATTTGAAACCAAGGAAACAACAAAACATGACTAAATGAAGGGCTAAGTATGAATGAGACTGAATAGTATTCGTACTAAAATGTCAGCACACGCCAAAACGCGAAAGGAAAATAGACACTGTGGGGTAATCGGAGTGTCTTTGTGCTCCATTTATGGTCACACTTGCAAGGGGATTCACACTTGCTCTTTAGCATTTACAATTTGAGGCAATGCAAGCTGACGGAAACAAAAAAACTATGTATTTAAAAATAAACAAAAACTTGTATAGCCATGTTCATAGCTGCGTAATTCACTATGGTCAAAAGGTGGAAGCAACCCAATTGTCCTTCGATAGGTGGGCGAACAAATGAGGTGTACCCATACAAGGGACTATTACTCAGCCTTTAAAAGGAAGGACGTTCTGACACAATGTGGATGAACCTCGAGGACAGGGCATCAAGTTAAATAAGCCAGTCAAAAAAGATAAATACTGGGGCGCCTGGGTGGCTCAGTCATTAAGTGTTTGCCTTCGGCTCAGGTCATGATTGTAGGGTCCTGGGATCGAGTCCCATGTCGGGCTCCCTGCTAGGCAAGAAGTCTGCTTCTCCCTCGCCCACTCCCCCTGCTTGTGTTCCTGCTCTCCCTAGCTCTCTGTCAAATACATAAATAAAATCTAAAAAAAAAAAAAAAGATAAATACTGTAGGATTTACTTATACAAAGGACCTCAAATAGTCTAACCTGTAGGAACAGAAAGTAGAATGGGGGTTGCCAAGAACTGGGAGAAGGGGAAAACAGGAGTTGTTTAATGTATACAGAGTTTTGGTTTTGCAAGATAAAAAAGTGCTAGAGGTTGGTCACATAACAATGTGAATACAGTTCACACCATTGCGCTGTACACTTAAAAATGGTTAAGATGGTTAACAAACAAAAACAACTACATAAACTGTTCTAAGGACTGGAAGAGTACATGTAGAAATGGCATTTGGGCATCCTGGGGATTACTGGATCATCCTAGGCCATCATTCACACTGAGAGCCTGGGGATCAAGATCAAGAGATGTAAGTCTAAAGGGAAAATACTCAAGTAAAAGGATAAAGGGTGGATAGTTACTTGTGGCAGATGGAGGAGTAACTGAAGAATATGCAGATTAAAGACCTATAGGTCATAGGGCATAAGAGGAAGATGACCTTTAGCATAAAAATGGAGAGTCTGACCTCCCAAAATCATCAAATGCCAGAAACATCTGGTAACTTAAGAGGCAAAAATCTGAGGTTTCACGAATCTCAAAATATATGCTGGAAAGTATTCAAAAAGTCCAGAGTCCAAACATCAGTTCAGCTTCAAACACATCACACGTGTTTGTCAGTTGTCCTTAAGCCACACAGTCTTTTTTTTTTTTTAATTTTTTTATTGTTATGTTAATCACCATATATTACATTATTAGTTTTTGGTGCAGTGTTCCATGATTCATTGTTTGTTCATAACACCCAGTGCTCCATGCAGAACGTGCCCTCGTCAATACCCATCACCAGGCTAACCCATCCCCCCACCCCCCTCCCCTCTAGAACCCTCAGTTTGCTTTTCAGAGTCCATCATCTCTCATGGTTCGTCTCCCCCTCTGACATACTCCCCTTTTCTTCCTCTCCTGTTATCTTCTTTTTCTTTTTTCTTAAAATATGTTGCGTTATTTGTTTCAGAAGTACAGAACTGTGATTCAACGGTGAGCACTGTGAATTGTGTAAGCCACACAGTCTTGCTAGATCTCAAATGGGACAACTGGTGTATGTAAAGAGGATCAAACACGATGAGACCTTCAGAATATGGCTCATAATCAGTGAAGATGCTCTTATCTAGACCGAGTCCATCGGTGAATTTTGAAGTCCGTTAAGAAGGAGGAAACACATAGCATGTGGATATACATGCTCTGAATGCTGCGGGGTGCCTTCAGATTCCCCCCGCTTTTGGAAGTGTTACCTGCTCAGAGTTCTGGCTGAGAACCTCAAGGGCCTCCCTCCAGCCAGAGGAAGTTACCTTGTTAATGGTGATGGCCCCCACACCTAAGGCCTGGTCACTGCAGGAGGACAGGTACCAATCCCTCTGTCTGCCCCATCTCTGCAGGGTGGTGGGCCCAGCATGCCCCACAGCACAGGCCAGGTCGGAGTTGCAATTCGCCATCTGTTAACCCTGCCTCCCTGGCTCCCACATGGGCCTGGTTCCAGGAGCACCCTCAACAAACTTCCTGTGTGCGTATCTCCATCTCGGAGTCTGTTTCCCAGGGCCCAAACTAAGACATATCCATAACTTACGTGTTTCATTTTGAATTTAAAATAAAAGCATGCATTTGTTCCCTGATACTGTGATTTATGTCAAGGCCTGCATCTTTGAAGCCAGGTCCATGGATCAGCATGCTTTCTCCTCTCTCCTGCATAAACTACACCGAAAATGCATTACCTATGATTTCCTATTTTAGTTCTCCTGAAAGCATGAAAACTGAAAGTCCACTAGAAAACAATCTAGAGATCTAGATATGGAATCCCTCTAAATTTTTTTTACCCCTCCCCCTTGGAATCTAATAGCTATCTCACCCACAGCTAATATGACAGCTTTTTCTAAAAATTTAAAAACTTTAATAAAATACATATAATATTCACCATCTTAACCATTTCTTTTTAAGATTTTATTTATTTATTTATTTGAGAGAGAGTACATGACAGTGCATGGGGTGAGGCACAGAGGGAGAGAATCTCAAGCAGACTTCACGATGAGCATGGAGCCTGACTCAGGGCTTGATCTCAGGACCCTGAGATCATGACCTGAGCTGAAATCAAGAGTTGGATGCTTAACCAACAGAGCCACCCAGGTGCCCCCCATCTTAACCATCTCTAAGTGTACAGTTTGGTCGTATTAAGTACATTCACATTGTTGTGCAACCATCACCACCATCCATCTCCAGAACTCTTTTCATCTTGCGAGGCAGAAACCCTGTCCCCATTGGACACTAACTCCTCATTCCCTCCTTCCATCAGCCCCTGGTAACCACCACTGTACTTTCTGTCTCTATGAAAATAACTACTCTAGGGAATCCCAGATCTTTTTTCTTAATTTAGTGGCTTTTATTAAGTCTTTCCAAATTTCATTTTTATAGAAAAAGCAGTTCTTTTGTACTTATATTCTGTTTGCCTAGTATTTAATTAAATCACCTAATTACAATAACAAGTTCAACTGGCAGAGATAGGTTTGAGAACAAACAACACAAACAGGTTTGGGAACAAATACAACTCAGTTAGCTGGAGCAGAAGCACATGAGTACACTAGACACAAGCCTCCCAATTATCAGCATTCAGCATGCTGTGGGCACCCACAGGACTGCTTTGCATAGGGACTGGAAGCTTCTTTTAAACTGGCAAACTGGTTAAGAAAGCTTCTACTGTATAAAAACAGATATTGCTAGCATTTACTGAGCACCTATTATGTGACGGGCACTATGTAACTTGTATTATGTCCCTTAATCTCATCACCCACAAACAGTATTGTCTTCATTTTACATACAGGAAACCAAGGCACAGAGAACTCAAGCAGTTTATCCGAAGTCATACCACTGAGAAGTAGCAGGGCTGACATTTTCAAGTTGGCGTGAACTAAAGCCTGTCCTCACTCCACTGGCTCCCCGAATGAATATTAAATAAAAGGGATAACAAGATTAAAAATGTAACAAGTGATCCTTTGTTTTCTCCTGGCACTGTACCAAATGACAAAATATGTCACATCTAGTTTTTTTTTTAAAGACTATAATTTAACAAACGAGGGATGCACTTAAATCCTCACAAGAAAGGAGTGAAGGTAGTATGATCTGTAATTGTTATTGGTTTACAGAGGAATGATTTCAGTTAATGAAAGACGGAAGTGTTCAGCATTTGTAAGGAAAGAACTGAACTCAGACATGTTAATTATGCTATCAGATTAACACACAATAAAGAATAAACTGGAAAATTTCTAGAATATAATAAAAGCTAAGTGTGTTACATCTCAAGATAACACTTTGAATTAAAAAAAAAAACACACAAAACAAAAACCAGACAGCCAGCACATCTAAGATAATTCACAGAGTCAGCTAGTAAGTGACTTATTGAAGAGGTCTCATTACAACCAACTGCATCAACACCCACAGAGAGAAACCAAGCTACAGTTTTTTATTTAGAAGTATTTTCCCAAGAAAATAAAGCATGAATTTGTGGTTGTCTTTTAAAAAGAAAAATGAATGACATTTCAAAACAGATATAGACAACATTGCAAGCAAAACAGAAAGAAGAAAAAAAAGGAGGCATTTAAGATTACCAAATCATACTGGGTAGAAGCAAGCTCTGTGTAAGAGCCGATGGGAGACCTGGCAGAGAAGGGCCCTCGTCCTCCAGCGGCAGGTAGCCGCTCCCTTCTACGACCCAAGCAGGAGGTCACTCATCGCTCCCCAGTGTGTCCAGGACATTGAGATATAAAGACAGCAGCAGAGATTACCAATAGTACACCACAGCCAAGAAAGGCTGCTGGTACCATTCGGCTCTTTCCTGTACCAACAATCCATGAACGGGACATCCACAGACACACATCTGAGACCCAGGTGCTCTCCCAGATATCCTGGGACAACTTCTCTTTCATGGAGCCATCTGACCTCGATGCCCATTTTTCGACGGAACACCTTCTTCAGTTGTCCCACAGACACATTCCAAATGGATGTCCTCATCAACCCCACCTTGCTCTCCCCTTATGTCTGTCTCCTGTCACACCAAACGGAGCCACTATTCACTCAGACTACCAGGACAGAAGCCTAGGGGCCTCTACTTCCCTCCACTACACATCCTGTCACCAAGGTCCTGTGGATTTAGATGCAAAACCCCATTTGAATGCATCTGTTTTCCACCATTTCCGTAGTTTAGGGCCTGGACTCTTGCAAGAAGGCCCCTTCTTAGTAGTGATGGGTTTGGCCAAGGGGTTTGATACATAATCTTCTTATTTACTGAGCTCCAACTTTTTATCTAAATACCATGTTCTAATTTCTTCATCAGCCAGGGTAGACTCTCTGGAAAAAAATGGGAAAAGAGATAGGGGAGTTTCCCTTAGCATTAATGAGAAATTTTTAGCATCCCACTTAGAGACAGAAAAACATCAGGTAACACCAAAAATTCACTTGTAGCCCAAACACAATGGGGCAGCTTATTCTCAAGATCCTTTCAGTCAATCAACAAACTGTCTCTAGGAAGACTCTCTTAAACCACAGTGACTCATTCTGGGTAAACACAGAAATACCTCCTAAGTAATTTCTCTCAGGGAAGACCAGTAAGGATGCTCCTTGGGCTTCCCAACACAGTGGCCTCCTGGAATCTTCCCAAGAGCATCTGTGCTAAAGCACAAACTGCATACCTGGATTTGGACCCCAAACTCTGCCACTTACTCTACCTTCATTCAAGTTATACAATCTTACGGAGAAAAAGAAGATAATGGTATTCACTTATAAAGATGCTTAAGTTTAACAACAATAAATGTCAGCAAGGGGCCAGGCACTGCCTCCAGCACCTGGGATCCAATGATGAAAGTCTCAGCTCTGCCCTTGAGTTTCAGTCTAGTGGGGCAGAGAAAGGACACAAAGAAGGGAAGATTGACTGGGGATGATGGAGAAGAATTAAAAGAGAGCATATTCAAGGGCGCCTGGGTGGCTCAATCGTTAGGCGTCTGCCTTCAGCTTGGGTCGTGATCCCAGAGTCCTCGGATTGAGCCCCGTTATTGAGCTCCCTGCTCCGTGGGAAGCCTGCTTCTCCCTCTCCCACTCCCCCTGCTTGTGTTCCCTCCCTCGCTGTGTCTCTCTGTCAAATAAATAAATAAAATCTTTAAAAAAAAAGAGAGAGAGAGCATATTCAAAATGAAGTAATTAGGTAAAAACCCAATGCCTGATACCTAGCTCACTTAATAAATGCCTTTTGGTTGATTTTTAACCCCTCTTCCCCCACTAGGGCTTATAGCTGTTACCGACCTAACTTTTTTCTTTCTGAAAGTTCACATATAAAACCACCAACAAGATACCTGATGGTCACTGGCTCCGTTTTTGGAGAAGCTCTCATTTCACTGTAATGTGCTCCTCTCTGAAAGCTTGTTATTTTTGGCACCTGTTCTTATGATCATCCATGAGTGCTATGTAATTGGTACTCACTGGTTTACCTGGAAACAGGTTTCTTAAACTTTTTCCCACCTCCATTAAGAAGGTTTCCCAGGGCAGATACATTCTGAATTGATTTCTAGACGGGAAAAGCTTGTAGTCTGGAACACAGAGAGAAAATGACAACTTTTGATTCTAACACTTCATGATTTTTACCACCGTATCTCATTATCTTACATTATCTCTTATCTTCTACAAGAGAATAAAAAGGAAGTAGACACTGGAAATAATAAAGTGGAAACTAGGAAATTCTGATATCCAACTTCTGTTCATGGATAAGAAGTGAAATAAATAACTTGGATCACGGTTGCTTTCACAACCTGGACAGTATCCAAGGCAGCAAACTGGTGTTTTATGTTATAAGCTGTGGTGGTTTTAAGATGCGTCCACAAATACCTTGAGGCCCAATAGCCCTCTCAGTAAGTGTGGGCCCTGGGGCTTCCTCTATGCTTTCCCACTCTCCTGGATCACTTGCTCTGGACAAAGCCAGATGCCATGTTGTGAACACTCGAGCAGCCCTAACGAGAGAGCCTCCTATAAACAAGAGGCACTAAATCACCGGGTGTCTGAGTGGGAGCACCCCTGTACGTTAATTCTCCAGCCCCAATCAAGCCTTCAAATGACTGTGACTCTGGCCAACATCTTGAATGTAACCTCCTGAGAGGATATGAGCCAGAACCACCGGCTAAGCCACTCCCAGATTCCTGACCCACAGGTATTGGGTGAGATACTAAATGTTTATTGCTCTAAACTGCTGAGCGTCAGGGTCATTTGTAGGGCGAAAATAGATAACCGAGACTCGGGTCAATAGGGTATTAGTGATAACGGTTTTTGTAAATCAAGATAGCATAATTTCCTTAGTTAAAAAACCATTTCCTCAATTTCTTTTCTCTGGAGCACAGAAATATAATCTATACAATACAGTGAGTGGTAAGACAACACACAGTTAATGCTGGTTCTGCTCCTTCCCTGCTTCATGTCCCCCACCCCCAAAAAAGAAACTACAGTTTAAAATACTGGAACTATAGAACTAAAAGATAGTGGTGGGTTGTGACTTCTTAAAAAAACAAAAAACAAAAAACTGAAAACAAGGTACATGGCAAGCCAAGTCATAATGAAAGCAAATGACTCATTATTAAGTTGTAAGAAAGGCAAATGGAGCAAAGTGATCCTAGATAACAAAGCAGGAGTTTTGAATGTTATCAGAACTAGTGATTTGGGCATTCAAATAATTTCATTTATTTAAAAATATAATTTCTTATGGGGAGTGTGAATTAGTATTTAAAGTTTCAAGGTGTCATATCTGCAACCAAAAGAAAAGGACATTTTATTATTTATCTCAAAATTGGGGTTCATTTATTCACATCATTTATTGTACACCTGATTTCCGCCAGAAATTACCCTAGGGCTTGGGAATGAACTAATAGAAACTATAGTCTGTGACATCCAGGAATTCAAAGAAGGTAGATAAGTGCTTCTCACATAACAAGACCAACGGGCCCATTTCCAAAAAATCACATACCAAAGGGGTGGGGGTGGGGGGGAACCTGGAGATCTCCATGTTTCTAAACTCATAATTGATGCCAATGCTTAGGCTGGTGGTTCTCCACCACAAGGGTGGACAGTAACACAGTACAACCCAAGTCACAGGGATGAAAGGTACAGCATAGGGAACAGAGTCAATGATATTGTAATAGTGTCATATGGTGGCAAGATGGCAGCTACATTTGTGGTGAGCATAACATAGTGTATAGAGTTGTTGAATCACTATATTGTACACCTAAAACTTATGTAACATTGTGTGTCAACTATATTTCAATTAAAAAAATAGAATACGATCCATTTATTTGATCATCAGATATTTACTGAGTACCTAATCTGTACTGGAGGTGCCTGGTCCTGGGGATACCACCGTATACCAGAAAATGTACCATGAGATTAGAAGGATAAGAGTTGACCACATGAAGGGGGAGATGATGGTCCATCACAGGCAGAGGATGCAAGGAAGGGAGAGCACATGAGGAACCCAACCACACCTTCAAATGTGGAATCATACCACATGGTAGGCTTGATGACTAAGTTAAAGAGTAAGTAGTATATTCATGCATTCTGAGATTTTCCATTGGAAAGAGATGTAATTGACCCTCTACTACAATTCCCTCACTTCATAGAAGAAAAACTCCAGACGTTGACCCCAGGTCATACAACAAGGACAGGCACAGAACCTAGTTCCTGTGACTCCAGTTCTAACGTACTTTTTTCTTGACTGGCTCCTCTTAGGAGTAAAAGGCATCTTCAAGAACCAGAATGAGGCCAAAGTACATTTCTCAATTTTAAAGTGTGTGTTGTTACTATAGCATACTATCTCAGGAGCTATCAATCTGGGGCATTTTTGAAAAGATACAATCAACAAAGAAAAAGCAAGGTGGATGTAAAAAACGTCTTTGAAGCTATTTCAGTTGCTACTGTCAGAAAATGTTTGAATTTAAACTCTAGTAGGTATAAAATAAGCTTATAGAAAATACTAGTTTTGGAATCTGAATCAATGACCTAGAAATAAATCTCAGAGAGGGATAAGCAAAATTTTGAAAGAGAAGAATCAAAGAAAATAAAAACGTTATTTCCAAATGGTTTGTAAAAATAGTTTTTGAGTTACAGTGTGAAAATAGGTACATTTTAAATCTACAGGTATTAATAACAGGCTGGCATTTTGTTCCTAGTCGGGGAAGGAGTGGATTTCCTTCAAAGGGGTTTCTTACTGGAAATAACTGAAGGATCTTGTATTACAGTCTCACCAATCACACAAACCTTTTCAGGGTCTTTGCCATCTGGCATCCACTTCTGCTACTTTTCTGAAGTTACTGAAAGGTTAACCTTTTGTCCTTCTCCTGTACAAAATCAAACTCAGACTCTTACTTCTTGACTACTCTGTTCACTCTGTCTTCCTGAAATACTATCTTCCCTTTGTTTCCATGAAACTGTGTTTTCCTGGATCTCCTCTGACCACCCCTTGTCTGGCTTCCCTCCTAACCATAGGTATCCTCTCCAGATTCTGCCTGGTCCACTTCTCTTTCCAATCCTCCATTTATGATAACATAACACCACAATTCTCCTACTTGCCTAGGCCCCCAGCCCTTGGAACTAACCTGTGCAGTTCTCTTTGCATTGCTTCCCAATAGCCAATCAGCTTTGGAGGCTATCAGCTTCTTTCTGGGTAACATTTCTAAGACTTGACTTTTTTTTCACATATCCATCTCCTTTACCCTTGAAGCAGGACCTCATCAATTAGGCCCCAGTCAGTGACAATGGCTTCCAGTGGACCAGCCACCTCTTTATTCTTTGGTACAGCCTGCAGCCAGAGGAAGACCTTTCTCATCATGTCCCTTCCTTGTCCAAGAGTCAGTACATGCCCTGCCGAATCCAACCTCAGCACCCCTAACCCGAGACTTTCCCGTTTGCAAGACCAAACTAATACATTGTTAAGATCCACCACCTTGGATGATGCCTTCACAACCTAACCCCCTTCCATAGTGAATTTTATTTTCCCCCACAGTCACATCTGGAATGCTCACATCTCACACTCAATTACTGTAACAAAAAAGCAGTTCTTGTAGATGCCACAGTAATGGGGGGGGCAGCAAAAGGGTTTCCATATATATTTGCTAAATTGAACTGAATTATGTTGCAGCTATGCCAAAGCTTAATTTTAATCATGTAAAGATTGAGGGAGAACAGAAAGCACATCTTGCTTCAATTGTAACAGTTATTACTTTAATTTCTTAAAGTATAATAACAGAAACAGATACACACTAAAAGCATTTTTTTTAAATTAGAAAAATCACAGAGACAAAATCTTTAAATATTTTTCTTAAGTTTTCTCTCCTCTGATGTTTTAGATAGATTCTATCACTCTGAATATAAAGGGGTCTTTTGGCATCTGAGGAGCTAAGGATGGTTGACAATGGGTAGACTCAACTATGTGAAGGATGAATTATGTCCAAAAAACCGTGGGTCAGAGAGAGATTTTCCAAATGGGAAATGAATTCTGACAGGAAGCTGCCTGCTGGGAAATGAAAGAAGGCTTTGAAAAGCTAGTAATCACGATCAAATTTTAGTTGTATTGACTAGTCTGAAACACACATGTGAAATCTACAATATTTAAGTTGTTCTGGAAAGAACTTAATTATGCAGATGAGGAATCCAAAGATCTTTTAAAAATCTGAGCATCCATATCATCAATGTGTTAATATGTCACAGATAACAGGTCTGCCTGACAAAATAATTGATGTTCAAGCGTGTTCTGCTAGGCTTATAAATCTCACCTGCCTTCATATCTAGGGTAGCTTCTGGTTAGGTAAAACTAGCAGGAGCGCACCTGGGTGGCTTGGTTAAACATCTGTCTTCGGCTCAGGTCATAATCCCAGGGTCCTGGGATCAAGCCCCATATCAGGCTCCCTGCACAGTGGAGAGCCTGCTTCCCCCTCTCCCTATGCTGCTCCCCCAGCTTGTGCTCTATCAAATAAATAAATAAAATCTCAAAAAAAAAAAAAAACAGCAGGAAGTTGCTATGACAATATAGATAGTTCAAAATCATGTATGAAACTTAAAATCATAAGAGGTACTTGTACTTAATTTCCTCAGCATTCTTTCTTTCTATTCTGGTGTGAAATACTGTTTTCATCCATTCATGGAGCACTCACTGAGCACTGTCCAAAGCTCCAGGGATTCAACCATCCCAGGACAAAAGGAATTTGCAGCCAAACAGGGGAAATTGCAGGCCTGGTGGGAGGAAATGAACAGGAAAGGTCAGGAAATAAAGGAAAAACATAACACTAAATGGAAAATGTTAGCTTTACTTCTAGATTTATTAATTGAAGAATAACCCAACAACTCAAGTGTTACGTAAAGTCAGCTAAGAACTTGGCCAACTTGATTATAGTCAGATTCAGTTTCCTGAAATTCTCATGTCTTTTGAAATTCACATGAATGTGTCAGGCCAAGATGTCCATGAGGAACAGCCTTGAATGTTTAAGATGCTATAAAATAGTGACTGTGTAGATGGGACAGTTTTTAGGGCCTAGAGATAAGTATTTGTCCCTACATTTATTTCATAAGAGATAGAACAGTTGATACTTTTATTTTCTAGTTTGCTTTTGGCAATACTTTCTTCATCACTGTAAAAGAAATTTCGAATTATATTATTATATCATTACAAACAATTCTGAAAGAATCATAGGGAATCATTACAGAAATGTTAGAAAATACACAAATGATTGGAAGGGATCCATATGACCTAATCTAACAATTCTGCAAAAATATCAATACAGCAAAGAAAGTCTTAGAATTGAGCAACACTCTAATAATTTTAGGGAAAACAGAACAAAATGCAACTACAAACGTAAACTTACTTGGCCTGAAATGTTCTTCCCTTCCTTGCCAATATCCACACCTCTCCCATCCTCTGCAGGCCTACCCTCTCATCCCAGCAACTGCTCCTCATTCCATCTCACTCGGTGGGATGAGGTTGTGAACAACCTGCTACTATTTATTTTCCGTGTTTTTGACTTTCTTCCCAAATATATGATGTTCCCTGAGGACAGGAAACGTGTCTTTCATTTCTCTGTATCCTCAGCAACTAGGAAGCATCCTGCATGCACATTATCCTTGCTGATGAGGGTGTGTATGTTCCTTTTTATTTATTTTTTATTTTTTTATTTTTTAAAGATTTTATTTATTTATTTGAAAGAAAGAGAAAGAGAGCACACGAACGGGGGGGAGGGAGAACAGCAGAGGGAGAGGGAGAAGCAGACTCCCTGCTGAGCAGGGAGCTTGACCACAGGGCTCAAATCCCAGGACCCGAAGATCATGACCTAAGCCGAAGGCAGACACTTAACCAACTGAGCCACCCAGGTGTCACTCTCCTTTTCGTTTTACTAACTAACATTTTACAACTAATAAAACATAGTTGATTGGAAAGAAAAGAACTGGGATTAAAATTTTTAAATGCTATATATATATTTGCCTTATTTGGAAATATTGCTGAAGAATTCAATATAGCCTTGTATCATTTAGGCAAGTAAATATTCTAAGAAATGAAACCATTCCCATTAAAAAAATCTGAAAATTCATTTATCCTGAATTTAAAAATGTCTTTAAACTTAGATAAGGCAGATAGAATACAAAGATCGTCAAACCTTTCATTAACCAATAACCCTTATTTGCACCTTCCTCCCCTCCTGCCAAACTCCAGTTTATAGTTATTTTAACACATCCAATGAGGAATACTATAATTTTTTAAATAATAGTTTTAAATAATGCATAATTATTTTATCCTATCCTGCATAATTATCCTAAACAAACAGGATCTACATCTTTTTTGGTTTCCACCCACCCCAGCCACACACTTAGCCTCTTTGAAGGTTAGAGACGCCCAAGTTCAAACGCCTACAGCACTGGGAATGTCAGAGACAAAAATCACTGGATAACCTGAGCCATACTAGCAGATTAGTCACTGAATGTCAGGAGGAAGGCTGGCATAGGGACCCTCAGGATGGTCCCACTGCCTACTCTAAAAACAACTCCCTTCCCACCTGCTTGCCAATGCCCACATTTCTCTAACATTCTACAAGTGGACAAAAAGTTTAAAATATAAATACCCCTGGGCCATCAGCATTGTCTGGCACTTTCTTAGAACCCACTCGACCTTGCCCCCACTGCAGGTATCCAGCATCCCTGTGATTTGGGAGGGGAGGATCCCGCCTACAGTCCCAGCGGTGTGCTGCCAATCAGCAGGATGCCACCCCCTTGCCCACAGCGACTGGTTTTCAGATTAGCAGACACTCCTGGTCTTCATAATTGGTTCGGTGGGGGGGGGGTCCCACAACCTTCGGGAGAAGCCCAGGGCTTCTGACCCTCCCTCTGAGGAGAGCAGCTCAAAACCCAGGCTGTGAGGTCTGGAGATAGCTGCAGTCAGTGTTGCAACCATAAGGGGCATCAGGCCAATCACAGCGGACTTGGCCAAGGGCAAGGCTGAAGAATACCAGAGGTGCACAGCCGAGCCCCAGCCCCAGTCAAATTACACCCAGGCGCATCTCACCTCTCCTGGGTTCAGCTGTGCGAACCAACAGATTTCACTTATCACGTAAGGCAATTTGAGTTACAATCGGTCACACATCTACATCCTAGGAGAAGGCAACAGACTGATTCAAAATTGCATCATAAAGTACATATACGGGGCACCTGGGTGGCTCAGTCGTTAAGCGTCTGCCTTCGGCTCAGGTCATGATCCCAGGATCCTGGGATCAAGCCCCGCATCGGGCTCCCTGCTCAGCGGGAAGCCTGCCTCTCCCTCTCGCTCTGCCACTCCCCCTGCTTGTGTTCCCTCTCTTGCTGTGTCTCTGTCAAATAAATAAATAAAATCTTAAAAGAAAAAATAAAGTTCATGTACGTCCTCTCAGGTCCTTTCTTGAAATCGGGTGTTGATTTATTAGAGACTGACAGGTGAGCCCTGGACATCTGAAGGAGGAAGAGATGTCACAGAGAGAAGGAAAAGACACTTTAGAAAAAGATGACTGGAGGTCTGAACAATTTTTTTTTTTTTTTAAAAAGTCGCCTTTTGCCTAAGCCTTCGTTGTTAGGGAACCTGAGTTTTAAAAGAGATGGATTTTTCAATTACAGGAGTTTAGACACTGTGTCAGGAGTAACTGGAAAGATATTTGGAGCGGGGCCTTGATGGGCACCTCTCAAATTACAAACCACACAGAGGAGGCAACAACAGTGTTTCCTGTGCCCCTTCAGGTTTTAATTTTAATTCACGAGTAGGTTTCCCCTTCTGTAAACCTCAGTTATATGTATAGTCAGGGTCACACAGCTTGGGTTGTCACTCTTTCACTTAAAAGCTTCAACTCAAACCCCAGACCTTTGAGGTTCCAAGCCTCTGATGTGGCTACAACACTGGGTGACCAGTGCTGTGTCTCTCTTAGGGCTCCTGCACCCACGGGTCCCCCCTCTTCAAGCCTCGCCGGCAGTTCCTTGAAGGCACCACAGTTTTCCTCCACTGGGTTTTGCACACACTGTGCATTTGCCTGAGGTGCTCTCTACATGGCCTGGCCGTCCCCACCCTCTTCATGGGGCTGACATGACTCGATCCCAAGTCTCTCCTGCAAGCCCCACTCAGAAAAGCCACCGTAACCCCCATGTGAATCAGGGCCCTGCTTACAGGCAGTCACCATAGCCTTTGCTTTATCTAATACAGCAGGGAGAGAGATTTATGATGCTCTAGTTTTAGTGTAATTATTTACCCAAGGTCTACTTTCCCAATTTGACTGTACCTAAGCATGAAGGCAGGAAAGGGCTGCTTGCTCATTGCCAGTTGATAGGGCCTGAATTTGCTGAATGATCTCATGATACCTGGTCTCTATTTAGTGTGATACCTGTGTCTCTTTCCTTAGGCCAGTGTCCATGCCTTACACATAACTCACACTTATAATCAATTGGTCATTTACGTCCTCAGCCAATAACTCCGGCCCTCCCCAGCCCACTCCCCAAACCTCATCCCCAGCCATGGAGCTTCTACTGTTGCCTTACCATATTAACACTTGACCTTTTCTGGAACTAGTTAAGTTCAGAAGCAGTGCAAAGAAAGAAGTGATAAAAAGCAGGACTGGCTTAGGGAAGCTAGCCCTGGGAAGCAAACTCCACGTTGAGCTGTTCATCTCTATTATATCCCAACATAACTTCCTCTGCTCAGCCTTCATTTTTTATTTCACTTTCTTTTAGGTCCTAAATAATCTATACTTGTTTAATAAGCATTTTCTTTTAATAATGCAAATGCCTCTGGGCAGATTAAGGGGTATCAGTCATGCACACTTTAGTGTGAATTAGTTTAATCAAAGTATTTCCTACTCTCATCCAGCTGAGGCCAGCTACAACGAGGAAATTAGAGGTGCGGGGGGGGGGGCACGAGCAGCAAGTAATTTTGAAATAGCATGATACAAGGACACTGGGGACCTCTGAGGTACGAAGACAATGAAGAAAGGCTGAGCCTAGAGCCCAGAAAGGCAGAGAAGAGACTGCCCCTCCTTTTCTTCCTGTATTTTAACACTTAACAGGACACATAGGCTTTAGGGTATGGGTCAACCACACTAGGAATTAAAAATGCCTGGTGGGCTAGCCTGGGAAATTAAGCATTATTTTATTACACTTATTACTTTTATTACACTTCTGGGCATTACATTCCAGGTTCCAGATTCAACTTCCCCAAACTTTGGAAACCAATCCATTCTTAGCTGGGGACTATACTTTCTTTGTCTCTTCCAAAGGGGAAAACTCTGAACTATGCCCATTATAAGTGTGCAGTAAACACTGGTTTAGCTGGTGGATCAATAGCGTGTGATCTGATCACTGAATCGAAGAACTGGCCCTGAGAAGAAGCCCGGAAGGACTGAACGAAAATAAAATTTCTTTTTGATCAGCTTCCAAGGACTTCATGTAGATTGTAGGATGGAGTGGTCTTCAAATTATGCATTATTCTTCAACCATTACTGTATGCGAGATTGTGTGGTCCTCAGGAAGAATTTGTGATATGAAATCGTCTTACTACAAGGAAAGATATTTTGATTTTGTACTGAACCCTACCAAAATGAGGCACGTATGAGTATGTAGCAAGAGAAAAGTATTCCATAGAATTAGGTAGTGGACTGTCTTCTGGATAATGTTCTCCTGAAAACACTACAACTGGGGGTTCTCTTCCCTGGTTCTAAAGCACCGAGCACTCATCTTCGACCATGCTGCCAGCCCGAGGTCCCACCTGGGGGAGGCTCACTCCTGCTATCTCTACACTGCAGTTCCTTGTTTTAAGCATTCACTAAATCAGATTAAAGTCTTTATTTATTTTTTCTGTGGCCAAATAAAGACAAATCTGCAAGCCAAGGATAAAGACACTTCAAACTCTGCCTGTGATACCCATTTCACATTAAGTTTTTGACTTCCCTCATTAGGACCAGGAGGAAAACACTGGAGTGGTGGAATGGTGGAATGACATCCACACTACTCACGAGAATGCCAGAGACCAAGCACTGTTCAAACCCTGCCTGCTTTCTTATAGAAGCAAATGTGTGGACACTCGGTCTCATTCCCGCGTGGTAAAGAAATATAATCGTGCTTAGCCAAATAAAAATCTCTCTCATGCGCTTGTTCCCTCCACCCCTCACACTTTAGGAATGTTTAATCCAGCTTATCCAAAAACATTAACCACCCAGATACTGAGGACACTGTTTTGATGAAAAGAAAAAGAATGGAATTCGTTAAAAATAGAGGGGTGATAGGATCTCAGCAACCCCCAGGGTAGCCTCCCTCCTGCCCAGAGGCCACGTCCTTTCCACACCACTTCCTATCACCAAACCTTGTGGCATTCTGATTTCCATCAGGTAAAAAAAATTCTATATGCTCCCATGATATTATTAGAATTAGTGCATTAAATGACAAGGCTCTGGTATTGTTAAAAGCATGAGTTTTAGAATCCCTAAGACCTAGTTTGCGTTCTGGTTAGGAGAACATGAAAAGTCACTTCACCCATCTCAAAGCTGTGCTTCAGTATAAAATGGTGGGAGATGCTAACAGCCACCACTGGTTGCTGTAAATATTAAATGGAAATGGAGGATGCCAGGGTGGCTCAAGTCAGTTAATCGTCAGCCTTCGGCTCAGGGCATGATCTTGGGGTCCTGGGATCAAGCTCCCTGCTCAGCAGGGAGTCTGTTTTTCCCTCTGCCCCTCCCCCAGCTCATGCACACACACTCTCTCTCTCTAATAAATAAAATCTTAAAAAAAAAAAAGAAGAAACAAAACAAAGTACCAACAGCATTTGGTCTAAAGTAGGTGATAAAAATATTTAGCTAGTAGTATGATGATAACATCCTAAGGGTAACCTCACAAGGAATCTAGTGTCTTAACTCTCAAGGTCAGCAAGACCTAGAAGTGTGCTATCCTCCCACAGGCGATAAAGGATGGAGCTCCCAGAAGCCTTGTTTTAAGCTAAGCTGTCAGCAAGGAGCTGCACTCATTCTCGGGGGACACAAGAAGCACAAAATTCTCCTTAGAGTTTTGCCTCCTGAGAAAGGCTTGAAGAAGTCTTCCCTCTCTTGACTATAGAGAAGATAGAATTTGGAAGGGAAATAAGATGGGCTTCCCCAATCCCCAAGGATGTTGAAGTTGGTAGAGTACACATAATATTTTCCCAATTTCTCAAATGCCTGGGTAATGTCCCCTCAGCATTATAAATATAGAAAGCGTTCACAAGCTGTTTTTAGGAATGATGAAAATGAACTGTATCTAGAATTAGACCTCAAACTAAAATAATTTCTAATTAGTCTTAGCTAGAGCAAATATGAGAGCACTTAATTTGCAGTGCAACAGTCCCTCCTTATCCATGGGGGATATGTTCCAAGACCCCAGGGGGTGTCTAAATCAGCAGATAGTACCCAACCTTATACATACTATTTCTTCCTATACATACATAAAGTTTAGTTTATAAATTAGGCACAGTAAGAGATTACAGGCATACCTCGGAGCTATTGTGCGTTGGTTCCCTACCATCACAATAAAGCAAATATTACAATAAAGAAACTGAAATGAATTTCTGGTTTCCTGGTGCACATAAAAGTTACATTTGTACTCTACTTGTAGTCTATTAAGTGTGCAATAGCATTATGTCTAAAAAAAACCCCAATGTGCACATCTTAATTTTAAAATACCTTATTGCTAAAAATGCTAACCATCAACTGAGCTTTCAGCAAGTTGTAATCACTGATTACAGATCACCATGACAATAATAATGAAAAGTTTGAAATAGTATGAGAATTACCAAAATGTGACAGAGAACCACGAAGTGAACAAATGCTGTTTGAAAAATGGCGCCAATAGACTTGCTTGATGCAAGACCTTCAATTGGTAAAAAATGCAATACCTGCAAAGTGCAATAAAAAGACGTGTGCCAGGGCACCCGGGTGGCTCAGTCGGTTAAGCGGCTGCCTTCAGCTCAGATCGTGATCCCAGGGTCCTGGATCTCTCTCTCTCTGTGTCTCTCTGTCTCTCATGAATAAATGAATAAAATCTTAAAAAAAAAAAAGTATGCCAGTACCGGCAATAACTAATAAAATAGAAAATTATAACAATATGTTTTAATAAAAGTTAAGTGACTGTGGTCTCTCTCAAAATATCTTATTGTGCTGTAATAGATCTTCTTGTGATGATGTAAGATGACAGAACGCCTATGTGATGAGATGAGGTGAGGTGAATGACGTGGGTGCTGTGATGTAGCATCAGGCTTCTACTGACCTTCTGAAGATACATCAGAAAGAGGATCCTCTGCTTCTGGACTGTGGTGGAGTGCCGGTAACCAAAACCACAGACAGCGAATATGCGGATAAGAGAACCACTATAATTTCATGACATATCTACCATCTAAAAAGGTAAATTGCTGAACCTCTCCAGAATTTCTCCCACAAAGGCATGTAGATATACCACTTTCCTGTTGGATGCTGTAGGGTTCTTAAAGAAAGACATTATCCTCCACCCTACTAAAACCCACACAGAAATCTAACAGATGTTATGTAATTCATAGCAATCCAGTAATTCTAATTACAAACTAAATTTTCCTGAGCTTGTTGCACAAATTTATTATGTAATAGTTGATGCATATAGTGAATATATGTAACAAATAGTTGCATTATGAAGCACGATAATAAAACCAAAACTTGCAAACTCACCCCCAACTTAACTAGAAAAGTACCAGCATTATTGTAGCTACCTGTGTGGTCCTTTCTGATCTCAGCCCTGTGCCTCACTTTCAGAAGTAATCACTCTCCTGAATTTTGAATTTATCATTCCCTTGCTCTTCAAATAATGATTTTCCAAATATGGACCTTTAAATGTATATTAATCAGTTGGCTAAATAATACGAAAACTCTGAGACCTTATCTCCAACTGCATCTACAGTTTGCACCATAGAATGTAGGAGGAGCTAAACTATAAGATGGCTTGGCTGTTGCCCTTCTTCCTTAATAGGCATTCTGTGCCCGGCTCCTCATCTCCCAAGAGAATCAGCCAAAGTTCTAAGGCTACTCTTGGGTTCTGCCCATAGCAGTCACTAATTTCCCTTCATTCTCATTCAACGTAGGTGTCCATCTATATAGATGTTGTCTGCAAAAAGAGGTAGAACTTTCTGCCCACCGAATATGAGTCTTTGGACGAGCTGTTACTACAGAACAGACTTGAGGCTGACTGCCATATTGGTGAGGAAGTGCTCTTGCCTGGAGGAGGGTTGGCAACGACGCAGACACTGTCTGGGCAGCTCTCCGTACTATTACTACAACCACCTCCTCGGTGCCTCTTCAGAAACGAGTGACAAAGCGGATGACCATTATTGCATGGTTGACCATCTAATTTGGACAACATATTTGCTACTAAGTTCCATGGACTTTCTTCAAATCCTGTCAGGGATCAGGATTTCCTCATCCTTCTTCCAGAAAGCCATGTCACTGTCAGCATCCCATCCTTGTTGATAAAACTGTTAAGAACTGTGAAGAATCTGGGAATTCAGCCTCTCTGCAAGCGATGAAGGTAGCCTGCCATGGATTCACGGACACTGGCAGAAGACCCAGGATTACTGGCTCACAGACAAAAGAACTCCGTTGCTCACTGCACAGCAGGCAGCATGAGGGTCAGCACATTCGCATTGGTTCCCTTTACGCCCCAAATCCTATGGGATGATGCAAATGAGCCCAGATGGATGGCGACACATGCAGAGGGTTGCGTTACAGAAGGGGAAGCCTGAGTTTAGGGAGCCTGAGTCTTTTAAAATGGTTGGTAAGCGTGCCTGCCTTTTGTTCTGGAAGGGAACCCTAACTCTATCTTCTAAGCCTGCTCACCATCCAAACATCCTTGAAAAGACATTCTGGAACAAAGGGAAGTCAATGCCTCACTCACAAGATGTTTAGAAATAAGAGAGGTGCACTGAGAAAAGTCTCTCACTTTCTGTTATACTTTAAAATTGTTTAACAGTTTTATTGTCTGACTGTTTTAAATTGTATCTTGAACCCAGAAATGACCGTCCTGTTTACAGAGCCTGTTGGAGGAATGTATGTCTGTGTGCAGCAAAGCGTTCCCCAAAAGGTGTGTTTTTGCTAGGATTGACAAATAGGAGGTTTATAGGTTCAGGCATTCAGAAGTTTTGTGGGAATCTTTCTGACTCAGTTTTTTCCTCTGTTGGGCAAGAATAATAATTTTGTTCTATATTATTAACTTGGAATTTAATCAAGAATTCTAAAAGACAGAAAGATCTGTTATGAGATGGAACCATAAAAATACTGAAAATTCTAGCCAGTGGCTATGTGGCCAGCAAGCGTCCTTGATTATGATGGAAGCTTGTCGTTACAGTGAAGCCCCTACCTCACATTATCTTACAATTTGCACCTTTTCCTCCCAAATCTGCCAGTTTTCCCATGTTACTAATGTACTGACCTCTTCTTTACATTACCCTGTAATTTATACCTTTTCTTTAAGTCCATCACATTCCTTGCATTACTAACGGACTGACCTCCCCTTTATATTATCCTGCAATTTACACCTCTTCCCCCTGACTCCATCAGATTTCCTGCATCACTCCTAATGGACTGACATCTCCCAATTTGTACTGCCTTTCTTGCCATTTGTGCTCCTATTTTCAGAAAAGCTGGGGCAGGGGAGGGGGGGAAGCTGCATTGTTCCTGTGTGTCTTACAGGCGAAAGAACAGAGACTGATGAGAGGTAGCGCTCTGAACATCCCCACAACCCTGTGGACAGGGCTCGCAGCTCAGGAAGCGTCAGGAAGTGATTAAGTTGGATGAGGGTCCTGAGCTGATGGCTAAGTAAATGATGAAAAGGAAGATGAAAGTTTCCTAATCTGTCCTTTAGGAAAGTTCCAGGGGCTCCACAGAATGAGAAAAGTCTATAACAACTAGCTTAATTTACATTTAACATATTCTTTTTTTCTTATTACATTCATACGAAAGAGACACCTTTTCATATATTAACAATTTCCCTTGGTTGGTACTATTGCCATTTGCCACATCTCCTCCTGGTTACTCTATGGTAAGACTTCCTCCAGAATGTGCTACCTACGTGGAGTCTCAAATGAGTTAGAGAGGGCCAGACACAGGCAGGGAAGGTGAAGAATATTCCAGATACAGAATGCTGCATGTGCAAAGGCACAAAGGTGCAGGTCCAGAACCTTAGGGAATTTTAATATTTCAGAGTGGCTAAAGTATGAATAGGACGGTGGCTGAGGCAGATCATGGAAGAATGCCCTTCAAAGGAATCTAGACGTTACACTGTATGTAATTGGGAGCCATTAAAGAGTTTGAAGCATTGAGAGTAATGTGCTTATCTCTGAAATCAGATTAATCTCTCAGATGGTGGTATGGAGGATACATTAGAAGGGAGATAATACTGGAAACAGGGAAACTAATTAAGAGACCACACATTAGCCAGGAAGGAGCTGAATTGTGTCCTCTAAAATTCATGTTGAATTCCTAAATGTTAGTACCTCAGAATGTGACTCTGTGTGGAGATAGGGTCTTTAAAGAGTTAATCAGCGGGCGCCTGGGTGGCTCAGATGGTTAAGCATCTGTCTTCGGCTCAGGTCATGATCCCAGGATCCTGGGATCGAGTCCTGCATCGGGCTCCCTGCTCTGCGGGGAGCCTGCTTCTCCCTCTGCTTCTCCCTCTGCCTCTCTCTCTCTCTCTCTCTCTCTCTGACTCTCATGGATTAAAAAAAAAAAAATTAAAAAAATAAAGATTAAAGAGTTAATCAGCTTAAAATGATGTCATTAGGATGGGCCCTAATCTGCTAGGACTGGTTTCCTAAGAAGAGGGAAATAGGACGCAGACACACAGAAAGAAGACCAGCTATTTGTAAGCCAAGCACACGGACCTCGGGAAAAAACCAACCCTGCTGACGACTTGATCTCAGACTTCCAACCTCCAGAACTGTACGAAATTTCTGTTGTTGCAGCCACCCATGCATTCGCTATAGCCAATGAACACAGCACGGATCAAGGATGGTGAGGAGGAAGAAATCCTGAGACGGATGTGGGTGGAAGGATAGACCGAATCTGGTGACCAGTTGGTTATAAGTGGTCAAGGAAAGAAACTGATTTAAAGGACTCTGGTGTGGGTAACTGGGTAGATGGTGATATCCTGAACCAAGAAAAGTAATACAAGAAAAGATCAGCAGGTCCGAGAGACAATATAAAGCATTTAGAACATGTGGGGTTTGAGGAGTAGACGGAGACACCCAGAGGGAGATGTTTAGCAGGACACGTTATGGGTCTGGAATTCTGAAAACAGGACTGAGATAAAGACATGGGACTGGGAGTCTTCCACATGGAAGGGGAGGCTCTGAATGAAATCTCCCAGAAGAATGATATTGGTAAAGGGGAGAAGACTGGAAGAACCATGCAGGCAGAGGGCCAACCACTGAAGGATGCAGAAAGGAACGATTGTTACAGGTAGGCCCAGGCCCAGGAATGAGTGCTGTCCCAGACACCCGTGGAGAAACGTGTTCCAAGGAGGGGGTGGTCGCCAGGGCTAAATGCTGAAAAAAGGTCAGAGACTAGAGAGTGTCCAGTGAATTTGACAATTAGGAGATTACTGGTGAACTCAGCAAAATCATTCAGTAGAGCTGTCGGAGGTGAAAGCCATGCAGTACTGAGTTGAGAAACGAGGCAAGCACAGATCACTCTTGCAGGAAGCGTGGCTGAGTTGGAGCTAGAGGCGATGCAGGGTCCAGAGCGGCTTCTATTATTATTCCCAGTAGCAGTGGTGCGGGGGCTGGAGGAAGGGAGGGTACACAGAACTACTGCATAGGGGCTGCAGGGGCCATCTCCTGAGGTCAGAGGGTACTGGGCCTCTCTGACGGGTTCTCTCTCCAAGACTTCAAACATCATCCTTACGAGGGGTTGTCCCTGCTCCTGTTTGGGATGGCTGATGTGAATTACAGCAACTTCCTGTTCAAAGTGTGCTTGTGGGTGCAGGTAGCCCACTTGTGGATAATTCCTCATGGGCTTCTCTGCAATATGAGGGAGATCACACCCATTTGATGTTAAGAAGGGGTACACTGGGCCAGGGGAAAAAAAAGAGGGGTGAAGGAGTAAATCACGAAAGAGGTGAGGAGGAACTTTATCCCCTAGTGGTGCTGCCTGCCACGGCTAAAATTAGGTGAATTCAAGTCGCTTTCTATGCATTTACTCTCCCACCAGACAAATCCAATGCCTGCAGTGATAAGCCAGTGTTGTAACCTAGAGCACCCATGCAACACCAGGCACTTCGAGCCCAACCAATACTGAACAGAAGCTCTACCACAGCTGTGTAGAGATCATGGCCCTGGGTCTTCAGGCCCTGATGCCCAGGTTCTGCTCACAAGGCAAGAAAAGAGCCCGGTGAGCATTCCAGAGCATGTCTATATTCTCTCAGGAGGCTAGGATAGGGAGGGAAGGATGTGCAACTGAGAGGGTCAGAGGCCCAAACCTCCAGGTAGCTGGCCAAAACTATTTTTGAGGGAAGTCAGAGTTAACATCCAGAGAAATAGGGTAATGAAGCCAAGAAGAGGGTTTTAAAAGGCAGAATAAAGTAAAGTGGTTGGAGATAGTATTAAATACATAAAATCTGAAAAAAAATCAGAACGGGGTGGCTATGAAATGTTTGTTTGGGTTTAGGTCACATATTATCTTATTTCATTGATTCTCAAGGACATTTTTTCCACAATTTAAAAATCTCTAAAACTGTAATGCATTTTACAATCATTGGTATCTTAGCATTGTGTCATAGTTTAATGGGCAGAATTTTTTCTTTCATTAGTGGTACATATTATGATAGTGCCTGAGAATCAATGTGTTTCAGACTTAATGATACAGTATTTTACTCTGTGAAAGGGTAGAGCAGTTGTTTTGATCTGCTGCTTTAATTAAAAGTACTCAGCTTTAGCAATGGGTAAATTTTGAGTACTATCTCAAAAACAGAGTGTCTCAAAAGGCACCCCTTCATATATTAAGACACAGAGTAACTATTTTGAGAGCCAACTGTGCACTTTAATTTACTACTCTCCAAACAGTGAGCAGTAAGGACTCTAATTGGCAGAAAGTGCTGTTATGCTATATCATGAGTGATGACATTCAGGTCCTGAAACTCAATAGTAAAAAGAGTCTGATTATTACCATTTTTTTGTTCAATCGTTTGTATGCCTGTAATTAACTCTGTGCCTTCTCTCCAACACTGTGGAATGCTGATCACTTACTTCATGGGTAGGGAAGAAAAAGACTGGAGACTCTGCTCTTTCAGAAGTCAGAAGACAAATTCTAGCTTGCAGTTGGGACATACTAAAAGATGGTTCTGAAAAATACTTTGAGACAACATCTTTCACCAGGTGAACCCTGTGCTAACAGTGGTATTTGGGGTTTGTATTGCTTTCAGTGTTTACAAGGTCAAATCTAAATTCATATATTGGGAATGCGTTCTATTTTCACTGCTGAGTATGGGATGAATCGATTTATTTGCTTATTTTTAAATGCGTCTACTGGCCTTTAGAAGCTATTATTTTATTTACATAAAGCTACTTTTGAACTTTACAAACATGTTGGATGCTACCCGCTGCCCAAATATTTTAAATAAGGTATTAGATATGTACAAAGCAACAATCCATATCTGAAATAAGAAAATGACAGGTGAAAATCATTGCCAAATGCCTTCCTACATAGTATTTTTAAAATAATCATTTTCACAGATCAGCTTTTGTTGTACTAAATTAAAATACACTTTCTTAAAATATTAAACCATATGAATATCTAAATCTATTTATTTTTAGTGTTTTGAAAGAGTATGAAGTATATTTTTGGTGGCAATTAATATGTCTACTTTGGGCAGTTATTATCATCCTGGGTCTTAATTATTTTTTTAATTGACCTAAGAGACAATTAACAAATGCATCTTTATCTTAACCTTCTTCGAAGTCTAAATTCACTTTTCATCTTGGCTTTTCTCATTTTCACCTTGTATTTGATCACTTTACAAGGCATATGCCTCTTTCTTCCTTCAATTGCTTTTTGTAGTTCCTTTTGCATTCTTTTTTAAAATTGCATGTTGCTAAGCAATGTGCACAATGGTACGACATACATTCATTACCTTTGAACATGGCCCACCTGGTATTATTTCCCTCTACTCCTTTACCTCATTGGAATTGACCTCAACTGTACTTTCTGCTTTCTTCTGACCTTTCTTTTTGCCAACACACCCATCTTCCGGTCCTTTGACAGTGACTCAGTAGCTATTGTATTCAATATTTATCCCCATTTTTTCTATGCCCCATTGTTTTTGTTAAGCTCTGGTGGGCAGACTCATTTCACATGACTATTTTTCTTTTTAGTCTATTCTCTTTGTCTTACTTCTTTCATTTGTATTTAAAGACATTAGAAAGACACCTCTTCTTTGATGAAATTGAGGTCATTTCTTATTATTTTCCTTTTATCACTTTTGTTGTTCCAGATATTGGTTCATCTCAGGACCACAGCTCTCTTCCCAATATCACCTATTTACTTTAGTGATTATATCAACTACGGTATAATCCTATAAAACCACATCACTTACTCAAAGTAAATTTGTTCTATTTTTCAATGACCTAGAATGTATTTAATTTACTTAGCTATGGTAAGCTGCCAAAAAAAAAAAGGAAAAGAAAAAGCTCCTCCACACACAAACCAAGCAACTAAACAAAAAAAACCAAACACCTCAATTACTTATAAACATGTATCATAATTTTCTTTTATATACATGTCTGAATAGTTTTGAAGAACACAAAGAACACACTTTGTCTTCACCAAACAAGCTAATTTGTACTATTGGGCTCATATGGACTCTTGTTCCTATTATTATTGTTGGAGACAATGATTTCCAAGCAGGTGTGGATGGGTTTATGATTCAGGATCCCCTGATATTCAGCTTGACTCAATCTGGCCATAACTTTATAAGGTCTTGGTATTCTAATTCTAAAGAGAGCCATGTGATGCTTCTTCCCCTATTACAACACAGGGAAGTCACAGAATTACAGAACTTCAAACAAAATTCAATATGAATAAACTCTCTGGAACAAACCTATTCTATCAGAAATGTAAGACATGTGTATAGGTGGTGTCCATGTTACTACCAGGATATTCTGTTCCACATCTGGCCTATTAATAATTTTTTTGATTTCTGTTTATTCTAAATTTTACAAGTATACCTTTCTTAATACTTATTGCAGGACTCCTTTCTCTTGAATACTGGATTGCACAGTCAAGTGAAAGGACTTAGATTAATTGACCTCATAATCAAAGGTTCTTACCATATTTCAAACTGATCCTAAACTGAGATTTGCTTCCATATTTCTTTTCTTTTGAAGGTGGTTTAGGATAAGTTGAAAAATGATAATAAAAAGTAAACAGCAAAATGGAAAAAAATGTTAACTACTTAAAGAAAATGAATGATAAAAACATGCTGACTATGTCTATTATAAACTCTATGGCTTACTGAGGGGCAGTCAGTGTCCTTAATATGAGAACAGGCTTTGGGGTTAGTTGGCTTGGTTATCTCGGCTATTTCACTAAAACGAAAACTAGTATCACTTATGAGGCAGTAGAACGTAGCAGTTAAGAATGTCAGTGTGGAAATTTATGCAGTGAGTTAAGAACAGTCAAGACAATTCTGAAAAAATTACAAAGCCACAAGACTTATACCACTGGATTATCAAGACTTATTAAAAAGCCATATAATTAGAAGTGTGGTATTGGCACAAGGATAAACAAAGACATCAATGTGAAATAACAGCAAGTCCAGGGAAGGGTTGATGTTATAGTCTCTCAAATCCAAAGGCAGTCGAGAGGCAGAAACCCTTCTTTCTTGGAGGACCTTGGGGTTTTTTTCTTGTGTCCTTCAACTGATTAGAGAAGGCCCACCCACATTATGAAGGGTAATCTGCTTTACTCAAAGTCTACTGATTTAAATGTTAATCACATCTTAAAAATATCTTTGCAGCAACATCTGGACTGCTGTTTAATCAGAAACTGGGTACCATGGCCTAGTCCAGTTCAAACATAAAACTAATCATCACACTTGGCATTAGGCAAAGATTTCTAAGATAAGACCAAAAAAAAAAAAATCATGAGTTATTTAAAAATTAATAACTTGGGCTTCGAAATAAAAGACTTTTGTCTTTTAAAAAATGTTAAGAAAATGAAAACAAAAGTTATAGACTGAACCTGTATCTAGCATATATAAAAATCTCTTACAAACCCAGTACTTAAAAAACAATTTTTTTAAATATGGGCAAAAGATTTGAACACATTCTTCATTACAAGATATGGATGGCAAACAAGGACAAGAAAAATTGCTTAAGTGATGTGTAAATTAAGCGTACAAGGCGATACCACTATACACCTATTAGAAATGGCTAAAAACAAAAACAACAAATTAACAATACCAAGTGCCAGCAAGAATGAGCAGCAACCGGCAGTCTTACACCTTGCCAGTGAAAATACAAAGTAGTTTGCCAATTTCTTATAAAATTAAAACATAAACCTACCATGTGACTCAGAAATTGCATTTATTAACCCAAAAGAAATGAAGACAAATATCCAAACAAAAACTGGAACACAAATGTTTACAGCAGTATTATTCATAATTGCCCCAACTGGAAACAACCCAATGTCCATCAATAAATAAATAAATGAATAAATAAACTATAGTAGAATTCATGAAATAACATGTGACTTGGCAATGATCAGGGACTAACCATTGACACATGCAACAACATGGATGAATTTCAAATGCATATGTCAAGTGAGAGAAACCAATACAAAACATTACATATTGTGTGATTCCATTTATATGACAGTCTGGAAAAGGCAGTAACATAGGGATAGAAATAAGATCAGTGGTTTCAGAGATCAGGAGTAGAGGTAGGGAACTGAAAGGAATAGAAATACTTTGTGTGTTGATTTGGTGCTGGTTACAGAGCTATATACTCTGTCTAAACCCATATGACTATACACCTATTAATGGAGAATTCTATGATACATGAATTATACCTTAATAAATCTGATTTTTAAAAATTAGAAGTGAAAGAAAACCAAGATGATGAAAAAAATATTATAATTAGGATAAAATTTACTGGGAGAAAAGAAATAGAAATATGATTTCAAAAAGAATCTAAATCTTTAAATTGTTAAAGAAGAATTTGTTCACATCATTTTAAATGCTTACTCACACATTTTTGAAAGGAAAATAAGTATTAAATCACAATGATATTTAGATTCCACCGGATACATTTAAGAGCAAAAGAATAGTTTTATTTTTAATGTCAATATTTACAACACACTGGAAATCATGTGCTTTGCAACCATTTGAAAAGGATTAGCTGATCAGTCTAAAAATGCTCAAGGAAGTACATTGTTTTTAAGAATCCTTTTAGAGAAATACAAAGGCCACTGCCCTAGAACACAGCTTCCCAAAATTCTGACAGAGATGGTTTATAGGTGTGGCAAGATATTGAGCCCCAAAGCCTCTTGGGCAGACAGACAGTCAAAAGCAATTTGTCTGTTTACGTAGATGTGCTTTATAAATACTTATTGTCTATGAGCGCAATAAGGGGAAGAAGACTGTAAAGCACTGCCCTTGAGAAATTCTTGCACATGTATACACATGGAAAGGTACAAGAAAGCTTACTGCAGTATTAGTTGAAATAGTGAATCACTAAAGACAACGTTAATGTCCACCCACAGGCAAGTGGATAAATAAAATGTAGAATTATCTTTCAATGAGATTTTATACAGCAATGAAAACAAATGAACTACAAGAACTACATGTATTATTGATGAATCTCAAAAACTTAATGTAGAATGAAAGAATCAAGATCTTGGCTGTGAACGATACAATACAGTGTATATAACACTGGAAAACATGCAAAACAAGATAACACACTGTTTATGGATAAATATCTATGCAGTTGTAGTAAACATGCACAAGACTGATAAATACCAAAATATAGATTATCACAGTTCTCTCTAGAGAGAGAGAGGGTAAGGAATTAGGAAAGAATGCATAGGGGTTTTCAACTTTACATGTACATTTTATTTCTTTAAAAATCTTAAGTAAATATGGCAAATGTTAAGACTACATAAAGCTAGGTAGCTAAAGCACAAGAGTTACATTAAATTACTCTCTATACCTTTCTGTGTTTAAAATATTTCCAATGAACACACAAAAAGTGAAAAAGTATGCATTTAGTATCTTGAAATTTGGCAGGAGTCCCGGTTAAGTGTAGATTTGATGATTTATGCAAATACACAATCCTCAGAGCCCAAAGCATCAGAAATCTTAACCAAACCTAGAGATTAAATATAAACATTATTAACTTTTTAGTTAGCTACTTATTGGAACCTAAACCCAAGGTCAGTCTGGATACCCTCTTCCAAGTTCTAAAGAAAATCTAATATGTTTGAATAATAAAGATCCCATGTCGTATCTAACATAAATAAGTTATTTTTCTGTAGTCTTTAATAAATTAATTCATTGATTCACTCAACAAGAACTAAATGACCACGTGCTTTGTGCTAACCTGAACATTCAGAGGTAATCAAAATAGAACAGATAACGTCACTGCTCTCAGGGAGCTATGATAGTCAAGTGTGAGAAACAAACAATATGCAAACAAAGACAAAAGATAGTCTCAGAGATTGGTAAGTGCTGTGAATGATACAAAACCAGTAGTAGAGATTTATTCCGGGAGGGGGTGTCGGGAGGAAGGTGAAGTCACTTTGGATAGGGAAGGCCTTTCTGTTGATGCAATGTTTAAACAGGGAACCACAAATGCAAAGACCCGGAATAGAAGGTAGCAAATGTCTCAGAAAACTAGATGCCCAAGACCACATAAGCATAACAAAAGAGACACAAGCTTTCTAAGCCTATAGAAGTACAAGGACATTTATCATCATGCAGCTGAAAGTTTTATAATTCTTTTAGAAAAGTTAAACCTATAAATAACTTGTTTTCTATCCATGAATATTTAAATAAATATCATACCTCAGTCATATATCAAGACTTCTTATATGGTGTTTATGTAAAAACAGCTATTATGGTATTATACTGAAATAAAATAATACTGAAAATAAATAATAGGAAATCCTTACGGTAGTCACTAAATGACACTGGTAAAAATCAACCTTTTTCTAACATATGTACTAACCATTTAGAAAAGACAACAGGCTGTAAATATATTCTTGGGAACAGGTGTTACGGAATAAAGCAAGCAGGCCTAGGCAGGGATCAAAAAAGCAGGTGACTCTGAATAGTGAAGTAATATTACAGTAGGATGTTAAACATCTGTATCATATTTCAGCACATGTGTTAACACTCAGACTTTTCTTGAAGCTATAATGTATTTTCATGGGAATGGATATAGTAAATAGTGCATCTCTTCATTTCAATCAGAAAAGAAATAATCTAAAATACACTTACAGAGAGGCAAGCTCCATCAGTCATGCCAGTTATCAGCTATATCCCAGATGGCCACCTGGGGCATTTAAAGACCATTCCCTAAGTCATTGTCCAATCTACTGAGTAGACAATACAGCTATAGCACGATGATGAGAATTACAAGGAAGGAAATCAAATGCTGAAAATGCTGCCCTGTCTTTGTTCATAAACCACGGTGCAGTGATACCTTCTCTGTTTGCAGAGCTGATTGCTACAGCTCAGAAAATACCAAAAGGAGGTCTAAAAAAAAAGAGTGGAACTAAATTAGTGGTCAAGGACCAAACAAGCAGTCTGTAGGGATGTGGGGGAAAAAAAACGATTCAGATCCTCTAATCCGGAAACACAAAGGCTGAGAAAAGCTTATGAGATCAGGGAAGTTTTGCATATGATAATTAGAATGATTTTCCAAACCTGAAAATTAAAAGCCATGAAACACTGAAGATTAAAAGAGGTTAGATGAAGACAATTTCTTTTAATCACAATTTTATGAAACATCTTAACCATGAGGTGAGACAAAATGAAAATTAAACACACACACACACACACACACACACACACACACACAATAGGGGCACCTGGGTGGCTCAATTGGTTAAACGTCTTCCTTAGGCTCAGGTCATGAGCCCTGGGGTCCTGGGATGGAGCCCCTAATTGAATTGGGCTCCCTGCTCAGCGGGGAGCCTGCTTTTTGGTCTCCCTCCCTCCTGTTCCCCCTGCTTGTGCTCTCTGTCAAATAAATAAATAAAAATCTTTTAAAAAAATACAATAAAGCATTTGATAAATCACAGAATCTGAAACCCGAGCTTGAATCCTGATTTACTACTTATTGACTGCAACTTTGGACAAGTTTCTTAACCTTTCTGTGTCTCAGTTCCTTATCCAGGAAATGGTTATGAGGATGAAATGAGCAAAGAACAGTGCCTGCCACATAGTAAGTGCTTTAAAAGCTTTAGCCATAACTGCATGCACAGAAAAGAGTTAACACAGCAGAGCTGACTGCTATCCTGCTTATGAGGATGGCCCTTGGTTGGCATCTGGAAACTTAGATTTTCAGAAGTTTCTCTCCGACATTAACTCATATGAGTGGATTGCTGGGCCTACAACTTTTTGTGCAACAATATGGTTTATGTTGAACACCTGCTGTCCTTCTGGGAGTCTGGAATTTCGGTACAAGCCAGGTAGAGACTATCTACATAATCATCCCACAATAAAAATCCTGGGTGCTGAGCCTTGAATGAGTTTCCCAGGTTGCCACCCCTTGCTGTTGGAAGAATTAGCATGTCCTGTGTGACTTCACTGAGAGGGGACCCTCAGAAGCTTGCACCTGGTTTCCCCTGGACTATACCCCATGTGCCTTTCCCTTTGCTAATTTTGCTTCATATCCTTTCTCTGTAACAAACTGTAGCCCTAACTAAGTAAATTACATGCAGACTCCAAACCTGGTGGTGGCCTTCCTTGGAGATCTATCAACACTCAAACAGAGTTAAATTATTATATAGCAGATACAAGTATAGTAAAAATGCATTTTAATAAATCTTGAAGTCAAGTTCAAGAAAAGTGATTTTTAGATATAATACCTTGATGAAAACAGAAAACACAGTATTGTTTCTTCTCATAAATAATAGATGAAATAAAAAAGTTGAGATTCAGTGGCATGTTCATTAAATTTTACCACTATTTCCTGACAATTTGACATCACATGAAAATAAATATTTAGCTTACACCTTCTAAATGATATTCAAGAGAAGAACAATAGTGGTCAGAAATACTTAGGCATATCCTTCAGACAGCAACAGAAGACAGAGCACAAGTGAAATGCCAGAATCCCCAAACTAGAAACATATCCCTAATTTCATATATCTTCTACATCTCTTACAAATAAGCTTAGTCTTTTCCAACACTTAGTAAATCCAATGCTCTGCCCAATAAATCAATATCTGGAAACAAGAATTGAGAAAGAAAAGTTTGAGAGAAAAAGTACTTAAATAATTTATGTGACTTTCTGTTTTTGGATAGTCAGATCAATTCCCCCACTGAAAAAAAAACAAAAATGCTGCTTAAGAACTAAAACAAAACTACCCTAAAAGCACTGAGTTAGCCCCACATTGGGCTCCCTGCTCGGCGGGAAGCCTGCTTCTCCCTCTCCCACTCCCCCTGCTGTGCTCCTGCTCTCGCTATCTCGCTGTCAAATAAATAAATAAAATCTTTAAAAAAAAAAAAAGCACTGAGTTAAAAAGATGGTGGGGCCAGGCCATATTCTTGGGATAGCTCAAACTCAAAGTGGTTAGTGGAAATGCAGCATCCCCAAATCACTTTTATCCTGAGGGTGAGGGACCATATCTGCACTTCAGCTTTGGTTTGGTGGCTTCATAGGAGAAGAGATCAGAAGTAAAGACCCAGGGTTTACCCACCATGGATTATCTCAGAGGGTAACTTCCCCATATTAGGCTGATACCCAAAGAGCTACATGAAATTTGCCCTGAACACAGTAGCAAGAGAAAAGTGAAAGGAAAAATGATAACCCTGAGAGGTTATGGATGCTGACTGACCCTCAACTAGACTGGCACCTTGGATCTAAGCATACCTTGAGTGGGTACAGAAATTTCAACTTGAGAACTTGTTTTAACATGGTCCTATACTGTGTATGCACACACACCTTATAAGTAAAATATTAGCAAAGTGAATGCAACTGTATATAAAAAAGATAACAGCATGACCAAATAGGGTTTACACTAAAATACATATATGTCATTCACCACATTAAAAATAAAAACCAATTATCTTTATCTCAACAGATACAGAAAAAGCATGTAATACAATTTAATGCCCATTCTTGATAAAAACTCGATGTAGTAGACTAGGTGGGAACTTCTTTAATCTGACACAAGATCTAATTATAAAACCCTATAGCTATGATAAAATTAAGTGATAAGATGCTGAAGTCTTTCCCCCTGAGTTTGGGAATAAGACATTGTTACCACTTGAAGTACCCGTCTCAGTGCATAACTCAATGAAAAGAAATTAAAGACATAAGAATTGGAAAGGAAGAAAGGAAATAGTTACTATCTTCCACTGATAGTATTATCTTCATAAAAATATCCATAAAAATCTACAAATTTAGCAAGGTTGCTAGATATTAGATCAATACACAAAAATGAATAACATTTCTATTTAAGTGTAATTTAAAATTTAAAAACCATTTTTTAAAAGATTTTATTTATTTATTTATTTAACAGAGATAGAGAGCTCAAGTAGGCAGAGCGGCAGGCAGAGGGAGAGGGAGAAGCAGGCTCTATGCTGAGCAGGGAGCCTGATGCGGGACTTGATCCCAAGATCCTGGGATTATGACCTGAGCTGAAGGCAGACACTTAATGAACTGAGCCACCCAGGCATCCCAAAAACCATTTTCAAAAGCTACCATTTTAATAGCAACAAAAACTATAAAATACTGTATTGTATACTTCAAAACTGCTAAGAGACTAGACTCTAATTGTTCTCACCACAAAATGGAAATGACCATTACATGACATGATATAGGTGTAAGCTAGTGCTACTGCGGTAACCATATTGCAATACACAAACGTATCAAATCAACACACCGTATAACTTAAATTTACACAGTGTTCTATTTCAATTATATCTCAATAAAAATACGGAGGAATAAATTCAACATGAGAAAAAAAATCAATCTGCAATATAGAATAGTGATTAAAAACACAAATTCTCTATCTAGGCACCTTGGCTTAGATCCTGCCTCTGACATTTACTAGCTGTGTGATCATAGGTGAGTCAATTAACCATTATGTGCCTCAGTTTCCTGTGTAAAGTATCTCCTATTATAAGAATCTACCTCATAAGCTTGTTGTGAATACTGAATACAAAATAATAGAATAAGTCCTTGTATATAGGAAACCATATAAAAGTGAAAACCATTATGATTATAATGGTGATTGCGGTGGTATGACAGTGCAGAGAATGACAGCAATTTTCTGAAAGGCCTTTTAAAAAATTTTTTTTTAAGAGAGGGAGAAGTGGGGGCAGGGCAGGAGGAGAGGAAGAGAGAGGATCCTAAGCAGGCTCCACACCCAGCATGGAGCCCAACATGGGGCTCGATCTCACAACCTAGAGATCATGACCTAAGCTAAAATCAAGAGTCAGCCACTTACCTGACTCAGCTACCCAGGCGCCCCAAGAATTTTCTGAAAGGCTCTAAAAATACTTAATTAAATGGAAAATATACCATATTCGTGGATAGGAAAACAGAATCATTAAGAGATTAATTCTCCAGAAATTGATTTGTAGACTCAAGAAATGTTAATTAAAATGTGAACAGGGTTTTTGGCTCTTAACAAGCCAGTTCTAGAATTTATATGGAAAAGCAGAGAACTGGATATAACCAATACACTGCTAAAGAATAAAAGTAAAGAGGGAGACTTGCCCTACTAATATTAAAATTTTATGAAGACATTGTGGAATTGGTTCAGGGTGAACAGTGTAACAGAATACAAAATGTAGGAACAGAGACAGCATGGCAGAGCCGTAGAGAAAAGAGGGCACAGTAAAAAAAAAAAAAAAAAAGCTGAAAATAATGGTTATCCATATGGAAAAAGTTCTCACACACCATGTAGTACTCAAAAATCAACTCTTTTAAAAGAATTAAGAACTTAATTTTCAAGAGCAAAACTTTAAATTTCATGAAGAAAATATGGGCACCTCTCTAACCTTGAAATAAGAGTTTCTTAAATAAGACACAATCACTGTACTACAAAAAAGATTCATAAATTCAACCAAATTAAATTTATGTTTCAAAAGATATCTGAAGACAAGCCACAAACCAGGAGAAGATATTTGTTAAAATGAGAAAATATTTGTACTAAGAACATCTATAAAGAGCATGGTCAAATCAACAGAAAATACAACAGAAAAATGGCTATAAACCATGAACAGATATTTCACAGAAGAGACCAATAAACATGAAGATTATGATAGATGATTCATTATTAATCAGGGAATATAAATTAAGCCCACAATGAGAAACTATACCCACTCCACTGGAAAAGATTAGGAAGTCTAATAATACCAAGTGATGGAGAAGATGCAGATCATCAGACTCTCTCATACACTGATCGGAGTGCAAATTAATACAAACGATTCGGAAATATCATTTGGCATTTTAAAATGTTGGCACTATCAAAGTAAACATTTGTATACTTTATAACCCAGGGATTCTACTCCTAAGAGAATCACTTGCACATGGGCACAAGGAGTTATGATACAAGACTGTCCCTACAGTATTATTAGTTATAACAAAACAAATAAAACTAGGGGGAGAAACAAAATGCCCATCAATAGGAAAATGGATAAATTTTGGTAAACTCATACAGTGGAATGTTATACACATTTAAAATGAATGAATTCTAATTATATGAGAAACAGGGATAAATATTAGAAACATATTACTGAGTGAAAAAGCAAGTCACCAAAAGACTATATACATCTTGACACTCTTTTTTTATATAGTTTTAAAATGAGAAAGATTAAATGTTAGGGAAATACATAGGGGTGTGTACATGTATGTACATATGTATTTGTGTGTGTGTGTGTTTAAAGCAAAGGAATAATAAACACTTAATTCTGGATAGTAGTTCTTAATGGAGGAAAGCAGGAAGACAGAATAGAGGAGTACATGGGTATATATGAGTTAATGGTAGTATTTTAATTCTTAGATTGAATGTACTCATTGTATTATTAAACACACTAACTTAAATAAAAGATAACTATGCATGGAAAAATTATATTTAAAAAATTAACTACACACAAATTTACACCTCATTACAATCTGATTCAAACTATTACACCATAGTTTTAATGTACGCAAACTGTTAATACGCCATTTTGGAATAATTTATCATAACATTTAACTTATTTATACAACCTGTTGGAAAGGCTAGCAAGTAAACACCAGTTGAAAATAAGGAAGGAAAATGGTATACATTGCTTCCATAAAACTGATTTAAGGAAGCATGATAAACAGTTCCTGCAGTGTTAAGAAATAAAAAAGATGCCAGCAACAAAAAGCAAAATGCACTGAAACCTATCAGTCAAGGAAATTTAGCTGTAAAAATACACATCACCATTATAAAAATAGAGAATAAAGCTATACTTCTATAATCCACTTGCATAGACTGAATGTTTCATGTCTCCCCAAAATTCATATATTGAAACCTAACCTCCAGGGACACCTGGGTGGCTTAGTCGGTTGACTGTCTGCCTTCGGCTCAGGTCATGATCCCAGGGCCCTGAGATCGAGGCCCGTATTGGGCTCCTTGCTCTGTGGGGAGCCTGCTTCTCCCTCTGCCTCTCCCCCTGCTTCTGCACGCTTGCTCTCTCTCTCTCTCCCTCTCTCTCTCTGACAAATCAACGAAATCTTAAAAAAAAGAAAAAAAGAAACCTAACCTCCAAAGTGACGGTATTTGGAGGTGGGGCCCCTGGGAGGTGGTTAGGTCATGACGGTGGAGGCTTCATTCTGGGATCGGTGCCCTCACCGAAGGCACACCAGAGAACTCCTTTGCCTCTTTCGCCACCTGAGGACACATCAAGAAGGTGACTGTCTATGAACCAGGATGCAAGTTCTTACCAGACACCAGATCTGTCGGCACCTAGATCTTAGACTTCCCAGCCTCCAGAACTGTGAGAAATAAATGTCTGTTGCTTAAGCCTCCAGTATATAGTCTTCTGCTCTAGCAGCCTGAATGGAGTGAGACACCATTGCAATGGGGAGCACACTGTGGGAGGGCTGACAGACCTGGATCCTAACCTTGATCTATGCCTGCTTCGGTGTGTGACCTTGCGTGGGTCATTTAACTTCACATGTGTCAAATAAGAGACTGTACCAAGTTTTAAAAATCTTTTTTTTGGTGAAAGCTGTAAGAAACTATTCTTATCAAGAATTAACAAAATCAGGGCACCTGGGTGGCTCAGTTGGTTAAGCGACTACCTTCGGCTCAGGTCATGATCCCGGAGTCCTGGGATCGAGTCCCACATCGGGCTCCCTGCTCAGCAGGGAGTCTGCTTCTCCCTCTGACCTCCCCTCTCTCATGCTCTCTCTCTCTCTCAAATAAATAAATAAAATCTTTAAAAAAAAAGAATTAACAAAATCATGATGCAATTTCTTTATATAAGTAGAATGATATGTAATTTAGTGCTCGAGTGCCTTTGGATGGATGACAACAATGTCTACAAGCTCTGAGGAGAGAATAAAGCATTAATACAGCATTACCATCAGATTAGCTAAAATGGAAAAGCTATGTTATGCATAGACAGTTTCCAAGTGGCCTATGAATTTGCTTTTTGGTAGATCAGAAGTATTTCATCGTATAGCCTTTCCATGTAACTACACTGAGGCAAAAAATTATAATTTAGGCATTATGATTTAAATATTAAGCATTAAATTCTATAATGGAAAGAATTTGATAAGTAAGATAAATCTTGCAGAGACTCTCCTATCTATAATTCCATGCAGAGGAACCTCTTTTGGAGGGAATATTACCCCAGTAATTACTCCAGAGCAGTGCTCTGCTCCCCAGTGCCACAGGGGCAGGCCTCCATGTGGGGTGCCTGTGATTGGAAGGGAAATCTATTTAATTCTGGCTGCAATCTAGCATGCCCATCCCCCCAACAGAGCTATTTCACAAATAGAGCTGACATTTAATCTACTATTCTGTAACACTGGTATCTATTTCTCAATTTATTCTAGATGGTGAAAGAGGGTGCTAAGTTATTGTACCTCCTCAAGCCCCAATAGAATAGTATGCAGCAGGGAAAGTAAATGAAAGACACATGTATTAACATAAATATGTCTCAAAAATATAATGATTAGAGAAAAAGCAATCTGCATTTATGTACGGTTTAAAAATAAATAACACAGTACCATATATTAATTCAAATACATAAATCTATATCATAAAATATAAAGGCACACATGAATGAGTTTAAAAATTCAGGATAGTGATTATCTCTGGGGCAGAGGAAGGGAAAGGCAAGCAGGCAGGGCTATCCACAGGGCTTCAATCATGTTTGGAATGGAATGCTTTGTTTCTTAACCTGGGAGGAATGTATATGCACTATTTTTCTGCCTCAATTATTTTACATGTACATATAATACACACTGGTGCACCACATGTACATCTCCAAGCTGAAAAAGCCCTACCCTGTCACAGTGAGGCTCTGTCAGCTCTTTTCCAGAATCCCTGGAACAAAGCCAGTGGGAAGAGGCATTGGCCATGCCTGGAGATAAACACTAAATGTAGCACTGGCTTCTACAGTTTTATTCTAAACAGGAAGAAAATCTATTAAACCACAGAATCAGGGAGAGTTAGAAAGAATTAAGCCAAGCAAGCATCCAAGGAGTGAAATTAGTAGCAGTAAACCATGGAAAGGCTTCTAGAACTTACTTTTGCCAGAATGAAACCTCAAATGTTACCTTTTAATAACAAAATCTTTTTGTTAATTATCTCTGAAGACTCAATAAGTATTCTCAGCAATGCATTTCAATGCCTTATAAATTACTAGAAAGTTTAGTTCAGTGGAAATTTGAAGTCAGGATATTATGACTAATATGGTCTGAAGGCACATAGAAAGGAGATCGTCTCTGTTGTTTCCAGATTCCCAAGTCTAAATCAGACACCCTGAATCATAACCATGATAGAACAGAGTCTACAAATCTGTGCTGCTTCATTCAAAAGTGTATATATCTTTTAAGCTTTCATGTATTTTATTAAATTGTTAATTTTTAATAAGTCCCTTCCTCAAGAAGAGAGGTATTCAAGTGATTCACCCTTTTGGGACTGACACGCGTGCAGGTCTCAAGATCATTTGTTCATGTCTTGTGTCTCCAACGAAGAGGAACAGATGAAGACTACTTTCACATTACAAATCACTGACATTTAGATTAGATATTTGGTCCTTCATATCATTTTACAATTTGTAACCTAAGGATAAATAAGATGTTAGAAAAGGTAGCTGACCACGGATTGAAGTGATAGATACCACCCAGGAAAGTTGCTTTCCAGTCCAAGTCTATCCCATTTGCTGCCACATTTGTCTGTAACAGCCCAGTGGACTCATCAGTTTCTTGTGCCCAGCACGGACTCAGGATATCTTTTGAACTGAACTTTACTGATAATTAGAAACAAATATGGGAAGACGATGGGGATACCGAAAAAGGATACTACAGCCCACTAGCGTGACTTCCTTTGTATACTGGAAATGCTCAGAAACCTACACGTCTTGAGGACTCTGAACATCTTTCTTTATCCTTTCATCTCTCTGCTTACAAGGTTTCTAACCTTACAGAAGGTTACGAAAGTAATTAATATGAATACAATATACACAATATGATATGAGATATAATAAAAGACAGAATATGCTATGATATAATGCAATACAATAATACAATGATATAACATACTATGGAGGGGCATCCATGAACAGTGCACATCACTCATTCTCTCTTGTAGAGTTTTACCTTCCTTATAGCATGTTATCCCTGTCTGAAGTTAACTTGTTTACTCAGTTGTCTGTCTTCTTACAACTGAACTGTGAATTCCTTGAGAGCAGGGATCTTGCTCATGGCTCTACCCCCAAGCACCCCAAAAGCGATGAGGTGCACAGTAGGTACCGAATAACCATTTACTGGATGGATGAATGAATACATGCCTACCCAATTTAAAACCCCTCTGCTCTAAGGCTTCGAAGCATGTAACAAATGCATTCCCTATTTTATCAAACTCACCGTCTTGAATACTGGGTTTACTGAAAAGGGGGGAGGGGAGAAGGAAATGGATTCCTTATAATATTAGAGCTGATGCCACAGAGAAGAGCATGGAAATGAATGCTGTTATTTAATTTACATATTTTAATCACATTCATCTGATCCATTAAAAACTAAAAATAAATCCTTTCGCTATTTTTACACTAGGCGCTAATTTAATTATATTCTGTGACTAAAGCTATTATATTACGTATTTTCTATCCAAATTACCTTGTACTTTTCTAGCATTGATATGAGCTATCTCAATATGTCGCAGGTATTCTTGTAGTCTGAGAAACGTTATGAGGTAAAACGCAATATGAACATATTACTGAATAAAATGCTTGTAAAATGGGATTCCTTCTCTCAGCCAGAAAAAGGGGACACAACATATTAGGTCAGTCATTAGGAGTGTAAGCCCCACGAACAATGCCACATCTGCGTTAGGCGTGAATCCGGCACTCCTATATGCCTACTGGAATTTGAAAAACCGTGTTTTACTGAATTCACATTTAAAGGAGAATACTATCCCTTAAAAAACAAATTCAAGAATCATTTAAACACAGTTCTACTGGCATGGTTTCAGAATCTATTGTGAGGTATTTTGTCTAAGTTAAATTTATAACTCCTCATTTTTCAAGCTGACCTGTTACAACTAATAGGTTTTAAAATGATGAACAGCCACAGAACCATAAAAAATATTTCACTTTCATAAAACCAAAGATCATTCTGTCTGAAATGAAGTTTCATGTTCAAAACTTTATGCATTTGAAAAAAAAAATCATATACTCTTGGAAGAAATGGTCATTTTCCATGAAAGAAAATGTGAGTGGGATTCAACAGTAGCACAAATAAAACACACACTGTCAAATAAAGGCTGTTTTGCTATTTGGCAAATACAGAGCTTGTTTCTATATAATGGGTAGGAGAGAGGGGGCGGGAAATTCCAGGTGTTTGCAAACCAAGAACACAAGGGTTTTTATGTTTTGTTTTGTTTTGTTTTTTTAACTTGGCCTTGTGAAAATCTTAGCATTTAAGAAAATCAATGTTAGCGCTGAATCATGTTTAGGAAGTTATAAAGAGACAACATACAACTATAGTACCAGGGCATGTAAATAATCACAATTTATTCTCTACTTTTAAGACAATTTCTATAGAAATACAGAACTTTGAAATGCACTCTCATTAAAGAAGCATCTCAAACTGTATCTGTGTGTGCGCAATGGGACAAAAACTCAGTGGCTGATGGGGCAAAAGGCATGGCTTCAGCTGGGATCCTTTGGGGGGTGATTCCCAGGATCACCCTCAGGTTTGGTGATTTGCTACTTTTTGCTACATCCTTTGGTCAAATTAAGTCACAAGGTCAGCTCAGATTCAGACAGCGGAGAAAAACTCCACCTCTTGATGGGGAGAGCCAAGGCACTCTGCAAAGGGGTGCGCCAACAGGGGTGGCGGGGGAAGTTATGGCCATCTTTGTAAACAACCAACCAGCACATGAATAAATGCATGTGGTCCTTCTCCCATGCAGTGTGTGTCTGAATCATAAGGTTTGGGGGATGAACAGGAGAGTTTATAACTCAATGAGTTCAATGTGAGAGATCTACTACAGTTACTATAAAGATTGCTATCCTCATACATGCACATGGGGCATGGAAACTTGCACTTCCGGGCATACAGCAATGTTCCAGATGCCCGTGAGGGGTCTTGTCCCTACCCCCAAACACCACTGACAGAGAGACGGGTCATGCGCAGGAAGAGCTGTACAGTAGTGCAAGGCAGGTGGCACGTGCTTAGTGCACAATGAGATATAGAAACTCTTGCTGAGAAGGCGCTGAGGGGACAGTCACTGAGGAATGGATGGATCAGAACGCGCAACAGAGGAGGGGACCTGACCTCATCCCAAGGAAGGGGCCAGGCGCACAGACCAGGGTGCAAAGGAGGGGACATCCCAGAAAGGAGTCACTGTGCGCACAGTGTGTGAAGGTAATAGATCCATCAGGAGGGAAGCTGGAAGAACTTCTAAGGAGAGGTGGCAGAGGGTAGCCAGCCGTGAACGTGGAGTTAAGGTCTGGCCTTTAACATATACACTTAGGCCTGGGGCCCAGACACATGCACTGAGGTGGCGGGAAGAGGGCTGATAGCAGAAAGACACTGCACTAGAAAAGGGACCGGTGACTGAATGACTTTAGAGCAAGGGCAGAAAAGGAAAAATCAATGATGACTGTGAGCATGAAGCTAGGAAAATCATGGAATCACTGACAGAAACAGAAGGAAAGAGCTGACTTGAGGACAAGGATGATGACTCTCCCTTTAAATATGATGAACGGAAGGTGACAACAAGCAACTCAGAACATTGCCGGCTATTTATTAACTGTGTGACTTTGGGAACATTATCTAACCTTTCTAAGCTCAGTTTTCTTATCTGTAAAATAGGAATCATAATGGTGCACAACTCATTAGGTTATTGTGAGTGTTGAACGAAATCATGGCAATGCTGGGCACTCAAAAAATGACAGGTACGTGTGCCATCATCATTATCCAGTTTATTATTTGACAAAGAGCCCAGTAACTGGGTTTTTTTGGTCACGTGAACTTAGGATTATCTGATATACCTCTTATCAGGGTTTTTTTTTTCCCTCCAGTACAACTGAGGTAATTTAAAACATTCTATTCTAATGGCAGTCCTTGTAAATTTTCCATCGCATTTGAGTCTGAGCAATTTATAACCCAGAGAAGGCTCCAATTCTATGACAAATTCATCACCACAAACCGTTAAAACTAGTATGTCAGCTGACCCATCTGGATTAGATGTGAACATTTGACAGCTATGGTTCTTTCTAAGAAGCATAACCCAGTAGGTTTAAATGGGACTTCTTTACACTGAAAAAAACTGAAAGAACATGATTTAATAATAATTTCCAACATGCTAAGGATCCGTTTGAGATGAGAGGTTGTCTGTTTGGCTCTGTTTGTTTGGGATATAAGAAGATAAGATTAAACAAAGACTATAATATCCTATAGTAATAAGGCAGATACGAGCAGTGGGGAAACAGAGAAGGTAAATCCCAAGTAAATCTGAGACTTTGACATTGGAATTATTGGTAATCCTGGGCAGCGAAACACATATTTATCATGTACATAGTAAGTGCTTAATAAACATTTGTTAAATGATGGTGAAATTGATGATGTTTGAGGACAATGATGAGTGAATTATTTGCTTTTATTCTTGCCATTAGACACTGTACTATTACTCATAGTTTTCTTTAAAGAGTAAGTAAACAGGGGGCACCTGGGTGGTTCAGTCGGTTAAGCGGCTGCCTTCTGGCTCAGGTCATGATCCCAGGGTCGGGGGATCGAGCCCTGCATTGGGCTCCCTGCTCAGTGGGGAGCCTGCTTCTCCCTCTCCCTCTGCCTGCCACTCCCCCTGTTTGTGCTCTCTCTTTCTCTGTGTCAAATAAATAAAATCTTTAAAAATAAATAAAATCTTTAAATATAAAATAAAGAGTAAGTAAACAAGGTATGGAAACAGAGAATCAAGGTATTTAAAGCTAGAAGGAGAGGAAACTTAAGTCCAGGGAGGTTAACAGATATGCCTGAATCAGTTTCCCACAATATGGGAGCTGAGCCCAAACCACTGACCAACAGCCCTGTGTACACCCCACCACCCCAGCATGGAGAAGACAGAGTAATGGAGAAAATCCAGCCAGTCAATTTTGTCATTTGTCTGAAGGTCTAACAAAAGGTTGAGAAATGTGGACTTCAATTATTTAAGCCATAAATGTTTCCCATTATGATATTTAAGCAGTCATGACCATCTAAAATACAGATTTTTTTTGGGGGGGGGGCCATTAACAGAGTCACATTTTACAGTTTGGCAGTATGAGGTTTTTGATATTTTTATCAAAAGGTTTTATGACCAAATTGTCAGAAATCAGGGAATTTTATAAAAAGGGTGTACAATTCAGCTAAAGTGTTTTCATATATCCACAGCCTTAGGTCTATGAAAAGGGTTATAGCCATAGATTATATAGCTCTATTTTTGACTGTGAAAATTTATATGCTGTCCAGATCTTTATTCTATTGAAATTGAACTGGAAAAGGCCCTTAAATGAAATGATTCCTTCAAAATCTGTAAACTGTTGTAGACCTGATTGATAAAGAGATTCAAAATCCCTTTCAAGGGTGCACATGGGGAGAGCTATAAAAGGGAAAGATAAAGGTTCTCCCTTGCATGATGGAAGTGCTTATTTGTGCTTCCAACCTGGGGTCAGACGGTCTGCGGCAGAGCCAATTTCTATCAGTTCATGTGATCTTTGCCAAGTCACTCAGCTGCTCTGCCCTTTAGTTTCCTCATCTGTAAAATGGGGGTAACAACAGTCAGCACCTCACAGGGCTGTTGTGAGGATCAAAGGAATTCAAGACAAGCAAAGCATTTGAAGAGGGCTGGGCTGTAAGCACCCCCTGTGTGCTCACTATTGTTACCACTCCCTCCTGACTACTGACTCCCTTTTCTTGCTCCATCCCCCACTCTTCTTCTTCATCCACTCCTGGTCTGTGCTTTCTCTCTCTCCAGATGCCTTTCCTCCCAGAGTTTTTCAAATCCCAACTCAGTTGCTAAATAAATTCTGGGATTGCCCTGGCTGGAATCAAATCCCCTCACCTCTTTACGTTTCTATAGTAGGTACCATTTTCTGCCTTATCTTAGAGTCACTCCATGAAAGACTGTCCCTGTCTGATTTGCTCTTGTAGCCCTGAAGGTACCCTTCTTAGTGCCTTGCACATGGCACTCACTCAGCTAGCATTTGTGGAATAAATTGAGAGAGAGAGAGAGAGAGTTGTCATCTACTGCCTGATCAACTAGTAGCTGTTACTATCACTGTCATGAAGGAGGAAAGGCTGGTCCTGGGAGGCTCAAACTATAAAGTTGAGGCAAACATCATGACTGCCTTTTGGACTAAAGCACATTTTATGAAATGTAAAGATAATTTAATTTCATGAAAACTTAGAGAATCTCTGGAACAAAGTCAACACAGAATATAATCTCAGATTTGAAACGAAGCCAACTTGGTCAGTACCCCTGACTTGGCAGGGTGTGGTGTTCCTGTCATGTCTCCATTATCCCCAGTGAAGAGGAGGAGAGGCCTTTCAAGATTAATACCCATTTGGCTGTGGCAAATTATTCCTGAAGTCAAAAACCTTTTATGTTCTCCTGTCTCTCTCTCTAGGATAGTCTAGACACCTCCATTAAAACATTAATCAACAGTGAGTGCCTATCAGGGGCCAGGCATAGTGTTTTCATATGTATTCACTCATGTAATCCCCCAAATGACTCTGTGATGTTGGTTCTCTAATATCCATATTCTACAGATGAGCTGACTGAGGCACAGAGAAGTTAAGCAACTTTCTCAAAGCCAGCTGGCTAGTTCAGTTCATCTTATTTCAATCCCTCTTCCTACATATATTGTCCTATATGGCAGTGCAATGGGAATCAGCGTAGAATATCTGGGATACTCAGCTGCTAGTGAAACACGAGGCTAGAGGAATTCTCTCAGGTTAAGTCTGATCTGGTCTGGCTGGGCAGGAAGGGCTAAGTGTGTGAACTGCAATGGGTTTCAGGAGTCAAAGGAGCTCAGGTTAGATCCAAGCTGGCCTCCGAGTCCTAGGGGATCCAAGCTGGTGGGCAAACCAATGGACTCCAACCTCTGCAGATGCACTCTGTGTGAGACACACTCTCTCTCTTTGCCTGCCTATTTCCATCCGCCAGGTCTCATATTGGCTATCGCTTTCTCTGAAGTCAGCCTCATGCCCGCTCCCCAGCCTCCATTAAGCATCCTGTATATTCCCACAGTGCTTTGCAGTCATCTTCCAGGATTAACCATCTTGGATACTAACTACCTATCTTCCCAACTGGACTATAAGTTCCTGGAGGGCAGGGCAGTGTTTGTCTTGTTTACTTTCATATATTCCCAGTGTCTGCAATGCAGAAGATACTAACACTTATTTCCAAAACAGAAAAAGATATAAACCTGAGGACAAAAGTGCACAGAGCAGAGACACCTCCTAAAGGGACTTGGGGCAAGAAGACAGGAGTGCACATTGCACATTAAGTATAAGGTGAGGACCACACATCTGATCAGGCATCTAGGGAGGATTTGGAAACATTACCAAGAATCCACAGAGGGTCAGAATTTTAGTCACTGATTTGAAAGCTATACACTCCTGTGTCCAATGCAGTCACAAAAATATAAGTGTCTACTGAGTACCCATGTCATCTTGAGTGTTGAGAGCTTCACTTGGAAGGCATGAGATTCTGACTTTTAGAGTTTTTAACTTGTGGAGAGAAGCAGGAAGAACACCTGGGAAGGAAGAACACAAGGATTTGGAAAAGTTAAACTATGATCTCTTCTTTAAAACTGACATAAGTCTACCGTCTGGGGGACAGGAAACAATCAAGAGCTACATAAGGAGAACTGGGGACACTATGGCATAGTATTATGATGTGGCAAAGGGGAAACCATAAAGGCTATTTTGTTTTAGTCACTAATGAAAGTGCACCTACTTCACATGCTCTGGATGGGGCTTGGGGGAGAAAAAGACAAATTAATCTAAGGCTACTCATTTTGTGTTGCTTCAAGCAAACAACTTTTAACAATGTTATGAACAGCTAGCAAACTAAATAGAAATGAGGTCCAAGGAATCGAAACATGAAAATTTGAAGAGAAAAAGAACTGCACACAGCAAAACAGACCAAATACAAGGCTAACCAAACAAGAGCTAAATCAAATAAATAGGCATTGCCGTATGCCCTGGAGGACTGCCAAGGAGAGTGAATTTCAACAAAGAATGCGTCTGCCACCAGTTCGGAAAACTTCAATTCCAGAAGGTCTGAAGGAGGGCTGAAGCCACCGCAGAGCAACACGGGAGCACCGGGGTAGAGAGGCGCAGATCAGACAGTATTTCGGGCTCTGCAGACAAATACTAGACCCTTCCCCTAGCAAGACACGAGCAGGCAGCCCACTCCCTCCCCACGCACCCCAACATAGCCCGTGGCCAGAAACAATTAGGGTCATAGAAATTTGCAACTTTGAGGATGGCCTTCTCTTCCCAATTTGTAGATGAAAGCGCCACTGTCAATATTTCTCGGCCCAAATCCTAGGATCCAAAGTGTTGAGATGAAGCGAGCCCATGCAGCCCAAGTGAAGGCACTGGCAATCACCCATGACCTTGGACCCTAAAGACAGAGTCCTGGACTTTGGGGCTGAAATCAAGGTAGATCAAGGAAGTCTCATGCCCTGGGTTGGAGCTCAGCTCTGGCCTGGCGTAGTCAGCAGTCATCCTAGGAGTAACAACCATCACCACCACTACCACAGTCCCTCTGCCTGAGCATTCATATTGTGCCAGGCACAGAGCTAGGCGCTTTGCATGAATTAACCCTCTCCACAACCCCTTATTATCCCAATTTGATAGCTGCTCACTTTACAGATAAAGGAAACAAGGTAAACTGAGCTATTTCTCAATGGCCTCCCAGCCAATAAGCAAAGGAGCAGTTATTCCAAACATGCTCTCTTAACCAACAGACTTGGCCAGAAATGCAATAAAAGAAGGCAGATAATCAGCAAACACTTAATAATTGTTGGCATGGTATGTACTATGCGAGGTGAGACTGGGACAAAAAATAAGGAAGACCAAGCAGAATTCCTTCTACTTACTCTGTAAAAAAAAAAAAAAAAAATCTTGAACTTTATTAGTCTTTAAAGAAAGAAGCCCCCCTACTCTTTAAAATCTACTGTAATCTATCCAGCAAATATTCAGGTTATTCAAATCTGTAAGGAGACTAACAAAACAAAACAAAAGGAGAGTTGATAATATATAGCTGGGGGCAGTTTTTGGTTGGCATTACCCAAAATGCAGACTTATTTAGTTCCAAGCACTGGGAGGCCTGAGAGTCTGAAGCTCCTTAAGATTTCCCGACCATAACATTGCTTTTTTGCTCAGATTTCTCTATTGCTCTCTTGATTGAAATTTCTGTACATTAATATGTGCTTTTTTTCCCTACATGACCTATTTTCCAATGGGACTGAGGGGGAAAATCGCAAATGCGTATTTAAAGCCACAAGAATATTTAAATTCTCCCTATTTTTGTCATACATTTTTAGTACTTTCTATCTGAGATGAAAGATAAAAACTTGTGTGCATGATTAATTGTAATGATGAAAGAATGCGAGGCAGTTGCTTAAGAAACAAGAACAACAAAGGGATAAACTACTGCAGGCATCACCAGGACTGGAATGACACTGCTCTGTGTACTTGATTTCCATGGCAACTAGCAATGGGAAGATGAATGTTTCATAGTCACTCCGCTCTGCAGTACACGTCTATAAATCAAACTTGCATAAAGAGCACAAGATTTCTGCTGTGGGCTGTACTCAGAGCTGGTTTATTTTCCTGTTACTGTGTAAGTATGGAAAAGAAGCATAAAACAATGAGGTCATTTTTAGTGGGGAACAAACTCCGAATTACTAATACACCTGCAGCACAGGATGTCATTCATCTAGCAAGAGATGAGAGGCAGGCGAGGCAGGCGAGGAAGTGGGGGGACTGAGAACCCTGCCTGCTTCAGTAGGGGTAACAGACACAGGCATTCGTGTGCTCTGAGAACTGCGAGCTGTGTGCCTCCCTGTCCCTCCCCTTAGTTCTGCTCTGAAACATATGTGGGAGCATCTTCATTAACTGTCTTGGACACAAAGTTTTCACTCTGATAATTGGGCAGAAACGATGCTCTGGGTTTAGTATGAAAGTTTAGGGAGGCTGAACAAAGACACATTTGTTTTTATTTACATTTAAAATGGCTCCTCGTTGTAGAAGTTAGGGCAGAAAAATAATGTGCTGGCATTGAATTGGGAGTCAGGAGACCTGAGTTTTGATCCAGATCTGTGTAACCTTGGGGAAGCTATTAAGTTCATTGACCTCCATTTTTTTTAGCTAGGAGAGAGATGGTGTATGTGATTTCTGAAGTCTCTACCACCATCTGAGGCCACGATTCTGTAATCTCTGAATCTCAAAGGTCCAAATCAATGAGATCTAACCAAACATGTTAACTGTGCCATTCCTAAAAAATACGTAACTTACCAGACTAGCCATACTATTAACACTGTTTTATGATTTTACCATCACAGTGAGGCCTCTGCCAATCTGTGTCAATCTTCTAAATACAGAACACGCTGGGGAAAATGTAACAAATTTCATTATCAGAGTCTTAAAAAGTTTTAAAAAATGCACAACCTTATACCTGATTTTTATTAACATTATAAAGAACACTTAAATTTCCATAATCTTCCTGTTACATGGATAAGTTCCTGCCAAGCGGGAAGCACCCTGCTCCTTGGAGTCTGCAGCTCTCCGCGAAGGTTTGAGGCTCTTCTGGGGTTCTTCTTTGGAACAGTAACGCTCAGTAAGAGTTTGTGAAACTAATAAATGAGTGGATAAACTAACTCCAAGGAACAACTTTGCTATATCTTTTAGCAATCTTGTATTGCCTTCCCCAGTCTTCAGTGTTTAGGCAGATTTCGACCAGCAGACAAATATCACCAGGGTAGAGAGGCAAATACCTGAAAGCCAGGTCAACTATCTGAATGTCTCTTCTGTAAGTCTGTGAGTCTACAAAATCCCTGTGGAGCTTCACAATCTAGAATTACCTTCTCACCAGCGGAGCATGAAGTATTACCAGACACAAAGAGGACCTCCCATTCTCAGGCCTGGATAAGTCCGGCGGCAGAGCAGCGGCTCCAGAGGGCTGAGTCCCAGCCTCTGCCTCCAATGAGGGCAGAGCAGGGAAACAACACGCAAGTGGCACTCATTATCTCATTTAATGCTTATGCCAACTCTGGGGAAAAGAGGTTATTATCCCTGTTTTACAAGTTGGGAAAGCTGAGCTGTAAAGAATTTATGTAAGTGACTACAGGGTGATAGTTATGAAATGTGTAGCAAAATTCAAAACCTGCTCTCCCTGACCCCAAGGCCTCTCTGTGCTTCTGATGCATCTCAGGACACATTTGGGCAACAGATTATTGCTCTACTGGACTTCTTTGGCGCTAAAAAAACAGGGGTTAAAAAGAGTTAAACAAACAAACCTAGCCCTAAAAAGCACACTAGTAGTAAAAAATAGTAGTAATCAGGGGCCCCTGGGTGGCTCAGCTAGTTAAGCATCTGACTCTTGGCTTCGGCTTAGGTCATGATCTCAGGGTCCTGGGATCGAACCTTGGGTCAGGCTCCGTGCTCAGTGCAGAGTCTGCTTCTCCCTCTCCCTCTGCTTCTCCCCGTCCCCCCCCCCGCCCCCCTCACACTTTCTCTCTCTTAAATAAAATCTTAAAAAAAAATAGTAGTAATCAGTATTTCTTAAATCTAAATTCAGATCATAAATAGAACCAGGTATACCACTCCAGCATACGTTATCACCCATACTTCAATACAGGCTAAAGGCTATTTCCAGGATGGAGCCAGATGTCACACAACCATGTAATTTCCAATATGTGAACACTATGAGAGTCAATGACATCTCTACAGGAGTTTACTAGAAATGTATTCTGCTGCCTAGCAAAGGGATTTGGTTTGGTTCTTAAACTGAGAAGATGTAATAATTTGGGCATATATTTTTGATACTAATTTTTCAAAACCTAATAAAATAACACTTATTAAGGAAGGCTCCAACTTAGCTCCCCTTTCCAATTAGTTTCTTATCAGAGTTTTTAGCACCACCAACTGGTTAAAGAGATCTACTACAAGTTTGTTTGGCTCTCAACTTGCTTTGTTCATTAAGAGAGGATCATACATTTATTTCACATTTAATTTGTGGTAAAGGAATTTACTTCAGCTACTAAATAAAATTAGAAATGCCTTTCCTTGTCAGTCAAATAAATAGTAATCCACTTTGGCTTGTTCACATAAGATGAACGTATATTTTGTTTAGTAAGTCATTAGAGAAAACGAAATCTACCCAGTAAAACTAATTTGATTTATTATACCATAAGCTCGCCCTCAAAAAACAAAGACTAAGAACTACAATGAAAATTAGAAACTAAAATAGAGAGGAAACTAAATGGTACTGAATACTACACTGGCCTATAGTGTTTATATCAAACATTAATTTAATTGGGAATAAAAATGATTGAGGAGGTAATTTCACTTTTAAAAACTTTGGCGTTTTCCACCAAGATTCCCGACTCACAGATGGATGCTGCCATCCGACAAGTAAACATATTCCACCACTTATCTTTCCTTCCTGTTTAACTGAACCCCATCTAGCAGTGGGTGCCAGTATATACACAGCACAGCTGGGCCCTGACGGCTCAAATCTGATCTCTGTACAATGGATCAGTGAAAAGAAATATCCCTGAAGAACTAAGTCTGATGATTTCCCCCAAACAACCAATTTGTGAATATAAGTTGTCCATGAAAAGAATATCCAGCCACTTATTGTCATGACCAACCTGTAACCTACAGAATGAATGGCACCAACATTGTAACAAATTTGGTCACTGCAGAAAATTTCTACTACTCTACTAGGCAATGTACAAGAGAGAAAGAAAAAGAAGGTTCCATTCAATTAAATGAATTGGACTCTGATGGCAGAGTTCCATTAAAAGCTTTCTGATAAGAGTTTAAAACTCCTGTAATAATTTTCTGATGATAGCAGTTTAAACCTCTATATGAATGTGTGGTCAAGTTCATATTTTTTAAGCCCTTTGCATCTAAATCTGCACTTGAAAGCCCTGTAAGGAAGACAATCTGTGATAGTTCCAGATAAAATTAAGGACCAGCAGATGCTCTACCCAATTTAACACATAATTTGAAGGTGCAAACTTTTAATCAACTTCATTCTATTCCTTTGCTTTTGTTTACTCATTCATTCATTCATATATCCATTGAACACTCTCTCCATCAAACACAGTTAGGTTTCTGCAAAAAGGGAATAAGAGTGTGCCTCTTCTACTGCTCTCTCCTCTCCTTGGGTTGAGCCTCGGATATGCCAACTCCAAGGCAGAGATTTCTATTTAAAGTCATGAATGGATTACAAGAAACCCTAAAAATAATATTGACTTGGGTTGAGAAATGCATTTTGTAACTTTTTTGTTTCCACACAGGTGGAATAATACTTAATGCTAAATGTGTTCAAACGTTTTATTTTAACTGTAAATTCAGTCTACTCTACCATTATTAGGCAGTGGTATTCTTAATTCAAAAGATACAATTTTTAAGTATAAGAAAGACACATGACTGTTAACAAGTACCAGCAATGTGACTGTCATCAAATAAAATATTTTTATTGTTTGTTGATTTCCTATGTCCGTTTTCTTCTTTAACCAAAGGATAAAATAATTGAGAATTAGGTCCACTGTGGCTTGAAATTAGCGATAAAAGAGCTCAGCCGTACCTGTAGAATGGGCATGAGTAACAGCTGATGTGTAGGATCACTGCACGGATTCAGTAAGGTTACACTAGCAGGTGCTGAATGAATGGAAGCTGCCCTCACTGGCACTGGAATGATACAATGCCAGGAAAGCTGGGGGGGTGGGGAGGGAGGAGTGAGCATTAAGGACAGGGTTCCCTGGTGGGGTGCTCAACACCTGGAAAAGGGGACAAGAATGAAACCTGAGAAAAAGAATGGGGGGCTACCTGGAGGGACTTAGGTCAGGGAAGCAGCTTTCTAGGCTGGGGGATTAGAGTATGTCTATAGACAGTGGTTTAAGTTATAAACAGGAGAGGAAATTGCTGATGAAGAAAGGTCTTACGTTAGAAAACAGGGAGGGGATGAGATCAGAACAAAGGAGAGGAATTAGAAAAAAAAGAGATCCTGTTCCTTACAACTAGAATTGAAAGAAAATTAAGAACTTTGGGGGTGAGGAGGAGGCAGTAAAGAAAACACAGGCAGAGGCCAGGACCCCCTCCGTGAAGCAGAAGGCAAGCTCACCTGCAGTGCAGAATAGAGGGAAAGGTTTGGTACAATGACAGAGAGCAAGTCGATCTGATCATGTGTGACAATGCTAAAGAACTGGCTTGGGGTGTGATGCCGAGACTTCTGAGGCCCCTCAGAGGCATGCAGGCCATGGGTACAGGAGGAGATGCTGATGGCACTCATGTCAACAATTTGCTATCCCTGAAATAGGAAATCAAAGATAGAAGAGATAAAGTTCTCCTGGATGGCAATAAGGGTATGATGTGACTTGAGTGACAGCTATCCCAAACCTGAGCAAGGAAAGGAAAGCCTTCTAGAATTACACAGGACCAGGGCTGGGGAAATGCACAGAAGATGGATTCAAGTAGTCCAAACACTTTGGTCAAGTAGACAGCAGTTCCTGCCTGAACGGAGAATGTGGTCCCATTCTGGGATAGGCAGTCAGAGGATCAAAGCAGGCGGCAGAGGATCTAAGCAATGGGATCCAAGAAGGTGGACACAGAGTTCACGGAGCTCTCAGACATTACACTTGATGGGAGAGGGACATTTTTGTGGTATGTGTGTTTTGGGAAGGAGGCAGACGCATTGCAGAAAGGTGGCAAATAGCTTGTTCTAGATCACAGACTGGCAAGGAATTACGATATAATTCCAAAGGCCAAAGGCAAGATGCATAACACATGGGTTCTTATCAAAATAACCTGAACTGGGATGCCTGCTATATAGTCTCGTGTGATAAAATGCTACGTCAACTTCCTTTTGTACATTTTTATAAACAGTTCCTTTTGTATATAGTACAGATAACCAAATGAAGTCTCAAGTATAACAATCTAAACCAAACCAATTCATAGGAAGAGAGAACAACTAATTACACAACTGGTTTCCCAAGAACATTTTGGGGCAGAGCAAATGTGCCTTGTTTCCTCATGTTTACACTCAGGTATTGTGGGGATAAAAGGCGTGGTTCCTGCCCTCAGGATGCTTATACTGCTAAAAGAAGTGAGAAGGGAATAGAACAGTGATTAAGAGCACAAGCTTGGGAGTCAACCTGTCTGAGTTTGAGTCTTGGATCCATTACTCACCAGCCAGGGACCTTGAGCAAATCCTGTGACCTCTCCAAACTTTTTCCTCCTCTGTAAAATTCGGATAGACAGGGCCTAACCCATGACGAGCCTGTGAGGATCCATTCAACACGGTGCCTGGTACAGAGTAAATACTCAGTAAATGCTAGTTGCCAGTGTTCTCATGCTTACTATTATTAGATGCCTTAATGTGGCAAGTGCTATAGGAGTTCTAAGGAAGAGGAAAGAAATTTTCTGGGCTAGAGAGATCAGGGAAGGCTACATAGAAGAGAGAGTTCAGCTAAGCTCTAAGGAGAGTTCAGCTAAGCTCAATGCCAGTTAGGTGTGTGGATGGGGGAGTCGGAGAAGAGAGGGCAATGAACCCGGCATGAGCAAAAATACTAGAAATGACAGGATCAGTATATGGCAGGCAGCTCAGAATGGTGGAGTAGAATTTCTGACGTAGAAAATGCTGAGAGACATGCTAAAAAGGCACACGAGGTCTCTCTGTGTGTAGGGGCCTTGCATGTCAGACCAAGGAATGTAGGGGCTATCTGGTAGGCAATGAAAAACTATTAAAGTCAAGAAGGACAATTAAAAAGTAATGCTAAAAAAAAAAAAAAAAGCAATGCTAATTTCCCTCATCCAAAATGTAACTGGAAGGGTAGGCTAGTGATTTTCAAACTTTAATGTGCACATCTACCATCCAGGGATATTAAAGTGAACACGTTTGACTCCGTACGTTTGGAGGGGGGCCTGAGATTAGGCACTGTTAATAAGCTCCCTGGTGCTGATGCTGTTGGTCATTGGAACAGTCTTTAAATGGCAAGTGTATATGTATTCAAGGTAGCCTGATGGAGGAGAATGACTGGGTAGGAGGATAGGTAGACAAGATGGCTAGACATGAGCTAGCAAACTCATTATGGGTCATTATGTCACTGAGATAAAAACACAGTACTGGAAATTTTTGATTCTGATTTTTAGGATCTATGTAAGGAGGACAACCAAAACTCCTAAGTGTAACTCCTAATTCTGAGCCTATTTTTTTCCACATCTTAAAATAATGTTAATTTAAATCTCATATAAAATGTAAATTTATTTTGTTAAGTATGAGCTTTTCTTATTTTATGAATACAACACACAATATTATCAAGATTATTTTACCCAGGAGTTAGCTATCTACGACAAAAGAAAAATGTAAGAAACTGATTCCTTTTTCTATAAAGGAAAATGGCATGAATACATTCATGATGTGTGGCTATTAATAACTTCGGGGATGACTGAAAGGGTTACCAACATTTGGTCATAAGAAAGAAACCGTGGCAGCAGTATCTTATGTGACAGTTGGATTAAAGAAAAATAGCCCTCATGCTATTACAGCAAGAACGGCGTAGTCAACCATATATGTAGATGAGGAATTGGATACGTTGGCCATAACACTTGTTATACTGACATCTCAAAAACTAAACCCAGGGTTGGATAGCTGTCAAAGCCAGTAATTTCCTCTTGAGAGCAGTCTTTGTCACACTGACAGACCACATCTGTATTCATGCGGTGCTGGGTTCTGAATAATATCTGTGATACACAGAAAAAATAAAGAAGACCGCCATGCCACCCTCCATGATAGATAATCCCACCAGCGAGTTCTGGAACTAGAAGAAGACTGCCAGCTCATATAACACAACAGCCTCATTTCTGAGATGAGGAGAGTGCAGGCCACAGAGGCTCACTGATTTGTGGGAAGACAGGTAAGTGGCAGAGCTGGGACTGGAACTCAGGTCTCCTGCTTCCCAGCCCTGGGGCTTACTGCTCCACGTGACCTGCACAGGGCGCCGGGCAGCATTTAGAGAGTAAAACAAAACATACATAATAGAAAGCCTGTTGGCTACAAAAGCCATTCATTTACATAAAATGGAGTCATCTATTCAACACGTACAAAACTGTGCTGTTCTGTCACGAGTATGATGTCGAATAGTTTGCTGTGCCTGCTCTCATACTGGATTATGTGTATACACATAACTATGAATAAGTATAAAGAAGAAAGATACTTATGACAGATTAGGAGTTTAAAGCAGAAGGTGAAGACAATTTCCTTTTGAGGGTAGCAAGGTGGTGGGTAGGGTGTAGGGTAGGGACAGCTGTCGGGATAAGAAAGGTCTTAACAGCTGGGCCTTGAAGGTGAGTAGAATTTGCATCTAGACGGGTTTTACATAAAACAGGACTATAAAATTTGGGCATCCTAAATGTAAAAGAGATTAAATGTTCCTTCCAATCAAGTAATATATCCTTGATAATATTAACAAGTGAGCTGAACTGAAGAAACCAAAATAACACATTCTACTTGAAAATCTACATAATGAGGTCATCACTCTTCTTTACTTGTTTTCCGTCCAGTTGCTGAGCTTCAACTCCTACGTCACCAATTCTAAAGTTTATATTGGTAAAAGGACAATCTTCAAATGCAAAGTATAATTTTCATCCACAGTACAAAATCAATTAAAAACCCTCTGAAAAACTGGCATTTTCTTAAAACGATTAGCATATATTTCTATAGCTGGATTTTTAAAGTACAGTTTTATTCAATATGTTATATGTGAAATCCCCAAAGAAATAAAATTCTGAGGTCAGCTTGAACAGCTTACACACAATGATACTGCCCATTCAGGAACCACATGAAAGAGGATAATCAGAAAAGGAAATCTCTGACAATACAATTTTGGAAACAAAAAAGTGAAATAAGAACTAAGGCATTTCCATAGCGAAGAAGATACAAAAATCTGTAAGATGAAAATTGAAAATTCAAGAAGTCTATTTCTTTGGCTTTCATACTTACACAACCAGGTATAGCTTGTAACAGCTATCTGCGTATGATTACGCAGAGATATGACTTCTAGGCTTTTTAAAAAAAAAAACTTTTCTATACACAGAAGCATGTAGATAATTCTGGATCAATAATCATATTCATCATATTCATCACAGTAGGTACTCACTATAGTAGCTGTGCTCTTCTTGAGGTCACGTGACTACATTTATAAGAGAACCATTCTGATGCACAAAATAATGACTGGGAAATCTTTTCTTGTCTGAGAAAATGATGTGCAACAAGTGGGCTCCCGGTAGAAAGGAATTACAGAAAGCTAAAGAACACAGTGAGGAATATTACTTCAAAAGAGATGAGAACAAATTGAAAAATAAGTGCTATCTTTTTTAAAAAACAGATTCTATTTATTTATTTGAGAGAGAAAGAAAGAGGAGGGGCAGAGGAAGAAGGAGAGAGAATCCTGAGCAGACTCCACACTGAGCGCGGAGCTCAACACGGGGCTCAATCTCACAGTCCTGAGATCATGACCTGAGCCGAAACCAAGAGTTGGATGCTTAACCAACTGAGCCACCCAGGCACCCTGAAAAGTAAATGCTATCTTAAATCACTTTCCTTTAGGCCCCTTGGGTCTGTAAGATTCTCTTCCAGTCAGCATAACAGAAGAGTCTGTTAGTTCATTCCACCCAAGCTGATGACAACCCTTTCCTCTATAATGGCCGTGACATGAGACATATATGATCTTTCTGCCAAGAAAATATCCATCACTCCCTAAACCCCTACCCCCACTGAAACCCTGACATTGAAAACATATTCATCAACAAGTCATGATGCTCTTATCGTCAACCAATTTTTAATATCCAGAAGAGGAGAGTTAAGAGGCTCTTTGTTTTTTGACCTTCCCCACATAATATGAAGAGTGAGATTCTTACACCAAAAATATCAGATATAACTTTAAATGTCTCTAGTCCTGATTAGAGAGCATTTTGGTGCCTCGATATTTCCACATTACATTAGTATCTGGCAATCTGCCTGTGTATTCAGAACCTCAGACAGTGGGTCAGGGAGTGGGCCTTATGCACATCCACATTTCATTTCATGGCTGGAAAGCAGAAGCTTCCCAGAGCTTTTTGCCAATTGACAGGTGGTGGGAAAGTGCAAATCTCAGCACTTACAATGAGATGGAGAAAGCTCCTAGGCATGGAGAAGTAAATATACCCACGCAGAGAAAAAGGCCTGCCAGAAATACCACAGGGTGCTAATGGCGGGCAAAGTCAGGAAAGAACATGAAGCCAGCTCCTTGATAACAGCTGATGTTAAACTGTGAATCACAAGCAACCCCAAAATAAAGCAAAGAGAGGCCATCAGAGATTAATGCATGAAAACCACGTGCAAAAAGAGAAAAATGGAAGGCAAAGCCACATGTGGTTATAAAGCTCCTGATTGCATTTTAAAGTACTTTTTCCTAGTTTAGAAGAAGTAAATTAAACCATAAAAAAACCCTCAAAGTGAGAATTTCACTGTCACTGGACATTCAGAGTAAGTCACAATGAACCAACAATTATTTATTAAGTAAGTACAATGCATAGGGCACCAAGCTGGGGACAGTGGAAGTTGCGAATAAGCTCATAAACTCAAAGAGCTTGTGTTGTGTATCTTATGAAGATAATCCTAAACACTGCATTTTTGTTTATAAAGTGAAAAAAAAAATACAACCGTACATACTACCAAACTTAAGCAAAAGGAGACAAGACTGCTCAATGTAAAGAAAAAGAAAATTTTATCATGCAGGACCTTGAAAGGTAGGTCTAATCTGGGCAGGTAGGAAGTAGAGAAAGGCACTACCAGCAGGGGAAACAGAGAATGAAGTTTAAATACACATCACATGTTCAAAGGAACAAAGCATTATGCCAAGGGAAACACAAGAATTTGGGGCTAATGAAAGATGAGTGTGAAAAAGAACCCGATGTTGGAGAGCCTTTTAACCTTACCTGTTAGAGGCCCTGAGGATTTCTGAATGTTTAAAAAAAACAACTATAAAATTTTCTATAAGTTCCACTAGTATTGAAGAAGAAAGTTATTTTTTAACCTTTTAGTGCTAGAAACAGCTGATTATCTCACATTCATTCTATTGTACAAACAGTACTATTCAGTTCTCAAACCTCTGGAACTTCTGCCACTTGCAGTGGGTAGGAAAAAAAAAAGATCTTCAGAAAAAGGATTCCCTAAGAACTTCTGAATAATGAAACATCACCTCTGATATAGCCTCAGTAATTTTAGTACACAAATCATAATTATCAGCTCTAAGTAGAAAGCAAAGTTTCAAATACTGAAAGGAATCTCAAATTCTGAACCCACATGTTAAACATTTTAGGATATTTTTAGAGGTAAATAAACTAGTACCAATTTCTTTGTTTTTTGCATAACATATCATCTCTTGGTTTAAGAAAGTAACTCTGTTCTTCGAAACCCTTCCCTTGGTAGAAAACTTGTTTTCCTTAATTTATATGAAAAAGGCTATAATTAGCAGCCCCCAAGCAATCACTCATTAAAAATCTCAAAACCACTGTTTCCCCTAATAAGGCAAACACCTCTATAAAACAAGAGTTGTAAGTAAATATAGAAAGGTTTAGGGAAAATACTATAAAATAATATAGCAAAATAACAAAAGGAAATTAAACATCAGCATATATAGCTCAAGAAAGAAATGTAAAAGAGAAAGAAAACCATAGAAGGAGAAAAAGAAAAGCCGCACTGGACACAGTACAGAGAATAGACTTTGCTGAAAGTATGTGAAGAGACATGGTGAGCAAAACAAGCCAATGAAATAGAAACTAACAGACAATTTAAAAGGACTTTCAACATAAGCATAATCAGCATTCTCAAAGAAAAGGAAAGTGACTCAAAAATGTTAATGTCCAATTCACTATAAATTTTTATTCAAGGACAATGGCCCATGTGAACATTTTGAAATGTGAAAGACACCAGGGAATACAGTTATGATCCCTACTAGAAGACAGACTTCAGCTAAACAGAAACTATGGCACAAGGTCTGGAAGTGGGCTTTGAATCCACATAACTGTAGAACTAAAACAAAAGAGATTGTGGTTGCCAATCATAAATGTTATACTATATATACCCATTAGAAATGTAGTGTTATAAAGCCTGACAATATATATTTTTTAAAATCATACAGCCTTTATTCATGATAAAATCAATAATGCAAACATTCCCAGAGTAGTTAGGCAGCAATTCACAAACCTCCCCAAAAATACCTCATTTAGCTCTTGCGATGCTTTAGTGAATGATCCGTCAACTTATAAGCAAAACGATTCTTTGACGTCTTATGCCTCAAGTCTGTCTTTCTGAATTGGTTGTTTTGGTTGTTTGGTTGGTTTTATTGTTGTGGTTGGTTGGTATGGCTTAAAAAAACTAAGGTGTAATATGGACAACTACTTCTGAAAGATACCACTCTTGATCTTTATTAGTTTCTTTAGGAAGAATATGGCAGTCAGTGAATTAAAGGTAATGAAAACTTCAGTCATTCACACCAAAGATGACTGTCTAATTAGGATTCTCCCTCTCTAGTGGTCTTCTTCTAGTGTCTTTGGATATCAGCCTTCTTCTGGGTAACTGTGGACCTAGGAAATGAACTCCATTCCCAATGGTCAATTAAGTGAAATGCTACCCCAGCTGTGCAAAAAGTGAGTGTCTAACCTAAGAAATATGTAATTTTGTATCCCTAACAGCCTTAGCAGCTGATTTTTTCCTTATTCTTGAAAATTGCTGGAACCACTGAAACAGAGTTGTGTGGAAGACAAACATCTCTGTGTTTTTGGCCTACTTCAATCTACACTTAGAGGAACTATTTTTCTCTCCTTATTTGGTTTCACAACTTCATTTAATACTTGTTACGCATCATTAATTCCGGTCTAGGGATTGTAATGCTAAAAATAATAAAAATGAGTGTTTAAAATGGGCACGTTCAAATAACTAAAATGCCTTCTTTGGCTGTGGTCTCCAATCTGTTTCAATCCATAATCCTAGGGAGTATAAGATTTGTGGGCCTTTCATATGTTTATTTACAGGTTATATGCACACATGCTGCTATATTAATATAGTATATACATTATAAGGCATAATATAGAAATTCTAAAGAATTAAAGATAAAAATTTATTAACGGCAATGATTTTTGCTGTCACTAGAAATTATTAATAACAAAAATAATGTGATTTAATATACTTTATAATTTCCAAACATCTCAATTTAATCCTTTGTGATTGAGCAATTTGTTTCAATACTTGGTTTTAATGGCTGTCAAAGATAGCTCTTGAAGATATGTGGACCTAAGTGGGAAAAGGGCCTCATGACACTGAGTCTCTTGATTTATAGTTCCATCCTCCAATAAGAAAAAGGTTCAGGGGTGTTTTAAGGGTTTTTAAAAATTATTATTTTATTGTTATTGCTAACTGAAATTCAGCTAGTATATGTCTATCTCTCCTGATATTAGTTGCTCTTGAAAGCTTATTAAAGTTATTGAATTTTTATATCTTTAGGAATTGTGTTCTAAAACCACTGAAACTTTGTAAGATTTTTTTCCCACTGGGTTAGGACATTCCACTCTCAACTTATTGAACATGCAGATGTGAAGGGTTTTAATAAGTGTCACACATCACTTTTTAAAATAGAATCACATTTCCAAACATTCATTTTCAAAAATGCTCTCCTGGAAGCACAGATTTCTTTTCAGAAGTAGTTTCTCACACATTCTTAAAACACTGCTTCTATAGGAAAGGGCTGTATTTAAGTGTATGTTTCAAAAATACACTTGAACTATGAGGTTACACCCACTGAAACTGTTTAACACATAAAGGTCAGCAAACATGGACACTTGTCTTTTGTTAAAAGAAAAATGCAGTAACAATTCTCTATTCTTTCCTTCCATGAGGAAGAAATACATTGACGCTCATTACTCATCTCATCACCAAGTGTATACAAAGATGCTACCATATTTCAAAGGTCTTGCTGTTCTAGAATCAACTAAGTAACAGCATCCTATGGCATTCTGTCTACTTCTGGCTTTAACTCCTTTGCTCTTCTTCAGCAGTGTGCTCGGTTACCTTGCTTATGAATGTTGCAGGAAAAGAACTTCGAAAAGGTCACTGTCAGTGACAGAGCAACTCCTTATTTCAAATAACCTGCTTTACAATTTCTATGGAGCAGGGATGGCTTCCAGCCAGATTTCATGAAGTTATTTTTATCCCAATGGGAACATCTTCCCTATGTTCCTAGCATCCGCTCTCTCCTTCTTCCTCTCTATCAGAAACTCAGAGGACACATGACTACCCAGAGCAAAGAGGACATTTCCCAGTCTCTTCCCCCTTACAGCTACCCAGCAACTTGAAACTAGGTTTGGATCACCAGGATGGAAGTAGAAACAATGAACAGCCTTAAGAGGAAGGGAATCTCTTCTGTTCCCTTCTCTGACCTAGATGGAATCCAGATGTGATCACTGAAATCTAAGCAGCCACCTTGCAGCAAGAGGGAGATACCTGGTGTTGAGGCAGCCAGAACAGTAAGAGGAAAGGAATCTGGGTCTTTCATGACCATGTTGCCCTCAAGTCAGCCCCAGACTGCTTGTGTTCGTGTGGGAGAAATACAGTGCTGTCGTTTTTGAGTTTTGTGATTCTGGGTTTTCTGGTTCTTATCGCAATAAGGACCACTAATGGATATACCTGGGAACAGCTGAGGAAGAGCGCACACAAAGACTCAGAGAAGACTCAGCTCTGCTGTCTTATCACGTCAGCACGTGCTTGCGCTATTCATACGATCTTCACTCTGCAGCTTCCTAACAGAAACTACGTTTAAGCCACTTGCCCATATTGTCAGGCGTCGTCTAAATAAAGGACATGATATAACCATTATGTCTCCTCTATCAGGGATGCATGAACTGCAACATTTATCAACAACTCTGAAAGCAAATGAACGAGGGGGCCACCATCAAGCAACCTCCACTCTTCTCTTCAGACAACTCAAGACCCATGTGTAACCTGTGTCTGATGAAACATTAATAAAGCTTCATTTTTTTTCTTGATCAATATATACATACACAAAGAAGTTCTACTTTTCCCCCTGCTCCTCTCCCACCCTTACCAACAAATATCTATACACATCTCCCTGGTGTGCAAGCACTCCACTATCAAGGGTACAGATGGAAAAATCTGCATACATAAGTGTTCTCCATAAGACTGAAAACTTATAAAAGCAAATGGTAAATCGAGGGGTGGGTGTATATAAAGATTTTGGTGCCTTACCTGAATACGTCCAGAACAGTCCTTTCTGATAACTTGGGAGCCACCTGCCTAAATGCTTTCTTGAAATCTTCCAAAGTTAAATACCCACGATCTATTTGACATGAAAATATAAAACATTCACTTACTTCTATAAACCCTATGAACTGTTACCTCAGCCATATTTGTGTGAGACTTTCTTACTCGAAGAAAAGCAGTAAATATAAGGTAATCTGAGATTGTCTCATCAGAAGAATTTAAGAATCAACCACCACTCTCCTTCAGTGCAGGCCCAGATGATCTCACAGGTCATTAGCCGATTCTGTGAGTACCAGGGAATGGACTGCAGACACACACTGCCATAATGGCATTAGGCTTCAAGTCTATGTGAATTGCCAAAACAATTTATTCTTCAAAATTCACTTTTTTTTCTTGCTTGGCATTAGAATTATAATATATGAATATTTAGAGGGAAAACATCACAGCAGCGAAGATGCTGACCCTGGACTCCATGAGTCTTTCCATCCTGTGTGTGATCTATGCAGCACAGGGGGTTCAAAGCCACTTCTCTCAGCTATATCCAGTGTGAGAAAGTGCGGGTCAGAGTAGGAGTCAAAGGAAAAGGCGTTACGGTTCCCCACACCTTTGTAGGTGGCTCATGACCTCTAACCCCATGTGGCCAGCCCTTTTGCTATTCCCATTATAGTGCAGGCAAATCCTAAGTACAATTACATAACTGTAAATATTATTTTATCCATGGTAAGTGTCAAGAGTTCAAGACTGTGATAGAGAAAAAAAATTCACACCAACATCTAGGTAATAGCTAATGAATACAGTAAAATAATCTTCCAAGTATATTATTTTATTTACTGAGAGTACATAGCACCTTTTCTTAATAGCAATTTTTTTATATCAAAACAGTTTTAAAGATACTTACAGTGCCTGTCAAAAGCTGTGAAGATGTGTCTTATTTCATTCCGATGGAGCTGAACTTCCTTCTTTTTCCTAACAATACTTAAAAACTCCTCAAGCAATATACCTAAAAGTTAGAAAAAACAATTGGCTGAAAGTGACCATCTTCCTCTTTAAGAAAAAAACAAAAACATAAACGAAAAGTGATACACATCATGAACAAATTTTATTTTAGTTTTGATGAACAGTGCATATTCTTAAAGATCTATAAAGTTGAAAAGACATTTTGCAAAATGCTAAATAGACCCAACCCTAGCAATCAATAGCAGAAACAATAGGCACGGTTGGAGTTCACTGAGCTTTTCCAGGGGATAAAGGAATGGTGACCTCAAAAAAGTGTAACAGTCTTCCCTCTAAAAGATGTAACAGACAGTCCCGAAACTACTTATTAAACAAAGTGTCCTAATTTTTCTTTCCTTAGGTTCTTTGATTCCTTTTTTTCCTAGCCAGACGTCATTATGGTAGGCTTTTTTTTTTTCCGACTGGGAGATCGGGGCGAAGAAGTAGTTTCTCAAAAGTCAATACCAATTGCACAGCAGAGATAAAGGTGGAGAGAATATTCCATAAACAATAGAGCTGGCACCGTCCCCAGCCTGCGGTGCACCCCACCACTACCCTGCAGCCTCGGGCTCTGCTTCCTGTGATTCTCACAGTAAAAGAGCCCAGTGTGATCACACGAGGTTGGATACTGTGCTTACAATGTCTATGAAAATGAATTCTAATGTGATCTTTGTAGTAGGTTTAAAGAGTAGAGCCAAGAATTTAAACATTTTAGTGAACTGAGCCCCCAAAATAGAAAAAGAGCAGTTCATTTTAGTAACTCAGGATTTCCATTACAAAATGGATCACTATTTTTAAAAATAGCCCCAAGTCATACAATAACCATGTGCTAATTTTTAAGAACTTGCACTTTTGGTAAGGTAATACTGAGCTGTATACCTTTCTGAAAATAGTTCCACCGGTTTTAAAAAATAACATAGAAAATAGTTTTCTTAGGGGAACTTCGTGCAATGTTGGTAGGAATGTAAACTGGTGCAGCCACTATGGAAAACAGAATTAACAGAACTAACCATCTGATCCAGCAATTCCCCATCTGGGTATTTACGCAAAGAAAGCAAAAACAGTAATCTGAAAAGATACCTGCACCCTCATGTTCACTGCAGCATTATTTATACTAGCCAAGATATGGAAGCAACCTAAGTGTCCACTGATGGATGAATGGCTAAAGAAGATGTCACACACACACACACACACACACACACACACACACACACACACACACACACACTGGAATACTACTCAGCCATAAAAAGGAAGGAGATCTTGCCATTCTCCACAACATGGATGGACGTGGAGGGTATTATGCTAAGTGAAAGAAATCAGAGAAAAATAATATATGATTCCACATATAAAAAACAAAGCAAATGAATAAACAAAACAAAACCTGAGAGATACAGAGAACAGATCAGTAACTACCAGAGGGGAGGGGGGGAGGGAGTGGGCAAAATGGGTGAAGGGGATCAAGAGGTACAAACTTCCAGTTATAAAATAAATAGGTCATGGGAATATAACATACAGCACGGTGACTATAGTCAAGTCAATAACAATGTATTGTATATTTTAAAGTTACTAAGCGAATAGATCTTGAAAATTCTCATCATAAGAAAAAACAATTTTGTAACATCCGTATGACCACAGGTGGTAACTAGACTTATTGTGGTGATCATTTCGCAATACATACACATAAGGAATCATTTTATTAAACACCTTAAACTAATATAAAGTCATATATCAATTATAGTTTACTAAAAATAGTTTTATTTCCCAAGGTTTTCTTATTTGTAGTTAAAGGTTTAGAAACTTTAAAAGTCAATCTATCTTTATGTGTGTGGTTTTTTTTTTTAAGATTTTATTTATTTATCTGACAGAGAGACACAGCGAGAGAGGGAACACAAGCAGGGGGCATGGGAGAGGGAGAAGCAGGCCTGATGCGGGGCTCAATCCCAGGACCCTGGGATCATGACCTGAGCCGAAGGCAGACGCTTAACGACTAAGCCACCCAGGTGCCCCTCTATCTTTATGTTTAAATGCTCCTTTTATGACTCTTTAGGACCCACTGTGTGCCACACAGTGTTGAGCCCTGGAAATAGAGGAGAAAAAAGAACACACAGGATTCCAGTCCCAAGGGAGTTACTGGTCTAGTGGGGGAGACAGCGATTGCACAGGTTCAACTGCACATGTACACGTAATTATAAATCATGGTATGTGGATGAGGGAGAAAACAGGAAGTTATAAAAGGATCACAGGAATCCTCCTGCAGAGTAGATTCTGAAGGAGTACTCTCTAAGTAGAGGGAATATTTAAGATAAGACCTATGACAAGAAGGTACCAACTAGCTAAAGGTGAAGAGGAAGAACATTCCAGGAAGTGGAAAAAAAGTCAAGAAGGCAGCTGCATCTACCCTAAGCAAGAGGGCACACCTCCTGGTGCTTCCCAGAGTGCCTGGCATGTGCTCGGTAAAGCTGTGTTGTACGGAATTAGTGTATGCAGCCTTTCCCCCATCACAGCTAAAGATATGCAGGGATGCAGCTCTGTTCTCATCTCGGCACTTTTGAGACCAGAAGACATATCGAGACTGCTTGCTGAGGATAAAATTGAAGTCTAGTCATGCCACGTTCCTACAGGTTCAAATCTGTTTACTTTCATGAACACCAAAAGCTCATCGATTAGATAGCATCTAGATTAATTGAAATCCCTGAATAATATATTCACTGATCTTGGCATGCCCTACGAGACCCTTTACCATCTCGCCCCTTCTACCTTTCTGGTCTCCCTAGCAAACTTCCTGAGGCTTCCCCAAGGCAAGAGACCCTTTCGTCCCTTTGGGCACATTGCCTGGAATGCGCTTCTCCTTTTTCTCCTACTGAAAGTTTACCTCTCCTTCCCTATGCAACCAATGCATTACCTCTTCTTTGAAGTCTTCCCTGATTTCTCCCAGTTGAGTCCCTTTTCTGTGACCCAACAGCCCTCTGTTCGTAACACAAGTGATTTTCTTTTTGAATCTATTAGGTCCTATGGAAATTATTTGATCACACGTCTGCCTGAGAAGCACTGAGGGGAAGCACTGTATGTGGTTTAAAATTGTATCCCCAGTGTTTGGCATAATACCAGACACATAGTAGGCATGCAGTACATGTTTGTTGAGTAAGTACATAAAGTAATAGGAAAATGTTTATTTCTAGTTTCCAGCAAAAAGCATTAAAATGTGTGTTTTAAATGATCTCATAACTCTGTAAAACTAATGCCACAAGGAGGTTACTTTCGATTCACCTAGCCAGCAAAATAAACCATCATTTTAGAAACCCCAATTTCTTAATACATGATATAGTAAAAAAAACAAACAAAATTCAGAGAGAAAGGAAATGTATGCATAATATTTGCTCTTTACTTATCACTGCATCTGATTTAGGGAAATGATAAAAAAAAAACAGGACAATTCCATGGTTCAACGTGTGATTCACACACACACACACACACACACACACACACACACACACAAACAGAAGTACATGAGTAGTAATATCTTCTAAATTACATATTCAGAAAACTTATTGGTATTTGGAGCTATAAAGCAGTTAGGTCTTTATTTCAGAAGCCTGTGGGATAAAAAGCAAATGTTCTTTAGTTTTTCCTAGGAGAAAATGTGGATTTCAACAGAATGTTGACAACCACTTAAAAAGGACCACAATCTAATAACACAAATAACTTCATATATGTAATCAAGTTCTTTTACACTATTTTCCCACAGAATCATATGCCTTATTTTTTAAAGTCAATATCCCAAGGGTCATCAAGTAATATTAAGCCATGAAAACACATCCCCACTGCTCCCTCCACCCCCATGTCTTATCTTGCATGGCAACACATATCCAAGTGCAAGCCCCTTTTCTACAAAGGGTAAAGTTTCATTCAGCTTGGCTCTCACCCTCCAGTAGTACAACCACTTTCCAAAGCCAATGCATAATGGTTTGCTAAGTTTTATACACCTTGCTGCTCTTTAAGTGGCCTAGAAATACAGTTTCTACTACTAGCTCCACCTGCTGTCACAATATTCAAACCTAAAATTATCTCTTCACAAAGACTTTCAATAATTCTATTGCCATCAGATTTAACACTCAATGACAAATGCATTACCTGCATCCACCCCTGGAGTGAAAGAATATGTTCAGAAAATTCTAATTTCAAATACAACATTGGGTCTCCTATGTACATTGTTCCACTAATAACAATTACCCAAACACACTTTACTGTAGTTACACATTAGGATCATAACAACATCAGGAACCACATAGACCCATGTGTTTATCTGAGCTTATTATTAATCTGTCTACAAAAGGTGTTCAGAAATCACCTGGGTAGTTGGACTCTATCGGTAGTTTGCAGACTTTTTTTTTTTTTTTTTAGCTGTAGGAAAGGTGGTTCCTTATAAAACAAGTCTGACGTGCAGAGGAAATGAAAGCAGATTTATTTTGTTTGGAGCAAGGGGGCTTCCCCACCATTCCCTGTCCAGCAATGCCCCTGGAAGTGCCCCCCACAGGACCTGGGATTGAGGACCGTACCTTAAAACCACTGGGACCAGTGGTTTTTACAAATCATTCCAGACTCTGCAAGTCTGTGCCTTTTCCACACCATTGAAAAATACTTCCTTCCATTTTATAAACTACTCTTAGCAAAATGGACTCTTTCCATGTTATATAACAAATATGTATATTTTACCTTGCAAACCACTAAATATATGTGATATAGATATGTCATGTACAGAGAAAGACTAGGAATGTTATCATTTCTATTTTTTTTGTTTTTAAGTAGTTTCCTAGGAGAATAATCATCTTTCACCACAGGGGTGGATATATTCAAAAAGTCCAATAAAACTATATAAATTTTTTGCTTGAAAGTTTCATTATATATATATTTTTTTATGGTTCACAAAACCACTGACCCTAAGCTTCAGGGCCAGTGCACACAGAGAAATCTTCTTGAAAATGAAGTCGTCTAGTTTCTGGCTATCACAGTGAGCTTAAATTAGAACCTGCAATAAGCCTGGGGAGAGTGTAGGAGAAAACAATAAAAATGCCAAGTTATTTAGACAGTAAGTCTGGTCCTAGACTTAGGAGAAAAGGGAGGGTTCACATTCATTGTGCCATATAATAATTTTTCCAGGGCCCGAAAATGCCTAAAAATGAGGTTTTAAAAGGATTAAGTGGTTTTTTAAAAGGTATAATGTAAGCCTTCTCTAGTATGAGAAATAAAATTCAGATTATGACTTCTAGAGGCCATGAGGGGAAAAAAGAGACAAGATGTGTTCCCATAAAAAGACTGCAAGGACAGAAGGCAAAAGTGGCATCAACAATGGTGAGATGTCCCCTATGTTCATCTTTTCTTTCCTTTTTTTTTAGAGAGAGAGAGAGAGAGAGAGAGAGAGAGAGAGAGAGAGACAGTGTGTGAGCGAGCACATGTGCCCAGAAGAGGGGGGAGGGCAGAGGGAGAGAATCTTAAGCAGGCTCCCTGCTGAGCATGGAGCCCCCACCCGGGGCTTGATACCACAACCCTGAGATCATGACCTGATCTGATCCATCAACCTGAGCCAAAATCAAGAGTGGGACACTTAATCGACTGAGCCACCCAGGCGCCCCCATCTGTTTTGTTTCTTAGTGTAAAAAAAGAGAGAGAAACCATACAATAGCCCCTTAACTATAGAGAACACACTGAGGGATGATGGAGGGGAGGTGGGTGGGGTGGGGAGGTACGGTCCTCAATCCCAGGGGCATTGCTGGACAGGGAATGGTGGGGAAGCCCCCTTGCTCCAAACAAAATAAATCTGCTTTCATTTCCTCTGCACGTCAGACTTGTTTTATAAACACATAGGCTAGATGGGTGATGGGGATTAAGGAGGGCACTTGTTGGGATGAGCACTGGGAGTTTGTATGTAAGTGATGAACCACTAAATTCTACTCCTGAAACTAATATTACACTGTATGGTTTTTTTTTTTAAGATTTTATTTATTTGACAGAGAGAGACACAGCGAGAGAGGGAACACGAGCAGGGGGAGTGAGGGAGGGAGAAGCAGGCTTCCCACGGAGCAGGGAGCCCGATGCGGGGCTCGATCCCAGGACCCTGGGATCATGACCTGAGCCGAAGGCAGATGCTTAACCCCCTGAGCCACCCAGGAGCCCCACACTGTATGTTAACTAGAATTTACATAAAAACTTGAAACAAACAAAAACAAAGGTGAGCTGTCACAGTAAAATGGATAAGTAACTTCAGAGGACTAACATTTTTCTTCCGGCTTCCCGAACGAAAGTAGGGGAATAAAGAGGAAAGAATCTACCTTAATGGAAGAAATCAAGTTTTACTACATCATTGGGAGGAAAATGAAAAGGAAGAGTAAAAACAGGTTATAATAGAGAAACCTGAACCAATAAAACCTTACTTCTATCAAACATGGACAGGAATCATTACTTTTTTTAATTGTGTACATCTCCTGCTCGTAAACCATCAGAGGTTCCTCCTTCCCTTTGTAGTGCAAAGTCCCGATACCTTATTCTGGCATTGAAAGCTTCATTATTCCTTCTAGGCAAAGAGGTCCTCAATCCTCCTTCTTAACGCTCAGCTTCCATCAGGGCAGCTTACTCTGCTGAACACAACTCCTTTATAGGTAGGAACTATACTCCTTGCCGTTGCGAGAGGTAAAAATATTCCAAGGAGGGTGGATTCCGTTTACGGTAGGATTCATTACTAACAGTATGACAGCTGATAGCTTTGGATATGAAATCTGGGGGTGGCTGCGCAGGGAAGAGGGGGTCTTCTAAGCAGGGTTCTGGGAAAAGTCTCAGCCTCTGAGGGTGGGCACTGGGGGCAGAAGGTCTGAGAGAGAAAGCACACAGGGGTGGGCTGCAGACAGCGCTGACCAGGCCTTTCCCATCGCTAGCTGTGGAGAGGGAGGGATAAAGCCCTTCTCTGTACTGTTAGCAAATGCCTCAGCATTTGACAGGACACCCAATGTTTATATGAACACAGAGTGTGCCCGGTAAGCAATCCATGCTGAGCTCTGCCTCCACACTGGCACAGCAAAGCACGGAGAGCAACAGGGACCGGGGGACAAGCACGCAGATGGCATCTACATTCACTCATTTCACTGAGTCCTCTTCTTTGCTTCTCCAACTTTGCAAAACATCCTTTCCCATCCAGCTCCGGTCCGCACCTCCTGTCTCCCTCCTCTCGTCTCTTAGAGGTTTTCTTGCCCACAGTAATTACCTGACATCTGGCCATAAATGAAGTGACCAATACCCTTTTATCTTCCCTATCTTCAGTCAGTGTCCATGTCTCCTAATTCTTGTCTACCCTACAATGACACTTACTCAGCATCCTCTAAATGGGTAATGAAATAAATTAATTTAGGGGTGAACATCTACGGCCAATACCAACAAAATGGTCCTATGATTATGACTGCAAGATAAGGTAAGCATAAGGTGTATGCATTTCCTGGTCACAGAAAAGAATTAAGAGGTCAGCTGAAATCTGAAGTCAAACGAATAAAACCTTGCTAAACCTGCTATACTGGGACCTTTGTTCCTTAGGTAGGAGCCCCAAACAAGAAAATGTACACAACTAAGAAGGGTGTTTACAGTAGAACTTAAAACACTAGAAAATGGACATTAAAATTTAAATTTGGGAAAACAATACATTTCACAATCAACTATTGGGCTCAAAAAACTCAGATGAGATAGTAATAAACAAAAGTATACAAGCCAATTGGCCATTAAGCTCTTCCACAAATTATTTTCCAATTGAACTAACACTGGAGGGCATGACGGAGTCAAACAGTCCATAATCACCATTATGAGGAGTCAATCTCTGATTTTTCCATTGTTTAAGTTGAAGGTTAAAAGTAAATTCTTGGAAAGCTTTTCCTTCTTTAAGTATGCAAGTGAAATATGTTCATTGTTTTCAAAGGGTAATATGAAAAGAGGAAGGAAAAAAAAAAGCTGGATCTAATTGCCTAGTGAAAAGAAAATTCTGAAGTACTTTTTTTTCCCTTGGCATATTTTATGTGGATCCGGGATGAAAACACACTGACAGCTGTGTGAGGATTCAGTGGGGCAATATTCATGCAGTTCTTACTCACAGCACTTAACATACTAAGCAAAAGTCCCATAAATCTTATTTGTTGTTATTCATATAAAACCCTCACAATTTACCACACAATGAAGTCAAATCATTGGATATCACACGTGGTCTTTCTTTGCCCTTCGTGGAACTGCTGAGACGTGTTTGGCATTAAACCACTGGCCTACAATGAAGAAAGTTTAAGGAAGAGCCTTACAAAATTCACTAGTGTATTTACTGAACAGTTTGTGAACATCAATGGCCACACATCAGTCTCTCCAACATGTGATGTCGTGAAAGAAATAACCCATATCAGGGAAAACTGTCTCTCTAGATAAGAAGTTTCTATTGCATGGACGCTGATCATTGGATTGTCATTCCCTTTTTGTTCTGGACATTAGGTAGCTCAGAACCAAATCTGACATCAACCTCTAACAACAGTGGAGAACTTTCTGTGTACTGATCTATCTGTGATGGAAGTTCCTGGGGGAGTGAACACTGGCCTCAAATCTATCACAATGACTAATATGACCCACGGCACTATTAAAATCAAGGGAAGGGTTTATCAAATGGTTGAGAAGGTGAGCTTGGAGATCAGACCACTGTGGTCTGCTACTTAGCTAGCTGGGCCACCCTAACTTAACCTGAGTTTCAGAATGTTATAAACTTATAAAATGAGGATAATCTTGATAGCATAGAGTCATATTAAATTGAACAATTCATACACAGTGCTCATCATGAGTCTGCACATGGTAAGTTTTCAGAAAGTCATAGCTGTAATTATTATCTATAATAAATATTATAACACATGTAGATGTATTTTGTAAACAAATAAAGAACCATCAAATGCCAGGATGGAGATATTTTATTATTCCTCTCTAGAGCCTAATTTCCTCATTTAAAAGAAGGGAACAAATAAGTTTTCTAGGTCTCTTCTGGTTGCAACCTTCTTTTGTTCTCTACACTTAGAGAAGGTATGAACTGCATCACAGAGAACAAGGGTTATTAGGAAATACAACTCTCTAAAAGGAGTCACAACAGCACATATTAGAACCACCCCAACAGTGATCTGTTGTTTCTTAAACAAGAGGCTTGATTTTTTTTTGTCTCCCACTAATATAATTCCTTGTTCCCAGGGCCTAAACAGTTTTTGCTGATACCGGCTTGTTAGACGTTAAAATGCCTTCTTGCTACTTCTTCTGGCTACCCTCAAATTCTCCCAGTGTGACTTTCCTAGAGACACTCTACTCTTGCTTCTAATGGCTTTGACTTCACTTTTCGTTCCTCTCAATTTTCACAAGGAGAACCTACAGAAACGACCGCCTTTTAGAGAGACCAGAAGCTCCTGGGAAGTAGGACCTGGGCACCCAGGTTTAGGTACTGTGTGAAGTGTGTGCCTGGTTAAGACTCTGCCAATTCAGGATCAATCCAGATGTGAGTCTGGATCTCGCCCAGGAAGCTGGGCGGCAACTGGGCCTGCACAGAGAATCCTTTAGGGTGGCATGCTAGAGACCTGGCATGGCCTCGTCTGGATGTAGAAAGAGCCACAGCTAGCTGGAGAACTCCCAGGTCATGGCTACCAAGAGCAACTTTGGAAAATGGGATTACCTGAATAAATAGCTTCCAGAAAGCCAAGGCCAACATATCAGTTCTTCTTCAAGATCAAAACATTAAGGAGAGAGATCATATATTTGACAAAACATTTAAGCTGTGCATAAACCCTCTTCCTGCATGAAAAATAACATGTAAAAGGTGACTCATGTATGGAAAGGGTGAAAAGAAGGAGTTGATGATCTGAAATTGGTTCAGGAGTGAAGAGTTGTAACAGAAAAAAATTAGGTTAGCAGCAATCAAAGTTTGGCAGTGATTTCTTGCAAGGATAACTTTTTTACTCTTTCTTTTGAGTATTTGTAGTCTTGAGTCTCCCTCTCAAAGGAATACAAATTAAAGCTAGGTGGAAAGGTAACCCTGACTTTAAGTCTAGTCCTTTAATCTTGATGGTAGTGATTCCCTGAGAAGGTTAATTTGCCATTGAGATCAAGACCAGAAGAGGACAGAGAGGAAAAAAAGAAGAAGAAAGAAAGAAAGGAAAAAAAAAATAAAAAAGAAGAGGAAGGGAAAAGACCAGAAACCTGTAGACTGAGGAGAGTCCTTTGACACAAATTTCAGAGCAAGGTGCTAAGCACCTCCACTGTGATCTCATTCCTCCCCTTTCTTCCCCTGAATTTCTCAGAGAACTAAGTTATTTTGTAAACTTTTGAAATATATCTTAAAATTAATTATTAGGAAAAGATGCTGTGAAAAGAAGCATCTTTATGATCTCATTGAGAAGTGGATGTGAGAGTAGATGTAATATCCTCAATATTAAATGCAGGAAAATGCATATGGGAGCTGGTCCAGGAGCATATCATCAAAGTCAGAAAAGCCTCATAAGGAAGACTATTTTCACTATCAAAAAATTCCAGTTTTGAAGCAATTCTTACGCCATAAGAGTTTGAGAAAATGTTCGATAATAAGGCAGTCTTCATTATATACGAGAGAACTCAGGCTGGGAGAGACCATGTAAACGCAGTGAATGTAGAGAAACTTTTATCCAAAACATAAAGCTCCAGTGGACATGAGCACTGGTATCAAAAGGAAGCGCTATGACTCCAACAAATGTGAGAAATATTTCTGCGTGAAGTCAAAACTCAAGAATTAGAGAATTCATAAAGAAAATTTTCTAACTTTCATGAACATATCTTTAGCCACAAGTCATAGTCAAACTGAGTCTCTCAAACACCAGGAAAAAAAAATACACACACACACACACACACACATATATATATGTACACATATACATATATATGCATCTATTTATGGGAGGAAACTAACAATGGCATACTTGGAGCAGCCTTTTGCCACAGATCAGTTCTCACTTTATATCTGAGCACACACACACAACAGAAACCTTTAGAAGGTAATGAAGGTAGAAAACCTTCTGCCAGAATTTACCCTTCAAATTACCCATACAGGAGAGAAATCACATGAATGTAACACAGGCAGGGAAACCTTTTTATGAAGTCTCATTAAACACGAGAATACATGGTGGGGGGATCTTATGATATTGAATGTAGGAAAAAGTTCTGTCAGAGTCCATCTTGGCTCTACATCAGAGAATTCACTATACCTGTAAAGAACATGGGAAACCTTTCTTCCAGAACACCTCTTTGGATATCAAAGAACGGGCTGAGGAAAGAAAACCTTCTGCGTGAAGGCAAACCCTCAATTCAGAATCAGAGAACACACATTAGGGAGAAGATCTATGAAAATAATGAATGATCGGAGAGTGCCTCCAGCAGCAGTCACACTTGCTATATCAGAAAAGTCACAAAATGAAGCAGCACTGGGTGAGTAATGTGTGGAGAAGACCTTCACCCAGACAGAATCACTTACTGTCAGGGGACTGTTATGGAGAGAAGCCCTATCAATGCAAAAAATGTGGGAAATCCTTCTGCCAGAAGACAGAAACCTTTTAGATTAGAAAATTCACATAGAAACCCACAGAAAAAAATGTAGGTAAGGCATCATCAAGCAGTTACAACTAACCGAACATTACAGAAATAATATTTGAATATCCTGAAAGCAGGAAAATTTTTGTAAGAAAATAAAGACCTGGGGAAATTCCATCAAGTTAGAGGGTTTGTTAAAAACACATTCTCCTGGGGCACCTGGATGGCTCAGTCAGTGAAGCGTCTGCCTTCAGCTCGGGTCATGATCCCGGGGTCCCTGCTCAGCTGGGAGTCTGCTTCTCCCTCTGCTCCTCCCCCTGCTTGTGCTCTCTCTCACTTGCTCTCTCATTCAAATAAATAAATAAAATCTTAAAAAAAAAAACAAAAAACACATTCTCCTGCCAATAATTTGCTCTAGGAGTTATGGTTCATATGTGATTCCAGAGCTTGTATACAAAAAAAGCAATCAGTAAACTCCTTCGTAAATCTAACATTTATAAATAAAAAGATTTTTAGGGGCACCTGGCTGGCTCATTCAGAAAAGCATGCGACTCAATCTCAAAGTCATGAGTTCAAGCCTCACGTGGGGTGTAGAGATTACTTAAATAAATAAAACCATAAAAATAAAAGATTAAAAAGAAAAAAAAAGAAAAGAAAAAGCCACACCAGTCAGAAAGACACAGGAGCCAGCTTGAGGAAGCACTCAATGGCCAAGTCTGTGACAAAGTGAAGACTAAAATAACTGAATTAATAGAATATAAATTATTAAAAACATAAATTCATGTGTCCATGCCGATAATAAATAGATTGATCAAGAAGGGAGGTCTCTTGCCCATAGCCAAGAGCTAACTGGAAGAGGTACTGGGCGGGGGGCTGGGTAGCGCAGCTGGCGTACGACTCTTGATTGTGGCTGGGGTCATGATTTCAGGGTCCTGGGACAGAGCCCCAAGTCAGGCTCCATGCTCAGCGGAGAGTCTGCGTCAGATTCTCTCTTCCTCTGCCCCTCCCACTCATGCTCTCTCTCTCTCAAATAAATACATAAATAAATCTTAAAAAAAAAAAAAAAGGAAGAAGCACTGGGATTAGAAAATCATTACTTTCCAACCATTATGGCAAAAACTGGGTCAGACAAGAATCATGGTTACCCAATCTAGGGGGAAATTTTGATGAGAAGCAAAATATTTGCAATGTCTTCAGTATATCTCCACAGACTGCTTGTTAGTTGCTAAAGGAATAAAAGATAAACAATACAATGGAGAAACTGGACGACATCTTGATCAGTGATAAAAATTAATATCATCTGTGAGGGAGAGATGGATATTATGTTCCTCCAGACATGGCACCTAGAGAGGGACATATCACCTAAACAGTATTCTTGCTCAGAATGCTTAACTTCAACCTAATTACAGAGAAACATCAGGCAAACACAAAACAAGGACCATTCTTAAAAAACAAATAGTGAGGGCTGGGCTATTTCCTCAAAAATACCAATGTTATAAAAAGGCAAGTTTAAAGGAGGCTAAAGAGACACGGCATCAAAGACTAATTCCTGTATTAAATGAGGAATGGTGTTATTAAGGACATTATCAGATCAAGTGATGACACTGGAATATAAGCAGTAAATTAGATAAAAATATAGGATCAATATTAGTTTATGAAGTTGCTAGTGTGCTGTGGTTTTAGGTTCAGTGCAGCGAGAGGAGGGGATAGTGGTAGGAGGGGGCCGAAGCGGTAAGAAGTTAACAGTAAGTGCATTTGGGTTCAGAGTATACAGCTCTTCTCGGTACTATTTTTATTTTGCAACTTTCTGTAAGCTCTAAATTATTTTTTTTTAAAAAGGTAATTTTTAAAAAGCCAGTCCAGCATGTTCTGGACCCTATCTCCAAAAACAACAGGTATTCCCCTGTCTCTCTCATCTTCCTTTTCCCTCTTCACTAGAGCAATCTGCTAAGCTCAGACACATCTTTAAGTACAAAAAAACAAAACAAAACAAAACAAAACTGCTCTAGACCCCCAGCCACTCTAAAAGACTTATCTACCACTACAGCCTGGCCTCTGTCTTCACTGCTCTTGCTAAAGTCAGTAAACACACCCAGGTCGCCAACTTCAACAGTTACTACCTACCTGACCTTTCCACAGTGTTGACGTCCTTTTCCTTGAAAGAATCTGCTTCTCCTCACTTTTGATCAGACACCTGTCATTTTCCTCCTGCCCTTCTGCCCCCTCTAAATCTTCTGCCATTTCCTAACTCTCTCCCGAACTCTCTCCCAGACTTCTCATGATTGAAGTTCCTAAGATTTTCAGTCCACTCTGTCTTGCTTGGCAGTCTCATCCATCCCCGTGGCTTCAAAAACCATCTACGTGCCAATGACTCCCAATTTACTTCTCCAGCCCACAGCTTTCCTCTGAATTCCATATTCACACAGCCTGAGTGCCCTGACATCGCTGACTGAAAGGTCTCAAACTTAACATATGCAAAAGTGAACTATGGGTCTCCCCCAACCCCATACCTTTTCCCCCTAGTCTTTCCATTTCAACGAATGCTACTTCCATTCATCTAAATCAGAAAATCCCCACCATCAGTTGGATGTTGACATTACAAGCAACGTTTTTTCATTATGCTTTTCAACGGTTTAAAACTTCCCTACAATAAACATATATACTTGTGAAGACATTAAAGAACCAAAACCTCTTTCTTTGAAACAGAACAAAACAAAGATGTGCTTTATAATCTCTATTTTTGTTCTTAATTTTCACTTTATGAATGTCTAAAAATTAATATTAAGTTTCATATTACCGGAAGTGTTTGGATTTACTGAAGACATAATGGAATCAGCTTCTATCTAGAAGAGAAGAAAGAATAGCAGATATAATTTCATCAAATGTTTTCACAGTGCAAGTTCTTAATTCCTGAGGTGTGGGGAAGGATTGTATTTTATGAGAAACCAAATGTCTTGAGTTCAGCCGACAAGTAATACCACAGGACAGCTGTAAGAGTCATTTTATTCTTGCATCTATATCTAGGGTGGGGGGATGGGTGAAATAGGTGATGGGGATTAAGGAGGGTTGTGATGAGCACCGGGTGTTGTAGCTGTTGAATCACTGTATCATACTCCTGAAACTAATATTACACTGTGTTAACTGGGATTTAAATAAAAACTTAAAAAAATAAAATAAAAAATAAAGTGGTATTAAAGCAAAAAGTATCCCTATATCTATAAAATACAATATGCTAATCCGCTACAGACTCTAATGGCCCCAAAACTGTTCCATTGACCAAAACAGTTTAAGCATATATAATCAACTTGGCTGTCACATATGCAGCATAACCTAAAAGGTAACCTTTCTATTTTAGACAAATACAAGTGATTATTGCAATGAGCTCGATAGCTTTATTTTTGAACTTTTTTTCCTGATTATAAAAGTAACATGACATAGAAATCATGAAAAATATTAAAAAATCATGAAGAACGCTTTTAAGAACAGCCATCCAATGAGAACCGCTATTAACATTTTGGCCTAGTCTCCATTTTTCCCCCTATGGCTTTTTAAACATATTTCAGAACACACCCTGTATATGGTTCAGGAAACTGCTTTCACCATACATTAAAATATAAGCATTTTCCTGTATGGTTACAAGGGCCTTATAAACATGATGGAATTGGAATCTTGGCAACACTTGGATTCTGTACTTTCTGTACTTTCCTCTTGCCCTTGCCAGGTGGTTCCTGTTGCATCTTCATGGAGCCCCTGCTTACCCTTAAATATTGGTACCCCCCAGTGGTGTATCTCTCGCCGTCTGCATACTGTTCTCAGGCAACACCACCCAGTCTCATGCTCTGAGCTATCAAACCTGTAAACTGAGGAGTCCTGAATCTGTCTCCAGCCCTTCCCTCCCAATTCCTCATCTGGTTCCAGATCCCTGCATTTACAAAGGGCGGCAAAATCTGAGGGCAGATCTTTACCACCAAAACCTTAACACTAGCACGGTATTTAATGAGTGAATTCACTTGGGAGTCCACAGCCTCCTCAAACTTAATGTGCCCCAAACTGAACTCGTTGACTTTCTCCCAGGCCTACTCCTCAGTTTTCCTACTTGGTGGCATTTACTATTGCTTCAGGCCTGGTTTCACACCCCTCTCTTACAGCCAACCACATCTAATCATCAGGGCATAACATCTCCCAACATGACAAAGTTCTTCTGGATACTTCATACTAGAGGAGGCTAGCTAGCTCTTCTAATCTAAGTGATGCCTAAACTGCTACTTTTCACAAGAATTAGAAGACCCTCTTCCTTGTCCCCTTCACTTTGGGTTCTTTCTGTTCTTCTCATGTTAGCATTGATCAGAGTTTTATAAGTCTCTCTACACTAACTTGTGATCTGCTTCACAGTAGGGGCTATATTTTATTCATTTTTATATCACTAGCAACTAGCAAGTGTTCATTTTTTTAAATAGGAACACTTTTTTTTTTTAAAGATTTAATTTATTTATTTGACAGAGAGAGAGAGAGCACAAGCAGGGGGAGCAGCAGAGAGAGAGGGAGAAGCAGGCTCCCTGCTGAACAGGGATCCCGATGCAGGGCTCAATCCCAGGACCCTGGGATCATGATCTGAGCCGAAGGCAGATGCTTAACCGACTGAGCCACCCTGGCGCCCCTTCACTTCATAAATTTCATTGTGTAAACAGTTGCATGAGTGGATAAATGATTTATTACATGTCGTGCATTTCAGTAAATATTTCATTTGCTCAAAAGCAATATTCGAAAATAAAACCCCAGGGGCTCCTGGCTGGCTCAGTTGGTGGAGCATGCAGCTCTTGATCTTGGGGTTGTGAGTTCAAGCCCTACGTTGAATGTAGGAGATTACTTAAAAATAAAATCTTTTAAAATTAATTAAACAACACCCCAAACCTCAAGCTAGTATAAAAGTAAAAATCTGTTACATTTCACAGAGGGTATGCATTGTCACTTATTTAACACAAGTTCATAACAAATGATTGACAGGTGTACAGATGATTTGCTATCACTTTACTGTTTAGTGATCTGCAGTCAGATATTTGATTAAAAAATGAAATCCGCTACCTCGGCAAGGTTTGAGAATAAAAGTAAAAATCTGTTAAATTTCACGGACTGTACATATCTGTCTTACCACATCACTGTACTTGTCATTCATTTCCTCACTTATATTCTAAAATTAAAGCCAATTAAGGAGATTCAGGGATGATAAAAGCAGAATGAAACCAACTATCTTTCCAGCTGAACACAGCTTAAATACAATGCTTCAAAGGCTGGATCCATTTAGCTGACTTGCTTTGGAATTCTAGCTGAAATGACTGCAGGTGAAGAGAAGAGCTGCAATTTCTGGGAGTCAGCCCTATTTCTCTGAGCTCCACAACCAGCATCTCAGTAACCAAGCATTTGCTAGGAGGTGAACCACTTTGAGCCCACCTGGTCCGTTTATGGGACAGATTTGTGTCAACAGAACTTATTTACCATGAGGTTGTGATACGTTTAAGCATAACGAGGGATGGAGACGCGATACATCACGTGGTTCCTGGCTTTGCTGGGCTTGCAATCTGATAGGCAGAACTCACTCTTGAGGAACAGCCGGGCCAAACTGGTTTAAGGAGGGCATGGGGTGGGGGGAGGACATTCCAGGCAGAGCCCTCCGTTTGATGGCTGCAACTGAATTTCTTAAAGCTGGACAAGATCTTGTCTGGTTAATTCCAGTTCAGCATCTTAACAAGAGGGATCCATCTCTAGAATCAACGTAACAAGGGGAGCAGGAAATCTGTCCTCCTAAAGCAGGACGCTCCTTGAAACTCAGCTCAACTCTCCTTATTAGTGAATTAGTGCAAACTTTCCTGAAGAATATCCAACAAAATTTCAAATGTACCTAGCAACTACACTCCCAGGAATTTATTCCATAGATATACATCCACAAGTATAGATATGCATATAAAATGATGCTCAACACGACAATGTTTGTAGGAATGAAAAATAATGGAGGCAATCTAAATGACAAAAGACAGGAAACTGGCTAAAGATAATATTACACAACTACTTTTTAAAACGTGGTGGTGTGTGCTTTTATGTTCATTGTTAAGTGAAAAAAGCAAAATAAAATAGGTATACTATGTACCTACTTATGTTTTTATTTAACCCTTTATTTTTAATTTTTTAAAATATTTTATTAACATACTATTTGTTTCAGGGGTACAGGTCTGTGATTCATCAGTCTTACACAATTCACAGCGCTCACCATAGTACATATCCTCGCCAATGTCCATCACCCAGCCACTTCATCCCATTTATGCTTTTAATAGAATGCTAGGCATGTTTGTTATACATAGGAAATTTTGGAATGACACACAAAAAATTGTAAATTATGGTAACTCCTGAGGAGTGGGACTGCTTGGTAGCAAAGGAGGGGATTTTACATTCAACTTTATACTTTTTCCAGACTGTCTGAATTTTTTGTCTATGGAACCGTATTAGTTTTATAATTTAAATGAATTCCTGTTACCAATACCCCCCCCCAGCCTTCCTTCTTGACATCTCCCTAGCATCTTACATTTATTATAAGCCTGGTGGTGAGAAAAGCTTCATGAATTTTAATTCATCCCTGAGTTAGGTTCTTAAGAAGAGTAAAATTCAGCACTGGACACATCTCTGAAATCGCTCTGAGAGGCAGTCATTTTAAACATCGGAAACTAGCCACTGCAGTTGACTTAGAACCCACCCACCCTTGTATTGTCTGCCCCATTCCCAAATAGATGAAGAAAGCTCTACCTTGGAGGGCTTGTACCCAAACAGCATTACAACAGCAACTTTAAAGTCCTCTCTGCTTAGATAGCCTTTGTTATCTTCATCGCATGCTTTAAATACCTAAAGAACATTAAATAGCTTCAGTTAGACCGAAACGGTTTGTTCTATTACTTTTATTACTAGTTTATATTAAATTTAGACCTCTAAAATCTAAAACTTAGCTGAGCAGGAGGGTTCGGAGATGGGAGTTGCATTATCTTAATTTTCCTTCTCAAGAATTATTAATGTGCTAAAATTTACCCCCCGAAATGTGCAAACGACTTAATCGCTAGACTGACGGAAATTAATTCCTTTAAACCACTGGGATAAATTCTATCCAAAATTCAGTCCTAGAATTAGGAAGGTGAGACAGATATAAGGTTAGAGGTTCTTATTAATAAACTGGAGCGGGGAAAAGGAGCTTGGAAGTAGCCAGAACACTGGACAGAGAGCGAGAAGCCTTGCAGCCCTCGGCTCAGTCATTAACCATGGGCCTTTGGAAGGACAGTGCAGTCCCTGTCAGTGCAACAAAGATTAGTGAGACCCAGGCGGGTGAACGAAATGGGAGCCCTTGGTCAAGAGTCGGAGAATCAGCCCTCCGGACACCTACTTCCACCCACTTCCTGTGTTCTGAGGGGCTGGCTTCCCACGTCCGTGGCCGGGCTCCGGCCTCGGAGAAAAACATCTCGACCACCACAACCGAAAGGGACTGGAAAACCCGAGACCTCCACGGCCAGAACCCGGTTGCTGCAATTCTCTGGCTACGCTCACCGCAGCTAAGAAAGCTGAACTTGGCCGGGCAACTCCAACGTCTTCTCCCATTGGACGGCCTGCTAGCCACTGGCGTTGATCCCGCAGCTCTATTGGCCAGAAGGTTTAGGCCCGTTTCCTTGGAACAGCCTATGGCGGAGAGGCTCCTGGGCCCGCCCCCAGTCTTGCTACCGCCATGCTCGGCCCCTTAACTCCTTGCGCACCACTGGGATCTCGCTCACAGTCCTGCTTCAAGGTCTCTAGCAAGGTTCCTCCCATGTTTCTGCCCCCACACCTTGCAATAAGTTACTGTGGTAATTTTTATCTATGACACTGTGCTAAGCATAGGAAACACAAAAAGTGTGAACAAAGCATTAAAAGAACCAAAAAGCCAAGTCCAGGATTCATGTGCATATCAGCAAGTCACGTTATTGGGGTCGATCCCTCCAGTGCAGTTACTACGGTCTGTTTTGTCCTCCCGATATCCCTGCAGGAAGATGTTCAGTAAACGAACCAAGTCCTTAGGACTTTTATGATGTGGGAAACAAAGCCAAAAGGAAATGTAAATAAAATTAAATGTTCTTATAACCTGCAGCCCATTGACAATTACTTGATGCGGCAGCGTATAACGTTCTTCCAGGAAGCTCCCAACTGTCTTAATGTTAATGCCTTGCTAGAGGGTAAAACAACCTTAGCTTGACAATAGCAAGGCCTCCTTTATCTCGTGAGTACTTTTTGGCAAATCAAAGTCCTTTTGGAAACTTCCCTGGTCTTTACCTCCCCCAACTCCAACGTATATAATCAGTTGCTCCTCACAATCCCCCCCCCCCCACAGCAGTTCTTCTGCCCCTGGGTCCTATCCTCGTGCTTTAGTAAAACCACCTTTTTGCACCGAAGGCGTCTAAGAATTCTTCCTGGGCCGTCAGTTCCAGACCCCAACAACACTACTCCAAAAAAAATCACATCAGTTTACACCAAGCTGTTCCACTAAGCCCTCTAGGAGAAGTGCCTACTTTGAAAGAAACTGAGAATAAATGTTATAAACATTATTAAAGCCAAGGAATATGGGGGGGGTGCGTTTTGCAAAAGAGTTTTAGACCCCACTCTCTTCTAGCAAACCAGTAAGGTTAAAAACACACACGTTTCAAAGAAGAAACAGGCATTCGCGTTTGAGTGTGACGGGAGCTCATTTACCCTTTTATTTTAGAGCAGGTTCTACAACTTTGCGCCCCCAGCGAGCCCGCTCCTCCGGGATACAGGTCTCAAACCAGAGCGGCCTCGAACCTAAGCTAATCCTCACTCTGCCTTTAAGTAAATACCCCCTGCCTCGAGCTCCGGGGAAACTGAACCTGTCTATGACACTCCCTGCAAAGGGGATGAGTTTCGCCCATTAACTAAGGGAGGAGAGAGAGAACACTTAATTTTCCCTCTCCCCCTTTTAGGAGAAGCGGTCAGGGGGTGAGCCGAGAGCTGGAGGTTGCTAGGACCACCCATTCCTGCCGGAGCGCTCAGCAGCCCCTCAGGATCCGACGGTCTTTAGGACCCAGCGCTGGGCGTCCCGGAAAGGGAAGGGGCTGGGCCACGGGGGTGCGCGCCCCGGCCGGGAGGGTTTAAATTGCGCGCAGGCGCGGGCGGCGGAAGACGGAGCGCGAACCTGTGGGTTGTGGGAGTTTTAGGGGCGAGTTCGGCTTTTTCCGGCTCTGGAAGTTTCAGGTTCGTGTCCGGCGGCTGCGGTACCCTGGCCGGGGAGACCCTGCTCCTTCCGGCCTAGGCCCCTCGGGTCCCGTGAATTCTGAGGCCGGGTGGGACTGGAGGTGGAATCTGAGGGAAGCGGGGTCTCGGGTAAAAACGCTGGGGAAGGTCCCCGTGTGGGCCTCATAGAATCTGTCGGGCGCGAGCGGCAGGCGTCGCGGCGAGCCGAGGGCGGCCGGGGGCGTGGGTGCGAGGGCTGCCCGCGCTGGGGTTTTTACTCCGGCTTCTGGGCGCGGCAGGTGGGCGGTAGCGGCAGGCAGTGATGCTGGCGCGCCGTCGGGCGCCTACCTTGTGCCGGACGCTGAACCGTTCTGGGCCAGGTTGCCTTGTACGCGGAGCCTGTCATTCGCGGGACTCAGTATAGACTTGATGCGAGGTGGGAGAATTTCTTTATTTACATCCTCCTTGGCAATATAGGTTCATGTAGTTTGCCAAATTTCAGTCATTTGCCTTTCTCCTTCCTGGTTTTTGTCTCGCTTTTAATACCTCTACCATTGTTTACTTGATGTTTTTATTTGAACCCGCTTTTACATAAAGATGGTCTTTAAAACTTTATTTTGTTGGAAATAAAATAGAGCCGCAAGATACTTTGATTAAAAAAAGTGTTACTGGTGCCTGCAGAAGAGCCCAAAGTTTCTTGAGGCCTTTCTGCAACACTGCGACTGTCTCCTTAATTTAAACGGATTGGAAGGGAAAAGGATGGTACTTCCAGGGTTAATAACACATTAACGTTCGGTCCCAGCCACCTCCGCTTCGGAAAACACTGCTCTGGGCAGACCTGCTCAGAATTGGCCCGTCCGTATTGTGATCGTAGAATTTCAGCGTCACTACTTACTCAGAATGGGATGTTAGACCTGTGGGGTGCCAGGTGCTGCCCAGGGAAGACAAACAATTGAACGGAACGCTCTTGAGTTCCATCTTTAACACTGTGACTTGACTACAAAAGCACTCTGCATATGCTTGTGTGGCGGAGAAGTAAAATTCGAATACTGGAACCGGGGAGTTCTCCACAGGAAGTCAGTTCCTGATCTTGGCGTTTCAACCACTCCTCTTCAGGCTAACAGCCCTGATACCATAAAGAGCTTGGTAACCTGCTGAATGTAATGATGATTTTCTTTCAAAGGTATTTTGCCTTTAGTAAATAACCCAGCATATTTAAGTTTGAGCAGATCCAAAACTTAAGCTGTGTCTACAGCAGACAAAAGCATTTTTTTCCTCGAGGAAATGTCTTTTTCAAAAGTTTTGGGGTTTTTTTTACCAACTTGTCCTACTTTCAAGGGAATGAATGGTCTTTCTCCTTCCCATGCATGTGTGGTTCTAGAAAATGTAGGTAATAAAACTTGGAAATCTTAGAATTACTCTAAATAGCTGAGTCGCTAAAGATGAATATCTTCCTTAGCGTTTTCAGGACTTTTAAATTCCGTTTTATTGAGATGTAATTCATCTGAGAGAGGAATGGTGGTAGCCTGTGTCTGCATACAGCTTTTCTTATGCTGGAAGCTGAACCCTTTCCACCTAAAAATTCTGTTTTAGAATGGGGAAGGAATCTATAAAGAACAGCCTGGGAACTCTTAATTGATTCTTTTACTAAGTGCCTGGCTTTACTGCTATTTGAGAAGTCTTTGAAAGCTAGAGCTAACAGGTTTTTTTCCTAAGGTGTTTCTATTCTGAGATAACTTTTTTGAAGTCACAAAACTGTAGCCATCAAAATCATTCCTTCAAAGTTCCTTTAATTCACAGTGAATTGTGATGGCTTAAATACCTCTTGCCAGCAGCCTCCAAGAGTCTAGAACACAAGAGGAATGTAAGTTTAGAAAACTTAAAAAACCTGAACTCTTCAAATATGTCAAGTACTAAGTCTGTCTAAATATTTCATGAAAACCTAGTTCTTGTATCCTGTTAACGATAATACAGTTATAACAAGCTTCTTTCTTAACCCTTAGCAGATTAGAAACGACTTGGGGGAAAAGCCTACTGAGTTCTAACAACTCTTAGAAGTGGACTGGACAGAACACTTAGAAAAAGAGACAAAGTCTAGGGCGACTAGTACGGAAGAAAGAAGCCCCATCCATCTCTGTAGTCCCTAAAAGCTTCGTAAAACAGTATACATGCCAAGTGAGGTTAATAGGGATCCTGAGCCGAGAAGAACAGGTCAAATTATTGTCTAAATGCACTCAGTTTTAAAAAAAAAATCTTGAAATAGGTAACTTACAGGAGAAACGTGATCTAACTTGACTGGTCATGAATTGAAAAAGAGAAATTGTGAAATGTGATAGATACCTTAAGTTTTTTTGTTTTTGTTTTTGTTTTTAACTTGGCCAGCAACTGGCTGGCTCATTCAGTAGAGCATGCAACATTTGATCAGCCTACTTAAAAAAACAAAACAAAACCTTTCTAGCTTGAAACCTCAAAGTGTATTCATTTGCAAATCTTTTGGTGTGGAATCAAGCCTTTTGCGGGGGGAGGGGGTCCTGTGAACAGAGTTCTACAGTCAATCTTGGTATACCAAACTTGTGTCCTCAGTTTCTTTAAAAGAACAAAACTTTGACAATAATTTGAGCACAGACTCTCGGGTTAAATTTTTCTCTGGGTCTTGTATGAAAATTTTATTTTTATAAATTTAAGATTTTATTTATTTGACAGAGACTCAGCGAGAGAAGGAACACAAGCAGAGAAGTGGGAGAGGAAGAAGCAGGCTTCCCGCTGAGCAGGGAGCCCGATGGGAGTGATTTTTTTTTTTTAATCATAGTAAGAAACTGTTCCTTAGCTATCTGAAAAATGTACTTGGCCTTGGCACTTGAATTGGTGGGATTTTGTAGGTAACAAAACCGAAAGTACTTCATCTAGTTTCTTAAATAGAAGCTTGACTGTTCTAGAAAACAAGTGTTATGCTTCAGTGCAAGTTCTCTGCAGGTTTTAGTAGTTTGATTTAGGACAGGGCCATTAAGGTAGTTGGGTCCTCATGGCAGCAGATCTAGATAATGTATATACAGAATTGAGCATTTGACACTGTCTTGAGGATTTTGTTAAGCCTTATGGTAAATAGCTTATCTTTGGTGAAATAAAGAATCGCTAAAGTCCTGTGGGCTCTCATGCTTGGGTGAAGGGTAGATTTGTAAACTCCAATTTGACCTCAAAAATTTGAGTAGTTATAGTTCTTGAAATTCCTTAAATTATCTTAACCCCAAGCACCTGTTAGAAGATTCAGCGTCAAGAGCGAATATTTTCATTTTGGAGTTTGGCCCCAACTCTTTCCTCAGGCCTCTAAGAACAAGATCTGGGTTGAAAGAAGGTAACTAGGATTTTTGCTGTCACTTTATTTGCCAGATTCCTGTGGAAGATTCTGGGAATGTGCCTCTGAACACCTGCAAAACAGCTGACGTTCATTACGTAGCTCAGCATCTGGTAAGCGTCAGGTGTGCTGTGTGTGTTGCAGAAACTCATACTGAGGGAATTTGAGAGCAACAGTTTGCCAGTTTCCTAGTGAATGGAAATAACAATATTTGTCTTTCATTTCCAGAACTATGTCTCAGGAAGGTGATTATGGGAAGTGGACAATATCCAGTAGTGATGAAAGTGAGGAGGAAAAGCCAAAACTAGACAAGCCATCTACCTCTTCCCTCCCTCATGCTGGGCAGGGAGCAGCAAATGAACCAAGATACACCTGTTCTGAGGCTAGGAAAGCTGCCCATAAAAGGAAATTATCACCTGTAAAATTCAGCACAGATTCACAAGCTTCACCTCCCAAAAAGCAGAAGAGTGGTTCCCAGGAAGACCTGGGTTGGTGTCTCTCTAGCAGTGATGATGAACTGCAACCAGGAACACAGCAGAAGCAGGCTAAGAACATGGTGATCAAAGAAGAGAGCGGCATCTCTTTTCCCAAAGACAGTGTCACCCAAAGAACTGGAAATAATGGCTCTCCTGCCCACCATGGACTAAAAGAGGAGGAAGAGGAGTATGAGACCTCAGGGGAAGGCCAAGATATTTGGGATATGTTGGAAAAAGGGAACCCCTTCCAATTTTACCTCACTAGAGTCTCTGGAATTAAGGCAAAGTATAACGCTGGAGCCCTCCACATCAAGGGTAAGTGGATGCTGCGTGTCTGGGAGCTGTCAAACGGCACTTGAGAAGGTCCCCTTGGCAAAACAAGGAGGGTAACCTAGAACGATCTCCAAGAACCCTTCGAAGTCTTAACTACCCTGAGGAAAACTATCAGTTTGACCAACAAATTATGTGTTTGACAGCAAGCTGTTTACTTAGGGAATCAGAGTGTTTCTCAGTCCTGTAGATCTACCAGTTGGAATACTTAGACAATTTTAAACATCGTGCTAACTTTTAAAGCTTAAACTTTAATGAAATAGATATCTGACAGCAGTACCATCACCTAAAACTTGTTGATGCAGATTTGGGGCTCCACCCAGGTTCACTGAATCAAACTCTGGGAGCAGGGCCCTGCAGTCTGTTTTAAGAAGCTTTTCCGGGGATTCTAATGAGGGAGCAGAAGACCAGCTGAGGACAGGCAGGAGCTGACACCCCACAATCCCCCCCACCCCATGGGATATATGTGACATTCCTCAGGCACTCCTGGCTGCCCTGAAGGAAAAACAGTTAATTTATAGAGATTAAAGTCCTGCAAAACATGAGTCTCCCTCAGTTTACAAAAGTCTTAGAAATGCTTTGTTCTTGTGAATTTCTATCAATGGCCTAGCTTCCGGAAGGAAATGTAGATACAATTAAATGCCCTTATGACCAGCAGCCTATTGACAGATACTTGGAGTGGGCAAAGTGTAATGTTCCTTCAGGAAGCTCCCAATTATCTTACTGTTAATGCTTTACTAGAAGGAAAACCAAGCTTCACTTGGCAATGGCAAGACCTCCAGTATCCTGTGAGTCTTCTTTAACAGACAAAAATCCTTTTGAAATCTCCCTTTTCCTTACCTTCCCCAACTCTCAGCTATATAATCAGCCACACCTCACAACCCCGGTGCAGCTCCTTCTGCCCACGGGTCCTGTCCTCGTGCTTAGATAAAACCACCTTTTTGCACCAGAGACATCTCAAGAATTCTTTTTTGGCCCTTGGCTCCAAACCTCACCCCACCTGACTTCACCTATATTCCAAAACCCCATCACTAAAGCCCAATCAGGACTGAGAACCACTGCTTGGAAGCCAGGTTTTTGTTCCGGGTGAAGAAGCAAAAAACACTAGCAAGCAAATAGGTATTTCAGTTCCGAATCCAAAGATAGTCTTCGGTTGCTTTGCTTATTCCTCAGGGTGCATCTGTGTGATATTATGATGTATATGTATTTGGTCTTCATTCCTGGTTGGTTTTTGTCCCAAGCTCCTGTAAGAGCCCTAAAGTAATGAAGGTCAAAAGAATATTTTCTGGGGTGCCTGGGTGGCTCAGTTGGTTAAGCGTCTGCCTTGGGCTCAGGTCATGATCCCAGGGTCCTGGGATCAAGCCCTATGTCTTGCTCACTCCCTGCTCAGCAGGGAGCCTGCTTCTCCCTCTCCCTCTTCCTGCCACTCTCCCTGCTTGTTCTTTCTGACAAATGAATAAAATCTTTAAAAAATTGTGTTCCTAACAAGCCCCTTTCAGTCATACCTGGGTTTGTTAATAAAGTGGCTTTTGGAAAGCCCTTGAGAATGGAGGACTGATTGCCAGGGGGACCCAATTGTGTCATTAAAGCTGGGACTTGCAGTCCCACCCCCACACCTCCAAGGAGGGGGAAAGGGGCTGGAGGTTGTTAATCATTAATGGCCTTTGTAATGAAGCCTCATGTAAAAAACCCTAACTGAGAGCTTCCAGGGTGATGAACACATGGAGGTGCACACCCCTTCCCGCATACCTTGTTCTTTGCATCTCTCCCATCTGGCTGTTTGAGTTGTATCCTCTTATAATAAACTGGTAATCTAGTAAGTCAAGTGCTTTCCTGAGTTCCGTGAGGCATTCTAGCAAATTATCAAAGCCGAACAGAGGCCAAAGAGGGGGATACCGTCAAGAAACTGCAATACATTCCTTTTGTGTACCTCTCATAAAGGTAGGAGCTTGGGCACCTGGGTGGCTTAGTCGGTTGGGCATCTGCCTTTGGCTCAGGCCATGATCCCAGGGTCCTGGGATCAAGTCCTGCTTCGGGCTCCCTGCTCATCGGGGAGCCTGCTTCTTGCTCTTTCCTTGCTCCTCCCCCCTGCTTGTGTTTATGTGCACACGTGCGTGAGCGCTGTCAAATTTATAAATATATATATATAGGAGCTTCCTTAAGGTAACTTCTTTTAAAATTTTTGTACCCCAGCATGTAGCTCAATATTTGGAAGAAGCACTCAGTAAGCATGGGTCAAATAAAGGAGGCTATTCTTTTTTTTTTTTTTTGACAGCTCGCGTGCGTGTGTGCATGTACGAGCAGGGGGAGGGGCAGAGGGAGAGGGAGAAGCAGCCTCCCCACTGAGCAGGGAGCCCCATGCAGGACTCGATCCCAGGGCTCCAGGATCGCGACTGGAGCTGAAAGCAGACACTTAACGGACTGAACCACCCAGGCGCCCCAAAGGAGCCTACTCTTAATCCTCAGGCAGTTTGATGGTTAAGAGCACAAGTGCTCTTAACGTCTGCCTTTGGGAGGGAGTCTGCTTCTCCATCTCCCTCTACTCCCCCTGCTTGTGTGCTGTCAAATAAATCTTTAATAAAAAACAAAAAAAGTCCTTATTGTCCTTACTGGCAGTTTTTAAAATTGACCAGTCATCAAATTCTGAAATTGAGGTTTTAGTTTTACGTTGTATTTTGTTAAAACGTAGTAATTATTAAATAGCTCAAATTTTCTCTTGAATTTTATGGAACATTAAAGCCTAGCTTTGTAGTCCCTTCAGTTTTCTCAGCCAAATTTTGATTGTCAATGACTAAGTCAATTGTGATTATTACCAGATGATTTTTAACAAAAGATGAATTAGATAAAATGGGTTTTTTTTGTCTTCTCAGATATTCTGTCTCCTCTCTTTGGGACACTTGTATCTTCAGCTCAGGTGAGTTTATGGTGGTTTTTTTCTTTGGGGGAAAAGGGACAACCCCACAAGAAAATAGGCGTGAGGACCTATCTCAGTCCTGTACAGGGTCCCCAAGATGGCCCATACCAGGAGGCTGACACCAGGAGCCACAGTTGTGGCCACAGTATCCAGCCATTAGCATGGAATAAGGATGCCACGATCAGTGGAGCTTCTAGCTCTGGATTGGGTTACAAGGACTGGCCAAGAAGTCAACGTTGGGAATTCCAACCTGAGGGACTTCGTTTTGGGACCCAGATAATCTGGGATTCTAGTACAACTCCTGGGAAGGTATGGGCAGGTAGGTGAAGGCCAAGTTGTTTGATTCGATTTAGAAAACGGTCTCCTACACCTACCGAAAAGAAGTGAATAAAAGTTATGTGTAGTTCTTTGTGTTTGATTGCTCCTGCTTTATAGAGCTGGTCCCCTTGTGTTGATGAATGATGTTAATGCTCCAGGCTCTTGAGGAAATAGTGAGAAAACAGGGCACATCCACAAAGAAAGCAAAGCTATCTGTTTGCTTTATGTCCAGCTTGGCCTCCAGAATCCTAGTCTCCAGATGGAACATGGGGTGAATTTGTGTTCTTTTAGCTAGATTGGAGGGGGAGGGCCAGGGATTACCCGGGCATGGGGAGGAGCCCATGGATAAGTTCAGTGCAGAACTTGTAGTCAAGATGTAATTGTTCTATGCCTAGTGAATGTCCAATCCCGGAGGCCTGTTCACAAAGCTAGCTCATAAGTTAGGCTGAAAGGAAATGTTCTTTTCTAAAAGTCTTTTTTATAATCACCTAGGGGAAAAGGGATAAATTTGTAAGTCCTTTTATTTAAATTAATCAGAGGGCTCTTAGAAATATGTAGTAAGATTATTTAGAAATACAAATACTGCCGAAGCCTGCGGTATCCTTTCTTTAGAACCTGTTTTCTCATGCACTACTCCAGTGATTTAGATTCCTTGAATCGGGAATTCCCTTCAAGATGTATTTTAGGCTTGAGTATTGTAGCGCAACTGTCCAGGTTTATAAATAATATTTGGAGTTTGTCATTACTCTAGAGTTTCTTTCAATTCAATAACCAAACTGTTCTTACAGATTGCTTGCCTGAATCCTATAACTCCATCCTTTTCTTTCCCCATCTAGTTTAACTACTGCTTTGACGTGGACTGGCTAATAAAACAGTATCCACCAGAGTTCAGGTGAGTACCACAGGATGTCTGATAACATCCTAACTGTAATGGGGCTTTAAAATGCAAGATGAGTGTTTCTCAGGCAACTGCTGTTCCTCTTTCTCGAGTATTTCTTTTGAAACTATTGAAATCCTACAAACTTAGTTATATAGGGAAAACAGCATTTGTTGATCTAGTCTAAGTAGTCACATGCATTCCTAATACGGGTTTTAGCATTTGCCTCTGTTGCTGTTTCCAGAAGTAGATAAGGACAAAGCAATCCAAAGACAACTTCGATGATTAAGCGACTGCCTTCGGCTCAGGTAATGATCCTGAAGTTGCCGGATCAAGTCCTGCATCGGGCTCCCTGCTCAGTGGGGAGTCTGCTTCCCCCTCTCACCCTCCCGCCTCTCGTGTATACTCTCTCTCTCTCTCATTCTCGCTCTCTCAAATCTTTAAAAAAAAAAAAAAAAAGAACTTTGATATATTCTTTTTAAGATTTTATTTACTTGACAGAAACACAGTGAGAGAGGGAACACAAGCAGGGGAGTGGGAGAGGGAGAAGCAGGCCTCCAGCGGAGCAGGGAGCCCGATGTGGGGCTCAATCCCAGAACCCTGGGACCATGACCTGAGCCGAAGGCAGATGCTTAATGACTGAGCCACCCAGGCGCCCCAAGACAACTTTGATATTAATGTGAAGGAAAAGATCATTGCTACCTGCTTTCTAGACCTGTAAGCATGCCATACTTAGTACAGCAGTGCTGTTCAAAGAATTTTTTTTTAAGGTTTTATTTGTGCATGAGCGTATAAGCGGGAGAGCAGCAGGCAGAGGGAGAGGAGAAGTAGACTCCCCACTGAGCAGGGAGCCTGATGTAGGACTTGATCCCAGGACCCCAGGATCACAACCTGAGCCAAAGGCAGACGCTTAACTGAGCCGCCTAGGTGCCCATGTTCAAAGAATCTTTGCAAATGATTCTTCCTGTGGTTTAGGAGCTAGTGAAGGGAGGTCTTAGAGCTTCCCTTATCCAGATTATGGAGGTGATGGATTTTTCAGCTTGTCTTCTATAGTTCCTCAGCCTGGTGTTGGTAGTGTAGACCAGAGAAAGATAGCATTGTACAGTGCCCTGCCATCTGTCCTGTTTTTAACATTCACCTAGCAAAACCCTTAACAGCAAGTAAGGTAAAGGAATATACCCACAGAATGATTGTCAAAGTCCTTGGTGCATTTAGGACCTCAGATTCTAGAAACTTTATTAATAGTAGGTAAAATGCTGTTGAAATTTCCCAAGTGGCTTTGACACACAAAGGCTTGTATTTGACCGGTAACACATAGGATTAGTTTTAGCGATATGTAACAGAAAAGCAAAAATAACTGGCTTAAATGAGAGAAAATGATTTCTCCAACCTAAGAAGTCCAGATGGTAGACATTTGTGGTCTGGATCGGGGGTTACTATGGTTCTCAGGGACTTGTCCACCCATTCTGTCTTTCTGTCCCACCATCCTGGTGCATGGCACCCGGGGCTCCAGGTCACTGATCTGCGGTCCACATGGCAGGAAGGAGAAAGGACAAAAGGGCCACATCCCAGCTGTGCTTCCTCTGAATAGTCTCCTGGAAGTTCTACACAACACCTGCTTATATTTCATTGAGCAGGACTCAGCCACAAAATGCCTTGTTTCATTGAAATATAACAACCTGTTAGTCTGCATCATGCCGTGGGCCTGGGCTTGTTCACCCTTGGATCTTGGGGACTACTGCCATACCTAGCACACAGTAGGAGTTTAGTGAATATTAGGTCTGATGAGGAAATGCTCTTTGCTTGGTCTAAAGAAAGGGAAAGAAAAAGAGCATCATACTAGGTAACAATAAATGTTTATCTTGTAATCTGAACCTGAAAACGAACACAGAGCTAACTATGTGTTCTTTTGGATCAAAGAAGATAGTTACTCAGGGACTTCCTCGAGTCACAACCTCTCTGGGTCACAACAGAGCTTTGGGATCAGGCCACATGACCCTGTTGTAAAGGTAACTGGCTAGTGGAGATTAACTGAATAGTGCTATGTGTTAGCTCTGTACTCCGTGACCACAAAGGCCAGAAACACTTGTGTGGTGGTAAGGAAACACCTAGCATTCTTTAGTCAAGAGTCCAGCTTTATAAAAGATGTATTCTAAATACTTCTGATCTGTTTTCAGGAAGAAACCAATCCTGCTTGTGCATGGAGATAAACGAGAAGCTAAGGCTCACTTACATGCCCAGGCCAAGCCTTATGAAAACATTTCCCTTTGCCAGGTAGGCTGCTTATTGCTGTTTGAGATCCTGCTTAGTCTGAGAGTTGGAAAGAAATTTAGACATTTAGTCTATCCACCCACCTAGAGCAAGAATCCTTTCTTTAGTATCACCAACGGATACTTGTCTAGCCTTGACTTAAATGCTTCCTGAGAGAGCCCATCTGTGTGTGGGTAGCCCTTGTGGTTGGAAGGATTTTTCTTTATGTTGACCTTATGTCTCTGTATTTGTCAGGTTCTCCAGAGAAACATAACCGATAGGGTATGTGTGTGTAGAAAGACTTCTTTGAAAAGAATTGGCTCACATGATTGTGGGGACTGGCAAGTCCAAACTTTGTAGGATAGGCCTGCGGGCTGGAGACCCAGAAGAGAGTAGGTGCTGTAGCTCAGGTCCAAAGATAGTCTGAAGACTGAGTTCCCTCTTCCTTGAGGGAGTTGGTCTTTTTTTCTTTAGGCCTTCAACTGACGGGATGAGGTCCACAAACAAAGGGTAATCTGTTTTACTCCGTCTACTAATTTAAATGTCAACCTCATCTAAAAATAACCTTCATGGCAATACCTGACCAGGTGTCTGGGTACTGTGACCTAGCCAAGTTGACACAAAAAATAAATCCTCACCGTCTCCTTTTACCTTTCATGTTTGGGTCCTGATTTCCCTTCTCTGGAGCCACATAGAATAAATCTCATCTCGGATGTGGCTGATGCTTGTATGTGAAGTCCTCTATTGTACCGCCTTAGTTTTCTTTCAGGTGTGAGCATGGTTTCTTAAGTTGTGCTTGTAACAAGAATCCCTATGTTCCCCCAACCTGCCAGTACTCCTCTGTTTGCATCTAGTTTGTCAGTGTTCTTCTCGAACCTAACCAGGTTTTCTGGATGCAATTCAGCGGCTGCTGCTTTCTGAGTGCAGCTTAAAACTTTTTATTTTGACAGCTTACCTGCCTGGTAGTAGCTGCTGTTGCCCCTTGGCCCGTAGTCCTCTGAGCTTTTTCACGTGAACTGCGGCCAAGGTCTGTACTGGAGAGATGGACAAACTAAAAGCAAACCTGTTAGGAAACTGCCTGTGTGAATTGAGCTGCAAATGATCCACGCCTGATGGGGGGATGTTAAGTGGTCTTGTAACAGGTGTATCTGCTTGGTTTGCTGGGACCAAAGCAGAGCAGAAAAGGCCAGAAAGTTGTTGCCCAGGTTTTTGTTAAGTCCTGGAATTCTGTCCTGATGCTCTTCGGTCCATACGTGGAAGTACACTGGGGGTCTTAGACCTCCGTTACCACTGGTTGCTTTTGATTCCACCTTGAAGAGAATATTGTGTGTGGCATTTCGTGCAAGAAACCGGCACACTGGGGAGAGAAAAGCAAGGATTTCCTTCCTGTGGAGATGGTGGCTGTGAAGTGGCTGGTGTCGCACTGACCTTCTGTTTTAGTGGCTGGGCAGTTCATTTCCAAGCAGCCACGGTAAGATACTTCCATAGCCCCTTTCTCTCCCTGCCAGAGTGAGATGGCCTCCAGGTTTCTACTCTTGGAGTGCATTGACAAGAGTGAACTACACAGAACCTAGATGATTTTTCTCCATTTTCTTTCTAGTGTTTTTTTTTTTCTCCCTGTCCAAATAAGATGTAAGAATTCCAACTCATTTTGATATTCTTTCAACTATAAAATGTTATCTGTGAATATGTGGTTATTTTTAAAGATTCAAAGGGAGAAACCTCAGTCCGATCAACCTTAAACCGGTCTTAAATTTTTCCTATGATTTAACTCGCAGTACTTTATATAGTTGGAGTTTTAAAACAGTCACTCTTATCCAACATGTTTGTGGCTCACCTTCTACACATAGATAAGCCTCTGCTTGGCGGTTGCCTAAAATCCCATGGTTTGCTTTTGCTTCCAAAAGAAGAGGTTTAACTGCAGTAGGATGATGCTCATAAGACTAATTGTGGGTGGAAGATAGCACAGGAATCCTAAAAAACCAGTCATTAAATCAATGGAAATAGTCTTTTTCAGATACTAGCTCCTTGTACTAAAAAGTAGGGCGAGTGTGTGGCATGTCTGGTGGTGTGCTCCAGGCCAGCCACTAGAGGGCATGGTCATCTTTACCTCGAGCGAAGAGATTTTCAGATGGTCCCATTTCTAGTCTGAAGTATAGATTTGTGGCCCCATCCTCACCTGTTGAAATATTGTTACATCTTGTCTGTAAAATGAATTCTTGGGGGTTTTTTTGGGGGGGGGGGCGCAACATAGTGTTACTTGATGAAGCTGAGGCATACTAGTCAAAGAATCAGCATATGCTCCCATTTTGCACACGTGGGACCTGAGGCCAGAGATTGAGGCCTTGTGGTGGTCAAGGTTCAAACTGCTTGGGTTCTGAAGTTCTCTACCCACTATGTCCTTCTGGGCCCATCACTTCTGTAAGCCTAATTTGTTTATCTTTAAGATGGCTTGCTAATAGTCTTTTTCACTGGGTTTTTGTGCCAAGGATTTGGTGCATTTGCCCAAAAAGCATCCATTAACTATTACCTATTCAAGTTAATATCCTTGTGCTTAGACTTGCCTAAGAGCAAACAGCTTATAGCAGAACTAAACTCAGAAGCCAACTCTCTTGACCATTGCTTTTTCTGAGCTAAGTATCAGTTTACAGAGAGGCAGTTTTCATTCTAATTGTGTAATTTTAAAGACCTACTATTCCCTGATCTCTCTTCATTTGTGTGGCCAGAACATACAAATGAATTCTGGTCTGTGAGTGTCCCCAAACACTGAGCTTAAGAATGTAGTGAGCAGGGCCACCTATCTGAGCATTCCCAAGATTGGCTGTGTCATACTCCCCTATGTTCCAATTGCCTCTTTCTGCCTCCAGCAAACAGCTCCATCCCTCTGCCCTGTTGGGGCGGGGAGCTTGATTATAGTAGCACTTGGTTCTGTTTGTAGAGTGCTTACCCCACGCAGGCCCTATTTTCTAGACAGTTCGTGTAATTGTCTCCTTTGCTCCTAAAACTCTGAATCCCCTCATTGTAAAGAGAAAGATGAGGCATAGAGACTTAAGTATTTTTCGAAGTGGCCCAGAGTTGTAAGGATGGGATTTGTGTCCCTACACCCGCATTCCTCACTGTTGAGCTGGTTTGACATTTCTGTTTAACTTTTTGATAGCTTACATCTTCAGGCATATTCTGCTTAACCAAGATCTTGCTCTACTGGATGTTAGATAATTTTAATTCTTCACCCACTCCTGTTTGTTTCTAAAGGTATCATTTTGTAATAGGAAAATAGATTGAATACATTATCTCTTTTCAGCACTTGCTAGGTTGTCAATATAAGAGAACTTCTGTTTTAACATCAGTGTATGCTACCACATTTTTTTTAATATATGGTCTAGAAACTCTGATAACGTTAATTTCTGTATAAGCCAGATATCTTCACATTTTTGCATAGGGTCTCATTTGGTTTTTTGGCAACTAGAGAAATCTGGCTTCTTGCTTTGATTACTGTAATTAAAAATGGAGTATGTATCAAATCATTCTGGCTAACAGAAAAAAGTCTTAATGAGCCTCACTGGGTAGGATTATAAAAGTTGTAGTGTCAGTCCAGGGCTTGTCCACTAGAGGGCAGTAAAAACAATTCAAAACAAAGTTGACCGGAACCTTTTCTAACTTAATTTTCAATAGCTAGGGATATTCGGTTTGTTAAAAATAAGTGACTCAACTTCTTTTTCATCCTAGGCAAAGTTGGATATTGCATTTGGAACACATCACACGTAAGCAAATTTTTATGGGATGGGGGAGGGTATGATTTTAGTAGAGCCAAGGAGGTGACTCCAAAAGTGCTTTTGAAGGAACTCACAGGTGACAGTTTTGCTAGGGAAAAGAATCTGTCAGTAAAAAGTAGAGTCAGTGGAACTGTTTACTAATGACCTTAAGACAAAGTCCTGGGATTCTGGCTCTCAACATGAAAATCTGAATCCATGATGGGGTTTCTGCTTTCTTTCTGTTCAGGACATTTCTTATAGCCTACTTGGGGGGGAGTATTTGGTGGTTGTGTGGTCCATGGTTATGGATAACTGTACGTGTGGGTCATGTGCTTGTGGATTCTACTACCTTAAAGTCTGGTGATCTCTTAAGATGCTGAGTTGCATTAAATAGAATATTGTTAGGTCAGCCTCATGCTGTGATAGAAAGAAAAACTATTTTACAAAGTTGTTAACTTGAGAGGCTGATGCCTATCACTGCTCAAGACTTCTCAGAAGTTCCTTTTAGAATAATTTTGAGATGTTGTAAACCAGACAGGAAAAACTATTACTGCCTACCTGACACGTACCTAATGATCAGTTTGACTCCCGTTCCGCTGCCATGAGTCTTAAAGCTATTTGAGCCTTTTTACATAATTGTTCTATAAATGAGAAAAAGAATAAGATATGGTTGTCCCTCTTTCAATATTTTTATAAATCACATTTCTCTAAAAAGGATTTGTCAAAAGAATGTGACAAAGCCTCATCTTTGAGACCAATGGTGTAAATGGGTTGGTATTGCAAGCAGATTCCTTCAGGTGTCCATCTCTAGGGCAACAAGGGATCTCATAGGAATATTAGTCCTGAGTATTGCTGTGGCCATTGTTTTCTTGATGTTATGGTGACTTGAAATAAGGAAATATGTTCATCTTTCTTTGGCAAAATACAGTTTGAAGCATACAGCCTGTTTTAAAAAGGAACCAGAGCAGGAAGAGTTGAGCCATTTCATAAAAGGATGCCTTTCAACCCTACATTATCTGGTCTCAGATCCCCTTGAGTAAATGTTGCAGTGTTTACCACCATCCCTAAATGGTAGCCTCTAACAGGACAGGGTTTGAGGATTGTTGTGAACTTTAAGCATTTAGCTCAGGTATAAATTACTCTTTATGTAGCACTGAGGTCACAGGATGCTAACTTCAGCAAAGGATACAAAATAGCCTTGAATAGACTGAATAGGTATCTTAGACTCCCCTCCCTGCATCACAGGAGAGCCTGGTGGTGGATGGCAATAGTCAACCTGTCCTAGGTAGACATTCTGCCAGCACTGGATAGCACTGAATGGATCCTAGCCCACTGCCCTTAGTTGGACCCCTAGCATAAATACCTTACTGATTCTAAAATACTGCCCCCCCCCATTTGGGCCCTGGACATGACTTGCTAGATCTTTAGTGCCAGCTTCCTGCACTAGCCATACATTCTGAGCCCGCAGTCCACATTGGGCGTAATCATGCTGCAGTTACATGCTGGCACATAGGAGAGCCTGTGTCTTCCATCTTCATTTCAGTTACACTGTAAGTCCTGAGGGACTGAACGTGTTGGGCCTGGCCAGGATCTAGCACAGTGACATTTGATTGATCCAGAGGGGCTATCCCTTTTTTTATGCTATTTAACATATTATTTGGTCCTTCCTTTTCATTACATAGAGGTCCTGAGTAGATAAGCAGTTACCTTCTAGCTACTGTTGAAGATAGGACTAGAACTCATTTAAGTTTTTATTCTCATTTGTTTACAGCTAAAACAGCTAGTTTCCTTTGGTCTGCTCTTCCCTCTCACCCCCATTACACACACACACTTAGCAGATTGAACCCAGCAGAGTTACTCACTTGGAGTTGTAAATGCCTAGGGAAGCAGTTACAACAGAGTCCTTCCCAGCCACATAGTCTGTGCAGTTCACATTTTGTTAAAATGCCAGTATCTTGTAGGAGATTAAATTCATGTCTCGAAGTTACTCAGTTGCTCATTTAAAATTTTTTTAAAGAATTCATTAAATATTAAGACACAGTTCTAGTGTTTTGAGACTTAATAGTTCTTAGTGTTTGGGTGAGAGAGGTGAAATTATAGGAGTTAGAAAAAGTTAGAAAAAGGAGGAAGCCTTCCAGCTCCTGGTCCTGGGGTGTCACGTGCCTCCCCAACTTGAGAGTGTAGCTACTGCAGTAAATAGGGAATAGTCTTTGACATTCAGTTTAGCAAGCATGCATTGACCATGTACTGTGCATAGAGCATCCAAAGACCACCAAGATGTAGCCCCCATCATCATCATCCCTGTTAGGTACAATAAACATGCTTTATCCATGTCTCCGTAGGATGCCATGCAGTCCCAGGGCCTGTCACCTACTGCTTTAGAATTCTGAAGCTTTTCAGTGTCTCCCAGAGCTGGGAGCAAAAGTACTTCTGGCCCTGATAATCAACAGCGGGGAAGGAAGGAAGCCAAAGCTGCCAAATGGGAATGTCTAACTGGGAACCAGTGGCAGACTGCCCGGTGGTCAAGGCACCCCTTTCTGCTTGCTTCTGTAGCCGGCCTCCCAGCACACATGACTTAGTCCTTCATCTCCCCCAGACCACATTGTCTGCCCGTCCACCCACTCACACGCCAGATGTGTGAAGTGTCCTTGGCCCCGTTCTTCCCTGTGGAAACTGTGCACAGTGAGAGAAAGATCCCAGCCCGTGTGGTCCAGACAAGCTCTCCTGGCTCATTCGGGAACCTTGATCATTCCCATTGCCTACCCAGCCGTAGATTCTGCAGTTGTAGAATGCGACTTTTAACGCCTCCTGGATTGCTGTGGGGATTTGGTGTGTTGCTGTTCTGGAGAGCTGCTGGCGTGCCTGGCGCGTAGGTGCTCCGCAGACCTTTGTGTTCTCCCCCCTTTACACGAGTAGCTCCAGATTGGGAAATAATCCCTTTTGCTGCCCCCACAACTTAACAGGTGATAGGGAGGGCAGCGTTTCTTCAAGGGAGACCTCCTTTCTTATCCTTTATCCATTTTTAATTGTGATTTTTATTAGCTCATGCCATTTTGTCTGAGATGATGGCTCTCCTTAGAATAGCTCCCAGTTCTGTTGGGTAGGATTCACTGACAGCAGTACATGATTTTCCTGATAATTGATGCCTTGATTAATGGAAATATTTGTGAAACTTACATCTTGAATTCATAACTGGCCTTATTCTTAATTACAGGCAGCTGCTAATTTGGCAACTGTGTGTGTAAATCTGCCCAGATTTCAGGGAGCACGTTTCATAAATGGAGAAAAGATGGGTTCAGCAGCTGTCACTTCTCCAGCTTTGCATTAACTTACTGTTTGCCGGCTTCGGTTAACTTCTCATTTTGGCAAGAGCTGAATATCTCATTCTCTATTCTTTGCATTATCTTTTTGTGTTAACCTCATCCTGTCCAAATACTATTCACGGTATTGTTGGTTTGGAGAGAACCAGTGGTTCATTTTGCCCCCCATGTGTGAACTGACATCAGCAGGTATTAAGTAGCATTTTGGCCCCAGTGGAAATAAGGCAGAGTGACTGCCTTGAGGAGGGAATCTCTAGTTACAGGGAGAGAACTTAGATTCCTGAAATAATTAGGAAACAATTGGGAGGCCAAAAGCCCTCCAGTAGTAGATGAAAAAAATGAAGCAAGACACTGAAGGAGTCCTGGAAGTGCACACATGTGAGAGTTTGTTTCACAAACGCATGTTACATTTCCTTCTCACAACCCTCTGCAGCAGGGAAGGGGTTGTTTACCCTTCGTTTTGTAAATGAGAAACTGAGGGACACTGAGTGACTTCCTTAGGGTCCTATGGCCTCCAACTGATGACTGGAACAGGTCTTCTGGCTTCAAGGAGAAAGCTCTTGTTTGTATCCTCTTCCTTCTCTCGCTAGAATTAAAATATGAGAACTCTGATGATCAGAGGCCTGGGGAAGGAAGGCCCGTGGCAAAGGGAGGATTCAACTGGGTCTGATTTGAGTAAATGAAGAAAAGGAAAGATTTATTTCAAGGCCAGAAATGCATTGGTGATGAGTATGGCATTTGTGGGGTATGAGAAAAGATCAGTCTTAGGATAGTGAGGCATTTCCAAACTTTTCTAAGCCGCAGCTCACATTAAAAAATACAGTGTACATTTTAGTCTGCTACACGTGTCCATACTCATGTGCTAAAACCAGTTATTTAAGTATCTACAATATATTTTTCAGTTTCTAACTTGATTACAATTTTTTGAAGATACATTTATTTTAGAGAGCGTAAGCAGGAGGGGCAGAAGGAGATAGAATCTTAAGCAGACTCTCTGTTGAGCACAGAGCCCAATGTGGGGCTCGATCCTAACGACCCTGAGATCATGACCTGAGCCAAAATCAAGAGTCAGATGCTTAACTGACTAAGCCACCCAGGCGCCCCATTATTGCAACTTCTTAAAAAAAATGCTAGCCATGATGTAGCAGAAGGTTGTGACCATACTTTGAAAAACACTGGACAGGAAGCTTTCCATAGTCCGGAATAGTAGCAGATAATGGATAAGGGTAAGGGCTCGGAGTGTCAGGCTGGGAACGTGGGCAGGATGAGGCAAACGTTCACTTACCGATACTCAGCATTTTGGAAGGTGGTTTTCTGCCTGTCACTGAAATAGACTTTGATTTTAATAATGTGTAGAAGAAATGAAGATTATAAATGTTTGAGTATTAGAAGGGTCTAAGAACTCCTTTAGCTGTGATATTTGCACTGGAAAAATAGTACATATTTTAAAAGTGGTGTTAATGCTTTTGGTCTCTTCTCTGTTCTTAAAGGAAAATGATGTTCCTGCTGTACGAAGAAGGCCTCCGGGTTGTCATCCACACCTCCAACCTCATCCATGCTGACTGGCACCAGAAGACTCAGGGGTTTGTAGGCTTCTAGTTACTTCACAGCAGTGGCTGTAGGTGTCATTCCCTTTTCCTTTTCTTATATTGTTTTTTAAAAAAAAAAACACCCTCACATGTGGCACAGAAAAGAGACCTACACAGAAATAGTATTTTACTACTGCCCTGCCCCAGGCCGACTCTCTTGAAGTAACGAGTGCTAACAGTTTAGTACATGCACATCCGTGACTATTACATGTATACAGAAATACTTTTTTTCTCCCTAGCTCTTAACAAAAATGGGATTATACACACTCTGCAGCCAGGCACAGGCAACAGGCATATGCAAAGGATCTGAGGCAGGAAAGAGGGTATAAAATGTAAGGTCTGAACCCATTTTTTTGGTGAGACCCATCAATAACTTGTCCCAGAACCCACTATACTCTTGCTTGCCATTTCCCAGATGGTAGTGAAGGGAAACTTAGTGGTTAATCATATGCTAAAAACTTCCTGTCATCCTCGGTTTATTTTTCCATGAAAGAAATCTGATGTCTAAGCCTTTAATATGGTCGTGGTCATGAATCACCAAAAGAAAAATTGAATTTGACATTTTTTCGTGCTTTGTTATTACTAATCCTTTGTTCTTGGTATACTTATGCTAGATCTAGTCTTTGAATCCTTTTTAGAAGAGGGGCTTGGTTTTTTGTTTTGGGGATTTGCTCACCTCAAGTTTTAAGCATTGTTCTCCCACTTGGTAAGCTCTTCCTTCTGGTTGGCTTTCATTTCCATTTTTTTAAGCCATTTTGTACATCTCTGCCTTCTCCAAGTTTAGAAGAAACTCAAGCATTCATCTAGCAGCTTTCATAGTTCCCATATTCTCCACTCTCCTCCTCCCCAGCCTTACACTCCTTGTCACTGCCCAGGCTGTGTAGAACTCTTAATTTCAGGACATGTTAGCTCTGGCAGAGCCCAAGTCACATCTTAGGTTGAACTGAAATGCAGGACCTTCTAGACTCCGTCCTGTGGGCTTGGTTCGACTCCACCGCTGTGTAGAACAAGAGTACCCTCTCTCCTTTCAGACAGCCCTTCTAGTTTGAAAAGCAGGCTTTTTCCTGAGCCCAACATCTCTAGCTCTCTCTTTACTCCCCTAGCAAGTGGCTTAGAGCCCTCCCCCAGTGCTGACAGTTTTTCTGTAAACATGTTCCAGTTTTCAAGTGTCCCACTTAAAATCTTCTCAAAATGCAGTTAATTCCAGCTGGTTCAGGGTGGAGGGGATCACCACTGTCTCTAAAAGCCTCAGCCACAGGAGGACTCTTGATCAACTGAATTTAGAGTTAACTACACCTTTGCTATTCCTACAGCTGCTTAGCTGCTGGGTTGGGTTTTGAAACTCATGAGTCATAATGGAGTTTATCAAGTTGGCACTGAGTCTTATGTGGCTCAAAGAAGGAATCCCACCCATGGCCCCCAGCTCTTTTTGGAGTCAGAAGCTTGAGCCATGCTTATTTAGGTCTTTCCAGGATGGCTGCTATGGGGGAAGGGATTAAGGATAATGATTCAGGTGTTCAGGTTTTTTTTCCATTATGGAGAAAGTGTTTTTTTAATTCTTTAAATTGACTAGTTTATAGCTTCACATGGTTTCAAACTTAAAGTATCAAGGGTATGAAATCTCCAATTTCCCTCTGCCAGCCACCCTTGAGTAGGATACTGTTATCCCACAGTGAGTCTAGATTCTAATCTCAAATTTGCATTTTTGTGTTGTGTGTTATAATTTTTTAAATGTTTAAAAGTAGTCCTTTTGTGTAATTTTCATGATTGGTCTGCTAGTTATGCTCTGGTCCTTTTCTGCTATACAAGTGTTTCAGCCATCCTTTTCAGCTGCTGCTTGGTCTGCCTTTTAATTTCTCACTTTTAAAATTATTTGGCCCACAATAATTTCACATTTTACTTTGTCAAGTGCTAAAAACACCTCACATCCCCGTATCCTGGTTTAGAAAGTTGTCATCTGTCCTGTTCCTCATCCAGACACGGTTGTGAGTGAGCCTCTAATCTAGGAGAAGCCCAGCAGCCTGTGGGCTCTGAATTGCTATTTGTGAGGGGAGAGACTGACACATCCGTCCAGCCCAGTGTGCGCATTTTACACGTAGAGAGGCAGGCACTCACAGAGGTGGTTGGGCTGGTGCCAAATGACACAGCCAGTTAGAAGCAGATCTGGCCCCAGAACCTGGGCGCTGTAGTCCTTGTCACACATGTTACCTCTTGTACAAGGGGTCTCCTCAGGTGGGAAGGAAAGGTGTGACATGCCACCCTGCTAGAAACGTATGCGTTTCAGAAGATGTACATGCAGGACCCTTATGGTTCTGGATTTTTCCTGCCCTGGTGGCCTGCATCTCGCCAGTCTCCTTTGAGGGTTGCCAGGTGAAAGGAATTGCGCAGTTTCCCTTTGGGCTTAATGGGTAGAACTGCAGTGGGATAGCCACAGAAGTGGAAAGGTGGTAACAGCAAATACATCCTTAGTGCTTGTTTAAGCCTGGACGTTGTTCATTATCTCAAGTGTGAGGCACACGTGTCCTGTGATGCAGGACTGCTAGCCTGGTTTTGCAGTTGAAACTGAGCACGAGATTTGAAGCCATACTTGTTTGTGATTTGTCTTGGAGCGCGTCACAGAAGGATTGGGTTTAGATATGCTTTTCCCACTTGTGGGTGTATAGAAGTTTGGGTGAACAGAATTGTCCTCCTTTGAGGAGAATTGGCGAAATGAAAGATGTCTTTAATATTTTGTTTACTAAGTTATTTGAAAGTCTGAGGTTAGTATAAATGTAATAGCATTAAATGTATCTACTCATTGCAGATGCCAGAAAAGTACAGGATATGCAAATATCTCAAACTGCTATAGCATATATGTCATGAAAATGAGTTCATTTATTGTAAATAGATTTGTATATACATTTTTCTAAGCGTAGGTAACTTTTTCCCATTTGCCTGAAGAGCTACATGGGTGTAGCTTGCTGGGGTTACTATAGGTGGTATGGATTTGCTGTAACAATTAGTGCAGCTATTAACCGTTGTCACAGGGTCTTAGCAGTATGGAGGTAGGGGGCGGGGGTAAAGAATAAGGAAGGTGTGGTCAAAGAGGGAGCGAAGAGCATTGAGTTGAGAGGTGGGCAAAGGCCCACCTTTACTGGGTCCTAAATTCATGGTGAGGTATTGAAAAATCATTCTGAATATCATGGAAGCCGTTGGAGTGGTGTGATGGGATTTATGCTTCATGTTCCCTGAGGATCCTCTACTTACCACGTGGACACAGGAAGTTCGATTCGCCTCTTCCTTAGGGTGAATGTGTAGTCAACACAGGTATCATTGTGATCAGTTCCTTTCCTGACTGTTCAGTTATTTTTTTCTCTTCCAGAATATGGTTGAGCCCCTTATACCCACGAATTACCCATGGAACCCATACATCTGGAGAATCAACAACACATTTTAAAGCTGATCTCATCAGCTACTTGATGGCTTATAATGCTCCTTCACTCAAGGAGTGGATAGATATCATCCACAAACATGATCTCTCTGAAACCAAGTATGTGGTGTTTAGCAATTTGGAATTCTTAAAGTGGGTGAATACCTTGAGAGCCACACAGTATCTGCAGTGCAGGGGCTTTGGAAAGAGGTAGAATATTTGGCTGTCCTTCATAACATGAGAGCAGATTCTCTTATTTATCTGCATCTCCTAGATCTGAGGCACTAAAGTGGAGGCCAGTAATTATCTTGCTCACCATAAGCCTCCCTCTGGAGTACTTCTAAAGTGACTGATTTCATTGCCGGCACCTTATACCTCGTGAGTGTTCCACCATGAGTTGATGTGCTTGAAAATTAGTTTGAGTAACAATACTGTTCTGAGGAGGCACCTCAAAATAGGTGGTCTCGTAGAACATCTCATGATAACATTAGTTTTTGTGTGTATTTTGTGATTTGGGGGTCCACAAATTATATCACTCTGTTCTATAACTTGTATTTTGTATCCTTTTAGTGTTTATCTTATTGGATCAACCCCAGGACGCTTTCAAGGAAGTCAGAAAGATAATTGGGGACATTTTAGACTTAGAAAGGTAACAGAATTTTTACTGTTTTTTAAATTAATATATATTGTTCATTTATAATTGTATATTTTGATGGCAGCTTCATTATAACTAGCACAATTCTGGGTGACTAGGCTCTTGATAAATTGATAGTTTTCAGTAATTACTTTTTAATGTTTTATCTTTTAGAGGTGTAGACTGCTCTAAATGGCAAAAGTATAAGGACTTTTTTAGTTGTTATAGATTTCTCATTTATGCAGCTGTTGTAGCTTTTGATTTCAGGATCTGAAGGATTTTTAACACACAAATTCAACAAAGAACAGAAAAGAGTACTATTAAGTAAATAGTACTATAACGTATTTTGTTTACTAAACCAGGGCCTTTAAAAGTTATTACAAAAGAGACTTTTGCTGGTGGTATGAAAATGACAAAAGTCTTTAACAAATTAAAACAAGTTAAAGTTGACGATTTTCTTCATCTCTGTTTAGGAGATACATTAATGACACTAATAAATTCCCTACGTGGCTCTCATAAAAGCTTTACCTTTTTCTGTGAAGTATTTGTCATATAAGAATTACCCTTGGTTAATGAAACTTAATTTGCTTTTTTGAAATGAGACCACAGCTGAAAACATAAGATCTGGAAGCCAACATCCTCATTTCTTGACCTAGGGAAGGCATTCGAGCACACTGGCTGAGTGGATAGCTTAGAGGTAGATTCCCATACCTGGGTTCAAATCCTCACCTGTTAACAAGTCATATGACCTGCCTCTCCTCTATAAAATGGGCATAACAACAGTACTTCACTCAGAAAATTGCATAAGGGTTAGACGAACTTAGAGAAGACAAGGCACATGTTGAGCCTTCAGTGTGCTGGTTGGTGGCTCTCAGTTTGTAGCCTGATGGTTGAGACAGGCTAGATGCTAGCACATGGTGTGTAGAATCAGTCTTCCTGGAGGATAAAGAGCATCTTGTTTTCCAGACCACTTCTCACAAGCTCCTGTTGCATCACAGCTGCCTTCCAGGGAAGACGGGAATGGTCAGACTTGTGTTTCACTGACCTATAAATGGAAGCCCAGGGACGCGTCCAGGGCCAGGTAGCCGATCAGGGGCTGAGCACCAGAACAGAAACTGGGTCTTGTAACTGTCAGTTCAGTCCTGCTTCTTACACCATGCTGCAGGAGGGCAAAAACTGAGAACTAGGCTTTTATAATACTAAAGCTGTGTTAAGAAAAATAATACATATGAAATTAAACAATGAGCTCCATTGGGACAGGAACTGCGGCTTATTTTTCTTCAGCCTCTTGGTAGTAAACACACAGTACATGTTTAAGTAGATAAAATTTCCAAATATTTTTGAGTTGTTTCTGCAGCTTTGCATAAGTATCAAAGCGGGAAATGCAGATCAGGCTCCCTGTAGTGCTTAGGGTGCTCTGTATATGTACATAAATACACTCTTTTATTTATTTATTTATTTTTTTAGAGCATCACTGTGTGGAGCCCAAGTGTTAAATCTCTTTCAAATGATAGGAGTCAAAATATACAATAGTTTGTATTTTTTTTTAGGTATTATTTCAAGGCAAAATCTCATTTCATATGGCAGGTCAGTGGTTTATCTGACATTCCTACTAAAAGGGATCTTTTTTTTTTTTTTTGGCTTTCCAGAAAAGTCCTTGACAGCTTATTTATTCCAGTCATACTTACAATGATGTTTCTAAAAGAAAATGCATTTGAATTCTCTTTTGAGGTGCAGAAGTATATTTCACTTAATGCAGAGGATCAAATTCTCCCTCCCTCATGGGGGTGGGAACAGGGCCCCCACTAATTCTTCCACAACTCCACATAGAAGTGGTTAATGGATGGGAGCTCCAAGGAATCACTGTAAGACTTCACAGTTTCTTCAGTCTCCCTTCGATGATCCATCTTTTTTTTTTTAATTTTTTATTGTTATGTTAATCACCATACATTACATCATTAGTTTTTGATGTAGTGTTCCATGATTCATTGTTTGTGCATAACACCCAGTGCTCCACGCAGAATGTGCCCTCTTTAATACCCATCACCAGGCTAACCCATCCCCCCACCCTCCTCCCCTCTAGAACCCTCAGTTTGTTTTTTAGAGTCCATCGTCTCTAATGGTTGGTTTCCCCCTCCGACTTACTCCCCTTCATTCTTCCCCTCCTGCTATCTTCTTTTTTTTTTTTCATAACATATATTGCATTATTTGTTTCAGAAGTACAGATCTGTGATTCAACAGTCTTGTACAATTCACAGCACTCACCATAGCACATACCCTCCCCAATGTCTATCACCCAGCCACCCAATCCCTCCCACCCCCCCACCACTCCAGCAACTCTCAGTTTGTTTCCTGAGATTAAGAATTCCTCATATCAGTGAGGTCATATGATACATGTCTTTCTCTGATTGACTTATTTCACTCAGCATAACACCCTCCAGTTCCACCCACGTCGTTGCAAATGGCAAGATCTCATTCCTTTTGATGGCTGCATAATATTCCATTGTGTATATATACCACATCTTCTTTATCCATTCATCCGTCGATGGACATCTTGGCTCTTTCCACAGTTTGGCTATTGTGGACATTGCTGTTATAAACATTGGGGTGCACGTACCCCTTCAGATCCCTACATTTGTATCTTTAGGGTAAATACCCAGTAGTGCAATTGCTGGATCGTATGGTAGCTCTATTTTCAACTGTTTGAGGAACCTCCATACTGTTTTCCAGAGTGGTTGCACCAGGTTGCATTCCCACCAACAGTGTAGGAGGTTTCTAAAAGGGATCTTTTAAAAAAAAATTGGTTTTGCCTTAATATAGATCAAAGAATTTTGGAAGAATACTTCTGTCCACCTACTCCATTAAAATATTTTAGGTATTTAAAGAATATTTTCCAAAGAAAAAATGAGTATGAAATTGATATGTAGTATTTTCAGCATTTTTCTGTTGATTAGGGGTTCCAAGGACAGAAAATCATATTCTGAATTGTTAAAATTTTTCTGTTCACAGCTTCTGAAAGAGCATGCTTCTCCTAAAGGAGAGTCTTGGCCAATAGTAGGTCAATTTTCAAGCATTGGGTCTATGGGAGCTGATGACTCGAAATGGTTGTGTTCTGAGTTTAAAGAAAGCTTGGTGACGCTGGGGAAGGAAAGCCGGACCCCAGGGAGAAGTTCCATTCCTCTTCATCTGGTGAGTGCCTGTCCTACCTCACTTGATCATGTGTATTCTCTACTCCCAGAGAAGCGTGAGAATCCATCCTCCCCCCCGTAGAGGTTTTAGTCAGTGATTCTTGCATGGAAACAGCAGTACATTAGCATCATCATGTGTGATCAAGTGGCCCTTGAATCCTCTGGTGCTGGGAAGGTGCTGTTCTCTGCAGAGCTCCATTTCAGCTACATACTAGCCTGTGATTTTTCCATTCCTTCCTTCAGGTTCTCAAGCCAAAGAAAAAAATGTTTGATAAGCCTTGCCAGCAGAATTATGAGCATTATTAGAGACTTTTGAATTAATTAATTTTGCATTGAAGTCAGTGTTAATTTGGCATTTTTAAGAGAAAAACTGAAATTGAAGTTTTTTCATTGAATATATATGCTTCCTATAGTTGCTAGAAGTTACATTTTTTCGTAAGATGGAAAGTCTTAAAATTTAAAGTACATGTTTAAAGTTTTTAAATGAAATATTTTTTCTTTTTTAAGATTTTATTAATTGTCAGAGAGAGAAAGAGCAGGAGCTGGGGGTTGTGGCAGAGGGAGAGGGAGAAGCAGGCTCCCTGCTGAGCAAGGAACCCGATGTGGGACTCGATCCCAAGATCCTGGGATCATGACCTGAGCCGAAAGTAGACGTTTAACCAGCTAAGCCACCCAGGTGTCCCTAAATGAAATCTTTCTAATTGAGATTTTCATCTTAAAAACATTCTTTTTAAGAAAGTTTCTTTAAATGGTACATTTTGAGTATTATTTTGTATTTTTCCTTTTTTTAAAAATTTTTTTCCTTTATTTTTAGATCTATCCTTCTGTGGAAAATGTGCGAACCAGCTTAGAAGGATATCCAGGTAATTGCTGGAGACTGTCTCAGTTGCATTTTTTGTGTGTATCTTTCATAAATGCCCTGGTAAACTTTTTAAAACAAGTAATAAAAATGCCATTCTCCTTGAGAAAAGAACTGGTTAGAAATTTGGAGAATATTTTCCCTTAATTGGCTAAGAATCCTGGAAATAGGTAATATTGAGTAGTACTGTGTCCCAAAGATGGTTCCATGCTTTTGGGCAATTTTAGTGTGTTACTGAATCCTCACAGTAACACTGTGAGGACTTGTTCTCATTTCCACAAGTAAGGTTGTCTCTTCTGCTAACACAGGTTGGTTGTCCAGACGAGATGTCTGGATAAAAACACCTTTCCCTGCTGCGTCCTGCCTTTCCAGAGAAATTCTAACATGCCTTTCTCTGATCTCTCTCCATATTCTCCCTGCTTGTGTCTGTGGCTCTATGTGGTTCTTCCAATTTTGAATCACAGGTATATTTAAGGTCCATAACTTCTGCTTAATTTTGGGATGAACCTTTGGTGTTACCTAGTTGATAACTTGTCCTTTCTAAAGCACTTCATCTATAAGTGCCTAGGTTGATTTTGTAGGTAACTCTCAACTTTGTTTGCTATTTTCCTTATATACAGTGCTAGACACTGAACTTTTATTTGGAATCCAGCAGCCCTCCGGATAACACATTCAGGAGGCAATAACCAAAAACCCAAGTAGGGTTTGTCTCTGGAAAAAAGAAATCTGATTGGCATTTGCTTGTGGCTGGAAGCAGAATGCTCTGAATTAGACTAATTTAGTCCATTTATTGCTTGTCAAACTAGATGTGACCCTGCCAGAAAAATCTTAGTAAGGTTTGGAGTGTAGTGTATCAGCCCATTTGTTGCTACCTAATGGCAAAGCCAAAATCATTTCACTGAGACTCAGAGACATGGTGAGGTTTTGGTTGGTTTTTGTCTTCTCCTTTCTCCACTTCTGATACACTAGATTCATTCAAAATGTGCTTTTTAATGGGGAAGAACATGGTATTTTCCATAAAACTATTTTGTAACTGGCCCTAAATACGTTTTTTAGTTATTTGTAGTAGAGGATACGACATGCCTTGTGATGACTCAGAAATTTAAAGCCCTTTTTGGATATAGATTATTTATGGAGAAGTTCTAACATGTGTTTGGAAAGTCAGTGGTGAATCTACAATAGAACTTCCTCCTTTCTAAGATGAACAAAAACTGGCTACTAATTGTGTTTCCACTTGGAACTGTATCTCTACTTTTGATGCAGGAATATGGATTTTAGCATTGCTTTTAAAAAGCAACTGTTTACTGAATTTTTTTTTTTTTTTAAGATTTATATGTTTGAGAGAGACAACATGAGCAGGAGGAGCAGAGGGCGGGAGAGAGAGAGAGAGAGAGAGAGAGATCTCAAGCACACTCCCCATTGAGGAGGGAGCCCAACGCAAGCCCCGATCTCAAGATCCTGAGATCGTGACTGGAGCCGAAACGGAGTTAGACACTTAACCAACTGTACTACCCAACTGTACTACTCTATTCCATTTGTAAGAATGTTTAGCTAATACAGACTGCTTGGAAATAGCAGAATGTAAAGGATAAAGGAAGCAGGAACTGAGTTTTCATCTTAGTCTACCTTCCCAAGTGTCCTGCTCTTGGGCAACAATGGAGATGTTCCAGACCAAAATGGGGCTAAGGATTTCTTGCCTGCGGGAGGACTGCAGGATAGGCCAGAGTTCTTCATGTAGTTTTTCAGATACTTCTAATCTGTGCTGTTATTAATGTTTAAATTACCACCCCCAAGTGATTAAATAATGCCTCTTTCTTTTCAGATTGTAAACATTTACCATTTAACATGTGTCCCTCAGAAAGGAAACACTGAGGGAACATACCTAATACAAGTATAGACCTTTTCTTTCTTTTCATAAGATGAAATAGGAAGTGGTTTTGATTTTCAGTGTTTACTGTAGATTCTTAATGAAGGATCCTAAAATTATTTTCTGTAATACTTGTTTTCTTCTTTTGGAAAAGCTGGGGGTTCTCTTCCCTATAGCATCCAGACAGCTGAAAAACAGAATTGGCTTCATTCCTATTTTCAGTAAGTAATTGGTTTAGAATGCTGCTATTGCTTCTTCAGGAATATGAATGTTATTTATGTCAGTGTGTTCTTTTAAAGAACCTTACATAATACAGCTGTATTTTTTCATCTACGTATGTTAGTGATAGAAATAACTTAAAACCAGGTTTTGAACATTATTTGAAATAGGTTTTTAATACCAAAGGATAAAACTGATCTGTGAGGTTTGTATTTAAATATTGGCCTTCAAAGAAAAAAAAAGTAAAGATGATGATGGGTAATTTACAATTTATGTAAGGAGCATTTTAAAAAAAATGTTATTTGAGTATAATTGACACACCATCTTACCTTAGTTTCAGGCGTACGACGTAGTGATTCAGCAACATTTTAGCTCATATTTTCAGATTATAATTCTTCTGTCTGCACATGTACATGCACGTACTGTATGATTGCAAGCTTGCTGTGTGTGGAGTCCACACCACTTTTTGTCCAGGACATGGGATCGTATTTGGTTTGTTGTAAGGGCTCAGTGAATGGTTGAGTGGGCAGGTGAAGGGATTGTCTTTCATCCTCCTCTTGTTCCGGTGGGCACACTCTTGACTCTTCTAGGCCGTGCAGTTTCCTGCTTGCTTCAGGCATGTGTTACACTTGGCCGCTGGAAACAAAGGCCGATTGCATCTCAGTAGCTTGCAGGCTAATTCATTGTGTCCTTGTGGGCCCATCCGTGTGTCCCTGTAGACCCCCGTTGGGAGGTTATTCCTTACAGAGAACATTTCTTTATATTGATGAGTTCCTTTCACGAGTCATTCAAGTGAATTTAATGATTGAAGGAACAATCCACCTAATCCTAATTCTGGTCTTAGCCTCTTCTCTTTGCAAGAAAGGATTGTTGCCTCACGATGGTAGGCCCTCTCTTCCTACAGAACCTCAGTCCTGCAATACTGACAGGTAAATGTTAGCCTTGGACTGAATTGTTTCCAATTTATCCTCTTTTTTTTTTAAGATTTTATTTGACACAGAACACAAAAGCAGGGGGAGCGGCAGAGGGAGAGGGAGAAGCAGGCTCCCCGCTGACCAGGGATCCCAGTGCAGGACTCGATCCCAGGACTCTGAGATCATGACCTGAGCTAAAGGCAGACACTCAACCCACTGAGCCACCCAGGTGCCCCGTCCTCCTGCTTTTTAACATTGTTTTAATATCCTGTTGGCATTTTTCCCCATTTTGTACTTTCTTTCAACAAACTTCCTGAGCCCGTACTTGGTAACGCACTGTGGGAGCATGATTCCTCCTTTTAAGGAGCTCATAGTCCACGTAGGAAACAAGACATGCACATATGCAGTTGAAAACACAACAGAAGTAATAGACATGAATATATACATGTCTTACTGGCAAAAAAAAAAAAACAAACCAGTAAGGCTAGATACCAAAGGGTTACAGTGTTTTATCTTACTGCTCTCAAACAGAGTTTAATAAAATATTAGAGGTCCCATGAGAGAACTGTGTACCCACTGTTTAGATTATAGGATTTTGCTTTTCATAAAGTTTCCTAATACTAGGATTATGACAGGTTTATATTTTCTTACTGGTAATGGGTCTTTCCTGTCACTAGCAAATGGTCGGCTGACACATCTGGCCGCAGCAATGCTATGCCACATATTAAAACATATATGAGGCCCTCTCCAGACTTCAGTCAGATTGCTTGGTTCCTTGTCACAAGGTAAGTAGTCCTTATAGTCTTGGTGGGAAGAACTTTTAAAAAATGTGTTTTTAACTCCTGCTCTGAATACCGAATGGGTTGACAAAAAATGGTTTTGTAAATTGTCATTTAGTTTTCAGAGTGTGTATGTCTTCTGATCCTTATTTAAGAGGCTTATTACTTACCCCTTTCTAGTGCCTGTTATCATTTCCTGATTTTGAGTCTTGATATTTATGAGGTCTGCATAAAGTCTGCATTTACTCTTGTTACTTCATACTTAAATAATAGGAATTAGGCAAGTTAACATTCGGGGTAAATACAGAACAAAAATGATATGGTAAAATTAGTATTCCTTAATTACTTTCTCTTAGGTAATTAACATTTGACTGATCAAGTCTCTTATGTGTTTTTTTAACATCTTTATTAAATAATTAACATACTTTAAGATTCACCTATTTAGTCTGCAATCCAGTGATTTAGTATACTCACAGAATTGTGCAGCAATCACTATAATTTCAGAATTTTCATTACCCCTTAAAAAGAAATGGCTTACCTACTAAGCATTCTTGTATCTATTTTTATAGCAAGGTAGATTGCTGTGCTCTTGGAAAAAGAGAACTGGACTAGAACTTTAGTTCTAACTCCTAGTCTGCCCAAAGGCCATTAGGCATCTCTTAATGATTTAATAAGACAATTAATGTTGTTAGTAATAAGGTATGACAGTAATTTCTTTAATGAAAAAACTTTGAAACAAAAATTTAAACTCATGAAGCAACTCTTAAGTCAATTAGAAGCAAAACCAAGTCCCTTCCCTAGCTTATGGAAATTAACACTTTTTACCTGGCTCAGGGTAAGGAACTGTGACCTGAATAGTGTTAGTGGTATACATCAGATGCAGCAGTGGGCTTCTGCAAAGTTTTTGAGGCACCATAGTATAATGGAAAAACATACATTTGAGTACTGAAGATTTAAGATGCTCTTCTGTCATTTACTAGCTCTGTGAACTTGCAAAATGTATTTAATCTGAGTCTGTTTCCTATTCTTTAAAATGGGAAAAGCAATGGCTGCCTTTTGTGGTTGTCTGAGTTAAATAAGATGCTCGAGGCTCCATGCATCTGACATAACAGACCGCAGGACATGATAGCTGTGATTATGCTAGGTCAGGCTTCACTGTCAAGACTGAAGGATGGCCAGGGGAATTGGTACACATTTCTTTGCTGTGTGTCTTTAAAGAAGTGAAACTTTGGCTTCTGAAGTAGGTTTCCTGGGTGTGAAGACCTGAATTAGAGATTGCCTGGGTAGAGAAGTCATTGCCTAAGACAGATAGGTAGTGCCAGGGAGAACAGAAACCTCTAAAATGTATGTGGCCTCGTCCTTGGGCAAGTTCAATCCCTAGTTGCCTTGGTAAGTGTGAGATTGTTGTTAATCCCTCTCCCAGTTTTCACACTTTAAGCTCTAAATTATTTTTTTTTTAAGATTTTATTTATTTGTCAGAGAGCACAAGCAGGGGGAGTGGCAGGCAGAGAGAGAAGCAGTCTCCCAGCCGAGCAGGGAACCCGATGCGGGATTCGATCCCAGGATCCTGGGATCATGACCTGAGCTGAAGGCACAGACACTTAACCAACTGAGCCACCCAGGTTCCCTAAGCTAAATTATTTAAATATTCCTGACTTAGTGATGAGAAATGAACAATATGCTACCCAGCCTTCTACAAAGCTAACTAACAAGAACATAAATTTGGATATATTACGGACCCTTGAACATAATCCAAAGGAATTGGATTTTCAGAGACTACATTTCAGTGTCAGCTCATCTGTTCAATAATTGTTAAGCCACGTTATTAAGTTGCAAGTAGTAAAAAAGGAAACCATGTTATGAATTTGCAGTATTAAAAGCCTGGCTTTAATATTGCATCTGCCCCATCGTGATGCTTTGTGTGACATGTGAAAGTCACTTCCTACCTACCCTGATGATGAGTCCGTAAGACTAGGTGAATTACCTACCTGCTTGCTATTCTAAAATGCTACCATTGGATATACTTGAGTAGTGGGCCATCATTCATCCCAAGGACTGAATGTTTTGTGTTTATTTACATGACTGTTATTTTGTTTTGTGTCTAATACCTTAAGTTAGACATTTTTCTCAATCTGGTGTGACAGAATTCTCTAACAGTGTGGGTCATGTTCTAGGGCTCTACCCAGTATATATTCACTATTTTTTTTTTTTTTTTTTTGGAGTAGTCAAGGTTCTTCCTGCAATCATGCCACTTTGCATGAAGGTTGAATTGAACTTGAAGGCTATCCTTCCAACTTTGAGAAAAATCAGATAGGATTTTAACCAATGTAGGAAAAGCCTTATAGAGAAATATATCAGTTATTTGGTAAAAGTGGTCTTGTCTAGCATCATGTTATCCTGCTGGGAAAACTGTTGCCTAGAGAAATGTAGACTTGAGTCTCTTTCTACATCATTGGACAAGTTGAATTTACTGTTTATTTGGGAATTGTTTTCCTCAGAGTAGAGTGAAAAGATGGATGTACTTCACTCAAGTTAGGTATTTACTGATCCTGTTTTAAGGGTACGAAGGGAGGTTGAGATTAACACTGAATAATCCTTGTCTAAAGGCAAAGTTTTTGTAATCGAGTATAATGATGGCATTGGTTGAGCTCTGGGAATACAAAGCAAGACGTGACCCATGCCACACAGAGGCTGCAAGAAGAAATGGGACACTGTATACTAGTTGTTAACCTGTGTAAGAATCTGGTGAATGCACCTTTACAAATGTATTTTCTGGTTGGGGTGGGGTCAGGGTGGGTCAGAGACCAGCTAAAGCTAAGGCAATGGTATCTCGGATAGGCCCGGAAGCATGCCTAAGAGTAAACCAGAAGACTGGAAGGTGACTCTAAGCAGAGGAAGGGGACGCAGAGGCCACAGAGCTGAAAAAGTACATAGGGTTTTCAGGGAACATCTGAGTGAATCTGCAGTTAGATGAAAGAAAAGAGATTCCTATACCTTCAGAATGGACTTTCTTAAGCTAGGGCACCATTATGTTAAGTCCAGAAAGCATTCACTGTCTATTTATTCATTTAATATTTGTTGGTTTTGTATTATGTGAATGACTGCTTTCCTATTGACTGGTTATTACTCAATTCTGACTTGGAAGTTAATTTGTTAAGAATTTGAAACTTGTCATGGATTTGTGGCTTCTAATTTTATTCTGGAATACCTAGGCTAAAAACCATCAACTTATCAGATATATAAAGATACAGCAGTTGGTGATTTCAACGTAACAGACACTGTTCTAAGCACTTTTTGTTCATTTAATTTTCACAACTGCCCCATGGGGACTCAGAGAATGGTTAAGTAGGCTGCCCATAGTGACATAGTAGTTAAGTTGTGGAAGCAGGATTTGAACCCAAGGAATTTGACTCCACAGCTGGCACTCTCCACCTCAACTTTCTGATGCCAGTCTTAACAGCTGATAGTGTACCTATTTTCTGTGAAGACAGGTCAAAAGAAACTGCATCACTTTACTTTGATTGTGGTATGGGGAAAAAAACAAAACGTAGCATCCCAGTGTTAAAGAATGTCTGACATAACTGAAGTAATAATTTAGAAAATACCTAAGAGCCCACTCTCAGCCCTTCTACAATAAGGAAAAATGTAGATCTGAAATATAAGTGACATCTACCAGGAACTCCCATTTTTTTTGTTTCTTGGTTTGCCACCTTCTTTCAAAGTCAGAACATCCCAAACTGAGCTCTTACCTAGAAGGATATTTCCTTCCCAACATCCATTTTGGCCATGGTGGCACCTGCCCACTCCTTTATCCTCAGGCTTACAGCCCAGCTGTCCTCTTGCTATTCCTTCCTTTGAGCATTCTGCAGCATTTACTGAGGTCCTTCCTCTTGTGAATGCAGGGCACTTGGGATAAAAAACATAAGCATCAGGACGCTTGGGTGGCTCAGCATCTGCCTTTGGCTAAGGTCATGATCCCAGGGTCCTGGGATCGAGCCCCGCATCGGGCTCCTAGCTCGGCAGGGAGCCTGCTTCTCCCTCTGCCTGCCACTTTCCCTGCTTGTGCGTGGGCGCTTACTCGTGTTATCTCTCTCTATCTCTGACAAATAAAAAAAAAAAATCTTAAAAAACAAAACATAAGAATCTTAAAGGCCCTACCTAAATCTTATCTGCGATGTTAGAAGCCAAATATAGAAGTAATTAAAATAAGAAGAGACCGATTCTGTGCTTGAGGTGGGCATGTGGTTGCTTTGGATAGGATAATCAAAGCCTGTTCATTCTTACAATGTCTCAGACTTTACTTTTCTGATCTCTGAAATTACCGAGTCAGAGATTGCCTATCTGCAGTCCCATCACACACATGGTCCACTTCCCAGGCCACCTTTCCTTTCCTAGTTGTCGAAGACCATCTTTCAGAAACATGAATTTTTCTCACCGTCCCATGTTCAGTTTCCCCCTTCCTATATGCTAAAATCCAGAGTGCTCCTTGGCATTGTGACCCTAACCATACCATTTTCACCTTTCCTATGCTGTGTTCTCCAACATGAACTGCCAGAAGCAGCTTCCTATGCCCCAGTTATGCCCCAGTAATCACCCTGCCAGCAGCCTTCTCCTGATGCCTTTGTCTTTTCTCGCTGCCTTTCCAAGTGCTGCCCACCTCATAAGAGTTGTCTCAGGTCTGGTGTCCTCTCTTGGAGACTCTGCCAGCCTCCTGACTTCTTTCTCCTCCAGATCCTTAGAGCACTTATGCAGGTACCACCATTGGAGCTTGTAGCTCCTACATCATTGTCTTATCTCTTCTTGTAGAGAAGAGATCCCTTATCTGCACAGCAGCTGTAAGGATGAGGTGCCACACTCAGTGACATGACCCACAGGCTGAAAGAAGTCCACAGTTACAAGTTCACTGTGATAAATTGATAAAGTACAATGAAAGAACTAGAAGTGGAAGTAAAATTTTAATACAGGTGCAAGAGTTACTAGTGACAGTCTAGGATGACCACTGTGTATTAACTTCTCAGCCATTAGAATGAAAGCATTTTTATCAAACAACTCCTTGTGCACATGTATCCATTGTGCCTTTGAAACACTGTGTTCCAGGCAGGTCTGTCTCTACTCTGCTCCTGCATCATGTTTGCTCACTCCACTGCAGTGCCTCTGCTTATGATACTCATTTGCCTAATACATGCTGCCTCCCCTCTCCCCAAGAGTCCTAATTCTGTTTCCTCAAAGGCCCAGTTTAAAATTTACAGCAGGGGCACCTGGGTGGCTCGGTCAGTTGAGCATCTGACTCTGATTTTTGGCTCAGGTCATGATCTGAGGGTCATGAGATTGAGTCCCAAGTGGGGCTTCTCTCTCAGTGGGGATCTGCTGGAGAGTCTATCTCTCTCTCTGGCCCTCTCCTGCTCACGCACGCACTCATATGCTCTCTTTCAAATCTTCAAAATGTACAGCCATGAAGGGATGCCTGGTGCTGCTCGTAAGAGTAGTACCCTTGCTTTGGAGTGCCTTTGAAACAGCCTCCCTGTTCAATTTGTGTGCCAGTGTTTACTTGACTTTACTCTGTCCCAGTAACCGGTAATAAGCTCATGCAGATCTGGGACCAAATCATCCTCTTAAGCACCCCATAATATTCGAAGTGCTTTTCTTGAATGCCAGTGGTATGCCAGGCAGAAAGAACACAAGGTGATACAGTATGGCTTCCATTTCTTCCTTCAAGAAGTCTGAGTTCTGGGTAGCAAGAATTAAAATGGGACACACATTGCACTCAAGGACACTAGTAAAGCCATATGGAGCTCAAGATGCTGTATTTTCACTAAATGCTTGAGAGTATGAACAGTGTGTCCAGCAAGACTTCATGTTGCTGCTCTGTGTCGGGCATTGCTTACACCGTGAGGAACAAGAGCGACAGAGAACCTATCCTAACAGCTTTCATTTTAGCTAGAGCAGGGTGGGAGAGGCAGACCATATACAAATGAGTCAGCATGAATTATCAGATGAGGGCTAGAAACAACAAAATGGGGTGATGTTGGAGCACGTCTGGAGGGGTCAGAGAAGGCCTGCTTTCGGAAGTAACATTTGGGCTGAGTTGATCTAAAGGTGGGGGTAGGCCCTCAGTTGGTAGAGTATGTGGAACATTGGAGTGGCCCAGTGTGGCCATGCACAGGCCATGCCAGATCATACAGGGCCTTGAAGGCCAGAATAAGAGTTTTATTCTCAGTGCTGTGGAAACCATATGAGAGTTAAACAGTGGAATGACATCTGATATGTGTCTTTTAAAGATAACCCGGACTGCCGATTGGAGAGTGGGTCATTGGAAATGAGTAGATGTGCATAGGCCAGCTGGGAAGCATGGAGAGATTATGGTTTCTTAGACAGAAGTGAGTGTTCATGGGGAAAGAGCAGGTGGATACGGGCTACGTGAAGGGGGGTGGGGTACTGTCTGTATAGAACATGCCCCAAAATCTGTCTTGAGGAAAGGCAATCAGAATGGTGGAAAGAGCATGGGTTTGGAGTTACACAGACCCAAATCCAAAGACCCACTTAGCATTTGTGAATTAATAAACCTCGCCAAGCACCAGTTTCCTTCTCTCTGAAAGTAGGATATGACCTTTAACTGTCAGTTTTGTTCAGAGGCTTGAAATAAGTTACATAGAGCAGCTGTCATCAGGAAGTGGTACATGTTCAACAGATGACACTTATCTTCCCTATTTAAGCTTAATTTTGAATATTCTAAGTAATGTTTGTAATATTTCATCCTAAGTACATGAAACGACTATAACAAGTATAGGGTAATAATACTTCACAGTAGCAGCTCAACCTGTAAATTCGTATGGAAACCTCAGAATCCATCAGGCACTTGAAGGAATTCCATGGTTGTCCTGAGACTTTTAGTCATCTTGGAGAATCTTCAGTGAAATGTCAGTCCCTGGGTAGGAGACTTTTAAAAGTCATTTCTGCCTTGGGGGGGTAAGAAAGAAGCAAGAGAGAGGCTTGACATTCATTGAGCAGCCACTTTCATGTGGCAGAAATTTCTAGCACTTTACCTATGTTGTTTCACTCAGCTTTTGCAGGAGTCTCAGGTAGTTTTGTTCCTTCCACAGGCGAGGAATAGGACTGCAGAACTGAGGACTCCATCCATTCCCCCAGCGAGTATCTGCCCACTGTGGGCAAAGCTGCCACCCCAGGCACAGGGATAGAGGATAAGCAGAAGTGCAGTTCTCGCTCTCCAGGCATTTATGTTAGAACAGAAGCGGTTTTATCAAACAACAATTTTGAGTATTCTACACACGTAGATTTTCACCCAGCAAGGCCTTAACTGTCTTCCAGTTCTCAACCCAACATGATGGAGACTCTCCTTGCTTCCTTAGCCTAGTGCCTTCCATCATGGCCTGCGCCTCCTGCTGGGTCCGTTCTCTTTCCCTTTTGGTGTGGCTGCCTGTGTAACCATTGGCTTGCCCTCCAGACTTGGAGTGAAGTCCATGTCTTGGTTGACACACCCGCGCACCTGGCACATAGGGGTGCTCAGTAAGGATTTGTTAACAAGGAAGCTAGTGATGTCCAGGATTGGGACTGTGGTCATGCAAGTGCTGTCTAGACCTTGTGCAGAACTGAATGTGGGAGATGCTTCACATATGACTCCTGTATTTGGGGTGTGGTGGGAGATGGGAGTGGTAATTGCCATCCACGCAGAAATCAGGAAGGGGAACTGGTTTCAGGGGGAGAATGGTCACGTTGAGTGCAAATCTGTTCTCAGGAAGGACCTCCCCCTTCCTCTTCTAAGACTTCACCTGATAAAGTCAGGCTCACCCATGGTCATCCTAAACTTTTTGATAAACTCAGTTTATTGATAACCTGATCACAGGAATGAAATCCCATCATATTCACAATTTTGCTCATGCTCGAAGAAAGAGGTTTATACCAGATGTCTACATCGGGAGCAAGGGCATTAATCCTGGGGGCCATCTTCCAATTCTGCCTTCCATAGGATTCATTGGTATTTATTACCCAGTTAGATCCCTCCCCAACTTTGACTTGAAATAACTTCTTCCTCTTCTCAAATTGAGGTTTATTTTTCATAGTTAGGCAAAACTATCCTTGAACATACTCAAAAGACTGAATCTCAGCAACCAAAGGCTATTTGAGAAGGGAAATTCTATAATTATCTTGAGCCAAAGGCTGCTTTATTGGATTGAAAGAGTAACCCTGCAGCGTGACTGCTTTGGAGAACCACATTGACCAGCATATGTAGAGTTGTTAAAAGTAAATCTTGCAAAAGATAAGTAGAATCCCAAAAGATTCTAATCTGAAAAAAACCCTTATCACCTTAGAAGTGTCCTTCACGTGTTGCTCCCAGCGTATACATAATATCTTTTTACCTGTGGTTTCTCCACCGTTGTAAGTAGAGGACATTGGCTTTCTGGTCATGGGGACTTTATTTTACTCCACTGACATTTGATAGATGTGTCTACTGAAAATCAGGAATTGAAATCTTTTATAAAAATGCTAGCTTTACTACAGTTTTCATCTTCTATTATTTATCCTTCTAAATATACGTGAATCATAAACTTTTTAATAGCCTCTTTCGTTATGTGTTGTGATTGGGGTTCTGACTGAAAGTCTTTTGAATAGATCCTGGGTTAGGTTTTACTATATAGTTGTCATATCACCGAGGATTCTAATATCTGCACTGAAACCATTTTTAATGAAGTCTCTACTTTATTGGACTGTATGCTTTAGAAGTATTCTACTTTAAGAGAAAATGAATTTGTAATTCCTACACTTTTCCTCTAAAAGAGTCATCCTATTGGTAACTTTTGTTTAATGTCTTGTGTTTTCAGACCAGCAAATACCGTGCCTAGCACAGTGCCTGGTCTATAGCAGCCCAGAAATTTTTGAATGAGTGAATGATATTCCCTATAATGCAGCTACCATTCATTTGCTCACTGTTTCTCAGATTCTAAGTTTATTTTTTTTTTTGTACTGTCCGGAATGATTTTGCTTATCCTTAAGGTCTATTTCAAGTGTTCCCCTTTGAAAATTTTTCTAGCTCAGACATAATTCGTTGTTTTCCCCATTGTGTTTTTGTAGCACTTTTTGCTTGATCTTTTTTACATGTTCCTTCTTGGTTATTTCTGGGTTCCTTTGCCTCAATACAGTATGAACTGCTTGAGAACAGGTGCCAGGTTTTACTCATCTTTAGATCCTTAGCATCTAACTCTGCACAGCATATCATTAGTGACCTATACATACTTGAATGAGAGCCCTTCACAAAATGTTCCGATAGGGAATAATATATAAACATAATAGGAAAAGGGTAGATGGAAAAAGTTTGTTTTCCCATTCCCCAGCCATCCTGCTCCTTAACCTCAAACTATTACTACTAATGGGTTGCTTGGGTTGAATAGCTTTTAACCCCCTGACTCATCAAACCAAGGTACCTCAGAGGGTGGATGATATTACCCCATCAGGCAGTGGACTATGGAAGAAATAACACTGAGATGGAGTCCAAAGATCCACATTCTAATTTGCAATTGCCACTTACTAGACTTGCCACGTAAATTTTGGGAATGCCCTTTATAGTCTGGGTTTTCTCTCTTTTGTGGAATGTTGTGAGGATGATGGAAAATACATGTAGAAGTTACCTACTCCAGTGTGTGATGTATTGAACATTAACTGCTTGATTTTAGTGGCTGTCAACAACCATGTGTTAAGCTTATGTTCACTAGGCCTCTTAGGATTCAAGAAATCCGCTTAAAAAGCCTTTGTTTTGTTCATCAGATATGTGACCTAAAGATTTGTCCATAGTTAAATCCTTTTCTAAGTTCAATGTGATTGACAAATTGGTCAAAATTATTCTATGAAATCAAGACAAGTACATTAAGCCAGAAGTATATTATTCAAAGAAACTTAAAACTTGCACTTACGCTTGAACTTAAGATGTTATGTTGGCTGGCAATTTTCTCTTTTGTCTGGTTGCTTTTATTTCAAGCTATTTATAGTTTTTGATCCTACCATGAAATCATCCTATATTTGAAATTACTGGGACATGATGACAAATACAGTGTTTGAATTTTACCACAGGACCAAGCAGGCAAGAAGACGAACTTGAAGAAACAGCTTTGGCTAAAAAAATAATTCCAAGGAGTAATTGGCAAACCCAGTGAGCACAATTAGGAAAGCTGTGCATTGTGGGTGGGCAGAAAGCATTGGCAGTTACAGTTGCCTAGCAACTGACAGGCATTGCAGGATAGTTGGGGAGAAGCAGAAATGTTGGTACTGCCACGTTAGGGGAAAACGAGACAAATGCTTAACTATAAAACCACCATGGCTTTTTGAGGAAACATATGACCTGGTACTCTGCTCTGATTTTCAGCATTGCCGTGCACATACTTCTCTAATGTCTGTTCCTTTGGCTCCAAAACAGTCTTTTTTCCTCTGTCTGATTTTTTTTTTCCTGCAGTGAAAATCAAATTGGGTCATACAAAAAAATATTGATAGATGTCACTGGGTAGACTTGGTTGCCTGGCACTGTGGCTCTAAGATATTGGGGTTAGTTGGTTTGCCTCATGTACTTTCTCAAAAATAATGGTATCAGTACCAAAGTCTACAGATGACTTCCTTTATGCATTAGAGATGATTGGAGGTCCTATCCCCACCCTTACTTTCTTGCATTCTGCTACAAGTAGACCAAGACCAAGCCCCTTTTCATGCTCATGGAAGCTTGTCTGAGGGGAGCTCTATCCCTGATGGGGAAAAAACCCTGAGCTCCCCTCACCTAGGGCCTCTAGACCCTTTGTACACTTGTACTGCTAGTCATGAAGTATACCTGTGGCCAGAGATGAGGTTCTGTTTGGGAGTCCTTCACCAGGTTCTAGCCCCCAGAGAAAACCCATTATAATACCAGATACTTTTCATGATGCGTACTATATGCTGACCAAGTGGTTTTTGTTTGTTTTGGTTTTTGATTTTTTTTTTTAGTAGATACACAATGTTAGTTTCAAGTGTACAACAGTGATTCAACAAGTTTATGCATTCTGCTGTGTTCACCAAGTGCTTTTTTTATTCTAACTTATTTGATTCTCTTAATTAGGAGCTACATAGTAATGTTCCCATTTTAGAGATGTGAAAGTGACCCGGTTGGTAAGATGGTAGAGCTAGGATTGCAACCCACATAGTCTAGCAGGAGTATTTCGTACGTGTGTGCTAGGCACTGCTCTAGGCTTCGGTTATGGATGGCGAACAAGGCAGGCATGATTTCTGTCCACAAGGAACTTGTATTCTAGTTGGTGTAGCCCTCTTGTCCTTCTGCTTTAGGATCAGCAGCTGACTGAGCCACCCAGGTGCCCCTTAGACACTAAATCTTGACCTTCATTTCTCTTGCCCACCTCATCCTAAGGTTGTGAGGAAAACACACAGCTCAGAAACTTACTGCAGCCCCCATTTCCTTAAGTATTTGCCAAGTCTGCCCTCTTCCCCGCTGACATCCTTTAGCGCTGTTGGGCCAGGCCTTCCCCTGACTCCTCTTTCCCTGCCCTTCGGAATGCTGTGTCTTCCTACCCATTGCATTACCATAGCTCTCCCAGCCTGTACAGGTTTTAGTTCTGCCATAGCAATCATTTGTGGCCCTTGCTGAGCAAGCTCTGACGGCTGTGGGCTGCCAGTGAGTGCCGTGGTGCTGCTTGTTCTCAGCCTCTGGGTGTCCTGCCTCTTGATTCACTGATCAAGTGTTCACAGAGCATCCATTCTGTGCCAGGCTTTGTTGGGTTGTTGGGGTATAGCACTTTAAAGCTTCAGTGCTTTTTTTGCCTTTTTTTTTTTTTTTAAGCGAGAGCGCCCTTGCATGTGGGAGCGGTAGGAGAGAATCTTAAGCAGGCTCCAATGCTCAGTGCGGAGCCCGACATGGGGCTCCATCTCATGACCCTAAGATCATGACTTGAGCCAAAATCAAGAGTCGGATGCTTAATCAGTAAGTTTCAGTGCTCTCTTAAAACACTTCTTCATCCTGGGCATCCAGTTTCCATTTATTGGTCAATATCTGGGCAGCTGACAGAGGTCTTGAGTATCTAATCCTCTGGCCTCTGCTTATCCAGTCTGTTTATACCAGACTCAGCCATGTTGCATAGTGGTTAATGCCACCCACAGCCTCTGTCTTCTGGATGTTTCTCTTGTCCCTTATCACTGATCATTGTGTGTGTATAAACATTCTTTTTCACACTTTGGGAGGCTAGAAGTTTGAGATCAAGGTGTCAATAGGGTTGGTTTCTCTTCTAGATGGCCATCTGCTAAATCTGTGTGCATTGTCTCAACTCTACCCTCACGTATTCTTAGTTTTACATTTATGTTAACTGGAATTTGATTAAATATTAGTTTCAGGTGTACAATATAATAACTCAGCACTTCCCTATAGCACCGGGGGCTCATTACAAGTCTACTCCTCAATGACTTGGGTGGAGCTAGAGAATATTATGCTAAGTGAAATAAGTCAGAGAAAGACAGATACCATATGATTTTACTCATACATGCAATGTAAGAAATGAACAAAGGTGGGGGGAGACAAACCAAGAAACAGATTCTTAACTGTAGAGAACAAACTGATGGTTACCAGAGGGGAGATGGGTAAGGAATGGGTTAAATCTTTCACTCTTTTACTCCTCTTTTTTGCCATTTGCAAATACACATTCAGTACCTCTTTCTGTTAACCTTGCTGGGCCTGTGGGCCTGCAGATGTCCCTCAGCTTGGCATATTGGTAGCTAGATCTGCTGATCCATTGAGAGCTTGATCAGTATCTGGTGAGGGTTAGGTAGGTGGTGTGTGTGTGCATGCAAGTGTTCAGGGGAATTTTTTACACTGTAGCAATTAAATGCATCCAGGGTGGTACTAATAATGTGGGGTGTCTTTCAGAGGAAAGAGAGCTCTTCTGCCTTAAGTAACTAAATGAAGCTTCAGAAAGTGGTACTTTTTTGATAGGTCAGGGTGGGTACTTTAGGTAGAAGAAATCCTATTTTAGAGTCATGAGACAAGTTGTGCTGGGGGAGGTAGAGAGATCATCTGGGCTGGCATGAAGCCTTGTGGGGGAAGGATGGGGAAGAAGCCTGACAGTGGTTGGGGCCAGGCTTGTGGAGCTTGTACAACAGGTATAGGATTTCAGACTTTTCCGAGGATCACTGAATATTTTTGATGAGACAATGAGATGACCAACAGTGTTGTGATAATATTACTGATAAAGGCTATTCTTCACGACTTTATGATTGACATACTGTTCTCATGATAATGTTGTCGTGTGCTCTGAGATCTAAATGGAGCAGGTATTGTCATAGCTATTTTAAGAAAGTAGAAACAGGTACAAGTGTCAAGGCTAGTAAGTGGTTGAACTGGAACTGTAACCCAGATCTTTTGTTTCCTCTAAGTCCTACTCTTTCTGGAATTAGCTTATGGGGTGGGTTAAAGGAAGTAAAGCATGGAGGCAGAAAAACCTACTGAGCAACTGATACGAAATTCCAAATATGGAACTCTAAAGGTGCAGTGGAATAGAAAAACCGGGGCATTCACATAGAGAAACGATTACAGAAGAATTGGAAAGACTCAGAACAGATTGAGAGGGCAGGAGAAATAGGGTTGTGAGCATAGCTCTCTAGGGGAGAGAGGCACCATCAGGCCTTGGGGAGCTGGTCACTAACCCCGAGGAGGCTACTCCTCAAGCTGTCTCAGAAGGTCCTAGTAGAAACCATTCATTTGCTCTGCAGCACCAGTACTTTGTGCTGCTCACTCTGAGGCTCCCAAGGGATGAGAAGAGCTCCCAGCAGGCTGCATCGCTGTGGGGCCCAGGCAAATAAAGGCAGGGACACTTTGTCAGGGGACCAGGGGAAGACTCTTTGTTACTCAGATGGCTTTCCAGGGTCTCTAAGGTAAATTGAACAAGTGCTGGCTGTACGTTGGACTGTAGTGTTACTCATCTATGAACAGTCCACTGTCTGCAAGCTATCTTGCTTCTAGGCCATTGGGTCAGCCCTCTGGGCTGTTTCTCCATGTGTAAAACCAGATATCGGGCTAAAGCAGGGATTTTCACGCCATGTTCCTTGGAGCCCTAAGGGTTCTGGAAACTCCTTTCAGAGCCTGCTACCACAGTGGGTAGGGGAAAGAGGAATTCAGGTAATTCCTGGTTCACCTAGAGATACTTTTATCTGCTTGAAATGTTTCCTTTGAAAAAGGACTCTCCGGATTTTTCTTTTTTAAAAAACTGAAAAGCCATGATAATCTCCTGAGCCCATCTCACATTTTACAGGTTTAAGTATTAGTACTTCCCAAACATTATCTTTATGTTGTTTTTTCAATATACTAAGAACTTTCACCTAGATTATTTCATTCATTCCTCATTATTAACCAGGGAAGTGAACAAATGATGTCAAACCCATATTATAGATGAAAAGGTGGCACCCAAAGGACATAACCCCAAGGTAGTAACTGGCCAAAACCAAAACTCAAATCATACGAGTCAGTTGCTCTTTTCAAGTCTTTGTGTTGCCTTTCTACTATAGGAGGTGGACCAGAATAATGGAATACGTCAGTAGAAAATGAGATAGTAAGCAGTTTTTGGTTATCGTGGTGGTTACTACTAAACACACTGAAATTCTTTGGTAGGATGTTCCAGATACCAATTTTGACCTGAAATTGGCAAAGCAACTTTTGATCCTGCTTGACAGTATGTTTTGTCCTTTTGGATTCTGGATACTGATATGATGGCTTCTAAAGCCCATGTAATTCCATCTGTGCGATCGAGGATAGATGGATCCTTTTATTTTTAATTTTTGTTTTGTTTTGTTTAGAGAAAGAGAGGCGCAGAAGGAGAGAGAGAATCTTAAGCAGGCTTGATGCCCAGCACAGAGCCCGATATGGGGCTTGATCTCACAGCTCTGAGATCATGACCTGAGCCAAAAGTGAGAGACGCCCAACCGGCTGAGCCACCCAGGTGCTCCATGGGTAGATGGATCCTTTTAAAGACTAGGTTCACAGCTGGGCTGAATCATGCCATGGTACTAAAGCTAGCCCTCCGAATTCAGTGTGGATATGAAAGCATTTGCCTGGGGATATAATATGCCTGTGGCTAAGGAACAAAATGAGGTTGCAAATAGATTTTTCAACCTATTTGGTGAGTTGTCAGAATTGTGACTTGTAAAAGCCCACACCCAAGTAGCTGATCTCCTTTAGTGCTCTGCTCTTAATTGTGGGAAAACATGGGTCATAATCACTTTTTTCTTTTCCTGCTGGAATTACCTTGTGATGCCTTATATCTAAAACAACATAGCCCCAAAACACAGCTGACCTATTGGGACTGACCTATTGTGTCCCCTTTGGTACTTAATTTCACAAGATTGTTGGACATTTGCAGAATTGGTTTAATTTTAACCATGCTATTAAATTCCTAGTCACTATATTGAAAATTGGGGAGGACTACCTGGGTGGCTCATTCAATGAGGTGTCAGACTCTTGATCTTAGCTCAGGTCTTGGTCTCAGGGTTGTGAGTTCAAGCCCCGTGCTGGGCCCTGTGGCATGGAGCCTACTTAAAAAAAAAGAAAGAAAGAAAAGAAAAAAAAAAAATTAGGACATATATCTGTATCAAGGAGACCAAAATCCTCTTGATTTCCTTGACAGAATGCAATAGGACTATCTTTCTCACTATATTTCTGCCCTGGGCACTTGTGCTAGAATTATGAAATCAGTGAAGCAATCCATTGAAGAAACTTTAGACCTATCTACCACTGAAATTTCCTAGGATTAGGAGGCCTGGATGGATCTGCCTTCTGGAAAATTCCATTTTTTTAGTGAGTCACAACAGAGGAAGACCAGAGTCTGCTTTCTAGAAATTTAGCAAGGTTATTGATGTTGGTAATAGCTAACATCTAATCATTTATGTGCCAGGGACACTTTACACATCTGATACAATCCACACATTACCTTTATAAGGCAAGTACGTTACCATATTTTACAGGTACAGAACTTGAAGATCAGCAGTGTTGGCACTAATAGAAATGCATGCAAGCTCAGATTCTGCTCTTACCACCCTACTCTGCCTTTTGTGCTTAATTTTCAACAGTAAGACTTTTAACTCAGATTTTAAAGTTTTAATTTATAACAATAATGAACAAAATAGTCTTGATAAATTGTATCTTCTAGGCCTTTGTATATTAGTCTCTCTTCTTGAATTAATTAAATGTTTCTTGCCTATGTAACATCTGCAGGATTCAGTTGGGAGACATCTGTGGGCTGCAGTAGCCATAGACAGCTTTTTGAAAGCAATGGGGTTTGTGGGGGAGGAAAGGGCTCAGATGGCCACAAAGGGGGGGGGGGCGTAGGTAGAAGACCTCATGGACTAGGAAATGTTTGCATAGATGTGGAGACAGTCAGTAAATCAGTTCACTTAAGAGTAGCAGAGTCAGGAAAAGGCATAATGGGGTATAAGATTGAAAAGCATAAATCTGGTCAGACTGAGGAGGGTCCTAAATGCCAGGCTGTATATTTACCTCATGCTTAAGTAGAAAGGACACATGGATACTTTGAGAGCCTGGAGGAAGGTGTAAATGAGAAACCAGAGACAGGGCAATCCGTTTGGATCCAGAGTCTAGGGTGAAAGGGGCAGAACTAGGGAGATCTCATTGGAAACAGGATGTTAGAGGGTAAAATAGCTTGGTGACTGGCTCTACTTGGTTTCCTGTGGAGCAGAGGAGTCCAGAATGCATATTTCTGAGTCTGACTGAATGAGACTGTGGATAGAGGGGAAAGTGGGAGAGAGCTGGTTTTCAAAGGGGAAAGGCATGCTGATAGGTTCTGTTTTTAGAGTATTGGGTTTGGGGTAATAATGTAACATTCCAATAGAGAAATCCAGTTTATGGTTGGAGATGTCAGTTGAATATGGTAAGAGCTCAAAGCTGGTGAAGTCTGGGAGTCATACTTGTCAGCATAATGTTTGCTGTCGGTGAGCGGGACAGTCTCCAAGAGAGGACAATAGAATGAGCCAAGGGCAGAGCATGAATTTAGAGGGGTCATGGCGGGGAGGGCAGCAAATGAGAGAGAAGCTGAACAGTTGAGGGAAGAGAGGCAAGGAGGAGAGATGGATAGTATGTGGAGAAAATGATATCCACGCAGCAGAGAAGTCTAAAACCGTTTCTCTACGATGGCATGGTTGACATCTGGGCCAGATGACTTTCGTTATGGGGGTTGCCTTCTGCACTATTGGAGGTTAGCATCCCTGGCCTTCACTCACGAGCTGCCAGCAGCATGCCACCATCTGAGACAACGGAAATGGCTCCAGACCTGGCACCATGTCCCCTTAGGGGCAAAACTCCCAGGCGAGAACTGCTGATCTATCTAGAAGAATGAGGACTAGGAAAAGACCACTGGATTTGGCAGTTGCGAATATTGAGTGAGTGGAAATCAGACTACAGAGAATTGAAGAGGGAGAAAGGGAAGGAAAGGAGACTGAGGATGAAGACCACTCAGGACGGCAAAGCGGACGTAAGAAGCAGACACTTGAGCTCTGACCTTGGCACATTTTTGTGGGATAGAGCCAGTGTTCGTCCACTGTTCTCTTTTGATAGGTTGTCCTGGCTATTCATTCTTTTTTTTTTCTTTTTTTCTTTTTTAACATAGAATGTGTTATTTGTTTGAGGGGTACAGGTCTGTGGTTCATCAGTCTACACACTTCACAGCGCCCACCACGGCACACACCCTCTCCAGTGTCCAGCCCCCAGCCCCTCCCTCCCCCCACTCCCCCCCAGCAGCCCTCAGATTGTTTCCCGAGATTAAGAGTCTCTTATGGTTTGTCTCCCTCTCTGGTTTTGTTTCATTTTTTTTCGTCTCTTCCCCTATGATCCTCTGCCTTGTTTCTTAAATTCCACATATCTATCAGTGAGATCATATGGTAATTATCTTTCTCTGATTCTTACATGTAAACTCAATAATCTTGTCTTGCTCTGGGGAAATAAAGCAATGGTATTTTTACTGGGATTAAATTAAAAGTACAAATAATTTAGTCCCATGTCTCTTCATGTGTATAAATAGTTCATTACTTTTCAAAATTAATAGACTATCTTTTTTAAGCAGTTTAACAAAAAATGGAGCAGAAAGTACCCTTCATCTCCCTTTCCTCTATTGTTAACATGTTGCATTGGTGTGAGACCTTTGTTAAACTTGAGGAGCCACTACTTTAAAGTTCATAGTTTACATTAGGGTTCATGTATATTCTATGGAGTTTAACAAAAGTATAAGGACATGTATCCATCATTACATTGTCATAAAGAGTAGTTCACTGTCCAAAAATCCTCTGTACTTCACCTATTCATCCCTCCTTACTACCATCCCTGCACCCATGCCCTGGCAGCTGCTGATCATTTTACTGTCTGTATAGTTTTGCCTTTTCCAAAATGTTGTATAGTGGAATCCTACTGCATGTCGTCTTTTCAGATTGCTTCCTTTCACTTAGCTACATGCATTTAAGGTTCCTTCGTGGCTTTGATAGCTCATGTCTTTTTAATGTTATATAATAGTCCATTGTCTTGAGTATGCATCACAGCCTGCTGTCTGTTCACCAACTGAAGGACATCTTGGTGGCTTCCAAGTTTTGGCAGTGAAGAATAAAGCTACTATAAACACCCATGTACAGGTTTTGTGTGGATATAAGCTTTCATGTCCTTTAGGTAATAATTAAGGAGCATGATTTCTGGGTTGCATAGTATGAGTATATTTAGTTGCGAAAGAAACTGCCAAACTGTTTTCCAAAACGGCTCTATCATTTTGCATACTCAACAGCAAAGAATGATAGTTCTTGATGCCAGTATTTGATGTTGTGGGTTTTTTGATTGTTTTTCCATTTTTGGCCATTCTAACAGGAGTGTAGTGGTAGCTCGTTTTAAGTTGCAATTTTCTAATAACAAATGACATGGAGCATCTTAAGCTTATTTGCCATCTATATATCTTTTGGTGAGGCGTCTGTTCAGATCCTTTGCCGATTTTTTAATCAAGTTGTTTTTAGTTTTTATCTCATCACACCCAGACTTTGCATTGAATTTTATTTATTGAAGCCTAGTTGAAATACAGTATTTTCAGGTGTACAGACTTAGTGATTCAGCAGTTATATACGTTGCAAGTTATATACATTGCAAGATGCTCACCGTAAGTATTGTTACCAAATGTCACCATACAAAGTTATTAAATATTGACGATATTCCTTACGCTGTACTTTTCATCCCCGTGACTTAGCTATTTTATAACTGGAAGTTTGTTCCTCTTAATTTCCTCACCTATTTTACCCCTCCCCCTACACCCCTTCCCTCTGGCACCCACCAGTTCTATTAGTGAGTCTATTTGTGTTTGTTTCTTAGATTACACATATAAGTGAAATAAATCATATAGTATTTGTCTTTCCGTCTGACTTATTTTGCTTGGCATAATCCCTCTAGATCCATCCATGTAAATGGCAAGATCTTATTTCTGTGGCTGAGTAATATAAGGTGTATATATACCATCTTTTCCTCATTCATCTAGTGATGGACACTTAGGTTGCTTCCATATCTTGGCAGTAAACATAGTGGTGCACTTATTTTTTTCAAATTAGTGTTTTTATTGGGTAAATAACCAGAAGTGGAATTAATGGATCATACGGTATTTCTATTTCTCATTGTTTTAGGAACCTCCCTACTGTCTTCTATAGTGGCTACACCAGTTTACAGTCCCACCAGCAGTGCACAAGGGTTTCCTTTTCTCCACATCCTTGCTAAAACATTATTTCTTTTGGATACTAGCCATTCTGACAGATGTGAGGTGATATTTCATTGTGATTTTGATTTGCATTTCTCTGATGATTAGTAATGTCCGAGCATCTTTTCATAAATCTGTTGGCCATCTGTATATTGTCTTTGGAAAAATATCCAGGTCATCTTCCCGTTTTTAATCAGATTATTTGTAGGGGTTTGTTTTTGTTTTTTGTTTTGTGTTTTTGTTTTTGTTTTTTTTTGGTGTTGAGTTGTAGGAGTTCTTTATATATTTTGGATATTAACCTCTTACCGGATATGTCATTTGCAAATATCTTCTTTCAGTATGTTGCCTTTTTGTTGATTTCTTTCACTGTGCAAAAGTTTAATTTGTTGTGGTCTCAAGTGTTTTTGCTTTTGTTTTCCTTGCCTGAGGAGATAGATCCAGAAGAATATTAAGGTGAATGTCCAAGAGATTACTGCTCATGTTTTCTTCTAGGAGTTTTATGGTTTCAGGTCTCAGTTTAGGTCTTAAATCCATTCTGAGTTTATTTGATGTAAGAAAGTGGTCTAGTTTCATTCTTTCACATTTTGCATGTACAGTTTTTCCCAGCACTATTTATTGAAAAGATTATCTTTTTCCCATTGTATGTTCCTGCCTACTTTATCATAGATTGGCCATATAAATGTGGGTTTACTTCTGGGCTCTTTATTTTGTTCCATCTATCTATGTTTTTGTGCCAGTACCATACTGTTTAGATTATTATAGGATTGTGATATCTCCAGCTTTGTTGTTCTCCAGGTGGTATTGGCTATTCCAGGTCTTTTGTAGTTCCATGCAAATGTTAGTATTATTTGTTCTAGTTCTTTGAAAAATGCCATTGGTGTCTTCATAGTCAGAATTGTGTTGAATCCATTGATTGCTTTGGGTAGTATGGACATGTTAATATTCTTCCAATCCATGAGTATCCTATATCTTTCCATTTATTTGTATTGTCTTCAATTACTTTAATTAGGTGAAGTTATAGTGTGTTATAGTTTTCAGAGTTATGGGGTCTTTGGTCTTCTTGGTTAAACTTATTCCTAGGTATTTTACTTTTTTTTTTTAAAGATTTTATTTATTTATTTGAGAGAGAAAGAGATTGAGAAAACGAGTGGGAGGAGGGGCAGAGGGAGAAGCAGACTCCCTGCAGAGCAGGGAGCCCGATGCGGGACTGGATCCCAGGACCCTGGGATCATGACCTGAGCCAAAGGCAGATGCCTAACCGACTGAGCCACCCAGGCACCCAGTATTATACTCTTTTTGATGTAATTATAAATGGTATCGTTCTCTTAATTTCTCTTGCTGCAGAGTTATTTGTGTCTAGAAACACAACAGATTTCTATATATTGATCTTTTTTTTTTTTAGCGTGCAACTTTACTAAATTCATTTATTCTAAAACCTTTTTAGTGAAGCCTTTAGGGTTTTCTATGTATAGTATCATGTCATCTGTAAATAGTGACTGTTTTCTTCGTTTGTTTTAAGAGCTCTTTGTTTATTTTGGCTATGGGTCCTTTTATCAGGTGTGTGTTTTGCATACATTTTCTCCCAGTCCATGGCTTTTTATTTTCAATCTCTTAATAGTTCTATTTGCAGAGAAGTTAAGTCCAACTTATCAATTTTTTTCTTTCAGGGATTGTGCTTTTGATGTTGAATCTAAAAAGTCCCTTCTCTTTTAATGTTTGTTTCTTCATTTTTAGGCATGTACCTTATAAATCTAATCTGATAATCTCTACTTTAGTAGGTAACTTTAATGCTTTTGCATTCAGTGTTCATACCGATATATTTGTAATTTTCTATGATTTTACTTTATCCATTCTTGTTTCCATGTTTTTCTTTCTTTACCTTTTTCTCACTCTGTCAGATTCATCAGGTTTGCTTTATTTTTCTTCTATTAATTTAAAAAGTGTAATCCATTTCTAATCTTGGATCTAAAATCATTCGGGGTTTTCCTCTTCCTAAACAGCTAGAAAAATGTGGAACTCCAATTCTGATTGTCCTGTCTCTTACATGTTCTCCAGGATTATTGCTCCAGTATTATATTGAAGCCTTGGAAATGAATCATTCTTGTGGAGTTACCCACAGGTTTACTAATTTCTTTGCTTGTTTTTCTTCCTGGCATACCTGTCCTTTCAAGTGAATCTAGTTTTCTTTCCTAAACTATATGCTTTTTTAGTTCCTTGAGACCTCTTCACTGATAATAAGCTATTGGAGTTGTTTTTGTAAAACTGCCTTTACTTTTGCCCTCATTTGTGAGTAATAATTTTAACTGGATTTAAAATTCTAAGTTGGCCCTTATTTTCTCCCATTTCTTTGAAGAATTTTTTTCATTGGCTTTGAATTCATTTGTTGCTATTAGGAAATTGCCATCTAATTACTGTTCCTTTATGGGAAATCTATCTTTTGTCTCAGCCTGCTTTTAAGATTTTTCTTTATCTTTGGTGTTCTGTAGTTTTACTACAACAGATCAATAGATGTAGATTTATTTTTATTTAGTCTTAGTGGCATTTGTTGTACTTCAGTCTGAAGATCTACTTTTTAAACAGTTCTCTAAACTGGCTTTCATCACTGAGCGTATTAATTTATCCATTTTTGTTTTGTTTTGTTTTCAAGATTTTACTTAGAGAAGTATGAGCACAAGCAGTGGGGAATGGCAGGCAGAGGGAGAGGGAGAAGCAAGCTCCCGGCTTGATCCCAGGACCGCAAGATCATGACCTGAGCCTAAGGCAGATGCTTAACCGACTGAGCCATCCAGGTGCCCCTCAACTTACCCATTTTTAGCTCCCTTTTATAACTCTTACTAAATACATTTGAGACCCTTTCAGTCTTCAGCCTTTTATGTTTCATTGCCCTGCCTGAGTTGTTTCCTTTGTAATTTCTTCAAGATCTCTCTTATAGTTTATTAATTTTTTTAGCTGCAACCAATGTGTTATTTTATTCATCAGTTGAGTTTCTAATTTCAGTGACTATATTTTTCAATCTGAGGCTTTGTAGTTTAGAACTTAGAGCAGAGTCATGTTGTGGGGTTCAAATTCTTGCTTTACCACTTACTACCTGTGAAACCACCAGCAAATTACTTAACTGTGATTTTTCTCATCCATTAAATTAGGATAATAGTATAGATATACTATAGGTATAGAATCTAATAGTTTAGAATGAGAATTAACAGAATAATAATAAAGGGATTACATAGTGTGGTATGTGTAAGTGCTGTGTTTTAATTGCTGTTGTCACATTTGCATTTTTGTTTTACTTTTTATTTCACACATCGTTTTAAATACATTTAATTTTAAATTACCATCTAATCAGTTATCCGAAGTCTAATCCTATTTTCTGTTGACTTTTTCTCATGATGGATTGGGATTATTTTCCTATTGATTTAAAATTTTGGGTTATAAAAGTGTCTCTTCATTGAGGCTTTAACTGTAAGAATCTTCTTTCGTCTGAGTGTGGACCTCTCTATCTCCAGATTTTGTTTCTGCCAATCTCTTCAAGAGCCTGAAACCAATGTCTGTTAATAGCTTTGCATGGGGTATGACACATTCCTGGCACTCCAGTATTTAGAGATCAGATAGAAGTGACCAGAGAGATTGAAAGTAGAAAACCAAAGTTTAACAGAAATCAAAGGAAAAGACCTCATTTTTAAAGGAGGGATCTGGGTGAGTTATGGAAGTTATATGCTGCTAAGAGATGAAGTAAGATGTGGAGGATTTCTGTGACTTTTGAGTGATTGCAGTATAGTGGTATGGGGAGAAGCCTTATGAAATAAAAGATTGAAGACTGAGATTTTTTTGTAGTATACCTAGTGCAATAAGAAATTGAAGGCATGAAGATCATAAAGGAAGAAGTAGAACTATCTGTACTACAGGTGACATGATTGTAAATAATAAAGTTCTAAGTTAATATCAAAAGCACCAAATAGCTAGAAATAATTTTAACAAAAGTTGTGTAAGACATCTACACTGAAAACTATACATAAAACACTGCTGAGAGAAATACATGGAGATAGATATATAATGTGTTCATGGATTATAAGATTCAATATTGACATCAGTTGCTCCCAGCTTCTTTGATTTCATTACAATCCTGATCAAAATCCCAGAGTTTGTTGTAAAAAATCAAGCTGAGTCTAAAATTTGAAAATGCAAGGTATTAAGAATAGACAAGACAACTTTAGAGAGCAAGCTGATAGCAAAATTTACATGTGTATATACAAAAGATCTAAAATAGCCAAGATGGTCTGAAAGAAGGTATTTACAGTACCTGATTTGAAGACTTGGCATAAAATGAGAGTAAGACTATGGTATAGTTTAAGAATAGATATTCTGATCAATGGAATAGAGTCCAGAAATAGATGTAATCAAACACTTTTGACAAAGGCACCAGGTTTTCAGTAAATGCTGGTTAAGGCAGTTGGATATCCATGCAGAATAAACAAACCTTGGTCTGTCTCAAGCCATAAACAAAATTAGTCTCAGATGGTTGATAGTCCTAGGTAAGAAATCTAAAACTATGATGTGAAAACTGAAGAATATTCTCATGACACTGAAGTAGGCAGAGGTTTAGTAGATGGCACAAAAATGCACTTGACCATAAAAAATTGATGTATTTTTGGACTTCAAAAATATTTTAGAAATTCAGTTCATCAAAAGACACCATTTGAAGATGGATAAAGAAGCCCTTTCTAAACAAGACCTCAAACTCAGAAGATGGTAAAGGAAAAAATTGCAACTTGGATAAATTGTCTCCTTTCCCCAGAAAAGGAAGAAAGCAAGCAAGAAAGACCTGAAATATAAAGGTTCTCATTAGCAGCTTCAACAAACTGGGAGAACATTTGCTGCATAATTACAGTATATGAAAAGCACCGTGAGATAAAATAATGGCTTCTCAAAGTTGTCCTAATTTCCAGAGCCCGTGAAGGTAGCAGATGGAATTATAATGTGGGAGATTATCGGAGAGAGCGCAGCGTAATCACAAAGGCACTTAGAAGTGAAGAGGGAGAAGTCCAGAGTGATGGCGATAGGAAGAGAACTCCATTGACCTTGTTGGCCTTTGAAGGTGGAGCAATGGAGACATGAGGAATGCAGGTGGCCTCTGAAAACTGGAAAAGGCAAGGAAATGAATTCTTCCCTAGAGCTTCCAGAAGAAATACAATCCTGCCAACACCTTGATTTTAGTCCAGCAAGTCCCATTTTAGACTTCTGATCTCCAGAAGTATAAGATAATGAATTCGTGCTGTTTTAAGCCACTAAATTTATGGCAGTTAGAGCAGCAATAGGAAACTGCATACTGGTTATCAGTAAAAAAGACAAGTAATATAATTTTAAGATGGTTAACTCACAAAATTAAACCTAGATGTCCAATAAATACGGTTAAAAACACTGAATACCACTAGTAATCAGAGAACTCAAATTTAAATGAGATCTAGTTTGCCTATTAGATTAGCAAAAATTTTCATAGATACTATCCATGCAGTCTTCGCAAGGATCCAAGAAGAGTGTCTTTATACATTGTTGGTGATGGTCTAAATAGGAAAGATGTTTTAGAGGGAAAATCCATCAAAATTAAAGATTATTTCCTTGTGTATACCTGTGTACAACTTGAAACTTTCACAGGGAGTATCTTTCCATATCACTTGTGAAACTATTTTTCAATGCATAAAGAAACCGAGTCCAAGGTCAATACAAGAAAAGAAGCAAATGCAAAACGGAAGATAACTGCATGGGGCGGCGGGGGGGCAGGATGGGGGGGCAGAGGGAGAGAGACGTACTGCCTGCCGGATTTTAGGAAGGGGTGACAGCAACATTAGCTAGAGTTAATCATTTTCCCTCCTCGCCACACAGCTGCTCTGTCTACATCTTCTCTCACATCTACTGCCAACATTCTGTTTATTGCATCTGTCTGTGAAAGTATCTGTGCACCCCACCCCCGGTCTTCTAAGAGATGTGGCTAAAAGCTCAGTCTGTTAGCCATGTCTGCACTCATTGTGCAGCTGCTGCCTAGATTAAGTACTCATGATGAAAGAAATGTTCTTCATGGACACGTTCCCATAACAGTCATCCTTGTGGTTTTGTACACCTTCTAACAGTCTTGAAACAAGTACTTAACGGTGGTGAGCATTTTGTAATGGATGTAATTGTCAAATCACTATTGTAAACTCAAAACTATGTCAACTATACTTCAAGTAAAAATTTATATAAAAAAATTTTTTTTAAATCTTAAAAGTAGGGGCGCCTGGGTGGCTCAGTCGGTTAAGCATCTGCCTTAGGCTCAGGTCATGATCCCAGGGTCCTGGGATCGAGCCCCGCATCAGGCTCCCTGCTAAGTGGAGAGTCTGCTTCTCCCTCTCCCTCTGCTGCTCCCCCACACTTGTACATGCACACATTCTCTCTCTCAAATAAAAATCTTAAAAGTTAACTCAATGAGCAGCTCAAATAGGTGCTCAGGCCAGGGTTGGAGGTGTCAGATGATGTTACCAAACTTTAAACTTCTAAAAATGCATGAAGCCAGATGGGCCCACAGGTCCTCTTCCTTCCTCCCATCTTTCTCGCATGGCTGTTTCCCCAACACGTTACCCTGAACATTCAGGTAAACACTCCTCAGCAGTGAGCCTCCCAGTGAGTATCATGGATTTAATCTTTCTGGTTGGAATATGTAGGTGGAGGGCAGCTATCTAGTTAGGTTGTGGATATCTCTGGTCACTGGTGTCCAGAAAGGGATTATGACCTCATTGACCAAAACCCACTCATGCCTGGGAAGAAGAGTGCCTTATCATGTTGCTCATAGTGGGGCAGCCAGGACAGAAATCTCTCCCGGTTGGGGGTCAGGGATCTTTTCTCAACATCTGCCTTCTCCATGTACCTTACTTAAAGGTGGCATTCTTATGCTTTCCTGAGCTTTCCTTGAACTCTGTTACACATTATCAGTTTAAATTTACTCTTAAAGGTTTCAATTTTGGACAAAATTTCCATATTCTGGACTGAGTTCAGGTCTCTAATTAGCAGGCATGCTTTACAAGCTGTGGCAGGGTAGCCTACCACCAGTTGAGCTCTTTGTCATTAGGGGGCCTATAAATTGCCTAGTTCAATAACTGACCATTGGTCTACTTAGCTGGGGGCTCAAGAAAAAATATTCTACTCTGTGGTGGCTTTGTAATGTGTCAGTGTGCATAGGCTGAACCACGTTTTCCAGAATTCCCTTTCTTGTATGTTTCTGGTTGGGGTGGGCCCCAGAGGAGATTCTTGTTGGAGATTTGGAGGGCATATGTGAAGTAGCAGCCCTTTTTGTAACCTAAACGTCCTTTTGAGCCAGCTCACGTTGTTGGCAAGAGGCAGCAGCGGGACCGGCAACTTCTGCACCTGCTCTAGTTTCCTGCTTTAGCTCCTCCGACCCCTGGCCACGCCTGGTGTGTGTACACCGCCCCCCCCCCCCCGACCCCATGCCAGAGGCAACACAAGCAGACATGGTTTTAGTCTCTACCTGTGGCTTCACCTTGTTGCCTATGGTTCTAGCTTGTGGCTCTAGCTGTATATCCATCTTTCCTGGCTTCTGCTAGCCCTGCAGACTTCAAACTCCAGCTTCAGGGCAAAGATGGCCCTTAGAGACTGCCTTAGAAGCTCCTGCAATCACGTAAGTTAAATTCCTGTAAATTAATATGTATTCTGTTTCATACACACTCTAGTGGTTCTGCCTCTCTGGTTGAACTTACTGCCACACACCTGTTCCCAAGAAGCCACTGTTTTATTCACCTCACTTAACAGCTTGGACAGAGTTTCTGGGGGCCTGGACAACTTTGGACATCCAGGATTCTACCCTCTGGAACTGTCCAACTTTCAGAATCCTTCCATACCCCTAAAGAATAGAAAATAAAAACCCCAACCCACATTGATGAAGCATCATTTGACACCCAGCAACAACAACAAAATAGACCCGAGCACTGGCAGAGGAGAGAGCAGCTCCATCCAGCAGGAGGCGACAGGGAACAGGGTAGAAGTGACCCTGAGTAACAGCAATGGCCACAGCTAGAACTCCTTTGAGGTTTTGGTAGTAAAAGCTTGTTCTGAGCAGCCCTGTGGTGTCACTGTACCTCACAAGACACTGGGTTTCTGCTAGACACTTGTAGGTGCCCGTCTACACCACACACACTGCAGGCAGGGCTGGAGTTTGGGAAAAATATCCCTTTGTCCTGCCTGCCCTAGGTATCAGTGTTCCAAAGTGTGTTCAGATATTTAAAAAAAAATCATTAAAGATGTTCTTTCAAGGAATACTGATTTATCACCTAGACAGCTTACAAGTAACTTTCAGTATAATTATTCAGGATATAGTATAAGGTTCCAGATGCTTAGGACTTTATTAGATGCTAAATACAAAGAAGGGATTGGAGGAAACTACCTGAACAGGTATCTTTGTGGTCTCCAATGATCTTTACCTTGGATTAAGCCCTCCAGTTGTTGACTAGTTAGTGAAGAATGAAAACAGGCCTTCCAGAAAGTACCTCTGGCCTGTGATGGTTAGATGTTACAAGTCAAGCGAGCAATCAGGTGGTAACCTAGAAAGTGAGGAAAATATTCAACGAGAGACTGCTTCCACCTCACGCTCACTGGTTGGTTGTGCCATTAGACCTGTGGCTTTGCCCAGGAGGTCACCATGTTTTACGGAGGAGTGAGAGATCTACAAGCAAGCTATCCTCTTGGACTTATTTTTTTTGTTTTTTAATTTTATTTTTGTTTTTTTTATTAACATATAATGTATTGTTTCAGGGGTACAGGTCTGTGATTCATCAGTCTTACACAATTCACAGTGTTCACCATAGTACCTAGCCACCCCATCCGTCCCACGCCCCTCCACTCCAGCAACCCTTAGTTTGTTTCCCGAGATTGAGTTTCTTATGCTTTGTGTCCCTCTCCGGTTTCGTCTTTTCATTTTTCCCCTCCCTTCCCCTATAATCCTCTGTCTTGTTTCTCCTATTCCTCTTATCATTGAGATCATATACTTGTCTTTCTCTGGTTGACTTATTTCGCTTAGCATAATACCCTCTAGTTCCATCCACATCGTTGCAAATGGCAAGATTTCTTTTTTTTTTTTTGATGTCTGCGTAATATTCCATTGTATATATACCCCACATCTTCTTTATCCATTCATCTGTTGATGGACATCTAGGCTCTTTCCATAGTTTGGCTATTGTGGACATTGCTGTTATAAACATTGGAGTGCATGTGACCCTTTGGATCACTACATTTGTATCTTTGGGGTAAATACCCAGTAGTGCAATTGCTGGGTCGTAGGTTAGCTCTATTTTCAACTTTTTGAGGAACCTCCATACTATTTTCCAGAGTGGCTGCACCAGCTTGCATTCCCACCAACAGTATAGGAGGGTTCCCTTTTCTGCTCATCCTAGCCAACATCTGTTGTTTCTTGACTTGTTAATTTTGACCACTCTGACTGGTGTGAGGTGGTACATCCCATTGAGGTTTGGATTTGGATTTCCCTGATGCCACGTGATGTTGAGCACTTTCTCATGTGTCTGTTGGCCATTAGGTGTCTTCTTTGCAGAAATGTCCGTTCATGTCTTCTGCCCATTTCTTGATTGGATGATTTGTTCTTTGGGTGTTGAGTTGGATAAGTTCTTTGTAGATTTTGGATACTAGCCCTTTATCTGATATGTCATTTGCAAATATCTTCTCCCATTCTGTCAGTTGTTTTTTGGTTTTGTTGACTGTTTCCTTTGCTGTGCAAAAGCTTTTTATCTTGGGCGCCTGGGTGGCTCAGATGGGTAAGCATCTGCCTTCGGCTCAGGTCATGATCCCAGAGTCCTGGGATCGAGTCCCGCATCGGGCTCCCTGCTCTTTGAGAGCCTGCTTCTCCCTCTGCTTCTCTCTCTCTCTCTGTCTCTCATGAATAAATAAATAAAATCTTTAAAAAAAAAACAAACACAACCTCATTTAAAAAAAAAAAAAAAGCTTTTTATCTTGATGAAGTCCCAATAGTTCATTTTTGCCCTTGCTTCCCTTGCCTTTGGCAGTGTTTTAGGAAGAAGTTGCAGCCTGTGTTCTCCTCAAGGATTTTGATGGATTCCTGTCTCACATTTAGGTCTTTCATCCATTTTGAGTCTATTTTTGTGTGTGGTGTAAGGAAATGGTCCAGTTTCATTCTTCTGCCTGAGGCTGTCCCAATTTTCCCAACACCATTTGTTGAAGAGACTGTCTTTTTTCCATTGGACATTCTTTCCTGCTTTGTTGAAGGTTAGTTGACCATAAGTTGACGGTCCATTTCTGGGCTCTCTATTCTGTTCCATTGATCTATGTGTCTGTTTTTGTGCCAGTACCATACTTCCTTGATGATTACAGCTTTGTAATAGAGCTTGAAGTCCGGAATTGTGATGCCACCAGCTTTGCTTTTCTTTTTCAACATTCCTCTGGCTATTCGGGGTCTTTTCTGATTCCATACAAATTTTAGGATTTTTTGTTCCATTTCTTTGAAAAAATTTGATGGTATTTTGATAGGGATTGCATTAAATGTGTAGATTGCTCTAGGTAGCATAGACATTTTCACAGTATTTGTTCTTCCAATCCATGAATATGGAACGTTTTTCCATTTCTTTATGTCTTCCTCAATTTCTTTCATGAGTATTCTATAGTTTTCTGAGTACAGATCCTTTGCCTCGTTGGTTAGATTTATTCCTAGGTATCTTATGGTTTTGGGTGCAATTATAAATGGGATCGACTCCCTAATTTCTCTTTCTTCTGTCTTGGCGCTGTATAGAAATGCAACTGATTTCTGTGCATTGATTTTATATCCTGCCACTTTACTGAATTCCTGTATGAGTTCTAGCAGTTTTGGGGTGGAGTCTTTTGGGTTTTCCACATAAAGTATCATATCATCTGCAGAAAGTCAGAGTTTCACTTCTTTGCCAATTCGGATGCCTTTTATTTCTTTTTGTTGTCTGATTGCTGAGGCTAGGACTTCTAGTAGTTTGTTGAACAGCAGTGGTGATAGTGGACATCCCTGCCCTCTTCCTGACCTTAGGGGAAAAGCTCTCAGTTTTTCCCCATTGACTATGATATTCTCTGTGGGTTTTTCATAGATGGCTTTTATGATACTGAGGTATATACCCTCTATCCCTACACTGTGAGGAGTTTTAATCAAGAAAGAATGCTGTACTTTGTCAAATGCTTTTTCTGCATCTGTTGAGAGGATCATATGGTTCTTGTTCCTTCTTTCATTAATGTATCACATTGATTTGCGGCTGTTGAACCAACCTTGCAGCCCAGGAACAAATCCCACTTGGTCGTGGTAAATAATCCTTTTAATGTACTGTTGGATCCTATTGGCTAGTATTTTGGTGAGAATTTTTGCATCCATGTTCATCAGGGATATTGGTCTGTAATTCTCCCTTTTGATGGGGTCTTTGGTTTTGGGATCAAGGTAATACTGGCCTCATAAAATGAGTTTGGAAGTTTTCCTTCCGTTTCTGTTTTTGAAACAGCTTCAGAAGAATAGGCATTAATTTTTCTTTAAATGTTTGGTAGAATTCCCCTGGGAAGCCATCTGGCCCCGGGCTTTTGTTTGTTGGGAGATTTCTGATGACTGCTTCAATTTCCTTAGTGGTTATAGGTCTGTTCAGGTTTTCTATTTCTTCCTGGTTCAGTTTTGGTAGTCGATACATCTCTAGGAATGCATCCATTTCTTCCAGATTATCTAATTTGCTGGCATAAAGTTGCTCATATTATGAACATATATAAGAACATACATGTTCTTATAGTTGTTTGTATTTCTTTGGTGTTGGTTGTGATCTCTCATTCATGATTTTGTTGATTTGGATCATTTTTCTTTTTGATAAGTCTGTCCAGGGGTTTATCAATCTTGTTAATTCTTTCAAAGAACCAGCTCCTGGTTTCGTTGATCTGTTCTACTGTTCTTTCGGTTTCTATTTCATTGATTTCTGCTCTGATCTTTATTATTTCTCTCCTTCTGTTGGGTTTAGGCTTTATTTGCTGTTCTTTCTCCAGCTCCTTTAGGTGTAGGGTTAGGTTGTGTATTTGAGACCTTTCTTGTTTCTTGAGAAATGCTTGTGTCACTATATACTTTCCTCTGCTGCATCCCAAAGATTTTGAACAGTTGTGTTTTCATTTTCATTGGTTTCCATGAATTTTTTAAATTCTTCTTTAATTTCCTGGTTGACCCATTCATTCTTTAGTAGGATGCTCTTTAGCCTCCATGTATTTGAGTTCTTTCTGACTTTCCTCCTGTGATTGAGTTCTAGTTTCAAAGCATTGTGGTCTGAATATATGCAGGGAATGATCCCAGTCTTTTGATACCAGTTGAGACCTGATTTGTGACAGGATGTGATCAATTCTGGAGAATGTTCCATGTGCACTAGAGAGAAATGTGTATTCCATTGCTTTGGGATGGAATGTTCTGAATATGTCTGTGAAGTCCATTTGGTCCAGTGTGTCATTTAAAGCCTTTACTAAAGAAAACAGTTTTCCTAGAGTCATAGTACCACTTTATTGTGAACTTCCCCACTTCCCCTGCATTTTCCATCTTTGTGATCCATCACAGATAGTGATGTTCATGATTGTGGCCCTTGAGCAAGAAAGTAGAGTTTGTTGTTCTCAGTATGGTCCATTAAAGAAGGCAGGCAGGTCTGTCTGTATGCTTTAAGTTAGCTTAATTGTTTTTAGCACTTTTTAAGCTCTGATTTCCATAGTACTTGTCTGTTCTCATAGGACTCTGAACAGAGATCATGCTTTTCACCTTTCTTGGTTACTGCTCACTTTGATTCTGTGATTCCTGTAACGCCAGGTCAGCACTTTCTTCAGAAGAATATTTGATGCCCCAGTGAACGAGTTTTGAAATAATTCCATTGTCCTTGAAGTTGGGCTGTAAGGGTCTGAATAGCTAAGAATATTCCCTATTCTGAAAATAGGCAATTTGGGTGAGCCTCATTGGGAAAAAAACATTATGGTGGGTTTATGTTAATTAACTGGTGGGTGACGGTTCTCGGCCTGGTTTGATGCAGGAGAGCATGTTTCTAGAGCTGATGCCTCAGAGCTTAGGTCTGTTTCCTGTCCAGATCACATATGGGTCCTGATAGCATCTGGGTCCCTCCCATTTGGTCAGGTCCAGGGCTCCTTCCTTCTGCACCCTGTGATTTTTAGGCATACCCATGACTCTGCCCATGTAAAACAGGGTTCTGAACACACCGTTTCTTTCTGGATACAGATGCCAGTCTACTGCCTTCCTCCGTTTTCCTTTGATTGAAAGTAGAATTTAGCTCTTCCTGGCCCAAATCCAAAGGCAGAAGAATGTGAAGCTTAAGATACTACCTAAGATCATATTAACATAGTTTTTTCTTAAATGCTACTTTGGCGTATAACAAAATCAGACCTCCAGGCTACACCTGAGTCATGGAAAGAAAGGACTTTAGACAGAAAAAAAAAATCTAAAAAGCATAATTATTTTAATAGCTGTCCTCGGGGAAAATGCAGGTAAGGGTGAAGCTGCCCCAAATTAATAATTAGATAAATCCTGGGGATTATAGCACAGCAGGATTTAGTATTCCGTTTCTAAAAAATGCACAACTCTGCCAAAAACTGAATGAATGTGATTGCAACTATCTGTGGTTTTGACCGATGCTCTTGCAGCTGTGAAAGTTTGACCTGAGCTGAAATGCCTCACTGAGTCAGCCCTCTCTGTGTCCTTGTCCCTGCAGCGCAAATCTGTCCAAGGCCGCATGGGGAGCATTAGAGAAGAACGGCACCCAGCTGATGATCCGTTCCTATGAGCTTGGGGTCCTTTTCCTGCCATCAGCATTTGTAAGTTCACGTTTGAAACTGCCTGAGTGGTCACACGTGAAACAAGTTGGGTTTTTATGTTCTCTTCCTTTGATCATGATGACCTGCCCGAGGCCAGGAGGGAGCAGGGCCAGGGTTCTAACCTAGAGCCTGTGCTCTCAACTGCTGGCCTGTGCTAACAAATATATTTAGCACTCACTATTCTGGGTGCCATGAGATTGCTGCTCTCAGGGAGCATACCTGATGACAGATTGAAGATAATTGCATTGGGTAAAGTTAACCACATGTTTCACAGGATTTAAATATTGTTAAGATTCATTACAAAATGGTAGTGACAGGTCACCAAAGGGATGCGTGAGCCCAGAGCAAGATGTTCCTTTGGAGGAGGTCTCTGGAAGCTAGAAGATTTGGGAGTGCGAGGGGAAAGGTTGCTTAGAGTTTAGGGTAGGTGGAGAGGAGAGGAAAGGGCATCATGTTGGAAGTGGTATGAGCATAAGTCAGGAGGCAAGGAAGCTCACAACATCTGCTTGAGAAGGAGTTCGTTCAGAAGGTCACAGAGGATCTGTGCGATCAGACTCACTGGTAAGCCCCCTAGAAACACACCACGGTGGAAGCTGTATCTCTTGAGGTGTCTAGCCCAGCCAGCTTGTCTTCCAGATTAGAAAGGCTCTCAGTTTCTGCAACTGAGCACCAGACAGTATGGCTGCTTTTCACGTAGGGACTGGCTGTACATGCCTTCTGATTTCTAAACACTAAAACCACTCTTGGCCTAGAGAGACATTCCCACTCTGAGGGGCACATAGACCCCAAGACCACCTGTCTTGCCCCTCACACATTTCAGTGGAATGCAGTCAGAACTGCCCACACAATAAGATGGTTAATGCTTTTTTATCTTTTTTTTTTGCCACCTGCTATAGTTGAACGTATGATAAACACACATGATGCAGCTCCGTTGTAAGCCACTTGGACTAGACCAAATATTTAAGGGAGTGCTGTGTACTTGTCCTCAGGCCTCAGTCCAGACCCATGTGACATGTAGGCATAGTCTGGAAGGTGCCAGAGAACACCCTCCCTGCCCCCAGCCTGACGGTCTTCCTCACTAACCCTCCCCTCCACAGTCTGGTGAAAAGTCCTTTTCTCCCTCTCTCTCTCTCTCCTCCCTTCATCAATCTTTATCCATCCTTTTCTTCTCCAACTCAGGGTTTTGCTACAGAACTGTCAAATAAGTTTCTCCTAAGGTTAATAATCGTGAAATTCTAGCACTTTTTGTTTCTTTCTTACAGAGTCAGAGCAGATCCTAACGCTGCTTACAATTGCTTTCCCCTCCATTTCCTTGGAGACAGATGGTTCCCCCTTTGCTATAGACAAGGATGTGACTTCCCTAGGGTTCCACAGCTGAGTGGACTCCAGCCCTCAAGCCACCATCTCTGACTGATCCCTCCTGTGATCTTTCAGCTTTATCACAGAGAAATAGTAAACTCATAACACTAGGGTAATAATAGTAATTTGGTATAACTGTAGTGACAGTAGCTTTGAATTAAGGCCAGCATTATTTCCCAATAGTAACCTAAGGAATAAATTCCATGTCCCTCTTGTTTGGCTTTTGTTGTCCATGTTTGCAAAATTCTAGACATTTCTAACTTTTCTGACTCAGTTCCTTGTCATGAAAATGGTAATAGGAAAGATGTATATTGCGCTTCAGGTCCTCTAGACCCTGCTAAGCTAATTTTCACTTCTGATTCTATTTCTGACTGTACATTGGAGGCAGCTAATAGAGGGGAAAAAAATAGGCATAATCATTTAGAATCCCCAAATTAGACTCTTCTATACCATTAGAATAAGAAAGAGCCCCCACTACAGTACATTCTAGATAAGAGATTCAGTTATTTATAAAGACTGTCAGGCAAGAATATTAAAAATGGATTCTTCCCCTCCTATGCTATGCTGATAGATTCAAGAGTGAGGCTCCAAGCACAGTGACCATGTAATTAACACAGTGACTAAAAAGATAGCATTTTATCGAGCAATCCAAGTTCTTTGGCATTTCTTAAGATACAAATCCTACAACAGTGCTTTAAAGCAGGCTTCCTCCATAACACTAGTAAGGACCCAAAACTGTCACTATCTTGTCAGACATTCTCTTTTCTGGGTGGATTGTCTGTGTCCTTCACTGAACCATAAATTATTTGAGAAGGGTGCCAAAATGAGGCGTGTGGACAAGACATTGAAGTGTTTAACCTGGGGCGCCTGGGTGGCTCAGTCAGTTGAGCATCTGACTCTTGGTTTGGGCTCCGGTCATAATCTCAGAGTCGTGGGATCAAGCCTTGTGTCGAGCTCCACGTTCGGCAGGGTGTCTGCTTGGAATTCTCTCTCTTCCTCTCCCTCTGCCCCTCCTCACCCACCCCCGCCTCAAATAAATCTTAAAGTGTTTGACCTCGCCCTCCCAAAGGAGCCTACTAGTCACGTTGAACAAGAAAGTCATTTTAAAAAGGCACTTTCGTTGAGAGATGTCCAGGTGCGACCCAGGTGCCAAGACCTGGGAGAGAAGTAACTGGCCTGAGTGAGCAAAAGCCAAAGGGCTGAAAGTGGGTATTCGGGTCCTTTTCATTGCTCTTGACAGAAACTAACTTAAGCTTGTGTAAGCCCGCAGAAGGGGGTAGTTTTTTGAAGAGCTGCTGAAAGGCATGTCATGGAATCAGTGGCACGGTGGAGACTTGGGAGCGGGGGAGCTGGGCCAGCCCTGGGGCCTTCAGCAGCCTATCACCTGTCTGGGTGGCTGTCACTGGTGACACCTCTGCAGTGGCTTGTTCCCTCATTTGCCAGCCATTCTGCATTTAAGGACTGCTCAAGTTCATGTCTGCTTTTCACGCCTCTGTACTGCCCTGACCCTGTCCTGTAATAGTGGGTGTGTTTCCCAGAGAAGGGCAGATTGTTGGGAGCTAGGAAGCCACGCCTGAGGGTATCACCCATAAGTGAGTTGATGTGTGTTTTATCAGTCTGCATAATACCATGTCAAGAAAATTTTGCAACAGAGACTTTGTCCTTAAGCTACTGTGTCACTTACTGGTATGTAAAGCTTCTGGAAAACCAGTAGAGCTTTGCTTGGTCTTCACAGACTTAACATTTACGGTTTTGATGCTGAGGGCAACCGAAAGATCTTTGCCGTGAGGTGATTTGTCATTTTGCTGAGGTAATTTCAAACACAGAATGAGACCATTAGCTTGTGAAGGAGAGACCGTCCAGCACAATTCCACAGCTCCCTCCTCAGAATGTCTCCCAGACTTGTCACTGAACATTCCGACCTGCCTGGAATGACCTCGCAGTCAATCTCTTCAGCTCCACCAGATCCCCACACCTCTAGTTCAGTAGCCCTGGGAATAGGAAAAACGAGATGGAGTCTTCATTCTCATGAAGCTCATGGATAAGTTCAGGAAACAGATTATAGTATGTGATGAGAACTGTGGTGTAGGGGGTTCACAATATAAGGACTCTGAGAAAAGGAGCATGTAATCTGCCTGGGGGCCCTGGGGAAGGGTTCTATGAGGAGATGACATTTGACCTGGGTCTTAAAAAATGAGTTATGAGCTTAACCCCCCCATCAAGGGACATGAGGCTTCCAGCCAGAGAGAACAGTGCATGTTCTATTTGAGGAAGAGCAGGCCATTCCATGTGCCTGGGAGGGGGCTGGGATGTAGGCCATAGGCTCTGAGGTTGGACTCCTGTTCTGAAGGAGACTGGCAAGCAGGACCCACTGGAATTGTACTTTGTCCCACATGGACAGTAGAAAGCCATCAGTTTTTTAAGCAGGATTAGTGATGTCATCGGGCCAATTTCCAAATAATTTGAAGCTTATAAGATAATTCTCCAATTATGAGTATAATTTAAGTTCTATTATTCAAAAGGTACCTGAGGATGAGGGCCTTATAAATCTCACCAAAATCATCTTCATCACTTTAAGCCATACTATTATAAAAATTTGATTAATGATTACTATTACTAGCACCCCACCGTCCTAGCTCAAAGTGTACAAAGTCATCTCTGGCGACTCTTTTACACCCAAATTTTGCTGCTTAATGCTGCTTGATAATCAGTCACTTCTGGCCATTCCTGCTGCCACTGTCCAGGGCACATCAACTTCTGCTATAGTATCCTCCCACCATGCTTCCCAAGGCAGCCTGCACCCGGCTGCCAGAGTGTCTTTGTAGACCACACGTCCGGTCATGTCACCCACCTTCAAAATCTTGTAAGATAGAAGCCAGACTCCTTAGCATGGCCTTCTTTTCTCTTCATGCCCTGACTCCTCGGCCTGACCACTTCTCCCTCTTTCCTGGCCTTCATGTTCAGCCATACAGAACTGGTTCCTATTATGAGTCAAGCCCATATGTGTTCTCCAGAGAAACAGAACCAATAGGATATATAGATACATACAGAGAGATTTATTGTGAGGAATTGGCTCACATGATTTTGGGGGGCTAGGAAGTCCCAGCCTCTGCCAGCAAGAGACCCAGGAGAGCTGGTGGTGTAGTTTCACCAGTTGTAGAGTCTGAAGTTCTGAGGATCAGGAGAGTTGATGCTTTCAATCCCGATCCAAGTTTGGGAGAAGACCCATGTCCCAGCCAATAGAGAGCGAATTTACCCTTCCTCGGCTCTTTTGTTCTAGTCAGACTCTCAACAGATTGGATGATGCCCACCTACATTGCGGGGTCAGAAGCAGTTTGCTCTGTTCAATCCATCGACTCGAATGCCAATCTCATCCAGAAACACCCTCAGAGACCCCCACAGTGAGTGACGTTTAACTGGTCATCTGGTATCTGATGGCCCAGTCAAGTGGGTACCTAATAACCATCGTGCCCTCATTCATCAGCCTTAATCTGTCTCAGGAACAGCACCCTTAAGCCCACCTGCCTCCCCTGTCTCCAGTCCAGGTGCCCCTCGTCTGCATCCCACAGCTTTCTAGAACGTGGGCTCATCACATACCCCTTGTATTATCATTTACTTGTCTGTCTCCTTGACTGTGAGCTGCTTTCTCCTAGGGCTTGGCACATCTCCTAGTTGATGTTGCTTCCTTTCAGTTCCTAGAGTCCACACTGTCCTTTCTGTGAGGAGAGCAAACGTGGAGAACAATGGCTGTGGATACCACATGGATTTAGCCCAGTGGATGTTGTGTGTAGTAGGTGTTCAAATATGTTCGTAAGCAATTGCAATATAGAATTGCTCACCTGTCTTGTTGAAATTAAAGCACATGTGCATACACTTAGTCTCTTGGCAATACTTGGCAATGCCAATCCTTGTGTGTTTAGTAGATGTTCTTAAAATTTCTGTATCTGTTAATTTCAAAAAGGTTACTAATGAGAACGTGGTCTGTTATAAATGAGGCCTTGTGTTTCCCTCTTCAGTACTAGTAAGACACGCGTTTTAATGTTTTCTTTGGTTACAAGTTTGCCAAATCAACTTACTTAATACCCAGTTCTATAATCATTTCTCTAACTGGACATCATCCAGAATTCGGTTTCTTGAGATCGGCCCACCTTTGTACTTCTTAGCAGAGCTCCGTGTCCAAAACACCCATATTTCTGAGGGATGAGCACTGGAGTTGCCGCTTTTGTCCTTCCCCATTAGGCCGTCCTGGTCCTTGGTGTTCTGGAGCCCTGACTTGAGGTTAGCATTTGCAAACAGCTCAGCTTTGTGCCCAGAATGAAGAGTCTCAGACACTGCTGAGCAGTCACCTAGAAGGCCTCACAGCTCCTGCGCTTTCCCACAGCCATAATAAGGGCCTGTCACTCAGGAACCAGTGGTTGCATGCAAGGACATTCTCCATGGCCTGAAAATAGTGGATGGGGAGTCACCATGTTTCATTCATAATAAAGTTGCCATGTGAAACCTCTGGGCTTGGTCTGGAAGCAAAGTCTCTGGTAACCAAACATTGATTTGTTCACTTTATTTTTCTGCTTTTAAGTGAGTGAATCAGTAAACATACCATGTCAAGGTGAATCTAACTTGCTGTTGTTAGAGCCATGCAGTCAATAGCTTTCCCTTTGGGAACACTTCCGGGAGCTTTGGGGATTAATGTCTATGTAGCACTTAGCTATTATTGTTACACAGGTCCTTAAAGACTATTCTTTTGAGGTCTATTATCAATTTATCAAGTATGTAATTTTTGTTGGGTGTGTCCCTTTAAGTGCATTTAATTTTTACTTATTTTTTCTTTTAAAGATTTATTTGACAGAGAGAGACACAGAGAGGGAACACGAGCAGGGGGAGTGGGAGAGGGAGAAGCAGGCTTCCCGCTTGCTTTAGGGCCGAGGGGCACCTCGGCTCCTTCTGAGCCCTAGTGTGTTTGCCCCTAAGATGGCAGCTTCTCTTTTCTGTCGTTAGAATCAGAAATGCTTCAGTCAAAACCATAAGAACTTTATCTTCAAAAAGTCTCTTTTCTCTGTTCTGGTTAAACTCTTTTATTGTCTTTTGTTGCCAAAATTGATATATACCACAAGTGTTTGCTTTCATCATGACTGGCTCAGGCTGGAAGAACTAATGAAATTCACAGGAGCCACTGCCTTGACCCTTCCTCCCCGCCCCACACCACTTCTGACCACCGGCCGTCTGTTGAGGGTACTCAGGGTTTCCCACGGGGCTACATCTGGTCAGTACTGTTTCACGTGGAATTTTCTTCTAAGCTTTCATGTTCTCCCGCTCAACCCCAGTCTGGCATTCTGCTCCTTCCTCTTCCCTGTCCACATCCAGCTGCCACATCCTGTCCTCTGCCCTAGCAAGAGTTTTGCTGCCTGCTGCTGTAGGTCATTGTCTTCTCCTCTCCTGGCTAACTGATTCCATCTCTCCCTCGTTACCCATCTTGGCTACTGCTACACTTCTGGAGCTCTTTTTGCCCATCTGCCAGGGTCTGCATTCCCCTGACTTGGAACCTGCAGTATCTCGTCTTGGCCCACGAGATGATATCCAGAGTCCTGTGTGTGGCACAGCAGGGCCCGCCGTGACCTGGAACAGCATGCCCCCCAGCCTCTGTTCCCACCCCTCCCCCCACGTCCCCTGCACAGCCAGGGCTCCAGTCACCTGTGAGTGCTTGTTAGCGGGTGGGGGAGTTGGGCTGGGGCACCAGGGGCACAGCTGCCACCTACTAGTTGTGTGATCCTTCACCTCCATTAGAAAGTGAAATCATGTGGAAAGAGAACGTAGAAGAACGTGTGGGAGAGATACCAGGGACCAAGCAAAGGAACTCTCTGGGAGCACACAGTGCTAGAGGAGCCAAAATGACAATGGAGTTGGGGTCCTGCTTATAAGCTTTTAGGCTTTGGACCTGTTACTTCCATAGGCTTCCTTTTTCTCAGTGTGAAGTGGGGACAGTGCAGTAACTAATAACTTTGTAGCATCGTTTGAGAGTTCTTGCCTATAAATGGTTGAAACAGTGCCTAGCACTTGGCAGGTATTGAGCAGTGAGCAGTAGCAACACCAACTCGTAGATCAAGCAGTTCAACAGAAGGTGGAAGGCAGAGGTCAAAATCTTGACCTCACACCCATGGTGATGGGATGCTGTTCCTTTTTCTCCTTTTGAAGTGCACTCCACCCCACTGACACAGCCCTTTGCTCATCAGAAACCCACCCTTCTTGGGCCTTTTGGGCTTACTCTCCTTCATGAAGCTTTTCCTAAGCCCCCACCTGGAAACACAGTTGATCATATGGTGCCTTATAGGAAGGACAACACAGCCACCTCCCTGTACTTCACTTCTTTGTCAATTAGTCCATCTTTAATTAAGTGTGCTCCTTCTAGAAGGCTCACTGTCATTACCATTTTATCCAGGAAAACTTGATGCCTTGTATAGGGCTTTACTGCTTGAGGATGCTAATCGGATGCAACTAAAAAATAAACGATATCTCTGAGATTTGGACATGTTTCTTGTTCTCTGTGATGGAGCTAAGCCGCTAAACTTAATCCGTCGTGGTGATAACAGCTCTTTTCCTCCCAGAACTGATGAAAAGCCAGTAATTTCTCAAGTGTGATAGATGTCCACCCTCTCACCTGGTATTTTATAAATATATTGTCTTAACTGTCTTTTTAAGTATCTCTGCCTGGGAGGGTGCCTTCCTCTGTTTTACAAAATGCCAAGTGATACCACTGTGATATATAAATAATGATAATTAGACGACAGCTTCAAATTATTTGACATCCAGATTGAAGGGAAAAGTGGTACTTTTTTTTTTTTTTTCATATAATACCCTAGAATTTAGATCAGAGATGGCATTCAGGAAAGCGTATTGCTTCCTGTCAGACGTGGATGGCTCAAAGCTTCTTATACGTGAAGTAAGACACCAGAGAATAAGCACGTGCCAAAGCATGTTGGGGCATCAGATCTGGGCCAGGCCATAAAGACTCTCCATCCTTTGTGATGATTTGTTTGAAAATAACAGAAATGGACTAGGAGCCAAAGAAGAGGGAAGTTGTTCTTATCTGAAACTCCACATAAAGTATTTAATAGTCATTAAATGACATCACTTCCCAACCTCTGGCCTCTTTTCACAAATGTCAAGCACTACAGTTTCCAGAATTTGGCTCCTCCTCATTTGGTCTGCTTCAATATTACCTCTTAAATTTTCGAGGAATTTTTCCTTTGTTGTGGCTCCTGGTGGGTGAATGTGAGACTGTTTCTTCATTTAATTGAAGGAACAGAAGAAAGGCTGGGTTTGATTTCCAGCCTTACCGCTTAATAGCTCTACGGCCTTGGGCAACTATTTAACCTCCATTTTATTTCCTCCCTTGTAAAATAGGAGTAATTTCATCACAAGAACATCCTGGATGTACATACTATACTAATTTACATCCATGTGCGAGTCATTGTTCTAAATAATTTACTGTCAGCATACCATTTAATAGATGACGAAACTCAGACCCAGAAAAGTTAGGTCATTCACCTCGAGTCACACAGCAAGTAAGTGATATGCATAAGGAAGAGCGTAAGCTTATCCTCCGATCCAGAGCTTGTTGGAGGTGAGCTGTGAGGAGGGGCACCAGCAGCCCTCCCCAGGGTAGGAGGAAGTGGGGGTGACGGGGCAGGCTATAGTGTCCCCCTTCAAGTGCCCTTGGTCTCCCTACCCCTTTCCTCCTCTGCCCTCACATATCCCTGATTTTTAATTTTTCCATCAGTTTCTTTCAAATCCATTTCCTTCCCTTTCCACTGACCCCACTCTCCTCTGAACTCACTGTTTGTATCTCAGCTTTTGTTATGATGCTGATATTTGTTTCCCCATTGCCATTCGCTCATCCATCTCCCATTGGTGTGGCAGTAGCTCTCAGTCTTCTGGCTCTAACAATTCCCTGTTGGATCTATTTTCATCTGTGCCAGTCTGCCTTTATAGTGGAACTTCTCGGTTCAAAAACCTGCAACTCCTCACTGTATATCAAAGTAGGGGCCACACACTTTAATAACTGGGGTCTTGTGATGCTGTGGGTTGTAAGTGACGGATAACCAACTCACACAAGTAAGAAATAAGGCAAACATGGAGGGTGAGTCCCTTGCTTCAGGCAGAGCTGAATCCATGGGTTTGGGCCGTATTTTCAGAGTTCATTTTGAAATATGTGAGAGCCCCCAGCAGCTCAAGGCTCACATCTTACCAAATGAACTCCTGAGCAGAAAGATGGTCTCTTCCCTGACGCCTCTGACGTGGCCGACCTGCCCATCCCGAGTCACTATGGCCTGGGATTGGGCCCAGTTAAATAGGTACAAGCCACAGATACCCATACTGCTTCCTGTTCAAACCTCCTCCATCTGGTTCTCTCCAGTGTTCTCAGCCTCCTTCTGTGTGTAGGTCATTCACTTCCCATCTGCCTGATGTTACCTGCTCCATGCTTTAACAACTCTGCCTTGGCTTATGCTGGTCTCCCTTGATGTTCTTTCCTGCCATCTCTATTTATCAGAATTATCCCAGTTTCTCAAGGCCTAGCTGTAATGTTTTCTACAAAGCCGTTCCTTATCCCAAAATTGGTAAAAGGCATTTCTTTTCTGTATAGCATTCAGCCGGTTATTACTTACTGCCTTTCGCTGTTTCTCATCCCCATCTTCATCAGTGCTGGCCCTTTCTTCATCGCCCATACCTTTCTATAAGTCTTCATGTGCACAGAGCATTTGCACGTTGATTTTATCTAATGGAAAAGCCTGTAGAGTAAGCAGGCAAGATGCCTTTATCCTATTTTTGCAATATCCTAGTATTGCTTGAACACCAGCTAAGCACCAAGGCTAGGTGTTGACATGAAAGACATTTTAAGGTGGTGACATCCAGATGGCTTTATTCTGATTTTACAAATGAGGAAATTGAGGCCTAGTAAATAAGTGGCCAGGTGTCCCACTAACCATTGTTTTTAGCTACTGGAACATGCATGCTCTTTCCTACCTCTGCACCTTCTGCCTGGAATATTCTTTCCACTTTCCCCTCTCCTAACCCTACTCCTCTTTAAAATGTCACTTTTTTTAGGGAGGCTTCTATTGACCATCCCCCCCCCCCCATCTAAAATAGGTCTACTATTCTCTCTCCCAGTACTTCTGTTTTTCTTCATAGTGGTCATCACAATTATGTAATTATTTCACTTTTATAAATGCTTTGTCTCCCCACTAGACTGTGTACCCCATGAGGACAGGGACGATGACATCTTTGTTAACTCTTAGGCAGTCAGTGCCTGACACCAAAGAGGCACTCAAGAAGTAATGTGTTGAATGAACAAATGCAAGTATCAGCCATTCTCGCAGCTCAGCAAATGCCAGAGCAGTGTTAGAACCAGATGGCCTGGAGCCCAGATCAGCATAACTCCGGCTCTTACCGTGTCCTACAGTGTGCCCACAAGCAGCCTTCCCTACTCAGTTATGTGATCATCAAGACTAAGAACTATAGTTCTAGTTCTTTGTTCGGGCTCCAAGGACATTAGCACTGTTTGATATGTGGGTATTTAGGATATGGAGGATGGGTATGTGTTTAGATGGGTGGACAGAAGGGATGAGAGACAGACTGACTTGCAGACAGGGTGCTGGGATGGTCCACCAAGGGCGATCAGAGGAGGAGGATCAGTGTGTGGAGGCATGGGGAAAGTGAGGCTCACATATTAAGCACCTGCACTGATGTAAAGGTCCTAGAGGGCCGTAGTGGTTCTCTACATCAGCTGAGATACAGAACTTTAACTTGTACCCTGGTTAAGATCTAAAAATAATACCCTATTCTGGAGTTCTTGGAATAAACCTTCCATTTTGGTGAGTCTGGAAGAGTTTTTGTTTTTATATTCCTATCACATTATATTGGAACACTTTCATTATACATGAAGGCAGCTTTTATTCTTACACCAGAGTGAGCAGCCTGTTACTATGGCAATATTGAAATTATTTATATACAGTGTCTTCTACACACTCCTTGCAAACGGTACATAGCGGTTAGGAGAAATGGGCTATGATATCCAAAATTGTTTTCTCTCTTATTTCCTTTATTAAACATCTGTGAACTTTGTTATAATTTAATTTTTAAAATTTGAACCTCTTATTTTTAGGAAAGATTAATTTAGGGGACTTGTAAATATATCTGATCTATCAAACATTGAAAATAGCTCTGAAATAACTTCAGTTTTGGTGTGAGTACCATACAGATATAATTGCTTCTTGAGATCTTTTTCAGAAAATGGGGTGCAATCATAGATGCCCTCTTTGTGTTTTCAGGGCCTGGACAGCTTCAAAGTAAAACAGAAATTCTTCTCAGGGAGCAAGGAGCCAGCGGCCGCCTTTCCTGTGCCATTCGACCTGCCTCCAGAACTGTATGGAAGTAAAGGTAGGGCACACATGAAGGGAGATCATGGGTGTTATGTATGAAACAGAAACAGTGCCCAGAAGAAGCCGTCAGTCTCTCAGTGGGAGGTTGGCTCAGGGAATACTTAGGAAATGCAGGTTTGCAGAGGCCCCTTTGCTGCCCTGTTTGGGGCCACTACAGCTGTCATTCTCAAACTGGTTGGTCCAGGAAACCCTCTGCACTCTTATCATTATTAAGGACCACAAGGAGCTTTTACTTACATGGGTTTTTACAACTATTGAGAGTACTATATTAGAACTCAAAACCAAGAATTTTTTATATTTTAAAAGTAATAAACCTATTATATATATATAATTTTTTTTTTTTTTTTTTTTTACTATTTCCAAAAAACGGTGAGGAAGGTGGCATTATTTACAATTTTTGCAGGCAGGCCTCTTTACTATCTGGGTTAATGAAAGACTGCTGAATTATCATAGCTGCTCTGTTGCAATATCCTGTCACAAAGCCTCTATACACTCACAAGAAGTGAAGATGACAAATAATGGCTTAATATCTTGATGAAAATAATTTTCACTTCACAGATACCTCTCATCCTCTTAAAGGGGAGATCGCCAGGCTGCCCTAGACTATGACTTTCTTAAAGGCAGTGACCAAGTATTTTTCATAATAGAAAGTCGTTGGAACATTGGTTCAGGTTCATGTTTTTGGAGGAAAGCTGGCCGGCATGAGTGGGACCAGCTCCATCCCAGGTGTGACCCAGCCCTACAGGCTGCACTTGTCTTAGCCCTAGAATATCTGTCTTTAAAGCAAGTTCACACTTACAAGACTCACACAGGAGCAGTTGTATAATCAGGACATGCTTATTAATTTAAAATGGCAAAAGGTCCTATTACAACCAGCATATTTTCCCCTGGAAGGTAGATGCCTACACAGATAGCCAGATTATAGTCAATGATTTTTGAGTAAATTCTGAATCTGAACAGGGAAAATTTGGTTTTTGTTTGGAAAGTTTTAATGACATCGCTCCATTAATATTCCAAAATCTCTGATTCCCTAACAGAGTCAGCCCTGCCCACTGGGTCCCTTTCTTCCCTGGACAGTGTTAGATGGGTTTTAGCTACTCCCTCACCCTCACTTGCCCTTTCTGGTTTTGGTGGTAAACCAGACCTTCCCCTTCCAGTGGACCTGTTTCTTCAATGGTATTAACTTTGTCAGATGTGTCCATATTGTCTCATGCTGTCTAGGGTGCAGCTGCAGAGCTATAATCTAGAGCTATAATCAGTCATATTGATAGCAAGCTTCAGAAGGTGTTCTTTTTTCCTTCTTTCCAATTTATGTATATTGAGTCCTCTGAATTTGTTGTATATTTATGCATCTTCATTTTTCACTAGCAAGATCATATCAGTTTTATCAGAATTTCAGGGAATCTGTCTCCTCCCAACCCCCCCTGCACACACAAGTGAAAAATAGTGCTTTAGAACTAGGCTCTGTTTGTGCCAACCTTGCAACCTAAGTGACCTTGGGCAGTTATTTGCTTTCTCTAGGCCTTAGTGTCTCTATTTGTAAAGTGGGAAAATAAGAGTGCCTACTTCATAGAGTTTGTTGAAAAGAGTAACCAAGATGTTATCTGTAAAGTACCTGACACAGTCTCTAGTGCAGAGTTAGCAGTCACTAAACATTAGCTGTTGTTTCTGTTATTTAGAATATCCAGTTCAGTTCCTGGCGTGTATAATGGACCGGTGTTCATTTTCTCCCCTTCCCCTTGCTGAGCGGAGGATGAAAAGAGCCTAAGGCCCATGTGGGACGGTCCCTAAACCCACCCAGCGTCTCAGGATCTGATGGTGAAAACCTCTCCTTCCACCTTCCAGCTTTATGCTGTACCTTTGTTTTTTCTCCTACTGTCTGTTCGTGTTCCTTTCTTTTTGTTTTTTTCTTTCCTCTTTAAACCTGAGTTCTGAATAAGCTTATTAGAGGTGGGGACGGAGGACCATGGACTGAGTGTGACTTCCTGTGGTCTGGCCTTGGGCTCTGTACTTTCTACCCCCAGCCCAGAACCTTGGCTGGAATTCCACCTCCTCCACTTAATCCTAATCTCCAAAGGACTTTGAAAGCAAGAATGAAAGAGATAGAGGAGCCTTAAAAATATCCTGAGGTCCCTTCAGTTTTGATAGAAAAAGCATTCTCAAGAATTTAAAAGTTTCCAACTGGGTAGTATCTTAGACTCTGTAACAATGAATCTTTTACTTGGCCAGCAAGCAGAATGTTTTCCATTGTTTAGCAAAGTTTTCTGGGTTTATACATTTCCTTTGAAAGATAGATACAAGAGAGACTGGAGCATTTTATTTTTTATTAGCACAGTTTTACCTTCCACGCTGCGTCAGTAGCATGCAGAATAATGCCAGTCACTCAGATGCCACCAGTTCATATGTAGCCAGCATTCACGGGAATCCTACGGACTAGAGGAAAGGTGTCAGATTTGGAAAAGTGAGTGGTTAAGAACATTTCAAAAGCACTTTGTTTGAAAATGGTTTTCAAACCACTGTAACATGTATAAGATCTTGTTCGTTATTTTTTAAAATCTGAGGACTATACAGAAAGCTTAGCAAAGAAATACATTGCTGTGAACAAATTACAGTTTATTGCAAGATACCAGCAGACATCCTTGAAACCAAGAAATCGATCAAATAATAAAGCAAAACAGACACAGCTGCAGGCCCACCTTGCTTTACACAGTACTTGCTGCTTATCTGTTTTCTCCACAGTTGTATTACTAAGAACCTGCTGTGTGCAGACACTGTCTAGGTACTTGGACTACGTCTATGAACAAGACAAACACAAATCCCTGGCCTTATGGAGTTGAAATTACTCTTCACTTGAAAAGTTATACCTAACCAAACTCATTTGACTAATAGGAGTTGTAGTTTTAAAGGAAATCTTTTAGATCCTTTTGTAGTTCGTAAGTGTGATGATTGGGTATTCACGCCAATGTGTGACACGTGCCTTCCTCAAACTTTGTTACGATCTCGGCACAATTACCCATCTGACGTGAGAAAAAAAAATCTTTTATAAAGCAAAGTCACCAACGTTTAAATCTTATTTCCATATGTCCCACTTGCTATGTGACCCTGAGCCTGAAAAGAATAAAATAGACCAGTATGTGATCTCTCCTGAGCTATTATATGCCAGAAGCATCTGCTTTGTCCTCCCTTTTTAGCTTATATTCTTTGTATTCTCTGATACACTGTAAAGTGGGTAAAACAAGGTAAGGTTAAGTAAAGCCTATCTTATTTGGACTTAAAGAATAAATTATATGTCAAATTTAAGAATAATTGAACATACAGAGCTTCAGAGACTTTAGTTATGTTAAATGACCTGGGTTGTTTTTTGGTGTTTTTTTCTCCTTTTTTTTTTTTTTTTTTTTAATACACATGGTAATATGTATACAGTTGGCCCTTGCACAGTGTGGGAGGGGTAGGGACACTGACCCCCAGCGCAGTTGAAAATCTGCACGTTACCTTTGACTCCCCAAAAACTTAACTACTAATAGCCTACTGTTGACCAGAAGCCTTACTGATAACATAAACAGTCAACACATATTTTGTATGTTATATGTATTTTACACTGTATTCCTACAATAAAGTAAGCTAGAGAAAAGAAAATGAAAATTATAAGGAAGAGAAAATACACTTAAGTAATGTATGTATATTTATTGGGGAAAAAAGCCCACATGTGAGTAGACCTGTGCAGTTAAATCCATGTTGTCCAAGAGTCAACTGTAGTATTTATTTTTAATTTTTTGTCATAATTTCAGATTCAGAAAAAAGTTCTAAGTACAAAGAATTCCCATATTCTCTTCACCCAGGTTCTCCGAATGTGAATATTTTATAATATTTACATAATCCTTCTTTCTCATGTTAACTTTTTTCTGATCCATTTGAAAGTTGTAAACATGTTTGCAATCTCTAAATACATCAATATATATTTCTTAAAAACATCTTACATAGCCACAGTACAGTTACCAAAATCAGGAATTAACATTGATTGAATACTGTCATCTACAGAATTTATTCAGATTTCATCTGTTGCCCCAATAGTGTCCTTTATAGCAAAAGGGAAGTTTCAGGTTACATGTCACATTTGATCATCACTCTTTTTAGTCTCCATTAATTTGGAATAGTGCCACAATATTTTTGTGTATTTTATGATACAATTTGCTGAGCACAGGCCAGTTATTTTATAGATGGTGAGGGACTTTGTCCATTGTTTTTTTGTAAGTAGGTCCAGAGTATGCACTTTTGCCAAGAACACCACAGAAGAGATGTTGTTTTTCTTAGTGCATCATATAAGAAGTCACATGATAACAATCTGCCTGATTACTGATAAAGTCAGTATTGATCAATTGGTTAAGGTGGTATCTGCCAAGTTGTATCTTTTGCAGGTTTTGTATATTTTAGAATTTAAGTTTTAAATGTCTAGAACTAAGCGAATTAGCTGTATACGTAATTGCTCAGCCGGAGAGGTCATTAAAACCTACTTGGCACATGAGATACACCTGATCTAGATTTAGCATATATATAGTATATATAATCCTCTAAAGTGCTTTAAACCATTGGTTCCCAGATAGTAACCATTCCCCCTACTGCTTTATTCATTTGAAATAATTCCTCGAATTTAGATAGTACAGGAATAAACTTCAGTCTAGACCTCTCATAATTATTGCTAAATAGTAGAGACTGATTCATAAAGTATTTATGTAAGGGAAACGAAGCTGATTTAACTTTCTAATCCAAAGAAAATGCAAAAGAAGTAAGTCACTTAAAATCGTTGTTGATATGCTTAATTTTCAAGGGCCTGTTGTTTGAAAGATCTTTAGAAATGAGGATTTTTTTTTTTAAATGAGAGAACCAGGAAAGGTTTTTAGACAGGATTTTGATCATCTCCTTTAATAAAATCTTTTTGTTTCATAGTACAAACAGAATCCTGACACCAAACTTCCACCTTAGCTTTTAAAATTACTTTGTAAACAGAAACCTTAAGGAAACCTGAAATTATCAAAGTAAAAAGTAATTTTATCAGATGGTATTGAAATCAGTACTTGGTTTTTAGCAATTTGAATTATACTTCCTTCCACTGGATAGATTGTTCTCTTGTGCTTTTTTTAGTCACAGATTAATACGGGAGATCGTCACAGAAAAGAGAGTTAATGGGTTTCAGATAACACTGGAATCACAATTACCAAAGATTGCATCTCTACTAGGTCGGTAACCCAGTGTAAAATATTTTGGAGCTTTCCTTTGTATTGCAAGCTGGCAAGTGTTTTATCCATTCGTTGATTTCAAGGTAGGCTAAGGTAAAGTGGCATCAGAAATCTCATTAGTTCATCTCTTTGGGATCACTCACACGCCATATACAAACACAGTCTGTGCCTGATACAAGGAAAGAATTAAAGGTGATTGCTCAGGTGACAGACAGTGGCTTCTATAGGTAGGATATCAAGTTCCCCTGAAGACAGTGGGAAATGTGTGTATGGGTGTTTGGACATGGGGGTCAAGGCCTAACTGTAACACAAGGGCCATTTCTTAGAGGATTAGAGCAAAGAGCTTATTTCCTGGCTAAGTAGAACGGGGTATTGTATTTGGGTTTGGCTGTTAAAAAACCTGATGGACCTACACAGCATATAGAATAATGACAATCCTCACCCACTGTGAGTTGAGGGTGGTGATCATTATATTATAGCAGCTAGCACTCATCAAGTACTTATGTGCCAGGAACTGCTATGAGCACTTGACCTGAGTTTATTGAATCCTCACTGCCCCCATGATACCAGTACTAATACAACCCCTACTTTATAGACGAGGAACCTAAGCACTCAGGTCAGTTTGGTCAGGGCCCCATGTCTGCCATGTCCATGACCCCTTTACCATCACCCTGTGCCACCTCCCCACAGAGAGCTAAGTTATGGAGTTAAGAGATGTCAGATGCACGCAGTCCTCAACTGACTGACCACAGGGACAGATGGAATAGACACAGAGATAAAACCCCTTGGTTGTCCCCTCATCCCCAGCCTTCCTGCCATGGCCTTAATGTTGGCCTCACTGTGTCTCACCTAGGCTGCACTGCCTATTCATCTCCCTGGTGTTGGTCCCCTCCCAGTGGACATCATCTTCTCCCCTGCTGCCATGCACCTCTCATCTTGTCACACTCCTGTTTTAAATCCTTCCATTATATCACAGGAAAAAGCTCATCCCATTTAGCCTCTGATCTCAAACTCTGATTGTGTTAAGATTACCTTTAGAACTTGGTAAGAATGTGTAATGCCAGGCCCCAGCCCAGACGGATGGAAAGAAATTCCCTCGAGGTGAGCTCTGGGGAAATGCTCTGGCAATTCTCAGGTCAGCCAGGTTCGGGAACCACTGCGCTGACGTGGTCAAGTTCAGAATTCTGGCTCCACGGCCTTCCTGCTCGTCCGTCTGTCCCCCTGGACTATAAACTGAGAGGACCCCTGCTTTGTCTAGCAGAGTACCTGGCATCTAACCAGCACTCGACAAATATTTCAAACATATGCAGGACTATTTCATGAGACAAGTTTTTCTTTCATGGGACAATTTAGGAGGATTGCTTAAAACAGGCTTTCATCTAAGCCAGTAAGTGTGAATGCTGACTTCCAGTAATGGTCAGAAGACAACAGAGTCACAACCACCTCTTACCTTCCTGTTAGCCTTTTTGCGTCTCTCTCCCCAGGTAGTGGTGAACCTCTCAGCCAGCATGGCACATGGTCAGCCCGTAGGCAGAGACATTTGCTCATTTATCGAGCGGTGTGTCCAGGGATTTGCCAATGGATAGTTATCTTACTTGGTTATCGTTGGATAATTGTGAGGGAGAGGAATAAATGCAGTGGTGGTCTCCAAGATGCTGGCTCACTGGCACGTGTTTGCATCACAAACCCTGCCTCAGTGAAGAATCTAATAGCTACTGCCATAGCAAGGATCGGGGTGTCCTTTGCCTTGGGGATGAAGTAGAGCTGATGTTACCCAACGGAGCAGTCTGCAGGAAAAGATGGGAGAAGTCCAGCCACAGAAGACCATGTCCCCCGTGGAAGAAAGCCAGTGGTTCAGGCCAGTGGGGAGCTGTGGGGAGTCTAGCACTGCCAAACCCTCAGCCTTTGATGAAGCGTGTCGCACAGGCCCTGGATTATGGCTCTCTCTCGGGCTTAACAAGCTTGCTTCAGGCTCTCCCACCATCTCAAGGCCGAAGACAAGAGAACAGGGTTCTGATAACTTGTTGCCATCTTCAGCCTTCTTTCCCTGCACATCTGCTGGGTCCTGCTGTTTGCATGCTGGCGCGGCCGTTATTCAACACCGTGAGGTGTGAGGAGAGCCTCCCTTTGTTTGCCAGGCCATCCTCCGAGCTGCGCTCTGCCTCTGTTCGGGAAGAGGAGAAGCTTCCCCGAGAGTGGGTTGGCGGTGCTGGGCGGCTGCTTCTGCCGGTGGTACCCTCAGCACACCTGCCGCGTGGCCGCCTTGCTGTAAGCATTCACCCCTTCGGAGTTGTCGTAGCTCCTCCTCTTCAGGACAGTTATGTGGGGATTGATTCTTAACCCTAGCGACCTATTTACACCCTACCCCTACTATTATGGTTCTTTAGAATGGGTTTGATTCTAGGAGTAGTGAAGCATGGTAAAAGTGATTTGCTCTGATTTTTTTCAATTTCTGAAACCCCAGTTAAAAGGGAAATTTCATGTTTATTGAGCACCTACAACATGCCAGGAACTTCCACAGGTGTGCCCCCGGTTATGTTTCAGGATCCTCATGAGAGGTTGCTTATGTAGCTAATTCCCATTTCACAGCTGAGGAACCCGAGGCCAAGATCGCAGTGTTTTCCCGAGTTTGCAGAGAAGGATGAGGGCAGGACCTGAACCTAGGTCTTCAGTGTTCTCTCCATTGTGTCCTACCGAGGCATGTTGCTTGCTACACCATCGGTCTACAGTCATTATACAGAGACCTTCATACCTCATCAATTATTAGCCTTAAGGGACAGAACAAAACCATTTCACGGAGGTGGCCTCAGGCCTCTCGATTATATGTGACCATGACCCGCTGAGAGCAGTGTGTGCCATCTGTTACTGTTGGCTTCTCCCGCGCTGTAAAAGATAACAGCTGCACTTTGTGAGCTGCTTTCTCTGCGGGATGCTCTCGGACACTACATGCGTTTATCTCACTTCCCCTCCTGACCGCGCCACAGTCAGGTACACAGAAGGAAACTGAGGCTGACAGAGGCAAAGTGACCGGTCAATATAAGCAGCAAGCCAGGATGTACACCCTGGTTTCTGCTGGCCTGCTTCCATGTTCACTTGCCCGTGTCAGCATGAACCTTTGCCAATAGCCACTTTCTGAAATGGGCTGTTGTCTGGGGTTGGTTCAGATAGGGTTCTTAAGGGGGTGCCTGAGTGGTGCAGTTGGTTAAGCGTCTGACTCTTGGTTTTGGCTCGGGTTGTGATCTCAGGGTCGGGAGATTGAGCCCCGCATTGGGCTCTGGGCTCAGCACGGAATCAGCTTGAGATTCATTCTCCCTCTCCCCCCCACCCCCCTGTGTGCTCACAGGCACTCACTCTCATAAATCTTTAAAAAGAGGAGAGGGGTTCTTAACAATGTGTAAACGTGGTGGTTTTATCCTATCGGGTAAACACATGGGTGGTTTTATCCTATCAGGTAAGTGAATTTTTTGTAATCCTGTTCAAATAAGTATTATACATATGTAATGTGGTTTGTTTGTTTTTTCCCCAGATCGGCCATGGATTTGGAACATTCCTTATACCAAAGCACCAGATACACATGGGAATATGTGGGTTCCCTCCTGAGAATCTTAAAGCACTGTGAAATTTAGGTTTAAGACCTCAAGCCCCAAATAATAGATGTTCTAATTTGTACTGGATGTTCACCCTTAAAGTTTTATCTATACCCCTAACAAAACTCTGCACAGCTCACTCTTGTGAACGTGTATGCTGGTTATACTTTTAATGGTCATTAACAGTGTCACTAAAAAATCTATTTTCTTAATTCACTTTTTTAAGCTTTGGAATGAAAGCTATCAAACTCAACAATGTTGAGTATAGACATACAGTCATCCTCAAAGTGATATGTGGAATTTCATGATGGTGTTCACTCTTCCGAAGTGAAGATTGACTATGTGTGTTGTATTCCATCCATCCTGAAAGGTGCTCTTCATTCAATCAAAACTTGTCAGGGGAAGAATGTGATCATTTGATTATCACCCGGCCCTCCACTTTCTGAGTGTTGTCTTGGGGTTGCTGGCCCTGAGTCTGCAGACGTTCCTGGCCTCTGTCATGGAGGTCGGTGTGGCTACCCTTCATACGCACTGAGTCCTACTGCCTCTCATCGTCCTGCAGCTTCATGAGGCTTTTCATCCTGGCGTCATGCTGGCTGCCTCTCTGCTTACAAGTGTGTCCTGCCATTTCCTCACCCATTCCCTGGAACGGATGGGTGTCTTTCATCACCACCCCCAAGTTTCCAGAAAAGACTGCTCACAACCCTATAAAAGCACAAGTATCTTACTTGCAAGAAACCCTGAAAGGTAACCTTATTTGGTGCCTTCAGTTCACAAGCAAGGGAACGGAGGCCCAGAACGGTTTAAGGTGTCCCCCACATCACAGCTGGTTTGGGTCAAAGCTGTGAATGTCTCCACTTTATGTACGTATGTCCTTCATACTTAGGAGTCACGTTCTCCTATGATGATGTAGACCTTTTCTACATGAGGCTGATTTCCAGTTTGTCTCCAGCCTCTTTATCTTACAACTTTGAAGAGTGTAGAATATTAATTTTGAAAGATTTCTGAAGATAGCTTTTCAGACTGTTCTTCAGGCCTACAATTTTCACCTTAGGACCCGGCAGGGCAGAGCGGGGGTGCTGTCATAGAAAAGTCTGGGAAGACAGCTGCAGACCCTCCACCCTTCTCCTGTCACAAACTCCGCTTTACCTATTCTATGTTTTGGGATTCTGTAAAGGGTATTATCTGGGATTATATGTGTGTGTATGCATGCTTGCACTGCTTTAAAAGTTGAAAAGCCACTGAATTATTATTACCTGTGTAGTGAGCTGGTTAAACTAAGGCTTAGACCTTTCATGACCCTGCCTTCTACTTCCCAGAACATGCAAACCCTCCATCACATGAGCCGGGAAGGCAGTGGAAAGGCGTCCGGGGCTGGCCCAGAGTGCGTGCCCGGCAGTCTGTGTGTCCAAAGGCCTGGCAGGGGACCCGAGATTCTCCCCAACATGGTGGTCCCATCCTGGGTGGGGGTGGAGCAGCACCAAGCAAGGGTCTCAGCAGCGTCACCATGACAGCAGTCTGCCTGCTCTGCAACAGGACTCAGAAAGCCTGGGCTCTGCCGGGTGGGTTCAGCCACTCGAGAGGACAGCGGCAGATCGATAGCAGTCCCTGGGCAGAGTCGGTCACACAGGTACATTTTTCATCTGATCCACATTACTGCAGAGTGGGTTGGAGCTCAGCTGAAGTCAGACTGCCAAAGTTTGAAGCCCAGCTCTGCCACTTATGGCTGTGTGACCTAGACCAGGTTATTTAACTTCTCTATGCGTTGGTCCCCTCAACTGTAAAATGTGGGTGGTGGTGGTAATACTCCTCACGGAGGATGATGGAGAGTGGTGAGTGAATGCGTGAAGATACTCCGAGCCTGCACAGCATGAGAACTGTCCAGTGATTGATTGCTCCTGCCATTGCTACAGTTGACCCATTAGGATTATCCTCGTTTTCCTGATAAGGAAATCGGGACTCAAAAAGGTGAAGTGATTATGCAAGGTCATACTTCTAGAAAGTGCTCTCACCAGTATTTGAACCCAGGTCTGGCAGCATCCACGGCCTGTTTTCTGCCAGGTGGCCCAAGCTCCCAGGCAGCATGGTATGTGAGGAGAGGGACAGTTTTTACCCCTCGAGTGTATTGTGGACACTTTTATAGAATACAGAATCGGGTGCTTGGATGTTCCAGCACTGTCAGATTACAGTGGAAGTTTCTAAATGCTTATTTTCTGTACTCCTCACAGACCAGTTCTGGTCCATGGGCCGTACTTCCAAGTAACATTCCTCTACACCCAGTAGGGACCCAAAGGGGCCCATCTGGAAACACAAGTTCTGTAGAATGGGTGGCTAGGTACATCAAGGTAACATTAGGGGAAGCCCATGACCAAGGGTTATGCACTCTGGGTGTCCAGGCCCAACTGCTAACGGCAGCCTTCTGTGCCCCTTACCCTGGTCAGCATGGGCTGGGGGAAGGCAGGCCAGCATAGGTAGGGTCATAACATGAGCTTTCTGGGCATAGTTGATCGCACACATGGAAAACAATGCCCCAAGAATAATCAACATGGGAACCCAAAAAGCAAGCAGTTCTGCCTCATCTGGTCCTTTTTTAAATGGAACTGAATTACCCAAAGTGCTACAAAAAAGCATCATCAAATGTGTCTGCTAATGCTTGAGGAAATTACTTCCATTATTCTGGGTTGGGGTTTAACAATTACTTCTCCCTGACTCGAGGAGCACTCACCTCGCCCTTGTGTCTGCAGGTAGCTGCCTGCCACCTTTTTATTTATTTTGATGTAGTGATCCATGATTCATTGTTTGCGTATAACACGCAGTGCTCTATGCAGGACGTGCCCTCTTTAATACCCATCACCGGGCTAACCCATCCCCCCACTACCCTCCCCTCTAGAACCCTCAGTATGTTTCTCAGAGTCCACAGTCTCTCATGGTTCGTCTCCCCCTCTGATTTCCCCCCTTCATTCTTCCCCTCCTGCTATCTTCTTTTTTTAACATAGAATGTGTTACTTGTTTCAGGGGTACAGGTCTGTGGTTCATCAGTCTCACACTTCACGGCACCCACCACGGCACACACCCTCCCCAGTGTCCAGCCCCCAACCCCCCCGCTGCTGCCTTTTATCCTTTCCCCACCACCTCTCCCTGCTTCAGATCTGGAAACACCAGCCAGCGACTGTATACATGCTGAGGGTAAACATCCACCTCACAATTCAACTTCCTGCCGCTTCATAAAGTTCTATTATAGGAGATGTACTGACTGAATAAGGAGCGTCTCAGCATGCAGACAAAGGAACCACTGCCGTTCTGGGGAGTTTTTTCTTGATCTTTGGAAAGCTTACCTAACATTCTTTTAGAGATGGACGTGTAGCCAAAAGTCTAAACGAGATCTTCATACTAGATGAATTTCAATAGAATATTCTGAATGAGTGTTTAAGAGTCCTAAAACATTTTAAGACAGAAAATTGTCAGTCCCTACATGTAGCAACTTAAGTCGCTTGCCATTTTGGCAGGAGGATTCCAAGTCCCCTTCACCTCCCACATACTCTTAAGAGAGGAATGGGTCTTCCACCAGCTGCTTTTGTGGGGTGAAGGAGGGAGAGGTTTTTTTTTAAAAAAACTTTAGGATTCATCTATTTTAGAGAGCGAGAGGGAGAGAGAAACAAGCAGAATCTGCCCTGAGCTCAGAGCCCAGCGCAGGGCTTGATCTCACAAGCCTGAGATCACGACCTGAGCTGAAACCAGGAGTCGGGCACTTAACCCACTGTGCCACCCAGGCACCCCTAAATTATTTTTTATCACATTCCTGAGAAAGGCTGCCTGGTTTTAACTATAGTTGATGCAAATCGTCCTTGAAATTCACTGATTTGGGAGGCTGTATTTTTCCATATATTGTAATAGCCAGTGTTTCCTGAGCTCTTCCTATGTCTTGACTCCTGTGCTTACATGCTTTACATTTAAGCCTCACATTAGCCTTCTGTGAAATAATATCCATAAGGTTCCACGGTGGAGCCCAGCTTTGTTTTCCTGGGTTCTTGTGTAGAAGTTAAATAGTTCTCCTTAATAGAAGTTACATACGTGACTTCCAGCACATATGGTTTCTGCATCAGATTTGGTATGCTGAAAATAAGGACCTTAGATTCCATTTTGTCACAACTTTTTTCCACATAAAATTAGTTTACTTTCTAGGGAAATGACATATTAGTCCATTTTGAAATCATTTTTGGATGATCTGGATATTTGGTTCAAATCTTAGGACATTTTACTTTCTCCCTCGTAACTGAAAAATGAGAGCTGTAACCCGTTCTGTAAAAGTACTTGGTTTTGACTGGTGAATACTCAAGAAGGTTAGATAGGCATTCTTTCTTTACATTCATAAAATGTAGTAATTGTATTGATGAATGCTGTTCATTATAATGACAAAGTATGATGGCAAAAGTGCAGGAACTCAATGGCACAAATAAAATAGCTTAAATATTATATAGGATTAAATCTAAAATTCTGTTGATAATGTGCTAACTACATGTATGCATGGATCCCACTGTAACATTTTTGGCAAATTTTCCAAGTTTAGTAGTCCACTTTTTTCAAGCAATATCCAGGCCAAAAGTACTACAAACAAAACTACATTTTCTTACTGCATTTTTAGCAGCTAGTAAGTTACAGGTCTTAAGTGGCTCTTATAAGTCTTAAGGAGTAATGTGCAGCCATTTGCTCCTGGGAGAATGCTAGCAGTGCCCACAGCCAGAACCCAACATGGAGACAGGTGGTCACCTCTAAGCCCAGACTCTCTACTGGTCCCCGTAAGAACACTGACCAGCGAGTACGGAGCACTTGGTGTGTGCCAGGTACTGTTCGTGTTTTCTGTCTTAACGAGCCAAATCGTAATAGCCCAGTGCTATTACCACAGCCATTTTACAGATGGGGAAACTGAAATTATTTGTCCAAAGTCACACAGCTGGCAAGGGCAGAGCTGGGATTTGAATCCGGGGAGTACTGCTGAGGAACCAGGCACAAGTGTGGCAGACGTTCCCAAGCTCCAGCCAAGGAGTGGCCTTGCATACAGGATGTGTAACAGTAGCCACAAAACCAGGCACACCTTCATCCACTGGAACAGCAAATCCTAGTTGGCATGACTGAACTAGCTATGGGTCTATAAAATCAACTGCTAAATGCTGCATTAGCATGCAGGCCTGAGTCACTGAATTATTAAAGCCAGAACCTCACCGTGGAACTGGTTCCTTTGAAGTGTGAGAATCAACAGCTGAAGACGTTGCCGTGTTAAGTACGTTCTGTTAATTTCTCTGACTGAAACCTGGTGTTTCCACGGACTAGACCTAAAGCAGAGAACAGAAGGGATTACGCCAAGTGTCAGAAGGCAGCATGGAAAACGCTGGAGGAGGAGGGCAAAAGGCAGCCCAGGAAATGAAAGGAGGGTGCCTCATGCAGTGACGAGGGGTAGCGAGCAGACATGGGGCCAAAGCAATGCAAGTCGGGGTAAAGACAGACTTCTAAGCAAGTCCATCTCAAGTACGCTCTGTTCTCTCAGGCCTACCAGAAGCCCCACTGAAACTTTAAGGCATTGTTCCCTGGTCCCTTTGTGGTGAGGTTTTCAGAGCACTCCACTGTGATTAAGAACCTGGAAGGCATCTGGACCAGTCTTTAATACACAGGGAAACTGAGAAGGGAAAGGTGAGGGATGAACTGTACCCATAGGGAATTTATTACAGATAATAATCAATCATAGGTAACTATATACATCACACTGTGGGGCAGGTGACACCTCATTTAGGGAGGGTAAAATAAGATTCATGGTCACAACTAGTATGTGTTCCCTTCTGGCCCCAAGGACAGAGACGATGCCACTGTGCATGCTCTTGGTAGCTCTTTGCTCATAGGTCCTTTAGAAGTTAACATTATGGTAGCTGCTGATTTTGTTTTCTTCAGATAATTGACATAATGAAAATTTTAAAGCCCCTACATATGTGCTATTCAATAATTTTTCAATATTTTTATGAAAGAATACATTAGGATGTTTTTACAGCTACAGAAGTCAGATGGGCATAAACAACAAAAGACTAACAGAGTCTAGCAAATGCTGGAGCCAGAGGATCATAACATAACAGTCTCCAGGTCCAGAATATCCGCTTTCAGGAATATGGATGCCATTCTCCAGCAAGCTTTCTCCACCCAGAGGCTGAAATACCCACCCCGCTCCAGGATCTCACGTTACTTCCTGTTGGTTATTTTAAAAAAACAGACAAAACACCTTCTTTCCCAGTAGCTGCAGCAAGTCCCCTGATGCACCTGTTGGCCCTGTTAAGTCACCTGCCCATCCCTGGTACAAGCACTCCAGATTAGGAGACTGCCCCTCATGAGAAGGGTGCAGGTGTGGAGTTCTCCAAAGACAAGTGGAAAATGCCTGAAGTCCACTCCAGAGCAAGAAGTATCTCTAGGTGAAGTATTAATAGTGTGCCAGAGGAACCTTTTTATGCCTCTTCCTTAAATAATGTGTGCGAGTGTGCAGATTTTATTTAAAAGCAAAAGTAAACCAAGAAGGAAATTTGTAAGTCCAAGTTTCTTGCAAATTTGCATAAATAAGTAAAACCCTTGAAATGAGTGTGCTAAAGCTGATTTTTCAAACTGCCAGTCAACACTTTAATGAATCATGAAATCAATTTAGGAAGTCATGACCAGCAATTTTCAATGAAATCTAGTAGAAAAATCTGAAAATATTTGGAGCACAAAGTGAGATGACTGTTTCAATTTATATGAGTGCATTCGGGGTTACAATATATAATATATTCCTCCCCAGGTTTGCTAGTTCAATCACACTGAGTGAAGACAGTTCCGTGGATAATGGCTTGAGATTGACAAGCCTGAAGGTGACTCAGCTCCAAGACACCCAGGACTCAGAATTGTCTGATCCCAGCTCTGCTCTCCACATCATGAGACCTTAGGCAAGTCATGTGATGCCTTTAAGTCTTCATTTTCTCATCTGTTAAGTGGGGGCTCATACCTGTCCGACCTCATGGGATTGTTTTAAGAATCAAATGAATCAAATCAAATCAAAGGGTGCTCTTAAACACTGGCAAGAACTCCATAAGTCTAAGTTGTAATGATTTTCATTCTCAAAGTGCTTGGGATTGGCATTCTCTCTCTGGGGCACTTAGATGGTAATTCAAGTGTAGAAAATAAACCCATGTCTTTGAAAAATTAGCATTTTCCCACAAATATTGTTTCTAAACTACTTCATGAAAGTCATTGTTGGAAGACGGGTAGGTTTGAGTCCTGGCTGCAGCAGGGTAACCAGGATTCCACAGAAAGGGGACCGTATTCACAAGGAAATGTGCCTCCCTGGACCCAGTCTCTCAAACACTCTCAACAACTCCATAGAACTGACCTGCAGACTTCCAGTCCTAAAAGTCCTGGATCCACGTTGCCCACTGCCTGTTGGGTGGGACTGAGGAGTCCCATGTTAATGTGAACCCCAAGGGTGAGTTGGCACTTTACCCCTGGAGGAAACCCATTTTACAAATGAAAAAACAGGCTCAAAGAGGTATGGGAACCTGCCTAAAGTTGCAATCTTGAAGATCATGAGAGCAAGCTCCTGCCTCCTGAACTCTGATACCAGAACAGGCTCAAGAGATGGACGTCTTTAATTATGCTTGGATGGGCAGAATCCACCTTTTGATAGGAGAATGGACTGTGTGGTCTCATTGAGCCACTCAACGAACCTTTCTAGAGACAGCCTGGGAACACTTCTAAAGAGCCCAGCCTCTGCCTTGCCATTACGTTCTTCTCTGGCTCTCCAGGACACACTTGGCAGTGGATGGCCTCTCTCCTTTGTCTCTAATTCCTTTTCTTGGAGTGGCACCCTGGCTCCCACTCAAAGTAGAACTGGGTGGCCTTAAAAATGAGTTCAGGAGTGAGGAGAGGGGATTGGCTGCATGAGGGAACTTTTGGGGCAACAGAAATGTTTCATGATTGTGGCATTGGTTACATTTTACAAAACCCCTTGAATTTATACACCGAATTGGTAACTTTTCTTGTAAATGATAGCTCAATTTTAAAGTTGATTTTTAAAAACTCAAAGAATGCACAGGTCAGATATCCATTCACTTGTGCAAATTTTACGTTGAAAGATAAAAACTAAATTGTTGAACTCTAGTTAATTACACATATGGCTGAAGGATTTAGGGGCAAGTAGTAATGGCTGCAGTTTAGTTTGAAATGCATAGAAATAAGGTGTATTAATGGATAGAGTTATGATAAAGTATAGGAAAACTTTACAATCTAGGCTACCATTATAAATTCTTTTACCTTTGGAGTATGTTTGAAAATTTCATTTTATAATGTTGTGGGAGAAACCACATAAATTCAGGTTTGTGGCAGGGCCAAATAGCCCCAGTTGAACCAACTCTTTCACAAACAGAAAATATAAACTCGGAGAAAAGTCTTTAAAAACCAGCTACTGAAAGTGACTGGAAGCTGTAGAAATGAAGGGGAGTTAACACTGGAAGAAAGCCACCACACTAGGTGAGTTTCCAGGCTTGCTTTGTTTAACCACTTTGGGCCTGAGGTCAGCGGCACCATAAAACCTGCAGGGGAAATCTATAGTCTTGCTGGCTAGAAGATCCAGAGGACGGGGTTTGGAGCAACCACAGTCTGAGCATGAGGAAGGAAAGAACAAAAAAGAGAGAACCAGAGAGAGGATTACCAGATTCTGTATATAAATTCTGCCCAAATCTCTGGCTGACTGATAAGCTGTTCATGCACACCCAAGGCCAAAATGACTGAACTAAAATTTAAGCTACTTCCCACTGCAGGGGAGACACTTTGCAGTTGAGTGCAGCCAAGTTAACTGCCTGTTTAAAAATAATTTAAAAAATAATTATTTTCAGAGGAAAAGAACAGATTTCAGAGTTTCTACAACACATCATAAATTATATATCAGTTACAATACTTAGGGTATAATCCAAAATTACTCAATTTACAAATAAAGAGAAAGACATGGCTTATTCTCAAAAGACAAGCAAAGGGGAGACCAAAAGAATCTCCAAAGATTTTTAAAACAGCTAATAAAATTGTGTTCAAGAGTGTAAAAAAAAAATCTTATATTGAAAGAAAAGATAGCAAATCTCAGCAGGACAGTAGGAATTCTTCTGAAAGAACTGAGTGGAAATTTTAGAACTGAAAAATACAATACCGACGGGGGCAGTTTTCCCCCTCTGTGTGCTTCCTATACTCTCACATGACCACCACACTCAAAACATTTCTGGTCACCAGATGTGTGGGGGTGTTTTCCCTGCCAAGCAATTCTGAGACACCAGCTGGGTGTCCTACAACTTAAATTCACACAACCTGGAGATAGTGTGAGATCCCCCAGGTAAAGGTCTCAGTCCCACAAGACTGTCTCTACCCCACCCCTCCACACCCCAGTGCCATTTACAAGTCCAGGTTGTCACCTGTGCTTCTGACCCATTTGCTATAAATCAGAGGTTCCCATTACACCTCCTCAGGTTTGATTAATTTGCTAGAGCAGCTCACAGAGCTCAGGAGAACACTACCAGTTTGTTAAAAGAATGATCAAGGGTACAGATTAATGGCCAGGTGAAGAGAGATATAGGGGGAAGTCTGGGAGGGTCCTGAGCGCAGCAGCATCTATCCCCATGGAGTGTGAGTGCATAACCCTTCCAGTGTGGATGGGCTTACCAACCTGGAAGCTCCCCAAATCCTGTACTATTGGGGTTTTATGGAGGCTTCCTCACAGAGGCATGATCAATCATAAATTCCATTTCCAGCCCCTTCCCCTCTCTGGAAAATGGGGAGAGTGAGCTGAAAATTCCAAGTTTCTAATCATGGCTTGGTCTTTCTGGTGACCAGCCCCAACCCAGGAACCAAGCCCCCCCACCCCTGCCCCCAGAGTCACCTCATTAGAATATAAGATGTTCCTAGTACTGTTACCACTTAGGAATTTACAAGGGTTTCAGGAGCTCTGTGTCAGGAACTGGGGGCATGAACCAATAGGTGTATTTTCTATTATCTCACAATCTGAAATTAGAGGCTTCGGTAGATGGGCTTAGTAGCAAAATGGAGAGGACAGAGGAGTCAGGGAACTTGAAGATAGGTAGATAGAAATTATCCAATCTGAAGAACAAACAGAAAACACTGAAAAGGGGATGGGGTGGGAATTAGGGATTTGTGGGATAGTATCTCAAGGTTTAAGTTCTGTGCGATCGGAATGCTAGGAGATGAGTAAGTATGGGGCAGAGAAAATATTTAAAGAAATAATGGCTAAAAATTTGGTGAGACAAATTTACAGATTCAAGCAGCTCAGTGAATAAGCAACAGGGTAACACAAAACTCCACTGGGTGCCTCCTAGTCAAACTCATGATGACCACGCTTAAGACAAAATCTTGAAAGCAGCTAGAAGGAACAGGAACAGTCATTTGAATGACTGCTGACTTCTCATCAGAAACACGAGGCCAGAAGACACAAAATGTCTTTCACGTGCAGAAAGAAAGGTCATCTCAGAAATCTATATCTGGTGGAAACATCCTTCAAGAAGGAAGACAAAATAACCACATTATCAGATAAAAGAAAATGAAGAGAATTTACAGATGTGCACTGCAAGAAATGCTAAAGGACATTCTTCAGGCTGAAGGAAGAACATACCAGAGAGAAGCTCAAATATTCAGGAAGGAGGGAAAGTCACCAGAAAGAGCAAATATCTGCAAATATAGAAGACTCTCCTAAGAAATCTAGATTACAGAGGTGGACCAGGTCTTGCACCTGGTGGGTGTTGGCGCAGGCTGCGGGAGCTGTGACTGGAGCAGGTGGGGTCTGTGCCCACCCGGGTGAGCTACTCACTTGGTGCACGGTTTCCTATTCTCTCCCCCGCCCGGCTGCAGCTGGGGCCTTGCCTGATTCAGCCCAACCACGGCCTCAGGTTTGGACGAGGCTCCCTCAGCTCCCGCTATGCCAGCCTGAGGACAGGAAGCTTCTTTAAATCAAGGCTGACTGCAGAAACCCAGGGTCACTCCACTGTAGAGGGCGGTTGGACGCTATAGAAAGATCTGGAAGAGGTGAAGGTGCTGCTGAAAAAGCCAGCTGAAAAATCCAAGAATGAGACAGAAATCAAGAACATGATGCAGCAGAAATCACAGAGAAAAGCAGAACTTGACAATGAAAAGCTGCTGCTGTGGTTGCTCCCATCAGAACAAGATACAAGGTGAAAATCGGTAATTACAAATGGGATCAGTCAGATTAGGTAAAGTAGATTTTCACAAACTTAACTAGAGCTCATCAACTCCTGAGAATGTGCAGGTGCATTTCACAGAGAGGTCATTTGATCTTTTGGCAAAGAATATAAATGAGAAGAGTTATTCCCATGATTGTGAACAATCTCTTGAAACCCATCTCTGGAAGGCAGTTCAAAAAGAAGTCAAACGGACACAGTTCTTACGTAGAAAGAAAGCAGAAAACACGCAGTGGGACTGCTTGACTCAGGTTGAAAAAGAATGAGAAGAGAAAGAAAAGCCCTCTTACAACACTGAAACAGATCCTAGTGAGGGACTGATGAATGTTCTAAAGAAAATCTACAAAGATGGAGATGATGATATGAAGCGAACCATTAATAAAGCCTGGGTGGAATCAAGAGAGAAGCCAAAGGAGATACAGAATTTTTTCAGACTTTAAAGTCATTTTGGGAACTGTGATGTGGAAAAACTGATGTTTCCAATAAGGAAATGATGGTGAGCCGCACAGAGAAGTTTGACAGATAACTACTTACACAGCCTTCTTCTAATTAAAGGCAATGAATTCTCCTATTTCCTACTGGAGGATTTATTTAAATAAAATATGCTTATTAAACACTTCCTCCAAAGATGGTTTCCTTGGTAATCTGGGCATTTTGTTCAAGAAAGATAATATACATTCTTGTGTGAAATGTGAAAAAGCAAGTCTTGTCTAATGATAATGCCACATTGTGTGGGTATTTTTTGTTCAGCTAAGAGGTAGAAAACAAAAGTAATTAGTTCCTGACATAAGTTCCAACCAATGTAATAAGTAAAAATAAAACCTGAATTTTTACATTAAAACATATATTGCCAAACAATAAAAAATTGTATTGTGGGGTTTTAGCATATGGGAATGTGATTTGAATGACAATCATAGTCGACGTGGGGAAGAAGATGGGAAATGAACCCATATAGTTGCAAGGTTTCTATATTTTACACCAAGTTGTACAATAGTAGCTCTTAGAGGGCTATGAAAAGCTAATCCTTAGTGTAAACACAAAAAATGCCAAGAGATAGAGCTAAAAAGTCAATAGATAACATAGAATTCTAAAAAATATTCAGTTAATCCAAAAGAAGATAGGAAAGGAGGATCAGAAACCAGTGGGGACAAACAAAACAAATAGTAATATGGTAGACTTGAATCCAATCCCCTAAATCACTACATTAAATATAAAGGGTCTCAACCTATATTTTCTAAGATGATAGCCACTAGCCACATGTGATATTTCAACTTAAATTACCGTTAAATTACAAATTTATTTCCTCAGTGGCACTCAAGAGCTCAATAGTCATATTAAACTACTATATTGAACAGCACAAATATTTACAAAATATTTCCATCACTGCAGTTCTTTTGAATAGTGATCTGATCAATCCAGTTAAAATTGCAGATTGTCAGACCTGACCAAAAATCAAACCAAACCACCCAACCAACTTTCAACTATATGCTGTCCACAACTAATCCACTTTAAATACATAAAGACGCAGGCTAAAAGTAGATGGAAAAGATACATGCAAATGTTAAGTACAAAAAGCCTGTGGTGACTAGATTAATATCAGATAAAGTAAACTTTAAAATAAAGGGTATTACCAGAGATAAAGGCATTTCATAAAAATAAAAGGGTTACTACATTAGGAAGATGTAATAATCATAAATGCTTGAACTTAATAACAGAGCTTCAAAGTATATGAAAAAAATTGACATAATTAAAGAAATAGACAATTCCATAATCATGGTTTGTGATTTTTTTAAAGAAGATTTTTTATTTATCCATTTGAGAGAGAGAGAGCACGAGAAGAGGGGAGGGGCGGAGGGACAAGCAGACCCCTTGCTGAGCAGGGAGCTGGATGTGGGGCTCCATCCCAGGACCCTGAGATCATGACCTGAGCTGAAGTCAGAGGCTTAACCAGCTGAGTCACCCAGGTACCTCATGGTTGGTGATTTTAACACTCTTCTCTCACCAATCAATAGAATAACTAGAGCAAACATCAGTAAAGACAGAAGATCTGAAAAACACTGTCAAGTACCTTGACCTAATTGACATATATAGACTCTACACTTTACCCAACAACTGCAGAATACATATTCAAGTGCATATGGTATGTTCACAAAGATAGATCCTATGCTGGACCATAAAATAAGTCTCAGATTTAGAAAGATTGAAACATGTTGAATATGGTCCTCTGACCACAGTGAAAATGTTAGAAATAAATGATTTGTCTTAAAAAACCAGATATTTGGAAATTAAGCAACACACTTTTTTTTAAAAAGATTTTATTTATTTATTTGACAGAGAGAGACACAGCAAAAGAGGGAACACAAGCAGGGGGAGTGGGAGAGGGAGAAGCAGGCCTCCCGCGGAACAGGGAGCCCAATGTGGGGCTCGATCCCAGGACCCTGGGATCATGACCCAAGCCAAAGGCAGATGCTTAACTACTGAGCCACCCAGGCGCCCCAAGCAACACACTTCTAAATAATTCATGGGTCAAAGAAGAAAAAGTTAGAAAATATTTTGAAAATTATATGAAAATATAACATACGGAAATTTTTAGGATGCAGCTAGCACAGGGAAAATGGAAATATAACTTTAAAATGCTAACATTAGAAAAGAGGAAAGGTCTAAAATCAGTGACTTAAGTGTCCACATAAGAAGCTAGGGAAAAGAAGCAAAGCAAACCCGAAACAAGTAGAAGAGTGAAAATAAGAGTAGGAACCCCAAGTAGAATTTATCCCAGAAATGCAAAGTTGGCTTAACATTAGAAAAGCAATTAATGAAGTTCAATACATTAACAGAATAAAGAATATAAGATCATTGCAAAAGATGCAGAGAAAGCATTTGGCAAAATTCAGCACTCATTTATGATTTAAAAAAATAACTCTCCGAGAACTAGAAATAAAAGAAACTTAACCTGATAGAGTATTTATGAAAAACCCACAGTTGATATATTTAACAGTGAAAAACCGGAGGCTTTCCCTTAAGATCACAACAAGACAAAGATATCTGCTTCCACCTCTTCTATCCACCATTATACGAGGTCCTAACCATTTCAGTAAGAAAAGAAAAATAAATAGATGTCAGGAAGAAGTAAAACTCTATTTCAAATGGCATGATTTACAGAAAATCCTAAACCAATTAACTACTACAAGTGAATTTACTGAGGTTGCAGGAACCAAATTAGTTCATAAAACTTTATATACTACAGCAGACAGTTGGAAAATGAAATCTTGAAATTTCACTTACAATAGCATCAAAACACCTAAAATACAATGAATTTACAAAAGATGTGCAAGACTTCTACATGAAAACTTGTAAGACTGAAATGAATGGAGGAATAAACCTCATTCATGAATTAAGAGGTCAGTACTCCCCAGAATAGTTTCAACACAATTCTAATGAAGATCCCACAAGACTTTTTCTGATGAAATTAACAACCTGATTCTATAATTTTTATGAAAACATAAAGGTCTTATAATACCCAAAGAAAATCTTGATAAAGAAGAGCACAATTGGAGGGCTCACAGTTCCTGATTTCATGACTTATTATAAAGCTACAAGTAATCTAAGTACTGTGGAATTAGCATAAACCTGAACAAGATTCAGGTTCCTGAAATAAATTCACTCTTGTTTTTTTAGCAGATGGCACTGGAATAACTGGATATCCACATAGATTGAATGATCTTACCTCACGCCATACAGAAACAAACTTAAAATGGATCATAACCCAAATACAAAAGCTAAAACTATAAAATTTAGAGAAAAAGAAAAACAAACCTAAACAACTTTGGGGGAAGTAAATGATTTCTTAATATAAAAAGAGAACCAAACATAAAAGAAATGACTGACAAATTGGACTTTACCAAAATTAAAAACATGCCATCAGAAAACCTCATTAAGAAAATAAATAGGCAAGTCAGAGACTGATAGAAAATATTTGCAAGATAGGTATCCGAGAAAGGACTGATCTCCTAGATACATAAAAAGAATCCCTACACCTCAATAATAAAAAAAAGAGAAATTAATTTTTAAACAGATATTCGATAACTTATATTTCAAGAGATAATTTCAACATTAATATTCAACAAATTTACAAAGGCAGATACACAAATGGCCATAGCACATTAAGAAAGTAGGGAAATGCAAATTAAACCACAGATAGCACTGCACACCCACCAGTATGTTCAAAATCAGACCGGGTGTCTGGGTGGCTCAGTTGGTTAAGCGCCTGCCTTCAGCTCAGGTCATGATCTCAGGGACAGAGCCCCGAGTCGGGCTCCCTGCTCAGTGGAAAGCCCTCTCCCTCTGCTCCTCGCCCCTGCTCCTTCTTTCTCTCAAATAAATCTTTTAAAAATTAAAAATAAAATCACAATGACTAATACTGCCAAATGTTTACAATGTTATGGAACTCTTGTCCATTGTTGGTTGGTACAGCTACTCTGGAAAAATGTTATGCAGTTTCATATAAAACTACATACTCCTCTCCTAGGTATTTACCTGAGATATGAAAACAGATCCACAAAAATTTGTACAATATTCCTAACAGTTTTATGATAGCCAAAAAATTCTAACAGCCCTGGTTTCTATCAATAGAATAAATATTCAAAAATTAAAAATTAGCAATAAAGGGGCACCTGGGTGGCTCAGTTGGTTAAGGGACTGCCTTCAGCTCAGATCATGATCCTGGAGTCCCAGAATCGAGTCCAGCATCGGGCTCCTTGCTCCGCAGGGAGTCTGCTTCTCCCTCTGACCCTCTCCCCTCTCATGCTCTCTCTCAAATAAATAAAATCTTTTTTAAAAATCAGCAATAAAAAGGAATAAATGACCAAGACATAGATCATGGATAGATCTCAAAAAAATGCTTTATACAAAATATAGAGTGGTAGAATTCCATTTACATGAAGATCAAGAACAAACAAAACCAAGTTATATGAAGGCAAAACCAGTCAGTGGTAAGGAAAAAAAATCGGAACAGTGATTTCCTCTGGAGGAATGTGGGTGGGGATTTGCTGACAAAGATACGAGGAACATTGATCCGCTGGTGAAATTTGGTTGATAGGTAGGGGTTTAATTTGCACAGGTGTATGCATTTGTCAGAACTCATCTAATGGCACACTTAAGATTTGTGCATTTCACTGTTTTACCCCAAAAGAAAAAGAATCTGTAAATATTGGACGCTCATTAATGATATGTAGGGGAAAGTATTGGGGACCTACTTTGTAATGCACCCAAATAAGATGAGGGATGGAAAGAGGAATGGATAAATATGTAATAAAGCAAGTATAGTATAATGTTCATTGTACAATCTAGGTGGTGAGTATATAAAATTCTTTCAACTTTGTTTGAAATTTTTCGTAATAAAATGGGGGAGGGGAGTAATTGCTGGACTTACCTTCGTTGTATACACATGTCTTCATATGCACTACTACCTAAAACTCTTGCCCCCAGTAAATTAGATAAAACAGGGGCATTCAGTAGATAACAGAGCTGAGGGGATGGCAGATGTATTGGAATCCAGAGCTCTGTGTTTCTTTATGCTCTGCTCCTGACGAGTATAAGTGGGTGGTGGGTGGGCTCTGAGCCTGGGACTACTCTCTCGGAAGGCGGGGAACTTCTACTTAGTTTGAAGATGCCCACGCGTCCATTCCTCTATGTATCCGTATTCACTCCCACATGCCAGGGGCTGGTGATTCCGGAGGGGCAGTGTGTGGCTGGGTACACAGGTGGGGGCGACATGTGTCTGGAGGAGACGGAGCGCCCTCTTCTGGCCCAGGAGGGGCCCACTCAAGCCCGCTAAGTATCCAACCTGCCTCTGCAGCACCCACTTCCCCGGGATCTGAGCCCCCGGGTGGGCCCGCCGAGAGACTGCATCTGCAGGCGAAGAGCGCTGGGAGCGGGGCTGCGCGGCCGGCAGGCTGGGAACCGGGTGGAGTCGCTGCCGCTGGCAGCCTCTTGGCTCCACCTGTTGCAGCTTCGGAGCGCTCGAGCCAGGCAGGGCAGAGCCCTGGGAGCTCTGCTCCCAGCGCCGTTCTGCAGAACGGGGCCGCGGCGAGGAGGGGACCTGGGGACAGTCCTGACAGAGCGGCGCGGAAGGGGCTGTCCCTGGGAGGTGAGAGTCGAGCTCAGAGGCTGCGCCAGCGCCCCCCTGAAAGGCGAGGTCTTGGGGAGGGAGCCCCTGGCCATTTGCTGGGGAGCCTGGCCGCTGTTCTGCAGGGGGTGGGGGGAAAGCACTCTGCGCTGTGTCCTGGCAGCGCAAAATCTCTGGAGCACACTGAGGCGGCCAAGCCCGGAGGGAGGAGATGGAACTCTCCAGCCCCCGGTTCTCGGCCACCTCTCCGGGAGCTGGGGCTGGCTAGGGACGCGCGCGTCGGAAGACGCCCCCGCGCTGGACCCAGAGGCCACCGGTTCTCTGGTCCCGGCAAGGCGAGGGAGCCTGCCTGGGGGAGATGCCCCTAACTCCCTTCGTCCCCTCATTCCAACCGCCCTTTCTGGTCTCCTCCTCCAGCCGGTCTGTCCGCCGGATGCGGCGCAGCGCAGGGGCCGGGCGCGAGGTAGGAACCCGTGGACCCCGCTCCGCGCAGTCCCTCGGGGTGCGCCCCCCCGGGACCTGCTCCAGCCTCTACACCCCGGCAACCGGGTGGGTAACCCCCGAGGCCTGAGGCTCCGCGCGACGCCGCGACTGGCACGGGGCACCACCAATCCATCTGAGGAGGCCCCACCAGCGCCAGTACACCGACACCCCGCGTCCTAGCCGTCGGCGGCTTGAGAAGCGATGGTCAAAGAGACTGAGCCCGCCGGGGTCCTCTAACCCGCCAGCTTCCGAGGCCGAAAGACCTTTGCTTCGGGGGAAATTCAAGTCAGCCCCAGTCTGCGCTGAGGACGCGCCACGCCCCCTCCCCAATCTGAGCAGAGCAGGGAGGGCACCGGGGTGGAAACAGTGCCCGCGCCCTCGTGCCAAGAAGCAGCGGACTCTGCTCCCGGGTACTCGGACCTTGAGCATTTAGGAGAACTCAAGGCGGGGGTGGGGACGGCGGCGACAAAGCGGATTTGAAACCAGGAGTCGAGGCGGACGTGGGGGAGCTGCGCCGCGGGAGCGGTCGAGGCAGCGGCCTGGGGAGCCGCGCGGCCTGGGCGAGCGCCCATGGGCCAGCCGGCCGTCGGGCGTCCGGGGGCGGGTTGAGCGGCGACCCCCCGGGGGGACCTGGGCGAGAGTCGGCCGGTAGCCCCGGCCCTCCGGCGCGGGGTTGCCCCCGGACACCCGGCCATGGCCGGCCGGGGTTGCGGCTGCAGCTGCGGCCCGGGCTACCTGAACGAGGACAACGCGCGCTTCCTGCTGCTCGCCGCGCTCATCGTGCTCTACCTGGTGGGCGGCGCCGCGGTCTTTTCGGCGCTGGAGCTGGCGCACGAGCGTCAGGCCAAGCAGCGCTGGGAGGAGCGCCTGGCCAACTTCAGCCGCCGCCACAACCTGAGCCGCGACGAGCTGCGCGGCTTCCTTCGCCACTACGAGGAGGCCACCGAGGCCGGCATCCGCGTGGACAGCGCCCGGCCGCGCTGGGACTTCACCGGCGCCTTCTATTTCGTGGGCACCGTCGTGTCCACCATAGGTAAGTAGGCGTCGCTGGCGGGCGAAGGGGCGGCCGCTTCTCAGTCTTGCGTTCCTCCACCTCCGCGCTCAGCCGGGCCGCACAGAGGTGAGCTATTGCCTCGTCTACAGGTGGTACTGCCTCCCGGCTTTTCTTAAACGCGGCCCGCGGAGCAGCTGCCCGGGCAGCCCCTGGGAGCTCGTTCTACAAGCCGTCTCGGCCTCGCCCCGGCCCTCCTGAGTCAGGGCCGGCTCGTTAACACGGCGCTCAGGGGAGTTGAATGAGCCTTCGAGTGCTCTGGAGGATTTTCAATCTAGGTAAGGAGACAGAGCTTGAGTTCCTGAAACTTTGGGGGAGAAAGCTTACAAATCAGAACAGGGACCTACGAAGATTTATTGACCTAACGCCATGCGTGAGGCAATGGTTAGAGGGGGAGGCACGGATTTTAGGACTGTCCATGACTTCAAACTTACAGAGAGAAAAATCAGATTGAATACCAAATTGGAAGTAAGGAGGCAAAAGTGCTAATGAGGATGGAAATAGTTTCCTACCAGGAAGAAAGGGGAGTGACCTTTGTGTTGAACCAGGTAGTGTTAGATATGGTTTGGGGACTAAAGTGTTTTGCGCTCTAGAGGAGAATTTCATTTGAGGGTGCCCCGTGAGCTACCTGGTCTAGATGGAGTAGTAGAGGAAAGGCCAGGAAGGTCTCCCGGCTCAGGGCATGAAGGGCAACCTTTACTGCCAAACTAAGGAGCTAGAACTTATCTAGAGACAATTGGGAGCCAATGAGTTTTTGAGCAAGGGTGTGACAGCACAGTTATGGTCGGTTATACCTTTATTTGTAGCAGAAGGAAAACATTGGCAGTCTTTGTACTACACCCCTAAAGACCGTTCCTCTTTGAAGCATAATCAAGTGAGAAGGGGGTTGGGGATGAGGCTGTAGAAAATCTGAGGGAGGGAGAGAGCTGAAGCGGACGGGGGTTTTGAAAGACGACCCAGAAAGAGAGTAGCTGCCAGATGCCAGGGCCCAGGAACTGCACCAGGGCCCTCAGGGTGCAACGGGTGCTCTTAGCCCCGGCCCCTGTGCTTGGGAGGAGAGCTTGTCAGTGAGGCAGGGTGACAAGGCAAACTTGCTTGAAGCTCCCACGCATGGCTGTCTTAGGTTGACATTCTGCCAGGAGAATGATTAGTCCAGAAAGATTTCCCAAGGTTAGTCTAGAAGCCCAGGGCTTCAGCTGGTGAGTAGGAGGCATGGCAGGGAGGACTGGCATGGTTAGGGACAACACGGCCTCTCACCACCCCCACCCCATTCCATACCCGGCCCCTGCCCATCAGCGGGCCGTTATGACACCACAGTTACCAGGGCTGCAAGAAAAGCTCTCTCAGGATTTCTTAGGATGATTAGAACGCAAGGCCCTGAGGGGGTTGGAGAGGGAGTAATGCCCATCACGGTTCTCTCTCCCAGCCCACAATCTCTGCTGGGCTGTCTTAGCAGAATTCCCTAAATCCCCCGCTGTGTCAACTCCTTTGTCTCTGAAGACGGTTCCAGAATTTCTGTGTAGGGAGGACTTGGGGTGGACAGCCTGATTGAGAAGTGTTGCTGTGGAGCTGACCTCGACTCTGTGTCTCCATCGCGAATAGTGTTTTTATTCAGATTGATGATTCATTTGAGGTGGTCTTGGTGGGAGATTTGGGGAGCTAAATCCACTCTCCCACCACAAGCCACACCTTGGTCCTCCCCGGGGACATGGAGGTAGGAAGGAGGAGCTTGTGTGTGTTGACTGGCGAACGTTGGTGCCTTAGGAACGGAGAATGTCTCAGATGGGCAGGCAGGTAGGAACAGGGGCTTTTGAGGTGCACAAGTAATAATGTGGCCTGTTGGAAAGGAAGGAATCCTGGACTGAGAGTCTGGAATTGGAGCTATTGGTCCTGTCTCCGTAGCTTGGGCAAGTTTCTTAACCATGCTGAGCCCCATCCTTCTCACCTGAGATGTCCACAAAGCGGCCACCTTGGCCTTGGCACGTGTTTGCTGTTCAGTAAATATTCTGTCTCCTGCCCACTCCCTCCCCCTAAGCCTGCTCCTCTTGCAGGGTTCTCGAGGGCTGATGAGCTCATGGAAGTGAATGTTCTTTACAAAGTACAAAGCACGGGCTTATTTTTACTTTCTTAATTCTAACATTTCCTTTTAAATTGTTTCATTAATTGCTGTTGTAATTATGGCACTCACTCCCCTTTATTAGGGTACATATTAGGCACATACTGTGATTATTATGTGACTATGCAGTGGAGCTAATTACCGCATTACATTTACACTTAATTTCCATCAACTCCATGAGGTAGGTATGATTATCCTCATTTTATAGACAAGGCAGCTAAGGCTTCATGTTCTTAGCAAAATAATGTATAAAGAAGAAAAAAAGTTAAGCCATCTGCAGTGACACCACCCCCAATTTAATCACTGTTAACATTCTGGTGCATTTCTTTCTATTCTTTTTTTTTTCTATGCATACACATAAGTACATACATATTTTTTAAAATTGGGATCATATTCAATAAGCCTTTCATCTTGTATTTTAGGTGTAACAATTACATGATGTTTTTCATCTAAAATAGTTCCACTGTGCTTTATTCTGCAAAGACTTTGAAGTTCCAGACAACAAGAAAGCATATGGTAAAACAATGAAAAACATGTAAATAAAACTCGAGAACCAGGAAAAAGAAGAACAGAAATATGGAAAGCAAATGGATCGAGGAAGTTGCTAGAGATGAGCTTTGTCTTAGTTTAGGTTCCCTCAGAAGCAGACACAGCCAAGAATTTGAATTGATTGGCAGGTGCAAGGGATACGGCAAGGGAAGGAGGAAGTGATACAGAAAGGGAAATCAGTCACCATAGGGTCTGCTATTCAGCAGGAACTGTAGTGGGCAACTGGTACTTACTCCCAAGTGGAAGCTTGAATCAGTGCAAAAAGCTCATGACCCAGAATTATCCTAGGTAAGGGGGCTGGGGTACTTATACACCCACACCTGTCAGGAGTTGGTTCAAAGCTGCTTGGAGAGCAGGGGAAGCACAAGGCTAATTCCCAGGTACAGATTTCCCCGCCATCCGAAAGTACAGTGTTTCTGTGGAACCTTTTGTAAACTGAAATGGCATGAAAGGATGAAGCAAGTGCCATTTCCTAAAAGTGAAAATCCTCAGATTTCTTTCGGTTAGCAGTTACACGTTACTAACCTAGGTCTTTCATAAAAGCAAAGTGGCATAAAGCAAACTCGAAGATAATGCGGGAAACCTGTACTTCTGGCCTGATTTTTTTTTTTTCATGGACAGCCCAAGGGCAGTCCTCTGACAAAGATGTAGGCACTGGCCATCTGAAGTCAGGCCAGTGTGCCCAGAAATGGTAAAGGGGATCCCAAAGGGTGTAGGTGGGGCATCAACAAGGACTATTCAAGTTTGAAATTTGGTTGCAAGCCCCACGGCCGAGTCAGGACCCATACTGGAATCCTTATTATCAGTAGGAAGCATCAACTTTATCCCAGGACCTAATCCTCAAAAGAGTTTCCCCTTGGGGTTTTGTATAGGAAGGATTGCATAGGATAGTGGGTGAGGTTCACAAACAACATTTTCCTGAAAATGCAATTGAGGATTTCATGCACCTGTTGTCTGAGATCTTTGATTTAAAAGTCAGAGCAGAGGGGCGCCTGGGTGGCTCAGTTGGTTAAGCGACTGCCTTCGGCTCAGGTCATGATCCTGGAGTCCCGGGATCGAGTTCCGCATCGGGCTCGAGTCCCGCATCGGGCTCCCTGCTCGGCAGGGAGTCTGCTTCTCCCTCTGACCCTCTTCCCTCTCGTGCTCTCTATCTCTCATTCTCTCTCTCGAATAAATAAATAAAATCTTAAAAAAAAATAAACGTTTAAAAAAAAAAAAGTCAGAGCAGAGGGGCGCCTGGGTGGCTCAGTTGTTTGAGTGTCTGCCTTCGGCTTGGGTCATGATCCTGGAGTCCTGGGATCGGGTCCCTCTGCAGGGGAGCCTGCTTCTGCCTCTGCCTGCCGCTCCCCCTGCTTTCTCTCTCTGTGTCAAATAAAGGAATAAAATCTTTTTTAAAAAAAAGTCAGAGCAGAACTAAATTCTACCCCAAAACTAATAATACACTATATGTGAACTAACTTGAATTTAAATAAAATTTTAAAGAATAAGAAGAGCAGAATGAAAAACAGTTTGGCAGTTTCTCAAAAGGCTAAACAGAGAACTAACGTATGACCCAGCAATTCCACTCCTAGAGCACATATTCAAAAGAATTGAAAGCAGATGCTCAGATATTGTGCACCCATGTTTGTTGCAGTGTTATTATAATAGCTAAAAAGTGGAAACAGCCCAAGCGTTCGTCAACAGATGGATGGATAAAGACAAAGTGGTAGGTACGTACAATGGAGTACTATTGAGCCACAAAAAGAACGGAATTTTGATGTATGCTACAACATGGATGGACCCTGAAAGCATTATACTTAATGAAATAAGCCAGACACAGAAGGACAAATATTATATAATTCCACTTATATGAGGTACGTAGAATAGACAAATTCTAGAGGAATGGAAGGTAGAACAGAAGTCACCAGAGGCTTGCTGGGGAAGGAGAAGGGTTTTATGGGTATGGCACTTTTGTTGGGGATAATAAAAAAAGGTTTGGGTGTGGATAGGGGTGATGGTTAAACAACAGAGTGAATGTATTTAATGGCACTGAATTATACACTTAGGAATGGTTACAGTGGTAAATATTATGTCTCTTTTGCCACAATTTAAGAGGAGCAGAATATGAAAACACAAGTCAGGGATGCTGATTCTGAAAGAGGCTGGTGATCAGATTGAAACAAGAATAAACCTGAAGTACTCAGAGAAGTAGATTGATAGTATATCCTGTAAATATTCTTCTATAAATATCTTTTCTCTCAAATAGGCTTTTGTTAGGAGTTTGTTTCTGTATCGGCCTGTGTATTTATAACTCAGCTTCTCTCCAAAAAGGACTTGAGGTCATTTGCATATGATATGGTCAAGGTAGCCTTGGGCTTTAGGTTACCCCCAAATCTCTATAGCTTAACACATCAGGGGCTTACTTCGTACTCACCCCAAGCTCACTGTGGTGTGTGTGGTGACTCCTCGGGGCGGTTGTCTCCTTTGTTGGCCCAGTGTTCAGGCTGCTTCATCAGCTCATGCTTCCAGGACTGCCCAGGCAGGGGAGGGAAGGGCTGAAGTGTGGAGTACCAGCAATCAGTGGCCATCACTTGGAAGTAACCCAGGTCACATCCACACACATTCCATTGGCCCAACCAAGTCACAAGGCCACACCCAACTTCAAGGACTTGGGGAACCATACTGCTCCCCCGAGTCCAGAAGTGCATAAGACTCGATATTGGTGAACAGCTCAGATGCCCTACTACACATCATATGTACGGTGCACTGGAAATGGATAGTAATGGATTTAAGACATTGGGGAGATAAGAAACCATGAATAGGATAGTTCAGCTAAAGCCACATGTTTTTTGCTTTTTTTTAAATTTTAATTATTTTTTTTAAGTAGGCTCCATGCCCTGTGATCAAGACCTGAGCTGAGATCAAGAGTCAGGCGCTTAACTGACTGGGCCAGCCAGGCGTCCCTAGCCACATATTGTTCATACACAGAGGTTTGTGTCAAAAGGACCTGCATAATTGCCAAAAGTGAGCCCCAGATTTGGCTCTGAGTTTCCAGTTGTCAAAATAAAGAGGCAAGGACAACCATTAAATGGCCCCTCTTATCCAGGCTGCCTGTTTGGAAAACACCCAGCTTCTTCAGACTGGAATAAAATTTTTTCTACAGATTGTTATGAATGAGAGTACTTAAGACGATGAGTAATCTCCTCCCCAGCATCTGCGCCATCAATATGAAAGAGAACTGTGTGCTCCTGCCTAGCATCTCATCCTTCAGCGCAAGGTGCAGTTCAACAAAAGGCCCTCTGGAAGTTGGGCAGACATACAGCTCCCAGTGCTGTGGTCCACTAAGAACGTTTAAAATTCTCTGCTGTCAGTTCCCACGCTTCAATGTCTACAAGAATTCAGCTAAGGGGAGTATGGTGCTTGTTAAAATGTAGGGATTTGGGCCCGCCTTTCAGAGATCCTGATGCAGTAAATCTGCATTTTGAGAAACTTCCCCAGATGGCTCTAATGTAGGCAGTATAGGGAGCGCACTGAGGCATGTCTGATGGGAGTGGGTATAGGGCTGAAGACCATGGAGATCCTTGCTATTCAAAGAGTGGCTGATGAAGCCGTGGTATCAGCATCACCTCGGACCTTGTTAGAAATGCAGAATGTCAGGCCAACCCCAGACCAACTGAGTTAGAATCTGTTCTTTAACAAAACACCCAGGTGAGTCATAGGCACATGAAAGGTGTTTTGTGATGTTGCTTACTGGGGCAAGGCCCCCTGTGCTCTAGAACATAGACAAACTGGTGGCCAGGCTGGAATGGAGAGGAGGGGAAATGTGCTCATCTCTTGTCTTGGTGAACCTCCTCTCCAGCTGGTCATTAAGTACACGAGGAACAAGTTGATTTAGCCAAGAGCAGCCCAGGCAGATGCAGGGATGCACTGGGATTGGGCTAAGAAGGGGACCGTGGCTTCTGCCAATCTGAGAGGCTCGGACAGAGAGGTGCCAAGCCCCTCCTCCGTGGCGGAACACTCAAGGTGGATTTCCAGATTTGCAGCAACAGTTGTGTTCATTTTAATTAAACAGAAGTAATTATGCTCCACCCCCTTTTTGGCCCTGGGTGTGGCTTGTGATTAGCTCTTATGCAGCAGTATTCTACAAGGCTCGAAGGCTCGTGGGGCTCAGGAGCTGGGCTGACAAGTACATGATTTGGCCTGGTCGGCGTGCAAATCTATGTAGTGCTGAACTGAATATTGCTTTTGGAATCTGTTTTTTCCTACATGGGAACAAAGTTGAGGAAAGAGCTTAAGAAATCGAATTATATCAGGTTCAAACAGAATATTGGGAGTCACCATTCTACAGTATAAAGCTATAAACTAACATCATGAACAGGCATTTAGAAAGAAAAATATCTCATGAGTACATTAATGATCATCACATGTTAGTGGTTCTCATACATGTGTCAGTATTTAAATCACACATTGACTAGGCACTTTATGTTTTACAAAGCATTTGTGCACAAATCTTATGAGGTAGGCAGAGAAGTTATTGATCCATTTTGCAGATAAGGAGACTGAGGACAGAAAGCAGAGTTACCTTACTCAGGACTTATTCTGCTATAAAGTGGCAAAGTCAAGATTAGAACCAAGTTTTGTTTTGTTTACTGTCTGATGATAAAAGAAATACATATTCATTTGAGAAGGCTGGAAATATATGGGAAAGTATAAGAAAGTAGAAAACACCAACAATTCCACCATCCGACAAGAATCACTGTTAACGTTTTGGTGTATAATATGATATTGTACTTCAAGTGCTATTTCATTGAATCTAAGATGCTTTGTTATTTTGTGTACCATTAAGAAAGAAAAGAATGCTACCAATTAAATTTTGACATGCTAACCATTGTGAGATCACCTCAATTTCCAAGATATTAAAATGTTGGGGAAAGGTACATCTTGAAGTCACAGAAATAGATCATATTTTGTATCTGATTGTTTTCCATATAACCACTATGACATGAGCATATGTTGTAATTAGGTAAAAATGAATCTCATAATTAGAATTTATTTGATTAATACTAAAGTTGATTACTTTTAAATACTTATTAAATACACTTATAGTTTGGGGCACCTGTGTGGCTTAGTCGGTTAAGAGTCTGCCTTCGGCTCAGGTCATGATCTCAGGGTCCTGGGATCGACAAACCCCGCATCAGGCTCCCTGCTCACTGGGGAGTCTGCTTCTCCCTCTCGCTCTGACCCTCCTCCCTCTTGTGCTCTCTCTTTCTCTCAAATAATAAAATCTTAAAAAAAACACCCCACACACTTACAGTTCATCTTCCCTGCATCAGCTAGCTGATCCTTCCCCCATTTTGCTATCGGGAGCAAGGGGGTGTTGTGTTAATCATAGTATATGTGTGCTTTAGATTCTAAGGATTTTGGCCCTTTATCATGGTTGGGCCATGCTTTCCATGCATTTTTGTTTTCCATTCAGCACTGATTAGATTTAGGAACATTTTTAATTTCTGTGCAGTTTTGTATTCCAGTCTTTTCCTTGCAATGTCTTTCCATTGTTTGTGCTTAAAAAGTAACTTTCCATCCAGATCTTATAAGAACGCTAGTTTCTGTTCAGTATTTTTCCAAGTGCTCCACACACCACCCCCCCCGCCCCGTCATAGCAGTTTTTAAAACCCTTCACCATATTGTCTCATGTGAACAATGACAGTGTGCTGTGAGGTGATATTTAAGGAGCGATGCTCCATGGTCATGGGGGGAAGAGACGGCACAGAGTGACTGGTCGGCATTTGCATTCCCCCAGGTCAGGTGAGAGGGCCATCTCTCTTGGAATCTATCTTCTAAAATTTCATGAGGAAGCTCACACTGTCCATCCTGTGAACCCTGGGCTTGTTCAATCATTTGTTTCCTTCTTGGAAAATTTCAGTATCTTGAAATTAGAGTTCCGTTGCAGGACGCCCCTCTACTCTCTGCTGTCCAGCACACCAGCTAGCCCACATACATACTCAACTTGTTTCTTTAAATTTTTCTCTTAGGAAACATGGTGCTTTCCCCTTCTTTTATCCTAAATGCCATCCTCTTCTCTCCCCCCATACCTTTCTCCACAAAGGAGAGAGAGATTTGGCATGAATGTAACCCAAATCATGCTTGCGCCCCTTGGGGTGCTAGGGGTGACGTTCCATTCAAGGAAGTAACGAAAAAGTCAATTTAATTTTTGCTTGCGTGTTTCTAAAGAATCTGAGAGTCTTCCGTTTATAACACAAAGGGATGTTCTTTCTCTTCTCCTCTCCTAGTCTCCTATATCTTAAAGGAGTTCTGGAGCCTCTTATCTCAGATCCTCTCAGCCCGTCTGCCCCTCTGCGTACTCCCCCCCCCCCAATCTCTGTCTGTTCTCTGTCATCACAAGTGACTTCACCTCTCTAACTTGTTTTAGCTTTTTCTCATGCAGCCTGTTACCTGCTCTCTCCCCAGTGAAAGACAGCCCTGGGGACTGGCCCAGCAAGCAGCAATGCTGTCCCATAGGATGGAGAGAAGAGCAGGGCAAGATTATGATCAGCACACATTAGTGGCTTTACACAGGGGACACTCCCAGCCTGTACAGGAGGACATTACCATGTTCAGACCCAGAAGCCCACCCCACTGAGGAAAGAGGGGCAATGCACCTCATTGGGAGGTGTCTCCAAAACTAAGCGGCTCTCCCTCTACCCTCCAGCCTTTTGCCTCCTTCAGTTCAGTTTGTCTGAATTGCTAGATATCATATCACTTTTCTGAAATGTTGCACCATTCGCATTCCCACTACATCTTCCTTTGGCCAGAGAGCCATCTTTAGAAGCCTAAGCACTCAGATTCTGTTGGTCCCATTCTCCGATCCACCCCTGGCATCTCTTCTCTCCGTCACCTCTCCTTACAGGGAAACACTATCAGGGTCATTGAACCTGGGGGTCAGGCCATGAATGACATGAGTGTAACTTGGGGTGGGGGACATTGGGGACAATGGGGCTTGTGTCCCACAGGCATTCAGATTGTAACTGTACAACAGCATCCGCCTGGCCAGGCAGGTCTGATGACGGCTTAACTCAAGAGTTTGAGCCTCCCAGGTAAAATTCAGACAAACTCTTTACCCTTCTTGATCAGTAGCAACATCTTGATTTTTACAGTTCATTTGCATACCTATTTGTGGAAGATACTTGATCAGCACCGGGGGTGAACTGCTTATTACCTGTTTCATTATGCACCCACTAATTTCTTAAAGGACCCCCATGGGGCACTTATATTTTCTTAACTCCTCTGATCCACATGTCTACACTTAGGTGTTATAATCTATCAGTACATACTCTTCAGCTTGTTTCTCTCCTTTTACATTATTTTTTATACACTTTCTTAGGAATTTCATGTGTTCCTATTAATGTAGCATAGTTTATTTAATTATCCTCAAACTGTTGGATTTGGAGTTACAGATTTTTTTTTTTACTCTTGTGTATAATAAAATTTATGAAGTGTATTGAGTGCTTACCATGGGTTAAACACAGCACACATCTTTATATATGTTTATTTCTTTTTTTTTTTTAATTTTTTATTGTTATGTTAATCACCATATATTACATCATTAGTTTTTGGTGCAGTGTTCCATGATTCATTGTTTGTTCATAACACCCAGTGCTCCATGCAGAACGTGCCCTCCTCAATACCCATCACCAGGCTAACCCATCCCCCTACCCCCCTCCCCTCTAGAACCCTCAGTTTGTTTTTCAGAGTCCATCATCTCTCATGGTTCGTCTCCCCTCTGACATACTCCCCTTTTCTTCCTCTCCTGTTATCTTCTTCTTTTTCTTTTTTCTTAAAATATGTTGCGTTATTTGTTTCAGAAGTACAGATCTGTGATTCAACAGTCTGCACAATTCACAGCGCTCACCGTAGCACATACCCTCCCCAATGTCTATCACCCAGCCACCCCATCCCTCCCACCCCCAACCACTCCAGTAACACTCAGTTTCTTTCCTGAGATTAAGAATTCCTCATATCAGTGAGGTCATGTGATACATGTCTTTCTCTGATTGACTTATTTCACTCAGCATAACACCCTCCAGTTCCATCCATGTCGTTGCAAATGGCAAGATCTCATTCCTTTTGATGGCTGCATAATATTCCATTGTGTATATATACCACATCTTCTTTATCCATTCATCTGTCGATGGGCATCTTGGCTCTTTCCACAGTTTGGCTATGGTGGACATTGCTGCTATAAACATTGGGGTACACGTACCCCTTCGGGTCCCTACATTTGTATCTTTGTGGTAAATACCCAGTAGTGCAATTGCTGGATCGAACGGTAGCTCTAATTTCAACTGTTTGAGGAACCTCCATACTGTTTTCCAGAGGGGTTGCACCAGCTTGCATTCCCACCAACAGTGTAGGAGGGTTCCCCTTTCTCCACATCCCCGCCAACATCTGTCGTTCCCTGACTTGTTAATTTTAGCCATTCTGACGGGTGTGAGGTGGTATCTCATTGAGGTTTTGATTTGGATTTCCCTGATGCCAAGCGATGTTGAGCACTTTTTCATGTGCCTGTTGGCCATTTGGATGTCTTCTTTGGAGAAATGTCTGTTCATGTCTTCTGCCCATTTCTTGATTGGATTATTTGTTCTTTGGGTGTTGAGTTTGATAAGTTCTTTATAGATTTTGGATACTAGCCCTTTATCTGATATGTCATTTGCAAATATTTTCTCCCATTCTGTCGGTTGTCTTTTGGTTTTGTGGACTGTTTCTTTTGCTGTGCAGAAGCTTTTTATCTTGATGAAATCCCAATAGTTCATTTTTGCCCTGGCTTCCCGTGCCTTTGGCGATGTTTCTAGGAAGAAGTTGCTGCGGCTAAGGTCGAAAAGGTTGCTACCTGTGTTCTCCTTTAGGATTTGGATGGACTCCTGTCTCACGTTTAGGTCTTTCAACCATTTGGAGTCTATTTTTGTGTGTGGTGTAAGGAAATGGTCCAGTTTCATTCTTCTGCATGTGGCTGTCCAATTTTCCCAACACCATTTGTTGAAGAGACTGTCTTTTTGCCATTGGACATTCTTTCCTGCTTTGTCAAAAATAAGTTGACCATAGAGTTGAGGGTCCATTTCTGGGCTCTCAATTCTGTTCCATTAATCTATGTGTCTGTTTTTGTGCCAGTACCATACTGTCTTGATGATGACAGCTTTGTAATAGAGCTGGAAGTCCGGAATTGTGATGCCGCCAGCTTTACTTTTCTTTTTCAGTATTCCTCTGGCTATTCTGGGTCTCTTCTGGTTCCATACAAATTTTAGGATTATTTGTTCCATTTCTTTGAAAAAAGTGGGTGGTATTTTGATGGGGATTGCATTGAATGTGTAGATTGCTCTAGGTAGCATTGACATCTTCACAATGTTGATTCTCCCAATCCATGAGCATGGAACGTTTTTCCATTTCTTTGTGTCTTCTTCAATTTCTTTCCTGAGTATTTTATAGTTTTCTGAGTACAGATCCTTTGCCTCTTTGGTTAGATTTATTCCTAGGTATCTAATGGTTTTGGGTGCAATTGTAAATGGGATCGACTCCTTGATTTGTCTCTCTTCCGTCTTGTTGTTGGTGTATAGGAATGCCACTGATTTCTGTGCATTGATTTTATATCCTGCTACTTTACTGAATTCCTGTATGAGTTCTAGCAGTTTTGGGGTGGAGTCTTTTGGGTTTTCCACATACAGTATCATATCATCTGCAAAGAGTGAGAGTTTGACTTCCTCTTTGCCGATTTGGATGCCTTTGATTTCTTTTTGTTGTCTGATTGCTGTGGCTAGGACTTCTAATACTATGTTGAATAGCAGTGGTGAGAGTGGACATCCCTGCCGCGTTCCTGACCTTAGGGGAAAAGCTCTCAGCCTTTCCCCATTGAGAATGATATTCGCTGTAGGTTTTTCATAGATGGCTTTTATGATATTGAGGTATGTACCCTCTATCCCTATACTCTGAAGAGTTTTGATCAAGAAAGGATGTTGTACTTTGTCAAATGCTTTTTCTGCATCTATTGAGAGGATCATATGATTCTTGTTCTTTCTTTTGTTAATGTATTGTATCACGTTGATTGATTTGCGGATGTTGAACCAGCCTTGCAGCCCAGGAATAAATCCCACTTGGTCGTGGTGAATAATCCTTTTAATGTACTGTTGGATCCTATTGGCTAGTATTTTGGTGAGAATTTTTGCATCCATGTTCATCAAGGATATTGGTCTGTAATTCTCTTTTTTGATGGGGTCTTTGTCTGGTTTTGGGATCAAGGTAATGCTGGCCTCATAAAATGAGTTTGGAAGTTTCCCTTCCACTTCTATTTTTTGGAACAGTTTCAGGAGAATAGGTATTAATTCTTCTTGAAATGTCTGAGAGAATTCCCCTGGGAAGCCATCTGGCCCTGGGCTTTTGTTTCTTGGGAGATTTTTGATGACTGTTTCAATTTCCTTAGTGGTTATAGGTCTGTTCAGGTTTTCTATTTCTTCCTGGTTCAATTTTGGTAGTTGATACATCTCTAGGAATGCACCCATTTCTTCCAGGTTATCTAATTTGCTGGCATAGAGTTGCTCATAATATGTTCTTATAATTGTTTGTATTTCTTTGGTGTTGCTTGTGATCTCTCCTCTTTCATTCATGATTTTGTTGATTTGGGTCATTTCTCTTTTCTTTTTGATCAGTCTGGCCAGGGGTTTATCAATCTTGTTAATTCTTTCAAAGAACCAGCTCCTAGTTTCGTTGATCTGTTCTACTGTTCTTTTGGTTTCTAGTTCATTGATTTCTGCTCTGATCTTTATGATTTCTCTTCTCCTGCTGGGTTTAGGCTTTCTTTGCTGTTCTTTCTCCAGCTCCTTTAGGTGTAGGGTTAGGTTGTGTATTTGAGACCTTTCTTGTTTCTTGAGAAAGGCTTGTATTGCTATATACTTTCCTCTCAGGACTGCCTTTGCTGTATCCCAAAGATTTTGAACAGTTGTGTTTTCATTTTCATTGGTTTCCATGAATTTTTTTAATTCTTCTTTAATTTCTTGGTTGACCCATTCATTCTTTAGTAGGATGCTCTTTAGCCTCCATGTATTTGAGTTCTTTCCGACTTTCCTCTTGTGGTTGAGTTCTAGTTTCAAAGCATTGTGGTCTGAAAATATGCAGGGAATGATCCCAATCTTTTGGTACCGATTGAGACCTGATTTGTGACCTAGGATGTGATCAATTCTGGAGAATGTTCCATGGGCACTAGAGAAGAATGTGTATTCCGTTGCTTTGGGATGGAATGTTCTGAATATGTCTGTGAAGTCCATTTGGTCCAGTGTGTCATTTAAAGTCTTTATTTCCTTGTTGATCTTTTGCTTAGATGATCTGTCCATTTCAGTGAGGGGGGTGTTAAAGTCCCCCACTATTATTGTATTGTTGTCAATGTGTTTCTTTGCTTTTGTTATTAATTGCCTTATATAATTGGCTGCTCCCATGTTCGGGGCATAGATATTTACAATTGTTAGATCTTCTTGTTGGATAGACCCTTTAAGTAGGATATAGTGTCCTTCCTCATCTCTTATTACAGTCTTTGTTTGAAAATCTAGTTTGTCTGATATAAGGATTGCCACCCCAGCTTTCTTTTGGTGTCCATTAGCATGGTAAATGGTTTTCCACCCCCTCACTTTCAATCTGGGGGTGTCTTTGGGTGTAAAATGAGTCTCTTGCAGACAGCATATTGATGGGTCTTGTTTTTTAATCCAATCTGATAGCCTGTGTCTTTTGATTGGGGCATTTAGCCCATTTACATTCAGGGTAACTATTGAAAGGTATGAATTTAGTGCCATTGTATTACCTGTAAGGTGACTGTTAACTGTCTGTTGTCTGTGTTCGTTTCTGCTCTTTGCTGCTTTTAGGTTCTCTCTTTGCTTAGAGGACCCCTCTCAATATTTCTTGGAGGGCTGGTTTCGTGTTTGCAAATTCCTTTAGTTTTTGTTTGTCCTGGAAGCTTTTTATCTCTCCTTCTATTTTCAATGATAGCCTAGCTGGATATAGTATTCTTGGCTGCATATTTTTCTCGTTTAGTGCTCTGAAGATATCTTGCCAGTCCTTTCTGGCCTGCCAGGTCTCTGTGGATAGGTCTGTTGCTAATCTAATGTTTCTACCATTGTAGGTTACATATCTCTTCTCCCGAGCTGCTTTCAGGATTTTCTCTTTGTCTCTGAGACTCGTAAGTTTTACTATTAGATGTCGGGGTGTTGACCTATTTTTATTGATTTTGAGGGGTTCTCTGTGCCTCCTGGATTTTGATGCCTGTTTCCTTCCTCACATTAGGGAAGTTCTCTGCTATAATTTGCTCCAATATACCTTCTGCCCCTCTCTCTCTCTCTTCTTCTTCTGGGATCCCAATTATTCTAATGTTGTTTCGTCTTATCATATCACTTATCTCTCGAATTCTGCCCTCGTGATCCTGTAGTTGTTTCTCTCTCTTTTTCTCAGCCTCTTTATTTTCCATCATTTGGTCTTCTATATCGCTGATTCTCTCTTCTGCCTCATTTATCCTAGCATTTAGTGCCCCCATTTTTGATTGCACCTCATCAATAGCCTTTTTGATTTCGATTTGGTTAGATTTTAGTTCTTTTATTTCTCCAGAAAGGGTTTCTCTAATAACTTCCACGCTTTTTTCAAGCCCAGCTAGTATCTTTAAAGTCATGATTCTGAACTCTAGGTCCGACATCGTACTAATGTCCGTATTGAGTAGGTCCCTGGCAGACGGTACTACCTCTTGTTCTTTTTGCTGAGGTGATTTCTTTCGTCTTGTCATTTTGTCCAGAGGAGAATAGATGAATGAGAGAACAAAAGGCTAACAGGTTTACAACGTCCCCAGCAAATATACTGTATACAAATCAGAAAAGACCTGAAACCAGGGGAAAAGAAAGGGAAAGAAAGAAAAAAGAAAGAGAAAAAGAAAAAAAAAAAAAGATAAAAACAAAAACAAAACAATTCAAAAAAGGCAGAATATGATCAAATATGATCAGGCTAGTGCATATATCAGTGCCACACACTAGATTTTGGGCGTATTTTGGTCTGTTAGAAAAAAGTGCCTCCTAAAATTTTAAAGGAAGAAAGACATATATGTACAAAATAAGGGTTGATACAATGAAGGGATGGAAGATGACTGTAAAGATGAAAATTATAAAAGATTTTATAAAAGGACTTGGTAAGATAAGTTGTTTGAAAAAAGAAAGAAGATTTAAGGAAAAAAAAAAAAAAAGGAAAAAGGGAGAGAATGTGATCAGGCAGGAGACTAGAACAAAGCCATACACTAGTGGTTTAGGGTATATTTTGATCTGTTAGAAGAAACTGTACCTCAAAATTTTAAAGAGAGAACAACTTATATATATATGCCAAAAACAAGGATAACTACTATGAAGGGATAAAATATGACTCTAAAAATGAAAAAAAAAATAAAAAATGTTTTTTTTTAAAAAAAAAGGGATTTATAAGATGTTGGTTGAAAAAGGGAAAAAGAAAAATAAAAAAAAGTCAACAAAAATTAACTTTGATGAAATAATGAATCATGGTAAAAAAAAAAAAAAAAAAAGAAGCCATGAATCTATGTGCAGTATTCCCCTAGCGCTGGAGTTCTCCTATTCTCCTTGATCGATCAACTTGGTCTTGGCTTGCTGGCTGTTTGTGCTGATCTTCTGGGGGAGGGGCCTGTTGCTGTGGTTTCCAAATGTCTTTGCCGGGGGCGGAATTGCCCCGCCCTTGTCGGTCCGGGCTAAGGAAGCTGCTCCAGTTTGCTCTCAGGAGCTTTTGTTCCCTGCAAGCTCTCGGTACAGCTTTGGAGGACCAGGGCGAAAATGGCGGCCTCCCAGTCTCCGCCCGGAGGAGCCGAGAACTCGGGGCCCCACTCCTCAGTGCGTCCCCAGAGAAAAGCAGTCACTCCCATGTCCCCGGTCTCCGGCCACACTCCGTGCTCACCCAGCCTGTGATCGAGCGTTGCTATCTCTGGCACCCGACCCCGCGCGGAGTCTCCAAACCCAGCAGATCCCTGCAGTGCGTTCCCGCACCGCTCCTCCCCGGGAAGGAAGGGGAGTCTCCCCGGACCTGCCGCTTGTTGGGTCCCTGCTGGGGGAGCCGTGCCCCGACTGGGCCGCAGATCACAGTTTATGGCAACCCCGAGCTGAGAGCCCGCGACTGGGCTCGGTCTCTGCAGCCGGCTTCCCCGCTCTGATACCTGGGAGCTCTGGCGCACTCAGGCACCCCCGGTCTCTCTGTGACCCCAAGGGTCCTGAGACCACACTGTCCCGGGAGGATTCCACCCCCCGCTTAGCCACTGCAGCGACGTCCCTCTGCCGAGCCAACTTTTAAAAGGTCCGATTTTGTGCTCCGCGGCTCTAGCACTTGCCAGAAGCGGCCGGCGGAGGCCCCTCCCCCGCCGTCTATCCTCCCGAATATCGCCTCGGATTCACTTCTCCGCACGCCCTACCTTCCAGTAAGTGGTCGCTTCTCTGTTCAGAGAGTTGTTGCTACTCTCCTGTTCGATCTCCTGTTGAGTTCGTAGGTGTTCAGAATGGTTTGATCCCTATTCAGCTGAATTCCTGAGACCAGACAAAATCTAGGTCTCCTACTCCTCCGCCATCTTGCTCCGCCCCCTATATATGTTTATTTCTTATAAGAGCCCCATGAGGGTGATTACTATTAATATTCCCATGTCCTAGACTAGGATCCTGGGGCCCAGAGAGCTTTCATGCAGTGTCTTAAGTTACCCAGCTGGAAGAAACCTGGAGGCTCCCTTCAAAGCTTATGCTTTGAACCACTACTGCTTTGCCATTTCTTCCTTTGGGGTCCTTGTTGTGAGAAGAATGGCCAGCTGGAGAGCCTGTGACCTCTTTTTTCAGTTGCAGTGGTTCTTAGGTGACTTGGGATCCTATAAGAAGACAGAAACGGTCTGGCTAGCAGAATCTCAGAGGATGTTTGTGATATTGTAGTACCTGTGGTTGCATGGGTAAAAGGTTTGGGTAATGTTCTGCCTGCCTCCCAGGAGTCCATGCAAATGGAGACTTATACCTCCTGTTGCAGTATCTCACAGTTCTTGCAAACTTGCAACCTTCCTCCCATCACCTTGACAACTGATGTGCCTAGAATGTGCTGGCGCCCAGGACTTTCATCTCTAATACCGACATATTTGATCCAGAAGTCACTTCCTGACCCCCTGTGAGCTCTTGGCCTATTCACACCAAGATTCTGTGTGTCTTGGGTCTTCCCTTGTGTTAAACATCTGAGGAAGATCACAAGGCATTAACCTTACAGATGAGCCAAAGCAGTGGTTTTCAAACTGTGCTCCAAGTAGCCCATAGGGTTCTTGGTGGTATCTTAAAGAGCTATCCTGAGGTCCTGAGTTTTTATCTCTGTTATATGTATTTATCTATATATTGCCCAAAATATTTATCTTGTTCTGCTGTCTTTTTATTGACTATTACATTTTTTTGGCATGTACAAGAGATTTTTATATAGCCAAATACATTCATTTTTACTGGCAATTTTTTCTATGGTTTTTCATCAAGCCAGGTCCTCTCTGTGGTTGAGATAAATATTCTCATCCATTCTTTGTTTAGCTCTAACTCATCTCAAATGTTATTCAAAAAGATTGCTTTTTAAATGGTTTGTGTGGTTGGCTATATAATTATGATTTGATTTATTTCTAAAATTATCACATAATTTGAGAATGTGCATTTTCCAGAATTCTCTTTTCTGTTTTGAGTGTTTCTTTGTATCCTGGTATCTGTATATGTTTCAGCTGGCTTTTCTCTTGCTACAGAATTTTGGAGCAGGAGGGAATATCACCCCCAAACACCCTCTAAACCTAGTAAACTCACCCAAAATAACATTTTGGTTGTGTGTGTCAGGGCATATAAATTCAGAATTATTGATGTCGTCACTTGCATAACTTATGTTATTAATAATACATAACTTTGTTTACCTCTTAATGCCTTATATACTAACATCTATTTTTAAGCATAGATATGATTAAGCTCCTGCATTATGATAGTAGATATTTGCTGACTTTTAGACCTTTTCTTTAGTTGTAAGTTTTAATATATTTTTAAGCAAACCACTTAATACATTTTGTATTTTTCTTTTTAAACCAGTTTTAGACTTTTCTCTTTGTAGGGGAATTTGGCAATTTAGTATTTTATCTCATATGCAATATTCTTTTTTGTTCTGTATTTCTCTTGTTTTTCTGTTCCCTTTCTAATGCCATACCTTCTATTACAGTGGATTGGGTATTCTTTTTGTCACTTTAAGTGTGATCAGAATGAAAGCTTATCTAAACTTCCTGGGGATAAAAACTACATCTGCCATTATTTTTCATGTTTATAAATAAAATTAAGACCCTTTCCTCTGGATGATAGTGAGTCTTACGTGCTTGGAGTTCAGCTCCATTCCCTCCAACCGCCTTGTCTCCCAGGTCCCTTGTTGTTATATCTTGTTCTCTGGAAACACTTTTTCACATTACATATTTTTCGCCTTGGAACCTGCCTTGTGTCATCACATCTGATTGCTGAGAGCACACCAAAGCCATAATCTTTTTCTCCTTAGCAATCTTTAGTGCGTCTCTTTTCCCGATAATCTTCCTCTTCATTTCCAGTCCATTTCTTCTTCTCCTGCCTCTGGACCTTTAGGCTTTGGATGATTATTCACTCAACACCAACTGCATTTTCTTAAGCCCTGCTTCTGCTTCCAAAGAGAAGGTAAAGGCAAGATTTTTAATTGTTTGAGAAACTCTGTTGTTCTGTTTCCCATGGTGCCTCTACCCATTCATGTTCCCACCGACAGTGGACGAGGGTTCCCTTTTCTCCATACCCTCAAGGACACCTGTTTTTTCTTGTCTTTTTGAGAATAGCCCTTCTGACAAGTGTGAGGTGATTATCTTGTGGGTTTTTTTTTTTTAAGATTTTATTTATTTATTTGAGAGACAGCATGAGCAGAGTGAGGGAGAAGCAGACTCCTCACTGAGAAGGGAGCCCAACGTGGGGCTCGACCCCAGGACCCCGAGATCACAACCGAGCCTAAGGCAGACGCTTAACCAACTGAGCCACCCAGGCACCCCTCTTGTTGTGGTTTTGATTTGCATTTTCCTGATGGTGAGTGATGTCAAGCACCTGTTCATGTGCCTATTGGTGTGCATCTGTACGTCGTTTTTGGGGAAATGTCTACTCAGATCCTCTGCCCATTTTTTAAAAAAGATGTATTTATTTTAGAAAGAGACAGAGCGCACGCACGCACTCACAAATAGGGGAGGGGCAGAGGACAGGGAGAGAAGCAGACTCCCTGCTGATTGCAGAGCCTGACCTGGGTGGGGCTAGATCTCAGGACCCTGAGATCATGACCTGAGCCGAAACCAAGAGTCAGATGCTTAACCAACTGCACCACCTAGGCGCCCCTTCTGCCCATTTTTAATCAGCTTATTTGTTCGTTTGTTTGCTCTTGAGTTATATGAGTTCTTTATATATTTTGGATATTAACCCCTTATCGGATATGTGACTTGCAACTATCTTCTCCCATCCAGTAGGCTGCCTTTTCTCATTGCCTCCGTGTGCCCATGCTTTTTAGTTTGATGCAGTCCCACTTGTTTATTTTTGCTTTTCTGGCTTTTGCTTTGAATGGTTTATAACTATTCTCTCTTTTCTCCCAAAGTAGATTTTCTTCATCCAAGTTTGCTCGGCTGTGGGGTTCTTCTTTTCTTAGTTTCCCTGGATAGGTCCTGTAAGCCACTCTCAGTCCCAGAGGAATCTAGAAATCTTTCTTTGGGACTTAAAATTTTTAAGCTGAATTTATGCTACATTTAGCATTGTCCTCACTAAGGCCTGTTTTACTCATTCTGGCTGTTGATATTTTCTGCTCCAGATGTCATATTCCTGGTATTTGGTATGGAGGCATGCTATACTATTTCTTGGCCTGCTATATTTTTAGACTTAGTTTTTTTTATTTAACAGCCTGTGACCTAATACCAACACCTGTGAAAAGAAAAGTGTACAAAGCCCGGTTTGACCACCCAGGGATATACTTGTGTTTCATGTCACGGAATTGATAACTGAAAGCAACCGCATCACTACTTATTCAATTAATTAAGACAAATTTCTGGGAGAAGATGGAGTCTAATGGCTATTTGGGAAGAGATGATGACCTGCTCATTCTCTCAACTTCTCTTTTGAGTTAGGGAAAGTAAGGCTCAGAGACAGAGAAATTTTCCTGACTCCACACAGCTGGTAAGTAAGGGAGTCCATCAGTTAAGAATTTTGCTTAGCTTCAAGTAGCAAGACCCAAAACAGTGGTAAAGCACACAAGGTTTTACTCTGTGCTAGGGAAGACACTGCACTGCATGTAGGCAATTCAGGCCTGGTATGGTGACTGTATGATATCAACAAGGAGTCAGGCCTCTTCAGCTCTGCTATACTTAGGATGTTTCTCTGGTTCTCAGGGCTCATTGTGGCTGCTGGAGCTCTGGCCATCGCATCCACACCACAGGTAGTAGGAGGAAGGAAAGGGAGAGGAAGGGTGTGTCCTTTTTCTTTCAAAGAGATGTCTTAGGCCACTTTCCCTCATAAGCAGACTAAGGATTTGGGCTAAGGATTTAGGTGGAAGTGATTTATCAAGGTAGTGCTCTCAGAAGAGGGTAGTGGGAGAATAAAGGAAGTGAGGAGGTGGAAAGAGAAGCCAAGTAGGAGGTTATTTTATGGAGCTCTGGAGCATAAATTACACCTTGGAATTTGTACCACCTTCTGGCAAAGGAACTGGGCTTTTATAGGCCCACACCAGTCACTGGTTTTGGCTGGGGGGTGGGAAGGGTCTAAAACTGCCTGACCCTTGGCAGTTTTACAGTCACAGGTGTAAGCTGTGAGCAGTAAACCCTGCAGCAGCCAGGGGATGGGCACACACAACTGGTCAGGGGTCTTAGGGGCAGCTGGGCGGGGTACAAACAGCAGTGTCCACTAGAGGGGGCTTCCGAGAAACTCCAGATAATCCTGCCCCTGACATTCATTGTCCACAGCTTTGTCACATGGTCATACCCAGCTGCAATAGTGGCTGGGAAGTGGGCTCCTTATTCCAGTTAGTAACATGTCAGAGAATAATTACTAAGGAATAATGAGAGAAAGAATGTCGGAGGCATCTAACGGTGCTTGCCACAGGAGCATGATCCTTGAAGGAGTCACCAAGAGCCTTGACTGTCCGGCCATAGGGCAGGAACTCTGCACGGTGGGGCTGGCATGCTGTTAGAGACCGGGGAAGAATCGCATAATAAAAAGAGACATTCATCTAGCAGAAGTGTCCAGATTTCTTGGAAGAAGAGAGAAGAGGCAGGAAGAGAGTGAGGTGGCCCCAGGCTGGCCCCCACAGGGTCTAAAGGCCAGGACAGGGAGGAAACAGGAGGCCGACAAAGGGCAGGTGGGAGGTCCCATGGAGACAGCCTGACACGGATCTCAGAACCAAGTGCCTCTTTGCCTCAAACAGGAAATGGAGTAGAGTGTGGTGAAGGCAGGATGCAGGCGGGGGGCAGAACCCGCTGCAGATTTGGCCCTGCAGGGTTGTGGGGGGGTCCTTTGGGGCTGGCAGATGCCACGGCTCCAGCCAGAGCCTGGCTGGCCAGCCTGCCTTCCCCTCCTTCCTTCCCTTTTTAACTGAGGTTGTTAATAATGTTAGTCTCCAAAGGAAAACCAATAATGCAGAGGAAAAGGAATATTTAATTTTTTATTTCTTGTTAAACTAAGGTCGTTGATAAAATTAGTTCTCTGACAAAAACGTATTTCATGAAAATGAAAAGATAATTCATTGATAATTTGTTAACTGAAATGTCCACCTCAGACAAGCTGGATCTGGGCTTAGACGATGTCACCAGGTATTTTGTCCATCTGTCTCTGTCTTGGCTTCTCATTTTTCTTATGAGGGTCAGTCTCGGGACCTGCTTCAGAGAGTGAAGTTGGCCCCAGCAGCATCAGATTGGCATGGTCCTTAGCATCCTGGACCTCAGAAGAAGAAAAACCCTGTCTTTCCAGAGCCCTGAACGGAGGTCAGGTTTACAAGACAAACTCTTAACCAGAGCGGAGGTCAGGGTCACATACCCACCTCTGGTGTAGGTGGGAGAGCGGGGGTGGGGGTGGGGTTGCATGCAACCGAAAGTAAAAAAGGGAACAATTCCCCAAATTCCCAAGATTCTTGGTAGTCAAGGGAGGGCAGGAGGAAGGATGGTCCCCGGATACGTACCAGTGTGGGTCAGAAACGGGATTCCAGAGAAGGGGACAGTTGAAAGGACCCTGAGTTGAGCTTTGAAATTGTAGACCTCAGGGAGCCTTTGGGATCAGCTAGGGTAGGGGGAGGTGGGGAGGGGTCTGGAGCTCGGGAGAGAGGTTAGGACCAGAGATTCCGACATCAAAAGTAAAATTTCTTGGGGCGCCTGGGTGGCTCAGTCGTTAAGCGTCAGCCTTCGGCTCAGGTCATGATCCCAGGGTCCTGGGATCGAGCCCCGCATCGGGCTCCCTGCTCCGCGGGAAGCCTGCTTCTCCCTCTCCCGCTCCCCCTGCTTCTGTTCCCTCTCTGGCTGTGTCTCTCTCTCTCTCTCAGATAAATAAATAAAATCTTTTTAAAAAAAAAAGGTAAAATTTCCTGGGTCAGGAGTCACGTTGTCAGACTCGCTTTTGATGTTTGCCGCCATCATCCTTTTAACAACAACAACTGTAAGAGGCTCTTCTGTGTCTCTGTCTTCTTTGCATTCGTGATCCTGGGGCCCCAGGGCTCCCTGGCCTGGCCCCCTGCTCTTCCCCCTGCCTAAGAGGGCCTGTTCTGCATTCCCCTGGGGCTAAGAGGAAACTCCTATCAGTTCTGCTTCCACCCAGAAAACCTAAGCTACCCGTGCCCAGTTCCTTAAAAACTCCCTGAGCAGCATTTCTCCAGCTGGTCACTATGACATCTGGGGCCAGATGATCTTCTGTTGTGGGACTGTCCTGTGCATTCAAAGATACCTAGCAGCATCCCTGACCCCTGCTGGTAGCGCCCCCAGTTGTGACCACCCACACTGACTCCAGCCAAATACCCCCTGGGGTCAAAACCCAACAATTGCCTTAAAAAGAACAAGAGGACAGATTGTGGCTTTTCTCTCCAAGAGCCTTGCCGGGTGGGGGTCTGCTGTGAGGGGTGCTGGGACCCTGGAGAGGAGCAAGCGGGACCTGGGTTCCAGAAAGCAAAAGTACGTGAGGATTTCCATTAATAGAGGAGTTCCAGACCAAAGACAAAATTTTGAAGTACAGGGTGTTTTTTTGAGTATTTGCCCCACTCCCAGCCTCACCCACACACCCACACCCCACCTTCAGCAGCATTATTAACTACAAGGTCGCTTTTTTTTTCTTTTTTACAAATATTTTTTCCACTTTAAAAAAATTCATTAAGTAACACATGCATATTTATATCAATTTTCAAATTATTCCAAGTATTTATTTATTTTTAAAGATTTTATTTATTTGATAGAGAGCACAAGCAGGGGGAGTGGCAGGCAGAGGGAGAGGGAGAAGCAGGCTCCCTGCTGAGTAGGGAGCCCAACGCAGGGCTCGATCCCAGGACGCTGGGATTATGACCTGAGCGGAAGGCAGATGCTTAACCAACTGAGCCACCCAGGTGCTCCATTCCAAGTATTTAAAGTGAAAAATCAAAGTTTCCTTTGATTTTACTTCCCTGTCTTACTCTCGAGAGGTAACCACTGCTTTTTTATACTTACTGGTGGTTTTTTTTTGCTAACAAAGTTGTTGAGCTGAAATTCACATACCATAAAACTCACCTATGTAAGTGTAAAATTCGGGGCTCCTGGGTGGCTCAGTCAGTTAAGCGTCTGCCTTTGGCTCAGGTCCTGATCCCAGAGTCCTGGGATTGAGCCTCGTGTCGGGCTCCCGGCTCAGTGGAGAGCCTGCTTCTCTCTCCCTCTGCTCCTCTCCCTGCTCATGCTCTCTCTCTGTCAAATAAATAAATAAATTCTTTAAAAAAAAATAAAGGGTATGATTCAAAGATTTTTAGTATTTCACAACTATCATCACAATTAATTTTAGGACATTTCATCATCCCAAAATGAAACCCCATACCCATCACCCCCACCCTTCCCTCCAGCCCCTGGCAACCACTAATCCACCTCTGTCTCTATAGATTTGCCTATTCTGAACATTTCTTATAAATGGAATGATAAAATGTGGCCTCTTATGCATGGCTTTTTTAATTTAGTATACTGTTTTTAAGTCATCCACATAATATGTATCAATACTTAATCTTATTGCCATGTAATCTATACAGATGTACCACGTTTTACCTATGAGTTAATCAGTTGGGTATTTTCATGTTTTAGCTGTTGTGTATAATGCTGTGCAATGATAAGTGTACAGGTTTTTGGACATTATGTTTTCATTTATCTTGGGTATATACCTAGGTTTCGAATTGCTGGATGATATAGGAACTCTATTCTTAATATGTGGATGAACTGTCAGACTGTTTTCCAAAGAGGCCATACCATTTTATATCCCCACCAACACTGAGAATTTCAATTTCTCTGCATCCCCACCAATGCTTTTATTATTTGTTTCTTTGATTATATCCATTCTAAGTGGATGTGAAGTTGTATCTTGTGGTTTTGATTTGCATTTCTCCATTGACAAATGATGTTGAACACTTTTCATGTGTTTGTTGGCCATTTATATACTTTCTTGAAAGAAATGTCATTCAAATCCTGTGCCCGTTTTTAATTGGGTTGTCTTTTTTTCCTTAAGATTTTATTTTTAAGTAATCTCTACATCCAATATGGGGTGTGAACTCACAACCGGAAGATCAAGAGTCACATGCTCCACCAACTGAGCCAGCCAGGCTTCCCTGGGCTGTCTTTTTTATTAGTGAGTTATAAGTGTTCTTTATAGAACATTCCTGGATTCAAGTCCTTGATCAGATATATGATTTGTGAATATTGTCCTCCTCTCTGTGGATTGTCTTTTTACTTTCTTCATGGTGTCTTGAGAAACATGAAAGTTTTTAAATTTTCATGAAGACCAATTTATTTGTTTTTCCTTTTGTTGCTGATGTTTCCCGTGTCCTATCTAAGAAACCACTGCCTCATCCAGTGTCAGAAAGATTCATACCCATGTTTTCTTCAAAGAGTTTTGTAGTTTTGTTCTTACATTTAAGTGGTTAATTCATTTTAAGTTAATTTTTATATATAGTGTGAGGTATGGGTCCGACTTAATTCTTTTGCACACGGATATCCATTTCCAGCACCATTAGTTTTTGGAAAAGACTATTCTTTTCCCCCACTGAATTGTTTTGGCAGCCTTGTCAAAAATCAGTTGACCATAAGTGGGAGGGTTGATTTCTGAATTTTCAGTTCTGCATATCTGTCCTTATGTCAAGGCCACACTGTCTGGATTACTATAGGTTTGTAGTAAATTTTGAAATCAGGAAATGTGAGTCTTTCAACGTTGTTCTTTTTCAAGATTGTTTTGGCTATTATGAGTCCCTTGAATGTCCAGGTAAATTTTAAGCTCTGTTTATCAGTTTCTGCAAAGCAGCCTTGCATTGAATCTGTATATCAATTGGGGAAATATTAGCATCTTAAAAATATCAAGCATTCTAATCCAGGAACACGGGATCATTTAATTTTCTTTCAACAGTGTTTTATAATTTTCAAGGTATAAGTTTTTCACTTCTTTTGTTAAGCTAAGTATTTAGCACTATTGACAATGAGACTTTATTTTGGGTTGTTCATTGCAAGTGTATAAAATACACTTGAGGGGCACTTGGGTGGCTTAGTTGGTTAAGTGTCTGCCTTCAGCTCAGGTCATGATCCCAGGGTCCTGGGATCGAGTCCCTCGTCGGGCTCTCTGCTCAGTGGGGAGCCTGCTTCTCCCTCTGCTGTGTTCTCTCCCTCTCTGACAAATAAATAAAGAAAATCTTTAAAAATAAAATAAAGTACACTTGATTTTATGGATTGATCCCATATCCTGTGACCTTGCTATACTCACGTAGCACTTCTAAGAGTTTTCTAGAAGATTCCTTAGGACTTCCTGTATACAAGATCCTGTCATTTATGAATAGAGAGAGTTTTAGTTCTCCCTTTCCAGTCTGGATGCCTTTTTTTTGTTTCCTGCCTGCCTGAAATCTCCAGCCCAATGTTGCATAGAAGCAGTGAGAGTAGACATCCTTGCCTTGGCCTTGAACTTAGGGGGAATGTTTCAGTCTTTCATTATTCCATATGTTAGTTCTGGTGTATTTGTTGGTAGGATGACCTTTATCAGTTTGAGGAAGTTCCCTTCTCTTCCTAATTTGCTGAATGTTTTTATCACAAATGGGCATTAGATTTTTGTCACATACTTTTTCTGCACCTGAGTTGATCATGTGGTTTTATCTTTCCTGCTATTGATATTATCATATGGAATTAATGCATTCTTTGATATTAAACCAAACTTGGATTCCGGGGAAAAATCCCATCTGCTCCTTTTCATACGTTGCTGCATTTGTCTTGCTAGTATTTTGTTGAAGGTTTTTGCATCTATATGCAAAAGACCTTTTTTTTCCCTTCATTGTGGTATCTTCACCTTATTTTCATATCAGGATAATGTTGGCCTTATAGGATGTGTTGAGAAGTGTTCAGCCATGGTTCTTATAGATCTTTCTGCAGTTTCCCCAGATATACACCTATGGTGTGGATGTTCAGTCTTTTAACTCTTCTTCTTATTGCAGGACATGTCATTTATTTCTAAGTATTTGCTAGTACAACAGCTCCATAAAGCATATTTTTAATTCTAACTATGTATAGGGACTGCCAAATTTTGGATAGTCTTTAAATATTCTCTCAACCAATTTGCAAGAATCTTATGATTTCCACAGCTAGCTCGTACTGTAATCTTCCTCGGTACCATACTGAACACTCTAGATACATAATCTTCCATCCTGTGAGGTTGCACCATTCTTTTCCTCATTCTTTGGATGAGAAAACTGAAGCCCAGAGAGTTAAATAGTTTGCCTAAAGCCACACAACTAGGAAGTGGTAGAACTTTGATTCCAAATTTTGTTCAGCCACGATTTAAATTTTAGAGAAGTTAGTTTGGCTGAGATAGAAGTCTAGTGAAACTGAAATAAAACCCATGGCCCTGGTTCTGTATTTATTTTTGTCATTAATGGATTTGTATTTGATGTTACCAACGGATATTTTCTGCAAGCTATTGTCTTGAAGAAGCTGGGTTGCCAGGAAATATCATAAGGCAGACATCAGGTTGTCCCACTCTAGGTTTGAACAGTGTCTTTTCTCCCTTCTGATCCCCTTAGAACCACACCCAGCACCCATTCCATATCAAACATAAAATTCAGTTTAGTCCATTCGAAATGTATTGAGTCCCTACAGTGCTCATCCTGACTATGGGGGTTCTTAACCTCGGGCCATGGATAGAATTCAGAGGGTCTATAAACTTGGATGGGAAAAATAATTCCGTCTTTATGTTTACTAACCTTTAACTTGGCAACCTCTAGCATTTCCTTCAGTAAGGAATGCAGGCAACCACCTAGAGCTCACATGAGCAGCCCCTGTAGACTGGTCTCCAGGAGAAATCAGATGTATCACTCTCACTGTGCAGTGCAGCAGATGCCCCCAACGCCCCGTCACTGCAACTTCAAAATCATGGTAGTTGTTGGACCCATTCTTGTTTGAAGATTTAATAAAGAAGTACATGTATTATATCACATGGGTGTTTCACGGTTTAATCACTGTGTTTTAATATGGTTGCTTTTGTAATCCTATGCATTGTATTTCATTCATTTAAAAAGTCATTCTGAGGGGCACCTGGGTGGCTCAGATGGTTAAGCATCTGCCTTCGGCTCAGGTCATGATCCCAGGGTCCTGGAATCGAGCCCCACATCTAGCTTCTGGCTCGGCGGGGAGCCTGCTTCTCTCTCACCCTCTGCCTCTCCCCTGCTCATGTTCTCTCTCTCTCTCAAATAAAATTAAAAATCAGTCAATCAATCAGTCATCCTGGGAAGAGATCCATTGGTTTCCTGAGGCTGCCAAAGGCTCCATGTAACAGAAAACAGGAATTGAGAACCAGACTGAGGTTAAGCTGATTCTGAATGAAGAGAAATGGGGAACCTTTAATCTCGGTCATCCCTGCTCCTTGTGTGGTGTAGTTGTTTGAACATGGACTTGGACGCTTGTGTTGCTCAATCACTGTGCATAGTCTCAGCTTTTCCCCATGATTCAGAAAACCTTTCAGGATGTAGTGATGTCTTGAGAGGTCATGGTTGGGAGCACCAATGACCATTACCCCCAGGGCAGCATTTAGAAATGTCCTATTTATTAGAGTGCTCTTTTTATAGGGTGGTGGGCTTGGTTCAGAGATGCCACCCTGTGTCTTTATCTCTGTGTTCTCAACTGCTTGGGATGTTCCTCTGACTCTTAGCTCACACTTCCCCTACGGTTGCAGGGGCACACGTATACTGGTCTTGGAATATAGAATGCTTCTTTATGGTTATTTAACCCTACTTCTTACTTAGTATTTAAGTTAGAAGTTGCAATTTTGGCCAAAGGCAACACGATCTATTTGACCTGCAGATGGTAATATGCTGGTTAATGTTAACAATTGGCTTAAAACAAATAAAACCCTGATTTGTAGCATTTGCCTATTTCTGTGGTGCAGATATTCCCCCAAATGGCTGGTTTCAAGCTATGAATGTGAAGTCAGTGAAGGCCCGAGTAAAGATGCGCTAATTGACTCTTGTGAGCCTATACCAGCCAGCTCCAAGATACAGTGTTTGAGAAAATGTGAATTTGTTGTCAACTTTTAAAATCAGATTTCTAGTAAAAAAAAAAAATCTTGATTTCTGAATTCTCATGGGAAGCTGGCTATGCAGGCCACCACTCCTGTATATCAACTACTCACTGGAGATGCTCCTCTCGGTGACACCAAAGTCCCCTGGTCCCACTCCACTTAGGCTGGGTGTCACCTGCCATTCATCACTGTGTTTGACTTCTTTCCTTTCCCTTCATGTAAGTGCTGACATTCATCTTGTCTTTTTTTAAGATTTAAGAACCAAGTAATCTTGTCACCTAGCTTTTTATCAGAAAGGATTTGTGAAGTTGAGTCCTCCATTATATATATATATATATACACACACACATATATATATGCATATATATATATATACACATATATAAACTGCTTCTAGTTTGATCAAAGGGCAGTCCCATCTCTTCTGATGGGGTGCGTGAAGATTTTATTCCATTCTTGTTGATTTCCCTCTGGTCATCTCAAATCAGGAGGCAAAAGATCTTTTCTCCTTAGCATATTTGATAAATGAGAATTGAGCCAGAAAAGCCTGAACTTTGTGGCAGGCTAAAAAGGTTTTCCTATGGGAAATTAAGATCCATTAACTGGAAATGGTGAAAAGTGACAAGTTCAAAGGAAACTCAGTTGAGTAATTAAAAATGTATCAAGCCCCATACAGTAGGCAATTGTAACAACATAGTAAAAGAAAAATAGCATCTCTGAAGTCTTGTTGGATGCCATCCATGTTGATTTTGGATAATGCCCCAGCGTCTGGGGGGAAAACTGCTCTTAAACCTGGAATGTAGAACATCTGCAGATGTCATCCCTGCCAGAGTGATTGTACCATAAATACCTCATTATTTGTGGTACTAAGGGACCCATAAAGGGTATTGGACATTTTAATACCCTGTTCTTGGGTGGGGTGGGGTGCTTCTGCAGGTGATTTAGGAATATGAAGTTTAGAAAAGGAGTTCAGAGAGAGTCTTGGAATTTCCAGTGCCGGAGGATATGGAAAGTCGATCAGAAAGGCAGTCAAGAATTGCATTTATGTATGGACTTACTTAAACATTGGCAAGTGTGTTATTTACAAATAAAATCAATTTCATTTTGGAAAAGGGAGCCCCAGTCTTAAAGATACGGAAATGTTTTTAACATCTCCTCTCTGTAAAAACCCTCTCAGTTTTTATAAGCTGGTGTGTATTTGGGCGGGAGATAGGAACCCAGTGCTACACCATATCCATCCATTCAAGTTCTTCTTTCCAACAATTTGTATTAAATGAAGAGAGGAGAGGGTCTTTAACTGATTAATGGAACTTATTAAACACAGATGCAGTTAAAGCCACAGTGAAGTGCCTCTGGGCATTGGGCACACACTCCAAGTAGGCGCCCCGATTATAATAATTAACTGTGTTGAGCCCTTCAGTGTACCAGGCACCGTACTAAGTGCAGATTTATGTAATCCTCCCATCTGAGCCTCAGAGCAAACCTCTGCGAGATGGTGGCCTTCCTATTTCACAGATGAAGAAACAGAGACTTAGGGAACTTGGTCCTTGTCCCACAGGCAGTAGAAGGGGGAGCGGTCCATCTGGCTTTTTTTTTTTAGAAAAGCCCATGCTTCTTCTAGACTGCTCTGTTAACCTTCACAAGCATCAGATTCTACTGTGAACTAATTAATTAGTTGAGCATAATACTCCCCCAAAACATGGTGTAGACATGCTATTGTTCACCAAGCACGGATGAAGAAAAATTCATTCAAAATTATGTCAGTGAAGATGGATTCAGGTCCATTTCCACTTGATTTTTATTCTTCCTCAATAGTTTTTTTAATAGAACCTGTTACCATGCCCCGGTTTCTCATTGCCAGCTCTGCATTTTCAACAAATCAAGGGTGAGTCAGGGAGAATGGTGGATGCTTTAAGTGCTATATTCCAGGGAACCCCTGATCCACTCCAGTGTGCCCAGCCTAAACCAGATGTGGTGTGAATATTGCTAAAGGGCTGAAGGCCCCACAGAGAGAGGACAGGAGTGGGGTTGTTTGAGGTTTCCATTCTCTGTCTCCCATTTTGCCGGTGGAGGACATGATGAGCTGTCTAGCTCTGTAGGGTGGGATCCCTCCCCCCAGAAGACTCGATGGCCTCCTTGCCCAGAGGTGGAGATTTATGGCAAATATTCATTAATGGAGCTCTGAGATACAGTCCTAAATCTTTCTTGATATTTTGAATGTGCTTATTCTGTAAATGAATTAGTACCTGGCTTTTAGAAATACTGATTTATTATATGATTGGCTTGGCTGTACTGGGATTTGTTTTAATGGGATTCAGTGGGTGCCACTTTCCCCTCTGGCTTCTGTCTCTCATTACATCAGATCTCCTAACTTCTGCTTTAGCCTTCCCTCTATGGAAAAGGGTGGGGAATCTCCCAGGTACTTAAGTCTTGCTGCCTGTATGGAACCATGAGCCCCATGTCTTTCTCACTTCTGTGTGTCTGCACTTAGCCCAGTGCCTGGCACACAGTAGGCCCTCAGTAAATGCTGGGCAAGTAGATTAATAAGTGGAAACCATCTACCATGCCCTTTGACCATAACATCCTTATACCCTTCCTTCATTGCCACCAGATGAGAACGAGGCATTTATATGACCTCTCAAAATGACTGTTTCTTCTGACAGCTGGAGAGTACAATCATAGCATTGTATAATTGTCACTCAGCTGAATCACCAGAGGTGAGGCAAGTACAAAGTGCCTTATCTCAGTAATAAAACTGATTCTTTTTCTTGTCATCTGTGAAAGGAAAAACACCATTAGAGTGTGGCGTTCTTAACTTGCTTCCTTTTCCTGTGTCTTAACAAGATGGGAGTCCTCTTCCCAAGTCAGCTGGAAGGAAGCAGGACTCGGTCCACATTGCACACGTGCCACAGTACTGTCGGGTTTATCACCCCCACTGGGGAGGATGTGCTTCATTATCAAGCCTTGTTCTATAAGTTTTGTCCAGAAATGTGTCTGTCCCAAACTTGTGTTTAACTTAACCATGTTGGTGGAAGCATTTAAATTAATTATTTATCATATGGATATTTATCATGTATTAAGATTTATTATGGTATTCTAGTGAGAATTTAGCTTTTTAAGCCTAGAAATCACAAAGGATAACACAGATGTGACGAGTGAAAATACAAAACTTCTATATATTTCACACTTAAATAAAAAGAAAAAACAATCAGATAAATGTTTCCAGCTAAAGAGTCATTTAAATGTCTGTTAAATACGTAATAAAGTAAAAATCAATACCCCCACTCCTGAGAACAACTTAATATTCCATCAATAAAGAAACAGTACATTCTAGTAACAGTACTAAGCGCCACTATTTTATTGAGTGCCTACCACATACTTTATATGCATTGTCTCATTTAACCCTCACAAATCCATCCATAAATGGAATACTATGAAGCTGTAAGAAGTATGTATGTGTGAGGGCGCCTGGGTGGCTCAGTTGGTTAGGCGACTGCCTTCGGCTCAGGTCACGATCCCGGAGTCCCGGGATCGAGTCTCGCATCGGGCTCCCTGCTCGGCAAAGAGCCTGCTTCTCCCTCTGACCCTCTCCCCTCTCATGTACTCTTTCATTCTCGCTCTCTCAAATAAATAAATCTTTAAAAAAAAGTATGTGTGTATGTGTGTGTGTGTATAATTATTGAAGTATATAAAAGTATTTTTGACATAGAAATATATTCATAACATATGAAATGGAAAATATTATAAAATAATATGGTCCCATTTCTATAAGGAAAAAATACATAGTCTGATAAGATAAAGATATGAATCTAAACTGTGTGACAGAAATCACAGAACAGTGGGTGATGTGATTATAAGATGTATTTTTCTTATTCTTATCTTTATTTTCTAATTTCTACTGTGTAGAAGTTACTTTAAAATTTTACACACATTGCAAACTTAATTAAGTCCTATTTTTTTAAAAAATGGATTACATTTTTACCCCATGTCTTCAAAAAGTGTATACTGAGCATAAATTAAGCCATTTTGGATTTAAAGCTCATTATTATGGGCAAGAAAATCACTGTTCCTCAGCTAGAGAGGCAAGGCTGTCAAAGAACCACTGCGGTTACCATTATTTGTCCCTATATTAATCTGTAAGCTCCAGAGCCCTTCGTTTTCTCAGATGAGCCTTTGTCTTGGGATCAAGTGGCTCTTCCCAACAGGGGTGCACATTAAAATCTCCTAGGAAACGTAAAAAAAAAAAAATGTATAACTGCCTTGACCACTGGAATAGGGTTTTTGATTCCGTAGGTCTGAGGTGGGTCCTTGGTGGCTCTATTCAAAACAGACACCAGTTTCCCTAGGTGATTCTGACACTTGCACCTCCTTCAGAGCCAGTGTTCGAGTCACCATCTTCTGCTGTTGTTAATCAGCACCTGATTTTTCTCAGATGCATTGGGATGAAGACCCCAAGAAGGACATCTTGTTTCTCCCAACAAGTAGGAGCAGTTATTTTCACACTTGTTCAGAGGATGCCATACCTGAACTTTTAGTCCTTCTTGCAGGATGCAATGAAACACAATGACACGTGATTCTCCTATAAAAACTAGGCACAAGTTTATTAGGAGGTAAGAGCATGCTCTCTGTATTGCCTCAGTCAAGCCTCTTTTGCTTGCAAGTACTAGGAACTCACTTGGATGAGCTCAAGACAAAAGGCAGAGTATGATAAGGATACGGGGGTAGTTCGTGGAACTGTGGCGCAGGAAGCACAAAAGCTCTAAAACCAGAGGTAGAAAGCCAGATGGAATCGGCAGCTGTTTTCTCCATCTCTTGCCTTTGCTTCTCTCTTCACATCTGCTTCATTCTTTCCTCTCGCTTTTCACTTTTGCTTTCTGCTTCTCCCACTCTTGGCTGTCATCGGCCACCCCTCAGACCAGGGAGTTCACAATCTCCGCAGTTGAAACAAGGAGCAATGGCTGCCTCCTGTTTCTCAATCCCGCCTCTACTTTCTTTAGAGACTCTGATTGGCCAAATTTGGGTCAGGTGTGTAGTCCTCATCCAATCAGCTGAATCTGGGGTGGGGTGGATCAGGTCGGATAAACATGGTTGCCAAGGGAAGAGGTACAGGTGCGTGTGGGGTGGGGGCAGGATGAAACCCTACTTTATATTTTACCACTTAGCATAAACCCCACTTCCTATACATGCAGACACACCTCTACCCCATATAACCAGCCATCTAATTGGCAGCTACAAATCTTATGCCCCATCCTGGATGGGAGAGTATTCAAAGACCTGTTAAGCTGCAGCAGGCAAAGGCTCCTGGTCCCCAGGTAGGACCACCCTACGGCTGCCATATATGGAGTAAGCAATTAGGTCAAACCATCATAACAGACCCAGTATGCAGCACTAGGAGGAAAACAAGACAAAATTGCAACACAAATTCCCTTTTGGAAAAAGGAATGGGAGATAGGAAACCCTATTGTAGCATGTCCAGTGATCACCCACTGGGGCAGGTACAGAGCCTGTACAACGTCTGACCTCCAGGGAGAAGGTGAACACCCCCCCCCCCCCCCCCCCGCTCTTTAAAACATGCCTATCAAAACCCACTCAAACTGACGTAAGCAGATAAGGAGAATACATCACAAAGACCCTTTCTACTTCTCTATGCGTCAGGCTCTAACATGGAGTTCCTCATAGGCTTTAAAATACAATTTAGAGGACCAAGGCATTACTACTGCAGGGTTCTCCGAGTACCACTGGGCCTACACATAATTTTAGGTGATACCATATGGAAAATATTGTATTTTTTAATAAGTAATTTTCATTTATTTAATTTGTAGTTATTGAAATGGCACACATACAAAAAAACCTCTGTGATTTCTTGCTCTCATTGCTTAGGATGAAATTTGGAGTTTTAAAATGTTGCAATTTATATAACCCTATTACGTCCATGACCACTCATGCTGGGGGTCAAATGACTACATCAAGGAGAGAACCCTCTGTAGACCATACAAGTCTCATCCGAATTGCTTTGAGAATGCAGTTGGTCTCATTGATTGGCTTCTCTTGCCATTGTGAAGTACCAGGATCCCACTCCAAATCTTTAGCAAACAATTTTGTATTCATCTTTGGAATTAAAGAATAGGGGTGCCTGGGTGGATCAGTTAAGCATCTGCCTTCGGCTCAGGTCATGATCCTGGGGTCCTGGGATCAAGCCCTTCATCAGGCTCCCTGCTCAGCCAGGAGCCTGCTTCTCCCTCTCCCTCTGCTGTTCCCCCCTGCTTGTGTGCCCTCCTCTCTCTCTCTGTCAAATAAATAAGTAAAATCTTTAAAAAAGTAAAAAAAAAAAAAACAAAAAACCACCCATTATCTCCCTAAGCAGAGTCACCACTTCTGTTTTTTGGATTTCCTTCCAAATGTTCTTTGTATGGTTTTCACATAGTTGAGATTAAATATTTCTAAAATTCATTAGTCCACACCTTTTTGCACCAAAATTAATTAATTAATTTAATTAAATACATGAGTCCATTCTCCTGTCTCAGTAAGTGGAGTTTTGTTCGGGATTCTGCATTGCCTCCAGCACTGTTATGAATAGCCACCAAGTGTAGAGAGGATCAGAAATGGAACTCTCTCCACTCTTTTTCAAGCCACCCCCTTGGTGACTTCAGTATATGCTCTAAATAAATCTCCGATATACCTCGTTTCTTGTTAATGGACTCCTTTTCCTAAAAGTTGAGGGTATGAGAAATCCCAAGAAAAACAGAATGTCCGTTAGTTGGGTTCTAGGACATGGAGAATTGATTTATTTCTATGAGCTTTTAGACAGGTTGTTTCCAGCTCAACAACTGGCTTTGTACGTATCATTGAGTTTTCCATTTGGTACAACTGGGAGAAAGGTGCTGATTGTTGAGGCAAGTTTTGAGGACTCTAGATGAAAAGCATTGCTATATCATAGAGCACAGTAAACTCCGTGTCATCAAAACAGCACATCAGCATTTGTGAAAACCTGACCGTAGAGCAGAAAAGTAAAATACACTTGGGTGTGATGTTAGCAGAATTATTCAGAAGGGTTTGGAACATCTGCTTTAAGGGAGAAAGTCCCAGAAGCACATTCTTTCTCCTACCAAATAAATATGTTTTTTCCTTCCAGAGGAGGCAAGCAGTACGAACAGTCCCCCGAAATTGTGTGTATTTGGCTTTGACATACAGAATGGTTTCTTCCCTGCAGCAAATGTCCTTCTCTGATAAGTACAGACGACCTGACTAATGGTGCAGCTTGGGATTTTTCTTGAGCTGCGGTTTTATTAGCATATTACCTCAGGCTTAGCTTTCTCCTGCCTTTCTCTTCACAATTCAATATTAAAATTAATTTGCTTTTTCTGTGTTAGAAGGGCCTAAGGGCTTGGATAAAGTTTCTTTGGCATTAATCCCACTTTGGCGTAAATAGGGTAGATAATCTCGCACAGACATTTCGGTATTAGCCATAGTACAAAAAGAACTAAATGCAACTAAAAAGAGCTTTTGTGTAGGAACCCTGATGCAAAGAAGCAAGTTTGCTTTCCACCCTAAAAACTCCGTTAAGAAGTGCTATGGCTACATTTTTGTGACTTAATTTTTTTGTCAGTGGCCAGTTCTCAAGCCTCAGTGGTATTTGATCCCTGATGAAATTTGAGCTGGAAGTAGATTCTGCATAATGAAATTACACTTAATAAGCCACTTTCTAGCTGATACTGGCGACCTTCAGGACATAAGGCTTTTCCTTTTCCTGGAGAGAAAATTGCCTGCCTCATGAAAGGCGAAGGCCTAATCAGCCCCAAGGTTATTAGGCAGGTCTCTCTGTGTGAAGCAGCAGATTAAACAAAGGAAAACAGTAATTTCGTCAAATTAGTAGTGGTTACTTTTATAGCTTTCATTTGTACTCATAAAACCGTGGAATGATTTGGGAAAATACTCTGAAGAGCTGACACTTTTAAAATCACATTTGCGTCCGAGACCTAAGCTATTTGACTCCAGCAGATGCCTCTATCTTCTTTACAAGGAGGCGGGCTTCAGCTTATTGCTGGAATTAGCCCTGTAGGGGGCTTGGGGCCTCTGTGCCTCGGTTTCCCCATCTGAAACGGGGGCGATAATAACGACACCTCCGAGTTGTGCTGGGCTGTAAAGGAGTGACATAGGTAAGGTGTTCAGAACCATGTCCACCTGACGGTGGGCATTCAGCCCATATTAGCTCTGACTGTTCTTTCTCTTTGCAATCACTGTCAGTATAGAACAGGCAGGAAGCTGTTTTTCTGGTGTCTTCATCAGAAGTCCCAGCATGTCCCTGCTCTGATATCAGTGATCCCAGTGAGTGGGTCGTGTCCTTGTATGTCAAAACCGGTACTGAGACAAGGGGGCAGAGTCATATATTCAAGAATGGCCCATTGAAATGGACTCCCGATCTGTGGGTGCCCTGTTAATTCAGGTTAAAGGCAGAGATGCACACCTTGGTGTGGTACTAGTAATAATAACCACCAACAGAGAAAGCTCACTGGATGCCCGACGTAGCACACGGCTCTTGCATTTACTAGAGAGTATCTTAAAGGAGTGAAGCAAAACTCTTGCATTTGCTCAAATGCCTGGTAGTAAAGGCGGGATTCAGTCCTGGATGGTCAGACCCCAGAATCCATAAACTCAACCCCTGCCCTCACACAGACACGCTCAGAATGTTGTCTTCAGTCCTGCCCCCTTCCTGGTTATTGGCAGTCAACGACATGGACGGTATATTGTCTCCTGTGTCCTCCTATGAAATTCCTCCCCTTGTCTATACATAGTCCTTGGAAACTGGAGCCTTTCCACAGAGCTTCTAAATCAGTGTGATGTGTTTCCTTAGATGTTCACACCAAGTTTCTCTCTCTTTGGTTGCTATTTTCCAGTTGAATTGGAAAGCTTTAGTTTACGATGTTAGACATTAGAGTTTGAGGAATTTTAGCTTTGTTAACACTTTGGAAATCCTAAAGGCGACCTGGGTTATTTTATCCAGGAGCTCTTCGCATGAAAAACAATGCAGGTGTTTTTGGAGATGGAAAAATACTTGGAGACTAGCACATCCTCTCCACCCCAAGGAAGAGTAAGGAGTCCCTGTCCCTCTCTTGGGCCAGAGAGATCTATAAGTGCATCTCCTAACTCTGGAGACTCTCCTTTCCTTCTTCTGTAGCTTGAGTGAAGCACAGATTTTATCCAGATGCTGAAGCTCAGCCTCCCAGCTTCCTGAAGACCCTGTCTTTGTCTCTGCACACATCTGGTTGGTGGGAGTCAGCTTCTTTGGTCCAGTGTCATCCTTAAGATCCTCTCCTGATCTTTCCCCTTCTGACAGCTCACATTCCTCCCTCCTCTGCCCAGTTTCCCTTCAACATCTTTTCCTCTGCTTAGTTGAACCTTGCAATCTTGTTCATCCTCAAGGACACCACAGAATAAAAGCCTCACTCAACCCCTCGAGCCTTCTCCTTTTCACACGGTCTGGTCCCTCCCTGCATTCGTCTTGGGCGTCAGGAACGGAGTCAGCATGGGGCTTTCTCTCTGGACACGTTCCTCCCTTAAAGAAATGCCATTCTTTTTTGTAGACACTCGTTCAAACCCATTCTTCTACAGGTGAGTCTTTGATGAGTTTCGGCCTCACTGAAAACACAAGTCTGAAGCCAGTTTCCTCCCTGCACATGGCAAGCCCCCAGATGGCAACAGGACTCAGTGTCCTGGTCACGACATGTATTACCATGTTGGGGGACTTTTATAAGTTGGTTGGTCATTTTATCTTTCGGAAATTTCTTGGAAGACTTTGTGTGATAATCTGAAGTGTTCTTCCAGAACTGTCTCACGAGGATGATATCCATTCTCTGTTTCTCTCCCCAGCCATGTGTCCTCATAGGATGACCGGAAAAGCCCAAGGGAAGCTTTGCTCTACTCAGGCTTAGCAAGGAAGGTGGGAGAGTGCCAAGGAATCCCTTCCCTTGTGAGATTTTGTCATCCTAAATTTGGGCATTGATGACTTTCCTGCTCCATTTTGCTATTTACAACAGTGGGGGTGGGGCTCGGGGGGGGGGATCCATCTCTCCCCCTCCACCTCCAAGGCATTCAACAATGCTGTCTCTCACCTATAGGGTCTCCTTTCTGTTGCAGTCCTCGAAGCTCCCTCCAGCTTCAGGACCTTTGACTTCCCTTTCCTTCTCTCGGCTCCTTATGAAACCAGGTCACCATCCTTCAGCCTCCCCTGAAGACATGAGATCTTCTCTTACCACCTGTGGGGAAGTGCCCCCCACCCCAATTTATCTCCTGTGTAGCTAATGCCTGAAATGATGTACGTTAGGGACAAGAGGTGTCACTTGATATTTATATTCCGAACAAAGCAAGTGGCAGAACAACCGGTGTTTGAGCAACACAAGTTCTTATACATTTGTGGCAACACTCTGCATTTGTGGGGACACTCTATGCAGATTAGGTGCCACCCATCCTGGGGCCCTGAATTGTTGTCATTGAGAACACTAGTGTCCTAGTAGGCTTAAAATCCTAGGCTTTGGATCTTTAGCTACAAAATCCATTGCCTTCCAAATTCATGGAAGAAATTATTTCTCTTCTTGCCGTGTTTCTTGAAGACCCTTCCAACCCCAAACAGATAAGGACAGGTGGTAATTCATGTCCAAAGAGAGGCAGGAACAAGGGCTCCATTTATTTTGTAACTTATAATTTGTTTCTAAGGAAAAAATCCTGGGCCAAAAAAAAAAAAATAATGAGTCCAGCAAAGGTTTTGTGCTTCCTTGTGAGGCTGCATGATGTTATAAATCATTGCCCAGGACCTTGGCAAGAGCAGGGGCAGAAAAGGAGGCTTGCAGTGGAGACGAGGAGTTCCCCAGACAGCTGGGCAGGCCGGGCGGGCAGTGCTGGTGGTGGGAGATCAGTCCCGGTAGGGGCCAGATTCTTGGGTTTCTGATCCAAATTGCCCCTCTGACCTTGAGCCCTCTGCCTCCCTGGGGCTCAGATCCTTTGTCTGAAAAATGAAGCAGATCCACCAGAACAGCCCTTCTCAGCTTGGTCATACCCAACAACTTCCTTTTTATATCGAAAATTTTCTTATGCTACCGAAATGAAACTTGTTAAATGAAATATTCCTTCACAATTTTGAGATGAAACCTGATAGACAAAACAAGCTGTCAATATGCATAATTTTAAAAAGCACACAGACCTACTTATAATAGAAGAAACAAAGGAAAATAGTTTATGGTAAAATAACATAGATTTTAGTGAATAAATGCTAGGGTCTGAATCTGAGGAAGAAGTGAGGTGCTTGCACCTACTGGTCGACCAACTCAGGTGTGCCGCACATCACTGCACCTGCTTACTGTTGGTGACGGGACTGTCTGAGGCGGTGTGTTCGGGTGGTCCGGAGAAATTAAACCGATCGGAGACAAATAGCTATAGATATGCAGTGATTTATTACAGGAATTGGCTCATGGGGTTATGAAGGCCAACAAGGCCCACAGTCTGCTGTCTGCAAGCCGGAGAACCAGGAAGGCCAGTGGTATAATTCAGTTGGAGCCCAGATGCCTGAGTATTGGGAGTGTGATGGTGTAAGTCCCGATCTGAGTCCAAGAGCCCAAGAACCGGGGGCACCGATGTCTAAGGACAGGAGGGGATGGATGTCTCAGCTCAAACAGAGTGAGCAAACTCTCCCTGTCTCACCTTTTTCTTTTCCCCCCACTGATCAGGACCTCGACTGATTGGACGATACCCACCTGCATTGGGAAGGGCCATCTTCTTTCATCAGTCTGCTGATTCAAATGCTCATCTCTTCCAGATGCATGCTCCTAGATACACCTAAAAATAATGTTTTACCAGCTATCTGGGCATTTCTTAGCCCAGTCAAGCTGGCAAATAAAATTAACCATCAGAGATGGTGACTAGCTCTTGATAACACTTAAAATTCATGATTTGTTGAATCTTCCCTCAACTTAAATGGCAGTTGCATTCCTGGAAATTTCAGTGTCTATTAAAATTATGCAAAAAAAGAAAAATGTTTTTATGTGTAAAACAAGAATTAGGTTCTAGGCTCACGTAAAGATAGGCAGGTGTTTTGTATACATGGATATCCAGCAGGATGTATGAAAGTCATGCAGGATGCAGCACAGTCCTTTAATGTGCTGACCACACGTGACAGGACATCTAGCATCCCTGGCCCCTGCCCAGAGAATGCCAAATCATGATGATAGCCAAACCACTTGCCACACACCTGTTTCCTAAATGGCCTGTAGGGGCAGTGCTGCTCGTATTGAGAATTCTGTCTTTGATGAACCCAGAGATGTACTGCTAAAACCTTCGTGTGCACACGAATGACCTGGAAGATCTTAGTTAAATGCATTTGATTCAGGTGCTCTGGTTTGGGCCCAGGATTCTGCATTCCCAGCAAGTGTCCGGGGGGCCACTGTGACTGCTGATCCAGGACCACATTTTGAGTATCAAGGACCTAAAGAACTCATGTGGCACTTGCTTGTGCTAAGCTAAGCTTCTGTAGATACCATGTATCTCCCTCCGAAGTGTGATGTCTTTGGGAACCACCTGCTATTAAATCTTCTGGGGCACTTGTCAAAAAATGTATATCCCTGAGCCTTACCCCAGATGTCTTGAATCAGGAACTCCCCGCATCTCCATCTTAATATTAATTCCCTGAGTATTGCCTTAAAACCACCAAAGCTGAAAACTCCAGAGTACGTATCTAGATATCTAGTCTCTGGATCTTGTGAATCTTTATGAAACAAAGCCATGTTTCTCCCTCCAAATCTCAGGTGCTATGCAAGTCATAAAACTGTCCTGGGACATCAGATAGAGGTTGGAAAGCTGACCGTTCATCTGAGGTTTTGGAAAATTTCGATTTCTTGAATGGGTGGTTGCTGAATAGATGCTCAAGCCACTTGTGCATTTACTCACTTTTGTCTGAATGTTACATCTCTCATACAGATAAGACCTTGCCTTCAGTGGCTTTAGTAGATGTCGATTAGCCCAGGGAAAGCATGAGGGGAATTATTATTTACTGCTCAAGCCCAATTATCCTTTATTTCCCAGCTGTGCCCTTTTTCTGTTGGTTTCACATATCCCGGTCTGCCAGTCAGTGGGAGAGCAGCACGGAAGACACAGTGGAATGTTTCCTTTCGTTGTCCTGAGACTAAGCAGAGAGATGTTGACCTGTACGGCTTGGAAAGGGGCATCTGGAGAAGGGCTGAGTCTTTCTCTCTCTGGATGCAGAATGTCCCCCTTATTTCTTTATTTTTTAATTTTTTATTTAAATTCAATTTAAGTTAAACAGTGTGTTATTTGTTTCAGGGGTAGAATTTAGTGATTCATCAGTTGCATATAACACCCAGTGCTCATTACACCAGGTGCCCTCCTTAATGCCCATCACCTAGTCACCCCATCCCCCTCCCCACCTCCCCTCCAGCAACCCTCAGTTTGTTTCCTATGGTTAAGAGTCTCTTAGGGTTTGCCTCCCTCTCTGATTTCATCTTATTTTTCTTTCCCTTCCCCTATGTTCATCTGTTTCGTTTCTTAAATTCCACGTATGGGTGAAATCATATGGTATTTGTCTTTCTCTGACTGACTTATTTTGGTTAGCATAATACCCTCTTCCATCCATGCCATTGCAAATGGTAAGATTTCGTTCTTTTTGATGGCTGAGTAATACTCCATTCTCTATATATATATACACCACATTTTCTTCATTCATTCATCTGTCAATGGCTATCTGGGCTCTTTCCATATTTTGGCTATTGTGGACATTACTGCTATAAACAGTGGGGTGCATGTGCGCCTTCAAATCACTATTTTTTATCCTTTGAATAAATATCTAGTAGTGCAATTGCGGGGTTGTAGAATAGCTCTATTTTCAACTTTTTGATGAACCTCCATACTATTTTCCAGAATGACTGCACCAGCTTGCATTCCTACCAACACTGTAGGAAGGTTCCCCTTTCTCTGCATCCTTGCCAACATCTGTCGTTTCCTGACTTGCTAATTTTAGCCATTCTGACTGGTGTGAGGTGGTATCTCATTGTGCTTTTGATCTGCATTTCCCTGATGCCAAGTGATATTGAGCATTTTTTCATGTGTCTGGTGGCCATTTGGATGTCTTCTTTGCAGAAATGTCTGTTCATGTCTTCTGCCCATTTCTTGACTGGATTTTTTTGTTTTGGGGGTTTTGAGTTTGATAAGTTCTTTATAGATTTTGGATACCAGCCCTTTATCTGATATGTCATTTGTGAATATCTTCTCCCATTCCGTGGGTTGCCTTTTAGTTTTGTTGATGATTTCTTTTTGCTGTGCAAAAGCTTTTTATCCTGATGAAGTCCCAATAGTTCAGTTTTACTGCTGCGGCCAAGGTCCCAGAGGCTGCTGCCCCTTCTTTTTCACCACGGTATCATGGCCCCGGGTGGCTCGGCCACAGCAATAAAGCCACCTTCCCTCTGTGCAGGTAGTTGGCTACCACAAGAGCATTGCAGTTAAACCTTCAGAGAACATTTTTACCAAAATAGGCTTCTGATCTCCTCAGATGAATCACTTTCTCTAGTAATTTCCTGGCTGCACACTTGTCTGTGCAAACTTCACAGATGAGGCACAAGGCCATCCTCCACACTCTGAAACAGACTCTGCTCTGGGGGGGTGTTTCAGGAGCCTACACCGGTAGTGCAGTAAATCAGCCGGGGGGCTGGCCCCAGCCTGACTTTGGACCCTGATTTCAAGAACTAGGACTCCCCATTGATGAAGCCTCTGCCTCGGCCCTATTTCTGGTGCTTTGTCTCTGCTCAGTATTCAGCCCCAACATCCTGCTCTACTTGGTCTGCACTGTTCTTGTGTCTTCTCTTTTGCTGATCTTCCCCAGCTGGGCATACAGCAGGCTGCCATCCTGCACAACTCCAAGGGTGCCATTTACACTGTATTCCAGAGGCAAAGTGGGGCTACTGATGTACAGGCATCAAAAGAAAAACAATTGTTACGAAGCAGGTCATTGGACCTCTTTGACCTGCCATTTGTCTTTGCTCTTCCAGTCCATGGCAGGTCAAGTGAGCTCCAGCATTCAGAAGAACTGGATGAGCAGTACAATAGATCCCTGCTGGACAGTAGGGAGCTCCTGGAATATTGGAGAAGCACCCCTCAATTCTTCCATGGCTTACCTAACAACAACAACAAAAAATACGAATTATCTGTCTTTTATCCAAGTTATCAGTAAATATTATTGGTAGAAAAAGCCAATGCAAAATGAAACTGGCAAGAGTATTCACACAGCACATGATAAAATTCATCACACATGAGAAACTGAAGAACGTAAACTTGTTGGTAAGGTTGAAAAGTGCCACAGTTGAACTGGGGAAAATGGAGATGTGAAAGAAAAACCCACACAAAATACCACCAACAGAAGGAAACATGCACATGTAAAATGGATTTGTTTTTATTAATTTTATTTTATTATGTTAGTCACCATACATTACATCATTAGTTCTTGATGTAGTGTTCCATGATTCATTGTTTGCTTATAACACCCAGTGCTCCATGCAGAACGTGCCCTCCTTAATACCCATCACGGGTCTAACCCATCCCGCCACCCCCCTCCCCTCTAGAACCCTCAGTTTGTTTCTCAGAATCCATAGTCTCTCATGGTTTTTCTCCCCCTCTGATTTCCCCCTCTTCATTTTTCCCTTTCTACTATCTTTTTTTTAAACATATAATGTATTATTTGTTTAACATATAATGTATTATTTGTTTAACATATACTGTATTATTTGTTTCAGGTCTGTGATTCATCAGTCTTGCACAATTCACAGCACTCACCATAGCACATACCCTCCCCAATGTCTATCACCCAGCCTCCCCATCCCTCCCACCCCCCACCACTCCAGCAACCCTCAGTTTGTTTCCTGAGATTAAGAATTCCTCATATCAGCGAGATCATATGATACTTGCCTTTCTCTGATTGACTTATTTCGCTTAGCATAATACCCTCTAGTTCCATCCACGTCATTGCAAATGGCAAGATTTCATTTTTTTGATGGCTGCATAATATTCCATTGTATATATACCCCATCTTCTTTATCCATTCAACTGTTGAGGGACATCTTGGCTCTTTCCATAATTTGGCTATTGTGGACATTGCCGCTAGAAACATTGGGGAGCAGGTGTGCCTTCAGATCACTACATTTGTATCTTTGGGGTAAATACCTAATAGTGCAATTGCTGGGTTGCAGAGTAGCTCTATTTTCAACTTTTTGAGGAGCCTCCATACTGTTTTCCAGAGTGGCTGCACCAGCTTGCATTCCCACCAACAGTGTAGGAGGGTTCCCCTTTCTCCGCATCCCCGCCAACATCTGTCGTTTCCTGACTTGTTAATTTTAGCCATTCTGACTGGTGTGAGGTGGTATCTCTAAAATGGATTTTTTAAAAATCAACCTATAATGTTGGCAAAATCTGGACATGTGTAATTTGATCCAGAAAATGATCTTGGTAGAAATGTGGTCATCAAGGAAAACTCAGAACATTGGAAGCCATGATAGCACTCAAAGACAAGAAGTGATTGATGAACCATGTATTCTTGGTAATATTTTTAGATGAGAAAAAAAATTCTGTTTTGAAAAAAATTTTGGAATTTTGAAAATTTTTAAAGGGGTGAAACATGGTAATAGTTTAACTGCACAGAATGGAACAATTGTTGAGGAATTAAAGTGGCTTATAACAGAATTCACTGAGGAAAATTTTTTTCTCAAGGAAATTTCTGCAGTCTTGGTAAAATTCAGGTCAAAATCTATACATTCATAAAGGCAGAATGAAAAATGAGTTTAAAGGCAAAGCATTTAAAGTCTTCAAAAGTGGTGGGGTCCAAATGAGCCATATAACCAAACGCCCTTAGATGGGATCCTGGAACAGAGAAAGGACATTGGTGGAAAAATTGGTGAAATCCAAATGAAGTCTGTATTTCAATGAATAGTTATGTACCAATATTAGTTTTTTTTCTCATTTTGACAAACATATTATGGTAATGTAAGGTGTTCACATTAGGGGAAACTGGGTGAGGGGTACGCAAGAACTTTCTGCATTATCTTCACAAGTTTTCTGTAAGTCTGATATTATTCCCCAAGATATGGTGGGGTCAAAATCCCCCAGACCAATGGAAAAAGCAAACCAGAGTTCCCGCTGCAGCTTTCTCATGAGCATCACAGCTCACTTCCCAGTGGATCCCCTGGGTTGTGCCTGCCTAACCTCATATTTCTCATCCATGCTCACCCCTCCGCACCCCTTTGTAGCCTGGGCACCTTCAGCCACTGGCTTCTCCCCACAATTCTTTCCCTGAGTTTCTGACAGCTTTCTAATATTGCTCATCCCTTGAACTGGCTCCCTGGGACCTCCCAATGTGTGGACCAGGGCATGTTGAAATCGTGTGAGGAGCTTTAACAACTCGGTGGCACCTGGTTGCCACACCCAGAGATTCTGCCTTAAGTGGTTTGGGGGATGGCCTGGACTTCAGGATTTAAAAAGAAAAAAAAACCTGCCCAGGTGATTCTAAGTGCAGCCAAGTCTGAGAATCACTGGTGTCACCTAACTATAAATCCTGTTGGTCCTTGCAAAGCCCGGCTAATGCCTGCCTTAATTACAGCAGCTCTTCCCATGGGTTCCAACACAGAAACCTGCATTTGTGTATTTCACTCACTCTTCTTTCCTGTACATTAATCGGCACGCTGCGAGCGGGGTTTTTTGGCAGATTTCTTTGTGTCTCCACCACCAGGAGGTGTGTGCCCCTGATTCTTGGGATATTCTTGTGAGTCATCCTCCAGCGTGAGTGAGTTTGCTGGTTTCTTTTCTGGAAGCAGACGGCCACCACCATCCTGAGGGAGTTCATTGCTAGGTGATCACCGGCCTCATCATTAGCAGCCCCAAAGTGCCGGTTTCCTTTTCTGCTAAGTGGCCCTTATCTCTGCATGCAGTTGCCGGTCCTCCTCTGATCACTTCCCTTGCAATGTGGAGCAGAGACATTCGGGTGCCCTCCAAGTGTGGCCTGGGCAGAACCTACTCCCTTGATTGCACTTAAAGCCAAAGCCAGAGCAAAGACACTTGGCTCCCACCAACCCACAGCACACTCCGGTGGCCAGCCAGAATTGTGCCTTCGAAGTACTGGGGCTAGGACCTGGTCTCGTTTCAGCCCCCAAACGTTAATGTTCCCAGACACAGGAGTTGGCGGGGGGAGGTTGTTATTTTTTTATAACAGCAGTTGTTGGACCCTCCCCCAGACCTACTGACTCAGTCTCTGAAGGGGGATGGCTGGGAATCTGAGTTTTATTAAGTTCCTCACATGATTTTGGGGGGAGCCCTCCCACTGTTGCTGGTTCTTGAGCTCCATTAGGAACTCCGTTATCCCAAAGCATCGAGGACAATGGTTCAGAAATCAGGGTTCCTCATGAAAATCTCCTGGAATTTACAAAGAAATCATGCCCAAGCCTCTTCCCTAGAGAGTTGGCATCAGAAGGTTCTAGGTGGTACTGAGCATTTGAGTGATTTGTAAACTCCCCAGGTGACTCAAATGTGTGGTCCAGGTCTGATTTGGGGATTGGCAGACTTTTTCTATAAAGGGTCAGCTAGTAAATATTTTAAGCTTGCATTCCTAATGGTCTCTGGTACACCTGCTCAACTTTGCCATTGTGTAAAAACAGCCAGTGTTCTAGCAACACTTTATTTACAAAAACAGGCAACAGGCTGACTTTGCTCGCAGATCATAGTTTGTCCACTCCTGATAGAACCACCCAGGGATCATAAAATGATCTTCTCACCCCAGGCCAACCAAATCAGATTCTCCATGTGTGGCACCCAGACCTTGGTATTTATAGAACACTCTTCAGGTGAGTTTCCAACCAGCCAGGATTAGGAACCAGAGCTATAATGCACTATCGTTGTGCAAATCATTCTAAAAAGCAGAATCTTGCTCTGATGCGATGTTTAGTCTGCTCTGGAAGGATTTCTATTTGTTTAAATGGAAGGATTCCAAGTATATTGTTCCTTCGCTGACCTCCCCCAGTTTTTAAACGAGATACGACATATACGCAGTCAAATGTACAAATCTTAGGTATATGGCTTGATGAATTTTTACATTTATTGTTTGCACTCTTCACATGTATTATATCCATGTAACCATAGTTCAGATCAAAATATAAGACACTTAAGCCCTTGTTCTCCTTCCACGCTGTAGCCTCCTGATGTTTTGGGGAAGCCTGCTTTTAAATCTATATTCTCTTGGAATAGGTGTCCCTAACTCACAAAGTATTTGGCACTTTCTTTGCCCACAGATTTTCTGGGCATGATGTGAGTGAAAACAAGCATTAGGTGTGACCGGAATTTGCGATCGCACATTTTGTTGTTATGGCGCACTGAGCCCGTGGGAAGGAAGTTTCACATGCCCTGTTGGTCTGTGTTCATCAGGGGATACTGAGGCCTTTCAAGCAGCAAGCAGGTTGTAAGCAGCAGGACTCTGCTGGGTCAGCTTACCGCACTTCTTTAGATTCTGCCAGAGAGAACACAACAAACCCAGGTGGATTTAGACGGCTTCTTTCAGCTCATAGGAAGCATGAGCTCTGTGTGCACATGGGTTCCTACAAGCCAAGGAGTGCAACTTTTCTCCCACAGCGGGGACATTAATTTTATTTTCTTTTTAACTGAGATGAAATTTACAAAACAAAATGAAGCATTTTAAAGCGTATGATCCAGCGATCCAGCGGCATTTATAGTACATTCACAGTGTTGTGCGACCACCACCGCTATGTCGTTCTTGAAACCTTCCCATCACCCTGAAAGGAAACCATACCCATTAAGAGTCATCACCTCCCCCCATCTCTCCCTCCTCTTAGCCCCTGGCTACTACCAATCTGCCTTCTGTCTCTGTGAGTTTATCTATCCAGAATGTTTCATAGAAATGCAATCATACAATATGCGACCTTTTGGGTCTGGCTTCTTTCAGGTAACAATGTTTTCAAGGTTCGTGCACATTGTAGCATGGATCAGTACTTGATGTTCCATGGGCATTTGGGTTGTTTCTACTTTTAGGGCTATTATAATAGTGCTGCAGTGAACATTGACCTACAAATATTTGTTTATTTGTTCTCAATTCTGGGGGTGTGTGTGTATATATATATATATATTCTACCTAGAAGTAGAATTGCCGAGTCATGCGGTAATTCTGTATTTAACTTTCAGAAGAACCACCATACTGTTTTCTACAGCAGCTGCAACATTTTATAGCCCACCAGAAATGTACAAGGGTTCTGATTTATCTACATCCTCACCAATACTTGTTTTCCTTTTTTTTATTATTATAGCCATCCTAGTGGGTGTAAACTGGTATCTCATTGTGGCTTTAATTTGTATTTTCCTATTAACTAACGATGTAGAACATATTTTCATGTATTTATTGGTCACTTGTATATCTTCTTTGTAGAAATGTCTATTCAGTTCCATTGCCAATTTTTTAATTGGGTTGTTTGTCTTTTAGTTGTTGAGTTGTCAGAATTCCTTATATGTTACACATACAAAATCATTAGATCACTAGACTCTTATCAGATATATGATTTGCAAATACTTTCTCCCACTTTACAGGCTGTCCTTCCCCTTTCTTGACAAAGATGTCCTTTGATGCACCAAAATTTTAAATTCTGAGGAAATTCAGTTTATTCTTTCTTTTTTGTTTATGGTTTTGGTATCATATCTAAGATGGCACTGCCAAATCCTAGAATGTAAGCAAGTCTGCTCCCTGCCTCGGAGCAGTTTTGGAAACATCTTTGGACAAAGCTCAGAAGATATTGCAGAAACACTAGCATTATTTCCCAACAAACTAACATGCAAAAAAGACAGGGGAAAAATGAAAATAGTCTTTATACCAGTTCACGGGCTGGATCCGGCTGCCCCAAAGAAGGACTACTTTCTCGTGGTCTGCTCATATAAGGCATTCTCCCCTTTCCAGCTTAAACTGCCTTGAATTGGGAGTCCATTTCTTTTTTTTTTAAGATTTTATTTATTTTGAGAGAGAGAGAGAGAGCGACTGGGGGGGAAGGGCAGAGGGAGAGAATCTCAAGCAGACTCCCTGCTGAGTGCAGAGCCTGACACGGGGCTTGATCTCATGACCCTGAGATCATGACCTGAGCTGAAATCAAGAGTCAGACACTTAACCCACTGAGCCACCCAGGCACCCTGGAAGTCCGTTTCTTGCAAGTGACTGAGTCCTGAGAAATGTGGTGATGCCCCACTGGGGTCTTCTGTTCTCCTAAGTTTTCATAAATTCAGTAGTAGCAATGGTCTCATAACTGGTGTCAGAGAAGCAGCAAAATAATCCCCCAACAAACTCATTTAGCCAGCTCGATGCTAGATTTCCATCTTTGATTAAGATACCTTGCTGGGCTGGGGCATCTGGGTGGCTCAGTGTGTTAAGCATCCAACTCTTGATTTTGGTTCAAGTCATGATCTCAGGGTTGTGAGATTGAGCCCCATGTAGGACTCCATGCTGAGCGTGGAGCCTGTTTAAGATTTGTTCTCTCCCTCTGCCCCTTGCTCCCCAGCCCCCTCCCCTTGCACACGTGCACTCTTTCCCTCTCTTAGGAAAAAAAAGTGTATTAAAAAAAAAAAAGATTCCTTGCAGGGCACCTGAATTGCCTGCCCCCAGTGCACTCCTTACCTGGCCAGGTGGGTTTGGTCACCCCCAGTCACCCCTAGACACTGCCCCTTAATGAGTGTTCTCTGGGTCCCTCTGCAGAGGTGCCCCACCCCTGGCTGTGCTTCCAGGCTGAGGTATCTGAGGCTTCCCCAGGAAAGCCGTTTAGAACACACCCATCTGGGCTGGCAGCTCTGTCCCAAGGCCTAGTCAGTGATGAGAATTCAGTGTCGAAGAAGTGTTCATTTTTAAGAATAATAACTCATTAATCATTAGCATTGTCTGAGGTGCTCTTCCAACCCTCACAACAGCCTCATGAGGTAGAATTCCTATTTTACATTTGAAGAAACTGAGGCACAAGGAAATTAGGTTTCTGGTCCAAGGTCACAGAGGTTGCAAATGACAGAGCCCAAACAGGCCTAAATGGGATGGCTTAGAGCCCCATTGTCCTTCCCACTCCTGCCCAAACCACGATGGAGTCTGCTTTGATTCAGGAAGTTGACCTTTGCTTAGAAATTTCTCACCCTTTTTCTTTATTCCTTTGGATTCCTACTGGCCATCCATTTTCTTTTATTACTTTTTGATATATGATATTCCAGTCAACCAAGTATGCATCATGTTCCCACTGTGCTCTCAGGGCACCCATGGCTAGGTACGCTCTGATTCTTGGTTTCTCTTCTGTTCATTCTCATGTGGACGCGTGCTGTTGTGTTGTGTGCATGCTTGCTTGCACCATTCCAGTGAAGATAACCAATCCCTCCAAGAATTCACTTCGAGTTTTATCTCATTTCTGTTTACCCAAAAGAATCACCTTCTATAGATTCCACTCGTAAAAGTAGTCTCATAACAGGCTGTGAATGTGCATCACTGGAGTCTTGCTTTGTTTTTCTGATGGTGAAGCTGGCAAATCTGTATTTAGCTCTGTGACAGCTTATGGTCAGGATTTAATATTTGGAAGCATTAAGAGGTCTCTTCTTAGATCCAGGCACAGTGTTGGCAACCAGAGTGTAAGCTCTTGAGACTGATCAACTGCAAATATCTCTGGCTGAGCAGTGTAGGGAAGGGAATGAGTGAGCTGATGAGTAGAGGAGTCCAGCTATTTTTCCTTGTTATGTTGATCAAGCTGCCATAGCCATTGAGGCGCTCTCCTGTTTAAGGGTGCAAGGAGACTCCTCGACATTGTGGTTCAAGCAAAACGCCCTACCCCAGCTGGAGTGGATGCTGCTCTCCTGCCAAGCTGACACCCACAAGCAGTTGTCTTCAAACTTTTTGTTCATATACTTTCCAAAAGAATTTTGGAAAACTAACACATTTGTAAGTTGGCGTCTAAAACTTCTTCATAAATATAAATAGTAAAAATGGATTTTTGATACATTATAAATATTGATATTTAAAACCAAAACTATCATGTCTTTCTTGTAAATGTACCCAATGGACTCTGAATACCATAGCAATTTGATATCCACCAACCACCACTTATTTTAAAAATACACGAATAAGATTTTCTTTAGCTGTCAGAAATTTTATAGTGTTTCATTTTCTCTTGGAACCTGTGCATCCATTCCTCTTCCCCACAGGAATTTATATTAGTAAATACATTTTATAGCTAAGTCTTTCTTGATCATCCTTCTCCTACAACAAAAGTACATACATAAACTGAAATTTAATTTTTCTCATTACCAGTGATCATCAGGCTTAAAAATATTTTTAAATTTCTTTCTGATTTATTCTCCAAATATGAGCAGTACACAATTGACCAAGACCACATGAACATGTAACTTGCTTAGACAAATAACTCTTAGACATAAAAAGTGAGATTTTATTGGAAATATATTTCTAAATGAGATGAATGGGGCTTTACAATTTTTTCCAATTGATGTATCAATGAATGAATGTTACTTAAAGCTAGAAAGAGATGGGTTTAGAATAAATTCTATTCCTGTTTTTCATTTGAACATAAGCATCCAAGAAGCCTTATTTTATATGAATAGGCAAATGAGAATGGAAGACAATTTTGTTAAAGCGTTGCCACTCGATTCTTTGAATGCCTTCTGAGTCATATGTCAAAAATCACATGTGCCTTTTCATCAGAGATTATATTTAACGTCTGTGGTAGGCATGTCTCCCCCCCCACCAGCATAGCTCCACGTCCTAACCCCTGGAACCTGTGACAATTACCTTTTATTGGAATAGGGACTAGACAGATGTGATCACGTTAAGGATCTGGAAATGGGGAGATAACCTGGATTGTCTGAGCAGGCCTGTTGTAATCACAAGAGTCCATGTAAGAAGAACACCGGAGGAGTCCTGTGAGCAGGAGATGTGACCACGAAACAGAAGGTTTCGAAGATGCCACACTGGGCAGGGGCTGTGAGCTGAGGGATGCAAGGAACATAGCTCTAGAAGGTGAAAAAGACAAGGGAAAGCTTTCTCCCCTCAGATCCTCCAGAAGGGACAAGCTCTGCCCAAACTTAGACTTTAGCTCAGTGAAACTGTTTTCAGTCTTCTGACCTCCAGAACTCTAAGGCAACAAATCTGTTGTTTTAAGCCGCTAAGTTTGCGATGTTTTGTTACTGCCGCTGACAGGACCTCGTACACCAGCCTATCACCTGGCAGCTCAGTGATGTCCTCTTAGTAAGTAAAGAATTTGACACCATGACTACCATGTCCTCATTCCTGCTGTTGGGAAGGGGGCAGGGGAAGACGGGGACACACATAATGCAGAGGTTGCCAATCGCTTCTTATAGCCACACAGCCTTGCCTGATTGCAAGCAGACAGGGACATGTCATTTTTTTTTCTAAATGCCGTGCGCCAGCTCTTTTAGGAGGTACTGTTACTGTAGAAGGAGAGAAGGATGAATTTAGCAGGAAAACCAGTTTCCGGCTTGGAGGTGATTGCACTTGTTGAGGGAGAGATGGCAATGGCATTAGCCAAGAGACAAGTGGACCGAGGGAGAGAGAGACTCAGAGTCCTTCATCAGCAGGACTTGAAGGACCAGCATGGCACCGAGGGTGAGAGAGGCAACAAGTCAACACCCAGACTTCTGGCTCACGGACCAGCACGGTGGCTGTGTCACTCACTGCAGAGGTAGGGACCACTCTGCAGAGCATGCTGCAAAGGGTAAGAATAACATACGTGCCTTATCAGAGTCGCAGGTTTGTGTAAATATTGACTTTCATCGACAGGTTTCTGTTAAATTAATTAAGGAGAATGTTTTGTTAAAATGATAGATGAGAAGCTGCTGAAACAGCACTTGGCAGCTTCTGCCCTTTGCCTCCCTGTAAGCACTGTGACTTCCTTAGGATGTGTTTTACACCCACACCAGGAAAACATTCTGGGAGGGATGTCATCGTGCCAGAGCCCCGTCATCAACTAAATGGCATGCGACGATTTGTATGCCCTGTAATGGGATAGCTGAATCCCCAAGCGACTTGGATCTCCTGGGTCCTGTTTCTGTTTTTGTTGTTGGTTGTTTTATGTTAACTCTATTTGTTTTTTTTCCCATGATAAATGGAGTTTTTTCTACATATACATTGTAGAAAAAAAAAAGGAAACTCCAGAGAGGTAGAAGGAAAGAGGGAAATCACACACAATCCCACCAGCTAAGGCATCCACTTTACTAGCACCTTGTTGGATTTTCTTTCAGCCTTATCTCTATGCATTTTTAACATATGTATTCTGCATCTTTTTCTTAAGCAAGCACTAAAATATAAGTGTTTTTTTGCACTTTTGAGTTTCATAATAGTCTATGTTGAGCACGTACTATATTTTATTTATTCTCTCTTCCTGGGCATTTAGATTGTTGCTGATTTCTCACTATTATAGATAATGCTATGAATGTGCTTATGAATAAACTTATTTCTCTAGTTAGCATCTTTCCCTCAAATTGAGTAATAGAAGTGAAATTTCTGGATAATGGGATATGAATATTTTAATAGCTTTTTACCCGTAATTTGACATTGTTTTCCAAAAGGTCTGTAGCCATTTATATTTTAGGGATCGTGTATGAAATTGTTGGGTCGTATTTGGAATGTGATATTCACAAACTGGCCCAAGCATTCAGTAAACATGAAAAAAAGGGGAAGCTGTAACTTAGAGGAGATCAATGTCAGAACTAATTTTAAAAATGGCTGCTGGTGACTAACATAACATAATAAAATAAACTTTAAAAAAGTTAAAAACAAAGTAAAATTCTCAAGTGAAAAAAATGACTGCTGGGGGGCGCCTTGGTGGCTCAGTCATTAGACTCTTGGTTTCAGCTCAGGTCATGATCTCAAGGTCATGAAATTGAGCCCTGAATCAGCCTGGGTGCTCGGCGGGGAGTCTGAAGATTCTCTCCCTCTGCCCCTCCCCCCATGCGCGCATGTGCTGGCTCTCCCCCCCCCCCAAGCCCCACCCCTGCCTTTGAAATAAATACACGTATCTTTTTTAAAAAAGGGCAGCTGGGCTGATAGAAGAAACAGTTTGCATGAACTTGCTCTATGGCACTCTGTTCATTCTTTGAATACATACCCAATAAGCCCTCCCATTGAAATGAAAATCACACGGACCCATGGAAAGATCTTGGTAGATTTCCCATCATACAGGTTTTTCCATCACACGTTATCTCTGCAGTCACATGAGGTAATGGCATTTTACCCGTGAAGAGTGTGAAGCTTAGCACCTTAGCCAACAATCACACAGCCCATTAGTAGCAGAGCTGGGACAAACACAGGGTGTGGCTGCTTTGATTGTATTTACTGAAGTCCTGCTATATTCAATACTGCAAGACAAACATTAGGAGAAACACAGGAGGAAAGGCAAGCCCCGCCCCCCAGGAGCCTACACTTAATAAGAAAGACCAGAGGCACCGGATGTTTAAAAGTTGTATTCGTTTTCTAGAGCTGCCCCTGCAAAGCACCACACACTGGGTGGCTTAAACAACAAATTTGTTTTCTCCTAGATCTAGAGACTTGAGGTCCAAGATCAAGGTGTCGGCAGGATTGGTTTCTTCTGAGACCTCTGTTCATGGCTTATAGATGACTGTGTTCTTACATGGTCTTTCCTCTGTGCATATATTTGTCCTAATGTCTTCTTACGGGGATATCACTCATATTGGATTAGGGCCCAGGCATAGGAACTCATTTTAACATAATTACCTTACTAAAGACCCTATTTCAAAATACAGTCACTTTCTGAGGTATTGGGGGTTAGGACCTCAACATATGGATTTGGGGGACACAATTCAGCCCATAACATAAGGTAATAGAATCTGAAAGATTGTAAGTCTTCAGTTACAAAATATGGCTAATTCTAAGCCCGTGGCTTGCGCTCATCCCCAGCTGCACTTAGAATCACCTGGGAAGTTTTGGGTCATTTTCTTTTTTAACAAATAGCAATGCCCCCAGAGTCTCACTTGACTCGTCTTTGGAGGGTCCTGGCAAAGGTTTTTTTTTTTAAAGTCTCTCAGTGGGGGCACCTGGGTGGCTCAGTCAGTGAGGGACTGCCTTCAGCCCCGGTCACGATCTCAGGGTCCTGGGACTGAGCCCTGCTTAGGGCCCACTAAGGCACTAACAGGTTCCCTGCTCAGTGGGGAGTCTGCTTCTCCCTCTCCCTCTGTTGCTCCCCCTGCTTGTGCTCTCTTGCTTGTGTGTGTACTCTCTCTCTCAAATAAATAATAAAAATAAGATCTTAAAAAAAAAAGTCCTCAGTGATTCAAATGTGCACCCAGAACTGAGAACCCTGTTTAACTGAAATACTAAAGAAAGACCTGAGTTGCTTTCATTATTCTAAACCATCAGCCTGTCTGCCCAGCAAGTGCTTAGCATTTTACATAGAATACCTTCCAATCAGCAACACAGCAGAACAACAGCTTGGTCTCCCGCCTCTAGTTCATGTGCACTCGGGTAGCAGCATTCTTCGGCTCTTCCATTCATTAAAGTGCATAGTCACTAGGTGAAGGCCACTGATACACCAGACACTGCGCTGATGGGATAAACCGAAGAGTGCCCCCCAAAGATGTCCCGCCTTAGTCCCCAGAACCTTGAATAGGGACATTATTCTGGATTATCCACATTGGCTCATTTTCATCCTAGGAGCTCTTAAAAGCCGAGAATCTCTCCTAGCAAAAGTCAGAGAAATATGACATAAGAGCAGGAGCGATTCAAAGCACGAGAGGGACTCCATCCACCATAGCTGCCTTTGAAGATGGAAAAGGGGGACACTAGCCCAGGAGCACAGGAAGCCACAGTGAGCTGGGACACTGGGCAGCTAGAAAGAGCCTTCAGCTTTGAACCAGCAAGGACACGGGGCCCTTACTTCTACAGCCACGAGGAATGGAATTCGGTCAGTAACCCAAGTGAGCAAGGAAACCTGTCTCCCCTTGCAGCTTCAGAAAGGAACATGGCCCTGCAGACACCTTGCTTTTAGTTCCGTGAGACACTTTAGACTTCTGACCCCTACAACTATGAGCTGATGAATTTATGTTGCTTTAAACCACTAAATTTGTGGCAACTTGTTCCAGAAGCAACAGAAAAATGAATACAGCTGAACTCTGAAAAATAACATAACACATTTCTCCCCGTTGCCATGCAGTTCAGCACCTCCTGTTTGCAGAATTGATAAGGGGAGAAACAAATCAAATTGTGAGGAACCAAGTCTTGGGCGCAAGAAGTTTTTTTATTCCAGGGCCCTGAGTGGTAGGTGATGTGTGAGGCCCAGATTCTGCACTTTTTAGTGGACATTTCAACTAAAAGGAGAAGGAACAGCCTCTTGCTGTCAACTGAAGGAAAAGGGGAATTTTTGTAGCTACAATATAGAAAGGACAGATCATTTAGAAAGGGTTGGCTTTTTATAAAGAAAATGTCATGGGATGCCTGGGTGGCTCAGCAGGTTAAGCGTCTGCCTTTGGCTCTCAGGTCGTGATCCCAGGGTCCTGGGATCGAGCCCCGAGTCGGGTTCCCTGCTCAGCGAGGAGCCTGCTTCTCCCTCTGCCCGCCGCTCCCCCAACCCTGCTTGTGCTCTCTCACTCTTGCTCTCTCTCAAATAAATAAATTAATTAAATAAATAAAATCTTTAAAAAAAGAAAGAAAATGTCATAATAATAGCTCAGATTTCAGACAAAGTCCTGTTCTCTCCCACTGTCAGCTCCCAAACCTGCTTAATTTTAGGATGAAAGCTTATGGTAAAATCATAGGCACCATGTAAGGAAATGCTCAAGAAAAGAAAAGAAAAGAAAAGAAAAGAAAAGAAAACCCTCACAATGATGGAGGTATGTGAAATGAACACAGGAGCCAACCGAAAGAACTTCTAGTGCCCAAAGCTGGAACAATTTGAGCAATAAAATTAAGTAAAAGTTAATATTTGAGTAGTAACCCAGATATAAAGGAAATATCCACAAGTCCAAATTAAGGAAATGATTCAATAAATAAATGGGGAAGGCAAGATGAATTCCAAATAATTTATGTAGATGCTCTGCCCTCAAAAAGATGAATGAACACAACTCGCCCATTTACATGTGGGTGCACAGCGACTTACCCCAAGTGCGCCGGACAGAAGAGGTAGGTGGGAGGGTCGGGGCCACTTTATGGTGAAGGAACCTAGCAAACTGTCCCTCAGCCAGGTAGGTGACCGAGGTTCCAGCATAGTCGGTGATGAGTCATATGGATAGTGAGTTGCTTTGATGTAATATGGTACGAATAGCACTTTCCCCCTGTGGTCTTCATCCCCCAAGATAGGTTATTAGAACTATCCACCCCCTCCCAATCATGAGAAAGCATCAGACAGATCTCACTTGAAGAACATTCTACGCAATACCTAATGAGTACTCCTTAAACCTCGCAGTGTCACCAGAAATAAGGAAAGTCTGAGGAGGTGTTCCAGACCCAGTGGTGCCTGTGGAGGCACGGTGACTAAGGGCGAGCTGGTGTCCTGGCTGGAGTCCTGCAACAGTGAATGGACATTAGATAAAAACAAAGGAGATCTGAATAAAGTATGGACTTTAATAATAATGTGCTGGTTTTTGTTCATTAGTGCTAACCAATATACCATACTCACAGAAGCTGTTAGGAATAGGGGAGATTAGGTGCAGGGTCTGTGGGAACTCTGAAATTCCACAATATTTCTGTGGATCCAGAACTAATCTAAAAGTAAAAGCTCATTTTTTTAAGTGGAAAAAAAAAATCCTATGTACCTCCCAAATGTTTCTTCCGCAGTACCGTGTATGCTCTGTCAAGTAAGAAGTATCTTTCTGCAATTCTCTGAAGGGACAAAAGGAAACATGTGGCTGGGTGGGCGGGGGCACGGCCCCCAGAGCCGTGGTGTGGGGGGTCGGGGAGCGTCTGTGCCTCAGCTAGTCTCAAAGTGAAGCACTCCTCATACTTTATTTTTTGTGCACTCTTTCCCTGCTTCGCATACAACTCACTCATCACCGTGTATTAAAGCTATTTGATGTTCCAAGAGTATGTTTCATTTAACAAAGTACATTCTGTGACCATTTGAGGACACTTTTGGGAACTAAGGAAAATACACATGGCAGAAAACAGATGGAGCTTTGCTAGCTGCCCGAGTGGAAGGCAAACCTGGCCCGACCCTGGGCCTGCAGGGACCCAGCTGTAGCCCCCTCGTTTAGAAGAGCCTGCCATGGTTTGAAGTCGGTCTACACAGGGAAGTGAAAATAGGGGTTCTCCCTCCAGTTGCTCAGAGGGAGAACAGGAATGGTGCATCTCCTCTTTATGGGTTTCATGGTGCACATATTTAAGTACTTTATGAGGTGGTTAGGTTCTGCCTTCAAATGAAACTGGTTCTTTCATTCAGGGAAAGATTGGCGATTTTCCAAGCAGCAGTTTATTTCCAGTCCCAGGGAAGATTCAATTGGTGGTAAAAAAAAAAAAAAAAAAAAATGTTTTTAAGTACTGAAAGCTCCTCTGTGTATCCAGTTCCTGCTGTTTCAGGGGGCCTGGGTCTCCTAGACCAGCTGCACCCCCTTGACTCCTCTCCACACTGCCTGTCAGCTCATTCCTTGTCACTGACTTCCCCGTCACTGCCCGGCACGTCATGGGCCTTCAAGTGACCCGTGGACACCTACCCCAGACAAGGCGCCATGGTAGCAAAGAAGCCAATAAGCACATTGCCTACCCTTGTGGAGACAGAGGTTGAAGAGGAGGAGAGAAAAGGAAATCTCTGCGTGTGTCAGCCTCCATCACACTCCACGGGGTTCCTCGGAGGGCAGTAGGCTCAAATAGCCTCCTGGCTCCCCTCTGGAGCCTTTTCTCGTGCTTTCTCTTGCAGAATGCCCTCCCTGGGCATCTTTCTCCTAACCGAGCAGGAGATGGCGTGGTACGTGGCAGAATTCACCCCCTTCCCCTGCCCCTTTTTAACTTAATATTTGGCAGGGATGGAAGGACATGTGTAGTGTCCGTGTAACTGATACCGGCGGGAGGGTCTGCAGTTGGGTGAGTGGAGGATCTTGGTTCTTGGTTCTTGGATCCCCCACAAAAGATTTACGGGAGGATCCAGACTCCAGTAAAGACAGCCAGAAGGCAGGTCGCAGACACAAAGTGGTTTATTAAGGACCGTACGCTGCCCTGGGGTGGTAAGCGCACTGGGCTTAGGGGTGTCTTTTCTTTTTCTGTTTGCACAGGTTACGGGGCAGCTGGGGCGCTCTCTCACTAAGGTGGTTCCAGTCATCTAAGGGGACTCCTCCTACCGGGCAGGAGGGGGCGTTTTGGGCCCTACAAGGTTTTTGCCTGAACTGTCATGACCATCCTGGGGAGGCAGGTGGGGAGAGGCTGTTGAAACCACAGTGTAAATATGTTAAAAGGAAGCTCTAGGTTACCCTGGGGCAGAGGTTAAAGAGGAGAACTCGGGTTCTGTGCCTGTGGCTGTTGGTCTGTCAGCCCCTGGACAATGGAAGCCTTAAGGCCAGGATGTTAAAGCCACAAAGTCAGGATGTTGTGCCATCAGACTTCTAATGTGTCACCTACTTACCACCGCCTTTGCCTCTGGCTCGAGTCTAACCGCCCCGCTCTCTCAGAGCTTACAGATCCTCCTGATAAGATGGACACCCATGAACCCACCACCTGTCCTAAGAACAGGAGCGTCAACTGCACTGTCTCATCTCCCTACCTGTCCCCCCATCTCCTTTCCGCAGAGGTGACCGCTGCCCAGAACCCTGTGGTTATCATTCCCCCGAGTTTTCAAAATGTGTATTTTCGTCACCTAAGTATGTAACCCTAAGCAGTATATTGCTTCATATTTTTGAGTTTGAGCATTACAAAACAAGCATCAAACTGAATAGAGTTGACTTTCTCCGTCACCTCAGTATACTATTTCCAAGATTCATCTGTAATGTGCCAAACCTATAACTATACAGAACCCGATTTACTTTGGTAGAACTGTGGAAGTGTGGTCACTTCCACGGGTTACTTCTCCTGTCTCCTGACTTGGGGCCTCTAGGGTTTTTCCCAGGTTTTTGCCATTACAAGCAGTGGCACTGTGAACATTTTTAGGAGGTGGATGTCCCCTGGTGCATACGTGTGAGCATTCACTAGTGCAGACGTTCTCACACCCGAGCGTGCATGAGAATCCCCTGGAAGCTTGTTAAAACACAGATTGCCGGACCCCATTCTCAGAACAGCTGACTCAGTAGGTCTGGGGAAGGGCCAGAGATTTTGTATTTCTAATAAGATTCCAGGTGCTGGTGCTGCTGCTGGTCTGTGGCCCCCTTTGGGTACCGCTCTCCTGGGGTGAATACCTGGGGGTGGGGGGCAGGGGGGGCTGGGCTGCAGGTGGGCACCTATGGCAAGAGGATGCCCAGTGGTTTTCTGACGTGGCTATGCATTTCATTTTTTCACAACAGTATAGAAAAGTTCCGTTGAGCCACGTTTTCACTGTTCTTGGTTTTATTCATGTTCTTTCTCTCTAATCAACAGGACAAACTGTCAGAAAGGATGTATACCCTGAGTCGAGTATGCTAAAAAGAGCTCTTTACACTGTTCGGTTATGTTTCATGGGGCTTAACCAGAAAAGGAATGGGCTCGAATAGGTTTGCCAAGGAAAGTGAATGGTGAATGACTCCTAGAACTGGAAGAGAATGTTTTTTACCAGAGTAGGAGAGCTGGGTGCTTTGCGCACTTAGGTTCACTTCGGCTAGCTGAAACAAAGCTGGGGAAGGTCCTCGCGTGAGCGCCGAGACGATCAGCAGTCATTTTTGTCCATTCTCCCGCTCAGGTATGGTTGTTGTTTAATCAAAAGGCCCTTCATTTTGAGAAGAGGAAGGCTCAGGAGAGATGTGATTGAATTTTCATGAGATTGTGACAGATAAGGTGATGATGGATTAGTCTATGGCTTTCCAGACGGGGAAGGAGATAGAGAAGGACATTTAAAAGAAGTAAGGGAAGTGACGCCTGCGTGGCTCAGTTGGTTAAGCACCGACACTTTGTTTCGTGTCAGGTCATAATCTCAGAGTCCTGGGATCAAGCCCTGCATGGGGCTCCAGGCTAGCGGGGAGTCTACTTCAGGATTCTGCCCCTTCCCCCTGCTCTCTCTCTCTAAAATAAATAAATGATTCTTTTTTAAAAAAATTAAAAAATAAGTAAGGAGAGGGAGGGAGCAGCTCCGTGCAGGACATACAGTTACTCCCTGTGTAGTGGCAGAGCCGAGCCTGGTAGAAAGAGTATCAGTTTCCATCAGCCCGGCCCAAGTTTGAATCCCAGCGCCTCTAGGGAAGCCCTGGGGTAAGAACTGCCCAGGATTTCTTGGTCCCTCCTGTGCCTCAGTTTCTTCCTCTGTGGGATTGGAATCACTCCGGCCTGCCTCGCAGGGCTGCGGAGCTTTCCAGGAGGTAAAGTGCCTGGTGGGTGATGGGCCCTCAATAAGGGCCACATCTGTCTGCCTCTCCGACAGGCCTGGGAAGAACAGTGGCTTTTGCCATTTCTGCAGGAGTGCCCTGGTGCAAAGCGCCTTCCCACATCCGTTCCTCCTGGCGCCCTGGCAGGATGGTGTTTCCATTATCCTCATTCGGGGCTCGCCCGCCTCACCTGCCTCACCTCGGAGGCCTCCACCTCAGCAGTTATACTCTGCCTTTGGCCCCGGGCGCTGTTTTCATCTTGGAACAGCGGTGTGCGTGAGCCAGGGCTGGTCACTCGGTCACCTAAGGGCACCGATGTCGGGCCCGTTACACCCAGCACACATGTTTCACCTGTTCCCCTGCTTGGCTCCGCACCGAAGCATGAGCCCGAGGAGGCCTGACGTTACTGAGAACTCACTCCATGCCAGATGCTTGACAGGCCTGCTGTCTTCCAGGCCCCACCCAAACATCTGCATGAGAGGTGGATTCTGTGACCACTCTCCTTTGACACGTGACAGAATCACCCTGGACCTGGAAAACCTCCTGCTGAGTGCAAGAAGCCTGGCACAAAAGATCGCATGTTGTATCTACAGGAAATGTCCAGAAAGGGCAGATCTGAAGAAGCAGAAAGTAGACTCATGGTTGTCAGGAGCTGGGGGATTAGAGAGAAATGGGGAATGGCGGCCCGTGGGTATGAGGCTTCTTGATAGGATGAGGTCTCTTTATATAGGTTGATGATAATGTTCCAAAATTGACATGCGATTGCACCACTCATCCATTTTAAGGTAGGATTTAAGCATCCTACATTTTATTTTTTTATTTTTTAATATCCTACACTTTAAAATTGTGCATTTTAAATGGGTGAGTTTCTTGACTTGTGAATTATGCCTTGTACCTCAGTAAAACTGATTTTTTTTTTAAAAAATCTTATTTAAAACAAATGCAAAAGAAGCCCAGAGCAGTCAAGGAGCTTGCCCACAGTTACAGAGCTAGCAAGTAACAGAGCTGAAATTTAAACGGGGCAGGTGGAGGTCTGAGCCCACACTGGATGCTTCTGGGTGCCTCTCTCCCCAGCTGTCTGCCTAACACACGCCAACAGCTGCTTCAGGACTCAGCACCACTCTGCTCCCTGGGCATGGCCCCCCGCATCTCCACACAGCCTCCCCGCTCCTGCTCCTGGGCCCTCTCTCTCCTAAAAGCATGTAGAACTCTGCATGCTTCTAGAGAAGAGAGATTGGGTCCTTTCCACCACGTAACCCCAGGGCCCAGCTCATGTCTGGCACCGATTACGTCTGCCAACTCCTGACTCTGGCTGGAATCGTGGTTCCCGGGCCAGTCCCTTCCACAAAGCATCCTTTGGCACCAGCATCAAAGAAGACTCCCGAGTGCAATGACCCCACGTGGGACAATTTTATGTACACAGTTGGGTTTGGTGAGCCCGACTGATGAGCTCTTCACAGTAATGAGGCCAAGGTGGCCAGTCTAATCTCCAGGCAGGTCACCGAGCATTGCTTTCTTTTCTGTGATTGCAAAATGAACCCTCACCTCAGACAGCCTTCTTGTAAAGCCTGTGCCATTGATAAGATAGGAGACGAGGCGAGCATGTGTATGATTTGGGAAAAACACAGTAGTGCTGTGGGAAAATATCTGCAAGCTCATGTCCAGGTGGTAAGAATAAACACTATTCCCTTATATGTTTAGGTAACACTGCTTAATGTTTGACTCCCTGTCTTTCTTCCCATTATAGTTGATGGGCCATAACCCCAGAAGATTAGTGAGAACCCTACTGAGTTTGGACATAGGTAGGAATTTTAGGAAAAATTAAATTTCTCCACAGGAAAGATTCAAAGCTTATGAAATATTGATGTGTGTAGACACACGTATATGAAGAATGAAAGGAAATACATCTAGGTATCAGCCACAATAGCAACTCATTATTTTGCTCTTACACGCTACTGAATTCTTGATAAACTCATGTAACCCTCATCCTCCTGTGGGGTTGTTTGTCCCTTGCTCTACTGCTGGGGAATTTTGCAGAGAGATGTGTTACCTTCCTTCTCTGGATGGCAGGGTCATGCGTGGTTTTTCATGTCTCTGCTTTTCTGCATGTTCTGAATTTTCTACAGTGAATATGTCTTATTAGGAATAACACTTAGTAAATATTACTATAAACAAACAAAACGTGATTAAAACAAGACAGCTGCTGAGAGAAGACACTTTTGCAGTGGGAATTGGGGAGCTCGAGACAGCCTGTCCATCATGCACAGGACTGACTTGAGGTTTACCCTGGCTGCCAGGCTTCCCGAAGCCTCCCAGCTTCCTTTGAAAGTCATCTGTGACTTACTTTCAAGTCTTCACGTTGTTAAATCGGAGAGGACTTGGGCCTCCTGGCTCATTTGGGGGACGCTCCCCTCCATGCTGCTGACCTGGGGCTTCCAATAAAAACACACGAATCTGTGCCTAATCCTCCAACAGGGCCTCATTCAAAAGGAAAACAAAGATAAAGTGGGTTTCATGAAAGAAAACCCTCCGTGTGCTTGATGACTTCTTGGCAAAGGAAAGACGGGAAGTGCGTTGCTGGCCTGCCTCTCCTTGGGCCGCCTCGGGGCCTGTCTCGCCAGCGATGGCGTGCACGCAACACTTATCTCGCTGAGAACCAAGGGAAGGGAGGTGCGGAGGTTCACCCATATCTCAGACTGTTTCGTGGCTGATAAAGGGTGCTACGTAAGTGATTTTTCAGATTTTCAAAACATAAAGATGTTGAGGTTCCATTGTTTTCTGTGTGATGATGACTGCCCAGCGTCAGGTATGAGACCTTTGTCACCTTCATCGACATGCGGTGGGTGATCTTCACCAACTCTCAGGCATTAGACAGAAGATGGCCTGTAATGTCCTCGGTAGGATTGGCTCCTGCATCCCCGGCGGGTGTGAGAAACGTCTGACCTTGTGGGGAAGGTTGGGGAGCACTTGGCTCGCTTTTCAGCTGTAGACTGTGCTGATGGCCTCTTCAAGAAAAGGAGGCTTTTTCGTTCTGTGTTGAAGTTTCTACTTCTGATTGAGTTTGGGGGCATGGCATTGTTCATGGAGCGTTAAGTTTCCCAAAGTACCTGAAATGACTCATCAGAAGGGTCCACATTCACTGTGACAGCCAGGGATGCTGCTAATCTACTTGTGTTCCCCCAGGAGAGAAAAGAACATGCATCCTGCTGTCTCAACTCACCTGGCATGAATGGAACCATGCCACAGGTGCTAGAAGCACAGAGGCAGGCCTCGGGCCCCCTGCTGCTCACACGGGCTACCTGCAGTGGGTGTGAGGCCTGCTTAAGATTCTCTCTCTGCCTCCCCCCACCCCGCCCCTCCTCCCCACTAAAAAAACAAGCAATTGTATGCTCATCGTAAACAAAAATAAGTTTGACAATTCAGAAATATATCAGCTGTAAGTCCCATCATCCTGCTCCCCCAGAGTAACTACTATTAAAAGTGTTCTTTTTATTTATTTATTTCATTTGAGAGAGAGCACACACGTGAGTTGGGGGCAGAGGGGGAGGGAAAGAGAGAATCCCAAGCAGACTCTGAGCTGAGCGGAAAGCCTGATAAGGGGCTCGATCCCAGGACCCTGAGATCATGACCTGAGCCAAAATCAAGAGTTGGACGCTTAACCGACTGAGCCACCCAGGTGCGCTGCTAGTAAAAGTGTTCTAAATTATCCACCCATACATAATTCATTTTGATTTTCTAATGGGATAATTATCTATTGGTATCTTTTGAATTCTGTAACTTATTTTTTCTTTTCACAAAGTGCTGATGTCATATGGTTGATAAAATATGACACTGTGCTTAGGGTCTACCCCAGCACCTGGCCATTTAGGACCTGGCAAGTATAGTGAAGTTTATTAAAGTAATTTGGGGGGGGTATCTATGGTTATCGTATTTCCATTCCCTGTTTACCATGGCTAGTTGGGAGTTTATGTAAAATACCAGAGAACAGAGGCTCACAGGAAGGAAGCTAATAATTCCCCATGTGGGCCTTGACACGGGATCTCTAAGATGACCATTCAAAGATGCTAAGTACAGTTGTGTGATGTGTGCACTGCACAAAGACCCCCAGCAGAGGAGTTGAGTAGAGAGCTGAACCCAGTCTGCATGCATCCACACCCTGCACCCAAGGAGCTTCATCTGCTCAGAGGGGAGCCTCTTTCAGATCTGCACATAAATTCCCATACCAGCTAGTGGCATGCCCTTGACTAATAGTAAGCAGTTGCTTCTTATGAGGTTAAGTTTCTGTTAGATGCTTTGGCCCAGCACAGTTATCAGCCTGAAGAAGTTGCTCTGGAATTTTGAGCTCCCCTAAATGTGATGCTGCAGGCCTCCCAGAGTACAGCTGGGTAACATTACATGATGGACTTGCCCAGGCAGCCAGGTCTTACACTCATAGGGCTTGGGGTTCCTGTATTCTAGACATGCTGGGGAAGGAGGGGAGATGGTGGTGGGGCCCAAAAGAAGCACTTTCTACGCAGCCGTGTTTAGAAGGCAATAATGGGGCTCCAGGGAGATTGGCAAGGTCCAGCAAGGCATAAAGGATTGGTTCCATTAATTACACAGAGTGTAGCTCAGAGGACTCTAGAAGGGTAAGATCACATGGGAGCCAGGATGGTCCGGGCATCTGCTTAGCCCTAGAGAGATAGCAGAGAGTAAGATGAGGAGGTCTGTGGTCTCATGGAGCTTTCATTCTACTACAACAAGTGCATAAAGAGAATTTGAGATAGGGGAAAGTTCTGTAAAAACAAAACAGTGGTGATATTGAAGCAGAGACCTGAAATCAGTAGTGTGAATGAAGATCTAGGGAAGATCCTTCCAGGCAGAGAGAATAGCAGATATCAAGGCCCTGTGGCAGGTGAGTGTAGCCAGAACACAGGGAGCAAAGGAGACAGAATAACAGAACAGGGGAGGAGACCAGGCAAGATTTAGAGCACGCCTGGCTCTGGAAGGCATGGTGAAGAGCTAGAGCTTCCTTTGGTGAAGTGGGATGCCACTGACAGATTTTAAGTAAGGGAGTGACAAGATCCAATTTGTATTTTTAAATAATCTCCCTCATACTGAAAACTTAGCAATGAATTCTGGGTGCTAGAAGGAAATGGTGCTAGAGGTGGGCCAGGGCAGAGCAGAGGGTCCGTTAGGACCATCTTCAGTGGTCCAGGTGCACAAGGAGGTCTTCACCTGTGGGGTGGCGGCACAAATGGGGAGTTGTCAGAGTTGAGATGTCAGGGATGCAGGACCCACAGTCTCGGGGTAGCCTTGGAGGCCATCATGAGGGACTCTAGGGCAGTAAAGACAGCCCCCTGACTTGGGGGTGTGAGGTTAAAGGGTAGTTATGAGGATAAGCAAGAAACCACACCCCGGAGCCTCTGAGCTCCTTACATAAGACTTAGATTCTCCCAGCGCCTGGTCTCACCTACTGAGTATAAGACTTGAGAGACTTGTTCATTTCTTCTGGTTTTGGAAGACCTACTCCTTATTAAGAACATTCTGGTTCTGGAAAGCCCATTAAGAAGCAATGAACTTAAACATTCTAACATACCGTACTACAAAGCAGTCATTTAGATCCTGGGGAAGTAGAGCCAGGGAATGGTATTATTAACTGTTACACATTGGTGGAGGGACTGGGATCATGAGTCATCACCCCTTCCATGCCAGTCCCCTCTGAAGAGGTCATTCTGGTACTAAAACTGGACAAGCACAGGGATCAACTGAAACCCATTTCATTTTCATGTTGCTCCTCCGGAAATCCCACAAGACTCCCTGTGAGATCCTGATGTACCCTCTGAATTATCTGAGGAAGATTAACTACGTCCAGTGGAGTTTGAGGGTTATGGATATTGGAACAGAACTGAAGATAAATTTGCCAGTGCCTTCTGTAGGTTTTAGGTTCTGTAATGAGAAATAAATCAGCAAAGGGGGCAGTGAATATTTTATGATCATTCCTCTGGCCACTTTTGGCAGAGCGCTGACATTCCCTGGGGAACGAGTCAATAATGGCAACTTAAGAGCCTCATGTGGCGTTGGGGGTGGGGCTTGTAGGGTCTCTCGAAGCATCAGCCACCACCTCTCACATTAGGGGAAAGCCAGCTGTTTCTCAGTGGACCAATTTAAGCTCCTATGCCCGGAGTGAATGAGAGGGAGGACATAACTCTGCCAACTCAGCGCCCATCTCCCAGAGATGGGGTGCTCCTGGTTATCTTAGCAGTTTCTCCAGGTCAAAACCAAAAGAGCTGGCCCTTGCTCGTGGCCCTCCCCCTCATCCCTTGCCTCTTGTCCGGGAGGTGACTCCAAAATGGACTACATTCTCACAAAGGGTTTCCCCAGTGCAAACACATGCAAGAATGCAGCGGTGCCTCTCAAGGATTGATCGAATAACCAGAGGGCTAGATGCTTTAAACCATAGATTTTTGTCTTTTGCAGCTTTATTGACATGTAATTGACAGACAATAATCTGCACGTAGTTAAGATGTACAGTTTGATGGGGTTTGATATATCTAGGCATCTGTGAAATCGTCTAAACAGTTAAGATAACGAACGTACCCATCATTCCCAAAAGTTTCCTTATACCCCTTTGTAATTTATCCCTCTCTCCCTTTGCCAGGTGACTGCCTGTCTGCTCTCTGTCACTATGAACTAGTTTGCATTTTCTAGAATTCTATATAATTGGAATTACATAGTTTGTGCTTCCTTTTTTTGACTGGCTTTTTTCACTCAGGATGCTCATTTTGAGATTTATCTATATTGTTGCATGTATCAATAATGTGTTCCTTTTTATTGGCTGTCCAATTTTCCTAGCATCATCTGTTAAAAACATTCTCAGTTCTCAGTTGAATTGCCTAGGCGCCTGTGTAAAAAAATCAGTTGAACATGTATGTGTAGGTCTATTTCTAGACTCTATTGAGTTTTGTAGATCCGTGTGTCTATCTCTACATTAATACCACATTGACTAGATTACTGTAACTATATAATAAGTCTTGAAATCAGGTAGTAAAAGTCTCTAACATTGTTCTTTTTCAAAATTACCTTGGCTCTTCCAGGTCCTTTGCATGTCTATACAAATTTTTAAGTTCACTTGTTAAAATGCTGCTGGGATTGTGATCAGGATTGCATTGAATGTATAGATCAATTTGGGGAAAATAAACATCTTAATGATATCAAGTCTTCTGATCCATAAACACGACATATTTCTCCATGGATTTAGGTCTTCTTTAATCTCTCAGTAATGTTCTATAGTTTTCAGTATAGGGGTCTCATACATTTTTTGTCAAATTTTATATTTTTGATGCTATTGTAAATAATATTTTTTGTTTTTCTTAGCTCATATATAAAAATGACAATTGTATCCTGTAACTTTGCTGAACTCATATATTCTTGACTTTTTTAGATTCTGTTGAATTTTTTACAGAGACAGTCATGTCTTCTGTGAATAAAGACAGTTTTACATCTTTCTTTACAATCTGCCTATTATCTCTTTTTCTTGCCTGATTGAACTAGAACCTCTGGGACAGTGTTGAATAGAAATGGCGGGAGTGGTCATCCCAGCCCTTGTTCACAATCACAGAGGGTAAACATTATCTTTCACTATTAAATACAGTGTTAACTGTAGGTTTTTTTGTATTAACCCTTTATCACACCAAAGAAGTTCCCATCTATTCCTACTTTGCTGAGAGTTACCATGAATCAGTGTTGGATTTTGTCAAATGATGGTTCTGTGTCTACTGCGTAATCATACGGTTTTGTTTTTTCAGCCCATCAATATCATAAATGACACGGTTTTCAAATATTGAATCCACTGAGCATTCCTAGGATAAATCTCCCTCAATTATGATGTAATAACCTTTTCATACCTTGTGGGATTTGACTTGCTAAAATTATGTTAAGAATTGTGTCTATATGGGGCGCCTGGGTGGCTCAGTTGTTAAGTGTCTGCCTTTGGCTCAGGTCATGATCCTGAGGTCCTGGGATGGAGCCCCACATCGCGCTCCCTGCTCAGCGGGAAGCCTGCTTCTCCCTCTCCCACTCTCTCTGCTTGTGTTCCCTCTCTCGCTGTGTCTCCCTCTCTCTGTCAAATAAATAAATAAAATCTTAAAAAAAAAAAAAAGAATTGTGTCTATGTTCACGAGAGATATTGGTGTATAGCTTTCTTCTGATGTCTTTTTTCCCCCTTGGGTGTTAAAGCAATAGTAAACTCAGAGAAGATGGTAGAAAGTGTTCCTTCCTTTTTGATTCTAAGTTTGTGTAGAATTGATATTCTCGATTCCTTAAGTTTTTCATAGTATTCAGCAGTAAGGCCATCTGGGCTTGGGGTTTCTTTGTGAACAAATATTTTAAAAAATATTTTATTTATTTATTTTGAGATAGAGACAGTGAGGGAGAGAGCATGAGTGAGAGGAGGGGCAGAGGGAGAGGGAGAAGCAGACCCTCCACTGCGCAGGGGCCTGATGCGTTGTGGGGCTCCATCCCAGAACCCTGAGATCATGATCTGAACTGAAGGTAGATACTTAACTGACTGAGCTACCCAGGCACCCCATGAGAAAAAAATTTTAATCCTACAAACTGAATTTCCTTGGGACTCAGGCAATTGATGTTTATCTGTTCCTTCTTGAGTGAGGTTTGGTGGTTTGTGTCTTTCAAAGAATTTGAACATTTTATCTAACTTGTGGAATTTATTGCCCATAAGTTGTTCATAATATTCCCTTACTACTGTTTTATTGTTTTTGTTTGTTTATTTTTTAAGAGAGAGAGAGAGAGAGAGAGAACACAAGCAGGGGTAGGGAGGAGCAGAGGGAGAGGGAGAGAGAATCCCAAGCAGGCTCCATGCCCAGTGCGGATCCTGATGCGGGGCTAGATCTCTTGACCCTGAGATCATGACCTGAGCGGAAGTCAGTGGGATGTGCTTAACCAACAGCACCACCCAGGCGCCCTTCCCTTACGATTGTTTTAATGTCCTTAGGATCAGCAGTGATGTCCCTCTCTTATTCCTGATATTGGTGATTTGTGTCTATTTTCTTTTTTTCCTGTCAGCCTAGAAGTTTATCAACTTTATTGATCTGCTCCAAGAATCAGCTTTTGGTATCATTGATTTTTCTCTATTATTTTCCCTTTTTAATTATTTTATATACCTGCTCTTTCTGTGTTTTCTTCTCCATACCTTGAGTTTAATTTGTACTTATTTTTCCCACTTCTTACGGTGTAAGCTAATGTCTATTTGAGACCCTTCCTCTTTTCTAATATAAGCATTGAGTGCTATAAATTTCCTTCTCAGAACCGTTTCAAATGCATCCAACTTATAATTTTCCATATTTTGATATTCATTCCATTTGAAATACTTTCTAATTCCTATTTCTTCTTTGATCCATGGGTTATTTTGAAGTGTGTTGTTTAGTTTTCAAGTAACTGGAGATTTTGTGCCTATACTTGTCTTATTTTTGTCTTATTCAAGCCCTTTGTGGTTTTCAATGATTTGCTTTTTCAAATTTTATTTTAATTCCAGTATAGATAACATAAAGTGTATATATAAAGTGTATATTCACTTCAGGTGTACAATATAGTGATTCAACAATTCCATACGTCACCTGTGCTCATCACGGTTTTATGATTTGCTTTTAAATTTGTTGAGTTTTGTTTTATGGCCAAGAATACTCTCTATTTTGGTAAAGATTCCACTGCGCTTGAAAAGAATTCCTATCTTGCTCCTATTGGGAGGAGTTTTCTATAAATGTCAATTAGGTCTAACTGGTCCATAGTATTGTTCAAGTCTTCTATATCCTATTCTGTTGTTTATGGAGAGACATATGTTCAAATCTTCAACCATAATCACAGATTTGTTTATTTCTACTTACAGTTCTAGCAATTTTTGCTTCTTGTATTTTGAATCTCCGTTATTAGACGCATAAACATTTAGGGTTTTCATGTCCTCTGGATGAATTGGTGCCTTTATCCATTACACTTCTTCCCCTTAGAGTGGTCCTCTTTCCCCTGGCAATATTCTCTGCTCTAGCCTATGCTTTATCTTCATGAACATAACTACTCCCCCCCTTCTTTTGGTTAGTGTAAATGTGGAATATCTTTTTCCACCCTTTTACTTCTAACCCCTTTGTGTCTTTAAAGTGGGTCTTTCGTAGACAGCATATAGTTGGATCTTGTTTTTCTTTTTTCCAACGTGACAATCAGTGCTGTCTAATTAGGTGTTTAAACAGGTAATGTGATTGTCCATATGACTGAATTTAAATCTACCACTTGGCTGTTTTTTGTCTCTCTGCTCCTTCTATTTATTATTGTTTTTTTTCTCTTTTTCTGCCTTCTTTTGAACGGAGTATTTTTCATGATTCCATTGTGCCTTCTCTGTTGGCTTGTTAGCCAGAATTCTTAGCTGTGTTATTTTAATGGTTACTTAAAGTTTATGATATACATGTTTAACCTATCACAGTCTGTAAGTATTACTGTACTTTACATATGGTATAATTACCTTAAAATGGTGTATTTCCATTTCTCCCCTCCCAAACTTTGTTCCACTCTAAGGTTGTCATTCATTTTGCTTCTGCATATGTGCTTCCTGCTGTTCAATGTCTGAAAACTGTTGTTTCATGTATTTTGTCCATTATTTTTAGTTGTCTAACACAGGAGGGTGGATCTAGGCCCTGTTATCCATCATCCTCAGAAGCAGAAGTCTTAAGAGTTTTCTAGCCACATCTTACTATCAATATTTTACCATATTTCCCTTACATCATTTTGTTTACATTTTCACATAATTGAGCCTATATGTAGTCTTATAATGATGGAGAATAGGGACATTTTCTTAAAATATTAAGAATAATATTATTCTTAAATAACTCTCACCAGCATCAAGTATTGGCTGCCTCTTAATCTGTCATCTCTTGCCTGTTTACTTACTTTACTATTATCCCGATCCGGGTACTTCTGTTGATATTATCATTATGAATAATGTTGCACTGAACATTTTTACAATCACTTTCTGATTTTCTCAGTTCCCTAGAACAGATCCTGAAGGTCCAAGCTGTTTTTGAGGCTCTTGATATATACATGTTGCATGAGTGCTTTCCAGAAATGTAGTTCTCATGAACACTTAGCAGTGTATTAAGGGTGAAAGACTCTTGGCATTTAAAAAATTCACTAATTTGATAGGCAAAAATGATACATTGCTTCAATTCACATTTCTTCAATGGCTAAGGGAAAGAGTTTACTAAATTTGTAGGCATTTCTATTTCTTACATCCTTTCCTATATCCTAGAGCAGTCATGTTTTTATCAGTTTATATACACTTAATATTTGAAAAAGTATTAGCACTTTTTAAAAAAAGATTTAATTTCTTTATTTGACAGAGAGAGACACAGCGAGAGAGGGAACACAAGCAGGGGGAGTGGGAGAGGGAGAAGCAGGCCTCCCTTTGAGAAGGGAGCCCGATGCGGGGCTCGATCCCAGGACCCTGGGATTATGACCTGAGCCGAAGGCAGACACTTAACAACTGAACCACCCAGGCGCCCCCAAAAAGTATTAGCACTTTATAACATTTGTGATCAATAACTTGTCTTAGATTGTTGCTTGCCTTTTATTTTTTAACATATTCGGTATTTTAAAATTGATATGTAGTCACGGCTATTACAATATTTCTTCTGAGATTTCTTCTGTAGATTTATGGCTTAGACAGATCTCTCCGTCTGTATGTCAATGAGGTATTTATGTTTATTTATCTCTAGTATTTCTAGAGCTTAATATTTTTACATTTAACAATTTGGCATACCCATGATTTAATTATATGTGGCATGGTTAAGTTGTAACTTGATTAAAAAAAAAATCTGATTTTCCCAGCCTCACTGACTGAATAAGCCTTCCTTTCTCCCCTGGTTTGCAATGCCACCTTTGCCACACATAAATCTTAGCTTCTAGGGGAGAAGCTTTTTGGAGCTTTTATTCTTTTATGGGCGCGCCTGCACGTTTCTGCCCTCGTACCACACTGTTAGTCCATAAAACACAAATCCTTCAGTCAGGAGCCCTTTCCAGGACACGCTCTTCCTTACAGGGGCTGCTCTAAGCCACGAGGCCCTGAAGGAAATCCTCTCCCTGTATTCAAGGGCCTTTAGGACCACCGTGTCCAGGGAGGGGACAAGGACCTGTAAACAGATCATTCCACACGAATACAAAATGCTGCCAGGGACAGGAAAGGAGAAGTAGCTCTGCCAGGAGATGCTGAGCCAGGCTTCACAGAGAAAATGGCCAACTAAGTCTTGAACACCAAGAAGAAGGAAGGGCGCAGCAAGCCAGGGATACAGGGCAACCGAGTGCCTTTGGGGCGAGCCCGCCCCCTGCTGCATGGTGGGGGCGGGGGCAGGAAGGGGCGGGAACACTTGGAGAGGCGGGACTCTGGCAGGCCCGTGCGGCCCTGCGAAGAGATGTGTATTTTATCCTACAAGTGACAGGGAGCTCATAGAGGTTTTGACAAAAGGGAGTCATCCAGGAATCATATTTGCCTTAGTAGTCATCACTCAGCTTGTAAAACGCACAAATGAATGAATAGCCACAGTCCTTGCTCTCTGGGAGTTCCCAATCAAGTACAAAAGACAGACATTTTGCATGTAATTGCAAATACCCCGTAAACGTGCAGTGATGGTGATGGGCTACAGTCGTGCCTCCCCGAGGGATGAGGTCAGGAAAGTGTTTTGTCTATTGCTCAGCAGGAGGAGAGGCAATGGGGTGATGGGAGCAGGTGTGGTGACGCTCGAGGAAGGCCTGAACCGAATGATGGTAACAGAAAGAAGAATTGATATTGAAGAGGGCACATGCTGTGATGAGCCCTGGGTGTTATACTTACCTAATGAATCACGGAACACTACATCAGAAACTAATGATGTACTATACAGTGGCTAACTGAACATAATAAGAAAAAATTAAAAAAAAAAAAGAATTGAAGAGGCCTTTGCAAGAGAGAACTTAGGCACACACGGATTCTGGGAAATGGGAGAAGATAGAGGGTGACCGAGGTTTCTGGCTGCGTTCACAGCTGCATGCAGAGTACCTGCTGTGCACCAGGTTTGCACTCGTGATGTAACGGTGGTCAAGCAGCCCCGAGCCCTCGAGCTGCTGGAGATCCAGGGGAGGAAAACACACAGGCATCGCCACTTACAGCGCAGAGGGAGGGGTAGCACAGGGGTGTGCATGTATCGCTCACAGGGCCATACGCAGGAGCTCACGGGAGGGACACACGACCCGCTTATCAGAGATGTTGTAGAATGGTGATGTCTAAACTGAGGCTTGAAATACCCTGTAGAAATCACCCAGCCGGAGGAGTAAGTGGGTAAGTAAAAGAGAGTCCCAGGCCAAAGTCCAGAAGTTGGCAAGAACATGGCTTGCTTGGGGAGCGGTGTGGCAGGGTAGAGAGTCTGAGAGGGCTGAGTGAGAGGCGAGATCAGGGAGGCAGAGAGGCCCAGATGAGGTGAGGAACCGGGACTTCATCCTGCGGTCCCTGTGGGACTGCACTGGCGGATGGCGGAGTCACATTTCAGAAAGCTTGCTGGGTTTGTGGGTGCAGCATGGACAGTGGTGGGGGCGGGGCAAGACTGGTGCCACCCAGGCAAGAGAGGCGACCTCCTGGGCCAGGGCGATGGCAGTGAGGGACTGGAGAAATATTCCAGTGCTGAGATCAACGGGATCTGAAGTGTGACCCGATGAAGGACGCCGGGTTAAGCTAACCTTAGGGGTTCTGGTTTGGATTAATGGTGATATTTTTACCCAAGTGGGAGAGACAGATTTGAGGGTTGACTTCAGTTTGGGCTAGGTTCAGTTTGAGGTGTCTGTGGGACATCTAAAAATGGAGATGTCTGGCAGGTTTGGAGCTTACTGCAGAAATCTGGGTTGAGATACAGTTTTAATGACCTCAGGATACCAATAGTAATGAAAGCTTAGAGAATGTGTTAGTTCTGTCTGATTATGTGGAAAATGGGAAAAAGACGGGTCTCCTGGGTCTCCTGGGTGGCTCAGTAGGTTAAGCATCTGATTCTTGTTGTTGACTCAGGTCATGATCTCAGGGTTGTGAGATCGAGCCCCCCGGTCAGGCTCCACACTGGGTGTGGAGCCTGCTTAAAATTCTCTCTCTCCCTCTCCCACTGCCCCTCCCCCGAAAACAAAATTAAAAAAAAAAAAAAAAGAAAATGGGAAAAGGACAGAACACAGAGAGTCCTGAGGAAGACTGACATAGAAGCAGGTAGAAGAAGAGAAGAGCGTTAAGGAGAACAAGAAGGCGAGTTGGAGTGGAGCTTGTGGCTCTTGCGTGGAGACACGGAGGAAGAGAGAAGTTAGGTGGTTTGCCCAAGTTTCCACAGCTAACAAGTAACAGAACCAGGTTTTGAACCTGAGAAGCCCGGCTGAGTGAGGAGGACAGTGCTGCTCACTTGCTCCTTCCTGTGCTCTAGAAGTTCCCTGGCCTGGAACATTTCACCTGTCACGTCTTACCTGGACAGCTCGGCTCAGGCCTCGGCCACCTCCCAGGGGAGGCCTTCTCTGACGAGCCTGACCAGCCTCCCCCGGCCTTCCCCTGAGCCCAGTCAGAGCTAGATGTCCCCCTCTACTGTACCCCCAGCACCGCAAGAGTCCTCAGGGCTGAGCGATTAGTGCACTGACTTTGGAGTCAGAAAGGCTGTGTGTCTCAGGCTGGCTCTGTCTCTTATCAGCTGCGGGACTCTGGGCAGTTTACTTCCATACGTCCCCTGTGTAAAATGGGAATAATAATCCCAGGAGCTCTACCTACCTCACAGGCTCCTAAAATTAAATAAAATAATCCTTGTAAAGCTCAGAGCACCGAGCCTGGCACCTCGAGTTTGATTGATGCTAACTATTGCGGCCACCATCATGATCGTCGTCGTCATCATCTTCATCACGCCACCCATGCTTGATGTGGTTCCACCTACCCCACAGCACCTGCAGGCAGGATCCATGCTTACTTCTTCTTGACGTCAGCATGAAGCACATTGCCTGGCACGCAGCGGGTGTGCAGGGAATATTGTGGTATAAAGTTCCTGTCTCCCTAAGGTCCTCCATCCAACACCATCAGAACCGAAAGGGGAATCCTGGGAGGAAACAGGGCTGCAGGCCTCTGAGCTGTGAGGAAGACTCAGAGGCAGGGGGCTCTCTTCAGGCGAGGTGGCCCCAGCCACATGCCCCGTGTGCCCAGCCTTTCTCCCAAGAGCAGTGACACCAGGTAGCCTTTATCTGTCCAGCAAGGAAGGTGCTGAGACTGAGGGCAGATGGCCTCTGTCCTGGGGGCACAGGTGAAAGTGGATGGGTCCCCACACGGACCCTGCCGCTTCATGTGGTTAGTTCCATTTGGATGCTGGGTCCCTCATCTCTGATTCGACCCTGCACCCTGACTTCTGTCAGGACTCTTGTACTTCATTTCTACCTGGCTATATAATTAGGTGGCTCATGTTTTCTTTGGTTTGGCCTGAAACCATGGGCATCTTCTGACTCTGCCAATAGTATGGAGTGATCTCTACCAACATTGCAGGTGGGCTTTCCTACCAGAGTGGCCATGTTCTACCCACAATGCTGTGCTCTCCTACCCACAATGCTCTCTCTTCTACACACAATACCTGCTCCCCTACCCACTGTGCTTGCTCCCCTACCCACAATGCCATGCTCTCCTACCCACAGTGCCATGCTCACAAGGCTCCACTAGCCTAGCCCAGCCTGCAGTCTGGTTCTTGGTCATCCCTGTTCAGCTGTTGTTGTGCTGATGGCCATAATAACAAAAAGGGTTAATAGGACCATACAAATGTTCAGAACTGCCAGAGTCGCCAATAAGGAGAACTTACACAAAAATTTTAACTCTTTACATAAATGGTTGTTTCTAGTTTGAGGATATTTGAAAATCACTTATTCTCTTAGCTAATTTCATCATTTTCCCTTGCACACTTGCTTACCCTATTAAGTCACTTAGCAAACCCTTCCCCTGCAAGAGGTTGCATTGGAAATCTTACTGTGGGAATGACTGCAAAATCTATACTGGAGGAGTTGAAGGTAATCAGGCTATGTACAGTGCTGCAGACAAAATGATTGCATTTATTGAGCACCTCCTGTGTTTCAGGCACTGTCCTAGGCCCTGGGGATATAGCAATGAACAAGATAGGCAAAAATCCCTGTCCTCTAGGACTACCATAAGATTTGGCAATTCTACTTCTGGGAGTTTATGCAAAAAAAATTGAAGTCAAGATCATGGAGAGATATTTGCACTCCTGTGTTCAAAGAAGCATTATTCACAATAGCAACCTAAATGTCCATTGGTGGGTGACCGGATAAAGAAAAAATGGTATTATCTGTAGAGTGGAATATTATTCAGGCTTAAAAATGAAGGAAATCCTGTTATATGCTACATGGATGCAACTTGAGGACATTATGCTAAGTGAAATAAGCCAACCACAAGAAGACAAATACTGGATGACTCCACTTATATGAGGTATCTAAAGTAGTCAAATTCCTAGAAGCAGAAAGCGGAATAGTAGTTGCCAGGGACTAGTGAGGGAAGAGGAGAAATGGGCAGTGGCTCTTCAATGGGCATAGAGTTGGTCATGCAAGTCGAAAAGGCTCTAAGGATCTGCAGGACAATGATGTGCACATAGGTAACACTGCACTATACACTTAAAGGTTTTTTAAGATGGTAGATTTCATGTTACGTGTTTTTTACCAGAATAATTAAAATAAAAATCCTGTCTTCATGGAACTAGCATTCTAATGGGGAGAGATTGACAACAGAGAAAAATGTAAAACACACAATATATTGCATGGTGATAAATGCTATGGTAACAATTAAGAAGGAAGGAGGGTTGGGCGTTCTGGGAAGGGGTTACCACGAGAGCGGGGTGGTTGGCACTTGAACAAAGACCTGCAAGAGGTGAAGGGGTGAATCTTGCGGCTATCTAGGGGAGAAACAGAGGGGGCAAGAGGTGCAGGAGTGGATTTGGGATGTAGAAGGAGCAACAGGAAGCCACTCTGGCTGGAGCAGAGGGAGGGGGCAGTGGGGGGTTGGAGAAGTCAGAGGTGGGATTGGGGAGGGGGCAGCTTGAGTCTGCCTTGTAAGTTCTTATAGGGACTTTGGTTTTCATCCCAGGTGAATGGGGGGCCACTGGAGGGTTTAGGGCCCTAGAGTATGTGGCATGTTTCAGAAGGGTGGCTCTGGCACTGCAGGATGGATAAGCAATAGGGAGACCAGTCTGGAGGCTACTACAAGAATCCGGGGAAGACATAATGTCTTGGACCAGGGCAGTGGCAGGAAGGGGATGAGAAATAGTTGGATTCTGACTCTATTTTGGAAGGCAGAGTCAGCAAGATTTCTGGACAGATTGGATGGGAGGTGTCGGAGGAAGAAAGGAGTCCAGGGTGACTGTTCTGGGCCTGAGCAACTGGAAGGATATGGTTACTCCTTATTGTAATAGGGAGGAGTGTGGGTGGGCCGTATTGGAGGGGAAGGTCAGGAACTCCATTTTGAATTTGTCAATTTGGGAGATCCCTATTGCATATCCACATAAAATAGGCAGCTGGATGTATGGGTCTAGAGTTCTGGAGAAAGGTTCAAACTAGAGATGTCACCTAAGAGACATCAGCATTTAGATGGAACTTAAAATTGTGACACCTATGATGAACTCATCAAGAGAATGAATACGGAGTGGAGAAGAGCCCCAAGGGCTAAGGCCTGGGGCACTCTGGCACTTAAAAGAGAAAGATGAAGCAGAGCCAGAAAAGAAGACTGGGAAGGAGAAACCACTGAGTTAGGAAGACAACCAGAAGACTCCTGTCTTAGAAACCAAATGAAGAAAGTGATTTAATACGCCAAAGGGGGAGGCCTGGGACAAGAGAGGCCACACCAGGGTGTTGTAGGGAGCATCTATTCTATATGAATACTGAAACCATCAGGAATTGTGACATAGTGGGATTGGTGACTGTGAGCCAGGGATGAGAATATTCAGGGAATGTCAGGGAGAGACCTATGGGAGGCTGGTGGGTGCCTTGTATGGTTCATTTCATGAAATCCGACCAGCAGTCTTGTGGGGTAAGTATTATTATCGTCATCCCATCTTACAGATGAGGAGACGGAGGCACAGAGGGGTTAAATACCGCGTCCAGGGCCACCCATGCATGAGTGGCAGAGGCAGGAGGTGAGTCCACTGCCTCCCAGTGCCCGACTCTCCCCCACCCCTCGATCCCCCTGTGGGATCCTTGCAGCCCTGCCCACGCATCCTGGGGGCATCGTTCCAGTCGGCTCTATGTAACTCCAGTCCAGCTGTTATGCCTTTGCATGTTGTAGAATGAGTATGTTTGGATTCTGGATACATTAGAGTTTATTCTATGTACAAATAAATGTAGAGAAACACATTTATTAGATATCAAGCAGTGAAAAATCTCACATAATTAGACACTCCCATCGGTGCTATTTCAAAAGAATTTGTGCTCATTCTGGTGATTCTGATGATGTACTGCAATAATCTGAAATACCATCTGTACCCTCAAAGATAGTTTTAAATATAATCTGGCAGAATTTGTGTGATAAACACATTTTGATGAACTTTGATATGTGCACATGTGTATCTACCATCATAATGCCCAGTTAACCAGAATATTAATTGAACTACAGTCAATAAACAGGCTGCTAGGTTTTTTTTTTATCCCATTAGACTTACCCTGTCTTAGGATCCAGTTTTACTGTAACCAAGAAAAATGTCATTTATTTTTGCTAGGGATCAGATGGGAATAGTGATAAACTAACCCCCTTCCAAGGAGAGCCTCTAGTGAGGATTGGTCCCATGCCCTGGTCTGAGATGCACAAGCCTTCAGGTTGACCGCAGGGCAGAAGGGAGGTAACCGGCCACAGCCAGAGCAGACCTGTAAGTGGCCCAGAGAGAAGGTGGCCTGGAGCACCAGCGGCCTCCCTTGAGGGGCCGTGCTAAGATACCAGGGCTGAAAGTGTTCCATCTGCCCCCACCAACATGCCTTCCCAGGTGGTGTTTATCAGAGAAAGAAATGGAAGAGCAAAGATTATTTGTTTATTATCTGTCACTGATGGTGGGGGGGGTGGGTGTGCGGAGGAAAGCAGGCTAAGACCAGGTTCTTAAAAGGAAGCATTCAAGATTTGACCCACGCCTTGACCTGTAAATGTGGCCAGAGCTGGGCTGGCCGCTGGGGGCCTGTGGGGCAAGGATATAACTCCAACGTGGGCACAGTTCCGCTTTTGAATAGTTGGCAGTCTTATTTTCATGGCTCTCAGCAACTAGAGAAAAGAAAAATAAGACTGTGGGTGAGGAAAAGCTGGGTACATGGAGAAATTCAGGCTGTTTGCCTCTGTAGGAATATAGACCAGAGCCCTGTGCTGTGGTAGTACTTCTCTGGGGGGTTGGAGAATCAGGGAAGACTTCTCAGAGGCAGTGTTTGAGGCAGGAGTAAGTGAGTAGGCGGCGTGGAAGAGGAAGGAGGTGATTTTCTTGCCTGCCTACCTTCTTTCTTTCCAAGGGTTCAGCAAACATCTACTGCGTGCCTGTTCTGGGCTACGTGCTGAGGATAGAGCAGTGAACATAACAGACAAGGTCCTTGCCCTCAGGAAGCTTATGTTCTATTGGGGGAGACGTGGAAACGGCCAAATATGCAAGATAACCACAGACTGGGACAGGCCTCTCTGAGCACTTGACATTGGAGCTATTCCAGCTGGGCCTGTGGGAGTTGGTGGGCCCCTCGCTGGAGGAGAGTGCATATGTGGGAGCTCCCAGACCCCTCAGCCAGCAGAGCCAGGGCCTCTCTGCTCAGATTAGAGATCAGAAATGGAGCCTGAGGACTCCGTGCCTGGCCCTCCTCTTCTTCCAGGCACCTGCTGCTCCCAGGACCATATGCACAGCCAGTCAGTGGATACATGGGGTCACTGCATGCTGTGTGTTGTTAGGGGCCGGCCCTTGTCAAATACAAAGGGAAATGCTATTCCAGGTGCCATGGTGAGGGCAAGAGGGCAGGGTGTCCTGTGTTCCATGCGATTAGGCCATTGTGATAATGTAAGAAATTTTCCCAAGATGTACAATGAAAATGCAAATTCACAGAAAGTGTTTACTTAGCCAATACCGCGCGCGAGGCACAGCACTCACGGCCACCCAGATCTGTAACAGCTGCCCCTCTTCAAGGATTAGCTCCTCCAACTCTAAGCCATTGTTCTAGCACCTCCCCATGTTAGATCGTTCAATCCTCACAAAAATCCTATGAGGAAAGTACTGCTATTATCCTGTTTCACAAATGAAGACACTTGAGAATATAGGTTAAGTAATTTGGTCCAGGTTAAGGCAATGATCAAAACCTGCTTGGGCTCACATCCTCCCTGCAGACCTTTCTCGCTGAGTGTCCTTGGGAAGGTGCTGGGGCTCAGATCTGACCCAGACAGCCCGATTCCTGATTTGGTCCTCAGCTATCGTGTGTGCGCGCATGCGTGTATAGGGAATTACAGGACACGATTGCTTTTAAGGAGCTTAACACCTAACAGGCTACAAGAACGGCTGAACAGGAATCCAACCCAGACCTTCAGGCCAGGGTACAACAAGAATACCCGCCTTAGAAAGAGAAATTGTCTGTGAGGAAAGCAAAAGAGATGTACAGTATGTTCTAAGTCAGCTACCAGGTCTATGACAGATACCTGGACGTTGAGGGGACAACCTGCCACTTCAGATCAATTCTTCTGCCTCTTGAGCCCTGAAGCACGTGGGCAAGGTTGGAAGAATCTCTCTGTTGCATCTCCTCTGGCCAGTCCCTTTTGCCTTTGCAAAGAAACTCATCCAGAACATTCAAAAGCACAAACAGAGAACTGTTTTGTTTTGTTTTGTTTTTTATTAACAATTAAATTTTAAAGTTTTGGCTATCTGGGGCATGCTGAGCTCATGGTCTAGGAATGGACAAGAGTTCACCAGTAATTGTCACCGTGAGGTCAGGGAGGTCAGGGCCTGACAGAAGGAGGAAAGGCCTTTGGCCAGGGCCTTGAAGGATGAGTACAAATATTTTGGTTTTGTTTGAGGGTTTTTACTGGGGAGGGGGATAGTAATCATTTTTTCTAATTAGAAATGTAAGAGGTACCTGGGTGGTTCAGTGGGTTAAGTGTCTGACTCTTGATTTCAGCTCAGGTCAGGTCATGATCTTGGGGTCATGAGATCGAGCCCTGCATAGGGCCCCATGCTGGGCACAAAACCTGCTTGGGATTCTCTCTCTCTCTCTCTCTCTCTCCCCCCGCCTCTGCCCCTCCCCCCGCTCTCTCTCTTAAAAAAAAAAAGTAATACCTTCCTTCTGTTGTATGCCACCAATAATAAGTAGTGAAATATGTTTTCTTTTTGGGTATATATCCAAAAGAATTGAAAGCAAAGACTCAAACAGATACTTGTACACCAATGTGTGTAGCATCACTCACCATAGCTAAGAGATAGAAACAACCCAAATGTCTGCTGATGATGAATAGATGGATGACATGTGGCTTAAACATACACACAGACCATGACGCAGCCATAGAAAGGAAGGAAGTGCTGGCACACGGCCCCACACAGATGAACCTTGAGAACGTGATGCTAAGCAAAAGAAGCCAGACGCAAAGGGACAAACACCGTCTGATTCCACAGTCGTAGAGACGGAAAGTGGAATAGAGGTGGCCAGGGGCTTGGGAGGAAGGGAGACCAGGGTGTTACTGCTCCATGGGTACAGAGTTTCTCTTTGGGATGATGCCAAAGTCCTGGAAATAGGTCATGGTGATGGTTGTACAACACTGCAAGTGGATTTAATACTACCGAGTTATATGCTTTAAAATGGTTAAGATGGCAAATTTTATGTTATATATGTTTTATCATAATTTAAAAATTAGTAAGAAAACACACAACCAGGGCATCTGGGTGGCTCACTTGGTTAAGCCTCTAACTTCAGCTCAGGTCATGATCCCAGGGTCCTGGGATCGAGTTCCACAGAGTTCCACAGAGTCCCATATCGGGCTCCCTGCTCAGTGGTGAGTCTGCTCCTCCCTCTCCCTCTGCCCCTCCCCCAGCTTGTGCGTGCTCTCAAATAAATAAATAAATAAAATCTTTGGGAAGAAAAATATATGTGGTAGAGGGAAAGGCTCATTCATAGCATGGACAGAGCTATGAAGCAGGAATCAGTGTGACAAGATCTGGACAGGATTCATATGAAGCAAGGACAAAATTCTACTAAGGCTCATTTTTTAAAAAAGATTTCTATAAACAGAGAGAGATACACTGTGTTCCTGGTGAAAAAAACTCAATTTGGTAAGGATGTCATTTCTCCACAAATGAGTCTCTAAATATAAGGCGACTCCAATCAGAATCCAAAAATCTTTTCTGGAACTTAACCAAATGACTCTAAAGCTCATCAGGAAAATTGGAGCATAAAAATAAGCGGGGCAGTTTTGAAAAGAAAAAGGAGAAAGGAGCGGGAAGACGAGAGGGGAAAAGGAAGACGAGTGATCACGGATATTCAAAGAGAACTGTTGAGATTTTTGGTACCACTCCCAGCACGGACGGACAGACTGATGGGACGTAATACAGAATCCAGAACCAAGTGTAAAGAATTTGTCTTGGCGAACCATGAGAGACGATGGACTCTGAGAAACAAACTGAGGGTTCTAGAGGGGAGGGGGGTGGAGGGATGGGTTAGCCTGGTGATGGGTATTAATGGGGGCACGTACTGCATGGAGCACTGGGTGTTATAGGCAAACAATGAATCATGGAACACTACATCCAAAACTAATGATGGTGACTAACATAATAAAATTAATAAAATTTGTCTTGGGTAAAAGTGGCATATCAAGAGAGTACAGGAAGAATAGACTATTTAAAAATGGTGCTGAACAGCCTACACACAGGACAAAATTTTATAGAATTGAACACACACGGGATGCTGGGTGCCTCAGTCGGTTAAGCGTCTGCCTTCGGCTCAGGTCATGATCCCAGGGCCCTGGGATCAAGTCCTGAATCGGGTTCCCTGCTCAGCGGGGAACCTGCTTCTCCCTCTCCCTCTGCCGCTCCCCCTGCTTGTGCTCTCGCTCTCTCCCACACCCCGACAAATAAATAAATAAATCTTAAAAAAAAAAAGAACACACACACACACACACACACACACGCAAGTGAATGGGGGAGGGGAAAGATCAGTGGATTGAATCAATATCAGTGTCCTGCTTGTGATATTACACTGTAGTTTTACAAAACATTAGCCTTAGGGAAAACCTGGAGAAAGTATAAGCAGACTATCTCTGTATTATTTCTTATAATTGCTTATAAATCTGCAATTATCTCAATAAAAATTTTCATTAAAAATGGTGCTGAGAAAAACTATTTTAAAAATTTTAGATACCGGCACTTGGAGAGGAATTAATTATTAAATTGCTTTTAAAAATTAGAACCATAAGTGAATACTAGTATATTCCTGGAGGACTTTTCCATCGACGACTCCCAAAGACAAAAGCCACAAAAGAAAATGGAAACTGAGGGCTTTTCCTACATAAAAATTAAACTTCGGCAAAGGGACAAAACATTTATGTAAAAATAAAAGGCAGACATACATTGGGAAAAATATTTCAACATATATAAAAGGTGGCAAGTTAATTTTCTAAAAATATATGAAGAGCTCTTAGGAATCAATAGGAAAAAGAACAAATATCCTAATAGGAAAACAGACTAAGCGTGAATAGGAATTTACAAACGAAGAAATATAAAAGGCCAATAAACATGTGAAAAATGGCAACAAAGCAGAAGATGGCGAAGAAAGCATAACTTCTGGAAGAAACATAGTTGCAGGAAACTGGGAGCTGATGTCTTACTTACAGATAACAAGTAGCTGAATGTCTGGCGCATGGTCAACACGCTCAGTAAAAAGTTTGTTCAAGAAGCAGAGATGAAGAACACAGACGATCTGTCAAGGAGAAGGAACCCTTCAGATGCTTGTTGTAGAGAAGCGGAAAGGTGGAGGGGAAAAAAAAATTTTTAAGGGCAAAGGGACAAATTAGGTCAACGTTTCTTGTAGAGCCCGTTTTGCCTAAACTAGAAATGATGTCATCAGAAGAAAATCCTTTGGCATTACCTCCCAAAAGCCTCCACCGAGCGTACACCCAGATAGGAGAGTCCCTGAGATAAAGTTCAGGCTTTAAACTGTTCTCTTCAGTGCCTTCTGTCTGAATGTGCCCCGCTCATTTCTCTTGCCATCCCCCGGGGACAACGATGACGTGGTCCTTTTCCAGCCTTATGTTTTTGCCACCAGCTCTGGTACCGCTTGGCATTAACAGTGCGGTTGACAAGAAGCCCAGCAGATTCAGGGTGAACCCGAATTCCGGTTTACACTGGGCAACTCAGACTTGCTGACTGACTCTTCACACTTCCATTTCTTAACTTACAAGAAGACCGTCGTGTTTGGGCTGACAGCCTGAGTTCATGGGTGATGTCTGTCTTCAGTGTGTGTTCCCTCAATGGAAAAATAAATCCTAATGAATTAGCCCTCTCTCTCCCCATGACTAGCTAAAATACCATTTTCAAACATTTCCTCTGGCAGTTAAATTATTATACCAATTCTATTTGTGCCGCCAGCACCGCAATGCTTTCTGAAATGCATTCTCTACCAGCTTTGGGCAAAAGAAAGTTATAACTGCTTTTTGGAACTAATAATATCAAAATTAAATGTTTTTAAGAAAAGGCCTCAATAGAGCCCCCTCAAAAAATAGTTTGTTACGGAACAGTGATTCATTTAGATACAGCCAAGAAGGTGCCTCTAAAAAGAATGAGGTGTGAGTCATATGTCTCCAAAGAGTTTTAAAGAGATGGAAGAAAGGAAGGGAGGAAGGAAGGGAAGAAGGAGGCCAGAAGAGAATGAAAGAAGGGAGTAAAGGAAAGAAAAACTTCATTTTCTGTAGGGAGCTTTGGTTCCCTAGGGCTAGAGCGGATGTTCATAGCAAATATGAGGATGTTTGCTAGATGTTTCTAGGAGATTCTAGGTAATGCAAAGTGCATAATGGTTCAATAGTAACATACTGTCTTAGGCTGCTGTAACAAGTACCATAGGCTGGGTGACTAATAATCAGTAGAAGTTTATTTTGCACGGTTTTGGAGGTGGGAAGTCTGAGATCAGGCCGGGCTCTGGAGCCCCCTTCCGGTCTTCAGACTGCTGACTTCTAATCCTGTTTACCTCCCCAAAGCCCCAGCACCTAATACACTGCGCTGGGGAGTAGGGTTTCGACATATGAACTGGCGAGTTCCTGAACAGTCAGTTCATAACACATGGGAAATTTCATGAGTTTATAATTTCATGAAGAATTATAGACTGGGGAGAGTATGTTATGGTATTACAAAGAACACATTTGTTTCTTAAGTCATGTATGATTTCCTATGCCCAGGCCATGCTTCATTCTTGTTGCTTCATACATCTTAGTAAAACCATAACAAATGAGAGAGCCACCAAGATTCTCAAGGTCTTTGGCTTTCAATCTGGATTTCCGGAAACACTAGGATCCCACCAGGGGGCCACAAAGCTGCTGGGGGGCAGAGAGAGGGTGTTGGGAAGGTGGCCTGGGAGCCTCCCGGGTCAAGCAGAAGAGGGGAGCTTTGTCCGTTGTGAACACCATCTGCCCCTCATCCAGAGGAGCCTGACATCCCTCTCATCTGCAGCAAGAAATTCGAAAAGTCACTCCGATTGACTTGTGCTTCACCCGGATGCCCATCAAAATGAAGATTTTTTTTGCAACTCCTCAACAGGTCCCGGAGCCAGACCTTCTCATTCGTGTTGAAGGAAAGGCACCTGTGATCAGTTATGTGCTCTGCCTTGTAGTGACATTCTATTTAACGGAACCATTTCTTCAGAGTCTGGGGCAGGGCAGTTTTTTGGGGGGTTTTGTTTTGTTTTTTTAAAGATTTTATTTATTTATTTGACAGAGAGAGACACAGCGAGAGAGGGAACACAAGCAGGGGGAGTGGGAGAGGGAGACTTCCTGCCAAGCAGGGAGCCCGATGCGGGGCTCGATCCCAGGACCCTGGGATCATGCCCCGAGCCGAAGGCAGACGCTTAACGACTGAGCCACCCAGGCACCCCTGGGGCAGGGCAGTTTTGTTCGAGAGAGAACCTAACTACAGGTGCTTGCTTTGAAGGAGCAGTTTCCTACCTTACAAGTTATGAACCATTGGAATGGGGACGCCTCCCCGAGAGAAGTAAATCAAATGATTCCCCCCCCACCTCTCAAATGAGGGCAAAGTCAGAACTAATGACAACATCGATTCCAGCCGTCGTACTAGCTCCGTGTTGGCGAGGAGGAAAAGGGCTGGAGAAAGCATCAAACCCTGAGCTAAAGCCCCCCCATGACTCAATGTTCTCTCCCAGGGAAACAAAATTCGTCAAATTCCTCTGCAGGCGCTGACATTCTTCTGATTCCTGGGAGGCTAATTTCTGTCACCTTCTGAGCACGGAAATTACTGTGACTTGTAATAATGCAAATGATTTAAAGAATCCTTATGTCTCACAGCCCGGTTTTCAGCTTTTATGGGCAGGAGAGCAGTAATTCATTTTTGACCTGTAAGTGACTTACTGCTCAGGAGTCTAGAAATTTCCCCCACTTCAGAAATTACCTGAAAAATAGTTTAATCTTTACTACCTACGATACCGTCTTTTGTCAAAGATGCTTTACTGTTAAAAAATGAGAGAGGAATGATGACCTGAAAAATAGCAAATTCCAAAGATATCCGGAACTGTAAGAACTCTGAACTTCTGCATCCACAGCAGTAACCATCACAGAACAATAGCACCGCATACAGTCAAAATGCCATTTCCCTTCAGCCATCGGACTGCTTTGCGAGATGCTTTGAATCAGCCTGTGATGTGTTCGCAATTGAGAAATGTTACAGATAGAAATGTTTTTCATGTGTCCTATCGTGTCATCTGCCTGGCCTGTAGAAGGAGAGCCTCGGATACACAAGGTGAGCTCTCCCCCGAGTGCTGGGATGATGGGATTCATGCCCCGCACACCCGAGTCATAGAATACTGGACTCTGACTGTCCCTAGAATTCATCTGGGCCGCCCTATCCTCGTTCTACCAAAGGGACAACTGAATACATTGTGACCATCACACACTTAGGTTATTAAGAGTCTGGACAAGAACCCAGGCCCCTAACTAGCTAGCTCCATGACTCCGAGCACGTTTTGTCATTTCTGTGTGCTTCAGGTTCTCATGTACAAGAGGGGGGACATAATATTCCCACTTTGCAAGGCTGGTATGAGGATTGAAGAAGTGAGTTCGTGTATAGCACTAAGCATAGCGTCTGGCTCAGAATGAATGCTCCATCCATCTAAACCACCACCATCATCTTCATCCTCTTATGTGACTGATGTGCCAGCTCCAGAAGCTGGAATAAAGAGTCAAATGGCCTTGTGCTTAAGGACCCAGAGAACTCCTGAACCCGTAGGTTATAGAACGAAGGAGGAAATTCCCAAAATCAGTATTTCCATTGCTTTTCTCACCACCAGATGGTGAAGCTATGAACTGCATAACTGCAAATAATGAGTGCAGTTATCAAATTCCTAAAAGTAGGAAGTTATTGCCAACCCTCCTTTGGTCTCTTACATCACTGAGCACTCCTGTCTTGAATGGAAAACTCTAGAACAATGATTCTCCAGCTCTAGGGTAATCATTAATACCCAGGCTGGGAACTGGGCTCAGCCCCAGAGATGCTGATCCAGTAGGGAAGGCTCAGGGGTCCATATCTAACAAGTTCCTTGGGTAGTTCTGGAACCATTGATTCAGGTACTATAGTCAAGAAGCACTGCCTAGAACACGGAATCTGGGTCTATTTCTTTACCAAGGGGGGGCTACCATGGCAGCAGGTGCTGAGCAAATGCCCATGCAGAAAGCTGATTTAGAACCAATGCCCACCTCAGCCCTCAGTTGTGCTCCTGCATCTCCCTCCTCCCCGCAACCCAAACAATCCCAAACCTCATTTTACAAAAATAAACCAAGAACAGCACCCACCTGGTTCCATCCCAGAAAATGGATTGGCTAGGAAGGAAGTACCACTTCCTTCTCTTCATTGTCTTTGTTGCCGTAGGTAATGGAGGAAGTAGGAAGTCCTTGACTACTTTGGAAGTCCTACCAATGCAAAGGAAGGGGAGCGGCTGTCCTCATGTCTGCTGCTGTCCTGGCCCCACAGTTATTCCAGAACTTCTGAAGACAGCTCATTCAGATATAATGTACCATCTGAATGTTTTCTGCATCATATATTGTTACACCAAAGAAATTAAGGTTGCCTTTGCCTCTAGGATCCCAGAAGTATCACACCCTTCACTGGTTTTGGTGGGAACCTACTTCAGAATCTTACCCAAGCAGACATGACCTTTCTTTCTGATCCTCTTGCCCCTGTGCCCTGACCCCAGCTAGTGGTATCGCCCTGAGTGGTCCCTGTGGTCCTTGTACCAGAATCACTATGGGAACTAATTTAAAATGCCAGTTGTCTGGTTCTCTTCAACCTCCTGAATCAGAATCTCTGAGGGCAAGGCCTGAAAATCTGTAGTTTTTAACAAGCTCCTTCGGGAATATTCATGTGTACTGAAGTTCAAGACTTTTGTCCTAAGTGACCATGGTTTGCTTCTACCTTATTCACTCACCTCTCTGTAAATAAAGGTGTGATCAGACCGTCCATTTTCCCCGAAGCTTGGCAGAAGTTTTCCATCTCTCTCTTATGTTGTTTGCAGGTGACTCAGAAAAGGAGTTTACAGGGCGCCTGGGTGGCTCAGTTGGTTGGTCGTCTGCCTTCAGCTGGGATCATGATCTCAGGGTCCTGGGATCCAGCCCCGTGTTAGGCTCCCTGCTCAGCGGGGAGTCTGCTTCTCCCTCTCCCTCTGCCTGTCCCCCCACTTATGCTCCCTCTCTCTTCTCTCAAATAAATAAAATCTTAAAAAAAAAAAAAAAGCAAGAAAGAAAAGGAGTTTACTTGGGGTGCCTGGGTCGTTCAGTCCGTTAGGCATCCGACTCTTGATTTCGGCTGCAGCCCTGATCTCAGGGTCTTGGGATCGAGCCCCTCCTCAGGCTCCAAGCTCAGCGTGGAGTCCGTTTGAGATGCTCTCTCTCCCTCTCCCTCTGCCCCTTTCCCCACTCGCGCTCTTGTGCACTCTCTGTCAAGTAAATAAATCTTAAAAAAAGAAAGAAAGAAAGAAAAAGAGTTTACTTGACTTGGTAAACAGCCTAGTGAAGGTTTTTTTCTTACGTATTGTTGTAGTACTTTATCTCCTGGACCAGGGTTGCTGCTCCTGGAGGGCAGAAGCTGTCTTGTAATCACCCACCCTTGCCCCACCTTGCCTATGCTCTTGGCACAGTGCGTGCAACCTAATAAGTATATTGCCTGATTGGACTGTCACGTCAACACTTGCCTCCAACAGTTTTCTCCTCAACATCCAGAAATGATCCAAGAGGAAGTAAATTTTGATGGTGAACACTTGACCCTCATAAACCCTTGTCTTCAAGCATTTTCTTGAGAAGACTCATAAAGCTTCATCCACGCTTTTCACAGCCTGTGAAGTACAGATGGCCGCCCACCTCTTCCCGCCGTGCTCACACCTCTCCCTCCACACTTCCTGTACACGCATCCTAAGGGACTGATTTGTCCCAGTTTCTCGTTACCCCAAAGTTCTATTAAGGGAAACCTCCATCACCACTCTGGCACTCCCTGAAGTGTTGTTGTTGGTTTGTTTTTTGTTTTAATTCCTAGCATGCAGTACTTTCTTTCTCTAAAGTAACAGGGTCCAATCTTCTCCCCGTTTTACCTAAGTTGCTAAGACAAGGTTTTACCCATCTGACCCATCCGGTAAATATCTGTTCACTTACCTGATCTTGCCACCTACCCCGCCAGCTCATTTCCAGATAGGTGAGGGAGGGTTCGGGGCTTGGATGCCCATGCCTGGATGGAATTGAAGGGCCTGCCATGCCCCCAGTCGAGCACTGAAGCTGTACTGTGCAGACCTGATTTATTAGGCATTCGGGAGCCACAAGGGCATATTGCTGGGCTACAGAGGAAACCCCAGACAGACCAGACAAGGCTAGTTTTACATCTCACCAATCGTTCTTGGGAGTTTTCCAGTGGTGGTTTGTGAAGAAAGAACCAGGCCCAAGGAGAGACATTCTTAGCCTGATTTTAATCATTAGTAGGGACTGCCTTTTTTTTTTTTTAGTTTTTGTAAGGGAGATTATGGTAAACACAAACATGGTGCAGTGTGAAATCCCATCAAGCCAAAACGAAATTCTGTTTGTTGGCAGAATTCTGTCTTGTGGAACCCAACAAATGGTGTTTGGGATGGGAGGGCAGTGACTTTTAAAAGTTGTAGAAGGTCTTGAAAAAAGGATTTTGAGTGATTAGCTTGTACCTTTGCCTTTGATTTACCGGTGTACGGGGGTTACTCAAGTGTGAGGTGAGCACGGTGATGGGTATTAAGGAGGGCACGTATAGCATGGAGCATTGTATGCAAACAATGAATCATGGAACACTACACCAAAAACTAATGATGTACTGTATGGTGACTAACATAACAATAAAAAAATTATAATTAAAATAAATAAATAAACAGGGAAGTGCACTTTTGTGTAAATTAACTTCAGCTTATACCCTAGAGGACGTTAGCCTTCAATGACAGTGTCTACTCTGCAGTCTACTTTCAAGAGGTCACTCTTAAGCATTATAAATATTGTTATCAAAGTCTACACTGTAGGGAATATTGGCTAGCATAAGAAATGTTAGAAATAATTCTCCATTGGAGAAATGAGTGTTGTGCAAGATGAGGTTGGCCAACAGGTCATGTGAACCAATGCCCTTGCTTAGATGGGCAGTAAATTCACTGAGTAAATTGGGAACCCACCCAAGGCCTAGTCCTTTGGTGAACTGTTTCTGTGTCACCTAGAATTCAACAACAAAAAAGGAAATGGGTAAAGTACTTGAATAGGCGTGCTAAAGAGGATGCCCACCTGACCACAAAACATATGAAAAGATGCTCAACTTAATAGGCATCAAGGAAATGTTCATTAAGACCACTATGTACCCACCAGAAGGTTAAAATGAATATTGGCAAGAATATGAAGGAGCTGGGGCTCTCAAACCTTGATGAGGGTGGGGGAAATCAGGGCATCCACTTTGCTGAACATATAATATGTGAATCCTCACTTCCACACCTAAGTGTGGGTAGCCAAGAGAAATGTGTATATTTGTTCACCAAAGGACATGCACCAGAGTGTTTGTAGAAATGCTATTCATAATAGCCCCAAGCCGGAAATGACCCAAATATGTATTAACCGTAGAATTCCCTCTTCATCCCACCCTCCCAGCGCCCTCAGCTGGTGTCTGTTCCTTAAAATCACACAGGCTTAACAACTTGCTTGATTTACAAGTGGAATTTCCATTCAATTCCAAATGCCTTGCAGACCTCCTCTTGACATTCTTTAAAATCCCTTATACCCAATTATCAATGAAGCATGAAGGGATGAGCTGGAGCAGCCCAGAAATGGTGGGGAGAAGATGCCTGTTGAAAAAATTGCAAGCCCCAGAGAGATGTTTCCTTATTCATTGCTATGTAGCAAACTGCCCCCAAATTAGTGGCTTAGACAACAATCATGGATGTTTCTCACAATTCTGTGGATCTACTGGGCTCAACTAGTGGTTCTCTGGCTCCACAAGGTACCCCCTGGTATACCTCAGGCTTGACTGGGGCTGGAATGCCCAAGATGGATTTACCCAATATCTGAGGAGGCTGGAATGCTGGGGAGGGCTGGGACTCTCTCTCCAGCTCAATGGTCACACTTTTTATACAGTGACTCAGGGGTCCAGAGAAAGATAAAACTGCTAGGCTCCTTACCATCTAAGCCTACAACTAGTGCAGCATGACTTCCGCCACATATGATTGGTCAGAGCAAGTCTCAAGGTCATCCAAGATTCAAGGGGAAGGGAAATAGGCTTCACCTCTTACAGGGATGGGAGCATTTTGCTCAAAATCATCTTTGAAAAACAATTTACTACAGGCAACAAGAGTAAGGGAAGGCAGTCTGGATGGGGAGCCTGGATTCAAGCCAAGCCTCCACCCCACAAGATTACCTGGCTTTTCAGTGCCTCAGTTTCCCCACCTATAACATAGAAAGCTTGGCCTAGAAAGCTGTGAAGTTCCTCTAGGCTCCAACAGTTGTGGTTCCATAGTCCACATAAAGACTGACCCTCAAGTCTTCCATCATTGGAGCCCTATTTCCTTCCCCATAAGAATAGTCCATGAAGTCTCTTTTTTGGTTTTTGGGGTTTTTTTAAGATTTACTCATTTATTTTAGAGACAGTGAGAGAGCACGGGTGAGTGGGGGGAGGGGCAGGGAGCAAGGCAGAGAAGCAGACTCCCCACTGAGCAGGGATCCTGAGATCAAGATCTGAGCCGAAACCTAGAGTCGGAGGTTTAACTGACTGAGCCACCCAGGTGCCCCACCATGAGGTCTGTTTTTGCCCTCTTTCCATCCCAGTTAAAACTGGAAGGTCTTGTTTAAAAACACCCACAAACCCCTGTGTAGTTTCATCTCACACAAAGAGGCTTAAAATTCCCGAATCAAAAAGATGAAAAGTTTATGCAAGTCAAACTGATTCTCAGTGTATTGAGAAGAATGAATCAATGCCCAAACATTGATTGTTTTGGGCAGGTGTTTGTCTGCCATTTGGGGAAATCTTCCAGAATATTTTAACGCATTTTTCTTAGCTTAAAAGTAATGAAAGAAAGAAAAAAAAGGAAAATAAATAAAAGTAATGAAAGATATAAAGCATTACAAAAAATTAAATCACCCAAATTATCACCATCTAGAAATAACCTGATTAAAAATTTTGTTTCTTTCCCTTTATGTTGTTTTTCTCTGTATATATACGTTTGTGGCAGACCTTGTCAGTCCTGGGGTCCGTCTCTTTCCCAAGGAACTCCAGTAAACCCTGGCCAGTCTAAGAGGAAATCCATTCCTCTTATAGATAATTGGTTTGAGAAGGGGGCTTGTAATAATTAATGATGTATGATGGGAATTTTGCCAGGGGGTTTCTCGGAAAGATTCTCTGCTCTTAGAAAGATATACACAAGGCAGGAACACAACATTTTCTGGCTCTGGACATTCGTGTGTGAGGAGTTAATGCCCAACCTGTTGACAGGGCCAGAGCCAGAAAGGTGAAATGGTTTTGGTTCATAGATCCTTTGGAAAGCCACCCAACTAGCCACCCAATTAATCCCTGGGGCTACCCTACCTCCAGATTTCATGTTCTAAGAGATAATATATCTCCTTCATGTTAAGCCACCTCTATTTATGATTTGCTATTACTGGCAACCAAAAGCAAAATCTTCACTGCCACCATATATATATCTATATATAGATATATAGATATATATATGAAAGATATATGCAGATATACATATATATCTGCACAAATGCATTTTAGAAAGTTTATTCCTTCATCCAACAAATATTTAACAAGGATACCCCATGCACTAGGCTTGAGTCATTCTGCAGACACACTTTGGCTCTGCATTTTTCCACTTTACATTTTCTCTAGTCATTAAAAACTCTTTGAATATGTAATTTTAATGGCTTCAATTTAATGACTGCTTTATTTAGGCATTTCCCTATTATCTGACATTTAAATTGCTGAGGATTTTCATTATTAAAAGCAAAGACATGGTGAACATCAATGTACATAATGAGTCACATTTCTGATCTTTTTGGGGACATATTCCTAAAAACAAAACAAAACAAAAGAGAGAAAAAGATACAAGTATTTTTAAGATGCGTGAGACATTTCCAAATCGCTTTCTAGACAGTTTATGCCAATTTATATGTCCCCAAACAGCGTTTGAGATTTTCTGCTGCATCTGAGCACACTCTTATAATAGATATTTTTAAAAAAAATGTTTCTAGGGGCGCCTGGGTCGCTCAGTCTGGTCATGATCCCGGGGTCCTGGGATCGAGCCCCACTTTGGGCTCTCTGCTCAGCGGGGAGTCTGCTTCTCCCTCTTCCTCTGCCCCTCCACCCGCTTGTGCTCACTCTCTCTCTCGCTCTCTCTCTCAAATAAATAAATAAAATCTTTTTTAAAAAGTGTTTCTAGAAAGAATTGTGATTGAAGTCTACAGGACACATTGACCCAACAAATCAATGGCATAAAAAATGGGAGGGAAGGCTCTCAATGAATAAAAGAGACTTAAAAGATACATGGCTTGGACCTTGCCAGTGTCCTGAGTCATACAGATCTGTAGAAAGATATTTTTGAGAAATTTGAAATTGGCCAAGGCATTATTTGGTTTTAAGAAATTAGTGTTAGTTTTATTAGGTGTGACAATGTGGTTATGTTGGGAAAACCAAGTTCTTGTCAGTTACAGATGCATTCTTGTTTTTTTAATTTGTTTTTCAAGCCCCAGCATGGGACTTGAACTCACAACTGTGAGATCAAGACCTGAGCTGAGATCAAGAGTCAGACGCTCGACTGACTGAGCCACACAGGTGCCCCAGTGCATCCTTCTTAATGGATGCAATGGCATGATGTCTGGGATTTACTTTAAAATGCTCCAGCAAATAAAGGAGGTGGGGTGGGCTTAGGAGAACCAGGATTGGCAAAATGTTGACAATTGCTGAAAGCAGGAAATGAGGGTTTATTATAGCATTCTCTTACCTTTGTGTATGTTTGAAAATATCATCATGCAAAGCTTTTCAATGTTTTAACTTGATTAATTTTTTTTAAAAGAATGGTGGTCAACAGAATATACATAAAATGCTGGGAGACTGCAGGTCTGCTCTCCTCTCTTCATGGTCTAAATGAAAAGCTCTATTGGAGTTAACTAGGACCCTGGCAGTCTCTGGCCTCTTCGTTCCTGGCCTCAAGGACACCAGGGAGCCTGGTTTGGTCCCAGGAGCTGCCCTAGGGGTCACATTGAAACAGATCTGAAATGGTTCAAGGGAGCCAGAATGAAGCAGACTGCTGGGCAAGCTTCCTTGGAGTCCTGGGACTCCAAACCAAACTCATGAACCTTCGGTCCTCAGTCAGCTAGCTCATGTGCTCCCAGACTCAGGGGTTGGACCCAAATCAGATGACCTCAGGCTTGAAGCGCAGGGAATAAATTATATACTGAAAAGCACCACCTGTGGCAATCAGTTTCATTTGTGTGCTTATGAAGTACACGGAGACCAAAATGCATGGGGTGTAGCCCATTTTTAAAACCGACTTAATTACATCACTTGTTGGGAGAGGCACACATACATTCAGAAACATGTGTTTTAGTAAATGAAAATTGTAGGGTTTCAGTCTCTGATGCAAGCCAATCCCCTGATTTGGGTACCAGATTTGGCAGCCACTCTGGTCTGGGTGTCTATGTAAAGCATGGAACTATAGATGCTTGGTTAATTTCCCTCCCTGGCTTCTACTCTTGCATATACCTGACAGTGGCTGACACTCACTTAGCGTGGTCAGGTGGAAAGAGTACAGGCCTGGGAGACAAATCTAGGTTCTAATTCTGGCTTTACACTTCTAGGCAAGTTACTTAGCTTCTGTAGTCTTCTTTTTCTCATCTGTCAAATGGGACTAGTGGACTAATACTAAACGCCCAGCTCCCCAGCAAGAGTGCGAGGAGCCAGTGATACCTGGCAGAGGGCAGATCTTTGGTGACGCTTGTGTTCTTTTCCTCCACCAAGAGGGACCCCGAGGCTTCTTATTCCCAGTCCCAGGCATCCCTAATGTTCAGTATTATGGGGCTCAAAAAAAGGAAAGGCTTTCTATGAATAAGCCCATATTATGAGCTTCCACACTTTTAAGCTTTGAGTAGTAGAAGCTGTGGAAACACCTCTCCCTGCAGACCGTAGGACGCTGCCTCCCAGTGCTTTCCCTCACTACCACGTATGCCATTTGCTGTCATTTTTGCTGATTGAAAAAATGGCGGTGCCCAATCCAATACAGTAGGTAATTGAAACTCATGGTTTCTCTGTTCTTTTAATCAAATTGAATGTTTTAAAACCAAATAAACAAGATAGAATCTAGAAATTTTAAATCCCTGGGACATGTCCCCACATCGACTAGACGTGTCATTCATTGGAAAGGTCCGTTGACCGAGCTTGTCAGCTGGCTTTGGTCACACACCTATACGTCACTCATTTCAAGTGAGGCGGCATTTGGGCCCCTGAAGCCGGAAAACTCCATTGTGCCTTTATTTTGGCCTTTGACTCTCTATGCCTTGTTTTGTAGACAGCGGTTTACTTGTCCCAGCCTGGATGCGAGGTTCCTTGAGGTCAAGAACCTTGTCCAGCTAATCATTGTGTGGCCCAAACGCTTAGTGAAGGCCCTTGAACTTCACAGGTGCTTAACAAATTATTGTTGGCAACTTCAGCTGAGAGCTATTCCTAACTGGCCCTATTCTCCAAGACTAAAATGATTAAGTCACCTCTGGGATCAGAAAGGAAGATTTTGGAGAAGTAAAAGTTTGCCCATTTAAAACCTGTGCTACATGAGAAAGTTCTCCTCTGATTGTTGGCAAGAACCTCCCTGTCCCCCATCCCCCCTCCTTTGTTATTTCTGAGCTTTCCCCATTTTCAATGCCTTTATCCAGTTTCTGGAATATTGTTGGGTCAATAAAAGGTCCTGGATAAATGTTTCCTTTTTTTCTGCTTGTTGCCTCAGTTCTGTCTCCAATGAAGAGAGCCCTAAGACCCATTTGGCCTTACAGCTTTGGGGCAGGGGCTCCAGCTTTCATTGTTCATTTCTTAGTGCAGAAAGATTTGCAAATTTTACTGCTTCTGGGCATTCACTGAGCCAGAGGAGGTACCCCAACATCTATTCAACACCTTGGTTACCCCTCAGCGTTCTTTGGCCCAGGGAGAGAAAGACATTGCTCTCAGCTCAGTCATTAAACTCAGTAAGTTTTTTCTAAATTCTACACTCTTACAACCACCTCATTTCAACTTGAGCTTGGGGATTAGAATGAAAGATACTAACAAGAGAAACCACAGCAAATACAAAGTATTTCTCTTTTTTTAAAAGATTTTTTTATTTATTTGAGAGAGGCGGGAGTGGGGTGGGGTGGGAGCAAAGGGAGAGGGAGAGAGAGAATTTCAAGCAGACTCCACACTGAGCATGAAGCCCGACACAGGGCTTGATCTCATGACCCTGAAATCACAACCTGAGCTGAAACCAAGAGTCGGATGCTCAACCGACTGAGCCCCCATGTGCCCCAAGACAAAGTATTTCTTTACATAATGACGATATTTAATAAATGAAACCTGCAGTGCCAAGAGTTGCCGAGGGAATTCCCAGGGAGGAGATGAGGGTCTATTTTTCTCTCTACCGTTAGGGTCCATAACTGTAACTCCCAGTGAAACTATCTCCAGCCCCTCGATCCTTCCTTCCCACATCATCATCCTGTCCCAACCCGCTAAAAAGCTAGATTCACCATTTTCCTCCAGTGTCCTGGTTATAGGCTGTTAACAGCCTACACTCATGTAGACCCTTGTGTGCTGCAGAAGGAAAATCAAATTGAAATGGAAAACCAGATGGTAACACAGTATGTGTAGCTAGGTGTTTGGGAAGGGTGGCCCCTTGGCTCTCTGCCCGAGGAGAGCAGGAGGCCATCACCCCAGAAGCCCACACATGGCCAGGTCTGCTCTGACCACTTCCCAGCCTGCGCTGGAGGCAGCCATGCGCCGCTGTGGCAACAAAGAAAAGTATTACCTTGGGGACAAGCAGGATGTCATCAGGAAAGAGGATAAGGGGGAGCCCTCAAGATCCCAATGATGGGGCCCAAGTTAGGAACCTGAACTTGATAATAAGAAAAAATGGAGACAAGAAGAATTGGCTCGAATGAAAAGCTGAACCCAGGGAGGCAGGCTCAGTACTTATTTTTTGAATGGTATTTGTATTCAGAGACTTTGATGCCCATCCCCTCAAACAGATCAGAATTCTCATGGTTACTGAATCATTTGCTTGGAAGGATTCCATGTCACTCGGGGTGGGCTGACCCCGGGCACCCCTCAGTGAGAAATACTGAGTGAATCACTGCTCCTTTCTTTTCCTTGGTGTTCTTAGTGATGCCTATTGTCCTGTAGTTGGTATTCTTAGCAACATGTCTGTGTGCATGGGTAGAAATGTCAAGAAGGTAGAAATTGTGAACAGTAAGAGGTAAAGGCAAGAGAGACGTTTTCTATTTGATCAAACTATAAAAATCAACACCTCAGTTTTCACTCCCTAAATAGAAGGTATATGTTTGAAGAATTTTGTTTAAAAGATGAGAACATCTTGAACAAATTTCTCATTTCTACAGATGCTGGCATTGGCTGTTTCTCGGCCTGGAACACTACTATCAACACACACACATACACACACACACACACACACGCACACGCACACAAACGCACACGCACACACATACCTCTCCTTGCCTGCCTAACTCCTCTGTAGCTTTCAAGTATCCCTGCTTAGTCTTCCCAGAACCTCAAGTCTGAGATGGGTTCCCCTCTTGGCCATCCCCATAGGACACTGCCCTTCCTCCAGCACAACCCTTACACAATGTAGTAATCACCTCACTAGGCTAGAGCTCCATGAGGGCAGGGACCAGCTCTGGCTTTTTTACAGTTCAATTTTCAGTTCCTGCAATGGCACTGAATAAGTATTTATACAATAAATGAATTCTGATGAGTCTGTGTAAGCCTTTTCTCTGTATGAACCTTTGTCTGTCTGAACAGTGTCTGCTGAGTATGGTTGTTCAGGTTGTGCACTGTACAGGACATCTAGCCAAGTCCGGAGGGGAGGCCTGAAATCCAGCTCGCGTCCTCATCACCCAGCCATTTTTTTTTTTTTTTGCTGCCTGTATCCACCTGGAGGAAGACATGCCTTTTTCTGATTTGCACAAGGGCACCATATGAGCTTTCAGCAATGCAGCTCTGAACAACACTTCATGTCTTCAAAAGGAAGTGAGAGTTCTCCCCCTAGTTCCTAGAAAGGCTAGGACTGAGCGCTCTTATGAAACTGTTTCTTCGCCTCCTTTGCCAGCCATCACAGCCAAGACCCTGACCGCATTCCCTCACTCTTCTCTCCTCTGATTTTTGTCTCCTGCAGGGTTTGGGATGACAACTCCAGCAACAGTAGGAGGAAAAATCTTTCTGATCTTTTATGGCCTCATTGGGTGTGCAAGCACCATCCTGTTCTTCAACCTCTTCCTGGAGCGCCTGATCACCGTCATTGCCTACATCATGAAGTCGTGCCACCAGCGGCAGCTCCAGAGACGGGGGGCCCTGCCCCAGGAGAGCCTGAAGAACCCAGGCAGGTGCGAGGTGGATAGCTTGGCCGGCTGGAAGCCCTCCGTGTACTACGTGATGCTGATCCTCTGCGTGGCCTCCTTGCTCATCTCCTGCTGTGCCTCGGCCATGTACACCTCCATCGAAGGGTGGAGCTACTTCGACTCGCTCTACTTCTGCTTTGTGGCTTTCAGCACCATTGGCTTCGGGGACCTTGTCAGCAGCCAGAATGCCCAGTATGACAGCCAAGGTCTCTACCGCTTCGCCAACTTCATGTTCATCCTCATGGGCGTCTGCTGCATCTACTCCTTGTTCAATGTCATCTCCATCCTCATCAAACAGTCCGTGAACTGGATCCTGAGGAAAATGGAGGGGGGGTGCTGCCGACTATGCCAGAGGAGACTCCTGCGGTCACGGAGGAACGTGATCATGCCCGGCAATGTCCAGAACCAGTGCAGCATCTCCATAGACACAGATGGGGTGATAGACAGCGACACGGACGGGCGGCGGCTCTCGGGGGAGATGATCTCCATGAAGGACTTCTTGGCCGCCAATAAGGTCTCGCTGGCCATCCTCCAGAAGCAGCTGTCGGAGACGGCCAATGGCTGCCCACCCCAGGCCATTGTGCTGTCCCGGGACAATGAGTTCTCAGGCGGGGTGGGGGCCTTCGCGATCATGAACAACAGGCTGGCAGAGACCAGTGGGGACAGGTAGGAGCGAGGAGCGTACGCTGGGCGTGGAGACCGGGAGATGGACCACGAGGGCCTGGGTTGACTCTGGAGCTGTCCCGTCACCCTCTGCAGGCCCAGCCTTAGAAAGCTCTTCTCCTCTAAGGTCTAAATCAGTCCTAAGAATGAATCACAAAAGCAGCCCAAGACATTGGCGCTGTTTCTTGACCCATCTTCCTCCAGGGTTTTAACCACCTAAGGGAGCGAGGGTTTGAGTAGACCTCCATTTTCTGCTGCTCTGTTCTTCATTTGGAAATAAAAATCCCAAACGAAGATCCTCTTGTTCTGCCTGATGCCCTGATTCTGTGAATCCAGATTCACTGCCCGTCCCAGCCCCTTCAAACAAGCGGGGGGAATGTTTCATGCTACATCTGGGCCCTGAGCTTCCTTCAGAACGGACGTGTCCCTAATGCCACAGAGAGGGAAGTCACCTGTTTTGCTCTCTGTGTCTGCTTCTCTGCTTTTTGTTTCTCCTTTCTTTAATTTTTAAGATCCTAATGCCAGGCTAAGATGTCTGTGGGACCTCCGTGTGGTAAGGAAGCTAAAGTCAGCTTCAGGCCTTGAAACTGCCGCCAAGTAGTGGAGAGACTCACTTTTGTAATAAAAGAATATAGCGTAACGTCCTCCCTCTGAATGGTCACAGAGACCATGTCATTTTTTTTTTTTTTAACCAGGGCTCAGGGCCCATTGCAGAGATAATGGCTGACTATTTATTAGAACTAAAAATTGAATAAATCCTCACTTTATTAACTAAGATTACATGAGTGCTCATTATGGACGGTGGGGCTGGGGTGGGGGGATGGCCTAATTAAATGGGCATTTATTGAGAAAAAGGAAACAGAGAATTAGAGAAAAAGGAAACAAGGAATTAACTCTCAGGGATATGAGCATCGTCTTGGATTCTTGGCTGGAGAAACATTCTAGGCCAGATAAGAAAATTTGGCTTCTCCTGTGTCATTTGTTTCGGTTTTGCCTTCTGGTGTTGTAACAAGTCTAGTTACATAACCTCCCAAGCCAGTAAAACATCCATGCTGGGAACAAGGGCTGTTGATCTTCTTCATATATTCAGGAGAGAACATTTTGAGGTTTGAGAGCAGCACTAATAAGAGATAGCTGTTGTTTTTATAAGATAAGGATGGTACACACAGCTATTTTAGAAACAATGAGGGTGGTCAGGCATTGTAAAGAAAAGAAAGCAGAGAACTATGTCTAATGAAACGGAGATATTGAGAAGAAAGCATCAGAGCTGGGAGGACCTTGGGAACCATCCCATACACCTTTCTTGTGTTTTAGACAAGGAGGAAACAGAGGCACGAAGGGACTGCTCCTTGTCTGAACTCTTCAGGCTGACAGCGAACAGCAAGGGGAAGCCAGGTGTCCTGACGGGGATGTCCGGGCTTGTCGCCCTGCTCCACACAGCTGCAGACTTCGGAACCTCCCTCCACTGCTCCTTCTTCAGCTGAGTTGCCTTTTCTTCCAGCTGGCAAACCCAAATATTTTCTTTATAATGCCAAAAGTACTCAAGAGCAGGGGTCCAATAAACAGCAACCCTGGGCTTTGAACGAAGGGCTGTGTGGCTCCAAAGTCAGAGATCTTCATGTCTTACCTTGTATCACTCTTAAAGGGAAGCCTTCTGGAGCTACTGCAAAGCCCTCATTAAGAAACCCTGATCGAGGGATGCCTGGGTGACTCAGTCGGTTAAGCGTCTGCCTTTGGCTCAGGTCATGATCTCTGGGATTGAGCCCCAAGTCAGAAGCCCACTTCTCCCTCTGCCTGCCGCTCCCCCTGCTTGTGCTCTCTCTCTCCCTCTCTCTGATAAAGAGATAAATAAAGTCTTAAAAAAAAAAAACCTCTGATCGCAAACCAAGCCCCCCCACCCCGCCCGGGCTCTACCCTGCTCGAAGCATCATGGGTATAGGGAGAGGAGCTGGGTCCCTGCCCTAGGAGATGTCTTGAGCTCCACATTCCTGGTACAGGGACTGGCCCAAAGGTCCTTGCTTCTCCAACCCAGGTCCCTAGACCTCGGGGGTGTGCCAGGGGGCCAAGGAGCATCAGTATAAGTGAGCATCATCTTCCTAGAAGGTCAGTATACTGAATGATTTTAGCAGAGAGATGTATCAAAACACGTGGCTCTATTTAAGTAGGATCCAAAACTGGAATAAACTTTTGAGCTACCATGAAAAAAATTTTTGAACTTTTGAGGAGTTTTCCTGAGGAGTCTTCTCAGGGTCTTAGAGAATGAGTTTGTTTTGCTCTGGGTTGAGGTTCCCTGGTGGAAACATTTGAGAACCAGCATAAGGAGTGAAGTGTGGTACATTTACAATGGATGATGGGAATAACATTTGCCCCCAAAAATGGCAAACTAGGAATTTATGTAGTTAAGCCTCTCTGTAGTTACTCTTAGGCATGAACTGGTTAATAGGGGAATTTCTAGGTAGTAATATAAAGCTGGAGTTCAAAATCTGGAGGCCACAAATCCTTTAACATTGTTGCCTATGTACAGGCACACCTTGGAGGTATTGGGGGTTAGGTTCCAGAACACCACAATACAGTAAATATTGCAATAAAGCCAGTCAAATGAACTTTTGGGTTTCCCAGTGCAGATGAAAGTTATGTTTATGGCATACTATCATACATTAAGTATGCAGTGGCTCTGTGCCTTTTAAAAAGTACATACCCTAATTTAAAAATATTTTATGGCTAAAAAATGCTGACTGTCATCTGAGCTTTCAGTGAGTTACAATCTTTTTGCTGGTGGAAGGTCTTGCCTCGATGTCGATGGCTACTGACTGATCAGGGTGGAGGTTACTGAAGGTTGGAGGGGGGACTATGACAATTTCTTAAAATAAGACAGCAATAAAGCTTGCTGCATTGATTGACTCTTTTTTTCACCAACGATTTCCGAGGGCTCGTGATGCTGTTTGATAGCATTTTACCCACCGTAGAACTTCTTTCAAAACTGGAGTCAATCCTCCCAAACCTGCTGCTGCTTTATCAACTGTTTCTAAATCCTTTGTTGTCATTTCGACAAGTTTCACGGCATCTTCACCAGGAATAGATTCCATCTCCAGAAATGTCTTTCTTTGTTCATCCATAAGAAGCCACTCCTCATTCGTTAAGTTTTTCTTTTTTTTACAGACTTTACTTAGTTTTAAGTAAACTCTCCCCCCCATGTGGGGCTTGAAGTCATGACGCTGAGATCAAGAGTCACCTGCTCTACCAACTGAGCCAGCCAGGCGCCACTCACCCATTAAATTTTTATCATGAGATTGCAACAGTTCACTCACATCTTCAGGCTCCCCTTCTAATCCTGGTTCTCTTGCTAATTCCACATCTGTACCCAGCACACACACAACATCTACTGATTCAGTTCACCATCTCCTATGGGCACAGTTTGTACACCCATAGACGATTACAATAGTAACGTCAAAGATCACAGATCACAGATCATCATCACAAATATAATAATGAAAGGGTTTGAAATATTGCAAAAATTACCAAAATGTGACACAGAGACACTAAGTGAACAAATGCTGTTGGAAAAATGGTGCCAATAACCTTGCTCAATGCAGGGTTCCCACAAACCTTCAATTGATTAACAATGTGGTATCTGGGGCACATGGGTGGCTCAGTTAGGTGTAGGACTCTTGATTTCGGCTCAGGTCATGATCTCAGGGTTATGGGACCGAGGCCCGTGTCAGGCTCCACACTCAGCGGGGAGTCTGCTCAAGACTCTCTCCCTCTCCCTCGGCTCCCTCGCCCCCGCCACGTGCTCACTCTCTCTCTCTCTCTCTCTCTCTCTCTCGCTAAAAATAAAAATAAATCTTTAAAAAATACCATGGTATCTGCAAAGAGTAAGAAAGTGAGGTGCAATAAAACGTGAGAGGGAGCACTCACATGTACATACATGTACATTGTCTTGCATACTAAGCTTCACCGTTTTCTTCATGTTTCCAAGGAAGTCCTTCCATCTTCCCTAGAGTTAGAACGTTTATTGCTATTTCCCCTTGTCACCTTTGTCCCCACTCTGCATGTCCCTAACCCTCCCTGCCAATTCTATCTGTCCCCTTCTCTGGACTGTGTTGCATGGCCTCCCCATCAGAAATCACGTTCCTCTGCCCTTGCACCTTACTGGCCAAGAGGAGAGTGACTATTTGCAGAAGGCATTGAAGTTGGCCTGAGTCCCTCTGTTCAGGAACACAGAGTCTCCCCTAAGTGATGAAGGGACCCATTGTCTCGACATCCATGAATCTCTCGGGCTTCATCCATGGCTAGGCTCACAGCTAGCCTATCTTTAGTTCTCTATGATGTTATGAATATGAACTGGCCTTTCATGGGGGCCCTCAGAGTCAAGACATGGAGTGTCTCCTGGGGCCCTCATCCCATACTGCTTGTACAAGTTTTGGGGTATTTCCATACTGCCTGAAATGATATCTTCTTAATATTTTAATCAACTCAGTTTTTAATTAATTTTGTCTTAAAAAGAAATTTGTCTCACTAAAGGGGGAGCTTGTATCACTTGCTCTAAATAGAAAATGCAGTCACTGTAAAAATCAATAAAATGAAGACAAAACTATGTTATTAAATTCTAGCCAGATCCTATATCCTAGAGAAGACTCTAAACCTGAGACCTTTTCTCTCTGTTACAAATGCAGATTGGCATGTGTGGGGGAGGTGTGAAAGACACAAGCACCAAACTGACTTGGTGATACAACCACGAGAACTGGAAGAGAATGAAAACCGGGATAACTTCCTCACTATGTGCTTTGATGTGAATTCATCGCAAGCCTGAGGGCCCCTAAAATCATTGCACGTTCACCAAACCATTGGTGCACATCCCTCATTAGGGGCTGTGTAGAAGTCACAAAGTACAGCAGTTTCTGAGGTGAGGCTAACTGCAGAGGGAAGAAGAGTTCTTAGGTTTGAACACCTGTCCGTGGACACCAGTTCCAATGTGAGAGAGGATGGGCAAGTCTCTCTGTGCCCCAGTCCTTCTGCACCCGTGATGTGGAAATGGTAAGAACATCAGATCAAATGAGGCGATGCTCAGCGCAGGGCTTTGTGGCCCCCCCAGGAGCTGCCCCGGCAGTGGGCACTGGCTGTCCACATGCTGGGGGCACTGGGGACAGGGATGAGGAGGACATTAAATCCCACAGTGAAGGATTTTGTTTTGTTCTTGCACTGACATCCACTGCTTGCCACACTGTGCTTTACTCATGGTTCTTGAGTATTGGATGGCATCGCTCTTGGTGATGGTTTTATACTAAACCAATAGACCCTATCAACTTTATTTCTGTTCCACTGAGTCCTTTCATTTCGGAATTAGCTGAGTTAATTGTACAATTTGACACAGTAAAATGTTTGGGGAAAGCTGTAATACTAGTATCTTGTACATTGCTAGAACTTTATGGCTTTTAAGGCTTATCTGTCCACAACTGTAACATGTTTACTTCCATAACCACACTGTGAAGTAGGCAGAGCACTTGTCTTCAAACTGCCTTTAATCTTTTCTGAAATAAGAGAAATAATCACACTTTACATAAAAATGAACGGGGCTTCACACTGACAGATTGGAGAATAAGCTTTAAAATGACACAGACTGGGTTTGAGTTTCAGCCTTTTCACTTTCTGGCTGTAAGACCTTGAAAGTTACTTAATGTTCAAAAGCCTAGTTTCCTCATCTGCTGTGTAGGAATAATTGTATCTGCATCACAACATCACTGCAGCAGATAAATGGAATGATCTGGGCTCTCATTATGTGGCATCTAAGCCCCCGAGGGTGAAGAGGATATGTTACAACATTCCAGAAGCCAAAGAATAAACAAGATGGACTTCTAGAAGAGCCTGGTTTATTCCAAGATTTGGGAAGAAAAGGAAGTTTCCTTTGTTTTAATTAACTTAATACAGTCCTTTATGATCAAGTGGGAAGAAATGCAAGGATGGTTCAACATTTACAAATCAATAAATGTGATACACCACATGAATAGAATAAAAGATAAAAATCAAAAGATTATCTCAATAGATGCAAAAAAAAAAAAAACACTTGACAAAACACAACATCCTTTCGTTATAAAAACGCTCAACACATTGGATATAGAAGAAATATACCTCAACAAAATAAAGGTCATATATGATAAGGCCACAGCCTACCATCATATCAACAACAAAACGTTGAAAGCTAATCCTCTAAGATCAGGAACAAGACGAGGATTCCCACTCTCACTATTCCTGTTCAACATAGTACTGGAAGTTCTAGCCAGAACAATTAGGCAAGAAAAGAAAAGGAATCCAAATTGGAAAGGAAGATGTAAAATTGTCTCTGTAGATGATATGATTTTATATGTAGAAAATCCAAGACTACACACATGGGTAGAACTAGAATAAGTAAGTAAATAAATAAAATCTTCAAAAGTTTAAAAAAAAATTCTCCTTGGTGATTTTGATGTGCAGCCAAGGTTGAGATCCCCTGCTTGGGAGCTTATTATCTTGGGTTCCAGAAATTATTATATCCTATTGATAATGATGACCTAGTGAGAACAATACTTTACTTGGCATAATCTTTCAAACTTTATGAAGAATCTCCATTTGTTCCATGAGTCAGTTAATTCTGACAACAGTCCTGTGAAGAAGACATCACCATTTCCATTTTGCTGATGAGGAAAGTGAGGCTTAGGAAAATTTAATGACTTGGTGACATGTGTGGCCTCTCTCCCTAGATGTAGAGATGGAAGGAGCATCACTTCTGAACAAACAATGAAAAAGAGCTGGATTAATTTCAAATTCACCATTTTTGAGGAAACCATTGGTGAGCTGAGGTTGCAGAGCAACCAACTGGCCCAAAATATGAGGAGAAACGGGCATCTGCGGAGAGGGAAGAACCACAAGGGCTCACTTACCTGGGGTGGAAGCGTTTAGAGTAAGCATGAATTATGGATAATTATGAATTGATGAGTGTAGCCCGGTGGGACAGTGTGAAGCCTCTGAGAGCCATAGAAAATTGGGAACCTACACGTGCTTGTAGGTCTTTTCTTCATAAACCTCACTGGGTACTCACAGAAAATCCAGAATGAGCTCTAAGAAAGTGTCCATGATGGTGCAAACCTGGGGGAGGGGAATGGCTGCCATGTGGGAAAAGAAACTTTACCAGGACCTTGCTCTCCTGTCTTTTCTAAGGAGCGGAAAACTTAATGAGAGGAGGGATAGGCAACAAAGTGTGCTTCCTTTGGGCACTGGTGAAAATTCATGGCAGCTAGGGGTCGAGAATAAGGAGGAATAATCCCTGCTCCTGGGAGAAAGGCGGGAGTACATGTGGCATCAACAGCTAAGCCCAAGGGACAGGCAGGAGAAGGGAGAAGACCATGCCCCTGACGCCCAAGGACACAGTGCCTACCTAAAACTAAGGCTGAATCAGAACAACAGAAACACTCCCAACATCCCCCTACCAAGCTAACAAGCTGCAGATAACAAGTAATAGCAGAATACCGCTGAGAGGGTAAGAGGGTACCGAAAACCCCTCTCTGAGACCCAGTGCAAGATCGAAAGCTCACATTCTCCAGAAACAAAGCAATCATTGGACCCAGACTCAGACTTGAAGCAGTTGTTGGAAACACCCTGGTAGGGAATTTAAAATAACCATAATTGGTATGTTAAAAGTGCAAAAGGAAAAAGTGGGCATCGTGCAAGAACAGATGGGTAATTTCAGTAGATGGAAACAAGACGGAATCAAGTGGAAATGCTAGAAATATAAAACTTAGTAAGGGAAATGAGTAATGCCTTTGATAGGTACATCAGTCAACTGACAGAGTCAAGAAGAGAATCCGTAGAAATTACCCGAACTAAAACACAAAGAGATGAAAGAGTGAAAAGTTAACAAACCATGACATCCAAGAGCTTCAGGACAATATCAAGTGGACTAGAACACAAGTAAGTGGAATCCAAGGAGAAAAGGGAACAGAGCAGAAGAAATATAAAGAAATAATAGCTGAGAATTTCCCAAAATTAATGACAGAAACCGAGATCCAAGGAGCTCATAGAATGCCTAGCAGGTGGTATTTATAAATATACACCCCACCACACACACACACATGCCACATACACCTAGGCATATCATACTCAAATTGCAGAAACAAAAAGAAAAGAAGATCATAAAGGCAGCTGGAGGAAAAAAAAAAGAACATTACATTCACAGGAACAAGGTAAGAATTATAGCAGACATCATCAGAAACCATGTAAGCCATAAGACCATAGAGTGACATCTTTAAAATGCTGAAATTTTAAAAAAGAACACTTTTGATCCAGAGTTCTGTATTCATCAAAAATATATTTCAAAAACGAGGGAGAAACAAATACTTTCTCAAACAAAAACTGAGAAAATTCATTGCCAGCAAACCCACCCTTCAAGAAATGTTGAAGAACTTTCTTTAACATTTTTAAACAATAGGAGAGAAGGAACAACTCTTCCATATGGAAGAATTCCAGTTAATAAACATAGAAGGAATCAGGAAAACAGAGAATTAACCTTTAGAACCTGAGAAAGTAAGAATCACCACAGACAAGATCCACTGTTGAGGCTAAAATTAATGATGTAAAAGTTGAAGCAGAATCAGGATATTTACAGTCTGAAAGGATCTTCACCAAAATGTTTAGTAATTACAAGGAGAAAAATAGTAACTTTTCAGTGGAGAGTTCTGGCAGATACCAGATCAATCAAGGGAGCAGAGTTAACAGCCACAACAGTACATACCAACACCAGGTACCACTGAAAAGACAGACTGAGAAGGACACAGCATCTCTGGGGCATCCCTCATGCTAACACCAGTCTACTCAAGAGAAAACATCAGATAGACCCAAACTGAGGGACATCCTCCAAAACAAGGAACAAGAAAGCTTCAAAAGTCTCAAGCTCACAAAAGAGAAGACAAGACTGAAGAAATGTTTTGTTTGTTTTTTTAAGATTTTGTTTACTTGAGGGAGAGAGAGACAGAGAGCATGAGCAGGGGGAGGGGCAGAGGGAGAGGGAGAAGCAGGCTCCCCGCTGAGCAGGGAGCCTGACGACCCTGGACTCGATCCCAGGACCCTGAGATCATGACCTGTGCTGAAGTCAGACGCTTAACCGACTGAGTCACCCCAGTGCCCCTGATGAGTTGTTATAGATTATGGGGAGTGGAAGGAGTCATGATGACTAAACATGGTATAGGATCCTGGATTAGATACTGGTGCATAACAAGGACATTCATGGAAAAACTGGGGTGGAACCCAATAAATTTTGTAGTCTAGTTAATAGTATTCTACCAAGGTTAAATTCTTAGTTTTCACAATTGTCCTGTGGTTAAGAGGTTAACATTAGGAGAAGTTAGATAAAAGGTATATATGGAAACTCTTGTACTACTTTTATAACTCGGCTATGTGTCTAAAATTATCTCAAAGTAAAAAATTAAGAAGAAAAACGCCCAGACTTTTCTCAAGATTGCACACAGCCCGTCACACCTCAGTGTGGGCTGTGACTTCAGCATACGTCTGTGACTCCAGTTCGGGTCTCACGTCCAAAGCAGGCGTTGGCCCGTTGAACTAAAGCAGTAGGTGGCCCCCAGAGTCCCTGGGAACTTGTCAGACATGCAGATTCTCAGGCTCCAGCCCAGCTTCAGGAATCAGAAACTCTGAGGTTAGGCCCAGGCAATCTGCATTTTAACAAGTCCTCCAGGGCAATTTTTTTCCAGTAAAGAACGCTGTCCTGAGCATGAACTATCAAGGGCAGGTAGAAGACCCTCCCCTGGGGTCCAGCCTGCATCGCCATTAGGCTCTACCTCTGTTGCCGGATCCTAATGGTGCCCAGAAATGAATCTCTTGTCTGCATCTCAGAACCAATTCTAATTATTTTAAATTGCCCAGATACAAAATAACTACTCTGATAACTATGCTTCCAGTAAGCTATTAGATGAAAGTAATGACTTAGCATCCTGGATTTGTGCAGAAGGTGGTACTTTTTGTAAAGGGATTTTTTTTTTTTAAATCACCTCCTAGCTGTCCTTGGGTAGATTTCTGTGTATTCCTAGGGCATTTGATGATTGAATTTTGTTGAGTCTTCCCAGAAGCTGCCCTTGGATTTTAGTCATTACAGAATGACATGCCAACGGGAGCTGAGCATCAAGTATGTACCACCTTCCTCAAAATCATCAGATTCACCTAGGGAGATTTTTTTATGCAGATTTTCAGGCCTTTTCCCAACATTCTCATCAGAATCTCTACGGACCAGGGAATCTGCATTTTAATATGGAGTTCCACCACCTCTCATAACAATCAGTTGTTCTGCACAGTCACATTTGGGAAGCGCTGCTTTTGGGATGAGGTGGGGGTTGAAGAAACTGGATAGCCTTAAGGAAGATGCAGGACCTGCCTCAGATCTAGCGAGAAGGATTTATGGACACCTGAGATAATTATAGCATAGCTCTGTGCATCCAGATTGGTTAGGCTGATGAACACTGAGATGATCCAAAACCTGCATGGTGCACCTGTCCACATGATTTATTCCTGACTTTCTCTGACCTGTCCATGAACCTGGGCACCACCCCCACCCATTTGTCCGAGCATTCACCTCTGCTTTCTCACAGGCTCTTGTAAGTCAGTTCAATATTCAGTAAATATCAAAGCCTGCCCTGAGTGAGCTGTTTGAAAGTACAGAACAAATCTCAGGGCAGCTCCTGACTTCCGGAACACAGTGATCACCACAAGAACACATTATATAACTGAGGGCTGAAACAAACTATTAAAAAATTTCCAGGGTTGTGTCGGGAAGGGGTGGGAGTCCATGTGGCCTGGGAAAGTCAGGGAGGTCTGCATGGAAGAGTTTGGCTGGGCGCTAAGCCTGGCAGAATGGATACAAGAGGTTAAAAGCTCCCTGCTGAAGGCATAGGTAGGTAAGAAAGGAAGAAGCGAGATCAAGGATTCCAAGGTTAGAGACTTCGTCTTCCATTGAACATTGAGTATTTGTGAGCACCTCCCATGCCCATGGGAAATCAGGAGTGAGAAGCAAGTCCAGAGCTGGGGGAAACTGCTTGCTCCTAGTCTTCTGGAATTCTGTTTCTCCCTCCTCTAAGGATTCTCTGGCCCGACTCTTCTCCTGTAGAAGAGAGGGGTCCTTTCCTGGAATCTCCAGTTGTTTTCTTCCTGGTCACCCTGGGTGCTCCAGGATACTCACTAACTGCAAGGACTCTTTAAACTTCCCCCGAGCTGCTTAAGCTCTACCTAGTGGGAATGGAGGGCAGCACCCAGCACCGATGCCTCATTCTCCTGGAGGAGATATGAAATAAATCCCTGTCTACATATCTATACATATTATTGGTTCTGTTCCTCTGCAGATCCCTGGCTAACACAATGCACTGCTGCCTGTCCATTTTCCCCGGGTGGTGCCTCTCAGCTCGGCACTCAGGAGTGCAGAGGAACAGAACCAATAGTATGTATAGATATGTAGACAGGGATTTATTTTAAGGAATTGGCTCCTGCAATTGTGGGGGCCAGCAAGTCCAGATCTATAGGGTTAGACCAGCAGGCTAGAGACCCAGGGGGGAGGTGATATTACAGCTCTTGTCCAAAGACAGTCTAGAGGCTGCCTTGCCTTGTCCTCCAGTGACCTCAGTTTTTTGTTCTGTGTCTTCAGCTGATTGGATGAGGCCCACCCACGCTCTGGAGAGCAATCTGTTTTACTCAAAGTCCACCCATTTAAATGTTACTTTCATCTTTAAAATACTTTCATAGTAACATCCAGACTGGTGTTTGACCAAATATCTGGGTACCTTGGTCTAGCCAAGTTGACACATAAAATTAACCATCACACCCATTAAACCCCTCAGAAGCTGGGGAAAAAAAAAATTCAGAAACCATCCTAAGCCCTGAAATCCCTCCTAGTCGGGCTTCAGGGGAAATGCACCAAATGGCACACTCTCACCCTAGAGGACCGGGTGTCAGCTTGGAGGGAGGGAGGAGCCCTCCTCTAGGTTTCCAAGGGCCTCCCTCGACCACCCCCTCAGCTCTAGGGGTGACAGCAGCTTTTTCCATTGCTGCCTCCTCACCCCCCACGAGTCCTCTTGCTCTGCTTTGAGTAGTTAACCACCTCTCATCAGGTTAACAGTTGTTTCTGTTCAATTTTCCCTGTTCAAACTGCCAGTGTGGTTTCTGTCTCCAAATGGACTCTAAGTAAATCAGAGGAGAACCCTAAGGCAATGGCGTCCGATCTTTCCCTCCCCTGAGATAGCCCGGAGACTGAGGGAAAGGAAGGAAGAGGGAAAACCCCAACTACAGTTCCCTACTCCAGTCTTTCCCCTGGCACCGGGCATTCCCTACTCTTGTATGTTAGAATGATTTGAAAGCCTTAAGAAAACGTGATGCCCCATTCCTGTCTCAGAGATTCCAGCTCCGTTGGTCTAGGATGGTACTCGGTCATGAGGATTTTTAACAGCTTCCAAAATTGTTGCGAGAGTGATTTCCATGAAGTTCTAAGTTTATGCTCTCTAACTTACTCTATATTCTGTGTTTTTATACATTTAAAAATTTTCCCTGAGCTCCATTTTGCAAGATTTGTTTGGACAATTTTGGCCTGGCTGAGGAGGGAGGTGGTGTTGTCCTGACAGCCTAGAAAGAACAGTGTGAGTACGAGATTCAGATCAGACGTCAGTCCCTCATTCCCTGCAGCGGCCCCTCACACACTCTTCTTGGTGGGGCCCATGCGTTGAAATATAATTTACAAAACATGAAAATCATATGTCCCATACAAATATATAATGAGCAAAAATAAAAGATTTCTTTAACTCAGTGAGGGAACAAGAGGAGACAGACAGTGGAGCCTAACAAACCAGACTTGAAGGGACCAAGATATACCGAGTATGTATTCGACAAACACACATACACACCGGGGAAGAAAGGATGCCAGAGTAAGGCTGCTAAATTAGATACAAAACTGGTGAATGCGAAGAGATCATTTTTATAAATCCAGTAGAGGGACTTTTCTTAAGAGACAACTATTGTTTCAAAATCTTCGAAAATTAAAATAAAAGTATAAAATACAACGGGTTCAGTGCTGACTAGTGGAAAAAGCAGACAGATTTGGACCTGAATATTGGCAAGTTTGTTAATTTCTCTGACTTTTAGTGTCCCCGCCCGTGAAACAGAATAATTTCCCTAACTTTACAGCTGAGTTGCACAGCTTTATAAAACGACCAGAAGTTCCTGGCTCAGAGGAAGCGCTCAATAAAAGGATTAACTTACTCTGTTCTGGAAGACTCCAGGCTTTTACGGACATTTGTCTCCCTCTTGTCTTAGGGTCATCCTGGCAGCTCTCTTTCTCCGCTATCCCTGTGCCTGTCGGACCAGCCACTTTCCGCTGTGCCTCCCCTAATTAGTGCTCCTAAAATAGACACCTATCCAAGTATCCAGTGTACCCAATATATTTTAAATTGTTTATTCAATATGAGTTATGACAGACTGAACAAGGGTCTAAGCAAGAATGACTAGCTTTCCTGTTGGGGTTTCATGGCAACTAATTCAAGGAAGGACTTTAGGGCTAAATCTATGCACTGCTACGTTCGTGCAATCACCCACTCATTTAGAAAACATTTATTGAACATCTACCACCTGCCAGCTACTGTCTTGGGCATTAGAGGTAGAAAGATATTCATCTCGAGATGAATGGGTGACTTGAGATTCATGGACTTGAGACTTTATTCTACAGTAGGGAACTTGTCAAAAGATTGGCCTCAGATGCTTAGATTGATGTTCATGTGAATTTTTCTGGCCCCTTAAGATCTAGATAAGATCAGTTCAAAGCCCTCCCCTTCCTACCCCCAAGATTGCTGTGAATTCTAGAGGTGCTAATGCTTGTGTGGTCATCTCTGGCTCTGAGACTCTTAGTAATCTAATTAGTGTTTTCTTTTTTAATGGATCTTTAAATGCCTTCCTGTGTGAACACATGTGTGGTTCCTGTTGTATGTGCCCCTCACAAGCACATACGGAGTATTTTTCTGGCTTCTCTCTCCCTCCTTTCTTCTGTGATGGTTAATTTTATGTGTCAGCTTGCTGGGGCCACCTGATGCCCAGATATCTGGTTAAACATTTTTTCTGAGTGTGTCTGCGAGGGGGTTTCTGGAAGAGATTAGGATTTGAATCCATAGGCTAAGTAAAGTAGACTGGCCTCCCCGATGTGGGTGGGCACCATCCTATCCCTTGAAGGTCCCAATGGAACAAAAAGGTGGAGGAATGTTGGGTTTCCTCTCTTTTACCTGAGCTGGGACATCAGTCTCCTGCTCTTGGGCTTCCTAGCTTTCTCGCCTTCAAACTACACAGTTTTCCTGGGTCTCCAGCTTGCACTGGACAGACTGTGGGACTCTCAGCCTCCATGATCCCATGTGCCAATTCTTCATGATAAATCTCTTTAGGGGGGCATGGGTGTCTCAGTCAGTTGAGCATCTGCCTTTGACTCAGGTCATGATCCCAGAGTCCTGGGATGGAGCCCCACGTTGGCCTCCCTGCTCAGCGAGGAGTCTGCTTCTCTCTCTCCCTCTGCCCCTCCCCCCACTCGTGTGCTCTCTCTCTCTCTCTCTCTCTCTCTAACAAATAAAATCTTCAAATCTCTTTATATGCTTTATATATTATCTATATACCTATCTATCATTCATCTATCTCCTATTGGTTCCATTTCTCTGGACACCCTAACTAATATTCCTTTCCACCTCACATTCTCATCCTTTTCTGGATTATTCTGGGGAACTACCAATTCTTCTAACCTTTTGTGAATTGTAATAGTTACTTTCCTTCATTGCCCTTCCCTTTTGAATTCTACCCCTCAGTGAGAGAAGGGCATATTGCGGAATCTAATAAATATCTCTAACTGGCTTCGCAAAGAGTTCTTTGAAATTATTGCTCATAAGGATGCCATTATATATTGAAAGTCAAAGATCTCGAATATGGAGTTATTGGGGGTGGGGATATCCAGTTACAACTATCTGTTGATTCCAAACATTTCCTATTTAACATTTTTCTCTGATTAGTGAGGGGAGTTGGGGGACATTCCCCCAATTAGTTCCATTTGCAAAACCTTACTTAAGAGGACCCTTAGTTAGAACCCTCAATTATTCCGTGAACAGAAGCTATAATGGGAAGTGGATGCCACTCACTGGACAGTCATAATTTAGTCACTTGGTAAGTGTCTTAGCCTAAGTCATAGTGACAGGCTCACCTCAGGGCGGTTCCCACCATCACTCTTAGTCCAGTCAGCTGGGTGCATTTCCGCCACTGAGCATCCTCTGGCTGTTGCTGCTAGGGCAATGAAGAGATTGATTGGCAGATGTTACAAACTTTCCACCTCTGGACTCCATTTTCAAGATTTTTTTAGGAGGGAGGGGCAGAGGGAAAGGGAGAGAGAGAGAATCTTAAGCAGGCTCCAGGCCCAGCGAGGAGCCCAACATGGGGCTTGATCTCACAACCCTGAGATCATGACCTGAGCCAAAATCAAGAGTTAGATGCTTAACCGACTGAGCCACCCAAGTGCCCCTGGACCCATTTTCTTACTCAACTTAGCCCCTGTGAACCCTCATTTCTTTCACTCTCTTAATTTCCCCTCTTCACTTCAAAAGCCCATGTTTGGTGCCTCCCGTGACCGGACCTGAGCCAGTTTGGTCATTTACAATGGTTAGGTTCTCTGTGCAAAAAGACAGTAACCACTGAAACTCTGAGATGAAAGAGAGTTAATTCCCCCCACCCACCAAACCTTACCACCGGGAGCTAATGAAAGCAACTCTTAGACCAAATGCCACCCTACATATAGACATTTATTAAATAATCACTTAGTACCATGCAGGTCCCAAGCCAGTTCATACAGCCTGTTCCGAGAGCGTGAGGAAGTCCCAGCTCCTGTCCTTCACATTCTCTGACCACACTCCACATAAAACATTCAGCAAGAGAAATGGACCAACGGTCAGCAGCAGGTGGTCAGCATCTCTGTGTCAGACACGAGACCGTCTAGGAGCGCGGCTGAGACTGGGCTCCATCATTTTCCCTTCCTCCTTCCTCTCCTGCACGTTTGGTTTCTTTGATTGGCTCTGTCTGTGAGGACAGCTAACGCTTACTGAGTTCTTGCTACACGTGAGACACAGTGCTAACTGCATTGTGCACATTACTTTATGCAGTCCCCCTAATAACCACACGATGTAGGAACAGTTATGTTGCCTGCTTTACAACCAAGGAACTCAGTTGGGGTGACTCAGAGACTTTTCCAAGGTTACAGAAATTAAATGTCCCCTTGGGACGCCTGGGTGCCTCAGTCACTTGAGCGTCCGACTCTTGATTTCTCCTCAGGTCATGATCTCAGGATTGTGGGATCAAGTCCTGCATCAGGCTCTGAGCTTGGCGGGGAGTCTGCTTCTCCCTCTCCCTCTGGCCTTCCCCCAACTCCCTCTCTCTCTCCAGTGAATAAATAAAATCTTTAAAAAAAAAAGAAAGAAATTAAAAGATGCCCAAAGTGAGAGGAACAAAGAGGTACATCTGGCTGATGCCAAAGCTTTAAGCATGCACCACATTCAACCACTGCACCACACACGAGTCCGCTCCCAGTAAAACAAAGTAAAAAAGAAACAAGAAACAAAAGAAATTCCTTTGATATACCACTTCATCTCTCCCCTTCCCTTCAGAGTCACACTTCCCGAAGCAAGGTTTGGGTTTGCCATTCCTCTTCTCTACCTGTCTCCCCTCATCCTACACACTTGGGCTTTGCCTCCAGCACACCACTGTGGTCACCAACACCACAAGATATGCTTACCAACAGCCTCCATATTGCCAGATCCCAGGGATGCTTCGACGTAGACCTTACTCGGTCTCCTGGAAGTATTCAGTTCTGTGGGCCACAGCCTCCCTACAATTGTGTCTGCCATTTTGTCCCTACTTCTCTGGGCACGGGGCCCCCTCAAGGCTCTCTTCCTCACCCATCATGTACACATTCTCCAGGGTTTGCTCACAGGTAGCCACCTGGCTTTCACTTCTGCTCCGTGGCATCCTGGAGCCCCATTGATGGCATTCATTTGTCCTGCTGGTTGTGGAAAAAAGAGGTAGGTTTCAACCTGTGTAGGGGATGCTTTCTTTGCAGACATTGCCTCCCTGTAATACTGAAAATACTTGGGTAGGAGAAGTGTAGTGGGTGAGGCTACATCCACAAGTTAATCCAAACCTGTAACAACTCTCTAGGGTTATCTAATTTGCATAAGCAATGACAGAAGCATATTTTGGTTAGTGGAGTCATAAGTGAAGTATCGAGACCCCTTGTGTGATTAAGGATGAATATTGACCGGCCCTTATGATCAGGAAACCTCTGGACCTCTGGTTTGACCATGGGGCTTGCCTACCCTGCCATAAGGATGCTATTGTTCGAGGCTTTTGTGAATGGGGTAGATTTGTGTTCCTGAAACAGGCAAACACCTTTCCTAAAATTCCAACCTTTTGTGAGACGATCTGGGCAGTTTACTAATAAATGCCTGCATGTTTGGCAGAATTTGGAGTGAGGCTTGCTCTCATGATCACATACCACCTGGTAGGGGTTGTATGGATGGGGTCATGGAGCTCCTCCCTGCCCCCAAACATCACAAGCTGCCCAGAGTCATCAAAAGAGCCTGACATTCAATGAATACAAGATTAGCTTTTGGTATACAACACTCCTTTTGGAAACGATAGCATCCCAGGTCAAAAAAAAAAAAATGTCCTACTTGTGGATTTCTTTGATATTTTTAAAAATAAATGTTCTGCTTTGGAATAATTTTAGGTTTATAGAAAAGTTACCCAGATAGGACAACGTTCCCATATACCCCTCAGCCAGCTTCCCTGAATAGTAACATCTTACCCAACCCTGGTGCAATTATCAAAACTAAGAAATTACCATTGGTATTTTACAGTTAACTCTTTTACATGGGTTTCACTAGTTTCACGAGGTTTTCGACTGATGTCCTTTCTCTGGTCCATAATGCAAGTCCTTGAAACCACACTGTATGTAGTCATCATGTCTCCCTCGTCTGCTCTGATCTATGATGGTTTCTCAGTCTTTCCTTGCTTTTCATGTCCTTGACTGTTTTTGAAGAAGTCAGGTATTTTGCAGAAGGTCCCTCAGTTTGAGTTTTTTGTTGTTGTCTTACAATTAGACCAAAATTAGACTGAAGTTGTGGGTTTAGGGGAAGAGCCAATGTCTGGGGTGTCCCCACAACACCCACTGAAACCCCTCCACCGAGCAGGCGGGCCCCCAGAGTGCTCTGCAGGAGCCGTAGGCTGGAAAGGAAGCCTGAGGGATTAGGAGACGGTGCCCAGGAATTACATGTCGGGATGTCACCCTGAAAAGCTGTGTCTATTTTGTAGCTAGTGGCAGTCCCAGGGCTAGAGGAAGGAAATGATAGTTGTTGAAGGAGATAAATATATCCTAGGCTGAGGGGGGGACATGGCCAGCTGTGCATGGGAAACCCCAGCCCCTGTATACATATAGTAAATAGATGGGCCAAACATTCTGGTTAGAGACTTCCACCAACTCAGATTTTCCAAAACAAAGTTTTATCTTTTGTCTAAAAAAAGGAAGGAAAGAAGGGAGGGAGAGAGCAAGAGGGAGGAAGGGAGGAAGGGAGGGAGGGAAGAAAGGATAGAAATCACCCTGGATTGTATTTGACTTTATACCAATGCAGTCATAAAATATAATTTCTGAGATGTTTTATAGAGGAAAGAGATCCCGAAAGTCACACCACAGCCCTGCTCCAAGTGCAGGCAAGTGAAATTCCACTCTTAGTTATCTCTGGATTGAATGCAGGTCCCTGAGGACCAGGATTCCAGGGACTTTAACTTGAGGGTGAATGTTTATCAGCTGGTGTTCCTAATAAGAGGGGAAAGATACAGCCAGAGAGGCTGAGGTGCCCACAGGGGTGGGGACAGAAGTGGTCAAAGGCAGAGTCCACAATATTGCTAAGGGCTGGACTTGACCTTGAGCACGCTTTTCCATTAGTTCCACTGGGACAGACTCCTCATTCCACACGAACTGGATTAGTAGGAATTGGCAGAAATAAGTGGACAAATGGACTAACAGGTGAAGTTAGTTTAAAATCAGAAGTGAAATGAAATGCACAGAGCCCCAGTCTCTGAAGGAAGAGGCAAGATTATTGTTAATGGAGCACTGCCAGACAAGCCCTGCCTTTGGGGAGCCCACTGCCTAGAGAGAAAGACACAGAAGTAAACAAATAACCACAAACTAATATCATATTAAAGGAACAGTGGGAGTACAGAAGTAGAAACACCATGCCTCAGAGAGTCAAGTTCAACTTCACAAAGAGGTTACATTTAGACTGGGTCTTGATGGATATGTAGGAGTTTGCTGATGATGGATCAATGTGAGATGGTGAAAGAACATGGGTGTTGAAGCCAAGCAGACCAAGGCTACAATCCCAGCTCCATTGTTTACCATTTGTGTGACCAGAGACAAATTATTCAGCCTCTGAGACCCAGCAACCCCACCTATAAGATACCTAACATGAGGTGTCCTTGGGAGGGTTAGAAACAATAATGTACATACAGTATCTAGGTGCTGCCTGGCACCCAGTAGGCTTTTCGTAGCTAGCAGTCATGAGAGGAGAAGGTGCATTAGAAGTTGAGGGTATGTATAAAGGCGTGTTGGCGGGATGAGTCACACAAAGTTTGGAGAGAGGATGTGTTGGAAGGCTTTTGGGGTCCAGAGAACCTGGGTTTGAATTTCTTCCCATCCTTGACTTGCCAACAGTGTGGCCCTGGGCTAGTTATTCAACTTCTCTGCAACTGTGAAATGGGGATGACAACAGCACAGCCTCAAAGGGCTTTCATGATGGTACAATGAGCTAATGCATGTGAAATGTCCAGCACAGCATGAGCCATCAGTAAGTGGTGGCTATTATTTCTATTGTCATCATCCTTGTTCTTTTCTTTTTTTTTTTTAAAGATTTTATTAATTTATTTGAGAGAGAGAGAGAGAATAAGAGAGAGAGCACGAGAGGGGGAGGTCAGAGGGAGAAGCAGATTCCCTGCTGAAGAGGGAGCCCAATGTAGGACTCGATCCTGGGACTCCAGGATCATGACCTGAGCTGAAGGCAGCCACTGAACCAACTGAGCCACCCAGGCGCCCCATCCTTGTTCTTTTCTTTCTGTCATTACTGGGAAGAGGAAATGAGGGAATGGAGCTAAGAAACAACAGATCACATCTGGCCCTCCACATACCCTGATGGTATTTATTGGTGGGTTTATCTCTCTCTTGTATCTCCCCACCAGAATGTGAGCTCCAGTGAAGGTGGGCTCTTTGTCTTGTTCACTGCAATGAGGCTAGTATCTACCAGAGCACCTAACACATAGGATATTCTCCACAAACAGACATAGGATGAATGGGTGCATGGATCGGTGGATGGATGGATGGGTGGGTGGATGGATGGATGGATGGATGGATGGATGGATGGATGGACGGACGGACGGACAGATGGATGGATGGATGGATGGATGGATGGATGGTTGGGTGGATGGATGGATAGATGGATGGATGGAGGATGGATGGGTGGTTGGATGGATGGATGGATGGTTTGGGAAAAGCACAGGCCCATTGCAGGGAAGACTCAGAGCAGGGCTATGACTACAGCTCCATTCCAGATGCTGTTAAAGCTCCAGAGTACCGCTGTGTGCCAAAGCTCCAGGTGACCATAGCATCATTTGCACAGCTAGATTTGTAAAGGAGAAAGTCCTTGGGGGTGTGTATCAGTTTGCTTTGGCTATCATAATACTGCCTAACAAACACCCTCAAAACTTCAGTGGCATCCAGTGAGGAGCACCGATTTCCCTCAGGTGTGCACGGCTGGCGATTGGCTGAGCCAGGCTGTGCTCCCTGGAGGCGGCTCCGCGCCAGGAGTCTCATCCACCACCAGGAATCGGCAAGCTGCCCGGGAACACTCTTCTCATGCTGATGGCAGAGGCACCAGAGGGCAGGTAGAAATGCAAAAGACTAAGCACTTCATCACCTCCATCTCATTCTACTGACCGGCAAGTCACCTGGCCAACCCCAAGGGAGGAACACACACCAGCCATGGAAGTGAGAACTGCAAAGTCACGTGGCACAGGGTAGGGGTTGGGGGAGCCATTCCCTCACTCTCTTTTCTTGTAGTTGGCAGCACTGAGGAACATAGATGAGGCAGCAGGAAAATCTCAAGTTCTCTCCAGAAGACAACAGAATTGTTTGTCGCCCACCTCCCTCTCATTACGATGAACTGGTGTCACTTTGACTAAACACACTTCAGTGTGTCGTGGAAGGATATTAGCTGTATTTTTTCTTTACCTCATTGTCTCTAAGAATATGAACAATAATATAATTTACAGTTGTCTGGATCTTGAAAGATTTCAAAGCATTCATTATCTTCCCAATCTTCACATCAACACTGTGAAGTGTGCAGAGGAGGGAGAGAGCCCACGATAATGTATAATTAATAGCAACAGCAACTGTTAACAGCAACTAGCACTTCTTTAGCTTTTGTTGCATCCCGGGAGCTGATTTACACAACTGACTCATTTAATCAAGACTAATGGCTCATCACAGGGGCTCTGGAATCAGAATCTGCTTTAGAATCCCAGGGTTTCTGTTTCCCAGCTGTGTGGCCTTGGGCAACTTACTTAACCTCTCTGTGTTAGTTTCCTAGAGCTTCCATAACAAATTACCACAAATTGGGTGGCTTAAAATAACCAAAATTTAGCCTCCAGAACTATGAGGCTAGAAAGCCTCTCTTTATAAGGACACCGGTCGTACTGGAGTAAAGGCCAACCCCACTCCAATATTAACTCCAGTGTTCACCCACCCAACTCAACTAATGACATCTGCAATGACCCTATTTCCAAATAACCAAATGAGGTCACGTTCTGAAGTTCCAGGAAGGACATGAATGGGAGATGGTGGCGGGCAGAAGACACACTATCCAAGCCAGCACACTCTCTAAGCCTTGTTTTTTCTTGTCCATCTATAAAATGGTGCTGTTGGTGGGTTCTCTGTTAGGATATGGCAGGAAAGCTCTTGGCACATTGAAAGTGTGCCCTATCCTGTGTCCTATCCTGTGCCCTCATTTCCTCTTCCCAGGATACGGCAGGAAAGCTCTTGGCCTGGCACATTGAAAGTACTCACCAAACAGAAGCTTTCATGTCACTGTCACCATCACCCCCACTTTACAGTGAGGGAAACGAGGTCCAGATAGGCAAAATTGGTTGTCATCCCATAAATGGCAGAGCCAGGTTCTCTAATTCCTTAGCCAGTGTGCCATGCCTACAGTAGATGCTCCATAAATGCTCCATAACAACAGCCTGAAATCCAGTGGGCATATATCAAGCCATGGAGCTCTGTGATCTCTCCAGGCTGGAAGAAGGAACCTGGAGGGTCCGGAGCCCGAACCCCCCTGCCTTTCAGGGTTTTCTCCAGCTCCAGCCTGCAAGCTGGCTCCCTGCCTCTCTGCTCTCTTTGAAATCAGCTCCTCATTCTACTGCTCTCTGCCCCGTGCATAGAGCCAACACACCTGAGTAAGGAGGTTCACCATTAATATGGCAGATTGGATTCCATAAATTAGTCAATCCACTGCTGGCAGCCGTTCGGCTGGAATTTTTCCAGCAGCTGGTTTTTCAGCTGTTCAAATGCCACGGGGACTCCCGCCTTCCCAGGGACTCTGCTCCCTCAAGAAGGCTTTGCTGAGACAGAGGAAGCCAAGTTTTGACATTTAGCGAATGTTCGTGTTAACAAAGTGTACCTAGTCTTACCTCCTCGAGGGCTTCCCCGGGCTCACGGCTGATTTCTCCTGGGAGTTGGGGGAAGCCTATGGGAATGAAATGGGCATGCATTGGCAGGTGCCTCTGCTGCCAAGACGCGGGCAAGTTCAGGCAGAGCCAGGCCCAGGCAGACTGCGTTGGAGACAGAGGTCAGTTCAGACGTTGGACTGCTTGGCTTCTGTCCCAGGACCCTCTGTGTCCCCCAAGGTCTCAGTTCCATTCTCTGGGGAGTTTCTTGCATTTCCCCCATACACAAACCAATGAGTCAGGCACAGGTGGCAGGGCACAGACAAAAAACAGTTATGGTCCTTAGTCCCAGAGCTTCCAGGTTCCGAAAAGAGATGAGACATGCACAACCTCCCTAATTAAGTCAACAAATGAAAGAGTTCTAAGAAAGGAGGCCACTAGCAGAACTTTGGAGGGGGGGAACAGTGTCAGGAAAAGCTTTATTGACAGGTGGCATCTAGGTGGGTCTTGAAGGTTGAACAGGAGTTCAACAGCTAGTGACAGACTTAGAAGTATGAGTAAAGGCAGGAAGGTGGGAAGCCCAGGGCATGTACAAGAAACAAGAACTGGTCCCATTTGGCTGAAAAGCAGGAAATTAGGAGAGAAGCAACTAGAGAGGTGATAAATCATCATCATCATCATCATCCCTCTGAGGAGTCAATCCATAAACCTACAAGCCCTAGAAAATGTCTACAAGCTCATCAGAGTCCTGATTTTGCAGTGTGAGGGATAATTCAGAAGCCATAGTAATTGTTTAGCAAGGTCCCACCAAGGCCGTGGCTAGAACACACCTGCACCCACAGGGGTGAAGCACCCAGCAGCCTAGCCCCCAGAAAGGGCTTTCCATCCACCCAGCTCCATTCCATCTCCATGACACCTGAGAATGCAAGGATTATAAACCCACTTTACAGATGGGAAAGGTGAGGCCCAGAGTTTCATGGTGGAGAATGACATGCTTAGGGTCTCCCGGTGGTAACTAAAGAGAGGCAGATTTTTCACAATCACCTGACAGTCATTTCAGAGTTTTCTGTCATAATTTGGTGCGTGTTTTCCTCGAGGTGCTGGAGGTAACGAGGTTAGGGGAGGAACGAGCACATGAGCCAGTGATTGGAGCAGGCTGGTACTTGTAATTACTGAGGGAATGGGAAGAAGGGGCTCCTGATGCTGCTCCAGGAGTGAAGCCTGACCAGAGTCTGGAAGAATTTCATTGGGAGTGGGAAGATGAAGAGAGCCTGAACTCCAGGTAGCGGGAACAGCCTGTGCAAAGGCACAGAGGAATGAAATGCAAACTAAGTAGATTGTACGTTCCATCAGAACAGGAGCTTTGTCTACCCAGCAATATGCCCAGTGCCTGGCCCATGGTCATTGTTCAGTGGATATTGAATGAATGAGTGAGTGAATGAACAACTAGTTTATTACAATTCAGGTTGAGTTCAAACTGGAAATGGTTTTAATTTTCTCTAACCTGGGGATGTCTGGGTGGCTCAGCCAGTTAAGCATCTGACTCTTGATTTCAGCTCAGGTCCTGATCTGAGTGTTGTGGGATTGAGCCCCCCACCCCCATTGGCACTCAGCTTCTCTCTCTCTCTCTCTCCCCCTCTGCCCCTCCCCACCCAATAAATAAATAAATAAATAAATAAATAAATAAATAAATAAGTTAATCTTTAAAAAATTTTTTTCTCCAAACTGTGCTTTCACCCATGCCTTGAAAAATCCTCCTTCCCACCCCTGGATATCTTGAGCAGATCCCAGCACTTTTGGTCATTTCTAATATTAAGAACAGTCACATTTTCAGAAGACTCACTCCGATTAAAGTCTACTCCAGTCTAAAGCATCTCTCATCCCCCAACTCAGACCCAATTCATAGCTCAAGACACCGCCCCACACAAACACACAGCAGTGGTAAGGGGCGGGCCTCTCCTTTCCCGCCCTTCCAGAACCCTCCCCACTCTGTGGCTCTGACAGCACCTGGCAGGAGGAATTAGAGATGCTGCAAAAGTCTGTTATTGAATCTGAGCTCCTCAAGGGAGTGTGTTGCATTTTATTCTTTTTATTGAGATAAAAGTTGACATATAACATTGTATTAGTTTCAGGTGTAGAACATAATGATTCTCTACCTGTATATATTGTGAGGCGATCACCACTGTAAAGACAAAATTATTTTCCTGTGGTGAGAACTTTTAGGATCTACTCTCTTAGCAACTTTCAAATATGCAATACAGTATTATTAACTACAGTCGCCATGCTGTGCATTACCTCCTTAGGACTTTCTTATTTTATAACTGAAGTTTGTACCTTGTGACCACCTTCACTCATTCCACAGCCCCCGTTCCCCACCTCCTGCCTGTGGCAACCCCCAATCTGTTCTCTGGATATCTAGGTTCAGGTGGTTTAGCTTTTTTTAAGAATCCACATATAAGTGAGATCAAATTGTACTTATCTTTTTCTGTCTATTTCACTCAGCATAATACTCTCAAAGTCCATCCATGTTATCCCAAATGGCAAGATTTCCTTCTTTTTTATGGCTGAATAATATTCCTCTGTGTGTGTGTGTGTGTGTGTGTGTGTGTGTGTGTGTGTGTGTACACATTGTACTATAAACACATCTTCTTTATCCCCTCATCCATCAGTGGACATTTAGGTTGCTTCCATGTCTTGGCTATTGTAAATAATGCTGCAGTGAAGATGGGGGTACAGATATCTTTTCAAGTTAGTGTTTTCATTTCCTTCAGACAAATACCCAGAAGTGGAATTGCCAGATCACGGGGTAGCTCTATTTTAAAATTTTTGAGGAACCTCTGTACTATTCTCCACAGTGGCTGCATGAATTTGCATTCCCACCAGCAGTGCACAAAGCTTCCCTTTTCACATTCTCCCCAGCAGTTGTCATCTGTCATCTTTTTGATACTGGCCCTTCTGCCAGATGCATGATGATATCTCATTGTGGTTTTGATGTGCATTTCATCACCCCTGAAGACGAGTGATGTTGAACACCTGCTCATGCACCTATTGGTCATCTGTACATCTTTTTTGGAAAAATGTCTATTCAGATAATTTGCCCATTCTTCATCGCCTTGCTTGTTTTTGATATTGAGTTGTATAAGTTCTATATACATTTTAGATATTAACCTTTTATCAGAGGTTGTTTGTAAATATTTTCTCCCATTCAGTAGGCCGCCTTTTCATCTTGTTGATGGTTTTCTTCACTGTGCAGAAACTTTCGGTTTATGTCCTTTTGCCTGCTTAGTTTTGCTTTTGTGGCCTTTGTTTTTGGTGTCAAATCCAAATAATCATTACCAAGACTAATGCCAAAGAACATACCATCTATCATTTCTTCTAGAAGTTTTAGGCTTCAGGTCTTGTATTCAAATCTTTTTTTTTTTTTTGCATTCAAATCTTTGAGTACATTGTTGTGTATGGCATGAGGTAAGTGTTCCAGTTTCCTTCTTTTGCATGTGTCTGTCCAGTTTTCCCAGCACCATTTATTTAAGAGACTGTCCTTTGCTCATTGTGTATTCCTGACTGCTTTGATGAAGCTAAATTAATTGACCATATATGCATGGGTTTATTTCTGGACTTTCTATTCTCTTCTGTTGACCTACATGTCTGCTTTTATGCTGATACCATACTGTTTTGAATACTATTGCTTTGTAATATATTTTGAAATCAGGAAGAGTGATACCTCCAGCTTTGTTCCTCTTTCTCGTGATTGCTTTGGCTATTTGGTATCTTTTATGGTTCCAGAGTACATTGCATTTTGGAAGGGCCATTCTTCTTAAAGCTGGATGGTTTCGTGTATCACAAGAGGTCCAGCATCCCAACCCACTAAATGCCAGGACAGCCTCCCTCCCCCACCATCATTGTGACAAAAACACCCCCCACACTTACAGATGCTCCCCTAGGGAGTGATATTATCTCATTTTGAGAACTGAGTCTTAGCTAGGGCTATTTGTTATTCTCTTTTGGCTGATGTCCCCAGGTCAACATGCCAGCTCTTCTATGAAGCACAGCAGGGTTCTGCCAAGACTCCCCGCAGATACCTCCACGGTGCCCTGCCCCCTGACTTTGGCTTTGCATTCTCCAGCTGACCTCTCGTGACCCCCAGCTCCTGCCCCTGGGAGGCTGCCACAAAGACTCTCTCTCCCTGCCAGGGTTTCCTCATGCTTGCAGACAGCATCTTGGTCCGGATGCACTAAAGGTTCAAGCCAGCTACTTTCTGTGGCATCCTCTTGTTCCATGATAAGCAACAGACATACAGGCTGTCTGCGACTGTCCTCTCATTCCAACTGCCACCACAAGCTGCCCCAGGCATGCTTCCAAGTGGGTCCCCCAACTCCAGGCACACATGTAAGTTCCCACCAAAATTACTCCCTCCCAGGCTGCAACCTGGTGCCCAGACACGTCTGCAACTTAGCACACCTGCAGCCAGGGAGCAAGACATCAGTCCCTGTTGTTATAGGAACCCCCCCCATCTTTAACTACTTGGGTTTTGCTCACGTGGCTTGAGTGGGGGAAGGGAAAATCTGGAGTGCTTTCTGCTTCCATGTGTGCCCTCCTCTCTCCAATGTCTAGTCTTCTGCAAGGGGGCCATTATGGCTGCTGGTGGGAGTGGATAGGATTCAGCCCTGCAGGGTCTATCTCTCCCAGCAGGTGGAAGAATGTGTCTATTCTCCATTTTAGGGTTTCTCCTAACTTCTGAAACAACCACCACATGCCTTTTTCTGCTTCCCTTTACAAATGAATGAATAAACACAGTTCTTTGGGAAACTGTAAGTAGATCTCTGAGCCCAGAAGTCAGGGTGTATGTAGAGTAGATGAGAGTAAATGAGTCAGCTAGAATCCTGGATATATATAGTAAGTGATTTTTATGCACTAAACTCTACAGGATGGGCTTCCAATGCATCATCTCACTTACAACCTAATTTTATGGAGAAGGAAATTGAGACGCAAAGAGATCAGGTGACTTGCCCAAGGTCACCCAGCTGAGAGGTCGAGAGGCTGGGCTATGAACCAAGGTGGTCTCAGGAATGCCATGTTCTGAACCCCTGCTCTGATTACATGAAGCTTCTGGCAGATCCATCCTGCCAGCAACCTGGACCACAAAGCCCTGAGTAGGGGCTCAGAGGGGTCCTCATTATGCCAGTGATTGATATCCCAGCATCCACCAGTCCCAGGCTATGGGAAGTCACGCTACCATTTTCCTAATGAGTTCGGCCCTTATAAAACCAGTCCCCACCCAGTCACCATCCCTCTGTAGCCTCTTCCCAGTATGTCAAGTCAATGAGTCTATCCTCAGTCTCTTGCTGATGTGTGATTGTCAGACGCTGCCATCCAGATGCACAAGGAGAACCGCAAATGGTGCCAACAATGCAGGACTTTGTTAAGTCTATGACAGGGGTGATAGAGGGTTACTCACGCCTGAAGCAAATGCCTGGCCCCAGAGGATGTGGTGAGGGCGGACCAGCTAACACCCCCGGGCGAGGGCTTTGACAAGAATGGCCTGATTGTGCCATGAAAACCAACCTGGAAGTGAAAGATTTAGGATCAAACTCTCATGTAGCCCCTCACAGTAATCACCCTACAATCAGCATCAGATTCATGCTTTGTTCACTTGTAAAATGGATGCAGAACGCTTTTATACCCTAAATTTCTTTATTTGTTGTTTTTATAGTCATTCATTCTATTTTTATAAAGATTATATATATATATTTATTTATTTATTTAGAGAGAGAGAGAGAGTGAGGGAGTGGAGGGGCCGAGAGAGAGGGAGAGAATCCTGAAGCAGACTCCCCGCTGAGCACGGAGCCCAACGCAGGGGGCTCGATCTCACCACCCTGAGAGGACGACCTGAGCCGAAGTCGAGTCGGACGCTCAACTGACTGAGCCACCCAGGCACCCTTATTCCTTCTATTTTTAAAAAATTGATTTTCATCCATATCTCTTCTCTCTTTCTACTTCCTATTCCATTTCAGCCCCTGCTTTTGGAGACTGGTCAGACTGGGGAGGGAGAGAGAAGACAGGCCAGGGAGGGAGAAGTCGATGGAAAATGGAAAGAAGGAGGGGGGAACAAAGGATGTGTGGCATACATCCACAGTGCCACCGCCCGCAGTGACACCGGGAGTGGCAGCTGGTGAGGGCCTGCCCGAGCTTGGTGGGCGGCACACAGACATGATGGGTCTGGGGAGGCCTCAGCCATGCCTCCTCCACAGACATTTACCGAGTGCCTCCTGCATGCTGGAAGCGGTGCTGGGCCACAGAGGCGGGAAAGCCCCGTAGCTCACGATCTGTGAGGAGAAAGAGGTGCATGAACAGAGAATTCTATATAAAGTGTGATGTGCTGTGTTTTGTCTTTGAGAAAAGCAAATAGTGAGTCTCTAGGGAATGACATTGTTATAGGTTGAACTGTGTTCCCTTCCCAAAAAAGATGTTTAAGTCTTAACTCCCGATACCTCTGGATGTGGCCTTATTTGGAAATAGAGTCATTGCAGATATAATTAAGTTAAGGCGAGGCCATGCTGGACAAGGGTGGGCCTCTGCCCCACTACAACTGGTGTCCTTCCAACAAGATGGCCATGGGAAGACGGAGACAGAAGCTGTGCAGCCTCAAGCCAGGGGACACTGGAGCCCAAGGGAGGGACATAGAACAGCTTCTCCCACAGCCTCCCAGAGAGCGAGGCCCCTCCAATGCCTTGATTTTGGACTTCTCACCTTCAGAATCGTGAGACAGGACATTTCTGGCATTTTAAGGCACCCAGTTGGTGGTACCTGGTTACCACAGTAGTCCTAGAAAACTAATGTATACACTGAGTGGAAAACAAAAAAATCCCCAAGGGTAACAATCTGTATGATTCTATTTGTTAAGCGTGCTTGAAACGACAAAATTATGGAAATCAGAACAGATTCGTGGTTGCTAGGGCTTGGGGGTGGGGAGGAAAATGAGTATGCCTGTGAACGGGACCCAGCCGTTGCCTTCACCACCTCCATTTTGACCTCAGTCTGTACGTTCTGACTGATTACGTTCTTCTCCCCAACTCATCTCTTAACTCGGGGCCAGGCGGGCAAAGCCTCCCGTGGTGGGAACCGAAACTGCTCCCTCCTACCTGGGCACCAGCAGGACCCCGTGTGATTGACCCCAAGACAATGACCGACCCGACCTCTGCTGTCCAGCTGCCTGCACCCACTGACCTTCGTCCCACCGTTTTCTTAGAGAACCCTACAAGTATTTTCAGCACGTTGGAGACAGCCTTTGGGACACTAGTCTGCCGTTCTTCCCTGTACCAGCCTCACCGAAATAAATCCCTTTCTCATTTCACCACTGCTCTCTCTCTGCTTCTGGATTTACTAGGACAAGTGGCCGAACCTGGTCCCCTTGGTGCCCCCCAGAGCCAGGTGCTCTTGGTCTTTGGTAAATCACCCCCAGTTTGCTGGTGAGAAATTGGCGCTCAGAGACATAAAGACCGCACAGCTGATGGGCCGTCGGGTCTAACTTAGACATTCTGGCTCCCAACCTGTATTTTTTTTTTTTTTTGCCTTTTTGTCTCTAGAAAATCCAGAGAGTTTTTGGATTGGGATGCACCCTAAGTTCATACTCTACAACTTCCCATCCAGTTGTTCTGTGCCTCTGCTTAGCTGCTGGGGACCCCACGACCTTTGCTTGGGAACATCTCTGCCTGGCTCCCTCCTCCTTTCAGATTTCATCTTCAACACTGTGGGGATCCACTCAGAACCCCAGAGTTGGTATGAAGATTACTTTAAGCTGAAAATATTTGAAACTCAACAGATGCAGAAAGAAACCTTCTCAGAGCCTCCCTTATCTAACAGGGGCAACTTCTGGGAAACGAGGCTTCTATGAATTCCCTCTTTGGGACAAGTCTACTTCCAGGAGAGAGACCAAAGGTAAACCTGCAATAAGTCTCCTCTCTGGGGGAGTTTCATGGCCCTGAAGAAGATAGAAAGGCTACGCATACCCGTATAGACAAACATCATCACGAATTTCCTATCTCCCGTTTGTTTTCCTAAAAATCCATTTGTCTTTCCTAAAGAAACCTATTTGCTCTTCCCATAGAAGGCTCTCCCCCCACTTTCTCCTACTAAGCTTAAGTATATAAGCCTCTAACTTTATCCATGTATTGAGCTACATGGATACCTACTTCATCTGTTAGCTCCTTTTGTTATGCATACAAATAAGCCTTTTTTTCTCCTGTTAACGTCTCTTGTCAGTTTAATTTGCATGTCCCCAGTGACTGAATCTAAGAGGGTAGAGGCAAAGTTCTTCCTCTCCCACAACAGCATCCACCCCAGGACCTCTTGTCCCTGACCCTCACATCTGCTCTCTACCCTGGCCATATCTCCTCACCCTACTCTCTGAGCACTTACCCCACAAGAGTTAGGTGATTATTACTGGGGACAAAGTTTTATAATGCCCAGACACTGTCTTTTGGATGCCACATCTCCTGCTCACTCCCCGTATCCCTGTATCACTGTGTCCCTGCCCCAGGCACCGGGTGGGGTCTCCTTGTTTACTGATTGAAGGAATGGGGTGTCCTGCTCAGCTGTTCTCCACTGTGTCTGGCCATGTGCAGAGACATTTAAACTGAAATCACCTCCACTCCCCTCCAGGGTTTTCAGCAGGGAGTCTGGGATTCTCTTTCTCCCTCGCCCTCTGCTGCTTCCCCTGCTCACACTCTCTCTCTCTTTCTGAAATAAATAAACAAATCTTTTGAAAAGAATTGTTCTACCACTTAGATAGATAAAAACCCCAGCTAATGGTTTGGTGTGTTTCCTTAACCTTTTTTTTCCCTTACGTATAATAAGCCTGTTAGCAAAATTGGGACCGTACTATATATTTAGTGTTATATTTTCCCTTTTTACTTAAAATAGTATCACCTTCATTTATCATGAATATGTTTCTCATATCATTAACTACTCCTTGAAAGAAATGAATTTTAATAATCCATAATATTCTATTACATGGGTTTATTTCCTTCATTCAATAAATATTTATTGAACATCTACAATGTGCCGAGCAATATTTTAGGCACTGGGGAACAAGTCAGAGGAGGTCCAGGTCCCCAGCCTCATGGAGCTGAACTCTGGGAGGGAAAGAGACAGGCAATAATGTGATATTTTGATTGTTGGATATGCTATAATGTATACAAGCCTGTATTTTTTGACATTTATGCTGCGTTCACATTTGAGAGCAGGGGCTTTGTGGCAGAAAGATCTGAGCTTTCCCACATATTATGTGCCTTTGGTAAGTTACTCAACCTCTTTTTGCCTCAGTTTCCTTATCTGTAAAATGAGTATAAAAGTAGCATTTCCCTCGCTGATGTAAGTGAGATAATGCAGGCCAAGCACCCAGCACATGGTAATCACTTAACACAAGTCAGCTGTCATTATTATCACAACAAAGAAACAGAAATCCACCTGCCCGCGCTTAGTAATTTTTGCAAAATAAACTCCTAGCATTAGAATGAGGTGGGTCAAGGTTCACATTTGTAAAACACTGACATATATTCAAAATGCCTCGGAGGAAGACTCGACTCCCATCTAGAGTCCCAGGGCATTGGTGGAACGTGCCCAGGAAATCTCCTTAAGGACCATATCCACCGGCCTTTCGGTTCCCTGTCCCGATGCTTCTATGTTGCCCTATGCACCTGACACCACTGACGTCCTTGAGAATTCTCTCCCCATTGCTTCCTTGACCCCTACACGGCCAGGACTTCCATCGCATCGTCCCTCTGCCCCCCACCCCCACCCCATGCCCCTGACTCCTGATGAGTCTGCCCTGGGCCGACAGGACTGGCCCCTTCCTCCACGTCCCCCGCCTTGGAGAGCCCCGTGGCTGTGGCCAGCACCTCTGTGCAGACCGTGTCCATAGCCACTTATCTACCTTCTGTTCTATATTGTGTCTTACCTCGAGTTCGTTAAACTTCTTGATCTGTGAGTGAATGTTTTTTCACCTACCTTGAGGTGTTCTCAGCAGCTCATTTTTCACAATTTTTTTTTTTTTTGCCTTTTGTATTCCCCTTTCTTCTGGGGCTGCATTTACGTGTATGTTATAACACTAGGTACGGTCCCAGACCTCTGAGGCTCTGTTCATTTTTTTTTTTTTCACTTTCTCCTGTCCTTTGAGTCGTTAATTTCTATTCATCTTTCTTTAAATAACACTGAACCCACCTAGTGAGGTGCTTGGGCTTTTGAGTAATTCAAATCTTGACCCACACCACCTCCTAGCCAAGTCCCCCCAACCTCTCTGAACCCCGGCTCCTCATAAAATAGGGGTGACGATACCTCTTTCTCAGATCTCAGTGATAATTAAATAAGGTAAAAGTGTGCAGGTTGGTTCACAGAGTAATTATTCAATCGATGGTAGTGATCCATATTTCTAAAACAAACTTTTAGTTTTGAGATAATTATGGATTCACATGCACTTGTTAGAAATCATACAGAGAGATCCTGCATAACCTTTACCAGCTTCCCCCAGTGGTAACATTTAGCACAACTGAGTGCAGCGCTCTTAGTGGGGCCCAAACAGACAGGGTTTGGCCGCTCACCGCTGGCAAAATCCAGAGGCAGAGAGATGAGCTGAGTTGAAACAAGAAAGGGATTTATTTCGGTGAGGCTGGCACAGGGAAGAACGGCAGACTAGTGTCCCAAAGGCTGTCTCCAACGTGCTGAAAATACTTGTAGGGTTCTCTAAGAAAACAGTGGGACGAAGGTCAGTGGGTGCAGGCAGCTGGACAGCAGAGGTCGGGTCGGTCATTGTCTTGGGGTCAATCACACGGGGTCCTGCTGGTGTCAGTGTAGTTCTTACTGCTGGATGAGGCAGTTTCAGTTCCACGACGGGAGGCTTTGCCCACCTAGCCCCAAGTTAAGAGATGAATTGGGGAGAAGAACTTCATCAGTCAGAACGTACAGACTGAGGTCAAAGTGGAGGTAGTGAAGGCAACGGCTGGGTCCTCTTTTAGCAACACACAGAAGTCAAAGCATTGCTGTACATCATCTGGGTGCATGGCTGAGATGGTAGCCACTGGGCACTCAGTAAAAATGCAGGTGGAATCTGAAGTCTTCAGCTTTAGGGCACCTGGGTGGCTCAGTCAGTTAAGTGTCTGCCTTCAGCTCAGGTCATGATTCCAGGGTCCAGGGATCGAGTTCCGCAGCAGGCTCCCTGCTTAGTGGGGAGTCTTTTTCTCCCTCTGTCCCTCCCCCAGCTTGTGCTCTCTCTCTCTCTCAAAAAGAAATAAAAAAGAAAAAAGAAATAAAAATAAAAAAACAAAATCTTCAGCTTTAGTTCATCTCTGGAGATCCAAAGCTCAATGCAGAAACAAAGAGGAAGGGGGTTGGGGGTAGGACTGGAAGTGACCTGGTTCCAGCACCAAGAGGGGCTCAGGCAGGTCTTCCTCCAGTATGCGTGGCCAGCCAGGTGGAGCCCGGACAGAGGGATGGAAGGCAGTCACAGTGACGCCAGAGAACAGATTCCAGAAGCAGTGCCTGAAGGGTGTAGGGGAGGGAAACTAATTTTCCCTCTACCCTTCTAGGTTCTTGGCTGAGACACCCCTGTAATAAAAAGACCAATTAACAGGAGAAAAATAAACAAAAGTTTAATAACATGTATACCTCCTATACACCTGGGAGAGACCCAGGAAAACTGAATATCTCTCAGAAATGGCCTGAGCGATTCCCCAAAATACCATCTTCAGCTAATGACAAAATGGGAGGTCACCAGGAAAGCACAGAAAACAAGGGTATGGTTGTTATGCAGACATAAGTCATTGCCTTCTCCTTTGATAAGAGTTTCCAGAGATTTGGCCATGCCCCTCTTCCTGATACAATGAGGGAGGCACCCTTACAGATGGAGATTTCCCTTATACTTGTCAATGTCTCTTACAAAAGGGTAACTTCTACTCCATTTTCAGAACTGCTCCTATGTCTGCAGGTTCTTAAAAATAACCAGCGTAAAATCATCCTCATGCCCGAGAAGCATGTTTTGGGATGACATACTCTGCTTCTCTTCGGGGGCCAGGTTTGAACTTCATAGAGGCCAAATACCAGGCTTCACGGACAGAAGGGGTTTCGTGAGAAAGAGGACGGGTCAGCCCTGGGGAGTGAGCCAGCAGAGGATGTCCAGGGAGAGGACCCAGGCAGGTTGGGAGCCTAGCACCATAGACCAGCTGCGAAGGGAACTTTTTTTTTTTAAGCTGAAAATCTCATGTGTTTTTCTTTGCTGAGTTCTTTTTTTTTAATTTTATTATGTTATGTTAGTCACCATACAATACATCATTAGTTTTTGATGTGGTGATCCACGATTCATTGTTTTCATATAACACGCAGTGCTCCATGCAGTACGTGCCCTCCTTAATACCCATCACTGGGCTAACCCATCGCCCCACCCCCCTCCCCTCTCAAACCCCCAGTTTGGTTTTCAGAGTCCATAGTCTCTCATGGTTCATCTCCCCCTCCGATTCCCCCCCTTCATTTTTCCCTTCCTTCTCCTACTGTCCTCCACGCTATTCCTTACGTTCCACAAATAAGTGAAACCATATGATAATTGACTTTATCTGCTTGACTTATTTCACTTAACGTAATCTCCTCCAGTCCCATCCATGTTGATGTAAAAGTTGGGTATTCATCCTTTCTGATGGCTGAGTAATATTCCATTGTATATATGGACCACATCTTCTTTATCCATTCATCTGTTGAAGGGCATCTCAGCTCTTTCCACAGTTTGGCTATTGCGGACATTGCTGCTATGAACATTTGGGTGCATATGGCCCTTCTTTTCACTACATCTGTGTCTTTGGGGTAAATACCCAGGAGTGCAATTGCTGGGTCATAGGGTAGCTCTATATTTAATTTTTTGAGGCACCTCCACACTGTTTTCCAAAGTGGCTGTACCACCTTGCATTCCCACCAACAGTGTAAGAGGGTTCCCCTTTCTCCACAACCTCTCCAACATTTGTTGTTTCTTACCCTGTCAATTTTCGCCATTCTAACTGGTATAAGGTGGTATCTCAATGTGGTTTTGATTTGAATTTCCCTGATGGCTAATGATGATGAACATTTTTTCATGTATCTGTTAGCCATTTGTATGTCATCTTCAGAGAAGTGTCTCTTCATGTCTTCTGCCCATTTTTTGACTTAATTATTTGTTTTTTGGGTGTTAAGTTTGGGAAGTTCTTTATAGATCTTGGATACCAGCCCTTTATCTGTACTGTCATTTGCAAATATCTTCTCCCATTCTGTGGGTCGCCTCTTTGTTTTGTTGACTGTTTCCTTTGCTGTGCAGAAGCTTTTTGTCTTGATGAAGTCCCAAAAGTTCATTTTTGCTTTTGTTTCACTAGCTTTTGGAGATGTATCTTGAAAGACGTTGCTGTGGCCAATGTCAAAGTGGTTATTGCCTATGTTCTCCTCTAGGATTTTGATGGATTCCCGTCTCACATTGAGGTCTTTCATCCATCTTCAGTTTATTTTTGTGTATGGTGTTAGAGAATGGTCGAGTTTCATTCTTCTGCATGTGGCTGTCCAATTTTCCCAGCACCATTTATTGAAGAGACTGTCTTTTCTCCATTGCATATGTTTTCTGCTTTGTCGAAGATTATTTGACCATAGAGTTGAGGGTCCATATCTGGGCTCTCTATTCTGTTCCATTGGTCTATATGTCTGTTTTTGTGCCAGTACCATGCTGTCTTGGTGATCACTGCTTTGTAATATAGCTTGAAATCAGGCAACGTGATGCCCCCAACGTTGTTTTTCTTTTTCAACATTTCCTTGGCGATTCGGGGTCTTTTCTGATTCCATACAAATTTTAGGATTGTTTGTTCCAGCACTTTGAGAAATGTCATTGGAATTTTGATTGGGATGGCATTGAAGGTATAGACTGTTCTGGGTAGCATAGACATTTTAACAATGTTTATTCTTCCAATCCATGAGCATGGAATGTTCTTCCATCTTTTTGTGTCTTCTTCAATTTCTTTCATGAGTGTTCTGTAGTTCCTAGAGTATAGATCCTTTACCTCTTTGGTTAGCTTTATTCTGAGGTATCTTATGGTTTTTGGTGCTATTGTGAATGGAATCGTCTCTATAATTCCTCTTTCTACAGTTGCATTGTTAGTGTATAAGAAAGCAACTGATTTCTGTGCATTGATTTTGTATCCTGCCACATTACTGAATTGCCGTATGAGTTCTAGTAATTTGGGGGTGGAGTCTTTTGGATTTTCCACATAAGTATTATGTCATCTGCGAAAAGAGAGAGTTTGACTTCTTCTTTGCCAATTTGAATACATTTTATTTCTTTTTGTTGTCTGATTGCTGTTGCTAGGACTTCTAGTACTATGTTGAACAATAGTGGCGAGAGTGGGCATCCTTGACATGTTCCTGATCTTAAGGGAAAGGCTCTCAGCTTTTCCCCACTGAGGATGATATTCGCTGTGGGTTTTTCATAGATGGATTTTATGAACTTGAGAAATGTTCCCTCTATCCCTATGCTCTGAAGAGTTTTAATCAGGAAAGGATGCTGTATTTTGTCAAATGCTTTTTCTGCATCAGTTGAGAGGACCCTATGGTTCTTCTCTTTCCTTTTATTGATGTGTTCTAGCACACTGATTGATTTGCTAATGTTGAACTACTCTTGCATCCCAGGGATAAATCCCCCTTGGTCGTGGTGGATGATCCTTTTAATGTATTGTTGGATCCTCTTAGCTAGGATTTTGTTGAGGGTTTTGGAATCCATATTCATCAGGGATATCAGTCTGAAATTCTCCTTTTTGGTGGGGTCTTTGCCTGGTAAGGGAACTTCTTGTCTACAGCCATACCACCCTGGACGCCCGATCTCGACTCGTAAGGGAACTTCTCAACTGGTCAGGAGAAACCAGCCACTGCGCAGTATTTGGTTGCGTGGCTCCCTCTGCTGGCGAGTATCTGAACTGCATGCACCTGTTGGCCACCCAAGAAAACTGCCTCCTTTTCGTTCCTCCTTCAGTCACCAAGCACAGAAGACACACCCCCAATAACAAGCAGCCTGGGCGCTAAAGCTGGGGGTTATTTTTGGTGACAGATTATCAAACTTCAAGTCATTTTACACAAACACTTCACATAAAATGTATTTAACAAACCTATGTCGTGCTTACTACATGCCAGGCACTCTTAAATACTTTACAAATGTCACCTAATTTGTTATTCCAAGTAGTTCTGTGGGTAGGCTCTATTAGTACACCCATCTTACAAATGGGAAAACTCGTGCCTGGGGCCACCCACTGATTGATATGCTATGTGAGTGGCAAGTTGGGGTCAAATCCAGGCAACCTGACTTCAGTCTGTGCTCTTAACCATTACGTTACCATAGAGAACAAGATGGAGTCACTCACGTCAAGCTGTAACGCAAGCAGCCAACGGTGTTCCTGCTAAGACTAGGTATCGCTGAAAGCAGCCCAGGCTGACAACATCCAGAACCCATACCCAGTAGAACCAGAGAAGACCGGCAAAGGCCCCAGACTGATTAAACCCCTTTTAAAGAGAGGACTTTGCAGCAAATGTCAGACTCTCCAGACGCTGACCTTTCACGTCTAACCACATCAAAAAGGCAACTGCCCCCAAAGGCTCTGCCCCATTAATATCTGAACATAACAGAGATCCTCCATGGCTGGACATGAGAAGCAGCAGGTGCCAAGAGCTGCCCGGAACCAGCACCCCAACCGCGTGCCCTTCACAGACTGACTTCTCATTGGGCTCGTTAACTTCGTACTTCTGTTTGTATCATGTCTGCTGTGTGACTTTATCTTGTGCATGGCTTTGTGTGACATGTATGAAGCCAAGTTAAACGTGTCGTGAAATGTCCTTGAATTTAGAATCCTGAATCTGCTTTACAACTAGGTTAACCTTGCTTTAGGATTGAATCAAATTGACATTGTAGAAAGACACACTCATGTATGTGCCTTCATAGCGTCCACAGGATTCCATGCCACGAACTCACTGCACATTAGGCAATTTGGAAGAATCAGAAGAGACTCCTTGAGCCTTGCTTGAACTGACTATAACAGAACTAAAAATAATCAATTGGGGAATAGGTTTGTGTGAATATAGACTTTCCAGGCATCTCACCTGGTGTAAGATCCTAAGGTATCAGCAAAGGCAGGTGAAACCAAAACCAGTTCCATGCAGGGTGCAATTGGCAGTGGAAACTCATCCAGGGCTGACTCCTTTGCAAGCCGGGCCTGCCGTGGAACTAGCCAAAGCCTAACCCAAGGGAGACCATTTCAGGAAGGCACTTGGAGGGTTAAGAAAAATCAAACCAGGGGCACCTGGGTGGCTCAGTCAGTTAATCCTCTGACTCTTGATTTCAATTCTAGTCATGATCTCAGGGTTGTAAGATCGAGCTCCAAGTGGAGCCCAGCGCTGCTGAGCGTGGAGCCTGCTTAAGATTCTCTCTCCCTCTCCCTCTGCCCCTCCCTGTTCTCTCTCTCTCTCACTCAAAAAAAAAAAAAAGTGGGAAGGGCCAAGAGGCAGGATACCATATTTTGTGTAGAAGACCTGTGGTACCCACAGAGTTACAAGTCAGAAAGCAGCTCACTACCAGGACCCTAGGAGATGTAATCACGGATCTGAAGGATCCTAAAAACGTAAAGTCTTTATTGTCCTGAGCACCTACTGCTGAGTTTCCCATCTTACCAAAGAAAACCAATTTGAAGCCAGACCAGGACCAACAAAGCGGCAAAGATAGTATTCTATTACTAATAAAGTAATAAGGAAGAGCAAATCAATGACTACTTTAAAGGACAAAACATCCATCGGACCACCCATCCTGAGGAGCCAGGAAACTATGATGAGGAGGATTATCAAAGCAGACCTATTACTACAAGGAGGAGTGTTAAATTTTTTTTAAGATTTATTTATTTTAATTTAGAGATAGAGAGCAAGTTCGAGTGGGCCGGCGAGCAGGGGGAGGGGCAGAGGGGGCGGGGGGAGAATCTCAAGCAGACTCCCTGCTGAGTGTGGAGCCTGACACGGGGCTCGATTCCACCACCCTGAGATCATGGCCTGAGCCAAAACCAAGAGTCAGACGCGCAAGGGACTGAGCCACACAGGTGTGGCCCAGGAGGAGTGTTAAATTAAATCACAGGCAAGGACAACCGTGGAGGTAGCACAAGGTGCAGAATCTACTTGTGCAGAGATTCAAAAGATGAGGACAGATTTCTGTCAAAAACCATCTCCCTGCTGTAGACTGGTTGCTCCACGTGCGGGAAAACGGAGCAAACACAGGAGCCCTAGCGGGCACACAGATGCATCAGGCATGTGGTCTCAGGGGCAACAGCCTCCGCTGCTTACGTCACTGCTCGATGAGCGACTCCATCTTGCTCTCTCCATCACCAAATCAACTTTCTTGTGTCCTGAGATCTTTCCTGACCCCTTACAGCTTGCTTGTGAAACTCAAGAGCCAGTGGGAGCTCCTTTCTCTCTGCTTTGTGCCAATCTCTCCATCCTTTCCTGGAGCAGTGAGTCCTGGAAAGCCAGCTGGATTCGGGAGAGGGCAAAAGATACAAGGGGGGTGCTGGACACGGACACCAAATTAGTGGTGGTGGTGGTTAGCATTTACAGACTGTGAGCCCACCACACCCCCTAGAGGGGGAGCCCCGGGAACAGAGAACACAGGCAGCCCGTATGGCTGACAGGTGTTCTCAGGTATCTCCAGGAAGCAGACTTCAGTCAGAGGGAAACCCTGAAGGAAAGGCACCTTGTGCATGCTGGCAGCCCTAGTGCCTAGCATGGTGCCCGAGGTGCTCAGCGAATGCAGGCATGGAAGAACTGAGAGGGCAGAGGGCAGGAGACGGGGGCCAAGGGGCCCGGAGGGAAGGGGAGGGGTGGAGGCCAGTGGTGTCACTGCCTTAGCTGCCGCCCCTATGTCCTCTCTTCTGCAGGCCACCTCTCCAGACTTTTTTTGATGGCTCAGCCATCAATAATGGTTATTTTAAAAAAGAGTTGAGCATCAAGTCCCATTTGTATATTTATTTATTTATGTCAACCAATCCCCACAAGTGTATTTCTCTATTATATGCCCATACTTCTAAAGAGGTCTTCAAATTGGGGTATGCAAACTGCTAGGGTTTGGGAATCTATTTCTTGTTCTTCAGTTGCCGTGTGTTCTCTGTCCTAAAATTTGCTCTGTCCAAGACTGAACATGCATTCACAAAAGTTCTTCTCCCAGCTGACAGAAGAAAACCACCCCATTCATCCACCTATGTCTCGCTGTATCTTGGTCAGGGGGTCTCACCCAGAAATGACTGAGAATGTGGCTTTGGGAAAGCTCTTTTGATGACTAAAATCAAAGCACTAAGTGCTCGGAGCTCAGTGTTTTCCCATCCTATACGTATTTCTGCAGGGGTGAAGCATTGGGAAGGAGGAACCACAGCCCATGCAAGGGTGTTCTGAATTCAGATATCGAGGACAGTGGCAAAATGGGAGTGATGGCAATTCTCATTTGATAGCCTGTCCTCTTTCATAAAACATGTAGACATGAAATGCTTCACTCTTGACAGAGTGTCCTTGGAGAGGGAAGCATACAAGCATTCCTAAAGTTGAAAAGAGCTCTTTAAAATGTGTCTAGGGGCGCCTGGGTGGCTCAGTCATTAAGCTCCTGCCTTCGGCTCAGGTCATGATCCCAGGGTCCTGAGATCGAGCCCCACATCGGGCTCCCTGCTCAGCGGGAAGCCTGCTTCTCCCTCTCCCACTCCCCCTGCTTGTGTTCCCTCTCTCGCTGTCTCTCTCTCTGTCAAATAAATAAAGTCTTTAAAAAAATAATAAAAAAATAAAATAAAATGTGTCTAAATATTAGCAATTTTTTCAATACTTGCCCCCAGGATGAAACATAACTTAGAACAGCTAGAGTAAAAATAGTTTATGACACTCTTTTCAGTGTAATTACACTGTTTTCTGGGGCTACTCAATATTGCAAGATGCTTTAGGTAAAACAAAAACCCACAGATCAAATTTTAACATGGTTTCCTTCAGGTTCAGTGTATGCTATTCTATGAGGTTGTTGAAACCTACTTATTTAGTCATATGAAATATTGATTCCAACTATAGTCAATCTTCATCTTATTTTTCTTTTAAAATGTTTTATATTTCTACTTCCCATTTCTGAAATTATACATGCCAGAAAATTTCAAAAATTCACACATACACACATTTGCCAAAGGAATGCCATACATTTTATCATAATCCTTGCTTCACAAAGAACTTCCATTTTTAGTTATGTTACACTGCATTATTAAAAATTAAAGAGAAAGATTAATTTATCTTGTTTTGTAACAAGATAAATTGTTATAAAATGGACACATTAATTGTTCCAATTTTATCTTAACTGCCTTTGATCATTCTTACCAGATCTATTCTGTAATTTATTTCTTAGGAGTTTTAAAAACAATACCCTTTGCATTACATATTAAGAAGTTTATGTAGTTGGGGGTGCCTGGGTGGCTCAGTCACCTTGCCTTTGGCTCAGGTCAGGAGCTCAGGGTCCTGGATCAAGCCCCACATCAAGTTCCCTGGTCTGCTTCTCCCTCTGCCCCTCTCCCTGCTCATGCTCTCTCTCTCTCTCTCTCTTTCAAATAAATAAATAAATAAAATCTTTTGAAAAAAATAAGTAAATCAGAAGCCTCTGCCTGAAAGGGTAGCAGAGATAATGGATCATGTTTTGATATGTTTTGATAAAGCCTTTTGGGCACTTTTCCCAGAAACTGAGAAGGTGAGTTAATTTCATGACTGGATAACAGATCCTTTCGTACATGCCATGTTTTCTCATTCTTTGCAACCTCCTGGAAGAAAGACTTAATGGGAGGGGCGAGGGGGAGGAGCAAATGGCGGAGGAGTGGAGACCTACATTTCGCCTGGTCCCAGGGATTCAGCTGGATAGGGTTCAAACCATTCTGAACACATGCGCACTCAACAGGAGATCGAAGAAAAGAATAGCTGTACCTCTATGACAGAGCAGCAACCACTTTCTGGAAGGTAGGATGTGCGGAGAAGTGAATCCAAGGTGATATTTGGGAAGATAGACCTTGGGGGGAGGGGGCCTCCCTCAGCCACTTCTGGCAAGTAATACAGCAGCAGAGCACAAAATCGGAAATTTTAGTAGTCGGCTCCCCTGAGGGACGTCGCTCCAGTTGCCAAGCGGGGGTGAGGGGGGAGTGGAACCCTCGTGGGGCAGTGTGGTCTCAGGACCCTCGGGGTCACAGAAAGACTGGGGGTGCCTGAGGGTGGCAGAGCTCCCCGGTATCGGAGCAGGGAAGCCGGCTGCAGAGAAGGAGCCGAGGCGCGGGCTCTCAGCTCGGGGTTGCCATAAACTGTGATCCGCAGCCCACTCAGGCCACTGCTCCTCCAGCAGGGACCCAACAAGCAGCAGAGCCGGGGAGACTCCCCTCCCTCCCCCGGGAGGAGCGGCGCGGGAGCGCACCGCAGAGATCGGCTGGGTTTGGAGACTCCACACCGAGCCGGGTGCCAGAGATAGAAACGCTCGGTCACAGGCCGGGTGAGCACGGAGTGCGGCCGGAGACCGGGGAGACAGGAGTGACTGCCTTTCTCTGGGGGCGCACTGAGGAGCGGGGCCCCGAGTTCTCAGCTCCTCCGGGTGGAGATTGGGAGGCCACCGTTTTCACTCTAGTCCTCCAAAGCTGTACCGAGAGCTTGCAGGGAACAAAAGCTCCGGAGAGCAAACCCATGCGGCTTGCTTAGCCGGGACCGACAAGGGCGGGGCAATTCTGCCTCCGGCAAAGACATTTGGGAACCACGGCAACAGGCCCCTCCCCCAGAAGATCAGCAGGAACAGCCAGCAAGCCAAGACCAAGTTTACCGATCAAGGAGAACGGGAGAACTCCAGCGCCAGGGGAATACTGTACACAGAATCCATGGCTTTTTCCCATGATTCTTTAGTCTTTCGAAGTTAATTTTTTAAATTTTCTTTATTTTTTTCTTTTTCTATTTTTTTAGTTGAATTTTTCTTTTCCTTTTTCAACCAACATCTTATCAATTCCTTTTGAAAATCGTTTTTAATTTTCATTTCTACAGTCATATTCTATCCCTTCATTGTATTTAACCTTATTTTTTTTGGTATATATATGTTTTTCTTTCTTTAAAATTTTGGGATACAGTTTCTTCTAACAGACCAAAATATACCCTAAATCTAGTGTATGACTTTGTCCTAGTGTCCCGCCTGATCACATTCTTTTTTTTTTAACTTTTTTTCGTTTTTTTAACCAACTTCTTATCTTATCAATTCCTTTTTTAAAATCTTTTTTAATTTTCATCTTTACACTCTCTCATTCTCACTCTCTCAAATAAATAAATAAATAAAATCTTAAAAAAACTATTTAACTTTCATCTTTACAGTCATATTCCATCCCTTCATCATATTTACCCTTATTTTTGTATATATATATAAGTTTCTCTTTCTTTAAAATTTTGGGAGGCAATTTCTTCTAACACACCAAAATACACCCAAAATCTAGTGTGTGGCTCTGTTCTATTCACCAGCCTGATCCGATTCTTTTTTTTTTTCTTTTCCCCCCAGTTTTGGGTCTCTTCTGATTTGTTTAGTGTATATTTTTCTGGGGTCATTGTTAGCCTTTTAGCATTTTGTTCTCTCATTTATCTAGTCTCCTCTGGACAAAATGACAAGATGGAGAAACTCACCTCAAAAAAAAGAACAAGAGGCAGAACCAACTGTCAGGGACCTAATCAATACAGACATTAGTAAGATGTCAGAACTGGAGTTCAGAATGATGATTATAAAGATACCAGCTGGGCTTGAAAAAAAGCATAGAAGATACTAGAGAATCCCTTTCTGGAGAAATAAAAGAACTAAAATCTAACCAAGTCAAAATCAAAAAGGCTATTAATGAGGTGCAATAAAAAATGGCGGCTCGGGGCGCCTGGGTGGCTCAGTCGGTTAAGCGTCTGCCTTTGACTCAGGTCATGATCCCAGGGTCCTGGGATCGAGCCCCACATCAGGCTCCCTGCTAAGCAGGAAACCTTCTTCTCCTCTCACTCTGCCTCTGCCTCTCCCCCTGCTTGTACTCACTCTCTCTCTCTCTCTCTCTCTCTCTGTCAAATAAATAAATAAAATATTTTTTTTAATAAAATGGAGGCTCTAACTGCTAGGATAAATGAGGCAGAAAAAAGAATTAGTGATATAGAAGACCAATGATGGAGAATAAAGAAGCTGAGAAAAAGAGAGATAAACAACTACCTGATCATGAGGGGAGAATTCGAGAGATAAGTGATACCATAAAGTGAAACAACCTTAGAATAATTGGGATCCCAGAAGAAGAAGAAAGAGAGAGAGGGGCAGAAGTTATATTGGAGCAAATTATAGTAGAGAATTCCCTAATTTGGGGAAGGAAACAGGCATCAAAATCCAGGAGGCACAGAGAACCCCCCTCAAAATCAATAAAAATAGATCAACACCCCGACATCTAATAGCAAAACTCACAAGTCTCAGAGACAAAGAGAAAATCCTGAAAGGAGCTCGGGACAAAAGGTCTGTAACCTACAATGGTAGAAACATTAGATTGGCGGCAGACCAATCCACAGAGACCTGGCAGTCCAGAAGGGACTGGCATGATATATTCAGAGCACTAAATGAGAAAAATATGCAGCCAAGAATACTATATCCAGCCAGGCTGTCATTGAAAATAGAAGGAGAGATAAAAATCTTCCAGGACAAACAAAAATGAAGGAATTTATGAACACCAAACCAGCCCCACAAGAAATATTGAAAGCAGTCCTCTAAGCAAAGAAAGAGCCTAAAAGTAACATAGACCAGAAAGGAACTTACAGGCAATTCAATGGCACTAAATTCATATCTTTCAATAGTTACCCTGAATGTAAATGGGCTAAATGCTCCAATCAAAATACACAGGGTATCAGACGGGATTAAAAAACAAGACCCATCGATATGCTGTCTGCAAGAGACTCATTTTAGACCCAAAGACACCTCCAAATTTAAAGTGAAGGGGTGGAAAACCATTTACCATGCTAATGGACGTCAAAAGAAAGCTGGGGTGGCAATCTTTATATCAGACAAATTAGATTTTAAACCAAAGACTATAATAAGAGATGAGGAAGGACACTACATCATACTTATAGGGTCTCTCCAACAAGATCTAACAATTTTAAATGTCTATGCCCCTAACATGGGAGCAGCCAATTATATAAGCCAATTAATAACAAAACCAAAGAAACACATTGACAATAATACAATAATAGTAGAGGACTTTAACACCCCCCCCTCACTGAAATGGACAGATCATCTAAGCAAAAGATTAACAAGGAAATAAAGGCTTTAAATGACATACTGGACTAGATGGACTTCACAGATATATTCAGAACATTCCATCCAAAGCAACAGAATAAAATTTTTCTCTAGTGCACATGGAACATTCTCCCGAATAGATCACATCCTGGGTCACAAATCAGGTCTCAACTGGTACCAAAAGACTGGGATCATTTCCTGCATATTTTCAGACCACAATGCTTTGAAACTAGAACTCAATCACAAAAGGAAAGTTGGCAAGAACTCAAAAACATGGAGGCTAAAGAGCATCCTACTAAAGAATGAATGGGTCAACCTGGGAATTAAAGAAGAATTTAAAAAATTCATGGAAACAAATGAAAATGAAAACACAACTATTCAAAATCTTTGGGATGCAGCAAAGGCGGTCCTAAGAGGAAAGTATATAGCAATACAAACCTTTCCCAAGAAACAAGAAAGTCTCAAATACGCAAGCTAACCCTACACCTAAAGGAGCTGGAGAAAGAACAGCACATAAAGCCTAAACCAGCAGGAGAAGAGAAATAATAAAGATCAGAGCAGAAATCAATGAAATAGAAACCAAAAGAACAGTAGAACAGATCAACGAAACCAGGAGCTGGTTCTTCGAAAGAATTAATAAGATTGATAAACCGCTGGCCAAACTTATCAAAAAGAAAAGAGAAAGGACCCAAATAAATAAAATCATGAATGAAAGAGGAGAGATCACAAGCAACATCCAAAAAATACAAACAATTATAAGTGCATATTATGAGCAACTATATGCCACCAAATTAGGTAATCTGGAAGAAATGGATGCATTCCTAGAGACGTATAAACTACCAAAACTGAACCAGGAAGAAATAGAAAACCTGAACAGACCCATAACCACTGAGGAAATTGAAGCAGTAATCAAAAATCTCCCAACAAACAAGAGCCCAGGGCCAGATGGCTTCCCAGAGGACTTCTACCAAATTTTTAAAGAAGAATTAATACCTATTCTGAAACTGTTCCAAAAAATAGAAATGGAAGGAAAACTTCCAAACTCATTCTATGAAGCCAGCATTACTTTGATCCCAAAACCAGACAAAGACCCCATCAAAAAGGAGAATCACAGACTATTATCCCTGATGAACATGGATGCAAAAATTCTCACCAAAATACTAGCCAATAGAATCCAACAGTACATTAAAAGGATGATTCACTACGACCAAGAGGGATTTATTCCTGGGCTGCAAGTTTGGTTCAACAGCCGTAAATCAATCAATGTGATACAATACATTAATAAAAGAAAGAACAAGAACCATATGATCCTCTCAATAGATGCAGAAAAAGCATGTGACAAAGTACAGCATCCTTTCTTGATTAAAACTCTTCACAGTGTGGGGATAGAGGGTACATATCTCAATATCATAAAAGCCATCTACGAAAAACCCACAGTGAGTATCATTCTCAATGGGGAAAAATTGAGAGCTTTTCCCCTAAGGTCAGGAATGCGGCAGGGATGTCCACTATCACCACTGCTATTCAACATAGTATTAGAAGTCCTAGCCACAGCAATCAGACAACAAAAAGAAATCAAAGGCATCCGAATTGGCAAAGAAGACGTGTAACTCTAACTTTCTGCAGATGATATGATACTTCATGTGGAAAACCCAAAAGACTCCACCCCAAAACTGCTAGAACTCATACAGGAATTCAGTAAAGTGGCAAGATATAAAATCAATACACAAAAAACTGTTGCATTTCTATACACCAACAAGAAGACAGAAGAAAGAGAAATTAAGGAGTCGATCCCATTTACAATTGCACCCCAAACCATAAGATACCTGGGAATAAATCTAACCAACGAGGCAAAGAATCTGTACTTAGAAAACCATAGAATACTCATGAAAGAAATTGAGGAAGACACAAAGAAATGGAAAAACGTTCCATACTCATGGATTGGAAGAACAAATATTGTGAAAATGTCTATGCTACCTAGAGCAATCTACACATTTAATGCAATCCCTATCAAAATACTATCCACTTTTTTCAAAGAAATGGAACAAATAACCCTAAAATTTGTATGGAATCAGAAAAGACCCCGAACAGCCAGAGGAATGTTGAAAAAGAAAAGCAAAGCTGGTGGCATCACAATTCCAGACTTCAAGCTCTATTACAAAGCTGTAATTGTCAAGAGAGTATGGTACTGGCACAAAAACAGACACAGAGATCAATGGAACAGAATAGAGAGCCCAGAAATGGACCCTCAACTCTATGGTCAACTAATCTTTGACAAAGCAGGAAAGAATGTCCAATGGAAAAAAAGACAGTCTCTTCAACAAATGGTGTTGGGAAAATTGGACAGCCACATGCAGAAGAATGAAACTGGACCATTTCCTTACACCACACACAAAAATAGACTCAAAATGGTGAAAGACCTAAATGTGAGACAGGAATCCATCAAAATCCTTGAGGAGAACACAGGCAGCCACCTCTTCGATCCTCAGCCGCAGCAACTTCTTCCTAGAAACATCGCCAAAGGCAAGGGAAGCAAGGCCAAAAATGAACTATTGGGACTTCATCAAGATAAAAAGCTTTTGCACAGCAAAGGAAACAGTCAACAAAACCAAAAGACAACCGACAGAATGGGAGAAGATATTTGCAAATGTCATATCAGATAAAGGGCTAGTATCCAAAATCTGTAAGGAACTTATCCAACTCAACACCCAAAGAACAAATAATCCAATCAAGAAATAGGCAGAAGACATGAACAGACATTTCTGGAAAGAAGACATCTAAATGGCCAACAGACACATGAAAAGTGCTCACTCGGCATCAGGGAAATCCAAATCCAAACTTCAATAAGATACTACCTCACACCAGTCAGAGTGGCTAAAATTAACAAGTCAGGAAACAACAGATGTTGGCAAGGATGTGCAGAAAGGGGAACCCTCCTACACTGCTGGTGGGAATGCAAGCTGGTGCAGCCACTCTGGAAAACAGTATGGAGGTTCCTCAAAAAGTTGAAAATAGAGCTACCCTACAACCCAGCAATTGCACTACTGGGTATTTACCCCAAAGATACAAATGTAGTGATCTTAAGGGGTACGTGCACCCCAATGTTTATAGCAGCAATGTCCACAATAGCCAAACTATGGGAAGAGCCTAGATGTCCATCGACAGATGAATGGATAAAGAAGAGGTGGTATATATACACAATGGAATATTATGCAGCCATCAGAAAAGGGAAATCTTGCCATTTGCAATGACGTGGATGGAACTAAAGGGTATTATGCTGAGCGAAATAAGTCAGTCAGAGAAAGACAAGTATCATATGATCTCACTGATATGAGGAATTTGAGAAACAAGACAGAGGATCATAGGGGAAGGGAGGGAAAACTGAAACAAGATGAAACCGGGGAGGGAGACAAACCAGAAGTGACTCTTAATCTCAGGAAACAAACTGAGGGTTGCTGGAGTGGAAGGGCGTAGGAGGGATGGGGTGGCTGGGTGATGGACATTGGGGAGGGTAGTTATTATGGTGAGCGCTGTGAATTGTGTAAGACTGATGAATCACAGACCTGTACCCCTGAAACAAATAATACATTATATGTTAATAAAAAAATTTTTTTTAGACAATGCAAGCTACCACTAATAATCACTTTTGCTAATGGGTCATTATGTCATCTTTGGTATATGACACAGAAGGACTTAGAAGACTTGAGTGACATTTTCATTACTAATTTCTTTCCTGTCCCATTTGTGTGAACAAGAGTTCTCAGCCCAAACATCTATAAAAATGACAGATAAGAATAGAATTGATGAGGGAACCCTCCCTTGTTCAATCAATGTCATCGTCATCCACAGACAGATGAAGTCGAGGGAGATGTGTCTTTCGGCTCTGTTCAAACAAAACTTCAGGAGCTCTTAACACGTGCCCAATTTGAAGAACTTTGGAGCCACTTTCAATGCTGAAGGCTGTGATTCTAGGGTCAGAGACCTGCCCACTCGAGGACGCTGCGTGCTATTCTTAATTTCGGCTCAGATCATGATCTCAGGGTCTTGGGACCAAGACTCACCTCGGGCTACAGGCTCAGTGTGGAGTCTGCTTGTCCTCTCCTTCTGTTCCTCCTCACCCCACCCCTGTTCTCTCTCTCTCTCAATAGATAAATTAATTTTTAAAAAGTGAAAGAGGGAGGCAAAAGTGGAGTCAGAGAGAGACATGAGGACAGAAGCAGGGCCAACGTTGCCGGCTTTAACACAGAAAAAGGGCTACAAGCCAGGGAATGTAGGTGGCCTCTTAAAGCTGGAAAAGGCAAGAGAATGGATTCTCCCTGGAGTTTTCAGAAAAGACTACACTAAATTTGTGGTCATTTCTTATAGCAGCACAGGAAACCAAGACAGCAGTAAGTGATGGAGTCCAGATTCAGACCCGAGTGTTCTGATACCCAAATCTGCTGCCCTCTTCCCTATAGGGTTACATTGCTTTGGCTCTAACCCTTCCCTGACCCTCCGTTGTGAGTTAGGTGTCTGTTTTTCCCTTTTTTTTTTTCCCCCGTTTTTCACCACATGGTGTCTCTAGTGTCCATTCCTAGCAGCTCTCACCCCAGGGCCTTTGCACTGGCTGTTCCTTCTGTATAGAAAGCTTTTCCCTCAGATATCTGAATAGCTTACTCTAATTCCTTGAGTCTTTGTTCAGATACCATCCTATTTAAAGTCAGAAGCACCTACCACCACTGCTGCACAATCTCTATTCTTCCTCCCTACTTAATTTTCCCCAAAGCATTTATCATCACGTAGCACGCTATATGCTTATTAACTTGTTTATTGTAAAAGCCATCAGGAAAGGGAATTCTGTTTTTTTGTTCACCGCAGTATCCTCAGACACTGGAGGAGAGCCTGGCACATGGTGTGCTCAGAAAGTATTTGCTGAATGAATTGTGAGATGGGATGATGAGGTAGGAATTAGGTAGTGATGGAAAGAGAGGTGAGATGAAAAATGACAGAGTCAGAGCAACAAGACTTGACCACTGAGCTGGCTGGGGCTGGGAGAGGGAAAAGGGGAAGCTTCTGGCTTAGGTCTCTGAATGGTGTCATCAGCCAGGATAAAATATACGTGAGGGTGAACAGGTCCTAGGTGAAGATGCTAAGTTTGGTTTTGGATATTTGCAGGGCATCAATGCATGTGTGTGTTTGTGTGTGTACAGAGATACAGAGAATACACACATACTCAAACACAAGTAAAAGTACATATGCAACTATATACATTGTGAAATTCGACTGTTTAAATTCCTGGATATTCTAAACACAGCCTAGTCTAATTACAAAAAAAATATTATTTCTACATGTGAGCAAGACAAAAGTAACTAATGTGACTCTTCATGATCTTCTGAGGGATTTGGGCATTCCATACAATCTTCCCAGCCCCACCCTTTTTTTCTAGGGCAAAAGGATATTCCCTGATTGGGCCAGTTCCTCTGCCCCTTTTCTGAGGGAAATCCAAGAAATGGGTAAAACACAGCTAAAACTAAGGAGAGTAGAGAAGTTTATCTACATAATGAATAGCTAAGAGGAAGCAGGAAGGGGATGGAAAGACTGGAGCACTTGCTCCTTGGGGAGGTTGGAAGCTGCAAGAGTCAGGGCTGCAGAGCTGGCTGTCAGTGGGGTGGAGAATATTGACAGGGTCAGCAATAGGGAGAAAAGAGATGAATGTGTTTGCTGTGCATTAAGGCCCTTCTCAATGCAGGTCCTCCAGAATTTTGTTTTTCTTTCGTATTATCAGCCTGTGTTTGTTTGAATGTGACACCACCTCAGGAATTACACTTCTTAGGGTTACCCACAGATTGCTTAGACATTCCATACAACTCTGGCATTTCTCTCAGCATTCAGGAAGGGAGAGTTCTCCTGCCCTCCACCTGTCATACCACTTCATGTATCATGTAGACGCCACATTTGCTAGTGGAGTTCAACTGTGTCAAGACTTTCTATTATAGTATTTTAATGATGATGAAAAAGAGTAATTTCCTATATTTTGTACCTATTGTGTGTGAATTAGTGAAATATTTTTAGCATTTCACAACTAAAATCCCTAAATTGATTAGGAGCAGGACAAACAACAAAAAACAAAAAAGAATTCGTCTCTCCAGTTCAGCAACATGCAGCATCTTGAGCACCTGTTATGGAAGTTTCCAGAGGCCAAGGGGATGCTTGCCTTCTTTCTAATGTCCTGGTGGATGTAATAAATGATCAACTTTACCAACTAGGTGCAAGATTAGTTATTTTGAGACAACATTTGGCATCATCACAAGTCACAAATCATCAAGGGGAAAAAAAAACATCTAGGTAACTCATTAGACAAGGAAATACTCTCAGATGATCATGTTTATTCCAGAGACCAAATAATGGCTTAAATGTTGATCCAAAAGTATATGTCAACTTCACAGTTCCAAATCCCATTCCAGTTCTTGGCGCAGTAAGTGAAGTTCACAGTTACGATTTTTGCATATTTTAAATATTTTATATTTTCACAGTCGTCTTAGTTCTTTTTACGTCTAGGTCATTGTCCCAAATTGTTGACAATAGCCTAATAACTCCGATTTAAATTTTTTTTAAGATACTCACAAGATTCACATTTTGCTTATAAGTTACATTGTTGCCCCACCGATATAAGCCCTTCGAACGCGACTCCCGCCGCGAGGGATTTGGTTCCTATCGGCTTCCGTAGCCTCCCTCGGCAACTTCCGTTTCTGACGGCCGCCTTGGCGGATGCACTTCCGGCAGCGGTTGTTCGAGCGCCCGAAGCAAGATGGTGAGTGACTAAGGGTTTCGGTCGGTGGTCGCGGCGCGACGGGGTCGGAGCCGGCCGAGACGAGAGCACGAGACGGCTGCCCGAGGCATTCGGTCCGTCCGCTCTCCTGCCTGGTCTTCTCGGGGGACGGAGACTCCCGGAGACAGTGCTTGGGTCCGCCGCGGCCCGGGGCCGACCAGAGGGCCTGGCCCGGGGCACCTGGGGCCGGGGCTCGGCGCGAAGGGTACCCCGGGCTGACTAGTGGGGCGGCAGAGCGGGTCAGGGCGCCCGGCTTTGCTGCTCCGCCGACCCGGGCCCCGCAGAGCGGCGCGGGGAGTTTCAGCGGGAGCCTCCCGAAGCGCCTGGGGGACGAGTGCTCTCTGAGCCGCTCAGGTGAAGGGCTGCGCGTCTGAAGAGAGGGAGGGATTCGTTCCGGCTGAGCAGGGGAGAGCGCCGTCGTGCAAGATCGCTCGGAGTGGGGCACTTGGAGGAAGCGTTAGAGACTGACGCTTTTATGACGGGTGGAACTCGGAGGGAACGCTCCTGTGGTGCATTAGGAATAATAAAAACGGCTGGCATGTATTCGTGAGTCTACTAAGCAGGTATTTGCTGAGCATCTGCAAATGGCGGGGTTGGGGGGGCGGTGGGCAGGCTCTTGCTCTAGGCCCTGAGGGCACAAGGGGGTGAGTATGACTACTGAAGTCTCTTTCTTCTTGGAACTTGCATTCTGGACAAGGCAGACAAAAGCCGAAAAAGAGACGTGTAATATGATGACATGGAGCGGGATAGAGATGGGCGGGATGGCCAGTGTTACAGGACTGTTTCCTAGAAAGGAACGGGATGGGGGGGTGGCTGTTTTACATAGGGTGTCAGCAGAGGTCCCTCTGAGGAGGTGACATTTGAGCAGCAGAGATCTAAGTGAAATGAGAGAGTATCCTGTGCAAATATCTGAGGGGAACGTGGTCCAGGCAGAAGGAATAGTAAGCGCAAAGGGCCTGAGATGGGAATGTGTTGAGCCTGTATCCTGACATCAAGAACGCCTGAGCGTGTAGTGGGATAGGTCTTAGGAGGACTTTGGGATAATGTTCTAAGCATGTGCCAGGTGCTTTTCCAGCACTACTGTTGAAGTATAACTGAGAGGCAGTGTTACGTTGGTTTCAGGTGGACAACAGTGACTGGACAAGTCTGTATACTATGCTGTGCTCACAAGTGGAGCCACCAGCTGTCACTGTACGATGCTATCACAATATTATTGACTGTATTCCCTGTATGTGCTGTACCTTTGTACCATTTATCCCTGTGACTGACACATTTTATAACTGGAAGCCCGTACCTTCCACTCCGCTTCTCCCATTTTGCCCAGCCCCCACCCCCTTTCCTCTGGCAGTCACCAGTTCTCTGTGTTCATGGGTCTGTTTCTGCTTCGTTTGTTTTTGATTCCGCATATGAGTGAAATCATGTGGTATTTGTCTTTCTCTGTTTGACTTCACTTAGCTTAATACCCTCTGGGTCCATTAATGTTGCCAATGGCAAGATCTGTGGTTTTTTTTTTAATGGCTGAGTAATATCCCTGTGTTTGTGTGTATTACACACCACATCTTCTTTATCCATTCATTTATCAGTGGGCACTTAGGTTGCTTCCGTATCTTGGCTACTGTAAATAATGCTGCAATAAATGTAAGGGTATTTTCCAGCATTTTCTTACTCTTCACAGCAGTCCTTGCAGTAATTCTTATCCTCACTTTACCAAAGAGGAAACTGAGACTCAGTATGTGGCTGTGCTGTAACAACAAACCCTGTTAGTGTTTTCTAAAGGACATGCAGTAGAGAAACACACAGATATGGGTGTCCAGTAGACCTGAGTGATGCCCAGCCACATCTCTGACAAGTTCTGTGATAATAGGCAAGTCAGTTAACATCTCTGGGCCTTGGTTTCCTTATCCGTAAACTAGAGGTAATGATAGTACCAACCTCATGGTGTCTGTAAGAATTAAACGAGATGATACCGTGAGAACGTACACTGCTTGCCATATAGTAAGGCCTTAATAATGGGTATATTTCTTACTGTTATTGGAGACTGAGAAATATCATGTAAAATGCCCCACACATGAAGAAGTTTGGGACCTGTTCAGGAAAATGTCCTCCTGTGGGGCCAGACCTGCAGGATCATGAGAAAGGTAGATGAACGTGGGAAGGGTCAGTCGCAGCCAGTTTGGCAAGAGCCAGGTATGCCACTGTAAAAAGTTTGGACATTACACCATAAATGCTACACCATCATGATACATTACACATAAATGTTGAAGGTTTTTGAGGAGAATGAAAGGATTAGCTCTTTGTTTTAAAAGGTAATAGCTGGATTGGTGAGGGGAGAAACTGTTGTGGGAATCTCAGTTGGGAGGCTAGAGTCCTGGATAATTGGATAATTCACCAATAACAGTGTATTGCTAGTAGTTACTTTGAGTCACACAAATGCTGAGTGGTTTATGTGCATTACCTCATTTTCAGTAACGGGAGCTAGTGTCATCCCCACTTTCCAGTTACGGGTGCCAGGGCTCAGGGAGGTGACCTGACTTACCTGAGGTGACATAGCCTATTAGTGATGGAGTCAGAATTGAAACCTGGATGCATCTAATTCCATAGCCCATGTTCTTAGGCTTGTTGCAGTTCCTCATCTAGAAAGTGGGAATAATGAACCCTACCTTGAAGGATGGTGTAGAATTAATGAGATAGTGAAGGAAAATGTCTAGTATAGACTTAGTCACATAGTTAGAAACCCACAAACATTAGTTGCCCCAGCCAACAGCAAATTTCTTTAGGAGGTAGAAGTAAGTAATTGTTAAAGGCCTATAATTTGAACAGCCTATTGCAGTATAACTAATTCTGTTAACCAAAATTTCTCAGAGCTCTTAAATACCTTCTTCAGAGTAAAGCACAAAATTTTAAGAATCCTGCATGTAGGGAAATATATTTGACCCTAACTCTTTTAGGTAACCATGATATGGTTGTTCTGTCTTGATAATTAAGCTGGCAGTGTATTAATTTAGAAGTGCTTATGTGTAAGTGATTTGAGGGGAATAAAGGGGCCCCTTTATTCAAGTAAGTTCACTATTACTTAAAATGCTATCATTTTTGAGATTCTGTTCGGTGTTAAGTATTGCCCTGTAACTGAGTGGTCTGTTTTAAAGTCCAGAATCCCATGAGCTTATTAACACACTGAATTCTTGATACTTTAAAGTGATTCTGCTTTTCAGGTTGGCAAGAAAGACCTGCCTGAGAGCCCCAGGCTTTAAAGATGGGAGGTATATAAGTTGATATTGAAAGGAAAGTCTCCTGAGTCTTGGTGTGATCTTAATAAGGAGTAAATGACTGATAAATGATTGTTGAATAGGTAAAATTATTTAGCTTTGATGGCCTAATTTCATGAAATATACTCAGTCAAGTAGTTTTTTTATTTTTTTTAAGATTTTATTTATTAGAGAGAATGAGAGAGAGAGAGCACATGAGAGGGGGGAGGGTCAAAGGGAGAAGCAGACTCCCTGCTGAGCAGGGACCCTGATGCGGGACTCCATCCTGGGACTCCAGGATCATGACCTGCGCCGAAGGCAGTCGCTTAACCAACTGAGCCACCCAGGCGCCCAATCAAGTAGTTTTATAATAAAGAATGTCAAGCTCTATATTTTCCCCTCACAAAGGGGTAGTCTTAGAATCCCAGCCTCATCATGATACAGATGTTACATCAGATTTTTAATAGAATGGTCCTTGATTTAAGATGCAATCAGTTGCAAGGAAACTAACAGCTTTTCAGGAAAAAAAAAATTCTGCCATGCTAAATGTACGTGTTGACTACAGGGTACACCTTAAGTTCAGAGATGTTAAAATGAGGGGGAAGTCTTGGTGTCTTAGAATCAGGAAAATAAAAAGGATGTTCTTTTGAAGTGATCATATTCTGAATGTATACCTCTGATTTCTTTTTTCAGGGTCAGAGTCAGAGTGGTGGTCATGGCCCTGGAGGTGGCAAGAAGGATGACAAGGTAAATAAGCCAGATAGGTCTGTGATGCAAGTCAATCGTGGAACATATCCTAGATCTCAGTTAAGAAGTTCTTTGGGGATTCGTGACTTTGAAAATGCAAAATAAGTGATCCTGTAGTTATTTACCCAGCCTGGCCTACAGGTTCAGTGTCTTCTTCATGTTTTAGAAAAGATTATTGACCTGTCAGGTAAGTAGTTATGAATTAATGGTTTTTAAATGTATAAAATAACATTATGAAGTGTTAAGTTGCCTGTAATTTTAGTGTTTAATTTCTTCAGATGTGAAAAATTGTCTCAAATTATCTCAGCTCAAACTTTTGGTATATAATTCTGAATTCTGACCTCTAGTCCTTATTGAATAACCATCACTGTGTATTATAAAAAGAAAGATCAGTTACATTCACCAATTAAAATTGCAGGAATGTAATACCTACTTTGTTTTTTAAAGATTTTAGTTATTTGAGAGAGAAAGAGAGACAGAGCAGGGGAAGGGGCAGAAAGAGAGAGAGAGAGAGAAACACTCCCTGATGAGTACGGAGCCCAATGTAGGGCTCTATCTCATGATCCTGAGCCAAAACCAAGAGTCAGACGCTTAACTGACTGAGCCACCCAACTAGTTTTAATTTTTAAAAAGACAGTTTTTAATAGCATTCTGAAAGATAAGGAAAATTACAGCCACTAGAAATAGATGATGGTCCTACAGAAAGAAGTTTGTGTTTTGATATGATTTGTGTGGTTTTTGTTTTTCCTGCTCTTCTAAAAATTCAAGGACAAGAAAAAGAAATATGAACCTCCTGTGCCAACTAGAGTGGGAAAAAAGAAGAAGAAAACAAAGGGACCAGATGCTGCCAGCAAACTGCCACTGGGTAATGACACAGTCCCTCCTTGCTGTCTCTTGATTCCATTGGGAACTGTCTGTGTGTATGTAGCTTAGAGGTCTGAATATGGAGGCAAGAAATGGGGTGGCTGAAGCTCTGACTCTTCTGTGTGGTACTCCAGGACACTGGAATAAAAGCTATAGTTTAGTTTTAGCAGCATACAAAAAGTATACAGCTGTGTCTTACTTTAAGAAACTCCACTAATAAAAAAAAAAAAAGAAATTCCACTAATTTCCTTTAACCGGCTCCTCTAATGTTTGAAAAGTGTAGTTTTAGGTTAGAAAACTCAGGTTGAGCTTGAATAACTTAGAAACACACTTTTTCCATGAAGAAATGGAATGCCATTGTGTTGGAATTCACATATTGTGATACATGAACAAACTGTTTCAATGACTTCGTACTGGACATAGACTAAACCTCAGACCGGGTGACCTGACCCAGGCCAAGCCCCTGCCATTCCCCTTGCTCTTTGTTCACACAGCCCTGCCTTCTGTTCTTTGACTCTTATGCACATTAGGACTTTTTTTTTTTTTTTTTTGAGAGAGAGAGAGAATGAGCACACGTGCACAGGTGGGGATGTGGAGGCAGGGTGGGGAGGGGCGGGGGGGGGAGAGAGAGAATCAAGCAGGCTCCATGCCCAGTGCAGAGCCGGACATGGGGGCTTGATCTCACGACCCTGAGATCATGACCTGAGCCAAAATCAAGAGTTGGATGCTTAAGCGACTGAGCCACCCGAGATAACTCACACATTAGGACTTTTGCCCTTTGCTTAAAAATGTTCTTCCCTTGGGGTGCCTGGGTGGCTCAGTGGGTTAAGCATCTGACTCTTGATTTCAGCTCAGGTCATGATCTCAGGGTCATGGGATCAAACCCCATGTTGGGCTCTGCGCTCAGCTGGGAGTCTATTTCTCTCTCTCTGCCCCTCTCCTCCCCCCTCCCCTGTGCTCTCTAAAAATAAATAAATCTTTAAAAAAATGTTCTCCCCCAGTCCTTCCCATGGCTGCCTGCTTCTCATCACTGAGGCTCACATAATCTCCCCCACCCCCATCTAAACAAGTCTCTTCCTGCTGAGATGAAATAATTTTTAAAATATTGCTTGGTTAAGGATGAAGGGAACCAGACAACGAAAAACATGCCATTAATCTACCATAATGAATCAATATGGTATCGGTAAAGAATAGGTCATCAGATTGCCAGAAGAGCACAGGAGTCCGAAAACAGTCGAGTTACATGGATAATGAGTGTATGGTAAAGGTGATGTTTGAGTTCTCTGGGGAGAGGGTGAGTTGTTTAACATAAATGGCTGTCATCTTTATTTGCTATTGAGAGAAAATGAAATTAGACCCCTTTTTGCCAGATGGATTACAGATATGAAAATAAATAAATGAAAAATTAGGAATATATTTAACCTTAGGGAAGGAGAGACATTTTGAAGAAACCCAGAAACCACAAAGGAAAAGACTGACATTTTTTGAGACTTTAAGCCAAAAGAAACAATGCAAAAGAGTATGGAAAAAATGCTTGCCACGTATGTTAATATCACTAATATTTCACAGTTCTCCCAGGGGTGGATTCCTAAGCTCGCCTGTAGCAATGTATTCTGACCGGACAGCACTTGTACCTATTTTTATTAACACAGATGGGGAATCAAAAACCAAAGCAAACCATCTTTGGGATTGTTGAGTTCTTTTTTTCTTACAGTTCACTTAGCAGATGTCATTCAGACCTCGTCCCTGTTTTTACCTGCTTGCTTACAACTGCCAAAGTTCCTTTTCCCTTAGCATCTAGGCACCTGCTTACTTATGGTCACCAAACCTTGAATTTTTCTGTCTGTTCAACTAAAATCAGTTTAAGTCTTAACCTTTTTTCCTTAAGAACGAACTTAATTAATTGCAAACTTCAAGCTCCAAATAGAATAAAACTTTCTTTTTAATTACAGTGACACCTCACACTCAGTGCCGGTTAAAATTATTGAAGTTAGAGAGAATTAAAGACTATCTTCTCATGGAGGAAGAGTTCATTAGAAATCAGGAACAAATGAAGCCTTTAGAAGAAAAGCAAGAGGTAATTGAGAAATTACTGTAACTTTTGTTTTACAAATTAACAGTTTTCAGTACTAAATGGAATTCAGTGAATAAATGAAATTCAAGTAGTTGACCCATTCGGACTGGCTGCCTTTTAAAAGCATCATCTGCTTTGTAAATGTAGTAAAATCTAGTAAAACTATCAGCCTCATCTGCTTTTTAGGTCTAATCTGCTTTTCCTTCATGGCGTATTCTTACATAGGAGGAAAGATCTAAGGTGGATGATCTGAGGGGGACCCCAATGTCAGTAGGAACCTTGGAAGAGATCATTGATGACAATCATGCCATCGTGTCTACATCTGTGGGCTCAGAACACTACGTCAGCATTCTTTCCTTTGTAGACAAGGATCTGCTGGAACCAGGCTGCTCTGTCCTGCTCAACCACAAGGCAAGTTGATGGTCTCTAAGTCCCTAGGAGTGCTTTCTCCTTCCTCTCAGATCTGTCCATTTGTGCCGCTCTGCGATTGGCGTTGTTTTGCTGTGAATGGATTACGTGAACCTCACATTTCTGCATTAAAACTTAATGTTCTCTGTTAGGTGCATGCTGTCATAGGGGTGCTCATGGATGACACGGATCCCTTGGTCACAGTGATGAAGGTAGAAAAGGCGCCCCAGGAAACCTATGCTGATATTGGGGGGTTGGACAACCAAATCCAGGAAATTAAGGTAAGTGTAAGAACCAGCTTTGGGTTTCTAGATTTTTGGTTTCTTACTGCAGTCTCATTTAGGGTGCTTAGAGTTATTGTGCATATTTTGTTTTTTTCTTTAGTGATCAAACCAGTAACTGACCAGAGCTTGCCAATCGTGGAGTATTGTATTTGTTAATCTGAGTTAGATAATAGAAACAACAAATTGTATGATTGTTCGTGCAGCAGCTGCAGCTTCATCCTTTTTAGGTGCAACGTTTACTTATTATCTGTGTGGATATATAATGTTTCTGTTTGTGTTGACTTCAGCTGGGGCTATCTGGAAACCTCCAGTGATGTGTGGGGTGAAGGGAAGTGGTCTTTTAGGTTGGCTGTGAGCCAGCCATCTCATCTGTAGGGGGTCATGCAGAGCTGTCACTGGTCACCGCCAGTGACCTCGCAGACAGCTGGGAAGTAGCCATCATGTCTGTTGGTGTAACAGCAATCAGAAAGTCTTGCCAGCTCCGGTCTGTAGTTTAACTGAAAATGGTGTATTTTCACTTTAAGTTCCTTCTGCTCAGGACGAGCTTAAATGTTGCTCAAGGCTGACTTCTATGAGAAAGTGAGAGGGAAACTGGGTGCAATAGGAAGGGGAACTCAGGGAGGACAGATGTTCTCTTGTCTGTCTCTGCTGCTAGATGAAGTCAAGCATATTGTCTCTAACAAGAGTAAGTGACATTTTAGCTTATTGTTGTTGAAAGTGAGATATGTCCAGGATGCCAATTCATGGATCTGATAATTCTAGGGACAAAGCATTTCATTTTTACCAAGTATTTGTTTTCAATAGGAATCTGTGGAGCTTCCTCTCACTCATCCTGAATATTATGAAGAGATGGGTATAAAGCCCCCAAAAGGGGTCATTCTCTATGGTCCACCTGGCACAGGTACGTATGGTCTGTGTTTGACACTTTCTGGGTGTTCAGCTAATCTCTTGAGCTGTGCATTAGTTTGTTATAATTATTTAATTCTTGAGTAAGGATGCCACCATTCCTTAGTTTAAAACAAGGTTTTCTAAACATTTTGGACATTTTGAGTAAATATGGAAATGTACCTATTACATAAAAGTGTATTTATCTGTAGAGTAGATGCTAAAAAACTGAATTACCTTGGACTTGAAATTGTAGACTTAATAGATTTAATGTGTTAAAAACAATAGTAGGAATTGCAACAAAAAATAAGCACCAGTAGGTAAACCCCACCCCCCAAATGCCTGCTCAGTGTGATTAGTATTTATAGTTTCTTAGGACTCCTCTCTGTACTTCAATATATTAGATTTATATGCTATAAAACATAAGACTTTCAAGTATTCATAAGAGTAATGTGAGTCTATTAAAAATAGTTTGTAAGACACCAACCGGGATGCTCAACCTTGGCTGTACATTGGAATCACTTTGGAGCTTTAAAAAATACCGATGCCTGCTCCCATCCCTAAAAATTCTGATCTGTTCATCTGGAGTGTGGCTGGGTATCAGAGCCATGGTGGAGAACCACAGATTTAAAAAGCTATCCTGTGCTGTTCAGATTGGGTTCATACTCTGGTCCACTGTACTGAATGAATAGAATACTGGATGAAGAGATGCAGGTAAAAATGTACATTTGGTTCATTATGCAGTTAGCTGACCTGAATAACTTGTACAGTCCAGGACTTAGCAGTTCACTGCCATGTAAATTCCAAAGGAAGCACAGTTGAGTGAAGGCATCACTGAAGATTGCCCACAGTGGAGGCACTGGGAGACGACTGAACTGAGAGGCGTGGAGCTTTTCTGCAGCTCATCATCTTACAGGCCAGGAAATTCAGAGAGGCCAGTGACTAGCCCAAGGCCGCAGGAGCTCTGGGAGTTGACCCCGTAGTGGGGCTGGAGGTGCAGCTGGGGGCCGCCTTTGGTGCACGTGCACGGCCAGGGACTGATGCGGGGCGAGGCACAGGGTGGCAGGCCTTCTGGAGGAGGAAGAGCCTGGCTCGGTGGTCCCGCCAGCTACTTAAGTGTCCCAGCGGCTGGCCGTGGCTGCTCCTGGACTCAGAGGCCATCCGCTTAGGAGGTCCTTTTCGTCTTCCGTTCACCACACCTCACTGGTAGTATCAGGGAGAAGTCCATGCTTCTGAGCCCCCACACCTGCCCCTCCTCCTGCGACGTTTTGTCTCAAAGCTTAGTGTCTTGTCCTCCTTCCCACTTGAACTAAGTCTTCTGTGTCACTCACCAGCAGCCTCTGCCCCCTCCCCCCCTGCAGGCCTAAGCTTGGTCCTTTATGGGCTCTGCCTCTAGCTGCCCGTGTCCTGATGCCACTGCTTGGCCCTGTGCCCATGTCCTCACAACAAAGGGGTCAAGGTCTTCCAGCCCTAAAGTTCACAGGGTGGCTGCCACAGCTCTTGTATTTGACCTGAAATAGAAATATCAAGGAATGGAGCAGGATTGGAAATGTTTGAGCTCATCCCTGAGAGGAACGATCCTCACGAGGGCACACCAGAGACTGAGAAGTCTCTAAGAGTTTTCAATAGTTCTCAGTTGTGGGCTTCATCGGGAGCTGGTCCTGTCTAAGCTGAGCCCTGGGCAAGCCCACCCAGCACAGCCGTGACTCTCAGCCTCAGGGATCGCCGGCCTGGTGCTCCAGATCAGAGTGTGTTTCCTTAGGTCAGACCTAGGGTTCCCAGGCCATTTTCCCATCACGGATAGTTTCATAGGAATTGAGTTTGGATCTCTAACCCTGGTTGCATGGGTCAGGTTAATAATCTATGCAACTCTGAATAACCCAGTAAAATGTACTTTCTGACATTGTAATGGAGAATTAGGAAGATAGTTAAAAATAATCAAAACGTTATTTAGGTTTTTCCTCGATTTTCTCTTACCTGCCTCGGAGAATGTTAAGACCCCTGAATAGGGGTATGCCTTTTCAGTCACAGGGATCTGCCCATTTCTGATGCCCATTTAAGTAAGTTTTTAAGTTAAAACAGCACTTAAGGGGTTTTTTTTTCTCTTTTTCTTTTTAAATATAAAATAGGTAAAACCTTATTAGCCAAAGCAGTAGCAAACCAAACCTCAGCCACTTTCTTGAGAGTGGTTGGCTCTGAACTTATTCAGAAGTACCTAGGTGACGGACCCAAACTCGTTCGGGAATTGTTTCGAGTTGCGGAAGAACACGCACCATCCATCGTGTTTATTGATGAAATTGATGCCATTGGAACAAAGAGGTACACTTCTCTCTTACTTTGTGTTGAGCAGAGATAAAAACCCCGGAGCTCTTCTCTGAGAATGATCAAGTACTCCCTGTATGGCCTGCATGTGGGTTTGCCACAGTTCCTACCATACATGGTGCTCTGGGTGCTTTAGGCTCCTCTCTCCCAGGTGCCAGGTAACCACCACCCAGGAGTTGTGACTGCCTGGAGATTCGTCTGCAACTGTGTCCTGAGGCGGAGCCAGGCCTCATCTAGACTTTAGGGATACAGCCACTGTACACAAGCCTCTGCCCTTAAGGAGCTCCCGGTAGGGTTGGGGGCTCAGATAGCAAACATGGGAGACTGAACTAATTAATGATATAATCTCGGGCATGAAAATTTCTACAATTTAAACATAATCTGGCAATTGGGAGGGCATGATTTTGTTGCTAGAATTGAGGGCGTCAGAATCTGAGTCAGAGGTGTTTCTGTCATTTCCCCTTCAGCAGATCAGTTAGGTTTTCACTCCTCTTCTTTTTCAAAGATATGACTCAAATTCTGGTGGTGAGAGAGAAATTCAGCGAACAATGTTGGAACTGCTGAACCAGTTGGATGGATTTGATTCAAGGGGTGACGTGAAAGTTATTATGGCCACAAACCGAATAGAGACTTTGGATCCGGCCCTTATCAGACCAGGTCAGATTGCTTGTTCCATCAGGGACAGCTACTGTGTTTATGTGTGACTGTGTTTAAGTGCACGGGCAGGGGATTTAAGAATGATACATATCAAGGCAAATACGTGATTGAAGTGCAGAGTAACTTACTAAAAAGTGTCCCCCGAGGTCGTGGTTAAGCGAGGACATGATGCAGTGGGTGTAGCGTGGCCCTTTTAATTCCAATCTTAAGTTGTGATCTTTTCTCTTTCCTGTAATGGATATTCTTTTTTCTGAAGGAATAATTCATATGCTAACTCAGGTTCATTTTTTTACATTCAGGTCACACCAGGAAGCAACAGTAGCTAATTTGTTTATGCTTTTGTAATGTTTTTAACATGCTCTTTTTCCACTATATAGGCCATTCAGGAGCCATTCCTTTATTTCTAGGGGTACCAGAGCAGAGAGGATTTCTTTCAAATGGGATGAATTCAAATGTAGACATTTACAAACTACAGGAAGGATGTTCACTTTTCAGGATTTGGACCCATCTGACTGAAACAGCGTGAGTGAGGACACAGGCTCAGGCCCACCTGGGGGCTATGCAGGGCTGTGACTGGAAATCTTTTCTACCCGCAGGTCGCATTGACAGGAAAATTGAGTTCCCCCTACCCGACGAAAAGACTAAAAAGCGCATCTTTCAGATCCACACAAGCAGGATGACACTGGCCGATGATGTGACCCTGGATGACTTGATCATGGCTAAAGATGACCTCTCCGGTGCCGACATCAAGGTGAGAACCTGGGTTGGGTTGTACCTCTCAGTTTTGCGCGTGTGTGTGTGTGTGTGTATGTGTGAGAGAGAGTGTGAGAGCGCGCGCACACACAAGTGCAAGGCCTGGCAGCACTGAATCTGGGTCCATCCTGCTCTTTCTGTGGGGACCTGGGTTTTTGTCAGGTGTAAGTGCCACAGGTCAGGACAGCACCCGTGGGGTCTTTTCACGCTGGTGCCTACACTGAGATGCGTATCCTTGGCCTCCATAGAACTTTTACTCACCAACACAGAACTAGGTTAGTGTCTGTGTTGGTGAGTAAAAGCTTTTTTTTTTTTTTAAGATTCCATTCGTCAGAGAGAGCGCGTGCGCACAAGCAGGGGAAGCAGAGGGAGAGGGAGAAGCAGACTCCCCACTAAGCAGGGAGCCCGACGTGGGGCTCGATCCCAGGACCCCAAGACCATGACCCACGCCGAAGGCAGACAGACACCCAACTGACTGAGCCACCCAGGTGCCCTGTAAAAGCTCTTTTTAAAATTGAAATTATTTTGGGCTCCTGGGTGGCTCATTCGTTAAGCGTCTGCCTTTGGCTCAGTTCATGATTCCAGGACCGCCTCCCATCGGGCTCCCTGCTCGGTGGGGAGCCTGCTTCTCCCTCTCCCACTCCCCCCTGTGTTCCCTCTCTCACTGTCAAAATCTTTAAAAAAAAAAAAATGCAATTTCATTTTAAAATTTTACACCAACTTTGTATTTTGAAAAATTTGAAGTCTTCAGAAAAGTTGCAACAATAGTAAATACCAGTATACCCATCACCTTGATTTATCAAATGTTACCATTTTACTGCTTTGCTTTATCTTTTGTTCACAAATACTTTCTTTTTTGCTGAACCATTTGAAATATCCTGAGGGCCATAACCAGATAGAAAATTCAATGCCAGGATTGTGTTTCTGTCACATGATGTTGAGTGGGTTCTTGTTTTACTTTTGGCAAGTGATGACTGAAAAATGTATCACAGTAAATACTGTCCTAAGACTTACAGTTAGCCAGAATACATGTTCTCTTCTGACCATGGGTAAATGAACTGGATGGATGCTCTGTTGCCTCTTAGTGTCCTGGTATAATTGCATCTGGTGCCCAGGAAGGAATGTGGCTCTCTGTAACGAGTGGAGCATTGAGAACTCCCTCACCAGGCCACCCCACTGGTTACAATGTGAGCCAGTCCTCGTTCTCAAAGCCACCTCAGATCCTCTGAGAAAGTAATTAGAAAGTTTAAGCAATTTGTTTAGTCTGTCTTACACCTTATTTCAAAGTAGCTCTCGAATTGATAGAATACTAATAAGTATTTCCCTTTCTGAACATACTGTTCTTTCTTACAGGCAATCTGTACAGAAGCTGGTCTGATGGCCTTGAGAGAACGTAGAATGAAAGTAACAAATGAAGACTTCAAGAAATCTAAAGAAAATGTTCTTTATAAAAAACAAGAAGGCACCCCTGAGGGACTGTATCTCTAGCAGACCACAGCTGCCTTCAAGGAAATGATTGGGGTTGTCCCGACCCCTTGAAGGGATGGGAGGTTGGGGTAGTTGCCCAGAGGAACCCATGTTCCAGTTGATCTTTCTTATTAGCAAAATCTCCTGTGTACCTTTTTGAGTGTGACGTGTAGGATGCCCCCGAGGCTGCCTTCATCTGTTGGTCACGTGCAGTGCTCTGTCCCTAATAAAGCGTGCTCCTTCTCAAACTCCTGTTTCTGGAGCCTCCACGCCTGGCGCTCAGCAGCAACAAGCAGGTGGACCTGGGCATAGGGAGGCTTCTGGGAGGTGACAGGGAGTGCGGACTTCCAACACCTCTTGCCCTGCCTCACACGCCCAGAGCCGGTGGCAGAGCTGGACAGCAGCTAGTGGGAAAGCAGGACCCCTAAAGCCGGTGGGCTCTGTCGTTGAAGAGTATGGCTCTGGCTTCAGAAGGAAACAGCTTTTCATTTTGGAAGGTCTGGAGCCTGTGGGTTCTTAGCACTCTGGGGCAGGAAAGGAGTAGTGGGGTTCCTAGTAGGACTCTCCACAGGCCCTGGCTGACGTCCCTCCCCCTGCCCTAGCATCCCTCGTTCTCAGGTTCAGAAACCTCATCCATCTCCAGGGTGTTCAAAACCACGTCAGAGCTTCCCTTCCCCCCATCTGTTTCCAGCACTCCTCTCCTTTCTGAGCAGGTCCGTGTGCGAGCCAGGGAGTGAGCCGGGCAGACACGGCAAGCGTCCACTTGGCTGGCTGGCCGGCCACCTTCCTCGGGGGCTCTGACTCGCCAGCCTCCTTTTCCAGCTGTTTCGCGCCAAAATTCTGTTCCACGACACTGGCTTTTCTGGATGAGGTGCCAAAGAACGACAACGTCGGCAGTTAGAGGCGTCGCGGTTTTGTTTGAGAGCCGGCCTCAGAGAAGAGAAAGCAATTTCGTCCTAGTTAAATATTAATGGTTAATAACTGCACGCATGTCCTCTTCAGAAGAAAGTGGTCTGAATGTGGATATTCACATTTCATTCCACTCATAACCCTCAGACATCAAGAAGGCGGCCAGTGCGGGCCTCTGTCCCGAGCAGCGCTGCTGCACCGTGAGGGCGTCGCGCGGCCGGGCTCACGGGCGGGCAGGGTCTGGTAGGAAGCCACCACTCCATTCTGCTCTGCTCGGATGGCTGCCCACGTGCCCCCTGCAGCAGGGGTCCTTCCCACACCTGGGTGCTCCTAAGTCTCCAGGGGTCCTAAGTACGAGGCTGCAGCACGCCCAGGCGATGCTGCTGGTCCACAGCTGGGAGGTGTCAAGAAGAGCTTAGGGACCACGAGACGCTTCCTACACTTGACACAGGCCGGGACACCCAAGTTCTCAGGGACTCCAGTGCTGTGGCCTGAAGAGAAGAGCAAAATCCGCTCTCCTGCTAACCAGCCTGGGGAAGAGGTCCTAGTGTTGAATCACCAGACCTTTCCTATCATGACTGCAAGATCCAGAAACCTTGGCAGGGCTGCCAAGAAGGCCAACCAACAGGGCAGACTCGCCATGGCGGGGCTGGGGGCACAGAGGAAGAGAACACACCGCACATGCCAACCACGAGAGGTTCCGTTGTCACGGGACATAATTCTTACCTACGTATTCACATATATAATATGTAAGCAATAGCTTCTGTGTCATTTGCACATCCAAAAAATGCGCAAGAGCTAAGAAACTGATGACCCAGGTACAAATTACTAAGAACTAAAGCTAGACTTGGAAAACAGAGCCGCTGGAGCACACGCACTTACGCGTGCCCCGTCCTTTGCAGCCTGGCCCCGGCGGGGCAGGCGGCGAGGCCTGGAAGGCAGGGCCTGTTGAACACCTCCTGGTCTCTAGTCCTCGAGCAGAAGCTCCAACTCCTCCATGGGCAGGCGCACCCGGAGCTCCTTCTCCGTCATCAGGTCCAGGACCTCCTGCATCTCCTCAGGGAAGTGCCCCACGGCATCCAGGTACAGCGCCTAGGGCAAGGAGTTCTGCGCTCGCCAGCCTGCCCTCCCCAGCGCCGTCCGGACTCGGCAGCACCCTGGCACCTGCTTCCGGAAGGACACCCAACTCCAAAGCGGGGGTGGAAGTAAGTGGACCCGAGCGAGGCCTTCTCTTTCTAAAGTGGGGCAAGGCTTGGTGGACAGGACAGTCCCCATTTCTGAACACGGCCTGACTGGGCTCGCCAAGGCAGACGCCAAGGCAGACTTGGGGCCCCCGCCCCGGTGTGAGCACCTGGGCTGAACTCTGGCGGATGATGGAAACCCCCTGCCTGCTGCAAGACCCCCATGAAACACCAGCCCCAGCGCAGGGAGCGGACACACACCCATCAGCCGAGGCTCCCTAAGGGACAGGTTCCCTATGAAACGGTCTGGGATGTGCCCAGTCGCCAGTGACACGGAGGGGTGGGCACCCAGGCAGGAAGGGCCTTGGGCTTGTGCAGATCTCATGGTCTCTGGGACTTACCTTTGCCCAAGGACAATTCTGAAGTGCTTTGTAGAACACGCCTTTGCTCCTTTCTTTGTTTCCCAAGGAGACCTGAGGCAGAGGCGGGGGAGAATTACAAAGAGGATTAATTGAAGCAAAGTCTGAGGCCACAGGATCCGGCCTGTCCACCCTGTCCTGATCCACGCGGGGGCTCAGCCGCTGGGCAGGGGTGCTCGGGGCCAAGGCTGCGTGGCTTTTCCCCTGCACCGATGGACCCGGAGGGGACCGGGCCCTCCGACTTCGGACTGGTCCACCTTCTTCACGGGGGCCATCGTGCCTCGCATCAGAACAGCGCCCAGAACGAGGCCGTGTGCGCGCGACCAGGCTGATGACTTTACACACACAAAATGTCTGCTTTAACGCTTGCCGTTTTCTAAGATCTTAGAGTAATGAGGTAACCGGCATCACTGAATCAGCTCCTTGTTAATAAAAATAGACCTCTGGTCAGGAATTTCAGCCTGAGAGCACGCAGATATACAGCATATTCTCTCTCCAAGTATAATATCCTTAATCCCAACCCCTAGACACACTGCTCCAGTTTCCAGTGGGCATGGAAAGGGCACATGTGTCCTCCCCACCACCCCCGGATCCGGGTGTGTCCCGGTCCCAGGAAGGGATCTGTTACTCAGTGGCTCCTCGAAGGCACCACAGCTCAGCAGGGCCGCTCCCCAGGCCAGCAGAAACCTGCAGCTGTGAATGGGCACAAGCCAGGCTCATGGAGCTGAAGTCCTTCTGGGCTTTCTCCCCACCCACCTCCTCCACGCTGCCATTCCCACAGGGAGAGCTTTCTAGTGGCTGCTGGCTCTTCCCACCGGATGGCCAGCACGTGGCATCTGGCACGAGACTGACCCCCAGAACCTGGGGGATGCATCTAGAGACTCCAGCCTGTGGCTTAGGAGCTCTGTCCACTAAAGATGGCCTCCCTTCCTTTGCAGTTCCTTCAGGTTAACTCTCACAGAAACAGGGACTAACTTTGGGCTACAGCCAGCACCTGAGATGGCGGGCCTTCGCCACCCCCAGAGCCAGCTGCAGAGCCCGGGGGACTCCTGTCTTCCCTCCCCTCCAGCCCTTCCGAGGCTGGACCTCTCTGAATTCATACGCAAGGAACGGTGAGAGCTGTCCTTCCTTCACACACCAGAATACTTCAATATCCTCTCACAAACTTAGGACACAGTTTCCTTGTTCTTGAAAGAAGGAAAAATTGTACTGTCCATTCTCAAGCCCTGTATTTGTGAGGCTCACTGATAACCCTGGAATCCAGCAAATTCAGGTACATCGGTTGGCTAGACTCCAGTGAACACTGCTCTCTGCGATTCCCTTCATCAGCCACTGGAGAACGCCTAGGCTACCAGGTATGGGAGGGCTCCATGCCAGGCAACAGCGCTGTGCTGACCCTTGGTTGTCCCCGTGCAGGATCTCATATTCTGAGACCCAACCTAGTACCCACCCTCGGCCTCTCCCGAGAGCAGAGCCTCCCCTGGGAAGACGAGCTGCCCTGGCTCTCTGCGTCCGTCCTCACCCTCTAAGTTTCCTCGTCCTGACAACCCGTGCCTTCTGGTACCATTCCTAAGTCCAAGCTGAAGCAAGAGCGACAGGCGACTCCCACATGCTATGCGACCCCGCAGCGTCAGGATGGGGTGAGCACAGAACCAAAGGGGACGCAGCCGGGGAAGGAGCAGAGCGTGGGGGCCACCTTCCCCGTATGGCCGACTGGTCTGCAGAGTGAAGGGGTGCCAGGGTCTCACGCAGAGGCCACTCTAGTCAGGGAGGGAGCCTCACACACACCCCAGGAGGGACCCAGCCAAGAGGACCCCGGCGACCGGAGGACACAAGTGAGTGGGCACAAGACAGGCTCATGGAGCTCAAGCCCTCTGGGCCCGCCCCCCAAGGCCCGAGCCCGGAGAGCAAGAGGGCCTTGTGCGGGGGCCACTGCCCCTCCACAACAGCAAGTGCGCAAGCAAGGGATCACCTCCTCGGCCCCCGTGTACCCTCCTAGCTGGCGCGGGTCGCCCCCAGCTGGCGGAGGCAGCATCAGCGGAAAGGGAAACACCTGAGGGGCTTTGGTAAAATTTGATTCTCTTTTCTTATCTGGTTGTAGACAAATCTGAGCAGCTGTTAGTGAATACAACTTTTTTAAAGTAACTTGACCCAACTGATACCCAACCCAAACAAAAAGCTGTTTCCACAACACCCGGAGTGCTCCAGGGAGGAGGCTTACGTCCCCATGACCAGCAGAGTGAACGGAAGATGACTCTTCGCCCTCCCACCGGCTCTTCTAAGCGCTGGCCTTTCGATGAAGGCTGACCTCCGCCCGCTGCCAACACGGGGGAAGAAGAAATGATGCTGGAGGGTAAAACAAGCCAGGGACTACAGAGGGGCCATGGCTCCTTCCGCTTGTAAGATTATTTCACCAGCTAACGTTTCATACACCGTCCTTTCTTTCCTGATTGTGTAGCTGGATGACCAAACTAAAGAACTCTCACAATCTTGAAAAGCACTGCAATTCTGGGTGCCCGGCTGGCTCCGTCACTGGAACATCTGCCTTCGGCTCAGGTCGTGATCCCGGGGTCCTGGGATCGAGCCCCGCACTGGGCTCCCTGCTCTGTGGGGACCCTGCTTCTCCCTCTCCCTCTGCCTGCCGCTGCCCCTACTTGTGCTCGCTCTCAAATAATCTTTAAAAAAAAAAGAGAGAAAAAGAAAAACAAGAACTGCAATATTAGCCAAAACAACAAAACAAGGTTTGGCAGAACGTGTTTACACATGCAAGGAGAACGGCGCATTTGAAAGCGCCCTCGCAGCAGAGGTTTCAAGCGGAGTTCCAGCGTTGGTGGGCAGCGTTCACTGGCCAATCCCGCCCCTGTCCCACGTGCTCCGTGGCCAAGAAGCAGCTGTAATCCCTCCATCACTTTTGCAGGAAAAAAAACAAGCGCATAAACAGGCTTCCGTGCATATAGATCTACACATGTGTGCACACACGTGCACACACATACACACACACGGGAAGGCACACACGCACACACAACCAAAGCACCAGCTCTCCTCCGCAGAGCTGGCTCCCTTCGGCCCTCTCCTCACCTTGCATTCTGGCCCTAACTGGACTTTTTCATGGGGTTATCAAAGCCTCGGGAGCCAACCCAGATGCCTCAGGAGCTGCAGGAGAAGTCATGCTCAAACTCGTCCTTGGTTCAATGCTACCTCTTTCCAGAAAGACAGAAATTCCTTAAGGGCCTGAATCTTCTCTTCCAAGTCAAGGAGAATTTTTCTACAATCCAACCAAATTTGGCTCAGGAAGATTCTTTGTAAAAATACCCTAAGTCCATCTTTGCCCTAACCACCTCTACCGACAACAGGGGAAGTTAAACTGGCAAGTCTGCAAGCCCTCCCTTTTCACATTTCAAGGTCCTTCATTTGCTTACAAAGACTCACACGGTATCAGCACTGGAAATTTGAGGGAGCACCTCCCCTGCTCCTTCGGCTGAGTGGTCCCACCACAGGAGCGGCGATGAAACGGGAAGCCGGTTCTCCGGACTGCGGTCTGCCTGAGCTGCACCCCCGCCCCGATTAACAGGCAGCAGCGACGAATGCGCTGGGAACGCACCATCTGGATTTCTGAAGGTTTCCATTTCACACACGGTCGAAATATAAAACCGGAGCTTTTGGGTCTGATGAGTAAATGTTAAAAAAAAAACAAAAACTTTTGGGGCGCCTGGGTGGCTCAGTAGGTTAAGCGTCTGCCTTCAGTTCGGGTCGTGATCCTGGGGTCCTGGGATCGAGTCCCACCCACATCAGGCTCCCTGCTCGGCGGGGAGCCTGCTTCTCCCTCTGCCTCTGCCTGCCACTTCCCCTGCTTGTGCTCTCTTTTTCTCTTGTCAAACATATAAAATCTTACACAAAAACAAACCACACAGACTTGGGTTGGTTCATCTTGATGCCGACTTCTGCCCGCAAGGATGTGCCTCCTTGTCCTGGGTGTGCCGGGAAGCTGCTGTCATGACACGCAGCGGCTCCCCTGCCATCGGGAGTCTAAGAGCTCAGGGGAGGCACACCAAGACGAATTCCAAAATCTCAGATGGGGAAGGCCCAAAGCTCTCCCAGCCCGTAACTTACTTTCTCCACATCTCTTTATACCCAAGTCTGTCATGTGCTGATTGGCAAAGTTCAAATACTTTGACTGCCTTGAGAATTTATCCAGTGCAAATAATCAGAGAGATAAGGAAGGTCACTCCTGGCCTCTAAAAAGTACAATATTTATTAGAGATCACTTGGGTGTGATTTAGTAGCCTTCAGCTGAAACACTCAAGTGGCCCAGGAGACTACATTTCTGAAAAACCACGCAACTTGGCAGATGTATTCCAGGAAATGAGGCATCTCAACCAGGTCCTTAACCAAAGGCAAAGTCACCTCACAGACTCCGCGAGGCCCAAGCAGCACCTTTCAGCCCCACACGCATGTGACCACGATCAAACGGCATCTGCCCGTATTCGGTCGCTAACTACGGGTACTTCTACGTGAAAACAAAGCTGCTCTGCAGAGGCCTCTTGTCAAAACTACATTCTAGGGTGAATCCTACCTTCAATGACGGAACAGAATCAGAACCTGGGAATTCTTATGAACAGAGAGGGCAGAGAATGAAGGTCTCTTTCCAATGAAAGCTCTTAGGCCATTTCTAAGTTGTTGGCTCAAGGAAGTCACCTCCGAGAGAGCCACATTAAGTTCTCCTGCGAACAGCCCAGGGATTATTCCTATCACCCGACCAAAGCGCTGAGGAGCAATGCAACCTGTGTCCCCCTCCCGAGTCCAGAGAGACCTGACATGACTCCACCAGGGTTCTCAGAAGGATTCGTCGAGGCCGAGAAGGTGTGAGGGGGAAAGTTAAGCCCCTGCCAGCTTTCCTGGGACGTGGCTACTGGACACCTGCACGTTCTCCCCTCTGAGGAAGCAGCGGAGGCTCGGCAGGAAAACAGACACTCGAAACATTTTCTTACCAGAAAGTTCAAATACATTCTCCACAGTAAGGGGCACTGGCTGCCGCTGTCACTCCGCAAAGCATTTTCAAACAGGGCTTTGATCCGATGCGTTAAGCCGGTCTCAGGAATTGTGGCGTGGACCTCTCTGCCACCCACCCTGCAAAACAAGGCTCACGTGACCCCGAGACCTGTGCTCGCGCCCAAGGCGCCGGCGGGGGAGGTGCGCTAGCCACGGCCAACGTCAGCTCCGGCAGGACCAGCGCGTCAGGGACGGGGCCGTCCCCCGGGTCCGGCGGCGCTGGGGGCGAGACTGCAGACACGAGGGGCCCCTCCAAGGCCAGAGGAAGGCAGCGCCCAGGGTTCCGTGTTCTCTAGGCCAGAGTCCACCCAGGACTCACAATCTCCCTGTGTCTCCGCTTTCGAGAGCCAAGCCCCCGCTTTACTGAGCAGAACGCAAATGCTCCCTGGCGGGAAGGAAAGTCCTTTCAATTTAGGGGATGTAGCGAGAGTAAAATCCCAGCGGAAGAAATAAAAAACAAAGTGAAACGCTCTTCAGAGGCGGCTCTGAGGCGTCCGCTGACACGAGGCCAGAGCGAAGCCACGGCCGAAGCACTCCCGGGAGGACACACGCGCCACATCAAGAGACGACACGGGGCGCGCGACGCCGTCATCACCAGGAGTAAGGACGGGGGCCAGGAATTCCTTCCCTCCGGGCTCTGGGCTCAGCACTTCCCTCCCCGGCCCCGCCGAGCAGCCCGCACAGGAGGCGGTCTCGAGAGGACGGGACTCGCCCGAGGCCACACGGCCAGGCCGGGGCAGCGCTGGGGTCTGAACCCACAGTCCCACGCGGGAGCCCCTGCTCTGGCCCGGGACGCAGTTACCACGGCTGCTCCGCCAGGCACCGCGGTCACGGCAGGCACAGCGCAGGCTCTGCGGACGCACGGACATCCGTGCTTACCTCTGAACGCTTTCCACCAGCCTCTTCCTCATCTTCTCAGCTTCAATGGCAAATAGCCACGGCTCCAAGGGTTTGGCAGACCTGGTGATGGCATCGAAGAATCTTCTGGTCTTACTGGCCGCGTGGGACCGACTCTGAATCTGTACGTAGGCCCTCCACAGAACCTGGTTGCCCGGGTACCACCGTAAGGCGTCCGAGAGCGCCTGCCGCAGAGGAGCCACGGGGCAAGCGCTGACTCTCGCGTGGAAGCGGAGCAGGCTCGTGTGCGTCAGCGTGACGGCCTCGAGACCGCGGCCCGGGCTCTGCGCGCAGCCGGGCTCGTCCGGGCCACAGCCGCCCGGGGAGACCGAGCCCCGCAGCTTCGCACACGCCTGCTCGTAGAGCCGCACCGCGGCATCGATCCCCACGGTCAAGTACTGGAAGAGCATGAAGCACTGGAGCGGGCCGGTGAGGCGGTGAGAGGCGTCGGCGGGAGCCGGACCGGAGCCACAGCTCTGCCCCCAACAGTCCTGCAGCGCGTGTTCGTAAGCCTTCCGGGCCTTCAGAACGTGAACGGCCAAGACCGGCCCGGAGTAGGGTGCGTAGGGACCATTCTCCGTCAGTCTGGTCAGTATGTGGACGGCTCGGGCCGTGGCGGCCCCTCTCGCGGCCGGCGAGAGCTCCAGCTCCAGCTCCAGCTCCAGCCCCGCGTAGAGGCGGCCGAGCTCCCAGAGCTCGCACCCCCGCGGTTCTCCGCTCCCCGCCAGGCTGAGCGCCGCGTCGAACACCTTCCTGGCGTCCTCGGTGTTGCCGAGCAACCACTCCACATGTGCGTACTGCTTCCAGAGGCAAAAATTGTTGCGGTTTTCTGGCTCCTTAAGGAGGTTTTTGGCGAGTTTTTTGCAGTTCTTTCCTTGCGACTTTAACCTCTTCTTGTTTTTAGTGTGCAGACACCAAATGACCTGGAAGTAAAAAAGAAAAGGACTCCCAAGTGCTCTGTGATTTTCAAGCAATCCCTTTGTCCTGTGCACTTCAGAAAGCGACACGGGCGTCTACACTTCCTTTCTTCATCACATGGCTGCTAAACACTTAGGCTCTCCGAACTGGACAATATCAGGATTGAACCAAGGCCACTGGCACCCCCAAACGACCGCATCCAGGTTTCCACCGGAAACCTCGGAAAACAAGGCTCGTCTGCTCCAAGTATCCTCCTCCAGCGAGAGGGGGGCCACCAAATTTCCTCGCACACTTTTCTCATAATACATCCTGGTGTGCGCAATCTGCGTAGTTCAGGCGCAGAGCTCTGGGCGTTAGAGTCAATACTAACTGGTGGCCAGGAGAAGGCAAAAGAGTCCATCCTAGAGGAATTTCTCGCAGACAGATGTGAAGAGCAGGGTAAGTAGCTTAGTTTATCTTTTAATAAACCCCGAAACCCCCTAATGCCTGCTTAAGCTTGGTTCTTCACGCTAACTGCTCGTATAATCCCAGACACCTGGCAGAGGAGCGAACACAACAGCTCCAGTCACTGACGAGCTGCGCACCCCCGCTTTCCTCCTGCCCTCCCAGCCCCTCTGTGGGGCGGCCACATCCTGGGGCCTTGGGGGTCCCTGAACAAGGAGGTGCCGAAGCCCGGCGCTTGAGGAACACCAAGAGCCCCGTGATCGTTTCTGAAGCCCCCACGCGGGGCGGGGGAGGCCGGAGTTACCTTTGCCATCTCGTACTGTAGCCAGGAGAAGCAGAGCTGAGACCTCTCCTGGCCTGAAAACAGAGGCATCACAAGGTGAAAGATGTTGCGGATGAACTCCTCGCCCTCTCGATTGTGCCCGCGGGTCCAGCGGCGGCAGCCCAGTGGGTCTGAGCGGCCAACACAGCTGACGCCGGAAAGGGACAGGTTGAGAAAAGTCAGTGGCTTTTCATCATGAAGCCCATTATCGAAGATGCTGTCCTCATCCATGGCCAGGTAGAGGCAGGAGGCTGGGGGGCTGAGGCCAGAAGGCACGCCCAGGAACTGCAGAAAGGCCACAACCAGCTGAAACTGAAGATCCTGGCTGGAGAGCTGGATCAGAGACTGAGCAATGTCATCGAACAGCACCTGTAACCAAGACACGGTGAGGTGGCCCGCCAGGGAGCACGGTTTGTTCACCGCGACAGATAAGCGACAAGGCTTCGCGACCTTCCCCACGGCTCCTTTTATGTGGATGTGCTAATGATTCAACACTGTTCCAATTAAATTTTGAACAGACAACAGCTAGGTTTCCCACAAGCTGCAAAAAAGCTAGAGGCCTCGCCAGGTACTGGAGAGCTGGCGGGAGCTGGTGGCGTTCTCATGCTGCCCAGGCACTCTCAGGAGGAGGGAGGGCCGTGAGCGGGCTTAAGCCGAAACCTTCCAAAGGAGCCTGGTGGATTCACAGAAAATCTCGGATCATATTCCCTTTTGAAAGCACACATAATTGCTTTTGTAGTTACTTTAATAAATTACGATCGTCAAAACTGTTTATTAAGACAGAAGATAAGAATTTTATTTGGGGGCACCTGGGTGGCACAGTCGGTGGAGCATCCGACTCTTGGTTTCGGCTCAGGTCCTAATCTCAGGTTGTGAGATCGAGCCCCACATCAGGCTCTGCGCTCAGCAGTCTGCTTGAGATACTCTCTCTCCCCCTCCACCCTTCCCTCCTTCTCTAAAAATAAGTAAATCTTTAAAAAAAAAAAAAAAAGAATTATTTGGTGGTTTCTTCATATAAAATTGCTTTCAGAAATGAAAAATATGCTCAAAGGTAGATAAACAGCAGCAAGGGAGGAAGGACACTTTATCATCCACGGGCCGTGGTAAGAGCAATTCTAAGACATAATGCTAACTGTACATGTCCGTAGCTGATTTCATGCAGTCACTTTAAAGTGTAAGGCCACGGAGACCGGCCTGTCTCAGGGCACCACTGACCTACTTGGTCTCCGAGGCTCCCAGCAAAGAGGAAACCAAAGCATGAGCACAGTAAAACTGGACTCCCTGGTCTCAGACTCCTCAGAATTGTCAATTCATCAGAAAGCTTTTCTCCTCCAGGCGCTGATTAGAGAAAAAGCTAAGTGACAAGAACTGCTCACAGCAGAAGCTTGCTCCAGAAATAAGCTTCCAGAAAACTGCCAGAACTCTGAGCCTCGAGAACCAGCTTCTGGAGAGGTGACCCTGAATGGTGTAAAACCCTCGAATACCGAAGACCCTGCTCTTCCCAACGCACGCAGTGCCAGTCGGGAAAGGGACATCCTGTGCAGACTCGCCTCGCAGCAGGCCACACACCAAACACCCTAGAGCTGAGCAGCGGTTTCCCTGGCGTCGGCCCCTTCTTCCCGCCCAGAGCTCCCCAATTCCCTGCGTCCTAACCCCATTCGCCACTCCTCAAACATTCCGGGCACGTGTGCTGATCCCTGTGCCTGGAGCAAAAGAGCCGGCATCGAACAGTCATTCAACATCCAGGAACACTAACTGAGCACAAGAAAAGCACTGTCTGTGCCCTGGTGATCCAGCAAAATCCCCACCCTCGGGGCATGTAAATCACAGGAGGGTCGCAGACAACCAACCAGGCCTCAGCTGGGGAGCCTCGCGACCGCAAACACCTGCTGGTCTGTCCCTAGAGTGCGTCACATGCCAAGCAGTACGGCTGGGGTCTTAGGAAACTGGGTCCATTTCAGGCTCCAAATAGAATCTCTTCCTTTATTTTAACGTCGAACGTCCAGAGCTGCTGGCCACGAGACAGGGGTAGCATGGGCCACGTCACTCCAGGACAGTCAACGAGACAACCGAAGTGCCTGGCGCACAACAGTGGCTCCAGAAATGTGAGCGGCTTCCCCAGCAACACCAGCTGTGTACGGACTGTCCCAGCGCAGCCTCGCCGTCCAGTCCCCGTCCTCCAGAGTCAAACCACCACGTCTCTGAGGACGCAAGCGTGCGGTGGGGAGAGCGGACGGACAGAGCTAAATAACCTAGAACAGGGATACCACGTTTTGAAAACCCTGAGTCCTCAGGCTTCCGTGTGAAAAATTAACTGAGTGACTGGAAGACCATCTCTTGGAGGGGCCTTCCCTCCGACCTGGGCACGGGAACTATGCGGTTAGGCTCCTCCACGCTCCCACAGCACCGGTGGCCGGTGAGGCCTCCAGAGACAGGAACGGGAGCAGGCTAACCTCTCCCAAGCCAGGCAAGTGCCCCGGGCGCTCAGCAAGCTTCCTGCAGGTAAGCAAAGCCCGTGGCAGTGGGGAGAAGGGAAGGACCCCGCGGCTGGCCTCCCTCCCAGGGTGGGACACTCACCTGTCTCTCTGGGTCCTCACAGTCTTCCTCGGTTTGCTTCTTGGTCTTATCAGGGCGCCACGGCCGCCAGTGCCTCTGGTCTCGGGACCGCTCGGCGGCGAGCCAGATCTGCCACCTGGGCAGACTTGTATCTCTTATTTCCTGGTCCTCGTCTTCTGGTTCGTCATCATCATCATCTAGACGAGAGCAAAACTTTTAGCTCACCTCACCAGCAAATAAAACCACCACGGATGCCCAACCAGTCTGCAACACCAGCTGCTGTGGTGGGCCTCTGGAGGGCCAAGACGAGTTAGAGCCAGGCCCGGCCTTCTGGAACGTTCAGGGACTCAGAGGCATTGAGGGACTCTCCTATCACCAGTCGGGTTCCCAAAAAACCCTGGCAGGTTAGCCAATGGAATCAGATGATTTTTAATGCTATCATAGCAATTAAAATGGAACACACATATTCTAGAACAGCACTGTCCGACAGAACCTTCTACGATGATGACATAACATATACCTTCTGCGTACTATGGTAGCAACCAGCCACGTGTGACTTAGTGGGCACCTGAAATGTAGCTGGCGGCAGAACTCAATTTTTTACTTCATTTCATCTTAATTTAATTAAAATGGCCACATGTGGCAAATGCCTACTGTACTGGACAACACAGTTCCAGAACGCTAAATGACACTTAGTAACAGCACTGGTTTAGGTTTCCTAAAGCCATCAGGATTTTCAGCCAGTGGCCTTATGATCACACCCTGTGTTCACTTCTCAAAAAAAGTCAATTCAAGATATCCTGTACTTTCACTTTGTTCCCTAACTCTGAACATGCAGAATGGAAGAGGAGAAAAGTCTTGAGTCTTCTGTAAAGTTCAATATTTAAAAATAAACAAACAGGCTATATAAAATGGTATGGCTACCCCAGAAAACAGGTGGGCAGTTTCTTATAGATATTAAACGTACATTTATTTATACATGACCTGGCAACTGCACTCTTGGATGCTGATCCCAGAAAAATGAAAACCTACGCGCACACAGACGCCTGTACACTAATACCCACAACAGCGTTACTCATAACGGCCAAACTCTGAAAACACGCCCAGTGCCCCGCAGTAGGTCAACAGTGAAATAAACCTCGCGGTATGTCTACACCATGGACTACTACTCATGGTAAATGAGAAAAAACCACAGATGCGTGCAATAATTCGGATGGATCTCGGGGATGATGCGAAGGGGAAAAAAGCCCATCGTAAGAAGTTACACAGAAAATGAATGTTGGTGAGCATATGGAGAAACTGGAACCCTTGTGCACCAATTGTGAGAGTACAAAATGGCACAGTCCTGTGAACAGTATAGTGGTTCCTCAAAGAATTTTATTTTTTTTTTTTTAAGACTTATTTATTGGTGTGCCTGAGTGGCTCAGTCATTGAGCCGTCTACCTTTGGCTCAGGTCATGATCCCAGGGTCCTGGGACTGAGCCCCACATCGGGCTTTCTGCTCAGTGGGGAGCCTGCTTCTCCCTTTCCCGCTCCCCCTGCTGGTGTTCCCTCTCTCGCTGTGTCTCTCTCTGCCAACTAAAGAAATCTTATTTTATTTATTTATTTATTTTTAAGATTTTTTTTTTTAATTTTATTTATTTATTCATGAGAGACAGAGGGGGGTGGAGAGAGAGAGAGAGAGAGAGAGAGAGAAGCAGAGGGAGATGCAGGCTCCCAAGAAGCAGGGAGCCCGATGCGGGACTCGATCCCAGGACCCTGGGATCATGACCTGAGCCGAAGGCAGACGCTTAACTGTCTGAGCCACCCGGGTGCCCTATTTATTTTTAAGATTTTATTTGGCAAAAAAACTATGGAGCTAATCCATAGTTTTCATTCCCTGAAGAAACCAAGGCCCAGGAAGGTGACACATCTTTGAGAAGAGGCTAGCCAAGCCTGGGCCTCTCTCCCCCTCGCACTTTCAACAAAACCAGGGGGAGAAGCAATGAGGGCTGGGAGCTGTGCCGGCCAAGATGGCAGCCACGCCCATGTGGCTACGGGGCACTTGAAAACGACTAGTCTGAAGTGAAACGTGCTGTAAAGTGTAAAAATACACCCCAGATTTCAAAGAGTTTGTGTGAAAAATAAAATGCAAAATATCTCAATTTTTTTAATAGTTACACATTGAAATATTAAGGCTTTGACACACTGGGTCACACAAAATGTATCACCAATGTTACTTTCATCATCTTACTTTTTTAATGTGGTGACTAGAAAATATGAAGTTACTTTTGTGGCTTGAATTATGTTTCTATTGGACAGCGCTGTCTTAGGCTGTAAATCCAGAAATTACTTGTCATTTAGAATGACAGTTACATAAATGCTAGTTAATAATTATTTTATAGTATTCTTAATAGGGAGGGATGCTTCAAAGGATCTGATGGTCTGTACATTGCCAAGAAAACAGAAAGACTGTCCTTAGGACACACTAAATGGGGTGGGAGGGGAGGACTCGTAGGGAGTAGCAACCTTTTAAAAGGAAAAATGAAACTTCCTCTGGAAAGAAACTCAAACCCTCCACAGGGTTGGGGGGTTGACTCTAAGGGTAAGAGACAGTCTATAATCTCCCAACGCATCCACTTAACGTATTTCTGACATTTTCATGTTTCTACAGTGTTCTTAGAGACTGACAAAAGAGTTTATACATATAAACAAATAATCAGAAAGACGTGAAAACACATTCCAGAAGAAGGCGGCAGAGGTGTACGCATCCTAAAGAGAGGTGCCTTACCTGGACTGATGACCACCCAGCCGCCTCGCTCCTGCTGGTGCATCCAGGCTCTCCAGCCTCGAGCACCCTTCTCCCCAGCCCGGGGCTCCCCGCTGTCCCAGAAGGGCTCAAAGAATTCCACCTGTTCAGGTTCAAAATACGGAGGTGAGCCTAACTTGTACAAAACTGCTGAGTCACTGAGCAAAGTGTGCTCTAATAGGCCTAAGAGGGGCTTCTGGTTGAAATCTTGGGTGCCATCAGTCTTTCCAGTAGATACAGGATACACCCCAAAACAGAAAAAATAATGAGCTAGTGTGGTAGGCGGCCTCCAAGATAGCCCCCCGTGACCCTACCCTTGCCTTGTGGCATTCACACCCCTGAGTGTGCGCTGGGTCTAGTGACCTGTAACAAACAGACACGGTAAAGCGTGACGGGCTACCACTTCTGAGAGTCTGTTACAGAAAGACCGGCCATGGTCGGCGAGAAGGGCCTCCAGCTGGGTAGGAGAGGATTGGTTTCCCATCTCTGACCCTGGTATGCCAGTCTAACTGGGGACAGGGACACAGCCCGTTCCCCTAAAGCCACGGGGCCCCTGAATACCTGAAATCATGTCGCTTTCAAGACCTTCCAAGGAGAAGGGGATTCAAAGTTTCAATAGGACAGACTGGGAGTTATTGAGGGCATGACATCTCAACTCTGTGTTCCTAAAATCTGGCACAGTGCCCAATACCTAGTAGGGACTCAATAAACGCTTGTTGGCACAGCCAGTGAATAAAAAGGTCTGTGTGTTAAAGCCAGGCCCTGTGATCACACCTCTGCTCTCATGCATTTGGGCACTAGGTCTGCTGTGTGTGGTGACCAGTTCAGTGCAGTAATTCCCTGTAGAGGAGAATGTGAACACAGCAATGAACAGAAAAGCAATCGTGTTATCACCTGACAATAAGGACTTTATTTTTTTAGCTGTTTTAATTCTTTTTTAAAAATATTTTATTTTAGAGAGAAAGAGCACAAGCAGGGGGAGTGGCAGGCAGAGGGAGAGGGAGAAGCAGACTCTCCGCAGAGCAGGGAGCCCGATGCGGGGCTCGATCCCAGGACCCTGGGATCGCGACCTGAGCCGAAGGCAGGCACTTAACCAACTGAGCCACCCAGGCGCCTCGACAATAAGGACTTCAAAAGTGAGCCAACCACTTGCTCAAGGAAAGCTTTTGTAAGAAACCTTTAGAAGAAGACGAGGCTTCCAGGGACAAGCTGTGGACCAGGAGCCGCAGGACGGTCCAGCCTGAGCCCAGGGCGGTGCCCCGCACACATGCAAGAGAGCCCCGGGAGGGCAGGGCAGTGGTCTGGACACGGGCCCCGTACCAGGTGCCCAGCAGCCACCTCAGGTAGGGGAGCTGGAAAGACCACGCTCTCTCTTCGCAGTCTTGCTCTTACAGGAGGGATAGAAGAAAGCGCACTCAACAAAAAGAAGTGTGGCTTTTTTTAAAGTGTGAAAGTTACAACGGATTTATTTATATTCCATAGCAACACAGACCAAGGGGTGCCTGGGTGGCTCAGTAGGCTACACGTCTGCCTCTGGCTCAGGTCATGATCCCAGGATCCTGGGATTAAGCCCCATGTCAGGCTCCGCAGGGAGCCTGCTTCTCCCTCTGCTGCCCCCCCTCCTCATGAGCTCTGTCAAATAAATGAAATCTTAAAAAATAAAAAAAAAGGAAAAAGAAACACAGACCAGACTCTGCTTCTTTCACGCTATACTACTGTGTCTTATAACAATGTCTCTCAGTTTTAAAGATATGGAATGTCCTTAAAGATAAAGCTTTATTTCAAAGTTGTCTTGTAAATGCTTTGAAACTACATGTGTTGTTAGTATTGAAAACCTCCAGAGCACGCAGCGGGGTCTGCTGACACTTGAGGGGAGCGGCTCCTCATGCTTCACAGTCCTGGGCACTGCCCTCCCCGCAAGGAACTGTTCTCATCACAGTCCATGATCGTCAGCAAAGGGCGGGGATGAGGGCCATTCTGACCCTGACCCTACAACCACACACCCAGGGCCCCGCAGTCCGCCAAGATTCACTTCCGTAGCACAGCATATTCTTAAAACAGCACACCAGGTCTTAAAATAATTTTGTTATCTGGCTTATGATACTACTAATCAGGTATACTAATATTAGCCAATATTCTTTAACTCAATTTCGTCTAGGAAAGAAACAGATAAAAATAATGATGAAAAAAATAGTCTTTAAAGGCAGTTCAGGAACATTCCACAAGATGGAGATCTTAGCCTTCCGAGACCCCTGTCAGTTCACTATAAATTCAGATATCCTATCCATCTTCCACCAGACCCCCTTTGCAAAGTCGGAAATGGAGATTTCTTCCAAGGAAAAAGGGAGAAGGTGGCATTCTTATATGGGTAGCTCTATGATGAGATTTTTTTTATTGCTTCACATCACAAATATGGGCAATGTTCACTTGTCATCTAAACGACACCTCCCCAATTTAGGATCAGTGTCGAGAAAGTGCCAACATGCGCTATCGTTTGCAATTCCTGCAAAGATCTCACATAGTGGAAATGCGAACTGGGGAAACGACCTAAGACCTAGCTTCAAAGGCACAGAGGGAGGAGACAGTGAGACGTGCTCTAAGAGGCATGAGCCCTGTTTCTCTGCCTGGTGGGGACAATTAGCAATGAAACAAGGCCCACAAGTGAGAAAAGAAAGGGAGGGACATGGTTGAGTCTTTATACTGGGGGGAGTAGATCTTTCATCTCTCCAAGTTCCACTACCTTCATTATGGAATTTTCCTTGGATCACCAGCATATTCTGAGCAACAGTTCTCAGCAGGACTGATACAAAGAGGATAGGATTTTAAAAATACTACCACCGCTTCCCATTATCCACACTTGCCCCCAGAAGACAGAGAAGGAGAAAGGAAGGGGGAGAGAGGGAGGGGGAGAGAGGGAGGGGAGAGGTCGGTCTCACAACTAAACCCGCACCTGTCCTTTGGTAGGCAGGTCTTTCACGCTGTCTGGCTTGAAGAAGGTGAAGTCCACCATGGCCTGGAAGAGCGAGATCGCCTTCTCAGAGTGACCGGCCTGCCGCAGGAAGTGACAGTGCTGAAGAAAGAGAGCTGAAAGCAGGGAGAGCAAGAGGGAGAAGCCTGGTTAACATCAATTCAAGGGAAAGAACACAACTTCTAACAACATGCGTTTCAACACCGAGAACATGTTTTCTCCAAAATTAGTTCCTGTGATCTTTTCAAAAGCTGTACTAATACGTGTCCTCATTAAAAGGACTCACCACGGAACTGTAATCGAAGTACATTTATTCCAATTTTTATATGAAACCACTGTGGAATACAAATATTAACAACTATATATGCTGCATAAAAGTAAGGCAAGAGAACGGGCTGCCTGGGTGCCTCAGTCGTTTAGGCGGCTGCCTTTGGCTCAGGTCATGATCCTGGAGCCCCGGGATCGAGTTCCACATCAGGCTCCCTGCGGGGAGCCTGCTTCTCCCTCTGATCCTTCCCCCTTCTCATGCTCTCTCTCAAATAAATAAAATCTTAAAAAAAAAAAGTAAGGCAAGAGGTTGTTCTGAACAGTTACCAAATACTCAAAGCTCATTATTACAAGAAAATTCTAGGAGAAGGATGGTATAGATTTTCATCAGAAAGCAAAGATCTGTGCTCGATGGATCACTAGATGGTGATCCATCTTCATCATTTGTTCGGAGGCCACTGTAAACAAATCAAGGTTCCATCCATGAAAATTTCAGTTTGTCTGAATTGTGGTATAGTTTCATGTTCTGAGTAACAATAGGCTATTTGCACATACCACAAATGATATCAAATATGAGGCTCTTTATGTCAGTGTTGTAAATGCTTATTATTTCTAGAACAATATATTTATATCTTTAGAATATAAATATAAATATGAATGAATGAGAATCTAATCTAAAAGTTAAATCTAATCTAAAAGCCTTTGGCTTGGGTCATGATCCCGGGGTCCTGGATCAAGCCGCGCATCGGGCTCCCTCTGCGCCTCCCCCTGCTCATGCTCTCTCATCCCTCTTCCTCTCTCCAAATAAATAAAATCTTTACCAAAAAAAAAAAAAAAAAGAAAAGAAATAGCAAAGTTCTGATCAAATAAACACCTGCTGTGTGCTGGACACGGAGCCAGACTCACCATGGGTCAATCTCCGTTAACGTGCTCGATGACCCTATAAAGCAAGTATTGTATCAATGCTGCTGAGCGAGAAACTGGAGCTCAAGCAGGTTAAGGAAATATGCAAGGTCACAAGAGAACCAGTGAAGGGCAAATCCAGGCTTCAAGTCAAGAGTGATATTCTCCAGCTCCTGTGTGACAGGCTGCCTTCTGTACCTCATTACTGGACAGAGTTCATATTCTAGCTCCTTCGGGACACAGAACCTTAACAGTATAATAATATCGTTAACTGCCTCTGCGTGCTGATCCCCAGCCATCGGGGCATCCCCGCGAACACCACCGCCTAAGATCCCAGAACGGGTGAGAGGAGCGGACAGACACCGCAACAGGGAAGGCCACGGACAGCCACAACTGCTGAGACTTGACTGTGTTTCCTTGGCTAATAAGCAGGAAAGCTGGGGCTCCTAGGCTGGGGATACTCTGCTAACTTCACCGGCTCCGAGGCCCACTGCGCATCTCCAAGAAGGTGGAGAAGCGAGAATCTGGTCTAGTCCAAAGGGGTCCTAATACTTTGTTTAAATCCGTTGTATCAATTTGGCCATTTCTAAAATAAACCAAAAACACACCTTCACTTCTGCCTAGCGCCAGAAGGAAGCGTAAGTCCCCCGACACGCAGGGACCTGGTGCTCGGCCTCTTACCGAACACGGCCTCCTCGGTGCCGGGCAGGGCGGGGTGCGACAGGATGCTGCCGTCCTGCACCGCGGACAGAGTGCTCAAGCATTTGCCGTAAAGACCGTGGATCTTGGACACGGTGAAGGTGCTGAACTGGCTTTGGCAAAATAAAAGGTACTTCTGCCAGAGGGCCGTACTGTTGGGGTGTACAAATATCAGTTTCTGCCACTCCTTGAGCAGCGCCGAGGGCTCCCAGAACTCCGCGCACAGCTTCAGCCGGGCCAGCTTCAGCTCCACGGAGCTCTGGTTGCTCTCAATGGCCCGCTCCAGGATGGCCAGCTGCTTCTCCAGCACCAGCTTCACAGACCTCTTCCGCTTCTCCTGCTCCCCCTCCTCCAGGGCATACAGGCCAGGGCTCCGCACGACCTCGTCCTCAAGACAAAAATGTCAATTCACAACTGGAAGTCGGGGAGCCTCAAAAGCCCGCCATCGCCCCAGAGCTACTTGCAAGGCCCGCCCTCCGGCGCCTCCCAGGATGAATCGCCCTTCGGACCTCCTTGGCTTGCTGGTCACCATTTTTTCTGGGTGGTGGAATTCCATTCCTCGGGTTCCCGTTGGCTCGTGTTTCCCTCACCCGACCGTCTGCGCTCCATCATGGGAGTTACATACCGGGAGCGAGCACGCAGCGCCCTGAGCGCTGCTTCTCAAGAGCCCACTTTACCCACGACACAGGCAGATGTGGGGCAAAATACACCCATATGAGCGGTTCAAAAACAAGTGAGCAGGATGAAGCTAGAGCCCCAGCTGGTTGATCGGGGGAGCAGCGCCTTCTCTTCCCCAATTCTGTGCATTCTGTACCCTGCACCACCCCCACCCCCACCCCCACCCCCACACCCGGGGTGAACAAGGGCGCTTCTTCCCAGATTGTTTAAACTTCACCTTCTTTTAGGAGCCCTTTCGCGCTCCCTAGAGCCAGGTCATGCCGCCTCCCACCCCCAAATTACACATGAAAGCACTGCCTCCCACCCCCAAATTATACATGAAAGCATTGACTCTCCACACATCGGGCTTCCTCATGGGCTTGGAGCAAGCTCAGGGCAAGGGCTCCAGGATAATACACTTCCAATGCCTGGGGCCCGGGTTCCTCCCAGGGGCTCAGAAACGGCTGCGGAGCGCACTGGTTTGCCCCAGACTAGCACAGTATTTCTAAATAAGAGCAGCAGGACGGCGCTACTTACCTGAAAAGCAACGAACGCCATCCACAGCTGAATATCGTGAGGGTTCTCCCGCACTCTCCTGTTGAACTCCTCCACCTTGGCCTTGAGCAGCGCACGCTCTCTGTCTGTCTGGGAGTCTGGCTGCTTTGATTCTTGCTCTGGAGGACCCTGCCCTTGTAACCACTGCGTGGTGGACTGATCGTAAATCCCCAGAGGGTTCAACCAGGTCATAACGGGAGGAATCACATCATCCAAGCCCTTCACAGGGATAAAGGAGATTGGCTCAGATGAGGGAGGTTCAGTTTTACTGCCAACAGCAACTCCATCAACGTTCATTAAGCCCACGCTCTTCTTCGTAAAATAGCGCTCAACATGCTTGTGTGAAGGCTTCTTTCCTGCGGCAGCCCCCTCCCAGGATATACACTGCTTCTTAGGGTTAATGCCAAGGCAGGAGTCTCCTTTCCTCTTGTATCTTGTATTTGAAAAAGAAAGACAGTTACTGAGGGAACAGGTGCATAGCCCTGCACCAGTGGAGGCTCAGCTCAACAGATGAGCTCTTGTGAAGCAAGCTAACTTCACCTTACCTTCCAACGGTTTCTATTTAGAGAAATACGACAATTAGCAATCAACTTTTTCTGTGTGGAACTTACTCCTCTGAACACTTCAATTCTTTGTTAACATCGCGTGAATTTAAGATCAGTCCTGTCTTCCAGATCTAGTAATTTCTATTTTTCCTGGAGTTTTGTAAAGTTTGCCCCATACATTACGTCACTGATCATCACGATCCTATGTAACAGACAAGGGGTAAATCCTCAACCCCTCCTTTACACTATTCGTAAAGACACCAGAACCTTGGGTGACAGTGAGTCATCTGTCTCCTACACCAGTCCCTTTTCCTCAAGATAGTCCTGTATCCCCACGTAAGAAGAAAACAGGGAGGGCTAAGATTGTATTTTTAATCCTGAAACAAAATAATTTAAATTACACTTGGCTGTTTTCTACTCCAGAGGGAGAGAGGCTGGGTTCTAAAAGGCCTGTATGGCGCGTGCAGGTGCCCCCAGAATCACACTCACAACTACTGAGTATGTGCCTGAAGGCTGAGGGAACCGTGCACTCTTCTGCAGGTGTGTTACACAAATGACCATTAAAGAACGGACAAAGGATCCAGGCGGAATTCACAAAAGATGACATGAAGGGCCAACTGGCGCATGCAGAAGTGCTCACCATCATTAATCATGAGGGAAGTGCAAATTAAAACTGCAAGGTGCTATGCCACATACCCACCAGAATGGCTAAAATTAAACACCGAAGACTCTGAACCCCAGGGAGCGATCTGCTGGGTAACCAGGACTCTCACATGCTGTTAGTGAGAATGGAAACTGGTACAGTCACTTTGGGGAAAGGTCTGGCAGTTAGACTTACCCTGTGAATCGGCGATTCTATTTTAGGCATTCCCCCAAGAAAAAGGAAACTGCCTTTCTACACAAAGACGTGTGCACAGATATTCTCAGCTGAATGCCACGAAGAGCCCAGGTGCTCATCACTAGGAGAACAGATAAACAAGCCACGGTATGGCCACACAACAGAAGGTGACCAGCAGTGAGAACAAACTCCTGACAAACACCACAATGGCGCTGGATGTCAAACACATCACACTGAGTGAAAGAAGCTGGGCCCAAAGGCGTACGTACTATACGATTCCATTTATATGGAATTCCAGAAGAGACAACGCTAATTGAGGGTGGAAAAAAATTAGGACGGTAACTGCCCCTGGGGAGGTGGGGTGTGGACTGAATGGAAGAGAGCAGGAGGAAATTTTGTGTGTGTGGGGGGTCACAGTGATGTTCTATATGTTCACAGAGGGCTGGATTATACAGGTGTATGCGTGTGTCCAAACTCAGCAAATGAAGATTTGTTACACTATATGTGAATTTTAAGTCCAAAGAAAAAACTAAACAAATCTTGAACTGCAGTTAATGACATGCACGCTGAAGTATTTAGGGGGCACTACATGGAGGCTGGCACCAAAAAAATAAGACAGACATGTGATAAGGCAGGCGCAGTAAAATATTAATGGTAGAACGCAGAGGGTGGGAATAGGAGCATTCACTGTAAAATTCTTTCAATGGATGCTGTATTTTTAAAATTTCCATAATATCATGCTGTCGGGGAAAAAAAGGGAGCAGCCACCATCTTCTGTCATCTTCCAGAAAGTTCTGTGTCCATCTCCACCTGGTCCAGGCCCAGGCTTGGGCCTGGCTTCCCCACAGTCAACAGGTGCCTGAGCAGCCGCCCTTCCAGCTCTCACATGCACACAAACCCTTCCTCTCCATCCTCTCCCCCAGGCCCACCTAGGCTAACTCACGACAATCGGTCTCTGGTACCTTTAGGAGTCAAAACTGTAACGAGGGGTGAGGAGATAAAATAGTGCTTCAAGAGCTCTAAACACACCCATCATTCTGTCAGGAACAAACTGTAAGTAGAACTCGTTTTGTTCTCCCCTTAATTACTATTTTATTTTTGCTAAAAATCAACAGTATTTCAACATTCACATAATCTCTTAAAAAATGTTTACAGAGTTTTCTGACTTTACAAGTGCATTTTCTAAAGCTGATTTTAACAGCTGCATTTCATAACAGATGAAAACGATAAAGGAAGAAAAAAGACTCTTACTGATCTGTATTATTAAGTGCCTACTTTCAGATATGTGTGTACATGTGTTTATATGTGCACTCACACCTCTTTTTAAAAATAGTTGATATACAACTCTGGGCTTTTCTCCCTACTTCTGTGCATTTCCCCATACCATTCTTTTTAGAAAATACCATTTTTATTGGTTTTGAATCAATCCATTGGCAGGGTAAGCCCGCATCTAGTTAACATTTCTCTATTGTTGGACCTTTGAGTTTTACCTAATTTATCATCTATCATAGAACCTTAATTGGACATTTGGGTTTTATCTAATTTGTCATTTATCACATAACCTTAATCATAGAACCTAGGATGTAATTTAATACAATATTCCCCCACATGAAGGCATTTTTTTCTGTAAAATCTTTATCAAAAAGTCAGCTGGTCTTGGGTGCCTGGGTGGCTCAGTCATTGGGCATCTGCCTTCGGCTCAGGTCACGATCCCGGGGTCCTGGGATCGAGTCCCATATCGGGCTCCCTGCTCAGCGGGAAGCCTGCTTCTCCCTCTTCCACTACCCCTGCTTGTGTTCCTGCTCTCGTGCTCTCTCTCTCTCTGTCAAATAAATAAATAAAATCTTAAAAAAAAAAAAAAAGTCAGCAGGTCTTACCTGAATAATTCCAGGAGGGAACCCCACTTTGGAGGTTCAGTGAATGACACCATATGGACACTTAATTTAAATGAATTTAGCTACAGGAAAAGGGAAGGGATGGGAAAGGGGGGAAAAAAAAGAAAGAGGGACAGGGTATGGGAAAAGAATATATTTAAATCGAACACACACTTCTGCCCTGAATCCACTCAGTGGCCCTAAGCCCCAGAGTGAGCTGGGCAATAATAAATTTGCCTTTCCTTCAGTGACTTCAATTCACACATGCTCTCATGGTGGCAGTCTACCTGGGTCCAAATTCCAACCCCATCATTTACTAACTAGGTGACCCTGAACAAGTTATTTAAAACAAAACCCCAAAACCTGTCTGTGCCTCCGTTTCCTCATCTGTGAAATGGGGATAATAATGGTACCCATGTCAGAGAATAGCAGGGATGATCAAAAAGTTTATATATTTCAAGTCTTTAGCCATACAGTAAGCACTAGATAAGTTAAAGTTATTACTATTTTATAAGACTTGGCTCCTAAACATAAGGCAACTATTTCATCTGGTATATAGTTAAAGAAACAATCCACTCCATAAATGGAGAAAAAATGGAGCTGAACTTCACTGAAAGCTAGTATATTAGCCCTAAGGAATTTTCCAAAGGTAGTTTTGACTCTTACCCACGAACTCTAAGCCCTGCTCACCACAATACACGAACGCATACCAGGTCACTGCTGGGAGGCTCACACTACTAGAAAATTTGCTTTGATACTGAGTCAAATCTCCTTTCTGCAACTTCCACCCGTTGATCCTGGTTCTGCCTTCCCGAGTTACACAGAACATTGCCAATCTACCTTCCAAAAGATGGTCCATTGAAGCTTCAATGACTCTGACCATATTGCTGTCCCAGGCCCATACCCACAAGGCCTCATCTGGTCCTCACAGGATGGTGCCAGGCGAGTCCTCTCAACACTCCTGCTTTGTCAGTGCCTTGGTGAAGTGTGAAAATTCACGACCTGACAAAACACGCCCTGTCCTCTGACCAACTCACAGTGCCATGGGATCAATACTTCCCTAGATCTGGACACTGACAGCGGTACAGCTATTAATCCGGGTAAGACTTAGCTCACCTAAGCTTCAGGAATCTACTGGGAAATCACACCAATGCCCCAAGCCCTTCCAATAGCATCTTCACAATTTAGATTAGTAAACTTCTCTCATTACTCTCCTCCTAAGGTCTGGGCCTCTCATTAGCAGAGATTTAAGAGCCAGTCATTGTAAATATTTTTCCTTTTTCAACTATTAGTAAGTAATAACCCTTTATCTGTGCAAACTAATGTCTAATTTCTATCGATGATGTCTGATATCTGAGCATGCGGCATAGCAGGAGTTAACAAATGAAGAAACAGAGGCTCAGACAGGGTTAGTGACTCATGGGGGATTACATTATCAGTCAGTGGCCAAGTGAGAATGAGAACCAGGGTCCTCCGTTTCCCAATGCAGAAAACATCCTACCACACAACTGAGCTCATCTTTATTTGTGGACAGGAAAAGAATATTTGAGGTTAGAGGAACATAGGTTCCCCAAGAAAGCTGCTTCCTGGCAGCATGACCTTGAGAGGCTACTTACCCTCTCTGAGGTTCCTTTTCCTCGTTCATAAAATAAGAGTATGGTTCTCCTCACCAGCTGTGAGGATCACACAGGCTAACAAGCACGGGGCTCAGTCAGTGTCTGCTGGCCTCCCCATCTTTTCCTGGGTCCTACCACATCTGTGGCACCACACCGCGGGGCCATGGGGAACTGAACAAGACTTTAAGGAGTATTAAAATTATTAAAAAATGTATGAAAACGTTTTGATAGTCATTTACTCTCAGCCATAAGGTTTTAGGAGATAGCATGTAGATATAAACATGCACTGAAAAATCACAGATATAAACACATCATAAAGGAAATCTTAGTTGGAACTGCCTATGTGGTGAGGTATAATGTCGTGATGAATGATAATTAAAATCTGGAGGCACAGCAATGTAATGGAAACCAAAATTTATTTTAAAAAGTAATTAGCCTATAAAGAATGATAATGGTCCCCTCTTGGCTTTACATTCCAATATTCTCTACCTTCCATTTTCATTACCTGTAAGCTGTCTGGGAAGAGAGATTGTGTATTACTGTTCTTTGTGTTCCCAGCAGTGTCTTACAAACTACTCAGTGCCTAAGGGATTTAATAAGTACTTAAATATTTTTGATTGACAGGGTAGAGGAGAAAAGTTTAATAAACTAATTACTGAAGTGAATACCATCATCTCTTTTTTACCTGGTGACGTATGCTGGAAGCATTTTGAAAAAGTCATTACCACTTAATGTCACTTTTTAAAATGGCTTACTTGGAGGACAGATGAATAAAAAGCTTTCGTGACTTTTTAAAATGGCATACAGATCAGACCAAATGGTTTCTGGATAGTTTGTCACAATTACTTGTTTCAAGGTATTTTTTAGATTCATTCATTCAACAAGTATTTACTAAAAACCTGCTACGCCCGGCACAATGCCAGGCACCACAGATAAATGAGACTTTTCAGACCTGAATCCTGACTTCAAGGTTTGAACTTTCACTTCAGAGTGTGAGATAAGACACATGCCTCCACAGCTCAGCGATGGAGGACACCCACCGGAATCCAGAAGAGGGGGGCGGGGGCAGACAGAGACCGCGCAGAGAGGGTTCGGGGGAGAAGGAAGTTACTTCCCACCAGTGAAAATCAGGAAAGACATCGTGACGGGTACCTTGCTATGTCTCCTCGGTAGAGAGACTTATACTCCCAGTTGGCCGGATCCGGTTTCTTATCTGTTCTGAAGGTTTCTCCAGTCAGAGCCTGAACGTCCTCAAGCCAAACAAAGCGATGCCCAATATCAGCGGCAGCATTACCTTCTTGACTGTGGGACACAGGAAGGTGAAGAACAAAGAGGGAGAGGCACTTTGAAATCTTCTGGCTACATCGTCCACCTTTTCAGAACAATGAAAGTTAAACATTTCAACACTGATGCTCCACACAGCATCAAACACACCCAAGTATGTCAAATGTGCACGGGCCACAGATGAAGAGGATTCCTGCTGTGGAAAAAGCTTTAAAATATGAAGCCAAAACTGTCCACCCTAAGTGACACTTTACCAAGAAATCACCTTATCTCAGAAATTAACCTGACACAAGTTTTTATTTTTTTAAAGATCTACTTATTTATGTTTATTAGAGACAGGCAGGGGGGACAGAGAGAGAGAGAGATAGCACACGGGGAGGGGCAGAGGGAGAGGGACAAGGAGAGAAGCCGACACCCCGCTGAGCACAGAGCCCAGAGCTCCATCCCATGACCCTGAGATCATGACCTGAGCTGAAATGAAGAGTCGGATTTGCTTAAGCGACTGAGCCACCCAGGCGTCCACAGGTGTTCTTTTTAAATATTCTATTAAATGACTGTAACTAGAATTTCAAATATATTTATAAACAAGTTTCCTCTAAAAATAAATAAAGTGGGTTGCCCTTGCTTAGCCTAACTCAGTAGAAAGTGCTCAGATTATTCCAACTCAAAACTTAACAACAGCAACATGACAGTTCCGAATGGGTCAGTCTCACATATTATTCAGACTTGGTCTAAGTCTCGTTTTTATAGCCCGGGCGCTGTGGACTGACCTTCTCTCTTACACCAAGGCCGGAGAGAGCCCCTGTGAGACCAGACCCTTACTTATCCCTCTGAACCAACCTGAGAGTTGGCAGACTTCCAGCTGAGACACAAATGGAACCACTTCCCTAGGAGTCAAACGAGAGGGGGAGGTAAAGTTTTTTTGGCATCTAACATCTTCCCTCCTCTAAAGAAAATCAGTTCATCATGCTGCTGACACAAGAAGCTGCCAAAGTAGTCAAAACAGCCCTTAACCTTGTTCCATCTTTGCTTTTGACTCTGCCCAGATAGAAATAAAGATTCTAACGGCTTCTAAATCATCTCTGACTGGGAATACAGAGGAATGGCATTCCGGGGACACAAAGTAGCTTTCAATCAAGTGTTTGCTGAATAGGTTAAAAGACACGGTGATTTTTAACACATTCCCCTTCAGAACATCTATGGAGGGTTTTCTGTTGACAAACACCATAAGGGGCAGCAAAAGGAAGGAATGAGATGGATGCATTCCAGAAAGAAATGGAAAGCCCACGGGGGAGGGAGGAGGAAGCAGACCACACCTGGGGAATAAACGAGCTCTGATCCTCTCCTACTGGGTACTGAGGTCAGGAAGCAGGATGTGGTCTGGGCTGTGCACAAGGGAGGATCTGCCTCCACCTGAAGGTGAAGAGCTCACCCTAGGAGACAGAGGTCCCTGAAAAGCTGTAGCCTTAGGGGAAGTCATCCCTCGATCACTCAAAAATAGAGTTCCTATATGGTGCATTATATCCCCGAGAACCCACTTTCCCGACATTACAGAAGTCTCACAACTCAGTACCTTAGTCCTTGTCTCTATGGAAACAATTCCTCCAGGTCATCTTCCCCGGAAGAGACTACAGAAGTTCACAGGAAGAAAGTAAAAGAGAAGAACAAAAAGAGTGGATTTTGATCTTAATGGGGATATTCTGAAAAATATCAATGAACTTAAAAATGCTATCTGGATCACAGAACCATCAAGAGGCTCTAAAGTTCACCTCTGATGTGATTACGCATAGGCTGAAAATAACTACCTTCCAAGTTCTAATGGTAGTTCCTGTGTAGGTTCAGAAAATCCTTTAAAACTCATTTTCCTCAACTTTAAAAAAAAATGGACAAGTAGCTAAGAGTGAGTTTCCAGAAGAAGCAATGATTAATGTATGATGCTTTGAAGACACACCGAAAAGCAAAAATACCAATAACGTATTCATTCATTCACACAACAGAAATGTACTGAGCGCTTACTGTGCACCGGGCCCTGTGGCAATCACTGAGGGGTTACAAGGGCAAGCGAGACAGGAGTGATTCCTGCCCACATAAACTCGGCCCAAGTCAGAACCTTTTTATTCTCCTCTCCTAGAGCAAGCCTGGGTTACAGATGGAGAACCTGAGGCACAGAGACGGCAGAGTCAACCTGGACGCCCCGAGCCACAGCGGCCTGCGAGGCTCTCCACAGATCTGGTGGCAGAAGGATGCAGGAGGACTCAGGGTCCACCTGTCTGATGGAGACCCCGTGGGTCAGATTCTAGACTCACTGCACCACAGAGCTCTCACGGATGTCAGTGGGACGTCTAAGCATACGACAAAAGCAAATAATGCCTGAAGAGTCAAAAAAAAAAATCCTAATAGCCCTAAATTTTTTAAGTATGCCTTGCATGGGGACTTCAACCTTCTCTTCTGGCCCATACGAACAAAGAAAAGAAAAAAGTGAGGGGTGCCTGGGTGGCTCAGTTGGTTAAGCGACTGCCTTCGGCTCAGGTCATGATCCTGGAGTCCCGGGATCGAGTCCCACATCGGGCTCCCTGCTCAGCCAGGGAGTCTGCTTCTCCCTCTGACCCTCCCCCCCCCCATGCTCTCTCTCTCTCTCAAATAAATAAATATTTTTTAAAAAAAGTTTTAAAAAAGAAAAAAAAGTGACATGAGAAACGACTCAGGTAGTTCCAGCACGTGCTGCCTGTCGTAGGCCTGGGAGAAGGGCCCCCCGCGGGGGAGCAGAGGAGACGAGGCAAAGGAGGGGCTACCAGCGAGCGAACAATGGGAGCAACAGGCTCAAGGGAGACAGCGGGGCAAAATGTGGGGAGAAGCAAAGCCCCCAGGAAAGGAAATACTATGTTCATGGGCCAGTCTACAACTTCCACACCGTGCTGGAAAGAAACGTGAGGTAAGAAATGATGACTGTAAGTGCTATACCGCCCTTAACCAAAGAGTGTGTGCCCAGCGGAGGGGGGGGTGTCAGGGGGGCAGCTGATGCGAGCGATGGAAAGGGAGAGAGACTATGGAAGAGAAGTAAGACATTCCTCTTGCTCTGACCCTCACAGACGGGACCCTTAACTATGTAGTAAACCGGCCCATATTCCCATGGCATGGCACATCGGCCATCTTTCAAAATCCCAAAGACTTTTTGTCTGAATCAGATTCTGACACAATCATTACCGTGTCTAAATAACACTTCTCAAATAAAATCACGGCCCTAATTTTTTTAATGAGTTTTCTTCTTTTTTTTTTTTTTAATGGTGACCTAATGGTAGAGCTCTACTTGGGTTTGTTTTTTTTTTTTGGACTCCATTTGACTGAGTGGCTACAGAGTCATTCAGATACCTCATTTGTGGCAACAACTGAGGGAAAAAAATTCAAAATTTGAAAAGTCATAGGTATTTGAGAACAGAAAACCCACCTTGGTTTCTCTGATTCCTTTCTACCGTCTCCAGTGCTTCTGGAAGTTTTGTCCTCTTCAGGCTCACTATCTGGCTCGGAGCCACTGCTACTGGCCTGCCCACGTTTTCTCTTGGTTTTCTTGTGGTGATGTTTCCTCTTCTTCTTTTTCTCTTTCTTCTTTTTTCTGCTTGTTTGTTTGGGCTTTCTGTTAGCATCACTTTCATCCGAAGGCTCTGATTTCAGAGGACTCCTGTTTTGGGAAAATCAACATTAGAATTATTTTCAGATGAGAAGTAGGGAGAAGACTATGAAAATAAGCAAACAAATGTATAAAAGGGAACTCCAGAAATGCCCACAGGGCCTTACTATTTGCCCATATATTTATACAGTGCCTTCCCAGATCACAACTCCCCTTAAGGATTTAAGAACTGGACCCACCACCCAGAAAAGAAAAGAAAAGAAAAAAAAAAAGCTGGACCTAAAACAACAGTAGGTGAAGAAATTCTATTGTAATAGCTTCTAAATCTAGACTTTCACATCTGCACATTTTTAAATGAAAATAATCTACCAGTTATTTTATCAAATATAGTATTTAAGATTTTATTTATTTATTCATGAGAGACAGAGAGAGAGAGAGAGAGAGAGAGAGAGAGAGAGAGAGAGAGAGGGAGAAGCAGGCTCCCAAGGAGCAGGGAGCCCAATGCGGGACTCGATCCCAGGACCCTGGGATCATGACCTGAGCCGAAGGCAGACGCTTAACCATCTGAGCCACCCAGGTGCCCTCAAATATAGTATTTTCTGAAGCAATGTTATAAAGGGTTTATTTTCAGTCCTACATATTAGGGCAGCATGTCCTTAATGACAAAAAAAAAATCAAAAAAAAAAAAGGGTTTAATTCTGGTCCTTGTTTTTAAAGGTTATGATGAGCCCTACTACATTACTGAAATATCTACAGACAACTCTCTCTCAGGCACCAACCAGTGTCCATTTCCAAAGGTTTCCTGCACTTTCGGAGGACTGCCTTCTCAGGGCTCCTCATCTTAATGAGACCACCTAGTCCATAAACTCGAGAGGGCTCACTTCTCAGTTTGATGCTCTACCACAATTTCTTTCAAAGCTTGGTACAGATGTGCGCCATTCTGCTGTCCTCAAAGTTTTCATGAGATTTTATCTGATGTTGTATCACATCAGCTTCTGTTTTTCCAAAAATGGTGAAAATGCAACTGAGGGAACATGAGAGTTATAATATTCTAAAGGTTACTAATGAGGTTAGTCAAGTTACTCAGCAATCACATGGTGCCATTTCCCTCGTGGCCTCGTAACTGGCACTGTGTTACACACTTGCCACTACAAAACACAAAGGGGGAAAGAGGGGTAATCTATGAGTGAGGTAAGGGAAAACAAAGAGCACCTCACTAGTTTAAGAAAGAAGAGTTGTAATTCGCTCTTTTATCACAGGGTTTTCTAAGGAGCACTATTCGAACCCAACGATAGACAACACACAGACAAAAACTAAAAATCCATCTTTCAGAAAAGCTACCTCGTCAGCGGTGACCCTTCAGAAACCAGAGCAGCAGCCTCTTCAGGTTGTTGGCTCAGAGAGGTTATGGCTCCAACGCAAAAGCTCGGGTTGCTCAGCCAATCTAATTCTGCACAAGCAAAGGGGGAAAAAAATCAACAAAATCAGCTCAACGTGATTTCGAAAGCAGGAAATCCATCTTACCAGCTGACATCCTAATTCACAGCCAGTGTCAGCCAGAGAGTCCAAAGAAGCCGAAGGGAATCCATGAAATTTTTATTTCATAGGGCATGGGGCTTTCACACACTCTAAAATACTTAAGACTGAAATCCTCTTGTGCAATCAGACTGCAGCTTAAGCAAAAGCCACGCAACAAGTGTGGCTTAAAAAGCAACACGGCTTCACGATTCCATCACACTCTAAGGAGCAGGAATTGTTTCCAAAGCACTAGGATTGAATGACCTCAAATTTGACGCAGACAATTCCGAAAAACTTAAAAATCAAATCATGCACAAAAGCCCGCCATGTTTAATATCGTTACAAAAGATTAAGACATTTTTCTTCAAAAAATATTCCGTTCTCAGTAACTTAACATAAGCCTTTCCTTACAGCAGTACTCTTCTTTGAAAATAAAAACACGGGGTGTCAACTTTGTTAACACTAAAATGACATAAAATGTTAATAATGATTATCTCTGGGTGGTGAGATTAAATGTTCAAAATTGTTCCTCCTTCTGCTTATCCACTAATTTCTAATTCCTCTGGAATGAACTTTTTCTAAATTACTTATTTCCTAACCTTCTAGGAGTCTTAACTGTGAAGGAAAGGAAAAAGCCATGGGATGATGGACGGTGGTTAGAGGTTGTCCTCTTTTGTTCTAGGATGAGGCTAGAGCACCTGTGACATGGATGAAGTTAGGAGACAGAAGTGTAACTGCATTTTTTTAAGATTTTATTTATTCATTTGAGACACAGAGATAGAAAGCATGAGCAGGGGGAGAGGGAGAGGGAGTAGCACGCTCCCCGCTAAGCCAGGAGCCCGACGTGGGGCTTGATCCCAGGACGCTGGGATCATGACCTGAGCCGAAGGCAGACGTTTAACCATCTGAGCCACCCAGGCACTCCGTGCACTTCTTAACAGTCATACAGGGATATAATCCAAAAACCACAGGGTTCAGCCATTTAAAATGTACAACCCATGGTTTTTAGTATATTTAGAATTGTACAGAGCGCCTGGCTGGCTGTGGAGTATGGAGTCAGTGGAGTATGCGACTCTTGATCACGGAGTCATGAGTTCAAGCCCCATGTTGGGCACACAATTTACTTAAAAAAAAAAAAGCACAGAATTGTGCAACTATCACTGTAAAATAATTTGAGCATTTTCATAATCCCAAAAAGAAACCCCATAGAGAGGTGCCTGGGTGGCTCAGTCATTTAGCATCTGCCTTCAGCTCAGGTCATGATCCCAGGATCCTGGGATCGAGCCCCATATTCAGCTCCTTGCTCAGCGGGAAGCCTGCCTCTCCCTCTCCCACTCCCCCTGCTTGTGTTCCCTCTCTCACTGTCTCTGTCAAATAAATAAATAAAATCTTATTAAAAAGAAAAAAAGATAGAAACCCCAAAGCTATTAGCAGTTACCTTCACTCATCTCTGGCTCTTCCACCCCAGGCAACCACTAATCTGTCTCTATAGATTTGCCTGTTTGGGACACTGAATATAAATGAGATCATACAATATAGTCTTTTGTAACTGGCTTCTTTTATTCGGCATAACGTGTCCAAGGTTCATCCATGCTGTAGCACGTATTCATGCTCCATTCCTTTTTATTGCCAAATAATTTTGCATTTTATGGATCTCCCACATTTTGTCCATCCATTGGCTGATGGACACCTGGACGTCATTTTGGTTATTATGAACAATGCTCTGTGAATATTCATGTATAAGTTTTTATATGGACATATGTTTTCACTGCTCTTGGCTAGATATCCAGGAGAAACGTTGGGTCATGTGGTAACTCACATTTAGCATTTTAAGGAAATGCCAGACTGTTTTTTCCAAATTGGCTGCACCACTTTACATTCCCAGTAACTGTATATGGATTCTCTGATTTCTCCAAATCTGATTTCTACTGTCTGTGTTTTAGATTATAGTTATCCTACTGGGTGTGATGTCTCTCCTCATTGTGCTTTTCCATTTCCCTGGTGACTAATGACGCGAAGCATCTTTTCATGTGTTTATTGGCCATTCATATTTGAACAGTAATAGTCAAATCCCTTGCCCATTTTTTAATTGGGTTGCCTTTTTAGTCTTGTGCTGGAAGAGGGCCTTATATGTTCTGTCTTCTAGTCCCTGATGATTACTGCATCTTAGTGAGGAGTAGATGCTGAAATGTGTGCTTCTTGGTGACAGGTACTTTGTTCGACTCACTGTTGTATCCGTTAGCAATGCCTGGCAATGCGTCAGGAGGAGCTTAATAAATATTTGTGGGAAAGAGGGGAGGGAGGGAGGAAAGGTACATTAAAAGAAAAAAGAGGGGTGCCTGGGTGGCTCAGTCAGTTGAGTGTCCAACTCCTCGATTTTGGCTCAGGTCTTGATCTCGGAGTCATGGGATGGAGCCCAACACTCAGCAGGGAATCTGCTTGAGATTCTCTCTCCCTGTCCCCCGCCCCTCCCCCCAGCCCCCACCTCACTCGAGAGCACATGCAGCACACACACATACACACGTGCTTTCTCTAATAAATAAATAAAATCTTTAAAAAAGGGGGGGGAAGGAAGAGAGGGATCCTAACTCATTAAGTACCTACTGCAGGCCAAACACCAGGTAAAGCACTTTATATCCTTACCCCTTTTAAGCACCAAAACAACCCACTATGGGAGGTATTATCATCTCCACTGTATAGAAGAGGAGACTGAGGCTCAAAGGAATTAAATAATTTGTAAGGTCATACCCAGTGAGTGCTAAACAATCGTCCAGGCAATCTTTCTTCTATTGTCTTTTTCTTTCTGAGATTGGTTCCCTTTCCTTGGGTCTAATTCCTGGCAAGAGGTATGTGAAAATAGTTCCTGTTGCTCAGAGATCATGATTATTTCCACAAAAATTGGATTTTCTCATGAACAAAGGAAAAGTGAGAAAAGATGGAACAATATGCAAGGAAAGATGCTCTCAAACGATTCCGGTATATCTTTCCAGACAGTGAGGACAGCTTGGAGAAAATGTAAAGAAACGCAGATGTCAGAACAACAGAAAGTGTTGTTTTGTGAAGGACTCCGTCCTTCACAAAGTACAAGAAAAAGGGCTTTTAAGGGAGCAATTAAGACTTTGCCATATGAGACCACTGTGGAAAAAGAGTAGTGTATACAGAACTAAAACTCTTGGGGTTCTAACCCAAATCATCACTGACCTTCTCTATGACCTTCATCTCAATCAAATGACCTTTTGTCAGAGCAAAGGGTATTTGCACCTGACAAGAAGTTACCACTGCTTTTTTTTTCCTGGAAGCGCATGAGCAGTGAACATGAAACGTTAGAAGTAATCACCACTGGATGTCAGGCATGCAGGAATTTTGGAAATCATCTAGTCTAGAGATTTCTAAACTCTTTTTAGCCAAAGAAAACACTGCTCAAACAAAATGTTTCAGAGAAGCCCAACATGCAGAACAGCAGAAGTAGGGATCCTCCTAGGGGTCTGGAGGGAGGGAGCAGTTCTGAGAAGGCTCTCCAGGGCAGAGCCGGGATACCACCTCCTCATCTAGGGATCAAAAGCAGGAGGCCCAAAGAAGTTCAGTCACAGCTGTGGGCACACACCTGAAACTGGATCTGCGCTCCTCCATCTGGTCTCTCCACCACACCATGGTGCTACCCTTCATTCCCTCAACTAAGGCTCTGGTTTTCCTGAAATCTCCCTGCGACTGGTACATGGGGCTAGTGTGGCAATTTTCACATTATAATCTCATTATTTGCATGGCAGTCTTCCTACTTTATTCTAAGGCAAAGGTCAACAACTCAAATCCTTACAAGGGCCAGATTAGTAATTCCTCTGACACTGTAGGGAGAATGGGGGGGAAAAAAAGACAAAATATTTTGCCAGCCAAACAAATACAGCAAATTGGTTTACAATTCTTGCATCCAAGTTTCCAGCTCACCTACCCTGCTCCTATTCCTTTCTTTCTAAACTAAATGCAACAGGAGGGGAGAGGTTATGACTACTCGCTCCTGTATTCCCAATCCCTAGCACATAAAATGACTGAGGATCTGAGCCGTATCTTCATATTTTTGTATCCCCAGCACCTAATTTACTGAACTGAAAGACCCTGAGATCATCAAAAGCATGCCAATATCTAGGTATAAAGTACAACTATTTTAATTCTTCACTGTAAATGGAGATTTGGCCATTAAAGAATAAAGTACTGATTAGCTACTATGTGCCCAGGCACATCCCAGGCTTTGGGGGTACAGTGTGAATAAGGCAGGCCAGGTCTCTGCTCATGTGGTATTTATACTTCCTCATAACCTTAACTGTTCATGTAATACATGTAAGATTATTAAATTTGGGTTACATGGAATCCTGGAGGAAGTTATTTGAGATTAAAAGATAGTTTATTGATCAGATTGCAAAGGTTTTTTTCCCTCTATTTACCTACATCCTCACACGATTTACAAGCTCCTTTGATAGAAATCAAGTATGTATTTCGATCACTGTGTCAATAGCAAGCAGGAGAACATAACATAGCAGAGGAAGGACAGACAGGATACACCCTGCCCAGGGTTTGGTTTGGATAGAAAAGCTGGCTGGCTGACAAACCTTCTGTCCCTGCAGGTTAGTAAATAAGCATAGGTTGAACCTGCCTGGAAATCAGCACTCTGCTACATACACACACACACACCCCCCAAGGAAAAAAGGGAAATCAGCACTCTGCTACACACACACACACACACACACACACACACACACACACCAAGGAAAAAAGGGAAATCAGCACTCTGCTACACACACACACACACACACACACACACACACACACACACACACACACACACACACACACACACCCTAAGGAAAAAAGGGTAGAAGTACCAGGCAGAAAACCACTTTAGAACTACCACCTAATAAACGTGGATGGAACTGGAGGGTGTTATGTTGAGTGAAATAAGTCAATCAGAGAAAGACATGTATCATATGACCTCGCTGATATGAGGAATTCTTAATCTCAGGAAACAAACTGAGGGTTGCTGGAGTGGTGGGAGGGATGGGGTGGCTGGGTGATAGACATTGGGGAGGGTATGTGCTATGGTGAGTGCTGTGAATTGTGCAAGACTGTTGAATCACAGATCTGTACTTCTGAAACAAATAATGCAATGTATGTCAAGAAAAAAAAAGAAGAAGATAGCAGAAGGGGAGGAATGAAGGGGGGTAAATCGGAGGGGGAGACAAACCATGAGAGACGATAGACTCTGAAAAACAAACTGAGGGTTCTAGAGGGGAGGGGGGTGGGGGGATGGGTTAGCCTGGTGATGGGTATTAAAGAGGGCACATTCTGCATGGAGCACTGGGTGTTATATGCAAACAATGAATCATGGAACACTACATCCAAAACTAATGATGTAATGTATGGTGATTAACATAACAATAAAAAAAAGAACTACCACCTAATAAAAATCAGGTAGGTATCTGGAAGAACCACAGCATGTGTAATTTTACCGAAAATTATATAATGAATCACCCCAAAGTTGACATGCTTTTTATGATAAGGTTATTATATCATGCTATTTCCCCAACGCTAGTGAAAATGCTCTAATTCAATTTCACTGGATAGAGGGCTGAAGAAATCACCACGAATCGTTTTAAATACAAAAAAAAAAATTTTTTTAATCACAGCTGGATAAAATATCCCAGTTCACCCCTTCCCCATTACTATTATAACAAAATAGCTCTGATTACTGGTTTCTGTGGACTCTGGTGAGCACCACCCCTCCAGGTATAATTCAAAAGACATTTCCAAAGTTGAGTGTAATCGATTAGCACATGTATTAGGGAAGGGGATTGTTCCTTTAATAAGAGCGAGCCAAGCTCTTTATTTGATCAAAATCCTTTTTTTCTGACCAGGAAACTGAGCGCGCAAACGTTTGCACAGAAAGCACCAGCCAACGTGGCTAAGAACTGCTTTTAAAATGGTGATTACAGAGTACCCAGCCAAAGTCAGACTTTCTACGGAGTTAACCTACAATTTGAAGAGACCCAGGAATCCCAAGAGTAATGTTTAAATGGTCCGAACCCCAACATTCTAATATCACAGTGTGATTTATAACACAAGTTTTGGAGCCAGAAGGACCTGTGTTCAAATACTGGCTTTACTGTTTACTGGTTGTGCAACTCTTAACAAAACACTTAATCTGAGTCTCTTTTCTTTCACTCAGCTTTTTTTTTTTTTCCCTCTTACTGAAAACCAGGCACTGTTCTAGGAACTAGGAACACACAGCAAACAAGACAAACCCAACCTGACCCTAGGGCATTGACACCCTTGCAGTCACTTACACACAACGTGACAAACGTCAGGATAAAGAAGGTATAATGAGAGCACATCATCCAAACTGGGTACGGGTCAGAGGAAGCTGCCTGGGAGAACAGCTCGGTTAAGACCTGAAGGACGAGAAGTGAGGCTAATCTGCTCCTACCAGCAGAAGAAACGGCTGGTACAAAGGCTTGAAAGTGGGAAAGCAGGGCTCTGGAAAACAGCAGGAAGCTGTTATGTCTGGACCACTGGGAGGAAGAACAAGTAGGGGCACAATGAAGCTGGAGAGGTTGGGGGCCTTACAAAGATGTCAGAGTTTGGGCTTACCCTAAAAGCAATGGACAAGACACTCAACAGCGCTGAACAAGAGGGACAAAGTCAGATCTAGGATTCTAAAGAACAGCAGCAAGGAGTAGTATTAAAGAGCACGCGTTCTGAAGCTGGATTGCCTGAGCTCAGATCCTGGTTCTGAGGCCTACCAGCCACGTGACCACAGACAGGTTACTTATTGGCTCTGTGACTCCATTTCCTCCTCCTTAAAAATGCAGATAAAGGGGCGCCCGGGTGGCTCAGTCAGTTGGGCATCTGCCTTCGGCTCAGGTCATGGTCCCAGGGTCCTGGGATCAAGCCCTGCATTGGGCTCCTGGCTCGGCAGGGAGCCTGCTTCTCCTTCTTCCCCTGCTCCTGCTCTCTCTCTCTCTCACTCTCTCTTTCAAATAAATATACAAAAATCTTTTAAAAAAATAAAAAATAAAATATATAAATTTTTAAAAATGCGGATAAACAGTACCAACTTCATAGGGTTATAATTCAATGAGTTAATATTTGTAAAGCATTTTCACCAGTGAATGGCACGTGGTGTTTTTAAATAAATGCACTTTAACATTCCGCCTACAGTGTGGAGAGTGGTTCAGGGAGTGAAGGTAGGACTGAAGACGGGGAGACTCTTTAGGAGGCTGTTGTCAATCCAGGGGGTAATGACAGCTAAAACTGGGAAGTGGCAGTGAGAACAGGGGTAAACTAATGAATTGAAGAGTTAACTGGCTCAACAAAACATGAGCAAACTGAATTCAACAGTACATTAAAAGGATCCTGCACCATGATCAGGTGAGATTTATTCCAGGTTTGGTTCACAATCCACAAATCAATCAACATGATACACATTAACAAAATAAAGGATAAAAATCATACCACCTCAATAGCTGCAGAAAAAGCATCTGACAATGTTCCATATCCATTCATGATAAAAACTCCCAGCAAAGTGGGTATAAAGAGAATATACCTCAACATAATAAAGGCCATAGAGGACAAACACACAGCCAGTATTATACTCAATGGTGAAAAACTGAAAGCCCTTTCTCTAAGATCAGGAGTAAGCCAAGGATGCCCACTCTTGCCACTTTTATTCAACACAGTACTAGAATTCCTAGCCACAGAAATAAAAGGCATCCAAAATTAGTAAGGAAGAAGTAAAATTATCACTGTTTGGAGACAACAGGATACTATATACAGAAAACGCTAATGACTCCTCAAACTTTTAGAATAAATGAATTCAATAAAGTTTCAGGACACAAAACTAATATACAGAAACCTGATGTGTTTCTATACACTAATTACAAACTATCAGAAAGAGAAATTAAGAAAACAATCCCATCTACAACTGCATCAGAAAGACTAAGATACCTAGGAAGAAATTTAACCAAGAAAGTGAAAGACCAGCACTCCAAAAACTATAATACATTGATGAAAGAAACCGAAAATGACACAAATCAATGGTATAAAAGATATACTATGCTCATGTACAAGAAGAATTTATATCGTTAAAATGTCCATACTACCCAAAGCAATCTACAAGATCCAGTGCAATCCCTATCAAAATACCAATGGCATTTTTCACATAACTAGAACAAAATAGTCCTAAAATTTGTATGAAACCACAAAAGCCCCTGAACAGCCAAAGCAATCTTGAGAAAGAAAAACAAAGATGGAAGTATCACTCCCAGATTTCAAATTATACTTCAAAGCTATAATAATCAAAATATATGGTACTGGCACAAAAACAGACACACAGATCAATGAGACAGAATAGAGAGCCTAGAAATAAAGCCACATTTACATGGTCATTTAATCTACAACAAAGGAGCCAAGAATATTCAATGAGAAACAGTCTCTTCAATAAATGGTGTTGTGAAAACTGGATAGTTACACGCAAAAGCATGAAACTGGGCCACTGTCTCACACCATACACAAAAATAAATTCAAAATGGGTTAAACACTTAAATGTAAGAAGTGAAACCATAAAGTACCTAAAAGAAAACATAGGTACTAAACTCTTGGACATCAGTCTTAGCAATACTTTTTTGGACCTGTCTTGTCAGGCACGGGCAACAAAAGCAAAAACAAACAACTGGCACTACAGTAAACTAAAAACCTTTTGCACAGCAAAGGAAACCATCAAAAAACCAAAAAGGTAACCTACTGTAATGGGAGAAGATATTTGTAAATGATATATTTAATAAGCTGTTAATACCCAAAATATATAAAGAACTCATACAACTCAATACCCATAAAACAATCCAATTAAAAACTGGGCAGAAGACCTAAGCAGACATTTTTCCAAAGACATCCAGAGGGCCAACAGACACTTTGGAAAAGATGCTCACCACCACTCGCCATCAGGGAAATGCAAATCGAAACCACAATGAGCTATCACCTCATGCCTGTAGGAATGGCTAAAATCAAAAAGATGAGAAATAAGTGTTGGCTAGGATGTGGAGGAAATAAAAAACAACCCTCATGCACTGTTGATAGGAATGCAAACTGGTGCAGCTACTGTGGAAAACAGTATGGAGGTTCCTCAAAAAATTAAAAATATAAATACCGTATGATCCAGCAATCCCACTTCTGGTCACTTAACCTAAGAAAATGAAAACACTAATGCGAAAAGATTTATGCACCTCTATATTCACTGTGGTGTTATTTACAATAGTCAAGATATGAAAGCACTGAAACGTCCATCAATGGATGAGTAAAGATGTAGTGTGTGGGGCACCTGGGTGGCTCAGTCAGTTAAGCGTCTGCCTTTGGCTCAGGTCATGATCCCAGAGTCCTGGGATCAAGCCCCACGTCGGGCTCCCTGCTCAGCAAGGAGTCTGCTTTTCCCTATCCTCCCTGCTCGTGCTCTCTCTCTCTGTCAAATAATAAAAGCTTAAAAAAAAAAGATGTAGTGTGTGTATACATGCACATATGCGTGTGCAGGTGCACACGCGCGCGCACACACACACACACACACACACACAGATTCTCTAGGGAATATTACTAAGCCATAAAAAAGTGAGACCTTGCCATATGCAACAACATAGATGAACCTAGAAGGTATTATATTAGTCAGAAAAAGACAAATACCACAATTTCACTTATATGTGGAATCTAAAAACCAATGAACACACAAAACGGAATCAGATCTATAAATACAGAGCATAAACTGATGGTTGCGGGGGGGGGGGGGGGTGGGCAAAATACATGGAAGGGATTAGGAGGTACAAACTTCCCGAGATGGGAAAAGAATTATTTGGAAGGATGGGATGAAGAACTGAATGGGGGGTGGGGGGGGAGGAGGAGAAGTCAGAGTATGTGTCTAAGTTTTGGCTTGGGGGAATGGTGGTGCCATTTTCTAATACGTGGACCCAGGAAGAAGAGCAGGTTTTAGAGAAAAAAAATACAGTTTAGTTTCTTTCCCAAATATGGATAATACACCTGCCTTATATGTTGTTATAAGGATTAAATGCACTGATATGCCATCTTCCTTCCCAACTCTGTCCAAATATTCGGCACCTGAGCAATAACGTTTTGGAGTATAAAATCCTAATAGTCTGATGGTACGTACAGAAGAAAAACTTGAGAATAGGAGGGATCAGACACTGGAGGCTCTCTGCTGCTTCTAATATAACGGAGTCACTACATACCTGTTTGTTGAAAGAATGACTGTTGCTAAATTTCCCCCCTCAAACCTCTTACTGAATGGGATGGCTACTTAAATCCTGTCCTAAAGCTTAACAGTACCTCCAGAGCAAGGAGCCGAGTTGGGGTCACTCACTTGGGTATTGCCTGTCTGTCCTGTCCAGCAGTTTAGTTTTTTTAATTGAAATTCTGCACTACTATTAACAATCTTACATTTTTACGTTTTACAGTATAAGGCAAGAAGTACAAAAATGGGCAAGGACGTGAACAGACATCTTTCCAAAGAAGACATCCAAGTGGCCACCAGACACATGAAAAGATGCTCAACATCACTCATCATCAGGGAAAGGCAAATCAAAACCACAGTGATATCACCTCACACCGGTCAGAATGGCTAAAATCAAAAAAGGCAAGAAATAACAAGTGTTGATGAGGATGTGGAGAAAAAAGGAACATTTGTGCACTGTTAGTGGGAATATAAATTGGTGCAGCAACTGTGGAAAACAGTATGGAGATTCCTCAAAAGATTAAAAACAGAAATACCATATGATCCAATAATTCCACTCCTGGGTATTTACCCAACAAAATCGAAAAGATATATGCACCCCTATTTTCCTGCAGCATTATTTACAATAGCCAAGATATGGAAGCAACCCCAGTGTCCATCAATAGACGAATCAGTAAAAAAGATGTGATATGTATATAAAAATATAAATAATGTGGAATATTACTTAGTCATTAAAGAGGACGAGATCTTGCCATTTATGATAACATAAATGGATCTAAAAGGGTATTATGCTAAGTGAAGTTGAGAAACAAAAATACCACATGATTTCACTTATATGTAGAATCTACAAAACAACTGAAATAAAAAGCAGAATCATTTATAAATACAAAGAACTGATGGGTTGCCGGGAGATGGGCAAAATGGGTGAAGGGGAGTGGGAGATACAGGCTTCCAGTTATGGAATGACTAAAGCACAGGAATAAAAGGCACAGCATAGGGAACAGAGTCAATGATCTTGTAATACTGGTGTGTGCCTACACTTGCAGTGAGCAGAGCATAAGGTATAAAGTGGTTGAATCACTATGGTGTCCACCTGAAACTAATGTAACATCGTGTGTCAACTAAAAAAAAAAAATGTACAGTGCTTCTATTTATAACAGCAGAAGAATGGAAACAGTAAATGTTCTTAATAGGGAACTGTCTGAATAAACCATATGACATCACATGATGGAGTTCTGTGTATCAGTCAAAAGAAATGAGGAAGATCTCATACTGTAGAGTGCAGAGGCTGTAGAGTGATCTCTGGGATTTCAACCCTAAAACGAAAAACAGGTGGGGAGCCTGGGTGGCTCAGTCGGTTGAGTGTCCAACTTTTGATTTTAGCTCAGGTCGTGATCTCAGGGTCATGAGATCAAGCCCTGTCAGGCTCTGCACTCAGTGGGGAGTCTGCTTAAGATTATCTCTCTCTGGGACACCTGGGTGGCTTAGTCGGTTAAGCCTCTGACTTCACTCAGGTCATATCTCAGGGTCCTAGGATTGAGCCCTCCATTCAGCTCCTCACTCAGTGGGGAATCTGCTTGTTCCTCTACCCCTTCCTTGATCACGCTTGCGCTCATTCTCTCTTTCTAATAAATAAAATCTTAAAAAAAAAAAAAGATTCTGGGCGCCTGTGTGGCTCAGAGGGTTAAGCATCTGCCTTCGGCTCAGGTCATGATCCCAGGGTCCTGGGATCGAGTCCCGCATCGGGCTCCCTGCTAGGCGGGGAGCCTGCTTCTCCCTCTGCCTCTGCCTCTCTCTCTCTCTCTCTGACTCTCATGAATAAATAAATAAAACATTAAAAAAAAAAGATTCTCCCTCTCCCTCTGCCCTCCCCCACCTTGCACTCTCTCTCTAAAATAAATAAATCTTTTAGTGTCCGACTTGACTTCGGCTCAGGTCATGGTCTCAGGGTCCTGAGATCAACACTTGCATCAGGCTCTGTGCTCAGAGGGGAGTCTGCTTCAGGATTCTCTCTCCCTCTGCCCATCCCCCTGCTTGCTCAAGCTCTCTCTCACTCCTCTAAAATAAAGAAGTAAATTTAAAAAATAAAATAAAATGCAGAACAGTATGCATTTAAGAAAGAGAAAGAAATGTAGTTACTTGTATTAAGGGAGAAAAAAAATGGAAGGATCTCAATGACTAATTAAAAAAAATTTTTTTTAAAGATTTTATTTATTTGACAGAGACAGAAACAGCGAGAGAGGGAACACAAGCAGGGGGAGTGGGAGAGGGAGAAGCAGGCTTCCTGCCAAGCAAGGAGCCCAATGTGGGACTCGATCCCAGGACCCTGAGACCATGACCTGAGCCTAAGGCAGACGCCCAATGAATGAGCCACCCAGGAGCCCGACTAATTAAAATTCTAACCCACAGAGTAAGGAAGTAATGAAGTAAGTAAAGTAGGAAAGAGTAAGGAAAGTAACAGGCTGAGGAAGAGAAATGAAAGGCTTTTTTTCCTCTGAATATACCAGGTTTACAATTTCAACCTTAGGACCACGCAAATGCTTCACAACACTATAAAACAGGATCAATTCAAAAAGAAGAAAAAAGCAATCCCTAAAAATGAAAAACAAATATACGTCAAACTGGTGACAAAACCACTCAGAGAACTATTTCAAGTGACTTTAAAACAGTCAATCAACCACACATCTGCTGCACGAAACGTCCTAAGGACCAAAAGAACCACAAAGAAATATTAAACTATTTAGTATTAATCATGTTACTACTGTTATTTTGAACATATACACAATTGTTCTGGTGGCATTAGGAACTTTTTTTAAGATTTTATTTTTAAGTAATCTCCACACCCAACATGGGACTCAAACTCACAACCCCAAGATCAAGAGTCACATGATCCACCCACCGAGCCAGCCAGGTGCCCCAGGAACTAAGATTTTCAGCGTAAGAGGAAAGAAATATAAACATTAAATTATAAATGTACATATAAATTACAAATTACAAATTAAATTACAAAAAGAAATTAAGTAAAAATCTCACAATCTTAAATCTGGCCTGGAAATATCAAGGTGAATTCATGATGTATTTTTCTCTTCCTGGTTTTGACCACTCAAAATGTCTAGAAGTAATGACGACCACTGCAATTAGCACTCCTGACACCAACGTGTGGTTTTAACCTTCCCATACCATTTTCCACTAAAAGAAACCATGGTTTTTAGAGAAACAGCCAATTCCAGGTCCTAATGAAACGTGTAAGTGATGAGCTCTGGGCATCTTTTAGGCCAGAAGGCAAGGAAGCAATGAAAACATCTGGGTCATGTCAAAAAAGATACACACCAAACTTAATTAGACTCCCAATAGCCACAGATGGGATGGTTTGAGCATTAGAAAAAGGGTATCTGCAATGGATTGAAATACAAGTGTTAAAAATTCGAGAGTTTATAACGAAGAGGGAGACCTCTAAAAGTTGCAGGAACCCCAACTCATTTTCTGAACACTGACAAAGGGAAAGAATCAACCATTCATCCTTTCTTGCCTGAATTCTATTTTAGGGTATCCCAATAGTGTTGACAGAAAGTTTATAGAATAACTGATGCTAATATAGGAGGAAAGTTAAAATTAGAAAACAACCATTTTGTGACCCCAATGAAATAATGCATCTAAGCAATAATCATAAATGGCTGCAAAGATCATTAGGTGAAAGACTGATGGATGAGTCAGGACTGTCCATGAAATCACTGATCAATCTTAACATTTCTAAATGAAGAGAAAACTAGACAGCACATCCTCCTGACCTGAGTCAACAGCAAATACCCTAATGAGGTACCTCCAATTTAAAAAATTATACCTGAATCTAATTAACTCTCTAGATCTAATTGCCAGCTCACAGGAAATACTGGGATAGAGAAGCACACTAAATGTCACCAGGAGATCTGGTGGGAAATGTCTATAGGACAAATGACCCATTTTCCTCAACAAATACATCACAAGGGAAAATGGAGGGGAAGGAGAAACTATTTCATATTAAAAAGAGACCTAAGAGATATACCCCACAAAATACAATGTTGTATCCTTTTGGGATCTTGACTTGAAGCAGCATTAAGAGGCCATTTTTTAGACAATTTGGAAAATTTGAACACTGACTGGATATTAGATGATATTAAAGAATTACAGTTAATTTCATTGAATGAGAATGTTTTTTAAAAATACAGTGCTTCATAAAAAGCTCTTCTACAAACATTACCCTGCCATTGAATACCCAGAAAATGTCTGATAAATACTGGTTAAGATAAATGACAAGGGTGACACTCCCCTGTAAACTTTCCATTTCACCCTCCCCAAATAAAGGATAAACCCCTGGCCTGTTACTCAAGTCACTACCCTCCCTCACCACCAGTCCCAACCATATTTCCCAAGGCTTCCCCTTTTTGCCTCTATATTTTCAGACAAACAGGACTATTTGCAACTTTCCGCACAGGTCACACGATCTCCTTCCTGCATGTCTTTGAAGGCCCTGGAATGCCCTTCCACTATCTCCATCTGTCCAAATCCTCCCCTCTTGAAGACCCATCATCAAAGTTATCTCCTAAATAAACCTTCTTTGAACCTCCCATCAGAAGTCAGTATTCCTGTAGTTCACCTGTGACACCTGTAACATCTTATCTCTTCTGCTACTTTTTAAAAAAATACCTGTTGATGTAGAGAAGACATTAGGGTCCGAAGCTGAGGGCCAAGAAAGAATTCTTGAGACGCCCTTGGTGCAAAAAGGTGCTTTTATTAAAGCACAGGGGCAGGACCCTTGGGCAGAAAGAGCAGCACTGGGGTCATGAGGAGTGGCCCCTTATATACTTTCAAGTTGGGAGGGGGTTAGGGAGAGCCTAAGTCTAAGGAATTTTGGAAGCAAGCTTTCCAGGACCTTTTACCCTTAACAAAGTATAAACACTAAGGCAGCTGAGTTCCTAGAGGATTTTCACTTTGCCTGTTTTAAGGACTTGTCAATGGGCTGTAGGTAGTAAGGAAAGAGCCAAAACTTACACTGATTATATAACAGATTACTAAAAATTATGAAGAGCCTTACCAAAATAGAAGTGTAGGAACTATCAGAGAATATAAAAGAGGTGTCAGACACAATTGGACTCTGCCACATAAGTGCATGATCTAGGATTAATTACTCTAAATGACAATTCCGTCTCAATTTTTAATAATGCAGATCTCCTGGGTATGTTTAAGGCTAAACAGAGTATGTGATGTCACCACCTGGAGAGCCTCAATAAACAGTTCTGATTCCCAGCATCTGTGTCCCTCTGGAGAGAAACTGCGTTCAATTATGCTTTGGATCCTAATCCCTGGCTCTAGGTCTGCCAAAAGCTATGAACCCACTGAGCGGTTCAGAAATAAGTAAAACGGGAAAGGACGAAAGATGTAATAACAACACCCAGCATTTGCATCAAGAATCTCCTTGAGATGTGGAGTACTAGCATCTCCGTTTCACAGGTGAAGTAACTGAGGCTCAGAGCAAGAATGGGATCCAACAGCATGACAACATAGGAGCCCCAGCCCCACGGCCTCTCCTCGGTCTCTCTCTCCGCCCATTGCTCTACAACTCTTAAACTGAAGCCAGGACGAGACCAGGGGGCTTCCCTTCCCAGAAGTCTTTGCAGCGCCGCGGAGAACTCTGGGATACAAATGGATAAACAAATCCAAGGCAAGGGCCGAGACCTAGGACTGAGAAACTCCATCGTATGCCCGCCGAATGTCTCCTTCATCCCTTTTGCGTGCTTACCTTTCCTGGCGCTGCCGCTATTGGGAGCGTCACCAGTGCCCGCAAAGGCCGGGAACAGCGCCATGATCACAGGCCGCACTGCCGTTCCCTTCGACAGAAATGGCGCCGGTGAGCGGACGCCGGTAGTGAGGCCTTCGCTCTCGCGGTGCACTCTGGGAAGTGTGGTTTTTTTTTTTTTTTTTTACCCCGCGCTCCCTCGGGCTTGACCGGGGGACTGGGCGGGGCGACGAGGGGGGCGGAGCCACTTCCGTGTAATTGCTCTCCGAAGGCTTCTTTGAGAACCAGGAAAATGGAGAGACCCCAAGTGGAATTTTTCAAAGGTGAAAGTAGCAGGAGCTGGGATCCTAGTTCGACCCCTGAACTCACACTATCACTAACTGGGTCAAAGTAATCAAGCTCTGTAAGCTTCAGTTTCCTCTTATGCAAAATGTTCCTAAGATTAAATGAGCGCTGTTAAGTAAGGTGCTTACTTAGTTGTTGTACCTGGCCCATGGGAAGCACTTGAGAAAAGTTAGCTATTACGTGAGTTGTGACTGCAGATCGAACTCAAAGCCATGAGATGACGGAACTTCATTGAGGCGCCTGGGTGGCTCAGTTGGTTAAGCATCTACCTTGGGCTGGGGTCATGGGGATCGAGCCCCGCACCGCATCGGGCTCCTTGCTCAGCGAGGAGCCTCTTCTCCCTCAAGTGCTCCCCCTGCTTATGCACCTGTGCTCTCAAATAAAGTAAACTCTTAAAAAAACAACAACAACAAAAAAAACTAAGCAATACAAAAGAATAGAACCTATCAGGTTCAAAGGTCTGCTAGTTAGAGAACTTATTTACCCACCCATGAGGTATTCTTGACTAAAAAAAAAAAAAAAAAAGAATTTGCATCTAATTAAGCCTGCTACTAGAAATATAGGGGATAAAGAAAATTTAAAGAGTTCATACCACCTGGAAGCATCATCCAAATCCAGAATGTGGGAAATTATAGAAAACAATCCAGTTTCTTCAAAAAAATCAATAGCTTTGAGGGTACAGAAGATTGCAATAGATTAAAAGACCTTTAGAGATGTATCAACCAAATACAATATATGGCCTTGTTATGATTCTGATTAGACATTGTAAAAACATCTTTGTGAGACAGATGGAGAAATAAGAGGTGGACAGAGTGTTAGTAGATTACATCAATTAATTCTTGTTAATTTGGTTAGATAAACTAATGTCAGTAAGCTTACTTTTTGAAGTTCTTACAGGGGCGCCTGGCTGGCTCAGTCGGTAGGGCATGCAACTCTTGATCTTGGGGTTGTAAGTTCAAGCCTCACATTGGGCTTGGAGCATACTTTAAAAAATAATAAAGTTTTTATGTATTGGAGATACATACTCTAGTATTTACAGGTGAAAATAGATAAGTGGAAAAATATTTCTGTGGATCCCAGGGAGTTCAAAGATCTCTAGAGTTAAGTAGAAAATATATTAGAAGCCAAATAGTTACAAATCTAATCAAGGGACGGGTGGACTCAAGAAAGCTGACCTTGTGTGAGTCCAAAATGAACACCCTTCATGCTCTGAAGACCTCTACATAGTGTTTATTAAAAGGAGGGGTATGGTGGTAGGGGTAGTAAACCTTTGCATGCATGCAGCTTAAAAACTCAGGTTCTACCCAAATCTCTGGCTCTAAGTTACCTCAATCAGTTGGGGCAGCATCTGCCTCCTTAGCAGATCACTTTGCTTAGCTGGGATGGTGACAGTCTTGTCCAGTGCTTCATATTTTTTCTACTCCAGAAAAATAAGTAACATGGAACGCTTGGGAGAGTCAAAACCATAATAGTAATGGTTCTGGAAGCAGAAGGAAATCTGGGCATGTTAGATATTTTCTGTGCTACAAATGTGTCAGAGAATTTGGCTTAAGAGACCCCTCCTTATAAGAACAATTTAAAGTGTATAATCAAGGGGTGCCTGGCTGGCTCAATAGGAAGCGCATGCTACTCTTGATCTCAGAGTCGTGAGTTCGAGCCCCACAGTGGGTGTGGAGATTACTAAAAAAATAAATAACTTTTAAAAAATAAAAAAAGGGCACCTGGGTGGCTCAGTCGGTTGAGCGTCTGCCTTCGGCTCAGGTCATGATCTTGGGGTCCTGGGATCAGAGCCCCACATCAGGCTCCCAGCTCTGTGGGGAGTCTGCTTCTCCCTCTCTCTTTGGCCCTCCCCCATCTTGTGCTCTCTCTCTCTCACTCTTTCTCAAATAAATAAATATTTTTTTAAATAAAATAAAAAATAAAAATTGTGGATAATTGAGTAACTGATATAAACCTCCGATTTTAAGTCGAAATCTTATGAAGTTTAGGCCACCTAAGAGAATTTAAAGTTTACGATGTGTAAGCATAATTGCTTAACTTTATAAAAATTAATACTTGACAGGTAATTGAAGTACCTGTAAAAGAAATAATGTGTACATGCACTATTTTGGCCTTTTTTGGTGAAATGTTGAAATGTTCTATAATACAGAATTTTTAAACTAAAAATTAAAAAGCTTACTTTTTTAAAAAGCATAACAATAAGAGGGAACAAACTACACACACAACAATATGAATGAATCTCAGAATCTGTACGCTGGGTAAAAACAGGCAGGTAAGCACAAGAGTACTTACCCTTCGGTTCTATTTATACAAAGTTCTAGGAAATGCAAATTAATATATAGTAACAAAGCAGATCAGTGGTTGCCTATAGGGCTGTGGGAGCAGAGGGAGGGATACTCTACGGGAGGCATGCAGAATCTCTTGGGGGTGAAAGAAATGTTCTGGACCTTGATTATGTTCGTGGTGGTTTCACAGAAGTGTAATCACCACCTGGTTTTTTTAAAGGCTTAAGAACACACCAAGGTTTTGAATTTGTTGTTTTAATAAATTAAAGACTAACCGGCAGTCAGCAAACTTTTTCTGAAAAGGGTCACATAGTAAATATTTTAGACTTAGCAGGACATATGGTCTCTGTGGCAACTACATTGAAATTTGAAGTTCATACAACTTTCACATGTCACAAAATATTCTTTTTTCTATTTTTTCCAACATTTATAAGTATAAAACCTATTCTTTTCTTTTTTTAAAGATTTTATTTATTTATTTCACAGAGAGACAGCGAGAGAGGGAAAACAAGCAGGGGCAGTGGGAGAGGGAGAAGCAGGCTTCCCGCGGAGCAGGGAGCCCGATGTGGGACTCAATCCCAGGACCCTGGGATCATGACCTGAGCCGAAGGCAGACGCTTAACGACTGAGCCACCCAGGCGCCCCAAAGGCCATTTTATTTTTTTTAAAGATTATTTATTTATTTATTTGATAGAGAGAGAGGGAACACAAGCAGGGGTAGCGGGAGAGGGAGAAGCAGACTCCCCGCCAAGCAGGGAGCCCAATGCGGGGCTCGAACCCAGGACCCTGGGATCATGACCTGAGCCGAAGGCAGACTTTTAACGACTGAGCCACCCAGGCGCCCCATAAAACTTATTCTTAACCCATGGGCCATACAAATCAGCAGTGGGTCAATTTGACCCATGGCCGTAGTTTGCTGGATCCTTGCAAACTCTCTATCATTAAACAAAACTGAAAGTAAACTTTTGCCTGGTCTTTTCTGCATAGGGAAACCCACTCCAGAGTGCATGGAAACACCTCACTTTAACTGTTGTTGTTATTATTGTTATTGTTATTGTTACTATTTCACTCTACAGACTTTGGGTATTTCCAGTGCCTATGGCAGGGATTTCTTACAAGAAACCAAAAACGGTTTTGAGAGAGAGAGAGAACGCTTGAGCACGGGGGCAAGGGGCAGAGGGAGAGAGGGGACGCAGGGCTCGATCTTAAGACCAGGAGTCAGATGCTTAACCGATTGAGTCACCCAGGCACCCCAGATAGCTTACTCTTAAATTAGCACATCTTCCCAAAATGGCCTGAAAGGATTTTCAGCTTTTGTTGTCATAAGAATTCTTCCAGAAAATGGCATGTTTTATAGTTATATTGATAATGAAAGAAATCAACAATAAACCTTCTGTTTTTAAATAATTTTTAAATAAGTAAATAGTTAAATCCCCACTATTTAGGGTGACTTTCTTTGACTAGAAAAGTGACATTTTAAGAACATGTTTGGCCTCAGTCTCCATTTAAAAACTCCTTTATCTTGTTGACTTTTGTCTCTCTGGCTTGTGTTCACCTATCTTTTAAGTGTGAGGCGGGAGTGGCCGGTGCATCACCGCTCCCTTTTCCTCCCAGCTACACCTCTTTTTTCACTGTCTCCTGTCACTGCCCAAAGGAACAAAAGTGTGGATTTTTTTCCCCCTGTAAATTTCTAGTTCCCGGTGAAAGTATCTAAATTAAATTGGTTTCACCTTTTGCCCATCTCTGTAGGAATGCAGAAAGAACGCTCCTGTCCATTTTAAGCATGAAATACATGGTTGATACAGAAAAAGCTTTAAATGCAGGGAAGTATGAAGAAAATGCAGAATAATCACCCATATTTCCATTGCCCAAACACAAATACTATTTCAGAGTATTTCTACACAGGCCTTTTCTTTCTTTCTCTTCTGCTTTTCTGGTCTCTTAGTTTATGGGTATATTTTTTCATCATAGTTGTGATTACTTTTCTTCCTAATATAAGCATCTCTCTGTTTTACACAAATGCCATAAACATATATTAGATGTAGAATATTTCATCCAGTGAATGGAATCACAATACACTTAATTATTCCTATTTCTAGATATTTAGCAAACCTCACTTGTGTCATCTCATTGACTTTATCCATGAGTTCTCCAAACATGAATAGCCAGATGGGATTGTGAGCCACAAGATTGCAAATGGTAGATCATCCACCAGTGGCCAAGAGGGTTGGATTTGTTTGGTGTGTTGTTTGTGTGTGTGTGTGTGTGTGTGTGTGTTTTAATTTTAGAGAGAGAAAGAGAGAGCCCACAAGTGGGAGGAGGGGCAGAGAGAGAGGGAGAATGTCAAGCAGATGCTGTGAAGCAGGGCTCAACACGGGACTCCATCTCACAACCCTGAGACCATGACCTGAGCCGAAATCAAGAGCCAGATGCTGAACCGACTGAGCCACCCAGGCACCCCTCAAGAGGGATGTTTATAATGATGCCCCGTGCTGGAGCATGAGGAGTGGGGTGGTAAAATGGCGGTGAACAAGAGGACACTTTCTAGAAAGACAAATATAACTTCAAATAATAAATACAAAGCTCCACAAAATAATCAGCAAAGTCACTATACTACATCCCAACTGTACACAGACGTAGCAACAAAAATTCCGGCCCGAAGAGGTAAGTGCAAAGATAATCTATAAATGAACAAGAGGTACTAGCAACATTGGGGAGGTGGGGGTTAACTCTGTCTGGCTCCACAGAAGTAAAGCTGCTCCCCTGGGTCTTGACAAATGATGGAGTTCACTGGCTAGACCAAGGAGAAAACCAAGGTAGGCAGGAAAAATAACAAGTGTGGGAGTCCCAGTGAGAAAACAGCCAGGTGTGTCTGAGGACCCTCAACCACGGCTCTGAGGTTGCTGAGAAGCTTTGGCCAGTGCCTCACAAAGGATGCCATGTGACATACAATAAAAAATTTGGTCCTTGTCCCTGGTTCTTCCTCAGAGGCAAACACTAAATCCTTGGAATTTCCCAAGTGATTCTTTGTTATTCACAGTGGGCCCACACCTGAGTCTGTGCTAACACGGTGACTCAGGATGTGGATAGGCTAGAAAGACCAACCATGTGATTAGAAGGTTGGAGCCTTGAGCCAGCTGACCTCCAGGGAGTGGAGGGGGGTGGAGGTTGAGTTCAATCACATGGCCAATAATGCAATCAATCATGGCTACATAATGAAACCCCAATAAAACTCCAGATACCAATTCTCCAATGGATTTCCCGGTTGATGAACACATCAATGTGCTGGGATGGTGGTGCATCCTGACACCATGAAGGAAGGGCACAGGAGGCCTACAGGCAGGATGCTCCCAGACCTCACGTATGCATCTCTTCATTTGGCTGGTCCTGACTTCTATCCTTTATAATAAAACTATAATCATAACTAGAGCACTTTCCTGAGAGTTCTGTTGCAGCAAATTATCATACCTTAGATGGTTGAGGGATCCCCTGAATTTGGAGCCAGTTGGTCTGGAGTGCGGGTTAGCCTGGGCACCCCTAAACTCGTGGCTGGCTTCGAAAGTGAGAGCAGTCTAGCCCTTAGAGTCCTTACCCTGTCTGTGCTAATTGCAGGTGGTTTGCATAGGAATGACATCGCGGGATTGCACCAGGCTAAGGAATTTGAACCTTATTTTGAAAGATTTTAAGCAAGGGAATGTCAAATATTTGTGTCTTAGAAAAAAAAACAAAACAAAAACCACTCGGTGGCAGTGTGAAGAATGGATTAGATGGCAGAAGAGTATGAAAGAGGGTGTTATGAATTGCTGGAAATCAGAAAGGAGAAATGAACTAAGCCAGCACACAGCAATCAATACTGAGGATGAATTATCAAAGATCTCTGTAAGATAAGTGTGTGAAGCAGCAGATCAAAGAGCAGCATCCCCAGGGGCTTGGTTTTGCAAGGGCGTGTCCAGCCTGTGGTGGGACAGAGACAGCAGTTGATTGGAAACATCACTTTCAATTATCAGCAAACTAAAACACTTGGATCTTAAAAAAAAGGGGGGGGGATAAAAAGACGTTTTTCTTTTGAGTCTACCGGAAGAGTTTAAAGATACAGAATAATACAGTAAATAATCATGTGCTAACACCCCCACCTCTAATTTAGCACATGGTCACATTTTCTTCCTTTTTCTTAAGTTGTTCTATTTTTGCGTATTTGTTTTTTATTATAAATCAATGACTCTCAAGGTGGGGAGGAGGGGCAACTCTTCTCCCCAGGGGACATCTGGCAATGTCTAGAGATATTTTCGGTTGTCACAACTGGGGAAAGCTCCTGGCATCTAATGGATAAAAGCCAAGGATCCTGTTAATCCTCCTACAAAGCACAGGGCAGCCCCCACAACAAAGAATTATCTGGCCCCAAATGTCAACAGTGCCTAAGCTGAAAAACCCTTAATCAAATAAAAGAAATCAAATACTTTAGATAAAATTGAGGTCCCCATGGATCTCTCCCCAAATCCAAACCCACTGCCCATCCATCCTCTCCCTAAAGGCAACCACTCTCCTGAATTAGGTAGAAGGATCAAGGTTGGTGGGTTTGTTGTATTTATTTTTCCAGTTTCTTTTTTTTAAGTTTTTTTAATAAAACATTTATTTATTTGAGAAAAAGAGAGCTAGAGAGCACAAGCAGGTGGAGTGGCAGAGGGAGAGAGAGAAGCAGACTCCCCGCTGAGCAAGGAGCCCAATGCGGGACTCGATCCCAGGACCCTGGGATCGTGACCTGAGCAGAAGGCAGATGCTTAACTGACTGAGCCACCCAGGTGGCCCTACTTTTCCAATTTCTTTTATTGCTGAGTTCTTAGGGTTCCAGCTGTTGAAATTTTTAGTTAATTCTCAGTGTTGGGTACAGGAGTGAAACTACCCAACAAAGGGGCGCCTGGATGGTGCTCTCTCTCTATCTCTCAAATAAATAAATAAAATATTGAAAGAAAGAAAGAAAGAAAGAACCCAACATACACACCACTGTTACCATCAAAAAAGTACAGTCATAGGGGCGCCCGGCTGACTAAGTCAGTGGAGTGTGCGACTCTTGATTTCGGGGTTGTGAGTTGAAGCCCCACATTGGGCATAGAGATTAATTAGAATCTTTTTTTAAAAAAAGTACAATTGTAGGGTGCCTGGGTGGCTCAGTTGGTTAAGCAACTGCCTTCGGCTCAGGTCATGATCCTGGAGTCCCAGGATCGAGTCCTGCATCGGGCTCCCTGCTCAGCAGCGAGTCTGCTTCTCCCTCTGACCTTCTCCCCTCTCATGCTGTTTCTCTCTCTCTCTCTCTCTCAAATAAATAAATAAAATCTTTAAAAAAAAAAGTACAATTGTATACATTCTGCCTTTTAACTCCTTGCAGTGTCCTGTAAATAAGGATTAAATTCTACTCTTTTCTTTAAAAAACAAAAATTGGAAAGGGAGGCCGCTGGGCACAGAAACTGGAGTGCCTGGATCCGATGGTTTCCTAAAACCCCAGCCAAGTCCGTGGTGGCCCTGAAAACGCCCATCAAGGTGGAGTTGGTAGCCGGGAAAACCTACAGATGGTGTGTGTGTGGCCGCAGCAAAAAGCAGCCCTTCTGTGACGGCTCCCGCTTCTTCCAACGCACTCGCCTGTCCCCACCCAAGTTCAAGGCCCAGGAGACCTGCACAGTGGCACACTCACGCCTGGATGCATACCCTTGCCACCTTCGTCGGCACTGCCCCCTTCTCAAGGTAAGCTGGGTTGCCCACCTAGGAATGTGAGAGGAGATTCGATTTTCCTTTATTTATTCTCCTTTATTTACTGTGGTAGAAAACAAGACCATGAAGAGCCATTGCCAGAAATAAGATAAGACACAGGGCTAGCCATGTTTCAGCCCCGACCAAAATGTAATATAATAAACATCCCCTTCTCAGTCAGCCTCCTTGGGCACTGGCAGCAGGAGCCCATCTATAAGATCATGTGATTGAAATATTCTATGGAATATAGTATGAGTTTAATAACGTCTATTGGAATGGATTCATCAAAGATAGGCTTATTAAGCAAAGGTGATTTTTTTTTAAGATTTTATTTATTTAGTTGTCAGAGAGAGTTTGAGAGAGAGAGAGCACAAGCAGGGGGAGTGGCAGGCAGAGGGAGAAGCAGGCTCCCCGCCGAGCAAGGAGCCTGATGCAGGACTTGATCCCTAGACCCTGGGAACACGACCTGAGCCAAAGGCAGACGCTTAACCGACTTAGCCACCTAGGCGTTCCTTTTTATTTTTATTATTATTTTTTTAAGTAGGCTCCACGCCCAATGTGGGGCTTGAACTCACGATCCTGAGATCAAGAGTCAACACACTGCACCAACTGAGCCAGTCAGGTGCCCCAAGATGGCCTAATTTAAATGAGAATTTTACAAACAACTTACCAACAGATGTTTGTGTTACAAACAGCTCATAAGAATTTTGGATTAATTAATCCAAGAATTTGGGGTTGATGCTGAAATGATGCATCAATGCAAAAATAAAATTAATCAACTAAAATAAGTGAAAAAGATACCAAAAAGATGGAGAACAGGGGCACCTGGGTGGCTCAGGTCATGATCTCGGGGTCCTGGGATTGAGTCCTGTGTTGGGCTCTGCACTCAGCCAGAAATCTGCTTCTCCCTCTACCTCTATCCCTGCCCCATCTTATGAGCATGTGCTCTCTCTAATAAATAAATAAGATCTATTTTTAAAAAGATGGAGGGGACGCCTGGGTGGCTCAGTCGGTTAACTGGTTAAGCGTCTGCCTTCGGCTCGGGTCATGGTCCCAGGGTCCTGGGATCGAGCCCAGCATGGGGCTCCCTGCTCCGCGAGAAGCCTGCTTCTCCCTCTCCCACTCCCCCTGCTTGTGTTCCCTCTCTCGCTGTGTCTCTCTCTGTCAAATGAATAAATAAAATCTTAAAAAAAATCTTTAAAAAAATAAATAAATAAAAATAAATAAAATAAAAAAACTAGATCATCCAGGGGCATCTGGCTGCTCAGTCAGTAGAGCGTGGGACTCTTGACCTCAGGGTTGTAAATTTGAGCCCCTGAATTGGATATCGAGATTACCTAAAAAAATAAAATCTTAAAAAAAAAAAACAAAAAACACTAGATCATCTGGACTAATATCCTTAAGACAGATTAAAAAGCTGTTATATATAAATAAGACAAACATGACTCTCTCCCATGAAATGAGGAAATGAAATAAAAATTCATTTCACAAAAAAATATGCAAATAATCATGTGGAAAGATGTCATTCTTATTTATAGTCAAAGAAATACAAATTTCACCACAATAAACGATAGTGAAGATTTAACTACCCATGCGTGCAGAAAGCAGAGATTATACAGTGATGGTGGGAAGATATGTAGGTAGAAATCTTCTGGGTGAGAATTTGGTAATATGTGTAAAAAAATCAAAGGAGAAAAAAAATTACAGGCAGTTCGAGGGGAAGGTGGGGAAGGTGGGGAAGGTGAAGGGAGTACTCTTGAACGAGCAAGTCCTTTTCTGGGAATTTATCTTAAGTGTGCATCTATTGCCTTCGTAATAGCGTCTTAGCGCAGTGGACTGGTGGCCGAAGTTTATTTTCTCACAGTTCTGGAGGCTAGAAGTCCAAGATCAAGGTGCTGGCACGGTCAGTTTCTCCCCAGACCTCCCTCCTGGGCTTGTAGATGGCTGCCTTCTCCTATGTCCTCACGTGACCTTTGCCCTGGTGTTTCTTCCTCTCATATAAGGACACTGGTCTTTTGAATTAAGGCCCCACCCTTATTACCTCATTTACCCTTCATTACCTTTTTTTTTTCTTTTTAAGATTTTACTTATTTATCTGACAGAGAGACACAGTGAGAGAGGGAACACAAGCAGGGGGAGTGGGAGAGGGAGAGGCAGGCTTCCCGCGGAGCGGGGATCCCGATGCGGGGCTCAATCCCAGGACCCTGGGATCATGACCTGAGCCGAAGGCTGACGCTTAACGACTGAGCCACCCAGGCGCGCCCCCTTCATTACCTCTTGGAAGGCCCCATCTCCAAATACAGTCACGTTGAGGATGAGAGCTTCAATGTATGAATTTTGGGGAAACAAAATTTGGTTCATAACAAATAATGAAAAATTAGAAACAACCTGAAGGTCCGTATGGTACAATATCCCGCAGCCTTAAAAGTGATAAAATTGATTTATAGGTGTTAACGTGGAAAGTTGTCATGATACATGACATGTTTTGGGTTTTTTTTCTAAGATTTATATATTTATTTGAGAGAGAGAGCAAGCGTGCACACATGCCTATGCGAGCAGGGGGAGGAGCAGAGAGAGAGGGAGAGAGAGAATCCCAAGCAGACTTCCTGCTGAGCACAGAGCCCAACTTGGGGGCTCGATCTCACAACCCTGGGATCATGACCTAAGCCAAAACCAAGAGTCAGACGCCCGACTGAGCCACCCAGGTGCCCCATACATGACATGTTTCTTAAAAGGCTTTAAAACAATAGGCTAGTGTGACCAAATATGTATGCATATTTGAAAAACAAACTTTGTGCATCCCAAAGTAACCAAGGTAACATCTGAGTAGTGGAGTTGGGGAAAATATACACATTCAGCTTTATATTTTTATGAATAATACATAATGAATATTTTTACCTTAGTAGAAAGAAGAAAAAAGTTATTGTCTTTTTTTAAAAAAAATGTTATTGTTGCAGTATAGTGGATGTACAATGTTATGTTAGTTTCGGGTGTATGACATAGTGATTCGACAATTCTGTACCTTATTCAGGGCTCATCCTGATAAGTGTGAAAAAAGTTATTTCCCAAAGGACAGTTCAGCCTCAGATTTATGTCTTTGAGGATCATTTAAATAAATTTCAATTTCTGATTACCAATTTCTTGTATAAATCATTGCGGCCTATGAGCCGAAGTGGCTCTACAGGGTGCCCCAGCAAAGAGGCCACTGATGTGAGGCGGGTTACAATCTTGAGTGGAAATTATTCATTTGCAAGGAAATTATGAACCTAAGTGAATAGTAATTACCCAATAGAATTTATGGATGTGCTTAGTGGATACTTGGCAATCCTCTGTTAATTTGATCAGCGTAGCCAGATACAATAGATCATTTAAGCCAAAAGGCCGTTAAACAAATACACTGACCAATTTCAAAGATAATAAATTGTTTTTCTAGCAACTTGGAATCATATGCGCAATTTCAATACCTACTGATCGGAATTCCTCAGCTAAATCCACTTTTACGACTAGGAAAAAAACCAACACAACAGTATACAGTATGTTGCTCTGGTTCTTGACTGGTTTATCAACGAATTCGGCCCCCAGAGTGACAACTCATTCCTTTTACTGAAAAATCACCCCAACTTGCTGCTTATTTTGAATTAGGGTTTGCATCTAAAGAATCAAAATTCAAGTCAGGTCCCTCAAATTCAAAGACCTCATCGGTGAAAGGTCACATGTTGGTGTTGGGCGTTCAGACTGAGCAACACGCCCAGTATAGTTCCCGATTCTGCATCATCAGTGATGCTCGCGTCATAGACAGAACCTCCAGGATGCAGCTGGATTTGCCTCCACCTGAGAAACAGATCTTTTCCCGTGAGACTGGACAGTGGCATTGAGGGTGCAAATTCGTCACCTGATTTTTCACCGTTCCCACAGGTTTGGCGAACTGATCGATCAGAACAAATGAAAGCATAATGTCTTTGAACCTCTTTTCAGATGATCAAGCAGCTGATCACAATTTTCCACAACCTTCAGCACATGGGCTGAATGATCTGTGGGGGATCCTGCAGAATATGCTGAGAATTGTTTCCTCGGTGACATTCAAGTTAATTATCACTATTGAATCTTTAATACTTAAAAAACACAGGGTGCTTAATTTGTTCATGAATCAGTGGTTTAATAAATGTCAGTGTATATATTAAATTATGTTAATGTTTAACGTCTTTTTCCAGCAGTCAAAAGTGCATTAAAAATTAAAATAACATTAATTCCCACTTTCCCGTTCTTACACTGTAGGTAATGTTGTTTTACACTGTGCTGTAGTGTTCTACAAATTGATGTTCGGTGCTTTGAATTAATGAACTTTGTGATTTATTTACTGCCCGGGGGGTGCTATTCATTAGTTTTTCAATTACTGTAAAACTTTATATAACATGGAATGAGACGCTAAGCAATCACATGAACAGTACTGGGGAGTTTTGCTTTTAAATAAGATCATGGAATACAGAGAGAAGGCTAAATCAGCATCTCTAATATGCCAACCAGAGACACTGGGTGCCAGGCTGGTAGGCTTGTGAAAAACCTTCCAGAAGTGGATCTTTCAGAGTCAGAATGCCCAGGAAAATCCCATCTCCTGCCCCTGAGTAACCGTAAAAGTCATGGTGAACCATCTTTGTCCACATAGCTCAACACAAGAATCTCTAGGATCCAGTGTACTGGCAAGAAGCAGCTGAGATTTGGAATTCTGCCATGTCACATCATCCTACAGACTTTTAGAGCCACCAGAAGTGATGGTTATGCTTTGCACCAAGGCTTAAAGGCGTCCATGTGTCTGATTTCTTCCCATGTTTCTTTTGGTAATCTCCGACAAGATGCCTGGCACAGTCCCTCAGGGTTTTCTTAGTCTCCTGGAAACCCTGTGTTGTTTCCAGGAGGGGCATTCCAATGTAGAACATGGTCCCTGCTGGAAGACTCACAGGGAGATGAGGCCGATGGAAAGAAAGGGTATAGGGGGCCTCGCTGAAGGGCTCCCACCATCACAGAAGGCCTAGAAGAGCAGTGGGGAGTAAGGGGAAGGCGACAGAAGCAGCTAGTGGGCTCGGTGGGAGTCCAGACTCAGCCCCAGCAAGGCGGCTGGCCCGGTAACCATACAACCCCGGGGGCCCAACTTCTTGCCACTAGCTCAACCCCCTCTGTCCTGTGACCCGAAATCAACAGGTATTTCAGATGTGCCAACAGAGAGGGAAGGTTTTCATCCAGCACAAGGGATTTACCATTCAAAGGTAAGGATGAAGGCAAGAAGCAAATGCTTGTTATCATCACAGAAAAAAGTCGGCCTGAGGGCAGGACACTGCGCTGCTAACACTCCAGGTGCGGGGCAGCCCCTCGGCTACTCAGGCCACTTGAGCTCAAACCGCACAAAGCACCAGAAGGAAACCTGTGCTGGGGACGAGGGGGCAGCCCTGTAACTCAGAAGCACTTACCAGTCTTCTGCAAAGTTACTCAAAATACTCATAGCACGAGTAGACTTCAAACTCTAATTTTAGGGATTTTATTTCTGTATGGAAAATATCACAGAACCTCAGTTTTCCAGAATGTTCCTGGTTAGTCTGTTCTGGCATATCTCAGCTGGCCAATCTGTCCTCACCCCTATGGCCACCCCCAGTTAAAACAGGTGCCCCCCAACACCATTGCCTCCTGGGTCACAGGGCTGGTCCCAGTTCACTCATCTGTCATACAAAGCATCTGTCTGGCCTGACCTCTCACTTCTTGTTCCCCCGGACTGTTCCCTGCTCACAGCCTTCCTGACCCTCTGACCTGATGCTCAGGATGGCTTCCCTGGCTCTTAACCCTGCCTTCATGATTCTTCCTTGATTTAAACCCATCCCTTCGCTGAGGCCTGAATAAGCCCCTCTAGGAGCCCCTCACCCAGGACAGGTCCCCACCCAGCCAGCCCTGGTTCCCCTAGCTGAACAGACCAAGGCAGTTCTGGAGAATTTGCTTTTCGGGGGCCAAGGGAAAAAAAATCTTTTGCTAAAACTGTTACTGGAAATAACACTTCTAAAGACCTTGTGGATTTATTGTCTGCCCCTTCCTCAACGATGAGGGATGGTGTGTATCTCAGCATCCTCATTACCCACATCAGGGAAGGCTACACAGGGTCACGGTTCACCCAGTAATATGGTTCATCAGCTAATAGGACCAGACACTGGGATCCTTGGCTCGAGTCACCTCTCCCATCATTTGATGTTTTCTTATAAGAGATGAGCACCACAAAAATAAATAAGCAACTGGAGTTCTGGGGAGTGGAGGTCTTTCAGGCTTGTTACCTTCCAAGTGGATCCCATGTAGCCCCTGGGAAGTCAAGGTTAGCTGGGGCCTCCAAAACTACCACAGACAATTACCTTGACAAATCAATCCCTGTCTCCAGAAATACCCAGGTCATTCATTGTATAGCACCGGCTTTCGGGGTATCCGAAGAAGCTGGATGCGGAGACCTAGCACAGCTTGGAGTAAGTAGAGGGTGTGGGTTCTGAGAAAGTCATGACCAGTGCTCACTTCTGTGGTGCCTTATGGGTACTGGGTGGCCAGTCCCCGCCTGGACCGCTCGAGGCTCTGCGTGACCTGTCCAATGGCCACCAGACCTTCTGGGAAGGGTGACTGAGGGGAGGATTCAGGGCTATGCCCCACTTCAGTCTCTGGAATAGGTGTGTTATTTTGGCCCCAGTCAGGAGAACTGGTGAATTCCCCAAACCCAAACATCAGAGTGATGATTTCCTGTATAGCAGGACCACAGCCCTGGATATTTTGGAAACTAACCATGTTGTTTCCCCTTAGCTCTTCGGAGAGAGCAGTCTATTTCTACATCTCTGCTCCCAGGACATCAGATCCCAAAGAGCTCCCATTTGAGTGCAGCTTATGGGGTCAAAAGGCGCCACTCTGTCAGCCGCTAGCTCGGGGGGATGTAGGCAGAGAACCTGGAACAGGAGGGATGTGGCGTTTTGACTTACACTCCTTCCACTGCAGCATACAGACACCAGGAAAACGATTTTGAGAAGTCTAGACATCTTGATGTATCTGTTCCTCGGAAGCTTACCTTAATGACTATAACTTTAAATGGCCAGCTTCTCTCCTGATCTTGATTCTTACAACTTATGCTTAATTTTAAGCCTTATAATGAATATTAATGAAACAATTTACTTGGGAATTTATCTAGTGTCTGTTTCTTTATGTATGGTTTTTTCATGACAGCGATCCCAAACTCCTCCAGAAATATTACTGGCATATTTATGGCTCCAATTATTTATATTGGGAAATACTTGAATGCCTTCTGCTGTTTTGTTAACTCAGGGAGCTCATTTACTCTCAAAAGGAAAACTCTTTCTTTTTAAGATTTTTTTTAAGTAACCTCCACTCCCATCGTGGGGCTCAAACTTACAACCCCGAGCTTAGTCACGTGCTCCACCGAATGAGTCAGCCAGGTGCCCCTCAAAAGGAAAACTCGTGCAATCAGATCAAACGACTCAGGTCTCCCCCTCCAGCCACGCTGCTGGGCCTCTCCTCACACAACTGCAGACACATGTGCGCAGCCCAAAGCACATCTCCACATTTCCGCATGTCTTGGTCCCTTCTTCCCTGAACTACTTCCTTTTCCAAGTCTCCCTACTGACTTCCACCGGCTACACTGTGCTATTCCTGTTTCCTTTGCGGATCCCAAATCCACCTGTTTCATCACCTACTGCGACCCATGAACCCCCACCCAAAATTACACATAATACTTGGTACACGTATGCTTATTTTTCTGGGGAGAAGACCCATAGCTTTCGTTTTATTCTGAAAGGGTCCACGACCCTCTCCTCCTGTCTGGTCTGTCATTTTAATCAATACTATAGGTACACTCTACTTGCAACATTAAAGCATCCTCCAGGCTGGTCCCCCTACCTCCCGTCTCCTTCCAGTCCATTCTGTACACTGACGTCATCCCTCTGTTTCATCCACCCAACACAAGGTTTAACTGCTTTGGTTCTTTCTCTCCCTGCCTGCAGTGCCCACAAGAGCCTGACGGTGGCGCCACCACACCGCTTTTATTCCCAATTCTCCGCCGGCGGCCCTCCAACCTAGAACACCTCCCCCGCCCTCTCCCCCGACACAGTCTCCCCTCACACACTTCCAGGCCCAGCAAAAGCCGCCTCCCAGACTAAGACCAGCCCAGAGAAAGAGTTTGGTTTTAGAAGGCAGAGTACCTGAGTGGGGATGTGGGCCTGGAGGTCTACGGGGCTGGAAATGTCAACTGGGAGAGTTGCCTGCCTAGAGTTTAAAATCTTGAAAAAGGACGAACTCCCCAAGGGAAATAAAAACAGAAAACATTCAAGTGCTTACCCTCAATTTCTACAGCACTTAGGTGCTGGGCCCAGGGCTCAGCAAAGAGCAGCACTCAAATGCTTACAGAATGAATGTGGAATGTGCCTTCAAAACAAAACGTATCTAAGGGGGTGGGGAATAATGACGTCAGAATTTGCTGGCAAAATATTTCGAACAAAATGCTCTGTAAAAAACAGGTGAATTCTTTCCCTAATCTTTGCATCAAAAATTATTTATAAAAGCATGATAGTGGATAAGCAGGTTTTTTTTTTTTAAGATTTTATTTATTTATTTGACAGAGAGAGACACAGCGAGAGAGGGAACACAAGCAGGGGGAGCGGGAGAGGGAGAAGCAGGCTTCCCGCCCAGCAGGGAGCCCGATGCGGGGCTCGGTCCCAGGACCCCGGGATCACGACCTGAGCCGAAGGCAGACGCCCAACGACTGAGCCACCCAGGCACCCCATGGATAAGCAGTTTTAAGCAATGCATTAAAAGTCAAATGACATCTTTAATGTGCGTTAAATATACATCTTTCATTAACATTTTTCAAAAATATGATAGTAAAGTAAATCTAAGGTGGAGAGAGAAAATACACTGAATTAATAATCAACAAATAATTATCTCTGGTATTTGCTTAGTTACTGTTACTTATGCAACTAACCCCAGGCATAATTATTTAGGGAAGAATTCATGTCCTCTTAGCAACACATTCTAAACTGATGGCGTTGGTCTCTAATGTGTAAATACGTCCGCAGGTAAGTTAGGGTGTTTAATATTGTGAGTCAATATTAATATTAAACTTGGAGCTGAAGAGAGAACAAAAGACAGGTCGGTGCACAGCGAGGTAAGCACATGACCGCCTGTGATTTGTGCGGGCAACTGTGAGCTGCCATGTTAGGTGTTACTGAGATGGAAGACCAGGCAGGTAGCCAGTGGCTCAGCAGGCAGGACTCCCTCCCCATAACGGTGCTCACCAATCTACTGTTCCCGCTTCATCTTCTTTTGCAGAGAATAATGGATAATGTCAAGGTCAGGCAAGTTTGGTCACTAGCACAAGGTCCCAGCCTATAGGCACAGAGTCACCATGGAGCCAGTCCCCCAACCTGACAATCTATTCCCTCCTGAATTGGCAGCAATTTATCTGTAAGTTCCTGCAGGGCTTAACCATGCCTTTTGGTCCTCCGCACACAGGAGCCTTTTAAAAACCTTTCCGTTAAGCTCCTGAGAGTTCCTCAAAACCCTCGTCCCTAAAGCTGGCTGCCTGCAGCATTCTGCCCGTGTTCAGACCACACGGCCCAACTGTGCCCCAAATGTATAGGAGGATTTCCAAGCAACAGAGCCCTCCACAGTCACCACTCCTTTCATTTCAGCTTCTCAAAAATCCAGGAGCTGACCCAAGACGGTGCAGCTGGCTCAGGGCATGGCTGGGCCAGGACCCCCATGTTCTCCCAGTCCAGGGGAGGCTCTGCTGTCTCCCACTTCTTCCAGCTATTAGCGACAGGCGGCGGCGGTGGGGGGGGGGCAGATTCCAACCAAAGCAGGGCTGGCTTTTCAGGAGGTGAAAGTGGGGTCCTTTTGGAGTCCTGAGCACTGGGGGCCTTTGAGCCTTACTGGAAAGGCCTTGTTCTTTTTTCCTCTTTACAAACTGACCCCCTGCCCTTGCCAAACCCTTCCCATTCATTTCTTTGCAAAAGGTCTATTGTGACAACTCTTGACCTTATTACCCAGCTGTGGGCACAGGGACTCCTCTCTACCGGACACCCTTGTACACTTAGTGAGCTCACTTAGTGAGCACTGGCAAAGAATGGGAGGAAAAGGTCGGAGCTTCGGAGGTTTTATGATGCAGCCGATGGTCAAATCCTCGGACCTGAAACTCGCCTAGGGTGTCTGTGTCTTTAGGAAAGGCTTCCCATGGCGCAGAAGAACCCTTCAGGTGATAAGCTTTGCGTAGTCCCTCAGCTGCCTGTTTCCGCCAATTAAAGCTCCCTCGCCCCTTTCACTTTCCTCCCTGGTGTAGGCAGATGGCCCAATTGGTCGGCAACCAAAGCAGAGACGAAGGCTGAGCTGACTCATTTAGGAACAGTAATTCCTTCCAGAGAAGATTCCCCATTCATTTAGACACTGGAGCAATTATTTGCTGGCTGACAGTTGTAATTACTTTTTGCTGCAGGTAGGTAACTGTTCCAGAAGCCAAGCTAATAGGATTACTGGTTTCTGAAGGGCTTTTGGAACAAGTAATTTTCAAATAGTCAGCGCAGCATGTTCAGTGAACTTTCCACCCAGGGTAAATTCCTTCCTCTGTGGCTCCCCATGGAAGGTAAGGCGTTGGGTTCTTGGATGGGAGGACTTCGAAACTACAGGGACATTTTTCTTCCAGGCTCCTTTGTTTGAAAATGGGACCTGAGCAAATCATGCTTGGAGATATTTCATGAGCTTGCCTGTAATCATTCTAATTTTCCACTGCTCTGAGACTTGGCATTAAGTTATATCAACCAACCAACCAACCTTTTTGGCCAAAGCAGGGTAAATCACTTTCCCAGTCATGGTATCCCGGGGTAACATCTCCCTCCACGCCACCCGTTTCTGAAGGGAAGTGAGAGGGAAAAATAAACCCAGACAACATTTTTGTTAAGGTTTCTAACAAGGTAACTATTGTAGACAGTAGATAAGATTTTGCAACAAGGTTTTCTATTTGGTAAGAAAAGGTCAACATTGAATGCTCGTCAACATTTGACTCTATCAAACGGTTTGACATTTAACAGAAGCACATCCATGGGGCGCCTGGGTGGCTCAGTTGGTTGGGCGTCTGCCTTCTGCTCAAGTCATGATCCCAGGGTCCTGGGATCAAGCCCCTGCTCGCCAGGCTCCCTGCTCAGCAGGGAATCTACTTCTCCCTCTGCCCCTTCCTTTCCCCTCATGCTCACACACTCTCTCTCACTCTCAAAAATAAGTAAATCAAATCTTAAAAAAAAAAAAAAAAAGCACATCCATGGTCTTTTGGGACACAGTTTCTTTTCCTGAGAAGTTTGAAGTATTTTTGTTACTGCTGTTGTCATTTGCTACTGTTGTTAAACGTTCTCGGGTCCTGTCATTGCCATCCACTGATTAGCTGAACTCTGGTCTTGCAATCCAAGTCCAGCATCTCAAGAAGAGACAGCTCTGTTTTCAAGTAGACAAGAACACTGAGATGTTGAGAATCAAGAGAGGCTATGCTACACAGACTGTTGATCTGGAGACTTTTTCTTTTCTAGCTTTATTGAAAGAACTGACATAACATGGTATTGCATTTAAGGCGTAGAGCATGATGACTTGACACATGTATATATACTGTGAAATGTTTACCACAATACAGTTCATCACCCCACATAATTACCATTTTTAGAGGTGTGTGGTGAGAACATTTAAGATCCACTCTCTTAGCAACTTTCAAGTATACAATACAGTCTTGTAAACTACAAACTATAGGCACCATGCTGTACATTAGATCCCCAGGATCTATTCATCTTATAACCAAAAGTTTGTACCCTTTGACAGACATCTCATTTCCCCCACCCCCCACCCTCCCAACCCCTGGCAACCTGTACTATCTACTTTCCAATTCTTTTTTTTTTTTTTAAAGATTTTACTTATTTGAGAGAGAGAATGAGATAGAGAGAGAGCATGAGAGGGGGGAGGGTCAGAGGGAGAAGCAGACTCCCTGCTGAGCAGGGAGCCTGACGCAGGACTCGATCCCAGGACTCCAGGATCATGACCTGAGCCGAAGGCAGTCACTTAACCAACTGAGCCACCCAGGCGCCCTCTACTTCCCAATTCTATGAGTTTGGCATTTTTAGATTCCACACAGACATGAGATCATACAATATTTGTTTTTCTTTGTCGAGATTATTTTGTAGAGTTTCTGACATAATGGTCAATGCATAGAAGCTTGCAAAGGATTTTATTACAAGTAATTTGTGCTGTTTGGTTTATTGATATGCAAATGCATTAAAGTCTGGGATCCCCAGAGATGGAATTGTAACCCTATAGCAAACTTCCTTCACAGCCCTTAGAAATCAAAAATCTTCATTTATTGCTAGGAAAATTGAAAGTATGCTAGCTAGCTGTCCTCAAAGCCTAAAAAATGCTTAGCTGAAAATTGTAAAGTAAGTTCAAGAAAATTTTTACTGTTCAATATTACACAACCTTTAGTATTACCACAACCTTTGCAAGGCGTTCTGGTGGAGACACTAGGGTCCTCCTCAGCTGTAAGACCCCAGCTCTAAAACATTAGGGGAGTAATATTTGCAGATGAGAGTACAGGAATCAAAGCACAAGTTTGAAACTAGGGGCGTCTGGTGGGCTTAGTCTGAAGAGCATGTGACTCCTGATCTTGGGGTCGTGAGTTCGAGCCCCACGTTGGGTATAGAGATTACTAAAAAAAAAAAAAACAAACTAAAAAAAAAAAGCACCCAAGTTTGGAATTAGATAAAACTGGGTTCAAATCTCACCCTACCACTTCCTACCTGTGTACAATCATATTTACGCCGCAAGGGTGAAACACTGAATACTGTGCCTGGGACATAGGAAATGCTCAGCAAACTGTGATCAACATGTTAATTATACCAATGAATCATGCTTCCTTCAATGACATATACTGTTAACATTTCCGAATGGAGGGCACACCATTTGCTAGCCAAGCCTACTTCATGGAAAGTCTAACATTAAAGAGAATTCTAAGGCACCCACGCGACCTAGGCTATCCCAAAAGGTCATTCTGGTCATTGATCACAAACTGTGGTCAGTGGCCCATGGCAGCTGGATCACCGACTGTATGTTTATAAAACTGGCTTCTGGGTCCCACAGATGGGCTGGCTGCATTGGTCAGGATCAGCTAGGCTATGCTGCAGTAACAGGCACACCCGAAAAGCTCAGTGATTTAACCTTGAAGGGTTTACTTCTCACTCATGAAAAGTCCACTGGGATTCTGAGTGTCCTCCAGGGAAATGCATGCGAAGCAGGGGTTCAGGAAGGCAGGCTGTTTCTCTCCTGTGGCTCCACCAGGGAGGCGAGGTCTCTTGCTGGTGATGTGGCAGGTGAAGAAGACATTCATGATGACTCCTGGCACATCTACTCACAACGCATTGGCCAGAACATGTCACATCACTACCCCCCCGCCCCCACCCCGGCCACCGCCAGGGGGTGAGAGGTGGATATCTGGTGAACATTACATATCTCTGCCTTACCTTCCTACTGAATCAGCCCCCGGGGGTAGGATCCAGGACTCCACATTTTCAAACTTCCCCGGTGATATAATTCAAAGTTGCAGCACTGTGATTATCGGCTGTGGGCGATGTTCCTTTATGGGATAAATAATTTGAAATAATAGAAAAGAGAGTGGCTCTGTCAATACACTAATTTATTAAAACGAGCATCTAAGGGTCTAAAACAGGCTCTTTCTAGCTGTCATTTAAGTGTGCCTCTTAGGTACAGATGCCTCTTAAATTGATTTCTGGTCCAGACTCCCCCCCTCCACAGCCCTCAGACCTATATACACTCAGCCAGGGGCTCGCAGGTGCCTCCGTTTGTTCATTCCTACCAAGCCTGTCCTGTGGCCAGGGACAGTGCCAATATCCACCCTCCCAGGTGACTTCCAAGCTTCCTGACTCAGGAGTCTCCCTTGCCCCTTTTATTTCTTTTGGATCTCAAAGCCGGGCATAAAGACTGTTTCTTTCTCTTACATATTATGTCTGTTCTTGTCTCTCTTCCTTCACTGCTCTTCCCTTTGTCTAGGGTCCTATCATCCGTCACTCATATGGTCCCCCCACCTCAGTCCAGTGCTTCTGTCCTGTCTCCTATTGTGCTGGTAGACTGATGAATTCCCTTGCACATGAGCATTTCCTCATCTTTTATGACTCAGCAAGACTCCTTCCCTCTATAAGCCGTTTCTGATTATATTCTTTTCCCCTCCACTGTTTTTTTTTTAAGATTTTATTTATTTATTTGAGAGAGAGAGAATGAGAGATAGAGAGCACGAGAGGGAAGAGGGTCAGAGGGAGAAGCAGACTCCCTGCCGAGCAGGGAGCCCGATGTGGGACTCGATCCCGGGACTCCAGGATCTTGACCTGAGCCGAAGGCAGTCGCTTAACCGACTGAGCCACCCAGGCGCCCTCCCCTCCACTGTTCTCCAGCGTACCTTCTCCCATGCAGCTCTACACACATCTCTGTCTCTGCCTGACTGCAAGATTGCCCCTCTCCAGGTTGTCTTGTCATAGTCTACCCTGTGCTTGGCACATGGTAGGCATGAAGGAAGAAAGGAATGGGGGTGGGCAGCTGCCTGGTGCCTGGCACACAGTAGGTGCCATATAGAAGCTTGTTGGGGGTGCCTGGGTGGCCCAGACAGTTAAGACTCTCGCTCTTGGTTTAGGCCCAGATCGTGATATCAGGGTCATGGGACTGAGCCCCACGTCGGGCTCCATGCTCCGCTCGGAGTCTGCTTAAGGCTCTCTCTCCCTCTCCCTCTGTCCCTCCCCCACCCACCCTCCCCCACCCACCCCCCCAGCACGCTCATGCATGCTCTAAAATAAAAATAAAAATCTAAAAAAAAAATATAAATAAGAGCTTGTCAAATGAAGGACTAAGTGAATATCCAACCATCCTCCTGTGCTTAGTTATCTGAAATATCCATTAGTTTCACCAAGCTCAAGGTGATAAACTAATCAAAACTGACTATTCATCTATATGGGTATGGCATTTTTTCTTTGGAAGACGTGATGAGGCAAATCCCTCTTCACTGGAAACCATGTTCTCAAAGAGGAGAATCAGGTGTGAAGCAAATCATCACGTTCAGGGTATCTGAGTAATATCATTACAAAAGGAGCATTCTATTTTAACCTGCAGAAAAAAAGTTTTCAGTAAAATAAGGTGGATTAAAAATAAAATCAAGTGAATTAAAAACAAACTGCATGAGGGGCGCCTGGGTGGCTCAGTCAGTTAAGCATCTGCCTTTGGCTTGGGTCATGGTCCCGGGGTCCTGTGTTCAAGCCTGTGTTGGGCTCCCTGCTCAGCAGGAAGCCTGCTTCTTCCTCTCCCTCTGCCTGCCGCTCCCCACTGCTTGTGCTCTCTCTCTGTCAAATAAATAAATAAAATCTTTAAATATAAATAAATAAACTGCATGAGTGAACTAATTCCCAGTTCAAAAAGTGTTAACAACTGAAAGTGGTAACATTTTTCTTAATTCACTATATAATCCATAAATATTTGGGGGAGTTAAAACAGCAGCATTAGTGTTTTATTCCTGAGTATCTACCCTAGTACTTATCCACACATAACTAAAAATAAGCCAGAAATATGTTCAAAATGTATTTCTAGGGGTGTGTTTGTGAGCCATTCATTAGATAGTATGTCTCATGTCTTAAACCATAATAAAATTTTATTACAAAAGTTTGAGGTATTTTATTTTATTACCTCTAAGTCTGTTCTTTCATTTTTGTTTTTGAGAGAGAGAGAGCATGAGTGCAGGAGAGGGAGAGAGAGAATCCACACCCAGTACAGAGCCCAAAATGGGGATGGATCTTATGACCCTGAGATCATGAGCTGAGCCAGACACTTCACTGACTTGAGCCATCCAGGTGTCCCTGTTCTTCCATATTTTTAAGGCATGACTTAGGACCTCTACTCACTAAAGATTCCCAGAAAGTGACCCTAAAATGGGAGACTCTACAAAAGTGGGTAATGTTTTAATATGTAGGTATAAGGAGATGAAGAAAGATCAATGAATTAGAAATAGTACTTGAGGAGCACCTGGGGGGCTCAGTTAAGTGTCTGTCTTCAGCTCAGGTCATGATCCCCGGGTCCTGGGATGAGCCCAGCGTTGGCCTTCCTGCTCAGCAGGAGCCTGCTTCTCCCTCTCCCTCTGCCCCTCCCCACTCCTTGTGCTCTCTCTCAAATAAACAAATAAAATCTTAAAAATAAAAGAAATCGTACATGAAAAAATAGGAAATTCCTCAAAAATAAATTTTCATAATACATGAAATATTTAAGAACTATAGACAAGCAAAAATAATAAAATGAAAATCAGTCATAATCCCCCCCAAACCAGATAACTGCTATTAAGGTTTTGGCCTTTCCTGCCACAGATAAGTATATTTTAGGGAACACAAAGTAGGGGCATCATAATGTGCATGATGCTTCAGAATTTGATTTTTTTTTTTCATTTAACAGTATACCATGAAGATCTTTGCCTGCTAATCATTTCACAGCATCAGTGACATTCCACAAATCCATTACAATTATCTTGTTGTACCATGATTCATGGATCACTTCTCTCTGGTAGATTACATCCCACTTTTAAAATGTTACAAATAAGCCTGAAATTAATATCTATAAATTAAACCGTTGTGCACATCCATCATTATTTCCTTAGGATAAATTCTAAGTGGAATTTCTAGGTCAAAGGTGATGTGGGAAACAAAGGTAGAAGAAAAATTATTAAATTTCCTTACTACCTACAGCCCATTGACAAGTCCTTGAAACAGGCAGAGGGACATTCCTCTCGGGACTCAACGGCCTCGATGTTGACACTTTGCTAAGGGCAAAAGGCAATCCTAGCCCGATTCCAGCACCACCACCCCCACCCCCGCCAAGGATCCTGTAAGTCTACTTTAACATATAAAAATTCTTTTGGAAACTTCCTTTATCTCTACGCCCAAGATACGTGTTGGCAATCATCCCCCAAGCATATGGCCCACCGATATGCATCTGAAGGGTCTCATGACTCGGGTTTTATTAGGCAGTAATAAATGACATTTTCCCAACAATAGCTAGCCCCCTCAAGGTCCTGAAAACCTTGCTTCCAAAATTCCTTAGCGACTTACTCTCTTCCTAACCTATTCCCAACTTGGGCCACTCGTCATGACCCCTGACCCAATCACATCTCTTTCTGCCCACAGGTCCTGTCTCCGGGCTTTTATAAAATCACCTGTTTGCACCAAAGATGTCTCAAGAATTCTTTCTTAGCCATTGGCTTCGAACCCTAACGTCTTTCCTGCACTATAAGGGAATAAAAACACTTTTAATACACATGGTTTAATATCTAAAGCTGATGAGCTCCAGAAATATTATGCCAATTTATATTTAAATATTTATGGTTCTTTGTATTTCCTCTTTGGTAAATTGCTTAATCATGACCTCTTGCCCATGTTCCTATTGGAGAGTTGGTCTTTTTCTGAGTCTAAGAATTCTTTTTTTTTTTTTTTTTAAGATTTTATTTGACAGAGAGAGACACAGCAAGAGAGGGAACACAAGCAGGGGGAGTGGGAGAGGGAGAAGCAGGCTTCCCGCTGAGCAGGGAGCCCAATGCGGGGCTCGATCCCAGGACCCTGGGACCATGACCTGAGGCGAAGGCAGACGCTTAACGGCCGAGCCACCCAGGCGCCCCTGATTCTAAGAATTCTTGATACGTATGTATATGGGATCTTACGCAGGCCTAGTATATATTACATAGATGTATTAAATATATTGTCTCAGGTTTTTTGTGTGTTTTTTTACCTTAAATTTTTGCTTATATTGGTTTCTCTTGCCTTCGGAAAGTTTTTGTAAATTTCCTTTTAGTCAAATCAATTCATTTTGTTTTGCCGTTTCTAGTTTTGGTGTCAGGTTTAGAAAAATCGAGGCCAACTCTAGAATATATAAAATTTATATCACTTGGGTAAAGCCTTAGAAGAAGTTAATTTCCATTTAAAAAAACTGAGAGGGGTATAGCAGGTGCTGTGTCCTCCTTCAAAGCCCAGAATTTTTAGATTTCTGCTTTCTAGAGCAAGGTGCCCATCCGTGCTCCTGGTCATCCAGAAACATGGGTGGTGGCGCTTCTCCTGAGATCCTTTGCTTTTGCCACATTTGCCAACTTTCTTGGTTCTCTGAGGGAACAGGAATATGCCAGCAAGTGCTTGCCACGTTGCCCACCCAACCCCCAGCACCATAGGCTCCTAATTCCTGAAGCTAGGAAGACTAGTTAAACCAGAAGAGGGAGTTCCCAAGAAGCATGGTTAGAAGTGGGTGGGGGTGGGGAGAAAGGGCGCCAGAAGACATTTTCCAAAAATTTAAATGCATATGCCCAGGATACTACTTCTCTGAATCTAACCTAAAGAAATACATTCAGATATGGAGAAAAATGCACAGATAGATAACACCGTCCACTGCAGCATTATCAATTAGAGCAAAAAAAAAAAAACACCAATACAAAATTGGTTACATAATGATACAACTATATTATGGAATCCTTTGCAGGGATTAAAAAGAAGAGGGAGGGAGGAGGGGCAAGAGAAAGATGGCAAAAACCGTATTAAAGATGCAAATCCCACTTGGGAAATAGCAAACAGAATTGATAGGGAGAGTGCTGGGAAAGGGACAGCAGATAATTTTTTTTTACATCTTGCTTTAAATACTTCTGTATTTTTAAAAACGCTTTACAATAAGAATATCTTCAGGGAATATTTATACAATTTTTTTAAAAGACAAAATAAAAATACAAAAAAGGAAGACTTTCATGGAAATCCTAAGCCCACTGACGCTGGCATGAACTAGTGTTCCCGAGTTGCCAACCAGCTGGGGCTCCCTCTTTCTTATCAGCAATTTCAACACGCCCAGGCAGGTGCAGCTGAAGGCCAGCCCACAAATGCTTACCTGGGACACAACATTTAATAGAGGAAATGCAGAATGGGGTACATAAGAACAAGAAAACAGAGGCATTCCAAAAGTTTTATGTTAAGGACCAATGAAATCCAGAATTTAAAAAACAAAAGGAGCCAGAAAGGATGAATAGAAAAAATGAATTACGACCCCGACGGAGAGGACTAGATGGACTTTGTTCTGGCTTGGACTTGCCTACACCATGGCATTAAAAAAAAATTACATAACCTTTTTTCCTGCCTCAGAAGAAAAATGGAAAAGGTCTGCCTTGAAGTGACTGAAAATCCAAAGTTTTATTTTTTAAATGGAGATGATCATCTATTTTGATACCATGACGTATCTTGCGATTTACTGATAGATTACCAAAATTGAATTACTCAAGATGTGGCCTTCCGTTCCTCCTGTATTTATAGCAGCTGTCAGATTAGACTCTATCAAACACAGGAGGAGAAAACACCCACCCCAGCCTGTAGCATCAGCTCGGGGCTGAGGACTATCTGTGACAGGAGGGGGAAGTCCACTTTGCCTCGTCACACAGGAAAGCCAGGAAGGGAAAATCCTAAAGAGTCCTGCTAACTGAGAAAATGTCTCCTCTTCTACCTAGGGCCACCTTTTCTATCATCTCCTGCTGTAAGCATTCGATGACCCTTCTCCCACTCAAATACTCTTTCTCCCTCAGCTGCCACTCTCAGTGGCTGAAGGCTCGCCCCATTAAAAAAGAAAGAAAGAAAAAAACAACCACCTTCAATATCACCTACATGCCAATGACTTGGACTTTCATTCAGCTTCAGCTGGGACCTTTCCTCTAAGCTCCAGACCTACAGAGGCCTATTTGACAGTTGTACACGTCTAAGCCCAGCATGTCCATAAACACCTTGCAATTTTGCCCCCTAACCCGGCTCTTCCTCAGTGTCCCCCTGCATGCATTCAGCAAAGGAGTTGGAAATCGAGGAACAAATCATCCCTGACCATTTCGTCCTCTGTGCCACGTCTGATCCATCATCGAGGCTCACTGATTGGACTTTCTATGACGAATGCCCTGCCTGCCTCTCCCTCTCTCACATGCTCCGTTGCATAGCTTCTTCACTGGTACATCTGCATCCATTCTTGCTTCACTAACCCATTGTGCACATTGCAGCCAGGGTGATTTTTTTTACAAGTGCAAATCTGATCATGCCTTATTCCTGCTGAAATCACCAGGAACATTACTGACCAAGGCTTTTACATTATGACCAAAATGCCTGACGTAGGCCTAACAACTAATCTCACTTCCTTTCTAGCTTCTTCTCACACCACACTTCCCATTCGCTCTCTAGACCACACAGGCCACGCGTCCTCCCGCCAAAGGACCTTGGCGTGTTCTGTCTCCCTTGCCTAGAATACTCTACTCTTCTACTCTTTATCCTGTTGTGGCTTGAATTGTGGCCCCCAGAAAGATAGGCTAAAGTTTCAACCCCCAGGACCCCAGAATGTGACCTCATTGAAGACAGGGTCTCTGCGGAAGTAATCAAGTTGAAACGAGGTCATTAGGGTGGGTCCTAATCCAACATGACTGATGTTCTTATTCAAAAGGAGCAGTTTGGGCACAGAGACAGACACATACAGAAGACAACCTCAAGTGGCACGTCTACAAGCCAAGGGACACTGAGGATGGTCAGCAAATACCAGAAGTGAGAAGAGGCAAGGAAGGATTCTCCCGTGGAACCATCAGAGAGCATGGCCTTCCTGACATCTTGATTTTGGACTCCCAGGTTCCCGAACTGTGAGACAATAAATTAGTGATGTTTTCAGCAACCCAAGGTCTGGTATGTTATTATGGCTATCCTGGGCAACCAATATATCCTGTCATTCCTTTTGTCTCATTAACTCTCACTCAGCCAAACTCTCTCAGGGAGGGTGTCCGGGACCTCCTGGCTCCATCAAATCCCCTATCATATTCACACAGCACTCTGTTCCCCTGCCCCGTTCGTAGCATTTACCACAATTGTAACTTGACATTTATGCAATTTTTTTATTGTCCCACTCTCTCACTAGACTCTAAAGTCCCTTACAGTAGGGACTGTGCCTTCTTTAGCTCACTGTGGTATGCCCTGGGCCTGGCCTAGTGCAGGACACACATTGGTGCTCCACAGGTATTTGCTATGTAGCAAATATACTGAATAAATGAATGAGAGAAAGAGGTATGAGGGGCATGCTGAAGATGAGACTAGTGGTTGTTAAGACCTTAAGAGAAGAGAAGGCAGGCTGGGAGACAGTTTAATGTGACATACTTTCCACAAGGGCCCCCAAATACCTCTGCTGTCTGCTGACGCCCGGTCATTGCACAAGAAGAAAGGTTTGAAATGCATATATCCCTGGGAGAGATCAGAGACATTAACCTAAATTTGCATTAGCATATTAATAACACATCCTTTCCAGAAAGCAAGCTGGAGGAGAGGGTGTGTTGTGAAGAATACTAAATCAAGACTCTGAAAGTCTAAAGATGAAAGCTGTCACTGGGTGACCAGGGAGGAAAAAATGTGGGAACCAGGGTGAATGGTATAAAAAATAACCTTTCTTATGTCATAGTTTTGCTGAGGGTCACCTTGCACCGGTCAGGGGAACAATCCACCAGATCACAACTTATCCAGGGCCAACGAGACCCCTTCCTGGGGGTCTAACGTGTTTCCCAGACACTTGGCAGGCACTGGCAGCCAGGGAAACAATGATTTCCTCTTCAACGAGATGGATGCTGGGGGACAGTGTGCGGCTGGCACCCACCCAAAAGGGTTCTGATCACAAGGGAATTAAAATGGAAAAATCTTCACCATTGATCATGATCCAGATCCTACAGGGTACTGGCCACCACACATGGCCAGTTATCAGAGGACAGTCATTTTTTGGGGGGGAGGTCAAACTCCCAAACCCAATAATGACAGGAAATGATCCTCACATTCTATTCAAAAAGGACCTGAATATCAGCAGAAACAGAAGAGAAACTTGAAATGGATTAACTGCTTCTATAAAGCACTTTCAGAGCTACAGAAGCTCTTTTTTTTTTCCTCTACTGTCAACATGCCTTTAATCACAATGAAAAGGGACTTTTCCTCCATTGCCCCAACTCAGGATATATTTCCAGAATAATGATTAAACACCCCCAAAATGCCTCCCATTCTGATATTAAGGTAAATTCCATAAAGTATTAATCTGAAGTTTACTAAAATCTTAGACTTTCAGAGTTAGAAAGAATCTCTGAGAAAATCCGGCCCAATTCCCCTCCAGTGAAAAAATACATTCTACAAAATCTCCAACAATGACCCTAACTTACACTTGAGTTTTCATAGACACAATGATCTAGTTTACTTCCTTTCTAGCCAACTTACTCCATTATAAAGCAATACTACTTAAGCTTTTCAAATATATCTTATGACATGGAACTCTATAAAACCAGTTGGCTCAATTTAAATTTTACACTGGTGTCTTATTCTTCCAAAAATAATTGCCCAAAGAAAAACATCTTAATTGCACTTAAATATGTGAAAGGCTTGGCAATAGTTTTATTTTTAGATTTATGGACACCGGAATATTCCTGTGGCAGGAGTGAAAGTAAACTAAACTTTGAAATTTAACAGATAACCATACACCTATGGTTCAACATGTAAATTACACATTTGCATTCCTTCCCAAAACTAGGTTTCAGCATTAGAACTATTTCAAGTTTTACCTTCTTTATTGAAACTTGAAGCTCACAAAATACGTATTTGTGAGGTATCTTTCCTAGTGATTTATTTTTGTGAATACTTTTATTTCTATAAGACATATTGTCGGCACTTGGTATACTCATCTGATTTTATAATATGACAGCATATTTTAAGAGTAAAAGCAAATGTAGATTTAGAAATTTTGAAACATCAATTGAGCAACTGGAAGAAAACCAAACGCTTTCTCAAATATGTTTTAAGTAAACTATTAGAGTCAGACTACAAAAGAATACTTTTAACTTTGAGCAGGGTTTTAAAATATTCTAAATATCTGTAAAAATCTTAAAATACATAACCAAAATAAACAAGAAAACTTGGATGTCACAGACTTTGATTGGGCCGAATGTGGACATAACACTTTGCATTGTTTCCTGAAAGTCAGTAGGGCTTAGTCAAACTAGGAGAGAAAATCTAAAGAAAGGGGATCTGATAATTAAATCACGAGATGATTAGAAAAAGCATTCACCTTTCAGGAGGCAGTAGGAAGAATGCAATCCCAGCCAACGTCTCTAGTCAGCAAAAAGGGACCCCTGAGAAGCTAAAATGGTTGGATAGAACTCTGCTATAGTTCTCCATGACTGATACCAGCTGTTGATGTTGGATTCAGATATAAGGATCCATACTGATGAAAATTAGTTGCAGCAAGTACTTGTACTGTCAGCCACGTCCAAGCACTGGCTTCTACTGTACTATAATAATCGTGTTTCAACTAGAAAGGGATTAAAACCTCCACAAATACTGAAGCATACTGAAAATAAATTGAAAAGCACTGGGAAGTAGAACACAGTTTAAAAAGCTTCACGAAATCAGCAACCTTAAACAGGAGAATTAGTTTTTGCCCCAGAGAAAATTTCAAAATGCCCGTTAAAAGCAACCTTTAGGATATTTCAGTGTCTCAAACGGTATTATTGGGAAGGGAGTCTGAACAATCTTATTTGGATCTGTTTGGGACAAAGCAAAGAGTTACTAGAGAAAAATTCCATCATTTACTTGGGATGTAGTCTTTTATTTGCAGTATTTTAAAGTCACAGTTTCGAAAGAGCTGGAAAATGTTTGCTACTAACTACCCCATGTTCACTGTGAACAAAAGTTCAGTTGTGGATTTTTTACATGACAAGATAAATGTTCCGGTGCATCAGCCAGGGATGGAAGGAGTAAATTCCACAAATGCCCATCCTAGTTGCAAAGGAAAACCTCCTAGTCTCATCATTTCTCAGCTGTATGAAAGGTAAAAGGACGAATGTTACATTTCACAATCGTGGATGGTCACAGCTTTCACAAAATATGCACACCAGCACCTCTGCACAATCATTTCAAAGAACATTCTTTTGTTCCAAACAATTTCAAAAGCAAAGGAACTATCGATAGCCATTTAGAAAATGAAAGGTTGCCTGGAAAATAATTATTGGGATCAATAAACAATTAAAATTGGAGGTAGGGGCTTCCTTAGATTTACTTCAATTCTTTACTAGAGGGTTAAAACTAAGAATTATCAAAGAAAATAAATTTTAAAATACTGTACAAACTCCTTTGGAAATGAGTTACATACACATAAGCAGGTATTCTTTTGATGTGTGCAAAAATCATCTCCTGACATACTACCCTGTGTTTCGGTAGTACCATTTAGGATCCATAAGATGGCAGGCCTAGATTTCACAGATTTTTTTTTTTATTTTATTTATTTATTTGACAGTGAGAAACACAGCGAGAGAGGGAACACAAGCAGAGGGAGTTGGAGAGGGAGAAGCAGGCTCCCCGCTGAGCAGGGAGCCCAATGCGGGGCTCGATCCCGGGACCCTGGGATCATGACCTGAGCCGAAGGCAGATGCTTAAGGACTGAGCCACCCAGGCGCCCCCCCCCCCATGATATTCTTAAAAGCATAAATATACTCATTGCCTTGAAATAGATATTGTATATTATCAGCAGCAGGTGGCTAGTAATAATATTAAGAGCACCTATCAGATTAAATTTGTAAATTATGAAACATGGGGACTATTAACAAGCTAATGCATATTTATTAGTTCATAATGAATCACAAAATATCACAGCCAAAAGGAAACTTACGGTCTCTTATTCTGGTATTGCCTTTCTCCGGATAAGGAAACCAGAGTCCAGATTTCAGTGCTTTGCCCAAGGCCCCATGGCAAAGGGGTAGCAGAGAGAGAACCAGAATCCTGGTTTCCTTCCTTCTAAATCTGCACCAGTGCTCTTGTTCACTGTATTTCTCCAACTCCTCATGGTGGCATCTAAGTCCACATGACTACTCTGCACGGAGTCCCACTTTGCACTTCTTCACAGACTGCCTTTCACCTGACAGAGCATCGCTCATGAGCTACCCCGAGCCTGGAATTCCGCAAATCTCACAAATCTGTCCATGTGTTTCTCAAACTGGGGTGTGGTGATGTACAGTGGTATTTGAAGCTACAGGGAGAATAAGTCCTCCTAGATGATTGGGGGGCAGACATCTTTTCAATTAAAAGAAACATAAAATGTGTATGAACGAACATGAACATGAAATACATAAAGTTTCAAAGAGGGATGTCACTTTGGATAGACTTGCTCAGGCTACACCCTCAAGCCCGCAGCACCCTTGGTCCTCTATCCTGTTGGGATACTTTGGTGCAAAGCTCAGAACAGTACCTGGTTAAAAGGTTCTTCTCCATCAGAGCCCACCTTGTCTACAGTGAAGCACATAAATAAGGTCACGTTACACTTGTGTCCTAGTCTAATTGTCAGACTGCTGTCTAAACCCTGTGTACATGGTCCTAAGATAAATTTAGATTCTATGACAAGCATTACATTTAAACATAATATAAATCAAATATCAACTATTATACAGCTATTGTAGATAGCTGATCACCACCAGACAGAGATCACCAGTAGGCAGAATTCTATGGGCAAACCAAACACAGTAGATGAATTAATAAAAATAAACCAATATACTACTTTCAGTGTTTTATAATGACTTTTTTTTCCATTAAGCATATATGCTACAGACAAAAGTACAGGGATCCAGGAAGCAGGAGAGCTGGAGGGCTTCGGATCAATTAATTATCTAACGTGTCTTAGTCTGTTTTCTATTTTCTCATAACAGTGGATTGTGTCACTACGGGGACAGAAATGTCTAGAATTCTAAATTGCTTTTTCTCATCCTTTGCTCTACCATTTCTTCGGGTATTATTTTTTAATGAATGTAAGATAAGATAATCAGCACCTAAACCTTTTCTTGTAGGTCTTGAGAGTGATTAATTCAATTACTTGAAATATACTTACTTCCTTAAAAATTCTCAGCATATTGATTGGTTAGAAATCAGTAAATTAGTCAATGGTGTGAAAAACAAAGCCAAAATGAAGGATTCCACATTAAATAAGACTGGAGACATAATACCTGGATGCAATGCATGATCTGGGATTTTCTTTTGCCGTAAAGAACAGTATTAGGACAACGAATTTTGACTATAGATTAGACAATAAAAAACAATGATATTATGTCCTTTTCCTGATTTTGATAACTGTACTAGAGTTACATGAGAGAACGATCTTATTTCTGAGTTATACACTGAACTACTTAGGGACAAAGGGGTGTGATGTCTGCCACAAAGAGAGAGTGAGCACAAGAGAACATGTGCAAATGTGCCAATGTGGTAAATGTTAACAGTTGGGAAATATAGGGGAAAGGTACACGAGAATCCTCTATATTACTCTTGTATTTTTTTTTTTTTTTTTTTTTTTTTGAGAGGGAGAGTGAGCATGAGCAGGGGAAGGAAAGAGGGAGAGGGAAAAGGAGACTCCCCACTGAGCAGGGAGCCTGACACGGGGCTCAATCCCAGGACCCTGGGATCATGCATGACCTGAGCTAAAGGCAGACACTTAACCGACTGAGCCACCCAGGCGCCCCATTCTTGTAACTTTTCTGTAACTCTGAAATTATGTCAAAAAATAAAAAATAAAAGAAACAAGGAAGACAGTTTGTTTAAATGGCTGCATATAGAACTGCTATGGAAGCCAGATGTACAAAGATTAACAGGAAGGGTAAAACTGTCTTGGAAAGGAACCCACTTCATTTATAGTATTTCTTTGGAATTCACGTTTACACTACCAGATATGATATGCTATACCATGTATTGTATAAAAGTATGCTCCTAGTCAACACTGGTGTAAGAATTCTTATTTGAGAAGATGTTGCTATAGTGCCATTCTGTTAATCATTTCTTTATTTTTATGTTCTGCTTTGGTAAATCTTTACCTAGAACCAGTGTTACATCTTAAAATCTCTTCACCGACAACTCCCAGGAAGAGTTGCACTCAGCATCTATGTAAAAACATACCCCAGATGATGAAAGACAGTGTTGAGACTGTGAAACAGAAAACACGTAAGACAAATTAAAAAGCTATTTAAAGCAAATTTTAAAAAAATGACGTTTCAAAAATCATTTTATAAGAGGGAAAACAAGGCAAAACAAGACACTAGAAAATGAACTCTAGTATCTGCTTATCCTGTGTGTGGTATAGACTGTGCTGATGTCCCCAGGATTTCACACATAGAAGCAACCTTGCTTACTATTTTCTGATGATATTCAAAGGACCTGTAGTAATAAATGATCTCCCACATGAAAAACAAAATTGTTTTTCAACTGCTTCCTAAATGTGAAATTCTTTTTTTTAAGGAAACTTTCACACATTACAATTAAAAAAAAAAAAAGATTTATTCTTTTAGAGAGAGAGCACACGTGAGAGGAAGGGGCAGAGGGAGAGGGAGAGAAGCAGACTCCCCACTTAGCGTGGAGCCCGATTCGGGGCTCAATCTCACGACCCTGAGATCATGACTTGAGCCGAAATCAAGAGTCTGACACTTAACTGACTGAGCCACCCAAGTGTCCCATAAATGTGTAATTCTTAATAAAGAATTACAGATTTGCCATCTGTAAATCCTTGTTTCTGATTTATACATCTCAAAGTTAAAATACTCCTGAATTGAGAGTGCAGTTTGGGCTGGTAGGGAGGCGGGAGGACATTTGGAAGTACACAAGTATTTCCCACAGTATTAGTAACTTTCTAGTTATTTAAATAGGTGGTGGGTTCACTGGGGCTTATTATGCTTATTAATTTACATGTACTATATATATTGTTTTGTATGTGTTCAATATTTCTAAAGATGTTTTAAAAGAAAAACATAATGTAATATTTTCCTTTTTTAAAAGCTACATTACAGAAGTTTCCTTTTATTTAACTCTCTTTTTCTCTCCAACTATTTTAATAGCGGTTGATTCAGATGTTCAACGTGTATTTATTTAGCAGCTATCACATGCCAGATATGGTTGTGTATTGAGGGTATAAGCCAATATAAACATTACAAAAACCAACATAAATAAAAACATGGCCCTTGCCTGCAGGCAGGTGATAGTCTAGTTGTGAGCACCTAAAGGACAGAGCTATGTGTAATTCTTTGCAAGCTTGGTACCTCCCATAGTGCCTTGCCCATGTAAGAACCTCCATAATGTTCACTGATGATATTGATGCTCTTTGTACCATTTACAGATCTTTTCATTGATAGATTTTTAAGATTTTATTTTATTATTTTTTAAAGATTTATTTATTCATTAGAGAGAGAGAGAAGCAGACTCTCCACTGAGTACAGAGCCCAAGGCAGGGCTTGATCCCAGGACCTGAGCTGAAATCAAGAACCGGATGCTCAACCAACTGAGCCACTCAGGTACCCCTTAAAAATTTTATTTTTAAGCAATCTCTACACCAGTGTGGGACTTGAACTCACAACCCTGAGATCAAAAGTCCCATGCTCTTCCGACTGAGCCAGCAAGGCGCCCTGCTAGAAGATTATGCTGTATTCAGATCATCTTGCCACTTAAAATAGACTTCACTAGGGCACCTGGCTGGCTCAGTCCGAAGAGCATGGGACTATTGATCTCAGGGTTGTGAGTTGAGCCCCATGTTGAGTGTAGAGATTAAATAAACTTTAATAAATAAATAAATGAATGAAATAGATTTCATTCAGTGACAAGAAAATCCGTCATACTGGATTACTAAAAGCCACTTAGAATCTCATCCTTTTGGGGAATCTCGGCAGTCTCATCTTACTGAAATAACTATCACTGCAACAAGTTTCCAGGTGGAGGTAAAGAGTTGTAGATGTTTGTAAATTTTGTTCAGTGTCCAATTATCCCATCATTAATTATTCACAAAGAAATTCTCAAATGGCAGCTTTTGTTCCCTCTGTGCACCTTTTAAACATACAGGTTTTACACAAATTTACAGATTATGACAGGTTTCCTCTTTATCAGTCTTTCTGTAATAAAATTTAGCAAATACTGATATTTATTAGGAAGAGCAGCACGAGGGAATACAAAAAACCCACTGGGAAACTGTTCTGAAAATAACTCATGCAGTCACTACTCATTCTCTTCAGTGAAAATAAAATATTTTTTCAAATGAACACTGAACACATCAATTGTACTAAATCTTATGGGAAAATGTTCTATGAAAAATCTCATTTATGTACCTTCTTAGTTGAATCATATACATTTCAGGTGGCACAAAATTTAAAATAAAAGAGAGACTAGAACTTCTAAGTTTCAAAGACTAGGTCTACCAATATGCCATACTATAATTTGAAAAATGTTCTTATCAGTGATGAATTAGAACTTCTACCTTAATGAATAATGGTGCTATGATGTTTCATCTTCCAAATTCTAGTAGCAGAAAGATGGCCATTTTTTGCTTTAGACAGTCTTAAGATTAAAAAAACAAACAAACAGGGATGCCTGGGTGGCTCAGCTGGTTGTCTGCCTTCGCTCAGGTTACGATGGGAGGGTCCTGGATCGAGTCCTGCATCAGGCTCCTTGCTCAGCAGGGAGCCTCCTTCTCCCTCTCCCTCTGCCTGCCCCTCTCCTTGCTTGTGTTTTCTCTCTCTCTCTTGCTATTTCTCTCTCTGTCAAATAAATAAATAAATCCTTTAAAAAAGCCAAACAGTTCAAGTATTGGAATAGCTTCTTGGTGCTATATCATTGAGCAATTGCATATGAATGCTTACAAATAGTCACCTATACAGACTGATCATATGTGATCATACAGTGGTAAACCCTAAACACATCTAAAGAGGATTTTTGGATTTTTTAAAAAATGTTTTTTGTTTTGGCTTTGATTGAGTCAGAAAGTCTACACCCTATGACGGAGGTTTCAGAATTATTTTATGTATGTACACTTTTCTGAGAGAAGGTTTCTATGGCTTTTATTAGACTCTCAAAGGTGTTGGTGACCCAAATAAGACTATGAACCATGACCCCAGAAGAGAGTAATCAGCACCCACATTCCAAGATACCTGACATACAGAATGAAATCAATAAACATGGTTGAATGAATCTTAAATGAAGAAACTTTTTCCAGAATATCCTTGAACTTTTTGATGTGACCATCAAGTGTTGGGTAGAAAAGATAAATCAGAAAAAAAAACTACAAATGACAAATGAAGACTGAGTGACTACTAAATTCAGGACAATGGTACCAGTGGTGGGAGGTCTTTTTAAAAAAAAGGTAATTTGTTTTTAAGGAACCTATGATCTAATCAGAATGATAAAACAAACAAAATGCTGAGACTATTGGCAAAGGGGGAAAGGTAGTCAAGGTTATTATAAAATTTACACTAGAACTTTTGAAGGTGAGCCTTTCCTAGATTTCAAGATTTTTGACACATTCAGTGTTTAATTTTTCCATCTACAATCAGAAAAAGATGGGAAGTGTAATGGATAGGGAGGGGGAAATAAAGGATCAGAACAAATGAAACTTCCCCTCCCTGCTCCTCTTTTTATAATCTTCGTGACTGGGAAGATAGTACCAAGGGGAATCAAGCAATCCAGTGGTTCCTCAAGGGCACAGTCAATAGCTCTTTCTCCTTACCGCTTTTTTTCTTAGGGAGGCAAAGTGGGTGGGGGTCACAGACTTGACCAAGAGCATAGGAAAACCATTCCTCCAGTGCCCTGAACCCATTAAACATCTTTAAACAGATGCTAGCCCAAGAAAACTTTCACCCAAGGCAAATACTTTGAAAAGTTCTAGTTCACATTCAGGAGACATCCCCAGTAGGTCTATTTGGTAGCATAACTTGGTATACCTCCAAACCAGCGCTGTTGCTCCATACTTCGGTGAGTTTTCTGAGGAGTCCAAGTAGAAGGCCAAGGCCAAGTAGCATCTAAACCCTTTCCCCATTTTGGTATTGTAAGTTTTTATAAACTGAGGCAAAACTGTAGCAACTGTATTTTGCTTACTGGTGTCTTATTTCTTCACTATAGGAAAGTATGTAGGAGATACACAGTGAGATCCATATTTAAGAAGATAGTCCAGGGGGCGCCTGGGTGGCTCAGTCATTAAGCGTCTGCCTCCAACCCAGGTCATGATCCCAGGGTCCTGGGATCAGATAGGCCTGCATCAGGCTCCCTGCTGCGTGGGAGGCCCGCTTCTCCCTCTCCCACGGCCCCCTGCTTGTGTTCCCTCTCTCGCTGTCTCTGTCAAATAAATTAAAAATCTTAAAAAAAATAAAATAAATAAATTTAAAAAAAGAAGATAGTCCAGGAATTTAGCCCAACCATGGTGATATTTGTTGCTTTTTCATTTTTCACCTCAAACATAAAGTACAAAAATACTACTACTTAGAAAGAGCATCATTTCGTGGATCTTCTCTAATTCCACTACTAACATTTTCAGATTATAGCTAACTCGTGGACCAACTACTGCAGACGGTAATGGCTCAACTTCAGGCTCTGTCACCATGGGTGAACCCGGACAAGTTATTTATTCTCTCTAAGCTTAGATTTCCTTATTTGTGAAAAGGAGTGAATAATAGGGTTTTTGTGAGCAATAAACAAGATACTGCAGACAAAGGTATTGCACAGCATTTTTTTAAGTGCTCAATGAATATTTGCCATTATTCTCATTGTTATTGCCTTCATCAGTCTCCCCTGTACAGTCTCTCTCTATAAAATTCACCTCCCACTATGGTGCCACATAATTATTCTTGAATCACCTTTGATTTTGTCAGTCTCTTGTCAAAACTCAATGGATTCCATGCAAACAGGATAGTCGTATCTTCTTGCCTGGAGCGTGTTGCTATTCTTTGTCTACCCTTAACCAACCTGACACCAGCCCGATTTCTCATGAGGCCCCTTCATAACAGATTAAACCTCCCCTTCCCCAACACATGCTGCTCTTCTCAGCCTCCTCGCTTTGTTCCTGGTATTCCCTCTGCATGGAATGCCTTCCCTATGTACATCCATATAGATCATGATCCTCCAAACTAGCCTGGAAGCCACTTCCTCCACAAAGTTTTCTTCAGATCCGTCTAGTAAAAAGAGCTTTCCCTTTACACTTCTGAAATACTTCGTTGTTTTCTTCTACCTTGAAAACACATTTCTTAAGTTTACATTATCTCCCAACCTGAAATGTAAGTCCTTTAAAAACCAATGGACAAATAAACTGTTGGGACCACATCAAAATAAAAAGCTTCTGCACAGCAAAAGAAACAACCAACAAAACTAAAAGACAGCCTACTGAATGGGAGAAGACACATGCAAATGACGTATCTGATAAAGGGTGAGTATCCAAAATATATAAAGAACTTATACAACTCAACACCAAAAAAACAAACAAACCAACAAAACAATAATCCAATTTAAAAAACGGGCAGGAGACATGAACATACATTCCTCCAAAGAAGACATATAGATGGCCAACAGACACTCAACATCACTCATCATCAGGGAAATGCAAATCAAAACCACAATGAGATATCACCCCACACCTGTCAGAATGGCTAAAATCAAAAACACAAGAAACAAGTGTCAGCACGGACGTGGGGAAAAAGGAACGCTGGTGCACTGTTAGTGGGAATGCAAGCTGGCGCAGCCACTGCAGAAGACAGTATGGAGGTTCCTCAAAGAATTAAAAATAGAACTACCTTATGATCCGGTAATCGCACTACTGGATATTTAACCAAAGAATATGAAAACACTAACTCAAAAGGATATATGCACCCCTGTATTTATTGCAGCATTGTTTACAATAGCCAAACTATGTAAGCAGCCCAAGTGTCCACTGACTGATGAATGGATGAAAAAGATGTGGCATATATACATACAACAGAATATTACTCAGTCATAAAAAAGAGTAAAATCTTGTCTTTTGCAATGACATGGATGGATCTAGAGTATAATGCTATGTGAAATAAGCCAGAGAAAGACAAACAGCCTATGATCTCACTCACATGTGGAATTTAAGAAACAAAACAAATGAACAAAGGGAAAAGAAAGAGACAAACCAAAAAACTGACTCTCAACTACAGAGAACAAACAGATGGTTACCAAAGGGGAGGTGGGCAGGGGGATTGGTGAAATAGATGAAGGGGGGGTGCCTGGGTGGCTCAGTCGGTTAGGCGTCTGCCTTCGGCTCAGGTCATGATCCCGGGATCCTGGGATCGAGTCCCGCATCGGGCTCCTTGCTCAGCAGGGAGCCTGCTTCTCCCTCTGCTTGTGCTCTCTCTCTCTGACAAATGAATAAATAAAAAAATCTTAAAAAAAAAAAAAAGAGATAGATGAAAGGGATTAAGAGTACACTTATCTTGAGGAGCACTGAGTAATATATGGAATTGTTGAATCACTATATCGTACACCTGAAGCTAATGTAACACTGTACATTAACTACATTGGAATTTTAAAAAGAAGAAGAAATACAATTGTCTAAGGAAGACCAGCTTACAGAGGCAAGTTTCGGAAAGAAATATTTAATGCCACACAGAGTGGACTACTGGAGGACCGTCTAGGAGGATGCTAAGGTAGTCCATGAAGATCAGTTTTAGAAGGTGGGAGGGAGAAATAAAAGGAAAAAGCAGCAGTGAAACTGGTGATTTGGGGGTGGTTGTAGGAAGCCCCCCATAATCTCCACCAGGTCCTGTAAATCCAACCAAAACTAACATTTAAATAAATCTGTTGTGCACATGAAAAGAAAAAAAAAGAACAAAACAAAACCAACGTACAATTGGTTTCACTTTATATCCCCATTGCCTCTAGTACAGGGCCACATTCACGACAGGTACTTGATAAATATTTATGGCATGAATAATCAAATACTCAATAAAAGTAGAATGTGGTAACAAAAGACGGTGAAATAAAGTGCTAAGGGCGCTCAGGGGAGCAAGAGGTTATTTTCACTCACCCTGCATTTGAAGTAAGCTTTCTTTGTGAGGTAGAGATGATGGAAATCAGAATTCTAGGCCAAGAGAAACATGTGAATAAAGGATGGAGGGGGAAAGCACAAATATTGAATAACAGTTCATACGGCTCAAATCTAGGAGATGCAAAGTGTAGTAGGTTATCAGGGCTGAAAAGGCCAGATTATGAAGGGCCCTGAAGGAGCTCCTAAGGAATCTGGACTTAATCCTCGAGGCCAGAGGAAGCCAAAGCAAGTTTGAGGAGGAAATTACATAATCAGACGTGTGCTTTAGGAAAACCACTCCATCGACTGGGCAGAAGATGGAACTAAGGGTAGGAGACCAATGAAGACGTTTGTGAGAGTTAGGGAAACAGCAGCAGTGCCTTGAAATATGGTGGTGGCAGTGGGAATGTCAAGGTGAAAGAATGTAAAAGGGGACAGAGTAGAGAGAGAATTGCAATGGGGCAATGCAGGAGCAGGGGCTCTCCAATGGAGCCAATTCACAGGGTACGTGAACTTGGATGGAAACGTAGAACATCTTTATTTTCACTAACCTCAAAGTGAAATGTAGCATGTCTTCAATTATGAATATGGGCAACAAACCACAGCAGCCAGTAGGCTTCACTGGGCTGGCAAAGGGGTCCATGGCATAAAAAAGAACTTAATCATGCTGAAGTGACTAAAAGCTCAGTAAAGGCTTTACCAGAGATAAAGATTTGAATTAAATAAAACAACAACAACAAAAACGTGTGTGGGGACTGAGAGGCGGAAGAATAAAGATGGACGAGAGTATCAATTTGGCTTGGATGAGTTTCAGGTGTCAGCACACGCTTATCTCCTTTCTTGTGACCAGTGGCCTTCAGTGGCAGGGAAACCCGATCAGCTCTATACGGCAGGAGTCTTCATTTCCCATTCTGTTCACCCTCCCACCTTGTAGCACTGAAAACAGTCCAGCGGTGACCAAATGTCCTGGGGTTTGCCTGGGACAAAAGGGGCTCTCTAGGACATGGGCCTTTGACGCTAAAGCCAGGAAAGTCCTAGGCAAACCGATGAGCCAGTCACCCCAAGAGTCCTCAAATCTGGCACTATATGCTAATAAGGCTATATTAATACTCTGCCTTCCATTAAAGAGAAAATTATGCCATTTAAGATTTTGGATCTGAGTTTCTCCATCTGTTCTTCCCACAAAGTAGAGAATCTTGAAGGAACATCTTTCTCTCATAAGGTCAGACAGTTATGGGCATTCAATAAATGCTTTAGTAACTGAATATCATTATCAGTAGTTCTATAATTTACACAGTGATGGCACCTTCGTATCTCATGCGAAACTCACAGGGACTCTGTGAGATAGACTAGATTCTCTTCATACTACAGAAGAAACCACAGTTCTGGAAGATTTAGTCCTTTGCCATACTTCACACAGCAAGCAAAGTGGCTGCTTCTAGCACTGCAGCTGCCAAAGAACACTGAATTACTGAGTGTTCCACAGAGGCACAAGTGGTTGTTGCTATATGGAGATTATGCAAAGCTGCAATTTTCTTTCTTTTGCAACGTCCATGAACTCAGTGCTCTGGCATTATACTGATACACAGTCAAGTGGAGTGCTCGTTTTGGGGAGAAGGCACCCTAAGGTAAAAGTGATGGTTGACCTATGGAAAAAGGCATAAAAGCCAATAATTAAATGTTCCAAAAAATTGGTTAAGATTAGGTAAGAGTGGCAACAGCTCGCAAATCAAAATGTATGGCAAATGGTACCAAAACCACTCTGCTATACGCAGCATCTAATCAGAAAATCCACACAAGGCAGTGAACGCACCTGTATTAGCCGATATAAAAAAAACTGACACGCCCATGTGTGCCTGTATAGATCAATCCGGGAATCCCGGGCAGACACGGGAATGGAAGATTTCATACATGGGAGAGGCCTGCCCTTGCTGGGTTTATTGGCCCCGCAATTCACCAGCCACCTCTCCCCGTAGCCATGGCAACACCCACACCAAGGCAGCTCCAGGGTTCACCTTTGGATAGCCACACTCCACCGATTGTGCACCTGCGCAGCTCAAATAAAACCATCAAAGACATCACCTCCCGCTAAACAAGGCAACCATGGCCTTTTCCGTTTCCCCATCCCTAACTCATCCAGAGAACATACTCCTTTTCACCCACATCCACGGACCAGGGGATGAGTCCCGAACAACGACCACTTTTGATGCAAACATTAAGAGGGCTTTTTTTCTTTTCCCTTTTTTGCGGGGGTGGACATCAGAGACGGATGAAAACCGGATGCACACAGAAACACAGCAGTTGCCTAAAAAGGCAAATAAACTGATACGATCAAAATAATTTTCAGCCAACGTCTCATAGCATGTCTGTCAGGCAAGCTCAGTTTTGCCCCTGCAGGCCACTGTCTCTGGAGCCGATAAACGGTTTCCAAGACGGCTGTTTGATTTACAGTTCTAAAAAACAAAAACGCGTTCCGCGCGGGCGGGACCGCGCACAGCATGAGCAAGAACCATGACGTATTCGGGAGAGCTTTCCAGAACTGCTTTCCAGCTCGAGCAAGATGCCCAGAAAGCAAATCTCATTTTTGCTTCTACAAAATGAGAAGAACCGCGCACGCCGAGAGAACGCAAAGCAAGCGGTTTTACTGAGGCGGCGGAGGCGGCGGCTAAAACTCTCGCCAGATCCCCCCGCCTTCCTAGGTGGCCACTCGGCTCTGAGCTCCCAGCCGGGAGCCCTCGAACTCTACCCCCACCACATCCCCGGGACCGGAGCCAACACAAAACCACCCTCCGCAAAGTAAAAAGGGGAAAAGAAACCCCAAAGGCAACTTCTGTCACAGAGCCTTTCTCTACCGGCCAAGGAGCGCCGCGAAAGGCCCTCTGCATCCAGGGCCGTCCGCGTTGCCACTAGTAAAGATGGCGGCCATAGGCGGAGCCGCTCCCTCCCGAAGGCCGCCGGCTGCCCCGCCAGCCACGACCATTCACGCGGAGCCCTCCACGCCCGCCGCGGCTTGACGCATTGCAGGTACGGCGCGGCCAATCAGGCGGCTCGACTCTTTCCGGCCAACCACTGCAGGGTCGCGCTGGCCTATCAGAGCGTCCTTGTCAAACTGAACGAGGAAAGAAGGCTCAGCAGCGCCAACTAAGCAACCGGCAACTGAGAGCATTTTGGGGCGTGTGCTGTCGGCCGGCTATGTGCTCCTCCGCCGGGAGATATAGTGCCCGCACCCGCGCCTTGCCCCGCCCGCGCGCGCGCGCTCTTGAAAGGCTTAGGCGCGAGGCTCGCTCTTTCGCTCGCCCTCGGAGAGACTGGACGCAAATAGTTGCCTTAGAAACAGTGCTAAATGCCTTGGCCGTGGCCCGTGGTCCTGCGAGGGGCGATCTCCAACCACTGCCGCCCTGCCCCCTTGCTCAGTGAGGCTGCGCGCGTTGCCGTTTATCCGGCACGTTTTGTGAACACAGTTGCCCCCGGAGAAATAAGAAAAGCTCCCCTTATCTCGAAACCCCGACTCAAACTGCCACGGAGCCGACCCTTCCTGTTTACAGCGGAGGCCCGGGCGCCCGAGAAGCGCCCTCGTGGGCACTTTTGTTTCGGAAGGGCCCGTTTCCAGTTTCCATTTCCCTCCTGTGGTTTCCTTATCTCCTGCGGCGGCCCGGGTTTTGAGCCGGGTCTGAGCCGAAGGGGGCCGCCGGGGACGCGGCCAGGAGCCGGCCGGGGGCCGCGGGCCGACGACCGGGGCAGAGTAACAGGCGGTGGCCGTGGAGCCGCGGGCTGGCTGCTGCTGAGCTCTTCGGGAGACCGAGGGGAAGCTTCTAGGGTCCTCCCCCACGGAAAGCCCCTTGTGACTTCTTTGCGGAAAGGCCCTCCTAGACAGAGGACGGGGTTCGGTGGAACTGGGCCAGTCTGGTACCACAGGCTGTCTAGTGCTGGACGATACCTCTAAGTCCTTGTGCTTGTGAAAAATCTGAGACCCAGGAAGGTCAATCGACACGCCTACAGTCACATAGCAATTTAGTAGCACAGCACAGAACAAACAGTCTAGGTTGTCTGTCTCCCAAGCCTGGGTTTTTCTGCTCCAGTAAATACTCCACTTTCTAGAGCTGACGCTATAGGTGTGAGATGGTTCAGGCATTTGGGGAACTTGGCCTTGCACCTGGAAGAAGGTGTGGGAATTAAGGGAAAGCGTTTCTCTGAACGCAGTTTTCAGTGTCCTACAGAGGAAGTAGCGGAGAAGAAATGTTACTTGGTTATTTTCAGTACTCTTAAGAATCTAGCTGAGAAAATAGTCTTGTTGAAATAAAGATTTCTTAGAGCTGCCATTTCATTTAACATCCTCTATCTGTGATTTTTGACGCAGTATGGCTTTGATGATCTAATGAATTTTGTGATTGAACTGTTCTCTATGCACATCCTGTTTCTAAGGTTATGCTGTTAGTGGTCTTTCCTGAGGTTTTACAACCAGTAGTGGTGTTTCTACTGTCCCCAAGTAAAGGTTGTTCTTTGATCTAAGGCTATAGTTGCCGGGAGCTGTTTATTGCCGCTTCTCAAACCTTTATTCAAAGACTTGTTCAAAAAGGAGAAAAGCTGTGGTTTTCTTTCTGTAGGCGGCTAGTAGTCATCCCCAAAGATGCTTGCCAAGTGAGCAAATCTCTGAACTTCCAAATGAGCAACTCATCATAAAGCTACCTGCCCAAAGAAGCAATACAGCATATTTCTTTTGCAATATATACGTTATAGGAAATATATACCATGACTTCTTTGTGTTAAGTCAGATCATGATGCCAGTAAAGAGATTTCACTGTGCCACTAACAAATTGGGAATTCCTGCGTAAGTCCCTTTGTTCTTGGGACCTCAGTTTTCTATTCTGTAGAATGAGAGGATTGGATCAGATGATTTCCAGATTTCCTTACAGCTCTATTATTTTATTCTGCTGTGAAGAAGTTAGACCACAACTTATTATGTCATATTTAGGCTTATCTGCTTCTATGTACAGTGCTTTAGGCTTTTGAAGTTACTTTTACATTTATTTTCACATTTAATCTTTGCAATACTTCTGGAGGAAGGGTCTCCCCATTACATAAGAAGTTGGATTTACTATAAAGTCTGTCCCAAGGTTATGTAAATGTGAATCGGTGTGCTACAAAATATTCCTCTGGGCCTATTATTTCAATCCTAGTACATACCAAACCTGCTGCTTTTTGGTGGTCAGCAATTAGCTTGCTAAATTGTGAGCTCCCTAAGATTAGGGCCTATCCAATTCATCTTTATATTCTCTGTGCTTAGTGAATTTCACTTTATGCTACAGGAGCTCAGTAAAGATTCATTAAAGGAATGAACGAACAATAATTGGGACAGTAGTAGAAGAATCCAGATGTAAAAGTGTATTTGTTCCAAGAAAATCAACCAACCAATACTTACTTACAGTCTACAATGTAGATGGTAGGCTTTTTTTTTTTAACACCACAATTTTTTTTCTCCATTTGTCCCCACTTTTTATTTTTAAATTAAGGAAATATCATCATTATGGGAAATTATTAATGTCTTCTTAAATATCAAGGTTTACTTCTAAGCTTTCCTTTGTGTGTATTCTATTCCATTCTTCGAACAATACACAGATTTATAAGAAAATAATAAATCAGATTCACTCAAAAAAATCATTCACTTTCCCTTTCTATTGTTGCTCTTCTGGTCTTTATAAAGAGATAATGTCCTTTACCCAGCTTTTGATCTTCTTTTGTAATTTTGGGGGGGGTAAGTATCATGATTGATCAGTCGGTTGTTTTGTTTAAGATTTTATTTATTTATTTATTAGAGAACGAGCAGGGGAGAAGAGGCAGAGGGAGAGGCAAAGGGAGAGGGAGAAGCAGACTCTCTGCCGAGCGGGGAGCCTGACATGGAGTTCAGTCCCAGGACTCCAAGATCATGACCTAAGCCCAAGACAAATGGCTTTACTTTTGTCTTCTTCAGATGCTTAACCAACTGAGCCACTCAGGCACCCCAATCAGTCAGTTTGAGTAGGCATGGCCTAGTCTGTTCTGAATATTCTAATCAACTATCATTCAACAAAGTAGGAATTCTATAATGATCTTAATGTTTACTGTTTATAAAAAGATGTAACTCTTGAGTCAAGTCCCCTGTGACCCTAGTTCTATTTATATCCACATCTCCAGTGGTCTCCCAGTTACTAATGGAATTCACAAATCTCTCGCAAAAATCACAAGCGAAATATTTAGAATCATAAAATTCTAAATCTGGGAGGAATCACAGAAAGGTCATCTGGTCCCCCTTTTCCTTTTACAGATAAGAAAACTAAGTTCTGAGAAGTGAATAGTTAGGGACGGAGTGGGCTTTAGGGTCCTTACTAGGCTGATCTTTCCTTTGACCTTTGAAAACATTTTAATCAAAGATTAATTGTAATAAGGGGAGCAGAGGAATGTTATCATCCACAAGGCCTCCCAGTGATTGTAGAAAGTCTTGAGATGACTTTGCTTTGGACTTTGTTATTCCATCTAGGGATTGGCTGTCCTGAATTGTTCTGTGTGCTAGGTCTTATCTATACAGCTGGTTTAAAATCTTTGACCTTCCTTTAAATTGCTGACACTTTCCTATTGTTAAGCTGTACCAATTTCTTTACTTTTGTCTTCTTTAGGCTAGCAGTGCTTCCCTTTTGTCTTCCCAAGAGTTCAGAGAAGTTCATTTTCTGAAAGGTGTAACCAACAAATGAAAAGGAATGTAGCTATACAACTGTAGTTCTTTCAGGACATTCTGAAGTATTTTGGGGGGTATTGCAAAGTGCTAATAAAGAATCATCATGGTTTTTTCTTCATTTCTCCTTATGCAACCATTAGGCAGGCTGGTTCCTAAAAATTTGGTTCTCCTCTTCAGCTGATGAAAACGGGTATGAACTAGACTTGTTTAGAGCATGGTGCTCTTTCACAGAAAGAAAAACTCGTTCCTTGGCTCCTGCAGCACCTAACCCCCTCACCTAGCTGGCTGTCTAGCAAATGTTCACAAGCAAAAAAGAGTTTAAAAAGAATAGCCCGGTGTGAGCCTCTGTATACAAAATACAGGCTGAAATGGTGCTCAAACCTCAAAGTATCCCAAAATACAAAGCTCCCACAGGTACAAAGCACTGAACAGCTTTAATCGGTTCTCACCTTTCTTCGGGATTTGAAAATCAGAACTGCCTCTATTTGAATCACTTGTCGGTAGGCCGTTTAAAATATGGCTTATCTATTTTGCTGCTACCCAATTTGGGGGGTCATTTCCTCGGTTTCAAACTTGATGTGAAACAGGTGCAACTATGAGAATTTGTGTGGCAGGGAAGCGCCAGAGCTGTGAAACACGACAGGATAAATCAGTTCTCTGAGTCACAAATCTCTTAGGCTGCTCTACAAGACCGTGATGACTCAGCAGCATTCCATTGGCCTGGTGGAGGGAGCGAGGCCAGAGGGCTTGTTGCCCCGGGCAGCAGCCTGTTGGGGGCGATGGGAGACCTTTTGGATCTTCCCACTGCCGAGCCTTAGAATGACTGCGTCAGATTCCCTGACTGGTCCTGGATTGACTTCTGACTTGACCTTTGCTGTATTTAGCTGACACGTATTTTAGATATTATAGACAACCACACCTTATATTTGTCTAGGGTTTTATTGTTTACAATCTAATTTGACATTTTTTCTCTCGTTTTCTCATTTTTGTTTTCTCACAAGAGCCCTTGAGGTATGTTATAATTATATAGCCATTTTACAGGTGAGATAGCTGAGTCTGTGTGGCTGAGTGGCCAAGGAAGCAGCCATTTAACCTAGCAAATAATATTTCACAATGCTGTCCTCTTCTGGGAAATAGCTGTTTGCTTAATAGAAATAAAACCTTGAATAAACTTTCACTTAAGTAAGACAAAATTTATTACTATCCTCTTGCTTTGCGGAGGAGAGTGTGAGAAGGCGGGGGGCGGGGGAGGGGCATACCAAATACTCATTTGTACAATTTGCAAACTCTCTTGAAGGCAAATCTTTTCAGTGACCGAATGGTCCATTCATCCTGTTGTGATGCCGAGAGTTGGTTTATTAGCCAATGACTCAGAGTCTCTCCTTAGAATGAATAAAACTCAAGAACTATCTTCACTGGACTTGGGTATAGATAATTTTTCTATTCAAGTACAACTTGCCTTTGGGCCATATTTACTCCACCGCAGGAAGGCAGGGATGGATCCAGTTATGTGAAAGTGGGGGGAGAATTGCAGAAGAAGGGATATGCTTGCTCAGGGCTGTGGAAGGGTACAGGTCTGGAGCAAGGCAGGAACAGTCTAGCACGTTCCTAAGGAGATGTGGCCTGCCACCAAATCTAGGGAGACTGGCTTCAGGTGGTAGTTCAGTGGTAAAGCAAAGATTTCCCTTTCCTTTTCTCTCACTTTGGAAAATTCATGTATAATATCTTCCCTAGTCTTAGGAGTGAACTGAGGTCAACACCAACCAATTAATGTATTGGTATTTATTGACTGAGGTACTATGCTAAGTTCAAAGAGTATAACATGGGGACACCTGGGTTGCTCAGTTGGTTGCATCTTTGCCTTCAGCTCAGGTGGTGATCCCAGCGTCCTGGGATCGAGTCCCGCACTGCGCTCCTTGCTCAGCAGGGAGCCTGCTTCTCCCTCTGCCTGCCGCTCCCCCCTGCTTGTGTTCTCTCTCTCTCTCTGACAAATGAATAGGTGAAATCTTTAGAAGAAAAAAACAAAAAACAAAGAGTATAACATGGAGCTTCTGCTACTATCTGGATGAGGAGATAAAATACATGAAAAGATAATATCAGGTAGAAATGGGTAAGAAATGTGGAATTTGGGAGAGAAGTTCATTTGGAGCTATAAGAATCAGCAAAGTTGGAAAGATGTGGGATTTAAACTGGGCATGAAGGACCTGGAGGGTTTAGACAGCTGGTGAGGATATGGACAGACATCTGACCCTGGGAAAGGCATGGAAAGGGCATTGAGTTGGGAGGGCACAATGTTTATTCAGGGAACAGAGAATAAACCAATTTGTCTGAAGCAGAGAATTTGTTTTTAGAGAATAACAAAAGTAACTCTGAAAAAGTAGATCAACAAACTGTTGAAGGGCTTTGAAGGCTAGGTGTGAGGACTTAGCATTTTTCTCTCCTGTGGGCACTGAGGAGTCACTGAAGGTTCTGGAGTGGAGAAGTGACACAATAAAACTAATCTGGTGGCCACATGCTGCCTGGCTCAGAAGGGGACAAACTCATTGGGATGGACAAAGAATCATGAATCTGGTATTAAAAATTTAGGGGTTCTCAACATTCTTGATCTAGGCAAACGTGGATGTTTCTTCCCTTAAAAAAAGAAATCTTTAGAATAATGCTGTCCAAATAGAACTTTTGTGATGATGGAAATGTCCTATGCTGTGTAATATGGCAACCACCAGCATATGGGCATATTGAGTAGCTGATATGTGGCTAATGACACGGAGGAACTGAATTTTTTTTAATTAATTTTGATATAGCCACATGTGGCTAGTGGCTACTGTGTTGGAGAGCATGGCTCCAAAATGCAGGACCAAGGCTATCTGTTATGATTCAAAACGAAACCACACAGTTACCAAACTAGACCTTCCCTCCTGGACTTGGTGAGGCCCATTCTTTGCTGTAATCCACAATCAGCATCAATTTATCAGATTAATCCTTGTGGTCAGTTTTATCCATATCAAGACCTCATTGAAAGTACCAATTTTTTTTTTTAATTTATTTATTTGACACAGAGAGATACAGTGAGAGAAAGTACCAATTTGTGCCAATCCCTGGCTCTGCTCTTCAGGCAAACTGAGTCACCCCAAAACAGGCTATTCCAGCTTACCACAGTGGCCACATATCCCTCAGCTGAATAGTTGTCAAATCGTTTATAGGTTGCTAAATGCCTGTTGTTGTATGGATGTCTTAGATCAACTGTCTGGTTCGTCCCCCACTCTGGCACGTACGGTAGAAATGAGAAGTTGCTGGATGTTTGGATGTTGATCAAAGTGACTTGTGCACTTGACTTTGGGATTAATAGGGAATTTCTAAAATAAAATGACTTAGAGAATATACTTCTCAGTAGGTCAGCTGCATTAAAAAAAAACAAAACAGCTTGAATTTAGTGTAAACAAGTAAAGCACAGAAGGCTGTGATCTTACCCCATTGGGCATTTTAGAATCTGAATTCACATACTTGTTCCCTAAGTCTGTACAACCATTGGCTGCCTGTGACTTAAGAGCTCAGTGGGTGAAAGCACAGAGCTAATGAAGCCCAAGTCATGGGTCCAGACTTATTAATGGCCAATTATTTTGCTCTGTTCTCTATCCCTGACCCCAACTTGCTGTGTTGCATATTCATGACCTTGGTCACAAGGGTGGAACAGGCCAGAGAGGGAAGAGTGCAAATCCATCACCACAGCTACTAGCAAAACAAGCACCAGCCCTGTGGATGGAGGGCAAGATGTCCTCTCCTCTAAACAGGAAAGGCTTTTTAAAAAAAAAAAAAAGAATGGGGCAAACATGCAAGGTAGATGGTGCTGTTTGGAAATATTGCACTTTAGACCATTAACTAAATATATTGGTGAACACTGCAAGCTGGAACATACTGCAGGGCATTTAGTCTGGTTATGATTCACTTAAAATTATGGGACACTAAATCGACATATACTAAAATCGATCATGTTTTTCTCCTGGTACAAGGTCTTGGCCTAACACCTGCTTATTATGTTCTGATGGTCACATGTTTTAAAATTTCAATGTAATGCTAGAATTCTCCCTTTATTCTTTACCTTTATAAGAGCCAATCATGAAAGGTTATACCCAAAAAACTCCGTAACAGCAAAATTTAAAATGGAAAAATAAGGAGGTATTTTGTTTGTTGTTAGAGATAGTAAAGCTTTTATAATAATCCTGTATAACATTTAATGAAATGTAAATGCACACATGAAAAGCAAGAATCTGTTCCGGCCCATGGAGATGATTAGTGAGGTAGAGAATCCCAAATAGTAGATGATCATCAAAGTATTATGGGGTGGAGAAGGAGGGAGCTGGGGACAGTGGAGAGGGAGAAGAAAGACTTCTTTCCTGTGAGGTAGCTCAGGGGCTCCAGTTTGGCATTACAAATTTCTTTTTTTTTTTTTTTTAAGATTTTATTTATTTATTTGACAGAGAGAGAGAGACAGCCAGAGAGAGAACACTAGCAGGGCAAGCGGGAGAGGGAGAAGCAGGTTTCCCGCTGAGCAGGGAGCCCAATGTGGAACTCAATCCCAGGACCCCGGGATCATGACCTGAGCCAAAGGCAGATGCTTAACGACTGAGCCACCCAGACGCCCTAGACTGGATACTTTGTAAAAATCATCAAACCAACTCTCTTTCTCTCTCCTTCTCTCCCTCTCTCTCTCTCTCTCTCTCTCTCTCACACACACAGTCATTTTCTCAAAAGAGTGTATGCTTCATGAAGGCAAGGAGATCTTTTTATCTGTCATCGGCTGTATTCCTGATGCCTAGAAGAGTGTGAGTATGAGAAATACTCAAATAGAGAGGGAGAGGCAAAGGGAGAGGGAGAAGCAGACTCCCCGCTGAGCAGGGAGCCTGATGCGGGACTCGATTCCAGGACCCTGGGATCATGACCTGAGCCGAAGGCAGACACTTAACCAACTGAGCCACCCAGGTGCCCTTGCTGCTCTTTTATTAAATCTGGGTCGGGGAGTTTTCCTTTTTTGCTTTGAGTTTTCCTTCACAAATTCCCTGCTCCTTATGTGGGAGATGTAGCTATTACTACATTCCTATGATCTTATTTTACTTTCAAATCCTTGGGTAAGAAGTATTTATTTAAGGGCCACTGAGTGGCTCAGTCGGTTAAGTGTCTGCCTTTGGCTCAGGTCATGATCCCAGGGTCCTGGGACTGAATTCCACATCAGGCTCTCTGCTCAGCAGGGAGTCTGCTTCTCCCTCTTTCTCTCAAATAAATAAAAATTTTTTAAAAAGAAGTATTTCTTTAAAAAACAAATGTAAAATTTTTTTTTAAGATTTTATTTTTAAGTAATCTCCATACCCAACGCAGGGCTCGAACTCACAACCCTGAGATAAGAGTCACATGCTCTACCAGCCAGGTGCCCCTAAAAAACAAATTTTAATCTTAATCTTTGTGCTTCTTCCTCCCCCAGAAAATTAAATTAAAAATAAATTCTATTAAATTATAGGAAATAGTTATAGTATGACGTCCAAAGTGCTTGGAGCTAGATATTTGGGTTCTACCACTTAAATTAGGAAAATCATTGAATCTCTTAGTGCCTGTTTCCACATACGGATAATAATACCTACCTCATGGGATGGACAGGAGAATGAAATAATGCATTTAGCACAGGGCCTGGCCATAGTCAATGCTCAGCAAAAGTTGTCTTCTTTTTTCTTTCTTTCTTGCTTTCTTTTTCTTTCTTTCTTTCTTTCTTTCTTTCTTTCTTTCTTTCTTTCTTTCTTTCTTTCTTTCTTTCTTTCTTTCTTTCCTTTTTTTAAATTTATTTACCCATTTTAGAGAGAGAGCATGAGAGGGAGGGGCAGAGGGAGAGGGAGAGAGAATCTTAAGCAGGCTTCACACTGAGCATGGAGCCCAACATGGGGCTCCATCTCACAACCCTGAGATCATGACCTGAGCTGAAATCAAGAGCTGCGCACTTAACTGACTGAGCCATCTATGTACCCCTAAAAATAAAATCTTTAAAAAAATTATAAGATCACTTCCCAGCTTTTTGGCTAAGATCAAGTGTAAAAATACTATTATTAAAAAAAAAGAATCTAATCAAACCGTAAGAGACTCTTAATCACAGGAAACAAACAGGGTTGCTGGAGGGGAGGTGGGTGGGGAGATGCGGTGACTGAGTGATGGATATTAAGGAGGGCACGTGATCTAATGAGCACTGGGTATTATATAATACTGATGAATCACTGACCTCTACCTCTGAAACTAATAATACATTATATGTTAATTAATTGAATTTAAATAATGAAGAGTCTATTTGACTTTAATGAAAATCCAGTAATCATCTAGGTAGAAGGATCTGCTTCATGAAATAGGCAAATCCTTCACATTGTATGTTTAAAGTTTTCAGATATTGATTTCACTAATATATAATCTAATATTAGAGCCCCCACGCAAGGGCCTATGCTCTGTTTTATGCTCCATCTTTGACTCACAGTAAGATCTTGGGCAAGTCACTGACATTCCCATATTTCAGTGTGTCAAACTAGCCAAAAAACTAAAGCATGACCTCACTACAAACCCAGTAGACTTGAAAGGTGAGATGTGCTTTGATAAATTAAAGAATTACCAAAAGAAAACTTAAGCTAGTAAAACCATATAAAGAATCGGAATAATGAATTTTACTATAATGAGTAAAATGATTCTAAAACGTACAGTTTTTAGCAAGTAAAGTCATGAAGAAGTTTCCAAGTTTTTTATTTGGGTGAAATTGGTTAAATGACAGGGGGAGAAATATTATTTTCAAAATCATGGATTATAGCAATTTAACCAAAATAATTATAAGGAATGGAAGGCAGAAGCTAATGAGTCCTTAATAATTAAACACATTTCATTTCCAGGACATTATTTCCCCTTACTTACACAATGTGTATGGTATTTTAAAATGTATTTCACTAGGTACTATATGAAAAACCTGACAAAAGAATACAAATTCCTTTAGAAATGAATTAGTTTTAAGATGTATTTGGCCATTTAGACTTGTAACTCACCAAATTATTGAATATTCTTTAAATTGATTTCTAATTAGTCCCTTTCCCTCTATTTCCCTGTTTCCAACTCCCCCACTCAGGTTTCCTGCCTTGAGCAAGCACAAGATGAAGAAGAAGAGGAAGAGGAGGAGGAGGAGGAAGATGATGATGATGACTGGGGATTTGTGAAATAAATGTCTTTTTCATCTGCAGAGAGAAGGCAACACCATTCCCTGGCTTGCTGCTGCAGCCTCTCTTTAAACTGAATAGCAGGTTCACCCTTTCTGCTGCATTTCAGAAGGAACGGCAGTAAGAACAGTTCCACAGAGGTTATTCCAGAAGTCTTGTGGCATCTGCAATGTGCCTGAACATTTTTCCTTTTTAAAAAAACATCTTTCTGCAAATTTTGTGAAAGCCAGAAACAAACGTAACCAAGGGAAGCCCTTTCTAGCAGAGTTTGTCAATTACACACTTTGCACATTCTCTGAAAGAGTAAACAAATGATAAATTGCAACTGTTGCCCAGGCCCTGTAAACAAAAGATCAAATTCTGTGGGCTGCCTTGGCAAGAAAACCAACTGCAGTATTTTGTCAAGATTTTTACAAGTTCTGATTTCAAATTAATAACTGAAATTGCCCTTTTCCTTGTTCACAGAAAAGCTGAAAACGGTAAATTTAAAGATAAAATATTTTAAAGAAAGGAACAGAATCAAGATTGTACGTTAAAATATAATCTAGCTCCACTGTAGAGACAACTTGCTGTTTGTTTCAGCTCTAATCTAGAAAATTCTAAGTGCCTATTTGTTCCTTCTTTGTTTTTCTGAATAAAGACCTGATCCCTCTCAGGACCGGGAAAATTAAGAAAAAATAAAAATCAAAGCATGGGTTTTAAGGTCTATGGAAGAGTCACACAGGTACATTAATTTCAGTTAAACCCAGAGCCAGGGTGAATAGTATTTTTCCGTAGGAAACAAAACAGTTAAGGGAGAAATATTATTCAGGCATACAAAAAATATTCAGTGGAAACGTGAAAACATTAAAAGAAGACTGGCTAAGCATATGAGCATGACACAGATTTAGCAACTCAGCATATATAATGTGTCAGAAATTGCTTCAAATTTTTAAGAGAAAAAAACATATGACCAATTTCTCCCGCGAGGAAAACTGCCATGCCCCTTCCAGACCCTCTCCAAGGCAGGGGAAGGTGTGCAGTCAATTCCTCTGTCCCCAGCTCCCCGCGGCCGCCCCCTGCCCCAGGACCTCCTGAAACACCCCGAACGGAAGGCGGCCAGCTGGAGACCCCGGGGCGGGGGCCTGGGGGACCCGGCTGCCCCAGGAGAAGGTGTACAAGATGTGAGGTGAGGGGGGTGTCCCACAGGTGCAGGTGGGGCTGGGGTGAGAGGCGGACAGCTTCTCACGTCCAGGGCCACCCCAGGTCGGGGCTGTGGACGCACTCTGCCCTAGTCCAGCCCCAGATGGGACCGGGGATTCCTCGCCCCACCTGCTCCTGCCTCTGCCCCAGCCCCACGACCTCTCGCCTCTCTCCAAACCGTTCGCGTCCCGGGCCCCCAGCTTGGTTGGGCCCGCGGCGGGCGCGCCGGGGCGGCGGGAGGCGGGGCGCGCCGGGGGCGGGGCCAACCGGCCGAGGCCCGGCCCTCACAGCGCCGCTCCGAGCGAGCCGGCAGCGGCCGTGGCGGAGGGATACGGAGTGCCCTATATATACCGCGGGGCGCAGGTTCGCACTTCGGCAGTGGTGCTGGGAGCCTCGCGGGCGCGGCGCCGTTACTCGCAGTCGGGCGGCGGCAGTGGCACAGCGCTGAGCGCAGATCGCGCCTTAGCAGTAGCAGCGGCAGCAGCAGCGGAGGCGCCCCCGCCGTCACAGCCCCTGCGCTGGTGCAGCCACCCTCGCTCCCTCTGCTCTTCTTCCCTTCGCTCGCACCATGGTAGGTCGGGAGTGGTAAACGGCGGCGTAGCAGCTGCCTGCCCATGTTTTCTTCCCAGATTTTTAGTTCAGCGCCCCCCTTTTTTCGGGGGGCTTCCTCTTTTCCGGGTGTTACGCAGCAGCTGCAGTTAAGAAGGACGCGTTTTGGATTTGCATTTCGCTTTTCTCGGCCAGGGTTTCTTACTTAAATTCCGGTCCCTCTTGGAGCTGGACTTGGCCGTGGGCTGTCCGCGGGCAGGGGCTCCGGCCGCAGCTGCACTGGGGCCTTCACATCCACCCCCTCCCCCAGCCCCGCACCACTGCATCCAGCGCGCCGCACCCGGGCTTCCCGCAGCGTTGCGCCTGGGCTGGGGCCCCGGGGGGCGGGGGAGCCGGGCGGGGCCGGGCACACGATCCCCTCCCAACCCCCCCCTCCACCCTAGGCACGGTGGCGGCGGGTCGGGCTGACTGCGGAGAATGAATGGGCCCGACCTAGCCGGTGGCGCACATTGCTCGGGCCGGGGCTTGGGGGGAGAAGCCCCCGTCCACCTCCCCCACCCGGCGACCCCGCTGGGCGCCCTGGCTCGGCAGCTCTCCCTCCTTCCTCCCGGGGGGCGCGGCGCGGGCGTGGGCTGGGAAGGAAGGAGCCGGGGAAGGGTGGGGTGGGGGCAGGAAGGCGAGGGGTGGGGGGCGGAGAGGGCGGAAGCGGCGGGCCGGCCGCCCTGCGGCCGGGCGGGGCCCTGCGGTGTGGCCGGGGCTCGTGTCCGCCTGTTTCGCACCCCTGCAGCCCCCCGCCCAGTGCGGCAGTGAAGGCGTGCGTGATCTTCTGTACACCGGGAGGTCCCTTCCCGCGGGAGGCACTCGGCTCACGCTAATTGGGGCGGGGGGGGGGGCGGGGGAGGAGGGAGCTGGCGCGCGGCTCGGTTTCCATTAGAGACGCAAAGTTTCTGCTCCGGGAGGAGGCGGCGGTGCGGCTCGCCGCCTGGGGGAGCAGAAGCGGGTGGGAGGCGCGGGGCGGGCTTGGCCCCCTCTAGCCGCGCGGTCCCGGAGCGGGGGTGGGAGTGGGGGGTGGTCCTGGCCAGGGAAGGGCGGTGCCCCCGCCCTGGGGCTGCCTCGTTCCTCCGCACCCCTCCTGCTCTCGGGGCACGCACGCCTGCCTGGCCCTTCGCCACTTTGCAGTCCGCAGGGAGATGCCCTCCACGTTTCCGCTTTCTCTGCAGCCTCTAGATTGCCAGATGCGCCTGTGCGCCTCGTTGGGTGTGTTTTCTACAGCCCCCTTCCTCCCTGGGCGGGCTGGGCTGACATCACCCACAGCGCTTTCTGGCTTGGCGGGATGGGGAGATGGCTCCCGACAGGTTCAGAGCACCTTTACCCTCTAGGCCAGAGCGATGTGGGGCCGGGTATTTCTTTATGGAGGAAGGCTGATGCTCTCGAAAAGCTCGCTAACCAACAGAGTTTTGCGGTGAGCTGGGACTGTTCTCCCCGGTAAGGTGACAGCTCCTCGTGCAAGGTGTGGTAGGGCTTCCTGTTGTACAAAGACAGATGTTGTCCTGGCGTTACGTAAATCATCGTGTCTCCTTCATTCGATATAAAGAAAACCGCCTTCCGGTGACTGGGGTAGAAAGGAAGGAAGACCCAATTCTAATTTGAAAAAATAAGTTTTCCTCCAAATCAGTATATCAGAACACCACACCTATTGGGAAAGTTTTCATTTTGAGAGCGTAAACATAACGTGGTTAGCTTTCTATTGGGACTGACTTTGTAACTGGGTTCATTAGGTGTACTTCAATAAAATAAAAATACAGGCTAGCTCTCCTTGCATTCTCCAAGTCCCCCGGCTGGATGCACAGGTCACAGGTTCCGTGTTGCAGAGACCAGACATACAAGTGCGAATTACCTTCATGGCCATCACCACCTGAGTAAAGTGTGTTTATTACAAGCAGCTCTTATGTCATACTGAAAATTGGTAGAGTGAATATTCTCTAGCAAAGTTGGTAGTTGCTCTTTTTCCAGAAAAGACGAGGTATAGTCTCATAATTATTATGTACTTTTGTGTGTATTTAAGGTTTGCAGTTTTGTAACAGTTCAGTCGTAGAGTGGTTGCATTTTTTCCTGGTTGCTTTATCAAAGATAATTTGAGGACATCAGCCATTATAAGTGGGAGGCTTTTAATAAATAACTGCCCAATTTAAGTGGAAAGCATTTATTACTTGGAAATGAAGTTGGTGGGGGTAATCCATTGCTGTGTATTTATTTTTTCCACTTAATTGTATCTCATAAAATAGATATGAAAGGCAGTTAATCCAACCCAATGCCATTATGTAATGCCTATTTGGAGGTTTTGGAGCGCCTGCAGCACTGCGCAAGGTGTGCTCAAAGCCTGCCCCTGGCCGGGATCCTGGCTGTGGTGACAGCAGCGTCAGGCTGGGATTCTCGGATGGAAGGGGGGACTGCGGTGTCCCTGGCGCAGTAGGTGGCGCTCTTCTTTCTCCGAGCTTGCCGCTGCATCTGATGTGGTGTGGCCTTTTGCCACTAGAGGTGCCATTTTTCAAATTATGAACTGACCCTTGTTAGACCTGGGAGCACACAGCCAGAGGCCCAGCAAAGAAAACCTGAAGTGAAATGTTGTCACTTCTTTGTCATCCTTTGTTTTTTAAAATCCCATAAAGTGTTCCCTTTATTCTTATTGTTTTTATTTAATGGCTAACAATTTCACATGGTTGGCTTTTTTCTTTTAAAGAGTGATTTTTTTTCGAAAGGTCAGTATCAAAAGTATAACTGGGAAAACTCTGTTGCTCTCAATCAGAGCTTGTGCACTGAGTTATAACCTCTTCTTTCTTTATGTAGGCTGATCAGCTGACCGAAGAACAGATTGCTGGTAAGTTGTGATGACATCAGGGAGGCCCCGTAGTCCAGAACTAGGCACGACTCCGTTCCGGCTGACTTCTCTGACCCTTCCCCCGACTAAAATTTGAGCAGTTTTCTAAGAACTTCCTTAAATAGAAGCAAGAAGCAGAAATATTTAGGTCAGGTGTTAATTCCTTGCCAGTATTTCAGAGGCGGTGTGAAAGGAAGTGGGACTAGCCTCCTTGCTCCGCTCTGCAGTGTTGGCTTCACGGTGGTCACTGCATGAAGTGACCCTGCCTGCCTACCACGAGAGTGCCCGGAGCCTGCTGCTCCCAAATGGCATTGAGAATTCTTAGGCCACAGGCCTTTTTGTAATTCACCACGAAGGCTTGTGTTTGCCGTTTGGAAATACGTGGGGTTGGGTGGAGATGAGGGTTAGGACTACTATAATAATTGGGTAGGGAGTTAGTTTAGATACTAGCTTTTAGTATTACTTGGAGGACTTTTTTTTGAGATGATTTCTCTTTAGGAAACCAGGGATGCCTTTGAAATGCCTTAAGTGCCAGCTAGAAAGAACACGCTGGTTACCTGGGAGTGTACGTTTCTAGTAACCCCTTCCTGTTGTGTGAAAAGCGTTCCTGTGGCTGTAGCAGTTTATCAGGAAGGGGCCTTAAAAGGGAACCCGCGGACCAATCTTCACTTGTCAGATTGGATTGAGGACTAATTTAAGTGTGTTTAAGCTTAGTTTTCTTTAAAAATATGGGAATACTGTGGTTTTATGGAACCGGTAACCAGGAGCAGTGTTTGCTTTATGGACTGTTGAATGAAGGCCGGTCCGATAGGACTATTGTGGTCTTTATTTCAGGAGATAAAGCCTGGGCAGTTTCTGATAATTTGCAGACTTGGCGTAAGAATTCTCAATGCCATTTGGTTTGCTTTGGCAAGCCCCCCAAGGGAAGTGTGTGCTGTGGCCGGTTGGGGTAAAGATCTTCATTCTAAAGGGTAAACTTTTGTTTTCAGAGTTCAAGGAAGCTTTCTCCCTATTTGACAAAGATGGCGATGGAACCATCACAACAAAGGAACTTGGAACTGTCATGAGGTCACTGGGTCAGAACCCAACAGAAGCCGAGTTGCAGGATATGATCAACGAGGTGGATGCTGACGGTGAGGGCTCAGACCTATGAATGAGTGCCAGTGTTGTGTAATTCAAGTTCAGACATGTCACAAGATTGTCTTTCAGGTCCCCAGAGCAAAGCAAATACGCAGCGCTCCTTTTGGTGGTTGCCTGACGGGCCGTTGACAATGAAAATAGAAGATTATGGGCCTGCCTTTGGCTGTGCTCACTGTCTAGAACATTTCCTGGATCAGATTGGCGTATTGTTCTTTTCTACTTGCCGTGACCTACAGCTCAATCTTTTTTATCAACTAGCCCATGAGTCTGCACTGAGTCTTTTGGGGAAGTAAAAATAAATAGCCATAGACCGTTTCAAAAAGCTGACTGTCTCCAGGAGGAGTGGGAAGTGAAGTGGGAGAAGAGCACTCTTAGACATTAATGTAGAATTGACTATAGCGTGAGCTGCAGATGTGTTTATTACAGAGAATTTTGAGGATCATGTAAGGATTGGACATGGAGTGCTTGATGACTGGAGGGAGTAGATTATGAACCTAACAGAAGGGGAAGATGAATAAAGTACAGAGCAAGAAGGAACAAGCAGTACCCCCTGTAACGGGGTCACCAACTGGTCACTGATTCCTCTGGACTCTAGAACAGTGGACAGTAGATCTTTTATTGCCCACTTTTTCTCAGTAAGCAATTCTTGAGTATTCCCCTCTCAAAAAACTGTTTTTTTGGAAACCATTTATATGCAGCTAATACATGACATTGTAGAACATGGTAAATTTTTTAAAAATGAGCTAAGAATAAGCAGTTTGGATCTAGACTACTTTCTAACATTTAAACATATGTATCATAAGGGGATAAAGTAGAATTAAATTTGGTCATGTATATTTAGAAGCAGGGGTTTTGGGTGAGCTCTTTAACAAGTGGTTTCAGCTTATTCAAGCTACTCTGGAGAGAGTGTTCATCCATGTTAATGTTCTGGAAAAGGGGTAGTTCATAATTCCCTCTTGTTTGACTGCTAAGATGATTGGCCATCTGGGAACATGGGGTGGCCACCCCCCATCTTATGTGAGCCCTGAGAAACGGTGCTTAGGGACTGGCAAATGGATTAGGCTCTTAGATTGTATGGAACAAGGAAGGAGTGAGTCGTCCCAGGCCACAAAATCTAGTATTTGTATTGAATAAATGTAATGCCTAAGGGTGTCTTCTCTGCATGACTGTGAGATAGCACTTCAAATAATTTACTTCATCTTGCATGAATACCATAATGCTTTAAAATTTTGGAGGCCAAAGGAATTTCTGAATTATTATTTTGATTTAAAGGTACTGGTGAAAATGAATAACTTAACCTGAGGCTTTTTTCTTCTAATTTAATTTTGTTTCCCTTTAATTCAAGTTACATTGTTAATCTGCTGGCTTGTCTTTGGGGGGTGCTCGCCTAACTCTTAGCTCTAGAGGGGGACGTTATTTGGAATACTGGCTGTAGAACAGACTCTTCTGACCCAGTTTCCTAAGTGGTAATGGTCTGAGCTATGAAAACACTTCCGAGCCTTGCCCTTAGTGGGGAACCTCTAAGACCCTGAGTTGGAAAAAAAATGATTAGGTGATTTATCGTCAGAATGTGGCCAGGAAACACCTTCTGGAGAAGACTGTGTGATACTTTATGGTCCGTGGCATAAGAAAGTCCATTTTCTCCCCTCCTGTAATCCTTTTCTTCTGTAAAAACATTTTGTTGTGCTGGTGGGCCAGTTCTGGGCCTTGACCAGCATCATGAGCCAAGGCAGAGGTAGGACCGAGGGCTCACCCCTCACTTGGGCGGGGGGAGACAGTCTTGAGTGCTTCCGTCAGGAATGAAGGGTGCTATGGGCTTTCTCCTCTTGAGCTGCATAATCGCCTTTAGCAGTCAAGAATCTACACGTGCAGTTTCCTTTGCATCATGAAGTGCTCTCCTGGACCTTGATTACTAGTTTGAATTATGTGAATATGTGAAATTGCCCTGCAAAGTATTTGAACAATTGAGACTTAGAAATGGTTTAACCTCATAGAATAACCGATCAGTTTGTCCAAGTGAGTCTTAACCGTTCTCTAAAGTGCTTTGAAGATTATCACTGCTGGGGAGGGAGCATCACTGGAGCATTTATTTTATGTGAGCTTTTGTTTTTTAATTTGAGGAAATGGCACCATCGACTTCCCAGAATTTTTGACCATGATGGCTAGAAAAATGAAAGATACAGACAGTGAAGAAGAAATTCGCGAGGCATTCCGAGTCTTTGACAAGGTAAATCTGCGTCCGTGTTGCAGACCGTCCCTATGGACAGCTTCTTTGCTCCCATTTCTGAAATACTTAGAACACTTAAACCGAATTGCCTGGGCCTCTGTGGTGATCTCACTTTGAAATAAGCCGACTTAACTGCAGCGACCTTAAATTGGGTGAGGGTGAGCATAAGTAGTGGGGAATTCTGAACCAAGCTTCTTGATTGCTGCTTTCACTTTGTTAGCACCTGTCAATCCCCTGCATTTTCGGTGCTCACTGAGGGCTCGCACTTGGTGGGTTGGGTGGGGACTGGAGCTGGGTGACCTGTCCCTGTGTGCAGAGTTGGCAGTGCCGGGTGAGGGCACGAGTAAGTCCCAGACCTGCGTGCCCGTTCAGAAGCCCTCTCCGCCACCCTCAGTAGCCCCTGCTTAATGTTCACAGGATGGCAATGGTTACATCAGCGCGGCGGAGCTACGTCATGTCATGACCAACTTAGGAGAAAAACTAACAGATGAGGAAGTAGATGAAATGATCAGAGAAGCAGATATTGATGGAGATGGGCAAGTCAACTATGAAGGTAAAAACACTGCAGAATCTCTTTAGCTTAGTTTTTAATAGTCTTCCCTTACATATCTATAAACAAGTTAACTGCTTCATGAGACACTGATTTTTATTTATTTTCTTTATACAGAGTAGAGATGTTGTGTTCATTCAAGCTGCTTTTGAAGATAACCAAAAGTTATGATTATTTGTCTTTACAGAATTCGTACAGATGATGACTGCAAAATGAAGGCCTACTTTCAACTCCTTTCTCCCCTTCTAGAAGAATCAAATTGAATCTTTTACTTACCTCTTGCAAAAAAAAAAAAAAAAAGTTCATTTACTCATTCTGTTTCTATATAGCAAAACTGAATGTCAAAAGTACCTTCTGTCCACACACACAAAATCTGCATGTATTGGTTGGTGGTCCTGTCCCCTAAAGATCAAGCTACACATCAGTTTTACGATATAAATACTTGTACTACCTTAATGATAAGGAAGCACCTAGTGGACTCCTTGCAGTTCCATTTGCTCATGATTAATACACTGTTTGGGCTGGCCAGTTTTTCATGCATGCAGCTTGACAATTGAGCACAGTCAGGCATTTGTATTAAAAACAAAAAATGAAAAAAACAAATTTAAAACTTCTTCAAATGGGTTCTAGTTCAATTTGTTAGTATAAATTGTCATAGCTGGTTTACTGAAAACAAAACATTTAAAATTGGTTTACCTCAGGATGCTGTGCAGAAAAATGGGTGAAGGTTAAACTGTCTAGACGCAGCCCCACTTAGCAGGACGGCCCTCTCGTACTACCGGGTGCCCCCACCCATGGTGACCATGACACTCATCCTGGTGGCATGCCGCGTGTGTTGGTTTAGCGTTGTCCCGTGTTGTCCTAGAACGAAATGGGTGTCAGGCTGTCACCATTCACACAATTTTTTTTTTTTTTTTTTTTTTAAAAAGAAACCTTTACCAAGGGAGCATCTTGGGACTCTCTGTTTTTAAAACCTCCTGAACCATGACTTGGAGCCAGCAGAGTAGGCTGTGGCTGTGGACTTCAGCACAAGCATCAACATTGCTGATCAAGAAATTACAATTTATGTCCATTCCAAGTTGTAAATGCTAGTCTTTTTTTTTTTTTTATTCCAATAAAAAAAGACCATTAACTTAAAGTGGTGTTACATGCTTTGTAAAGCTGAGACCTCAACGGGGACAAGGCAGTTGGAGGAGAGGGCAGTACCTTTAAAAGCCCAAAGCCCAGCATTGGGCTTGCCCTCCTGCCCTCCCCTCCCTCCTGACGGCCCAGCACCAACCTCTGAGCCTGAGACCTTGCCTAAAACAGGGCAGATAGCAGTTGCTTCATCCTATCTATGGACATGTAGGTCTACTTGTATTTTCACTGGGGGGGGGTGGGGGTAGGGTGGGGGGAGTGAACCCTAGTAACTTAATGATTTATTCAGGCAGTGGCACTCTTCGTAATGAAGGAAAAAAACCACTTTTTTTCAAGCATGTACTTAGGGGTTCTTCTCAGTCGTGCTGCTGATTACCTGTTTTATGTAACTACTTGAGACCATCTGTGCAAGAGACATGATTTAGTGTGTCTGTCTGTAATTCGATCCTTGCTGTGTGGTAGAAGCAGTAGTCCCTTCTAAGCCAGTCTTTATGCCTAAAAGACTCTACCGGTCACCTTTGATTCATGATTTTTAATTTATGATGCTACTTTTCCTTAGCCTCCTTTTCCTTCCCCCCGCCAAAGTTGAATTGACTTTGCTCCCCTCCTCCCTGCCCCCAAGTAGAACTAATGCTAGCCCCCAGCTTGAAAGTAAACTCCAGCCTGGAGGGGATTTTGTGTCTAATGATAAACCTGTAACCAAAACTGAGATAGATGCTGGTACTGGTCTTCGCAGTGGGATTGGTGTGCTTTAAAAACCCCTTCAAAGGAATATTGCAACCAGTGCAGAACTCTTTGAAATGCAGGCTGGATGTGCATTTGGTTTCTCACCAGGAAGGAGCGTTGGGTTTTTGAGTGTTTCTGTGGGAGGTTTTAATTTGCCAGGGAACCGCGGCAGGCTGCTAGTGAGGCAGCAAGAAGCTCTTGGCAGCCAAATGGGTGCGTTCAGGGCTGATTTATAGAGACCCTTGGCTTCTCCCTCTCCTACTCCCTGTCTTTCTGGCATTTTGCAGCTTGCTAGATTTCCTGCCAGAGGGATAGGTCAGAGCAGTGGAGAGGAGCCTGCCCATTTACTTCTGCCGTTGGTCCTTAGACTGGGTGGTTGTCAAAGAGACAATGGAGCTGGAGGGGACTTTCACAATTCCCTGAATCTGGAAGGCACACCTGAGAACACCTTGGAGGTTCTTCAGGTGAAAGGGAGGACCGAGGGCTCCTGGATGTTTCTTGCAAGGGAGGCCAAGTGTTGACCCATTCAGGCCTGTGTCTGATGGCTTCTTGGTGGTTTGAAAGAGAGTTGGGGGTAATTTAACTTGTTTTTAAAACTTTGCCTTCTGTCTTAACTCTTCCGTCAAGTCTTTTTCTAGAAGCTGGGTGGGCTCCATTTTAGCGGTCCCACAGTCCTTCTGAAAAGACTGCTTTTGAAACCAGATTCTTAACATGGCTAGCATCCTGTTTGGGAAGCAAGCCTTTCCCCCCGGGGAGTGCTGAGTCCCCAGCTTGGTGCAGAGGGCGGCCCTGTCCACCGGAGCCTTTTCCCTCTGGCTTTTGAGGGGAAGACCAGCCCAGGTGGGGTCTTTGCAGGCTGCATGCGTTTGTGAGAGGAAATAGCTGGGTGTTGGGTCAGTACCCTGAAAGTTGGTTAGCACCTCCCTGTAAACTCCTGCCCCTTACTTCTAACTGCTCTATAAATATATACATATATTTATATATATAAAGTGACTAACTGGCATCCCGCTTGAGCCTGAGACTTGCCATAAGAAACTGCTGAGTCCTTGGCAAACACTTTCATAGTTTTGTTCTCCATCTGTTGGGGGTAGGTGTTGAGCAAGGCAAATTCATCTCGATGTTTCGGATGGGCTTTTGACGCACTGTTGCCAAGGAAGGCTTTTTCTGATTTTTAGACAAACGAATTTTTGCACACTTTAATTGGTGTCTTTCGGCAACTTAAACACACTGAAAATTAGCTACTGTACATATTTTTATATTCTCTTTATAAATGCATGTCTGACTCTACCTGTAACCCGTGTTGTGACGAGTGGCCGTCCAGTAGGCCTTCCCGAGTGCCGCTGTGGCCTGTCAAGAGTGGCAGCATATTATATTAGCCCCTCAGCATACTGGGAACTTCTTCCTAAACAAAGAATGTAAATTTGGTCAAAAGTCTGCTCTTTGGTTCATTCAAGTGATTTTAAACATTTGAATTATTATATATCCGAAATATACTATCCTTTCAGCAGTGACGAGATTTCCATGAATGTGTCTTAACCTATCCCCTTCAGCTGGAAGTTAGTATTTTCCTTTTTTTTTGATCCCTCGAAGTTGTCTTGTAGGAGACAAATTCTTTGCTGTCCGTATCCCTTGGAGTAAGAAGGTAGCGGCATGGGTGGAGCGTGTGTTCTTTCTCCAGCTCTTGTAATGTTCCTAAAACACGTCTGTAGCAAAGATGGCGGGAGTTCTGATAACAGAAGGTACCCTTCACCGTGGCAATTTTAAAAGGAGATGTACTTGAACGTTTCTGTAAATCTTGAGATAAACTGTTTGGAGATTTAACCACCTCTCTGATGGGGGACCAACTCTATGGAAATTGTAAATAAGTTTTATTTATAAACCTGGCACTGTATTCAATAAACATTTCTGCAGCCTTTCATCTCTAACTGCGAACTGTGTAGGTTTTTAGCTTGTATAGCCTCCAGTCCCTTCTGCTTAATGAACAAGGTACTCCTGCCCCCAGATGTAATTCCACCCAGGCTCTAGGACGGTAGGTGAGCAGGAGGGCCCCGAAACACCACGGACACATCCCACGACAGCTCCACTCTAGTTTTCAATTCAGGGATTAATAGCTGACATTTGAACACTATCTCGTGGCGTATTACCGTATTCGTGCTTGCTTTACGTGGGAAAAGGCACACCAGAAAAAGATTCACCTCCGTGTTAGTCCCAAGTGCCTTTAGGAATGGCATGAAGAAATACACTTTAAAAATTGGACAGGAATTTTAAATTGCATAAGCACTTAGCTCTGCCCATGGCAAGAGCAGGGCAGTGGAGGAAAGGGGATGGGAGGCAACTTTCCAGCCCTGGAGTTGAAACCTACCCCTTAATCAGTCCTGTTCCAGACCCTGATCCTGGGCAAAGTTCTGTAGCAGGAAAGGCCACCTCTGTCTCCAGAAGGATCTTTTCCAGGCTGCCTTGCCTGTTTCCTTCTACACAAAAGCAGCAAAGGGGGCTGAAAAGAAGGGGAAAGATGACAGGGAATGCCGCTGCTTTGGTCAGAAGGCTCGAGCCCCACTTGCAGGGAGCATTGGGCTCCTCCTGTATACAGGAGCTGACCAAGGATGTGGATGCTGCCGTGGGGACAGAACCCTCTGCCCTGACATTTTTGGCCTGGGTCTTAGCTTGGGTTTTGTCCCTCTGTAGCTCTGGGCAGGCACTTTGCTTCTCTGGGCCTCATTTTCCCCCTTGGTTAAAATAAGAGTATTGGACTAAGTGGATTTCTGGGATTCTGACCAACCCAGCTTGGCATCACTTGTTTAAATTGAAATTGCAGCCTAGGGCGCCTGGGTGGCAGCCGGTTAAGTGTCTGCCCTCAGCTCAGTCATGATCCCGGGGTCCTGGGTTGGAGACCCGCATCAGCTCCCTGCTCATCGGGGAGTCTGCTTCTCCCTCTGACCCTCCCCCTGCTCGTGTTCTCTCTCCCTCCCTCTCTCTCTCTCTCTCTCTCTCTCTCTCTCTCACATGCGTGCTTTCTCAAATAAATGAAAATTAAACCGAAAAAAAAAATTGCGGCCTCAAGGGTGGGAGGCAAAATATGTGGGCGTGCTGTATGCCTTGAGGTGACAAATGGGGTTTTTAGTGTCAGCAGCTCCGTGTTGGGGTGGAGTGGAGGTTAAGCTTGCTGTTAGACTGTGATGTAATATTGGAACATGGGTCAGAGAAACTGATCATTAAGTGACTTCCATCCTCCTCCCAGGATGGAAATAGGAAGCTCCCACTCTGCCTGCAAGAGATTCAGTCCAAGTGGCAACGTCATCTGGATTTTCAGCAGCTTTGGTTCAGGAAACACACGCACACACACACACACACACACACACACACACACACACAATTTCCGATTTAAGCTGAACTTCCCTGGGCACTGGGGGCTGGAGCACCCAGTGACTCAGGATGCCTTAGAAGGAAATAAAACTGGAAAGTTTTTTTATAGCTTGGAGCTTCTCTCCCACTGCCCTCAACCCTCTGCCAGGGAACGGGAGGAGTTAGCTCATGATCCAGAACCCTTCTGGAGAGCAGATGAGGGCAGCGGAGCTGGCCTGCTTTCCCGCCTCGCCCATTGACAATCCCTGAACGTGGGTTTAAAAAAAAGGGTGTTCGCTTTCCTCACAAGAATCGTGTTCTGCCTGTGTGTCAGCAACCTTTGGAGCGAGTATTTACACAGGCAGATAGTACTTGCAATGTCTCATTTTAAAGTTTTATTTTCACTTTTACAAAGATGAAAGGGAGAATCTGGAGGTTCTTCCACTAGTAAGACAATTTCTTAAATTTTGTTACATCATCTATCTTGGCTGCATATAAACATGGACGGTTCGCTTTTAAAACTAATTTCCTTCCCCTTGTTGGGTCTTAGTATGCCCTTCAAGTTGTGACTTTCTTTTTAATTACTGTGTTTTATAGTAAAAGAATTTTTTTTTTCCCCACAGAGATTGGTACCAGAGGCAAGATTTGAGATAATGGGTTATAAAAAGAAAATAGAAAATAAATGAAAAAGTAATTATAAAATAATTTTTTAGTTAAAAGGACTGGATCAGGGGTGCCTGGGTGGCTCAGTCAGTTAAGCGTCTGACTCTTGATCTCAGCTCAGGTCTCGATCTCAGGGTTGTGAGTTCAAGCCCCACACTGGGCTCCATGCTGGGCGTGGAGCCGATTAAAAAAAAAGAAAAAAGGACTATATCATAACATTGTAGGTCAAACTCTCAGTGCAAATATCCATATCTGGTGATTCTCAAATTTCTGGGAATACCTACCATGACAAGAAGCTTGTTACCTCAACAGGTGCCCAGTCTCACTTTTACAAAAGCATGTTTCTGATTCTAAAAGAAATGTTTATTGTATAAAATCTGTGATATCAAATGACCCCACTACCCTGTAAAACATAGTTAACTCTTAGTATTTCCTTCCAGAATTTTTTCTCACCATATGGATGCAGAGATACAACTCACAAAATTGGGATCTCTAGGTATGGTTTTTAAAAATTAAGCATGATATTATTTATTATATACAATTACATATTCTGTATACTATATACATATATAATATAATCTTTTTGTTCCTTAGCTTTTTTCTTGAGATAAAATTCATGTTCCATAAAATTCACCCTTTTAATAAATGGTTTTTAATACATTCACAACATCGAATTTTAGAGCATTTTCATCACCCCAAAAAGTACTCATTAGCAATCACTTCCCATTCTCCCTTTCCCCTACCCGTGGCAAACATGAATCCACTTTGTGTGTCTTTAGATTTACCTATTCTGGACATTTCATATAAATTGAATCATGTACTCATAATTTTTTTCCCTCTCGTTTTCACTTTTTATACTGGACATTCCTCCATATACTTAAATTCTTGGATATAATTTTTAGGAGCTGGCTATATCAATATGGCATACTTTCGTTAACCAATCCCCTAATAAAAGCCATTTGGCCCATCCCCTTTTGAGCAGTTCTAAGTGTGAGAACATTCTTAATAGGTTGCGTTCTTCCTTTTAGCTTCTACTCATTGGTTCCTTGTCAGCCTGGTGGAGCTAACACCGGACGTCTAATCCTATTTCCACACTGCAGACCTTTGGTCTTTTCCACTTCCACACACCCCTCCTTAAATATTCAGGCTTAATATTTACTTCTTGTTTTTTTTTTTTTGTTGTTGTTGTTTTTAAGACTGCTCTGAGAGGAATCAACACAATATAGTGAACTTTGCCCAGATTCTGGATTCAAACAGATTTCTGCATTTAAATCTTGCTTTCCCAAGTGGTACAACTTGACAGGTGACAACTCTGTCCTTCAGTGTCCTCAAGGTGGTTGTAAGAGTGAATGAGACGACAGAAATCCTCTAGCACGGTGGCTAGCCCGTGGAAGGTGCTTACACTCTCTCTCCTATGCGTTGTGAACTCCGTTACCACCAGAGAAAATGAGGTCAGGTTTACAGTTTCCTTTGTTGGATCCAGCTCATGATGGCTTTTGGGAATTGCCACTTCCTCTCTTTGTTAAAATCACACAAACCTTCTGTTTAGGCTTTGACTCCTCTTCCTTTTGGAAGTCCTGATGAGAGTTGCCAGTGTCTAGTCTTCTGGGGAGCTCTGCTCCCCAGAGCTCATGGGCAGGCCGACTGGACCCTCAGTGGGGCTGGGCCTAAAACCTTCTGTCGGTGTTCTCCCTTGGTGTGCCCACATGGGAAGATCTGTAGCTTCTTTGGGCACTCGCAGACTGGGTCTTCTCTGGAGAATGATGGAGGTCCCATTCTTGTTAAAGGTCAGTCTTAATAGAGGCGGTTGACCACAGGCGGGAGAGGTCAGTGGTTAGGCCCTCTCTTTGTTCTCTGGAACATCTCATTACCTTCCATCCCTGGCAGAGGCCTGCCTCTTCATGCTCCTTCTCTTCCGGGACCCCCGTGGTTCTTTCAGAATTCCAATGAGTCCTTGAAAAATGCTCACTGCCCCCAGCTGGGAGCCCTTCTCTCTAGGATGGCTGGACCTGGCCCAAATTTGTCTAACACCATGGAAAGTAAAGCTACCTGGTCACATCCTGCCTCCCCTCTTCTCTGCCAAACTCCACCTCCACCTGGAACATGTCATCTGACTGGGCTCCCAGGATCTGATTCCAACTCCAGGTCAGAGACCCCTCCCCAAGTCCCAGAAGTAGGCAATGACCCAATGGTTGGCTAAATCTTAAGCAAGCTCATCTTTTTTGAAGGGTTCCGGAAGGAAATGCAGGGTCTGGATGCAGCTGTTCAAACAGGGCAAATCCTTTAACTCAGCCTCACATGTAACTGCTGGGCCTTCCCGTTCAGGCTGCTCACCTGTAACCAGGGAGGAATTCAGAACATAGTTTTTTTGTTGTTGTTGTTGTTTGTTTTTTGCTGTTTCTTCCTGGGAGAGCCAGCCGATTAAGGGAAAGTGTAAGAGGGTTGTATTCTAATTATTCATTCTCAGGTTTGATGCCTACAATGTTCAGAGCTCAGTCTCTACCTTTTGAGGAGCTTCTGCAGGCTTTTCGAAGAAATATTAGTAACTACAACTGCCAGACAGCATGCCGATGAATAAATATACCAACTTGAATACAGAAGAACTGATGCAGACATAGCAGAACAACGTGTAAAACAAAAACTGACAACAAGAATAACAACTCCAGCATCATAGAGATTTTAATAGTCTTCTTCCAGTAATTAGGAAATCAAGCAGACAATAGTACATTTGAACTACACAATTCACAAATTTGATCTCACGGATATGTAGAACATTTTATTCAGCAAGTAGAGATTTCAGATTACAAATACTAATTAGTTCTTAATAATATTAATAAATTAATAAACATCATATTTTCTAATGTATAATCAGAAATACAAATATATAAATAACTAATAATACAATGAAATTAATAAAAAGATATTAGAGAATTAAGATTGACTATATATTAGATCATAAAGTAAATCTCAACAAACATTTAAAAATATTTCATACTGACCGTGTTATCTCATAACAATGCAATGGATGAAAAATAATTAAAAAACCACAACTTTAATTTTCTATTTTTAAAGATTTTTATTTATTTATTTGACACACAGAGAGAGAGGGAGATCACAAGCAGGGGGAGGGGCAGGCAGAAGGAGAAGGAAAAGCAGGCTTCCTGCCGAGCAGGGAGCCCGATGTGGGCCTTCTTCCCAGGACCCAGAGATTGTGACCTGAGCTGAAGGCAGACGCTTAATCGAATGAGCCACCTAGGCGCCCCTAAAAAAAAAAAAGCTTTTAAAATACCCATTTGTTTTGAAAATTAAAGTCCATTTCTAATGACGCCTGGGTCTTAAATCATAATGACAATCTAGAAAATGTTTAGGACTGAATGAAAACAAAATTCTACATTTCAAAACTGTAGGATACAGCTTGGAAATGCATAAGCAAAAAGAAGAAAAGCCAAAAATAATAAATAAGGTAAATTTCCAACTTGAGTTAGAAAAAGAATACAATAAACCCAAAGAGAGCACAGGTACAAAATACAAAATGAAACACAAAACAAAGTTACCAAAAAGAAGATCAACAGAGTGGCTCAGTCGTTAAGCGTCTGCTTCCGCTCAGGTCGTGATCCCGGGGTCCTGGGATCAAGCCCCTCATTGGGCTCCCTGCTCTGCAGGAAGCCTGCTTCGCCCTCTCCCGCTCCCCCTGCTTGTGTTGCCTCTCTGGCTGTGTCTCTCCCTGTCAAATAAATAAATAAAATCTTTAAAAAACAACAACAACAAAAAAAAACCAAAGACATACAGTTGGCTCTCCGAAAAGATTATTAGAAAGGTATGGCAGTGCGTAAGAACTTAAAAATATAATTACCCTATGATCTCGCAATCCCACTTATGGGTATATACCCCAAAGAATTGAAAGCAGGGACTCTAACAGATATCTGTACACTCATGTCCATAGCAGTATTCTTGACAACAGCTAACAGGTGGAAGTGACCCCAGTGTCCCTCAGTAGGTGAGTGGGTAAACAAAATGTGTACACACACAATGGAATATTACTCTGTCTTAAAAAGGAAGGAAGTGCTGACCCATGCCAAAACATAAATGAACCTTGAAGACATTGTGCTAAGTGAAAGAAGCCACTCACAAAAGGACAAATACCACATGATTCCACTCTAGGTCCCTAGAGTAATCAAATTCATAGAGAAGGTAGAATTTCTAGGTGGATGACAGAGAGGGGAGGAGGGGGAGTCCTTGTGAAGTGGATAAATCTTCAGTTTTGCAGGATAAAAAAGTTCCTTGGAGATGGATGGGGGTGATGGTTGCAAAGCAACATGAATGTACTTAATGCCACCCAACTGCACACTTAAATTTGGTTAAAATGTTAACTTTATGTTATGCATATTTTACCACAATTTTTTTTTTTTTAAGTCCAGGAATTAGAGAGAACATTACAGAAAGATAATGTCATCCTGGAAGTTGCTCATATTGCAGATGATGTATTCTCTTCTGTTGCGTTGATTTTTTCCCCCATTACTTCACCATTACTGTAATGTGTAATTATTACAGTGTTATAATCGAAGTTAATTTCTGGCATTTCAAGTAAAAAAAAAGTTACTATAAATCTCAGGCAGGGCTGATGAAAAAAAATGTTAGGAACGAAAAGGGAGACATAGCCACAAATAAACCAGAGATTTTTTAAAAAAGCATACTATAAAACTTTGATGCCAGAAATATGAAAACCTAGGTAAAAGGGACAATTTTGTAGAGAGGAGAACTGACTGAGGAAGAAGTAGAAAATTTAAAACAAACTATAACCATTAAGGAAATCTAATCAGGAGTTAAAAATATATCTACCAGTAGTGAAGGTCCGTCAAATTATTCCATTCCTCCCTCTGAGTGATGAGGTCTTTGTCTCGTCCCCTTGAATCTAAGTGGGCACTGTGACTACCCTGATCAATGGAATACGGTAGAAAGGATGTGCTAGTTTCTGGGTTCATGCCTTAAGAACCTGGGTTTTTCCAATTCTGTCCTGGGAATATTCCGGAAGCCCTGAGATCTTCATGCGGAAGAGGCCACATGTAGGTGCTGGGCCAAGGCTTCCTGCTGCTGCCCCTACCAAGGTGCTCGATGTGTGAGGCCATCTTGGACCCTCCAGACAGTGTCATTGGCCCCTGAGTAACCTCAGTTGACCTCTGGCCACAATACTTGTCCCTTCACTGTAGGATGACTGGCTCCTTCTCAGCCGGTGGGTCTCAGCTTTGATGTTTCCTCTTCAAGAATCCTTCCCCAACCATCCTCTATAAGACTCTATAAAACCCTGTCTCCGTGAAGCTTCCCACTCCCTCTTCCTCCAGCCCCTGACAACCACTAATCCGTTCTCATTTATTGATTCAGGATCTTTCAGGTAGTGGTATCACAGAGTATGGGACCTATCCTGTCTGGCTTCTTTCACTCAGGATGTTTTAAAGTTTCATCCACACGATCGTGTGTATCAGTGCCTTGTTCCTTTTCATGGCTGAATAATACTCCACCATATAGACAGACCACCATTTGAGCCAAGCTGGGCTGGGAACTGGGTTCTCTGGCCCCAAACTTCAGATTCCTTCCTCCAAAATAACGAGAAGGGACATCTGGTATCAAACTGCTGCAAGAAGGTGAGGGTCAGGCCCTCTGTGGAACCAACTCACTCACAGAGCTTACAGATACAGCCACGCACAGACACGCGGGGCAACCGCCAAGATACGGGAACAGGGAGGGCCCTCCTCTTCCTCCACCAACTAGAACACTCTCTTTCCTTCGCTGGAGCAGGGCTGGGAGTTAACCCTTCCGTTGGAGGCTCACCTGTGCCGGGGGGGCCGGGGAGGGACTGAGGCAACAAGAAGACACCTGAGGGTTTGGTCCAGTGGTTTTTTTTACCAACAGGTAAGGATGTTTTTGTTTTTTTTTTTTCCTTTTTAATGATTTCCTCCTTTTTTATTGTTATGTTAATCACCATATATTACATCATTAGTTTTTGGTGCAGTGTTCAGGTAAGGATGTTTTTAAAGTATTTTAGGACCGTGAAGGCCGTGATGGTGCTTCTCAGGTATGTGTGAGATGAACGTCAATGTCTCCTAGCTGTGAACACTGGCTCACCCCCAGGCACACACTCAGGGCACAGCTTCACACCCATGCCTGCACCCTGCCCAACACCAGGCTTCCTGACCTCCTGCAGTTAGTTTTCCTCGAATGAGGCCAGAGCTGGACGGACTCAGGCAGCGCACTGCCAACGTGCTGGTATTTCCCTCGGCTCTGGCCCGAGAGGCTTCAGGGAAAAACCTGCTCACGTCCTGAACTCTCACCTGCTCTGGGTGGGCCCGCAAGGGTCTGGCCTGGGTGTCCTGGCAAGGGGCCGTGGTTCTACCCGGCTCTTCCCTCCGCCAAACACGTTTGCAGGGAGAAAAACCCACCCCTACACAGGGTTTCTCCAGAGTCCTCCTTGGAGAGAGGCCTGCGGGATGGGCTGAGTCTGGTTTTCCTACCTTTTGGAACGGGGATAACGCTGGGATAACTGGTCCAGGCTCTTCACTTACCAGGTGAAGAATAGGTCCCAAATGTTGGAGGAGAACCAACCAAAGTCACACAGGCAGAAGGTGGCGAGACCTGGCCGGAACCCAGGCCTTCTGATGGCCCAGCCATCACCTCACACCCCAGCAAGTCACAGATGAGGATTCCCTGCCTGGGAGCCCTGGTTACCTCCTGGACAGGGAGGGCCCCCTCAGGCAAAATGGCCGGACCAGCCTGCTTTCTCCTTGAGCCCTGCGCCATGACCATCCTAAAGACCTGCCTTGGACCAGCTCCCCCCAGGACTCCCCATCCTGTGGCCTGCTCCCCAGCTTCTGTTGGGGAGTGCGTGGCCTTAGCCTGGTTAGAACTCAACTCTCCCCAGGCGCACCTTACGCCCTCCCTGAGCCCACCCAGCGCCCTAGGCTGAGAGCCCGTGGAGGCCAGCCCTGGTCTGCCCATGGTCTTCCCCTCTCGGAGGCCAGTGCAGGAGGAGGCTCCGAGCATGAGCAGGTGAGCTCGGGTGGAAGGAGACAGAAAAGAGGGCCACGGCTGTGCCTGGACCGGAGGGGACCCGGAGGGCCGGCCAGCGGCGGGTGCGGCCAGGCAGAGCAGCGCTCCTTCGGGAGGCCTTGGAATCCGGAGGCCGCCGTCCTCAGCCCGCCCGGAGTGCACGCACCGGGCACCCACCCTGCGCAGGGCACCGGTCACGCTGGCTCAAGGTGCGCCGGCTGGTGGCCTCGGAGGCGGCCAGGCCTCGGGGCGGGGGCGTCCTGATCCTGACACCGTAGAGAGGTTCATGGACAGCCAGGCAGTCCCGCAGGCGCTCCGAGGGGTTTCCCGGGAGGAGCCAGGGAGCCTCTTAAGGGGGCTGTTCCCAACTTCCCCCCAGCCTCATTTCTGCCCCTTCTCTGCCCAGCCCGGTGCCTGGGCGGAGGCTGACCTGTCCCCACTGCGTGAACGGCCCCCTTGCCCGGGGCTTCTGGTTGGGGTCTGCCAGACAAGGGCAGCACAGAGACTGAGGGCGGAGGGGTGTGGGTCCCTGCCGGGCGGTGAGTCAGCTGGGGCTGTGGCCCGGGGGCTGGGAGGCTTGGCAGGGGGACCCGACCTTGTGGACACAGCTGCTTCTGCAGCTCCGGTCACTTATCCCCCTGGCCCGGGGGGCTGGTGCTGTGTCTAGCCCCGGGGTGCTTCAACATCCCTCCCGGGGTTCCTTAACCCTGTCGGCACCTGTGAGCAGTCCCAATCCCCCTGTTTGATTCACAACCCTGTGTGTCAGGAGCAACGGTTGAAAAGCACTGGTCTAGAAGATGAGGGGAACACAGCAATGCCAGTAACAGGGACTCGGGGGACTCAGGCTGGGAAATGGTGAGCAAGAAGGAGGTTCACCCCCAGAATAGGCTCCACTGGGCAGCCAGACTTCTGAGCACAGCCACTGCCCAGGCTCTTTTGGGGGCCCTGGGGGCTGAGGCTGGAGAAGGAGCTGAGCCCAGGGACACAGGGAAGGTGACTGTCCTGGCTCCCAGGAGCAAAAGCCCAAGATAGCCCTCCCTCAAGCCCAGGCAGTGGTGGTGTTGGTGGTGCTGGGGGGGTTGGTGTCTAAGCATGCAGACAGGCTCCCCAGGGGCAGGGGTCTAGGAAGGCCCAGGCAGGCCAATGCCCCATTCTCCACCCCCACTCTCATGCCTGCTGCACCCCTCCGGGAATTGACCTGGGCTTCCAGTGCCAGTGTGGACTTCCCGGACCTTGAGGGAGTAGACCCACGCCCTAGGGAGATGTGGGAAGGCGAGCGGGGTCAACATGAGCGCTTGCTCCCGCTCTAGCCATCCTACTAATGGGTGACCAGATCCCAAGGGGCCGCTCCTTGCCCCCTCCCACGCCTGGACTCTGGGACTTTGATCCAAATCTACTTGAGAAGCTGCTGAGAGCTGCCTTGGCTTCTCTAGAAAATTGGAGAGAACAAAGAAGCAAACTTACCAGTTACCATGGAAACCGTCCAAAATTTAAAAGACTAAAAAAAAAATACTAGTTTAATATCTCAAAAACCCTTTTGTTATTTTTTTTTCATTTTAAAAAATGCACTCACATACAAATCCCGTTGTACCCCATTAGTCTGATGAGACAGGGGATGGGGACCAAAAAAGGATTCAGGATCTCAGGGGGCCATGTGGCACACAGAGTCCCCAGAATTAGTTTTAGGGGTTTAAATTAAAACGCGAACAAACATTTGAAATGCAAAAGATCTAAATCCTTAGTCTCCACTGCAGATTGAAAAAAAAAAAAAAGGTAAAAGCTTTTTGCTGGATTAAAAGGGAGAGATGATGTGAAGATGGGGGAGGGGGGCTGGTGGAGCCCACTGGCCTCTGGGGTCCCGGGGAAGGCCAGGAACTGCCTCCTTCCTGGGCTCGTCTGTCATTCCAGTTCCACCCTGTCCCATCCCCCCTCTCTCTGCACGGGGCCTTAGAAGTGAGGACCCAAGTATTGAAGAGAAGTGGGGCATCCCCAGTACTGCGTGGGGTTGGTGTGGGGGAGTGGGGACTGAGCTAACTGTCTACTTTGGGGAGGCCACTGAGCCCCTGCCTAAATGCTGGATCCACTCCTGTGAGTACAGGTCTCACCCCACCATGTGTCATGCTGGCCCTAGGGACGCTGCCCTGGTGGGTCCCTTGCTATGTCGGTCCCCATTGCTGGCAGGATGAGTGCGTGGGGCATGCTTGCCGCCCTCGCCTGGGAACAGCTCCCTGAGTGCCCGCAGTAGCCACCAGCCTTGAGTCTTAGGCATGTGGCCTGTTGAGAGAGTGGTGCTGAGCCAAGACAATCCAGGATTAAGCTTTACCTGAAGCCCCTTCCCCCCAGCCCCCCAACATTTCACTTGTATGAATTGATACATTCATTCCCTTCTGTGCTTAAGCTAGTTTGAGTTGGTTTTTCCATCATCTGTTCCTAAAAAAGTTTTAGTTGGTACAGACTCTCAACCCCTCATCCTGGCATTAAGGCTCCTTGACATCTGTTTCTCTCCTCTTCTTCCCCCCACCCCCCCACCTCACTGCTCTGTACTCCTCCACTCAGCGCACTGATCCAGTGGGCCCTTTCCAAACACATTGCCGACAATCCGCCCTCCAGGCTGCTCATAACACTCTCCCTACCTGGAGAGCCTGCCCTACTTATCTAAGTACTAAGTATGTAGCACTTAGTACAATCTAAGCACTCAGCCCTATCTAAATAGTACTTAGATACATAGGCAGATTAGATTTCTACTAATTGCTAAGTACTACTTGTCGAAGTATCTACTTATCTTCCAAAGCCCTACCCTCTCTTCCAGGAAGCCTTCCTTGGAAGCCTCCTCCTGTGTGTTGCCCTGACTGCCCAAGGTTTCTCCTCTGGTCTCCAGGAAATACACTTGGCTCCCCAGGTGTTCCATGAATTCCAAGTATCAGCCCTTGGCTTAGTTTGGTAGCTTTTCTAGAATCTATTCTTATCCCACAGAACCAATCCAGCAAGGGACTTGTGCCTATGGATGCCTGTCCCCAGGCTGCAGCCCTGCCCTGCTCAGGAAGGAGTATGAAATGATCATTTCATACTCCTTTCCTCATTTGGTCTTCACAATAGCCCTGTGAGGGGGGAGATTTTTCACCCACTTTCAGAACAGGACCTTGAGGTTTACAGCAGTTCAGTGACTTGTCCAGGGTCACACGTCCTTGCACTAGCAGCCCTGGGCCATCAAACCCAGGTCTTTTGATGCCACCCACTGTGTTCCCTTGCTCGTTCCTCTGATGAGAGACAGATCTGAATTTTACTGAGGGGTCCCAGGGGATGTGTGTGCATCTCTCCTTGGCTCTGCTGAGCCGAGGGTGACACGGCCAGTGTCCTTCCATCGTGGATCCAGCAGGCAGCCTCCCATGTAGTTGTGGATTCCAGACGCAGGCCAGCCTCATCCTGACCACGTGAAATCCCAGAGGTGTCGCTGAAGGATTGTGCCTCTCTAGATGAACGGCATAAATTCGTGGAAATGTTTTCAGAAGGGCGTTTTTCCTCTGCTGGTCTCCATTTCCTTGAAAAACACAGACTGGGAGGTAAACAGTCTTTGCGGCTGCAAGTGAGTAGAAACAGATTTCCTTCCACATCCCTAGATCTGACAGTTCTGTGTCCTCTGCCCTTCCTCCCAGCGCTGCCCGCCAGGGAGGCCCGAGAGGACCAAACTCCAAGGACGGAGGGTGTCTCTCCGAGACGAGGTGCAGGGACTCCTGGGATTCCCGCTGCTTCTCTCTCCCCATCAGTCCGTGTTCTTGGCCTCCTGCCCTCTTGATTCTCTCTGCAACCTTTGGACTGGGCCCAGTGCTCTTCCAGAAGCAAAGATGGAACATTTCTGAAAGGAGGGGAGTTGTCAGGTAAAAATGGAGGCTCGATCCTAACTGGAAAAATAATCCGTGGGCTTCAGCTATCCTTTCTTCTTACTTCCAGACCCTGAAGTTTGCTCGTAAACAACACATTGTCAGATCCATTTTCAGCTTCTTGAAATTAAGCGCTCTGTTAGGAAGGGTTTGCACGAACATCCCTAACTGCAGAGGGCAAAATGAGAGGAATTCCTGCCTGTTTGTTTATGCTTTACACCTTATACTTGCAAACTGCTTCGAAATACATTTCGTTTTCTGTCTGAGATATTTTTCCCCCCAAGATCCTGATGGGGGGGAGGTGGGAATGCATCCTTCTGGTGATTCGTCCATGCGGACTGGAGAAAAACAGCTGTAGAGGGACCTGCCCTCAGACAGCTGCAAGTTAGAGGTGGACTTGATGGGTCCGTGGCAGGATGACTGATGACGATCCCTCCCTCCCTCCCCTGTGCTTGTCTAACACACCCACACCCTCGCTCTAGCCTCACAGAAGCAGAGGAGTTTTCTCCACCCCACTGGCTGTGAGGCTGACCTTGTGACTTTTTTTGCCCAGTGGCAAGTGGACAAAAATGCCAGGGAGCCAATTCTCAGCTCAGGCCAGAAGACACTGTGTGTGTTTCCACTTGGCCTTCTGCCATCTTGGTGAGGAGTTCCCCTGGTAGCTTCTGCCCCCTTGTCCTGGGCCCCAGACTGAACACATGGGGGGCAGAGTTGCTCCTGTCAACCTGCAGATACCTGAGTGAGAACAAATGATGGCCGTTTCAATTCCTTGAATTCGGGGATAGTTTGTTACACAGCATTTCATGCCCATCGCTGACCGATACAAGTGCTTACTAGAAATTCTATAGATGGTAGGCACATTTATTCCCTACAAAGTTCCTGAGCATCTATGTTTTTGCTGGTCGCTGTGATATGTTCAGGGCTAGGGATACAGATAATGACAAAAATCAATAACATAATATGTAATAGTAGCATGTATTAAGCTTTTACTAGGTTCCAGATACTGCACTTCGCTCTTCATGTCTATGCTCTTATTTAATTTTCCCAACATTCCTGTGAAGAAAGAGAGGAAGCAGAGACTGTGAGCCGTAAGGACTCTGCCTCAGACCAGACAGATGGAGAGACCCAGCCCCTGCCCTCATGAAGTTCACAGTCTGGCAGAGAAGGGTGCCTTAATGGCAAACACACGTGTTTCCCTGTCTGCATGGCTGGACTGATGACTATTACGGTTCACGTGTGGAGTTGGTGGTGAGGCAGCAAAAGGCAAACTGGCCACTTTGGGGAGGAGAGTCTGCCTTGCTCCTCTCTGAGGAAGAGCCTTTGTGCTGGAGGCTGTTAGGAAGTCAGGGGACAGTGAGCTTAAGACCAGCGTGAAGGGGAACATATCAGGAAACCCATGGATGCTTAGGAAAGCCACCCTGCCTTTGGAGTTGTCAATGCTTGAGACTGGGCTCCTGTGGTTCTGGTCCCAGCTCTTCCACAGGCATATTGTGTGACCTTGGCTCTACCCCTGCCCTCTTTTGCCTCAGTCTTCTCGCCTGTAAAATGGGCTGAAAGTTGCAGTTGGGTGCTCTCTATGGTGGCTTCTGTTTCAGAGACTCAGGGAGCCCTGGATCCCTGCTTTGGAAGGGAAGTTCTTTCTTTTTGTTCTTATCATCGGCAAGGGGGTAGGGGAGTGGTATCTTCTGCAAGGGGGAGAGGGAGGGAGGAGTAGACACATCCCTTCAGCTGTATGTTAAAAACAGTACAAGCGGTCTCACTGTGATATTTATTTGATTAGAGACCATGATTTCTGTGTCCCTTTTTCTTGGAAACTGAACTGTAGAGTGGGATTTTAGCACCAGCATATGCTGTGTGTGTCTATCTTGCAGGAGTGGTGGTGGTGTTTGCAGGTTCCGTGGGTTTAGTTTTTTTTTTTTTTAAAGATTTATTTATTTTAGAGAGAGAGAGAGAGAGAGAGCTAGTGTGTGTGTGCATGGGGGGGGGGTGCATGAGGAGAGGGAAAGAGAGAATCCCAAGTAGACTCCCCACTAAGCTGGGAGCCCAACTGTGTGGGGCTCCATCCCATGAGCCTGGGATCATGACCTAAGCCGAAACCAAGAGTTGGATGCTCAATCAACTGAGTCACTCAGGCACCCCTGTGGGTTTAGCTTTTCATAAAAAGAGCTTCCATTTGTTGAGCAACTATTAGGAGTCAGGCACTTGCATCATCACAATCAATCCTCATAATCACCCTGAGAGGTAGGATTTCTCTATCTTATAAAGGTGACAACTGAGCCCTCTTAGGGGTGGGTCTACCATGGTATTTTCTGTTGCCCAGGAGCACTTCCTCTTAGCTTCTCCTTTTGGGAGAGCAAGATGTTCTTCATGGCTGTGTGATCTTGGGCAAGTTCTGAGTGTTTCTGAGCCTCAGTTACCTTATCTATAAAATGCGCATAAGAAGCCCTTCCTCACAAGTCTGTGGTGAGGATCACATTGAGTAATGTAAACATCTGGGACATAGAAGTTGATGTGGGAAACAAAGAAGAAAAATTATTAAATTTCCTTACTACCTACAGCCCATTGACAAGTCCTTGAAACAGGCAGAGGGACATTCCTCTCGGGACTCAACTGCCTCGATGTTGACACTTTGCCAAGGGCAAAAGGCAATCCTAGCCCAAAACCCCCCCTCCCTGCCCCCCAGGATCCTGTAAGTCTACTTTAACATATAAAAATTCTTTTGGAAACTTCCTTTATCTCTAAAGCCCCCAAAATACGTGTTGGCAATCATCCCCCAAGCATATGGCCCACGGATATGCATCTGAAGGGTCTCATGACTCGGGTTTTATTAGACAGTAATAAATGACATTTTCCCAACAATAGCTAGCCCCCTCGAGGTCCTGGAAACCTTGCTTCCAAAATTCCTTAGAAACTTAGGCTCTCCTTAATGCCCTTCCAACTTGAAAGTCTATGATGGGCCACTCGTCATGACCCCGGTGTCGCTCTTTCTGCCCATGGGTCTTGTCCCTGGGCTTTCATAAAATCACCTGTTTGCACCAAAGACGTCTCAAGGTTCGAAGCCATCGGCTTTATACCCTAACGTCTTTTCCTACATCAGAAGTCTGTAATTACAGACTAAAGGTAATTATTTTATTTAATGCATAGCAATTATGTGTTTACTTGAAATACATTAGTAAGTCCTTCTCTCCAGATGAAATAATTCTAACTCCATTTTTCCCTCCCAGAATTTTTTATTCTGTTTTCACAATTACTCACTTTGTCCAATTCATTTCAAACCACCGAATCACGGGACATCAAAGCTTGAAATCACCCAATGGCTACCAGTCCAGTTGGTTTCAATCTTTTCTTAATTTTTGAGTCTAACCAGAGAACATTATTCCCTAACTAAGCCTTGTGGGGAAGGCCAGTGAATAAAACACAGAAGAGTGGAGTTGTTCTGAGTGAGGCGAGAATGGTGGGTGGCGAAGGCCCAAGGTCCTGTCAGATGGGGGTCCCTCCTCCCTCAAGAGGGAGCCTCTTGGTGCCTCTGAGACCCCTTGCTTGGTGCTTTTCCACTGCAGTCGTGACTCACCAGTCACCATGAAATCAACATAGCGGTGGCCACTTACACAGGATAGAGCAGGAAACGTCTGAGTGCCCAGCACATGGTCAGGGTGAGTGTCGGCTTATGCCAGTTGTGTCTCGGTTCCATAAACACCTATGTGCACCGCGATGTCAAATGCCATTTCTTGCTGTGATTTGCCACCCAAAAGTTTGGAAAGGCACTGCTATCCAGTCTAGTCTTTTCATTCCCCGTTTGGGGGAAAAAGAGCCCAAAAGAGGGAAGTAACCTGCTTACTCAAGTCAGACAGTAACACAGGGGTCTGGATCCTCTGCCCTGGGTCTTTTTAATGCGCCGCGCCCTGGGCTAGTTCAGAGTTCCCGAGCGCTCGCTGTGTGCTGGTACCTCGCTCACTGCCTCAGACAGGAAGTCATTGCATCCCCGCCACGGGCGGGGGGGGGGGGGGGGGCGGACAATAATGCTGTTTCCATCACCAGAAACAGGTGAGGAGCCCGGGGCACACAGAGAGGGTGCACAGGCAGGAGAGAGAGCCTGATTCAGCCCAGGGGTGTGGCCCCTGAGCCTGCTGTCTGGGAGTAAGGAGGGCTCATTGGGAAGCCCAGGCTGGCTGGGGAGGTCAGACCCAGGAGCAGGGAACCCTGCCCTTTACCCCATGGAGGCCCCTGCCACGTGCCCTGCAGTGTGTTGGTGGAGCTTGGAGAAAGTGGGATTCCATGGGCACAGCAACTCCCAGCCGGCTTCTGTTGCGCCCAGTGGGCTGGCGTCCTCAGGCTGGAGCTGGGGGTCACCCACGGCTGCACCCCGGCACCGTCAGTCCCGCTCCATAAACCTTCGGAAAGGCAAGAGAGCGAGGGTGACCCTGTTAGAAGGACAACCTTGAACTTCTTTTAAGTTATATTGTACTTAATATATACCTAATATATACTTAGTACCTTTGCCCAAACAAATGACCTATCCTAGACCTCACAAGTGATCGTGCCTGAGACACTGAAGCAGAAGGCAATAGGCCTGACATAAAGCAAATTTTGATTTTTGTTTCTCTTTTTTTTAATATTCATTTACGAGACACACTCCTACAGCTCTACTGCCCTCTGTCCCCATCATCCAAGCGTTCCAGTCCCTCTCTGTGTCTCTTTTGGACTCAGTGTGTGTCTCCCTGGGTGCCCCAGTCTTTCTCTCTGGACTTCTTTCTCTCTGTCTCTCTGTCTCTGGGTCACTGTCTCTTCCTTTTTCTCTCCGATGCCCTCCCTCCTTTTCTCCTTTTTTACTAACGGGGAAGGGCTGGCTGCTCTGAATTCGCAGCTGTTACCCCTTAGCCAACTGCACCACTGGGACCAGTAGACTGATCATCACCGCGGCGGGGGGGGGGGGGGGGGGGGGGGTTGGCGGCGGAGAGGGGAGAGGCTTTCTTGTGCAAATTTCAGCGCAAGGTCTTCTCCCCTCTCCATAGGGACAGGAGGGGAGCCATTCATAGCTGCTTTCTCCGGGAAGCATTAACAAAGTGCTGTTAACCACGGGTGGCCTTTTGAGCCTTATTCCGCCCTGCTGGGGGGCGGGAGGTGGGGAACCATCCAATTCCAAAGAGAACCAAAACTAAAATATCCACACTGGACAGGGCAGGGTAATGCAGTGACCTTAACACTAAGATATGAAATATTTCCCCCTAGCATTCCCAAGATCTTCCCAGCAGCAAGGTGAGGGAGGCCAATACTGTCCCCACTTTATGGATGGAGAAACTGAGGGCCGGCATGGTAAGTGAAGTGACCACCAAAGGTCACACAGCTGGGTCACAGCGGTCAAGATTCGAATCCCCCAATCGGGGGGGGGGGCCCAATCTGAGGGGGCCCCAATCTGAGGTCTCTCTCTTTTAAGATTTTATTTATTTTATTTGACAGAGAGCAAGCAAGAGGGGAGCAGCACCCCACTCCCCAGAGCTGCATGTGGGAGCACGGTGATCAATGAAAACACCCCAAGGAGGGTCAGAGAGCCCCTCAACAATTGGAGGGACTTGGTACCACCCCTCGCTCCCTCCCCCGCCCCCCATGGAAACTCTCCCTTCGCTGCTAGCTTTGAAGGGTCAGGGTGAGATTTTATTTAAGGAGCTGAAGCTGGTGGGCTTGGCAGGTTATAGTAGGGGGGTGGAGGCACTAGTCCATTGCTCTCCATTCTGGGGATCTACCAGTGGTTCAGGGAAGAAAGTCTGTCTCATCCAGCCTCCCTGGAAGGATGCACAGTGCACAGCTTTGGGGAACACCATTCCCATTGTTCAGTGCACAACCTACACTCCGGTATGTGGCAGCCTAGACTGGGAAGGGACCCTGATTTTGATTGCGCTCTGGGCCCTGTAAATGATGTCGCTGGTACTGCCTCTTCATATCACCCCGTGGAACATGCCTACTATGCATTGTCACACCTACTCTACACATGCACAAACTGAGGCACGGAGAGGTGAAATGACTTGCGCACGCTTAACCGGCCTGTAAGCCGCAGAGCAGAGCTCCTCTCGCATGGACCTCCATTAGGTAGAGTGCATTTCACTGGGGTGGTGACCCTGTTGCTGTGGCCGCACCCCTGCTGGGCCCAGCAGTGGACAGGTGACAAGGCCCCAGACTTGAGTGGCCTTTCCCTCTAGCTCTTAGAGGATAGGGATTTGGAGGATCTCCCCAGTCTCTGGAAAAACTTCCAGTCTTTGACAAAGCAGTGAAAATGGCAGTCCACCCACTCTGTTTCTTTCTTGTTCTGGAAGATGAGTGAGAGGGAAATGGGGGAGAAGCAAAGATGAACAAATGTCATGGAAAGTCAACAGTACCTCCCTCATCAGTCTGAGCAAGGCAAGGAGGACACAGGAAAATGTCAGGAAGGAACAGCCCCCAACCCAGGCGTGGGGGCCTCTGGAGGGCTCTGTCCACAGCTATCTGAGCAACGCTGAGAACGAAAAATGCAGGACAAGCTGGCCCCCACCGCCTAGAACAAAGGGAGCATATCTTAGTCACTGCTAATTTCTGGAATAACCGGCCTTGGGAGCAGGGCGGCTTGTCAAGTTCCCAGCTCCTCCAAGCTGGAGGGGAAATAAGGACCACATCTGTCGAGATGATGAGGAGACCTGGGAGCCTCTAGCAAGCTCATAATGTCTGAGCTGGAAGCTTAGATGCACCTGCCGCGGGCTCGGTGCTCTCCCCAGCACGGTTTTTATTCCTTTGGAGTGATTCGTAGAAGGATGCTCAGAAGGATTTATGTGGGCTCGGGAAGGTGTGTATGGGTTCTTAAAAAACTAATAAAGTCCTCTACTACTCCCAAGGCTGAGCGCATCTAGGGGGAGTCATGGGCGGGAGGAAATTGCACATAGTTTTTTCAGCCCGAGAGGGAGGCCGTTGGAAACAGGTTCCCAAGGAGAGGCAATGCTCTGTCAGCGCTGCATTCTGAGGTGGCGGCTGGATTCCCACAAAACACACCAGCAGCTGAGGGCAAGGAGGGAGCTTCCAGTTCCAGCCAAGCAAGGACACGTCTCACGGCTGGAAACCCTTCTAGGGCAGGAGGAGAGAAGCATGAGGAGATGACGTCCTTGCCTTCTCGACCTCAGCTTGGTCCTCTGTAAGACGAGGCGCGGGAGGCCAGACTAGAATTGTCCCTTCTAGCTTGGACATTCTCGATTATGAACCTAGAGAAAAGGGACAGGCAGGACACGCTGAACCAGCCTGTAAGCCGCAGAGCAGAGCTCCGCAGTTATTCACTAATATGTGTACATTACCATTTACGAGGCTCTTTAAGTACATCGCCCATTTCTTTGTCATCATAGCAGACATACAGAAAAGGATATAAATGTAAATGTCACGAATCATTGTAATTGTAGTAATTGTAAAGCAAACACCTGTGTAACAGACAGCCCAGCTCAAGACAGAATGAATAATATGATGATGCCAGGATCCCCGAGTGGCCTTTCCCACTCACATCCCCTCCCACATCCTCCAGGCACTCACTGCTTTGCTTTTATGAAGATCATTTCCTTCTTCATTTTAGTTGGCCACTATGTATGCATCCCTAAATAATAAAGTTGAGTCTTGTCTGGTTTTGAGCTGTCGTCTACAAATGGACTCACACAGTCTATGTCATTTGGTGTCGGCTTCTTTTACTCAAAATCATGATTGTAACATTTGTCTGTTCATCCAGATGAAGAAATGGAGCCCCAGAGAAGTTAAGGGACACACCGGAGGTCACATGACTTGTCATGGCAAAGCGGGACAGGAAGCCACACTGCCTGGCTACTCCAGTACTCAGAGCAGTCAGCGGGGGTTGGTGACTTCCGTTTCCAGCAAAATGGCAGAGTAAGTAACCTGAGGACAAGAGAGATGGCCCATATGGCCGAGCTGAGGGCACAAGCCCCAAGAAGGAGTGTGTGTCCCCTTTGCTTCTGAGGTGGGGTCCTGTGCCTGTGCCTGAATCATTCTCCTGTCAAGAGTATAAACAATGAGGGAGAGGAAATTCTTCTAAAGAAAGAGGGGATGCTATTAGGCCGGACAGCCAACAAATGACATGTCTTCTCATTCATGCTTTCCTAAATGTAGGTCAGCCATTTTTAATTTCTCCTGCTTCACTTCTTAATATAGTCATAATAAAGTTAGGACAAGGTATCAAAATAAACCCCTGAGTACCCATGGCCCACCCTCATCTCTCATTTCAATAGTGAGCAAACTAAACCGATGGAAACATTGATTTTCTGAATTTCTTCTTCAAGAGAGCCTGCAATTTTCTCCTCGTAGGTTCTTGCTCCTGAGGCTGACACAGACATAACATAAAATCACAGCATTTTCCAGTAGCTCGATGCCCGAAGGACTAACTTTCCCAGCCCTCCGTCTGGGACTTTCATGTTACCCTTGCCTTCTCTCGGCCCCTCATGCCAGAGACTTCTAGAGTCTTGAAAAACACCCTCATTACAGTTTCCAGTGGTGGTGCAGAATGGTTTCCTCGTATTGTCTTCAGCGGGCTCCTGGCAAGTCAGTCATGTCCTAGTGTGTGGAGAGACTCTGGGTTTTTGGGGAAGGGGGATTCCTGGCTGGAGAGGAGAGACAGTGAGGGAGGAAAAAGGAACAGCTGAAGAAATTGGGCTGGTGGAGACCGGGCCATGGGATTGAGGGCAAGGCCCCACAGGACAGCTTAGGAGTCACAACGCAGGGGTCCAGGCACTTGGGGAGGAGGGGGTGGCGAGGACAAGCGCCTGGACAGCCCCTGTCCTGGGCCGGGTCCTCTGGGGTGCTCGTGACTGACTCCTTTGGCCCCTTCCAGGAGGGCACAGCGCTCCCCCGGGATCCCCTCGCCTTGGTCCGGGGAGCAAGCACTGGGCAGGATGGGAGCCCTTGAAACGCGCCCGGCACTGCTCCAAGGACGCCCGTGTGTTAACTCACTTGGGACTCACAGGACCTGACACTTATTGGCATTACTTGACGACAATGATTTTTTTTTGACAAATGGGGAAACCGAGACACAGTGAGGTAAAATGACTATGCTTGAAGCCACCCAGTGGTGGAGACAGAATCTGAACCCTGCTGTCTGGCTTAATTTCTTTCTTTCTTCTTCTTTTTTAAAAAGATTTTATTTATTTATTTGAGGGAGACACACAGCGAGAGAGTGAACACAAGCAGGGGGAGTGGGGGAGGGAGAAGCAGGCTTCCCGCCGAGCAGGGAGCCCGATGCGGGGCTCGATCCCAGGACCCTGGGATCATGACCTGAGCCGAAGGCAGACGCTTAACGACTGAGCCACCAGGCACCCCTCTTTCTTTATTTTTTTTTAGGCTAAAAAGATGAAGGGAGGGGATTCCCAGGTCCTTCCCCTATGCTGTCATTGGAATGGATGATGGTCTCCTCTGCTAACTTAATTGCAGACACTCTGGGGTCACACAGGGCAACAGAACAAACCTTACGAAAAACAAGCGGCTTTGTAAAAAGATGAGCCTGTCAGGCTAACCCGATTTCCTTCCTTGAGATCATGAGATTATGAGCGAACGGCGGGGTCCGGGGGCACATCCTGCCCCATGGCTTGTGGAGAGCGGCTGTGAGCCCGGGGTCCCTTGAAGCTCCCCTGTACTTGGCGTCTCTGCACCGGTCACGCGCTGCCTGGGACAGCTGACGTCCAGTGAGCTGGCCCCATCTCTTCCACTCTCCCACCCCACCTGCTACCTCCAGCTTTTCCTTCACCACTGCTCACTGTCCAGCTTCCTCCCAATAAATGGGTTTTCTCCCTGCTTGTTGGCCAGAATTGGGTTCTGGAATCCAACAGCCCCATGGATACACCATCCCAGAAATGATTTGCTCTTCATGTCATATACGTTTGGTGGGCACCAAACATGTGCCCAAACAGACTTGGATTCAAATGTGAGCCCTACCACATATCAGCTGTTGTGATTCCTGAGGAAGTGACCTCACTTCTCTATCTGATCTTCCCCTCACTCATCTAAAAAATGAGGATATTACCTTGTGGTGCAATTATAAGGATGATGCTCCAGGAAGAGGAGAGAGCAGGTGCAAAGAATTGGAAGTGACTGTTTGCCCTTGACCACAGTGGTGGGTTGCATTAATGGTCTCGATTCTTTTTTTTTTTTTTTAAGATTATTTATTTATTTATTTGACAGAGAAAGACACAGCGAGAGAGGGAACACAAGCAGGGGGAGTGGGAGAGGGAGAAGCAGGCTTCCCGCAGAGCAGGGAGCCCAGTGCAGGGCTCGATTCCAAGACCCTGGGATCACCACCTGAGCTGAAGGCCGACGCTCAACGACTGAGCCACCCAGGCGCCCCAATGGTCTCGATTCTTGACTCCTCCCTGTGTCCATCCCCTTTGCTGTGTGACTTTGCAGTGTCCTCCTTATTGTGGGTGTGAGGTCCTTCCTTACCTCTTCACTCTGGGCTCAGCCGTGTGCGTTGGCCAATGGATGATCGCAGACATGGCTCAAGAAGACCCTTGAGATGAGCTTGCAGAAACGAGTTTGCTCTCTTATGCTGCTCCCATGGCCTGCAGATGGGCAGACCCAGGCTTGCCCACCTGTCTCAGGAGGAAGATGAGAGACACGTGGCGCACAGCCATCCCTAACTGAGCCAAGCCCGGATCAGCTGAGCCCCAGCCGACTGCAGACTTACAAGTCAGCTCAGCTGAGACCTGCAGAGCTGGTCAAGTTCAGCCTGGATCAGCCAACCCCCCTGTGAGTCATCACAGACATGTGAGAAATAATACATGTCATTGTTATTTTAAGCCACTGAGATTTGGGATATGTTGTTATGGGGCAATAATTGACTCATAAACGGGTACCCAGAAGTAGGGTGCTGCCATGACCAAACATAAAATAGGCAGTATTGGTTTGGGGGACAGGGTGGTGGGGATGAACAAACTATTACAGAAAGACAGTAAGGAAACTGGTATTGGAGGCTGGAAAAATGGCAACTCACATTAGGCAGTGCTGAGTCGTTTGGTCAAACTGTTGTCTATAGTAACTTGGGAAATAACAAGTGTATCTAATGAACTCTTGGACTGGGCAAAGAGATTTCCAGGCAGAATATCGAAAGCATCAATTGGCTTTTATGGCTGTGTTTAGTAAGGTACTAAAAAAAGAGATGAGCTCAGAAAATAACTGGTCAGTTTGCAAATAGAATTAGAAGGACTATAGAGAAGTTAGAATCTATTCTGTTGATATGGTTTTGGCATAACAAGTAGAATGGAATCAAAGATATAGGGAACCCACAAAGTCTTTAGAAACCAGTCATATTGATAGAAGGACTCCCAGCCTGAATTAAAAGAGAAACTGTTCAAAATGTAAATAGATTTCAGGGTAGGAAACAATTTGATTGTTTCAAGGATGTATTTTACAGTGCCTTCAAAAGTGACCCAGGAGGGTACGAGAAAAGAGGCTGGACCAGGAGCCATGGAGAGCCATGCAGACGGGCCCCTCTCCCAGAAGAAGGTCTGGGGGCCAATCGGGGAACATTACCTGCCCTCAAGGTTTGGGTAACAAGAGACATTTTCCCAGCAGGGTTTCAGGACTGCCATGGACCAGGAACGGCTATGGCCCTCCTTTTTTCCCTGTTTGAATGGCAGTGTTGATTGCAGGCATCCTGTTCCTAGGTCACCACTGCATACTGGAGGCGTGGGAGACAGATACTTGCCCATTGGCGTCTGAAGCAAGAGGAGCTACATCTGGGCTTGATGCAGATCACGAGAGAGGAGACTTCGAGCTTGCTGCCATTGGTTGTTTTGAATTCTTGCTACGGCAATGAATTTTGCATGCCGGAAGGACCTGGATAATTGGGGTCATCAGGGTGGAATGTGGTAGATTTGACTGCCTTAAGGGATCCAGTTCTTCCCCCTTCCCTGTATCCGTGTCCTTCACCATGCAACATTGCAACGCCGTCCTACTGTGCGCAGGGGCACTTCCCCATTCCTGACTCTGGGCTCAGCCCTGTGACTTGCTTCAGACAACAGGATGTGAGCAGACAAGAACAAAAGCAGAGCCTGGACCAGTGCTCCCCAGACGGGGCTTATCCCCTTGCCCCTCTGACAATGCCACGAGGAGGACGTGCTCAGGCTAGCCTGGTGACCCACAGGGACCGATGAAAGGCACATGCAGTAGAGCGAGCCAGCCAGCCTCAGACTTACGTGGCCCCTTCAAGACCCATAGAACCACCCAGCCAACGCCGTCTAAATCAGCCAATCCCGGCCACTCCACTCGCACGAAAAAGAATGATTGCTGTCTTTTTTTTTTTTAAAGATTTTATTTATTTATTTGACAGAGAGAGACACAATGAGAGCAGGAACACAAGCAGGGGGAGTGGGAGAGGGAGAAGCAGGCCTCCCGCGGAGCGGGGAGCCCGATGTGGGGCTCGATCCCAGGACCCTGGGATCATGACCTGAGCCGAAGGCAGACGCTTAACGACTGAGCCACCCAGGCGCCCCAAGAATGATTGCTGTCTTAAGTCACAGAATTTTGAAGTGATTTTTTTTTTATGCAACAGTAGCTAGTCTGATACAGCTACAAAATGGAGTTTTTCTCCATGGGAGGCTGCTAGTCATGCATGAAGACCAAATGAACCCTTTCTCTTATTGTGAGAATTCTTCTGATTCCAGTCACGACAGCAATGACAATGAAAGCCCCTACTTACTGAACCCTTATTGCCAGGCCTTGTGAGAAGAGCCACGCAGGTGTTACGGCATGGAATTGAATTCTTACAGCAACCCTAAGGGGTGCGTGTGATTATTCCCGTTTTACAGATGAACGATAGTGAGGCTGAGAGAGCTTAAGAAACCAGATCTAGGTCACACAGCTAATTCGTAGTCGAGTTGGGATTCAACCCCAAGCCAGCCTAACTCCAAAACCTGCCTTCAGAGGGTTTTCTGACTCTTTATGGTGTGACCATATTCATTATAATCTCAAAGAGAAAAAAAATTACCTTGTAAACAGAACAAAAACAACAATGACCTTATTCCGAGTATTGCAGTAACTTTTTTTGTGTACGTACTTAGCTGTACTATAAGTAGTTGGTTCGTAGGAGATGGTTAAAAAGGGGCCGAAGATAAAAGGTTTCATTTTTTCCCCTTTTCCGGTGCATAAAGGTGTTGTTTGCTTGTTTTTTCGTGTTTGTTGTATGTGTGAAACAATGTTGTCCAACAACGAACAGGAATTTTATTTTGCTGGGTTGCTCTAACAACAACAACAACAAATGCTTCTTCCTTGGGAAGAAGTGACTCCATTCTTTAAGCTGCCCTGAGCCTCACACAGCGCTTGCTGGGTCTGTTTTCCCAAGAGAATGTAATAGAAGAAATTCTGTAAACAGGTGTTGGAGCACTGAAGTGAAAGGGGGACACTCGGATAACGTTGCAGTAGACACCGCAGGAGGCTGCCATCACCCCTAGGACCGGGAACAGAGGGAAGAGGTCAGAACCTCGTGGCTGGGAGTAGGGACCCGTTGAATCGGCACTCAGTCTTCCGGGAAGTGGCCCTGCCTGGCCCGTGCTGGTGCTTCTGAGGGGGCAGAGCGTATTTATGACTTGCCAAGGACATCAAGGAACACAGCTGGCTGGTTGGGGGATGGAAGTTCCTTTGTTCCATACATAAAGAGGATGCCCAAGGAGAAGGAACGACACCAGGGAGAAAATGGGGCTTGGGTTGGGCATCAGAAGATGGTCAGGATTTGGGTAATTTAAGAAGAAATCTAAAGGAAGGAGTCACTTAGCCGAAGTCCTGGCGTGAGGACGGGGCAGGGTAGGGACTGAACACAGATCCAAGTGTGTGCACTTCTCACTCCCCAGTACTGTCTTGGGGAACGACCCTCCCTTGGAAGGTGTGTCCAGCCACTGTCACAATGGCTGTGAGCACCTGCAGCCCTGGGTGGGAGCTGGGAGGGGCAGGTGACAGTGGCCTTCTGAGTGGCGGTCAGAAGAGTGTGGTGGTCATAGGCACGGAATCTGTAGCAGGAGGCTTGGGACCTAATCCTCACTCTGCCACTAATTAGCCATGTGACCTCAGGCAAGTCACTTAACCTCTTTTATTTTTAAACTTTTAATTTTGAGAGACTTAGATTTACAAAAGAGTTGCCAAGAGAGTTCCCGTATACCCTTTGCCCAGCTTCCCCTGATTTTGACATCTTACATCACTATGACACATTCATCCCAGGTAAGAAATTAACACTGGCACATTACAGTTTACTAGACCGAGACTTTATCTGCATTTCCAGATTTTCCACCCATGTTCTTGTTCTGATCTGGGATCTAATGTGGGATACAACGCTGCATTCAGATTTTACCTCTTTCTGCTTCAGTCCCCTCAGTTGCAAAATGGGGATGATGGTGATGACAGCCTGTGTGAGGATCAAGGGATGCACCGCACATGTCCAGTCCTTAGATGGTGCCTGGCATGGGGAGGTGTCATGTACGTGGAGCTCACGATTATTTCCCTTAACCTAGCAACACTTTTCCACGCCCTCCGGATTATATCTTAGAAGACCAGCTGGGGCCTCTACCACTCACTGGGGACCCAGGTTCTTTTGTAACCCCTGGCAGCCTACGTTGGTGACAGCCAACCCCAGATATCATCCATGAGACCCAAGGGTCACTTTCTCTACCCTGCAAACTGGCCAGGGGCAGTGGCTAGGGACTCACTTTGGAATCAGGCAGGCCTGGGTTCAAATCATGACTTGAACGAGACGGGGGGTGGGGTAGTTCCATCCACCCTCCTGTCATCTAAGAAGTCCTCACTGAGGGCCTACTTATCATGCCTGGCTCTGTATGAGACACTTCCAGGCACCATCTCATTGAACCCTCCCAACAATGCCCTGGATGGTGAATGTTTTCACCCCCATTTTACAGAGAAGGGGACTGAGGCTCAGAGCGTTTGAATGACTGGCCAAAGTCATATAGCTAGGAAGTAAGGGAGTCAGGACACAGGCCCAGATCCTTTGCGTGTGCCTGAAACACAAACCTTTAGTTGTTCTTCTTTCTGAGCATCGGCCCTGTTCGTAACAGCTTCATCACCGGGTACCGGGCATGGTTCTGAGCACTTAACATGAACTCAGTTCATGTCAGTCAATACAAGCTTTTTGTTTTAATCCACTCACTCCTTATAATAGGTCTTTGAGGCAGGTACTATTATTATCCTTATTTTACGGATGAGGCACAGAGAGGTTAAGTGACTTGCCCAAGGTCACACAGCTGGAAAGTGACAGAGGCTTTGATTCCAGACTGTCCACCTCCAGCATTTGCACTCTTCAGCCCTGAGCCCCACTGCTGCATACTCATCATTTTTGGCTGTCAGGATTTCACAGGCTCAGGGCTTGAGGGGCCCCCCACATCCTGGGGGTGGTGGCGGACAGGACACGGAGCCGCCTCAGAAATAGCAGAGACAGGAGCAGAAATAGAGAGCAGAATAGGAGGAGAAATAGAAGCAGAAATAGGAACGCAGAGAGAGGGAGAGCAGCAGAGCATCGTCTGGGACAGCCTGAGACCCTCCTCTCCCAGTCACGATGCCACCTGGAAGGCCTGGCTGAGTGCTGGGCGCTGGCGAGGCTCTGGGAGGGGAGCGCGGCGGTGGGTACGTATGGCGGTACTGCCCGAGACCACCCTCGGGGAGCCTCCGGCTGCCTCCCCCAGGGAATGCCCCGATGGCCTGGTTGGGCATGTCTGCAGAAGCATCAGCTAGGGAGAAGAGGGTGCGCAGGGAGGGGGGCAGAGAGGAGACGGAACAATATGGCCAAGGCGGGGGGCAGCTGGGCAGAGCGCAGAGGAAGTTGACATATGTGATTCCGTTAGCCAGGCAGCGTGCTCAAACGAGGGCAAACACGTATGCATGGGCACGGAGCCCATGCGAGCCCAGCAGAACAGTACAGAGAGGGCTCAGCCTGCCCAGGAAGTCATTGCATGGGTCTGCATCACGCTAGGAAAAGCAGGGAGTCAGGGTTTGCTGTGACCAGGGTGTGGGGTGGGGGTGGGGCGGAGAGGAGACCCGAAGCTGCCAAGTGTCATGCCTGCTGCGTGCCCTGAGGCCCAATCCACTGTCAGCCACCCTCTCTTCCAGTCACCCTGGGAGGTGGGGAGTATGGAGGCTCTGAGAAATGCACTGATTTGCCCCAGTTCACACGGGTACTAATTGCAAGGTAGGGTGTCTCAGATAGTATCACTGCTCTGAGGAGGGCGGGGTGTTCAAGACTCACAGAGCTTCCACACCAGGCTGGCCTCCCAGCTTGCAACCCCACCTGCTATCATTTTTGGCTTTGAGGTTTGGAGGGGATTCTAATGCAGCTCATGGGCTCTGGAGCTCATACCTAGCAGTGGAGGCAGCCAGAAAGGTCAACCCACAGCCGTGGGGGCAAAGACAGACTTGGGGGCTTTAATATATATATATATATATACGTTGGAAGGGCAAAGAATCCATCACTCCACTTAGTTTCAAGTGGATGAGGAGGGAGACGTTCAGGCAAAGCTTTAAAGAACTAGACCGAGGGGCACCTGGGTGGTTCAGTCAGTTAAGCCTCTGATTCTTGATTTTGGCTCAGGTCATGATCTCAGGGTCGTGGGATTGAGCCTTATGTTGGACTCTGCACTGAGCGTGGAGCCTGCTTGAGAGTCTCTCTCCCTCTGCCCCTCCCCTCCACTTGCTCTTGCACACTCTCTCTCTCTCTTTAAAAAAATAAAAAAATAATAAAGAATTAGACTGAGAAAGGTCTCAGTGAACAAGAAATAGGCCAACAGGTGGAGGGAAGAGGGGCAGAGTCCATGTTTGCTGCTGACTACGTGGATGGCCCCAGTGAATGGCCTCCCTGTACCCACAGCTTTTGTGCTTTTGTGATGAGACTTTGTAGCTCCTTCCCACCCCCCAACCTGGGATGCCCTTCGTACTTGCTTTGGCAGAGAGAATGCAGCAGGAGTGTGCCAGTCCTGAGCCCAGGCCCTAAGAGGTCTTGCATGCTGCCCCTCACTCTCTTGGACCCTGGCCTCCTCAGTGTGAACAGCATGGCCCTAGCCTCCTGGAGGATGAGACACCACGTGGAGCCGAGCCAAGTTGCTTGTTGTCCCAGCTGAGGTCCTGGCATGTGAGAGAGCCCAACCCACAGCTCCTCAGCCAGTTGAACACAGATGCAGACATGCATGAGAGAGCCAAGTTCAGAACTGCCCCCTCTGACCCACACGCTCAGAGGCTAAAGAGATGTATACTCTTAAGCCATGGGGTTTTGTGGTTTGTTACGCAGCATTATTGTGACAACGGAGAACCAATCCAGTGCTCAGTAAAGGCAGAGGGAATGCAAAGACAAAGATTTGGAGGTGGAACATGGTCAGGTGCTTGTGGATGGGGAGCAGCCAGAATTTCTTATTTAAAGGGAGAACTGAAGGTACCCCCAAAGTGCCCTCCAGCCAGCAGCCCTGAAACCTCTAAGGCAGGCTGACTTGGCTGGATGTTGAATGATGGATTAAGTGAGTGTCTGATCACCTGACTGTCTGATCACCAGCCTGATGCTGCCAGGTTCACTGACAAACAGGCCCAGTGGTGGGATGTTTCCTCTGCCCATTTTGTCCTATTTGCCAGTGGTCAGGCTTTTGAAACTCCTACCATCAGCCATAGCTGCTCTCACATTCTCAGTGGATCCTGGTGGAAGGTTTTCTCATAGATGAGGTTTTCCTGATGTTGAGCAAGAACTTCCAGAAACTCCTGGAACCTGCACTTCAGCTCTGCCTCTTGGTGACTTTAGGCACCACACTCATGCCTTCTGTTATGGACTGATGTTTGGGTGCTCCACCAAATTCATATGTTCGAATCCTAACCTTCCATGTGATGGTGTTAGGAGGAGGGCATTTGATGGTGTTGGGAAAACTGGACAGCTACCTGCAAAAGAATGAAACTGGACCATTTTCTTACACCATACACAAAAATAAACTCAAAATGGTTAAAGACCTAAATGTGAGACTTGAAACCATAAAAATCCTAGAAGAGAGCATAGATAGTGATTTCTCTGACATCAGCCATAGCAACATTTTTCTAGATAAGTCTCCCGAGGCAAGGGAAACAAAAGCAAAAATAAACTATTGGGATGACATCAAAATAAAAAGCTCCTGCACAATGAAGGAAACAATCAACAAAACTAAAGGACAATCTCTGGAATGGGAGAAGATATTAGCAAAGGACACATCCGATAAAGGGTTAGTATCCAAAATATGTAAAGAACTGATACAACTCAACACCAAAACCACAAAAAATCGAATTAAAGAATGGGCAGAAGACAGGAACAGATATTTCTCCAAAGAAGACATACAGATGGTCAATAGACAAAAAGATGCTCAACATCACTCATCACCAGGGAAATGCAAATCAAAACTACAATGAGATACCACCTCACACCTGTCAGAATGGCTAACATCAAAAAACACAAGAAACAACAAATGTTGGTGAGGATGTGGAGAAAAAGGAACCCTCGTGCACTGTGGGTGGGAATGCAAACTCATGCAGCCACTGTGGAAAACAGTATGGAGGTTCCTCAAAAAATTAAAAACAGAATTACCATATGATCCGGTAATTTCTCTACAACAACTAGATGAATGGATAAAGAAGATGTGATATATAGATGATGAAATATTACTCAGCCATAAAAAAAGAGTGAAATCTTTCCATTTGCAAGGACAGGGATGGAGCTAGAGAGAATAATACTAAGTGAAATAAGTCAGAAGAAGATAAGTATCATGATTTCACGGACATGTGAAATTTAAGAAACAAAACAAATGAACAAAGGGAAAAAAAAGAGAGAGAGAGAGACACAAACCAAGAATCAGCCTCTTAACTATAGAGAACAAACTGATGGTTATGGGGGGGGCGGGGGGAGCTGCGGGGGGCATGGGGGAACTAGGTGAGGGGGATGAAGAGCACACTTACCATGATGAGCACTGAGTAATGTATAGAATTGTTGAATCACTATATATTGTACACTTGAAACTGACATAACACCGTATGTTAACTATACTAGAATTAATTAAATTAAATTAAATTAAAAAGGGAGGGCATTTGGGAGGTGTTAGGTCATGAAGGTAGAGTCCTCATGAATGGGATTAGTGTCCTTATAAAAGAGACCCCACAGAGCTCTCTGCAACCCCGAAGAGGGCCCTCACCAGAAGCGGGCCAGACTGGCACTCCGACTTCAGACTTCCAGCCTCCAGAACTGTAAGAAATAAAAGTCTGGTGTTTATAAGCACCCAGTCTGTGGTATTTTCTTACAACAGCTCAGGTGGACAAAACATCTTCTGTGTGTCCATTGCTCGATGGCCATAAGAGGTTGGTCATTCTGCTGTTCTAGGTGTTTGGAGTCGGGGGGAAGGCCTTACCTGTGCCCAGATGACATAGGAAGCTGGAATCAGGATAGGTAATGTTGTGTGTGGGTGGGTCTTAGACGTGTCTCCCCCTCTGCTGGAGTTACCAGTGCTGCTGGGGGTGGGGAGACCTGTAGGCGTGGAAGAAGCCCGAGCTGGGAGTCCAGAAGCCAGCCCCAGTCCTAGCACTGCCCCAACCACTGTGACTCTGGGACTCTGGGGGATCTTTGTTTGTCAGGTGGAGGGTGGAGAGTCTAGGGAAGCTCTGCAATCCTGGCCTGGTCTCCTGCCTGCACCTTTGGTGCACTACCCCCTGAAGATTTGCATCTGAAAAGGCAAGGAGGCTACCTGTGCGTGCTGGGAGCCCTTTGCACCTGCTCCTGGGTGTGATTCCTCAGGAGTTTGAGGGAGGTCCAGAGGGGTTCGGGGACCGTGCCCACATTCCACAGCCAGTAAGTTGCCAAGGCTGAACCAGAATCTCAGTCTCAGGCCCTGCGAGGATGCTGTGTGCGACAGAGCCGGGACCCTAGAGCCGCTGCACGCCCACTCTGGCCAAAGCACAGGGAGGAAGTAGATGAGGCAAGCTAGTTCACTGGGAGCGGACCAAAGGGAGGCCTACTGCCTCTATACCAAAGAGTGAAACTGGAGAAGGGGGGCATCGGGGGGACCTAGGCCTCTGCTCTGTTGCGGAGCAGGGTGAGGAAATGCTCCCCGTGTCCTGACTCTGGGGTTGCAAGGTAGGCTCTCCCTTCCCCATCCAGGCAGATCCCCCTGTCCCCAGGACGGCCACGGCTGCCCCTCCCACCCAGGCTGGAACCCTCCCCTCAGCCTGGGTCACTCTAAGGCTGGTTACCTGTGGGAGCTAAAGAGCACTGGCCTTGGAGTCAGGCAGCTCTGAGTCAGGTCCTGGCTTTCTAACACTTCCACCTCTCTGTGCCTCAGTTTCCCCATCTGTAAAATGGGGATAAGAAGAGCGATGACCTCCCAGGTTTGGGGGAAGGACAGGGCCCTTGGGTGTCTGTGTTTGCGGTTTGGATTCATGGGGCAGAGGGTAGGAAGGAGGAGCCCTCAGGGGTCTCCCCACAGGTACCCCTAGTACTGGTGTCTCACTCCCCTCCTCAGAAAAGGGACCCTCCTTCGGTCCCTCTCCCTCAGGGCATTTTTGAAAAAGCACAGTGATTTCCAAGGACAGACCCAAGTCGTGAGCAGTTCCCACTGCAGGTGCCACATTTTGGACTCATCCCATGGTCATGCTTTATTTCTGCTGAACCCAGGCCCCCCGCACTCTGGGCCCAGCGCTCCTCCCTCGGGCACCGGCTGTGTCCGGGCGGCCGGGGCTGGTGCCTACTTCTCCTCCCAGCTCTCCCGGGATTTGCACGCCCGCAGACGCCAAGACGCTCGCGCTGCCCGGGGAGATGATGGGAGTGTGGGGTTTGGAACCCGCAGCCGCGTCCCCCAGGAGCTTTGAGCTCCGCGAAGGCCCCCGGCGGCGCCCGCCAGCGCCCCCCTCTTCCCCGCCCTCCCCCTCCCCCCCACCGACCTGCTCAGGGAAAGATCGGGCTCCGGGCTCAGTCCTCCGCCCCCCAACATCCCCCGCCCCTCCCGGGGCCAGTGACCGCCCCCCCTCTGCGGAAAAACCTGGGGCGGCGAAAGCACCGCCCCCGAGCGGGCTCAGGAGTGGCAGGAAGGGCAGCCAATGATGGTGGAGGCTGAGCATTACATCATCACCGTGGACTCCCATTGGTTGGGAACCGAGCCTCCCGGGCCCTGCATCCCAGCCGCGCCGTTGGGCCTCTGCGTCCCAGGCTCCCGGATCCTTGGTGCCCGGCTGGCAGAGAAGGCCCGCGATGGGGCAGAACTCTGGGCAGACGGAGGCCCAGGTTCTGCCACTGAGCAGGGCAGAGACATCATGTCGGCGGGCGTCACCCTCCTCACGTGCAGGAGGAGAGGGTTCCTATTCTAACGTCTTCCCCCCCGCCACCATTTTACAGAACCCCCCAGGACCAGGTTCTGCCCCAGTTCCTCCACCAACACCCATTCACCCACGTGGACGTCCTCCCTGCAGGGCTGTCAGCTTTGGGGGGACAGGGACCTTGTCTGGCTCGCTCTCCGCATCCCTATAGCCTGGCAGGACGTGGATGTGTATGAAAATGGTTAGCGTTAGCTGAATGTTCCCTAAAAGGCGGACACTGCTAAGGTTTAAAAGTGATTTTATTCATATTATAAACATTCACTCTTGAGGCTGGGTGAGGATAACCGATGGTCCACGGTCATAGAACTGGTGAGTGAGAAAGTCAGCATTTGCACGCAGGCAGGCTGGCTCCAGAGCCCTTAATCCCGATGCCTGCCTGGATGAATGAGTAGCCACCCCTCACTGCTGTGTTTGGTTTAAGCTCCCCAGCCCGATGGGCAGTCTTTGGCAGGAGACTTCCCTGGACTGGCTTGCCAGGGCCAGGCTGTTCTGCTGAGCTGTCCTAGCAAGCTTGCCTGGCGATGGGGAAAAGCTGTTGCTGGGATATGAGGAGGTCAGTCCTGAGATGTCAGGATTTCAGCTCTCCTACCACTCCAGGGATGGTGGCGCATAAATCACAGCGAGCTGGCTCATGTCAGGTCAACTGTGGCAGTCGATGTTGGCATGTTGCTGCCTCTCCTCTCCGTCTCCTCTCTCTCCCTCTCTCTCCCCATCTCTCTCCGGGCTCTAGTCCCAACTCTGCACGGATTCTCTAAGTGATCCTGAGAAAACTGTGCCTCCTATCTAGGCCTTGGTGCCCCCCTCACCTGCACCAGGAAAAGGTGGGTGGATACTCTCAGACCCTTGGAGTCCACTCAAGCTCTCTGGCACTCAGGCCTGTGCCCTACTATTTTGAGCCCTGAGGGCTGCTGTCCAAGGGGCACCAGGGATGGTGTGCCAGGTTGCTGCCCGAGCATCAAGGCAGCATAGGACCAAGACCTCTGACCTCAGGGAAGCTTCTATGGAATCCAGCTTGGTGACTTAGAACATGAATGTCTGACTGTTTCCCACTACTCTTTGGTGGTTGCTGCGGAGGGGGATGGAGAGAGGTTCAACTCTGAAGGGTGGTCTTGTGAAAGAGGCATCTGGCCTGCTCACTGCGGGTCCCAGGTGGAAGTTTCCTGTAGGCAGACTTGTACATAAAGAAGAGTTTTGAAGCTGAGCAGAATGAGCGGCATTGTGATGGTGAGCTCTGTCTCCAGAGCCATGCAAGCCATCACTTTCACTCATGCATCCAAACTGATCTTCGCGAGGCACTGTGCAAAGAGCTTTGCCAGGCGTACAGAGGAGAAGGAGGCCCAGCAGGGCAACAGGTACTTTAGCAGATAGTTGCAAAGCTGTCTGTGAGTGTGAGCACAGGGAGAGAGTGTCTGAGTCTGCACGGGAGTCTGAAGGATGCTTTGGGGATGAGAATACAGCCTTTTGCTGAGCCTTAATGAGGACCAGAAGTTTGTCAGGCAGACAGGCTGCAGAGAGAGCCAGTATTCGTTCATTCATTCATTCATTCGTTCGTTCGTTCATTCATGCATTCATTCGTTCATTCATACATTCATGTTATATTTTCTGAATAACTATAGAAGGGCATATTGTGGAAGAAATGTATCAGGGGAAGATAGGACTGGACACTTTTAAAATCCAGAGTGGCCTTTACCGTGAGTGGTCAGAATTCATCTCCATGTAGAGTTCCAGGAGGGGCCCGGGCCTCTCCCTTTTTGGCAGGCCTACTGGGTGCTGTCTTTCTTTCCCCGCCCCCCACTGCACAGCAAGCCCATCCAGTGTCTGTGAGTTGCTTTAGAAGGATGTGACTCCAGGGAGGCTCTGGGAGCCGTGTATCCTAGCAACCACTGAGGTTGGCATCAGCAGGGCTAAGCCCAGACTCAAGGTTTGTTCTAATCCCCCAGCTTTCCATTAATGGTGCACCCCCCACAGGGGTGGGGTAGGGAGGAAGAGGGGAGAGATGGTCAGGAAGTGTAGCACCCAGCCCCATTATTCTCTCCCAAACAACACAGTTAGTGTGGGAGAAGGGGGAGGACAAGGGGAGTCCCTTAACTGAACCAGTCCCTTAACTGAACTGTCACCAAGGCCAACTTGTCACCATTCAGAACACAAAGAATCCAGGCAGTGATCGTCAGTGACAGCTAACATCATAAAAGGATAGACAGTTGGAAATTAGGTTCCTTCTCATGGAAGACCATAACACCACCTATGAAGTGTTCCTGCCAAAAATCAAACCAGAATCTGAATAAGCCTCTAGAGTTGACTTCCGGTTCCAGAGATATAGTCAGATTTTGTCTGTAGGCAAAACGCTTACAGGTTACATCAATAAAAGATTACAAGGAAAAAGAATAAAAGGGGGAAAAAAACTCCACCAAACAAAACAGAAAGGGAACTTAAAATTAACAGAGAAGCTCCAGAGAAATATCAGCCAATTATCACAGATGGACTTTATTCGAATCTGGAGTCTTACTAACAAACTAAAAAACAGCAATGACAATAAAAACTGAGACATTCATGAGGCATTTGGGGGACATTTAAACACCGACTGGATATTTAATCATGTCAGTGAATGATTTTTAATTTTGAGGGGTGTTAGCATGGTATTGGGACTATAATTAAAAAGAGCCCTAATTGTTGGGGGAATACATACTGAAATATTTATGGATGAAATAATAAGATGTCCGGAGTGTGCTTTTACAGTCGTCCCTGCTGGAGAGAAGGACGTGGAGGGTTAGATACAACAGAACTGATCATTGTAGTGGGGTGATGATGAGGACCTGGGGGGTCATACCACTCTATTAATTCGTGTCATACAAAATTGCTGACATTTGACCGTTTTTGACCTTCAAAATGGCAATTTCATGTGGTGCAAACTAATCTTTTGGTATATGTTTGATATTTTTCATAATAAAAAAATATGTTTTTAAGAGCAGTAGGAGAGGTCCACACCGGCGTTTCCAGAAGCCTCTGCACTAGGAAAGAGGTATCCTAGGCTGGTACTAAAGTCTATAGCACTGTCATGAGAAGAGCTGAAAACAGCTCTCAGAGGCTTCTGTAACCTGCATGAATTATTTTCTGTTGAACTAATAATAATAGTAACAATAATAATTTACCGGCCACTGACAGCAAATGCTCAGCGACTTTCCTGGGTATGTTTGAGCTGTAGAAGGTGGCTTCATTGATGTTTGCTCAATAAGTAGCAATAAAAAATTAAAGGAATTCGAACAAGCAGTACACTGGGCATCAAATGGACATGCTGGCTTGCTTAGGAAGACACCCTGGGTCATTCTTAGAGCACAGAATAGTCTTGTGGGACATTGGCTGGAAGACCCCACAATGGAGGCAAAGGCAAGCCTGGGACTTTCAGCCCTGCCGCATTCCGTGGTCCCTGCAAATCTCCTGATTTTTGTAGCGTCGAGTCCTGACTGTTTCTTGGACTTGAGGTTTCCTGTACTTGGAGAAAGCTCTGGTTTTCCATTAAGTCCCTGCTCTGGTTCCTGTTTCTATCTTGATGCTGAGTTGATCACTGGATCAACCAAGGTTTTATTTGTTGTTTGTTTTAAACATATTTATTTATTTATTCTTTTTAAGTAGGCTCTATGCCCAACGTAGGGTTCGAACTCACGACCCTATGGAGTCACATCCTCCACCGACTGAGTCAGCCAGATGTCCCCCACGCCCTGCATTTGTTTTTCATGTCTTCTCTTTGCTGACCACTGTGCTGAGTGCTGTAGGTGAGCGACATGGTTTCTTGTCCTAACAAGCTCATGGATCTAATCCTGACTCCACCTCTTAAAAGCTCTGTGGCCTCCAGCAAATATTGAATCTCCATTTGGACCTCAGTTTCCTTTCCTGCAAATTGGGGGTAATGACAGTTTATACCTGCATATAGGGATTTTATGAGGATAAGATAAGATAAGGCAGGTCAAGTACTTAGTGTCTGGCACATTGTAGGGCCCAATGAATGGTAACTGCTTCTACTACCATAAGTATTATTGCATAAAACCCTGAGTGTTTAACAGTGAACATAAACTGTGTAGTTCCAATGACGTGTGATATAAGATATCCTGGGGACTGGTGTCGCAGGGGCATCTTGTACCAACCTTAAAGGGTAAGAGAGTCAGAAAGTACTAACTGCCCCTTAATATTCATTCGGCCCCTTTTTCTTAATAACCAAATTAAGACTACATTTTCCAGCCTTCCTTGCTGCTAGGTTTGTCCGTGTGACTAAGTTCTGGCCAAGAACTTTTATGTAGGACTTTTATGTAGAACTGGCCACAAGTTTTATGTAGAACTTCCAGAAAGCCTGCTTAAATTAATCCGACTCAGATGGGAGGAGGGTCCGTTCATCCCTATTTCTTTTCTCTGTTGGACTGGAATGCTGATGTGAAGGCTGGAACTCCAGCATCCACTTTGAGGTGTGAGTTGACCTTGCAGACAGAAAATGTGCACTGAGGATGATGATGCATGATGGGAGCCTGGGTTTTTTATGACACCGTGGGGCCACTATGATGTCCCTGAACTGCCTATCTCTTTACTTTTCTGTGTGAGAGAAATGAACTTCTATCTTAAGTCCCCCACTTTTTCCCCTGTTATACACAGCTGAACCTAATTCTAGGGGTGCTATTCAAAATATTTAACAACCAGAATGGCATGGGCACTGATCAATCAGAACAAACTCTGGCCACAGTGCTAGAGCAGGTGAAGGGCTGGGAATAGCAGGGAGCTTGTAGCGACAGATATTTACCATATAGTATGGAAGCATTTTATTATTTTAGCCACTGGTCTGGCTATCTCAATACATACCAGCTGAAAACTAGCTGAATACCAGCCCTGCTTCTTTTTTTTTTTTTTTTTTTTTTTAAGATTTATTTATTTATTTGAGGAGGTGGGAAGGGAGAGACGGAGAAGGAAAGAGAGAATCTCAAGCAGACTCCCCCGCCATGACCCTGAGATCATGACCTGAGCCAAAATCAAGAGTCAGATGCTCAACTGACTGAGCCGCCCAGGTGCCCCCGCCCTGCTTACTCTTAACTGATACAATGAACAATGTTTGAGAATAGCTAAGAAAACAAGAAGACCTTCAGGCCAGGGGCACAGCTTGAGTACATGTTGAGTGGGAGAGTGAAGCCTGGTGAGTTATGAACACTGAGAATTCTGGTTCAACCTGACTTGATGGGAATGTTTTTTCTTTGTTTCTTTTTGTTAAAATACATACCCATAAAAGTTACCATTTTAACCATTTTTTAAAGCGTACAGTTTAGCAGTATCGAATACGTTTGTAATGTTATGCAATCATTACCACCATCCATCTCCATAACTCCTTCATCTCGTAAAACTGAAACTCGGTCCTCATGAAACGCTAACCCCTCACTCCCCCCCCGCCCCCATCACCTGGCAAACGCCATTCTACCTTCTGTTTCTATGATTTCGACTCTTCCAAGTACTTCATATAAGTGGAACCATAGAGTATTTGTCTTTTTGTGACTGGCTTATTTCACTTAGCATAATGTCCTCAAGTTTCATCCACGTTGTAGCCTGTGTCAGCATTTCCTTTCTCTGTAAGCTTGAATAATATTCCTTTATATGTATATGTCACACTTTGTTTATTTCTTCATGCATCAAAGGACACCTGGGTTTCTTCCATGTTTTAGCTATTGTGAACAATGCTGCTGTGAATATGGGTGTACAGATTATCTATTTGAGTCCCTGCTTTCAGTTTTTTTTTTTTTTTTGGTATATACCCAGAAGTGGGATTACTGGATCATAGGGTGGTTCTATTTTTAATTTTTTGAGGACCCTTCATACTGTTTTCCACAGTGGCTGCACCAATTTGCATTCCCACCAACAGCGCCCGAGGCTTCCAATTATTCCACATCCTCACCAACACTAGCTGTTGTCTGTTTTTGTAAAGTAACCATCCTAATAGGTGTGTGGGGGGGGATCTCATTGTAGTTTTGATTTGCATTTCCTCGTGACCAGCAGTGCGGAGCATCTTTTCGCGTGCTTACTGGCTATTTGTATATCTTCTTCAAAGAGAGAATGTTCTCTCGATTGTACATGTGTGTGTCGGTTATAAAGAGGGGCTGGAAGATAATGTGAGAGGTCAAACGAATCAGGTTACAGAAGCCTGTGAGAGGTAAATTCATGAGTATTCTTGAATCTGAGCATTTGCGGGTTTTGGGGTGCGCGAGGGACTAGATGGGCACGGGAAGGGAGGAATCTTGGCTCTGCGGTGCCCGTGTGTGTGTGTGAGTGTGTGTGTGTGTGTGTGTGTGTGTGTGTGTGTGTGGTGTGTGTTTCGGTGACCATTGCAGTGAAACCAGCCATCCCTATGAGTCAAAGAAACACAAGCCCATCCGGATTCAAGGGGGAGCAGGCAAGGGTGCCGCCTCTCCCAGGAGGAGAGTCAAGGTCACTGTTGCTGAAACGTATGTGAGGTGGCACCTACTGTTGCAGACATCTTTGGAAATGACAACCTGGCACAGGAGGTGTCCTTCCTTTTCAACACCTGTCTTGTTAAAGAAGCCCCTTTGCTCTCTTCCCAGTTCCAGCCTGTTCAGAACTATCAGGAGGTTCTCACTGTCTTCTAAATGGGATACACAGGGTGCACCTAAATTACTTCTGGAAACCAACTATATCTTTGGTGGAAAATGTCCAAGAAAAAGCTTCAGCAGTGAACTAATTAGCTAATGTAATTGAAACAAAGGGAACAGTGCAGGCTCTAAATGTGACTCGAAAATGAAGAGAAATGGATTTTTCAGTGGGAGGTGATATAGCTCCCATCACTATCCAAAACTACTGGCTTTATGAGTTACTCATTTACCAGAACTTCCTGAGTGCCTAGAGGTGCCAAGCTAGGCCCAGGCTGAAGATGCAGATGACCCAGCTCCTACCTACAAGATGCTTAAACCTTAGCAGCAGAGAAGACAACAACAACAACAAAAAATGGAGACTTTGATGTGCTCAGCGCTCTGAGCGGGGGGGGGGGGGGGGGGGAGTGGGGGGGGCGTGCAAAACGTGCCCTGGGGACACGGAGGGGTTGGGCTCTAGGATTACCCTTGGGCTGAGTTTTGGAGAAGGGGTGGAAGAGTACCAGGAATTCAGGAGTAAAGCAGACCCTGGAAGCTCCTGATGCTTGGTCTTCATAATCACGGCTGAATGTTGGTCTGTATCATAGGCCCAAAGGTTATAAATAAATAAAATGAATAAATAAATGGTTATAAAGGTAATAAATACATATTTTATTTATATATACATATATGTAAATATATACATACATATGTATATATTTGTATGCATATGTATATATGTATATATGGTTTCTGTCGCTCACCATAGCCTTAAGATAAGCAATAGCAAGTCAGAAATTCATCAGAGACAAATTATACAGCAATATGGGGTCCTTCAGTGAAAGGGCAAGCAGCCCCCAAATCTCTACAAGCTCAGAGGGAATGGCCCAGTCATACTTAGGACAATAATCAATGTCCAAACTTATGATTCTGGGCCATCTAAATTTCAAGTTATCTCTTAGATCTATTGTTTCAATGAGGTACACTGGATGATTACATTTTAAAATTTTGTGTCTTAAAGGAAAATCAATCAACCTTATATAAATTTACAAAGCACTTATACACACAGGCTTTGATCTAATTTTCTTGACAGCCACGTCTGGGGAGTTCATCCCCATTTTTTGGATAATGCTCGGAAAGATCAAGTGGCTTCTCAAGGTCATGCATTAAAATCAGAGATGAAAACTCCAGCCTAGTTCTTCTGACATGTTTTACTTTCTTTGTTGGATAATTAACTTCTGGGGACAACTGCTTCTTCAATGATGCCAGATAAATGACAGATGAATGGATTCGAGTTAAAATCACGGAGGGGAGAGATCACTGATCTTTTATCATGTAGACCCCCCCAAGGTCACTCTGACTTTTGACACCCACGCTGGCTGGAGGAGGAAGAGAGGTTTCCTTGGCCAGGTCAGCATGTGGTGTACAACGTGTTCCCCACGTTCCATTGGCCAGAACGCAATCACGGGGCCACATCTCAAGCCCAGGCTGTCTGGGAAATATGGTCCCCAACTAGCCAGGTGCTCCCCAGCCCACGGACAAAGAGGAACATGATTGTTTGGTGTTCAGCTGGTCATCTCTGCTGTAAGCCAGCACTTACAGAGCACTTACAATCTACTGGGCAACATTGTAAGAGCTCCATCTGTATTAATACATTTGATCTTTGAAACCTACCTCTATGTGGTTGTACTATGTTTAGTCCCGTTTTATGGATAAGGAACCTAAGGCACAGAAAGCGGGTAAGTAACTGAGATTCAAACTGAGATCCTTGCTCTGGACCCTGGAGCTTGGCTGTCCCCACCCCATGCATCCCTCATTGACTTCTCCTCCGAGATGTTGACCTGCACGTGGCTTCACCACCCCATCCCTCTGTCACCATTCCAGCTCACGACCTCTTCATGTCTCATGTGTGTCCCCATCCTCCAACCTGTCCCCTTCCGTCGACTCTCGTCTTTGGTGCCCGTGATCTTAAATGTCAAGTGTGGCCCTGTCTCTGCTCTTTCTTACCGGAGCGTGGGTGGTGTCTTCGGGATAAAGTCCAGACGCTCCTCATCTCTCACCAACCTGTGTGCTCCAAACACTCTAGGCTCCAGTCCCTCTGAGCTTCTCACCATTCCCCACACTCAGCGAGGAGCCCAGTTGTGAATCCCTGCTTTTGCAGTGTTGTTCCTTCTTTCTGGAATGTTCTTCTTTTCTTGCATTTGCTGAGTTCCCAGGCCCTCAAGATGAGGCTCTGGAGCCGCCCACCCCATATTTCCCTTCCGGGCTTCCCCAGATAGGTCCTTCACTCTCTCTTCTGTGCTCCCCGAGTTTGTGCCCAAACCCCAGCGCTTCCCACACTGCCTTGTTGTTGGCTCTTTACTCAACTCTCTCCCTCCCCAGAACAGGAACAACTTAGGGTCAGGACAGTATCTCATCCATGATCTTTCCCATGGGGTCCCGAACAGTGGCTGAGGTCTCACATGGTCACACTGTCACACCAGGAGGAAGGGAGCCTCTTTTCTCTGGCCTGTCCTGCCTCTGCCTAGATTTGACCCTGGTTGGCTTCTCTACTAGAGGAAAGCATTTGTCTAGTCACTGATTCTAAACTCTGGGAACCTCGTGAAAATTACTGATGGCAAAGTGCCACCCCAGTGGTTCTGACACCACTGCTCCCCAGTGGTGCTAATATGCAGTCAGGGTTGAGAACTACTCTGCTTCTCTGGCTCTGATGTGTCCACGAACCCCCCCGGGATCCTGCTGGAGGGCTGGTTGGAATCCAGTAGGTCTGGGATGGGGTTGCAGGGCCTGCATTCCTCACAGGCTCCCAGGTGAGGATCACGGTGTGAGTAGAGAGTCCTTGGATGATCTGGCCATCCCTTGCCTGGTGTTCAATGCCGCTGAGATGGAAGGAGGAGGCCTGGAGGCCTGCATGTCAGGAAGGAGTGGAGGGGTGAGGGAAGGGGGTGAGGTCGGGAGGTGGCTCATACCTGAGAGCTGTCACAGAGGACGCGCGGGCGGGACGGGGTGACCCGTGGCACAGGTGGTGGAAGTGCTTCTGTGCCTGCCATGAGCTGGGGCTCCGTGGTCCTGCTGAGCATAGCAGCTAGTGCTTACCGTCTGCAAGGCGCTTTTCTAGACTTCTCTTCTGGTTCTCCCTTAATCCCCCTCCCATTTTATGGATGAGGAAACAGAGGCACATTAGGGAACACAGCCAAGGCCTGCAGCTGGGAAATGACAGAGCCCCGGCTCCAGACTGTGTGATTAACCCCTTTTGCCTTATTAGCCCTTCAGTTTCTGGGCCAGTGCATAGTCATTTATTTTAAATATTTGGTGAGCCCCTGTTCTGAGCCAGGCTCAGGGCTGGACCCTGGAAACACAGGGGTGTCACCACCCAGGACAGAGCCCAAAGACAGGTCCTGAAGATACCCCCTGGAAGGCTTAGAGTGAGACTCCACAGAGAACTTAGGCTCTAAAGGCTTAGAATCCACAGAGAACCCCCATCCCTCCTGCAAGAGCCATGCTGATGAGCAGCTCCTAACCCGGGGCCCCAGCCTGAGCGTGGGCCTGGCTGTGTGCACGGTCAGTGGACAGCCCCCCGCAGGGCTGTGGACCGGAGGCAGGCAGAGCAGCCTGGGGCTCCTACTCACAACCTTCTTCCCCTCCCTTCCCAGCTTCTTAGGATTTCTATCCTTTTTAGGCTCCTGCTGCTTTCTCCATCCTTTCATTCTCATTGTCACAGCCCACGGGCCACATAACTGCCTGTCTTTAACAGAATCAATTCCATTCTATTATTTACTAATTGCTTAGTTATTATTTTGATGGATGGAATAGGACACTCAGCCCTCTGGGCTCCTGTAAAACAAATTGACTGCCAGCCCACGCCACGTGGATAATAATAGATCTTCGTGTGGGGAAGCTCAGGCGGGTGCACTGGGAAACCAGTGCCCTGTTTCCCTTGCTCCTGGGGACTGACTGCCTTCCCCTGACTTCAGGTGGCTCTCACAGGGTGGATGACCTCCAAAGCTAAGGTCAGGGCTCTCCCTCAGGGTCCCTGGTTGCGATGGGGGCTGATGCTCTGAACTCCAGGTGAGGGAGAGGGCGAGGGAGACCGGGTCAGGAGGAGAGTTACCCAAACCAGAGGCCCTCCGTGGTCCCAGCTCCTGTTCCACTCACTGTCATGTCTGTTGGCATCACTGCCGCCACCATCAGGCTGGGAGCTGCAGCAGGATCTGAATTGTATTGCTCTCTCTCATCCCAGGAGCCAGTGTGGAGTTGGACAGACTAGATGATGTCATGTGCGTCGCACTGAAGGCGAGGGCCCAAGGATTGTAATTCCTGTCCCAGCCTGGCAGCTGCCATTCATGTTCAGTTCTTTCCAACGGCTCCCATGTGTGACACATACTTCCTCTGCTAGGTTATGCTCTGGCATGCTGTTTATTCACGGTCAGTATTTCCACGTGATGAAATCCGGTGGGATTTTGCCACTTAGGTAACAAACCCTTAGGGAGCATTTACTAGGAGCCAACCCTGTTTTTGGTGTTAACTGACTCACTGATTCTTTATACTAGCCCTCTGAAGTAGGCACAGTCATTATCCACACTTTGCAGAAATCTGAAACATGGAGGGGTTAAGTCAACTTGCTAGGAAGTGCCCTTCAGCTAAGCCTCTCCTGGTCTCATTTCCCAAGTTCCCTGATGTTGTACGCCTGCCTTGATCTTCACGAAGTAGCTTTCAAACTTCTTTTTCTTATTATGTAAAATGCAAAGTTCCTCAGGTACTTCCTTTGCCTAAGCCAAATACCAGAATCCAGGAAAAGATATTATATCATTAACTATGAGTGTGCTAACCTCACCGTGTCAACCTTTTATTATAAGGATAATAGCTAACATTTGAAGAATACCTACAACTTTATCCCACAAACTTTCAAGGGTTTTATAAACGCAGAAACCAAACTTCAGATGTGTTAAGAAACTTCTGAAGGTCACACAGCTAATACTTTTTTGTGTGATTAAAAAAATTTTTTTATTGTTGAAATTTAGTTGACATACAGTGTTCTATCAATTTCAGATTCAACCATTCTATACATTACTCAGTGCTCACCATGATGAGTGTAGTTACCACTTGCCACCATAACTTCCCCACTTTTTGATCATGCACTCCACCACCAAAAACTTCTGAGCATCCATCCCTCCAATATAATGTATGCTCAAGGGCCTACAAATCACGTTCAAGCACGGCTATTAGGATAGGGCAAGGGCCATCATTTAAAATGATGGAAACAACCCTACTTTTCCAATAAGTCTTCTTGGGAATTTCAGATTGGGGGTGAGGGATAGCTGCTTGTCAGATTTGTTGCTGGTTCCATCTCAATGCAACTGAAAGGAAGGGTTGTCCTTGCAAGAGAGGAGGGTCAGCTTCATCATTTGCTTGTTTTTCTCTTGCACTTATGTGATCAGTACTGTCTTTAGCCTCCCAGAGATCCCTCACAGGAGTCTCTTAAAGCCATCTGTCCACTTCGTGAGAGTTGACCTGATGAAAATTGGACAGTTGCAAATCCAGGGGCCTAGGCAAAGCCGAGTTACCATACATTGAAACCCCAGTGGGAGAGGTACTGCCGTGAACCCCTCCACGCCGTGGCCACCTGACTCCAGACAACCTAGAGGTTAGTTCGTAAATTAAACATTCGTAAACCTTCATTTCTTTCCTAACTTTTGCATAAAGATCGGAATAAAAATTCTAATACTGTCTTCCTGCACTCAGATGAATCCGCTTTCCAACTCCCTGGGGTCTACCTCCGCCCCATTATAGTCTATGTTTTTGCTCCTTTAATGTGTAGTAGCATTTCTTCTTTGGCTTTCCAGAGTTCTTAACACATGATTCAGCCATTTTTAAGCAGATTAAATCTTTGGCTAAGCAAATAAATGTTTAAAAATATCCACAGATAATTATTTGATTAAATAAATACATGTTCAGAAACCACAAACAGTTCTCAAAAACACTTTTATGTGAGGTATTAAGTTCAAAATAGGTGATCTCTTTTGGTATTATACATGGCAGAAAATTCTAAGCTTGATTTTAAGAGATCAAATAAACAAATGCTCTGAAGAGCTTATAATTCTTTTAAACAGTTCTCCCTACCTGTCACTTGTTGGGGCAACATTTGTAAAGCAACCGGCATGGGTCTTAGGGGTTCACTGGCTGGAGAGATCATGGGATTAGTGGGCCCAGCTGACCACGTAGCTCCCAAATAAAGAGAGATTTAATAGGGGAAGTGCCAGAGTTTTGTCGAGGTTAAAGGTCACACAGTTAATGGTGGAGCTGGATTACAAGCCAGGTCTTTTGATGCTGCAGCATACTGAGCAAGCTCTTTATTCTTTCATATGGGGTAGCTATTACCACAACAATGCTGTGTAACAAAACACTCCCTGGGGCACCTGGGTGGCTCAGTCTGTTGGGCATCTGACTCTTGATCTCAGCTCAGGTCTTGATCTCAGGAGTGTGAGTTCAGGCCCCACGTTGGGCTCTGCCCTGGGCATGGAGCTTACTTAAAAAAAAAAAAATTTAAAAATAAAAAACCAAAACCCAAAAAACAACACTCCCAAACCCAGGGGCTAAAGATGGCCATTCATTATGATCGTGTTCACAGGTGTGCAAGTGCGGTGCACCTCCGCTAGGCTGGACTGGTTTCCAGATGCCAGGCCCCGGCTCCAGGTCCCGGCTACTGTTTGCATTCAAACCTGTTCTACATATTGTTCATCTTCCTTGGCCCCACAGGGGGCATGAGATCTGCTCCACCTGTCTCATTCTGGGGCTCAGCCTGAAGGAGCACGTTCTTCCATGGCGATCGCCAGAGCTCAACAGGGCGAGTCCAGCTGGGTGAATGCATTTGAAGCCTCTGCCCACTACATGGCCACGAATATTCCATTGTCACAGAGTTAACACGGTCCAGCCCAAGTCAAAGGGTGGGGAACTACCCTCCATGCACCACAAGGCTGTAGTCAGGGCAGATTTAGAACTCTATGATAGGAGAGGGAAAAAATCGAGACCAGTAACTCACACCGTGCACCTGGTTTAAATTAGAGGCATGCAACATGGGCCCCAGGATCTTGAAAGCATCGTTACTGCCTTGGACTCATACCTGCTCAAGTGTTTTTGGATGATCTGAGGAAGAGGAACGCTTGAAGTGAAGCTAAAGAAGGTTTGTCTCCTTACTCCATTTTTGCTGAGATATTTGAATAAGCGGGGTGATTTCCTCTGCCTCCCTGATGCCCTAAAGGGGTATCATTCAGTCGCTGAGTGTAAAAAATGGTGCTGGCTGGTAGTCCTGGGTTTCCCAGTGCAGGGCTGGGGAGCCTGTGCGGCATCTCTGTAGGGGCTCCTTGAGGAGTCCAGAGAAGGCCCTGGTTGGTACCCCAGCACTGTTAACACCCCTCCAATAGGCTGAACTATGCAGAATGATGGACAGAGCATATGTGAAGTCACAAAAGTGGGATGCAACCCAGTCGCTCTCCAAATACCCACAGCGACAGAGGTAAGTCTAAGCTTCTCTCCATATGGCTCCCTGGAAACACCCCAGTCCCCTTCCCTGCCACCAGAAGCAGCAATGTGCGTTCACAGGGGCCAAATCCCCAGCTGCCTGAATGGACCTGGACTGTGAGGCCGCTGGCCCCGAGGATGGGGCTGGGGCTGGGAAGGATTACAGTTCTGCCCCTACTGGGGGCCTTTGGTTTTCTTTAACTTTTTATTCTGAAACATTCCCAAACATACAGAAAAGCAGAGATAGTAGAATATTAAACTCCCAAACACGCACCACTTAGACTTAACATTCTAACATTTGCTTCATCTATTGGTAACTAATATCACCACAATGCTATTATCACGCCAACATTAGTATTTCATTGCTCAACATCTTCTAGTACCCTAATTTCACCCCGGTTTTCTCAAAAAAGCCTTTCTACGGTCGTTTGTTTGAATTAGAATTCTACACTTTGCATTTGGTTGGCATGTCTCTTTAGATTCTTTCAATCTGTAACACTTGCCCCTCCTTTTATTTTTTAAAAAGGAAATAATTAATTAATATGAGAGAGAGACATACGTGTGTGGGAGGAGGGGCAGAGGGGGAAGGAGAGGGAGACAAGCAGACTCTGCACTAAGGTCAGAGCCCGGAGCCTGGAGCACACGGGAGGCTTGCTCTCACATCCCCGAGATCATGACCTGAGCTGAAACCCAGAGTCTTAACCAAATGAGCCAACCAGGCACCCCTTGCCCCTCTTTTTAAAAAGTCATTCCTTTGTCAAAGAAACATGATCATTCGCCCTATAAAAAGTCCAGCCTTCTGGCTTCGACTGATTGTATTCTTGTGGTATGTGTTTGGCACGTTCCTCTCTCCTCGATGTTTCTGTACACTGGACTGTTTAGAGGCTTAAGAAGATTCAGACTGAGCGTTTGAGGAAGAATGGCATCGTGAGTGATGCTGTGTACTGGTGGGCACCATGTCAGGAAGATGTTCTGTCCGTTTGTCTCATTTTGAGTGATGTTAAGACTGACCAATTGGTGCAGGTGCTGGAGTCTGACTTATTCTAGGGTTCTCCATGAATCTTTTCAGTTTTAGCAGCCACTGAGGTGGTATTCTAATTTTTTCATTTCCCTTGCTTTTATTAGCTCTATAAAGAGGAAAGTTCTCACATCAACTATTTGATTATCTTGAAGATGAGTTTTACAGGAAAGGCATGATAAGTGTTTGATTCTTTCTCTTCGATGATCAGTTTTCCAAGTTACACAGTCAACGTGATGGATAACCATCATAATGTAGAGTTAGGTTTATTCTTTAAGTTTGGTGTGTAATTAAAAAAAATTTAGAGATACTTTGACTTTTTCTCATTTTTATTTACTTGATCTCAAGTCAAAACTATAGAACAGGGTATTCAGAAAGGTCCTTCCTAGCTGTGTCTGCCTCCCTTGTTTTTATTAGCTTTGGGGGAGTCCTTCCAGTATTTCTTTTTGAAAAGATAAACAAATACATACATATGTGTATATGTCTATTTCCCCCTGTTCTACACAAAAAGTAGCAAACGATGCGCTCTGTTCTGTATCCTCCCTTAGCAATATGTCTTGGAAATTGCTCATAACATCATTTAGAGATAATCCTCATTCTTTTATAGCTGCATGGTACTCCATTGTATGGATGAACATAATCTTTTCAACATATTCCCTATTGATCAATATTTGGGCTATTTCCAGTTTTCTTTTTGCTCTTACAAATAATACACCAGTGAATGGCCCGGTGCCCTATATCATTTTTTATTTCTTTCAGTGTGCTTTTGGGACAGATTCCTAAAAATGGGATTACTGGACCAAAAGGTAGATGCATATGCAATTTTGCTAGATACTGCCAAATTCTCAATAGAGATTGCGTATTTTTGCCTTTTCTATCAGTATTATATGAGAGTGCCTGTCTCCCTAAGGCTTCTCCAACAGAGTATGTTGTTAAATATTAGAGTTTTGCCCATATGATAGGGCAAAGAAGTGGTGTCTTGTTTTAGTTTTAATTTTAGTTTTAGTTTTAATTTGCATTTTTCTGTTTTCATAGGTTCAGTAGCTGTTTGCATTTTTTCCCCCTGGGAACTGTCTATTCACATCTTTCACCCATTTTTCTACTTTGTTGTTGTTAGGGATATTATTAACTCTTTGTGATATAGGACAAAAAATGGTTCCCCAGTTTAGCATTTTCCCATGTTTATGGTTTTTTTATATGAACACATTTAAAAGCTTTTTTTTTAAAATAAAGATTTTATTTATTTGAGAGAGAGCAAGCTGGGAGGGAGAGAGAGAGAGAGAGAGCACAAGCAGGGGGAGGGGCAGAGGGAGAAGCTGACTCCCCGCTGAACAAGGAGCCCGATGAGGGCCTTGATCCCAGGACCCTGGATCACGACCTGAGCTGAATGCAGACGCTTAACCGACTGAGCCACCCAGGTGCCCCTAAAAGCTTTTTTTTTTTTTTTATAGTAAGTTTACCATTTCCCTCATTGCTTCTGGATTTCTAGTCATAATTAGGAAAATGTTTTTCCAGTCCCAGGCTATAAAGATTACTCATATTGTTTTCATTTTTACAATTAGATTTCTCACTTAAATTCAGTTTCTCCTGGTGTACAGTGTTTGTCTGGATCCAAATTTATCTTTTTCTGTATGGCTATCCAGTTGTTCCACATGACTTATGAAATATCCTTCTTTGCCTTCACTTACTTGAAATCCTGTCTTTATCACAAATTCATTTTCCATAAGTACTTGGGTCTATTCCTGGATTTTCAATCCATACACCAGAAATAGCTATATCCATATGCACCAATACTACACTGTTATAATTATAGAGGCTTCAAAATATGTTTAATATCTTATAAGGCTAGGACTCCTTATTACTCTTTTTTTTTCTAGTTTTCTTTATTCCTGGCTATGTTTACTAGCTTTCTTCCATGTGAATTTTATAATCAACCTTTAATGCTCCAGGAAAAAAAAAAAGATGGTATTTTGGGAGGGGAGAATCGCATTAAATTTATAAATCAACTTATGGAGAATTGACATTTTTACAATGTTGAACTTCTCCACCAAGAACATGGTATACACATCAATTTGCTGAAGTGTACATATTTGCATTTCAGGAAATTTAAAAATTTTCCTCCTATAGATTTTACACATTTCTTGTTAAGTTTATGTCTAAATATTTTATTTCAAGTTTTGCTGTTATACATGGAGTCTGCTCTTCTGTTTCTTTTAACTTATGATTTTTTTATATTTATGAAGATGACTGGTTTATGTGTATTGATTTTTTTAAAGATTTTTATTTATTTGAGAGATAGCATGAGTGGGGGTAGGGGCAGAGGGAGAAGGAGAAGCAGACTCCCTGCTGAGCAGGGACCCCAATGTGGGGCTCGATCCCAGGACTCTGGGATCATGACCTGAACTGAAGATAGATGCTTACCCGACTGAGCCACCCAGGTGCCCCATGCATGTCCGATTTTATTATCTTGCTACTTTACTAAATTCTCATTGTTTATAGCAGTTTCTCCATATTCTTTTTGGCTTTTTCAGATATACATACAGTCATATCAGCAAGCAGATAGATTTTCTTTCTTTTCTGATTATTATGCGTCTACTTGCATTCTCGTATCTAGTTGCATTGGCTAATACCTCCAACACATGTGAAATAGTCACTATGTGCTATTTTAAATATGCTGTTGGTTTTTATTTCTAGTATTTTATTTAGGATTTTTCTGTGTTCATAGGTTGAGATTGATGGGGCCTGTTTTTTTAAACCATTCTGTGGTACAGATGGCGTGTCACCTATGAACTACAAAGAGGCTCATGAACTTCCCTTTGCATCTTCCTCTCTCTTTTCTTCCACACTGGCTGGTTGGTTGTTGCCCTCTTTGCCTCCATTGTCCATTGCTTTTTCAGTCCTTTCCATTCACCCTCATGTTTGCTTTCCATTCTTTCTCCTTCCTGGAGATCAATGAAGTTTGGTGGTTTGGGGGGCAGTGAAAGTGCCTCAGACTCTCACGGAACAACCTGGCATTGGATCACAGTTCAGCCACTCACCAGTTCTCTGACTTTGGGCTGATCATGGAATCTTTTCAAGCCTCAGCTTTCTCCTCTGTAAAATGGGAAAGAAAATAATGCCTTACTTTACAGGATTGCTGATAAGAGTAACACAATTAAAGAGCACAATTAAAAGTGTTGTGATAGTTGTTCAACACACCCGTTACTTCCTCCTGGGCATAGACTTATGTTTTCCACCCTTCTTTGCAGTTGTGTGTGGCCATGTGCCTGTGCACTAGCCAATGAAATGTGACCAGAATGATGTGTGCCGCATCTGTGTAAGGCCCCTTAAAAAAATCTCCACATGTAATTGTCCATGGTCCTCTTCCTTCTGCTAGTCTGATGCAGATGAGCAAAGTGAGGATGGTGGAGCTGCAATGTGGAAGGGGGCTGGGCCCCTGAATCACCACATGGAGGAGGGTCACTTATTAGTCAGAAACACAGTTTTGGACCTAACGTGAACAAATAATAGATTTCCAACACATCTGACCCATTGTCCATTTTGGAGTTTGCTTGTTATGGCACCTAGCATTACCCTAATTAATACCATGCTCAACAGACACAACTTCTTCCTCTCACTCCCCCCTTCTCGTCCCTCATGATCCAGCTCGAAATGTCAGCTCCCTGGTGAGACTTTCTCCAACCTCCTCAGGCAAAATTAATGAGTCACTCTGTCTCCGTGCTCCCAGGGTACTTACAAGCCATGACCCAGTCACAAACTGGGTTGTGAATTCTTTGTTTACACGTCTTCTCGAGGGGCCTGGCCCAGAGCTGGTATTCAGCAAGGGTCAGTGGATTGGGTGAAGAATGAGTACATAGTATGCAGATGCCTCAGATACACTTTCCAAATAAAGACTGAAGGCTGGATAATGTCTGCAAAAGGGTGTGGCAATAACACATTGACCTTCTTATCTAACCTCAAGTCTCAGAGCAAACTGTTGGCCTGGTTCTACCTCTGGGTCACTGCCAAGGACAGCTCTCAGTAAAGGCTCCTGTTTTTGCACTGGTACAAATTACATAGGTTGCATGGGCCCTTCATTTCCTACCACATAAGGTTCAAGTCTCAGCTCTGTCTGGAACTGGCTCTGTGGCCTTGGATGTGTCACACACTCACGTGCACACACACAGATGTGTGCACACACACACACAGTGGCTCAGAGAGCTGAATCTGGGAGTGTGGAGACCACCCCTGACCTGTGGGTGGCCTAGGGCAGCTGAGATGCAGGGAACTGAGGCTGGGGGAGGCAGCTCTACAGCTTCTCTGAGGTCTCAGGTCAGCAGACTCCTGAAATGCCAGAAGCACGGGCCCAGTATTCAGCTCTCCCTGTCCTGGACAGCTTAGCCTGTCAGTCTTGCTGCCCCAAACTCCCCAGGGGAGGGCCACATGAAGACTTTCTGAGACCCTGTGTTTGGAGGAGATTCAGGGGCTGACCACCATTCACAAGTCATAATACTGAAAATACCATAGTCTAATTGAATTCTGATTTTTTCATGATTATTACTTTTATAATGTTTTTACAACATTACATATCAAAATCTTTTAAAAATGTTTTATTTTTCCTCATTTATTTTTGGGGCCCCTGTTTGCTGTCATCTTTAGCACCTGCTGGGCCTCCTGTTGTAGGATCCAAGAGGTAAGTGACACTCATCTTGCAGTACCTTGAAAATTGTGTATCCCTGGTATCCATGGGAGTGGAGCCCAATTCCTGTCCATGTGGGTAGGTGCTAATACTTCCCCTCACACGTGACTGGAAAGGAGCCAGGTCTCAGAGCTGTAGCACCTCTCCTTAGTTTCTTTGGTGCCTGGAGGAGGCAGGAAGTCTTGCAAGCTGCTGAGTGTGGGGGTGAGGGCACGACAAAGGGCTCTGGGGATGGGGACAGGCGGGGAATGGAGAGGCTGAGCTGGGAGGAAAGCAAGCAGGGAGTGGCCTGTGGAAAATGCCACGTGTCATCCCTTGGCCTCTGGGTGTGGCAGAAAAATGTGGAATAAGCCCAGGTGCTTCCTGATGCAGGGACCTCAGAGCAGTTCCTTGGGAGAGCAGCCTGATGGGATGGGGGAAGGGGGCTTGGTACTGGGAGCAAGGAGCTCCTGGTTGGCCTTGGAACCTTTCTTCTGATGTCTCAATAGGAGCAGTAAAGCAGAATATTTGGAAAGCACGGACTTTAGAGTCAGATTGCCCAGATCCAAATCTGGGCTCCATCATGCACTAGCTCCATGATCTCGGGGAAATCATCTAACATTTCTGAGACAAGAGTTGATCCAAACTGGAAGGGATCAAAAAGCCAACTAGTCTAGCAGACTTGTTTTACATATGATGCTGCTGAGGTCCTGAGTGGGGAAGGAGCTCTCCAAGAGTCCTAGCTAGTAGGAGGTAGAGTTGGAGCCTGAACCAAGGACTTCTGACTCCCATCCAAGTACTTCATCTAGCATATCACTGTGAACATTGGGCACAAACAACATCCAGCCACCAATCTCCCCATTTAACCATTCATACTCTCGCTCATCCATCATCCATCCACAAACCCACTGGCTCCTTCACTTAACCATTCATATAATGTGCCATCTACCACCCATCTGCCATCCATCTATCCATCCACTCATCACCCATCTCTCCATCCATCACTCTATCCAACTATTCCTTATTCACCCATTTACCCACCATCCTTTCCATCATCCACCTATCCACTCATCTCTCCACCCATCTTTCCATCCAATGATCACAACATTCATCAACCCAAGTTGGTAGGGTGGGTGGAATGACTGTTGGGTATGTAACACCAACAGTGTTTGCCATAGGATGTGAGAAACTGCAATTGTTACTTTTAAAATTTGTATTGCTAATTCAATTCAAAGTGGTTACTGAATTGCTATTAACGTCACAGCATTGTGTTAGCATTGCTGGCTAGAGGTAAGGGTTCCTAAAACACCCCATTAAATATAAAACATTTTCCTCCTAAAGAAAAATGACAACTAAAAGCAATTCAAGGCCCTGGATTGGATCTTGGACTGGGAAAATAAAATAACTACAAAGGACATTATTGAGACAGTTGATAAAATTCTAATATGAACTGCATAATAGATCATAGTATATTACTAGAATGTTGGATTTCCTGATTTTTATAACTGTACTGTAGTTACCTAAGAGAATGTCTTTTTTCTTAGCAAATTTATACAGAATTATTTAGGGGTAAAGGGGCACAATATCTTCAACTTACTTGTAGAAAAAATATTTTTTATACATGTAAAATGTATATATAAACATTGCAATAGATAATGTAAAATATTCATATATAAGATATATCAAAGATTATGTATCTATTTTATATATATTATATATAAATATATATTATAAATAAATATGCTTATAGGAAGAGAGAGAAAGCAAACAAATGGAGCAGTTGGTGAATTTTGGTGAAAATTGATGAATTTTGGTCAAGTATAGAAGGGAGAACCTTGTATTATTCTTGCAAATTTTCTGTCTGTTTGAAATGATATAAAATAATTAAAAGTCAGTCCCCAAATGCATAGTCCCTTTCTCTTGGAGCTTACTGTTAGATGAGGGAGAGACCGTGGAAAACCCAAATACATATGAAGAGGACAAGACCTATTAATCCATGAGTGTTCATGTTCCCTTTTTGTCCCAAGCACTGTACGTAATGAAGAACCAGAGGGGAGAGAATGGAAGAAAAACCATAGCGGTGGGGCCAGGAAGAATCTGTAGAGAAGGCTTGTGAGAGCTGCAGCTCACCAAGGTACAGAGACCTTAGGAGGGCCAAAAGGAGCTACTGAGAAGTCTGCTATGGGTTATGAATTGATTGTCTTCCAAGAATCAAAAAACAAGGATTGAAGTGTCTTTTAAAGTTACTTTTGATTGCCAGACTTTCTTTGAGTACAACTTCATGAAAAGACTGATTCACATGGAGCCCTGCATTTTATCAGGTTGCCGATATATAATTCTTCCCCATCAATTAGTACTACAGCAAAGAGATCCCTGGGGAATGGGTTGGTTAGAGAAGCTCTACCTCCAGCAGTCACTGGAAGATGTTGGGGGTAGAGCTTGTAGTGTAAGTGGCAGTTGACTAGGCAGAAAGGAAGAGGAAGCCTTGGGAATCCGGGTGAGATAGGGGAAGCCCTGCGCTAGACTCATTTACCTACCTATATTTCACTTAATCTGTTCAACGTCCCTGCTAACTACTTGTCTTTTTACAGATAAGGAAATTGAGTCAAAGAGAGACTTGCCCACACCACTGGCAGAACCAGGAACTGCATGATTCCAAAGACCTATGATGCCACACTGCCTCAGGAAGGAGTACCGAGGAGATGGCAGAGACAGATGAGGTGGGGGTGGGCCTGATGGGAAAGGCCTTGAATGCCAAGAGTATTAGCCCAGACTTTACCAACATAGATTTCCAGAAAACTACTTAGCAGGGAAGGAGCCTGGTGGATGAGGGATGTTAAGAATTGGGACCAGGGCTTTACAGTCTTATCCAGCCACAAGAACAGTGGTGACAAAGAAGGCCACCTCTTACAGGACCTGGCTGGCAGACCCCTTATGTTGATCGGGTCTCATCAGGGTAGGAACTGCTTCTTTCACCATGACGTCAGATACCTTTAAATTCAGAGAGGAGGATATGTGTGGGCAGACTCCAGTTGTGAACTTACCAGCTGCCACTTCCTGTTCTCTCCTACCACAGGATGGGGGGGCAGGCCCCCTCACCTTCTTGCAGAATGGGTGATTATTGGACGCACACCAGCTGCTCATTCATCCAGCTTTCCTTCACACCAGCTGCTCATTCATCCAGCTTCCCTCTGCTTGGTGACATGGATGGCAGCCCTGTCTCCAGACCAAGCCCTTCCTAGATGGGCATAAGGGCTTGGCTTGTGACACAAGGGGCCAAGAGAGGGCTGAGGTCTGGAGGAATGACTTAGGGCAGAATGAGGGGAGCAATGAAAGCCAGAAAAAAAATCATTTGGGGTTTCAGCAAAGTAGAAGAATTTTCTTGACTGGGCCAGGTCTCTCTTTCTTCTGTCAGCTGGAGGAGGACTATAAGGAGGCCCTACAGTATGGCTGAGTCACAAGATGGAAGGAGCCTGGGTCTCTGAAGGACAGTGAGGAGGACAGCTAACCAACTACCCTGAATGCCTGCTCAGGGCTAGTGTGAGCAGAATAACTTCTGTTGTAGGGATCTGTTACATGTTTAGGCCTATTTGTTATAGCAGTTAGTCTACAATACTGTCTACAATACAACCTGTATTGTAGGCTGAATCACCAAGGTGTCATGCAAAGAGCACCCTATTCCTGGCTCTACCACCAATTTCCTCTGTCATCTTGGACCAGCCACTTTTCGAGGCCTTGATTCACCACCTGTGAGAAAAGAGGATCAGTTAGGTGATTTCCAAAGTCTCTGCTATCCTGTAATTCTCTTTTCTAAAAGGTGTGCAGCAGTTCTTGAGAACAAAAACCCAGCCAAATGTTTGACAAAATGCCTCACAATATCCTTACTGATAAGATGGTGTAAAATGGAACCTTGCAGGTTGTAGGTGGAGATAAGTCACAGCAGATAGATTAATGATGCCTAAGAGCATTGGTTAGTAGATCAATAACAACCTGGAAAGGAGGTCGCTAGTGACATTAATAATTTGGATGAATACAGAGAAAGGAAGCTGAACAAATATATGGAAAACACAAAGCTGGATGGCTTATAGATGGATGAGACTCAGGGTTCAAAACAGTTTTTATAAGGCAAGAGCTTGTGACAAAGGCAACAAAGGGAAACGAAGGAAGGTAATGCAAGCCCTGTAGAACTTAAGAGCTGGGGAAGGTTGTCTTGGCAACAGGCTTTAGCAGCAGGCTGTGCCAAAGTGACCTGGGCATTTTTGTTGACCGCAGGTTCTCTTGGAGACAATACTGGGCCACAGCTGCTGAAACTCCACTGCATCTGTGGATGCACCAAGCAGCCACACACTGGGTCTACATGGGGGCAAGGAAGGAGTCAATTCTGAAGATCAGGCCATACCTGGGGTCTCCTGTGCCAATTAGGGGACCACTGATGCTTTAGAATAGAGGTCAGAAAACTCTTTCTGTAAAGAGCCAGGTAGTAAATGTTTTCAGCTCTGTAGCACAAAAGCAGTCATAGCCAATAGTAAATGAATGTGGCTGTGTTCTAATAAAAGTTTATTTACAAACATAGGTGGCAGGCCAGATTTGGCCCCGGGGCCATAGTTTTGCCAGCCCCTACTTTAGAAAAAGGACAGACATAAATGACCAGTATGGTAAGAGTTCTGGAGGTTGAAGCATATATGGATTGGTAAAAGAAGCGGGTGGGATGAAGTGCGGAGAGGTAGACATGCCCTATCAGTGGTCCCAGAGGAAAAAGAAGAATGAAAGGAAGTAACAGAAGGCTGATTTTCATTCATGTCAAGGAAGAACCTATAAAACAACAAAAGGGTAATCCCATATCCTCAGAGGTGTGCAAGCAGAGGCTGAGGGGATGGAGGAATTGAGCTTGCTGTTCTTTAATGTCCAGTTTTGCTCTGGAGGGGAAGATTCTCAGCCTCCCATGATGGCCCTGTCTTCCCATCCTTCCCAGTACTCAGTGCTGAACTGGTACATCCTGCCCACACAGCGAGACATAAATGATACACTAGAGATGCAACCACAGTCCCTTTGATCACAAGGCTCCCGGAGTCAGGGAGACATTTGTAGGGCTGGCTTGGTTGGAGACTTGTGGTGAGCCCCGTGGGTGTTGGAGAGGCCTCTGGCTGCAGATATGCTTCCCTACCTGCATGGGTGATAGAAAGCTGGCTCCTCAAATGGGGAGCCTGGCCTGGGACTGAACATTCAGAACTTAGTTTGTCTCTCCCCTGACAAAGTACAGATTGGGAAAGACCTGCTTCAGCTCTGGGGAGTGGTGGAGTGGATTGGGTGAGTTAATTTCTCTGGTCCTTCTGAGCATAAGGATCTTGGGGCAAGGACACAGCCACCAATGACTACAGATGGAAACACAAGCCTCCATATCAGTTTGGGCCAGCCCCTGGAAGGAGGCTCATGAATAAGACGGGGACCTCCAAGTTTCTTGAGGCAACATTCTGGACCCATTCCCTTCAGTTCTGTAAGGTTGTGACTGAGCTTGGAGAGGTCTAACCATTCGATCTCACCATAAACCTGTGCAATGGGGGTACCACCCAGGGGGTTGGGGTTACTAGCAACAGAAACCCCGACTCAAATGACCGTAGTAAAGTAGAGAAGTAACTGACTCACCACCAAGGGCATGAAGCTTCCAAATTAGTGAGGTGGCTGCTCAGGTAAAGGAACCCCCAATTCCAAGCGGCTTACGTCAACAAAGAAATGCATCCATTATCTCAGCAACGATATTCAGTAACATGGGACCCCACCTCCCTGGCCACAGCTGATTGGACCAGAGGGAAGCACAAGACTAAAAGCAATTAATCAGTAGCCTGGTCAGCAGCCAGTGGAATAGTCTGGAGGTGGAGCTCTGCCAAATTAGGGTGCCGGCAATTAAGAGATCCAGGGTGGATCTTGGGAATTTGATCTAGAGAGTTGGTTAGAGTGTGGGCCAGTCCGTGAGAGATGTGAAGACAAAAATCCAACCAAAGGTAGTGGTTAGAGGGAAATGAGCCAGAAGGATGCAGAAGCCAGGGGGAGCGAAGAGCCGGCAAGGTGAGCCTGGAGAGGAGTCGGCCATCTTTAAAGTCACGAATAGGAGATTCTCTTTCCCCAGAGCTGAAGCAGGTCTTTCCCAATCTGTACTTTGTTCTAGTCTTTTTTTTTTTTTAAAGATTTTATTCATTTATTTGAGAAAAAGAGAGAGAGAGAGCACATGAGCAGGGTGAGGGGCAGAAGGAGAGGGACAAGCAGACTCCCCATTGTGGGGCTTGATCCTAGGACTCAGATCACTACCTGAGCAGAAGTCAGATGCCTAACCGACTGAGTCACCCAGATGCCCCTGTTTTGGTGTTTATGAGCTTGGTTGAGTGGTTCATCATGGAGGTCATGCCAAGTGACTAGCTGGTTGAGTTGCTATATTTACTGCTGCCACAGTATCTTTAGATATGACCTACCATCAGCCTCTCACTATGACGTGGGAGGTTTTGAGGAGAGAAGTGAATCCCCTGGAATTCTACATTATTCTTTTGCAGGGTGATGATGGGGCATAGGCCAGACTTCCTGGGTCAGGTTCTCTCTCCCCAGGGTACCCCAGGAGGAATTAGGGGGTGCTGGAGATGACACCCAGGTCTCTGGCTTCCTGGACCTCCCAAGGCCATCTCTGGGCCTGAGAGAGTGAGCCATCAGCCAGGGCCAGGGAGCTCAACCAATAGTGCCAGGGAGGTGTGGTCAACCAGGAAAGTCAGTGTGGGGTGCAAACAGAGGGAAGGGGGAAGTGGGGGAAGGCCCTGGGGGGTCTCTGGAAGATAAACATACGCTCCTGTGTCTCCTGTCTTCCTCCCCCACCCCCGATTCCATTAGCAGCACCTGGTTTCTCAGACCAGGGAGACCATCCAGACACCATAGTGGCTGAGGATGTAGTCACTAGAGTCCAACCAAACTCCCGAATCTGCCATTTACTGTGTGAGTAGGGTAAGTCACCTGACTTCCCTGGGCCTCCACTTACCCATCTGTAAAATGGGGATGATGAGAGAACTACCACACGCTCCATAAATGTTAGCCACTGCTGCTAAGAGCAAGGGCTCAGGAAGAGGAGTGGGGCAAGAGGGATTTAGAGAAAGGAGAAAAAGATGCAGAGAGAAACATTGAAAGAGGAAGGGAACGAAGAAGGCAAAGAGGAAATGTGGGACCCGTTTGGGTGCAGACCTTGCCCACTTGGGGCCCCCTCAGGGCTCCTTTTCTTGTTCTTCCCTCCCCCATATAATCTCCCTGGAATTCTGAGGAATTCTGCTTCCACCCCCTACCCCCCCCCCGGTAGTTGCCATGGTGATGGAAACGTGGACCCAGTGGAAAGTTCTCTGCTTGGCAACGAGGCTGCAGCACCCTGCCTTCCGCTTGCCTGCCTGTGCGTGGGCAGCCAGCTACAACTGCTTCCAGATTTGGGGCCAGCGTGGCCTCTCTGTGGAGACCCAGCCCTCCCTCCCGCAGAATCTAGGATGGGGGCCATGGTGTGACTGGCTCCAACAGCCCTCAGAGAATATCTAGCTTATCCCTTTTCTACAGCTGGGACACTGGGGCAGGGGGGTGGTTTGGATGATTTGTCCAAGGTTGTACAAGCCTCCTGACTTGCCCAGGTCCTCTCTCCTGGGCTTAGCTGCCAGTCCAGCAGTCCTGGTGCACCTGAGGACATGACAGATGGGAGTAGCTACGTGACAGGCCAGCCCCAGAGAACAGGCCAGCTGCTGAGAGTCAGAGGGCCACAGGAAAAGAATGGGAGGCTGGGGAGAGCACCACTGCCCCCACTTCCCCCACATATAGTGGTAGGTGGGGTTTATTGGAGTGCCATGTTTGTGTGCCTCTCAACAGCCCTGGTTTTCAACTGAAGTAAGAAGGTCACAAAGCCAGCCTTTAACAACCTCCTCTAGGCTTCCCCAACAGAGTCCCATTGCCCTCTTGGCTCCTCCCTCTGACCTTGCCCTTCCTCCTAGACTGAGCCTTGGTCCCCAGCAGGAGGCAAGCTGCCCCTATCAGGGTTTGTACATCTTGATTTAACAGGGAATCTCCTACCTTTCACCTCCCCAGGTACTTGCGTGATTTTTCTTCTGTGGACCCCATGTTGTCAAAACCTTTGTCCCTTGAACAAACAGCCTTTATTGAGTAACTCTGCATACCATAGCCCATTTCTGATCATCAAAGCCTCCTAGAACGCTGGCTTTGACTGCCCCAGAAGCAGAGACCTGGGGCTTGTGTGGTTGTGTTGTATATATGTGAGACAGTTCCAAGAGGTGGAAACTGACACTAGTTCTGGGCTTATGGTCCCCATCTCTCAGAACTTGGTAGGAGAAGGTTCCCAGTTTGGCAACAATAGAATTTCCCCCAGTTCCCATAAATACACCCCAGCAGGTAGGATGTGGACTGTCTTGGGAGCTCTGGCCACTGACCAGATTGAGACCAGGCTGGGTCATATCATGCCTATCCTCACTTCCCATGAGCCTTGACTGTGTCGACATCTAAGGTTACTGCTGAGAATCCAGCTCATGGAATACAGGGGCCCCACACCCTGTTTCTGGTAATGTGACTTGGAAGCATAACTATGGTTTGGAGCAAAGGCCTTTCTCTGTGCAATCTTAGTGGCCCAAGAAGCTATTACCCAAAGAATAGGATAGGCTGGAAAATTCCCTTGGAGATAGACTTAGTCCAATGTCTTCATTACACAGAGGTTTGAGCTACACTCTAGAGCGGGCAGCGATGGCATAAGCAAGGGATGGGTACCAGGTTCAGGTTTAGCCTCCATGACTCCTGAACTCTGTGGCTACAGAAGAAGTGCGTCATCTCTCTGAGCCTCAGTCTTCCCACCCATAAAATGGGACCCAGATTATCAAACACTGTTAATTCCTCCACCAGGTCATGTGTTCTTTAGGGGAAGGACCATGCCAACCTCTTACTTCTCTCCACCATACTAGCACAGAGAGCCTGGCATAGTAGTCCTGGCTTAATCAAAGGGTAGGAACAAACATGAGGGCATTCCTTCCCCAGACTGTCCCCCACACGTTCATTTCATTCGTTAACTCATTTATTTGCTTAACCAAAATTTATTGTCATTGCTTATGTGTGAGAGAGAGACTAGGAGCTTAAAATTTGTTGATGGGGTTTGGACAGGCGGTCCCCACACACTGAAATATGGGAAATACAGGACATTATGTGAACACAAAGGAGGAGATCACCGTCAGTTTTGCAGAGCCCAAGACTTCCCTGAGGAGGTAAAAACTCAGCCAAGACCTCAAAGATAAGGTTTAATAAAAGCAAAAGAAGCAGAATTAGGTTCCAGGAAAGATAAGTGTAAACTGCATGGGGAGGGGTCCTGTGGGCCCACACAATTCCCCTCTCCCCATCTCTGTTTCTCAAACAATCTCATCCAGAGCAGAGACTAGTGACATGGTTCAGGACCACGGAGAGCACCACAGCAACCTTCTAGCCACCATTTTGGTTTTGCTAATCCTAAAGGGGCACAGCTCAGGCTAAGACCTGAGATGAAGAAGGGCAGGGTTTATGGGGGTTTGGGAACCACCAGGCTGGGAGCAGAGGAAGGACAGTCTGGGGGACTCGCTGAGGTTCAGGGTACTGACTTAATTCTCCAGCTGGGTTGAGGCTGCACTCACAGACCGAGGGGAGCCTGGTGAGCAACTCCTAGGTCTGGGAACCCAGGAGCCCATTTGGCCACAAGGGAAACAGTAAGATGATTGAGACAAGTAGTTCTCAACTGTTTAGAATCAGAAATCTCCTTAAGAGTCTGATGAGTAATAAATTTAGAAACATAACATAATAAGTAAATTATATAGCATGTCAGAAGGTGGTAAATGCTGGGGGAAAAAGAAAAACCTTTCTCCCCACCCAAAAAAACCCCTCAAGTGAACCTAAAATTTTGGCACAATTTAGGAGGCTTTTTATTTAATATACCCCAGATCTTTGCAGATGTAGTTAAGAACCAGTCCCTCCCCAGTGTATAACCCACTCTGCATAAGAGTAGGGAAGGGGAGAAAAGGGGGTGGAGAAGGAAGCTGGGCCGAGTCTGCCTAGATCCCCAAGCCCAGTATGAGAGGGGGCCCCATGGTCTCTGACCAGCTCCTAGGGGAATCCTCAGGCTCCCAACTCCCTGACCAGCTCCTAGAGGCTCCCAGCTCCCAGCTCCTGACTTGCTTGTAGCCTCACCATTCCATTATCATATTTATTAATCGAGCACCTATGTCAGATCAGTCACTGTTCTAGATGTTTAGGATATATTAATGAGCAGAACAAGTAAAGTCAATACCCCCATAAAGCTTATATCCAGTGGATGGAGACAGGTAAGAAAAAAATAAAATAATGAAAATATATAGTATGTTAAAAGTGGTAAATGCTATGGAAAAAGAAAAGGGAAAAAAAATCTGGCAGAGTAAGAGGAATTGGGAGTGGCCATGATGGGCTGGGAAGTGGGGAGGCAGTTGCAATTTTAAATATGGAGGTTACAGTGGAGCTCACTGAGAAAGAGACCCTTAAGCAAAGATGTGAAGGGGTTGAGAGACTCAGCCATGCATACGTGAGGTTTGGGGACTGAGAGGGGCCCCAGGCAGAGGGAACAACCGGTGCAGAGGCTGTGCTGGAGAAATAGCAAGGAGTCGGGGAGGAGGTGAAAGGGACAATGGGGGTCCAGATGGCGGAGAAGCTTGCACCAGGGTAAAGCCAGAGCAATGGAGGGACCAGGTAGATTCTGGACTGATTCTGGAGGTAGAACCAACAAGATTTGCGGAAGGATCAAATGTAGGATGGAAGAGAAAGAGAAGAGTGAAAGATGACTGAAGTTTTAGCCTGAGCTGCTGGAAAGATGGAGTTGCCATCAACTGAGATGGGGGGAAAAGTGGGTGGGCAGAGCAGGTTTGGGAGGACAGAACAAGAGCTCGGTTTCAGCTATGTCCTGTTTGAGACATTCATTGGACATCCCACTGGAAACACTGAGAAGGCATTTGGAAATACGATTTTGGATTTCATAGCCCAGGATGGCTGAAATGGAACGAGCCTATAAGAGGCTGCCTGAGCCCAGGTCCCCATCAGAGCTGGCACATCTCCTTCACACATTTCCCACCACTGATTCCATGTCTCTGCGGTGGGTCATCGCTGTCTGCCCGGGCAGCCCCTGTATGTCTGAATAGTCCTGACAGAGAGAAGTTCTTCCTACACTGAGAAGACTTCCATCCCAGGGTCTCAGGACCACAAGAGAAGCTCAGTTCAAAGACGCTGTGACCTCCAGGTGTAAGAGATATAGAGGACTTATAAGGGTTCTTGATAGCTTCCCCGTGTCTGACTGCAATCTTTTGTAAGACCAATTTTCTCTAAGACACCCGGGGGGCTTTCTAATATGTGCTCCCTTTCTCTTAAGCTGGCTCTGGTGGTCTCTGCTCCTGCCACCAGAGACCTCTGTGCACCCAAGTCAAGTACTGACAGATGGGCTATGAAGATTCAGTGAAAGAAAAAATGTCAAATGCTTAGCTGGTGCCTGGCGCAAGAAGATGCTAGATGCAATGAAATAGCCACCTGTGACAGAGATAATCACCTGTACACCAGAAGCATCCAGAAAGACAGTGATGATGGAAGGAGAACCTTATGTGAAGTCCTAAGAGGTGGGTAGGAGTTAACCAGATAAAGAGGGGGATGAAGGGCTTCCCTGTCCCCAAGCCATCTCTTCTCCATACTGAGCATGTCCAGCTCCTGCCACACACCACTCCACCATGGCTAGTATGGTTCTGCTCTTTATTGGCAGCACCCAGGACAGAACCTTGAAAGAACATAGCACAGCATAGAAGTATATGGGGACTAGAGCTAGATATTCAAATCCAGGCCTCATACTGGCTGTGTGACCTTGGACAAGTTACTTGACCTGTCTGTGTTTCTGCTTCCTCATCTGCAGACAAGGGGATAGTAAACAGGGCCTATTTTGTAGACTGGTTGTGAAGATAAAGTGGGATAATGCTGGGGTGCTTGGATGGCTCAGTCGGTTGAGTGACTGACTCTTGATTTCTGCTCAGGTCATGATCTTAGGGTCCTGGGATTAAAACCTGAGTTGGGCTCTGTGCTCAGCAGGGAGTCTGCTTGAGATTCTCTCTCTTTGTTCACGCATGTGCACACATGAGCGTGTTTTTTCTAAAATAAATAAAATCTTTTTAAAAAGTGGGATATGCCTGGTAAGAGTCTAGACATGGTGAGTCCTCAAGAAATGTATCTATTATCATGGCTGGGGTTTGACACTGCACTGGCCTCAGCTTCTGCTCAGCCCAGCATTTCCTGAACCTGCTTTGGTTCACAAAGCCTGCTCCAGTCTGTGAGTTCAGGTGGCCCTGTTCTACAGAGAAGGAAATGAAGGGAACTCAGAGAGGCCATATGACATTTCTGAAGCCCTACAACTGGTCTGGGGCAAACTCAGCTGAAGGAGAGAGACAGGCAGTTGCCAAGGGACCAAGTGAAGGTGTGTGTGTGTGGAGGGGGGCTCAGGGCTGGGAACAGGAAGCAGAGGAGACAGGCAGGGCTGAGTAGGTGGGGAGGCAGGTTCCAGCAGGAAGAGGGAGAGGAAACACAGCAGCCTCCTGAGGGGCAGTGGAAGCTCTGGCCACGGACACCTGGCTGTCCCATTAGGTCCCTGCAGATCTCTCCTGCCTCACTTCTGTGTCCTGAGCTGCAGCTGAAAAGCCCTTTGCTGAGTCACCCAGCAGCTGGAAGAGTCGTGGAGCTTCCTGAGTCTTCCCGGAGAGCTGGCCAGTTTAATTCTCCTGCTGAGCAGCTCCTCGGAGCCTCAGCTTCTGCTCCGGCCTTGCTTTCAGCTGCTTGTGTACCCTTGGGTAGGTTGCTTTACCTCTTAGACCCCTGACTGTCCAGCAGAGGTTCCCATCACCAGAATGCAGCCCCCAGGAAACCAGGGACTTTTCTGTGTATGCTAGGGCCAACAACGCAGTCAGGTCCATGATGTTCAGAGAAGTTTGTCAAGTAAGTGAATGCATGAATGCTCAGCCTTGGTCTGAGGGCAGTAGTGGAAACCAGATAAGCAAATAGGCAGCAAGGCCCAACTTGGTCCTGTGCTCTAGATCTGAACACACACTGGCAATGGGACCCCTGCTTCAGGATGCTTCCAGGCCTCAGATTCCCCCTAACTGAACCCAGACTCATCACCAGCCCTCCCATCCCTGCTGTTGCTCACACATTCCCAGCTCCAAAGTCTTTGCCCCTGACCACGGAGAAGGTCCCTTCAGTGTCATCACCCTCAACTCTCACCTCCTAAATAATTCTCTATCCCACCCACTCTCTCCATCTCAGCTCCATCACCTTGCCAGACCATAGCCTCTCTCCCCTCCTACCTTCCAGAATGACCTCCCAACTGGCCTATCTCCGGGCATGCCCTGACCCACCCCACCCCACCCCATTTCATTCTTCCCACTGCAGCCAGATGGGTCTTTCGCTTCCAGGGCTCCTCATGGTCCTCAGGACAGAGTCTGAATTCCTCAGCAGGGCCTGCATGGCCCTTGGAAACTGGACTCTTGCTTATGTCCAGCCCCCTCCCTCTCCATACTCCCCTCCTCTTCATAACACTCCCCTATGTTTCAGGAATGACCCTGCTGTTGCCATGCTTCTGCACCTTTGCACATTCCATTCCTTTGGCCTCCCTCGTCTGCATGATAAACACCCATCTCTCAAATCCCTCAAAAAGTCTCAGGAAACCCATCCTAACCGGCCCAGAGTTGCATAATTTCCCCTCAGATTTGCACAACTTATTGTGAACACATTTATATCCTATTTCTCATGTTGTACCTCAAGTATTTGGATGGCTCTGATCCCTAAGGAATATTTTCTAGAATAGGCACATGATTTGTTCAGATTGAACATGAATATATATATATGAGTATTAAAATATAAACTGTATCTAGCTCAAGTAGGTGTTCATATATATGTAATCAATGAACGTATTGAAAGACAGAAAAATGGATGGACAAATGGAAGGATGGAAGAAAGAATGGTTGGATAGATGGATAGATGGAAGTAAGGAAAAAGGAAAGAGGGATGGGTGGATATATTGAAAGAACAAGGATGAAAGGAAGGATGGACAGCTGGATGGTAGGAAAGAAGGATAAAGACAAGGGATGGGTAGATGGAGGGAGGGAGGGAAAGACTCAAGTTTGGGTGGATGGAAGGAAGGGTGGGGAGGCGGAAGAAAGGAAGGAAGAGAAAAAGCGTGAGTGGATAAAAGAGTAGTTGGATGGAATGAATGGATGGAAGTAAGAAAGGGTGAAATGATGGATGATGGGTGGATGGATGGATGGATGGATGGTTGGATTGATGGATGGATGGTTGGATGGATGGATGGAAGGTTGGATGGATGGATGGATGGTTGAATGGATGAAGAGAGGGATAAAAAGATGGAAGAATGTAAGGGAAGATAGGAAGAATGGAAACGTGGTTGGGTGAATGGATCAATGCTTAGTTGTGATTCATGGATGGATGTAACAGTTTTTGTGTCACTTGAGCTGGTCAGCTTTCTCACAAGGCATTCTGGGGCTCCCAGTTGGTCCTGGCATGGTGCAATTACACTGCACATTTTGACCTTAGACAATAAACTAATCATCTACTTGTGGTTGTTAGGAAAAACTAGAATGCTAGAGATCAGTCAGTTCAATATGTTCAAGGGGGAAGTGGGGCTCAGGGGGTTTGAGCAGCCTGCCTAGGTCAGAGCCAGTTCGCAATGCATCTGAGTGGAACTCAGCTCTTCCAGCTCCTTCCAGGGCTCTGCATTCTACTCTTTGATTTGCTCAAGGCTTCTCCCCAGAGGCTCATTCTGAGCAGGCACTGCCTGTCCACTAACCTGGGAGAGATTTTTTTCATGGAACAAATGAGAAAAGGAAATGATCTCAACCCAGGGTTGAGGCTGGGGAGGCCTGAGCGAGGCAGCTGCTTTTCCACACTAAACGTGACCCTGGACACATTCCTGAGGGGCAGGAAGAGGATCTGGTTCAGTGCCAGCTTCCCGGCCTCCTGCCAGGGCCACGAAACAGAGAAGGTTTGGGTAGTAGCATAGAGCAGTCTGAGTGCCCAGAAAACCCTCAGGGAAGGTGAGCTTCGAGGTCAGAGTTACCCTCAATGAACCCAGGGCAGGGCTTGAGGCTGGAGGCATCCATGGTCCCCCTGCTCCTGCCCCTGCCTTGTGGTTAAGGTCCAAAGGCTGACCTTCTACCCGTGGCCTCAGCCTTGGGTCCTCGGTAGCACTCGCCTCTCTCTCTCTCTGAGTTCTTCACCCACAGATTTAATTAGTGAAGCTTCTAGAAGATGCGTGGAGCCCACACCTGTCCTGTATCCCTGCATCCCAGTGTGGGCGGCAGTGACCAAGGGGAGCCGTGCCTGGGAAGTCATTTGCCCCTTTCTCGGGTCTCCTTCCATGCAAAGCCCCACTCTGGGACGCCTGGTGGTCACTTGGGGTTTCTACTATACAGACATGGACCCAGAACCCAGTGCAAGCGGTCAAGGGAGTTCACACCGTTTAGTTACCCGGGGGTGCAGATTATGGAAGGTACCGTCAATGAGAGGTAAAGACTTCACTTTTTTAACCTGTCTAATTTTCTAAGTTCTGCTGCATGTTTGTTTTCTTTAGGGCAGCCGATGGACAAAGCACATATTTTTGAACCAGCAAAGTTTTTAGTGTTTTCTTTTTCTCCCTTTCTTCCTGGGTAAACAATTCAGGGTTTTCTTTTCATGCTTCATGACCATAGTGACTGAAAAAAAAAAAAAAAAAAACCTCTGCTTTGGAAAATCCAGGGAGAGTCCAAGTTTCCTAGGGAGGCCAGCTTGGCTGGTGGGGTGTGGGCTTTCTTGCTTTCTTTGGTGCAGACGTGGTTGGCCAGTCCCTGCCGGTCAGCTTCAAACACTCAGCCCTTTGTGGGCCTCATGCCGGCTGTGGTTTTTAATGTTGTTATGTTTCAGAGTTAAGAATCTGTGGTTTTTAATTGCACCTCAGGATACCACCCGGCTCTGTTCTCAACAACTGCGCCCCCTACAGGCTGAGCAGAGAGATTCAAGGTAAGGTGTGAGGCTCTGTCATGCTGGAAATGCAGGAAAAAACACACAGAAATCTGTATTTATTCAACCGGAGATGTCCTAGAAACCTTTGCAGAGAACTAAATATGAATTCTAATTTTAAAATATTATGTTTGTGTAAATTAATATTTGAGTTGGACAATATATATAGAAAAGTTCAATAAATCTGTGCTTTGGGATGCTCTTTACTGCTTAAGAGTCCACCCTCCTTATGGGCTTCCTTGCGTCTGCTCTTGACCCTTATGATCTCTTTTCAGCATCACGGCCAGAGTAAAACTTAAGGCACACACATTTAAGACAGGGGTCCGAAGAGTTTCTCTATAAAGGGCCAAATAATAAATATTTAAACTTCATGGGTGGTATGGTCTCTGGGACGGCAACTCAACTCTGCGCAAAGCAGCTATAGGCAATAGTAAACAAGTGGCTGTGGCTGTGTTCTGATAAAACTTTATTTACAAAGGCAGACTGAGGGCCTGATTTAGCCCTTGGGCTGTATTTTGCCAATCCCTCTTTAGAAAAAGGACAGACATAAATGACCTGTATGGTGAGGAGGTTGAGGTATATGTGGATTAGTGGAGGAACTGCATGGGGTTCAATGTGGAGAAGACTCGGAGTGTTGGACATCTCCCCTTAAAAGATCAAGGGATGGGAGAGGGACCACTCAGTGGTCCCAGAGGCAGGCCATTATGAGGGGAAGCTACTGGAGGTTTATTTTCATTCATGAGAAGATAAACCCCATAAACAACAAAGGGGTGAGTTCCCCATCATTAAAGGCATACAAGCAAAAGCTGGAGCATGGGAGAATTTGGTTGGGTGTTCTTTAATGCCCAATCTTGCTCTTGGAGTCAGAAGTCCTCTGCTTCTGCTCAAAACTCTCCATGGTCTCACCATGGCCTCTGCTTTGCTCAGAGCAGAAGCCAAAGTCCCCACAGAGACAACCGACCGCTCTGCACATCCTGCTTCTGCTGCATCCCCCTCCTCTCCCTCTCTCTCCACTCCTGCCCTGCTGGCCTCCGGGCTGCTTCCTGAGCCCCAGACACACACTCACCCAAGTGCCTCTGCTCTGGCTGATCTGTTTCCCGGAATTCTGTCCCCAGACCTTCCCACAGCCAACATTAATATGGCCAACTGACATCTATGTCAACCCCAACGCCCCACACTCCCTAATCCTCTACCCTACGTTGCAGTTTCCCTTAGCACTTACCCCTACCTGATATGCCTTTGAGTTTACCTATGTATTTGGCTGACCTGTTTAATTAGTTTACCAATTTGGCTGTGTTCTCCAACGAGAATGTCAGCCCCACGAGGCAGGGACCATTGTCTCTGGGTCACTACTGGTTCATAGTAGGCACTCAATAAAGTTACTGAAGATGGCAGGTTGTACTTTTCAAAGATGGCTGCCACCACTCCTCCCACCCCACTGGCTCTTCTTACAGCGTGATTCTGACACTCACCCCTGTGAGTAGTGAGGGTCTCTGCTCTCTCCCCTTGACTCTTGGTCAGCCTGTGACCGTGTCAGAAGTGACGTTACATGACTTCACAGATTGGGTTCGAGAAAGTGACAGAGCTCTGTCCAGTTCTCTTGTGAGGTCTACCCTTGGAACCCAGCCACCATGGTGTGAGGAAGCCCAAGCCACATAGAGGCCACGTGCAGATGCTCCATCCAGCGGCCCCTGCTGAGGTTCCTGCTGGCAGGCAGCCTTGAACGCCAGACACAGGTGGCAGGAAGTCTTCGGAATGGCTCCAGTCCCAGCCTCTGTAACCACACGAGAAGCTCCACGTGAGAACTGGCCAACCCCCAGAACTGTGGGATGTCATCATAAAATGTTGTTTGAAGCCACTAAGTGTTGGGGGTGATTTGTTATCTAAAGAACATTCGGGAACAGCGTGCTGATGTGGTGTTTATAACTCCCCTGTTCCCCACCTCAGTGCTCTGGGACCTCACGTGACCCTGACCCCTTACTGGAAATCAGCCCGCCTCCAAGGGGGTCCTGCTGTTTCTGCACGTCTTCCTGGACACTGCCTACCTCCTGCGCGCTCTGGAAGCCTGCCCTGGGGCGGGGGCGGGGCCTGCCCTCTTCTCTGGAGTCCGCTGAAACTCCTTTTTCTGGCCTGGCTCTCTGCTGAGGCCTCAGGAGGCGTGGGGACATGGCTCTCCCCGGGGTGTTCCCCCTCCCTAGAGTGGCCAGAAAGATGCCCCTGCATGGAGGTCATTGTTCTTGATGCTGGAGTCCCAGAAACTGTTCACCACTCTGGGCGCCTCTACCACCCGCAGTGGGAAACAGAGGCACAAGCTTGTTTTTACCTCCCAGCTGCCTCCACGTGATCCAGGAAAGCTCACCCATCAGCAAGACCACTTTAGGCCCTGCAGCTACAAATGTGAGTCCAAGAAGAGGAGGAAATCCTTCCATCCTCCTTGCCCCCGCTTCCGTGACACTCCCTTTTCATGAATGTTCTTTCCAAGATGATTGTCCATTCAGATTTTACCTGACAAATGTGCCAGTGCCCATCCAGGATGTGGTTCAGCATCATGGTCCCAGCCAGTGATCCCCAGAGAGCCTAGCATGGGTATTTTCCTGAAAGTCTGTTCTATCTATGCACACACGGTTCTACTTCTTTTCTTCTTCCAGAGTCCTCTGGCCCAGGTTGGGGCAGGCTACCCTGCACCTGCCCTGTGTCCAAGAGTTGCTGAAGGGGCTGAGAGCCCGGGCAGGACTGGGGCTAAGAGTACAGGCTCCAGAGTCAAGCAGACCCAGGTTTTCATCTGCTTTGTGGCTTTGGCCAAGTCACTTACCCTCTGTGATCTCGGAAAGCAGAAGTGGTCTTTCTGGGGCTACTGTGAGGATCAGTGAGGTAATATGTAAAACGTGCTTCTCATAGTGCTTGGCACATTGTAGGCTTGCAATCAACAGTAGTTGTCATTCTTGTTGTGTGACTTGCTAAGGTCATGCAGCCAGTCAAGCCACAGGCAGCCCTGTGTCCCTGTCTCCACGCTTCCCCTGGCTGACTGTACCCTGCCTCACATCATGCTTGCACACTCCCACTTCCTGGGGCTTCGTCCTCTCCTCACTGCCACCGCCTCTAGAGAGACAGCCCAGGGAGCTACCTCAGGGCCACAAAGCCAGCTCCCCCTGGGGCTTCCTTCCTGGGCTTGCAAATCAGAATAAGCTCTTTTTCTCTGCCTTTGCAGACATCCCCTTTCTTCTTGCTCCCCCCAGACAAGACAGAAAGAAGGTTCCAGGGAAGGAGGACATGTCACCATTTGGCCCTTGACTCAGGGTCAAATGGATCAAGGCTTGGCTGCTGGAAGCAACGTGAACCGCCAGAGGGCTTGGGGTATGCAACTCTGCCCCTTACTAGCTGTGTGAGCTTAGGCAAGTCCTTTTACCTACTTGAGCCTCAGTTTTGTTATCTCTGAAATGGGCGTAGTAGTACCAACCCAGGGCATTTGGTGCTTCTGCCTTGCTCTGGGGCCACCTCTTCTCTAGAACCATAATCTCTTTTACCTCCTCCCCAAAATAAGTCTCATGGTGATGATGTGTTCAGGTTTGCTTACCCTTCACTTTTAAGCACCTTGAGGCCTGGGACCTCTGCTGTGTCCCCTGTTAGTGGCTCCACACCCAGCACAGGACCATATACAAAGAAACCAACCTGTGTCAAAGGAGAGGATGTTGATGGATTTGTGACCTTGCAGCTCCAGCTGGGATTGAGAGCCCAGAAGAAAAAGTCCCCAACTAGTGCCCCAACAAGGCAGAGGTAGGGGCAGGGGCAGGCCAAGGAGGGCTGCTCTTAGCTCACCTGGCCTTTGGAGAATTCTTAGACAGTGGCCCAGGGGCCAGCCCAGCCCAGGCCGCTGCAGGTGGCACTAACTCAGAGGATGACTAACTGCCCCACTTCCCGGAATCCTAGAGCCCCAGAGGTACCTCAGCTAGAGAAATGTCTAGATTCTACAGACCTGAGATGTTTTACTTTCCCCAAGAGTTTCATCCTGTAATCTTTGTTATTCTCATTGTCATCATCCAATAAGCTTACATAATGCTTATGATACACTGTGGCTTTTCTAAGTGCTCAAAGCATGTGAATTAACCTACTGCACCAGCTCTAGAACATGGGTACTCTTCATTAACCTGGGGCCCAGAGAGGTTGGGTAACATGCCCATGTCTGTCATGTAGCTAATGGGCAGAGTGGGGCTCCTTGTTTCCTTCTGAGGGCAGCAGCTGAGAACAAGGCACAAAATGCTTCTAGGCCCATCCCCAGGCACAACTGTAAGTTCTCTCCTATGCCACCTGGGGCCTCATGAGCTTTGGTTTCTTCATTTGTAAATGGGGACAATAATGGCCAGCTCTGTGGAGGCATGGGTCTGGGTACAGGAAGGAGCCCAATACTCAAAATCTGGCCTTCTCTCCTTCCTGTCCACCCTCTAGCCAAGGCTGGCTCAGAAGTCCTCGCTGATACAGTTCTGCTGGAACAACATTCTGGGGTGGAAGGGGGTAATAGCAGGGCCAGAGAGGAGCCTTTGACTCCAGGGCTGGTTGCACTGGGGGGCAGCCCAAGTGTGCTATCCTCGGGCCAGGGAGTATATGCCCAGACCTTCCCCTGTAAGGCAGAAAGCCTCGGCTGGCCCCTTTAAAGAACACTTGGCCAGGCTCACAGCAACCCCAGGGCCTGGCCCTGAGCTATGGGTTGTTTGCCAGGGTAGGGTGACCCTGGGTCAGAAGGCCTCCCCAGGATGGCCCACCCCCACCGTTGAGGAAATCCACTCTGTTCCCCAAAGGATTCCCTGTGTGAGTGTCCTGCTGGCCAAGGTACACAGGGCCTTTGTTTGTGGAGCCTGGGGTGTGGGCAGGAGGGGAGGATGGGGCTTGGGCCAGGAGGAGCACCTGGCCTGGCGGAAGCCCATTGGGCACCTGCCCAGGAGTCATGGGTATCCCTGGAAATAAGTTTCTGGCCCCCAGAGCCCCACTCTTGGCCCTTCTGGGTCCTCTGGTGAGGTGAGGCCTAACAGGAACCTCAGGGCCGGAGAGGCAGAGCTCAGAGTACAATTTGCCCTTCTCCTAGAGGAAGGGAGCCAGGGAGGATGGCACTGGCTGAAGGTCACACAGGAGCCCTGGCTGCTGGCCACCATGGGCTGGACCTGTCATGGGAGGCCTCTCATGCACCGAGGGCTTCAAGGTAGCCCTTTGACATTCTCTGCAAAGGAGGTGACAGCCCTAGGCATGACTGAGATATCCACAGGGCTAAAGGAAGCTCATTTTATAGCCACCAGGGAGGGTTCCCTCACAGGATGCACCTCCTTGGCCCCTAAGCATGTATATGCAGGAAAGAAATCCTTTACTTAGCTGCTAGCCAGCCCTGGGATTCTGTCTGGGCCGGGGCTTTAAAAGCTATTATTGATTAATTGCAAGCATTCAAAACAAGACCATGATTTTTTTAACCCTACCTTGATATGTCTTGGTTTGGTAAAGACATTAAGACCCTTAAAAATGACTGTGGTTTCGGTTGTTCTCCACCTCCACGGGCCTGGGCCTGGGCCTGGGGACTTCTGGGTGAGCGGCTGGGCAGCCTCCCCCCGATTCCCCACCCACCCTAGGGATGGCAGGAGGGTGGTGAGGAGTCTACATCTGAGCCAAGGGCTGACGACCACTGTGTGGGGGGCAGGAGGATGCCTCCCAAATCATCTCGATGCTGAAGACAGACTCTCGGCTGCCAGGCCTGTCTCAAGCAGCCTCTCCTCTGTGACCTTGGGCCAGAGACCCCTACCCTCTCACCCCCACTCCTGCCGGGGCCTCAGGGTCTCCACCTGAGCCTCAAGGGGCTGAGCTGAGTGACCTCTCTGCTATCCTCCAGCCCTGCCTCTGCATGGCAAGGACACCCCAGCTTGGTGCTGGGGAAGCCCCTCCAATGTGGGGAACCACCTTGAACAGTCCAGGGCTTGAGCAGCCTCAGGAAGGAAAGAAAATGTTCTTTAAGTTGTCATAACAGAGCAGGCCTCCAGGCACCTCCTGTTTACCAAGGCTGAGTAAATACAGCCAGGCCCTTAGCAACAGGCACAAAGGGGCCCTTGTGCCTCCTGCTTGCCCTGCCTCGGCTCCCTCCCAGCTGGGAGCACTGAGAGAGGCAGGGTGGCCTGGCTCAGGGCCACCCGGTGGGTGACAGTGGTGGGTGCAAGGCCTGCTTTGGGGGGGCAGGCGGGGTGTGTCAGGGAGCCAGGTCCTCAGGGGTCCCTGTCTTCTGCAGGCAGGAAGTTCTGCCCTATTCCGATATGGCTTGTCAGTCAGAGATGGAGCAGATAAGCCTTACACCAAGGAAGCAGGGAGTTCAATGTCAGTCTTAACTGTGAAAGTCTAGGCGTGTGATGAAGCCGCTTTGAGCCTCAGTTTCCTCGTTTGTGATCAGGGATTACCATACCTTGCCTGCCTCACCTGGCCACCTGGGCACCAAACAAGATGGATATTCATTCTATAAAACCTACCCCGGCAGACAGAGGGAAATGCTTCAGGCCAAGGGGCAGATCAGGAGTCAAGAGTCAATGATAAGTGGGTGGTGCCCCCGTCGAGCCCTAGGAACTCCCAGAGCTCCCTTTGAACGATGAAGAGTCTCATTACTGGAGGTCTGCTCTGTGCCAGGCACTGGGGGGTAGGCGGAGAGGCCCGTACACCCTCTCCCCTTAGACCCTCACTGTCTACACAGGGGATAAGGCAGGTGATGACAAAGGGCTCATTTCTGTAGTATGTGAAGTGTTAACGCAAATCAATAAAAGGATGAATGGCCTGGTTGAAAAATGGGAAAGGATGTGAAGAAGTAATTCATAAAAGAATGGCTGATAAACAACTGGGGGAAAAAAAAAACCAACGCTATCAGTAACAAAAATGAAAATAAAAGTCACAGTGAGATTTTCCTTTTTTCCCCCCCATCAAGTGATCAAAAGATTAGAAATGTTTCTCCGAGTATTCGCACAAGTGGGGGAAATGGGTGCCTTCATATATGAACACTCTGCCACTTACTAACTCTGGAATTTCCCCGGGGCCTCGCCTTTCTCATCTATAAAATGGGTATGACAACACCCTCCTGGCAGGTTTGTGGGGGGAATTAAATAAGTCATAACGTATAAAGTGATCAGGACAGTGCCAGGCAAGGAAAAGTGCTTAATACACGGTAGTTAGTTATTTGTATTATTGCTGTTGGTTCAAAGTATAAATTGGTACAACCTTTCTAAAGGCCAATTTGGAAACAACTATCCCTCTTTTAAATGTGCCCACTAATTCCAGCTCTAAGAAAATAATCAGACAAGCGAGCAAAGTACAATACACAAGGGTATTCATCAGAGCACGGTTTGTGAAAACAAAAAATTCGAAGTAACGTAAATGTCAGTGAATAGGGAACAGAATAATTAGATTATAATCCACCTCTCCAATGGAATACTGCCTAGCAATTAGATCAGATTGGGTAGACATGTTTGTATTGACATGGAAAGTTCTACACGTCACCCTGATGGAGGACAAAGCAGGTCATGTGACATCTGATACAAAGAGATCACATTTCTGTGCGAATGTAGACACAGATTTGCAGGGGTGTCCGCACGTGGAAGGATGTGTGTGAAGATACTCACCTGAGTGCTAGGGAAGTGTTCTCTTAAGGTAGCTTGTATTTTCTTCTTTATACCTTTTCGTATTATTGAAACCAAAATACACACAAATAAGTATACAGTTGTTTTTTAAAAGTTTATTAAAGCTATTTTGTTGTTGTTCGTTAACATTCAAAGGCAGTTATGTGCTGAATATGGAAACATGGCCTGACATCCTGCATCTGGAAACGGCCCCGTGCGGTGGAGACTTCAATGGGGGTTCTCAGGGGGGACAGGAAAGGTGGGGTCAGTCCTGATGCGGGGAGGGGGGGGCTCCGTTGAGGGCGGGCACAGAGGACAGGGAAGGGCACCAGGTCAGGGCCAGGGGACACTGCTCATGGTCAGGACTCTGGAGGAGCGCGGGCGGGGAGGGACGAGGAGCGGGAGTTCGAAAGGTAGATGAGGCCAGGTCGTGGGGGCCGGAAGGCCAGAGGCAGGGTGTGGATTTTATTCAGAAGGGACAGGCAGCTGGGGCAAGGCATGGGCCCTGACCTGGCGTCTCTGTCCTCTTGGTGGCTTACATTCGGGTCTCGCCGCTCTGGGCAGGAGAGCTTTGGAACAGAGGGACAGGCTTGAGGAGGTAGGGGGACCCTCACGCAGGAGCAAGTTCTTCCTGCTTGAAGCCTGCCGGGGCTGTGGCCATGACCGAGTCTCTCCCAGTCCAGTGGAGCCTGGGCCACCCCGTGATGCACAATGGGAGTTGGTCCCCATGCACCTGCTGGGACTTGGGGAGCCTGAGAGAAGGGCTGGATCCCTGTCGTCAGCGGGCTTTCCCACCCCGGAGCCTAACAAGGACCATGTGCCACTCCCCAGAGCCATCTGACGGCAGCCCAGTTAGGAACCACAGGGTTTCCACCAGGGCATCATATAACTCTGGGAGCTCCCAGGCTCCAGTCTCCGGGCTCCAGCCACTTTCCTGGTTGGCCAGAGTTGCACTATGGACATTTTGGGGTTCAGATGATTCCATGTGGTGGGGCTTATCCTGTGTACAGCAAGATGTTTAGCAGCATCCTTGGCCTCCACCCACGGTTGTCAGACAGAACGACCCAAATGTCTCTCATCTCCCACTGGGTGGCACAACCTCCCCCTCCCCCCCGCCACTGCCAGCTGGGAACCGGGCTTCACTGGGACCTCTGTGGCCGTCAGCCCCTCTCCTGGACTGAACACGCCTCCAGGGCAGGGTGCCTCGTGCATGGAAGGTGCTTCAGTAGTTTGTGATGGCTGAAGGCGAGCTCCAGCATCCCCCCACCCCCCCAGTCCCTGAACCTCCTGGATGCTGGGTGCTTCTCCTGGCAACCAGCCGGGAGAAGCACTCCCCGCCCCTCCCCTGCAGTGGGCCTGCCTGGCCCAGGACACTGAAAGCCTCATTGTGCCTCCTACCTCTCCCAGCTCCGGTCTCAGGTCGCCATGGGGGAAAGAACCAAATCGTTTGAGTGCCACAGACTTTGGTGGCCTTTTCAGACAAGTGCCCCTCATCACACCCGCACGTGGGGAAGCCAGCTGCGGGCATGGCCTGCGGCGGCGGGGGGCTTGTCCTTGGATCACTACATAGGTGTCCTGCCTACGCAGCCTTCCCTGGCGCTGAGTCTCAGAGGGCAGGGCCACCCAGATGTAGCGCCCCATCCTTAACACCCCAAATCACTTACAGGGAGTTAAATTCTCAGAAGGGAAGCTGAAAGGGGGCCATAGACGATGTGTTTCATGAGGGCCAGGGAGGAGACAGCCCGGAGGGGTCCTGCACCGGGCACAGGCACAGCCCTGGTGAGAAGTGAGCCTCATAAGGGGCTCCTGCAGCAAGCATCTGGGGGCCAGGATCCGCGCCTAGGAGGAGTTGTTTCCATCTCAGACTCGGATCTGGAAGGATTCTGTCACATGCAATGCTTGGGACAAGGGAGCTGTGGGGCCAAACATAAATCAAGAAGCCATTCTTGTTAGGCGGGTGGGCGGCAGGGCATGGAGCGCGTCGAAGGAAGGAAGCCCATGACGGCAGCCAGGCTGGCGCTGGGCAGGTAGGGAGCTGAGAGCGCTCACACCTTCAGGGACCCCCCCACCCCCAGGTTGTGCATGCGGTGACACGGCCTTGGGTCAGGAAGGGCTCCTTCCCAGGACCCATGGCCTGGACGAGAGCTCACAGGGCACGCAGGGCCTCAGCAGAACTCTGGAGTTTGGGGTCCCTTTGCCTCCTCCCAAGGGACTTCAGACGCCTGTGGCTTCTGTGTCTTCTGTCCTCACATTGCCCCCTGGAGGAGGGATGGAGGATGGAGCTCACAGCCAAAGGGGCACGAATGCCAGGCATTTTAACTGGCCCTTCCCCTCTTCTTCTTGGCCATCAGAATCCTGATTTGGTTCAAAACAGCAGAGTGCTGGGGCCCGGGGCATGGATCTTGCCTCACCGATGGTCCTGCGCCCCTTTGCCAGATTCTCTGTTTCCTGGCCTCCCCTGTTGCCCTAGGTGGCCAGGGACCCAGTTCCAGGCAATAATATAAGGGAAAGTCTGTGGGGAGAGAGAGGGTGGGAACTGGGAGAGCTTTTGTTTCTTCAGAAAAGAGATGGCTATGAGAGGAGAGTTCCCTTCGGCCACCTCTCCTCCTCTCCGTGCTGGAATGCAGGCATGATGGCCAGAGCTGCAGTAGTTATCCTGCAACTATGTGGCACCAGCTTAACACCGAGGATGATGGGCAGAGAAATGGAAAGAACCTGGGTCCTTGATGACCTCGCTAAGCTGATGAACCACCCAGAAGTCCCCTATGCCCAGGGTCCTTGTTAGCTAAGCAACTACTGTACTTGTGGTTTAGCTAGATCCTCATAACTGAACATGTTAGGAAGGCAGGGAGGTGTGACTTGCTCAGTGTGAGTGTGTGTAAAGGACCCAGCATGGTGGGCACTCTCACCACCGTGTGCATGTGCTTACACACACGGACATGTGCGGATGGGTGATGGATGTGTCATGCACATGTACACGTGACCTCTGGGGGCAGAGTGTGATTCAAGTCCAGGTCCTATGACTTGGCCCGTGTCCTTGGGGCTCTCCCTTACCCTTTCTGAGGTGCAGCTTCCCTCACTAACCGAGGAGAGTAGGGTGACTGACTACATTGGCAGTTAATAGGTCAAGCGTCAAGATAACCCAGAGGTAGGGCAAGAGTCCTGGCTCCACCTGGCAGATGGGGAAACTGAGGCTCAGAGAGGTTAAGTGATATTCCAGGGTCATGAGCCAAGCTGTGGCGAAGCTGGGACCTGAACCAGATCTTTTGCTCTCTCGTGTGGCCTAACACAGCCCTCTGGCTGCTGGAGGGCTGCACGTGTGCATGGTGTGTACAGGACGTGTGTGTAGGATGTGTACAAGGCGTGTAGGTAGGAGTGTGTGTTTGTGCAGGGATGTGTGTGCAGAGGTGTGTGTGCAAGGGTATGTGCAGGGGTGTGTGTACAGGGGCACTTGTGCAGGGAGTGTGTACAGAGGTGTATGCATAGGGTATGTGTTGGGGTATGCATGCAGGAAGGGTGCAGGGGTGTGTGTACAGGCGCACGTGTGCAGGGGTGAGTGCACATGGTATGTGTTGGGGTATGCAAGCAGGAGGGGGTACAGGAGGGTGTGTACAGGGGCACGTGTGCAGGGGTGTGTGTACAAGAGCATGTGTCGAGGATGTGTGTGCAGGGGCACATGTGCAGGGTATGTGTGCAGAGGTGTGTGCACAGGGTATGTGCTGGGATATGCATGCAGGGAGGGTGCAAGGGTGTGTGTACAGGAGCATGCGTGCAGGGGTGTGGGTGCAGAGGTGTGTGTGCAGGGGCACGTGTCAGGGTGTGTGTACAGAGGTGTATGCGCAGGGTATGTGCTGGGGTATGTATGCAGGAAGGGTGCAGGGGTGTGTGTACAGGGGTATGTGTGCAAAGGTGTGAGTACAGGGTGTGTGCAGGGGTGTGTGTGTAGGGTATGTGCAGGGGTATGTGCACGCAGTCACACAGGACAGTCAAATAGGCGCCCCAGACTCCCAGATTCCTGCAAGGCTGTCCCTATGTGACAGAGAGCTCCCTCCTGCTTCCTCCTCCCTCCTCTCTCCAGCTCCCTCCTGCTCCCTCCAGCTCCCTCCAGCTCCCTCCTGCTGCCTCCTGCTCCCTCCTGCTGCCTCCTGCTCCCTCCAGCTCCCTCCTGCTGCTTCCTGCTGCCTCCTGCTCCCTCCAGCTCCTCCAGCTCCTCCAGCTCCCTCCTGCTCCCTCCTGCTCCCTCCAGCTGCCTCCTGCTCCCTCCAGCTCCCTCCTGCTCCCTCCAGCTCCCTCCTGCTGCCCCCAGCTCCTCCAGCTCCCTCCTGCTCCCTCCTGCTCCCTCCTGCTCCCTCCAGCTCCCTCCAGCTCCCTCCTGCTCCCTCCTGCTCCCTCCAGCTCCCTCCTGCTCCCTCCAGCTCCCTCCTGCTCCCTCCTGCTGCCCCCAGCTCCTCCAGCTCCCTCCTGCTCCCTCCAGCTCCCTCCTGCTCCCTCCAGCTCCCTCCAGCTCCCTCCTGCTCCCTCCAGCTCCCTCCTGCTCCCTCCAGCTCCCTCCTGCTCCCTCCTGCTGCCCCCAGCTCCTCCAGCTCCCTCCTGCTGCCTCCAGCTCCTCCAGCTCCTCCAGCTCCCTCCAGCTCCCTCCTGCTCCCTCCAGCTCCCTCCAGCTCCCTCCTGCTCCCTCCAGCTCCCTCCTGCTCCCTCCAGCTCCCTCCTGCTGCCTCCAGCTCCCTCCTGCTGCCTCCTGCTCCCTCCAGCTCCCTCCTGCTGCCTCCAGCTCCTCCAGCTCCTCCAGCTCCCTCCTGCTCCCTCCAGCTCCCTCCTGCTCCCTCCAGCTCCCTCCTGCTCCCTCCAGCTCCTTCCTGCTCCCTCCAGCTCCCTCCAGCTCCCTCCAGCTCCCTCCTGCTGCCTCCTGCTCCCTCCAGCTCCCTCCTGCTGCCTCCAGCTCCTCCAGCTCCTCCAGCTCCCTCCTGCTCCCTCCAGCTCCCTCCTGCTCCCTCCAGCTCCCTCCTGCTCCCTCCAGCTCCCTCCTGCTCCCTCCAGCTCCCTCCAGCTCCCTCCAGCTCCCTCCTGCTCCCTCCAGCTCCTCCAGCTCCCTCCTGCTCCCTGGGAGCCTTGTGGGGGGGGAGCTCCACAACAGCTGCCTCCTGCTTGCTTCTACAAAATAACTTCATTACTGGCCCGGGCAACAGCTCCCCAGGGATGGGCCACCTCCCTCCTGTTTACCACCTGCGTGCCCCCCCCCCCGCCCCCCGCCGGCGTGCTGCTCCAGGCTGCCACCAGCCAGCCTTCTCCAGGCCCCAAACCCTTTCCCTCCTTGCATCTTTAGGGCCAGCTTAGGTACAGCTGCTCCTGAGAAGAGCTTCCCTTTCCTTTGCTGCCAAGAGCCTGGCAAACAAGGCGGGCGGTGGCGGGGGCGGGGGTGGGGGGGAACGGGCTTCACAGCCTTCTCCAGCTGGGCAGCCTGTGGGGCAGCGGTGGGGACCTGTGTGAGACAGAAGGAAGGCAAAGGAGGTCAGAAGCTATAGGGATGGTTCCAGGTTCCTCACCCCACCCGCATCCACGTCCTTGTCCAAGCAGATCTTTCAGGTTACCCTGAAGACAGAGGTCTACTGGGACCTCAAGCTCCAGTCCAGAGGTTGCCCAGTCATGGCAAACATACTGGAAACCGTCCTGTTCTCACCTTACCCTGAAGGGTGCCTTTCTCTTCCTCCCTACTCCTTGTCCTCACCTCCTCTTCTGCATCTTGCCCCCGTCTGGAGCTCAGGGCCATCCCCCTCCTGCGCCCACCTACCTCCTCCAGCTCCTGAGCCACAGGCTTCACCTCTATGATTTGCTCATGACAAACACACTGTCCTGGTGTCCTCCCCACCGGGGAGTCTTTGATCTGGCTGGAGCCCTGAGCCAAAAAGTCATTAGAAGAAAGCACAGCCAAGGAGATGAAAAAATTGTTCTTCTGACAGGACAAAGCCAAACACTGTCACGTGCCAGGGCCACTGGCTTCCTCCCAGGAACGTGGCGAGAACTGCTGGGGGTAGGGGCAGGGCGGGGGCCAGGGAAGGAGGCAGGAGAGGGGTGGCTGTGGCCGGGGCCTTGCAGTGCAGCTGGGGTGCGGAGCCCAGCTGCGTTCCTGCCATGGCCTTGAGCGGGCACCCAGCCCCTTGGGGAAGGCCACCTTGCAGGGGTGGGCGCCTTGGAGGCCTGGTGCAGAGCAGGCCCGAGTGAGGAGGGCCTCCTGAGGTCTCTGCTGCTTCCCACAGCTCACAGAACTGTTTGAGAGGGGACGGTCACCAGACAAGTGACCAACTGAGGCTTGGGAGGGGTGAGCTGCCTGATATCACGGTTGGGACACCCTTGGCTGTTCCCACATGCCCCCGCGGTCCCCATGCCTGTCCCCAGCCTGGCTTATGGAAGACAATACAGCAGAAAAAATAGCATCCTTCAAGAGCCTCACCTTCTCAAGTCCCCAGCTGGAGAAACCAAGGCCAGGGGCTGGAGCTCTGGTGGCACTGGGGCCAGAGTATAACCTGGCTCTCCTTGCAGTGTGCCTCGCTAAACACAGCTGATGCTTACTGGCCGCTTCCTGCACGTGGGGCTAGTGCTCCGAGCTTTCACTGTATGATCCTATGGTTACATTAGGTGCCTTTATCATCCACCCACTTACAGATGGGTGAGCTGGGAGGGCAAGAGACAGACGCAAGTTCACACAGCGGACGCATGGTGGAGTCAGGACTCGAACCCAGGGCAGCTGACTCCAGTGTCAATGGCCATGGCCTCCCATGAGGGCCTCTTGTTTTAAGTGTTCTGCGTGTATTGTCTCTGTCCCTCTGTTTCTTCTATGGGGTCTCGGCCCTAGCGCCCTGTCACTGTGACAGCTCAGCCTGTCGGGGTCTCAGTTCAGTGCCATGCCTGTTGGGTGCCTACAGTGCACCACAGAAGGGGCTCCTGTGCCCTTCCCCCTGGGTTCGGGGGTTCGGGAGGGGCAGAGAATGGCTGGTGACAGCTCTCCTCAGGGGAGGGGCGGGGAAAGGAGGGGGAGGGCGGAAAGGGCTAGGGAGAGAATGGGTGCCTTGGTCAACCCTCCAGACCACCCTGTGGGTCAGAGAGCATTGCCACCCATTTCGTAGATGAAACCAGGGGACATTACTTTGGCCAGAGGCACAGCAGCGAGGTAGAGTCCCTCCCGGACTCATCCCCGTGCCCCATGTTGTCATTCCTTCTGGCTGTGGGGGCAGGGCCCAAATTACACCCTTTTCTCTGTCCCGACAGCCCCTGCGCCTGGTGTTCTCAAGGAGAGCTCCTGGTTCCCCCGCGATCCATCCTCCTGGGGTGAGTTGGGAACAGCCGTGCAGGAGGCCCCATCCTATTGGGGTCCCGAAGCAGGGGCAGAGCGTAGACCACACAAGGCTGAGGACCGGGGAACCCCCGCAGGAGATGACAGGAGAAAGGGCCCTGGGTACCGGGCCTGGCCCCACGCTGGCTGGCAGAGCACCCACGGGCCGGCCAAGGGGCCCAGGCTCCTGTATTCATCACGCTGTCCCTCCTGCCCCTGACCTCTGGGGAGGCCCGGGGCTCTCTGTGGGGAGAGGCAGTGAGCAGTGCTCTGCTTTCCAGAGACCTCGGTGGGAAAAGCGTGGGGGACAGCAGGTCCTGGCTTCCCGTCCTGCCCCAGCCCCTCCGCAGCTGTGTGGCCCTGGATACGGTTCTGAAGTCTCTCCAAAGCTTCGGCCTTTTCACCTGTCAGGGGCCCGTACGAATCTGCTTATGGGGCCATGACAGAGTCCCACAGACCGGGACTTAATCATCAGACATTTCTTGTCTCACAGGTTGGAGGCTGGAAGGCCCAGGTCAAGGTGTCAGCAGGGCTGGGTGCTTCTGAGGCCTGGCCACCTGCCCAGGGTCTGATGCACGTCATCACCATGACCCTCACAGCTCAGGGGCTGCGACCTGATGCCTGCAGAGCCCTGTGCAGACGGAGGGTGCCTGGCCCAGGTGGGCCCTCGGTCGGGAAGTGGCTTTCCAGAGCCTGTCCTGTCCCCTCCCCCACCGGAAAGGGCAGGCACGCGCCGGTGTCGGGGCCTGTCCATGCCCATGGCCCGGCTGCCACAGCCCAGCTGTAGAGGGGGCAGGGCAAGGTAGCGGAGCGCTGTACTTCCCAGGTGGGGAAATCAAGGCACAGAGGAGCCACGTGGGGTATGCATGGCCACACCACAGCAAGGGGCTAGAATGCACCAGGGCGGGAGGCCCAGCCCAGGGGCAGCTGGGGATGAGGAGGTCACCCACTGGCTGCTCTCTCACATGCTCTTGGCAGCCCAGCCTTCGCGTGGGGGGCAGACACTGAGCACGGGCGGGGCCCCGGGGGCCCCGGTCCTTCCGTCCATGGCCTCTGCCCGAGGCCCTGCTCCGCCAGGCCTCCACTTCCTGAGCCGGCCGCCAGGCCAGGCTGGGCTGCTGAAACCCTTCCTAAAAAGGAACTGGGCTGTGATGGCCCAGGCTATTTTTGGACAATTGTGTTGAAAAAGCCCCAAAGTACATGTAGCATCATGCGTTTTTGTTTTTGTTTTTTTTCCTTCAGGGAGTAAAGAGAGAGGGAGTAAGTGGGTCCCTCCTTCCACTGGGAGGGACCCCACAGCGTCCCCTCCTCTGAGGGGCGGTGGCCAGGGCCCTGCAGCTGTCCCACCGTGAAGTCCAGGAGCTCAGGACTCTGGGCCAGGGCTGGGGCTCACACTGACCCCCCACCTCACCCTGGGCCCTCAGAGGGTGCGGGGCACATGGGATCACCCCCGCACTACAGGTGAGGAGACTGATGCCACGCTGTCCTCGCCCCCATACTCAGGCTTCACATTTTTATTTATTTTTTTTATGTATTTATTTATTTATTTTTAATGTTTTTTTTATTTTTTAAAGATTTTATTTATTTATATGAGAGAGAGCGTGAGAGAGAGAGAAAGAGAGAGCGTGCTCAAGCAGGAGGAAGTGTAGAAGGAGAAGCAGACTCCCTGCCGAGCAGGGAGAACGATGTGGGCCTCGATCCCAGGACGCTGGAATCATGACCTGAGCCGAAGGCAGACACTTAACCGACTGAGCCACCCAGGCGGCCCTATGTATTTATTTTTAAAAGATCTTATTTATTTATTTGAGAGAGAGAGAGAGTGAGCATGAGCAGGGGGAGGGGCAGACTGAGCAGGGAGCCTGACGTGGGGCTTGATCCCAGGACGCTGGGATCATGATCTGAGCTGAAGGCAGACGCTTAACCGACTGAGCCACCCAGGTGCCCCCACATTTTTATTTTTAATTTTAATTTAATTTAATTTAATTTAATTTAATTTTAAGTTTATTTATTTACTTATTTAAGTAATCTCTAAACCCAACGTGGGGTTTGAACTCACGACGTGGAGATCAAGAGTCACAAGCTTCAACCGACTGAGCCAGCCAGGCGCACCCCAGGCTTCACTTTCTTAAAAAGCAGCTTTATTGAGGTATAATTGGCACAGAATACACTGCATATATTTAAAGTGTACAATTTGATATGTTTTGACACATGAATACACCCAGGAAGCCATCATTACCGCTGAGGTGGTGAATGCACCCATCATCCCCCGGCTTCCTCCCCCCTCCTTTGTGACCCCTCCCGCCTCACTCCCCACCTGCCCCCAGGCAACCACTGGTCTGCATTCTGTCACCATAGATGAGTTTTCTGTAAATGGAAGCACACAGTACCTTCTCCTTTGGCTTCTTTAGCTCATCATCATTATTTTGAAATCCACCCACGCTGCCCTACATCTCCACAGCTCCTTCCTTTTTCTTGCCACCAGCACCCCGTTGCCACCAGCTGTCTCACTCTGCTTAGCCATTCCTCTGCTGACGGCCATCTGAGCTCTTTCCAGTTTGGGGCTCTTAGGAGTGAAAGCAGCTCTGAGCATTCCTAGACACATCTTCGTATGGACAGATATTTCCCTTCTTTGGGTACACACCTAGGAGAGGAATCCCTGGGTAATTCTCTGTTTCACTTTTTAAGAAACTGCCAGCCTGCTTTCGAAAGTGGCTACACCGTTTTGCAGTCCCGCCAGCAGAATTGAAGGGCTCCAGTTTCTCCACATCTTAGCCAGCACTTGTTGTTGTCTGCCTTTTGATGATAGCTATTCTAGTGGGTGTGAAGTGGTGTCTCCTTGTGGGTTTGATTTGCATTTTCCTCATGACTAATGATGCGGAGCATCTTTTCCTGTGCTTGTTGGCCCAGATCTCACTTAGAAAAACCCACACATTTAATTTTGGAATAATGTTAGCTGTACTGAAAAGTTGTAAAGATAACACGGATACCCATATACCCATATAATTTCCCCTAATATTAACTTCTTACATTACCTGGTACATGACACCACTACAGAACCAACACTGCTACGTTCCTGTGGGTTGAACTTCAGACTCTAGTCCAACCTCACTAATTGACAACACTAGCGTCCCTTTTCCTGTTCCAGGATCCCACCCTGGAACCACGCCACATCCCATTTGGTTGTCATGTCTCCATGGAAGACTCTGGTTCATGTCAGTTTCTCAGAGTTTCCTTGTTTGTCTTGCTCTTGACAGTTTTGAGGAGCACTGGTCAGATAGTTTGTAGAAAGTTCTTCCATTTGGGTTTTTCTGATGTTTTCTCGAGAGTAGACTGGGGTTATGGGTGTGGGGGAAGCAGACCCTAGAGGTGAGGTGCCTTCTCATCCCATCCCATCAGAGGTACATGCCATGCACATGACTTACTGCTGGTGACATTGGTCTGGATCACGTGGCTCAGGTGGTGTCCCTATTTTTCCCCTTTCCAAACTCTGCTCTTTGGGTGCATGTCACTGAGTCCAGCCCACCCTCGAGTGTTCAAGCTCCTGAAGCGTCACTTTTCTTTGAGAATCTTCTATGCCTGGTACTTCACACTGACAGCTCACTTAATCTCCAACCCTACTGCTGTCGCTTCGGGAGAGGTCCCAAGAGTCCCTAAACCTGGTGATGTTTCAGGTTTCGTAAGAAGGATCAGGGGTCCTTTAGTGAAGCCCTTTTCTTGCCCTTTTTACAGATAAGGAAACTGAGGCCCAAAAGGAAGTGACTCTTCTGTGTTCACACTGCCATCAGAAGGAAAAGTATCTCAGGGCCCTAGACCAGGGCAGAGATCCGGAAGGACGTCCTGGCCCAGAGTAATGCTCAGTAGGTATTTACTGGTAGATGAAGTGAGTATGTTGAATGCATAATAAGGACATCCATAGGCGATAAGCTTTCTCTGTGGACAACACAGACACCTGCCACCTCCTAGTTGCTTGTACAAACCCAGGGAACAAGAATGAGCAATGCTGAAGGGCAGACAACCCCACTCTCCCCGCTGGGAGACTTGAATGCCTCCCAGGCTGGCCATACAACTGAAAGGCTAGGGGAAGCCAGGCTTGGGGCTTTAGCTGGCTACAGATGACCCTCCGAGTGGTCAGTAAGGAACCGGAACCCCCAAAGTGAGCAGACACAGTCACATCTCAGAGGTGAGAGAGTCAAGTGGGAGGGCAGTTTATTAATACACATCAAGGGCATTCAAAATGTTAATGGTTTTTGCCCTGGTTCCTGCAGGGAGGCAATGGAATCAGATGGATCCTGGGATGGAATACAGGTTGTACTCTTCGGCAAGTCACTGGATCACTCTGCCTTGGTTTTCCATCTATTAGATGGGGATAATCACTGCATCTTTTTGTGTTATTTTTAATTACTTTAATATACTTCAGCAAGCTCAGTGCAACATATATATGTTAATTTTGATGTACACCTAGAGATGATTACTTAACACTTAACGAGGTCTAATCAGGAATACACACTCCAGGGCTGGTTGGTTAACACCTGAAAGACTCTTATCAGAAGCCCATAGTCTAAGAGGCAGCTATTACCTGCTTAGCATTATCTTATCTTCCATCAGGTCCAGAGGGTTTGGGGGTGTGCTAATCAGTACAATGGATATGAAAAATGCTCTTTTTTGGGGGGGGTGTTAACGTGTGGATTAATCCGTGATTAGTGTGGATTGGCTCTAGCGATAGTGTACGGGCACCTTTAAGTGTCCAGCCCTCCAGGGGTAGCCCAGGACCAAAGACTCGATCTAGTTCTATGTCCAGACGCCTTTGAAGATTTTGTTGCCCGATCTGGCCAGAAGGGAAGCCGACTTCTGAATCTCGCCACCAGAATCCTGTTGTGCCACCCCTTTCCTAGGAGTGCTTCTGGGCGCCTGAGATGCCCCGGGACTGGCACCGCACCCAACCCAGACCATGCACCTGCTCTGGCACCTACTTGCTGTGCTTTGCTTTCACTGGGGCTCAGCTGGTAAGGTGAGCTTGTGGGGCCGGAGCCCAGAGCCCTCACTGCCATGGACGACTGGCCCCCACAAAGAACTGCCAGCGAGTCCAACCGATCAGCTGGGCTTCATGACAGAAGTTTACCTGATTGGGTTGTTAGGGCTTAGAGGAGGTAATCCACAGAGAGTGTGTAGGGTGGTTCCCGTACAAACTAACATTCCCCCTGGAAGGCGGGGCAGAAGGAAAAAATGTGAGTCTGTGAGCGGCTAAGAGCGTGGCTTCTGGAGTCAGGTGATCTGGGTTGGACTCCTACCACAGCGTCACCCAACCTTAGGCAAGCTTCTTCACCTTCTGAAGAAGCTTCCATCCCTCAGCTGCACGAGGATCCACCTCATAGGGTTGTCATGAGTATTGGAGGGGTTAATCCGGGTGCAATGCTTAGATCAATGCCTGGTGCATAGTACCGGCTCAGTAAATGCGAGCTAGCGTTAATCATTCCGCCATGTGCGATATGACAGTGCAAGACGGTGGCCGACCACAGGGACGGGTTGATAATTTACAGTGCATCCATGTGATGGGAGATTACGTGGTCTTTAAATTGTCTCCCGAGTTCAATGACAGGGGGATATTAAGTGAAAAGGTCTATAAGTATTGTATTTAGTAAAATTTCCACTTCATTAAAAAATACCCTCATAGGAAAATGCTGGAAGGCAGTAGGCCAAAATGCTGAGAGGACAAACACTAGATGGTGAAATGTAATGACTTTAGTCTTTACATTTCTGAGACTGTCCATGGGGGGCGGGGTGCGGTCAGCAGAATAACGGTCCCCAGAGATGTCCACACCCTAATCTTTGGAGCCTGCGAATAGGTCGCCCTCCCCGGCAGAAGGGACTTTGCAGATGGGACTAAATCAAGGATCTTGGTATGGGGAGATTATTCTGGATTATCCAGGTGGGTCCAAAGAAATTGCAGGTCCTCACCTGTGAAAGGAGACAGGAGTCGGGGCTGGAGAAGGAGATGGGGCAAAGAAGATCAGAGGTCACAGTGGCCCACAACAGTGGCTTTGAAGATGGAAGGAGGTCATGAACCAAGGAACATGGGCCGCCTCTAGAAGTTGGAAGCATTCCTCAGAAGGAACGTGGCCCGGCGGATACCTTCATTTTTGTTCCGTGAGACCTATGTCAGACTCCTGATTTCCAGAACTCTAAGCTAATAAACGTGTTGTTTTAAGCCACGATGTGTCTGGCAATTTGCTACAGCAGCAGTAGGAAGTGAACTCAGATGGTATGTACATTACAACTTTAAGAGAAAAGAAAAAGGTGGGTTTTTGTTTTGTTTTGTTTTTGTTTTTTAATGTCGCTGCTCAGGCTGGATGAACCAGGGCCTCTGGATGACCCTGTGGGGCCGAGGAGGCAAAGTCAAGGGGAAGCCACCAGCTGGGACCCTGGGGACCCCAGCCCAGGCCCCTCACCTCCTCCTCCCCACAGAGAGGGACTCTGGACGCGCAGTGGGAGTCATGGCGTGCCTTCCAGCTCTGCTGTAAATAGCTGTGTGTGGGAGGGGGAGAAGGCGAGCCGGCCTGTGCCCTTCCTGCCTGCCCAGGGCCACTTGGCATGTCCTGGGGCCGCTCAGCTCTTGCCCCTTGCTAGGCAGGGAAGACAGAAGCATGTCCTTGCAGTGCACCTCTGGGACCATCGAGATTATGTTAACAGCCCCCTAGCCCTGTGAGGGGAAGTGTCACCCCACTTTGAGACAGGAGTTCGAGACCTTTTTCCATGGGAGGCGCCGTGAACCGGCGGAGCTGGGATTCCAGCCGGATCTGTGTGACCCACAGCCCAGGGGTCACCAGGAAACCCTATTGTCCTCAGAGGGTCAGGGGCCAACCAGCAGAAGATGGAGGAGTTAGGGAGGGCTGTGGAGGCTGTAGGTGGCCCAGATGGCCAGCTAGAGCTCCTAGCTCCGGGCACACTTGCAGAAGGCACCCCATGACTGCCTGTTATCTGCCCGGAGCCAGCCCCACTCAGGGCCTGAACCCCCTGCTACAGCCTGGCCCCAAAGCCCCAAATGGTGGCCCCATGGGGCAGTGTGCCCTGCCTGGCACCCCACAACCCTGACAGCTGCCTGCTGACTCCCATTTCAGCCCAGAAGTTAGGCCGGACAGGGGAACCTGTCCCCCCTGTACCCTGAAGCCCAGAGGGGGCTCAGGGTCACCTCCAGGCAGGCACAGAGCGGGAATGGGTCTCCCAGGGCATGAGGGGGCCCTTGAGGAGGGGGCCCCAGCCTGGCTCCAAAAGACCTTCCAGAGGAGGCCATGCTTGCCCAAGACATTGGCAGGATGTCCTTTTCCGGGTCCTGTCCAGCTGCAGCGGGGGTGGGGGCGGCAGGAAATGAGTGACCACGAGCGTGGGAGGGAGGCTGGTGACAGGGTGGCAGGAGAAGTAGCAGCTCTGAGGGTCAGCCTCCTGGGGCCCAGCCCCCGGCCGTGTGTGCGCCAGGGACATGAGGACCTGCTGGCCCCCCGTGGCCAGCCCGCTGCCCATCTGCTCCCTGGCAGGACCGGCGCGGGGTCTCGGGGGCCGCAGTCAGTGTGTGGCTCTGAGGAGGCAGGAGGGAACAGGGAGAGGAAGGGAGAGAGGGACAGGGAGGGCAGGGAGGGCCCCGGGAAGGATAAGGGCAGAGGGGCCGGCCACCGCGCGCGAGGCCCGAGAGCGCTAGTCCCAGTTCTCCAGCTCCGCTGCTGCCCCTGAGCCCGACGACAACCACCCTGCTGGTCCTGAGAGGTGGCGGAGACAGAAGTGCACGAAGGACACAGGGGGAGACAAGGAAAGGGGGAGCTGAGTAGGGACCACAGGGGAGGCTGGGGGTGTGGATGGGAGAATGGACGGCGGGTGCCTTGGAATCCCCTTCTGCCGCCCCCACGTTTCACCCTGCGGCCCAGTCTAGGGGGTGCTGGCCGTGGAGGGTGTGTGTTGCGGGGGGGGCGGTGCCGGGGTGGGTGGGGCTGAGAGGTCCCTGAGGCGCTGCGCCGACGGGGTGCAGGGCACCTGGCAGAGGGCAGGGCCTCCTGTGGGCAGACGGGGGGGGGCATCGGAGGATGACCGTGGGACCACAAGGGAGCTCTGCGCGACCATCTGGAGCGGTTCCACGTGGTCACAGACTCGGACACACGCATGCGCTCCCTTAGGCCATGGAGACAGGTAAGGGCACAGACAGGAAGCCTTGGTTCTCACCTGGGGACATCGGAGCTCACCTCCCTCCCAGCCCTGAGGCCGTGCAGAGCGCGGGCCACAGCCCACCACCCAGGCTTCCGAGACCCCTAAGACCTTTCTCTGCTGGCGGGGGCCGGCCTCCTCTCTTCCCTCACTTTCTTCGTCCTTCCCTCCCTGGGGCGCTGGCCCCCCTCAGTCCCCTCTAGTGGCCCACATGTTCCCTCACCCTCACCCCCAGCTTGCTCTCTAGCGCCCTGAGAAGTGGAGGCCACGGGAGGAGGACCGCCCAGGTCCCTCGGCCTCTGGGGTCAGGTGCTCCACCCAAGGAAACACCTGGGCTCCTAGCTGAAGTCGCCCGCTGCCTCTCGGCTGCTCAGGGAGGCCCCTCAGCCCTTTCTGCCTCTGCCCCCCCAGTCCATCAGCGAGCCCCTCTGCACACGTCAGTGTGGGCCCATCTTAAAAACAGCCCAAGCCCACCGGCTCCCCCACCTTCTCTGTGCCCCTTGGCAGTGACATGCTTGAAAGAGATGTCTACACTCCAAACGTTTTCCCCACTCCTGAACCTACTCCAAACTGGCTCTACCCCACTACTCTGTCCAAACAGCTTATCTTAGTCATCTCAGGCTGCCATAACTCAAGTGCCACAGGCTGGGGGGCCGAAGCCACAGACATTTACTTTCTGACAGCTCTGGAGGCTGGAAGTCTAAGGTCAAGGTTCCAGGCCATCCAGGTGGGGGTGAGAACTCTCCTCCTGGCTTGTCAAGGGCTGCATGCTCACGTGGTGGAGAGAGAGAGCATGTGAGCTCTCTGCTGTCTCTTCTTATGGGGAGTCTAACCCTATCGGATTTAACCCTAATTACTTCCTTAGATTCTATACCCAAACACAGGCACAGTGGGGCTTCCGCTGTAAGTGGGGGCACGACTCCATCCCTAGCACAGCTCTTGCCAGGATCTTCACCAACCTCCACGGTGGCAAACCCAAGGGTCACGTAGACGTGCCCTACTGGACCTGTGGGCACAGGGCACAGCCAACTACCCTCCTCCTCAGCCTCTGAGACGCACCCTCTTGCTTCTCCCTCCCTCACCGCTGCTGCTTCTCTTTCTCTGTTGGTCCCTCTCCATTTTCCCACCCCATTACCCTCGCCCTGGCCTGGCGCTCAGCCCTGGCGTTTCCCCTTTCTGTCCACACTCGCTCCCGAGGTGGCCCCGTCACAGCCCCGCTCACGGAGGCCCCCACATTGACACCCTCGTCTTGGAGCCTCGCCTGTCCTCAGCCCCGTCTAGCCAGTTGCTCTACACTCCGAGGCTTCCGGGGCGTCTTACCCTCCACTCGCCTCCAACAAGCGCCCGCAGTCCTCTCCACCGCGCCAGTCCGCTCCGCCGGCGGTCTTCCTGTCTCAGTGGCCGCCATACTCTCTCCTTTCCCTCTTTCCCTCACAGCCCGGGTTCGACATGTGAGCATATCCTTTTGGCTCCGTCCTCGGGACAGTCACGGTCCCACCACCCCTTACCACGTGGCCTGACCGCTGTCGTGCTCACCTAGAGGACCACGGCAGCCCCCTGTGGTCGGCTAGTCACGTCCCTCCTCCCCTACAGAGGTCCACGTCCTCATCTGTCCCCTGTGAATGTGTTACCTTATGGAGCAAAAGGGACTTCAAAGATGAGATTACACGAAGGGCTTGCAGAGGGAAGATCATCCTGGATGGTCCAGGCGGTTCCACTGCCCCTCCCTCCGAGAGGCAGGAAGAAGGACCGAAGGTAGGTGATGTGACAATGCTAGCCGAGGGAGAAAAGGTGGTGTCCTGTGGGGCCGTGAGCCAAAGAACTCGGGCAGCCTCTAGGAGCAGACTCTCTTCTTGAGCCTCCAGGAAGAACACAGCCCTGCCAACACAGAGCTCTGAAACTGTAAAAGAGTAAGTGTGTGTTGTTTTAAGCCACTTAAGTTTGTGGTAACTTTTGCATTTTTTATAGCAGCCACAGGAAGCGAATGTACACCCTCAATGTGGACCATAGGACCCTACGTGTTCTGGCCCCCGTGAAGCTCTCTGGCTCATCTTCTTGTTCTCTCCTCCTTTACCACCCTGGCCCCCTCCTGCCTCTGAGCCTTTGCACTTGCTGTTCCTGCTTCCTGGGGCGCCTTTCCCTCACAGATCCACCTGGCTTGTTCTGGCCAAATGGTGCCTTATCACAGCCTTTTCGTTTTCCTTTCTTTCTTTCTTTTTTAAGATTTGCGAGAGCATGTTATGTGCATGGCAGGGAGGGGTAGAGGGAGAGGGACAGAGAGAATCCCAAGCAGACTCTCTGCTGAGCGTGGGGCCCCATGTGGGGCTCGATCCCCGGACCCTGAGATCATGACCTGAGCCGAAATCAAGCGTTGGACCCTTAACCAACTGAGCCACGCAGGCGTCCCTATGGGAGACTTTCCTAACCACGTCTGTAAAATCGTGACTCCGATGCCCCCTTGTGCCCCTGCATATGTGTATCACTGTGTATATACGGCACACACGCTGCGTTATGTATTTCTCTATTGTCTTCCACAAAAATGTAAGCCCCGTTTATATGTACCGCTGGCCCTCGGTGCCTACAGTAAGTGTCTGGTGTTGTAAGCACTCTTGGATGGATGGATGGATGAATGAATGAATACATTTTACAGATGGGGAGACTAAGACCAGGAAAGGGGAATAAATCAAACACGGCGTCTCCCACAACTCGCTGCCCCAAACCGCCTCTGCTGGGCAGCCTAGGGTACCTTTCAAAGGTTCATCCCTCAGGTCTGGGTCTCAATCCCTTTTCTTACCCACTCAGCTTCTGCTCCCTGGTCTCTTAATGAATGAATGAATGCCTCCATTCATTCATCGGGGCCCTTGGTTGGGAAAGCCCTGCAGGCTAGAGGACCCGGAGCAGGGCTGGAATGGGGAGAGGCTGCCTGGAGGAGGAGGGCCTAGCAGGGCCAGGCTCTGCAGATTCTGGGGAGCACGGAGCCTGGCTCCAGGAGCGAGCTGGGAGAGCCACAGAGCGGGTTGAGGGGGCAGAGGCCTGATCCAATCCTCACCTTACAAAGGACCCTCAGGGCTGCCCTGAGGATTGCAGGGGCCAAGGTAGAGGCAGAGAGGACCCTGTGGTGGTCCGGTCAGAGGCGGTGGGGCTGTTGGCTGCCGGGGCCGTGGGGAGATTGGAGATGTGATCGGGCAGAAATGACAAGACCCGTTGAGAGGTAAAATGTGGGGTGGGGAGCAGGTAGGGTTAAGGAAGAGGATCGAGGGGCTTGGGGAGAGTTCCCGAACGGGTGGGGTGACGGTGCCTCCCAGAAACCTGCTCTACTGTCGCAAACACAACAGGGAAAAGTCTGGGGCTCCAATGCTCCAGCTAGGACTCTGGGATCCGGTCTCTCTCCTCATGTTCTTTTCCTGAGTTGGCCTCATTCTCAGGCAGGCCGCCCTACACAGTGCCTGTAGCCAGCAGCAACCCCACGCTGCATCCTATCAGGACAGCAAACCCAACAGAAAGAGAGTTTTTTTTTCTAATATTTCCATAACACAAGACCCGGGGCAGGGGGTGGGGGTTCCCACTGGCCAAGCTTGAACCACATGCCCAAACCTGAACCACTGAAATTGGGGGCCGGCTGGCAAGGCTGGGCCCATGTGCTCATCTTTGAGCCATGTGGCTGGAGAGCTGGGGAGGGAGTGCGACACTGTGGAGGGGCTGGATGGTGGGCAGGGAGACAGGAGATATGACCAGTGCCCTGCACAGGCCGGTGTGCAGGGGATTTTCTGAGGGAAGGGCCTGGCACGGGACTGGCTTGGGAGGGAAGGGCTGGTATGGTGACTGGAGCGTGATTTGTGGGCCTTCCTGGTCCTGATCTGGGCAGGTCTCTCCCTGCACAGGATGGCAGGGCTGGGCTCTGACCCTCCAGCCAGGGTGAGCTGCTGCCCCACTGGACGCCTGCCCTTTCCTGCCAGTCTCTCATGTTGAAAATTCCATGATTTGTGTGCATCCAAAGCCTCAGATGCCTCCTGATAACGTCAGTGCTGAGGCTGGGGTGCCTACCTGCTCTGCCCACGGCCTTTGCTAGCACTGTTACCTCCCCAGACCTCAGCTGCTCCCTTGCCTGCCTGCCCGGTGAGTCAGGAAGGTTGTGCTCAGCGGGGGTGGGGCGCCTCGAGATCGGAACTCAGGCTCCCCCACCGCCATTTCCTGGGGGTCCTGGCAAGGACTGGAGAGGTCTGCTCAGCTTCTCTCTGGTTCTTGTGCTTTACTATCCACTCTTTCGGTGTCAAAGTCTCTGGCTTCACATTTGGCCCCAACACATCTCTGCCGACGCCTCATGGTGGCAGAAGAGCTGCTGAAGTTCCAGCCTCAGCTCTCGGGTTTAAGTCCAGTGGGGGAATGAGAGCCTTTCCTTCCAGCTCCCCCCTTAACTGGGCCACTTCAGGTCGCATGCTCGGTCCCAATCCTCTGTGCCCATGAATGCAGGTATCAACTGCCAGACCCGAGTGCCCCGCTCCCATCCAGACAACAGGGCAGCCATGGGAAGGGGACAGTCGGGGGCCTCCCAGTGCCAACGGCTGACCTGGTGCACACCGCTTCCCACCCCAGGAACCGAGCCTTAACCCCTCGGCTCTGTGGGCTTTCACCACCGACACAGGCCACGGGTCCATTTAAAAATCATTTTATTATTAACATCATCTTCCCATTTAGCCAAGTGTCTGTCATGTATAAGGAATGTCGGTAAATATTCCATTTGAAGCTTCTTTGTACATATTTCCATCGATAAATAAACTCTGAATTCACATAAAAAAGTTAAACTTAAATAGCTCCTATTTCCTTCTCTTGTAACAGGCATATATTGGTGAAATAGAAACATTCTCCAACTCAGGCTTTGCTCTAAGTGAGGACAGGAATTCACACGGTACAATTATTGACAACGAAACCAAGAAATCGTCAGCTGGTGTCCTGGCTTGGACTAGCACTGAGGTGGGAAACAGGAAATTCACATTTGGTTTCCGGGCCGAGGTTGGGGCAGGAGTGGTAGGGGAAGGAGAGTTTTCTTTACAGCTCTGATAAAAATAATCTGCTCTGCCACTGAATTTTAACTTTGGATATATTCTTCTACATTTGCTGATTAAGTCCATTATCATTTGACTTTAAAACGCAGATGTCGACTAACAAAATATGGCACAGAATCCATTTTGAACAATGTTCAGTAGGTTCAAAAACTATCATCGGGCTGGCCAAAACAGTAACAGAAATGCGTGTGGGGAGAGCGATGAACTGGGGCTCGTTCCGTTAGTGCAGTGTGGTCAGTCACACGTCCATCCGTGGCCTCGGTGCGGCGGGGGGGGGTGGGGGGTGGGATGGGCGGGATGGGGGGGCGGGGCCCCAGGTGGGGCCCTGGGGGCCTGAGCAGCAGTGAGGCTGGCAGGCGCCTGCTCAGAGCACCCGGGGGATGATGGTGAAGGGCACGGCGGGGCTGCTGGCCTCCAGCTCCAGGGCCGTCAGGAAGCACTCGGTGGCTGCTGCGTCGTTGCCCTGGGCTTGCAGGACCTCGCCCAGCCCGTTCCACACCTCATGGGCTGTCGAGTTCACCTGCACCGCATCCCGGAGGATCTTCTCTGCTAGACTGTAGCGGCCCAGCTGATGAAGGATCAGGGCCTGCAGGCATCGGGGAGACGGACACACAGACAGACAGTCAGAGAGACTCTGCAGCTCTCGGCTCTTACCTGTCCTCGAGTTCCCGCAGGATTCTGGGAGGCGGGCATGGATCGCCAGCGGGCTGGGCACACAGAGTACGTTCAAATTCTTCCTGCTCTTGGGGGCGATCATCAAAAGAGTGACCCGTGTTGGGCCGTTTTGGAAAGATAAAAAACTGGCAATTTGACATGGTTCAGGTGAGTACTTAACGCCCAGGAGTGAACCAATCGGGATGGCCAGTCGGTACCGACCCAATGGGCCGCCCTGCGTGTGCTGGCTGGTATCTAATGGCTTTTCTAACCTAGAGAAATGTTATTTGTGGCATTACTGTCGGTCATGATTAGAACTGAATTTTTTTTCATTGGTCGCAGTTCCCCCTACCATAAAGAAGCCCCTGCCTTCACCGCCCCCTGCTCACCACAAGCAGAGCTGTCATTTTCCATAGTTTTATTTGTTTCAAAGATTGATTGATTTTAGAGAGAGTGAGAAAGAGAGAAAGAGTGTGAGTAGGGGGAGGGGCAGAGGGAGAGAGAAGCAGAGTCCCCGATGAGGATGGAGTCTGACGTGGGGCTGGATCTCACGACCCCAAGATCATGACCTGGGCCGAAATCAAGAATCAGACGCTTAACCGATTGAGCCACCCAGGTGCCCCCATTTTACACAGTTTTAATTAGGATGTAGGCGTTGGTCCCCAAATATTTTACCATAACCGTGTTTCCCAGTCGTGCCTCCCTATGACTGATGGGTTCGCACTCTTTCATCCAATGACAGACTCTCGTTTCCTCAATCTCTCCCTCACGGGGCAGAGATTGAGGTTGCACCCACTCTCTTCGCTATTATAAATCACGCTGCGCTGAACATCCTTCCAGACAGTACCAATGCACCCTTATCGAACAGCACATTGAAAAGCAGTGAGAGGGCGAGAGGGTCAGCTAGCTTGTGTCCAGCCCAGAAGAAGAAATCTGCGCAGGTTCCTGTCTGCTGAGATAGAGCAGATAACTACTTAACAAAGTGGAATTGAACATGTCGGTTCTTCCAAAGGATGACTTTCAGAGCTTTGAAGTGACAAAAAACAAAACAAAACCAAACAAACAAAAAAACAAACCAAAAAAACCCCCCAGAACCCAACACTTAAGTTCAACGAATTCAATTTAAAAAACTAAAAACTTTTGTTCAAAGAAAAAAAATCTCGAAAGTTAAAGAACAGTCTAGACAACTGTGATTGCAGATGAAGAGCAGTCCTCTAAAAGGTGTAAACAAAGACATGGAAAATATGTAACCTCAATTGTTAGTAAAGAAATGCAGGTCTCAGTAAGGAACATTCTGTGCTTATGAGCTCAGCGGCAGACTGCGTTGTCACGCCGTCATGACGCGGGGGGCAGGGGACCGACCCCTGACACTCTGCTAGCGGCTCCAAGAGGGACACGACCCTGTGCGGATATAATGTGCAGAGTGTTTGGAGAACCCCAGTCAGGCCACTTTGGGGAAATCTGCTCTAAAGGAAGAATCTCCAAATGGTGGTCAAGCTGGTTCCACTGAGCCCCATCCAGGGCTTCTGCGAGGAGCCCCACAAAGGACGCTGCCCCACCTACAAGCACCCAGCACAGGAGCCGTGAGACGACCTGGGCAGAGCTCAAGGTCAGCGGGGCCACAGTCAAGGAGAACCACGAGCCCAGGGCAGTGCATGATCTGTGGAGGGTATGGAGAGATCTCCATACCGTAGCTCTGGCTCCCTGAGTGAGGAGGCAGAGGAGGAGGCCTCGGGCAGACAGAGGCTGTCCTCCCCTGGCCAGGGTGCAGCAGACCTTAGGGTCAGCTCTACTCTCTCTGGGGAGAAAATCGAAAGGAAACAGTATACATTCCCTCTCTTATTAACATCTATGCATGCCTTAAGCATGTTCACGCGGGAGCCCAGGTCCTAAATCGGATCCATCAGGCAGAAGGGTGGCTCCCTCCCTGAGGCTTCAGGACACGGGCAGTGGCCCGGAGTCAGCCCTTGCCATGAGGACTTCCCCTTGCCTTCTGAGGTTTCCTCTCGTCAGACTACAGACCTTCCTGTTCTCCAGTGTGAACTGCTGGGTTTCAGCGGCCTTGCCCAGGCTGCTCAGGGTCAGCTGTGCAGAGACAACCCCGCCCCCGGGAGAGCCTCCCAGCTCTCTCCCCAGAGCTGCCGTCCCCCACCCACCGGTGAGCGGGCCAGGGAACTGTGTGCCGAGAGCGGGGACAGACGTCCAGCACGGACCTGGCTTCCTGGCGGGATGACGGATAGTGATAATAGAGGACATGTCCACACCTGTCTGCAAGGCCCGCTTCTGCTGCCGTGAAGTAAGATCCCGCAGTGGGGGAGCACCTATCCACGGTGGGGAGATCTCCCCACGCACTGCCCCGTTTGGGCTCCTACAGGCAGCATCCCCGGCCCTAGGTGCCCAGCCAGCTACTACGGAGCTGGGCTAGAACCTGCATATCCTAACTCTTAGGGTCTGCCTGAAATCCATTTGGGGGCAGAGTCTCGGGTGGGGCAGTAATAAGTAGGCACCTTTGTCTCCTGGTGGGGTGCTGTCCCCCCTCTGGCCCTCCTTCAGAGAAACTTGGGACAGCTCGATGCCCACACTTCTCAATCTTGGCAGTCAGGCGGAAAAGAATGGGAGGCCTTCCCTAGGTGGTGTGCAACAGGATGTGAGGGCCGACGAGCTCCTGCCTCCTTTCTTCCAGGGGAGGTTATCAGCTTGAGCTCACTCTAGAACATTTGATTTAACCAACAGAGAAGTAAGAGGAGGGAGAGGGTGTGGGCGGTGGCAGCAAGCAGGGGCCTGAGGTTGACAAACATGGCCCCATTCTACTCCTTCAAGGTGTGACTTTCTCAGCGCATCACATTACCGAATACACACAACCCTTTTCTGAGGGGCTGTGCGTGCTGGGGAATGGCTGATGAGGGACAGGCGCCCTGGTGAGATGCAAAGAGGCGTCCCTGGTTTCTTGGCTGCAGGCCGAGAATATAATTTAGGTCCCGCTAGGCTCTGCTGCAGAGCCAGCCCCACGCTGTTTTCTTCCTCTACACGGAATGTTTTCGAATGTTTTCTCCCCATCAGGCGCGATGCTAGGCACGTGTACTTGGCTCAGCTCACATTACCACCGCTTTAGATACAAAGAGACAAGGTTCAGCAAGGCCAGGGATCTTGGCCAAGGTCACAGGGCCAATGAATACGGAGCTGCAGGCCAGCCCAGGTCTGCCTGCGGCGAAAACCCCCATGCTCCCCACTATACCTTCCTACCTGCTTCCCTGCTCACTGCTGCCTCTGTCGCTTTAAGAGACAAGCCTGGAGCCCCTCGGGCACTAACCCAGTTACATCTGAGCAAGAGCAAATGGACATCTGCCGGGTGGGTCTTCCCTTTCATTTCTCCAACCATGGATCACTGGCTCTGTCGCTCCTCCCCGTGGTTATGACGTGGCTCCTCTCCAGCCTAGCTTTTCTCCCCCTCAGAAGGCTGCTTGGGAGCATCCTATATATTCACTCAAGGACTAGGAGGGCTCCTTGCTTCCCTTTGGTGGCCTACAGGCTGGCTGTAATCTTAAGGCTTGGGATGGATGTAGGTGCCAAAGGACTGGGGGTCTTGTTAGCCAGAAAGCGGGCCAATGAGAGGTGGAGACCCAGCAGGGCCAGGGCCTTGGCCTTGGCCCAGCAAGACCCAGAGGTCACTGCTCTCAGTAGCAATGATCTGCCCCCACCCTGCTGGAGTGGAGACAAGGACCCCAGCCTTTTTGCTGGGAATTTTGTTTAGAAGATGGCAGGCTGCTAAATCTGGCTGTAGCCTATCCTGTGGGCTCCAGCGTATACAGCAGGGGGCAAGTTTACTCACCCCCAAATGCCTGCAGAGAACCAGCCAATGGGCTAATCTGACCTATCACCCTCTGTCCTGGGCAGCTGAGAGTCTTCATGTCCTCTAGGGTTCTGGGGTTCTTGTGGGCTTGGAAATTTTCAGCCCATATACCTGGACTTATATTCCTGATGTAGGAACAGGCTACCCTTTCCAGATGACCTTGAAGCTTCCAGAGCAATCTGTTTAGTGGAATTAATTCCTAAAGCTGGAGCTGCTCAGGGAGACATCAGACGCTTGCCAGGGGCTGGCAGCTCAGGCTTGGCAAGGGAGTGAAAAATCAGCCTCTGCCTAGTGCCCCAGCAAGCCAAGAGCAGCTCAGAAATCAGTCACATAATGGGATCAAGGACAAGCTCCGGCAGGACAAGCTCTGGCTGGGCTCTGAGCCGTTGCAGGCAGGTTGGCCAGAGGTGGGCTAGAACCTGGCTGTCAGGACTGACAGCTGCCCGTCCCCCCAAAAACCCCGGTGTGCTGGGAGGGGGCTTCCTTGGCTTTATTGTGCTCTTTTGCACTAGAACCCTGACACCTTTTCCAATTCTATAGGCCCTGCTTCCTCTCTTCTCCAGCCATCAAAGGCCTAACTCCTGAGGCTGGCATTAACTATTCTCACCACTGGCTGGATCCAACTTTCTCCTAGTATAGATCTCTAAAAGCCCATGCATTTCTGCAGGATGCATCCCCCAGGCCCCTTTCACCTCTCCAACGTTAGCCGTTCCTGGTCTGGCCCCTCCTGCTGCAGCTCTAGTCCATCTGCTCAAAGCCCTGTTGATCACCATTCCCCCAAGAGCCCAGTCCACACTGCTCCCCGAGCCCCAACCTTCGGCAGTACTACCCAGAGGCATGGGTCCTGCTCCCAGCCCTCAGGCTGGCAGGAGACAGAGATTTCCAGGACGGACATATTTCATTACCAGAATAACCCACCTTCTCCCCCATATCAAAATCCCAAGCCCTGCTGAGTGACTGTCCAGACCCCAGCCATGTGCTGGGGATACGGAGGAGGCCAAGGAGCAAGGCTGCTCTCCAAGCTTGGGGCCCCGGTGCAAATCCTACTGAGACCGAGCGATGGCTGCACGCTGGGTGCTGGGCTGTGTCGAAGACCTAAGACACTTGCAGGCAGCGAGTGGCCCGAGCTGAGACGTGAACTCTCGCGGTTCGTGCCTGCTCCTCACACCAGACCCTCTTTCCTTCTCTGGGAGAGGTTGTGCAAACAGGTCCTCGCCCTTCTCAACCCTGCCGTTCCTGAGCCGTTGCAGGTGAGGAGCCACCGGGGCTGGCCTTCCTGGAGGCAGGGAACCACGCACAGGGATCTCATTTGTCCCCTTCTCTGGACACAAATGAAGACAGCCTCCCAAACTGGTGATTATTACAATCAGGTGTTCTGTACCAACAAGACCCTGGTGCTGTACCAAACCGGAAGTAAGGGAGGAAATTAAACCTGTTATTTCAAACGAGACAAAACGGACTTGGCTAATTTGAGGACAATTAGTCTCTTCCTCACTCATGTCTTGAGAGAGAGAGAGAGAGAGAGAGAGAGAGAGAGAGTGTGTGTGTGTGTGTGTGTGTGTGTGTGTGTGTGTGTGATAACTGATGCCCGAGGACTGAAGACCTTGCCACATGCTGCAGGCAGGCTTCCTGCTCCAGCCCTGGGTCAGGTGACCGGCAGCGAAGGCTGCAGGACCCAAGCCCCTCTGGGAGACTTCAGACATCCCCGCGGTGCTCTGCGCAAGTGCCAAGTCAGCCCTTTGCTGGGCTCAAGGGCATGGCACGGGCCACTGCTTGTCCCTGGAGGCGTATGGGCACAGAGAGATAATGTCCCTGCAAGGAAGCGTCCTTCCCAATGCCGAGCCGCCGCTAAAAAGCAGCCGTGCAGCTCAGCTCTAGCTGGGGGTCAGACAGCGGTCTCCCCGTGGCTATCGCTTCTCCCCAGGCGGGAGGCCCTGGAAATCCCACGCTCGGCAGCAGGGTGGGGACGGAGACTGCTTCGCGCTTGCCCTGCCCCCTGTGGGCACGGCTCTCGGCTTCTGGAGCAGAGATCAGCGGCTGCCCTTGCCGTGTCAGAGCTGTCCTGGGCTTTGCAGAGACCTCCCAAGGCCAGGGTGGGGGAGGTCGTCTGGTGTGAGGGGCGGCACTGGAGTATTTCAGAGTCTGGGTCAGAGGCTCCACCATCGCACCATTGCGGGGCTTGGGGCCGGAGCTTAGGGGAGCCTTGTCAGGAGGCTCCTCCAAAAATACAGATAAACCCGAGAGGACGAACGCATGGATCCACCAGGCTCGATTCATTTCTAACATGTAAAGTATTATAACCAATGCACTATGTGTGTCACCCGTCGCCAAATGCCTCCCTAACTGTCCTGTGGTACGAGGTGCTTTATGTCCATCCCAGCTCGCCCACTCGGCCTTGCTCCGAATGCCTGCAGGGCGGGGACTGGGCAGGCAGTGATCGTCTCTGTACTGTCAGGCCTGGTGCCGAGCAAGCAGGCTACATTCAGTGCGGAATGAATAAATGAGGAGACCCCAAATATCTACGAGACGAGAATCGTGTGTAAAGCCACTGCTGACCAAGTCTAGGTCTGTCTAGCCCAGAGCCGGCGCCCCCGCCCACCCGAGCATGCCTCAAAGAGGGTGAAGGATTTTGCCAGTACCCAGGAGCCAGGGGCCTCAGGGCAAGGGCTGTGCCCGGAGGAAGCAGACGGGGGCTCATGACCAGATCTACAGCCTCTCTGGGGCCATTCAAGTCAAACCAGCACCTCCAAGGCTTTCGGACGAAGATACATAAGCCTCCCCCTGGCGGGACTTCTGTTGTCAGGACCCTGCGATTGTGATGGCAGCTAAAGGAAAGCCCATTTCCCCAGCCTGTCACCCTCCGGGACAATGACAGAGCTGCCGAGCTGGTTGCAGCCTGAGCTGCGGCGGTGCTTGCCACAGCTGGCTCGTTGTGGGGGTTCAGGACCCAGGCGAGGGGTTACAAAGATCTCTGCAGGCTCTGGCAACAGCCAGAGGACCCGCCCAGCACAGGGGAAAGGCCTGGCACTCTCTTCCAGAGTGCGGAGTGTAGGTTAAGAGCGTGGCCTGAGGCTCCCTGGGACAGGGTGTGAACCAGCTCCACCAGTGACTTGGCGACTTCTGGGTCCCAGATGCTTTGTCTGTATACCGGGGACAAGTACCAATTCACAGGAGAGTCGTGAGGCCCAAATGAGAGCAAGTTTTCATAAAGCGCTCGGTAAACCTTTGGTGAATGGTCACCCCGATCGATATGATTACCACCCTTATTGTTACTCTTACCAACCGAGGGGAGGGGAGGTCCTTCCCAGATGCCCACGGTTGCAGGACTCTTCACTGCCAACCGCGTGTCCCTCTGGACAGTTCTCTGTAAGAGCAAGGATCGTCTGATTTGTTCTTGCATGTGCGGTCCCCGGGGTGGGACGGGCACAGAGGAGGTTCCTGGTGCATATCTGGTGAAGGGACGGAAGGATGGACGAGTGGATGGCGTGGGACACTGCGTGAGGGTGGGGAGGACGGAGCTGGGCATGACTTCCTGCCAATGCTCCAAACTCCTGGCCTCAGGTCACCCTGTCCACGCTGCCACTGGAGCCCATCCACTCGGAGCCTCCTCTGCCTTCCAGGGAAGGCCAGAATGGGGCTAGATCCCTGAAGGGGCTGGGAGGAGGGAGCCTGGTGTGGTGCCTGGCACAGGGCACAAATCCCGAGTCTCTGACCCCAAGCTCCGTGCTCTGACTCGGCCCTCAGCCCCACCTGCTTGGAGCTGTCCTGCCCCGGGCTATTTGTGCGGCAGAAGGAGAGCTTCCTGGAAGCCCACGGCCCCCCTCCCCAGAGGAACAGGGACCCCCTGTGACCTCCCGCCCCACCCCAGACGTTGTAGACTGGCAGGGCAGGAGTCTGCATTAGCTGAAGCAGAAGCATCATCGAGGAAACCAGCACGCTAGCCCCCGATTCTCGTCAGGGATTTGCCTTTTCCTTCCTGAGGATGCAATCCATCAGACAGGAGCGGGGTGCTGGTGGCTGTGTTCTCAAACCAGAATCTAACAGTCTGCCTGCCAGGGCCACCCTGAGAAGGCCAGGCGAGACAAGGGCTCTGCAAAGACTTTCTTGGATCAGCCGTGGGAAGGCAAGGTGAGGGGCTGCCCGTCTCCTTTCCCCGGGAGTGGCCCTTTCTTCTCTGGTGAGGATCAAAGGCACGGACAGTTCTGAGCACCCGGCATTTTGTGGGCGCAGCTGAGGGGCCAGCCGGAGCCCCGCCCTGCTTTGCCAACAATGCCTCGAAAAGGAGCTGAAAACACACTTGGATGGGGAGGGGGTGGGGCTCAGCTTCTCTACCTGGACTCCAGCGGCTCCGGGTGAGGTCTGGTCTACACCCGGCTCTGTTTTATGTTTCCTTTCTGTGTGTTTTGAGTGCTTAGAAATGCACGCTGCCTTGCCAGGGGGCTGAGTGTGTGTGTCCTGGCCAACTATGCTGGCCTTGGAAGGGCCTCCTAACCAGAAGAGGAGCTCCAAGGGGGCCGGATCCTAGGTGTCCTGGCCAATGCCAAGGTCATCACTGCCCTGCAGCCCTGAGACATGTCTGCCCGCTGAACCTCCGGAGTCAGGTGGGGTTCACACACTGCAACTCAGCCCCCTTTTGGCTAGGTCAGTCAAGCGTGAGTTGGGGGTGCCCCGGAGAAGGGCCTCCTGGAGGGTCAGATGGTGGGAATTTTGGGGTAAGGACTGGTATGGAGCTGGTCTTTTCATTTTGGCCATTTTACTTCGTTTTGGCCCAGTTTCTGCAAAGGCCAAGGCCAGCCATTCCTGGCAACCTCATGACCGTCCACAGACAGCAGGCTCGCGTGCGGCAGCCACGGCCACCAGCCAGGTTCTCCAGGTCCTGTCCACCCCACCTGGCCCTCATGCAGGGGCAGAACATTCATGAGACCACTTAACCTTCCGAGCAAAGGACCACGGACATCCTGTACCAGGGACTCAGACTGAAGAGCAGGAAGGAAGAGGCTGAGGGACAAAGGGGAGGAGGGAGACGTGGGCTAAGTGGCTCCTGGGGAAGGGCTAGTGACTGGACAGGCCGCACTGAGAGGGAGCTCCTTGTGATGAGGTGAGCCGAAGCCAGGCCCCTGAGGTAGCTGGCCCTGCTCCATCCATGACTGGGCCAGAGATGGACATTACAGGAAAATGTTCTCGTGTCCACGGCTGGCCAGGCCTGGGGGAGGGAGAGGAAGGGGTCTGAGCACTGAACAGACACCCTTGGAGGCTTTCCCTCAGGGTGTGCTGTGAATTGGACCTGAGTATTCCAGAAGTGGGGAGGCAAAGCCCCCAGCCCCTCCCTTCCCTCCACTCAGGGAACGACCAGACATGCCTGAGAGGCTGCCGGCCTCTTCGTTCACTCAGGATATTCGACGGCTGTGGGAGGCTGTGCTCAGAAAAGGGCCCCTTTTCCAGGTCAAATGTTTTATTTGAAGAGATGTGCCTTCTGGAGACCAGGCCTTTCTAGCATTGAACTCAACTCAGAAGGAAACAAAACTCAATTTTCCCCAAACCTCTTATTTTCTAAGCCAGCAGCCAACCATCCATGGAAGCAGAGCTCCTCGGGGTGAGGAGGGGGCTCTGGCCTCTGCTTCATGACGCACGAGCCCCTGCTGCAGTCCCTGACAGGCAGCCTCCCATTGTTGCTTACTCCCTCCAGTGATGGGGAGCTCACCACTACCCCGGGCAGCCCACACCGTTAGTGGGCAGTCTGAACTGTCAGTTAAAAATGTGGAGCCCTAATTAGGCTTTTTGTCTAATTCCCACTCCCTGATGTTCGTTGAGTCCCCTGGGGTCACGTGGGAAAAGCCCCCTCCCCTCCCCTCCCCTCCCCTTTTTACCTGATAGCCCTTCAGGATCTGAAGAAAGCTTCCAGAATCACACACACGCACACGCAGTCCAGGGCATTAGAGGAACAGTAAACTCAGGCCTCCCTACTCCCCCCACCTCACCGAATTCTGCCGCTGAGCACAGCCCCCGAAGGAGACCACACGGGTGGGTTCAGAAGGACGAGCCGTTAGGCTCCAAGACGATGTGAGTGTGGCTTTTCCTTTACGTAAAGCATCTGACTGGCAGCATCTTTCAAAGCTTCTTTCCTCCAGAATGCTTTGGAATATTCTGGAGGAGCTGATTCTGCAAATAGCAGCGCGACAGGCTGTCAGGCAGGAAACATGCCAGCAGTGAGGATGGGGGCAGTCTGGCCATAAGCCAAAGGGCCTGCCCAGCCTCGCATGGATTTCACACAGAAATCCCAATTTGGCCCTGAATTTCCTCCAGCCTCATTTCTTTGAAACTGGGTACTTCAGTGTTGGTGCCAAAATATCCACATGCTGTGGTGGCTTTTAGAGAACAGTCTCTGGGGGTCATGGGGACACTGAGGGGAGGGACCACAGTCAGCCAGCCGGCCGGCAGCCTCCAAGCACCAAGCACACCCGGCCTGCCCCTGCTGCAGACAAATGGCCAGAGCGTGGTCAGGGAGCACAGAGAAGAGAACACGAGCATTCCCCAAAGGGCCAGCCTCCTAATTTCCTAAGCAGGAGACAGGGGCCCTGCGTGGGCAAGCACTCCACCCAGATCCCAGCACCCGGGTCCCAGGCTGGAGCTCTGTTCGGTCGACCATAACCACAGGCGCTTCTAGTTCTTTCCTCCCTTCTGAAAACTTCACTGAGCACCTGTGGATGTTCTGGCCCCAATGTGCTGAGAGCTGGGAGCTCAGTGGCATCGACTGTCACTCTGGTCATGCGCCCTACCCTCTCTGAGCCAGGCAGGGCTGAGTGCCCATGTGGAGGCCCAGCATCTAGAACAGAATAAGGCCCGCTGCAAGGAGAAGGGAAGACATTCCAGAAGACATGACACACCCTTTTCTTAACTAATGAGAAAACTGAAGCTCAGAGTCGGGGTGACTGGCTCATGGCCACAGAGCTACTCCTGCCTCAAAAAGCTTCATGTGGACAGGCATGTGGGCAGCCACAGCTGGGAAGGGCCTTACCGATGACAGAGACACAAGAAAAGGGTCTTGGGCAGGCCAGCACCTGGCTCAGTCCCCCAGCCAGGTGGAGCCCAAGTTGGGTCTAAGAACCCAGGTTCCAGAGGACCAGCTCAGGGCTCCTTCTCCAGGTCAGGGGACCAGGGTCTCTGGAGGGTGTTGGGCATTGAGGGGACCAAGAGACACATTCTAAGAGGACTTCTCGGGGTTATCTGGCTCTGGACGGGCCTGTCCAGGGAGGAGTCCTCTTTGGGGGAGAAGTCCTGGGGACCTGACTTCCCTGTCCAGCTCTGTCAGCCGGCCTGGGCTCTGCGGGTCTTTCTCCCACGTGGTGGCTGCCACGCTCCAGTGGGGCAAGACTGGGGGCTCTCCAGACCCAGGTGAGCACCACAGGACCTAGCGCAAGGGGGGCTGACGGGGCTGCTCACAACTTCATGACAGGAACAATGCCCACCCTACCCAGCAGGCTGTGCTGGCAGCCCAGAGGGTCCCCCACCTAGATGTCCCTCCAAGTCTGGACCCTGTCGTGCAGAGCAGGACAGCCTAGCTCCCTCCCATTCGGCTGGCTCTGCTCATCCTACAACCACCCCCCTCCATAATGTCTGCCGGCAGCTGAGATCATTTAGGAAACTGGTCACCCTCCAAATCAGAGATGGGGTACCCTGTGCCCTCAGCAGTCTCCCCTGCCCTAACTAGGACCCAGCTATCTAACACTCTGACTCCCTTTCTTTACCTGCCCTTTGGAATGAATGGTGTGGAGGTTTTGTTACTCAGGAAAAGAAAAGGTTGAGCCCCTCTCCGACTTCAGCATTGTAAAGGCTAACAAGGCATCTGCTTCCTCCCCGAAAACATCTCAAAAGCAGCCTTTGAGCTGCTCCCTTTGGGTCCCAAGCACAGCCCCCACCCCCAGCCCTGGGAGGTGAATCACTGATCTGTGTGCTAATGCCTGGGGGTCAGACACTGCTGCAGGCAGGTCCTGCGAGGCCAGGCCAAGGGCAATGGGGATCCCCGTATCTGGTGGGGTGAGCTCTCGTCCCCCTCCATTGCAACCCCCGGGGCAAGGCACGCACAGATCCCACACACACGCACACAGAAACACCGGCATCAACGCCTCTATGACTCGGCACAGCGCACTGACCTAACTGAAGAAATGTCAGACCAGGCAAGTCCCATGCACTGTCAAAGGACACCAGTGAGAACGTCCGCCTCTGCACCTCAGGCTGAGCACCCTGGCGAGGGGTGGAAAGGGGACAGGAGGCGGCCCTGGGGTCCCCAGAAACATACAGAGATGCTGGGCATCCTCCTTACCCTGACGCCTCTGACAGCTCTTGGTAAAATTCCAGATGATTCTCCACCTTCCCCTCCCCCAATTTGCCATTTAAATTGCACGCCCCGGTGTTGCAGTGAGTATTAGCTCAGAGGCTCCGTGTAGACACGAATATTAGCCACCACTTCTTAGGTGAGAGAAAGCCAGAGCTTGGCCCTGGTGCTGCGGGACCTGCACATCCCAGGCAGCATTTTCCGTGGGTGCTAACTTGGCTCCCCTGGCTCGTCCTTTTCCACTGCTAATGGGCAAGAGACTGCTGTTGACTTTCTTCTACATCTCCCTGGCTGACTTATTTATTTTTATCTACCTTCCCCAACAAGTCAGGCAGGGCGGCTGGGAAGTCAGCGCTTCCCCGTGGCCCCACGGCCCGAGTTATCCACTCAGTGGAAAGTTTGGTGCTAATCACTCCCCGGAGGCGGAGGCCCAGGCTTCCACCCTCTGGGGAGGCTGCTGCCGCCCCAGGCGGGTTCGGGAAGATGGCGTTCCACCCCAGGCCTCTGCGGCCCAGCCAGTGAGGTGTGGGCCACCGGGAAGGTCTGAGCCAACTTCAGGCCCAGCCTTCCCCCGGGGTCCGGGGACCGTGGCTTCCACAGGTGAGAAGGGCAGTGCAGGCAGATGCTTAGCTCCCCATGAGGTGATGGAGATGGGTGGGCATGGAGGCAGAGACGTGGCCCAGAGCTCTGGTGGGGCACGTGTCTGACAGGCCCCAGCTGGAGGTTCCCTAGCCTCTGGAGAATAGTCACACGTGACCCCCACAGAGCTGAGCTGAGGGCTTGCTGGGAGAGTCCTTGAAACCCCTGCCCCATTCCTGAGGTCCAGGGGAAGCATGTCACACCTTTCACTGGGGTGTCACTGACTTGCTTCTGACCATTTACCACCAAATGTGGCAAAAGTCTGTCTGAGTTATTCCCACGGACAAGTCCTGGCCTTCCCTGGGGCAGGAACACAGGGCTGGGGGGCATCTTGCCGGTCGGTCGGTCGGTGGAGGGCACACCGCCCCAGGCCAGCTCTGTGGCCCACCCCCAAGCACCCAACTTGGGCAGAAGCTTCTCTCTGCCTCACTTTTCCAGCCTAGAACACAAAGCACTGGAGTAGATGCTCAAGATGACAATTCTAGGGTCTGGTAAAATCTTCCACCAACAAGTATTTTTGGGGATCACCTATTGTACCTCCAGTTTCAGAACTTAAGCGTTAACTAGAGAAACAAGCAGAAAATGTTACAGGGCAGCGTCTCTTTCTGCAGTCTGGGGGAAAGACTGCCCACAGCATGCCAGGAAGGGACAGGGCGGGGGCCTTCCTGGAGGAGGAGAGGCGGACCCAGACCAGGCAGCGGCCCTGGAGCCCGGCTTCCCGCGGCGCTACGTTGGCCGGGCTGAGCACTGCGGGGTCGCTGGGCCGTGCCTTGTGCCTTTCTCTCTGACACTTGAAAGCTAGCCAGTGGCTGGAGACACTTTGGTGTGGACGAGTATCAGAAGACGGGCTCACTGGCGGTACCAGAAGACGACTGGATTTACAGGAAACCCTGAAAACTCAAGAAGCCAACAGTGCACAGGAAAAGGGCTCGGCTCCCAGCTGCTGGACTGTGTGCAAACTCAGGCACCTGGAGGCAGGGCCTCGGGAACTCATCTCTGTCACCCCAGGGACCCGTGTGGTCCTCGGGACCCAGTAGACACTCATCTCCCAGTCGTGAGCCAGTCACCCCCTCCTGTCCAGGCCTGGGTCCACCAGAAGGGCCTGGAAACCTCATCCAGCCACCGTGCCAGCTTGCACCTCTGGGCAAGGTACATCTCTGTCTGGGTGGTGGGGTGACAGGTGTGCTCCTCAGCCAGGCTGGCCAGCAAGGCTTCCAGACCCCAGCCCTGAAGGCCACCTGGGGACACAGGCTCATCGGGCTCCATGGAGCACATGGGCTCCACCAGCAGCCACCAGGACAACACAGAGCCAGGGTGCACCTCAGGTCTGAGCATTCAACAGGCCCTGCTGGGGGCCCCCGGACCGGGGCTCCCCCCCGCCGCCACCCTGGCCCCAGCAGCACCCTGCCGCCACTGGAGACAAACAGTTCTCTTGACAACGCCCTGAGACACAAACGCTGCTGATTCACCCCGGGGGACGTGGTCATCTTGGCAAGCGCCTTGCCCATCCCTGCCAGGGTCTGGCACCAGCTCTTCTTTCCACGTTTAAACAGAAACAAACAGAAATGATAAGATACTTCTGATGGAGAGAGGACTGGAATCAATACGCCTTGGAAAAAGTTTTTCCACAAATGACAAGAGAACTTAACAACATGGAACCCAGGCAGGCAGGGCACGGAGCTCGCTGGACAGTGCTCGGCTCTGGCCTGACTGCCCCTCCCCGCCCTCCAACCCCCGGGCATTCCTGGTGCAGCACAGCCCAGGAAAGCTCCCATCTGGTGAGAGAAGAAAACAGGCGGTGTGCTCAGAAACGGGGAGTTTTACTCCTGGTTTTTTGCCAAGACTTTCTCCCGGGGCCCCCCAGACTTGTCCCGAGGCCGGAACAGTGACAGTGGCAGACGGGCCGGGGACTCGCGGGGAACCGTTGCCATCAGGGAACCGCATGGCTGCTGCGGAAATGGGACAGGGACTCAGCCTGGCGCTTTCTTTTCCAACACAACTGAGCTCTTATCATTGGCCACTTTGATATGGAAAAGATCAGCATCAAGATCAGAGTCATTTCCTCAAAAATCCCCCATGAGCTCTAACGGGAAGAGCACAGTGATGTGCCCAGCCCCCCAAACAGAGGCTGGCAGGGCTGAGCTAACATGCACCGGCCACCTGCTGTTGGGTGGGCCGTGGCTAACAAGGAGCATCGAGCCTCCTCCCAAGCCAGATGCCCATGCACAGAGCTCCGAGACAGATCTGAGAGGGGCTGAAACAATCGTTTGCAGGGAAATGGGAAACCGGCAGCAATAGCAAGTATGGCTCCCGAGGTTCAGCGCACGGGCCTTGCATGCCGCGTGGATTTAGGAAAGGTAATGCTGAATACTGCTCCCTGGGGTCCACGAAGTGGCTTCTCAGAGCTGTGGGTGACCTGCTCGGAGGCTGTGGCTGCCAAGGAGCTGAGGGGATGAGGTCCTGTAACCCACTTGGGCACCCCCAGCTCTCTGGTCGTGATGCTGAGCTGAGGAGTGAGCCCCTCTAACACAATGAGTGAGGGAGAGCGGGACCACGAGGGTGCCTGGTGTCCAGCCTCTACCGCCTCTGGGGGGCCTTTCCACTTCACACATGATTCTCACAGCCACACTGGTTTGGGAAAAGGAAGGCCTAGAAGACTAGCCGCTGCTGGGTAGATGTGATGTGCTGGGCAAGTGCTCAGAACCATGTTCAACCTTTACAACAGCTCTGTTAGGGTGGAATTTTCATTTCTGTATGACAGAATTTCATTTCTAAATAACATGTCCAAGTCATACAAATTGCCAATGAGTGAACAGTAGAGCTAGAATTCAAATGTAGGTCTTTTTGCTCCAAACCACACCGCCCTTCCTGTCGCCTGTCCGGGCAATTCCGAGTCTCGTTCTTTCTCCCCTGAGCCTCCGCTGGGCTGTTCTGTCTCTGTCTAGAGCGGCAAGGTGAACTCCACTGTATCTGTGCCATGAGCACTCTCCACCCCGGAAGTCCTGAGTCAGGGACACTGTCCCTCTGCCCATATACCCTCTTGCTCCCCCTTTGCCTCCCTATCCCACATTAAACCATCTAGATCTGAGTCCAGTGGCATTCTGGTAAACTGGCTCTCTGAAAGAAAAGGCCCTGATGTGTAGTGCTTGCCAATTTCCATGGTATAAATACCCCACCATGGCTGGTTTCAAGCTCCCCATGATGTCACTGCCGGCAGAGCTGGGGAAAGAGGAGCAGAGCGGGCTCACCGCCTGCATCTGCTAATGGGCGGGAGCTCCAGGAGGCCAAGGCACAGCAGCGGGGGGACCATGGAAGATGCAAGGGACACTGGTGCCATACAATCCACCCATCCTGTCGGTCAAAGCACACTGCTATCCTGATGGCTGGGGCTGGGGTGGGGGGTCAGCCAAAACACTCTTCAGGGTTAAAGGAGGCAGACAGGGAGAAAAGAGATATGTTTTCTTCTGTGATCAAGCAGCTTGACTGGGGGAAAGCTGAAGGCATCATGGAACCACCCTCAGAACACCTGGGAAAATGGGGCTGGGGGCTTTGTCTTCTCCCATTTAGTCTCCAAAAAAAAAAAAAAATTCAACAACACAGCACTTTGAGCCTGCTTTCTCTAAAGCCAATTTTCTTGTCAACTGGGTTGTGTCCCATGTCATACTTGCTGGTGGGTGTGTGGGCATCCGCGCCGTTGTAGGGGGTGGCTGGAGGGGGCTGCTGTCGGCAAGAAGGATGGGACTGTAGCCGGCTTTCTTTAATCATTCCAAAGGCAGAAGCAGATGTGTCACCTCTATGGAAGATGCCAGGCAGCAGGTAAAGAATTTAACAGCTTGTGGGAGTTCTAATTAGATTGCCAATTATAACTCGATTGACCTGCCTGGCTTTGAAAGGCCTGGAAAAATGCATGTTGTCCTTAGGAAGAAGTAGATTCTGCTTCTAGTTTGTTCTGGGAGATCCCTGCGGGGACTGCTTGCTTGCACTTTGGTTCTAGCCCCATGCCTCTGTCTGGACTCCCGCTGCCCTGATGCAGAGGATGAGAGAAAATCTGCGGGGACTCGGATCCCTACAGGGGGAGGGGCCGTTTTCTGCACTAGGCATGCTTTGCTCCTTTATTTATGAAAAAAGACTCAGCATCGTATACCACAGGCTTCCCTGCAGGGGTGGGCCAGCAGTTTCTGCTTCCTTTGGAAGGACATCAGCCAGCACTGCAATTACGGATCTAATCAAGACTGACCTCTTGGGGCGCGTGGGTGGCTCAGTCGGTTAAGGGGCTGCCTGCGGCTCAGGTCATGATCTCAGGGTCCTGAGATCGAGCCCCACATGGGGAGCCTGCTTCTCTCTCTCCTCCCCCCTTGTGATCTCTCTCGCTATCTCTCTCTCTCAAATAAATAAAATCTTAAAAAAAAAAAAAAAAGACTGACCCCTTGGCAAGGGCAGATCCCAGGCTGTGTGTGTGTGTGTGTGTGTGTGTGTGTGTGTGTGTGTCCAAGATTCCTTGCAGAAAAGGCCACTGTTGTTACCAGCCTAGGTCACCACCTTCCCCTGGGGGCTCTGGCACCTGGCAGGGGAATCAGGGCCCCAACAGACATGACAGGGGAGGTTTCACATTCCTCCGAAGAACCAAGGCATGCATTCACTGTTAGACACCATGACAGTCCTTCTGGCTCACACAGGGGCTCTCCTCTGATTCTCCCATCATCAGCCCTCTTCATGGAGGAAGACGCTGAGGTCCAGAGGAGCCCAAGGCCCTCAGCTCCTCCATGTGGGAGCTGTGTCTATAATTCAAATCACTCCCGTCTCCCACACTTATCACAGTGATCTTGCTGACCGGGACCCTTCCTCAGCATGGTGGCTTCATGGACATCCCCTAAACCAACTGCAGGGTGCAGGGCCGGCCACAGCCCCGAGCCGAGAGCAGAGCGGGCCCGTGGGAACAGGAGGGCTTGCGAATCTGGCAGGGTCAGGCCCAAATGCCAGCTATGGTTTGGATGAATCGGGTGGATGGGAAAACTGTAAATGACCAGAATGTGCATTTCCTCATTAGCGAAATTTCTCTCCTGCTCCTCAAATGTTGGTGCTCTTTGGGTTTCGCCCTTGGCCCTCTTTCTTTCTCTCTCTCTGATTCACAGCCCAGCTGGGAATGGGTCTCACGTACTCTCATTGCTTCAGTTGTTTCCTCCAGGCCACCACGGCTTCCTAACCATGGCCCCCGCCCTGGAAATGCCTCCAGACCCAGCCAGCCACACGCCAGGCTTGCATTCCTCTTCCCCAAATCGCCCCTCCTCCTGCGTCTCCTTGTGCCCGGGAGCTGTCTTAGCCATCCAGGGACCTGAACCAGGTGCCTGAGAACCAGACAAGAACCTTCCCATTCCCTCACCAAACCTTACTGAATCTGCCTTCTCAAAATCTCCTATCCTGGACTGTCAAGATGTTACTAGCTGGGTCTAGTCCTCCGTGTCTCAAGGTCTAGTCCTCCGTGTCTCAGCTTCTGCCTAACTTAGCCTGCAGGGCTTTTAGAATGATCACTCCAAAATGCAAACCCGACCATGTTACTTTGTTTTAACCTGTCTTAATCTTGAAACATTTCAAGCATGTGGAAAATCAGAAAGGCTAATATAATGAACATCCATATACCTATCACCTAAATTTAACAACTGTTAACTTTTTTCACACTTGCTTTGTCTATTTTGGGGGCAAGAATTGGTTTTTTAATTATAGGCATTGTGATACTTCATCCCTAAATACTTCAGCAGGAATCTCTAAAAAATAAGGATGTGGAACCACCCTTACCAAAATTAACAGGACCTCCTCACCATCATCTACTACCTGGCCGCAACTGTCCCATACAGATCTCCAAGGGCTGGTTTGTTTATTATGTATTCAAGCTCCATCGGTCCCCAACTTGTGGCAGAGCCACATCTCTACTCAGCTGCTGACGCCTGGCCCTCGGGTCATACCTACGGTGGAGCCGTGTCTGGCCCCCCTCCTCCATGCGACCAGATAGCCTGTGACCTGCACCCTGGCCTACGGGAGCTCTTGTGGCTTTTCCTACACTTCCCTTCTAGACCCGAGGGTCTATCTAGTCCAGCATGTGGCACAGAACCAGGCTTCGCGCATCTTATACGCGCCGTGTCGTCTAATCGTTACGACGGCGACTGTGTGCTGTGCTGAACTCGTGGCGGGGGAGGCGAAGCCAGAGTGGTTCGTGGCACAGAGAAGGTGCCCAAGTACTGGGTCCCGCCCTGCGCACAAGCCTCCAGCTGAAGATGTTCTGAAAGGCTTGAGAAGAGACAAGTCCTGCAAAGGTTTTCAGAGACAGGTGTCCCATAAATACCAAGCAGACGAGGAAAGGGAGGGATGAGTGCTCACACGTCAGTCTGTGAGCCTGGTAGGAGGTGAGAGCGGCCAAGTAACCATGGGGAAGGGGGGTGGCTGCCGGGGCAGAGCGGCTGGAGGCCCAGGAAACCTGGGGGAGGAGCTCTCAAAAGGCTTTCCTGAAGCTCCTGGAGCTTTCTGAACACGGGGGCCCGGATCTGGGAGCTAGGGGTGGGCCCTCAGACGGTGGATCTGTCCTCTCCCCACCACAGGCTGTGGGGCCTCAGGGGGCACGTGAGGGGCAAGGCCGCCTCTGGACCCTGGGCGGTGCTCTCACCCAGTGCCCCTGGTTGGAGCCTCTGCACACCTGCACCCCATTCCTTGGTCAGCGGCGCTCGCTGGTTTCCAAGATCAGGAGGTCTCTGAGGACAAGGCCCAGAGCACACTTCTGTGACCTGTGTGGGGGAGGGGGCCTGCCTTGGCTCCAAGTCACCACCTTTCTAGAGCCCCAGGGATTGAGACTTGGTGAGATTTGGTTTTTTTGTCACTGGTACGTTTGTCATTCCTTCCTCCTAAGCAACCCTGCACTCCTCCCTGCTTGGCAACAGGATGGGTGCCAAAGGCTACCCTGGAAACTTCCCTGTGCCCAAGTGGGCTCACAAATCAGTGCTGATGCTGGTGATCCAGGCAGACGGGGCAGGGGCAGCTGTGAGAAGGGGGTGCTACACAGTAGGGGTCACCTCGAGGCCAGGTGAAGAGGCAAGTGGGGAGACCAAGTCTGGACTCCAGTTAGGAGCAAAAGAGAGAGGATGCAAGCGCAGGGGGTGCTTTGTGACCCTCAAGACAAACTGGAGCCCTCCAACCCCCTCCTCCCCCACAGCAACGAGCGGAGTTCTGGGTGCTCATCTCTTCTCCACCCCCACCCCAAAGCGAGAAGGCACGTCTCAGACAGAGAAAGTGGGCATGAGGCCTTTGGGAGTGACGGTGTCCGGATTCCTGGTGGGTCTGCCGCTCCCTGCCCTGTGCTCTTGGCAAGTCCCTTCCCCTCTCTGGCCTCAGCCTCCCCATCTGTACCAGGCAGGTGCTTAGACCGGGGAGTTTTGTTGGGTGTTCTAAATCCCACAATGCCTTTGCTCTCTGGTGAGTGTCAGGTCCAAAGACTTCCCGGCCACTTTAGGCCCTCATCCCTGATGCTGATGAAGAAAAGCTGGAAGCAGTACTTGCGAGAAACTTCTAGGGCATCCTCCCCAGGCTGGGGCAGCCAGCCCAGGGGGCCCCGAATGTCACTGCCTCGTGGTGACAGCCACACCCTCCTGTTGACTTCAGGAGCAGGCAGCAGAGGGAGGAGAGCGCCGAGGCAGGGCTAACATCCAGGGAGGCCCGCAATAAGGCAGCGCAATTAGCGACGGCTATCTGGGAACACAGAACAACGCAGATAAGTGAAACCTCGCATCAGATCGTCTGATCCAAGCCAGGGCGCAGTAACTGTGGCAGGGCAGGAACGCGACAGAAGTGAAATGTCAAATCATACCGGAATAATGGGGCAGAATTTCTAACAATAAGTGGTTTGGATAGAGTATGTCAGATCTTAAATAATTTTAGATCATAATTACTAATGAGACACTGAGCTGCACGGCCTGTAATTAGTCATCTAAGACTCCAAAACAGAAAATGGAAATAAACACAGAATTAATTTTTTCCGTAAGCTGCGGCAAAGGAAGGCCCAGTGACATGGCTCGTATTCAGAGCCTGCACCGGGCCTCTGTTGTTTCTGGGTCTGTGATTTCAGCCCTCGATGAAAGCACCGGTGGCCCGATGTCCTATCTCCCTGGCCAGCACGGAGAAAATGCTGCAGTGGGTAGGAGGGATCCAAAAACCAAGCAGAAAATGTCTGCAGAGTGTATCTCTGCACCCGCTAGCAGCAGGAGAGGGTGCGGGAGGGAGTGGCCAGAACGAGGGCCATAAGCCACGCAGGAGTCACGTGGATGCAGAAGCTCCACGTTGCCAGGGGACACTCCTTTCGTTCTCAGGACGACACACATACCCAACAAACAGAAAATGCTCTAAGCTAAAAATACGTATTTTCCAAAAGAATATGAGGACACAGCTTGAGTCATAAAAAAAAAAAAAACCTTTCAAGTACCTGGTTCTTCCCCCAAATCATTTCCAATCCCTCCCCCTCCTCCCCATGTGGTTCTCGCCCCCCGACCAGGCTCTGGTGGGCTCACTGTTATTGCCACCAACGTCATCCTACCCCAAACAGGTGCAGGCATGGCGCAAACCCAGTTAGAGCAACATGCTCCCCCCTTCCTCCCCAGAGGAGCCCACCCTCAAAGCTGGACGTGAAAGCAAGGGGCGTGTCTTGGTGCTGTGGAAACAAGAGAAGCTACTTGAATCTGGGTTTGGGGGTACAAGTAGAGACTCCCTCAGCCTGGCACCAAGATCAGAAGGTACGCCCCGAACGAGACACCAGGCTCACAGTCTACAGAGGGAACCATATAAGAAGGGCTAAGGATGTGTCCTGGGTCACCATCAAGGGACGAGGGAGTGTCCTTGGGAAGAGGTGACCAGGGGGTGGCTTGCCAGAAACGCCACAATAAGAGAATTCATCTTAACAGAGAGAGTAGGGTTTGGGCGTCTCAAATAAAAGATGGTATTTAATGATATTTGTATGGCACACTGGGGCGAGAGGACCGGGTTGCTCTAGGCAAAGGGTGACAAGCTCCCCACTCTCCTTGGCACTCCCAAGGGCAGAGGCTGTCCCCTTCTTGGCTCATCTGGAGCCATGGGACATTGGTGGGGACCTCTGGCCTAAAGGGAAAGTGAGAGTTGGAGAGTCCGGGGCCCAGGAAGGGGCTCTCTGTGTTGGAGGCAGGGCTACTATCTGGATCTGCACAGCCCCAATCCCTTGGCACCTGCCATGTCACCCTGTCTGCCTCCGTGTCCCAGGCTGTGTGGGGGTGGCCATTTCAGCCTCCCTGGCATCTGTCTCTGGGAACCTGGCATCTGGCTTAGAGGGTGAGCTCCTCTGGTGAGGAGGAGGGGTGGGAGGGCAGGGGGTCTGCCCAGGAAAGGTACCATTCTTTATAAATTACCATTTCAGTTCCTAGTCTGAAACTAGGTCTCTCATGGGCATGGTTATTGTGGGTCAGCTTCTCAGAGGGGATCCTCTCCGACTGAGCTGAGAGAGACAGAGAGCAGATTGCCAGGGAACACACATGGGCCCAGGAAGACCACTGTGGACTCCAGCACAGCTGCCTACACACTGTTCCATGGCAGTCTCTGGTCTAAGGAAAGTGACCCCCACAATCCCCACATGGGGTACAGGGGCCAGCAAAGAAGAATGTGCTTGGGAGCAACAGGATGGAGCATCTGAACTTGAGTGGGGTGGCCACTGCTCCCAACCAGGGCCCCAGGGCTGCCCCCCTATTCAGCCACCCAAGCAGCTGCTGCAGGTCAGCCTGGGGACCCGGCTGTGCCAGGCACACCTGACAGGAGCCCCACCTTCCAGCGCATCGCCTCCCTTTTGAGATTTGGCCTGTAATACACTCAGATCCCGTTGCACTGGAAGGTTCCATTAATGAGCTGACTTGGTCTCCATGGCCTCATGTGAAACCATGTGCTGCATCCCCCAGTCCCCCCTCAATGTCATTTCCTATACTCATGGTGGGAAGGGAGTGTGTAAAGGCCAAGCCAACAAACACCCAGGGGCCTCTGCACAAACAAACAGCCTGACTATTTAAAAATAGCATGTTCCAATGATATTTGCTCACAATCCATTCAAGGGAAACCACCCAGTGCTTTGAGGGGACTCGTTTTTTTGGTTTTTTGTTTTTAAGATTTTATTTATTTATTCATGAGAGACAGAGAGAGAGAGAGGCAGAGGCAGAGGGAGAAGCAGGCTCCCCGCGGAGCAGGGAGCCCGATGCGGGACTTGATCCCAGGACCCTGGGATCATGAGCCGAGCCAAAGGCAGATGCTTAACCAACTGAGCCACCCAGGCATCCCTGAGGGGCCTTGTTTGTAAAAGGGGAATAATGACATCTGTCAAGGAAAACTTGGCTCTTGAACTTGTTGTTCTCCCTCTCACCCTGCCCCACCTCATCTACCTGCCACGCCTGGTCTAGACCCGCCATTGTGCCACCTCAGGCATGGAGCCTCCCCCAAGGAGCAGACGGATCCATGAAGAAGGAACTCTATGTTTGTTCAACAGGTGCTTCAAGGGAAGGAAGTCAAGGCGCTGAGAGCCCCTCTGCAGGGGTGAGTGGGTAGGGGTCAAGAAAGGCTTCTCAGAGGTGTGACACTTGAGCTGGGCTCCATGGCAGGCTCTGCTGCCCAGGCCAGTCTACAGAGCCTGCCCAGCCCCTCCGTCCAGGTCCAGGGCCTGCTCCCCCCCGCCCCCCACCCCCAGCCCCAGCCCAGGGGTGGGCCCAGCTGCCGGCAGCCCTGGTCCGGCCCCCCTGAGTCCAGCCAGAGAGATGCTTCCTGTCTCTGCCTGACAAGTCACACCCCCCTTCCTATTCCTTTCAACTCTAATAAGCTGGGCTACAGGCTCCAGAGAAACAGAAAGTAATACTTAAAGGCAAAAGCACATGGTTTTGGCCAACCACGTACCATGATATATTCTTATTTCGGCTCCTCCACCTGCTGAAATATGGTTCAGAAGGAAAGCCATGCCCATGGGAGGATCTTTTGGAAAGGAGACGCCCCGCCCCCCACTGTCAAGTAGATACAGAGGCTTCTACCATAGGTGCAACCCAAATTACAGAGAATGATAGTAATGTTCACAGCTAGTGTTTATAGAGTGCTTTGCAGCCTGTATTCATTTAAAAAAAATTTTATTTATTTATTTGAGAGAGAGCGCACAGAGGGAGAAGGGGAAGCAGACTCTCCGCTGAGCAGGGAGCCCGACTCGGGACCCTGAGATCATGACCTGAGCCGAAGGCAGATGCTTCACCGACTGGGCCATCCAGGCGCCCCTGTATTAACTCATTTAACCACACAATAACACCATGGGGGGCACTATGGTTCTAGCTGCTTAACGGCTGATGGAATGGAAGGCTGACGGAATGGAAGTACAGATAGATTAAGGAACTTCCGTCAGGCTGTACTGTTTGTACGTGACAAAGCTGGGATTTGAACCCAGGCTCAGGCTGACTCCAGCACCAGGCTCGTAACCCCTGTGCTGAGTTATCACTCAAGCTGTAGACGCTTCAGTGATTTCACAAATGTCCGATCTTAGTGTCGCCCAGCCCAGCCCTGGTTCTGCTCCTAAGTTGCAATGTAGCCTGGGATGGGTCACCAAGAGCAGGTTCTCCAGCGGTGAAAAAGAAATTGTCCACCTTAGAGCCTACTGTGAGAACAAACACATCTGGCAGATGAAGTTTTACAGTTCTTTGTAGAGGTTATATTCATGCCAAATATTAATAGTTCTCTAAAGGGCCTTGAGCTACTTAAGGGGCTCAAAGGTAGTGTGCACCATTATAAGAAGGGAGAGAAAGTAGAATAAGGAACAGAGTCCTAATCACCCAACAGAATGCACTACTTTTTCTTTTGCACTCTTAGTTTGAATCCCAGTTATAACGAGTAAAGATATTAGAGAAATTAAGTCTTGTACACTTAAGGGTTCTATCAACCAGCGCACAGATGTGTAGGGAAGGGAAGACATCTAAATATTTCATTAAGTTTTTCTTCAAAGGAAAAAATATTGTTCTTCTTAATTTTAAAAGCATTTTTTTTTAAATCCAGGAAGTAAATAAAATGCAATTCATAGATAAAAGAGCCTTCTCACTTGGCCATGGCCAAGGTTTCGTTCCTGCCAATCATTCTAAGTGGAGGAAGAAAATGGATACTTTAGATGAAAGGGATCCATTTCCAAAGATCAGCATTTGAAAGGGGCAGGGTGTCTCCATTCTGTTTCATCCATTTCACTGTATTACCCAGAGTAACAGAAGGGATCAAGGACGGCTCTTCAAGACGGGGTTTGTTAGGGGAAAACCGGAGCCATGCCCGTGTGAAACCCTGCCCCATGTGTCTGAGCCCTTGGCCGCCCTCAACCCCAGCGCCCCCTGGCCAGACCGACGGATGGATCAGACAGATACACAGACACAGGCTGCCCATCTCTGGGGTAACACTGCAAGTTCATCACCTTCATGCTGCATCTCTCTTCCAACAGAGGCACACATCTGAAAACACGCTTCCAACTAGTAAAATGCGAGACACAAGCAAGGTCCCCCCAAAGCTCATGAAAGAGACGGACACTTGAAAAGACGCGAGGGAGAAAAACGCCCAGGTTCCATCATTTTGCAGTGCAAGCTGCCGGCGGCAAGCCAGAACTCCCCTCTTTCCCTGAATTCAGACCCTCCCTGCCATCCAGCCAGCTCATCATGCATCATGGGAGGAAGTCTTTTTCCCACAGTCAACAAGCTCGAAGACAGTTTAAAGGGAGCTCGGACGCCCAGCCCCGCTCTGAACTTCCGAAGAGCCTTCTTCCTGATCAATGCCGTTAGCCAGCCTCGTGGTGACGAATACTTCTGGGTCAAACCTTAGAGCTGGTAGAACAACTTAAACGCAGTAACAGTCCACAAGACACATCCCACCGCACGGCACACTGGCTGTCCTCCATCCAAACCCACCATCCACGTGACAAGCCTCTGCCACTTCTTCATCACATGCACTTTTCCAACAGCTCAGCCATTCTGCCAGTCTTGCCCACTAATGTATGCCCTGAAGTCCAATGCCACTTCTAACGGCTTTCACGTCACTCCAGATTTCTGGAGTTTGGGGAAACATAAGACCGTGGAGAAAACCCTCAAAGACAGCCTGTGTATGAGACCACCTGAAGCCATCGTGACTGACCTCAGGGGGGCTTTTCATGTCTTAACGATCCTTCCACAGAAGACAGGCCTCACCCCCACTCCTCGGGTGCAGTGCCGGGCCCACCCCATTGCCCCAACTGCCTCTCTTCTCAGGCATCTTCCCATCTCTTTGGGGAGCCCCACCAATGGTCTCTCACCGAGACTTCGTCTGGCCAAGGGGGTGCAATTTCCCACCTTCCCCAGCCTTCTGGTTACCCTCCTCTGAATGACTGCTGGCTTCTGTCCCTTTCTAGGCCTTGTCTTGGGAACGTCAACATTCGAGAGGCTGGCTCCTTAGTGCTTTTAGCCTTTATCTTCTCCTCTCTGAGCAACAGCTCTGGAATACCAGTGCCTCTGTCGTACCAGACTTGCTCTAGGGGGAGGCTGGCCCCTCAGGGTGACACACCAGCTCTCCTCCTGCCCCCCTGCGGGGGCGGGGTGGGCTCTGGCTCACTCCTGCCGTCTCCCGCTCCCCCTGCGCCCAGTCCCTCTCCAGCTCACAGCCCTCTTCAGCGCTCTGCCCCTTCTCTCTGGGAAGCCCTGGGAGGCCCCCACCACTTGCCTCTGCGCCCCACCTTTTCTCACCCTGTCACATGGTCTGGAGGAAGGCCTGAGCGTGTCTGCCAATACGGTCTAGGATAAATTTATTTCTCCCTCTTCGCTTTAATCAGCGCCTCTCCGCACCGCCTTCTTGGCTCCCTGCCATGCTCGTTCCTCTCCTGAAAGTTCTCCCTTTCTCACTCTCCAATCTCGCGCATTGCCCCCAAGAGCTCAGACTGACGCTATCAGATGTTAAGCAGATGTCCCTGTTTGCAAAGCCTGTCCCTGTCCTCCTGGTAATTCTGTCCTTGGCTGCCCTGAGTCTCTGTGCCTGTCCCTGGCCTGGGCAGCACTGCCCAAGGAGGCCGTTCCTCTGCCCCCCAGCCACCGGCAGCCCCGTTTTCCTCCTCTCTCCTTACTCCAGATCACAGGACGACTGGCGTGGAAAAGGTTGCTCTGGGTTTCATTAATTCGTTTGGGGTACTGGGAATGAAATATGGCATGCAAATGCATGTAAATGTATGCGCTTATGCAAAAATGATATGAAAATATGCCTTTAGATTCTCTGGAAGAAGTCTGATCACTCTCCGAATTCCTCCCCTTGTCAACAACGTTACTTTGTAATTCCTTATCCCTTCAGCTCCCTGGTCTTTTAATGTCTGCCCACACTCAGCTCTCTGTCTCCCTTGTCTGCTGCTAACTTATTATTAATATTAAACACATTATTTCTGCTCTCCCTTCTTTCTATATGTGAATTTAAACACACAAATGAAGGCTAAAACTATTAGAAAAGTGTTCATTTTCACTGGGGTGTAATTTACATTTCTTTTGTCAAGTCTGGCCTTCTGTTAACCTTAATGAATACCAACTGCCTCCAGGTCATTATTGCTTTTTTAGCAATATGAATGTGTCTGTGTTTCTGCTTAAGTGGTACCTCTCCTCCACGCTGGCTCGGGCGATCTGGCGCACGCTCCCACCCACAACCCCTAGAAGTTAACAAGCCGAGCTCCTGACCATATTCAGGTCTCTGCCCCTTGCCATTTGCCACCTGGGTTCCACCTGCAGTGGACATGGCTTCCTTCCTCCAAAACAGCTCCCTCTCACTGTCCCTCCACTTCCCCACTTTCCTCCCTGAGCAGTACGGCTGGTGTGGACACACTTTCCGTTGTCTGGTTTTTTCTACGACCCACAGTCGGCCTGCAATGGGTTCCTTCCCCGGAAACGCCCTGGGTTGGTTCTTGGGAAGTCTCCAGTGCTCATGTTCTTCAAACTCCTTCTAACTCGGATCTTCTGAGCCTTGCCCTGGCCTGGCCCAGCCCCTCGCGTGCACCCTCCTCACCCTGAGGGCAGGGCGACTGTCATGGCTCTTGGCCGTTTCCACCCCGCTCCACCACAGAAGTCTTGAGCCCCTGGCTCTTCCCTGGGCCTTGGTGGTAAAAGGCTTCTGATCTCTCTGCTGACCCCTGCCCCTCAACCTAGGGGCCTGCAAACCAGTCTGGTTTCCGTGAGGGCAGAGGCAGGACCTTTTGTGCCTTGATAAGAGATTTCAGTTCTGTGATTTAATTTGTGTCTGGCCCTAATATTATCCCCATTCATACATCTGAGGACGCTGAGGCACCAAGAGGGTGATTTGCTCGTGGTCCCAAAGCCAGTAAGTGACAGAGCTGGGATTCGAATCTCATACCTTTTCTGGCCTGGAGCCTCATCCTTAGCTTCTAGAGTGTATTGCAAAGGCCACCTTCTTCCCTTCTTAGGCCCCAAGCCATAGAAACACAGCTTTTCTGCACAGCGTGGGGATGGAGGCAGGAAAGAGGGCTGTGATGTGTCAGGGCTAGGGGACCTGCGGGCTCTGGTGGCCTCCCCTCCACAGACACCATGTGGGGGGCAGTCCGGGGAACATAGGCCAGGGTGTGTCATTTACAAGGTCACCAAGGAGGGGCCATCCAAGCTGCCCTTTGGGGGTCATCCCAATCACAGTCCCTGGGCAGTATTAGACTCCAAGGATCTAAACCCTTCGAAATTTGTAGGCCTGCTGGTCTCAATCTGCCTCCAGTCTGGACAGTTTCTGAATATATCAGGATGCACTGAGAAAAGTCTTAAGGGTTTATGATGACTATTTTCTACTGGCAAGAATGCCTCTGAGCCAGACAAGGCTCAGCTGTTGCCCCTGATCCGGCAGGGAAGGTGAGGCCTCACCTGGGCCCCGCTCACCAGCTCCCCTGGCCGGGGCTAATCCTTTTGAAAGGAAAGCATCTGCCATTGGTTGGGGAGCTCGGGTGTCTCGAAAAGTTCCAAAGGTGAAACAGAAAACTTTCCCAGTACGATTTTCCTATTTGATCTTTTGTCTCATGTGTTACCCTTGGGGATGAACAAGAAATACTTGTCTGAATAATTCATAGGCCCCAGGGTAGAAACACGCTGCTTCTTTTCAATAAAAAGGCTGGGTACACAGCGTTGATTATACCTCTTCTGCGATGATCTAGCAAAAGCACAGAGATCTGAAAAGCTCTTTACAAATCCCTCGTACAATAGAGAGACAGAAAATTAAAAGCCATGTAATATTTTTAATCAAACAGACCAATGTTTGGATAATATGTAAAATTATTTATAAAGCTGTACTAAGCTACAAAATGCTCAATAAAGGGAAGGTGAAAAAATCAAGTAGCTGTAATTATGATAAGGTCTGATTTATTTTTAAAACTGAAAACCAGTAGTTAGTCACTTTTGAAAGTGCTGAGCCCCTATTACTATGAGAAATGGCAAGAGAACGAAGGCTTTGGGATCCTTCCGAGAACATTTGACTTCTTAGGCACAAAACTGTACCCTCCTGGCTCTGGGTGAGACTCAACAGCCCCTCGAGCTGCTTGTTTTCATTTTACAGAAAGGAAACTGAGTGCAGACAGCTTAGGGTCTTTTTCCCCAAGGTTCAAGAGCCAGCGACTGACGGCGCAGGGTCTGTTCCCAGACTCCCTGTCCAGTGCTCGCTCTTTGAATCCCACACTAACCCCTGATTACGGACACCGGGCTCCCAAGGGCTGCGGACACGAAGGCCACCTCAGCTCACTCTAAGGCTCCCTCTTCCTGTGGTTCATTAAATCAGAGATGCCCTACCCCTGAGTACGAAGCACAAATCCCAAACCTCAGCCTGGCACGCAGGGGCAGAGAGGCAGAAGGGCATTTTAGCAGCAACTCAGACCTTGGTAACTTTTGAGTTTCGATTCAGACCCTCGCAAGAAGGTAACAGGAGACCGCCGGCTCAATACATGTGCCTAACACCGTCAGCGCAATGACGAGAAACCTGCAGGTGATCAGGCCAGGTGATCCCCACTGGACCGAAGCTGAGGCGGAGGGAGAGCTGACTCCAGGCCAGGCAGGGAGGGGAGCAGCACTGGCAGCCCCAGGCTTCTGGCCTGGGCATCTGGGAGGCCGCAGGTGCATTTCTGGGGAGCCACCACCCCCATACGCAGGGGGGAAACTAGATGACTTGCCTCCTCTAAGATGCCCCTACTAGCCGGCAGCCTCAGAGACAAGCTGGAGTCTCCCCGGGTGTGGACACCCCCCCGAGGTGGCTGCTACAAGCAAGGCCCAGGGGACCAGTGAGTCCCACCACCCCTTGAGCAGAAGCAGAACAGGACCACTGGGTACTGCGCTTAAGGCTGAGCACGGCCAACTCCCACGGGCTCCATCTGCATAAACCACACGGGAATGGTGCTGCCGGCCCCATGCAACTCGACAGCCTGGCAGGCTAAGTGCATGGGCCTTCGAAGAGGAAGAGGGTTTAGGGGTCATGAGCTACCTGCTGGTTCCAAGGGGAGCCCCAATCCAGGAGTGGGGTCCCAGCCTGGCTCTGAGACTCACCAGTCGCTGCATGCTCTTCACGTGCGTGGGGCTGATGGATAAGGCTTCTTCGTACCACCGCCGGGCTTCATCTAGGTTCCCCCGGAGCTCAGCAACCTGGCCGCGCATGTACAGGACGTTGTGGGACATCGGGAAGAGGTTGGCAGCTTCCTGAGTACAGGCTGTGGCTTCTGCAGGCTTCCCGATGCCAATGTAGACTTCAGCTGTGGGGAGAGAGCAGAAGGCAGATGCTTTCCGGGTTCACTGCCCTTCAGAAGCCCTGCGAACTGCTGTGACTCTGGTTGGGGACATTTACAGCTCCCCCATGGGAGTCTGGCAGGGGCCCATCCGGAATACGCAGGGCCCAGAGCCAGCCAATCCCCCGGCCTGAGTGGACCCACCCACTGTGACACAGGGACTCCAGTCGCTCCTGCTGTAGGGCCTCAGAGGGCACACGTGTCACCACCCGCCAGAGGGAAGGTAGGCCTGCCTGGCTCTGTCCCCCTCTGAGGACCCCCACGCTCAGGGCCCACCCTGGTATCCGGGGCACCTGCCTTCGGCCCTGACAACCGTAAAACCGTAAAGAAAGGGCTGGGATGGGCCCAGGGACAACTAAGCCAGAGGCACACAGCCCTTCAAGGGCACCAGCCTGTTCTCCTGATGCCAGAAAGTGTACACACGGAGCAGGCCGCGGCTTCCATGTTTATGGGCAGGAGATAAAATGGTTGCTCCATCACATCCTGCCCTCCAACCAGGGAGAGTTACTGCGCCCCGGAGACTATGAACCGTGCAACACCGACACAGCCCTCTGAAAACCAAGCTGTTGCTTTCCAAAAAAGCAGGAAAGCGACCTTTCCTCCACTCACAGGCCTCCGCTCTCTCCCGTGGAGTCCTGAGGTGCGTGTGCCTCCAGAAGTGGAGGGATGCTCAGGTGTCACCAGCCTGGTGCTTCAGCCTGTGCTCCGAGCGCTGGGCCCGCGTCTTCAAGGACACTGGACCCCTCTCCTCTTTCCTTGGCCAGATCTGTCAAGACTACTGCCCGAGTCCTCCTCAGGTGGCTGCTGTGCTCTGGGCCCATCGACCCCTTCTCCTCTGTCCTGCGCAGCCCCTGGCTCGTCGGTTCCTGCCTGGACCACTGGCCCTCCCCCTCTGGCACCTACACCTCCAAGTTCCACACAGAGTAGTATTTTATGTATAATATAATGCACGCCAAAACAGAAACGGTAGGACAACACAATACAAAAGAAATAGAAAAGTTTTACTATTTTCCTTGGGCAGCACCTCACGAGTTGCCGTCTGGAGGCCGCTTTGGAACTACCTTGACTAGGCCAGGGCCTCCTCGGGCCCCTCAGCTGCTGCCTGCCACATGGTCTGTCCCACCCAGCCGCTGCCAGGTCAGCCTCCTGAGGTAGACGCGTCCTCCCGCCTGCAGAAAAGCGCCCGTTCCTTAAGGCCCCCTGCTTCGGTTCACCCCTCACGCCCTTCAGCCTTCCGTCCAGCGGCCTCCTGGGGAGGCCTGCCCTGACCATCCTACTCAAAGTGCTGTTCCCCACGTCCTCAGCAGGACCCTGTTTTGTTCTCTGCTTTCTTGTCCTCCCTAATTCCGACCAACAGGTTTATCTCGTTTGTCTCCCGTGCTGGCCGCGGGCCCCCTCTAGAAGGCAAGCGGTAGGCCACACAGGCGTAGGGGCCGCGTTTGTGCTGCTCACTGCTGTGTTCCCAGGGATGAGAACCGTGCCTGGCCTAGGCAGAGCTCAGGAACCAGTTGCTGAATGAATGAACGAATGAACGAACGAACGAACGAGAACAGTAACAACAGCAGTAGCTGACATTCATTCAACATGTGCTTCACCCCAGGAAGTGCTTTCATTTCTCCCTTCAGCTGCACAGGATCCGATGGTACCCAGGTGCACAGAACCACTGTACAGACGAGGAAACAGGTACAGGGAGCCCGAAGAGCTTGTCTCAGGGCCAGCTAGAGGCAGGGCCTGGCTGGAGGCCTGGGGATAGTGGCTCCCCTGTCCCCAAATAACAGCCAGCTCCCTCGGCCTGGCATTAGGAGCCCTCGGGGGTGACTGGCTCTCCTGCCTTCAAGAGCCTGTGTCCCTCCTGCTCCCCGACACCCCAGGCTCTGCCCTGGGGAGCCAGGGCTGTTTCCACACAGGCTTTCGGTCTCCTGCCTCTTCTGGTGGTGCCATGACACCCCAGCCTCCCTCCAGGCCTGCTCCGCAGCCGCCGTCCCCGGCAGCCATCTCTGACCAATGCTTCCCCTCAGAGGGGAGCCCAGCCTCGGCGCTCTCTGACGGCCATGGCCCTACATGTGTTTTCCTGAGGGATCTGGGGTCCGCGCCTGGACGGCAAACTTTCTATCTCCCCGCCTCCAGCTTCGAGTCCTGAGGCTGGGGCAAGGGCAGGTGTGTATCCCACGGCTGTGGAGTGTTAATGCTGTTCATTTTTTCACCTCAACCCTCCTGGGTGGCCCCTCTCCCGAAGCACCCTCCCTTTCCTGGTGCTCATGTTCTCCAACAACTGCCTCCTCAGGCTAGGAGAGAGCCCTGGAGAACTCGGGCCCCATGCCTGCCGGCTGTCTTCCAGCCCGTGGGTTCCCTCCTCGACAGGGGGATCCAGCCTTGCCCAGAGATGACGGGCTGGCCCAGGGACCCGTGGAGGGGAGCCCCCCAGGGCCCCCCGGACAGGGAAACAGGCCACTCAAATCCAGCCAAGCCCTGATGGCAGCAATGCTGGCTCGTCGTGCCTCCTGTCCTGCGAGGTCCTGCCCACCAGGTGTTTACTGGGCACCTGTGACACACAGGGACTCTGCAGGAAGAGGGGCGACACGGATCTGTCCTTCGGTTTGGGCCCTGGCAGAAGCCTGCCCCTCCCGGGAGATGAATACCCTCCTGACGCCATGGCGGGGCCGTCTGCTTCCGTCATGCAGCTCCTGGCCCGCTCTGGCCAGCCGGCAGCGCGCCCGCTGAGGTTTTGGGTTACCTGAGCGTGCCAGGGACTCGGGGAGAGCTGTACAGAACGTTCCTCCCACTGTACACTTGGCTCCTGACTTGCTCCCGTTTTGAGGGTGGGCTTATGGATTTCCATGGTCCCCAGGGCCTGCAGCTGATGGGGTGGGTGGGTGACCCCCTGGGCCTCTGCTGTCTAACTCACTATGGAAAAAGGACCAACTTGGGAGTGGGGACCGAATGCTTCTAGAATTTTTATAACAAGATCATGGGGGAGGGGGGGCTTAAGCACTGGCATGGCAATGTGCCCATCAGTCCTGCTCTAGGAGGGTCCTCCGTGGGACCAGGCGTCTCAGCGAGCACCAGCCACGAGTCTGATACTACTGCTTCCTTCCTGAGGAATTGATCAGAAAAGACAGACACTCCGCTGAGTCATGATCATGCAAGTGGGAGAAAGAATCCAGGCCTCCAAGGACTTGTTTTCAGTGGCGCAGAAGTTATAGGAGGAGACCTGTATCGCTGGTGAAGCCGTGCTCCTGACACAGGGAGGGGGGCAGACAGGTTTGTGGCCTGGCTTCTCCTCAATATGTCCATTTGAAGCTCAAACACGGCACCATGTGATGTGGTGATTTTCAAACCACCTTCCCCGGTGGAGCCTCTACTTCCAAAGGCATCTTAAGAGTGGCAGCTTGCCTCCCTCTTGGTTTGGTCCCCTGTCCCGGGCCCTGGGGATCCCAGGGCTCTAGGGTACCCAGTTTGTAAGCCAGTGTCCTGAGAACATGGAGGGTTGGGTGCCTGCACCTGGGCCGTGTGTGCGGCCTTGGGCAAGGCAGGGCCTGTTCACCTGTCCGCCGGGGCCCGATGGCCCACAGCTCTCCCGGGACAGTGGTGAGGATCGACCGAGGTGGTGCAAGCCGAGCCCAGAGGTAGGTGAAACTGCCGAGGATGGCACCTAGTGGAGCCCCGCCACCTCCCAGATGGCAGGGATGAGACCGAGGTGCAGGGAGGTAAAACCACTTGGCAGAGCCTGCAGCTCTTTGGGCTGATGGGTGTATTTGGGGGTGCAGGGCCAGCCTCCCATTTTACCATGGCTCCTTTGAGATGAGGCTTAGAACAGTCACTCCCTCTTTACGAGGAAATCACATCTTCCCGGGGCACAGAGTCTTAGGCTCCAGGAATGAAACCTTAGTGGTGGGATTTCTGACATCAGTCGAATCATGTGGGGTGTGGCTGGAGAGGACGAGGGAAGGATTACAGAGGCCTCCCAGCAACCCTGAAATCCCCAGAGGGATCTTCTCGCCGGGGCGACACATCTGTCCCTCTAGAGTGCAACAAGTCCATGGAGATATTTACTCCAAGCTTATGCTGCATGGGAAGCCCTCCTTCTTGGGGCTGCACAGCCCAAACAAGGCTCAACACTTTCCCAGAGGAGGGGCTTACGAATGTCTATCCCCGATCCCACAGGGCTGCAGCTCCCGCCTTTGTGTTCCCATGGGCCTTCCATAAGCTCTGTCATCCTCTGGATCACATCACCTTTGTTAGGGGACTCCCCACCTTTGCTTCTTGTCTCTCTCAGGGGCTCATCTGCTACAGCCAGGCCCCTGGCCCCTCTCCAGCCCGCCGCCAGGTCCCACCTGATTGGTGCATTTGGGAGAGGGGCTGGGGCTGGCTGACGGAGGGTAGGGGGGAGCCCTTCAGAGCCCTCTCTGTCCCAGGCCTTGTCTCTTAGACGCCTGCATTCTTGGCTTGCTCTTGCAGGCACATCACTGGGTATTGCCTCTGCAATGGGGAGGCCAGCAGTCTGGGATGGGCGAATCTACCTTGGCCAAGCCACGTTCTCTGATTCAACCACCCTAGTAACGGAGCCTGTCAGTTTGAGCTCCGCTTTCCAGAACTCAGGAGCTAACGAGTATTGTTCATTCTTCCCGAAAGCCTCCAGAAGATGACCGGCATTGTTTTCTCCCTCTAAACTATGAGCAACTCCCAACCACAGCCATCTCTGCTTTCCTCAGCACAGGCTCTGGCCTTTAGCAGGTGTTTAAGCCCTGGGTCTGTAGATTAGCGAGTGAGGGCCACAAGAGGGCCATTTCCGCAGCGCAAGCCCATGAAGAAAGTCGAGGACCAGGGAAGCAACAGCAGTTTCCCTGACCCTTCACCGGAGGCTAAATTCAACTTAAAAAAATAAGTGAACAAAGGGCCTTGTAAGCTTCTGAAGAGATGTAACAGCCTATACCAAAGAGAGAGCAAGACGGAGTGAGGCTGGCTCCGGGAACTTAGAGCCCATTGGCCCCCACAAGAACGCAACTGGGCGCTGCAGGGTGGGCTCCGAGAGGTCACTCTTTAAAGAGGTCACAGGAACAGATTCTGTGCTGGTTGCCGGGGCTGCCCGAGGCCATGGACACTTTCTACCTTTCTGAGAGCTCACACTAAGCTCTGTCTTCTTTGGAATCCCTTGGGTTGTCCTTGTCATTCTGTTGCTGTGATAAATGTTGGAAATAAAATGCCCCTCTCCTCTTGCAAACCTTCAATGGTTCCCAACTGCAGGGGAATGTAACCCAAATATTTTTGCTTAGCATTCAAAATTAGGGCCCTGCCACCTTCCCACCCCCCACGTTCAGTTCCTGATCTTCCTCCACACCTGTCAGTACTGTTCCTTTCGCCCCAAATGCCTCCCCTGAATGGCCATCCGCGAAGACCCTCACTCCTCGCTCTAGGCCCCAGCACACCTGCCCCTGCAGGTGTGCCCTCCCTAGACACCCCTGGGGAAGCCATCGCTCCCACTCCCGTCCTTCCAATGGCCTGCATGCGCTCTGGGAAGCATTCACCCCAGTCCACCCTGTCCTGCATGACCTCGTGCGTGGCAGCTTCCCTGCCAGAGGCCGTGCTCCTGGACGGCCCAGCTGTGTCTGCTCTGCCTTTTCCCTGCATCATGCCTTGTGCAGAGGGCCTTCTGAAATCATTTGCTGAGCCATCTCAGGATGCTATCTGAAAGGGCTAAGCTCTGCTGTGGAGGCCTGAGGACTGTTTCTTCCTCAAGGGGAAGAGGTGTTCCTGATCGGGGAACCCAGTACCGGACGCCCCACAGTCCCACCCAGGTCCGGTTTCCTCGTTCACTCATTCTTCTAACACTTGTCAAGCACCCACTCCATGCCAGCTGCAAGGTTGAGAGGCGGCTCCCAACGTGCCTGCCCTGGGCTCAGGACTGTGCACTGTGCAAAGGTGCTGGGCAGAGTGGGGCTGAAATTGAGTCTGGACTCTGCTGGCAGGCTGTGTGCCTGGTGCAGGGCTGCGCTTGCCCAGAGGGATGCAAAGGGGCTTCTCACACAGGTGCCTTCAGCTAGTTAAGCCTGCTCCCCCGGGGGTTGTCCCCAAAGGGGACACCTATTTTGAAGCTCATACAGAGGAGCGGCAGTAAATGCTAGAGGCAGCCTGAGGGCTGTACCCATACGGGAGCTGTCAGATCTTCCATTCCACCTGAGGTCTGGCAGACAGGGATGAAGGAAAAGACTCATGTGCTCCCCAGTCTTACAGGTGAGGCCTGCAGGCAGGCAGGGAGCGAGGCCAGCAGACTCCCTGAATCTTTAAAACCGTTCCCTTTACCCCAAACCCTGTTTTTCTGACTTGTGCTTGGAAAACAAAACCTTAGCAGGTTGGTTCTGGGATAGCCCCTGCCCATGGGGGTGCTGAGGAGTCCCCAGGGTGAGCACAGGGTACCTTCCAGAAGCAGCAGGTCCTCCCAGAGCACACCACCCATGTGCTTTCATGAATTCACTCTCATATAAAAATCAGCATGAGGGCCTGAATGAGCTGCCTTCATCCTTCTAAGTCAGGAAGGCCTAGGGGAGGGGGCTGCATCCTTAACAGCTCTCTCCAGAACTCCTGACTTTTTCTTTGTTTGGGGAAGGTCAGAAGTGACAGAAGGCAGTGGTTTTGTTCACATGTGAGCTTCTCTGGCCCAGGCCCCAAGCTGGGCCCGTTTTCCCTGTGATGAACACAGCCCAGGTCCTTTCCTCAATGAAGGCCTGGCCAAACGCCTCTGTCAGGACCTTGGCTGTGCGACTGACACTTATTTCTGAGTTTCCTGTGCAGAGGGACGCCGTCCCCAGGGGCTGGGTGGGGCGGTAGGGCTAGCTCCCTATCCTCTAGCGGCATCTGGGAGACACCTGATCCCCTCCAGGCCCTGGCCCAGCTGTTCGCCTGATGCCTCAATCCTTCCCCATAAGCCCTCCACCCCCTTGACTCTTCATTCAAAGGGAAGAGAGAAGCCAGCAGAACAGACCTTGAGCCTCTTCTTGCCGCCGAACTGACAAGCGAATTGTTGTCCTCTGTGCCCATCCATTCTGTCCCGTTTCTGCTGTAACTGAGGCCAATCCCTCTGCCTGTGCCCTGGACCCCAGCACTCTCCTGCTCTCCTCAGGGATTCAGACCTTCACACATCCTCTCTCTCTCTTTGGGACGAGGAGGATCTCAGCATGGATGTGATCGGCCCAGCGGCCATCAACATGCTTCTGTGTCAGCCAGTGAAGCCCCAGCTGCCCCTCATTTCTCCCCTCTGCTGCACAGGGGTCCTTCCTGTGAGGACTACGCAGCCCCTGCCTTGTCGTCCTCACCTGCTGGCGCCCTGTAGCCACATCGGTACGCTCCATCCCCAGCACGCCCCCACAGCCTCGCTATCACGGCCACCGACAACTCCCAGGCGCCAGGTCCAACAAGTGCTTTTGTCTGCGCCCATTCGACCTCCCAGCAGCACTTCCTACCAGCCACGTCCTCCTTAATAACAGTGATTTTTACGAATTATCAAGTGCTTGCTACCTACTGAGCACTCTGCATGCCTTACCTGGGGTAGCCGTCACAACTGCCCTCATTTTGCACTGGGGAGCAAACCAGGGCTCACAGGGAGGAGCGAGAACGTGCCCAGCTCACACTGCTGGGCCAAGGTGACACGGGGATTCGCACAAGTCTGACTGTGCCACACACAGGGGAAGGAAACCCCTCTGGTTCCCACAACGCCCCTCTCCTGTTTCCCTCCTGCCTATTTCCCTTTCCCTCACTTTGGCTTTTCCCCATCCTGCCCAAATTTTAGATGTGGGAGGGGCTCGGTCCTGGTCCTTTCCCTTCTCAGGGGACATTCTCCTCCTAGGCCTTCCCATCATACCCCTGGCCATTAAATCCTTAGTCCCCAGTGTCTGTTTCTAGCCCAAACCTGAAATGAGGCTGGACTATCCAGCTGCCTGCTTGCTGTCTTCACTCTCATGTCCGCGGGCACCGGACACTTCCAAGTTCAAACACGACTCTGGCTTCCCTTTCTCCCTGACTCCAACACATCAGTCCCTCCCCACCTGCTTCCCATTGCAGCAAACGGAGTCACCAGCGGCTCACACTGACTCAGGCCCCAAACACAGGATTCTTCTCCGCGCCCCCAACATCACACCCACCGGGAGTCCTATGGTTCCAGCTCCACAGCGCATCTCAGAGCCCACTTCCCTCCGCCTCCCACACCGAGCTGCCCCCATACTCCGCTCTTTCTGTTCCCACTTTTGCTGCTTCCATTCCATTCTCTACGTTTAGCCAAAGTGGTCTTTTCAAAACCTGCCTGACCCTTTTACTCTCCTGCTGGAAGTTCATCAGTGGCTTTTTAATGCTTTTAGGATTAAGTTAAAGACCTGAGCAGGGGCCCTGCCATTTCTCCAACACTTTCTAGCACAGTCTGCAGGCCTCCCCACCATGGTCCCGACCACCGCCGATCCCTCCTCCGGCCTCCGCCCCCCATGCTCAGACCCCCACTGGCTCCGGGCCGGGGAGGAGGGGGAGGACCTCTGCCACCAGTTCTCCCAGGGGACCACACTGCCCCTTCATGGCATGTGGCACCATGAGAACAAAGTGCTTCTTCTAATTGTTTTGTTTCACATCTGTAAACTCCATCAAGGCAGGGACCGTGTCATCTTCATGATCCCTGACTCTTGAGCCTTGCTCCCATGGTGGCTCATAAACAACGTGCTCGAAGACACTCTGCTGACTGCCCGAGTGCCCACCCTGGGTTACAGCTGGGGTGCCGGGGCCACACTGGCTGGCTCTGAGTCTGGCTCCTCCACTTATTAGCCGTGTCATATTAGGCAAGAGACTTGACAGCTATGTGTATCAGTTTCTTCATCTGTAAAGTTGGGTGGATAAGGTATTTACACCTCATGGGGCCAAAACAAATTAAGACATCTAAAGTCCTTGGAAAAAAGTCTGACATATGGACAGTGCTCGATAAAAGTGCAGACCATTAATCCAACCCCCCCCCCCAGGGCAGGAGCAGGGGGGTTTTGCTTAATCTAGATCAGCCCTGAATGAGGCAGGCCTGGCCTCCGGGGAACCGAGTGTTCGCTCCTACAGGGTCTTCCTGTGCAGTGACCCACACACCACCTGTCTGGGTGTGGCCTTCATCTCTTCTGGGGGCCTGGCCACAGGATGACCCCTCCACCCTGCTGATGCAGCCTCTGGGAGGCTGGGAGGAGCCTGGGAGGGCGGGGGAGGGGGGAACGGGAGAGGCCGGGCCAGGGCCAGGGAATTCACGAGAGTATCATGGCTTTAAATTTGTAGCAGAAATCAGAAAATCTGATTTTGCACATCTAAGAATAGCCGTTGGTTTCAACTGTGAGAGTGCCAAAGTGAAAGCTATAATTATTAGTACGTAACAAGCAGAAATTAACCACCTACCGCAAAGTCATTTTTAGCTGCCATCCCAATGTGGAAATTAAAAGATGGGCACCAAAAAGCTGCCTGGCTTGGCAAAGGCTCTGGTTCAACCTGGAATATCTGTGAAGTCTGACTCTCCGATGGCCAACCATGAGGTCTGCATCTTAAGGAAGTTGTATGGCTCCTAGGGAGATGGGTTTTGTACTACAATAAACATCAAATGCTCTAAAGCAGCCCCCTGACTCTGACTCCTTCCCCAGTAAGACCCCAGAGGCACTTATTTCTATCTGGCCTGGGTTCCCCTCCTGCAAAATGGAGGAGATAACCCCTTCTGACCTTCTTTATAAGACGGTGTATATACCAATGGCCCCAGAAGTTACTTGGAATTTCAGGAAAGGAGACCGTAAAAATAGGCAAATGTCATGTGAAGCCCAGATGCCATAAAGAAAAGATTGATAAATGTATTTTTTAAAGACTGGGAAAAAAAAAGACAAACAAAAACACTAACAAAATAAAAACAGGAGAAAATATTTATAGCTCATATCACAGACACAAGGCAAATTTCTTTGGCACATAATAAATGCTTACAAATAAAAAAAGAAAGCTCGGTGTCTAAGAAGATAAATGAGCAGAAGCCATGAACAGACAATTGAAATCCCATTTTTCACTGATCAGACTGGCAGAGATCTAGAAGTCTGTGAATCCGCTGTGTTGACAAGGTTGTAAGAAAATGGGCATTCGCACATTGTTGGCTGGGCTATAAATTGGTACTATTCTATGGAAGCCAATGTGACAAAATTTATCACAATTAAAGAGAACACACCCTTTGATCCATCAATTCCATTTTTAGGAATTTATCTTATATGCAATATATAGAAGGATACTTACTGATGCATTGTCTGTAATGGCAAAATATTAGAAATAATCTAAATGTCAGTCAATGGAGTACTGGTTAAATTATGGTAAATTCATACAATGGATTTATACTATGCGGCTGGCAAAAACTCTGAGTCAGCGTTAGGTACGCTGACAAGCAATGATCTCCCGGTGTGTGTGCTAGCCCGGTGTGTGTGCTAGCCCGGTGTGTGTGCTAGCCCGGTGTGTGTGCTAGCTAGCAGGGGTGCTGGGGGTGACAGTGGCTGAGGCTCAGGGGCAGGATGGAGATTTTTCACTCTGATCCTTTGTACCCTTTCAATTGTGTACCATATGCAGGTATTACTATTTATTCAAAAATAATTTAAATACAACTGTTACATAGGTCCCAACAAACTAAGGAACAAAACAGACACATCCTACGCCGGTCAGCCACGAGGTGTCCTGGTGAAGAGCCTGAGCCACTGGAGCCAGAAGCATCCAGGATAGGAGGAGGAGGGACAGGGACACAGAGGGAAGGGTGTGCCCAGGGAGGGCGGCCCACCGCTCAGGAATGGGGGGGCCTTGTGTGTCAAACATCATCTGTCTTCCCGGATCTATGCTCCCTGCTGGGCCACTGGCCCACTCCCTCACAGAGCGGCCGGAGGGTCAATGTCCAATTCATGATCTCTTTGCCATTCAAATGGACATACCAGTGGCCCAGGGGCCTGCTCATAAAACAGGCTGGAAGTCAAAGGTGGTCTCAGAGTGACCTCACCCGCAAGCCTCAAATCTGGGGCCACCTCACCATGGGCTCTTGTCATGAGCTCCCACTAGCCTCAGCTCACCAGAGAAAACAACCAAGAGAGAAGAGACCCACAAACGCCACAGAAACACCATGGCCTGGGGTGTTAGGCCTTGATCTTTGGAAGTTTCTTCCAAAGCTTGCAAAATTTACAGAATCTGGCCATACTGCCAGACCTAATGATGGACCCATAAATTGTCCAAAAGTCGGGGGGGGGGGTCACTGTTATTCTGCCTCTTGGAGCAGCAGAGCTCAAACCACAGGTGGTAAAACCTTATAGTCCAGTGGAAGCTGTCTGTTTTCTGAGTTCGTTCTGAATTTACCTCTTCAAAGACCACATGAATATGTGATAGGATTCTAAATCTTGACTTAAACCAAGTCATTGCTTTGAAGGAGTCCATATGGCACAAATCCTGTACAGATTCTAATTTACTCAATTCCTTCGTATAACAGAAGCACCCTGCATATTCTGTCCAGAGTTTATGAGGCAGGTTTGGTGTTCGTTTTCCATAGTTCAATCCCACCAACATATAGAAGGTTAAAAGCCACGCCCATTAACCAACAACGAGAGCTTTATTCTGTGCTACAGGCTATGCCAATGAGAAGTGGATATCACACGATTATGTCCAAATTCAAGGACAGCTCCAAACTGAATCCGAGCTATCCAGGTCTTCAATGTTCTAATCAGCGGCTACAAAATTTCCTCCCGAGAGTCATGGGGGAAACACACAAAGGAACAGAGTCTGGATAACTGAATAAGGGGCAGCAAGCCAGCAGGAGAAACTGTCCTGGAACTCAGTGACCCTCATTCAGATCACTGACTTTTCCAACAAACGGGGGAAGGAGCAATGCCTGTGAGGTCAAGGAAGTTCATTCCAGCCTTGAAGGACTGCCTTCAGCCCTGCTGGGTGTTTTTTTTTTTTTTTTTTTTTTTTTAAGACTTTGGCCCTTCAAAATCTCGATTTCAATTCCAACTGGAAAGACCCCTCGGCCCCCGACACTGGCCTTGCAGGGTCAGCGGGTCTCTCCTGGCCCAGACGCTGCAGCCTTCTCAGGCTTCTCTCTGTGTTCTCTGCAGTCACTGCTCGTGAGGGCGACCGAACAGGACAGGCGCCAGGCCCTCGAGTGGGGAATGATCTTGTCTGCGGCGGCACAGGGCATGGAGGGCAGGGCATTCCCGCTGTCCCTGTGCCCCGGCTCATCCAGCACCCAGCGAGAGGCCACATGCCGGCAAGCGTCTGTGCCGGAAGAACAATCAGCACATTCATGAATCATCCCTCTTTTGTGCTTCTGCTTAGAAGAATGTAATTTGCTAATTTATGGCTTCATTAAAGATGCCAACACAGAGGAGGCTGGCTGAGCGGGGCTCGGTGAGACGCCAAAGCCAGGTAAACCTGACCATGTTTTCATACACCAAGGTCTGCCAATCGTTCCAAATGAGGCTGAACATCACACAGTTAAGCTTTGGCAAAAAAAGGAGTAAAGAGATGGACAATGGTGGATAACAAGCACTTTCCCCAGCCCAACCTGGGCTTCTACTGTGCACCCTGAGGGTCCGGCCTGGGAAGGCCCAGGTGGCGTCTTGCAGACCCAGTGCTAAAGCTCGAGGAACAGGAGTTACCAATCGTACATAAACATGAACACGTCAGTAAATCAGCAGCCACCATTTGCCCCGAGCCTCTCTGCAGTGGGGCGCTCACTGCCACACAGCCTGGGTGTGGGACGTATTGTGGGCATTTTTAGCCCGGCAGCAGCACTATGTGAAGCTGGGGGCGGGGGGCAGCCCTCTCTGCTCCTTGGGCTGGTTTCCAGTTCGGCGGTGCTCCCTGCTCTGTGGGAAGCAGGAGTGCTGGGGGCGGGGGCAGGGACATCAAAAGCGCTGCCCCTTCCCTGGGTTTGATGGAGACCTCTGAGTCATCGACACACACGTTCCCTCGCCCAGGGACTCTAGAGGTCACTGCCAGGACGCGCCAGGCACTGTGTTTGTCAACCCTAGGAGGTGGGTGCTACTACCCACCCCCACAGATGAGGAAGCCCAGGCTGAGGTGAAGCGATTAGCTCCTGTCTACACAGCTGGTAGAGTAGGGGACTTCCGGACTTCTGAGCCTGGGACACCCTGCCTTGCTGTGCCCTGCAAAGGAAGCCCAGGTGTCTGTTGCTCTCTGCCTCCTGCTGTGGCACAAAGCCTCCATCGCACCCAGCGACCTCCCCAGGCCCCTCAGATGCCCATCAGATCATCTCCACCTGATGGATGCCTGTTCCATACCAGGTTCTGGGGAGCGATGGGGAGACACAGAGAAACTAATGGTTCCTGAAAAGCAGTAGTGACATTTTGGCATGTAACTGCAAAGGCTTTTATTTTTCCAAACCCCTCCTGAAAGGGGCTGTAGGCTAAACAGGCAAGTGCCCATAGGACCCTCCGGTATCCGGCACAGCGGTGGGGGTGGGGGTGGGGCAGTACCTGCATGGAGCCAGATCTGCGCCAGCGTCATCCAGGGGTGTAGTGGGCCCTGCTTGGGGGCGCTGCTCTGCAGAGACGAAGCCACTTCTGACAGTGCCTGCTCCACTCTGGAGGCTGCCACGGACGTGGCGTGGACAGAGCCTGTGGGGGGGGGGGGGGTTCGAGAAGACGGCATCAGAAGTAAAAGGACGGATCCACGCGACCGGCCATCCACCCACCCCCTCCCACACACAGACACAAGTTCAAGACGAACACACACTCCTTCCCCCATGATGCTTCCAAGTTGTATGTCCATAAAGAAATACAGACAATCATTACGGCCTTGAACGGGAGTTTCCATCCTGCGCTCGAGCTTATGTTTTAGTCAACAACCAGAGCACATGCTATGGGAGGTGCTCCATCTGGGAGCTCAGTCTAGGACAGCGCAAGTGTTGGGGCAGGAGAGGGGTAGAGCTGGACACACGGCCGTGACGCTCATGCTGAAACGTGGCATAGACGAAGGGCTACAAAGGCAAGTGACACAGCACGCCCGGCTGGGCCTAAGTCTAGAAACCATCCGGGGGGCAGAGGGAGGGGTCATCCTCGCCTCCTGGGGATGGAGGAGACCATGCTCAAGACAAACGCAGCAACTTGCCATTCCTCTCCCTGGCCTTCGAGAGCTGGCCAGCGCTCCTAGATCTGGAACTCTAGGACATGACCTAAGGATAGGAGGAGCACACGCTGGCCCTACGTACAAGCAGATGTCCATTGTCAAGGCTGCACTAAGGGAGGATGGCACCTGGGCTCAGGAGGGGTACCCGTCTGCCTCGGGGGCAAAGCCTGTTGTCCTAAACGGCTAAGGAGAGGAGCAGACCAAGCACATCCACCAGTCAAAGGAAGCTGGTAAAGGAACTTCTATTCAGAAATCAAATGACTCATTCCCCGCCCCGTTGCCCTTCCACGGGGTCCTGGCGGCTGGAGTGCACTCCCTCCACAGGGGCCTGGCTTCTCACCTCTCCCCCCATACTCCCTCTTGGAGGGGTGGCCTCAGAGCTGAGAGCAGGTGTCTCAGTCATTTCCGACTGCAAACTGTTGATATTTATGTCACTGGCTGCATTCTTCATTTTTAATTCATCCTAAAGTGTACTATGGAGAGAGACGTTCCGACATCGTGAGTGGTAACTCTCGACTTACTGTAAGGTTTCAAGTAGTGATCATCTATAAAGACAAATGCTGACCACTCCAATGAACCCAGCTGGTTATACTCTGGGTAAGACAAAACTGTGCACATAAAAATAATTTCTGTTGGGGCTTTGAGATGCGCCACAATTTATTCATTTTGAGAGTATTTCCAGCAAGGGGCTGGCCATCCATATTGTGCTTTGACTGTTCCAACATGAAGGAAACATGGGTACCTCTAAATACACTCAGATCCTTCAGCGGGGGTTTGGCGGAGGGGGCTCACGGGAGGCAGACGGAAACCAGACTGGGAATCCGCCTTCTGTGGATAATCCACACAGAGCACCCACGAGGACGAGCGAGGAGAGCGCCTCTGGGGATGGACAGTGAGTCCTGCAGAGGGAACCAGGACACACAGGAGGAGGAACCGGAGGCCGAGTTAAAAGACACCAGTCGATGCCCTTATGATCCAGAACTCACAGAGCTCAGCTAAGGACTGATCCTTGCTTAGACAAAGTGTGTCTGACTACTTAGAAAAAAAAAAAAAAAAATCAAAACAGCAAAGTGGTTAGACTGTTGTCGATTATTTTGGTCTTGTTTTGTTTTGGACTTTCTATGGAAAAGAAATATTTTAACTTTGAGAACAAGGATTTGATACAGTTTTCCTGAGACTTTAGTAGCAACTGTCAGCTAAATAAACAAGGTTGCCGTATATTCTGATGTCACCACGCTGGCTCGCCTTCTCATCGCCTGCCTTGAACAGTGGTTCTCAACCTTGGCTTTGGATCAGAATTACTTGGGGACTTAAAAGACCATGATGCCATAGCTAGCCCCAGGTGAACCGAATCACTAACTCTAGGGGTGAGGGCAGGCCTCTTGCTAATTGCCTAGGTAATTCCGCTGTGTGGCTGGGAGACCCATCTACCTGGAGAGACAGAAAGCAGTTTTTACAAACATTTGGTCAAGAAAAGCCTGAAGGAATATTCTACATACCCCAGGCAGGGAGCATGAGCTCCCCAGATTCCCTGCAGGCCAAGACCCTGGGGAACAGAGTTCCAGGAAGATCTTGTTCTTTAGAACACTGATTCTCAATTCTCCTGGTCTCAGGATCCTTTTATAGACTCTGCAGAGTCCCTGAGACCCCTGCCAGAGATTTTGCTTCCATGGGTTACATCTATTGATGTTTTCGCCACATTGGAAATGAAAACTGAGAAATGCTTAAAATACCTAGTCACTAGTTCATTTGCAACTAACAATAATAAATACTGAAGAAAAATTCAACCCGTTTTCTCCTAGGTTCTGTGGGTCCTTTGCTACGAGGACCTGTGACTTTTGGCAGAGCTAATTTTGGTTTTTGGATTCATTATTTGGTCTGCAAACAAATTAATGAGAACCATTGTTAAAGTCCCTTCTCTTCGTGATAGCTACACACAACTAAATTAACTAATTATTCACATAATAACATGGCTCCCTGTGAATAAGGTCTGGCAAACGATGACAGTAGTGATTATCAGTTTTAGTGAACATGGCATGGCAGGTTTCAGGCAGTCCAATTAGCACTTTACGTATATATTTCATTTAACCTTTAAACAATTCTGTGAGGCGGCTAACGATGTTACTGCATGCTTTAGACAACAAAACAGATTTAATGAGCTTATGAATTTGTCCAAAGTCATACAGCCAGTGGGTGGCAAAAGTAGGACTAGAACAGTAGTCTAACTCCGAATCCAGCCTCCACATCCAGCTCCCGTACCATCTCCTCCAGAAGGGCTGCCATGAGCCTTCCGTTTCTTCTCTCTGTCACTCCCCTGTAAAAAGGTGGTGGGCCTTGGGTCCTCAGTGCTCCTCCAGCTCCCTGTGGGTACGGCTATCCACTGCACAGACCACAGCGTTTTCTGTTAACGTCACTGTCTCTCCTCTTAGACTGTGGTTCTAGAAGACAGGAGGCAGGCCCCACATCGAGGTGCTTTCAGCGGCTGACCATGCCAGGCCCATGAGAGCTACCAGGTAAACGCTTGCAGAATGAATGAGTACTGTTGACAGACATGTCACTGTCTGAAATCTGGAAGAGAGTGGTCGGTCCCCACTTTTGGAAGCATGTCGGTGTGCTCTACTCTCCTGGCCTAACAATGGCTCAGAGGCCAGAACCTTCATTGTCTCAAAGGGCTTCTCCGCGTGGCTGTCCTCACCTCCAACTGCCCGGACTGCAAATGACTGTGGCACATAGTAGCTTAAACACTGCTCCTCACTCCGTGACTTTCCCCCGTCTCTAATATAACTATGCCATTTAAATGTGGAGGGGAACTGCTGTTTTCCCTCCTAGTCGATCCCTTTTAACACATGCTTCGCAAGGGCAGAGACCCTTCATGTTCTAAACTAGGGACAGATATTAGAGCATTCGGGTATTTGCTAACAATAGCAGGTGACTAATAATAAGGGCCACATTACTGAAGAGTTAACATCTACTATTCCTGGCAATAATACAATAAGTCAAATTCTTCCATAGGATTAGAATTTGGAGGAAAAAATAAACATCATTATGAATCAGAATGGATATATCTGATAAAAAACAAAACAAAAACAAAAACAGCCTGTAAGTGACTGTCTCATAGGACTGAAATGGTAAGTGCCAAAATAGATACTTTACCAAAATAGATTTTGATTTATGGAGGTACACAACTAGAAATGCTAGTTTTAACCAACATTTGTTTTTTAAAGCAACCCTTGTCTTTCTCACCAAAGCAAATATATCCCCACAGTGTACATGGGGGTGGAAGGGATTATTACCCTAAGGGAAATGGACAAATTGAGGCTTAAAAAAGGAACCAGAGGGAGGAATATAAGATATATTTCTAATTTGAAATCCAAGACTCTGGAGGGATAAGCTTCCACATAATCAGGTTCAACAGGTAAGCGGGGGAGAGTGCCCGGCTGCTTGAGCATCTCTTATTTACCACATTAATTCGAGACGTGCTTATCACTGTCGTAATCCTGCAGGCTGAGCAGGGCTGTGCTCTCCCAGGGCCCTCAGCCACAGGGCACAGAGGCTCTGAAAAGCCACTGCAAAGCAACTGAACCAAGAGCTGGTGCAGGCAGCAGAGAGTGCGTCCGGCAATCTGGTCCAGGTTCTGCGACCTAATTGTCCAAATGGTCCAGGGGGCAGCAGATGCCCTGGCGCTGAGCAGATCCGCATCTCCCCAAGTCAACTGCTTTCTCTTCTCTGCTACCCAGATGCCCTAAGGAAAATGTTATCTTGGACACCTGATCCAAAGGCAAAGTGCTACCTGAAGAACTGTTGGGATTCCTACATCCAGGGTTTTCGTCTGGAGGGGTGGGGGAGGACGGGAAGGCAATGGAGAGGACCCAGGGACTGTGGTGGGCAGGCAGCTCCCCACGGCTGAGAGGACCCAGAACCAAGGCCACTGACCTCAGGAAGTCATGAGTCCAAGCTCTGAGCCCCTCCCAAGGTTTTCTGACCCAGGCTGTTGTCATGTGCTGAAGCCTGCTGAGAACCCCCGTGGCAAACGGGCCACCGGGAGCAGCCAGCTCAGATTGCTGGTACAGCCGGAGCCTTCCTGAAAATCCTCTCTCCAAAGCATGCTACCCCTGTGGCCGACCCCACACGGACCTTGGAGGGGGCAATCGCATGTGAACCCCATCTCACCATTCAAAGGGACCTCAGAGGCCACAACCTTGTTAGGCACAAGGTGTGAGACGTGGTCTGGCTACTTTCACAAGCATGGTCACTGGATGCATGGCCTCTATTTAGAGTCTAGCTGTCCTTCGAACTGTTCTGGTGGCACTGGGTAATCGGCTCTCATCTGAAGGCGGTGCACCTCCCTCTCCCCTCACAGCTTCCCAGTGTGTCGTAGCTACACTAGATCTCAGATGAATCTCTGCCCACCTGGTGCCTGGGCAGGTGTCAGCATCCAGGCACAAGGGACAAGTGTTACATGATGTGCAACGAAAATCATTCACTGCACATCTCACGTGAGTTTGCTTGGGATTTGGGCTGCTCTTGGCTTCCCAGCCCCAGCGTTAACTCAGATGCCTGGTGTGCACGAATATGGAATGATGGAGCACGTGGCCGCGCCCCAAGTCCCCTCTCTTGGGGGGGGACCCACCTTCTCCCTGGCTAACCCCACAGCAGCAGATACCTGTGCTCCCCACGTTCTTCGGAAAAGAAACAGAGCCGCTCCAGAAGCGGGCCCGCAGAAACCCCCCCCGACTGATGAACCTCTGGACTTCCTGCCCCTCAGTTCTGAAATGATTCCAGATTATCTGTCACTAGACTTTATTTGGCTCTCAGTTCTGAGAAGCTGTGCCCCCCAGACCATTCAAACAGGGAAGGAAGAGACAGCAGGTCCACCTCTTCAGGATCCCGAATACTGAACGGCAATCGGAATGACTAAGCATTCTTTAGAGAGCTCTGCTTACAGTTTTTCATTTTTAACAGGAAAAGAACGTCTGCTTCTCGAGACAGGGCTTGAAAGTACTATCAGTCCGACGCTGCAGACTGCAGGCAGCCCGGTGACCCTCTCTCACCTGCCACCTGCGTTCGAAGAACCAGAACGTCCCTGGGGCTGCAGAAGGCAGCCGCTCGGGAGCCAGCGAGGACGGTCCACTCTCACATCAAGCCCCAAGCTAGGCACATTGTCTCTATACCTTCTTTTTGGTTTTAACCGTTAAACATTTTGCCCCCTCCCGCGACCCCCTGCGTGTATTAGGGCAATTCCCATCTTTGCTGGAGGCAGTCCTGCCTCTCTGAGGAGGCTGACTTGGGCTGGGGCGGGGGCGCTCCTCCCTGCTCTCTGAAGCGCGTCTGCCAGTGTGACAGGGGCGCGGGACCCCAGCGCCTGGCAGGTGCCCGCTGTTCCCGCCCAGTCCCCACGGACAATGAGGCCTCTCCTGCCTGCGGGTTCCTCTGATGAATAACTTTGGTCCCCTTTCTAGGAGCTACTTCCCTTTTTCGCGGAGTGGGAAAGGGATTAAGACAGCCAAGTAAATCAGGACAGCCAAACCCACGGTCTCAAGACGAGATCACAATTTCCAAGTGACTTTAACAGACTATCAAGCACATGGAACCTGACAGGATGTGTCTTCTCCTGAAGGGGGAAAGCTTTAGGGAAGGAGCACCACTAAGGCGGTCGCGGGGGGCGGGGAGACTGGGGTTTAGGGCCACCGGTGGGCATGCGGGGGTGGCCTGGCATGCTGCTGACGGGTGTTGGCAGGGCCAGGTGGGCACACGGGAAGCGCGGCGGGAAGCCGTTCACAAGCATGCGGGAAGATGCTAGCTGTCGGAGTGAGCCGAGCCCCGGCTCTGGGCTGGAGACAGTACCTTCTGGAGGGCTACACCAGGCAGATGCTTTCATCTCCATTAGAAACCCTCCCTGTTGCATATTCATGAGGCTGTGTGTTTGGACTCAAGTGCCTGGGGAAGGCTAAGTTTGTCTTTCAATGCAGCTTCTGGGAAAAGCCTCCCCAGGTTGGGTGACGGTCTCATTACTGGACACACACTCCTTAACTTCCATCTGCGTGCTATTTATTATTGACTCGTCAATCTCCTAAAGTTCTCTTCAATCCCGTTTAAAGAAAGACACCACAGAACTAATTGGGGAGAATTAATTTTAATTTCATTAAAATAGCAAGAAAAGGCTCATCCTCGAGTCATTAGGGCTGAATTTTTTTAACTGCCACCCCTCAAGAGCAGTGGGGTATCACTGGAGTAACGTTTTCATATACAAATTCTAAAAACCTGACTTTATTCTGTTAAGCAGGAGCAGAGGGTGAAATGTACACCCCCCTGACTAGTCATTTCCTGATCATGAGATGCATTTTTAAATGTCAGAAAATGCAAAGTCAATAATGAAATGCTAGCCAAAAGAAGAGGGAAAAAAACGACGACCTTGAATTTGTTCCTCAACCGTATTTCATTTGAGAGGTGTGTTTTGTCATGAATCTGCTTATTTTCTTCCCCAGGGTTATACTCGCTCCTAAAGAGAGCAGCAGTTTTCCTATCACTGGAATCAGTGATAGGAGAAACCGAGCCAAGAACCCAAGTCAGCATTCCTGATTTTAGCACCTTCCTGGAGAGGCGAATAAAATGTCAACACGCGTTTTCCTCCAAGATAATGACTGTGAGAGCGCTCAAGAGTGGGGGCACCTGGGGTCCCCAGGTCTAAGGAGTGGAGAGGGCACCCTAATAGGGCTCCTCCCACCCGGAGGCCACCTCCCTGTGGGGGCCACAGCTGCCCTCAGGCACTCAGGAGGGGGCACCTGACCCAGGCTCAGAAATCAGGATGAGCTCCTGGCATGCCATAAAGGCGTGCGTGAACAGAATTAGTAGACTGACGTCCTTACAGATAGGGAAGCTAAGGTGCAGGGAGAGTAACTGAGTTGCCTGGGTTCTTCTGCAGAACTGGTCCCTGAACCTAGCTTTCCTGACCGTGGAGAGCTGGGGTGGTTTCCATGGAAGATAACTAAGTCCCTTGTATAAATGCATCAAGCCTCACTGTAACTAATGAGGGCTGCCTGAGGATTTTAATGTAACCTGACTTTCTGAAAAATCAAATCTTTTAAATGTATCTGAGGAGCCGGATTTGAAAGAACCCTGGCAGTGAAACTTTTTTTTTTTTTCCTAAAGAACCCTAATGTGATGAAAATACCAAACATATCTCTTCTACTACGGACTTTTATTCATGTAAAAATATTTTATTTGTATGGACACTTTTAAAAGCCAGAAATAAAGTCACATCTAAGCTAAGCTGTATTTCAGAGGGGGGAAGTCATCTCCCTGAGAGGAATATTTGCTGTAAGCAGTAAAGGTTCAGATCATTCCAATGTCCTGGATCACTATATACATTAGCATTTCTCAAAATGCAGTCCCTGGAACATGGATTCCACAGGGTGGGAAAATGATGAAATTAGCTAGAGAACAAGGGGTCAAACTTCAGAGCCTTGACTTTTTTAAGCTGTGGGACTTCTCAGAGGCTTTAATGCGCCAATATGCACTGTCAGTCTTTAAGAGGGAGATGCAATATCGCTCAAGAATATTTGACTGCAGAGAATCAGCAGTCAAGGAAAAATCCTTGGAAAAATAACTCACTCATGCTCCCTTAAAAGAACACCATCGAAAGTATTAGTCCTACGCCCGGGGAACTGCTTAGTCTCCTTTCAGTTTGGGTAGATGCAGGTTATATTTCATGATGTCTGTTTCGCCTTTTTAAAGGAAAATTAATTATTAGAGTTGCTTTTCTACATAGCAATAAGGTTTGAACTGGAAAAAAAATTTAAGATTCATCTGGTTCCCTCTACCCCAAATTCACAGATGACCTGCACTGGGGAGGCTGAGTGTCTCACTTCCGATCAGCGCCAGTGGGGCTGTGGCCAATCCACCGCATGCCTGACTTGGACTTCTTTCCTGCACTGCCTCCTTCTGTAGTCCCTCCCAGAGAAGTACTGCCTCCCCAGTGCTTAAACCCAGGCTGCGGTGGTGGTGGTGGTGGTGGTGGTGGGGGAGATGAGGGGGTGGGAAGGGTAGAGTGTGTGGGGGGGAACGCATTAGCATCTCAGGAGAGATGGGCCCCAGGTGGCAGAGTGAGCAAGCAGGTGGCAGGTTCACATCCACATCATCTCAGCATTCCCCACGATGGACAACTACAACACACGTTCCATGGTGGAGGGAAGCGTGATTCTGGAGACCCTCAGAAAGGTTAATAGATAGATTGGTAAACTACTTACTAACTGAAAAAAGGGAGGGAAAACCATGAAAGTATACTTCTGGAGAGTTGCCTTGGAATAACAAATCAAATCAAAAATTAAAACCAAGAAACAAAACATTTGAAAAATCAAAATTAAGGCTAAAAAAGCAAATAGAGTTCTAATAACCTTCCAACTGTAAGTCTGGCTGTCTCAGATTAGATTTCAGTTCAAGAGTGACACATGTTTTTCCACTAACAATTTTTTTTTTCTTTTGGAAACCAAAGAAAGGCCAACTGGGCATTCCCCTCTACATTTAAATGCTCACCCAGCACACGAAAGCTGACAAATTCATGTAATGTGTTTTGTTTCCAGGGCAGGAAATTCCAAAGGAGAGGGAAAAATAATCAAACAAGCGGTTTTCAGATCTTTCCACCATTAACCCTAATCATGATTCCGATAGTTTGTAGACTTGGGCTAGTTTTCGCTCCTACGAAGTCAAAGGATTGCAGAGAGAAATTCAGAGAACTTCAGGCCTTGGCTATCTGTCCTCAGGAAAGGAGCCGGGATTCAAATTCATTACACTTTAAATCAAGAAATTTTACATTTATCGGTAATATATGGTATGCTTCTCTAACAAAATGTGGTAGCTATGGGGGAGAAATTCTCGGGCACATCACCTGGGTACTGGCAAGGCACTCCCTAAGGGCAGGAGATGACTCATAGTTTCACAAAGAATAAACAATTGAGCCCTGCTTGGGACACAGCACATTCAGCAGAAAACCCAGTGGGTGCTCATCGCCCCTAACAATTTACTAATGAATCGGGTATCAGGTGTCTCACGGAAGAGTCAGGACTTCAGCCTTCAAAGGTTTAAAGGAACGCAGGGCTCTCTGGGATGTGAGAAGATGAACACTGGCGGGGGTAGAGGCAGGTGGGTTTGTTGTGCAACAGAAGTGGCCAGGCCATGGGAATCTATCCTGCTATTCTAGAACGGGTAAGATCCCATTTGAAGACAGAAAACTGGGCAAAAGGCAACGTGCGCAACAACTTTTCTAGAAAAGCTGAAAGTGGCAATTGCCCGTGGGCATTGTATTAAAGGGAAAATGTCTATTTTAAGAAATGGATTAAAAACCACATAAGCAGTTTATAAACATTATCTTTGTCTTGCATTTCATAAAGCCGGGATTGCCATGAAAGCCAAGTTCAGAACACTTACAATGCAGCTCAGTAAAGCCAGAGTGTTTCTTGGTTTGGATGATTTTAGAGGATAGTCTCATTTCTGCCTGAGTGTGTGTGTGTGTGTGTGTGTGTGTGTGTGTGTGTGTGTGTGTGTGTGTGTGTGTGTGTGTGTGTGTGTGTGTGTGTGTGTGTGTGTGTGTTTAACACAGCAGGGTAGCCATCAGAAAGATGAGCATATTAGAGAAAGTGGTTCTTTCTGACAGAGGCTCGCCTTAGGAGCTTTTGTTTGGCATTTAACCGAGCATTTAGGACAGAGATGAGCCCTTATAAATCGTGGATACAGAGATTAAATTTTCTGGCGGTGCTGCAGGACGAACATCAAACAAATGAGTGAAAGAAGGCAAGCCTGGCCCCTCCTGGTGAGACCCACATTTAAGTCCCATTTAAGGACTTGATCAACCAGTGTTTCATTTTAATACAGGAATCTGTTTGTTTTTTAAATGGACAGGTCCCCGAGCACCGTAAAACAGGCTTTCAAATTTCCGTATTATTTAAAAGCAAGATTAGATTAAAACACTGTCCAATTTCTCCGAATAGTTTCACAGGTTTTCCCACAAACCCTACATTTTCTTTCCTTGCAAATGGAAAACAATTTAGAGCATTGTTTCTCAAGATGTAGTCCCTAACCCGTTGGGGGTGGGGAGGGAGATGGGGGAGGGGAGAGGAGGACCCTCAGTGGGGATTCTGTAAATCCACATGCCCGGGCTCCAGCTCAGGCTTTACTGAATCATAAACTCTAGGGGTGGGGCTCGGGGGATCTGCAGTTTTCAAAGCTGTTTGTGCGATTTTAATGTGCAGTAAAATTTGAGAACCACAAATCTAGAGGGCTTATGACCATTATCTTTATGATATCACCTTGATCACTGCATGCTTATTGAATTAATTTCTAAATAGAAAATCAGAAATATATAGAAATAAATTATGTGCAAAATGTTCTACTTTGCCTTTTTAAAACATGGGATTTTTATGCATGTATATTAACTCCAGGAAAGCATAAGAGTAGCTGAGAACCAGAGGCATTGTCTAGAAAAGCTTCTATTTATCCTGCTCAAAATAGGTCTCCTTCACTTTTCAAAGAAGGGGTTGGAACTTGGGTACCGATGTCTCCTTCTGACCCACCCAGCTTCGGGATTTTCAAATTGGCAAGATTTTTCTCTCAGATAAATTTGATGGAGTTTCCTATCCAGCTTATCAGTTAGGAAGATTATCAGAAAATGAAACATCAAGCAAATGCAGCAGGTCTAACAAGAAAGGAAAAACCATAAACCATGTTTACACAGAGAGGGTTCCTGGCGGGGACCTGGGTCATTGAATGAATGAGCCGCAGGGGGCCACACAAAGATGTCAGGTTTGGGATGAGAATGGAGATGAGGAGACACAAACAGGTGGAGAGGAGATTCGGTTCTTGAAAGAGAAGAGGAGGAGGAATCTGACACTAAAAAAGTGAAAGAGAAAAAGAAAAGGATAAAGGCAAAAAAAAAAAAGCTTCAGAGACACAAAGGAAAAAAATAAACTAGCTTTTAATATACTCACATAAGCTGCAAAGAAAATGAGGTCATGTAATACACAATCATTCCTCTACTGGACAATAGAATACAAGTGCTTTTCGAAGAAAACAAATTTGTTGTTTTTTCCACTGGTTATTTAATTGTTCTGCAACAACACCATGGAATAAAAATAACTCAGATTTACCTGGGCACAGACTCGGCAGCATGATCCGCTGAAAATAATACATCTTTAACCTACAATATCCAGGACATTCTAGAGGAGACCGCTTTTCAGTTGGAAAGGTGTAGACCTTGGCCACTCCTAGATTTGTTTTTTTATGAGAGGCATTTATATAAAGTTTACTTGCAAGTGAAGGTTTTCCTAGGTAGGGATACTGAGGTGTAACCATAGGTCATGGTCCCAGCATTGCGACAATGGAGGGCTAAGCTTTCTAAGCTGGTCTGTGGTCGGGTGCACAGGCTGGGCACTGTGGAAAGGAAGTTGTGACCGCCACCTTCATGCCTCACTACTGGGGACATACTCAGTAACAGGGAGACCACCGCGGCCACAATGAAAAATTGTCCCAGACACAATGGACCAAACTTTCAAGGCGAAAGAATAATTTTGCTTTAGATAGGTGTCTGGTAATATCTACCAATGATTAGAGATAAATCTCCTTACTCCACATCCTGTTTTGAAGGCAAAAGGAAGAAAAAAAAATTTTTTTCATCCTCTATTTAAGGAACTACCAACTTATTCCTAAGAAAAGACAATGATTCATAGCTTCAATGTTAAGACTGTCACTCTATCTGACTCCTCTTTTCCGTGGCTGGGACCTATTAGAGGTGGGGGGAGGGGAGCCAGAGGTGACAATGGAAGGGAAATCATGTTGTTTAGGGGGCTTTTTCAATTTGCCACATCCACTTAATGAAACCAATGCCTACTCTATTAGCCACAGTAGACTTGGCCAGTCCAAAGCTTCTAGACATGGGTTCCCCTTATGTTATTCCACAGATGTTCATGTGGGAGATTTCGGAGGTGGAGATTTAGGATAACCATATCCTAGTTAATTAACCACTTCCCACATCGATAATGCTGAGCCTGTACCTTATAATGGCCCAGATGTATAATAATGGCATTGTGCTTCTATTTTTTAAAAGCTCTTATCTCTTAAAAACAAAGTTCTTATCTCTTTGACGTATATACTGAAATTTTAGTATACAAAATATGATGTCTGGGATATGCCTTAAAATACTGTATAAAAATGAAGTGTGGGACAGAAGTGATGGATGGAAAAGGAATACTAATCGTTGAAAGCTGGTGGTAGGTACATGGGGATTCATTACATTGGTGCCTCTGTTTTGGTATATGTGAAAATTTCCACAATAGGAAATTAAAAAAAAAAAAAAAAACCAAAAGGAAAGAAATTTTAGTTCTGGAACACAAAAACAAGTGACCCCAAGAGGGTCTGGGCCTTCGCAAAGGACTCTATCTGCACCCTGGGTAATTGAGAACGGACAGGGTCATGGCGGTAGAGGTTCACCATGGCCTTGGCCAAGTCCTTGTGGATGCCAGCACTGTGCAGCTTCACTCGTGTTGGATGCCTGGGCCCTTTAAATTAGGGAATTCAGGAAAGGAGAGAAGCACCAGGTGCGGCAGGGACGAATACTATCAGCGAGCTGTCACCTGCCAGGGCTGGGTCCTCTCACACCGCAGCTGACCTCGGTCACTTTGTTTTGATTCGGAACCATTTTTACCTTGGATAAGTTCCTTTTCACTTCTCCTCTAGAGCCCAGTTGCTTTCCTAAATGAGCAGTGCTATTCAAAATTGGCCAGCCTCCTCCCTCACGTGCAGTGAAGACTGTGGCAAAGAGAAGGAGGAAGATGGCCGAGGTCCCTTGGGACAGAGAAGCCCGGAGTGTGAATCTGCGCCACGGAACGCTACGTTGCTGTAAAAAACGTGGACATTCTCTGCAGGTGGATATGGAGGGGTCTTCGGGACATGCCGTGAAGTGAAAAGTGCCAGGTGCTGGACGGTATAACTACACAGCGTTATGCTATTTTTCATGTAGGGGGACATGGGAAATCATATCTATGATTATTTGCATGAAAAAAAACACTGGAAGGGCAAGCATAAAGTTAATAAAAGTGGTTGCCTTTAGGGAAAAACAAGATGGAGGCGCAGGGATGGGAGCAAAACTTCTTTATGGCACCTTCTGAATCAAAACTCAGAATCTGTGGGTCGTTCACAAGCCAGGCCATCCACAAGGGTGAATGAAAGAGAATGTGCTGGCCCTCTACCTGCCCCGGAGCTGAACTGTGGAAAACTGGGCTCTCTTAACCAAGATGGGGGCACCCTTTCCATTTTTAGGTGAGTCTTCCTCATTTTTGTCTCTCTGATTTCAACTGTCATTTCAGAATGTTCTATCCTCATTTACAACCAGTCGACATTGATAAGGCCTCCTAACATGGCCTTCCACAGTAAAACGGTCAGTGGCCGGGCCTGGAGGCTGTGCCATTCAGCTCTCCTGTTGTTCGAGGGCATCTGTGTCAGCGACCCCACTCCGACCACCTGGGCTCCCAGGGTGAGGGACGGAGCAGACGCACAAACCCCAGTAGGGACAAGGGTGCAGCAACGGCCCGACTGCGCCACACACACACCTCCCCTGGGTACTACCGCAGCTCAGAAGGCCGAACCTGGCCAGGGACACTCTTGAAGTCTCTAGGGAAAATGTCCCATGGGGCAAAGGGAGAACAAATAAGGACCTCGCTTATGTTCTGCCACCATCTGCGTTCAGTGCGATGTGGCATTCAAGTCTTGGGACTTCAGGGGCAACTAAGGTCCAGGCCAGCTGGAAGGAAAGGGGGTCTGAATTTAGTAGGACTGTCCTCACGGGATCCTGAGGAGGGGGCAGAGGGGGGGGCAGCCTCGGGCAGCCGCAGCAGCTGTTCTGAATCAGCTGAAATTGCTGCCGGTGCCACAGGGAGCTTCACCCCCTTCTCCCCGTGGTGCCCCAGCCTCGCCCTGCAGTGGCTAGAGCCGACAGCCTCATCCTCCCTTGCCAGCAATGAGGGGGTTCGATAGGGTCTCGAGGAGGACTTGCCATGCTACATTTAAAGTCAGAGGCTCCCCTCCCCAGGACTGCTGGTCCATGGGGGGTGGGGGTGGTGGATCAGGCCACTGCAGGGGGTGGGTTTCTTTGTGGCTTTGTCGGTCTGCATTTTGAGCATTTTGAGCAGCGGCCGCCAGCCCTGCTGAACTGCACTGATCTGCAATTCGCACTGCATCCAATACCCAACACTCTTTTAACCTGGGAGCCCTGGGGCCCTGGGATCAGACTTCTCAAGCTGACTTTAACTTTGGTACAAGGGAGCCTAGCCAAGGAAGGCAGTCTGCAGGCAGCTTGTGAGCATGGGCTTGGGCGAGTGGCACATCTGGCTTCTAGAGGTGGCATCTCTCCCATCCTGCCAGGGGCAAGATTTTTCAGGAGATGGCTGTGCATACCCCAGGGCTGCTCTCTGCCTTTCTCTGGAAGGGCTTGGGCAGGAGCTGGGACCTGTCACAAGGTCAGGAGTGGGACCTGGAGGCTCCTTTCATGAAGCCAGCCCAGAAAAGAGGAGGCATACCCAGATGGGGATGAAGCCTTGTACACAGGCCCTCTGCGGGGCACCGTGGCGGTGGACGGGGTGGGGGTGAAGAAGCAACAGAACCAGCTTTCAAATGATGCTCTGGAACTACCTTTGAGGCTTGAAGCAGAGGGGAACTTCTTTATATCCTCCAAATCACCACCAAATAGTCGGTAGAACTATTAGAATTACTTGTTTGGAGTTTTGGAAATTACAGAGGCGTATTTACTCCTCTGTACTTGGGCGAATGTGGAAACGCAAATGACAAGGTATACACACTTGCTCAGGGGACAGGAGAATCAGAAGCTCAGAACCCACCTGTGTCCCTAAAGGGCCTTTTTGCCAGGGGCGGGGGGTGGGGTGGGGATGTTCCTATGTTCAACTGATTAAAAATCAAAACCTGCTTTCAGCAAGATCTGAAACTTAGAGAGGGAGAAACAGAAAAGCAGAGGGGAAGCTTCATGGGGATGTGAACAATCTAAATTTAGTTTTTGAATTTGAGGCTCTGAGAGCATGGGGAAAAATAGATCGCAAAGAGCTGTGCCAGGCAGGCACTACCGTGTCCCCCACTGTGAACACACACTTGAAAAGACACTGGAGAAAATGAGCCTCGACTGAGTTTAAGCTCTTATCACGAGGAGCATTTCCGAGCCCCGTCCCTGGCAGTCTTCGTCCCCCGCCACTCGCCACTCAGGGCCAGGCCCCACGCGCTCTCCGACACCGCTCCGTCCCCTCTGGTCTATTATTCTCACCTGTCTCGGGATCGCTGAAGTCTGGCAAAGTAATTGTGTTAAGCTGTCGTCTGTCAGCAATGGTTCTATCTAAGAGGCTGCTCCCACGTCCAGAATCACTGCAAAACACAGCTGCAGAGGTCAGTCATTGGAAGGGGGACGGGGGGAGAGACACAGAATCAACCATCGCCGACCCCTGACGTGCAGTAACACCTTTGTGCGTTTGGGACGCTCCTCAGCACCTCTCCGTCGCCTACAAGGCATTCTGCGTCCTGGCTCAGCCTGGGCTGGGATCCCTTTCATGCTCACTGTCACAAACACGCTTAAACCACACCCACAGACCCTTGCTAATTTTAGCCTCTTTGGTATCATTATAAGACACAAAACTGAAAACTTGAAGACAGGTTCTCTGTCCGCCTTAGAATGGGGAACTGATTGGCCTTCCGTGTTGGAAGTCTTGGAGCTCATCAAGCCCATAAACACACCACCCTCGAATTGTCTTACAAATCAACGGTCTACAGCTAAGCCCTCACTGCCCAGGGAAGGCACCTGGGCATTTCTAGAAGACCCTTATGCCTAGGTCCCTCTCCAGACCAAATGCATCAGTATTTCTGGGGTCGTCCACATTTTTCTGAGCTCCCCAGATTGTTCCAATGTGTAGAAAGATTTGAGAACCCCCGGCTCCTACTTTTTAAAGGGCAATCACGGCTGTGGCCTCCCTTGTGTCCCTATGTAATAGTCGTGGGATCACATAGGGAGCTGCTGGTCACTGGCACCCCCCGACATCCAGCTTGTCCAGTGATGAGAGGCTGGAGAAGGCTGGGCCTTGAGAACATACAGCAGGGTTCGGGCACCAGCCTCCAGGCCTGCATGTTACCAGCTTCCTGCACTGAATCCCCCTCCCCAGCACCCTCTACAGAGCAGGCTTGGCACCATGTGTTTGGCAAGTCACATGGGAGACCACCTGGGGCCTAAGTGGAAAGAAACACAGGTAGGGGACCTTAGCTCCTACAGACTCTTGTTTTGTTTTGTTCTAAGAAGCCTGTAAGCAAAAACAATTGCATTCTTCTTTTTTTCCTCTATCATGATATTCCACCCAAGAAGCTCCAAAAAGCAGCCCATCCATCTCTTGAGGTTTGAGTTTATAATGCTTTTCTTTGAAGCTATTTTGTTTTGTTGATCTGGGGGCTCCAGGTGTGGTATTTGTTTTGTTAAGAAGCTCAAATTCTATAATAAAGGGACACAATTTCCTTCCTGTATGCAGCTGTTGCTAAAAGTGGTACAAACAAGATTTGGTATGAAACCTAATATGGTTTATAGGCTGTAATTTCCACGTCCAGTGATGTAGTTAGAGAAATCCACAGGAAACAGACGGAAACTTGCTTCAGTACAGACTATTTGTCAGCCTATAGTTATTACATCATTGGATACACGTTTTTTGGAAACTGTTCTATTAATTATTTCCACAACTGTGAAACAATAACTGTCTCTGAGCAGAAGACAACATAAAAGTAGGTGCAAATGTTCATGAATCACATTACTGACTGCATATTTCTAACATCGGTCCGTTCATGCATGTATTTTTAATATAAATATTAGAAAAATATTACAAAGAGTTATGATCTGAATATTGCAATGGCTCCCCACCTCGGAGCTTTTCAGAAGATGTCATCTCAAAATATAGTGATTTTTTTCATCGCCTTGGGGATTCTAGGACACACGGTAAGGTGCTAGGCATTGCAGAGAAAGGATTTGCCTGGGTTTTTGATGGGTTTGCCTTGGCCATAAACCTCCACACTTTCCCAGCTCACCAAGTCTCATTGCCCGGGATTAGCTGCGACGTGTGCTGCTGGGTCCTGGAAGCCAGCCAGGGGTCTGGGATCTTACCTTCTATCTGTCCCTAACAAGTAGGTCACTCTGGTCCTACTCTCCCTGTGCCTCAGGGTCTTCCCTGTCAGGTGAAGATAAGGATTATTTTCCTGCATACAGCGGCGTGAGGCGGAACTGAGGTCATGTGGACAGAGCATTCAGAAGATTTATAACTTTCAGGTATACTCCGTGAGTCATTCTAAATACATATACCCACAAACATGCACCCGAGGTGAATGTGGCTGGCTGATTTCTGAGGACCACTTTATTCCTAGCCTTCTAGTACAATGGCAGGTGTGGGGAAGCTGAGTTAAGGGCCTCCTACTCTGAATGTTAGAAACGGCTGCTAAAACCCACATCTTAACTTGTGAGCCTTCCCCACTGTTGTAATGACACAGGATCAACTTCCCCTCCACCAGCTGAGAAACTATGGGCGGTCACATTCCTTCTTTCTTCCTCAGAGTTCCTTCTGAAAACCGTGCATAAGCAACAGTTCCCTCTTCAAAACGGAGACGCTCGGTTCCACTCTGAATGCTCTGACTGAGGATTGTGCTGGTTGCTTGAAGCAAGTTTTAGTTCTACGTTTATAGGGTGTGGGGTCTTAACCAATCAAGATTTGCCTTTGCAATGACCCCTGGGATATGGAGGAAGAGGCAAATGGAGGCTCTGGCCACCTCTTGAGTCTCCTTACCTCTCTCACTCTGGCCAGTCTCTCTCACGAAAGCCTTCCTCTCTCTCCCGGGGGGACCCCGCTTGAGCCCCTGCCTTGGACCACCCACTCCCGCCTCACCACCAGTGATCTCCCCTCCTGTGCTTGGCCCGGAGGCTGCCAGGGGCCCCCCTCAAAGAGGACGGCAGGAAGGGAAGAACCATTCCTGGCCAATGGTGCTAGTGGAGGGTTTAGGGGGAGGACACTGGCAGGAGCCCCAAATCCACGGTATGTAAGCTGTAGATATCCACACAGGTAGACGCCCGCATGCAAGTGACTTCTGTTCCCCGTCAGGACTGAACATTTAGAGTACATTCTAGTGATGGGTATAGCTATACCGGAAACTGGAAGCTTTCCTTGGAAATCCTCCACCTTCCACAGCCCGCAGAGGCTGTTAAACACAAGAGGCAAGCTGGTGGTGGGCTCTGAGTGAGAGCCCGGGGGTCTTTGTGGCGGCCCGGTCTCCTACCGGCTTCTGAACTAGCGCCTGGCACAGTATTTACTAGATGGAAGAGAGGGGCCTGGGATGGGAAGCCAGAGCGGGGCAGGTGGGAAAGGAGGAAACGCCTGTTCTTCTCCAGGCCCCTCACGGCTGGCTAACAAGAGTCAAGGCGAGCTCCCAATATCCCTGACCCTCAATTCTCGTCAGTAAAACGCGTATGAAAGAACATGACACTTGCCTGTTTTATGGGGCTGCTTGGAAGATGGAACGAGAGCACGTTCTGTAAAAAGAAAAGCTTCCCCAAAATGCTGGTGACTATTAATTGGTGCCGGATGGGGTTTCCAGCTTCCAACTGAGGCGAGAGGAAAGAAAACGTCTTTATTTATTTTTTTTTAATAAAAACTTTAAGTGCGATTTGTAAGCGATTGAAATAGGACTGGGAAAGAAAATATTTTCTTCCAGTGACATGGCTCCCGCGATGGAGATGGTCCACGTGGCAGGGGCAAGGGGGATGGGAAAGAACTGGTTGACAATAAAAAAATAAAAATAAAGGAAAGGAAGTTGGTGGCGACTCGGAGAGGCGGTGTGCATGGTGCAGGGAGCATTGATGTCAGCACAGACCTGGGCCTGAATCAGAGCTCTAGTGCTTATTTAATTGGGAACATTTAGGCAACTTATTCAGCCTTGTTTATTTTCTATAAAATGGAAAGAAGAGTCTCGATCTTGTGAGGCTGATGTAGGGGCTGAAGATAAGGCACACACGGATGGCCCAGGGAAGGGTGCTGCCATCATCAGCTGAAACGCTGACTGTCCATTCCAGGAGGCTGCCAGAACCTTCTGGTGAGGCCCTGGTCACAAGTCCCGCTGTTCTGAGCGGCTGAGCCAATGGGCACAAGGACTGAAGGAACTTGCTCCTTCACTGAGAGGAGGAGATGAAACAAGAGACAGCTTTCTCTCCTAAAGGCAAGTAAAACTGCAGACCCAGCAAATAAATCCAGGCTTCTGAAATGACACACACCTTTGCCAAATGTACACTCGAGAGAACGCCACCCACCATTTTGCTCACAGCAGAGATGCATTCTCAGCCTGCAGGTGGAACTCTCTTTGCAAGTTGTCTAAGGCTGGGTTCAGCAACTAGCTCAGTGTGATCTTCCTTCCAGCAAAGATCAAGAGGGAACGAGTCGCAGGGAACACGAAAGCTCGGTCTCTTCTCCACGTGGCCCGTTAGTCTTCCTATCTCCCTCCGTGCATCATCATCTCACCGCGGTAGGGGCCTGGGCCAGCCCCAGGGTGGAGCTGGGAGGGGGTGGGGGACGGTGGGGAGCCCTGGCAGGCAGAGCAGAAGCCCCTCCACGAGTGAGCACGCTCAGAAACAAGGGCGCCCCGACTCAGGGTGTCAGCGTGGACCTTCTCTGGGGAGAAACCAGCCACCTGCCAAGATGCTCTCTGCCCAGTTTTTATTGCACTTCTCTCTCTCTCTCTCTCTCTCTCTCTCTCTCTTTTTTTAAGCAGGGATGCTTCTCATGCACTTGTTTATGCGCTTCTACCCTCTTCTAGAACCTTGCGTGACCTGATCATGGACTCGAGGCTGCCGGACCCAGAACTGCCCTTATCTGGAGGACAAGGAAGGATGCCATCCCTTGTCAAGATGCAGCCCTCCCCTCTTTATGCTTCATTCTTCTGCTGGGGTCATGTCTAACCCAACCATACTGGGGAGGATGTCTAAGTTTGCAAAATGGTAAGGCCTACAGGAGAAACATTTATTTATATCCCAGAGAAAATAAATAAAGTTAAAAAAAAATCAGGAAGCTCCTTACTAAGGGGCTGCTCAATTACCATCCCTCTCCTCCTCCCTCAAGGCTTTGGGAGTCGCTGGAGGGAGCAGTTTCGAAAACCCCTGATGGGTCCCTCCTCCACCCACCCCCACACCCCCTCCAGACGCTGTGCCTGGAGCCAGGGTTCCTCCCTGCTCTGGCCCTGCAAGATCCTTCAGGAAACGGAGGAAGTATGGACACGGCCCAGGCATTTGGTTAAGTATTTTTAAAAAGCTTTCCAATTCTGCTATTTTTTTCTCCTCACATTCAATATTCTTGGTTGCTAAGTGGGAGGAAATGTGGGGAGGTGGGAGAGGTGTGGAGAACGGAGGGAAAATTGGCAACATGAAGGCTGATGGGTTTATTTTCTCATTTCGAACGGGGGTACGGGCAAAGGAATGCTCCAGGACGGAAGCAACCAGCCTGGGGAGGATCTCCTGTTAGCGGTGCTCGTGGCCAAGACTCTTCCCTAAATCCTGCTGCTTCTGAGAGGCCGGGAGTGGGGGGCTTTTCGGGAACATAACATGGGCCTTTTCTATTTCTGCTCTAGACTTAGAAAAGTAGGATTCTTTAAAAATTAAAATGATCTTTATTTTCAGAACATATCCACAAAAGGGAAGAGGCCAGTTTCAGGACTATCTTTTCACTGAGAGGAAGATGGAGCATAGGGCAGTCACGTGCCACAGGTCGTGGCTGTGACAGGGATTCTTGGCTAATTCTCGTGACCCCAGCTTTGCAAGGGGCTTGGGGCTGGCCAGCGTGAGCCCCCTCCCTTCCAGCTGCACTGCCCACAAGGCCCTGTGGTCACAACTCCGCTGAATGTCAGTTCACAAGGACCTGTCCCCTAACACGGAGGGCCCTGATTTTGACTATTTTAACTACAGAAATAAAATCCCACATGGAATCCCTCCCGCCCTCTGCTGCTTCCCTAACGCCCACCCCACCTTTCCTCTCCCTTGGCCCGTGCCCTGCACATCACGGCCACCAGCCTGCTGCCTCCTGGGGGGGCTGTACGGGGCAAGTGTCATCCTTCGTTAGTACACATTTACGACTTGACTTGAATATTTTTTAGGCTCCTGACTTTTAAGAGCCTTGTGTGAGCTGTCCGTACATCTTGCTATGAGCTTGAAAAATGTTCCAAGTGTATGAGCAGTTGTGTGAATGCACTTGAATTATTAGGTCCCTTTTCGTTAAATGACTTCCTTCCAACGGCAGGACACACTTAGTAATTTAAACAGACGCCAGGAAAAATTGCCCAAGACTTGAAAATGGGCACAACAGGTTACCGGGTGTCTTTCAGTGGCGAGTTGGGGGTTAACGAGGGGGACTTCCCCAATTATCTGCCTCGGTTGGGTGGGTACCCCTGACTGACTCCGACTGATTAAGGTCATTTTACTGTTCTGCAGGCAAATGAGATACAACTGATTTCCACCCTGTAAAAAGACAACCCCAAACCATATATTTCACTGTCCTGTAGGATACTGTTTTTGCATTTCTCTGCAAATTCATTTCAGTTTATCTATCTTTCAAATTCTTCTCTGAACGAGGCTTAACATTTTACTGGTTTCCCCGTTAGTTAACGAGGTAAATAAAACCTCTAATACATGCTTATTTTATACCTGTTTGTGTCATGATTTTAACTCTTTGAAAAGTATACTTTATCATGCCCATAGAGATTTCTACTCTCCTTAGTGGGACATGGCCTGCTGTCTCTGCAGGTCTTTTAAATACTACTCTAAACACCCCCATCTGGAGTATGTAATTGACTACTCTATGCATAAATTACCAGAAAGATGGTAAGACTTGTCCAAGAACTTAAATGAATGGCTGGTTGAGAGAAATCAGGTGGTAATTAATTGGTCACTGGGCCTCGTGGGTCACGGTGGCAGCAACAGGAAAAGAAACTCCCGATCTGGGGGCTTCATCAGCCACTGGAAGAAAAGCCCCTGACAATGGAGTGTGGATGGTTCCACCACTATTCTCTGCTGCTCACGAGGACCTGGAAGTGCACAAGGCGGCAGGGGTCGTGCCTGCGTGCTAACCGCCCATCAGAGATGGCCCCGGGAGGCGGGGACCCATGCAAAAACCACGCAAAACAGGCCCTGCTGTCCTCTTACCTGGGATTGGTAAGGTTGTAGCAGGATTTCCATATTTGTAACATGTGCTTACAAGTGAGGAGCGCCTCATCCGGGCCCCGGCAGAGTGACTCCAACTTCACTTTGGAAAACAGTAGTCTATGATGGGGAGACAAAGAGAGAAAACAACACAGCTCAAGCCAGAGAGTCCCCACCAGAACCACCCACGGGGCTGGGCTTAGACCCGGAAGCGACGGCACTCATTCTAGAATGGGGTGGGCAAAGGCTTGATCCGAGGGAAGCGGGGGAAGCAAGGGCCAAGGGTTCCAGAACTCCCAGTTTAATATATGGCTTTGTAGATTGAAGGCAAATGCAGGTGCACCCAATGTGACCATTTGTGATTAGGTTAAATGCATCAGAATGGCTAATTTTGTTGAGAGCGCAGGGGTTTTATTAAGAGTCTGCTTTTTAAAACAAAACCAATTTATTTGCAAAACTTCAAAAATTCATTAAAAGCAAATCTTGACTTATTTACAGATTTACACAGGAGACGTGACTCAGTTGATATAAATGATCTACAAATCCCCTTCCACCAAGATCCTCATCATGTGAAGGTGAATAAGTCTTGTAAGCTTCGAAAAGGCACATAAAGAAGAGGGCATCTGGCTCAGGCTCTCTCCTCAGATCTTCCCAGCCCTGCTACTGAAGGGCTAGGACTTCACCAGCTCACTCCATAGTCACCAACTACCTCTTTCCTATTTTTGTTACCACCAATGGATTCATCCTCTGCCCAGACCTTCTGTGAGCTGAGCTGAGACCCTTCTCTCTTTCCCGGCCTCTTGGTTATCTCACTCCCAAAGTCTCCTTATGCCTTTCTGAAGACATCAGCTTCCCTGGTCCCTGAGCTCATTAGTACTATCCTTGTGAAGCCCCAGCATGAGCCCAGATACCTTCCTGGTGGTCTTCCTGTTCCCCCAAGTTGCCCAGCTCTAAGAAATTGCCTTATGAAGATCTCTAAAAATCATTTTCAGTCCCAGCTCAAGAAACTACAGTGATTTCCCTACTGCTTATAATAATAAGTCAAAATTCCTTATTGAGTCCTCGAAGGCACCCTGCCCACCGGCCACTCCTGTTTCACCACCCCATTGTGTGCCATGCATCCCTCTGGACCCTTTACTGCTATCAATATAATTTATTGGCCAAAGGCTAGGTTTCTTTCCTGAGTCTATGAATATACATGCCGTGTCCTCAGTTTTATTTTTTTTTAAGATTTTATTTATTTATTTGACAGAGAGAGACAGAGAGAGAGAGAACACAAGCGGGGGAACAGGAGAGGGAGAAGCAGGCTTCCCAGCGAGCACAGAGCCTGACATGGGGCTCGATCCCAGGACCCTGGGATCATGACCTGAGCCGAAGGCAGACACTTAACGACTGAGCCACCCAGGTGCCCCGTGTCCTCAGTTTTAATCTGTATGAATCTACTGCTCTCCTTACTTCTTCCTAAATTCTAAACCCAGCTACAACCCCATCTCCTCAAACAATACCATGCTTACACCTCTGTCTACTCTACTCTCTATCACATTAGCTGGTATTTGCTGTTAATGGTAATAAAGAGAAGAAAGAAATGGGGGAAGCTCCTGTCTATTAAAGACCTTCTCTGTGCCAGGCTCTGTGTTTGGCACTTCACAAACACAACCAAGGTGATCTTTGTAATAACCCTTCTTGGTGTGTGGTATTTATCCCCCTTCCATAAAAGAACATCAACCCCTCACTTCCACAGTGCCTAGGATTGTGCTCTGTGGCCCCACTGGCTCATTGACTAGTTTCTCTACAAACCACAGAAGACTAAGAAATGTATTTCCAGTAACAAGAGAATTCCTCAACCATGCATGATGTAATGGCCTCATTTGAAAGCATTTTGGAGGAAGAAAGTCTCTTTTTTCTCAGTGGGAGAGGGAAAGAGGGTGGTCTGAATGCATCACTGCCCAAGCTCTGCAATGGGTTAGTACCACCCCCTCCCTCCAAATGGAATACAAGACGCCCAAGGGGCTGCTGGGGGCTCTTGGAGGGTTCAGGGTTGCAGCCTCCTCGAGCCTGGGTCTGTGGACAGGGATGTAGCCTCTGATCTACAAGCAGGTGGGATAAAGGGTGAGGCCAAATGTGAGCACAGGGCTCCACATCTGCTCAAGAACATTTCAAGAAGTGGAAGTTCCCTGAGGGGTTTCTCAGGAGCCAGGTGCCAACTCCTGCTGATGTCTTCACCAGTCCAGAAAGTGATGGGAGCCTTTTTCCACCAGAATCTCCCACCAAACTTGGGTCAACTGGGAGATATGTTACAAAGGGTCACCTTTTAGCATTTGGTAGAGACCTATTCAGATGCCAGAGACCCTCCTGGGTCTGGCTGCCAAGCAATTTTGGCCAAGGGAGACCCCACCTAGGACTGTGGTGATGTTCTCCGGGAGGTGCACCGAGCTCTTCTGGCTTAGCCAAGCTTGGAGCATGCCCGCCCCAGGGAGGGGGTGAGGCCGTGGGGAAGGCTGCCCTGCCTGCGGTGGCAGTGTGGTTCCAACTGTCCAATTGTCCTTTAACCACACCCAAACTACAAAATGCCAGAGCTCGTCTCTAAGCCTCAACTTGGGGAACGGTTGCATGCAAGGCTTCTTGGCTGGAAAAAGAACTTCTAATTAACATGAAATAACAGCTTTCAAACACTTGACTCAGGATATGGAGTTGAAAAGGTGTGGGCTGAATTTAAGAGAACCAGACAGGAAGAACAATAGTAGAACTGCTGAGCACAAATGATGGGAAAGGCACCTGGAAGTGAAGCAGGAGGAACAGCATGAGAGAGACAAGCAGAGAGAAGAAGCTAGAAAACACGGCCAGGGGAGCAAAAGCAAAGCCTGGCTGCTGCTGTCGGGTATGTTCCAGATGATGGGCAGAACGTCCCAACACGCCAAACCCTGGTTTTCCCTTGGACACACAAATACAAGCAGGAGAAGAGGCCCCGCCTCCAGCAGACTGCTCCTTCTCACCACGTCCCCAATCCTCGGCTTGGCTACCGGCAGAGAACAATCCCGAAAACAGGACAAGTGATGTTTGTTATCATGTTTGCCGAACCCTGCTCACACATTTCAAGACTGTTCGAAAACATCTGGCTCGGCGTATGCTGCATTAGCACAGAAATGAAGAGAATGCAAACAATGACTGGCATTGGTTTGCTGCAGCGGATGGCCAAAGATTAATTTAGAGATTCAACCTACTGAGGAAACCCTGAGGACAAAATGAGAAGTCATGAAAAAGGGGGTGCCTGGGTGGCTCAGTCGGTGAAGCGTCTACCTTCGGCTCAGGTCCTGATCTCAGGGTCCTGGGATCGAGCCCCACATCGGGCTCCCAGCTCAGCGGGAGGTCAGCTTCTCCCTCTCCCGCTGCCCCTCCCTGCTGCTCCTGCTCTCTCTCTCAAATAAATAAATAAAATCTTAAAAAAAAAAAAAGTCATGAAAAAGCCTGGGACAAACCAACATCGACTATATTCCTGCGTGCGGAACTGCCAACCTGGCAGAGCGGAAGGAAGGGACCACAGGCTGAGATGTCTGCCGGCCACATTAGCCGAGTCCCACTGTGAATTAAGTAAGGTGCTTTTCTTGGTAAGAAGTCACATGCTGGGAAAGTGGTCTATTCCTACCCCCTACATCTAGCTAATTACAACAATTTTGGTTCAGAGACTCACTGAAACTTACAGGAAATTAATGAAGAAGAGAAGCAGCTTGCTGATAGGCCAATCTGACTATGTTTACTGATAGCCCAAATCTAGCATCTCACACAATGCTGTTCCTGACCTGGCTCCTGCCCAAATGCTTAGCCTCTGTCTGCTCACTGCCATCGTGTACATCTCTCATTCTAGCCATGATCGACTTCCTCCATGTCACTCTCCTTCATGACCCCGGGCCTTTGCACGTGCTCTTATTCTTTCTGTCTGGAATGCCTTTTCCATCCATTTCTGCTTTTTTAGCATCTACTCATCTTTCTGGTCAAAGAGCTCCTCCTCCCCCCCACCCCCCACCTCAGTAAAGCCAACCTTAGGTACTAGGAGCTAAAGCTCCCAAATGGAAATGCAATTCCAGAAAATACGAAAATATGAGAGCTCTCAACTGCAGAATAATAAGCAACAAGCCAGGAAACTTCTGCTTTCCAAGACAAGCAAAATAAGAACAAGAGCTGCTGCCAGATACGTTAAATATTTACCCGCTGATTCTTACACCAACCGTGCAGGTTAGGTTGAGAGTAATTTGCCCAAGTTCACAGTGCCAGTCATGGGTAGACCAGAACTGCAAACCCAGATCCACTGAACAACAAACACAGGAGAGTGACCTAAAATATTCTAACCGCACTCCTGACATTAATGAGGATAGACAGCATTTTCTAATCCCTTGTCAAATACTTAAGACCCTATGATGTGCAAAGACCTGTGTTACTGTGTGGGTTAAAAGTGGGTATAAAATAGGGGGGTGGGGCAGGCGGCCGGGTGGGCGGCAGAGGCACGGGGGCCTGCTCCCGCCGGCACCATGACCAAGACTGTGGCCTATTTCTACGACCCCGACGTGGGCAACTTCCACTACGGGGCAGGGCACCCTATGAAGCCCCATCGCTTGGCATTGACCCATAGTTTGGTCCTTCACTACGGTCTCTATAAGAAGATGATTGTCATCAAGCCCTACCAGGCCTCCCAGCATGACACATGCCACTTTCATTCTGAGGACATCGACTTCTTGCAGAGAGTCAGCCCCACCAATATGCAAGGCTTCACCAAGGGCCTTAATGCCTTCAACGTGGGCGATGACTGCCCAGTGTTTCCTGGGCTCTTTGAGTTCTGTTCCCGTTACACAGGCGCATCTCTGCAAGGAGCAATCCAGCTGAATAACAAGATCTGTGATATTGCCATTAACTGGGCTGGTGGTCTGTACCATGCCAAGAAGTTTGAGGCCTCTGGTTTCTGCTGTGTCAATGACATTGTGATTGGCATCCTGGAGCTGCTCAAGTACCACCCTCGGGTGCTCTACATTGATACTGACATCCACCGTGGTGATGGAGTTCAGGAAGCCTTCTACCTCACTGACTGGGTGATGACAGTCTCCTTCCACAAATATGGAAACTACTTCCTTCCTGGCACAGGTGATATGTATGAAGTTGGAGCAGAGAGTGGCCGCTACTACTGTCTCAATGTGCCCTTGTGGGATGGCACTGATGACCAGAGTTATAAGCACCTTTTCCAGCCGGTTATCAACCAGGTGGTGGACTTCTAACAAACCCACGGGCATTGTGCTCCAGTGTGGAGCTGACTCCCTGGGCTGTGATCGTTTGGGCTGCTTCAACCTCAGCATTCCAGGACATGGGGAATGTGTCGAATATGTCAAGAGCTTCAATATCCTTCTACTGGTGCTAGGTGGTGGTGGCTATACTGTTCGAAATGTTGCCTGCTGCTCGACATATGAAACATCACTGCTGGTAGAAGAAGCCATTAGTGAGGAGCTTCCCTATAGTGAATACTTTGAGTACTTTGCCCCGGACTTCACGCTCCATCCGGATGTCAGCACCCGCATCGAGAATCAGAACTCACGCCAGTATTTGGACCAGATCCGCCAGACAATCTCTGAAAACCTGAAGATGCTGAACCATGCACCCAGCGTCCAGATTCATGATGTGCCCGCAGACCTCCTGACCTATGACAGAACTGATGAGGCTGATGCAGAGGAGAGGGGTCCTGAGGAGAACTATAGCAGGCCGGAGGCACCCAACGAGTTCTATGATGGAGACCATGACAATGACAAGGAAAGCGACGTGGAGATTTAAGAGCAGCTGGGCTTGCTCTGTTCCAAGGAATTCCTTTTTACCTCTTGTTTGGGCAGGAGGGAAAAGGTGTGGTGCCCCAAGCAAGGCCTAGACGGTCACTTTCCGGGCTTTTATCAATGCCGGAAGAAGGTGTGGAGACCACATCTGGTTTTTGAACCAACTATCCCCTTTCCTCTTCTTCCCAAGGCCTGACAATGGTACTTATTAGGGATTGGATGGGGACAAAGATAACTTCCTTTAGGACATCTTGGGCAGTGGGCCCTAGAGGCTGGTCCCAGCCACTTTGGCCCCCTTACTCCTTCCCTGCTTCCCTCCAACCCAGAGACTTTTAGGGATGAAGGTGTAGACAGGGCTGACTTTGGCTCTGACTTTCTCCTTTCCTGGGTTCTCCTACTGCAGGCCTTGTTTCTAGTGCAGGTGAAGAGTGAGGGATTTTGGGGGGCTCTGGCTCCCTAACACCTTAACCCCCGATGATGGGAAGTATGGTTTTGAGTCCGGGGAGGATGTCAAAATGTCCTGTTCTAACTTTTGGCTTTGTGTCCATTTTATCACTGTTTTTATCCAATAAACCAAGTTGGTATTTTTTGTAAAAAAAAAAAAAGTGGGTATAAAATATAGTCCCTTGCCCTCAAAGAACTTAAGAGTCCAAGCAGAAGAAAAGATCTGGCCATGAACATGAGGCAGGATTCCCGGTTTAGGGACAGATTATGGCCCTGGAACCCGAGTCGGGCCGCAGGAAGATGGGGGTTGCGCTTCTGGGGGATTGTTCCTAGGATACATCATAGGTACTTCTTCAAAAAATGATCCCATTGACCTGTGCCTTTTGTGACTTGCCTCTTTCACCCCAAAGTCCGGTGTGTGTAAAATTCTAGTCATTTGAAGGACTCAGTTAATCAAGGTTTTACTTTCCATTAAACCCAAGAGAAATACTTTACCCTATTTTTGGAAATTCTTATGACTCCCAAGATACCTCTTGAAATAACAGCTGCGTTTGGCTTGGTGTAGAATTTAGAAAGAAGGTACACCCCCTGGGGCATGTAGCATTGTGACTTGTCCTCAGCACCTTAGGGAAAGTCTCAAAGTGGCATTTTATCAAGGCCAGGTTTAATGTCTGATGATCATCCCCAGAAAGACTTTGCTGACTCCCTGGAAACCACCCTAACCGCTAGACCCTCACCTCTAGAGTACCACTCCAGTTGAACTTTATCCTGCCGGACCCCAGAGGCCACTCCTTGAGCTCACCGTAGACGCTTACATCTCCCCGCTGAGCTCATGGTGCTGCATCTACCTCCCCGAAGTCCTCTCCTCGGGGCCCCTCCCATGCCCAACTGTGACAACCCCACTGTCTGACATCTTCCCTGACCCCCAGCCTCAGGCAGAAAGCTATTTCCCTCCTCACCTTGTATAAATGTATATAATGTTTTCTATGTATAAAATGTTTTTTATAATCTGTTAAATGTATATGTATAAAATGTATAAAATGTTTTTTATAATCTGTTAAAATGCTGTATTTGTATAGTTGACCACCTATATGTCAATGTACCTGATAATGAATTCAAAATTGTTCATCCTTTTGTCAATCATTTTATTATTTATTTATTTATTTTTGAAAAAAGATTTTATTTATTCATGTGAGACAGAGATACAGAGAGAGAGAGAGAGAGAGCATGAGCAGGCGGAGAGGGAGAGGCAGACTCCCCTCTGAGCTGGGAGCCTGACACGGGGCTCAATCCGGGGACCCTGGGATCATGACCTGAGCCGAAGACAGACGTTTAATCATCTGAGCCACCCAGGCGCCCCTTGTCAATCATTTTAAAAGTGCCTATTATGCCCCTGAGGCTACTAAGGGGAATCAGACATGGTATCTTCCCTCACGGTCTAGTGTTCTCTACACATGATATGTGATGAACGGACATATGGACAAAATTCCGGTAGCAGCACAAAAAGGAGGGCCTCTGCCTGGGGGTCATGGAAGACCACAGAGAAGAAGCAGGACCCTCACGGGGGGGCCGGAGGGGGCACTGGGGAGGGGTCTTTCAGGCAGGCAGATGGATATCTCAAGCATAGGCAGGCAGGTGTGAGCACCCACAATATGCTCTGGAGTGGTGTCTGGAATCTGAGATATAAGACTGGGGCCTGAGATAAAGATAAAAGGGCCCTTCTTTCTTCCTTCTTCTTTTTTTTTTTTTTCAGAGAGGGCAGTGGGAAGAGGCAGAGGGAGAGGGAGAAAGAGAGAATCTTAAGCAGGCTCCACGCCCAGCACGGAGCCCGACATGGAGGTCAATCTCACGACCCTGAGATCATGACCTGAGCCAAAATCAAGAGTCAGACGCTTAGGCCACTGAGCCACCCAGGCACCCCAAGGGTAGATATTTCTAAATTCTGAAATTTAATATGCTTTACAAAGCTTTCTGGTGAAGAACTCTCAATGACAGTAGATGAGAAAAGTTTAGAGAAATACTAAATTAATGATTCCCTCCAACCTTATCTGGCAGTATAAAAAAAATGCACTCATTAAGTGCATCAAGGAGGAAACATGCATATTAATACACAAAACCCACACTAATTAGCCGATCTGTAAATGCTGTATTCAAGGCAGCTGATTCAGAATGAAAATCATGGGAACCTTGAACATTTGGTATTTTGTGCTGGCCTCTGTTTGAACGCTCTTGGGCTCAGCATGCTCTTTGTTTATCTGCTGAATGTAGGCAGGGATGCAAAACAGCTGTGAAGAAAAAGCACGTGGTATCTGCCCAAGTGAGGCAATGGCCACGGGGGCCCTGAATACCATCCCCATCTCTCACTCCCAGGGAGCCTGACTGGGGAGCTGAGGTGGGTCTGGCTGCCAAACACCTGAAAGAAAGTGTGAATCTGTCACCAGGTCAAAGAAACAGGTCGGGCAGAGGGGGCCAGGGGATGCAGGTATATTGAAAGGAAATTTCGAATTGAGAAGATGGTTGGCAGCCAGAGATCAGAATGGTAAGAGAAATCAAGAGAGATGTGCCAAAAGCATGTGGTGACGAGGGGAAGATAGATGGAAATTTGAAGCCAGATGAGTCAGCTGGGAACAAAGTCTGAAAGAATCCAGAAGGAAGCAGCCCGTCGCTGGTCAGGCAGAGGAAATGTTATCAAATAAATTGAACCAACCCCTCAGAGCCAAATGAGGGGTTTCTTCTGGGTTCCAGTGTGGCTTTCCAGAAGGAAATCTAACTCAATGTCATTGTCACCAACATTTCTGATGGTCTACTGTGTGCTGGTCTTGGAGCCTCTCCTGGCTGGTCTTCAAAGCAATCCAATCCCAGATGGTGGTGTTCTCGGCAAAAAAGCAGCCTCTGATCCTGGGCTGAGTCACTGTCGCTGAAAATCCATACTGTGCCTGGCGTGTGAGCCGCTGGGGCTGACACAGTTCAGCAGGGCCCCTTTCCCACTAGAGGGGACAATGATGATGCTGGGTTTACAGCTATGCCAGCCCCAGAGCCGCGCCCCCAAACTGTGCTGAGGGTCCTCTGACTATCGCTGGAAGGCAGGGGCAAGAAGGAACCGGTTCACGTGACTGCTCCCACTTGACCTCAAATGCCGCTCGGGGACTCACTAATGGAGAGTGTTCAATAAACGTCACCTGAATGAATGGTCGATCTACTCAACTGTTACGCAGGAAACAGACAATTTCCTTGACCATTAGGCTTACCTCACGGCCGTATTGACACACTGTTCATTGGCTCATTAGAAAAAAATATAGATTTTTCCAATTAATCCAAAGCTGGACAAGGCCTTGAGCAGTCCCTATAATGTTTCACTACCCAAGAGTGTGGTCCAGGGCCGGCAGCCTCAGTGAGCCCCGGGAGCTTGTGAGAAATGCAGACTAGCCACCCACTCTAGATCCAGTATGCCTGAATCTTCATGTAACACGACTCCCGCACGATTTGTGTGCAAATTTAAGTTCAGGAACCCCCACTCTGGTTCATAACTCTCCATCCTAACCTTCAATGGGCTGATTTTTTAAAAGATCTCCAAAGGAAAGAGTTCCCATAGCCGTCCGTCCCCCCCCCCCCTTAGGAAATTCTACCTGTGTTTATTTCATTCCAGTAAGAATTTTGGGAGTATTTTATGCTTAGAATTCAGCGGGAATTCTGATCAACCACTTCCATTAAGCCCACAAACGAAGGGGGCCCCTACCCATTGAACAGAATGCTTCCATTCCTTCTGGAGGGATTCCCAGGATGGCTTTCTGATGGCTCCATTAGAACCCCGTCCAAGTCCTCCCTAAGAGTCTCGCCAGGGAGGGTCGGTGTACCAACCCAGGGGGCACATTCACATTGTCACCCATGTACAGGGCACCCCGAGTCTGCAGAGCACTGAGCAGTCATCCACTGCCATTGGGAGTCCTCTTCGGGATGGAAAACTCAAATGTCTTCCACAACCAGGCAAGTGAATAGGAGCTGGGCTCAAGATGTCAGGGAGTGTTTGGAGTCGTGCCTGCCTACCCAAGAGGTAATCAAATCCAAACATTTTTAAAATGTGCGCTGACCTAACGGGACTCTGCGAGCGAATGTCAATGCACAGGCTGCCAGACAGAAACCCCTAGTTTACAAGGTTTCCAGGAGTCAAGTCTGAATACCTAGTTGTCTTTACAAAACCCCAAGGCACATGCTGACTCCCCCATTGGTTTGCTAACACAAGCACCAAAGCGGGGGGGGGGGGGGTTAGAAGAACATGGCTCTTCTCTAGGGATCAAGCCCTGTCCAGGAACTGACCCCCGTCGCTTACCGGCAAACTCCTGTCTGGGAGTTTTTAACCACTGAGGAAGTTCTAAAAATCTGATCACTTTTAAGGTCCCGAGGTGCTCAAAAAGAGATGCCACCTAATGCGTCGGCCTGTGTGGGAGGCCATTCGGCATTTCCCCACACCGGCCTTGCTGTCACCTGAGTGTCGTCCCGGCCCAGGCTCCCAGGTCTGCTGGGTCCTGGGGAGATGAACACCACACTTATTTAACAAACCCAAGTGCCAGGAGCAGGAGTCTCACTCTCCAGAACTTTGCAGCCCTTCAGCCCCGACGGGGCCGTCTGTGAGGATTCAGCTGCACCTCCTGGTATCCTAATCCGGCCTCCTCTTTATGACAGGCAGGAACTCCTGTTAGATCCCCTATCAGTTACATTTCGCTTCGCATTTCAGTCAAAGTGTCAACAATCTGGAATACTCCCCCATCCTTCTAGCGGTATTTTTAGAACAAACAAACAACTGACATATTTAGCTAAAATAAATCACCTCAAGAAACCCCAGTTTGGCTCATTTTTTGCTCCCGGTTCGGCTATTTAAGCTCAAGTCGGGCTAGTGACCGGAACCAGCACCCAAGCTGGAAATGACACGGACAGGGTAAATGAAAAACACCCCCGGAATCACACTGCCGTGTCTTTGTCAAAGACCTCCTCCAGTGTCTGAGTTTGGCATTGTTTTTGAAGGGAGCCCTTTCACCTGGTGCCATCCACAAAGCAACAGAAAGCAGACACGGACGGTCCAGACTACTTCCTGAGCGCTGTCTCCCTGGGGGGTGTGAGGGGCCGAGGACTACCAGCCCTCTGTTCGCTAAGTAAGCTGGTGAGCAAGTGCCTTTGGCAAACGTAGCCAGCCAGTAAGTAAATGTGTGGACAGGAAATATTTGAAAGTAAGTCTTCCCATTAAACTCTCTGGCTTGAAAAAAAACCAATCTATTCTCTCTGAACCACAAAGCTCTTGGTCATTTCCAAAATGGGGCAGGGAGTGAGCCAGAAGCTTGAAACAAAACAATCTATTCTCTCCGAACTACAAAGCCCTTGGTCATTTCCAAAATGGGGGAGGGAGTGAGCCAGAAGCAATGCTACTGACCTGCCGCTCCCCAAAGGTCATCCCCCTGGAGCATTTCCCTGTCTTTATTTCTGACATAGCTCCCCCCATGGCCCCGATTTCCCCATATTCCCAAGTCTGAGGATGGGAGCTCAAGTGAAGAAAGGAGACACTTGGGTCTATTTCAGTGGATGATGGCAGATGCCAAAAGAATGGGAATCCTCCGATCACCTGGGCCTAGAAAGGGAAGAGCCCAGAGCCAGACGTGACAAAGACAGAGGAATCCAGGAGGCTCTGTAGGATCGAAATGGCACCCTCCACTCAAAGTCAGGATGGGAGCCAGAAAGGAGGAAACCGGCCAGGGTGCTGGGAAACTGAACCAGCTCTCTGGGACCAGAGGTGGACAGTGCATCTCTCTGGGATTGGATGCCAAAGCGGCCCTCGAATCCTTGAGCCAGGAACCTGCTGCTGTGAATTCTGGCCTGTTTTACATTTCCCACATTCTCTGACTTGACGTCCTGCCTGTTCTCATTGAGTACAGCATGAAGGGTTTGGTTTGGTTTTGCTTGGCTTTGTTTCAGCGGTGTGAAGGAGACCAAAAGCAGGACCCTTGTCCCTGGGGGCTGGAGCTTTCACAGGGGGCCCTGCTCTCCAGGATGCAGGTGGCAGGGGCCACGGTGGCCATCTTTCTTTCCTCTGAGGCACTCGGTACATTCCAGAGTAACTCTTCACGTGTCACTGTGAGTGGTATGAAGGCGGGGACACCGCTCTCCTCATCCTTGGCAGAAAGTGGGCGCTCTGTGACCTTTCACTAGGGGGTGTTCGAAGGACAGTGAATCGGATCATCTGTAGGTGGGGTCATTGATTCCAACCAGCTGTTTCTGGCTCAGGGTTCCCATGGGAATACTCATGGGATAAATGTGCAGATTGTCTTCCTTATCTTCTTTCAGGTGTTTTTGTTTTGTTTTGTTTTTAAACAGATAGTAAATAGTTAAACTTTCATGGCCTTAAGATGCAAAAAGACCATTATGAATGCACGGACATTGAACTGTATTTGGACTATTGGATGTGTTTTGCACAGCTGGCTGGGTAACTCGCAGGTGCTTTCCATGACCCATATGCAGTAAGCAGAAATCATTATTTTATATAGCAAACTTGGCAGATTAAGACCAAAATGGACCATAGAAGAAACACAGGTAGACACATGCTTAGTTAGCTATGAACTAAGGCTCCCAGACTACTCAGCAGGGTCATTACTTTCAACCATTCATTGCACAAACATGTATTAATGTTTGCAGCATGCCAACCACTGGGGTAGGTGCTGGGGAGCCAGAGGTTTCAGGAAACACCTTGCATGAAGCCTGAAGATGATACTCCATATGTTGAATTGTTGAGTGAGATACTTAGAAGAACTTAAGATCTTGTAAAGAAAAGCACCAAAACAAATAAACCTGCATGTCACCAGTGGGGGTAGATGGCCTTGGTGTGGCCGCCCTAGCCTGGCTCTCCCGCTGCTGGGTCTCCTGAGGAGCTCTGTGCCCTGGCTGATGGGAGAGTGGCATGTCCTGCTTTCTCTCCAGCATACTCTGAAATAACCAGGAAAAGGGGAACTCTCTGGAAAGGAAGCAGGATACTCCCATGAAGACTTTAGACTGGCCACATGCATGTGGACTGGGGGAGCAGAGCTTGGGCCAGCATAACTCTCAATCTGAGGACAAGGCCATCCCTAGTCCTGCAGAAGTAAGGGTCTTCTCATAAACCAACTGGGCTTCAAATACATTTCTCTCCCATTTCTTCTTTTCCAGTTCTTCTTCTACCCTTACCTCATAAACCCAATTTTTCAGTTTCTAAGCCATTTCTTGTCGCCTTTTTGGTATTTTGTCTCTCTTAACAAGCATCTACATTCCCTGAAGGCAACACCAGAGACCCAGAATCTCATAGAAAGATTACATAAACGGGCCGACGCAGGGGGAGGCTGCTTCCCTGCTTCAGCCAGCCCCTCCCAGAAGAGGGGTGGCTTCAGGACCCAGAGCCAGAGAATCCCAGAGCAGAAGGACCCCCAGGTATCTCATCTCAACCTCCCAAGAACGCTGGAAACCCTCCCATCACTATACATGTTGAAAGGGAGAGAACGGAAAGCTGATTTTTTTTTAAAAAAACTGTAATAAAATACACATAACATAAAATTTCCCATTTTAACGTGAAGAGTTCAGTGGCATTAAGTACTTTCACACTGCTGAGCCACCACCAACACCATCCGTCTCCAGAGCGTTCTTCCTCTTGCAAAACTGGAGCTCCAAACCCATTAAATGATAACTCCTCATTCTCCCCTCCCCCCAGCCCCTGGCAACCCCTGGTCTACTTTCTGTCTCTGGGATTTTGGCTGCTTTTGGAGCCCCATATAAGAGTAACCACAAAGCATTTGTCTTTTTGTGACTGGCTTATTTCACGTAGCGTAATGTCCTCAAGGTTCATCCATGTGGTAGCTTGTGTCAGAATCTCCTTCCTGTTTAAGGCTGAATAATAGTCCATTGTACATATATATCACACCTCATGTATCCATTCCCTCATCACTGGGCACCTGGGGCGCTCCCACCTTCTTAGCTATTATGAACAATGCCGCTGTGAACATGGGTGTGTGAGATCTGTTTGAGTTCCTGCCTTCAATTCTTTTGAGTACTTACCCAGATGTGGAATTGCTGGGTCATATGGTAATTCTATTTTTAATTTTTTGAGGAACTGTCATACTATTTTCCACAGTGGCTGTACCATTTTACATTCCTACCAGCAGAACACAAAGGTTCCAGTTTCTCTACATCCTCACCAACACTTGTGACTTTCTGTCCTGTGTGTGTGTGTGTGTGTGTGTGTGTGTGTGTGTGTGTGTTAATAACAAGCATCCGAAGGGGTATGAAGTGATATCTCACTGGGGTTTTGATTTGCATTTCTTAGTGATACTAAGAAATATTTCCATGTGCTTATTGGCCAGCTGAATATCTACTTTGGAGAAAAGTTCCTTTGCCCATCTTTTGTTTGGGTGTTTTTTTTGTTGTGGAAAGTTGATTTTAAAGAAGCTACTGCACCACTGAATTTGCTCCACTTTGATCCACGGTGTCTTTGAGGCTGCTACCCACCCTCCTTTGCCCAAAGATCCTCCTGTCCAACTTGTATCCGGGGGGTTGGCATCCCTGGGTTGGTAGCCTTGCGCTCATCCCTCCCAGACATCCTTCAGGTATCTACGGATTACTTCTCTCGACTTAATGAGAACAAACTTGCTTTGTGGCCCAACTTTCTATCAAGTGCAAATTTAATGGCCATGTCCGTGCCTCCATTACTCAGCTTCGGCCTAACGAGAGCCCACAGCACCAGGCCTCTCAGTAATCACTATGTCAAAACATTACTCAGTATCATATTTCAACTTAAATTGAGTGTAAGTAAGAAAGAGTGAGAAAGTGGCAATCTTACTTGCCAAGCAATGATTTTTTTTTTAAACCAGATACGTGCGCCACTTGAGTAAAGAATGATCCTGACCATGCTTTCCAGTTTATTGATAAGACTGACAGGGGAGATAGCATAAAAATCCTTTTCATGTGGATTGCTAGCTCTAAGAAAGCATAAACTGTCTTTCTCTTATTCGTGGCAGCATTCCTGATACCTAGCGCTGCATGGCATGTGGAATGTGGTAGGAACTCAGTGCTTCAAAAGCAGTGGTCAAGAGCACAGATGTTGAGGCCAGACCACCTGCATTCAAATCATGACTCCGCCACTGACAAGGTGGGTAATTCTGGACAAACTAGTTTACCTTTCTGTGCCTCAGTTTCCTCATCTGTAAAATGGGGATGATAATATTATCTACCGTGGTTCTCATGATGATTAAATTAGTTTAAAATGTGTTAATTGCGGGGGCGCCTGGGTGGCTCAGTCAGTTAAGCAACTAACTCTTGATCTCAGCTCAGGTCTTGATCTCAGAGTCATGAGTTCAAGCCCCGAACTGGGGCCAGCGTGGAACCCACTTAAAAAAAAATGTGTTAAGTGCTAACAAGAGTTGCCTCTACCAAGGTGGTATATAAATGCTAGTGATTATTACTGCTAAATGAGTGAATGAATAAATGTTATATATGTTCACTTCTTTCCATAGTTCCCGTTGGCGTAAAAAGAAATGTGATCACGTGACAGGATCTGCATGACAGGATCTGCTCTCGCAGGAACGAGAGTAGAAGATCATACACAGAAGTGTTTAGAGGAGATGGTGGTCTCCTGGCCAGGTGTCCAAGGACTTGTTTCAGTACCTCCTCATGTATCAAAAGTTAGGGGTCAGAAAACATATCTAAAAGAGTTGTCGAAAAACCTCAATGATGCCACTTGGATTTGTATCCTTGAGAGGCTCCAAAAATTACCTCCTTGTGCTTCATGTAACATTTGACGATATAAATAAGAAAGATTAAAATTCAAATCAATTAAAAATCTGTAATTAGCAAAGTTGTGCAACCACAGTTTGGCTCAGGGCAAGAGACTAAACCTGGCGGTTGCTGCCCTTCGTGACCTCTGTAAGGCTTGCTGAATTAGAATAAAACATTCTAGTCACACTACCGTTCTCAGATGCCACTGTACATATGATACTCTCTGATATATTTTCCCAAGACAAAAAGCAACAAATTGTCAGCTCTCATCCCAATATTTTATCTAAAAATGAATCCCCATGGCAGAAACACAAAGTCTATGAGGGGTTGATCAAAGCACTGGCTGACAGACTGCCCCACTGTCCTCAGGAGAGACAACTGTTCCAAATATCACCTGGCACCTACTTCTACCTTCTTGGGCCAATGAGGAAAACACCAAGTAAAATGTAGTCATCAACTTGGAAATTTCTGCAAAGCTGTATTTCAAAAGAAGAAATATCAATGCTCCTCTACCAAGTACAGTAGATAGTGAATCTACCTGAATTTACAAACACTCTTCAATATAAAAATGCATTGTTAGATTTTATTTTGGGGAAAACTTGCAATGTGTTAAAGACATTTAATACATCATCAGCAAGTGATTTCTCACTCCTTTGTTTAGGTATTTAATAGTTAAAGGGTTTTCACAAAAATAATTTTTCAACAGAAAAAGAAGGCAGTTCAGAAGGAACAAAATAAGACACGGCACATAGAGAAATTGCAAACATAAATCCAACCATACCATTACTTACATTAAATGTGAAGGGACTAAACACTTAAGACAAAAGGCAGGAATTATCAGACTAAATAAAAAAATAAGACCTGGGTGGCTCAGTTGGTTAAGCGTTTGACTCTTGATCTCAGCTCAGGTCTTGATCTCAGGGTCGTGAGTTCAAGCCCTGCACTGGGCTCCACGCTGAGCGTAGAGCCTACTTAAAAAAAAAAAAAAAAAAAAAAAAGCAAGACCCAACTCTATGCTATCTGTTAAGAGAAGGAGGATGTGAAGAAATAATGGCTGAGAATTTTCTAGAAATGATAAACAGTACAAACAATACCAACCCATAGTTTACGATAGCCCAGTGACTCTGACCGAGCCGGAGCCACTCTGAGCTGTTTCACGGTAAGAACGTATAGCACCCGCAATGACGTCAATTGGAAGCAGCCAGGGAGAAAAGACAGATGACATTAAAATGATCCAAAATTAAACAAACAGTTGACTTCTCAACAACTACAAGAGGAGTAAGATCATTTGCGCTGTGAGAAATGTGAGCTTAGAATTACATATCCAGTTGGAAAACCTCTTTTGAGAGTAAAGCCAATGTATTTTCAGACACAAACTGAGAAATTGTGCCAGCAACAGACCCTCACTAAAATTTCTAGGATAATCACTAAACAACAACCAAAACAGAACATTCCGTTTCCAAATCAGTAAGAAAAAAAATGTAACAAAAACATAACTAACCTAAAAGAAGGTAGGAAGAGAGAGAATAGCCTATGAAAGAAAGGGCAGGACAAAGAGAAAGCACAGAAGAAGTAGGAGATACTAACACAAATGTACCAGTATTTACAGTAAGTGGAAATGAACTAAATGTTCCAGATAAGACTGTCAGTTTGAGTTAAAAAAAAAAAATCAGCTGTATATAATGAGCACAAGAGTGAATCTAAAACATAAGAATATAAAAAGTTCAAGGTAGGAGAATGAAGAAAGATACTCCAAGCATACACGCGCAAACACGTGCACACACACACACACTGCATATGTGTACCTGTATTTGGACACACAAATGTAGATGAGTGTTGTGGATGCGTGTGGATAGCATCTAAACTAGATTCTGAGGCAAAATGAATTATGTAACTTATTACATAATGATACAGGGTTGAATCTACCAGGAAGACATAGCAATTCTAAATTTATATGCACCTAAGAGCAGAGCTTTAAACTATATAAAGCAAACATTGCTATGACTATGTGGTGAAATAGGACAATCTACCATCCCAGTGGTAGATCTCCACATATCTCAGCTCAATAATTGACCAATTAAGCAAACAAAAACCATCAGTATGAATAAAGAAGATCTGAATAGCAGAACTAATAGCTTAATCTAACAAGATGTATAAAAATGTACCCCCAGATGCAGAAAGCATTCTTTTCAAGCACACATGGAGGATTCATAACATGTGACCACATGGTGGGCCATAAAACAAGTCTCAACATTTCAAGTTCATATAGATGACAGTCTCTCCGAGCACAGTTCAATGAAGTTTGTTAAAAGCCCATTAACAAAAGATAAGTGGAAAAAACCCATATATTTGACAATTAGAAAACACAGTTCTAAAATAACTAAGGAGTCAAAGAAGAAGAATGGAAATTTAAAATGATTTAGAACAAAATGATGATAAAAATTTCAGATGTTGAAACTGTGGTCTACAACTAAAGCAGCACTTGGTGGGGAATTATGTCTTAAATGTTTATGTCAGAAAATAAGAAAGACAAAAAAATTAAAGAACTAAGCACCTACTTGAGAGATTAAGAAGGAAAACCAGGTAAAACAGAATGAACTCAAAGAAAATAGAAAAAAGGAAATGTTAGAAATAAGAACAGAAATTCATGAAAGAGAAAGTAAATACATAGTTGAGACCATAAAAAAGCTGGTTCTTTGAAAAGATCAATGTAACAGACAAACTTCTGGCAAAACTGTTCAAGAAAATCAAAAAGAAGGCACATTAAGCAATATTAGGAATGAAAAAGACTTAACTGCAGGTGCTGTATGACAATAAACAGATAATTAAAAAACATAAACAGCTCCATGCCAACAAAATTTAACATTTAGATGAAATGGACAAACACTTAAGATATATACATATATTATATATATTTTAGCTTCTATGTTATACATAGCTTAATAAAAGAAGCAGAAAACCTGAATATCCTATAATCATTTTTGTAAAAGCCTAAGAAGTCTTTCCATAGAAAAAAGACCAGTGCCAGATGGTTTTACAGGCAAATTCTACCGAAACTTATTATTCTAGAAACAAATAATTCCAATCTTACACAAATGATTCTAAAACACACACAAAAGAACTACTCCAACTCATTTTATGAGGCTGGCCCAATCTTGATGCCAAAACCTGACAAGTATACAATGAGAAAGGAAAATTGCAAGCTATTTCACACAGGAACAAATACAAATGTTCCTAAAAAATTAGTAAACTGAATCCACTAAAAAAAGCTAATATGTCATTATCAAGTTGGGCTTATTCCAGGAATGCAAAGTTAATTTAACATTTAAAAATATCAATCAATATAACATTCACAGGTTAAAGGAGCAAAACCATAAAATTATCTCAACAAATATAGAAAAAGCATTTGATAAAATTCGGTATCAATTCATGATTTAAAAAGATCAACTCTTAGCAAACCAGGAAGAAGGAAATTTCCTTAACTTCTTAAATAGTATCTATAAGCAAACATAATTCTTAATGGTAAAACACTGAAAGAATTTTATTTAGCTATATTGAAGGTCCTAACCTAGTCCAGTAAGGCCAGTTTTAAAAAGTTGAAGGATTAGGGATAAAGAAACTAAATTTTAATTATTTCAGATAAAAGTCTTGTATAGAAAGTCCACAGTAATCTATATATAAATTGTTAGAATTACACAAGTTTAGCTGAGTTGTTGAGTCAAGAATGTATAAAATTCAGCTGCCTTTCTAAACACTAGCAACAAGTAGATAGTAAATTTGATAAAGATAAAAAGACTGTATACATATAGTGTATACAAATGGAAATTTTTTTCAGGTAACTAGGAATAAATCCAGTAAAAAATGGGCAAAATATTTAATAAGAAAAATTGTAAAACTTCATTAAAAAGTATTTTTTAAAGACCTAAATAATTAGATGTAATGGCCATGGATTAGAAGACTCACTGTCACAAATACAGAATTCTCCCCAAGCTGAGCTATTAGATTAAATGTCATTCCGATAGGTTTTTTTTGTTGTTGTTGAACTTGACAAACTTGATTCAAAAATTTATACGCAAGCTCAAAGGCCTGAAATAGCCACAACCCTCTTTAAGAGCAAGATACAGGGAGGGACCTACCTCACATATAATAAAGTTGTAGGAATGCAGAAAGTGGCAATCACACATAGATGGCACACTAACTGAAAGAACCAAGTAGAAAGGTCAGAAATCGTCCCCCTCCGCCCCCCCCCCCCCACATATGGGCATCTGATTTAAGACAAAAGTAGCACGAGGAGCAACGGGGAAGGGATCTTTCCAGTACACGATGCTGGGACAACCGGGTATCCACGTGGGGGAACGCTACACTGAATCCTTCCCACCAGACAGACATCAAACAATCATTTCCAGATGGACCCTTGTACGTGTGAAAGGTAACACAAAAGAGCTCTTAGACTATAACTTAGAAGACTGTCTTTATGACCCTGGAGAAGGGAAGGGAAGGTTTCTTAAACTAGATGCAGAAAGTACAATCCATGAAGGAAATGGTTGATAAATGCAACTACTTTAAAAATAAGAACTTCTGTTCATCAGAAAACAAGTCACAGGTGAGGAGATGATTTTTGCAACACATATAACCAACAAAGGGCCTTGTAACCAAAATATATAAAGAAATTTTACGAGTTGGCATGAAAAAGTCAACCGAATTGGCAAAGAGGAAAGACTTCTCCCTGTGCTTCACAGAACAGGAAAGCTGAAGGGCCAATATAGAGAGACAAAGGTGTTCAACCTCATCATGCCACTTAAACTCACAACCTAACTCCATTAACCAGCAATCACGTGGCCAAAAATAAGTCTGAAACATGGGGGCAGGGTGCGGGGGCGGGGTGTTGGTGCGTGCAAGCCCACAGGCTCTTGGGCACTGCCGCTGGGCATGCAAAGTGGCACAGCCCGTTTGGAAAACAGTTTGGAATTATGTGGCCAAACGGAAGAGGCACATATATGACCCAACAATCTCACTCCCAGGTAATACGCACAGAAGTACGTGCACCTGTATGCCAGGAGACCCGTACAAGAATATCTACAGCAGCTCTGCTCCTAACAGCTGAAGACTGCAAACAACCTGTATATCCATTTCCAACAGCCTGGAAAAACACACCGTGGTATATTTATATAATAAAATACTATGTATCAGTGTAAAGGAATACATTGCTGCTGCGTGCAATAAGGATGAACCTCCGGAACCTAGTAATGTTAAGCAACAAAAGCAAGCAGTGTAAGGATATATTCAGTACAATTCCATTAAAAATTTTTAAATAATCAAAACTAGAAATTTTTATTAGTTGGGAGTGCAAACATCTATGGTATAGAAACACAGGGGAATGCCCCGCCTAGAATTCACGATGTGGTTAATGTTCGGAGATGTTAGAGAGGTTAAGGGGATAGGAGACACGGGAGCACACGGGAAATTCATAGGCAATATTAATCTTCTTTTTCTTAAACTAAGAAGCGGGTGTATGTGTTAGTCGTATTATTATTTTAAATATATTTAATAAGTATCCTTTGGCTTTTGCTCAATATCTAATAACAACAATTTTAAAGGATTTAAAATATCGCATTTGAGAACACTGGAGAAGTACTAGTCATCCTGATAATATGAATTCCTACCAACTACTGAGTGATTACCATTATAAATGCCTTAGATGCTCTAGCTCAGACAGCTCAATGTCCTTGGAGGGGCAGCCGGTCTCTCAAGTATTATCCTCACTGTCACCAGGAAATGATAAAAGTTCCCTTGAGGGAACCTAACAGGAACCAATGGGTCTATGATTCTCGGCATCAGGCCAGCTAAATCAATTCTCTGTTCAACAGTTGAACTACCCAACAGTTAAACAGGCCTCAGCCCGACTGTGGCAAGGGCCCTCCCCTCCATCTGGCAGGTATGGAGGAAACATTAGCCATGTCCTCAATCTGCGTCTGGCTGATGGGACGCAAGAAACAGGCACTCCCAGGCTTCCGAGAGTCTCTGGTTCTGCGGGAGACAAGCCTGTCACAAACAAACAGATACTACTGCTCAACATTCGGGACAGGTGCCCACATCATCTTGTTTAGGTTGGTGTTGAAATGTTTTACCCCGGGTTTGGAAAGAAACCACGGGATCCACCAACTACATCTGGCCCCAACTTTTAATAAAGTATTCTTGGGAAGAAGTTTCCCATCACATAGGAAGAAATACAAATATTTAAAAAGCAAACAAGTCATCGGCTGCTCTCAGACCTGCTGCCATATGCTTTGCTTTTTTTGAGCTTACAGCTTAACATTAAAATAACAGGCTCGCATTCCTCAAATATCTCTACTGCTGTTCCTTACTTATTCTACTTGAAAAGACTGTCAGCTGCTGTCACTTGGAAGCATTACCATATTAGCCACCACTGTTTACTGCTCACTGCGTGGCGTGGCTATTAGTTTAATAAGCCCTCCTCTACGATGACACCCTGGGCTGTCTACACAGGAGACACATGCTGGAATCTAAGGTCTAATGAAGGTGTTGGGGGTAGGAGGCAGGGGATGCTGCTTTATAAATATTGATGAGAGAAACAGAATTCAATTGCATCAGGTACTTTGCTGATGGGTAAAGGACCGAGTCCTCTGTAAAGTGCTTTGACTGCTTGAAGATTCCACGGGCTAACCAGCTTTGGATGAAGCCCAGAAGTACACTCGGTGTGTAACAGAGCAAGTGTGAGGCTGCGCGAAGTAAAACATGCAGCAAAGCTCTTTAATGCACTTGGCACAAATAGCTGAACCGACAAAAGAAATCTCTAGTCAGAGGTTTCCTGGATGATAATGAGAATCTTCTCGATGGGGAGAACAGAAGTGCCCTTTTCATTTGAAGACAAAGAAATGTTTGTAATGGAAATGGGTGAACCAATTTTCTAAGGAGAGCTGCTGAAACACACTGATTAAAAACAGTGAGGTGATGAGGCAGAGAAATAAAGCCAAAGGCGCTGATTTCCCAAAGTGAAGAGAGCTGTTCTGAACCCCTGCCCACACTCCATCCTTCCCCTCCCCCCCCCGCCCCACACCGCCCCCGCGCCACCTCGGACCCTGCCACTTAGACAATTAGAAGCTGTCAGCCTGCACAGTGTTTACTGTTTCTGGCCACTGTGTCCTGGTTACCAGGCTACTCCACTGCGAATAAAATGGGAACTGAGACGCCCACACGACAATGTCCTTCTCCCAAAGCCTCCCCGACAGGCCTGGATTCAGGGATTTGGAGGAATGTTGGGAAGATAAGCTTTCATGCCTACGGCAGCTTATAAGGGCAATTCTTAGGTACAGAGATGAACTGATTTATTTAAGGAGTTCTAGTTCCTAGAGAACGAACCAAGGCACAAAGAGGTCAGGCACCTTGGTGGAAATCGCCAACAAAATAGGAAAATGTTTTTCTTCGAATTGACTTTAAGACAACTCATTTAAAAACACCTGTCGTCTCCCTCTGACCAATAATTTCTGTCAAATCACACTTTGATACGCAGGTATATTTTTTTTCTAATGTACATTTAAAAATGTAAAACTATTACAGTAAAAATGTTCATCCACCATCCATCTAAATTCCATCTGTAGTGTGCACCAAGGGTACACATTGGGAAAGACGCAATAAGGTATTTTTAACTTAATAAGGGTGACCCGACAGGCTATGTTTGTTTCCAAATATCATGCAAAAACAAGAATAAGGCAAGTTTGTACTCTTTATCCTCAGGATATCTGTGAAGGACTTAAAGTAGAATGAAGGAAGGGGGAGGAGTAAAAGTGAGTAGCTTTCTGAGTAGGAGCACTTACATAAAATTCTCCGGATATTCACTGAGGGCCATGTCAATGATATTCAGAGCATCGTGGTAATGCTTTTGTGCAGAGAGTAAGAGGGCAAGGAGGTGCAGGGAGTTGGCGTCATCACCTTGAAGTTGAAGAGCTTGGCGGACGTACCCCAGAGCCTCTGGGATCTGGTTTAAAACAAAATCAAAAAGAATTTTAAAACGCGCATGTGCGTGTGTGTGTGTGTGTGTGTGTGTGTGTGTGTGTGCGCGTGCGCGCGCACACATGAGAGAAGCTACCACTTCAATAACTAACTGATTCTCTGTAAATATCAAAAGTCATTTCACCCTGTGCCACATTCAGATCCTAATCTTTGTGACAGCCCCAGGATATTAACCACAGACATGCAAACAGATGTCCTCTTCAAGCGATAGTGTGACCCACGGAGTGATGCAAGAGGCTCTGTTTCTCTCTGTAAGACTGCCAATACCAAATCTTTTGTTTCTCCCTAAAACACAATTTCTCTTTTCCACAAAACTGATGCACTCTTGATTGTGCCCAAGATACTTTCACTCTCAATGGAGACACATGCAACTTGCCAGAGGTTCTTAGTGGAATTAAACTGCCTGAGCTGAACTGTTCTCATTGTTTAAGGTACTACCGAACCAAAGTACACAGTAAGTTACAAAACCGTAAACAGAGCTTTCCAAACGATCAGACACCTGTGAGTCTCTCCAAAGTTCCTTCGTCCCGGACACTCCATTAGACATCAAGGAAATATGCAAACAAACAAACAAAACCCCACACCTTTCCAAACTACAACCCAAAATAATGCCATCCAAGAAACAAATTGCAATGCCACATACAAGACAGATGTATCCAAATTCAAACAGGAGCAGAGACAACCTTAACCTTTAAAATGCAAGAGCTGTTCAAGACTTTCTTCAAAATCATCCAGGCACCAGGGTTGATAAAATGCATACATGATGGATCCCGAGACGCCATGCAGGTTTAACAGTGACCAGGGAGAATTAGAACCTGACGCTGGATTTCGAAATAGAGCTCGGAGCATTCTTACACAGCCACCCCAGGGACTCCTTCCTGTCTCCAGCCCCCAAACCCAGTCCCCACGTTGGATCTTTCCTCCGCTCTCCTACCTCTTCTCAGCCGTCAGGAACCTCACTCTGTTAGCAAGAAGCCACGACTTCCCAAACCTATTCGTTTTCCTCTCTGAAATCCTATTTTTGACGGATTTAAGTTCTAACTGCTGGCTACGGAGGCTTTCTGCCACTGAGCCACAGCATCAGGGGGGTCACAGCCGGGAGAGGGTTCGTCCAGCCCAGCCCTTCCTTTATAGGGAGGAAGCCGAGTCCCGGGGGGGTGACAGGCTTGAGCATGTCCATCTAGCTTTTGAGTGACTGGGACAAGAGTGGCCGCTAGATCTTCTGATTCCGCTCCTGTCCTCTCCTGCTCAAACGGCACTGGTTCTGAAGGTAAGAGGGCCCCGGCCCAGCAGGGACACAGTCCCACAGAGTGTGGGCCTTATGCTCTGGGCCCACCAAGATGGTGGCAGCACCCATAAGGCCCCATTCACTTATCCTCTCCTCGGGGCAACCACCCACTCTGTGAACGAACGGCACTCAGCCTGCTGCTACAAGGAGGGTGGAAAGGCAGGTATACTCATGGTGTTGATTTGCAGGGGTGACCAGCCCTCCTTAAGGGCTAGCTGACTTGAAGGAATTCCGAGCTAGTTCCTTCATTGAACGAGCATTACCCAATGCCTAACACCTGTCGAGCAGTGTTCCAGCTGCCGGGGTAAAGCGATGAGGATGATGGACAAGAGCCTCTGCCCTCGTGGAACCTAAAGTCTAGGGAGGAAGACAGATCCTGAACAGGAGAGCTGAGCAGGAGGAAGAAGGGCAGGCCGCCGCACGAAGAAGGCTTTGCGAAGAAGGTGAGAGAAGCTCCCGGGGAGGGGGGACCAGTGCAGAGCTGTTGCAGCAGCAGCTCCCCGTTGGTCCAGCTGTGAGCCCCACCATGCCAGGCCACAGGGCCTGTACAGAGGATGCATCTTGGTTTCCTCAGGCCCCGGGTCACCACTGGAAGTCACTCCTCCACGCCATTCCCAGGCCTGCGGGGAGTCAGAGACATACCTACAGCCCGGGCCTGCCCGGGGAATGGCATGTCTCAGGGGCTGATCTTTGCTTCACCCGCAGTCAGCACTCAGGACTGTGCTGGGGTTACCACCAGTGTCTTGCACCTGGTGGTCAGGCAGGCATGCGGCCAGAGCCTCCGAGCAGCTGGAAGGGGATGAGAATGGCAAAGGCAGCTTCTGGAAGCTGCCATTGGGAAGATGAAGGCCAGCAGAGCTTGCCTCTCCAGCAAGGAGAACGCTGCTGAGTCCCATATTTGAAGGAGAGATGGTCCCTATCTCCTACATGTTATAAAGGAAGCGGGTACCTCTCACCCCTGCCTGCTGGCATCTTCCTTATGACAACCAGAGGCTCATTCCCTACCATGCAGCTCAGCACTGGGCCCGCCAGTAAGGGACAAAGGCTCTTTGGGGACTCCTGGGCTCCGGGCATATGCCATGTGCTGCATCCCATGCTGCCCTCTGAACCCTCCAGATCTGTGGACTTAATCTCCTAAAGCAGAACCTGGGACACCGGTATCTTCCCAGCAGAGGCTCAAACTGACCAAAACACCGGTGGCCGTGCTGGGAGGAGTCACCATCCCCTCAGAAGAGACCCCGGCTCCAGGTCCGTCTCAGGTGAATGAGAGAAGACAAGCTACTGCCTCACACAGAGGCGCTGAAGGAATTGCATGGAGACAGAGCGTGCACCAAGTTTAGGGAACATGAGAGAAACTGACCTGTCTGGAGATGGCAAGCTGCAGAGCCAGGTAGAAAGCTGCTTGGTGATCTGTAGGTGACAGGCTGTGGGCCCTGAAAAAGTATTGGTGGCCATTAGTACACGAGAGAGGCCATTTTACCTTTCCTAGTCAACGAGTATTCACATTTGCAGTTTTACACCAAAGCCACATATTTGACTACGTAATGTCTCATTTAAACTCTTCTCTTTGGTCCACTAACAAGGGTAATGCATGTTCCCTCTTATGACTGTGTGCAGGTATGAAACAGGAGCATGCTCTGTGTTTTCTCTGGCATCTGAAATAGCAGCCCACGATCCTTGGCTCTGAGGAGGAGCCCGAGGTGAAGAATCCACAGGCGCCTCCCCTTGGGCTGAGCAGGAGAGGCCCACGTGTCATGCTGGGACACAGGGAGGTTATGAGTGTCCTTGGCAAGGCGACGGCTGCTTTGGTTAAGTTTTGGCTTGGCCTTAATGCTACTTCATCCAAATTTCTGGATTTCAGAGAAACTATATGAAAATCAAAGACCTGGCTTTGCTTGTAAAATGAGGTTTTGGTTTTTGTTGAACCATGGGAAGAAAAGAAGGGTTCTCGTTCAGTCTTTTGAAGCTTTTACTAAGTTCCATGCAGTTTACTAATGTCGTCTGTGTAACTGGGACATGCAGGGCTCTGTGGCCGGATGCTAGGCTTGTTTTTATTAACTGGCCTCAGACAGTGGATGGGGAAAGGCTGTACTGGCCTCCTACTTGATGGCAAACATAGTCATTCTTGCTTTTATGTGGAAGTCAACTGTATTTCACCAAGAGTAACTCAAAATGTGACTATGTGCAAGACATAATTCTGTCTAACAATCGGGGAGGAAGAGAAAAACGAACTTTTGCTTTCTTTAAAAGGCACTTTGGGGCAGACTAATTACAAATGGGGGGGACAGACGGTAAACAACCCTTCACGCTCTTCTGTCAACACTCGATGATTAAAGGAGGATCTTCTACCAGCAGAAAACAAATCGAGATAACAAAGGAAGCCAAATCATTATGGATTCAACTGCATCAAACATGCCAACGATGGTTTTCTGTAGTAATAAGGCCTTTTACTGAAACCATCCATCCTGCTGTGGAGAAAAAGGCTCAAAAGCCTTCCAGGTATTTGGCATCCAGAAAATACGCCAAGTCCAACAATTAGGGCCTTGTTTAGGCAAATGTGGTAGCTCCAGGGTGGGCGTGGGGAAAAGCTGGTGGTGGTAGTGGCGGGGGTGGGGGTGGGTGGGGGGGTGGGTGGGGAGGGTCTGTCCTTTTGTTAATCTCAATAGCAAAGCCCCTAAACTCCCATTCCTGGGGAGACCTCAGTAATGACCTTGCCTCAGGACACAGCCTTAGTTTAAGAGGTGGCAACTGAGTAGTTGCCTGTGTTGCCCTTTTAAATGTCTTATTCCTACCGGAGGTCTGCTCTGTGGCCTCCGGTTTTTATTATTTTACAAGTATTGGTTTTCCATGAATTTGTACATCAAAGAATTTTTTTTTCTTCCGTGTTCATAAAAAGTGAGATTGGAATGTCATGGTTTCTGTCTCTCCCAATACTCAGGGAAAATGAATACAAAATTAATTATGAAGAGACTCTGAATTATTTAGCATTATTTATCTTATCTTCTTTCACAATTGATAAAGCCAGGTTTCTACACCCTCAAAAAAAAAAAAATATTCCTCAGAGCTATAATTTTCTCAGCCCAGTTTAGAGTTGTCATAAATGAAGTTAAATCAAATCATGGCTGCCTCTGCCCAACACCAACCAAGAGAGAAGCTGGCAATGGCCTGGAGAGTTCAGGAAGTAGGTGAAGGTAGTCCTGACCAAAGGGCTCACCCTGGCCTCATCAAATAATGATTAACTGCTAGCCACAGCACTGACTGTGACAGGAACAAACCAGAAGTGATAGAAATCTCAGCATTTCTGGGGTGCGTCAGGACAAACTCTGAAGAATTGCCAACTGGATATCCAACTGTCCTGTTTCTAAGGAGACACAACTTAAACATACACATTTGAAAACTTTCACTTCAATAATTCGGCTAATGAATTAAACTGACCACTTTAGCCTATGAGAGCAACAAAGAGATAAGGAGAATGCCCAAGAAAGCAAGAAAAAGTGCACAGTGATGAGCTCATGTAGACTCCAGAAAACTTGCTTCAGTCAGGCAGAACAGCTTCAGGAGCCATGCTTCCTGTGGCAAAGCCATGCCCCAGAAAACCCGCTCAGCAGAAATCAGCAAGTTGATGCAGGCAAGAGGAAGGACATTAGTGATCTTGAAAACTGCAAGCCTGCTGGACTCTGCACATGGATTTTTTTTTTTTTTTAATGTAGGCTACACACCCAGCACGGAGCCCCACGTGGAACTTGAACTCATGACCCTGGGATCAAGACCTGAGCTGAGATCAAGAGTTGGACGTTTAACCAACTGAGGCACCCAGATGCCCCTCTGCACATGGATTTGAAGCAGGCTCATAAATCCCATTCCCACACAGTGAGTAGCTGGTGAGGCTGCTAAGAGAAACCCAGAGACCCAAAAATGTCACCACAGGGACACTCACAGAGCACTTCTCTTGTCAAAGCACCTCCATATCCATTAAGTCAATTTCTCTTCCATAAGGAAAGGAAGAAATATTAGACTGCTGACTCACTGATGTTGCCCATCTATCCATTCACCTACTCATCTATTCATCCATCTACCCAAGTCACCCATCCATCCATCTGTCCCTCCATCCATCTAACCATCTGTCCACTTATCTGTCGTCTGTCACCTCCATCCATCTGCCCATCCATTCATGTATTCATCCATCCACTCATCCATCCATCTGCCCTAGTCACCCATCCATCCATCTACTCATCCACCTATCCATCCACTCATCCACCCATCTATCCATCCACTCATCCATCCATCCACTCATCCACCCATCCATCCACTCATCCATCCATCCATCCATCCACTCATCCACCTAACCATCCATCCACTCATCCATCCATCCATCCATCCACTCATCCATCCATCCATCCATCCACTCATCCACCCATCCATCCACTCATCCATCCATCCATCCATCCATCCACCCATCCATCCACTCATCCATCCATCCATCCATCCACTCATCCACCCACTCATCCATCCATCCATCCATCCACTCATCCACCTATCCATCCATCCATCCATCCATCCACTCATCCATCCATCCATCCACTCATCCATCCACCCATCCACCTATCCATCCATCCATCCATCCATCCATCCACTCATCCACCTATCCATCCATCCACCCATCCACTCATCCATCCATCCATCCACTCATCCACCTATCCATCCATCCATCCATCCACTCATCCACCCATCCATCCATCCATCCATCCACTCATCCACCCATCCATCCATCCATCCATCCATCCATCCATCCACTCATCCATCCACTCATCCACCTATCCATCCATCCATCCATCCATCCACTCATCCACCCATCCATCCACTCATCCATCCATCCATCCACTCATCCATCCACTCATCCACCTATCCATCCATCCATCCATCCATCCACTCATCCACCCATCCATCCACTCATCCATCCATCCATCCACTCATCCATCCATCCATCCACTCATCCATCCATCCACTCATCCATCCATCCATCCACCCATCCATCCACTCATCCATCCATCCATCCACTCATCCACCCATCCATCCACTCATCCACCCATCCATCCATCCACTCATCCATCCATCCATCCATCCATCCACTCACTCATCCATCCATCCATCCATCCACCTATCCATCCACTCATCCATCCATCCACTTACCCATCTATCCACTCATCCACACCTCTTTATCCACTCATCCACCCAACCATCCATCCACCCATCCATCCACCCTAGTCATGCATTCACCCACCCATCCATCCAACCATCCACATTATACAGTACGTACTGTGAAGCCAGGACCTGTTCTAGCCACTCGGGAAGGCTGGAGATGAATAATACAAGTGTCCTTCCTTCAGGAGCTCCTCCCTACCTCACAGAGGGGGAGACCCAAAGTGATCATTACAGTGCAGTGGGAGCATGCCCTGAGAGAGGTATGCCAGGCTGTTACTGAAAAGCATGCATGGGCCTCCCAGACCACCTCCCATTCTGCAAAACTCAGAATGCACTGAGGTCACTCCAGTGCTTCCCTAGACTCTGGTTCCAACATCCTCTAGAGCTGAACCAAGAATATAGAGAAGGCTGGCCAATTTGAACCTGGTCCATAAGACACATACCTTGTAACAATAATAACTACAGTTTATAAAGCATCTACTATTAAACATCCTGTCTAAGAGCATCCAGCAAAAGAGGTAAAGCCAGAAATGAAATCCAGAGGCCTGGACTCCCTATCATATCACCCTGCTATCTTGTTTAGTCAGTTTTTGAGGTCCCTTTAGTCCTGATTCTAGTGGGCATGAGATCAGTGTGTTATTAAGAAAAAAAAAAATACACAAACCTGATGAAAGCTATTACTCAGGAGCCTCCCCTTAGTTACACACATAGGATGACCAACTTGTCCCAGTTTGCCTAGGATTGTCCTGGTTTTAGCATGGAAAGTCCCACATTCTGGGAAACTGCCCAGTTCCTGGCAAACCGGGATGGTTGGTCACTCTATGCCCACAAAACACACCACGTTAACTTAAACTCAAGCTCAGAAGAGGAGAGGAAAAAAGAGTGAGATTGGATACCCTGTGTCCACTTTGTATGGCAAACGAATGACACCATGTCACCTATTCCTTGTGGAGGAGCCCAGATTTCTGCACATGGGGGGTCAAGTTGCTGAAACATGCTCTCGACTCTTTTCAGGCTTGCTTTTCTCTGGAGGATGTGAGAGCCCCTAGAAGTAGGCACTCAGATCAGTTGTGCATCTTCAGAAAGCTCTGAAGACAGCATTGTTTTTCTTCATGATACTTCTGTACCAAGCAAATGAGTTGGTTCAGTTGCTTGGGCTGAGTGTATGAGTCAGCAAACAGCTGAGGGTCTCAGGATTAAGATGTAGTCATGCAACTGGGATGTCTTCAAAAATTGCCTCTTCGAATCCACTAGAGAGCAAATCTTTCTGAGTTCTGACTGTGGTTATAATTAAGAGTTAATTTTCACGTGCTATAACTATAACTCCATCCATTTCCTTTTTTAAAGTAGGCTCCATGCCCAATGTGGGGCTCCGAGATCAAGAGTCACATGTTCCACAGACTGAGCCAGCCAGGAGCCCCGACCCCATCTTTTTTGAGTTATACTGCGTTCTCTTTAAACAAAAAATTGTCAAACGATAGTAGCCTTAACAGTAGAACTGTGGGGAGAAGATTTACAACACACAGCAAATAAGTACTTCTCAGCCAAGTGGTTTTTAAATAGCCACTTACATTTAAGAAGTAATACAAATCATTCTTATTTACTTCAAATCATTCCCTTATAGATTTAAGTCTACAATGTACTAGAATAGTTCCAGTTAATGAATGTACTCAAAAACAAAATAATTTTATTCCTTTGAAAAATATTATTTATTTCACACAAATACTAATTTAGGTTAGCCTTCCCCAAGATAATCGTGTAGGTTAGCAGGATTTTATTACTCTTTATTCCCATGAACTAATATTTTTAAAAAAATCTCTCTGAATTGAAACCTAAGTAAAAAAAGGAACAGAAAGGAATTTCAGGCCAATGGAATGGCTGTTATATAACATGAAGTTACGAATTCTGGCAGCTCAAGGCAGACCACCACCATGGCTGTTTTTAGAGAGCTGGTAAGATGTGCTGATTTAAGGAAAGTGAAACAGATGTGATGACCGCTTTCGGAGGCATCCATGTGTGGGTTTGACAAACTAGGACTAGAAGACATAAAACTCCAAATCATTTGAAATGGAAATGCTTCCACACTCCATGCTGAAGAACATTAACAAAAGCTTAGCACAGAGAGAGGAGGTCTGTTGGCTGATGTCAACTGGTACTTTGTGCCATTAGCTGGTCTGGGACTGGCAAAGTGAAGAAGCCATCATCAAGTCTGCTAGGAAACAAAATGAAACGAGACAAGAGTCCCCCAGTCACTGAAGCGAAGTGATAATGATTTCATGAAAAAAGGGACGTGTGCACAGTGACAAATCTGCAGGCAACCCCAGGTGCCTTTTCGAAGAAAAGGAATTGAATGAAGTTTATTAGGTATTGAGAGGTCCTCATGAAATTTTCAGGTAAGTAACTAAGTTTTAATACAATTCCAAGAAGTCAATGTGACTCAAATGTATTCAAGGTGGCAGGATCAATACCGATTCAAGATTTGACATCATGGGGCTATGCTTTCAGGCAATGACTCGTTGGGGGTGCTTTATTACACCTGCGGTAAGAAACAAAATTAGAGTGACGTGGTATAGCAGGGACAAGGAAAGCTGAGTGGGAGTCAGGAGACCGTGATTCTGTCTTGACTTCAATAGCTTGGCGACTCTGGCAGCTCTTTTACCCTCCTGTGCATCTCGGTCCCTTACCTGCAGAAGACGCACGGCTTGTTCCGTCTGTGTTAACTGGCATGAGGATCAGGCTCAAGAAGGGATAGGAAAGAGCTCTCAAGCACTCTCTAATTATAAGGCATTCTCCTAATTTCATGAAAATCATAATGATGGAGACAATCACAAGGTTTATGGAGCGCGGCGAGGGTGCAGGGTCCCGAGACTTGCTGACCTGCCATTAACCAGTATTTTAGAAACCAGTAACATAGCATTTTGGAAACTGTCCTGAAGTCTGGCTTTTTTCATTTCGTCATATAAAAATCTGCAGCATGACATGTAAAAAAAAAAAAAGGCTAGAAAAGAATGATCTCTCTTCTAGAGGATGACAATTGCTTTTAATAAAAGGAATCACCTCCCTAGACATCCAGAGTATCCATCTTCTTAGAGCTGAAATCATTTTATTAGGAATGAACAACACGTACCCAAATGGATAAACAGAGTAAGGGTGCCGATTACATGGCAACAAGTCAGGCAGCAAGTTTTGATACTCTATGTTCAGTGCACAAGATGAAAGACTCCCAGGGGGAAAACACTGTTTACATAATCTTTATAAATATCTCTTCTTTTTATACTTATCATACTTTGGTGTCATTATGCACAGCCGAGTGAAAAGATGAACTCCCACTCACCTCTGAAATGCAAGAAGCGCCTTTCTCTGTAGGACCTCCTGCATCCCTCGCAAAGAAGCTAAGAAAAGGGTTCAATTAGTCAGTGGCATGGAAGATCAGGGAGCTTTTGACAAATACAAAGCTCATCATAAAACCTATACATTCAACTGGATCAAAAGCAACATGTTTCTGGCGCCTGCGTGCCCAGTCTTCTCCAAGCACCGGGCAATGAAGCCCAGGCCAACCCCGGACACGCGCACTCAGTGGGCACCACTGCAGAGCCATGCCGGGGAGGAGAGTATGAGTTGGCCGGGCACCATGATGCCCGAGGCACCGGGGGCTGCTGTCAGAAGACCAGTTGGGAACTCCAGAGAGGAGCACACCTGCTCTCTCAAGCGCAGGCATGTGGCTTCTGGGTGAGGACTGCCTCTACTGGGTGGTACGGGAAGAGATTCCAGTACCAATGGTGTTGACTAGAGACAGCCTTCAGAGTTCCTTCTGGCACTGAGCAGCTAGGATACTGGGCCAAGGGAACTAGCTTGATGCCATAAAAGGCCTGTTCAGGTCACACTGGACAACGGCCAGGACCTTTAATACCTTGATGTAAACACAAGGGAGAGACCAGGCAAACCCTCAACACTGATACTAAAAAATCAGCTGAAAAGTGTGAGGCCATCTTGCTGTGAGCCCACAAGTCCCCTGTAGAGAGTATGTGAGAAATGGTGCCCTTCGGGTCTGTCAGGGGAACTACGAAGGTACTTTTTACTGGGGCAAGAGCAAAAGTCCTGGAAGAACTGCTCGCAGGTGGAACTGGAGAGGCCCTATCGAACATCCCCGTGGGGCCATTCCACTGGGAAAGGAGGAAGGCCGTCCCAGAGACAGATGTGGCTGTAACCACAGCGAACTCAGAACAACAGTGACTAAGCTAGAGGGAACCTCAGGTGACCCAACTGAACCATGAATGCAAGAGGAGGATCAACAAGGTCAAGCAACTGTCCCAAAGCTACAGGGCTCATGAGGGGTAGGACCCGAACTAGGAATCTATCTGGATAAATATATGGCATTACATTCACACTTCACTGAAAGTCTACTATAGTTAAAACAAGGTGCTGGGGGGTGTAGCTTATCATGTGTGCAGGAAAAATTAGCCAAAAAAGCCATTACTGAAAATCCAATTGATAATGCAAAACTTTTCTAAGGTCTCTGCTATTTTACGGCAGAGGAGAGAAGGCTTTGGGGTAATCTGTAAAATAAACTATAGCAAAACTATAAAAAAAGAAAAAGAAAGCGAATACTATAAAAGTCAGTGAGTGTTTTCTCTTCAGGGGGCCTGTGATGGGGAGGAGGCCCATGAAAAGTTCCCCAGGAGGCTGGCAAGGTTCTACCTCCTGAGCAGCGTCGTGATTACACAGATTAATAATTAATAATTCATTAATTATACGCTGGTTTTTGAAAAAATTTTTTTACATTTGTATTATATTTAACAATAAAATGTTAAAAGAAATATTAAGAGTTCAGGAAAATAATTTATTAATTTATACTTCCTGCAAATATAATTGAAAACTTCATTAAGGATACAAAACATAATCAAGATTTTTAAAAAATAGCCAGAGTCCCCAAGTTCTATGTACATCCAAAATGCATGCGACCGCATGAGTGTTTGGTAAGCTGCCGCACTGCATGTGTATATATCTGTGAATTAAAATGTACTGACAGAGAAGGGGGCATCCTAAGCAATCAAGGGAAGCTTCCTGGAGGAGGCTGGCCCTAAACTCATCCACATTCCTGTGCCTAAGATACAACATCTCCTCTCATAGGGACAGCCCAGCCAAGTGCTGGGGTGGACACAGGTACAGGCTGGGTTAGGGAAACCATCTCTCAAGGCCCTGCTCACCTTCACCTCCCAGCAGGTGCCCTGCGCCTGTCAGCTGGGCACTCTCTGCACCACCAGCACAATGCACCCGGCACCCAGGACCTTCGTCCCTGCTCTCCGATTTCTCCAACCAGTCCAAGCAAAAAGGGCAGCAGCAGCAGGTTCCCACATGATGGCACGCCCGGGTGACCCAAAGTATGTGGCCTCCTGCGACAGTCCTCTGTGGGGACTGTGGGAACCCTGCAGTGCAGACTTAGGCAGCCCAGCCCTGTGGCTCCCAGATCCCAGAGGGTGGGGCCTCTCTCACCGTCAGTGGCCTGCAGACTGTACGTGAGCCCCAGAGCTAAGTAGCCTTTGGCCTTGAACTCTGACGTTTTCTCTCCCGCATCCACGACGGTTTTGGCAAACTTCTCAGCCTCTTCCAACTGAAAAACCAGACAAGTTAAAAACAACAATGACCTGCAGAATTTCTAACATGAGTTCCCATAAGCATCTGCTGCCAAAAACAGATTTCTGATGAGTCACTGTGAAAATCACTCCCAAATCTTCCGACTCCACTGTGGTGATTCTGTTTTCTTTATTTGAGTCTCTCCAACAGTCCTCAGGGTTCCCACCTTGCCTTTTTTCTTTAACGTTTTCCCTACTGCTTTTTTACCTTCTTTTCCAAAGTCATTCTCATTCTTGTTGGGGGGGGGAGTTCCATCTTTTTCATCTTTATTTTTTACTAATTGGTTGTATAATTAGGCTGTGTTAGGTATTCAGTGAATTTTATATATATATATATACATATATAAAATAAACTCCTTGAAACTTTCTGTGTCTGGGTCCTTCTTTTTTTTTTTTATGACAAAAAGAATACATTTAGGTTTGGATTCTCTTTTCTACAAGCTGTTCAGAACTCCCGTTTATTTTACAACGCACAGCACAGGGACCCCGCATCAGCAGATTCCAATGAGAAAATGTGCACCTGTAAACTACACCCACAATAAGACCTTTGGCACAATTCATTAGAAGCCAAAATAGTAAGATTCCTTCCTTCAAAATATGGCCAATGTTGAGGTCCCTGAAGCTGGGTGAGAGTACCCGGGAGTTCATTATACTCTTTACTTTTGTGGAGTTTGGAAATTTTAATAATAAAAATGTAAAAAAGAAAAGATTTGTTAGGCTCATCTTTAAAAAAAACAAAAAAAGAGTCCGGTTTATTTTTGGCTTTAGAGAGACCTATGTGACAGTCATGAACAATGCCATAGCTGGAAGGGGCGCGACAGAGTCATGGCTGGGAACTGGCATTTTCAAAGCTGCAGGGTCTGGCCTGCTCCCCTGCCTGTGGCTGGAGCCTGCCTGCATTGTTCCCTCGCTGGTGGCACCAAATGGTCGCATCTTGCACGGACCACACGACACCTTCACAGCTGTGAGCTTCAGGTGAGAGCCTGCTCTTTCAAAATGTCTTTTTCCTTCCATATTTCCCCCAGTCAAATTTAGCAGAAGTAGAACACTTTCTCACAAGGCTTACTTTTGTCCTGCTGGGTGAGGATAAATGGAAAAAAACAGGCAGCAAGGACCGTCATGGTGAAGACCCTTAGCAAGGCACCGTGGTCTTTTGAGCAAATTCTTCTTATAATTAATCTTGATAGGAAGTTAAAGAAAAGAAATTAAAACTGGATCGTATGTGGTAATTATCTGTACCACTACCTCGTAGGTTAGTCTGGGGTTTCCTATTTTCCACTCAAATGGTATATTTTTGAGGTATCAGACCTGTTACAAACCAGACTAGTCCCCAATTCAAATCTGTGCAAGAATATCTGAAGAGGAAAGTCTCTATGAAGGAAGAGGAATGAGCACGGTTGGTTTACACATGAGCTGGAGTAGAGGGTGACTCTTTGCTTTACAGAACAACTCAGCTCTGCTAAGAGTGAGTCATTCAGTGACATAAACCTTTTCAGTCCCGTACCGCCTGCATACACAGCAAGACTTACATGAGTATGAATTCCAATTCTATTTTACCAATTCAACTTTTGAAGCACATTCCCATGAAAAAGAAACACCTGGAGTATCCCAGGAACATGATTCTCCTCAGTCCTAGGATGGGTGGGTGAAGCCTGAGGGGGCCTGGGGGCCCGGGCTCTGAAGAGCCTTGTTTTTGTGTAGCTGATGGATTGCTACTCTCTCTTTTCTCTCAGTGCCTTGAGGTGGAAGAGGTTGGCAGTGCTGCCTGTGAGCACAGGGCCCCAGCCCTACTCACCCAGTGAAGAGACCCCATGCACAGCTTCGCGGCGAGGAGCGGGATGGTGGCGTCGTCGGGCTTCAGACGGATACACTCTTTCAGCACCTTCACGGCCCGTGCAGACTTGGCAAAAGGAGATTATTTCTGTGAAACTCAAAAGTTTTTGACGGAACCAAACACTAAGGCCTTCCCTGAGGGGTTCTGGTTAGGAAGCCTGTTAATGAGGTTTTTCAACCTGGAGGCCTGAAGATGGTGACAACCAGAGTGTGGGGCTCTTGAGTGACCAGGGAGTAACCTGTGGTTAGAACAAGCAGAGGTGCTTCCCTGGAATCACCCTCATTTTCTTCCTTACTTGTGTAGCCATTATAAAAATAAGAAAAAAAAAAAAAAAAAAGAAAGACAATGAAGGCTTATTAAGTTATTATGAAAAATAAACTATATAATTTTAGAGCACACTATCCTAAATTTCTGCCTCCACTTGGCCCCAAAAATCTCCTATCTCAGACTTACTAAGTCACTAAATGGCCCGAGTTAACAAGAAGAACAATGGCTCCTCCCTTTATCGTGCGTGTACTGCGTGGGGGCTGCTGTCCACGCATCTCACGGGTGTTACCTCATTTACCTAGAACGGTTCTATGAGGGAGGTGCTGTGATGCTGCACTTTGCCCAGGGGGACATGGAGGTACTAAGTGACCTGGCCTGGGTCAAGGCCTCAAACCCAGCAGCTGGACTCCACAGCCCACGCTTTCGACCAGCATCATACGCTGCCTAATGTGATAGGTTGCTAACGACCACTAACGGTGTCCCCCTCCAGGAATACAGTTATGCTCTCAAATATGTGAAAGGGTCTGTGTGAAGAAGCAGGCTTGGTTTAAGCCCATCTTCATAGGACAAAGTTACAAGGGCCAGTAAAAGGCAAACATGTCAGATTTTTTCTTCTCCATGGTGTGTCCATGCCGGCTCCCAAATCACTAAATTTGATTGCCCTCTTACAAATGACCACAGGACAGCTTTGAATAGCTGGTTTAGACTTCTCCAAGGTCTGATATCACCCCTTGGAATTCCGGGACATGAACACTAACAGCGAGGATGGCGCATCCCAAGGGGCGACTCACTTTTCCCGCGGCCATGAGAGACAGAGCAAACTGGTACCAGAGCTGGAACTCCTCGAAGGCAAACTTCATGGCTCTTTCCAAGCACTGGTCAGAGAGAAGAACAAATGCAGGCATCTGAGAACTGCCGGGGGCACAACTGGATGAGTGTGAGTTTGTGTCTACGCACATTCAGTCCTACAAAACCTAAGCATTCCCTTGAATGCTTAAAACAGAATCCTTCACCAAACCCCTCCTAAGGAGCCCCCCACGGGGGCTGTGCCAGAAGCCAGGACCGTCCACAGTTGACCAGAATACAATCCTTGATCTCAAGTGGTTTCTCATCCAGGACAAAGAAAGAGGCAGGGACACAAACAACTCAAACACAAGGCCCAGACAGACAAGTGCCCCAAGCATGGGAAAGTAATCACAGGATTCAGAAATGGCATCCTGGAAAAATGCTCCTTGAGCTGGGCCTTGATTAATGAGAAAGAAAAAAAAAATGCAGCTATGACTTGGAAGAGGGGCACATGAACAGAGACGTGGAGGTGACAGGGTACGCTCCGCCTCGACAATGGCGGGTGGACCAATATAAACCTAGCTTTGGGCACACGGGCAGGGATGGGTGGAATCAGGCAAGGCAGGTGTGGGCTGGGCCCAAGTCACAGAGTCTGATACGGCAGCTCCGTTTCAAGGATGTTCCATCTCCCTCTTCCATCCAAGCTTTGGTTCTCCTTCCTCTGTGTTCCTCAAGTTCGTCACTGTACACTAGTGTCGCTGTCTTCACGCCTCCTGCCCCAGCCTGGCCATATCCCACTATGAGAAACGATCAAGGGCAGAAATCCTGACTTCTCTGTCACCTCCGTACCTGCCTGGCGGGTAATCTACAGACACACTTCACTCTCTGTCAGTGAGGAGCCTCTGGTTTCTGCACCGAGTGATAATAATCACATCAGAGCTTAGGAAGGTCATTTGGGGGGCCGGGGGAAGGTTGTGCAATCAGAGTGGAGACAGACCAGGAATAAAGTGCATAGAATGGTCCAGGGACTTAAGAACCAAGAAATGTGTCTGAGTAGGAAGCAGCAAAGACAGGCCACCCAAGGAAGGGGGTGGGATGGCTGGTCAGGCGTAGGGACTGAAGGAGGCCTCCAAAGTCTCTGGGGGCAAACCCGTGGCAGAGAAGATCCTTGTGTATGCACATGTGTGCACACGTGTGTGTTTATGAAAGAGAAAGAGAAAATTTTTAGAATAAAAGGAGAATGTGGAAGAAAGGTTTTTTTTTTTTAATGAGCTTGGAAAGGAACATGGTGGGCTTGAGGTGTCATGTGGTGACTTACTAGAGGTAATTAGAGACAAACTGGGGCCTCAAGAGAAGATCTAACAAAAGACATACATTTGAGCTGAAAGAAATTAAAGGCGTAACAACATGGATGGACCTTGAGTACGCGATGCTCAGTGAAATAAGTCAGTCACAACAAGATAAATATCATGATTCCAGTTGTATGAGGTACTTAGAGCAGTCAAAATCATAGAGACAGAAAGTAGGATGGGGGTGCCAGGGGCAGGGGAGGGAGCGTTTCATGGGGACAGAGTTCCAGGTTTACAAGCTGAAAGCATCCTGGAGATAGAGGGTTCTGATGACTGCACGACACTGAGGCTGTGTTTCACGCCACCCAACTGCACACTTTGAAATGGTTAAGGTGGTAAGATATGTATTTTGCCACAAGAAAGGTAACTGGGGAAAAAGTACATTTGAGAAAACAGCTAACACCATCAGGAGAGGTTGGAGAACATGAGAGGAGTGCTTGCAGGAAGGGCAGCTGGGGCAGGGCCTTGGGAAGCATCTCAGCTTCAGGGCCAGGAAAGGAGACGCGCACGGGGTCTCAGGGTGGAGACAATGAGAGGGTCAGGGCGCTGGAGGTCCAGAGGCCCCGGGCCAGGCAGCGGGCGGCCGAGCTCCGGGAACACGGTTCTGGGGCGCACTGGAGGGCACCACCCGGGGAACAGAGAAAAGAAGGTGAGCAGTGAAGGACAGGATGTGTGAAGCACACGCCTGCGGGAGGAAGACCGGAGGCTTACGCTATCTTTCCAAGGAGGCAACCTGAGCCCAACGAGCAGACAAGGCCCCTGGTATAAGGCCTTCTCTTCAGAAGACAGGCTCTAGAAGCTGAAGAGGAGAGCGCCTTCCTGGCTGTCCCACCCAGCCACTGTCTTCTCGGCAAAGGTGGGATGAAGTGGGCGTGGGAGCAGAGAAACGGAATAGGGCTGGGAGTTTTCGGAAAAGCTCTAAACAACTCCACCCTGTGGGGACAGAACGCTGACATCAGGGTCACCTTGCGGACTGGGGTGTCGGGCGCTGGCGTCTGCAGCACGGGGGCTGCCAGTTCTCCCTAGTGATGCTCTGTAGCCAGCCCGGGGCAGAGGGGGAGCGACAATGGAAGTCTCAGGACTAATGGATGGACACACAGGGAGGGGCAGGGGGCTGGGGGATGCAGGAGCCACAGAGAGGGCGACAGACTGCAGGAAATGATAAAGGCGGGGTGAGGAGGTGGGAGAGAATTTTGGGTGATATTTACATAGAAGTTCCCAGCAAACAGTATGCTAGCTGGTTGATTGTGAAAACCTGCCCAAACAGAAATATTTTAAAAAGTGAAGTAGTTAGCATTTAATAAGCACCACATATGTGCCTAGTGATGGTGGGATGGGCATCTGCAGATCCCAAGCAAGAAGAACACTTAGTCCCTCATTTTGATCACACTGGCAACGTGCTTAGCCAAGATCTGTGGACATGTGACTTCATTCTGGACGATGTGATGTCAGCAGAGGCCGCTGGGGGAGCCTCCAGCAGGGGTGTCTAAGAGGAGGGCTGTCCCAGCTGGCACACACTCTGCCCTCAGCCCTGGCAAGAGTATGAGAATGACAGCCATTCTCTAGAATGTCTAAGCAAAAAGAGAGAAAGCGCTGGGTCCCGGAGGCCGTGATGTGCTGTGGCTGTGACTGCAGCCTTTCCCCAGACTTGTTGTCATAGGGGGAGAAATTCACTCCTATTTGGTTAAGTCACTGTGAGCTGGTTTTGTTAATTACATCTGGTTACATCCCTCACTAACACAGACACTAAACGGCAGAGCTGGGATCTGAACCTGACCCCAGAGCCCTCTAAACAGCTCTACTATACTGACAAGAACAGGGAGCCCTTAAGAAGCACCTTGGAAATAAAAACTAAAGCCTCTTGATGAAAAGATCAAGTAGGCAAGATGCACAGAGGGGAGACCTAATCCAGGTGTGAGGTGGAAGGGGCTGGCAAGGAGTGGGGGATGACGGGTGCTATGGAGAGAGCACCAAGTGACGAAAAGCCAACAGTACTTGGAAACTGAGTCGGGGGATGAGGGACGGTGGGAGAGGAGGGACCAGGAACCGTGATCACGTAGGTGGAATTAGGCAAAGGAGCCAGTGTGTGGAGGACGTAGATGACGATCAAAAATGAGGTTTGTCCTAAAAGCTCTATGCAACCAGCTCATTGCAATATAACCACTAAGTACTTAAATATATACACAGAAACATTTAAATGTTTAAATGCTTTTCTTCCCCCTATTGCTAGGAGGAATGATAAATATCAACTGTTTTCCCAATAAACAAAAGGAGCTCAGCCGCTGACAGCCTGTTCTGAATCAGAAAGCTAGATGCTATAAATAAGTGTGCACCCTTATTTTCTTTTGTGCCAAAGGCTAACACACTCATTATACTCACTGATAAACACTTTCTGGAAGCCTAATTGGTATAGAGCTCCAATCCATGTTCTATCAGCCATGGTACCAGGAAACTCCAGAGACTCTTGGGGCTATGAGGGAACTTGAGAAATATCCAGTTGAGGTCCCAAAAGGAAAAGACATTTGTCACTTTGGCTTCCTCTCACCTCAAAACTCTTCTGATTTTTTTGTTTTGGGAGTTGGGGGTATACCCTAGGAGGAAAGCAGCTACTCCACCTGCCAGTAATAAAGCTTGAAGGAAGGAAGGAGCGTGTCACGTGACCCAGGCAGAGCCAGTCAGACGCTCCTGCCAGAGCCCCGCCTCTGGAGCAGGGAGGGAAGCGCTGGGATGTTTTTCCCTGTGGCCGGGCCTGGGGGCCACAAGGGCAGCAGGGTCGGTGGAGGCCCTTGAGCCAGGGGTGTCCTCCCAAACCTTGGGACCTTGCCTTCTTAATTTCTGCTCACGCCCATTCTTCAGTCTTCTCTGGATTCTGTTAGCAGTACACATGGATGAATGCCTTTTCTGCTTGGGTGAACTAGTCGGTTTGACTACCTACAACCACGGCCCTGAAGGTACACCCAGTCATGTGCTTTAGGCTCTTGCAAACGACCCCTGCCTCCTAGCCCCCAAGTAGTTGTACAATTTCTGCCCGAGAAGCTTGCCAAAGAGGGAATTCAGAACCTGAACAGCAGCTAGAAGTCGGGCACCACCACAGACTGAGTGTGTGGATTTGGGCAAGCCGATTAACCTCTCTATATCCAGATTCCTCACTGTAAAGTGGGAAATATAATAGTAATTAATGGAGAGAGTTATCAGGAAGATTAAATTAGTTAATACATATAAGCAATAAGAACAGTACCTCAGATATGGGCTACTAAGTATTAGATAAAGGTTAGCTATTAGCTGTTTTTGAAAATTTAATATTCTTATAATTAAGAAAGAAACTGTAGAATACCTATCACTTTATCTAAATTTAATAAAAATTTTAATATGAAAGTTCAAATTTATAATATATCAGAAATCATTACTTACTTTACAAAGTGCTTCCTCATCTTAGAAAAGGATTCAATATGAGAACCTTGAAAATAGTACTCGATTTTACAGAACCACACTAGAATATATGTTAATTATTTATTTCTTTAACAAGTGGTATGGACTGAATGTCTGTGTCCCACATTCATGTTGCAACCTAATCCCCAGTATGATGGTGTTAAGAGGTGAGGCCTCTGGGAGGTGATAAGGTCGTGAAGGTGGAGGCGTCAGGAATGGGATTAACACCATCATAAAAGAGGAGAGATGCCTTGCCCCCTCCACCATGGGGGGACACAGCGAGAAGCCCACAGTCTGCAGCCTAGAAATGGGCCCTCACCAGATATCCAATCCGTTGGAGCCATGATCTTGAACTTTTGGCCTCCAGAACAGTAAGAAATAAATGCATCTTGTTTATAAGCCCCCCAGTCTGTGGTATTTTGTCAGAGCAGTTTGAATGGACTAAGACAATAAGCCTTTGGATAACACTGACTATGTAGCCCAGGAGCTATTCTTTTTTTCTTTTCTTCTTTTTTTAAGATTTCTTACTTACTCATTTGAGAGAGAGTGAGAGAGAGCACAAGCAGGGAGAAGAGTCAGAGAGAGAGGGAGAAGCTGACTCCCCGTTGAGCAGAGAGCCCGATGTGGGGCTTGATCTCAGGACCCTGGGATCATGACCTGAGCCAAAGGCAGATGCTCAACTGACCTCGCCAGGAGCCATTTCCAATTGCTTTACAAGAACTGCCCCGTTGCTTGTCCTAACAACCCTACAAGGATAAGCAGCTACTTTTACGGTCCTCCATTTACAGACGAGGACACTGGAGCACAGACTCCAGTCTGGGGTCCCCCGCGTGACTATGTGGGGTGTCAGTGTGTTGGTGGAAGAGGCAGGACCTGAATCCGGGCAGTCTGGTTCCAGAGTCGGGGCTCTGCGCCACGATACTTGGCTGTCTCTGCAACTTTAATTACAGACATGTCACTCATGCTTAACTTACCAGGCCCACTCATGCTGCATAAAGCAAACTATAGCTAAATAAAAGGCCCCTAAAAATGCCACATGTTCCCTGAACTATTTTGGGGATTCAGCAGTATTTTTTACTGCTAATGGGGCCCTTGCTCCCATGGCCTCTTTGGGATCCCCGAGGCTACAAAGCACTCAGGCCTTTCCAGCTTGCAGAATTTTTGAGAAACCTCACAGACCCCATGAAACCCACTGGCACCACAGCCAATATCAAAGGCGCTAAGGTTGCGTCACTCAGGCATTTCCCCTCTGCTGCCATGTCGTTCACGGTTTGGACCTCCTTCCCATAACTAAGACAACCCATAACCCATAGTAAGTCACAGGTGTGTCATAAAGAGAGTCTGGAAAGACAGGCTAACAACTACAAATTCGCGCTTCACCCCCAGTTCTGAGGTGTTTGAGCTCTGGCATCACAGCCGACGGCCCTGTCCTCCTGGGGCTCTTGGCATCTTATAAATAGTGATGACTCGCTGGCTCTGGGAAAGTGCCCAGAGAGCTCCAGGTGCTTCTGAAAGCCCAATGCCAAGCATACCACTCAGATTATATAGCATGTCCTTCCCTGTGTTCCCGTAAACCCCGAGAGTATACAGCCCCTCAGCAGCTCAGGTCAACATACCCCGGTAACAACATACCCCAGTAACTCTCCCAGAGAACACATCTGAGAATAAAAGGCACTTGGGTTGACCCTGGAGGCATTTGCTATCCACAGCTTCGGCTCCTTATATGGCATGTTTGCTCACCCAGTTCCGACTACCCCTTTCAAACACCCTAATCATCTCTGTATAGGACAAAGGAAAATTTTCCAGCTTTGATGGAGTGGTGGAGATTGCAATCAGAATATATGCTGTAAAATGAAGTAAAATAAAATAAAATAGAAACATTCACATTTCTGTAAGGGCTCCGGTCTGAAAGAAGGACCAATAAAGTGGACTTTTGAGAACATGTGGGTGTAACGTGCACTGGGGGCAGCAGGGAAGAGGCTGCTTCCGGTCCCACGTAGCTGGTGGCCGGGAAGGCGACAGCAGTGGCAGGAGGCCAAGTGAGAGCAGTCACGTGGTGAAGGCACAGGCCCTGGAGTCCAGAGCCCGGGCTTTACCCAAACTCCCTACTCACCAGCCATGGGTTGTCGCCTCTGGCTGCTGAGTAGGGAGTCTGACCTAACATGTCAAATGTTTAGAAGGGTGTCTGCCACAGCAGATGCTGAGGGGCTCGGGCTCTGAGGGGGAATGAAGGGGAAAGAGAAGAGCCCTGGGAATGACGCAGGGGTGCCGGTGGGTGGCAAAGGAAGGACGGAACGGGAGACACGGCAGCGGGATTTCAGCCCTTTCTTGCTTGCGGTGTCCAGTGGAGAGGCGGCAGTGTGGCCTGGCCAGAGGGACACGGGACAGATGCCTGGGTCACGCACACCAGGCAGTGGTGACATCCCTGAGCCACTTCCCTTGTGAGAAAAGAAGGGGCTGTGGTGTTATTTCTACCGGGAAAGACAGGTCCATTCACCGTCATCACACTTCTGCCACCTCACTAAATCCCAGATGACGTTCATGTAATGCCACAAATATTTGGTAGAACAATAATTAGACTCTAAATGACATCCTAATCATTTGAGTGAGGTCGTCAAAATGCCACTTGCAACAATGTTGTTCCCTTCTGGGAGCAAGAGCTCCTCCTTTCTGGTCTCTTATTTTGGCTTTTCAGAGACCAGCCACTTCTGAGGGGGCTCCAGGAATGAGAAGCTCTTTTGGCACAAGAAGGGACTTAGCAATTACCTTCCTAGTCCCCAAATCCCAATTACATGAACTGGGTGCGTGGCCATGGAGCTGGACACTAAGCACAAGCAAGAAAAAGCCAAAGCCTATTTTTGGAATTCAAGAGTGAGAGTCAGCAGCCAACACCCAGGGGGGAGGGAGGGGACAGGAATAAAATAATCAAATACCCCTCAAATTCAGCCTGGAGCTTATATCTAAAATCCATCAGTATTAAAATAGAACAAATAACACAGCAAACTGTCTTCATTATTCATCCCTGTGGGCAGGTTGGCCATGTCCTAAAAGTTCTTGTAACAGAGATCCTTCAGTTCATGGGGAAAATTTTCTTTTCTACATCATATATCCTTAATGAGTTAGTTGATAAATGCAATCCTTTGCAGTTATGTAAAATTGTGTTTTTTTTTTAACTTTAACATGGTACATAGATAATATTTCATGTCTTTACTTTTAGCAGTGAAAACCTAAGCAATTGGGACATTTTGGACCACTATCTGTAGGAGAGTGCCCGGCCTCGTTCTTACTTTACAGATGGGGAAACTAAGACCCAGAGAGAAGACAGGACCCGCCCAGGGTGACAATGGCAGACCTGAAATCCGAGCTCTGGTGCTCAGTTCTGAGCCTCTGTTTCTAAATTAACTAAAAATAAAAGTACACATGATAGTGGAGTTTGAGAGATCTACTCAACAAGAGTCTGGGTCCAGGAAAAGTTTCTAAAAGTCATGCTTATGGGACTCTCAGCTACAAACAAAAGTCTCCCCGCCACCGCCCCAGGTTTTGAGGAAACAGATGATGCCCGTCAAATCTTAATAAGATTTCTCCTCTGAAATGAGAAATAAAATAGAGCAAACCCCACGTCCGTGCCCCTCTCCATTTATCTTTCTCCTTTAAAACACCAATACTGATCCAAGCAAAGGTTTCTCAAAGCTTTATTGCTTTGGCAAATGCTGAAATTAAAGGACACCACTGCCTCTGGCCATGGTGGGAGGAGTAGAGAGTGGGCTGTTTTTCAAAGGTCACGGACTTTATTACAGAATTTGAATGCTGGACGCCATCCTCTGGCACGCTCTCTGCTCAACGATATGTTGAGCAACTCGATCAAGTTTGCCTAGCGAGGGAAGGGTCTCCAGGGTCCTACTTAAATGCTATTCCATCTGCCGCTGTGCTGATGTAGCTGCTCCTTGTTATTCTTGCAAAATGAATCACTAAATTCAAGAACCGGGTGTTTCATTCGTCTACCACCTCCTCCTCCACTGCCTCTCACCTTGGGTCTTCATCTGTTCTCAGTCCTCCTGCCCCGGCTGGGGGCACTGGGTGTTCGCCCTTCAACTTCGGCTGCTGCTTTGCCCATGCAGGGATGGAGGGAGGGAAGTGAGGAGTCAAGGTAACAGCGACACAGGGGCGTGTCACACACAAAACAGGTGCTCAGTGAATGCTTGAATGAAGGGAGATCCAAGTGAGGATCCATTCTTCCGGATACCCTTTAAGGGGGCCACCCGAACAAGAGAGCACGTGGGGAGAGGACCCACAAAATGCTGAGAATCTGAGGTTAATGCACGTGGCCTGAGCGCCAAATCTGACCCACAGCTTGTTGTCAGAGTCCAACAGCTAAGAGTCATTTCATAGATGAACATTTGCCAGCAGTTGGATGACCGGAAATACTGACTTTGAGCCCAAACTGAGTGAAATGTTATCCCCCAGAACCATCCCATTCTTCTCATTGGTGGACCCATATTACAGAAAGTTGTACTCACTACTGTATTTTGAATTTAATCAGTAAAAATTCTGTGAAATTTCTTTCCTCTCTTGTCATACCTACACCATATCCTTGATTTTGCCTCTTGGTTCTCAAAGCCTAAAATATTTAGTGTCTGGCTCTCTTTATAGAAAAGCTTGCCAACCCCCAAACTAAAGGAATGGGATACTTTGTGCTAAAGGGAAGAAGGCAATATAACAGTTGTCTTCAATCTGATGGGTTGCCACTGAGGCAGAACTGGACTTGCCCTGTTGTTCCAAAGAGACAGAATAGGGGGGAGTTTCAGGAGACGAACTTCAGATCCATCCTTTCTAATAACCAGAGAAGAATAGAATGGTATGTACTATAGACCAAGAGCTGTGCTGGCTATTTTATACCTATTGTCTCAGCAAGCTTCATAACTATCTCTGAGGTGGAAGCCCGGAGTGGCTCTTTCCAAAATCACAAGCTAGGGAAGAGTCGTGCCAGGATTTGAACTCAGATATGCTTTGACTCCAAGGCTGGTTTTTTCCACTATTCAATGAAAGACCCTACTAACGGTCAAGCATTATCTGCCAGGGTAATCACAGAGGGACATTTACTTGAAAGAGCAGACTGTCAACACCACTGATAAGAACGGTAACATGCACTGTGCATACACTCTCGCTTCAATCCTTACAATAACCCTCAGAGGTAGGTCCTATCATTATCTGTATTTTCCCCATAAGGGGACAGGTTTAGGGAGGTAAAGGAATCTGCCCAAGTTCATACTCAGCATGTAAAGCAGCAGAAATGAGATTCAGACGAAGATCTGATATCTGAACATGAGACATTGTTAGGAGCACAACATTATCCAAATGATCCACAGAATCAATACAATCTCTATGAAAATTCTAACAGTTTCTGCAAAATTTTGCAGAAATGGAAAAGCAATCTTCAAATTCATGTGGACTTGCAAGGGGCCCTGAATAGAGCAAAAACAATCTTGAAAAAGAGCAAAGAGGGAGACTCACACTTCTTGATTTCAAAGCTTATAACAAAGCTACAATAATCAAAACTGTGTGGTACTGGCATAAGGATAAACCTATAGACCAATGGAATAGAACTGAAATCCAAGGAACAAACCCACACATCTACAGTCAACTGATTTTTGACCAGGGTGCCCAGTCCATTCAAAGGAGAAAGAATGGTCTCTCAACAAATGTTGTTAGGACAACTGGATTTCCAAATGCAAACAATGAAGTTGAATCCCTACTTAAAATACAGAAATTAACTCAAAATGGATCAACATACTAAATATAAGAGCAAAAACCATAAAATTCTTACAGGAAAACATAGGAGTATATCTTCATGACCTTGGATTTGGCAATGGATTCTTAGATATGACACCAGATGCATGAGCAACAAAAGAAAAAAAATTGACATAGAGAACTAAAAGCTTTTGTGGATAAAAGGACATTATCAAGAGAATGGAAAGACAGCCTACAAAATGGGGTAAATATTTACAAATCATATCTGTTAAGGGTTTATTACCCACAATAAACGAAGAACTCCCATAACTCAAGAACAGAAAGACAAACAACCCAAATTAAAAATTGGTGACGGTCTTGAATAGGTATTTCTCCAAACAAGACACATAAATGGCCAAAAAGCACATGAAGAGCTATTCAACATCACTAGTCATTAGGGAAATGCAAATCAAACCCACAATGAAATACCATTTCACACCTACTAAGATGGCTATGACAAAACAAAACAAAACAAAACAGAAGTAAAAAGTATTGGCGAGGATGTGGAGAACTTGGAACTCTTGTGCCTCGCTGTTGGGAATGGAAAATGGTGCAGCTGCTGTGAAAAATAGTTTGGTAGTTCTTTAAAAAGTTAAACACAGAATTACCATATGAGCCAGCAATTCCACTCTTGGATGTATACTTAAAAGAACTGAAAACAGGAACTCCAGTATGTGCACGCCAGTGTTCATTGCAGCATTATTCACGATAGTCAAAAGGTGGAAACACTACATGTGTCCACCAATAGAAGGATGGATAAACAAAATGTGGCATACACATACAAGGGAAAATTATTCAGCCAAAAAAGGAATGAAGTCTGATACATGCTATCAGATGTGTTATCACAACAGAGTGGAGCCTCAAAAACATGGGGCTAGGTGAAATAAGCCAGACGTAAGACACAACTACTGCATGCTTCCATTTAGGTGATGCCAACTCACAGAGACAGAACGGAGATGAGAGGTTACCAGGTTAGGGAGGGAGGAGGGAATAGGGAGCTACTGTTTGATGGGTAAGGAGTTGCTGTTTGGGGTGATGGAAAATTTGGAAATAGTCATGAAGGCTGTACCATATTGTGAATGTAATCAATGCCACTGAATTGTACACCTTTTAAAAAGGTTAAAATGGCATATTAAAATTCATTGAGGGCCATAAAAAGGGAGAAACGATACTTAACTTCCACGATAGTGGAAACGTAGGTGCCAGTGGTCATGTCAATAGCTGAGATGCTTTGGGACAGGCCTGCCATGCAGGGTCCTGGTCCCTGCTGGGTGACTCCCAAAGCTGGACCAGAGTTGGGATCTGTACAGTGCTCTGCCCCACAGTGGGCCCAGCTCTTCCTCTGTTACCTATTTCCCAGCTACATGACCTTTACCCTCTGGGCCCACCTGGGGAAGACCTACTCATTGCATATCCAGGGAAAGTTTATCTCAAAAATCAAAGGAAAGGTAGTGGGACGAGAAGGTACATTGGCTTTGAAGCACTGGTTTATTCAGCAGGTTTTTACTGAACATCTACCATGAACTAAATATTCTGCCTTCATCTCTCAGAAGGTCAGGTCACACCGACCCCTCCTAGGGAGCTTGGCACCCAGGTCAAAGCTGGGCTTCTACAGCCCGAGTGGGGCTGCACGAAACACCAAACCCTAATAGAAACTGACAAATGGTAGGCCTGTTAAGCAGACTTAGACGTTCAAGTGTTTTTCACAATGCTCCCTGATTAAATAAGTGTTTGGGTTAGGAATGTGTAAATGTCCCTTTGGTACAAGCACTAGCCAGACAGTTCTACCCACAGAACTATAATGTTGTTGAGATTTACCATAAACAAATGAATATGAGTTCAACAGGGAAGATAAAAATATCATTTCTGTCTCTAAAGCTGCCATAGCTATGTAGAGGGGACACATACAGCCTTCTAGAGGGACCCCAGAACATTCTGTCAAAATGGAGCCATTAATAGTCAAATTCAAGAAACAAACCTACTTAGCAGTTTGGGTTCATTCTAAAAAACAGAGGAAGCAGTGCTTTGCTGCTTTACTTTTAATAGCATGGGTTGTCATGCCAACTAGTGCTGCTATTTAAATTGAAGGGGGAAGAAAGAAGTGTTCCTTCCTACACAAACCTTTCAGCAGGGCTCACAATTAGTCTTTTAAAAACACGAAAACTCATTGCACTGGAGATATGGTAAACATTGTGCTTATATTTAAACCTGTCGGAATGAGGATGTGATAAACCTCTGGTTTGTATTTCCTTTGTACAATGCTCCTTGCCCAGTATCTGGCTGCGTGGTGCCCTAAAAAGAAGAAAGGCATTCTGTGGGCATGTGCCAAGGCAGCCGATCTTGGGATGGGAGAGGAACCGTCCATTCGGAATAAACACCACTGAAGAAAGAGACAGAGACGACAGTTTTCTCACCAGAGTGGCTCTGCTCCCTCATGGAAGGCACAGTTCCTAAAAGGCTGGGTCTGCACCATGCTGCAGGACACACCAGAGGTGTCAACGACAGTGGGAGAGAAGATGACAAGATGCGCTAGGCACCGTGGCAGAGGGGCCCCGTCCTTCCCCCCGTCAGTGTAGGAGTGCCGAGGGGCCCAGCTCAGCCGGGGAGGCGAGCCAGCAGAAGGAGAACATGCTGTGTCTGATGTGGTGTGTTGATGTTGTCTGGGGACAAGAGAAGGCAGGAAAGTCTGAGGCAGGGGAAGGACGTAAGGCGTCTTCTCTCCCAACAGCCTGGCCATTGTTAACTTCTGTTTCTAAAAGGATCCAGCTGGTATAAAGGAAGATCTGTGCAGCGTCGCTGAGGCAGGGGGGACCTGCTCACGGACCAGCCGAAGGGGTCCTGTCCCAAGACGTTGGGGGGCTGACAACCTGGCCCCATGCTTTCTGTTCAGCATTCTCTCTTACCTCTCTTCCGTGAGAGCAAGCCATTGGCTCCCGGATCCTCGGGCCTCATGCCCTCGTACCCCCAGGGTCTTGAGGATGAAGGTGTCTCTCTGCTGTGAGACTTTCTGATTCCTATCGGCCCTTGATGCACCAGCACTTTCTCCTCTCCCAAGGGCACCCCAACCTCTTAAATGTGGCTGCAAGCCCCCCGGTCCGTTCACCTGAAAGGAACACACCTTGCACTCACCAGTCTTCTCTAATCAGTTGTCTTTTCGTGTCTTTCTGTTTCATCTCCAACCAGACTGGAAGTTTCTGGAAGCCAAAAAGACCTTCTTCTTTGTGCTTCCCCTGTGCCCGGCAACTCCTGGGCATATGCTGGTGGGAACAGCGCAGCAGCATCCAGCTGCCATGTAATGAGCTCCACTCCGTATCACGTAGCAAGTGTCGGGCTCTGTCCTGAGTACCTTACCTAGTTTAACGAATAGCCTCACAATGATCTGAGATAGGTATGGCTACTGTCCCCATTTTACAGAAGGGAAAACCAAGGCATAAGGGGTTAACAACTTGCCAGGATCACACAAGTGTAATCTGTGAGTGGCAGACCCAGATTCCAAAACCAAGCCCCCGAACACAAGGGCCAGGGCTCAGGACACGCTAGGTTGCTGACCTGGGTTTGGGGGCTGTTCTCAGACAGAGATGGGGTGGAGTGCCAATGGAGGGGAGAAAAATGAGTGGGAATATCTACAATAGCACACATATGACACTACCTCATTCCTTGAAACTTGCATAAATGTACGTGCATTTACTCATAAAGAGACACATGCAAAGATGGTCTCAACGATGTCAAGGGGTAGTCTACCTCAGGAGGGCGGGACTCTAAGTGACATTTATTTCCTTTTCCATACTTGTCTGTATTGTTTAATGCTTCAAGGAGTCTGCAAGGTGCTGCATGTTGCAAAAAAGATAACCGATGAGGTCACTTTCATTATGGGAGGAAAAGGAAAACAAAACAAAAGAAAAAGAAAAAAAAGCGGGAGATGGGAAGAAGAGCCATCAAACGTTTCTGCACAGAAGGGTGGCGGCCACTCTTGGTGTCTCAGAAAGATCACTTTGGCCACCATGCAGGAGGCGGAGACAGAGACTGACTATACGACCATGATGAATGACAGCAATGACAATCACTCGCACTCACGGGGCCCCCAGAAGTAGCACAGGAAGTTTAAAATCCAGCTGTCCCCACAGAAGCACTGCTCCCCAGAGTCAAATGCCCACCACCAGATAAATGGGTGAACGAACTGTGCTGGATCTACACAGCAGAATGTCATTCAACCGCAGGAAGGAATGAGTCCTGATACGGGCTACGGCTACAGCACGGGTGACCTGAAAACATTCCGCTGGGAGAGGCCAGACACCAAAGGTCACTAACTGGATGGTTCCAGTTATAGGAAATACCCCAGATGGGTAAATCCACAGAGTCAGAAAGCAGATTGGTAGTGGACAGGGGCTGGGGGAGGGAGGTGGGGGACAACTGCTTACTCGGGACGGGGTCTCCTTCTAGGATTTGATAGAGCTGATGCCTGCACTGCAGTGAATGTACCGAATGCCACTGAATTATATACTTTAAAATGGTTACGTTTATGTTACGGGAGTTTACCCCAATGAAAAAACAATACAGTTAGCCTTTTAACCTAAAGCCCTGAGAAAATGGAAGGGCAGATGATAAGGAAAAAAAAAAAAGAAGAAGAAGAAAATGCCAGCAAATGAAGGGAGCAGGACCCTCGGCCTGGGACCAGAGGAGAGAGGGTTTGTGCTCAGCCAAGGCTGGACCTTCTGAAACTGAGCACCCAGATGCCAGCCGCTTTCTCCTAGATAGGACCTGTTTTAGTTAAAAGATCTGAGATGACAGGGTCATCAAATGTTTGTTGGGGAAGCTCCAACTGCAAAACTAAGTAGAAACAGCAAGGTTGAAGCCATGTAGTCAAATGCTTTACTATTGGAAACAGACCCTGCCCTCCCCAGCACCAGCCACAGCAGAGGGCAGCTGCCTGCGGCTTGGCTGCCTCCCCCTGGACTAGGGGCCGCTCGTGGGCAGGGTCCATGCCTCGCGCATGGCGGTATCCCGGCCTTCATCACAGCGCCTGGCTCAGAACAGGGGACCGCATATACGTGTATTACACAAATGAATGTCCTCCATTGTGTCTATCTTATCAACTGATTTTATATTTAGTAGATAAAACAAAGATATGGTATAAAATCCATAAGCTTTAAGGAATGTACAGTGGTAAATTTCCCTTTCTCCCACCCTTGTACTCCATCACCTACGAGGCAACCTCTGGCCCTGTCCCCATCGCTTTAAATGGGACCAGTGCAGTGAAATTCTGAATCGCAAAAGCTCCAGCAACCAATCGGACCACCTAGTGACTCGGGCGTCAGGTCATTCCCACAAGATGGAAGCTACATGTGATACCAAGATGAAAGTCACTGGAGTGAAAACAAGGCCCCAGTATTCCGTGCTGGGAGGAGGCACATGCCAGGCTTGCAGAGGAATGCTGCTAAGGTGACAGCCGTCCCCCTACAGTCATTCATGGCATGACGAGAAGTCCATGGGCAGGAGCCATGCAGCCAGCCAACCACGCCAGCCAACTCAGGCTCCTCACACCTGGTTCTGACATCTGAGAAGTTCAAGCTGAGGAAAGGCCATGCTGCTACATGATGGGATGAAAGGAGACATGCCAACCGCAACCAACCTCGGACCCAGAGAGATGGTTTCTTTAGTGGTTTGTCTAGAGGAAAAAAAGTTCACCTGAAAAGGACTCAACTGGGAGCTGGGTGGCACGGTCTCCATGGACGGACCCCACGGTGGACACAGCAGACAGGCACCAAGCTGGCTGGGAGGGGAGGGTCCCAGGAAACGGAAGCACGCAGAGTGGGTAAGAATCTGGGCAGAGTCCCAGGGGGTGAGCCATGTGTGACAGGAACATCCGGGCACACTGCTTTATCTAGCCAGACTGAGAGGGGCTTTTTTTGAAGACTGAGTAACCATTGCCCTGAAGAGTCACCAAACCAAAGACTAAAAAAAGACCCGAGCCACGCAGGCTCATCTGTCCTCCCAGGCTCCTGCCTCGTGTGGCAGGCTAGGGGATGAGCTGGGCGCTCATCTGATTCCAGCCAATGTGTTACTATGTTTCATTCCCTGTCCCCATGCCCGGAGGCTGCTGCAATGGGTATAAATTTAGAAAGAAAAAGATAAATAACATGGAAAAGTCCACTTTAACAAAATGAGTTGTTTTCTTTCCTTCTTTTTACTCCACTAAAGAAAGGATAAACCGATCGTGTTACTTATTCAGCCCACACCCTGGTGGAATTTGGTATTCTGGGCAGTAGCTCGATAATGCATCACCGCAGCCCGAGATTAACTAGGCTCTTCTGAAAACTGTAAAACAGTCAAGCTTCCATCCTCAGTGTTTTTTAGAAGCTGAAGGAACAAAATGACAGGACCTCGCACAAGATCTGTAATCAACTTGGGTCTCTTCTGAACAAGCAAAAGCCTTTAAATGAAGACCGTGCTTATTGACACGGATGCCAATACCAGCTCACCTGACAATACCCCGTGCCCAATGGTGCCATTCCATCAGGAGTTACGCATCGATGTTTTAAACAAAGTAAAACCGGCTGTCTAAGGGAATTAGGATCACAGATGGGAGATTTTGGGTGATGGCAGAAACTACCCTGCAAGAGAAACTGCTTGAGAAATGCTTGCCTTTCCTCACATGCAAACTCACAGCCAGTGGGTTTAGGGGCCACTGGGAGGAAGTCGCCACCAGTGAATTCCATGATCCAATCATCTAGCCCAACTCCCGTTTCACAGAGTGAAGTGACAGGCCAAGGTCACACGGCTGCTAGGGACAGAGGAGTCAGGACCTGGTCTCACAGCTCTTCCCAGTGCTGCTTCTGCTAGTGCCCCACCCCAACCTGGAAGTACCAGACTCAAGGGCTCTACCTCCGACAGCATCTCATACTGGCCTCTTCTTCCAAGGGCAATGGTCAGTAAATCATAGACCACAGATGCACTCTGCAAGCTGATGAGGCGGTCACTCTTGTGCTCGGGTATTCTGCTCAGCACAGCGTCCCGGTTGGCCTGAAAACAACACAGAAGAGAGAAGCAGATGGTGAGCCAGCTCAGGCACACGGCTATCATTTTGTGGAGAGAAGCCATCTAGGCCCTCCTGCCCCTAAGGGCTTTTGCCAAGGGCCTGGAGACAAGGGCAGGAGTAAGGGGCTTGTCACCTTGGGTTGATTATTCAAAACCCCCCCAGCACCGCAGCACACGGTACGGGGCATTATCCAAACACAAAGGCCTGGAGGTATGGGCCTGGAGGATGCTTGGTACCTGTCAGCAGGCATTGGCAGGAGGCTTTCGGAGCTGATGCAAAGCAGGGTGATTTCTCCCGGCCTCAGGCTCCCAGCCAGCCCTGCTGCGCACACAGCCAGGGCTCTGGGGCAGCAGACTCACCCATCGGGTGGGGCCCTGCTGTGCCTCGCTTGTCGGTCCGGCTCCTGCTGTACATTAAAGAGCGGGGGGGGGGATCCCCAGTCCCACACTCCCATCATCAAATGGTGCCATTAAGTTCCCTCAGTCCTGCAGAGACGCGTCGTACTTTTCCTCTGCCACTAAAGCAACATTCAGATCCCTATATGGCACCTTCATTGGATGAGACTACAAAGACTAATGCGATCTTGTTTAGGGAAGCACCAAACAGCTGTAGAAGAGAGAGCAAGAAGCAAGCCGATTTTTGTTTTAAAAGATATTACCAGAGGACTCAGGAGAACACCTTGCCTGTTGCGTATCTCCACTGCTTGGCACAGAAACACAGCAGGCACATTCAAGCTTATTAATCTCATCTCTCTAGAAATCAAATGCTCTTTACAACAACGTGTTTTCATTACTTTTGAAATTTAATTTCTCGACAGAGTCTCCAGACACATCACATGTATTAGGGCCACTAACCACTCTAACCATTTTCCTTTCCTCCCTGCTAGGGAGTTCAGAATCAATTAAGTTAGATTTTGCCTGTCTTTTCTCCCCCTGCTAGTTAGCAGAAGTTTCTGGATCTATGCATCCCTAGGAGGACAGAAAGGGCCCCCTTGGTTTCTCCTGTGAAAGTGGTAGGTGAGGTACCAGGGTCCCTGGTCCGGGCAGGCTGATGGCTATCCTGCTGCCTGACATGCCCACACACCTCCTCTCTCACTAATAAGACGAAATGCCTTCTCTCTGTGTATGAGTCCAAGGCGCTCACTTTTAGCCACCCATCCATACTTACTCACTTTAAAACTCCTTGCTCTTAAATGTCAAAGACAAATAAGAATATATAAGACAGGCCACTTCCTACCAAGTGAGTCATCTCTTCTGGATACAAGCCTGCTTCTGAAGATTTCATTCTAAGGTTTTCTTGTTAGGAGCAACTTTGAGCCAACAAAAGAAGCTCTAAGGGAAACGGGGCCCTGCTATAAGGAGTCTCATTTTATTTACTTGCTATAAATGTTCCATATTAGGACCAACGCCTGGAAGAGAACAAAACAAAACAAAATACTACTTGAGAGATTTTCAAGTTATGCCAAGTACATTTTTTTTTAATTTTTAGAGAAAGTCTATTGATACCTTTTGATTCAAATCTCAAACAGACCCACAAATAATAAATATCCCAGAACACTGTCTCAGAGGTACTTGTGCAAATGTAGCTCTGATAACCCCTTTTTGTCCTGGGGAAAATTCATTTGATTTGAGGTGAGAAAGCAGTACAATGCCAAACCATATCTTACGGGTGGAGAGACTATGGACAAGTTGATGTTTCTAAGTTAGAGTCAGAACCAATGAAGAATACAATTTTCCTAGACACCAAAAAAACACAGGAATTCTCATTTGGTTCTGAAATTGAGCACGTGGATTTCTGTCTAAAAACTGAAAAATCAAGAAGTCAAGGAACATGAAAAAAAGCTTCTAAAGGAACTTAATTTAGACTTCTACCTACATAATTATGGAACAATTTACAGGGAGACCATAATCGTTTTGGTTGGAAACCCAGACGCTCATATTTACTGATGATGTCATTGGGTTTCACCATCCTCTGAAGGGAGTTTCCAGAAATTAAACACCACAGAGCCAAATCTGATGGTCTCAAAGGAATCTCAATTTTGAGTATTATTAGTTTCTATCATTTCAATTAAGGAGGAGGAAAGGTGGAGACATCATTCCCAAGACATCTACACTTGGAGCAAGCATTTTGGAGATGTGGCTGTGTTTTCCAAATTCTAAACTGGAACACACACTCTGACAACAGAACACAATATTTTCGATCAGAATTGTCCAAGAAATCTAAAATGTGTGGCCGCCAGTCTTTCAGGACTTTCCCAGCATAACCAACCAAGTCTGCCCAAAGGAAACTCACTGCCAAGTTGCGAGGAGCCCAGCTCAGAATGAGGGAATGTGAGCTAGGGGGCCAACATGAGCCGGCCGCCCCCGCTGAAGAACCGATGACAAAGCATGGTGAGACCAGCTCATTTGAAAAACAGTTACTGAAAGCCACCAGGTGCCAGGCTGCTCACATATATGCCTTCCCTGGTCGTGCCAAGGCAGAGTAGAGAATGTAAATGATACCATTCTGAGTTACCAGCTGACAGTCAAGGAAAGATGAGTCAAGGGGGGCAACCTGTTTCCTTCAGAGGAAGTAAGGCCAATGACATCAAAGAGGCTCCAAATAAAAACATTGGTAACTCAAGCAGGCTTGCTCTTGTAAACATCTCTGGGCCATTTCACAGAACAAGAAAACCCAAAGCTTGAAATTAAGAGAAGAATGCTGGCCTCCCTGACCAATCCCAGCTTCTCCCGATCCCTCCTTTACTCAGCCCATTGGACATTCTTCTTGGGCTCCATTTCTAAATCCTCTTCAGCTGGGTGTATTTTATGCCTCCATTGAAACCACATGCTTGGGGAAGAAGGTAAATACCTCCTCTTGCTTCAGTCATGATTCCTTTTCCTCCTCCTTCAACCTCCTGCCTGCCGGGTGAGGTGGCAGAGATGGGAGGAGGCAGTCTGATCTAGAAAGAGCAACAGACCACTGCAAGCTGCATGAATTTTGCCTGCTCTGGTCCTCAGGTTCCTCATCCACAGAATGAGTGAATGGGTATGAGGACATCGAGGTCCTTCCCAGTTCCAGGAGCCTCGCCATCCTGTTCAGGTGCTCAACACACACCACTTACGTGCCAAGGTACTAACTACTGTGACACAGATTGCCTCCCACAGTTTCAAGCCCAGGCAGTCATGCCTAGCACTATGCAGAGCAGAAAGCCAATAAATGGTGAGGAATGAAATTCTAGACGTAAATTTTGATAGCCTGGCCAGACATTAAGAAAACATTTCAAAGGAATCCGATGGCCTGGCAAAAACTCCCTCACAAGGTTAGAGCCAGGGAACAGGAGCGAGCTCTCACGGCCCGGGACTCCAGAATGTCTGGGGAGCAGGCGGGAGGCCTGTCCAGGAGGACAAGGCCACTTCATCAGGCTCCTGCTACAAAAACCAGAGGTTTGTATCCACCACCAGTGGTTTATCCCAACTCTCCCTATCCCCCCCAGGCAAGTTGAGTGGCTTGGAAAGGTTACCCTCAGGGGGATTCCTTCCCTTCTGAGGGTTCCTCTGGTGGTCCTTTTAGTTACGGTTTACCTTTCCACAGTTGTGTTAGTGTTCCCATAGCCAGTGGGCAAATGAATGAACTCAGATGCCTGTTTACTGCTTGCCTAAGAGAGGCTCCATGCTCCAGGCTGAGATTAACCTATAAGGGACATTTCTAACTAGTCCGAGAATTAAGAAACATCCCTCTTCTTAAACCCCTGTTGTTTTTTTCCCCTCACCCAGGTAGCCCCTCTAGAGAGTATTCTCTTCCCAAGAAAAATAGCCACTGTACTGACTGAGTCACCATTATCAAAAACAGGACCATAGGAACGGGGGGCGGGGGGGCAGAGAAATGTGAAAGCACATTCTACTTACCATCGATTCACTAATCAGCAGTAACAACAGGGCTTCTTCAGTATTTTCTTGAGGACAAAAAATGCTGTGTAAAGAAAATCAAATGTTATATATGGCAATTTCAAAATCATACGAAATACATGACGAACAGTACTGAATATTAAAAGCTTCTAGATTTTTATGTAGAACTCGCAAAAAATACTGTATCATCTGATGCTTGAATTAATTTGCTTATTTCTATGGTAATCTATGGAATTTATACATTTTAACTGTGCATAAAAACCACAGTAAAAGTCCAAATAACATATATGCCTATTATAGAGGCAGAAATTGAGATTGCTACAAACTGACATGATCTCAATGATAAAGCTTTCTCCTGAGCCCATTCTGGGGGTATAGACTGTAGACATCTCACTAAGCAGTCCGCTTCTTACCTCTCACTAACTGCCACATCTTATATTGTCCTTTAGATGAAATAAGAGATTGGAAGCAATTTTAGAGTTTGAATCATTTCTAGAATACTGTAAGAATTTGGCAAGCTACCTTAATTAAACACACATGTTCTATTATGGGGTTGCATGCAAGAGCTAGCTCTCTTATTAATCTATTTTATGGAAGTTGGCCAAGTTCTAACATCTGGGATTAAAAGAAAGAGCTTTTACGCTCAATGTTACTCAAGATTAGAGAACAACAATAACAACAACAAAATCCAAACACATGACCCCAATCTCCATCCTTTATAGCCTTTTTTTGGGGGGTGCTTTGAGCAGTTTTAGAGACTTGCAGCATTTTTTTCTCTGTTCTAAAAGCTCTAGAATCCTTTGAGTAGAACTGAGAGTGTTATCACCAATTGAGCCAAACTCGATTCTTTTTCACGGAATAGAAGAAGGGTGCAATAAAAATGAACTTGGTTAAAAAAAAAAAACTCGATGTTTTGGAGATGTTAAAATAAAGACTAAATTTACATCTTCCCAGCGCTAACATCATTTAATTTAAGAGATGGGATGATCCCCCATCCCCAAAATGGCAAAAAAAGAAAAAATGTCTTCTACATCATTATAAATACTTGTTCTCTTTGAAGTGTTGGCAACTTTTATAGGGCATCAAAGGACCATGAAGAGCAAGACAGAAAAAGCACAGGGCCTAGTTCTCTTTCTAGACCTCTGACGTCCCTAGAGGTAAGGAGACCACCTGTGGAATGGTCCCCATTGTCCTCGCAGGGCTAAAATTTGATGAAAAGGCTAGTCTGTAAATGAAGAGCAAGATTCTGAGATTTGCAGAGAACTTCTTTAAACAAGTAGCTTGAGGGAGCGGAAGCTGGGTTTTTCAAAAGACAGAACTCTTCTTTCCCCTTCAATTCAGCAATAGAGCCTATAGGCTTTGCATGAAGAGCACTCCTGAGTGTGTGAGTGTGTGAGTGTGTGTGTGTGTGAGTGTGTGTGTGTGTGTGTGTGTGTGTGTGTGTGTGTGTGTCTGCCCAGCAATCATTTCCTGATATTCTGGCTGTGCTTACATACCACTGGGACCTTAACAATCGAGCAGTAACACTGACTATTTTTTTCACGACTAGCCAGTTCTGCATTGTCCAGACTAATTGAAAAGAAGAGAGAGCCCGTGCTAATTCTGACTTAACACCAGCCAATTCAGTCCATGGATAATCCCCAAATTCCATCTGAGCCATCCCGCCTGCTTAAATGTTAAGTTGTGTTATTTTTGCCAGAGCTGCTAACAAGTAGCACATTAACTGATTCTAATTCCACTTTCTCAACCCTTCCTTTTGAGGCAGGCGGGATGGGTACTCAGGAGCGTGGCAAACTCTCAGAGCTGGCAGGAAGAAGTGGGGGGTGAGAGGAGGAGGAAGGGCAGTTTTAAGAGACATGCTGAAAACTATACACCAGAACACCCCTTCCACTACATGTAGATTCTCTAGACCCATTTCTGGCCATTCCTCCCCTGTTCTCCGTCGAAGGAGAGGTGGAGCTCAGGGTAGATGGTTGAAATCACTGGGCTCTTTTTGACAATCTCCTCTGGGGGCCCAAGAGCCTCAGGGCAGATCCTGGGGGTGCCCAGGCCTCGGCCTTGTGGAGTGGAAAAACTGGGGCCCTAAACCCACAGGACGTTGACTGAAGGGCAGGGTGCGGAGTAAGAAGGGACAGAGAGAACACAGGGCTCATGGACAGTGAGGACACGCTGCTGGAGGACAGACTGGTGGCCAGCAGAGGAGGTGCGAGCACAGTCCTGCTGAGCAAAGATCGAAGGGCTACGTTCTAAACCCAGCCACCTTACTAACTCCTGGACTGACCTGCAAGCAAGTTGCTCATTTTCTTACTTTGGATGAATTTACCTATTCATTGTCTGACTCTACACAAAAGGAACAAGGGCAAGAATCTCCATTCATGAACAGTGATCAGGACCTTGCCCAGGCTGCCAGATCCCAGTCCTTCCTAAAAATTTTCTCAGATGGGTGAAAAATGTCACTGTATGTGGTAGAAGCCATCCTACAAAAGAAATTAATCCAATTTTATCCAACTGCAGTTCATCTTTCTGTCATCTCTAGCTATTACACAACCAATGACGAGCTAGATGTCTGGAAGTCAACGGCACCACCCAGGTGTCAATGCAGACTCTATTTGGGTGCAAGGAGTGCTCTGAACACCTCCATCCCACAAGAAAGTTACGTATAAATGACATTAACTCCAAGGCCCAGCAATGGTGCCTTTCTAGGTTTTTCTTTTTTTTTTGTTTTTTTAAGATTTATGTATTTATTTTTAGAGAGAGAGAATGAGCGGGGGGAGGGGCAGAGGGAAAGGAGGGAGAGAATTTCAAACAGACTCCCCACCAAGCAGGGAGTTCAACTCAGAGCGCAATCCCACGACCCATGAGATCACGACCAGAGCTGAAATCAAGAGTCAGACACTCAATCAACTGAGCCACCCAGGCGCCCTTGCCTGTCTAGTTTTAATATGCCTTGCCTGGTTGTGATAGCCCTAGAGAATTCCCAGAGAAATACAGCCTCCGAACCACAGCCCGTGGATAAGAGCTAAAGAGTCAAAGCCCACAACGGCTGCAGCTCTGCCCCATCCCCAAGTCGCACCGTTAAACATGCTGAGGCAGAAAGTACCTCGGTCTCAGGTTTATGTGGAAGGAGAAGCGTTCCAAGAAAGGAGAAGGACTTAAATTAATCATTAAGAGTACCTGTTGACTATGAGGGATCAGCTAGTCCCACCTGAGGATCACCAGGCACATAATTCCACACAGGCCGACTCCCCCTCGTGACAAGAAAGAAGGATCCTTCATTTGGATCAAGTCCACTGAGCTATGCTCTGGAGTGGACTGGGTGAGTCGCACAAAGCATATGGCCTGGCCTGAAGGCTTCTGCATTCCTGGGGAGAGGACTGGCCCTCCACCATGACCGGAAGGAGGGCCGAGTTCGCTCAAGGTGAGCACAGGGCAGCACGCAGGGGGCACAGAGGGTTGTTCACAGGGCTTCAGTGCTGCCATCAGGTGTTTTTCCTGACCCTTCAACGCCCTCATCTTCACACTTTCAACAGTGTCCTCATCGTTACGCAAACCCGGTGCACTGGCTCAGGGAGGTTCCAACCTGTATTTAGAAGTCCACGATAGTCACTCTCTCCCGTGGGGCCTACAGAGGAGCTCGGCACGATGTCTGGCTCCCGGCTTTCAGCAAATGTTTTCATCATCCACTTTCTGGCACAAGAGTAGTTTTTAATCTTCTTTCTTACTTTGTGCTAACCATGAAGTCTAATATGCATTTAATGATCTAAGCCATCTCAAATATTTTTTTTACAAGGAGGAATAGCAGAAAGATACACCTGATGTGTGTGCACTAAGGAACATGTGCAAGAACGTCATTGCAGCACATTCTAGAAGGAGGAGTCAGATAAACACGTAAACAAACAAAAAATCAATGTTTTAGGTGTTATGATGAAAAATAAATGAGCTCATGTGATAGAATATGCTCAGAAAGAAGGACAGTTAGATTAGGTGATTGGGGAATATCTTTCTGAGAAGATAACAGCCAAGCTATTTGGGCCAGGGCCTGAATGAGATGGAAGCAGCCCCAAATGAGAAACAACTCTAACATCCATCACGAGTAGAATGGATCAATATATTGGAGTATATATGGAATACTACATAATAATGGAAACAAACTCCGGTTGCATGCAGAAATAGGGATGAATCTCTCAAACGTGATATCAGACAGAAGTTACACAGAAGAGTTTTTAATATATTATTCCATTTATATAAATTTCAAAATGGCCTAAACTAATTATTGGGATAGAATTCAGGATGGTTACCCTTGGGTAGCGGGTAGTAATCAGGAGAGGGTACAAAGAGGGCCTCAAGGTTTCTGGCAACGTCTGTTTCTTGATAAGGGTGTAATTACATGGATGTGTTCACTTGGTAAAAATTCATTCAAAGTTTTATACTTTCGGTTTGTGTACTTCTCTCAATATGTGTTATGAGTCCGTAAAAAGCTTACTTAAAAAAATGAATAAGCAGGGGCGCCTGGGTGACACTGTCAGTTAAGCGTCTGACTCTTGGTTTCCATTCAGGTCATGATCTCAGGGTCTTGCAGTTGAGCCCTGCGTCGGGCTCTGCTCTCAGCAGGGAGTCTCTCTCCCTCTCCTGCCCCTCCCTCACACACTCTCTCTCTCAAATAAATAAATAAATAAATAAATCTTTAATAAATAAATAAGCAAAGGTCAAAAAATTCCTCACAGAAACACCTAGAAGGAAGTAAAGAGGCTCATGACACGTGATCCCTCCCCTCTTTCCTATCTAGGATTGTTAACATTTGATTTCCTTTCAAAATTCAAGATGGGGAGAGAATGAGTATCCTGTTTCCACTTCAGGTCCAGGCCACAGTGACAAGGAGTGGAGTTTTCTGACAGACCTCACTTTTCTGTTATATTCCATTATGACCAGCTATTCTGAATGGTCCTTGTGATCTGCTGGAGCTGGAAGGCTCTGGGCCTTCTAAAGTCTGCTCTGTGCTCGTATTTCTCATAGGAAATTGAGAAGGGGTAAGCGTTTGGGACTACTGGCCAAGATGGGGTTGAATCATTATCTGTGGACTCCCTTTTTCACCTGCCAAAGAGCATAACTAAATTGGTGATAACATCCTTTTTGCCATGGAGTTGACTAATCAGATAGCCCTGGTGATCAGGGAGCCCCAAGACAAGTATAATCCCAACAGGCTTTCTTTCTCTCTTTACTAATAAACCAGAAGTATTATTGTGAATACACAAAACTAGAAAAGTTCAAAACTGATGGTGATAACTGAAGGAATAAGGATCAGTGTGGAAATTAATTAAATAGTGAATAAAGACACAATAAAAAAAATGAACAAGACCAAAGTTGGTTCTTGAAAAAAAATCAACGAAATTTGACAAAGGTTGGCTTAGCATCTGAAAATCAATTAATGTAATACTTTAGAGCAACAGAATAATGGACAAAACGTACATGATTATCTCAATAGATGCAGAAAAAACACTTGACAAAATTAAACACCCGTTCAAGTTAAAAGGACTCCACAAACTAGTGTTAGAAAGGAACTTTCTCAACCTGATGAAAGATATTTATGAAAACCCACGGCTAATTTCACACTTAATGGTGAAAGACTGGATGCTTTTCCCCTCCTAACATCAGGTATAAGACACGGATGTCCACCACTCCTTGCCACTTCTATTCAACATTGTACTGGAGGTTCTAGCCAAAGCAATTAGGGAAGAAAATGAAATAAAAGCCATTTAAGTTAGAAAGGAAGAAGTAAGACTACCTCTATTTGCAGATGACATGATCTGGTATGTGGAAAATCCTAAGGAATCTAAAACACTATTTGAACAAATGAACAAGTTCAGCAAGATTGCAGTATACAAGATCAATACGGAAAATCAACTGTATTTCTCTATACCTGCAATGAACGAACCAAAAATGAAATTAAGAAAATAATTCCACTTATGATAGCATCCAAAAGAATAGCATGCACACACACAGTAAGTTTCATGAAATAAGTAAAAAACTTATACCCTGAAAACAACAAATCACTGTTGAAAGAAATTAAAGAAGACCTAAATAAATGAAAAGACATCCCATGTTCATGAATCAGAAGACTCAATATTGTTAAGATGGCAATACTCCTGCAAATTGATCAATGGATTCAACGCAATTCCTACCAAATCCTATCTGCCTTTTCTTTCCTTTCCTTTCCTTCTTTCTTTTTTTTTGCAGAAATGGACAAACTGATACTAAAATTCATATGAAAAAGGCAAGGGATTGGGGGATGGGGGTGACAGTTTAGGGGCACTAGGTTTATCTTCGGGGTAAGAAAAATGTTCTAAAGTTGATTATGGTGACAGAAGCACAATTATGTGACTATATTAAAAGTCACTGAACTATATTTTTTTTAAGTTTTTTTTATTTATTTAAGTGATCTCTACATCCCATGTGGGGCTCGAACTCACAACCCCAAGATCAAGAGGCACATGCTCTTTTGACTGAGCCAGCCAGGTGCCCCCTGAACTGTATACTTTAAATGAGTGAACTGTATAGTATGTGAATCACATCTCAATAAAACAGTTAAAAAAAAAAAAAAAACAACTGATTGTATCTGTGTGCAATGAAATTGTGACTCAGCAACCAGTCCTGGTATGGAAATCTCCCTTTTACTAGTAATTGCATTTTCTAGATGTTCATGTTGCCTCCATAATTCTCCTTGGGCAGCTGGGGAAGTTGATGTCAGGAGAGTGACAAAGTCTGAGTGGTTCACAAAATAAAGGAGAAATGGCCAGCATTATGAGCTTTTCTGCCTTCAATGGGTGAGGCCACGTTGGAATAACACCCAAAGAAACACAGAGCTCTACCCATGTTTCCAGCTTGATTAGGGGAGGGAGCAGGAGCTGAGTTTCTCAATATACCTGGCACCTTATATACCTGTCTATTAAGCAGCATAGAAAGCAGGAAAAAAAAAAATCTCAGGCCTATTTTTAGTATATAAATTTCACTTTCAAAATGAACCCCAAACCTGCTTCTAAATTGTCCATAATAAGGGGTCACCATTTTTAAAGTGAGAGTTTGAGAATTGCTAGAACAGATGTTCTGTGAATCCAGATAAGGACTAAGGAGTAAGCACAGGCTGTGAATTCAGCAAACTCATGGTTCAACAAGGCCATAAAAAAGGGGGATTAAATTAAAAGGGGGATTAAATGAAAACTAAAATAAACCTAGGGAAAAAGCTAAGAATATGCTTACTTGTCTGAATCCATATAAGAAATGCAGTCTGAAGAAGAGGAGGATGAGGGACAGAAATGCCAGGGTCAACGTAAAGGGATTAAGAGGAGGCTGCCTGCTGGAGAAATGCTGTCCCCTTTGAAAAGGCGACAATCATTTCCAGAAGTGACACACGCAATAAGCATCTAGTCACCCTCCCCTCCCCCTCGCTTTGGGGGCCTCAGAAGCAGCTGCCTGCAGTCTCTCCGCCATTTTTCCAACTTGATCACCAATGAGGAAGGTTTCCATATTGATTCATACGTGCCCCCTTCCCCTCATGGAGAGATTCTGAAGAGCCATCATGCCTCATCCTTGCGGGAACCAGCAAAAATGGGAGAGTGAGACTCTCAGGGGAGGAATCAAGAGTGAGTCAACAATCTCCTGTCTCCTGGCCCCTCATGGTCTCTGCCTGTCACCCCCCACCCCCCACTCCCCAACCTGGGGAAGGCCCACGCCAAGGCTGTAAAGGTTCCCTAGCCCACCTTCCTCCAAGGTGGCCAAGTCCCAGATTTAAAACTTAAAAAAGTTAAGAAGTTCTAAAGAGACATTGCCTTCCAGTCACTTAAAAATTATTTAATTCTCCTTCTTCTTGTAGCTAATTCCATTTAAAACAAATCTGCAAATAAAAGGATCAAGGAATTGCTGAAGAAAAGAAAAAAGGCTAATTCTGGCTTACAAACAGCTTTGTTACTGATTGTTGGATAATGCTGGGGTTCTTACAATAAATAGAGAGAATCCCAAAGACCAACAGTGATGGCCAAGAATAGTAGCCAAGCACTGAGAGGAGAGAATTTTCCTACTTAAAATGTGCCCACTGGTGCACAGATATTCACTGAAGTTACTAAAAGTAATGCTGTATCTCCATTAAATTGGCCAATGAGACTTGTCTGTCTGGTTCTCTTTTAGGGGAAGAATCTGCCCCTGAACTTCTACTCATCCTTGAGTTTTTCCGAAGTTTTCCTCCCATCCCCTAACCTACAAATGAGGACAACAATGGCCGTACTTCTCTCCTGAGTAGACGCGGGCTTTCCGAGTGAGGATGTAGGTTTTTGTGTTTGCTCCTTTCCGGAGAGGATCGTCCAGAGGTGACTGGCAGGGTGGGTCCTCCAGAGGGTTCCAGTAGCTCTGTTCACACATACCCCGCAACAAAATCTCCGCCAATTGCCGGGCTATCGTCTGGGAACACAAAGGAGCAAAGACACGGACGTGAGTCTATTCTGTATCATTCATTCACTCATTCGCTCATTCAATGTTTTCCAGGCATCACTTCGTGCTAGGCACTATACCAAGACTCATGATTAAACATTTTTACTTCTCCGATGAACATTCTATCAGTTGATGACAAAAAAAGAAAAGGAAAGAAAATACACTAAAGTATTTGAACCATTTTAAAAAATAAGTCTGTGCCCTTTGAGCCACCCTGCCTCCAACACTCTGAAACGACTGAAACTTTTAGTTCAGCTCTTTCCCAAAAGCTCTTATCATAGGTGAACTGCACATATTTTCATCACCTCCCAAAAGATCCCTGCTAAAACCCAAACTTGGCAAAAAGCTGGTGCTCAGGGCGCCTGGGTGGCTCAGTCGTTAAGCGTCTGCCTTCGGCTCAGGTCATGATCCTGGGGTCCTGGGATGGAGCCCCGCGTCGGGCTCCCAGCTCGGTGGGAGGCCAGCTTCTCCCTCTCCCACTCCCCCTGCTTGTGTTCCCTCTCTCGCTGCGTCTCTCTCTGTCAAATGGATAAATAAAATCTTTAGAAAAAAATAAAAAGCTGGCGCTCAACCTAGATGACATTATTCCTGAAAATAAATAAATAAATAAATAAATAAATAAATAAGCTCTTCATTCTGATAAGATGGCATCCAGAGTAGATTTCTGGAATGCCTTCCCTCTTTGAAGTGCCAAGGGCCAGTCCCACGGTGGCCCCATCCTGGGACTCAGCACCTGAGCACCCTGTTCTCAGTGCACCCTGGGCCTTCCAGCCCAAAGGTTACTGCTGGCCTGCGCAAAAGAGAAAGCAAGGTGGTGAGGGTGGCTACTGATCAAGAAAGACCTCTTTTCAAAGCTGGATAGGTATCTCTTTTCTCACTGAGAAAACCCAGACATATCTGGATCTTGTCATCCTAAGTTAGACACAGATTACTATGCTTTTCAAACTCTCTGTACTAGAACAGTAGTTGAATGGGAGGGTCTGATGAATGGGAGGAGGGGGCCTATGGCATCTACTAAGAGACATTTTGTTAGCTGATGCATATCCGTTCACTTACCTCATAATCTTCCAGTGATAAAGAAGAAAAGTAAAAACAAACAAACAAACAAAAAACCCCACAAAATGTCCCTAAGAACAGAAGCAAGTGCACTTCAGGGTGGCCCATGCTACCCCACGATCAGCCAAAGATGGCAAAATAAAACTTCAACCATCAGGTTTTTCCACAAGGTTTTCACATTCTTTGGAAACATGCAGGCAAAGAATGCTGATCTTCTCTAAGAGTGAGACTTTTTAAATAAATATGTTCCAGAAGAGAACTTTGCTAGATTTTCATCCACGTGAAATCTCCTAAAACACCACAAGGAAACTTAAATGCAACCAAATCACTGGCTTAGTGGCTTCTGATAACCACTGGGTAAAGGCAAATTTTCTTGATTATTCCCAAGTAAGACCCACTGGCTTTAATGTCTATAAAAATGTGAAATTAAATGCACTCCTATCATTCCCAACTGAGCCATCTGTAAAGATCCTCATAAGAACACAATTTTCAGGACCTAAACAGTTCCTGCACTGTCTTCTTAAACCTTCCATTATAGTTTCATTTCGATCTCCCTGCAGTCATATAAGCTAATGTCTTCTGCTGGAACCATCAACTGGCAAAAATAACCTCCACTCACTACAGCAGAGAAAAAAAAATGTCAAAGGAAAAAAAATGAACAAGGAGCTTCATTTTCTGGATATACCTGCCATGGAGGGATGCTAAAGTTGTAAAAATCTCTGCCCTCCACAGTTTGCTTGTCCACTATGAGACAGCTCATGCTAGATATCACTTTACCTCTGGGTATTAACCTTCCAGAGAGACTTTTAAAATGAGGTTTTGATGTGATTGCATATTTTAAACGTGTCACTCCACCACTGCACTAACCAATTAGGAAGGATGTCTGGCTGTGTGTATTGACAGCTCAAATGAAGTTCAGAACAGGAGATAAATACGAGAAATGACCAGCACAATCACCAATATTGATCAGACATTTTACTTTTTATACTCGGGTTTTATATGCTTGCCATTGAAATGCTTACAAATTGTTGGTAACTATCAAATAAAGTCAGAAGGAAAGGAAGGGAGGAAAGGAGGCAGAAAGAAGTCAAACTTTAATGTATAAACTTGGTCATTAAGTCCGTTTTGTATGTATTTTTTTAATTGTGGTAAAATGTACCTAACCTAAAATTCACCATTTTAACCATTTTAATGTATAACCCAATGGCACTTAGTACATTCACAGTGTTGTGCAACCATCACCTCTATCTGGTTCCAGAATATCATTCCAAGAGGAAGCCCTGTCCCCCTCTAGTGGTCACTTTCCATTCCCTCCTTCCAAAGACCCCGGGAACAACTAATCTGCTTTCTGTCTCTGCAGATTGGCCCATTGGGGACATTTCCTATCAACGGAATCCTATACTATGGGGCCTTTTTGTGTCTGGCTTTTTCACTCAGCATCATGAGTTCAAGGTTGACCCATGAGGTAGCCTGGATCAGTGCTTCATTCCTTTTTGTGGCTGAATAATACTCTCATGGGTGGACATACCACGTTTTGTTTATCTAGACATCAACTGATAGAGAAATTTGGATTGTTTCCATCTTTGGCTAGCATAAATAGTGCTGCTATGAACATTCACGTACAAGTGTTTGTTTGAACACCTGCTTTCAGTTCGTCGACGTATTTATCTAAGAGTGCGGTTGCTGTAAATGGACTTGTAAATCCTTCTCAGCTATGGTCTCAGCCCAGACAGAGTTTACAAAGCAACTTTTCCGTCTCATAAGAGCGTCATAAATTTGCAAGGATCAACTAATCTTTAAGGAATCATATAGTTGTGAGCAGCATTAACTGGACAAGCTTTCTGAGGGCTAGTGTAGACCAAGATACCAGTGAATAAGACCCATGAAGTGCTTCCCCACTAGGGAAGGCAAAGAATCTGTCACGGAAACGAGAAAATAAGATTCTTGGGTCCTGCCCCAAACCTACTCAGTTGGCATTTCTGAGGTCAGGAATAGGGATGTGCATTTGTTCAGAGTTCCTCAGATAATTCTGATGCACACCTTTGGTTAAGCACTCAAGGAACTGCAAGCAGTTCAACCAAGGTCACCTGAGACTCATCAACCAAAACCAAAGGTCTACTTACTTGCACCACAAATCCAACAGAGAGAGGAAGTGACCTCCCTCATGTCAACACTAACCAGTTAACAGCTGAAAATGTCCAGGGGCAGCTCCAGTCTACCCAGACTTCTTTGGAAGCCTCCTCACAATACGTCTCAGAAAAAAGAAAATAATAACCGAAGAAACCTCTCTCGCTTCCTGACACGTCTTTATTCAGAATCCCACCTCACAGGATTTTTAGAAGTTGAAAGTACATTGATCTGAATATCAGAAACCTTAGGCAATAATGGAAGATATTCTCTAATTCTGTGAAGAATAATGTTGAAGTAAGCAGCAGGCAGATGCCCACAGAATATTCAATGCACTCACACCTTCTAATGGGAGAAAAACATCAACAATATGACCAAATGCTCCATATTTAAGCAATTTAGGAAGATTGGCTTTTTAATCAGCTTTTAAAACAATTATAAGAACACTTGCCAATATCATCAGTTACTTTAATTGTGCTTCTAAATCTTAAAAGAAGCTATTCATGCTGACCAGGCAAGAAGTTTTATGAAATCTTGGGAGAAGGTCAATTTGAGAGAAAAGACACTTGGCAACAATTTTTATCCATATTTTTTCAGAGTTTTTTTTCCTTAAAGAACTCTACAAATCAAAATGTCTGGTTTGAACTTCTTAAGGCACCCCAAATCACATCAATATATAAATAAATACCAAAGACCAAGTAAGGTCTTGGTTGCAGGTGTGGAGTACAAAGTTGCTCCTCTTGTCCCCCCCCCCCCCCGCTAATTCTAGGAAAACGTATTGCTTCGTCATCTGGCCCACGAGTTGGATATCTGCATCCTAAAACCCTAGAGACACCAAAATGAAGATACAGCCTCACTTCTCAGGACAGGAGTCACGGAGCCTGGCCCAACTGAAAACTCTCCCACAGCACTGAAAGGGGTCATGACGAAGGGAGGACAACGCCATTGGTAACAAGACAAAGAAGGTGGTATCTTACGTGGGGTTGTTATGTCCGTTGTGACATGCGGTGTTTGCTTCGACTCTGGTGAGCACCAGGCCTTCACCCAGACAGGCCTTGGCTATGGCTCTGTAGAGCAAGCTATGGAGGTATCAGCGATCACCTCCCCAGCCAGGAAAGTTCAAGGGTTAACAAGGAAGAGAGAGAACTTACGCCAACAACACAGCCAAACTGCTGATGAACCAGGTTATCTAACTAGCTTTTCTATTTCTCCTCTAAGTTTTAGCATCAATATAATCAGTCAAACAACGAGGTGCTCTTCAGGATCCAATCTGATTTCCTCTGGCTGGGTTTTGTTGTGAAATCATTAGCGTACAGCCAACCCCTTCACCACACTAGCGTCTGGGAGGGCTTACATTCTGCCTGCCTTACAGGATGCATTTCTTCTGTTTCAAGAGGTAGCACGACCAATAAGTATATAAAAGGATGCTCAACATCATTAGCCAGCAGGGAAATGTAAATTACAACCACAATGAGACAGCACTTCATACATACTAGGAAGGCTAGGACTAAAAAGACAGACAATAACAAATGTTGTCAAGAATATGAAGAAATTGGAGACCTCGTAACTGCTGGTGGGCCTACAAAATGGTGCAGCTGCTTTGGAAAATCGTCTGGCAATTCCTCCAAATGTTAAACGTACAGCCTGTTCACCTAAAACTTGTCCACATGTCCACCTAAAAACTTGCGTAAGAATGTCCATAGCAGCATTATTCATAATAGCCAACACGTGGCAACAATCCAAATGCCCATCAACTGATGAATAGATACATAAAATGTGTTATATCCATGCAGTGGAATAGTATTTGGTCACAAAAAATGAGCGAAGTGCCGATCCATGCTCCAACATGGGTGAACCTTGAAAATACCATGCTAAGTAAAGCAGGTCGGTCACAAAAAGACTCCCTAGTATATAATTCCATTTACATGAAATGTCCAAGATAGGCAAATCCATGAAAGCAAAACATAAATGAGCGGTCGCCAGAGGCTGGGGGAAAAGGAGAGAATGCGGATTGACTACGGATAGGTATGGGGTTTCCTTTTGGGGATGAGAATGTTCTGAAATTAAATATTAGTGATGGCTGAACAATGTGGTGAGTACACTAAAAACTACTGACTTGAAACGGATGAGCTGTGTGGTGTGGAAATTATATTTCAACAAAGCGTGTATACACACACACACATATATGATGGGGGGGGTGGAGAGATAACACCTCAAGTGCCCTTCTGGTCTCAATCCAATTATCCATCACACTCACCATTCGCAGGTTTTGCGTTGTTCTTGTTTCTACGGCTCTGAGGATCTCTCTAAATCTCCCAACTCCTCTCGTCAAGTTCCTGTGTGCACACAGAATTTGACAGGGTTTCCATCTGGCGTGCATTAATATTAAATATTTTATACACATATTTCGATGCATTTTGTCTACATAAAAGCTGTTGGTTAGACTTTAAGCAAACAATTATTCTGCACATGCCTGTCCATCTCTGCTCAACTCTGAAAAATTTGGCCTGGGACTGCTGGTCTTTTGTGCTTCCACAATCAAATTTTTTTCAAGGGGGAAAAAAAATCTGAAAATCAGTTCTGAAGCCAAAAGAAGAGGAGAAGGAGGAGGAGGAAGAATAAGAAGAGGAAGAAGAAGAAGAACAAAAAAGAAAGAAAAAAAGAAGGAAGGAAGGAAGGGAAGGTAGATAGGTAGGTAGGTAGATAGATAGATGTAAGGTATCTTGCAAGAGTCTACCTTCAACCTTACAATGGCTCCACAGTTTTCCTGCTCTACTGCGTGGTGCTGAAATCTGTTTTCACTTAAAAGGTGGGTGGCAAGAGGGTACGGGAATGCTCACAAGGCACTGAAAGCAGTGTGCTAAAGGCTTCCTGTAACTTGCCATTTTTATGGGCAGGACAAAGATAACAGGTATGAAAACTGAGGGGCTCCACCAAGCAATCACTCTGCATCTCTGAGAACCTAAATCACTGCCCAAAAAAGCCACCAAGCCAACCCTCCCCCCCCCCCCACTCTCCACCGACAAGAAGAAGCAAGTGGTCAAAGGCCCCTTCTGTGAGCAAATGCACGAGGACTGGAACCCTGAGCCACCTGACTCGGATGGGAACGCATCTCCTCTCACTGCCCCACACCTCACACTGGGACATTTTTGGTGACACATTTCAGTAAAGGACAGACAATTCTTTAGTAACATCCTGGTCACTATATGCAGCCCCCATTTGTAGTCCTCCCTGAAAGCTGTGCTGGTCCCGTTCGGCTGGGAACACTTCCCAGTCAGTCCCTTTACATTGAGCGCTACCACCACCTACGACGTAACTCGGTGATATTTATAACTTGCTCATTAGAACACATCTCATCTTTCCAAAAAACCACAGAGCGGGTCAGCCAGGGCAGACCTGTCAGCCGCCTCTGCGGGCTGTGGCAGGAGCTCTAGGTATTTGACTGTCTTCTTGGATGACATTTTAAATCGTGCAAAGGTATTTAATCAAACTGAATGTGGGTTCTGTGTGCTACAAGCCCCCACAAGGGCTATTAATTTGTGTCTTCTACCGACACGACATCCCAGGACTCTCGTTCACAAGAACAGCCTAATGGTTTATTGGCGTTCAATACATCAATACTCCCATATCCCTCTCACCCACACATATCAGATGATTCTCGGTGGCACAAAAAGAGATGCTGGTGCTCAGGACTCCAAGCAGTGCTAAAGGAACTCTAACAGAGACGTGAATGAAAATTAGGTAATGGGCCCTAGGACACGCAATCTACTCTGCTTTCCCCTTCGTTTGTTTTTATGGGATCCATGTTCACAGGCAACAAGGTACATTTGCTTTGGACTGAAGCTCGGCTCTCCCGAGTAACGGGGGCAGGAAACAGCTATAACTAATCAGGGATGGGCGCGGACACAGTCGTCTAATTCTGCTCCGCAATCACAGACTGTGCTCCTGCCATGTGTACAAGGAACAGCAGTCTGAGCTGTATGACATACGGGTGGGCCTGAGGGAACGTAACTGGAGACCCAGGTTCACAGGGCTGTTTTACCAGGGTGGCAATTAGCTCTGAAAAGGCAGCATCAAATCTAAATAGGATAGGCCAGGGTAGGCTACAAGATAGGCACTGGTCATTCGGACTGTCTCTCACGCCCTCCTGGCAGAATGAGGCACTTATCCAGTTACAAAAGCACAGAATTTTCTAGCTATTCACAAGCCCATGCACTTTAGTCCGTTAGGACATAGAAGTGAAATGCCTTGCTCAGGTTCACAAAGCCAGTGAGAGAGTGAGCTGGAAGCTTTCTACTAGATTCTATCATGTCAGCTCTAAAACTGTACTGTAGCTCTAGAAGAAAGAACAAACAACAAATACAAGAGCTCAGGTCTCGGGCTTGTATCACTTATATGCAAATTACTTCATATATACATAATACATATTTTACACGTTCCAGTGATCACGGCTAACGAGATGCTCCCAGGAAGTGGCTCAAAATTGGAAAGAAAATCCGTCGGCCCAGGTGAAGCAGTGTGGTGTCCAGGGCACTGCCTCGGCGGCCTTAGAAGAGAAAGGATAGCTGGAGAAATTCAACTCCCCTCCGAGGGCCGGCTGGCACTCCCGCGCGGGACCGAGGCCCCCTGCTGGAGGACTGGAGGAAGTGCCCGGGACTCAAGGGGGAGCCCTACAGGAGGAGGCGGGTCCGCCACTGGGGGCTTCGTCCCAAGGTAGGGACAGTGGCCTTGAAGCAAATGCTGTTTTTCTCAACCGCTTCCAGATTATTTCTGGAGAGAGCCTAGGATTCAGAATCAAATTCTTCCTCAAGCTCTGGGAGGCCCTGCTTGTAAACAAAGGATCCACGGTAACCCCCGAAGGCCTGACACCTTGCCAAGCAAACAAACGTGGCGCCCTCAGGAACAACCACAGATCAGTCCGACAGCAGGGAGAAGGGGCTGGAGGGGAAAGGCTTTAAATATTAGAAGAGTAAGAAAGTTTCCCAAATGCAAAAACATCTCATTTTCAGCAACTCCTATACTATTCATACATTTTTTTGAGTCACATAATTTTGTTCAACCAATCATTTCCACCATTGCCAGGAGAGCAGAAAAAAAATTTTTTTAAGCTAGATGGATAATCATGATAGAAAGGAAGAAAAAGGGGAAATTAACTTATAAGAATTACATTCTAAGTGCTATGAAAGACTCCAATTTGAGGGAAATAAAAGCCACATGATTGCTTTCATGTCTCTAAACTATTAGTTTATTCTTAAAATGTTGAGGTCGGTAAATATCCAGAATGAACTGCTGCTTAAAGACTCCACTCCAAAATGAAGACGAGGGAACCAGGGACTCTCCCTGGTTTTGAGGGTTTCCAAAGACCCTTCACATTAGGTCATTTATTCCATTTCAACATCCCTGACTGAGAGAGCGCAATGATGTCAGAATTCATTATGGCAAACTATTCTCAAAATGAGTGTTCCTGCCAGCCTATGAGCAGCAGGCACTTTGGCAAGCTGTCAGAACGTGGGGTTCACCTCCCGCATCTTGCTTGGCTAAGCTTCCTGAGCCGGGTGCGTGTCCCTCCGTGTGGAACGGTTCCCAATGGCTCAGCTATTATTAGGGAGAAAGGAAGGGCCTGCGTGTCCCCTGAGCACCAGCTGCTTGTCCCCTGCTTTCCCTTGCCAACATCCCAGTCCGTCCCCGACCCTGCAGAGGGGGCTCAGGCCAGTCCCCCCGCCTTGCTCATGTTCAAACCCAGGCTACCTACTGCTCTGTCTTGACAGGAGAGCCCGCCCACTTTTCACAGGGACACACTTGACTCCTGGTGACCTATTTGCACTTTTTCTTCCCTCCTTTTTCCATCGGGTTTCATCATCGTCCTTCCTCCTTCCAGGTCTCATCTGCTGGCTCTTAGGTCAGGGCAAAAGCGTGACTTCCTGAGGACACCGAGGGAGGCAGACTCGCTAGCACTTGGCCTCCCTCTTGACACTGTAGTGCCTGCAGCAGCATTTTTGAAGGCCGGTCTCTGGAATTTGTAACCAAAGATCAATTACAGAACAAGTCAACACCATAGATCTCTCAGAGCCTAGAAATCGTGTGGCTTTTCTGGGGTCCCTTCTTAGCAACTAGCACTCCTGAAGCTCTTAAGCAGTAGGTCATTTCAACAGTTACTAAGCACTATTGTATGTCAGGTTCCAGGCTCATCCCTGAGGACATGCTGGGGAGCAAGGGACACCATCTCACCTCAGGTTGCTGAGAGGGCTACACACCCCCGCCCCCCCCCCATAAGAACGTAGGCACCTTATGGACCAAGATCTGTGTTTTGCTCATCTACATACCCCAAGCCCCTCAAACAGGGCCTGGCATACAGCAAGTGCTCAATATATACTTGTTGAGTGTATTTCAGAACCACTGTGAGTCAAATAAACCAAGACCAACAAGGGGATACATTTTCTACCTGTTCCTTGTCCCCTTCTTTCTCACTGCACTGGACTGGGCAGCCCAGCAAAGAACTCTCTTAAACAGAACACATCACACATGTGCTCGGTGGTGTTGCAGCATGGGTCCCGCGGGAGCCGTTGACACCTGCCTGACCAAGTGACACAGCTGGGCATGCCTGGCCTGACAGCTTTGAGAGGGCTGCACAGATCATAAGGATTTTGAAGACCTTTTTAAAAACCTTCCAGACATTTTGGGCGGCTTTCCTGCCCATGTGCCTTTATACATGCTCCTCCCTGTCTGAGGTGGTCTGGGAACTGTTAGTTACCCTTCCAGACCTGGGTCAAAGGCCACCCTTGGGAACGGTTTCCCAGCTTCCCTAGGAAAACACAGGTACTACTTCCTGGGTGTTCCCAACAAGCTCACACGTATTTTGAGCAACACACTGATTTTCATTTGTATTTATGTCTGTTGGCCCACCAAACTGTGATCACCTTGGAAGCAACGGCCCTCTTTGTCCCTACTGCTACACAGAGCTAACCAGGCACCCGGTGACACCTGGGAAGCTGGGTGCCCTCAAAAGAGAGAAAAGAGTGAGCGCCATCTTATATTCTGAAATCTCTTTCCCTATCTCCTTGCTGAAGAGTTTTCTCAACTACAAACGGGACACCTAAAGCAGACACTTCTTACTTCATGAGACCCACCCCAATGGCATGCTAGCCACTGTCAACACAGCCCCAGAAAACCAGAAATAAACCACGCTGCTCTAGGTCACTTGTTCTTAGTTCTTGGGCTTGAGAATTGCTTCCTCTTCATTTACATAACCTGAGTAGCACCTATTTGGAAAAAGTCTGAAATCAAAACCAGATATCCAGATCTGGAAAGCGGGAGAAGAAAAAGACATCCTTCACAGTCCAAAAGGGTGCTTCTGGCCGGCTGTCAGGGAGCTGTTTTTCCCAGAATGGCCTCCAGCTTCTCCCTCTGTACGCACTCCTCACCTCGTATCCAGTGACGTGCATTTGTGAAGACAGATGGCCTGCTGGAGTCAGAGGCCAGGGATCAAACCCACAACCTTGGCCTCGTTAGCAAAAGACTCAGTGCGATCAATGGAGCAAGCCAGCTGTCGCCTAGATATGGTGATGGAGGGTGTGACAACCATCCACACTGGGAAGTGAACAAGCAGGCGAAGCTTCCAGAAGTCTCATTTCAAACCTAATGAGAGTTGTACTAGGCTTAACAACATTTTTTTTGACTACCTCAGCAACTGAGGCTTCCCCACGACAAAAGCAGAGCAGATGAGGCGTTTTGGTCAGCACGCCGAGCGTGTGCCACGTACCAGGCAGCGTCCTGGGCAGCAGACGTTCAAGTCCCACAAGGCACACAGAGCTGTGTCGGCATCGGGAAAGGGACATGCAGACAGGTCCTTCCAAAGTGGCGTGCTAGAGGCCCACAGATGCAAGCTGGACTCCAAAAATGAACCACCCTGCCTCCCTCAACAGCCTGTTCCTTGACAGCCACCCAGACCCCAGCTCTCTGAGGAAACGGCACAGTATGGGGAGGCTTGCTTCCTCTCAGGTCCTTCCTCTCCAACCTTTGGGAACGGGTCAAAGGATATCAAGCCTCATTCCAACAACATATCCTGAGTGCCTACTGTGCAAAGGGCCCGGGGTGCAATCATGAGCCATCCACCAAGCGTCCATCCTCGGGAGCTGCACTGTAACCACACTCAACTCCACCCCGGAAACTAAACAGTATCCAACACGAAGCTGGGCTCCTCGATCTGATAATACCTGCATCAAACAACCCAGAACTTGTCTAACATGGAAGGCCTGGAAATCCATACACTTATCTATGTACTTACACTTGGAGAGACAAAACAGAACATGGACCCCGGAGCCAGATAGGATGGGCTCAAGTCCCAGCTTTACACTCACTAGTTGTTGACCTTGGGCGAGGGCCTGTGCCTCAGCTTCTTCATCTGTAAAATAGTGATAACAAATGCACCCCCCTTATAGATTGGTTCTAAGAATTAAATGAGTTAATGCATGCAGTAAGTGCTTTTAAGTGTTCACCAGTATTACTACTATTATCCTCAAAATTCTGCCATTGCTCTGAACCGTTTTGGAATTCTGGAATCTACCTTCCAGTCCATTTACAGAACATGAAGGTCTGTTTTAATGCTTTGGTGACATTTAATTTTGGAAGAAAAAAAAAGGTATTCCCCAGTTTGATTCATTCATTGACTTTGTTATTTACTGAAAGCCTGCCATGTCCTCAAAGACAAGACAGCAGCCAATGTCACGTGAGGTTAACAGAAGCTCCTTTTCTGGGGCTCTGTGGTTACTCTCCCAGGAAATGATGGTGACATCTTCTATGAGTGTGGGTGCCCACACGGAGGAGTGTAGAGTCTCCACCGAAGGCTAGAGGGGAGGGGCAGGGACAAATGCAAAGCTGAGAAGTTGAGGAACTGAGGGGGTTGAACTGAATCCTTCTTTCTCTATGTCTGTTAATACAGCCAACTTCCAGAGATTGTTCTGGAATCAATTGACAAGGGCCAAGCCAAACTCAAAAATGTTATTGGGTGTTTAGTGGCTCAAACTGGTGATTTGGGTGCTTGAGCTACTAAAGTTTTATGAGTGTGTAACACAAAGCTGACCAGAGAAAAGCTTAGCACTGACATAATTTACTTCCAATGAGGCAAGTGTTTGCTCTGGATCCTGCCCAAGCTGGAAGACATCCACATTTAGCATAAGGAGAACAGGAGTGGCCAGGGCTCCAAATGACCTGCTTCCTAAGAAGGGACACAATTGCACGCAACACTGATGAGCACCAGGCCAACTTACTATTCATTTTATAAGTCAATATAAAGGTAGTAGACAGACAATCTAAGAGAGATAGAGATAGTCCGCTAACAATATGACTTCAAATGTTAATCAACACTAAGCATCAAAGTCACATAGATAAAAGGACTTTTGACCTCCTCTTCATCCCGTTGGTTGCACACTGGAGAGGGGTAAAGGGGGGAACGACATCCATCCCGTTGGCTGCACGCTGGAGAGGGGAAAAGGCGGGAACGACATCAAGGGGAGGACAGTCCTTCCAAATGCACCACAAGTACTTGAGCTAAACATGAAGTACAAGGATCAGAGTGCAATGTTCGCTTCCATTTCAATTAGCAGGAAACAGAACTGCATTTCCAAAATAACATCTGGGGACAATATTTCAAAAGCTATGACAAGTGAGAAAAAAATCCAAGGGAGTCAGTAAAAAAAAAAAAAAAAAAAAAAAACCTTTAAATGTATGGGGGTCACTGGTCCAAATGCCTGCAAAAGCCAAGCAGGCAGCAACATGGGGAGGGAGAGACCGTGCGGGGCCAGGGAGCGGCAGCAGCTCGGGGGGCGCGGTGCTCAGGCCCCAGGCCTGCCTAAGGTGTCCTGTCCGAAACCAGGCCAGATGCACTCAGTAGGGGGCTCGGCCATTAAATTGGCAAATAAAAACCCCCAATATTTTTCTTGGGGGAATAAAGTATTGCAGTATGGCTCGGCTTGGGGCAGCGTGGTGCCGTTTGGGATTCTCGTACATTCTCGTGAGTCATGGCAGATAATTTGCTTAGGTCTGGGAGAGGCTAATCAGTTGGGGACAGAAAAGAGAAAAGGGCAAAGGTTGAGAGTGATCATGAGAAGAGGAGGGCCGGAGAATGGAATGTGAGACATCTGGAAACACTGCCAGATGCTAGGCACGCCAGGGAGGAGCAAGACCTTGGGCAATCGGCTTCACCCTGCTGTGCTTGTTTCCTCATCTACGAAACGGGACTATCCCCACTCCCGATGCCTGGAAAGCTCCTGGCCCAGGGCTCAGAATCATGTCAACCCTCCCATTCCCCCACCCCTCCGCTGCCTCCCACCACCTGGCCCTCCCTTCCACATGGAAACATTCATGGGGCAAAAGCCAAAAGCAGCTGCTAGTACGTTTGTGTACCTCTGGTTTAGCAGAAAATACTGCCAAATTAGAACTGGTTTCTATTGTATACCATGTCAAAGCTGTCTTCTCAACCAATAAGTGTTTATTTAGCACCTTCTGGAGTTTTGTATGTGGAGAAACAAAGGCTCAGGAAATTAGGTTAACGTGCCCATGGCCATCATCCAGCCCACGGACAGAAGAGCTGGGATTTGAACTCAGGCTCCATCTGATTCCGGGGCCCGCAAAAGCTGAAAAGGACTCCTGTGGTGCAGGAGCCACAGACAAAGTGGAAACTGTGACTACTTCCCATGACACAAAAAACAGAGGCGGGAGAGATGCCAGAAAGGCTGGGAGCTAGCCAGGGCCAGATCAAGCGTCCACCTGGATGTGCTTGTTTCTAAAGAAGGGATGGGATTCGGGGCCCTCCCACAGGGGTGGACAACAAGGGGACAGCAGAGAATTTTCTGCTGAGCGGTCTGAGCAGACAGAGAACTCTGAAGTAAGACAGTGTCAGACAAAGAGACTCACAGTGATGAAATGATGACAATACTGAAATGGGTCTGTCCATCGTCGTTACGTTAGAAATTCAATTCTTTCATCCTACAGCGCCTCGTGTATCTGGCCCTTCCCAGTCAGAATTCACAACCAATCACCCCAGATGGTGAGCTCAATTGTACCTTTGGACCATATATAGAAAACAAGCTTCGCCAAGCCCAAGAGCGGGAAAAGTGTGATCTATGAGGAGCATATTTAGTTTTCTCGGGGGAAGAGGCTATTTCCAAGCCCCTCCAAGCCATCCAGAAGAGCTGGCATTTATCGACAAACCACTGACAAGATCATTAAGACATATTTCACTCCCTCTTCAAGAAAGCCCTGCCTCCAAGACTTCTGGCTCCTTCCGGACAGAGATTGGGTCCTCATGTGCCCCAAGAACAAGACCCAGCCGCATACCTGCTATTCACGGGGCCACTGTGAGGATAATATGAGGTAACAGTAAACACGAGTGAAGGTGGGCCATCACCATCATCGTCTTCTGAAGCAACACTAACTGGTCCCATGCCCCACCCCAACCCATTATTCCAGATGGTCCTCTCACTAAGCTAGCAAGGCACACAGGACTTCATTATCTTCCACCGACAGGGAGGGAAACGGAGTGCCTGAGAGAGAAAGGGAGCGGCCTTTTGATGCCCAGTACGGGGATCCCTCCGCTGGCCTCTGCTGGGCAGTGTTCTACCTCATCTTTCACTGCCCACCCTCCCCCAACTTTTTAAACTTTTTTATTGTATAAAATATAGACACAGAAAGTCCTATCAAACAACTCTATTGCCTGGGGAATTCTTAACGAGACAAACACCCTTGTAACTACCGCCCAGGTTAAAAAAAAAACCATTGTCAATCACCTCATCCCAATTAACAGGCTCCCCTCTCCACCCAAAAGTAACTGCTTCCCTGACTTTTAGAATAATCACCTCATTCTACTTCCTTATGGCTTAATCACTCAAGTGTACATGCCTACATGACTTTAGTCTTGCCCACTTTCACCCTTACTCAAGGAGTCTTTAAGAGCTCTTCATCTGTAGATGCCCTTTTCTAGCTCTTTTTTCTCCTTACAATTTATCTGTTAAAGAATCTGAACTGTCTGACCCATAGAGTTTCCCCTTGGATAGAAAACTGCATAATTTCATATGTTCCTCTGTTCTCTGTGTTTCTTTCACTTGGCAGCTGGATTTCAAGGCTTGACCAATCCAGGTTTGGTCCCTTTGCTCAAGATTTTGCCAGTGGTGCGCTCTTCTATCAGGAGCCACATCATTTCTGGCTGTCACTTTTTTGGGGGGGCAGGGAGGGGTGCTAGCAGCCCTTGATGCTCAGTGGTTAGATACATTAATTCACTGGGAGTTACAAAATGGTGACATTCTAATGTAGCATGTCTCACTGTAGTTTTCATTCATTAGCTGGAATAATCTTATAGGAAGGTGGCTTCTTTCATCTAATATTTGGTTCTCCAGTTCTTTTTATTTACTTTGTTAGATACTGATTTAAAACTCATGAATTTAAACATATTTGATGAGGCTATTGCAATTTTTATCCTTCTTGAAATTCAAATTGTCCCATATTTGGCCTGAATTCTTTTACCATGATCCTAGAAATCTTTTAAGTTTCCTTGCTCTCTGGTACGTAAAGATGTTCCAAGTTCATCCTATTCATTTCTTATTCCAGAACTGGAATGAGTTTTCTTTTATTGGTAAATGATAATTCAAGATCACAGCCGTGGCACTAGGGATGTTCACTGCCATTGGGTCGGTCACTGAGATGGGCCTCCCTCTCTCTCCCTCCCTCCCTCCCTTCCTCTCTCCCATGCCCACATGTATATATGTTTATATACACACACATGCACACACATGTACATGTCCAAACACACACAATACCTCACGATTTCCATCGTTTCCAATATTTCCAATTTAATCATTCGAATTCGGGACTGTTTTTTATTTCTTCTATCTTAAATCTATTTTGCCTTTCTCCCACACTAAGAATCCTGGTTCTCAAGGACACAGGGGATAATAGTTAGAACATTCCATAAGTATTCATTTGCTTTATTCCATGTCACACAAAAGCATTTCAGAATTGCAATGCCAATAATACCACCACCATTATGATTACTGAAATGTTAAAAATTTATTTTCTGCATATGCTATCAGCATTCTCCTTCCATTTTTAAATGTATCATTGTACTCTATCTGTAATGAGACACACAAAGAAACAGAAAAGTTTGACCCATGCTCAGAAAAAAGAGCAATCAATATAAATTCACTCCGAATGGGCCCACATATTGCATTTAGCAAAGACTTCAAAGAAGCTATTATGAGTACGATCAAAGATGTAACAGAAACTACATATAAAGATTTTTTCAAGATCAGATGATGATGATTCAAAAAATGGGGACTCTCAATAGAGAAACAGAAGTGATAGGAATTAGCTAAATGGAGATTTTTAGAATTAAAAAGTATAAATACAATAAAAAATCCCCTAAATGGGTTCAACAGCAGCTTTGAGATGGCAGAAAAAACACTGACATTAAAGATACATGAATAAAAATTATCCAGACCAAAGAACAGAGAGAAAAAGGACTGAAGAAATACAGGCACATAATTATAAAACTGCTAAAAGACAAATATATATATATATATATACATATATATCAAAAGTAACAACTAAATTAATCACATACAAGGGAATTAACAATAAGATTGACAGCGACTTCTCATCACACATAGTGGAAGATACACTCAAGGTTCTGAAAGAAAAGAAACTATCACCAAGAATTCTATATACAGTCAAACTGTCACTCAGAAATGAAGGTAAATAAAGATGTTCCCAGATAAACAAAAAGGTGAGAGAATTCATAGCTAGCAGACATGCCCAGTACAAAATTTTAAAGGAAGTCCATCAGACTGCAAGGAAATGACAACTGAGGGTAATTTGAATCCACAGGAAAAAATCGGCTAAGAGTACTAGAAATGTAAATATGTGGATAAATATAAAATATTGTATAAATACATTTTAAATCATTTCAAACTTATATAAAAGATAAGATTGCTATAAGGGAATATTTTTCTGCACTGTTGTGTTTATAACGTATAGAGACGTTAATAGCACAAAGGGAGGAAATGAAGCTATATTAGAGCCAAGTTGTATATTTTACTAAAATTAAGTCAGTATGAACCTGAAGTACTCTGTGATAATTTAAGATGTACGTGATAATTCACAGAGAGACCACTGCAAATATTTTTTAAAAAGATACAGCTAAAAAATCAACAGAAACAGAAGAACTAAAATGTAATACTAAAAAGCATTTGTTTAGCACAAAAGAAGGTGATAGAGAGGAACAAAGAACTTAAAAAGATGCCAGACATACAGAAAACTGAGCAAGATGGCAGACAAAAATCTGATCATATCAATAGTTACATTAAATGTGAATGGATTAAACACTCCAATCAAAAGGCAAACATTTTTATAACAGCAAGATCCAACTAACCATATGCTATCTATAAGAAATATAAAAGAGGGGTACTTTACTCCAAAGACACAAATAGTTTGAAAATAAAAGGACAAAAAAGATATACCTCTGTAAACAGTAACTACAAGAGAGCTAGCGTAGCTATATTAGTATCAGGTAAGACAGTCCTTAAGTGATGAAACACTACCAGAGACAAGGAGGCATTTATGAAGAACCTACAGCTAACATCTTATATTATGGTGAAAGACCAAATGCTTTCTTCTCAAGGTCAGGCAGGAATAAGATAAAGATGTCTGCTCTTACCACCTCTCTTCAACTTTGTATTGGAGGTTCTTGCCAGTGCAATAAGGTAATAAATGGAAATAAAAGACATACAGTTTGGAAATGAGAAGTAAAACAGTTTTTATTCACTGATGACATGATCCCATATAAAAAAATTCTAAGTAACCTATTAAAAAATTACAACAACTAATTAATAAGGTTGCCAAGGTTGCAACATTCAAAATCAACAGTTACATCTGTATAATAGTAAAGTAATCTGAAAGTGAAATTAAGAAAATAATTCCATTCACAAGAGCATGAAAATGAATAAAATGCTTAGGACAAACTTAACAAAAAAAAAGGAAAACTTGCACAATAAAAACTACAAAACATTTTTGAGAGAAATTAGAGAAAATCTAAATAAATGGAGAGATACTGGATTGGAAGATTCACTATTACTTATACGGCAATTCTCCTTAAATTGATCCAGAGATTCACTGCCAACCTTATCAAAATCCTGGCAGGCTTTTTGTGTAGAAATTGACAAGCTGATTCTAAAATGTATATGGAAATGTCAAGGACTGAGAGTAGCCAAAATAATTTTGAAAGAGAACAAAGTTAGAGAACTTACACTATCTAATTTCAACACTTGCTGTAAAGCTACATATTTAAGACAGTGTGGTATTGGCTTAAGGGTAGACATATAAAATCAGTGAAACGAAATAGAGACGCCAGAAATAAACCTTTCGATTTATGTTCAGTTAACTAATTTTTTACTAATGTGTCAAGGAAATTTAGTGGGGAAAAGAGACTCTTCAACAAATGGTGGCTGGACAACTGGGTATTCGGATACAAAAAAATTCTACTTTGACCCTTACCTCACACCATACACAAATATCAAAAACCAGACTAGAGACCCACATGTAAAAGCTAAAACTATAAAATTTCTGGAATAAAACATAGGAGAAAATCTTTGTGGTCTCAGATTAGGCAAAATTTTCTTAGATGTGACACCCAAAGGATGATCCATAAAAAGAAAAACTGATAAAAAGGACTTCATCCAAAATCAACTTTTCCTCCTTAAGTGACATCATTTAAAAAATGAATACAAGCCACAGACAGGCAGAAAATATTCGCAAATTATATATCTGATAAAAGACTTGTATTCAGAATATATAACTCCTACAATTTGATAATAAGACAACCGAATAGAAAACAGGTCAAAAAATTTGAATAGATGTTTCACCACAGAAGATACAAGAAGAGCTAACAGGCAAACAAAAACTGCTGAACCTCATTAATCATTAGAGAAATGCACATTCAAATCACAATGAGATACCATCACAAACCCACGAGACTGGCTTTAATTTAAAAACTGGCAATCCCAAGTGTTGAAGAGAATGGAAAGAAGCTGGAACACTCACATGTTGCTGGCAGGAATGTAAACTAGCACAACCGCTTTGGAAAACAGCTTGTCAATTTTCTTAAAAAGTTAAACATAAACTTATCAAATGACCCAGCAATTCCATTTCTATGAATCTATCCAGGGAAATGAAAACATGTGTCTACAGAAAGATTTGTACAGGAATGTTCATGGCAGCATTATGCATAATAGCTAAAAAGTGCAAACAATCCAAAATTTGTTCATCAATTGGTAAATGAGTCTACAAAAGAGTGCATATCCATACAATGGAATAACTATTTAGCAATAAAAGGGAATGACCTACTGAGACATGCTACAGTGTGGGTGAACATAAAAACCATGCTAAGTGAAAGAGGCAGGACATAAAGGACCACATATTCCATGATTCCATTTATGTGAAATTTTTGGATAAGGCAAATCTATAGCGGTAACAAACAGATCAGTGGTTGCCTGGGGCAGAGCATGGGAGTGGGTTATGGAAATGTTCTAAAACCCAAGCGTGCCAATGCCTGCACTGCTGTGAAAACTAATTGAAAACAAATGAACTGCATGTTTGCAAAGGTGCATTTTTAAAACACCTGAATAAAGCTGCTAAAAAATATAGCAGCTTGCTTTATGATAATTCTTGGCTACCTCCCCCTCCCCATTTACCTCTACCTTTTTGTTCTTTTCTGCTTGTGTCACTTCTTGGTCGATTTCCACTCCATACTTCCCAGTTCCCCCTCACTGTGGGGAGCAGTCCCAGCAAAGGGCCCAGAGGTCCGTTTTCCTGTCTTCGGAGGGCCCAGACTGCTCCAGCCCCTTGGATCTTACTTGGCTCATCCCAGTTGGCCAGACGAGCTGTCCAGTACATACTTGCTGATTATTTCAGGGTCCCTGGTGCTCAGGCCCATGAGATGCCCCACTGCTTCCTTCTGCTTTCTCCCACACAAACGCAAGTGACATTCCAGTCCATGGTATAAGTGCCAGACACCATCAAGCACACTATGATGTAGGTACCATTACTATCCCCAGTTTATGAAAGGGGGAAACTGAAGCACAGACAGGTTAAGTAACTTGCCAAGGTCACAGTGCTAGCAAATGTCTCTGATAACATCCAGAGTCAGTGGTCTGTAACCACTTGACAATGCTGCCTCTAACGAGCGTATGGAGTGTATCTGGCCTGACATATCTGGCATTCCCCTGTGACTAACACCTCTGTCCCCCTCAGTCCTCCCTACGATGGGAAATGGTACCCCTCCTTCAAAGACCAAGTTCAAATGTCAATTCTTCTAAGAAACCAGATGAATTCACACTGGCAGGCAGGTGGCTTCTTCCTCCCCTCCCTTCTTTTCTCCAGCCCATCCCTCTATGATAGTGCTTTTCACCAGGTGTTATAATTATTCGTTGACAGCCTTCTCTTTCCCCATGAGCTCAGAGAACATTTTTTATTCATCTCATATCCCAGAGCTTACCCCAGTGACTGGCACCCAGCAGGCTCTCAATAAACATGCATGGAATTGAGTGGGCAATAGTTGGTTTTTTTTTTTTTAAACTAGCTCAAAATGTACTTGAAAGCAATATAATTGCATCTTTTTAAAAAATCTGTAATTCAGAGTTTTTTTTTTTTTTTTTTTTTACCAAGGCTGGCTAATGAGTTTTTCTGGGGTATTCTTCAGAAGAAACACAGCATCTGATTCTTCCTGTATTTTAGCTGCTTATTCCCAACATGCAGAGATTGGTGCTTCTGATGCTAATTTGCCAGGGAGATTCAAAGGAGAACCAGCTACCATATCCCAAACACCTGCCAGCAGAGAGAGGCTGAAGGAGGAAGAGCTAGGAGACGGAAGGTACCGTACGTCTGTGCCAGGCCTAAAGCATTACCACCAAAGTGACCTACGAAAAAACGAGAAAAATTCAAATCTAAAATAGAGAGGAAGGTCTACGGCCATACCACCCTGAACGGGCCCGATCTCGTCTAAAATAGAGAGGAAGGTGGAAAAACCAAATATCAGTTGAAAAAAAAGTAACTCGCTAATTTTTTAAAAAATCTTGTAATTTAATGCAGGATTCTGCTGTGAGAACATACAATTATACTGTGGTTTTCCTTGTTGGTGTACAGATCTATGGTGGACACTGCCATACAAATATAAAGGCAGGTACTTCTAAGAAAATTTATAGGCCCACTCATTTTCAATAGAAGGTTCTAGTATTTCCTAAGAAAAGTCAGAAATTCTGCAAAGATGTCTCAGTCATTTTCTGGGCTTTAGCTCAATCTCTCTCTGCAACTCTGTAAGAGTTGACTAAAAATACCTCCGGGAAAAAAAAGAATGGAGAAAAAAATAATGATTTAAAAAGAAATAGGTAGGAAGTATCCCTTGAAAAGAGCTGAGGCCCTCACTCCCTCCAACCCTGCTCTTGTGTGAAATATTAATGCATTTGACACCCAAACCAGGGAAGGAAAACAGCAGGTTAAGGAGTTTTCTCCGGCCAAGACCCAGAACAGGGGTGCTGCCTGCTCTCCCCACCCTCTCCCATCCACCCTGCTTCTAGAGCAAACACGTCTGGACCCGCTCTGTGTCACCAAATTACCGGGAACGCTCCCCACAGTCTGACAGGCTCAGAGAGGGTGAAATTTGGCTTCCTTCTTGACCAGACAGGATGCGAATTCCTCTTTCCCAACACACATGTGTCATTTCAACAGTCTGCCCTTGAGGGGCTGTGTACAAAGGCCACATATACTCTCACATGCTTCTGGGTCCAACTTGGCCCCACGGAGTTTCAAGTCGAAGAGATACTTACTTAAAAAATGTGGGTCTGGGAGGCCCTGGGAGCAAACTTTCTCAACAACTAAACCACTGAAGACAATAATTCTCTTTCCTGCTGCGGGAACTCTGGAACTCCCATCCAGATGTGTATATGCTAGGCTTAAGTGAGGAAGCCTCCAATCACTGAAATTCCACTAAGCTAGGAGCATCTCAGGAATGATTCTGTCAGAGCCTGCTTGAGGACTTTGCTTTAAAAAAAAAAAAGAATTTATTTATTTATTTGAGAGACAGTGAGTGAGAGAGAGAGAGAGAGAGAGAGAGAGCGTGCGCGCGCGCGCACAAGGTGGGGGGAGGGGCAGAGGCAGAAGGAGAAGCAGACTCCCTGCTGAGCGGGGAACTCGATGCAGGACTTGATCCCAGGACCCCAGGATCATGACCTGAGCTGAAGGCAGACACTTAACCGACTGAGACACCCAGGTGCCCCTGGTGACTTTCTTTTTTTTTAAGACTTTATTTATTTATTTGACAGAAAGACAGCGAGAGGGAACACAAGCAGCAGGGGTAGGAGGGAGAAGCAGGCCTCCTGCAGAGCAGGGAGCCTGACGAGGAGCTTGACCCCACTGAGATCACCACCCCAGCCGAAGGCAGACGCTTAACGACTGAGCCACCCAGGCGCCCCGCCCTGATGACTTTCTTATAATTAAGCCACAATTATTCTAAGTACCCTCCGATCTCAGAGATAAGGCAGAAAGCAGAGGTCTCTATGATTTACCCAGAAAATATATGATTTCTTATTGAGGTCAAGGAAGGTGTTTGATACCTGAACCCCTCCCCACTCCTTTAACAGAAGGACATCATATGCAGAAAGACCTAGATGAGCAGAGCACATCTCCCTCTTTACCACCGAGAAGCAGGAACGGGGGCAGTAAGTTCCACTTAGCTCTCAATAAATATATGCTACGCTACCTAATTTTAAAGAAAGCATGCAATCATTAGGCATCTGTGAGTCACAGCCATCTCCACCAAGAATGAGAAGTTCATTTACTCATTCGTTCATTCACGTACAATTCTATACCAGACATTGCTCAAGGTACACGTCCCTCCCCAAACAAAACAGAAATTTCTGCCCAAGTGGAACTTATATTCTAGTGATGAGGGACAAATTAGATAAGAAAAAAATAAAATACAATGTGAGCAAAGGGTTAACAAATTCCTTTCCTCCCCTGCTTCACAATTTGACCTGAGGTTAACTTCCTAGTTGTGTTTCCCTGGAAACCTAAAAAAGATAAAATGTCGATTATGTTACGAGGCAACATTGCTTATCATAAAAATGACCCCTGATTGATAACTTGCATTTGGACTGGACGGAACATTCATATCTGATGGGGACATCGTAGCTTGGGCTTCCTCTAATGTGAGGACTTAAAACTGGGCATATCCCTTGGGGAACCCTGAATACTTGGGACAGATCCCACACTTACTAATTGTGAGGCTCATTCTGTAGCAGCTGAGCTGTCACTTGAGGGGGGAGGGGCAAACAGAACAGCTCCTGGGTGGCCATATGGACGGCTGAGAGCATGATTCACATAGAAGAGAAACCCCTGACATGGCCTTGCTGGCAATTTATAATCCTGTTCTAGATCTTTCTATTTAGATGGGTGTCAACTGCGGCCTATGAAAGTCCTGTGAGTCAGAATGCTTAACTGAACTTAAGAAGACCCTGGTAAGCACTGTTTATAGTATATTTAATGCTGGTTAAACGTTAAGGAGAAAAGGCAGAAAAAAAAAGACAGGTGAGTTGGACAAGATGCTTCTGAAGATCCCTTCAGGTCTAAATAATAAGCATCCCTCACATCCCACCTTGACTCTGCTAGTTGGCCCTCATGCACTGATTTGTCTTCAGGCTTCTGCTCAGTCACTCCCTCGGGAAAACCTCCCCTAGCCACCAAATCTAGGTCAATTTCATTTTAAAATGGACTCTCACAGAAATGGGTACCTTTCTTTCTGAACACTATCTTAGCACTATACATCCAAGAATATCATGATCTAATTTCTCTCTGAGAGCAAGCGGCATGTCTGGCTGCTCACCACTTTATCCCCAGCACCTGGAGAATGTCTGGCACAGGGCAGGAGCTGAAGAGATGCTGGAAGAACAAGTGACTATCACAACATACGTGAAACCAAACAGAGGTGGGGAGTACTCCTCATACCACACTGTTTGCTCCTGTGTGCATCTAGTCATGCTACTCCCATCCAGAGCACGACCCCAGAGTGGCTCTACAGATATCACCATTTGCTATCAGGGATGCCCAGGGGATCGATCTCCAATCCCACCAAGAGGTATTGGGAATATTAAAAAAATTAAGTTCATTTTGACTGTTAGACACCGTATTGTACAACCATCTCTTTTTAGGAAAACATGCAAAGTGAAAGGGTAAATTTAAAAGCATTAGCATTGTCTTCTTCCTGTGTCCTAAGGCTTAACCCACTGGTAGTTATTATTTATTTTCCGGCTGAACTAGAAAATCCATAGGGATCATTTGCTATCTTGACCCTAGCTCCTCGCACAGAAAATCTGATGGATGAATAAATAACAGAATGAAATAAACAAAGAATCTCTCCCTTTCCTCCTGCCCCCATTAAAGCAGAAAATCACCACCCGAGACAAATCTCTTGTGAAGAACTAAAAGAAGCTCCTGTACCAGTTCATGTTTCAGAAAATTCCAACTCTAAATGGTGGCTAAAGGAGGCAGTGCACAGCTGATCAAAACCATGTGGGGAGGGGCCTTTATGAGATGTAATTAACTGCTAGTTAGTTCACCTGTTCTACCCCCTTCACCCCCCCCCCCCAATTCTCAGCACTTTGGAAGCCTGAAATGACCCACCCTGTTCTTCTGCTGAAGCCAAGGGCAGACCAACATGGATGCAACCCACCTTGCTGTGCTCATAAAGCTTTCAGACGACACAGGACTCTAACATTCATTGTTAGTATACTGAAAGCAATTACGTGTTCCCTATAATGCATTCCCCATAATTCATCACTGAAAGTGGCCTTGGAGTTTCATAATTAAAATTGACAAAGATTTCTTTGTTTCCATACCAACAGTTTTGATGGCATTAAGGGATTAGGCAGACCTAGTCTACATTTAAACAAAACAGAGAAGATTTGGCTGATGCTTTTTGTTACATGAATAATTACATCTAGACTGGCTTTTAAAAGTCCTTGTTTTCTAAGTATAACATATTCCTTCAAGCTCTGCTGCTCAATGTTCCACTTTCAAAAACAGGGTACTAACTGGGCATGATCTGTATGGGCCAAGTGGTGAGAAAGTGAGACTGGGCGTCAGAAGAAGGAGGTGCAGGTCCCCAGCTCTGCCACCAACCAGTTGTGTGGCCCTGAGTAAATCACGCTGCCTTATTTATTGACTGTTTTCCCAACCAAATTGTAAACTCCACAGGGGCACTGACTGGGTCTCACTTGTCCTCTAAGATCAGTATTTGGCTCTAGTAAGTAACCTAGTAAGGTTCTCGATAAACATTTATTAAACGATACTGCACATGATTTCTCCGGATCTTAGACTTCTCATCTATCAAAGGCAGTGATTGAAACAAATGTGCTCTGACAGATTCTGTACCCCACCATCAGCTCAACTGTTATGGAAATTCTCCTTAACAGTGAGAGGACTCATGAAACGTGCTCAGCACAGTGAGCGAGGTTGACCAGAAGTCTTCCACACTGAGTCTATGCCTCTCTCCCCTCACAACTGCTTCAGCCACACTGGACCCCTTTCAGATTCTGAAACACATCAAGCTCTTTCCTGGGTCAAGAGCTTGCACATGCTGGACCCTCCACTTGGAATCCTCTTTCCTACTCTCAGCAGGGTTACCTCCTGCTCACCGTCATGTCCTGGGCTCTGGGTCGCCTCCTCAGGAGGCCCAGCCTGACCACCCTACCTAAGCAGGTGCCCTCTGTTATCTGCATTCACTGCACCCATTCATTCCCTGGCACATATTCTAATTTGTAATTGTATCCATTGGTTTACTTGCTTATCATCTGTCTCCCTCAGTAGACCTGGACCATGTCTCTTCCATTCGCCAATGTAGCACCAAGCACAATACTGGACACATAGGGGAACTCCATAAATACTTATCCGATGACTGGCCAAACCCACTGTGTGCCAGGTCCTATGCTGAGAGGTTTACATAAAAATCCACAGATCTCTACACAAACCCTCACTCCAGCCAGATTGATCTCCTCATACCCCGCAGAATATATACAATGCTTATTAGAGCTCTAACTGCACACTTCTACCCACTATTTGGGAGGCGGCCCTGGCTCTCCCCAGTCGATTCGCATCGACATCATTCCGAGCGCACTTCTCCAAAGCTTTACCCCCTTTACAGATCGTGCAGCTGTGTCCATATGGCAGCTTCCTTATTTGCTTTTGTGGCAAGCTGAACTCGTCCTGTCAACACACCCAAACTATCCTGAAATTGCTTGTTTGCATCCTTAATTCCCCATTGGACTGTGAGTTATAGCAAGGCAGGGACTTTGCCCCTCCTCTTCACCATTGCCTAAGATAGGGTCTGGTACCTAATAGGTAGGCAAGTCATCCTCCCTATATGACCTTCCTGAATGAAGGATTACATGGGCCTAGAGACTCCAGCTCACTTGGATCACTTAAAGAGATCAGGTGTTCTCCCATGGTTTACTCTTTTATACAAAAGAACTGCGTTACCTACATTTATGTCTTGACCTTTCCTTTTCTCCTACTATCTCCTAGAATGCAGGCCCATTTCCTTCTAATCTCTGAATCTCTCTCAAAGACCATCATGGACAAAACATTGATACGTATTAAATGCTTCCTGGAACCGTGTCTGAATTCTCTCCCTATGCATTGCATTTGACTTATGATATAAAAAGCCACATGCAGTTTAAAGAGTGAACACTTCTTACCACTGCGGGAGGGAAGGCAGCCTGAATGCGAGAATGCACAGGCCAAGGCCAAGCTGCTCTGGTGCCTGGGGAGCCAGCACGGGCCCCCCTCACTTCCTGGCCGGCCCCTTCCCACGACCCCCTCCCCGTGACCTGCTGCCGCTGCTCTCTCTGGGGCGGGAAACACAGGAAGCACCCTCCTCAGCAGCCCCTAGGATACTGCATGCCTCAGGGCTCCTTTTTCGGCCTGCTAATTCTAGGCTACATTAAGCAGGGCTGAACAGGTCAACAAAATGAGGAAGTCTAGGGATTTTTAAAGCCAATGCACAGTGGTGATTAGTGGTCTATTTGATTGACTATAATAACAAAACGCCAAAAAGCCCCTCTACACCCCTTTCTTCCCCGGCGTGGCACCAAGCACCGCAGGGCAACTCAGAGTCTGACCAAACCTCCTCCGCGTCGGGGTTTCCAGGGTAGAACTCCATGATGCACCCCAGCAAAGAGTACGACCCACAGGCACATCTCCCAGGTGTCGCTGGGCATTTGCCTTCTTGTTTTAATGTATCCCCACCCTCCCTGAATTAAAACCAATTCGGAGCCCAGGAAAACACCTGCTGCCATCGATTTTGCTCAGCCAGTGCATCTGACAGGGCTGACAAGAAGCAAAGTTACCTGAAATGTCCTTTGCTACGCTTTGTTGATAAGAGATGGTCAAATATTCCTAAAACAGCATGCAGTCAATAACTGGCATCCCAAACCTGAGCTGCCTGGAAATTCTGGCCACAAGGACTCAAGCGAGGAGTATCATTTCTCTTCTCCTTAGGAGGCTGAGGGGAGGAGGGTGCCTGGCTGGCTCAGTTGGTGGAGCGTGTGATTCTTGATCTCGGGGTTCTGAGTTCAAGCCCCACATTGGGTGTAGAGATTATTTAAAAATAAAATAAAATAAAAAATCTTTAAAAAAAACTCCAACAAGGCTGAGGGGACCCCCAGGCTGAAGCCATCTCTGGGCCACTAGCTGTGCTGCCCAGCGGCCACCCCTCGCTAGTCACCCCACCTCCTCTCGGGAGCGCCGACAAGGCCATCAGTCATTATAGCTGGCCCAGCTGACCGAGCTCACCTAAACCAGCAGCCATAAATAAATGCCCTTCCCTGAAAAATGTGTCAGGTGAGGCTCAGCAACCAAATGAGTGATGTCTGCATTGCAAACCTTCCACTTCCACTGGAGGCTGACCTTCACCTGGTCCCACGTCCACCTGGAAAGTCAGCCGGGCATCCGCATCACTGGCAATGACAGCTTGGCACCTGCCGCTTGCCTGACGCTTTAGGAAGCGCTCCCACACGCATTGTCTTACTTGTGCCTCAGCTCAGCTCTGTGACCTGGGGCGGGGAGGTGCCAGACCCATTTTACAGATAAAGACACCGAGACCCAGTGAGGAGAAGGACTGGTTCCAAATCCAAGTCCTCTGGCTCCGACACCCTTGCTGCCCCTCCTCTGAGCGCCTGCCTCAGCAAGGCCGCTCCAGGAACCCTTGGAGGTCGCGTCCTGGCCCTCTGAGGCTAACGCGCTCTCATTACACCCTCTGCAGAGCTGAGCAAGAGGGTTTTTCTTCATCCTTCACAGGCTTGCTGCTGCCACCCAGAGGGAGAGGAGAACTAGCCACGAGACAGATGTGGCTGTGTGGGGCTCAGATAGGACCAGGTGTTCTGTCCCAACAGGAGGAAAGAGGCTGCGGGGCGGGGGGGGGGGGGGGGAGGCAGGGAGAGAGGAAAAGGGGAAGAGGAGAGAGGAGGAAACAGAAGACCTGCAGCACACTCTGCAGGAGACATGAGTAAAAGTGGGAGGAGAAAACCCCAATCAGCAGCAGAGGCTGGGAACCCCCCCAGCAACGTCTGGTCCCCGGGTCCCGAGGCTCCTCCCAGGGAGGCAGGATGACGACAGACCACTCGCTGCTGGAGGGTCGGCCCAGCCTCTGCGCACACGGACGGACTTTCCCCTGAGTGGAGCCGTGCTGGAAGGATGCACGGCCGAACCCGGCAGCCAGGTCACCGTGGGCACACGGCGGCAACGCTACCCATAGTACCAGCCTTGAGGGGCGGCATTGCCCGGGAAAGAGCCGACGCCGTGAGGATCAAGGACGGTGAAGTAAGAGCCTTGGTCTGGGACTCGGATTCTTTCTGAAAGAGACCCAAGTTCACTAGTTTGTTCACGTACTCTTGGGAAAGATGGGAGGATTATAAACGAATAAGGTTAATTACTAAATCTCATTAAGTCCTCAGGGAGGGCAACTACAAAGCTGAATGCATCGAAGTACATTTCTAAAGAAAAAGATGTGCTTTATCAATTCCCATCTCTTATTGCGAAGCTCTTCTACAGCCCATTTTCTTAATCCTTGCAAATCCGTCAAACCCCGTCCGTGATACCCTTCCAGATACATATTTTTAAAGTGCAGAGGGGCGCCTGGGTGGCTCAGTCGGTTAAGCATGTGACTCTTGGTTTTGGCTCAGGTCATGATCTCAGGGTTGTGAGATCGAGCCCCATGCTGGGTTCTCTGCTGAGCATGGAGCCTGCTTAAGATTTTCTCCCTCCCTCTCCCTCTGCCCCTCCCTGCCACTCTCTCTCTCTCTCTCTCTCTCTCCCCCCGCAACCTAAAAAATAAATAAAAATAAAAATAATTTAAAAAATTAAGTACAGAAAAGCAAAAAGGAGCAAACACATCAGAAGATGGGATGTGGGAAGCCACTGGTGCTTAGGGACAGCAGCTACCTCCAGGTGCCCCCACCTACTCCACAGAGATCCTGGCTGTGCACGTCCATTGACAATGACGCAGGCGGGGCTCCTGGGCCCCGAGAGACCCACTGCTCTAAGTCAGGCGGCCTGGCAGCACTGGACAGGCCCAAGCCTCCTGCTGCTCGCTCTCCTTTCATCCACAGCTTATGGTCCCCGAACTGGCCTTCACCTCCATCTACCCCAAAGTGATCTCTCATTACTGCTGCAAAGGACATTGCAGCTGGCGAGGACCCTCTAGAGAAGCTGGCCAACCCTATCACTGGTCTCCGGAGCCCAAAGAGAAGAGCGAGGGGACAAGAAAGGAGGAGAAAAGGCTTCAAAGTTAAGCAGTCTCTTCACTTTGGCCACGTCAATGGGAATCTCCTTGAACTTGGGTGAAATAAAAAGAGAAATGAGCCGGTAAGCAATTCCTGGCATGTAATCCATCTTCTAGGACAAACCTCTCATCATTATTATTTTTTAGTTGGATTCCAGTGGGCAGCCAGCATTTCAGGGCAGGAGGTCAGAGCCCAAGAGGACTAGCTTCTTCCTCTTCAGTGAGTAGGCTTCAGATGAAAATAAATTATCCAGCCCACCTTTACCAATCTTACACAAAACGTTTTCAATAGAAGGTATTGGTTCGGCACCCCTGAGAGCCCCAAGGGAATGCACTCCTGCCTCTGGACTTGCGTATGGGAGTCAACCACATACACTTACAGGTCAGAGGGAGAGAGAGCAAGGTTGGGGGTCCTCTGTGATGATCACCATTTATTGTTAAAAGGGAGAAGAAACAAATCACTCAAAAAAATATTCCATGTTCGCTCCCTTGTCCCTCTATTAATAGCATCATAGGAAAGAGAACTAAAAATTCAGCTTAGAGGACATGCACTGTTGCTCAGATGATCTCAATCAGTGGCAGATGAGATCAAACTCGAAAGCATCTTCCTGGCCACCAAGGCCTCAAGCCAGTCCAAACCTTGGGGTGTTATTGTGGCCTTTCACACGCCATGCTGATCTGAACCAATGGTCTTTGGAGCCAAGCAGGTCTTCTCCACCAACAATTTAATGGGATTTGGAGAAATAAGCATTTGCAGGCAACAAATGAGAAATGTTTGCATGTGGCTCTGAGCCAGCGAACAGAAGAAATGCCACTCCCATGAGCTACGCCCCAAGGTTTGAAGCTCTTGAAAATGAAGAGGGAGGAACTCCACCGTTCATTTATCCAAAGGCTGGGACTCGTGTCCCCTCTGTGGTTCTAAGCGCTATTTGGCTATTCCTAGAGGAAGGGGAACAAGCCTACGCGGAGCTACAGAGAAGCCAGATACCTACTGTGGGTCTTCATGCACATCTATCCTGCAGCACAAGGTCAAAACAAGGGACAGCTGAAGAGATTTGGAACAGAATCATCACCTTCCTCATTAAGAGCAACACAAAAAGGAAAACAAACGTCAAATGTACTGGAAAGCTATCCCTCACGTTCACGTCAGTAAACTTTCCTAAATCCTTTGCAAAGGCAGCTCAAGTGGAAAATGTGCCCGTGTGATGTCAGAGCCACACTCACTTTCCTAAATACTGTTGGGGATTTGGCAGACCCAATTCTTGGAACTGAGAAGCCACTCAGGAGATGACCCTGTGTGCTGGGATTTCCACGTCATTGACTCGTCCCCCAACGGAAGGGGCTGGTCTGTGCGGTACCGCTGCCGAGGAGGAGGGGTGGCAGAAAGCTCGCTCCCAGCAGACCCACCCGCTGGCCTGGGGCTTCGAACCTGTGACTCCTCCTCACAAAGGAGCCCTCCTTCCTCCCTTCTCCCACCTTCAGACCTCATGGCAAAGGGAGAGAGCCGGGGGAGAAGAGACAAAAGAGCCTACATTCATGATTTTAAAAAACTCTTCCAATCGTAGTTCATGTTCAAAATTGCTTTCATACGATAGCTGAACCGGAGACAGCATGGTGAGGCTTTCTATTTTCCTTCTTTAGGAACCTGAGTTAAAAAACGAAGAAGGCTTACCCATTTTTGAAATAGAGGACATGGGCTCTCTGAAGTCCTGTTTCTAGGAAAAAACCTAGTTCTTGATCGTGGGGAGCAGGGCCAGGCTTAGGGCTTCTGTTTTGAATATTGGTAAGTATTACCTGGAAGGGGAGAAAATCGGAAAACTAATCAGATCCATATCCAAGCCTAGTCCCTTCAAACCGCATCTCTACACGCGCTGCACGACAACCTGACAAACCAGCTTCCTCGCGCCAATACGGGTGCACAGGGACCGGTGCAGGAGTGAGCACAAAAATTAGGACAGCTGAGGGAATGACGTCTCTGAGCCAGGGCATGCGTGGCTCTCCTGGCACTGAAGGGTGCTGAGGGGTGCCCGGTGCCAGGCGGAGCACTGAGGCGGAGGGACCCTGCTGGGTGCCAGAATGTTGACAGAGAGTCTGAGTGAGACAGAAACAGGTCCCGGCAACAGGCCGGAAAAGTCATCATCCACCAATGGCAGAGATCACGGACAGGCTGACGGCAGCTCCAGCCCTACATAAGCTCGATGAACTCCAAAGAAAGCTGAGCCGAGAAGCGCTGTGATTGGCATTGGCCCCGAAATTACCCAGGGAGGGTGAACTCTCGAGGCTTCAAAGCCAAGGCCTATGGACTCTCAAGGGGAGCTCGGAGAAAAACAAACAAAGCTCTCTCTCTCCCAAAACTTGATCTTTTGTCAACAGACAATGAGCTTTTAAAGGTCTAAATTTTTAGCCCCACAAGAAAGACTGCCAACTAATCAGGAGCAAGACCTTCAAGTCGAGTGGGTTATAGTGAAGGGTAAACGCACGCCTACTATTAGAGAAGCTACCCGCTTTGAACTGGCAAGTCAAACAAAGCATTTATCAAACAGAAGCCACTTGCGGCCCATTTAAAAACCCTACAAGTGTTCTCCAAACATGCTGTCCACATCTGTGGGAAGTCAGCAGCCCTTCAAAGACCCAGCCGTAAGCCAAAGCCCAAACGTTCTAGAGGTCTCAGAATTATTCTCCGTATGGAGTGGAAGCAATTCCTGCGTCTCTAACTTTCGCGCTTCGGGAAACAGCAAAGACAAGTGCACAATGAACAGATGTTGTGGGATGAAATCCAGGTGGGCAACCCTTGCATTTGAACTACATCCCAGCATCTTATCAAAACTGCCTGGCTCCTTCCCGACTTAGCACTTGGCTCTGTGAGTGCTAAGAGGTAGGTGTTCCTCCTACCCCTGCGAACTGTCATTTTTGGCTCGACTGCAGGCTCCTCCCCAATGCATCCTCCAAGCGCTGCACATGCAAAGAGCGCGGGCTCTTGTAAGTCCCTCTTACAAGAGGGTGAGCTCACCCATTCCTCTGAGCTTCAGAAATCATCTCTATGTTGCCAACTCCCAAAGTTATCCTCTCTACTGCAGACCTGCCCTCCGAACACTAGACTCATATATTCAACTACTTCCTTGACATCTCTACTTGGAGGCCCAACACTTAAACTTTTAAAATATTAGCCTTCATTGGCTTTCAAGCATAGCTTTTAATTTTTAAAAATGCTGTGATTACTTTAAAGCAAAACCAATTCAGTACAGCACACAAAGAAAATAAAAAATCATCTCAAAATTCCACCACACAGAAACGACCAGTTAACATTTATTGAACAATAACCCAGGTATCCCTATACATATGTATCAAGGAAAGAAAGATAAAAATCATTTTCCAAAAACTGAGATTGTGTTATGTATGCCAGTTTTAAATGTAAACCGTTACATTTAATTTAACTTTAATTAAATTTAACAGGAGAAACTAAAATGTGACCAAAGTAATTACTCAACTTCAGAAAAAAATGTGGTTTTTTACACATAGTCATTAAAGGTCTGGGCACTTGTCCTAAAGTTAAAAACAGATCTTATATTTATTATATGTATGTATGCATGTGCCCATGGAGAGAGTATATAGATACAGATGTATCTTAACAAATTAAGTCTTTTGCTCCATAAAAGTAGGATGTCTTCCCATTTATTTAGGTTTTCTTTAATTTCTTTCAACGGTGATTTGTAGTTTTCAGGGTTTAAGATTTGTACCTCTTTCTATTATTCCCATGTATTTTCATCTTTTTTTTTAACATATATTATTTGTTTCAGAGGTACAGGTCTGTGGTTCATCAGCCTTACACAATTCACAGCGCTCACCATAGCACATACCCTCCCCAGTGTCCATCACCCAGCCACCCCATCCCTCCCACCCCCCACCACTCCAGCAACCCTCAGTTTGCTTCCTGAGATTAAGAATTCCTCATATCAGAGAGGTATATTTTCATCTTTTCATGCTATTATAAATGGAATTGTTTTCATAATTTCATTCTCAGATTGTTAGTGTAGAGAAATAAAAGTGCAGTTTTTATATTGACCTTATATTCTATAACCTTGCTGAAATCACTTACTAGTTAAAATAGGGTCTGTATGTGTGAATTCCTTAGGATCTTCTGTATACAAGATCATGTCATCTGCAAACTGAGATAGTCTTACTTCTCCCTTTTCCACCTAGATGGCTTTTATTTCTTTATCTTGCCTAATTGTATTGCTAGAACTTCTACTACAATACTGAATAGAAGTAGTGAGAGCAGACATCCTTGTCTTAATCCTGATCTTAGGGGGGGAAATTCAGTCTTTCACCATTATATATATTTTAGATGTGGGTTTTTCATATGTGCCTTCTATCAGGTTGAAGGTGTGAACTTCTATTCCTATCACAAAACAGTGTTGGGTTTTGTCAAATGCTTTCTCTACATCTCGTGAAATTACCATTATCATGTGGATTTTGTCTTTTATTCTACTGATATATTACATTAATTGATTTTCACATGTTGAGTCAACTTGCATTCCTGAAATGAATCTTGCTCAGTCATGGTATATAATCCTTTCTATATGTTGTTGGACTCAGTTTGCTGGTATTTTGTTGTGGGTATTTGCATCTATATTCATAAGAGATATTAGTCTCATAAAATGAGTTAGGGAATGTTTTCCTCCTCTTTTGTATTCTGGAAGTTTTTATAGTATTGCTATCATTTCTTCCTTTAATGTTTGGTAGAATTCACCAATAAAGTCAACTTGACCTGTAGTTTTCTTTCTGGGAAGGTTTTTAACTACAAATTCAATTTCTTTACTAGACACAAGAATATTTGGGTTATCTCCTTCTTCTTGAGTGAACTTCAGTAGTTTGTGTCTTTCAGGGAATCTTTTTTTTTTTTTTTAAGTGATCACATTTACCGGCATAAAGTTGGTCATAATTTTCCCTTACCACCTTATTTTTTAAGTAATCTCTACACCCAACATGGGGCTCAAACTCACAACCCCAAGATCAAGAGTCGTATGCTCCACTGACTGAGCCAGCCAGGTGCCCCTTCCCTTGCAGCCTTTTAACGTTTATGAATCTATCGTACTGCCTCCTCTTCTTGGGTCTTGGTAATTTGTTTCTTCTCTCTTTTATTCTTGTTCAACCTTGTTAATAGTTTACAAATTTTATGGATCTTTTAAAAGAATCCATTTTAGTTTCACTGATTTTCTCTGTTTATCTCTTTTCTATTTCATTGATTTTTGTTCTGATCTTTATTATTCCTCCCTTTTGCTTGCTTTGGCTTTAATTTGTTCTTTTTCTAGTTTCTTGAATTGGAAATTTAGACCACTGATTTGAATTTTTTTTCCTTTCTAATATATATTTAATGTTACAAATTCTTCTATATCTTTTGTTTTAGACAATTAGAAGCTCTATTATTAGCTACATACACTTTTAGAATTACAATGTCTTGTTGATTAATCGACCCCTTTGTTACGTAACATCTCCCTTTATCACCTGTAAACATTCCTTATTCTAAATTCTACTCTCTGATGTAATAGTCACCCTAGCTTTGTTTTGATTATTGTTTACATGGTATATAATTTTACTTTTTGCCTACCTATATATTAATTTTAAATGGCTTTCTTAGAGATAGCATATATTAGGCCTTGCATTTTTATCCAATCTGAAAATCTCTTCCTTTTAATTGTTCAGACCATTTACATTTAATATAACTATTGGCATGACTGGAATCATCTTGCTTGTTGTTTTTTATTTTCCCATCTGTTCTTTGTTCCTTTTTTCTCTCATTCTGCTTTTTTGGATTGAAGATTCCATTTCATTTCCACTAATGAGTGGTTAATTATGTTTGTCTATCTGTCCATCCACCCATGCCCCGCCCCGCCACCCTCCCCGCCTCTTGGCTGCCAAACGGTATACAGTGTAGCTCTTTGGCTTATCACAGTCTATGTTCAAACAAAATACACCAATTTGTATATAGTATAAACACTTTATAACAGTATGCTTACATTTCTTCCCCCATCTTCTGTGCTACGGTTGTCTTGCATCTTACTCCTATGTTATATATCCCACAATACAATGTTATTGTTGGTTTAGGTGGTCAATTATATTTTTTAAAAATCAAAAATAGAAAAAAGTCTTTTATATGTATGCTCATTGTCACCATTTATGACGATCTTCATTTCACTGTATGTATCTTTATTTTCTTCTGCTTAAACTTCTTTAACATTTCTTGTTATGCAGGTCTGTTGCATTCTTTTAACTTTTGTTTGTCCTATAAAATACAAAGTCTTTGTCTTCTTTCTTCAAAGGTGTTTTGAAATTTTTCATCCAGTACTTTAAAGGCATCTCTTTGATGTCTTCTTCTTTTTTTTTTTTTTAAAGATTTTATTTATTTATTTGAGAGAGAGAGAATGAGAGACAGAGAGCACGAGAGGGAAGAGGGTCAGAGGGAGAAGCAGACTCCCTGCTGAGCAAGGAGCCCCATGCGGGACTCGATCCCGGGACTCCAGGATCATGACCTGAGCTGAAGGCAGTCGCTTAACCAACTGAGCCACCCAGGCGCCCTTCTTTTTTTTTTTTATTAAAGATTTTATTTATTTATTTGACAGAGAGAGATACAGCGAGAGAGGGAACACAAGCAGGGGGAGTGGGAGAAGGAGAAGCAGGCTTCCCATGGAGCTGGGAGCCTGATGCAGGGCTTGATCCCAGGACCCTGGGATCATGACCTGAGCCGAAGGCAGACGCTTAACACTGAGCCACCCAGGCGCCCCTCTCTGATGTCTTCTAACTTGCATAGTTTCTAATGACAAATCTGTTGTAACTATTAGTTTTATTCTTCTGTATTTAAAGTTTCTTTTTCTCTGGCTTCCTTCAAGATTCTGTCTTTGATATTCAATAGTTTAACTGCAATATGTCTAAGTGTATGTTTCTGTTTATCCTGCTTGGGGTCCTCTGAGATTCTTGGATATGTGGTTTGTTGTGTTTCAGTAATTTTGAAAAACTCTCAGCCATTTTTTCTCTTCAAACATTTCTTCTGTTTCAGTTTCTCTCTCTTCTCCTTTTGGGACACCAAATACGTATTTTTTCTGTATTTCTTGGATGTTCTGATTTGGCTTTTCCCCACTTTTTTTTTCTTTTTGTATTTCTATTTGAATCATCTCTATTAACCTATCTTCAACTGAAAGATATTTTTTTACCCATGCCCAGTATTCTAATAAGCCATCAAAAAATTGATTCAACTTGGGGCACCTGGAGAGCACGTGACTCTTGATCTTGGGGTTGTAAGTTTGAGTCCCATGTTGGGGGGTAGAGATTACTTAAAAATAAAACCCTTTTTAAAAAAGATTTATTTATTTATTTTCGAGACAGAGAGAGAGCACACGCATGTGAGTGGAGGAAGGGGCAGAAGAAGAGAATCTTCAAGCAGACTCCCCGCTGAGCATGCAGCCCAACATGGGGATTAATCCCACGACCCATGAGAACATGACCTGAGCCAAAACCAGGAGTGGGACGCTTAACTGACCGAGCCACCCAGGTGCCCCCAAAATAAAATCTTTAAAAAAAAACCTCTTCATCTCTTATATCATGTTTTATTATTTCTCGCATTTCAATTTTACCTTTTTATAGTTTCTATCTATCTGCTGAAATTCCCGTCTCTTTATGTATGTTGTATACTTTTTCCACAATATCCTCTAACATATTATTCATTGATATTTTTAAGCTCCTGTCTGATAGCTCCAACACCTGGGTCACTTCTGGGTTTGGTTTGTTTATTGCTCTTCACAAGAGTTTGCTTATTCCTATTTGTATGTGCATTTGTGTACATCTCGTATTTTTAAATTCAACACTGAAGATCGTGTGTAGAGAAACAGACTGAGGTAAATAATATTTATACCTGAAAATGGGCAACAGATGTGGGGGACTGAGTCAATCTAGTCAGTGGTTGAAGTTGGGCTGGGTTTTGTTGTTTCTATAATTACCTCCAATGCACCACAGACTTCAAATTCCTCAAGTAGTAGGCTACCAACTTGTGCTCACTCTGGGACCTGGGATGCCAGAGGGTTTTTCTCAGTGTTTCTGTTCTAACCTATTTTCAGCAGTCCCTGTATGCTTGGGCTACAGGGGGGATTTCTCTCCATGTCATGCCCCTTTCCCAACAGTAGTCTATCGTTACTTGTTACGTGGTGCTGTGTTTTGTTACATGGCTGGTGGTGGGACAGAGAAATTCTTGGATTTTCCTGGTCCAGCCTCGGTCTGAGGCAGGGTCTATATATACCTAGAGCTCAGGGATGAGGCTTATCCTCAAGGGGCCCTTTCTGGGCATCTCCCTCCTAGCTCCTAGAATGTCTTCTGGGGACAAGAACCACCTAATTTCCACCCCCAGGAAAACTCTGAGCATGATTAAAGCTCCTAAAAGCTCAGGTTCACCCCAAAACATAATTCTCTAGTTATCCCATCTTAATAAATAACATCCACTCAGCTGTCCAAATCAGACACTGGGGAGGGGGTGGGGCGGTGTGAGGCTTGACACCCTGACACTCTAATCTATTACCATGTCCCTAATTATTTCTCAAATATGTCTGTACCTCTATCCATTTCTACAACCATTACCTTCATGGAAGCTACCATCACTTCCTGTGAGATTTCCACAACCGTCTCCTAAATGGAGTCTCCATGTCATCTCTTGCTCTTTTTCTTCTTCCCACTTTCCACAAGCAGTCTGAATAACTTTCCATAACACAATCTGGGTCATGTTACCCTTGTGATCTTTCTCATCCTTCAGGTGTCAACCTGATCTGTCACCTTGTTGGAAGGGCCTTCTCTGGCCACCCAACATCACATAGGTCTGCCTCTATTATTCCCTCTCACAGTAGCCTGTCCTCTTCCTTCATTGCATTTACCAGTGTTTTCTTTTTTTTTTTTTTTTCCCTTGATTATTGGCTGTCTCCCTCTGTGGTGCTGAAACGTCCACAAAGTCCGGGCCACATCTATTTAATTTACTAATATGTTCAATGTCTACTGCAATGTTTGGTGCAGGGTTAAGCATTCAGTATACATCATAAATGAATGAAGTACATAATGAATGAATGAATTTGCAAGACCAATCAGAAATGCAGGAAAAAAAGCAATAAGAAAGTAACCTACTATGCACTAGGCACTATGTAGGCACAGAGGCTCTCTCATTTATTCCCCCACAAAAAGCCACTGAGATACACACTACTATCTTCTCTTCACTGAAGGAGGAAGCGAGGCTTTGTTCCACTGGGTGAGTTGCCCAAACTGCACAGCTAAGTGTTAGAGTTGGTGCTGAAACTCAGGTCCACCTGACTCTGCAGTCCAGCTCCTTCCCCTTTGTCCCATCACTCTGCCTTTGCTTGCAGAACAAAGTCCAAAAGACAAGAGGTCAGAGCTGCCAGGATGAGGCTTTAGGTTATACATTGGAAGAATGGGAAAGACACAAGGGGAGAGGCAGAGAGAATAGCTCAGCTCAGAGTTTACCCTCAAGTCTAAGCATCTTGGATTTCATCCCTTCTTCACGAAGAGCCTCTAACACATGGGCCTGGGCAGGAGCATTGTTTGGCAGTGTCGAAGCCACCACTTGTTCTGAGGATAAACACTTCCCTGCAAGAGGACTGCCAACAAGCATCCTTAACAAGTGTATCCTGCTTTGGCAAAAGCATACACCTAGTGACTAAGGAAGCATGACAGTAAGGGGACAGAGGCCAAAGACTTTAGGTCAAAAGACCCAGGTTCAACGTCAGGTTCTGATACTCCTCACCACTTGTGGACTTAGGACAATTCCTTCAAACTCTCAGACCTTCACTGTCCTCATCTGTGTAATGGGGATAATAATATGTACCTGACATGATTGTTATGAATTTTAAGTGGCAACTTAAAGAGCATATAAGCATTATAATCCTTAATGGAGATATATTAAAGAGTTACCTTCAAGTAGGAACAAAATAAGGACATTTTTCTACCACTTTTATTTTTTAACATTGTTTTAGAAAATCTGGAGATAGGAAAAAAGAATCTGGAGATAGGGTGTGAGAGAGATAAAATGGAAAATATTAGACAGGAAGGAACAACAACAAAAATCATTCCTCTGCCATATATTCGTATTCTTAGAAAAATGAAAAGAATCAACTCTATTTTTATAGAATTCAGTATTGTGGCTAATATTCCTATGTTGCCACCCTTGTCGGCCTTCAGAATTCAGCTCAGGTGTCCTCTCTTTCAGGAACCATCCCTGAACTACCAGGCTGATCCACCAAGACACTTCTCTGGGCTTGCAGAGTCCTCTGAGTGTTCCCCACCAAAGCACTGCCCACACTGGTTATGGACCTGGGTCCCCGTTAGATCATATGTTTTCTGAGGACAGGCTCTGTGGCTTATTCATTCCAGTGCTCCTGGTGTCAAACACTGTGCAGACAGCACTCAATAGGGGAGCCTGGGTGGCTCAGTCGTTTAAGGGTCTGCCTTCAGCTCAGGTCATGATCCCAGGGTCCTGGGATCCAGCCCTACATGGGGCTCCCTGCTCAGCAGGGAGTCTGCCTCTCCCTATCTCTGACCCTCACCCTGCTTGTGCTCTCACTCTCTCTCTCTCTGAATAAAAAAAAAGCACTCAGCAAATGTTTGTGTAAGTGATTTAAAAAATTAAAAGCATTTGCTATATGTGAAAATATAATTTAAAAAATAATGATCCTATTCACAAAGCAATACAAATAGAAAAATCTGGGAGTAAAATAAACCTACTAAAATCTGTGAAACAAAAGGTCTAAGAAAATGGAAAGAGATATTGTGGTCACAGATGAGTGAAGACTAAATATAATTCTCCAAATTATGTGTCGGGTTCATAAAAATCCAACCAGTCCCAACAGGATTTTTCTAGAACTCAACAAACTTATTCTAAAATTGATCTAGAAGTATCATCAGAAAAGAACAAGGGATATTCTGAAAAATACAAGTAATACGTAGTTAACTAATCCTTTCAGATGTTGAAACCCATCATAAAGAAGTACTTATTGAATAGTGTCATATTGGTACAATATAAGATTAGCAGAACAAAATAGGAAAGCCAGAAATTACTGTTGTATCTAAAATTTTATTGAATGACTTAAAATATATGACAGCAAATGTGAAAAAGAGAGAAGATCATCTTAAAGTGGCAGTGAAATTTGAGAAAAACATTCATTTAGAGTCACATCTAATATCACACAACAAAATAAATCCCAAGAAGATTTGGAAATTAAAAGTTGTTTTTGAAACTATGGAAAAGGATTGAAAAATTTTTAAATCCTAGCGGGAGTCTATTCCAATATTTCAGCTTTAAAACAATGAAATAAATGTAATAAAAAAAATTAGTCTCAACTATATACAGATTTAAAATGTATGAGCAACTTAAAAATGGAAATTTACTGACTGAGAAAATATTCAGAGCAAATATGATTAAAGAGTTAACATAGTTATGATATAGACTTTATTCAAATAATCAGAAAAAGACTTCATCCAAAAACTGGACAGAAAATACAAACAGACAAGAAAGGAATATAACATAAAGTTACCACAGGACCCAGCAATTCCACTACTAGGTATATACCCAAGAAAACTGAAAGCACTGCCCATACAGAATCTTGTATATGAACATTTGTAGACGCGTTATTATAATAGCCAAAAAGTGACGAACTATAGAAATGATCCCTGAAAGTATAGCCAAAAAGTGGAAGGAATCCAAATGATAAATGATGAATGGATAAACCCAATGTAGCATATCCATAAAATGGCATATTATTTGTCAGTACAAAGAAACGAAGCACTGGGACATGCTGAAGAAGCCAGTCAAAAGACCACACGATGTACGGTTTCATTTGTATGAAATGTCTAGAACGTACACATCTGCACAGCCTGGGGGAGATCAGAGGTAAATGGGGAGTGCTAGTGGATACAGGGTTTCTTTGTGGGGCAACAAAAATGTTCTGGAATTAAATATTGGTGATAGCTGTACAACTCTAAATATATTAAAAAGTACTGAATTGTATACTTTAAATGGGTGAATGGTATGGTATGTGAATTATATCTCGATAATGCTGTAATTCAAAAAGAAATGAAACATAACCCGTAAGCGAATAGAAGGAAAACATTTCACCCTGACTGACAAAGAAAGGCAAACCAAAACTGCAAGCAAGGAATCACTGTCGCCTAGCAAACCAGCAAAATAACTTTTACACAATAGCAACTCCAGGCAAGAGTGCAAAGCAAACACTATTCTCCTCCAGTGCCAAAGGGCAAAGACAGTAGCATGACTTGTAGAAAGCAAATGGACACAATATGTAGATAATGAGAATGCCCCAAATCTCTCCCCTTGTGGGAATTTGACCTTGGGAAACAATGAAATCAAGGGCAGAGCTAAGGAAGACGGCAGGCATCGCAGCCTGATTTACAACAGGTCAGACCCAATAATAAGTTAATTCTATCATAGAGGCCATCCACGTGATGAAATATTATATCTCCATGAAAACATTTTCAAGTGTTGACATAATGCTGAGTGAAAAAAAAATAGATACAAAACTCTTTAATGCTATATAACTTATGAGGGCAAAGACTGAGAATATATGACAATTAAAATAAGCTACTGTTCTTTTCTGGTTTCCAGACTTTTCTGAGTTTTAAGTGTGCGTGGCCTCCCACCCCAGTCAGAGGACCTGCCCGGAGTCAGAGCACATTTACCGGCTGGTCGGTGTCCTGACATTTCTTTAAGGAAGCAGTTTATTAAGCTATGAACCGGGTCCCCGCTGCTTTGGCTCGAGTGCAGAAGGAGGGGATGGAAAGGGGACGGGAAGGAAGAATCTTTGTCTTTACTGTCTCCCATTTTGAAGGCCAAAGCATGGCCACATGGACCCCCAGGGTCACACCCTGCCTTTGCCATCAGCAGCCCTGAGCAATTCTCCTGGGACGTCTCGTTTGAACTCAAGATGCACCTTAATCTAATCCAGCTCTGTGGCTGCAAGTCCCCCTACGTCAAGGAGGAAAGAAGGTCAGGGCCCGGTCTTGCTCGCCATCCTCCCTGAGGAACAGAGGAATTCCAGGTGGGGTCTGGAGTATTTAGGGACCAGTTGTTTCTCCTCAAAACTTTAGGCCAAAAACTGCCCATCAAAAGTCAATGGGTAGCCCATAATTTAGCATTCACTTCTTTTCTAAAATAGGGTGTGAAGAAGTGAACTGTCGGCAGAAGGTAAAGTTCCAGCCTGGCACGGCATCTGCTCAAGAAAGCCATAACCAGCTGGTTGGCTGCTGCCTGCAAAGGACAGAGACAGGATGATTTCATTTGCCAAAGGCAGGGCTCATATTATGATATTCAAAAGTGAAGTCATCTTTATTCCTACCATGGCACCACAAGAAGCTCCTTGTGGGGCAGGTAACTTTATTTACCATTGGCATGATGCCACCATCTGAAGACAAACAAATCAAGGACAGCCTCTGTCACCTCTAATCCTCTCTGTTCTAATTCAATTTGTTGATTAAATCACTGTGTATGCACAATTTTAGAAGTATCTTTTATTCCCCTTCAGAGAACAAACTAGCAGAGAAAATTAGATGGCTCTATAACCCTAATATAACAAGGACAACACTAAACAAATACTTAATCGCCCTGCTTTCATGTATTCAAATTTTCTTTGGCCCCGCCTCCACCTTTGGACAGGGGTGGCGGGAGGGGGACAAGAACACATGGAAATTTCCTGTAGCAGCTGGAAAACACTGGTGGCTCACTGGTTCTCTAGCCCTGGACAAATCAGGCAGTATCAGCCCCACCATGAAAATGGAGCGCCAAAGCACACAGAAATACACGACTGGACCAAAGTCGAACAGTCAGGGGTAACCAGAAGTCCAGAACCCAGATATGATAGCGAGACTCCAGGGGGGCAAGATGCTGTCCCATTAGCTTCTGCACAAGAGAAGGAAGACCAAGTTCTCCTGAGAAAAATGACTCTGTAAATATTGTTAAAAATTATTTAACATTTTTAATGAAACAGCATGTTTATAATATTCCAGATTTTTCTCTAACTATCTGAAATCTAAGATGAGGAGAGAGTGCACGGCCAGGTGATACAGGTACAGAACATGACAACAAAGCTAACATTTAACTGTTGCTAACCACATACCAGGAAGTATATGAGTTAAGCCACTCTATCCTCACCATAGCCTTAGAGCAGTCATTATTGCTATTTTACAGATGAGGATCCTGAGGTGGCACAGAGAGGCTGAGTAACTTGCCCAAAGTCCCACAGCTAAAAGGTGGCAAATCCAGGATCCCAACACCAGCCATCGCTTCACCACTGTGCTCTGCTGCCTCTCACGGCTTAAGTTAGCTGCCTTGAGGGGCAGCCAAGGGCGCCCCTTTCTGGAGAGTTATTGCTCTTTAGGTAGCAAACAAATCTATCATCAAACATCTCCACTATTCAGAGAATAGGGCTGCCTCAGAAACATGATTTAGTGGCTTCAGGTCATGAGAAAATATTGACCATGACACTCCAATCTGTCCTCAAAAATTCTTCCCCAATTTTTTCTTGCTAGTGAATGAAGTTAAGAACCAACACTAATAAATAAAATGCCAAAAGGTCCTGGCCAACAGAAGTTTCTTCACCATGGAATGGCTAGGAAATGGAGGGAAACCATTGAGCAACGGCCGGTGCCCAGCAGAACCAACAGAGGAACAGAGTGTGTGGGATTTTCTACTTACAAGGCTTGCCTACCCAGAAAAACAAAGCACTATATACCTAGGCTTATGCCAGTCTGTTACTTCTTTCAGATTCTATTTCCCTAACATTTCTGTTTTTAATTTAGCATAATCCTTAAAAGTCATCTTAAGTTCAAAATTTTAAAAAAAGGCCAAGCAGGTATCTTCTGCATAGCATCCCATCTTGCCTCATGAAGACCTTGAACATCCACCAAGCCCAGCAGTCACTTAGGGAAGGTCATTTTTCCCTTAGGCTTCCCATCAATCAACAAATGGCTTCTTGAGCTCTTACTACAGTCAAAACAGCTATTTGTTTCATTCAGTCTCTCCCAGCACTAATATCCCCGCTTGCTGGACCTGGGGAGGCCTGAAGTGGTTTCCCATAAAGGAAAACTCACGCTGGAAAATCGGAGCCAGAAATGTGAAAATCATCTATGACCCCTACGAGGCACCCAAGGCTGAGGCAGCTTCCCCACGCTACCAAGAGCTATGGCTTGCTTGGCCCAATTCTAACAGAGCACTTTCTGTAGGTGAGGGTGTGGGAAATGACACACTTGTGCACTTGTGTGCGGCGGCCTGGGATGATGACACGAGCGGGCCCTGAACTAGGTGTCGGAAGACTTCTAGTCCTAGCTTTGGTCCTAACTTCTACGTGTCCTCCTTGACTGGGCCTCCATTTCATCTTCAAATCTGACATCCTCTGACCACTGCCTCCCCAAAACCACACCCAAAAATCTCTTTTAAATCCTATGAAAAGGGGGCGCCTGGGTGGCTCAGTTGGTTGAGCAGCTGCCTTCAGCTCAGGTCATGATCCTGGAGTCCCTGGATCGAGTCCCGCATCGGGCTCCCTGCTCGGTGGGGAGTCTGCTTCTCCCTCTGACCCTCCCCCCATCTCATGTGCTTTCTCTCTCTCTCATTCTCTCTCTCTCTCAAATAAATGAATAAAATCTTTAAAAAAAAAATCCTATGGTAAGGGGCACCTGGGTGGCATAGTCGGTTAAGCATCCAACTTCCGATTTCCACTCAGGTCATGACCTCAGAGTTGTGAGACAGAGCTGCACATGGGGCTCTGTGCTTAGCGTGGAGTCTGCTTGAGATTCTCTCTCTCCCTCTCCCTCTGTCCGTCCTGCTCATGTTCTCTCTCTCTCTCCAAAATAAATAAATAAATCTTTAAAAAAAAAATTCCTATGATTATACAAGTCTCCTTGATGGTCTGGCCAGAGAACCCAACAGTGAACAGGTGATTATATACGAACACAACAGGAAGTACATCCAGATCTGCCAATCCCCAGGTCATTAAAGACACGTGTAACAGACGCACCTCCTCTCCGCCAGGAGAAGGCAGCCCCGAGATGACAGGGCTGCAACAACTGTTGGGGGAGTAAGGTGCAAAGCAAGGGCCCCTACGTGGCAAAAGGGCTGTGGGGTCAACAGGAACAGCTTGGCTGCACTAAGCCGACTTCTCCACTTCCAAGCACTGGGTATCAAGGAGGCACACAGTGAAGACCGTGTGGATTTTAAAAGCAGGCTGCATGATCATTTCTCTAAAGATCATACCAAGAACTCTGAATAACCAAAAAATTCCTTTCTCATAACAGCCTTCTGATAGGACATTTTGGCAAGATGGTCAAGTATCTTCCTGAGTTCCCAGACATCATGACCTGTGATTTAGAACCCATGCTGGTGTTGGCCAGGTCCAAAGCTGGACCCATCATTCTCCCCTACTCCTCTCTGTGGCTCTCACCTGCGCTGCCCGCCCCTTATAGAGCAATTCTGATCCTCATCACACACACCAACCCACTATGAGAAGACTTGCGGAAAAAAATGACTTCAGTCTATACACTGACAACAGAACAAAGCTAACCATTCTGATCCTTAGGGAAACAGAGAACCCCCCAAACTGATGGGAAACAAGACTTGGGTCATTTTCAAAGTCTCACAGGATTTCTCATCATTTTAAATAATCTCACAGGACATGTGTCTGGGTGTAAAGGGGGGGAAATCTCAGTGTCGGGCCTTGGTGAGAATGCCAGGAAACTCTGCTAGGAGCAGAGATGGTCAGAACCCGTTGTTATTAGTAAAAAAATAAGTGACATTTACCAAGAATCCAATGTTTCTGCATCTGAGCTAAGTCCCTTTATTTACATGATCTTTTATAATCCCCACCAGAACTCCACGGAGTAGAAACTATTCTGCTCTTTTCACAGATGGTAAAATTGAGGCCGAGATGAAGGAACAGTAAAGAGCAGTGATCCTTCTGAAGAGACAAGTTCAGAACAGACGAGCCTCCAACCTCCTCTGCCTGAGGGTGTGAGTTCAGGGCCTCCTGCTCCCTCTGGCTCTGCTTGGGGCCCCCCCGCTTGTCAGCTGCTGGTTTCATTACCCACCACAGGCCACCACTGACTGCTGGGAGTAAGCCATCCCAGATGGTCTCAGGGGATGCACACCCGCTCCACAAAGGTCAGCTGGGAGTCCCCAGCAGACCTTCTGCATAATGACTGAGGTAAAGTCTCCCAAGCCCCAGATGTACATTCTGTTGGCATCTCATCCATGCAAGTACAAATGCAGCTCACCCCATTGTGCGTAGGAGAACATGAATGACTAACCAGCTTCGGGGCACACTGTCATTTCCGCTCTGAGGATGTGAAAATGCTTCCCAAACACTCTTCACAAGGTGCCGCAATCACCACCATCTCCTTTGCACTGAAGAATAGAAGTAAAGCTTTGCACCCAGAGGCAGATGTTGAAGGTTTTCCAGAGGCTGACCACAGTTCTCTACAGTCTGATTTGAAATTTTTAAAAATTATCAACTGGAAGAAACACATGGTACTCACTTACCCTTTCTATCTCTTGGAGGTACAGGAGCGCAATGTCCCCTGCTTTCTCATAACAGGTGATAACATCCTGTTCCCGGTCCACGTGGAGGTTACTGGTAGAAGAGGAAACAGGCAGCTTCTCTAAACAAAGTCCTAAAAAAATCAAACATACAAAACCTGGCTGAGTTGTTTTTCATGGAGCTTAATTTTTCAATATTGAAGACGGTCCCAGGATATCACAAATTGTCAAAAGAAGCAGATTCTCTTGCCCTTTACCCTCCCCCATTAAGGACATTTGACCTTGATATCCAGGTTGAGAATCTGATCAGGTACTTCACCATGACCCCATTTAGACCTCACAGAGCTTCTTAGTCAACTATGTCCCAAGATCCTCAAAGTAAGCAAAGCTAGGCTCACCGGAATAATACTAGCTGAAGATATCTTCTATCCCAAAATGTCCACTTAACTAATTCAACATAAAAAAAAAAAAGTTAAATGCTTTTGGGGTCTCAGTTACTAGGAAAATCTTCTAACTTGGAGGCTTAGAGTTTTGGAATCACAATAGCACTACAGACCACGACTCAGTTGTGGGCTAAGAAAATACCAGAACTGCTTTGTGGGCATTTCTTTGGAGATGGAGGAGATCCTCTTTGCCAAGAGAGAATGCAGGGCTGGGATGTAGGAAAGCACAAAGAGCTGAAAGAACAACAGCGCTGGGAGGGGCGGCTGGTGCCTGGCTGCCACCAACCTCTGGGCCTGCCCTGGGCCACTAGCCCGGAGCAAGCCAGGCCCAGGCCCCAGGTCTCTACCCACAACCTGGGGCGGAGAGAGGGCACACTGCGGGGATGGCGTCTGGAGCCCCACACAAGAGGGCCTCTGCTGTGCCAAGTGCCCTGGGGCACATGCATACACACAAGACACACATTCCACTCCAGGCAAAAGTGTGGGAGAGGGTTTGATATTGACAGAAATGGGGTCTGGAACTGGAAGAAGCCAGAGAAATTCCCCCAGAAAACCCACTCATTGTACAAAGAAGCTGAGATGGGCCACGGTAAAGTAAGTGATTTGCCCCCAAACCTGGCAGCCAGTTAACGACACAACAGGACTCAGAACTCAGGTGTCCAGCCTGCCAAACACCCATCCACTTAGTTGCTGACTTTCAGAGCAAACGCCACTCGGGACTGGGCCCCAGACACACTAAGCATCAGCAAATGACCCAGAGTTTCATGCGTCATCATTTCCAGAATGGCTTCTTCCAAGCTGCTCTCATCAAACAGCGATTATCCCTCCAGGCTGTAAAAAGCCATGAGAAATGGTTCTACAGAACGGGAAGGAAGAGAAACCACTTCTATTCACAAGGAGCCAACAATTGCAGACCGTGTGCCTGGGAGCTCAGAGGTTACTGGTCTGTCACAGAAGGTATGGCTCAAAGATTTTATTATTTTTTTAACAAATTTACCTGTTATGGAGGTAAAATTGGCATATAACAAAGCAAAACATTTTTGCAGTGTTGCATCATGATGCTTTTTTTGTATTTATTTAATCTTATTTTTTATTAACTACAGTCCATAGTTAAACCACATTAGGGTTCATGGTGTTCTGTAGTTTTAACAAATCCATAATGTCATGCATCCACCATTACAGCACCAGACAGAGAAATTCACTGCCCTAAAAATGTCTCATGCCCCACCTATTCATCCCTACCCCGCTCCTCCTGCACCCCTGGCCACCACTCATCTCTTCACTGTCTTTATGGTCTTAACTTGTCCAGAATGCCACACAGTTGCAATCATGCAGTATGCAGCCTTTTTAGACTGGCTTCTTTCACTCCTTTCACTTAGCATTTAAGGTCTCTCCAGTCTTTTTGTGGCCTGATCACTTCTTTCCGTCCCTACATAATATTCCATTTATTCATTAATCCATTGAAAGGCAACTTGGTTGATTCCAAGTTGTGGCAATTATGAAGAAAGCGGCTATAAACATTCACCTGCAGGTTATTGTGTGAGCATAGTCTTCAATTCAAATGGGTAAATACCAGGAGTGAGACTCTGTAAGAAACAGCTAAATAAATATGCTTTGAAACAATATTCTATTTAGCTTTGTAAGAAACTGCCAAACTGTCTTCCAGAGTGGCTGCACCATTTTGCATTCTCACCAGCAATGAATGAGACTTACTGTTGCTCAGCATCCTTGTCAGCATTTGGTGTTATCAGTTTTTTGGATTTTAGTCATTCTTTTTTTTTTAAGATTTTATTTATTTGAGGTACAGCATGAGTGAGAGATAGAGCACGAGGGGGGGAGGGGGAGAGGGGCAGAGGAAGAGGGAGAAGCAGACTCCCTGCGAAGCAGGAAGCCCGACGTGGGGCTTGATCCCAGGAGACCCCGAGATCATGACCTGAGCCAAAGGCAGACACTTAACCAGCTGAGCCACCCAGGCGCCCCAATTTTAGTCATTCTAATAGGTGTATAGTACTGTCTCCTTGTTGTTGTAATTTGTAGTTCTCTAAAGACATATGATGCTGAGCATCTTTTCTGGTGATTATTTTCCATTAGTATATTTTCTTTGGTGAAGCATCTGGTCAGATCTTTGGCCCTTTTTTTCAATTGGGTTGTTTGTTTTCTTACTGCTGATTAAGAGTTCTTTGTATATTTTGGATACAAGTCATTTATCAGATATTTGCAAATATTTCCTTCCAGCCTATGACTTGCCTTTTCATTCTCTGAACAGTGTCTTTCACAGAATGAGAGTTTTTGGTTTTAATACAGTCTACACTATCATTTTTTTCTTTCATGGACAATGATCTTGGTGTGGTATATACAACCCCACTGCCAAACCCAAGGTCACCTAGATTTTCTTCTGTGTTATCTTCTAGAAGTTTTATAATTTTGCATTTTACACTTAGGGCTACAATCCATTCTGAGTTAACATTTGTGAAAGGTCTAAGGTTTGTGTCTAGATTTTTGTCTTTTGGATACGGATATCCAGTTGTGCCCAGCACCATTTGTTGGAGAAATTATCTTTTCCCCCACTGAATTGCCTTTGCACCTTTGTCAAAAATCAGTTGACTATAGTTGAATGGGTATATTCCTGGCCTCTCTGTTCTGTTCCATTCATTTCTTTGTCTATTCTTTCCCCAATATTATGCTGTCCTGATTACTATACGCCATTTTATTTTTATTTTTTATTTATTTTTAAAGATTTTATTTATTTATTTGACAGAGAGAGACACAGCGAGGGAGGGAACACAAGAGGGGGAGTGGGAGAGGGAGAAGCAGGCTTCCCACGGAGCAGGGAGCCCGATGCAGGGCTCAATCCTAGGACCCTGGGATCATGACCTGAGCAGAAGGCAGACGCTTAATGACTGAGCCACCCAGGCGCCCCGACCATTTTATTTTAAATAGATCTATTGAGGGATAATTTATATGCCATACAATTCACTAGTTTAAGTACAATTCAACAACCTCGATTTTATTTTTATTTTGTGACACATGTAGGGTATTTGTACATAGGAAGGCCACAAGTTTTGTGCCCCTTGTTCACAATGAACCCAGATTCCTTTTGGGTGTGTTGTAAACAGAGGGGCCATTTCTTCAGGCCCCCTGCTCTGAGCACACCCCTCACAACTTTTAATAAACCCAGAGCTGTGTAACCATCAACACGGTGCAGTTGGAGAACACTTCCATCATTCCCAAATGATCCTTTCTGCCCCCAAAGAAGTCAATCCCTATTCCCACCCCCTGCTTCGCAACCACTAATTTGCTTTCTATTTCCATAGATTTACCTTCTCTGGACATTTCATAAACACAGAATCATAGAATATGTGGCCTTTTGTGTCTAGTTTCTTTCACTTAGCACAATGTTTTCAATGTGCATCCAAATTATAGCAATACTCCATTTCTTTGGATTCCTGTATGGATAGACTGCATTTTATCTCCCCATTTGCCACTAATGGACGTTTGGATTGTTGCCACTTTTTGGCCACTATTAATAATGCTGCCATGAACATGCGTGATTTTTTGTGTGGATATATGTTTTTAATTCTCTTTTAATCGGTATATACTTAGAAGTGGAATTATTGGGTCAGATAATACATTTATTTTTAACTATTTAAGAAATACCAAGCTGTTTTCCAAAGTGGCAATACCATCTCACTATTCCCACCAGCAAATTACAGTGCGGGGGCGGGGGGGCAGGGGGTTCCAGTTTCTCCACATGCTGCCCAACACTCATTGCTGTCTGTTTTATCATAGCCATCCTAATGGGTGTGAAGTGCTTATCTCATGGTTTTGATGGGTGTTTCCATAATGACTAATGATACTGACCATCCTTTCATGTGCTTATTTGTTATCCATGTATCTTTTTTGGTGAAATGTCTAGTAAAATCTTTTATCCATTTTTATTGGGTTGTTTGTTTTCTTATTACTGAGTTTTGAGAGTTCTTTATGTATTGTGAATACAAGTTTTCTATCAGATATGTGATTTGCTAATATTTTCTTTCAGCTATGAAGTTTTGTCATTCTCTTAACAGGTCTTTTGAAGATCAGAAATCTTGAATTTTGATGAAATCAAATTTATCAATATTTTCTCCTCTAAATTGTGCTTTGGGCTTCGTATCTAAGAAATCTTTGCCCAGCCTGAGGCTACAAAGGTTTTTTTTTCCTTATATGTTCTTGTAAAACTTTTATAGGGTTAGGTTTTACATCTAGGTCTATGATGCACTTTAAGATAATCTTTGTACATGTTGCAAGGTAGAGACTGACGTTTACTTCTTTACAGATAGATAGCCAAGTATGCTGGTACCACTTATCAAAGATTTGCCTTTGCACTTTTGTGAAAAATCAGATGGGTACAATCTTTCCTGGACAGTCTGTGCTGTGCCAATGAGCCATTTGTCTATATTTATGCTGGTATCACCCTGTCTTGACTCCCATACCTTTATAAATCTTGAAAGTAGTGTTAGTGTTCCAACTGTGTTCTCTTTTATCAGTTTTCTTGGTTAATCTTAGTCTTTTACATTTCCATATAAAATCTGCCTGTCAATATATATATTTTTAAGTTGGCTGGGATTTTGACTGAAATTATGTTGAATTTATAGATCAATTTGGGGAGAACTGGCATCTTAACCATATGAGTTTTCTGACCCATGATCACAACGTGTTTCTTCATTTATGTAGATCTTTAGCATCTCTTGACAATGATTTGTAGTTTTCACTGTACATGCCTTGCAAACCTTTTCTCAGATTTACCCTTAAGTATTTCATATTTACTGTGCTGTTGTAAATGGTATTGTTTTAATTTTAATTTCCTTTTGTTCATTGCTATAGATTTTGGGGGCACCTGGGTGGCTCAGTAGGTTGTGTCCAACGCTTGATTTCGGCTTAGCTCATGATTTTGGGGCCATGGGATCAAGCCCCATGCTGGGCTCCTCGCTCAGCGGGGAGTCTGCTGGAGATTCTCTTTCCCTCTCCTTCTGCCCCTCCCCCCCAAAATAAATAAAAAAATCCTTAAAAAAATACAATAGATTACTGAATACTGATCTTGAATTCTGTAATCTTGCTAAATTTACCTATTAGTTCTACCACCGTTTTTGTGGATTCCCTCAGAATTTCTACACAGACAATCATGCTGTTTGCAAATACAGGCAGGTTTGCTTCATCCTTTCTAATCTGGATGCCTTTTATTTCTATGTATCACCTTATGCCTTATTATACAAGAACCTCCAGCAGACTGTTGAATGTAGTGGTGAGGGCAGACATCCTTATCTCATTCCTGTTTAGGAAGAAAGCACTCAGTCTTTCACCATTAGGTTTGATGTTAACTCTAAGTGTTTCACAGATGCCCTTTATCAGGTCAAGGAAGAGCTCTTCTACACCCATTTGGCTATGAGTTTATATCAAGAACGCATGCTGGATTTTCTCAAATCCTTTTTCTTTGTCCACTGAGATAATTGTGCAGCTTTTTCTCTTTTAGTTTTTTAATCTGGTGAATTACATTGACTGATTTTCAAATAGTAAAACAAACTTTCTTTCCTGAGATAAACCCCACTGACCATGATGTGTTATTCTTTTTTATATTGTCAGATTTGATTTGTTAAATTTTTGCTTAAAATGTTTTTGATCTATGTGATGAACAAATAGTTCATCAACTATTTGTCTGTAGTTTTCCTGTAACGGTATTGGTATTTGTGTAAATGCTAACTTCATAAAATGACTTGAGAAATATTCCCTCCTCTTCAATTTTCGGGAGGAGTTGGTGGGGAATTGTTATTTTGTTCTTACGTTTTGGGTAAAATTTACCAGGAAAGCCATCTGGACCTAGAGTTTTCTTTGTGGGAAGCTCTTTAACTATAAATTCAATGTCTTTGATATACGGCTGTTCGGATTATCTCTTTCTTCTTAAGTGAGTTTTGATAGTTTATATCTTTCAAGTATTTTATCCATCTCTTCTGAGTTGTCAAGTTTATTGACACAGTGTTTTTTATAATATTCCCTGATCCCTTTAATATCTATAGAATTTCTAATGATGGCACCCGTCTCATCCTGATTTAGGCAGCTTGTGTTCTTTTTATCCTGAACAGTCTGGTTAATGGTTTATCAGTTTTATTGAAACTCTCAATAAAGATTTTTTTTATTTCATTGATTTTGGTTTTACCAATTTTTCTCCATTGTTTTCCTGTTTTCTATTTCATTTATTTCTGCTCTAATTTGCATTATTTCCTTTCTTCTGCATACACTGGATTTGATTTACTCTTCCTTTTCTAATTTCTTAAGGTGGATGTTAAAGTATAAATCTAAGACCTTGTTTCTTTCCTAATATAGGCATTTAGTCATAAATTCCTCCCTAAGTACTGCTTTGGCAATATCCTACAATTATTGATATGTCATTTTTATTTTCATTCAGTTCACAATACTAATTTAACTTTTGATTTCTTCTCTAGAAATGTATTATTATTTATGATTTTTTCTCTCTTCTTTCATTCATGACCCCAAATAGCCAAAGGAATTTTGAAAAAGAAAACCAAAGCTGGAGGCATCACAATTCTGGACTTCAAGCTGTATTACAAAGCTGTAATCATCAAGACAGTATGGTACTGGCACAAAAACAGACACATAGATCAACGGAACAGAATATGGAACCCAGAAATGGACCCTCAACTCTATGGTCAACTAAGCTTCAACAAAGCAGGAAAAGAATATCCAATGGAAAAAAGACAGTCTCTTCAACAAATGGTGTTGGGAAAATTGGACAGCCACATGCCGAAGAATGAAACTGGACCACTTTCTTACACCACACACAAAAATAAACTCAAAATGGATGAAAGACATAAATGTAAATCCAGGATGAAAGACCTAAAACAGGAATCCATCAAAATCCTAGAAGAGAACACAGACAACAATCTCTTTGACCTCAGCCACAGCAACTTCTTGCTAGACACGTCTCCAAAGGCAAAAGAAACAAAAGCAAAAATGAACTATTGGGACTTCATCAAGATAAAAAGCTTTTGCACAGCAAAGGAAACAGTCAATAAAACTAAAAGGCAACCTATGGAATGGGAGAAGATATTTGCAAATGTCTTATCAGATAAAGGGCTAGCACCCAAGATCTATAAAGAACTCATCAAACTCAACACCCAAAAAACAAAAAAATCAAGGGGCACCTGGTTGGCTCAGTCGGTTAAGTGACTGCCTTCAGCTCAGATCATGATCTCAGGGTCCTGGGATTGAGCCCCATGTCAGGCTCCCTGCTAAGTGGGGAGTCTGCTTCTCCTTCACCCACTTGTGCTCCCTCTCTCTCAAATAAATAAATAAAATCTTTTTTAAAAAATCCAGTCAAGAAATGGGCAGAAGACATGAACAGACATTTCTGCAAAGAAGACACAAATGCCCAACAGACACATAAAAAAATGTTCAACATCACTTGGCATCAGGGAAATCCAAATCAAAACCACAATGAGATACCACTTCACACTAGTCAGAATGGCTAAAATTAACAAGTCAGGAAACAAAAGATGTTGGTGAGGATGCGGAGAAAGGGGAACCCTCCTACATTGTAGGTGGGAATGCAAACTGGTAAAGCTACTCTGGAAAACAGTATGGAGGTTCCTCAAAAAGTTAAACATAGAGCTACCCTACGACCCAGAAATTGGACTACTGGGTATTTACCCCAAAGATACAGATGTAGTGAAAAGAAGGGGCACATGGCAGCAATGTCCACAATAGCCAAAATACAGAAAGAGTGCAGATGTCCATCGACAGAGGTATGGATAAATATGTATGTATGCATACCACATCTTCTATATCCACATACACACACACACACACACACACACACACACACACACAGGAATATTACTCAGCCATCAAAAAGAATGAAATTTTGGCATTTGCAATGATGTGGATGGAGCTAGACAGTATTATGCTAAGCAAAATAAGTCAGAGAAAGACAATTATCATATGACCTCACTCATGTGTGGAATTTAAGAAACAAAACAGATGAACATAAGGGAAGGGAAGGAGAAATAAAATAAGACCAAAAAAAAGAGAGGGAGACAAACCGTAAGAGACTCTTAACTATAGGGAACAAACTGAGGGTTGCTGGATGGGGAGGTGGGTAGGGGGATGGGGTAATTGGGTGATGAGCATTAAGGAGGGCACCTGATGTAAGGAGCACTGGGTATTGTAGGCAACTGATGAATCACTGAATTCTACCTCTGAAACTCATAATACAATATATGTTAATTAAATTGAACTGAAATAAAAAAACTAAAAAAAATGTATTATTCAGTTGTCAAATGCTTGGGGATTTTCCCAAGATCTTTCTATCATTGATTCCTAAAATTCCATTATGGTCTGTGCAGATAAAGGCTAAGCAGGCTTGGGATGTTCAAACTCTGCACATTCCAAAGTAAGGACTGGCCCTTGTGCAGCTCTTGGGGAATACCCTCTAAGTCCCTGGAATATCACACCTCATAAAAGTGTCTTTGTATACCTGAGGCCTCAGGCCATACCAGATGGTTATACTTACAATGTGATTTATGGTGAAGGCTGTGGGCCACACTGTATCAGTCTGACCTCTGGAGGTACTAAACACTGAGTAATTAGGTTCCATGGGCGCTCCATTTCTACATGACAGAACTCCAATAAAAACCTAAAACACCAAGGTTGGAGTGAGCTTCCCTGACTGGCAATACTCTGTAAGTGTTCCCACAACATTCAGGGGAGAATTAAGTGCTGTCCACATGAATCCACTCAGGGAAGACCACTGATAGCTTGAGCCTGATCTCTCCGGGACTCCACCCCAAGCACCTTTTCCCTTTACACATTGTAATCTGTAGCCTTTTGTTGTAATCAACGGAAACTGAGTAGAACAGCTTTTCTGAATTCTGACCTTTCTAGTGAATCACTGACCTGAGGGCTGACACGGGTCAGAGAACATACTCGAACCCTTCCAATTTATAAAACTTGTTTCTGGCCCAGAATATGGTCAATCTAGGTAAATGTTCCATTACACTCGAAAAGAATGTGTATTCTGTTGTTGGGTGGCTTGTCATATAAATGTCAATTCGGTCAAACTGGTAGACTGTTTCGTTCCAGGATCTTGTACTTGTTCTATTACATATGGAAATGGGTATTGACGTCTCCGAGCAGAACTGTCAGTGGTTGCTTTAGGGCCTAACTCATCACGTTCTAGAAGTCACATCACATACATACAGTCCAACACCTTTACAACTGCATACTTCTGTTTCTCTCTTTCCAGTCTTTATCCTCTCATTATATACACTTGACTTTCACATAGGTTGTAAGTGCCACCCTACAGAGTTGTCATCTTCATTGAAATGATCAATGATCTTTTAAAGACATCTTTAAGGAAGAACGCATACAGCCATCAACATAGCTGTGACTTCCAGCGCCCTTCCTTCGTGTGGGTACATATTTCCTTCCAGTATCATTTTCCTGCTACGTAAAGGGACTCCTTTAACATTTCTCATGGTTGCAATCCAGCTAATGATGGTTCCTTTCAGCTGCTGTATGTCTGAAAAAGGCTTTTCTTGGCCCTCATTTTCTAGAGATATTTTCACTAGGTATGGAATTCAAAGCTGACGGTTCACTCCCTGCCCACCCGGCATTCTAAAGGTGTTGCCCCCCTATATTCTCACTTGCATGGTTTCTTTTTTTTTTTAATTTTTTTATTAACATATAATGTATTATTTGTTTCAGGGGTACAGGTCTGTAAATTCATCAGTCTTACACAATTCACAGCGCTCACCATAGCACATACCCTCCCCAATGTCCATCACCCAGCCACCCCATCCCTCCCACCCCCCTCCACTCCATCAACCCTCAGTTTGTTTCCTGAGATTAAGAGTCTCTTACGGTTTGTCTCTCTCTGGTTTCATCTTGTTTCATATTTCCCTCCCTTCCCCTATGATCCTCTGTCTTGTTTCTCAAATTCCTCATATCAGTGAGATCATATGATACTTGTCTTTCTCTGATTGACTTATTTAGCTTAGCATAATACCCTCTAGTTCCACCCACATCATTGCAAATGGCAAGATTTCTTTTTTGATGGCTGCATAATATTCCACTATATCACATCTTCTTTACCATTTATCTGTTGATGGACATCTAGGCTCTTTCCATAGTTTGGCTACTGTGGACACTGCTGCTATAAACATTGGGGTGCATGTGCCTCTTCGGATCACTACGTTTCTATCTTTGGGGTAAATACCCAGTAGTGCAATTGCTGAATCATATGGTAGCTCTATTTTCAACTTTTTGAGGAACCTCCATACTGCTTTCCAGAGTGGTTGCACCAGCTTGCATTCCCACCAACAGTGTAGGAGGGTTCCCCTTTCTCTCCTGACTTGTTAATTTTAGCCATTCTGACTGGTGTGAGGTGGTATCTCACTGAGGTTTTGATTTGGATTTCCCTGATGCCGAGTGATGTTGAGCACTTTCTCATGTGTCTGTTGGCCATTTGGATGTCTTCTCTGGAGAAATGTCTGTTCATGTCTTCTGCCCATTTCTTGATTGGATTAGTTGTTCTTTGGGTGTTGAGTTTGGTAAGTTCTTTATAGATTTTGGACACTGGCCCTTTATCTGATATGTCATTACTTGCACGGTTTCTGACAATAAATCTACCACCATTATGTTTGTCCCTCGGCATGTAATGTGTCTTTCTTTCTGGCTGCTGTTTAGATTTTCTCTTTATCACTGGTTGTGAGCAGTTTGGCTTATGAAGTGTTTTGGTTCAGTTTTCTTCATGTTTCTCATGCTTGGGCTTCATTGAGCTTTCTGGATCTGAGGATTTATAGTTTTCATAAAATTTGAAAAATGTTCAGCCATTATTTCTTCAAAAACTTTGTATCTACCCCCCTAAGAGATACCCCAATTACATGCATATTAGGCCATTTAAAGTTACCCCACAGCTCACTTATGCTCTCTCCACTTTTTTTTTAAGATTTTCTAAAAAATTTATTTACTTGACAGAGAGAGACACGGCGAGAGAGGGAACACAAGTGGGGGAGTGGGAGAGGGAGAAGCAGGCTTCCCGCCGAGCAGGGAGTCCGATGCGGGGCTCGATCCCAGGACCCTGGGACCATGACCTGAGCCGAAGGCAGACGCTTAACTGGGCCAGCCAGTGCCTTGCTCTCTCCACTTTTTTTAAAAAGAATATTTTTCTCTCTGTTTCATTATGGATGGTTTCTATTACTATGCCTTCAAGTTCACCAATTTCTTCAATGTCTAATCTGTCATTAACTACAGCCAGTGTATTCTGCATCTCAGACATTGAAGTTTTCAATTCTAGAAACTTGACTTATGTCTATTTTTATCTTGCAAGTCTCTACTCAATTTTTAAATGGAAGGAATATGCAGTTCTAATACCTATTTTAATGCCCCTCCAGTCCTAGATGCTCAATATTCAATCCCTTCCCATTTACAGCCAAGTTTGTTTATGCAGTTGCAAAAAAATCACTAAGCAGCCTCTCTCCAGTGTGAACTCTGTTACAAGCTCTTGAAATTTTCTTTGGAGGCAAATACAAGATAAACTGAACGAGTTCAATGGGAGTATTAGTTGAGTTTATTTATATAAAGCACTCAATAAGAGTTTGCTGGTATTATTGTTAAGATATTATTACTATCACAACAAATTGTCTGATACTCAAAAACAAAACAAAACCAAACAAATTCACCATTTGGCAGACCAGCTCTAAGACTACTCAGAAGCATGCACTTGATTGGAGCTTCCTAAATGTGCTTTAAGTGTTCACTTGTGCAAAATTTAAACCACGAGAAAACAACAAAAAGAGATAAATTGTTTCATAATCTGCCCTCTGCTTGTATGAGAAATAACCAAATAATGTGCAGGTTTATCAGGAATTTAATATAGAGAAAAAAGAATTCTCCAGAGTGTGTCAAAGGGCCAGGAAAATAAAATGGGTCTATTCTTTGGCACTGGGTAACACTGCAGTCTGGCCCCTGACTGCTAACGCTCCTGAAGATGACCAAGGCCCACAGGGACCCGCCAAGCTCATTAAATCAAAGAAAAGCCAAATCTAGTTCAACACAGTTTGTCTACCATCTGTATTTGGAGGTCTGAAATATTTGAAATCCAGTCATCCAGGGCTGCAATCCATCACATGAATAGTTGGTAAGAACCCTCAAACTAGTTACACAACTTAATCCTCTGCTATGAGGAGAGACTGGTGTTCTCTCTGGGCCTGTGTTCTAATTAAGGGAGATATGTGGACACCAAGAACAAATGGGTCCCCGGCAAGGAGTCCATTCTTAGGTAGGGGGCCCTTTATGGTGAACATTATTCCTTTCCTTCTCCCAAATGCTATGACATTCTTTCCATCTGTCACCGGGGACATCCCAGAGCAGTAGCAGAGTCTTGATTCACCACAGTGAATTCGTGGCTAAGCAGCTCAGTTCCAGAATATTCAGTTCTCCGTCAGAAGCTACTTACAGGACCTCCTGACTAGACTATAAATTTTCAAGCGTCTGGGATCAGATCAACACTGTCTGAGAAGCGAGGCCCAAGTTCATGGCCCAAACTGGCCCCCCTTAAAATGTCAGATGACACCTTGTCAGTTTGGAAAGCGCTCATCAATAATGTTTTGAGTTACTTTCTTTTTTCCACAGAAATGCATGACCAAAAAAGTGAAAAACAGACTTGACAAATAGCTGGTATGACAGCGAAGCCTAATGCACATCTTGATAAGCTCGGAACCTCCAAAATCAAAGCTGCCTGCAAAGAGTGTAAATCAAGCGCTCGTTGCCCAATCATCGTGGCCAACTTCAAAGCATGGATGCAAACCGTGGCAGACCGTGTGCTCAGACTGACAGAATGCTGAGTAGCCACTGGACACAAACCCTACCTCCCTGCCCCAGGAGGGAATTCCCACAGGTAGACTCACTTCTGAAAGGTCCTGCCTAGGAAGGGTTTAACACATTTAAATAAATTCAGGATAAGAAAAGCATGTAGATCGCACTTGACTGCTTTTGAAGCTCTTCTGTGGACATTGGCCTGTTTGGTCCTGTTTAAAAGGCACCATCCTCCTTCCAATCTTGTGGAAAAAGAACGTCTCAGAAAAGTGAAATGACAGGCCGAAGGTCTGTGCAGGGGCCAGAAGGATGTGTTAAGAGGGCCCAGGAGTGGGGGCACACACATCCTGCCCCAGGCAGTATTCTAAGGGAAGAAACAAACACCAAGGGCTCGACATGGCTGGAGGTCTGGCTGAGGAACTGGAAAACTGTCCATCTCACCGCCAAAAACTCCGAAAGGGTAATCACCCCCCAATTCTTTCAGGACTGTTCAAATTTGAGAAGCCTCGGCGAGGAGCCTGATCTGGGTACGTTAAGACTGAAGAGTTTTGACAATGATAAGCGTTCATGAATCAAGGCCTCCTCTGCACCCAGTGCTCTGCCTGCGGTTTGACAAGCCCCATTTATAATCCCCACCGCCACCCCGCCAGGAAGGTGTTAACAGCACCTTACAGATAAGACTGAACTTTGGGCTCCACAGCTAGTAAATGATAGAGCCATGTTTTGACCCCTGGGCTATCTGACCACAGAACCCTACTCACAATATCCAGTCTCACTGAGCTGCTGACAGCATATTCAGTGTCTGATAAGAGCAAGGACAATAAAAATGAGTTTCAAATTGTAAAGGCACAGAAGTCAAGGTCCGGGGCCCAGAGACAGGGATCTCTCCCACCCAGCACTGCACCACCCTTGCAGGTTTGAGGGTCACTGGCCCTCCTGCTCCTTGTCTGCATCAGGAAGGGCTCAACTACTGGGAGACCAGCTTGAGCTGTAGAACTTTGGGGCACTAAGAGCCAAAACAAATATTTTGACTTTTTTAATCTCATTAAAATGAACAAGGAATTAATTTCTTATAAAGTTAGGCAATGTGATAAAAGTCTATAAAATATAATTACATGAACAACGTACTACAACATTAGGCATTGTTTCCTCATTTATCTTAACCGCATCTCTGGAAGCCAGACCCAGGACAGGTACACTCTACTCTGATGCTTTGCTGTAACATGACCCATAAGGGAGTTTGTAACTGGAAGTACCAGAAAAACTTTATTCATAGTACCCTGTCTCTGATCACCCAGCCTTGTGGTATGGACTTCAAAGACAGTAAGACAATTTCCAGGGATCTCAATTTCCAAGGCTGAAAAGAAACTCAGGAAAAGAGAGTCGAGATCTTTCAAAGCAAAGTCCTGGCAAAGGCAGCCCCAGATTGCTGGTCCTGTGCTCTCACCTCTAGAATGGCCAGGTTCCCACAGGTGTCACATGCACTCAACTCAGAGGAAGGACAAGCCACGGTACAGGGTATAGAGAGGAGAAACCAATGGAAACGACCAAATGCTGGTGGGGGGTGGGCATGGGCGTGGGGGTGGCTGGCCCAGACTTCCTATGGAGTCCCTGTCAATCCAGTGCCTCTCTGATTTTTAGTGGTCTCTGGCCTGGGAGACTCGGTTGGCCCCTTCTAGGTGCTTTTGGAAATGGCCGTCTTCTTTTCCAGAGTCAGCATCTTCTTCTTAGAAGATGTGCATGTACACACACACACGCGCGCGCGCACACACACACACGCACGCACATGCCACTCATAAAAGAAGATGCCAGACCCTGAAATCAGACATTCACCTGCTAGAGCAGACATTTCAATGCCCCTTCCATAATTCTGTGAGCAAATGAGATGTTAATTCAACCTAAAATGTTCACTGAGTTTGCAATTTGAACTTATGCTCACTAAGTCACTACTTAGTAACAACATAATAGTAGTAACAACACATAGTGAATACTAGCTACACACCAGACACTTCTGAGAGAGTTTGGCATAACTGACCTGACCTTCACAAGAATGCTCTGAGAGAGGATTCACCATCATCCCATTTTAGAGATGAGGAAACTGGTCTCAGCACCATTAAGTAACGCAGCCAAGATTATGCAACTGGTAAGTGGCAGGGCTATGATTCCAACCAGATACTCTTACTTGAGTTTTTGCTCTTAGCTTTTTCATTACGTTCTCTCATGTCTCTGATTTACCTGTCTCTATAGGTAAAGCAATACTATGTAGAGGCTAAGAACATGGGCTCTGGAGCCAGACTCCCTGGTTTCCAATCCACAGCTGACTTTGTACGTAAAATGTTATGTGCCTGGAACGGTACCCAACATATAGTAAGCCCCTGAAAAATTAAATTCAGAATTAAACGCAGTTAACATTTTAGGACACACCCTCAAGACCACTATTATCTTTAGGTAACAGCAGGCTGGAAGGTCTCCAAGTGGGAGCATGTTATTAATTTGCTGTATTTTTATACATATTTTAATAACAGCTTTATTGAGATATTACCTAAATACCACAAAATTCACCTGTTTAAAAAATCACAAGTCAGTGGTATTAGTATATTCGCATAGCTGTGGAACTAGCCCCATTAGCTAATTCAAGAACATTCTCATCACCCCAAAGAGAAATCCCATACCCATGAGCAGTTACTCCCCATTCCACCCTCCTCCCAGACCCTGGCAGCCACTAATCCACTTTCTGTCTCTATGGACTGGCCTGTTCTGAATATTTCATGTCAATGGAATCCTACCATATGAGACCTTTTGTCTCTGCTTCTTTCACTCAGCGTGTTTTCAAGGTTCATACCTCTTATACCAAGTAAAGAACTTCATTCCTTTTTTTAATTGAGGGGAAATTCACACAACATAAAATTAGCCATTTTTAAATATTTAATGGCATTTATTACAGTCACAATATTGTGTAATCTCTATAGTTCCAAAAACTCTATTCTTTTTATTGCTGAATAATATTCCACGGTATGGGTATAACACATTTATTCATCCATTCATCAACTGATGGCCATTTGGGTTGTTCGCACTTTCCAGAAATTATGAAAAACAGTGCTATTAATATTCATGTACTGGTTTTTGTGTAGACATACGTGTTCTTGTTGTTCTTTTGTTTTGTTTTCTTTTTGCTTTTTTTAATTAAGTTTTTAATTTTAATTCCAGTGTAATTAACAGTGTAATATTAGTTTCAGGTGTACAACACAGTGATTCAACAATTCCATACATTACTCAATGCTCATCTTAAGTGTGGACATATGTTTTTAATTCTCTTGAATATATACCTAGAACAAAACTGATATAGAACATAGGGTATTATTATAATTACATAATTATTATAATTATATAATATTAAAGTATTATATTACTTTCAATCTTTGTTCTAAAAAAATCACATTATTATCTAACTGCCACACTGCTGGGTAAAATATTAAGAAATGAAAATACAAGGGCTTCTGAGTAGACAGACCTGGACTCAAAAATCCTTCCTTTTCCATTTATTAGCTTGGTGGCTTTGAGAAAGCTGTTCAGTGTTTTGGAGCCTCTCTGTTTCCTCATCAAATAAATGAGAATAATAGCACTTGCTCCAATTACTGTGAGGCTTAGCCCAGTGCCTGGCACACAGTGAAGTAAGTACTTGATAAATGGTAACTACTATTACCAACAAGCACCTTTCCCGGGGGCAATGACAAACCTCATTTTTTTGAGAGGTGTCTGAAAAAGAAAAGTACTGAGAAGAAAATAACAATCATCCATATTCCCACCATTCGGAATTAAACGCAGTTAACATTTTAGCACACACCCTCAACCTTAATCATTCATGATACCATGTAAACTCTGGTCTCAGCTCTAGTTTCTTTCCTAAGAAAAGCAGACTGACTCATACTCCTAGCAGATCCCTATAGTGCAAAGTGTAGGCCCTGGGTGCCCCAAATACAGCAAGGAATGATGGCTGCCAGTGAACAGATGTGCCTGTCCTTTCTTCATTTCCAAAATTCTCACAGAGCACCCCCTGTGTGCTGTGCTCTGGTGAGGGCTGGCCTTCACAGAACAGACCCCGGTCTTCTCCCTGGAGAAGCTCACCTCTAGCGCAGTGGAGGAGAAAGACATTTTCAAAACAATGTAAGAAGTGCAGAGACTCAGACAGATCAGGTATCACAGAAAAACTAAGAACAAGCACCTCAGTGGACCTTGGCCTAGGACTCCAGCCCCCAGACTTTCTTTGGTCTCTCTGAGTCTCTGCTTGCTTCCAAAAGGAGAACCAATGAGGAGCCTATTAACACAACCAACATTAAATATGAATATGGGCCAGTGGCAATAAAAGGGCTCTTACTCTTCTTACACCATCTAAATATAAACAGGAAGCTTTGACTAGCAACCTGAGATGAGTGGCTGCACAGCATGTGGCCTCCCACCCGTGGCAGCCTGGTTCCATCTAGCTGGGAGGAGGCCTGACATCACCAGTGGGAAGGCTTATGCTGCACAACCCCCCCCCCCCAACCACTATGCCCTGGCCTCAAAGGTCCTCCCACTCTTGCACCCCTGCAGCCACTTTTTCTGTGTTTGGCACACTGGCAAAAGCAGGCACTCAGCAAGGACTCCCCCGGCCCCCCCTCTATCACCTTATTCCCTCCACCCTTCGACTTTCTATGCAACTGCTTTTTTCAAGGTACCCAAAGGGATCTAAAGACTTCAAAAAAAAAAAAAAAAAAGAAAGAAAGAAAGAACAGAACAGAAAAGAAAAGGAAAGGAAAGGAAAGGAAAGGAAAGGAAAGCAGCTTCTCCAGGAAAAAAAACTGGATCCCCTATCTTCTCTGCTAACTCTGATGAAGAAATTCAAGCTCAGAGAGGGTTTCTGATCTGCCCAAGGTCACACAAGGGGTACTGGTACTGGCAGAGTCAGCCCTGAGCCCTGATCCCACGAGCTAACTGCCAGAGCAGGTGAACAGTTGGACCCCGGCCCCCAACGGACGGGAGAATTCTTCCGCCAGGGAAAAGGCACTGTTGGTGGGTACTCGTCGGTGCTGTGCCTCCGGGATACCGACAGGGTCATTAGCAAATATCCAGTTCGTAAAGGTCAGGCCTAGACACTGTCACTTCAAGCTTGGTACATTAATCTACCAAGTAATACTCCAGGAAAATCTTCCTTGGGCTTCTACAGTCCTTACTACCGGGGGTTTTTCGGTGCGTGATCAAAGGGAGCCGTGTTAACTCCGGCGAAACCTCAGCTAGCAGCCCACAGACTGGCACTGCTTTCCCTTGCCGGGTGATGCCTGCACCGCATGTTTCAGGTAGTGAGCGCCGCGGACGCCTGCGGGAGAGCAGTAGAGGCTCCGCGGCGTCTGCACCGGCCGACGAGGGGAGGGGAGGAGGCTGCCCGAGGCCGGCGGCGGCGGGCGGCGGCGGGCGGCGGCGGGCGGCGGCGGGCGGCGGGCGGGACCCGCGGGGAGCTGGGGAGCTGGGGAGCTGGGGCTCCGGAGTGGGCTCGGCGCATGCGCGGCCCCGGGCGCCCGGTGAGGACGCGACTCCCGCGCCCCCTAGCGGCGGCGACCTGCTCGGCCTGGACGCCCTGGAACGGCTGCTGGCCCCGGTCCACGTTGGTGTGGCCCGCGACGGAGCCTTGAGCAGGTGGCCTCGCTCGAGGCCTTCTGTGGAATTCCGGTTCTGGAACGTGCCCACAGTGCCAAAGAACTCTACTGCTTAAATAGGAACCCCAAGTGCTGTCTGTGCTGCTCAGGGAGATGGAAGTTCTCCAAGAGCTCCTGGGAGCCGCTCGGGGCAACCCAAGGCACCCCCGGAACCCTAGGGACGACACGGCCTCTGAGTCCGGCTCGGGCGGTCTCTGGAGGTCACCTGGGGGTTCCTACCCACACGATACGCCAGCCCCAGTCTAGGAAGCAAGCCCTTGACAGCAAAGGAGGAAAAGGGGCCGGGGCTGGCACAGGGAACCCAGCCCTCACGCCTCTTAAATGGGGGCCCTACCCGCTTCTAACAGGGTTGTTGTGAGGATTAAGGGTGCTAGGCCCACAGTTGGAGCTCACCAAAGCCGAGTCCCCCTCCCTGTCTTGTGAGGCTGCAGTGTACCCTGTGGGGAGCTGCAGGCCTCTGCCTGGTTGCTGCATCAAGGCCCTGCGGGAGGAGGCCCAGCCCGGGGAGGCCCAGCCCGGGCCCCCCACAGCTTCCCGCTCTTCTGCACCAGTCCCAGCGTGAGGGGAGAGCAAGAGCCAGCTCTGACACCCTCCTTCTCCACTGAACAGTCTGTGCTCTGCTCCCGCCCCCAGAGAGCTCTGAGCTTTCCAAATATGGATGCTTTTTTTCTTTCCCCAAGCATCAGGAACATTTGGGGGAAGAAAATGAACACCAGACATGGTTTGGAAATGATGGAAGCCAAGTGATGGGTGGTGGTGGAGGGAGCACTGTCTGAGGAGTCAGGAGTTTTTAAAATATTAAACAGGAGTATGAATTAAATGGTCTTTTAAAAACCTGGCCAGCTTTGTATGAGTCTAGGCCCCAAGGAGATCCTAGTAGTAAGGACCCAGATCCTAAGAGTGAAAAATACAGCAGCTAGCCCACAATGCAGGGGAGAAAAACGGCATCAGGGATACCCAAAGAGTCACTGGCTTTCAAAGAAAAGGTGCCACGGGAGACAGGCTCTCTAGAGTCCCACAATCTGAAAGATAGTCCACAGATTGGGATGATCTAACCTGAAGCTGAAGGTGGTAGGAGTGAGAGACAAGATTATTTTGTTTCATATCAGGCCCAAACCAAAATCTATTTTTATCTAAAATGGAAAGGATTTCAGAATACACTGGAAACACTGCACTTTTGCTTAAGCAAGTAGTGTGTTACTTGGGTAGAGTTTATCTTCCACAACGTACCCCGGAGGTTGCCAGGGAAAAATGTTTAAAGACCCATGCCATCACAAGTAGCCCTGTGTGGCAAGCATTGTCCCTGGTGCAAATGTGGAACCACAGAACAGAAAATTTAGACATGAACAGCCTCAGAGTCCAACCCGGAGTATCTGCCACATATCTGCCAGTTTAATGAATTAATTAAACATACAATCTAGTTTGAGACAGGCAAGTGACAGATATGAAATAATCAAACAAAAACCGAATGCCAAATTGCATGGTACTAACTATAAATAGAGCGGAAGAGGAAGGAGAGACTGAAGTGGACAGGAGAGCTGGAGAGGTTGTCACTGACACGTCACTGAGGGTGGACTCCTCACAGGGAGAAGGAGGAGATCCTGGTTGGAGGGAGAAGACAAGCAGAGGTGGGGAGGGGGCCTGGGAGAGGTGAGGGCAGGTAAGTGGGCACCAGCAGGCAACCTGGAGCAGAGCACGGGTGGGACAGAGCAGGCTATGGGGTCACCTGGGCAAGACCACGGCATAGCCTCCACAGAGTCTGAAAAAACGCTCAGCCGTGCCTAGACCTGCTTGGATTAGCAGGAGCACTCATCAAGAACCTGAGCTTCAGTGATAAGGGAAAGATGACTTTGGGGGGAGGCAGAGGGCTGCACTCTTGGTTACCTGAGTGTGGAATTTTCCATGGAACATTAAACCTTGTCCTGATACTCAGGCCACTGTCTACTTACTGCTTTCACCACATTTTCACTCAACCTACTTAAGAATATAAATCTGCCACAAGGGTACAAATGCTCCTGTGTTTTAGGCCCTGTAAAGCCCAGGGAAAAGCTCTGTGTCATCTGCGTCTGTCCCCCCCCCCCCCAGGTATCCCCGAGCCTTGCTGGGTGCTCTGCCTATAGGAGAGCCCCCCTGGTACATCCTGGGGCTCAGGGTTCACTTCTTGCCTTCCTCAGTCTCTGTGTTCCTCTGAGTGAGCTTCAGCCACTGCTGGGTTGTGACCAAATCTATACACAATCAATTCCTAAATCCTGACCAACAAACCCATTGCCTGGCAACCGGTGTGCTGAGCAAAGGCCCTAGAATTAGACTGATTCCCTGCACAGCACCCCCTTGCGGTCACAACCCGGTATCTTCCCCCACCCTCCAAGGGAAGCTGGCTCCTCCTCCTATAATCCTTAACCTGGTTTAACGTCCTTCCGCGCCCAGGGAGTAAAGCTAAAAATCTCAGTCATCTTGATTCCTCCCTCAACCACCTTCCCACTGCAACTCCCCCAGCACACACACCGTTTCCTTGGCCTGCTGGAAACCGGGCTTTTGCAATATCAGTCAGGATCCAGCTAGAACAAAAGTATCGCTCTAGTTCTTTCAAATAAAGGAGATTTAAGGGGATGAAACCGATGAGACGCCAAACAGGATGGTATGGCATCCCAGAATTCTGAGGCAGCAGGAGGCCACTAACTTTCCTAGGGCTAGAAAGAGCAGAGGGAGGAGATGGGGCTCCAAGAGCCCCGAAGCTGCGGCCAGCGCGTGGGAGACAGAACCCAGCAGAAGCTCCCTCCTGGGAAAAACCTCGGCGGGGGCGGGGGGGGGGGGGAGAACGGGGTGAGTCTGTCAGACCACCAACAGCTGGGGCAACGAAGAGATGCAAGTGTTGTCAGAGGTGCTGCTGGAGGCATAGAGAAAGAGAGAGAAATACCCTGGCTGCTCTCTCCTCTTGCTCCCCAATTTCCTGCTGGTGCTTCCTGTTGGTCAAACCCAGGCAGAAACCAACTGACTAGGGCATCTTGGAGCCAGCCTGCAGAAGTCAGGCCCCCTGGCACGCAAAACAGGAGGGGAAGGGCCCAAAGCCAGTTCACCTCTCCGACGCCTGTCTCCTTCCCTATAATCTCTCATTCCTTCTAATCGAGTCTCCATTCTGTGCCAGAAAGATCATTCTGATTTAGAAGCTTAAGTCATTCCTTCTGCTTAAAAGCTGGCCGGGGCTGGCAGTTTCCTGGCGGGGAAACCCAGGACTCCTCCACGGGGCTGACTTTGTCAATCAGTTGCAAATATATAGGAAGTGCCGCTTCCCTTGAGGGCAACATGTACTGAGTTTACTGTAGGACATGGGATGAGCTGCTGCTCAAAGTATGACTGTGCAAGAAAACAGAGACCAGTCCTCAAAGTCATCCTCTCTGAAACCAGTAACTAAGTAGATAAGCATCATTCCTTTCCCACCAGGGCTGTTTGCCAGGGCTCCAATGAAAAGATGCCACGTCGAAAAAAGTGGAGAACAAGTAAAGGCTACCAAAATCTATTAAAACAATAGAGTAACAAGAGATTGAATTGAGTAATGAAAAAAAACATCCTAGAAAGAAAAGCCCAGGCTCAGATGGCTTACTGGTGAATTCTACCAAATGTTTAAAGAATTAACACGATGCTTCACAAACTCTCCCGAAGAGTAAAAGAGGAGAAACACCTCAAAACTTACTCTATAACCGCCCCCCCCCGGCAGTCTTACCTTGATACTAAAACCAGACAAAGACATCACCAAAAAAGTATACCAATATCCATTCTGGATAGGGAAGTAAAAATCCTCAACAAAATATTAGTGCACCAAACCCAGCAACATATTAAAAAAAGAGTGTATACCATAAGCATGTGGGATTTATCCCAGGAATGCAAGGCTGATTTAACATATGAAAATCAATCAATGTAATACACCATATTAGAAGGATAAGGCACAAAAATTATACGATTATCTCATTAGAAAAAAGCATTTCACAAAATCTAACATTCTTTCACGATAAAAACACTCAACAAACTAGACATAAAGGGAAACTTCTTCAATCTGATAAAGGGCATCTATGAAAAACCCACAGCTAACATCATACTCAATGATGAAAGACTGAAAGCTTTCCCCCTATCTTAGAAGATCTCTGCTCTGGTCATTTCTATTAAACACTGTAATGGAGCCTGTAGCCAATGCAACTAGGCAACAGCAACAACAAAAAGGCATCAGATTGGAAAGGAAGAAGTAAAACTATCCTATTTACAGGTGACATGATCTTGTATAGAGAAAGCCCTAAGGAATCCACACACACAAAAATTATCAGAGCTAATAGTGAGTTCAGCAAGGTTATAGGATAAGAGATCAATATACAAAAATCACTTGTATTTTCTATACACCAGCAATGAACAATCTGAAAATGAAATTAAGAAAACTATTCCATTTATGATAGCACCAAAAGAATACAATACTTAGGAATAAATTTAACAAAAGGAATGCAAGACTTGCACACTGAAAATTACAAAACATTTTTGAAAGAAAGAAGACATTCTATGTTCATGGATTGGAAGACTTAACATTGACTAAATGGCAATACTCCCCCAAAATGATCTATAGATTCAACAGAATCCTTATCGAATTCCCAGTAAGTTTTTTTTCCAGTAATTGACCACTTGATCCTAAAATTTACATGGAAATGTAAGGGACCCAGAAGAGCCAAAATAATCTTGAAACAGAACAAAGTTGGAAGACTCACACTCCCCCATCTCAAAATTTAATACAAAGCTACAGTAATAAAGACAGGTGTGATTACTGGCATAAGGATAGACGTATAGACAAACAGGTTAGAATTAAGAATCCAGAAACAAACCCTTACATTCATGTTCAATTGATTTCCACAAAGACATCAAGATAATTCAGTGAGGGGGGAAAACAGTCTTTTCAACAAAAGCTGCTGTGATCACTGGATATTCACATACAAAAGAATGAAGTTGGAACCTTACCTCATACCATATAGAAAAATTAATTCAAAGTAGATTATAGATCTAAATGTAAGGGTTAAAACTATAAAACTCTTAGAAGAAAACATAGGAGTAAATCTTTGTGAACTCAATTAGGCAGTGGTTTCTTAGCTACAACACCAAAAGCACAAAAGCAACCAGAAGAAGAAGAAGAAGAACAAGAACAAGAGGAAAAACTGAACTTAATCAAAATTTAAAACATTTTTGTTTCCAAGGCTACCACTGAGTAAATGAAAATACAACCCACAGAATGGCAGCAAATATTTTAAAACTAGATATTCATAAACAACATACCTATAAACCATGTCTCCTATATCCATATCTAACATATATAAAGAACAATTACAACTCAATAATAAAAAAACAACTAACCCAAGTTAAAACTGGGCACAAGATCTGACTCCCCATTTCTCCAAAGAAGATACACAAATGGCCCATAAGCACATGAAATACTGCTTGACATCATTAGTCATTCGGGAGACACAAATCAAACCCACAATGAGATACCACTTCACGCCCACTGAGATGGCTAGCATCAAGGGGACGGATGGTAAAGTGCTGACAAGCCGGGAAGCAACTGGAAGCTTTAGAGCAGGGCAGCCGCTTTGGAAAACAGTTGTGGTTCCTTAAGACGTTAAACACAGAGTAGTCACATGACCCAGCCATTGCACTCCCAAGTGTATGTCCAAGAGAAATGAAAACATACATGCACCCCAAATGTTATACACAGATGTTCACAGCAGCATTACTGATGACAGCCCAGATGTGGAAACAACCCCACGTCCATCAACTGATGCATATGGATTAATAAAATGTGCAAAATGTGAGATATCCATACAAGGGAATATTATCTGGTCAAAAAAAGGAATGAACCATGCATTCGTGCTACAACATGGACAAACCTTGAAAACATATGAAGTGAGAGAAGTCAGACACAAGACATCACATATTATGTGATCCTGTTTATATAAAATGCCTAGAAGAGGCAAATCTACAGAGACACAAAGTAGACTAGTGGTTGACTAGGGCTGGGGTGATGTGAATTAGATATTGGGAAGTGACCACTGATGAGTACAGGTTTCTTCTGGGGGTGATGAAAACATTCTAAAATTGATTGTGGTGATCACTGCACAACTCTTAATATACTGAAAACCACTGAACCATATACTTTAAAAGGTTGTATTTTATGGTATCTGAATTATATCTCAATAAATCTGTTTTTTTATAGAGCTATAGACCATATTTGTAATATGAAGAACTAAATTCAGACATTCCATAGGCAACTGTTCAAAAATATCCATAAGGCACACCACAGTGCAGTCATTAAAAACTTTTTTCAAAAATATTTAATGAGGGGCACCTGGGTGGCTCAGTCGTTAGGCATCTGCCTTCAGCTCAGGTCATGATCCCAGGGTCCTGGGATTGAGCCCCGTGTGGGGCTCCCTGCTCGGCGGGAAGCCTGCTTCTCCCTCTCCCACTCCCCCTGCTTGTGTTCCCTCTCTCGCTGTCTCTCTGTCAAATAAATAAATAAAATCTTTAAAAAATATATATATTTAATGACATGGAAAAATAATTGTACACACACATACATATAGTGAAAAATAGACTATAAAATAATATATATAGCATAATCCTAATTGTGTACAAAATACTGTATATATATCTTTTTATCTTTAAATATTTTATATCTTATACAAATATCTATCTTTCTATGTTTTATATATTTACATATAACCCCAACAGTGGTTCACTAGCTCAAGTGGTCGTATGGTGACTGATTTTATTTTCTGCTTTATATTTTTCTTTATTTTCCAAATAGTCTATACTCAACACACAACCAAAGACTCAAAGTTCACTTTCAGATCAAAGGGATTCTATTCAGTTTCAGCCAGAAGGAGAGGCAACTGGTCCCACACCCTGTGGGCAGGAAAGCACAAAGGTACAGACGTTCTGCAGAGCAGTCTGGAAATACTTCTCTTTTGACCCAGAAATTCTACTTCTGGAAATCTCTCCTAGGGAAAGCATTAAGGACAAGCACAGAGATCAGCCTGAGAGAGCGTTCGTCACAGCTTTACTTGTAACAGTAAAAAGCTGAAAACAACCTACATGTCCAAAAATAGAGGCTTTTTAGTTAAATATATTACAGCTTATCCATGTAATGAAATGCTGTGCAGCTGCTAAAAGTGTTCATGATCTGTAGTGAAGTGGAAAAAGCAGGTCATAAAGCAGTATATGTGGTATAATCTCATTTTTATAAAAAAAAAAACCCACATGATAATTATAGAGATCTAAAAGTAAGTGCACTAAAATGTTAACAGAAATTGGCTCCGGGCAGACCAGGTGATGGATATTTTTATGTTCTTTTGACCGGTCTATACTTCTGATTTTTATGTAATGCATACGTATGTTGTCTATATCAAGAAGAACAATAAGATAAAATTATAGGGGAAAGGGTAAGCGATCAACCCCAGTGATAGCTAGAAGCCCCACTGGCTGCCCAAGGAAAGGAGCATGCTAGACAGGACCCTGGGCCCAGGCCGGGGGGGGGGGGGGCGCGGTGGAGGACCGTGGGGAGAGCGAGAACATCACAGCCACCGGTTGCTCCCAAACCCAGGTGTACGTGAGGACAGACGACAAAAATCCCCTACTGTTAACCTCTCAGATTTATATATTTCAAAGCACTTCCCATTTTGTCTTATTCAGCTTTCTCAGTACTCTCATCTGAGTATTATTATCCCCATTTTGCAGGTAGGAAAAGTGAGACTTAGAGACTTAGATCAAATGGCTTAAGAATCACAGAACAGAATCAAGGGCTTGCAGGTTATCTGACACCAGTCCTTCAGCCCCTTGTCAACAGCAGCCCCACTCCAAATGAGAATTTATGCTCCAGCTGAAAGGCAGCTCAATAAAGCAAATAGAGTAGGGATTCTGGAGTCCACAGGCCTTGATGTGAATCCCACCTCACCTCTGAAATTCAGCCTCTCAACTCCTCACAGGGACTACTGCCAGAATGAGGTGCCATCACACAGGTCAATCAGCAAACACCGCACGTGACTCAGGGCAGGGCTTGATAAATGCTAATCCACTGGGCCCCCCACCTCCCAGGGCAGCCGAGCCCTGAGGTGGCTGTCGCTATTAGAAAGACTTCCAGATACAGGCCTAACGTTGGACTTTGTGTAGCTTCCGCTGCCCAGCTCTGGCCCCATTCCCAAGGCCAGAACAGGAAGTCTTTCTTCCCCCAAGGGACCTCCACCCCTGGAGACAACTCTTTTCCAAAAAGCCCCATTCCTTCAGTGCTGACCCACCTGATGTGGTCTGGTTGCCAGGCATCTTCAGTCCAGTCCACAGTGACTCCATCACAGAGCGGTCACCTGGCTCCTCCCCAAGTGTCCCTTCTCCTTCTCCCCTGCAAGGACCACCTCCAAGGAGAGAAGGGCATACAGGGCCCTGGGCCTCTTTGACGAGAGGGCTCCTATTCAGAAGAGCTGTGCTGTGGACATCTATTGTGGACCCTCCCTCTGATTCTGCTGGTGGGACCACCCTCCTTCATCACAGCCTTTACGCCAGACCGGAGCCAGTCCCGGTGCATGATGCTCGCCGCTGGAACTAGATCAAGAGTAGGAATGTGATCCACCAGGGCATTGACACACAGTGAGGATGTGGCCCAGGTTAAGAAAATCAAGTCTGGGGCTGCTCCAGCCAGCCACCTGGAGTCTGAAATGGGAACCAACACGGAGACAAATGGGGAGAAAGAATCCATCTTTGAGCCCTGAATCCAGCTATCACTGAAGTCAGACAAGGTGGGGTTTTCTTTCACCTGCAGTGAAAAGGGCCCTAACCCACAGAGCTTGGCAGAACTTCAAAATGGGTCTTCAGCTTGGCTCGGGCCCTCAAAAGTCTCCATACACTGCTTCCCCCTGCGCACCCTGGCACCTCCCCAGGGCAGGGGCTCTGGCCCCACCAGCAGAAAGCCTTGCAGGATGGACCTGGATTTGCACTGCCACTTCCATCCTCTCTACAAACACAACACATTCCTGTACTGCCTTTGCCGAGCGGCTGGCTGGGGCTGAGCAGAGCAGATGACACAGACACTCGGCCACTGGTCCGCCCCCTCCCTACTCTGGGGTCCCCAGCAACCGTCACATCTCTCTAGTGACACTCTCTCCCACCAAGCACACAAGCAGCCTCACATCCTCTCAGCCACACCTCCACCACCCCCGGCAGCTGCTGCCTCTGTGTGAGCCGGCTGGAGAGCTCTTAAGCGCTGGTCTCCATGTCTGTGCCTGAAGCCAGCCTGTAGCCAGGCCACCACACCCAGGCTCCCCCGGAAGCAGCAAACTAACCTCTCCAAGGATGGAGCCCGCATTCGTGACAGCCTGAGAACCCCCCAATAAACGTTTCCACTTTCCTGGGGGAAACTGGGGCTGCTCCTGGGAGCCAATATTCCAGGATGGAAAAAGAAGCCTTGAAGCAGGAAAGTAAAGCATCCTTGTAGGAAACGCATCCCTCAAGTCACCATGTCGGGGGTCTGGCCTCACCTTGACACACAGTGCTGTCAGAATCAACCCCTAAGGGTAAGGGGCAGATAGATACGCCTTCATTCTCTTTTCTTTTCTATTTCATAAATGGAACCCCTGATTAAAGATAATTGCTTCCTTTGGGGTCTACATGCCTGGCAGCCTTTGGGGAAGATGATAGTCCTCAAGTCATAACCACCCACTATCTGAAGGATTTCCAACTCAACTTGTTCCAAGCCTTTTTCCATGGCATCCAGATGCCCAGGACTGGGCAGAGTGTGGTGAACACACACATGAGCGACACCTGATAAAAGCCCCTCATCGATGGACTGCATCCCTTGTGCTGATGTATCTAAAGTTTGCTCTGGTGGGAGGCCCCCAGAAGAGAGCGAGCAATCCCCAGGTGCATCTTCCAAAAACATTTGTCGGTGAATGTGCTAAGTCTCCTGGTCTAACAACTGCTTATGCTAAGCTGAAGTCGGTGGATGTGTGAAGACACTCGGTTTCAAACTGGGGAGAGCAAAGTTGGGATCCAAAGCTTTTGGAAATGGGTTCTCTATTTAAAGACTAGTGCTTATCAGCTTCAGGGAAAAGGCAGCACTTCTGAGAAGCCTCCCTCGCGAGCTCCTTTGCCCCTTCACCCTGCCCACTGCAGAAGCCAGGGGTCTTCATTCCTTCCCTGACTCCGTGTCCTGAGACGGGATGCTCAGAACGCACACAGTGGGCAGTCCAAAGACAGCCCCAGGGCCAACTTTACAGGAGGCAGGCAAAAAAGGCTGTCACATTTTCCAAGGGGAGATCATTATGTAATTCGAATGCTATCCTACATCATACCTGCACTTCTGGCAAGAGCAAGAGGTCCATGAGCTCTGCAGACTCTAGAGAAGGGGAGGTCTTTAGAGATTGGCCCCCGGCCTCTGGCCAGGAAGGGGAGTCCAACCAAGAGATGGTTTCTCCTCCGCGGCTCTCTCTCCTGTGTATTTAGCATGTTCCTTATGAAGACAGCTGTCAGAGAACCGTGTGAATGGTTCTCGCCTCTTAAAGGACCACTACTTGAATCAACCGAACCATTCCAATGTAAATGGCCTTTTGTGAAAAAACCATTAATGTGGGCCCAATTCCAAAGACCTCTAACCTTCTGGATCAGCCTTGGGCAAGACTGGTGAAGTGCAGAGGGAGTGTGTCTTGGGCCCCATCCTCAAGCAAAACTCTCCATCTGCCCCTGGCCACTGGGTGCTGCCCATCCTCCAACACCATCAACACCTCTTCCTCCCCAGATGGCACTCCGGACCTCAGATCTTTGCTTGATCTGCCTCTAAAGATTTCCCTCTAAACGTACTGTTCCTGGGTCCCACTCCTGGGACCATACCCTCTGCCAGACAAGGCAGATATGCTAAGGCAACTCTTCCCCTCTTCCCCATAACTGGACGTTACCTGGGGCTCCCTAAGAGGTCTAGCCATTTGGGGTCACACCCAAGAACAAAAATAGCTAAACTCTGTTGATCCACCAGGCACTACACTAAGAGCTTTACCCGTACTCCCTCATTCCCTACAATAACCCTATAACGTAGATACTATAATTACCTCTGTTTTATAGATAAAAAAGCCTGAGCCCCAGGAAGACGAAAGGAACTCGCCCAAGGTCTTATAGCTAATAAGTGACAAAGCTAGAGATCAAACCTGGGCAGTCTGGCTCCAAAACCCCAGGTTCTTAACCAGCGCATCAAAGGAGCAATTTCAAACCTGGGAGCAAAGGAGGAAAGAGACAATGGGAGGCTCCATAGAGCTCCCCATCCCCGTGCTGCCTTCTCCACCTGGGAACGGAGGTCATGCAGTTTGACAGGAAGGTTTCCTGCCTCATTCTGGCCCTGCCTCCAGCCTACTGGGCGTCATCAGGCAAGTCCCTTGGCCTCCCTGGCAGTCTCCCCCAGTGGAAAGAGAAAATGTCTGTACAAGGGGTGACTGGGAAGGCCCCGCTGGCCGTCTGCCGTCGGTCCTTCTCAGCTTCGTACCGCGCAATCTAGAAAGGAAGCTTAATACCACGCCACTGTTTCCAGGCTCATAATTTCCCTCCTCTTGGGCGCCAGAGCCTCAGGGCCTCCACGTCCCCTTTCCTTAGCCTGGGTGCAGGCTACTTCCTTCTCCCTGCCCCTCCTACAGGTGTTAGCTGGGTGAGACCAAGCTCTGCTAGACATGTCAAATCAGAGGCTTACGTGAGCCCCCAGTCTTCTTTATCCCAGGTCCCTGGTGGCTAAGGTGCTATAGCAACCTCTCCCCAGCGGGCTGTCAGCAGAACCGACCCGTGCTACTTCTGCTCACCCTAGACGTCTCCCTCGTTGCCCCCTTCCACGAGCTGCATCACGCCACCACAGCAGCTTCAATCACACAGATGAGGACAACACCCTAGTGGATGGGGAGGAACAGGAACCTCGGAGAACACAGCTGCCCCACCAGCTGTGACCAGGCGGACTGTTCCAGGACTCCCTCATCTTGGAACCCAGGCATTTTCAGTCCCTGTGAGACAACAGGGTACATACCAAGGCTGTTTACAGAGGCCGTATCGGGGAAGGCAAGCCACTTCCAGCTCCCACTGGCCGATCTGCAGAAAGTCACCCCGTGTCCAGCACATCTAAGTCCCAAAATAGACAGTGGCCATGTGTCCGCTGTTCCCCAGCCTTTCCATTTGTGAAAAGAACATCTGTGGCCACTTGGTGTCCTGGAGATTTCATTTGCTACATCAATCTGTATCCCAGAGCAAAGATGTCTACTCGCTTGATTAAACCAGTACTACCAGAAGCTAGAGTTTCTCCATTTCCTCGATTCCCACTCTCTGTCTGCTTAGGTTTACGAGATGGAAGGAAGGAGTTGGGGGGATAGTGGGGGGAGTTGAGATCTATGTCAGAAGTCCCTGATCATGGAAATGAATGGAAATGTACAACCTTTCAAAAAGAGATCCATGTCAGGCTCTGTTATGGTGTGACGTCAGCATACTCTCGGAGGTATTGCCCATAATCGGCAGGGAAGGACTCTAAATCATTGAAATATGCCCAGTATGTCATCTACAAAGAAAACGCATCTCACCATGCTAGGCTAGGAGTGAAGGCACCCAGATCACTTGAATGACATGATGGGCATCTCAGTAAAAATGCAAGCAAGGGAACCTGTACAAATTTCACTCAATAACTGAGCACCAGTTATGTGCCAAATCCTGTGCCGAGTTCTGAGGATGGCAAACAAACAAAACAAACAGCTCCTCCTTTAGAGGAACTCACAGACCTGCAGGGGCGTCTGATACCAGGACAACTGATTCTAGTATGACTTTCATGTCACCTACTAATCTACTGAGCAAAGACAGCAGCGAATATGGTTGACTCTGAACAGGTGAGTCCCAGAGGCCATCAGAGAAGACAGGAAGTATGAACTGGAGGAACAGAATTTACAGGAAGAAATCTGGGCAAGGAGCAGAAATTACAGTGGAGGAACAATGAAGGTGAGGCTGCCAAGAGGTGTCTATGTGCAAATCAAGGGTATCCTCTAGTGATCTGAGTGTTTTCTACATGAGGAAACCTCACCTGGCCCAAGCGTGCTCTGATCCACATGCCAACAGAGCAGAATGGTTAAGAACATGGGCTCCAGACTGAGGCCCCTTCTGCCTCTCACTAGGAGAGCATGGGCTCTGGCTCGAGTCCTGGATCATCCACTTCCTGGCTTCGGGACCTTGGGCAGCTTATCTAACCCCTGTGCCTCAGTTTTCTCATCTGTAAAATGGAAAGAGTAACAGAGCCCACCTCATAGGGTGGTGATAAAGACTGGCTGAGATACCCAAATAAAGGGCACACAGTGGGCATTCCAGTCACCTTGCCCAGTCTCATCTCCTTTGTCTATAAATTACAGGTTTGGAGGATTTAAGAGACAGTAGAGCCCTAACTGGTACCTGAATGATGTTGGCTGCAGATTCCCAATAAGCCAAGGCTAACATTACCTGGCCAGGGGAAGAGCTCGCAGCCATGGCTGGAAGAGCAGATGTGGGAGTGATACTTTCAGGCTCTGGCGGAAAGCCCTGGTCCAATCAGACCGCTGGAGATTGTGGAAAAGTTCAGGTGACCCATAAAAGGCGAACTCCGAGCCTACAGCAGCACGCGGTGGTCAGGGGAGAGGTGAGCGCTGGGCGCTCAGCTCCAGCCAGGGCTTGCCCAGGGGGCCTGAGGGGACAGCCCTTCCCTTCTTCCCGAAGAAGCCAGAAAGCCAATTTTTTAACTGGATGGTCTCAATTTGGAAACGTCAGCAACTACTTCAAAAGTGCTGGAAACGCTGAGCTGAGGACACCAACCCTGCTTCAGACCCCTGCAGGCTCGTGGTTCACAACGGAGAGAAGAGAACCCCGTATACTAGCATTCATCTAATATTTGTCCACAGTCTCTCCTGAAAACTTCTCAAGGACCTTGAAGAAGAAAGAAGAACCAAAGAGTGCTGCTACCCAGAGTTAGGACCAAGAGCCTCTTGAACTCCTCAGAGAACTGTCCTGTCTTTGGGCATCTCCACAAATTAAAGGGACAATTTTTCAGTTACTGTAAGTCACTTCTTGTAGTACCCCAACAAACACTCAGCTTTTACGCTACTATTTAGATCATGTTCACTATGTGCTGGGCATTTGATACAGATGATCTCGTGTAATCCTCAAGACAACCCAAGGAGAGCTGGACAGATGGAGAAACCGAGGCGTGCAGAGCCAGTACGTGATGGTGGTGGGAGCCGGACCAGGCGGACAGCTAAGCACTGGTGCTCAGAATCCCCCCTCTGCACTGCCTCTCACCTGGCCAGCGCCGGCTCTCGGGGCCAGCGCCACCTGGGCTGCAGGCCACTTCCTCTGGCACAAGCAACACTTGCCTCTCCTGCACGCGTGTGATGCTATGTGTGCCCACAGGAGCCGGCCAGGGCCAGGTCTCCCAGGAGCCTCCCACCACAGCTGGGGGCGCACTGCTAATCACGTATGACGCAGGCCCAGACCCAGGGACCACGTCTCCCGTCCTCCTTGCCCTCTCCTGTCCTCCTTCAGCCACGAGGCTGAGCGGGCAGTGCCCCCTGCAGATGGCTGCCACCACCAGTCTGTCTTAGAGCTGATACGAGGACCTGAGCTCTTGCTGCGAAGCAGACCCCAGAGCCATCCCCCCTCTGCAACTAGCAAAACCCCTGAAGACAACCCACTGGGCCCCGGGTGACTGGTGAAGCGTTGCTCTCCTTGCAGGAGATCGTTTCTGGCCCCAAATCACACACAAACTCCCCCAAGCCCAAGGCATGTGAGGTGACGGAGCAGGCACCACGAAGAAGGGGGCAGCTGCGTGGCACACACCCCAGCACGCCCCGTGGCGCCCCCAGCCTCACAGGACGGTGCCAGCCAAAGTGCCAGAGTGCCCGTCCAAGAGTGACAGCATCCTTCCCCGGCCCGCAGGGAGGTTTCGAAGATTAATTAGATGAACCTGGCAGTATTTGAGGTTCCCCAGGGAACAGGTTGAATACGTCACCCCTGAAACAAAGCTCTTAAGTGTGCCTCAGGCTGGGTCTTTGTTCATCGTTGTGCAGGACAACCGAGTCCGACAGCTGACAGCACACGAGTGACCAGGGCCCCGGCCTCTGTGCTGGCCACAGTCAGTCACAATGCATGGTTTGGACAGTAGGTGGCAGGACGGAGAGGAGCTGCTTCAGATGCTCCCTCTCTTACGATGGCCTTTCCAATTCAAAGTGTCCCTCCTCCTCCAGGAAGCCTTCCTGGTCCTGTGGGCCTGTGTGACCTCTCTTATCTCTAAAAAGCTGTTAGCCACCTGACTTTTACCATCTGCTGCCTTGTTTGGGGCTGATATTTTAAAATATTATTTGATGAGCATTTAGTATGCACCAGGTACTGTGGTCAGTGCTTTACATACATTATTTGACTGATCCTTAGACTAAATCTATGACGTGAATGTGGTTATACCCATTTCACAGATGAGGAAGTGGCAGCTTGGAAAAGTCAAACAATGTGTGTGTCCTGCGTCTGTCATTTTCTTCTCCGTGGGACTGCATCCTCTCACATGGGATTGCAAGCTCCTTCTTGGCAACCGGGCTGACGTTTACACTTCCTTCCAGCCCCGGAGCCCCCACGCACACAGCTAAACACTGGATGACTGGCTGTTACAGCCATTTGCAGGGACCAATCAGCCTTAATTAAATTAGCCCAGAGGTGGCAATAATGAATAAAACTGGTCAGCCATGTGGCCAAGTGGCCATATGACAAGAATCCTGACGTGTGCTGTGCATTGTCTTAATTACCAAAAAAAAAAAAAAAATTCCTATTTCATTGCATATTAATTATCAGGATCCTTTACTAAAATGTTTGCCCCTCATTTATTTCAGGGGTAACTGAAGAACTGAGGGTCTGAGGGAACAGGGTGTGGCGGGGCCCACACCATGCGGAGGTGCTGACCCAGGGTACAGGCTTGGCCTGTGGGCTCCACGCAGCGTGGCCCCAGGGGACAGCCTCCCGGGAGGGAAGGCGCGGGCTCACCTTTGGTGGCGTAGGCTTCCGCAATCATGCGCAGCCTGTAGGGAGGGACGGCTGTCAGCGGCAGGTCATCGAGGCCCACCCGGGCATAGATGTTGAGAGCCTCCTTATAATCTCCTTCCACATAATTCAACTTGGCCATGATCAGATTGGATTCTTGTAGGAACTCTGACTAGAAGGAAAAGGAGAGAGAAAAACATTTTCCTACGATGCTAGGAGTAATGCTCCCTCGGGGACCCGACACCTGCTGCCACAAAGCCTCGGGGCTCTCCACACAAAGATGCGCACACGAATGTTCACAGCAGTATTGTTTGCCATGGCCCTGTGACTGCCAACAACCTGAATGCCCAATGACTGAGGAACGGATAAGGAAAATGTGGTATGGCCCCACAGTGGAATATTACCCAGCCACAGTGAGGAAGGAAGCAGTGCCCCATGCTTACCACAGGGATGACCCTCAGAAACACCATGGCAGGTGAAAAAGCCAATCACAAGAGGCTACATGTTGCATGCTTCCACTTATATGAAATGGCCCGAGTGGTCAAATCTATAGAGGCAGAAAGTAGATTAGTGTGTTTGCCTAGGGCTGGAGGGTGGGGGATGGCAGGTGACTGCTAATGGGTACGGGTTTATTTTGGGGGCGATGAGAATTTTCTAAAATGGGGTAATGACTGCACGAGTCTGTAAATATACTAAAAACCACTGAACTGTACATTCTAAATGGGTGAGTTATATGGCATATGAACTCCACTTCAAGAAAGTGGCTGTAAAACAAAACGAAACCGAACACTGAGGCTCCCCACAGGTCCCCGTGCTTGGCTGTGTTGCGCCAAGGACGAAGGGATGCTTTATGAACAAAACATACAAGCACCTGTCTCAAAAAAGGACATCCTGGTGCATCCTGCCCGCTGCCCTGGGGGTGTGCTACAAGACAATAACCCAAATAACCCAAAGAGAGAGGTTTTCTAAATTGGTGCAAAACCCAGGACTTGCTTTCTTTCCAGGGGCGAACTTTTCCCACTGAGCCATTCTCACTGGGTAAGGTGACTGAACCCTGGTCCTCCCCACCCCCCACAGAGGCTGCGAGCTCTAGCCCTCGTCCTCTGATGGGCCCTCATTCCTCTCCAGGCAGGAGAGGTTGGCCTCCCCAGTCCATCCCCACTGGCCTCAACCGCTGCCCTTCCCCCTGGCCAGCACTCATCAGCAGGAAGAGAGGAGACAGCCTAGCCTGCTATATAAGGAGACAGATTTATCACCCTCTCGCAGGCCTGCTCCTTGGAACCCAGGCTATGCAAGGCTAGATTTTCCTGCTTACAGGAGCATGCCAGGAAGCTGCACCGTTCTGTTAACCGTGACGGGGTGGCCAATGCCAGGTAACCAGTCAGAGCATGGCAAAGCAGCTGTCCGCCAGGATCGCCAGCTTCCGGGCATTTCTTTTTTTTTTTTTTTTTCTTTTTTTGAGTATAGTTGACACACAATGTCACACACTTTTCAGGTGTACGACATAGTGACTGGACAACTCCCTAAGCTCTGCTGTGCTCACCATAAGTGCAGCCGCCACCTGTCACCATACCGTGCTGTTACAGATCACTGACTCCATTCCCTATGCTGTGCCTTTTATTCCTGGGACTCATTCAGTCCACAACTGTATCTCCTGCTCCCCTTCATCTATTGCGTCCACCCCCCAACCCCCCCGCCCCTCTGGCAACCATCACCTTGTTCTCTGTATTTATGGGTCTGTTTCTGCTTTTTGTTTGTCTCTTTATTCATTTGTTGTTTTTTTTTTTTTAGATTCCACATATAAGTGAAATCATAAAGTATTTTTTGAAAGGAAGCAGGGGTTGGGGCGCCTGGGTGGCTCAGATGGTTAAGCGTCTGCCTTCGGCTCAGGTCATGATCCCGGGCTCCTGGGATCAAGCTCCACAACATGCTCCCAGCTCAGTGGAGAGCCTGTTTCTCCCTCTCCCTCTGCCTGCCGCTCCCCTGCTCATGCTCTCTCTCTCTCTCTTTCTCTGTGTCTCAAATGAATAAATAAAATCTTTAAAAAGAAAATTAAAAAAAAAAAGAAAGGAAGCAGGGGCAATGGGCAGCATTAGAGAGATGGTAAAATCAGCAAAGGGAAGGAAGGGAGGGTTTTTTTTAAAGTAAATTAAATTAAATTTTATTATTATTTTTTAAGTAGGTTCCATGCCCAATGTGGGGCTTGAACTCATGACCCTGAGATTAAGAGTGGCATGCTCTATTGACTAAGCCAGCCAGGCGCCCTGAAAGGAACAAAAAAAGGGGGTTTTGAGTGGCCAGAGAGAGAGAAAGAAAATTAGAATGCAAGAAATGAGAATTATCTTTGCAAACAGAAAAATCAAAACAGACTTAAGAGAAGAGGAAAAGAGCTATGAAAAAAAGTCCCACCACAGGGGTTCTCTACCCAGAGAAAAGGCTTCCTGGCAGACAAGGCTGTCTTCCTTCCTCCCTTAGGCCTTCCAGCCCTGGGACCACTGGTTTAAAAAGCAAACAGAAGGGGGAGGGGAGCAGAGGTTGGTGTTTACCAGGCCCAGAGCTTCAATCTGGGGATGGACAGTGGTAGAGGCTGCACGACGGTGCAGATGTACTCAACGCCACAGAACTGTACACTTTAAGATGGTTTGATGGCAAAGTTTGTGTTAGATAATATTTTACCAAAAGAAAAAGATGTTTAATTCAACTTGAAAAAAAAAATTTTTTTTTTTTTAAAGAAAAGTAAACTACAAGGCCAGATGTAAAAGATACAGGAGCCTGAACAAAATTCCAAGTGCAAAGGCACAGTGTGCATGCACTGGGAGAGCCTTGCCGGAGCGAGTCTAGTTGGCGACCCCACACAGAGGCTGCCGCTGCAGGGCTGGGGATACCGGCCCCAGCAGAGCTGTGCTGCCCTGCCCAGGAGAAACACGGTTTTCTTGACTTGACTGAGAAGCAGGTCTCCTGACTCCCAGGCCAGGCTCCTTCTGCCCCACCACATTGCTACCTTGCTCTGGTCCTGCCTGTTTCAGTCCGTGCGTATTTTGTGGGCACCTTGTCTGCACTGGGCTTGAGCAAGTGCCCCACCAGGAGACGTACTGATTTAAGGTCAAGAAGAGAACAAGTTTCACAGTAGCCAGCTATTGGGGCAACACACCCGTGCAAAAGCTGGGCGACTTTGGAACATTCTTTATACGGTAGAGGAAGCTTTAAAATGGCCACAGGAGAAAAATCTCTCTAGATAGAACCAATAACATCGCAGTAAATGACATGTCTCTGGTGCCACATCTGAGCCTCAAGACAACCCCTAGCTAACTATGCTAACGGATGAGAAATGTGAAGCTCAGAGAAAGTACGTAACTTCACCGAATCACACAGCTTATAAAGCTAGAACTGGAACACAAACTCAGGAATTCTAACTTGAAATTCCATGTTCTTACTACTGCACTGGGTGGAGAGCAAAAAAACCATCAGCACCTGGTAAACCAGAAGGTTAATTCTTCACAGTGAAGTTAGGGATCTGGAAGGAGGAAACAAACTAGCCAGATGTCAGGCCTGGAGCATGATCCTCAACCTTTCTCCCCTAGCACACAGCCACACCCTCTGGCCTCTTGAAGGGACGCCTGATGGCCATCCCTGGGAAGCACGGCCCACGTGTCCACTGTCCCTCTACCCTTTCTCACTGATGAGGACCGACGAGTATCATGAACTGACTCTGAAGAGAAGTGTGGCATGGCCCTTTAAAAGAAACAGGGAAAGGGGCGCCTGGGTGGCTCAGATGGTTAGGCAACTGCCTTTGGCTCAGGTCATGATCCTGGAGTCCTGGGATCGAGTCCCACATCAGGCTCCCTGCTCGGCAGGGAGTCTGCCTCTCCCTCCAACCCTCTTCCCTCTCGTGCTCTCTATCTCTCATCCTCTCTCTCTCAAATAAGTAAATAAAATCTAAAAAAAAAAAAAAAGAAACAGGGAAAGAGAGAATATGTGTTTTTAAAGGCCCAAATGCAGCACCAAGTGCTTAGTAAACTGACCTTCCTATATTCAAGTGATGCGCGGGGTGCCTGGGTGGCTCAGTCAGTCAAGCGTCTGACTCTTGATTTTGGCTCAGGTCATGATCTTGGGTCATGGGATCAAGCCCTGCATCAGGCTCTGTGCTCAGCAGGGAGTCTGCTTGTCCCTCTCCCTCTCCTTCTGCTCCTCCCTCCACCCCCGCTCACTCTATCTCTGAAATAAATAAATAAAATCTTAAAAAAAATAAAGTAATTAACTGATGCTCTCAAGCCAGCCTGAGGGGCCTGGAGCTGTGTCCAGTGGAGACAGACATACATAGAGGCCATTTAGAAAGGAGGCTTTCTGCCTGCATTTCCAGAAGCCTGCAGCCACACAACTGACAAACACTAACACTCACTTACACAAATGTTGCCCAAGCCCCCAACTGCTCCAGGGCCAAGGAGGTGACGAGATGACAAGGAGGAAGGACATCTCTGAATGAAAGCTCACAGGCTTGGAATATCTAAGAGCTGGGAGGGTCCAAGCTCACCCCTCCAACAGCCCACCCTATTCAAACTGATAGAAACTAAGCCCCAGAGAGGGAGGTGGCCTCCGTGGGGGTCACGGAACAATTTGGGAATAGGCACAAGCTTCCAAAACGGATACAAAAAGTAAAGCTAAGGAAAACATGGCTTCTCGGGGGGGGGGGGGGGTGTACATAAACATGAGAATAAAGTCCAGAGAAGTAGCCCTGGAGGGTTCTGAGATGGGAAGTGAAGAAAAAGGAAAGAGAAATCATCAAGGTTAAAGGCAAAGAGCTACAACTGAACAACAGCAAAAAAAACCCAACCCAAATAAAAAATGGGCAAAGCACCTGAATAGATATTTCTCTGAAGAAGACATACAAATGGCCAATAAGCACATGAAAAGATGCTCAACATTCCTGATCATGAGGGAAACGCAAATCAAAACCACAGTGAGATATCACCTCAAAACTATTAGGATGGCTACTATCCAAAACCAAAACAATAGCAAAAAACAGAAAATAAAAAATGCTGGCAAGGATGTGGTGAAACTGGAACTCAGTGTGGTGAGAAAGTAAAATGTAAAATGGTGCAGCTGCTACAGAAAATAGTATGGAGGTTCCTTAAAAAATTAAACATAGAATTACCATATGATTCAGCAATTCCACTTTTGGGTAAATGCCCAAAAGAACTGAAAGCAAGATCTGGAAGAGATATTGTAAACCCACATTCATGGCAGCACTATTCGGGGCACCTGGGTGGCTCAGTCGGTTAAGCATCCACTCGCAATTTCGGCTCAGGTCATGATCTCAGAGTTATGAGTTCAAGCCCCACATCAGGCTCTGCACTGGGCATGGAGCCTGCTTAAGATTCTCCCTCTGCCCTTCCTCTCTCTCTCCCCTTCTCTCTCTCTCCCCACCCTCTTAAAAAAAAAAGTCTGTATTATATTATAGCAGCATTATTCAAAGTACCAAAAGGCAGAAGCAATCTCAGTGCCCACTCACAGGTGGATAAACAAAACACTGTATAAACCTACAATGGAGTATTACTCAGCCTTAAAAAGGAAGGGAATTCTGACACATGCTACAACATGGATGAACCTTGAGGACGTTATGTTAATGAAATAAACCAGTCATAAAAAGACAAATACTCTACAATTCCGCTTATATGAGGGACCTGGAGCAGTCAGAATCATAGAGACAGAGAGTAGATTGGGGGTTGCCGGGGGCAGAGAGGGGGGAACGGAGAGTCGGAGCCTCATGCATAGACAGTTTTGGTTCGGGATGACAAAAAAGTTCTGGAGATGAGATAACGGTGAAGGGTGCACAACAGCACGACGGCAGCTGAGGACGCTGACGGGTCTGGGGCTGGGTGCAGGCAGCTACCTGGAGGAGCGTGACCTCCGAAGAGCAGGAAGAACCAGCCTTCAGGGCGGGGAAGAACTCAGAGCCCCGCAAGTGAGCTAATGGGTGTAGGGGGCAGCAGGCACAGGGGGAGCAAAAACGAGAGGAAAGGAGATTCAAAGGAAGCAAGAAAAGAATATGTGATGAGAGGGAAAGCTGAGTCTAGAGACGGGAAGACAGGGCAGGGAAGGAGCAGAGCAGAAGGGTAGTGCTTAAGGTCTCCTGGGCCATGAGGGTTAGGGCCATTGCTCAGGCAGAGGGACGGTTCCATCCTGGCTGCCTCCCCTACCAAAGTACCAGGCTTGTGCTCGCCAGGAGGAGCCCCACGCAGTTCCGGGCCACGGCAGCCTGGGGACGTTCAGGAGCTGTGTATTTTAGGCAGGAATTGTGCGGTAAATGGCATTCCTGATTAACTCCTCTCTTTCCTAAAGTGGCCAAGGCGTCAGGTTGAGCTCTGGGCCATATACAACAGCTCTCTTCCAAGCACCTAGAGAAGATTTTTCAGAATAGCGTGTCACTGAAGACTCACCAGAGACCCTAGTGAGCTGGAAGCCCCGATAAGGTGGGTCAGCCAGACAGGGGGCCGAGACGCCGATCACACGGTGAGCAGGCCTGCTTCTGAGAAGCCACGCTGTGGCAGCGTGCTCGTGTGCTCTGAACACTGCCCGGTCCATTGCAGGCCATCCTTCCCCATGGCTCACTGCCCTGAGGAGGCAGAACAAGCATCACCCCACTGGCCCCCTCAGCTCAGAGACCCACAGTACCTTTAGGTTCCCGCGGTCCAGGGCGGCGGTCAGATGCTTGCGGACCTCGGTCAGCTGGGGCCTGGGGCCTCGGGGACTGGCCCCCTGCCGCAGGGGGTGTTCCTTCAGGGACTGCTCCAGCTTTGACTCCCCGAGGAGAAGCTCTGCCATGTCATCTACAAAGAACAAAGTGAGAAGCTAAATGGGAGCCGGGAATGGTCTGTGTGCTGGGAAGCTCCGCCCGGGGACCTCAGGACCACCACACCCCTGCTCTGTGCAAGGCCCTTCTGGAACTTCATAGCCTTAGAGGGAGTCCAAGTGGGCACCAGCTTACAGTGAATTCTGTTCATCAATAAGAATGTTCCAGAATGTGTACACAGACGGGGGTAGCTCATTCCTTTGTCACACATTTATTGAATCTAGAAAGACTAGATATGTATTAACATGGAGAGCGCGCAAGCTCAGTAGGAAAACACAGCTGTCTTATGCTATTTTTCGGCATGATCTATACAAAATAATACTATGTATTTTCCAAAACTGATGCAGTGACATCTCCTAGCTCTTTTGTGTTCTGTGGTCTTACACATGGATGTGAGCTGGAGCAATGTCTCGTACAGATTCTTAAAATGAGTTTGTGTCAAAATGACCTGAATGCACGCAGTCTGTTTCTGCCTAAAAGTCGAAGCTATACAGACACTGACAACTAGGAATGTCTAGATGAAGGTTTTACTCCTAAGACTACACTACTTAAGAGTTACAATTCCATTACTGTGCACGTTGGCTTGTTAATTAGAATGAAGAGCTCACTCCAGAAGTAGCTCTTGGGAATCCGCACATCTAGATGTTCTGCATGAACCCAGAACAATTCATACACCAGCGTGAGCATGACCTATTTCTTCTGTGATGCGACAGAACCGAACTGCATTAAAATATAAGCACAGTGTAAAAGGTCTGGAAGGATATACCTCAAATCCACGATTGTACCTCCCACTGGGCTACAGTTGAGGGAGGACCTCAACTGGAGTTAGGGGCCAAAATGGACTCTAGTTTTATCTTTAACAACATTCCAGTCCCAGAAAGGAGAACAGATTGGCTTATTATTTAGGTAATCTAAAATTAAGTCAAGAAACAGTCACGGAGCACCCACTGAGATTCTGAGTGGTAGGTCCACTGAAGGCAGTGAGCTACAAGGAGAGCCTTCCCAGCCTTCCTGGTCAGTGACCCAAATCTGCCAAATCTAAAGTTCTCAGCAATGCCTCTATCTGTGTACCGGGACGCCCAAAATAGTCTCTTAGAAATGAGACCTAGTGTTCTGGGATGGGCCAAGCCACAGTAAACAAGGGCTGAGTTAAGTTACTGAACTCAAGCATTCTCTAAGTTGTCCAAGAAGGAAAAGCAAATAGCCTACAAGATGAGGGAACATCAGGCAGGACCACAGCAGCATCCTACAGCAGAAGACAAGGACACAATGTCTGCAGAGGACACAGGGACACAGAGCGTAACCCAACAGGCCTGGAGCTGGCCGTAACACTGGTCAGGTGCAAGAGCAGCAAGCAGCCTCCTCCAAGAAGCATGAGCCATTCCTGAGAATGAAATGCAGCTAATAAAGAAATCCAGGGCTCAGGGATGAAGGATGTGTGGGCAAAGGCCTGACAGCGAGGATCAGAGCATTGACATAGAGAATACTAAATGCCTATAAGAACTAGCTACAGAACAGAACTGGACTGCTATAAACCAACACAATGCAAAAATGACAATGTAACAAAATTGGTAAGTGCTTCAGAGTACCATCCTTCAAAACAAGGTAATACATGCTTAAAGAAAAAAACACGACACCAATCTTTTTAAAACTTTACTGCACTCTTTCCGGAAACAATGCCACATGGTGAAGCATTTATCTAGAGCTCAACAATTCGCTTAGATTCACTTTCCTTTCCTTCTTCCCATCAGTACTTATTAATACTTTATTTTTAAAATAGCTGCTGCCTGGGGCGCCTGGGTGGCTCAGTCGTAAGTCTGCCTTCAGCTCAGGTCATGATCCCAGGGTCCTGGGACGGAGCCCCGCATCGGGCTCCCTGCTCGACGGGAAGCCTGCTTCACCCTCTCCCACTCCCCCTGCTTGTGTCCCCTCTCTCGCTGTCTCTCTGCCAAATAAATAAAATCTTTAAAAAAATAAAATAAAATAGCTGCTGCCCAACAGATATGGATGCAAGCCACATGCTATTTTAAAAGTTGCAGTAGCTATATTAAAAAAGGAAAAAGAAACAAGTGAAATTAATTTTGATAGTATCTTTTATTTAACTCAATATATCCAAAATATTGTTAGTTGAACAAGCAATCCACATTTTTTAATTATCAACATATTTTATATTCCTGTTCGTACTAAGTTTTCCAAATCCAAGGGCGCCTGGCTGGCTCCCTCAGTAGAGCATGTGACTTGATCTCGGGGTCATGAGTTTGAGCCCCAGGTTAGGCATAGAGCTGACTTAAAAAAAAAAAGTTTTCCAAATCTAGTGTGTACTTTGCACTTATGACACATCTCAATTCGAACCAGCCACATTTCAAGTGGTCAGCAGCTACCCATGGCTAATGGCTGTGATATCAGATGGGAGTGTGATCACCATTTATAAAAGTATGCCTGTTTATCTTTATTCTGTCTGTTTCCCTAAAAAGATGTCTAGAATGAATATCACTTAAGTAATAAAAATTTCCAAATGACAGGACTTGGGATAATTTTTTCACTCTCACCTTTGCAGTTTGAATTATTTTTATTGAGCAGAATCATTTTATATTGCTTTTAGGAAAAACTGTGACTCTTCTTTAAAAACTGGAAGTATATATCTTGCGACATTAATGGTGGTTATTTCTGAGTGGTGAGACTATTAGTATACATTGAGTTTCTTTTTTGTAGATTTTAAATTTCCAAAAAATAAAATAACATGAGATTCAGAGTCATAGATATAAATCCCAGTTTGTCACACTGTGTCTGTGGCCCTAGGATTTAGCCTCGGTGTTTTGGGGGGCAATTCTAAGAAAGCCCCTCTGTACATCTGAGCTGAAGATTCCTATCTCCACATATCCCTCATTTCCACCCCCACTCTGATTACCTCCCTGCTTCGGGCTCCTTTGACCTTGCAGCTGGAAATGGCTGCCCGGAGCAGACTCCCCAGGCCAACAAGCAGAAAGGACAGCAGATCAGGCCCTCTGCTGCCTGCCACCCCTTTCTAGCTGTGGGATCGGGGGCGTATCGCTTACCCTCTGGAAGCACCAGCCTGCATTTATGAAAGGGGAATAATACCACGACCATAGCAAGACTGTGGATGAGAGCTAATGAGTTCTCAGTGAGGGAAATACTGTGGCCTGGCCTGCCACACCTCTCAACTAGACCTGACAGGCTGAGTTCGATGTGGACTGGCAAACAGTACAGGGAAAGGCAAACCAGGCTGAGGGAACAGCAGAACATAAGAAAAGTGTGACGATGAAAGCACATTGGACCAAGTGGCCAGAGAAGACGGTGTGGGTGAGTGAGGGGAGAAGAATGCAGACTCAAGTGGGGAGCAGAACATGGGACTAATGGTTCCCTTCTCCCCGCTCAGCCCCATCCCCACGGAAAACAGGACCTGGAAGTTTCCACAGGCAGTTCTCCACACGCAGGCCCTGTGAACCTCCTCCCTCCACGCCTTTGGGATGACTCGGAATACTAGGAACACCATCCACCGTTACTTGATAAGGACCTATTGATCTTTCAAGCACTGTTCATCTCTCCCCACACATGCCCTATCCCAAGCCAGCCCCAGCTGCCCCAGGAACCTCAAGCACCCCAACCTAGGTGTTTACATATCTGTCTGCCTCTTCCAGACTGTAATGAGAGACCTGAAGGAAGAATCTGTGTATTACTTAGTTTTTAGTCTCAGAGCCGAGCACAATGTCTGGCACAGAGTCTGTGCTCAATAAATGGTTTATTAATTTAATGACGGGCCAAGGCACTTGGACTATACCCTCCTGCGTTAGGCCTGGTCCTGGTGGCACAATCTGTCAGTTGTCCCCAAATATTCATTCTCCCCTTCTTCCTTTAGTATTAGAGTCCCTGAGTTTTATCAGTGCACATAGCTGCCAACGTGAAGACTACTTCCCAGGCTCTCCGGGAGCTGGAGGCTGTCACGTGACTAAGTTATGGCCAATGGGATGTGAGCAGAAGTATTGTATGCAGCTTCTCTGCTGGGCCCTTCCAGGGAATGAGCTTACCCTCCAGTTTCTCTTCACTCTACCCCATTAGCTGGAGTGAGTCTTGGCTGGTGGAAAATGGTGCATCCATTCCGGTCCTCAAGATGGAAGCCATCTACTTTGGAGCACAACATTAGGAGCATTGGTCTCCAACACCCAGGAGCTGTCATTGAGCCCTGGACTGTTTATGATCAATTATTACATGAGAGAGAAACATTAACTTCTACCTGGCTCTTGCTTTAGTCACTGTTACTCTGACCTTAGTTACACCGGCCAAACTGTTATCCTAGCTAGATCTCCCCACCACCAAACAGGCTTTAAGTTGAGAACTGCTATCTGAGAACACCTTACCAATCAATACTCATTCCCAGAGTCCCTCATGTCTAGAAGGAATCCCACAGAACCCAACTGAGGTTTTTGATAGAACACCCTCACATCACCTCTCCTGTTTCACTGGCTTTATAGCCTAGGCTTACAAAAATATTTAAACAAAGGACTACATATAAAGAGAACTATAAAACTACCACCTTAGTGCTTTGTAGGATTTACAGCCTTTTAGTTTCTTGATCTCCTGATCCTGGGGGAACACACCAGAGCCTTGCTGCTAAGATATGCAGAGAGCCCAGCTCTATCAGAACAACTGGGTGGGACCTTGGAAAGGTTCGGCTGAGAAGAAGAGGCTTTGCACAGAATGAGGAGACACAGTCCCTCCCCTCATGGAAGTTCTAGTCCCTCAGCACCACTCCGCACACTGCAGCTCTACTTAGTAACTTCTCCCCTACATACATGCGCTCTCAGGCACCAAGAGGTAGTCCTGGGTGGCAGAGGAGGAGACAAAGCCCTCACCAAGAATATTACAGGTACATGTTTACAAAATGGAAAATGTACGGAAAGGTCTTTCAAGCAGCAGAGTCGGAATATGCAAAGGCATGACACAGCCTAGTTGTTTGGGGAACTCCAAGTAATTTGTTAGAGCTGAACCACGAAGGGCAGAGAGAGGAAGATGGCCAGAGTTAGGAGTTTCCTGCCAGACAGGCAAGGATCAGCTCCTCAGGTCTGGAAGGAGCTGTGCGCTCTGAGCAAAGAGCTTACATTCCAATTTGAAATTAGCATGGTGGTTGCAAAATCGTTTGTGCAACTGTAAACATTTTCAGGTTCCAATGAATCTCCCAAGCAAACCACGTTTTCTTTGCTCTCCTTTGAAAAAGGTGACTTCCCTACCACTCACTCTCCCAACCAGGAGGGCAAGGATCTGAAAAATATCCATGAACTCAGGCCAGAGAAATCATACAGAGACGGCAAGGCTCCGTCCTCATGAGGCAGGAGCTCAGCAGCCTGACGAACACTCCACGGCACTGGGTGCTCCTGTCAAGGACCTGCGGGTTCCCGATTCAGAGCCTGCAAGTGACGAAAGAAACAGAGGTCACCTAGCCAGCTGTTACTGCGCACAGTGTGTCTGCTTACACGCTAGGACAGTGAGGTACAAGGAAAACAAAGGCCCCTCGGGCATACAAGAAAATTAATTCCAGCTGGATTAAAGAATTAAGTATGAAATAAAAGAGGATAAAAAGATAAAAATAGAACTTTCACTTCCAGCCAAGATGGAACAAATTTACCCTCCTGTATAAAATAACCACAAACACAGGACAGACTATATGGAGAAACAATTCTCATGACTGTAGACGTGGGACCACAGAGAAAAGTGATCCCTGAGAAATGCGTATTGTAACGCACTTCTCAACAAACAAGGTGAGCTCTGGGATTTGCCTGGAGAGTTGGCGGCTATCCCACAGGAACAGGGAGCCCTTACATCAGAATTCTGCCACATGAAAGACTTAAATCTGAGTATCTCTTCCCCCACTCCTTTGCCTACTCACACTCACCAGACACAGGGTAGGGCGCAGCCAGGCAAGCCACCCTGCAGGTGGGGAAGCAGGACTGCACGGTGGGGCCAGGCATGTTACTTTCCAGAACGCAAAAGCCTGGCATTACAACGTGGAGGACAGAGCTCTGGCCTCAGGCAGCCCCAGGCTTAATCCCAGCTCTGCTGCTTACTAGCTGTGTGGCACTGGGCAAGTTACTTAACCTCTCTGAACCTTTGTTTCCTCACCTGGCTACTGTGAGGCTAAGACATCATGTACCTAACGCATAGGGTACAAAGCAGGTGCTGAGTAGACGTGTGTTACTGTTCCTGTTAGTGCCATTCGTTTTGGACTTGCTATTTCCCAGAATGGTTACGTTGGATCTAATGAGGTCAGAAGGCTCTGTGAGACACAAGCCCTCTGCTCAAGAGGCCTGCAATCCAGTAGGAAGATAAGAACATTATGCAACATTTATTACTAGACAAGCCATGCCGGGCTCTTACTGAATGCCGTGCAGTGGGCTAAGCCATGTACACAGTCCTGTTAGCCCTCCCAACCGCGCCAGGGCCTGTTAGCATCTCCATCTCACAAATGGGGAACCAGGCACAAGAGGTGGAGCAACATGCCAAAGGTAGCAGAGCCGGTCCGTCCCGGAGCAGGGACTTTGAACCAGGCCATCTCCCTGCCCTGTGGCCCCGGCATGTGGACATCAGCCCCCAGAAAAGGGGCCCAGCTTCCCTCCCAAGCAGCTGTGTGAGCAGGCCGTCCCTAAGTCCCTTTCCTGCTCCACCTGCTAGGACTCTCAGGGGACGGGGGTGAGGAGGAACTCAGGGGTGCCCAGGGCTCGTTCCACCTTTCCCTCAGGCATTTTTCAGGGTGTAAGTGAGGCTGCAGAAACCAGCTCCCCAGGAACTTACGTGGAGCCAAAGCCTGAAGCCGAACAGAGACCACTCCTGGGGACCGTCACTGAGAAGAATATGGGGAATTAACCCCCCAGGGGAGGGGCACTCTGGTGCCATGCTTCATCTCCAAACAGTCCCCCGAGCCCCAAGCTGGCCCAGCTCCATGCCCAGCAGCCTCGACCTCCCTGATCTCCCCCGAGGAAGGGGGGGTGGGGACTGTGGCCTTTGCCCCCTGAGGTGACTGCCCCTTCCTCCCAGCCTTCTCCCTCGAGGGATAAACAGCTGACACCCAGAGACTTGATCAGGTTGGGAAGAAAAAGCTTAGGGTTTCTACTCTATTCCAGGGAGTACCTGATATCAGTACCAAAAAAAAAAACAAAAAACCTCAACAACTGGGATTTGTCAATCGAGAAGCATTTAGGTCTATTCAAACCATTCCCGCCGTGGCTGTGATCCAAGAGGAAAAACAAATCCCTGTTCAGGCAGGAGCCAGTTCTTCAGCTCTCCTCTGTCACCCAGCAGAGACAGCCAGCTTCTCTGTCTCCTGGTCTCAGCACAAGCTCAGTGAATGTCATCCCCTCACTGACCCGGCTTCTCGTAAGTCACGGGTGTCTCTCTCAGCGCTCGTAGTACCTGTCATCCCCCCTCCCCACCAAAAAGTGACAGAAACACAGACACTGTTGGACAGTGTTGGTAGAAGCATCATGAAATGAGTGTCTGCAGAGGGCAACTGAGCAACATCTATAAAATGATTTATGTACCTACATCACCTGACCCAGAAAGCCCAGTTTTAGTAACTTCTCCCCTACATACATGCGCTCTCAGGCACCAAGAGGTACATACAGGGATGTTGGCTACGTACAGCCCTAGTGGCAAGAGCACAGGGCAGAATACACCCGTACGGTCCTCACCCGGGACGTGTTAAATGAATTATGCTACACCCCACATGATGATACATGATGTGTCCATTACACGAGGGAAGCGGATCTCCATACAACCCCGTGGTAGCCTGACTGCACACACTACCCCAGGTCTTCACACCTCCCTGAATCCACATGCTCTGTGGCCGTTCACACTGACCCTGGGCTGGGCCGCATGATCTGCTCTGACTGATAGACCAGTAGTGCATCTGGCGCACACAGAAGCTGGGAAACAGACTTACACATCAGCTTCCCGCTTGCTTCTCTGTGACCACCTTGAGCCCACGGCCGGGCTGGCCTGGATCTAAGAAAGGCCACAGGGAAGAGAGCTGAGTCGTCTCAGCCAGGCCCCGCCATGTGAGCGAGCCAGCCCAGGGCAGCCATGTCACGGAGCTGACCCGCAGCTGGCTACAGATGCAGGAGCGAGCCCGGGCAAGCCCAGGATGGCGACAAATAATAAAATGTGGCTGTTTTAAGACACTGAGTTTGGGATGGTTTGTTACACAGCAATAGGTAACAACGTCAGAGAGAGATACAAAATAGGGTGTGCCGTCTGTTACTATTGTGTGTAAAAAAACAAAACCAACAACGCACTTTCTAATAAATCTACAGATATGCTGAATATTTCTGAAAGGACCTCCCAGGAAAGTCCTAAGAGTGGCTACGTCTGTGGAAAGGGGCAGGAGGGCACGGAGATGATGTAGGAAGGAAGTTACTTTTCTCTCTTGTATTAGTTGATTTTTAGTACCATGTACCTTCATTACCTGCACAGAACATTAAGTAGTTAATTTAAAAGGAAAAGAAGATGGCCCGTATTGGAGTGTGCTCTGACTCTGGAATGCCCAGTCTGGTCACCCACAAGGGGTTCACACGACCTGGCCCATCATCTCAGAGCCAGGTGGAGGAGGTCTGCATCTGCGGTTATGACTGAGAGCTTGTCACCTGCTCTCCCTGGGCCACCAGCCTCCCGTGTGCACACTCTCCAGGCCCCCCGCATCCTTCCGAGGCCGTGGCAATCTGTCTCACCCGAGGGTGCCTGGACATGTTGTATCTCCCTCCCTTCTCCTGCCAAAATCCAGGCATCGTGTGAGATGCATTTCAGGGTCACCTTGGAGAAGCCTTCCTGCTCCCTCGGCCTGAGCTCCCAGGCTCCTCACATTCACACACCAGCCAACATTTACTTAGCACCTGCCAGCATCTGGCATGGACAGCAGTGAAGGAGACAGAGGGGTCTCTGCCCTTGTGCTGCTTATATTCCAGAAGGGGAGACAAACCAGAAAAAGGCCAGCTAGTGGTAAGAGATCAGCGGAGAGTTAAAACGGGGACGTGACAGGGAGTGACCGGGTGGCTACCTGAGACTGGGCGGTCAGATCAGACGAGACAGAGTCTGCCATGCAAAGATCTGCGGGAAGAGAACCCTGCAGCCCGTGGAAGGTCCCTGGGGTGGGAACATGGCTGGCACGTTCGAGAAACAGCAAGAGGGCCGTGTGGCTGGAACGGTGGGGACGGATCTGGGTAGTCAGGGAGGGGGGCAAGGGCAGCCATGAACACGCTCGTAGACTGTGGTCAGCAGTGTGGCTTTCCTCTGAAGCGCACCTGGACGCCTCTGGAGGGGGCGGAGAGTGTGCAAGCAGGGGTGAAGGGATCTGGTTTAGGTCTGCAAAGACCCCTCCGTCCACTGTGTGGAGAACGAACTTGGGGCTGGAGCGGGCGAGGTGACGGCAGGGACAGTCAGAAGGTCACTGCGGGAGTCTGGCGGGGGGTGACAGACGCTGGGACAAGGCAGCAGAGGTGAGAAAGAGTGCAGAAAGGGAGAGACAGGCGGAGGGAGGACATAATTTGGAGGTAAGGTAAACAAGACTTACTAATGGGTTGGACTGGAGGTGTGGCAGACCGAATAATATCCCCCACACCCCAGAAATGACTGTGTCCTGGTTGCTGGAACCTGTGAATATGTCACCTTACATGGCAAAAGGAACTTTGGGGGTGTGATTAAGTTTCGGACCTTGAGACGGGATTATCCTAGATTATGTGGGTGGGCACTCCTGGCTCCTTGGAAGAGGGAAGTAGGCGGGTCAGGGTCAGAGGAGACGTGGTGGCAGAAGCAGGTATAGTCACAGAGGAAACTAAACTGCAGGCTCTAGAGATGGAGGAGGGGCCGAGAGCCAAGGAACGTGGGCAGCCGTGGAGACCGGGAAAGACAAGGGCACGGATTCTTCCCCAGAGCCTGCAGAAGGAAGACAGCCCTGCGGACACCTGAGTTTAGCCGAATGAGACCCACGTCCAACTTCTGACCTCCAGAACTGCCAGAGAACACATCTGCATTATTTTAAGCCAGTAGATGTGTGATCATTAGTTACAGCAGTGATGGTAATGGAGAGGGATTAAAATAAATTCTTTACTTTTAGCTTTGAGACTGCACACTGGATTAGAAAATGGTACCATCTTGCCATTTACTGAGGTGAGCAGAAATAAAACCAAGAGTCCTGTTCTAACTTAAATAATATTTGATACCCAAGTAGAGAAATCAAGTCAATGGATGGAGGTTGGAGTCAAAGCTAAAGGAGAGTGAATGGAAGGACCCAGTTAAAGAAACCAGGGCTGGAGCACCTGGGTGGCTCAGTCGTTAAGCGTCTGCCTTTGGCTCAGGTCATGGTCCCGGGGTCCTGGGATCGAGTCCCGCATCGGGCTCCCTGCTCTGCGGGAAGCCTGCTTCTCCCTCTCCCTCTCCCCCTGCTTGTGTTCCCTCTCTTGCTGTCTCTCTCTGTCAAATAAATAAAAATTTAAAAAAAAGAAACCAGGACCGTGTTTGTTACAGAAACAGATTAGAAGCTTCCAGAAAGAAGGAGTGGCCAAGTGGGTTAAAGGCAGCTGGACTATGGAGGAAGATAAGAACACAAACAACCGTTGGATTTGGTAACAGGGAGGCCACATCAAGGGTGACCTTGACATGGGAGGTCTCGGGGTGTGCAGGGTGGGGGGTACAAGCTCAAAGGAGCAGGCTGAGGAGACAACGGTTCTTTGAAGAGGCTTTGCTGAGACGGAGCAGAGAGGCAGGCAGAAAGTCACAGAGATGGGGGCTTAGGGAAGGTTTTTACAGGAGAGTCTAGGGTGTCTGTGAATCCTCGAGGGAATGACCTGGGAAAGAAGACAGAGAGAATTGATCCAGAAGAGAGGAGAAATGTCAGCAGCTGTGAAGTCCGAGGAGGCGCAAACAGAGGGATTCTGAGCAAAGGTGCATGGGCTGCAGGCCTTGAAAGGAGCTGGAGCCTCCGCACAGTGACAGGAGGGGGAGCAGGCTGACTCTGTGGTGGGAAACGAGGGGCTTTCCTAACTGCTCCTATGTCCTCAGTAAAGTTCATATCAGGTCATGAGCTAGGAGTGATAGGATGGCATTCTGATAAAAGGCCTGAGAAGGGGAAAGAGTGCGTGAAAGCAGGGCTACGAACGTGCGGGAAGCGTGGCAGTGCCTCTGAGGTCACTGGTCATCAAGTGCAGATGACCAGTGAGGCTGAGGGCTTCCTCCCACGACGTGTAGCTGTTCAGCGGCACGTACGAGCCGGCAGAGAGCTGGGCTTCACCTGGGTAGGGCCACTGTCAAGTAGCTGGCTGGAGAAGGCAAGGTCATGCCACCCCACTTCTCAAAGCCCTCCCGTGGCTCCCCTCTCACCCAAAGGGAGAGCCAAAATCCTTGTGCCTTACTCCCTGGGCTCTGACCTCCACCCTGTCCCTCTCACATTCATGCCCCATCTCCAGGACTCAGCACATAGTGGGTGTTCTCTAACTATTTCTGAAACGAGTGGATCAATCCATGGGTCTCCCTTTCGTGGACAGGACCTACTCAAGTACATTAGTCTCTGGCGACTCAGCTATCCGCCCCCCCAAGGTGCCTGGCACGTACGGGGGTGTGACTGTTGACCAAGACCCAGGCCTTCGCGTGTCTACCTCCGGGCCCCGTTGTCCCCCTCCACTATCTTTGCTCAAATTATGACCCAGTTCCGAGGACCTGCTATTTGGATCTTGACTGAAAGGCAAAGATGCCAAAAGTCAAAGATTAAGGAGCTCAAAGAAATTGGCAGAAAGGATATTCTGGGAAAATCTTGGAAGTTGGGAGTCCAGGCTTCATGCCAAAGCCTCCTCCCCGTGTTCACACACAATGCAGAGGCTGGAAGGACAGGGCAAGAGAGTAAAACGTGGGAACAGAAGACACTACTTCCACTGCGCTGGGAGAACAGACAGGGTGTGTACTCGTTTAACACACACACACACACACACACACACACACACACACTTCCCCTCGAAAAATCTTGTTTAATAAGAAAGAAGGTAACTCGAAAGTCATCTTGGAGTTGGTCTGGCCTGTCCCCAGGGCTCAGCAGGGCAGGAAATGACTCTAGCAGGGCAGGGGGATATTATCAGGCCAGCCCAGAAGGCTTGGAAATGGCTCTCTCAGGAAGCCAGCTCCACACAGAGAAGTTAAATGCACACACGCACAGAATCAGCAAGCATCTCTTGAAGATTCAAAGCCCTAATCCACGCCCTGCCCTCAAAGACTATGGTCCAGAGGGAGCCAGGGGCCATGGAGTCCTGGCATGGTGGGGTGGAAAGACCATGAGGCACGCTCAGAAGACTGTCAGAAGTAAGTAAGTGAGGTCTGAGTTGGCTGGGCCTCAGGAATTTCTCCAAGTGAGGTAGGATTTCTCCAAGTGAGAGTCTAGGCAGAAGGGAAACGGCACAACTGGTGTGTGGGGTCGGGCAGAGGCAGGAGGGAGGCTACCACAGGTCTTGGGGCAGCTGCAGAGGGCCTGAGGGACCCTCGTTCCCAGGCCGCTAGCCCAAGACTCAGTGGAGAACTGATTCCCTTGGCCTGGTGGGCCAGAGAAAGGAAAAACATTTACTGCAGGTCCCTGCGCTTGGCATGCCCAGCAATAGCACCTCATCAACTCAACACTTCTTACTTGAGAATAAAAAGCTGCTTCTCATTAGACTTCGAAGCTGCAAGGGCCAGAGAAAGCAGTTAGTCAAGGGAGGCAGGCCTCACAGCCAAGGGGCTGAGCCAGCCCAAACTGAGGAGATTGGAGGGAGAGGGAGAGGAAGCAGAGAGACCCAGAACCCCTCCCTGGGAAGGGCCACTCGGGAAGCATCAACCCTTCAGTTGCACAAGAGACACAGGAAGAGAAGGTCGTGCACATCCTGTCAGCCGGAACAGCAATCCAGCAGCCAGAACTCACCCAGAGCCCCAGGCGGGCAGGGCCATCCAGTCACCGGAGAGACAGCACCAGGAGTCTCAGTGTCTTAGGCGGACATTCCCTCCCCTGGACCTCCACCGCCCTCGTCCCCTACCATTCCCAGCCCCAAGCACATACATGCCGGGCCTCCACGTACTAGACTTGAGCATAAGCACGGTCTCAGTGGTCACCGTACTCCAGGTCGTCAGGCAGGGCTGGCGCCCAGTACGTGCTCAGTAGGTGTTTGATGAGCAAACGAATCCAAGTTAACTCCTCAAGGGCAACAGCCAAGCTGTTCTTTGAACAGTTAACTGAGTACCTGCTGTATGTCAGACAGGCTATTGGTGCTAGAGACACAGCTTGGACAAAAGAGCAAAAAAGCCCTGCCCTCGTGGGGCCGACAGCCCAGCAGTCACTTTCATGGGTGTGTCCCCAGTACACCTCACAGCACCCCCACACTGAAGTGCAGACTGAACGGCCGCAGGCCGAGGACTGAGCTGAGGCCCTAGGTCTGCACAGACTAGTTCTGGGACCCGGCTAACGGCGACTGCCATCGGCTTTGGGCCTCGGTCACAATTCAGGACCACGGGAGCCCACCTCAACCCCCACTGCACGGCTGCTATCATTGCTGTTACTGTTACCCCTGCCTGCTTCCTCCCCCCTGTCAAGGGCTGAGCATCTGGACCATCCTCCCCTCCTTCCACACACAGTACTCCTGACCCGGGCAGGCTGCCTGAGATGACCGCTCGTGCCTCAGACCAACAGCATTACCCCTTGGATTCCTCAGAACAACCTTGGAGCTAAAGATGGAAGCTCGGGGAAGCTGAGTAACGCACCTACGGCCAGACAAGCAGTAAGTGTCAGACCCGGGATCTAATCCCACGACTCACAGGACAGGGCCCATTGCTTTCTCTTGCACCAGGTTCCTTTCCTCGTTGCGAAAATACTTCCATCTGCCCAACAGGGTAAACGACCGTCCCGCTTGCCCAGGGCTGAGGGGGTTCCTGGGACACGGGATTTTCAGTGCTTCAAACCAAGAAAGTCTCAGGCCAACCGGGACAAAGCCACAGCTCTGCCCAAGAGCCTCCTCCTGGCGCTCTGCCAGGCCTTACCCACTGCCACCTAAGCACACCCTGCCCTCAGGCCCCACTAACCCAGCAGCACCCTGGAGACTTGTAAGTAATGCTGTCATTGTTCTGCTCAAGCTATGGGGTGACACTCTGTCCCACCACCTGGACAATCGTGCCTAAAATCTGGTCCTGGAACTTCCTGTGCTACAAACCACCTATGCTAGTTAACAACCCTGCTTCCTGAACCCCAACCCCACTAAGACCTCCTAAAGCAGGACTCGGGCCCAGCCTGGGAATCTGAGCTGCTAACCAGCCCCCAGGTGACTCAGCGGCCCAGAGGCTGTGTGACTGCTCTGAGCTGTAAGCTTCTTGTGGCTGGTGACCCACTCAGTCTTTTTCTTCTGGTACAGGCCCCATACATAGGAGGTACACATTAAATGCTAAAGATTATGGTTGAAGGCAACAGCTTCAGACCTGCCTGACCACAAAACTCACCTAAGGCTCTATTTTAAAATGCAGATTTCCAGCCCCCGTCTTGGACCAGGGAAATCACTACCCCACAGGAGTGGTCTGGGAATCCATAATGTCCAGGCTCCTTTAGTTCAGTGCTACTCAGAGCGGGTCCACGGACAAGCAGAATTGGCATCACATGGGAGCTCTGTTAAGCGTGTGGGAGCTCAGGCCCTGCCCCAGACCGAGTGCATCAGAATCCCTAGGAATGGGGCCCCACAAGTCAACTTGGTGATTCCTTGATCCGACGAGCTTGGAAAACCATTTGTTGGTGTAAAGAATAATGGAACTGGAGTTACAAGTGGGTTAGAATCCAGCTCAATGAACATCTCCCAAACTCAGTCTACCTACCCCTGAATAAGAATTATGACCCTCGACCCCACTCCTCATGCGGTTGTTGTGATGATTACCTGGGATCTGTGTAAAAGTTCAGGCCCAGAACACGGCACACAGCAAAAGTTCAAGCAAGCCTTGTTCATTCCCTACTGGCATTGTTTCAACACCCGTGAAGTCCGGAAAACTAAGGTTTCAGAGAATCAAGTGAGGTGCCCAAGGTCACTCGGAGGGCAAATGCATGGAGATTCTGACTCCAGGTCTGGCAGGCCTCTGAAAGGACCAAAAAACATCTGTTCTGCCTCGCTCTGGCACTTCCATCCCTCCACCACCCCTGACGGACATGGGCAGACAAACAGGGGCTGCAGCCACACTGTTAGGTTTTCTGTGGCTTGCGGCTGCCCTTTATATGGTATGTGGCACTCCTCCCACCCATCTGCCAAACTCTGCTCCTTCTTGTCTTGGTAGCTGATGGGGATGCTTTTGAGAGATCTCAGAAAACCTCTTCCCTTTCCTTGGCTGCTCAGATGGGAAACACTGGCTTTCACAGAAAGGCCCGCAACGCTCCGCCACCTGCCAAGCATGAGGTCACCCAGAGGGGCAGGAAACTACCCAAGTGAGGTCGGTGTGAACCAGGGGCGAAGGCCATTCCTGATGGTGCACCCGGTGCAAAGCTGGCGGGGCAGCGGCGGGTGCTCCGAGTAAGCGAGGAGGTGCACCAGAAGGGAATGCCTGCAGCAGGAAGTAACCACCGCACACCCAATTCAGTGCGGCTTCAACAAGAAGGCATTTACTACTCCACATAAATGACAAGGGCCGCCGCAGGCGTGGAGCCACATCCTTCTTGTGTCTCTGCGCGGCCGCCCTCTGAGGGTCAGCCTCACGGCCACGAGATGGCTGCAGCTCCGAGCCTCGGAAGCGCGAGCGACGATTTCCAGGGGGAGACGACCACTCCCGTCACCTCGAAAGCATCTACGTCACTTCTGAGCCAGAGGAAATCTTTTCCAGAAGCCCCGTCCCATAGCTAATGCCCCTGATGTCTCATTGGCCAGAACTAAGTCACATGCTCATGCCTCAACCAATCACAGGCAGGGAGTGGACCCATCAGGGCCCGCCCCCCTCCCGCCACCCCCAGTGAAGCACATGGCACACGGAGGGCCTGACAGTTGGACAAAATTGGGGCTCAGTCAGGAAGGAGGAAAAGGAGCTCGGGTGGAGCATGCTGGATTGACAACCGGGGAGCCTCTGGCCGGCCCCCAAGTCACGTGACACCACCAGCCCCGCAGGTGAACAGCCCTGGTCCGGGCCAGAGTCATTGCTTGCCCTGCGGCCTTCGCTTCCACTTCCGAAGGCGCCGGCCCCTACTTCCTTAGGCCGCTTCCAGTTGCTCAGAGGCCTCCCCTCGTGAAAGTCTGGGGCCGGTTGAACACAGCACAGCACATGCACACTAGGAGCCTAACGTTCCTCTGAGCAGAGCCTCTAGAAGCTGGCCCCCTGGGGGAGGAGACAAGGCACGAGCCACAACAGACCACGTGGGGGAGGAGAAACGGCCCTGACCTGGGAGATGATAAACCCACCGCCAGGGCCCAGCAGCAGGCATCTCCTGAGGCCTTACTCTGTGCAGGCACCAAGCTGAGGGCTGTTAGGTGCGGTTTTTTGTTTCTCGTGTTCACCTTCGGTCCTTACAACTGCCCTACAAGTTTGGCATTGTTACTACACGTTCATAATCCCTTATCCGTAATTTTCCAAATCTAGAACTCCCTAAAAACCAAAAGCTGGTTTTGTTTTTGTTAACTTATTGGGCAACAAAACCTCAACCGAACCAACACGAGGCTATTTTTTAATCTACCCAGCCCTGCGCAAGGACTGTTTGCATGTTTTGGTGCAGAAATAGTGACGTGTTTCATTCTGAAGTGCTGCTCCTGGAGCCACTGAGAGTGTCACATACTGGCCAGGATACGTACCATATTCTGGAAAATTCTGCACTCTGAAACACAGCTGGCACCAAGAGTTTCAGAAGAGGGATTCTGGATGCATATCACCACTTTACACACAGGGCTTCACCAGGTGAAGAAACTGTCTTAGTTAGGAAGCCGCAGAAGCTCACTTGGAACTAAGCGACTGCTCTCACAGGCCAGAGCTCGGACCCACCCTGCCTACTTCTGCTACTCACCAGCTGGTGGCTTTAAGGAAGACACTTCCGTGAGCCTCTTTTTTTCATCTGTAAAATGGGGAGCTTACGACCGGATCAGTGGCTTTCAAATGTGTTTTTAAAAGCATACTAGGCCTTCCTTCAAGAGAAACCTTAGGAAAAAGTATCACTGCTCCAGGGAGTGAGGCCTGCCCACCCAGCCACCAGGCCCCTAAAGCGTGTTCCCAGAGGGATTCCTCAACAACACAGTTTGAAAACTGCTATACAGTGTGATCTCTCAGGACCCATCTGGTTCTCACACTGTATGGTGGTTTTGTCTGAGGCAAACATCCTTTTTTTGTGAAGGAAGGACAGCTGGGAGGAACTTGAACCAGACCTTGACAGATGGGTAGGCTTCTGGCCTGCAGAGAGGACTTGAGAGCAAATGGCATGAGCACAGGTGGAAAGACAATGAGCAAGGTGAGTGAGAGGGTCCGAGAGGCCAAACCAGCCAGTGGGGGCACGGTGGGGGCAGGGATGGGGAAGCCCAGGTAATGGGAGGCCACCCTGGACAGGCTGGCTTACCAAGCAGATCAATGTCAGGAATCCTCAGAACCTGAGATCCCTCCAGGCAGGCGGCCAGAGAAAAGCTGGGCAGTCCTGGCCCCACTGTATGCAGCCACAAGGTCGTGGTCCTTCCGTCCTGACTACAGTGACCATGAGCCCCAGTACTTAGGTCAAGAGCTATCAATATGTTATTGTCAAATAAGTGACTCTTTTGAATCCAAAAATCAGGACATATGGTCTGCCACAAAGGTGTGTCCTTCAGAGGACAACAAGACTGAGTATTTGAAAAGAGGATGGCTGCCCTCGGAAGGCTAGGGTGGAGTGTCATCAAGGTCTCACTGTCCTTCCCCACTGTCTGGGGAGAGTCTGACTCCCAGGAGTCCGCAGCACCCTGGGAACGTCCAAAGAAGCCATTCTAAACAACAGTGCCACTTTCCTACCCCACAGCAGACTCTCCGTTAAACATCAGCCTTGTTTCCAAAGAAGCCCCTAGATGGGCAGGAAAGGCTCCAGAGGCCTGAGACCAGGGAGCTGTCCAGGAACTCAGCCCACTTCCAGAGGGCGATGCCACCAGGCTGGAGGCACCAAGGCCATTGGGAATATCAGCTAGTGGCAAATGCAAGAACTTCACTCCCACTCAAAGGTCTGCATACATTTTGTAACCAAACTCTGCCCCAGAAATATTCTTTGTTTCAGGCACCATTTCCCTACCTGCCCATCACCAAGAGGTAATTAGCATGTCTCAAAATCATACCCAATCAGAACGGTGATGATCCCTTAAAGGAGAAACCACCCTTTGGGGCCTAATTGTTCTAAGTAAGCTCAGTAACTGAGCTTACCTAACATTAACAGACAGGGAAAGGAAGGAGAAGCAGACACGGCCTCAGAAAGGGAGTGGCTGTCTGTTGGGGCTGGTACAGGCTCCTGTTTCTGCTATTGAAAAATGTGGGAGTCTTGACCAGGCACAAGCTCAGGTGTGTCATTTCTAGGGCTCCCACTCTTCGTCCCAGCCAGGTGTTATCCAGGACGTGGCCTGCCTTGTCCAGGGTTACACTGAGTCAGCTGGAGGGAGTCAATACCAGCATTTTGCATGTAGCAAGGTTTGCATATATCAACCCATTTCTTCCTCACAGCCACCTTAATGGAGGACGATTATTAACCCTACCACGGCAATGAAGAACACAGGCTCTGAGAGGTTAACTGACTGGCTCAGGGTCACCCAGCTACAGGTAGATTGTGGATCGAAGCCCAGGTGCCAGGCCATGCACTTTGTCACACAGCAGTGAACCTCACCATTGGGAGGCTAATGGGTGACACTCTGGGGAGAGAGGGCAGCTGGGCCTGCCCTCCTAGGGCCAAAACTGACTTGTGAGCCAACAGGGAGCTGATGTGCTGTTGTTCTCCATCTCTATCCCCAACCCCCTCAGGGTGCCACCTCAGTTCCAGGCCAGGGCACCTCAGAATTCCCTGTGCCCACAAATCTGCTGGAAGCCTGGTTAAGATGCAGGTGCTGACCCTGGGGTGGGGCCCGAGAGTCTGCATTCCTCACACGCTCCCATGTGATGCCCAAGCTGCTGCTTCGCTGACCACACTTCAGGCAGCGAGAATCTAGACTTGAGTCGAATTTTCTCCCACATCACCCCTCCCTTTTTAACTTGTGTGATCACTGTCTTGCCGGAACTCACAGGGGCCTGACACGTAGCTGTCACACATTTTGGGGGGGTGCGGGGGGGCTGTGTTTGTTTGTTTGTTTGGTTGTTTTTTTTTGAGATGGGAGTGATTAAAATGGTACTCACAGTGGAGTATGAGGCAGAAAATGGATTTCCGAGGTCTGTGTTCAGCTTGGCATTTGCCCTTTTCTTCCTTATTCACCTCTTGGCCAAACTGTTTAATTTATCTTGAAGGAGTCAGGCTGGAGCAGCATGCTCCAAAAGTGTCCACTGTTTCAAGCCCTTACTGGGAGGGGCTGTCATGCTCCAGTCCCAGGAGAAGCAAATGCTGCTGAGCAGGGAGGTCTCTGCCAGCAGGAGCACTGGGAACGCATGACTCCTCCGCTCAGACCCCTCCCTGGGCTCCCACCTCATTCAGAGAAAAGCCAAAGCCTTAACCATGACCTCCAAGGCCCCAAGTGATCTGGCTCTGCCACCCCTCTGCCCTCATCAGGCCTCTGCCCTTGACGTCCCCTCCACGGCCGCGGGGCCTATCTTAAATGTTGCCTTCCCGGTGAGGCCCTCCCTGGCCACATATTAAACTAGTGACTTTTGTGCCCCCCACCCCCGCCCACTCCCAAAGCACTGCTGCCTCTTCCCTCTTGATTCCCCTCTGATACCACTTACCACCATCTGGCATCCTATAAATTTTACTTAGTGATTTTTATTTATGTCTCCCTGCCCCTTCCCCGCTAGAATGTGGACTTCATAAAGGCAGGGACATTTGTCATTTTTGTCTGTTTTGTTCAGTGGTATATCCCCAGTGCCTACAACAGTGCCTAGCCTGTAGCAAGTACTCGCTGTCTGTGGAATGAATGAATGAAGGGGCTGCATACTAACGGCTCAGACTGATGAGCCCTGGGAGTCATTAGTGATCCTCGTAACCACCCCTGCAAACTCAGTCCTTTCCTCCCCATTCTAAGATGAGGAGACTGAAGCTCTGAGTGGTTAGTTAAGGGATCTGGCCAAGGACATAGAGTTAGGCTCAGGCACTGGTCTGCCCGGTTCCAAAGACGACTGTGTTCTTTTCGGCCTGTGGCTGCCTTCAAACTGTCTTACAATGACAAACATGACATTAACCCGCTTTCCTGATTGTAAGCAGCAAATGCTTTTGCTTAAGGATTCTGCCAAATCTGCCCAGAATTCGAGGTCCAGTTCACCCAAAAGGGTCTAGGGGGAGCTGGTGCCCTCAAGGCCAGGAGGAAATCCTACTGCCAGCACAAGGAAGCCCCCATCAGCCAAAGGAAGCGAAGGACCCTCCTTCAAACATTTCCCTGAACCCCAAAGAAGAGCCACAATAATTCTGGTTTTGTTTCATCTTTTTCTTTGCTTTATCTTGTTATGTTCCTGAGCAATCTCTTTGACCTTTTCAAGTCCGGGTGACCTTTTGCCATCAATGACTGCTACAAACCATGTGGGTTCTAGGGCAGAATCTCTCTCTCATGATTTTCCCAAAACCAAACCTGCACCCGGACCCGTGGACCACTGGGGCCCACATAACCCACTCTCCCAAAAGCTCCATGATGACTGAGGCTCAGGCCCTAGGAAGGGAGCCGAGTCTTGTGGGGCTGGGAAGGTAGGATGGGCCTATGCCACCAAAAGCCCATCTACCCTCTTATTCCAGAGACCACCCCAGTGTGAGGCGACCCTCCTCCCCTACTCATCACTCTCAATCCCATTACCTCGTCTGTTTTCTTCAAATCACTTCTCACTATGAAGCTATCCCATTTATTTTGATTTCTGTATTTGCCATTGCGTGTCTCCTCAGAAGAGATTCAGTCTGTGAGGGTTGGAGCTTGGTCAGTGCTGCTCACCTCTGTTCTATTCCTGGCACAGGTGGGCACGCAAATATTGGTTGAATGAATGAGTAAAGAAAGCAGAAAACAAGTGGGTTCTGAAGGAAAGAACCAGGAGGCTCATAAATGAACCCATTTAACTCTAACATCAACCTGCGCTAAAGGTATTTTATGGCTACACAGCCGGGAAGTGACAAAGTAGACCCAGGACTGTCCAATTCTAAGAAGAAATGAGAAAATGCTGCAGGTAAAGAGAGAAGGAGCAAGAGGAGAAGCTGGTGAGCCTTCCGGGAAGGGCAAGGTCAAGCTGCCGTCGGGGCCCAGGAGACTGAACACCATTTTCCTCGAATGCTTACTAGGAGAAGAGGCAATATTTTCCACTGAGTTGAGCCCAGGTAGGTCTATGCTTCCCTCCATGCCCCTAGGACAGTCATGGCACCTGCATCCCCCAGGGAAACTTCTACCCAAAGCAAGGTACCACAGTTGAGTGTGTGCAAAACCAAGTTCTTATTTCAAGGCACTAATACCATAAAAGACACAATCATAAACCACTCTTGAACAAGACACTTGACATCCCTCTCCATTTCTGAGTGGCTTGAGGTTAAAAGGTTGAAAACAGCCCGATGTCCTTTCTTAGAGCAGTGTCTTTCATTCATTCATTCTTTCATTCATTTGTTCAGCCAACATTTGCTCACCCAGCCTCAAGCTGCCAGGGATGAAATAACACAAAACCTCTGCCCTCTCACCAGTCCATTGGTGCCCGCAGTTTTGGCGGGTACTAAAAGACCAGCAAATATTAAGGATACTTGCTTCCAAAACAAATAAGGCCACGTGGAGCTGCGCTCTGAAATGGGATTTTGGATGCAATTTTGATTTGATTGGGTACAAGAACCAATTCAGTCAACGGGGCCATAGATTAACTCCAAGCACCAGACTCCTACGCAGACCCCTTCCTCCTCTGGGCACCAAGCCCCTAGGCCCCCCAACCCCACTCTTCAACTACATTCCCACCTCTCTCTACCATATGCTCTCTCTGACTCTCCTCACTGTTTCCCCTATATTCCCAAACCCGACCTCTCTAGGTCCACAGCTTTGACACCCTACTCTCTGAACCCCAGGACACACATTCACCTACCTTCCACCACCACCCCCTACACCTACCCCAAGTCTGAGCTTCCCCCTGGAGCCCCTTGAACGTCACGTGTTTACAAACCATATTTCCCAGGGGTCTCTGTTCGACACCCCCCCCCCGCCCCGAACAGCATACGCACACCCTGTAATCCCCTGCACACTTCACGGCCGTGCCCGGGGGAGCGCCCTCCCCCATCGCCTCCAACTTCTTAGGACCCGAAGGCCGCCCGGGCCCCTAGGACCCCGCTCCGGCAGCGGGCTCCTTGAGCCCCCGGACGCGCTGACCCCACAGGAGCCCGCCCGCACGCCGGAACTCTGGGACGCAGGGCACGGCCCTGGCCCGCTGGATGCCCCGACCGCGTGACGTCCGGGAACCCGGGGCTCCCAGGCCCCGGCCCCATGCACCTCCCCGGCGCGGACCACGCGAATCCCGGCCGCGCCCCTGCCCGCGCCCCGCCGCGCCTCCGGGGCCCGGCCTGGCCCGCAGGAGAGCGCGGCGCCCCCCCCCCCTCCCCGCCCCGCAGCCCAGGCCGGCGCGCCCGGCGCCTACCGTTGGCGATGAGCTTGGCCGACAGCTGCTTGACGAGCTCGGGGATCCGCTCCCACTGGCACTCGGAGCGGCAGCGCTCGATCTCCGTCTCGAGGCGCGAGCCCGCCTTCCTGGTCGCCATCGCGGCCTGGCCGGGCCCACCCCGCCCGCCCGCCCGCCCGCCCGCAGGCCCCGCAGGCCCCGCAGGCCCCGCCGCCGCCGCCGCCGCCGCCGCCGCCGCCGCCGCCCGGGCGCCCCCGCCGCCGCCTCCCGCTGCCGCCGCGGGCGCGGGCTCCGGCTCCCGGCTCCGCGGCGTAACGGGAGCGCCGGCTGGGGAAGGGGCGGGGAGGCGGGCGGCGGCGGCGGCGGCGGGCGGCGGCGGGGCCCCGGGTGCCGCGAGGAGCGGCCCCTGCCGGCCAGGGCCGGAGCGGCAGCCGGGCGGGAGCCGGGGCCGGGGCCGGGCGGCTGGGCGCGGGGGGGGGGGGGGGGGAGGGGGACGAGGTGCGGCGGAGGCCAGGGAGGGGAGGGAGGCCCGGGAGAGGGACCTGGAGTGGGACAGGGGCGGGGGCTCGGGAGGTGGAAGGGCTGGGGGCAGTGGCCGTGGTGCAGGCAGGTGAGGAAAGGGAAGGGTGAGGGATGGGGGTCTGGCAGGACGGGGGTCTGGGAGAAACTGCGAGGGGGCAGATGGGAATGAGGCCTAAAAGGGGTAGCGACCCTGGGGAAGGTCACCCGCCAGGCAGGACTAGAGGGCCCGGGGCCTGGTGCGAGGCGGGTGTGAGGGGGAGGCCGGCCTGAGCTTGTCCCGCCCTCTCAGATTTCAAGTAGATCCCTCTGACCCTGGGTTGGCCTGTCTCCCTTAGCAGCGCCCCCTCTGCTCCCGGCAGCCTTAGCCCCCCACCCAGATGAGGTGGGCGGAGAGGCCTCTATCTCAGGCCTGCACAGCACCTGCCCAGGAGCGCCATAAATGTCTGTTGAGTTGCCCTGAGCCCGGCAAGGACAGCTACCAGCTGAGATGCAGCTCCCTTGCCCTCTAAGGAGGACGCAAAGTCACCAGTGGGCTTTCTTTGCCTCGGCTCCGCAGACTGAGAGCTGGGGCAGGTGTCCAAGGTGTGCATTCTTTCAGTTATTTGATACCTATGTAGTGATCACCTGCTATGTGCTAGGTACTGTTTTAGATGCTGGGAATACAGTGTAGAACTAAACAGACAAAATGTCTGCCTTGGTAGAGCTTTCAGTGCAGTCAGGGAAATAAATAAGCAAAATAAGGTAGTAAGTTAGAAAGTAAAGATGGCTACTTGAAGAAACAGAGCAGGGCCAAGTGAGGAGAATAAAGAGTTGGGGGCAAGGGGTGTGGAAGATGTTGCAGTTTTCAATGGGATGTTAGCAATGGCCTCATGGAAGTGACATCTGATGAAGACTCAAAGAGGGTGAGAGAGAGAGCCATGAGGATATCTCTGGGGGAAGAGCATTCTTGGCAGAGGAAACAGCAGTGCAAAGGCCCTGGGGTGAGAGCATAGTTGGTGAGTTGGAGAGAGACCAAAGAGACCAGTGTGGCTGGAGTGGAGTGAGGGAGGCGAGGTGAAGCAGGAGAGTTCAGAGGGAGGAGGAGGCGTTTCAGTCCTTGGCGGGCCTTGTGGGCCATCATGAAGACCTTGGCTTTGACTCTGGTGAAGTGGGAGGTCCGTGCAGGACTTTCTGACCTCTGTTTTAGGACTCGGACCAGCTGCTGTGCTGAGAACACTGCCAGTAGTTCAGGAGAGAGATGGTTGTGGGTACACCGGGGTGATAGCTGGGGGCTGGGCTGAGGATGTTGGATTCCGGACACTGCATTTGAGGAGAGAGCTGACCCTCTGGAACGCCAGGGGTGAGGAAGCACTGTCATCATCCGCATCGCCCCTTCCGGGTGCCTCACGCCAGCTTTCCAAGTGCTTCACACAGGTTTGTCCGTCTCTTATCTCCTCAGCAGCCCCGGAAGAACAGACCTTGTGGACGGCACTTCACCACGAGGAAGCTGAACTGAGACATTGGTTGTGAGGAGGGAAGGTTAGGAGATAACTTCAGCCATGACCAGCATAACCTTCAGGCACCCCCAAGGACCTATGTCGAAGGTGGACCTGAAAGGTCTCAGATGCTGGGGACAGCCCCAGGAAAGGGATGTGTTAAAGTTTTAGCAGGGGGCCCTTTAGCGCCTGTTCCCTTTGGTTGCACCAAGAGGGAAGAGGAAGAAGAAGAGAAGGAATCTCCACAGATCTCCACACCTCCCCCTCAGACCCTCGTGTTCTCCTCTCAGCTCTAGCCTGGAGACCTGTCTCTCCAGACGTTTGCCTGGAATGTTCACTCCCCTCTGGTCCAGGAGGGACGTTCCTGCGCATTCTTGGAGACCCAGGCCAAGGAGCCCTGCTCCACGGCTGACTGATCCTGTGTCAGCCCACAGCAGTGCTACCTCCCTCTGTGACAGGGCTTTGTAGTGACGAGTGTTCGGACCTGCCTCGGCTGCCATACTGTAATGTGAACCATCGCTGTTCCATCTGTGCGCCCCCAGCTAGTAGTTTCCAAGACAAGCCCTATGTCTTCATGAGCCTGAACCCTAACTCTGCAGGGGCTGCCTGGCCAGTGGCATTTAACCTCTCCATCCCTCACGTGCTTACAGCTCCTCAGGTAGAATACCTACTCCCCCCACATAGAGCTGGTTGAGAATTTAGTGAGAAAATACAAGCAAAGCACTTAACATTGTGCTGGTACACTGTAAGAACCCAAAAACCGTGAGCTGTCATTCTGCATCTCCGTCCCCCTTGTACCCACGAGGTAGGAGCTCAAATGAAAGAGTGAACCAATGAGGCGGGAGGTCTTCAAGGTGTGGAATCAGCCTGCAGGTGTTTTCCTTTAGGACTTCACAGAACAATCAGTATTTGTGATGACGATGTTTGAGGCTTCCACCTTCACCAGGCCACCCTGGGAGTGGCAGACACCCAACAGAGTACTCACGGCCATTAGCTTGAGGCCTGAGGTCACTGGGGTAGAGGGCTCAGGAGCAGATGCCAACAAACATTGTCAGCCTGACCTGCCCAGAGAAAAACCCTGCTGGGCCATCACTGTGCAGAGCCCCAGAGGGGCCCCAGGTCTCTGGAGTCCGTGTTACCTCTGTGATGTTTTGGTCCTCACCCACTGCCTGAGCTGCTCTGCCATGGCGACCCTGGGGGCATGCAAGCATTGGCATGTGGAGAAGTTCCCCAGGCTGTTTTCCAGGTAAGTTTACCTGCAGGTGGCGCTCAGGGAAATTCAGGGGTAGGAAGTCATTGGTGCTACGAATAGTAATTAAGCCAACATCTTTTTTCCAGGCACTGGTATTACAGGTTTCACAAGGATGGGAGAAATCACAGCCTGTAGGCCAAACCCAGCCCTGAGGCCTGGCGATGCCCAGAGGAAAGAAGCGAAGTGGAAGATGGCTCAGGAACTGTGACTCCTGGCTAATCCCTCCAGCAAATCTGGCTTCCCAGGAGCAGTGGGGACAGGCTCAGGGCTCAGAGCAAAGGTCAGTGCAAATGGAGGTGCCTCTGTGGCCTGTAACCTCCCAGCCCCCTTCCCCCTGAAAGCCTGGGTCCCCTTTACAACTAGAATAGGGGATGAGGTGAGTAGCGGGTCAGGGTGCTTGAGAGAGGTCTGGGCTGGGCTGGGGTGGGGGAAGCTCAAGGAGAAGGCGAGAGGAGGGGCGGGGGCCCTTGCCCTTTACCTCCCTCGGGCAGGAAGGCTCTTCCACAGATATCCATGTGGTCCCCCTCCCTTCCTCATGTCTCTGTCCCAAGTCACCTCCGTCCCAAGGTCACCTCCTCAGGGAGGCCTTCCCCAACCACCTTACCCAAACTCACTCCCTGCCATTCCCTTCACTCCCTATCCTTTGGCTCTGCTGTGGTTTTTGCTTGCTTTCTTCTTGATTTCTAGGTATTAATTCAGTGTTCATTGCCAGTCTCCCCTCACTCAAATGTAAGCTCCATGAAGGCAGAGGGTTTTGTGGGATTTTATTCCCTGCTGCATCCCCAGCACTGAGTATGGCGCCTGGCATGTAGCAGGTGCTCCACAGATACTTGCTGAAGGGATGAACGAGTAGAAGGAAGGTGGTGGGGCTGCACTGGATGGGTGTACCCGAGGCCTGGGCATCCCAGGGGACAGGCCCACAGAAGTGGGAGTCAGCTTGCTGAAGCCGATGGGTCAGGCTGAAGGGGGAGAGGGAGATCCCGAAGGAGCAAAGGACAACGGCTTCAGTGTGCTGACAGAACGATCAGTTCTAAGGTTTGGTCTGTGCCGGGCGGCAGCCCTGTCATCTGGCGGCCTGCACCCCGGGAGGCGTGAGCCATGAGCAGCCATGCCCGGGAGGAGCCTGGAAGGCATGCCAGAGCCTGCAGGCCTGGGGCTTGAGTAATGACCGCTGCTCTGCCTGGGGAGGGTTTGTAATTATGAAATATTTAAGACGTACAAAACGTATAATCAGGAGGCCTCTGTGTAACAAAATAATGAAATGAATACCAGGGCACCGACTGACGATCCCAGAGTTAACCACCATCTTGCTCTTTGTGCTTATTAGCCCCCGGCTTTGTTTCGTAAGCAGCTTCCCGCTGCCCCTTGTGCTGTGAGTACTGTATGTGGCCCCAGCATATGGTGTCGTTTGGTTGCACGCTCTGTAAAGATGGTGTCATGTTCTGTAACTTGCTTTTCCGCTCATTGTGTTCTGGGATGTGTCCTTGTTGTGGCCTTTGTTGAAGGCTGTGGTTCCTCCCTTTTCTCTGGTGTGTCATACTCTGCGGTGTGCTGGTAACACCCGGGCCGGCCTCCGTGTAGCATATACCTCCAGCACCCACACTTTGATGGACAAGGCCGCTGTTGAAAAGCTGCATCTGTCCTGTTGTGATGAGTTCCTGAGGATGACTCAAGATGGCTCTGTGCCCCTCCCCCTTGAAGTGTCCTAAGGGCCCCCTGAGTTTCTTCCCAAAGGCCACCTGCTGCTGCCTGGAGCCATGGTTCCCACTGTAGGGACGAACCAGTGGGAATCTTGCTAGGCAGCCCCACTGCAGACACTGAAGCGGGTGTGCCTGGTTTACCATCTGTCACCATCTGACAGGGCTAGACAGGTCGCCAGAGGTGGGAGGCTGGCTGGCGGCTCAAGGAGGGCCTGGGCCTGGCATGACCTGCGTGTGGAAACCACGTTCCTAGGCTGGCCTTCAGCTTTGCCAAGTCCAGAAACACGTGGGTGCTCCGGGTGCTTGCTCCACCCACTCCCACTAATGAAGCTCACCACAGACCAATGTGTACCCCCCATGGCAACTTTCATTTACCTACCCAGTGTCCTATCCCTGGAGACCTCATTCCCAGTGTCAGGATGCATGCAAAGCTGAAACTGTTTTAAGAGGTTGCTTGGTGAGCATGGATTTGGAACTAGAGAAAGGGAAGTCTTTAAAAGGCCATCCTTCAGGCCCTGGAAAAGCGCTGAGAACTGTCTTGGTCCCATTCTCGAGCCTCCTTCTCCAAGGCTGAGAATATCCACATGTCCCAGATCTGTGTCCCCTGCCCAGGATGAGGCTGGACCAGTTCTGTGAATTTCCACTGCCCGTCTCCATCCATGATGACCTTGCATAGGCTTTGGACACCATAATAACAACCAAGTTGGTTTGGGTTTAAGCCTGTGTGATAGGACTCCCTTATCTTCATGAGAGTTTTTCACACCCAGAGTTCTGGGAACCCTTTCCTGGTACTTTGTATACGACCTGCCCTACCTTCTTCCAGAAAGGCAAAGAGTGGGTTTATGATAAAACACCCACTGGTATGTATGAATGAGCAGCAACGTAAAGATCAAAAACTACATGGATACAGGGGAGAACGTTGTACCTGTCACCTAGTCAAGAGTATAACTAGAATGATTTTTAAGCTTCCCGGCAGACCTTGCACAGAGGAAAATACATGGGCTGGTTTGATTTGAAAAATGGTTGATTCACACATCTGGAGTTTGAAAGGGCAATCAGGAACCCGGTGAGCACAAAGGATCTGGTTGTTACTACAGAGTTGTATTAGCAAACAGTTGTGACATTTTCATTTCAAACACTTTACTAGTAAAAAGAAGCTAATTCTCAGTCTGTGTGAAAGAGCCTCAAAAACACAGAATCCGCTTTTGTTAGGAATTGCGAGTGATCTTTCCCTGGACAACACCACTACCATGCAAAATTTCCACAGTCTAATTCAACAAGCATTGATTAAGCATGTATTGTGTGCCAGTGTTAGGTTCTGAGGATACAAAATTGTATAAAATGTGATGCCATCCCTCAAGGAACTTACAATCCAATTGGGCAAAGGGAAAAAGAAATCAAGGACAGCTCTGTAGTTGAGACTCAGAGGAGCACCAGGGACTGGGGAAGCCCTTGGCCCACTGGAGGCTTCAGGATAGGAAGTCTTCCTGGAGGCGGTAACCCCTGAGCCAAGCCTTGGAAAATGATTTCGGGTCTGGTCTGCTTGCCAAAGTGGCGAATGTGTGACACCGAAGTTGGAGTTGGAAGCCCCGGATCTGATTTTCATCTCTGTAATTAACCTGATTGTGTGACCTTGTGAAAGTCCTATTCCCTCTCTGGACGTCAGCTAATTCCCAGGTTAAATGTGAGAGAGAAGATCACTAGCATTCCACAGTATGATCGGGCTTGAGAAAGTCATCCACTGGGAAGGAGGACAAAGCTCGTCAGAATATACGATTTAAGTAAGTGGGAAGTAAGTGTGATGTGTCAGGTACTTAGGAAAGGATGCGAGCACCTGCCAAACCCCAGTAACATCAGTGAAAAGTCAGCGCAGAGAACCAGTGCTTTGGCAGGTTGAAAGGAACACTCAAGTCTTTCTCAGGAAGCAGAAGTTTTCTTCTGGGGAATCTGAAGAGAAGCCTGCCAAGCTTGCAGACCCGGTTAGGAACCCAAGTGGCCTTCATTCTAGGGGGCGGGGCCCACGCAGAAATCCCCAGCTCTAATGGCAGGGGCGGGCCCGGCGCGGCGGCGGCAGCCAGTGACAGAGCCTCGCGATGAGGTCATGGAGTTCCTCGGCGCTTCATTGGCGGACCCCCGGCGAGGCCTCGGCGCCCACCTCTCGGCTGCGGCGGGTCGCCGGCGCCCCCCCGGGAGCCAGGGCTCGGAGGGCGCGTCCCCAAACTTTCTCCCGGTATTTATGGACGCTGAGCAGCGAGCGAGCCCCGCCAGGAGTGGGACCCGGTCTCCTCCTGCAGGGAGAAATGAAAATGCCCAGAAAAAAGGGCTCTTTCCCACCCAGAGGCTGGATTCTGAGAAAATCCTCATCTCCTCTGCTGAAAGTGGAGGGCTTGTTTTGTCTTGTTCCAATCCAAACACACTGATTAATTAACCATTTTAACCATTTAAGTAAGGACACTGAGCAAACTTCCAGTGGCTGGTCACCTTTTATTTCCCCATGGTGACACTTGAGGCTGGGAACAAAGACGTTTCAGGTGTTCTGAAACGTTTTAAAACCATGATTCTCAAACCCTGGTGTCCAGAGGGATCCAGAACACTGGTTGCACACGCCAGGCCCTACCCCTGACTCCAGTCCTTCCCGCTCCAAAACCTGCAGTTTGAAGAAACTGGCAGGGCCAGGGAGCTGGACCCGACTTTGAGGAACAAAAGCATTTAAAGTATCATCAGAACTTGTTAGAAAATGCACATTTTCAGACTGCCACCTAGACCTACTGAATCAGAAACTCTGAGGTTGTGTGGGGGGGGGGGCGGGGGGGGGTCCAGACATCTGTGTTCTACCAAACCCTGCAGGTAGCTCTGGTGCTCACTTAGGTGTGAGAACTGATTTAAATCAACTCCTCCTGAACGTTGAGACTGCTTCAGAACAATGTGGATTCTGCACTCTCAGAATCGTCGGGCTGGGAGATGACCCCCTAGTCCAGTCCCATCCGGGGGAGGTAATTTTGGAGTGCCTGCCCTGTTCTCACCACGGAACTCCTGGGGCCCAGCTCAGCTGCTGGCATCTGCCGTGGTTTAGGGCTACAGGTAATTGGACGAGTGCTGCCCATGTGACCAGCGCTTTCCTGGAAAATGACAGTCCCTGTGAGTGAGTCCACTAAGGGTGAACTTGGTACCCAGGGGCAGTCCTGTTCTGCTTGTGTGGCCTGGGCAGCAGGGGAAACCAGTCTGCAGAAGGAACAACCGTGAAGCAGACATGTCGGGAGGGGAGGTGGAAAGAGAATCGGTGCCAAAATGCCCCCCAGGCCCCGCACTGCCAGGCCCCTGCCTCCCTCTCACACTTCATGCAGACCACCGGCTCTGGCTGATGGAACTCGGGGCACCCTGGGCACAAGCAGGCATAACCTGTTCCCATCTGAGGTTTTGCATATGTTGTTCTCTCTGCCCGGAACTCTTAACCCCTATCTTTCCCACACTGCCTCATTCCTGACAATCGGGAATGTTCTTAAATGACACCTCCTCCGGGAGTGACACTCTAAAAGGGCCCCTCCTGCAGCCACACTCTATCACATTAGCCTGCTTTCGTGTCTTCATCACATGTGACTTCTTGACTGCCATCACAAGTATTCGTGTGCTTACTAGCTCACCATAAGCTCCTTGAGAGGAGAGATCCTGCGGGTTTGTTCATCACTGGCTCCCAGGGCCTTGAAATGGCTCGGCACCTAGTGTGGTAGCTCAGTAAATGTTAGCTGAAGAAAAGATCACTTTCCCAACCTTCCTGAGGCCCAGCTGCTTCCAGCCCTCAGGCTGCAGGAGATCCCCACCCCTCAGCCTGGTTCCCCCATCACTTGGATTCCTGATGTTCGCCGCCCAAGGACTCCAGAGGGGCTCAACTTTGTTTTGCAGACAAGACAACTGAGGCGCCCATGTGACTGGCCCAGGTGTACGTGGCCAGTTAGTGGGATGGTGGGAACAAGAAAACTAAGCTTTCAGGCCGCTGCTGGGTCCCCAGGGTACTCCCCTTATGATCTTGGGGCGCTCTCCACAGCAAAGCAGTCAAATCAACCTCAGGCCTTTTTGCCTCCTCTTGTAAGCTTTTAATAAATCAGTTTCATTTTCAAAATACTGCCCAGAATAGTCCGCGGTCTGCAGAAAGAGGCTGTCCCACTGTCTGCTGTAGGAGGTTATTTTCTGATGAACTCTAGCCGGTTGGGCGGTTTGACCGTCTCTGCTGCTACAGGAGCGTGACAGATGTCACACTGGTCCTCACTCCACCCAGATTTCCTTTTTTAGGATGTAAAAAGATATGATCCAAGATTCCACTTCTGGATTTGCACATGTTTGGGTTTATCCAAAGAAAACAAAAACACTAATTTGAGAACATATCTGCCCCCCCCATGTTCCTTACAGAATTATTTACAGGAGCCAAGAAATGGAATCAACCTAAGTGTCCAAAGACAGATGAGTAGATGAAGAAGATGTGGTGTACGTATACAATGGAAGGCTATTCAGCCATAAAAAAGAATGAAATCTTGCCATATGCCACAACTTAGATGGACCTGGATGGCATTATGCTAAGGGAAGTAAGTCAGACAGGGAAAGACAAATACTGTAGGATTGCCACTTATATGTGGAATCGAAAACAAAACAAAACAAAACAAAAACAAGCTCATCGTTACAGAGAACAGATGGGTGGTTGTCAGAGGCTAGGGGTGGGGGATGAGCAAAATGGGTGAAGGGTCAAAAGGTACAAATTTCCAGTTGTAAAATAAAGGCATATGGGGAAGTGGTATACAGGATGGTGACTATAATTAATACTGTACTGAAATTGGAGTGAAAGGCTCAGAAAGCGGCCAAGAAAATTCCTCGGAAATTTTTCAAGAGAGTAAATCTTAAAGGTTCTCATCATAAGAAAAAAATGCGCAACTATGTGCGGTGGTGGAGGTCGGCTAGACTTATCGTGCTCACTTCACAACGTGTACAAATATACCTGAAACTGTATCATGTTATATGTCAATTATACCTTAATTAAAAAAAAAAAAACATACGAGGACATCTTTTTAGAGATGGCCTTGTGTTCCAGCCTCCAGTTTACTGCAGTTCAGGGAAGCAAAGCCTTTGGCCCAGAGAAAAGAGTTGTGACTGATGTGTGCAGAACACGCTTCTAGGGAGCTTTCGCAAGTAACGGGACCCTTGCAGTTGGCCTGGGAGCTCAACAAATATGTGTTGAATAGCTGACTCGGCCATGATGGCCTGAGTGGCTGTCGTCAAACTCAAGAGATCACACTGGCTCGGGAAGGCAGGCAGCAGGAAGGGTAGGGTGGGATGCCCTTACTCTGGGTATTTATCCAAAGGTAAATGGTCATCTGTCATGCCTTGTGATCTTTATCTCCTTCCTGTATTTGGGGAATCCCCCACCTGATGAGGCAGAGCCCACCGGGGAAGTTGAGAATGCCAGGCACTCACTGCGCCGGGCTCCCTTGTGGCCACAGTGAGGGTGGGTACCCCAGCTCTGATGGGCAGACACCTCTCAGAACCTGGGGGCAGCTTCATCCCGATCTGGTCGACATTGCTGTGGCAGCTGTGGGTGGAGTTGGCCTAGGTGCACCCATGTGTCTACGCCCAGCAGTGGCAGCCATGCTCCTTCCTCTCCAGACCAGTCCTGAGGAGGATTTCCGACCTCTGCAGAGGGCTACCCATCAGCTTCCATCCTGGTCACCGTCATCCCAGAGATTGTGAGCCATCTGAGATGAATTCCATTAATGCTGAAACCAGCCAGAGCTGGTTTCTGGGGAGAGCAGGACTGAGGGAGGAGGCTTCCAGAAGGAGGGCCAGGTGCAGATGGGGAAGAATAGGGTGCGGGCGCCCAGGTAGAGGAAGTGGTATTGGCGCAGGGAGCTACCACAGCACTGTTGTCCTTGAGACCCGGTCACAGGTTTGTGCGGAGGGAAGTAAGTCACCCCGGGGGGTAGGGGTGTCCTCCGGCTCCTCACTCGGGTTACAGAGGGTCATGGGCTGGCGCGTTTTCCTGCGAGTCAGGCTTCTTTTCCTTTGCCGCTTTCTGAGCCTTTCACTCAAGAACGTTGGCTGGTCTACCTCATCCTCATCACTGGCGGCTTCTCAGGCTTGCCTGGCGAGCCTCAGCGTGCGCCCCCGCCTGGAGCCCAGAAAGCCAGTCCTTCACCTAAGGTCCTATTTTAACGTGGGGTGGACTTTCTTTTCACAGGGGAAAGCATAGCTTAAAATACTCCTCCCCACCCCCACCTCCCCGAAATCTCCAGCACAGCTCTTGCATCCCCGCCTTTGATGGGAGCAACTAATCCGAGCAGGTTGGGCCCTTGCAACTCTATGTGCATTAGAATGGGCTCCTGGGTCTAAGCCTGTGGGGTGAGGGCAGGAAGGGTTTGGGGACCCTACTCCTGGGTGACTGAGGGGTCCCTCTAGTGGGGCTTCACCCTACGTGGGGAGGCGCTGATGCACACTGCAGGCCTGGGGATCAGATCCTTTCTGGGGAGCAGGGTTTGAATGAGCAAGGTGCAGCTGGGGCACTTGGACGTGGGCGAGGATAAGGCCTCTAAAATGTGGGAACAGAGTCAGGTGCTGCACAGACCACCTCCCTCTCCTGCTCTCATCTCACTCCTAACTCTGATTTAAACCACGGGGCAGACAGCCCTTCATGAAAGTCCAAGTCCACATGGGCAGACGGAGGAGGCCGCTGCCCACACAGAGGGACTTAAGGAGCACAATCTGGAAAGAGCCGAAGCAGGACACGGGCACTCCTGCAGCACTTACCATCCTGGGCACCCAAACCAGCGTCTGTCACATGCTGCCTCCTACAGGACATGGGCTCTGTTCATCAACTTCTCACAGTGTCCCTGCCTCGGGGAGCTGTGCACTCCGGGTACCACGGGCCATGCCTTAGTCCTCCATGCATCCCCCAGGACACCCAGCTCAACAGGTGCTCCCCCCGTTCACCCATCCATCCAGCGGGGGTGGCTTGGAGAGCCCCCACGGGAAGGAGAAGGGAAATTTCTGTGGATCCCTGCCTCCCTCTGCACCGGGCCCATCTTCCCCAAGAGGAAGGAAGAGTTGGGATTTCCAGTTCCTTTCCTTTGTCACTGTTTCTTACACTTTGTGCTTTTACCGTAACAGGCACACACAGCCCCTGTCCTGTTAGAGGTATGTGGGTGTGCATTCGCTCCTTTGGAGAGACTGTGAGTGTCAGAAAGGCCAGGACTGGGTCTTGGTCACCTCAGCAACCCTGACATCATCTGGCACATGCTATAGTTTTCGGATGAAGGAACATTCATTGAAGGGAATTCTCATGCGAGAGGCCACCTTCCCCCATAACATCTGTGTAGTGTGTGAGAATGTGTCATTAAAAAAAAGTTTTAGATGTAAATCAGCATAGAGTCTCAATTTAAAGTGTATAATTTAATAGTTATCAATATATTGACAGAGTTGTTCCACCATCACCAAAATTAATTTTAGAACATTCTATCATCCCCCAAAACAAATCTGGGATGCCTTAGCTGTCATTCTTAGCCCCTCTCTCCCAACTCTTGGCAAACGCTAATTGATTTTCTGTCTTTATGGATTTGCCTATTTTGGCCATTACATATAAAGGGAATCACACAATATATATATATATATTTAAACTGGCTTCTTTGACTTAGCATAATGTTTTCAAGATTTCTCCACACTGTACATGTATCAGCCTTTCATTCAATTTTATGGTCAAATAATGTTCCGTTGTGTGGATACCACATTTTATTCATCCACTTTTCAGTTGTGGACACTGGTTTGTTCCCATTTTTTGACCATTGTGAGTGATGCTGCTGTGTACATTTGTGGGCAGAGTTTGGTGTAGACACACATTTTCATTTTGCTTATGTATACACCCAGGAGTGGAATTGTTGGGTCATATGTTAACTCTGTATTTAACCTTTTGAGGAATTATCAGTTTTCCAAAATAGCTGCACATTTTATATTCTCACCGACAATATATAAGGGCTCCCGTTTTCTACACTCTTGCAACACTTGTTATTACCTGTCTTTTTGATTCTAGCTATCCTAGTAGATGTGAAGTGTATCTCATGGTGGTTTTGATTTGCCCTTCCTTAATGAAAAATGTTGTTGACCAACTTTTTGTGTGCTTATTGGCTCTTTGTCTTCTATGAAACATTCAAATCCCTTGCCTGTTTTTAGTTTTTAAAACCTTTAATTGAAGTACAGTTGACATATAACATTATATTAGTTTCAGGTGTATGACAGTGATTCGACAATTATATACATTATAAGATGTTCACCATGATAAGTATAGTTACCCTCTGTCATCACACAAAGTTGTTACAATATTACGGACTGTATTTCTTATGCTGGACTTCTCTTCCCTGTGACTTATTTATTTTATAACTGAAGGTTTGCACTTTTTAGTCTCCTTCACCTATTTCTTCTATCTCCCCAACCCCACCCTGTTGGCAACCACTAGTTTGTTTTCCATATTTATGAGTCTGTTTCTCTTTTCTTTTTGTCGTTGTTTGTTTGTTTGTTCATTTGTTCTGTTTTTTAGATTCTACATATAAGTGAAATCATATGGTATTTTTCTTTCTCTGATTTATTTCACGTAGCATGACACCCTTTAGGTCCATCCATATTGTCGCAAATGGCAGGGTCTCATTCTATTTTTTATGGCTGAGTAGTAGTCCATCGTGTATATACACCACATCTTCTAAAAACCATTCATTTATCGATGGACACTTGGGTTACTTCTATACCTTGGCTATTGTAAATAATGCTACAGTAAACATAGAGGTGCATGTATCCTTTCGAATTCGTGTTTTCATTTTCTTTGGGTAAATACCCAGTAGTGGAATTTTTGTATCATATAGTAGTTCTATTTTTAGTTTTTTGAGGAGCCGCCATATTGTCTTCCATAGAGGCTGCACCAGTTTACATTCCCACCAACAGTGCATGAGGTTCCTTTTTCTCCATTTCCTGGCCAACACTTGTTATAGCTTGTCTTTTTGATTTTAGCCATTCTGACACGTGTGAGGTGATAATCTTATTGTGGGTTTGATTGGCATTTCCCTGATGATGAGTGATGTTGAGCATCTTTTCATGTGTCCATTGGCCATCAGCTTTGGAAAATGTCTGTTCAGTTCCTCTGCCCATTTTCAATCCTTTGTCCATTTTAAAATTAGATTAGTTGTCTTTTTATTATTGAGTCATGATAGTTTTTTATATACTCTAAAAAGGTTTTTTTTTTAAGATTTTACTTATTTATTTGACAGAGAGATAGAGAGAGAGCACAAGTAGGCAGAGTGGCAGACAGAGGGAGAGGGAGAAGCAGGCTCCCCGCCGAGCAGGGAGCCCGACGCAGGGCTTGATCCCAGGACCCTGGGATCATGACCTGAGCCGAAGGCAGACGCCCAACCAACTGAGCCACCCAGGCGCCCAATAGTTTTTTATATATTCTAAATATAAGTCTCATCAGATATATGATTTGCAAATATTTCTCCCATTCTGTGGGTTCTTTTTTCACTCTCTTGTTAGTGTCCTTTGAAGGGCAAATATTTTTAATTTTGATGAAATCCAATTTGTCAGTTTTTCCTTTTGTCATCTGTGCTTTTGGTATTGTTTTTAAGACACGGATGCCTAACCTAAGGTCATGAAGATTTACACCTATGTTTTCTTCAAGAATTTTGTAGTTTCAGTTCTTATGATTAGGTCTGTGATCCATTTTTGAATTAATTTCTGTATACGGTGTGAGGTAGGGGGTTCAAATTCATTCTTTTGCATGTGGATGTCCAGTTGTTCCAGCACACTTTATTGAAAAGGCGATTCTTTCCCCCATTGAATGGTATTGGCACTCTTAGAAAAGGTCAGTTGACCATAAATTGACCATAACGGGTTTCTTTCTGAACTCTGATGTTTATTCCATAGAAAATAGGAAAGCTGCCTATTTCACGTGTGGGCCACGAGAAGCAGACCAGCTTGCTCCTGTGATGGTGGGCCCCTTCCTCGAAGAAATCACAGTGGCTAAGTCATTACAACTCTGAAAGGAAGGTGCACTAGTTATTGGGAAAACATAGGCGACCTGCATTTGAGGTGACGAGCAAAGGGAAAGACAGTAGCCCTGTCATCAGTGGACTGATGAAATCAGCACAACTTTGCTGTAATTTGCATTCCTTTCTTTCTCAAGGATGGAAATGAGTATTTGACATCTAATGAGGCTTCTTTCATATTTTAAATTAAACCCCTCCTTTTTGGACGCAATGTCTTGACAGTAAAAGGCAAAATTATTTCTAGTATTCTGCAATACCACAGAGAAAGACCCAGCCCAGGGTGGGTGAAGGGGGGGGCAAAAGGGGCTTCCAGGGTACGGAGGCCTCAGAGACACAAAGCCAGTTTGATATATTTAATCTTTGCCACTTTACCTGAGAGTGCAAAGATGTTTTGAACTGCCAGAAAGTAGGTTAAAAAGATCCACGGGGCGCCTGGGTGGCTCAGTCGGTTAAGCATCTGCCTTCAGCTCAGGTCATGATCCCGGGGTCCTGGGATCGAGCCCTGCATCGGGCTCCCTGCTTTCCCTGCTTCTCCCTCTGCTTCTCCTTCTCCCCCTCCCCTGCTCACTCACTCTCTCTCTCCGTCTCTCTCTCTCTGTCAAATAAATAAAATCTTTAAATCTTCCATTTCTCTTCTCTTCGATTTGATTGAACTCATTCCCATCAGGAGTTATTAGGCGGCTACGTCGTGATCAGGTGGGTGCCGAAGTCCCTCCAACCCCCACCCTCGTAGGGAAATACAAGTGCAGGAAAATGTCCCTGTCCTGGACTTTGGGATCTGTTGGGGAGACGGATGGATTGTTAAAAAGCCTGGACAAAAACCACAAGGCAGAGCAGACGTGGGGTGGGGGTGGGGCTGGGGCTGCTAATGTTGTTTCTCCCCTGAGTCCAGACTCCTGTCTTCTGGTTATGCTCCCATTTGGCTTTTGAGGAATGACCTCAAACTAACACCTATTCGGTCAGAGAAGATGCCGGCCCTCCTCTAGCCAGGGCAGTAGAACCCTCCCTCCTAGGCGGTTCAGGCTTGCCTGGAGGGACATAAGGATGAAGGAAAAAAGACAGACAGACCTGCATACACACACACATGCGCAGTCACACGCTGCCCACCCTTCCACACTGGCTCAGACTCTGCTCAGCACCAGGGCCCAGAGGAAGCAACCCATTGGTGTTTGTTCCTCAGGCCCCAGGGCCAGTGCAGATCCCAGCCCCTGCCAAGCCCAGCTCTTTGCTCCTTTGGTCCAACAAGCTCTCCCATTTCCTGTCATCTGTTCCCTTTTTGCCTAAGTTATTCAGAGGTAGTTTTTGTTGCTTTCACACACAGAACCCAAGTGGGACGCTGGGACATTATTTTTACATCCCTCAGGGGTTGGGAAAGATTAGAGAACATGCCCAGGCCTCAGGAAGACTGACAGAACTGTCCAGAGCCCAGATCCAGGTGGAGAATGGCTGACCCTGGGGGCTGTGAGCTCTGAGAATGAAAGCAAGATATACCTTGACTATGGGGAGGAAAGCCTCCTGTGTTGGTCAGAGGAACAGAGATCTTAACATCTCCTCCCTGCTCTTCCCCCTTCCCCCTGCATGCTCAATATAGGGTGTCCCACATAGTAGGGCCTGTGGATGGGTTCAGTTCCATGGGTGACCTGTTCTGCCAGGCCCGTGGCCCCGAGGCCTGAGGGCCCGCCAGAGTGAGCACACACAGCTTCCCAGACTGAACTTTGTATCATCTGCTCAGTCACCCTGGGAATCATCTGGGTTAGAATTTTATTTTACCTTTTTAAAAACTTATTTATTTATTATTTATTTATTTATTTATTTATTTATTTATTTATTTAAGAGAGAGCGCTCAAGCAAGAGGGGCAGAGGCAGAGGGAGAGAGAATCTCAGGCAGACTCCACGGTGAGGGCGGAACCCCACGGCGGTGGGGGGGGGGGAAGCTTGATCCCACGACCCTGAATTCATGACCTGAGCTGAAACCAAGAGTCAGTCACTCAACCGACTGAGCCCCCCAGGGCCCCTGGGTGAAAATTTCAGTCCCTGGGTGATCTCCTCTCACAATCCAACATGCTCGGGCGGACCATCTTCCTTACCAGCTGTTCAGGGAAATGTTCTGGAACTGGTGAGCCACGGCCCGGGGAACGTGTGTGACTCTCCTCCACGGTCTGAAATCCAGAACTGACGACTCCTTGCTGGAGGCGAGAGGCCTACGTTGTCCTTTAAACAATCCTTACGAACTACTCCTGACGTGCGAAAGGGCGTAAGGAACGGGGCAGTGAACACCTGTGCGCTAGCGCTGAACGCAAGAAATAAGACATCAGCCCGGCCTTTGGAGCCTCCCGAGCAAATGCCCGCCCGGAGAGCCGCAGACTCGGGAGCCGAGCTTCGTGAGCGACCTGCTCTTGTGCTTGGGGCCGGCAGCTGTTCAGGGTGGGCCGCAAGGAAGCGGAGCTTCAGCGTCTGATCTGGGAAGGCACCGGGGAGCCGCCCTGGGTCTAGAAGATCGCCAGCACGATTATCCCCGTCGCTAGAGTTTTCCGCCTCCAGAGTGGATGAGTTGAAATTTTGACTCCACCGCTCCGCGGCCCCTTCTCATCCTGGTAATAACCCCAGTGTGTGTGTGTGTTGGGGGTGGGGGGGGTTGTTGGTCAGACCCCCATGCCCAGACCTTCAGGTGGAGCTGGCTCCCCGCCCCCGCGGAGGCTCCCCCCTCAGGCCGGTGGTGCATCACTGGCCTTGGACCCTCCCTCGGTATTTGTAATCCTTCCTAACTACTGTAACTTGTGAGCAGTCTGGAAGTATCAAGGCACTTCTGATAGGCTTGACAGTACCAAGAAATAAATACTCCAGAGAATGTTCAGCTGCCTGAGATGGAAGGATGACAATAACATCACCCCTGTTTTGCAGGTGAGGAAACTGAGGCCCAGTGAGCGGTTTGCCCTCTCGGGGGGTCGGAACTCAGGCGGTGCCGAGTGGAGGGGGGACCATGCCTGCCAAGGAAGCAGGGTTTTGAGGCAGAGGTCTTCCCCGGCCTCCCACCGCGGGCTGATGCTGCGTTTTGCCGGCCTGGTCCGTCCACTCTTTGGGATAGACCAGCCACTTGTGCTCAGGCCACAGTGTTCCGTGGACAAAGCCAGGGTGGCCTTCATCTGTGTTTCCTGGAGGTTCCACATCGATTCCAGCCACAGCCACCCTAGCACAGGGCACAATGTGGGAAGTCCTGACTGGTGGCTCTGCTTGACATACATTATCATCTCCCAAAAATGAGATTCTTGCCTTGGTCTCGTGGCTTGGCATCCCATGCAGCTGGGCCCTCCGCCGACCGGGCACTTACGGGGTACCTGTGGGCCACCCGTGGTCCCACGCCAACCCTTCACCCCACACCCTTCTGTGGCAGCTTAGTCCGTGGCCTTTGGTGTCACCTGGTGTTACCCTTGGGGATTATTTCTTCTTTGTCTTATAAATAGCCGAGCACGTGCCCAGGCTGGCTGTTAATCCGGGGCACTGGCTGGGGACTGGACAATCACGTCCACCTCAGCTCAGGCCAAGAGCCGCACACACAGCATCCCTGACCCAAGTTACAGAAGCACAGCCCGTGAAGCACCAGCCTGCAGTTCTGAGGCTGTGGCTGGATCCCAGAATTGATCAGAGGGAGACCCACGAAGGACATGGTCCTCACAAAGCCATCCTGCTGACGTCACCCCATCTCACTTCCCTGTGGCCATGAGCCTCAAACCCTGTGGGAGTCCCCCCCCCTCCCAGGGAGAGGGAGGGGAGGGGGATAGGAATCGAGAATGAGGGCTCTGGAAGTAGGAGGCCGGCTCATCATTGCCAAGAAATATTAAAAATGTGCAAACAGAGCCAGGCCACAGAGTCATGAACAATTGACAAGCAGCCTTTCATTTCAGCAAAAAAAAAAAAAAAAAAAAAAATCCAAAAAATTGCTCTTCTTTATGCATCCCGTTTAAAAACAAAGCCTTAGGAAAGACACTCTGAGGTTTTCAGCTGGGGGCAGCAGGAGAACAGTGTCCCGGATGTCCCCGAGGCAGCCTGGCCATGGGGACTCCAGGGTCAGCAGAAGGCAACGAAGCTTTACTCTCAGGCCAGATAATGAACTAAGCATCTAAGTTGAAGGTGTTTATTGTACTCCCAGTGTTTTGTTCTAGCTGGCTGAACTCTGGAGGAAAACGTCTTGAGGAAAGCTCTCGGGGTGTTGGTCCCAAGCAGGGCCAGGAGGCGGGTGGGAAGGAGGAGGCAGGTGTTCCTCGAGGGGGCGCTGCGGGATGGCACTCTTGTGTCCTGGAGGTTAAGAGGGGTCTCTTTGGTGTTACATCTGCGTTGGTGTGAGGTTTAAATGATACCTCCCCCAGGGTAAGTAAAAAATCCATCTTCCCCAAATGCTCGGCACTGCTAAAAGGAAACCCTGCCCCCCTGTTAGCCATCAGCCCCTGATGTTACCCCTAACACCCCTTCCCCCCACCCCCCACCTCCCAGGGTCTGTGTGGGGCTGGAGATGGCAGCGTGCTTCCCTCTGAGTGACACCAGGTCTTAGATGCTGAGTGCTCGGTGGGTCTGGGGCTGGGCCGCAGCCTCGGGTCTTCTAGGCTTGCCTCCCCCGGCATGGAACGCCTGCCCCAGGTGCCAGAGCCGCTGGGGCCCGGAGTTCTCAGTGCACGGTACCCACGGTGGAGTCTATCCCGCAAGCAGGGGCCAGGCAGAGGAAGGGAGCCCCCAACTCCCACCTGCACTTGCCCAGGACTTGGTCTGAGCCACAGGTAGCTGGGTCAGGTTGAGAAATGCTGACAGCCTGCCTCTCCTGGGAAGAGAGCCCCCACCTGCATGCTGGGGGACCAGAACCAAATCCAGGTGTCAGCAGGGCTGGCTCTTCTTGGAGGCTCTTGGGAAGAATCCATCTCTTGGCCCTTGCAGAGACCACCCACAGCTTCAGGTGTGCGGGGCCCTTCCTCCACCTTCAAAGCCAGCAGCCTTCTTTGTGTGGGCAAAATCTCCCTCTGCCTCCCTTTTGTAAGAATATAGGTGATTGTACTTAGGGGCCCACACCCCAGATAATCCAGGAATATCGATCTAAAAATCCTTAACGTGGGACACCTGGGTGGCTCAGTGGGGTAAGCGTCTGCCTTTGGCTCAGGTCATGATCCCAGGGTCCTGCATCAGGCTCCTTGCTCAGCGGGGAGCCTGCCTCTCCCTCAGCCTGCCACTGCCCCTATTTGTGCAGGTGTGCTCTCGTGCCCTCTCTCTCTCTGACAAATAAAAATCTTAAAAAAAAAAAAGAAAGAAAAATCTGCATTCAGTTAGCTCCACACAGTTTAAGTACGAGTTAATGTGAGTCATTCTTCGAAGAATTACTGATACATATACTGTTGTGTTTCTTTAAGAATCTTATGTAATTCCAATCCCCCCTCCCCCCACAAATCCAAATCAGGTGTCAGGTGTTTGTACATCGACAGGTTTATTCTTTTCTTAAAGCTTAAACAAATACATCTTTACGCACACAAAAGTTGGTTAAAAGTAAGCCCTTACTGCTTTGTTAAAAATAAAACCCATACACAAACCTTCTGGTCAAACCCCCAGAGCAAGAAAACATCACATTTCTACACTACATCCGCATATGGATACGTGTATGTTTTCCAGTCGATACAACTCGTTCAGACCTGCCTCAACAAAGGGAAGACTAACTTTAAGACCATGAAGGGAAAAAAATGCATGCCTCTTATAAGTGTTAAAGACAAGTAGCTATGGCATTCTGAAAATTCTCAATAAATAGTTCATAGTATAAAAATTCTTAACTCTGTATTGTTTACCTTTAATCAATGGCAGTACCAATTATCGCTGTAAGAAAGCATTCAAAGGACATTAAAATAACTGTGCATATTTACAGCAGCAAAACAAATATTTGTAACCTTTAGCTCTTCTACATAAATCCCAGAAGAGGGAAAGTTCACTATAAATTAATACTCGATGCTTCTAGCCCAGCTAGAATTAATCAATTTTTAAAAATCAACCGTAAGATATTTTAAATATGGGATTCAAGAAAGCAGCTAAGAAAAAGCTGCTACTTACTAAATGCAGGAGGCATCAAGCAAAAAAAGAAGAAGAAAATGTTACTCCCTTTGGGGAGAATTACTGCTAGAGGAATACTAATAAAAATAATAAAAGATGGCATAAAAGGCAGATGTAAAATAAAGTTGATTCTTGATGTGAGAATAATTTTATTTCTTGCATTGTAAGAAGGTCTTATGTTCTTCTAGAGAGACCTAGAAAAAAAGCCATGCATATAAAATTCTAATTACATGCCAGTTGAGGGACTTTGTCAAAGGTTTGCCCCAGAAGGGCTTTTTCAAAGAGGTTATAAACTTGTCCTAATTGCCGTCCAAATCGATGTTTACAACCAACATAAGCCATCATCTACTTCCAAAGCAAACCCTATCTAGAGACTTCACTTAAGAGCACTTTTGGCTTCTTGCTTGAATAAAAAAAGGAATTTCCCATATTGGAAAACCGGGAGTAAGAGCGGGAGAGAAAGAGACAAGATACGGGAGTCAAGGACCTCATGAAGCTGGGCGAATACGGAAAGACCAGACAAAGGAAAAGGCAAGCAAGTTTCTGCAAATAGGGTAGTTCCCCCCCTGGAAGGCGGATGAGTACTTGGTCCTAGGCAGGAAACCAGAGGGGTGGTGGGGTCGGGATGCAACAGAGGTTCCTCTCCTATTCAGGCAATGAGGGCTTAGCTGTTTCTCAGGCAACTAACAGAGCCAGAAACAAAAAAGTTACAAGGACACCGTGAGAACCAGCGCTTTGAAACTGGAAACAAGTTTTGGCCAGAGACAATGTGCACCCATGTGTCTCAAAAGAGATTTTTAAAGGGGGCATTGAAGAGAGGTCTTTTATTTTAGAAACATATCCGCTCTGGTTGGCGATTCTCCTGCCCCGCAGGCCACCTTGGGCACTACATAGCTGGTGGGACCACACAGCAGGCAGCTGTGGAAAACAGGCTCAATTTATTTGGTGGCTACACACAGATAAGCACAGTTACAGGGGTTAGAGTCTAAGGCTGACTCATCTTAACATGGTAACTGGGACTGAGCAAGATCAAGCACAGCTTCCCTTAGAAAGGTGGGAGAAAGCTGAAGGAACCGGCAGAGAGAGAGAGAGAGAAATGAAAACGAAAAGAAAAGATATGAGTCAAGTGATTTACTTTGTCGATGCAAATTTGGATGAGTTAGCAAAATTGAGGCACCCTCATTTCCCAAAGATGAACAAAGATGGAGTTGAACGTCAAGGCTGGATGATGCCCCCACACCTGACTGCTAAAGAAAAGTTGACAAACTGTCTCACATCCTTCCTACCCAGCGGCTGGTTCCACTGGGATGCTGTGTCTCCAGGAAATGTGCTCCTTAGAAGGAAATACAGCCTTGGGGCATTGGGACACTCTACTCTGGGCCCCATGGCTTCTCCTTCCTCACAGTGCCCCATGCCACTTATCAGGCATTTACCTGAAATGAATGGCTTCTAGTTTTGAAGGACCTTTAAATAAGAGATTAGTAATCAGTCCAGTTGCCGCATAAGACAAGAAAAAAATCATGATTTCAGTCTATTTAAAAAAAAAACAACTCGGCTGGCTGGCTCGGTCGGTGGAGTGTGCAACTCTAGATCTCGGGGTCGTGAGTTCGAGCCCCACATTAGGTGGAGAGATTACTTAAATAAATGTAAAAAAAAAAATAAACAACTCTTCCCTTCTTGCTACCATTAATGCTAAATGGAAGAAGGTACAAATAAAAAGGGAAGAGAATATTTTCAAATTATTAGAAAAATGGAGAAAACAACCTATCAGTGGGAGAAACCATGAAAAGAACCCCAGAAAATATTACAAATCTGGGCCCTTTGAAAAGATGATATTCCATTAAAAATTAAAAATGCTTGCATGTTCTAATGTAACACATGACTAGTTCCAAGTTTTAGGAAATTCTTGAACAAAATGTACACAGCAAACAAGCAAGGTAGCAGCCCACTTCCTGCCCCAGAGTCCTCAGCAAGAGGCCCCACAAGCACCCACCAGTGATGGCAACAGATGGAACCTTGTGTCTGGTAGGAAATGGCACTGGGTGAGCTCCAAGGCTCCTAAACTCTAAGATTCTAGAGATGCTAAAAATCCTGCTATGACTATGGTTTGATCCACTATGTAGCCCTCTGAAATACACAAAGTTGGCTCAAATAACAAGACTCCTACAAATGAGCTGAGCACAATAATATACCTAAAACCCACACTCAAAACCATAATATACATTATAAACTTTTCCGAATACTATGTGATGGCTGAAAATATTAAACTTCTATTTAATTTAAAACCTACCTATTCTCAATTTCCATTTCAAAATACCAGTTATTATTCACTATAGAGAACCAGGCAAAGACACTTTTAAAATTAAGTGGCTATATAAAAGAAAGTCTTCATTATTACAGAACGGCGACATCTATATTCTGTCCATCTTTGGGATCAAGGCACCTTATAGAATTTTTCCTCTTCTTTACCTGACCTGTCAGTACGCTCATGAGGCAGACAAGGACAGGGACGATTATTCCCATTTCATGGCTGAAGAAATGGAGGCAGAGAGAGGCGGAGTGACTCGCTCAGATTCATTAAGTCTGCGGCCAGCCTGGAAATGTAGGACCAACTACCTCTCCCTACTTCCTTCCCTAAAATCAGCAATAATACTCCTGGGAAGTGTCACACATAGTACATATTACTTCTCAATGACAACCAAGTGTGCAGGGAAGACAGAAGGGATCACGTGAGGGCTTTTTTCTTTTTCTTTTTTTCGGTAACCCTGTTTTCTTTGAGAGGACAAATGTGCTTTTCTTAAGATGCTGAGAAGTACAACTGTTAAAAACAGAACACTGAATTAAAAACTAATGATGTAATGTATGGTGATTAACATAACAATAAAAAAACCAAAACAAAAACAGAGCACTGAGAGGCAAAGCTGAGGCATGGACCACGCCAGACGTGAATGGTGGGCTCCAAGTTCACGGCCCAGCCTCCCGGTGCCCTGGTTCTCGCCACAGGCTCGCTGCACAGGTCACTTGGCCTCTAACTTCAGCACACAATATCCTCCAGCCTCTCAGGGCTCTTCTGAACACAAGAGAGCTGATTTAATAATATGTTGGTCAATACAAAGAAATAAATAATATTTATTCAGGAATAGTCCTAGAATACAGAAATAGAGCATCATGCCTAAGCAATCCGTTGACCAAAAGGTTAAGAGTGGAAATTTCACCTAAAACTGTTCCTCAAGTCTGTGGTTCCTAAGCAAATAATTTATTTCCAATATCCAAATGCCTCCAAAGGAGCAAATATTTATGTATTAGTCCAAGCGCAGGAAACCCACCTGAGTAAAGATCTGATTTGAGAACACTTTCCATGTCAAACGCCAAGTTTAATGGTTCATATCTAATGCTGCAATGGTGTACTGCTCATTTATAGTTTGCCATGTGAGAGGCATACGTGCAACTTTTATTTTCTCTGTATTAAACATATTTATCTTTAAACAAAAATCAGTGCCAGTCAGGCTCTTATCAGGGAGGAACATTACTAAGTTTGCAAAGCAATCACATTGAAAAGAAGCCCAGTGTTAGCAAAAAGTGCTAAATATGCTTGTCATTCTATATGTAAGATGAATTTACTATGGCGAAAAAGAATTTGCCATGATGCTTTGCTTATCTTCCCCATCTCCCAACACAAGCTTTGAAAAACTCCTGTAAATGCCACAACTATATAAGGAACATATATGGTTTCATGATATTTTCTACTGCAGAAACTTCTTAGGGTACCACCGCCCACCGCCCTAAAAAAACCCAAAACCAACCAAATAAAAGAATTTAAAAATCCAAAACCTAGCAGAAAGAATTGACTAATCAAACTAAAATTTCCCATTAAGACAGCAACAATGAAGTCGATAGTAAAAAAAATAAGCATCACATTTATGTCTAGATGAAGTCAACCAAGTAAATGAAATGCATTCCTTACTTAAACTTTAAAAAAATAAGGGGTGCCTGGATGGCTCAGTCGTTAAGCGTCTGCCTTCAGCTCAGGTCATGATCCTGGGGTCCTGGGATCGAGCCCCCAATTGGGCTCCCTGCTCAGCGGGAAGTCTGCTTCTCCCTCTCCCACTCCCCCTGCTTGTGTTCCCTCTCTCTCTGTGTCTCTCTCTGTCAAATAAATAAATAAAATCTTAAAAAAAAAAAACAAATACCAACTTTCGATGGATGTTTTTAAACGCATAAAAGTTAGCACTCTGAAGGCTTTCTATTAAATCAAAATTTAACCATCCTTAAATCTACATTAAAACAATCCTGGAACTCTGGAATGTTATCACCTGTTATAGCTGAATTAATTCCTTAGGGGACCAATCTGGTGTTCCTAGTTTGAACTGCTTGTATCCATAGCTTTTAATTTTTTAAAATATTTTATTTATTTATTTATTTGAGAGAGAATGAGAGCATGGGATGGGGGTGGGGCAGATGGGGAGGGAGAGGGACAAGCAGACTCTGCCTTGAGCAGAGTCCCGCATGGGGCTCCATCTCATCCTGAGATCATGACCTGAGCTGAAATCAAGAGTTGATGCTCAGCTGACTGAGCCACCCAGGCACCCCTGTAGCTTTTCTTTTAAAAGAAACTAACACAGCTATCTCACCCCTTTGGTTGGTTGAGCATTCACACCAGAGAGTATTCCAGTATAGGTAAGGATCACAGCAAGACAGATAATTTTAAGTAGTTATGATGCAATTATGAACATCTGACATTGTAAGTTATACTTTAATAATCCCTGAATATGCTACCATATTGAAAACAAAACCCTCTGTCTGCTAACATCTGAAAAACTTAACACGAAACCAGTGTAGCAATCGACTAAAAGAAAGAGCCTACATAATGAAGACTATACATTAAGTAGAATAGCCACAAATACTTATCTTCTCAAGTTCATGACGTACATAGGGCACAAAGAAGTTAGTTTAAGCTCTAATTAGAATTTCTAAACACTCAAGGTTTTCACTGAATGTATCATTAGATACATCAGTAGAACAAGTTTTCTGAATTCTTGGCTGAGTAGGGTTTGATTATTCTGACTTTAGAAAGCTAACACTAGACTCAAAAGCAAAGACACTGAAATTAAAAGGTCAGAATACTTTGACAGCAGACTCTACTCCCATATCTAAAAGATTCATCAGAATTAGGTAGGGCACCTGGCTGGTTTGGTTGGTGGAGTGTGCGACTCTTGATCTTGTGGTTCTAAGTTTGAGCCCCGCACTGGATGTGGAGATTTAAAAATAAAATCTTAAGGGGCACCTGGGTGGCTTAGTCGTTAAGCGTCTGCTTTTGGCTCAGGTCATGATCCCAGGGTCCTGGGGTTGAGCCCTGGGTTGGGCTCCCTGCTCAGCGGGAGGCCTGCTTCTCCCTCTCCCACTCCCCCTGCTTGTGTTCCCTCTCTCACTGTATCTCTCTCAAATAAATAAATAAAATCTTAAAAAAAAAAGTATTGTGTTGTATCATTAGTGTGGTGGTATATATGTTTTAAAACAAGAATGGACTGGAAAGATAAATATTTGTTTATAGTATTATTTTACTGAGTGATTCTGAAATGCCTTTATTTTTTAAAAGAGTTTAAGTAACCTCTACACCCAATGTGGGGCTCAAACTTACAACCCTGAGATCAAAAGTCATATACACTCCACCTACTGAGCCAGCCAGGTGACCCTTTAAGAAAGAATTTTCAATAGCTAGTTACTATTTAAAAATACCTTCAAAACATTTACCATTCAACATATATAAAAAGTACTGATTTTAGTGTGTTACAACATATATTCTCCACATAAAGATTTTAGGTGAAATAATTTGCAGTTTGAAACAACTTTATTTACATTGGCTATAAAAAAGCATCTTGAAAATTTCAAAGTCTAATTACTTTTCTTCAGTACAGTTCATTGTTGCCAGAAACAAAAGCAAAGTTTCGTGTGATGTCTCAATCTGTGAATAAAAAAATTTATAAGCCCCTCCTCATATTGATAACACTTTTATGTTTAATGAGTGTACATAAATTACCGAGGATAAAGATACATTAACCGTATACTGAGGAGTTAAGGGAGACAGCACAGCCTCTGACTACTTAGTAAGATGGAAAAGTCATGAGTGGCATGGCTTTCTGGGGTTTCGATGGTACCATCTTTGAGAAAAAGACAACTGCTCCAAATGATTTCATGAATAAGTAAAAGAATATTTCAGTCAACTGGACACATGAATCAGCTTCTGAGCAAAAGTTAATATTGATAAGAGAAGACACATTTGCGAAAAGTATTCACCAAAGAAAAATGTATGCAAACCAAGAGCCCGGTGGTCCCATGAGGACAGAGAGGCCCAAAGCAACAGATGAACCTTTAGAGCAGAGATAAAAGTAACCACATACTGGATGAGACCAACGTTAAAACACACAGCACTTTGATATCTACACAAATGTTACCCAGCCCTGGGAAAAATACGATCCAGAGGAGATGCCCTCTCTGTTAGGTTGCAATTTTGGTGTTATCTGCAAGACTCATATTCATTTTGTCTCCCAAAAGTTTGTAATTTCTGTTTATAAGAGATGATTTTCCAACCATAATATTAATTATGCTTCAGAGTTGCTGCCAAATAAATAACAAGTGGGGATGGTATTCTTAGAATAGCAAGGTGTTAGAACTGGCTCCATCAAAATAACTCTATCTTTTATAGCTGGTAGTTTGTGTGTGTGTGATTTTTAAAAAAATTATGATAACATTCACATAAGAACATAACATTTTAAGTGCACAATTCAGTGGTTTTTAGTACATTTACAATGTTGTACAACCATTACTCTATTTAATTCCAGAACGTTTTCATCGCCCCAAAGCATCACCTACTCGCATCACCTACATGCATTAGCAGTCACTCACCATTTCTCCCTCCTACCATCCTCTGGAAAACTCTAATCTACTTTCTGTCACTACGGATATGCCTATTATGGGCATCTCATATACATGAACTTATACAATAAAGTGGCCTTTTGTGTCTGGCTTTGTTTTAACTGGTAGCTCTTAAACCATTCCAAAAGGGTTGTAATTCCAAGGACACCAAACCACAAGTGCTCAAGATTCTTGATCTGTCCTCATGAGTATACTCTAGCTTCTACAAAACTTCTATATATGATGTTCTAGTTCTTTGACAGCCTTTTAATCACATGAAAATGGATTAAAATTGGAACTACAAATTATCATTCCCCAGAATATGTGAAGTTTCTAAAGTGGGAAAGAGTAACAAAGAACAGAGGAGTAAAATTCTTGATTTGACCACAGTATCTTAACAGTAACATGTGCTTGGGTTGTATTTTTCTCTTGGTACCAGTGACATTCAAGCTATTCTGGAAGACTGGGAAAACCAAGCCATTTTTTTTTCAGTATCTCAAAGCACTTAATAAGTAAGTGCTTTGTAGCATATGAAATGTTCTTTAAAAACTGAAGTTAAAATGAGAAACCACAGGTAGGCTGATTAGATCTCATGTTGATGCTCATAGAAAGATTTACTTTCAGGACGAAGTTTGCTCTCCACGAATCAGTTCTTGGGACTTTAACTCAAATTGTAATATATTTCTGTTCCAAAGTAAGTCTTTCATGTGTTTGTCTTGTCTGTACGATGTGGAAACTCACAGATAGGGAATTAAGCATAACGCCTTAGCTTTCAAAAAGTGGCCTCGTATTGATGTACTGTGTGTGAATTGTGAACTGGGTTAATCTCGGCAGAATTTTTTAAAGGCTAAAAATATTTGTATAAAATAGGAAGGTGTTGTCATTCTAAAGGTCTTGAGCTCAGTCTGTCTCTCATTCACCCACACATAAGAAAAAGCCTTTAAATAATACAAGCATGACACAGAAACCCTTTAGTAGCCAGTTCTTCTATGAAATAAAAGGCTCTACCTCGCCAAGTGGTAGCAATCTTACTTACTGCTGTATTACCTGTGTCTAGCACAATAGCTGGCCTGAGTAGGAGCTTGAAAACTGTGTGTGAAAGAGCAAATGAATAAATGGAGTGCCCTCCTATGTGAACCCATGACAACCAAGTTCTCATTGCCCGAAGCCACTGTGGGGAAATGACTTTGGTGATTAAAAGTGATCACCACCAGATTCCTGCTTTGGGCCACAATAGAATAGCTTGTAATTGGAACTAATTTTCCCCCTGAAAACAACAGGAAAGCTAAATAAAATATGTAGCATCAGAGAGCAAACCCACCCAGGAGCCCTAAGAAGCCCACTGGTGTGAGCTCCACATTCATTCTGACTTCTCAAAAGGCACTGCAAATTCTTGGCACAGGGAAATATATTCCTAGTGGAAAGCAGCAATCCTACTTGGCTGAGGAGACAAAGGTAGGAGTCTGGGCTGCTAAAGCAGCTAGGATTTGAAGGGCAAAATTCCAGAGAGGAGGAAACCTCAGGGAAGTGAGCCAGCAATGCTGTCACTTTATTTCCTTGAGGTGTTTGCCATCCCCAAATCATGTGCACAAGGTGAAGTCTCCAGAAACCCAGTAAGCAGCAGCAGCTGTGAGGCTGAAGACAGCAGAGCTTTTAGTAGCTCTTTGTGCTGAGCTCTTGGAGCAGGAGTAAGGGCAAAAACAGAAACCAGCCCTTACAAAGTCTAAAGTCAATCTTCAAGAGGGTCATGGTAATCTGCCTAAAGCATAACCATCTTAAAAGAAGATAACTCCATGCAGAGTCTCTGTAATCTTTAATACACAATGTATAGTATTCATTCAGACTTATGAGAGATCCCAGAAAACAGGACTAAATGACTGAAAACCAGAAGAAAATATCTATGAATAATAGAGCCAACCAATAGGGAGTAATTCAGACATTGGATTTATCAGACGAGAACTTCAAAATTCCTTTGATTAATATGTACAAGAATAGAGAGGAAAAGTTTGAGAATTTCAGCAGAGACCTGGAATCTTTAAAAGACAGTCAATGAATATTTTAGACATGAAAATACAATATATGAAATTAAGATTAAAATTCATTAGATCTAGTAGAACAGAGGATAAATGAACTGGAAGACAGATCAGTAAAAATTACATAGCTTGAAGCACAGGGAGAAAGAAACAGAAAAACACAGAAAGACTGTAAGATACATATGGAACATGATGAAAGGTTTGGAAGAATCCTAGAAAAGAGGAGAGAGACAATAGGTTGGAAAAATTATTTGAAAAATGACTGGTTAAGAATTGCCAAAATTAAGGAAGAACATCAATCAAAAGATTAAACAAGTTTACTGTCCTTAGGGAAGATAAAGAATCCACACATAGGTATATCACAGTCAAACTGCTAAAAATCAAAGGCAAAGATAGAATCTTCAAAGTGACCAGAGAAAAAAGATACATTACCTTCAAAAGAGTAATATATTACCTTCAAAGGAGTAACAGTAAGACTGATGGCTGACTTTTCTACATAACTTATGGAATGGAATGACATCTTGAAAGTGCTAAACCCAGAATTTCATACTCAGCAAAAATATCCTTCAAAAATAAAGGCAACATTGAATTGTACACTTTAAGTGGGTGAACAATATGTTACATGAATTTTATCTCAATAAAGGTGTTACAAAAGGAAATAAAGGCAAAAGAAAGTTTCCAAAATTCAAAAGCTAGGGAAATCATTGACAGCAGATCTGGCACTAAAATAAATACTAAAGAGAGTTCTCCAGGGGCATCTGGGTGGCCCAGTCAGTTAAGCATCTGCCTTTGGCTCAGATCATGATCTCAAGGTCCTGGGTGGGATCGAGTCCGTGTCAGGTTCCCTACTCAGCGGGAAGTCCACTTCTCCCTCTATCCCTCCCCCTTGCTTGTGCTCTCTCTCTCTCAAATAAATAAATAAAATCTTAAAAAAGAAAGAGAGAGAGAGAGAATTCTCTAGGCAGAAGAAAAACAATCCCAAACAGAAGTAAAAAAAGGCAGGATGAAATAAAAAAAAAAAAAAAAATCAGAAAGAGTAAATATGTCGGTAAACAAAATTGAATATACTGATTCTTTAAAATAGATAATGGTAATAATAATAATAAATAAAATAATGAGTTGTAATGTTTAAAACATACATAGAAGATAGAGGTAAAACACATGGCAACAACACAGAAGGAAGGAGGGGTAAACAGATTTACACTGTGAAACAATTCTTATATTGTTGGGAAGTGGGAATGTACCAACTTCAGGTAGACTGTGGTAAGTCAAAGATGCATGCTGTAACCTCTAAATTTACTGCTCAATGAATTAAAAAAAAATCTCCAATATACTCACATGGTAGGAAAAAAAAATGGGTAACAGAGAGTACTTGGTTCATTAAAAAAAAAAAAAGGCAGAAAAGGAGAAATAGAGGAACAAAGGGGAAATGGGAGGAATGGAAAACTAACTGTGGGACCAGGATTCAACCATCACATTAACTATAAATGGACTAAATATTCCAAATAAAAGACAACTCGAAAATCTTAGGCAAAATACTAGCACATTGAATCCGCTGATATATAAAAATAATACATCATGACCAAATGGTGTGTGTTCCAAGAATGCAACATTTGAAAATCAATTAGTGTAATTAATCACTACATGAGAACAAAAGTGAAAAACCACACGATCATCTCAATAGAGGTAAAAAAAACATTTAATTAAAACTCTCAGAAAACTAGGAATAAAAAAACCCCTTAATTGGCAAGTGGTGTCTCTTTAAAAATTTGCAGCAAACATCATATTGAATGGTAAAATACTGAATTCTTATTTTGAGTTCAGGAACAAGTCAAAGAGGTCTGCTGTCACCAATTCTATTCAGCATTCTGCTAGAAGTCCTAGTCAACTCAGTAAGGGAAAAAAAAAGAAAAACTGGAAAGGGAGAAATGAAACTATCATGATTTATAGAAGGCGTGAATGTATACGTGAAGAAATACAAAAGGATCTATAGAATTAGCATAATTAAAGTGAATTTAGTAAGGTTGCTAGATGCAAAGGCAGTACAAAAAAACAAATATAGGGGCGCCTGGGTGGTGCAGTTGGTTAAGCGTCCAACTCTTGACTTCAGCTTAGGTCATGATCTCATGGTTGTGAGATCGAGCCCCGCGTCCAGCTCCACACTCAGCATAGAGTCTGCTTGAGATTCTCTCTCTGCCTTTGCCCCCTCCCAGCTCATGCACTCTCTCTCTCAAAATAAGTAAATAAAATCTAAAAAAAAAAACCCCAACCAATTATATTTCTACATACTAACAGAAAATAGATAATAAAATATAAACTTTAATAATCTAAAAATAAATCCAACCTCTCCATGTAAATCTTAAAACCTTGCTGAGACAAATTAAAGACCTAATAAATAGAGAGATGTACCATGACTATGGATTGCAAAACTCAAAATTGAGAAGATAAAATTCTCGTGAAATTGATCTATATATACAATGCCATACCAATTAAACCCTAATAGATAACCTCCCCAAGGAAACTCACTGTTTCTAAAATATATATGGAAATGCAAAGGGTTAAGAGTAGCGAAGACTATCTGGAAGAAAATCAAAGTTAGAGATCTTACATTACCAGATGGGAAGACTATAAAAGTTATAACTGCAATGCACTGAGATTTTCAAGACACTGTGGTAAGTCAAGTGAACACTCATGGAATAAGTGAACTTTGACTACTACACCTCATACCATATATAAATATCAGTGCTAGACAGATCACAGATATAATGTGAATGGTAAAACAATAAAGCTTTTAGAAGAATAATAACCTTGGGTAAAGACTGACAAAACAGGTCACAAAGATCATTAAGCATAAAAAACCGATATACGGAACTTCATAAAAATTAGAACTTTCCGGTTATTGAAGGACATCAATTGGAAAGCAAAAAAGCAAACCAAAGAGAAGAGATTTATAACAATATATCAGACAAAACCTCACATCAATAAAATACAAAGAACCTTCAAATCAATAGGAAAAAGACAGACAACCTAATAAATATAAAGAAGTGACCTGAATAGGCACTCAACAAGTGAGAATACCCAAATGGCTAATAAAGATATAAAAGGGTGTTCTACTCATCATTACTTCTCAGAGAAATGCACATTAAAACCACAATAGAATATGCACTTGTCAGAATGCCCAACACCACAATGAAATACCCACTTGACAGAATGGCTAAAACTAAAAAGGCTGCTGGTACCAAGGACCGATGAGGATGTAGAGCAACCGGAACTCTCACACATCGTTGGGTGGGAGTGTAAATCGGTACAACTGCTGTTGAAGACTATTTGGCAATATCCTTTAAGCTAAATGTACATCCATCCTATGATTCAGTGAGCTTCCTTCTTGAGTATAAACCCAAGATAAATGAATGCACATATCCACCAAAAGGTATGCACAGGAATGCTCATGACAGCTTCAGACATCAAAGCTAAAAGTTATCAACAACTCAAATGTTCAACAGTAGAATGGATTAAATATATTGGGATATACTCACCTGATAGAAGAATACACAATAATGAGAAAGAGCACACTATTGTTATTGCTGCGTGCAACGACGTAGATGAATTTCACAGACATCATGATCATCAAATAAAACCAGACACAAAAGACTAGACTATAATTCCATTTACAGGAAGATCAAGAACAGGCAAACAATTCTGTGGAGACAGAAGTGAGAACAGTGGTTAAGTCTGAGTAAGGACTGGGAGCCTCACCTTGATCTAGGGGATGGTTTTAAGGGTGCCTACATACATAAGCATTCATTGAGCTGTCTGCTTAAGATCTGTGCACTTTATATGCCATACTGCATTACAACTTTTAAAGAATATGATTACAACCATATGTAGTCTTAGTGCTCCGTTTGAACTGCTCTCTTTGGCCACAGAATGGCAATGGTCCGGACAGAAGGCAGTAGGATAAGTTGGGGAGGGAGTAGGGAAACGGTGAGGAGAAAGCAATCACATGGGCCTCCGAGAAAAAAAATAACCACCTTACAAAGCCTGTATAGACATCTTAAATAAGCTCACCTATCCACCCAGCAGACAAAATTATTAAAGACATTTATATAAATGGCTATTGAAATAGCATTTTTATAAAGTAGCCCTCTTCATGTTCCTGTCAATTATTTGTATCTCAGAGATGTAGGGCTGTTCACTTTCTCACACAGTGTCCTTATTTCCTTATTCCTACATACTTTTCATCCCCAGTGCTCCCCTCTCTGCCCCAATCAAGTACTTCTCCGATCTCAATTACAATCTATAAACAGTAGTCAATACCTGGATATGTTAAGAAGCAACGAGGGACGTATCAGTGTGGGGAAACATTACTGCGTGCAGTCGTACAACTGGAAAGCCAGAAGACAAAGCGAGAAACAGTACAATTACTGCAGGCAGGGAAGACACCCCAGATGGCGATGGGCGGCCTGCATTCAGCTGAACCACGGTGGGACTATACTTCGCCTCTTCATCGTTCACCCAGAAGAAAAACAAAGTCTTTCATCTTTTTATCTTCCACTTACTTTCTAGGAAGACAAATTCTTGTCCTTCTGTAAACTGAGGAAGAATATACATAGTTACATAGATTATTGCAGCTTAGATTATTTTCAGCAATTCCACACCCAAGGATACATATCCGTTTAGACGGAAGTACACCCGCTATACATTAAAATGCCAGTCTTTCAAAAATTCTTCTAAGTATGTATAAATGTGGTTTCCTCTTCTTCTAAAGTTCTTAGGATGTTTTTCAGAACTTGAGCGCTAAAGCATTAACTTTATGTGTAATGTAGCACCTCTGTATTTCCTTTCTTATTCATCAAAAGAATGAGAATGATTGTACATTTAATCTCTCCTTCTACTGGCATTTATAACTTTAGCAAATAGGCTCGCACTAGAGTACCTAAAATAAACTGTTATAAATGATCGAATGTCTGCATAGCCAGCAAGTCTTTCATGAGGATAATTGTCACACATCGTTTCAACACAATAGTGCACATTTTCCGTGACCAGCCTCTCAGAAAGTTAAAAATAAAACTGCAGTTAAGAATGTCAAGTTTGTTAACCTAACTGGATTTTAAACAAAGAAAACAAGAGAAGCAATGGTTTTCCCAACTACCTACAAGCGGAAATAGCAGAAAAATAAATCTGTAGTATACTGTTCATACTTAGCTTAAATTTCCGTTTCCAAGTCATGGCATTTTTTTTTTTTTGTTCTATTTTCTTCTTCTTAGTATAGGGCTTTTTTTTTCTCTTAATTTAGAGAGAGAGTGTGTGCTAGCATGAGGGGAGGGCAGGGTGGAGGGAGAGAATATCAAGCAGACTCCCCGCTCAGCGCAGAGCCCAACACGGGGCTCGATCTCATGAAGCTGAGATCATGACCTGAGCCGAAACCAAGAGTCGGAAGTTCAACCAACTGTGCCACCCAGGTGCCCCTCTTAGTACAGGGCTTTAAAACATCAATGAAAAGATAAAAATTCCTCCATATGGGAAGGAACAAGGATGAAACTGGAATCTGTTTTAGTGGAGACAACTTTTATAAAACCATACAAATTAAGATTGTAAAGCAATGGAAATGACACAGAGCTGAGTATTATCCCAGTTGTCTGTGGTCCAGAGAAGTTGCTGTGGTAAATACCAGCTTGACCTATCTGAAGCATTCAACTCTTGATAACCGAAGCAGCACTCCAACTAGAAAAATATCACAAAATGTCCTTCCACCCATCCCCGCGGAAATACGCCAGGAAAATGAAGCCTGATGAGTAACTACCAAGAATCCTGTCTTTTCATCCAAGTCTTCTAGATGCAAAATAACAAGCTTTTTACCATGTGGCTGGAAGTCCTCGTGGATAGGAAATGGCTGGCAGTCAACAGGACCTATCTGGATGAGTGCAAACAAGTCGAGACAGATGGAATTGGGAGATACTTCAGTTTCGTACTCCTTTTCTGTCTACTAGTAGGAAAATGTAAAATATTGGTTCCTGCTTCATTCACGAATTCATGAACCAGAAGGTGGACAATGCCCTTGGGGAACCGTCATTTACTGAGTTAACCTAACAGAGAGCTGGGTGGCCAAGTAACAGGGCTCAGAAGCGAGATCTTGAAAGCTCAGAAGAAAGAAATGCTGAAGATGACAAGTGAAACGGGGCTAACCCCATGTTCTTAGGATGGAAAATACCGCCCCCTTGAAAAGACACATTGTCCTCATACACACATGATTTAAATAACTGCTCTCAAGAAAAATATTCTCCCCAAAGAATGTCACAACTTTGGAAGTAAGTCACTTAAACAGCCAGCGAATAAAACCTCTAAGTTGCTGTAGCAGCTATTTCCTTTGGGTAGATGAGACTTAAAATATTTATTTATGCATACTTCTTCTGTTATCTTTTGATTACTTTCCCTTTCTTGGAGTGTTGGAATGACTTGCATGCACTTAAATTCAGAATTTCGGGAGAGCCTGCTACATTTTTTCTAGTGCCAGACAATGGTATCGAGTGCAGATGGGCATTCATGTAGGGGACAGAAGTGATGACAGGCCAGAAGTCGGGTGTCACGGTGAAGGACATCTGAGGGGCCAAAGTCATATAATTGTATGGTATTTCATTATGTTACGATAATTCATCTATAAGACAATTATTTTGATACAGTGTAAGTGGCACATCAGAATTAACTTATTTATTTAGATCTCAAAGAATATTACAAGTGTGATAAAACGAATATCAAAATCCTGTTCTTATTATTGGCCACCACGTGCAAACTCAAAGTAATCAGGTGGCCTAAGGCACAAACGGGGCCAGTAGTTTACAGACTCTCACCATTCTGAGGTACCCTGATCTTCATAAATATGGTAATAACAGCATTTGAAATGGCGGCATGGGGAACGAGTAGACAAGCAACTGTATACTTTAAAAAAAAAGTAAAGTGAGATACAAAAGAAATTCCCTTATAAAAAAGTAGTTACTGTTATCCTCCAGGCTTCCTTAAAGTTACTTACCTTGTATTTTACATGTAGCCTTTACATAGTTATTTAAGAAATCGGTAGCAATAGAAAAACATTAAAAAGCATTTTTTCCTGGGCAAATGAATCTGCAACTCCAACACAAAGATGCATGTTGAAATTAACTCCAGGTGGCTTGATTTTCGGTCCCAGGGGGTTCACGGACTCATCGTTTTATAGAAGTTGGGAAGAATGCATGAACTTCAAAATAGCTAATGTAACTCAGTCAGCCACAGCATCTGGCCTAAGAAGTGGAAGAAACTGGTCTTTTAAAATGTTTTTCCTCTATTACCTGCTTGACTCTCAACCAGCCATATGTAGTCATAAAATATATGCATCAGGATTTGTGATGGTGTGAAAACAACATGCAAATAAAATCAATCACGGAAAAAGGGGAAAGGTGATTTGGCCTTATCTCCAAAATTAATATTATACAAATTTATGTATATATTTGGTTTTTATAGATCTACTTCTTTTTTACTCCTAATACTAAAAAGGAGTCCTTTCACTGAACATTTTCATATGAAGTGTTTTTTTTTTTCATATGAAGTGTTTTTGAGTTTACTCCTGCTCTGACTCAGTGAAAGCTTTGTGAATTTCAAAGTGCAAGTCACCAGCCACGAACAGCTTGTACACAGTCTAAGTGCTGCAGACTCAGCATCAGAGCTGTCTCTCTGGAATTGGTAAGCAGGGTGAGGATGAAGATATTTGACAAGGGGGCACCACTCCGAGTGTTTTTTGAGGTTGTTCCAAAAGCCCATTCTGGGTTATTCAGGGAGCCTCATTGTGATGGATTAGCCTTCTCTGTCCTTCCTCCTGTTACTCTGCCTGCCTTTTCACCCATTCCATTTTCTGTCAGGTCCTGCAGAAGAAGAGGCACTGAGAACAGAGGAAAAGGAAACCCCTCAATTTCACTCTCCGGGAGTCAATGACGCCCAACAATCCTTAGGGTATGCTAACTATTTTTCTGGATCATTTTCCATTAGCAACAAAGTCCCTTTAGTTTATATTTTACAATTAGTATTTCCTACCAGGATGGACAGTTTAACAAATGACCTGAAGAGCTAACTTAGACATTTCTAAATCTATTCAACTGTAGATATAAATGGACATTTTCTTGGTTATTAAATCGCTGCGCCTGAATGGAATCACATTCTGTGAATTTGCTATAGGTTGGTAATAATTCATGTAAAGATTTCCCGTCATGACCAGGAAAGATTGCAAGCTAGAGGTACAAAACTTTCACTGACTCATGAGAATCATGGAGTCATTTGGGCCACTGAAAACTATAGAAAGTTATTTCCAATAACCACTGTGAACAAAAATGTGAACAGAATAATACAATATTTTGAAAATATTTTAATATTTGCCATTTTTTTGCCTGTGCTATTAATATATACACTGATTTAGTAATAAATATACTACTATTACATAGAGCGCAATATTTTTAGTATTCATAACTGGTTGAAATTAATGCTGCTATTATCTCAAGAAAGGAATAAATAAATATCATGCCCCAAGTCCAAACCAATGCTCAAGAGGTTATCATTAACAAAAATTATAAAATAAACATGTCGGGCATTATCTTTTTAAACATGATTCTTGTAAACATAGCAAAGATCACTTTTCTCAGTCCTGACATTTTGTGTGATGGCTTTAAAAGAAAATACAACATACAAATCCTATCACTTCTTTTTTTGCATAGGGAATGAATTAATCGTATTTGAAAATGCAGCAATCTTCCAGTGAAATGTCTTCATCACATGGCACTTGTTTTCTGCAGGAATTCAGAACTTTGGAGCAATGCATAAGTTTATAAAATATGCTTTCTGGATTTAAAATTTAACAGAAAAATTTCAAGACAAGTCATAGTCATGATTCTGAAATATTATGTACATAATATCTGCCTACAGGAGGGTGCGCCTCGCTGCAGCACAACACAGTGTACAAATGTGAAGCACAGTGTTTCATAGAATTTCCCTTTAGATTTTCTTCGTATTGGTGCCTAAGTGGCTTATGATTATGCCCATTCCACTTGCGCATACAAGGTAGAAAGGGGGGTGTGAGGACAAATTTAAAGTGGATGATGGAAAAACTGGCAAAAATGCAGTACATATGCTTTAAACAGTGCACTTTACAAAATAGTTTGCTTTATTCGTATTCTCTCATAAAGTGCAATATTACTTAAAACAGAGACCTGTACCTTAATATTTTGCAATAACCATTAAAACAAATCGCCAGGAAAGAGCAGTGCAAAATTAAAAACATATGTAGCTTAGCATGCAGATGCTAAGATCCATCCATCTCAGATGGATCCCAAATACAGAGCATGGGACCTTAAGTGCCTGTACTTTTTTTTTTTTTTTTTTTACTTCTTAGAAAAAGATTAATAATAACAGGTTACGATCATATGTAACCATAAAATAAAGACAATAAGTTAAAATCCTCTCTCAAGAAATAAGTGTACACCACACATACAATTCACTACGGCATCATTCTGAAAACCCTCAGACCTTTTCCTCTGATAAATCACTGTTCGAGGGGGTGCAAATCTCTTAAAAACCCGCGCTGTCCACAAGGCAAAGCAAAAGGTATCATCATCACAGTACGAGTGACTCCCGCCGGCAGACATCTGAAAAACCTGCGACTCATTCTGCAAACAGCTCAAACCTAACCAGGCCCTAAAATTAGATTTATAGACAGACACCTTTGCTCTTTCCAGAACAGTCCCGTTGGCATCGTGCTAGGTCGCTGGATGGTATAACAGGTGCTCTATTCACAGTAACATTCTCTGTCCAGTGCTTTTGGACAAGGATAACCAACTGGGTTTTCCTGAAATAATTCCCTAAGAGGCAGCTTCAAAACAGGCCAACAGGACACGGTTTGAAAAGCGTAAGACATCACCTCAGGCACATGCTGAGGGCACTCAAGGTGCAATGGGTCGTCATCGGTGACACTCCTACCGTCCCCGCGCCACTCAGTCCGAGAACTGGAAGAGCGTGTCTGGGTTGCTGGGGTCCGCGGGGTTGCTGGGCTGCAGGGGCTTAGTGGGCGTGGTTTTCCCGTGGGAGTGAGAGGAGGACGAGTGAGAACTTTCGCTCGAGCTACTGCGCGTCTCTGTGCTGGTGCTGGTCTTCTTCATTTTCCTTCTCTTCGCCAAAGGGGCCTTGTCGACATTCTGAAGGCAAAACCCCTCTCTCTTGTATTTGTTAAAGGCCTGGGGGAGAAAGAAAGGGAGCCCCTGTAAAGGTCAAGGGATCGAAGTTCACTTGGAAGCCAGGACTTCTAGCAGAAGACAACGTTCGGTTGGCAACCACAGCTGCAAGTTGCTCTGGGAACAAGGTCCTGAAGACCATCATTTGCAAACCTCCTGGCAGGGTATGGAAACTCATGGCAAGAGTCTCAAGGGCTCTGTTTAAATCAACCCAGCCAGGCTGTTCAGGAGTTAGGATTCTCATTAATCTTTCGAAGAAGTTAGTGCCACCTCTCAATAAAAAACACCAGCCTCTCAACCCCTGTTACTTTTACTAGTTCTGTGTCTGAGATTTAAAACTCTGCCCACAAAGCCCCCCTACAGAGCAGACTGGATCCGTTATGGGCCCTCCTCCCCACTTCCAGGTCGGGGTGATTGGGGTGTATCTCGGATACTTCATCTGCACAGAGAGGCTCAGCTCCACCCGCCTCAGGCTGGCTTTCTCCTCACAGCTGCCTGTCCCCACTTCTCTTAGCCTCAAGTTTGGGTGTCACTGGGGTTACTCTTGATAGCTTTGCATCAGATGTCACTGGGAAGACGGGGATCATCTGTACAAACTCTTGCAGTTAATCCCTTTACACCTCAACATATCCGAGTTCATCAATCTTTAGTCCATTTCTGCAGCTGAAAAAGAAACGCTATCCCTTTCCCTCTCTCAAGATAATCCCTTCAGAGGTAATTTACTTCTGCCTTAACTCATCTATTCCTTATACAATTATCTTCAAGCATTTGCCTCTGCTTGGCACAAATGCACATACTCTTTTCCCTATCCCTCACAGTCTCTAGGATATGTAACGCATAAATGGATGCTGAGGGAGTGAACAGACTTGGCACATGTGCCTTAGTTCCTCATGTTTATGTACAGCTTTTAAAGAAAATGAGTTAGGCTATTTGAGAGATAAAAGTTCCAACATAATGCATATTGTTTTCATTATCTACTGAAAATTTTCAACTCTTCAAATATCAAACTACTGCCTCGCTCACAAACTCATCCGAAATGGCAAGTTAAGTATTTTGTGGGTTAGCAGTGACTCGGGTCCCCCACATACTTTCTGTTAATAAATGTGTTTACATCATGGAGGGATTTATAAAGACATACCTAGAATGAAAATAACACATTCTTTTAAATGTACTACTAAGAGTGCGTCTCGGAAGTTATGGAGTAAACGCGTCTGATTCCTTTTCAAACCCGCCTGCCATGTGCAGAGCGCAGGGCCTTACGTGGAAGGTTGCTTTCACACAGGTTTGCACGGCAGCTCCCGAAGATCCTAGAATGTCCGGAGTCATCAGAGGATTTGAGGACAGCTGACTGCCATCTTGAAGCCATTCGTTGTATCTCAAGCCTGACATTTTAAGCCTTTTATTGGGATCGACTGTGAGGAGTCCTAGGGGAATAATTAAGACATTTTTATTTTATGATTTGTTTCAAACATAAATCTCAATTAGGTTCACATAGACACAGTGGTTTCGCTAAGGCGTCAACCTTCTACAAAGGTCATTACATTTTCATATACATTTCAATTCCCTAGTAAATCCTGAATGTTAATGACAAGGCCCACAGTAGCCTACGTCTACTGCAGGCTAACTGGCTTCTCAAATCAGGAGGAAATTGGCACCCAACACAAAGACTCCCACCGGTGACTGGAAAGCTCCACAGGAACAGGGAATACCTAGATGTACTTCATTCATGTTACAAACACCTCGTACAAGCCAGCGAGTGCAGTAAGGCACTAGAGATACGGAGGTGGAGACCCAAAGAGGAGCTATGGGGAGATACACAGACAAAAACTAACTCTGACAGCATCAGGAGACAAGTGCAATAGCAACATCCCCACACACGGTGTGTCGGCGACCCAAGGGGACGGCTCTGACCACAGTGTAGTCACCCTGGAGGACTTCCAGAAGATGAGTCCTGGAGGATGAAGACAAGTGGGCTGGATGAAGAGGGGTGCCCCAGGATTAGAAAGAGCAAGCGTGGCATCATGCGGGAATCTGAGAGCTGGCACATTTGAAGAATTCAAAGGCAGTGTGAGGGAAGCAGGAGGCCCGGGCAGGCAGGGCCAGGTCCTGAAAGGCTCTGATTTCAAACGCTCCCATACGGGAGTCTGACCTGAAGCTAACGGGGGCCTCTCTGCAGGACTTTGAGCAGAACAGGGGCATGATCACATCTCGATACGAGGAAGGTCGCTCTGCTGATTGATACCGGACAGGTAAAGGCAGAGGCAGTGAGACGAACTGAAAGGGGCTGTGGGCTCTCAGGACAGAAAGGAGAGCGGGAACTGAGGGCGGCCACGTGAATGGGGACGAGGGGGTGGTGAGGCCGGACGCTGAACTGCAGGACTGGGTGGCTGGCTGTGGAAGGCGAGGAAGGTGGGGGGGTGGAAGGTGACGCCCATTCTGGCTGCCTGGCAGTGCAAGAGGGGGATGGGAGGGGGCATATTTTGGGGGAAAAGATAGTAAAATAATGTCAGTGCACTCGGGAGGTGTTAGATTGAGATGCTGTGGACCCTGCAGATGTGGGTAAGGTTCCTAAGGGATAGTGGAGAAAAAAATAAGGCTCAGTAGAGCAACCTGGAAACTTTCTAGAACACATGTGAATTTCTTGAGTCATTAACAGATATATGTGAATGGGCAGGATTCCACTTCAATCGCCACACATCCTACACGATGTAAAGTTTCATTAGAGTCTTACCTTGGATCAAATCTTTAGCTTCTTGGGATACATTCTTCCAGGCTTCTCCTTCAAAGGAGAAATCTCCCTTTTTAATTTTCTTCATGATTTCCACCGCACTGGTACATGTCAAACTTTTGTCATGAGATTGGAATGGAACTTGCCCTGACAACATTGTATACTATCAAGGAAAAAAAAAAAAGGAACAAAAGAGAATGTCTGCCAAAGTCATTGTCAAAGCCATGCTAGTCATTTCATTACTAACTTCATCAGCATAATTTACCAAATACTACGAGTAGCATTATTGGGTTTAAAAGATTACGTAGACTTCTTTCACTGAAGCAACAAACACATTTCAAAGCCTCGTAAATAAACTGAGACAACTTATTAGATCAACATTTAAAGAGCAAGAAGAAGAACAAACCAAGGATACTCCAACTACTTCAGAAAAGAGAGTACTAATATTAACAGAAAGCTGAGAGATAGCAGAACCTTTCAATAACTTTTTTTTTTCTCTACTCAGTTCCATACATCCTTTCCTCAGGACATTAACTGTAGTTAAGGGCTTCAAACATTTTTAATTTAGGCCTTCCTATTTTGGTTGTAATTACCACTTTAATTTTATTTTTCTCATCGTGGCGTTAAATAGAATGAATTCTCTACAACCACCTGTTTTCACTGTGGCCATGTGTTTGAAGATTTATGTTTAAGGTTTTTGCCCTTTAAAAAGTCAACAGAAAAACTGAAAAGCTAAGTAAGGTTTGTCTTTGCAGCAGAGACTGAATATGGACTTATAAAACTTCTTGGAGGGTTTTCTCTCTGCTCGCTGAGAGACTTACGGGCCCGCGGAGGCGACAGGCGGCCATGAACGGTGGGGTGAAGCGACAGTGTCCGAGCGCAGACCCCCAGAAGCGCCGCACCGCGGGGAGACGGGGGTGCTGTCAGTAGGAGCCCGCCCGCCCTGGCAGTTATTGACGAAGGGACCCAAAGAGGAGGGTCTCCGGTTCAAGCTCAGCCCTCAGGAGGAGGTGGGCACCCAGGGAGAAGTCCCAGTGACCTGGACGGACTCCGCCATTTCTCTCTTGTGGCCACGTGTCTGACAAGCAGGCTCCCCCTCATGACGGCGAGATGGTGGCGCCGCCCTTACGCACTGGCCTCAGAAAAGATGGACGCTCCCAGACCGGATAATAAAAAAGACATTAAGAGGGGGAAAGCAGGAGATACAATTAGGTGGGCAGTCCACAAACCCTGGGTGAGGAGGACTGAACACGAAGGAATGAAGGGCCAGAAAGAGAGGAGAAGAATCCTGGCTCCTCTGAGGAGACCAGAGACCAGGAGGCTCCAGGCGGACCCGGACTTTCTGTAGGAGAACACTGTGCCTGAGAGGATAAAAGCTCCGCTCGCCAGGATGGAGAGTCTGAAAATCGAAGATGCCAAGGAGAAGAGACCTCAGGTACTGACTCGGAGCAAGCTGACGCGAAGCTGTTTGTTCTAAGGAGGGAAATGCGAAGACGCCCGAAGACCAATGACAGCACTATTTAAGAAAACCAAAACCGTCCCTCAGTCTTCTCTCCTTCACCCTTCCCGCACAGTGACGCTCACCAGCCTACACCTCTTCCCCGGCGTCTCCCTCCTCAGACTTCCCGACGCGGACCCCGCACCGTGCTGGCACCTTGCAGGCTCCCCTCGCCCGCCCGCCCGCCTCAGCCTCTGAGGTCCCCGGGGTTCCCGCCCCGCGTTCCGCACCCACAGTTCCTCGGCCCCCCTGACGTTACTCCAGCTGCTCGGTCTCCTTAGAAAGCCATTTTTCTTTTGAGCTGGCAAGACATCCCCCCGCCCCCCAATCCCCACCCCCCACGGTGTAACTTTCCACGATGTGTGACCAGGGCCTCCGCCATCTGCCATGTTACTCCAGAGACAAGACACATGGCGGGAGGGGAACATGAGCTTTTCAGTCAGACAGACCTGGCTTCCTGCTTTTTTACGTACCAGCTTCTACTTTCTAGCTGTTTAGTTACTAGTTGGGCAATTTGTTAAGCTCTCTTAGACTCTTTCTTCATCTTTATAATAAATGTAACAGGACTGAGCAACCCACTGCATTTGGTAAGCGCATTAGCCAGCTCAGTGGGACACCCAACCTCACTCCGTTTTCCCTTCCTCCTCTTTCTCTGGTTGGGAGGCAGCAGGGACCCCATTCCTGATGCAAAGTGGGGGAATCAGAACAGCAAGCCATGCAACTTTAAAGTCCCTTCCTAAAGGTCCACTTTCTAGATCGCTGCTGGCACCAACTATCTTAGCCTGGGTTCCCCACAGAGCAGAGTCTAAAGCGAAAGCTAACACACAACCACATCAAGGAGTGCGGTCCCTGCGGAGGAAGAATTCAGGAGAACGGGGAACAGTGTCCACACCAAAGGAACTGCAGGCCCTGGCTAAAATAGGCCAGTCGGGATCAGCTGCCACGCTGAATGTGGTACAAGTCAATATGGTGCTGGCACTGATAAGCACCTACTTCTTGATTTCTATCAATAGGAAAGAGCAAAGCAGTAAGTCCTTATATGGCAAGGACAGCCTTCACTGTCTTGTCTGAGAGCTGTCTGAACTCTCCCGCTCTGTTATAATACAGTCTGTTAGGCCCGCGATCATCCTGACATCCTCAAGAACCCCATGCTGGCCCTCTGTATTGATGTCTTCATGAAGGGAGACCTGGTGAGCAGGAACTAGCATATCCTAAATGCCTTCTAAGCACATGAACGCCAGAGGATGGGAGACAGACTGGACAAACATTCAGGGAACTGTCACATTGGTAAAGGTTTTAGAGCTCCCATGGTTAGGGGCATAGAGACTTGCCCCTGAAAGACAAACTGCTGTACCTCGTACCACTGAGAAAGAGGCACAGGACTTAGTGGACTTCTTGGGATTTTGGTGACAGCGTATGTCGCTCTTCTAGAGGATAGTGCTCCAATCCATTTATCAAGTGACTGCGGGGGCTATCAGTTTTAAGCGGGGCCCGGAATAAAGAGGATTCCGCAGCAGGTCCCAGCTGTAACACAACCACCCTTCTACCGAGGCCAGAGGGTCTGGCTGACTCGACTGTGGTAGAGGTATCTGTGAAAGGTAAGAATGCTGTGCAGAGTCTCTGGCAAGTGCATGAGGAGAGTCGCAGAGCAGACGTGAAGGATTCTGGGGTGCGGTTCTTGCCTTCTGTGGCAAGAGAACTACTCTCTGAAAAGAGAGTAGAAAGAGAACTACTCTCTGAAAAACAGCTCCTGGATGCTCCTGGTTCCTAGTAGACCTTGTGTACCCACAGGAGGGATATCAAGAGCAGTGCATCGTGTGCTAGGATGAGCAGTTGTGCTGACTCATAAAGTCGCAGCAGCAACCCCATGTACTACAGACACGGCACACTTAGAACCAGCCCTAGGAGGTCCAGAAGGCAGGAGTAAGTTACATCCATGGGCGTATGTTACCGATCTCTGCTGCATCAACTCTTCCTTAACTCAAGGCAATGGCCTCACTGAGGAGGGGTTCCCGATGACCAACTGATGGAGCAAGAAAGGAAATTGAGCTGGCTTGATAGATGGTCTATTAGAACATGAAAAACTCAGCGACGGCACCTGCTCAGGACAATACCCTGTGGGGTTGGAGCTCTGTCCTTGAGGATTGTATTGAACCATCAGCTGGTGCTGGGTTCCGCCATACCTAGATCCTTTTCTTAGAGAAAGAGAAAGAGAGCGGGCAGGGGGAGAGAGACCGCAACTGGGGGAGCAGAGGGAGAGGGAGAGAATCGTAAGCAGGCTCCATGCCCAGAGTGGAGCCCCATGCAGGGCTCGATCTCACGACCCTGAGATCATGACCAGAGCCAAAATCAAGAGTCGGTTGCTTAACTGACTGAGCCACCCAGGCACTGCCCGCATATCTAGATTTTATGGGAACATGGCCCACTTAAAAAATTCATGTTTCTGTCCCTGCAAACTTGGAGTTTGCTTCTTTAGAGGTCTTGGTTCATGAACTCGAGTGATCAGCTGCACTATGCAACAACAGGTAGCAACCCACGTGTGCATCCTCTACAATCCCTCTTTCTCTGCTTTCTTCCTTCTCCTGGGATTATGCTCCTTGGGAACATGAGGAAACATACTTTAGCTTCAGGTTCTGCTTTCCACGTAGCCCAGATTAGAATACCTTTCTATTGCTGATGAACATTTGATTTGTTTCCAGTTTGGGGCATTTTTGAAATGATATATATATATATATATTTTTTTTTTTTTCTTATACACATCTTTTGGAACATAAAAATACAATTTCTCTTGGGTTTATTCCTGAGGATGAACTGCTGGGTCATTTGGTCTGTATATGTTCAATAGATACTGCCAAACAGTTTTCCAAAATACATTCCATTTCTTAATCCTACCCTACTTCCTAAAGGATATGAATGTAGCTAAATATAAAAAAGTAACCTTTATAAAGACAGTTTTCTTGCTTTCTGATGTGTAATAATGCAACAGGCTATTGGGCAGAAAAACTAATTCTCCATCTTTAGAAGTATTTAAAGGAGACCGGGGATCAGGGACCTTGTAGAAAAGATCCCTGCTCTAGAAGAGGTAGAAATAAACTTTAGGCTCCTCTTAACTCCAAGATCTTACAATTTTAGTTGATTATCCAGGAATCAACTTGTGTTAAAAATAATTTTGTACCTGCAAATTGTTTGCAAATGGCGTGGCAAACAAGTATTTACATACATAAGGATATATCTATACATGTGCGTGACCACACATATATATCATACATATATGTACCTATATACGCACACATGGAGAGTGTGCACACAAGACAGAATTTGAGAGAAAGATAAAGGAAATGTGGCAAAATGTTAGATGTTCTACAGTATTATTCTCTCAAATTTTTGTAGGTCTGAAATTTCCAAAATAAAATTTTGAGAGAAAAGTAAAACAATAAAGTCTCCTAAATAAAACACTTGGAAGAATTATGTTTTAAGTGGAATTACATATACCCATTGGGTGGCATATAATCCTATCCTACATAAATACTTTGTGTTAGGGACTGAATGCTTGCTTGTCTCCAAAATTCATATGTTGGGGCACTTGGGTGGCTTAGTTGGTTAAGCGTCCGACTCTTGATTTCAGCTCAGGTCATGATCTCAGGGTCATGAGATCAAGCCCTGCTTCAGGTTCCCTCAGTGAGGAGTCTGCTTGAGATTCTCTCTCTTTCTTCCTCTGCCCCTCTGCCTGCTCACAAGTGCACATGCACAGTCTCTCTCTAACAAATAAGTAAATCTTAAAAAAAAATTCATATGTTGAAGACCCAACTCCCAATGTGACTATATTTAGAGACAGGGGCCTTTATGGAGGTTAATTAAAGTTACGTGCAGTCATAAGGGCGGGGTCCTGACCCAATGGAATTACTGTCCTTATAAAAAGAAACAGCAGAGAGCTTGCTCACTCATGCTCTCCCTCCAAGCACACTCACTGAGGAAAGGCCATGTGAGGAAACAGAGAGCAGGTGGCTGTTTACAACCCAAGGGGAAAATCCTCACCAGATATTAACACTGTTGGCATCTTGGTATTGGACTTTCCAGCCTCTAGTCTGTGAGAAAATAAGTTTCTGTTGTTTAAGCCACCTAATCGGTGGCATTTTGTTATGGCACGACCAAACTAAGACACTGGGTAAGCTCTATTTTAATTAAAGTCCTGTATGTTTCTGACAGGGACTGCATATCTACGAGGCAGACTGGGTTGTAGAAAAGCCATATGAGACTACATGATGCAGCTTCCTGGAGTATTTGTTTTACTCAACGGGGGTAATGTTAATTATTTTCATATTATAAGATTTTATTTATTTGAGAGAGAGAGAATGAGAGAGAGAGAGAGCACATGAGAGGGGGGAGGGTCAGAGGGAGAAGCAGACTCCACGCTGAGCAGGGAGCCCGATGCGGGACTCGATCCCGGGACTCCAGGATCATGACCTGAGCCCAAAGCAGTTGCTCAACCAACTGAGCGACCCAGGCACCCCTTATTTTCATATTATAATAGCCACATTCATGTTTATTAGATACAACACACAAAAGCTCATTGATTTCCATTTCTTTTTTTTTTTTTTTTTTTAAGATTTTGTTTTTAAGTAATCTCTACACCCAATGTGGGGCTCAAACTCACAACCCTGAGATCAAGAGTTGCATGCTCCACCAACTCAGCCAGCCAGGGGTCCCAAAAGGCCATAGATTTCTAAGGCAAATCAGAGACTCCAAATAAACTTTGTGCTTGCTATGGAATAACTGAGGCTTTGTATCTAGATCTTCTGGAGGTATGCATTCATTCATGTGGAAAAGTTTGCAAAGCACTCTGGTTTTTTTGTGACCGTTTAATGCATGTGCCAACTTTGTTCTTCGTCTGTATTTCACTGTGTATCTCTAGAAGGCAAAGATTTTTTAAAAACCACAACCACAACACCATGATCACACCTAAAAGAAATCAGCAGTAATTCCTTTATATCATTCAGTATCCAATCAATATTCAGATTTTTGCAACTGTGTCACATACATTGTATATATCTATTATAATTACATCTGTATGACTTAGAGTTTGAATTTAATAAATAGAATTGAAATTAGAATTTGCTTGAATGAGAATTCAATTAAGTGTAAATATTGTTTCAGAAGCATCTTTTAGTTTATAGGTTCTCGGGCTATCTTTTTTGTCACAGGAAAAACGGGGTTATTTCTCCTGTGGAACTTCCCACAGTCTGGACATTGTGGTTGCACTTCTGTGCTATCACTTAAGCTGTTCTCTGTCCCCTGCTTGTCTTAACAACTTGACAAGTAGCTCAAGAGAGAAGCGTGGCTTCCATATCCACGCCATTACACAAAGTTATTTCCACAGATACGGCATTCGGAAGCTTGAAAATACCTGTCCGCGTGTCTAAGACTGTCTTTTAAAACCTTAAAGAGGGTGATGATTATAACTGACCTACATTTAAAGTAAAGGCTCTTTTACAAGGGGTAATTTTATATTACTACTAAAATTGGAAAGCTCCTTTTGATTTAGACTAATTTTTTAGGAGAATGCTAATGAAAATGTGATAGGTTTAAGTCCTTAACACGAAACTCTCTCAAATCTATAGAAGTTAGTTGTTTATTTTTATTTAAAAGATCTTATTCATAAATATTTAATTTTAGTTTGAAAATTATAAATAATGACTTAAAATTGCTGAAATGAAAACCATACAAAACTTAAAAATAAAAGAAGAACCATCCTGCAGAGACAACTGGCTAGCCACTGGGAGAAAACAAGCTGACACCAAAATAAATCCCAGATGGAGTGCAGATTTAAGTATAAAAATAAAATATAATTCTGGAGGAAAATTTGGGAGAATGTTTTTATCATCTTGGATTGGGGTAGGGGTGGAGGGATAATCTGACATCAAAGCCACATATCATAAAGGAAAGACTGACATCTTACTACATAGAAATAAAAAAATTCTCCATTAAACCGCCCTAAAACCCAAAAGAAAGGCCCATATTACTATGAACAAAGTTTTCAAATAACCAAATCAGAAAAAAATATCTGATTTTTTGTCAATGGCAGAGGATTAAAATTCTTCACAGAGCTTTAAAATAAGAAAAATTTCCCCACAGGAAAATGGGCAAAGCTCATAAACAGCAATTCATAAAAAAGAAAATACAAATGTCCAAATACATGAAAAGATGCTCAAAACTGAATATCCATCAAAGAAATGTATGCAAATTATTACAACAGTAGGAAATAATTTAAGATTGAAATCGATAGTATCTGATGTATTCACATACAGCTGATGAGAACATGATCTGTTAAACCTCTAGAAGGAAATCCAGGCATATATGTCAAAATAAAGATGTGCAAGCCCTTCTCGTAGGAGTCTACTCCAAGGAAATAATGAGACAAATGCAGCCATATATGTAAAAAAAAAAAATTTCATTTGCGTAGTTTGTAATTAGTGAAACACTAGAAAACACTAACTGCTCATTAGTAAAGAAATGGTTAAATGAACTCTGGAGGCCCAAACCACATGTGTGATATGATCTCATTTGTTAAAAAACCCACGTAGCTGACAGAAAACACACATAACATGGTGGTGGAAGGCGGGGCCAGGGTTTGGGAGCAGGGAAGCTCGAGCACATCATCTCCACACAATGAGATTATGAGTGATTTCACTTGTTCCTTAAATCTTTCTGGATTTGTCTGAAATTTTCTCTCAAAGATTATGCATTACAAATTACATGCAGAAAAAGTCAAGCTATTTTGAGAAGAAACATGCCAAGATTTTTCTAACTTAATGTTCTGTTTCTGATCACTACAGCCAAGGACATTTTGTGAAAAGCATGCTTACCATGATTACTATAAGTTACTATAAATATTTCTCTCTTTATCTATTAATTTGTTAATTTATCCTAAATTCTCTTCTTTAATTACATTTTCATCTGAAAATCTAACAATGTATTTTTTAATGTTTTCCTATTAATAAGTCACTTTGCTATTTTCACATTATATCCAATATGCTTATCTTTTGAAAATTGTTTCTTTTAAAAAAAAACTATGAACTCCCATGCACATAAAATGCAGTGCCTTCAATATTTCAAAGTAAACCAAAATAAAAACATATCTTTTGAAAATATACTATTGCTTCTTTAAAAAAAAAAGCTATATAAACTCTTATGCACATAAAACACAGTGCCTTCAATATTTCAAAATAAACCAAAAGAAAAGCTCCTACATTGTCTCCAATGTAAATTTTAAAAAAGGGAAATAATTATTCTGACTGGTGTGAGGTGGTATCTCATTGAGGTTTTGATTTGGATTTCCCCGATGCCGAGCACTCTTTCATGTGTCTGTTGGCCATATGGATGTCAAAAAAAAAAAAAAAAAAAGGGAAATAGTCTTGGGTCAGAGCTTTCATTGGTTGTACAGAAAAGAAACCAATCTGCCAATTTTCCCCACAACTTGAAGAAAAACAGCAGAGAGAGACACGTAAGAGGCCGTCCAGAAACTGCCTAGGTTTAATGGCCCTAGGGAAATGAACTCACCAAAATGACGCCCAGGCTCCAGAGGTCACAGGACTCATCGTAGCCGTTATGATTCAAGAGCTCGGGGGCCGCATAGTGCAGGGTGAAGCAGGGCGTCTTGAGAGGCTGGTTATCAGGCGGCTTTAAGCGTGCAAACCCAAAATCGATTACTTTAATTTCCAAATTGTCATTTTCATCAGTGAACAATAAATTCTGCAAGATACAAACACTTCAATTAGTCTCTCGTGATAATGTCCTGGGACTTGGGGATGCCATTTATGTATCTAGCTATACGATGATACTGGATTCAAATGCAGAGAGAGATCTGATGGGGAGGATCTGGGAGCTGGATGTCAGCATACTGTTGTTCTCTGCCTTACACTTTTTTGTATTATTTCAATTGTATAATGTCTTGTGAAACACTTTCGACTGTACCACGCCTCTTCCCACGTCAGAGTCTTTGTCTACATTTTTCTCTCTCATGGTATTTGCCCTCTACCTCCTCCATCAATCTCCTTTCTGACATGGCTCACGTGCACCTACTCCTCGTTTGGAGATACCACCCTCATGTGCCACCAAACTGAAGTTAGGACTTTTTCTATTTTCTGCTAGTATATTTTCTTTTTCTTTCTGGTACTTAGCATCTTGGTATTAGAAATTCAGTCTTCTTCCCCCATTAGGCCATAATTCCCTAATGGCAGGGACTATGTGTCCCCCTTATTTATGACTCTATTCCTAAAACCTGGTGCACTCATATAGTAGGTGCTTTGGTAAATATCTGTCCATTGAATAGTCATAAATAAAATAGCTGTCTCTAGTATATCCTATTAAAAAGACATGGTGGGGGGGCGCCTGGGTGGCTCAGTCGTTAAGCGTCTGCCTTCGGCTCAGGTCATGATCCCAGGGTCCTGGGATCGAGCCCTGCATCGGGCTCCCTGCTCGGCGGGAGGCCTGCTTCTCCCTCTCCCTCTCCCCCTACTTGTGTTGCCTCTCTCGCTCTCTCCCTGTCAAATAAATAAATAAAATCTTAAAAAAAAAAAAAGACATGGTGGGGCAACTGGCTGGCTCGGTTGGAAGAGCATGTGACTCTTAATCTTGGGATTGTGAGTTTAAGCCCCACGTTGGGTGTAGAGATTACTTGAATAAATAGAAAAAAACCTCAAAAAATACAAACAAGAAAGAAAGAAAGAAGACATGGTAAAGACATACATTTCAGAAATATTTTCTCCAAAACAATTAATACTTAAACATTTTTTGATGCTTAATGGATAATATCCCTCAGTTATTCAGAAAACACTGTTCTCTTGAATCCCTCGTCTGCCAAGCCTTCTCAGTCACTGAGGCTTTACTGTATTGTTTTTGTGTTTATCACACATTTAATAAATGCTAACTGTGTGATGCACAGTCATCACTTTTATTAGTCTATCAAGCTAGTACCCACAATAAGTGACTCCGATTATATTGTCTTCAGATATCCTGACAAAACCTGTTATGTGTCTTTATGTTTATTAAAATATTCCTCAGATCTGGAACGTCATTTGCTTTGTTACTATTATTCCAGCTAAAATAAAAGACATCACAGAAGGCTTCATTCATACCAAGAAGAAAAATCTTCTACACCTTCCATTCAAAAGTTAAAAATGAATAAAGTGGGAGGAAAGAAAAGCAACAATATTAAAAAGTTTTCTTAAATGCTCTATCATACAATGCTTGATCCTGAATTTGTGATGGAATTAAAATGTGGATGTGATTGAATGTAGGGTTCACCACTACTAAATCAGAGCTGGGGTTCACACGCTTGCACTTGGGAGAAGTCTCTCAGCAAATGACTGCCGAGCCCCTCTGTGGCGCAAGCACTGGGCTATGTGCAGAGGCGTGAAAGCACCCCTGGCCCCCGGCTTCACTGAGCCTGCTGAGCCTTTGGAAAGGACTTCAGTTTATTCTATATTAAGGCTGGCAGAGGACTCCCTTAGCCACCGTTCTTGAAATGAAGGAGACTCCACTCTCCGAGTAGAGTTGGGTGTGCATGGGGAGGAGTGGCAGGAAGCAAGGGTCTTTCAGCTTCATCCCACCTGAAACTAATTTGATGTAGTTTTTCTTAATCTTTCAAGATTAGGGGGTCCGGTTTGAAAAGTACAAAGCAGCCCACCAGGAATGTTAGCGGGCTTCTAAATTTGTCTGCTGCTGACCTAGAATTTAGGATTTTGCTTAAGCAGAAAGCCAGGGCCACGTAAATACCAACCAAAAGATATATAATCAGACCTTAAAATATGACATCAATGGGAAAGGAATTAAACTTTTAGTCTGGAAATAATATACTCTGCCATTTAAAAGTCCAAGTGAAAGTTATTTTATTATGAAGATGTTAGTACAAAGGCACATTTTCCTCTCTCCAAAGTTTATTTTGATTTAGGGCTATAACTGTAGTAGAATGTCCTAAATAATCTGACAATTCTTCATTTCAAATGATTATTTGAAAGAAAAGGTTTGTAACAAATAAGAAGAATTAAGCAACATAAGTATCTTTTTTATCAGTAAAATAGGAAGGCAAATTTAAATTCTGTTGGAGAGGACAGTTGCCTCATTTGAGACTCATGGGATGACAGATGGCCAGTTATCAAAGAATAAAACATGTGAAAATGAATTCTATACAGTCATGGAACAGATCTTTTCAATTAAAAAAATTACATGCTTGTTCCTTGTCTATCAAGAAAACATTTAAGTGGTGTGCTTTCACATTTAAAAATAGATCGCTAATCTCTGATGTACAGAGCACCATATTTTCAGTGGGTGTTCTGTAGGAGAGTGAGAACGCGGATGAAGGAAGCAGAGGGGGAGCGACCATAGTGGCAAGTTCATAAAACACAACTCACTTTTGACTAATTACTAGTAATATGAATAACAGTAACAGGAAGTCCAAAGACAGAAGTTTATATGCTTTAGAATCAATTATATTTGGATGCACAGAATTCCATTTTTAGGGGCACCTGGGTGGCTCAGTCAGTTAAGCGTCTGCCTTCGGCTCAGGTCATGATCTTAGGGTCCTGGGATCGAGCCCCGCATCGGGCTCCCTGCTCAGCGGGGAGTCTGCTTCTCCCTCTCCCTCTGCCCCTCTGCCTTCTTGTGCTCTCTCTCTCTCTCTCAAATAAATAAAATCTTAAAAAAAAAAAAAAGAATTCCATTTTTAAAACATCCTCTTCCTACCAATGATCCAAGATATTTAAACAGGCAAAAAATAGTGCTGTTAGAGACATATTCTTTTGTGGTTTAACACAAAAAATAAACTCCAAGTAAATTATTATTTAAAAAAATTTTGACAATGCATTATAATCACATGGTAATTAAAAATGAAGTTCTATTTTAAAGAGGAAATATGTGTAATTTTGCATATGATAAAGGATAAGTCATTATTATGCTTTTATAAATTATTGGGTTTTGTTTTTTAATTTTCATTAATATTTTGGTGATTTCCTGAAGAGGGAATTTTCATATTTTTGATACTAAAAAGGGATATTTTGGAGCTAGAATCTTTTCTATAATCCTTTTGAAAGAAGAAATATATAAAAAGGGGCTGCTTCTGCATTGCTACACAATTCTATAAATATAATACATGAGCAAAGAGAAGCACATATAGGGATGGTACAACTAATTAAACCAAGACAATTCTTTATGTTTAAATATTTAGAACAGAATTATATACATTCCTATTCATGAGCTAATCAATTTGATAACAAAAATGGAAAATAAGCTTTCACAATACATCATTAAAAAAAACCCCTCTAAAATGACACACATATAGAAAGGATATTATTTTCTGCTACAAAAATTTCCATTGCTATTTTTAGCCCACAACTGTTGCATAAAGTATTTCTTCCATAAAAGGCTCTCACATTTACAAATATAACCTCAAGATGATCTGCTGGCAAAAAAAAAAAGACAAAAAAAGACAAATTTATTTTAGACTAAAATAGAAGAGAAAGAGAATCCAAGAAACGGGATCTCTGCAAGTATCTATTTAGCAGAAAGCCCTAAACAACGAAACAAGAAGAGCCCACCCGGCCGTGGGGGGTGTTTGGTACTAAGGAGGCTAGACTGAGTGACGGGAGGGAGCGCGTCACGTGATACCTCGGGCTTCAGATCCCTGTGCACCACGCCCACATCATGCATGTGGCTCACGGCCGAAACGAGCTTCCGCATGATGTAGCTGGCTTCAGTCTCACTGAAGTGTTTCTTTTTCTTAATGCGTTCAAACAGCTCTCCCCCGTTCAGAAGTTCCATCACCAGAAACGTGTGAAGCTAGAAAGGAAGAGAAAGAAGAACGCGGAGGGCTTTCATGAAGAGAAGTGTATTTACAGATGAAACATTCCTGGACTATTAACTATCGCCAATAAATTTAGATAATCCCTTGTTAAAATAATCAACAGCAAGCCTTAATGGTGGAGAGGAAAGAATTGAAGGATAATGTGGCTTTTTTAGAATTCTATTTTGGTCATGGAAAATTTCAAGTGCTGCAGTGAAATCTTTATATATCCCTTCCTTGACTAATTCTTTCATTTGAATTCCATTCCAACCCTCTCTTATCAAGTTTACAGATCTTTCTTTTTAAAGTGTGACCTAGTGCTGATAATAATGTGAAATCATCTGCTTTAAATACTGGAGAAGATTAACGACAGAGTATGGGCAACTGCCCACAGGAGGCCTGACCCACCCACCGAATGGCAAATATATCTTTTAAAAAAGGCACTCTGAACCTCCTGTGAGAGCTCAACGGATTAGTTTCAGGGTTCCTTATTAATATCTGTGGCAAATACCCATAGCTCAGCGTGGTGTTTTACTGTTTTTGTGTGTGTGTGTGTGTGTTTTTAAATAATTGCTTTGGATACCAATGGCATTATCTTAATTGAATAGTTTAAAAATTATCTATTTACTATGCCTTGCATACATGTCCATAAAGAAAGTAACATAGGAGCAATCAAAAAGCAAAGGAATTGTATCAGCTCTCACAAACGTGTAGTTTAAAAAGATAGCCAATCAAGAGATTCAGGTGCTATGTATTACAGAACCAGCATCACTGAACAAATAAGCTTCCTTCTGAATTAGCAAAATCCAGAAAAAAAAAAGCTTCATAAAAAAGGTAATTATCCTGTACATATTGGGCAAATTTTAAAAGGTGAACCTTTTTAATAAGAGAATTGCTTCCAGGCTACCAGAGATCAAGCTAATTTGAGTTTCTACATACAACAGATACTGTCAAAGTTGAAGGTCGGCTACAAGCATAGGCCAGTGAGCTTTTAAAAAAAATGGAGGGCAATACCTGTAAGTGGTTTAAAAGATAGGTTTTAGAGTCAAACCTGGATCGGGATGGCACTTCTGCTACTTACTTATGACCCTGGGGATGCTAGTTAACACCTATGAGCTTTAGGACCCTCACCGATAAAACAGGTAACGGTGAGAAAATGTATGTGAGACCGTTGGATAATGGCCCTCTGAAGACCTCCGTATCCAAATCCTCAGAACGTGTGGACATTACCTGATATGGTAAAGGGACTTTGCAGATGTAATTAAGGATCTTGAGATGGGAAGAGTGTCTAAATTATCCACCAGAGCCAACAGTATGGGATGGGACTATGGAAACAAGAGACTGGAGTGATATAAAGAAGGTTCACGAGCCAAGGAACGTGAGCAGTCTCCAGAAGCTAAAAAAAGGCAAGCAAATGGACTGTCCCTTAGAGTCTCCAGAAGGAACCAGCCCTGCTGACACCCGGACTTTATACCAGGGAGACTGATTTTGAACTTCTCATCTCCAGACTGTACGATTATAAATTGGTACTGCTTAGGTTTGTGGTAATTTGTTACAGCAGCAAGAGGAAATGAATACAGATCCCGGTACACTGAGTCGGAGGCTGAAGAGCCACCCGCATCGATTTCACCCATTAGTTGAAGAGAAGATTATGTGCACCTGGGGATGATCAGGGCAACTGTGTCATCTATACAGAAAAAATCACCCAAGATATCAATAGCAGAATGATAATATATCTTTATATATTTGTACTAGTATATATAGGATTATATCATGACACAACTTATAATATTTTTTTTTTTTTTTTTTTGAGAGAGAGCTCGGGGAGAGGGGCAGAGGGAGAAGAGAGAGAATCTTAAGCACACTCCATGCCCAGCGTGGAGCCTGATGCGGGGCTTGATCTCACAACCCTGAGATCATGACCTGAGCCAAAGCCGAGAGTCGGATGCTTAACTGACTGAGCCATTCAGGCGCCCTTCAGTAACTCTTTAATATAAAAATAACAAATAATAAATTGATCCCGTGGCATAAGTACAAAATTAGGGATGCAGTTCCTGAGATCTGACATCGCCTGAACGTAAGAGACTGAATGTCTCTGCGGGGACGTAGCTGGGCACAAGCCCAAAACCAGAGGGCGGTGTCAAAGGTCATCCTCCAATCCCTTGACGACCATGTGAATCATCTTCAACAGGAGAATGTCCAGGCTCTTTTTAAGCACCTCCAGTGGATGGGGGACTCATTACTTCTAGTGGAGTTGGGTAGCCCGACGATGTGGCGACAAGTAGAGGAGCACGGAGAGTAGCTCCCCAAAGCCCTCACTTCAAAGATATTCCTTTTCTGACTATGAGAACCACAGAGCAAGTAGATGACAATGTCATTTTTGGGTGTTCACTCCATGTTTCTGCCTCCCCTAAGGCAGCAGAGCTCTGAAGTTGGACTGCTTGGGTCTAGAGCCCAGCATTACCACTTACGAACTGTGAGACCCTGTTATTTAAACTTCTGTGAGTTTCCATTTTCTCATCCCAAGGTGTTACTATAAGGACTGAATAACACATGTGGAATCTGGGACGGTACCTGGCCCATGTGAGGTATGCAATAATAAAGGGCAAGGTTATTGTGGTTAAGACATAGTATCACTGCCATGGTACCCTGGGAACTTTCAGTATGGTAGAGAACTGGGCCATGGCCTACCCAGGACATGGTGTTACAGCAGCACCATGGAGACAGCCCAGGACGGGAGCCCAGGTTTTCCCGACGAGACACTCACGGCCTTGCAGTGTGACCACAGACAAGTCTCATGACCCTTCTCAGTCTGTTTCTTCTTTGTTAAACTTAGGGTAAGCCGCATCCAGGACTGGGTTTGGCTCTTGTGCTTAGCATGTTGTCTTAAGTAGGAGCGTGTCATCTCACCCAGTCCCAGGGGGAACGGTAACTGTGCCGGAGCAGTTTTTGTCATGGAAGGTGGCAGTGGAGGGGAGGGGAAGAGGCATGGACCTGACACAGTGGTGATCCTCCCACGTGCAGAGGTATGCACTTCTGCACTCGGTTCCTGTTGGAAAGCAGGACCAGGAGAGGAGGGGGCAGCGTGACCTGGCCCCTGGAGTAAGATGAGAGGAGCAGCTTTGCCCTTCTGCGTCGCCTCTCTTCTTTAGCTTGCATTAATCAGGCTTACAACTCTCGAAGTTCTATTCCTAAGTTCTATTCCGGAAGTGAAAAGAAGGTTGAAGGCTGGTAACTAATGGACTACTGAGAACTATCCAGTGATTAAGCTACGGTGGGCAGCAGCTGAGTGGGTGACAAGCAGAGTGCAGCTTGTGACAGCGCCGCCGGCCCCTGCCCCTCTCTCCTCCGTCCATGTCCCATGTGCCCACTGCTGAGGGAGAAGAGCGGACGTGAAAGGATGCATCGGTTTGGGGGAGGGGTAGGAAGTTTCTCTGCCTTCTCTAGGGGCTGGGTATTCTCCCACAACCCTGACTCTGACCCCGCAGCACCAACAAGACTGGTAAAAAGTAGAACCCTCTATGTGAATTAGAATGCACAGAAAAATTGTGTCAAATACCTGATCGTGAAAAACTTCATGCAGCTTCACAATATTGGGGTGTCCTTCACAGAGCTTCAGAGCCGTGATTTCTTTCTGAGTATTGGCTTCCATCCTGCAAGATGAGAGCAGTTAGACTCCACATACATACACCTCTTCACCATTGGCTTCCATCCTGCAAGATGAGAGCAGTTAGACTCCACATACATACACCTCTTCACCAAGTTCTTATGTCCGGATTGTCCCAACCCGAATTTTGTGTTTATTGACAGTGCATTCGGAATGTAACTGTCCAAGTATCAAAGTGAGGTCTCTATGATAGTGGTGAGTCATCTTACCCACCAGAACAAGTAATGCGTTATTCCCAAGACAATGATTATTTCTGAATCAGAAGAGAGCCAGTCCTATGAAGAAACAGATGCCTGACTTGCCTGACATTTTGGTAACAGGAATACATAATCATGGAGGTAATAATGAGTTACCGAAATGACGAGCTGGCTCGCAAAGCTACCAGCAAATTGCTAAGTCATTTCAGAAAAAAAAAGAAAAAAAAGTATTTCAGATCTGTAACTATCAGGAACAGCAACAGCTGCTAAGCACATCTGATTGCCGCTGCAACAGAAAATGTTCTCGCAGGAACCTCGAAAGCCTGTCACCCTATGATTTATGTCGCAGATGGATTACTTTTAACAGCAAACATCTAGTAGAGTCAGAAGGATAATGGATCAGGCTAATGAGCTGAATGGCTAAACCCATGGGTGAAAAAGCCTTACAAGAAACCATTGATTTTAAAATAAAAATCCTAATTTACAGAATTCATTGACCGGATGAATCCACACAAAAGAATGCCAGACACGGTCCTACCTTTTGCTGATTATTTTGACTGCAAAGGCTTGGCTACTTTTTTTGTGTATGCACTTTCGACAAATTGAAAAACTTCCCTCTCCCAGCGGCTTGTCCTTCAGATCCAGGTCATAGTGCTGATAGAATGGGGAGTCCTGGTAAGAAACCAACATCATTTAACTTAAGAAAATACTAGGAATGCAGAGGGATAAATAACATTATAGAGTAAAAAAACATTATTTATGTTAATAAATATGCATGGGATACATTTAGAATCTTCTAAGATTCATCTTACTTTTAGCTCATTTCTACTTTCATCTATATAACTTTTTAAGACATATTAATTGGCTATCGTTGTAAAAAGGAGTTCATTGAAATTGATGTGACTAATTCTCTAGGGCAAATATTGCTATTTCCACTTATTCATTTCCTAAAACCGCATCTTAGTCAAATGGTAAGTCTCTTATGTTCACCGGCCCTGACAATGTTAATTAGTGTTGGTATTTAAATGATAACTATGTCATTTAATTAACCACGTCTATACCTTCATCATTGCGCTCCTGGCAACATTTGTCACTCCAGGACGTTCAACTCCCATGTGAAATTGAAGAGGATCTATTACAGCTGCATTACGTTTGAACAGAATAGAAGGAGCAACAAAGGAATAGCCCTAAAAAAAGAGTAAAGAATGAGGATTTGCAATTTCCCACGTTAGCACAGACCAGACTGTAATAATTTTTTTTCTAAAATCAAGAAAAAAGACTGAAAAACATTCAAATATGTGTTAAGATGAATCTCATTTTATTTGTAATCTAAAATGCAAGGTTATTTCAAATCAATAGAAAGATGATTTTCAGAAGGAGAGAATGCCATCTTCTGGTAGAATTAAACCAATTCAAAAGTAAAGACAGAAAAACCTTCTTTCCTATTCCACCCCCAATATCTGACTCACAGCTGTAATTCTTTTATTTATTTACTTTTTAAATTTAATTTAATTTTATTATGTTAGTCACCATATAATACATCATTAGTTTTTTGATGTAGTGATCCACGACTCATTGTTTGCGTATAACGCCCAGTGCTCCGTGCAGTACGTGCCCTCCTTAATCCCCATCACCGGGCTAACCCATCCCCCCACCCCCCTCCCCTCTAGAACCCTCAGTTTGTTTCTCAGTGTCCACAGTCTCTCATGGTTCGTCTCTCCCTCCGACTCCCCCCCCTTCATTTTTCCCCTCCTTCTCCTAATGTCCTCCACGCTATCCCTTATGTTTCACAAATAAGTGAAACCATATGATAATTATCTTTCTCTGCTTGACTTATTTCACTGAGCATAATCCCCTCCAGTCCCATCAGAAAGGATGAATACCCAACTTTTACATCAACATGGATGGGACTGGAGGAGATCACAGCTGTAATTCTTCTGCATTGCTGATAAAAGTTCGCTTACAAACACAACTAACTTCTCAAAAGGGTAGAGTTTAAGGTATTAAACAAAGTGGTCCAAAGGCTCTTGTTTATTTTTATTCCAAAGGCTATAGTTTGTTTCTAATTTAGCAATTATTTGGCTCATTATCCTTCCTCAGACTAAAAATTTTAAATTGAGTTTTGGGAAAGAAATAAAATCAAATGTCAGAACGATGTGCTGAACCAAAAGCGGTACAGTGATAGATGATTAATCTGTTCAAGCTGGAAAATTCATTAGTTCGAAGAACAGTTTTTAGATATCTACTCTGTGCTCAGTCATGTGCTAGATGTTAGTGTCATTAAGGTCCAGAAACACAGCCCAGGTGACCAGATTAAGCCATACTAATGGGATACTTAATGAGGGTCAAGAAGGGAAGCTCTGACGCCATTTAAAAGTTAGAGTATTGCAAGTCTGAGGAAGATCTTTTTCTAAGTATAAAATCTTTTCTAAATCTTCAGGAGTTAGAAAGCAGTTTAGATTACTCACTGAAGATAAAGAATCAGATAACAGTTTTTATGAACTGAAGAAAATTTTATATGGATAGAGGTAAAATAAAGTAGTATTGTATTTTTCTATAAGAGAGCCTGAACAGAAATAAAATTTCAAGTAAGAAATCAGCACCGCTTTATATAAAAAAAAAACACCACAGAAGTAATATCTACTATTTAACAGACCATAAGCTTCAGTTACTAATGTGCAGTATCTCTATATTTGATAATTTTGAAGAGATTAGAGAATCTTATTTTTAAGATGCCAAAAACACTTTTCATATGGGAAAATTGATCTTTTTTTCCAGGGCACACGTGGCCTCTGTACGTGAACACGCTCCTGGAGATTACCTGAAACAGCCTCTCGGAGCTCTGGGGCAGTGCTGCGGGGGAGTAGGTGGGGTCCATCTCCGTGAACTCTTCTGCAAAGTTACTCACATCTAATTCGTCTCGGATGACTGGCTTAAATGGCGCGGGCACTTTTTTGGCAGCTAAATCATCCCAATTTATTTTCTAAAACAGAGAAAGAAAATTGGTACAAAGTAGAAACCAACAAAGTTGAAGTATTTTCTGAGAATTGTCTAAGAATAACAAAGACAGACTGGGGTTTTAATTGGTTGATAGGGAAAGAGCACATATCTCAAACCAATAATTAAAAATATTTTTTTTCTTTTCCCCCCAAGCACGAGCACATTTTCTGACTGCAGTTGATGGCTCCAGCCAACGCTATGTCCTAAAGATGAGATGGCCTTCTGTCGCTGTGGGGTCTTGTGGTGTCCTCTGGGGGGCACCAGGTTATCCCTAGTCCACCGTTAGGCATAACAGAAAAATTACTTTTGTCCTGACCCTCTTGAGAAAGGTGTGAGGCCAGAACAAAACAAACTGAACTGTCATAAAGGGCCTTTCAATGCTCTATGGATATGAATATTAACTCTAAAGGAATATCCCTATTTTCTAGAGGCAGTGTTAAAGCGGCTCTCGGCCTATACTTGGTTTCCCTCCTGGTCATCTGGACAGATTAGACAATAAACACACTATAAATCATGCACTTGGTTATGTCTCTAAGTATAAATGATACTATCATACTGATGTGATCATCTTTTTTGCATTTAACTGTATTCTAGCTTTTTAAATACTGCTTCTTTCCCCCCATGCCAGTCGCTTACTGCCTGATAAAGTGCTGTTTTATCTTATTCAAATTCAACTCTGTGCTCTATTTTCTTTGTGCTCCTTCTGTCACTTAAAACAACCTCAGATACTACTTACTGAATTGAATCCTACAGCTATCCTATTAACATATTTCCTCAAATCTAAGATGTCATCACTTATAGTGAGATAAACCATTATTTTATGTACCATTAAGAAAGAAAAGGCATCATCAACTAGAATGGTTACAATGTCCGTTGTAAGATGCATTCTGATTTCAGAGATGGTTGATGACACTGGCTAAGTTTAATCAACTAACAAATGTTTTTATTATGCCCTCTTGTGGAGGGAATGTAGAAAAAAATCATTAGATTACAGATCATCACATTTTTCAGTTAGAATGGGCTTTAGAGATCATTTAGCTCATCTCCTTTACTTGATCCAGATGGAAATTGAAGGCTGGAAGTAAGAACGAACCTTTTTCACTTAAACATTAGCTAGTGGAAAGGTCAGTCTCTTGATTTTCTAGTTAGTAGTGTTCTGTCCTCTGTGTGGCTCTAATGTTTTCCATTACAAGCATATGATTTGTGCTTGGCTATTTATACACACATTAAAAGAAACTTCTAGAGTAAAGGGGTAATTTAAAGGAATATGTTGTTATCAGGAGAACGTTTGGTATGTAGAAAATTGAATGCTATTATGCTCCTCTCCACCTTCTCTCCATTTAGCTCTTTACCAGTTGGAGTCTGGTCTTTCCTAAAGTGTCCTTGTTATTTAAAAAGCAAGGCAATTAAATAACCTAAAATTACTATTCCAAACTATAGAAAAGAAAAATTTCTCTAATATGAAGGACATACTGTAATATTCACAAATATAGGGAACCACACAGAAAAAGATCCTAGGGAAATATGACTGAGGCATTTTGCTTGAGTACTTTCTTAAATCTTACCTTATTGCTAAATTTTGAGCCAGATTTCTCAAAAACATATTTGAAATAGTTTGTTCAAATATTAATCTTTGTAAGCCATGCTAATTTATGAAATGCACACACTGAGAAGTTAATTTTATTCCAAATGTATTTCTGTTACTGAACTTCCAAAAGAATATAGTAATAGATTTTTAAATGGGTTACAACTGAGAGACTGATGTTATTTTTTTGAGTATAGAAATAGAGAGGTAATTCTTATTCTCAGCCATTATTTGTTTCTCTATATTTAAAAAACAATAGATGACATAAAGTTTACTCTACAGCAGAGCTTTTTCTTTGTTTTGTTATGCTATTTTCATTTGTTTTGGTGATAATACTGTAAAAACTCAGTTTGCAGAATAAAAATAAAACTTGGATGGTCCCTTTAGACCATGAATACTTAGAGGTCATGTTTGTTGAGGCGATGAAATTATTTAAAAGTCCTAAGTTCATAGGGTAGGTACCTGGGTGGCTCAGTCGGTTAAGCATCCGACTCTTGATTTAACTCGGGTCATGATCTCAGGGTCCTGAGATGGAGCCCCTAGCTGGGTTCTGCGCTGAGCACTGAGCTTGGAGCCTGCTTGGGATTCTCTCTCCCTCTCCCTCTGCCCCTCCTACACCCCATCCCCTGCTTGTGCATCATGTGTTCCCTCTCTCTCTTAAAAAAAAAAGTCGTAAGTGCAGGGTTTTAAAAACTGAGGTTATGGTGTTCCAGGTTGACCGCTTAGATTGAAATAACTAGCCAAGTTGGCCAACTTAACTTTTTTCCCCCCAGTTATCTAAAATTTTGGAGGTTTTTCTTTTTGTTTTTTTTTGTTGTTAATAAATTGAGCAAACTAAGTTGAGCAGATGTATTGGTGCTCTGCAGAATGGCCTCATTAGGCTTTTTCAGGATAAGCAAAAAAAAAAAAAAAAAAGAACAATTAATTCTATGTTGCAGATACACAACTGAGAAATAGGTAGATTTTTAATTGTCTGAGATAGCTCCTGAGGAAAGAAGGAAAAAATGAAATCATTGTCTAAAAGGTGGAACACACTGGCAGGAATGGCTCATGAACTGAGAGAAAAGTAAAAAATAAAAGCCTCTTTGGTCCAGATGCCTAAATTTCAAAATCGTAAATAGAAACCAATACTCAAAACTGGAACCAATAAGCTTAAGAAAGACTGAATACCATTATGGTCCTCCCCACTCTCACTTCACTTAGGGAGAAAAAGACCATTTAGGTGTCTCCAAGTAGAATTCTGATCTTTGGACTTTCCCCGTCATTTAAAAAAAAAGGTGCAATGTATGTGAAAATAGGGAGCAAAGATCCCCAAAAGGGACCCCCGTTCACTCACTTCACCAAGAATGCCAAGCACCCTGCAAATAGTAGGGCATATGAAACCATCTGTTCAATATATTTCACCTGAAAAAAGAGATGTTCTTTGATTTCATCCGCATCACGTGGACCACATCCCAATCTTTTCTTGGGATCTTTCATCAAAAGACGCTGAATTAGGTCTTTAGCTAAAGCACTCATTTCTTGAGGATATGGAGGCTCACTTTTTAATATTCTCCTGTAGGCAGATAAAACTTGCTATTAAAACAACCAGAGGATGAAGTTATAGTGACAGTATTCTTAGCAAAACAAGTATCGTGCAACACACTTTGAAACTGAGCTATACGTGAAAAACGGAGCGAAAGTATTTAAAACGAGATAGCATGAAATCAAATTTCTGAAACTTAAAAAAGCAGAAACAAAAAGTGTTGGATCATTTTTCAGTATAAGGCACTCCTAGTGGGAAGCCACCATCCCAAATATTTAACTGGAAAAAAACATATGAAGACTTGGGACTTCCCATCTATGGACTTGATTCTGATGAAAGATTTCCCAACGGAAACAACTCCTAATAAACTCAGGGAAGTCAATCCAGCCCTCAGATTCGAAAGGACAAAAGCAACTCCAACCATACCTGCCTCTCTTCTCCTTCCCTGTGTGCCAGTGAACAGCAGGGCCCAGCAGGAAGGGGGAGCGGAGGCAGGCCAAGCCAGAGAGTCAGAGCCACTTGGACATGGCTCCACTCCTAATATCTGAAATGAGCACCAGACCTGGGGCTTTTCATGGGATGGAAGCACCTGCTTCATTATCTGCTACTATAAAACAGGCAGGTGAGCCCTATAAGGAACTCAAAGATAACATCTACTATTTATTATGGAAGGTAAACAAGATAATCAAGGTTCTTGATGAAATATGTGAATTTATTCTAAGGTCATGGAAGAAACCAATCCAACCAAATGTACCTTTTGCCCCTGTTAAAAGGAAGATCAATAATGAGAAGGGATAATGAAGGGGACAAATTGAAATTAAGAAGCTTAACACGGTATACATGGAGATGAATAGTTATTCCTTTGTTTGGATTTGCAAAATGATTGCCTGGTGTGTATTAAAATATTAATAACCGTTATGGAACAAAATCAGGTAACACGTTTGTAAAAGCACAGCCTGGTAAGAACATGGACTCTGGGGCCAGCCAGAATTCAAACTGGCTCTGGGGAGTACTGGTGGTATGACTCTGAGATAGCTGATTAACCTCCTTAATACCACGGTTTCCTTAATCTCACGTGGGTATGGTGGCGCTTACACGGGTGAAAACATGATGAACAGGGCTTACCACTGCCCTTGCGACGTAGCAAATGCTTCACCTATGTGCGCTACCGTTAGACTCCCTCCTGCTGGAGCCGCCACAGACAAAACCTTAGCCAGTCGCCACCAAGAATCAGGGAAATGATCAGTGGTTTTGGACTGAAAATTCCAGCAGTGTTGTTCATTTCAAATCTAATCCGACTTCTTGCACTCCATCCTGGGGACGCGAGGAAACGCTGGCAGAACAAGGGAAAAAAATAAGCAGTACTCTTTTTTTCTTTTTGATTCTTTAGTACACGCCCATGGTTCACTGCTCGGCAGGGTTTTCGGCGTTAGAGACGATCCTCTCCTCAGATCAGGCACAGGCATATCCGGCAGAGACACTGGCCACCCTGTTTCTCAGGGAATAGTAAGTACAGACTTTTCCATTTTCTCCACCCTGAATGTACTTTTTGCAGGCAGGACCTTCTTGTGTAAAAGCATCAGGCAACAGACACGCCGTTGCTGACATCCGCTTCTGCTGACTCGGGCTATGGAAATAGGCACTTCAGCCGCCACCGTCTGAGGGTACCGATCCTGCATGTCTGTTACTTCTTACACCCGAGTCGTTGGCCTTTACTGGAAGTCTACTCCGCACCAGGGAAAGCAACAGTCGGTCAGGTCAGCCGTGGCGGGTTCATCCACAAAAGGAGAGATGTAGAGAGAACAGGGTGGCCCCACCGAGATGCCAAACTGGAAAGAGGGGCAGAAAGAGACCCCGTGCACAACTTGGGGTGGCGGTCTGGGCACACAAACAGCGTCAGCGAGCTACGGAGGTGTGTGGCAGGTGCCAGGTGCCGGGCACTAGAGTTTTAGATGGGGACGAGGCAGGGATGGGAAGACACGGAGTGGAAATGTGAAGGGATTTCTGAGAACGCGGCTGACGAGGGAACGAGAAGAATCGCCGGTGATGGCCCCGGAACTTCCCTTTGCGGAGAGAAGCTAACACGGCCAGAAGCAGTGGTGGGAGGTCCAGCAGGCAATGGCGAGCATCCACCCAGCTCGCAGGAGAGAACAGGGGCCCCGCAGAAGGAGACACCACAGCAGGAACACTTCGTAGGCTTCTTGTTGTCTTGGTACACAGAGTGGCACAGGGTTTGCTTAGTGCGTGGAGAGGTTCTGAAGCCTAATCCTGCAGAGAACTGTAGGGCCAGGAAGAGGGCCAGAAATGGAGTGGGTGGGGTGGTGAGGAGAAAGCCCCCAGCAGGCTTCAATCTTTTCTCCACCGGAAGATGATCTGGGATTTACCTTCCTCTTATACTGTTTCCTTGAAACGTACTGCGCCAAGATAAATGTGAAATGACAGCTGTGCCTGGTTATTGCGAAGTTACCCCTGAGGGGTGTGAGCAGACAGGACTATTTAAAACTCAGAGAACTCAAGTTTCTGGGTGTTATCTCTTACCCCAAGGGTGTCCCTGGGCGGGGGGTGGGGGGTGGGGCGCTTGGAAGCTGTGCACGGGGGAGTTTTAAGATACAGTTCCTGTGCGGAGCTTCCCATGCTGGTGTGGTTTACACCCACCCACTTGGTCTCACCACTAATGGCTGAGTGTGTCTTCTGTGGGCTGGGAAGCCAGGAGGAGGTGATGGGAAGGACCGCTGATGAAGAGGTGTTTGATGTTGTCGTGCTCATGCTCTGTTTCCTGACCTGTATCTTCGAAAGCTAAGTAAAACTGGCGCCAGATTCCAGCCCACTGTGACCTGTGGGCGTGAATGCCAATCCGAAGCCTAGACTAATACAGTTGCACAGAATGTGCACTGCAGAAATGGGGGATGTGGGTGAAGGATGCTGGTTCTAGCTGGTGCTAGTCGTGACCATCCCAGAACACCCTGCAAGAAGAGCAGGGAGACATAGCTCAGGTGCGCTTCCCCTTTACCTTCAAATGTGCTTGATTTCTGAACTGGTAGTAGCCCAGAGCTCTTTCTTTTTAGCTTCAAAGGGAATCTGGGAAACTCCAGAAGAACTGCCATGGAGCAGGGCCCAAATAAACCTTAGAGCTCTCTGTAAAATCACAACAGGCTCTGCGTTGATATATCATGGTAAACACTTCTTGTGTTTGTTATCATTTAATCCATACAATAATCCTACCAAAGGCAGCGAGTATTATCCCTGTTTTAAAGATGAGGCAAGATTCCTTTCAAATAAATCAAGAAATATACATACCAATTAAAATTTTAAGCAGGTGTTTTAGAACATAGATGATTTTAGTATTTTTTCCAAGAATAAGCAAATAACAGAGCTAAGAAGATTTTGAAAAATAAAATAATTGGGAAGGATTCTACATGTTAACTACACGTTATGGTATTACATACAACTACACAGATGGTATTACAAGACAAAACTGTAAAACTGAGGTGCTAGCAAAATAAATCAACAGCCAAATCAAATGAACAGAGGAGACAACTTGAAAAATATCCAGGCACATACACAAAACTTACATTGTTTTTGAAAAGGGACCAGCCAACATCTGAAATGCCACATTGTTTGACAAATGTGTTGGGGAAACCAGCTATTTGGGAAATACTGAAACAAAGCAAGACCTATGCCTTATACCACAACCCGAAATAAACTCCAAATGGATTGAGGAATTACATGAAAAAAGAAAAATTAAATAAAATTAAATCTATAATATAAAAATGAATATACAATCTCATTCTATTCATGAATGTTATGTTTCTGAAGACCCTCTGTGGTCAAAGAAATTCACAACTGATGAGCTTAAGAATATATGGATTAAAGGGTGTGAACACCAAGACTAGAATTAAAACTATGACGGGGAACAAGATGGATGGATGGTAGGCACAGAACAAGCAAGGATGGTCAAATAGTCACGGGAGAATCATGGCGGAAGCAGGTAGGCGCGTATCCACTCTAAGAGAAATAACATTTTCATAATAAAATGTAGAAACAGTGAGCCTATGAAACATCGCACGTGTTTCATACGTTTACTAAAACATAATAAGGAACTGTCTCAACAATGGTATCGGGGCGATGGGCAATGCTCACTTTCCCTCCACTAGGGTCTCTGCTCAACTGTCACCTTATCAGAGCATCTTTCTCTAACCATCCTGACAAAATACCCAGCCTCTTCATCCCTCTCCTTTCTTTTTGCTTCATGGAATCTAAAGACTATTATATATTTGTCAATTAATTCTCTCTCCCAACTAAAATGTAAACTCTTGAGGGAATAGGGACTCCTTTTTTTTAAAAAAAGCAATTTTCAGGGCGCCTGGGTGGCTCAGTCGGTTGGGCGTCTGCCTTCGGCTTGGGTCACAATCCTGGGGCCCTGGGATCGAGTCCCGCATCGGGCTCCCTGCTCAGCGGGGAACCTGCTTCTCCCCCTGCCTGCTGCTCCCCCGCTTGTGCTCGTGTGCTCTCTCTGACAAATAAATAAAATCGTAAAAATTGAAAAAAAAGCAATTTTGTTCCTTGCTTTTCTCCTGGGGCCTAGAGAACTGCTTAGCACTCAGCAAGCCCTCAACAAATATTTCCTGAATGAATAAATGTCTGATTGTTTTCCATTCATGATACCTTGCTCACTCAGGATCTTTCTTCCTCAGTTTCAACAGAGGCCTGCAGATAACATTTTTGCATTTTCACAGATGGCATGCCTTCTCTTGGGTTGTTTATTTCTACTTGCCCTCCATTTCAAAGTTCACAATCTTCCCTATTTCATAACTTAATATTGTTGATTCTCACTTCCTGGTTCCCGTGCGGTCCCAGAATTACAGGATTACTCATATGCCTGCCTGAGTTAGGAGGAGTTTCCAGCCAACTTCACTTACTCTAAATAGTTAAGAATACTGTGGTATATCTATTCAATGGTTATGTTACATAGCCATTGCAAAATTATGTTTACAGAGAGCCTGTAATTGGAGAATGTGTAAAACTTTAAGCAAAAACTGGAAAATAGGAAACTGTATTTCTAGTATGAGCACAATATATCAAAATATCAGCAGTGTTTGTCTCTGGGGGTTATGATGCACATTTTACACTAGAGTGAACATTACTTTTAGAATAGGAGCAATAAAATGAACTTCATTTACAAGATCACAAACCCACAGAGAACAGCACGCAAGCGTGGCAAGAAGGCCAGGAAGTCTTGAAGCTCCCATGAGTAGGCCCCTGTGGGTATTTCCCACCATCGGAAAGGCCCTCTTTTCTACCTTCAGCCTCCACAAAGCTGGTGGGTCCTCCCGGCCCGGCCCGTGCGGTCTCTCCAGCCTGCATGGCTGCTTCCTTCACACTCCCAGTCCCCACGGGTCCGTGCTACCTCTGTACTTCCACAGCATGCATCTTAACACTCCACTAGTTTTCAAAACTCCCTGGTATTATGAATTGTCGTCTGTTTATTCCCAATCTTCCCAGACAGTATGTAAGTTTTCCTAGGACGAGAAGTCTGCCTGTATCTCTCGCTTCTGCCTTCCGAGGTAAAAGTTACTCATCGGTCCCCCTCTTGTCTGCAGGCCAGCACTTCCCGTCCCTTACCTGCAATAAGCACCCGCCCCACTAGGATAGAAAACAGCAGGACAGAGTCAAGCGTGCGCCCTGGGAGAGCAAGAAGCAACTACCCAGGAGTCACTCTGTACTTGACCCCAGGCCCAGCTCCCGTAGCTCTGAGTCCTGAGGCAAGATAAGCTGTTTCTTCGTTTGTAAAGCAAGCATACAGCACTACCTGTCCTCCAGGGCTGTAAGGATTCCAGGACACAAGGTGTGTGACTTCTCGGCACAGACGGCGGCTGGGGCACAGCTGTGCCCGGGTGAGCCTCGCCCTCAGTGCGGCTCGTCCCCAGGAGTGTGCCTGCTCTGAGACAGTGGATGCCCAGAGGGGACACCTCCCTTTGGCTGTCACTGCATTTCTCCTTGATCCACCTACCCCGTTATTTCCCTAGACCTTGCCAGTAAGGATCATCAAATGAGATTCTTTACCTACTCCTGCAAAATCTGTAACTCTGCTCAAACTCTCAGCCAGTAACTCCTGGGAGCCCCCAGGGCATGTCTAATGTGAGCAATACTCTCCTTCACTCTCACATCTCAGCATCTCTTTTCCTTCTTTTGCCTCACAAATTACCTGAGGGGCGCTCACTCCTGTCATGGCTTCTGGAGCACAAGAGAGAACATTTCTGTTCCTTGGGTGGTTCGGGGAAGTAAAGATGTGTGCATGAGCTTGTAAAGATTTTGGTAAAAGAGCTTTCTTTTCTTTTCAACATACAGCATCTTCTCCCTAAAAGTGATGGATATGACTATGACCGTGCCTTGCCCCCCAGCCCGATGGCTAAGGCCTCTGGGAACCGAGCTGCTCTGGCTGGCCTCCTCCCCTTTGCACTCGAGTATGCCCAGTGCATCTACCAGACCGGTTTGTCAGACATGCCTGAACGTGTCTAAATCGCAGGGTGGGTGCAGTCTAGGCTAAAGCTGGGACCCCACTACACTGTGGTTTTTGTTGGCAGATCTCATCCCTGTCCCTCTTCCCTTCCACTCTTTTCTGTGACCCAGACAATGCTCAGGAAGCTTTTACTTCACCCACTCCACTATTCTGTTAGAGCACCTTTCCTTGGGACGCCTGGGTGGCTCAGTTGGTTGCGCGTCTGCCTTCGGTTCAGGTCATGATCCCAGGGTCCTGGGATCCAGCCCCGCATCGGGCTCCCTGCTCCGCGGAGAGCCTGCTTCTCCCTCTCCCTCTGCCTGCCGCTCCCCACTGCTTGTGCTCTCACTCTCTGACAAATAAATAAATAAAATCTTAAAAAAAAAAATAAAGCACCTTTCCTTAATGGGCAAGATGAAAGGGATGGGAGAGGGTGGAGAACCACACCTCGGGGGTTCCCTGGGACCAAGAGACTGCATGTGACAATAAACTAAGGCAGTATGGAGTCAAGAGAGGAGTGAAATGCAAAGAATTTCAAAGAGATTGCTAAACGGAAAAGAGCCAGAGTCAGAGCAAAGAGCTAGAGTACAGAGCCAAGATTATCTTCCAAAAGGATGAGGTCCTTCTGGGTAGGCCAGAGAGAACCACGAGCCCATAAAGAACAGTACGATTACTCCAAATGGAACTAAGTGACTGAGTCATGAATGCAGAAGGCCACCTCCACAGCCTCTCCCGGTACGGACGAGGCTGACCCTTTCGACTTCAGGTTGACGGGACCAGTGGAGAACTGGCTGAGGTTGTAATCAGAGGGGGCAGTGAAGGGCCTAAACAGGGCCTCGCAGGAACAACAGAAGGCCAGGTCTCAGGGGGAGCACTGACAGACTGAGAAGCACCCCCAAATGCTAACCATTCTGATAGCGCCTCTGATGGGCTCTCCCCGTGGCTGGAAGGACTATTCTTACATCTTATTCAGGGCTCTAAACCCTCGACCCCCCTCGAGAGTGCTTCAGAGGGCAAATTAATAATACAGTATGATTCAGCTCCATCCCCACATGTTATGCAAGGGAAGCAGGAGTAAACTGAGCTAAAGGATGCTGAGAGGAAGTAAGATAGAAAGCTGAGAAATATGAGTACCAAGGGCAGGGTCATTTCCACCCCGCTCCTCTCCTTGCTACACCCCTTCTCATCACTGGACTCTACCTTGCAGCTGCTGCAATTGTGTCATGTGGAAGAATGTGTAGATGAAATCTATTGTGAGGAACATTAATGGATTTGGGGGTAACTAGGGGAAAAAACCTCCCAACACAGATGCTGCTAATGGGTACACAAATACCTAAAATGAGGAAGAAAAGAAAAAATGAATAGCACACTGGGAATCAAGAAGGCTTTATAAAATATGCTGATTAAGGATTTTATCATAAAAATGTAAGAAAGATATGAAAGCCGGGGGGTGGGGTGGGAAATGAGCTCTTAAAACAGGGTAAGAAATAATGATGCTTCTTATAGTTATTCTATGCATAACTCTAAAAGCAAGACATCTATAAGCAGACAATTTTAAAAAATACAAATGAGTTAATTCAAGGTGTTAATGACTAATCGACATGGATAGAATAAAAGAATCCAAGAGAATTACTAATTTAATTTTGCTTTAGAAGACTATACTATGACACATAAAATCAAGGCACTATAGTAATTACCTAAAGAGAGACACTCCTTGGGAGGACAATTAATCAATTAAGAAGTCAGTTACCTAACCCGGAGGTCAGCAAACTTTCTGTAAGGACCCATGGGAGGCACACCTCTAAGATTGTCTCCAACGATCACAGTCTCCCTGTAGTCACAGTAACTCCCTCATGTTAGTTCTTCCCTTAAGGTATGCGCAGGACCTAGTGACTTCTTTTTCTTTTATTTTTAAGACTTATTTATTAATTATTTTAGAAAGAAAGAGGGCATGAACAGGAGGAGCAGAGAGAGAATCTCAAGCAGACTCCACGCTGAGTACGGAGCCCGATGCCGGGCTCCACCTTACAACCTTGAGACCACGACCTGAACCAAAACCAAGAGGTGGATGCTTAACCGACTGAGCCACCCAGGCGCCCCTGACCTAGTGACTTTCTTATAAACAATACTGTGTGTAAAGGTGACAGGATGCCACTTTCACGATTAGGTTACAAAACAGCCCCCCCGCCCCCTTCCTGGAGACCCTCTCCATTCCCTTCCTGCCCGCACGTTTTGAGGAAGCAAGTGGCCAAGTCAGAGAGGCCCACTTGGTGAGGCACTGAAGGGTGGTCTTTGGCTGACAGCCAGCCAAGAACGGAGGCCCTCGGTCCAATGGCCCAGAGGAACCGAATCCTGCCAACAAACACACGTGCTTGGAAGCAGATCTGTTCCCAGGTGAGCCTTGAGAGAACTACAGCCCGGCCAGCACTCCGCCTGCAGCCTGTGAGTGACCTGGAAGTAGAGGGTTTAGTTAAGCTGTGCCCAGATTCCTCAGCCACGGAAACTCTGAGACAGTCAATGAATGTTGTTTTAAGCCACTGAGTTTTGAGGCAGTTTGTTACTTAGCAATGGATAAGGAATAAGCAATGTAAGGCCAGACAATAAATACTGTAGGCTTTGTAAGCTATGCAGGCTCTGGGGCAACTCTTCACCTTTGCTGCAGTGGTCCCCAAAGGAGCCGGAGACGATCCTCCAATAAAGGAGCATGGCTGTGTTCTAGTACAATTTTACTGATGGACAGTGAAACTCAAATTCCATATAATATTCACGTGTCAGAAAATACTGTTCATCTTTTGACTTTTTCAACCACTCAAGAATGTAACATGGAATGTAAAAACCATTCAGAGCTCACAGGCCACACAGAAACAGGCAGAAGGAAGGGAGCTGACCTGCGGGTTGTAGTTTTGCTAACCCCTGACCAAAACTGTACAGCAAATATTATTATTATTTTGATAACATCGAGACCTGAACTTATATAACATTATGCTTATAACAGTACAATGAGACACATTAACAAAGCATATTTTACTGACGGATTATGAAATGCCAAATGAACACCTCATGGCAAATATTTTCGACATTTCAAAGTCAGAGAAAATGAGGCACAATGCTGTCAGAGAGGACGGAAGAACTGCACACAGACCCTCTGTATCCTGATTCTCAGGTGAGGACACAGGATTCAAAGCCCCAGGCCAGTGAAGGACGAGGGGCGGCCAGAAGAACCAACAAGAGATACTAGAGGCGGGATGGACACCTTCGCATGCAGCAGTAACCCAGAGCCTGAAAGAAGGGGTTCTACACAGAAAGCGAATAAAAGCTAGCGGGAGACACACAAGTAAGAAAAGCACATGCTGTGTACATGAAATAAAAATAAGACAGACTCAGAAAAGCTAACAAAAACTTTATCGTTAATAAAACTATCTTCAGATCCCTAAAGCAATGTCTGGAAGAAACATGGATATGTCCACTGGAGGATGGGACCAGCATCGACATGCAGAGGTTAGAGGAAGTGGATTTCAGCTTATGTTAAGGAGGCAGGATTTTATACAAGGAAGTTGTTCAATAATGGAAGGGGCTTCCCTGAAAGTACCTTGCATGCCTGGGCCATCCGCTCGTTGATGGCACTCACACAGAAGGGAGGGGACCACGGGGACCCTGTTGAAGGGATTCTTACGGCAGGGAGAAAGTTTTCCTCTCCTTCTAAATTCTTACTGTATTCTAAGATTTGATATACCAGAGAAACATTCTTATTCTGGTTTTAGGCTACCTAACAGTTACAGGCAGGTAGATAACTTGGATATGCTGTTATTTTGAAGCAGCTCAAGTAAAAGCTAGTCTAGAAAGGGGACGCCTGGGTGGCTCAGTCAGTTGGGAAGCTGCCTTCGGCTCAGGTCATGATCCCAGCATCCTGGGATCGAGCCCCGCATCGGGCTCCCTGCTCGGCAGGGAGCCTGCTTCCCCCTCTGCCTTGCCTGCCACTCCCACTGCTTGTGTTCTCTCTCTCTCTCTCTGACAAATAAATAAGTAAAATCTTTAAAAAAAAATCTCTAAAAAAAAATCTCTAAAATCTCTAAAAAAAAAAAAAGCTCTAGAAAGTATGCAGCATTCAGGGAAGATCACAAACATGAAGAATTCAGTGATGAGAAAAACGCCCTTGGCTAATTAAGACAGGGGACAAGATAATGATGCATTTATCAGAATGGTACATTTCTTTTTCCCTTTTTAAATTTATGTTTTTTTTTTTTTAATGGCAGGAGAGTTGACACAATGTTACATTAGTTTGGGGTGTGCGGCATAGTGAATTCAGCAAGTCTGTATGCTATGCTCTGCTCCTCCCAAGTGTGGCTACCCTGTGTCACCACGCAGGATCACAGCACCACTGACCATATTCTCTGCGCTGTACCTTTCATCCCCATGACTTATTCATTCTGTCACCAGAAGCCTGGATCTCCCAATTCCCTTCACCTGTTTTGCCCATTCTATACGCCCCCACAACCACCAGTTTGTTTTATGTATTTATGGGTCTGTTTCTGCTTTGTTTGTTTGTTTAGCTTTTTAGATTCCACATATAAGTGAAATTATATGGTATTTGTCTTTCTCTGTTTGACTTATTTCACATAGGATAATACCCTCTAGGTCCATCCATGTTGTCGCAAATGGTAAAAATCTCATCCTCTTTTATGGCTGAGTAATAATATCCCATTGTATATATTTTGAAAGACTATGAAAGACTTTACACCAGGAAAGACAACCAGAATGATTACCCTGAAAGGAAAAGGTAGTGTAGGATAATTTAATTATTACACTGTTACAAATTTCAGTAACAACCAAAAACCATGTAATCATAGGTTAACACTAAGCTTTAAAGAAAATTAACAACATGACAAAATGGATAATTAATTGGTTAAAGGGCAAGAATCCTATTTAAGTTCTTGAAAAGTATGTTCTAGTTTCAAGATTTTAGACACCCCGATTCAGGCTCTTTCTCTTTCTAAAACCAGAATGCCAAATGATTGATCTAAAGGCAATAAAATAAAAGCACTTTAAATTTGAACATCACTTGGTTTAGAATACTCCTGCCATCATAATCAGCAATATATTACCTCCCTGTAGGCAGTCCTATGAAGGAAAGAAAAACTGTAAGCAGACTGCTTGTGGACGTGGACTCAGAGAGTGGGGAATCAGTCAGAGGAGGCTCTATTTAATGCTGTCAGATTAAGGCTGCCCTTTGCACCTGTCACCATGACAGATATGACCTTGCAAAGGGACCCAAATGCTCAAGACCATGACCAAGTTTTCCTATAATTCTGAGGCATCTCCAAACTGTTAAGAGGCCCATTTAAAATAAGCAAAGTCATATTAAAAAATTTTAAGTTAATGACTTTAACAAGAAATATTACTGATCACTTTGGAATTAAGTAAACTGGAATAGTGAGAAATTATTTCCTTCCTAATCTGTCCTATAATAGGTATGTTTAGAAAAATTTAACAGTTTTATTAAAGTAAAACTGATGCACAGTAAACTTCCCACACACAAAGTGTATGCTTTGTTAAGTTCTGACGTACGTGTACACCTGTGAAATCACTGCCACAACCAAACAGAGGAACACACCCAACCACCCTCCAAAGGTTCCTGGTGTCCCTTTGTCGTCTCCTCTGCCCTCCCCCAGTCAACGGCCCCTCAATCGATTCCCACACTTGAGCCAGTTTACATACCCCAGAACCTCTTGAATGAAGGGGAAGGTGGGTCGCCTTCAGGAAGGACCCTGAAAATTTATACTGTGAATCTTTCTCCCGGCCTTCCCCGAAGGGGACTATAGCTTTTTATCAGAGGAACTGTTTATTGGCGAAAAGGAAATAACCAGACTTTCTGGGGACTACCAGACTCTGGCTCTGAACTGACACTAATTCCAGGAGATCCCAAACATCACTGTGGCCCACCAGAGTAGGGGCTTATGGAGGTCAGGTGACAAGTAGAGTTTCAGCTCCAACTCGTGGTGGCTTCAGTGGGTCCCTGATGCCATCCTGTGGTTATTTCCCCAGTTCCAGAATGCATAATCAGAAGAGACAGATTTAGCTGCTGGCACGATCCCCACATTGGTTCCCTGACCTGTGGAGGCAAGGCAATTATAGCGGAAAAGGCAAAATAGAAGCCATCAGAACTGCCTCTACCTCGGGAAATCGTAAAACTGAAAGTAATAGAGCATTCGTGGGGGATTGCAGAGATTAGTGCCACCATCAGAGCCTTGAAAGACGTAGGAGTGGTGATCCCCAGCCACCCCCTTGCCTGTTGGGCCTGTGCAGGAGACGGATGGATCTTGGAGAGGACACCGGAGTATCATCAACTTAACCAGGTGGTGGACTTCAACTGCAGTGCTGTACCAGATGTGGTTTCGGGGCTTGAGCAAATTCACACACACACCCCGGTACACAGCTATTCATCCGGCATATGCCTTTTTCTCCATCACTGGCCATAAGGCCCACCAGACGGAGTTGCTTTCAGCTAGCAAGGCTAACAATGTACCCTTACTGTCCTACCTCAGGGGTACATCAGTTCTCCAGCCCTATGTCCTAATTTAGTTGTTTTTGAGGCTCCTGATCACCTTTCTCTTCTGTATCACACATGATCTGTTATACTGATGACCTTATGCTGATTGGACCTGGTGAGCAAGAAGTAGAAACTACTCTAGATTTCTAGGGGGTCCAGCAGTATGGGGCATGTCAAGATACTATTTCCAAGGTGAAGGATAAGTTGTTGCATCTGACCCCTCCTACAATTAAAAAAGAGGGACGATGCCTAGCGGGCCTCTTCGGATCTTGGAGGTAACACAGTCCTCATTTGGGAGGAGGGCTCCAGCCTGTTTTCCAAGTGACCTGAGAAGCTGCTGCTGAGTGGGGCCCAGAACAAGAGAAAGCTCTGCAGCAGGTCCCGGCTACTGTTCAAGCTGCTCTGCCCCTCGGGCCGTATGTTCCAGCAGATTCAATAGTGCCTGAGGTGCCAGTGGGAGAAAGGGAAGCTTTTAGAACCTCTGGCAGGCCCCTATAGGTGAACTGCAGTACCAACTCACAGGATTTTGGAGCAAAACCCTGTCATCTTCTGCAGATAACTACTTCCCTTTTGAGAAACAGCTCTTGGTCTGCTACTGGGCCTAAACAGAGACTGAACACTTAACCATGGGCCCCCAAGTTCCATGAGACCTGAGATGCCCATCATATATGGGGTGTTATCTGATCCATCAGCAGCACTCCCTCATCAAGTGGAGGTAGTAGACACGAGATGGAGCCTGAGCAGGTCCCGAAGGCACAAGTTACATGAACCAGCAACCCAGATGCCCAACCTCCCTGCTCCCGCTACAACGCCTCCTCTCTCCCAGTCTGCATCTATGGCTTCATGGGTGGTTCCCTATGATAGCTGACAAAGGAAGAGAAGACTCAGGCCTTGTTTACAGAGAGTTCTGTATGATATGCAGGCATCATCCGAAAGTGGACAGCTGCAGCGCTATAGCTCCTTTCTGGCACATCCCTGAAGGACACCGTGAAGGGAAATCTTCCCAGCAGGCAGGACTTGGAGCAGTGACCTGGATGTTCATTTTGCTTGGAAGGAGAAATGGCCAGACGTGCAATTTTACACTGACTAATGGGCAGTGGCCAATGGTTTGGCTGGATGGTCAGGGACTTGGAAGAAGTAAGATTAGAATATTGCTCAACATCACTCAGCATCAGGAAAATACAAATCGAAACTTCAATGAGATACCACCTCACACCAGTCAGAATGGCTAAAATTAACAAGTCAGGAAACGACAGATATTGGTGAGGATGCGGAGAAATGGGAACCCTCCTACGCCGTTGGTGGGAATGCAAGCTGGTGCAGCCACTCTGGAAAACAGTATGGAGCTTCCTCAGAAAGTTGAAAATAGAGCTACCCTATGACCCAGGAATTGCACTACTGGGTATTTACCCCAAAGATACAAATGTAGTGATCTGAAGGGGCACCTGCACCGCAATGTTTCTAGCAGCAATGTCCACAATAGCCAAACTATGGAAAGAGCCTAGATGTCCAACAACAGATGAATGGATAAAGAAGATGTGGGGTATATATACAATGGAATATTATGCAGACATCAAAAAAAATGAAATCTTGCCATTTGCAACGATGTGGATGGAACTAGAGGGTATTATGCTAAGTGAAATAAGTCAACCAGAGAAAGCCAAGTATATGATCTCACTGATACGAGGAATTTGAGAAACAAGACAGAGGCTCATAGGGGAAGGGAGGGAAAAATGAAACAAGACGAAACCAGAGAGGGAGACAAACCGTAAGAGACTCTTAATCTCAGGAAACAAACTGAGGGTTGCTGGAGTGGAGGGGGATCAGAAGGATGGGGTGTCTGGGTGATGGACACTGGGGAGGGTATATGCTATGGTGAGCGCTGTGGACTGTGTAAGACTGATGAATCACAGACCTGTACCCCTGAAACAAATAATACATTACGTTATTTAAAAAAAAAAAAAGGAAAGAAAGGAAAAAAAAAGAATATTGGTGACAAGGAAGTCTGGTTGACAAAGATATATGAGTAAGAGGTACATGGTAAACCTCTCTGAATGGGGGAAAAAATGTGGAGATATTTGTGTCCCATGTGAATGCTCACCAAAGGGTGACATCAGCAAGGAGGATTTTAATAATCAAGTGAATAGGATGATCTCTTCCGTAGATACCAGTCAGTCTCTTTCTCCAGTCAACCCTATCATCACACAGTGGGCCATGAACATAGTGGCTGTGGTGGTAAGGAAGGAGGTTATGTGCGGGCCCAGCAGCATGGACTTCTCCTCACCAAGGCTGACCTGGCTATGACTCCTGCTGAGCGCCCAATCTGCCCGCAGCAGAGACCAACACTGAGTGCCCAATATGGCACCAATGCCCAGGGTGGTCAGCCGGTTACATGGTGGTAGGTTGATTACCTGGGACTGCTTCCATTACGGAAGGGGCAATGTTTCATCCTACCTGGAACAGATGCTTACTCTAGATACGGATTTACTTTTCCCTGCATGCAGTGCTTCTGCCAAAACAACCATCTGTGGACTTCCAAAATGCTTTAAGCACTGTCATGGTATTCTACAAAGCATGGCTTCTAATCAAGGAACTCACTTCATAGCAAAAGAAGTGTACAGTGGGCTCACACTCATGGAATTCACTGGGCTTACCAAGTTCTCTACCATCTTGAAGGAGCTGGTGTGATAGGACAGTGGAATGGCCTTTTGAAGACACAGATACAGTGTGATCTAGGTGACAATATGTTTCAGGGCTCTAGCAAGGTTCTCCAGAAGGCTGTAAATGCTCTGAATCCACATCCAATATATGGTGCAGTTTCTCCCCTACCAGGATTCATGGACCCAGAAATCATGGGGTGGAACTGGGAATGGCGCCACTCACTAGTACTCCCAAGTGACTCACTAGCAAAATGTTTGCTTCCTGTTCCCCTGACTTTATGCTTTGCTAGCCTAGAGGTCTTAGTTCTAGGAAAAGGAATGCTTCCACCAAGAGACACACATGAATGATTCCATTGAGTTGGAAATTAAGACAGCCACCCAACTACTTTGGGCTCCTTGTGCCTCTAAATCAACAGCAAAGGGAGTTCTCGTGCTGGCTGGTGTGATCAATCCTCACTACTAAGGGGAAATTGGACTACTACTCCACAATGAAAGTAAGGAAGAGTGGCTGAAATACAGGAGATCCCTTAGGGTATCTATTAGTATTACCATGCCCTGTGATTAAGGTCAATTGAAAACTCTAACAACCCAATCTAGGCAGAAGTACTAAAGGCCCAGATTCTTCAGGAATGACTGTCTGGGTCATTCCACAAGGTACTTGCTGAAAACGAGGGAAATACAGAGTTGGTAGTGGAAGAAGGTAGTCATAAATACCACCTATGACCCCAAAACCTGTTACAAAAATTGCTGTATTTCCTCCTCTTGTTATGCGTGTATCTGTGTGGGAATACGTGTGCATAAATCATTTTAATACATATGTTACAATATGTCTTTGTTGTCTTTCCTCTTATTCCTTTATCATGTAAGACAAGATGCACTGACTTTATATCATGACATTTAAGTACTGTTAATTTTTATCACAGTATCTAAGTTACGGGATTTCAAGAAAAGCGAGCATCATTTAAGGATTTTATGTAAGGGGTTAGTGGGTTTTCCATTGTATGTAGGATAGCTGTATCACGTTTGGTGGAATTATGACCTCGTTATTGTCTTTATTTCGAGATTAAGTTCAGCTTAAGGAGATGTGCATGGCTGCCAAACCAACAGGGGTGGACCTGTGATGGTTAATCCAAAGTGTTACTTGACTGGGCTATGGGTTGCCCAAATTTGACATTGCCATGGGTGTATCTGTGAGGGTATTCTCAATGAAATTAGCATCTGAATTGGTGGGCTCAGTAAAGTAGAATCCTCTCCCCAGTGTGGGTGGACAGCAACCAATCCCTTGAGGGCCTGAGGAAAAAAAAAAAAAGCAGAGGAAGAGAGGATTCAGGCCCTTGCTGCCTGCCTGCTTAACACAGGATGCTGGTCTTCTGCCACTGGACTGGGATTTACACCCACAGGGCTCCTCTTATTCTCAGGACTGGGTCTCCAGTTTGCAGACGTTAGATTCTGGGACTTCTCAGCCTCCATAATCATGTGAGCTGATTCCTTATAATACATCCCCTATGAACCGTAATGGTTTTGTTCCTCCAGAGAACCCTGCTATAATCTGACTCTTCATTGGTAGCCACTCCAGTGAGCACACAGTAGCATCTCCCCGTGGTTTAGTCTGCGTTTCCCTAAAGACTAATGATATTGGTCATCTTTTCGCCTGCTTATTTGCCGCTCATAGATCTTCTCTGGTGAACTGTTAAAATCTTTTGCCCATTTTTCAAAATGGAGGGCTTTTATTCGCCTTGAGTTTTGAGAGTCCCTTATGTATTCTGGATACCAGTCATCTATCAGAGGAAGGATGTGTCATTTCCTCCCACTTCGTGGCTTGTCTTTCCAGTCTCTGTGTTTCCTTCAAAGAGCACACGTATTTAATTTTGATGAAGTCCAATTTATCAGTGTTTTCTTTTATGGATTGCACTTTTTGTGTCCAATCTAGGAAATCTTTGCCTAACCCAAGGTCACAAAGATTTTCCTTTATGTTTTCTTCCAGAAATGTTGTAGTTTTAGATTTTACATTTAGGTCTATGATCTATTTTTAATTTTTCTATAAAGTGCAAAGTATTTATTGAAGTTCATTTCCCCCCCATATGATAGCCAATGGTTCTAGCATTTGCTGAAAAGACTATCTTTTCTCCACCAAACTGACTTTGCACCTTTGTAAACAAAACGAAACAAAACAAAAAACAGAAACAATGGTCTATATCTGTGTGGTTTTGTTTCCGGACTTGCTAATCTAGTTCATTGATGATTTGTATATCTCAGTATGAACACCACAGTGTTCTAATCAGTGTAGCTTATAAGGCCTGAAATCAACTTTGGTCTACTTTTTCAAAGGTGATTTGGCTCTTCTATGTCCTCTACATGCCTCTATGAATTTTAGGTTGTCAACTTCTACAGAAAAACAAAAGAAAACAAAACAAAAAACCCCCCAAAACAGCCTGCTGGGACTGTGATTGTGATGAATCTATAGATCAGTTTAGAGAGAAATCACATCTGAACTATACTGAGTAGCTCCCTCACACATGAGTGCTTATCAGTACTTCACTGAATACCCAAGAGGTACCTTCTGCAAGTCTCTGGACGTCTCTCTGACTCTGCCCTGCAAACTCTAGCTGCCTGGTCCTCCTGGACTCAGTTCCATCTCCTCCACTCTGCCTGGGCCTCCCCTCCCTGTGCTGCAGCCTGGATACTCTCTCAAGGCAGTAAGCTGGGCAATCAGAGGGCTCACCTCATTTATTTTCCGTCTCTCTGTGTTCACTGTCCTTCACTGCTAGATGTTCAGTGTCTTCGATAGTGCTGTTTCATATATTTTGCCCATTTTAAAAACTGTTCCAGGCAGGAAAGTAAATCGGGTCCCTGTTATTCCATCTTGGTGGAAGTCTCAATTTTTAATTTTTAATGTCAAATCTGTTCTCAAAGTTACAGAATTCAAGTAAAAACAGGACAAAAACATAACTAGTAATCAGTATAATGTTTTATCACTGTTCATTTATTTGTTCATTAATCCATTTCATTCCAAAAATATTTACTGAATTCTGCACAGGAAGCACTGTGCCGGCACATGAGCATACAATCCTGAAGGTCAAAGCCAGACATGCACCTTGCTCTCACAGAGCTTACAATCTAGTGGGACAGACAGACGTGAATCATGTAACTATGAACACATACGAAACACTGCAATTGTGACAGCAGCTATGAAGAAAAGAATAGAATAAGCTACTCTGGTAACCTACAGGAGGGTGATTTTATGGTATTTGTTTCTATTGAGCCTATATATCCGTGAGTGGAAAACATCACTACTTTTTCTTTATTTGCAAAGAAATTACATTCGGTATACAGTAGGGAAAAAATGTCGAACAAATACACTTCTCAATATATGATGTGCTAGGTTAAGATAATATATGAAGTGCTTTGGATTGCATAAAAAATTTGACACTATCTTTTTGAGACTTAAGATCTAAGTGGGCACATAAAATATAAAGAAATATAAATGTTATATATCTACATTCTATATGAATATAAATGGAAATTTACCACTTGAACATTATTTTGTCTACCCTCATTTAAAAGATTATCTTTTCTATCAGCCTTAATTTCAGAAATTTGATAAGTTTCTTTGAGAAAACAATACATTTATTTTATTTTGTTAAATCTTACCTAGATATCTCAGCTTGGGAATTCTTCTCCCCATCAACAGTGAAAGGAGATGCTCCAGTTAGTAATTCATACATTAGAACACCTAAACTCCACCAGTCAACTGCCTATAAAACAATAATATCATTTTATAGAATATGAATATATATTTTATAAGAAAGGAAAATGAACAGAATAAAACTATATGTTTGAAAAATATTTTAACAAAAAGATTTTGTATATAGCTTTCTGTGTAAGAAATATTAAATGAAGCACTTGCAAGAAAGACATTTAGAGAACAAATGTCCGGGTATTCTCAGAATAGAATTTAAACACAGTGAAGTCAATCAAGGGGCTAAAAGTGTTTTCATTATTTCCTAAATCATTAAGTAATGGTTTTATTTTGGTTAATTAAAAATTTTTTTTTTAAATTTTATTTTATTATAATTTTTTAAAGATTTTATTTATTTGAGAGTGAGAGAGAGACAGAGAAAGAGACAGAGAGAGCACAAGATGGGGAAGGGTCAGAGGGAGAAGCAGACTCCCCACTGAGTGGGGAGCCCGATGTGGGACTCGATCCTGGGACTCCGGGATCATGACCTGAGCCAAAGGCGGTTGCTTAACCGACTGAGCCACCCAGGCACCCCAAATATTAAAAACTCTAAGTAAAATCTTTAGACTTATGATGGGGAAAAAGAAAAGGAACATTCAGTATTTTTATTAACTATTTAGCGCCAATAAATATTATGAAATTCCTCGAACTCAAAGAACAAAAATAAAAAAATCCCATCTAATGGTATCATATTTCATAACCACCTAAATTTTCAATTCTTCTTATAGGACCAATCACATACATCTTCATTAATGTGAGTCTTCAATTGTGGGAAACATGAAGATACTTAAATAATATAAAATAAGATGAGACCTAAATTGGAAAGCAACTTATAAATGCAGTTACCTGAACTGAGAGCCGAGTTTAAAGAACGCTGACATTAGTTCTTTTATAATTAGGCAAATCAAGATTTCAATATTTGTTGAATACACAAACTTACACCAAGAGATATTAACTGGGTGCTAAAATTTTTAACCCTGCTTCCAAATTTCAGGGCAAAGATTTCAGAGAGATGATGCAAAATTTATGAACCTAGAGCTATTTTAAAGAAAATACGTAACGATGACATATAAAACATGATCTGGCCGACTGCAATCATAAAAGGAACAGTGTGGAGCCAGGTACACTAATAAGCATTTTGCATATATTGTCACATTTAATTACCTCAAAGTCATCAAGGTGTTCCACGAACAGGAAAGAGTATTTATTGACTAGCTATATTCCAGACTCAGGTATACAGGAATTCTAGTAGGTTCTATAAGGTTTCCATCCTTAAAAATCGGTTACATTAGGTCTTAGAAGGTAATTTTCAAATTTTAACAGTTATAAATTCCTATTAAACTGTTGGGGACAACAGTTTCAAAGAATACCATGCAGTAAATGAAACCAGCAATTCAATTATTTTATTTATACAAGCCGTTTTACTGCCACCGGAGTCAGGACCCTCAGAATGTTTTGCTATTGGATTTAAAAGCAGCTGTTGAGATGATACAGATCAACAATCAGACTCCTAATCATATGGCCTGAAACCAATACCACACCAACTTGAAGAACAGGCTTTAAGTATATGATTAGTATTAGTAAGGAGACCAAAGTTTCTCCACACTTAAGATACTTGGACTGAATACGTGGGATTTTGAAAAGGGATGTGGGAGAAGGGAAGATGAGGAATAAAAAATAGTCAAAATTCCTTATTTGGAGAAAATTACTAATACAGCAAAAGCATTAAGATGGCACCAAAGAAATCTTACCCTTTAATACAGGGAGAAAAAATATGTGACCTAGATTTTACAACAAAACTGCTTAAGATGCTTCCTCTACAATCTTCACTTTGCACAAACAAAGGGAAGTGAGGTTTTTAGAGGGTGTAAGGAAAACAAACTTGGACTATCTTGAATGCAGGATTTTTTTTCTTTCTCCAAGGACTGTTACAAAGCTTATTTCTGTTCAAGAGATAATCAACAAAGTCTATCTTTTTCCTCTAAAACTCTAGATATCATAATTTGTTCATGTATCCAAAGCGAAGGGGAGAAAACAATGAAGGTAAGACAATACCAGAAACAGGGCTCTGATGAAGAGACTGGACCCGAGTTATTAACTAGGGTTCTTATTATACATTTCATGGAGAGACATAAGGGAGTGTAGAACATACCTTGTCATGTCCTGAATCTCCACCTCTGACAATATCCGGTGCCATGTATTCAATAGTCCCACAAAAGGAATATGCTCTTTCAGCCTTAAACAGTCAAACAAACAAAAAGGCATTTGATTTCAAACCAGACAAATGATAAAAAAAAGCCAGTATTACGTGTTAGTGTTGAGATACACCACAGTAGAAAAGTAGTGGTAGAATCTATTTGACAGACTCCCCCCTTCTCACCAGGTCAGATCATCACTACATAGTGAGTCCTGGGTGCATGTCCTATCCAAAGACTTCCTTTGCCTGAAACCCTCCCATCCATCCACCCATCCATCCATCCATCCATCCATCCATCCATCCACCCATCCATCCACACCCATCCATCCATCCATCCATCCACCCATTCATCCACACCCATCCATTCATCCATCCATCCACCCACCCATCCATCCATCCATCCATCCACCCATCCATCCATCCATCCACACCCACCCATCCATCCATCCATCCACACCCACCCACCCATCCATCCATCCACCCATCCATCCATCCACCCATCCATCCATCCATCCATCCACCCATCCATCCACACCCATCCATCCATCCATCCATCCACACCCACCCATCCATCCATCCATCCACCCATCCATCCATCCACCCACCCATCCATCCATCCACCCACCCATCCATCCACCCATCCATCCACACCCATCCATCCACCCATCCATCCACACCCATCCATCCATCCATCCACTCTTCTTTTTTGCAGTATGTATGTATATTTCAATTATTGGTTTCTTGTACCATTCTTTTTGCAAACTTCAAATAGTCCTAGTAGGGTAACAAAACTGTCTAATACTTCAGTACTTTATTTCCAGATAGGCAATATTGGGAAAACACTGGGAACCCTTAAGGTAAAAAAGAGACCAAATTCTAAGAAGGAGAATAGGGAGCCCAAAGATGAAAAATGGTGAAAAATATTTCTTCCCACCTTATTTTGTTTAGGTTTGACACTGCCAATCATATGTTTCGAATGATGCGTAAAATTGTTTTTATTTTATAAAAAGACTCTCTCTTGAAGACAGTTGTTTCTCTTTTGTAGAGCTTTAAAAAGGTCTAGATTTAGGGCGCCTGGGTGGCTGAGTCGTTAAGCATCTGCCTTCGGCTCAGGTCAGGATCCCAGGGTCCTGGGATCGAGTCCCACATCGGGCTCCCTGCTCGGCAGGAAGTCTGCTTCTCCTTCTCCCACACCCCCTGCTTGTGTTCCTGCTCTTGCTGTCTCTCTCTCTCTCTGTCAAATAAATAAAAAAAATCTAAAAAAAAAAAGGTCTAGATTTAATGAGCAATTGTGTCTTAAGACATTCCAATGAAAGAAAGGAGAGTAAATATCTAAATTATTATACAGATATATTAAATAGGGGAAAAAAATTCCTCTTTAACAAGATACATTCTTATGGCTGTATCTGAAACTTTTTAAGGCACTTTGGTGCCATTAAAATATTTTACAAAATTACTTTAAAGGAAACTTCAATTTACACTTTACTCTTCTTCCACTAGCAAGGTTTTAAGAAAAATAAGCATTCCTCTTATTTACCAATTTTAAAAGTAAAGAACACTACTCTAGCAATGTTATAGAATGAATCAGTAGAAGTCCTTTACTTTATTAGGGGAAGTTAAGCACAGAGACAATAAATATAATGAATTTATTTAAACACTTTGGTAACAAGTGTATTAAAACTACTTAATCATAATATACATATATTATATGTCATATAATTAATATGGTTTAAGATTCATTTCTTTTTTTTTATAAAAGTGCTACATTTGCTGAAAGATTACATCCCCAGAAACTAAAAGAAATAATTTACTTATGCTTATAGCTGCAGAAAATTTTTTTTGTTACCTGGCAGAATAATGTTATTGACTAGCTAATACAAACCATATATCAAATATTATCTCTCTGCTTCATCATTTCAGTACCAAATGCTAATCTTGTATTAAACTACTAGAAAAATTAAAGCTAAATAAAATTGATTCCATTTAGTTTCTGCATAAAAAGTTAACGAATAATTTTTAACTTTGTTAGACATGCTTAGGAAAAATGTGTTAGGAAGCATTCATCTGTTTACTGAAGTATTAAAAAAGAAATAGTACAAAATTACTTTTTAAAAAAACCCCAAACTTCATAAAACCAGTGTTTTTAGTTAATATACTATTTATTATGCAATAGCCTTTTGGGATAAGCCAAAATCACTGTGTAGCTGGCATAAAGAAACATGAAAATCAGAGTGTTTTTTATTGTTTATTATAACTGACTGTTAAGTCAGAGTGTTTATTATTTAATCTCATCTTAAAAGATACCTTTAAAACATTATATCCTAAATCAAGTTTAGATATACTGAAAGAAAAAATAAAAATAATTCTCCAAACTGGCTTAGGAATAAAAAGATAATGAGTTTTGGGGTGCCTGGGTGGCTCAGCTGGTTAAGCGTCTGCCTTTGGCTCAGGTCATGATCCCGGGGTCCTGGGATCAAGCCCTGCATTAGGCTCCTTGCTCAGCGGGAAACCTGTTTCTCCCCCTCCCACTCCCCCTGCTTGTGTTCCTGCTCTCGATCTCTGTCAAATAAATAAATAAAATCTTTTAAAAAAAAGATAATGAGTTTTGACTGATTGCTTCTCTAGATTTTATTTATTTAGAAAAACAGTCTTTTTACCAAATATAAACGTTCACTTCCATTTACAGGCAGCTCCATGTCAAACCATTTTTAAATTAGACACATTTCCTTCTAAGTATGAGACAATGATTAAACTAAAAGCTGAGGATCAAGAAAATATGTACTCTCTTCTTCAAAACACTAGATATTCATAAGTTTAGTGTAAAGAGGGTATGAAACACATAGATCTTAGTAAGTGCCAGAAAGGTTTGACAGTCACCACCACTTCCCATGTCTTCCTTTCTCTGACAATGAGAACTATGGAGGCTCAGTTCTTGATTGTCTCAACAGAGGGGAAGCTCAGAACCACATTAAGTGCCCAAAGAGGTATCGTCTACCTTCTCTGTGTGATTTTTGAGCTCCTTTTTCATTCACTTTAGGTTATCTGTTTTGTGTTTGTTTTATGTATTTTTGGGGGGTGGCGGTGGTGGAAGGGAGTAGGTAGTATCTACATTAATATAATAATTATCTATTTGATTGAAATTCCAGGAGACAGAAAAATTAAAGCCTAAGTGTTGGGAAATTCCAGTTACTGAGAAATAATAGTGAACAAAGCATTTCTTAAGTTTCTCTGTTATTTTAAAACATTACCATTTAGCCTCCTGCAATTCTGTATCTGCTTCCTCTTCCTCAGTGGAAGTGTTGCTCCCTCTGGGTTTTACTTACGGTGTATCAGCCTTGACTTCCTAAGAATTTATCTTTTATTTGTAAACATATCCCTAATTTACTTTTCAATTTGTGTTTATCTGCCTAAGAAGATGCATGTTATCGGGAGTGCATACTGAATGCCTTTCAAATAATTCTACCAAGAAGATAAACTGATGAGGTATGACAGGGGAAGGTCAGTAGTGGGGGCAGGAAATATTTTTAGGTAATATTTTATGAACTATGATATAAAAAGGCTAGGATAACATAGTTGAATTCTATTGTTTCTTATTTGTTCAAAGTATTTTTATGGTAATATTCTTCTCAAGGAGAAAAGGCAATCAACCTATGCAGCATTTAAGTCCACACTATTTTATAAGCAACTTACTGATTAAAGCTAGCACAGAGTTAAAAGACTGTGAATGAGAATTTACTTGAATGTAAAAATGGTCAAAGCAGTATGTGTGTACCATCCTGGCAGATAATACAGAGTATTCTTATGCTTAAGTGATCAGCTGATCAAGGAGGTTTCACTGTTCCTTAGAGAGAAAGATCAGATAGCACTGGACAAAAAACTGGTTTCCTTCTAAGGGAGAATTCAAGCTCTTAGGCATTTCTCAATAAATACTAGATTAAATCATCCCTAGCTTTCATTTGCTAATGTTTTATTCTGATCTTATTTGTTTATGATAAATTTGTAAGTTAAACATAAATTTACCAATGAAAAGTTTTTTCTCCCTCTTGTGTTTTTTCTCATCCTAATTTTGACAAATCTCCTCACAAGTATCTAGAAATATTTGATTTTTTAAAAGAAGTAAATATTGTACTGCTAATCATCTATGACTGTGTTCACAAGAAAGAAGGGGAATCCCTAGATGCCGGCCATGAAGAGGGTGCAGAAAACCAGTGAGGAAGGCATATGACCTACGCTGTAGCTGCACAAAGGGAGGGCCTTAGCTTAGAAAACAAACACATAAATATTGACCTTGTGAAATCAAATCCCGAGGCTTATGCCTCTTGTAGATTTAGGCCCTGAATTTGCTCTGTCCTCCATGGTATGGGGAAGTGAAAAAATCTGGTCAACGTGGTGCTACTCTGGAACACATGACAGAATCAGAGAAATTTCCACAACCTAGCTGGATCAGGGTTCACATACAGAAAGCCCTTGACTCTCAAAATTTCTAAATATGTTAACTGGACTCCTCAAACCAAACAGAGGGATTACTTGAAATACTAGAACAACAATCTATAAAAGATTAGTATGTTGTAAAAGATGAAAGACATAAAGGAAGGACAATATCCACAAAACAACATAGCAGTACAGAAAAGATTAGAAAGATATGAAAAAGCAAATAGAACTATATAAATGAAAATAATATAGTAATAAAAAACAGGCTGATTAAACAGAGTAGACACAACTAAAGAGAGAATCCGCAAACTAGAAGATGTATTTGAGAAAATACTGCAAAAGTCCCAAGCAAACTAAATAAAAATATACCCATGAGTGGCAAATTCCTATTTCTTAACATGAGTGATGGTTATAAGTGCTTGCCTTATAATAACCCCTAATCTGTACATTTATTGTTTTTGCATATGTTTTATTTTAAAATAAAAAGATAAACCAGTCCATAGCTAGATATATCTATGATAGCTAAATTAACAACGAATATGCAATCCAAAATAAAAGCATTTTAAGAGAAAGAGAGTTTACTATTCATTAAGCGTTGTTAAAAAGACATCTCAAGGAGGCACTTCAGAAATAAACTGAACTCACAAGAAAAGAGTTAAGTTGTAAGAAGCAATAGTGAACAGAGAAAACCAGTAAATGTGAGAAAATCCTAAACAAGTATTGAATTTATAAAATGAAAATTACAGAATAATGATTAATTTGGGGAATATAACACAACATGGGACCAAATAATAAGTAACAGTAACACAGAAAATGAGATGGATAATTGAAGTTAAAACATTCCATGTTCTTGCAGTGGTCATGACAATTACAGACATAATTGTTAAGTCAGTATATAAGTTAAAAATTTCAAGGTAATAACCACTAAAAGAATAGAAATAGAGTATATATAACTTCTAGACCATTACGGAGAAATGAAATAAAGAAATCCTAATAATCTAAATAGGAAAGGAGGGGGAAAAGCAAAGAGAAATTGTGATAAAGAGAAACACATAGCAAGATAAGAGAAATAAGTAAAAATATGTCAGTAATCATAATATACAGATTTAACTCACCAGTTAAAAGATAGAAACTCTCTGGATCAAAAACAAAATCCAGCTATATGTTATTTACAAAAGGCACACCTAAAACATAATGACAAAGAAATATTGAAAGTAAAGAGATGGAAAAAGATATATCAGACCAGCACTAACCAATAGAAAGCTGGAGTATTTTTACTAATAGCAGGAAAATAAACTTTAAGGCAAAAAGGATTATTAAAATTTGGTAGAGTTATCACATAATAATAAAAGGAACATTTCACTAGGGAAATAATACTATTCCAAACCTGAATACCCTCAACATTTTCTGAAAAGCCTTAAACTATATAAAGCAAAAATGGAGAGCTCTTCAAGAAGAAATGGACAAATCCACAACTGTAATGGGCATTTCAACATATCTCTTTTATAACTGACCAATCAAGCAGGAAAATAATTAGTGAAGCTATAGAAGATTTGCATGATGTTATGAGAATACAAAAAACTTTTATAACAGAACACACATTCTTTTCAGGCATACATGTCATATTAACAGAAATTAACCATGTACTAGGTTACAAGGCAAATCTCAAATTCCACAGAAATAAGATCATATATAGTTTGTTCTCCAAACAGAAAGCAATAAAATTAGAACTCATTTACAAAGAGATAACCAAAAAATCCTATATATTTGAAAACCTAAAAACCCATTTCTAAATAATTCATGGCCCAAAGAAAAAACACTATGAATATTAGACTATTAGAATAACAGTAAACATGCCATAGATCAGAACTTGTGAGATAAAGCTAAAGCTGTTCTTAAAATTCAGTTTCATTAAAAATGAAAAGATTAAGTGTTAGTGAGCTGGAGGTCCAACTCAAAAGTTTAGAAAAAGCATATGAAAGAAAAACTCAAAAAGTAAAAGAAACAAAGTAATAAAGGAACATCAGCAAAGAAATAGAAAAAAATGAGAAGTTTGACAAAAGCTGTTTCTTGGAAAAGAGTAAGAGGCAAATTTTTAGCACACTGACAAAGAGAAAAAGAGAGGAAAGTTACAGATCAATAATATTAGTAATTTAAAAGGAAATATTACTACACTCACAATATTCAAAAATAAGTGAATTCTATGAACAACATGATGACAAACAACTTAAAAAGAAAAAAATATAACATTTTCTATAAAAATATAACTTACCAAAATTGACTCATGAAGAAACTGAAAACCTAAATATTATTATAAATATTTTTAAAGAATTAAGTAAGTATTTGAAAAGCTACTCACACTCACCTAAGAGGGAAAAAAAATATGCACTCTGATAGTTATAGAGGTGCATTAAGAAGAAATATTCAGAGGAACAGGATTTCTATCTACATACATGATTCTAAATTCATTTCATGATGTTAGTATAAGTTCAAAACCAAAATCAGACAAATGTAATATTAGAAAAGAAAATTACAGGTCAACTTGACAATAAAGTCCTAAATAAAATATCAGCAAACAAAATCCAGCAAAGTATAAAACAACAACAACACAGAAAGTAAAGTTTGTTCCAAGAATTGAAAGATGGTTTAACATTCAACAGCAAATTCTATTAATATAACTCACAACACTAGGTGACCAAAGAGAAAAACCATAAGAATTTATATCGGTAAACAACTAGAAACTAAGAATATAATTCATCTATCAAAAATCTAGAGTAAATATCATACCTAATTGTAAAACCCAAGACATGCAGCCTTAAAGTAAAAAGCAAGAGTACACACAAATAAATGTAGACAGAATAAAGCCAAACCAAATCATCCACCCACAAACACATACAAAGTAAAAATAATGAGAATCACAAAGATATAAAGCCATCATTAGTAACAAGGTGGTTCTGATTTTTTCTCTTAATATAGTCGTTTACATAAAAAAATCCAAGTGAATCTGTAGTGGAATATGAATTCAGCAACATTGCTATCTACAAGATAGCAACATTCTTATGTGCTGCCCCAAAACCATAAATATTCTAATTTTTGTAGACAGGAATAAAAATTATAAAGTTAATGGAAATGAATCTAATAATATAAGTATAAAGCATTACTTATTGAAGGAAATAAAAGATAACTAAATAAATGGGAAAGCATGAATATTCATTTATGCTAATTAGTTGGTAGGAAGATTCAGTATCCAAAGACCACAGTTATTTCCAGATTAATTTATAAATTCAATTCCATTAATTCACATGGAGGAATGAAAGATAAGAATAGAGAACACAGTGAAGAGTCAGACGAAAGGAGGAGAGAATGATAGGATAAAAGTGAAGAGAAGAAAGATCTCACCTCTCCGGATTCAAGACTTACTACACATTCAGAGCCTTTAAGATTTTTTATTTTGATTTAGAGAGAGGCACCCAGACAAATGGAATTGAATGAAGAGAAATAGGAATAGAAATAGAAATAGGCTCCAAGGCATGTACAAGAATTTGGCATGTACAAGTTACCTTTCAAATCAGTAGGGAAAAGATAGTTATAACTGACTATTCAATGATAGTTTAGTCAACTGGGTTAATATATAAAAAGAGATAAAATAAGATCCCCACTTCGTTTTATATACAAAAATTAATTCCGCGGCACCTGGGTGGCTCAGTCGTTAAATGTCTGCCTTCAGCTCAGGTCATGATCCCAGGGTCCTGGGATCGAGCCCCGCATCAGGCTCCCTGCTCCACAGGAAGCCTACTTCTCCCTCTCCCACTCCCCCTGCTTGTGTTCCCTCTCTCGCTGTGTCTCTCTCTGTCAAAAAAATAAAATCTTTTAAAAAAATTAATTCCTAGTAAATTAAAAATTAATTATTGTGCTAATTTTTAAAAGAAAAGCAAATATCTTACTGCATTGAGATAAAAAGAGATTTTGTTTTAAAAAAATCAAGGAAATCAACAACCCAATTTTACACCTCAAGGAACTGGAAAAAGAACAAACTAAACCAAAAGTTAGCAGCAGGAAAGAAGTAAGTAGACCAGAAATAAATGAAACCTAGAATAGAAAAAAATTTAACAATAAGAGTTGGTTTTTTGAAAATATCAACAAGACTGACAAAATCTTAGCTAGATTTAAAAAGAGAGAGAGAGAAGATTCAAATAAAATCAGAAATGGAAGAGAAGGCATTATAAGAAGCTACTATGAACAATTATACACCAACAAATTGGATAATCTAGAATGGATAAACTCCTAGAAACATACAATTTATCAAGACTGAATCATGAAGAAATAGGAAATATGAACAGACACATAATCAGTAAGGAGACTGAATCAACAATCAAAATCTTCCTCCCAGAAAAGCTCAGGACCAAATGGCTTACAGGAAAATCCTAAAAAACATTTAAAGAAGTAGTAAGACCAATTCTCCTCAATTTTCCAAAAAACTGAAGAGAACACTTCCAAACTCATTGGATAAGGCCAGCATTACTCTGATACCAAAGTCAGCAAGAGATACTGCAAGAAACCTACAGCCTTATATTTCTGATGAAGACTGATACAAAAATCCCAATTAAATACTAGCAAATCAAATTCAACAGCACATTAAAAGGTTTATGTGACATGACTGAGTGAGGCTTATTCCTGGAATGCAGCGATGGTTCAAGACTTGAAAGTCAATCATCAGTGTAAAACACCACATTAACAGAATGAAGAACAAAAACGACATGATCACTTCAATTGATGCAGAAAAAGCATTTGACAAACTTCAACGCCCTTTCATGATAAAAACACTCAACAACAAAGAAGGAATAGAAAGAAACTACCTCCATACAGTAAAGGCCATATATGAAAAGCCTACAGTAAACGTGACACTCAATGGTGAAAAACTGAAAGCTTTTCCTCTAAAATCAGGAACAAGGTAAGGCTGCTCTTACCATTTCTATTCAATATAGCACTAGAAGTCCTAGCCAGAGCAGTTAGGCCAAAAAAAAAAAAAAAGATATCCAAATCTGAAAGGAAGAAATAAAATTATCTCTGCCTGTAGATTATGTAATCTTATATGTAGAAAACCCTAAAAATTCCACACAAAAAACTGTTATAATAAGCACATACAGCAAAGTTACAGGATACAAGATCAACATACAAAAATCAGTCACATTTCTTTACACTAACAATGAACAATCCAAAAAAAATTAAGGGGAAAAGATCCCATTTAAAGTAGGATCAAGAATAATAAAATGCTTAGGAATTAATTTAACCAATAAGACAAAACACCTGACAATGAACATGATAAAATATTGTGAAAGGAATTAAAGAAGATAGAAATAAAAGAAAAGATATCACCTGCTTGTGGATTAGAAGACATAATATTTGAAAATGTCCATACTACCCAGAGTAATCTAGAGTCAATGTAATTCCTTTCAAAATCCCAATGGCATTTTTTTTTAAAATAAAAAAATATATTAAAATTGATACGAGGGCGCCTGGGTGGCTCAGTTGGTTAAGCGACTGCCTTCGGCTCAGGTCATGATCCTGGAGTCCCGGGATCGAGTCCCACGTTGGGCTCCCTGCTCGGCAGGGAGTCTGCTTCTCCCTCTGACCCTCTTCCCTCTCGTGCTCTCTACCTCTCATTCTCTCTCTCAAATAAATAAATAAATAAATCTTAAAAAAAAAATTGATACAAAATCTCTAGGGACCCCGAATAGCCAAACAATCTTGAGAAAGAAGAACAAAGTTGGCAGTGTCACACTTCCTGATTTCAAAATATATTACAAAGCTACACTAAACAATACATCTTTGTAGTGGAATTAAGACAGGCATACAGAGCAATGGAAAAAAATAGAGAGCCCAGAAATAAACCTTACAGTGCATTCAGTGAAATGATCTTCAACAAGGGTGTCAAGACCGTGTGATGAGCAAAGGATGGTCTCTTCAACAGGTGATGCTGAGAAAAATGGACAGCTGCACACAAAAGAATGAAGTTGGACCCTTACTTTAAACCAATACAAAAGTTAACTCAAAATGGACTAAAGACCTAAATGTAAGACCTAAAACTATAAAGCTCCTAGAAGAAAAAGCAGGGGGAAAGTTTCATGACACTGGATTTGGCAATTATTTCTTGGATATGATACCAAAAGCACAAGCAACAAAAGCTGACAAATGGGACAATATCAAAATTAAAAACTTCCTTGCATCAACGGAAACAGTGGAAAGACAACCTACAGAATAGGAGAGAAAATTAACAAATCACATACCTGATAAGTGGTTAATATCCAGAATATATTAAGAACTACAACTCAACAAGAAAAAAGCAATAACTTGATCAAAAACTAGGCAAAGAATTTCAACAGACATTCTTCCAAAGATGATAAGCAAGAGACCAACAAGCACATGAAAAGATGCGCAACATCACTAATCATGAGAGAAATGCAAATAAAAGCTATACAGAGGTATCACCTCACACTCATTACGAGGGCTGCTATCAAAAAGGCAGAAATATTAAGTATAGGCGAGGATGTGGAGACACTGGAAATCTTGCACATTGTTGGTGGGAATGTAAAATGGTGCAGCCTCTATGGGACACATTAAGGATGTTCCTCAAAAAAATTTAAAAATAAAATTATCATGGGGGAAAATAAATAATATAATCATATGATCCAGCAATTCTACTTCTGGATATATACCCAAAAGAACTTGAAAGCATTATCTCAAAGAGATATTTGTATACCTATGTTCAATGGCAGGATTATTCACAAGAGCCAAGAAGTAGAAGCAACCCAAATGTCCATCAGTGGATGAATGGATAAACAAAGTATGATATATACATATAATATTATTTAGCCTTAAAAAAGAAGGCAATCCCATCACGTGCTACAACATTAATAAACCTTGAGGACATTATGTTAACTGAAGTAAGCCAGTCAAAAAGATAAATACTGTATGATTCTACTTATGTTAGGTATCTAAAGTAATCAAACTCACAAAACAGAAAATAGAATGGTGGTTGCCAGGAGCTAGGAGGAGGGAAAACTGGGGAGGAGTTGTTCAATGGGTATAGAGTTGAGTTTTGCAAGATAAAACATTTCTAGAGACCTGTTGCACAACAGTGTGAATATAGTTAATACTATTGATGTACACTTAAAAATAGTTTCGATGATAATTTTTATGTGTATTTTATCACAATTAAAATTTTAAAAATAATCTAATGTAAACATGAAAAGATTAGTAAATTTGATTTTATTAAAATGTCAAATCTGATGATGGCAAAAATACTACTGAAGACAAGTGAAAGACTTGGAAAAGAAATAAAGTACATAATTACAAATTATGGGTACCTAGAATATTTAAAGAACTGCAGAAAACCAGTAATATCAGAAAACACTTGCAACACTAAGAAAACACAGAGACCTAAATGTATCTCAGTAGGAGAATGGAGAAGTAAACTAGATAATTCATTTAAAAGAATATTATACAGAAACTAAATTAATGAAACAGATTCATATTTATCAACTTGGATAAATTTCAAAAATAAGTCAAATAAAATACTTTGCAATATGATATGCCATTTATGTACATTTTGGGAACATAAGCTAACAGTGTATATAGTTTATGGATATATACATATGAAGTAGGGGTACTAAAACAAGATTAAATTCAACCCACCATCTACTCTTTGCCTGCGCTTGTTAAGCTAAATGTGATTGGAGCAAAACACAGAATCAGGCTGACCAGTTTCATTTTAAATCCATGACCATGAGCCTCAAGTGGGCCTTCAATGCTGTCCAGCAAACACACTCATTTCCTAATTCATTCACTCTCCCACAGATGTGGCTACTTATTTTATATCTTCTCCTCTCTCCTCAAACTCCAATGTCTCCTTTTCCTTCCTCACTTTCAGCGAGAACATAGAAGCAGTCAGAAAAGACATTCCATAAGCTCCCATTACCACTTCTTGACAGCCACGTGCGTCTGGGCCCAGTAACTCACCCTTCTCTCTCCCTAAGGATGAACTGACCAGGCCACTGGCTGAGTGCAGCTTCCCCACTTATGCACTGAGTTTATCCCTCCCAAGGTCAGTGTTCCAGCAATCCTCTCCCTTCTATCATTATTCTACTGACCTCCACTTCCTTTTCAGGAATGTGTCAACCAGCATATGATGTCTGCCATTTCTCCCACCTTAAAATAAAAAGACCTCTCTTGACCCCACTCCATCCTCTGCTGTCCTCCCCACACGATGTCACTCTTCCTTTTTACAGAAAACCCCAAGAGCCTTAGGTTGTGGAGGACAATATGTCTATTCCCATTCTCTCTCTCCTGAGATTTAGATTGAGCCAATGCTCAATCTCCAGTCCTCACCTTATTTGTCCTAACAACAGTATTTGACATAGTTGATCGCGTTCATCCTAGAAACATTTCTTCACTTGGCTCCCAAGACAACACACTTGCCTATTTTCTTCCAGTTTCCCAGTCCCTTTTTTCCAGTCTCCTTTGCTGGCGCCTCCTCCTCTCTTTTTTATTTATTTATTTATGTATGTATGTATGTATGTATGTATGTATTTATTTATTTATTTTTTACAGTGCAAGCTGTGGCCAGTTTTATTAAAGAAAAATTATGCATGATTTACTTTTCACCAGTCTATTCTGGCATGCTTCGAATGATATCAGAATCACCTGGATCAATGATAGCCAGTGTGCATACTCTGTAGTATTTCCCACATGCTGTGCCCAATTCAATATTATTGCCACTGTAGTGATGGACACCAGTTTTGGCCAACATGGCATAGTATTCTATTTCAGATTTCCTCAAGGCTGGGCAGTTGTTGGCGAGGATGACCAGTTTCGCTTTGCCATGTCTGATCATTTTCAGAGTCTGCCTGTACCCCAGCACGTACTTTCCACTTTTCATAACAAGCTGGAGCCTGGAGTTGATCGACTCCAGCGACTTTTTCGTCTTCTTTGCGGCCACCATCTTCCTGCCTTAGATGCGGGCCGGCCCCAACCTAAAACCAGCCGCCAAAATCGCCTCCTCCTCTTTTTACTCTAGTGTCAGAGTAGCCTGGGGTTCAGAGCTTTGTCCCTTTTTCTTTCCTATCTGTACTTACTCTATTGATATTCTCTTCCAATTTTTAAAAATATTTTATTTATTTATTTGAGAGAGAGAGAGCAGGGAGGGAGATTGACAGGGAGAAGTAGACTCCCCACTGAGCAGGGAGCTCAATGCAGGGGCTCAGTCCCAGGACCCCAGGATCATGACCTGAGCTGAAGGTAGACGCTTGACTGACTGAGCCACCCAGGCGCCCCCTCCTCCGTTTTCATGATTTTAAATATTACTTATATACTGGCAAATTCTATATTTATATCTCTACATGAGACTTCTCCCCCAAACTCCAGACTCAAATCTCCTACTGCCCACTAGCCATCTCTGTAAGTCTAATAGTCATCTCAAATTCAAGCTGCTCAAATGCACTCTTCTATCTACCCAGAATCTTTCCATCAGAAGCCCACCCCATGTTGGTTGATAGCAACTTCATCTTTTCGGCCACTCTGGCCAACAACCTTAGGGATCCCCTGATTCCTCTTGCTCTCTCACATTCCACGTCCAACCCATCAAGAAATTTCATTCCTAATGTCAAAATATATCTAAAATCTGACTACTTACTACAACTTACTCTGCCACTCCACGGTCTAAAGCATTGCCATCTCTCGCTAGGATTAGTGCAACAGTTTCCTATCTGGTCTCCATGTCTCCAGACTTGTCCCACCAAAAGAATTTCATGCTTGGCAAACAGAATTACTTTTCTAAAATAAGTCGGACTATCTCACTCCTCTACTCAAAACTTCCCAATGGCCCCCATTTCACTAAAAGAAGTCACAGCCCTTACAAGAGTCTTCAGTGCCCTGCATGATCTGTGCCACGTCTGCGCGCTTACTCCCTGCTACTTGGAGACTCACCCGCTCTGTACGTGTACACCACATTCCCCATTGTCCCACAAACAGCCCAGGCATATTCCCGCCTTGGATCTTTCACACCAGCTGATCTCTCTGCCTAAACATCTCTTTCCTAAGATACTGATATGGCTCACACTCTCACTTCCTTCATGTCTCTATTCAACTGTCACCTTCTCAGCAAGACCATTCCTGAACCTGATTTAAAAGTGCAACTGTTTTGGGTGTCTGGGTGGCTCAGTCTGTTAAGCGTCTGACTCTTGATTTCAGCTCAGGTCATGATCTCAAGGTTGTGAGGCTGAGCCCCGTGTTGGGCCCTGCACTCAACACAGAGTCTGCTTGAGATTCTCTCCCTCTGCCCCTCCCACCCCCTCTTTAAAAAAAAAAATGCAACAATTTCTCACCCTAAAACTCCCTATCCCTTTTTCCTAGTGTATTTGTCTTCTTGTAACTTCCCAATATCTAACATATTTCATATATATTTTACTTATTTACTTGTTATTGGCTGCCTCCCTGTTTAGAGGAAAGACTATTTTGTTCATCGCTAGATTCCAATACCAGATAGAACAGTGCCTGGATCACAGAAGACATTCAGTTGATATTTGCTGAATGAGTGGGAAAAAAATGCAAAATGTTTATAATTGTATATGTGAACAGTGGGTGCACAGATTCTGTTATATCATTTTTAATAGTTTTATTAATTTAAATATTTCAAAACATAAAAAATTAAAAAGAGATTTGGAAGATATAAACATTTATTAATCACACTTATGCAATATCAGTTAATATTCCAGAATATTTTCTGCTAAGTTCCCCTTGAGGGTTTGAAAGTCCCTGACACTCTGCATCGGTTTTAAGTAATTTTCCCCCTTTTCTTAGAAAATAGATAAAAATGATTTTCAGATTAATACACTCTACATTAATATAGAATAATGTGACTGCTAAATATAATTTTAAAGTAAATAAAAATTACATATATTTAACCTGATTTGAACAAATGGAATATATATTATAGAAGTTTCTGTGAAAAGAATCTCCACTCAAAAGTTGTCCCTGCCTGCTCTGTGATGTCATTTACATTAAACCTACCCTCTGAACTTGTGCACTGAACTTGCCCTAAAATTAGAAAGAGTATTACAATAAATCTTACCGGAGCCAATAATTTCTACTGTAAGAAAAGTTATAAAGGAATCTGTGAGGCAGACATCTGAGGGCAAAGCCCTGTCTGTCTCCCTCCCCTCCTCCTGACCAAATGTAAGGGATCCACTCCGATATCTGGCAGAAGAACTTTACAAACAAATGGCTGAAACTAATGTGTTAGCATCTGTATATTGTAATACTGTTTAAGCAGAAGAAAGATTGGGGCAATGGAAAAATGCTCTGAATGGTTTCTAGATCTCGTTTTTTTTTTTTTTTTAAGATTTTATTTATTTGACAGAGAGAGACAAGGCAAGAGAGGGAACACAAGCAGGGGGAGTGGGAAAGGGAGAAGCAGGCTTCCCGCTGAGCGGGGAGCCAATGTGGGGCTCCATCCCAGGACCCTGGGATCATGACCTGAGCCGAAGGCAGAAGCTTAATGACTGAGCCACCCAGGCACCCCTAGATCTCCTATTTTCCCAACACTTCCTCTCAACGTTTACCCTAAAATAACTAAAATTATCCCAGAGTCACTGATTTTGGTGAACGACTGATAGGACTTATTTACAGAGACCTAATACAGTTTTTGAAAAGATTGTATTTATTTATTAGTCAGAGAGAGAGAGCACGTGAGCACACACAAGCAGGGGGAGCAGCAGGCTCCCTGCTCAGCAGGGAGCCCGATGTGGGACTCGATCCCAGGACCCTGGGATCATGACCTGAGCCGAAGGCAGCCGCTTAACCAACTGAGCCACCCAGGCGTCCCAACCTGACAACATTCTTTAGGAGGATATGCACATGAAAAGAATCGTCAACATATATCACTCACTGTGAATCAACTGAGGAAGGGGACAAGAAGTAACTAAAAAGCTTCCTGGAAGAGTAGGGTTATCTGATTCCTAAAGCACACATGCTCTTCATGGATCCTGAAGCTCACCTAGGCATCCTGAGACATATATGTCACAGCAGCAGAATACTGCAAATGACTTTATTAACTAGGCATTTACTAAAGGCGTAATTTAAAACTTTCCTACAAATCAGAAAGGGAGAGTAATTTACGATTCTCATTTGTACATTTTAGTTTTGTTCACGGTAATCTAAAATTTGAACAGTATGTCTCACACACAGAAACTAATATTTACTTACTGCTTCACACTGTAGAATATACTTTCATGAGCATCAACTCTTTGTGTGATATGATGATCCTATGAATTAGATATGACAGCTATTATTTTACAGATGAAGAAACTAAGCCTGAGAAGGGCTAATGACCAGGGCTTGCTTACCCAATGTCACACAGCTACAGAGGGGAGACCTGAAAAAGATCCTCTTCCTTCAATACATGTTCTATCCACTGTACACAAAGGCCACTTACATGTTCAAAAATTAATGAACAACATTCTCTTAACCAAGCAAAGGTGCACTTTTCTATTTTCTGGAAAGAGAAAAGAGTCACTAATCCATAGGCCTTTCCTTTAAAGTAGAGCTACCATGGCAGTATGTTATAATTAGTTTAGCTCCTTCTATTTTAAATGTTGGGACATTATTTTTCTGCTAGTTTTATTTAGCTACCTGTAGATTCACATTAGTAATCTGTTGTGATATTTTTAAATGTTCAGTGTGAAATTATGAAAACACAGAATGCACATGCCATATGTAAGTATAGGGTAACTAATAGGACATTAATGTATCATTTTCACATTATTTGTTTATAAACAGGTAAAAACAGACACCCTTTAAAAATAAATGTCTTTAAAGTCTTCAGTGTTAGAATCATATACCCAAAACCAGCAGACTGTCTGACTCACAGCAGAAACTCAACAAATGTTTGAATTGCACACTCAAGAGATCCTATGAAGGACATAGACTAGCCTGCAGATATTTAGAAATGTCTTCTTTTATTCTCAGAATCTCAAGGGATTTATCAAATTCTATGATTGAGAACAGAACATATGAAAAGTATCAAATTTGGAAAGTGTTCATTATCATATAAAAGATTTTTAAAGGTTCCTAAAATAAACCAATTTTAACCTGTATACAATCCAGTTTAGCAAACTATAATCTAGAAATAATTAATTATATGCATATTTGACAAATACCTCTAGAATATAGGCTCATTAGGACAAGGAATTTGTTATGTTCACCACTATATTTCTAGGGTGTAAGTACAATACCTGATATATAGTACTCAATATTTGCTCAATTATTCAATTAACAAATACACAGAGAGATGAATATTACACCATGAGCAGAAACTTAAACTGTTATTTTAAAAGTATATGTATTTTATACTAAGTAAATTCCTAAAAATTAATAGAAATAAATTTCCCAGACCTAATGAGGGCAGAATTTGTAACACACAAAACAGCAATATATTGAAAGAGAAGCATATTTGGGCCGGGGAAGATTAGTTCAGTTTTGGCAATGTTGAGCTCAAGGAGTCTATGAGAGCATCACATGGAAATACATTACAAGCATGTTTGGATCTGGAGCTCAGAAAAGAGGTCAGGGTTGCCATATATTTTTAGGAATCACCAGCATAAAGGTAGAGAGGAGAGCACAAAGAGAGAAGAGTACTTAGTATTGAACTGTGAGGAACCCCTGGGTAGTAGAGGAAGAGCCTGCAAAAGACAGTGACAGAGAGAGGGAAAGCCAGGGGAGCATGGTATCACAGGAGCCAAAGAGAGAGGCAATATCCAGTTCAACATTACTAAGTAGTCAAGTAAGAAAGGACTAAAAAGTATCTAAAACTGAGGTCAATAGTGATCTTGAAGAAGGCTTACAGACAGTCAGTAGGTGTGCAAGCCAAACTGGAGCCGATTAACGAATGACATGTGGATAAGTAAAGAGAGTGTGTAGACAAATACTGACAGAGAACAAGAGCACAAGAGCTGGAAAGGAATATGGAATTCTGAGATAGATTCTGTTTATCTACCTATTAGTCCATCCATCCGTCCATCCATCCAACCATCCATCCATCCATCCATCCATCTCTCCATCTTTAAAATTTTAAAACGGGAGAGACTAGGCATGCTTAAATGGTGATAAAAGGGTCCAAGAGGAAGAGGTAGAAGAGGAGAGAGGTCAGTTGGAGCTGGAGTTATAGAATCTTTCTGTATACACTGGAAACCAAGGAAACTCCTTAAACTAGAGTTTAAACTGAAAACCAACAAGGTAGAATAGGGATGGACAAAAAAAGAAACTCATTCCAAGAAAGACGGTATTTCGATATAAAGGAGTCAGGGTGACATGTGAAACCAAAAAGGAATGCTAGCTAATCAAAACAGAAATTGTTTGGTGGGAATATTTTTAAGGTGGAAAGAGTTGAGGCAGGGAAACTTGCTGAACAGGTGCTGGGTGGCATCAGGGGAGCAAAGAACCACTAGATCCTGTTGTAGGGCTCTCAGAAAGGGGTACTTCCTATCCCAGCTCTGAGAGTTAAACCTGAAGCCTAGTGTGACAGTATGTCCTCTACGGGAAGAGGAAGAATGAGCTGGTGGTCTGAGGAGAAGAGATGAAAGTGGAAAGCTTAATGACACAGACCTTAACACATAACTGTATTAAATGCAGCTAGGTTGTATTCAGTGAATAATAAGAAAATCTGTAAGTTATTTCTCCACTTCAGATTGAGTCCCAATATTTCATTTTTTAAAAAGATTTTATTTATGTATTTATTTGAGGGAGAGCAGGGGGAGAGGCAGAAGGAGAGAATCTCAAGCAGACTCTGTGTTGAGCGCAGGGCCCAACATGGGGCTCGATCTCATGACCCTGAGATCATGACCTGAGCCAAACCAAGAGCTGGACGCTTAACTGACTGAGCCACCCAGGTACCCCCCCACCCAATATTTCATTTTTGCACCTAAACAACTGAGTGTTCAAAACTCATGGTATCTGACAAGAACTCTCTTTGTTCCCTTGCCAAGGAGCTGCTGGCATGATTAACAGAACACACAAGTCTCTCTGGTGAGCAGGGACCTGGCTGATTTAGTCACATGGCATTTCTGATTAATTTGTATTTCTGTATTAAAACTCAGCAACCCTGATCCATGTTTGATTTTTGTTTATTTTTGCTGTTTCCCAGGGCCAAAGTCTGCCAAACGATCAGCCACACGTACCCATAAATACAGGAGTCACTAAGTGATTCTTTTCATTGGTGTCTTACCAGAACCTAGCCTAATGTCTAGAATGAAAAAGGCCCTCAACAAACACTGATGGAGTGAATGAGCAAATACATGGACGGTTCCATGGAGAGAGGAGAAGGCGATCACCAAATCTCTCTATGCTGGCGTGCTTCACATGCCAAGGATCCTTTGGCCATCTGTTGAAGCCCACAGACCCCTTCTCAAAACAATGTTTTTGAGTGCACAGTATGACAGAGGAAACCATAATCACATTGGAATACAGACACAAGAAACTATTTGCATTGAAATATAGTGAAATCAAAATAGAAAAAGAATGGTGACTTCATCACAAATATGGATCTGCAGCATGTGCTGGGCTTGTCAAGTCACAGACATCTCTGTAGAAAGATCTGGCTGGGCTAGTTCCCTGGCAACACCACCACCCGACAGCATCTGCAGAGTTTCTGTTCTTAGTTTCTCAGGGAGGAATCCTCTAAACTCCTGTCCAGGAAGCCATGTTCTCAGAATGAAGAGGCAGGAAGAGGCCATGGGAGCTCCATGACTCACTGTGTCATTTTTCACTTCAACCACTAGTTCCCTTGTTCTGTCCTCACCTTCAGTCCATCATCCCTGAATCCAGTCTTTCTAGTTAACCCTTTCAGTCCTCCCTGAAGATAAGGAAAGCACGGTTGCCTGGGTGAATCGGGTAGACAGCAGATCGGAGGGGGCTCCCTGTTTCTTATACAGACTTGCAACCAATCACCTGTGCTCCTACTTTGAGGGACACCTGGTGCCCCCAATTCCTGACCCTGTCTGGGAGCCAGAAGTGCAAATTAGCTTGTTTTGGGGTTTCTCACATTACTAACTTAGGATTCAACTGGGACCGGGAATGCTACCTCAGTTACAACTAGAGTTCCTGCTGTCCATCTTCCAAAATTTGGTTGCTACTTTCTTCCTTCTCTTTTGAGTACATGCCTATTTTACTCCCTTACTTTTGTGTAGGGGGTTTAATGAGGAAGCAACGGTAAACATATTTAACCTGTCACATTTTACTGAAGTTGCCATGAAAAGTTTTACAAAGGAGAAAAAGTTTTAAAAATCAGACTCCGAAGTAAATTCCTCAAAAATTCATCTATTTTATAACTATGAATTTTCCATCAGAGATAATTAATATAATTATAACCACAACTTCATGAAGGCAGAAACCATTTCCACCTTCTTCATCATTGCATTATCTAGTACCAAGCATAGTAGAGATGGTCACTAAATATTTATTGAATAAGTGAACTGAACGAATACGGATACGATAAAAAACTGGGATCTTTAGTTCTATAATTTCAGCACTTATGGAATTCACCTAGGACTGCTTTGGCAATATTACAAAAAGCAAACAATCAGAAACAGACACACCTGATGTGGAACTCAAGAATGAGGTGTTTTACAACCACGAAGTCCTTCACTACAAAAATTTCACTGTAATTCTGTATTCTATACCAATAATTTCTTAGATAAAAATGAGTTGGCATTCAAATTTACCTCATTATCTTGCATAACCAGTAGTATAAAAATATAATTTTTACTACAACTGCTACGTTAGTATTTAAATTAGAACAGTAGATGTACATTTTAAAATGTCATTAAATGCATCTGTAATAGTAAACAAGTACTAATCAATACTGAAAAAGCAAAGTCCTCCATATTTAAAATCTGCACATTATCTATTACATTTTAGTTTGAGCAAAAACAGCAAGGTTATTAAAGAAGTTGGTCTAGTAGATCCTTGTCATTTTTGTCAAGTGAATTGAAAGGGACATCAGGACATGTCCTACTTTGTAAATACAATGTAAACTCTATGTCCTTCGTTTTGTAATTCTCTATTGGTTACCAACTAAGGCATAATTCTCAAGGGCCCAAAGGCTTATTTACATTTTTCAGTTATATTTTATAGGGAAAGTTAAATGCATAGTTTAGTTTTAAACTGGGGAGTTCTGATATAAACATCAAAGGTTTAGTGCAATTCTAACAAGATGGTAATTTTAAGCTAAAAATCTTTATAGTCATTCACGTCAAGATGTTCCCCTAGGCAAACCTGCACAAAAATCCATAATCCATATGGTACTCTCCTGATAAATGCTTATTCTATAACTCATTTTTTATCATTGTTTACATTCTGTTGTTACTAACTTCAAATTAAAATGTAATACTCACTTCTTCAGCCACAAACTCCTTACTCAGACCAAAATCTGTCAGCACCACATGGCCATTAGAATCAAGTAGAATGTTCTCAAGCTTAATGTCACGGTATATAATTCCCAACTGTAAAAACAAACAAACACGCATTTTCAAATAACAATTTCCAAAAAATGAATTAGGAAAGTCTTTATCGACCTTAAAAACAAACCAAAAAAGGAATGCCAAATGCCAAAAAACAAACAAAAAAGGATTCTCCTGTTCAGGATGCTATAATGGCTCTTAGTCACTGGCTAGGGCCAGTGTGAATTCATCCATCTCAGGGTTCATCTGCTGGGCTCCCTGGACCTCTTCTCTGTGTAATGAAGATCCATTCCCACTGGACCAGCTTCTGTGGGGTCTCTCCGTTGACTACTGTCAACTGTCAACTCCGTTCTTCCTGTTCTGTCTTCTGGATGTATTTAATCCTCACTACAGATGATCTTCCTCTGATACTCTTAGCCAATTCATGTCTATCACTTCCTAGTGGATTCAGAGACCTTCCTGACTAACCAGATCCCACACTGGTCAAGTCTTTGTTTTTATTCTTTCACACACCTAAGAGTACACTGTACCTACCTAAAAATAACTGGTATTTTCTAGGCATCTCCCGCTTGTCTCGATATAACCATACACTAACTCTGTTTTTCACTTTTCATGCATTTGTCTAGTAGTATCTTGTATAGTGTCAAATAGATAATTAATAAAGACTTGTTGAGTAATAGGCTCCTAAACAAAGAGGCTGAAGATCATAGGTTAATTTTAGTTGATCATTAGTTCTAAGTAAGTGAAATAAGTCAATTAGATATTTATATATCCTTCCATTTTGTTTTGCGTGTAAGTTTTATAGTAAAGCACTCCAGCTATTTCTTCAGCTAAATAAATCTATACAAGTCACACAAGAAGTTCTTGATAGATGTACACTGCACATTTCATGTTATGTCAGCCTGAATGAAATGTTTTTAAACTTAGAAACACTGCTTTCCACAACACTAAGTATATGAAAAAGCAGATTTGTAATAACTTCCTCAAACTGAAACAACAAATTACGCAAGGAAAAATGCAAAGCAATTTTCCTTCCAGAACTTCAGTGTTCTACAGGAAAGAAAGGATGATACCTGCAATTTACTGAACAGACATTTGACTTGAAGCCTCACAAGCATCTAACAACCAGTATGACTTTTTTTTTTTTTTTTAAAAGAAACTCTTTGGAAGCAATTTTAGAAATAAATCATTTACTATCTGCTTTACCTCATCACTTCCAAGTAAACTTCCATTTTTGTCTCTTCCCCGGAAACTCCATGTTAGCAACTGTATCAAGGCTAATGTTATTGGCTTAGTATCTCTTATGTTGTATCTCTTTGTATTTATTTTAGGGTAGTAAGATTAAGAGAAACTTAGCTGAGGTCTGATTTGCTGTATTACTTTCACTCCATATCAATTACACGTATATCCAGTATTCATCATGTTCTCTACTTCTGTGGTTCTGATTACCCTGTTTTAATAATAACCGATGTTTGTGGATTTTCCTTTAATAAAGAGAATTAGTGGAATTAAAGCTTTCACACAAAAAATGAGTTCAGCTTATCCATCAGAATTTTGTATTTGTTTTGTTTTTACGCTGGTATTTATGGTGATTTCCACCACCACTTTTATATTATAAAAACTTACATCTAGTACCCCTAAGCATAAAACTCAAAGATATTTTCAGCCCGTTCCTGGGCCCAATTTGGTTCATGTATGAAGATGTCCTAACGACTTTATATCCCACAGAGATACTCAGGCAAAAGCTGGCCACCACATAACAACTCTACCCAAAGGAATGGGGTGTCTGGCCCCTCACCGCAGGAAGGCGTCAGCTCCCTTCCTGCTCCTCTGTTCTTTCTCTCCAAGCATTGCAGTCTTGCCTCCCATGCCCACCGGGGCCTTTTCCCTTTCCCCCTTGTTCTTATGCGTTGGTCATCCACTCCTCTTAGGATTCCTACTCTGACTCTCAGCGCCTGCCTGCCCAGTCTGGGCTCTGCTCCAGCTAGATGTCCCCTGTTCCTGGTCCCTGCCTTCCGTGCTTGCATCTTCTCGCCATCTCTTCTCACAGACCCGCCCATCCATTGCCTCCATCTTGTAATCCCAGTCTCCCAGTTTAAAAGTGTCCTCCCTCTTCCTTGCCTTTTCCCTCCATCTCTCTCCACCCTTGTCTATGCCCCATAATCACCACTTTAATCTCTGTTCATCTCTAATCCAGTGCAGGTCTGAATTCATGCTGATGAACAGTGGCTCGTATGTACTTGTCTCATCCTAATGTAGGTACTCAAGTCACACTGGTCTCGTGGTCTCACATACTTTGATGAAAATCGCTCAAGTGCTTTCTGTTTCTAAGGAAACACATACACGCCTAGTCTACACAGTGACTGCTTCTATAATAATGTTTCCTCGTTAAGTTCAAAAAACTTTGTTCAAAATTTCCTGGATCAAGATTAACAGTATATGAAACAATATATGTTTTTTTAAATTTCAAACTGATTTTAATAGAGTTCAAAGAGCATCACAGACATGAATTCCACTCAAAGTTTTTAGCAACTGAGTTCATGCTATAGGGAGGCCGTGAAGGAGGAGGGAGGGAGAGGGAGCATGGGCGGGCCTCAGGGACACAGGCAAAGGCAAACCAGAGTGGGAGAGTGGGGTAGCCGAATACCATGGCAGGCACTTCTTTCAAATAACTCATATTCTCCAACCTGATCAGGAAATACACCCTGCAGACACACGGGCAGAGTCTGCAATGGAGTAAGTCACAATTAAGGAAACATATATTATGACTTTTGTTTTCATTTTAAAGCTTATCTTAAGAATGAAAAGCTTTTATTCTAATGATACTTTGTAAGGAGCATTAGGATTTTTCATGAATAAAACCAAAGAACTGCTCGGGTTCTACCTTTTTAATCTGTATCACAGGAACTACAAAAAAAAAAGTAGATTTTTAAAAAGGGAACTACAGAATTGAGAAAATTGGTAATAGTGTGTAAGTGTGCTTTTAGAATCTCCACGAAGACAGTGACGCTTTAAAACATTCGCTCTTTTAGCTCCAGCATTACCTCAATTAACAGATTTTTAAAAAAAAGAACTCCCAAAGATTGAGCATCTTACCTTGTGGAGATGTTCGAGGGCAAGCACGATCTCTCCAACATAGATCCGCACCTCGTGCTCTGTGAAACGCTCTCTTTGAGAAAGATGAGTAAAAAGTTCTCCACCATTTATATAATCTAAAAATGAAATATATTTTTTTCTTTCTTTGACTTGTATTCATAAACTTAAGGTAATTTTCCCTCTTAATCATTTTGGATTAACCAGAGGCACTGATTTTAATATACTATTTTTGCACAATTCTTTGTGTATAGTATACAGTTTCCTCTGGAACATATTACTAAATTCACATAGTAATACAGTGGCCTAAGATAATGACTATCCTACGCTGCAATCAAATGGATTTGCATAGATTATTGCCATTAAAACTATTACATGACATCTGCATATATTTAAATACGTTTTCCCAAATGCAGTGTATTAGAAATCTCTGCTGTCATTGTATAATACTTATCCTGCTATGAAGTACCAAAACACCAGCCACTGCAATAACTAAGATAAAAAATGAAAAGAACAAACCAAAACACAAACAAAAATCCCAGCCCTTCCTTTGTAATAGCTGCCAGTCGCTATTTCTAAGCAGGTTCCCCATTTTCTAGAATTTTCTATGCAACCTTTCAAAAATGTATATTAGGTAGCAGGTACCATTATCGATCCACGCAGCCCAAAAGGAAAAGTGGCATAATGTGGCTGAGTCAAACACCTGATACTGAAATATTCCCATTTCCCTCTCAATTTGCCCTATTTATCTCCAGAGGAATAATGAAATAAGAGACAGAACAGGCTACAGTGAGGAGTACCTGGGTAGCTCAGTTGGTTGGGCATCGACTGGACTCTTGGTTTCGGCTCAGGTCATGATTTTGGGGTTGTGGGATCGAGCCCCACGTCAGGTTCCATGCTCAGTGGGGAATCTGCTTGAGATTTTCTCTCTCCCTCTCCCTCTGCTCCTCCCCCCACTCATGCACACACACACTCTCTCTCAAATAAATAAATCTTTAAAAAAAAAACAGGCTACAGTGATAAATACATAAGGGAGCTCAATAATAATAAAAGCAATAACGTAATTGTGTTCATAATTAGCTCCAATAAGATATTTGTTGATAAACTGATGGTAGTTTCATTAGAAACTAACCACTGAGACCTTAACACACAGTGTAGACCCTGAAAACAGTCACAGATGTAGTTTAAAGCTTTCCTCCTAAAAACTTGAAAAACATGTATCCCGAGTATATTCGTTTGTCAAGTTCAGCACAGTTTGAAAAGAGAACAAAGCAAAATCTTCATAAACTTGCAAATTTGTTTCATCTTGTCTGTTTAACTTTAAATTCCAAAAAGCAGATGCAACAGAATGAAAGAACTCTAATAGCTGGTTGCTTTGCAATGTATTTTACGAAACGTATGCCAGTAAAAAGCATTGCCCCCTCTACAGCTTCTGTAGTTTGCTAAGAGGTTTTAATTATATCTTAACACAAAGCTAATTATTAAAAAGGTGTAAAGAACACAGCATTCCTGCCAACTAACAATGAATTTTTTCTACCTTTAAGTAGTTATTTGCTTAAATCTAATGCTGATGTTTATGCATAAATGGTTTCCACAGTTAGTCATGACACAGAAATAGACACCCACAGGTCAGCTGACCAACTGACAAACTCCTACCCATCCTTGTATGTCCTATGCAATTTTCTCATCTTCAATAACCACTCCAGCAGAGTTGATCACTTCCTTTTTTGTTAGCCACTGTACTTATTAAAGACTTCTACCACTGCAATTATCTTGCTGTATTGAAAATGTTTATTTGCACAGTTGCTTTCTCTGTTACACTCTGAGCTTTTTAAAGTCCAAATAAATATATTCACCTCCACAAACAAAGTACCCACATACAGTAAGCACTCAACAGATATATTATTAAACACAAATTCTTTACAGTGGAATAAATATTAATAGACTCTGAAGAAAACCATCCTGACACTCAAAGGCAAGTGTGTCATAAAAAGAATCCCATGTACTCTTCTCTTAGTCCACAGGACCTGGCCTTTGTAACTCACAGACCTGGATTAGACAATGGTTTCACTGTGTCCTGCCTTGAGCAAATGAAGTCTCTCTCAGCTGCAGTTTTTTGTCCATACAATGGGAATAGTAACTACTGTGGATTGTTGTTGCCTGGAACATAGACAGTGGTTTATTTTTCATTTATTGGGAAAACAAAAAAGTAACTAAAAAAAAAAAAAAACAAACAAACCCTAAAACAGCATCAAGTAACCTACTTCCTACTTTTGGAATAGACCAAGAGCCAAAGGTGATGACCTGACTTTCATAAAAAAAAACACGTTTTATTTGTAGGTATGTGGTTGCATACTTCACAAGGTCAATAGCCAACTCTATCCAGCAGTCAGGTATTCACAGCTGTAAAGCAGACACAGAAGCTGCCAAGTGGTATACCTGGCGTGTCCCTATGGGGCAGGTACTCTAGATCAGTGGCTGGGATATGACATCAGTGGGAATTTCTATAAGGTAAGCATTTGGTACTCTCAGTCACTATAATTTTAGTTGTTCTGTTCAGTGTGTAGTGGTGTCTCATTATGGTTTTAACTTGCATTTTCCTGAGTAATAATGATATTTAGTATCTTTCCATGGCTTATTAGACATTTTAATATCTTCTTTAGTGAAGGGTCTAAGTTTTTTTTTTGCCTCTTTTGATTTTCTTTCTTATATAAAATATAATTTACATATCATGAAATTCACCCATCTGAAGCATAAAAATCAATGGTTTCTAGTATATTCAGAGTTATGCAACTATCACCACATTGAATTTTAAAACATTTTCACCACTCCATCCTCCCAGAAATCCTAATTTATTTGTTTTTTCTTCAGCTGCTTGTGCTTTTGATATCATATTTAAGAAACCATTGCCAAAACAAAGGTCACAAAGATTTACCCATCTTCCTCTAAGAAAGTTATAGTTTTAGCTCTTACTTTTCATCTTTGATCCATTTTGAATTAATTCTGTATATGATGTGAGGTATGGTCCAATTGCATACAAGTCCATATGAAATTGGCTATCTAGTTGTCCCAGTACCATGAATTAAAAAGACTATTCCTTCCTCATTGGCACCTTCGTTGAAAGATCAATTGACTGTAAATGGACTGTGAGGGTTTATTTCTGGACACTCACAGTTCCATCCTATTATTTATATGTCCATCTTTATTCCAGTGCCACACTTTGATTACTGTAGCTTTGTAGTTTATTTTAAAATTGGCAAGTGCTGAGTCTTACCAAACTTAATTCTTCCTTTTCAAAATTGTTATATAGCTATTCTAAGGTTCCTTGACCTCCCTATGAATTTTAGGATCACTTTGTCGATTTCTACAAAGAAATAAGCTAGAATTTTGAGAGAGGGTTGTGTTGAATCTGTGGATGTTTGGGGAGTATTGCCATCTTAATAATATTATGTCTTTCAACCCATAAACATGGGATCTTTTTATTTTAGGTCTCTCAATTCCCTCAACATTTTGTAGTTTTCAGAGTATCAGGTTTATACTTCTTTAATGCTAAATTTATTCCTAAGTGTTTATTGTAATGTAAATGGATTGGTTTTTAAAATTCATTTTCAGATTTTTCAGTGCAGGTGTACAGAATTTGTATGTTGGTCATACAAATGGCCTCAGTTGCCTCCTGCAACTGTGCTGAACTTGTTCATCTGTTCGAATAGCTTTTTAGTGGATTCCTTGGGATTTCCTATTTACAAGATCACGTCAAATGCAGTTACATCCTGCAACTGTGCTGAACTCGTTCATTTGTTTGAATAGCCTTTTAGTGGATTCCTTAGGATTTTCTATAATGTCATCTGTAAACACAGGTTTTATTCTTCTTTTCTAGTGTGAAGGTCTTTTATGTTCTTTTCTTGCCTACAATGTTGAATAAAGGGGTGAAAGTGGATATTCTTGCCTCAGTTTCTGATTTTAGGGGGAAAAAAAGGCTCTTGATTTTTAGGCTTCTGATTTTCAGGAAGTTCACCATTCCTACTTTTTTGAGTGTTTTTATCATGAAGGAATGTTTAATTTTGTCAAATGCTTCTTCTGTGTCCACCAAGATGATAATATGGTTTCTGTCCCTTATTCGTGACTGATAAGGTATATTAATTGATTTTCACTTGCCCTTGGATTCCTGGGATAAATCCCATTTGGCCACAGTATATGATCTTTTTAATTTGTTGCTAGATTCAGTTTGAGAGTATTTTGTTGAGGATTTTTGTGTTTTTATTCATAAGAGAGATAGTGGTCTATAGTTTTCTTGTTTTATCATATTTTTGTCTGGTTTTGGTATTGGGATAATACTGGCCTCATAAAATTAGTTGGGAAGTGTTTCTTCCTCTTCTATATTTTGGACATTTATGAAGACTGGTATTAATTCCTCTTTAAATGTTTGGTAGTGGGATGCCTGGGTGGCTCAGTTGTTTAAGCATCTGCCTTCAGCTCAGGTCATGATCCCAGCATCCTGGGATCAAGCCCTGCATGGGGCTCCCTGCTCAGTGGGGCGTCTGCTTCTCCCTCTACCCTTCCCCCATGCTCATGATCTCTCTCTCAAAAAAAAAAAAAAAAAGCTTAAAAAAATGTTTGGTAGCATCATTACGGAAGCCATCCGGGTCTGGGCTTTTCATTGTGGTTAGTTTATTACTACTATTCCTCCCCCTCCTCCTCCTTCAATCTCCTTCTTGTTAAAGACCTATTCAGATGTTGTATTTCCTCCAGTCGATTCTAATAGTTTGTGCCTTTCTAGGAATTTATTTCATCTAACTTAACCTAACTTCTGGCATATTTGTTCATGGTTTTGTCTTATGACCTTTTTAAATTCTGTTGTCAGTATTAATGCCCCTTCTTCTGTTCCTAATTTTACTAATTTGAGTCTTCTTCCATTTTCCTTGGTCAGTCTAACTAAAGGTTTGTCGATTTTGTTTATCTTTTCAATGAATTATCTTTTGGTTTCATTCATTTTATTGTTGGCACATTTTCTATTTGATTAATTTCTGGTCTAATCTTTATTATTTTCCTTGTATCTGCTTGCTTTGGGGTTAGTTTGCTCTTCTTTTTCCACTGCCTTAAGGTGGAAGATTAAGTTACTGGTTTGAGTCCTTTTCAAAATTTTTTCTTCTTAAAAAGAAATACATTTTTTTTTTAAATTTAGACAATTCAGCTATACATTTCCCACTAAACACTGCTTTAGCTGTATCTCATAGGATTTGATATGTAGTGTATTCATTTTCTCTCATCTCAAAGTATTTTCTGACTTCTCTTTGACACATTGGTTATGTAAGAGTATGTTGTTAAATTTCACAGTTGTGGTTATTCCAAATTTCTTTCTGTTACTGATTTCGAATTTCATTACATCGTGGTCAGAGAACATACTTTGATACTTTGTATGATTTTAATCTTTTTTAACTTATTGAGGTTTTTTTTGTTTTGTTTTGTTTTTTTGAACAGCCTAGGTCTATCCTAAAGAATGTTCCTTGTACTTGAGAAACATATGTACTCAGCTGTGTTGTTTGGAGAGAGTTCTACAGATGTCTGTTATATCTAGGTGGTTTATCTTCTATTTCCTTGCTGCTCTTTTGCCTAATCTTATACATTATTGAAGTGGAGTATTATTGTTGACTTGTCTATTTCTCCCTTCACTTCTGTCAGTTTTCCTTCATGTATTTTGGGTCTATGTTGTTAAGCACACATTTGTTTATAATTATTATGTCTTTCTGATGAATTGGTCCTTTTATCATTATGAGGTGTCCCCTTTTAATCTCTGGTAACATTTTTTGTTTTTAAGTCTATTTGTCTGATATTAGCAAGCCACTCCTGCTTTCTTGTGGTTGCTGTTTGTGTGATTTATCTTTTTCTTTCTTCTTTAATCTATTTGGTCTTTGAATCTACACTGTATCTCCTATAAACAGCATAACGCTGAATCCTTTTCCCCCATCTGACAATCTCTACCTTTTGATTATATGGTCTAGTCTATTTACATTTAATGTTATTATTGGTATAGCTGGATTTCTGCCTGCTGTTTTACTTTTTTGTTTTCTATATATTTTATATAGTTTTTTTTCTCTATTCCTCCTTTACTACTTTCTGTTTCACTAAGTGAATATTTTCTAGTGTGATATTTTAATTCCTTCAATGAATTTCACTTCTTCTTTTTAGTTATTGGTGGTTGCTCTATGGCTTACTATATGCACATTAACATCAAAAACAGCTTCAGATTTATATCAATTTGTGATATATATATTACATATATATATATAATACATATATATTACTCCTATACAGCTCATTCTGTCTTTCTCCTTTTTATGCTATTACTGTTATACACATACAGTAATATGTGTTATACAATTGTTATACAACTACATGTTACAAAGCCACCAATATATATTATTATTTTATACATTTTATGTCTTTCAAAGAAGCTGAGAGGAGAACTAGTATATATTTACAATTAGCATATTAGCCTTCTTATTTATATTTTTGGTTCTCTTCCTTTTTTTTCTTGTGGACTCAAGTTATCTGATTCCAACTCCCTACCCCTACCAGAGGCTTGTTTTATTATTATTTTTCTTTATTTATTAAATAACTTGGGTATTCTTGTATGGTCTGTTTTATCTGTAAGAAATCTCTGATGCTGCTCCTTAGAGGGCACAACCTTCGGCATTCACACAGTGGTTTGGCAGGGCTCTTTTTTACTCTCTTTTCCTGACCTGGTAAGCTGTCTGCCTCTGTTGGTATTACACCCAGTTGTTAGGCTTCACTAATTGCCAGCTGATTGAGCTATTATTTTCAATAATGCCCTGGGGCATAAAGTACTCCACAGTCTGAGTCAATAAATTCAGGCTCCTTTGTAGGGTTAGTTTTTGAGGCCAGTGTTTGAGATTTGTTCTGACCCCAAGAGTGTTCTTCATAATTGACTATTTCTCTTATATTCTCTGGTACTCCAACAGTTTACTTCGTTGCTCTAATGGAGCTACCGAGCCTCCTCTTAATTGCTTACCACCAAAATCTCCATTTATCTCCCTCAAAAACATCCTTAGGTTTGAACTTCCCACATACTTTGTTTCAAATAAAGTCAGTTCTTTTGGTAAGAACTTCAGAGCTCTGTGCTTATGAACTACACCTCTCTCTCTAGGGAAATCTCTGATCCACTGCTCTGGAGCTGGGGGTGAAGACGGTGGCCCACTTCTCTCAGAGTGACACCCCTGCTTTATTATTAACAAGGTGCTGCATGAAGGCACTAGTCTCTGGTCTTCTCAGCTTGCCTCTACCAGCACAGAATCTTCACCCTGTAAATGAGGTGGGGCAAGGGCATCAGAACTCTGTATTCTCAACCTTCCAAGCCTGGAAGGCTTCTGCCCTATGAGTGGGGGCTCGGTGGAGGAAGGGAGCTCCCAACCTCTCAGCCACATTTCCAGGAATTTAGCCTCTGTAACACAGAGCTGGGTGAATAAAAAATGCCAGTGTCCTGCAACCTCCTAATGAGATACTATATCCCTTAACTGGGAGCTGAGGGGAGAGAAGGCCCCAACTTCTTGGCCACACCCACCCAAATGGAGCTTTTGTCATACAGCATGGAGGAGTGCAGAGGTCAAGGCCCAAGAGCCACCCACTTTTTCTGTTTTTACTGACATTTAGATTTTCTTGAATAAATGTTTCTTCAGTTGCTGAATGCCCACCCACAGGCCAACCTCCAGAGATTTAAAAATTTTTTTTATTTTAAATAACTTTTACTAGTTATGTTTGTTTCCCTGGAAAGCAGGTCCATGTAACTCCTCACATTACTATTCTAGGAGCAAGCTCTCATTTTCTTTTTTTAAATTATTGTTTAAAGGCATTCTTGTGTATTCTGGATATAAGTTCTTTGTCAAGTACATGTATGGCAAATATTACCTCTGAGTGAGTGGCTTGCCTTTAATTTTCTTAAGGGTCTCTTGAGGGGCGCCTGGGCGGCTCAGTCCTTAAGCACCTGCCTTCAGCTCAGGTCGTGATCCCAGAGTCCTGGGATCGAGCCCCGCATCGGGCTCCCTGCTCCATGGGAAGCCTGCTTCTCCCTCTCCCACTCCCCCTGCTTGTGTTCCCTCTCTCGCTGTGTCTCTCTCTGTCAAATAAATAAAATATTTTAAAAAAAGTGTCTCTTGAGCAGAAATGTTTAATTTTTATTAATTCGGCTTTCTCCTCCTCTTCCTCTTGCTCCTTCTCCTACTTCTCATCATGCTCCCATCCTCCTCCTCCTTTTGGTTAGTGTTTTGAGATGTCTTTGCCTACCCTAGTTATAAAGATATTCTCCTATGATTTCTTGTAAATGCTTTATGTGCTTAACTTTTGTTTAGGGTCTGTTTCAAACTAATATTTGTGCATAGAGCAAAGTAAGGATTGAGATTTACTTTTTTTTCCATACAAATATCCAGCTGTTCTAGCACAACCATTACTTCTTTCCCCACTGAACTGCTTTGTCACATTTGTCAAAAACCAAAAAGCTATATTAAGTGTAGGTGTATTTCTGGAGTCCCTGTTCTATTCCACTGATCCATATATTTCATGCCATACTACCTTGATTATTGTGACTTTATAGTCAGTTTTAAATCAGATCATTTAAGCCTTACACATTCTTTCTTCTTTAAGACTAGATGGGCTATTCTAGTTCCTTTGTTTTTGCGTGAAAATTTGAGTCAGTTTGTCAATCTCTACCAAAAAAAAAGCCTGCTTGGATTTTGATTTGGACAGTTTTGCATCTATAGTTCAATTTAGGGAGAACTGGCAATGTTAACAATAATGAGTGTTCCTACCCATGAATATGGTGTAGCCCCCTCTGTTAACTAGATTTTCTTTGATTTCTCTTAGCAATGTATAATTTACAGAGTAAATTTATTCCCAAGCATTTTATGTTAAGAAAAGTATACTGTAAAGGATATTCTAAAATTTCATTTTCCAGTGGTTTGATGCTAGTATACAGAAATACAATTGCTTTTTGTCATTTTATTTTGAAATAATTACAAATTTAAGGAAATACTTTATAGTATATAAAACTTTTTCATAAACCATCTAAGTAATTTGTCAACTTGATATCCCATCACTCATATGCATACTTGCATTTGTATTTCATGCCACAACCTAATCATTTTAAAAAGTCAGGACATTAACCCGAATATACTGTTACCATCTAATCCTCAATCCTAATTTCATGTTTCCTTAGTTGTTCCCAAAATATCATAGCGAAAGGTTCCAGTTCAGAATCAAATGTTAACTTTAGTCATCTATTTTCTTTAATTTGGAATAGTTCCTCAGTCTTCCCTTGACTTTCATAACCTTGACACTTTTGCAGATTACAAGCTTCATATTTTGTACACTGTCCCACAATTTGAGTTTGTCTGATGTACCTGCATAATCATATTCAGGTGTGCATCACTGGGAGGAAATCATGGAAGTGACACTGTTCTTGCTGCATCATCTCAGGTGGGGCATGATTTCAATTCATCCTAATATTAATGATTTTCACTTTGATCATCTGATTAAGGCAGTACCTCCTTAGCTTCTCTACCATGAAGTTATCTATTTCACCTTTGTAATTAGCAAGTAATTTTGGAGAGGTACTTTGAAACCATGTAACCATTCCAACCTACATCATTTAATTAATTTATTTATATCTGAAGGGACTCATGGGTTTATTTTATTCAATGGGTTAAAATTCACTACCATCATTTAGTTCTGATTCTGGGAGTGTGAGTCTTACTCTTACGGTATAGCTCTTCTAGAATTTTGATGAGTCTTCTGAGTTTCCCAAGTCCCTGTACCTTGGGAGGAATTTAACCCTTAACTGTCTCCCCTGAGGTTGGAGCTGCTGGAATCTTTATTCAGCTTTCAGACTTCCAGCTCTTGTCTGCTCTCGTCTGGGCCACGGAGGTTCTCGGCCCATGCAATCAATGCTGAGAAGTCGGTCCACACACACAGATTTCCGAACCACCTCACCCGTGTTTCCCTTCTTGGCAGGTGCCTCTCCTCCACAATTTGCAGCCACTCTGTTAGCCCTAAACTCCAACTTCTGACTCTTCGGCCTTGTAAGACTGCCTCTTCTGGACTACACTTTGACCTCTTATTTTACACATCCTTGGAAAGAAATATTTTTGGTATTCAAGAACACAGGTCTTGAGTGTCAGAAAATCCAAAATTCCTAGCTATACTGGTAATTCATCGAGTATGTGACTTTGAGCAAGCTGCTTAATCTCTGAATCTAAAACCATATTTATAAACAGTGAACAATATATTTTCCTACAGTTTGTTCATTTCATTCAACAGACTCTGAGGCCTTATTATGTATCCATCACTTTTCTAATACTGCACACATATACTGAACTAAACAGATAATAATCTCCATCCTAATGAAGGCTGCATTCCAGTGGGAAGAGAGAAACATAAGTAAATTAGATACTGTGAATATTTTGGAAGATGCTGGTTACTATGGAAAAAGTAGCACGGATAAAGGTAGAAAGGAAATGCCAGGACAGAGATGAGGACTGCATTTTAATCCGAGTGGTCAGTGTATGCCTCACCAAGGTGACTTTTGAGCAAAGAATTTAAGAAAGTGGAGACATGAACTAAACAGATATTTGGGGAAAGACTGTTCCTGGCAGAATAACAAGTGCAAAGACTCTCAGGTAGGAGAGGGCCTGGTGTATCTAAGGATCAGGAAAGAAGCTAACAGGGCTAGACCACAGTGAATGAGGAAAAAGTAGGAGAAGGGTCATGGTCACAGAAGTAACTGAGTTAGGGGGGTGAGGTAGCTCGTGCAAGGTCTTGCAGACCATTACTGGGGCTGCCCTGTATGCTGTGCACTGCACAACGTATTGTGGTCTAAGTGAACTGTGGCCTCTGGAGCTGAGCTAGCCACCGGAAGGATCTCATCTTTTCCTCTGAATGAAATAGGAAGCTTTTAAAGGATTCTCCATGGAACAGTGGCATGATAAGACTTGCAATTTCCTAGGATCAATGGCTCTGGCTGCTGTTCTGAGAAGAGCAAGGGTGGAAATGAGGAGACCACCTGTGAAAGAGGAAGGTGAGTGAGGATGGTGGCTAGGAGGAAGGTGACAGCAGTGTGGGGGTACGGATCTGGACCCTCCCGAGCACCTGAAGAGATGGAATTGGTGTTACCTGGAGATGGGGAAGGCTGCTGAAGGATAGGTTTGGAGAGGATGATCCAGAGTTCGTTTCTGGACATGAGGAATGCACCGTGTCTGACAAACAGTAAAAGCTCAATAAAGGGTAGTTACCATTATCATGATCATTACCCTCCATTTTATCTCCTGAGACTGTTAAGAGGTACAAAAGAGACCTTCTGGAACCCTCTGAGGGAGAGGAATTCTTATGATGGATTTAGAGCATGAAGAGGAGGTTCCATGAACCATCCTGAAAGCGCTTCACGTACATCCCTTGAAATTATCCGCAATTGTTTTCAAGCATATATAAGAATCTGTGCATTCTCCTGAGAAGAGAGGGTCCACAGCTTTTATCAGATTCTCCAGGGAGTCGTAAGCCGAAAAAAAAAAAAAAGAAAGAAAAGAAAAGGAAAGGGAAAAAAAAACCCAAAAAACAAAGTTTAAGGAACATCACCCCTAAAAACAGCATTAAAATTGGAAAGGAGAAGCTCCTATCAAGTCTGTTTACGAACAAAGCAGTGAGTGCTGGCTGCCGGCACATGGGCAACAGCCGAGAGTAGCGGCCTACAGCCTGCCAGCACCATCAACCTTATCGTTACAGCAGGCACACCCAGTTCTGGCTTCCCCACGGCACCGAGCTCACGTCCTGCTGATTTCTCCCTTGGCTGTCATCACTGTCCTGGGGCTTATTTGCGTTTAGACTTGGACTGGTGAGGTTCAGAGCTTTAAAAAGTGAAATGGAGCAAGGGGTTTTCATTTTCAACAAGATCTCTGACTCCTGAGGATGTGCTGGGACTGCATTTCCGGGGTCTTAACACCTGTGTGTTTATCAAGAGGTCTAGCAAGGGTGCCTGGGTGGCTCAGTTGGTTAAGCGTCTGCCTTCGGCTCAGGTCATGATCCCAGGGTCCTGGGATCGAGCCCCTCATTGGGCTCCCTGCTCGGGGGAAGCCCACTTCTCCCTCTCCCACTCCCCCTGCTTGTATTGCCTCTCTCGCTGTCTCTCTCTGTCAAATAAATAAAATCTTTCCAAAAAAAAAGAGCTCTAGCAACTCTATTAGGATAAGGCTGGGGCTGGCATGCCCTAAGGAAAAACAACTTAGCCAGGCAGTGAGACAACAATAAAACAAAATTTAGGTAAGACCATAGGGCTATTGCTAAATAGGAATTTAGCAATAGCCCTATGGTCTTATTTTATAATAAATTATAAAATTTGTACCCTTTTGAATGAGAACACCAGACTCAGGAAAGCAGGCACATTCTGGGACAGTTAGTAATGGCATAGACGTGGTCGGTGACATTGTGAAAACCCAGATCTTAGAGACATCTGAAAGGAAGAGTCTTCTCAGCTTTATAATTCAAGGAACCCCATCCCTTTCCTATTGAGCAATAAGTTACATTTCTTCACCTAAAAGACTTACTAAAAACCTCACACTGAATAAAGCTCCTGTGTGGGGACTGTCTATTACTAGAATTATTTCAGGTCCACCCCGCCTGGTGGGCTCTTGGTCCATGCCAACTCGTCTACCCTGAGTAATAACTTTTCTGTACAAATTATGGATTCATTAGATTTCTAGAAATTAGATTTCTTAAGGTTCTGCCAATTTCTTTGCAAGCATGAAGTCTGGGTTTTTGCTTTTGTTTTTTTTTTAAGCCAATGCTGACTGTTTTTATTCTCTTTATGACAGGGAAACTGTCAGAAACAGCATGAGAATGTTCTGTTTTTTACTGATATTCCTGAGTCTTTTTTGCCTCTCTGGACATATGACAAAAAGGGACCACGTGGCGCTGACTCAGTGAACATTCCTGGCTCCTGTTGTTTGTATGGATGCAGCATCTCAATAACCCGTAAGTCAGGAAGCAGGAAAGGGCTACTGACAGGTAGGAATTCAGTGACATAAAACAGGGTTTTGGCTGCTCTCCTTTAAAATTTGTATCTTAGCACAGCCTGCTACTTTTGAGACCAGACAAAGAAGTAATAACAACCAGAGATGCTGGATACCTTCTAAGTGCCTGTTCCACTTAGATATGGCAATGAATGTGACCCTCATAAACAGTGCTCTTAGGTACTATTCTAACAGTATAATCCCCAGAGAAAACATGTACTCTCTAGAGAATAGTGAAGCTAAACAAATAATCCAGAGTTGCATATCCTGTGAGTGGGAAAAGAGGGATTATGAACATGGGCAGTCTGACTCCAAAGAGTGATTTTTTTATGCCATATTAGAACTGCCCTTTACCCCTTCCAAATATGGTTTTACTATCACTTACTAGGAGCAGCCTCATCATGCAGTTGGTCTTGCCAATTACTGTCCAAAAAACTGCGTTAAGATCAACTGTTCTGTCCTTCAAATATGTAAATGGCTTAGAGCCAATAATTCTATATATTTGGTCATATAATTTTGCTAGCTTACAGTTTTCACAATTAAGTTTCAGAGGGCTCATCTGAATGCCACAATACTCAAAAGCAGACATTCTAGGGTGGCTATACTGAGGTTTTTTGTTTTTTTTTTTAAGATTTTATTTATTTGAGAGAGAGAGAGAGAGAGAGAGAGAGAGAATGAGCAGGGGAAGAGGCAGAGGGAGAAGCAGACTCCCTGCTGAGCAAGGAGGCTGACTTAGGGCTTGATTCCCAGGACCCCGATATCATAATCTGAATTGAAGGCAGATGCTTAACCCACTGAAGCACCCAGGCACCCCTGAGATGTTTTTTGTTTTTTTTTTTTTAATAGGCACAGTAAACAATGAGTTTCAACCTTTTTTGAGAATGTGCCAAGCTAAAATTATCACTGACACATTTACGGCACATAATTTAAGAGAGTTAATTTATTGTCGTGTAGGAATGGACTATGGGCTGTTTTCTTTTAAAAAAGGGGGGGGTACTTGGCCTTGCCTGCAGGAATACCCCCAACCTTGTGGAAGGTGCCTTAATTTTTCCTAAGAGGTCATCACCTTAGTCCACCTGCCTGTTAAAGCAGAGGAATCTGAATTTGGCAACACAGAAGAGCTACTGTCTAGGTTCTTGCCAGAGATTAGAACCTCAAATTGTCTGCAGTCCAAATCTCATCAAATACTCAGTTGTGAGAAATAATACATACAAAGTCCATACATGTAATCTATACATCTTTCTGGATATACTATAATGGCTTTGGACAAAGAGCAGAAGAGAGCTACACACTTGAATAACACCATTTTGGAGTTATACTCTGACCTTGTTCCACAGGCTTACATTATATAGAACAGTGACATGAAATTTGGCATCATCTTTAGTCAAGGAAGACTGGTGAGAACTGTCATTACGTCTGGGCCCTATTTAAAAAGTTTTCCTAGGTCATAATGCCTTACCTGTGGGTTTTATCTATTTATTTTGAAACTTATCTTGATATAATTTCAAACTTACAAAAAATATTTGCAAGAACAGTACAAGGAATCCCCACATAACCATTATGCAAATTCACCAATTGTTTACATTTGCTTCATTTGCTTTAGTATTCTCTCTCTCTAGTTTTTATATATGTTCATACTCTTCCTGAGAATACGCTGGAGACATCATGCTCCTACCCCTAAATCCTTCAGTGTGCATCTCCTAAGGGGGGTTGGGGGGGAAGACCCTTTCATAGAACCATAGTACAATTATCAAGATCAGAAACTTTATGATAAAAACACCATTATCTAGGGGTGCCTGGCTGGCTCAGTAGGTAAAACATGTGACTCTTTATCTCAGGGTTGTGAGTTTGAGCCCCATGTTAGGTGTGGAGATTACTTAAAAATAAAATCTTTTTTTTTTTTAAGATTTTATTTATTTAATTGACAGAGAGAGAGAGAGACAGAGAGACAGAGAGAGAGGGAACACAAGCGGGGGGAGTGGGAGAGGGAGAAGCAGGCTTCCCGCCGAGCAGGGAGCCCGATGCGGGACTCGATCCCAGGACCCTGGGATCATGACCTACGCCGAAGGCAGTCGCTTAACCAACTGAGCCACCCAGGTGCCCCTTAAAAATAAAATCTTAAGGGGTGCCTGGGTGGCTCAGTCGTTAAGCGTCTGCCTTCGGCGCAGGTCATGATCCCAGGGTCCTGGCATCGAGCCCCGCATCGGGCTCCCTGCTCCGCGGGAAGCCTGCTTCTCCCTCTCCCACTCCCCCTGTTTGTGTTCCCTCTTTTGCTGTGTCTCTGTCAAATAAATAAATAAAATCTTTTTAAATAAATAAATAAATAAATAAAATCTTAAAAAAAAACCCCACTATTATCTTAACGCACACTCTATTCAAATTTTGTCATTTGTCCCACTAATGTTCTCTCTAGCTACTTTTGTTTCCAGTCCAGGATCTAGTTTATGATCACACAATGCACTGGAGATATAGGTCTTTAGTCTGGACCTTTAGTCTTTCTTACTTGATCTTGACATCTATGAAGAGGACAGTTCAGTTACCTTGTGAACTCAAACCCTCAATTTCATTTTTTTCCTGATGTTTTCTCATAATTACATGCAGGTTATGCGTTCTTGGAAGGAGTATCAATAAAATGATGTTACCTGTCTTAGAAAATATCAGGAAGCATGTGGTGCTAGTTCTCCCAATACTGGTGTTAATTTTGAGCATATCATTTTGATCATATCATTAGTGTGGTATTTGCCAGGTTTCTCCATAGTAAAGATACTGTTGCCTTTTGTAATTAACTGGTAAATCGTGGGGAGATGAATTGAGACTCTGTAGAAATACTGTATTCCTCATCCAACTAGTGCCTAGCCATCTAGAATCCAATGATGATTTTCTAATTCCACCATACCTTCTCTATGTTGGTTGGTCTATGTTTGTCTGGGCAGGTATAGATTAGTAGGACAGATTCACAGAAACAGATTGCTAAGTTGTAACATACTTACTATTAAATTTTCATAATTGCTGACAATATTTTATAAGTATTTTCCTCAAAAAGGCTTATAGCCACTTACATTCCCCACAGTGAATGAATGCCTTAAAAAGCCAAGGTCTCACCAACTCTTGATACCATTATGCTTAAATTTTTACCAATCTGATAGGCATTTCCAAGATACAGAAATTTTTCAATGCAAAATAAAGAAGAGGGGAAGAAAACGTGAGTGTGCAGCAGAGGGACTTGATATATTTCACGGTCCACACAATGGAATACCTTAAATGATACCTGTATTGACTGCTGGTTCCTTGAGTAAACTAAAAGAAGCTTCTTATATGAAAATGATTATGTGTCAAGGAGTCAATATAAAAAATATATAACGAACTTATACAACTCAACACCAAAAACCAGTCAGATTAAAAAACTGGGCAGAGAACCTGAACAGATGTTTTTCCAAAGAAAACATCCAGAGGGGGCCAACAGACACATGAAAAGGTATTCAACATCACTAATCTTCAAAGAAATACAAATCAAAACCATAATGAGATATCACCTTACACCTGTCAGAATGGCTAGAATCAAAAAGACAAAAGATAATCAGTGGTGGTGAGGATGTGGAAAAAGAGGAACGCTCGTGCACTGTGGGTGGAAATGCAAACTGGTGCAGCTACTGTGGAAAACAGTGTGGAGGTTTCTCAAAAAATAACAAATAAATGTATCATATGATCCAATATTTCTACTCCTGGGTATTTACCCAAAGAACATGAAAACATGCCTAATTTATTGCAGCATTACTTATAAGAGCCAAGATATGGAAGCAGCCTAAGTGTCCACTGATAGACAAATGGATAAGGAAGATGTAGTATATTTACATAACGGAATATTACTCAGCCATTAAAAGGAATGATCTCTTCCTATTTGCGACAACATGGATGGACCTAGAGGGTATTATAGTAAGTGAAATTAAGTCAAACTGAGAAAGACAAATACCACCAGATTTCACTCATATGTGGAATCTAAAAAACAAAACAAATGAATAAACAAACAAAAAGCAGAATCAGATTAATAAATACAGAGAACTGATGGTTGCCAGAGGGAAGGGAGTGGGGAGATGGGCAAAATGGATCAATAAGGTTCCTGTTATGAAATGAATAAGTCATGGGGACAAAAAGCATAATAGCATAGAGAATATAGTCAATGGTATAGTAATAGCATTGCACGGTGACAGACGGGAGCCAGTAGCTACACTCGTGGTGAGGTAGCATAATGCACAGAAAAGTTGAATCACTATGTTGTACACCTGAAACTATGTTAACCATATGCAAATTTTTAAAAATTATTTTAGAAAGCAGAGATTTGTAAAAAAAAAATCACAATAAAGCCAACATAAGATAAAAATGATTCTATCTTAATTCTTTTGTATTTGCCAAATGGATCTTTTTATGTTTAATGGCTCATATTCTATACCTGTAAAATGTGACTATAAACTCCACATAATATTGTCATAAGGATTCAATGAGCTATCAAGTGTTAAACCTGGCCAGAGATACAGTAAGGACTTATGGCATGGTGACTATTAACCACTGTTAGTATTTACAGAGATCAATTACAAAAATAATGCCAAGTTTAACTGTAACGATTTAAAACATAAAATTCAAATTTATGGTGTCTGGACATCTACTTTCTCAATGTAAGCATAATTTCAAGGCTTGTAAATGTTTAACATATATTACCATAAAGTACTAGTAGGGTATAATTAGTTTTAGTATTAAACTAAAGAGAAATGTTCCTATAGAATTGATATTTTAGTGCAATCAAGTTTTAAAGTTGCAGAGAGATCTGATTTTTATTCAAGTGCAATTAACTTGCTTTTAAAGATTTTCATGTGATCGTAGTTGGGAGTGCCAGATGAGCACTCTGATGCTGTGTCTCTAAGAAGCATAAAAATAACTCAGAAATCACACAAATAATGTGAAAATTCAAAACCACAAAATCTCTCCCATTTTAAAACACACTACCATTCTCCCTAAATCTTGCATGTCCCATCTTCTCTTTCTTCTTCCTTTCATGGAAAAACTTCTTTAAGAGTGTCTATGTGGATATCTGACTCTCCTTACTTACCCTCTTTTGGCTTCCTCTTGCTGCTTTAACAAATTACTACAGACCTGATGGCTCTAAATAATACAAATTTATTACTCAGCTGCCCTCTGCAAACCAAGAGAAGGATTTCAAGGACACCAAAGTGAGAGAACCATCCCTGTGAGCCGAGCCCAAACGTAGTTCCCCCAAAACCGGTGTGTGAAAGCCACTTAATTTGGCCTAGTCCGTTATGCAGAAAAGGCTAATAGAGACATTAGTAAGTTATAGATCATGCTTGTAACCAAGGGACTTGTTCAAGTTCACACAAGTCCATCCGACTCCAAGATCTAAAAGCCCTGCAGGATCTGACCTCACAACCACGCTGCGCAGTACTCTTTCCACTGGATTCACACTGGCCTTCTGGTAGCCCTCTTAAGGCTCCTTCCAGTCTCGGGCTCTCATGCATGCTAGATGGAGCCCTGCGCCTGCAACGTTCTTCCCTATCCCCTCCTGTTGCTCATCTACCTTCTATTCTTCCTCTTAAATTACACTGAAAATGTCACTTCTCTGGGAAGGTTTTCCCTGACAACCCTGACTAGACCTAGGTATTTTCATTACATGCCCTCATTAATGCCCTCTGCATTTCCTTCCAACTACTCACTTCAACTAATTACTTGTGTGCTAAATTATTTAATGTCTGTACCCCTTTTAGATTACAAGGCCCTGAGGACAAGAATCTTGTCTAGGTGGTTTGCTACCATTTCCAAGCACTGGGCCCACAGGAAGCGGGCAAATATTTGCGGCATGAATGAAGAGTTTTAGAATTGACAGTACCTTGATGCAGTTCACCTCTTGTACCAAAGGGGTCAATATCCCAAAGAATCCTCCTGGCAATCTACACAGTGAACTTGAAGAACGGGAAGGCGCATATCATCTCTCCTATGAGCCATTATGTATTCTACTTTAGAGTCCTCAGAGGGCACCTATGCTTCTAAAGTGGCTCAATATTAGGCCCATGGACTGTGGGGGGGGGAAAGGCTTCACCCAAAAGTTCGGGTGAAGTTTGTCTAGAGAAGTAACAAGTTACAGTGCTAAAGACTTCTACCAATGTGCAGCAATTCTAGTACTGTAATGCATGGATATGTCCTTGTAGGAAATGATTAAAAATAGCAATGCCAGATTCTTTACATAGCTTCTTTTAAAAAAATATTTTTCTCAGGGTGCCTGGGTGGCTCAGTTGGCTACGGTTTCAGCCCAGGTCATAATTCCAGGGTTGTGAGATCGAGCCCCATGTCAGGCTCTATGTTGGCCGTGGAGTCTGCTTGGGATTCTCTCTCTCCCTCTCCCTCCCCTCCCCATGCTCTCTCTCTCTCTCTCACACACACACACACACACACACTCTCTCTCTCTCTCTCTCTCTCTCTCAAAACTAATAAAATAAAAATCTTTTTCTCTATTTTACTAGAATGATGTGCCTTTAATTTAGGTCAATTTTTTTCATATAAGGGATGTAATTTATGTATTTCAATGACAATTTACACAGATACTTAATAAGAGCAAGTAGATTTCATTTTGTTATTGTAAGCCTACCCCATCCTCAATCACATTTCCTTCTTGGATTTAGAATAACACACTGTGTGTGTGTGTGTGTGTGTCTGTCTGTCTTCTCTGTGTGTATAGGAAGGTGGGTAGAGATTGGAAGAGAGAGAAGTAGCCTTTAAATTAGTAAATTTATTTTTTAAAACAATGAATTAATCTTAAGAACTTGAACTGAAGATCCCCACAAAATTTCTAGGATTTCAGTAATCCCCTAAGACAGAAAATTATTCATACAGTTCAGAGAGTATCTTATGGGGGCTCTCATTAACAATACTGTATCGTATATTTGAAAGTTGCTGAGAGAGTAGATCTCAAAATTTCTCATCACAAAAAAAATAATTTATAACTATGTGAGGTGATGGATGTTAACTAAACTCACTATGGTAATCATTTTGTAACATACAAATATTTCAAATCATTACATTGTGCATCTTGAACTAATATAATGTTATATGCCAATTGTATCTCAATAAGACTGGGAAAACATATCTTAAGGAATTAACATGAAAGTAAACAGCATCTGCTCTCAATCACAATTATTACTTTCTTTTTTTTTTTTTAAAGATTTTATTTATTTATTTGAGAGAGAGAGAATGAGATAGAGAGACAGCATGAGAGGGGAGAGGGTCAGAGGGAGAAGCAGACTCCCTGCCGAGCAGGGAGCCCGATGCGGGACCCGATCCCGGGACTCCAGGATCATGACCTGAGCCGAAGGCAGTCGCTTAACCAACTGAGCCACCCAGGCGCCCCACAATTATTACTTTCTATATACATATTTTTTATTTCCATTTCAAAACAAAAAATAGGTATTCAAAGTCACTTTTAAGTATTTGCAATAACTTTTTCTGTTCACACCATGCACATCACTGTTGTGAAGTCATGCTATAAGAGAATTAAGAACATGGAACAAATTCACTTCATTGAGAAGGAACATACATTGTTAGTTGGTGGAGGACAGTTTCAGTAACTCAAGATCTCTGCACGTCTGACTTGACTTACTGCTGAACCCAGAAAACTCTCCACTGTTCTTCGTTTACATACTTCTATTAACAGGTGGAGAAACTGAAATCCACTCAAGATACTGAGTTTGATGAGTCTTCAAATGCTACTGAAGATTACAGAAATGACCTACACAGCACTACTTTCCACTGAGGATGCAAAAAGATAACCATGAAAAGAGCTGGGCTAACTCCTTAAGGCTATGTTTTGTTGATGCAATCTCATGGAAATCAGCTGGCAGGGGGGCGGAGCTGAATGAACAGACAAAAAGAAGGGTGAAATCCTACATCTCCTTTCAAAGAAAGATCCTCTAGTTCTGCTTTCATTCTCCAAAGACCTACTTATTTCCAGGAATACTCTGACCTCTGTCATCTAACCTTTTTTTTTAAAGATTTATTTTTTTATTTTTAGAGAGAGGGAGAACGAGTGGGAGGGGCAGAGGGACAGGGAGAGAGAATCTTAAGCAGACTCCATGCCCAGGGTAGAACCCAATGTGGGGCTCCATCCCAAGACCCTGAGATCATGACCTGACCTGAAATCAAGAGTTGGATGCTTAACTGATTGAGCCACCCAGGCATCCCTCTAACCTTTTTAAGCTCAAATTCTCTTATTTAGCATTTCTCTCTCACGTTTCTTCTTATGGCGGCAAATTCCAAAGAGCTAACTGCTTCTAGTCCCATAGTCTGCCCTCCCCTCCTACTCCTACCACACACTATTACTTGGCCTTCTTTTATTTTTTTTTTTTCCTACAAATTTTTCTCTTCCTTCAGACTGGCCTCAAATACATTAACTCCTACACATTCTGGTTCTCATTTCCATCTACTCTTCCTCCTCCAGACCACCCAAATCTCTCGACTGTGCCTTGTCTTGTCTTGTGTCTCAAGTACAGTCTTAACATGATGTACCACACACACCTGAAAATAATTTCTTTTTAACGTCATGCCAAAGTCATCTTACTTTTTCTTTCTTTTGATTTTAGCTCAACATTCTAATAGCACCTCCTTGCGAATGTGTTCCAGCTTATCAAAATCATGATAAAGTTCTAAGACATTTCTGTCAGTGCTGTATGAATCAGTCATATTCACTTCAAAGCAAGAAACCCCTTCAGTTACTGTCTGTTTTGCTACATATCACTGACTGCAATGTATCATGATCCACTCCAACTCTTACCATCTCAGCAACATGCTCATGTTGTAAATTTTAAGAGACATTAATACTCAAAAGCAAAACTTTAATGTTTTAAATACCTTTAATTCATATTCAAAGGATGACTCACAGTGACAGAACTGTCTACAAGGCTGGGGTGGCATTCGTTGTTAACAATGCTCCTTGGCATCACCTTTGTAAAACCTTTCATGACTTGCTTCTTCACTGTCTTATTTAATGTCTTAATTCTACTGATAAATCTGGTAGTTTACAGTCATAAATCAGCTGGTGTTTTGACAAAATTACCACTAACAGATCAGAGAACACCAAAAGAAAAATTGTTTTTATAGATCATTTTCCACATAGAAGTCCCTCCTGCTGTTAGTTAAAATGAATACAAATTTTAAGAGACAGAGACAGAGAGAGAGAGAGAGAGAAAACAGATGGAAATATTTGTATATTTCTTGTTGTAACTATACAGAGAGAGGTACAGAAAAAGTTATTAAAAGGAAGTATGATCTGCATGTTATAAGATTTGGAAAGGCTAAAAAAATATAAAGAAGAAAATCCAGTAAATCTATATGATGCCATTAGATATAAACTGCAACAGAGCCTAAGAAGATATTAATGATGTAGAATTTAAAAAAAAAAAAACAACAACCAGAAATGTGACTTATAACAGACGGTTTTATAGGATCATTCAGCAAATTACAGCCGGGAGGACAAGTCTAGCCACCCGTGCCTGAGCCCTGAGACAAAAGACCGGAGAAACAACAGAAATGAATGGAAGGCAATGGTAACTAAAGAAAGGGTGTTGTAGGAAACAGTTGTACATACTCAGTTCTGAGAGGAATACTATAATCCATAGCCAACAGATGTCAAAGGTAAGTATCTGTCAAGATAATACTGACATTATAAGAATCTTATCATTTGGAGAAGCTTGTGCCAATCAGGCAAATGTTATCCCAAGGAAATGAAACTGGTCAAGAAATCCCCAGTGAGCCACGAATCCTAGGAGGAGTGTGGTGGCAACCTAGATGTGCTCCCCAAATGTCCTAAAGAACAGCAAGAATGATTAGAAACCTCCATAACCTGTTCCTTCAGCAAAACTGAGAGATAAGACCAAGCAGCATGCTGTGGGCCGGCTGAGAAAGAACAGGGCGGGACACAAGCGCTGCGGGAGGGTGAGAACATGCAGTGAGACAGCAGCGTATAAAATTAACGTACAAAGACTGTCAGTTCTCAGCTAGAAGATATGGTGGAAGAGAAGACCCCGTGTACAACAGTAACACATGACAGAATATCTAAGAATAACTTAAGAAATTTGGGTAGGAGGAAAATGACAAAATACTCCCCAAGGTCTCAGAAGTAGATTTCAACAAATGAGATTTACCATGTTCTTAAAACAGGAATAACCAGTATTATAAAAGTATCAATTCTCCCTAAATTTTTTTAAAGATTTATTTATTTATTTGAGAGAGAGAGAGCATGAGTGGGAGGGGCAGAGGGAGAGAGATTCTCAAGTAGACTCTGTGCTGAGGGTAGAGCCCAATGCAGGGCTCGATCTCACGACCCTGAGATCATGACCTGAGCCGAAACCAAGAGTCCAATGCTTAACCAACTGAGCCACCCAGGTGCCCTGGGATTATTTTAAATTTTAAAAAATTTAGGAAGGGGCACCTGGTGGTGCACTCGGTTAAGCACTGGACTCTTGGTTTCGGCTCAGGTTGTGATCTCAGGGTCGTGAGACTGAGCCCCACGTTGGACTCTGTGCTGGGCGTGGAGCCTGCTTAAGATTCTCTCTCTCCCTTTCCCTCTGCCCACCTCACCTTGCACACAGTCTCTCTCTCTCTCTCTCTCTCTCAAAAAAATCAAATCAAATCAAAACAATCCCAATGAAAACCACCCTAACAAGCTCCCCCTGCTCCAGAACTAGACAATTTGATTTTAAAGTTCTTGTTAAAAGATAAACAAACATGATGGGCCTCCAAAAGATTCTGAAAAATAAGAGCAATAAAAGATAAAGGGGACTAGCCTTGCCAGGTATTAAAGCACACTGTAGAACTCTGATAAACTAAAATAGCATGATTATGGCAGATGATTCAACAAACCAAACACAACAAAGAATCAAGAAACAGACCCTAATATATATATGAGAATTTAAAATATGGGAAAGGCAGAGCCTCAAGTCAGTGTAAACTTGGACTTTTTACTAAATGGTGCTGGGAAAACTAGGAGCCATTTGAAAAAGATGAGGTTGGATACTATTTTATGTTCCCATGTATCAAAATACTCTATGCAAAAAATAAAACTATACAAGCACTGGAAAAAGACATTGGTGAATTCCTTTATAACCTCAAAGTTGAGAAGATCTTTTATGGCTTATGACAAAATCCATAAGCCATAAAAATAGTTTTAAAATAAATTGCACTACACGTAAATTTAAATGTTTTACATGGTAAAAACATCATAAAGTCAAGAGACAAATGGAAAGCAGGGAAATTTTTACAACGCATGTTGCAAATGGTTATTCTAAGAGCTCCTCAAAAATTAAGGAAAAAATGGCCAAAGGGTGCAAATAAATAATTCTCAGGAAAAAAAAATGACCTTTTAAACATAAGCGAAGATGTTCACTCTCACTAAGAAGAATGCACATTAGTTCTACACGGAGCTGCCGCTCCTCATCTATGAGACAGGTAAATACCTGCAAGTGTGACGATACTCCGTGGAGAAATGGCACTCCAATACAATGCCGGCGGGAGCGTAAAATGCTACAACTCCTATGGAAGGATAAATGCAAAATAGAGATCTAGTAATCTCCTTCCGGAAATCAAGCACAGTTTTTTCCTATGCAAGTGGAAAATGACATGTGCAAGTTATACCCAAAGCAACAAAGTAAAAGATTAGGAACAGCCCTTTCTAGTAGAGAACTGGTCACGCACATTATGGAACAGAACTGCATATGAAGCGATAAAAAAGAACAAGATGATCTTTATGAACTTGTGCAGCATGAGCTCTAGGATACACTGCTAAGTGGAAAAAAAAAAACGGTCAGAACAATAAGCAGAGGAGGCTACCTCTGGTTATGACTGACAGGAGTTGGTATCAGGGACCCTGAAATACAGCCCCATTTGAGTTAGCTTTTTAACTTCTTACTTTCAATACTGACAGGTAAGGGAATGACTCTTGCCTTTCCATTAGAAACTGTATCTCAGGGTAACCAAGGAATGACAAAAAAAGGCCGTACTTGACAAAAGAATGCCAGCCAATAAATACAGAATAAATGATAGATTTAGAAAATCGCCATTTTGCAACTCATAATTAAATAGTTGGTTTAAGGGGCGCCTGGGTGGCTCAAGTCATGATCCCAAGGTCCTGGGATCAAGCCCCGCATCAGGCTCCCTGCTCAGGAGGAAGCCTGCTTCTCCCTCTCCCACTCCCCCTGCTTGTGTTCCCTCTCTCGCTGCTTCTCTCTCTCTGTCAAATAAATAAACAAAATCTTAAAAAAAAAAATGGTTTAAGTAATTATCGAGTGTTAATTGTTAAAACCATAAAATGTCAAAATATCACACAAGTTATTTGCACTTCTAAGGAAAAAACAGCCCTGTTATATAAAGGGAGCAGACTGTCAGCTCTGTAATTCAGTCTCAGCATTACTAACAACCAGATAATAGGGTTCTCCTGACGTGACACAATATGAAACATTCAATATCACCTATGATTTACTCCAGCTGAAACATTTCATATCAATCTACCAAGATGAGATCTGACTTCCCAACTACTGGAATTCAGTAGAGAGAGGGATAAGCTAACAAATACTACGAGATATTTTCTTAGACCAATACAAAAAAGGGAATGCTCCAGATTAAGAAATGTCAAGGACATAACAACCAAGTGAGTGTTCCTGGACTGGATCATGGTTTGGACAAATCAGCTGTAAAGGATACTATATGACAATTAGTGAAAAGTGAACATGGACCTGTGTGGTAGACGGCCACAAATTACTTGTAGTTTCCTCATCAGGAAGTGAAGTCTTTGGAAGGATGTGGAGAAAAGGGAACCCTCGTGTGCTGTTGGTGGGAACGCAAACTGGTGCAGCCACTGTAGAAGACAGTATGGAGGTTCCTCAAAAAATTGAAAATAGAGGGCGCCTGAATGGCTCAGTCGTTAAGCGTCTGCCTGCGGCTCAGGTCATGATCCCGGGGTCCTGGGATCGAGCCCCGCATCGGGCTCCCTGCTCGGCGGGAAGCCTGCTTCTCCCTCTCCCACTCCCCCTGCTTGTGTTCCCTCTCTCGCTTTCAAATAAATAAATAAAATCTTTAAAAAAAAATGAAAATAGAGGGGCGTGTGGTGGGCTCATTCAGTTCAGCATGCAGCTCTTGATCTTGGGGTTGTGAGTTTGGGCCCCACGTTGAGTGCAGAGCTAACTTAAAAATAAAATCTTTAAAACAAATCAAAAATAGAAGTACCACATGATCCAACAACGCTACTTCTGGGTATTTACCTGAAGAAAACGGAAACACTGACTCAAGAAGATACATGCACCCCCATGTTCACTGCAGCATTATTTACAACAGCCAAGATATAGAAACAACCTAAGTATCCATCAACAATGAATGGATAAAGAAAATGTGGTATGTATGTACACAATGGAGTATTATTCAGTCATAAAAAAGAATGAAATCCTGTCATTTGTGACAACATGGATGGACCCTGAGGGCATTACACTAAGTGAAATAAATGAGACAAAGACGAATATCACATGATCTTACTTATATGTGGAATCTCTAAAAAGAAACAAACAAACAAACCAAGCTAATAAGTATAGAGAACAGTTAGGTGGTTGGCCAGAGACAGAGGTGGGGGGAGGGAGGCAACATGGGTGAAGGGAGTCAAAAGGTACAAACTTTCAGTTGTAAGATAAGTAAGTCAGAAAAAAAATAAGTATGTCATGAAGATATAATGTACAGCATGGCAACTATAATTAATAACACTGTATTGCATATGTGAAACTAAGAGGTTAAATCTTCAAAGTTCTCATCACAACAACAAAATTCTGCAACTATGTGTGATGAGGGACATTAATTAGATTTACTTAGGTAATCATTTTGCAATATATACAAATATCAAATTCATTACATTATATGCCTAAGACTAATATAATGCTGTATGTCTATTATACCTTAGTTAAAAAAACAAAAAAACAAAAAACAGTGAAGTCTATTTCTCTACCACTGAATCTGGGCTGGTCTTGTGTTGGAGGCGAGGCTGTATGAGTTCCAGAGCCTAGCCTTGGGAGGCCTTGCACCCTCTACCTTGGCCCTCTTGGCAGCCTTTCATGAGCTTTCCTGAGGCTGCCATGCTACGAAGAAGCTGCACTGGAGGATGAGAGGTGGCCCAGACAAGAGCCAACACCAACTTTCAGACATGAGAACAAAACCATCCTGGCACTTCAAGCCCAGCCAACTCTCCAGCTAGCTGAGCACCGCATGAACGAGCCTGGGCCAAACCAGCAGAGATCTGCCCAGCCAACGCACAAAATTATGAGAAAATAAATCATTGTTTTAAGCAACTAAACTGTAGAGTGGTTTATTATGAGCAATAAATAACTGGTACCACTGGGTATTAAATGAAATGAAAGTTTATTAACCAGGAAAGGCAGACATCATTAACTGAAAGAAAAAAACACTGGTTACAAACTGTATGTACAAGACAACCTCATTTGATAAAACGTACATGCAGGCAGACACACGGGCAAAAAGATCTAGAAGGATACATACTAAGTAATAACCAGTTGCTACATAATGAGGTAAACTCTGGGTAGTGAAAATGTTATTTTTGCTTTCCCATATTTTCTATATGCATATATGTGCTTTTGTAGTAATAAATAGTTTTAAAAAAATACGGTTTTTAAAAAGATCTATAATGTTTACTTATTCTTCAGACAAAAAGGTCAGCTGGGTCCCTGAAGAGCTCCACATGAAAATTCTTGCTATTAACCTCTAACAGTACACAAAACTGGATAAAGTCGGTTAATCAATAAACTTCAGGGATAGTTACGGGCTGAATTGTGCCCCCACCCCACCCCCAAATTAATATATTGAAGCCCTAACCTCTAGTACCTCAGAATGTGACTGTATATGAAGACTGGATCTTTAAAGGTAATTAAGTTACTTTTATAAAATGAGGTCATCAGGGTGGGCCCTAATCCAGTCTGACTGGTATCCTTCTTAGAGGATGACTGAACACAAAAAGCCCCACCAGGGGTGTGATGCACAGACGGAGGGCCATGTGAAGAGGCAGCAAGAGGGAGGCCACGTGCCAGCCAGGGAGAGAGGCCTGGAGCATGTACTTCCTTACGGCCCTCAGAGGAAACCAACACTGCCGACCCCTCGATCGGGGCCTTCCAGCCACCAGAACCGTGAGGAAATAAATGTTGTTTCAGCCCCCAGTGTGTGGTATTTTGTTATGGCAAAATAAGGGCTATGGGTACAGCACAGTATTTGGAAAACTGACCTACTGCGTATTCTAAGCACTGCAAATAGAACCATAAAGACGGTTTATAATAAAGTCTTGCTCTAAGATTCTGAAAAGTTTTGTCTTTAAAGTCGAATAACAACTATAAACACGCACAAAGAGAAATTATGTTAAATATATCCATGCAGAGAGAAAGTAGAGGGCATGCTTTTCAAATGTACTGCCTCACTCATGAGGGAGCCGAGGTGCTATTCTAGTCTACATTCTACTCTTGAGCTGGTGTGAGAAACAAATTTTCCTGTTTTGTTCTGCATTTGTTTATTTATGGGCCAACAAAGAGCAAAATTAATGGAGAACCAACAGCGAAAAAGCAACCCTACTAAACACTATTGTTTTTTAATCAAATACAAAATATTCCATTCCTCTACTTTTAAATTAAAAACATGGTTTACAAAAACTACACTATTTACAATAAGCAGTAAAAAGAAACAAAAAAAGATTGAGTACAGTTATGATAAGAGAACTGGAAGAAGAGGGAGGAGGGCAGAGAGGAGCTGCGTTGGAAGGGGTGGTCTAGGAGGATGCGTTCTTGTTACTTCTGGCTTATATCAGTTGTATGATCTTAGGCACATGATTTAACTTTTATGAGCTGGTTCACTGTAAAAGGAGAAGCTTAAACAAGGTAATTATTCCTCAACCAGTCTTTATGGACTTCCTAAAGCTTCCCTGGAAATTCTTGTAGGGCAGGGATAGAAATAAACTGGTAGGGCTTGGTGCCCTTGAGCTTAGATTCAGGTAGTGGTACTCATTTCTCTTTGTTTATGTTTTCACTTGGGGTAAGAGTTCTGCCGCTGGAAGAGTTGAAACCATTGTATTAAAATGCTTTGTCCCCTGACAACTAGGTAAAAATACTCCAGGAATACATATTTAAGAATGAGTAAATAACATAGCTGAGCAGATACACATAGGAGGCAGAAAGAAGAGCCAAATGATACTGACTTGTAGGACATCAGGCAGACAATGACATTAATGGGGACTGTGACAGGGCAGGGGAGGGTGTGGCCTCTCTATGTAAGAGATTTAGGATTGTTAGTTGATGCTAAGCATTGCAAACTGAGCCTGAAGTGTAACTTCATGACTCAAAAAGTGAATGCAATTTTAGGCATCATTAACACAAGTATAATTTCCAAAATGCACTCAACAAATTACCCAATATATTTAAGAACCTGTTTGTACTACCAGTAATCAAAGAATATAGGCAGCACTGTTTGGCAGGTTTGAAGTGAGTCAGACCTAAGTTCCAACCTTCATTCTCAAGTTTACACAAACCATGTAACTTCAGGAAATACAGCTTCTAGAACCTTCAACATCACTAATGGGGGACTCTACCAGCACTGTTGTAAGGGTCAGTGATCACCATGGATAATACTTAGCATAGTGCTGGCATACCATAGGCACTCAAGAAATAGCTAATGCTTACAGAGCACTATGTGAAATTCTAGCTCATCTAATCCTCAGAACGGTTAGATAACTAGAAGATCGTTAATATGTAAATGCAAATTATCACAAGAATGGGACTAAAATTGTAACAAATGAAATAGTCAATGATGACAGAGTGCAATATTAGCAGTACCACCATTTACTATTAGTAGGAACAGAAAATGGTGCAACTCTTCTGCAAAGCAATCGGACAACACGTAACAGAGGATATTTTCAAAGTTCATATATGATGGTCCAACTCTATTTGGGAAAGGAAAGGATTCAGAAAGTGCCTATGGGTAGAAATGGGAGTGATCTGTTGACTGACTGGCATCTCCTTTATGTGTACGTTTATCACCAGAAAAGCAAAGCATCTCCAAGAATAGAAGACGTTCTTTTTTATTTTTCCCAGTTACCGATTTCCATAAATATCCCTTTGTCCACCCAAACCTGGACATTCCTGAGAACTCCTAAAGCAGAAACTGTGGCCCACTTCCCCATTCAGCTCCTCACATTTAAGTGGAAGTACACTGCCCAGGGAAGCAGACACTCCTAATGACCCAAGTATTTCTTAAGATTAATAAAGGAATGTGGAATAGAAGAATATAAATTCCTTCAGGCTGGGAGGTCCCAAACCCAGAGCAATTCAGGATGTTCCAGGAATTGCCACCACAAAGAGAAGAATGAAGGTCAAAACACTTCATTTCTTCTAAGTCTGCAGTATGCTGTCCTTTGAGTTCATTGCAACTCAAGACCCAAGAGAAAGCGTTCTCGTTAGAAGTCTACCAACGATGGACACTTACCTAAAATGAGATGAAGTTTGGTTTCTGTCTGGAAAGCGTAGTGCAAGGTCACCAAGAACGGTGACTGCCTGATGTGCTCCAGGACTTGCCGCTCCGTCCTTGTGTGCTCTGTGGTTTTGGCCTTTTGCACTATTGTGGCCTTTTTCAAGACTTTCATGGCGTACAGCTTGCCAGCGTCGTGACCGCTGATTTTACGAACCAGAAATACTTTTCCATAAGCTGAAAATGAGAAGAAAAAATAAAAACAGTTAAAATACCACACACAACGGTAATTCATTGGAAGTTGCAAGTTACAATGCACAACAAACAAACATTCTTTGTTTGTTGTTCATTGCTGTTTCAAATAGTTCTCTCAGAGGGGCGCCTGGGGTGGCTCAGTCAGTTAAGCATCTGCGTTCAGCTCAGGTCATGATCCCAGGGTCCTGGGATGGGGCTCCGTGTCGGGCTCCCTGCTCAGCAGGGAATTTGCTTCTCCCTCTCCCTTGCACCTTCCCCTGCTCGTGCACTCTCTCTCTCTCTCTCTCAAATAAATAAAGTCTTTAAAAATTAGTTCTTTCATAGATTTCTTCAATTGTATGCCAAATATATTTCTAGGTCTAAACCTTGGTATTTACATATCCAACCACTGCTGACAAAGTTATATTTTACTGGTATTTTCTCAATATTTTTAGCTGCAGGAAACTAGCTGTTATTATGGTCAATTAACCACAGTCCAATTCTGGAACATCTGGGACATTTCAGACATCAGATAAGATCTCCAGGTGTTGCTGCTGATGTAAACAAATGAAAATAATTCTTAATAAGAATCTCACACATTTAAATCAAGCACCTCAAGTATCCCTCTATACTTACTGAAAAATCTAAAGGAACAGAAGCTGACAGTTACAAACAAAAGAGATCTTCAGATTTTAAAAAACATTAAAATGCCCTAAAATGTCAGCAATCTTGACAGAAGCCCCTTTACATCTCCAGGCAGTAAGTCATGGCTCAGTGGGTCAGCCTCACCAAGTTTTCCCTAAGGGCTCAGCTGGGCCCATCCTGTGTGTGGCGCCACTCCCCCAAGTGGGGGCACCGGAAGGAGCACGGTGTACCCTGGGCAGAGCAGGTAGAGCAGGTATCTGTATCTATTTCCCCAGAGAAAGGGGGAGAGGGCTGGAAGGGGTACAAAGAGGGGTGGAAGAAAGGCAGAAACACTACTGTGACAGGGAAGGGGTAGGTCCCCAATTCATCTCTACAGCATGTAAATTCTCTTCCCTCTTAAATACCTCCTGGGATGGGCAACCCAGTCCCACTTTTGAAGTTCAAGACTTTAGTCAGACCATTCTGGAGCCAGTCTGAGTTCTGATCCAGACCAGTGCTTCCCTGCCCTCTGCCCTCACCTTCACAGTACTGAGCACATAATTCTGTTCAGATCCACTCACTAGTGTGAGAGAGCTTTAAGCTTTAAGCTTGTACCCTCTGTGTTATTCAGGTCAGTCCTTCGGGAAGTAAATTAGTACCCAAACAGATGATATACACAGACAAACGGATCAGTGAAAGGCTGCGATACTCCTGAGGAGGAGGAAAGCCAACACTTCCTAAGGAACTTGTCTATGCCAGCTCTGCGCTAAACATATTCCACATATTGGTTCACTTAATCCTCAGAACAGCCAATGAAGGTGGTACTTTCAGTAATTCCATTTCACAGATGAGGAAATGGGTTCAAGGAACGTAAGGAACCAGCCAAAAGACTTGGGTAAGAAGTGGCAGAACTGATTCAAGCTACAGGGAACCACATTTTCTACCGAAAATGAATTTTAAAAAACGATTCTTCACAAATACTAGAAATTGGATGCTCTGGGTTTTAGTAAAATCACTACCATAGATATACTGAACACATTCTGGAATACAGAGAAAGTTCACAAAAGGTTTGTGTCTTATCTCATTACAAATAAAATAAGTATAGACTGAGATTTTAGTGAGGTAAAAGTGAACCAAAAAAAGAAAATGATAACTTTCAGAACCTAACAAATTAACCTGAAGTATAAAAATGAAAAAAGCTAATCTATTCAGAAGCACTGAAAGGAAGCTGGAAAATATTCTAATGAAATGTGCTATATCGTCCACAGAGTCAGCCATGATATAAACTTGGGAGAAAATGAAGTCCCCTACAAGTATGGGGCTTTTGTGTTCCCTACACACGCATGGCACCTGCCCTGAATTCCTGTTCTCTGAGATTCCCATCTCCAGAATGTTCCTTAGAAATTATGTTACCCATATAACCTCTCCAACAAAGAAAATCTTCCATCATCGCTGGAAGATGGCTGTTCGGATTATTTGTAGCTAGTCTTTCAGTGTAAGTGTTGACCAATGCAGGGTGTTAGCACAGGACATCTGAGTACTTGTCAGGCGCTTTAGAGGTACATTAGCTCATTCCATTCTTATAGAATCCCTGTAAGTAGATGAGGAGGACTACCTCCATTTCACAGATGGAGAAACTGAAGCATAGAACATACCTGCCCACTTAGCCCTGTGCCCACACTCTGAGCTATGCTCCATCTGCCTCCCTTCAGTGATTGACTTCACAGGCAAATAAAGAAGGAGTCAGACATTAAGCAGAAGTGATAATAGAGGTTAGGTGTTTTATTGGTGAAATGGACACAGTGCTATTAATTTCTAAGAGGAGAAAGTCTTGCAAAGTGGCCCATTTTATTGATGGAGAGGGGAGATGGAAATATTAGAAAATGTTCCCTACACTGAGTGGAAACAGGCCTTTTTTTATAATATTTATCTGTTGGTCCTCCTACACCCTCTGGACTTACAAAAAAGAATATTACCTTTCTTCTACAATTTTTTTTTACCATTTAAAAACACTATCATGCCATCTCACCTACGCAAAATGTCCCTATTCCTTAAACCGATCTTAAAGTAAATGATTTTGAGACTTCTCACCACTAGGAGGTTCCACTGATGTGCTCTGTGAGTTATAAACATTTTTTCTTTGATTTCTTTCCTGTTACTTTAAAAATATGTTGTATTACGCTCTCCACGTAAATATGAGATAGCACAGGATGATAATGGATGTGTCAAGTAATATAAAATCATCCTATTGCTACATTATAAACTATCTGTCAAATAATAAACAGTCATCTTCTTTGCCATGTGATGATATCCAGAAGCCTGCCAATAACATAAGCTAAAGTCTACATATATATCCTGCCAATACAATTACTTTCTCATCTATCAAAAAATGTCAGGGGAAAAAGTGTGATAAAGCTTACAAATCTTGTTTTTACTTTTATAATTGCCATGATTAACTAAAGCTATATTAAGTACTTTTATCACACAGTAAGTGCCAAAGATGCTTTTGTCAACAAAATTTGAAAAGTGCCTTACAACATTCCAAATAACAAATATTTCAGACAAACAGGATCTTACGAGTAGGCTGCCTAACTAAAACACAGTTGCCTCCAAACGGTCTTGTTTTTGAAGCACGCATAAGGCTGCTTATCACACGGCAACAGGGAAGAAAACACAGTCATCATTGGAGAGACTTTACACAAGCCACCGTCCCGGGGTAAGCTGGTTTGCAGCTTAGTACAGAGGGAGAAAGTCAAGTAGTCCTTCTGCTGAACAGCACCCCCAACTCCAGAACCATCCACATGTTTTCCAGTACTTTAAGAGGGGCCACTAAAACTGGAACTGATGGCAGGATTAGATCCTTCCCATTTGTAACGCTGCCTGCCTTCCAGTGCAGCCAACCAACTCCTGGCTTTTCATTCGTTACGTGTGTGCTGACATCACTGAAGAATTCCAATTTTGAAAGCATCTTTTGCAAACTGGAAAGGTTACCAACGGTGAAAACTCTTTTGGCCGTAAAAAATAAATAGTACTTCCTGCTCAGATAGAGCCCCTAAAATGGATGTTTGGCAACACATCTGGCTTTTCTACTTAAGAGACTGAGCTTCCTGCTTTAGTGTGACTCTAATGTCCACATCAACACGCAATGGCTTCAAAATGCTTTATCAGCAATCCTCACAGAAGTCTTGTGTACTGCTGTGAATCTTACTGATTTCAGCAGCACCAGGGCCTTTTCAAGATACCCTGCCAAGTAATACGAGCAAAAGAGGGCATGGAGTTCACTGGTTTTCCAGAGGACCAGTCTTACAGCGCTTGATGGAGGGTAGAAGTTCTCCTTACTTTGAGACTGAGGGAAAGTCAATTCTAAGAATCCATGACAAGAAGGATTCATTCCTGACTTAGCTTGACAGACACCTGTGATCACATGAATGTAATAAATCCTTCAATTCTAGGCCCTACAGACATCATTTTGGGTTCTGCTGAAGACCTGCGTGGTTGTCTAGCCAAGCAGCCATTTTTGGAGTGGATGCGTAAGTAAACTTCTCCAAAGCTGGAAAAAGAGTTCTACGGCTCAGAGGAAAACTACAGATATCTTATGAAGGTTACTTTTGTTCAAATTGAAATGTGGCTTTAGAATTCTATCCTAGCTGACACAGACAGCACAATGTTGGCAAACCTTGTTGACAATGATCTCAACAGCTTGAGGATAAAGCAAATAATGTAAAAGGAACTAAAACCAAGAACCACGGGGAAACGTCTAGCTCCGTGGAGTAGGTCTTGGTTTGCTTTTCCAATGTAGGAATCTTATTCCACTTGCCACAATTACCATTATTAATCAGGTTTTTAGCACTTGTTGTCATAATAAAGAAAAGTTAAAACTGACTGACGGTTTTAAAACAAGACGACATTCATGCTGCCATATCAAAGCCGCTGCACAATTTCAACTACTTTTTCAAGCTAAACAAAGCAGCCTTCTTGCTGAAATGTATTTTGACCATAATTAAACTGATCTTTTCACTTTATTTGTAAAATGTGAATTCATTAAAAAGTTTTAGGAAGTAGCATTTACTCCTTGCATTAAAATGATAATGAGCTCACAATTTGGTAAAAAAATATTTTTATAGTCTAAAACAGCAATCACTTTACAATGCCCTAAGATCAAATTCATGTAAAATTACGTGTTTACATGCATTATTCTGGAGGAAGAGGTTAAGGACCATTGTTCTAGCAGGTCCCTGGTTTATTTAGTTTGCATTACAGTGCTCATCTGGGACATGCTGTTCTCACTGGGATCCAAATGGCTCAATCACTGGGAGATCATTGTTTCCTGTCACTCAAATTTTTCCTAATGCTATCTAAAACTGTGTACATTGTACACACTGCTTATCATCCACATTACACTTTGGGTTCATACCGAACTTGTAGCCGAAACTACCGTACTTGAACCACAGCCTTTTAAAAAATATATGGTAGAAATTCTTAATGACTTCCGTTTAGACAACTGAGACCTCCCCTTCCCTCTGACCAACACAGTGCCGCACACTGAATGCCTGGGGCGGGCTGGTTCACCCGTGCGCTTCTGTCTCCCCACAGCTCAGCCGTCTGCTTCCTACCACTCACAGATACTCGTGGCCTCACCCATTGACTCCTGTTGTCGATGTTACTGTTATTATGTAATTTAACCATATATTACATAAACCACTAAAATGTAAATGTGAAAGAAAAGAGAAAAATGAGGTTGAGTACTTTGGAAGAACTACATAAAAGCAAGAGAGTTAAAAAAAAAAAGAGCTGCTGAAAAGCTAGGTGTGGGTGGAACACTATAAAAGGCTTGGGGGGAAATTGTGGAAATGTAGAAGGATTTTGTACTCAGAGTACTTCAAATGCGTCTGGTTCTCACTCCACTTTAAAGAATCCGAAACTTAATTTTAGATGTTGCACTACAAGTGTAGTTTATACAAAATAAACTATTGTTTAAGAAATTATTCTCAAAGAAAATGTCCTGTGCCTACAAATAAAGACTGGTAAGTGAACGTTTATCTTTTTTAAGTGAAAATAATATGTTCAGAGTATTTATATATATATATATATCCTTTTAAAGTGATTTTCCACTTTAATCAACTTTTTTTGATTAACCACAAGTACCAATCATGTCATATGAGAGAGGATCATGTTCATCACTGCTGGAACCCATCCCTCTCTCCTCCTTCCAGATTAATGGAATCTTGTTGAAGGGTGACCTGGCCATCAACCACATTAACTATGCCTCCCAGCTTACTTCCATCCTCAACCTGGTAAACACAGCTTTTGCGACGTCATCTGAACTGGTGAGAAAAATATAACCCTTCTGGCTCAAATCAGTTGATTTCCAACTGCCCTTACAATTGGGAGAATCCTTATTACTATCTAGCTGCTACCTTCCTCTCTCCGCCTTCTTAGCACCTCATTTAGCGGACTCCTTCAGACAGCTAACCTTTTCTGACTTCCTAGACTAGCACAACTCCTCTGATTTTATGTTCTCGTGACACCACACATTCTTTGTCACAGAGATGATCAGAAACATGTCTGTTTCATACATAAAATCATACACTGTCTGATTTTACTCACTATCATTAGCAAGTAACTTGAGCTGCCACATCATGGAAACTCAAATAATACTGAGCGCATGAAAAACAAATGAACAAACAAGTTAGTGCACAGGATTAGACCAAAGAATGAGCTCTATGGTATAGAGCCAAATACCTTCTTCTCAGGTTAGTAATTTTGATCTGAAGTTGAAGCTGAGTCTTTAATGAAAGAAACCAGTAACGCAGATCTGCAGCACAGAGCCATACCCAGCCAGCTCCTTCCCTCTGGGGAAGGAACAATGAGCTTTCATGAAGCAATCCCCCCCCTTTTTTAAGATTTTATTTATTTATTCATAAGAGACAGAGAGAGAGAGAGAGAGAGGCAGAGGGAGAAGCAGGCTCCCCGCTGAGCAGGGAGCCCGATGCAGGACTCGATCCCAGGACCCAGGGATCATGACCTGAGCCGAAGGCAGACGCTTAACCATCTGAGCCACCCAGGCACCCTGAAGCAATCCCTTTTAATTTGGGTATTAAATATGATTCCTGGCAACATTCCCCGGTGAAAGTGAACTCAGGAAACTTAGATGCTACCGTTCTAGAGCAGGAAAATGTCCAAACAAAATGACATCCATATATGGCCACTGTTTTGTAATCTGCCACAACCACTTAAGAATGAATTACAATGCCTGGCCATATCCCTTTCTCATATATAATTTAACCTGGGGAAAGGTTTCTGTCTTTCCACATGTGATACGTCCTGGGCACTGACCATCAGGCCACATGCCTTCCCTCCTTCTTCCCCTGTGGAACCTCATTCACCCCAAAACAGCAATGTCAGAAATGGAACCAAGCAAGAAATACACTCGTGGAATTCTGAATTTCACTTGTCCTGCTCTTGGAAACTGGTATCCTTGTCAATAGGAGAGTTGAATGTACACAATGAGTAACGCTAGAGTGGTACATATGAAGCCCCGTAAAACTGCCATCATCAATCTCAGAGAATTAGCTTCATTTCAGTGTTTAGTGCGGCACCATCATCCACAAAAAACACACACTCTCAGTGCAACAGTGAAACTGACTAACCACAATTTGGTACTTCTAAAGATTCATCTGAAACATCTGATTAATTAGACCTTAGAATCAAAAAGAAACATTACTGGGGTGCCTGGGTGTCTCATTCAGTTAAACATCCAAATCTTGGTTTCAGCTCAGGTCATGATCTCAGGGTCGTGAGATTGAGCCCTACGTCAGGCTCAGGTGCTGGGAGTGGAGCCTGCTTAAGATTCTCTCCCTCCCTCTGCCCCTTCCCCCTCTAAAAATAAAAGAAATAAAAAGAAACATTGTCCATCCCAGTAATTCTCCAAAATCTACCCTATGTGGACAGAGCAATAGAAAGCACCTCACTTGGACCATAGTAGCAGCTCAGTTCTACTCAGATACACATCAGTAAAATACAGTTTAATCCTATGTGTATCACTTTCTAAAGAGACCACCTAAAATACAATTATGTGTTTTCAATAATACCGCCACCTCTTTTGTCAAAGATGCTATTCTCATGATATGATTTAATGTTCACGATATAAGAACCATTCAATAACTTCAGCGCTTGTCACAAGTCTGCCTGAACAGGTTTTTTCCAAACAGTGGGCTGTGACCCACTAGGGGATGACAGTATCAATTTAATGGGTTCAAAGAGCATTCTAAAAAACTAAAAGAGAACCAAATACACTACAAGTATTTCATGGAACCTGTGTTTTCTCTTTATATATGCATGTGCATGTGTACGTATATATGAATGTAAACAAATCTGACCACATAGGAGGGGAAAAGAGGGTAGTGCAGAGCAATGGTCAGTACACAGACTGCCTGAGTTTGAGCCCTAGACACGTTATTTAGTAACTATATGACCTTGGGTAAAACAGTTAAGATAACAGTGTCTTCGGTGCCCGGGTGACTCGGCCAGTTGGATATCTGACCCTTGGTTTCCGCTCAGGTCATGACTGTGAGATTGAGCCTCATGGCAGGCTCTGTGCTCAGCGGGGAGTCAGCTTGAGATTCTCTCTCCCTCTCTCTCCCCTCCTCCCCCCGCTTGTGCTCTTTCTCTTTCTCTCTAAAATAATAATTATAAAAAAAAGATAACAGTGTCTCAATTTCCTCACTAGGGATAGTAATAGTTCCTACGTTATAAGGTGTGGGGATTAAATAAATTAATACAAGCATCCTGGTAGATAACAAACACTATGTAAGTGTCAGTGGAAAAAAGTGTGTGTGTGTGTTTATATGTCTATATGCATAACATAAATACACATACTGAGTTGCAATACAAAATGTGCCTATTTCGTCCTATGGGTAATAATCGGAAGAGCTTGAAAGCCACTGTTCTAGATGAATTTATATGCCTTGCCTTTAAAAGGAAAATTATGGGGCACCTGGGTGGCTCAGTTGGTTAAGCATCTGCCTTCAGCTCAGGTCATGATCTCAGGGTCCTGGGATTGAGTCCCATGTCAGGCTCCCGGCTCAGTGGGGAGTCTGCTTCTCCCTCTCCTCTGCCCCTCCCCCGTTCCTGTTCTCTCTCTCGCAAATAAACAAAGTCTTTAAAAAAGAAAAAAGAGAAAAAAGAAAGAAAAAGAAAATCATGCAAGTCACAGAGTTTTCCCTTCATCCCTGCCTCTTAGTTACCTCAGAGGTAAATATAAGACTCGGTTACAATGCCTGTCTCACCCCAGATGTCTATGACATCTACTCCACTTCCCTTTTATCTGGCTTTCACTCGGTTGTCGTCGCCGTCTTTTTTTTTAGGTTCTCTCTTTTTTACCTATCTTTGAAAATGCCCTTAAATCTCTTTTTGAAAGTAGGTAAATTTCAAAACACATTAAAAATAAAATGCACTTGATTTTCATATTTATCAAACAAGCATTGTTTCCTAAATTCTCTTATACAACATATCTTAATTGTACACTCAATTCCAAATATTAAAAAAATACATACCTAGAAAACTAAGTATTTCAATATAATTTTAAAAGAAAAAAAGGAGAATTTGAGCCATTTAACACAACTATTTTTTTAAATTGGCCACTGTTTTCATTTGTAAAATAAAAAACACCCAAAATTTCTAAAATTAACGAAGGTAGACAGACTAAAATAGATTACTCTTCTAAGCATGTAAGGAAAAGCTATGAATCCAAAACATGATTAAATAAACAGATGCTAAAAAGTAAGCAAGAGAGACATAGTGAAAGCATATGAAATCATAAGCAGTAATTTTTATAAAAAACACCAGGTAGGCCATTTGTTCGGGGCATAAACATTTATATCTTCTAGAAGATACATAATAAAGAGGATCTAGATGAGACAAAAAAAGCATCAGCATTCTAGATTTAATCCAATTATAGTTTTTAAATTAACCAAGGCCCTTTCACCCATTTGCTTAACTCCTTCAATGGTCAGAAACAGTAGTACAGCTGAATCAGGAACACAAATCAGTACATTTCCTCATGAATGGTGATAGCGTCGAAAAAAGACTTAGTATGTACAAAGGTTGAAAGTAAAAATAGTCACAGGATTAACTTTCTGGGGGTATCATTTATGCATATTCCATTAGTTTGAGTAATTAAAGACTAATTGTATAATAATCTTCTAGATCAGCACTTTGTATTCAGAGAAAGCACTAAGACACTACATGCATTAAACCAGCTCATAATTGCATATATGTAAGTGGCTATGGCCAACTCCTGACTATCTCCATATGGATGACCCATTTAAACCACAGACCATTTCTGACCCCTTGTGCCAAATGACTTGAAAACCAAAGATTCTGGTCCAACAGCAAAGAAGAAAAAGTTACAAAGGAAACCATGTCCAACTGTGAGGTCTAGACTTGGAAATGATTACCCATGGATGTGATTACCAGAGAATCTCACTAAAAGAAAAATACACAAAAACAAGTAAATAAGAACAACTAAGGAGCACATTCATAAATTATTCTCTTTATACCTCAACAAACAAGCCATTTCCCTAGCTACACAGTTATGTCTTAATGACCGGTGTTAATGACCACCTGTAGTAGACGTGAATTGTGCTCTGCCAGATCACACTTTTATAGGCCAGGGTACCCATACCCCAGCCGCTAGTAGCCCACAGTTGCCTCCTTCTGCCTCTGAAGAAAGGCCTAAGGTAGACAGAAGTCACAATCTCACCTGGGAGGGTACATTCCACCATTCCCTACCCCGCCCCCACCCAAGCAGCCCACAGTCAATGACTACCATAGGCAGTCTTGCCTCACCACTTTGGCGCCAAAACTTCCCATGGGTTCAGGCTGAATCTAGACCCCAGCTTAGACCACATGCTGCTTAGATTCTTCCCCTGCTCCTTCTGCTTTCCTCACTCTCTCCTGAGAGCATTCCTCTCAGGCAATAAATCACATGCACCTAAATCCCTGTCCTGGGCTCTGCTTCTAGCAAACATGACCTAGGACAGCATCAGTAATAAATCAAATTGTATTTACACTTAGGGAGACAATGTCAACCAACATCTTCATATGGAATCATTTTATGATTATGGCATAAAACACTACAAACATTTAACCTCTAAAATTTTCATAAACACCGTAGGTTTACACTGAAGCATAAGGCATAGTGGGTATATACAGATACAGATATAAACTTTTTTGAATAACAATTTTGACAATTTAATGAATACGTGCCTTGAAAATACGTATTTTAATAGGGATACTTTCCGAACACTTAAGAGAATAAAATGACAAATGATGACTATGTCATCATACTTCATAAAACAGTCTTCTGTATGATTTCAACCAAAGTTTTTCCCCTCTATCATTTCACCAGAAAGTTGCCTAGTGCAATTTCTAGCACCCTCTAGTGGCGAATTACCCAAGAGAAATAGAAGTGACTCCTTTAATAAATAAAATGTGTTTCTGAAAACCCTGCAGTAAAAATTAAAAATAAAAATAGAAAAGGCTGTCCCATCAGGAATGATTTTCACTGAGCTTGGGACAATGAGTAAAGAACTACCAGAGTCACCATTTCAAGGATGGCACTTAAGACTGAGGTAAGCAAACAAAAGGTAAGTCTCTCTATTGGATAAATAAGTGTTTTCAGGGAACAGCTTGCAAGATCTGCTATTGATTAGATGTCAGGAAAAAAAAACCCCACAAGGCAAAGAAAAAGTGACCTTCTTATAAGGGCACCAGGGACTGAGGTAGGCACAAATGGTTGTTGCTCATCAGACGTTCCTGGTGGCAAGGCATTGTGAATTCCTATACTCTGCCAGTACTCATTCCAAGGTTTCATAAGCCCAGGAATAATTCTATATTAAATGAAGACCAGATCCTTATTATTCAACTTGCAAGTTTGTATGTAATATATCTTTTTTTTTTAATGTTCACTACTCTATCCCCAGCACCCAAAACAGTACTTGCCTCTTGATAAATACATGTGAATGAATGAATCCCGAAAGCAATGGGAATGAACTGAAAGTTTTATTTTTTTTTTTTAAGATTTTATTTATTTGACAGAGAGAGATGGAACACAAGCTGGGGGAGTGGGAGAGGGAGAAGCAGGCTTCCCACTGAGCAGGGAGCCCGAGGTGGGGCTCAATCCCAGGACCCTGGGATCATGACCTGAGCCAAAGGCAGATGCTTAACGACTGAGCCACCCAAGCGCCCCTGAACTGAAAGTTTTAAACAGAGAAGTGACAGGTCTAATTTTGTACTTAAGATGGACCACTCCAGCTGCAGTGTGGAGAGTAGACGAGGAAGAATCAGCTGAAAACTGGGAGATCTGTGGTGGTTGTATTTCCTCTTGCTGGACATATTTTAGGCTTTACAGTAAAATATTTGTTAAGAAATAACATTCACTTACATACCAAGCTAATCTAACACCTTGGTAATGCATTATATTAGCTCATTTAGAAGCTGGGCTTCTTTCCCTTTCAGTTACATAAATAGCAGATGTTTATACAGCATTTACTATATGTTAGGCAATCTAAATATTTTATTACTCATTTTCTGTATATTATAGCATAAGACTGTCAACCTAAAGTACAAAAAGGGTGTTCAGAGGGGCAGCTGGGTGGTTCAATCAGTTAAGCAACCAACTCTTGATTTCGGCTTAGGTTGTGATCTCAGGGTCGTGAAATCTAACTCTGCATCAGGCTCCACGTGAGGCATGGAGCCTGCTTAAGATTCTCCCTCTCCCTCTGCCCCTCCCCTCAACCCCACCCACTCATGCACACATGTGGTTCTCTCTCAAAAAATAAAAAATAACTTCAGTTGAAATTACTCCCAGATATGCTAACAGAGTGAGTGACTATATGGAAAAACTAATTATCCCTATAAAGAAGTCCTAAATAATTTTGTTTTTCTAATTTAGGGTACAGCTTTACAGTAGAGTTTCCTATTCAATAAATAACCACAACTGATGGTTATCTAGCAATTGGCAATTCATAGCCATTCTTTTATTAATCCTATAACAACATTGTGAGATAGGTATTAATGACTTATGTCAATAGGGACTTAGGCTCTCAGAGTTCAAGGGATTTTCAAGATTCAAACCTGAATCTTGTAATGGCATCCTGGATACCCAAGTACTTCACAATTATGAATGCACCAAAACTGGAAGATGAAATCAACTCAGCTGCACCCTTTATGGTTGGTTATATGGCAAAAATTAGTTATTTATTTTTTTGGCATAATGACAAAAGATCTCCAAAGTACAGGATCATGTATAATGAACAAAGAAAATTCCAAAAGCTAAGACCATCATGTTCCACTAAGCATCAGAAATACTACGGCACACAATGGGTACACTTAAAGACTTTCCTCACCTATACTTGGACACATGTCCTAGAGAAAGCAAATGGTTAAAAGTAAAGCAGCAGAAAAGGAGAGAAATAAAGAGTATCAGTATTCTCACAAACAATCCAAAATTTCATCAGGAAACAAGACACAGTTGATTCTTGAACATGGGTTTGAACTACAAGGGTCCACTTATAAATGAATTTTTTTAAATACAGTACAATATTGTAAATGTATTTTCTCTCATATGATTTTCTTAACATTTCCTCTAGCTCACTTTATTGTTAAATACACAGTACATAATACATATAACACACAAAATATGTGCTAATTGATCATTTACATTACCAGTAAGGCTTCCAGTCAACAGGAGGGTATTAGTAGTTAAGTTTCTGGGGGTTCAAAAGTTACACCTGGGTTTTCAACTATGTGCACCCATCCCCCACATTTTTCAAGGGGCAAGTGTAATTCTAAAAGATGAACCAAAGCTATTTCCTGGACTTGGAAGTATCAATCTCAAAAATAATGCTAGAGATAAGAGCATGAAATATATACTCGTTAAACTATTATTATGCTTCATACTGTTATAAGCTATGGAGACGGGGCAGGGCAACAGAGATGGACAAATATATAGGGATGATCCCAAGAGCTTACAATCTAAAAGAAAAATAGCAGATATGAAGGAAAATTCAAAGAACCACTCAGTGCTGTGTTCTCTGCAAAGGACTTTCAGTGCCCCAATTCAGAGAATGAATCAATCTGAGCAGGATTTAGACAGGCAGAAGAGAAGAGCACTAGGATAATGGGAACAAGATAAGACAGAGCATCAGAATATGGGAAAAAGGATGCATAATTGTAGGGAGTAAAAGAAAATTAACCAGACTAGAAAGTAGATGGAATATCAGGGTAACTGGACAAAAAGAGACAAGAGAAAACAAAGCTAAGCCTGAAAGCAAGGATTTGGATTTGAATTAATTAACTGGAAAAAAAAGGCACTATAAATTCTAAATAGGAGAATAGCACAATAATGTTGAATTTTAATGAGGACGCATACCATTTATAACAGAATATATGTAAAACGCATAAAATGGAAGAGAGAACTTGCAGAAAGGCAGAACAGTTAGGAAAACCCTAACAACAAACCATGTACAAGGTAATATGAGTGACGGCATTAGGAACAGAAAAGGTCAATCCAAGGGTCGTTTTGAAGGAAAAATTATAGGATTTTGTGAGAAACAAAAAATAAAAAGAGAAAAAAATAAATTACTTCCAAGTTTCTATCTTAGGAAACTGATCAACAGATCAGTGACATACCAACAGAAACAAGACAACTGAAAAGAGAAATAAATCAAAGTCTGTGTAAAAGAGAAATTTTTATTTTATTTATTTTTAAAGATTTTATTTATTTATTTATTTGCGAGAGAGAGAGAGAGAGAGAGAGCATGCCCACGAGTGGGAGGAGGAACAGAGGGAGAGGGAAAAAGCAGACTCTGCACTGAGCACAGAGCCCGATGTGGGGCGTGATCCCATGACCCTGAGACCATGATGAGCTGGAATCAAGAGTCCAATGCTCAACCAACTGAGCCACCAAGGCGCCCCAAAAGAGATTTTTAAATGAATATTACATGCATTTAAGTATGAGATCAAAAAGCAAATCTTTGATATTGTAATATTCCACAAAGTCTTCAAGATATTGGATGAATAGCATTTTATATAGTTCAAAATACATAAAAATTAATTCATCAGAAGAATTTTCAGTTTCACTTCCAAAGAAAACCTGGCATGACACATAAAGACATCTGATGAGGCTTTTCTATTATTCTAAGTAGTGCTGGAAAAAATTATCTTAAAAAGGTAATGAAACTGAAAGATTAGTGGTGAAATTTTTGAATAAAAATTGAGATTTTATTATATTCATAAGAAAAGTTTCCACCTACTCCATTTAGTCATCAAAAATGTGATTTTAAATACAGAAATACCTACAATGACATCTTAGTTATTCCATGTTCTCATAAGAGCAAGCACACTGTCAGCTGACAAAAGGAAAAGCAGTATCCACAGCTAACAATAGACCAATAATATGACAGTGAAAAAGCATGAAATGAAAATGCCAAGGTAAAACATTACTAACAATCTCTTTCCTCACCTTTGCAAAACTGTCTTAAGGACCTGTGATCACACCACTCAAAAAGCTGAGGCAGGTAACAGGACAAAGTATTAATTGTGTTGAAAGAAAGTATACACCAGGTTTGATTTTATAAATTTGATATTAAAAATCTTACATGTTTGAAACTGGCCTCTAATTTTTCTCCCTCATATTCGCTTAGTGGTTTTTGGAATCAAAGTTATACTAGCCTCATGCAATGAACTGGAAAGAAGAATCCCACTTTTTCTATTCTCTGAAAGAGTTTGTGGAAGGTTAGAATTATCTATGTCTTGAATGTTTGGCAGAACTCATTCTTAAAACTCTTATCAAGAGCTGTCCTATTTTACTTACCAATTTCTTTAACAGTTATAGGACACTAAGGTTTTCTATTCTTTTTTCAATTGGTTTGGAAATTTACACATTTCAAGATTTGTGAGCATGTTAAAGTTTGAGGAATAGTACCTCAGAACACTAATTCCTATCACCTCCCAAACTGTATGCTATTTTTGTCCAATAATTCAGTTTCCTTTTTTTAACCCCACGATTTCAACATTACAACTATGGTTTTTTAGATTTTCTTTACCCACCAAACCTTTTTGCATTTCAGAAACTCTCCTGAGGTTACTTTCCTTGTCCCTACATGGAGATCTGTTAGAAATTCTTCCAGTGAGGATGTGTTGGTGGAAAACACACTCAGCTTCTGTGTGTCTGAAAAATAGTTTTGTTGGGTATAAAATTCTAAATTAACAGGTATTTTCTCTGGGAATTCTGCAGGTATTCTTCTTGTCTTCCAAGGCTTTCATGGTTGCTGCTAAAAAGGCATCTGTTTGCCTGATCACTGCTCTTCCTTCATAAATAAGTCTTTTCACTCCAGCTGCTTTTAGGGTATCTCTCCTACTCTGGTGCTCATCCCCTTCTCTATGATGTATCATGTAAAACTTTCCATTTATTTGTCTGCTTGGAAATTGTTCTGTTTCTTCAATCTGTGAATTCATATTTTCAATCAATCTTAGTAAATTCTCAGCTACTACCCCTCCTCTATTAGCTCCTTCTGGGATTCTGATTAGACAAATTTGTATCTTCCCTCTGTCCTCTATGTCTTCATCTCTCTTTTATAAATGCCATCTCATTTTTCTCCATTTTGTATTCTGCCTATTTTCCTCAAATCCATCTCTCAATTTGCTAATTCTCTTTAGCTAGATCTCATCTGCTAGTAAACCATCTACTGAGTTTATAATTTGCATTATTTTTCACTTTTAGAAGTACTATTGGTTCTCTTTCAAATCTGTCCAGTCATTTTGTAGTATGTCTTTTTTCCTGAATATTACCATCAAAGTTCTGTTTAATTTTAAAAACCATATAAACATATGTATCATATTTCATACCTGATAATTCCAACAGTCTGGTGACTTGCTTCTCGGATGCTTGTGATCATTCGCAATTAAGATCATGTCTATAAAACTTTCTTCAGTACTTCTTTATGGTCTAGGTAACAGTTCATTCTTTCAAAGAGGACTTACATTTGCTTTTCCTAGGCACCTGGGAATACTACCAACTTGGTACTACTGTAAACTAAATTCTTACCTATTTTTTGTTCTTTGGGATCATACAAATGTGTACAAATTCAAGCTGCAAACCTGCACAATGCCTGGCTTTTGTTGTGAATGCTCAGGGAAGGCTTCTGTTTATTTTTTTTATTCTCTTCACCCAGAGCCAATGCTGAGGCAGGAAAATTTCCTCTGCGGCTCCCTTTGCAGGCTGGATTTTCTCACTTAGTCTTTTGCTAAGCAGTAGCCTTCTCTACCTCTTGGGAGCCTTAGATGGTATCTCTCATACCAAGCATAAAAATGGGAAATCCAAAGAACTAGCTCACAATTTACTGGTAGATTTCCCCAGAATAACCTCTGCCTTCAGGGAGCTTATATAGTCTCTAGATTCCTGCTCCCACTTTCTTTTTGGATTCCAAGGATTTTCCTTATTCTTACCAGCTGACCTAGACCATAGAGTAGACTTTCTTTAAAGGCATTTTATCCAGCACTTTAGGAGTTTAAAAATGAGGGGGATTTTTCAGGATATGCAAGCTGTCATCTTATCAGAAAGAGAACATACACTGCCTTTCTGTTTCTACTTATGTATTTGGAATATACTGCCAAATATAAAATTGACAGATCAAGGAACAGAATTAGTTTCATGGCTTTTGTTACATGTTATAAAATTCAGTGATGAAAATTAATTAATATCACATTTTAACAGGGGCTTGAGAAGATTTGTAGATTCCATGTCTATTTTGCTTCAGAAAAGTTATCTAATAATATTAAATGAAAGTTTTTTGGTTTTGATGATATCTGGAATAAAACATGATCTTAGTCTGATCTGTATAACTTATCTTCTAAAAGAACAGCTACAATGTTGGTAAGGATATAGAGATATTGAAACCCTCACACACTGCTGGTGGGAATGTAAAGTGGTGTGGCGACCTTAGAAAAAGTCTAGTAGTGGGGCGCCTGGGTGGCTCAGTCGTTAAACATCTGCCTTCAGCTCAGGTCATGATCCCAGGGTCCTGGGATCGAGCCCCATATCGGGCTCCCTGCTCTGCGGGAAGCCTGCTTCTCCCTTTCCCACTCCCCCTGCTTGTGTTCTCTCTCTCGCTGTGTACCTCTCTGTCAAATAAATAAATAAAATCTTTAAAAAAAAAAAAAAAGGAAAAGTCTAGTAGTTCCTCAAGAAGTTAAACATAGAATTATCATTTGAAATGGCAATTCACTAATATATACCCAAGAGAAATTAAAACTTATGTTCACCCAAAAACTCATACATGAACACTCAGAGCAGCATTGTTCATAATAGCTAAAAGGGAGAAACAACCCAGCAACTCATAAATGGATAAACAAAATGTGGTATGTCCATACAGTGGGATATTATTAAGCCATAAAAAGAAAAGAAGCAGTGATCCATGCTACAACATGGATGAATCTAGAAAACCTTATGCTAAGTGAGAGAAGCCAGACACAAAAGACCACCAATTACATGATTCAATTACATGAAATATCCAGAATAGGCCAATCAAAAGATAGAGAGAGTAGGTTAGTGGTTGTTTAGAGCTGGGAGGATGGTGATCTTGGGAGGTAGTAAAGGGTTCACAGTTTCTTTCTGAGGTAAGGAAAATGTTCTAAAATTGGTTGTGGTGATGGTTGCGTAACTCTGTAAATATACTAAAACCACTGATTTGTACACTTTAAATGGATGAACAATAAGGCATGTGATTACACTGCAATAGGGCTATCAGAATAAAAACCATGCAGATAAAACAAATTCTGTGGCTATAACATAAATTGACCTGAAAACCCTTTGACAAAATGGCACAAGCACTATTTCCAAGGAAATCCAGTCACCATACAATTGTGACCCCTTTTCTCCTTTGAGTTGATACTGCCTTTGAAAGAGGAAGCAAACGTAAGGATAAAAGACATGATTTTGGTATTCTGAAAGCATGATTTCTTAGTGATATGGTAGGATGAGGCTAGTTTGCTTTAAAAATACATCTTTACAAATGATCTGAAGGAGAGAATGCACAGTAAAATCTCCCAAGCTGACAATTATACGATACTCTTCCTGACAATAAGACACTTAGTTGATGAAAATAAATCATAGGGTTTATTCGCTGGCAGCTGTAGAAGCTGGCTCTACACAATATGCTAAACTACTCAGGAAAATTATGAAGAGCTTGTATGGCAAGGCCCGAGGCATAAAGGCTCAACACCAAATGACCTAAAGACAAATTACATATACATGAGTATGGGAGGGCAGTGCCTGGGACTGATTTTGGAAGCCCAGGAGAAAGGATTTTTCTCCTGCTAGAAGGCTTGGCCCTTCGGAAAGTATGGGCGGATACGCTCATATGAACAGCGGCAATCCCTCCTGTCAGGGGCTGGGAATCCAGGAAGGTAAAGGGGCCCCTGAGAGCGTGAAGCTAAACTCTACTGGGGAAGAAGAATGGTCTATCCTTTGAGGTTCTCTCCCCACTTCCAGGAAAGAGACAATAGACCTGCTGAGGATAGGGAAAAAAAAAAAGAATTAAAATCCTCCTTTTCACTTCTACCTGGAGGATGGAAAATAAGAGTCTCAAGTTCTCACTGCGGTGTAACTGCAGAACAACACATTCCAGAGGGAGAGCAGAGGAGAGGAGGTGCACTCCTGGCAAGACGAGCTACATAACTGGTGGGCCTGTTGCCAAATCAAAGCGTGGGGTGCCTTGTTCACGAATCATTTAGAATCTCAGAACAGTGACAGCAGAGCATTACACCTAACATGGGGCTCTTCTGAGTGTGGGGATGGCTGCAACTGCACGGGCCATACACCCAGGAGGCCCTGACTCTTGAGCAGCAAGAACAGCAGTAGCAAAAACTCAGGAGGCACAGAAGAAAACCAAGATCATCTAAAATCCTAACACCTGAGACTGATACCATTTTGGTGTATATTCCAGAGAATTTCATATATACACATAGACTGTTGGCCCTGGAACAACATAGGTTTGAACTGCACGGGTCCACATATACATGGAATTTTTTGGGTAAATACAGTACAGGACTGCAAATATATTTTCTACTTCTTATTATTTCTTAATGACATTTTCTTTTCTCTAGCTTTCTTTATTGTACAACTACAGTATAGAATACATACAACATACAAAATATGTAATTGACTGTTTATGTTATTGGGAAGGCTCCCAGTCAACAGGACGCTATTAGTAGTTAAGTTCTGGGGGAATCAAAAGTTACCCACAGACTTCCAAGGGTGCAGGGGATTGGTGCCCATAACCCCCTGTATTGTTCAAGGGTCAAGTGTACATGGAGACATTGATTCATACCATTTTTTATTTCACAGAAATGGTATAGTGTACATTCTCTTCTGTAGCCTTTTTTTTAAAGCTTATTACAGTATGGAGAACTTTCAAAAATGTTAAATACAGATCATTTCAATCCAATTGTATAGATTATAGAACATAAAGATCCATGTTCCATTTAACCAAACTCATATTGTTAAGGTTTCTGAAGGGTCTTGGGTTTTTCATTATCAAACATGATGACCACTGGATATGAATAAAGTGGAATGAGGACTGAATGAGTTAAATCAGTATAAAGTATTTCACAGAGTACTTGGCAAGTCACAAGCTCTCTATAAATGTTAGTGATTTTAGTATTGTGTCCTATGTAAAGACTGAACTAATTTTACATTCCCAACAGCAGGGTAAAAGAAATTGGTTTTCCTAAATCTTTGCCAATTCTTCCAAATTTTCCCTTTTGTATTTCTTCTATGAATCATTCGTTCGTGTTGACAGTTCTCCTATTGGATTTCTTATGCTTTTTAAATTTTTAACCGATTTCCGTATTAAGGATATGAGTCCTTTGTCAGAAGAATAACAAACACTTTTTTTTGGCTTAGAAAAAAATTTTTAAGACTTACCTCCAGTTCCTAGGACCTTGAGGAGCTCAAAATTTTCAATCCCCACCTTCTCTGCATGTCCTGTTAAATTAGCTAAAAAAAGAAAGAGAAAAAAGAAATAATTAAGGGGATCAGTAACAGGAGGGGGCCCATGGAGGCTTCTGAAATACCAGCAATGTTTTATTACTTGACCTGGGTGGTTAAGCCAGGGTTCACTTTATAATTATTTGTTAAACCATACAGCTATGTTTTGTGCAATTTTCTGTATATTATATATTATAGGCAAACTTTTTTAGAATTTAGTAGCTATATCATTTGTACCTGAAGTTAACATAAAAATAAAGTGTTAATAGACTCACTACTGATCAAGATAATCTGAAAATAAACACAAATTCCAATATATAGCTAGATATGCAGTACAAAGAAAACGGGACAGATTTAGACAACATAATCATTAGTTAACAAATATTTATTGAGTGTCCACTAAATATCATCCCCAGCATCTAAGGTGGGTTCTACTCCCATTTCTTTCTTCCTTTTTTTTTTTTTTTTAAGATTTTATTTATTTATTTCACAGAGAGATAGAGAGCACAAGTAGGCAGAGAGGCAGGCAGAGGCAGGCAGAGGGAGGAGAAGCAGGCTCCCCGCCGAGCAGGGAGCCCGATGCAGAACTCAATCCCAGGACCCTGGGATCATGACCTGAGCCAAAGGCAGCGACTTAACTGACTGAGCCACCCAGGCGCCCCCCCCTTTTTTTTTTAAAGATTTATTTTATTTGTTTATCTTAGAGAGAGAGAGAGCACGAGCAGAAGGAGAGGCAGAGGGAGAGGATCTCAAGCCCATGCTGAGCGTAGAGCCCAATGTGGGGCTCAATCTCACAACCCTGAGATTATGACCTGAGCCAAAATCAAGAGTCAGACGCTCAACCGACTGAGCCACCCAGGCGCCCCTCTACTCCCATTTCTGCCACTAAGCACCTGCACATGATTTAGCCTGCATTAGTCATTTAACTACAGTGTCTCAGTTCCCTCATCTCTGAAATGAAAGCACTAGTCTCAATAAATTCTAAGATCTCTGCCAGCTCTAAAATTTGTTTTAAAAAGTATAAACTCTTTAAAAACATATTCTATCCTAAATAAACAAAATTAGGATATCATATGAAGGAGTATTTTCCCAAGTATATTCCTTTGATTCTGGTCCTATACTACACGATGTTAACAGATGTTATATTTGGGAGGAAAACATGCTTTCAAGCCAAAAAAACTTGAAATGGTTGGCTTAAACAAAGTTAATCGGGTTTCTTTACTGCTGAACCTCACAGATGAAAATCTGTATGTGAATCTTCAAAACTGAGATACGTTTTTGTCAAATTTATTGGATCCCAAAAGTATTTTTTATGGTAATACCTATAATATAATGTGAACCAGCATTCTGTAGATGTGGTTAAGGCAGGCTTGGCCCAAATCCTAGTTTTACCACTTAAAAGCCACGTGACCTTACACAAATTACTTAACTTTTCTTTGTCTCAGGTACCCTCTAGTGTAAAATGAGGATAATAAAAATACCTACCCTCAAAGCATACTGATGTCTACAATTTGCTTTGAAATGCATTAAAAAAATAAGATGGATTAATGGATGAATATAGGTATGGATAGATATGTGATAAGCAAATAGATAAAATGTTTATTACAGAATCTAGATAGTGAGTGTAAGAGTGTTCAACATGTCATTCTTCCAAATTCTCCGTATATTTGAAAATGTCCATAATAAAATGGCATAAAATAAAATAATACCTACTTCATAGGGTTGTGATGAGGATTCAGTGAGTTAAATTCATACAGAGCTTGCTATATGCCATAGCATTATTGTAAGCATTTGTAAGTAAACAATGCTCTGGGCCTACAACTTCAAGAAAATCAGACCCAACTAGGAACTTCTAGAATTAAAAATTTCAGGGGGATAAGTGATTTCAGTGTCCTTCCAAAGTTTAACCAAATGCATAATTAAAATTTTTTAAATTGTGGTCAAAACCACATAACATAAAATTTCCCACCTTAGCCATTTTTTTTCTTTTAAAGATTTTATTCATTTATTTGACAGAGAGAGAGATAGCGAGAGAGGGAACACAAGCAGGGGGAGCGGGAGAGGGAGAAGCAGCCTTCCTGCTGAGTAGAGAGCCTGATGTGGGGCTCAATCCCAGGACCCCAGGACCATGACCCAAGCCGAAGGCAGATGCCTAACAACTGAGACACCCCCCTGCCCCCCGCCAAGCCATGTTTAAGTGTATAATATAGTGGTGCTAATTAGATGTACTATGTTTACAACAGATCTCTGGAACTTTTTACATTTTGCAAACAAACTCTATACCCATTGAACTTAATCTATTAACAATTTAATGTAACTGTTGAGATGGTTGGATTTGGGTCAACCATTTTATTTTATTATTTGTTTCCAACTTGTTTTTTTCTCTTTTCTTTTTTAAAGTTGTATTTATTTAATTAATCTCTACACCCAATGAGGGACTTGAACACATGACCCTAAGATTGAGTCGCATGCTCTTCCAACCAAGCCAGCCAGGTGCCCCTTGTCTTTTCTATTGTTTGTTCTCACGTTTCTACTTTCCTGACTTAAAACAACAACAAAAGATAGCATTTAAATGCTTTTTAGAATTTCATTTCAATTTTCACACTGGCATTTTAGCTCTACTTCTTTGCATTATTAGTGTAGTTGTTGCCCTAAGGATTACAGTATACATCTTTAATTACTCACAGTCCTCTTATAATTAATACTGTACCATTTCCCTAAAAATATAGAAACTTTGCAATCATTCTTCATGGAATATAGATACATATTAAATGGAGTTAATATCTCCTATATATGCTATATATGCACAACTTATATGATTTATAAAGAAAATAAGAGGAAAGACAGAGGCTTTCCCTTTTCTGTAGATATTTATCATTTTTGATGATCTTTTTTTTTATCTTTTCCAAAGATCCACAATTTCATCAGGTATAAGTTTTCCTCAGCCTTGAAGAACTTCCTTTGACATTCCTTGTAGTGCATTCTCTTGAGTTTTGTTTTATATGAACAAGACTTTGCCTTCATTTAAATTTTTCCATTGAGGTATATTCCATAAGACTCACCCTTTTAAAGGGTACACGTCCGTGGCTTTTAGTCTACTCACGGTTGTGTCACTGCCACCACTAATTCTGGAATCCTCTTCATTTCTGAAGGATATTTTCCTTTGATAAAGAATACTGGGAGGACAGGCTTTTTTCTTTTCTTCCGGCACTTTAAATATGTTCTTCCACTCTCTTTTGGCTTCCGTGGTTTCCGAGGTGAAGTCAGTCATTAAATGGATCATTGCTCCTCTATTAGAAATGTTATCATTTTTCTCTTATTGTTTTCAACATTTGCTCTTTATCTTTGGCTTTCCAAAGTTTTGCCATGATGTGTCTTGATGTGGACTTCTTTGGGTTCAATCAGCCTGGTATATATTCACTGAGTATCTTGAATCTGTGGGTTTCTGTTTTTCATCAAATTTGGGGAATTTCTGCTTTAGCGTTTCAAAAAATTTTTTCTATCCCATTCTCTCTGTCCTCTGAGATTCCATTTCTGTGCATGTTGGATTGTTTAATTCAACCTAAAAGGTCTCTGAGACTGTTCATTTTTTGCTCCAATATGTTTTCTCTCTGTTCTTCAAATTAATTTCTATCACTCTATCTTCAAGTTCGTGTACTTTTCCTTCTGCACCTCTATTCAACTGTTAAATCCATCTACTGAATTTTTATGTCAAATATTGTATCTTTTAATTCTAGAACTTCCATTTGGTTCTTTCCCATTGTTTCTATTTATCTGATAGGATTTCTTGTTTTGTTATTCACTGAGAGCATGACATTTTATTTCACTGAGGATATTATAACAGCTGCTTTAAAAATCTTGTCTGCTACTGCCAATATCTCATTCATCTCAGGGTAGGACTCAGCTGATTTTCTTCCTCTTCAGATATGTTCCATTTTCTTGATTCTCCATATATGGGAAAATTATGGCTTGTAGAAATGTTAATTTGTGAAGACTATGAAATTGTTATTTTTTTCTCCAGTGAGAGTTCTTTGTTTTGCTTAGCTGGCAAATATCTTGGGTTGGCCTAAACTGTAAACTCTTTTTCTTTGGAGGCAGCTCCAGTCCAGTTCAGATTTTTTGTCTCCAGCTGAGCTGTTCCGAGTCCATTGTACTCATGCATGGCTCAGAGGCAAGAGATGTGTGCTCACAAAGGACTCCCCCTCCTCTGGCTCTTCTTCTGGGATTTCTCTACTATCTTCAGTGATCAGGGCACTCTGGTTTCAGTTTTCTAGTCCCCCTGGCCAGAGAGACTATTGTTTTTCCACCAGAGTCTCCAGAGTACAGACTGTACTTAGCCTGAAGCTATAATCAGCGAAAAGGCAAATTTACTTCTTATAGCTTCCTTCCTTCTCTCCTCCAACTATGTACACCCGAGTAGAGCCTATCTGCTTCTGTTCACTTGCTTTTTATATTAAATCCAGGTTTTACAGTTGTTTTCTGCTAAGGAATTCTCCAGGAGGAGGTCTTTTCTGAAATTACAAGAAACAAAAGTCTTCCTTCATACAGTCAACAGGATGAAGGGAAGCAGAATACGCCACCCCCAAATATGCTTTGGCATGTTGATTCTTTTGATTTAAGTTACTTAAGAAACAGCCTGAGAAATGAGGACACTGACCTCCTCTGCCCCCCCTCCCCCAAAAGCAAGGAAATAAGTCTCTCATTTGAAAAGTACCCTCCCTGTACCAGGAGGGTAGAAGGCATCCTTATTACCAGAAATAGGGGATTTGGGGCCCAGAGAGCTATATAAACAAACTCTGTTACTTCCTCATTAATTTACTATCTCAAACCCAAACGCTTCAGTCTTACCAATTTTTCACAAAGCCACCTGCTTTGGTGACTTCTTTGAGCCTCCTATCTGTATAGGCTCCTGTACATACAAAATTAAATGTTTTTTCTCTGTTAATTTGTGTTATGTCAATTTAATTATTAGGCCAGCCAAAGAACCTAGAAGAAAAGAAGGGAAAGGTTCTCTTCCCCTGCAATTATAAAGTTTCTACTTTACTGCCCTAGCAAGTTAACTTCAAAGAGTAAAATAAAATTAAAAAGGTGATTTGATGTAAGACACCTCAGGGGTCTTGAACTTAATATCCATGTAACGCTTTTACATTACATCTGTTAGGCAAAGTAAGTAATCAGACATATGGAAGCAGATCAATAGGAAGCTCTATCAATACTTAGGCATGGGGAGAATTTACTAGTTATAAAGATCTTTTTCATTGTGTTAACAACAAAACACATACAAACAAATGGTAAATAGGATACTATATAGAATCCTAAGCACTGACAAGCACATAGTCGAGCATGTGAGTCTAGGTATTTAAATGGTTCTCATTTCTATGCTATTACTTGTTATTATAAGTAGAAGCCTTTGAACATGAAAGTCCAAAAATAAACTACATTTTCTCTTAATTAAATTGTTAACCTCAGATGAAGAGCTCAAACTTCCCAGCAACACCACCAACATTTACTAGAACAAGATTTAAAATATTTACATATTGTATTTCACACTGGAGGTGAAGTAAACATCAGCCAATTACAGAAATCTGCATTTCTGAGTCATTACATGCCTTAGTGAAGTCCAAAATGTACGCTGATCAGATGGTGAGAAAGGTACTCCACGCCTGGGGCCAGACTGTACCAGAAATAAGCCTTTACAACTGACAGACAGGACTGTCCATTGTTTTCCTTCATATGTAAAAATAAATGGCACTTTATTGTGGTTGCAGGAGCTCCTTTTCCTGTGTCAGGTGAGCCTCTGCCCACCCCCTGTCTAGTTCTCCCTGTAGGTAAGAGAAGTTACTAACCTAATTATTCAAGAGCCCAAAATCCTGACTGGGCACAGTTAGCTATAGGTGGGGTCCCTGTGTTAAAATAAGTCTTCACCCAGGGTCTGTGTTACTGCCTCAAACTCTTGGCCTGACCTGAGCCATGGGGGCCCAATGGCCATTCTCTTGCACTTTCCTTTTACTATACAGCAGTCCCTCCACAGGTTCACCTCCTACAGGTTCAGTTACCCACGGCTTCAGTTACCTGCAGATCACCACTGGCCAAGGGGGCAGAGGATCCTCCTTGTGATGCATCCTCAGAAGGTCAGACTATGTTACAGTGCCTGCATCATTCACCTTACCTCAGCTCATCACGAAAGCATTTTATTATCTCACACATCATCACAAGAAGGGTAAGTTCAGTACCCTAAGATAGTCTGAGAGAGAGACAATATTCACACAACTTTTAATCCAGTGTATTGTTTAACTGTCCTGATTAGTGTTGTTGATCTCTTACTGTGCTTAATTTATAAATTAAATTTTATTATAGGTGTGTATGTATGTACGTATAGGAAAATGCATAGTATATAGGAGGTTTGGTACTATGTGTGGTTTCAGGCATCTGCTGAGGGTCTCGGAACGTTTCTCCCGTGGATAAGGCGGGGGGACAATTGTATTCAGCAGTCAACAAAGCAGATTCAGAGGTTCACTTACTAGTTTGTTCTCCCCTCCAACCTTTTAACTCACACACCTCAATATGCTGGTCCCAAAATGGTGATTAGATGAGGCTGGGAGGGAAGTAGGAGTCCTGACTTAGGCCTTAAGCCTGAACTACTTGCACCAAGGCACTTTTAAGGAGAGTTTCTACACTAATGTGCTAGAAGTTTGCACAGCCTTTATTAATGTGGCACTCTGAGTCCCACGGGCTACTGCTTCTTGCAGACAGTCCCCTCAGGACTCCAGGGGAAAGAGTATATTGGCTGGGCAGAGTTTGGGCATTTCTGAATTTCTGGCTATAATGACTTGGCACCAAAACCTTACCCTCAGCTCCTAATTTCCAACTAAAACGATTAACTCCTTCCCACAGAAAGAATGCCTTATGAAAACGCTTCACAAATATATAAAATACCAAAGAATATCAACAAACTTAAGACTAGAGCTATTTAGTTGGTACATAATAGTACTGCCATGCCAGTTGTTGATATCTGGCAACTCTTGTGATGCCTACACCTCTTGAGTTGTTAAATAGTAAGCCTGGATTAAAACGAAGAGAGTATTTCTAAACTTTTCAAGGTCTACGTTAGGCCTATCTCTACAATTAATCAGCTTAGACAGTCTCCTCTCATCAAAAGCATTTGTGGTTTTTTACATTAATGCATTGCTCAGTTTATTCATTTAGAAAAGATAGTTGTGAACAGTTGTAATGCTTTCATAAAGCAGTTGTCACCAATTTTTTTCTTTTTAATATATTAGAAACTACCCCATTGAAAATCCTTTACTTCTTCATTGGTGTTATTATCCTATAATGCATTCTTCCTGGTTAGGAAATCACTTTTAAAGCTGAATTTCACAAATTCTTTTACAAGAAGTCAATGGATCTTTTAAAAATGTTTGCCAAAACTCAAATGAATTTCAATGTTTAACAGATTCTCTTTAGAAAAGTCTGAATTATTAATAGCTCTTAAAGGAAAAATCTTGTCTTACACAATGAATATAAAGTACTTGGTTTTTTTACACAACTGGATTCATTTGGCTCCTCAAATAATAATATGGTTATGTGCTATGTAGAAAAATATGGCCGATATAATTTTTTAAATACGAAATTTAGAAAAATCAGGTTATTGTCTTTTCTCCCAAATTTAAATAGCTTTGTTGCTTGTTCTACTATTATTATAAAATAATTCTGGTTTGTGGCTTAAAAAAAATAGACAATATAAACAGGCTTAAAGTAGACCTTGAAAATCTCCCGTATCCCCACCAAAGATTACTATTATTATTTCCTTGGCATATTCTTTCAGGATTTGAGCCATAAACCTATGAATGATACCCGGCTTCTTAACCCAACTTTCTAGGCAATTCTACTATCAAATATAATTTGTAATGCATATTATCTATGACCATTTCTTTTAAGTTGATATGTGTAAGTCAGAACTTCCCAATTTTATGGAGGAAAACAATCAGGAAAAACACATTTTTCATGCTGTTGCCATAGTTTCTGCTAAGCTGCACAAATGTAATTGCTCAGAGCATGTGCCAAAATCATTTGATTAGATCCAATAATTCACTTGTATTAAAGCTAAGAAAAGGATTAATTTAAAGCACTTTTACAATTAAAGTAGAATAAAGAAGAGGAATAATGCATCTGAAGCCATTTCAAGTAAGTTGTTAGCATATGAGGGAGGTACTCATATGCCAGATTTTATTCAACGGATTAATCATTTATTAAACTTGCAACAAGCTACAAGAAATGTAATTTATTAGAAAGGATTATGGAGTCTATGGGCAATAAAGGGAATATCATTATCACGTGAAACTACTTAAAAATGCTCATTGAGAATACAAGTTCTCATTTACTCATTTAACAAATACTCACTGGGTACCTAGGGACACCTGAGCCAGCTGTCAGGTCTTAAAGGATTTGAAAATGTGAGAAAAGCTAGGGCCTTCTGGGCTGGAAGAGTATCTGGAGCAAAAGCATAAGTTGGAAGGGCGCCTGGGTGGCTCAGTCGGTTAAATGTTTCAGCTCGGGTCATGATCTCAGGGTCCTGGGATCGAGCCCCTCACCGGGCTCCCTGCTCAGCGGGAAGCCCGCGTCTCCCTCTCCCACTCCCCCTGCCTGTGTTCCTGCTCTCGCTCTCGCTCTCTCTGTCAAGTAAATAAAGTCTTAAAAAAAAAAAAAAGCATAAGTTGGAATAAGTACTTTCCTAGTACAGAATAAGAGGATGGTCCTAATTAGCTATGATGGGCTTGTGTGGGGAAAAACAGTAGAAGTACTACATCAAACAGGGACACAAAACTAGCTGATTCAAAACCTAGAATGCCAGACTAATTAGTCTGAGTTGACTCAATAAGCGGCAATGGCTCTTGACAAGATGAAAGTAAGGTTTTAGAAAACTACTTTGGCAATAGCATGCCATGTGGATAGCAGCAAAGAAAGACTAAAGCTAAAAGGGGGAGAGGTTATTGCGATCAGCTAGATGTGTGCTAACAAGAATCCGGTCTGAGTAGAAACTAGAATAAAGAGAGAATGAGCCTAAGAATCACTACAATATCCAGTTCAAAAAACACTTGCTGAATACCTAACCTGGGTGCTGAGACCACAAAAGCAAACAGGACAGGGTCCCCACTTTCAAAGATAAATAAATTGAACTGTGTTTCTTCTCCCCCCCACCCCGCATTGGCCCCATATCTAAAGTATAAGAAATGAGGTCCCTTGGGTGGCTCAGTCAGCGTCCCCCAGTTCTTGATTTCAGCTCGGCTCGTGATCTCAGGGTCCTGGGATAAGCCACCCGCGGAGCACGGAGTCTACTTCTCACCCTCTCCCTCTCCTCCCGCTTGCGTGTGCGTGCTCTCTCGCTCAAAGAAATAAGTCTTTTTTAAAAAGTACAAGAAATGAAAGTCTAGTAAATGGTAGTGTTACTGATGAATTCTGTTGAAAGGGGAAGTTGAAAGGGAAGGTCGAAAGGGGAAGTTTTTGGGGTTACAACACTGATTTTGGAGTGATGGCAGGGCATCCCAAAAAGGCTGCCGTGTAGACAGTTCTAGACAAGGAACTGAAGTTTGGCAGAGACAGCATGCTGACGGGGTTTTACAACACGCTACCTGCCAAACACAGCACCTTGGCATACTGAATATTTTAAACTGAAGGAATCTGAAAATCAACAGCAGGTTCAGGGAAGGAGTTTCTGACCACCCCCTGAAGCAAGTCATAAAACTTCCCCGCGAGAGGCACCCTCGCTAGACAAAGACAAAGGAGCATCCCTATTTCTGGAGACAGGGGACACAGGCAGGAATCCGAACAAACAGGCCTTGCTAAGTTTCTCCCAGGTTACTACACTTACCTCATACATTTGCCCTCTCATACCCCTGTTCTATGACCTTCCATGCCATCAAACCTAACATGAAAATGCTAAGTTTATGTCTCCTGGGTCTTCATTTCCTTAGGAAGGTTCCCACGTCACATAAAACTTGTTACATAAATGTGTATACTTTTCTCTTGTTAATCTGTCTTTTGTTACAGGGGTCCCAGGGAACTTAGAAGGGTAGAGAAAAAAAGTTATTGGGAGAAGAGCAAATGCGTTAAGGAGAAAGCCTTCGGGAGACCACAGAGAAAGAAGGGCAAGTCTTAATGAAGACCAGGAGTGAGGATGCAGGAAGAAAAGAGCCAGAGAAAAGGCGAAAAAATGAACAGTGTATAGAATCCAAAGAAAGAATGCCCCCCCAAAACCCGATTACCAATGAAGTCAAACATGGTACAATGGGAAATATATATCTGGTCTTTGTCCAGGTTCCCAGCACACAACTCCTTGAAGCTTAGGACACTCCAGAATGGTAAGAGTGTCTTTTGTATGCTGAGATGACTGGGGGGGTAAGGGGGCCCAGATAGCTTCAGGATGGGGGCTGGCTGCTAGAAAGACCTACGACTTTCAGCCCTCCCCTCCCCTCTGCCTCCTCCCGGGGAAGGGGGAGGGGCTAGGGAGTAAGTTAATCACCAATGGCCAATGATTTAACCAGTCATGGCTAGATCAAGAAATCTCCAGAAAAACCCCTGAACAATGGTTCTAAGAGGCTCAGGCTGGTGCACACACACAGGGGCTGGGATGGCAGCGCTCCCTGAGAGGGCATGGAAGTTCCACATTCCCCTCCCGCACCCCTACTACCAATACCTTGCTCTAAGAATCTCTTCCATTTGGCTGTTCCCGAGTCAGGTTTTATCCTGAAGTCTAGGCTGGAAGGTCAGAGTTATGGATGGAGACAGATAAACAAAACATCCTTAAAAACAATGGGTACAGATAATGCTATTTAAGGCTATGAAAGGAAGGAATAGAGTGAAAATGGGGGAAAAAAATCACAGGAAATATTTTTCTAACTTAACAGTCAGATGAGAGAGAAGGTCAGAAGTGAAGTAATGGGGTCCAGGACAGAAAGGGTTAGAGAGAAGGATTAAAAGACAGAGTGAAGAATAAGGATATGTAGAGGATGGAAAAAAAGATTATATATAGCCTTTCAACTGGACACAAATGGTCTCCAAAGGGAAGCAGTGCATAGAAGTAAGAGTAAAATGCCTCAGAAACCCGCTTGGCTAAAATGTACAGGGGGATGAAATGAGATCTACAAAAAGTCACCGCAGGAGATAAAAAGCAGTGTAAGCAGCATATAACTTGAACTATGCTAATCAAAAGAACTAAAATATTTAAAGAATGGATAACAAAAGATAGACTGGAAAAAATGAAAACTAAAAAACAGAATGCCAAGTTGGGTAATGTGTTTCTAGCACTTTCCGAGGGACAATCTGATTACCAGCTTCAAACATCAGGCCCCCTAGGAAGCAACACCCCTATCCTGGAGATGGCCTTCCTGTGCTCCTAAGCCTTTCACTCATAGAGCACATGGCCAACTCCCTTTTTTCTAAGTCCATACTCACCAGCAACCCAATTTTAATTCAAGACCCTCACCCCAAAAGAAAAAATGCACTAGTCAAGCAAATGCAAGTGTTTCGTGTAGTTGCTGATATGTCCCACTCTAAAGTGGTAAGATGTCATTTGGGTTGATATATCAGTCTTTTGAGATTGTAATCATAACTATATGCATGAAATCAGAGCACGAAGAGGAAACGCAATTAACAGAATGATCCAGCATTGAACCCTGTTTGTCACTACCAAGGAATACCTCATTAAGAGCAGTATCTACAAGATTCTGCAGCAGTGTACTGTGACCTTGTCAATGGTTCTGTGACTGTTTTCATCTCGGAAGAAAAGGAGAACAATTACAGAAAGCAGCATTGTGAGATTCAGCTGTGAGTGCAGTAGGAAGTAGGGAAAGAGCTTGCTGCAGCTGAAACCGATGAAATAATTAAATCACAATTTATTATAAATCTGTGATCTACAGAACATCAGCTTAGAAAGCTTAAACACCACACTTGTCTACAAAAACACTTGGTGTCCAACTTTCAGGCACTTTCCAGGTCTGTCTTCCTCTCTGAGACATTATCTCATCAATTAAAAAATAAAAGGGGCGGGGAACAAAGCCTAACAAGTTAATAAAAAAGTTCCCGTTTTTGGTAAAGAAAGGAGTTTCACTCCTGGCTCAAATTCCCTATTCTTCAGTGATTAGTTTCACCTTCAATATTAAAGAAATCAACATGAACCTCTAATTTCCAAGTACTGGTGTGAATGAGACCACAGCACAATACTGTAGCCTTTTTCCTCTTTTTAAAACTTTTCTTCTATCATGACCTATATCAGAGAAAGTCTCAGAGGCAGGGGCGATTATAACCCCACCATTCTAATACGAGCTACTCTCCTTTTGTACATTCATCTCCAGTCTTTTCTCGTGTATGTATCCTAGTTACTAACTGGGGCTTGCCAGCTATAGACGAAAGGGACTCAAATTGGCAGAGCCATGGCCTGTGCCAGTCCAGAGCCTCGCCCTGCCCCCAGGCTTCTAACAATTCCCAGGAGAGCTGATGTCCTCAGCTCCCTCTGAGCTCCTCAGGCACCACCTCTGTTTCGCACCACACCAATCCAGACACAACAGTGGGTCCTTCTCTGAGTTCTAGAAAAGACAGTAATAAAACCCGAACACGGGCAGAACACATTCTTGAATAGAAGAGACTTCAGTGAAGATTTCCGGAGAAAGGCAGAGGGCTGGCACACATGGCAACGAAAAGGGGAACTGGAAGGAGGAACGGTCCAAATTTCTCACCATCTTCCAGCCTTGAGGGAGGGCGGGGGGTCTTTATCTCACCAATTCCTCACTTTCCTCCTTTTCTCTCTCCCTCCTTCCCTCTTAGGAGCAAAACCAACAAATCGGTTCCCTCGTGTCCTGTCAAGCGGCTTCCTCCACTCCTGACCTCTCAGCCCTCGCCAACATCCATACTCACATCCCTAAGTGGGCTTGATATCAAGGCACTGCCCCCAGCGCGGCTCCCTCTATACAAAGAATTCTGGGGCCCACTGCTGGGATAAGATATTTTTCTTCTCCCTACCTCTGTCGTAGGTTTTATGCAGCCATCATACTCTACATGTAACTACACAGTCTACTAACTGAACAAATATGCTACATGCTTACTTGAATCCAACTTTGTGCCAATCAGTGGTGACACTGGAGCAGACATACCCCCTGATGCCAAGCCGCGCGGGGTCCGGAGGAGGCACGCAGGCGAGTGAAGAAACCCCATGGCACAAGAACTACTGGAGAGCTATGAGGCAGACAGTACCAGGAGGGCATCTCACCACATCTGAAGGTTTGGGGAAGTCAGGCACGGATGGAAAAAGAAAAAAAAAAAAAGCCTGCTTGTCAGAAGAAAACACACAAAAGCACCAAGATGACCGAGAACATGGCATATCTGGGAATGTGCAATTAGCACACAGGCAAATGCAAGAGAAGGAAAGGGCCAGAAGACACGGCAAGACTCCCAATTCACAAAGACTCTGGCTGGAAAAGGTATGCCTTTTACTCTAAAGGCAAGAGGAGCCAAGGGAAGATTTTACCCAGAGGATTAAGATAACCATTTCTGTACCTGAGAGAAACCAGCAGCAGGACAGAAAATGAGTTAGAAAGGAATTCACACGAAGACAGCAAAGCCAACGCACAGGTTGGTAACAATGGTTGAGGCCAGAAACGATAAAGGCTACACTAAGGCACTGAAATCAGGGAAAGAAAAGAAAAACTGAATTCCTTAATATTTATTACTACTACTAGGCACAGGGTGAAAACACTGGAAATCACTAAAATCATGAAATTCTGAATAGCTGTAGTACAATCTCTTCAGTTCAAAATGATAATCCTTGGGGCGCCTGGGTGGCTCAGTCGGTTAAGCGGCTGCCTTCGGCTCAGGTCATGATCCCGGGGTCCTGGGATCGAGCCCCGCATCGGGCATCTGCTTCTCCTTCTCCCTCTGTCCCTGCTCGTGTTCTCTCTCTCGCTCACTCTCTCAAATAAATAAAATCTTTTAAAAAATGATAATCCTGGGTGGCTCAGTTGGCTAAGCGACTGCCTTCGGCTCAGGTCATGATCCTGGAGTCCTGGGATCGAGTCCCGCATCGGGCTCCCTGCTAAGCAGGGAGCCTGCTTCTCCCTCTGACCCTCTTCCCTCTCGTGCTCCCTATCTCTCATTCTCTCTCTCTCAAATAAATAAATAAAATCTTTAAAAAAATGATAATCCTTAAATGACCATGAAATCATAAAGTACTTGCAGCAAAAGAAAAGATCAATTTTCAAAATGTTGTACATGAACTGTATCCATTTGTTAAAACTCAGAACTGTATGCAAAGAAGAGTGAATGCTACTGTACGTAAATTATACTTCGATACAAAAATATGAGAGCTATAAAGAACCATGAAAGTATTTTTTTGTTTTTTGGGTTTTTTCCCATGACAGTATTTTTTAAACATGAATGTTATAAAGAAGAGATTTTCAGATTCAACAAGAATTTTCTTGATGTTTACTTGGTTATTGTTTTGCACCCATACCTGTTTCTCAAAGATAATGCTTGCTTTTTAGAAAAGCCACATATTTTCTAACAGCAATACAAAGCTTCTAAGACTTATTTTTCAAAATGCACACATTTTTGGTACATCTTACACTACATTATCCAAGCAACTTGTTCTTCAATTTTATAAAAAGATTACTTATTAATGCATTATTCCTAAATGTTACAAGTTTTTCTGTCCTTGCTATAATTGCATGTGATTCGATAACATATTATTTAATATGCAGATGTGTGTGGGGGTGTATACAGACTTGGTGAACATAAACTTTGTGAACTAAATGTATGTAAAATGTCTGTGGGATTTCCAAAAGAAGATGACCAGTGGACAGTAAAGAATTTTATGATAGTAGATTATTTGAAAACTCACAATTATTATAAAACATACAGCTTTACAAGAACCATCAACTTGAAAACTTCATTTCCTGGCCAGGTCCTACGACTGAGATTAATACACACAAAAATGTGAAGAAAAAGACAATTTAGGGAACAATATGGCACATCAAAAGGATTGCATCAGAGTTTTTAGGAGATTTATTTTCAGAGGCAAGCTTCCTCAGTATTAGTTTATCACTTAGTGTTAATTTATCCATCACTAGCTGACAGTTTAAAGACAACCACACTTTGAACCTGAATCTGGATAAACAAAGAACAGAGCCACACTACTGACATTCTGCATGGCTTGCCTTATTCTGAAGGTCTACCTTCATTTGCAGTGGGAGTCATGCTGCAGTATTTTGGCAAGCAAAACATTAGACAACTTACACATGATAAAAACTGAAACCATTACAGCAAAGTAAACACTCCAGATTCCCAAGTGCCACAGAAATTATTTTGGTATTTGTTGACATATTTTAAATTGTACCTTCCATGCAAGATGTAAAGTAGTTTTCAAACAGTCCAAAGTAATATTCCCAAGAGTCAGATTTCAATTTGATGTAAGAAAATACAGCAGCACTTTGTCCCTCCAAAGCCATAACCTCATTTTTCCACTGCAATTCTATTGTCGCCTCTAAGCCCGATTCTATTGTGAGAAAGAACTTTATCAACACCCTTTCCTTTTTCTAGTTTCCAGACTACCATCCTCTGACCCCCAAGTTCGCAATTCAGAAGGAAAGGTCAAGGAGTGCTCTGGAAGGACTTTGGGGCACTAGAGCTCTACAGGACCATGCCCCCCTGTTGTCCCCTCCTTTTCTTATTTCAGACAGGGAGTGTGTAACCCATTTCCCTGAAACCATGTCAAGCAATAAACACCTCCGATTTTATCACAAGGGTATGAGCACAATGGTGTTGCCATGTAACAAGTCACAGAACTTTTGTGCCTCTTAAACACTATGATAGGGCTCCCTGGTCACTTAAATTTTTTTTCTTATTTTAAAATGATTTCAAAATCTAAAGTTGCTAATGGACAACTCTCATATTCAAAATTACCAATCTTTAACATTCTGCCACACTTCTCTTATTCGTACGCTCACGCATAACCACACACTCTCACAACATGACTTATTTTTTCTGATCTACTCAGAGTAGTTTGCACATACCATGCATCTTTGTCCCTTAATATTTCGGTATTTCTAAAAATGCTTTTAAGTAACCTCAGTTTGGTTAGCAAATTCAAAGATTTAATATTGATAAAAATACTTTAATCTATGCTCCCTACCCTGATTTGTCAACCGTCTGATCTTCGTTGTGATTGTTAATTTTACGTGTCAGCTTGGCTGGACTATATGGTGCCCAGATATGCGGTCAAACATTATTCTGGGTGTTCCTATGAGAGTGTTCTTTGTATAAGACTAGTATTTCATTAGTAGACTTTGAGTAAAGCCGATTGTCTTCCATAAAGTCAGGTGTGTACACAAGTCTCCATCATCAAATGGAAGTGGTACACATGAGATTGGGGCTGAGTAGGCCCCGAAAGCAAACAGTCTGAGCAAGTGGCCCAAATGCCTGTGGTCTTCACTCCTGCCACTCTACCTCTGCTCTCCCAGCCTGCACCTATGGCCTCATGAGGAGGTCCCTAAGATCAGGAGACAGAAAAGACAAGACCCAGGCCTGGGTACAGGTGGTTCTACACAACATGCAGCCACCACCTGGAAGTGGATGGTTACAACACCACAGCTCCTTTCTGGGATATTCCTCAAGGACTGTGAAGGCACAGAAATGAAGACTGCACGAAGAAGTGTTTCTTCCGTATTTTGTTATTAGCGTACGCGTGCATGCATGCACTTGTATAAAACAAGCATCTTTGTTCTCTCCCCTCTCTTATTCCCTTATCACGTAACATATGATGTATTGACTTTACATCATAGTATTTAATTTACAGGACGGATACCAAGGAGAAAAGTAAACATCACTCAAGAACTGTGAATCCTCTTCTGCAAAATGGTTAATGTGTTTTCTGTTGTACACAGGATAGCTGTATCATGTTAGCTGCAGGTTTCACCTTGTTATTCTCTTTACTTGGAGGTTAAGTATGATTTAAGGAGATGGCATATGGATATTTGGTCAAATAGTCAAGCGCTATTCTGGGTGTTTCTGTGATGGTGTTTTTGAATAACAATTAAATCTAGGGACTTTAAGTAAAGCAGATAGTCTTCCGCAATGTGGGTGGGCCTCGTATGATCAGCTGAAAGGCTCAATAGAACAAAGAGACCAGTCTGTCCTGAGGAAGAGAATTCTCCAGCACACTGCCTTCAGAACAGAATTGGATCATCACCTCTCCTGTCTCCAGCCTGCTGGCCCACCCTTGCAGATTTTGGATTTGCTAGCCTCCAGAATCACATGAGCCCATTCTTTATAATAAATCTCTTTATACACACTCTCTCTCTTTCTCGGTTCTCTTTTTCTGGAGAACCTCAACGAACACATCCTTTAATAGCACTTTCTCCTTGAGTATAAAATCCAGTATGCAATCACATATTGCATTTATTTTGTCATGTCCCTTTAATCTTGTTTAATCTGGAAGACTTCCTCAAGCTTGGTCTTTTACAACTGATGTTTTTGAAACATAGAGATCATTATTGTTGTTTATTTAAGCAGAATTCTGTTTGACCGAAGTCTGCTCATGACTCAGGTTGTGCATACCAGCTCGAGTACTACTTAAATGATGTGTACTTCTCAGGGTATCACAACCAGAAGCGTACAATGTTTGTCTGTCCCATATTGGTGACATTAGTTTTACTGATTTATTTTTTATTTACTTATTTTATTTCTTATTTTAAATAGGCTACACACCCAACATGGGGCTCAAGATCAAGAGTCACATGCTCTACCGGCTAAGCCAGCCAGGCACCCTGGTGATGTTAGTTTTGATCATCCAGTCAAGGTGGTCCAGTTTCTCGATTACATAGGTACTGATTTTCCCCCTGCAATAAGCAATCTGTGGAGAGACACTACAGGGCCACTAAGATATCCTGTTCCTCATCAAACTCCCACACCTAGACTTAGCATCCATTGATGATTCTTGCCTAAACCAATCTTTACTATATGGTTACGAAATAATAAAATCTTTAACAAATAATAACAATAACCATAATAATTTTAATAATAATTTTTGTAATAATAATTTTCCACCTCTTCCACCCCTTCTGTGTTTATCAGTTAGCACCGTACTTTAAGAAGAGTCCTCCCTTCTTCCTACCTATCATCAGAATATTCATGGATGACCATTTTTTCAGTGGCTTAAAATTCATTCCTGTCCTTAATATTTTCCTGCAGAAATTGACCCAGATTTGGTCTGTGGAAGCATCTTCAAGCTGGCCTCTGTGTCCTGACATGATCCCTTCATTTATTTTCTTCCTTCCTTCCTTTTTAGCATTTCTTTGCTTCCTCTTACAAGTAGCCTTGATTCCTTTTTTTTTTTTTTAAGATTTTATTTATTTATTCATGACAGACAGAGAGAGAGAGAGAGGCAGAGGGAGAAGCAGGCTCCCAAGGAGCAGGGAGCCCGATGTGGGACTCGATCCCAGGACCCTGGGATCATGACCTGAGCTGAAGGCAGACGCTTAACCATCTGAGCCACCCAGGCGCCCGCCTTGATTCCTTTTAAGGGTAAATGGTATTAGGAGCCAAGATCTGGGTGCCAGATGTGCTCACTGATACTGGGAGATCTTGCCTTCTAGGCCTTTTCATGAACAGAGCTAGGATATGTATATTTATGCCATTTTATATGTATTTACGTCTTCTGTACATAAATACTCATGCTGTGTATGGACTTATGTTGTACACGGACTTATATTGTATACACATGTAGTATGTGTGTTTCAAAATACTGTAAGAGATGCCTCACTGAGTTGGTGTAAACTATTTGCCTATAATTTTCTAGTGTATAAAATTACCTGTATATGAAATCATTTGACCTTAAACTTATTTACCGGTTTAAGTCATATGAAATGAACCAAAAAGCATATGGCCAACTCACCCAGAAAAATAAGATCATGATGAGTACAAGAGTAATGATCTAACTCTGAATGATGAAACCCAAATATTATAACGTCAAACCAATGGAATGTGAAGTACACCAATAATGTCCATGTTTCTAAGATAGTCTGCCAGGCCATCGCTAAGCCACTTCCCATCAAATAACCGGTGCTCACCTCCCTGTATACTTCCAAGAAATATCCGAATGTCAGCAACTAGAGGATACATGGTGGGGAAGCTGAAGCAGAAAAAGAGGCTGAGCAATCTGAAGAGTCAGGTCCTAACACCCCTTTCCAACCATCTTTTTAGCTTGGAAATAAATGCATAAATTTGAGAATGTTTACATGATTTGCATGGTTTCTTAGTTCTGCTTCTGGATGTTTCATTGTGAAAAACTAGATTTTTGCTGTGACCTCAAGTAAAACTGAAATCAAATCTAAAATTGGGAACAAACATGTACACATACTTATGTTCTAAGTGTTCTTATGCAATACAAATTACAAATAGTTATATACACAATGTAATTTAAGGTTTACATGCTGTTCTTTTATGTACGGCCCCATCTTGTTTTAGTCCCAGCTCTAGAAATAAATATTACCAGCTCATCAACAGTCCTTTTCCCCAGTCTGTTTGGATAGAACTCACTGTCTGGCAGACTCCGCAGGAAGACCACTTGTGTAGGATATTCTTTGAGTTCTTGCATACTCAAAACTTTTTCTATAGCCTCAATCCTGAAGGCAACTGTCTGAGTATAATCCTTGGTTTGCATTTCCTTTCCTTAAGTTGTTTTTTTTTTTTTTTTTTTTTTTAAAGTCACTCCAGGGTTGCCCTGCTGTGTACGTTGCTTTTGAGAAGTCTGGTGTCAGATAATTATTCTACCACTGTGTAATTTATTTGATCTTTTGGCCCGAAGCTCTGAGAATTTGTTTAATCTTTAAAGTCTAATAGTATTACTAGGATATGTCTCACAGCTTTTCTCCAATGCCCCTTATTCATTTTCATTGGAATCTATTCTTCCTTTGGGTCTTTGTTATTTAGTCTTCATTCCGATATGATTGTTTTTTCTTTTTCTTTTTTTTTTCCCCCTCATCTGATCAACTCTCATTGCTGAATTTTTGGAGGGTTTTGTTTTGTCCATTTCTTGTTTAGTTTTTGAATATCTGATTTAAGGTGTTCTTCAACATCACCTAGTGCTTTTCTAAGGATATTTATTCGGTTGGGAGTATTGTATTCCTATGTTTGTTTTGCATAACAGCTGGATTTAGGGGAGACTGCATCAGCTGGAATGTTCAATTTGCATTTTCTATTTTCTTTTTATAATAGCTTTGTATTTTCTTTTTTCTTCTATTTTTAGGTCTTTGGTCTACAGGGTTCCTAGTGGTATAAAAGGAGCCTATCAGTTTAGTGGGGTTCACTTTGTTTAATGGGTGACAAGAAAGCATTAGTAGGTAAGTTACCTTGTTTCTGCAAGGTCTGTAATTTTCTCCTTTTCTCTCTTTCCCTTCACTGGCCACATCCCCCAGATGCTCACACCTTCCTCAGTTATTCTCCAGAAGCAGTTCTTCTTTCACATTGCCACTTCTGCTCCTCCTCCTTTTTGCCCCTTCCTTGCTCAAAGCTGTGAGCTACCAAGTCCCAGGGCTGGAATCAGTATTTTCCAACATACTGTTGACATTCTCTTTCTGAGGGTGATCTTTGCCTGTGTTTTGCCTCAGTTTTCTGTGCTTCTCTCTTCTTTTTCGAAGACTCTGTTAAGACTTCCCTCTCCCACTCTATGCCCCACAGGACTTCTGTAGCAAGAGCTCTGCCAGAATTTGGTATGGTTTTTCTTTCCCTACTTAGATGTAATCTGAAGAGTATGGTATTCCCTGTCTTCCAGCAAAGCCGATGAGATGGGTCAGAAGTAGTTTTATCTTCTATTTAATATCATGAGTTTTTTTGGGGGGGGCGATGTATATGGAGATTTGGAATCAGGCAACTGTCATTATCCTCCAAATCTAAAAGATCTATCCTTGCTCATGGTTAAAGTGTCATTTCTGAAGTCCTCTCTTCTCCTACCCCCCAAAAATCTTCAAGGCAACTAGGAAGTTTCCAGCTTGGTCTGGGAGTCTCTTAGAAGTGTTCCAAAAGTTAAAAACCCTCCAACCCATCCCCACCTGACCCTCAATTGAAAGCTAAATGTCAGTATCTTTTTCTGTTAAAAAAAAAAAAAGGTGGATCCTTTGCAGCATTATAGTCTTAAAAAATTCCAAATGCCTTCATACGAGATTTTCCCTGCAGGAGGTTTTATCACTGAGAATCATCTAAATTATATTACAGTAACATATTACCCCAAAATTTCAATGGCTCAAAACAAGTTTACTTCTCATTCATTCTTCATGTGCACTGTGGTTTACCTAGGGGTTCTGTTCCGTGTCTTCTTTACTCCAGTACCTAGGATCACAGAGAAGCCACCATCTAGAGTACTGTCAGTTGCTAAAGCAGTGGGAATAAAAAGCTTTGGAGGGTGTCATACTGGCAAATTTTTTTCAAATTTTTATTTAAATTCTAGTTAACATATAGTGTAATATTGGTTTCAGGAGGAGAATTTAGTGATTTATCACTTACATACAATACCCAGCACCCACCCCAACAAGAGCCCTCCTTAATCCGCATAACCCATTTAACCCATCCTCTACCCACCTCCCCTCCAGCAACCCTGTGTGTTCTCTGTAGTTAGAGTCTCTTATGGTTTGTTTCCCTCTCTCTCTTTTGTTTTGTCCCCTTTCCTTATGTTCATCTGTTTTGTTTCTTAAATTCCACATATGAGTGAAATCATATGGTATTTGTCTTTCTCTGAATGACTTATTTCACTTAGCATAATACCCTCTAGCTCCATCCACATTGTTGTAAATGGCAAGATTTCATTCTTTTTGATGGCTGAGTAGTATTCCATTGTGTGTGTGTGTGTGTGTGTGTGTGTGTGTGTGTACATCTTCTTTATCCATTCATCAGTCAATGGACACCTGGGCTCTCTCCCTACACTGGCTATTGTTAATAATGCTGCTATATAAACACTGGGGTGCATATACCCCTTTGAATCTGTATTTTTGTATCCTTTGGGTAAATATCTCATAGTGCAATTGCTGGCTCCTAGGGTGGTTCTATTTTTTTATTTAAATTCAATAGCCAACATATAGTATGTCATTAATTTAAGATGTAGAGTTCTGTTATTCATCAGCTGCATATAACACCCAGTGCTCATCACATCACACGCATTCAAATTGGCAAAGAAGAAGTCAAACTCGCACTCCTTGCAGGTGACATGACACTTTATGTGGAAAACCCAAAAGACTCCACTCCAAAATTGCTAGAACTCATACAGGAATTCAGCAACATGGCAGGCTATAAAATCAATGCACAGAATTCAGTTCCATTTCTATACACTAACAATGAGACAGGAGAAAGAGAAATTAAGGAATCAATCCTATTTACAATTGCACCAAAAACCATAAGATACCAAGGAATAAACGTAATAACCAAAGAGGTAAAGGATCTATCCTCTAAAAAAACTACAGAACACTTACAAAAGAAATTGAGGAAGACACAAAGAAGTGGAAAAATATTCCATGCTCATTGATTGATTGGAAGAACAAATATTGTTAAAATGTCTGTACTACCCAGAGCAATCTACACATTCAATGCAATCCCTATTAAAATACCATCAATATTTTCCACAGAACTGGAACAAATAATCCTAAAATTTGTATGGAACCAGAAAAGACCCCAAATAGCCAAAGAAAGGTTGAAAAAGGAAACCAAAGCTGGTGGCATCACAATTCTGGATTTCAAGCTCTATTACAAAGCTGTAATCATCAAGACAGTATGGTACTGACATAAAAACAAACACACAGATCAATGGAATAGAACAGAGAACCCAGAAATGGACCCTCAACTCTGGCCAACTAATCACTGACAAAGCAGGAAAGAATATCCAATGGAAAAAAGACAGTCTCTTCAACAAATGGTGTTGGGCAAACTGGACAACCACATGTAGAAGAATGGAACTGGAGCATTTTCTTACACCAAACACAACGATAAGCTCAAAATGGATGAAAGACCTAAATGTGAGACAGGAATCCATCAAAATCCTAGAGCAGAATACAGGCAGCAACCTCTTTGACCTTGGCCACAGCAACTTCTTGATAGACACGTCTCCAAAGGCAAGAGAAGCAAGGGCAAAAATGAACTACTGGGACTTGATCAAGATAAAAAGCTTTAGCACAGGAAAGGAAACAGTCAACAAAACTAAAAGGCAACCTACAGAATGGGAGAAGATATTTGCAAAAGACATATCAGACAAAGGGCTAGTATCCAAGATCTATAAAGAACTTATCAAACTCAACACCCAAGAAACAAATACCCCACTCAATAAATGGACAGAAGACATGAACAGACATTTCTCCAAAGACATACAAAAGGCTAATAGACACATGAAAAAATGCTCCACATCACTTGGCATCAGGGAAATACAAATCAAAACCACAATGAGATACCACCTCACACCAGTCAGAATGGCTAAAATTAACAAGTCAGGAAATAACAAATGTTGGCAAGGATGTAGAGAAAGGGGAACCCTCTTATATTGTTAGTGAGAATGTAAGCTGGTGCAGCCACTCTGGAAAACAGTATGAAGCTTCCTCAAGAAGTTAAAAATAGAGCCTCCCTACGACCCAGCAATTGCACTACCATGTATTTACCCCAAAGATACAAACGTAGTGATCCAAAGGGGCACCTGCACCCCAATGTTTATAGCAGCAATGTCCACAATAGCTAAACTGTGGGAAGAGCCCAGATGTCCATAGACAGATGAATGGATAAAGAAGATGTGGTGTGTACACACACACACACACACACACACACACACACACACACACACACACAGAGGAATATTACTAAACCATCAAAAAGGATGAAATTTTACTATTTACATCGACATGGATGGAACTGGAGGGTATTATGCTGAGCAAAGTAAGTCAGAGAAAGAGAATTATCATATGGTTTCACTCATATGAGGAATGTAAGAAACAGCACAGAGGATCACAGGGGAATGGAGGGAAAACTGAAAGGGCATGTGATGTGATGGGTAGTTCTATTTTTAACTTTTTGAGAAACCTCCATCCTGTTTTCCAGAGTGGCTGCACCAGTTTGCATTCCCACCAACAGTATAAGAGAGTTCCCCTTTCTCCACATCCTTGCCAACATCTGTTGTTTCATGTGTTGTTAAATTTTAGCCATTCTGACAGGTGTCAGAGTGGCAATTAAAGGCACAAGGCCTGAAGTCTTAGGTGTGACCTCTGATCAATTTCATTCTTCTGAACTAGTCACATGACTCCACTCAGCTACAAATAGACCTGTCTTGTGCCAGTAGGAGAACCAGAAATCCCTACAATAGAAATGCATCTTAAACCTAAAAGATGCCTATACAATTCTGTTAACAGCAATAAGAAAATGTACTTCTTAGCATGTGAAAACTAGACTGACTCTTAATACTAAAACCAAAGAAATCATGATCTAATGAAATTCAAATGACATGCAGTAAATCCAAATAAGCCTGTCAAATACATGTAATGTTTTAGTTGGCCAAATGATGGCAACTAAAATGCTTTAATCAGAATTTCCGTTAAACAAATTTGGCTATTACCAAAGTTAAAGCCTATTACCAACATTAAATTATGGAAGATAACTGAACCATAAGACCCTTCTGGAGAGAATTACATAATTTTTAATAAAAGGAACCACTAATATATGCACACATAGGCTTACATTTATATGCCCAGAGATGTTTACCTACATACAGATTTAGATGTTATTAATTACCTGTTTAACTTAAATATATCAGCATAGCTGAAAGGGTAGTAAACATAGAGGAAAGTATTTAATTTTGGATTTATAGTAGTTCTTAATTTGGGCTATATATCAGGAAGATAAACAGGCAAGTTCTAAAGTATCTATAATATCTCGACAATAGTAAGTTGATAAGCATAAACATTTTTTATAAGTCAAGGACATCCATGGTAAAGGAAGATTAACCACAGAAAAAGATTTTTTCTTTCTTTGCTATGTACCTGCAAAAGGGAACTTTAAAGGACTATTACAATAATTAAAAACTGAATACCCATAGACTCCTTGTGGGAAGTAACATAAAAAATTCAATTTTGCTTTCCTATTATTTGCTTTATTATTGCCTTCTATTTCAATAGCTACTAAAATGAAGATGAAAACCATACTGGCTTTTAAAAATTAGGGCTTTCCACAGGCACCTGGATGGCTCAGTCAGTTAAGCACCCAACTCTTGATTTTGGCTCAGATCATGATCTCACGGTCATGGAATTGGGCTTCGTGTGGGGCTCCATACTCAGCGGGGAGTCTGCTTGGAATCTCTCTCTCCCTCTCCCTCTACCGCACCCCCCTCCCCACACTCTCTCTCTCTAAAATAAATAAATCTTTTAAAAAAATTAAAATATAAAATAAAAAGGGCTTTCCACTTTGCTCAGCTGCCCTTATTTATGATATTGAAATTGTCTGCCAAAAAAACAGAGAAAAGATATTAAGATTTCATATTAACAAAAAGGGTAGTAACTGGGCAACAGTTAAGCAAAAGCATACCTATAAAAATTTCATCCTAATTAAAAAATTAAAACCCCGGGTACACTTTGAAACATTTGTTCTACAAATATTTAACCACTTCTAATTACACATAGCATTCTAAAACAGTAGGGGCTTAGAGCCTCACTGTGTAGATCAGAATCCACACTCCATTTACTGGCGATGCATTCTCAGACAAGCTGCTTAACCTCTATCTGTATCTCTGTATCCTCCATTGTAAAATGAGAATACTAATTGTACCAGCCTTATAAAAATTTGCTGTGGGATGGAAAGAACTAAAATATTCAAAATTCTTAGTAAACTCAGCGCCTGGCCAGAGCAGATACGGTACAGATTAAATAAGCTAATGCATGCACACACTGGCGCCACATATATATAGTAAGTGCACGACACAGGTTAACTGTGGCTATAAGTCACTGAAATAAAATCATTTACTGACTTCTAATTTCAAGACGGGAAAGACCTTTCGATATCCTAGTCTTTCCAAAAAATTGCTCCCAAACAAGGTAAACAAGAAACAGAAACACACTCCACAATTAATAATACCCAAAGAATTCTATAATCCTGAGCTACAAGGCATTGAGGATAGAAAACATTTGAAAGAACCGTGGGGCTCCTGGGTGGCTCAGTCAGTTAAGTGTCTGACTTCGGCTTAGGTCCTGATTTCAGGGTCCTGGGATCAAGCCCCACATCGGGCTCCCTGCTCAGCAGGGAGTCGGCTTCTCTCCCTCTGCCATTCTCCCTGCTCATGCTCTCTTTCTCTCTCTCAAATAAATAAATAAAATCTTAAAAAAAAAAAAAGAACGGTAAATGACTCAGGAGAGGGGAAAAAGGTCAAGTGAAAATGCCTGAGCAAGCTAAATTACCTCTAGGGGACCCCAACAAAGCTTGGGATATGGAGGCAGAGGTAACCATTGACTGACTGGGAGGAGGGCAATGAAACATGAAAACAGGGAAAATGGCTGAAAGCCTTTCAAGGAGTTTTACTCCACAGGTCCCCACACTCACATGACACAGGATTAATAATCTGGAGATGGAAAGAACCAGATTTGTGGTTATCAGATATAGCAAGGGACAAGGATGAGGCAGGAGACCAAAAACAAAAAATTAAATAGAAGCCCACATATCCCCTGCTCACTCCGAAAGCAGAGGACCAGGCTAGTGCTCCCCAAATAATAGTCTGAAGGATCCTTCTTGGGAGAAATGGACAATCTTGAGTAAAAGCCATATTGATACTGACATGTGGCATTCCCAATACAAAAGCTCTACTGTATAAGCCTCCAACTAGCAATGGAAGTATCCCTCACACAAAGTTTCTAACCAGTGTTTTAGTGTCTCACTCAGGTTACCAGTCAAGGATCACAAAGTAATTGAGGAAAATACCTAACATACAAGACATCAAAATAAACAAGAAAAAAGGGAAACAGAAGAAAGAGTGGTAACGCAAGGTACAAGAAAAATAAAGCTTTATAGAAAGTATAATTCATATCCTTAAAGAAATATATTTTAACCATAAAACACAAATGGGGTACAATTTAAAAGGAATAAACCGATGGGGCGCCTGGCTGGCTCAGTCTGTTGAGCATGCAACTCTTGATCATGGGGTTTTAAGTTCAAGCCCCACGCTGGGTGTAGAGATTACTTAAAAATAAAAAGTCTTAAAAAAAAAAAAAAAGGAGGGGCCCTTGGGTGGCTCAGTCAGTTAGGCAGCCGACTCTTGATCTCAGCTCAAGTCTTGATCTTGGGAATTGTGAGTTCAAGCCCCACACTGGTCTCCATGCTAGGCATGGAGCCTGCTCAAAAAAAAAAAAAAAAAAAAAAAGAATAAAGTAAAAAGTAAGTGTTTAGAAATTTTTAATATCTGAAAAAAATGTCTTGAAGATCTGGATGATAAAGTGAAAGAAAGAGGCCAAAAGTAAAGTAAAAAATGGAAGGAGATGAACAACAGGGGAGAAAAATAAGAATGTTACAAAATAATCTAACAGAATTCTAGAAAGCGTGAATAAAAGAACCAAGAGGAAGAAATTATCAAATCTATAATTAAAAAAACACTCTGAGAACTACAAGAGTTTCATGGGGTACACTCAGTGCTTAACATAATGAATAAAAAAATATAGTATCCAAATGTAAATGTGAAATTTATATTTCTGTGTATATGTGAAATTCCAAAATTCCAAACCAAGGATGTAGAGAAGATCCTAAAACCTTCCTGAGATTTAAAAAAAAAAAAATCATATACAAAGCACTGGATATCAGAATGCATCAAACTTCTCATCAGCATCCTTAGAAACTAGAAGATAATGAGACATGCCTCAAAATCCTGAGTGACAATTCAATCTAGAATTCTGTACCAAGCCAACCTATCACACATATGAGAACATCATAAAGACATTTTCAGATTTGAGAAATATTTAAGGGAAAAAAGCCACAGGATCCAGAAAACAGGAATAAGTGCATCATTCCCAAGATGATAATGAAGTAAAGTCCCATGATGACAATTATGAAGTTGTAGAGAGGGCAACAAATCCTGATGAAAAAAAGACAGAAGGTTCCAGAAGGAATGTCATCAAGAAAAAAGTAGAGCTCATGGATTATCACATCTACAGAAAATCATATTGAAAAGTATTTTACAGAGCTGTTAAAAACATGTGGTAACACTCAGAGTCTCGGAGAAAATTAAATAAATGAAAAGACTGGGGTAATTTAACTCTAGGAAAAAAATGTTTATGTAATGAAGGAAACAAAAACATGAAACATTTAGCTCAGCAATGAATATTTATTTAGCTATCTACTAAGGGTTGAATATGGATTCAACCAAAATTGTAATGTAATTCCATTATTGTAGATGGGCAAAGAAATAAAGGTCTACGTTTGAGGACTCAAGAGCTTTTAAATGTCACTTATAATTGGTAGGCAATATTAGAAGAGACTACAAACTGAGAATGGAAGGTCAGGAGGGTCAGGGACTGATTTTGCTTTGGTGTAAGCCTTGTAGTGCTATCTAAGTATCGACATGGATTATTTTGTTGCGTACTCTTTATGGCAGACACTACAGGTTGGTCCACCTAAAAACACTGGTCTCCACCACCTCCTTCTTGTCTAGAGAGGTCAGGAAGCTAAATACTCAATTTCACAGCCTCCCTTGCAGAAGGATGGCCATATGACACCATGTGGCCCAAAACAAAACATACAGAAAAGTCTGTTGAACATAAAAATTCAACAAGCATTGTTAAGCAGAGTTGGAGGGTCCCAGCCAAACACATAAAATCAGAAAGATTTCTTTACTGATCCAGCTACACTGGGAAACCCAAAAGAAAAAAAGTGACTTTGGGAAGTTGTAACTTAGAATTTTAAAGATAACTTTTACGTTGGTTTACAACAATACATGCCAGTCTCAAAAGCTTACCATCACTACTGATAAGGTAGCAATGTTCACACTAATTTGGAGGTTCAGCAAATTCAACACCCAGAGTTCAAATACAAGCCCCCAACTGAGAAAGACAGGCCTCCAAGATTTGCGGAAAGCACATTCACTTCACAGAAGACAACATTAATCCTTAGAGCTTCCCCCAGATAATTTTATCTAAAATCAGACAGCAGAGAAGCAGCAATGAAATGCAGGGCAAGCAAGAGAATGGAAACAAGAAACAAAGGAAGAAAAAAGGAAATACTATAAAAAGTAAACAAAATACTTCTAAAACGCACAGCAGTCTAGGACCACCTGAATATGGGAACGCCAACAGTCTCACACATCTTCAGCACTGCTATCAAAACACAGCATATTAAATGTTTTTCACAGTCATTTAAAAAAAAGAAAAGGTTAAATTATATCCAGAAAACTCTGTTAAGAAAGGGATACCGGTTTCATTTGTAGGATTTAGTGATTCATCACTTACATATAATACCCAGTACTCATCAGAACTAATACTACACTGTATGTTAACTAACTGGAATTTAGGGGACCCTGGGTGGCTCAGTCAGTTAAGCATCTGCCTTTGGCTCCGGTCATGATCCCAGGACTCTGGGACAGAGCCCCACGTTGGGCTCCTTGCTCAGCGGGGAGCCTGCTTCTCCCTCTGTCTGCTGCTCCTCCTGCTTGTGTTCTCTCCCTCTCTCTCTCTCTGACAAATAAATAAATAAAATCTTAAAAACAAAAAAAACCTAACTGGAATTTAAATAAAAACTTGGAAGAAATAAAAAAGAAAGGGATACAAGGCATGTAACCACAAGGCATGCAGCATAAAGAACCACTTTTACACAATGACAAACAATCCAACAGAAAACCCAGTTTTTAAGGGGGCAAGTAACAAGAACCAACAATTTCACAAAAGAGGAAAACCAAACGGTCAATAAACCTATTAAACCTATCAACTTCAGGGAATTGCTAATTCAAAAAGAGAGATTACCTTACTTCCATTAAATCGATAAAAATTAAAAACCTGATAATATCAAGAGTTGGCAAATAAAGTAAAATTAATTCCTGTCATACCGGTAGAGATATGAACTGATAGCATCAATTTCAAAGGCAATTTAGCAATACTGAATAAAGTTGAAGGTGTGCATACCTACAACTCGGTGATCCCATTCAAAGGTATATACCATAGATGAACCCTTGCACATATGTATGTGAAGACATATACAACAGTCAATATTACTTCATGACAGCAAAAAATTAAAAACCTAAATGTCCATCAACAGGACAAAAGATAAAGAAATTATTATATAATCATACAGGTGAATACCATACAGCAGTGAAAATAAATTTTAAAAAGTTATAAAATGTCCATACAAACAACTCTCACTTACAATGTTAGCAAGGAAGGATGTGGATAATATAGGTAATAAGGACACACCTATGGGTAATAAAGATGCGTATATAACATAATGTCATTTATGTAAAGAGAAGGACATGTAAAACATCATTAGGTACTGTAATTTATGGACATATACCTATGCTATAGAAGTATAAAAGCAGTTCTGGGATGACAAAAACTAAATTCAGGATAGTGGTCACTTCTGAAAAACAAGACAAAGAGAAGAATGGGATCAAGGAGGGGTTCAGAGGCTTCAACTGAATTAGCAATGCTTTGTTTCCTGAAAAACAGGTATTAGCTTAACATCACAAAATATTAAGATTAGATAATGCTAGTTGGTAGGTTTATGGGTGTTCATTCATTACAGCTATCAGAAAAGATACATGCTTTTAAAAGTGACCTCTTAAACAAAACAAAACAAAAAACTAAAGTAATGAGAATTGACAAATTTCTAAAGATACAAAAACAGCTTTTCTTCCTTGGCTTGCCACCCTCACTCCTCACCACCACAGACCTAGCACCACCTCCAACTTGAAAATAAATAAATGAATATATCAAGGTATGTGCTTCGGAGGCAGGGTGAAAAATCAGTCATGGAAAAAAAAAATGCTAGGTAGAGCTGTTTCTGGAGTCCAAAATTATCTGTATTCACACCCAGTTTTGCCACTTGCAACCTGTGTAAACTCAAGCAGAGAAAGCCCTTAACCTTAGTCTCATCTTCTGTACCACAAAGACAGTAACAGCACTTACCGCACAGGGCACTTGAGGAATTAATGAGAATGCATAGGTAGAGCACCTGCCTGAATTATACTACTAAAAACGCAATCACAACTGATTATGGTACAGTAAATCTCATGCACTGCCTCAAAAAAGTGGTTTGTTCCAATCTTCTGAATGGCTCACCAGTGACAATGATAAAAATAGTAGGGTCAAATGTCTTCTTGTCATGTCCACCTAAAATTAAAGTGTTTCCAAAGAAATTACTCCATAATTCTAGCTTCATGTGGCTTACTTAGTATTTCTTTTGAGTAGAGCAAAAATAGTCAAAACACAGAATGGTAGAGTTCTAAATTTTGCTTACAAATAGTAAAACTAAGAAAATGATCTTTCAATAAAAAAAAAATATTGAAAAGAATGCCTATTACTTACGGCACACAAATATCAGGCAACTGTCCCTTCTGTTCCCTTTTCTCTTTTTCCTTATTAATTTCAGAATATGGAAAACTAACAAATCTATTTTCTGAACAAATTCATTTACAGAGACAAATTTCCCTTCTGATCTGTACATTAGTAAATCAATGCAGTACAATGTTGACTAATGCCTGCTATTTATAACAATATCCTTCTGCAGGGAATTCTGGATGAAGTCAGCCTTTTTCATCCCATGAACTACAATAAAGTTTTATATATCTTACTTATCTTCCAAAATTTTGTCTAATTTTTGTGTCTAATAATCATGGCCTACAATACCAAATGGAATATTGTAAGTAACACATGGAGTACATGGGTCCCCTTAGTCTGAGAAGAAATTGCTCTCTTTTAAAAAAAAAATGTTTATAAAAAGTTGGGTAGAAAATTCTATCAACAGAATATTTAATAATTATTATGTAAAGGGCCTGAATTTTCACATATCCAGTTTCCTTAAATTCTTTATTGTGAAATTCTTCATTTTAAAACCAGTTACAGAAAAAGCACAGGCTAGAGATTGGCAAGATGCTAAAAAGTAGCAGTAACTGACCACAGGATGGGATTCTGGCATATCTACACCCAAAGTCAATCAGACAAATTGAGCGTTGGGTATTTAAGAACCCAAGTTTGTCTTTTTTGTAAGTATGGAATTTTAGCCATGTAGCACATAAAATATGTCTTACATAGAAAGTGGCAGAAAGACACTTATACATTAAAAAAATCCATTAAAAACATTAATTTTGCAGAACCTTTTCGCAAATAATGTTTAAGAAAAAAAAAAGAACAAACCATGAATCATTTTAGATTCTAGAGTTTTAAGTAGTCAACAATCTTAGAGGTAAGAAAAGATATATATGAAAGTCATTGCAATTTTTTTGAATTCATCAATTAATATTAGAAACTCTATGGGAGAAAGTGGTACATTTGTTATCTTAAACTTTAGTGGTATTATAATACAAAGTTGATCACTATTCAGATTTTCTACTTAAAATGGTACAATTCAAAAATTTTAAATGGTACATTCAAATTTTAAAACTGAAGATCAGTATGATTTTTAAATATTCACATTATTCACAGCTGATAGAGGTGGCACTCATCAACTGATTGCTTCTCTTCTGCTTTAAGTAAATTCATCTATTTAGTGGGTAAGTACTATGGTAACACAACAAAGAAATGTGGTTTGCTGGTTTAGAGACATTCACAATTTGATGGGGGGAGGGGAAACATATAATTACAATGCAATATAAAAAATGTAATTATTAGAAGTAAAAGTAGTTAGGAACACAAAGAAGTAACAAATATCTGAGCATGGAACCTGGAAAACTATAGGGAAGACTTCAAAAGAAGAGAAGAATGTAAAGTCTGTGCTCAGGGTTTCAAAGTACAGAGAAACTTTGGGTAAGGGAAATGATAAAGGCTGTCTGATTTCAAATCTTCCTGTTCACCCTCCAAAAAAAAAAAACACCTACCATAAAACCAACAAAGAGAGGAAATAAAACCACATTATGAACCATGCCTTCAGCAAGATTAAGGAATACCACAACCTGGGGTGCCTGGGTGGCTCAGTCAGTTAAGCATCTGCCTTCAGCTCAGGTCCTGATGGGTCCTGGAACCGAGCCCCATTGGCTCCCTGATCAGCCGGGAGCCTGCTTCTCCCTCTCCCTCTGCCACCCCCCCCCACCCGCTCCTGTGCTCACATGCACTCTCTCTCTCTCTCTCCCTCTATCTCAAATAAATAAATAAAATCTTTAAAAAAAGGGGGGGAATACAACAACCTTCAAATGACCTGTAATAGAAAAACAGACCAAATTCCAACCGAGCTCCTACCACCCCCACAACCAAGTCTGGAGGTTTGGAGACAGGGAGGGACACCTAAGAGACACTGAAAAGAACAAAGAAGCACCAAGGACTTAGACAAAGCAAGAAAAAAATCATGCTCCCAAAGCATCCAAAATAAAAGCCAAAAGACTATACACGTACGCCAGGACTTTAAAGCACTAGCTAGGAAAGAAGGGCTCGGACAGAAATGGCAGGAGAGACTTGGAGAAGCACAGCTTTGGAGGGCAAACCAGGTAGAAGGAGATGTACCCTTGGGAATAGAGAAGTGAAGAGAAAGAAGAGAAAAGGAAAAGAATTAAGGATGCCACAGAAATGAAAGAGAAACAAGACATGCCCCCACCCCCCCAACACCATCCATAAAAGAAAGTGCACAGAGAAGGGTGTTACAGAACTCTTCAAGTAGGGAATGAACAGACAGATACACAAAAAAAGCAGGTCACAGACAGAGAAAAACCACTATGACAATCAGAAAATGCTAATAAAAACATTTCAGCTGATAAATCCCTCCCCCTCCTTTTCAAAAGCCACAAAGCTGAAGAAAATGGTAGCACAACATTCCAAACTCAATTTAAAATCTTCAAACAAGCATTTGTGATATGAAAAAAAATCCTGAAACAGAAATACAAAAACTAAGAACAGAAATGAGCAAACAAACAACAACCGAAAAAAGAAATGCAACAAGAGTTAAACTTAGAAAAGAAACAGAAAAAGTACACTTCTTCCAAATAGACTGTGAGGGGTGCATCTCCCCACAATAAAACATAGGGAAAGGAAAGAAATGTACTGGCAAAGGAATGAGCATGTTTACATTACAACTTGCAGACTGGTGAACTATGAACAACCCCTATGGATAGGCAGGTAGGGCCAGATCACAAAGGACTTCGAAGGACAAGCTAAGGTCTATTGATTTCATCTTCAAAGGTGGGGAGGCAGTATAATCAAGGAAGAAGAGCACGTGTTTTTGGCTTCAGATGAACTCAATCTCTACCAGTTACTAAGGCTGTGCCGAGCAATTATTCCTACCACTCTAAGCCTCTTATTTTTAATTTGTGGTTGGTTGGATGGATGGATGGATGGATGGATGATGGATGGATGATGGATGGATAGGTAAGCAGACAGACACACGCGTGCGCGTGCGCACACACACACACACACACACATATACACACACAAATAGCAATTGTACTTGTCTGAACCTGGGTTTCTCCCAAAAGCAGAGCATCACAAAAGGACTTGTAGAGAGACAATTTAATTGGCAGGAGAGGTAAAGGACCACAGAGGGTGAAGCCAGAAAGGAGCATGAGCCAATATGAGGACACCCTATTGAGATGCCCACTGCTGTGGGCAACTGGAACTCAATCTTGCCAGACTCTCAGAAAATGTTTAGAAAGCTGTTAGAATTGTCCGTGCAAAGACAAGGAGAGCATTTCTCCATTGGCGTCTGCTCCCTCTAGTTAAGGGCTGCCCTAGGAGGAGCATTCACTCGCAGGCACTTCCAGGCTGAACAAGCCTCTGAGCCCTTCTACCTCTTATCTCCTGCTAGGTGGCTCTGGAGAAGCCCTGGAGCAGAAAGGAAAAGATGGGCAGTAAGCATACTTGAGATAAGCCACTGTCAGGGCACAGTGAGTCAAAGCCTGCATGAAAGAGTTGGAAGATGATGTGAGGTGGTGCTTCAGACCCAACGGATAGAGTATAGCTCAAATTCCCTCCCATCTGGGTCACTGAATACATGTGTATCAAATCATCCCATTGTACACCTTAAACTTATACGTTATATGTCAATTAAATCTCAAATAAAGCTGGAAAAAAATTAATTGGTCCCAGAGTCTTTCAAGGAGGAGCTAGCATTGCTCCTACGTAATGGTGACAGGGAGGAGCTTATCTTGAACTCAAGGAATTCATAAGGGTGTTTGTTGTTGCTCTGTGCCTGATAAATAACGCTGAAGATGCCTTTGGAGCAACCACAGTCCAAGGGCAAGTCAAATGAAGGCTCAGATCCCTCGGAGATGAAGGTCTTAATCAAGTTAACATCCTGGTTTGTTGTCCATCTTTTGTGGTCCCATGATCTATTAGCCATTGCCACAGATGTCTGTGGGTCAGAGCACCCTGAATGCCACTCCGGCCCATTATGATAATTACATCCACCTTGCTCCTGATAAGTGCCGCCATCCAGCCTCTGTTATTCCAGAATCCTATCATGTCTATGGACACTAGGGAACCTAGTCCCACGGAAGCATCTCCTATCAAGCCCAGCCTATTTCCCCTCACCAGGGCATTCCGTATTACCTTGTTGAGTTAAGTGTTTTCTTTGGACCTGCCTAAGGAACATGATCAGATAGCACGTTCTCTAGTCTCATAAAATAAATCCTTTCTAATATTCCTTCTTCTCGAAGACTTCTGACCTTGATACTCTGCCAAAGCCATTCTTGCATATTTATCTCATTTACTGTAGGTCATATTCATGCCCAAGATTCAAGAAAATATCCCCGCAGTATATTAGGACCAGGTTACTAGGATATTAAATCCTGAGTTATGAACAGTGCTCCCATGTTAATAAAATCTCCCCCATCCAGCCTCATTATTCTACCACTACCACCTGGCCCCATACCTTCAAGATCCAGTCCCCAACATACTCCTCTGTTCCTATTGGTACATATTAGCTAGGTCCTGGGATTATTTGTCTGAGTATTTCCTCCCAGAACAAGGATATCCCTGATTATATTATGCTAGGATTGCATCTAGTTGTCCTAGAGGCAGGAGGTGTAGAAGGCAGAGCAGATTCCAAAGAAGATAAGCATCATTTGGGGAGGCATGAACCTCAGCCAGATCTTTGCATCGTCTCCAAACAAGGGAAGGCTGTTCTGTTCTAACAAGGCATGAGTTCTGCCTGTCCGGAGGATCAGGGAAATTCAGGGGTCCAAAACTGTCAGGCTCATCCACCCAGATGTTCCCATCACATATCTCAGGGTCCTATTCTTCCCATATGAGGGTGCTGACTTTGGCCCTAAACACTTGTCGAGGGGACAAAGAAGAAGACCTACCATGAACGATATAGAATAAGGGACTTATATAAGGGTTTGACCTCACACAGGTATGGGAGTTAAACTGTCTCTGCATCTGGGGCTGAGTCTGAAGAGAGCAGGGCGGGCAAGTGGAAAGGAAAGGTGGACATGATATGGGAAGGAGCCAGGATAAACCACAATCTCAAAGACAAGCTGGAACCCACGAAGACAAAGAAGAACCTGTCTGTCTCTCACTACCTTCATGCCTCCATCTGCGATGAGACAGGTAACCTGGGGGAAAGCCGCACACCCAGACCAAGGATTCTAAGAAGTTGGTGCAGGTGATCCCAAAGGAGCTAAAAGAACTGCAGGCCTGGTGAAACCTGCACGCCAACAATATGACACAGCAGATCGGCAAGGATGTGGGGCAGATGCAACAGTGCCTCACACCAGCCTTCCCATGTAAAAGAAATACGGCTACTGCCTTACTTCTGCCTTCAAATCTTGTGCAAAATAGCTCTTGCGGCCAGTGTTAACCCAGAACCCGGAGGGGAGTTCTGGGAAACGTCATTCTCAGTTCAGCTCAGCTGACACAGTACAAACCCACCAAAGAAGATATACGGCTCTACCACCCTTAAGATCAAATCCCAGGCCTGCTTCTTTAGCGTCATCGGTCCGAGTGTTGCAGGCAATCTCTTTTCAAATGCTGCCACAGAGGATCTTTTCACAGCGTACCCTGCACTGATTGATAGTCGGCAGGCCTACGTCTGTCATTCTCTTGTTTTCAAAGTTTCCAAAGGTAAAAGAGGTCAGTCAACTTCAGAGTCCTTTCATAATCACCACTGTCCCCATACCCCATCAGCCAACACTTCACCTTCCATTCAATGCCAGCCAGTTCCAATGCCTTGCAGGTAAGAGTCTCGGTAACTGTTCTGTCACACATGCCGGGAGTTACCACCAATGATATATGTCCCTGCTGCAATCTCACCCGTGAGTGACCCACCCCAATCCCCCATATCTGAGGTATGCTTCCTAGAGCCACTTTAGGTACTGTCTTCGCTGGGGCTCACGTGCACGTGTGATTGATCTGGAAGGTAATCCCAGTGAGTAGTGAGGAAGAAAGAACTCAGGAGAGTGAAAGAGGGAAGATGGAAAAGCCCATACAAGGATGCATTATCAACTCAATCTAATCTGGACCTTTGGAGGAATGTATGGAATGCCCCTCAGAATTTTCCACCCTCAGGTCACTAGAGAGAAGCATTTATTATCAGCTTCCATCCCCCAATGCTGAAGGTTGCCCCAGTGGGACGTTCACTCTGTACACCTCTGGGATATGCACTTCTGCTTGCTGAGCCAGCTCCCCCTAGGATCCTAAACCTTAGAGCAGGAGTGCAAGTCCTGGGTGAGAAAGTGAAAAATGTGCAGCATGTGTACCTGAAATCAGACACCGTCAAACTGAAGTGAGTTAGTGAGCTGAAGCCCACACAGAATCGTTGGCGCCAGCAGGACTCCAGAGCGAGGCAGACAGGATAGGAGCTTGTGCACTAACAGCTGTCAGAGACAACGCTAACCACACAGGTGTGTTGTGAGAAGTCAGTGAGATGGGCAAAATGCTTGGCAGATCTCCTAACACATAAAGCTCAAAAAATGATAGCTATTACCATTAGGTTAGACACTGATATAAGACTGTGACAGTGGCAATGATAGCTATTACCATTAGGTTAGACACTGATTATTAGACTGTGATAGTGGCAATGGGCGAGCAAGAAACAGATAAAGGACGTATTTCAGAGTTAAAAAACGGACAGAATGCGGAGAGCAAATGGGTAGGCAGGGAAAATGTGAGGTAGAGGAGGAAGTCCAGGATGTTTCTAGCTAGGGTCCTGGCAGGATGGAGAATGAGCGTGCCACTAAATATAATACGAAAAGCTGGAGGAAGAAGCATTACTCAACTTGACAGTGTAAGGGACCTGTGGGCTACCCACATGTTTTATGCTCAGCAGGCAGTTGGAAGTAACCGATCAGAAACTCAATGAAGAAAGCTAAGCTGAAAACAGACTTGGATAGTAGTTCAAGCCATGATCATGTTGGAGTTCCCGGGAAGAGCATGTACATTTACAAGAGGGCTGACAGTGGATTATGAACATTTACGAGACACGCAGAGAGATGGAGGCCAGGGAGATGGGGAACGGAGATGGGGCAGCTAGCGAAAGAGAAGAACCAGGAGGAAGGGCACGGGGTCCCTGGGTAAAGGGAAGACAGTAGCAACACTTGAGTACCAACTGCTCTGAAAGAGGTTAAGTCAACCAGAGACGTTTCCACTGGATCAGGAAAATAGGAAGACCTCAGGGACTTTAGAGGGAACCGTGATGCCAGGCAGACTGAGATGGAAGCCTGATGTTAACAGCACATCAAAGACTGAATGGGAGATAAAGAAGTAGAAACAGCTGTATAAACTGCTCTCTCAAAAACGGGTGGAAAAGAGAATGACAGCAAAAACTAGAGGGCCACCAAAGATTTTTTTTTTTAACAAGACGATTCAAATGTGTTCGTGGGAAGGAGAGTTTGAGGATGAGGGGAAGGGGGGGAATGGAGTAAGCTCTCTGAGGAAGTGGAAGATTGCAAAAAGAGGTGTGAGAGCACAATCTGACTCAATCCTCTTTATTTAATATGCTTGGATTTATTTTTAATACACTAACTAGGAAATATGTATTTAGCATCTAATTTGCTGAGACCAACCTAATAAAGTTATAAAATAACTTTTCTTATGAAATCTTGTCTTTTCTTACTCAACATTACAAAAACATAAGCTTCTTGGATTAATTTTAGTTTCAGTCAAAAGGTGACAATTGTATGCAGTGAGAAACAACTCTTCCTCTGCTATTTTAGTTCTTTTTTCTTTTTCTCAGGGGGAAATAAATGATTTCTAAAACCATTTATCAGATAAGCTCTAACCTAAGGGGGTGTCCAGCACCATACTGACAGCATACACATAGCTGCGAATTCTCGAATCTTTAACCCCTGTCTGCAGGGTCCAATTAGCCCAACTGCAGGGAATGTATTTGGGCTGGAAAATACGCTAAATAGCTAGCACATCAGGTTCCTTTTAACTGCCAGGTGGTAAGCTATTCTGAAGCTGTTTAGATTTGTGGTTGGGCCTCAAACCATGTCTCTGGACAGCATTCTGCTGGAGGCAGAACAAAGTTATATTTAATATCTGTGTACTTTAAAACAATGCTGCCCACTTTTCTCTTATTGCTGGGGTCACTTACCTTGAAGACTCACTGTACTTTTGGGGTATAAAACAGCAGTGTTTACTTATCCAACTGATTTTGGAATGACATGATTGGGCCAATGTGAAAACTGAGTCAATAGGAAAACAAATGCTTGTAAAGCAGTAACAAACAGCCTTTTTTTCCAATACGTGTACCAAATAAATTTAACTTAGAAGAACTGAACTAAATATAAAACACTTCAAAAAGAAGAAAAAGAACATTATGCTTACTAAGAATTTTGGCATGATCCAGAGAACATGTTCAGAGAACTGACCTCTGTGAAAGCACAGAAGCATTTCAATGGCTCTGCCTGAAAACTCCTTTCTGTAAGCTGTTCTACAACATTCCGTAAACTCTCATCTTATAGCGTGTACGTTGTGTTAACTTTTTGCGTGTTTTTCTTTATCTAAGAATTTTTAAAAGACCAGAATAACAATTTTTTAAAACAATGAAGTGATTTTTCTCTTCTTGAATGAAGAATTGCCCTTGCTTCACAATTCACAGAGGAGAAAAATACACAGGCTCAAAACTCCCGTATCTCCCTGCCACCAATCCACAAATGCACCTGTATCCTCTCCCTCTTCCCTTTTATTATACTAGAAATAATGGTCTTCTCTTATCAGAGGCCAATCTCTGCCCTCACTTCATGTCCCCCTTCCTCTCAGGGACCTTGCTGCCGTCACCTATCCACCCTCGCTGGTGTAGTTTCAATCTCTCTCTGTGGTGGATTCAGACTAGTGGTACCTAGACTGTTCTAGCACCACTCATCTTAAAACAACAAAAAATACCCACCTCGAACCCTCCCCTCCCCCCCCCCCGCTTCTCTCCGGCGAAGTCTCTCTCTTTAATCTCCTCCAGAACCAAGTCTCTCAAAGTTGTTTTCACTTGCACCCATTCCTCATCCTGTTCCATTCCTGGTTTACCCCACCAACTCACCACCACAGTTGCTCCAGGTAAGGTGGGAAGCTGACCAGTCGGATCTGACACACGCCCGGAAGCACCATGTCTCCCGGGCTTCCACAAGCCACAGCACTCCTAGTTTCTCTCCCGGCTTTCCTTCTCGGTGTTCCCCCTCAGTGCCCCTTCGCGGCAACTCCTTTTCTACCCATCCTCTAAATGTGAGAGTTTCTCAGGGCTCAGTTCTGAGTTTTCTTCCTCTCTGCATTCTACAATCTCTCCTAAGATGATCTCACTTCCACTTGGGCTTTCCATGTCAGCTAAATGCCAGTGAAGCTAGGATCATTCCCTGCAGCACAGACATCTTTTCCAAGCTTCAGACCCATACCCCACTAATGAAGTAACACACGGTGGTTTAGATGGGCCTTGGGCCAGATTGCCTGTATTTCAAAACTAGTTCTTGTACTTACTTCCTGGGTAACCCTGAACAAGTCATGGAACCTCTTGAAGACTCGGTTTCCCCATCTGTAAAACTGGAATAATAATAATACTCACTTCATAAGGTGGTTGTTGGATTCAGTGAGTTGGTGATAGCACCTACTAGGTGGCACACGGCAAGCTTCCATTATCCCTGATTACTATCGCCATATATGTTCATCAGAATATAGCAAAGGCATCTCAAACTTGCTTTGATCCACATAAAACTGGGTCCTATCTTTTCTGCCCACCCCATACACATCATCCCTGGTTCACCATCTGTGAGTTCTAAGGCAGAATTCTAAGATGAGCCCCCCATGACCCTTTTCATATCTCCTCCCCTTGAGTGAATGAATATGATATCACTCTTGTAATCAAGGCATTGTTATAGATATAACTAAGGTCCCAAATCACTGACCTAATGCTAAGAAGATTATGTAGGTAGGCCTGACCTAATGACACAGCCTAGAGAAGAGGATCTAGAAGTCAGAGTCCAAGCATGGAAGCACTTGAATTTCCACTGTCTAAAGGTGGAAGGGCCAAAGGAGAAAGAATGCAGATGGCTTCTACAAGCTGACGGAGGCCCCCGGCTGCCAGCCAGCAAGGAAACCGGGACCTCAGGCCAACAACTACAGGAACTAAAATCTGCCAACTACAAGAATGAGCTTGGAAGTGGATTTTTACCCAGAGCCTCCAGATAAGAAGAGTGTGGCTACCACCTTGATTTCAGCCATGCTGGGAGGACTTTTAACCCACCAACCTGTGAGCTAATAAATGGGTGCTATTACAACCCCTAAATTTGTGGTAATTTGTTATGCAGCAATAGAAAATTAATGTACCAGTTGAACAAAAAGCACCTTCAAACATATATTTGTTTCAGCCAGAAAACTCCCATCAATACCACACCAAGTTCTGCTGATTCTATCTCCTAAATACATCTCAAACATATTCACAATTCTTAATCTGTTCCCTACCCCAAATTGTATGTCCCATCTGAACTTCTGCAACAGCTCTTAACTGGTTTCCCTTCTCACAATTCTCCTGCCCATTCCCCTCACAGCAGTGGGAGCCATTTCTTAGAGTGCAAAACTCGTCTTGGAAAAATCCTTCATGACCTCACACTGCACTCGGGATAATACCTGAACACCTTATCATAACCTTCAAATGCCTCACAAAGTGGCCCTGGCTACCTTTTCAGCCTCATTTCCTGTGACTCACCTGCTTGGATATGATGCACGAGCCACAGAGGCCTGTCTTCCACTAACCCCGGTGTGCCAAGCCATTTCCCATACTAGGACCATCTGTGTCACTTCCCCCACTCAGCACCCAGTGATAGCCAGGGCCTCGGCTTGAATGCTACTATTTCACAGAAGCCTTTCCTCACCCCTAACATGATGCCAGGCCACCCAATTAGACTGTCTCACAGAGCCCTGTATCTCTTCACAGAGTTTTTCACAATTGCAAACACACAGTTGGTTGTATGATTATGTATTTAAGGTCTTTCTCTTAGATATAGCTCAGTGAGGGTGGGAGCCATACCTAATTTGTTCCTTGCGAAAACCCAGCATCTGGTACGGTGCCAGACACACAGCAGGAATTCAACAATCTTTAATGGATGAATAAAACTGTGCCTATTTTGCCCAACTTATACATGGCAAAATTAGGTCAAGATTATGAGGTTATTTGTGTGTGGACCATTAGATTTATCTTAATCTAGCCATAATTATGATGCTTCCTTACAAAACAAATGATGTAAATATAAAGGACAAACGGGGCAAGTTCATGGGAAAGTCTCAGGGCAAATCTGCTAGGATTCCGCGTTCACGCCCTCTTAAGGAAACAACATATTTAGATATGAGGTGCAACATTACCCTTACTGCATATTTTAAATAGTTTTTCCTTTAGGAAAAACATAATTTCACTCCAGCATTGATATGGTTAGAGGACAGAGTGCTTCAGTTGACTGAATTTTCTAGCTAACGAAGGGATATTCCACCAATGTAAATAACCACCTGGGACAAAGACAGCCCTGTGTATGCTCTCCACCCTTCTGCCAATAGAATTTGTTTTTAAAAGGACGCCTCTATCTTACTGATTTCTCATTACTTCTCTCACTTTATCATTTTTTTAAAAAATCAAAAGTGCTATTAGTTAATCAAAGACCTCACTTATTTTCTTTTAGGAGAAATAAAAAAATAGCAAGAACACCATATGACAAAGATTTTATTTAAGAAGCAAAACACTGAATAGAAAGTCAAATATCTTCCCATATTGTCCATATTATTTATACTTTGTGTATATAATGCATTTAATTCCTCCCATGGTCCAGAAAAGGTTCAAGACAAATTATTTGGATTAACGAAGAAAGGAAAAGAAGAAAGATTAGAGACATAAAATGATATTAGAAAGAGGCTCAAGATGCATGCCAGACCACAATTTTATGCGATACAGGCTTGAGCTGTGAGGCTTTCTAGCCCCAATTTGATAAAAGAGGGACCCACTTCACAGCATTCCTATGGAAAACAGAACAGCTGGTCAAAAGCAGCTCAGCTATGGTTGGTACTAAGATCAGAAAGGAATGTCTTCTTGGAGATTCCTTAGAGAGGACACCATTCTACTTCTACTAAGAACACTTGTTACCAGTTTCTACTAAAATAGTTGCTTAAATAACTGACTGCTCCACATTGTTATCATACCCAGTTACCCAGGCCTGGGGCAAAATGATCTCTTGCCTCATCCAATCTTAAGCACAATTTATTAGTTTCCTATTATTGCTGTAAAAAAAAAAAATCAACATAAACTTCATGGTTTATTAACAACACACACTTGTCTTCTTGCAGGTCTGGCGATCAGAATTCTAAAACTGGATCTTATAGAGCTAAAATCAAGGTGATACTGAGCCGCACTCTTTGGGGACACTAGAGAAATATCTAATTGGCAGCTTCCAGAGGCTGCCCACACTCCTGGGCTCATGGCCCCCTTCCAGCAATGGCATCAATCCAGGCTCTGTTTCCACTGCCACATCCCCTTCTCTCCCTCTGCTGTCATCTCACATTCCCCTCTCTTGAGTCTGACCCTCCTGTCTCCCTCTTATAAGGACCCTGTGATTACATGGGGCCCACTTGGATCATCTAGGATAATCTCATCTCAAGAGACTTAACTCAATCACATCTGCAAGGTCTCTTTGCCACGCGAGGAAACATATTCACAGGTTTCAGGTTAGGACACAGACATCTTGAGGGGTGTGGGTATCTTTATTCAGCCTACCACATAAGACTCCATCATTTATCCATTTGCAGCTACCTAAATTGTAAGGATGGTGTCAGAAAACAGCAATGCAAGGCCAAACCTATATGGTAACAGTAAAGCAACCAATAGGGAACTTAATAAAAAAAGTTGTAATTCAAGAGTTAATCACAGAATCCTTTTAAGTAGCAAGTTCACCTTCTGTATTCCAAATAATATGATACAACAAAAATATTATTTACACAATTTTTTTGTCAGGAACACAATGGTTATAAAAAGAAGCACACCTACACAAAAACTTGAGTGTGAAGTAAAGTAACTGCAATACCAAGTACTGTACTAAAAATTGGGAACTTTACCTCCCTTCTCTCTCTGCGGTCACAGGGGAGAATGCCTACTGAATATTAAAAAAAAAAAAAAAAAAAAAGGTGAGACAGCCAGCTCACTCAGTACTTTAGGAAGGTATAAAGTCCAGGCAGCTTACTTGATTTTTGGAGGAACAGCTATAACTGAGCCCAAAGGGACACTGCTAGGGACAAACCTAATGAGGGAAAGATTCTATTTTAGACCCTATTCATCTTCCCTGACAAACCAGAGGAATGTAGGAGTGCTCACACCTTTGAGGTGCATAAAGAGATCTGTAAATCATTATGGGAGCTCAAAGGAAATAACTGTGACAACCCCTCCCTCTCACTGCATTCTGGGACTGACATCTCTCAACAGTGTATTTAATTGCGAAGTTTCAGTCAACACATGATGTTATTATGTTAGATTTTTCCCTAGAGGAGTTTTCACCAAGCATCAGCTTCTTTTTCACAGGAAGAATTCAATCCTGCCCACCAAACCACTTGTGTCTCCAGGAAGCTGAGGTTTCAAGGTTCTTTCTTGCCATGGAGTAGAGATTAATGTTGGGTCCGAGAGGACAGGAGACTTGCCACCTGAGAAAGTTTTCTCCCCAGTAGACTGCAAATACAAAATACACTTGAATCCCTCTTGACTTAAGGACTGAGGACTGAGATTTATCCCAGGGATGCAAGACTGGCTTAACATCTCCAAATTAATTAATGTAATACACCACATCAATAAAACAAAAAACAACCACCACATGATCATCTAAAACTGGATCTTATAGAGCTAAAATCAAGGTGATACTGAGCTGCACTCTTTAGGGACACTAGAGAAATATCTACTATCTAAACATGATCATCTGCATCGATGCAAAATAAGCATTTGACAAAACCCAATGCCTTTTCATGATAAAAACACCCAAACAGACTAGGAAAAGAAGAGAAATTCCTCAACTTGATACAGGGCATCTATGAAAAACCCACAGCTAACTTCATATTCAATGGTAAAAGACTAAATCCTCCCCCCTAAGATCAGGAACAAGGCAAGGATGAGTGATCTCACCAGTTCTACTGAACATTGTACTAAAGGTTCCAGCCAGGGCAATCAAGCAAAAAAATTAAATAGAAGACATGCACATTGAAAAGGAAGAAAATCTTATTCTATTTGCAGATCTTATAAGTAGAAAACTTACAAGTTTCTTATAAGTAGAAAATCCTAAGACATCCACTAAAAACTATTGGAACTAATAAGCTAATTCAGTAAGGTTGCAGGATACAAGATAACAAACAGAAATAAATTATATCTCTATATATTTACAATGAACAATCCAGAAATTAAAGTAAAAAAAAAAATCCTTTTACAGCAAAATATTTAGGAATAAAGTTGACAAAAGAAATACAAACTTATACTTTGAACACTATAAAATGTTGGGTGCCTGAGTGGCTCAGTCTCTTAAGCATCTGCCTTTGGCTCAGGTCATGATCCCAGGTCCTGGATAGTCTGCTTCTCCCTCTGTGCCTCCCCCTGCTTATATACATTCTCTCTCTCAAATAAATAAATAAAATCTTTAAAAAAAGAAAAGAAAAGAAAACTACAAAATGTTGTTAAAAGAAATGATCTAAATAAATGAAAAAACATTTCATGTTCCTGGATCAGAAGACTTAATATGCTAAAATGGCAATACTCCCAAAACTGACCTACAGGTTCAATGTGATCCCTACCAGAATGCCAGTTGGCCTCTTTGCAGAAACTGACAAGCTAATCCTAAAATTCCTATGGTAATTCAAGAGACCCAGAATAGCCACAACCATTTGGAAAAAAGAAAAATAAGATTGGAGGACTCATGCTTCCAAACTTCAAAACTTACTAAAAGGTTGCAGGGGTCAACACAGTGTGGTGCTGGCATAAGGATAGACAGTCTAGAAATAAATCCATATATCTACGGTCATTTGATTTTTGACAAGGGTGCCAAGACAATAAAATGGGGAAAGAATAGTCTTTCAACAAATGGATCAAAAACCTAAATGTAACAGCTCAGACCATAAAACTCTTGGAAGAAAACAGGCATAAGCCTTCTTAAGGTTGGGTAAGTCAATGATTTCTTAGATACAACACCAAAAGCACAAGAAACAAAAGAAAAGAGATAAATTGGACTTCATCAAAACTAGAGACTTTTGTGCCTATAAGGCACAAAAGCAAAAAAACTCACTTTACGGGAGAAAATATTTGCAAGTCACATATCTGGTAAGAGACTTATATGTAGAATACATAAAGATTCACATTTCAATAATAAAAAGACAAATTAACCAATTAAAAATTGGCAAAGGATCTGAACAGACATTTCTCCAAACATACACAAATGGCTAATAAGCACACAAAAAAACGCTTAACGTCATTAGTCATTAGGGGAACACAAATCAAAACCACAGTGAGATACCATCTCATACTCACTAGCATGGCTACAAGCAAAAAGATAATAACGAATGTTAACAAGGATGTAGAGAAACTGGAGCTCTTGTACACTGGGACTGGGACCATAAAGGTACAGCCACTTTGGAAAAGTTACAAAGTTAAACACAGACTTAAGGTGTGATGCAGTAATTTTACTCTTGGAATGTACTCAAGAGAAACAAAAACATAGATCCACACAAGAAACTTATACATTAATGTACAAAGCAGCATTATTCACAATAGCCAAAAGGTGAAAATAACCCAAATGTCAGTCAACTAATGAAGAGATAAACAAAATATGGCATATCCATACAATGGAATAGTACCTGTCAATTTAAAAAAAATGAAGTGAAGATACATGCTGTAACATGGATGAATCTTGAAAACACTATGTTCAGGCTACGTATTGTAAAATTCTATTATATGAAATGTCCCTAGGCAAATGCACAGAGAGACAGAAAGTAGAACTAGCAGTTGCCTAGTGCTGGGGATGGGTGGTGAAAATGTGGAGTGGGTGATATAAATGGGCAAGACGTTTCTTTTTAGGGTGATGGAAACATTCTAAAATTAGATTGTGGTGATGGTTGTATAACTCTATAAATACACTAAAAATTCACTAAATTGTACAATTAAAACAAGTGGATTTTATGTAAATTATATCTCAAAAATTCTGCTTAATAAACATTGCTGCACTGCACCTGGGTGGCTCAGTTAAGTGACTGCCTTCAGCTCAGGTCATGATCCTGGAGAAGCAGGGAGTCTGCTTCTCCCTCTGACCCTCTCCCCTCTCATGCTCTCTCCCAAATAAACAAACAAAATCTTCTTTAAAAATTAAAATAAAAAAGCAAACATTGCTGCATCCACCTTTCTCTTTCTCTCCAATCACTTGTTCTGGGGGAGGCCGCTGTCATGTCGTGAGGACATTCAAGCAGCCGTATAGAGAGGTCCCCATGGAAGGAAATGAAGCATCCTGCCAACAACACGAGAGTGAGCTGTCCTAGAAGGGGAATCTCCAGCCCCAGACAAGTAAATCTTCAGGTGACTGCAGTTCTGGCCAACGTATTGACTACAATCTCCTGAGAGATCCTGAGTCAGAACCATCAAGCTAAGCATCTCCTGAATTCCTGACCCACAGAAATCATGTTGCTTTAAGCCACTAAGTTTTGGGGTAATTTGTTACACAGCAGTATATAATTAATACCCCTTCCCTGACCCTCTCTTCAGTGTTAGGCTCTCTCTCCTGATGAAGGATGTCTAAGGAAATGTCTTCCCAGCAGCCCTTCCTCTCCTAAGTTTGGTTTCACCTCCATCAGCATGTTCACTGTAGTAGCTGTCATGTTAGTAAATCATGATCCCATTCCCTGGCCTTAATTGATGATCTGAAAGTAGGCATCTGACCAAAGCCAGGTCAGTAAGGTCCTGCCCTGAAATTTCTATACCTGAAGCTGTGGAAAAGGCAGTATCTCTGCCTAAAGCTTGTATGATGTAAAACCTGGGGTCTGCCAGCAGCCATGTTCTTTCCCATGTGGGAAAAGGTAGATGGCAGTGGAGAGGGATGAAGCCCATCACGTGGAAATAAGAAAAGATTCAAGATGGAGGGAGTACAGAACATATGTCTCTGGTTCCAAGGATTCCTGATGCAACCCTGCCCTTACTATGGAAGAATGTATCTGTCTTGTGACCCCACCATCTACAACAGCACTCAGTACTTAAGAGGTAATGAAATATTTCTGAAATAAATGAATGGGTAAGATAATCCAATATCCTTCCTATAATACCCCCCTCTTTCTCTTTCTCTTTGCTGTTGTTCAATAGAGAGATTTGAGTATTTCAAAACTAAAAGTCCTAACCTCTTTTTTGCTACCTTTATACTCTGTATCTCTCTATTATTATACTTATGGCAATATATCCTAATTACTGGCTCACATGGCCTCCTGCCCTACTATCAGAGGGCAAGATATTTGCTTAGTCATTTTTGGTATCATCAGCACCATTTAGTCTAGAAAACAGAAAGTGTCAAGAAATATATGTTTAACTGATGTAATCAATCCTTTACTCTTCATTCTTCAGTTTTTATAATTACTGTCCCCAATTTATCAACCTCCTAACATTTACAAGATACTGGGAGACAGGATAAACCACTGCTTGTGGCTTGGTCGTGCATTTTCATCAATTCAATGAATTCATTCAACAAATATCTGAGTACCTACCATATGCCAGGGGCTGAAAATGGAAAAAGGACATGGTGTCTGCCCTCAAGAACCCTACAGTCTAGCACAGACAAGTACATTGACTATTACAGTGTGTTAGATGTTACTGAAGATATACACACAGGCTGCTAAGCAGTAGCAGGGATCATGGGGAGTTCTACTTCAGAAGGCAAGACAGACACAGAAAAAGATGACAGCCAGCAATGTGACATGGGCTAAGCACCAAATGAGTGATTTGTTTTCTAAGTTACATGGGGTTAGTCTGCACACTTTAAGAAAAGGTACCACCATGGAGTGATTTTCAGACTTTGCATGCAACCAACATCTCCTGAGTGCCTTACGTGTGCCGAGCAAACTGCTTTGCACTCTTTGAGCAGGCTCGCATTCAACTCTCACATTTTGTAGTCGAGAGATATGAGTCTGAAAGAGTGAAGTGACTTGCCCAAGTCTACACAGCAAGTAAGTGGCAGAGCTAGGATTTAGAATTAAGTCTTCCAATTCCATGTCCGAGGATACCATGCTATGCAATCTACACAACTGGAACACTTTCCACGTGGCTTTCATTGGCTTTTCAATCATCCTAGAGCATACAATACAGTGTTGGGCTCATATGGGCAATCACCAACTGCTGACTTGATACGGCTATAATGTTTGTCCACATTTTGAGAAGCAAAGAACTGTATCAGATCAAATTACTTTGGTGCCTATTATAACATCATGTGCTGACAAGAGTGCAGTTGGCTAAAGATGAGCAAATCTTTCAAGCTATATTTTAACAGTACTTTTGACCACTATATCCGGTCAGTTGTTCCAATGTTCAGTAATAAATCAAAATGACTGTTCATTTCCTTTGACAGTTAACAGTACTAATGAATTCAGTATAATCTCACCATCTATCAGAAAAATTTCTAAAACGCAAACTTGAAGGTGATGATTCACATGGTTAGCCGGGAAGGAGAAGTAAAGCAGTACTCATTGCTTTCTACAAAACTAGCATTGTTTGCAAAACCCAGAAACTGAGCAATTGGTTGACTACTAATAACAAGTAGGCTGCTCTCTGGTCATTTAGCAAAAAGCTCCTTGTTGCACCATGGCCAGGGGCTGAGGAGCATATGACTTCAAGTAGCTTTTGTGTGATACAGCATAATTCTACCTATATAAATCAGTGAAGTGTTACATAAGATTTTTAAAAAAGAAATTCAGTATCTCCACAGCAGAGAGCACCTGACACTGAGCCTGGCACAAATCAGATATTAATACTGAATAAGTGTTTACTGAAAAAAAAAATGACTTAATGGCCTTCTGAAAACGTAAGTTGTCTACTAAATGAAAAGAGAAAAAAACCAACCAAACCCACACAGATTATGTTAGGAACTCAAAAGATTATGGGGTAACTAGTGCAAGATACGTAAGAAATTCACAACCACCAAAAAAAAAAAAAAAAAAACGTTGAAATGAGTAAACACGCATTTGACAACCCTCTTAAATTAACTCACCACACGGGCACTCGGTGGAATGCTAACCAGCCATCTCATTAGAAATAAAAACGAAAAGGAACAGGTGACAGATCTAACTTTACAATCTGTTCAAAATGGTAACAAGGTGTACTTGGCATACACCTGAAATCTGCTGCATAAGCTCTGTTTCTACATAATAAAAGAGTATCTCTATATGCCAAACAAGCTGAATCATAAACCTTAATAAATGCTCACACGAACACTGAATAGTAATAATGAACTCTTTAAATGTATTAAAATGTATTGTCCAGAAATGAAAAAATATCTCTAATACCAGACCGGGCTCCACAAATCTAAACCCAAACTGTACTGATTAGTCCAAATAAACATTTTCCAAAATGAACAACTCGGACCCACACAACGAATAAAGTAATCTAACAAGTATAAAGCTTGGAGCAACTCTAGTGATCTCAAACGTTAGAACATTAGAACGTGAGCGCTTAAGCGGACTGGTTTAGCCGCTTTTACTTAGAGCTTTACATTTACAGAGCCTTCTTCTCAAAAGACCTCTGAAAGAATTCAAGGCCAAGTATAGTGTTTCATGATAATTGCAAATAAAAGCGCTCGGACCCTGAGCCCGCGATCCCTCTCTGCCTCACTACAGACCGGACTCATGAAAAGCCCTGGGGACAGCCACCCCTTGAGCTCGTACAGGACCCTGGCACCTCAGGGGATGGTTCCACAAACCCCCACCGGGACCACCTCTAGGGAAGCAGAGGAGTGGAGGAGAAGCGAGTCAGGCTCCAAAACAAAGCGTCGTTCACCCCACACAGAGGCAGGCGCACCTTTCGCCCCGGACAGGATGCAGTGACCGATCAGTCACCTGTGCGGGAAGGGGGCGCGAAGACATCCTCAGAGACTAGTGCCAACAGGCAGCTGTCCGCCGCTTCGCGGGCCCCAACGCCCTGCACCCGCAGCGCATTCCCGGGCTCGGGAAAACTTTCGGCCCGCGCCCCCCGGGTGCGCCCCCACCGCCAGGTACCCCCCGGCTTCAGCCCCGCCCGCGAGGCCCCGCCCCGGGCCCGCCCCCCGCGCCCACTTCCCGGCCCCGCGCCCCCAGCCCGCGCAGGCACCCGCGTGCCCTCGGGGCGCGCCCCCGCGCCGGGCCCGGCCGCCAGAGGGCGAGGTCGCTCACCCGTCCGCAGCTCGTGCTTGACAGTGAGGAGCTGCTCTCCCCCGGTGCCGCCGTCCCCGCTGGTCCCCGCGGCGCCGCCGCCGCTGCCGCCCTCCTCCATCTTCTCCCTTTTCCGATCCCGCGGGGTCCTACGCGGGGATCCAGGAGACAGCGGACGCCCGGCCCCTCAGAGGTCCCGCTGCAGACCCAGGAGCCGGGGTGCGGCAGCTCCAGAACTCGGACGCAGCGACGAGTCTCTTTCCCGCTCTGGCCGCACCGCTCGCTCCTCCGCCTCCTCCCCCTTCGGCGGGCACCGCTAGTACCGCGCAACCAAACCGCCCCCTGTTCCGCCGCCTCCTCCTTCGGGCCGCTCCGCCCACAGTCAGCAAGGTAGAGGAGCCATTCTAGCCGCTATCGCTTATTGGGCACAGGGCGCGCGCATCTGTCAACGCCGGCTCTCATTGGGCAGTCCTCTCTGACGCTTCAGGGGCCGCCCCGCCCCGCTCCTCGAATTGTTGTTGCTTGGCGGGGAGGCAGGAGAGGGAGAAACGCTACCGCTCCGATTGGTGAGAACTGAGATTCTGCCCCGCCCATTCCCGCTGGTGCGCACGCGCATTCAGGACCTTCCCTTCCCTGACCTACCCAGAACGGTCACACCCCTTATTCCCCAGCTTCGATCTGTTAGTAAACAGTGTCTAGTAGTCAGGAGGACTTGGAGTCTGTGATTGGCTATTGCTGAAAGAGGCGGGGATGGCTGATTGGAATGTTTGGTCCGCCAATCACCGTGGACAGAGGAGGGGCCTGAAGGGAGGCGCTTCTCACACACGTGTTTGCGGACGTCTGAGGGTCCCAGCCGGCGAACCTCAGGGGTGTGCCCAGCTGGAAGACGGCGTGTCTTAGGAAGGTGTTACTTGAGCTAGTGTGCTCTATACCAGTTAAGTGGAATTTGTGCGTAAGTGCAGGTAGTTCTTAGACATTGCAAAAATTCACAATCCCAGCTCGCCATGAGGACGTTTGCAAAGGATAGGTATTTCCATTTTGTACAAGATACATACAAGGCACCAAATGGATACAGAGATTAATAAAATACAATACAATCCCTGCCCCTAAACAGCTTTCAATACAAACGTGAGAAACAATTTGTATATACACAGGAAATATAAAGCAGAATTTGGGGGAAAAAAACATACAAACAGAATGACACAGATGACAATAATTATTCTCGGTAGGGGAGCTGGGAAAGGCTTCTAGGGCAAGGAGGAATTCGAGATAACCAACTTAAAGGATGGGTAAGATAGAAATATCAGCAGCAGATCTTTCATGCAAAAATGGTAACTGTGAGCATAGCCTAGAGGTAGAGAAGGCAAGGGTGGGTTAAATGATTAATAAGACTGGATGGAAGCATGACCCAAGAGAGAGAGAGCTAAAAAGGTAAGGTGCTGTCAGACAACGGAGAACATTGACTACCATACTAAACAGTGCAGGTTTTAGTTAGTACAGGTTGAGGAGTCCCAAAGAGTAGTTACAATATCAAAGCTGTTCTTTTGGAAGTTAGCTTCAGTTACAGTGAGAAGGATGGACTTAGGAGAGGAGAAAGCTAACAGGGCGAGAATACCGTTGGAAAGATAGAACTGTTAACCTGAGAACTATCGGGAACTATGCGGTAAACTTTTACAAGCAAAAGGAGTTTATTCAGGAATAGCAAAGAATTACAACTTCGGATGCACAAGCTGTGGTAAAACTATAGGCAACTCCAATAAACAAAGGAGAGGAATGTTTTTTAATAGAGAAGGAGGAAGTTGGCCGGGGTTGTTTTGAAGGAAAGTTCATTGGAGAAAAGCAAGAGTTCAGGGGGATGATGGTTTCTCATTGGCTGAGTTGCATGGGTAGTCAATTTCATGTAGGAGAGGCAATGTACATCTTTCCCTGTTGGAGCCTGTAACTGAGGGTTCTTTCCTCTTGTCTATTCACCTATTGGAGTCGGTAATTGCCAATTTTCCCCCCTAATTGCTGTGGAATAGTAGGCTCCCCCTTCTCACCTCCTGACTCCACTTTGGTGAGGTTTCCTTTTTTTGATTTTCACAGAATTTACGGGGGCCTAATTTCTGGCAGTGGACCTGAGAATGGGAAAGGGGGAAGATTAAAGATGGGCATTTGGATGTATTTCACATAGAAGTGACCTTTTAAACTAAGCATGGATTAGGTCAAAGATCAAACACTCTCTGTAGAGGATCAAGCAATAGATATTTTAGGCTTTGCAGGCCAAGTGGTCTCTTTCACAGCTACTCAACTCTGCTATTGTAGTGTGAAAGCAGCCATAGACAATAAGTAAACTAATGGGTATGGCTATGTTCCAATAAATCTTTATTTATGGACATTGCAGTTAAATTTCACATAATTTTCATATAATAAAGTATATTCTTCTCCTTGTAATTCCTTTCAACCATTTAAAAATATAAAAGCCATTCTTAGTTCTTGGGCTATAAAAAGCAGGCAGTAACCAGATTTGGCCTGCAGGCCATAGTTTGCAGACTCCTAGATTAGACTGCCGTGGAAGAGAAAGCAGAGAAGGCTTGACAGCCCCTCCAGGTTGCCTGAGCAACCTAGGCTTACCTGTCTGGAACATTTATCCCACTAAACCATGACTGTCGACTCACTTGCTTTTCTCCTGCATAAGTAGTGTGCTATTTGGAACCAGGGAATGACTGTATGCAATTGTTCACTTATTCACTCAACAACTTTTGCACCAGCTATATACCAAGTATTGTGAAAGACACTAGAAACACAGTGGAAGCAAAACAGATGTAATCCTTGCTCTCATAGAGCCTACAGTCTAGAAATGGAAATAAATATTAAGTAATCACATAAAGAAATGTAAATTTTCCATAGTGATCATGCTGTAAAGGAAAACAAAAGGCTGCTACAATAAAATATAATGGTGGGGGGGGCTGATTTAGGTTGGAGGAACCTGAAGGCCTTAATAAGGAAGTATTATTTAAGCTGATTCTTTAAAGATGAGTAGGTTTTAACCAGGATGTGGCAGGAACTGGTCTGCTGCTCACCAATCTCATTTCCTCTTCCTGGACACACAGGAAAACTACTTTTTTTTCCCCTTTGCAGTTAGGTGAGGGTCATGTGACTGTGATCTGGCCAACGGGGTGCGGGCAGACATGATGTGAGCCATTTCCAGGCCTGGCCAGAGAACCCCCTGCATAGTCACTTACGTTTTCTTCTCTTCCCACAGCAACTACAAAGGCCATGTTTTGAATATGGGGGTGCCACCAGAAGAAGAGCCCCTTGACCTACATCAGACTGTGATGTGAACAATAAATAAACATCAGATATAAACTACCAAGATGTTGGGGTTGTTTGCTACCAAAGAAAAATCTAGCCTATCCTGACTATTTCACAAGGGAATTGTTGGAGGAGGAAGGGTGGGGGAGAAAATTTTAGGAAGATGCAGATGCCAAGTCCCAAGGCAGGCAAAGCGTCTATGTATGTTAGGGGTTGAGAGAAAGCCCGTGGGGCCATAACACAGTGAGCGAGAGATGAGGTTAGGGAGGGAGGCAGAGACACAACCATGAAGTGTATGGAAGGCCTTATTAATATTTTTGGAGTTTTTCCTGTGTGAAGTCTGAAGCAATGGAAGGAATGTAAACAGGAGAATGATATAATGGAATATGATTTTCAAAAGGCCACTGCAGGTAGTGTTTGGAGCCTAGGCTGGAGGAAGCAAGAAAGGATACAGGGAGATCAGTTGGGAGGTTATAACTGTAGTATGGGCAAAAGATGGCAATGGGTGCAGTAGATATGGCAAGGAATGGAATGTTTCTGGATATGTATTGTGGTCATCATAAAGGATTGGATTTGCTGGGTGAGGAAAAGGGGGCCCCTGAAATGACACTGAAGTTTTTTAGCATGAGCAACTAGGTGGATGTAAGAGGATGGTGGTATCATTTAATGAGAGGGGTGAGTCAAAGGGAAGAGCATATTATCAGAGTGAAGATTTTGAGACATCCAAGCCAATATTAAGTAGCTATGTGGATATATGAGTCTGGAGCTCTGCAGAGAGGTCTAGCATAGAGATAGATATAAATTTAGGAATCACTGGCAGATAGATGGTATTTGAGGCCAGAGATATGAATAAGATTGCCTGGGGCAAAAATGTACAGAAGGAAGAAAAGAAGACCCAAGGACTGAAGCTAAGGAATTTCAACATTTGGATGTTGGAATGAGAAGGTAGAGCTGCAGGTATTCGAAGAAAACCCTCAGAGTTTTGTGTTTTGGAAGCTGAAGTGTTTCAAGAAGGAGGTAGTGGTTGGCTGAGTCACATGCCCTGAAAGGTCACATAAGATGAGGTCTGGAAAGATCCCATGAATTTGCCAACTTGGGTGCCATTGGTGACAATGTCCAGAGTGGTTTTGGTAGAGCAAATGGGAGGTGAAGGGGTAGAAATAGTATGTGTGGACATATTTTTCAAGGAATTTTCCCCTGGAGGAAAACAGAGAAGGAAGGCCTTAGCTGGAGGGACCCAGAGAGGTTTTTTGTTGTGTTTTTTTTTTTTTTATTTTCAAAAAAATTTTAAATTTCAGAAAAGTTGCAAAAACAATACAGTTCCCACATACCCTTCACTTAGCTTCCTCTAATGTTATTGTCACACACCATGGTTCAACCAATAATGCTGAGAAATTAATATTGGTACATTACTAAATTATAGATTCTACCAATTTCACAACTTTTTCCATAAAAAAAAATGATCTAATATTTTTAATGGTTGGGAAAGAATTAAGAGAAGAATATTCCATGGCACATGAAAATTATGTGAAATTTAAATTTCAATGTCAATAAATAAAGTTTTATTGGAACACAACCATGTCTTTTCTCTGTGCCCGTATCCAATTCAGGATCCTCCATTACATGTAGTTGTCATGGCTCCTTAGTTTCCTCCAGTCCTTGGCAAGTTCCTTTCCTTGTCTTTCATGACCTTAACTCTTTTGAAAAGCACTGGTCAAGTATTTTGAAGAATACCCTTTGATTTGAGTTTGTCTGATATTTTGTTATGATTAAATTTGAAGTAATGCATTTTTGGCAAGAGTAACAGAGGTGATATGCTCGTTGTCAATTCACCATATCAGGGGTACAAGAAGTTTATATTCTTAATACTTGTGATGTTATCCTTGAACATTTGGTTAAGGTGGCATTTGCCAGATTATTCTAAAGGTGTTATTTTTCCCATTGTAATTAATAAGTATTGGGAAAGTGCATGAGAGGGAGGAGGGGCTGGAAGTGGGCAGGGATTACCTTGTAGACTTGGGGATAACTTAGTCATCTCATCTCAGTATCCAAGCTTCTAGAATAGGCATAAACTTTGGGATGTTTTTTAAAGTTCCTCAAGTGATTGTTAGGTAGGGGGATGCCTGGGTGGCTCAGTTGGTTAAGCGACTGCCTTCGGCTCAGGTCATGATCCCGGAGTCCCGGGATCGAGTCCCACATCAGGCTCCCTGCTCGGCGGGGAGTCTGCTTCTCCCTCGGACCCTCCCCCCTCTCATGCTCTCTCTATCTCATTCTGTCTCTCAAATAAACAAATAAAATCTTAAAAAATAAATAAATATTTTATAAAAAAAAGTGATTGTTAGGTAGAACCAATTTTGTAATGTACAACTCTAATGCACAACCATTAGAGTAGAGGGAGGTAAATAAGAGCACACTGGAGTTTTGAAACAATAACAACTGTTCATAGGTAGTGATGGTGCTAGATAGTTTAGGAAGAAAAATGACAAATCAGTGGTTGAACACACCAAATGAAATGGGTGGGAAGAGCTTAGCTGACAGTGACAGAGAGGATGGCTTGAAATCCAAGGAGGAAAAGTTGTTGAAGGCACATGAGATGGTTAATGAAGGTCTGGATGTAGTTGCTGGAATTAAGGAAAACATCACTGTTCCCTCTAACCCTGAGAGATGGACAAGTAGTAGGGACAGACCTGTTTGTGAAGAGGCTGGGAAAGGGAAGGTGTCCAGGAGAACATCCGTTTCTGCTAAGGCCCAGAAGAGTAATAGAGAAAAAGCTTGAAAATATGTTTGTTCCCCCTTAGAAACTGCCTTTCCACCAGGCTTGCTGGTTACTGGTGCCAGAATGGGGCCCCTGCTCACCCCTTTATCTTGTGGGCCTGTGTCTGTGGCGCCATGCTCTGGCCTCCCTTTTCCTTAGCATGGGGGGAAGGGTCAAAGCAAAGTCGGGAAGAACCTTACTTGGTGTTAGCCATTAGGGCTTAATGACCTCATTATTCATGCATTGTGAGCAAGAAGCTCCTCACCTTTGGATTTATAAGATTTAGGGAACACCAGAGGCTTACTACGTCTTGCCCCCCCCACCCCAACTGACTCTATCAAAACATTCAGATATATACTCAGAGAAGAAAGAACTTCTTTCAAAAAAGTCAAAAGTGACATGATCAACATCTTGAGTCTGTTTTTGACCTGGTCAGAACCTTCTCTGTGCGCTAGAGATCCAGTAACTTGTAAGGGACTCGCTGCGGGATACAGAGACCGACAGTTAGTGGGTGTAAGGTTCATACTCTCGGGAGACACCCATCCACTGCTGAAGTTGACATATGGCCACTGTTGTCAGCAAGGATGTTGGGAAGGCACACACACCTGGGGTCCGCAAACGGGAAGAAAGTTCGGTGAGGGGGCAGCAGCATCAAGACAGTTTCGCACTCTACCTTCTGGCATCCCAGATAGGAGCTTAGAAATCCTGGAATGTGGCAGACATGGAGTGCTGGGCTGAGCTGGAAGATCTGGTCTGAGCTCTGGTTTGTGGACCTGTGCCAACTGGTGCACAGCAGAAACAACTTCAGAGGAATGCACCTCAGAGACGTATCCAGTGATAGTCGAGATATTTTTACCCCCCACCTCCCCAGCACTCCCTCCACCCTCAAAACCTGCTGGAAGCCACAAAAAAACAAAACAAAGTGAAAACACAGAAAAAGCTCCGTTTTTTAATGAAACAAGGAAACTCTCAAAACCTCAAACCACAAGCCATGAAGTTTGCCTGCCAAATACTGTAAAATTGGGACTGAAATTGGTGAAATGCTGAAAGCCAACCTACACTGCCTCCAGCCTTGAGGAGGAAACACCTTTTCTTCGATGCTAGTGTCACAGTCCTAAGGGACTGGGTCACTGATCCTTGAATTAGAGTGGGGTTTCTCAAAGGCCAGGGGGCCTTGTATGACTGGGGGAACAGGAAACAAGTTTAGGTGGCACACAGACAGTCATTTAATTACATCAAATAACATAACGAAAAAGTGATTCATTTAGAAAAGAAAGTCTTGGTTTGGTGCCAATAGTCTTTAACTTATTTCTAGTTTGTAGTAATTTCTCTTTCTAACCAGGAATATGTGGCCCTCAGACTTGGCTTCCAGCAGACACCCATGCCTGGCTAAAACATACCAGCATTGTTTTGTTTTAGTTGCATTTCATAGTTACCTCCTATTTGTCACAAACAGTACTGGCTCTTCATTTCTTTTTTTTTTTTTTTAAGATTTTATTTATTTATTTATTTGAGAGAGAGAGAGAGCACGAGCAGGGGGAGGGGCAGAGGAAAAGGAAGAAGCAGACTCCCCACTGAGCAGGGAGCCCGATGTGGGACTTGATCCCAGGACCCTGGGATCATGACCTGAGCTGAAGGCAGACGCTTAACCGACTGAGCCACCCAGGTGCCCCTGGCTTTTCATTTCTGATAGTGATATGCCCCCTTTTTAAATAAGTAAAATTTAGGAATTGATTCGAAGAAGAACCTTGATTATAATAGAGGTGATATGCAGATGCAAAAATTGTAGAAACAGTACCCAAATAACTGAAATTTAGATCTGAGTAACAAGATCCAAGGACCTCACAGGAGAAACAGGTAGTGTTGTAGCAAAGAACTAGGATGATAGCAGGGAAGGTCAATGCCAAGGAGAAACCAGGCAGATGCTCATTTTTTTTTCTATTGTCTGTGACCTGGCCTCTTCACCAAAGGAGTCTTCTGGAGGTGATAGGGTAAGGGACAGAGGTAATTGCTAGATTATAACCCAGAGAGCTTTAGACGGAGAGGGCTGCACTGGGGGCCTCAGTAACCTCTTCAAGGCCCAAACCTGAGAATCCAAGAGACCTTCTTTCATGGAGAAGAAATTAACAGATTTGGAAACGCACCAAAGGAAGCTGCCAAGTACATCAACATTCTTCTTCCACCCCTTCCATGTAATTCTTTAACAGAGAATGCCCCGGGGCACCTGTGTGGCAGGCAGTTAAGCATTCGACTCTTGGTTTCAGCTCAGGTCATGATCTCAGAGTCATGAGATCCAGCCCTGCGGCGCGCTCCGCACTCAGCATGGAGTCTGCTTGAGATTCTCCCTCTCCCTCTGCCTCTCCCCACTGCTAAAGTAAATTTAAAAATGTTAAAAAAAGAAGAAGAAAAATACCCCATCTCAGTGGGGAAATTACAAAATTACAGAAAAAAATCTCAAAGAGGAGGTTCAGGGGTACAAATAAAGAATTATATAGCAACAAAAGATGATGAAACTGAGTGGCAGAGCTCAAGAAAGTAAAGAGAGGAAAGCCACTTTGGAATCAACCAAATATGGGGGCTCCTGGGTGGTTCAGTTGGCTGAACCATCCATACTCTTGATTCTGGCTCAGGTCATGATCTCAGGGTCATGGAACCAAGCCCCATGTCAGGCTCTGCGCTCAGCTCAGAATCTGCTTGGGATTCTCTCTCTCCCTCTGCCTCTCCCCCGCTTGTGCACACTCTCTAAATAAATAAATAAATAAATACATAAATAAAATCCTTAAAAAAAACAACCCAAAATAGAATGAATACAAGTAAAAAACATAATGGAACAATGTGGAAAATAATAAAGAAATATTAAAAATTATAAAAATGCAATAGTTATGGAAAATAAACAATGGAGACCTAGTACATGAGCAACTGGCATGCCTGAAGTAGCACCTGGAACACACGGAACAGAAGGAACTTAACTGAAATGAAGATTGAGTCAGCAGGTAGAAAGCACACACTGTGTCAAGGTAAAATTTGTTCAGACTGATCAATAATAAAATATACCAGATAAAAAAAATCAAAAGCCGCACCTGATATTAAATGACAATAAAGCAAGCTCTGAAAACATTAGGAGCATGAAGATGTGATTCATGAATTTTATATACTGCCAAGTTGTCTATTAAGTATAAAGGCTATTGGCAGTCACTCTCGAACATGAAAGAACTCAGGGTTGCCACGTTCTTGAAAAACATCCTTTTTAGTGAAATCCAGTCAACCAAGGGATGAACCAAAAGAAATCAAGAGAATTAAGGATTTAAAAAAATTTTGAAAAATTTTGAATTGTTTAAATACGGAATTAAGACTAAACAGCTGTGGAATGTATGGTTAAAGAACAAAATGTAAATACTGCAAACGCTTACACTTTAAAAATAATTATATACCTAACAAAAATTAGGAAGTAAGGGAAAAGTTGCAGTGGGAGGACCTGGAAGGATGTACATTTATTCATCTTTAACAGCAGGGAAATAATCACTGCAGCTTTTCTAAGCAAGCATGATACCAACTTCTTGATGATTTTTTTTTCTTTATTTATTTGAGAGAGAATGAGAGAGAGAGAGCACATGAGAGGGGGGAGGGTCAGAGGGAGAAGCAGACTCCCCGCCGAGCAGGGAGCCCAATGAGGGACTTGATCCCGGGACTCCAGGATCATGACCCGAGCCGAAGGCAGTCGCTTAACCAACTGAGCCACCCAGGCGCCCCTTGATGATTTTTATATTAGCTTTTCTTATCTTCAAAGGGGATCTTGTAAGATTTTTTGTGGTATAGAAACATCTAGCTCAAGTTCAGCAACTTCTGTTTTACTTCTGTTTCTTTTTCTGTAAGATTAATTTTGATCATTTTACTTAAAAGTAATTTGCAGGGGCACCTGGCTGACTCGGTAGAGCGTGTGACTCTTGATCTCAGGGCTGTGAGTTCGAGATTACACACGTTGGTTGTAGAGATTACTTGAAAATAAAACCTGTAAAAAAAAAATAAGTCTGTGGTGCCTGGATGGCTCAGGCGTTAAGCATCTGCCTTAGACTCAGGTCATGATCCCAGGGTCCCGAGATCGAGTCCCACATCGGGCTCCCTGCTTGGCAGGAAGCCTGCTTCTCCCTCTCCCACTCCCCCTGCTTGTGTTCCCTCTCTTGCTGTGTCTCTCTGTGAAATAAATAAATAAAATCTTAAAAAAAATAAAATAAAATAAAAAATAAAAGTCATTTGCAAAGTAAAATCCCACTGTTGTATATTGATCTTTTTGTTGGGGTTGTATGCACAAGGACCTGTTGAGATGATACATTCCAAATGTTGATGGCTATTTCTGGTGAGATGCGGGGCATGTTTTTTTTTTTTAAACTTCCTCTTTGTACTTTTCTATGTTATTTTTATCATAAAGTACATCATATATAAAAATAACAGTCATTTTCGGGGTAGTGTGGTAGAATGATAAAATGGCCCCCGTGACCTTTGTCCTCGGGTGTTGCTCCTGTAACTATGTCATGTTCTACAGCAAAAGGTTATTATAGATGTCATTGAAGTTACTAATTAGTTGACTTTAAGATTGGGATGATCTGGGTGGGCCCAACCTAATCATGTGAGCACTTGAAAAGCTGAGAGTTTTCTCTAGCTGGCAGCCGAAGTCACAGAGATTAGAAGTGTAAAAAGTCTCCCATTCAAAAGAGATATTCTGGTCCTGGCTTTAAAATGAAGGGGGCCCTATAGAAAGGACCTGAGAGCAGCCTCTAGGAGCTAAGAGCAACCCTTTGTCAAAAATCAACAAGAAGACAGGGCCCTCAGCCCTACCACAAGGACCTAAATTCAGCCCCCCCCCCGAATGAACTAGGAAGTAGATTCTTTGCCAGCGCCCCCAGACAGGAGCCCCACCTGGCCTACACCTCAGCTGCAACTTTGTGAAACCCTACCAGGGACCCCATTTGATCTGGCAAGTTCTGACCTACAGAACTGTGAAATACTAAATGGATGTTGTTTTAAGCTGCTTAAGGTCACGGTCATTTGTTACACAGCATAGAAAACTAAAAAAAGGTAGTAAACATTTTTTCTTCATGCCAGACACACAGAATCAGAATCATCATCATCATTAGCTCATCTTGCCTGGGCCATCCTCACCCTGCTGCAAGTCCTTATTCCTCTGTCTGCAGAGCTCAGAACATCCCCAGATGTTCCTACATACTCCGTGAAAAAACGGACCATTTCGTGTTAACAGCTAGAAGACTCTAGTTTGGGATCAGATGTTCGTGGAGACTTGGAGTCAGGTTATGCCTTTTGTACTAGTTGACTTTTTAAACCAACCAACCAACCAACCAAACAACCAATCAAACAAACAAAGGTTCTAAATGAACAAAGAGACAAGATAGGGCTGGAAAGCTCGAGATGAAGGAGACAGGGTGGGAATGGGTGATTAGTGAATAGGACACCAACATGGTGCAGGACTGAATACACAAGCATAGTGAACATATTTCTGCCCCACCTCCTCTTTCTCCCAGTCCTCGGAAACAATCATTTTTATCTCTTTTAGGTATTTCTTCTGGTGTCACCTCTATAGCTTAAGTAATTTGCTTTTATCGCTATTGCTTGATTTATTTTGTACCTTATCTTGTTTCCTCCTTACATGATAAATGAGGCTTTAATGATTTTCACCAACACCCTCTCTCCTCTTTATAAGGTTACGCGAAATTTTGTTTTTTATAGGTTTCCTTTGATTTCTTATTCTGTCAACTAAGGGCAATTATCTCTTGACTGCTCACAAAAAAGATGAAGGTAACACCACACTTACCGTTTGTGTCTACCTCTCAATCTCTGCCATATACAATTTTAAGGATAAAGAATATTTACATTATCTTCTTGATAGCTAACTCTCCCATAAACTGATCATAAATAATGAAAATCATTTATACAGCATTTACATTGTTGTGGCTTTTTAAATATTGTGTTCTGAAGAGGCAAAATGTTTATGAAGATTGTTCTTCTTTTCGTGGTACAACTTTCTGTTCCTTTGGATTTTCCATTTGTCTTTCTTTTATCTTGTGGCATTTTCCTTTATTATTGCTCTGTATTCCCCCAAGCTTCTTCATCCAATCAGATATTCTGTGGAGTTTTTAAATCCTCCCATCTGAGGCCCACCATCCTCCTGCTGTATAGCTGACATGATGGAATTTCTCTTGATGGTTTTCCTGGGTCAATTCCAGACTTTCCAAGATCCACATCTTCCTACTTCTTAGATTATGCCTTTGTTTTGCTGCAGCACATTTTCACATATCTTCCTAAGAAATGGTGTGCAAGAAGTCAATTTTCTGAGCCCTGTTTGTCCCAAAAGATCTTTATTCTACATTCATACTTGGATGATAGTTTGGCTGAGTATGACATTAGAGGTAAAATCATTTTCCTATAGAATACTGAAGGCATTACCCTTTGCCTTCTAGTATCCAGGGTTGCCCATGAGATATCTGTTTTACTTTCACTCCTTTGTAGATGAACTTTTTATTTTGGGGGGAGCTTCCATTGTTCTCTTTAACTTTGATGTTTTAAAATCAGATTATGGGGTGCCTGGGTGGCTCAGTTGGTTAAGCGACTGCCTTCGGCTCAGGTCATGATCCAGGAGTCCCGGGATCGAGTCCCGCATCGGGCTCCCTGCTCAGCAGGGAGTCTGCCTCTCCGTCTGACCTTCTTCCCTCTCATGCTCTCTCTCTACCATTCTCTCTCTCAATAAATAAATAAAAATCTTTATTAAAAAAATAAAATAAAATCAGATTATGTGACTAAGTGGATCTTTTTTTTCAAACTCTGTGTTTACCAATCAGTGGGCCTTTTCCGTCTAAAGATGTATGGGCTTCAGTGCTGAAAAATTACTCTGTCGTGTTTCTTTGCTACTGTTCTCTTCCTTGGTTTTCTCTGCTCTCTCTTTCTGAGTCTACTATTAATTGGATATTGGACCTCCTGTATTTATTTTATATGTCTTCTTTCTTGCCTATTTATAATTCTTTAAAGACTTTATTTATTTATTTGAGAGAGGGAGAGAGAAAGCATGAGCAGGGAGGAGGGGCCAAGGGAGAGGGAGAAGAAGGTTCTCTACTGAGCAGGGAGCCAGACATGGGGCTTGAGCCCAGGACCCTGGGATGATGACCTGAGCTGAAGGCAGACACTTACCCGACTGAGCCACCCAGGTGCCCCTCTTACTTTTTTAAAAAATCTCTGTCTTTTGGTTCTACTTTCAGAGAGAATACCATAATTTAATGTTCACACTTTCTACTGATTCTTTTATGACTTTAACAGGCATATTTTTAATTTATAGGAACTCATCTTGTTTGTTCTTTGCCACAGCATCCTGTTCTTTTATAGATGAAATAGCTTCATGAGTCTTTCTGAATATATTAATTGGAGCTTTTTAGTTCAGTTTGCTTTGATTTATGTTCTCGTCCTCCAATAATTGTTTCCTCCAAGGTTTTTGTGTTTTTCCTGTTTACTTTTACTTTTGTTCTGGTTTTATTGAGAAATAATCACTGTATAAGTTTAAGGCATACAGTGTGATGGTTTGATTTACATGTCCTGTGAAATGAGGACCACAGTAGTTTTGGCTAACACCCATTTTTTTTCTGATTACTTTAGTTTCCCTCTTTTATTATGGAGTCTTTTCCTGAAGTATCTGGAGATTCTTCATTGTCCATTCTTAATTAAGAGTGAAGCTCCAGGGCGTCTGGGTGGCATAGTCAGTTGAGTGTTAGACTCTTGGTTTCAGCTCAGGTCATGATGTCGGGGTCTTGAGATTGAGCCCCATGTTGGGCTCCGCACTCGGTGAGGAGTCTGCTTGAGATTCTCTCTCCCTCTGCCCCTCCCCCTGCTTGCATTCTCTTTCAAAATAAAATAAAATAAAATAAAATAAAATAAAATAAAATAAAATAAAATAAAATAAAATAAAATAAATAAAAAGAAACCCCAGGAGTGATTTAGTGCTTGAGTAGCTTCTCCGCTCAGTTTGCATACTCTGGTGACAAGGGGTGGTTTTTAGCCAGAGGCCTGCCTGGAAACTGGGAAATGGACCAGAAACATTTTATCATCATTGAGTCTGAGCTTCTGCCACTATTAAACTGAGATAATAAAAATAGCTGTTTGTACTTCAGAGTATTATTCCGAGAATCAACTGAGATAATGCGCAAAGTGGCGGTATTGTGATTGCAAACACAGTCTCACCTCTGCTGGAGAAATTAAGCATGCATTTGGATTGTACCAGGTGGGGGCAGGAAACAAATCTCAGAAATATCCCAAGGTTACTCAGTGATGAAATTTCCAGTCATTTCAGGGTTGATGTCATCCCATCTGATGCAATGGACTGCAGTTTATTTTATATAATTAAACTTCTTTAAATAACAAGGCACTTGAAATAACAAGATACTTTGGAAAAGAAAGTGAGCCTGTCCTCGGAAGTCCTTGGAATATGCTGACTCTCCATATACAAATGATGATGTGCAAAGACCATTTCTAGAACACATGGATTCTCCTTAAGTTTTCAAGAACTCTGTTTATGTGCTGGTCTCCTTCCTCCCGAAGAATCCCTTTTACAATTACAGTCTTTTGGGGAACTAACGGAGAATTGTGGTGTGGCCACACTGAGTTCTAAGTCAACCCAGCCATCAGGAGAGCAGGGACTTCTAAATTTCTTTTGGTTGGGAGATTATGACCAACACTCAAACAGTGTCTGCTCTGTCATTCAGTTTCATCTTTATTGTGTATATTTCATACTGAATGAAACAAAGATTCAGGCACGAATATGTTCACTGAAGCAATTTTTACAAGAGCAAACCATTTGAAAACAACATACTTGCTTAACAATAAGACAATGGTTAAATAAAACATATTTTTATGATGAAGGATTAGGCAGCTATTCAAAGTATATTTGCACAGTGATTCCTATGGGGGAATGGTAGCAATACAGATGTAGTTCTGGGGACCGGTCCGAAGCAGGCTGGGAACATCCACTTCTATCCAGTACAAGCCAGCTGAGACCACACGGAATCGTGACTTTAAATAATGCAGCACAGCTGTGCAGTGCTGTTAAGTATCTGCAGCCTACAGACAGGTGAGGGCTGCACCTGTCAGAGGTGATGCTGTTCACCCCAGGCAGACACATCTGGAGCCTTCGAGGGGAAATGGATGCTACAGACCCTGCATAACCTGTGCACACTTGCATCTGGGAACCACCCCCCCAGAAGCCATTAGTAGACATTTGCTGAGAAGGCTGCATGTGGGGACACTGCGACCATCAGCTATGTCATCTGGAGTGAGAGGAGCCAGGTCACCAGAACATGGAACGAAAGATCTAAGAGGAACTCAGCAGTGTGTATCAGCGGAAATGGAGCTCTGTATGCTTATTCTAAGCTGTTATTTAATGCAAAAGAAAGTTGCAATAAGTCATTGCTGTTATTCTTCACCCTGGGACGTGTAATGTTTGGAGGGGAGGGGGTGTTACCTCAAGTCCAAGGGAATGGGTTGGATAAGCTCAACAGAAGACCATTTTCAGAGGAGCTAAAAAGCCTTCAAAAGTGAACATCCCAGGAGAAAAAGTAACCCAACCAGGCACAGAGAGATTTCTCTGATAAGAATTTCAGGGTCATTGGAGAAATAGGGTGGTTCTGACGTTAGTCTCTGGACTGGGCCTTTGAGGCTTCTCCTGGCTCAGGCTCCAGGAGAGTTCTGTAGAGTAGAGGCTGACATGGAAGGATTATTTCACCAGAAACTCTTAAATATTGAGCCGTAAGTAGATTGCTCTGGCGCCCCTCTAACAGTGAACTATAGACAGGACAAGGCAACCTCCCTCCCAAGTCATCCCAGATGACCCACCATATCACTCTGGTATCATTGGTGGGGTCTGGACCCAGGGCACCAGAAGAGTCCATGGTGCCTTGGCTGGACAATGGTGGTGCCCAACAGGTATGGGCTTATAGGGGTGGGACCCCTAGAAGTCATGAGGGAAGCTTCAACAGGGACCAAGGACCCTAAATGAGAAGGTGGGGATGAATACCAGGAAAACTGGTGACTCCATCTTTACCCACAATATGTTGAGGCTTTAAAACCAGGTTACATACAGATGGGAAAACTGAGGCACTGAGAGGTTAAATCACCTGCTCAAAGGCATAGAGCTGTAAAGTGACAGAATCCAGATGTGAACTCAGGTCTTCTTTACTTCTGCTTGTTCTGCTGGACCACGAGGCCTTTCAGTAGAAACCAGAGAACGTCCGAGGAACACCAGTAATCCAGTTGGATGGAAAAAAATCATCAGGGGAATAGCAATAGTCAAAGCTGGAAAGATCCTTGGGGCTGTATTGTGGAGGAGGTTGCACTAATTTGGGCAACAGTGGCAGAGGGATGGGCCACATGTGGCCTATAGGCAGAATCTGCTCACTGTTTTTGGGCCATGAGTTAAGAACGGTTTTTACAGGTGAACATTCACCATCGATCTGACGAACTTTGAACCCCACATACCCCATAGAAAATAATTCCACTCTTCTCATTGGTAGACCGATACAATAAAATATTCAATTACTATTATATTTTGACTTCAATAAAAATGTGTGAAAATTTGTTCTCTGATTCTCTATATAATGTTCTTGATTTTGCCTCTTGGCCTACAGCCTAAAATATTTACTATCTGGCCCTTTACAGAAAAATGGTGCCAACCTCTGGCATAATCAGTGATTGAAAAAAGTCACAGAGTGGGGCGCCTGGGTGGCTCAGCTGTTAAGCATCTGCCTTCGGCTTGGGTCGTGATCCTGGGGGCCTGGGATCGAGCCCCACATCGGGCTCCCTGCTCTGCGGGAAGCCTGCTTCTCCCTCTCCCACTCCCCCTGCTTGTGTTCCCTCTCTGACTTGTGTCGCTCTGTCAAATAAATAAATAAAATCTTAAAAAAGTCACGGAGTATAATTATTTTATTGCATACACTCTCACCAGTAAAAAATTGGGGCATGCATGTCCTGTATGTACATATTATTTAATATTTATTGCACACTATATTACTAATGTCTACAAACAGCATAGTCAGCACTACGAATATAGTTAGAGCTAGCAAGTCAAATTGCCTGAGTTCATATCCCAGACCTGCCCCTTACTGGCTTTATGACATTAGACAAATTTCCTAGCCCTTGTGCTTCAGTTTCCGCCTCTGAAAAATGGGGATAAAAATAGTATCTATTTTATTGGGTAGTTGCAAGAATTAAATTAGTGAATAGATGTAAAGTGCTTAGAACAATCCCTGAAATGACAAGAGTTATTAATAATGGTACAAACATTGTATTATCATTTGTGCACAACAAAGAAGAATTTAAAACGAGGGGATGATAATCAAAGTCCTAAATTGTTCTCCGGGGCATGCTCACGTGATCTCTCTCATCACCCCTGGGGTGTGCACGGAACGGACCACGGGCGATTAGGGTGGCTTGTCAGGGCACAGAGGCAGGTGACAGGGGGACGAATTAGGAGGCAATTCATTGAGTCTCAGAGACAGGATGGCCTGACTTTGGAGCTGGCCAACGTGGGAACAGAGAAATGGAGTCAGGGCTGCCCCTTCCTCCTGACCAAATGCATCTTGTAATATCCCCTTTTAAGTCAGTTCTCAACACCACCAAAGAAGCAATTGGGTGGTTTTCTCATTCATTCAACAGTCCTTCCCGAGGCGAAGCTTTCTGTATGCCGAGGCCACTTACGGGGGTTATAAACCTGAATCCCAAGCAGGCCTCCACTCAGGAAGCTCACGGCAAGAGGAGACAGACCCGGGAACGAGTGTGTGCAATAGTGTCTTGGGGGTTCTGATAGGAACCTAGTGGAAGTCAAAAGGGGCGAGAAGCTCAAGCCCACTAGGAGAGGCGGGGAGGGGAAAACTCACAGGGATAGCCATGGTAGGGTTAAGTATTGAAAGATGTGTGGGTGCGGGCAAGGGATGGAGAAGGCATTCCAGGCAGACAGAGCAGTAAGAATAAAAACAAAAAGGCACAACACAGCCCAGGAAGTACCAGGGACTGCAAATGCCCAGAATCATGAGGCTACAGGCGGGGAGGGGGTCACATGCCAAGCCATGCGGCCATGGCAACTCCGCAGGAGCTGAGAAATCACTGATGGCCGAGTAACATAAATTTCTTTTTAATAACACCCTGACAAACAGACCCTGCTTACCGGGTCTTTCTGGTGCAATACACATTGGCAGGCTTTTTTTTTTTTTTAAAAAAAGAAGAAGCTATTTTGTTTTAATTATTTTTAAAGGCAGGATCAACGTCAATAAATCTACTTTGGATGGTATGCTAGGGAGCAATTAAATTGCACTCACCTCAAAAACTGAACTTAATACCTTGACCTTACATTTACTTTCAAGGGACTTGGTCATCTGCTTTTATCCTGAAAACGGAAACCGGTGGTTTTAGAACCTAATTTTTCATGGTGAGGTTACAGTGGGGGAGAATGAAACACTCCTCCCCACCCCAGCTGGTCTCCTCCTTAGAGTCTTTTCACTCATTCATTCACTGACTCGTTCATCTGCGTGCGTTTCTGTGGACAAGCCTGTGCCTCTTTGTGAAAATGCTAGATTGACCTCAACAACTAGGATTAAAGTAGCAGTTGTCAGAAAAGAAGATAGTCTTGTACCCGGGAGGATGTGGCAGCCTCAAATAAGCAACAAATATGCTGCACTGAAGATTTGGGGTTTGGGACATTTTTGGGTTTTGGCTTTTGGTCTTTAAAAGTAATACATGTTTGGGGCACCTGGGTGGCTCAGTCGTTAAGCGTCTGCCTTCGGCTCAGGTCCCTGCTCAGCAGGAAGCCTGCTTTTCCCTCTCCCACTCCCCCTGCTTGTGTTCCCTCTCTCGCTTTGTCTCTGTCAAATAAATAAATAAAATCTTTAAAAAAAAATAAAAAATTAAAAAATAAATAAATAAATAAAAGTAATACATGTTTTCTGAAGAAAACTGGAGAACACAGGGAAGTAATAAAGAAATGGGGGAAAGTAATCTTCTCCCCAAACAGGTAGGGGCAACCTCTGCTACTGTTTTGGGATACTTTCTCCTAATATTTTTATCCTAGGTTTTTAAATTTTTTTAAAGATTTTATTTTTTTTAAGTGATCTCTACACCCAACGTGGGGCTCAAACTCACAACCCTAAGATCAAGAGTCACACGCTCCGCCAACTGAGCGTGACAGACGCCTCTAGGTTTTTTATTTTTAACATACCTGGAAATCATACAAAGCACAGCGGTATACCCTGCCTTTTTTTTAAAATCATAACATATATTATAATATAATGTTCATAAAACTAACATTTAGTAAAATCTCTTTGCGAGCATGATTTCTAATGGCTGTCCGTAATGTGGATATATATTAGTAGCCTAACAAATCACCAGCTAATAGACTTTTAAGTTCTGTGGAATATTTCATAACTAGAAACAACATTGTGGTGAAGAGCCTTCTGAAAAAAAAAAAAAATGCCTGCATTTTATATTATTGCACTAGAATAGATTCAGAGAAGAGGTTCAAATGTTTTTTACAACTTTTAAAAGTTGTGGTAAAATATATAAAACCTAATATGTATCATTGTAACCATTTGTAAGTGTGCTGTTCGATGGCTTAACCCCATTCACCATGTTGGAATAACATCACCACTATCTGTACCCAAAACATTTCATCATCCCCAATGTAAACTCCATACCCACTCTGCAATAACCCCACATGTCCTGTTCCCCCACCACTGGTAACCTCTACTTTCTATCTTTATGAATTTGTCTCTTCTGGGGACTTCATATAAGTGGAATCATATGATAATCTCCCTTCTGTTACTGGCTTATTTCACTTTTGCATGATGTTTTCAAGGGCCATCCAACAAATTTTCATTCTGTTTTTATCGCCAAGTGGTGTTCCATTGGGTGTATATACCACACATTTTGTTTATCCACTTATCTGTTGATAAACATTTAGGTTGTTTCCCCCCTTTTGACTATCGTGAACAATGCTGTTATGCACATAGGTGTACATGTGGCTTACTCTCTGCTTTCAATTCTTTTATACACTTGGAAATAGATGATTTTATGTTTAACTTTTTAAGGAACATCATACCATTTTATAGAGACCAAAACTGGAAATTACAGATGAGGTTTGCATGTTATTTAGACAAAAGTGACTAGAAGGAACTCCTATTAGCATATACTCCAAGTCCTTGGTCAATGCATCAAAATTTGGTGAATGTTTACACATTTATATAAATTAAAAGAAATGTTTAAAGAAGGTGTTGCCATTTTTAATGGTTTCCCCCATTTTATCCAACCAGTCCCAAACTCATATAAAAAGCCTTCAACTATAAATGTGAAACCAGTACAAAAGGGGGGGGGGTGTCCTGGTGAAAATGTAGGCATGCTTTAAATTTTCGGAAAAGGATCAATAGCTATATGAATACCTTTTTTGTGCTTCGTGCAGTGTTCATTCTTCTGAGAAATATAAAGAAGTCTAGGGAAGAGATCATTTGTTTTTCATTCTCTTATTCAAAAGCATCTACTTAGAAAACACCATGATGGGGGCACCTGGGTGGCTCAGTTGGTTAAGCGACCGCCCTCGGCTCAGGTCATGATCCTGGAGTCCCAGGATCGAGTCCCACATCGGGCTCCCTGCTCAGCGGGGAGTCTGCTTCTCCCTCTGACCCTCCCCCCTCTCATGTGCTCTCTCTCTCATTCTCTCTCTCAAATAAATAAATAAAATCTTAAAAAAAAAAAAAGAAAGAAAACACCATGATGGGTAAAGCCCTGCTCTCTGTTCTGCAAATGCCTTGTCAACTAAACCAAGGGAAATGTTCAAAAAGAAAACAGGAGGCATATCCGGTAGCTATATATAGTTTTAACTTTCAAATGACTAAATAGCAAGTAAGAGGCATTATAAACTAGAACAGTCCTCAGGTCTGGGCCTACATAACTTTTCCAAAGTTTGGAAGATTTTAGCTGGTGTGTTAGTTTCCTTTTGTTGTTGTAATACACTGTCACATATTTTGTGGCTTAAAACAACACACATTTATTATCTTACAGTTCCGGAAGTCACAAGTCTGAGATGGGGCTTAGGGGCTCCAGTCAAGATGTTGGCAAAGCTCTGTTCCTTCTGGAGGCTCTAAGTGCGAATCTTTTCCTTGTCCTTTCCAGATGCTAAAGGCCATCTGCATTCCTTGGCCCATGGTCCCTTCCTCCAGTCTTCAAACACTATCCGTCAAAGCGGTCGCATCTCCCCTCTTCTCTCTGACCCTGATGCCTCCTTCTTATAAGGACCCTGTGATTACATTGGGCCCGCCCAGAAATTCGGGGATAATCTCCCCATCTCAAGATTCTTAACTTAATCTCGTCTTCGAGGTCCCCTTTAGGTGAGGGAATGACGTAGTCACAGGTTACAGCAATTAGATTGTGGACATCTTTGCGATTCATTATTCAGCGTACCACAGCTGGGTAGGATTTGGAGAAGCAGAGAAGAGGGAAACTGTGCTAGAAAGAGCGTGTAAAGGGTACTCCTCAGTTTGACTGCCAGCATGCAAACACCATTTCATATTTGAGAGGAATTCCAAGATGAAATGTGAGACAGGCAACCTCTTCTCATGAAAGAGGTACATGAGCCAGGTGTGGCCCATGCAATGTTCCCAGCCACCATTCTGACTAAACTGCTTTGCTTCTACCAGTTGCTCTTGGCCTTGTGCTTTAGGGACCTTCTAAGAAACGGCCACATAGAACTTGTTATTGTGGTCACTTGAGAACCAGGTGCACCTCATCACACCCTTTAGGAGGGGAAATATTTCTTAGGTCTCAGTGTCGGGGAGACCAGGAATTCTTTTGAGCATATGGCCTACATTTGACCTGTTGAGGTTGTGATTCCTGTAATTCAATATTTCTCAGCCCTCAACATGGAACTCTGGTATTCTATAAGATTGAGGCCCGATCTTAGAGGTTTGATGGTGCCAGTTAATCACCCGTCTTCCCTTCAGTGTTGGAAACCAGTTTAAGGCAGACTTAAGGACTCCAGTGAAGATCATGCTTGATATAGACTCCATCATCCCCAACACAGGCTTTTGGTTAACTTTGTCGGAGATACAGGTATGCATACTTTGTTCAGAAAGATCGGCAGGCACTGTGTGCCCTGCCCCTATTTTCAACCCTAAATCTGTACGTTGGGAACAACATAGGGGAACCGCATTTGTGGGCCTGCTCTGAGCACATTTACATCTCTGCCACACTGGGGATTGTGGTCTGCCTCACTCATAGAACAAAGAGAGAAAGACCCAGCAAAGAGTGAGTCTCCAGGCGTCCAGTCATGGGCAAGCAAGAAGAGAAGGTGAAGGGGATTATGTTCTGTGAAGTTCTTTCCCGGGGAGTGGGGCATGTCTCCTTGCTTCTATGTTAACTTAAGAACAGGATACCAGCAATGTTCATTCTTTTAAAAAAAAATTTTTTTTTTTTAATATGTAAGAAATATGTGTTCCTGCCCTGGAGCCCTCGATGCACTGCCTCCAGGTCTTCCCACAGCTCTCTGCTAAAGCATTGCCTCACCCCCATCTCTTCACCCCACTGTATTGTCTTCCCAGCGTCGACTGCTAACCAGATGGCCTTGTTCATGTACTTATTTGCTTGTTTGCTGCCCATCTTCCCCCTTCTAGAATGCAAGTTCCGTGGAAATTGGAGGATTCCTTGTGCTGGTCTTTGCTGAATGCCCCGTGCTCAGCACCGTCTCTGGCACACAGTAGGACTCGTGGTGCATATTGTCAGATGAGTGAGTCGTACTCTCTAGATCGAGGCCCTGAGCTCCTGCTTGCCCCACATCTACTCAATTCCACGTTGGAACGGTTCTCTCCTCCACCACCCATCTTGAGTTCCTCTCGTCCTCTCCGTCTTCCCTAACACCAGCACTAATGTTCAGCCCTTAAGACAATGGTAATGGTCCTAACTGCTCTCTCTGCCTCGGTCTCCATCCCACCTTGCCACCAAGTGTTCCTTGTGCTTCCCCATTTGTAAGCCGCACCTTCACTGCCACTCCGTGCAAATCACTGTGCTGTCCGGTGGCAGAGAGAAGCATCCCCGGGTGACTACATTGGAATTGGAGGTGGGAGTAAGGATGGGGCTGTGCACACTGAAAGCAAAGCTGTGCTTTCTCGCCCTAACTTTGCTTTGTTCTATACTCACAATATTTACTTTTTTTTTTTTTTTAATCAAATGTTGTTAGGGGAGGGCCTGAGATTTTGTGTTTATCAAGGAGACTAGGGTGTGATTTTCCAAGTTACGGAAGCTGTCGATTGCTTTGCCTCCTAAAGACGTTGTGAAATCTCAGCCGTCTGCCCTGCCTTCACCCACACGGGTGCTCCCTCTGGATCTGTGCTTAGGAAACCCGTGCTTCTCTTGGTGGACCAGTTCAAAGGGCACTTCTGTGAGGCCTGCCCACATATTTTTCTTCTTCCTCAGCAGAACTAACTGCCCACTCCCTAAGCTCCATAGCACTGTGTCCACAGCTCTGACCGGTAATTATTTTGTACTTGTTCAGTTTCCCCATCAGACTGGGTCGCCCTTGAAGGCGAGGCAGTCAGTCAGTATCTTACTTAGTCAGCTCAGGCCGCCATAACAAAATACCATGGACTGAGTGTCTTTAACAACAGAATTTTATGTTCTCATAGTTCTGGAGGCTAGAAGTCTGAGATCAGCATGCCAGCATGGTCAGGTTTGGGTAGGAACTCTCTTCCTGGCTGGTGGTGTCCACCTTCTTACTATGTCTTTACACGGTAGAAAAAGAGAGAGTGCAAGCTCTCTGGTGTCTCTCATAAGGACACTAATCCCATCAGACCAGGGTCCTACCCACATGAGCTCATCTAGACCTAATTCCTTCCCCAAAGCCCCATCTTCAGTGTATGGGGCGCAGGGAGGAAGACAGGAAAATTTGTGCAAACATTCGGTCCATAACACTCAGTAAACATTTTTAAATAAAGAACCTATGCTTCCTTAAATTCCCCCTGACTGAGGACGGGACTGATCCCAGGGTCCAAAGCAGGGGCAGTTCCCAGGACCCACCTTTGAAAGTCAGAGACACAGATGGAGTCTAGCAATTTGCCACAATGTTAATGTAAACTGATCTTGTCCCCTAGTTTCCTCGTTACAGATTGAGAAAGTCAATCCCCGAAGAAGTTCAAGGGACTCCACCAATGTGTTATTCATCTGACCTGTGCCTAGCATCAAACATTGCTTACAAAATCATCTTTGTCCATTCAAAAAGATGTATTGGTCCCCTACTGTGTGCCAGGAATTGTGTTGCACTCCAGAAGGCCCCTGTCTGGTGGGGGTGACAGACCCACAACCAGCCCCAATAGTGCAGTATGGTGACTGTGCCATGAGACAGCCCACGGGAGGAGCCACTCGCCCAGCCTGGGAATTGGAGGAGGTGTCTTACAGAGGGGACATCTGAATGGGGTCTCTAAGGACAAGGAGGGGTTAGGCAGGCAAAGGTCCAGAAGAAGATGTTCTAGGCAAGCCAGAAGCCAGGCAGAACAGGGCCCCATTGGGAACTGCAAGTAATTACTGAAATTACTGAGAATTCAGTGTATGTGCCAAGTAGTGCTGTTCCCAGCTCCGGGGTGAAAACGAAGTAGACAACAGAGATCCTGCCCTCAAGGAATTTACGGTAAAAGATATGTGAAGGGGTGCCTGGGTGGCTCAGTTGGTTAAGCATCTGCCTGCGGCTCGGGTCATGATCCCAGGGTTCTGGGATCGAGCTCTGCATCGGGCTCCCTGCTCAGGGGGGAGTCTGCTTCTCCCACTCCCTCGTCTGGTGCTTTCTCTCTCTCTCAAATAAATAAAACCTTTAAAAGAAAATCTTTAAAAAAGATACATGAAAAGTGAAATAAATAACAATTCAGAGCATTATGCTCAGCTTCACCTCTTCAGAAGGTACCTTTTTTTTTTTTTAAGTAGGCCCCACACCCAACGTGGGGCTTGAACTCACAACTCCAAGATTAAGAGTCACATGCTCTACTGACTGAGCCAGCCGGATGCCCCTCCAGGGGTTGCTTAATAAAATGACAATTTATACTCTCTCTTTTTTTAAGTAAGCTCTATGCCCACGTGGGGCTTCAACTCACCACCCTGAGATCAAGAGTCACATGCTCTACCGACTGAGCCAGCCAGGTGCTACAAGAAAATGGCAGTTTGAATGTGCTTCTGAGCCCCCATGCCATTGTTTTGAGAATGCATTCCTCCCTTCTTGGGGGCGCCTCTATAAATCCCACAATCCCAGGGCCCTCTTCAGTCCATGAGGGCATCCTAGTGACTCTGGCTTTTGGAGAGAAAAATCAGAAAAGCTGAGGAGCTCCCGGGGTTGTGTTCTACACTGTTATTGCGGCTTCCAGCAGTGCTTCTGCTGACCCATGGGAGCCCGGGGCAGAACTCATCCAGGGCAGAAAATGCTTTGAGGATAGAGATGTGGTCAGTAGTCAGGGAGAGGTGAAGGGAAGAGGCCTTCTTTCCATAGGGTCACCCTCAGCAGGCGATGCTATGGGCCACAGTGGACCTCAACCCCCAGTGCCTCAGGTCCTGCGAAGACACACACACACACCCACATCCACACACACACACCCCCTCGGGGGCAGGGAACTCCCAGCCTAAACCCACATGCGTTCTGGGAACCAGCATCTATTTCTCGGGAATCCTGCCCTTGAGCAAGGAAGCCCCTCCCTCTCTTGCTCCAGGACTCTCTGTGGGGACTGAGAAGGAATAGGACTCCTCTCTGGTAGGTCAGTAACAGCCAAGTAGTCAGATAAATGCCACAGGGGTCACCCAATAACCACGTGATGTTGACTGTGTTGGACGTGGAAGGGATTGTCCATTCTACACCCCTTTCCCTTCTAAAAACTGCCTCTTCCTTCCTTGCCTCTGCTCCCTGGAGAGCCATGACATTCTGCAGCCCCCTGGCCCTCCTGCCTACAATGCGGCCGCAAGCCCCTTCCTTGGGATAGTTGTGCACTTGCAGCGGACAAAGGCAACGTCTCTTAGATGACAGAAGCTGTCCAATGTACAACTCGGGGGCTGGGGCAGCTCTGTCACAAAGACAAGGACGGTGGTGCAGAGAGAAAAGGCACCAAAGCCGCAGAGGGGAGAGAAGCAGAAAGGATGGACAGCGAGGGGTCATGTGGGGTGCAAGTCCCTGGGTCCCACTGTATCTGACTGTCCTGTGGATGTGACCACAGAACCTCCCTTTGCTTAAGCTGCTTCGTGTGCGTTATGTAAGTCTCTCCCTCCTAACTAGGATGACCAAGTAATGTGTTGTCCAAACCAGGACATTTTAAGAATGAAAGAGGTCACTAGTAATAATTACTCTGGGACAATAGACGTAACCTGGGACAGATCCTCCCCTATAACCCACCAATATAGTTGTTAAGGAAAATCTGTGTCGTAAGGTGGCCCACCGAGCCAGCGGGACCCAGTCCTTGCCCCGGGGCCTTTCCGGGTTCTTCGCCCTGCCCTGCTTCGCGCATGCGCCAAAAGGGCCCCGTATGCAGAAGTAGAAGTGTATAAATCGCTCCCTTCGTTTGTACTGGGGACTCAGACTTTTGGAGACCACTCTCCTCTGAGCCTGCCCGCTGCGTTAAATAAACCTCCTTATCCTCCAAGATCTCCGGTGCCGCTTGGTTCTTCCGTCAGGCGATCCAGTCCAGGTTCCATCACACAGTGATGCGGAAGATCAATCAGTCCGGCATCAGGGTGTAACGGGTGCGGCCATGAACATGGAGGGAATACCTGACAGGGTAGGTATGGAGCCGGCAGCTGCCCAGATGTGCTCAGCTAGCTTTTCCTCCCTCCCCTCTGCCTGGCCACACTGTCACTAGAACACACAGAGGAAAGCACCGTGTCCGAGCCTTGTTCCAAAACCGCATGGGGTTCTTGCGGGGAGAACTCCACAGATCAGGAGCTGGACCAGTCCCCGTTCTAGCTGTGAATCTCGGTGAAGATCACACACTCTCCTCCGTGCATCCCGGGGAGGGGAAAGGAAACTGTTGAATGGCAGCAGTGCTGTCCCCATGGGCTCTGCGCTCCTGTTGCAGACGTCACAGCCCTCTGAGCTACCACCTGCCTGGGACTTTTTTCAGACTTCCCCTCCCAGGTTACTTTGACCATGAGCAGCCCTCCTCATCTGGGCTGAGGACGACAAGGAGTTCCTGAGGGTGGGGCAGTGTCTCCTGCCCAGGCTCTGGGGGAAGCCAGTCCTAGTGAGGAAACTAGGAGCCACCGGCAGGAGCTTGTTGGTGGTAAGAAAGAGTCCACTGATGGCCGTGGGGCGCATGACCCAGCCCCGCCCCTGATCTCCCAAACTCCTCTGATGCCATTTGAGGAATCACACAGGTCAGCTCTCAGGACAAGTAGGAAGAGGGAGATGCCCACAGCTTCCCGTGGAGCCAGGCTGTTTCCTCTATGCTGTTCTGGTCCGAATCCCGGGAAATGTGCACACTGAGGGTGGTGACAGCCGGTCCCCCAGGGTCACTTAGGATGAGCCATCAGGGACTATCAAGGGTTAGCCCCAGAGGCTGCCTCCCCGGGTGTAAATTCACCAGTACTCTCGCTTCTCAAAACATCCCTCCCTCTTGGTCTTCCACCCTTTGCCCTCAACAAGAAAGGTGTGGCCCACGTGGACTTTGCCACGTGAAGGGCTGTAGCTTCTAGGGGTGTCGAGATGGGGAAGATATCTATAAAACCAGCATGGCAAATTTCCAGTCCAATTGTCCATTCCCAGGGGGCATAGGCCTTTCCCTGAACCTTGAAATAATGCAAAAACTGGCAACTAGGCAAAAGTCCATAGCCCGTCTGGGCAATTCAAATTTGCACGTCAGAGCAGAAGAGGGTTTGTAGAGAGGGCGAACACACCCAGTTGCTGTCATAGGAGACCACTGTGAGTACAGACCCCTGTTTCATCCCCGGTGGCATGTCTGTAATAATTGCAGCCTGGAATAAAGGTCCCTGACTCCCCAGAACCCATCCCTGGCTCCAGGCTCTCCGGCTCCAGCCAGGCTGAGTTGACTGGGACATACCTTTCATTCAACCATCTACTGCACTACAACGTCAAGGCTTTGGCTGCCCATCCATCACCTTTGCAACTCTGGGGCTCTGACCTCTGGCCTCCTCATCATAGGGACTGACCATATCTCCCAAATCAGACCCTGGACTCCAGGCAAGCCAATACCTAGCCTCCTATACTCCTTACTCGTCCCTCTCTCTCCCTGGCATAGAGCTCCCTGCCCCTTTCAAACTTTTCCCGTTCTTTAAATCAGACTCTTCCTTAAAGCCTTTCCTGAGCATTTCAGCCCCCACTGATCTCGTTTATTATCCACGAGGCTAATTTAACAGTTGATTTTGATGGGGTTCAGGGCACGCTGCCCCAAGGTATGCCACTCTGGCATATTAATTATTTTGAATTAAAGTTACTTAGGAAACAGCCAGTGTAGAAAGGACCCTCTGACTTTCCTCTGTCCCCATGAAAGCAGAAAATAAATTCCCCAGGCAAAGTGTACTTTCTCTGCACCTGGAGGGTAGAAGGCATCCTTATCGCCAGAGATAGGGAATTCAGGGCCGAGAAGGCTGTACAAACAAGCCTGTTACTTCTTCGTTAACTTACTACACCAAACCCAAACTTGTTGTTCTTGTCAACTCTTCACAAAGTTATTGTTTGTCTAAAAGGTATAGAAGCTATCTGCTTTGGTCACTTTTTTGGGCCTCTTATCTTTGGGGCCCCAGTACATACAAATTAAATCAAATTTGTTTGTTTGTTTGTTTTCCTGTTAATCTCTCTCCCATTGCTGAGGGTGTCTCAGCCAAGAACCTGGAAGAGTGGCAGAAAATGCCTTTTTCCATCCCTGCAATCTGGTGCAGACACATTTTCTAGTGCACTGGCCAGTGGATCTGGTCTTCTCAGTTTCAGAGTGTGCAGGACAGAAACTACCCTCTGCTTACTTATTCATATTCCTACTCCCCCACCATGGTGCTCAGGAGAGTGCCAAACTCGTCATTGATGTTTAATCAGCTCCTGTGAATGGTTTGAGATCCAGACTGAGCAGAAATACTTCAGATTCTTTCAGTGTCATTGTGTGCTTCTAACCTTTTCAGAGTTGAAGATCTCCACCTGAGACGAGTGGTAGTCTGAGTATTTGCTGGACTGAGGAAGCACATGATGATGAAGGCTTTGGAGGCCTTCGCTTTTATTCATCCCGACAGCGACTACCCACACGTGAGAAAGAGTCATGCCTGTGTGCACAGGACACTAAGAACAGCCACCGGGCACTGGAGAATGTTTGCTGCAGACTTGGTTCAGGAACTCCTTGCCGTAACTGTGTAGTAGAGACCCCCAAGGCTTCATGATCCCCAGACTGGGGACCATGGGGGGATGCATTCAACACGATGCCTGGAGGTACTTAATCCAGGCATCTTCCCTCTCTGCTGTCAAAACCTGATGTTATTTAAGCTATTTTGTAAAACAAATGGATAGATACAACAGAAAAAGGGGTTAGGAGAAATTCATATACTCCTAATGATGTTATTATTGAGCACTGTTTGCCGAGTGCTTTGGGTCACTTTATTTGTTATGTATGATTTAACCCTCCCAGGATGCTATGAAGCATCATTATTCCCAGGAGGAAACGGTGAGTGGGGGGTCATTGTGGAAATGGAGGAAGGAGCCAAGCTTTGCATTTGGGTAGATAAGGTGCAGAACAGCAACAACAACAGATATGTAAAGTATGGTCTATCCATGCAATAGAATATTATTTAGCCATAAACAATGGAATGAAGGGCTAATTCATACTAGAACGTGGATAAACTTTGAAGTATTATGCTAAATGAAGGAAGCCCAGACACAAAAGGCCACATATTGTATGACTCTCTTTATATGAAATGTCCAGAATCGGTAAATCCAAAGGGAGAGAAAGCAGATTAGCGGTTGCCAGAAGCTGTGAGGAGGCGGGGAAGTGGGAAGTAACTGCTCAATAGGTATGAGGCTTCCGTTTAGAGTGAGGGAACATTCTGGAAGTAGATAGAGCTAGTTAGTGGTTTCACAATACTGCGTACACTTAATGCCGCTGAAGTGTACACTTTAAAAGTGGCAAGTTTTGGGCGCCTGGGTGGCTCAGTTGGTTAAGCGACTGCCTTCAGCTCAGGTCATGATCCTGGAGTCCGAGGATCGAGTCCCACATCGGGCTCCCTGCTCAGCAGGGAGTCTGCTTCTCCCTCTGACCCACTTCCCTCTCGTGTTCTCTATCTCTCATCCTCTCTCTCTCAAATAAATAAATAAAATCTTAAAAAAATAAAAAAGGGGCAAATTTTATGTTATGTGCATTTTACCACAATTTACAGCGATGACAACAAAACACACAAAAATAGCACAACAGCCCACGTGGAGACAGGATCCCAGAGACAGGGTGACCCTTCAGAAAGAGCACTTGGGGAGCCAGTAGACACCTGGTGGGAGCCCTTGGGATCACAAAAAGAGTCACTATTGCTAAGAAATTAACCCACCCCTGCCCAAAGAGCCTCCGAGAGCCCAGGAGGGAGCGGGGCTGTTCTCAGGATCCTCATAGGGTGCAGCTCTCCTTCTAGCCTGCTCTTGTTGATCTCACCTCCTGCCCCAGCAAGGCAAGTGGCCAGTAAGAGTGTGCTCCCTGCTACATCTTTGCACGGGAGGGAAAGTGAACATTTGATGCACTCCATGTTCTTTTCTTTTCCAAGGGAGTGTTTTTCTCCTAACGGAGTACAGCCTTTAAAAAAAAAAAATACACATAGTTCAATCAATTTCTTTTGTGCACTTCAAAAGAGAAGCTTTATTCAGTTCGGATATGTGGCAACAGCTGGAGATCAGAGGCAAAGGACAAAGACTTGCAATTATTTGTTGTATGGGTTGGGAGGAGAGGAAGAAGACTGTGCAAAGAGCAGAGAGAAGATGGTGGCTGAGGGAACCAGGTGGGATGGAGCAAACACCCCAGCTTTTTCCTCAAGTGTTGGGACCCTCTCCTTTCTATATCTCTTCAGTGGTACTCTTCAATGGCCTACGCTACCCTCTACAGTTTCTCATCTGGGTCTACCTTTTCCCCAAATACACCCTCTTATCTTTACAATCTAGAATGATCACTACTGCTCACCACCTCAATCCAAACCTCACATCTCAATGTCCCACTGCACCCAGGATCCAGTCCCTGCTCCCCAAGATAACATCTTGCTGGCCTGGACCACCTGACCCAAGCCCACATCACAAGAATCTTACCTGTAGCCTCTGGGGATGATGGTGTAACTCAGAGGAATGTCAGGGACTTCAGGCACTATTGTTGGCTGGAGGTGGGCATTTATTTTGTGATAGGTGAGGTCTTCATCATGCCCTCAAGTTATACTGCCTAACTGGCCACTTGAACCACTGGAGCAATGCACTGTTGAAAACTGGGGAGTGAGACTCTCTTTCCGTTCCTCCTGGGGCCACCAAGTCAATGGTGGAGCAGTGTGCACCCTCCTGGGAACACCAAGTCAATGATGGAGCCCAAACGCTTTGGGCTTTCTCAGAAAGCAGTTCTTCAGAGAGGCTTGTCTGTCCTTGGAAGGCTCTGGGTCTACAGTCACATCGGGCCACTGCTGCGGTGCACAGCCCCCTGGCTTGCTTCTCTGAATTCCTCAACTGTCACGATTGCGGCTCGCACCTTCAGCCTGGGGCCAGCTCGAATGGCAACTCAGCTCCCCTCTATCAACTTTTCCTCCTTGCTTCTTCCTAGGGAATCTAGTTGGCCCACTGGGAGGGGGGTGGGTCAGCAACAGTCAGGAGGCCATTTTGTCAAGTTCGCACTGGGGAAACTGGGTAAATTACTGACTGGCACAGGGCATGCAACCCATGACATATTCTCCAAGATTAATTCATACAATTTCTGGTTTCTGTGTCAGCTTTAAAAAACAAAAACAAACAAACAAAAAAACCCGCCTTAAATCTCTAAAGGCAGAAAGCAGATTAGTGGTTGCCTAAGACTGTGGGTGGGGAGGGGAGTTGGGGGCGAAATAAGGAGTGTCTCCTAGTAGGTACCAGGGTTTCTCTTCAGGGTGATGAAAATGTTCTAAAGTTAATTGTGGTGATGGTTGCACAACTATGAATATACTAAGAAGTCATTGCGTTGTGCACTTCGAATAGGCAACTTCCATAAGTATATGGATTACATCTCAATAAAACTATGGTTGAAACAAATAGCCTCATCTCTTCCTCCAAAGACAATTCAACATTGACAATGCCCTCAAGACAGGTATGTAGACAGATTTACCCACCATTGCCCTCACCCTATTTCTCTCTACTTAGCATTCAAGGACCAATTAGAGCCACCCCCTCCAAATGTTCTTAGTTATTCATTTGGTTCTTCTATGTCTGGGATGCAGCAGTGTGCTACTAACATGTCTAACAACCAGCTCTGTAGGGGGGACAATCCCTTGGCCAATGTCAAGCTACCTGCCTGACAGCTGAAGCAGAGTTGGGAAGTGCCTAGCAGGGCACCATTAGGTAACACTTCTACCATATAGATGTAAATAACCTCAGGATCACAGTAAAACATCGAAAAATGATTGGGAAGGGATGACTTTTGAGTGTGTATCCCCTTGGAGTGTGTTTCCATCACCTTTGGGATGAGTTTTGAGTGTGTACATTTATCTTCAGTTTACTTAGTTGTACGTTTATATAACTTAATTTTAAATAATGGCTGTGTTTAACCAGCGGCTCACGAAATCCCTGAAAATTTAACAATCGCCTCCTACAAGCTTATGTGAGCCAGCTCCAACATCCCACCTGTCTCATGCTGGCCATGCCTGCCCCTTTGCTGGAAAGACAGCATTTCCTAGAAGGCAGCCTGGACACTCTCAAGAGCAGGGACAGCGCCAATCTTGTTGATCATCGCATCATGTGTGGGGCTCGGTGGCCAGCAGGTGGGAGGCATGCTCAGCACATAATTGCTGACTGACAGCAAGGGGTTGTCTTTGAACCACCACAGCAGTTAAAGAGTGCTTGGCAAATAAGAGGCTTCTGAACAGTGGAAAATAATGGAATAAGAGAAAAATTAATGCAAATAGGTCTTTAACCTATTCATTTTTATAAGGTAAGTCAAAGTGAAAGATGCCTGGTCTTCACTGGGCACCAAGCAAGGTCTCTCTGCATTTGGGGGGTAATGTTAAAGGACGATGAGGGAAGATGAGGAAGAGTAGAAGTAATCTGTGTGCAGGAAATAGTTTTAAAAGAATTAAGGCAAAGAAACTGGCCTGCCTTCTGACCTACTAAAGAGAATGAAAAATTAAGCAGGGAGGTGACATGGCATAGGGTCAGTGTTTCCAAACTCTTTTTAACACATGCCCTTCACTGATAAGCATAAAAATGCCCCCCTTTTCCCCAAAGGTTGTGATCTGTCCCCCTAGGAAATATAACCGTTGCCTTTGGATGCCAACCTCTCACACTCAGAACTCCTGGGTCTCCCCACCAGCCCGGGGGATTTGCAATTGCATTTATGAAAGTGGGACATTTTTGGTCGGGTGAGCTGTTTTTTTCAATGACCCCTCCCCATGCTCACCCCCCAGGCCGAGAATCAGAATCAGGAGGTGATAGACAGCCCCGGGCGGGCAGGCGGCACACCTGGCTCCCGGGGATGCACCTGTTCCCTGACGCTGTGCCGCCTTCACAGGTCACCGCCCCGCCCCACCCCGTCCCGCCTGGCTCCAGGTCTCAGTTTCCTCGCCTCTAGCTCTCCCATCTTTAACAAGAAAATTAGTTGGTTCTAAAGTTTCTTCTCAGCTCTAACATTTTATGAGCCCAAGTTCAGTTTTCATCCTGACCTAGATTTTAAAGATAATATACTTAAAATATTACAAAATGTGAAAGTGATCAGTTATCTCCTCCGCTTGGCAGTGTCATCGCTGGAAGTGCAGTGGTGGGCGTGGGGGGGGGGCTATTTTGGTGCCTGGATGCTCGGAAGAGGAGGAAGAGAGGGTGGAGAGATTACCAATTCAGTAACCTCCTCACGACTTCTGAGGCCAAGTCGATGCTTGTCTTGAATGCCTAATCCAAAGAGCTAGGGGTTGTGCAGGTGTGTTAGAAGAGTGATTGAAAATAGTTGCCACTTTCCTTTACTGACTGCCTACTAAGGGCCGTGGACTTGCCTCGATTCTCTCTGATTTGCAAAACAAGCTCTCAAAGTGTGCAGTATGATCCCCATTTTATAAGTGAGCAGTGAAGTAACTTGCCCAGGCTTCCATAGCTCGATGGGACCAGGATTCAAACTCGAATCTGATGCCAACCAACACCTGTCTTCTTCCACCATGCCAGTGGCTATAAAGTATGGTCCCCAGAGCAGGAGAAGCAACATCCTCTGGGAGCTTAGGTATGCAAATTCCCTAGGTCTACTGAATCAAGAAGTCTGGGGGTGAGACCCAGAAAGCCCTCCAGGGGATTCTGATGCTCATGGCGTTTGAGAATTCCCGTATGGTGGTAGACTGCCCCTTGCCAGTAGCTTGGTCAGCAGTCACATCGTGGAGATCCTCAGAAAGCCAACATTTCTGATATCCTTACAATGATATGACCAGGACATTTGAAAACCATCCACTCCCTGGATAGGGGGTAACATCTTAACACTTTAGGGGTGTTCCAAATGCCACAGAAATCCTAAAGTTGGCTTATTGAAGCATGCTTGAGTCAAGTCAAAATAAGCTGCCAGAGATGGTTTTTCTAACTTGACTTCCTGGCTCCAAAAAAAGTGATCAGCACTCCAGAATTCTGGGTGCTCTCTGAGAGAAGATGGATGGATTCCAGAAGGAGGTGTTGGAGTGAATTGAAATTTCTATCATTTGAATTTCCTTTTGCCTCATGTCTAGGAGAGGACTTGCCTCATTTGAAGATGAGCAGGTCATAAGGCATAGAATTTTGCATGTTGATTTCTATATGGAATCATTGCTCAGACTTGCTGTCCCTCTCTCTGGGACTGGGAACAGTAGGCAAAAGGAAAGTGTCCATGGGGCGCCCGGGTGGCTCAGTCGGTTAAGAGTCTGCCTTCGGCTCAGGTCATGATCCCAGGGTCCTGGGATCGAGCCTCGTGTTGGGCTCCTTGCTCAGCGGGGAGCCTCCTTCTCCCTCTGCCTCTGCTGCTCCCCCGGCTTGTGCTCTCTGTCAAATAAATAAAATCTTAAAAAAAGGAAGGCGTCCTTGGAGGTGGGAGGCAGGCATGACTTACAGAGGAGCAGGGGCATCATTGGCAGAACGTGGAGGGTCAGTGGACTTTGGTTACAGCTTGGTGGAGTAGAGTTGGGCTCACAGGTGCATGCACAGAGTGTGGACTTAGAGGATGAGGGATGGGCTGGGAGATTTGTGCATCTGCTCCTGGGGATGAGAGGGTGCTGTGGCCACTGGTTCTTGATCTTGAAGGTGCACGTTTCCCTCCTGCTAAAGGAAGAACCACCAAAAGTTGGGGCTTGGCTCCTGAAGGCTGCCTAGGGGGTGCCGCCACCAGTCACTAGAGGCTTCATCCACCTGCTCTGTGCTGACACCAGCACAGATGAAGCTCCTGGGGAAAATCCTCACACCACATTGGCTGGCTTCATGTCAAATTCCTGGTCTCAGACTGCAAATGGGCTATCAACACCACCTCTTCTCCTGTTGGCTTGCTTTGCTTTGCTCCAACACAAGTATTGTGCCTTTTCCTCCCTCCTCCTCCCCGCTCTCCATCCCAGCTTCTGCTGCTGACCGAGGCCTCGTGTTTGGTCGGGCAAATAGAAGCCAACATATGGAAACTCCCTCCTTTTGCCACCATCAAGCGTACACATCTTCCTACATCTACTTCGGCAACACCCTTCTCTTTCTTCTTACACTGGAGCAAGTGTTTCTACTCCTTCCAAAGGCAAATCCCTCAACCCGTGGTCTGGCTCCTACTTCTTTTTGCCTGTCCCAGAAAATCACATCCTCTCTCTCTCTCTCTCTCTCTCTCTCTCTCCTTCCTCAGCGAATTTGCACTCTCCCCCGGATCATTGCCATCAACCTATAGATCTTCTCTGCTCTGTCTCATACGTATATAGAGAGTTTTTAAACTTTAAAAAATAAGAATAATAATATAATATACATGTGTAAAAATAAAACTCAGGTATACATGCATGTGTGTACGTGCGCATGTGCACATCTATGTACATACACAACTGCAAACAACTCATAAGTATATGTGAGTCTTAAAGACAACAACAGATATCCCCCTTGGCGCTGTGTCCCTCCTCATTCCTGGCTCTCCCCTTGTACCTCCCATTCTCTCCTCTCCTCCCTCCCATCTAGCTTCTGTTCCCACCACTCCACAGAGCGGTAGTTCTCAACCTGGCGCATTTTTGCCCCTCGGGAGACATTTGGCAAAGTCTGGAAACATTTTTGGTCACCACGACTTAGGGGAGGGGTCCACTGGCCCCTAGCAGGTGGAGTCCAGGGATGCTGCTTAACAATCTACAGAGCACAGGACAGCCCCCCACAGCAGAGAACTATTTGGCCATGAATGTCAATAGAGCAGCTGTTGAGACCCCTGCTTCCGAGACTGCTCTTGTCAAGGTTCCCAAGAGCTCCCATGACGCCAAGTCTGAGCAACTATTTTCCATGCTCAACATACCCAGCCCTTCTCTCTTGGATTCTGTGACGCTTCTCCCTCTTGGTTTTCCACCTATGATTTGGGCCATCCCTTTGTACATTCCCCGTATACCTGACTCAGTCCTGGGCTTTCTTCTCATATTTCTCTTACCCCTCTCTTCCGAAGTGGCCCATCCAGTGGCTTCCTATCATTCGCACACAGGCTCTGGAGCCAGCCTGTCTGGTTTGGATGCCAGCTCTCAGCTTCCCAGCTGTGTGACCATAGTAACAATGTTTTCTTGGTTACTGGGCAGCCTTAGTCTCTTCTTCAGTAAAATGGGGATAATAGCCCTTATTGCACCAAGTTGTAATCGCTGAATGAGGAAAACCAAGTAAAACTCAACAGAGTTTAGATGCACGCTAATTGTTATTATTGGTGTTTCTGACTCTATGACATGAAAATTGCATGTCTTTTTCCTTTTTACCAGAGAGCTCAAAAACAGATAGATGCTGAGGACTCACCAGATCAAATCAAGACAGGGGTCAATTTCAATCTAATTCCAAATAAAACAAAACAGAAACACAGCTTGAGCATGAGCTGTGTGCCAGGCACAGTCCTCAGGCTAGGAATTCCTGCCCCGGAGAGCTTACTTGCAGTGAGTACACAGGAAACACACGTAGAAAAGTACAAGGAAGTGATAGCTAGCATAGGCTGGGCGCCCAATTACCGAAGACCATGATTTTCAAACAGAATTCCATGAAACTGATTCATCAAAGATGCTTCAGGTAGGTCCTCAAACTTTTAAATTCCAATCTCTGTTTTTTTTTTTATTGAGATATTACTGACACATAACATATTAGTTTTAGGTGTACAGCGTAATGATTTCATATTCAAATTCCTATTTTGAGATATACTTTAGACTATTTTTTAAATTAAGATGTTTTAGAGTTTTTATTTATCTATTTATTTTAAGTAGTCTCTACACTCAACGTGGGGCTTGAACTCATGACCCCGAGATCAAGAGTCACATGCTCCACCGACTGAGCCAGCCAAGGCATCCTTCATTCAAACTATTTTAAAGTTGTAATAAGAAGAACGCACTTATGAACGGGTTGTGGGCTAAATTTCAAGATGGTAGAGAGCATTGAGTTTTGTTTCAGGGTGACAGATTTTCATGCAGACTGAAGAAGTACGTGTCTCCTTCCATCTCTTTCATAAAAGAAAATCTTCATTCATCTAGAGAAGAGTTGCAAGAGGAACTATTTTGTTTAACAGCTTTTTTGGAGTTATAGTTCTCATACCGTACAATTCACCCATTTAAAGCTTGAGTTGTTTTTTTTTTTTTAATAGTTATACTTTGCAAGTGCTTATCTTGGTGAATCAGATTCTCTTGAGATTGTACAAAGAAAATGCAATAGGGGCACCTGGGTGATGCAGTCAGTTAAGCATATGACTCTTGGTTTAGGCTCAGGTTGTGATTGCAGGGTCATGAGATGGAGCCCCACATTGGGCTCCACACTGAGCATGAAGTCTACTTGAGATTCTCTCTCCCTCTCCCTCTGCCTCTCCCACTTACGCTCTCTCTCTCTCTCTCTCTAAAATAAATAAATAAATCTTTTTTTAAAAAAAAAGAAATGCAGGGGCACCTGGGTGGCTCAGTCGTTAAGCGTCTGCCTTCGGCTCAGGTCATGACCCCAGGGTCCTGGGATCGAGCCCCGCATCAGGCTCCCTGCTCCGCGGGAAGCCTGCTTCTCCCTCTCCCACTCCCCCTGCTTGTGTCCCTCTCTCGCTAAGTCTCTCTCTGTCAAATAAATAAATTTTAAAAATCTTTAAAAAAAATGCAATAACACGAAAGTAAAATGAGGATGCTGTGGGCTGATGCCCACAAGTGTCCATAATATCAGTTTTCAAATTTTTATGTTCAAGTGAACCAAAATATTTCTTCTGCTGTCTTTCTAAGTAATTATATAAATTTGAATGTAGAATATTATTTCATACTAACTAAAAACCTTCATTTATCTGCTTTATATGTTGAGGTTGCACATAGGAGTTAGCTTGAAGAGATTTAATTTGACAAATATTGATTGAGTATGTGCCACACACTGGGCCTCATTTCAGGCTCTGGGATTCAGCCATGAACAAACAGACATCAGGCCCTGCTCTCACAAAGCTTAGATTCCAGTGCAGTAACTGGAGAGAAATAAACAGGAGGATGCATCAGATGGTGAGAAGTGCTGGGAAAAACAAAAGCAGACGGCAAGGGGTCAGGAGCATGGCGAGGGAGAGGGTGGGTGGGAGACAGGGAACAGGCCAGTGAGGGGTCATACAAGTGCAGGAGCTGACCCTGTCTTTATATGAGATTTTGGTGTTTTGCTCATCATGGATTTTTTTGCATTAATTTTGATATTTTTTTTTAAATCAGTACTTTTGGTTACTGAGTTCTTTGGTGCCCTCTTAAATTTCACACCCCGGTTTCAGCCCCAGAATCTGGGTCTGTGTAAATGTGATCAGGGTCATGACAGGAGGGCCAAGAAGCCTGGCTAAGTCTTCAGACTTTACTCTGTGTCTTTGGAGAGGGCACTGGAGGGTCAAAAGCAAATAGATGATGTGACCAAAAATACCCCCTGGGGGCTATTGGTCTGCAAGCCGGCTGGACAAAGAGCAGAAATGCCCAGAGCACCAGAACCAGTCGGGAAAACATAGTGTGAATTTGGAACAGTAGGCAGTGAAAAGGAAGCCTGGTGGCCCAATGCCCTTTGTGTGTTTTTGCCTGCCCCTAAACTACCCCCAGAAGTCAAGCAACTGAGCAGACACAATGAATGCCAGGCTCTTGCCTCTTTCTGTGTTTAATATGGTCGATTTGTGCAAAACAGGAAGTTCTGCTGTGACAATGGCATTGTTTGTGGCTGAGAAACGTACTTTCGAGAACACTAAAAACCATCGGTCCCTTGCGCTGTAGGTCAGCCGTGCTTATGGAACCTCCTGTCGGGTGGGCAGCTTTCCAACAGGGGCCACGATTTCCCCCTTCTCTGCCAGGAATCAACTCAAGAGCTGCTCTGTTCCTAAGACGGGGGACGGGGCTCCTTAAGCCTTTCAGGAACTCCCAGCCGTGTGGGGCCCTGGCACCGCAAAGGAGAGGGGCTGGCTCTGGGCCAGCCGGGCCCTGTGAAGGCAGGGAGATTTACAGGGAGGTCACAGGAAACCCTCCCTGCCTCAGGCTTTGGTCCTACATACACCATTCAATCCGAGGCTGCGGAAACTCAGAGGTAAGGTAATTCTTGGAAACAGAGGCAGACAGGAATGTGCCGTGGGCCCCAAGCTGGAGTCGGGACGCCAGTCCCTTCAGCAGGAACTTCTAGTCCCTATTCAGTGGAATTGGAATTCCTGGCTCTGATTAACCCTGGTGGACTGCCTGGGACTTCTCTGGTCATTGTCTAAAATGACTTTTTTTTACTAGGCCACGATGACGTTCTTTTGCAGAGTAGTCTTTTGGAATCAGGGTCCAGTTGGAAACCTGACTCTGTGGCTTCCTAGCTGTGTAACCTTGTGCAGGTTGTTTGACCTCTCTGAGCCTCAGTTCCTTCATGGAGTTTACAGGACAAAACCCAGCAATAGTCAAATCCCTGTTCTGCCACGTGATGTCCAGAGGACAGTGGGCCAGACACTTAGCCCTTTGGAACTTCGGTGTTCTCATCGTTGATAGGGGCATAACTATAGTGCCCACTCCAGAGCATAGTTGTCGGGATCAAAAGAGACAAACCCCTACATAAGATAAAACGTGGCAAATAGTAAGAACTCAATAGACGGTTACTATAATTACTGCTATGGTTGGAAATGGTAGCTATCAGCACATAACTTTGGAATAAAGTGCAATAAACACGGGAGCAAGTCGAATTTCAGGACCCCAATGAAATCCTTCAGAACTCTCCTCTGGCTCCTGTCGACTGACTCAGTCAAGCACTGATGGAGCACCTACTATGTGCTACTTTGTTAGGAACAGGGGACCTGGCAGCCAGCCAAACAGGCACACTTCCCACTCTCATGCAGCTTAATGTCTGGTGGGAGCATCAGACAATCAAATAATTTTATAAATTTAGAGTTAGTTCCCTAAAGTGAATTGAAGGAAAAATCTGGCAGTTATGAGAACTTATAATAGAAGGTGCCAGGGACACTTCTGGAGGAAGCACAGGTTGATTTGAGATCTGCAGTTGAGGAAAGTGATGAAGTCTGCCCTATGTCCCTCCCTGGACCTGCGGGCCTCTGACGCCTGGAGGTCTTTGCACCTCCGCTCCTCTGTACTCTGGGGGCCCCCTCCGCCAGGTGTAAGGTGCAGATTGTAATACTCAGGGATCGCCCTCCCTGCTTTCCGTTTGGGAGGTCTGGCTGACTGAAGATCAGAGTAACAGGTGCACTTTGCAGAAAGGGGAAGTTGTATGATGCCCGAGAAGGCAGACTCGCAGCTGGAGACCCGGCCTGGACAGGAGAGAGCCGGCACCCAGCATCCAAATCCTTCCCGGCTACCCCTGCGGACTCAGCAGACGGGGACTTGCGTGTTTCTTGCCTACCCCACATTTCCCGGGCTGATGGAAAATGAGTGAAACGAAGCCGAGGGGTGCTGGCTGTGGATGGAGGGTGTGTGGTTTCTCCTCGAGGTCTCCGTGGTGCCAGGACAAGACATGGACTTTGATCTCCCTTCAGCAGTTGGCAGAAACCTCAGTTCTCACCGGAGGCCAGATCCACTTTTGAGGACTGATCCCTCAGCCCCACGACTGTCAGGGACAGCCACTTCTGGAAGCTTCGCATCTAATTCAGGCTGGGAAAAGCATCTCGAATTCCTATTTCTGTCACCCACTCAATCCCTTCCATGGCCTTCCCTTTTCTTAACTTTGGAATAGTTTCAATTACCTGGCATACAATAGTCACCTGGGTTTAAATTTTTTTTTTTTTTTTTTGAGGGGGACTCATTTTAGCCAAGCAATCTCCAACAATAGCTTGATTATACTCCTAAATTCTTTTGACACAAGCAACTGCTTCTTCTCCAAAGCATGCTCTGACGCTATCGGAACATTGTACTGGTTCCCTGCCCTAGCAGTTTTGCCGGATCTCACCCACTGAAGAAACCAACTGTAAATATTTGACATTCCTCGCACCTCTGGAAGTCCCTGCAGTCCGACCTTCTAGGGCTCTCCATTTCAGCTTTAAAGGCTCAAAGAAAAATGAAAGAAAAGGCCGGGGTGTGTTCCAGGACCTGAAGCTCTGCCTCTTTATAAATAGTCACCGCTTGAGGGATGCATGTTAGTTACGGTGTTGCTGTAGCTTAGGTTCCTAATAAAGCCTTTTGTGTGTGTTTGGTCAAATACAGACACGTAGAATTTACCATTTTCACCATGTTTAAGTGTACGATTCTGTGCCGTCAAGTACATTCACAGTGTCATGCAGCCTTCAGCACTATCCATTTCCAGAACTTTGTCATCATCCCAAACAGAAGCTCTGTACCCATTAAACAGTAGCTCCCCATTCTCCGCTCCTCCGGCCCCTGGAGCCACTCACCTATTCTCTGACTCTACGAATTTGACTCTTCTAAGCACCTCATATAAGTAGAATCAGATAATACTTGTCCTTTGGTGTCTGACTTCTTTCACTTAGCGTGATGTCTTCAAGGTTCGTCTGTGTTGTGGCGTGTATAGACTTTCATCCTTTTTTAGACCATTGTGTGTCTTTATCCCACATGTTGTTTATCCATTCATCTGTTGGTGGAGACTTGGGTTATTTCCATCTTTGGGCTAGTGTCTAATAAAGTTTAATGTAATACATAGGATTTGGCTCCTCTGTGACTTAGGACCAATGTAACAACTACTTTTACTTCAGTTTATCCTCTAGAAACAAGATGTCAATCAGAGCAACTTCCCACACCAGGGCTCTGCAGGCAAAGCTGGGGCGAGGGACGGTGAAGGAGGAGTATCTATGGTCACTGTGGACCTTGGCAGAGCTACATGGGAGGGTCTGGCTGGTCAGAGATAGCACCCTGGTTGGGTGGGATTGCTCAACATGGGGTTTCAGCTTCTATAATACAAGAGAACTTTCATTCATTCAATCATTCAATTAGTTAAACCCACTCATTCTATTGTTCTCTCACTCATTCGTTCCAATATTATTTAATACAGTCATGAGCTCAGACCGCCCTGAGCTTCCATCCATTAGAGGCAGAAAGACAAAAAAATCAACACTGACGAAGCCTAAAGGTAAGGGTTTCAGGAAAAGAAGCATGGTGTGCTGTGGGAACCCAAGGAGGCACCTCTCCTGTACTTGGGAGTCAGGAAAGGCTGTCTGGAGGAAGCCCGCACCTGTGCCAAGTCCCTGGGGAAGGGAAGAATTTAGCCAGTGGAGCAGAGGATGGAAAGGGTGCACCAGGCCCGGGAGGGGCACACAAGGGCCCAGAGATGAAAGGGAGGGCCAACAGTTGGCTTATGTGTGTGTGACTTGTGTTTTGAGGTGGGGGTGAAGAGACTCATGAGAGGCGGGAGGTGAAGCCACAGGTGTGGGCAGGGACCATGTGGTGAGGGAACTCGGGTGGCATTTAGGCTTCATCCTGGGGCAAAAGAGAAGTCGGATGGCTTTGAAGTAGGAGAAGAAAGCAGGTCCTGTTCTACCCTTGAGGGAGCCAACATCTACTGAGCCCCTTCCGAGGGCTGGGTGCTGCTTACCTCAGTTAACCCTCACAACAGCTGACCAAGATGGGTGATGAGGTCCAGAGAGAAACTTACCAAGGCCCCCCAAACGGGCCTGGCAGGGTGCTGATACAACCATCACCTCTGCTATTCAAGGTGGTCTGTGGAACAGAGGGAATTGTATCTCCTGGGAGCTGGTTGGAAATGCAGAACCTTGGCCCTATACCTTCTGGATCAAACTCTGCCTTTTAACAGGATCTGCAAGGGGTTCCTGAGCACACCGAGGTCTGAGAAGCGCTAGGGTGATTCCCAAGACTCAGTGCATATTAGAATCTCCCGGACAGTGCTCCGGCTCTACTCTCTACTCTCCTCTCTACATCAGAATTTCTGGGGCTGCCACTCCAAGCATCAGGACTTTTCAAAGTATCCCCAAACCCCTTGCATTCTGTGTCCCCCTTTCCAGGGAGGGCAGGCTGACTCCCGCAGGAAGGACCAGGCACCCAGACACCAGAGGCTCCGCAGCTTTAAGAACTGGAGCTGGCTGCCTGCCCAGGAGGCCACAGAAGGCCACCCCGCCATTGCACCAGGCCACGTGAGCACGGGCTGCAGGCCGCCACAGTCAGCCTGGGGCTGGCCTGGGCTTGCAGACCTGAGCCCCGCGAACAGCCCCAGCGGCGGTAGCGCGGGCGAGCCGAAGAAAGGGGACCTTTATGCCTTTTTGGGGAAAGCACACATTCTGTGAGGCCGTGGAAACAAAGAGAGGAACTGTTTATAGCCCTAGTCCCAACATCCCAAACCAACAGTAAGTCAGGAAGGCACAGAACACGGCACAGCCCCTCCCGTGCCCCAGGACAGCACACACACCCACCCCACCTGCAGCCGTGGAGTGTGGAGCCACAAGCTCTGCAGACCCCCGCCCAGGGGCTCTTCCCTGAAATTCTTTCTCCATCGATGGGGGGGGGAGGCCCTCTGGAAGTCAGGGCTCAGCTCAGACAGGGGCTACCTGACAACACCTCAGGTGTGGGTGGCGTTTCTCCACTCTGTCCCCGCTCCTGCAGGGGCCTTGCGGTCCATGCTTCTGCCCCCGAGAACGCCGAGGTCCTGTGAGAGCAGAGAAAGTAAAACTGAAATCTGTTGGTGTAACTGTCGGTCTTGGGGCCACGAGCTTGCCTGGGAAGAGGCAATGAAGCTGAGGGCTGCAGCGGGGGTGGCCCAAGGGGGCTGTGGCCGGCACCAGGCACTCGGCCTGCAAAGCTTCCCTGGCACCCGCAGGCCCTTTGAGGAGGGAAAAGTGGAGGGGAGGCAGCAACCAGATCATCACCTCCACCTTGCCTGGAGACAGAGAACTGTGAATCCTATTCCAGGCTCTCTCCAGGCCGTGAGTGGGTCTGTCTCTGTCTCCACTGGGGGACCACGACCAACTTAGCACATGCAGTGACTCGCTTGGGACCCGTGTGCCACCAAACGCTGAAGGCAAAGCCTTGTGACTTTGGGGTGTCTCTTCTCTCATGTTACCTGTGCCTCCCTGCCCGCCTCCTTCATTAGGGACAGTTGAGAGCTAACTATAATCCGCCTTACTTCCTGAGACTGCGTGCAAAAATTGTCATGCGTTGGGGGCGGGTAGCAGGTTGAGATTATGTTGACAGAAAGGAGAAGGTTGGCATTGATTGGCACGCAGAGGAGGGAAGCTACTTTGTGTCTTCAAGATCACTGGGTACATGCTAAAAGGAAGGGAAGGGGAGGTTTAAGAGTAGGGAGCAAAGAGAAAGCTGGCTTTACCAGCGGGTGGAGTGAAGATGAGGAAGAAGGAAGAGGAAGGTGGCCTGGGGTGAAGGGCAGGGCAGGGTGGGGTTAGCAGAGAGAACGCTGAACTGTGGCTTGTCCAAAATGATGATGAAGCATCTGAAGGAGCGAGATATGACATCCGGCGGCAGGGCTAGATCGCAGAGATCAATTGCTAGCCCCTGAAGTGTTTTATTTATTTACTAATTTGAGCATCTTTGGAAAATGGGGAGATTTCATGTATGACTCTGAAAGGCCAGGACGTCAGCCTTACACGGCAGTCCCCACTCACACGCACGCATTTTGCCTGCCCCACGCCACTCCGCAACCTCTGTACCTACCCAGTTCCCATGGGCATTGCAACTGGCTGTTACTCCTGGTCTTGGTAATAATGATTTTCTTCTATCGAGCCTTCTATTGAGTGTGTGCGTGCGTGAGCCAGTGTGTGTGTGCACGCGCATGCATGCCAGGCACACAGGTGTGCTCTCTTTCAATGAATTTCAATTAATCTCTCCCCTTTTCGGTTGAGGGTGACAGATGCACAAAACCAGACATACCCCTCTCCTTAACAGATTCCGCAGCCTTTCCAGGCGATCTGCCAAATTGCTAGATGACATTTGCATTAAAAAAATTGAGTGCATTTTCCTATTTTGATTTTAAGTATTTCCCAGCCTGCATTAAGGAGCTATTTCATGTATGCTACAGTTAATAGCTTTGAAAGCATTTCTTAAACATGGTGAATTCATCTTCTCCTTCCAGCAGTTCCGTGAGATCGATAGTTTGGGTCCCCTTCCTGTGCTCTCTTGGAGAAAACCGGCAGCAGAGAAACCAAATGACTTGCCTTGGTCCTGCAGTAATTTTGAAGAAAAGTTAGTAAGAGTAAGCTGTGTCGTTCACAGTGCATGGAACTGTAAAACATTCTGCTTTGAAAAGCATAGTGACTAAGGGTAGGATTTCCATCCCAAGTACTGGTTTGACCACTGGTTAGGCCACTCAGTAGCTGTGCATCTTCAGACAAAGAACTGAATCTCCCAGTGCCTCTTTCTGTAAAATGGGGATAACAGCCCTTTTCTAGGGAGCATTGTGTGGATTAAATGAGACAACATAGGCAGAGTATCTAGAACAGTGCCTGGTACACTGTAAGGTTTTAATAAATATCACCATCAGTACTCAGACTACTAGTATCTGTACCTGTGGGAAACATTCTGTATGACTTAGGGCACAGGCTAAGTTGTAACAAAAAGACCCCAAAATACATTGGCTCCAGAAGGATAGAAGTGTATTTCTCTTTCACCTACTGGCCAGGAGGTAGATGGTCAGTGCAAGACAGGGAAACAACTCTGCTCCACAGGGTCATTCAGGAACCCAGGTTCCTTGAACTGTGTTCCTTCCCAGCCCTTAGGGGCCTAGGGTATCCCCCTCTTCTGCCTAGTTGTAGCTGCTCAAACACGTCCACCTTCTGCCCCCTTCTCGGTGCTGTGACTCAGAAGCTGCTCAGGCCCATCTGCTCAGATCGCTCATTGACCAGAACTCGGGGAAACTGAGCTGCAGGTGAGTCTGGGAAATGTAGTCTGTAGCTGGGCCAACTAAATATGCCCAACTAACAGGCAGGAGTTCTCTTACTAAAAGGAAGAAAGGGAGGGCAGAAATTGGCCTGTTGGTCATGGTTGTGGGGCCATACTGTCCCAGATGTGCGCTTTGGGCCTGAATCTGGAGTGGTTAGTGCCTGCTCAGGCTGCCGGCTTCTCAGCCCACCTGAGCTCTACTTCCTATTGGATGCCTGATTTACTCTTGGATTTCTTCTTTAGTAAAATCCAGGGACAGCTCTTGGCTCCATGTTTCAGATAAATGCCCCTGGTGGCGGCATGGTTATCTCCTGTGGGCTCGCCAGACTGACTGTCCATTGGGTTGGGCAGCCTGTCCCCTTACCACCCACACCTCCTAGCAAGGGTGGCATTGGCTCTGTTTGTTTTCTTCTGGATCTTTTGACAGCTTCCCCAACCTGCAATGTAAATTCCATCCTCCAGAGGTTGCCTCCAGAGAGTGTGATCTTGAGTCCGGGGTGGCTAATTAAGGAAAGGTCCCTGCTCCTACCACTCTCCTGGAGTCCATCCTTGCATGTGTTAAAGAGGGAACCTTCTCCCCACCTCATCAAAGATCACCTATGAGCCCCCAGGCGTGTAATAAGGAAATCAAGCCACATTTTCGGTGGGTGGTTTCTCAGCCATGTGGTCCTGCAGCTCTGTGGTCTTAGAGTTCAACCTCCATGATGCCTATGTTTCTGAAAGCACTAAGTTAAATAACAACCTGGCTCAATGAAAGGAAGTGTAGATCAACATTCCATTCTTATCATTGCAAGTAACTGAGGTTGGATGGGCCACAAAAGGGAATACCAATTGTCTGGGGGAGGTTACTCCAGGTACAGAGAAGGTACTTTGATGTATACTGCCTAACAGATGAAGAAGGAAATATGTATTTGTTGAGGGCCTGCCATGTGCCAAGCACCCGCTCAAGGCAGAAGTCAGAGCCCTGAGTAACAAAACAGGCACCTGATGGAGTCTACAGCCTAGCAGGGGTGCTCCGCATTAACCATCTCATTTAATCCTTGTACAATCCACGAAGCATGTATATTTCATATTTTGTGGACCAAAAATGTGAGCTCAGAGAAGGAAATGGTAGGGACGGGTTTAACTCCATGTCTGCCTGATTCTAAAATTCCTGCTCTTTCCATTTTTATTTCATCTGCCTCCAGACACTGTCCTTGCTGAAGAGGGACTCTAGCTTATACACAGACATGACCTGACCCCTTGTGCTAAACACCTGAACCAGTGACAGCTATTAACTGAGGGCTTGGCTTCACTTGATTGTGGTAGTTGGGTTTTCAGTTTAACCCACATCTCTCTCTCTCATCCCTGTCGCCCACTTATCCTTTTGTGTGCACCCATCCCTGCTCCTTCCTGGGGCTCTGATTGCTGGAGGAGGATTGTCCACCACATCATCTGGACCATTAGGCTGCCAGGAAACCTTTCCAAGTGTCCCTAGACCCTCCCCTGTCCCATTTGGTCATTGGTGCCTCCTCCTGACTATTCCTCTTCCATCAACCTCTGTTTGAACCTCCATTTCATTGTCTGCCATTATCATGATGGAGGATCCATCCTTGTCCACTGATAAAACTAAACAAAATTTAGGGCTAAAGAAATTCTCAAAGTCCTCCCTGGCCGTCCCCAGGTGTGTCTCCTACTCTGCTTCTCCACTCCTCCCATACCAGGGAAGGGGTGTGCTCCTGCTCCTGGCTGATCTTCTCTGTGTGCTGCAGACTCCCTCCCACCTCCCCTGGAGGCCCCCTCCAGTCACTGTGTTCTCTTGCTCACATCATCAGCCTCTTGTCTACTGACATTCTCATCAGCCTCTCCAGTCTGAACAGTACTCTCTTCTTGATCTCATATTTCTGTCTAACTTCTCCCTTTAGTTTCCCTTTCTCTCTCCCTTCACAGCCAAGCTTCTTGAAAGAATTGCCTACCCTGGCTGTCGACACTGCCCACCTGCACATTCAGTGCTCCATCACCCATTGTGATCTGGTGTATGTTCCCATGATCAAATGCCCAGACTGATGTCACAAAAGACAGCCATTCTCCAGGTCCAGCTGGTGTTTTTCTTCCCTGAGGTGACTCTATCTTTCTAGAATGTTGGTACTATTGCACACCCCCACATTTTGAGCCCCTCTCTCTAGGGGAGAGGTGCCTAGCTAGCAGGTGTCTCTGCTCTCTAGGTTTCCACCTTACTTTGCTGGACATCGTTTTCCATCTCCTTATGGTCTCCTTATGGAGACCTCCTTGTCCACTCGTTTCCTGAATGTCCCCTGGGCCTCTGTGTCTCACCCACTGCTCTTCTCGCCCTCTCCCTTGGTGTCCTTGGTGTCCTCCCCACTCTCCCTCCTGACATCTGGTCCTGAATGTCCCGTTTCTCATGGACAGCTGCTGTGGCTGTCCCCAGGCTCCTCCCACTTAGCATTCTAAAGCCAGACTCCTTATCAGGCTCTTCCAAGACTTACCCATCTTCTAATGTCCCTTATTTTCAGGAATGGTGCCACTACCCCAGCTGCCCATGGCAGAACAAAGGAATCTAGTCGTTACCTTGGAATCCCAGTTCCCATTGCATCTTTTGCTTTCAATCAGGTGTCATATTCTGGTGAATCTAGCTCTTCCAACTCCTGTAATCCCCCTTCCCCCCTCATGCCCCTACCATTGGGGAAAGCCTTTATTACTTATGGCAAAGGACCCTCGAGGGACTGCCTCTACTTCTGTCCTCCGTTGGAGTACCCCCACAGTTATCCCTCTAACGCCGTTGGCTCGGGGCATCCTCCTGCTCTGCAGTGCTCCCAATGATCTCCGATAAAGTTCACGTGCCTTTAGTTAATCACATGACCCTTCCTGAGTAATTCCTTGCCTACCTTTCCAGCCCCTCTCCATCTTGACTCCAAGTGTGCCCACCACTCAGGGGGCTGCAGGTTCATGCCTCGGGACATGCCTTCACCAGCAGGGCCTTCTTCTACCTCCCTCCTTGGGCTAATTTCCAGTTGTGTGGCAAAACTCAGCTCAGGCAGCATCTCACAGGCCACGACTGCCTGGCACTGCTCTCCCAGTTTCACTCACCAATTTCCCCATCAGCGGCTCCAGGGCTGAAGCACGTCATCGGCACATAGAAGGTGCTCTACAGAAGGTAAAGGAATGGATTATTTTTTTTTTTTTTCAGAAACTTCTCTCACTCAGGAAGCCTGAAGCATCAGCTTAAGGTTCATTGTAAAACTCTTCAGGGTGTATCGGATTTTTTTTTTAATGGAAGCACAGTTTGGCCTTGATAGACATTTAGAAGCTGCACAGCCAGTCAGCTGAGGGCAGAGCTAATTCACCCCCCAAGGCGCTAAGCAAAAGGAAGAAGCACTGCTGTCCCTCCTCCCTCTCTGTCTTTCCTCTGGGCTGTCAGAATACACGGTATTTTTGCATTTGCCCTGGGGTTCTTTATTCTCTGGGGTTTCTGAATTCCTTCAATTATGGCATTCGGCCTAGGGGGCTGACAGTTCAGCGGGATTTAAGGCTTCGGGTAGGAAACAGGGTCTCTGCGGGGGTAGCTGCTTGTGAATTCATGGTGGATTGGACTTTCTGTGAGCAGTGACCTCCCTCAGCCAGGAGCACAGAAGGCTTGGAGAAAGCATCAGTGGAAGGTGATGCCGCCCAGGCCGGGGAAAGCCTTGTGCTCCAGAGTCATTGTTGGCATCTCACTTGGATTCTGTGGTTCAGTAGAAGCAAATCTTCACATTTTACAGAAACTTTCATTGTTTGTTATGATGCGATTTTACCTCTGTACTTGAACTTTACTTGCCGCCAAATCTGTTCTCTGGAATGGCTGGGATTCTGTCTGTGAATCACCTCAGCACTTCAGATAAGGCACTGGCTGGCTGTCCAGCTGTGTGGACCAGGACCGGTCCAGTGGCCCAGACCATGAAAGCCAGAGAGGCCGGGAGCCTCATCCCTGTCACCAGAGGAGACCTCTACTGCTGCTGCTCGCCCCCAAGTCTGGGCTCCCCATGGCTGAGGAGATTGGCTGGGATGAGATACATCAGAGAATGTGCAGATCAGGACCCCGGGTTTGCAAGTGACAGTCCCAATTTATGACTTATGCAAGAAAGATGAATTTACTGGCTGAAAAGGCCCAGAGGGAGATCTGTATTTAGCTATGCTTGTTTGTAGGGTCAGGGATAGCATCATCAAGCCATGCCTCTCCCTTCATACCCCTTGGCTCTGCTTCCCTCTCAGCTGCCTCCTTTCTCGGGCCAGCCCCCTCTATGGAGGGACAGAAATTGTCCTTGCATCTAGCGATTTCAGGGCAAGAAACTCTTCTTTCCCAACAGCTATACAAATTCAAAAGGTAACTTCGATTGCCTATTCTGGGTCATGTGACTATCTGAGTCTGTTTGGGCTGCTAAAACAAAAATACCCCAGACCCGGGGCGGGGGGTGGGGCTTAAACAACATACATTTATTTCTCACAGTTCTGAAGGCTGGGAAGTTCAAGATCAAGGTGTGGGCAGATTTGGTGTCTGGATAGAGCCCACTTCCTGGCTGACCTCACAAGGCAGAAGGGGAAAGGAAGCTCTGTGGGGTCTCTTCTATAAAAGCACTAATCCCGTTCATGAGGGCTCCACCCTCATGACGTCATCACCTCCCAGAGGCCCGTCTTCTGATACAATCACACTGGGGGCTAGGATTCCAATATATGAATTTTGGGGACAGATAAATAGTCCGTTGCAGTGACCATCCCCAAACCAACCAACGTGCTCTTGGGGGATGGGGTATTTTGATTGATCACCTGGGTCTGAGAGAGTGACTGACAGCCCCACCGGGGGAGGGACAGTCAAAATGTCTGGGCATGTATGAGTTTCTCAGGGCAGCCACAATAAATTACCACAATTTGGTGGCTAAAAACAACAGAAACGTATCATTTCACAGTTCGGGAGGGCAGAAGCTTGAAAGCAAGGTGTCAGCGGGGCCGCATTCCCTGCAAAGACTCTAGGGAATAATCCTTCCTTGCCTCATCCAGCTTCTCTGGCCCCAGGCAGTCCTCGGTGTTGCTGGTTTACAGCTGTTTGATCCCAGTCTCTGCCTCCACCGTCCTGTGGTGGCTCCTTCTGTGTTTCTCTTGTTCTGTGTCTCGTCCTCCTGTAAAGATACTCATCATTGAATTCAGGATCCACTTGATTAATCCATAATGATCTCATCTTGAGATCCTTCACTTAATTACATCTGCAAAGACCCTTTTCCCGAATAAGTTCGTATTCACAGTTGCTGGGAGTTAGGATTTAGATGTATCTTTTTGGGGGGGGGCGCATAATTAAACTAATTATAGGGCAGAAAGAAAGTAATAGATAGCCACAACACTGTACCCCTTGACTGCCTAGCATATAAACAATTTCAGAAGTGCACCACCATACAAACACTTTTTCCCCATACAAACAATTTCAGAAATGCACCACCCCAGCATGGTACAGGCTGCCCACACGTAAGCAAAGCTGGTGGCTGTGCATTCTTCTTGGTCGGGTCTGGATGTTACTCTTAAGAATCTGTCACTGACAGCTAACTGATCAAGTTCAACACCCCAGCATTTAATGGTGGAGGAAACAAAATAAGACAGTTGGAAGAAAAACCACTTGGCATTGAATAAAGGGAATAAGGGAAACAGCATGTTATGGTCACTTGGCCAACATGCTGCAGAAGAGGATTGGCAATTCCACTTCATATCTACTGGAAGATAGAAGTTCCTCCATCATCCATGGGTGCTTGGGGTTCTGCTCTCTGGAAGACTCTCCCTTGCTCATTACCCCTGCCAGTGACATCAGAGAGAATGTGCCTTCTGGAAACTGTATACTCGAACAGGCCCCTTTATGAGGATCTAAGTACCGAGGTCTGGGCCTGGCCCCAGCAGTTGAGCAATCTCATGCTGTGGTTTGCTAGACTGGCGTGTCTCTGGCAGTATGACTCTCTAAACTTTGAGACAGTTGCTGGGCAGTGAGTTTTCTGATAACTCTGTGAGCTGGCAACTGGAGCTGGAGCCCGGTCAAGTCACGCTCTGGAATCTGGACCCTGTCCTCACCGTGTCTGTCTGCTAACATCATCTCTGTGCTCTGCCGTCCCCTAGCTTTCATTTAGACTTAGAGCCATTTGGCCTCTGTCCTGGACACACTGGTGGGGGGGCGGGGGGAGGCACCAGGCTAGGGCTAATCGGCCCACTTGCCCTCAGGTTCTTTCCCAATGGATGTCGGTCTACAGCAGGGGCAATTGCCACTTTGGCCAGGCTTGGGAGGGTCCAGCAAGAGCTGCTGGAGGGGAAGAAGCCCTCTCCAGGCTTCCTCTCTTACCTCCCACTGTGTTTTCCTTCTCCCAGACTGTGCTGGCACAAAACTTAGCTCCAGGCAGGGATTTGACTTTTGCAATCCCGAAAGATGATGTTCTGGCTCTCAGCTCAGTTGAATTACTGGCCACAGGCTGAAGGAGGATCTCGTGGCTCTGTTTTCCCATTTCCTGGCTTTCAGAAAGGCCAGCTGAGATTCAAGTGTTTCTTTTTGTTAGAGTACCTCACTAAAATCTGAAGAAGGGCGCCTGGGTGGCTCAGTCAGTGAAATGTCTGCCTTGGGTTCAGGTCATGATCTCAGGGTCCTCGGATCGAGTCCCGCATCGGGCTCCCTGCTCAGTGGGGAGTCTGCTTCTCTGCCCTTCCCCTGTCTTGTGCGCTTTCTCTCTCTCTCTCTCAAATAAATAAATAAATCTTTAAAAAAGAAAAAAGACTGAAGAAGTAGCCACACCCATAACCTGGCTTTTTTTTTTTTAACAGATTTTTTGAATTTCCACACTCACTGGGCATGTAGTTTGAATCCCCAAACTCAACACTCAACAGAGTTTAGCAGCTTTGCTCCACTTAACAGATATTGCTCACTTCCTGGTCAGGGATGGGAAGCTCCCCACTGCCCCGCTCGCCACCCCAACACGGCCAGTACCACATATTAGGGCTTGTCACTTGCAAAGCCCTGCTCTGATACAGAATTCTATGCTACACAGCACATTTTTTTTATCGCAACTGGATCCACAATTGTCTACGTAACGGGAATCAGGAATAGTTGGATCAAGACACTCAAATGATAGGAGAGGACTTTGTCTGTCTCTCACCTCTCTCTCTACCCTCCATGACTCCCCAGTCCTTGTTTCTGCTTTTCTCTCTGCTGGCTTCATTTTCAGGCTGATTTCATGGAGCTCTAGGCTTGCCATGCATTTACATATAGCAATATTACCTCTTTCTTGATTGTTCCAACAGACGGACATGGACGGCTCTGACTGGGCTGGCTTGGGACCTCTGTTCATCCCTGTATTAACCACTGAGGCCAGACAAGAGGAGGTACCCTGATTAACTGTCCTGAGTCACATGCCCACCAGACAGCCCCTCTGGGTTTCACGGAAAGGCGGTTTCTGAAAGGAGAAAACGCCTGAGAGGCAAAAATAAATGTTCAGAAGTTAGGCCTCTAAGCAGGTTATTGATCTGCATTGTCCTATTGGACCAGAGTATGACAGCCTGCCCAGCCTTTGCACGCACTGTCAGGTGATTTGACCTTTCTCCTGCATCCTTAACCACTATGGAGAGGCTTTTTATCCTTTATGTTAACTTTTTCTGTAATTGTGAAATGTATCATGCATACCTATAAGCCATATGTTCAGCTTAAAGAATAGTAAAACAAACACCTGCATCCCGACCTCCCAAGTTAAGAAATAGAACAGTGTGAGTTTCTTAGAAACCTCCGAATGCCCCTCCGCAGTCAATACTCCTCTCTCTATCAGAGAGAACTTATACAGAATTCATCAGCCCTGCTTTTCTTTATAGTTTTACCACACACGCATGGGAGCACACGCACACACGTGTACACACACGCACGCACACACTTAAATCTCTAAGCAGTATGTTATTTGGTCTTGCAGAGCATGGATGCCTATTTAAATGCTATATTTAGGAATACAATATATAGGGGCACCTGGGTGGCTCAGTCGTTAAGCATCTGCCTTCAGCTCAGGTCGTGATCCCAGGGTCCTGGGATCGAGCCCCGCGTCAGGCTCCCTGCTCAGCGGGAAGCCTGCTTCTCCCTCTCCCACTCCCCCTGCTTGTGTTCCCTCTCTCACTGTGTCTCTCCCTGTCAAATAAATAAATAAAATCTTAAAAAAAAAGAATACAATATATATTCTTCTGTGACTTCTTTCATCCAACATTACATTTTTGAGATTCATTTATGTTGATGCAAGTCACTGTAGTTCATTTTTACTGCTTCATACTAGTCCCCTGTGGGAGTATCCCACACTGAGTGTATCTCTTCTTTCGAGTGTATACCTATGCGTGGAATTGCCAGTTTGAAGGGCACTCACACCCTCAAGTCTCCTGGATGATGCTAATCCCCCCCCCCCGCCAAGAGATTGTAATAATATATGCTTCTACTAGTGATCAATGATAGTGTTTTGGTTTACCTCATTCTTGTCAACTCTAATTTTTGTCAGTCTCATGGGCATGGTCTGTGGCTCCCTGTGGATTGTAATTCGTATGTATTTGCTTACATTGATGTGGAGATTCGTTCCATGGTCTCTGAACCATCTGCTTTTCCGCTGCTGTGAAATGCCTGTTTATGTCTTTCGCCTATTTTCAAATGGGCTGTTGGTATTTTTTTTTATTGATTCATAAGAGCTCTTTATGGGTTTATAGGATTATAATCTAGTATCAGTTCTGTACATTCAGATATCTACCTGCAGTTTGGGATTGCCTTTGCGTTTTATTTATGGTGACTTGAACAGAAACTGTTCATTTTCATGTGAAATTTTTCTTGTCCAAGACACCTTTAACAAGCTGGGGTCATAAAGATATTTCCCAATATTATCTTCTCAGAATTTATTTTGTCTTTCATATTTTAAGTGTTAAATTGTTCATGTTTTAAGTATTTAATCTACCTGGATTTGATTTTTGTGATTGCTATAAGATGGTCGGCTCCGGTTTTACTTTCTTCCCCACTGATTTGCAATGTCCTCTCCATCAGAAATCAACTTTCCATGTGTGAGGGCTTGTTTTTTCCCTCCGAGCTCCCAAACTTTCTGTGTTGAGCGCCAGTTTTTCCCATAATCCATTGCAGATCAATAGTTTTATAAATACAATAAAAATCAATTACTAGAAAAACGATATTTAAAAAGATACACAAAATAAAGGTCCCAAGTTTTTATTATTAGATTCAGCAAACTTCAACTTACTCTGTCAAATTTCTATCCAAGTTTCCAAAGGCTTACTGTTCATGTTTGTACTGATCCTGGGCCTGACAAACAGTTCAAAGATGACAAACAGTGTTCAGACTATACTTTGAGTAGTGTTACTCTGTTCTGCTCTACTGTTATGTTTGTTTATTCCTGCTCTAATGTCACCCAATCTTTTTTTTTTAGACTTTTTTAAAAGACTTTATTTATTTACCAGAGAGAGAGAGAGAGAATACAAGCAGGGGGAGGGGCAGAGGGAGAAGGAGAGAGAACATCTCAAGCTGACTCCGTGCTGAGTGGAGCCCGATGTGGGGCTCGATCCTACGACCCCAAGACCACGACCCGAACCAAAACCAAGAGCCAGATGCCCAACCGACTGGGTACCCAGGTACCCCTCACCCAATCTTTTTTAAAAAATGTGGTAAAATATCCATAACTTCAAATTTACCATCTTAACCATTTTGAAGTATACATTTCAATGGCATTAAGTACATTCACTTAATATACAACTATCAACACCATCCATCTCTGGAACGTTTTCAGAATCCCAAACTGAACCTCTGTCCTTATTAAACAATAATTCCCTTTCCCCCCTGACCCCCCCCCAAAGCTTCCTAGCCCTAGTAACCACCATTCTACTCTTGTCTTTATTGATTTACTATCTCCGGTGGCTCAGATAAGTGGAATCATATGGTATTTGTGTCTGGCATACTTCACAAGCATAGTGTTGTCAAGGTTCATCCAGGTAGCATGTGTCAGAATGTCCTTCCTTTTTGGAATATTCCATTGCACGTGTGTACCATGTTTTGTTTATCCATTCATCCATCAATGGACCTATTACAGAATATTGTGAATAATAATATTGCGAATATTCGGCCTATGGTAGCTGCTATGGATATAGGGGTACAAATGTCTGTCTGAGTTCTTGCTGTCCATTCGTTTGGGTGTATACCCCGAAGTGGGGTTGTGGTTTGATGTTTAATGACTTTGAGTACATGTTATACTATTTTCACAGAGGCTACCTACACCATCTTACATTTCCACCAGCAATACACAAGTGCTTCAATGTCTCCACATCCTTGTCAACACTTGTTATGTTCTGTTATTGTGTATTGTTTTGTTTTTAATAATAACTGGGTGTGGTGTGAAGTGTAATTTTTTTTGAAGATGTATTTATTTATTTTAGAGGGAGACAGAGAGAGCATGGGGGAGAGGGACAGAGAGAATCTTAAGCAGACTCCGTGCCAAGCGTGGAGCCTGACGTGGGGCCTGATCCCACGGCCCTGAGATCATGACCTGAGCCAAAACCAAGAGTTGGACGCTCAACTGACTGCACCACCCAGGCACCCCTGAAGTGGTATTTTATTGTGGTTTTGCTTTGCATTTCTGTAATGATTAGTGATTTGAGCATCTTTTCATGTGCCTGATAGCCCTTTGTATACATTCTTTGGAGAAATGTCTAGTCAAGTCCTTTCTCATTATTTCATTGGGTTGAGGTTTTTTTTGTTTTTAGTTTGTTTGTTTTTGCTGTTGAGTTGTAGGAGTTCTTTTATTTAATCTTAATTGCTATGGGTTTTATAAGAAGTCTTGATATCTGGTCAGGGAAATGTACCCTACCACCAAATAGACACATATGTGTCTGTTCTTTAAAAATGATTTGGCATTTCTTGGCCCTTTGCTCTTCCAAATAAACTTTGGAATCAGTTTGTTGAGTTTCTTTTTAAAAAAAATCCTGTTTGGATTTTGATTGGAATTGCCTAAAATATGTACATCAATTTGGGGATAACTGATAATATTTACAGTGTTGAATCTTTCTGTCATGAGCATGCTGTCTCTCCACTTACTTAGGTCCTTTAAAGTCTTTCAGTAAAGTTTTACAATTTTCTCCATAACGGCTTTCACATGTTTTGTTAGATTTACTCTTGAGTATTGATATTTGCTCATGCTCTTATAGATGGTATCTTTTTAAATTACATTTTCCAACAGTTACCGGTAAATAGAAATGCAATTAACTTTTACATGTTGCTTTTGTATCCAGAAAACTTCCTGAACTCTCGTACCTATTTTAATAATTTATTTGTAGATAATGCTGGGTTTTGCATCCAGACAATCATAAGAGATGCAAGGTTATTTTTCCTTCCTTTCCAATCCTTACACATTTTGATTTGTCTTTTCCCCCCTGTTCTAGTACACTGGCCAGTATAATGCAGTGATAATGGGACTTCTAGGCCTTGTTCCAGATCTCAAAGGGAGTGCTTTCAACATTTCATCATTAGGTATGGTGTGGGTTTTTTTGTTCTTTTTTCTTGTCTTGAGAAACAGAATCAATAGGAGATTGAGTTATATTACCTATTGTATCTTTTTAAATTTTTTTTTAATTTATTTCTTTGACAGAGAGATAGAGAGCACACATAGGCAGAGTAGCAGGCAGAGGGGGAGGGAGAAGCAGGCTCTCCGCTGAGCAGGGAGCCCGATGCGGGACTCTATCCCAGGATCCTGGAATCATGACCTGAGCCGAAGGCAGCCACTTAACCGACTGAGCCACCCAGGTACCCCTATCTATTGTATCTCATATATAATATAGAAGAAATTGCTCGCAGGATCGTGGAGTCTGAGAAGTCCCACAGTCTGATATCTGAAAGCCAGAAACCCAAGGAAGCCAGTGGTGAACTTTGAGTCTGAGCGAGTCCAGAGTCCTGAGAACCGGGAGTGCCAGTGGTGGAGGTCCTAATTAGAAGGCAGGCGAAGACCAATGTCTCAGTTCAAACTGTCAGGCGGAAGGCAGATCTCCCTTCCTCTGCTTTCTTGCTCTATTCAGGCCCTCCATGAATTGGATCATGCCCACCCATGGGTGGAGGGCCATCTGCTTTACTCAGCCCACTGATTCAAACGCTAATCTCATCTGGAAACACCCTCACAGACACACCAGAAATAATGTTTAACCAACAATCTGGGCACACCATGACCCAGTCAAGTTGACAGAAAAAATTAACTATCACAATATTCTTGGTTTTGTTACTTGTCTATTTTATTATTTTTATTTTGTTATTTGCTATTGATATTGTTCCTCTCCTCTTCTTTTTTAGCAATGCTTTAAAAATATGAAAGCCTTTCTTAGCTCACAGGCTATAAAAAAGAACTTGCCGATCCCTGGTTTAGATTACCTCCCCCCATCCCCCACCCCTGATCTCAATGAAGTTTCGCGGTTTCCTACAATATAGTGATGCCTGTGTAATTTCTTTTTTTTAAGTGGTTTTTTTTTTTTAAGATTTTATTTATTTGGCAGAGAGAGACACAGCCAGAGAGGGAACACAAGCAGGGGGAGTGGGAGAAGGAGAAGCAGGCTTCCCGCTGAGCAGGGAGCCCGATGCGGGGCTCGATGCGGGGCTCGATCCCAGGACCCCGGCATCATGATCTGAGCCGAAGGCAGACCCTTAACGACTGAGCCACCCAGGCGCCCTGCCCGTGTAATTTCTTAAAGTAAATATCTTTGGGAGTGCTGAGTCTGAGCCACAGTCACCACCCACCACACTAATGTACACCACCCTGCGTGAAATCCGTACTGCCGTATCTCCACCCACCAGATCTGGCGTCTTTTCAAACTAGTACCAACCTGGACAACACCAAATGCCTCTAACACTCAAGACGTTGTGACTCAATGGTGAACACTCAGTTAGACTCTGGCTCTCTCTTGCTGCCCTCTCCTGGCTGGCTCGTTGTTGAGAATTCGCTATGAGTCCTGGGGGAGTTCCTGTGGCTCATGATACCTCCAGGTCTGGTTGCTGGTCAAAGCCTGTGCAAGTGGAAAGTACCAGCAGGACACTTAACACTGGCTGTGATGGCCAAGTTTATCATTTCTTGTACATAATAATGTCCTGGGAACTTTTGAGCGCAGGTATTATGTAAAAAGAAGAGTTAGCATGTAGTGAATGTTTACTATATGTCAAGCATGGTTAAACAAGCATTATTTCACTTCAGCCTTGTAACAACCACATGGGCGCCATCCCTCTTGATTGTTCAGCATTCCCCTTGTACAGGTGATGAAATTGAGACCCAAAGAGATTACATAACTTGGCCAAGGGCCACAGCTAGTAGGTAGTGGAGCTGGAGCTTGGAGTTCAGTCCATACTGATCTGACTCTAAAACCCACGCTCTTCACCTGCTAACCAAGGTTCTCGATCTTTGGTAGTGTCTAAATCAGTGGGAATCCTACAGAGCCAGAAATTTGTAGTTTTATCAAGCACTCCAGGAGTCTGAAGCAGGTGTCCTGAAGAGCTATGCTTTGAGAACGCTGCCTCCCATAAATAGACACGGAACTGCAGAAACCTAGAACTATTTAACACCAGAAGCCTCATGGTGCGGTGGAATGAAATGCTGGGCCGAACCGCCTTCTTTGAATACAAGAGGAGATGAGAAGAAGTGATAAAATGTAAGGCATCTTATCTCTTCCTGTCCCTCTGGCTTCCCTGCCCCACTCCCCGCCTCAGCCACAGAGGAGGGCAGCTCAGTCACATTTACCGAAAGATGTAGAACATTCCCCTTGGGCTGACAAAGAGCCCTGAGCAAGTGTATACTGGTTATAGGAGAATGCTCAAAATCGGAGGGGGAGCCTGACTGCTCCGAGGAACAGTGTCACATCTTAAGGGAAAAATACAGACTGAACCACCCAGCAAATCCCCTTTCCTTTCTTTAATAAGTTAGACCCCGGGGGGCTCAGGCTGTGGGATCTGGAACTGTTCACGGCTTGCTGGGCAGAAACAAAAGGAAAAACAATTTGTTATAATCCAAACACAATGAACTTGCCATGAAACAAAGCGGCTTGGGCCACAACCATTCCTTGGCGCGCTCTAGCTTTCCAGCTGCAAATCTATGTTTGGCAAGGAAGGGGATGGAAACTCCTCCCCACCTGGTGGCCAATGTTTCTCTATGTCTCCTTGGCTCCTGGGTGGGGTTGGCCAGCATCTGTGGAGCAGGGGTGTGGGGCACACGCCTGTGGGGGCCGGCCATGGGTTTGTGCCCAGCAAAGAAGAAACATAGCAGGGACAGAACAAGAAGGATGCCAGGCATTGCTCTGGGTGCTCGAGACGATGGGATCTTCCCGCAGCCCACAGAGGTGTTGGCATTAGGTCTTCATTTGACAGATGAGACAACTGAGGCACAAATACACAGAGTAACTTGCCCAAGACCACCCAGGTAATAAGTAGAACCAGGAATGGAACCCAGAGTCCTGACCCCTGCCACACAGCCATGTGCCACAGTAAGGGACCCTGCCCTCCGTGTTTGTTCTTCGGGATAGATCTTGCACTTCCAGTCCAAACGAGTTCTTCTCACAGGCCTTGGCGAAAGACCACTTGCCCTCAGGCCGAAGAATAATGTAAATATAATGGGCCATTTTTTAAAAATGAGAATACATAAGTCAAGCACTTTGCCCAGCGCCTGGTACTTCTTAAACTACTTGGCAGACCTCCGGGCATCGTCAGGCCCCTGGCCAGGGTGTTCCTGGCTATAGGAGGTTCCCTTGGCCACTGGGTAACAAACACATCTCACGGGACTACAAGGGATGGTCGAAAGAGGAAGAAAAAACAGCTTTGGACTCAAGAAAGTTGTTAGAATCCTCTTGGGGAATTAAAATAATTTCATATTTAGAAAAAGGAATAGAAGCTTATTAATAGCCTCCTTATCACATAGGGTCCTCATTTCTAGTCCCAATCTTACCAACTAATAAATGGGTAGCCATGGAGAAAACCTCACTGGGGCCTCACTATCCTCGGGGGGAAAATGGAGACACTACCAATTTTATTGTGAGGCTCACATGCGTGGTCGAGTCCTAAATAAACAGCACACAGGAGCTGAGGGGAAAGGAGGTAATAGGATTCCTTGGGCTTTCTTCAAGAGCTAGCTTGGGAACTGAGGTCTGAAGGTGATGGGGGCTTTGGAACTCTCAAGAGGAAATCATGCTCCTGGTGCATTTTTCCTCACGTTACAGAAAACCCAACTCCAGTTGGTTTAAACACAAATGGGATTTATTGACTCACAGACCCAAGAGAGTCAGAGGCGGAGCCAGACTGGGATGCAGTGTGATCCAGGGGTTCTAAAGCCATCATGGCACCAGCGATGGGTCTGGGTGGGGCTTTGGCAGTTACCCTTCGTGTGTCTGCTTTGCCCAGAGGCTGGTCTTGCTTATGATAGTTGACTGGCTGAAGCAGTCCAGGCCTCACATCTACAGCCCCTGCAGACCTTTTGTTCCCCGTTCACAGGACAGTCCCAGGGAACATTCTGAGTGGACCCATGGAGGCCCCATGAACCACTCCCTGCAAGAAGGGGATGGAGTTATGTGATTGGCTTGGCTCGGGCCACAGGTTCCGTCCCCAGCACCTTGGAGGAGAGTCCAGTTTCTTGGAAGCACATGAGTCCTCGAGTGGAAAGCGGGCCCTCTTGCGGGGTGGGACTTGGGAGGCAGATAGCCACGTGCTCACATCAGGGTAATTACTTTTATAAAATAAAAAGGGACAAGTAGGGGCACCTGGGTGGCTCAGTCGGTGAAGCACCTGACTCTTGATTTCGGCTCAGGTCATGATCTCACGGTCGTGAGATCGAGCCCCATGCAGGGAGTCTGCTTGAAGATTTTCTCTCTCCCTCTGCCCCTCCCCTCTCTCTCTCTCTCTCTCAAGTGAATAAATAATCTTAAAAAAAAAAAAAAAAGGAACGAGTAAGCCATGTGTGAGAGCGAGCCCACTGTCTTGTATGGCAGAGTGTTCTTGAGAGGGGGTAGTGAGAGGAGAGCGGAGGCCCTGGAGCCAGCCATGCCAACCCCAGGCCTGGCCTTGTGTGAGCTTGGGAGTGTCAGCATTTACCAGCATCTACCAGCACCTCAGCAAATTCAGGAAACACGCCGGTTTCCTTCTATTATAAAGGCTAACACTTAATCCATTAAATAGAGAATTTACTCCTCCTTAAAACATTCAGTGGGGGAATAGAGAAGAGGGGAGCCCACTAGGTACTGACCCTGGGCTGGAGGCTGTTCCTGCATCTTCTCCTCTAATGCACCAACCTCCCTCTGAGACAGGAAGCATGACCCCATTTCACAGATGGGGAAGGAAAGGGAAGGGGAGGTGAGTCACTCAGTCAACAGATAAGCAGAGGGGAGATTTGAGTCCCCAGGGCTGCTTGACTCCAAAAGCCCACAAGCAGAGAAGTGAGTTGGGATTTTCTCCAGTTCATGAGAATTTCATTGTCCTGTGTGTCACAGCAAACACCAGGCTGATGACCCTTCTTCATGGTGACTCCTGCTGTGGAGCATGAGCTTGTCCTCAGCCAAGTTTGTACCCAAGGACGCTGAGGAAGGTGGGAGTCTGGAGGCAGGGGGCGACTCATGCCCGGGGGCCCTATTCATACATGCCCCACCAGGATGAAGGCAGGAGGTCAGGCCCCGGAGAAACAGGGCAGCCTGAGCACCCTGTCCTGGCCATTGTCACTGTCCGCCTCCTCACAGCTTCCTCTCGAGCCACTGTGCATTCTCTGCTCAGTGCTTTACGTAGAGTGTCTCCTCATAGTCACAGAGCTCTTTCAAGGCTGGCTACTGCCCCCATTTTACAGCTGGGCAAATCAAGGAACGATCGTGAAGGCCGAGGTCACAGGAAGTGCTCATCCCTGAGGGTTGTGTCTTCTCATCCCCATGTCATACATGAGCACATTAACCCACTGCTCAGAGGTGGCCCACGGATGTCACAGGGCTGGCAAGTGCCCACGTCAGGATTCAAACTCATGCTCTGCCCGACTCCAGAGCCTGGCTTACAGGCTGTGCTGGAAAGGGTGGCCCGTAACTTAGGGAAAACCTTCAGGGAAACTATTTGGCCTCGTGGATCTCCCCCGGGAGAGAGTGTCCCACGTGCTCCCAGAGAAGCTCGTGATCCACTTTGTTGGAATAAATGCGGGTCCTTTCTTGGGTCGTCTGTGTACGCTGATGTCACCATCCCTCTCCCCTCCTCCTCACTTTCCCCCACTCCCCCAAACACCTCCCAGGAGCCCCCCCCCCCGCAACAAACCCCAGGAGTAGCCACTTCGGAGGGGCTCCCTGTGCCTGGGAATTTTATACCCACGGCAAGCGGAGTGCAAACTCCCCAGAGCCTCGGGCCGCATCACCCCCAAGATGAGGCAGATGCTGAGAGTAGGCTTTCCATTTTTTAAAGCCACCTCCAACAAAAACACAGAAACTGGGAAGGCTGGAGGTCCACGTGAGCACGCGTAAGGTGTAACAAGCTGCAGGAGAAGGTGACTGTGGAGAAGTGGATTGCCCCCCTTTCCTTCAGGTTCTGTTTTTAGCCTGTGTTTTTCAGAGCAAGTAGGTGCCATGGTGATAGATGTCATAGAAATAGAGGGAGCACCCGCCTCATGTGGGGCTGCCGAACCGTCCCCATGGAGATGCACCGAGGGCTAGGGAGAGCCCGGGCTTCAGAGACTGTGCACGGCAGGACCCCCCGGGCTCCTCACACCTGCCAGCTGCTCGGTCAGGGGAGAAGGTGCCATGGAAGGTTGGCCCTAACTTTCTCCCGGTGACCGTCCGAGGCCTCTGCTGGCATCCCTCCAACAGCACCCGAGGGGGCCTTCTCTCTGGGGCCTCCCAACGGAACTCTCTTCGGGGGCTTGGACTTTGCCCAGCATGGCGGGCATCGAGGCAAACCTCTGAACTTAACACCCGGCACTCCGTCCCTTCCATTGTCCCCATCCGGCCCACATGTAGAATCGGCATGAAACATGGTGTCCCGCAATGGGTGACAAGGAGCTTGCGGGGCGGGCCCTGGGTCCCAAACAGCTGGTGGTCAGGAATCCTCATAAGAGGAAATCTCAGAGAATCTCAACCAGAACTCAGAACGGGGAAGGACATCATCATGTCTGAGAGCGTGAGTTTCCGATTGTGAAAGCTCAAGCCGTTGGGGCGGAGGCCCAGGCCTCAGCTATTTTTGGATGCAGGCTTAACAGGACTGAAAGACCCTTTGAAACAACTGCCCAGGCCTTCACAGAGCATTCACACCACTGTCTCCCTACAGCTGTCGATAGATGTATATAAATGAATGGGTCCAAGTTTAGCTCATTTTTATTTGGGTTTAGACCAATTACGGTATCTTCTGAAATGTGACCCATAGATGCATATGCCCTTTAACCTTGAATTATATTAGGTCTGGCCTAAGAGGATTAAGTCTAACGGGCTTGGGTCATTATATCTGCCCCACAGTATCTACTTCTGGAATGGGGCTCTATTACTATATATATATATGTTGCCATACAATTATATATCAAGTGGCATACTTCCTTCAGGGTAGGGCAAGTGTAATTCTGGACTAACGTACAGTTCTGAGACCAATAATTCCAGAACTGACCAACTAAGAGTTAATTTTACTCTCAAAGAAACACACACACACACATGTCCCTAACAAAGGAATTAAAAAAAAAAAACTTTAATAATCAATACTACCATCAACTCATAAACTATTGCCTAATAGTAGTTACAAATTATGAAAACCATAGAACTGGAAGGCACTAGAGAAATTTCTGTCCTGGAGCACCTGGGTGGCTCAGCCAGTTAAGCATCTGCCTTCGGCTCAGGTCATGATCCCAGGGGCATGGGATCGAGCCCCACATCGGGCTCCCTGCTCAGCGGAGAGTCTGCTTCTCCCTTTCTCTTTTTCTCTGCATCTCCCCCTGCTCAGGCTCGCACGTTGGCTCGCTCTCTCTCTCTCTCTCAAATAAATAAATAATAAACAAAATCTTAAAAAAAAAATGTCTATCCTGGCATATCTAGCATTTGACACAAAGGACCATGGCCCGAAGAGTCAAAGTGCTTTTCTGTTTGGCTCACCGTATCTTCTATGTCGTGCAGACTATTACCACTACACAAGACATTTCCCAGTGGTGAAAGTGCATGGAGCCTCTGGTTCCTGCAACCGGAGAGTGGTGCTCACCATGACCCTGAAGTAGGCTTGTAGGTCAAGCCATTGGTTGAGCTATGCAGTGAAGGGTAGCTAGACATTAAAGCAACTGTTGGGTTTATCCCTAGGACTCACCCATAGAACTACAGGACAGCATTTACTGTTGGTAACGTCATACGCTTAACCTCCATCTGGATGCCTGTGTCACGTTTCAGTGCTCTGACAGAGCATTCCAGTACCTCTGTATTAAATATGCAAACACACGTGCTCTAGTTTTATAGGCCAAGCAAACTATGAAACAGGAGGGTTTGCCTTAGCAAACCTTAGCAAACCCCATTTGCCCATAGCAATGTCATACCTTGGAGTTTTGCCAGTAGGTTGGATTGCTTTATTTAGCTAAGTAACCAAAAGCAGATCTGCTTTGAAGAATGAACTCTCAAATACTCTGTAACTCTCTAAGAATGGACATTCACAGCCACGTTTGGCAGAGAGTTTTTCCTAAATTTCCACAGTCTTAAAGTTAGTGTTTGGCCGTGTGAAGCATATACACAAAAATTTTCCTTTTCCAAAATAAGCTCCTTTTCATGGAGCTGAAACAGGAACCCCGAGCTAGAGAATATTTGATATCGAATTCAAGACACACACCAACGCCAGTGTCACTTTTCACAACAACAATCTGAAACTAAATATTTGATGCACCTTAACAATCAGTTTCCTTTGTTTAATTTAAATTTTATGTTGTGGTAAAACTGATAGAACATAAAATTTGCTATTGTAACCAGTTTTAAATGTACAGTTCAGTGGCATTGAATACATCCATACAGGTGTACAACCATCCCACCCTCCCTCTCCAGAACCTTACGTCATCCCAAATTTATAATCTGTTCCCACTAGACACTAACTTCCGGTTGCCCCCATCCCAGCCCCTGGCAACCACCCTTCTCCTTTCTGTCTCTATGAATTTGACTGTTCCAGGTATATTTGTCCCTTGTGATGGGCTTATTTTGCTTATCATAATGCCTTTTTTCCCCGAAGATTTATTTATTTATTTGAGAGAGAGAGAGAGAGAGAGAGTATGAGCAGGAGGGGCAGAGGGAGAGGGAGAGAGAATCCCAAGCAGACTCTGCACTGAGCGTGGATCCCAACACGAGGCTTGATCCCACAACCCTGAGATCACAACCTGAGCCAAAACCAAGTCGGACGCTCAGTCAACTACACTACCCAGTTGCCCCACTTACCATAATGTCTTTTAGCATCATCCACGCCACAGCATCTGTTAGAATGCCCCTCCTTTTAAAGACTAAATAATATTCCATTGTGGGTATATGCCACATTTTGTGAATTTACAATTTTATTTTTCCCTACCTGTTCCTCGTTTTTAAATTTTGAAACAATCACAAAGTGACAGAAAAATTGCGAGGATGGTACAAAAAAAAAAACACAACAAAAACACCCTTTTTTTCTTGAACTTCTTGGGAATAAGTTGTCCTGATACTCCACCATCTTCCAATACTTTCCTGTGTTTTTCCTACAGACAAAGACACTTCCCCACCTCACCACAACACAGCCATCAAAACCAGGAAACAAGGGTCGCCAGTTATTGCAGTCATGTCTTTTATCACAAGAGGATCCAGTTTGGAATGCCTCTTGGATTTAGGTGTGCCTGTTTAGCCTCCTTCAGTCTAGAAGTACAGCTCCTCAGGGTCTCCTTGACTTTCATGACCTTGACACTTTGAAAGATCACAGACATTGTAGAACGTCCCTCAGTTAAGATCAGATTCAAGTTGTGCATTGTGGCGGGAATATCATAACAGAGATACTGCCTTCTCCTTGTACCCTACCAAGGGATCCGCCATTTTGGTTTGCTCCTATACTTTGATCACATGATTAAGGTTGGGTCTCCCAGGTTTCTTCACTATAAAACTAGTCTTTTCCTCTTCATAATGGATAGGTATTTTATGGGGAGCTACTTTGAAACTGTGTAAATATCTCCTTCCTCATCAACTTTAATTATTTTTTTATCTCCACATGAGTGTATGGATTCCTATACAAGTTAGTGGGTTATATCCATTTCCATCATTATTTAACTTAAAGCTCACATTGTCCCTAGTTTGACTGCTGAAGAGTTCTTTCATCCTGTGTCCTTTCTGTATGGCCCCATCATTCTTTGAGAGCACCCTTACTTTCTAGCACAACAAGATGTTCTAGGCTCGCCTTCTGACTTCCGGGCCGCAGTTGTGGAATCAACCATTTTTCCAAGGACTCTTGATTCATTTTAATGGAAGATGGTATTTAGAATCCAAGATTTGGGCACCAGATGTACACATACCTATTGAAATGTTGCTGCTCCCAGGCAGAGCTAAGGAGTATATGTTTCCCTGTGTGTATGTGTGTGTGTGTGTGTGCACACACGTGTGCATGTGCACATGCACACACACACAGGTACACGCACACATGGGTACGCTCCTTACCCTCTGATAGTACATGCCAGGCTGCCATTCTCTGACCATAGGCAGCATCCCTCCTTGCCCTGATCAGGCAGTGACACCACAGGCCAGACCACCCTCCCTGGGGATGTCCTCCTCATCACTTGAATCTCCAATCCCGTGCTTTGGGCCACCGTGGCTCCTGCCCTCCCTCCCTCACCATGGACTCCTACCTCACTCAGCTCTACCTGATAACTTTAGGACTGAATTGTTTAGGAAGGGGAAGTAAAAGGGACCACTATTGGCTTTGATTGAAGATACGTGTTTCGTTAACAATCTTTTTGCTTATTGGGAGCACGTGTATCTCAACTATTAGGTAAACAATACTAAACATGACTGCCGGCATTTTCCCTAATCTTTTGTCTCTGTTATTGTAGTGAAGAAATTTTTATGAAATATTTATACAGTTAAGATGGGCTTCTTCCTTACAGCAACATCTATTTTGCAAATGTGCCATTGTATTTAGGCTGTCACCAGCCACTCTCTTGGCAAACGTTGAGCAACTCCCACCCCAAAAATTAATGAGTGAAGACAAGGTCTGTACACCTACTTATTCTATTCTTCCATTATCAAGTTGTAGGATTCTGCACAAGGGATCCAGGGGACCTCGACAGAAACCAGAAATGGAGTTTTGTATTACTGTGAATTTGCTTATGCTTGTGAATAAGTGAGGTCTTCCTGGCCAGACTGTGAACATCAAGGAAATTGACTGGGTCTCCTACTATTTTTTTTGTACTCCTCAAGGTCAGGTGCTAAGCCCAATCCTGCTTCTGGCGCAGGTGCTCCCCGTGCTTGTTAACTGACAGAACCATGATGACTTCATTACGGCAGTAAGGCGCCGATGGATGCTTGTTAGGCTTTAGCCTCCTTGACCTCCATGATTACAAATTCCTCCTTGCAATAATTGCTTCCCTGGGCTTTTGAGCCATGTGGTTTCTCTCCTGCTTGCCTGGCTCTCTTGTCATGGTTGTCTTTGTGCATATCACTTGCTCTGTCTGTCTCCCCCAACAGTGGACATTTATTGGGTGTTTTCCAGGTGTCAGGCACTGTTGTAGGTATTGGAGATACAGCAAGGAATAAAGCAGATCAGAAATCCTTCCCTGGCAGAACTGAAGGGAAACAGAAAGCCTTCCTGGGTGTGAGTGTGTGTGTGTGTGTGTGTGTGATTTCTTATCCGGTTTCAGAGGAGTAACCACTGCGGCTCCCCGGAAGCATGTTAAGCACTGGCTGGTCCAGCCCAGCCAACGAAGCTCTCCTTCAAGGTTCTTGTCTAGGCGGGAGACTTTCTGTATGCTCATCCTTCAGCAGGTCTCCCCTCTCCTCTGCCAGCCTCCTACTTTGCCTGCCCTGCAGTCCAGTCCCCCACCTGCCCCCAGATTCTTTTACGCAAAAGGCAAGTCTTACCGAGTCCTTCTACCGCAGAACACCCTGACTCCCCCTTGCTCTTGGATCGCTCAGGAGCTGGCTTCTGCTTGCCCTCCCAGCCCCTGCTCCCCCACTCAAATATTCCAGCAACACAGGAAGCCAGTTCCCTTCACATGCCTCCCTGCTTTTGCTCATGCTGTCCCCTGGCCTGGAGAGCCCCCTCCCCGCCCGTCCGCGGGTCTGACCCCTACTCCTCCTGGTAGACCCAGCTTCTTTTCCTCCTCCACTCCCCATCCACGTGGCCCGCGAGTGCTCAGCACATGGTGTTACAGCTACTGAAGCCAGAGACAGCAGTAATTATGTGCTTCATGTCTGTCTCCGGGGATGGTAAACCCCCCGTGAGCGTGGGCTGTGGCTGTCTCACTCCCTGCAGTCCGTGCCGCATGCTGAGTGCCAAGTGGCAAACAGGCAGCGCTTCCAGGGTGCTAAGTGTGGACCCGGCCAAGAACTGTTGTTCTAAGGCCGTCACATGTGTCAGCTCCTTGGATTCTTCCCACCACTGAGTGGGGTACATATTGCTATTAGCCCCTGTTTACAGAGGAGAAGGTAGGCATGGGGAGGTCAATGATTCCCTGCCGAGTGTAGAGGCAGGTTTGGAATCCTGACAGCCCCCCCGCCCCCCGATCTGGGCTCTCTCCTGCAATGTGCCTGTTGAATGATGGATGGAGGATGGATTGTGTCTGGACTCTCGGCACCTAGCAGGCACCCAGAAAGTGAGAGCTGTTGTTAGCACCGTGGTGTCCACACTTGACTGCGTGCAGGACTTTTAAATGGGGATGAGTTCTGCTTTACTCACCTCTGTGTGCTCAGTGCACCCCATGCAGTAGGGACTAAATAAATATTTCCCAAATGAATGAAAAACTTGTGATGAAAGTATAAGGAATGACTTATTATTATTATTATTATTATTTTTATTTTTATTTATTTATTTTTTTTTAGATTTATTTATTTATTTTGAGAGAGTGAGAATGAGAGAGAGAGAGAGAGAGAGTACATGAGAGGGGGGAGGGTCAGAGGGAGAAGCAGGCTCCTCGCCGAGCAGGGAGCCCGATGTGGGACTCGATCCCGGGACTCCAGGATCATGACCTGAGCCGAAGGCAGTCACTTAACCAACTGAGCCACCCAGGCGCCCATTATTATTATTTTTAGAGAGGGAGAGGGGGGCTGGGGGAGAAGGGCAGAAGGAGAGGGAGAGAGACAATCTTAAGCAAGCTTCATGTCCAGCATGGAGCCATACAGAGGGCTCAGTCTCACGGTCCTTGAGATCATAACCTGAGCTGAAATCAAGAGTCAGATGTGTGGGCGCCTGGGTGTCTCAGTCGGTTAAGAATCTGCCTTCAGCTCACGTCATGATCTCAGGGTCCTGGGATCGAGCCCTGCATCGGGCTCCCTGCTCAGTGGGGAGTCTGCTTCTCCCTCTGTCCTTCCCCCAACTCGTTCTCTTTCTCTCTCTCTCTCAAATAAATAAATACATAAATACACAAATAAATACATTTTTTAAAAAAAGAGAGACACTTACCCAACTGAGCCACCAAGGCCCCCCAGGAATGACTTATTTTATCATAATGTTTTATTTCTTTAAAAAGGACCTAATCCTGGGGTACCCAGGCAGGTCGGTTGGTAGAGCCTGTGACCCTGGGTCTCAAGGTTGTGAGTTCAAGCCCCACGTCGGGTATAGAGATTACTTAAAAAGGATCTGATTCTAACTTCCTTATATATGTTTACATTAAATTCCATTTTTAAATTACATAATACTTCCACTTTGTCCCACTCAAAGGTGCAGAAGGGATAAACACAGAAAATTCCTCTTCCCTCAGGGCCACCGCATGGCACAACTCCAGAGGGTGCCATTTGCATAAAATACAGTGTGGTAGCCACACTCCGGCTGAGGGCCCCATCCACCTACTTTCCCGCTCTGCAGGCACAGCTCTTCTCCAACCTTCCAGAGACAGTCTACATGGATTTGAATGCATCATGGGTGTGTTACTCAACAGAGAATACCTTTACCTTACATTATTCATTTTACTCATTTTCCATTGTTCATTTTATGTCTTTGGGAAATTGGTTCATATGAGGTGTATAGAGTAGCCTCATTCTTTTTAATGTTTACATAGTATCTCATTGTATGATATGGATATGCCATAGTTTAGATACTCTTCTATTTAACCATTCCTCCGTGTAGTTGATCAACCTCTGTAGGTTGTCTCTGAATTGTTCCTATTACAAATAGGGCTGCTATGTGCTCCCATCATTCAGCCCCACTATTTGAGCACATCTGGAGCATGCCTTCCTACAACTGGATTGCTTGGGTAAAGCAGAGAAATGACTTTCTAATGGTGGAATTTCAGTCATCTGTGACAGGCATACTTGAGATATTTTTACACTGAGCTTTGGGCTGTGTCAGATGCCTCTAAGGAGTTGGTGGGCTGTGGGCCCCTTTCTGGTATATTCGAGGCTAGGGAATGATATTTGTGGGCTTGAAGTTTGTTACTCTCTAAAGAGAAAAGAGAATTCGCAGTGGAAAGATAGCTTCTTAGGATCCATCCAGTGCTTATTGATTAGATCCCTTACTTAGAGTAAGACCTCACTGGGCATTGAGGCCCCTGGGCCCCTCAGGGCCACTCAGCAGTGAATTCGCTGGAGGCCCTGGTGGAAAGCCTGAGAAACTTCAGTTGGTTTGGTCTACATGGTTTGAACCCATGCTCTACCTTTGGGTTCAGTTCCCAAAGAAACATATGGACTCAAGAGACTCTGGCTCTGGAATCACCTTGTGCAGGAAAAGGGGAAGGTCCGTGCTATTCCTACTGAGGATGTGATTCTTTTTTTTTTCTTTAGATTTACTTATTTATTATTTTAGAGAGAGAGAGCATGAGCAGGAGGGGCAGAGGGAGAGGGAGAGAGAATCTGAAGCAGACTGCACTGAGCGTGGAGCCTGACATGGGGCTTGATCTCACGATCCTGAGATCATGACCTGAGCCAAAACAAAGAGTCAGATACTTAAGTGACTGCGCCACCCAAGTGCCCCAGGATGTGATTCCTATTAACACCAGAAGATGGATGGTGGGCTGGCTGGCTGGCTGGCTGGGTACATATACACATAGACATAGAAAGGTAGATATCAGTCAAATAAGCATGAACTTAGACTTTGTTCTTGGGGTTGAGCTCTACCATTTACTAGTTATGGGATTTTAGGGAGCTTCTTTGATCTCCGCAAGACCCATTCCTTGTCCGTGATGGGGTTAACATCCATGATGGGGTTAACAATGTTCTTTGTGGAGCAGTGGTGAGGAACCAATGGTCATAAACCAATGAGGGAAAAGGGTCTGGCACAGTGCCTGGCACACAGTGGGTCTCATATATGGTGGGGTGGTAACTGCTATCATTTGTTACGTGATTGCGTATTCTCCAGGTGGTGTACTGAAGGCACTTCTTTGGCAGGAGCCAGTGAGCCTGCCCTTCATGCTCTATTTGACCCCTGCTTCAAGGGGGAATGATTCTGTAAGGTGGGGGTTCTCAGCCTTCTTTCCCTCCTGACATGCACAGTGGGTGATATTCACGTGCCTGGCACACTCCCAGTGTGCATTTCACAGGGCAGAATTTCAAGCTACAGTCGTTTATCTCCAGGCCGGGAAAGCAACATTATTACAGGAATGACCTAGATCCACTTAAATTTATATTAAAGCAATAAATAAATAAAAGAAAGGAAAGGCAATCACCCTCAGGTTTTTGCGCTTGGGCTACAATTTATTGGCAAACCAGCACCCCACGCCCACCTGCTGTCTTATTGAGTAATAATAATGAGGGGCAAGGGTTAACAGGCACCCCTGGGGTCTCTCATTTCGGTAGGTTTGGGGTAAAATCCATTCTCTCCTACAGATATGAAGTGAAGGCCATTATCAGAGGGGTCTGGCCACCGTCCCCACACGGTTATGGAATGGCTCTCTCTTTGACCTTTGTTGAGTGCCTGGCTGAGGTGCTAAGCCTTCTGCTGTGGCCCTGGGGAACCACAGACATCAGGACTTCAGGGGGTGCCTTGGATGCTTGGCCAAGAAGTCAGGCCTGCCACGTCCAGGAGGGCTTTCTCAGGCCAGCAGGCAAGCTCAGGCTTGACCTGCCAAAGCAGCTGCTTTAATCCTCAGTATCTTCAACTGGGGAATGGAATCCTACCTCCCCTGACCCTCCAGGCACACAACCCCCTCAAGCCCTGTGGGACCAACTGTTCTCTCCTCCGTGCCCCCGAAGCAGTCTGTTCTGTGGCTATTAAAGCACTCACCGTCGGTTTAAAATACATTTCTACCCTTTCCAGGGCAATTATTTCTTACCTTTTGTTTGTTAGAGTTTTCATACAATCTCAAATTCTCCATTAAAATGGCTTTGGGGTTTGCCCGGTTTTCTATCTATAAACTTGGAGTTGAAAACATACATTGGTGGTTTGGAATCTCATTGGGTTCTTCTCTAGATAGAAAGGGTTGTGGAGGGGCGCCTGGGTGGCTCAGTCCGTTAAGCATCTGCCTTTGGCTCAGGTCATGACACTGGAGTCCTGGGATCGGGATCAAGCCACGCATCGGGCTCCCTGCTCAGCGGGCATTCTGCTTCTCCCCTTCCCTCTGCCCCTACCCCTGGCTTGTGTTTTCTCTCTCTCTCTCACTCTTTCTCTCTCTCTCTCAAATAAATAAATAAATCTTTAAGAAAAAAACAGAAAGCGTTGGGGAAAACCTTGCTTGTCCAGAACCTTCACTGTGGACACTGTCCTAGATTCCTGCTTTCATCCATTCTGCAGTCAGCTAGTCATTCAACAAACACTGAACTCCCACTTTTGTGTCAGGCATGGTGCTAGGCGTGTGGTATATCGGGATGAAGAAGACTTGGGCTGTGCCTTGGAGGCTGACACGATGTGACTGTCTAGCCCTAGATTTTTTGTGTGTAATTGAAGTATAGGTGACATAAAATGTTATATTAGTTTCAGGTGTACAAATACTGATTTGATAACTATGCATTACTCAGTGCTCACCATGATAATGATAGTCACCACCTGTTGACCACGCAAAAGGATTGCGATGTTATTGACCATATTCGCTATGCTACACTTTTCTTCTCTGTCATTTTTTTCCTTTCTTCATCTACCTAGCCCTAGATTCTGCTGACGCATCAAAACCTCTTTCTAGAGCGTGTTAAACTTAAAAATGAAACTGCCAGCTATTTTACCAGCAAAAATGGGTTTATTTGGAGATAGCAGAGAATTGCAATTCAGGACAAGCAAGCTGGGGTCAAACCATAGGCAAGTCCAGAGGCAAGTCTGGGGAACAAAAGAGAGGGAGCTCCTTTCCAGAGAAAAGGGGGAGGTTGGGAGGGCTGTTAGAGAAACAAAAAAGTCCGTTGGAGTAAACTGGGGGTTCGACGTGTAAGTGGGTCCTTGCTGGCTGAGCGGTGACTGTCATTGACCGGGGTGTTGTGGGAGAGGAGGAAACCTTCCTTCCTCCTGCTAGGGCAGTAAAATAGTAGCTGAAGTAGTATGGGACTTGCCAGGTGTAGGTCTTCTGTTGGGTAGGCCCAGGGGCAGGGCGCGAGAGCGCCCCCTGCTGGCCTCCCAGCTCCATTTTTTTTTTTTTTTAAACTAAACTATAAACTGAAATAAACTAGTTTCCTTTTATTAATTTTCACAGGAAGTCAACACAGAGGATTCCTTTCTGAGTGCAATTTCCTGGAGCTTTGACACAATCTCTATATTTAAAAATCTACAGGATTTTATTCATACACCAAAAATCTCTGTGAGGCCCTGTACCTAGAGTCGTAGGGGGGTGCGGCAGGGATTATAAAGCAGAAAACATAAAATCCGTTTCTTCTGGGCACCCAAATCTAAATGACAGGAGTCACACGTAGACAGAAAGTCTGGCCTCTTGTTTCATTTGTGAGTACACGTGGCATGCTGTTGTCTGTTCATTGGAGCATAAGTGTTGTTGGTGTGCTGTGTGCTTCAGCTGTGTAAGCCCTGGGCGAGGCCCAGGAGGTGGCCCTGCTCTCCAGGTACTTGGGGGTCTCCCTGGGAAAGAGAAAGGGGGCGTTCAGAGTCAAGGAAAACATCAGGCCAAAGTCAGTGGCTCAAAGAACACTTTGGGGACGCTGAGGCCCAGCAGCAGCCAGGGTGGGCCTAGGGGTTGCTGCCTAGACGGGGAAGCTTCCAACCAGTTTTGAGGAATGGGATGGTCTTCAGGAAGGAGGGATGGAGGACGTTCCAGGCCAGGGGAGGGGCTTGAGCAAAGGTCTTGAAGTTTTGGGAATTTCTCATTAGAAACTGAGACATGAGGGGGTGCCTGGGTGGTTCATCTGGCTCTAGGTTTCGGCTCAGGTCATGATCTCAGGGGCGTGAGATGGAGCCCTGCATTGACTGCGCGCTTGCCCGGCGAGGGGCGGGGGAAGGCTCCTGCTTGAGAGTCTCTCCCTCTCCCTCTGCCCCTCCCCCCCCTCTCAAAATGAATAAATAAAATCTTTAAAAAAAAAAAAAAGAAGAAGAAAGCAAGCAACTGAGACATGAAGGGACTGGGAATGTGGGCAGGGGTAGGGGGAGAATTTTCTCCAAACAATGCCCACTCGGGGCAGGACCAGGAAGGGCCAGAGGGGAGGTGGTAAGTACTTGACACCAAATCTGCAACCTTTGGGAAAGCTGTGCTTCTCATTTTGTCCCCCTTCTTTCCTTCACCCAGACTCTGGCCCCTTCAAGGACGGCATGATAACCTTCACACTCCACCTGAAGTCCTACCTTCCCCCTGCCATTAGGACCCTGATTCTACAAAAGAAACCAAACATAAGAATGTGTCCGGCATGGCTGGGGGTAAGTGGTGCCAGATGCTTAAAAAAAAAGAAAGAAAAAAATCCCTAGATATACCAGCTGTGCCGGGCCCAGGAATTCCTGAGATTTCTAGCTTCGGCTTGGGAAACAGGAAGTAAGGGCAGGAGGATATTACTTCTGGTCGCTACTTAACTTCGCAGAAGGAGGTCTCGCACTTGGGCCAGAAGACTCAGGCGTGAAAACCTTATCAGACGGCTCAGCACCAACAGTTCTGCTCGGTCACCCCACCTCCACGGGGAGAAGCACCACTGGCCTCAGATGATGCAGTGGGTTTTCCCTCCGGGGAAAGGTGCCCCCAGACTACACTGCATTTTAAGCTGGCTTCGATTTAGACCAAGTACCCCTGTTTTGGTCTCCTCTGCACCATCTCCCCAGTCTCTTCCTGGAGTGACGCGTGACACGCAAGGCTCAGAAAGGTCCTGTGAGGGAAAACAGACATCCAGGTTGTTACTGACCCAAGTCCCAGCAAAATTTCATGACAAGGAAGACTTTTCTGGTAATGGGGATCACCAGAGGGAGAGCCAGTAGCGTGGTTTAAAGTGCTAGAGCAGACATCAAAAACTAATGATGTAATGTATGGTGATTAACATAACAATAAAAAATTTTTTAAAAAAAGTGCTAGAGCAGGACAGTTCTCATTGTTGATTGACACGTCCGGCTCTGTTGCTATTTCTGGGCCAGTAGAATTATCCATTGTTCATAACAAAGCACCCCCAAACTTAGCAGCTTAAACCATATTCTGCAATGAGGCTGTGCTTAGTGGGGCGGTTCTTCTGCTTCATGTGGTGTCCTGTCTGCTGGGGCTGGACCATCTATGATGGCTCCTTCCTCATGTGTCTGGAGTGTCCACTGGGAGGATCTGGAGCAGCCCAGGGCTGACCTAATGCTTCTTTCTTGCCATGGAGCCTCCCCAGCAGTGGTAGCCAAACTTCTTTACAAGGTAGCTCAGGGCTCCAGGAGGACAAGCTGTAATTAGTTAGCACATATCAAACCCCTGCTTATGTCATACTTCTTAATGTCCCATTGTCAAAGCAAGGCATGCAGCCAAGGACAGAGTCAACAGGGAAGGGGCCAGTCAGCGCTGTGAACACGGGCAAATGTGCTTTATTGAAAGCCACCAAGGTAATGGTCTCCCACAACCCGTCGTACACACAACATACCAACAAACACCTGCTGAACCCCATTGCTCGCTAGAACTTTGGGGAGCCAAGAGAGCCGAGCACATCAGAGAGCCTGGGTGCGAGTCCCTGCTTGGCCCTTTACTGGCCATAGCTGTGGGCTCACCTGGAAACTGGACATAACAATATAATCCTCCCTAAGGAGCTGTCGGGAGGAGTAATTGAGCTCGTGTGGGTAAGACGGTCAATCCAGGTTGGCTGCTGTCATGGAAAGCGCCACAAGGAAAGACGCTCATTCTTCAGAACAGCTGGACACCCCAGTTTGGGACTATGTCTTCCATAGTCCTTCCCCAGGGGTTTACATCAGATTAGGAATGTTAAAGGGGCTTCTCTCTCTCTCTCTCTCTCTCTCTCTCTCATCATTAAATTAAAAAAAAAAAGAAAAGAAAAACATTGCGTTGAGGTAAAAGGCCTTAGAAGACTCGCTTCATTTCTCTTCACAAAGAAAAAAAGCCATCACAACCTTAGATAGAGCTCAAGAGACCCAGGGTATGCAGCAATCACTTCAGACCCTCCCCTCACGTGTCTACCACCCGTTCCAAAAAGCCACCCGCCACAGAGCCCTCTCTTGGTGTCCTGTTGCTAAGGGGGACAACCGGGGGACTCTCTCCAATCAGCGGTGGAGATGAACAAACCCAAAACATGGTGCCCTCTGAAGTACATTTAATTAAAAGGGAAACAAAGAAGCTTTGTGTACATAATAACCTGTCTGATTTGTGGTGTTAAAAATCCAGTTTGCTCTCCCAACAGGCTTTGGAGGTGAGAAAGGGGCAGCTAAGGAAAGCGAGGCTTCTAGGCTGGCTGAATTCCCTTCCACCTCACTCCAGATTTTCTGGAGACACGCTGGGCTTGCTCGAGATGTGCAGTTAGCTTCCTTGGGCTTTCAGGGGCTGGAAGTGTCCAGTCTGCCCTCGTTTTGAAAATCTGTAGCGTTGGCAGGCACTGAGGGTTTGAGGTCAGTTCCAGGCCGTTAGAGCAGAAGGTGGTTCTAGAACTTTCCCTGCGGATGGTCGCAGCTGCTTCATTCTACCATCCCCAAGGAGGAAGGTGACAGAGGGGGTGGTGGATCCACCCTAGGGAGGCCCGGTGCCTGCAGCCCCGTGGTGACCTGAGAGAGACTCGGGGGTCCCCCCATCTCACGCTTAAATCCTGGCTGTGCCTTGCACCAGCTGCACAATGTCACTTCATCCCTTCGAGCCTTGTTCTCCTCGTGTATAAAATACAAGTGATTACATCTATAAATTACTTCCCACAGACAGCCTGGCATGTAATAAGCACCCCGAAAGTATTAGCTGACAGTATCATTGTGGAAAAGAGATGTCCACATGTTGATACAGCAAATTGAGCATTTAGAATTGTCACCAAGCTTATTTCTCCAAAACAGCATAATTATGTTTTTCTTTGGGATGGTCTTTTTAAAGGAAATAATCCTTTTTTAAAAGAAAAAACCATAACTTTTCTTGTTTGTTTTCTCTCCAGTTACAGAATGCTACCTATTTATTACATAAATTTGGGAATATTGAGAAAAGCACAAAAGAGAACATAAAAAAATCACCCAGTCTTGTCGCCGGAGAGAACCAGGATTAACATGTAGATGTATTTCCTTCTAGCTCTTTCTCTCATCAATTTTATGAAAAGGAGAATATGCCAAACACACTGTTTTGTTAATGTCCATCTGCAACAGGGCTGGGTAAGTATGTTGTGATAATGAGTATATCACACAGCAACCAGGATGAACCAGCTGCTGTCAAACACTGCAGTATGGATGGATCTCCTAAACGTATGGCTGAGTGACAGAAACCAGACGCTAAAGGCTCACGTGTATGATTCCATCAGATGAAGCACAGGCAAAAGGAATCTGTAGAAGTCCAGGTAGTGTCTACCGTGGGGGCTGGGGTGATGACCATAAGGGGCCCAAAGGGATTCTGGGACGTTCATAATGTTCTGTTTCTTGACCTAAGTGCTGGTGACCTGGGTGTGTTCGATTCCTGAAAATTCACCAAGCTGTATGCTTACGGGCATTTTTCTGTGCTGTGCTGCAAGAAAGAGTTAAATGAAAAGGTTCTACCAAGAAGCAACTGACCAAGCATGTGTCTCTTCTCTAGCCAAACCCAGGGCGGCGACCGGGTAGCGTGATGGTCCTGCACCGGTCCCTGGCTCCAGCCTTTGAAAAGTTCTGCCAAGCCAACAGTGGCCCTCTGCCCCTGCTGGGCCTCCGTGAGCCAGGCACGTGGCCCTCGCCTGCCCCAAACGGTGTCCCGGACCCCACGTAAAATGCTTGGGAGCGTCAACAGGGACCTCTGTGTCCAGCCACGGGGACCCTCCGTGCCCAGCACAGAGCCTCGCTCATGACTCACTCAGGAACGAGCTGTCCTCCCCTCCATTCCCATCCCTACCCCTGCTCCTGTCCCATGCCCCTGCCCTGGGAAAAATCTTGGGGATCACCCAGAAAGTTCCTTCCCGGCTGCAGAAATGTTGCTGGTGCCGTCACCCACCCACTTCAACACCCAGGCCAGAAACCCGTCCGCACAGCACGAGGAAGAAAATAAAAACTCTCGTATGAACCAGGCCCAGAGACAGCACTATTGACACTGTGCAGTGTGTCCTCCAGACTTAGGAACAGAACATATTGCGTCATGGCCCCACTGCCTGCTTCCACAGAAGCATTGCAGGGATCCCACATTGCTCCCACCGCCCCAGCTCAGGCTTGCATCTTCTCTGTCTCCCACTCGCCCCCCAGAGCGACTTTCCCTATTTCAATCTTCAGCACCTTCCCGTGCCTTGCACCTCAGCCTGACAGCAAGACCTGTGCGGGGCGCCTGGGTAGCTCTGTCGGTTGCGCGTCTGACTCTTGATTTCAGCTCAGGTGATGATCTCAGGGTCGTGAGATCGAGCCCCATGTTGGGCTCTGCGTTCGGCAGGGAGTCTGTTTTTCTCCCTCTCCCCCTCTCCCTGCTCACACACATGTGTGTGCTCTCAATCTCTCTCAAACAAATAAAATAAAATCTTAAAAAAAAAACAAAACCAACCTGTAGTGACCTGGCCCTAGCTGAGGGTCCTCCCCCACTCCTGACCCTCCAGCCATCCCCAGTCCTCTCCCCAAAGAGAAAGCTTCTCAATAACATTCTGCTTTTATCTTTTTGTGGACTCTAGGGTGGGAGCGTCCCTCAGAAACCCCATCTAGACCCAAGGTCAGGTCCTTATGTTTTTTCCTAACACCCCATGCTGCCTTCTCGGGGACTCCTAGAGCAGATCATCGCCCAATGGGTCACATGTTTGATGCCTCCATGCTGTTCACATACCGTTCCCTCTGCCTAGGATGTGCTTTCCTCCTTGTGCGGCTGGTGAACTCCTGTTCATCCCTCAGGACCCAGCTCCAGCACCGTCCCCTTTGTGGGAGAGAATGGATTTCTCTCTTCTCTGGGTCACTCCTCTACCTGGACTGTTAACACTAACTGCTCTGTGTTGCAAGTATTTTGTGTCGCCAGTGCAGGATTGCATGCTGCTTCAGGGCTGGGCCGGTGATCCCTCTATCAGTATTGGCCCATCACCTGGCTTGTGTCTGGCATGAAGGAATGGCTGAGCAAAATGATTTTGGAGTGAATGAAGAATAGGCTTATAACCAGAATCTTTCAACTCTATGGAAAAGTTCCTTTCAGGAAAGAGAAAGGCCTCACCCACTGCTAGCGCTGGAAACTTCTTGAGAGGTGTGCCCTCTGTCCCTTTGGTCTGCCGGCCCTGCCTCAATGGCAGAGAGGGCGCCATTATTTTTGTTTTTGTTTTGTTTTTCTTGCTGGTTTGGCTGGTGTTGGGCTGAGGTTATAGAAAGTGTAATGGGGTGGGAGCAGGGAGTACATTATATGCACGCTGATTTATTGGTTTCCAATCTGGCATGATTTGAAGGATGCCAGCAAGGTGCCTGAAACTTCAGCTCCAGACATCCGCTTCACTCTCCCCTACCCTTTCAAACAGTGCATGGTCAGGGGCCATCTTGGGCCTGGGGCCTGTGAGCTTTCCCCTGTGTCCTCAGGACGGGCTGCCCCCAGTTCCAGAAGTACGAGTTCAGCGCCTGCGCGGGCAGCCTGACCTTGCTGGAGGACTACACGGAGCCCCTGGAGGACATGGTGGCCTTCTTCGTGGACTGTGGCTTCTCCCGGAAGCAGCTCTGGAGAAGGTGGGGCTCCCCAGAGGAGACTCGGCCCGCCACGGTCTCGTGGGGGCCTACAAAGTAAGGACACAATTGACAATGACTTGAACAGGTGGGGCACCCTGTGTTTTCTCGTGGTTCGGAGAACACTGACATGGGAGAAAGGAGACTGACGTGGCCCCAGCTCAGCCACTGCTAGGTGTGCAGCCCAGGTAGGGCAGCCTCCCTGAGCTTGTCCCCTCAGCTGGAAAATGGGATGAGCCCTGGGTGGCCTTGAACGTGGGAGTCAAGTCCTTACAGACCGATCGTTGCTGCTGTGTAAACCAAACCAGTTTGGAGTTTGGTCTGGCTCCTTTAACTCAGAGCATCTCAGTGGGCTTTTTGAAAATCCTCCTTGGCTCCAGCATGCTGGCTTCGGGGAGAGCGTGCCTGGCCGGTGAAAGGCCCCGGGGAGTTGTGGAGGAGCCTCGGCCAGCCCGTTGGGTTTCTGTCAGGAGAGCTGGGTCGTGTTCTCAGCCCACGGTGGCGCCTGGTGGTCGCCTCTCTGAGACCCTCGCCCTGTTGGGGGTCGCCCCCCTGCTGTGTCGCTGCAGTTCCACGTCAGCCACTGCTGGTCAAGGGGAGAGAACCAGATTCCCTCAGGCCGCTGACCCCTCCCAGGATGGCTGTGTGAAGCCCGAGGGGCCACCATGCTGGAGGGGTGGTCGGTCGGCTGCGGGTCTGTCTGTGGAGGCCTCAGACTGCAGATGTGGTCCTGGGCTCCCGGGCGCTTATTAAAATTTGCCCGGTGTGGGCTCCTGCCAGGGAGGCCTGAGCTGCTTCTGATGAGAAGCAATTTTCTTTTCTTTTCTTTTTTTTAAGATTTTATTTATTTATTTGAGAGACAGAGTAAGTGAGGGTGAAGGAGAGGGAAAGAGAATCAGAAGCCGATTCCATGCTGAGTGCAGAGCCCGATGCGGGGCTCGATCCCATGACCGCAGGATCATGACCTAAGCTGAAACCAAGAGTTGGATGCTTAACCAACTGAGCCACCCAGGCGCCCCGAGAAGCAATTTTCATGTGTGAAGTATGTGCCTGAGCGGTTTTCGCAGGGCAAGGGAGGGCGGGGGCAGAAGTATAGCTACTGGGGTGGGATGGGGGTCCCAGGCAGGGTCTGGCCCCCCCAAACACATGGCCATTTGCAGCAGGTACATCACGTGCAACCCTTCATTTAGACGAGGAACTTAAAGCCTGGAGAGGGAAGAGGACTTGGCCACATCCCAAAGCCAGCCTGGAACCCAGGACCCCCGGCTCCTGTCTGTAAAGTGTCACCGGTGGGGGTGTGATGAGGAAAGGATGCTTGTCACCGAGTGCTTGTCACTGCCCCTAGTGGGCGCTCAGCAGAGCCATCCTTTCCCCGTGACACCGCACCTAACCAACGGCTTTGGTTCAGCGTGGTCCCGTCTGGCCGGGGGCTCTATCCAAAAAGACCAGCCAGCCCTCCTGTATTCAGTGTTGGCCCTGAGGGGAGCCCTGCCTGTCCCCTGTGAAAGTCCCCGACCTGTGTCCCTTCCCAAGTGCTGTGATTCACACGCCAACCAGGCAGACACCACCAGCGTGCTGCAGGGGAGGGAAACCTGTCCCTTCTTCCCTTCGACGTCCTTCGGCGGGTCTCCTACTTAAATTGACGTGAGAAGGATTAACAGGAGAAAAACAAGTTTAGCGTCGTACCTACAGGAGACCCAAAGGTGTGAGGCTCCAAGAAGTGACCAAAGCAGGCGGCTTTTGTGCCTCTCAGACAAACAATGAATTTGTGAAGGACTGACAAGACAGAGAAGCTCGGGCTTGGGGTGGTAGATTAGTGAGGAAGTCGCAAGGTTTGTTGAGAGAGCCCTCTGGGCCTTGGATTTCCCATCGCTGGTCATAAGGGTGGCTTCTACCCTCCTGGTACAGGGAGGGTACCTCCATGCGGGAGATTTATTTCCTGCTTTTCACGGTTGGGGGAGGGGAAGGGATGTCAGAATGTTTTTCTTGCACTGGAGGTTTCCCAAGGAACTTTAATTCAAAATAACCAGTATGCCGAACTTGTGTATTTGGGGGTGGTGTATTTTCCCCCTCAGTGCCAACAGCAAGCCCTTCAGCAGTAGCCAAGACTGTCCCTGCCGATCACCATCCTGGCCATGTAAGCCCCACTGTGGCGACCAGAAACCATTTAGGGGAGAAAACACCACCACCAGAGAAAGTCACGCAGGCCATCCCAAGGCAGGAGGAGCAAGGCAGGGCTTGATGGGGTCTGGACACAGACCCACACCCCCTGTGTGGACTCAGGGGGCTGAGCAGACCCCAGTGCCTCCTGCGAGATCCTTTGCCCTTGGGTAGCTCTGCGTCTGACTCTCCCCGAGGTCTTCACCTGTGGTCCACGGGCCCCTTGAAGTCCGTGGAGAAAATTCAGAGGCCCGTGGAATTGGATGAAAAAAAAATTACCTTTTGATTGTCATGGCCTCAAACTGAAACTGAGCATTTCCTTCCATTCCAAACGCCGACAGCAAACTGCTGTTGTATGAGCAGACCCTGTGACTTTGCGGCTGCCCAAAGGACTCCCAGATATTTTCCTGTCCCATGGCAGTTCTTCCTGATATCTCAGAAATACCCTATATGTTGATCACTACTTCATATTGATAATGGTCCATCTGTCATCTTGTTCCTTAAGCTGTTAATGGAGCCTACATATCACTGTATCACATTTTTTCATAATCTGATAACCGCACTTGCAATGTAATTGGTTTCCTTTGTAAACCTATGCATTTCCTCTTACGCAATTAGAAACTTTACTTGGAGTGGGGGTCTGTAGCTGCACCAGACTACCAGAAGCACATACAAAGTGAAGGTTCTCTGTTTTAAACCAATCATTACCAGCAGACTTTCTCATTTCTATGTCACATAAAAGTAGAAGCTGTATTTTTATGATACTTGGACCCCCTCCTTCATTCAGCTGCCCTGAACTCTTGGTGCTCAGGGTTCCCATCTGGGTCAACTGTGTTTTTCAACATCTTTTCGGACAACAGTGCCTTGTGTTGCCATGGCTGGCTTTTGCTGCCCCCTGGTGGTCACAATGAGGCCCATCCCCGAGGACAAGCTGGAAAGGCTGGTGCAGGCCAGTTGCTCCTTGGGAAATAAGAGACAACCCATTCATATCGGTGACCCAGGTGAACGTCCACTCTCATTCATGATTCTTTTTTTTTTAAGTTTTTTAAATGTATTTGACAGAGAGAGAGAGAGACACAGCGAGAGAGGGAACACAAGCAGGGGGAGTGGGAGAGGGAGAAGCAGGCTTCCCGCGGAGCAGGGGACCCAATGTGGGGTTCGATCCCAGGACCCCGGGATCATGACCCGAGCCAAAGGCAGACGCTTAACGACTGAGCCACCCAGACGCCCCTCATTCGTGATTCTGACAGCCACTCTTGAGCTTCAGTGTTCCTGAACTCCCCCGGCTTGTCCCCATCTTCCCCACGGTTCCCCGGGGGTCCTGGACAAGGCTCAGACTCCCGCAGCAACGTTCGGGCTGGGTTTACAGAGGCCCCTCAGGTTTAAAAGTGCCGCCCTTGGCAGAATAGCCAGCCTGACCCATTGTCTCCTGTGACCTTCAGGTGAACCTGGGGTGGAAGGAGCAGGTGGTAGAGGGCAGCAGCAGAGCTATTTGTCCTGGAACTTGAGCTCAGAGCCACCTCTAATCTGGGCTGTTGTGCAGTAGCCCTATTTGGGCAGGGGAGGGCTTTGTTCCAAATGTTAACTTGAACCGATCCCGGGCGTATTAACTCAGTCTGAGAGTGAGTGAGCAGATCCAAGCTTGGCAGCTGTCTAGGCCTCTTAGTGGTTCTCAGAGAGCCCGATGAAAGCTTGGGATTGGGTCTCAGGTGAGAGTTGAAGCTCGGTGTACCTAAACTCGCTCAGCCGTGCAACAAGCAGAATCAGACAAAGCCTGCGTTCTGTAATGATGCAATCAGCACTGGCCCCCTCCCTCACAGAAAGATCTCAGGACCACCCAAAGCAAAGTGCTTTGCTGAATCATTGAATTGTCTTCTCTTTAGTGGAGCTGGGGTGGGCCCAACACATCCATCTTTGCTGTCCTCATGAGCGTTCTGATGCTGGGCCAGGGGTAGGGATGCTGTTGGCGGTCAAGCAACAGAGTTTAGGTCTGTGTTATGTGACTCAGCCTGCACCGAGATAAATGCTGGCTCACAAATGCTGGTTTGGGTCAGCAATCTGCACCGGGTGTTAGGCTGAGTGCACCTGGGGCTCCTCCAGCAATCACAGCAGGTGTCTGAGGTTCCGTGTTCTGAAACGGTACTACTCAGAATGGACTGGAAGCTAGCCAGTGACCTGGGTTTTTAAAGTCCCAAGTCCTTTTCTCCAGTCCCATTGACAGCAATCCTACGGCTAGAGTTTTTTTCTGGGAGAAAGAAACATAAACTACTCGACGTGTTTAACCTGGATGGGACCTACCAGGATGGGACGCGCAGGAATTCCTTTTCTTTTTCCATTTGCAGAATGGTTGGGAATCAAAGATCTTTCCAAACCTGACTATGGGGACCCTGTGGTGTGTCAGCCAGGGGACGTCCCAGTGGACTTCTCAGATGATCGAGACTGGCCAGCAGCTCAAAGTACTCGAAGCCGTCAGCAGCTGCAGTACGTTGGGCTTAAAGGGGGCTATGACTATGACCCAGGATGGAAAAGGGTGGGTCTCTAGTTCTTGGAAGCATAGGCTTGCAGGCAGTGACTTAAAAAACCGAGCCACAGAACAAAATATAAAACATACAGATCTCCCAGGGCTGGGTCTCACCAGCAGCTTGTACGTTTTGATTAAATATATTTCCATCTGCAGAAGGCTCCCAGTCCAGTCCATTCTAATAGAAAGACCAATATTTAGCTTGACTTTCTGAGACATATTGAAGGTTGGTAGGGCTTTGAAAACAAGAGTGAAGGCAAACAGCACCACTAAACCTCCATTTCACGTGGTATTTTCAGGGTACAGTGGTCCCCCTTTCCCCGCAGTTCTGCTTTCTGAGGTCTCTTGCCCGCAGTCAGCTGCAGTCCAGAAGCAGATGAGCCTCCTTGTGACGAATCATGGCCTCATGCTACGTCACATGCCCTCTCCCCTCACTTCCTCTCATCACATGGGCATTTTTCATCTCACATCGTCACAAGAAGAAGGGTGAGGACAACACAGTGAGGTATTTTTAGAAAGGGAGACCACATTCACAACCCTTTTATCAGTATATTTTCTAATTGCTCTATTTTATTATTAGTTATTGCTGTTAATCTCTTACTGTGCCTAATGTATAAATTAAACTTCATCATAGGGATGTACGGATAGGAAAAAACAGTCTATATACGGTTCAATGCTATGCAGGGTTGAAAAAACATAGTCTATATGGGGTTCAGTGCTATGCAGGGTTTCATGTGCACTGGGGGGTCTTGGAACATATCTTGATAAGGGGGGGACCTCTGCATTTTAAAGCAATACGGTCAGTTTATTTTTTTCAAAGACACAGGGTGATATTACAATGAAGAGACACACGAGGGCGCCCTAACCAGCTCACAGTAAGGTAGGGATGTGCTAGAAACCTTAACTATGGCAGCCCATTTCGTAGACACCAGAAAATTCTAGCCAGATCAGCCACACTGGCACTACAAATCACAATTTAATGTTACCTTAAATTTTTTTTGAAAGCATTCATATAAATTTAGCTATCAGAATGGCCTCACGATAGGGGAAGATTATTTCTAATATAGCGATGAGGCATAAATGCCAAGATTCATGGAATTTTATTCATTTATTTTTTTAAGATTTTATTTATCTATTTATTTATTTGACACAGAGAGAGAACACAAGCAGGGGGAGCGGCAGGCAAAGGGAGAGGGAGAAGCAGGCTCTCCGCTGAGCAGGGAGCCCGATGCGGGACTGGATCCCAGGACCCTGGGATCGTGACCTGAGCTGAAAGCAGACGTTTAACCCACTGAACCACCCAGGCACCCCATTCCTTTGTTTATTTAATATTAAATGTATTGGGCACTACTATGTGCCAGGCATGGACCCAGATTTGGGGAATAAAATGCTGCATGAGATAAGATGCAGTTCTCAGGGACTTTGTGGTCATCTCTGAGTGTGTGTGCTCATGTGTGTTCACACATCCACACACATGTGGTAAATATTGTCCAGCACGATGGCGTCGCCCCTCTCCTGCCACCAGCCACAGGGGATGCGCTGCAGAGGAGAGCTCACTGCCACGAGCATCCCAGCGCATTAGCTCTGGCTTGAAATAGCACACCTGATTTGTAAATGAGGCCAAATGACATCATTGGCTTAAGGACGACCTTGAATATTTCTAATTTTACAAAAATCATGCGGTGGCTCCTGGGTGGCTCAGTTGGTTGGGCATCTGACTCTTGATTTCGGCTCAGGTCGTGATCTCAGGGTCGTGAGATCGAGCCCCATGTCAGGCTCTATGCTCAGCGGGGAGTCTGCTTCTCTCTCTCCTTCTCCCTCTGCTCCTTCCCCCGCTAGCGCTCTCTCTCTCTCTCTCTCTCTCTAAAAATAAATAAATAAATCTTCTAAAAAATCATGCTCAAACTTCAATATTTAAACTTCTACTAGCAGGGCACCAGGGTGGCTCAGTTGGTTAAGCGTCTGCCTTTGGCTCGGGTCATGATCTCAGGGTCCTGCGATCGGGCTCCGTGCTCAGCCGGGAGTCTGCTTCTGCTTCTCCCTCTGCCCCTCCCCCTGCTCATTCTGTCTTTCTCTCTCTCAAACAAGTAAGTAAAATCTTTTTAAAGATAAATAATAAATAAATAAACTTCAATTAAAGATAGACTAGTTGCTACACACCTCACTGCTGATGGGGCAGAAGTCTGTGTCACACTCTGAGCTGACTAGTCTGGTGTAGACCTGGCATTAAACTGACCCGTTGTAGATGCTGTCCAAAACACAGAAAAACAGTGATTGCATTCCTCAAAATCGGGTCGTGATCCCAGGGTCCTGGGATCGAGTCCTTCATCAGGCTCCTTGCTCAGCGGGGAGTCTGCTTCTCCCTCTCCTCCGCACTCATGTTCTTTCTCGCTATCTCTGTCTCTCTCAAATAAATAAATACAATCTTTAAAAAAATGCTTCATGAAATTATCAGTAGGTTTTCCTTTTGAAGTGTTAACTTTGGCTTTCTGTTGAATTTGGAAAAAAAAATGTAACTGTTTTCTGTGACATCCAAGACGTTGTTATGGACTCAATTCACACCAATTCACACGGAGCCCCTTTTACGTGTAAGGTACTATGTGGGATTCTGAGATCAATAAGCAACGGTCCTCTTCTTTGGGAACATACAGCTGAGTAGGATTAAAGTACCCAAGGATAATAATGACACTGAAGAAAGCAGACGATGTAAATTAAGTAAAGTATGAAGCCCCTAATGGGCCAGACACAAGGACATCAAGCGAGTGAGATAGAGTACCTGATTCAGTAATGCAAACCATCACTTACCCAGGGCTCACTCTGAACCACTTTGAGAAAACACTTTTATGTGCATTTTCCAGTTTAGCTCTGACAACAACCATCTGAAGCATTATCATTTTATAGTTGAGGAAACAGGTTTAGAGAGGACAAAGTCTCATCTCAAACTCTGTTTGGCACAGGAAAGCCATGTTCTTAATAACGATGCTAGAGTGTTTCACATTGCCCGGAATTTGGTACGGGAGAGTTTTTTTAAAGAGCAACATTAGACACCAAAGCAAAATAAAAGTGCCGTGGGAAAAATAGACACTATGTTCAGAGAGAGGTATTTATTAGCCAAGTGGAGGAAGGTGGCTTCATGCATCTGTAAGAGTTCAGTAAGTACTTTCTGATACCCATGGGATTCAGTTGATGGCAATTCCTATCTGTGGCTGGGCTGCCCGTCCCTTCTGTTCCCACACGCATCTCATCTTTACTTTCCTAAACATTGGAGGCACCTGTTTAAGTGGGGCTTGATTTAGCCATCAGCTAGTTTTTTTCTGATGTGGTGCAGCAAGCCATGTAAGGAGCGCTGCTGGCAGAGCCGAGGCCCGGTACCATCGTGCCCATCAATCGTGGGCTAGATGAGAATGAAGTGAGGGCTCTCAGTCCCTCCCGTTGTGTGTTTTAGAGACCCCACTGGCTTTCACCAGTGTACCGGGTTGCACAGTCATGACCAACCTGAAGGATACAGAGGCTCCAGCCCGTTGTCTTACCCCTGAGGGAATTCCAGAGGTCCATTGCATTTCCCAAGATCCTTTACACTACAGCATGGCATTGGCTTCAGCTGTTCAGAGGATTAGAGAGCTGGAGACTATAATTGCCGTAGACCCAGGTAAGAAACAAAGCGTTCTCACCTTAATGACCTGGAGCAATTCATCACTGGTGTAATGGTCAGTGAAAAAGGCAGCATGCAAACTACATGCATCTACAGTATGGGTTTAAAAAAAAGAGAGAGAGAGAGAAGAATGTATTCCTCTTTATTTAGCTAACACTACCAAAGAGAAGAGATTGCTATTTTATCCAGAAAGTAGGCATAGCCTTAATGTCAGGCTACTAGACTATAACATTTTTCACTAAATTATGGAAATTGAGACTTCATCCAATGAGGGTCAAGTTTTCACCTATAAGGTCATTCTGAAGCATAAACCTCAAAAACAATGTTAGAGTGACGCTTCAACATCCCCCTGCACGGTCATTGAAGAGCCGCATGTCTAATCCAAGGTGGCCATCAGAGGGCGCAGATGTGCACAGAAATTCAATCCATTTGCCCGCAAAGGTGCCAGAGACAATGAAGGTTCAGCCTTCCCTGGGGCTCTCTGCCTCAGTTTCTAATCAGTATAGCAGGAGAAATAACAACTAGACCTCATTTTTGTGGGGTGTGATAGGTAATAAGAATGACAACTATCATCTACTGAATTTTACCTTGGGCCAGGCGTGCGCTCAAAGCTTTAGCACATTTCATCTTAGATTCTTCCACTGACCCTATGAGGCAGCTACTACTAACTGCCTTTAACAGATGAGGAGACTGAGGCATAGAGGGTTAAGAAACTTGCCCGAGTCCACATAGCTGGTACATGGTGGGGGCAGACGTTGAATCCGCACCCACTGACTCCAAGGCCCACGATCAATAAGGGTTGGATAAATTGGAATCTGAGTTTACATGGTATATCACAGTCCCACCGGGCCAGTTAAAAGAGTGCTCCGGCCTCTGCTGGCTCATACCTTCTCATGGGCTGTGATTCTTGACCTGGGTGCTCTTTGTACTTTGAAGGTCTGGAGGAGGTGTACATGGTCTCCCTGTTGGCCCATCAGACCCCTGTTTGCCAGATATCTGAATAGATGGTGCTGAGGTCCCTGTGGAAAGCAGAGGGGTGAGGTCAGCCTGGAGAGGTCGAGCCTCCTGGCCGAAGTCGCAGCACCCAGAAAGAGCTGATTACAGTGACACTGGGATAGAGAACAGCGCCTGGGCGGAGTCATAGAGCCACCAAGCTGGGTGCCATTTTGTGTGAACTAATACCGTGGCCAAGAATCAAACAGTGCAGAATGGCCTTCAAAATGTCTGCTCTCTCCCCTGGGCTTGGGACCAAAGGTGAGCATAGCAAAACTTCCTTCAAAACTACAAGGCCTAGCTTTTTGATATTTTGTCTGTTGGGGTGTTCATTCATTCATTCTTTCGGCGGAGGGTCTGGTTTCTTTTGCACATAAACCCATAGTAAATTTGGGATCAATGCCTACCCCTGATGCCCCTTCTAGGACAGACACATGCATATATAGAGATGGAAGCTCGTGGCTGTGTGTACATAGAGCCTCTTACATAGGCTGATCTCCTGGGTGGATATTTCTTTTTAATTTCTGCAATACTTTCTCCCTCACAAACATTCTTACCCAGGCTAACAGCCCTTCCATTCAGCACAGGGGTCGTGAGGGAAGATGAAATATTAACTCTGCCATTAGCTCAGATAACAAAGTAAGTGGTAAGTAAATTTACGGCAGACTCGGCGCACCCCAGCTTAATAAAAATGACCCGGGAGGCATCCACAAAACCCCCCTTTGGTGATTGTGCAGACTGTGTCTAGGTTTGAAGCATGAGGCACAGGGGAAAGGCAGATTTATGACTGTCCGATGTGCCAATACTGTCTATGAAGGAGCACCGTTAATCCTCAAGAACAACAGATGCTTTTGATTCCTACTATATTAAATAAGCAGATATAAGATTAATGGCAGTATACTGAGCATTGCTCACTGGGCTTAATAATAGAGCCACTCAGTCATTTTTGAGAGGACATAGGCTTGCATTTGAGGTGCCTGGAGAATAAGAAGGAACGCAAAGTTTATAGTGACGATGTTTGCTCTCATGCTAAAACCATCATAAATGATGAGCTCATCGACTGCTCTAAATTTGAAAAAGTTCTCTCTGCCCTCCTCTCTCTTTTGATGTTTATCACATCCTATGAAATAGGTTACTTTCCAGTTTTTTTCTTTAAAAATGTTATTCTTCTCCCCTTTCACCAACAGCAATCCGCGTTTGGTGTAGAAACATCAGAAAATATACGAACGTAAAAAGGCAGTGAAAATAACCAGAATCCCATCACAATTAACCGTTATTCACAAACAGTTCAATATTTGCCCTTAAAGTCCTTTTCTTCAGTCTTAAGCCTGTAAGACTGAAAAAAGAATATATATTCTTTATGTATATATATATATTTCCCTTCCTAGTAGATTGTGAACATCCTTCCATGTCATTAGTCTTCTACGACATCCTTTTTAATGTTCGCATAGAATTCCATTTTATGGACGGTCCACCATTTTTATTAACATCCATCATTTGACACCATATACAAGACTGCAATCAACACCCTCTGACTATGTGTGTGTACATCCCCACGATCCCTTTATCAGGATAAATTCCTGGACGTTAATACCTGGTACAAGTGGCACGTACAAAGCTGAGTACAAATCACCCTCCAGACAAATGTTCCAGTCTCCAACCCCACTGCAGGCATGTGCAGGGCCCTTTCCTGCAGCCTCCCTCCACCTGGACCCCCTCCCCATGCTCCACGTAGGAAAACGGAGGCCCAGAGCAATCCAGGGACGAGGCCAAGTTCTGACAGCTACTTTGGGCTTGAACGTAAGTTTCTGAATTCCAAGTCTGGAACTGTCCCTCCACAACAGGAACCCCAACCCTGTGTCCCTCCATGTTCTCCATGCACCTCAAGGGCAAGCTGACACCTTCAGGCCACATCCCTCGGTCTACCTCTCATTTTAGCCACAGCTGGGGGAGAAGTTCTGAGTCACATCCTGCCTTCACCAGGCCCAGATATGCTTGGGGGTGACCTGAGTAGGGACAGGGGCACAACCACCAGCCCTAGGGGGCTGTGCTGTCCAGCTGGGACCAGGTTGGCAGCCACTGGAGGGCATTAGAGCCGATTACGCTGGTGCCCTGCCTGTCTCCCCTGCACCCAACAGGGGACGGGAGCAGGTGCATCAATGCCCGGTCCCCCTGTCCTCTGGCAGGATAGCCCTGAGGTGTGGACCCCACAGTTTCCTAGAGCAGTTCAAGCAGGACTGTGGCCCAGTTCCCTTTGTAGTTAATTTGCTCACTCACACATTCATTCTTCAGGAGCTTTTCTCCCTTTTTTCACACTTCCTCCATCTTCTGACTTAGTGTTCCTGGGCTCACTTTCTGTAGAAATACCTGCACCCAAGTGCTTGTCTGAGGGCCTTCTTCTGGTGACTCCCCCACTAGGGCAGTACCGTTGCCTCTCCTTCAACATTCCTGTGTCAGTCAGAGTCTGCTAGACCGCTAGAACAAATTAACCCCAAGATGCTTTCCTCAAATACAGTATGAGTGTGTGCCTCTCACGCAACCATCCAGAGCAGGCCTTCCCTGGTGAGTGTGGGTGTTCAGCGGGAAAGGGGGACCTGCTCCGGCCAGAACCTCTGCCATGACACCCTGTGACCCCCAGGAGGTGCTGGCTGTCAACAGCTGGGAACGGAGGAAGGCAGGGGTGGGGGGGTGGCAGGCCCAGAGGGGGCGCAAATGACTTCCACTCCTGGTCCCTTTGGCTGCTCTCCGGATGTGGCAGAGAGGACCTAGGCTCGTGGAAGACTGGAACCCCTAACCGGAAGAGCTGCTGGTCAGCCACGGACTGGCTCCCCTTCATGCCTGGGAGCGGGGGCGGAGAAGGCATTCCGGGGAACGACCCGCAGTCTCTGCCACATCCCCTCAAATCCGCTTCGGAAACAAGAGTAAATAAAAAACCAAACTGCTGTTTACATAAGTTTCTACTTGAAACACATGACGTTATCTTATGACTTTTTTTTTTTTAATCTTATGACTTTAAAAAAAAAAATAATGGGGCACCTGGGTGGCTCAGTCGGTTGGGTCACCGACTCTTGGTTTCAGCTCAGGTCGTGATCTCAGGGTCATGAGATTGAGCCCCGCATCGGGCTCCCTGCTCAGTGCGGAGTCTGTTTCTCTCTCTCTCTCTCTCTCTCTCCCTCTGCCACCACCCCGCCACACCGCCTTCTCTCTTTCTCTCAAGTGAATAAATAAATCTGAAAATACTTTTAGGCCAACAGGGGATCGGACACCTGCTCTGCAGAGATGAGCTGCTGCAAGTCTCCCTGTCGCTGTCGCACGCCCGCTCGGTGCTCGTCACCACCGGCTTCTCCACACACTTCAACCACCAGCCCCCGGAAGAGACGGACGGCCCTCCAGGAGCCATGGCCCTGGCGGCCTTCCTGCAGGCCTTGGGGAAGGGAGTCTCCATGATCGTTGACCGGAGAGCCTTGAGTTTGTTCGAGAGGCTTGTGGAAGAAGCTATTGAGCAAGGTGAGGAGTGAGATGAAGATAGTCCATTTCCCCCAAACGGGCCTTTGAGGGCAGAGGCTGTGGGGCTGAGGGGGGGGGCGGGATATGTGGCGCTCCTGCCAAGCACCCAGCGCAGGGCTATGCACTGGACAGGGCACGTTTTCCTTCCTGTTCGAAACCTCTCTGGTATCAGCAGCATTAGCCCCATTTTATGGATGAAGAGGCTGAGTCTCTGAGGGGTCCAGGTGAGTTGCCTGGGTGGGAATGGTGAGCTTGAGTTCGAACCCGGGTCCTCCAGGCTCCAGAGCCCAGGGTCCTGCTGTGCATCTGCTTCCCTCCCTGTGTGACCTGCAAGGGACTCAGCAACCCAGGCCAGCCCTGGACCCCACCCCCCGACCCTCCGGGGTTGGAGGTGCGATAGTCGAAACCAGAGGTGGCAGTGTCCCTCCCGGGCCAGCTAGGCGGGGATGCCCCGTGCCGCACAGGCTCCTGGAGCACGCAGGTGCCTAAGAGCTGCAGGTGACGCTGGCGTGAGGCCGTGCCGCTGTCCGCGTGCCAGGATCGGCTGGGGTGCACTGTGGGCAGCGGCTCTTCACCTCTCCTCTTTCCACTAGGGTTGTGCGGGCATTGGCGCGGAGCCGGGTGCTCTGACCTACTTCCCGTTGCCTATGTCTCTGTGTCCCTGAAAATGCATTTCGGGATTTCTTCAAAGCTGTGCAAAACCACTCAGTCCACAAGGAAGGGGACTGATGTCTCCGGGAGCCCCTCAACCAGGGGGGCACAGGGCACAGGAGCCTTGCCTCTTGTCTTTCAGAGACAGGCAGGTCCCTGTGGAACTGGGACCCCACTGCCTGGAACAGTGACCTCAGAAGCGCACGTCCCCTCCTGTTGGTTTTTCCTCCTTCCTGCCCTCACTTTCTGCCCCTCCCACCTGCCCCCTGGGGTCGTCTCCCAAATAAACCACCTGCACCCGAGGCTTTGTGTCAGATTCTGGTTTCAGAGAACCCCAAACCGATGAACGGTGCGGGTGGAGGTTTCGAGAAGTAGACAGCTCTGTCTGTATTTTGAAGGGAGAGTCATGATTCCGGGTGGACTGGACGCGGGTGTGAGCAGGGTGTCGGAGAGGGCGCAGCTGCCGGGGGCCCACACCGCGGAGACACTGCTCCTGGGAACATCCAACAGTGTGGCCGCTGTGGAAACCAGTGTGGCGGTTCCTCAAAAAATGTAGAAAATCGCCCATGATTCAGCAATCTCACTTCTGGGTGTCTACCCCAAAAGAACCAAAAGTAGGGACGCAAACGGATACTTGCACATCCGCGTTCGCGGCAGCGTTATTCACCAGAGACAAGCCAAGGGTCTGTTCGCAGATGAACCGATAAACAAAACGCAGTATAGACAGACAATGGAATATGTCCTTCAGCCTTAAAAAGGACGGAAATTCTGACTGATGGATGAACCTGGAAGACATCATGCTGAGTGAAATAAGCCGGTCACAAAGGACAAAATACTGTAGGACTCCACTTACACAAGGGATCGAGAGCAACTACTGTCATAGGGACAGAAAGAAGAACGGTGGTTCTGGGGGCTGGGGGGCTGGGGAGTGTTTATTAGGGACAGAATTCCAGTTGAGAAAGTTCTGGAGACATAGGGTGGTGCTGGTGGCACTATAGTGTGAACGTACTCAACGCCAGAGACCTGTACGCTTAGAAATGGCTAAGGAAGTAAAAGTCACATTATGTATTTTACCACAATTATAATTTTTTTAGAAAAATTTAAAAGAGTGCAGGTCTGAGCCTCGGTGTGAGCAATCTGTTAGCCACACAAGTGGAGACGTCAAGTAGACAGATCTACGAGTCAAGTTCAGGAGAGCCGTCTGGGCTGGAAAGAGAAATCGGAGACCAGTTGGCATATTGATGGCATTTTAAGTCCAGACACAGGGTGAGATCACCCAGGGAATAAGAGACAGAGAGAAGGTCCCAGGATTATACCCTGGGATGCTCCACATTGAAAGGTCAAGGAGGAGAGGGGGAGCCACCGGGGAGGCTGGGAAGGAACTGCACAGAGGACCAAGGAACACTGAAGGACCATGTTGTGAACAAGGAGGACGGGTGGGCCACAGTCCCAGCCGCTGCCAACAGGCTGGCAGCCTCCCCCATCTGACAAGTGGCTTGGATATTTTTAGCTGCCCACTTTCCCAGAGGCAGCTCTGCCCTCGCAGCTCACCTGCTGGCCTGGCTCAGAGGCTCCAGCTGCTTGGGAGCTCGGAACTGGGGCTCACCCACGGGGCGGTTTAGAAGGTAGCATCTGCTCTATTCGATTTTGCAGAACTTTTGTGACATGTGGACGAAGAAAGGGAAAGAGATTTGGCCTTTTAATGAAAATTAGTTCAGTTCTTTTTATAACCAAAGACTGCACATGTTTAAAGAAGATAAAGCTTAGTCATTTCTTCCTTGTCTTGAGCGTAAATGGACCAAATAGATAAATTGGTTCTTTGCAGCTCAGGTGTGGGTTCATATCTTTCCCTGACATTCCTTTGCAGAGACTCTTTCTCTGTGTGTGCCCCTCTGAGGGGCTATGTTAGGTTCCCTGCCCTGTTTGGCTCCCCGGTGCCCCTTCTTACTAGTATCCTGTATCCTTGATCCAATGTCAGGAAGTAAGAAAGCACCAGCCTTAACTTAGCACCTACTACATGCAAGACCCCCAGCTCAGTGTTTGGCCCATATCACATCATTGCATCCACAGCAATCCTGGGTCAAGGGAGACATGACTAACCCCATTTTGCAGAGGAGGAAACCACAGCTAAGGGAGTTTCTGTGGTTTGTCCAAGGTTACACAGCTAGGAATGTTGTTTGGTTGTAGTCAGTCCCCTTGCTGGGTCACCGGGCTGATCCTCACAGCACAGAAAGGGGCTAGGTCTTTCAGCTTGTTGTGACCACAACCCCCACCCCACCCCACCCCCGTCCCCTGGCTTGTCCCACGTGGAATGTGCTCGGTGAGTACCCCTTGATGGACTGACTGTCCTCTCCTTGTCTCTCCCCCTTAGACATGGGGTGGGCCTGGGGGGGGGTGTTGGAGGGAGCCACACTGGGGGTCCCTTAGGGTCTCTGCCAATGATTCTGGCTTCTCTACCCACTGAGGGAGGGGGTTGGTGGCAGCTCCCAAAGGGCTTGGGACAGCCATATGGTGAAGCTGAGGTGGGAAGCAGCCACATTTATAAAACAAGCATGTGGTTTTAACGTGGACAGGGTGCTTACTTGGGCTGGGTTTATGTGACGTGTGTGAGGGGCTGATGATGGAGATTATGGCAGCCCCTCTGGTCCCCAGAGTGGGCCAGGGGGTCCTGCAGAACCAGTGGGACCGTAAGTGCTAGGTCCATCCCTGTCGCAGGCCCCCTGTTCGCCATCTCAAGCTCCACATGGAGATCTCATCCTGGGCCAGTGAATGCACAAGCATTCTACCTCCACCTGCTAGGAGGTGGATTCATTAATGACAACCAAGTCACTTTTATTTTAATTTGGGATTTGTGTGTGCTTCCCACATATTCTACGTTAACGCGTATTCTTAATTGTAATTAGAGAAGGTGCTATTTTTGAGAGTCAAAATCACTTTGGCAATCACTCCAATACCAGTAGCTAATTCCACACCCAGACTCTGGGACCTCTTCACTGTTGTTCTAGAACTTCCCTGAAGGTATGCAGGGAGGGGAGCGGTGGGAGCAGATGAGAACTTGGGGTGGAAACTGGGGTCGTAACACTGACCTCCATCCTTGGCTTCACCTGACTTACATAGCACCTCTGAACCTCAGTTTTCCTTTTCTGTAAAATGGGGTTAATAATGGTTCTTATCACATAGAATTGTTGTGACAAGTGAGAGCATGCATGTCAGGTGCTTAGCAGAGGGCTAGCTCCCCGTCACCATGGGCGCCACGTGTCCCCAGCACTCAGGATGGCAGTGAGCCAGAATAGGCCTCCGTTCACGGGGTCTCATGGACATCTACAGGCAACGTATTTGCTAGCCCCCAATAGTGGTGACACTAGCCCAATTCCATGCCACTCAGGGTCACACACTCTACCAACCGAGGGTTTACTAAGGACTATAAGTAAACAAGTATTCTCATTCTCGTGTTGAGGTCTCGGCCTTCCTAACAAAATATTCGACAGGTAGGTAATGATAGTGATACTTTCCAAAGAAGCTTCTGAAAAGCCAACATGAATTTCCAAAGTGCAACACGAGGGCTGATGTGTCAACCCTTTGCCTTTATTTTCAAGGTGTTCTGAAGACACCGATCCCCTTATTAACTTTCCAAGGTGAATCAGCAGGAGCCACTCAGGCATTTCTCTGCAAAGATGCGGACCCCAAGTCACCGAGGTATGTGCATCCCCTCAGGCATTTCTCTGCAAAGATGCGGACCCCAAGTCACCGAGGTATGTGCAACCCATCCCAGCGTAAGCGGGTGACGGTGGCAAAGCCCATGCTCTATTCACTTTGCTGACTCCAGGGAGAACAGAGCCATGTGCCCAGGGGTTCTGACGGGCCAGGCTGCTGGGTTTTAAGGAGTCCTGGGGGCTTCACAAAGCATTTCTGGGCATGGCATTACCTCCTGATAGAGGAAGAAGATAGGAAAATTATAAAAACCAAAACTAGCAGTTTCTCAAACTGGGTCATGACCCATTAGAGAGCAGTGAGTCATTTCAGTGGGGTAACCGGCACGTTTGCAAGGGGAATGAGAAACAAATACCATCGTACGTCCTGTGTGGTAATAGTAAGTACTCTCTCGCGAAATTTTGTGCAAGTGTGTGTGTTTTTTCACTGTGTGTCGTGATCAGACATTTTGAAAAATACATCTTTATTGTATGTAGGGATGTATTTCAGATCTTATCATTTTTTTTTTTTTTTTAAAGATTTTCTTTATTTATTCATGAGAGAGGGAGAGAGAGAGAGAAGCAGGCTCCCAAGGAGCAGGAGGCCCGATGCGGGACTCGATCCCAGGACCCTGGGATCATGACCTGAGCCGAAGGCAGATGCTTAACCATCTGAGCCACCCAGGCGCCCAGATCTTATCATTTTTAATACAGCGTTTCTAAAACTTTTTTGACAACAGTGATACCTTCTGCATTGCAAACCAGTATGCACACACGCCCGCGTACCCACACCCACAACTAAACGAAGATTCAAAAAACAGTATTTACTCTTGCTATGTGCAATATATTCTGACGTTTTCTATTCCAATCTATTCTATTCTATTCTAGTGTTCTACTTTTCTGGAAATGCTGACCTGGCCTAATAAATTTATTTCACAACCCACTAATGAGTGTCCAGTTAGAACTTAAAAACACTGCTTTAATAGGCCTGGTGGGAATAGCTGTTCTGCAGCTCACAGCAGAACTTGATGATCATAATGAGGACCCTGAGTCACCAAGAAAAAGTTCAATCATGGATCCCGTATGCTATTTAAAGCGGCAGAAACATGTGTGGTTCATATTAGAGATGTTTATATTCTCCAAATGGTTGACATATAAACAAAGCTCTGGATCTTCGGGGAGAAGCTAGAAAATTCTCTTGTGTGGGATCCCTGATGCCAGTTAACACAGGTGCTGCTCTATTTGCTGAGTGGAGGGAGACCGGGCAGATCTGATTGTGGGGAGAGAGGCTTGTGCTCTCTTTGGAGAAGATGCGTTAACTCTCTCCAGGAAGCCGGCTTCCCAGGAGTGAATTACTTCCCATTGTAACTAAATGGATCCTGCTGGCCTAAAAAAAAAAAGCTTAGTCATTTCTTCCCCGTCTTGAGCATAAATGGACCAAATGGATAAATTGGTTATATACCTTCATTAGGTATATAACTGAAATTCTCCTGGGGGGAAGGTCCAGAAGTGGTGTTCTCCCTGCAGAACAGAGAACATATTGATCCCAGTTGGAGGTACTGTTCTAAAGAGGCTTTTCATCACCATGAATATAGGTCTAGGGGAAATTCAAGGTCAAAGTTCCTTCCTCCTGTTGACTCTGCTTCTCAATGGCTGCTTTTTTCTGCCCTGGGTGTGGAGCCTCAGGATTACTTTCCAAAACCTACTCAGTGGCCTGATTCCAAGCATCTATGATGCCACCACATTCTACACAACCAAGGGGCATACCCAGGCATTCAGAGTTCAGATTTTTTTATTATTATGGTAAAATATACATAACATAAATTTCACCATTTTAACCATTTTAAGCATGTGGTTCAGTGGCATTAAGGTCTACCTGCATTGCTGGGCAATCATCCCCACCATCCATCTCCAGAACGTTTTTATCTTCCCAAACGGGAATGCTCTACCCATAAACAGTGACTTTCCATTCCCCCTCGACCCCAGCCCCTACTTTCTGCCTCTACGAATCGACTGCTGTAGTACCTCATATAACCATATGGACCATATAGTATTTGTCCTTGCATGACTGGCTTACTTCAGTTAGCGAATTATCCTCAAGATTCATCCACATTGTAGCGTATGTCATAATTTCCTTCCTTTCTAAGGCTAGATAATACTCCCTTGTATGTACATACCACACTCTGCCTCTTTGTTCATCTGTTGGTGTTCATCCCTTTTGCCTAGTGTGAATAATGCTGCTGTGAACAAGGGTGTCCAAGTATCTCCTTGAGACCCTGCTTTCAAATCTTTGGGCTGCGTACCCAGGGGTGGAATTGCTGGATCTCGTGGTAATTCTATTTCACATTTTTTGAGGAACCGCCACACAGTTTTCCATAGCAAAGATTTTAATGTACTCTATCATGGGGTGCCTGGGTGACTCAGTCAATCAAGCACTTGACTCTTAATTTCGGCTTGGGTCATGATCCCAGGGTCGTAAGATCGAGCCCAGCTTCAAACTTCATGCTCAGTGGGGATCCCTGCCTGAGATTCCCCCTCTCCCTCTGCCCCTCCCCCACCCCCGCCCACGCTCTCTCTCTCTCTCTCTCGCTCGCTCACTCTCTCTAAAATAAATAACTAAATCTTACAAAAAAATAAAAAACTCCATCGGGGGGAGTTTAGAGAGAAATAAAAGTGCAATTTTCATATTTTTAAGTTGGATTATCAAGACAAGATTCCTCCTAATAACGATAGCAACCACAAATACTACCACTTCCTGCGCACTGGGTAGGTACAGGGCTGTCTGCAAAGTACCTCTTGTGCATTTTCTCCACTATATTGTTGAAGCCTCTTTAAAACTCTCTGAAGTAGGGGCGCCTGGGTGGTTCAGCCATTAAGCGTCTGCCTTTGGCTCCCTGCTCAGGGGGAAGCCCGCTTCTCCCTCTCCCACCCCCCTGCTTGTGTTCCCTCTCTCGCTGTGTCTCTCTGTCAAAAAAATAAATAAAATCTTAAAAAAGTAAAAAAACTCTCTGAAGTAGATAATGCAGCGTCCAAAAATGAGGCCCAGGGAGGGTCTCTGTCGGGTCATCAGATGTAGCAAATGTGGGTCAGAGAGGCTAAGCACTTGGCCACGGCCAGGAGTGTGAGGGTCTGGACTGGAGTCTACACTATCTGATTCCACAGCCCACAGGCTTACTGCCACTATGCGTGCCTCTTACCTAATCTCTGTCTTGCATTAGATTCGTCTTCCATTTCAACTCTTTTTAAGTCGGCTTGTGTACATAAATGGAACAAGATCCTGGAAGAAACCAGGGGTGCGCCAATAGCAGCCCTCACTCAAACCTCTGGGTGCTGGTGCCCCTGGCTAGTGGAGATCGGGCTAGGACACTGGCAGCATCTAGCACGTGACCCTGACCGTCAACCTTCTTAATCTCACAGCCTCTGACTCTAATGAACTGCTGAAGAGTCTGGTGACATTTTTATCTTTTAATAGATTTTATTTATTTAAGAGAGAGTGCATTCGCACAGTGGGGAGGGGCAGAGGGAGAGAGAGAATCTCAAGCAGACTCTGTGCTGAGCATGGAGCCAGTCGCGGGGCTCAATCTCACGACCCGGAGATCAGACCTGAGCCAAAATCAAGAGTCAGATGCTCAACCCACTGAGCCATCCAGGCGCCCCAAGATCCTGATGATATTTTTTTAAATGGTTGGATAGACTAGCCCCCAGCACAGGCCCTGGCACTTACACCTAAATGCTTAGCCAAATTCTGTAGGAATGAAGGAATCCGAGAAAGAATACAAGGGTCCTTCACACAAACACATGACCCAACAAGGCAGTCACCCTCTCCATAAGGCCCCTATGCCCTGCTTCCTGGCAGATTTGACCATCTGGTGGCAATAGAATGGGCAAGAAGGGCTTCCTATGGCAATCACTATATCGCGAGGACGATGAACATCAAGCACTTGGCTGACCCCATTGACGACCTTTTCCTTGCAACACAGAAGGTTCCTGGAATCTCATCAACTGTAAGTAGGGAGCACTGAGAATTCAACAAGAATGTGTCAGCACTAACTGCCTTTTTATTGACCATGCAACACACGACAAGAAAGTGTTCTATGGGGACCGTAGTTTTCTGGTCCAGAGATGTTGTTTATTATGGTTGGTATAGACGATAAAGACACCGTCACTTAGAAATCCAACATTCCCACAAGCAAGAAAGGGAAATGCTGCTTAATCGAGCGTGTTCTACTCACCCAGCTCTAAAACATTAAAACTAATACCAAAATAAACAATAATAAAATTGAGGCATGGTATATTCTATTGGTCATACAGGACAAATGTACAATGTATACTATGTTTCATCTTATGAATGCATTAATTTGTAAGTATAACTTCAATACGTGATTAATGCGATATTTTGATTGCTAATAATATAATAATGTGACCCTTTGTGTTTGTACAGAACTTTATCTTTTTCAAAGAGGTTTCAAACACCCATATATTTTTGAAGCCTCTTTAAAACCCTGGCAAGTAGATAAGGCAGGCAGAGTGTCCAAAAATGAGCCCAGGATGTTCCTTGAGGTCACGTAGCCCATTAGTGTTGCTGGTAGAATTAGGAGTCCAGACTCCCAGGACCCCTTTCGACATGCTTTTCATGGAATCATGTTGCCTTAATGAATTTCTGAAAGGTTGATACAACTCCCAGAACAGCGTTCCCCTCCCCTGGGGGTAGGCATACACCCTCGGGTAATGAAGGCAAGTTTCTTGTTCTGTGTTTAATTGTTCTCTTCCTTCGAACACTTCAGAGTGTTTCCCAGACTCATTAGTCACCTTTGGCGTCTGAGGTTTTGATGAGACAATGAAAGTCTTCCTGGTTGAGAAGAAAGTTTCTGCAAAGCGCCTGGTCTTTCCCAGAAGAGGCCTTGGGTGTGGCACCCACAGCACACTTGGCTTCAGCTTCCTGTCTCTCTGGGCTGGACAGGCTGAGGACTTGAGGGCTGGAGGAAGGCATGGCCAGAGTGGAGAAGGAAGGGGTCTCCAAGTCAAAGGGGCGATCAGGATCCAAAGGAACTCTTCTTCCCCCACCACATGGACCCCCAATCTTTGCTGATCCCCCAAGGATGCCCCCAAGACCCCAGAGGAAGCAGGTAGAGCTGGCTGTTTGCGCCTTCAAACTGCTACCTCTGTGGACCTCTGGAGCCTTCTCTTACCCTCAGGAGCACAGGCTTCTCTTGTGGTCCCTATGACCCCCTGCCCAGCAGGGCCACCCCTGTCTTTTCTCTCCTGCTCCATCGACACCCCGTTCCTCAGTTTCCACAGGCAGCTGGCTTGTCATGGACATAGCACTGACCTTCCACTTAGCACCCAGGTCCCACCCCTCTCAGAGACCCTGGGAGTGCCCTTGAGTGAGGAAAATCAGGCCACGGGCAAGACTGATGTGAGGAGCAAACAAGACGAAATTCATAAAGTGCAAAAGAGCAGAGACAGAAGAAGACAAACACCAATGTTGGCTTTGATATTATTCCCCTTCATTCAGCTGGCTGTCGTGGGTCTAGAAAATGATGTGTGTCCGTTCATCTGAATCTGATGAACAGGAGGCACCAGGCCATAGCAACCGTCTGCTTCTTTCGGCTGCGCCCAGGTCTCCGGTGCTCGAGGTGGGGTAGCTCTAGTCCCGTCCACCACCTCATAGTGAATGCTGGCCTCAGGTGGATCTCTTCCATGTGTAGAAACCCACACAGAAACAGCCATGCAACCGTGCCTTGGACCAGGGCCTTGGGTGAGCTGTAATCTTGAGGCAGCTGACCTCTGACCTACAGAATCTTCCAGAAACATCGGGACACAGGACCAAATGGTGCTCCTCCAGCACCACCCATGAGGGCGACGGGCTGCGGGGTTGGCTAGATTTTTTTTCATCTTATGGCTGCGAGGCTGGAGCTGCCTGGTAATTATTTTTAACCAACTCACCTGTCTTCAACACCATTCATTTCACCGGAGAGTTAAATAATTTCCAACACTGATTTATTCTAACATGTTTGTTCTAGCATTTATTATGTGAATCAACAAACCCTCAGGTGCTGACGCTCAGACTGGCCTTTAGACCTGGTCTCTTTCACATGCTAACCAACTACCACTGTGGTTTGTATTCCTGATTCGGCTACTTCACAGGGCGCTGGGCACCCTTCTGGTGTAGACGTAGATGAACTGACACACATATATTTCGTACGTTTTCACCAGAAGCCTTTAAAGTAAATTACAGAATTGGCCTTAACCATCTCTACCAGTTCCCCGTCACACAGATGGGGCTCACGGCCTTGTAGCCCATCCCTGAGCAGGAGCCACACCCCTTCTCCCATGGGCCTGGTAGCACCAGCATAGGGGGTGCCCCATCTGTGACTACAGAGCGTGACTCAGTAAGGGACATGGCCACACACTGGTGAGTTCCAAACTTCAACTCACTTTTAACGAGACAAGTCTCTAGAAGAACTGAAGGAGAAGTACATCTCCTGGTTGTCTGAAAATAGACCCCGAGCCAACACTTTTCCCCTCCCTGAGGCATCACAACACATGTGGAGGGGCTGCCCTGCCCCCAAGCCACCACCCTCATTCTGCCTGATCCTGTACACTGACTGACTCACTTCCCTTTCCCTTCAGGAGTCGGTGACGGGGGAATGAGCTTGGCATGGGCAAAGTCAAGGAGGCTGTGAAGAGACACATACAAAATGGGAATGTGATCGCCTGTGACGTGGAGGCTGACTTTGCTGTCATCACTGGTGAGTGCTCGGATGGCAGGCCAGTCAGGCCCGGCTACCCAGGAGGAGGCACCTGGAGGCCTGGAGGCCTATCCGGCCAGAAGCTCCCCTCCTCTGTGAGTGGAGTCTCCAGGGCACCAGGGCAAGAAAGGGACCTGGTTCTCAGCCTTTGGCCTCTCATTCAGTCATCCAACAAACATTGGTCCTGGAGTTAATGTGGCAAGGGTCGGGCTCCCCCGGGCAGACAGACAAGGAGCCCTAAGAAAGAAATACACCAGCTCATGCTAAACAGTGCTAAGAGGAAGATGGAAGACAGGGACAGGCAGGCCACTTTAGATCAGTGGTCAGGGAAGGCCTCGCTGAAGAGGGGTCACCCATGCTTTCCTCTGTGCCTCCTGCAGGGTGGAAAGGAAGAGAACAGTCTGGTAAACGTTTGGAGGGGGCAAAAGGCTTCCCACCTCCCTTCAAACTTACCTCTGCCGCAGGCTGCCCTGCCCCTCCCTTCCCCATCAGGACCAACCTTTCCCGTGTCCCAGGTCCTTCGAGGCCCCAGCTCTCCTCCCTGGACTGCACCACAAGTTTCAGGGATTTTGACAGATACCCAAGAAAGGCTCTCCCATTTCCTCCTCCAAACAGAGCCTGTAGATGAACAGGAATCCCGGAGGGGATTAGTGCTAGGGCAGGAAAACCTGCACCTGATGAATGGCTGGAGGCTCAGTGTGGACAAGTTTGAGAGTTCAAAACTCCAGGGGGCCCCGGTCACAGGGGACCCCACACTTTGGTGACTTCTACCCCCATTAGCTCTACTCAGTCCACACCATGGATATCAGAGAAAAGTCCCCTTGTGCTTTAGGGGGTAGAGGGAAGAAACCATTTTGAAATATATCAGAGCCCTCCATCCTTTTTTTTTTTTAAGATTTAATTTATTTATTTGAGAGAGAGAGAGAGAGCACAAGTGGGGGGAGGGGCAGAGGGAGAAGCAGACTCCCAACCAAGCAGGAACCCCCTCTGCCCCGTGCAGGGCTTGATCTCAGGACCCTGAGATCATGACCTGAGCTGAAGGCCCCAGCTCAACCCACTGAACCACTCAGGTGCCCCCAAGAGCACTCCATTCTTAACAAGGCCTGCCCTCAGGAGAAACCGTTTTACCAGAGCCTAACCTACCTGGGGGAGGGAAATACCCAAAAATAGTCAACATGCAACAACAGATGATAATATAAGCAGAGACATGGAAAATCTAAGGAAAAAATAAAGAGATGTCAGAAAGCAAAAACACTGCAACAGAAATGAAGAATGCCTTTAATGGACCCATCAGCAGCCTGGACACAGCTGAGAAAAATCACCTCTGACCTTGAAGATATGACAATAGGAACTTCTAAAACTAGAAAGCTAGGAGAAAAAGACTGGATGGAACAGAATAGAATATCCAAGAATTGTTACGTGTAATGGGAATATCAGAAGGAGAAGAAAGAAAGGAAGAAAAGCAATATTCAAAGCAATAATGACTGAGATTTTCCCCCTAGATTAATGTCAGACACCAAACCATAGATCCAGGAAGCTCAGAGAACACCAAGCAGGATAAATGAGGAGCAAAGATAGGAATTACATCCAACTTCTCCTCAGAAATCACACAAGCCAGTAGGGTGGCATGAAATATTTAAAGTGTTGACGGAAAAAAACCACCAACCTAGAATTCCGTGCCCTGTGAAATTATCCTTCAAAAGTGAAAGAGAAAGAAAGAATTTCTCAAACAGGGCATTTGTTGCTAATAGATTGGCCTTGCAGGAAACATTAAAAGAAATTCTTCAGGGAGGAGGATAGGTTAGAAACTCAGATCTACACCAAGAAGGGCATTGGAGAATAAATAAATGAAGGTAAAATAATCTTTATTTTTCTTGTTCTGAATTGATGTAACAGATCACACTTTGTTCAAAATAATAAGAGCAATGACTCTTCAATTATGCTCATGTATATAAGTGAGGTGGACGACAGCAATCATCCAAGGGATGGGAGGGAAGAATGAGGAATATTTTGTCTAAGGTGTTCTCCCTGTGAAATGGTTGTTTGAACGTGAGCTTGGATTTGTTGTAAATGTATATTGCAAACTCTAGGGCAACCACTAAAAAAAAATTTTTTAAGAGGTATTATTGATATGCTAAGAAATGAGAGAAAATAAAATCCTATGAAGTGCTCAATTAAAACCACAACAGGCAGAAAAAGGGTGGAAGACAAAAATAGGAGGGAAAAAAGAGCTAGGGCAACAAACAGAAAACAGTAAAAATGTGGCAGATATTGCTACAGCCATATCACTAATCACCTTAAATGTCAGTGGTCTAAATACCCCAATTAAAAGGCAGAGACGGTCAGAGTGGATAAAAAAACAAGACCCAACTATAGTCTGTAAGAAACCCACTTTAAATGTAAAGACACACATAGATTAAAAGTGGATGGATGGAGAAAAATATACCAGGCTAACAGTAACCAAAAGAAAGTATACATTGCTATATTAATCTCGGAGCAGACTTCAGAGAAGGGAAAGTTATCAGGGTCAAACGGGGCAGTCCATAACGTAAAGGGGTCAATACTCCAAGAAGATATAACAATCCTTTTTGTTTGCTTGCTTTTGAAGACATAACAATTCTTTTTTCCAAGTTTTATTTAAGTAATCTCTACACCCAGTGTGGGACTTGAACTCACAACCCCAAGGTCAAGAGTCCCATGCTTTTCTGACTGAGCCAGCCAGGTGCCCCAAAGACATAACAATTTTTTAAAAGTTTTTATTTATTCATTTATTTTTAGAGAGACAGTGTGTGTGAGCGTGAGCAAGGGGAGGGGCAGAAGGGGAAGGAGAGAATCCCAAGCAGACTCTGCGGGGCTCAATCCCATGACCCCAAGACCGCCACCCGAGTGAAAACCAAGAGTTGGACACCCAACCAACTGAGCCACCCAGGCGCCCCAAGACATAAAATTCTTCATGCATATGCTCCTAAAACAGAGTGTCAAATAGGTGACAAAAACTGGTAGAAGTACAAGGAGAAATGGGTGTATCCACTCTAATATCTATGGAGACTTTAATAGCCCTCTATCAGAAAGGGACAGATCCAGTAGGCAGAAAATTAGTAAGGACTTAGTTGAAATCAGCAACACCATCAACTAACTGGAAATAATTGAGGGGCACCTGGGCGGCTCGGTGGGTTAAGCATCTGACTCTTGACTTCGGCTCAGGTGATGATATCAGGGTCGTGAGATCGAGCCCCGTGTTGGGCTCCATGCTGGGTGTGAAGTCTGCCTAAGATTCTCTCTCCCTCTCCCTCTGCCTGTCCCCCACAACCCCCTCCCGTGGCTCGCATGGTCCTCACCTGCCTCATTCTGATATATGCCTTGTATTTATGTGCCACACACCTTTGTACTCACTGTATGTTTCCATTTTTTTCCTACCTGAAATGCCCCCCCTCTCCACCCTTCCTCTGGCAAATCCTGCCCAGCCTACAAAGCCCATATGAAATGACCCCTTTTCTGTGAATTTTTCCCAAAACAGGCAGGATGAGTGGCCCCTCCTGAGTGCTCCCATCATCCTCTGTGAGCACCTCCCTCCCTCCCGGCTCGTTGGCTGTGCGCACAGTCCCTCTCTCCCCTGGGTTGGAGTTCCTCTTCGTTTTTTAGCTCTGACACCTAGAGTCTAGCAGGTCCTTAATCATTCCTTCTTCAGTTGAATGGAGAACTCAGGCAGGTTTCAGACAAAAGCCAGTGAGGTCGTCCCCAAACTGGGGAATAGGCACCTTGGGGCTGGCTGACTTAGGAGCGTTCTGCAAGCAAGGAAGAGGCGATGCTGCACAGTCAGCTAGCTCCTCGGAGGACCGGCTTCCACGTAGCAAGATGGATCCAGGTCAGCCACGCAGAGAGTTTCTTAATGTTGGAAGCTCTGCAAAGGCTTCCTAGGGGTAGAGCCTAAATCTTCTCCTCTCCCTCTCTCTCTCTCTCTCTCTCTCTTTTTTTTTTTTTAGATTTTATTTATTTATTTGACAGAGAGACACAGCGAGAGAGGGAACACAAGCAGGGGGAGTGGGAGAGGGAGAAGCAGGCTTCCCGCTGAGCAGGGAGCCCGGTGCAGGGCTCGATCCCAGGACCCTGGGATCATGACCTGAGCCAAAGGCAGACACTCAATGACTGAACCACCCAGGCGCCCCTAAATCTTCTTCTCTGATGGTCGGTCAGTCAGTTGGTAACAGTACGTAACCCAGTTGGTTTAGAGCAGTGACTCTCAACCTTTAACTTGAATCAGCATCACCTGGAGAGCTTATGTGCTCCCTGTCTTCCTGCTGAGTTTCTGATGAAGTAGGTCTGCACTGGGGCCCAAGAATCTGTTTCTCACAAGTTCTCCGGTGCCATGGGTGCCACTGACCTTGGGGCCATCCTTTGAGATGAGTTCTGCTGCTTAGAGGCAGGGTGATGGATGCCATCACCTTTCCATTTCTATGATAGAATCTTTTTTTGTTCTAGGTGTTTCTAACGGGGGAGGCTATGCCTTGGCCTGTGCACTGTACATCCTAAACTCATGTGAGGTCCACCAACGTTACCTAAGGAAGGCAGTTGGGCCCTCCAGAGTGCCCGGGGAACAGAACTGGACTCAGGCCCTTTCATCCATTGCCAAGGTAACACACCTAGCCGGCCACGCCTGTGTGAGGCCTGTTCCAGGCTATAAGCCAAGGGCTCCTGGCTATAAACTGAGGGTTCCTGGCTATAAACCAAGGGTTCCAGGCTATAAGCTGAGGGTTCCAGGCTATAAACCGAGGGTTCCTGGCTATAAACCGAGGGTTCCTGGCTATAAATGAGGGTTCCAGGCTATAAACCGAGGGTTCCTGGCTATAAACCGAGGGTTCCAGGCTATAAGCCAAGGGTTCCAGGCTATAAACCGAGGGTTTCTGGCTATAAACCGAGGGTTCCAGGCTATAAGCCGAGGGTTCCAGGCTATAAACCGAGGGTTCCAGGCTATAAACCGAGGGTTCCTGGCTATAAACCGAGGGTTCCTGGCTATAAACGAGGGTTCCAGGCTATAAACCGAGGGTTCCAGGCTATAAACCGAGGGTTCCTGGCTATAAACCGAGGGTTCCAGGCTATAAGCCGAGGGTTCCAGGCTATAAACCGAGGGTTCCTGGCTCTAAACCGAGGGTTCCTGGCTATAAACCGAGGGTTCCAGGTTATAAGCCGAGGATTCCTGGCTATAAACCGAGGGTTCCAGGCTATAAGCCGAGGGTTCCTGGCTATAAACCGAGGGTTCCTGGCTATAAACCGAGGGTTCCAGGCTATAAGCTGAGGGTTCCAGGCTATAAACCGAGGGCCAGCACCACACTGCTGCCTGTCAGCAGCCAGAAGCAGAGCCTGCCTCTGTAGAGGAGCAGAATTTGCCACCACACAATGTGGCTCTTTGGCATGTGAATTATTTTAGGCTGATTATTTTAAAAAAACAGAAGGACTCAATGACTCTGCCATCGCCTCTTTGGGCCTCAGTTCCCACGGCCCCACCCACTGACACTGATTCCAGACTCAAACTCACCTCCTCATCCCCTGCTCCTCCCAGAGCCCGGAGCACCTTCTGGCGGAATTGTCCAGAGTAATTTGGATCATGAGAAATTGGCGCCAAAGCCCTGATTTTATGTCGAAATCCCAGGCCTGAAGTGACTTCCCCGGTGAGCTGCAGCTTCACCTGAGCTTCCCCTTCACCTGAGAGCAGGCGGGAGGCTGACAGGGCTGCAAAGCCTGAGAATCAGTGGAGGGAGCTGGGGTGTGCAGCCTGGAGGGGGGGACGCTGGGGGTCCTGAGGCCTCACACCTGAATGGCGTCCTGGGGGAGGAGACAGACCACGCCCTCGGCCATCTGAGAGACAAAAGCTGGCTGAAGGGCAGAGGTCACAAGAGCAGGCTACGGTTCACCGATTCACTGAAAGGAAGAGCTTGCCTTCTGCAGAGCTGCCCAACGCTGCTGTGAGGAGGAAGCCTCTGACAAAGGCCCAGTCCGCGTTGGGGGAGGGGTTCCGTGCTAGGTCAGGCTGGGCCACTGACCCCACGACCACTCCTAAGCAGTTCAGAACAGTCTCCTGCAACTTCCAGCCTCACTTTCCCAGTCTGGTCCCCCAGAGGTCTAGACTGCTAAACGCAAAACCAGGAACCGGGTCTTTTGTGTCTGCTTTTCCAGCAACCGGCAGAGGGAAACAGGGTGCTTGGTAAATTCTTGTAGAATGAATGAATAAATGAATGCACGGGTAGATGGATGGACGCAGTGCCTTCTTAGGGCAGCAGTTCTCCAACTTCAGAATCACCTCGGGGGCATCTTGAACCACAGAGTTGCAAAGCCGACCCCAGGCTTCCTGACTCAGTTGGCCTGAGGTAGCCTGGACAAGCAGCATCTCTGACGCGTTCTGGCTGACCACACTGGGAGACCCTGGATTAGAGGCTTGGTCTGGGGAGATAGAAATGCAGTCTGAGGGCAGGAACGTTCCTGAGCGTTGAGCCTGGACATAGCAGCTTGGATGGGGGGAGTGGTTGTGATGAGTCCCCAGGCAGCCAGTGGCTGAGGCCCAGAGCCCCTCACTTTTGAGAAGCAGGTGCATCTTCTGAGAAGCAGGTGCATCCAGAGCCCTGTCTCTCCCTCTGTTTCTCTGTCTCTTTCTCCCTCCTGCCACCCCGTTTCTCTCCAACACCTCTCTGGATTGATGCTGTGCCCACTTTACAGATGAGGGAGCTGGGATTCCAACAGGGGAGGTGGCTTGCCCAACACACCCAGCTAAGAGGTGGCGCTGGGACCAGAGCCTGGGTCTCTGACTCCATTCTCTGGGCTCTTTCCATGGCTCAGAAGTTTCCCGGTTCCTGGTAATGCCAGGGTGCCATGTGGGGTGGGGGGCACTAGAGCAGCTGAAGTGACATTTTCAGGGGAAATGGTCTGCCCCAGTGGGGCCCAGAGGGCCTTGGGTGCTTTCTTTGCATTTCCTGGATCTGAACTGGAAAAAAAGCCTCAGGGGGCTGCCTCACACATGATTCCTGATTCACACAGACACCAAAGAATGAACCCAGCCAGACAAATTCATACAACCCAAACACTTACCCTCCAGGGATGGAAAATTCTCCTTTCGGGTTTCCACACAGTCCTTCATAAATACATTAATAATGTATCACCCTTGTAAGGAAAATAAAAGGGAACATTTTCAAAGCAAAAGTATAAGCACATGTGTGTTGAGCCACTCCTCCGGGCCAGACCAGCTTTGCTCTGGGAGACAATGAGGGGTCAGACCCAGCCCCTGAGTAGGGAACTCGGGATCCCTTGAGGGATGGAAGATGGAAGGAGCTCGGGATCCCCTTCCATGGAAGATGGAAGGATGGAAGTGCGCAGGGCAAGCTGCCGTGGGGACAGAGAACAGGCCCTTAGCTCACTCCGAGGGCTCAAGAAAGGCTGCCTGGAGGAGAGGGTGCTGTGCTGGGCCTTGGAAGGTGAGTAGGCTCTAAGTAACCAGGTAAGAAAGGGTGGGAACGGCCTCCAGGCAGCAAGACCCACAAAGCAAAGGTGCAGGCACATGAAGAAATGCAGCGTGCAGGAGAAAGAACTGGAATCATCATACTAGGGCTCTGTAGGTCACTCCCTAGGCATCCCTGAGTCATGGAGAAGTGCTGGGCAGAGCTGTGGCCTGAGCGGATGGTGCAGCTTGATTGGCTAGGGGGGTGAGGAATGTTCCTCACCTCTGCTCTGTGAGTTGCTTGTAAGCGGGGCCTCCCGTATTCAGGGGTCTGATCTGACCTTGACTGTAGCAGGTGTGGGCACCATGCGGAGGATCCCAGGGAAGGCGGCCGCCACCATCTAGGGCACACCCTGCCTGCTCTGGGCTTTTGCTGTGCCCAAGAGTTCTGAGGGCATTCCTCAGACCTTGTCAGGGGCTACGAGCTGATTGACGACACCTTATAGGAGGGACTAAGGATGGACGGACGGATGGACGGACGGATAACACAGAGAGGCGGGAACATGGTTTCCTCCTGGGCTCCTGTTCTCTCCCAGCACTCCCATCCCGCTCCACTTCTCTTTCTAGCTTTTAAACACCGAGTTACATAGAATAAAGACGTGCACAAACAGTAGATGAGTTTTTACATATGTACACATCCATGCAGCCAGTGCCGAGGTCATGACACAGAACAGTCCTCACTTCCCAGAAGGCCGCTTTCTCCCGTCCCACTTCGAAGAGCGCCATCACCCTCCCATGAATATCAGCCTGCCAGGCTCCCCGTGTGAGCCCCGGTGACCACCCTCTACGCTCAGCCTCCAAGCCCAGAAGTCATCTGGGCCTCTTTCCCTGCTCACAATGCACTGGGCCCCAAACTCTGTTCCCTCTGTCTCACTTCAGGCCTCTGTCCCTCCTGTCATGCCACACTGTCTCCGCCTGGCCTGGGTTCATGGCCTCCAAGTGTTCTGCCTCCAGCTTAGTTCTCCTCTCTTTCTGTCACCTCCTCCACTTGGTGGGGTCTCTTGGAAGATGCTGTGGTGGTTCAGTGCTTCCTGGAAATTTGCAGGCAGTCCCTGTTGGCGCAGCTGTTCCTCGTGGCTCTTCTAGAGGCTGAGTGCCAGCCCGTTCCTAAGCTGCTGACGGATCCCATGCACCCTGACACCCCAAGGTCCTCCCTGGGGCCCAGAAGGATGGGAATGGTGCCAGCAGACAGTGTGCCGGGAGGAAACGCTCCCCCACCCCCGCTCCCAGGTCCCAGAAGCAGCACTCCCCCGTAAAGATAGGATATGACCCAATGGAGAGAGAAATGGAAGAATAAAACCCAAACAAACATCAGGAAATGGCATTCTGGGCTGGGCAGCCTCTGGGAAGGGGGCTGGTGGACAAAGAGATGCCAGGAAATGCCCTTTGGGTGCAGGCTCTCGGGCCAGCTGAGAATAGAGGCGGTTCCCACGTGACCTTTGCCAGCAAGTTTTCAGTGAGTGCTCCTCCTAGCCCCTGGCTTGGCTCCTTCCGGCTCTTCGGTCACCTGTGGTCCTAGCTGCCCCTCCTCCAGAAAGTCTTCCCTGAGCCACTCTGATAAATGGGGTGGGGGATGCCCCTCCCCTGTGCCGTGCTCGCCACACGCCTGCCTGATCACTCATCTAGACCGTGAACCCCCCCAGGGCAGGGACTGCGTCCCACTCACCACTGTATCCCTGGTTCAGGGCCTGGCACGTAGCAGGTGCTCAAGAAAACTTTGATGGGAGGTGGGATGAATGAGCAGGTGCCCGGGGAGGAAGGGGAGAGCCCTTCTCAGACCCATCCTAACCTTCCTGTTGTAGAGTCCTTGGTCTCCTCCACCCATTCCCCCTCCTCTGCTGGTGGAGGAGGAGGAAGAGGAGGTGCAGGACTTCCAACCCTCGGGCACCATCCTCTCTCCTTGTGTCTTCACCTAAGACCCACCTTCCTCAGGGGGGATCAGAACTTTTCAACCAGAGAGAGACGCGTAATGGGCAAGTGGACAAGTAGTTCTTTGGGACCTTACTTTTGAAGGGAAGAGAGGAAGAGAATCGAATCACTTTTTAAAAAAATCAGCAAGTATGTCCAAGGAGAAAAGCCCTGGGCTAGAGGCCAGGGGACCCAGTGCTGCCGATAATAACTTACCTCATTTCATGAGCACCTACTGTGTGCCAAGGACCACACTAGGTGCTTTATTTGCATTATCTAATTTAATCCTTACAAAAACCCACTCAGGAGACATTATTACTATTAGTATCATCAACATCCCCATTATACAGATGAGGACACTGAGGCACAGAGAGGTTAAAACACCTGCCAGGAAAGACCCATGTCAGATCTATCTGATCCCAAACCCTGCCTGCTGGGCCCAGGATCAGGCTGCATTTTGTGCAGGGCTCTGCTCCCTCCAGAGCCTCCCGCATCCACACTGGAGGAGAGGACACCTTCAGCAGGAGATGGGACATGGCCCACACTGGCAGATGACCGGAGCTGAGCAGGGGCCAGGTTGCAGGAAGTAGCCCACGCTGTGCCCGCAGAAGTGAATCTTTCGGGTTTTTTGAACGAGCATTAAATGCAGTTTTCCATCAAAACCACATTTAGTTACATGACCATAATTCCCCGAAGAAACACCCCAAACTGTTTGAAGTTGCTGGTTCTGAGGAGTGGGTTTGGGGCAGGCGGGGCATGACGTAGACCACCTATTCTTCATGATGAGTCTCCCAGTGGCATTTGTATGGTTACGCGAAATTTTATTTTTAAGAAAGAGACCATGCCGAGTCAAACACTCTTCCTCCGCTTATAAATGTATGTATCTCTTTCTTTCCCCTCCCCCTCCACCCCTTCTGTCTCTGTCCTCATTTTTTTTCCAGGAAGAAAAGATGTTGGGCATCCCGGCGCGGCACAAAGTTCGGAGTGGAGTCTCGGGCGTCGTGGGCATGGAGGTGGACAGGCTGCCCGTCCACGGCACCCACGCCCAGATGATCCGGAAGCTGGTGGATGTCGCCACAGTGTGTGTGTGTGACTGTGCTTGTGGACCACATACCAGAGGGCCGTGCCTGGACCTCGGGAGGAGTTCCCCGAGGGCCCCCGGCTTCTTTCCACGACAGCTGTGCACATAAACACTGGCCCTGGGTGAGCCCCGCCCGGGACCCTGCAGGACCACTGCCTGGGACGGGGCCATGCGGATGATACAGACCAAGGAGAACGTTTCTTTGGGGTTTTTTCTTTTCTTCCTAAGTGCTTAGAGGCTTTGATTTCAACCCTCCTCCTCCTGGTTTCTTCGGGGCACCCACACGGTGAGAGTCGTCTGACCAACCGCGCATGGGGACACCCACAAAAATATTCCTTGCCAGGCAGACAGAAGAGCAGGCACGACCAGGGCCGTGAATAATCCTCCAGGCTAACTAAGAAATAGTAAAATGTACAAATATGTAGTGTCTATTTACGAAGCTCTGGGACTTTACCACCAGCACCAAAATATTTATACCTCTGAAATGCTTTCTTTTTCAAACAACGTTTTGTTTACGTGGGCCTTCAAACCTTACATTTATCACCATCACCTTCTGTCTGGCCCCGCCCCCTCTTCACTCCCACAGGTCCTGACACCCCCCACCCCTAGGAGCCTGACACTTCTCCCACTCCCTCCCCATATGCTCAGCCCCAGCCCAGAGCCGGAGGCTTTGGCCTCCCCATGTAGGAGGGCAGGCACACTCCTGGAGCTTGGGGGTGGGGGGTCTGGATGGTGTTGGGCCCAGGTGGCTTCTGGACAGGATCCTTCTGGACAACAGTAGTCAGCTCGCCCGCATCTCCTTCACGATCTTCCGTGGCACATTTCCCAACAAAATTAGAAGCAGAGTCACTGACCAGATCCCAACTACACCCCTGTATCGAACGAAGACGGTATCCTGTGCTACTTCACGGCTGAGTGATGGCTGACTCATCCAGATGGAAGAGACCGGCTTCCCAGCTGCAGCCCCAGATGCTTATTGGGACTGCTTCTGCTTTGTTTTATTTCGTTAAGCATGTCTACTTCAGTTCTTTAAGGGACATTAGTTGTAAAGCGTGGAGCACTTGCTACTCTAAATTGTCTGCTCAACAGAAGTTAAAGCCGAAGTGCAGAGTAAGCAATCAGGGATTCACTACGCCTTGGCATGGCCAAGCCCCTGGCCAGAAGGCAGCCGGGGTGGGGACCGTCCAGACCTCCCCTTGTCATTGTGGCCGGAAGTCCCCACCTACAGGTCTGTGCTTCGGCTGGCATGGGCTCAGGGCTGATGTGCTCATTGTGATGAGCTCACGCTCCCTCCATCTGCAGCTCCTCACAGCTCACCGAGTCCCTCCCGGCCCCAAGCTTCATGGGCCGGGGATCCTCCAGTGACAGTTTTGGTCCCTGACTTGCGACTGCAGAGCTCCATGTCCTGCGGGGCCTCTGAGAGCACCCCCTGGTATTTTTGAAGTCTCGATGCCTAGGGGAGAGAAAACCTCATGTCGGTAAAGCTGCCATCACTCCTCTGATTCATATTTTGGGGGAAGACACTAATGGGCTTTGGGTTTTGCAATAGTAATAACAGAGTTCTGTTCTGGCGTGGAGCAGTTTAAGGCAGGACTGTGTAATAGGTTATCTGTACTGTGGCCAGAAGTTTATGGGGAGATGAAGTTGTTTGGGAAAGAGACCCGGGTGGAGCCCAGAGAAGGCTGAGAGTGGGGGGGTCCTCACTCTGGAGTGAGGCACCCAAAGGCCCCTCTGCAGGGAGAAATGGTCAAAGGTGCAAGAGAGAGCCAGGAGTAGACCCCTTGGCAGGGTCCAGCCCAGGGACCACTGGAGCTCTGAGCTCCAGGATCCGGTTTTCTTGTGTTTCCATTCTGCAGTAGGATTCCTGGTCAAGTCTTCGGTCAAGTTTTGCTCAAGTTCGTCCTCGTCTCGGCTGTGTCCGCGTCTGGGGTATCACGGTGAGCATGGCTCTGGCCTGGAGAAGCCAGTTACAGCGGGACAAGAGTGTCCTATAGGGAATGGCGGGGCGGCCCAGGGGAAGAGATGGGCTGGGCCACCAGCAGGATGGATTTGTGGGGCAGGTGAACATCTCTGGGCATTTCCAGGAATGTTAGGAGGGCTCCTGGCAAGCTGGGTCTGAGGTGCTCTTTGGGTGTTCAAGGGCAGCCTGGAGATGTTGGGCACACCGAAGAGCACAAGCCCTGTAGACCCTGCAGGAGGTGGGACTCAAAGGCAAGCCAGCCAGCTAATGGGGTCAGGGTTCCTTAACCACCCCCTGCTGTCCTCTGGTCAAAGGCCATCCCATTGCTCATCTGGGCAAGACATTCCTCTGAATTCATTTCCTGCCCCTCTTTGAGCAGGCCCTGCTGACGGCCAGCCCCAATCCTGGAATGACTTATCCTGGTTAGTAGCAAATTGGTGTCATTAGCGGTATTTGTTCAGAAACTGGACCATCGTTTGGGGGGGAGGGGATATAGCTGGGATAATTCAAGGGAGAAAAAATTGGATATCATGACCTCTACGGTACATTCCAGCACTGCTATCTAATGTCTAATCTAGCACTGTCCTGATAGTTGTTGAATTAAAGCAGATGGAATTGAAATCCTACCATTTCTCCTGGTCATTGGGTACCATTGTGACCTCAGGATAACTGCCATCAAAAGCCATTGTCTTGCTAGATGAGTTCCAGGCATGGAGGCTATGGGATCACCAGCTTCAAGAAGCAGGTTTTTCAGAAAAGCACTGAACCAAGCAGACCACCTTCTGGCTCCCTTGGTTATACCATTCAGAGGAAAGCAGCAGATGGGGATGTATTCTGTGCTGGCAATTTCTCCCACTCTTGTCTGGCCAACCCACAGACCAGTGTATATAAACAGGAAGATGAGCCCTCATCTTGCTAAGCAACACTGGTGAGTAAGAAAGGAATCTAGGGGCGCCTGGGTGACTCAGTCGTTAAGCGTCTGCCTTCGGCTCAGGTCACAATCCCAGGGTCCTGGGATCGAGCCCCGCATCGGGCTCCCTGCTCAGCGGGGAGCCTGCTTCTCCCTCTCCCACTCCCCCTGCTTGTGTTCCCTCTCTTGCTGTGTCTCCGTCAAATAAATAAAATCTTAAAAAAAAAAAAAAAAGAAAAAGAAAAAAAAAAGAAAGGAATCTAATGACTCTGTCATCTTCTGTCCAAACCAGATGGGCCTTTTCCTCCATCCATTCTCTCAGGAGAGAAAGGAGTCTTAATCCTCAATGATGTCTTCACTTAATCTGTTTGGAAGAAGGATCAATTCTTGCAGAATTCTTCAGGACTCCAGGAATCTGACCCAGAGAAGGATTAAGTAACCAAAACCAAATCTACGTTTTTAAAATTATGCAGTTGATCTTGAGCAATAAACATGTAGCCTGTCACTGTTGAGAAGATGCTAAAACCTAAAAGGGCTGGCCAACAAATGTAAGCCTCCCCAAAGAAAGCCCAAGCAGTGAGGAGAGCCCCAAGAGATGACTCCAACAGGTCTTTCTACTTTGGCAATCTTCGATAGTGAGGAGGGTGGTCGGTCTGATCAAGCCTTTCCTCACTGTGGGGAACAGACCCTGGAGGGTAGAAGGGATCATGTGTCCAAGGACAGAGTGATAATTCTCCAAATCACAGGGCTGGACTCTGTCCTCAAAAGGGAGGGGGCCAAATTAAGTCCCAGAGTGGATTTGCAACAATGTGCCTAAGAGTTGAAGATACTTTATGAATCTCCAGAGGAGGGAGAGAAGACCCAACTTCACTTGAAGGCTCCATCCTTTTTGGTCACTGCTGGGTGACCAAGGGCAAATACCCTCATTTCTCTGAGCTTTCTCTAAGAAAGCCAATCCTGACTCTGCTGGGTATTTCAAGAGCCCTCTAGATTCCCCTGGTGTTGAAAGATCCTCCTTCCCCATAAGGACTGCAGCACACTCCAGCTGTGGCTGGCTACTTTGCTTTATTTGCAGACTCAAGTTTGCTATATAAATCCATTGCCCAGTCCAACACACACATACTTGGCATAAAAGAGAAGACAATACAAAAATACAACTCTTGATAGTAAAAGGAACCGCCCCCAGCTCATCCCAGTCCATCCCAGCGGAAATGCCCATGTTTAAGGTCAAAATAGGGGGAAATTTGGGGTGAGGAGGCATGGAGGCCTCAACCAGTGCCATCGCCCCAGTAAGATTCTGGGCTGGGACTGGGTAGACTCTTCTTGGCAGTGTGGCCATTTCTGCCACCTTCAGATCCGGTCACTTCCTCCTTCAGAAAGGGGAAGAGAGGCACCCCCAGGTTATGGGAGGCCCTCCACAAGGAGCTAGAGTAGGGCTACCCAGTCAAAGCCAAAGCCACTTCCAACCTGGGGTATCTGCCTCTGGGTACCCCTGATTGGAGGGTAAGAGATTCAGGATAAATCTGCCTCTTAGAGAAGGACGGGAGGAGAGGGGAAGAGAGATTGAAGATATTCTCCTTGGCCCTCCTTTTAGCAGATTCCAGAAATGTTCTGTGGATGCCAGCTTGTATCTCCCCATCCCTGGTCCCTCTCAAGGCTTGAGTCCTCCTAGCCCCTTGGGTGTGGGGAGCTTGAATCCAGAACTCTGAGGGAAGTCAGAGCTGGCCCCAGCCCACTGACCAGGAAATCTGAAGGGCTAGCATTTCTGCAAAGGTGGCCAGATCCTCGGAGCAGCAAGAAGTTCTTCTGGTCCTTGGTTGTGTTCACCAGGGTGGAGGCTCAACATGGTTGGGCACAAAGTTGTAGGAGGGATGAGAACCATACCAAGCCTTCTGGGACAGAAGATGATGGCAGAGAGATGGCCGCCAGTACGCTCGGCTACCTGCGGCCCCTGGGGCCCACTATCACTCTCCAGGTGGAGACGTGGGACATCTGGCAAAGGAGCAGTGCTGCAGAACAAAGGGGCGGGACGAGCCCAGGGGCCCCCTCCTCTCCTTGTCCTAGGGGCTATTGAAACCGTTGTGGAGTTTAACCCCAGGCCTTTGGGCTGAGAGATGCTAGAGAAGGTGTCTCTGTTTTGCTTTGTTGTATCTGAGAACACGGAGAGCATGTCATGCTCCTGAGACTGCTAGACACTCCACAGGGTGTGTGGCAGGGGACGGTATGGGGGGGGGGCGGGAAACACCACCAGCACTCACATAACCCCAGCCTCAGTGTCTTGGCACAGAGCTCTCATGGAGACCCTGGCATTTTAACGCACGCACACACACGCGCTCACACACAAGCCCCGGCTTCCGTGCCCGGTGCTTCTGGGCAGATGGAAACAGAAAACTAACTAGGAGGACTCTGTGTGTTGGGAACTCTGTCCTGACACGGAGCTTTCAGTACCGCCTGTTTGAAAGGACACAGACATGGCCCCAGGAAGCCCCGGGGAGGCCTGGGGTTTGTCTTCTATCAGTCCCGGGGCTGGGGGAATCCGCTCAACTCTCCCTCTGAACGTGAGACATGCCTGGAGCTGGGGTCTCTCCTCCTGTCACTCCCTTCACTGTCCCCCACCATGCACCCCCGGTGCCCAAAAGCCTCCCCACCTCCCTTCTCCCTGACCAACCTCCTCCTGGCAGGTCCTCTTCCCACAAATGGGTGGGTCCCGAGTGATAATGATGACAACACAGCTTCATGTGTCGTGTCCCCAGGAGGCACTGATGCATTTGGAGAGGTGTCATCCGTGACAATGGCACTGGAAGGTCCTGGCACGTGTGCCCCCAGGTGCCCCACCCCCGCCTCCCCCCACCCCCGCCTCCATGTCCGCGCACTCTGCACCCCCCACCCCCGCCTCCATGTCCGCACACTCTGCACCCCCCCCCCGCCCCCGCAGCTTCCCTTCGAGAACCCCGTGGAGGTGTCAGTTGGCCGTCTTCCCCTCCCCAGAAGCCCCACCCACACAGACAACACCCAGGAGCCGATGGGGCCCCCTCCCCGGCTGGGCCCAGCAAGCTGGAGCGGGCTCCCCGGGACCAGAGGGGTCCTGCCGCGGGGCGCGGCCCCTGGTTCCCTCCGGCAGAAGGAGGCACCTGCCCGTGGCAGAGCCGGGAGGCCGGCGGCGGCAGCCCGGACAGCGAGCTCGGGGCTCACCCGGCCCCCCACGGCGAGAGCCCGGCTAGGCCAAGCCACCCGCGTGGGATCCCCCGGCTCCGGGCGAGTTCGGGGTCTGGAAGGTCGAGTGGAGCCTGGCCAACAGCTCGGGCTCGTCGCTTTTCCCCGAGGCCTGGGCGGCACCCAGCGGGTAGGCCTCCCGGGCGCGGCCGGGGCCCGCGCAGCTGAGGAAGGCCAGGCAGGCCCCCCGGAGGCGGCCCAGGTCCCGGTGCGTTGACTCGCTGACGAAGCAGTACAGCACGGGGTCGGCCACGCAGTTGAAGCTGGTGAGGAGCAGGGAGAAGTGGTAGGCGTTGAAGACGGCCTTGGCGAACTGGCAGCTGGCCTCCCAGAGGCTGCGCACGAGCAGCAGAGCGTGGTAGGGCAGGAAGCAGGCCAGGAAGATGACCACGGTGCTGAGCACGAGCCGCTGGATCTGGTCCTTGCGGCTCTTCTGGGTGCCGTGGCTCCGGCACACGGCCCGCAGGATGCCCCGGTAGGAGGCCAGCAGCAGGCAGAGCGGGAAGAGGAAGCCCACGAGAAAGCGGTAGTAGTTGATGCCCCGCTGCGATGGCTCCAGGGGGTAGTGCTCGAAGCAGACGCGGTGCCGGTCCTTGTCCTCCACCACCTCCTTGTGCATGAGGAAGTAGACGCTGCTCAGCAGCTCCTTGGTCCAGACGAGCGCGCTGATGGCCACGGCCGCCTTGAGCGTGCGGAACTGGTGGAAGCGGAAGGGGTGGGCCACGGCCAGGTAGCGGTCAATGGAGATGCAGCAGAGGAAGCCCACGCTGATGTAGATGTTCTCGTAGAGAAGGATGCCGCACACCTGGCAGGACAGGTCCCCGTGCGACCAGTGGTCGTGCTGCAGCACGTACTGCAGCCAGAAGGGCAGCGAGCAGATGTAGAAGAGGTCGGCCATGGTCAGGTTGCACAGGTACACGCCCAGCTCGTTCCGGGCCTTGATCTGCAGGTAGCCGAAGTAGAGGGACAGGCAGTTGGCCGGGAAGCCCACCACCAGCACCACGATGTAGACCACCGGGGCCAGAGTCTGGTGGATGGTGTGGTCGATGGCGCACAGTGAGCCGTTCTCCGCAGTGACGTTCCCCATCTTTGGGCCTCAGGGCGCCTCGACCCTCACGGGCTCAGGGAATGGGCCCGTCTCTCTGCAGCCATCTTGTTCGCCCGGTGTGGCTCCAGCTGTATCAAAAGCTGGGCCTCCTCCGTGGTGGCTAAGCCCCTGAAAGGTAAAGGCAGGAAAGGCTTAGGATGATAGCAGCTAATGTTTATGTAGCGCCTACTGGGTGTCAAGTACCGTTCTAAGCGCCTCACTTAATGGAGAAGGTTGGACCAACCTCAACTCAGCTCGACTATCTAGTTGACTACCTTGGTCACGCACCAAGACACTAAATGGTGGTTTGTGCCTCCCTATCCCCACTCCCTGGCTTCCTGTCCCTTATTTATTTTCCTGGTCTCTCAGGGGCAGCAAGGAAGGCTAGGAGCTCTTGTGAGCACAGACTCATCCCAAGCCCCGCTCTCCAAGGGACGCTCAAGGTAAAGATCAATTCCAACCCGCACATAACAGCGAGGGCCCCGGCCACTCTCCCTCCGACAGCACTATGCATCATTCACAGTTTTCCTACTTGCTCCCAAGAATGTACCAGGTCAGTTAGCACTGAGGCCACAGCCCCTTCTGGGGGCCTTTCCAGACAGCCCGGAAGGGGCCCAACCTTGACTCGTCCTATTGTGCTCTGGTGAGAAACAAAGACCACCCTTCCCACAGGGCATTGCCTGGATTCCTGGGTGCTCATCAGGAGGTGCTACTTCACCTCCTCTCCGTGGAATTGAGGACCCAGCGCAGGGAACAGCACAAGGAACCAACAGAAATGAGTGCCAGGCCAGGGTCAGCCGCTTACAGGCTGTGCGAGTGATTTCCCCTCTCTGAGTGTCAGTGTCCTCATCTGTAAGGTGGGCGCCGAAACACCTGTCCTCGGGTCAGTATCAGGGCCACGTAAACCGACGGATGCCAAAATCCACAGCATTGTTTTGCCAGAGGCAAAGAGGCAGAGTAAAATATGGTAAGTCTTAACACTGGTGAAAAGCTTATATTGTTGAGAATTTAACAACAACAACAACAAAAATGCTACTGCTATGTGTACAGATACATTTGAACAAGATAGAACAAAGATTTCTGTGGTAAGCCCACTTTATAAATTAATATATCGAAGCGAAAGGCCTGAGCTACTCTACTGATTGAACTCTTCCGGCCCCACTGAAAAATCTCACTGTTTCTAAATCAGGACTTCTAATTTTTTGTTTGTGTAAGAATCATCCTCCCAGAGAGCCTCATTAGCCACTCTTTTCCCCTGACGGCCCCCTTTCCGTGAAATTTTAATACCCCAAATATATTGCACATCTGTTTGTGTACTGTGGCCCTTTGAAGGGTGACAAATCATTGTAATAGGTAAGATTTTTTTTTTCACCCCACCCAAGAACCAATTTCACCCCCCGCCTTGAGCAGGTACAGTCTATATGGTTGTAAATTCTGAACGAGTGAGGTTTGAATTAAGCTGTTTGGAAGTATCAGCAGATCCACCCTGCCCCTTGCATAGTCTCTCCACCATAGTCAAGCTGCGACTCAGGGACCCAAAAGGGAGACCCGCTCAGAGTGTGCCGGGCAGCCACCTCACCACCTGCTGACCACGGACCCTCCCTCCACCGCCTCACCACTGCAGCTCTGTTGTGGCTCTTGCCTGGCCCCGTGGCCCCAGGAGCCAGGGCTCAGCCTGGAAGCGGGTGCAGCATGCAGGGGAAGGGCTCAGAGACACCCAGCCCAGCAGTTCCAGTCCTGGGGTGCATGGAGGGTAAACTTGAGGGATGCCCCTGCAACGCCCTGCTCAATCTTGTAAATAAGTAAGTATGGGCATTCTTCCTGGGAAAGTACCCTGTAGCCTTCATAAGGGTCTCTAGACGGGCAAGAGATGGTTCTACCAAAGCTACCCTCCTCACGTGGGCTCCCTCCCCCACCCCAGCTCTCCCATTCATCCCCCGCCCATGACCCACATAGAAGCCACAGTCCTCTTTCTAGAATATAACCAGGTCCTCTTCTTCCTTGCTTAAAAGCCACTGAGATGGCTTCTCATCACACCTACAGTAAAACCCCAACTCCGGATAGGACCTACAAAGCCCAGCGTGATCTGGCCCCGGCTCCCTCGGCCTCGCCCACCACCGTCATGCATTAGCCACAAAAATGAGCTGTCTGTGGCTCAGGCCTCACGCCTTGGCTGCATAAGCCATTGTCTCTCAGGAGAGCTGTCCCCTGCCCCCGCCCCCCCCAACCTCCACCTCCACGGCAGGGCTGGCTCCTTTTCTGCAAGATCTCAGCTGACCACCCCACATAAGCAGCCCCCTCCCCGGCCACCCTCACACCTCCTGCTTGACTGCTCCTCAGAGCCCCCAGCAGCATCCGAAATTGCTCTTGTCGGTTAACTTGACTGCGGCTGCTGATCTGTCTCCTCCACGGGATGTGAATTCCAAGAGGCCAGAGGCCAGGTACGCCTTGAACTGTGCCTGGCACTTCACAGGCACTCACGAACACTTCTGGAAGGAATAAGTGAATGCCACCGCCCCATCTCACAGGTGAGGAAACTGAGGTCGCCTGAAGCCGGACTGAGGAAGGAAGCCTGGGTCTCCCTGCTGCATGTCCCACCTCCCTGCCTCCTGACAGCCAGTCTCCAGCTGAGACTCACTCCCAAAATCTCAGTCTCCAGAAGACGAGGACGCCCGGTCGGGGTCAGCTCTCCATCCTACACAAGCCTGGAATCTCAGTGATGGTGGTGGAGGGGAGTGCTTCTTGGTGTTTTCAGTGGTGGTTACATATATATATATAACATACAATTTACCACGGTAAGCATTTTAAAAAATGTACAGTTGATTAGTCACACTGTCGTGCAACCAGGACCACCATCCGTCTCCAGAACTTTTTCGTCTTCCCAAACTGAAACTCTGTCCCCATGAAACGCTAACTGAACTCCCCATGCCCCTCTGCCCCCCACCCCAGGCCCTGGCACCTACCATTCTACTCTCTCTGTCCCTGTGAATGTGACTATTCTGTGGTCCTCGTCCAAGAGAAATCGTTCAGGGTTTGTCTTTTGGTGACTGGCTTATTTCACTTAGCAAAATGTCCCCAAGATTCATTCATGCTGTAGCATATTGCAGAATTTCCTTCCTTTTTAAGGCTGAATAATATTCTATTGTGTGTATTTACTATATTTGGTTTTTCCATTCATTTGTCAGCGAACACTTGTTTCTGCCCTACCCGTTGGCTTTTGGGAATAATGCTGCTATGAACATGGATGTATGGTTATCTACTCGCGTCCCTGCTTTCAGCTCTTCTGGGTAGATACCCAGAAGTGGAATTACTGGATCAGATGGTAGTTCTATTTTTAATTTTTTGAGGAACTGCCACTCTGTTTTCCACAGCAGCTGCACCATTTTACATGCCCACCAATGGTGCACAAGGGCATTTTCTTGGGTTTTTTTGCTTTTTGTGTGTTTTGGTTTTGCTTATACGTTTTGATGGTGAGAAGAAGGGGAAAGGGGCAGCTGAGGCCTGTGACCCCGAAACTCTGCCCAGTGTGTCAAACTGTGGCTCCGTTCACCTTCCTCTTGCCAGCCCTCCTATCCCTGAATCCCAAGCCCACACCTGTGGGGCCAAACGGTTCGGCTGGCTTCCATATGAGAAGTGGACAGCAGTCCAGGGCCCCGAGCTGTCCCCAGGAGCACTCACCCAGGGCAAACGAAGCCATAGCGAAAAACACATCCTGTCAGGTCTTAGGAATTCACTGAGAGTCACCAGGCTGAAGCCTATTGTTTCCTAGCGGTGAGAGTATATCTGTGTGGGGGGCAGGGGTGTGGGGGACGGGGCGGCGCTCGGGCAACGGCGTGTCCCTTCCTCTTTCCTAGGCCAACAATAATTGAAATCTGGCAACCAGAGTCAAAAATATTCAAGCCTGCAGGGCAAAGAAGAAACATTTACTATGTTTAGATTAAAGCACCTCCTACGTTCCCTTGTAGCAAAAAGGGTGTTCTAAGAGCAGTGGTTTTCAATTTAGGTGCATTAAAGAGTGCCCTGGAAGATTTGTTTAAAACAGATTATTGAGCCTCACCTTCAGTGTTTCTAAGTCAGTGGGTCTGAGGTGGGGCTTGTTCCTAAGGTGATGTTGGTGCAGCTGACCCACGAAGCACACTCTTGTGTAGCAAGGCGCTCAAAGGTCTGGAACGTCTGGGATTTGGTTCCTGATAAGTGGCAGGATAAGCACCCAGATAACACGAGTTCCCAAGCTGGGGAGCAGGGAAGGGAAATTTAGGACGCAGCAGGACCTCACGGGCAGAACCAGGATACAGCCCATGCAAGATCAATAGCCTGATTCAATCTCTTGACAAACAGTGACTGGATCTGTCGGGGTACTTACACCTCGTATTTGCAAAATCTTTTACAGTTTGCAGAGCATTTCGTATCTGCTCTCCCCCACCTTCACAAAGGCCCTGTTATTTCCCCCATTTGAGGGGTGAGGCAACTGAGGCCCAGAGAGATGGAGTGGCTTGCCCAAGAGTCCAGTTCCTCTGCATTTCTCCCACCCTCAAGGAGCCTCCAATCTCACAGGCAGAAATTTCTCTCACCCGGGGGCAGTGTATGGTGGTGCTGTGAGCATCCCTCACGCTCAAATTTAAAGTTGGTTTGTTCTTTTCACACGACACACATCCTCTGGGGGACAGCATCCCTCTCTGGTTTCAACCCCATCTGCACTCTGACGACTCCCAGACCTCCCACCAGGTGGACGGTGGACATAACCGGTGTCCCGCTGCCTCACCAGACATGGTCAGTCAGGCCCACCCCACTTCCCTCATTTCTGCATGAATCTGCTCTTGGAAGGGGCATCTCTACCTGCCCAGCTGAAGGGCCTTCAGCTTCTTTCCGCATCTTCATCCAAAGCATCCAGTTAATTACCCAGTTCTACCATTTTCAGCTCCTAAATATTTCCCACATCAGTCTCTTCCTCTTCAGTTTCCTCACCAGTGCTCTAGACTGGCTTGGTCAAGACTTCATCCCCAGAATCAGTGCAGTGGCTTCCTATTGGATTTCTTGGCTCCATTTTACCACCCTTAAGGCCATCCTCTAAAATACAAATCTAACATAATCATTCCTACTTCAAATCCTTCAATGGCCCTCCAATCTTTCATCCATCCATCCATCCATCCATCCATCCATCCATCCATCCATCCATTCACTTATCCATTCACACAACAGATACTTACTGAGTATCTATTGTATGGAAGCCACTGCACTAGACACTGTCACTTAGTGTAACTCAAGTTGCATTTACTCTCATGGGACAGTGAAGAAGACAGGTGAATCCAGCTCCTAAAGAGAGCACAGGATTTTAAGGGCGTTCATAGGAGGTAACCTGACCCAGCCCAAAAAGCCTTCCTGAGCAGCAAGTTAGGCTAAGACAGCAGAAGGGGGAAGGGCTGCCCAAGCAGAGGGGAGTTTCTGTCTGTGGAAACAATGTGTGCAACAAGCCAACTATGAGAGATAATGGGCACTTTTGGGGAACTGAGAGTAGCCTGACATGACAGGGTCTAGGTATGAGGAAGCATGGCCAGAGGGGAGACAAGAAGAAGCTGTAGCAACTGACAAGTAATGAGAAGGGAGATGGACAAATCTGAGTCGGGCAAATCTGAGATGTTCCTCAGTGCTTGGTCCTTATAAGCTCTCAAAAATTACTTGGTAGATGGATGGAGAGGTGGAGAGGTAGGTGGGTGGGTGGGTGGATAGATGAATAGCCACCTATAGATGGGGGGCAGGTGGATGAGTGAATGAATGCATGAAGGTAGATGGATAGATGAGTGAGCGAATGGGTAGAGAGATGGACGGGTGGGTGGATGGTAGATGAATGTGTAAACAGCTAGATGGGCGAGGGGTAGACGGATAGATGGATGGGTTAATGGGTAGAGAGATGGATGAATGGGTGACTGGATAGGTAGATGGGTTTGAGGTTGGGTGCTGGGACAGTGGGGATGTCATCAATAGAAACAGAAAGGTAAGAAAGAAGATTTACGGTAGCCTCCACTCTAGCAGCTGGGCATCTGCTCAAGCCTCCAGAGCTGGTCAGAGGCTCCAGCTTTTTCTCCTAGGGACTAATCCCAGCCAGCCTCCCCTACTGGTTCCTGAGGACACGTACCCCCAGATGGAAACTACACCCTGCCAGGAGTGTCCTTTCTGTACCTGTTCTCCATAGGAAACTTGCTCCTCAAAAATCAGGGGACACAGTGGATGCAAAAGTGATCTGTAAATGGAAAAACGTAGACAGAGTGGCAGAACCAAGCCACATCAGCGGAGAGCCCTCCACCTGCCAGGAACGTTTTCGTACATTCACTCTCTTTCAATACCAGTCTTATCTGGGCTCACTTTACAGACGAAAAAACTGAGGCTCAGAGAGATGAACCAACCTGCTCAAGATTCCACAGTCACGATGTGGCAGGCCAGGTTTTGAACTCAGATCGGCCCACACTTTCTTCTGCATCACATTCTCTTTCTGTCCGTCACGATTATCACTGAGCAACCACCCTCTACCTCCAGGCTTCACTGAGCCCCAGTCCTTGGATGCCACCACGAGGGCCCCCAGGCTTAGTCCTGGGCTGGTCCCCTGCACCTGGCAGGTGCTCTACCAGGTCAACTGTTTCCTCAACACCCACTGAGGAAAATCCAAGGTGCACCCAGTCCGTGGTTGCCCAAGGGGTGGGGATCGAGACGAAGAACCAACATTGGGGAGCCCCTGCGTCTGCCTCAAACACTTCATCATCCAGCTAAGAAACCCAGAGACTACACAAAATAACCCAACACCTAAAAGCAAATCTTTACACAAATGCCCAACAGCACGGAGGTCTCCGAGGACTTTAATGACCATGAGAAACTAGCCCTGAAAGGAAGGAAGCGCCTCTTTGACGCAAGCTGAGAGTCTCCTGCACATTCCCAGCCAGGAGGCAGAGGTGCCTGATGCTGGCATTGAGCTGGTGCATAAACAGTGATCTAATCTTCGCGTCTCTTCCGTGTGCTGCACTCAGGCACGCACACAGACAGTTACTCACGGAGCCCCGAGCCCACGGAGCGGGGAGTTTCCTGCAGGCCCAGCTTCCCTTCCCTTGAGCGGTCAAACCTCCGCATGCTTTCAGAGGCTGACATTTCCCTCTGGGACACAAGTAGAAATCAGGCCGCAGTCTTCCTTGGTCCCATCTGGCTCCCAAATATCCTCACTCCCGCACCAACAACAAAGAGACAGTGTCATTTCTAAAGCCCTTGCAACTGTTTCGAAGTTCAGTCCCATGGGGGGCAGGGGGGGCCTCGCGGCTCAGGCTGTCCCTCTGAGGCAGCTTGGCTGGCACTGCTATCCCCATTCACAGACCCTGAACCCCAGAGAGCCTAACCCAGTGGCTCAAGTTCATATAGTAAGTCAGGTGGATCTGAATGCAGAACCCGGCATCACGGCACAAATTTGCTGCCTTTTAAGCTCTTTCGAGCACAAGCCACAGCAAGAACGTACTTGACATTGTAACCAAGCACGCACAGACATTATACACAGGCATGCTTGCACAGTGAGAAACAAACTTCCCCAAAGCAATACTTACCCTAGGACTTGCGACGCACTCTGATCATTTCTACTTGGTTTTCGAAATGCAGCTCATTAGCTACTAAATTGATTTCTTGACCCACTAATGAGTCGCCATCCTCTGTTTCGAAGCAGCTGGACTGATCCCCTGCCTTGCTCAGCCTCCAGACTCCAGGAAGGTGATGACGGTCTCTGCCGCCAGGTGAGAGCAGGCAGGGAGTGAGCGGCAGCAAAGGGGGAAGCTGGGTCTTCTCTGACTGTCCACCGGGCTGAGCTGTGCCCTCAAACCTCAAAGACCCCGGGCTTCCTCCAGCCGCTCTGGAGAGGCCTGGGGGAGGAGACTGGACCCACCTTGCCGGGCCCGGGGGACGCCCCAGGCAGACCACCCTGCAGCCAGGACCTGCGCTTCCCCTCCGGAGATTTTCCACAGACCACACCTCCCAGCTCGGTCTAGAAAATCCCAGCTGGAGGCTGCCCATTCCTGAGCTGAGGCAGAATCATGTGAACTCCGATCTGGTATCAGGCTGGGCGGTTGCCGAGGAACACTCCCCAGCCAAGGATGAGAGTGGGGTGGGGGGACGGCTCCCTCCACGCATCCTCCAAATGCTTGCCACACACCCCAGGGGGTGGCAGGGAGAAACCTCACCGGGACTGTTCAAGCCTGAGTTAGGGGCAGGGGGCCTTGGGGAGTCCGGGGGGGGGGGAGCTGCGGGGGGAGCCGAGTGCACTAATTCTACCCATCAAACCACCCTGAGCACCTGCAGGAGACCAGGAGAAGGGGTGCAGGAGGTTGAACCCCTGCCCCAGGGGTTCTTGCTTGAGCCATTCAGACAGGCCAGTGCTCCAGCAACTAGAATATACTGTGGACACGGACCGGCAAGGACAATGGGATAACAGGCAAGGAGTAGGGAGGATGGCTAGTTCCATGCCCATCCCCGGGCTGTCACCCTTCGGCGGCTCACAAGTGACATCTGGGTCAGTGGGTCACACCTCACCTAAGAAAACACCTGCGGAGCTTATAAAAAAGAATGCCAATGGCCATGCCCTACCTCAGATGGATGAAATCATCCTTTCTGGAGGGGAGGTGCGAGCACCAGGGTTTTAAAGGTCTCTGGACAACTCCAGTGGGCAGCCACGTGCAGCAGTGCTGATGGGGTGGAAGCAAGTTGGGTCCTGTTTTGCGGACCAACAGAGCCAGGGCAACAGAGGAAGGTTCTGGGCTATAAGGCAAACAGCAGTGTTTTAAAGTAGCCTGGCCCCAAGCAGGGAGCCAGCACTGGGCTCTGGCTTCATGGGGTCTTCTGTCTCTCAGCGGCATTTACTAAACTTCCTCAGCGCCGCAGGACTGAAAGAACCCCTGGAGGTTACCCAGCTCAGCCCCCTCAGTTTACAAATGGGGAAACTCAGGCACACAGAGGCCAAGGGTCTAGACCAGGGCCCCACAGCTAAATGAGAGAGCAGCGATTCTCAGAACGTGCTGCTGACTGCAGGTGCCATGCTGTGTTGGCAGAGCCTCCTCCCTTTGACGTGATCACCTTGGAAGGGGCTCAAAGGAGGCACTGCTGGAGCCAGAAAGCCAACGTCCACTGTGCTTGGGGGTCACTGAGAAAGTGCAGTCTCTCTGCCCTATTGGGTGATCTGTGGGACTCATCTTCTCCAGAGGATGAATCACTATTATAATCTTTTGGGGGGACTATTTTGGTAGGGATGTCAGAAAAAAAAATCCCCTCCCATGGGGCCTGGGCCCTCCAAGCAAAAGCTTCTATGTCAGCTGCTGCAAAAGTCTGCATCTTGTGATGGAGTGGTAGTGCAGGTTTAGACCCAGATGTTTCTCCCCCTCCCCGAGCCGCAGAAGTGTGGCTGGTCTTCCCTCATGTCACAGGAAGGAGCGGGTGGGTGAGGAGAGCACGGTCAACTTCGTAGTGAATGCCTGGCTACCCAGGGGACACACAGGCCAGAGAAAAGTCTCTCTCTACAGGCTGGCCCAGCCTAACAGGGCATAGACCCGCAGACTGTCTATACCTGTGGAAACCACGGATGGTACCACGTCCCCTCCCCCGCCCCAGGACCCTCCCCTCCCAGGAGCTGCCCGCAGGCTGCCCAGCCCCCTCTGCAGCCAAAAGACACCATATCTCCCCTGCAGTGGGGAGTCTTCCTTTCTCCAGGGCCAGAGATCCCCTCTTCCTCCCCAGTGGGCCTTTGGGACTGCAGGTGGAGGGGTGATTCTTACTTTAGTTGAATTCAAATCAGCTGAGCCCACATCTTCTGAGACACCCACTCAGGAAGAGAAAAAGGAGCCTGTGCTGTGTTCTACTTTGGTGCCAGGATTTTGTCCTTAACCTAGAATGGAAAAGAAGGACTAGAAACTGTGGGGACACCAAGCATCAGGCAGGGGCTTGAGGGGTCCTGGGGACCCCATCACTTCGACTCCCCCAAACCTCACTCAATAAACCTACAACTAAGTGCAAAGTAATGAGTTTGTAATAAAAACATAGTCTCAAGAGAAGCCCCTGGCCTGCCTCCCCCCATTCATAATCTGTCCTTCAGCCCAAAGTGACAGTATCTTGGAGCTGCTGCTGGAGAATTCAGTGAAGGGCAAGAATGCCTGAGCTAGGGCACCTGGGTGGCTCAGTCGTTAAGCGTCTGCCTTCGGCTCAGGTCATGATCCCAGGGTCCTGGGATCGAGCCCCACATCAGGCTCTCTGCTCAGCGGGAGGCCTGCTTCTCCCTCTCCCTCTCCCACTCCCCCTGCTTGTGTTCCTGCTCTCTCTCTCTCTGTCAAATTAATAAATAAAATCTTTTAAAAAAATTTAAAAAATAAAAATAAAAAAAGAGTGCCTGAGCTAGGTGGGGCACAGTGACCTCCCAGGGGCTGCCAGGGTCCACCTCTGCAGCTCCTTCCATCCTGGAAAGACCTAGGGCCTAAACTGCGCCCGGCCTGCCACCCGAAATCACGGTCTCCTGCTCTCAGCCCTTGGGGACAGCAGTCAGGAAGCATTGTAGGCCCTCACGAGAACAGCAGCCCCAGAAGGTCAGACTGAGCCCTGGGCCTCCCTGTCTGCCCCCAGCATAAACATCTCCTCCAAGAACCTTGACTCTGAAGGGCTGGTGGACTTTTCTGAGCCCCTCTGAGCCTATTATTTTGAGGGCAACAGCACCATAGGCCACAAGGCTCTTGGGCACCCACTGGCCCCTAGAAGTCCAGGCAATCTGAGAATCACCATAGGGAGGACCGTGGAGTCGGCTCTGAGCCAGTGGCACCATGCAAGACCTCCAGCACGTGGCAGCGAGCCCAAGGGCACGGGATGAAGGTTAAGAGCAGAGGCGCCGGGCCAGACCGTGGAGAGCCCAGACCGTGGAGGTCTCTCTCAATCCCCGTGCTGCCACTGTCTGGCTGTGTGACCTTGAGAAACCGCAGACCTTGCTGACCAATGAACTTTTATGAGTCCCCCCAAAGGGGATGAGGTCCAGCAAGTGCCTGGCGCCTAATAGGTCCCTTGATGTTAGTCAGGATACAGTGATGATGGGGATGATGATGATGGTGGAAACAGGGTAGAAGGTCCTGCCCCATGGTCTGATTTACCCCAGGAAGAGTGGAGGGTGAGCAGGCCAGCTCGGTGAGGTGTTTGTTATGGTGCACTACCTGGTTTCCCCTGGCTACTCTACCGATTTGGGGCTAGTTGGGGTAAAGACCTCGGAGGCTCCCTGAAGGCTCTGACAAGTACAAGTGTCTTATCATGAGCCATCTGCTATTTGACTGCAGGGACCTTTGCTGACTTGTATCTTGAAGGCCGGCCTTGACCTTCCCCAGGCCTCCTGCTTTCGCCCAGGCTTACATCACAGGAGCTGATGCAAGGTGCAATATTGTTGCAGGTTCAAAGGTGGCCAGGAGTGAAGTTAAGATGGCTTCAAGGACCAAGAAAAGAACCAGCAGAGAACCTCCCAGAGTGCCTGGCACCATGGCCCTGGTGGAGTCAGGGAAGAGGTGGGAGCAACTTAGGATCAAGGAGGGCAGTCATTGCCATTTGGGGAGTATGTGCTTAGTACCTGGTCTGAGCACCTTTCAGATGCTTCCTGTTTTAACTTCTGTACCAGTCCTGTGAGGCAGGGTTATCCCTGTCTTCTAGGTAGGGTAATGGAGACTCAAGAGTGCCAGCAACTTGCCCAGGGTCCCATCGCTAGGAAAGAGCAGAACTGTTTGACTCCAAAGACTCTTGACCACTGTATGAGTTTCTGGTTGCTGCTGGAAAAAAATTGCCACCAGCTTAGTGGCATAAGACAACATAAATTTCTTGTCTTAGAGTCTAGTGGTCAGAAGTCTGACATTAGTTTCACTGAGCTGAAAGCAAAGTATTGGCAGGCCTGCTTTCCTTCTGGAAGTTCTAAGGAAAAATCCCTTTCCTTGCCTTTTCGAGCTTCTAGGGGCTTCCAGCATTCCTTGGCTTTCAGCCCCCTTTCAGCTTCCAAGACAGCAGTGGTGGGTTGAGCCCGTGTCACACTGTGTCACTCTGGTCTCTGCTCCCAGCCTCACATCTCCTTCTCTGACTCTGACCCTGCTGCCCCCCTCCTCCACTTTTAAAGACCTTTGTGATCATGCTGGGTCCACCCAGATAAACCAGGACAGTCTCCTTTAAAGGTCAGCTGATTAGCAAGCTTGATTCTACCTGCTACCTTAATCTCCCTTAATGTCACGTAAAGTAACATATTCATGGGCTCCAGGGACTATGAACGGGACATCATTTGGGGGTCCTTATTCTGTGCCACCATATTGCCCTTATTAAAAACCCTACCGAGCAGTGCTTCACAAATGTCGACGTGAATCTCCCAGGAATCGCGTTTACGTGCAGAATCTGGTTCGGTAGGCCTGGGGTGAGGCTGAGCACGTCCGTCTAACAAGCTCCCAGGCCCCTGAGCCGGGCCGGCCTTTCTCTCTTTTGTAGCCTCATTTATTAGTACCATACTGCCCGAGGGTCTGGCGCTAATAAATGCTTGATAACCAAAGAGGGGGGCAGCTGGGGTGAGGGGCTGGGAAGTGGAGGAGGTAAGGAAGGAAATAAATAGCTGGGCATTGTCGCCCACGCCCACCCCGACTCCAGGACAAAGTCTAACAGCGAGCAAGAAGGGAGTGTGATGGAACCAAAGCCATGGGGCCCAATCAGAGGTGTGGGGGGTTATGACAGAGCCTCTGGGCAGGGATGGCCTTGGAGCTAGCTGTGCCCCCGGAGTGGAGGGCGGGCAAGATGGGCAGAAGGTGGCTGAAGTGTGAAGGCAGGGAGGAGGCCCCATCAGCCCTTGCTCTCGCGGCCCACCCACTTCCTGGCTTCTTCTCCTTACTATTCAAGGTCAAATCCCCCCTCCGGTCTTCAAGGCAGCGTCTCCCAGATGAGCTTTAGGAAGCCCGCACCAGTGTTCCCAGGCCCTGCCCTGGATTCACTGAATCAGAATCACTTCAGGATGAGGTCCAAGAGTCTGGCCTTTGAGCAATTCCTTTTGGTTTTTCTGACACACACCAAAGTCTGAGCACCAGAGCTTTAAGGCCCAGTTCAAATGCCACCCTCCTCCACACATCCCTCCTTGGGTTCTTTTTGTCTTTCCTTGGCCGACTTGAAACTTCTGAGAGGTGAGGTCTGGGTGTTTTACTGCTGTGACTGCCAGAGAGCTGGGGGGGACCAGGGCTCCTCAAACAGAGAGAAGGTGGCCGGTGAGTTCCAGACGACAGATAGGCCAGGGACAAAGGGACGCCGGGTGGGTGCTTACATGCTTGGAGTTACTGCTACATGCGAGATGCTGTGCATCCCAGAGCGTGCCTTGATGATGCCTCACAGCAACCCTGTAAGGTAAATATTATTATCCTGGCTTCACCACCGAAGACACCAAGGTCACAGAGCTGGCTCATGGCAGTGCTGGGGTTCAAGTCAGGTCTAAATTAATTATGTTCTAATAATTAACAATGCAGTGCATGGGAATTTGGATGATTATTTGCTCATGCCCATCTCCCCTTCTAGAGAGTAAGCCCCAGGAGGAAGGAGGAGCTGGGTCTGTTTTGTTCTCTCTCAGAGAGAAAGAAGGTAGTTTGGCCCAAAATAAATGCACAACAACAATATGTTGAACGTGTGAATGAATACATGAATCTAAAATCCATTTCTTTCTGCAGCCCAGTGTGGCTGAAATTGAAGTCGGGAAATAACAGACTGGGGCAGACAGTCAGACTCTGGGAGGAGGCAACTGGAAGAGGGTTGGTTTTGACTCTGAGGACATGGGTGGGTGGCCATGTGTGAAAATACATTACAGTGGAAACCTACTGCTGAAAGAGAGACTTTGGTCTCTCTTTGGAGAATCTGTGGTCTCTCTGAGAAGGTCTCAACTGTCTCGGACATCCTTCCGGCTTGGAGCCAAAGCACAAACCACAGACCTGAAGGTTGCCATAGCGACTCCCGGGGCCTGCTGCCCTCTCTGGCCTCCTGCCCTCCCCGCCCACGGCACTTCAACCCATCAGCTAATAACCTAATAATGTAGGACAACAGTCACTCCAAACACCCAGGCAGCAACCCTCTTGAAAAACAAACAGGTTTCTCCAGGGACCTGAGAGCTACATCGATGCTCATTATACTCAGCCTGGGCCACCTGTGAAAAATCTGCTTTTCTGAACCCCAATTACCCTCTCCCTGGCTTCCCCCTCTTGTTTTAAAGACAAGGGGTTGGCGGAGCTGGGGACTGAAGCCCCGGAGGTTCCAAGGAAACGGATACTAGAGAGGCCACTATATAGGATGTCTGTTCCTTCAGCCCGGAATCAGGCCCAGAGAAAGAGATCTGGACCAAAACAGGCTCTGTGGTAAGACCCTAGTTATGGGTATCTGGATCTCTGCTGGTCTTCTTTGCAAAGTTGAATTAATTTGTCACCATGGCACCCAGGAAAAGTAAAAAAAGCAAAAGGAAGGTTTTCAAGTTGTGGTAGATTCAAGATAGTTGGAAATTATTTGATGCTTTTCTCATTGAGAGACGGGGTCTAAGTCCCCTCTCCTTGAATCTCGGTGGGCTGTTACTACTGAGGCCAACTCTGAAGAGACTGGAAGCTTCCACTTCCTATCACTTGGGATAGTTGCCCTTAAAACCTGGCTACCATGCTGGGAGGGGGCCCACATTGACAGGAACCCAGACCCTAAACGACGGTCCCAGCTGAGGGCCAGCATCAACTGGCCTATCACATGAGTGTGTGATCTTGGAAGAAGATTCTCTTGCCCCAGCTGGGCCCCATCAGCAGATGCTGCAAGGAGCAGAGTTACACCATCCCCACCAAACCCTGCCCCAATCGTGGATTCCTGAGCAAGGCAGATGAATGCCGTTATTTTAAGCAGCTGTCTTTGAAGTGGTTTGTTATGCAGCAGTAGATAGGTGGGACACAAGTATTACCTTTCTCCAAAATCAGGTGAGGGCTTATCATGTGCTGGATTCATTCATATGGTTATTTTAATTTTTATAACAACTTTGTGGGTGGATATAATAATCATCATTTTCCCCATGAACTACTAAGGCTCGGAGAGGGAAGGTATCTTGTTTGAGACCAACCAGCTCGGAAGGATAAAACCCGTTTTCCACTGTTGGCTGTTGGATGAGTCTTCCCTCCCTACAGTGTGCACTGTACCCAGAAGGGTGCAGCATAATGGTAATAACAATATTCATAGCTAACGTCTAGGGGGCACTGAAAAGCTTTCAAGGCAAGATCTTCAGCTGCATGATCTCACGACCACCCTAGGAAGCAGGCTCTATTATCATGCCCATTTCACAGAAAGTGACACCGAGGCTTAAAAACAGGGTAGCTGATCTGCCTAAGGTAATAGGTCTAATAAGAGGAAGAGCTGAGATGTGGACCATAGTCCTTTAGCTCTGGAACGGGGCTCTGAGCGGCAGATGCCCTAGTCTATGGCATCCACACTGCTAAAGCCCCACGTCCTCTGTTAAGTTCAGGAATTTTCCCTGCCTTCTTTTCTTTGAAAGCTTACCTGTGCCAGAAGACACAATCGCATCACCTCAGATTTGGACCATTCTCACATCTCTTTTGTCCTCACGACCCTCTATGTGGTGGCCATGGCTAATAGTTATTTGTTTCACGGAGGCCCAGCCACAGAAAGTGACCTGCCCAAAGTCACAGAGCCTCTGGCTCCAAGACTGTGCTCCCTCCTCCTAAATCCAAAAGTGTCTTCCTGTGCCGTTTGGTCACCATATCACTGTTCTCCAGCTTGAGGATAATCTGGGCCCACCGACTGCCAGGCAGGAGGCCTTGCCAACCCCATCCGGCGTTCCTTCGGCCAATCGCAGGCAAGCTTTCCCTGGGCCGGACACCTGCCCTTCACTCAAGAGACACCGAGCAGTTTCGGGGGAAGGAAAGGAAAACCTGGCGAATCTTTGTGTCACTGTGCTGCCTGCCGCGATCTGGGAAAGGTCAGCTGTGTGTGTGTGTGTGTGTGTGTGTGTGTGTGTGTAATTACCAGGTGGCCACAGAGCCAGCCGAGGGGGTGGCTGCCAAAGCAGGCAGCAACCGCGGGGCAGAGACATTTCTACCCCAGAGAGGGACCGGGACGCGCCCGCGGCGCGCGGGGGTTAGACACCAGGCCGGCCTGGCCGCAGCCGCGTCTGCCCTCTTCCGCTAGGCACCCGCCGTGCTCGTCCGGGGCGCGCCCGCACTTGGCCGCCTCCGCCTGGCCCCGCGCGCGCGCGCACACGCGGCCGCTCCCGCGCTGGCCCCCCCCTGGCCCGCGCACACACGCGCGCACGCCGTCGCTCCCGCACTGGGCCGCTGCGCCCCGCGCACGTACACGTGGCCCCCACGGGCCCGTGCGGGGGAAGGCGCAGACCTGGCTGCCAGTGCCCAGGACCCGGTCCGCTCCGCTCGCCTGTGCGCAGGCGGTTTCCTGGTGCGCCAGGGACCCCACGACCGACCGACCCCGACCGTGGCGAGAGGAAGAGGCCTGGCTCCGGGGGACACATACCTGCGCGGTGAAGGGCCAGGGTGCCGGTCGCAGTTACCCCGCGCGTTGTCCGCGCCCGCTCCTAGGGCCAGCGCGCAGCAAGCAAGGTGGGCGCTGCGTCCTCCGGTTGCTGGCAGAGGTGGTCTGGGAACGCTGGCGGGTCCATTTCCTGGCCAGGCCCTCCTCCTCGTGGTGCCCCGATTTTCCCCATCCTCTCCCCCTTCCCCTCCTCACCCCCGTCGGGCGCACCCAGTCCTGCGGGTCCTTGCCCTGCCCGTCACTGACCACAGGCCACAGGCTAGGCGCCTGCCGGGAAGAACCACAGTCGCTCAGACCTGTCCTAGAGGTACAGCACTCCCCACCCCCACTACCATTGTGTCCCCGAGTGTGGGCTCAGACTGGCCTTGCCTGCAAAAGGACAAGGGTCCTTCTCCGCCACATCCCTGGGTAAGCTGAGACAAGAGCCCGGCAAGCACCTTTCTGTACTTTTCACGTCCTTATCCGCGGCGCCAGCACATCGGTAGCCACTCAGGAAGTGCAATCCCGCCGCTGCTGCCCCGAGCCTCTCTCCAGCTCCCCTGACCTCAGTCCCAGCGGCCCAGCCTAGGTTTGCTGCCTCCTGAATCCCAGCCCTGGTGTTTCCTCCCCCCCTCCCCCGTCCCCCCGCCTGAGTGTGCCTGAGTCATGGGTGGCCATGCACGACACAGAGGAGGACCTCCTGCTGGTTTTGTTGGGAATTCAAGGAGGCATTAAGGCCACCTGCCTTCCGGCCTGCCCCAAACACCCTAGAACAGCAGTAACAGTAGCCAGAGCTTTGCAGGGTTGAGCACTCACTGTGTGCCAGGCATTGTGCCAAGCACTTAGATGCACGGAACTCGTCGGATCCTCGCCACTCTACTAGGTACCTACTGTTATCATCCCCATTTTGCACGTGGCCGGGGGGGGTGAGGCACAGAGAGGTCAACTAATGAGCCCGAGGTCACACAGGTAGTAAGTGGAGGCACTGACATTCGAACCCAGGCAGGTGAGTCCGGAGCCAGCATCCTACCCCAAGCTACGCTTAGCTGTTCCTTCAGCACCTCTGCTCTTTCATACCCGCAGATCTTAACTCTGTGTCCCTCTCCACTCAAAAGAACTCCTGTCCCCATCTCCTGAACTCCAGCCCCAGTTTTGAGACCCAAAGGTCACTTCCCCTGTCAAGCCTTCTTGGCTCTCAGTTGTGCGGTGCTCGCTTGGCTCCCTTCCCAGCATCTTTCGCACCATCCACTGGGGTCACTGGCACCCAGCTGTCTCTCTGCAGGACACTCACTCCTGGCCCAGCGCTTGGCTCAGAGGAGAGCACCCCATTCCTATTTGTGAAATGAATGTCTGGGAGTGGTCCCTGCGGGCGTCTGCGGAATCTTGTGCCGTTATGGTCGTTAGGACCCGTGGTCGGGGGGTTAGGATGGAGCAGGCAGAGAGGTAAAGAGAGAAGTCGATGTCTCACCTTCGGCTAAGCCCTCCGGGTGACTCAAAACTGCCTGCTTTGTGACTGGGCCCCTCGGTGAGTCTCTGGAGGGAGATGGACCTGGACAAGCGGGGAGAAGATACCCTGGCTGGGGGCGGGGCAGGGAGAGCAGAGGGCAGCAAGAACCTCCTGGCAAGCTCTTCTCAGAGGCTGTCCTCATTTTGACATTCCTCCTTCTTGCAAAATGTTCACAAATGGAGTTGTCTGGATTAATTATGCATGCCATAAAAATGCACATCAGAGTTTGCCTTCAAAAGCCAGAGTGTCTAGGGTTGGAGCCCCAGCTCTGCTACCTACTAGTAGGACGACCTTGGATAAATCCCTCAAACTCTCTGTGCCTAGTTCCTCATGTGTGAAACGGGGACACTGCTTCAAAAGGGAGTTGAGGTGATTTCACGATTAAATCAGGCAAAGCCCTTAGCTCGCCACCCAGCAGATATTAGGGCTCAATGGATGTTCGCTGTTACTGCCCCCGCCGCATGCCCTCTTATATATGGCTCTTATCTTTTGAACACTTACTGTGTCCCTAGTGCTTATGAATGGTCTCTTTGAATCCCAACAAGTAGTTTTCTTCTTTCCATTTTACAGATCAGGAAACTGAGGTTCAGTGAATTGCCCGAGGCCACTCAGTGCTGAGTGTCTGAACCAGGACTTGAATAGAGTCCTAACTGAAGCTGCTGCTTGCAGCAACTATGATCTGCCTCATCCTGTCCCCCCAGGAGAGAAGTGGGGTGTTTTAAAGCCCCATCTTCAGTTGCCAGATCCAGGATTCTGGCTCCCAAGGGTACAAACAATGCATGCCATGTAGAAAGTTTGTTACAAAGTGAATCTTGTGGGGGCTGCCAGATTCACAGTTGGGGGGGTGGCATACACATTGTAACTTCTCAGATGGTGGCCCCCTCTCTCCCTGCCTATCTCTTTCTAGCATGCAGTCTCTGTTCTCTGTTTATGGATCTCTAAACCCAGAACCTTTTACAAGTGTAAATACTCTTCAATTAAAACAAGCTCCGTTTGGACTCGTGCTTCACTTTTTAGAGCTAGAACAGCATGGCACCTATACTAGTTACTTGAAGATGCAGAATTGGCCAGTGGAAAAAGGGTTGGCATCTCTGGCCATGCTCTCCCTAAGAAGATGCTAGATTTGGAGAAGCAAAGAGATTCATCGTGCTGCCTACAGTGTCACCTTGTGCTGTGCTTCTCGGTGTTAAGATATCCAGTCCTTGGCAGGGGCAGCAGAATTTGTTCTTTTGTAAATAAAACCTGGCATTGGCCTTGTAAACAACAAACAGCTCACTAAGTTAAAATGAAGCATGCATTGTTTTCCAGAACCTTCCTGGTTCTAGGGGATGGCAAATTATGGCCCATGCTCCTAGAATGCTGATTTGAGACACTGCACTAATTAACTGTCTTTCTTGCCCACAGCAATCATCTCCCACAATGGGCTGGACTCCAGAGACGTGGGCAGAATTTCTCCATACCTGGCATAAGTGACATTGACGTCCACTGCTTCTTTTCCAGCCTCCCCTGGGTTTTTCGGTCTTGGCCTTTGCATTCTCCCAGTGTCTGGTTAGGGAAGGCCCGTAGGTGCTCAGAAATGGCAGTAGAGGGGATGGAGGAAAGAGATTGTCATACCAGGGCCAGAAGTGTGCCGAGGACTTTTTATCAGCCCATCCACATCCACTCTCTGCCTATCTCCGTCCTAACTCCATGGGTTGGATCACTGGCCTCCCTTGCCCTCTGGCTTCTGTTGGGTTTGGCCAATGGGAGGCTTCTGTTGGGTTTGGCCAATGGGAGGCTTCTGTTGGGTTTGGCCAATGGGAGGCTTCTGTTGGGTTTGGCCAATGGGAGGCTTCTGTTGGGATTGGCCAATGGGAGGCTTCTGTTGGGTTTGGCCAATGGGAGGCTTCTGTTGGGTTTGGCCAATGGGAGGCACCAACTGCGATCAGAGGGCAGCAGGAGAGTGAGGAGGGAGTATCCCTCGCCTGCCAGGCTGGCTGCCTGCCTTTAGCTGCAGCTGGAGCCCTTGTCCTGTGTGGCTCCTCCCTCTTCTTCCTCCAGCCTGGGGTAGGGACAGCTCCCCTGAGAAGCTGGGCCCGGGTACCCACGCTTTTGAAAAACCATGCCTAGGTTAACCTCTCCTTGGTCACCCTGCCTGACGGTGCCTCTTCTTCCTGCCAAGGCTCTGACTGGACCAGAGGCCTCTTCACTGTAAACTCGCACTAATGGAAGAATATGCGCATAGCTTAGAATGTGCACAGATTATCCACTTTAAAAAAAATTACTGTTTTTTCCAGTTCCTTCTTCCACTTAGCACAGCTGGCCAGCCTCAGAGGAAATCTGTCTTTAGCCCCCTGAATAACAGAATGAGCCTCTGCTTCCTCTGCCTCTTGCAGACTCCCTGGCCCTGTGCTTCCTGTCGCTGTGAGCCCCCTAGCTGCTCATTTTGGTGTGTCTGACTTTCTTTTTGAGAAATGCTTGCCACTGCAGAGTCAAGCTCGTCCCTGGACAGTTTCAAGCAGCAAGAAGATGGTTTTTCTGAGAATTCTCTTTCCCTGGCATCAACCACACTCCAGCAGGTTTGGGCCTGAACTGATTAATCAGAGTGACCTGATGAACACAACTGCTGTTTCCGCTCCCACTCAGATAATCCTTGGGCTCTCAGACAGAGTGTGACTAATGTGGCCACCCGAAGGCAGGAAACTCTGAGTCTGGTGGAGAGGGAGTGCAAGTCCAGACGAAGTGTGAGCACATACATCTGGCACGCTGGGGAAACCCTGTTGCGTGCCTGGCTGGGCTGCAGACTTCTGGAAGAGGCCTTCAGGCGAGGCTTGCTCAAGCTCAGGCAGTTTGGAGAGGGGGTAGCATCTGAAGGTCTGGGTTCAAATCCCAAACCTGTTGCTTTCTGGTTGGGAGTGCTCTGCCAAGTTTTTCAGCCTCCCTGCAGCCTGTGTTTCCTCCTTTAAATATGGGCGTAATAATGAAGATCGCTGTAAGCATGAAATATAAAAGTGCTCTCAAGAAATCCATTGACCTAGAAACCAGGGGCCCAGCCTAGCAGGTGCAAAGAGAGCAGGTTATGCTGGGAAGGCACAAAAGGGGGCTTGGCTGACTGACGTAGAGTGGGTCAGGCTGCGACTGCTCAACCAGCCCTGACCAGTCTCTGCCCTTGGTTCGCCTGCTTATGGAGAATGGATCAAATCGTGGCTCTCCATACTGGCTGCGTGACCTCGGAAAGTTACATGACTGCTCTCTGCCCCAGTTCCCTTATCTGTAAAATGGGGATAATAACAGTACCTCACAGGGTTGTTGCAGTCAATGAGTATAAAAACTCTTAGAAATATGCCTGCCCCACTGCCTCCTCAATAGGTGTTAGGGCACCCCTCTCCATCCAGTGCCTGTGGAAGGCTTGTGTGTTCCCCTCTGGCTCAGGTATGCAGGCAGGCTTCTTCATTATGGCGAGCTAGGGAAATGTGGTTTACTTTCTTTGGTTTGTTTCTTTGTTTCCTGTGGGGATCATATGATTGGGGTGTGAGCGTGGGGGCAGGGCAGAGGTGAATCTGACTGGTAGGTGGCATCCAGGAGCTCTTCCGAGCTCACCTGCCTGGAGCCCCTAACAAGAACCACTGGAAGCTCCCTGCTGCTCCCCGGGATAGGCTTAGGTGCCTCTAATGGGGTCGACGAAGGGCTGACACGGGAGGGGACTGGCAGAGAATTTGTGACCCAGATGGAGCCTCGCCCAGAAAATCTCAGTGAAAATTCTCCCTCTGTGTTGGGCTTCAGACCCTGCCCGGCCTCTCCCAGGCTGTGGGCTGGGATCCTGGAGGTGAGGCCCCAAGGTTAGGAGGATGCACACGGGGGAGCCAGAGTGCCTGGGTTCAAATCCCAGCTCTGCCATGTGCCAAGTTATTTAATCTCTCAGCGCCTCCCCTGTTCAGTGAGGGTAATAACAGTGGCACCCACCTCAGAGTGTTGGGAGAATGTGCTCAGAATGGTCCCTGGCCCAGAGTAAATGTTCAGTAAACATCAGTTGTTATTAATATACCACCGGCCACAGCGGCCTCTGACTATCAGGGACAGCTGTTACGGCAGCCTGAATAATGCCCCTCCTCAAAGATGTCCAATGTTCCAATCCCTGGGACCTGTGCATATGTTGCCTTTCATGGCAGAAGGGACCTTGCAGGGGCGCCTGGGCAGCTCAGCTCAGGTCAAGGTCTCATGGGTGGCGGGATCGAGCCCTGTGTCTGGCTCCACGCTCAGCAGGGTGTGGATCTGCTTGAGATTCTCTCCTTCTGCCCCTCCCCCCACTCTCACGAGTTCGCTCTCTCAAATGAATAGATGTATCTTTTTTTTTGTAAAGGAGACTTTGCAGGTGTGATTAATTTAAGGATCTTGCGATGAGGAGAGTATCCTGGATTTTCCATGGGTGGGAAAGACACAACCAGCAATAGTCAGCTTTGAGGATGGGAGTTGGCCATCAGTCAAGAAATGCAGGCGGCTACTAGAAGCTGAAAAAGGAAATGAGATGGATTCTCTCCTAGAGCTTCCATAAAGGAACTCCACTGTGCTGACAGCTCGAGACCCATTTCCGACCTCCAGAATTGTAAGTTTAAATTTGTGTTTTAAGCCGCTAAGCTTATAGGGATTGTTACGGCAGCACAGGGGACCATACGGCAAGCGGCCCAGACCCAACACAGCAGCATCCCTGAAGGCGGGACCATGCTGAGTCACTCCACAGTGGGTAAGAAGCCTCTGTGGTGTCACCCATACTGCTTGTCCCGTGCAGGTGTGGGGAACACACTGGACCACGGAACTGAATGTCCCCTGGGCACAGGCACTGCTAGGCACTGAATATTCAAGGGCAGGAGAACCCCGGGGGGGGGGGGTGCTCAGTGGCTTGAAAAAGGCCTCCTGGAAAAGCTGGACTCTCAAGCAGGGCCTTGAAGGATGGAAGGTGTGGAGTTTTGTGCAGGGAGGAGGAGGAGGAAGGAAAGGCATTGCTGGAGGGGGCCCAGCAAGACCAAAGTCAGGGAGGTCAACCCAGTTATTCATTCATTATTCATTCATCTGTTCAACACCCGTGCTCCAGACCCAACACCTGGGTGGTAAAGTGAGACAGACCTGGTGGTGGCTCTTACGCAACTTATACTTGGGAATGGAAGCCAATACCCCATTACAGTAAAGCATGACAACCCTAACAACGGGAGAGGTACAGGCACATCTGGGTGGGCTTCCTGGAGGAAGTGGCCCTTCAGGGATAGATAAACTGAAGGCTTGTTCTGCATCACTTCAGGCTCTGTGTGATGCTCTGTACTCAGTAGGTGCCGACTGATAGAAGTTTAGCCATGTATTTTGTTATTCCTTATCTAATTCTCTCTTAACCTGTTTTACTGCACTAAGGAGAAAGTCTCAGCTGGGTGTTAGTGTGCCTTTAGTTCTTAACTCTTGTTAATCTCCCTTTGTAAGCTAGCCTCAGGTGTGTTCTGCAAGCAGTAGGTGCTGATCTAAGTTTAGAACCAACACTGCTTGGTTTTCCTTGTTTTTATTTGTTTAATTACCTTACTTTTGTGGCAGAGGGTACTGATTTTCCACTTCTGCAAGTGGAACACAATTTCCTTTTTTAAAAATAAGGGTATTTAAGTGTCATAGAACCATGAGTGGGAGGGGGGTTCCCCCTCCTGGAGTTGAGCACTGGGGCCCAGTTGAAGACAAAGAGGGGCACCCAGGGTGCCCCGAAGCAATGGGCCTGACTGTTCCTTAGGACTTCCACTTCCTGTTCTGCAGCCCCTGACCCACATCTGCAGTGCTGGGGAGGACAAGCAGGAACTGGGATCAGAGGGTGAGCCACCGGGAGGCTGAGATTCTCCAAGCGAATTCTCATGGAGTGCGGTTGGGCTGCTCCAGGGCGAGGAGCCCAGCAGTCCATCTGCTCAGGCAGGGGCATGCTCCTGGGCTCAGTGTGCCTTTTTGGTCAGGCAGAAAAGAAGCCTGGGGAGAGGCAGGAGCCAGCCAGGGGGCAGTGAGTGGCCTGCACGTCCTCTGTGTGTCATGCAAGCTGGCGTGGCGGACAGGAGCTAAGTTCCCAGAGGGCTGTCTGGTGGGGCCGGAGCCAAGGGGGCACAAGGAGATGGTACTGGAGCCAAGGCACCCGTGTCAGGGATCCGGACAGTGGGGAGGCCCCAGAGGACCTTTTGCATTGTACCCCCGAGGGGCCACCCATCAGGCACCATCAGGGCCAGTGCAGGCTGGCCAGAGAGAAGAGATGACCAACAGTGAGGGGACATGGCTGGGGGACGGCTGCATGATGGGACCAAGATGCCGGTCTCCCTCCTGCCCCCAACACAGTGAGGGCGTCAGGCCCTGGAGGAGTGGAGAAGGAGGGGGCCCTGGTCCCTGTCCTCTCTTCAGAATATAGGTTCTCTTTGTCCTCAGCCAGGGGCCCCAGGGGTCATTCTGGGGTGTCAGGGCTTGTGCCCAAGGTACCAAAAAAATTGATGGACTCTGCCGGAGAAGCTGTGAAGCAGCCTAGGGGAAGATCTGAAAATAGTGATAGCAAGAGATTAGGTTTCAAGTGCCTGTTTCACGAATAGAGGTTCTGCCATAATCCAGTTTCCAAAGTAAAAATATTCAATAAAAATATTATGTGTATAATAAAATGGAACTTGAGTGGCTGAGTTCGGAGGGAAAGCTAGGATTGACACAGCAATGACAATACTCTGATAACACCTGTGAGTAGCGGCTGATGGGCAGGGAAGGCCAGAGTACCTGATCAAGAGGAGGGCAGTCCGGGTAGCCTTCCTGGAAGAGGTGACTTTTAAACTGAAACCCACAAGGGGATGAGGCGGCATCCTGGGAATCCTCCCAGTGACTGGTGTGTATGGTGCTGTCGATACAGAAGGGGTCCTGGGAGTACTGATGGTGTGGTCTTAAGAATTTCTCATCAGTGCAGGGATAATATTGCCTTAGATTCTGATCATTTAGGGCAGGAAAGAGAAGCATGGTGGACTTTCTGCCAGTTACTCCTTGAATTATAGCCTGTCTCCCCAGCTAGAGTGTGAGTTGGATGGGCAGGGACCAGCTCCCTCCATCCTGGGTTTCAGCCTGGCAGAGGGCCCATTTGCTGAATGAGTGATAAGGAATGGAGCGGGGGAGCGGTTGAGACAGGTGGGAGATGCTGCCGGAGAGGCACTAGCACCAGCAAGCATTTGGTAGGTGTTAGTTTGCTCTCTCCCACCTCCCCATCAGCAAAGTCTCCAGCCTGGGACCTGGTCCTTGGACTCGGCCCCCAGCGCTCTTGGGGAGCGGGGGGGGGGGGGGGGGAGGGGCCGGGGGGGGGGACACCTTAGCAGCAGATATACAGGGTCAGGGCATGTCCCCAGAGGACGTGAATGGTGTTGGCCTTTTGAGATTTGCCCCCACCCCAGGGACCCCTGGGCAGGGCAGCCCCCTCTGGCCTGCTGCCCACCTCCCCAAATGCCACCCTCGTGACACACCTTCTGGGTGGTAGGTCCCTGGGCCCCAGAGCACTATCAGTATGGACCTTGGAATGACAGGGACCTAATTCCCAGCCCTTCTCCTCCTCCACTCCCCACAAAGGCCTTTATCCGGAGACCGGATTTTGAATTTTCCGCCGCAGGAGATGTCCGGGAGCCGGCCTTGCTGAAGGTCCAGCGGTCCCCTCGACCGGCCATGCCCGCACTACCTGCCCCGCTGCCCCGGCCCAAACCCCAGCGGCCCCGGCGCACTCACCTCTCTCGGGTGCCGGGCGCAGGAAGCCGGGCCGCGGCTGAGCGCGGACCGCGGCGGGCAGGAGCGGAGGCCCGGGGGGGGGGGGGGGGGGAGGACGCCGGGGACGGGCGGGGGGGGCGTGGGGCGGGCGGCCCTGCGCACCTGCTCCCGCTGGCGCGCCGCCTCGGGAGGAGGTGGAGGGGGCGGGGGCTCGGAGGGGCGGCTTCCAGACCCATTGCTCCAGAGCCGCTGCGCTCCCAGTCTCGCGGGGCCCAGAGCCTTCCTCCCCTCTCTTCATTAGGGGTCTCTTGGGAGAGGGGATGGGGGGTGGGGGTGGCAGGTGGCCGGCTTGGCCGGGGCCATGTGATTCCCCCGTAAACTTAACCTCAGTGGGCTGGGCCAAGAAGCCAGAGCTTGGGAAAGGGAGGACGGGTCTGAGTGCTACCTCGACCCTTCCGCGCGCGTCCCCAGGCACGTGCCAGGCCTGCCAGGACGCCCCAGGCTCCTGCCTGACCTCAGGGTGTTCACCGCGCCACTAGACAGAGGCAGAGGTGATGCGCTTTCCTCAGGCCCACTCGTTCCCTCTGCAACCCCCCCCCCCCCGCCCCCGCGCCCGCAGAAGGGCAAGGAGTGGAGATGGGAGGAGAGCCAGCGGCCCGGGGCAGAGTTTCCAGCCTCCAGCGGGGGCTCAGTGCGCCCGGTGCAGGAAGAAGAGGGTCCACACATGCCAATGGGGAGTAGGTGGTCAGCCGTTCACAGGTTCCTCCTTCTCCTTTGGTCACTTCTCAGTTGTTCTGTCTCTGCTTTTTCAGTGCATCCCTAAACAGGTGGTGTGCAGGGATTTTGCAAGCCCTTTGTTAAATAGTCATCACTGAAAACTGACTTCTGTACACCTATGATTAAATACTATATTTTAAAAGCAAAGATAATAAATACATAAAATTTGCCACTTCGTAATTATTTTACTGTTTCCTATACTCTTGAGGTTATTTACACCCACTCTATAGGTGTGTGTGTGGGTGGGGGGGGAGGTTTTGCACATCCCTTCCCAAGGCCGAGCTTCCGGAGGTCATGTCAGCAGCTTGGAATCGGCTGGGGTGAGAGTATTTACACCCCAGAAACTGGCAAATATTCCCAATCAAGGCTTGATGTATGTTTTCTTCAGTGTCTAGTGTCTAGACTTAAGAAAATGATGGAGAAAATGTTAAGAGTGAAGATTAAACGTAAAAGTGGGTCTGGGGTGCATATAATGGCGGGTAAGCTGTGTTTGTAGCCAACACAATGTGAACAGTGGGGAGACTGAGGAAATTCTCTCGTACTGCCTTCAGAACTACTGCATGATGGAGCAGTCACCCTGTCATCCACAAGGGAGTGAAGTTCTGACTCTCGCATCTTTGGCTTGTTTCACTTTGTTCTTACTGGTTCACAAAGGCAAATACGAACCAACATTCCTGCCGGAACTACACGTATCCGTCAGTCACCAGCAGAGGTTGGCTGTAAATACACCAGTTTGGCAAAAATCATTGAGAGCTTTCTAAGAGAAGCAATTGGCTGTGTGGATTGTGTTACATTTTATTATTTGTAAATTTTGTTACACATCTTTATATCAGCAAAACTTTATACGCACACACACATTCTCTCCTCTTTCCCCAGTTGGTTGATAAATATTTGGCTGGATATTTAACACTGGCCGGATGCTTCCCAAGGTTTGTCCTATGCTCTCTCATTTTCTCACTTTGGTGTTCTACCCAGGGTGAGCCCCTCTTGTCCCAGAGATGATCCCACATCTCTTTCCAGGCAGACCTCACCCCTGAGCTAGGGGCATGAATACCAGCTGTCAGTTGGCTCCTTCCAGGTCACACCAGGTCACACATCTCCCAGGCCAGTGCAGAGGGTGGGGGCCTGGAGCTCGGGAGGGGCATGATTTGGGATGCCCCGCTCAGCAGCAGGACCCTGTGGTGCTGCCCAGGGGGAACCATTGCCTGGGGTTGGCTGTGAATGTGAGCGAGGTGTCCGAGCTGGAACCAGCTGATGAAGTGACGGGTAGGACATGGGGAAGGAAGGGGATACTGAATACCGTCTAGATGTCAGGGGACAGGACAAGATGGGGAACATAGAGACTTTGGTTGGGGAGGACGGTGACCTGCATGTTGAGCATTCTGAGTGGGAGGCGTCTTTGGGACATCCAAGCTGGAAACACAAGTCAGGTCTGGAGGTTCCAAGGAGAGGCTGGGGCTGGAGATGTCTGGAGCCTTCTGGGAACAGACTGTAATTAAAATTGTGGATGTGCATGAGCCTGTCTGGGGAGAGAGGAGGGAATGATATGAGGGCTGGGTGCACCTCAAATGAGCCATGCAGAGAGCACCGAGGCCACAACGGGCTGGGCGTGGCTAGTGTGGAGGTAGGCAGGGGGGTAAGGGTCCAAAAGGTCACCTGGGGTGAAGGCCCTGAGAGGTGCCATGAAGGCTAAGTTTTCTGAGGCAGGCAGCTACGGCCAAACCCCAGGGCCAGGTGTGTGTGTGACCCGGGATGAGAAGAGCTGGCTGAGATAAAGGGGGGAGGTGCGGATTCCAGACCCATTCTCAGCCCAGGCTGTGACCTAACATGTGGGGTGCGGAGAGAGAGGAAGGACGCAGGCCAAGCCTGCATCATGGGCTTCTGATCTTTGTGATTGCAGGACAGCTTGCCCTTGGATGCGCTAGGGGAGCCGGAGGGGTGGGGGCGGCCAGGCAGAGAAGCCGAGGCCTGCGGGCCCAGGTAGGGGGATCGGGCAGCAGGTGTGACTTCAGGCCTCAAGCTCAGGAGTGGCTAACACTCGGCTAGCCCTGGGGGTGCGTGGAAAGGGAAGCCTCTAGGACCTAGCGCCTTAGCTTTTTCTTTCTTTTAAATTTTATGTACAATTAACATATAGTGTATTACTTTCAGAGGTAAAGGTCAGTGATTCATCAGTTGCACAGAACACCCAGTGCTCATCATATCACGTGTCCTCCTTGATGCCTGTCACCCAGTTACCCCATCCCCCCAACCCTCTCCCCTCCAGCAACCCTGTTTGTTTCCTGTGGTTAAGAGTCTCTTATGGTTTGTCTCCCTCTCTGATTTTGTCGTTTTATTTTTCCCTCCCTTCCTCTCTGCTCCTTTTTTCTTAAATTCCACATATGCGTGAAATCATATACTTGTCCTTCTGACTTATTTCGCTTAGCATAATACCCTCTCTAGTTCCATCCACGTCATTGCAAATGGCAAGATTTCATTTTTTAAAGATTTATTTGACAGATGGAGAGAGAGCGGGAACAGGGGAGGAGGAGAGGGAGAAGCATGAGGAGAAGCAGGCTCCCCGCGGAGCAGGGAGCCCGACGCGGGACTCGATCCCAGGACCCCGGGATCATGACCTGAGCTGAAGGCAGACGCCTAACCGACCGAGCCACCCAGGTGCCCCAAGATTTCATTTTTTTCCCGATGGCTAATATTCCACACCTTCGCTTTCAATGAGTCTGTGGAAGGAATGAGTGAATGAATGAAGGGCTGGCAAGTGTGAGCACTGAAGAGATGCTCCAGAGGGCAGAGATTCACAGGCTAAGTTCAAGGAGTAACTGGCCAGGTGTCAGACCCTGGCACAGGAGGACGCCGCTGCTCAGTTGGGCCCAGGCGTGGCGGATGGCAGCTCCCACTGAGCGGTCACACGCCCCAGGTTGCAGAGCTCCAGAAAGGACGGGCGAGGGGGCAGGAGGGGGCCTCTTAAAGTTCAGGGAGGGAGGGAGGAGACACTGAGGAAGCCGCTAGACAGAGAAGCATTTGAAGAAAGATCTTGTCATGTGTGGGTATGTCTATGCCGGCCTCCCTCCCTCCATCTGACCTAAGCTTCTGAACTGAGGTCCCGGAGCTCTAAATTCCAGATCTGGCCCTTCCTAGTTGAGTAGCCTTGAGAAAACCCAAAGGACCAGCTGAAGCTGAGCTGCTGTCAACGGGATGAATGCCACACCAAAATGGGGTCCAACTCTTACCAGCTGAACATAAACGCAAGTCTGGGAAAAAGCCGTTGCATGGTGAGCACGAAAACCTTGCTCTTTTGTGTCCTCTGACCTGGGGGCAAAGGGAGCGGTGGGTTCCGATGGCCGGGAAGACTCTCTGAGGTGAAGCAGGGCGCCGGGAGAGCCCCTGGCGGCCGGTCCCATGCCGCCAGCACCGCCCGGTGAGAAAAACCAGGACTCGATTCTCTGCCGTTGCATTTTATTACCACCCTGCCCTTGTGCTCCAGAATGAACGGCTGCTTAACACACAACCCAAAGCACTCCTACAACTGATCTTAACAGTCCCATTTCTTTCTCAGTATATTAAATCAAAAGAAAAGAAAAAAACCCTCAAAAAAAAAAAAAAAAACCACCAGGTTTAGTACATCCCAGAAAGAGCACCTTTACTAAACAGAAAACAAAACGTCTGTCAGGAATCTGACCAAATACACAAAGCAGCAGATAAGATTCCTGAGAGACTCCCAGTGGAACATAAATAGATCCCCCTCAAAGTACATAGATTTCCCAGGAGTGTGTACGTATATATGTAATATATTAAAAGAAATTTGGTTTCTACCCCAAGAAGTTATTCAGAAATAATAAATCAGTCTCTCATCCGAGATTGGGGAAGTGCAGAGGCTGCAGCCACGTTACTAGGCAAGCTTGCACCCTGCTCCCGCACACACTTCCCCTCTGTACACGACACACTTGCTGGGAGGGGGCTGAGGCAGGTGCTTCTCTCTGCCCTGGCCCCCAGCCCCAGCAGATCCAGTGTTCGTAGAAGAGCGAGCCAGGGAAGGCAGGGCTCCGTGGGGCCCCCAGAGCCCACCCGTGCAGAGCCCAGGAACCGGCAGCAGGCGGGTGGCCAAAGCCCGAGGCCACCTGCCACCTGCCTGGAAGGGGACCTCGGCCCTGGGGTAAAAGGGAATTGCTTGGGACCCCCAGGAATGGCGTGGCCACACTCCCGGTTTTCAGCAGCAATCCTCATTCTGGGGTCTCCCCAAGGTCCGCAAGCTCTTTGTAGTTTGGCCAGTCTGGACTTCTCCTAGGGTCGAACGGCTTTTAGGAAGAGGGCAGGGAGTTTCCAGAGCCACGAGGGCTTGGCCATGTGAACCTGTGTGTTTGCACACACGCACATACACACACGCATGCTTTGAGAGAGGTCAAGTTGCAAACGAGCGTTCTGCTGGGACACGCTCAAATAGTGTCGACTCTGTGGTCAGTTCCGTCACTGTACTCTGAGTGTCCCCACGCTGGATTTGTTCAAAAGACAGCAGTTGCTGGAGGCTACAGATACAGGACGGACGGACACGGACACATGGATGGACACACACACACACACACACACACACACACACACACACACACACACACACAAACACAAAGTGTAATCCTCTTAGGGCTTGGCACAGTGTTTTTGTTAACAAAACAAGCAGGACAGATGCCCAGGAACCCCTGTCCGCATGAAAACCCTTTCCCGGCACCACAGGCAGACAGAAGAGAAGGCCATCATAATTAGAAGGTGAGTCAGTAGTTTGAAGGTCCAGGAGCTGCCGGGCCAGATGAGTCACACGCAGCCGTACTCATACCACACCGTCTGCTGGTCCCCACCGGGCTCGGGGGACGCGGGCGTGCTCTTCAAGCTGCTTCCGCGGCTGAAGTCCTCAGGGGCCCGGCTCATGTGGGGAGCCAAGTCAGGAGACCTACCCGGGCTCTTGGCAGGGAGCCCCTCACTGTGACCTTGCCTGGGGACCCCATCACCCTCTGAGAGGCTGAGCGGCCCCCGGACAGGGGCGATGGTGGCCACCTCCACTGCGTGCGGGGGCGTCTGGGGTTTGGTCCTGGTGGCCGGTGCTGCGGCCGCTGGGAAGTGCTGGGTCTGGGAGCTGCTGCTGCTGCTGCAGGGACCGCCACCCCCAGTGGCGATGGCTGGGGCTGTGGCGGACTGCTGCAGGGGGCCCAGTCTCTCCTCCTTTGGGGGAGCCAGGGAGAAGCGCCTCATGTCCGGGGGCCGGCTTCGGGGGGCTGGGCCCTGACCAGAGCCGCCAGTCTTTCCCACAAGTGGAGTCCGCTCCCTGGCCAGGCTGTGGGAGCTGGGGGGTGTGGGGCTTTGCAGGACATGGCTGCCTGTTTCTCTGCCCCCTGAGCTGTCAGGACCCCCCAGTTTCTGAGGGGCTTCCTGTTTGCAAGCTTCTGGCCCACTGGCCCGGAGAAGGTCGGCGGAGGCGAGGCTGAAGGCCCGGCTCAGGGACGTGCTCCGGCTGGCAGGCGTGTGGGACGCTGGGGGCATCGTGGCCTGCCGGGGTCTGCCCAGAGACAGGCTCTGAGGAGGCTGGACCTGTCTCGGGGGGACAATGGGCAGGGCCTCGGCCTCAGCGGGTCTGAAGTTTGGTTTCACATACTGCCCAGGCTTCAGCAGCTTCCCCTCAGAGGTGTTGACGGCCATCTTGATGGTAGGGGCCACGAAGCTGGTGGGCATCTTGGCCCCTTCTTTCCTGGTAGGTGGTCCTGGCTGGCCTCCAATGGCTGGGAGATCGCTGGCCTTTCTGAAGTAGTCACTTAGCAGGTCATCCCGGCAACCGGGAGTGTCCTACGGGGAAGAGAGGAAGAACTGAGAGGTAGGCATGAGGGCCAGGCCGGTGCTGGGACAGCCCTCCCCACAGCCCCCATCCCAGGATGTCCCCTGGGCAGCGCAGGTGGCCAGGACTGAGATTTCCTGCTCCTGCTCGGCCTCTTCGAGGTAAAACGTTGCCCCACCACACAGACACCTGCCCCTAGTCAGGACTGGGGGGGGGCAATACGTGGATCAGCAGGGAGAGAACCCCAGACGCCACTGTGGCAACCCCCTAACTTTATAAACAGGAAAACACATCTGAGAAGAAAAGGACTTCCCGCAAAGCTCATCCACGCCACAAGGTCAGGGCCATAAGCCCGACCACAACCAACCGTTCCCATCGGCTCTTGCTGTTCTACCTGGCACGGCAGGAAGCGGAAGCTGACCGGCAGCCCTGCGCCTGCTTCGCCCAGCCCACCGTGCTCAGACACACTGCAAGGGCTTTGTCTCGGGCCATGGAGGAAGGAGAACAGCAGCAGCTCCTAAAAGGCCGGAACGCCGCCTGCCGCTCAGACCACTGCCACACGTGAGAGGCAGGCACGGGGGCAGACTGCCCGGGACAGTGAGGCTGCCTGGAGGGCATGGGATGGCCCGGCCCACCAGCCTGCTCCCCTCAAGGCACCGTCTCCCGCCCCCCACCCCGCCCCAGCCACCACCCTGCAGACACACAGAGCCACCACAGGCCGGGGTCTGTGATGCTGCTCGGTAACTTCAGCCTTCTGTCAGGGCCTCAGAGCCTGGAGGAGCCACACGGAGGTTCCTCCTTAGGGTGATGGACCCTGCCAAACCGGGAAAGGAAATACATTCACGGGGCAGGTGGGAGTGGGGGGGGGGCGCGGAGCAGAGCTCAGAAGCCGTCTGCACCTGCCAACAGCTCCTGGCCCCTGGAACAGCTGGATGCTCAACTTGACAGAGACACACACTGCTACTGGATACTCCTTCAAAGCCACAGAGTTTGGTGGAGGATGTGGTAAGACCTTGCGATGTTAACACTGACAGTAACCATTTCTCGAGTGCTTCCTGCGTGCCAGGCACTGTGCTAAGAACCACAGGCATCATCACCAAGAAACCAAAACCTCCCTTCATTTTCAAAGCAACCTTGCAAGGCTGTTTAAGGTTGGACTAAAACAATCTTTTAATAGGTAAGGAAGCTGAAACCATAGGGTTTCCAACAGGTCCTGCATCTAGAGAGCAGACTAGGGATGAACACCTACTGCTGTCTGGCTAGGTCCCTGGGTCCCTGCGGTGAGTTTTTAATTCTTGGATGTGCACCCTCAGGGGGCACATTTTGAGACCCCCCCCCAAAGGATCATCAATACTCAGGGAGTGCAGGCATGGGTGGGGCAGGCTGTGACTTCTCTGGGGCTGGTCAGGGGAGGGTGGGAGGGGTCAGGTGCATGGGGTTGGCAGGGGGCGCATATCCCGGGCAGGCGGAGAGGTAAGCCTGGCCCTCCAGGGCCACACGTCAGCTCCCAGCACGAACTGCTGCAGTGAGATTATTTCGGGCTTGTTTAGGCTGAAAAGGGACAGGTGAGGATATGGCACGTGAGTGAGGAACGATGACTACGAGGGACAGGTCTGCGTGGAGCACGACAGGGCCCTGTCGCTTGCACAGGAACCCCGCCCCCCCCCCCCGAAATCTGCAAAGGGAAAAGAAACTCACTGTGACAGGTACATAGTCAGAAAAGGGTGGGGAGAAAGCCTCCCAATTGCAGGCAGCCCTGCTTTCTGGACTACTCTCATTTATTCCACCGAATCAGGGCTTCTCAGTGTGGATGCCTGGACACACGCTGATGGCCAGAGCATCATCTGGGAAGCCAGTATGGCTGCAGATCCTCAGGGAGCCCCACCTCAGACCCACGCAGCCTGAAGCTCCAGGGGGCAGCCTGTGTCCTGGCAAGGCTGCCAGGTGAGTCTGGGAGGCGCCGAGCAGACCATAAACTTCCATAAACTTCCTGAAAGCAGCAGGGCGTCTGTCTGGCTTCTCCAACTCCCAGGGCATGGAGTAAGTGCTTGCCAGACGGAAATATAAACGGAGGGAGGGCAGGGACCACGTTTTCCAATTCCTTTCAGGGCCAACCAGGAGACTCGGCACCAGCGAGTGTGCCAGAAAAGCCTGCCATTCCCTGGTTTGCTTTGTTTTTCGGGAACAGGCACTATAGGCATGCTGCGTAACACATAGTAGGTGCTCAGTGAACATCTACTGAACTAGACTGTACGTTCCACCATGGCCTACTAATGTGGGTCGCAGAGCTTACCATGTGGCTAAGGAAAGTTCAACTGTTTAAGGAGAATGAGATGGCATCCAGGAAGCATTAAACATCCTTACAAGATCTCAACCGCAAGAGAACATGTTCACGTGTCTAGTAAGCCAACTGCTCACACAACTGAAGTCAGGCAGAGTGTGCAAAAGACACGCCTGGAGCTTCAGAAAGCTGACCTGAGCCCCTGGAAAGGGGACAGAGGAGGGGACCCTTATGCCCGGGGCATCTGGGGGTCAGAGGTGCAGAAGGCAGGTCAGCAAACTCCAGCCGTGGCGCAATCTCAGTTTGCCATGAGTTCTTGCACGGCCTACGAGCTAAGAATAGTTTTTACATTTTTAAATGATCAATGAAATTTAAAAAAAAAAAAACAAACTAACAGCCTTATGTGACACGTGAAAATCATACGAAATTCAAAATGTCACTGTCCGTGAGTACAGTTTTGTGGGCCCGCAGCCATGCCCGTTCGCCGATAGATGGACTCCGTCTGTGTTCTCACTGAAATGGCAGAGCTGAGAGCTTGCCTAGAGACTGTATGGCCCCGAATGCCGAAGACATTTACTAGCCGGCCCTTTCCAGAAACAGTCCGCCGACCTCTGCTGGTGAAGGCTCAGGGCGAGTGGGTAACTCAGGGTTCCATCACGGAAGCTATTGTGGGATCATCACCCTGCCAAGTTGGGCGCTGGCCCTAGCTTGACAGAAGCTCCCAGGGGTGGGCACACCACCCCATCCCTGCCCTCCATGCCGGCAACAAATTCCTGCCCGCTCACGCCACAGACGGAGCAAACAGCCCCTGAGGTGCGGGGTTGGCTGCCAGGACGCCGTGGCTTGCCCCACAGTGGGCATCCCCCCCTCCCCCCACGCCAGGTCTACACCCAGGCCGCGCCCCCCCCGCCCACCCCCTTCTGTGACTCTGCTGCCAAGGTCTCTGTCCGGGGTGCCTAAAGCAGCGAGAGGGCGGGGGAAGAGAGGCACGCCATGTCCAAGGCCTAGGCCACTCACAGGGGTGGGGGAGCTCCGGTTGCTCTCCTCCAGAAACTCCTCCAGGGTGACCATCTCACTGCTCGGGGAGGCAGAGCAGGGCCGGCCTCCTGCGTGGGGCTGGGCGGCGCCTCTCTTCTGGACGCCGTCCTGGGGGAGAGGCCCGTTCTGGGGTGGGGGGTACTCATGGCGGCTGAGGGCGGTGCGTCCCGGGGTGCTGGCATCCCGCGGCAGAGTGGCCGTGTCCCTGCTGGGGATCAGGTCTTCGCTGCTGAAGCTCTCGGACCTGCCGTGGAGCTGGTCGGAGGAACCTGGGTGGTGGGGCGGGGCGGTACAGAGGAACACACCTGAGTCTCCCTCCCTGGCTCACCTGCCTCCAGGGGTGGGGGGGGGGGGGCTCTGTGCTGCCTTGCTTTCACCCACAACAGAGAGAACCCAGGCGCACTTCTCCCAGGCTGGGATTTTGAGGTTGAGAACATTTTGGAAAGGGGCACCTGGGTGACTCAGTTGGTTAAGCGTCCGACTCTTGATCTTGAGCTCAGCTCAGGCAGGTCTCGATCTCAAGGTCGTGAGTTCAAGCCCTGCATTAGGCTCTACACTGCGTGTGGAGCTTTTTTTTTTTTTTTTGAGAGCTTCAGAATTTCAGTGTGGTATTATTTTTATTTAAATTCAATTAACATATAGTATATTATTACCTTCAGAGGTAGAATTCAGTGATTCATCAGTTGTATATAATACCCAGTGCTCATTACATCACATGCTCTCCTTAATGTCCATCACCCAGTTGCCCCATAGCCCCACCTCCCTCCCCTCCAGCAACCCTCAGTTTGTGTCCTATGGTTAAGAGTCTCTTATGGTTTGCCTCCTTCTCTGATTTCATCTTGTTTTATTTTTCCCTCACTTCCCCAATGCTCCTGTTTTGTTTCTTAAATTCCACGTATGAGTGAAATCATAATTGTCTTTCTCTGATGACTTACTTTGCTTAGCATAATACCTTCTAGTTCTATTCACATCATTGCAAATGGCAAGATTTCAATTTTTGATGGCTGCATAATATTCCATTGTATATATATATACCGCATCTTCTTTATCCATTCATCCGTCGATGGACATCCTGGCTCTTTGCATAGTTTGGCTATTGTGGACATTGCTGCTATAAACATTGGGGTGCACGTACCCCTTCAGATCACTGCCTTTGTATCTATGGCGTAAATACCTAATAGTGCAATTGCTGGGTCGTAGGGTAGCTCTATTTTTAACTTTTTGAGGAACCTCCACACTGTTTTCCAGACTGGCTGCACCAGCTTGCATTCCCACCAACAGTGTAGGAGGGAGGCTTCCCCTTTCTCAGTCTGGCATTTAAAAATAAAATAACTTGAGATAAAAGTGGAAAGCTTTGAGTGAAGTTCAAATTATTATTTAATATTAATTGCTATAAGGCACCACACACACTAGGTGTCATCCATTCATTAAAAGCTTATTTACTGCCTGTTACATGCTAGGGTCTTCTAGGGGCTGGTCATATGCATGCTAAGAGAAAAAAATCTCCGAAAAGTTTCTAGTCTTGAGACAACATACACATTCTTTTCAAATGCACAGAAATGTTCATTCAGACTGTTGATATTGTGCACTATAAAACAAACTATAAAACAAAGTTAAAACATGTAAAAGAATCAAAGTTGTCCAGCTGTGCTCTCTGGCCACCACAGACGGAACTACGCTCCCTACACCCATTCTAAAGATGAGGTAGCTTGGATTCAGAGCATGGGTGCTGTGCCCGGGTGCTCTGGGCTAGTCTCTGGGGGTAAAGGGATTCAAACGCCCAGGTCTGTGCCTGAAACCGCATGATGTGGACTACACATGCAAATGCATGATGCAGCAGAGAATCCCATGTTACCACTTTAACTCTAAAAATAAATGAGCCCAGAACCAAAGACCCATATACAACGAAATGTGCATGGAAGCCAAGGCTGACCTACCTTTCAGGTTAAGAGGCGAGCTGTCGCTGGACGCATTCCGACTGCTCTCCAAGCTGTCTGGCCGGGACACTGAAAGGAAGGGACACCCAGCCTAAACGGTCAGGGGGCAGGTATGCCCCAGACTGAACCGTCTAATCTGAGAAAGGCTGCATAACGAAGCTGCTCTATGCCAAAGTTAAGGCAGACGTCCTCAGGAAGGATGGACTTTGGGATTCTCTGTGTTCTCCCATCAAGAGATCTAGCTTCGCCAACTTGGGTGCGAGGCACAGCATCCAGTAGGCGATCCAGAAATGACAACTAGCATTGTTTTTATTAGGTATAGGGCTAGGACTTAAATCCCATACCGACTCTAGTACAGCAAGCAGACCGAAAAGGAGGGTGGCTCGGGGTAAGCCAGTGGCTGGGGTGGGAGTACCCACTCCTATGACTGCATAGAGCTTTCTGGAACCCGTGTGAGACCTGGTGAGGGTGGGAGCCGGGAAACAGCAGGGTGCACTGGGGTACATGTGTACGGGGGGGCGTGCGCCTGCGTACAGGGCCCTGTCACTCCGGTGATCCACAGGAGCAGTGCTGGGACCCAGAGGAGGAGAGCCGGCTTTCCCTGGTCGTCTGTGGTCCGTCAGCTCCTTGCTTCCCGTCTCAAAGTCACATCTACCCCCAAGGGAAAAATTGAGCCATACAATGACAAGGGCCGGAGGAACTAGCCCTCACGGCTGCTGCCAGTACCTGCCCGAGGAGGTGTGTGGCAGCTCTCAGGTCGCAGACTGAGCCCGGCAGCAGGAGGGGTGGCTTCACCCCTGCAAAGGGCAGCTGCCCCTTCAAGGCCTGCAGACCTGCTTCTCCCGGTCCACTCTTGCAGGAGCCCTGCCAGCCGGCCCCGCACCAGCACCTGTCCCGCTGGACCACAGAGCCCTGGGCACAGGAACTGCACTTCCATCTTCCCAGCATCCCTCTTAGCACACAGCGGCTGTGGAGCTGAACTGCACCAAGAACTGGAGATGCGCTGGGAGGTGCTCCGCTCATCGCACCCTCGGGGACGCTTTCCTTTGGATTGGGTCTATAGGGCATCCGGTTCCCAAGGGCTGGTGCGCTCTGCAAATAGCAGGCATCTGGAAAACTCTTATTAGCAAACGGGGTTTGGGGAGGAGCCAAAAAATACTTGGTTTTCGCAAAAAGCGTAAAAGCAGAGTAAGTCCCCTCTTCGAGAAGGGAAAAACTGACATGAAAAATGCACCTCTCTCTTTGAAAAAGAATGAAGTTTCATTAAAACTGTAATGCAAATCACTAGGACCCAAAGTACTTTTTTTTTAAAAAAAGTATTTGAGAGAGAGAGAGAAAGGAGAGCGTGGGGGGGGGGGGGGTAGGGAAGCCGAGGGAGAAGCAGACTCCCCACTGAGCAGGGAGCCTGACACGGGGCTCAATCCCAGGCCCCTGAGATCATGACCTGAGCCAAAGGCAGACGTTTAACCGACTGAGCCACCCAGGAGTCCCCTAGCCCCCAAAGTACTTTTGTTTATTCAGGTACCACTTTGAAAACTGCTTTTCCTTCTTTTTCCTGCTGAGAAAAGCTGGAGGAATCAGAGTGCTTAAGAGTACTTAGGGGGGCGCCTGGGTGGCCCAGATGGTTAGGCATCTGCCTTCAGCTCGGGTCATGATCCCAGAGTCCTGGGATCGAGCCCCGCATCAGGCTCCTGGCTCAGTGGTGGGCCTGCTTCTCCCTCTCCCCCTCCTCATGCTCTATCTCAAATGAATAAATAAAATCTTTAAAAAAAAAAAAAACGAGTACTTAGGAAGAAAACCCCTCGGCGGTCACCTGTTATAGCATTGATCTGGCTCCTCAGCTCGCCTTAACAAAGCATCGCGGCCAATACCCCCTGGTGTGTCCCTCCCCTTGGTGTTAAGACACGAGGGCCCGTGCGTTAAACTGTTCTGCCACAGAGCCTGTATTTTCTCACGCCCAGTGCCAGTGTCTGTATCCGTATGAGTATCAGCATCATAAAACGTTTACGACAATGACTAGGAGGGGCACCTGCGTGGCTCAGTCGGTTAAGCGTCCGACTCTTGATTTCGGCTCAGGTCGTGATCTCAGGGTCGTGACACGGTGCCCCAAGTTGGGCTCTGTGCTCAGCTGGGAGTCTGCTTGGGATTCTCTCTTCCTCTCCTTCTGCCCTACCACCCCCACAAATCCTGCTCTCACTCTCAAAATCTTTAAAAAAAAAAAAAAAAAGAATGACTAAGGCAGATTATGCTAGCTCCCACATTTATTGTTGATTAGAAGTAAACAGAGCTCACTGTGAGCTTTCTGAGGTTTTTTTTTTTTTTAAGAATTATTTTCCCACTCTTCTAGGATTTTTGTTTTTCAAAAAATTATAAAAGCCCAAAGCAGCTTTTAATTTTTAAGAAGCCTGGTATAATTCACTGTTTCCCTTCTGCAGAAACTTACAACATATCTAAGTCAAATGACCAAGTGCTTCTAACAATTTCTAAGGCCACACACAACTCAGAGCTACTCTGGACAACTAAAATCCAAGTCAGGACAGTGAGAGGCCTGCCTGCAATCAGTGCTCCCGGCGGGGGTCAGCAGAGTGTCCCGGCAAACCTGAGGGGCACTTTCAAACAAGTGGAGTTGGAGCCTATCGAGGTGGGACACTCTGCAGGTGGTGACTTCCCTGTCATGGAGGTATGGAAGCAGAAGTCACATGCCCAGGCCCCTAGGGAGGGCGGGAAGGAACCTGGAGGAACCGCGGCGCCCCCCTTCCCCACCCGTGCCCCATTCCCGCTTCAACACAACTTCACGTCTACCTGTTTTCCACTGGGGGCTGAGCTTGAAGGAAAAGTACTGTTGATGAAAACCAGTCGGAGAAGCCAGACCCAAGGGCGCGACACACTGAGGACTCACCGTATTGCCGGTGGTTGAAGTCCAGCTCCAGGGACGGGTCACAGAAGCTGTCGTCTGAACTATAGCCTACGGTGGAAGGCCACTGGTTATTAAGATAGGGTTTTCTGGAACACTTGGGACAACTACAGACTCTTATTTAGGAAAAGCATATTTTTATCTGTCCTTTGGCATGACACTCCTACTTCTAGGAATCAACGCTGAAAAGATCACGCCATTTTCGTCAGTACAGAGCTATAAAGAGACGGAGAAAGATCTCCATGATGTATGCCCAGGTAGGAAAAAAAAACAACGTGTGTAGATTTTTATTTATTTATTTATGTGCGTGTGTGCTTTTAAGTAGGCTCCACGCCCAGCATGGAACCCAACATGGGGTTGAACTCACAACCTTGAGATCAAGACCTGAGCTGAAACCGAGAGTCAGATGCTTAACCAACTGAGTCACCCAGGTGCCCCTATTTTGGCTTATTTTTGCAGAAAGAAACACCAGGTGTATAAACAAGGAACTAAGAAGAAAGGTTAACCAGAGGGTAGTTTGGGAATGGAGGCGGGGGGACTGAGGGGGAGAGGGGGCCTAGAGCACCCAAGCACAGCTTTTCACATAATTCAGGTTTTTTTCATCTATTTTACACATTAAAACACACAGGGTTTAATTTACGAAGAAAAAAGTCTAAAACTGGAAACAGAAACAAACCTTACTGCGTCAGATTGTTAGCATTATCACACAAGGAGAAACACTGATCTGCAGTGAACTCTGAGTGCAAAACTCTGTGAGAGCGTCCTTAGTGAAATATAATCTAAGGACTAAGAGCTACAGAGAAAACACTGCTTGCTGGGTTTACGGTGACTGGCAGCACTGGTAGGATGACTTTTTAAACCATTATTGCATATTTTTGGGGGGAAAAAAAAATCAGTGTTTCAGGAGACAAGTGTTCCAGTAAAGAAAAGGACACGCAAATATGAAATCCCTGTAATGTTAAATCTGAATTGGAAATATTGACACAAACCAGTGATATGTATGTGTCCTATCTTCCTTTACTGAAAGGACCTGGAAGCAAAGGCAACTCCGTAGGGCCCAGACCCTGTTTGTTAAATTCGGCTCTAAAAGAAACCAAAGGGACTTAAAGAAATGGCTGACTCTAAGGGGGTTTCCTTCCATTTGAAGCTGGCTATGTGCCCACTGTGGCCATGAACATGGGAGTGTGGGAACATGCTGCCAGGAAATCGTGTGGCTGGGGCAGGGTCTGCAGCAGTGACCGACCTTCCTGTGGGGCTCCACAGGTGTAGGGACGGCCAGAGGTGTTTTGGGGCACGGACTCTGGGTTTATGAATGGGATCTACGTTCACACGGCCCGTGACTTAGTCTGAAGGGCTGGACCTTGAGCCACACAGGCCGCTGAAGTCCGAGGGGAGATGGGAGTCCTCAGCCCCCTCTCTGAGACCAGGCAGGGCTTCTGCACCCCAAGCCCGGGAGAAGGGGCTGGTGGGGGGGGGGGGGCGACTACTGCCTGCCCGTCCCAGGCGGCACGCCGCACCATTCCCCTGACCTCCAGCAGAAAGCGACTGCCGCTCCCAGGGTCTGGCCAGGAGTGGAGAGGGGCTGCCTGGCCGCCTTGTGCTCGCTCCTCTCCTCTCCCCAGGGGTATTTGTGACTCGTGAGCAAGGTCATGACGCCAACCCAGGTGCACCCTGAGGGTGGCAACCCTGTGTGCTTTGCCTGTCCAAGCAAGGTTCTGCACAGCCAGGTTTCAAGGGTCGAGTGGGTGGGGCGATGACAAAACATGATCATCCTTCCCAGTTCTCTCCGAGTCCCAACACCCGAGAGGCACCCCCCTTCCGGCTCTGCCAGGTATTGCTTCAGATATTCTCATGTTTCTAAGTTACAAGTAGAACAGTTTTTTTTTTAGTTTTAGGCTTTATCTTCCTTTCTGTTTATGTCGTTTAGATTTCCAAGTGCCTTTCCCTTAACTGCTCTCTTTTACAGCATCCTGTTCCTGTTTCGTGGGGAGAACCACCTCACCTATCCCGGACTACTGGTGGAGGATCTCCTCAGGGGTCCGGGGATCCCCGAACTTCCAGAGGCTTCACTTGACAAGATCTGACTGAGCTATTCGTTCTGCGGGGAATTTCTCAAGCTTATCAGATGGCTTGAAGGACATCTTAGTCTCACGTCTAAAGCCGTGACCACGCATGGCTACTGGCCCCCTGGGAGAGGTTCGCTGTGTAAATCCTTCCCCGAATCCCCTTGTTCTCAGCAAAGGAGACCCGCTTCCCGCTCTCCCAAGCCACCTCCGGGTTCAGAGACACTCTCACATTTCTTCCATAGAGAATAACCCCCGAACTCCTGCCAACGTGGGGTGAGGGCGTTGCCTGCTTTTAGCCCAAACTGCGGTTCACCCCCCTTCTGAAGCTACTGGGTGCCCCCAATTCCTGAACAGTGGTGGTGAGAGCGGCTTAGGATCGGGCCTCTAGGGGGTGAGGTTGTCTGCCCCACATCACACAGCTGACAGGCCAAAGCCGTGCCTACGTGATGGCAAAGCTCGTCTATAGCCCCAGCGCCCTGCTTACCGCCTGTCTCTGCGAGCCCGGGGGTCTTCAGGAAGGACCCTAGGCGCACATCCCTTTTCTTCCGGAGGGGCCCACGACTCACCTTTGGTGCGGCCTGGGTGCCGGGCGAGGGGGGTGGAGCTGGAAGGGGTTGTAGTGATGGCTGAGGTCAAACAGGTCCGTGAGCTCAGCTCCAAGGGCCAGAGCTTCATGGCTGGGTCAGCGGAGGCATCCGTGCGGTCAAGGCTGCCTCTGTGCGGGGACCCTTGCTTTGGTTTTAGGTCCCCAGGGCCTGGGGCAGAGAAGGACATTGAGAAACGGGGCGGCAAAATCCTGTGCCAAGGCTGGGCTACCACACTGAGGCCTAGAAGCAGGGGCACCAGGGCGCACGGACCATCAGGACAGAAGCTGGGCTGCGGTGTCAGCGGGAGGGCCCTGGCTACAGGCCTGGCCGGGGGCGGGGGGCGGGGGCGCGTGCAGAGAGGCTGGCCCTGGCTCGACGTGTGGGTCAGACTGCGAGCCCTGAAAGGCTGCGACAAGAGAAGGCACTCAAGAGGATGAACCATTGCCAGAAGGTCAGCACGTGAGCTATGGGCACGCCTGCTGTGTAACAATGTGACACGTAACTCAGATGCCCGATTTCAAAAGATCCTGACGACATCTGCTCAGGATCACTCCAGGCCTGCAGCCAAGGCCCCGAAGGTCCAGGATGGACGGACGGACGGACATGCATCCTGCCAACTGGCTTCACTTAGGATTTGAGAAAGCAGCTTACTCCTACACTAACGATCATTTAAGAAGTCTTAATCTCTGTAAGAGGGACTTCTCTCTTGTATCTTGTGCTTGTCTGCAGTCGCTACGTTTTCTACCCCAAACACATATTCCCGCTAAACACAACCTCTATAAAAACATTAAAAAAAAAGAAAACAACAACAACAAAAAAACCCACCCTAGCACTACCTAGTAGTAGGAAAGGGGCCGGGCTCTCTAAATGGAAGATAAACATGCGTGCGGCCGGACCTCCTGAGAGCATGACGACAGCGCTGCTTGGCACATGTCCCCCTCCAGGCACCCCACGGCCAGGACCCAGAGGCACGCCCTCCCTCGGGGCTGACCCCGCAGGCCCCGCGGCCACTCGGGGGTCTGGACTCCCTGGGAAGTATTCAGTGCCCAAATCTTACAACTCGAAACCAAGGCAAAATTTGGATTCTGAAAGATACCCTTGATGAGAAGCAAGATTCAAGTCTGGTGGAATGAATGGGGACAAGCATCCAGTAGGTGCAGTTAAAGTGAGCGGAGGGGAGCGGACAGAGAACAGGACAAGGCCGACAGCATGCTGGCGAGACAGGGTCCCCGAGGACCGGGGGCATGGCGGCCCAGGGTCCCCGCGGCGGAGCGTGTGACATGAAGTCAGTGCCACACTGACTGACTCCAACAGCTTAACAGGTGTGTCTTTGTTTGTACGGTTACCTTGTTTTTGCGGTGATATGGGTTTTCCACAGACGACACTGATAATAATCTTTCCCTTTAATTTAAAATAAATTTAAGTGGCAACGGTGAGTCAGTTCAAGGGAAAACATGTACATGATCCACACAGGTGGATAAAAAGATGTGGCAAAACTCAGGAAGATGGCACGAGAATGACAGCAGACAGCGCAGTAGCTAAAGGCCTCTATGGACCAGCGTGCCCCCCGCTCTGGGCGTGACCGGTGTGCTGACGGTCTTTCTGTCCGCTCCCATTTTAACGTCCGCGTCCGAGAGGTCAGAGAGCCACCGCACGGTCATAAGACTCCATTCTGGGCTGACCTCTGGCTTGACAACAGCGATCCAATTATACAAAATGCTTGAATGGAGCAATAAATCCTTTGGGACACAGAGCACGTCTACAAAGGGCCTTGTCAGCAAAAGCCAACAACTCGGTGCTCTGACAGAGGAGGAGGAAAGGTCAGCAGCTTTAAATTTAGCTGCTAAAAATAAGTCTTAAAAAATAAATCTCACACACACACAAAAAAAAAAATCTCACTTGACAGAGGCCGTCTATTTTAGGAAGCAAAGCGACAACCAACCAGTTCTGCTTTTACACACGGGCACGACACAAGCCTGCAGGTGCGAGCGTGGGGAGGCGGCACCCGGCCGCCGGACTTACTTAGCACGGACATCCTGGCCCACGGACCTGTGCATGGATGTCCCGAGGCTCCCCTACAACTGTGCTGTGCTGGAGAAATGGTCCAGAGGGTGTGACAACTCATCTTCTCTTTTGAAATCAGAATCCACGCTGGCTACTTTAAACTTGGCTTGGAATTGGGATCAGGAGGAGGGGTCCACTGGGGGTCATCAGGCCTTTAGGTACTTTTTTTTTTTTTTTTTGGTTTGTTTGGATTTCAGAAATGAAGGAGGATATATGATGAAAACACATGATAAAGGAAAAGGATTAGAAATCTCCAATTTCTGAAAAAGGGACAGGCTCGTTAGGAGAGGATGGGATGTCAGAGGAAGACCAGAACCGCAGGCGTTTAGAGAGAGCTGGGTGGGCCGTTGGAGACTTGTCTTTGTCCTTGCTTTTGCTTCTCAAAAAGGGACTCTTTTTGCGCTGAGTTGCTAAATTGTTATTCCCCGGATAACCCAAGAGAGGAAGGAGAAAAAAAAAAAAAACAACAAATAAATGAAGTGAATAATAACAAATGACTCTAAATTAGCTAAATGTAGGCCGGAGATCAGAATCCCGTCCGACCCAGGAAAGACGGGAACAATACCCAGGACAAGCCCAGAACCAGGATTCGGTGAATCATTTATGCTCTGACTCAAGGTGATTAATTTAGGGGTGTCTTAGTGCCAACGCTTGACTCTGCCCGGGAGGAGAATTATGTATTGCTCAAGGAGCCAATGGCTGAGACTTTTTTCAATTTCAATGTGTTAAATTATTAAATAAGGATGTTTATTAATTTAGGACCTGGCTTCTCTTACTCATCCATTTTAATGACAGGCCCCCTGACGATCAGGTGCACACTCCACTCCCATTCCTGCTCAAAGGCCTTGCAAACACCTAACAGTATGTTTCTGGCCTGAGGTCATGAGACCACAGTCTACTGAAGTATTCACCAATGATTCTGTCTATCTAAAATAACCTCTTTTGGCAGTACACATTTAAAAATAATGAAAATACCTCTTTTTGTACCGGCAAACCCCGCCACACCAAAAATTGTTTCCTTTAAGATCGCCTGCACAACCTCTACTCCAATCTTATACTTCATGGCTTGTCAGAGCAGACACTCAGACTTACTTGCAAGTCTAACTCTTGCTGCAGAGTTAAGGGATTTCCGATTTAGGATTAGAGCAGATACCACCCCCTTGCTTATTTCTGCCTCCACAGCGCCACCTGGTGGCCAGTGCTCCTGCCACAGAACAAGGGGCCCCAGGCTCTGCAGCACGTTTTGTCAACGGCTTTACCTGCACACAGTGGTGAGGAGCTCCAGCTCAGCAGCCCCACAGACCCGTGTGTGGATCCCAGTTCCACCACTGATTACACTGGCGAGTGTTTAAACTCTGAGAAGGCATGACTAATCGTGCCCACCTCAGGTGGTAGGTAGGCTCCGGGAGACAGGCATAAAGCATGTCAATTAGCTAAAAGGAGCCAGGAAGGAATGCCCAGGACATATACAGCTGCTGCTATGAAGAATTTTCCCTGATCTGCTCGTCCATTGATCAGCACAGCAGCCTGGACCAGTCAAGTGTTTCTTTCCTCTCCAAGTTTTCCTAGCTCATTAAATTAAGTCAGTTTAGAGAATAATCCAAGTTGAAGGGATAGAGGCCAACAACTTTAAATAGCCAACATGCAAACCCGAGGGGAGAGAGCCCTGCTAGACAGAAACAAAGGTTCAGCCCCATCATTGCTAAGCTGCACCTGAGCCGTTTACCTAATCTGATCTCCTGTAAAGAACAGGAATGCAAGCATTCGTCCCCAACGTGTGCATGCGCACGTTTTCTTCTCTGCATTCGGAAGTGACACAACAGGACCTACTGAATGGCACCCCCAGAAGGCTTGTGCACGTATCACACTCACAGGGCAGCTTGTCGCCACCGGCCCTCAGCACTGTAACGTCAGCCCCCGGGGGCTCAGGGCTCCCAGGCCTAGGCCCGGTCTTCAGAAAGTCCTAGTGTCCTTCATAAAAATTTAAATTACTCAGGGTGCATGCCTGGCAGGTTTATGGGTAAAGAACCCTCAAAATTATATTTTAGAAGTAAATCTGAAAACAATAGTTGATTCTGAGGTACACGCTTTCCCCCATTCCTTCACGGCTCTGAAATCTGGACACAGCTTCGACGAGGTCTGTTGGTCACCACTGGCCAGGAGGCACCTCGGACAAAATGGTCACTGCCACGCCCCATGTGCTGCACTCTTTTCCCCTTATGTCTGGGTACAACGATCTAAGTCTGTAGAGCACAGCCCTCTTGGAATGTCCGTGCTTTTCCTGGCGGCATATAAAGTAATTACGCAGTGTATTGCTGACAGCCTCTTAGATTTGAGGAAATACAGCATATACAACTAGGAATCAACGTCAGAACGTCTGGCAAATTCCAAGTGACAGCCGTAAGTAAAAAGGTAAGCCGTGCCCCATGGCTGGGAGGACTCAGGGACTTCCTGAAGATCCCGAGTATGTACAGATCGGGTCAGATGCCCCTGGGATCTCCCTACAGAAACATCTGCCTCTGAATCTTTGACACACACAGCCCCCAAACATACACTCCCGAGCCCGTCTCTACAGCACCTGCGTAACTATCAGCCCTGGACGCTACCACAGCCTACATGATGCGGGACGCTTCTCGTTCTACAACAATGGAACTGTCACGGGACAGAGCTGCTGATGGGAATTTGTATTCTCTACTGGGTTGCTAACACACACAAGGAGGCAGATCTGTGTGCAAGCAGCACACCCTCTTCACGCTCCTACATACACATGTGCACATCCACACACCGTCTCGCATTCTACCCCATCCAGGCAGAGCCCCTCAGAGCACCCCTTTCGTAGCTTGACCGCAGCCTGGTCAGCCGCTCCTACCTTTACCCACAGGCCCGTTGAGGGTGTCCCGCTCTTCCGCACTGCTGGAGGCAGACGGGGTGGCCTCGGGGTTCTCTGGTTGCAATCTGAGGAGCTGAGGAGATGGCGAGGCTGGGTCCGGGGACTCCACCTGCCAAGGAGGGCTCTCTGCGGTTGACTTCAGTCGTTCTCTGGAACCTTCTTTCTTTGGTTTGATGAGCTTGACTAAGGCTTTGGCGCCAATCCAGTGGTTTTTCCTAGTGAGAAGCCGATTGTTAGTAGGACACAACCAACCCCCGCTGCCCCACCAGCAGGTCACAGGGTGCCCTGACGTGAGCCAAGCTTTCTATCACAAGCCATTAATTTGGGGTTCAGAATGATGGCACTCCTCACCATCACCATGATCATCGGATTTGGGGCCCAGGGATGGCAGAAGTGTGCATTGTGGCAGAAATCCACACTAGCCTCTTGGGGAAACAGAACTTCAAACATGATGCAAACTCCAAACTCCTTATTATGTGTGCAAAACAAAGCCACGTCCGTCGGCAATTTTTCTGTCAAAATGCCATTTTGGAACTGAGCCACGGACCTCCTCTTTTTCTGCTAAAGTTAATAGTAAGTGGAATAAGCTGACATTCTTCAACCAATCTCTGGCACGGAAGAGTCTGGGAGAGCGAGGGGAGGGGAGGGGAGGGAAGAGTGGGCCGTTTAAATTAAAACCAGTGAATTTCAAGAGTAAGCGACAGAGTTGCAGCTGACTGGAAATGGGGGTGTTCTGATATCACCAAAAAAACTGGCTCTGAAACTAGATAGCACTGTGTTTGCACAAATCACTTGGTCTCCTCATTTGGGCCTCCACTTCTGCCAGACAGAGGGACGAGGACCGGGGTTCAGAAATTCTGTGGTTCACCAGAGAACCCAAGGTGATCCTGACTTTGAGACTGGGCTGGGACAGGACACAGAAACAGCCGGCTCCTGGGGCTCAGGCCTGGACCAGGGGAAGGCCCTGCGGCACCAGGCTGGCAGTCCCCAGGGACTGAGCCGGCCCCACCACCAGGGGGTTGCTTCTCCCTGGAGAAAGGACTGAGTTTGTGAAGCTGCCCTGGGGTTCAGGGCATCCAGAAGAATCTGTGTGAGGCCCAGAGGTTCCCGTGTTTAAAGAGCCCGGGTACACCAGCTTCTGTCCCCAAAACAGGAATGTGATTTCCAGTGTCCTATTAAATCATGGGACAGAATCTGATACGGCCACCCTTCTGTCCCACTTTAATGGCTCCCACACCACAGACTCTCCTCCCCTTGCAGAGGGCTGTGGCTAAATTAAGCCCGTGTCTCATCAGGGTCAGCTGGCATTCGCTGACCCTCCCAGGACAAGCCAGAGTACAGAGTACGGGGCTGAAAATCTAACTCCTTCAGTCATGGGGGCGGCCTGCACACAGAGGACCTCCGCAGAGCGGGAGGCACGGGCCCTCCAAGCTGGGTGCTGATCTAGATGGGAGCCGGTTCCACTCCACTCACGCACGAGGAAGCTCTCTGCCCTGGGCTTACGTCCCTGACACTTAAATCAACTCACTTCTTTGGAGCAGGATCATAGAACTTGTACTGGTCCATGATTTTTTCTTCCAGTTTCTCCTTATGTCTCCGCAGGGCATTTAATTTGTCTCTGTGAAGAGAGAGGAAAGGAAGGTTCTCAATCCAGTTTTAAATAAAAACCATGAACTTACTTGTCAGCCCAGCCCGGGACCTTTTCTGGGATTCGGACATCATCGTGCTCATGACCGTCATGATCACGAAGTCGGGGATGTGTGAATGGAAACGTCTGGCATGGGTCCAGGAAGCCCTGATACCCTGAGGAGTTGGGCTGGAGCACTCAGGGTCTGGGTGCAAGTCAACTCAAGGGAGCAAACCCCTAACCATCTGAAAACTTACGTGCTTCCAGAAGCCCCAAGGACTCACTGGCCAGGTCATTCGGGACACTGGGCATTCGGGGTCAGCCACGGGGCTTGTGTGTTAGTAATACCTTTGGTGAGGGGGAGAGGTGTGCCCTCAGGGAGCTGGATGGGAAGGTTGAAAGAGTCAGCTCTGCAAAGTCAGGCCTCTGACCTGGACCCACTCCGACGCCGGGTTTCTGATAACACTTCCACAGGGGCAAACTCGAAAGCTTTTGGGGGCCAGACAGGGAAGATAAGGAGCAAAGCAGGCCTGGAAAGAGCAGGGGACCAGTGGGGGCTGTAGGTCTGGCAGCTCGCTGTCAGGCGGCCACGCGCGAGGCCTGCAGGGCAGATCCGCCAATTTTTTCAGAGAAGCCGGGAGACCTAGGTTACGAAGACAAATCTCCTGATTTCTAAATGTCGGGAACGAGTTCATGTTTTCAAAAACACAGAAAGGATCAAGACACCTCTGACCCCGAGGCTGCCAGAGGGCGCCTGGGCTTCCCGAGAGAGCCTGGCCTTCCTGATAGGAAAAGCGTGCTTCTGCTTTATCTCAGGGAGTCACGGGGGTGGAGCACTCCATCAGCACCGCCCAAAGGCCACCACCACCCCCTGGTCTCCTCATCCAAAAAGGAGGCCTCTGAACCAGAGGTAAGTGCTCAGGCCTCTCTGCTGTGAGGCTGCTGGGGTTCCAGCCGAACGGGGGGCTGAGTCTGCCACACATGCACACCTCCATGAAGAGTGACAGTTCTGTGAACCTCTGGCCCCGACCATGAAACCCCACTCTGCTTGGCCTTACCTTCTGCATGCTTTCGTGGCTCTCTGGACCCAGAAGTGCACATTAACTCACAGAGAGCTGGCATTGCACCCCTCCCAGGGCCCGGAATGGTGCTCTTATGCCAACTTCCTGGCGTTCTCCACTGTTTAATGCAAAACCATCATCCAATCATCCCCCGTGGGTACCAGACTCCTACTCTCCTCGCTAGCACATGCCCAACCCCTGCAGGCAGTTTTTATCAGCTGGATTTGAGAGAGCCAGCTTCAAAGGTTGTATCTACCCCAGATTCACTACCCCATGGTTTTCAGTGTAAACCATCGTCCAGTCAGTGGTAAGCCGGCACCTCTACAAGAGCAGGTGAAGCCAGAAAACTGACGAAGAAGCACTGTTACATTGGGGAGCATGGCCAGCGGGCTACTGGCCTTCACTGCACCATGTCCCTCTGCCAGCACGTCTCCCCTGGCCTTCCCAGTGCTGGCCCGCCGGCCCCACTCATGAGGAAGGACAGTCCAACCACCACAGCACGAGGCTTAAACATCACCCTGGATCCATGAGATGTATCTTGAATGACTTGACTCCCAAACCACGAAGCTTCCTGTACCGGGGCTCTTCCTCCTGACCTCTTGTTTCTGGCAGCTTCCTAGGCCCTGCTAGACCAGCATCCTTTAACACTTCCTGGCTAATCCCAACTCATGAGCTGGGCACAGAAGCCTTCGTCAGCTGAGCGCCCGCCTCCTTCTCCAGCCTTCTCTCCTGATGTTCTCAGCACCCAGACCACCGCTGGGCTCCACCTTCGGGTCCCCCTACCTGCCTGCCTTCTCCCCATCCCATGTCAGCAACAGAGCCCCAGCTCCCATCACCATGTTGCCTTCCACGTAGCTCAACAGCTGCTGGGCACGGACACGCCCCCCACACACCCCACCACCCCTACCCATTCCTGGCTCCCAGGGGACAGGTTCTGTGCACCTCACGGGGCTCATGCCAGAGCGGGCACTTCACTAACCCCAGCCGAGGGAGGACAATAACCCACTTTCCAGTAATCCAGGGGAACAAAGAGATAACAGATGCCAGTTATGGCACCCGTGCTCAGCCTTCCATTTGAGTTCTTTCCCTGAGATACTTCTTGTTGGCACGGTCCTATTTTTAAAAGTAAGCTTAATTCCAAAAGCAGATTCCAAAGCTTCTAGTGGTAGGCACTGTCTCTGAAGAGCAAACAAGAGCCAACCACCACACGTGCACAAACCTAGAACCATTCCACAGACGTCAAGAGAAGGATGTGCTGGTAAGATGGTCTGTCCCCATGCCCTAAGGACACCAATGGGTCCAGGGGCCATTCCTTGCCCAGAATGTCACCAGTCCTGGCACGGGGCCGGGGAAGCCAGAGTCCCTCTGTCTACAGGCATCGCTCCCACACGAGTCCTTACATGTACTGCTTCTGCTCCTCATGGTATTGCTCCTTACTCTCCATGTTCTGCTCTAGGAGCATCTGGTTCTGCTGGCTCAGCAGCTGGATCTGGCTCAGCAGGTGATGATTTTCTTCCTCCAAGTTCCCCTTGAGACGGGACAGCAGCTAAAACACAAATCAAATCAACGTTTCAAACACTGTGTGATCCCAGGATTTCACTGCTGGGAATCCAGCTTCCAAGGAAAGGGTCACGGGCACAGAGATGTGCACCACTCCTCTGCCGGTGAGAACCTGCAAGGACTGAGAGAGTCAGCGGCCTGGGGAGAGCCGAAGTCCCTCTGCACCTGCCCTGTCCGATCTGGCGGCCGCCAACAAAGTGCGGCCACGGAGCACTTACAATGCAGCCAGTCTGCGCCGAGATGTGCCAAAATATACAAAGATTCTGAAGACTTCATAATAATAAAGAAGAGAGCATAAAATATCTCATTAAGGTTTTTTGGGGGTCACATGTCAAAATGGTCATATTTTAAGATACGTTGGCTAAACAAAATAACTTATTAAAATGAATCCTCCGTTTTTACTTTTTTAACACGGTTACTAGAAAACATTAACTTAGGTAGGTGGCCTGCATTAGCTTTCCATTGGGCAGCTCTGTTCTTGAAGAGGGTGGGCACACCTTTTCTGTGAAGGGCCCGACACTTAAGTATTTCAGGCCTTCCAGGCTGCATGGGGGGGGTGTCTGTTGCAATGGTCCCGACTTGGCGGCCGCCACCACCACCACCACCACCGGGGAACAGCCAGGGATGGCATGCAAACATACGGGTGCAGCTACATCCCAATCACGGACACTTAAATTTCCGATCATTTCCACTTGCCACAAACTATCGTTCTTCTGAGATTTCTCCCAACCACTAAAAATGTAAAAGACCATCTTAGTTCACAGCTGTACGAAAACAGGCAGTGGGCTGGACTTGACTGACTCGAGGGCTAAGGGCTTCCAGCTCCTGCCCCAGAATATCATCACGGCTGAGGTAGCAGGAAAATCCCAAGCTTGGGCTTCACACAGCCCGAGTTCCCACCCACGACTGGAGGCCCCCCGGTCTGGGGCCTCCTCAGAAATCCTAAAGCACCTCCCTGTGACAACAGAGCCCGCGGTGGCTGAGGCTTCCTCTGCCCAAGAGTCCGACCCTCCCCTCCTCCACACGCCCCCGGCCCCAGCCCAGCGGGGACGGGGGGCATCTGTGCACCCCGGGCCTCGGTCTCCTCAGCTCTGATGTCCCACACGGCTACCAGGAGCTCAAAGAACAAGGCCTCTGAGACGGTTTCTGGACAAACGAGAGGCAAGAGGAGCTGTGTCCTGGGGACGCTGCTGTCCCTGAGGCGTCCTGAAGGGGGTTGGGACCAAGGCACTCTTCCCGTCCTCTCTGTCCTGGGATCTGCTTATGATCTCAACTGAGATGGTTCTGCTGCTTATTAAGAAGACAATTTCCAACCTCACACACCACAAGGGATAGCTCTGCCTGTCCGGAAATTGGGGCGCTCCCAGGTGAGCTCCATCCGAGCTGCCCCGGGATCCGGAGCCCAAGTCAGCCATTCATGCCACTTCTCTAGAACAGTGTGGATACTGAACTGCAAAGACGAGAGACAAGTGTAGACACAGCCGAGGGGACGGACAGAAGACCATCCTCTGCTGTTCTCATGTACTTCCCTGACCCTGCGAGAAGCAAAGGGCAGATGGAAAGCTCTCTTCTGACACATCCCTGCCAATCATGGTGTCCGTCTCCCCTTCAAATGCCTCTGTTCCCTCCCGGCCCCTGTACCACCTTCCACATGGTCTTCGAGCGCCAACACCAACGAGGACCCATCACCACCCCACTGGGCCCAGGGCTCTCGTCCACGTCCCGGGGCCTCACCTCACAGTGGTTGTCCAGCTTGGTCAGCGAGATGTCCATGTTCTGGTGCTGCTCCTTCAGCTCATCAAACCGGGCCTGCCAACGGTTCAGCTCCAGTTGTGAGTTGTTCAGGGAGGTTTTCAGCTCCTTGGTGTGGGAGTGCAGCTCCTCGTACTCCCCCTTCAGCTGGTGGTGCAGGAAATTGACCCTGGGGGCGGAGAGCCACAGGCCAAGGGCTGAAGGGCATGGCAGGCTCTGCCCCCCCGCTGTGCAACCTGACACAAGAGGGCAGCCTCCCTGGGCCTCAGGTTTTTCAGGTGTAAAAGGAGAGGGTTGAACAAAATGAGCAGTTTTCCAACTGTGTTCTTTGGGGTCCTGTGAGGGTCCCCCTGATGCCCCACGCTGGGCTGGGGGAGACAGCGTGGGCAGGCTCAGACACCTGCTCCCACAGAGCATCACTGTGATGATCTCTTTTACATTTAAAGTTTTGGCGTATTTGCATATGTACTTGGAAAAAAGGGTTCGGCTTTAACCTTTTTTTTTTTTCATTTTAATAAGCTATTTTGCTTAGCCAATATATCTAAAAAAAACCAAAAAACAAAAAAACAACGAAGCAGGACATTTTTGCTTCAAAATCATGTGTCTACATCCAGCTCTTCTTCCCAATTTCAAGCTCCTTTCTAATTTCAACTCCTGAGATGAATAAAGTATGAGATGCCAGGGTATTATGGAAATCCACTAAATTTATCATAATCATAACTATCATCCAACCAGGACTTCTTAGGGGAAAGATTTGTATCCGAAAGCTCAAATTATCAGAGGCTCATGGACTTCATCTGGACACAGATGTGTCTTGTTTGCCCTATACACTTCTTTTAAATGGGTCAGTGTGCCAACATTTAAAAACCTGAAGGTCTCACATCAACACTCAGATGTCCAGTTTCTCTTAAGAAAAAAGCATAAGATGAAAGAATGACCTGGAAAGCTCCGGCCTGCCTGCCGGCTGACAGCCTTCGGCTGGTGTGTATTCCCCATGTCCCCGTCTGGCCTGTCACCAGCACTCCCTCACCCGTGAGCCCGGCCTCCTGGGTCACTGGAGGCCCCCGAGTGTGCACATTCACGCAAGGATGTGGAGAGGAAACAACTTCATACGGTCATGCCTTTGTGATGAGACAGGACCTGATTCACATCCTGACTCTGCCATTCACTAGAAGCACTGACTTTGAACAGGTTAGTTCATCCCTGAGCCTGTTTCCTTATCTATTATTAAAAAAAGGGGGCTGGGTGGGTGGGATACCAGTTGTACAGTGGATTCTTGTTATTCGAGGTAGTAATGCTCTATAGAGTCCCCATGATCACTGGACTGGCGGATACCGAACCATGGCTTCTTGGAAAAGCACAGGGTATACGTTCCTGCAAGCGCTGGTTACATTTTAGTCAAAGGGATCAAGACATTCCTTATTTTATCGGGGTTTCTGTTTAAAGACACCTCTTATAATATACTCATGGCCATAGCACCGTAGCTCATGCCTGAATGGAGCTTCTCGAATGTGTACTTTCTCCAGAAGGCTGTCACGGCCTTGCACGAGGAGCCCTAGACCACACTTCAGCACTCCACTCGGGGTCTATTTTAAATAGTGAAATTGCAGGGGCACCTGGGTGGCTCAGTCAGTTAAGCATCTGCCTTCAGCTCAGGTCATGATCCCGGGGTCCTGGGATCCAGCCCCGCATCAGGCTTCCCCGCTCGGCGGGGAGCCTGCTTCTCCCTCTCCCTCTGCCTCTCCCCCTGCTTGTGCTCTCAAATAAATAAAATCTTTAAAAAATAGCGAAATTGCCACCAAAAAGCACAAAAATATGAAAACACCATGGCACCAAATAGACTACAAAAATATGCTTCTTCGCAGTATGAAAACTACAGTGAGAAGGCAGAGCACCCTTGTTTGCCCTCAGCTGGAAACACGTCTCCGGGGGACTCAAGAGTCAGACCACCCTGGGCACGTATGTGAAAGCACCATGAGTATCAATCTGGGGATGATTTTAGCAAATAGGCGATTTTAGCAAGCAGGTGAATTCACGAATAGAGAATGTGTGAATAATGTGGATCAACAGTGTGTCCTTCATGAGATCGCCCGTGTGGCCAGCATCAGAGGAGGGTCCATGCTGGATACAAGGCGCCGTCTCCAGGGGTCCCTTGGGTCCTTCCATCCCAGCCACCGGTGAGAGGCCCCTCTGAGCCTGTGCCCCCCAGCTATGAACACAACAGGGTTTGTAAAAACACACGACTGCCAGGGGATTCTGCGGGCCTTCTTGCAGTGGGGCTGGGCTGGCCCACAGGAGATCCCAGACGGCGGCCGTCCTGCACGGGGCCGGGTGGGATTCCCGGTGCTTACCTGTCCAGCTCGCCCCGCAGCCGCTGGTTCTCACCCACGGCCATGGCGCCCGTCCTCTGCTCCTGCTGCAGAGCCTCCCTCTCGGCGTTTAAAACCTTCTCCAGCTCATCCAGCTCTGCCTTGCGCTTCAGCATGCCGTCATGCCTGTTGGAGGGGAACACACCCGCTCGGAGCTTGCCTGGGGCCTTCTTTTCCTCCAGTGAGCGAACTCCCTGGAAGACTATGAAGCCTCCCATAGAAAATGGGGTTCCTCTGGCGGCTTCTCTTTGCAAAGTGGAGGGGGACGGGGCAGGGAACAGACGGGGCGAGAGGCAGGGCAGAAGAACCGGAGAATGGAGGCTGGGAGAGCTGTCTGGGCCAGGGGTCTCCTCTAGCCCCACAGCAGAGTCCTCCTCTTCCCACCCGACAAGTCTCCAAGGTCCCTTGGATTCCCTGCCAAAGCAGCCCTCCCTCCCTTGGCCACCTGGGCACACCAAGACTCTGTTTTCTGCACTTGGAGCCCTTCACTTGGGGAGTTATAAATATATTACTAGGTGGTTCACTAAGCACAAACAGATCTAAAAGAAACCACAAAATAAACAGGCGAATTCCACCACACACAGCAGTTAATCCCTCTTCACTGGGGGCTGGGTAGGCCCTCCCCCCTCCTCCCCTTGAGAACTGAGTCTCCTTGTTCTTGGTCTGTCCTGGTTGCGGGGACAGAGGCTTGCCTGGAGGGGGCCTCGCAATTGCCAGAGGCCAGTTTTTCATGCATGCACGTGCGCATGTGTGTGTCCGTCCACACACACACACACACGTGCACACCCCCCCTTCTCAGGAGCCCCAACCACAGCCCTCCCTCTTCCCCCTCTGCTTAGACTTTTCTCTCCTTCTCCAGCCCCCGTCTCCGTGGTTACTGCACAGCCGGCTCTGGAGGGCAGCAGAGCACAGGAGGATGAGCTCCTGACCAGCCCGGGCTGTCCCTCCTGCCTGCTGGAAACATCCGTGTCCACACAGGACTCACGATCTCCCTCAAGTCCAAGGCAGTGACTGCCGAACCACCTTTCAGCTGTCCCCGTTCAGGGAAACCCTCTTTTCCAGACCCCCTTCCTTGTCTGAGCTGTTCACACTCATAGACAGTAGGACCAGGGTGCCCAACCGGTCTGCACACCTCCACCCCTGGCCCCCCACCCCCACAGCAGGCCGCACTCGAACCGTCTGACTGGAGCCAGGACTTGTCGGGGAGTCAAACTCAGAAACGTGCTCTGGCAGCTGTTCAAGGACAAACTTTCATGCGGTCTTTAGCCACAGGGCGGAGGCTGCCCCAATGTGGACAGGTGTACAGCTGGAAGTGGAGGTCCTGTCTAGCTTTTCAGGTGGTGTCAAGTCATCCAGGTTTGACAAATGAGGGCCACGGGCAAATGATTGGGGTTCCCCAAATCCTGCTTCCCTACTGTAATGTCTTAGAAAAGCCCACTGACCAGGGATAACTGTAACCACTAGTAACCACCCAAGTGCAGGACAGAAACTGTGTGTCTCGCTCACCAGCGAGTCCCAGGTATGAGGCATGGCACTCAGCAAATATTTATGAAGGGGATTAGGAAATGAGCATCTAATTTAAGTGTCAAATAAAGTGAATACAGAGCCATCACCACTGTGTTCCAGGTACCTACATTTCCAAACCCACAGCCCTGCTGCAGACAGACCAAAGGGGCCTCCAGACATCTGTCCCACCAACTTGAAAATTCAAGTACCACAGTAGTTCAGCCCACTGTTTTGACCAGGAACAAGACGGAAAACAACGCTCAACTCCTCCCTCAAGCTGGTCCACATTCCACCTGCAAAACCCTCCCCCTTCTAAACAGACACTAAGAATATCATGAGGCGGTATCCTAACATATAAGAGGATGTTACTGTAAGACACGTAGGTGGCCTGGTGAGTGGTGGGCATGGAGCTCGTTTCAGAGCTCAGTGAATGCTGTTTGCTCCACTTCCTGAGCCAACTGGAGAGGACCCCTGCCACGTCCAGACACAGCATCATGCACATAGTACATGCTACGTGTCGCATGAACCTGGGACAGGCTCTGGAGAAGGGCGGAGATGGAGATGCCTGGATGCAGAAGATACTGATTTTGGCTTCCTAGGAGCAGGTGCCTCAACAGCCCCTGAAGGAAGGAGATCTGGGTGGGTAAAGCAGGTAGAGGAGCCCAGACAGAGGCAAAAAGGAAGCAGTGGGTGAGTGAATTAATGAACATCACCCCCCCCCGCCGTGCCCTCGGCCTCATCAGACGCCCTCACAGCGCTCTGCCGGCCCAGTGATCCAGATGAGCCAAGGGAAAGGCCACCTGCAGGGACACCTGACAGGCACAGGACATGGGTAAATCACTCCCTCCTACGCTGCGCCTGAGCCGTATGCCCGAGCCCCTTTGCAGAGACACGGCTCCCTCCTGTGTCCAAGTCAGGTGTACACCATCCCTCCCCCTCCCACCAGACTCCGGGTCCTGCCACAGCTGCCTGGGGGGCCAGGGGCCATCAGGGGCCTGCCCGGGGCAGGAGCTCAGGCAACCTGAGCTGACCGAACTTACTAGACACCCACGAGCCTGGATTTGTCAAGAGCACACAAGTGAAGATCTGGCCATTTCAACGTATGCAAATTTTAAATTAAAAAACGAAAGGAAGGCAGGCAGGTGGAGAGAGAGGGGTATGGCTGAAACCGACCTGGGGGTTTCACTCTACTGTTCTGTTTGCTTTCTATATATTCAAAAGCTGCCACAATTGAAGGCTGGAAAGCCAGCGTCCCACAGCTGGATAGGGAAACCAAGGCCCGGGAAGCCCAAGTAAGCACGTCACAGTGGACTGGCCGTGGTGGTGGTGGACGTCCTCCTTATGCCCGATCTGGAGAGGAGGAGGGAGGTGGCGGGGGTCCTCAGGGAAGCAGGGATTCGCCGTGGCACCGCCTTCTCCACAGAGGGACTCTCCTGTCACTCAGGCTCCAACTGCACACACTCTCAACCGCTGAGCGTGACTCCCGATTTTATCTCCCTTCGGGAAAGTTCGGGGATCCCCGGACAACGTGGGAAGGCGGGGAAGGCTCCCGGGCAGGGATGCGAGCCCCAGGGGTGCCCCAGACGCCCACACGCACCTCTCACGGAGCTCCTTGTGCTCCAGCTCCAGGTTGCGATGCAGCGTCTTGAGGCAGCTGTGCTGGTGGATGAGAGCCTCGTACTCCGAGGACTGGCGCTCGTGCAGCGCGGCCAGGTGCTCGTGGTCCTGCAGCAGGGCCTCGTAGGCTGCCGTCAGCCGCTCCTGCTGCCGCTGCAGGGTCTCGTTCTCGCTCTCCTTGGCCGTCTGCTGGTTCTGGAGCAGCGTGTACTGCGCGGTGAGCGCGGCGCTCTGGGAGCTCAGAGTGGAGTTCTCCACCTGCCGAGAGGGAAAAGAGGCTGCCTCACAGACCCAGCATCCCCACGCGCGGCGACCGCGCCAACACCGGAGGTGGACACCAAGACCCCAGGGACCTTCAGGGCAGGCGACACCCCGCCGCCAAGATGGCTCTCTCTCAACTGCAGGAACTGCTCTGGGAAGAGGCTCATCAGACCGTCACACGGGGCTCTGTCCTGCACCCCTCCCCAATGGTGACCTTTTGGGGCAAATTACGTCCTTTCTCAGGAGAAGCTCCTGGGGCGCCCTCTTTGACCACTTTCAAAACATCTATTTCTAGGACAAGTAGAAAATCAGTAACGATAGAGAACACGTGAACACCACCACCAGCCACCCTCACCTAACGGATGTTTACAGAACCACCGCCCAACAACATCCCAAACCATCAGAAAACCGAGCAGGGAGCACTGCCTAATTCACTGTGGGGCCAGAATGACCAACTGCAAAACCAGACAAAGGCATAACCACCACCACCACCACCACCACCACCACCACCAAAACCATGAACCAGTCTCCTAGTCTGTTATTTTAATAGAACCAACCACAGCCGCTTTGCCAAATAGTTTCCTGTTTACTGTCCTGACCCACGTTGCACATTTTCAAACACTTTTCTCACAAACAGCATTAACGAAGGATTAATTCATTTCCCCACAATCTGTTAACTGTAAATAAAAACCAACATCCTCAAATAGATGGCACGGGACGTGAGTTTTGCTAGAAGCTCCCAACAGCCTGGCAGCCACTTCCTCCCCTACTTCCCTCATGGAGATTCAAAATTCCCATCAGCTTAAAAAAAGGCTCTGCCAGGTTTTATAGTAAATGAACCTGGTTAACTCTGTTGAGCTCAATGTATCTGAGCCCAGGATCTCTTTTCCAAGACATTCCTAGTAAAATCTCAAGGAACAGACCTGGGAAACAGGCAACCCTACAAGGCAAAGCAGAGAAACCGAGTCCCCAGCCCTGCCCTCACACGCTCAGTCATGGAAACAGCTACACACCAGAACTACCTTCAAAGATCCTGAGGCTAGGCACCCCCGTTTCCAATAAGCCTATGAAACACAAAACAAAACTGCACATCCTCCCATGCGTAGCCTGGCTTCCTGAGGAGCCAGCATGCTGGGGCTGGTCTCCAGGAGACGCAGAGAAACCCCCCCCCCCCGCCACCGCCCCCTACCAGGGCCCGAGGCACAGCGCTCACCTGCAGCTTGGCCGTCTGGGTCTGCAGTGTGGTGTTGTGCTCCTGCAGGAAGGCGCTCTGCTTCTGCAGCGTCAGGATCTGAGTGCTGAAAGCCACGTTCTGGGTCTCCAAGTGCTGTAGCTGTTCCTTGAGCAGCTGCTTCTCAGCCTGCAGGGCCGCATTCTAGGAGAGGCAGAAGCAGAAGGCCCATCAGACACCAGCTCGGTCAATGCTCACCGGTCCCAGGCACGGGGGCTGTAAAGAACCTTGAAGAGTTGACACTTTGGGGTCTAAAGCCAGAGTCCACAGGTTAAGAGAAGTAACATGTTTCTCTCTTGGAAAAGACGACCAACAGAATTGTAGGGGTAGGAGGAGAGAACTACTTTTTTTGGTATGTGCTTTCCAGACAGAAATGCATGCACGTAATGGGGACACTGCTTCCAACCTGAGCATCTGAGTGCAAGGCCAAGGTGAGCTGGGGTTAAAGCCAAGGCATCTCTTCTCTCTTTAATGCCTCTGTTTAATGCTTTCTGTTGAACACCCCGAGAGTGCATTTCTGTGAGCTTCTCCCACTGGACAGGGAGTCAAAGACTGTGACCACACCTCACCCTGCTCAGGAGTGACAGCAGGTAGAATAAATGAGTTGTTTCATGAGACCGATAAAGACTACTGTGTAAAATATGCCACCAACGGGGCCAGGACATGTGGGCTGTAGCCTGGTGCTGTCTGTCGCTAGCATGGGAGGTAGGGTTAAGTCTTTCTTGCTTTTTTTAAAGATTTTTTAATTTGAGAGAGAGAGCACAAGCAGGGGGAGAGGCAGAGGGAGAGACAAACTCCCCATTGAGCTGGGAGCCCGACATGGGGCTCTATCCCAGGACCTGGAGATCATGGCCTGAACTGAAGGCAGATGCTTAACCACCTGAGCCACCCAGGCACCCCATAGGATCGAGTCTCTTAAACTCTGTCTCCGCTTTCTCAGCTGTCAAATGGTGAAAATCCTCACTATCTGCTTCACAAGGTTGTTGGCAGAGTCAAATAAATTCAGGGGATTAAACATGCACTGGCAAACATCTTCTGTAAAGGGACAGATCGAATTTGGGTGTTTGCCAGGCATGTGGGTGTCATTCCAACCAGTTACCTCTGCCACCACTATGGTGGGAAGACAACCCCACACAGTATGTAAACAAAAGGCGTGTTTCTGGTCCAATAAAACTTTATTGACAAAAAGAGGCGGCGGGCCATGGTTTGTCAACCCCTGGGAAAACACTGTGGAGACAGAGGACTGGTGTACAAACTACAGGCCAAGTTTGATGGGCAGGCAGACGGATTCGCCGTGGGGAAAACGTGAATCCACCCCTTTCCGCTAGACAGGGCAAAGAGATCTCCAATGAAAAGGAGCTTGTAGGACTTGCCAGAACAACTTAAGAAGTATTCAACTAAAGAAAGGGCGCCTGGGTGGCTCAGTCAGTTAAGCATCTGCCTTCAGCTCAGGTCATGATCCTGGGGTCCTAGGATCCAGTCCCGCATCGGGCTCCTTGCTCAGCAGGGAGCCTGCTTCTCCTCTGCCTCTCCGCCTGTTTGTGCTCTATGTCAAATAAATAAACAAAATCTTAAAAAAAAAAAAAAAAAGCATTCAACTAGATCTGGATAAATCTCAGCAGATTCTGGCATCCTGGGTCCTTTACCCAAATGGTGGCCTATCAACGGGACAATCAATAGGGCACACTGGCTCGCTCGCTCCCTCTCTCTGAGCAAAGGCAGCAGGGGCAGCCCACTCACATTCCGCTCCAGCTCGATGGCCCGGTCCTTCACTCGGAGCAGCTCCATGGTGGCCTCCTTGTGGCTGGGCCCCCAGGACTCCTTCCCCTGGTGACCAGTGACCAAAGTCTCCACAGGGTGTTTGAAAGAGTTCTGTAAGTGCTTCCCTTCCTCCCGGTTCTGCCTGAGGGTCTCACACTCTGTCTTCAGCTGCAGGGTGTGGGAACAGGAAAGCGGACTTGGCGCAGGAAGAGGCCAGCTCAGAGCTCCCTGTTCACGGCTAGAGGACAGCCCTGCAGCAAATCTGACTCCTCAGCATCCCTAAACCCTCACCCGGCACTAGGGATGAGCCCAACACCCGGCTTTTGCTCTGTGAGGAATGCACAGAACCCATCCTGCGCTCCCCCATCCTTCCAGAAATCGGCCTCAGTCCCAACTTCAGCCACATGACCCTGGCAAGTCTTCTCATTTCCCTGAGCCTCAGCTGCCTACTCCATAAAACGGAGGCGAGCCTGGTGAATACAGACCAGGGGATGTTATAAAGACCCTTCCAGCTCGAGAACTGCTTTTTTTGAGATTTCCTTATTCAATCACACAGCCAAGAAATGTGCCAGTGCTTCAAAAAGAAGAGCTGGAAAGCATGTATGTGCCAGGAGTGGACATCCTGACCGAGCCCCTATGCACCCATGCCCGTCCCATTTGAGGGTGCCCAGGAGACTCTAGGCCTCTGCTTGGTCCTGATGCTCACAATCTCACATGTGTTCTCATTAGTGTCCCAGACCCTGCCTATCAGACTAAACATAGCTCTGGATGTGGCCTCCTCTGCCCTCAGGCCTCTGACTCACTCTGGTTCCGTCCAGCCCCGGTGCATAGGACTCTGATGGTAGCCCCCATCAGAACCCCGTGGGTCAGCACATCTGCTCCAGGAAACGGGCATCCAGCGGCCCCTCTGCTACCCAGGTGAGGGGCTGGAGAAGGTGCAGTGGGGACCTCAACGGCTGGGACTCACAGTTGGCCCCGAAAGGGATCACATCTTACCACTTGCAGTTCATTCTGTAACTGGTGGTTCAGGCTGGCTTTCTCTTCCATCTGTGCTTCTAAGAACACAATCTTTTCTTCTTTCATGGCTAATGTTGTTTTTAACGCTGACTCATTTCTGCTCTCCGAAATACTGAATTTTCTGAAAAATACAAATATACAGTAGTATTTATCTGTCTCTTCTGCCCACAAGCTCCCAATCTCCCAGCTTCCAACACCTGTCTCCCCCACTGAGCCGGTTTCCTTTGTAACTCTGCAGCATTTGGCCCAGGAGAACCTTACGAGCCACAACCCATCACCCAGAACCCTCCCCAGGGCTCCCCGCAGAGACACACCCGTGACACCTTCAAATGAAACACGACTGCTGCAGTTTTATAAGCATGGTCTTAGGGAGGGATTATTGTGGCCATTTCACAGATGGGGAAACCGAGTCTCAGAAAGGTTAAGCAATGTGCCCAAGATCGCAGCGTGAGCTAGGTAAGTGGTCAGTCTGCATGGCCTTTCTGCCACACCGACAGGGTGTCACGGTATCCGTCATGTGGATCTTGTCAGCTACAAGTCCAGCAGAAGTCCATGATACTGGATTTCCTTGAAAAATGAGATCATTTTGGAAAGAATTGCAGGTAAAGATCACAATGGTTAAATTTTGGGGACAGGGGAGAGAAACAAACAGGTAGGTGGAGGGCAGAGGATGTGTAGGGCAGTGAAACTAGTCTGTAGGATCCTGTAAGTAGATACAGGTCATCACACAAGTGTCAACACCCGCGGATGTACAGCATCAGGAGTGAACTCTACTGTCAACTGTGGGTTCGGGGTGATGATGGGTCAGTGGGGGCACATCGAGTGTAACACATGCACCACTCTGGTGGGAGAATCTGATATGGGGGAGGCTGTGCCTGGGGCGGGAGGCAGAGGGCATTCAGGAACTCTCTGTACCTTTCCCTTAATTTTGCTTTGAACTTAAAACTGGCTCTAAAAAATCTATTTTAAAACAATTAAGAAGCCTTTCCACTGCACAAGAGAGTCTCCTTTCACTCCTCCCTGGGAATCTCCAGGAAGAAGCCCCATCCCATAAAGGACACCAGCCCTTTCCAGAGACCACGTGACAAGCAGCCCCGAGCTGCGCAGAAAGAACCGAGCTCTGGAGCTGGGGGCGTGCAGCGTGTGGCCACGGGTATGCGCTGTGAGAGCCCACAGACCCCAGCAGGGAGGTGCTCACGTGTCGCCATGGCTGCTTTCGTCCTGCAGCAGTAGCTCCTTGTGGAGGCCGACCTTCTCCAACCCCTGGCTCAGTTTGTCCAGCTCGCTGCTCAGCTGCTGGCTCTTGAGCTTCTCCAGCACCAGGTCCTGCCAGGATAGGGAGAGGACAGGGCTGGGACGGGAGCCCAGCAGGGAAGGCCTGGCACAGGCCTTTCTCAAGGCTGAGCAGCTGCCTTCCCGGGTCATAGCTGACTCAGGTGTCCTGAGGGCTGAGCAGGCAGTTCAACGGGGACAGGTGAACCCCAGGGATGTCCTCCAAAGGTCAGGGGAGAGACACACGTTCCCAGCTTCCCAGCACCGAAGGTGACCAGACTACACGGCAACGTGTCCAGGACGTGTGTCTGCAACACCCTGTACGTTGGCCTTTGAGTAGGAGGCCTGGATTCAGACAGGATTGCCTTTTCAGTGGAGTAATGTAATGAAATACTTTTTTCTGTAGTGAATTCTCTGCAAGGAGTACAAGGAGAAAGAGGATGTTACTTTAAGCCCTGGTTCTGGTTTGCTTTGCACAAGCGGGTGCTCTCCTTCAGGTGGGTCACTTCCTGGAGGCCCACCTTCTTCCCACACGTCTCGGGAGCTCCCCAGGCAGGTACCGCGCTCTGCCTAGGGCCACGGCTATCGGCATGAGAGCCGACCCCCCACCAAATCCTCAGGCCTGCCGTGGCAGTGTGACAGAGTGGGGCTCGCCAAACATTCCATCTTCTCCCCCCATATTTCCCAGCCCCCCTGCAGTTGGTGGGCGGTTCTGGCCAGTGGGCCGCGGGTGGACGTGCCGTGGGCCACTTCCGGCTGCAGCACAGAAGAGCCCGCGTGTGACCTCCCGGCTGTCTCTCTCCTGCCACGGCGACTGGCCAGGCCCCGTGCTGGGGCAGGGGGGAACTGCAGAGTCACAGCACAGATGGCAGGGTCCCCGGGAGTCCACCTGGACTCTCGTGAGTGAGAAGTCAGCCACGGGTGTGAGGAGCCGCTACGATTCTGGGGTTGTCTGTGACCATGGTGTAACCAATGTGAAGCTCACAGAGACAGGGACCAGGGGTGGTTACTCCTGGTTTGCGTCTCCCCCCGACAGCACACGGATCTGCCTGCACCATCATCTGTACGCCTTTTAGGACACAGAGACGGCTGTGTGGTCACCAAATCTCTTCCCTTTTCTTCCCTGGCACGCAGCTAACTTACATTTTCCCGGCTCACCTGCAGCTAGATGCGGCTGTGTGACCGAGTTCTGCACAGGGCACTGTGGTCCCTCTCACTCACACTCTCCCTCATCCAGCTGCTGCCATGGGATGGCCGAGCCACAGGGTGGCAGAAGCCAGGAGCCTGACTCACTGCATTTACGGCTGCCCGTGAACAGCCACGCTGGGCTCCTACGTGCGCAGGACCCGAATGCCGTGCTGGGCCATTCAGATGTTCAAGTTAGTTCTGAAAGCAGTTTATTCCCTGCTCCCCCCGCCCCTCTGCCCCCGCCAAATACTGAAGGAATGCTCAGACGACCCATGCCATAAATACTGGGGAAAAAGGAGGACATACACTTCGCAAGAAACTTTAAAATGTTCACGCCCAGGGTGCCTGGGTGGCTCAGATGGTTAAGCGTCAGGCTTCGGCTCGGGTCGTGATCCTGGGGTCCTGGGATCGAGCCCGACATCGGGCTCCCTGCTCCGCAGGAAGCCTGCTTCTCCCTCTCCCTCTGCCTGCCGCTCCCCCTGCTTGTACTCTCTGTCAAATAAAAAATAAAAAAATCTTCAAAAAATAAAGTAAAATATTCATGCTCTTAGATCCTATAGTTTCACTTCCAGGAATACAGCCTGAAAACAGAGAGAGGTGTGTGCAAGGATGTCCGGTGTTATTTAAAATAATGAAAAAAACTGGAAAACCACCTAAATGTCCAAAAAGTAATTGCAGTAAATCTACAGGATCTACTGGATTAATACCTTGCAGCCATTAGAAAGCCGCGGCTTAAATCTTACTTGCTATGATGAGAAAAGGTAAAAGGTACAGTAAGTAAAAAGCAGAAGAGCTTAGGATGCAGCAGAGGAGGATGCCAAGCATGTACACGTACAAAGGCACACTGCAAGTGATGGGACAAAACGAGCCACACCGTGAGTGGTGGTTATCTCTGGGCAGGGAGACCGTAACAGGGGCTGTGCCCTTCGTTCTTCATCCCTGCAGACACCAACCTGTGCAGAATCAGGGAGGACACGCACAGGCCCGCTTCCGTTTGGGAGGCGCACCACCCAGCACGCCCGTGCGACTTGGGGTCCAGGCGCCAACCCCGCGCCGCCAAGCCCCTCACCGTGGGGGGCCCTGCCCACAGCCACTCACCTCTCGCAGGGTAGTCAGCGTCCGCGTATGCATGGTAACTTGCTTGGTGAGGTCCCTGTTGTCCCTCTCCAGCTCCTTCAGCTTGCTGGCCGCGTCCCTGCAGCGGGCCAGCTCCTTGTCCAGGGCGCGGCTCTCCTTCTCGGCAGCGGACAGCTTGGCAGTACTGTCGTCCAAGACCGCATCCTTGAGCTCCACCTGCTGCCACAGCCTCTGGGCCTCCTTCTCCAGCAGCTTCTTGTCTTTCTCCAACTGGGCCACCTCCTGCTCCAGGGCCTTCCTGTCCTTCCCCGACCCCTCCAGCTGCTTGTTGGCGAGCCGGAGGGCCTCCAGGTCGCGCTGCAAGGCCTGGTTCTCGGCCTCCAGCTCCCTGAGCTCCTGTTCCAAGGCCTGGGCCTTCTGGTTGCTGCCCTCTAGCGTCTGCTGCAGCCGCAGGTTCTCGGCGCTCACACCCTGGTAGCTGAGCTCCAGGCGCTCGGACTTCTTGCTCAGGGCCTTCAGCAGCTCCACGTTTTTCCTCAGCTCCTCCTTTTCCCGCTCGAGCTCCTCATTCTCCCGCTCGATCTGCGCCATCTTGGCGCCAGTGAAGCGCATGGTCTCCACCATCCGGCGCAGCTCCAGGTTCTCCTCGTCCAGCTGCTTGTTGTCCCGCTCCAGACCCTCGAGCTGCACCGACACGTTCTGCAGGGTGTCCAGCGACTTCCTCAGCTTCCGGTTCTCCAGCGCCAGGCCCCGACTCTCGCGCTCCAGGGCGTCCACCTTCTCGGTGGCAGTGTTCAGGGAGGCCACTTTCTGGGCCAGCTTCTCGTTCTCCTTCTCCAGCCGGTGCAGCTCCTTCTCCAGCTCCTCAACCCGCTCCACCTTCTCCTTCACCTGCTCGAAGTCCTTGTGCAACTGCTGCTTCTCGAATTCCAGCTTGCTGAGTCTGCTGCTGGTCTCTGTCACCGTCTGGTGGAGGGCTTTGTTCTCCTTCTCGATGTCCTTTGCACGGGCCTCACTGTTGACCTGCGACCTCTCCCGCAGAGACCACACTGCCTGGTTGAGATGATCCTTCTCTTGCTCAAGATCCTTGATCTGCAGAGAAACAGAATGGGCACGACAGAGCGGCTGCAGGGATGTCATCCAGTGATCTGGATCCAAACTGGGAGACGAACGTGTAGGCCCCCGAGAGAGCACCCAGAGCCGTCCCACTGCTTCCTAGGGGCCTGGTATGGATACCAGGTAAGGGGCACTCATGCCTTAGTTCAAGCCAAAACACATCCACAGCAGCCACAGTGAATCAGAAACATAAGCCCCAGCTCTCCCTCGGAGTCAAAAGAACAGAAGAGACTTCCCTGGTACTTTTCACCCTAGCCGGCAGGACCCCCATGACCTGGGCCCATCCACCTGTGGCCTCCCCCCTTACACCACTCTCCCCCAGCAGACACTGCAGATGATCTTCCCTCTGCCTTGAACACTCACCATCCTCCCCCCTTGCCCCTCCCACTGACCTTCAGCATCCCTGGGTACTCCTCATCCTTCAGGGCTCAGGGCGAGTGTCAGCTCCGTGACTCTAACATGCCTGGCACCCCGCAGGATACTGTCCCTGGTCATCATGACCTTCTTGCTGCCCGCAGCTTGGGGGTGGCAGAGCAGGAAGAAAGAAGCCTGCCTTCTGGCTGGCATCCCTGAGCCACTGCACCAGGACTGGGCAGCCCACCCTGGGACTTCTCGTAGTGTGAGCCAAATAAAGCCTGGAGGCTGGCCAGGGCTCTCTGCTAGGACACGGTGGACATTTGCAGCTGGATTAGTTCCTCGTCCTGCGGGGCTGTCCTGCGCAGTGCAGGACATCTGGTAGCAGTTCTGACCTCTACCCACATGCCATGAGCACCTTCTCTCTCTCCTCCTCCTCCAAATTACGACAATCAAAACCAGGCCTGCCGATGTCCCCTGGGAGGCGAAATCTGACCCCCCTGTTCCTCCACGGTCGGTTGAGAACTGCTGGTTTGAGGTGCAGTAACTGGGCAAGCAGTAACTCATGTATCATTCACCCAGTACCAGGAAATGGCCATAGTCCTGGACACTCCCTCTTGCAGGCGGGAGCATTCGTTCGTTCTGGAGGCACCTACCTGCCTGGCTCTGTCAGCCTTCAGGCTCTCCATGTCACTCTGCAGCTGTTCCTTCTCTTTGATCAGCTCCTCACTGAGGGTCTCCAAATCTTGGTTGCTCTGCTTTTCTCTCTCCAGCTGGGTCTGTAACTTCTCAATCTGTAGAGCCCAAAGACCCAGCCCATGCAAAAGTCAGATTCACAAGGTGAACTACCTTTTAAGACCAACCAAAAACCTGTCAGCTTCACAGAATACTTTACTAGGTCTCTTCTCAAGGAAAAAACATCCGGATGGTGTTCCGTAGCGACCTCAGTCCTTAGCGCACACCTTGCACTTCCAGCTCAGGGAGGAGGGGAAGGTCCTAGGCACCAAGCCCTCTTCATCCTCACTGCCATGTTCTCAACCACCTCCAGGTCTCTCGTCTTAGGCCTTGTCCACCTACACGAGGGTCGGACCACACGCTCCAGCGGCCAGCAGCCACCACTGCTGGATGCCCTGCGGGGACCTCCCACTCACCCACCTCCCTCCCCTCCCCTCCACACCTGCCACCTTGGATGGTGACGCTCCTGTTCACCCAGCTGCTCGGAGCGCTCTTCTGATGCATCGCTCCTTCCTCTTGCGCCCTCCAAGTAAGTTCGTCCCCACGTCCTACCTGTGCCCCCACCCCCCACATGCCCATTTGCCTGACCCAGGCCAGACCATGTTCCATCTTGCCTGGTCAACCACCCAAAGCCCTCCCGAGCACCAAGCTCTCCTGCTGGGCCCCACCAGCACCCAGGCTTCCTAACAAACATGAACTACCTAGCTCAGGGGTTCTCGCACTTTATTGTGCCCGACGCCCAGAGAGCGTGGTAGGTGCAGATGCTGACTCAGCAGGGTGAGGCAATGCCCATGTTGCTGTTTGCAGCACGAGGGCTTCAAGGGGGCTACTGTCCCTTCCTACCAACACCAAACTCCTTCTCACTGTGGGCAGGAGTTGGGAAAAGGGCAGTGACTGGTGTGAGAGGAACAAAAGTTCAGAGTCTGGTCCCTTGCTACTAGCAACAGGACTGCGAGCAAGTTTCTCTGACATGGGACCAACAGTGTCCATCTTCATGAGCTTCTGTCAGCACGGAGCGCTCCTCACACACCTGGCAGGCGTCGGGTGCGCCAGCGTTACTGACCTCCCTGAGAGTAAGCTGGCAGATATTACTGATCATGGCACAGAGGGCGACTCTGGGGCCAGAGGAGCTACGTGATTCGCTCAGGGCCTTACAGTAAGCATAAAGCAGAGCTAGAACACACGCCAGTGGGCCACCCCAGCCCTGCTCTGGTGCACAGTCGGGGGGTCTGTGGCGTGCACCCCCTGCCTTCCTAGCTCACCCCCTGACCTCACTGTTAACCTTTTACTCCTCTGTCCCTTCTCTTCCAGAGAAAGGCTTCTAGTCTGAAGACATGATTTCCCCACATCCCATCTATCACTGCTGGATGCTCACCGTCAGCTCTCTCCCCTTCTGGTTCTTTCTGCCACAGAACTGGAGCCCCGATTCTTATTCAGCCCCGAGGGACCGCAGCGACCCTGGGGGAGCTCATGGGGCTCAGCTGTGAGCCGGCCGCCAGCCTGCTAACCCAGAGAGGGCTTTCTGTCCTTCCTTAAGCACCTGGCTCAGGCTGTGGGCTCCCAGAGTACGTGGGTACCAGGGACCTTCCTCTCAGCCCTGGGGCTGCATGCACCCCCAAAGGGTTGCCCTCCTTCCTCTGAACATAAGGATTCTTTACCTCTTGGCTCAAGGCATGAACTCTCACGACATCAACACAAAGTTACAGTCACGAGTGGGAGGCAGTTTCTCTAAGGTCCACAGAAGTTCCGTAAGTTAGAGAGCAGATATTAACTTTGGGGAATGATGGTTCCCACAGACACTGCAAACCTAAGCAAGTTTATAGCCTGGGCTACACTCGGGATGGTGGGAGAGCCAGGCTGGCACCAGGGAGTCTGGGCCTCCAGGTCGCTGTGTCCCGGCTGGCCATTGTCCCTCCCTGGCCGACACCTCCTAGAGTGGCTATGCTGCGAGGACTTGTCCCAAGGCTGTGCCCGCCCTTACTCTATGAAAGTCAGTGTCAAAGCCGTGTCGCCTGTGGGCTTCTGCTGGGTTGGTGGTTCACCTACTGACCAAGAAACGGCAGCTGGTGGCTGAGACACACCCCGCAGAGAGAAGAGCAGAGTGAGGTGACCAAGGCTGGGGAAAGGAAATTCAGGGTGAGCTGAGGGGCTCATCCCGCCAGTGTTGTGTGCCAGGCTGTGGGGCAGAAAGCATAACCACCCGTGCCGGTCAGAAGAGAACCAGCCAGGCCCTGGGCAGGCTGAACAGGACCGGGAAAAGAGGCAGGAGGACCTTCTTCCCAGGGCTCCGGGCACCGGACACAGGATGGCTCCGGTCTGGGAACAGTGGCACCTCCCTTTGACCAGGAATGCTGTGCCAAGACACGCCTGTGGCAGGGGAGGGCGGGTGTCCCCCTGGAGAACTGATGCAGAGAGGAAGCGGGGGGTGGGGGCGCTGAGAGACGGGGGCTCAGGAGTAATGCTGGGGAGGCAGCACCCAATGCCAGTCCTATCTGTAGAGGAGGGGCCAGGGCAGACCCCGAGGGCAGGGCAAAGTGTGAGTGGTCACCTGTGAGGCCAGCTGGGAGCTGGGCCAGTGAGATTGCATGGCTGCTTCCTATGGCAGACCGTGAAGATCTGCAGAGTCAAAGGTTCTCATCTCTCTAAAGGTCACTTTTTTTTTTAAATCTTGGCTGAGATCAGACTGCCATTTATAAAGACGTTTCCTGTGCTAGGCCCCTGTGAATCTAAAACCCCAAACCATCTAGGTGCCTTCCACTTGCTGCTCAGGAGCCAGGGCTCGAGAGGGGAAGCTTTCCACTGTCCTCCGGGAGACAAACTACCTAGCACCTGCCACGCTGCAGGGGCACACGATGCTTCTGAGGTGCGAGGACAGTGAGTGATGGAGCCTGGGAGGCCCCCAGAGGGGACTGGAGAGACTGTTCCCCCCGCTCTGAGCCTCACCCCAATAGGAAGTGCCCGCAGAGCCAGGACCAGGGGAACCCAGTCTCCGGCCTGCAGCCTGAGCTCCTCCCCCACCAATGCAGCCTCAGTACATGATGCTGGCAGCACCTGGGGCGGGACAGACAGCCGGACACCCGGCCGTCCGTCCTGCGTGGTGCTCGGCAAGCAAGAGCGCTCCTGCCCTGTCCCTCAGGTGGGATCTGGCAGCTGGTGTGTTCAGAGCCCACGGTGCAACTGTGCCGTCCGGTGTGGGTGGGGTGTCCCGAAGCCCCGGGGCCCACACGTGGTGGCAATCCCTAGCTCTCGAGGGCCCCCTCGTGCACCTGAGGCTGCATCCCCTGTACGAACGGGAGTCCTCGCCACCACAGAGCAGAGACAGTTTGCAAGCCTCTGTCTGTCCTCCCAGAGGTCTGGGTTCTACTACTAAATCGAAGACTCAGCGGTTGTTCTGAAAGGCAAATACAATTCAGCCATCTCTTCTTCCTCATCCCACAAACCACGAGAAAGAAGTGAGCTCTGACCTGGTTTTACCACCAGCAATGCCCTAAAACCATCCACCAGTGTCCTGTACACAGGCACACATATGTGCGACTTACGTCGCTGCTCCCTCACCCCCACGCCCCATCCTGTGCTTTCTAATAGTGCATTTATTCCGTGCCAGACCCTTGACCTAAAGTAACTTGTATCATCCTTACAACCCCCATTAACCCCCTTTCACAGATAAAGACAACAAGGCACATAGAGGTCAAGTCACACGTGGGTCAGAGCCTCAAAGCAGTGGTACAGGGAGGAGGCTCACCGCCTCTTAACTCTCGTCAGTGATCCTCCCGTCCCTCTATTATAATTAACGGTGGCTGCACGGGAGCCCGCATTTCTCCCAGGCTGCGCATGCTCGCTGACACCTAAATGCTCTGCCCAGCTGTATATTACAGACAAGGGCTGGGGGAGAAGGTCACCCACACCTGGCTGGGGTTACCTTCTTGCTGAGCTGGTGGTTCTCCTTCTCCAGCTCCCCGCACTTCAGGCTGTTCTCCTCCAAGGCCAGCGACGCATCCCGCAGCCCCTGGATGGTGCTCTGGAGGCTCTGGTTCTCCTTCTCTAGCTTCAGGATGCGGCTGGAGGCACATTCGTTCAGCTCAAACACAAACGACTTCCTGGAGGCTAAAGCACAAAGTCGGGTCAGAGGCCAGGTTCCAGGAGCCTCTGCTTCCACTGTCTACCCCCAGCCCTGAAATGAGACCATCAGCCCCCATACCCTACATTTGTGGGGCCCGAGAGGGGCTCCCAGGGTTCAGCTGGGTGCCTCATCACCAGTTCATGTGGTGCTGTCATGGCCAGCACCTGAGAGACCCTCAGGCAGTTATAGTCCTTCTATAACTCGAGAGGGGGAGCTTTCCATTGTCCTCCGGGAGACAAACTACCTAGCACCTGCCACGCTGCAGGGGCACACGATGCTTCTGAGGTGCAAGGACGGTGAGTGATGGAGCCTGGGAGGCCCCCAGAGGGGACTGGAGGGACCGTCCCCCCCACCGAGCCTCACCCCAACAGGAAGTGCCCGCAGAGCCAGGACCAGGGGAACCCCGTCTCCGGCCTGCAGCCTGAGCTCCTCCCCAACCAATGCAGCCTCAGTACATGATGCTGGCAGCACCTGGGGCGGGACAGACAGCCGGACACCCGACCGGATGTCCTGCGGCTCAGCTGGGGCCTATTAGGGGAGCAACCCAGAGCTTAAAAAGAGAGAGCAGGTCATGGTGAAGAAGGCAATGCAAAAGTTACAGGCTGACAGATGGGAACCGTCTTTACCAAGCTGCTAACCTGACTGGGCAGCTCAAGGACTGTAGAGACCAACAGAGATGGCAAATCGGTGACATTTCTGTGCCAGCTCTGGGAGGCTCAGCAGGAGGGGCATGGCAATCGACTAGTTATGTCTGCCATGAGTGGTAAGGTGGCTATGTGGGTATGTATGCCCAGTACGTGCCATCCTTCGGACAGAGATTTTGTAATTTCACAACTGTATTGGAAAAAAATGAGATGATATACGTAAATTGGTTTAAAATTCTAAGTGAGATGAAAATGTGAGTTAAAGACCTAAAAAAGATTATCTACTCTGCTTTGAAACAGTTCAAATACAAATGAAGAAGGGGGCCCAGACCTAGGAGTTACAAACTGGAGTTCTTGGCCCCCTCCTGCCACAAGCAGGTGAATGACATTAGGTAACTCGGGGGGGGGGGCTTTTTTGGAAAGGAAAAAGGAATGTACGTGAAAGCCCTTGAAAGAAGGGACCGCGGAGGGGTGGCGGTGGCGCCTGGGTGGCTCAGTCGGTTAAGCATCTGCCTTCAGCTCAGGTCATGATCGCAGGGTCCTGGGATCTAGCCCCTCGTTGGGCTCCCTGCTCAGCACGGAGTCTGCTTCTCCCTCTCTCTCTGCCCCTCCCCCTGCTTATCCTTTCTCTCTCTCTCAAATAAAGAAAACCTTAAAAGAAAAAAAAAGGAAAGAAGGGATCAGGGTTGTCCCATCCTCATCTGTCCCATGAACAGTACCTACAGGTTCAGCTCTGGGAGCCTTACCACACTGTGGTTGCTAACACAGCCTCCCCCACCTGCTTCTTATTCATCACGCCAGGGGCCGGAGGTACATAGAGGGGATGGCTTTCCTAGCAAGCACATCAAGCTGGACACAAAATGTGTGTGTTCAGATCCTCTGCCTGATCATAAGAACCAGAGGCATCTGTATCCCTCTTTATTTTTTATTTAAAGATTTTATTTATTTGACAGAGAGAGACACAGCGAGAGAGAGAACACAAGCAGGGGGAGTGGGAGAGGGAGAAGCAGGCCTCCCGCGGAGCAGGGAGCCCGATGTGGGACTCGATCCCAGGACCCCGGGACCGTGACCTGAGCTGAAGGCAGACGCATAACGACTGAGCCACCCAGGCGCCCCCGTATCCCTCTTTAAGTTCTCCTTATCCACCGAGAACAGCAGGACAGACCCAAAAAGCCAGAGTGTCCTACAGACCCCAAGCAACAACAGGCATGCAGCAGAGGAGGTGGATGGAGCGAGCGCAGGGCTGACCATCCCAGCGCCGACACACACGCATGGAGGGCTCAGCCTCGACCGCGCTACAAATGCAACGAGCCTGACCAGAGGCCCCAGTGACTCAGAACCTATGATCACTCGGACAGAACCTCTGTAGCATCGAAGGGAAAAAAATCACATTTTTAAACTGTGGTCAAATACAGAAAACATAAAATTTACCATTTTAATCATCCTCCGCGTACAGCTCTGTGGCATTAAATACATTCTCACTGTCCTGCAACAGTCCCTGCCATCCACCTCCAGACTTTGTCATCATCCCAAACTGAAGCTCTGTGCTCACAGCATCAATGTGAAGGTTCCACGAGTTAAACAATGGAACTGATTACAAGCCTCATTTCCTCTTCAGTGAAAGGCAGGGCCTCAGAGACCATGAGGACCCAAGAGTTTCTCAGAAAAAAAAAAAAAAAACAACCAATGGCTTGTCACCGAGTGCTACGCTCATTAGCACCCCCAGCAATCGGGAGGCGTGGGAAAGGGATGCGTGTGTGTGCACGTGTGTGTGCGCGTGTGTGTGCATGTGCGTGTGCATATGTGTATGTGCGTGGGGGGATGGGTTTTGATATGACAAGAGGAAAGCTGCCCTTTACAGAGTGCCTGTGGGCCAGGTACAGTGTAAGGCTTCACGCCTCCTGTCACTGGAAATTCACGGCAATCCTGTGAGGCGGCTTCATCACCCCCATTTTGCAGGTAAGGAAACTGAGGTTTAAAGGAGGTCATCTAGCCAACTAGTTCTGACTCGAGAAGCCACCACCGCACACACGCACAAGTACATTCTGGCTTTGTTCCCATTATGCCGCCATTCAAACCAACGCCCATTAGCCCCCAGCTAAGCACTAGGAGCTGGGACCACCAAGAATAAACCGTCATCCTTGACCTGAAAGGGCTCACAAACATACTTAAGTCTGAGTCGGTGAGGCTTCCGACCCCATCAGACTCCCTGCTCTCTCACCGGAACACTCGCGTCTGGTCTGAGACTGTCCTAGGCAGCCCGCACCACTTCTCTGCTCCACCAGGGGGCAGCGGTCCTCCCCAGTGGACCTCAGCTCCCAGAGCAGGGGATGCGTGTGACCCGCTCCCCCCTCACAGCACTGGGGCACCAAAGCACAGACGGAACTAACTTCTCACACAGATTAATAGTTTACTCAACTGATTTTTGGTTCACAGCCGGAAAACGAGAAATACCCAGCTGCTCTCAGCAACCTTTCCATGATGCTAGATGTTTATTAGAATCGAAAAAGCCACCCCTAAACCAGCCAAATGCCCTACCAATGTAAAGTTCTAAGTTCTAAGTAAACATTAACTGCACTATCAGGTGCATGAGTACTATTTTTGAACAAAGGAACTGGCTTATTGTTTGCCCAGTGCTGGAGTTTCCTGCTGCAGGGCTGACTCCGGCCGCACCCACCTTCCCCGGGCCAGCACCTCGTGTGGGGTGCTGGGCAGTGGCGGCCGCGCAAGCACAGTGGGGAGAGGAAGAGCCGCCACTTAGCGACCCCCACCCAGAGAGACAGAAAACAGACTGCATCCATCTTGCCCAATTATGCAAATGAACAGAGGAAATGATGCCGGGGGTCCATCTACAGTGGAGATTAATGACCACTGGGGATGTCACCTGCCATCCAGAGCTTTCAACCATCCACAGATAGGCCTAAGATGTCCTCTGGGGGTCAGCATGCTGTAATCTGGAAGCTCCTAGGACGGTCCATATGGGAAATGAGAAAGCTGGGGCAACACTTAATTTGCTTCTCGTGTCCTGACACTGAGCTGCCAGACACCTCATGTTCTCCTTGGGGAGAAATGTAATGAAACCGTTCCAAATGGCACTTGAAGGAACTCCTATTTACTCGGGGCGAAAGGACAGACGGACATGGAAGAGTCTGAGCCAAGCATTCAGCTCCCCGGCTGAGGAAGAAGCTGCAGCCAGGCTGGCTGGAGACACCGAGCGCTACCCACCGTCAGACAGCTCTGCGTTCTTGGATAGCTGCTCCAGCTCCCAGCCAAGGTGGGCGGACTCGTTCATGCTCTGCTTCTGGGCTATCTCGAGCACCATGTTTTCCTCTAGCAGCTCCTCAATTCGCTTCTTGTCTGTGTCCCGGTCCTGGTGCAGAAAGAGGGAAGGAGTGAGGCCCCAAGCCCCAGGCACCTGCCCTCCTTCCACCAGGACTAAGGGACTCCATGCACCTGCTCACCGCCAAAAAAAAAAAAAAAAACCAACAAAAAAACCCACACAGCTGCAAGGAAATGTCTCCAACCCCACAGCCAGCTGTGAGAGTTACAGCCACTAAAAGTTACCCTGCCCCGGTGACCTAGGTGATGAACAGAGCCCTGAGATCTCTAACCGAATGCTGTCTGGACAAAGCAGGGCTTTAAAGCAAGTACCGTGAGGACGGGCGGCTTTGGGGCCCTCGAGCGGGCCCAACTCGCCTTGAAGAGGCTCACGAATCACAGCTCAGCCCACACACCGCGAAGGCCAGCCGAGACCCTTCTTGCAACAGACACACCCGTACATCCATCTTTACAGGAAGGCATGAGCGGTCAACTGCAGCCCCCTCCACGGCCCCCCGGGCCACCTGAAAGCGCCCCAATCTGTGTGGGATGTGATGACAGGAGCCGGCGGTACCAGTTCCAGGTCGTGGAGCTTGGACTTCAGCTGCAGGTTCTCTTTCTCCAGCTCATGAACCTTATCGCCCCGGGCTCGGGCTGCGGTCAGCTGCTCCTCCAGCATGGCCTTGGTCTCGATTAAAATGATGTTGTCTTCCCTCAGCTCCTGCTCCGCAAAGACACATGCGAGAACCATGAGATGAAGGCACCTAGTTCATGACAAGGGCTCGAGGCCCCAAACACACGCTGTAGGGGTGAGGCCACTGCACTGGGGGGTGGGGGTGGGGGGCAGGGCCCCACCTCTCAGCACCTTCACCTTTCCCACTATGCCAGGCCAGACAGGCGTTCATCTACTGAAAGAGAAAATCCACGCATCAGGAAGATGTCTGAATTCGGTATCTCCTCCAGCGGACACTTCCTCAGTGTCTACTTCATGCCGCCTGTGGTAGGAAGGCGCTTGGCATTTATAACCTCATCTGGGCAGACAAGCGGCCACTGCCGACAGACACGGGACCTTGCCGAGCCCTGTTTCCTTAAGCAGGAAGAGGTGGGGCTGAGAAACGGTCCCAGGCTCGAGAGCTGATTCTAGTCCTCCAGATTCAACACGTATTTCGTGATCAGGGTCCTGGGAGAAAGGAGCTATCGAGATCAGCTTTCGTTCCATACCCAGATCATTTTACATACGTACTCCTGGACGAGCAACGGTTCTCAGCAGCTTCCTGGAAAGGGGGAGTCTCTGAGACTTAAGTCACAAACAAATGGGAACCCCACAAGTACATACCATGCACTCTAAGTGTTAGGCACATGCCGGGTGTGGAACGTGGTGGCCATTTCCTCGCAGAGCCCCTTCATGCGTGAGGGGCCGCTGGACACTTACACCTGCACCAGGTGGGGTTCAGCTCATTCACCCCATTTCTCCTCCCCTCCCACCCCAGTTATGGGACTTCTTGGTCTCTCCTCTCCCCGGAGCCCTTCCAGCACCACTCAGTATGTTGGGGGGACTGAGTGTCCCCAAATGCCTTCACGGTGTACAAACACATACATGTGGGGATGTGCCTACTTTTCCCGGTGGCAGTTTTCAAAGGCCTGCCCCCCCCACCCCCGCACTGCATGTTCATTCTCCCTGCATCAAAGATTCTCGGTAGAGGGGAAACCACGTGCCTCCTGGTCAGTGGTCACTGTTCTGATCAAAGGCTGGTGGCTGTGAAGGGTTTAAGACTCAGGATTACCTAAGTGCCCTCTCTCTCTCAGAGACCCTGTCCACTGTGCGGCTGGCCCTGTGCTGGGCGCTCCCTGCCCCTACCTCCCTCACTCATCCCAAAAGCCCCAAGAGGGAGGCAGGGACAGTCCCTCCCTGTCCCTCTCAGTAAGATGAAGAGGCTTACTTGGGTAAATTAAGGAATGAGCCCAAAGTCACAAGGCTGGCGAGGGGCGAAGCTGAGACTTGAATTCTGGCCCAAGAGCTCCAGACTTGTGTTCTCTCCACTGCCCTCAGCTGCCTGCAACCCATCCTCAACGGGCTCATGGGGGAGAGAAGCCCCAACCAGCAATAATGAGGTGAGCCAGACAACACAGGGGGGTTTCAAGCACAAGAAGCCTTGGCCCTCCCTCTCTGGCCACTGCCCCCACTGCTCACACCCTGAGTTCCAGGAGACCCGCCCACCAGCACTCCCCACTATCACCTCACTGCCAGGCCCTCAGCTCCCGCAGCACAGGCTGTCCCTTCAGCCCTACAACCAACGCCTAATCAGCCTGCAAAACCCAGCCTCAGTTGCCCCCTGAGAAATGCTTGCAAATTCACTCTGTCCTTCCTGCTGAGCCAGGTACTTGGGCTCCCAGAGGGCCCGGGACACACCGTGAGGCAACATGGCCTGCCCTTCTCCCCTAGACCATAAACTCTTCAGGGTAGGGTTGTTCCATTTCTGCTCTTGTGGGCCTCAGAGATGTGTTCAATAACACCTGTTGGCTGAATCATGCCATGAGGGGGAGCAGTTAGAGGGCATGTGACATGGGTCCTGAAGGACTCAGTGACTTCCAACAGGCAGAAATGAATAAAGGTGTCCAGGAGTGAAATACAGCATGGAACACGATAATTTCTAACTACTATTCAAATACATCTGCATCTTCTGGCCTCCACCTCAACCTCCACCATATACAAGGCAACAGAAATACCTCAGCTTGCCTTGTACACCCCACTACCTCAGGAGCAAGAAACCAGATCTGCACGAAGTTGTGCCCAAGCTCCTACAGCAAGCCAAGGGCTCAGCCTGGAGGCCTGAGAATCCTTATTCCTGCCTGGGCAGCTGCCCGAAGCCACCCCTGCAGACCTGACTTCGACTGAACCGAGAGGCTATTCAAAGGCCTGACCCAGCCCTGTGAACAGCTGAGGGGCCACATTTAGGAAGTCACAGGCCAGGCCTGATGGCTGTCCCCCAAAAGCTCGAAAGCTGCCACTGCTAATCTGGCCCAGTGACCGGGAGCAGTGACTGAGGATGTGGCTGACAGGCTCTGGTTCCCAGGCCTGCCAGCGCACTGTTAGCTGGGGGACGTGAAGCAAGTGCACGTTCCCTCCATCGGGGATCCCTCCCTTTCTACAACAGGCACCCTGACGGGGCTGATATGGAATGGAGATGCAATAATGCCCGTGAAGTACTCCGTGCACAGCACCTGAGGCCCAGTGAGCAGGTTGGTTTATTTCCATGGGGTCGCCTTGACCCCCAAAGAGCGCCAAACATCAGAGGTGGTGGTGGCGGGGTGGGCTGGAAGGGGGTTGGGAATGTGGAATTGAAGACACGACCGGTTCCTCCCCACCGTGCTCAGACCGCAGCACCCAGTGCATCTCTCAGGCATCTAGAGCGACTGAAAGCCAGTCCATTAAAATACACAAAGAGGGCGCCTGGGTGGCTCAGTTGGTTCAGCGACTGCCTTCGGCTCGGGTCATGATCCCGGGGTCCCGGGATCGAGTCCCACATCGGGCTCCCTGCTCAGCGGGGAGTCTGCTTCTCCCTCTGACCTTCCCCCCCTCTCATGCGCTCTCTCTCTCTCTCATTCTGTCTCTCAAATAAATAAATAAAATAAAATCTTTAAAAAAAAATACACAAAGAAACACAAAGTCTCAGGTGGAAAGAACATCAAGGCTCCAAGGTTCTCACTCCATTCCCTGAGTACGAACATTCCCTGCTTACAGCACTGATGTCCAATTTCCCGCATGGACTGCTGGAGGCGGGGCCCCCTTCTGCCCTTCCACCGTCACCCCCTTCCCCAAATCCCCCATTTCACCTCTCCCCTGCACCCCCTTAGTCTCTGTGAGCCCCTCTCCCTTATTTCCTTCCTCTTCAAGGCTGAGGCCCTGCAGGCAGACATGTTTCAATGCCAGGTCCGCCTCCTTACTGACAGGAAAAGCTGCACAAGGTATGAATGAATCCTCGGCTTTCTCATCTGGAACAAAGGAGGGGAACCTGCAGTGGCCGCTAAACCTCGTGGGCCACCATGAGGTTTATGTGTGATGATGTGGCTGGAACTTAGCCATTCCTGGCAGGAAGAAAAAGCTCCATAAATACAGTTCTTACTGCTCATCTAAAAACCTTGCGTGCACCTACCCTGTGCCAGACCACAGCTCCGTATTTTTGCTTTTCGGGTCATCAGTTTCTGTTGCAACTCCTCAACTCTGCAGGTATACCAAAAGCAGCCACAGAAAACACGTGCATGGATGGACACGGCGACGTTCCAATAAACCTTTATGCTTACAAGAATGCATGGGGGGCTGGATTTCACCCTTGGATGGACTGGAGTTTGGCCATCCCCAAGCTACACAACATGCTCGAGGACTCAAGCTCCAGGTCAGTGAGGCACAGACCCAGGCTTCCAGGAGGTCCCGGTGTGGGTGGGACATAGGAACACACATCGTCACAGCCGCACAGGATGAACACTGCTGGGCATGTGCAAGGGGCCTACAGGAAATGTGAAGCTTCAGAAGGCCCTGGGATGCGGCCCGCAGAGCTTGGCCTATCCTCTCCTCATCTGGCCCTGCTGGGGGAGATGGGCTGGGCCCAGGAGGCCTCAGGAGGGCACTGGGGGACCTGAAGGGGACTCAGTATGGCCAGAGCAGAGAGTCCCATGGGGGACCAGAAGTGGATGAGTGCTGAACAAGGGGCAGAGTGTGGATTTTATCCCAAGAGCAATGCACTGGTGCCCGAGGAACTCTTAGAAGGGGTCACTGTGGTGGCAGGACAGGGGGATGTGAACGACGACAGATGGAGGCTGAATGGCCAGTTCAGATGCTTATGGACGGCACCCTGTGTGCAGGCCCTGGGGTCAATGAGCAACAACAGAGAAGGCAGGCAGAGGCCCTCACTCACTCTTCAACCTGCCTTTGGGCATCAGCGGGGAGACATCTGGCAGGTGGGGAAACGCGCTCTGGAGGATGGGGAGCCCCGGGGGCCGGGCGGGGACAGGGTGGACTGATCATGAACCTAGCTCCCAGCTGCCTTGCCAACAACCCATCCCACCCCTCGCTGCACGATCGGCTCCATGTCTCGCTAGGATAAGCTCACGGGAAACACGCTCCTATGCCATGCACAATGCCAGGCACCCCCTTTCACAGATGGGGGCAAGCCTCACCCAACACCCAGCAAGGGGTGTGGCAACTAGGACTGTGCCCTGCTCGGTCTCCCCCCTCAGACTATGTTTACTTTGGAGCCAGGGCTGCCTAGAAAGCCATAAATCTCAGAGGAGTGAGGATAAGGCCCGTCTCACCTTCACCCTGCTTAGGACACAGACGGCAGCAAGGCACCTGCCCTGTGCTGTTGGGAATTTCAGCCAGGAACAAAACACGGGACCAGAGGAACCTCCAGGCAGCCTCCCTGCCTCCATTGTCCTCCCACACGGCCCGATGGCAGCAGTGAGGGGGGACACCTGCTTGCAAAGGGAAGTCAAGGACCACGGGTGCACCCACCCGTGCTTCCCGCTGTACGTACGGATGCCCACGCCGGTCTTCTCCTGCCACATGAACCCTTAAGTAAACCAGACTAGGAGCCACAGAAGAACTGCCAGAAGCTTAACAACAAAACATGCAAACTTGTGGTCCATATTTTTCGAACCCAAATTAACCTTGCCCTCACCCTGAACTCCAAGGCCCTTTATCGTTTCCTCCCATGCGGCACTAACAACACGCTGCCCCTCCGTGATATGCGTCACCGTGCTTCTCAGCAGTGAGACTGGCCAGGCTCTTGGGGAAGGCACCGGGGCCACCTGCCACGCCCTGTGTCTGGAAGTGGGTCCCCTACAGGGGAGGTATTCCTGAACTGGCATGAACACAACAACCATGCTCCTCACACTGCCCTCCGGCCTGTTCACACCTACCACCACTCCGTTTGGGAGAGGACAAAGGCTCTTGATTCTTCCCGTCCTTCTCCCCAGGCTAAGTCTTTCTACTGCTGATCGACGGGGCTTTACCTGACTTGTGGGGCGATTAAGAAGTACCTAGTGAGTGCCAGGCCCCAGGCAGGCAGTCCAGTTAAGACCCAGTCCCTGCCCTCAGGGGCTCAAGATACACACAGGAAGCCTCTGGCCAAGCTCCACCCACAGACCTGCCAGGAGCCCTGCCCACCCCTCCTCTGGCCGAGAAATGCCAGCAGGAAGGAGAAAAGTATCCCATCCATCTACGACTGGGGGCCTCATGCCTGGCAGTGCAGAAGAGCCATCTGGGAGAGAGCCCACAGAAGGCACATTCCTGGGAGTCCAACTCCCAGGATCTAGGGTGGTGCCCAGGAATCTGCATTTTGAACAGGCCTCCTGAACGGACATGGACACAGGTGGATACAGACCACATCTTGAGAAATAGAGATCTAACACTCACAAGCAGCGGTTTCATAGCTTGAAACTGATTAATACTTTAAATTATTTCATTATTAAGTTGATGTTAATCACGTATCAAATTATTCAGAAAAGTTAACGCCCACTGCTCTCTTCACTTTCCACCCCCCTCCCCGTATTTTGTTATGGAAATTTTAAAGTACACCGAAAAACTGAAGTATTCTGAACGTCATACACATACCACCTAGATTCTGTAATTAGTGTTTTGCTCTATTTGCTTTATCACACGTCCACCCATCTACCCAGCTCTCTGTCCAGTTTGTCTTTGGTTTTTGGATGTGTACACATCATACTTGGCTCTTTTCTAATCGCAGGTTTTATCACATGCAGGTCAATCTCAATTCACAGACACATTTCTGTACGTCATTGCATACTTCTAATTACTTAAGAAATTATTCAGGAATCCTACGGGGAATCCCTTGGAAATGGGTATCAGCACACTCTGGAAAATCTGACTTTCCATATAAAGCTGGGCAACCTTGTTTACTGAAACACAAACACAGGCCCATCAAATACACCTGTGCATCAAGGCAGTGCTGTCGCTTGACACGGAGCACTAGGGGGACTGAGTGGTCCAGGCCTGGGCACCCCCCCCTCATTCCAGGGCAGATGGCCCACCTCAATCCCTGCAGGCCCCAAATACTGCTGGCTGTCAACCCAAAGCAACATGTTTTGAGGTCTCTGAGCTGCATTCCAGGTTAACTCCCAACACACACCTACCTGCCTACCTGAGTGCTCTGGTAGGCGGCTGGCCGGGGGCGGGGGTGGGGAGCCTGGGCAGGGATCTGAGAAGGGGGGGCCCACTGTGGCCCAGCAGCAGCCACCTCTGCAAATGCTGCCCCAAGAAAACCCCAGAAAGAATTCCTTCAACAGGTGTTTATCCACTGGTCTAGGTGCTGAGCATATATCCACAATCAAAGCCAACAAAATCCCCACCTCAGGGCCTATGCCAGTGGGAGTCAGGGAACCTGCAGCAGAAAGGGAGACCGGAACACAAGACAGACCTGGGTCCGCATGTGAGGCCAGTGGCCCTGCACAGTCCATTCAATCGCCCCGAGCTCAGCTCGTCCCCAGGGCTGCTGTGAGAAATGAATGAGAGCACACAGTTTTTGCTCTACTAATGCTCAGCCCCTCCTGGTCTTGTGGCAGGGAGTAAGCAGAAGGAGGTGGGCCCATCCAGGCTGATAGTACCTGGCTGGTAGACTTCTCATAGCCCATGCATCCTGACACCCCTTGTGATCTGTTCCCCACCCAGCAACCCGAATGTGCTTTCTGAAATATAAACCACACTGTTCCCCTCACTAACATGCTTCCTGAGGATGGCATGTACCTTCCATGGCTGGGGCTGATGACCCCTCCGGACAGTGAGCAAGGCTCATGTAACTACTTCAAATCTAAGGATGAGTGCCCAAGTACTCCCATCCGCTGACCCCTGTTATCATGGGCATCGGAACACAGCAAGACTTATCTTCTCTACAGTGCCCTGGACTCCAGGGACCAGTCCCACTGCATCAGCCAGACTGGGCTGCAAAGCCACTGCCTGCCCCCAAGTAAAATCTCACGCACACACACTATTTCTCTTGTGATTAACAAAAACTAAAGCAAAATTTAAGGCATTACCAATCTCACCATAACTCTTCACTGGGACATTCATCAATGTGAAAAATGTTGCGGTTACTACAGAGAGGCATGAAATATGAGAACTGGAGAAATCTGAGGCCCCAGGGGTCCCAGGAGAAACCCTGAAAGTCTGGGAGCTGCATGAAGCAGGGCATGCATCATCTTGCGTCTAGATCCCTCGCTGCTGGTGCAGCCTTGGCGCCCCACAGGTGCTAGTGGGCTGTATCCAGAGGACCATGCAAGGCTGCTTGGGCAGGGCCAGGCGTGAACACAGAGATCAGAGACTGGATCCTGACACCCACCCACTCCACGGGACAGAGTCGGGGTGAGAGGTGGGAACCACACTCCGCCTCTGATCCCATCTGGGGGCTGCATAAGGTCCCCCCAATGTGCAGGAGGGGCTGCTAGGGCAGCAGTCTGGGCAAACGTGCAAGACTGTCTGTCCTTCTCCCAACTGTGGCATTTCTAGTAAGTGATGAGGGGCCCCGGTGTGTGCCCACGTCCCAGAACCTGTCTGTGCTGGGGATTTATGCCTTTCAAATTCAGCGTGGCCAACCGACCGTTTCCAGGACAAAGCCAGAGCTGGAGTCCCACCCCCACCTCTGGCTCAGGCCAAGGCCGCAGCACCAAAGGTGCCTTCTCTGCAGGAGGTAGGGTGTCACATTCCTCAGGGAACAGACACTCCTTGGGTAATAAACAGGCCCTACACCATGGTCTTCCCCACCCTCCCCCCATGGCCCAGAGGCAGGGCCTGCCTGCAGCAGGAGAGCAGGTCCAGGTCTTTGGCCACACAGCCTTCCCCAAGCATGCCTGCCAGCAGCATGGCTGGGAGAGGGCCACCGTGCTCCCCAGACCTGTGTTCAGTCCCCTCAAAAGCCTCCTGAGTGGCAACTGGGGTTATTTCTTACCAAACAAGCCCATTTGGTTTGCGCTGACATCCTGATTTTACCAGCTCGTGACAATTACTTCCAGAGCCCCTGGGATTGGTGATGGGGGTAAAATCCCCAAATCTTTGGAAAAGAGGGCCCCAGAACCTGCGGCTGCCGGGTGAGGGGCTGAAGTATCAGTGACCCCACCTGGGTCTTGGTCTCCAGTCTCCCATTAGCCCTGAATGCCCTCCCCACCCCCTGCCATCCACCCAGAACCTCAGGATCTGAGTGGGTTCCACGACTGAGGGCTTATAATGGGACTAGCCCAAGTGCCAGGAATTCTGCCTCTTTCATCTGAAAAAAACTCATGAAGTGGTAGGACTATCTCTATTTTAAGGATGAAGAAATGGAGTCCTGGCAAGAGTTAACCACAGAAAACGGCAAGAAGAAGAAGAAAAATCCTTGAGTAGAAGGTCATCATGGTGGTATGAAGTAGGAGAAGGAAAAATCCTAAAAGAAATCAGAGCTCTTCATTACAGAACCATGTTCCCTCCCCTCCCTCACCCCTCTGACACGTCCAGCCAGGCAAGGAGCACAGAGGGGCCTTCTGGGGCAGCACAGATAGGCTGAGGTATGCGGAAAGCATCGCTGCGGAGGTGCCATGGCTCCCTTTTTCCCAAACCCTGCAGGTGCGTCTGGAAGGCGCGGGCTCACCTCCATGCGGGCCTTATAGAAGTCCACGTCATGCAGCTTCTCCTTGCAGCGCACCAGTTCCATCTCCAGCCTGTCCACGCGGTTGGCCTTCTCCCTCAGGGAGTCCAGCTCGTCTCGATAGGCACGAGCAGAGCGGGCATCAGCCGCCAGCTGGATGTTCTGGAAGGTGGGAAAAGGCAGGGGAACCCAGCTTAGGGTATCCCTCTGCGGAGGGAAGAGGGAGCCAAGTGCCTGCCGTGTAATGTTTCCAGGACGTCCCAGGAGAAGCCAGGTTCTGGTGGCTGGGCAGGTCCGTGTGTGTGTGTGTGGGGGGGGTCCCCACACACTGTCACAAAGACACAGGGTCACCCCCCAAAGCAGTTCTTAGGACAAGTGGCTCTCGGGCAGCGCTGCTTTGGGCCGGACAGAAACAGAGGCCTTTGCTGGAAGCTTCTGATGCTGCATTCCCAAACCTCCAGGCCACAGTTACTGGGGAGAGTCCCAGCCACCAGCACCACCCCGCCCCCCCCCCGGACACACGCACAGGCCTTCCCGCTCACCTCCTGCTTGACTTTCTGCAGCTCCAGCACCAGCTGGTCCACCTCGTGCCTGGTGTCCACAAGCTGTTCTGTCTTCTCCTCCCTGGGCGGCGATTTGGAGGAACCGTGGTGAGGCCTCCTCAGTTAACACACCCCCGCCCCCCACCTCATGAGACCAGAGCAGGGAGAGAGAAGGGGACACTTCCGGGAGTGAGGAGGGCAGTCTGCAGATGGAGCCTGCAAAAACATTTCTACTCAAATGCTTTTCCCATTTTTAACTTTTTAAAGCCTGCTCTCCAACCCCACCCACCAGACTCTGCTGGATTTCCCTCTGAGGGTGCAGGGCAGGTAAGGAGGCTCTGGCCAAAGATGCATTCCCCATAGCCAGGCAGGCAGCGAGGGGGAGGTGGGTAGCTCCCAAGATGGGGTGAAGTGATATTCACCTGCTGCAGGAAAGAGGGGACAGCAGGTTTACCCGATAGGGTGAACGGCATCCTCCCTCCAGCCAAGAAAACATCCCCGTGTGAGGGTTCCTGCCCCCAACTGGACTCGTGTGAACAGGAGGCTACCTCTGTAGACAATCTGTAACCCGGACTGGCAGGAGCCCAGACAGGGGGGCGACCAGTCCACATTCAAATAGCGACCCCGCTCGGAGCTGAGCCCGCTGATGCCGGGGCCCACGTCAGAGCGCTCCCGTCGGCTGCACCGCACAGAAGTAGACCGCATGACAGACACCCCCCCCCCCAACAGCAGAAAGGCAGCCCGGGGTCACCAGAGACTCACAGCTCCTGCCTGACACGGCGCAGCCTGGCCTTGGTGTCGGCCAGCTCCACGGCCAGGTGCTGCTTGTCCTCACTGGAGAGGCTGCTGGTGGGGCTGGGGGTGGACTCGGCGCTGGAGGACTTGAGCGGGCTGGGCGGGTGCTGTGCCTGCAGGTAGTCCCGCTCCTGGGTCAGGTCCACGATCAGCTGTGGTGGGGCGGAGAGAGGGGGGAAAGCAGAGGTCTCACCAGCACACCCCGCACAGCACACGTGGCCACACACGTCGGAAGACAAGGAGAAAGTGAGAGAAGAGGCCGGCTGGGAGCGAGAAACCACGACGGAGGGAGGCAGGAGAAAAGGGGGTGCGAGTTTTTAAGAAGAGACGAAATATCCAGTGGGGAGCGTGTGACTGGAGGAGCCTCCCCCCAACAAGAGCTAAGCATTTCTAGAACCTTCTCCCGCAGGTGTCAGGTGACGCACCTCCGTGCACTCGTCTCGCTCATCGATGAGCCTCCTGAGATGAAACACCATGTTCCTCGAGAGGGCCTCCAGCTCCTCTGGGGCCACGTCCGGGAGCTCCAGCCACTGCAGGTCGAACACGTTCTCCTGGTTGTGGGTCACCTGTGCGCACATAGGTAGGCACTGCAGAGGCCGGCCGGGAGCATCCACCTCCCCGGGTTTGGCGAGGTGGGGTCCTGGCCAACTCACTCCACCGACACCATCAACCCTTTACTGACAAATCCTCTGCCGCAAGCTCCCTTCCAAAACCCCTCCCGCTTTCAACACCGCCTTTAAGAGGACCTGGGTTTTGCTTGAATGCCAGAAAGCGCTCCTACAATATAGTCTTTCCCTAAACAGTCCTCAGATACTGTTCCTGGAGCACCGTCAACTTCCAACACAAGGAAGGGAAGCCTCAGGGGCTCTGAGGCGGAGGACCCTGTGTTATTACTTCAAATCAAATGTGAATACGGCAAATGTTAAAGTCTTATCAGAATGCTGGGCACATGACAATTTTATTTGGGGGGGAATAGGTCATAATCTAAAACGACCTTCAGGTAAGCCTGTATCTCATCCCCACAGGTCACCTAAGATCATCTGGTCTCCCCTTTCCATCAGGTGTGAGCGGAGGCCCCCAGCTCTGTCTGTTCTGGGCAGCCTCTCTATGGCTTCTGCCAGCCTGACCTTGCCGCCACCTCCCCCTCCAGACCTGCCCAAGGGGGTAGAAGATCTATTTTGAGTATCTGATGTCTCAGTTTTGGGAAGAGAATTATTCGTGGACTCAGGCTTCAACCAGGGGAAAATAAAAAGAAACCAGGGCTATCCACTCAGTGAGGCACACCAAAAAAAGTTCTTAAATTTTTCAGAGCAGTACCTGGAGACAGAAAACAGTTAAACAAAAACAAAAGATAGGGCCCTTTAGTTTCTCAAAAGGCACCCCCCTCTTACCTGTCTTCCCCCCACCTTACAAAGGAAACACTGAGATTCAGCTGATCATGAAGGATCAGGAAAAATCTCATCCTGCGGTTCAGGGTGCACTCAGGACTCGGAGCGGAGGCTGGGTTCTAGGCCGCCCCCAAACCAAGGCTGGGGAAAGGCCTCTGTGGAGGGGGCACAGGGGCTCAACCCCAGGAGCACGTCAGTCCCCCAAGGAGCTTTTTAATTAAAGGTTGGTGCCCATCCTCCCCTAGTTCCGCACACCTGAACATTTAAGAAGCACCCAGCTAATGGTGAAGCCCGGCCCCCACCACCAGTCACCACATGAGAGGCTACATGTAGGACTCCTTTCTGGCCACATCGCTTCTCTCGCTCTTTTTTTTTAACATCCTGCTGTCTGAGCAGGAAAGGCAAAAAGTGGAAAGACCTGGCGAGTCTCAAGGCCCCAGGATAAACACAATTTTCAAAATACACAGACGTGCAAGGAAAATTAAAAAGCAGAACCATTCTGAGGCTCACCATTGGTCAGCCCCTGATACGGGCAGTTCAGAATATTTGTTAGATTACTGACTTTCCCCCCTCCCTACCTGCAACGAGCTGCATCTATCTCCTTTAAATCCTGGCTCAGAGCTCACTGCCCCCACGCGCAGCGCCCTGGGCAGCTGCGGGAGCCCCCCGAGCCCAGGAGCAGCCTGTCCCCGGTGCCAGCACGGGGAGCTCTGCCCTCAGCTGCTTCTGCCAGTTAGACACCCACTCCTCCAAGCTCCTGCGCTTGTCTTTTTTGTGTCTTTACTTCATCTGTCCAATTACACTGGAGACTGAACCGTATCTCCTAAGGTGATTAAAGCATACAGAGCTCCTTTTGGAGAGAGGGTGGCGTGGAGGTCAGGGAAGGCAATTTTCAGGTGGGCACTTGCCTCTCCAGGCTCATTTTCCAGGGAAACCACGTCCACCTAAGGGCAATGGTGGAGGGGCTGCTCTCAGGCAGAGACCTCCTGACCCCATCCATCCAGGAGACTTGGTCTCTGCACAAGCCCTCTGGGACTTGCCAGTTTTTAACTCCCCAAGTAGGGGCAGCTTGTTTGTCTGCCACGTCACTGACAGAAGCAGAGAATCTCTCTCTATAAAGATCAACCATTCGAAGGAGGGTGACATTTGCCAGAAGACATTCTCAAGGTCTGTAAATCAAATTCTGAGCCTAAACCACTTGGTAGCTCTTAAAAATAGTCTGAGTCCATATTAGGCAAGAAGAGGAGGCAAAAGAAGACTTGATTGAGGGTTTAAAAAAAATTTTTTTTATTTTTACCCCATTTTAGCTTGCTGATCGTTACCTTTCCAAATAGAATCAATGTGTCTGCGGCATCTGAATCCTAACAGAAGCATGATCTTTAAGCTTTTCCCCCGTGGAGCATGCCCAGCTCCGGGTGGCCACAGGAGCGGCCGTCCACAGCCACGCCCCACAGAGCCACACACCTACCTCCTGTATATGGGCCACGATCCCAGCTTGGGTCTCAATGTCCAGCTGTTTGATTCTTTCAATAAATTCCTCTTTCCTCTCACACTGCGGAGGGTTACAGGTATTAATGGAAGCTCTGCGAGGGCAACCTAGGGCCACCCCACCGCCAAAGAATAGTTTCAAAACGAATTGCCCAGCCACGCAAGCCTTCTCCCGGCTTCCTCCTTCATAACCAAGCAAGCGCCTGTCCTCCCGGCAGCCCTCCCACGGAGGCTTCTCTAGAAGTTGCTCAGACTACCGGTATCAGACCTATAGCAGAATCACCTGGGGAGTGATTTTGAAAAACCTCATCCCAGACTGACAACGCTGGGGAGTTTGGGGGAGGGGGGGCGGATGCTGAAGTCTGTACTTTAATCAGATCTCCAGGGGATTCTTAAACAAGGGCAGGAACACCCGGTCTAGGCCAGGGGCTGGCAAACTTCATCCGTAAAGGGCCAAATGTATAAAAAAATAAATAAAAATCTCAGACCCAGTGGGCCATTTGGCCTCAGCTCTGCCACTGTGGCGTGAATGCAGCCACAGAGGATATGTAAAGGAGCGAGCATGGCTGTGTTCATAAGACTTCACAGGTGGCAGGTGAATGTGGCCCACAGGCCGTAGTTCAAGATGCTTCTATACTGGGGACAGGGTGCTAATGGCATCCTGGCTCACGGGTCCCCACCTGCCCTCTGGCCCAAGGTGCCCTGTGCCAGACATGGTGGCCACCACTCTCTCAGGAACCCAAGAACTCCTACCTCATGACTGCAAACCCACGATGGCTGAGAGCAGGCCCTCCCCCGCCCCCCGGCCCGGGCCCCATTCCTACCTGGACGGCACAGCCCAGTACCAGCAGCAGCAGCTTCTTTATTTCTTCCATACTCTTCCCTAAACCAAAAGAGCAACATATCTAGTTAAACTCAACTGTTCATAAAATTTCACCAGTGATCTGTGTCTGCAGCAGGGGGGAGGGGAAGTGAAACCCAGCTAGAGAAACAGTAGTCTTTCTGTCCAGCGATAACCATCTAGGTGTGCACACTCCCATCTGTTTTCTTTGTATGGGCTGATTTTTTTAAACAAATGAGAATTCTGTCCATAGCTATCTGCGGCCCTTTTCCATTCAGATAGCATAAATATCCTCTCATGATAATGAATGAACTTCAGAACCAGCAGCTCTTTTTGCAAAGCACAGGGGAGAGAGTAATCCCCATGGGAAATACCGAGTGCTCCAAAATAAGGCTGTATATAACTCTGCCTTTCCATCACGCAGAATGTCAAACAGACAAGGGAGAACAGCAGAACCAACCCCCCACCCCCATCACCCTGCTTCACATGATCAACAGTTTGCACATCGGTTCACCCCCTCCCCCGCGTTCTCTCGGTGTTTGGCTGGAGTGTTCTAGAGAAGATCCCAAACATGTATGTGTCATTTTTTTTTTTTAAGATTTTATTCATTTGAGAGAGAAAGTGGGAGAGAGCGAGCGAGTGAGCATGAGCGGGGAGAGGGGCAGACAGAGAGGGAGAAGAAGACTCCCTGCTGAGCGCAGAGCACAACACGGGGACTCCATCCCAGGACCGCGAGATCATGACCCGAGCCGAAGGCAGAAGCTTAACTGACTGAGCCACCCAGGCGCCCCTCTATGCATCATTTTTGATGGTCTCATACTGACTTTGTACAAAGGCCACAAACTTATTCAACCAATCCTCTTTGAGAGGTTCCAGTTTTCGCTACTTTAATCTGAACACGGCTACAGGAACACCTTAGTGGCTAATTATGCACATCCTTACCTCCTTCTTTAATAAATGGCCCTGCAGAAGGGCTTTACCCGTTCTACTTTCTCATAACCGAAAAACATCATCCCACGTCTCTATCTTCCCACTCTTTCTCCGTTTTGCCGGAGAGGCCAAAAAAATCTTATTTTGCCGTTTTGCACTTTGTCTCTCTGATTATGCTTGAGACCAAATGCATCCTTATCTGCCGGCCTAATCAGTTTTGATCACGTAAATAAACAGAATCAGACACTGGGCTCTAGACTGGCTCCGTCACCCAAAGAGCTGTGACTCCAACAAGCCGAACTCTCGTCTCGCAGGCTTGGTCTCCGTATCTACGAAACGGTTTCCATACCTTACAGTGTGATGAACTGGGTGATGTGCAAGTTTGCTTGCAGGTGAAAAATTCCACAGGGCTCTCCTGAATTCTTACTGTGTCCTGTTCTATTTGGGAGAGAAGCAACATGCCACAAATAGCATGGTTTTCTCGAGAGACTTAGTGGCACCTGCTCACTCTGTGCAAATATGGCCCAGCGTATCCCCAACAACCGCCAGGACGAGAAAACCGAGCTTGAGTCCCAAGAATTAGTGTTGTGGTTCATTTCCAGTCCCTGGGCACAATGTGTATGTGGAGTGACATGTGATCTTGTCCCGGTATTTCTCAACTGAGAAATAGCTCAACACAGCTTCTCCCAAGATCATGGTTGAGTCTCAGGTGTGGGGGCTGGGCATTAGCTCAACCAAAACTGCACTCCCCCTTCTCACCTTCCAGGCTGAAGGTGGGCAGGGGGGGTTGGGGGGCTGGGCCTCAGGGACCCTTCAGAGCACTCAGATCCACAGTCCTAAGAATACGCTTAAGGGTTGGCACTGCACATCTGTGTACCATGGTCAAGCACTTCTCTTTGCTGATAAGGTCCAGAACTTTATCAATGTTTGAAACGGGAAAATTTTCAGACTAATGAATTCTTTTAACTGGAGGCGTTTTCCTTGGCCCAAGAGGTTCTAACCCATAGACATAAATAAATACATGACCACAATGACTAACCTTTGCATTAAAGCTGAGCTGATGATCAATCATGATTTTAGTTTTGATAACAAGGAAATGCCCACCTGAACATTCAAAGCCTGCAATCAGTCTCACCAAAATCTTTCCCTGGCCACAGTCCTGCATCCAGCCCATGGTGAGTGCTCTCACCTCTGTCCCCTCGGTCAGTCCCCAGACACCCGGCAAGTGCCCCTCATAAGCCTTTGGTGCACCTAAAAGGTGCAGACCCGCCCCCCCCCCCCAGGTGTTGCCAGTGATGATTCACCTTCCACAGGCCACGCGCCTGATGTATAACCAGCAGGCAGCAGACATGCAGGAGGAAAGCACCTGGAAGGTCTCAGATCGGCTCAGACAGAAGTCAGAGTTCGCACAGTGAATCTTTACATACTCTGTTCACAGGAAAGGCCCCAAAGGTCCTAATTATATCATACTTTAGAATAACTTAAACTCCAATGATCCACGTTCCCCAGCTCACGATGGATAAAAAATTAAACTCTGATGATCCACATTCCCCAGCTCACGATGGATAAAAATTTAAACTCCGATGATCCACGTTCCCCAGCTCACGATGGATAAAAACAGCAAACTGACTGCGGGAACAACAGTCCCACTGCCAACATCAGGAGCATCAGTCAGCTACCTGACTGCAGGGAAGAGACCAGAAACCCCGTGCGCACGCACACAAAGGGCTCAAACTACATTCTGTGGCTTCTCGGTAAAAGAACAAAGGGTTCTGTTCCCTCAGCACCAGGCAGCCACACACAATGCCAACCGTGAGTCATTCACTCACTCGCTCGCACCCGTTAGAAAAGTATGGAATTCCTGTTTGCTACATTTTAGAACAGAGTCGGGGCAAAGCGTTTAAAGGGAGAGGGTCTTCAAAAAATTTTCACGGAAAAAAATTATTTAAAATTAACTTTTCGGCGACGAACGGGGTCCTAGGAAATTTGCCTCCGCCGTCATTCATTTCTTTTTAAGATTTTATTTGAGAGAGAGAGAGAGAGCACAGAGGAAGAGGGAGAAGCAACCCCCCCCCCCCCCCCGCTGAGCAGGGAGCCCGATGCGGGGCTCCATCCCAGGACCCCGGGATCATGACCTGAGCCGAAGGCAGACGCTACCCAGGCGCCCACCTGTGCCCTCAGTTCAAACGAAGCAATGCTGTGCGTGCTCAGTCTCACCAGGCGAAACAAATACAAACATTTGCTTACAACAAACGCACCCTGTGATTTTTTACCCCTCCACAGATTCCTATGCAATTAAAAAAATAAATAAAAAAGAGCACAGGTTCCCTCGTTTCTCCCAGGAAGCTGCTACCAAATTTCTCTCAAGATTTCAACAGTAAGGCGAACTACTGCTATTTTCATAAATCCGCCAGATTGTGGGTTTTGAATAGTTTCAAAACATACCAGAAGACTCTGTACTGGGTCCCTGCCAGTGAGGCTGGCTCAGTGACACAGTTAAGCAGGCAAAGAAATAGACCTACAGACAACGTGCTGGGGGCTTGCTGAGCACAGAACTGGAATCAACACAGTCCTCTGAGCTCACACCAAGACCATCAGCAGTTTTAAAAAGCTGATAAGCGCTATGGAAACCCAGAGGAAGGACATCTAGTTCGAAGTAAGGCTCAGGCAAGGCTTCCTCAAGGAAGTGACCTCTGAGCTGAGACCCAAGGATGAGGAACGATGTGGGAGGCAGAACCAGAGCATTTCGGGTGCGGGGATCAGCACATGCAAGGCCCAGAGATAAGGGAAGAGGGCGTTTGTCAAATTATAAATGCTTCCTGGTTAAGCTCACTAGGACAGGTTTTCAGAGCGAGAAATGGGGGCAGGGTACGAAACGATGTGGATTTCTGTACTGAATGAGTCACAAGCAACCAAGGGGTGGGGGGGAGGGCTGAAAACATCCAACACTCTCTGCATCTACCCGCAACCCCAGGGGGAATCCCATGACAGCCTGAGCTAATGGCTGAGTCTAAGAAAAACCTTAGTTACTTTACTACCTGCTTCTTGAAGTCTCGACACAGAGAAACTCAGAGCAGCCATTCTTCGCAGAGCCAGAAAGCATCTGCTGATCTAAGCTACATATAAAGCTACAGATGTTTGCAGCAGTCAGCTCCCAAAACAGAAGGGAAACTATCTGATATTGCATGTGTGGTGAGGGTGGGCATGGGGACAGGAGGGTAGTTTGACAATTAAAGTACATGAACTTCTAAAACGTGGCGGCTGGATTACATCAGGGTTGGAAAATCCCCTCTCTCATCTTGTGTCCGTGGCACACATGGCTCATCATTCCCATCAGCTGCTTACTGAGCCTGGAATGAGGCCTCAGAATCCTTCTGAACAAAGCACATGACAGCCACTGCCAATCAGCGGAAGATGACACATGCTACAAAACCCATCTTCCCTGCCTGGTACATGATCTCTAGGGTCCTTTGTGGCTCTACTCTGATTCTCTAAGAGGCATCCGTCTGAACGTTCACACTTCCTGGTCTCTGGATACAGAAAATAAAGCTTGTCCTCTATCAATGATCGCTTCGGTATGAAGGTGGGGATTTGGGCAAGGGGACACCCAGTCCCTTCTTAGATGGAACTCCTCCTGCCCCCAGTTGCACACCCTCTGCCTGGCTTTGACGTCGGAAGGTGCGGCGATGACCTGTTAAGACCAGAGAAAAGTAATGACAGAGTCTTCTCTGTCTCGCTAACTCCGCTCTCCACAACCACAGAGGCCCAGGATCTGCAAACTGCCAGCAAGGCTGAGGTTTTAACCCTCACAGGCTGGAGAATGTACCCATTCGAGTTAATTCTGCCCTCCCCACATGCCCTTCATGCCTACAGACCATGACTGCCCTTACACAGAGCACACGATCGTTTGACCGAATCCCCAGAGGACAGTATTCTCTCCATCTTACAAACAAGAACAGGCTTAGACAAGCGGAGTCAAAGAACTCAGATCGGGTCCCGGGCTGGTCACCGCCTGCTTTGCCCTAACTCCCTACCATCCCTGTCATTACTAATGGTCACAGTTCCTTCCAGAGCAAGGCTCTATCTGGTTGAGCATGTGATGCCAGCACGCCAGTGTGCAGGCGGTTAACCAGGTAAGCAGGTAGTGCCTGTTGCCTGGACGAGCCACGTTAAACCGTTCACGTCGAATCCCCGGGTAGAAGAACACGGAGAACGGGCTCACTTTCCTTCCCTGCTGGGATGGAGACCACGCCTACGTATGTATTTTTTCCTTACTAATTCTACATGCTGCTCTCCTCTGCCTTATGTGCTAGAGTCAATCACCAACTATGCTCTGCTCAGTTTCTTATTTAAAAAAGACACCCATCCCCTAAGGGTGATTATGGGGCTGTCACGTTGATTTGAAACTAGCACTGCACTGAGCACGACCCGTGTACATGTCTCCTCAGTGCAGACACCCCGAGACTCACCCACACGTGGCACAGCTCTGGGGGCCCTCCTGGGGGCTCCGCTTACATCAAAAACTGCGGTTTATTACTACTTTCACAGTCAGGGTCACCTTCCCCGGGCACTGCCGAGGAACAGAGTGGATGGCACACTCCTGGCGGGTGGGCCCATGGGGACCCTCCACACACCTGTCCCGCCCGGTCCACGTGGTTTCCATCAGGCACCTCCACCTGCCACCTCCCCGTCTGAAGAGCAAACCCTGTGAAACCCTTACCTAGCTTTCTTACACCCAGAACGCGGCCCCCACCAGGCATTAACATAACCTCTTTATTCAATTATTAAATAAATGGTTATCACAGGTGGATTCTGGCAGGTACGGAGTCACATGTCCGTGTGAAATGGGCAGAGGCTTCCCAAGCGCAGCCTGACCCGTGGACCCCTCAGCCCAGTGTCTGTCCACCACCCACAGCAAGCCTGCCCCCATCCCGTGGACCCCCCAGCAGCACCGTGTGGGCAGCAAGAAGCCTCTGCCCGGTGACGGAAGGCAGCTGCCCCCAGGTGACTGAGAGCTCGGCAACAGCCACACCAAGCCCCTCGGACAGCATCACCCACCACGAGGGCTCCCCACCGCACCCAGCCTGCCTAGGCCACAGCAGGGGAGAGCTAATTCTCCCGAGCATCCAACACCAGAAGACTAGAAAAAGCAGAATCGACCACCAGACTTCAGCGGGAGACCCGGCGTTCGCACGGGCTATCAGGGAGAAGGTAGCAGCCCAGGCAGGACAGGATGCGAGGCAGGGTCCCTCCCAACCACCAGAAGGAAAACTCAAAGCCCACATCCTATCAGTGACCATAAAGACCTTTCACAAATAACATCTCGTCCCTCCTCCGCAGACGGCCACGGCCACAGGGCACAGTCCCGCTGGAAGCCATGGCGTGGTTTCCGAAGCCCGGGAGCAGTCTCTGTGTCCAGACCAGCGCTAAGAAGTTTACTAAACAAAGGCCGGTATCCAGGCAGATCCCGCTGGCTGTGCAGAAGGCCGGCCTTTGGCCGTGCTGGAACGCCTGCCCGGGCCTGGTGTTAACCAAGCTCTTCAAGTTCCAGGAAAAGCCAAGTGCTGGCTGGCAGCTCAAGTGCCCGGCAACCCCCACGTTCTAGAGAGGACTGAAAAACTCATCTCTGAGGCTAGCCAGCAGCATAGAAGCAAAGTAGCAGGACGTGGCCTTGCCATGTGAAATAGGGTTTGGGGGCCTTTCGGAGCCTGTTCCCTCAAGGAAGGAATGGGGAGCATGAACAGGATCGAATGGCTACAAGGTTGGTTTTCCTTTGTTCGCTTACTTCTCGCCTCTTCATTTCAAAGACATGAGGTTTTTGTAATAAATACAGAAATAAAAACGTATGCATGCAAGACAAGATCAGAGTTAGGGAGAAATGAAAAAAATAAAAGTTTGGAGAAAGAACCCAAGAATCTCTCATTAACCCCCAACGGTGGATGCTTTTGCCACCCCGTCCCTTGGCAAGCAGGGTGGGGGGGGGCAGGACTGCGGGAAGATGGCAGGGGAGGGAAGCCAGCCCTTGTGGTCTTTAAGGGCACACTTCTCAGGGGCAAGAAGATTGTTCCTAATAAGCCAGACTCTGGGCCCTCTTCCTGGCTTCCACGGGCACACCGGCCCGGCACAAGCTCCTGTTCATCATCAAAACACAGAGCCACACCGTGTGGACTACGAGGGAAGGTTTTCATGGGATCTGAAAAGCACTTCCCCTATGCCCTTGACAGGAGAGCAAGCAAACGCTGAGAGGGTTAAATATTAAATTCCAGGAGTTTCAGGGAGTTCCCGTTTCCCTCCAGCCTTTGAAATGTAAACTTCGGCTGTGACGGGACTTCCTCCCAGTGTCCCGAGTATGATGCCCCTCATGGGACTCCCAGCACAGTTCCACTCCTCAGAGCTCCTCCGTCCCAAGACATCTTCCCTTCTGATGCTCTGCCACACACCTCCTCCAGGGAAGTTTTCCTGGCCTGCCCAGGCAGAGCGCATTACCTGCTCTGCACTCTGTGGAAAATGCACTTACATCACTTCTTACTCTAGAACAGGTCTAGTAGTTACCAACACTGCCTTCCTCCCGTCCCTTCCCCAAAAAAGACTGGGGGCTTCTCGAGCAGAGACAGCCTACTTGTTTCCAGGGCCCCTGGACCCAGCGGGAGAGGGTGGGCATTTGACACAAAAGCTGAAGGAGAGGGACAGACTGAGCTTCTCTGTGGGGCCTCTGGCTACGGGGTAGTCTGCTCAGAAAAGGAAGGGAACAGGGCCATTCTAGTCTTCTATTGGGGGGGTTGGAAAGTGGCCCTCTGGTCTCCTCAGCCAGAGCAGCAATCGAAACGGAGGCTTGCATGGGGTGGGAGAAAGGACAGTCATAGCATCTGTGGGCACACGACGCTCTGAGGTCTCAAGGTGCTTTCTGTCACTGGAAGCCCTTCAAGGACCCCCAGAATATGGAGAAAACTAAAGACCAAGGGCAAGCCCACTGAATAGCAATAGATGGACTCCCCCAGGCTATCCTCCAAAGTTTCAGCCGTACTCACAGACAGCACTCTGCAGGGTCCGGGGTCAGCCCCTCCACGGACCCAGGAATCTCGCCAGGTGTCTAGAATACAAGCAGCACTGCACAGAACGATGACGGTGGCCGCCCTCCTGCCTGTCCACGTATATATCCATCTGCGGAACTTAGGGTGACAGATATGTCTCTTTCCTATGGGATCATCACACTGTGTGCCTCTGAAGGAGTTCCCTCTCCTCTCTGGGCTGGGTTTCTGCACCTACGTGCCTGCCTCCCTCCCTTCCGTTCTCCACATCTGAGGTGGGATCAGCCATTTACAAGTCAGAAAACCACTGCTGCACTTGGATACAATTGGATACAAACCTTGGAAGAAAAGCCATGCTCTCTTCCAGGGAGACTGTTGATTCATCATCGGAGAAATTAATTCGCTAACAGCCTGGCTTCCTGTCAGGCAAATCTAGTCTTTGTGTGGCATAGTGACAGGCCTGGCTGCTGAGGAAGCAGGGCTTGAAGGGACCGGGGAGCTGGTCTACGTCTAGTCCAGAACCTTCCCTCGTTCTACGGATAAAGCAGACATCACCCTCTCTTGGTTCTCGTGACTTCTTCTAGAACAGACTCTGGTAAACCACGCAAATGTACTTAATGGATGCGCAAGATGGTGGGGTGAGGGCAGTTTCCAGTGCATCATCTCGGGCCTTGCGGAACCACAAACATGGTCCTGGGCAGAGATCAACTCTCACTTGACCCTGACCATTGACATTCGACCTCTGCATCTGGGAGAGCATGTGTTTAACACTCGCCAGGAGCACTGGCTTGAAGGAATACACAAGTGGGGACAGGAGAGAGGAGGAGATAAAGGTGTGTATCCAGCATGCATGATTTATTGAGCACCTACTATGTGCCAGGCACTGCTCTAAAAACTTGGAATACACTGGCAATAATATAAAAGTAAAAAACCCAAAGATTCCTGCCTTCATGAGAGATTACATTCGTGTGTGTGTGTGTCTAGATGCTCCCCTGGGCCCTGTCCCGCCCCTGGCACCCAGCACCATTGAGGTGCATTTGCCAAAAGAAAAAAAAAAAGCCCCCCACACAACCAAAAAACAAAACAAAACCCTAAACTGTGAAATGTTATAAATAACAGAACGGTGCCAACATCAACCAAAAAGAGCACAGAGCCATGCTCCTAAGATATGTGTGGCAGAATTAGTAAAAAAGCAGCACCCCTCCTACCTCCCAAGCCCACTTCTAGGCAACCACACAAAAAAGAAACCAACTTTGTTCTTTATTTAAAAAGAAACCCAAAATGCTTCTTCACCCATCTATGTTTTAAAATTTAAAACAGAAAGCACTATTCCATAAATATGCCTCTGTGTCTTCTTGCTGGTGGGTCTCCCTTGCCAACCTCCCCTGTTCTCAGAGGCCCCCTGGGGCCGCTGTCAAAACCTACCCAAGCATGCACCCAGCTCACAGCTCCCTGGCCATGATGCCATGGTGAGGCGACCCCAGCCCTCCGTGTGCCCAAGCCACCGGCACTCAGGCCCCGCCTGGAGGACGCCCCCAACCCGAGCTCACTGCCGGGCCGATGTGCACCGTCTCTTCCCAGCCTCTCCTTCAGAGCTGGTGACACCACCTTTTTGACAGATGTGTACTGATTCTATTCGGTGCTAGGGACACTCCATTCACCTGTCAAAGCCTCAAAAGCAGCTCCTCCACAATGTTCTAAACCTGAATTGTGGTGAAGGTTGCACAATTCTATACCTTTGTGACAAAAAAAAAAAAAAAAAAAATCACTACGTTGTATACTGAGGATGGGTGAATTTTATGGTATGAAACTATCTCAATAAAGCAATTTCAAAAACAAGTCAGTGTCCAGTCCTTGCAGATGCTTCTGCTCATCAATAGACCTAAAGTGGGGACCTGTGTCCTCTGCATATGGACCTCTCTTGGCCCCGTGTGGTGCAGAGGCTGGGACAGAGACACTGCTGAGGGGGAGGCTGGAGCCAGGGTCCCGGGGTATGGAGGTAGTTGGTGAAGGGGCCTCCGGAGGACAGGCTTCCAGACGGCAGCAGGAAGGGGGGGGGGGACACTGACAGGGAAGAGAAGGGACACCACCAGAAGGAGGGTGGGCAAGCTACACAGCATGACAGTGTGACAGGGCGGCTGGATGGGGGAGTGGATGTGTTTGATGTTAGACTGGACCATACGCCACCACCATGTCTGTAGGTCAAAATGGTCAAATACTGGCCCAACCTGACACATCTGCATGTGATACCAATGGGGAGCTCAGGCTCCAGGGGTCTGCTTACCGGCTACAGGACCAAGGGCTTGTCACTTAAACCCTACGAGCCTCTGTCTTCTTATCTATAAATGGGATGGCACAGCTGCACCCCAGAAGCACGATCCCATTCCCATGTTTTAACACATACACGGTGCCCAGCACGTGGCGGGCTTACCAAGGGCTCAAGGAGGGAGCATCCTCCTTGCCTGCTCCTCACCTTACACCTCTGGCTGTCTCCAGAGCAGACAGAGGAGCAGAACTAAGCTTGAACCACCAACCTCCCACAGGCATCTCTCCCCACCCCTATAAAACCAGCCCCTGAATAAAGCAGCACAAATCTGCTCAGCAAAGCAGACCCCCACTTTCCTGACGTTACTACGGAAACGCGAGAGTGCCAACTGCCCTTGGGGCCCAGGGCTGTGGCTGGGATGGGCTGCATCTGGCATCCTCTACCTGGCGGGGAGGGGGAACCCTGAAATAAAGCCAGACGACAAATGGCCTGAAGGCAGAGCCAGGGGCAAGGCAAACCAAAAGCTCCCCTCGTTTCTAGAGCACCAAGGGGGGGAGGGCATTCACCACCAGGAGCCACCAGGTGGGCCTGCGCGGCCTCTGCAAAGCCATGGCTGTGCAAGGCGTGGGTGCTCACGGCCAGGTATGCTAGAGACTAAGGGGAGGCCTGAGAAACCTCTTCCTTTCGGCTCACACGGAGAAAAGGCAGACACGCCAGCCCGCGGGGCCCCCAGAGGACACCCGCTGCCCCTGACCCGGTGGCTCCAGATGCTACTGCAGCTCTTGGGGACCACAGCACTCAGATACCACTTCTCCGTGAGAACTGTCCTGGGCCGGTCACTCAGGGCTCTCCTCCTTCAGTCCTGAGGCAACACTAGCTACTCTCATATGAACAGGGGCAAGGGCGGCCAGATGCCAGTGGGAAGGGGGTGAGGAGATGCCACAGGGGAAAGCTTCAGTCCTTTCTGTAAAAGCCACCACTGTGTGGGGTCCTTCCTGCACTCCTGGACCCTAACCCATTCTAGGAGGCCAGAGACTGACGCCAACCAGGTCTCCAGCGGCACAAGTCCCAGCCGGCGAGTACGCTGTCCCCGGGGTATGCACGCCGATGTCCACGAGCCATGCGTGCGGGTCAAGGCACACAGATGTGGCAGGGAAGAAATCCACCACCCTCTTCAACTCACCTGATGAGTTAGTTGGCAGGTATGAGCAACGCTCTGATTTTCTGGAAGGTGTCCAGGAGGACATTTCTTTCAGTCCTTCAAAGTCACACCGAGTGTCCCAGCCTAGGACTTAGAAACCTTGCCCACGTGGGCGCCAGAGACCGGCGGGAGGCGTGCAAACAGATACAAGACAGGACATGCTGGAGAGATCCAGCACGGGGTGAACGAAAGCGTGGCGAGATCCCTGCGGAAGGAACATTAGTTCCCTCAAAAGATTCTGACATTCTTGCCGATAGCTCCCACATCCCATGATGGTGTGGGTTCCACGCTCACTAAGGAGAGACCCCCAGCAAGTCCACCACACGACTTGGGTCCCTAAGCCCGAGGAAGCGGTGGCCTCGCCTGCCTCTGCACTTGCAAAGGAGGGGTTGGGAGGATTCATTCTTAAGGTGAAAAAAAGGCACGCTTGGCTTCCTGCCTCGGGGTAATAAACCATCCCTCAAAAAGCTCGCCGGAACGATCACGTGTTTTCACGTGCTGGCCCAGAGCTGGCTGCCAGAGCTGTGCGTCCGGCAGCTGCTCAGGGCCCACGGCGCTGCCCTGGGCCCCACGGGGGGGCAGCTTCCACTCACCAGACAGTGGGTCTTTGCCAATCATCAAGACATTGGGCAAATTCATTACGATCAGCTGCTGGAGAACTTCCTACAGAAACAAAGGGGGAAAGATACCGTTAAGAACAGGAAACAAAATTAAAGAATGACTAAGAAAATTACAGTTTATCAAGTCACTAGATGAACGTGCGTGCAGCCATTAAGTGCTAAGTATGAAGATCCTCTATAATAGGAAGGAATATTTAGGATACAAATAAACATGGAAAGTCCAAGTTAATTATACTTCTGCCTTGATCATGAACAAATAAAAATCATGCCTGCAGATGCACGGAGACCTTGGGAAAAAGAAGATCTACTGCAGGGTCGGATAGAGGCTTAGGTGTAAGTTTCTTTCTAAGACAGGTCTTTATTTTTATTGTACGGTTTGCTGGTGCAATTAAAAAAAAATACAGAGTAAAGATGAGAGATAAGCTACGGAGTCTTTATAACCTGATGATTCAGGATCCTAGCATTCAACACGTCTTTGGTACAAGCTGTAAATGAGGAGACTTCTCTCATTTACAGCAGCGGCTTCCCCGGGAGAGGGGATAAATCACAGCTAATCTGCACCCGTTAGAGGCAGCCCGAGGAAATGAGCCGCCTTCTGGCCCTCACACCAAGGGGCTTTGAAAGAAGGCCCAGGCACCAGCCATCAGTCATGCCCCCGCCCCCCCGCCGTGTCTGGGGTCTTTAACAAGCTCCCCCAGCGGAGTGTGCTGGCCCCGATGCACCGTTTCCCAGAACACTTCTCGGGACAGGTCTTCTTCCCTGCCCTGATGTGCCTTGTTTTTCACCAATCAGAAGATAAAGTCTCATTTTTACCGAGACAAGTCTAAGGGGGTAGGTTTTTGTTTAGTATTCTCAGGCTTAACATATTACAAAAGTGGTCACTACAGAAGTTCTTCCAAAAGTGGTCACTACAGAAACTCTTCACCAACAAAGCTCCTCTTATGCCTTTTTTAAAAAGATTATTTGTTTGAGAGAGCGAGAGAGAGCACGAGCAGAGCAGAGGGGCAGAAGGAGAGGGACCAGCAGACTCCCCGCTGATCGAGCCTGACGTGGGGCTGTATCCCAGGACCTTGAGATCATGACCTGAGCTGAAGGCAGATGGTTAATGACTGAGCCACCCAGGCGCCCCTCTCTTATGCCTTTTTAAAAATGTTTCCAGTGAGACAGCTTTTTTCCAGTGTCACTCTAGTGCACAACGTGAACACGAGGATCTCTGTAGTCTATATACTGCCAACTAGCGCTGATGAAGAAAACAGGGACAATCACACAATCCTCTAACCCCACAGGGCCCAGGGGAACACCCCAGAATGATATCCAAATCGTCAGCTCAGAGTGGTAGCCTTGGCAAGCGTGCCCGGAGAGGCCAGCACCTTCAAAAGATATATACAACGATTTCATCCTCCCCCTCAGTGTCTGTCTATGGCTCCTGTCTACACCAGCTTGGGGATGGGGTGGGGGAAGGAGTAGAGGCAGACCCAAACACACCGGACCCCTCTCCACTCCATGCCGGCGAACGTTTTCATTATCGGGGGTCGCAGGTCACCACATGAGATGCTCATGTTTTCTCAAACACTCTTCGTTAGCAAATACCTGTGCTAGACACAAGTGTGAGCTGTAGAGCACCTCAGCCCTCCTTCGGGGCCCGAAAAAAGTCAACACACATACAAAACAGTCTCTCAACTGAATGCTCTTGCCAAAGGATTCCACAGTCTCGCCCTGGGGCAAAACACACATGAAGAGTACAATCAGCAAAATCCACTTTCCAGCTCGTTCATCCAGCAAAAGGAAAGACTCCAGGCCAGATTAAGCCCATTTGGTCACGGAGTCGCTATTCTGCCTCAACACTAAACTCAAGTGCTCAGCCCACCTTCTGGAAGATTTACTTGTTATTACTGTCCAACCAGCTATAGCCCCTTTTGAAGTCTGGGCTAGTTTCCCTCTCTCACTGTCCAAGGGTCTGGAGCACTGGCACTATGATGGGACTGCTCACACTTATAGAGGAGACACAGAACGTGGAATCATCTCGAAGAGCTCATACAAAAATACGAGGTGGCATTTTTATACTCATGCTGATCTCAGCAAATGTCGTTGGAAACACTGCTAGAAACTATTGCTAGAAAATCCACGTATTCTTCTCCCAAAACAGGGTGTTTTACTTTTAATTTTCCCACAAGAAATGTATCCCCTGTGCAATCAAGTAGTATTTTATGAACAGATGATTTTTAAAATTTGTTCCTTTCAAAAAAATAAAAAAAACCCACCGTGGGTCTAAGATCTAATCCTGTGGCCCAAAGCATTCCTGAGACATTAACCATCTCCCTAGAGAACCACCAAGCATGTTTTCAGCAAAAGCAGGCTCCAAGGTCTCAGAGCCATCCAGTAGAAATACAGTGCGAGACATATATTAATTTCAAATGTTCTAGTAGCCACCCTAAAAAAGGTAAGGAAAAAAAGGTGTGTGTGTATGAAAATACTCGAATAATCTGTTAAGCCAACATATCCAAAATACCATCATTTCGCCACATAACTAACATAAAATCATGAAGGAGATATTTTACATTCTCTTCTCAGGCTAAGGTCTTTGGGATCCAGTGAGGGGATTATACCCAGGGCCCATCTCAACCCAGATGCGAAATTTTCATCGGAAACACTCGATCTGCACAAAGTAGCTTCACACCCCCCAGTTGTCCCCAACACAGTTAAAAGTTTTCCGATGCCTGAATCAAACATCAGTTTTCAAATTTCATTAAAATTTCACGTCCTTGGTCACACCAGCCGCACGAGGACCCAGAGAGCCACATGTGCCTAGCAGCTGTCATGCCCCTGACATGACAGTCAGTCCCCTCACGGTGGCAGGGCCTCCAAGGCGACAGGCCAGGCCCTCCATCTAGTGGGGACGTGAGGTGGTTGCTGACGAGGAGACCCTCCCGCCCGGGACTCAGAACAGAAAGCCACTGTGCAGGCCGCAGCTGACACCGGCCGGCTCGGCAGGCACCTGGTCACACCCTGGCCGGCTGTGTGGGGTGGGACAGAGCCAGGAAGGAAAACACAAGCCCAGGGGTGTGCTCTGAGCAGCCCTCAAATTTGCCAGCAAGCCCTCCCGGTGCCAACCCAGGCCTTTGCAAAGAGCAAAAAGCAAGGCCACTGTCACGCGCTGAGGCAAGGATGAGGGACAAGGGCACACACGAGCCTCCACGCAACCTTGGTCTTGTCAGCACATCCTTGTGACCTGATGGGCAGGAGGGAAGAGGCAGAACCCTCACCCTCTGGAGAGAGCAGGAAAGACAAAGGGTTAAATCTGGAGGTCCAGGGGAGATTTTGATCCCCTCCTCTGAGTGGGTTACCGGATCCTAACAAAAGATGCTGGGGAAGCCCCAGATGTTCCTTTTCATAAACGAAGCCACACCAATCGCATCCTGGAAGGTTCCCATTGGTAACTGCTGTAAACGAACTAAGATTCCCAAGAACAGATGAGAGGGGGGTGGGCATATAGGATTCTCAGCGGCTGGCCGGCCGAGGGCTGGAAAGTGCTCTGTGATGTAAAAAAGGGGAGAGAGCCCACCTGAAACCAGCCTGGCTGCAAATCCAGAAGCTGGGATCTTATCAGAATTCCGAAGTTCCTCCCAGGCCATCAGCCCTACATGCTGGGGGAGGGAAGGGGCCGGCCAGGACAGTCTGCCGGGAGCGTCTGTCGCCCCAGTTGGTGGGTGCCAGGGGCTGCGCATCTGTGTTTTCGCATGTGGTGTCAACAAGCCTGGAGGGTTGCCCCTTCCCCCGCCCCCGTCGGATTCCCAGCTTCGTGATTTCAGCTGCATCCCAAGGGCGACGACACAGGGCCCGTGGCCTGGCTCTAGAGGTCATGGCTGGGGAGAAGTTCTGAGAACAGAACCAGGGAACTGAGTGGAAGGAGAAAGCTCCCTTCCTATTCGAATCCTCTTCTGACAAGTACACAAGTATTCAGTGGGGAGGGAAAACACAGGACACCGGAGGGGAGCCCCACCTGGGGCCTCACGGGTCATGGAACGCTGCCAGTGACAGGAAGGATGACAGAAGGTGCTGATGAGCAGATTCCAGAGGCGCCGGGTTACTCGCACACCTCACACTTGATTACAACTAAGCGGGTGGCCACTGTGGACCCAGGAGCATGGCTTCACCACTGGGGACGCCAAACGCTTGTCCTGCTGGTCTCCGAAACCTGGCCCGCAATGTGGGCTGGAGCCACAGGCCAGGCTACACCCTCGGCTCCCCTCCCGTCCCCAGCCCTCCTCCTCAAACCCCCTCCATCCTCACTCCTCTCAGGGAACGTTCAAGGTTTCCTGAACGTCTGCACTTAGCGGCCATCAGCAAAGTCTCGGGAGGAAAAGATCTAGAAGGCTCTGTCGCTGCCCTGTGGACAGCGCTGCCTGGCTAGAGGCAAGAGGACACAGTGAGGGGGAGTCAGAGGCCCGAGGCAGCACAGCAGGGGCTGGGAGAGACCCGGAAGGGACCCCAGCAGGGACTTGACGTGACCCCCTCAACTCCCAGGGCTTGTAAATGAAGCTCAATTTCGGCATTCTGTCCAAGTCACTCCGTTTAATTGTTAGGTCCCTGTGGGAGGTGGGTCCCCCAATTCCATTCTGGCCAGTCCCCATTCAGGACTTACAGAGAGTGTACCCACCTGACCATGGCAGCTGAATGTCCTGGAAGAACCAAAATGAGCCCGTGCTTTCTCCCAGGACCTCCTCTCTTGGTTTAGGAACAGGGGACTCAGCTCAGGCCCCTTAAAATGCCCTACACACTTACCCCTGGGCATAAGTGCATGTACCCCAAACTCAGTAAACGGTCTACCTCACAGTACAACTGTCAACAGCAGTACATTAAAAGGATGGCCTAAAACACTCCCCCAACACCTCAAAATACAAATGAAAGTATGATGAGGCATGTGATAGAGGAGAAGCACCTCAACACTGTGGCTTCAAACGGGTCCTGGGAGCTGGTTAGGTCCTCAGAGACCCAGCACTCTTCCTGATTCATTAGACTACAAAAGATGCTTAAGACACGGATACACAATTGCATGTACGGTACGGAAGACATGTTAGTAAAGAAAGAGAAACTCTCAAAAAGCATCTACCACAATGACAGCACATTCTTTCCTAGGGCCACCAGGACAAGGGCAAGATTGCCAACATTTTCTACCAATCCTGTGGTGCTCAAACCACCTTAAATGATGCTATTCGAACCCTGTGGCACGGCTTCTCGTGCAGCATGCGTCTGCCAGCGACTGAGCTACGAAATGACAGGCTCATGAAAATTATCTTTTCCTTTGAGACAATTCACCATGTATCCAAGAGGAAAATCAACTCTCTTACCATTTTTTAAAACACCACCCCCCTGCTCCCAAATTGAAGTGCACTCTGGCATCTCCCACCAGCTGGGAAAAGCAGATGCCAGTCAGCAGGACCCAGGCGACCCCGGACCAGGAGTGGGGGCAGGGCCGAATTACAGGGAGGCCCTGGGAGGCGGGGTGGGCTCCAGAGCCCCAGGCCCTTGAAGAGCGAGGGTCAGGGCTCCCAGAAAAGTTCCATCCACTGCCAGGGGGCAATGTAGAAGCCGCACTGAAGAGGCTCACCATCCTGCCAGGGCCCAGCTGGACCTCTATGCCTGCTCAAACAGAAAGGTCATTTTCTCCCCCCCGTGGAAGAAATGCAAGGTCCTAGAGAAGTTGCAGGGTGGAAACGTGTGTGTGTGTACGCGCGCGTGCTGCGACTATTGGATTAAGAACACGGATGTCATGAAGACACTGAATGAATTCTTTTTCTCCCCTCCAAATGAAACTCAATTTTGTGGCTTGATACTGTGCTGGGAAGACAAAACAAGTGTTGCTAAAGGTCAAGTTTTTGGGCCCACGAGTGACCCTCCATAGGGGTTTGGATAGGAGCTGATGCCGAGTAAATGAGGGGAAATCCCCGAAAAGTTAAGATAATCACCCAGCAGAGGCATCCAGAAGGTTACCGAAGAGGTCAGGATGGTCCGAACAGAAAAATGTGCCTTCCACACAGCCAAAGAAACAAAGAGCCTTGTTGTGGACCTAGCCATGTTCTCAGAGTCAATACTGAAAATCAGAAACACGCGTGGTATCGGCTTTGAGTGTACACTCTGCCCACCTTTCCGTCTGCTGTTCAGATATTCAGAAGACACATGCTGAGCACCATGCTGTGAGCTGAGAACTCTCAGTCTGAATGGAAAGGCGGGGGGGGGGGGGGGGGGCGGGTAGAAAATCATAGCAGAGGGCGGGGGTCAGAGCAGCACAACACAAGGAGCACAGCCAAACTCTGCCCAGGCAAGTCTGGGAAGGCTTCCTGGAGGCAGCGTCTGAGCTGGGCTATGCAGAATGCTCAGGAGTCCCACAGGAGGAGAAAGCCCAGAGATGTCTGAACTGCTAAATGGGGCCAACAAGTCAAGCCTAGGGTTACACTGTACTATACGCACTCTGCAGTTCCCACTGGGGCACACCTTCTTCCCCCCACCACCCTAGCCTGCACTCCTCCCAGTTAGAATCCTATTCATCCTCCAAAGCTCATAGAAAACATCACCTCCTCCATGCAGCTACCTTTGATGCCCTGAATCACATACCATTTTCTTTCCTCTGAACTCTAAATGCTTCATTTGCCCACATCCGTGGTCCTCTCACATTTTGCCTTGTCACTCAGCACCCCACTCAGAGGCAGTAAAAAGCTGCTACAATGACAGCTAACAAAATCAGACTGATCAGAAAAGATTCCTCAAAATTTATATTAAGATTTTTAAAAAAGGGGGTGCCTGGCTGGCTCAGTCCATTAAGCGTCTGACTCTTGATCTCAGCTCAGGTCTCGATCTCAGGGTTGTGAGTTTAATTAAGCCCCACGTCAGGCTCCACACCCAGCATGGAGCCTTCTTAAAGAGAAAAACCTTTTTTTTTTTTTTTTTTGGAAGAGGTGTCCTGTCTCTCTCACACTAACAGGGGAATCAAGTCCTGAAAACCACCCGCTTTGCTCCACCACCGTGTTGGAAGTAACTCAACTCTCTTCGCCTGGAACCCTGGCAAAATCAGCAGCCATATTTATGCCTTAAGATTCACCAGCCTGCAGATGTTAACAAAAGTTAAAACATCTCATGGTGAGTTTGCAACGCTGGTCTGGGTACTTTTCCATTGTTAATTCCCAAATATGATCATTCTAGGAGAAAACAAAGCAAAACAAGGCTCATTAAAAATTCCTACATTACAGAAGTGACTCCGACAGGAAAGACATCACCCGAATTCCAATGCTCCCAGGGTCTATTCCAGTGCCCTATAAGAGAAGAGATGTCTAAACCCCACAGCAAGAGCCTGCTAGGAAGTACACAGCACTGGCGAGGGCTCATGCAGGTGACACGCCTCTGGCACTCCACAAGGCTGAGATGCTCACGGAGCACCACAGACCCACAGAGCTGGGGTAGTGCCGGGGTCCTCTGCACGCACCACATGGTTTAGGCTCATGTCATCAATGAGCTGTCCTCCACACGACACATCTCAAAACCTCCCACCTGGATCTAGCCAAGAGGGGTTCCTTAACGCCTTTCAACACTCCTCGGTCAAAAACAAAAACTGCCTGAAAGCCTGGCCTTGCCAAACACACACCCGACCGCAGCAAGGGTCCCATCTCTTTCCTGCTCCCCCCAGTCTCGTGAGGCGGTCAGGAAAAGAATCACTGGGGAGAGAACCACGGCATGGTGCTGGTAATGGGGCTTGGTGGCAGGGTCCAGAGCGACGGCCAGGAACGGCACTCTGGATGGTGAGCTCTCCCCAGGGCCACACCAACTGCCCCGTGGCCCAAACTGGAGCACTCCGTATTGGTGATGCTGGCCTCATACCTTCTGTAGGGATTCACGGTACTTATAGCCTGCTGCCCTCTCCCTGAAAAATCCTGCCCTCCACAGTGTCACCCCATCTGAGATCAATAGGGACCTGACTCCAACACCATGTGCCCCAGCCTGCTTCCTGGGGTATCACCGCCAAGAGCACGAGTTTCTAATGGAGCTGCTGGGAGAAGATGTAAGTTTGATGATTTACCCTCGGCCGCCTGTTCAAAGCCTGGGCCCGTGGGGCCACGTGCTTGTGATTCCATCTGGACAAGGGGCTCTGGCCCCTACTGCATTCCCTCTGACTGGGGCAGGGAGCCCTGGCAAAATGAATGAGTAATGAAGTACTTTTATGTTAAGAGGCTGTCACGTAAGGCTGCTGATAGATTCAATCCATCTGTTCTAACTCCTTTCAATTAATCCTGGGGTCCCCAGGGCCTGAAACCAGTTCAGAGTCACACGAGCCCAAGAGCACTGGTTTCCACTAACTAGGCCACACTGCATCTCTGTAACCCGTGATTTAAAGCTACCGACTTGGGCCATCCGTGGTTACTGCGGCATGAGCAAACCTCCTGCCCCCGTGTTCACAGCTGCCTCTCCTCATGGCTCTGTGCACAAAAACTAAGACCATGCTTTATTCACAGAAAGGAAAACAAGTATTTCCTCTGAGCGGACCAAGGAGCAGACCAGTAGGAAGGAGCCCCTGGAAACGCAATCACCACTGTGTGCAGGCAAAGCTACTCGCAGTGTGACCTCAGACAAGCCACACCCTCATCTGTTCCAGGACCAGGACCATCCCTAAGGGATGCCTGGCTCCTCCAAAAGTCGGGGGAGGGGAAGTGGGGAAGGAGACAGGGTGTTGGCACGGAGGAGCACGCACATCTTTACAAAGTTACTAACTCAGGGTTGCCAACTCTGAACCCGGGCAAGTGCCCACACGGCCCGGAAGAACCCAGGGGAAACCCAACAGGGACGGGGGCTGGAGGATGCTCAAGTGCCCCTGCAGAGGCCTGTCACCTTCCCTTTACGGCTGGTGTGATGCCTGGGGGGCTCTGTGGGAGCAGCGGTCTTATCTGATGCTGGGAAGTGCCTGTTGTGAGCCCCTGGACCAAAAACGGTGGTGGGGGAGCCCCAGAAGCATAGGGAGGGCACTGCATTCAGCTCCTCTGAGAAGAATTTCCGCCCATAAATGGTGTTTCAGGAACCACTTTACATGGTAAATACAAGCCTGTCACCAGCAGCCAAAGTTGGGTTCTAGGGAAGAACAGGAACCACAGGTGCAGGGGGAGGGGGCAAGGGGTCCCAGCTGGACCAGCAGATGGACACACAGCCCTGCCAACAGATCCCAGCCACCAGCAGGGGGCTAGTGAGACTAGCTTTTAAATCTGAAAGAGCCTTCCAGATTACCTACACAGCAGGAAAACTGAGGCCCAGAGAGGAAAATCACAGGGGTGCAGCATCACATCTGGTTCTAGAAAACCCAGGTCTCCTCTGACTCTGTCCTAGAGCTCTCTCCAGTACAGCAAGGAGCTCACTTCCATTCATCAGGGTCTACTGAGGGCCTCCTACACCCAGGAACATGCTCCAGCAGGGTCTGCGGGGGGGGGGGGGGGGGGTCCTGTCCTCAGACTCATTGCCTGGAGTGGCTCACGCCCTGTGCTCTTCTCCCAGCAAGAACATCAGCATCAGTGCTTGGCATTGACACAAGGAACCCCACTTCATGGCAGTGAGGGCTCTTAAAGCTGTGGACCAGCAACTGGAGAATCCCTCTCTTCAGGCTTCTTGGAAGAGTTGACATTCCTGTTGATGGGTAGATGAGGGCGGGCGTGGGGCTCACAGCCAGCACCACCTGTTGGCCAGAGTGCAGCGTGCGTGCAGGGGAAGGCTAGAGGAGCGGCCAGTGCTGCCTGGTCCCAGGGACCCAAACTGCTCCCCTATATCACTTGCAGGTGGGGGGCCCTAGGCTGACTTCCTGGGCGCCTGCTGCTCTGGGCCTGCCCACAGAGCTTCGGGGGAGAGGTGTGGCTCTCCCCTGGCCCAGCACACACCCCAGCAGCCCTCACCCATTCCTGCCAGTGTCGCAGCAGTTCCCTCGCTCCCAGGGTACAAGCCAGAACAGGAGGGGCAGAGAGTACCCGGGAGCCTCCGGCTGCACGTGGCGGCCTGCTGGGACCTGCGAGGGCCCGGAAAGGCAGGCAGGGAAGGCAGGCCATCCCAGCACCCCACCGAGTGAGCGTCGCAGGACCCGAGGCACCGACACTCCCCAGTCAGCCAGGCTTCCACACATCCATCTCCCCAGGGCAGGGAGAACAGACGGGCAGCCAATCGCTCTCACGGACACCACTGTATCTCTGGGTGCCTAATGGGTGTCGGGTGGTGTGCTGGGTGTGTGCGCGGTGGGGTTACAAAGAGAAGACCTCTGTCCCCAAATCTACGATATGGAGACAAGCTCTGCAAACCTGCAGGAAGCAGTGGGGGTGCCCAGGCTGTGTGCGCATGGGGCTGGGCTCTGCCTGGAAGACAGACCCAGGGGACAGAGCCGCTAGCCAGAGGGGAAGGTGAGGCATCGGCCCTGAGGGACAACAGGAGAGGCTAATCCGGAAAGGCTTTCAGGAAGAAGTGGCACTGAGCTACAGTGGAACAAAGAAGAGCAGGTGCCATCCAGGCATGTGAGTACGGATCAGGGTCAGGTTGGCAGCAGGGAAAGGAGGCAACAAGGCAGAGGAAGCAGCAGAAGGCACTCCCCTACCTCATGTGTCCCAACATGGGCAGTGAAGTCAGACCCCCCAGCGCAGTCCCAGATGCAGCAGAACCCCTCCCTGCTCAGGGAGCTGGGGTCCCGCATGTGTGCTCTATGCTCAACTGCACGGTGGCAGCCATGACTGCTGTCCCCAAACCACATCCACCAGCAGCCTCTTGCTGCTGGGCCTCAGCTCCAACCCCCTGCTGGGTGGCTGGGCAAGCAGGTGGGCATCACCCCTAAGCTACAGGAGACAGAGCATGGCACCTGTTCTATATACACGCCTGCCTCGTGCTTAGGGTCCCAACTCAGACCAGCTCTGTGAGGCACACACACAGGCGGCTGGCAGAGACCAGAAGTGAACCCATAATGGAAGACAGCCACAGCTATCTGGGTGTGGGGGTTCACCGTGGAGGTCCTCGGGAATGGGGAAACCCTCCCTACCCCCAGGTTCACCCCACACCCCTTCTCCTTCTCTATGGCCCTGAGTTAGGTCCAGGCAAGAGGGAGGACCAAACAGGAACACCATCTGACCATTGTTTCCTTGCTCTTACTTTCTTTTTCCCTCCGGTCTCTGGAGGAAAAGCACACCGGACAGCCTGAGGAGTGAAGGGCTGGTGGGTGCTGTGCTGAGAACGCTCAGGGCAGGCCTAGGCTCGGGGGGGGGGGGGGGGGGGGAGTGCATGGTTGATTAGTGATGCCTGCCTCCACCCACGTGGAGAAGTGAGCTGGGTAAGACTGGACTATGGCCTCTGTCGCCCCAGCTCCCGCCTCCAAAAACAAAGCTACAGGTGAAACAAATGGTACAAGTTACTGAGAGGTGACTTTTGGCTCTGAGAGGAGGGATTTCTGTGAACCAAGGGAGAAGCGCCCACAGAGTGATATATACTCCTTCCGCTGGGTCAGGAGTGTGGGGACCCTTGCATGTGGCGGGAAAAGACTCAAGTAAGTCTAAGGTCTACATTGTAGAAGGGGGAGAACACATTTCCTCCTCAAGCAGGTCTGTAAATTAATCCTCACATCAATGTTCAGTGACATAAGAGCGGGAAGAGCGTATTTAGCCCGTTTTATTAAAGGCATAGCATTTTTTAAAAGATTTTATTTATTTATTAGAAAGAGAGGACACAAGTAGGCAGAGTGGCAGGCAGAGGGAGAAGCAGGCTGCTCTCTGAGCAGAGAGCCTGACATGGGACTCAATCCCAGGACCCTGGGATCATGACCCGAGCCGAAAGCAGACGTTTGACTGAGCCACCCAGGTGCCCCAAAGGCATAGCATTTCTAAAAACACAGTCACCACGTGAGTCTGAGCATCAGAAGCGTTCCCATCATACAGATCACCCACCTGGGAACAACGACAACAAACAGATGGGACAAGCAAACAAATCTTGTAAGAACTGGTCACTTCTCATCGTTATGGGAGTTTGCAACTGACGACCAGATTTCATCTAGAGAGCAAGAAACTCTGGAAGGTTTTTTTTCTCCCTATTACCAAAAATGTATTCTATAGCAGGAAACCGGGGGAGGGCAGCTCAGGACACAGCTGAAAAACTGGGGAGGAGGAAGGTTAAGAAATGACAGGTCTGTAATGAGTAACACTTCGGCAGGAAGTGAAAATCTCAACAGATGGTATCAACTTCAAGGCAGCTGGACAAGGGGTCAGCGGTGGCTCAACCCCCTTGCCCCCAACACTTGAGGCAATCCTCCCCAGCCTACAGCACTCACGTCAATGCCAACCCCTACCCAAATTCCTTGGCTGGAAATAACAACTCCCTCCTCTGGGCCCCCCTGAGCCCCGGCACAGTGTATCCCCATGGTCAGTTCGAGGTGCCTGGGAACCTCAGGGTCTTGGGGTGCTGCTGTGAGGTGCTCATCTCTGAATCCCCCCTCCCCACCCCAGGCCTCTGCACCTGCTGCCCACAGGCACTCACTAACTGCTGGCTAAACCAAACCCACTGACCACAAGGAGGGCGGGCCTGGTGAGAACAGAGGCCCCAGGACCTCAGGCCACTGAACATAGCCTCGCCCTTCTTCCAGAGGGCAACAGACACTCGCTTTTGAACAACAGTCAGAGGGACTAATGAGCCCGCCTTCCCAACCAGCAGGCGGTACCCCAGGTCCACTGGCTGGCTGGCTATTTGCCCATGCAAGATCTGTTTGATCGACAACGATTTTCTGTTGGTGGGGATATAGTGCAGTAAATGAGGGCAATGAAGAGGTCGGTAAGTGTATCATACGTATGTGCCAAGAAATACTAAGGGCTAAGGAAAATAAGCAGGCAAGACAAGAGTGAGGGAAAAAGAAATTACAGACAAGTAGCCAAAGGCGGCCCCACCCCCCCCACCCCCCCACCGATGAAGCGATGGTGGGATAAACGTGAGTGGAGAGAGGGCAGGAGCCAGGTGGACATGTGCAATAGGACAATGCCAGCCACGGGCACCAGCAAGAGGGGAAGTCTTGTGGCTAGAACGTGCCGTGCAGTCCTACTGAGCACGACGCACGCTGAGAATGGTGTCATTTCCAGGGTCAGACATCCATTCTGAAACCTGAGGAGGCCCAAGCTCTCACACAAGGAACTCACCAGAATGCAGGGCTTACAAAGACTTTGAGCCTGTGGACACCGAGCCCCGGGGACCGGTCCTGGAGCACTGCGCTGAGGATCCCGAGGCCAGGGCTCAGAGTCAGAGAGTGCCACCATCGATTACTGATGTCTGCCCGAGCTAGAAATTAAGACACAGGGGCACTCCCTGGTGTAACCCAGTGTGATAAAGTGCTGTAACCGCCTGTGGTATAAAATGCTATGGGGACATGCAGAAAGGGACCAGCAATGCCGAGTCACTCATTATAAAGCTGCGGACTAAGTTTCCTCTGCTAGACCGGCTTCACTTCTGAAGCCTCCGTACCAGGCTGTGGGTTCCCCAGGGAGGGGATCTGGACCACCTCCCCGCCCAGGGCATGGCACGAGAAGGGGCTCACTCCGTGTTTGTCAGAGGAGCTAGGCTGGCACGTGTCCTCACTGTGTGAACAGCCTGACTGTGGATCCCTACAGGAGGGGGACAGAAACAATGCCCTGCAATTAGACCAACCAGGCCTTTCTGCAGTGGGGCAGGCGGGGAGGCGGGGGTAAGTGCCCTTTTCTTTTTCTTTTAAAAAGGAAGAGGGAAGCTTTCCTTCAGATGTGGGTAAGTTGGGTGTAAGGACCACCAAAATCAAAGAACATTTGGGAGGAGGTGGGGAAACGAAGGCATGCAGACCCACCCCAGTCCCTGGTCACAAGGCAGGCCAGCTGTTCTGGCTTCCCTCAGGGAGCTGACCGCCTACACTTCAGGCAGAGAAAGGCACCCGCACCAGCTGTTCCTGAGCTCAAATCAAGCAGGATGACAGTCTGTGCCTGTCCCGCCACGCAGCCCGTGGACTCTCCCAGCCCAAGCCAGAAGATGATGAGACTCCTCTATGCACATTAACTGAGCACCTACTATAGGCGCCTACATTAGATAGGGTGTGTGTGTGTGTGTGTGTGTGTGTGTGTGTGAGAGAGAGAGAGAGAGAGAGAGAGAGAGAGAGAGAGAGAGAGAGAGGACATCTCACCCTGGTCCAAGTGGGCACACACCATCTTGTGTTCAGTGGGGCAGGTGCCCATTTCACATCTGGCTTGCAGGGAGTGCATCTGCCTCCCAAACTCAGTCACGGTCCCCCCGTGCTTTGTACACTCATGGACTGTCTCACTCTGAAGCTCATTAGGGAATTCAGTGAACAAGTGTTTTCTGAGCCCGGGTCTGTTCCAGGCGGTGTGCCGGGAGTCGGGGACGCAATGGTGAGTGAATGCAGACTCATGGCGGAGCCAGCCACTTACCCACCACCCTCACTAGCGAGCTCAGAGTCAGGAACAGGGCTCTGCTCAGGCCTGAGGAAGGCTCCAAATAAACGCTTCCTAAATGAACACCACTGAGAGAAGGAACGCTGGAAGGCCAGCAACTGGTCGTCATAAATCATCCCATCTCCCATCCAGGAGCAGAGAGGAAAGATGCAGAAAGGTGGGACGTGCTGGGCCCTCCCCGCCGGGGCCACAGGCCGAGGGGTAAACCGCACCACTGGCTCAGCTCGCAGCAGACTCCCCGGGGTCCGCAGAGGTAGGGAAGCCTTTCCTCCCACAGCCACTCTGCCATTGCCCAGGCCTTTAAGACCCCGGAAAACGAGGCTGGCCATTGGCTCCAGGTAGGTGGGCTGGCTGGCTACAGCCCCATGCACGCACAAGCCGTCACCCCCTCCACTAGCATCGCCCCCTGCCCCCTCTGCACAGAGTGCCTCTCACCCTGTGTCTGAGACGCTGGTCTCTGCTAGAAGACAGGAACATAAAGAGAAACAGAAGCCATGAGAAAGCACCTCCACCTGAAAGAGCGAGCTCGCTCTAGAGAGTCGGGGGTCACAGTGACCGCCGAGGGCTGGCAGCATCAGGCCGGGAAGAGAGCACCTTCAACAGGTGCAGGTGGGTCACGGGGGCCCCCGAATCCATCCGGGAAGTGGCACTGCTGCCGAGGGCAGGCCGAGCGGTGACCTTACTCCTCTGTAGCGGCGCTCCGGAGCTCGTGGGGCTGCTGGGAAAGTTACAGTACCCGGCGCACGGGGTTGCCAACAGCTGGCTGACGGTCTATGCTGATTAACTAGCGGAGTTCAGAGGGGTTAAGGGACGCCCAGGTCACCTGCGGGTGAGTGCAGTGTGGGACCCAACACCAGCTCCTTGGAGCCCAAATGCCAGTTTAAGACCCCGTTGACCTTTTACAATCCACAGGCCTCACGGTGCAGTCATGAGGCACCTTGCAGTGCTAGAAACCACGGAGATGGGAGTGGTTACGTGATAATAGCCCCAAGAATGACAGTATTCTGTGAGTAACAAAGACCTGACAGCAGTGACGGACCCAAGAGTCAAGACATGAGAAGCCAGGTCGACCACGAGAGCCCCCCCACCCCACCCCAGGTGTCAGGGACCTGGGCACTGCGGGGCATTCCAGGCAAGGGCAGGAGGAAGCTGCTTAGAAAGGCAGGCAGCTACCTCCCAGGAGGGCTTCCCGGAAGGGGCACTCCATGCTGCCCACTGACATCGCACGGGCGCCAGGGCCCTGCCTCACTGGTGGTGACTATCAAGCCCTGTGGGGTAAGCAGCAGCGTTGGGGAGGCTGGAGCCGCTTTAATGAAGGGAGAAGGGGAGAGTGGGCAGGAGCTGGGGAGGAATCTGCCATATAAGATAAGAGATAAAACGCGACCTCTGGCCTCGTGAAAATTGCTGTCTCGTTAGAAAGACACACACATGTGGAAATGATTAGTGGGTGAGGCCGTCTCTAACCAAGGCACTTCAAGGCACTTCGACATACAGGAAACAAGTGGTTAAGGAAGAACAGAGCCAACAAGCCAAGGAGGTTGCTACAGCCTGCAGGCATTGTGGAAGAGGGAGGCCTGAGCTGGGGGTGGGGGGTGGGGGGGAAGGCGAGAGAGCAGCAGGGGGAGGGCAATTCTGGAAAAGCGGACCCCCCTCCACCTCCCCGTGAACACCAGGTCATCACAGCCTTTACTAAAACTAACTTGGCAGTGGGGGGCGGGGGGGTATGTTGGACCCTACAGGCACAGAACTGGGTTAATTATTAATCATGATCCTTGGCTCACGACACTCCTCTGTGGTCACACATGGCTCACTTTCATTTAGTTACTTTTCACAATGTAATAACCACCTGCAAACCCACAGCCCCCAACACAGGCTATGACCTTGACAATAATCTAACCAGATGGTGCCCCCATCCCGCCCTGCCTCCTCCCATCTAGGACACCTCCAACCTGAATCACAAATGCACATTCCCTTGCCTTTTTTTTTTACAGCTTTACTTCATCTGTAAATATTCCTAAAAAGCATTTTTTTTTTTTGCTTTTAACGTTGTAAGAAAAGGAATGGTGCTGTATGTAATCTAAGGGAACGCTCTTTTTACCGAATATTTATGATAATTGCTAAAATTCATCTACATCACTGCGCGTTGCTGCAGGTAATCTGTTTGGACAACTCTCTAATATTCCATTGTGTGGCCACATCTCAGTGTATTCATCCATATTCCTGTACTGATAGGCATCTGGGCTGTTTCCAGGTCTTTGCCACTGTGAACAGAACTACCGTGAACATTCTTGTATGAGTCTCCCAGAGTCCACGCACCCGAGATTCTTTCGGGTATACACCTAGGCATAAAATGAGCTGGACCATAGGGTATGTGGATGCTGAACTTCTGGCATTCATGCCAGACTGTTTTCCAAAGTTGCTACACCAATATGCACTCCCTCCAGGAGGGGCTGAGAAACAGAAAAATCAAACAGAACAGCAACACACAAGAGTTCGCCAGGAGCTTTGATCCTTCCCAACTGCCTCGTGTTAGCCTGGGAACAAACACTGACCCAGCACAACCACCTCCGGATGCGTGCCAAGAGCCGGGTCTAGACCCCTTGCCAGCCTGACTCTAAGACCCTGTGTCCCGAACCACAAAGGCCTCCCACTTGACAGGCCAACTCCCGCCAGACAGAGAAAGCTGGAAGGGTAAGGATGATGTTGCAGGCAGAGGATGACATCAAAGACACCTCAACAGGATCAAGGACAATGTCAAGGGCTAAAACCTAGATACCCCAGGCCAGTCTGTATGGGATCTTGCCTTTGTCACCCAGAGCTAAGGATGAGCTGTTGCGAGATCTAGTCTAACTGGTCTTCCACAGCCAGAGGTCTCTCACTCTATCATCCGCCGCCCCGGACTCTCAGGGCTCCTCGACGCGAGCCCACGCGAGGCGGCGGCGGACGGGGCCACACAAGTGTTGGCCCCTTGAGCTTGCCTCCTCCTCCTCCATTCCAGCTCTCATTCTTGGCTCCAGGGACAGGTGACAGCTAACCACTGGCCTTCCATGGCCAGGTCAGGTACCTACACTGGCACTTGGGCCTCCCACTGGAGTGCCTTGTTCTCATTTATAGCGGGCCTGCTTGAATCCAACACACAAAAAACTGAACGTTCTCTGCCCTTTGGTAGTTTAATGACTGGAAAAAGGGTCTACCCTGAGAACATAAAGCAAAGGCAAAGGGGTCTGGGTTGAGTCTAAGTGTTACGGGATATCAGGCCAGGGTGAGATGGTTGGGGACTGGACAAAGCACCTCCACGCTATGCCATGGGGCCCTAGGACCCTCCCTCCCTCCCTCTTGGGGCCTCACCTTCCAGCTTCACGCATCATCTCAACCCTAGCAGGGCCCTTCCCCCACGTCACTTCCTCACATTTGTTGGGTCTTCACACATAGATGCTCAATAAATACTTGTCTAATAAAAACAACACTCACGTTACTATTTATACAAAAGCACACAAAAAACCTTTATAAAATGCTATGGATAGAATTCTGTTCATCCTGGGGGTGGCTGAATGTTCTGCCAACTTTTCAGAAAACAGTACATGAAGCAGCACATCTGTTTCAACAAGCAGCAGAAGCAAGGACACGAGAACCAAGTGCCAGTGTGTGAGTCAGAATGCATCTCAAAGCAGGTAGAGCAGTTTCATGGAAGAGCACCAAAAATGACACACAAGCCAAAAAGTTTCCAGAAGAATCCTATACACTTTTACCACAAGGTTATTGTGGAAATTTTCAAACGTAAATAAAAGGGGACAACAGTGCAATAAGCAAGCCCTATGTACCCATCACTCCAACAATGAGCAAGATCCAGTTCATCATGTCTCCCTTTGCTCTAAAAATTATTTTAACACAAACTCCAGCATCACGTCGTTTCACCCCATCGAACGTTTCTCTAAAGAACACTGGCATTTTCTTACATGACCACAAGGACATGCTTTCATTTTTTTTTCCTATGTGCTTCTTAAAATGAAGCACTCTGTACATTTTTGGAGGCCAACCCAGAAGTGGGAGAGAAGGGGGGGGGGAGGTGTGGGGAGAGCGTGGATACATAGTTCTAGTGAGACCTGTAGAAGCTCCAGGGAGGGTTTCCTATGTGCACGCCCAAGCAGAGTTGTTCCTTCTGCGACTCTAACCACCGGCCAAGGAGCATGTGAAACTGGGGCGGTGGGGCAGGCAGGGGCTGACAACATGCAGGGGTGTGGTAACATGGGGAGAAATTAAAGGTGCAGGGGCACCTGTGGGGAGTCTGAGTCTCCCATCCCCCGCCTATTCTAGGAAGGGGGCTGTGACCCACCAAACCCATCACACATCACCAAAGGGGCCACTTGGGGGCGGGGCGGGGGGAAGAAAACCCCAAGTCTCAGAAACACCAACACACAGGTGCTGAGGACACAGCAGGTGTGACAAACCAGCTAGCCAACTATGGAAACCATCTTTTGGGTTTAGGATTTTATCTTAAGACTGCATTTCCCTATGGCCCAGGAAGTTACACATTCCTCCTGCTACTGAAGGTCAGTGCTTCAAAGCCCACCCATCAAGAGACAAGAGACGGCTGAAGGCAGCAGCTTCTGCACGTTCTGCCCTAGGTGGCCAGGCTTGCCTAGTGGGAGGGATGGCAGAACTGCCTTCTATCCAAATGGGCCCTCTGCTGCAAGACCCAGCTCATCCTCCTTCCCCAGCTCAAGCCCATCTCCCAGTCTCCTTTCTGATTCCTTCTTCGGTATATTTTCTGACCAGCCCATTTTATCCGGGCCAGTCTTATTTTCCCCTCCCTGCTTCACCCTTGCATGTCTGGCCTCTCTAGCTAGGGTGGGTTCTTCAATGTCCGGGCAGTAGACAGAGCCCTAGGCTGAGATTCAGCAGCCTTAGGTTCTAGTTCCAGACTCACCATTAAACACAGAGCTAGTCACAACTTCTCCGGGCCTGCATTTCTTCATCTGCAAAGTGAGAGGGAACACCCCCCTGTCCTCCCTCCTCCACCTCTGGGGCAGGCACTGCTACTGGTTAAAGCACCATTTCCCACAGATCCAGGTCACAGCCTCTCAGCCCTTCTCAACACAGGACTCCGGGCTGCCACAATGCTCCCCCTGCGCCCAAGCGTAAACCCACCTGCCACTCCCCTGCTAGATGGTTTCTAAGGACACTGTAAATACACAGCACCCAGGGAAGACTACGCACAAAGTAGGAACAAGGAATCCTCCCCCGGAGTATTCGGACTCTGAAGTGTTCTCCAAATTAGGGCCCTGACAAAGCGGTCTCCTCTCCCGCTCAGCCTCTGCCTCCACTGTGTTTGAAGGTACCTTAACCCCAAGCTCCTCGAGCAGGGGTGATGTCTGCCATCTCCATCCTTCCTTGGGGCCCAGGGCCCAGCCCCATCCACCCTACATGCTACAGGATTCAGCAGTCAAGGGAGAGGGCAGAGGAGGAGAAAAGAGACACAGCCGCCAAGGTTGGGGGATAAAACCCCGTCTGACTTCGGCCTGAGAAGGGGGTGAGGCACGAGGGGAGGCTCCTCGGGGTCCCACAGACTGGTCTACAGAAAACCCAAGGGGAGACCACAGCCCTCCAGGACACGAGGCACAGACTTGCCCACACCAGGCTTAAATCCTGATTTATCCCACTCAGAACACACGGCCTCATCTGACTGTGCCTCTTTAAACATCTGTGCCATAGGAGGGAGAGGAGGTGGCCACCCCTGTTTGGGGGCCTGTCCCTTACCCTCAAAGCCCTCAGGGAGAGAACAAAGTCCTCCCTGCTAAAATCCCTGCCCCCCACCCTCCCAGGCTGGGGCTGCCCTCCCTCATCCCAGCTTCTCGTGCTACAGCCTCTAAGGTCAGGCTGAGATCTGCTGAAGGACCCCAGGGTCTGTCTGGCTCCCATGCTTCACTGCACCTCCTCTCAGCACCTGGCGTGCTCCCGAGCTCCAGGGCCTTCCTGCCAAACCTTGCAAAAAAAAAAAACAAAACTGAAAAACTTAAAAGCCCACAGCTGCCTGCAGGAGCCCCCTTCTCCTCACCGGCTTGGAACAGTCAGGTGGACGGAAAGGCTCATCCTCCCAAGGGGTCTGTTTAAAGCCCAGGCTGGCCTTGCTCCAGTGGGGGGTCCTCACAGTGAAGGGCCCCAGGCAAGACTGGCCATGATGATGGAGCCCTTCCCCCCCACAATGCCCAGGAGAGGCAAGGCCCTCCCTCATTCTGCGCGTGCACTCAAGTGTTAAGGAGCGGGAGAAAAAGGGGGTGGGGGAAAAGGCCAGGAGCCAGGGTCATCTGGCCTCCTCAAAGGTCCTCCAGTAACTTATTAAGCTGCCCCATCCTTCTTCGAAAGAATCCCCACGGAAGTATCAGTTTACGCTGCAAAACTAGTTTCTGCCGCTTAAAGGCCGCACTTGGTGAATGGCAGTGGGAAACCGGACACCCCTGGGAACAGCGCCGTTCTTGGGGAGAAATGAAGCGCTGGGAAAAGACACAAGCGCTCCTGCGGGTCATGAACCACTTTATTGTCAGCTGCGTGCTAGGACAGGGAACGGGGGCCACCCGTGGAGAGAAGGTACCCCCGAAACGTGATCACCTCAAACTACAGGAGATCCGTTTTTCTCCCGGGGAGACAGTAACAGTAACAGGTGACACCATGAAGCCTGCAGAATGGCAGCATCCTCCGTTTCCATTATGAAGACCAGGGCGGCAGCCCGTGTGAGGGAAGGCCTTCTGGAAAGCCACAGCTGCAGACCCCGGCGCACTGGTGCATCCTGGGGAGACATTCAGAGAGCGCCACAGCTGGGGACCGTGGTGCTCTCGTGCCTCCAGGAAGCCCAAGGTGAGAGAATCAAGGCATCAAAATCCAAGCCATGGGGATCCTCCAAATACTCGCAGGAGGAAAGACCTGACTCCCACTACTGGGCTGTGAGCTAGGCGCGGGCACAGGATAGGGCAGCCCACTACTCCTCTACCCCCGACTACATCCCCAGCCACCACACACTCCTGTACTTCGGGTGGCACCACCAGCCAGCTGGTGAATCGGGCTCATCTGGGTGGGCTCTGAAATCCTCACTTCCCTTCCTCCCTGGTCACAGCCCATGTGGATCCAGGCCCACTGCACCCTCGGTCACCCCACAGGGGGACACACGGCTGCATCCGGTGAGGCCTCAAACCCACAGCACAGGGGTGGCTCTGAGGTCACCATCCACGCAGCATCTCCAAAGATAAACTTTTCCTTTGTTTTCTTTCAACGTAACATCTCCCTGGGGCACCTGGGTGGCTCGCAGTTGGTTGCGTTTGCCTTCGGCTTAGATCATGATCCCAGGGTCCTGGGTCAGGCTCTCTGCTCAGTGGGGAGTCTGCTTCTCCCTCTCCCTCCCCCACCTCTGTGATAATAAAATCTTTAAAAAACACAAAAAACAAAGTAACTTCTCCCCATGAAGCACTGCAATGTGTGCACTTAGATCCCCAGAGCCTTTCCTAATGAACCACATGGTTAAGACCGGCACCCACAAATTCTCCCTTTCTGACAGAAAAAGTCCACCAGAAGCATGTGCTCCAAGCTGGTACTGCTTTGAGATTAAGGTTCAAGGGTCTCCAAGACTCCAGAGCATCAGAACTCCAAAGCATTGTTGGCCAGCGTTTGTTTTATCTACAGGACTCTGGATACTTCTAACAAACTGGGAAAACAAGCAGCCTACCAACAAATGTCATCCAACCAGAGTCCCAACACACTTTTTCCCATCTCTGCCATATGCAGCGTTCTCTTGTCCTGCTGAAACAGGGAACTTTAACACCAGCAACGCCCCCCATGGCTACCCTCCCCAGCACCCCCTCCCCGTCAGACCCATGGCCCAGACCACCTCGGGTTCCGGTTCCGACAGACAGCAGGCTCTAGGCATGCATCATGAAGCTTGGAGCCACCTGCAGTCTCAAAGGAGAAAGGGAGCCAAAGGGCAGGAACCTGCAAGGTGCCAGGTGTCTTGCAACTCTGCTGGCCCTCTGTGGTGGTGGTGGGGGGGGGGTCCTTCCCTCCATGGCCCCCAGGAAACCTGGGCTTGGAGACAGGCTTCAGGTCACCAGCTGGTAGATGGCTTTGAAGCCAGAAGCTGGTGTCCTTCCTGGGAAGTGCAGGGTATGCCCAAGGGTCTGGATATTCGGGGGGGTTTTAGTTTTTTAAATTTTATTTATTTAGGGGTGGGGGGGCGGGAGTATGTGTGCATGAGCTGGGGAGGGGCAGAGGGAGGAGGAGGAGAGAGAATCTGAAGCCGACTGCACAGTGAGTGTGGAGCCCCATGCCGGGGCTCAATTTCACGACTCTGAGATCATGACCTGAGCCAGAATCAAGAGTCAAAGTCTTAACCAACTCAACCCCCAGGTGCCCCTATTCTGGGGCTTTACAAGTCCATTTTTGTCACATGGGGTACAAGGCTTGTTGCTTGTGGCACATCGCTGCCCACCTTTCCCATCGCCTAGAAAATCCCACGGGCGTTTTTACTTCAGAGGCCGCACAGCAGAGAAGCTGAGAAGCAGAGAACACTGCATTGGGAGCAGAAAGGCCTGGTTTCCAGTTTCAGGTCCGACACCCACGAGCTGCTTGTGACCCTGAGTAAGCCACTTGGCAATGGAAATGAAGCCAAAGCCTCATCTCCTCACCTGTAAAATGGGGATGATAATCCCTGAACCATTCACCACACACTTTTTATAGATCCTCTGATGACTGAGTGTTCTCTTTCTCTCTCCTATGATGAACGTATAATTAACGTAAATGCGACCAGCAGACTCAGGCCAGAACCAACAGGATCTGTGTATATTTGCACATGCGTGCACACATCCTCATCATGGTCACATCCTGATTCCTCGCTGCTCTGGCGGCTGACAGTTTCCGTTCTAGGGGCCAATCTGTTTTCTGCCCACGCAGCCTGCTTCCTACGATGCCCACAAAATGGTGGGGGGGGGGGGCAGGACCGTTCAGACCAGAGGAGATCCTCCCCAATTCCCTAGGCACCCTTTCTCCTCACACCCAGTGCTAGGACGACCCGAGGGACCCAGAGGGCCAGTGTAGGCCCCTAGACCAGCTCAGGGGCCTTAGAGCTACCTATGACCCCCCCCGCACCAGGGAGAGCAGCCAGAACCCAATGCAATGGGCTGGCCTGGGCCTCCTCTACTCTCAGACGCAATCATGACAGTGACTACCAACACTTAGGTACTAAGTGCCAGGCCCTCTTCAATATATTGACTTATTTATCCTCAGCCCAACCTTACTATTCCCATTTTACAAACGAGAAAAACTGAGGCACAAAGAAGTAAGAGTGACAAGCCCAAGGTGACATCAGCTTTTGGTGCAACCATTCACGTCAAAATGGGCGGCCTCTAACACGAGGACACATGCTGGGAAAGAAAATGAACCACGGGGCTGGAAACAAAAATTTATACAAAGATCATTGAACTTGTTCGTGAAATCTGCCATCGGGTAGTTTGGGCTCTGAATCTGGTGAAGGTGCTGCCTCCGTCTAGTTATGTTGCTGAACCACTGGGCCCCTCAGTTCCCACATCGCAGACCCTCTCAGGGGTGCCATGGAGAGTGGTGCGCACACAGCAGGCACTCAGCAGAGGGAGGGTTTTCTGAGAGGCAGCCAGCCTGAAGCAGAGTAGTGAGACTGGGGGCAACAAGCACCCGGGGTTTTCTGCAAAAGCCTTCCATCGGAGAAGGAGCAAAATGGGCGTAGAGCATCTGACACTCTGGAGTAACCCCTCCGGATGGTTAAAGCTTAAAACAAGATAATTATACCCAAACAGGAGCAATACATTTGCCTAAGGACAACCTCCAAGGTCTCCACCAACGGCATGTGTTTTCCAGCCTTATCTTTAGGGGCACAAGGACAAGCCAGTTCTGGTTCAAAGGGCCTGTGTTGATAAGGTAAGCCCCTGGAGGCTATGCCTGGTCCCTGCTTTAATAGCTCTGGTGCTTTCCGAAGCGCTGCTGTGCTGGGAAGACTCGGTAGAGGAGCCTGCACCCTGCGGGCCTGGCCAACAGGCTTGGTGATGTTTATGGCTCCACTGTGTCCTCTCCCAGAAACCCGCTCAGGCCAAGGCTCCTGAGCCGCATGCACTGTAAGAACCCCACTCTAGACAAAAGCACTCTGGGACAGCACTGACAGCTGCCCCATGCATATGAGCGCTTTCTGTCCCCCCCCCCACCCCTGCCCCAGAAGTTCCAAAGCCAGATGCAAACTCAAAGACCTGAGCCATCTTGCCCTGTCTTGTTAGGCTAGGAAAAGGCCCCAAGAAGCAAACTCAGGCGTTCTCAGGTCGATCTGTCTACAAGAAGTACGCAAGCATGCCAGCCACCCGGGCAACTTTCCGCAGCCTCATGAAGATCTGCCGGTTGATGCCTGACCGGGAAACAAGGCAAGGAGGGGGCAGACAGAGAAGCCAGGCCTCGGGTCCTGGACTCAGCTGTCCACTGCCTCCAAGTCGCTGGAGGGACAGAAGAAAACCACTCCACGGCCCTGGGCTTCTGTTTCCCCACTTGGCTAAACAAGGAGCAGGCTGAACAGAACAAGTGGTTCTCAGGCTGGCTGCTCATCACAATCATCTGATTAGAAGCATCGAAGAGAGCTTTTAAACAACATTAATACCCAAGCCCACCCCGACCAGCTAAAAGCCAAATCTCTCACTTTGGGGTGGGAGGGTCCACATGCTGCATTTTAGGAGCTTCGGGTATTCCGGAGTGAGAACACCGCACTGGGCCACTCCTCATTTCCCTTCTGGCTTTCACACTACCAGCCACACCCCGTCGGGGCTTATTTTGAAACACCCCCCTGTTACAGTCTCCTGAGCCTGATCATCACCGAGGAACACTTAGCAGGCCCCAGGCATGTCCCAGCCGTGCCTCTGGCCAGCAAGAGAGGGGATCGGGGTGGTAAGTGAGTCCCAATCAACGTATGAGCAGAGGTCGGTCATGTCACGGAGAAGGGCTGACTTCCAGCTCGGCTACTGACTCACCGTGTGGCCACAGCCAAGCCCTTCTCCCACTTTTCCATTCCCCCCACCCCGACCCCCTTTCCCAGGTAAAAGCCTCAGCACGGCTTTCCAGAGCTTTGACGCTGCTTCTACATCCTTGGGCTGCCTGAACTCTGGGGTCTGGGCAGGTACCAGGTGGCACCAGCCCCAGAGACACCCCAGGCTCAGGTGTCTGTCGCACTCTGCCATCGTGACTCTAGATCCTGGCCGAGGACTTCAGCCGTTCCTGCGCGACCCAAGTTACAGCAACCGCTCAGAGCAGACAGTGCGTGTGTCTGCAGCTCAGGCCATAACTCAGCAGCTCACAGAAAGCTCTCAAAACGATCTGTAAACAAGAAATACACATGGCAAGCTGTCAGCCACTTGGGCAGCAAAGGACTAAAAAAGGCTCGAAACATTCTAACACATGACGTTTCAACCAAATAAAGACCGAGATCTGTTCTCACAGTGGGCTGCGCCCCAGAAGCATGCTTGGGGAGAGAGATGCTCACTCCTCCCCTTTGGGGCCTGTGTGAAGCACTTCCTTGTGTATTAATAACCCCCAGCTGTCCCCGCGAAAGCCAGAGATTCCCTTCCCAGGGAAGAGCCACAGGCTGGGAGGGTCAGTGAACTACAAACCACTTTAATGTGCTGAGATGGCAGGATGGTGGGGAGACATCTGCCTTCTCTCTTCTTATGTGAAGTTTTATTCTGATTACCACCCTGTTATGTGGTAACAAAAGGCGGCAGAAAAGGAAGCATCCAGATACCTGGCTCTGTAGAGCAGGCCAAGGTCTCCTTCGTGGAGGGGGAAGAGCGGGAGGGAGGAGGGTTCGGAAAAAGCTCATTTCCAGATGGAAAAGGACCTCTCCCCCGGCAATTGTTCACCAACCCAAGGCAGGATATTAGTCTGGATGTCAGGCCACCACAGATCCAGGACCGACTGAGGAACGCAGGGAGCATGCCTGTCCTCCACCTGGAGGAGGGTCCAATTAGTTCATATTAAGGCTGTGGCAGCAACAGCCAAGTGCAGTGGGGCCTTTATAGGTCAATGTAGGGCTAGGTTGGGGGGGGGAGGACTGGGAGGAAAAACAGCTCCATCCTCTCCCCAAGTCCAGACACTGAAATGGGGAATAGGAGGGGCTATGTGCCGTTACCTCGGTGACCAGCTCCCTCTTCACCCTCCCCGTGAGGAAGGTTTGGGGGGAGGTCACGGACTACTTCTCCGGCGGGGGGAGGGGCGCGAGTCATGGCCTGCTCCTCTAGATAGATGTGATCCCAAATTCAAAGCTGAGGTTACTGACCTAGACCCAAAAGACTTCAAGGGGAAAGGGATGCTTTTGTGTCTGACAATTTAAGCCTGGTTTGATTTAAGCAAGAGCTTCTAGAAAGTCCTCATCTTCTAGGACAATCCCATCATCCACAGGAGTATCTTCAGATTCATTGCTTTGATGTGGAAAAACCCCTATGCTGACTCCAGGTGAAAAGGTTATTCTTTTAAAACAAACAAGGAAAAAAAAAAAAAAAAAGAAAAGATGGAGGAAAAAGGAAAGGGAAATAAAAGAAATGCTGATTGACCCTGCTCCACTAGCCACACATGGTTAGCCAGCCACCTAGGTGGGACAGACACACGTCGCTCTTAAGCCGGGGCTGGGGTTTCAAGCCCTCGATGATCAACATCACGGACATTCTTATTAGATGCTCTCTTCATTCCTTCAGAAAATATTTGAGACCAGTGTCTGGCACATAGCCACATGTTCCACAAAAACCTTCTAACCTTCTCTTAATTTATGCTTTCAGTATCTCCACTTCATTACCGTGTTAGAGAGGGCGGGGACCCATCTAACTCGGTGCAACACCCAAAGCATGCCTCGAGCTCTGTGCTAAATGCAGGCATCTCACAGGTGTCAATTCTAAATAAGGCCCCCTCCCACTGCAGAAATCCTTGGGACTGTGATACATAGGTCTCCTGGGAGCATGCCGTAGGCCAACCTCTTGATTCTCTAACTGGCTGTGTCAAATCCGCACTGCCAGACCCTAGCAAGCCCGCAACTACACCTGCAGCAGCCTCCTAAAAAGTGTGACTGAAGCCAACTTCTAGGCATCATATGCAAAGAAGCCAACAGCCAGGGGTGTCCGGGTGGCTCAGTCATTAAACGTCTGCCTTCGGCTCAGGTCATGATCCCAGGGTCCTGGGATCGAGCCCCGAGTCAATGCTTCTCCCTCTGCCACTCCCCCTGCTTGTGTTCCCTCTCCTGCTGTCTCAAATAAATAAAATCTTAAAAAAAAAAAAAAAAAAGCCACAGCCGGTCTCATTCTACTACGGGGATTCCCAGAGCCCAAAGGAGTTAAAAACAAATAAATCCAAAACCACACAGGGACTCTTCCAAAGCCCAGAGAAAGGAGTGGAAACATCCTACTTCCTGTCCCTGGGTCACGGGCCCCCAGTCTGAACCAGAAGGTAGAGGGACCTGGGGCCTCCACAAGGAAAGGGTATGGGTTCAGTCTTTTTTTTTTTTTTTTTTGGTAAAACTATGGTAGAACACACAACATAAAACCACATAAAATACACATTCACATTTGCCATCCTAACTGATTTCAAGTGTAGAGTTTAGTAGCGTTAAGTACATTCACAATTATACCAACCTCCAGAATTCTCTTCATCTTGCAAAGTCTACCTCTATCCCATCGGCCAATGTAACTCCCCATTCCCTCCACCCTGTTCCCCAGCCCCCGGCAACCACCATTCTGCTTTCGATCTCAATGAATCTGACTGCTCCAGGTCCCTTACAGAAGTGGGGTCATGCAGCATTTGTATCTCTGTGACTGGCTTACTTCAGGAGCACCAGGTCATCTAGGTTCATCATGCTGTGGGATGTGTGAGAATTCCCTTTTTAAGGTTAATATTCCATTGCATATATGTATTTTGTTACCCATCCACCCACAGATGGACACGCGGGTTACTTCTACCCCCTGGCTTTTATGGATAATGCTTCTATGAGCGTGGGTGCTGTTCCTCACTTTTTAAGCCAAAGATGATTTCTAAAATCAGACAGCCTACTCAAAGACTAAAAGTTCAATTTTCCTGAACATATTCTCTCTGTTTTGGTAGTTACTGCTTACACGTTCTAAACTCTTCCCATCCAAATCTGAACATACACTCCAATTTCAAAGTTATATCATGAATTCACTTCCCAACTCCATCTGGCTGCTCCCAGCCCTCTGAGGACTCTCAGCGTGGCACCCACCACCAGGACCACCATAATAGCTGTTCCCAGTTGACCATGTTCCAGCCAACCTGGTTATCCCCGGTGGTTCAAGCTCTCCCTTCCAGAGACTGCACCTAGGAGCTCAAACACACCGGGGACGTAAATGACCTATAACTTTGGCACTGGATCACCCCCTTTCCATCATGTGCCCGCCCCCCCCCAACCCAATACCCTTTGGAGGTGGAGGGTAGTTATGAACATGGAACTCCCATGTCCTGACCTTGACCTCCCAAGAGCAAGGAGGGAAACCTCAGTCAGAACCAGAGGAGGATACTTTCAAAGGGAAAAGAAGAAGGTTCTGCTGGTGACAATTCCCATTACTTTGTTTAAAAAGCCTGCTAAAGGGCTCCTCAAAGTGACTCTGCCTTTAGAAATCAATGCATGCCACCTTTTGAGTCCCAGGGTCAATAAAGACCCAGAGTCTCAATGCAGGGAACGTGCTACAGCAGGAACAGTGGAGTCCTGCCTGTCATGTAAGCTTGCCTGGGGCAGTTCTCAGCCTGGCCCCGAGCTGCTTCTTCCAGACACGGCTCTTGGGATCACACCAAGTAGTAGGGTGGCCCATCAGCCAGCATTTATTAACCCTCTAGTCCCTGGGAGGACAAAGGCTGCCAGTTCCTGCCCTGGGAAAAAGCTGCAAGCTGGGGCAGGACCCAGAGAAAGCAGGCGGGCGCTGAAATGGGGATCAGGAAAATAATTAAACACAGGTTCACAGAGGTGGACCAAGGGAAGGTGTTCCGATGGGAGAAAGTGCCAAGACAAGACGCAGCGGTGTAGGGGGAGGGGGTGGGGACTCGGAGGGGGCAAAGTCAGCACTTACAGCCTGGTAACAGGTCCAGTCTGCCCGCACCAGCCTCCAGCTCTGCAGGAGGTGCCACGCTGGGCATTCTGCATCCTGGCGCACTCTCTCTGACCCAGGGAGTCAAGGGCAGCTGTCCCCCTCAGACGAAGGAGGAAATGGCTCTGAGGGGGTCAGATGGCTTGCCCCAGGGGGGGAGAGACCCCACTGCCTGCTGTCTGCACAACAGTGGGGAAGACACTGTCCAGAGGCCTCCCCAGGATAGGGGCCAGGGGCAGACAAGGTAAAGGCAGCCTCAGAAGTTTACCTCCCAAAGGAAAAAAACAGGGTAGTGACAGGTGACGATGGGTGAAGCAGGTCAGATCTGAGCACCTCTTCCTCCCAGGTGACCTACACCTCCGTCCCCATGTGCTTTCCTCAGACAGTGTGGGCAAGCCATTCAGAATTAACTGCCCCAGGCAGCTGAAGAAGAGCCTGGACTTATCAGAAACCACCAGCTCTTCTTTGTTTTGGCATCTCAACCTTGGGACATCCACAGCTCCAACTTAGTTTCCGTCTGAAAAGTCCAATTTTGTAAGCTCTAGTCTATAAAATTCCAACATCACAAATTCTCACTGTAAAGGGGGAAGGGGGGGGAGAAGCATCTAGAAGACCAACTTAGCACCAGAAGTGCCGAACTGGCTTCAGAGTTTCTGATAACTGAAGCAGCCACAATTCCACACTGTAAAGGGGAGTCAGCAGGAGGAGTAGCCTGTTTGGTTGCTGTGGTTTAGAAAGGAGGCATTCATTTTTAAAGTTTTAAAGTCATTAAGCCTAAACACTACAAAGCTCAGGGGAGCCACGCTGGCTAGACAAAGTTGAAAACAATCAACGTAATTTCCACCCCCCAGGGACTGAGCCTCCCCAGTACCTGACATATGGCATCTCCACCAACGAAGCGGAACAGCACATGAAAAGCCTACAGGTTGGCGTGAAAGCAGCAGGGGACCCCTGGAAGAGGGGGATTCAAAGGCTCCAGCCACCCCAGCTCACCCCGCCCCACCGCATCTCTGATCTCCTCAACTGTCAGGTCCTAAGTCCCCGATACAGGTCAGGCACTCAAGGGACACAGAACAAATAAAGCAAGGCCCTGTCCTCCAGTCACACTGTCTACAACTTTGTAGGGCCATTCTAGCCTAGAGACAGGACCCGGGGTCCAGGCCCCGTACAACAACGAGTCGCCCGAATGCCAGGTCTGACTGATTTTCTGAATTACTCACTCCAGAGTCATGGGTTCTGTTGTGTTGTGTCTTATCTCTACTACACACTACTGGTAGACCCGTTTCCTCGCTGGTATGGTGAGACGCAAAGATGCTGTGCCTACTTTTAAGATACTTCACTGCTGGTGGCAGATAAAATCGTGAGATAATGGGTCTAAGACGCTGAGTGCACCGTAAGCACACAGTAAACTTAAAAAGATCATAGAGGAGAAAAATGTGTATGTAGGGCAAATCAAGCACACATGTGCATGCTTCCTGGACTGATCCAAACACATCACAGTGGACCCCAGGGAAGGGCCCTTTCTCAATCCACCCACTAATAAACCAATGAAGCACGCCCAGAGAGGCAGATCTGCTCACGACCCCCGCTGCCCGACTGGTGGGCATCATACCCTCGTGGTACCTGCACAAGGCCCTCATTCAGCGCCCCCTCGCGGTCCTTAAGGCAGACACTATTACTACCCTCGTCTAAGAAAGACTCTCGGGAGATGAAGCTCCCCAAGGTCACAAATGTGAGCGGTGAGCTCCAAGAAACCCACGCCTCTACCTCCTGCCTCTGCAGACAGGCCTGCAGGGGCGCTCCTTGCTGGCTCTCTGTGCCTAGCCCTTGCAGCTGCAGGACACAGACCGACTGCAAAGTCAGCCTGGGGGCTACCGCTATTAACACGCACGGCCTCAAGGAACTTGGCATTATTTCATGTGACGCATCACAACAACCTGCAATATGGTGTCACCCGTATTTTATAGGTGAAGTTAAACGATGCACCCTAAGTCACAACGGTAGTAACAGTGATGCACGAGTCTCTAGACCCCTGCAAGAATTCAGTGACCCAATGTGACAAAGCAGTGGGGCTTGCCCTTATTTCTGCCCTCCACCCCCACTCCCCACGCTTCCATCTTGTTCTCCCCCCTCTGGCTTCACCTTCCTGGACTTCCTGGCTTTCACAACCCCCACGCCCCCCCCGCCCCCTGAGCTCGCACATCCACTTTTATGAGGCAGCGTCTAACCACCTCCCCACAGGTGAGAAAGCAAACCTGACCCCTCCCCCTCCACAGCCAACACCATCACCCATCGGATGGCGGCCAGTGAAGTGTGGACGGAACTGTATACAATTTCTGGACAGAAGAGATCCCATTTGCAAGCTCCATTTTCCTTTCCAACGCATGAACTCTTGACCTGGGCCAGAGAGGCAAGAGTTCTACAGGCAATTGCTCGTAACATTTCAACAGGCCAACTGACACTTGTACCACAGGAGGTCAGTAAGGTTCATTAACACATACCCAGGACACTTCTGTTTGGTGCATCGATAAAATAATCAATGAGACAGTAATCAGAAGCAGCTCAGCCAGTCAGCCCCCAGTTAGCCGTTTTTTTCCTCTTCTCTCCCCAATCTACATCATGCAATTCCCCCTTCTTTCTCATAAAAGCCCCTTGCTTTCCCCACACAGGCGGGAGACTTCTGGTTACTCTGGGATCTGTGCTCCCTGGATGGCAGTTCTGAGACCCCCGGTGAAGAAGACCTTGTTCTTTTTCAGCCCTGCCTCTTTTCCGGGTGGACAGAGCAATGGGAGGCTTCCCCCCTCCAAGGCCGCACCGTGCCCCATCTCTTCCCTCAGAGCGCAGCCCTCTATTTAGACCCCCCTCCCCTCCCCCCTTTAACCTGTTGAGAAACCTAATCCTGAGTCAATGGCACCCTTGCGGGGTGTAGCTGGCAGGCCTTCTGAAACCTCCATCTGCCCTCAAAATATCACCACAAACTGCGAATCGGGGGCCTCTTCAACACCGCTATCACCCTTGGTGAACCCACCGATTTCAGACAAGCACTTCCTCATCCTCCTTAGTCTTTTTCCTCAAGACCAGAAAAATGACTCAAAGAAGATCGTAAAGGGAAAGAACCAAGGCCCTGAATGCTACAGCGCAGTTGCAAGAAAAACCCCGCCGTTCCAGAAAGAACAGCTGAATAACAAAAACTGTTATTAACCCTGGAGGTGAGCCATGCAGGCGGCTCTATGGAGGGGCGAAGCCTGCCCAGGCAAGTTCCTGGGAGACTCCTTCCAACAAAGTGGTTGTAGCATCCAACATGCTGATCTTGGCACTGAACACCAAAACCCAAGGCAAGGGAGAGACTTTTTTTTTTTTTCTAAAAGCAAGAAATCCATTTCCCTCTTCCTCGTCACAAAAGGAATGGGAACCTCTTCCCACTTCCTACACCTCTCTGGTGTCTAGTGTACAGCAAAACACGTTTCTACCTTCATTCACCCAGCAGTGCTGGATTCCCACGCCCCTGAACACTCACAGCCCGGTTCTGAATGTGTGACCGACAAGAGCTAACTGAAAAGGAGGCCAGTTCACTCCCTCTAAAAGCTCCCCAGCCCACCCTCAGCATCTGAGCGCTTCGCAGTCGTGGTTCAGCTAGTATTCTGTTGGAAGCACAAATTCAGACCACTTGTTCTATGGGGGTGGGGGGTATGACCCCCCCTCCTCCAACTTCCACCCCTGGGTCTCTTCTGTGCCAGGCTGGAAAAATGACACTTCTTAAAGGCATGGCCCCAAACTACGAGAAACCTTGAACAAAAGGCATAGAGAAGTAAATCCATGGTGAGAGACCAGGATTCTGGCAAGAAGTGCCATTCAGAGGAAGGAGAGGAGCCAGGACAAAGTTTGGATTTGCAGATGCAAAGGTCTGAGTGGGCCAATCCTATACGGGGCATGTGGGCTCAGTGCTGTGCACAAGCCAGGTGGCAGCCCACGGTCCCTCGGAGGGAAGGAGAGCGTGGCAGCTCAGGGCCAGGAGGGAAAGCCCCAACGATTCAAGGTCTGGACTCAAGGTCAAGAGGGGGAGCCCACGGGACACCAGAAAGATGGTGTCGACACATATTCTCCCTACCTCCTCTGTCTCTGTGTCTCTCTCTCTCTCTCTCTCTCCTCCTTGCCTTCAGCCTCCATGGCCTGGCCAAGTTCCAGCTCCACTAATTACATCAGACCCACCTTTCACCCCTCCCCACCCTCTGCAATTAGCCCTGGTTCCCTGCTTCCTGCTGCTCTGGGGGTGCAGCCTGAGGCCAGCTGGTCCCTGAATCCCACCCACGGCCCAACCCCAGAAGTGCTGACTTCAGAAGGTGCCTGAAGCAATCTGGTCCCTTCTTCTGGGGCTCTGGGGCTCCAGGCTAGTGTGAAATCTAGCTTTTAACAAGGGGGAGCCCAAGCAGCAGACCCTCAGGAAGCAGCACTCCTAGCCTGGCCCACAACACGAGGCTTCTGGCTCAGGAACCCCCTCACCCTGGTGTCCGTGCAAATCCTGGGGGCCCCACCCGCCTTCACAGAACAGTGGTTCTGCCAACGCCAAGCTATCTCCCTACATGATGGATTGCAGAAAGCCAGATTTTCAGAAAGACGTTTCACCCTAGGAAACCTGCAGTTCTCTTGGTCTGTTTCTAGATCTTACTTGATGAGCCTCACCTTCCTAATCTGTAAAATGGAGACAGCAACTTCTTGCCCATGGTGCCTAAGCCCGGCTCCCAGGAGGCACTGGTACCTTCTCTCAAGCTTCTGACAGGGGCAAAAAGCTGAATTTCAAAGTCCCTGCTTACTATTCAATATGCCTTGACGACATTTCTTCTAAAAACGAAAAGGAGAAAAGACAAAGGAATCAAGTCCATCTGACACTTGGTCTCCCATTTTGCAAAAGCAAAACCTGCCTCCGGAAAGGTCTGGGGTGATGAAGCACATGACCAGGTGTCCTCAGCCCTGTTTGCTCCATCCCTGGTCAGCAGGACAGGGAGAGTCATAGGTCAGGAGCAAATGCCTTCTGTTTAGTGTAGAAAAGGGGAATTCTAGCGGCCCTGAAAGCTGCCACCTTCCTGCAGCACCCCCCCCCCAGCTGACCCAGAGCCACTGCCACTCAGCCCCATGGGGCAGGTTCTGAACCCCGAGGCCCTGGTGGGAGTGGGGGCAGATCTCCTGCAGACCTCAGAGGTCCGAGGCCTGGGAAAATATTTACCCTCCCCTCAGATGCTTGCTCTAGGTGGGGCACCTAGCAAGCTGCTGTCCATAGCCCCGCGTGGGCAATACCCCATGGGTATCTCTCAGAACTCATCCCTTCTGCCCCTGCCTTGGTCCAGGCCTCCATGATCTGCCCTGACTCCCCAACTCCCTCCTGACACCAATCCATTCTCGATATGGTGGCCAGCATTTCCTTTGTTCAACTTTCCCTTTTAAAAATTCTCCCAAAGACTCCGGAGTCCTTCAGGATGAAGTCTGAATTCATCAGCATGCCATCCACTGCCACCTCCCGGCCCTGGCGCCTCATCATCTTCCTGCGTCACCCATCACCACCCACAAAAGACACCCAACCTCTAGCCACGTTGAAGTGACCTAATCAGCCCTCAGGCTATTTTATGTCTCTACAGCTCTGCAGGTGCCTCCCATGGATATCCTCCCATTTTCTGCCAGTCTAGCTCCCTGCCAATCCTCCAAGACTCAGGGCAAGTATCACCCACTCCAGAAAGCTCCCCATGAGCTTCACCCCTTCTTGGGCTCTGATCACCCAAGTGTTACGGCAGCTGGTTTACCTGGCCTCTCTCCCACACCACCAGATGTGGGCATCTCAGACACGGAGAAGGACCTTAAGATCAAGAAAGAGAAAAGAACCAGGCAGCCCCTGGCAAGGGACACCCACCTCTCTGGGCTCCCAGAGCTTCCTCATCCCCCATGTCATCACTACCCTAGAGACAATGAGGGCCAGGAAGTGAGAAGAAGGAAAGAGGAAAGGAGGGGTCCACGAAGACCACCGTCCCTCTCGGGCTCATTTCCCAACATAATCTGGAAGGTTCCCTCTGGAACTGTACACGGACAGCTCCCAGGCACGGGGCAGCAGCAAAGTTCCCGGGTCAAGTTCACAGAAGAAGAGCTCCCACTGCTGACCTGGGGACAGGACACAGGGGCCTCTGTGATGAAGACCACCCAGCCTCACCACCGTGCCGCCACCGCGCACCACCATCGCCGGGTGTCCTGCTGGAGACGCCAAACCAGCCTCTGACAGTACTCCCAACGCAAGGAAACTCACCCAGGCATACAGTAAAAACCTCAGACCTTCATCCACATGGCAGAGACACCGAAATATTCATCATGCATTCAACAGCAATAAAGAACACGGCCTACCTTAACACGATGCACGAAGGGCAGGAACGGGCGAGTTGGCAAGAAAGGCCACCCTGGCAGTGAGGAACAGAAGTCCTCGGAGTATTCATGCCCTTTGACCCGGGAATTCTATACCAGGCGTTTATCCCAAGGAAATGAAAACATTTGGTGGAAGGGTGAAGTACCAAGTATGTTCACGGTGGCAGTGTTTATGATTCTGAGACACAAGTAACTCAGTATCAACCATAAGGGTAGAGCCACATGATGGGCCTGCCATGCAGACACTAAAATCCCTATTATGAAGGAACATTTAATGACATGGGACAATGCTCACCACACAGTAAATAAGAAAGCAGGTTACACATAATATAGACAAGGTGATCCACACTTTGAAACCCATGCACACACAGACACAAAGATGGAAGGCCTAAATACCAGAATGTTAACAATGGCATCTTTAAGTGGTGAGAAAATGGGTGAATTTAATTTTCCTTATTTCTCCCAATCTGCAATCAGAAAATATTTTTATAATAAGAGATACTACTTTTTACGTCCCTCAGACCACAAATATAAGCTACAAAATCAAGAATATCCATCTTCCTCCTGGGGAACCTCACAGCCCTCCTCTATAAAACCAAAAATGGAGGGTCACCTGGGGGGCTCAGTCAACTAAGTGTCCGACTCTTGATTTCAGCTCAGGTCGTGATCCCAGGGTCATGAGATCAACCACCGTGTCCAGAGTCCAGCATCCGGAATCCAGCTTCCGGCTCCGAGCTGAGTGGGGAGTCTGCTTCTCTCTCTCCTCCCCCTACCCCTCCTCCTCTGCTCGTGCTCTCGCTCTAAAATAAGCAAATCTTAAAAAACAAAACAAACAAAAAACACAGTGGCGAAAGCTCTCCCCTGCAAACGGGATACACTGTACTCGTCATAAAGCAAATTCCCCTGCTACTGTAGAAATGGCCCGTGTGGACTGTTGTAAGTTCCCCTGAACACCATTCCTATCCATGAAAGCAGGTCACATCCACCTACGGAGGCTTCACTTTAACTGAACCCTACTGACCACCATGAATGAGACAAAGCTATGCGAGTTTTCCATGTTCCTACCAACAATATCAAATGTACGTTTCCTTCTATTCTTACTTTAGAAGTCTTTCATTTCTCAAACTATGCGCACATATTTCTACAGCTAATTCTAATTTTAACTAGTCAGCCCATGCTTATCCAATACAACCACCACCAAAAATGGACAGATCTCAAAAACATGCTGAGTAGGGAAAAGGCATATATACATGGGGCAAGAGTATAAAAATGTGAACTGGATACCCACAAAATTAACAATGAGGATCATCTCCAGGGAAGAAAGGAAGGATAACTGGACACATTGGAGGCATCCTGGGGACTTTGATAAGAGAAATTTTATTTAAGGGGATAAAAAAGCCTCAAGCAGATATGAACTATATTCACGTGTTCATATTTATTTTTAAGATACACAACTGTTCATTAGAAACATCTGTACTACTTTAATTTTTCAAAGCAATAAAGAAAAAAAGACTACAGAAAATAAAGCAACCCCAGACTCTTCCTTCTGCTATTTCTTCTGAGGTAAAGAACAATATTCGGGGTGCCTCGGTGGCTCAGTTGGTTAAGCGTCTGCTTTGGGCTCAGGTCATGATCTCAGGGTCCTGAGATCGAGCCCCACGTTGGACTCCCTGCTCAGCAGGGAACCTGCTTCTCCTTCTCTCTCTACCCCTCCCCACTGTTCATGCTCTAATAAATAAAATCTTAAAAAAAAAAAGACATTCTGGGTTGGTCCTGACCTTCTGACCACGGTTAGAGACCAGAGCTCAGAAGAGCCAAGTTCAAGGAACAAAGCTTCCTGGAAGTGACCTGTAAATCTTGGTTGGTACTGGCCATCGTGTGACTGTGGAATCTGAGGCCCGTGAGGGCGCATCCTCTTCTAGACAGATGAGAACTCCAGCCCAGAGAAGGAAAACAGACTGTTCTGGCACATGATCCGGAAGGGAAGCAGCTCCGAGAAACTCCGCAAATTTCTCACTTCAGGGTAAGCTCTGCAGGTGGGTCCCCACATCCACCTGAGGGTCCCGATTTCAGGACAGAGATCTATGTATACCTGACAACAAAGATCAACACATGCCAAATTTATCCAGGTCGTTGTTTGAAGTGCTTCCCACCGGCATAAGGCCAAAGCAGCCTCAGTAACTTCAAGTGACAAGGTCTGAACCGCTGGGAGGAGGAACGGAACTGCAGGGGTCCAGGGCAGGGAACGGTAGTGGGGCACCGCGCACCACCCCCCGGGAATACACACACACCAGCCACCGCTGCACCAGGGATTTCTGCTTCTACGAGATCACTCTCCACTGGCTCCACCATCAAATCAACATACATTTAACACTCAAGAACCTGACTATAAAAAGAACCATTCTATAAATCTAAAATTTAACTTAAAAAAAAAAAAAGACTCAGGAAAAAGAGTTTGGCTGTTGAGCAAGTAAAACAAGCATCATGTGATGGCGGGGCTCAGAGCTGGCCCGCTATGTGGCTTGAGGCAGCATGCAGGTCTGGTCTAAGCTTGCCTTTCCTCCAGGCCTCCCAGCAGATGTGCCTCCATCTGCGGAGGCTCGTCCTGCAGCAGGTACCTCCATCTTGGGCTGTCAGCCTTTTCTTCCGTAAAAGACAGCAACTAAACCAAGCACTCTCTTCTCTGCTTCCCTGTCCCCGGACAGATGAGACGTTCATCCGCTGGACGTGATGAAGAGGAGTCACCTGGGGGGACCTGGCCGAAGATTCCTCTTCTGGAGGTCACTGGAAACAGTTTTAACCCTTGGTTCCCACAAGAGTGTACATCAGAATCACGTGGAGGGCTTGTGAAGACAGCCAGCCGGACCTCCACAGCTGGTCTGGGGAGGGGCCTGACGATCGGCATTTCTAACAAGTTCCCAGGTGATGCTGATGCTGCAGGTCTGGGGACCACACTTTGAGAAGTCCACTGATTCCCCAGCCTGCTGGGGGGATGGTAAGACCTAAAGCTGGGGAACTTCTGAAAATGCAGGTTCTAGGCCCCAGCCCCAGAGAAGTCCAAGCAGCAGGTCAGGAGGCAGCCTGAGACCCTGCTGACACACCAGTGGCCAGACTGAGTCCGGCCATGCTGGTTTTCACCCACTGTCTACTGCCTGCCCCAGAAGGTGGTCAAGAATCACCAACTCCACAGGTTTTCAGAGGCAAAATGTGAGCTTCCTTATGCGATAAACCCCGTGCTACTCCAGAGAGGTCCCCATCCTTTCTAACTGTCCCTGCCCCATGGTGCCTCAGAAAAGACGGGGACAGCCAATGGGCAGAACCGTTGCTTGGCAAACAAGACCCAAGGCTGGATTCTGTGACCTCTAGGAGTCCACCAAAATGCCACAGGCAAGCGGGAGTCCCACTTACTCGGGGGGCAAGCTCTCGCCCTTCCAGGCCACCCTGCAACAGTAAGGAGCAGCATTTGTCTTGCTTCATCCTGAGCCCTCCCAAGCTGAGGGACCATTTCCACAAGGGGACTCAGGCAGTACTCTTGGAAAACTTTCTTTCATGACCCCTTAAAATAATAACCAATTATGTTTACACTTTAATGTCAAGTGGCAGGGAAAAGGCAGGATATGCAATTGTATGTACGGCACGACCACAACGGTATAAAACAAAAACTATTCATGCAAAAACTGGAAGGAAACAGTAAAAATGTTAATAGGGATTGTCTTTAGGTGGTGGGATTGTGGATGGTTCTTTTCTTCTTGTTACTTATTTTCCAAGCTGTTCATAAAGAGCACCTATTACTTATAGGACCAGGACTTGACTTTATTTTATAATAAATCGGAAAGAAAAAAATACACAGAGCCGCCCACACACCTAACCTGTGCCAGCCCAGGGGGAAGCGGCCCACTAGCTTTCTCCCAGGGAGGACTGACCGAGGAGCAGGGACGGCTCTGCAGCCTTTAGCAAATAAATGCTCGCAGCAAACCCTTGCCCTGGGCTGGGGCTGCCAACGCACACCAACCCCAAAGAGTTAACAGCGCAGAAGCAGAACAAGGATGCAGGGTCCCCCTTTCTACCTGTGAGTCTTTCTGGGCCCTGAGAATGGACTAGACATCTTTTCCTCCCCCCGTGTCTCATCTTCTGAAACTCTACACAGACCAGCAATCTGCCTCCAAACTGACACGGTCTCAAGGGGGTGTCAAGCTCCCTCGGGCCAGCCCAGATCCGGACGGTCGGGAGCCACTGCCCACCACCAGTGCGGGACTCCCTGGGCCAGCAAGAGCAGAGGACAGCCCCTGCATGGCCAACAGCTTGCAGCAAGAGCCTGACTGCTGCATGCTGCTCACGGAGAGCTCACCCCCACCAAGAGCTTCATCGCTGCCACCAGGGAGAGGTTACCACCTCCCAGCCACACCTGCAGCCCGAGATACACCTGTCGAGCGATCGCCACTGGCTCTGGCCAGCCTTGCAAGCCTGTTCCGATTTTCTGTATCTCTCATGTTCACATCCTCCCAAGTTTGGAGTCGTCTGAAACTTGACAAAACAGACCTTTGTCTGAGCAACTGCACAAAACGTGGACCTTGACAGATCAAGGGCAGACCAGTCCCGGCTTCCATGGCTTCCTCTACTTCTACCCCCTTTCCTCTTCTCTTTTTCCCATGACCCTCCAAACATGGAAACTTAGTCACCTACCAGGATTCCACTCAGGTGGCCCCTCCTCCAAGAAGCCTTCCCCACCCCTCTGCAGCAGGGGTTAGGGGTCTCTTGAGCTACCTGCACCATCCACTTCCCCTTGCACTTAGCACACAGCATCAAAGCACGTGCTCACCATGAATGGTGCCTGCAGATAGGGATCAAGCCCTGAGAACACGCTGAACCACCGGCCCAGACACCAGACAGCCCCCGCCATGCTCAGACCCAAGTTCACTAATAGCCCCATTGCCTTTGCTCAGCTTCCCCTGCCCATGGCCATCCCCAGGGATACACTCGCTAAATACTTCCCACCTGTCTACGACATGCCCGGGCCCGAGTGTGGCGCCCCTCAGGCAGGAAAACCAACGCACTCAGCCCCACAGATCCGGCTCGCCCAGGCCCCCTCCTCAGCCCAGCTGGCATCTATGTGGGACTAAAGGGATGCGGGTGGATCTAAGCCTCACGGGGGCTGCTCAAGAAGTCCACCGTGCTGGGCCACCGACGGTCCATGCAACGAGTACAGGGGGTTTGCGGAACCGGCCACGCAGGGAAAGCATCCCAGCACAGTAACCCTCTCTCACACACCCCGACCTCGACGGGAGGAGGATGGAAACAACCATCTCGGAAAACTCAGGACACTGTCCACTCCCTTCCCCTCCCATCCGTCTTCAACTTCGTACTGCGTCAGAAGGAGGAGGGCTTGCTTCTGCAGCAACCACAGCCCTCGGCAGGAGCCGGCCCAGCATGCAGCATGAGGCCTCCGTGGACCTCAGAACCAGCAACAACTGCATCAGGACAGAGAGCGAAACACAGTGGCCCAGGGGCTCCCACATGTTGACAGGGACTGCACCACTCTGAAGGTGCCCCTAGACCTCAGCACCGAGATGAGTTACAGTCCAGGAAGCTGATGCTAGGAACAGGTCCCAGAGGGAGAGTCCGCCCAAGGAATCAGCGAAGCCCCAGCATGAATTCTGGAAAAGATTTGTTCTTGAGCAGTGGTTCTCAAACCATGTTCCCTGAAGGTCCTGGAAACCCACAGAGATGCCCCAGTGGGAGAGGAGGGTGTTGAGCAGAGAACACTAGACTCCCTAACTGCCAAGTCAATCAGAGTCACTAGGGCTTCACCTGGGGTTTCAAGAAAAATGCACCAGGGGTGGGCGTGGGGGTGGGGGGGAGAAAAGGTTCATGCTAGGAAGTTTAAAAACCAGGGCTCTAAGACACACAGTTTAAATCTATTTCCCATCAACGTCAACGATTCTCACCTGACCTTCCGAAGGCTGGGATGGATATTTAAACAGCCCTTCCCCCATCAGGCCCCCTTCCCCCATCAGGCCCCCTTGCCCAACCCATCACCTATCTGCTGCTGAGACACAGGGACCACCTGCCAAGTGGTCACTCCACACCGAGAACCCCAGTGCTCCTGTCCACAAGCTGGGGGCACGAACAGAACCCTTCTGTGGCCCCTTCTTTCCCTCTACCCTTTCAGTTGCTCCTGAACAAAGACTCACTCAGCTGTGGGCAACACCACGTCAGGGTCCGCATTCAAGAGCATGCTTGGGGCCATGGCTGTGAATCAAGGACCATCCCTGCGGCCCCCACCATACCAGGCACAATGCTTTGCACGAAGCTCAAAGGCCGTTCGCTGGACAAAGTGATCCAAGAGCTGACACCCTTCCCACAATGCCAAAAAAAAAAAAGGATGCAAGTGAAAACACACTAAGCGTGAGCAAGCAAATGCTTAACCATGAACACCATTTCCTCTCGGCTTCCTGTGGGGGAAACCGTTCAGTGACGATACCACCAGATGCACAGCAGAACCCCTGGGGAACAGAGTTCCCGGCCCTTACCTGATAGTAGGTCTTAATGTTTCTCACTAAGATGGTCAAGTTCTGAATGCGGAGGTTCACATCGTTGTTAACGTGCTTGTTGATGCGCTGATTTGTTGGCCTGGGGTCTCTGGAGAAGGAAGAGAATGGAAACTGCATATCCTGGCGTTTGCCACACACCCCCCGTTCCCAGCTGAGAGCCAGCTCAGTCCGCCTCCAGCCTCAGTAACTACGAGGCTATGACAATGTGGCTCGAGTCAAATCCTTATTCCGCTACTGCCAAGCCATGGACCTTAAGGGGGGCCCCCCATCACCTCCCTCCTTCCCCACCCCCCAGCACCAACCCATCATGGGCCCTGAGTCAACGCTATTTCCGTTCCAACTGCTAGCAGCACCCATAAACCCATCACCAAAGGTCAATGCAGACACCGAAAGTGATACTGTATGAAAAACTTGTAACCTCTCCCAAGATAGATTTCAAGATTAAAAAGATTAAAAGCTGAACTAAAATATAGGAAATACCAAGAAAGGGGGGAAAAAAGGTACATTTTTCTGAGTTAATAAATCAAAATCATTCATGTTCCATCTCACTGGGGTCCCCCACCTCTGCCACCAGATTGGTCAAGGGCTGGTGCTGCCTGTGATTTACATTTCGGGAACACAGTTCTACCTTGAAAAACTAACAGCAGGAGTCTGTGACGTGACATGGTGTCCTACGTACCCTACAAGAAATGCTAAGCACAGAGATATAAATAATTCATGTGGGAAACCCCCCCAGTGTCATTTATTTTCCAATCTCGGGCAAAAGTCAGGTCTGGTTGGGATGAAACTAGAAATCTGAATCAAGTGATTTGTATTTCCACTCATCCACGTCCAGGACATTTCTCAAAATATTTCTTACGTGAAGAGAACAGACGGGGCAGACTGGATTTAGCTTCTACCTGCCCATGTATCACACAATGCTTCTAATAACAAAGCCCTCCCTCCCATGTCACTAATTCAAATGAGGGCTGTTTTTAGAGTTTCATCAGTCATCCCCGGCCCTGTGAGACGGGGACCAGGGCAGGGCCAGCCTCTTCTTCAGTAATCGCCCTGCAATGGGACAGAAGCACAGACGGAGGTGGGCAGTTAAGGAGATCAACCTCGATGCCACACCGCTCATTCCAAAGCCAGTAATGAACACAAAATTGACAAACAGAAAAAAATCCACAAGTAGAAATCATTTCAGACGTCACTGGAAGTACAATCTTCTTTTTTCTTTAATAATATGAACTGTTTAGAATTTGACCATTAAATATTTGACATATACAACAGGAGTCCCTACCCTGCACTGTGTGTTCGCAAAGCCCTTTACCTGTAACAAGCAGTAATAGCTACGGATTTTATTCAACCAGCCTATATCCCCTAAAATAATCAGATGGGCACGTTGGGGCAACCAGGGAATCTCTTTTCAACCATCATGTGACGACATTTCTTATTGTCCCCACACAGTAATGGAGTCTGGCCAAGCCATTTGCACGTTACGTTTCTCTTGGAGCCATTCATTACTGAGAAAACAAAGGTTAACAGTTCAGTGAAAATTAATTTAGGAATAGAGGCAGCATTCAGAATTTAAACCACAAAGGCATTTTTAGCTAGAAAGTATACTTAACGTGGCAAACAATTTATCTTAAAGGCTCACTTCTCCTCTCTTTAGATGCCTCAAAAGAGGAAAAGCTGTTTTATTAAGTGACTAAAGTACTTCTTAAAACAGAACTTAGCAAGCAGAGCTTTTTGTTTTTTCTGCAGTCCCAGCTTTAAATCAGGGGGCCTCAGCACACGTGCTGGAATACACGGTGCACATTCACTGCGTGTGCAAAGGTACAGCACACACACGGAGTGGGGACCTGTGTGTCCCCCAGATAACAGAAAAGCCTCTGCCCAGCTCTGCTTTTGTTCTCCCAGTTCAGCCAACTGAAACAACACTCCAAAAGAACTTCGACATTCACCATAGGAGTAATATAGACTAATTATCACAATCGTTAGTACTCCATCCTTTAGCGAAGGCTCTCAGGGTAGAGAGGCTTTGAAGAAATAATTGGAAACAAAAGTCAACTACGGTTAAGGAAAGCTCATCCTCACTCTCCCAGCACCAAGGAACCCCCACTTTCTGTGCTGCAGGAAAATGGGGTAGGAGACACAGATGTCAGTCTGGGGCACAAGACTGGCCAAGGTTCTCTGGGTGCTCATCTGCAAAATGACAGGTTCCTTCCAGCCTTAGGCTGTCATTCTAGAAGGCCAGGTCTGCACCGGCAAACTTGGACCCGTACTTGGTCCTATATCCCAGGATAGAGGACATCCTATAACCATTGCACGACTGCAGGTCCCCAAAAGCCATCATTACTAACAAAGGTCTTTTTTTCATGATAGCCCTAGAATGCAAAAGGCCAAGAGCCCCATATGGAGAGGTCAGAGGACAGGAAAGAGGCACTGGGTGCAAGCATCTGGTAGCTTGTCCAAACTCAGGAACAGTTTGGAGACCAAAGTGTGGGGCCCTCAGCACTTCCTTATAAAAACTTCTAACTAGAGGGGCGCCTGGGTGGCTCAGTCAGTTGAGCGTCTGACTCCTGATCTCAGCTCAGGTCATGATCTTGGGGTCATGGTGTTGGGTTCCTCATTCAGCAGGGAGTCTGCTTGAGATTCTCTCTCCCCTTCTGCCCCCCACCCCCATGCATACATAGGCTCTCTCTCAAATAAATCTCTTTTTTTTTTTTTTAAAGATTTGCAGAGAGAGCACAAGTAGGCAGAGCAGCAGGCAGAGGGAAAGGGAGAAACAAACTCCCTCCTGAGCAGGGAGCCTGATATGGAGCTCGATCCCAGGACCCTGAGATCATGATCTGAGCTGAAGGCAGATGCTTAACTGACTGAGCCACCCAAGCATCCCTCAAATAAATCTTTAAAAAAACAAACAAAAACTTCTAACTAGAAAAAAGCAAATCGACTTGCCCTAGAATTTTTAAGAGTTATGATTTACATTTATAGCAACCTTGCCCCCCTCCCTTGGGAAAGCCAGCCCGCAACTTTTAGTTATATTCCAAAGACTTCCAAAATTTAAAAACGAATCAAGAAATGATCTAGTGACAGAGATGTCCATGTCCACAATGTATCACTGGTTGAAAAACAGAGATGCTAAAAGACAACAGCATGAGCCCATGTCTGCATAAAAATACCTTAAGGAGCATATATCTACATACTATAGACATCAGAAGACACCAGAACAATAGCATTGCTAACTCTACATGGTAAAATCGTGGGCAATTTTATTTGGCTCATCTGTCTCTTCCTACACTCTTACAACCAATGTAAATTTTTGGTGTAATTTTTTTAAGGACTCAAAGCCCCCATGAAGAGTGTCATACTCTGTAGCCAAAAAAGGAAATCATGTAAGTTCACAAAAATTTTTTTTGTTCCAACACTTTTCCACCAACACAAACTCATTCAACTAACAAGTACTTGCCCTCAGCTTTTATATAGGCAGAATGGGACTAGAACTCCTCTTCCACCACGCTAGGGGAAAAATTACCCTTTTTAGAAACATAGGAAACTCGAGGAGGCTGGCCAGCTTGGCTGGTGGAGTGCACGACTCTTGATCTTGGGGTTGTGAGTTCAAGTCCCACATTGGGTATAGAGATCAAAAAAAAAAATTTAGGAAGCTTTCCCATTTGACCTGAGGATGTTTCCAACCCCTGAATAATATATCATCCTCAATTTTGCAGTGAGCACCAGGGGTAAAGTCTGAACAAAGCAAATAATGCTGGACTTACCACAGGCCTTGCAAAGGCACAGGCTCTCAAGCCCAAGTCCAAATTCCCAACTGCACTCAACAGCCACTGCCTCAAATCAGAAGGTGTCCATTCTCAAAAGTACAGATGCACACAGGCTCAGGCACCTGGGAGCGCGCAAACACACACACACACACACTGGGCCCCGGGCCTCGCTCCCAACAATGATGGGTGTTTGTTGGGCATTTTCTAGATGCATAATCTTATTTAATCCTCCCAAGTGTATAAAATACCATCCCCTTATTACGGATCAGGAAGTTGAGGCTTAAAGAGTTTAAGTAATTTGCCCAAGGGGGCAGAACTAAGAAGTGGCAGAGAGGGGAATGTGAACTTCTCCGCCCGGTGCTTTCAGAGTCCAAGTGCTTAAATATCTTTCCTACGAGACAGTGAGAAATGTGCCCAAAGTGAACGAGAAATCTTGTTTTCCCTTGGGTACCAGATCACCCAGAAAGACTGCATTTATAGAGGAACGATTCAACAGATTGCCCTGTGCATCTTGGTCCATGCCATTCAATGCCTTTCACTGGGAATTCTCCTACACCTGGGCCTCCCCTGAAAGCTGAGCCCATAGGGCTTTCCTGTTTCCAGGCACTGATATCACCGGGAGGCGAGGGCCAAGAGAGTATGACCGCAGCCTTCTTCAGTTGCCAGAGACAATGCCCAGGTGCAGCCACGTGACCCCTGCCGGCCTCCATATGGCTCTGAAGTGTTAGGTAACACGCCTCTTATCTGAGCTCCATACCTACTTAGCATACTGCTCTCCACAATTTTCCTAGGTCCTACCAACTTGGGGAGAATTTATTGAAATAATAGCACACAGTTGGAGCTACTAGCAGAGAAGATAAGGAAGAATAGAGCCTTATCACTGACCTGCTAGTTAGCCTGACATTTCTCCATTTGGCGGAAGTGAACACAGAGGCTTATGTACAGTGTTGGATGCGGGTCCTAGAGTCCAGTTTTGCTCTAGTTCTCCTTGAGAGAGGGCCAAGGCTAAGAATTATGCAGTAATCTAGGAGACTAAAAATGTGGGAAAGAGGAAGACTGGAAAAATTCTTATGGGGTGCCTCAAATCCTTTCTGGATTAAGACGGCGTGTTTATAATTGACACTAGTACCTATTAAGTGATAAGCACTATGCTAATTGCTAACACATCATCCCATTGAATCCCCACAACCATCTCTTAAGGGAGGCACTTTACTTCCCATTGTACAGGTGAGGAAACTAAATTGTTGAGTGGTGTGCCCAGCATCACTTGACCAGAAGACAGACCTAGAGTTCGTATCCAGGATGGCTACCTAAGCTGTCAATACTAAGGCTGAAATACACTTTTTTTGGCATACTGTTTTTCAATTGAGATAATCTTTACGTAGACTGAAATGCAGAGATCTTAAATTATAGCTTGATAAGCTCTGAAAAATAAGATGTACTCCAGTGAATACACAGAACATTATCACCACCCCTCCCCCCAGAAGTTCACCTGTGTCTCCTTTCCAGACAATCCCCACCCACCTCCAGGAGCAACCAATGTTCTGATTTCTATCCTATCACCTGGAACAGGGTTATTCTGATCATCCGATCAGTAAACTGTGTGCTGCTGGTGCCCCTCACTCCTCGATGTCCTCAGCTGGGAAGTCATCCACACGGCTTCCTACTGTCCCTTCATCCGCTCCTGACCCTGGCCAGAAGGCACCAGAAGCACGGTTTGAGGCCGTAAGAGCTGCAGACTTCTCAGTTCCCACCCCTAGGACGATTGTCTTGGCCTATCACAGAGGAGAGAACATGTAAAAACTGTCAAGTGGAGACGCCCTTCAAACTGAATCTAGCCATGGGCCAAGTGTGAACCAGTGATGAGTGGGCATTTCTCAAAGGAATGGTCCAACAGGCTTTCCTGATTTACAAGCGAGTGGTAAATGCTTTAGGAATTCCAAAGGTCAGGGAAGAGAGGGAAACAGTCCCAGGGCTTTTGTACTCCCCTGTGCCTGGGTGTAAAAACTGAATGAAAAGGCTGGGGATACTGCTGTTTTTAATTAAACAGGCTTGGGTAAGGACCCAGCGGTCACTGCACCAATGGAATCTAGTGATTTTCGGGGCCCACCAAAACGGGGGGAAGAGTTGCCAGGACTTAAATATGCCACTAGGCAACCCCAGGAAACTCCTTTTCATCAATGTTCTCAGACAAGTGCTGCCAAACCTGGCAACACGTTTGTCTTGTTAGGATCTAATCAAACACAAGACTTAGGTAAGATTAGTTGTGCCTTAAAAAAAAAACTAATGACATCAAATACTTATTAAAAGCAGTGTTCCCAGTTAATTTTCAAAACAGACCTTTTTTAGGTAGACCTATTTAAACCACTTTCTGAATATGCCAAAGCTAATTGCTCCTCCTGTGTGGGCCACAAAGCTGATTCTCATTAGCTAATGGGTTCCTCTCAAGTAGGACAACTTGCTTAGTTGCAGGTGAGTAGGTGAGCATAAGCAGCTGATCCAGAGAATATGACATTTTATTTTGCTTCCAGTGCCTGTGAATCATACTGACAGTTCCAATATGTTCCCTGCACTGAGTTAAAAACAGAATATAGGCGTAGGAGCCAACACCTACATGTGGCAGGCTGTCAATCAGACAGGCTCTAGAGAATTCAGCTGCAGCAAAGGATGTGGTCAAACACACATGCTAGAAAGTTTAACTTCCACCAACACCCAGTTTAAGCTCAGGGCTTCAAGACAAACTACCACAGCATTCTGACCCCTAGGGCTCTCTTAACACAGTAACTTTAAATCCATGTCATGAGAAGGGCCTTAACCAATTGCACTTGCTACGGGGCAACTGAAAACTCACGGTGAAGTGAAAAGGAGCTCAGAAACACAGGCATCCCAACCTACAGTGAAACTTTAGAGTCACATGGATGCTCTGGGTCCACCCTAGACACTTCCTGTAACCAGACTTACAGTTCCTTGCCCCCAAAAAGGGTGGTTTTATTTTTTAACTTCGTTGCTCTAAACCTCACTCAAGTATCTGAATTCGAAGTCAGTTGTGTCATCTACACCATATGCATGACAGTCATTCAATTCCAAATTGCCTTTACCAAACAAGCTGCCAACCCCTTTGTCCTGGAATTCATATCCAACGAATGGAAAGAAGTCACCTTAATACGGAGACACCAGGGGCCCCCCTGGCAAAGAAGCCTCCCGTTTGAACTCCATGCTCCATTTTCTACAGCCTTAAACTTTCTGAAGCATCGTTCTTTCCTTCTTCCCTGTAGATAACTTACATTTGCAACATAATTTGGTTCAAAAAGATGCCGTCCGCTAAATCCATGTACATTGTCAGGTTGTCTTGGTTGCCTCTGCCGAATGAGCCAAAAGTTTTCACCTGCCAGGAAGAGGCATGGAGAGAAAGACAGGAAAGTCACCCCAAGCGCACTGTCTAAAGCTCTCCAGGGCAAATACAGGCAGGGCCCGCGTGGAAAAAGGGGGTCACCTACGCCCGCCCATCCACTTTTCTGCAGGCGCCAAGCCCACCCTGCCTCTACCCCCACCCCGCGCCGGGCAACAGACGCAAGACAGCAAGAGGAAAACTTCCTCCCCACACTACTCTCCAGTGTCCCAGAGCGGAAAAAAAACAAAAACAAAAACAAAAGGGACTTTTTAATAAATTTCTCACGTCTTAAATCTACTGAAAATGACTGCGCCGACCCCAGCCTGTACACATGCTCACTCGGAGCCCCCCAATCCCCACCGCCACCCACCTGCTGGTCTCAGAGCTTCAGAAACTACACGAGGATATTTTTGGGGAGTAAGTCCTTTTCTCGAGTGGTCAGGCCATGGGGTGCCCAGGTGATTACTCGGACTCTGTCCGCTCCGGGGACGTAGCCCAGCGCCCGGTCGGAACAGGTGTCCCCGCTAAGCCCTTGGCCGGGCCGGGAGCGCGGGCTCCCGAGTTAGAAATGCCTCCGGACCCCAGGGCTCAGACCTCGACCTCCGCCAGGAGCACTTGCTGAATCCCCCGCGTCCCGGAGGCTACCCGGGACCCCGGGAAGGGAGCTTGTACGGCTACCGCAGGCAGCGGGGAAAGGAGCGGGTGCACCAACAATGGGGCAGAGAGCTGGGCGCACTCACCCAGGTCACCAGCGGGCTCTGCAGGAAGAGCTCCATGAGCTCCGAGACGGTCACGTCCATGCTGAGGCTGCGCCCGCCGGCTTCACGGCCGGGTCCCCAGCGCCGCGGCACAAAGCGGCTCTGGCAGCGAACAGCGGGCGCGGGGCTACGGCGGCTCGCACCCGGGAGACAAAGGCGGGGCGCGAGCCCACGTTCCGCGGCTACGGCGGCCCCTGCGCCCCGCCCGGGGCTGGGGGAAGGGGAGGGCCCGCCACTCGGGGAGGAACAATGCGGGCGTCAGCCCCGCCCCTCAGCGGCCCGAGGCAGCCGGGGCGCCGCCTTGCGGTGCCGGGGCCAAGAGCCCGGGCGCGGGCGCGGTTGCGCGGGGCTCCAGGAGGGGGCGGCGACCCGCACGTGTGCGGGGGTAGAGGCGTCTCCGCGCGGCGTCCCGGCAACCCGCACGTGGGGCCGCCGCCACGCGCCCGCGCTGAGCGCAGCCTCCGCGCTCTGGGCCCCCGCACGTGGCGCCTCCGTGCGCGCGTGCGCCTCCGGCGGCCCCGGACGCCAAGTGCGGGCGGAGCGCGCGGGCGCTGGCGCCCTTCTGCCTCCCCCGGGGGGCGCGCTGGAGGCTGGGGCGCAGCTGCCAGCCGGAGTCGTCCGCGGCCCACCGCACGCTAGGGCACGGCGGAGCCGGATCCCAAGACGGCCGGCCCAGGGCAGGTGTAGCCCATCCGCCGCGCGGAGCTCCAGCCCCCCCCACTCCCCCAGGTGCCTCCTGGGTCCGAGGCGGAAGAGCGTGAGCCCGCGTGCTTCACGTGGGGGAGGGGGTCGGTCTCGCGGGCAGGTGGGGCGCGAGCCCGGGGGTCAAAGTAGGAAACTTAGTGTTGAGTTTAGATCGTAAGAGCGCGACCTCTTGCGTCCCACCGCGCCACCTGCCTTCTAGAAGTTCCCGCAGGAGGCTGGTGATGTGGCCAAACCGCCCTGGGCCCTCCCAACCTGGGACCCGACCCTCTAAACTACCGTCATTTTGCAGTAGAAGAGCCAATTCCCGGATTCCAAGTTGGAGGACATAGCAGCAGCTTAGTGGAGGGCCACAGGAGAAAGGACAGTGGTCCCAACTGGATGGAAAGCAAGCCCTGGGCCCAGACCGACCTGTTGAGACAGCTGCGGTGGACCCGAGTTCCCGTCCGTCCCTGCCACCTCACCTTGGGCTGGTAATAATTTCACACTACAGGTCAGTTCATTGTTCAAAGCACTTAATGCGATTTAGTCCTCACGAGTTGTCCGGATGAGCCAACCGGTGCGGGGTTGACCTGAAGAACCTAATGTATTGCTCTTCAAGTATACAGTAGGCAAGGCTCCTGGGTGACTCAGTCGGTTAGGCAGCTGACTCGGCCTCTCCTCAGGTCTTGATGTCAAGGTAATGAGTTCGAGCCCCCGGTTGAAATCCATACTAGACGCGAGCCTACTTAAAAAAAAAAAAAAAGTATACAGTAGGCACTAAATGGCTGCTGGTTGTGGTGTTAGTAATTTGAAAGTTGGCCGTCAAGTGTTGAGGCTGCGGCATCTGCCGGTGAAGTGTGGTATTGCAGCCGAATTCTGCTGCATCTGGGGCTCGTGAGGAGGTGACATTGTGGCCCCAGGAGCCGAGGGGGGCAGATCAGGAGTCCCTAAAGAGATATGTGGAAGTCAAGGTAACTGGGGGAGGAAAGGGGGACAATGCGGAGGAACTAAAATTTCTATCATAGTGGTTTTCTTATGCACCAGAAATGCATTAATTCCCTAATTGCACTTACTATAAAATCGTTTGGAAAACAGGTGTGATGGGTATCCACATCCATGTTTGTTTAGAAGGTGCTTGTTCTGTAAAATATGGAATGCCTGTGAAACCAGAGTGTTTTTCACATTTGACCCCAGCTCTTTTGGAGAGACTAAAGTTATTTGATAAGCATACTATTTCACACTCTGAAGCACATTGGACGAATGAATGCTTTCTGACCGTTGTGAGGCATTTCTCCTTGTGGTGAGAGAATTTGTCCCTGGGGATATTGGCAGTCCGTGGGCCACAGCCAAGTCAGGAATTTCTGATTTGAGGTCAGTTAGCTGCTGTGTTGGTTCATGATCATTGATGTATCCATCATGCATTGCCTCAACCCTGCCTCACCAGAGATAACTAGTTCAGCATCCTTGTTCCATGGGAGGCAGGGGATCCGGTAAACTAGATGGTGGCCGGGTTACAGGGTTGAAAAGCTTTGAAGGGCTGGACGACCTGGACAGGGTACTTCGTAGTAGCCTCTTAATCCCTAAAATTGGAATAAGAACATTTTACCCCATAGGACTTTATAATTTTGGGGGGTCAAGGTGGTGCATGTAAAACAGTTTATAAAGATCTTAATGACTATCTTCCTGATATTCTGCTGGGTTCTATCACTACTTTGATAAGAATTGTTTCCTCTAAGTCTCCGTTGGGGTGGGGCATAAGCTTCAGGGAGCGTACACACAGACCACCTACTAACCACGAAGCAGAGTCCCTCCATCCCTGCCTGAATGCCCCTTGGCTTTCATTCTGTCTGAGACTTAACTCTTTCTTTTAAATTTTTTTTCTTGCTCCTTTCTGCATAAAAAGTAATTCCTCTGCTTTATACATTGCTTCCTGGACAGAACTATTTTAATTATGTTCTTCATTCTGAAAAGGAATTTACCTTCCCTTCCCGGAAAATGCTGGCTCAGCACTGTAAGTTAATGGCATGTCTAGGTTACCTGATAGGAGCTGAAATTATTTGTACAACTTGGGGGTTGAAGGAGGAATGGCTATTTGTTAACGTGTCTCCATATTTGATTTTTTTGTTATAACAAGTATGTATTACTTTCATGATTTAAAAACAATTCCATTTTATCAAAATAGATATAACATAAAAGCATCTTAACGATTGAGTGTACAGCTTTAGTAGAATTAAATACATTCTCATTGTTGTGCAGCCAGCACCACCATTTATCCCCATCACTCTTTTCCTTTTGTACATCTGAAACTCCATACCTATTAAACCATCACTCTCTCTTCTCCCTCCCCACCCCCCCATCCCTGGCAACCCCCATTCCACTTTCTGTCTTTAGTATTTTGACTATTCAGAGTACCTCCTATAAGTGGAATCAGACAGTATTTGCCTTTTTGTGACTGTTATTTACCTTCACATAATGTCTTCAAGGTTCATCCATGTTATACCATATTGCAGAATTTCCTTCCTTTTTAAAGCTGAATATTCCATTGTATCTATCACATTTTGTGTATCCATTTACTGATCAATAGATACCTGTATTGCTTCTATGCTTTAGCTATTGTGAATAATGCTGCTATAAACACAAGTGTGCAACTACCCCTTTGAGACCTTGCTTTCAGTTCTTTTGAGTTTATACCCAGAAGTGGGATTGCTGGATCCTGTGGTGATGCTATTTTTAGTTTTGGGGGGGCCTCCGTTCTATTTTCCACAGTGGCAGTACCATCTGTACCCCACCGGCAGAGCACAAGGGTTCTGATTTCTTCACACCCTCCACAACACTTGTTTTCTGGTGTGGTAGCCATCCCAATGGGTGTGATGGTATTTCATGGTTTTGATTTGCATTTCCGTGATGATTTGTGATGTTGAGCATCTTTTCGTGTACTTACTGGCCATTCGTATCTCCCGTTTGGAGCAATGTCTATTTTTGAATGTCTTTGGTGGTTGTTACATTTAAGGAGTCCCCTATATATTCTGAACATGAATCCATTATCAGATAAGTGATTTGCAAGTATCTTCTCTCATTCCATGGGTTGCCTTTTTACTCTCTAGTGTCCCTTGACATACAAATTTTTAAAATTCGCAAAGTCCAACTTCTCTGTTTTTCTTTTGTTGCCTGTGGCATCATATCCAAGAGCTCTTTGCCAAATCCAACATCATGAAGCTTTTGTCTTACGGTTTCTTCTAAGTTTTATTGTTGTAGGTATTTGATTCATTTTGAGTTCGTGTTTGTATGTGGTCTTAGTTAAGGGTTCAGTTTCATTCTTCTGCATGTGGGTCATCCAGTTTTCCCTGCATCGTTTGTTGAAAAGACTGCCTGTTCCCCATGAATGGTCTTGGCACCATTTTGTCATTCTGTCAAAAATCATTTGACCTTCTGTGCAAAGATTTATCTCTGGACTCTTAATTCCATTGGTCTAGACGTCTGTCTTTATGCTAATACCACAGTGTTTTGATTACAGTAGCTTTATAGTAGGCTTTTAAAATTTTCTTTTTACAGTTTGAGGTAAAATTGAACTACGGCAGTGTTAAAGGGTGTAACGATTTAACTTACATGTTGTGAAATGACCACAAGTAGTTAACACCTATCATTTCATACACAGTGTAAACTAGAATCACCATGTTGTACATTACATTTCCTAGTACTAATTTATCTTGTAACTGGAAGTTTGTACCTTTTGACCATCTTCATCCAATTTTCCCCTTTAGACCACCTTCATCCAATTTCCTCTCCCCCTCAGCCCCTGCTTCTGGGAACCACATTTTCTATAAGTTTGCGTGGGGCTTTTTGGTTTGTGTTTCGTTTTTAGATTCCATGTAAAAGTGAAATCATGTGGTATTGGTCTTTCTCTGACTTAGTTCACTTAGCATGATGCCCTCAGGGTCCATCCATGTTGTTGCAAATGACAACATTTCAGTCTTTTTTGTGGCTGAATAGTATTCCACTGTATATGTGTACCACAAATTATCCATTCATCAATCAATGGACGGACACATAGGTTGTTTCCGTGTGTAGGCTATTGTAAATAATGCTGCTGTGAACATGGGGATGCAGATACCTTTTTGAGTTAGTTTTCGGGTTTTTTGGTTAAATACCCAGAACTGGATTTGCTGGATCATAGGTAGTTCTATTTTTAATTTCTTGAGGAACCTCCACACTGTTTTCTGCAGTGACTGCACCAGTTTACATCCCCACCAACCGTGCACCAGGGTTCCCTTTTCTCCACATCCGTGCCAACACTTGTTATCTCTTGTCTGTTTGGTCATTCTGACAGGTGTGAGATAACATGTCGTCGTGGTTTTGATTTGCAATTCCCTAATGATTAGTGATACTGAGTATCTGTTCATATACCTATTGGCCATTCTTATGTCTTTTTTTTTTTTTTTTAGATTTTATTTCTTTGGGAGAGAAAGTGCATGCAGGAGTGGGAGGGAGGGGGGTGGGAGGGGCAGACCCCCCACTGAGCAGGGAGCCTGAGGCAGGGCTCAATCCCAGGATCCTGAGATCATGACCTGACCCTAAGGCAGACGCTTAAAGGACTGAGCCACCCAGGCACCCCCATTCTTATATCTTCTTTGGAAAAATATCTGTTCAGGTCCTTTTGCCCACTTTTTAATTGGATTATTTGTTCTTTTGCTATTGAGTTGTATGAGTTCATTATGTATTTTGAATATGAATCCCTTAGCAGACACATGGTTTACAAATATATTTTCCCATTCTGTAGGTTGTCTTTTCATTTTGTTGATCATTTCTTTTGCTGTGCAGAAACTTTTTAGTTTGATGTAGTCCCTCTTGTTTATCTCTGATTTTGTCACTTGTGCTTTAGGTGTCCTATCTAAAAAAAAAGACCCATGTCAAGAATCTTTTTTTCCTATATTTACTTCTAGGATTTTCATGGTTTCCAGTCTTATATTTAAATGTAAATCCATTTGGAGTTAAATTTTGTGAGTGGTGTAAGATAGGGGTCTAGTTTCATTCGTTTACCTACAAATATCCTTTTTCATGGCACCATTTATTGAAGAGACTGTCTTTTCTCCATTGAGTATTCTTAGCTCCCTTGTCAAATATTAGTTGATCATATATGCAAGGGTTTATTTCTGGGGTCTTAGTTCTGTTCCTTTGGTCTATATGATGTTTTTTATGCCAATATAGTATTTTGATTACTATAGCTTTATAATATAGGTTAAAATCAGGAAGTGATTATGATACCTCCTGCTTTGTTCTTTCTCATAATTGCTTTAGCTATTCAGGGTCTTTTGTGGTTCCATATAAATTTTATGATTTTTTTTTTACTTGTTAAAAAATGCTGTTGGAACTTAATAGGGATTGCATTAAATCTATTGATGGCTTTGGGTACTATGGACACTTTAACAATATTCTTCCAATCTATGAACACAGGATACCTTTACATTTATTTGTATCTTCTGTTTTTTTCATCATGTGTTATAGTTTTCGGTATAGAGATCTTTCACCGTCTTGGCTAAATTGTTCCTATTTTATTTTTGATGCTATTATAAATAGGATTTTTTTTCTTTTTCAAATAGTTCATTATTACTGTATACAAATGCTACGAATTTTTGTATGTTAAATCTGTATCCTGCAACTTTACTGAATTTGTTGATTAGATCTAAGTTAGGATTTTTTATATATAAAATGATGTCATCTGCAAATAGAGAAAATTTCACTTCTTCCTTTCCATTTCTGATCCCTTATATTTATTTTTCTTGCCCAATTATTCTGGCTAGGACTTCCAGTACTAGGTTGAATAGGAGTAGTGAGAGTGGGCACCCTTGTCTTGTTTCTGATCTTAGAGCAAAGGCTTTCAACCTTTCACCATTGAGTAGGATGTTGGCTGTGGGCTAGTCCTATGTGGCCTTTGTTATGTTGAGATGTGTTCCTTCTACGCCTAATATGTGAAGAGGTTTTATCATGAATGGATGTAGAATTTTGTCAAATGCTTTTTCTGTGTCTATTGAAATGATAGATGATTTTTTTCCTTTCATTCTATAAGATGTATCACATTGATTTGTGCATATTGAATCATCCTGGCATCCCAGGGATAAATTCCATTTGATCATGGTGAATGATCTTTTTAATGTGCTGCTGAATTCAGTTTGCGAGTATTTTACTAAGAATTTTTTGGCTTTGATATCAAGGTAATGCTAACCTCGTAAAATGAGTTCAGGAATGTTTCCTCCTCTTCTATGTTTTTTTATTTTGGGGTTTTTTTTGAGACAATAACATGTTAGTTTCAGGTATAGTTCATAATTATTCAGTATTTGTGTTGTAAAGTGATGACCGCAGTAAGTCTAGTTAACATGTCACGGTACCTGGTTATAAATTTCTTTTCTTGTCTTAAGAACTTTTAAGATTTACTCTGTTAGCAACTTTCAAATAGGCAATACAGTATTATCTATATCACCAAGCTGTACATTATATACCCTTGACTTATTTTACAACTGGGAGTTTGTACCTTTTGACACCTATTTCCCTACCCCCCCACAACCCCCTCCCCAGTGCTAACCTCCAAACTGTTCTCTGTGAGTTTGTTTTAAGATTCCACATATAAACTGTATCAAACAATATTTGTTTTTCTTTGACTTCACTTAGCACAGTGTTCTCCAGGTCCATCCATGTTGTCGCAAATGGCAACATTTCATTATTTTTTATGGCTGAATAATGCCATTGTACATATGTACCACATTTTCTTTCTCCATTCATTGGTTGATGGACACTTAGGTTGTTTCCATATCTTGGCTCTTGTAAATAACGCCATGAACATGGTATGGGGGTGCATATATCTTTTTGAGTTAATGTTTTTGTTTTCAGATACGTATCCAGAAGTGGAGTTGCTGGGTCATAATGTTAATTATATTTTTAATTTTTTGAGGAAGAGCCATACTGTTTTCCATAGGGGCTGCATTAATTTACATTTCCACCAACAGTACACAAAGTTTCCCTTTTCTCCACATTCTCACCAACACTTATTATTTGTCTTTTTGATAATAACCATTCTAACAGGTGTGAGGTGATGTCTCATGGTTTTGATTTGTTTACCCTAGTGGTTTGTGAGCATCTTTTCATGTATCGGCCATATGTAAGTCTCTTTGGAAAAATGTCTTTTTTTTTAAGATTTTATTTATTTGACAGAAAGCGAGCACAAGCAGGGGGAGTGGCAGGGAGAGAGGGTAAAGCAGACTCCCTGCTGAGCAGGGAGCCAGACACAACTCAATCCCAGGACCCCAGGATCATGACCTGAGCAGAAGGCAGATGCTTAACCGACTGAGCCATCCAGGCGCCCCTCTTTGGAAAAATGTCTATTCAGACATTCTTCCCATTTCCAAATCAGATTGTTTGGGGGGCTTTTTTTCCCCCTTGTTTGGTATCATTGTATGAGTTCTTTTTATATTGGGGCTATGAACCTTTTGTCAGATACATAATTTGCAAATATTTTCTCCCAATTATTAGGCTGCCTTTTCCATTTTGCTGATGGTTTCTTTTAGTATATGTGCTGCCGAAGCGAGCACACTGATGGTTTCTTTTAGTATGCAGAGGCATCTTAGTTTGATGTGGTTCCATTTCTTTATTTTTGCTTTTGTTGCCTTTGCTTTTGGTGTCAGATTTAAAAAGTAGCACCAAGACCAATGTCATGGAGCTTACAGCCTGTATTTTCTTTCAGGAGCTTTATGGTTTCAGGTGTTATGTTCAAGTCTTTAATTCCTTTTGAGCTAATTTTTATGTATGGCGTGAGATACTCATCCAGGTTTGTATTTCTACATGTGGCTGTTCAGTTTTCACAGTACCATTTACTGGGAAGGCTGTCCTTTCCCCAGTGTGTATCATTGGCTCCTTTGTTGTAAATTGACCATTTACGCATGGGTTTATTTCTGGGCTCTCTCTTCTGTCCCCTTGGTCTGTGTGTCTGCTGTTATACTGCTACCATACTGTTTGGATTACTGTAGCTTTGTCATGTAGTTCGAAATCAGAGCATGATGCTTCCCACTTTGTTGTTGTTTTTCAGGATTGGTTTGGCTCTTCATAGTCTTTGGTGGTTCTATACAAATTTTAGAATTGTTCTTTTTTTCAAGATTTTATTTGATGGAGAGAGAAAGAGAGGGAGAGAGAGAGAAAGCACGAGCAGGGGGAGGGGCAGAGGGAGAGGGAGAAGCAGACTCCCCTGCTGAGCAGGGAGCCCGATGCGGGGCTCCATCCTGGGACCCCAAGATCATGACCTGAGCCAAAGGCAGATACTTAGCTGACTGAAGCACCCACGCACCCCTAGATTTGATATTTTTTTGGCAAGTATATTTCATGGGAGTTGGTCTGTACTTCCACCAGGAGGCACATAACATCTGTGATATTAGCATCATTTGGGGATCCATTAATTTATTAGTAGTTGTCAATGATTTTTTTAAAGAATTTATTTGAGAGCGAGCACGCACACACAAGTGAGGTGAGGGGCAGAGGGAGAAGCAGACTCACCTCTGAGCGGGGAGCCTGATCCGAGGCTTGATCCTGGGACTCCAGGATCATGACCCGAGCTGAAGGCAGACGCTTAATCCACTGAGCCACGCAGGCGCCCCTAGGATTGTTCTATTTCTGTGAAAAATGCTATTACAATTTGATAGGAATGGCATTGAATCTGTAGTTTGTGGGGATCGTAGGGACATTTTAACAATATTCGCCCAGTTCCTCTGCCTGAATATCTTCCATTTGTTTGTATTTTGTAGTTCTTCTATTTCTTTTCCTCTTGCTCTCTGTTGTGGTTTGATGAACTTTGTAAGTGGTGTGCTTAGATTCCTTTCTCATTATCTTTTGCTTATCTGCTATAGGTTTTGCTTGTGCTTACCATGAGGATTACTTAAAACAATTTCTATTTATAATAGTCTATTTTAAATTGATAACAACTCAAGTTTGAAGGCATTCTGAAGCTCTGCATTTCTACCCCCCCATGTTTTATGTTTTTGATGTCACATCTCACATCTTTTAATGTTGTGTATCCCTTTACTAATTATCGTATAGTTATTTTTGCTACTTTTGGCTTTTAACCTTCATACTAGCTTTATGTGATTCATCTACTGTCTTTACTATATATTTACCTTTGCCAGTGAGGTTTCTTCTGTCATGTTTTCTCATTACTAGTCAGCCTAAAGAAGTCCCTTTGACGTGTCTTCTAGGGCTGGTTTAGTGATGATGAAATCCTTTAGCTTCTGCGTGTCTGGAAAACTCTCTCTCTCCCTCAATCCTGAGTGATAATTTTCCAGGTGGATTGTTTTTGGTTGGAAGTTGTGTCTTTTAGCACTTTTTTTAAATTAAGTTTTTTATTTTAATCCAGGATAGTTGATATATAGTGTTACATTAGTTTCAGGAGTACAATATAGTGATTCAACAGTTTTGTACATTACTCAGTGCTCGTCACAGTAAGTGTGTTCTTCATCCCCATCATCTGTTTCACTCACCCTCCCACCCCGCTCCCCACTGGTAACCAGCAGCTTGTTCTCTGTAGGTAAGAATCGTTTCTTCGTTTGTCTCTCTTTTTTTTCCCCTTTGTTCATTTGTTTTGTTTCTTAAATTCCACATATGGGTGAAATCATATAATTGTTTTTCTCTGACTTACTTTGCTTAGCATTTATACTCTCTAGCTCCATCTGCACTGTTGCAAATGGCAAGATCGCATTCTTTTTTATGACTGAATAATATTCCATCATACATATACACACCACATCTTCTTCCTCCATCAGTCGATGGACATGACCTATTTCCGTAATTTGGCTATTGTAAATAATGCTGCAATAAACATAGGGGTGCATATATCCCTTTGATGTAGTGTTTTTGTACTTTTTGGGTAAATACCCAGTAGTGTGATTGCTGGATCTCAGGGTCGTTTTATTTCTAACTTTTTGAGGAACCTTCATACTGTCTTCAGGCTGCATCAGTTTGCATTTCCACCCACCATGCACAAGGGTTCGTTTTTCTCCACATCCTTGCCAGTACTTGTTTTTTCTTGTGGTTTTTATTTTAGCTATTCTGACAGGTGTGAGGTGATATCTCATTGTAGTTTTGAGTTGCATTTCCCGGATGATGAGTGATGTTGAGCATCTTTTTATGCGTCTGTTGACGATCTGTATGTCTTCTTCGGAGAAATGTGTGTTCACGTCTTCTGCCCATTTTTAAATTGGATTATTTGGTTTTGGGGGGTGTTGAGTTGTATAAATTCTTTATATTTTTAGATACTAGCCCTTTATCAGATATGTTATTTGCAAATATCTTCTCCCATTCTGTAGGTTGCCTTTTAGCTTTCTTGATTATTTCCTCCACTTTGCAGAAGCTTTTTATTTTGACGTAGTCCTAATAGTTTATTTTTGCTTCCATTTCCCTTGCTTCAAGAGTCGTATCTAGAGGGGCGCCTGGTTGGTTCAGTCGTTGAGCGCCTGCCTTCATCTCAGGTCATGATCTCAGGATCCTGGGATCAAGCCCCGCGTTGGGCTCCCTGCTCGGCGGGAAGCCTGCTTCTCCCTCTGCCACTCCCCCTGCCTGTGTTCCCTCTCTCACTGTGTCTCTCTCTGTCAAATAAATAAATAAAATCTTAAAGTAGGAAAATGTTGTTATGGCCTATGTCAGAGAGATTACTGCCTTTGCTGTCTTCTAGGATTCTTATGGTTTAAGGCCTCGCGTTTAGATTTTAAATTCACTTTGAGTTTATATTTGTGTATGGTGTAAGAAAGTGGTCCAATTTCATTATTTTGCATGTAGCTGTCTGGCTTTCCCAACATCATTTGTTGAAGAGACTGTCTTTTTCCCATTCTATGTTCCTTCTTCCTTTGTCGGAGATTAATTGACCATGTAATTGTGGGTTTATTTCTGGATTTTCTATTCTGTTCCATTGATCTATGTGTCTATTTCTGTGCCAGTACCATAGTATTTTGACTACTCCAGCTTTAAATATAACTTGAAGCCTGGAATTGTAATACCTCTAGTTTTGTTTTTGTTTTTGTTTTCAAGATTGCTTTGGCTATTGGGGGTCTTGGTTCCATACAAATTTTAGGATTGTTCTCATTCTGCAAAAAATGCTGTTGGTACTTTGATAGGAATTGCATTAAATCTGTAGGTTTCTTTGGGTAGTATAGACATTTCAACAGTATTTGTTTTTCCCAATCTGTGAGCATCTTCCCTCTATTTTGTGTTGTCTTCAATTTCTTTCATCAGTGTTTTATAGTTTTCAGAGTACAGGTCTTAAACTCTTTGGTTAAGTTTTTTCCTAGATATTTTTTTGTTTTTGCTGCAGCTGTAAATGGGATTGTTTTCTTAATTTCACTTTCTGCTGCTTCATTATTAGGATATAGGAATGCAACACATTTCTGTATGTTAATTTTGTATCCTGCAACTGTACTGAATTCATTTATCAATTCTAGTAGGTTTTTGGTGGAGTTTTTAGGCTTTTCTGTATATAATATCATCTGCAAGTAGTGAAAATTTACTTCTTCCTTACTACTTTTGGATGACTTTTACCTCTTTTTTCTTGTTTAATTCCAGTACTATGTTGAATAAAGGTGGTGAGAATGGACACCCTTTTCTTATTCCTGAATTTAGGGGAAAAGCTTTCAGTTTTTTCCCTATTGAGTATGGTAGACACTGTGGGTTTTTCATATAAGGGCTTTATTCTGTTGAGGTATGTTCCCTCTAGACCTACTTTGTTGAGAATTTTTATCACAAAGGGATGTTGTACTTTGTCAAATGCTTTTTCTGCATCTGTTGAAATGCTCATAGGGTTTTTATCTTACTGATGTGATGTATCCCACTGATTGACTTGCAAAAATTGAACCATCCTTACATCCTGGATAAATCCCACTTGATCATTGTGAATGATTTTTTTTTTTTAATGTATTGTTGGATTTGGTTTGTTAGTATTTCGTTGAGGATTTTTGTTGTATGTTCATCAGAGATATTGGTCTGTAGTTCTCTTTTTTTTTGTGGTGCCTTTATCTGGTTTTGGTAACAGGGTGATACTGGCCCCAGAATGAATTTGGAAGTTTTCCTTTCTCTTCTATTTTTGGGATAGTTTGAGAGGAATAGGTATTAACTCTTCTTTAAATGTTTCATAGAGTCCACCAAACTGTCTGGTCCTGGACTTTTGTTTGTTGGGAATTTTTTTGATTACTGATCCAATTTCATTGCTGGTAATTGGTCTGTTCAAATTATCTATTTCTCCTTGCTTTGGTTTTGGTAGGTTAAATATTTCTAAGAATTTATCCATTTCTTCTAGATTGTCCAATTCGTTGGCATAACTTTTTATAATATTGTCTTACAATTTTTATTTCTGTGGTCTTTCCTCCTCTTTCATCTGTGATTCTTTGGGTCATTCTCTCTGTCTCTCTTATGAGTCTGGCTAGAAGTTTATAAATATTTTTGATCTTTTCAAAGGACCAGCTTCTGGTTTCATTGATCTGTTTTATTTGTTCCTATATCATTTATTTCTGCTCTGATCTTTATTCTGTCCTTCTGGTTTGGGGTTTTGTTTGTTAAATCCGTTTGACCCAGACTGTCGTTTAAAGCCACTGTTTCCTTGTTGATTTTCTGTTCAGAGGATCTGTCCATTGACATAAATTGGGTGTTAAAATTTCCTGCTATTATTGTATTACTCTTGATTAATTCATTTATGTTTGTTATTCACTGTTTTATGTATTTGGGTGCTCCCATGTGGGGTGCCTAAATATTTACAATTGTTATTGTTAGATTGTCCCCTTTATTATTATACAGTGTTCTCTTGTTTCTTTTTACAGACTGTTTTAAAGTTTGTTTTGTCTGTGTAAGTATTGCTACTCTGGCTTTTTTTGACATCCATCTGCATGATAAATGTTTTCCCATCCCCTCACATTCAGTCTGAGGGTGTCTTTGGGTCTTAAATGAGTCTCTTGTAGGCAGCATATAGATGGGTTGTATTTTTTTTTTCCAATCTCCTCTGTCACCCTATGTCTTTTGATTGGAGCATTTAATCCATTGACGTTCGACGTAACTATTGATATATATTTATTGTCACTTTGTTACTTGTTTTGTGGTTGTTTTTGTAGTTCTCTGATCTTTTATTCTCTTTCTTTCATGGTTGCTGGTTTTCTTTAGTGATACATGTGGATTCCTTCTCTTTATTCTTTGCATATCAGTGGTTTTTGATTTGTGGTTACCATTAGATTCATATATAATGTCTTCTGCATATAGCAATCTATATTAAGTTAATGGTCATTTAAATTCAAGCCCATTCTTTTCTCCTCTTCCCACCCCACCGACATGTTGTCATATTTTACATCCTTTTATTTTGTGAATCCTTGACTGACTTTTTACAGAAATAATTATTTTTACTGCTTTTGTGTTCCATACTTTTCATACTCTCATCTTTCCACTCAAAGGGTCCCCTTTAATATTTCTTGTAGGGCTAGTTTAATGGTCATGAACTCCTTTAGTTTTTGTTTGAGAAACTCTTTCCTTCTATTTTGAATGATAGCCTTGCTGGATAGATTATCTTGGCTGTAGATTTTTCCCTTTCAGCACCTTGAATATATCATGCCATTCTCTTCTGACTTGCAAAGTTTCTGCTTACAAATCTGCTGATAGCTGCATGGGGTTTCTCTTGTATGTAACTGTCTTCTTTTGGTGATTTAAAATTTTTTTCTTGGGCGCCTGGGTGGCTCAGTCATTAAGCGTCTGCCTTCGGCTCAGGTCATGATCCCAGGGTCCTGGGATTGAGCCCCACATCAGGCTCCCTGCTCAACGGGAAGCCTGCTTCTCCCTCTCCCACTCCCCCTGCTTGTGTTCCCTCTCTCGCTGTGTCTCTCTCTGTCAAATAAATAAATAAAATCTTTAAAAAAAATAAAAATAAAAATAAAATTTTTTTCTTTGTCATCACTTTTTGCCATTTTGGTGTGGACCTCTTCAGGTTGATTTTGGTGGTGGGGGTGGGGGGAATCTGTGCCTCCTAGATCTGGATGTCTGTTTACTTCCTCAGATACAGGACGTTTTCAGCTATTATTTTTCTATTTTTTTAATATTTATTTATTTTAGAAAGGGAGGAGGGGCAGGGGGAGAAGGAAGGAGTCTTAAGCAGACCCCATGCTGAATGTGGAGCCTGACGTGGGGCTCAGTCTCACAACCCTGAGATCATGACCTGAGCCAAAACCAAGAGTCAGACACTTAACTCACTATGCCACCCAGACACCCCATCAGCTATTATTTCTTTAAATAAATTTTCTGCTCTCTTTTCTGGGATCCCTATAATGTGAATGTTATTATGCTTGATGGAGTCACTTGAGTCCCCTTAGGCTATTCTCAATTTGAATAGTTCTTTTTCTCTCATTTGCTCAGCTTGGTTACTTTTCATAACTCTGTCTTCCAGGTCATTAATTTATTCCTCTGCTTCCTGTAGCCTTCTATAGTGAAGAAGCCTTCTATATTAAAAATACAGTGTATTTTTAATTTCACGTATTATGTTCTTCATCTCTGGTTCTTTTTTATCTCTTTTTTAAGGGTCTCACTGATGTCTCCACTCTTTTTTTTAGAGATAGACTTATTAGAGTGTGTGCTTGGGAAGGGGAGGGGTAAAGGGAGAGGGAGGAAGAGAATCTCAAGCAGACTCCCCAATGAGCGAGGAGCCCAACATGAGGCTCAGTCTCACACCCCTGAGATCATGATCTGAGCCAAAATCGAGAGTCAGTTGCTTAACCGACTGAGGCACCGGGTGCCCAGATGTCCTCCACTCTTTTTTCAAGTCCAGGGAGTGTCTTCATGATTATTACTTTAAATTCTCTATTAGGCATATTGCTTATTTAAGTTTCACTTAAGTCTCTTGCTGTGGTTTGGTCCAATTCTTTCATTTGGGACATATTCCTCTGTCTCCTCATTTTGTCTAACTCTGTGTCTGTTTCTTTGTGTTAAGAAAGTCAGCTGTAGGGCGCCTGGGTGGCTCAGTTGGTTAAGCGACTGCCTTCGGCTCAGGTCATGGTCCCGGAGTCCTGGGATCAAGTCCCACATTGGGCCCCCGGCTCAGTGGGGAGCCTGCTTCTCCCTCTGACCCTCTCCCCTCTCATGCTGTTTCTCTCTCTCTCTGTCTCTCAAATAAATAAAATCTTTAAAAAAAAAAAAGTCAGCTGCATCTCTTGCTCTTGAAGGTAACGGCCTTATGGAGAAGAGGTCCCGTAGGGCCCTGCAGTGCAGTGTCCCCTGTCCACAGCAGCTGGTGCTTCAGGGAGTGTCTCCTATGTGTGCTGCCTATGCTCTGCTCTTGAGTCCTGGCCTCTTCTCCCTTCAGTTCATTTGTTTGCACAGGCTCTCTTTGCCTGTTGTAGGTAGTGTTTGGTCCCCAGCCAGGTGTCTTTTAGCACTTTGAATGTATCATGCCACTCCCTTCTAGCCTGCAAAGCTTCTGCTGAAAAATCTGCATATAGTCTCGTTGGGAATTCCTCTGTATGCAACAATTTTTTTTCTTCTTCTTGGTGCTTTCAGTATTCTTTCTTTGTTTTTAACTTTTGACATTTCCATTATAATGTGTCTTGTGGGTCTCTTTGGATTTGTCTTATTTGGAACTTTTTTGGTTTCCTGGATCTGAATGTCTGTTTCCTTCCTGAAGTTAGGGATATTTTCAGCAATTATTTTTTTTCTACTGCAAAATATTTATTTCTGTGTAAAACAAAGACAGAACCCCATGTAGGTCAAACAAGGAAAACAGACGGCAAGTTCAAAGCACTATTAAGTCATGAAACAAAGAAGAATCTGAGGTAGAAGTCAGGCCATATAATGCACAACCTTTTTAGGGCACACTGAACCATCACATCTCTAGTAAGAGCTCATTTTCCAAAAAATTAATAATCCACTCTCTGAATTCAGATGTAAAACTATGACCAACAGAAGATACACACAAACTTTTGTCATGTTAACAGAGGAAATGGTTTTACTAAAAGCTGCTGACGTTTCCATCAGTAGTAACCATAGGGAGGCCGTTGGTTGTAACCATAGGGTCCGTATTGATGGGGGTAGTAAGGTTCTTGTCTGTGCTGCAGGTAATTGTTACCCCAGGATCATCCATGCCACTGATTGGATCAGTTGTCACTTGGCCACCCCTGTCTGCTATCCCTACCTCTAAACTGTCTGTTATCTTGCAACCGATTGCCTCTATTTCTCTGGTTCCCACCAGCTCTGCTATTCCATTCCTCAACGATTGGAGGGGACTCAGGAGGGCATTTCAGGTATTCCTGGTACTCCTTGTCATCTTCTGTGAATCTACTGGCAAACATCTCTTCAGAATTGGCAACAGCTTCAGAAGTGTCTGTCATCCTGAAATTCCCAGCAGTCTGAGGCAGCTGCAATGTTTAATGTTTATGTTTTTCGGTCTCTGGCCCACACCGCGGCCAAAGGATCTCCCACTACTTAGCTCTCCAAGGTAATGGAGCCCTCAGCAATTATTTTTTTTAAAATGAGTTTTCTGCCCCTCTTTCTTCTCCTTCGGGGTCACCTATACTGCAAATATTGGTCCTTTTGATGTCCCATAAGTCTCAGGCTGTCTTCATTTTTAATTTTTTTTTAATTTATTCATTTGAGACAGAGATACAGAGTGAGAGAGAGCAGGAGCAGTGGGGAGAGGCAGAGGAAGAGGGAGAAGCAGATTCCTCGCTGAGCAGGGAGCCCAATGTGGGGCTCGTTCCCAGGACCCTAGGATCATGACCTGAGCTGAAGGCAGATGCTTAACCATCTGAGCCACCCAGGCGCCCCTAAATTTTTTTTCTTTTAGAGGCTCTGATTCAGTGAGTTCCTCTGCCCAGTCTTCAAATTAACTGATCCTTTCTTCTCCTTCATCTGTTCTGCTATTGAACTGTCCTGCAGATGGTTACATCTGGATAAGCCCATTGCAAGTTGAATATATTATAAGTTGAAAAATGTATTTAACACACCTAACCTACCAAACATCATAGCTTAGCCTCGCCTACCTTAAATGTGCTCAGAACACTTACATTAGCTTGCAGTTGGGCAATATGATCGATCATCTAACAGCATATTTTATAATAAAGTGTTGAATATCTCATGTCATTATTACCATACTGGAAGTGAAAAAACAATGGTTTTAGGGATACAGAGTGGTTGTAAGTGTATCCATTGTTTACCTTTGTGACTGTGTGGCTGATTGGGAGCTGTGGCTTGCTGCTCCTACCTAGCATCACAAGAGAGTATTGTACTGCATACACTAGCTTGGGAAAAGATCAAAATTCAGAATTTGAATTATGGTTTCTATCACGTACATACCACTTTCATATCATTGCAAAGTCAAGAAATCAAAAGATGAACCATTGTAAGTCAGGAAATTTCTATAGTGTATTCATCAGCTCTGTGACTTCTGTTTGGTACTTTCCCATATTTTTTGTCTCTTTGTTCAAGTTCTCTCTATTGTCTTCCATTCTTCTCGCATGTTCAGTGAGCATCTTTGCAACCATTGCTTTGAACTCTTCATCAGGTAAATTTATTATCTCCATTTTATGGTTTTTTCCTGAGGTTTTAATTTTGTTTATTCATTTGAAACATATTACTCTGTTTCTCATTTTGCTTGGCTCTCTGTGTTGGCTTCCAGCATTAGATGAAACAGCCAGCCCTCTCAGTCTTGAGGAGTGGCTTCTTGTAGGAGATGAAATTTGTTGTTCACCCCTGCCCTACCTCTTGGTTGCCTCTCAAGCTTTTGTGATGGTCCAAGCAGCTTATTTCATTTTTAATAGTTCCCAGTATTTGAGGGTGTGCCAAGACTTGTTAGTGTCAGCACCTAGATTCAGGCTGATTGGAAGCCACACCCTCAAGGCAGCAGTTTTTAAACTATGTGGATAGGTCTGTACAGTCCTGTGGGGTCCCAAGTGTAAGCCCTAATGGCCACCAGAGGTGAGCAGTCTGGAGGTGTCCCCCGGGTGGTAGTTGTGAAAATTGGGGCTCCAGGCACATGTGTAAGCTTCTTTGTGGGAGATACTGGCAAGCTGTGGTGAGGCAGAGGGAGAACCCAAAGATGGCCTCCCCAGCCTACATTCCCTGAGAGCCCCTCAGGAGACCTGTAGATGTGTGCCAGACCTGGAGCCTGCCCCTCAGGCTGAAGCTCCAGGACAAGCAAATAGACCTCTTGCACAGCTGGACTAGAGCTGTTTTCATGTGCTGTTAATGCAATGCCCTGGGAGTAGTAGTCTGACAATTGATTATTTCTCTGGTGGTTAATCCCAGGGGACACCCATGGACCCCCCCCGACCCCCACCCCCTGCCTCCAGAACCAGACAGTCAAGGGGCATTCCCTGGGTAGCATCTGCAAAAACCAGATGACCAGATGTAAAGGCAGGGCACCTGATGCATGTAGGAAGGAGGTCCCCCTCTGGATCCCCTGTCATTCTAGAGTGCCATGAGGAGGAGTGTGGACATGGTGCCTGCCAGCTGGAACAAGGCAGGGTAAGTGTCAAGATGGCATCAGGGGTGGTGGGAGCCCGGCAAAAAGAGAGAAAAGAAAACAAAAAAGGCACTTACTGTCCTGCTCTAGCAAGGTAGAGGTAGAGCGTGAAAATGGCACTGACCAGCCTGTTTTTGGAGAGTATCCCAGCAGGCCCCTACCCCTCAGTCCAGTGCTTTAAAATTATCAAATGAGCCTGCTTCACATAAAGTAGGGGTGCTTTTAAAACTCTGCTCTGGGGCAAGGGAGTCTCCATGCAAGCCGCTGAAGAGCTGCTTCTCAGTGTGCCACAGCTCCACCATGCTTACGGGCTTAAGTCCATTTGTTTTCAAAACTAGATGTTTTGGGTGCTGGTCTCTCAAGTTCAGGTCTTAAACATTGAGGTGCCACATGTGGGGGTGTGAACCCTTCAGCTCTTAGGGAGAATCTGGGGGTTTTGAGTTCCCTCCTGAGTGTGGGTTGCTGCACCACCAGCAAGGATATATGGTGAGATTGTGTCTCAGCCTTTCCTACCTGCTTCTGTGTGATTTCCTTCTCACTTGACCAATATGAAAAGTCCCTCCTCTGGTTATTAGGGGTTTGTGGGTTTTTTCCCCCCATAGGAACTTATTTCAAGTAGATTGTGTCCATGGGAAGAGGGGAGTTCAGGATTTTCCTACATAACTTTTTTTTCTTGCTAATGGAATGTTACATCGCTGATTAATGAATTATTTTTTTTAAGATTTTATTTATTTGATAGCACAAGCAGGGGGAGCGGCAGGCAGAGGGAGAGGGAGAAGCAGGCTCCCCACTGAGCAGGGAGCCCGATGTGGGGCTTGATCCCAGAACCCTGGGATCATGACCTGAGCCAAAGGCAGACACTTAATGACTGAGCCACCCAGGTGCCCCTACTGAATTTTTTTGGAAACATTTATTTATTTAAGAGAGAGGGAGAAAGAGTGGGCACGCAGTGGAGAGATGCAGAGGGAGTGAGAGTCCCAAGCAGATTCCATGCTGAGTGCAGAGCCCAACACAGGGCTCAATCTCAGGACCCCAAGATCACAACCTGAGCCAAAACCAAGGGTCGGATACTTAACAACTGGGCCATCCAGGTGCCCCTGATATTTTAATCACTCTTACATTTTCTAGTATATTCTACGTATTGATCTGTTTTCTTATATGACTTAATTCATATGATAATCTACTTGAAATGTCTATTTCTTTGTCACCATCTTGAACTGGACCTCCTCTTCTATTTTTTGGAAGAGTTTGAGAAGGATTGGTAATAATTCTTATTTAAATGTTTGGTAAAATTCACCTGTGAAACCATCTGGTCCTGGGCTTTTCTTCATTGGGAGAATTTTTATTATTGATCCAATCTTCTTTTTAGTGCTTGGTCTATTCAGATTTTCTCTTTCTTCCTGATTCAGTCTTGGTTGAATGTTTCTAAGAATTTTTCCAAGATTCCTAGGTTGTCCAGTTTGTTGGTGTCTAGTTGAAAGTGCATAGTAGCCTCTTAGGATCCTTTATGTATCTGTAGTATCAGTTGTAATGTCTCCTTTTTTATTTATAATTTTGTTGATTTGGGTCTTCTCTTTTCCTCAGTCTAGTTAAAGGCCTATTTACCTTTTCAGAAGACTCTTAGTTTTGTCATGTAGTAGGTTTCGAAATCAGGAAATGCAAGTCCTCCAGTTTTGTTCTTCTTTTTCAAAATCGTTTTGACTACTCAGGGTCCCTCGAGATTTCATGTGAATTTTAGGATGAGTTTTTCTATTTCGGCAAAAAAAAAAAAAAAATGTCATTGGGATTTTGATAGGGATTACACTAGGTAAATTTAGTAGATTGCTTTGGGTAATATGACATTTTAACAATATTAAGTCTTCCAGTCCATGAACATGGGATGTAATTCCATTTATATGTCTTTTTTAATTTCTTTCAGCCTTTTGTAGATTTCATCCTGCACGTCTTTCATCTCTCCCATTAAGTTCATTTCTAAGTATTTTATTCTTTTTGATGTTATCGTAAATGTAGTTGTTTTCTCATTTTCTTTTTTGATTATTCATTGTAAATATATGGAAGCAAACCTGATTTTTGTGTGTTAATTTTATATCCTATTACTTTGTTGAATTTATTTATGCTAACACTTTGTGGAATATTTATTGCTTTCTACGCTTAAGATCCTAACATCTGCAAACAAGTAATTTTACTTCTTCCAAATTTGGACAACATTTATTTCTTGTTTAATTGCTCTAGCTAGAAGTACTGTATTGAATGGAAGTGGTGAAAATGTGCATCCTTCCCTTCTTCCTATCTTAGAGGAAAAGCTTAAAAATATTTTTTAAAAGTCAAATGCTGATAAGAAAACTTAATCTTCGGGGTGCCTGGGTGGCTCAGTCATTAAGCATCTGCCTTCAGCTCAGGTCATGGTCCCAGGGTCCTGAGATCAAGCCCCGCATCAGGCTCCCTGCACTGTAGGAAGCCTGCTTCTCCCTCTCCCACTCCCCCTGTTTGTGTTCCCTTTCTTGCTGTGTCTCTCTCTGTCAAATAAATAAATAAAACCTTTAAAAAAAAAAACTTCATAAGTTGAGTGGGTATTTATGCATGCAGGGTTTGTCACAAATATCCTTTAAGTGGTCAGTTCTTAGTTGAATTCATTTAACTTTGTCATTTCGTTTGAATTTTAATGGTTTAACTTAAATACAACCTTTTAGGAATACGTCTCTGCAGAAATCAGTGTAAGTTATGGAATATGTACATATATAACAAAAGATGATATTCTATGATATTTTTATATTGTCACAGCTCTGACATTTTGGAATATTCTTAAATATAGAAATATTGTCAAATGCAGGGACAGAGTAAATGACTTGGAATCCTTTGGAACGTAATGCATAAGAGAATACCTATGCCAACCTACTCTTGGTTATGTCAGACCACCACTTGAGGGAAATTTCAATAAACTATTTTGAAGAATATTTTTTGAGAGAACAGAAGTTAATACACTAAAACATGGCAATGCTGAAGTATAAATGTTATATTGAAAGCCAGGAACCCTAAGTAAACATATGTCAACCAATTTCTTTTTTTCCTGTGACTTTCTATTAAAGGTATAGGTTGAACCATATGAAATTGTTGATATTTATCAAAATTTGACTACAAAAATGGCTATTTAACATGGGGCTCACCTAAAAAAAAAAACCCTGATTTATAGCAAATACTCAGTACTTACTCTGCTAGTCCTTTTTCTTTTCTTTTTTAATTTTCTTTATTAGAGTGAGCATGAGTTGAGGGGGAGGGGCAGACGGGGGGGAGAAGCAGACTCCCCACCAAACAAGGAGCCTGGTGTGGGACTTGATCCCGGGACCCCAGGATCACAACCTGAGCCAAAGGCAGACACCCAACCAACTGAGCCACCCAGGCGCCCCTGCTAGTCCTTTTTCTAAGCATTTTACGTTACTCAGTCCTTACAACAACCCTATGGAATTGGTACTGTCATTGTTCCTGTTTTACAGTTAGAAGACCATGTTCTCAGTGGATACATTTAATAAACATCCAGCCTCTGCTCCATGCTAAGCAGGTATGAACCTTTTTTCAAGAGGGAGTGAGAAACGAACACAGGTCAAGTTTAACATTTAGCATTTTTAAGAGCCATATATAGGGCAATAAAAATGTCATTTACTATGAGGCTGGGTTATTAAACAATGCACTATACTTTCAGGCAATGAGAATACCTTGCATGAGACCTTACTAGAAAATGCCTAAATTCAGGGCCAACAAGGATCCCAGGGGTATCACCTTAAGTAAGAGTCTTAACTTCTCTTAGCTGTGGTGTGCATCTCTGCACGGTGGGGCTCCACTCCTACCTCACTGTTGTGAAGATTAGGAGAGTGGAAAGTACATGGCAGACTGGAAGCATCTGGCGGAAGGAGGCTTTTTTTTTATTGGTCAAATTATTGTAGCACTTGCTAGTTTTCAAAGTGTTATCATTTATATTGTGCCTGAAGTTGCTGAGCATCAGCAGATTTGGGACCAAGAGCCAGGCGTCCTGAATGAGTCTTTTGCTGTCTATTTCTGATGACTTTGAAGACAGGTGCCACATTGTGGATCTGTGGGTCCACTCAGAACTCTGTGCTTGGGATGCCTGGGTGGCTCAGTCAGTTAAGTGTCTGACTTCGGCTCAAGTCATGATTCCTGAGCCCTGGGATGGAGTCCTGCATCAGGCTCCTTGCTCGGCGGAGAGCCTGCTTCTCCTTCTCCCTCTGCTGGCCACTCCCCCTGCTTGTGGTCTCTCTATCTCTCTCTCTCTGACAAATAAAATCTTTAAAAAAAAAAATTCTGCGTTCACGAAGAACATAATGAAGGCTAGGACATGATCCCTGACCTTGGGAGGCTTCTGGTGCATAGAGGCATGGAACGTGAATAAACCACTTTCAAAGATGTCTCAGAAAGCCTGTGTAAGGTATAGAAATAGTACTGAGAAGGGTGTGATTAACCGTTCACTTTGCTGAGGGTGGATATTGGACCAGAATTTTTAAGGGTAAGAGTTTGCCTTCAGAGAAGTGGGCATACCACGTGCACAGGCCCACGGAGGAACTGCAGGTGACCTGACGTGCGGAGACATCGAGAGGGAGATGCTGGTGAGGCAGGCAGGACGCAGCCTGTGAGGGGCCTGATGGGCCCAGTCAAGGAGTTTAGACATTAATGTGAGGAAAAGGGAAGTCATCAGAAGGGCTGAGTCTGGATGGGACCTGACTAGGTCTGTGTTTTAGGAAGATCATCTCTGTGCAACCTCTAAGGATGGATTAAAGATGCAGGAGAGGCTGAGAGAGATGTCTGGAGACTTTTGCAGTAATCCACCTGAGGGATAATTAGAGACCAGACTAGAGCAGAAGTGGAGAAGAGGTTGGTGATTGAATGTGGGGGGCAGAGGGTGGAGACTGAACTGTGCCACCAACCCTGGGGAGCCTACCCAAACATCTGTCTCGTGCCCCTTGCTTGGCAAAACCCAAGCTATGGACCAGCAGCATTAGCATCACCTAGGAGCTTGGTAGAAATGCAGAAATCTCAGAACTCTCCCAAGACGTCCTTGAACTAGAATCTGCATCTTAAGGCGATCTCTAGTTGATGCCTGGGCACTTGAAAGTTTGAGAAGTAGGGCTCTGGGCAGCATTGCTTCCATTCAGCCTTTCATGACCTGCTGGCCTCTAGCATGAACCTTCATTTTGGCAAAGATGGATACAGTGCAAAGGGGGCAGGATTGGAAGACCTGTCACAATATGAACATGTTCAGTGGAGTTTGGCATCAGAAGTATGTGGGTAATGGAGCAGAAACAGTTCTGAAAGGCACAGGGCCACCCAGATGTCACAGAGTGACTAGACAGAATCCACATTTGTAGTATGCTTTCACTTGTAACAGTCTATAGGTAGATGAGACATCTGTTTATTGACCAGCACCTGAGAGGGAGCATGTATTCAACAAAAGCTGGCTGATTGAGGGGATTTTTAAAAATCAACAGGAAAATGACTTCATTCTGCCACTGAGAAAGTTACCTCAGAACCTCTGCTCATAATGGCAGAGCCAGAATAGAACAAAACGTTTTTAGGGCCTGCTGCAGGCTCTGACTGGTGTACTAACTCGGCAGTTCTGAACACGTCATTCTGTGATCAAATGTTAAGATCTAAGTGAGTGTCCCAAAAATATATGAAAGTACCTATGTTCCCACCACCCCACTGACAAAGGGTGTTGTCCAGCTTTTGAGTCCGCAGTGTGACAACAAGAAACACATCTCCCTGTGGTTTGAATTTGCGTTTCTCTAATTAGGAGTGACCTCGAACATCATGTTTATAAGCTGCCTTTGGATATCTCTATTTGTGAACTATCTTTTCAAATATCTTTTGTCCATTTTTTTCTACAGGATTTTTGGATGTCTAAAATGTTTTTTAAAGTTTCTTCACATAAATCAGAGGTTTTACCCCAATAAATATACGTGTTGCGCATACTTTCTGCCAGTTTATCATTTCTTTTCACTTGGCTTATGGTGCTTGTTTTTGCCATGAAAATCTGATGTATTGCTGTATACTCACATTTATCAATATAGTGGATTCCATTGATTGATTTTTCAAATGCTGAACCAGCTTTGCATTCTTGGGATAAACCCTGGTTGGCCATGATTCTTTTTATGTGCTCTTATTCTCAATTTGCTAGTAATTTCCTGAGAATTTTCACATCTGTATTCTTGAGGGATATTGGTTAGTGGTGTTCTTTTTCTGTAATGTCTTTTTCTGATTTTGGTGTTGAGTGATGCTAAACTTCTAAAATGAATTAGGACATATTCCCTCTTCTATCCTAAAAAAGTCTGTGTAGAGTTGGCATTATGGTTTCTTAAACATTTGGTACAATTTGCCTAAGACATCTCGGACTGGAGTTTTTATTGCTGGAAGGTTTTAAACTACAAATCTAATTTCTATAATAGATACAAACTATTCAAGTTATCTATTTCTTCTTATTCTTTTTTTCAGGATTTTATTTATTTGACAGAGAGCACAAGCAGGGGGGAGCGGGTGAGGGAGAAGCAGGCTCCCCACTGAGCAGGGAGTCCAATGCAGGCCTTGATCCCAGGACCCCAGGATCATGACCTGAGCCAAAGGCAGACGCTTAACCAACTGAGCCACCCAGGTGCCCCTGGGTTATCTATTTCTTCTTGATTAAACTTTGGTAGTTTGTGTCTTTTAAGGAATTTCTCTATTTCATTTAAATTGTCAAATTAATGAGCATAAAGTTGTTCATACTAGTCTCTTATCCTTTTAACATTTATGGTGTCAGTATTGATAAGAGCTTTTTATCCCCTCAAAAAGAAACCCTGGATCTTTTATCTACCTTTATTAGCTACCTAATAAACCTTTTGTTGATTAAAGTATTGTTAAAATACATGATCTTTGTTTCAGGTGTATGACATCATGAATGGGGAATTCTGTGGGTTATTGAGCTGTGCTCACCCCTGTAAGTGTAGTGACACCTGTCACCACATAATGTTATTTATTGCAATATTATTGACTATATTTTATGGTGGTTTTCATATTTGTGACTTATTTCTATGTAACTAGGTTAGTACTTCTTAATCTCCTTCTCCTATCTTGCCCATCTCCCCAAAACCCACCCTTCTGGCAACCATCAGCTCTCTGTATTTATGATTCTGTTGCATTTTTTGTTTTGTTTTTTAGATTCCACTTATAAGCGAAGTCATACGGTATTTGTTTTTCTCTGTCTGACTTCACTTAGCATAAAATACCCTCTAAGCCCATCCATGTTATGACAAATGGGAAGATCTCCATTGTTTTTTTTATGGTTGAATATGATTCCGTTTTGTATATACACCATATCTTTTTTATCCACTCATCTATCAATGGACTCAGGTTGCTTCCATATCTTGGCTGTTTGTAAATAATGATGCAGTAAACCTAGGGGTGCATGTATCTTTCTGAATTAGTATTTTCATTTATTTTTGGATAAATACCCAGTAATGGAATTATCCAATCATATAGTATTTCTATTTTTAATTTTTAGAGGAACTTCCATGTAGTTTTCCGCCATGGTTGCACCAATTTACATTCCTACCAACAGTGCATGAGGGTTCCCTTTTCTCCACATTCTTGCTCACACTTATTTCTTGTCTTTATCATACTAGTCATTCTGACAAGTATGAAGTGATATCTCATTGCCGTTTTGATTTGCATTTTCCTGATGATGAGTGGTATTGAGCATCTTTTCATGTGTCTGTTGGCCATCTGTTGTCTTCTTTGGAGAAATGTTCCGGTTCTCTGCCCATTTTTTAATTAGATTATTTGTATTTTTGGTGTTGAGTTGTATAAGTTCTATATGAATTTTGGATATTAACCCCCTATCATTTATATCATTTGCAAGTATTTTTTCCTATTCAGTGGGTTGTTTTGTTGGTTTCCTTCACTGTTCAAAAGCTTTTAATTTTGGTGTAGTCCCAATCGTTTGTTTTTACTTTTGTTTCCCTTGCCTGAGACCACCCATCTAGAAAAATGTTGCTAAGGCTGATGTCAAAAAGATCACTGTGTTTTCTTTAAGGAGTTTTATGGTTTCTATGATCTCACTCATATGTGGAATTTAAGAAATGAATCAGATGAACATATGGGAGGGGGAAAAGAGGGAAACAAAACATAAGAGACTCTTTTTTTTTAAATTTTAGTTAACATACAGTATAATATTGATTTCTGGAGTAGAATTCAGTGCTTCGTCACTTACATAGAACACCCAGTGCTCATCCCAACAGGTGCCCTCCTTAATACCCATCTAGCCCATCCCCAACCCATCTCCCTCCATCAACCCTGTTTGTTCTCTGTCGTTAAGAGTCTCTTATGGCTTGTTTCCCTGTCTCCTTTTTTTCTTTTCACTCTTCCCATATGTTCTTCTGTTTTCTTTCTTAAATACCATGTATGAGTGAAATCCTGTGGTATTTGTCTTTCTTTGACTTATTTCACTTAGCATAATACACTCTAGTTCCATCCACATCATTGCAAATGGCAAGATTTCATTCCTTTTTATGGTTGAGTAATAGTCCATTGTATATATACACCACATCTTCTTTATCCATTCATCAGTCAATGGACATTTGGACTCTCTCCATAGTTTGGCTATTACTGATAATGATGCTGTAAACACCGGGGTGCATAGACCCCTTCAAATCTGTATTTTTGTATCCTTTGGGTAAAGTCCTAGTAGTGCAGTTGCTGGATTGTAGGGTAGGTCTATTTTTAATTTTTTGAGGAAACTCCAAACTGTTCTCCAGAGTGGGTGTACCAGTTTGCTTTCCCACCAACAGTACAAGAGGGTTCCCCTTTTTCCTCATCCTTGCCAACACCTGTTGTTTCTTGTACTGCTAATTTTAGCCATTCTGGGGCTCAGTCAGTTGGGTGGCTCAGTCAGTTAAGCGTCTGCCTTTGGCTCAGGTCATGATTCCAGGGTCCTGGGATCAAGTCCTGCATCAGGCTCCCTGCTCAGTGGGGAGTCTACTTCTCCCTCTTCCCCTCCCCCCTGCTCATGATCTCTCTCTCTCTCTCTCTCTCTCTCTCTCTCTCTCTCTCTCAAACAAATAAAATTGTTAAAAATTTAGCCGTTCTGACCAGTGTGAGGTGGTGTATCATTGTGGTTTTGGTTTGTATTTCCCTGATAAGTGATGTTAATCATCCTTTCATGTGTCTGTTAGATGTCTGGATGTTTTCTTTGGAAAAGTGTCTATGCATGTCTTTCCCATTTCTTCACTGAATTGTTTTTTGGGTGTTGAGTTTCGTAAGTTCTTTATAGATTTTGGATACTAACCCTTTATGAGATGTCATTTGCAAATATCTTCTCTGATTCTGTAGGCTGCCTTTTAGTTTTGTTGATGGTTTCCTTTACTGTATAGAAGTTTTTTATCTTGATAAAGTCCCAATAGTTTATTTTTTTTCTTTTGTTTCCCTTGCCTCTGGAGATGTATCTAGTAAGAAGTTGCTCCAGCCAAGGTCAAAGAAGTTGCTGCCTGTGTTCGCTAGGATTTTGATGGTTTCCTGTCTGCATTTAGGTATTTCATCCATTTTTGAATGTATTTTCGTGTACGGTGTAAGAAAGCCAGTTTCATTCTTCTGCATGTTGCTGTCCAGTTTTCCCAACATTGTTTGTTGAAGAGACTGGCTTTTTTTCTATTGGATATTCTTTCCTGCTTTGTTGAAGACTAGTTGACCAGATAGTTGTGAGTTCATTTCTAGGTTCCCTATCTGTTCATTGGTCTGTTTTTGTGCCAGTACCATACTGTCTCGATGACTACAGCTTTGTAATATAGCTTGAAATCTGGAATCATGATGCTTCCAGTTTTGTTTTTCTTTTTGAGAATTGCTTTGGCTATTTGGGGTCTTTCATAGTTCCATACAGATTTTAGGATTGTATGTTCTAGCTCTGTGAAAAATGTTGTGGTATTTTGATAAGGATTGTAGATTGTTAAAATGTCTATACTTCCCAAAGCAATGTTTGTTTTTCCAATCTATGAGCATGGGATGCTTTTCCATTTCTTTGTGTCTGCTTCAATTTCTTTTATAAGTGTTCTATAGTTTTCAGAGTACAGATTTTTTACCTCTTTAGTTGGGTTTATTCCTAGGTATCTTATTGTTTTAGGTGCAATTGCAAATGAGATTGATTCCTTGATTTCTTTTCCTGCTGCTTTGTTATTGATGTATAGAAATGCAACAGATTCTACACATTGATTTTTATATCCCACAACTTTGCCAAATTCATACATTATTAGTTCTAGTGATTTTTTTGTGAAGTCTTGTGGGTTCTCTACATAGGGTATCATGTCATCTGCAGATAGTCAAAGTTTGACTTCTTCCTTGCCACTTTGGATGCCTTTTATTTCTTTTTGTTGTCTGATTACTGAGACTAAGACTTCCAGTACTATGTTAAATAGTAATGGTGAAAGTGGACATCCTTGTCTTGTTCTTGACTGTAAGGGAAAAGCTCTCATTTTTTTCCCCATCGAAGATGATACTAGCTGTGGGTCTTTCATATATGGCCTTTATGATGTTGAGATATGATCCATTTATCCCTGCTTTATTGAGGGTTTTTATCAAGAAAGGATGCTGTGTTTTGTGAAATGCTTTTTCTGCATCTATTGACAGGATCATGTGGTTCTTATCCTTCATTTCATTAATGTGATGTGTCATGTTGATCAATTTGTGAATATTGAATCACCCCTGCAGCCCAGGAATAAATCCCACTTGATTGTGGTGAATAGTTCTTTTAGTGTACTCTTGAATTCAATTTGCTAATATTTTTTTGAGAATTTTTGCATCCATCAGGGATATTGGCCTATAATTCTTTTTAGTGGGGTCTTTGGTTTTGGAATCAAGGTAATGCTGGCTTCATAGAATGAGTTTGGAAGTTTTACTTCCATTTCTTTCCTTTTCTCTCTTTCTTCCTTCCTTTCATTCGTTCGTTCGTTCTTTTTTGGAACAGTTTGAGAGGAATAGGTATTAACTCGTCTTTAAATGTCTGGTAAAATTCCCTGGGAAGTCATCTGTCCCAGGACTTTTGTTTGCTGGGAGATTCTTGATAACTGATTCAATTTCTTCGCTGGTATGGGTCTGTTCAAATTTTCTCTCTCTTCCTGTTTCAGTTTTGGTAGTCTGTTGGTTTCTAGGAATTTGTCCATTTCTTCCAGGTTGCCCAGTTTGTAGGCATATAATTTTTCCATAGTTATCTTAAAATTGTATTTCTGTGCTGTTGGTTGTGATCTCTTTCATTTGTGATCTTACCTATTCAAGTCCTTTCTCTTTTCTTTTTGATAAGCCTGGCTAGGGGTTTGTCAATTTTATTCTTGAAGAATCAGCTCTTAGTTTTGTTAATCTGTTCTGTGTTTTGTTTGTTTCTGTATTGTTTATTTCTGCTTTAATCTTTATTATTTCCTTTCTGCTGGCTTTAGGCTTTATTTGCTGTTCCTTTTCTAGCTCCTTCAGGTGTAAGGTTAGGTTGTATATTTGAGACTTTTCTTGCTCCTTGAGGTAGGACTATATTGCTATATACTTATCTCTGAGGACTGCCTTTGCTATATCCCAAAGATTTTGGACTGTTGTGTTCTCATTTTTATTTTTTTCCATATATTTTTTTATTTCTTCTTTGACTTCCTGGTTAACCATTCATTCTTTAGTAGTATGTTCTTTTTCTAAAATTTTTTTTAAAGATTTTATTTATTTATTTGAGAGAGAGAATGAGAGACAGCATGAGAGGGAGGAGAGTCAGAGGGAGAAGCAGACTGCCTGCTGAGCAGGGAGCCCGATGTGGGACTCGATCCCGGGACTCCAGGATCATGACCTGAGCCAAAGGCAGTCGCTTAACCAACTGAGCCACCCAGGCGCCCAGTATGTTCTTTAACCTCCATGTATTTGTGGTCTTTCCAAATTTTTTCTTGTGGTTGACTTCAGGTTTCATAACATTGTAGTCTGAAAGTATGCACGGTATGATCTTGATCTTTTTGTACTTGTTGAGGGCTGATTTGTTACACAGTATGTGATCTGTTCTGGAGAATAGTCCATGTGAACTTGAAAAGAATGTGTATTCTGCTTTAGGATGAAATATTCTGAATATAACTGTTAAGTCCAGTGTGTCATTCAAAGCCATCGTTTCTTTGTTGATTTTCTGCTTAGATGATCTGTCCATTGCTGTGAGTGAGGTGTTAAAGTTCCTTACTATTATTACATTATTATCAATGAGTTCCTTTATGTTTATTATCATTTGATTTATATATTTGGGTGCTCCCAAGTTGGGGGCATAAATGTTTATAATTGTTAGATCTTCTTGATGGATAGACACTTTAATTATATAATGCCCTTCTTCATCTCTTGTTACAGTCTTTATCTTGAAATCTAGTTTTCTGATATAAGTATGGCTACTCTAGCTTTTTTTTATGTCCCTTAGCAAGATAGATGGTTCTCTATCCCCTCACTTTCAGTCTGCAGTTGTCTTTAGATCTAAAATGAATCTCTTATAGGCAGCATATAGATGGATCTAGGTTGTTTTTTTTTTTTTAATCCATCTGATACCCTATGTCTTTTGATTGGCGCACTTAGTCCTTTTACACTCAGGATGATTATTGAGAGATATGAATTTAGTGCCATTGTGTTACTTGTAGAGTTGGTGTTTCTGGTGATGTTCTCTGGTCCTTTTTAGTCTTTGTTGCTTTGGGTCTTTTTTTTCCTCCACTCAGAGTCCCCCTTAAAATTTCTTGCCAGGCTGGTTTAGTGCTCATGAACTCCTTTAGTTTTTGTTTTGGAAATCCTTTATCTCTTCTTCTATTATGAATAATAGCCTTGCTGGATAAAGAATTCTTGGCTGCATCTTTTTCCCATTCAGCACATTAAATATTTCCTGCCACTTTTTTTCTAGCCTGTCCAGTTTCTGTGGACAGATCTGCTGTGAACTTGATCTGTCTTACCTTATAGGTTAAGGACTTTTTTTTTCGCTTGCTGCCTTTAGGATTCTTTCCTCGTCTATGTATTTTGTGAATTTGACTATGATATGCCTTAGTAATGGTCAGCTTTTGTAGAATTTAATGGGAGATCTCTGTGCTTCTTGGATTTTGATGTCTGTGTCCTTCTGCAGATTAGGGAAGTTTTCAACTATAATTCAGATACACCTTCTGCCCTTTTTTTCTCTCCATCTTCTGGGACTCCTATGATACGAATGTTGTTATGTTTTAATAAGTCACTGAGTTTCCTAAGTCTACCTTCGTGGTCCATTACCTTTCTTTCCCTCTTGTTTTCAGCTTCATTATTTTCCATAATTTTATCTTCTATATCACTGATTCACTCCTCTGCTTCGTCCATCCTGATTTTTATGGCCTCCATTTGAGATTGCATCTCGGTTAAAGCATTTTTAATTTCAATCTGACTATATTTTAGTTCTTTTATTTCTGCAATAAAGGATTCTCTAGAGTCTTCTATGCTTTTTTCAAGCCCAGCTAGTATCCTTATAATCGTTGTTTGAAATTCTAGTTCAGACATCTTCTGTCTGTATGCATTAAATTCCTGGCTATGAGTTCTATCTCCTGTTCTTTCTTTTGGGGTGAATTTCTCCATCTCATCATTTTGTCCAGAGAAGAAAGGAAGAAAGAGGAAACAAAACAAAACAACTCCCCTTCCAAAAAACTAGATCCTGGGTATGTTTTGGTCTGCTTGTTAAAAGGATCTAGATCCCAAAATAAAAAAAAATAAAATGAGGTGAAAGTAAAAAATAAGTATATAAAAATATATGTATAAAAATAATTTTTTCTTTTTAAATTTAAATTCAATTAACATGTAGTGTATTATTAGTTTCAGATGTAAAGTTTAGTGATTCATCAGTTGCATATAACACCCAGTGCTCATTCCATCAAGTGCCCTCCTTAATGCCCATCACACTCTTACCCCATCCTCCCACCTACCTCCCCTCCAATAACCTTCAGTTTGTTTCTTATAGTGAAGAGTCTCTTATGGTTTGTCTCCCTCTCTGATTTTGTCTTTTCCTTTTCCCCTCCCTTCACCTATGATCCTCCATCTTGTTTCTTAAATTCCACATATGAGTGAAATCATATGATAATTATCTTTCTCTGATTTACTTATTCTGCTTAGCATAATACTCTCTAGTTCTGTCCATGTCATTGTAAATGGCGAGATCTCATTTCTTTGAAGGCTGAGTAATATTCCATTGTGTATATATATATATGTATATATATATATACACCACCTCTTCTTAATCCATTCATCTGTCGATGGACGTCTGGGCTATTTCCATAGTTTGGCTATTGTGGACATTGCTGCTATAAACATTGGAGTGCACGTACCCCTTCAGATCACTCTTGGTATCCTTGCACTAACCTAGTAGTGCAATTCCTGGGTCGTAGGGTAGCTCTATTTTTAACTTTTGAGGAACCTCCATACTGTTTTCCAGAATGGTTGTACATTCCTACCAGCAATGTAAGAGGGTTCCCCTTTCTCCACATCCTCGCCAAAAATAAAAATTTTAAAAATTAAGAATTGAAAAAAATAAGAAAATACATGAAAAAAATAAAGAATAAAAGTAAAAAGGAAGCTAGGTCCTATTTCCCCTAGAGCTGTAGCTTTGCAGCACTCTGTGATTATTAGACTTGGTATGAGCAAGTTATTTGCTGGTCTGGGAAGGAGCCTATTGGACAAATTCTTAGGTGGACTTGCCCTAGTGGAAATGCGCCTCCAGTGCACAGGGGAGGCAGGGCCCTGTGTAAGTGGCTCTGGCCTCCACCAGGTGGTGCTGTCTTGCTCTCTGAAGACTCAGTGCTGATGGGCGGGATGAATATGGTGGTGCCCTGCTCCCTAGCCCAGGAGCTGAAATTCCACCCCCACTCTTCAGTGAGCCCCCTCACAGAAGATCAATCACTCTTGTGTCCCTGGTTTCTGTCACAACCCTGTGTTCGTTTACCCTGCTGTATCCAAGCTTTTTTATCTCAGGCATGCGACAGTTTCAAAACTCCAAATTTTAGGGACTTCCTTGATGTGGACCCACACTCTTCCTTTGGGGGATGGTCTCGCCAGACTTTTGCCTTTTGCTGCCCTGTCCCAAGAAAGCGATTGCAGTTTTTGGCAATACCAGAGCAGAAAGCCAGCACCAAGGCTCACTGTTCTCAGCTGGTGTCCCAGCTCCTATGCATTGCAACAATGCAGCACTTTGGCACCACCTGTTCTTCTTGTGACCTAGGGAATCCTCAGACCATACTTCACACCTGGGAATTCTCCCTACTTCGCTACTTGAGTACCTTTAAGCCAGGCAAATCCCCCGTGATAGCGGACTTCTAAAAGTTCAGATTTGGACTCCATGCTCATAATAGTTTGCAGTAGCCTCTGTAAGCAGGCTTCCTCCCTGCCACCTTATCCACTATATCACCCCAAAGTCCACTTCTGTACCTCCTACCTTCCAAAACGTGGTCACTTTTCTACTTGTAGACTTGCAGTTTTTGTTCTCTCACCTCTGATTGATTTCTTGGGTGTTCAGAATGATTTGATAACCATCTAGCTGTGTTTGATGGATGAGACTAGCTTAGGGTTCCCCTACTCCTCTGCCATCTTAACTCTTCAACCATAAGAGACTCAGTGATAGTGAACAAACAGGGTTGATGGACAGAGTTGGGTGGGGGATGGGCTTAGATGTATGATGGGTAATGAGGAGGGCACTTGTTAGGATGAGCACTGGGCGTTGTATGTAAGTGATGAATCACTGAATTCTTCTCCTGAAACCAATATTGCACTGTGTGTTGACTTAACTAGAATGTAAATAAAAATTTGAAGAAAAAAATGAGTTTTATGGTTTCAGTTCTCATATTTAGGTCTTTAATCCGTTTTGAGTTTATTTTTATGTAAGGTGTAAGAGAGTGGTCCAGTTTCATTCTTTTGCATGTAGTCATCCAGTTTTCCCAACACCACTTATTGAGGGGGCTGACTTCTCCCCATTGTATATTCTCACCTCATTTGTGGCATATTAATTGAGCAGATTAGTGTTGGTTTATTTTTGGGCTCTATCCCGTTCCATCGATCTCTGTGTCCATTTGTGCCAGTATCATGCTGTTTGGATTCCTGTAACTTTGAAATGTATCGTGATACCTGGGTTTGTGATACCTCCAGCTTTGTGTTTTTTTCTTAAGATTACTTAGGTTACTCAGGGTCTTTTGTGGTTCCATACAAATTTTAGTACTCTGGTTCTGTGAAAAATACTCTTGGTAGGGCGCCTGGGTGGCTCAGTTGGTTAAGAATCTGCCTTCAGCTCAGGTCATGATCCCAGGGTCCTGGGATCAAGTCCCACATTGGGCTCCCTGCTCAGTGCAGAGTCTGCTTCTCCCTCTGCCTCTATCCCTACCTCCTGCTCATGCTCTCTCTCATCTCTCTCTCTCTCTCTCTCTCAAATAAAATCTTTCAAAAAGATTCTCTTGGTATTTTGATAGGGATTGCATTGAATCTGTAGATTCCATTGGGTAGTATGGACATTTTGAAGGTATTCTTCAAATCCGTGAGCACGGTTTATCTTTCCATTTGTCCTCTCCAGTTTCTTTCATCAACGTTTTATAATTTTGAGAATACAGGTCTTTCACTTCCTAGTTAAATTTATTTCTAGGTATTTTATTCTTTTTAGTACAATTATAAGTAGAATTATCTTAATTTTTTTCTGCTACTTCATTATTGTGTAAAAATGCAACTGATTTCTTATATTTTGTATCCGGAAACATTACTGAATTTATTAGTTTCAATAATTTTTTGATGGAGTCTTTAGGTTTTCTATAAATAGTGTAATGTCATCTGTAAAAAATGACAGTTTTATTTCTTCCTTATTTGGTTGTCTTTTATTTCTTGGCTGACTGCCAAGACTTCCAGTACAATATTGAATAAAAGTGGTAAGAGTCGGTGTCCTTGAGAGCGCACGGGTGGCTCAGCTGGCTAATTGTCTCACTCTTGATTTCAGCTCAGGTCATGATCTCAGGGTTGTGAGACTGAGCCCTTTGTTGGGCTTGGCACTCAGTGTGGAGTCGTCTTGTCCCTCTCCCTCTGCTCTTCCCCCTACGCTTGCTTGCTCTCTCTTTCTCACTCTCAAATAAAAAAACAAAATTCTTTAAAAAAAAAAGTATGGTGTTAGCTGTGGGTTTGTCATATATGGCCTTTATTATATTGAGGTAAGTTCCCTCTGTGTCCACTTTATTAAGAGTGTATATTATGAACAGATGTTGAATTTTGTCAGATATTTTTTCTGCATTTATTGAGGTGATCATATGGTTTTTAGCCTTCATTTTGTTAATGTGATGTATCACATTGAATTATAGTTATTGGACCATCCTTGCATCCCTGGAATAAACCCCACTTGATTGTGGTGAATGATCCTTTTAATATATTATTGAATTCAGTTTGCTAATATTTTGTTGAGGACTTTTGCATCTATGTTCATTAGGGTTATTGGCCTGTAGTTTTCTTTCTTTTTTTTTTTTTTTGTAGTGTCTATATCTAGTTGTGGTATCAGGGCGATACTACCTCATAGAATGAATTTGAAATTTTTCCTTCCTCTTTTATTTTTTAGAATAGTTTGAGGAGAATTGGAATTAACTCTTCTTAAAATGTGTTTTGTAGAATTCACCTGTGAATCTTTTTTTTTTTAAGATTTTATTTATTTGACAGGGAGAGAGGGAACACAAGCAGAGGGAGTGGGAGAGGGAGAAGCAGGCTTTCCACAGAGCAGGGAGCCCGATGCGGGGCTCGATCCCAGGACCCTAGGATCATGACCTGAGCTGAAGGCAGATGCTTAACCACTGAGCCACCCAGGCACCCCTCACCTGTGAATCTATCTAGTCTGGGACTTTTGTGTGTTGGGAGGTTTTTGGGTTTTTTTTTTTTCTTTTTCAACTTTTTTTCAATTCAACTGATTTATTTCTTTTATTATGTTCAGTTAGCCAGCACATAGTACATCATAAGTTTTTGTTGTAGTGTTCAGCAATTCATTAGTTGCATATAACACCCAGTGCTCATCCCAACACATGCCCTCCATCATCCAGCTACTCCATTTCCTCTATAACCACTCTATAACCTTCAGTTTGTTTCCTGGCATCCAGAGTCTCTCATGGTTTGTCTCCCTATCTGGTTTCTTCCCATTCAGTTTTCCCTCCCTTCCCCTGGGGTCCTCTACTCTATTCCTTATGTTCCGCATATGAGTGAAACCATATGATAATTGTCTTTCTCTGCTTGACTTATTTCACTTAGCATAATCCCCTCCAGTTCCATCAATGTCGATGCAAATGGTGAGTATTCATCCTTTCTGATGGCTCAGTAATATCCATTGTATATATGTACCGCATCTTCTTTATCCGTTTTCCTGCTGAAGGGCATCTCAGTGCCTTTCACAGTTTGGCTATCGTGGACATCGCTGCTATGAACATTGGGGTGCATTTTTACTACATCTGTATCTTTGGGGTAAATACCTAGTAGTGCCATCACTCGGTCGTGTAGGGTAGCTCTATTTTTCACGTCTTGAGGAACCTCCATTCCCTCTTAGACCTGATTTTGTTGCATCCCAGTGATTTTGGACCATTATGTTTAAATTTTTATTAGTCTTTGTGTATTTTTTCTCTTTTCATCTTGGATTATTTTGTTGACCCATTGGTTGTTTAGTAGTGTATTGTTTAGTCTCCTCATGTTTGTGTTCTTTACAGTTTTTTTCTTGTGATTGATTTCTAATTTAAAACCATAAAAGATGCTTGATATGATTTCACTCTCCTTAAATTTATTGAGCCTTCTTTTGTGGCCTAACATGTGATCTATCTTGGAGAATGTTCCATGTACACTTAAAACAATGTATATTCTCGGGGCTCCTGGGTGGCTCAGTTGGTTAAGCGACTGCCTTCAGCTCAGGTCATGATCCTGGAGTCCCGGGATCAAGTCCCACGTCGGTCTCCCTGCTCAGCAGGGAGTCTGCTTCTCCCTCTGACCCTCCTCCCTCTCATGCTCTCTGTCTCTCATTCTCTCTCTCAAATAAATAAAATCTTTTTTAAAAAAGGTATATTATCTTTTTGGATGGAATGTTTTGTATATATCTGTTAAGCCTATTAGATCTAATGTGTCATTCAGACACTTTTTCCTTATTGATTTTCTATCTAGATGATGTATCCATTGCTGTAAATGAGTGTTAAACTCCCCTGCTATTTTTGTATTATTGTCAGTTTTTTTCTTTGTATGTCTGTTAATACTTGTTTTATATGTTTAAGTTCTCCCTTATTAGGTGCATAGATATTTACAGTTGTTATATCCTCCTGTTGGATTGAGCCTTTATCATTATTTAATGATCTTTTCTCTAGTTATAGCTTTTGTTTTAAAGTTTATTTTATCTGATGTATTGCTACCCTGGATTTTTTTTCTGCTTCCATTTGCATGGAATATCTTTCCGTCCTTTCATTTTCAGTCTGTGTTTGTCTTTAGGTCTGAAGTGAGTCTCATGTAGGCAGCTTATAGATAGGTTTTGGTTTTTTATTTTTTATTCATTTAGTTACCCTATGTCTTTTCATTGGAGTTTTTAGACCATTTGCATGGTCTAATTACCTTACTGATAGGCTTGCATTGCTAGTTTAATAAATGTTCTGTGGTTGTTTATGTAGTACTTCTCTGTTCTTTTTCTCTTGCTTCACTTTCTTTAGGGTTGTGCTTGGATTCCTTTCTCTGTATGTATTTATTATAGGTTTTGGTTTGTGATTACCATGAGATTTGAATATAACATCCTACATATGTAGCAATACATATTAAGTTGGTGGTCACTTAAGTTCCAACACATTCTAAAAGAACTTCAATTTTACTCCCTCAACCCCACGTTTTATGTATATGTTGTCATATTTTACATCTTTTTATTTTGTGAGTCCCCTTAACTAAAACTGATCTATTACCTTTATGTGTTTTACTCATGAAATTTTTCCTTTCATAATTTTCTTTAAATTATGACCTTTTCTTTTTCACTTAAATCTCTTTAACACTTTTTTCCTTTTTTTTTTTCTTAAAGTAGGCTTCACACCCAACATGGGTCTTGAACTCTTGACCCTGAGATCAAGAGTTGCATGTTCTACTGACTGAGCCAGCCAGGCACGCCTCCTTTAACATTTCTTACAAGGTTGGTTTAGTGGTGATAAACTTCTTTAACCTTTCTTTGTCTGGGAAACTCTACTTCTCCTTTATTTCCAAATTATAACCTTGCCAAGAAGAGTCTTCTTGTAGCTTTCTTCCTTTTAGCACTTTGAATATTTTGTATTACTCCCTCTGGCCGGTAAAGTTTCTTCTGAAAAATCAGCTCATAGACTTACAGGGTTTCCCTTATATGTAAATAGTTGCTTTTGTCTTGCTGCTTTTAAGATTCTGTCTTTATCTTTAATCTTTCACATTTTAATTATGTGCCTTGGTGTGGACCTCTTGAGTTCATCTTATTTGCAGCTCTCTACATCTTGGACTTGAATATTTTTTTTCTTCCCCAGGTTAGGGATGTTTTCAGCTATTATTTTTTCAAGTAAGTTTTCTTTTCTTTTCTCTCTTCTTTTTCTGGGACTCCTTATAGTGCAAATGTCAATATACTGATGTCCCAGAGTTCCCTTAACCTACCCCCATTTTTAAAAAAAAATTTTTTCTTACTGCTGTTCAGCTTGGTGCTTTCCATTATCTTGTCCTCCAGATTGCTGATTCTTTCTTCTTCACCTTCTAATCAGCTCTTGATTCCGTCTAGTGTATCTCTGATTCGTTTTTTTATTTTCTGTCTTTTTGTTGAAGTTCTCGCTGAGTTCATCCACTCTTTAGTCAGCATCTTTATAGCCATTACTTTGAACTCTTTATCAGGTAGATTGCTTAACTCTGGTTCATTTAGTTCTTTTTCTCACATTTGTCTCGTCCTTTTGTTTGAAGTGTATTCCTCTGTCTCCTCATTTTGTTTGACTTTCTGTGTTTATTTCTATGAATAAGGCAGAACAGCTACTTCGAACATTGAAGTAATGGCTTTGCATAGGGACATTCCCTATGTAGACTGTGTTTCTGGTGGCTTTGGCTGGCTGGAGCTGTAGCAGGTGTGGACTGGGGGTCCCAGGACTCTGAGCTGGGGCAGCCCTGGTGGCATGGCTGTTGCTGAGGAGGGTGTGGGCCAGAGGTCTTGGGGCACTCTGTGCATTGCAGACCTTGGCAGGAAATCTGGAACTGAACAGGTGTGGTGTGGAAGATTCTGGGGTGCCCCAAGCAGCAGGTGCCCTGGTGAGTAATCTGGAGTCGAAGCAGGTATGAGTTGGGGTATCCCAGGGTGCTTTGTGCCTGCATTGCCTTGTTGAGATGACTGGAGCTGTAGACGGTACTATCTAGAGGTGTCCTGGCATGCACTGTTCTGGAGCCTCCCCCGTGGAAAGACTGGGGCTGATATGGGCTTAGGGGCCTAGGGTTCACTCAGGTGGCAAGCCAGCTAGGGTGCCCAGACCTTGCTCCTGTCTGCACCATCAAGGTGGAGGGGGAATGTAAATAGTGGGGCTCATCAGTCCCTCTAACCTGGAGAAGGTTCGAACAGGTTTCCCACCATTTAGTAGAAGGCTAGTTCCTTTGTATTCTAGTTGCCCTTTTAAACTGCAACATTTTTTTCTGTGCCCCAGGACAGATAAATCTGCTTCGGCTCCCTCAGTACTATCCTTTCTCACTGCAGTTCAGAGCATGGGTGGGAGTGGTTCTTGTCATGGCCTTGTCTCATCTCTCCTGTTTTTTGTCTGGTCCCTCTATCATTTATTGTGCAGAAGATGTTCAGTCAGCCCTCAGTTCTCCTTCAGGAGGAATTGCTCTATTTGTAGATACACTTGGTGTGTCCATGGAGGAGGTGAGCTCAGGGTCTTCATATGTTGCCATCTTGGACCAGCTGTCACCTCCTTATACCCCCATCCCCAGCCCTAAGCAACCAGTAATCTACTTTCTGTCTAGATTTGCCTCTTTTGGACATTTCATATAAATGGGACTATATAGTATATAGTTTTTTCTCTTAGGCTTGTTTCTCTTAGCATAATATTTTCAAAGTACTTTATTCCTTATTCTGATTGAATATTGTGTGGACATATGCCACCTTTTATCCACTCATCAGTTAATGTACATTGGGTTGTTTCCACCCATTGGCTCTTATGAATAATGCTCTTATAAACACTCATGTACAGGTTTTTGTATGGGCATATGTTTTCATTTCTCTAAGATATATGCCTAGGAATGGAATTGCTAGGTGATATGGTAATTCTGTCTTTATTTAATTTTAGGAGCTGCCAGACTGTCTTCCAAAATGCATTATTTTATATTTCCACCAGTTATGTATGAGGGTTGTGAGCTCTCTACATGCTTGTCAACACTTGTTATTATCTGACTTTTTGATCTCAGCCATCCTAGTGGGTGTGAAATATCATCTCATTGTGGTTTTGATTTGCAGTTGCCTGATGGCCAATGATGTATAGCAACTTTTCATGTGCTCATTGACAATTTGTGTGTATCTTTTGGATAAATGTCTCTTCAGATCCTTTGCCATTTTTTAGTTGGCTTATTTGTCTTTTTGCTTTTGAGTTGCAAATTTATGTTATATATTTGAGATGAGTCTCTTATCGGGTGTATGATTTGAAAATATTTCTACCCATTCTGTGGGTTATCTTTTCACCCTCTTGACTTTGTCTTTTGAAGTACAAAACTTTAAAATTTTAATCAAGTCCTGTTTATCTAATTTTCTCTTATTGCTCATGTTTTTGGTTCATTGCCAAATCCAAGATCAAAAAGATGTACCCCTATATTTTCTTGTAAGAATTCCATAGTTTTAGCTCTTACACTTAGGGCTTTGATCCAGTATGAGTTAATTTTTGTATGAGGTAAGGATGCAATTTCATTCTTTTGCCTGTGCCTGTCTATTATTTTAGCACCATTTGTTGAAAAGACTATTTTTCCTCTGTTGAGTGATCTTAGCTTGGCATCTGTATTACTCAGAGTTCTCCAGAGCAGCAGAACCAATAATATGTATGCATAGTCATATTTGTATGTACGGTTAGTACATATGTATATATTGATATATCAAGAGAGAGAGAGGATGTGCGGGGATCTATTTTAAGGAATTGGCCCCTGCAGTTATGGGGGCCAGTAAGCCCAGATCTGTAGGGTTAGGCCAGCAGGCTAGAGACCTAGGGAGGAGGTGATGTTGCAGCTCTTGTCCAAAGACAGTCCAGAGGCAGAATTGCCTACTCCTCCAGTGACTGAAGTTATTTTCTCTGTGTCCTCAACTGATTGGATGAGGCCCACCCACACTCTGCAGGACAGTCTGCTTTACTCAAAGTCCAGTGATATAAATGTTAATCTCATCTAAAAATGACTTTACAGCAATATTCAGATGTTCGATGAAATCTCTGGATACTGGGCCTAGCTAAGTTGGTGCATAAAATTAAGCATCACAAGCCTACTGCTTATCAACCTGGTACCCAAACACACTTCCTTAAAGGATACTTGATCCCTGAAAAAAGATAATAACAAGGTTACGCTTCCACCTAACATGGTAACAGTTATCCTGTGTACAACTGAAAATGTACTGAACTTTTCCCCAGAAGAGAATGTGAAGTCCTTGTGTGATGTGTTCTACTTGAAACCCTGTAACTGAAATACTCTGATGTAGTTAACAGTACTTAAATATATAAAGATCTTACCTTCTATGATAAGGTGGTAAGAGAAAAAGATACCTGAGATGCACACATAACGAAATAAAGAAGGTATATTCATGACAATTACAGTCTTCACTTTTTAATATTTATTTATTTTTTGAGAGAAGGGGGGCACAAGCAGGAAGAGGGACAGAGGGGGAGGGAGAGAGAGAATCTCTCAAGCAGACTTTGTACTGACTGTGGAACCTGATGGGGGGGGCTCTGTCTCACTACCCTGAGATCATGACTTGAGCCAAAATCAAGAGTTTGATGCTTAACCAACTGAGCCACCCAAGTGACCAAACAGTCCTCACATTTGTAACTAATCACCTTGCTGTAGCTGGTATTTATAAATACCTCTTCCAGTAGCCATTCCACATTACCTTTGCTCTCACAAGCAATGTCAGGTGGTCATGGCTCTTTACTCTTAGTTGGGTGGTTATGATTCAGACCTTCATTCCTGAAGGGTCTGGGCCATTGGAAGTCCTGCATAAGTTGGGTTGTTGTAGTTCTCCATTGACTTTAATCACAGTTCATGGTAATACTAAGAGATCTCCTGTATTCCAGATACACTCTTCCTTACATCCATTGTGGAGTAGTCCAATTTCCCCTTGGTAACCAGGATCAGTCACCCCAGCCAGCACTGAACTCCCTTTTTGTTTGTTGATTCAGAGATATGAAGAGTCCAAAGTGCTGGGTGGCAGTCTTAACTTCCAGTTTAATAAAATCATCTTTGTGTTTCTAGGTAAAAGTATTTCTCCCTTTGGAACTAAGACCTCTAGGACAGCAGAGCATCAGGTTGGGATAGGAAGCAAACATTTTGCTAGTGGGTCACTAGGGGTAATAGTGGCACCACTCCCATTTCCAGTCTCGAGTACTGGAGCTGTGAACCCTGACTATTGCAGAAACAGTACCATATATGGATGCTGATTCAGAGCACATAGAGCTTTCTAGTAAAACTTGCTTCACCTCTGCAAGGTATTGCCACCTAGTTGATGCTGTATCTGTGTCTTCAAAATGCTATTCCAACATCCTTTGTCAAGCCAACTACTTCAGGGTGGTGAAGAACATAGGAAGACCACTGAATTCGATGAGCATGAGCTCATTCACACATTTCATTGACTGTGAAGTGAGTTCGTTGATCCGAAGCAGGGCTGTGGAGCACCATGATGGTGGATAAGGCATCCTCTAAGTCTACAGATAATTTTGGGAGAAGCAATGTGTGCAGGGAAGGCAAATCTGTACTCGGAGTAAATGTCTATTCCAGTAAGAAAAAAAATTACTGCCTTTCCATGATGGAAGCAGTCCAGTGTAATTAGCCTACTACCAGGTAACTGGCTGATCACTCCAAGGAGTTGGTCCCACATGGAGGACTCAGCGTTGGTCTTTGCTGCCGGCATATTAGACACTCAACTTGGCTTCGGTGAATTGATGTCCATGTTGCTGGAGCCCCTGCCTAACCTCCATCTTTGCTACCCTGGCTACTTTGTTCTTGAGCTCAGGGGGTGATAACGGGTGATTGGGGAAAGAAGCTAATATCCCAAAGAATGAGGCATTATATCCACTTGATTAAAATCTTCCTCTGCTGAGGTCACCCTTTGGTGAGCCATGGGAAACAAATATCTTTGGGTTCTTGCCCAAATATGTCTGCCCACATACTTCTTCCTCAGATTTCATTGTCACCAGTTTTGCAATCATGTTCCTTCCCAGTTTCTGACCATCCAGCAAACTCATTGGTTACAGCTGATAAATTGATATAATTGGACACCTGGCCATTTCTCCTTTCCAGCAAAATGAGCAAGTAGGGTCACTGCTCAGAGTTCTGACTGCTGTAAGGATTTCCTTCCATGTACTGTCACTTGGCCCCCGCCACCCCAGGATCCAGTCATTCCTGGTGAATTTAGATTTCCCAGGGCACTAGCAGCAGTTCCCACAGAAATTCCTCACCTACAGAAAAGAGTGACCACACAGCACTTCAAGGGTGTGGGGACTCCACTCACAGATTTATAACAGTTGTGGTGATAGGTGTACCCACCCAGGGTGGGTGAGCAGATATTAAATGGCAAACATCTCTAACATTCCAGCATCCCTAAGCCTTCGAGTCCATTCTGCTACAGTCTACCAAGGCATGTCTGGCATTTCCATTCAATTTACTTTAGCCAGCTTTTGGTCCATGTGTCAACCAACCAATCGAACTGTTAGAACCCCCTAAGGTCCAACTTCTTAAATGTAGAATGCTTAGTAGACCCCTGTAAATAATTTCATCTTGATCCAGTTTTATGTTCCTCACACCATTATTGCATACCATAAAATCCATTCCCACATAGATTTCCCTGAATTTCTGGCTGTATGAATTGGGAAAATCGTGTAGTTCTTTTGGAGTGCAGCAGACCTCCTCACAGGTCACACTTTGTACCTCACCTTTAGGGGTGAGGCAAAGAAGATTCATCAGAATTAAGGGGTTCCAGGCACCTGCATGGTTCAGTCAGTTAAAGGGTCCAACTCTTGATCTCAGCTCAGGTCTTGATCTCACGGTCATGAGTTCGAGCCCCACATTGGGCTTCATGGAGTCTACTTTAAAAAAAAAAAAGAACGAGTTCAATACCTCCAGCTTCATCAAGATCTTCACATATGTCCTTATTCCAGTTTTCAAGATCATCTTCCTTTCCAGTTGTATTTGTCTGCCAAGGAAGGCTGCCATATCAAAATACCATAGACTACATGGCTGAAACAACAAATTTATATTCTCACAATTCTGGGGGCCAGAAGTCTAAGGCCAAGGTGTCAGCGTGCTTGGTTTCTTCTCAGGCCTCTCTCTCGGCTCAAAAATAGTTGTCCTCCTGTATCTTGCCTGTGTGTGTTTCTCTGTCCTTATGTCCTCTTATTTTTTTGTTTGTTTCAAGTTTTTATTTAAATTCGTTAGTTAACATCTAATTTCCTCTTCTTATAAGAACACTAGTTGGGGGCGCCTGGGTGGCTCAGTCTTTTAAGCATCTGCCTTGGGCTCAAGTTGTGATCTTAGGGCCCTGGGATCAAGCCCCATATCTGGCTCCCTGTTCAGCAGGGAGTCTGCTCTCCCTGTGTCCCTCCCCCTGCTTGTGTGTGTGCTCGCTCGCTCGCTCTCTCTCTCTCACACACACACACACACACACACACACACTCTCCCTCTCAAATAAAAATCTTTAAAAAAAGAAAAAAAATCACTTGACCATGGATACATGATTTTCCTTCTGAACTTTCAATTCATTGATCTGTATTTCTATATACCAGTACCACATTGTCTTGATTACTGTTGCTTTCTAGTAAGTTTTGAAATTTGGAAATCTATCTCATCCTACTTTATTTTTCTTTCTGAAGATTGTTTTAGATGTTTTGGATGCCTTGAAATTTTATATAAATTTTAGCAGTAGCTTTTCAATTTCTACAAAGAAGTCAGCTGGGGGTTATGGTGGAGATTGCATTAACTCTGTAAATCAGTTTGAAAAGTATTACCGTCTTTTATTATTGTCTTCTAATGCATAATTGTGGGATGTTTCTCCATTTGTTTAGATCTTCTTTCTTTGAACAGTATTTTACAGTTTTCAGGCACAGCTTTTGTTCAATATTTTCTAATTTTGCATGTTATTATAAATTGTTTTCTCTATTTCATTTTTGAGCTATTTCTTACAAATGTATAGAAATACAAGTGGGGGATTTTTGTATATTGATCTTGCATCCTAAAACTTTGCTGGACCCTTTTATTGGTTCTCATAGTTTTATAATAGATTCCTTAGTATTTTCTATATGCAGGATCATATTCTCTACAAAATAGTTTTACTTTTCTCTTTCCAATCTACATGCCTTTGTTTTTTCTTGCCTAATTGCCCTGGCTAGAATCTCCACTACACTGTTGAATAGAAGTAACAAAAGCAGATAGTTTTGTCTTGTATCACCTCTTAGGTGGAAACATACATTCTTTCATCAGTAAGTATAATATTAGCGGTAAGTTTTTTGTAGATCCTCTTTATCAGGTTGAGGAAGTTTCCTCTCTCCCCAGTTTGTTTTTAACATAAAAGAGAGTTGAATTTTGTCAAATGCTTTTCCAGCATGTATTAAGATGATCATGTAGTCTTGTATTTTGTTATTTCAACGTGGTGCATTATACCGTTATTATGACTGATTTTCAGCTATTAAACCAACCATGCCTTTCTAGGAGAAATCCTGCTTGGTCATGATGTATAATACTTATTATTTGTTGCTGGATTCATTTCTCAGTATTCTGTTGTGAACGTTTTGACCATATATCCGAGATTAGTGTTTTGTGGTTTTCTTGTGATGACTTTGTCTGAAATTGGTGTCAAGGAATATTGACAGACTGAGTTGGGAAGTGACCCTCTTCTATGTTTTGGAAGAATTTGTGAAAATTGGAGAATTCAGTGCTGAAACCATCTCACCTGGGCTTTTATTTGTGGGTGGTTTTTGATAACTAATTCAATCTCTACACTAGTTATATGGATCTGTTCAAATTGTCTATTTTATTGAGATGCAATGACATATTACAGGTGTACAACATAAGGATATATTTGTACTGCAGAATGATCACAATAACTCTAATTAACATCTATCACCACACATATTCCAGATTCTTTAAAACATTTTTTATTTAAATTCAATTCATTAACATATAATGTATTATTGGTTTCAGAGGTACAGGCATGTGACTCATCAGTCTTATATAATACCCAATGCTCATTACATCATACAGCCTCCTTAATGTCAATCACCCAGTAACCCCATCCCTCTACCCCCCCCCCGCAACCCTCAGTTTTTTTCCTATAGTTAAGAGTCTCTTATGGGTTGTCTCTCTCTCTGGTTTCGTCTTATCTTTCCTCTCTTCCCCTATGATCTTCTGTCTTATTTCTTAAATTCCACATATCAGTGAGATCATATGATAATTGTCTTTCTCTGACTGACTTATTTCGCTTAGCATAATACCCTCTAGTTCTATCCACGTCGTTGCAAATGGCAAGATTTCATTTTTTGATGGCTGTGTAATATTCCATTGTATATATATACACCACATCTTCTTTATCCATTCATCTGTTGATGGACATCTGGGCTCTTTCCATAGTTTGGCTACTGTGGACATTGCTGCTAGAAACATTGGGGTACAGGTGCCCCTTCAGATCACTACATTTGTATCTTTGGGGTAAATACCCAGTAGTGCAATTGCTAGGTCATGGGATAGCTCTATTTTCAACTTTTTGAGGAACCTCCATACTGTTTTCCAGAGTGACTGCACCAGCCTGCATTCCCACTGACAGTGTAGGAGGGTTCCCCTTTCTCTGCATCCTCGTGTTAATTATAGCCATTCTGACTGGTTTGAGGTATATCGCATTATGGTTTTAATTTGTATTTCCCTGATGCCAAGTGATGTTGAGCATTTTTTCATGTGTCTTTTGGCCATTTTGGATGTCTTCTTTGAGGAAATGTCTGTTCATGTCTTCTGCCCATTTCTTGATTGGATTATTTGTTCTTTGGGTGTTGAGTTTGATAAGTTATTTATAGATTTTGGATACCAGCCCTTTATCTGATATGTCATTTGCAGGTATCTTCTCCCATTCTGTTGATTGTCTTCTGGTTTTGTTGACTGTTTCCTTTGCGTGCAAAAGATTTTTATCCTGATGAAGTCCCAATAGTTCATTTTTGCCCTTGCTTCCCTTGCGTTTGGAGACATATCTAGCAAGAAGTTGCTGTGGCTGAGGTTGAAGAGGTTCCTGCCTGTGTTCTCCTCTAGGATTTTGATGAATTCTTTCTCACATTTAGGTCTTTCATCCATTCTGAGTCTATTTTTGTGTGTGGTGTAAGAAAATGGTCCAGTTTCATTCTTCTGCATGAGGCTGTCCCAATTTTCCCAACACCATTTGTTGAAGAGACTGTCTTTTTTCCATTGGATATTCTTCCCTGCTTTGTTGAAGATTAATTGACCATAGAGTTGAGGGTCCATTTCTGAATTCTCTGTTCTGTTCCGTTGATCTATGTGTCTGTTTTTGTGCCAGTACCATACTGTCTTGATGATTGCAGCTTTGTAATAGAGCTTGAAATCCGGAATTGTGATGCCACCAGCTTTGGTTTTCTTTTTGAACCTTCCCTTGGCTATTCAGGATCTTTTCTGGTTCCAAACAAATTTTAGGATTATTTGTTCCGGTTCTGTGAAAAAAGTTGATGGTATTTTGATAGGGATTACATTGAATGTGTAGATTGCTCTAGGTAGCATATAAATTTTAACAATATTTGTTCTTCTAATCCATGAGCATGGAACGTTTTTCCATTTCTTTGTGTCTTCCTCAATTTCTTTCATAAGTGTTCTGTAGTTTTTAGAGTATAGATCCTTTTCTTCTTTGGTTAGGTTTATTCCTAGGTATGTTATGGGTTTTGGTGCAATTATAAATGGGATTGATTGCTTAATTTCTCTTCTGTCTCATTGTTAGTGTATAGAAATGCAACTGATTTCTGTGCATTGATTTTTATATTCTGCCATGTTGCTGAGTTCCTGTATGAGTTCTAGCAGTTTTGGGGTAGAGTCCTTTGAGTTTCCACATAGAGTATCATGTCATCTGTAAAGACTGAGAATTTGATTTCTTTGCTGATTCGGATGCCTTTTATTTCTTTTTGTATTCTGATTGCTGAGGCTAGGACTTCTAGTACTATGTTGAACAGCAATGGTGATAGTGGACATCCCTGCTGTGTTCCTGACCCTAGGGGAAAAGCTCTGTTTCTCCCCATTGAGAATGATATTCGCTGTGGGCTTTTCATAGATGGTTTTTATGATGTTGAGGTATGTTCCCTCTATCCCTACACTGTGAAGAGTTTTAATCAAAAAAGGATGCTATACTTTGTCAAATGCTTTTTCTGCATCTATTGAGAGGATCATATGGTTCATTTCCTTTCTTTTATTTACATAGTATATCACATTGATTGATTTGTGGATGTTGAACCACACTCGCAGCCCAGGAATAAATCCCATTTGGTCGTGATGAATAATCCTTTTAATGTACTGTTGGATCTATTGCCTAGTAGTTTGGTGAGAATTTTGGCATCCTTGTTCATTGGGAATATTGGCCTATCATTCTTCTTTTTAGTGGAGTCTTTGGTTTTGGAATCAAGATAATGTTGGCCTCATAGAAAGAGTTTGGAAGTTATCCTACCATTTCCATTTTTTGAAACAGCTTCAGAAGATTAGGTATTAATTCTTATTTAAATATATCGTAGAATTCCCCTGGGAAGCCATCCGCCCTTGTTGGGAAATTTTTGATTACTGCTTCAATTTCCTTGCTGGTTATGGGTCTGTTCAGGTTTTCTGTTTCTTCCCGGTTCAGTTTTGGTAGTTTATACCTCTCTAGGAATGCATCTGTTTCTTCCAGATTCTCTAATTTGTGGGCATATATTTGTTCATAATATATATATATGTAATTGTTTGTATTTCTTTGGTATTGGTTGTGATCTCTCCTCTTTCATTCATGATTTTATTTATTTGGGTCCTTTCTCTTTTCTTTTTGATTAAGTCTGGCCAGGGGGTTATCAATCTTATTCTTTCAAAGAACCAGCTCTTAGTTTCTTTGATCTGTTCTATTCTTTTGGTTTCTGTTTCATTGATTTATGCTCTAATCTTTATTATTTCTCTTCTCCTGCTGGGTTTAGGCTTTGTTTGTTGTTCTTTCTCCAGCTCCATCAGGTGTAAGGTTAGGTTGTACATTTGAGACCTTTCTTGTTTCTTGAGAAAGGCTTGTATTGCTATATACTTCCCTCCCAGGGATGGCCTTTGCTGCATCCCAAGGATTTTGAACAGTTGTGTTTTCATTTTTATGTTTCCATGATTTTTTTAATTCTTCTTTAATTTCCTTTTTGACCTATTCATTCTTCAGTAGGATGCTCTGTAGCCTCCACGTATTTGAGTTCTTTCCAACTCTCCTCTTGTGATTGAGTTCCAGTTTCAAAGCACTGTGGTCCAAAAATATGCAGAGAATGATCCCAGTCTTTTGGTATTGGTTGAGATCTGATTTGTGACCCAGGATGTGATCTCTTCTGGAGAATGTTCCATGTGCACTTGAGAAGAATGTGTACTCTCTTGCTTTAGAATGGAATGTTCTGAATATATCTATGAAGTCCATCTGGTCCAGTGTGTCATCAAAGCCCTTATTTCCTTGTTGATCTTCTGCTTAAATGATCTGTCCATTGCAGTGAGGGGAGTGTTAAAGTCCCCTACTATTGGGCGCCTGGGTGGCTCAGTTGGTTAAGCGACTGCCTTCGGCTCAGGTCATGATCCTGGAGTCCCGGGATCGAGTCCCGCATCGGGCTCCCTGCTCGGCAGGGAGTCTGTTTCTCCCTCTGACCCTCTTCCCTCTCGTGCTCTCTCTCTCTCTTATTCTCTCTCTCTCTCAAATAAATAAATAAATCTTTAAAAAAAAAAGTCCCCTACTATTATTGTATTATTATTGATGTGTTTCTTTGATTTTTTTTTTTTATTAATTGGCTTATATAATTGGCTGCTCTCATGTTAGGGGCATAATTATTTACAATTGTTAGATCTTATTGGATAGACATTTTAATTATGATATAGTGTCCTTCTTCATCTAGGGATTGCCACCCCAGCTTTCTTTTGATGTCCATTAGCATGGTAAATGGTTTTCCACCCTCTTACTTTAAATCTGGAGGTGTCTTTGGGTCTAAAATGAGTCTCTTGCAGACAGCATATCGATGGGTCTTGCTTTTTTATCCAATCTGATACCCTTTGTCTTTTGACTGGAGCATTTAGCCCACTTATATTCAGAGTAACTATTGAAAGATATGGATTTAGTGCCATTGTATTGCCTGTAAGGTGACTGTTACTGTATATTGTCTCTGTTCCTTTCTGGTCTATGTTACTTTTGGGCTCTCTCTTTGCTTAGAGGCTCCTTTTTAATATTTCTTGTAGGGCTGGTTTGGTGATCACAAATTCTTAGTTTCCGTTTGTCCTGGAAACTTTTTATCACTCCTTCTATTTTGAATCACATCCTAGCTGGATAAAGTATTCTTGGCTGCATATTTTTCTCAGCACCTTGAATATATCCTGCCAGTCGTTTCTGGCCTGCCAGGTCTCTGTGGATAGGTCTGCTGCCAATCTAATGTTTCTACTTTTGTAGGTTACAGACCTCTTGTCCCCAGCTGCTTTCAGGATTTTCTCTTTGTCGCTCAGATTTGTAAGTTTCACTATTAGGTGTTGGGATGTTGACCTATTTTTATTGATTTTGAGGGGGGTTTCTCTGTGCCTCCTGGATTTTGATGCCTGTTTCCTTCTGCAAATTAGGGAAGTTCTCTGCTGTAATTTGCTGCAGTATACCTTCCCCTCCTCTCTCCTTCCTCTTCTTCTGGGATCCCAATTATTCTAATGTTATTTCGCTTTATGGTATTATTTATCTCTTGAATTCTCCCCTCGGGATCCAGTAGTTGTTTCTCTCTTTTTCTCAGCCTTTTTATTCTCCATCATTTGGTCTTCTATATCACTAAGTCTCTCTTTTGCCTCATTTATCCTAGCAGTTAGAGCCTCCATTTTTTATTGCATCTCATTAATAGCCTTTTTGATTTCGACTTGCTTATATTTTAGTTCTTTTATTTCTTCAGAAAGGGATTCTATAGTGTCTTCTATGCTTTTTTTTCAAGGCCAGCTAGTAGCTTTATAATTGTTATTCTGAACTCTAGTCCTGACATCTTATGTCCATCCTGATTAGGTCCCTGGCAGTCAGTACGGCCTCTTGTTCTCTTTTTTGAGGTGAGTTTTTCCATTTTGTCATTCTGTCTGGAGAAGAATAGATGAACGAGAGAACAAAATACTAAAATGGCAACAATGACCCCAGAGAAATATACACTAAACAGATCAGAAGAGACCTGAAACTGCGGGGGGGGGGGAGGTTGTGGGGGGGGGGGGAAGGAAAAGAATATAATCAGACATGTAATCAGAGAAAAGCAAGACACTGGATTCTGTGTGTAGTTTGGTCTGTTTTTTAGAAAACTAGATCCCAAAATTGTAAACAAAGAAAAATTTATGTACAAAAATAAAACTAGATACAATGAAAGGGTAGAATGTAATGTAAAAATGAAAATTAAAAGAGAAAAACTAACAACAACAAAAAAAGGAAGGGATTTAAACAGTTGAACAGAACACAGCAATACACTATCTCCTGAGTGTATTTTGGTCAGTTTGTTAGAAGAAACTGCATGTCAAAATTGTAAAGAAAATCTTATATATATACACAAAAATAAGATTAAGTACAATGAAGGGATAGAATGTAATGGTAAAAATGAAAATTAAAAAAGATTTAGAAAAGTTGATAAAATGGTTAAAAAAGAAAATTTTTTAAAAATTAACTTTGAAACACTAAAGAATCACGGTAAAAAAGCCATGGATTCTATGTGCAGTATTCCCCTAGTGCTGGAGTTCTGCCGTTCTCATTGATCGGTAAACTTGGTCTTGGCGGGCTGTTCTTGTAGATCTGGGAGTGGGGCCTGTTGCCGTGGTTCCCAAACATCTTTGGAGGCAGAATTACCCCGCCCTTGCCGGGGTCGGGCTATGTCGTGTGTTCGGGTTTGCTCTCCGGGGCTTTTGTTCCTGCAAGCTTTCCGAAGGGCTTTGCAGGACTAGAGTGAAAATGGCGGCCTCCCAATCTCTGCCCCGGCGGAGCCAAGAACTCGGGCCCCCGCTCCTCAGTGCGCCCCCAGAGAAAAGCAGTCAGTCACTCCCGTCTCCCCGGTCCCCGGCTGCACTCCGCACTCCACTGGCCTGTGACCAAGCATTTCTATCTCTGGCACACGACCCCGTGTGGAGTCTCCAAACCCAGCAGATCCCTGCGGTGCGCTCCCAGGGGAGGAAGGGGAGTCTCCCCGGATCTGCCGCTTGTTGGGTCCCTGCTGGAGGAGCAGTGGCCCGACTGTCACCAATCACAGTTTATGACAAGCCCGAGCTGAGAGCTGCGCCTCGGTTCCGTCTCTGCAGCCAGCTTCCCTGCTCCGATACCTGGGAGCTCTGCCGCACTCTGGCACCCCCGGTCTTCCTGTGACCCCGAGGGTCCTGAGACCACACTGTCCCGCGAGGGTTCCATCCCCAGCTTAGCCACTGGAGCGATGTCCCTCAGTGGAACCAACTTCTAAAAGTTCCGATTTTGTGCTCTGCTGCTCTATCACTTGCCAGAAGCGGCCAATGGAGGCCCCGTCCCCCGCCGTTTATCCTCCTGAATATCGCCTCGGATTCACTTCTCCGCACGTCCTACCTTCCAGAAAGTGGTCGCTTTTCTGTCATAGAGTTGTTGCTATTCTTTTCTTCGATCTCCTGTTGAGTGCGCACGTGTTCAGAATGGTTTGATCCCTATCCAGCTGAATTCCTGGGAACAGACAAAATGTAGGTCTCCTACTCCTCCGTCATCTTGCTCCTCCCCACATTTTTTTATTTTGTAACAACTTTTAGGATCTACTCTCTTAGCAACTTTCAAATATACTATACTACAATATTTCTAACTGTAGTCAGCCTGCTGTACATTACATCCCCATAATTTACTTTTTTTATAACTGGAAGCTTGTACCTTTTTACTCCTCTCATCACCCTCCACTCCCCACCTCTGGCAACCACCAGTGTTCTCTGTCAGTTTATTTGTTTAAAGATTCCACATGGGAGATCATGTTTGTTTTTTTTGGACTTATTTCACTTAGTATAATGCCCTTAGGATCCATCTGTGTTGTTGCATATGGCAAGATTTCCCTTTTTTTATGGCTGAATATTCCATCATACATATATGTACCACATTTTCTTTATCTGTTCTTGCTTCTATGTCTTGGCTAGTGTAAGGAAGGCTGCAGTGATACGGAGGTGTATGGTGTTTTCATTTCTTTTGGATATGCAGAAGTGGAATTATTAGATCATATGATAATTCTCTGTGTAATTTTTTGAGGAATCGCCATGCTTTTTCCGATGGTGGCATAATTTTATAGTCACACCATCAGTGTACAAGGGTTCCTTTTTCTCCACATTCTCACCAACCTAATTATCTTTTTTTGATAATAACTATTCTAACAAGAGTGAGGTGAGATCTCCTTTTGGTTTTTATTTGCATTTCCAGGTGATTAGTAATGTTGAGCATTTTTTCAAGGGCTTGTGGCAATCAGTTTGTCTTTTTTGGAAAAATGTCTATTCAGATCCTCTGCCTATTTTTTAATTGGATTGTTTGGGGCTTTGGTATCGCGTTGTATGAGTTCTTTGTATATTTTGTATGTTAATCCTTGATTGGATATGATGTGCAAATATTTTCTCCCACTTAGTATAGGTTGCCTTTGCATTTTGCTGATGGTTTCCTTTGCTGTGCAGAAGCATTTTAGTGTGGTACAGTCCCACTGGTTTATTTTTTGCTTTTGTTGCCTTTCCTTTTGGTGTCAAACCCAAAATATCATCAAAACTCATCTCAAGGAGCTTATTGCCTATGTTTTCTTCTAGGCGTTTTTATGGTTTCAGATATTATGTTCAAGTCTTTAATCCACTTTGAGTTAATTTTTGTGTATGCTGTAAGTTAGTGGTCCAGTTTCATTCTTTTGCATGTGATTATCCAATTTTCTCAGCACCACTTATTGAAGAGACTGTCCTTTGCTGATTGTATATTCTTGCCCTCTGTTGTAAATTGAGCATATATGTGTGGGTTTATTTATGGGCCCTCTATTCTGTTCCATTGATCTGTGTCTCCGTTGTTATGCCGATATCCTATTTTGATTATTATAGCTTTGTAATATAGTTTGAAACAGGAAGTGTGATGGCTTCCCCTTTGTTCTTCTTCCCCAAGATTGCTTTGGGTATTCAGGGTCTTTTGTACTTCCATACAAATTTTAGCATTGTTTTTTCTATTTCTGCAAAATGTGCCGTTGGAATTTTGATAAGGATTGCATTGAATCTGTGGATTGTGTTGGGTATTATGGACATATTAACAAGTATTTTTTTCTAATTTATGAGTACAGAATACTTTCCCTTTTCTGTGTGTCTTCAGTTTCTTCATCAATGTCTTATATAGTTTTCAGTGTATAGGCTTTTCACCTTTTTGTTCAAATTTATTTCTAGGTGTTTTCTTTTTGCAGTTGTGAATGGGGTGGTTTTCTTAATTTCATTTTTAATTCTAGTTGACATAGACTATTATATCAGCTGTAGGTGTATGACACATACATACGTGTGTATATATTACAGAGTGATCACCATGATAAATCTTGGTACAAATATGCAAAATATACAAAGAACTCATACAACTCGATACCAAAGCCCCAAACAATCCAATTAAAAAGTAGGTAGAGGATCTGAATAGACATTTTTCCAAAAAAGACAAACTGATTGCCACAAGCCCTTGAAAAAATGCTCAAAATCACTAATCACCTGGAAATGCAAATAAAAAATCTGTCACCATGCAAAGTTGTTACATATTGTTCATTCTGTTTCCTATGCTGTACATTGTATCTCTGTGTCTTAGTTCTTTTAAAACCGGAAGTGTGTACCTTTTAATCTCTTTACTGTATTTTGCCCATCACCCACCCTATTCCTGTCTGGCAACCACCACATTGTTCTCTGCATCAGTGAGTCTGTTTCTGTTTTGTTTGTATGCTTCTTTTGGTTGTTGGGTTTTTTGTGGGGTTTTTTTGGTTCCACATATAAGTAAAATCACACTTTTTTGCATAATTTGTCTTTCTCTGTCTGACTTATTTCACTTAGCATAATACCCTCTGGGTCAATCCATGTTACTGCAGATGGGAAATTTCATTCTTTTTAAGGCCAAGTAATATTCCGGTGTGTGTGTACACACTGTACCATATCTCTTTCATTCATCTATTAATGGAAGGTTAGGTTAGGTTGTTTCCATATTTTGGCTATTGTAAATAATGCTGCTACAAGCAGAGGGGTATCTTTTTTGAATTAGTGTTTTTGTTTTCTTCTGATAATACCCAGTAGTGGAACTGTTAGTTCATATGCCAGTTCTATGTTTAATGTTTTTGAGGAACCTCCATACTGTTTTCCATCGTGTATGTACCATTTTGTATTCCCACCAACAATACATAAGGGTTCTCTTTTTTTTTTTTTAAGATTTTATTTATTTGACAGAGAGGTAGAGAGCACAAGTAGGCAGAGTGGCAGGCAGAGGGAGAGGGAGAAGCAGGCTCCCCGCTGAGCAGGGAGCCGGGTGTGGGGCTCGATCCCAGGACCCCAGGATCATGACCTGAGCCGAAGGCAGCCGCTTAACCAACTGAGCCACCCGGGCGCCCCAAGGTTCTCGTTTCTTCACATCTTTGCCAACACTTGTTATTTGTCTTGATACTAGCCATTCTGACAGGTGTGAGCTGATATCTCATTGAGGTTTTGATTTGCATTTCTACAATGATTATTTTAATGGAGATTGCATTAAATCTTTAGATTGCTTTGGGTAGTGTAGACATTTTAACACTACTAATTGTCTCAAACCATGAGCATGGTATGTCTTTCCATTTATTTGTGTCCCCTTCAGTGTCTTTCGTTAATATCTTTTAGTTTTCAGACTACAGGTCTTTCACCTTGGTTAAATTTATTCCTAGGTTTGTTTGTTTTTGTTTATTGTTTTGATGCACTTGTGAATGGTATTCTTAATTTCTCTTTTGGGTAGTTTTTTAGTGTATAGAAATGAAACAGATTTCTGTATGTTAATTTTGTATCCTTCAACTTCACTGAAGTCATTTATTCTAGTACTGTTTTATGGAGTCCAGGATTTTCTATGTGGAGTATCATGTCATCTGCAAATAGTGACAGTTTTACTTCTTTTCCAATTTGGATGTCTTGTTGTTTCTTGTCTGATTGCTGTGGCTTAGATTTCCAATGCTTTTTTGAATAAAATTAGCAAGAGTGGGCATCCTTGTCTTATTTCTGATCTTAGAGGAAAAGCTTTCAGCTTTTTACCATTGAGTATGATGTTACCATTGAATGTGGTTTATCATATTTGGCCTTTATTATGTTGAGATATGTTCCCTCTATATTCACTTTTCTCAGCTTTTTTTTTTCTCTTAAATCATGACTGGATATTGAATTTTGTCAAATTCTTTCTCTGCATCTATTGAGATGATCATGTGATTTTTGCCTTTTGGTTAATGTATCACATGGGAGGTTTATGAATATTGAACCACCCTTGCATCCTTGGATTAAATCCCACTTGATTGTAGTGTATGATCCTTTTAATGTATTCATTTAATTTGTTAATATTATGTTGAGGATTTTTGCATTGGTGTTTATCAGGAATATTGGCTTATAAGTTTCTCTTGTTGTGGTGTCTTTTGTTTTGGTATCAGTGTAATGCTGGCCTCATAGAAGTTTGGAAGTGGGGCGCCTGGGTGGCTCAGATGGTTAAGCATCTGCCTTCGGCTCAGGTCATGATCCCAGGGTCCTGGGATCGAGTCCCGCATCGGGCCTCCTGCTCCTTGGGAGCCTGCTTCTCTCTCTCTCTCTCCCTCTCTCTCTCATGAATAAATAAAGAAAATCTTTAAAAAAAAAAAAAAAAAAAAGAAGTTTGGAAGTGTTCATTCCTCTTCAGTTTTTTGGAATAGTCTGAGGATAGGCATTAACTCTTTAAATCAGTAGAATTCACCTATGTAGCTCTCTGGTCCTGGGCCTCTGTTCATTGTAAAGTTTTGATTATTGATTAAATTCCGTTAATAGTAATTTCCTCAGGTGGTTTGAGTTGTGGAATTTTGTATATTTCTAGGAATTTATCCATTTCTTAAAGGAAATCCCATTTGCTGGCATATAATTGTTTCCAGTGGTGTCTTGTCCTTTGTGTTTCTGGGGTATTAGTTGTAGTTTCTGTTTAATTTCTGATTTTGAGTCCTCTTTTTTTCGGGATGACTTTGCCTAAGTGCTTATCTTTTCAAAGAACTAGCTCTTAGTTTCAGTGATCATTTCTATTGTTTCTTAGTCTTTATTTCATTTATTTCCACTCTGCTCTTTAATATTTCCTTCCTTCTAAGTTTGGACTTTGCTTATTCTTTTTTTTTTTTTTTTAAGATTTTATTCATTTGAGAAAGAGGAAGAGAGAGGGAGGGCATAAGCAGGGGAGTAGAAGGCAGAGGGAGAGGGAAAAGCAGACTCCCTGCTGAGCAGGGAGCCTGATGTGGGGCCCAATCCCAGGAACCCCGGGATCATGACCCAAGCTGAAGGCAGATGCCTAACTGAGCCACCCAGGCGCCCCAGGACTTTGTTTATTCTTCTTTTTGTAGTTCTTTTTTTTTTTTTTGATATTTTGTTTTTAATTTTATTATGTTATGTTAGTCACCATATGGTACATCATTAGATTTTGATGTGGTGATCCATGATTCATTGTTTGTGCATAACACCCAGTGCCCCATGCAGTACGTGCCCTCCTCAATACCCATCACCGGGCTAACCCATCCCCCCACCCCCCTCCCCTCTAGAACCCTCAGTTTGTTTCTCAGAGTCCACAGTCTCTCATGGTTCATCTCCCTCCGATCTCCCCCCCTTCATTTTTCCCTTCTTTCTTCTGTCCTCCCTGCTATTCCTTACGTTCCATAAATAAGTGATACCATATGATGATTGACTTTCTCTGCTTGACTTATTTCACTGAGCATGATCTCCTCCAGGCCCATCTTTTTGTAGTGTTCTTTAGGTGTCAGGTTAGATTGTTGAGAATTTTCTTTTTTCTTGAGGTGGGTCTGTATCACTGTAAACTTCCCTCTTAGAACTGTTTTTGCTGCACCTCATAGATTTTGGACAACTGTTTCCATTTTCATTTGTCTGAAGGTATTTTATTTCATCTTTGATTTCTTTGTTGACCCATCGGTTGTTTAATAGCATGTTGTTTAGCCTCACATGTTTGTGTTTTCCCAGTTTTTTCCTGGAAATGGTTTCTGCTTTCATGCCATCATGGTCAGAAATAATGCTTGATATAATTTCAGTATTCTTACATTTATTGAGGCTTGTTATGTGGGCTACCATGTGATCTATCCTGGAGATTTTTCCATGTGTGCTTGAAAAGGTATGTGTTCTGCGGTTTTTTGGATGGGATGGTCTATAACTATCTGTTAAGTCTATTTCGGCTAAGGTGTCATTCAAAGCCACTGTTTCCTTACTGATTTTTCTGTTGGATGCTTTATCCATTGATATAAATGGGGTATTAAAGTCCCCTACTATTATTGCATTACTGTCAGTTTCCCTTATTATGTTTGTTAGCGTTTGCTTTATATATTTAGATGCTCCTGTGTGGGGTGAATACATCGTTACAATTATTATATTATTGTTGGATTGATCCCTTTATCATTACAGAATGACCTTATTGTCTCTTGGTATGGTCTTTATTTTAAAGTCTATTTAAGTACTGCTAACCTGCTTTCTTTTTTTTTTCCACTTCCATTTGCATGGAATATCTTTTTCCATCCCCTTTCTTTCAGTCTGTATTTGTCTTGAGGCCTGAAGTGAGTCTCTTGCAGGCAGTACGTAGATGGGTCCTGTTTCTGTGTTTGTTTTATCCATTCAGTCACTTTTAAAGTAATTATTAGTAGGTATGTATTATTGGTTGACATTTTGTTGTTTTCTGGCTGTTTTTGTCATGCTTCTCTGTTCCTTCTTCTCTTACTCTTTTAGGATTTAATGACTTTCTTTAGCATTATGCTTGGATTCCTTTATCTATTTTTTCTGTATGTCTATTTTTTGAGTTTTTTGGTTTGTGGTTACCATGAGTTTCATACAGAACATCCTACATACATAGCCATTTATTTTAAGTTGATGATCACTTACGTTTGAGCACATTCTGAAAGCACTGTATTTTTCCTCCTCTCTCCTCCATGTTTTATGTGTATGATGTCATATTGTCCAACTTTTATTGCGTGGATCCTTACCTAATTTTTATGGATGTAATCTATTTTATTACTTTTGTCTTTTTAATGTTTATGTTTGCTTTATAAGTGACTGATCTGTTACCTTTACTTCATATTTGCTTTTGTGAGATCTTCTTTCCTTTTATAATTTTCTTCTATTATGGCCTTTTCTTTTCCATTTAAGGAGGTCCCTTTAACATTAGTTGTAAGGCTGGCTTAGTAGTGAGGAACTTCTTTAACTTTTGTTTGGGGAACTCTTATTTCTCCTTCAATTTTGAATGATAACCTTCCCAGGTGGAGTATGCTTGGTTGTTGGTTTTTCCCTTTTTCCTTTTGGAATATATCATACCACTCCCTACTTGCCTGAAGTTTCTGCTGAAAAATCAGCTGATAGCCTTATGGGGTTTCCCTTTTATATAACTAGTTGCTTTTTCTCTTACTGTTTTTAAGATTCTCTTTAATCTTTGATATTTTGGTTATTATCTGTTTTGGTGTAGACTCCTTGGGCTCATCTTATTTGGGTCTCTCTGTGTTTCCTGGGCCTGATGTCTTTTCTTTCCCAAGTTAGGGAACTTTCCAGCTATTATTTCTTCAAAGAAGCTTTCTGCCCCTTTCTTCTTTTTCTGGGACCGCTGTAATGTGAATGTTAGTATGCCCCATGTTGTCTTAGAGGTTCCTTAGCCTGTCCTCATTTTGTAATGTTCTTTTTTTGCTGTTCAGCTGGGCTGATTTTCACTACCCTGTCTTCCAGATCACTGATCTGTTCTGTATCCTCTTATCTGCTGTTGATTCTATCTAGTGTATTTTTTTATTTGTTAAGATATTTTTCAGCTCTGGTTGGTTCCCTTTTATATTTTGTTTGTTGAAGTTCTCACTGTGTTAATCTGTTCTTCACTGAAGTTCATTGAGCATCCTTATGACTGTTACTTTTAACTCTTTATGAGGTTGATTTCTTATGTTTCCTTTTTTTTCCTGAGGTTTTGTCTTGTTCTTTCATTTTGAACATATTCCTTTGTCTCCTCATTTTGCCCAGTTCTCTTATTATTATGTGTTAGGTAGGTCAGTTAGTTCCCCCGGTTTTGAAGGAGTGGCTTTATGCAGAAGGCGTCCTTTGGAGCCCAGTAGCACAAACCTCCCTGGTCACCTGAGCCAGGTGCCCTCAGAGTGTCCGCTGGGTCACAGCTGGTGCAGGCTCGCTGGCGTTTGGGGCTGTCCCACAGAGTGATGGCCTCTGAGGTCCAGCTGCGACTGGTCTGGCCTGGGTGTGCTCAGGTGCAGGCATGGCCTTGGCTTGTCTGCCTGAGCGCCTGGCCGCCACGGATGCAGACACGTTGCCATGTGGGTTAAGGGCACTCTGAAGGGCCCCAGTGCTGGCTGAGCCCGCCCACCACATGAGGTGGGGCAGAGCCACTTGCGAGGGGCTCCAGGCCTATCAAGTGGGTTGGCAGAACACGTCCTCAGGGGAGCACCGGGGGCGGGGGGGTGCGAGCAGGGCTGGCACAGTAGCTGGAGACATTCAGAAATGGTGCCTGCCGGTGGAAGGTAAGGGCCCTGCCCCCACTAGCCCCCAAAAAGGGCACCCACCAGGGCTGACAGTACCAGGGAACATTCCAATGGATCCCTGCCCCTCTGGCAATGCCCTAAATTAGAGAGTGGATTTCCTTCACATGGAACCCAGGCACTTTTCAAAGTGCTGCCTCTGCACAGGGACTCAGAGTGAGATGTGGGGGGCACACTTTGAGAGCAGAGTCTTGGTTTTCCAAGGCTCTTCCCAGGCATTAAGCCCCCTCCATTTTCAAAGCCAGATGCTGTGGGGCTCATCTTCCCAGGGCAGGTCCCCAAGCTGTGGAGCCCAGACCCCTTGTTCTTCAGGAAGAACCTCTATATTTGTGGGGTTATGGGTCCTGACCAAACCACATCCCCACCCCTCCATCCTGTCGTGTGGCTTTTTCTTATGTCCTTAGTTGGGTGTGATCTGTTCTGCTGGTCTTAGTTCCTCCCCAGAGGTGGTGGTTCTCTATGTAGGTATAGAGTTGGCTGTCTGTGGGAGGAGCTGAGCTCAGGATCTTCCTACTCTACCTTGACCCTGAGCCCTAATTTCTCTGAGTTTGTCATTAGTGTGTAGAAATGCAACAGAATTTTATATATTATAAAATAATAAATATATTTGTATTTTATACATTGATTTTGTGTTCTGCATCTTTACTGAATTCGTTTACTACTAACAGATTTTTAGTGGAGCCTCTATAATATCCTGTCTTCTGCAAATACTGGCAATTTTACTTCCTTTCTAATTGGATGCCTTTTATTTTTCTTTTTGCCTAATATTTTTGGCTAGGACTTCCAGTACGATACTGAACGGTAGTGGCAAGAACGGGCATCCTTGTCTTATTCCTGATCTCAGAGGAAGAGCTTTTAGCTTTTCAGCGTTGAGCACGATGTTAGCTGTGGGCTTGTTATATGTGGCATTTATTATGTTGACGTGTCTTCTCTATATACATACCTGTTTTTCTGAAAGTTTTAATCATAATCAGTTGAATTTTGGCAAATACTTTTTCTGTATCCATGGAGATGATCCTGTGATTTTTATCTTTCATTTTATTGATGTATAACACTGATTGATTTGTGGATGTTGAACCATCCCTGTATACCTGGAATAAATCCCAGGTGATCATGGTGTATGATCCTTCTAACGTATTGTTGAATTTGGTTTGATAATGTATTTTGTTGATGATTTTTGTGTCAGTGCTCATCAGCGATACTAGCTTGTCTTTTTTCTTTTCTTGTAGTGTCCTTGTCTGATCTTGATATCAAGGCAATGTGGGCCTTGTAAAATGAGTTTGGAAGTGATCCTTCCTCTTCTGATTTGTGGAAGAATTTGATAATTGATATTATTCTTTAAATGTTTGGTAGACTTCACCAGCGTGGCCATCTGGTACTGGACTTTTGTTGGGAAGTTTTTGATTACTGGTCTGTTCAGATTTTTGCCTGTTTCTTCTTGAGTTAATTCCTGTAGTTTGTGTCTTTCAGGAATCTTCCATTTTATCTAAGTTAGTCAATTTATTGGTATACAGTTAATCATAACATTCCTTTATAATTGGGGTGCCTGGGTGGCTCAGTCGGTTAAACATCCAACTCTTGGTTTCAGCTCAGGTCATGATCTTGTGGTCATGGGATTGAGCCCCACGTCAGGCTCCCTGCTCCCACTCAGTGCAGAGTCGGCTTCGGATTGTCTCTCCCTCTGCCCCTCCCTGCTTGCGTGCACACACTCTCTCTCTAAAATTAAGAACTATAAAGGATTTTTTTTTTTTATTTCTGTAAAGTTGGTAACAGTGGCCCCAACCAAATGTCTTTCATTTCTAAATTTAATAATTTGAATCATCTTTTTTTTCTTGGTCAAGCTACTGTTTCTGTGAACAGCCAAGTATGTGTGCTTTCCTGCACTCCGAGTGAGCCACTTCCAGTTATGAAAGTGTGTTCACAGCTGACCTGCACCGGTAGGACCACTAGCAGGTTGAGCTGAGGGAGTGGGGGAGGGTGGGGATGGGCGTAACCCCAGACTAAAATGCCACAGACTGTTTGTTCACTGTTCTTACAGATTTTTTTTAAGATTTATTTATTTGGCGGCCGGGGCGGGGGAAGTGGGAGAGAGAGAGAGGGAGAAAAAGAATCTGAAGCAGACTCCCCGCTAAGCGCAGAGCCTGGCGTGGAGCTTGAGCTCATGACCCTGAGATCATGACCTGAGCTGAAATCAGAGTCGAACGCTCAACCGAGCCACCGAGGCACCCCTCTTACTGAGATTCGTGAGTGAACTTTTTTCAGTTTGTTGTATGTCTTTGGCTAACTTCCAGAGTCCTGAAATGGTTCATTCTGACAATTTTGTCCAGTTTTTAAATTGCTTTTTGAGGGAGGATTTGCTAAGCTCCTTACTGTGCCATTCTGGGATGTAAACTCTTAACCAGTCTATTGTATACTGAGCCCTACACTGCATAGATTGAGTGACTTCTAAAAACAGGCAGTTTCAGGTTGTGAGGGTTCCACACCATGGCCATCTCCTTCCAGGTGTGGACTGTGTTAATATAACACATTAGCTACCGTCCGTTGAGTAGCTACCATTGGGAGTTGCGCGCTCGCTCTCTCCACACAACACACATACGAATCTATTCTGCAGTCCTCACACTTGTGTTGTGACGTGACTTCCATTAGAGAGATGGAGAAACCAAGGCTCAAGGAACTTGCCTGAGGTCTTAGTAGCAGAGTGAGAATTCAAACGCAGGCCTTTCTGACTGTGCTGTTTCCATAATACTTTGTCTATGTTCTCAACTTTTCACCAATTTCTACCAGGAAATCTGCTCTTAGACTCCATTGATCAGTCAACACGCATGGAGCACAGATTGTGAAATTTTCTGAGTCCTCCCTCAGCCTCTTTGGTTTATTTTATCCACCTCACCCAACCCCTATTACCCTTCCAGAATAGGTTCTCAAAAGGCTTCAGTGGGGGCAGGGCGGATTTGGGTGAAATGTTTTCACTAATAGCAACTCCTCACATTCTCTACCTAAACTTTTTGAAAGCCACCCTGGAATCCTAAAAGCTAAATTTTTCTGGGCTCTTAGTTTTGATGGGACTCCCACCTCACAGTGCAAACCCAACAGAACCATCTTGGAGGTTGGTTACTGAACTGTCTCATTATTTCCTTATCTTCCTCTTGAGTAGTGCTTTACAATTTAGGGTGAGCAAACCTCAAGTAGCAATTTATGAATTACAATAACATTAAAGTAAGATTAATCTCTTTTCTGTAAGGCAACAGAAACAGATTCCTGTAGAAAGATACTTCATGCTAAAATGAAGTGCTATAATTTTTGGGTGATCACATTTTCCAGACTCTTTATCGTTCCTGGGACAAGTATCAATTGATTCTACACAGGAAATCTCTGCCCGACTTATTTACTATCTACGTATCTACCTCCCTGTCATCGGTGGTGTTATACTAATAGCCGCACAAAGAGGATCACACATATATCTGGGCCTTTTAGGATCTCACATTCCAAGAAATATACCGAGACACACAAGTTTAACAAGAGAATGAGATTATAATAAAGTCCAATCCCAGTAGGTGAGCGTTCTGTGGAATTGGTAGCTCATGGCTAGGTCCAGTGATAAAAGGCAGGGGTCTGAACTTACAGATGAAGATCTATGATCTGAAGACCCAGTAAGAGACACAGTTAATGAGTTAAAGGTGCTGGAGCCAAGGAACAGACCAGGAAAGCTTACATAGAAGTGTAAGAGTTGCTGAAATGACTCAGTACGGGTTAATTCTATGAACTTAAAATTGCCCCTTGTTGGTATTACTAACCTAAGGCCCAAAGGTACAAAGGACGGGACAGAGGGCCTCAAGTCCTGCCTTTCCACCCACGAAGTGGGAATTTTATGGTCAAGAATGAGTCAAACTCGTGACTCTCCAAGGGCATCAGCCAAGGGCACCTGGGTGGCTCAGTCGGTTGAGCGACTGCCTTCGGCTCAGGTCATGATCCTGGAGTCCCGGGATCGAGTCCCGCATCCGGCTCCCTGCTCAGTGGGGAGCCTGCTTCTCCCTCTGACCCTCTTCCCTCTCATGCTGTCTCTCATTCTCTCAAATAAATAAAATCTTAAAAAAAAAAAAAACCACATTCTAAGGGCATCAGCCAAAAGACTTTCCCAGTCTGTATATTGTGTGCACATTACTCAGTCTTTTTTTCATTCACCCAGTAAACATTGTAGAGGGCCATCTGTGGGCTAGGTACCCTGCTAGATACTATGGAAACAAAGTTGAAAAGGATATAACCCCTGTCTCAAGGAAGAACAGTGTCAGGGACACACTTCCAAATGCTGAAAGATGAATAGAAGGTTATCAGCAGTCAAGGCAGGAAGAAGAGCATTCAGAGGGGCACAGGATAGGTTAAGGCAGTCTTTTAGGGCACAACATGCATGATCGGGTCAGCGATAGCAAAGGAAGGTGCCCTGGCTGGAGCTTAGGAAGATGAGCACCCAAGGTGAGGTGGTAGAGAATCCCAACTTTCAGGGGGTAGGAGGGGAGCTGTCGGGGGGACAGAAAGGCAGTATTTGCTACTTACTCTCCACATGTTAGCCTCTGTTAACACCATGTGCTTTAGGATTTCTTACCTAAGGGTCAAGAAAGGTAAGGATGGAAAAGGGTCCATTCAACCGGTAGGTAGAATGTGATACACCAGAGCAGTTTCTTTAAAATAGTGGGAATATAAGTTAAACCAAAAGCCACTTAGCATCATGTTGGAGCATCATGTATTCCCTGAGTCCACGGAAGAACTTAGCTAGGACAGCAAAAAGGTCAAGGAAACTGGTCTCTCCAACCAGAGCTATTTTAAGGACCAAGACACCCGACCCCAGTAGACATTTATCTATCTGAAGAGAGGTGTTCTACACGTAGTTTCCCTTTAATTATCATTCTCAAGAGCCAAGACGAAGCATTAAAGCCAAAGAGGGATCAAACTGGTTTACCACTGGGTATCACAGTATACTTACTATTGCCCCACTTCATGTTCTCTCAGCGTCCCAGTGTAAAGGCATCCCATAAAAATTTGTTTTTATAATCCTCTTGCTCAAAATGGATGTTAGGGCAGAAAAAGTTAATATAACCTTGTATATTAAGAATTTTGAAGGTCTTGAATTTTCCTTCAAAAGTGATTTAGACAATGCAGTTTTAAAAGTTATTTATGGTAAATATAGAACTCTGTTGACTGAGGTTTTCCACTTAAAAATATCTTCCAGTTTAAACTGCTTGCTGTTCTAATCTTGCAAACTTTACAAACTCTACTGCTTTAAATCAATTAAGAACAAAAATAGGAATGTTTCCCCATTCCATGCCTCTCCTTCATTTCCAAATTCACAAAAATTGACTTCTAGAGAAAATTATGTGCAGGATTTGAGTAGTCAGGAAAAGAGAGTCAGGCTTCAATTCTGTAAGAAAGAAAAAAAAAATGCCAGGGTAGCATTTCTGGGCAAGACAGGACATCAAGGTGTTTCCTGCAGTTAATTATAAGTCTGTGTTTGTCAGAAGTTGTTGGGTAATCACATGGGAAGTGAAATTATTTTTTTCCATTTTCAGCATTGCAAAATGAGCAGAACCAATACATTATCATTAAAATGGAAAATAATTTCTAACTGTTCACACCATGGTATTTACATACATTACCAAGACAGTATCTGTTCACCACCACAGACTTCTGAATCAGGTGGACTTGTCAGTTCCAGTGGTGCTGTCTTTCTAGCAATTTATTGCTAAGTTCTCCCTCTGTGAAATGACAAGCTGTTTTAGACCTCATTTCTGTTACAGCGACTTGTGTCACTTTTCTGCTTCAGTAACTGTAATCATTAACAGCTAAGAAAATGCAACCGTCATCAGTGAAGGGGCACCTCTTACATGTTGAGGACCAATAGTTAATACTTTTTTTAAATACTGGATCAGAATTTATGAAGACACGGGATGCTCCTCCCCTCTTCTCAAGAGCCCTCAGAATACCAAGACAACTAAGTGTTCCAGGAGCCTAGCCAGAAAAGTCAGTGTGGTTAAGGCACAAAGGAAGATGTAATATAATTAAACTTAAGATCTTTCTTCTCTTTATTTTCAAGATAACTTGATTAACTTCAATTATTAATAGCCAGAACTTGGGACTCACAAGTAGCGCTATGCTGTACTGAAATACACTTAAACTCTTATAGTTAATTATGCACCTAAAATTTGTTAAAAAAAAATAGCCAACAATAACTCGTTTCGTGACTGTAGCAAGTTACCACTTTCTGGTTTTCTATCCAGCTATTCAGTGTAACCTTGTTTTTGGTACCACACGTTTAAATTTACGGAGGACTAAAAGCAAAAGAGAAGACAGAAGCACACAGTGCTTGTTAGACGCTCAAAGTGGATGATACTTAAAATAGTATCCTTTCCTGGGTATGGATTTTTATTCACATTTGCAAACACATTCTTCAGTAAGTTCTAAAAGCTTATAAAAAAAAAGTGAGGGAATGTGACATTAAAGTATCTGTTTTCATTTCCTTAAAAGAATTTTAGCACACCTAAGACCATAAAAACCTATTTAAAAATACTGTTGTAACAAGGGAATTATCTGATGGTCCTTTGGCCAAGTATTTATTAGGAACCACCACTTTCAACTCCAGCTGGTATTCCAAAGGGAGTGGTTTAAAAAAAAAAAAAAAAGAAACATACAACTAGTACAGTTTCTCTTACTCTTCACTTTTCTTTTTATTATTCAAAAGTCAGATGTTATTTTTAAATCATCCAGCCTCAATTTTGATTTAATGTACCGTCATTTTCCCAAGATATGAAATTTCAGAATCTCTTTGGAATACTAATTTCACGTTTCTAGGTTTAACAAAACTGTTGAAATTTTAAATTCCACTCTTTCCCTGAATTCTTGACAGTTGCTGATGTAAATTTTAATATAAAATATTTAGTCACAAAATAGTATTGCTTTTGTATGCACATAGTTGTAAGATTACTTTGTTTTTGTCAATAAAAACTATACCATCTTTCATAAAACTCTAAACAAATTAAGAACTGTGATGTGAACAAAAATTACACATGGTAAAACAGGTACCAGCACAACGTTAGGTTATATTACATCAAAAAAAGTTTTAATGGTCCCAAATATATATACTCAACAACTAAGCATACACTCGGGGGAGAAAAAAAAAATCAAAAACAAAATGAAACAAAAAAATTATGACACAAATGACCACATCTAGAATTCCACTCAATCTTTAATCAAGTAGGGACACATCCCCACTTTAAAAAAAAATCTGCAGTTTGAAGGGCAAAGGGAACAGATAAAAAAGAGGAAACTTTATATGCGCCCCTCCCCCAGAGGTTTTCCGAACCTGTTGTAGCGTGACTAAAATGTTGAGAACGTGTGATTTTAAAGGCAGGTCTCTTCATACAAAGAAACTGCTGGCATTCTTAACTGGAGAAGAATTACGGCACAAAAGCCTGTTCTTCTGAGTCTCAAACATGGTCCGAGAAATCATATTCTGATTGATTGTAGCAACTGACCAGTCAATCCAGAGTTCCACTTACAAAACCCCTGCCCTGTTGGCTTTTTGTTTCCATTTCCTTCCCTGAGAAAAGGGCAATGTGTGGTCCAAGCTGGAGAGCTCAAAGGCTTAAGTCTTTCCCCTAAACGTATAGTATCCCCTCCTCCTGCTCCATTGAATTGGCACTTGATGAGCAGAAGTCAAGTGTGCGAGGCTGATCTGTTTCAGTCATTCACAAGAGACCACTGCTTTGTTGTGGATTTTGTAGGGGGGAGGGGTGGAGAACCAGTTTTCTCAACAGGTACTGATCATAGGCCGTTGCCAGTATTAGGACTCAAACTTTGCTTTCTTTGACAATGGTAGCGTGTCTTCCTTGTCTTCATCCTCGTCGTCATCTTCATCATCATCGGGATAATCTACCAGACCCACGAGGCCTCCCTGTTAAGACAAATGTAGCTTCTAAAAAACAAACCTTAACACTAGGTTAAAGAATACAGACCCTTCCCCCGCCCCCATATACTAAATGTGGTTATTTCTGGAGGGTGAGATTATATGCAACTGAAAGTCGTTTTATTTTTCCTGTATTTTCCGTAATAAAATTTAGTTTATAAATTTAGCAAATGAGCCAGGAGATAAAACCTTTTCAATTTAATAATTACCATTTTTCTAAGACTTAACAATGCATTAGCAAAATCTTGAAAACTACCACAGATAGACTACTAGAAATAAGGGCAGACCAAGAAGTTAGGAAGGCGATTCTGCCTTTCCTCCTGGCATCCTTTTATACCCCTGCCTTCGCCAGAAACCACTGTAGCTCTTCTGTGTGGGTGGCTGTGGAAGAATTCACCCTGCTCTGCCCTCAGCCTGCACCTTCACTTTAACATCGATTCCCTTCTTAGCCCTCATGGGTCTCATGCTCATGTCAGAGTAAAAGGAACTGTGTAGGGGGCACTATATTCCTGGTTTAGGTCAACCCCTCCCAAATGCCAGTCTGTTAACTGCTAGTCCAGGACAGTAGGAGGTAGTGAAAAGAATTGGTTTTTATTCTGAGATTATGTCTTGTCCACATTTTTGGTGTTAAAATTGTGATCCTTTCTTACGAAATGTTAATGATAGGTGGTTAATTCTTTTTTATAAATCTTGCTTGACAAAACAGTGTAACAAGTGTCCAGTTATTGATCTTTCCTCCACACAAGTCTTTTAGCTGGGTATTAATTGGGAAAGTTGGTAAAGAATAACTTTAAAATTTCTGTAAATGTTCTGGCACAAATCTGAACCTGAGTTCTAAAATGCAAATCACCAAAATAATTCATTTAGCCTTTTGTGTTGGTTATAAAAACCTTTGAGAAAGTGCTCAAGTTTTCCATACATTCAGGTAGTAGTGGGAGAATTATTATCTCTCGCTCAGAAAGGTTAGATCAGTTCCAGGAGACGGTAACCAAAGGAAATCTTAGTCACAATTACTTTTGAGAAAGGTGCTATGAGAGAGGCCTGAAGTCAGAATGTACCTTGGTAGTAATAGCTGCCGTCTGAGATGTACTTTTAGGGACAGAGCCAGGAGAGCCTGGAGAGCCTGGGGATCCCGGGGAGCCTGGCGAACCAGGCAGACTGGTTGCAGGTGACTGGCTGGTGAGAGAAGTCTTGGTTCCACTAGAGAGGGAAAGCTTGAAACTTGGGCTCTGCCGACCAGAAAGATTCGTTTTCAGAAGCACCTCTTTTTCCTCACTTTCTTTTACTAAAAATAAGAATATTGTCAATAGTTGTCACCCATCCTCTTTAATCCCCCCAAATGAGGTGGCACTAAACCACACTTAACTAGCTCAGTCCCCTGCTAGGGAAAAACAAGTGCAGTTCACTACTGAGAAGGAACGAGACCTTCAGTATTCAGTGTCCCTCCCCTTCCTGAAATAAGGTATTTCTCCCGGGTCAAGTCAGATTAAGAAAATTTGGTCCACACTTTGACCCACGGCTATTAATTCACATTCTAGAAAGCAGCAAAGTCTCTAAAATCTGTCATGACAAAGGAGATACTCATTTTGTCAAATACAGAATAAGCCTAGAGTGGGAAAGCCACCATTTTTCCTTGCCCATCTTTTCAACATACATTTCTTCCTTTCCATGAATTTACTTATTGGATCCATAATGTCATCATCATTTTTAGTTTTGTCAGATGGAGACACGACAGCTTCTCCGTCTTCCATGTCATCTTCATCTGTGTTAAACCACATCTCTTCTTCGTCTTCTAGTGTTCTGGCATCTCTTCGGTATCTATGATTCCTCAAAATGGAACGCATACTAGGGGTAAAGAGAAGAAAGTAAATAGACTCGGGGCGCCTGGGTGGCTCAGTTGGTTAACGTCTGCCTTCAGCTTAGGTTGTGATCTCAGGGTCCTGGGATCAAGTCCCTCATCAGGCTCCCAGCTCAGCAGGGAGTCTGCTTCTCCCTCTCCCCTGTGCTCTAATAAATAAAATCTTAAAAATAAAAAAAAGTAAAGAGACTTATCCAAAGACACTCTTAGTCTTCAAATGGTGCTCCAAATTAGATCTTTAATAGATCAAGGAGATGACAGATTTATATACAGAGAGGCTAATGAAGAACCAGACTTTTCATAGAACTAAACACTCCACCATTTCTAGTGTTAACTAGTGGAATCAAACTATTATGGAAACTGTACTATTATGGATCAGTTATTAAACTTAACATCAGAAATGAACAAGTCCTAATTCATGGACTTTAAAATATACCCTATTTTGATTTTACTTTTGGACACATGAAGCCCCACTACCACGTAAGTGGTTGGGTTTTCTTTTTCATTATCTAACTTAATAATGCCTGAGGAAGAGTCTACAGATCCTACTAACACCACACACACCTTCAGGAAAATATTCATATTGGCCATTACACAAAGCTACAACCACTGCTCATCCCCTCCCCCAGCCAAGCCAAATAATACGAAACAAGCAAAAAGAGGCACCAGCATACAACTTGAATGAATAAATTAAAAAATGTGGTAATTTACCTGTCAAGTTTGGGATTATCCTGCCTTTCTCTTTGTTGTTCAAATCTCAGTTTCAGTCCTTTAAATGTCTGTACATAATCTACATCTTCCAGTGCTTTCCAGTAATTTTCAATGACATGAGCAGTTAATGATTTTATATCTTCCTACAGAAAAGAATTGTAATGAAAAATACAATAGGAAAAATGTTATTTTAGCAAGACAGGCTTAATCGTAGGCAATTCATAAACCTGCCCAAAACAGTTTAACGTCATAAAATTATCAGCCAATCTCAGAGATAACAAAACAATGAAAATGGGCATAACTGGCTACTCCGTAGTCTCCGATTTTTGCTGTGTCTCAGAATTAACTATGGGTCTTCCTCAAGTAAATGCCCAGGTCCCACCCCAGATGTCTTTTACTCAAGTAAGTGTGGGGTCGGGATCAGCACATCACAGGGAAGTGCTAGAGATGGACAGTGGGGATAGTTGCACAACAGTGTGAGTGTACCTAATACCAAGGAATTGTAAACTTAAAAAGGCAAATTTTACATGATAAACACTGTTTACATGATAAACCCTTTACCATAATTAAAAAAAAAAAAGCATGCCACAGATAATTCTGACACACAGTTGTGGGAGAACCACAAGTCGACTTCTATTATATTAGTAAAGAATCGAGTTTGTTACGAAATTGTTCTTAAAAATTATAGAGGCATCAAGTTTGTTATAAAATTTTTCTTAAGGGGCACCCGGGGTGGCTCAGTCGTTAAGTGTCTGCCTTCGGCTCAGGTCATGATCCCAGGGTCCTGGGATGGAGCCCCACATCGGACTCCCTGCTCTGTGGGAAGCCTGCTTCTCCCTCTCCCACTCCCCCTGCTTGTGTTCCCCCTCTTGTTGTGTCTCTGTCAAATAAATAAATAAAATTAAAAAAAAAAAAACTGTTCTTAATATAGAGGACAAAGTCCAGTCAGAAAACCTTGGAGTTAAAAACAAAACAATAAAACCATATCAAATACTTTCTATCAACTGTCATTCTACTTTCTTAAAATGAATTGAGTACCAGGACAGTGTTAGATCAGTTTTCGTTCATGCCATCCTACGAAGGATTCACAGCTGCCGAGAGATTGTTTTGGTTTTCATTACTTTGAACTAAATTCCTACAAGCTTCTTTTAAAAATTTTCTTCAAATATAATCTCAAATAAGCCAAAATATCAATAATGCATATTCAATATTCTCGAACAATTAAAACCAACATTCCAACAATACAGAACCTACCACTCTAATAAATTCAAACATCTCTATAATGGCAGAGTTCATCAGATTGTAGCGGGATCCGTTGTTGAGAAATGCTTTGACTACTGGTTCAAACAAAAAACTTTTCATTATGTAGCGGTTATAAAACTCATCTTTTAATCCAATAATCTTTCTCTTAAAACGAAGAGCACCTGAAACACAGAGGCATTATTGTTCAAATTACATACACACTTCCATATTTTAGACTTACTAAAAAAGACCTGCTTAATAAAATTCTTCGTGCAGTGATATGTTACTGCTTCCAGAAGCATGAACCTAAAGATAAGGACTGCAAAATGGTTATCAGAAAAACGTACCCTAGAAGTAGTGTATGTCATTATAGAACACAAGTCTTGGAGAGCCAGAAAAACTCTGGAATTTACTAGAGACCAAAATGTACTTTACATCTAAAATAAGATCTAAAATAGGGCTAACATATGAATTAACTTCATACTACTTAAGATGAGAAAATTATAAATATATCCTTTTTACATACACCTTAAAAACAAGAGAAAAACCATTGTTTTATTAGGGCAATCCACTGTATAATTTTGATCTTTGTTATTTTTGGACACTCTTACTATTTTGCATTAGAGTTCTGGGTTTACGTTGGTTGGTTTGTGGATGGTTCGGAGAACTACTATAAACCCACAAAACTCTGCAAGACCCAAAACTTGCCTTCCCATAGTGTAGAAATAAATTTAGAGGATGTTGTGTTTAAAATGTGGTCCTCTATGCTTATTGCAGCGAGTATGCTTTTTAATTTTTTTCCTAATTTTCCTTTTTACAATTAATTAGGCTTTAACTTACAGATTAAAAGGTATATTTACATCTTGAGGTATGGGGAGTTACTTAGTCACCATTCGTCAAGATCCAAATATACTCGACAGCTAGACAAAGCCCTCTTTACCTACATGGAGTTTGTCAGTAAGTTAATGCCCCACTTATTGTAAACAGTTCAAAAAAGCATACTCACTTCATGCAGTCACATCGTCTTCGGTTGGCAAGATTAAATATTGTGTTTGTATTTTGGTTTCTTTGGAGATCATGGAAGTGGCTCGTTAAATTGCCAATTTGTTATTAATCAAGTCCTTCATGAGCAGGTAGCCAGGCAACCATGGTGACACGGTTTCTGGGTGGGAAGGCAGAGGAGTAAAGCAGCTCAATGTTTCTTTAGTTGGCAGAAAAGAGGTCCACAAGTGAATGCCCAATTAGGTACAGTTGGCTATAAACTGCCTTAACAATGCAACTTATTTAAGAGTGTCTCTTTCTAAAGTGACACTCTGGGCAGGGAGTTTCAAAATAATTTATAGAATAGTAATTGCATTTTTTTAAACTCTACTGAATTATTTCCAAATACATAAGCATGGTCAAATAAGACATTTTAAACAGTAAGAGGCACCTGTGTGTTAAGTCAAAGCCTAACAAGGGTTTATCTTCCCAAAACAGTGATTTTAGAGTTTGGCTGTTTTGTAATGTCACTTGACAAAGGAACTAATGAAGGCAGTTCCATTTGTTAGAATAGAAATCAATACTTCCGAGCTCAGGCCAAATGTGAAGTTTTTAGTAATTAAGGCAAGAGCTGTTATTTTAAAGAGTTGGTACTCCAACTATGCAGGCTTCGTGGAGACTTGTGTCCTACCATAACACACACTAGCTGAACCCTGTGGGCTGCATGCAGTTCCTAGGGTAAGTGAAAAGAAACTCCCTTCCTAGAATTCCCTAAGACCAAGGTATGCGGTGGCACCACTCTCTCCTCCAGAGCAGTTCTGTCCAGAAACTGCCAGTGTAGACAGAGATGGTTCTAACGGTCTTTGTTTTGCTCCTCATTTCCATCTGCCCCTATTTATTTATATCCAGAACTGGGTTATTTCCATTCAAATCCCTCTCCCAAAAGAAACCTGCATCAAGAATAGCCAACCACTACTTGCTGCTAAATAAAAGTTGCTTTCAGAAATTTACCAGTGAGCTCTATGAAGTCAAACCGCTCAAAGGAAATGAGAGAAAGCTTTTGGGATAGGTCACATTGGCAGAACTGTAGGACTTCCAATGTAAAGTGCACTCTGCTTCCCTTATCTCTAACCTTCATTAACATGTCAGGAATCTCTGGTGCTTTGTTTCAATCATCTCTAAAACAAATAATTCATCTTTACATTAACACAACATGAGATTTCATGTCACAAGTTGAGACTTTTTGCCTCATACATAACTTACGGCTGAATAAAAGCATCTATGATAAAATTTTTCTTTATTTCATTCCTGTCATAGATTTCCATATTTTTAACAAGACTAGACAACATGAATCCTGAAAGGCCAAGGAAAGAAATAAGACTGCTAAAACTGGCGTATGTATATATCTAACCTTATAAAGACCTACATTTTGAAAGGACTGCTGGTGTCTCACCTGTGGACCTGATTCGCTGTCTTTCAATAGGATAAAAGCATTCTAATAAGCATCAGATATAAAAAATGAGACGTTCTGTTAAGTCCCCAAACTGTTTAGATTTAACCACTCATCTTTTTTCCTTACAACTGGGCACTAAACTTCCTTATGAAACCCTCCCTTAAACACTACACCTAATATTTTCAGTGTATAATCTTAGAAGACTGAAAATATCCTAAATCTCCCACTTAGCTCTTTTAAAAATACTTGATCAAAAACTCTTACAGCCAGTCCTAGAGTGCTCATTCCTAATGACTGGCATCTTCTTCCAGAAACTACTCATGTTCTCAATCTGGGAAGACAGCCACATAGAATCATTTTAAGAGTCAGCATTTTCCAAACTGAGTTATCGTTGAACCAAACAATAAAAAAAATAACTAAAACTTTGCTAACATGCTTAGTTTCCTACAATATAATCCTTCCTTATAAAGTGTATCTTCATAGTTGTCATTAAGTTGTTGAGAAAATTTCTTTATAATACTGCAAGCAAAATAACGAGATGAACTGAACTATCCTTTCCTGCATTCTCCTACTGGATTCGTGTGTTCTCCCTACACCAAACCATTATCATGCTATGCTTTCCCCACATCTGTGTGTCAACTGTGCCTTCAACCAAGAATGTCACATTCTCCCAGGACCAAGACACAACCCAGTTTACCTCTCCTGTGAAATTTTCCTGATCTGACTCATTCATGTAGGAATAAATTATTTCCACTATGCTTCCAAACACACCTCAATATAGTACTTTTGACATTTTGATTTTTCCATGACTATCTCCTCCTAATGAACTCAAAACCCCTTGATAGCTGAGTCCAGGTCTTAATGGTCTGTGTTTTCCTTGTAATTTCCAGGTATCTAGCATCTTCATCAAATCTAAGATGCCCCTGACTGCAAAAAACTTTCTCTACTGCTAAGAAAACCAAACAGAACTATCAATTACAATGACATGCCATTAATTGTAAGACTCACCTTGAGAGATGATAAATGTCTAAAATGCAGAGTTTAGCAATAATCGCACCTCGGATAAACCTCATTGGCTACGATACTGCTTAAAACTGATAAAATATGGTAGCAGGTGTTTAATACATTTATCGAAATAAAACTGATTAACTTATTCATTTAGTTTTTCCACTCTGTCCTAACTTCCCTTTCCCACACTTGAACAAAAACTTTGTGTTGACATGAAAGAAATGTTACAAACTCCCTCTCAACATGGGGCTCTCTTTTGCTCTAGTAGGTATATAAGGAAAATGAATATGAGCTTAAAAGTCCTTCTTTTGCAAATGCTAAGCTCATGGATATTAATATAGTAGAACCAAAATAATCCATTTATTTTTGCTGTCCTTAGCAGTCTAGGTTAATGCCACAAAATGCTACCTGTTACTTTTGGCTGAAAAAGAATACTAAGGTAACATCAAAGTTCCTGGGCAAGCAACAGAAAAGTAACTGCACTACATATCTGAAAGTTGGAAAATGAAAATATACCATGAATACATGTATTCCTGGTCCCTCCTGCAGTGTGTACATTAGCCAGAAAAACTAAGGCAACTATAACTGTTACCCTGAAAGTTTAATGTTTTTAGAAGGATACCTATTTCTAATATTAAAGATAAAATACTGTAGAGCAAATCAACATCAGAAACATCCTTATAAACCATGTTTTCATAATTTTAGGGTATCTTAAAAAATCCATTAAGTAAATAAACTGTAAATGAAGTTAAAAAATAGCAAAAATGGATATATATGTTCAGGCCTCTAAACAGTGAATGACTGTGATGCCGTCAAACAACCAAACTTACCTATAGAAACCAAAAGACAGAAGTTACCAGCAGACATATTTTATTGAGCCTCTAAGGTACCCCCCCAAACTTGGTCTGTCAACTTACCAAAGAAGGCTGGCTGCTGTGCTCAAGAATATTCTTAAATAACCTATTTCCAATTCTGAAACTTGTTTTACTTCAACAAACTAGGGCCTTAAGAACACAGTTAAGTTTTGAAAAAAATATATAACCAAGAACATATCAGCTCTAAGAGTTGACAAACTTTACCCATAAATATGGTTTACATGTACACATTTTAGGCTTCATAGGCCACATATGGCCTCTACTTGTTTTCTGGGGTTTTTTTTAAACCCTTTAAGAAACCTAAAAACTACTTTTCAGCTTGCAGGCCGTGTAAAGAGCGCAGGGTAGATCTGGTCACTTCTGAAGTTTGGCACCCTTGCTCTAACATATCTGAGGTAACAAAATGTTTTATGTCAAATGTATCTCAATAAGGTGGAGAAAAAATATTTGTGCAGTTAATGAATAGACCATCTACAGACACTTGTGCTGGGCATTCTAACTCCCAATATGTTTTAGCAACTCAGTGCTATTAGCTATAGAGTTTCCAAATTACAAAAATATTCTTCATGATTTAATAAGACTCACAAAAATTCCTAATTTGTAATGAGGAAGGCAGTACTAAAAAAGTAACTGAGGTAAAATGATCTTAGGTACCATTTTAATAGTGGAATAGAGTACTTTAACATATTTTGTGGATACACACTGAGCCTTTGCTGTATGTGGGGAAAGATGCAAATGAGGAAAATTATCTCCAACTCTGGCAAAACTACGTAATTGGCGTAGTTTCCTGTTAGAATCTAGGTCTCCTTGACCTGAAATCAGTGATCTTTTCTTTTCAGGTAATAAGACCCAAAGGTACCAACAACATGATAAGATATAAGTAATAATTCTATCAGAAGCAACACTTACATAATGCCAAGAAAGCATGTTTGGAGGCCATAAGAACCAGCACTCTCCGGAGGATGTCCTTATTAATAATGTAGTTCTTTATATGGTAGGTATGGTGCTCCACACAAAATGTTAACAATTCCAGTACAAGTGCCAACAACTGGGCAGTCTGAAAATCATCTAAAAACAAAACACAATTTAATGACTAAATATTCTTTCCCTTTCTAAATTTAAGTATCCAAATTCCAACCAAGTAAAATCCTTTCTGTTGACCCCAAATTTTAAACTTAAGGAAAAGGGAACAAACACCGAATCCCTACCATGTGCCCCAAGAATTGTGCTTTACACATTTTCTTAACTCTGACAAATTTTTTTCACAAAACCTAAGTCTGAATAATAAGTCCCAGCTGGACACAAATCTATTAAATCTGCTTTATTCCCAAGTGCAAAAACGCTCTACCGTGTCTTAACACAGCCCTCATAAGATGTACACACAGCACTGGAGATCCGGAAAGATCCCATCTAGTCTTTGGTGGAATTCCTCTCTCTGCTCTTATGATTCCAATGTCCTTTATTATATAGAATGAATCCACACTGGATTATAATTATTGGCTTACTTTTCTTCCTCACCAGGCAGCAAGCCTCTGGAAGTATTTTACTCACTTTTTTATTCCCCCCATTTAGCCCCTAAAGATTATATAGCACAGTACCTTCCAGACAATGGGGTTTTTGTTTTTGTTTTTTAATAAATGTTTGAAGAACTAAATATCTGTGTTTGGAAAGGAGCCTCAAGCTTCACCTAATATGAATAAAGTAGACAGGAAAAATGAGTATCACGTTTCCAAGATGTGATTCTAGATCACAAAAAAGGATAAATTTAACGTTTACTTTCTAAGTGCTGTTTTAAGTTATGCTATACTGGTAATTCATATGGCAAAACAGTATTCTTGAAATGTCAATAGGGGATTTCCCACTGAAGACTCTAAAACTACCTTCTGAATTAAACACACACTATGCAAGCTAAAGCTAAAGGAATAAAATGCAGAAATAATAATAATCCTTAACCTACGAATAATCCTCAATGCAAAAAAAAAGGTTAATAGTAAGCAGCTCTGCTCTACACATCTGGAGCGCAAATAACTTAAAATTTTTTCACAATTACTTCCACTTATTTAACCTATGTAAATATTGCTTTAACAGAAAATTGTTTTTAAATTCTAAAAGCAACAATTATCTCCATTTTTACATTTTTTATCTCCAATTATCGCACTTTAGATTCTACCTCGGACACCTTTTTTGAGAAAATACATTACACCTTGTGTGTTAACTAAACCCACCCTGAGTCTTAGACCCGAGAACACAGAGCCTCACTGCCACCCTGCAGTCTCTTACCTTTGCTAGGCTTCTCTTCTGTTGTATTTGCCAGTAAGGGAGCGGTGAGAACATGCATACAGTGCTTGTAAAAGAAACCCAGAAATTCAGTCTTCTCTGTTTTCTAAGGAATCAAAAACACTTTCATGAATTTTAACTGCACTGGTTCCTACCAGCAATAAACAACGTACTAGTATGAAAAAGAGAAAAATGCCCGTGGCTTACATTGGCAGTAGCTAACATGTTTTCTGGGTCAACTAAAGTTCGAAGCAGGCCCATAAGTTGGACTGCTCCTCCAAGTTCAGGGTCTGTATCACAAATCATATGTTCTATAATGAGGTTGATGAGCAAAATATCCTGGTGAGAAAAGTACACACAGTAAGGATCACTTATTATCAGAATGGCAAAGCACATACTATGACGTTACAGCATTACACCTAGCTCTAGCTGTCTTGTTAACTGCGATCAAAATGAAACGACTAACTTCTTTAATAGCATATATGGCAGTGTTTCCCTAAAGTGTGGTACAGGCACATTTATTCATAAGTAATACAGAAAAGAAAGTTTCTTTCTCTATTTAAGTCTCTTTTGATTAAAGCAAAAACTAGCTTTGTTTGCCGCTAATCTTTACACTTCTTGGTAACACGATCCCCCTTCTGAAGAAAGCTAACGGACCTTCAGTTTAATAGAATATTTAGCTAGAATTTACGCCATTGTTCTGCTTTCACTGCATTTCTATAGTCCTTCTATTTATGGCGTGGCAAGTAAGATCTGTATCTGTTCTCCATTAATGGAAATGACACACAGTTTCCATTTAAAGTAAATTTAGTTGGTACCCAAATGTGTGAAATTAGAGGAAACAAGATTATGGTACTTAAATAAGCACAGAGGACAAATCTGTTACAGAGATTCCAAATGTCACCGAAAATTGATTACTAGTTTTCCTGAGGCTCTATGACTGGTGTTCCTGGCCCAAGGAGTAACTACAAACAGAAAGGGATGCAGGGAGGAAATCTCTGCTTTGTCTGTATATGCAGTGGTAGGATGGACCTAAAGATTGAGACTGGGAATCCAGAGGCCTACTGCATGTGAGCGAAGTACATCACTGTATGTTCAACTAGTGGATTTCAGGGCCAGCAAGAATAGCCTTTATTTTAAATTAATACAGGTATTTTGGTTTTCTGGATGACTATTAAAGAAAAATGTGACATAATATTCAACAGTTGAAACTGGTACTTTTCTACTTATCCTGGCAATTAAAAAAACAAAACACAACACCCAAAAACCTTAAATACAATAGTTACTAGGCATTCCACTTCACTTTGACATAACACATTAAGATTTTTTTAAAGGCAGAAGTCTACTTTCTCATTCTGTAAACTTACAATAAGAATTGTGCATAGATTTTTTTTTTTCCCCAAGAGGATGCCCCCCTCCCCTTTTAAGATGCAGTTGAGGGCAAAATATATCAGTTTATTCTTAACAGTTACTTGTAAGATTTTTCCTCCTTCCTTGGGGGAAGGAGGAAAAAAAAAATCGGTATCATTGGTTTAATGTTCTAAAACAGAAGAGCACACACATTTGGGGCTGCTGCATAAGCCATGTACCATATATGCCAAGAGTACCCTTCACATTATCAGGAAAGATTCCCTCACTTACTTTAAAACTGATGTGTGTGTATGAACAAGGCAACAGCTTGTTCCTTATGGTTAGGCAGTAAAGAAAGTACCCTAAATACTCTTCCAAGGGACTGTGCTTCATTCCTTCATTCTTGGTGATTTTAAGAATCTATCCCTAGCAAAGTCAGTGTTTTCCTAGGGAAGTTACTTATAATTCATATATAAGTATATGAATATATATATATTCATATATATGAATATATATATGAATATATATATAATTCAAGTTACTTATAAATACATATAAAACAATTTATTGATTAAATGATTAAATGATTAAAACAAGACAACGTATCAAGTTAATGACAGAATTAAGAAACGTGATCTCAGAAACTTAAAAAGACACAAGTTGAGCATTAACAACTGCTGTAAGACACAATCTGTAAACTGAGATAGGAGCCAATTCAGGGAAAAATAAGCCATTTGACATTCTGGCTACACTTTCCCCAAATATCAGCTAATTAAATCTTAAAAAATAAATAATAAATACAGTTATCGCTCCCCATGTATAAATACTTACTGTTAGTGCAAATAATATTTACCTTGTTGGTTATTTTTTGCTCTGTTAACTTCTTACTTACATCATCATTCTGTTGTGCCTCCTGCATGACAAACTCTCGTACCATGGATGGATTATATTCAACCAAGTATGAGAATATATCAGTAGCAGCACTTCGCACCTGTGTATCATCCATGCCCTGCAGATAAAAAGCACTTATTTCTCCTATAATTATCAAAATATAGACCTTATAGCTATGTAAATCCAAAATCTAACAAATTATAAGAAAACAGTGTAGTAAGAGAGGTTAAGGAAGTTTGGCATATAAAACTTGTTCAATGGATAAAGTTACTTTCTTTTATTCGTTTACTTTTCTTAACATTTCAACAGACTGCAAAATTAACAGTTTATTATTAAAAGTATGCAAAATCCGGGGCGCCTGGGTGGCTCAGTTGGTTAAGCGACTGCCTTCGGCTCAGGTCATGATCCTGGAGTCCCGGGATCGAGTCCCACATTGGGCTTCCTGCTCAGCAGGGAGTCTGCTTCTCCCTCTGGCCCTCTTCCCTCTCGTGCTTTCTATCTCTCGTTCTCTCTCTCTCTCAAATAAATAAATAAAATCTTTAAAATAAAAAAAAATAAATAAAAGTATGCAAAATCCCTCTGAATATTCTTACAGTAATGTGTAAGGACTCTCTAATATACTAGAATTTTACAGCTTTTTTACTTAATGTAATACACAGCTAATAATAAATACTGGCTGTAGTCAAACACTTGCACATAACATAAAGATATATTTTTGTGGATTAAAAATATAATGGTAATTGGGGCGCCCAGCTGGCTCATGCAGTTAAGCGGCTGCCTTTGGGTCAGGTCACAATCTCAGGGTCATGCTCAGCAGGGAGTCTGCTTTTCCCTCTCCCTCTGTGCCCCTCCCCCTGCTCGTGCTCTCTATCAAATAAATAAAATCTTAAAAAATAAAAATTAAAAATATGTAATGGTAATTAAATATTAGGAGAAACAAACTTACAAGGATGACTTCTAAAGCTGGTAATATGCCCATATTTGACAAAGTCTTGAAAAAAGCATCTCTGTTTTGAGGTTGTAGCGTTTGGGAAAACGCACAAAATTCTTTTAAAAAGTTAACCTAAAATAAGGAAAAGGACAAGTGAATATATTAAAGATCTGTTGTTTTAGCTTTTTGCCTTTCCTAAGTATCAAATTTCTTACCAATTCCTGTCTTTTTTCCTCATCTGTTGCTTCATCTGTTAGTTGTGCAAACAAATCTGTCAGAAATTTTTCATCCTCCTGTTAAATCAAAGGATAAATTTATGCTAATGGAAGAGTATATTAAAACATAATTTTCAGATACTGTAGAACATAAATTGCACTAACTGGAAAAAGGAAAGATGGTACTGGCAACGGTATTTTTTTAAAAGAGAGAAGGAATAACCAAACTATTAAAGAATAAACTGGGGATTTATAGAGGAAGATTCTATTTTGGCAAGGCCTGATTTCCTAAGTTTATTTAAGGGCCACACTGTGTGTATTAGGCTTTGTGGACCATGTGGTCTCTACCACAACTATTCAGCTGTTATTACAGTAGGAAACAGCCACAGACAATATGCAAATGAGTGTGGCTATGTTCAAAAAAAACCTTTATTTATAAAAACAGATATGGACCATAGTTTGCAAACCCTTCATTTACGAGTTTTAAACCCTTCATTTAAAAGTTTTAAAATCTTACCTTTAGAGGTTAAGGTTCTACAACCTCTCAAATGAAGGTGACAGACAATTAAGATAAAGCTTTCATGTTTTAAAGACACAGGAAATGATTCAGTTATTTAAAAAGGTAAATGCAGAGCTTTAAAAGAAACACCTATTATCTGACGATATCCCATACAGACACACAGAATTTAATATGCATTATTTCAAAAAAGATTAAAGAGGTTGTCTCCTAGGATACTAATCTGGGTAAGTCAGTACAGAACTTGGAAAGAACCTCAGATGTTATCTTACCTCATTTTGTAATTGAGACTGATTTAAGAAATTTACCCAAAGACCAACCACAGGAGGTGGCAGAGACCTTCCTGATAACCTGTTCAAATTTTTTCCATCACTATTTTTAACTAAGATGGTGTTATACTTTAATTCCATACTATCTCAGCTAGTACTAGATTTAGCACTACTTCAGCCCTACAGACATGCCTAAGTCTATCTACATAATGTATAAATGTATGTATGTGTGTATGTAATCTCCCACTAGATTATAAACTCCATATTCACTGTTGCAGATTCTTAGGAAATATTTTCTGTGATATTAAATTGGTTATTCCTACTTTTACTTTTTCTAAAATGTACAAAACATGCCATACTTCAAATGGCATGTAACTTCAAGATGCAACCCAGATCTAATATGTCCCACCAACTGAAAATCAAATGATAGTCTCTGAACTGCTGCATTTGGGGGTACAGAAGTTGATAGAATAAAAATGTTTAAAAAAAAAAAAGAGTGTTTAATAGAATTATGTACAGTTAACAGTAAAGGGAGGGTATGACTGTGTACACAAGGGGAGTAAGAACCTGCTTTAAATTCTATCTCAACCACCCGTTGTCACAAAATTTCTAAAATTCTCTTGCCTTCATAGCAGCACTCTGGATATAAGTATCTGTATCAAGAGAAACAGAACTACAGCATTGGCAGCCAGGCTTTTACAAAGCATAACGTCAGGAAATAAAGACTTAACAACTTGAAATTGTTCATACTTAAATGAGTAAAACTGGCATTTCACAGGTATGAAGACAGACACACAAGTGACAAATCCCTGCATAACAAAATGAGAATCAAGTGGAGCTAAAGGACATGAGCTCCATGGGGCTAAAGATGCACTCAGGACTATCCAAGGAAACGAGGAGTCAAAAGTGGACCAGAACAGAGACTCTACTAGGTAGTTAGTAAAAAGGAGATTCTTAACAAAGAACAAATAAAAATTAGTACCGAAACCTTCTCCCTCCTCCATTATCGATCACAGTACACTGTATAGAGATTACTATTGTCCTTACCAGACTGTATTGCCTATGTTATTTGTTTACATGTCTGTCTTAAATGAATGGGACGCACATCAAATTGGTCAACATGAACGGGAATTATTCCTAGCTCCAGGACAGCAGTGTAGGTAAACTGATTTTTCTATTTGAATTCACGTTTTGTTTTTTTAAGATGTCAAAGGTAGGGACTCTGAAAATACAGTAATTTTCTAAAAAGGAACAACCATACAAATTAAACTTATTGCTTTATTCATTATATGCTACCAAACAGCTCTTACTGACATTTGCCTCCTTTATTTAACAAATCCAAGTTTCAAATAATTATTTTATTTGTAGATGGGAAAGGTCTTAAGTCTTCCAAGTCATATCATCTATGTGTTATTCTTCCAATATCATGGGCATCAAAAACACAAAAAACAGGGGAGGTGTGCAACTCACAAATCTTTACACCACACAAACTTTAAAGTTCTGTTTCAGTTAGAACAGGCTAATTCCTACACTATGGGATAATATACTGAAAGGTTCTCTGACTTTGGGGTTTTACATATGTCGATTACTGGCCAGCTCTCACAGACTTTGATTTCTGTGTTTTGTGCAGAATCCAAGAAATGTTACACCCTAGGCAATCCTGATGCAAGCACCCTAAAACACCAGACTGAGAGACCGGGCATACTGTAGAAAGAAAATCTGGAGTTTAATAGAGCAGTTATCAATAGATACTTTAAAATAATGTTCGGGGTGCCTGGATGGCTCAGTCGGTTAAGGGTCTGACTCTTGATTTTGGCTTAGGTCATGATCTCAGGGTTGCGAGACTGAGCCTGCATTGAGCTCCACATCGGGCTCCGTGCTGGACGTGGAGCCTGCTTAAGATTCTCTCTCTCCCTCTGCCCCTCCTACCTCCTCTCACACCACCTGCATACTCTAAAAAAGAAAATACTCAAGTCCTGCATCATGTTCATGCATGATCTTTAATCTTCACATGACTTTACAGGGTTGATGATAATACCATCATCCTTCAAATCAGGGAACTGAAGCTTTAAGAGGTTAAGAAAGTTGCCCAAGTAGCCCATGGCTATTAAGGGACAGGTAGAGCTGTAACTCATATTCATATCCAACTTCCCCATACTCTCATCTGGTACAAAAGCATGCCTTTTGGTGAGGAAACCTGCAACTATAATTTGCCAATATCTGCTATATTCCCTTGACCCTAACACTAGTCTTTAATATATAATGATCTGATAGTGCTACCAATTCTACCGAATTTATATTCTATATTTAATGACATACTTCTTGGCTTCTTCATTTTCTCTTTGAATCTATTCTATGCATAACTGACAGATTAATATACCTAAAATTCTACATTGAATCATTTTGAATTGAATGAATCATTCAATTCATTCCCCTGTAATTTCTTCAAGCTAGACTTCTTAATCACATTTATGTTCCCTGATGGAAACATAACAACCTTCTGGTCCCACAGTATATTATAATCTTTTCTAATATCACCCAAATACATACCTTTAGACAAAAATCGAAACTCAATTTAGGTATTTAAAAGGAACAGGAAATTGCTTCTGCTAAATCAATTAACAGTTTAAATGGTATCAATCAAGAAGGTATCTTTGTAAGTAGAAAAAAAATTATCTAACTCACCTGTAACATACCAACAATTTCTACCTTATTGAAAAAGATAAAGGAGTGAAGTGTTGATAACATATTTTCTTCAAAGACTGAAGGGGTAGGTAGAACCATATCTTGGATATACTGAACTCTGTATGTCTGATGAATTTTTTGTTTCAGCTCAGGATCTGATATGGGAATCACTTCTTTAAACTTGGCTGTTTTTGTTAGAAATTCTCTGTGTTTTCGTGGTTGTGATAAAGCAGGATCATATTCTAAGCATCCAATGACGTCCATTATACATTCCTCAGAGAACATAACTTCGAAAAGAGCAGTTCGATTCAAGAGGAAGATGCCTTTGATAATTTCATACAAGTGGTGCAGTCCTTCAATATTTTCCAAATCCTCACATACATGAAAAAGCTCTAAGAGCTTTTTAATATAACCCTCATTTTCCAGTGCTAGTGCAAGTTTTTCACGACGCAGGGGGGAAGGTAAAGATGATGCCACAAGTTCTGCAATTTCCTCAAGGCGACTTAATTCACAAGATGGCAATTCTAAACCTGGTGATGACATATCATCAAAACGCTCCTCTTCAGATTCATCTACAAGGTCCTGAGTGATGTCCACCGAAGGGTCCTTTCCTTGAACCTATTAAGTAAGATTTATGATAGCTGACAAAATATAACCAAGCAAATCTAAATGATATTCTTAGATGAATACAAGAGATGTTATAAGAATCCTAGCATATTCCAGGACAGCCACCACCAAACCCTTCAAAGTTTAACTTCAAATAAATATCAAACATCATAATGTGATCACAGAAAATACATGTTAATTGTAAGCAACAAGGAATATTTTAACATCAATTCCAGAAAGCAAGGGCCAAAGAATATGTACAAACTAGTTCTAGGCCAAAGTGGGTCACTGATGTGCTGTGAATGCTGGCTGGTGGCCCAAAAATATGAATAAGAAAACTGGAAAACAAATGTACTCACACAAAAATGAAACCATATAAAAAGTGACTGCAACATACATGTAGCAGAGCATAATGCAGTAGATCCCCCAAGAATATCTACTAAAAGCAAACAAACCATGGAAGTTTTCCTTTCTATTCACCCAAACCTGTAGCTTTCATGACACAACTTAGAAGTTTTTACAAATACATTTTGCGAGAAAAGAATATTTTCACCCAAAGTCAAGGACTTATTTGAAATGAGTTTTGCCATCTTGGCCCTTTAATTTGAGATACCATCACTAAAGCAGGCCAAGTTGAATGGTAATGAAATGGAAAAATTAGACCTTAAACAAAATGGCCAAGGAACTTAAATTGCTTAGGATGGTTAAGAGAGACTGTTAATGGATACTGGAGGGAAGAAGGCCTGGAATAGGTCTTGAAATATGTTGCAAATTGATATCATCTTGACCTTAACCCAGTGGACAATACCACTGAAAGGCAGCTAGGCACATTCACAGATTGTACCTGGCATGGTCTCAAGTTGGCTGGATTTGTTAACGACATAAATTCTCAATATAGCTTTAGACTACAGCTTTACCTAAAGAAATGTGCTAGCATTTGATTAAAAAGCCCAATGTAAAGGGACAAGAGCCCTTACTGTAATGAAAATGCTATCTTTTTTAGTTTATTTGCAAATATGAAGGCGAAGGCGGCCATCAAAATGGACTGTGGTTAGGATTTTCTTGGAATCTAATCTGCTCAGGGAATTAAAGTGGAACTGTAATGATTTGACAAATATGTTTCAGTCTTACTAAATGGAGCAATGCAAGAATGAAAACAAAAGAAAGGTAGAGTAAGCTAGAAGAGAGAGTCTTCCTTAAGAGAAAGGGTAAGTCTTAGCAGTCTGTCTGGACAGACACAAAGAAAATGAGAATGTGAAGGCCATGAGAGGTCTATAAGAAAAAAGAGATACGCCCAGACCTAATAACTACTGTCAAGGAAAATACTAGAAAATGGAGACTTTTTGCTGTTTCTACATCAAAAAATTATGAGTAGGGTTCAAAAAACAGAAAAACATCTAAGATCTCAGAGAGCAAAATATAATGAATTCTCTAGAACAAGCCAGGATCTAGAAATTGTTAAGTACAGACAGGATCATAAAATACTGGTAGAAAACAACACCTTGAATATAAAGTATGCACAAGTTGAAGGGGAAGATTAGAAAATAATCAAATAGCCAGTGATTCCTAGGAACGTTACTCTAGAGAAAGTATAGAAGTATACTACCCGTGCCCCAAGTGTAAATGAAGAACTACAGACTAAGGAAAAGTAAAGATCCGACAATTAAAGGAGAGCCAGGCCTGACAGCAATGCACTGAGTCCAGGTGTGAGTTAAATATTGGCTTAATAGAAGACTGTGTCCAGGGTGGGATTGTTTGACTCAGAAAAGTGAAGGAGAATGAGATCTGTCTGAGCAATGGGTGCTTCTAGCACACCCAAGCTCTTCAATCTCACCTCTCTTTCTATGGGAGAACTCCACAGGACACAGTCTAGAGGCAGGCTATCAAAACAACTGTATGGGAAAGAAAACAAAGAACAAATGTGAAGAAAATGTAAGTCCTTCACAGCAGAAGAAAAAGGAAGTTCGACAGGCAGGTTACTATATGAAAAAGACAGCTGAGTAGACTATCTAGCAGAAATAAATTCTACGAGGTAAGGAAACACTGTGCCTCAAGGACATGTAGCTTTATTAAGGCAGTGGCTCTCAAGCTTCAGGGTGCATGAGAGTCAGCTAAAGCAGGAACTGACAAACTAGAGCCAAATGTGGCCCACCACCAATTTTCATAAATAAAATTTTACCAGAAAAGAACCATGGCTGTTTATGTGTTATGTATGGCTACTTTCATATTACAATAGAAGAGTTGAATAGCTGTTAAACTGTATGGCCCACAAGGCCTAAAATATTTACTATCTCACCTTTTACAGAGAAAATCTGACCTAGAGGGCTTGTTAAAATATAATTCAAATACAATTACTGGGACCTAGTCACAGAATTTCTGATTCAGGGAGATCCGGGATGGGGGTTCCAGAATTTACATTTCTGGCAGTTCCCAGGTCATACTGCTGGCCTGAGGACCACACTTTTGAGAACCAATGAATTAAAGAATCTGTTGAAGGGGGCACCTGGGTGGCTCAGTCGGTTGGAGGTCCGACTCTTGGATTTCAGCTTGAGTTGTGGGATCAGCCCCATGTCGGGCTCCATGCTCAGTGGGGAGTCTGCTCTCATGTGTACACTCGCTTTCTCAAATAAATAAATAAAAAAAAAGGTAAAGAATCTGCTGAAGATTATTCTCTAATTAGAATAAATGTGGAGATAGAGAAACTGTCCTTAGGATGCAATGGTTTAAATGAGTGTATAACAAGAGCCAATGGCTTTGGCATATAATAAATGCAAAATAAGAGTGAATGATAAATGTACACCCGACAAGATTATGGAGATCATGTCATTAGACCAAGGCACTAGAGTCACCAGGCAATTCCACAATCAACTGAGAACATGTAAGATGAGGCTGAAGAGATAGTCAAGAGTCACAAGAAGCTACTGAATAAAGTGATACGATCAGATTGGCATATTTAAAAAGGTCACTCCATCTGTGATATGGATTTGGGAAGACCAATCAAGATGAAAGCAATAAAACAGGCAAGAAATGCTGGTGGCTTAGTAAACTGTGAGAGCAGTGAAAACAAGGGTAAGTGAATGGATTTAAGATTTATAATTAAAGGACTGAATGGATGTAAGTCATGAAGGAAGGATAAATAAAACCCCCAAGTTTCTGGTTTCAGCAACTGGATGACAGTGGCTGAGATGAGGGAGATGGGAAAATGAACAGATCTAGGGGAGATTATGTTTGGTTCTGGACTACCGAATCTGAGATACCAGGGAGCACTGAGGGAGGAGCTCTCAAACGCAGCTGGATACAGAAGTGTGGAGTTCAGCAAAGGTCTTAGCTGGACAGTTTAGGGTCAATAAATTGTACTTTCCTATAAATCAAACTTTTCACAGACAACAATGAATTTAAGAGATCAATAAGAAATGCTATTTATTTAAAATCTTGGGCATTAGCTAAAAGCACAGCAAAAAAAACCAAAATACTTAGCATGTTGATTTTCTAGTTTTTAAAATTACCTGACATATTTTCTCCCAAATTTCATCACATCCAGCTTTTTCCTGAAAGCTAAGGGCCAAGTCATAATTTTCTGCTTCAGACCACACAATCAAAGTGTCCTTGAGAGAAAAGAGAGTCTGATTAACATCCATTAATCATCACAAACTACTTCCAAGTACAAGGCAAATGAACAAAGAAACAAAGAATTGAGAACAGTACTAAGCAACATTGATACTGTGATTGACAATGCCTTTTCACACCTAGTTCTGTCCGGTCTATAAAATGAAAACAATGTTTTCCTTAAGAAGTTAACCAGAATATGAAAAGCACCACAAAGTGACCAATCTAAATGTACTAAAAGATACAAACTAAACATTATATCAATTCTTTGCTTGCATATTAGGTTACATTTTAAGCTCTAGTAAAACTGCCCAGAGAGGAAGTCTGAGCATTCAGTAACTATGACATGTCAGGAGGGTGGAATTAATAACCAAAACCCCTTCTCCCATCTCTCTATTATCAGCATTGGATGTTCTTTACCTGAGACACACAAGGCCCATGAAATTATTGGTATATCTTAATATTTGAGATTTTATCTGGATAGCACTTTTTTTTTAAACTTTCACCAAAGTGCTATGGTTCAAGAAGCAAGATGCTCCTACCACCCACAGCCCCTCCTGTTCAGAGACTTTTATTTAATGATAGTTAAGTTTAATTAACAGTTCAACAGTTTTTATTACGATGTAATCTCTGCAAAACACTACACTTACAGTACTGACACCATTTTATATTCCCTGTAGTACAGTCTGTATTCTACAATATGCATAGTATAATAAAAATATTTACAGGGTCTAAGGTATCCTTCCAAACTTACTGACAGTAAAATAAACATATACACTGTTTCAGAGCCATCAATCATTTCAAAAGAGAGCCCTCTCATTGAGAGAGGTTTGTGAATCATCTTATATATGAAATACTGAATAGCACTAGGGAGAGTTACATTTTAAAAAAAGAAGCCTGGGGGACGCCTGGGTGGTGCAGTTGGTTAGGCGTCTGACTCCTGGTTTCAGCTCAAGTCATGATTTCAGGGTCGTGAGATCGAACTCCCCTCGTCTGGCTCCGCACTCAGTGCAGAATCTGCCTGAGATTCCCTTTCCTCTCCCTCTGCTCCTCCCATGTGTGCGCATGCCCTCCCTCTCTCTCTCAAATACACACACACATATAAAAAAATATTTTAAAAAATTAAAAAGAGCCTAACCTAACAGCGATCATGTAGCAGTTTGTCAGGCTGGTCCAAAGAGAAGAATTAGGAGAAATCAGTGTTAGAAGGATAGGAGTACAATATAAAGAAAAAAATAATTCAGTCTGACTAATAAGTAACTAAAAGGAGCCAAGCAAAGGCTAGATGAGCATCTATAGGGAAGATAAAAGTTCCTATATTAAGAAGGAAACCGAACTAGACCATCTTTAAGGTACTTTAAAAAATGTTTACATGGAGGCAGTTTCTAATACTTTTCACTATCACAGATACCTCTTACTGTACACAAATGGATCCCCTGATTTTGTCTGCTAAACCGCATGTTAATTCTTTTCAATTATGTAACTGTCAGTGAGGACCAGTAGTCTCTCACTGAACTAAAGGGATACCAGCCACAAGTAAATAAATGATAATTTGATTGGGCCGCACCACATTACTAATAGAAAAATCCACAATTTTTATTCCAAATTTTATAAAAGAGGTCAAAGACCCCTTTTTCCTATCTTCATGAACTTCTAGAGATCATAGATACCACGTAGGCATCTGTTCCACAGTGACTAAGTAGCTGTTCAAACTCAAAATAATTTATATTAACATTGTAAGATCAAGGGACACCTGGTGGCTCAGTTAAGCATCTGCCTTCAGCTCAGGTCATGATCCCAGGACACTGGGATCGGGAGTCCCACATCAGGCTCCTTGCTCAGCAGGGAGTCTGCTTTTCCCTCTGCCTCTCCCCCTGCTTGTGCTCAAGCGCGCTCCACACACACACACACACACACACACACACACACACACACACACACACACACACACACACACACACCATAAAATCAACACACCAGGAATTAGTCAGCTGTGTAGCCTCCCTGAGTCTGTTTCTTCATCTTTAAAATGGGTATCGTACATACAGGTACAAAACCGGTGATAAAGACCCACTGAAACAAGCCTAAAACCAGTATCACACTGGTAATAAGGTAGATTTAATACAACCATAAGCAATTACACTGGTACAATATAAATTCAGAATGATCTGTAGGCTTAAAACAGGGCACAACTAGACATACGCTCTTAAATGCCCATTTGACAAATTTAGAAGTTTGAAAATTTTTAGGAATTGCTCTTCTGTTTTCCTTGAAGAGTCTAATTTTCACGAAATCATCTTATTTATCATCCAACAACCTACAGCTTCAGACATAGGGATTTCTTCATTCATCCTCAAAACAGACTTGTTCTTTTTCTTCAGATGTGCTTTTACTCTTCAACTGACTGAAACCTCAAAATACAAATTTACGTATTTAAGTACAGATTATCAAAGGCAAAATACTCTAGTCTCCAGCCACTCCAATCAAACCAGTTTTCTTAACACTAAATGCAACAAAGTATTAGTAGACAATTAGACTATCAAGAAAATATTTCATATTGTACCAAATGTTTTTTTAACAAATAAATCACCATTAAGCAGACTTACGAGTTAATATCAGCTTTTCTATATACTATCTGTGTGACCTCAAGGAGGTCACAATCTTCAGGGATCATCTAATGCACAAAATAAAGCCAGCACTAACTTCCTTCTAGCAGTATCTTAATGGTCAATGATGAAGCAAAGCACTTTATAATTTATTTATAGAGTAATATATTCATAAAGTAATATACACATATGAATGTGCTAACAATATTCTTTATTCTAAATTTATTTTATTTCTGTACCTTGAGAGCACTGAGGGACTGACACCACCTTCACTGACTTTGTACAGCACTCAGTGTATCTGGGTGCGTGTGTGTACGTGTATTCTGAGTAAACACCTTTCGATGATAGTGCTAGTAGGTCTACCAAGTAGAGAAAGATTTACTTTCAGATATTCCTTGTTCATCTGAAGGGTATGAGATAGAGTGTACTAAAACCAAAAGATGCCTTAACATCATTACTCTATTATCATATTCTTATAACGTCCTATTCAGGCTATGCAAGAAATCAAATTTTTACCTACACTAGGTTGCGTATAGGGACAGAAATGTCCTTCTGCACTAGCATCTACAATAGCAAAGGAAGTAGTTTCTACCATTTCGTTATGTTAATAGCTGATTATTAGTCAGTGGTCACTTTTTCTTCTTTAGATAGAAACAAGAAAGCTGTATTGTTTTAGTTTAAACTTTTGAGTATTAAGTCTTAGTTACAAGAATATATGGAGCAAAAACTTAGCTTAACTGGAAGCAATTTTTTGCTGGCTCAAGCAAGTTTAAAATAAAATGATTGCTTTAGACACCATAGAGATTGGCTAAAATCATGTTTTAGAATTAGGCTGGGAAAGTATGTTTTAAACTGTTTTTAATTTTTCACTGTAAGGAATCGATGGTAAATTTTCCCTTAATCACCCAACTGAGAGAATAATATACAAAGTAAAACACAACATCTTCAAAATTTTACCTGTTGTTTCTGATATGCAGTGTTAGGATTTATTTTGGACTCTAAAAGTAGAGAACCTGGGAAACAGAAAAACAAAACATTCCATTATGTAATTGCAAACCAGCGTAATTACATTCCATCACATACACACACACTTCCTTTCCTGGACACTTGATACACATGTAACTTCAGTTAAGGAAATAGTATTTTAAAAACAAGTTTAAATAGAATAAAACCTGTAAAGTAAACATGCATAAAGCACTTAAGGAGGACACGATTATCTGAAGAGTAAGGACTGGATGGTAACAGAAATCTAACAACTTATGGGCAGCACAGGGCCGTGAAACGGCACAGCATGAAGCCAGGTGACCTGAATTTAAATCTCCAACATACATTATGACTTGGATACGATCCACTGCCCCAGTACAGCCCCACATTACACTTCACCTTCAGAAAGTCTTTTACTTCTGTTACAGAATTATCACACTTCATCTTCAAATGATCATTTTTTTCCTCATAGTAAAGTAATTTTAATTTGCACATTTCTGTCTTTTCCCTGGCCATAAGACTTGTGATATTCAGAAAATAACTACTGTTTTATAACAAAGAGCAAATTTTAAGACCAGCTTTACGCCTCTCCCTTCACTCTAGTTCCAGTTTATCCCCAAAGTACTATCTAAAGACAAGTACTGCCCCACAATGCTTAAGCAGCAACAATTTTCTCTGTAGCTGTCCTTCATCCAAATCTTTCATTTTTTCTATTACATGTCACCATTACTTTCCCATTCCAAATAGTGGCTAGGCAGCTGAGAAAAGGGTGCTTAACATTCCCAAATTTAATTAGTTTCCTTTTATGTTAAAGTTCATTTACTAATCTTATGATACTGTCCCATTTAGTGATTTATTGACCGTTCACTCCTCTGTGCTCAGAACAGTGCTAAGTGATACCGAATACAGTAAAATACCAGCATTTACCAAGATGTAAGGACTTAATTTGCAAACACCCTGTGCACACGAACAGCCTCCCATTTCACTTGAATCCTCCTACTGTGTCTAGCACAGATAAACTTAACTCCAAATGTGTCTTATTCTTTCTATACTTAAGGTAACTAAACAGTCTCCATATTTTTCCCACCTGTTACTCCCAATACCCCATTTCTTTAGGTTTTTTTTTTTTTTTTACTATTTCTGGCTGAGGTTCAGACAAGTATCCTCACATTCTAGAAGAAATTTGTTTTAATCTCTCCTCTTCTCCCAACCTTTGCCATATTAATTAAAATAAATTTCCAGTGCTTCAATTTTCTTTATGCACAATTACTGGTTTTATTTTAGTAATTATAAAGAGTTGTCTACTGAGGCATTCATAACAAGAAAAAGCAGCAAGCAAATGAACTCAATGTCTAGAATCCCTCAAAAGTATTAAGTCTCCAACTTTCTTTGTAAATATTCTTCCATTGTTTTTTGTACATACAATAACAAAAATTGCAATCTATATCATTTCCCAGTGAAATCAGAGTAGGTCTGGTATATTATGGATCAAACTTAACTTTTTGTGGCAAATAATTATACTTAAAATGTGGTTTCTAGGAGAAAAACATTCCAAAAAACTACTCTGAAATATATCATGTCCTGAAAAACAATCCATCTCTAGAAAACTACATAAATAACAGAATGAAACAACTAGATTACTTTAAAACATTCAGAAGATGCAAAAGGTCTAGTGTCCTAGTGTAAGTCCTAAGTAAGGCTCTTTAAAAGTTAAACCGCACAGGGGCGCCTGGGTGGCTCAGTCATTTAAGCGTCTGCCTTCGGCTCAGGTCATGACCCCAGGGTCCTGGGATCGAGCCCCGAGCCTGCCTCTCCCTTTCCCTCTGCCAGCCTGCCGCTCCCCCTGCTTGTGCTCTCTGTGTTAAAAAAAAAAAAAAAAAAAGTTAAACCGCACAAAACCACACCTACCCAAAAGAAAATACTGGACATCACTGATAAATGATAATTGGATATGATCAAAATCAAAATCTGTGCTACAAATAATACCATTAAGAATGTGAAAAGACAACACAGAGAATGGGAAAAAATATCTGTAAATCATGTATCTGATAAGGACTTTCTATACAGACCTCTGACAACCAAATTTTAAAAATCGGCAACAGATGTGAATAAATACTTCTTGAAGAAAGATACACAAATGGACAAATGAACATATGAAAAGACACTCAACATCATTAGTCCTTAAGGAAATACAAATCAAAACCACAAATAAGAGACCATTTAATACCTGCTAGGATGCCTATAATCAAAGACAGTGCTGCCAATAACAAGTGTTGGCAACCACATGGAGAAACTGGAACCCTCATGCATTTTGCCTGTGGGTATGTAAAAAGGCATCCACTTTGGAAAACAGTTTGGCAGTTACTCAACTGCTACTTACCAACAATTCCATTCCTAGGTGTATACCCAAGAGAAATGAAAACATATGCTCACACAAATATGTGTACATGTTCTTAGCAGCATTTCTCATAGTAAAAAAGTGCCAACAATCCAAAGGTCCAAAACCTAATGAATAAAATACTGTTCAGCTACACACAAAAAATACATGCCGGATGAACCTTGAAAACATTACAAGTGAAAGAAACCAGTCACAAAAGACTATATATTTTATATAAAATGTACAGAGTGTGCAAATTAGAGAAAGATGTGTAGATTAGTGGTTGTTTAGGGAGGAAAGGGGGAGTGAATGGGTAGTGACTGCTAATGGGTACATGACTTCTTTCAGAGAGAACAAAATATTCTAAAATTAGATTGTGGTGGGGCGCCTGGCTGGCCCAGTCAGTAGAACATACAACTCTTGATCTCGGGGTTGTAAGTTTGAGCCCCACGTTGGGTATAGAGATTCTTAAAAAATTAAAAAGACTGTGGGGATAGTTGCATGACCCTGTGAATATACTAAAAAAACAATGAATTATACCCTTTGAATGGGTGAATTATATAGCATATGAACAATGTTAATTTTAAAAAAGGGTATAAATATTCATACAGTGGAATACCACTGTAATGTTAATGAACCAAATACATGAATGCAACATATATGACTCTTATAAACATGAATGAAAGAAACCTCAGAGAAAAATATGTACCCTATAATTCTATTTACATAAAGTTCAAAGAGTAGCAAAAATTAATCTATGGTGCTAGTGGGCAGGGGGAGATAATGACTGTGAAGGGGACATGAAGCAGGCTTCCTGAGTGCTGGTTATTTTGTGAAAATTCACCAAGCTGAATACTTACCATTTGTGTAACTTTCTATTATACTTCAAAACTTTTTTTTTTTTTAAGTTTAAGAGTAGGGGTAAACAACATATGGCACAGAGGGGTGAAGTTAGCACTTCAAATTGTGCTTTCAAGAAACACACCTGAAACACTGGGTGTCAACTATACTTCAATTAAAAAAAGGAAAAAGGACGGGGTGCCTGGGTGGCTCAGTAGGTTAAGCATCTGACTCTTGATCTCAGCTCAGGTCTTATTAGTGTCAGGGTCATGAGTTCAAGCCCCATGCTGGGCTCCATCCTGGGTGTGGCCCGTACTTAAAAGGAAAAGGAAAGAAAGAAAACCACACACCTGACTTGGCTGCTACTAAAACAAAACAAAAACCAGCAGGGGTTAACTATTATTTTTCAAGTACCAATCCCTTTTGCATTTGCTTCGAAACTCTCCGTAAAGTTACAGGGTCAGGGAAATTAGAAAGGAAAAATCCCAAACCGAAAGCTGGAAGTGTGCCCTCCCAAAGCCCTAGCTAAAACAAGAATAAGTAGATAACTGGAAGCTTCTGGTATTGGCAAGTTTTTCTTTACTGGGCCATTCAAGATGTTAAGGAAAAATCTCTCTCCTGAAACACATCACAGACATATCCCATGGCTTTGGTCTAAGACACCACCTTAGGAAGTCTAGCTCTGGTCCCCAAATACCATGCTCCCTAGGAAATCGGTAGGCTGTAGAGGTTGCAGCATGGGAAACTGCCTTTTAGTTTGGGGGCTAGGATAGTAACAAAGACACATTTCTAGTTTTATTTCTAGGCCATCTATTAGGTTCCCTTCCCCCATCTCAGTTTCTACTGGATCAAGTTATCAGTGCTTTTCCAATCAACAGAAAAAGATCCAGCTGAGTGTTAATACGCATTAACACAATCCTTTCTCCCAACAAGTTTACTTGTATCAGTGGCTATAGCTAGAGTACTGGGAACAGCAATTCCATCCTAGTAATATATGGGTATGGCTGGGAATGTAGAGTTCAACTGTAGGTGAGAGGCATTTATCATGGTAACAGAGACAAGAGGAGAGAAATGAGGAAGATGGTCCTTAGTAGCAGACCTCAAGCAACATATCGCAGGAGGTACAGATGGTTCTCATTAAGGGGAACACATGCTTTTGATACAGGGTAGGTTCAGTTTATCTTAATAACTGAAGCACATATGCACAACGGCCCCCACCCAAACTTATTTGAGAAACATACCTATCCTCTCCAATAAAATAGATGCCCTTATCCCCCAAGAAGAATTCACTCTCACCCTCTCCATGACACCTCCTCCTCACCATCCGACAAAGACACTCCATCACACAGACCAGAGAAAGAAGAGCCTACACAGCAAACCCCAATATCAAGACTTGAGAAAGGCCTTCCCACCTTCAACCTAAACACTTGGAAAGGAAATATGGAGACACAAAGAAACATCAAGACAGTGATCACACTAAGGGGAATGCATCAATACATGTAATTCACTTTGTCATTGCAGAATCCATTCATTCAGACCACTAGCAAAATCAACCATCTTCAGGTGAACTAAAGAGTATTCCTGCACAGCAAGTGCTTGTGAGTCTGTTCCATAGAAGCTCTGATAGGCCTACAAGTCCATATTTATACACATACTTCTTCAAAAAATAAAGAGGGTCCTTAATTAATTCTGGTTTACTATTACTACAGTCAACTTTTTGAGAGGGTCATTTTATCTTTCTCTACCAAGCTTTTAAAACATAGTCCTCTTTAGGGGTGCCTGGGTGGCTCAGTTGGTTAAGCGACTGCCTTCGGCTCAGGTCATGATCCTGGAGTCCCGGAATCGAGTCCCACATCGGGCTCCCTGCTCAGCAGGGAGTCTGCTTCTCCCTCTGATCTTCTTCCCTCTCGTGCTCTCTATCTCTCATTCTCTCTCTCAAATAAATAAATTAAAATCTTTAAAAAAAATAAAAAAAAACATAGTCCTCTTTGGTTCAACAGTTCTAGGAAATTAGCCTACATCTTCACACAGTGCCAAGTGTATGAACAAGTAAGTCACTAGCAGTGTCTGTAATGGTAAAAATCTAAAAACAATCTCTACGCCAGCTGTTCTCAATGTGTGGGACCTCAGGGAGTGTGGAAAATCAACACTATTTTCATAGTATTACTACTAAGACGTTATTTACCTTTTTCACCCTTATTTTTCTCAGGGTCTATACTGTGTTATTGCAAAAGACTGAATGCAGAAGCAGGTTAAGAATCCTTTTTTAAAAATTAAACCAGACATTAAAAAGATTTGTAAAACTGTAAAACAGTGACGTTCTTCTCACTGAATTCTGACTTAAAAGCTTTTTAAAGAATTAGTTTTAAATTCTAATGTGGCAAATATCAGTAGCTACAACTCACATAAACAAAAGCTTTTGAGCATCCCCAATTTTAAGAGAAGAAAGGTATCCTGAGGAAGAATTTTTCACAAATGCTGTTCTAATGCCACCAACAGTGCACTGTGTGAATTAAATATATACAACGAAATACTGTGCTACTCTTAGATGACAGATCTGTGTATCCTGACATAAACAGATGCCCCAAATAGACAAAAAGGAGGTCTATACACTCAGGAAATGGGGGAACAACGGTATAGGACGGGAAATGCCACCCAGAACATCACCAAGACAACTGCGGATAGAAGCCGTCAAACACAGATAAGCAAAGATGGACAACATTTAGTACAATTACGAGTATACACAATTTTAGGTCATTAAAAATGTTCCCTCCCTGCTTCACAACATCTTTGTTTTTCCTGTAAAATGAAATGTGAGAGCTTTTCTTGTATTCTGTTGCCAATCCCCAATACACCTCTATCAAAACAAACACCTCCAGGGAATGGGGTGAGAAGTAGCTGGTAGTGCAGAGTGAAATATCATTCCAAAAGTGTTTAAATCAGAGAACTACAACTAGTGCCTGCAGCCTGGATCCAGCCAGCAGACAGCTTATTTGAGTCATACTCTAACACACATACTCATATACTGAATTCATGCAAATATTTTAAAATGGAAAGATTGTACATTAAAAAAAATCTAGATTTCTGGCTGAGTGCAGGAAAAAAAAAGACCACTGAACTATCCAATCAAATAATCAATACAGGAAGACTTATGGTTAGAAAAAATAACATGTCATAGGGTTGTTGCATTAACTAAAAATTCATATTGAAGTGCCTACCCCAGCATCTACTACATAACCAGCACCCAATACTTGTTTTTCTTAGAGCATGGACAAAATATCATTTCATGAGCATCACTGAGTTGTTGAACAGTAGAAAAATTAGTAATGATAACAACGATCCAGAAACACGTTAGAACAAAAGGTTAGCCAACAGGTTTTTACACTGCTTAAGAAAAACATTTCAGTATATAATATTTAGGAACCATTCCAAGAAAACTGTAAAGATTTTTAATCTTTCAGATACAGTGTTTTTTAGCTAGAAATTTCACTTGTTTAGAAGATAACACTTCCTTTCACTGGAGAAATGAGATATTAGAGAGTTTCTGTAACTTTTATGGTTCTATTTTCAATATCAATCTACCAACCAATCAGATTCAGGTAGTTACAGAAACATAGGTCCTGGTCTTAGTTTAGATTTGGATAAATACTTAAGGATTTCAGAATGACAAGATCCAGCTCTGTCACTCCATAGTAAGCAGTTCAACATCTAGGCATTGCTGATATGTTGTCCTTATCAATGCTCAAAACTAAGGGCAGGAGCTTAAGTACGGTGCTTCATTAGTGGGAAGAAAACACCATCAAAAATGAATCGAAGTCCAAAATATCATCTGGACAGGACACTAGTGTAGGCTTTAAACCTAGTCTGTGTTCCCGCTCCTGATTTTGTGGCTCACGATTATACACGGCATTTAAAAACTGAAACGAAGGCTTGGGGCGGGGGTAGCTTTACATCACAAGGTCCCATGCCTGCATCAGGCTTTCACTAACTCAGGCCCTATCACCTATACCCAGCGTGGCTGATGGACTTCAAACTGTCAGAAGTTACCACACACAGATGATAAATAAGGGTTTGCTTACCCTAGGCCTAGTAATTTTCTACAAAGTAGGTCTACATAAGAAGAAAAAAAAAGGGGTTTAAATGAACTTTTCGAAGTATTTCTTCCAGTACTGACACTGAGCTCTTCTCAGTAGCTAAATCTGGAATGCTTACTGTATGCGAGATTCTATACTGCTTACTAATTTATAAGAGCAAAAAAAAAATTGCTGGTACTTATCTCTGTTCATTTCTTTCACCACAACAGCCCAAACAAAACAAAACAGGCTTTCCACCTAAAGTGCTCTGACCTCCTTTTCTAATTATAGTGGGGGTGAGGCACTACCTACAACCAAATTCTACAAGAGGCAGAGGTACAGGATTCTAGTTTTTACCATTAGCTAGCAGTACTAACTTGAACAAAACATTTCCCCATGTCTCATTTTCTTCATGCCTCAAATAACACTGAAAATTTAACCTTTTAAGAGGCAACTCAGGTAACAGATGAACTATTCTGAAATGTAAAAATTATAAAACTTAAGGTAAAAACCAAATATAAGAACACTATTCTTGATGCTTGGCAAGTAATCCAGAATAAAGAGCATGGATTTGATTTTATGTTAAAAAGACATCCTTCAGTGTGTGGAGAAATTCCAAAGTCTTTATCAATTCTAAAATTGGAAGGTGGAAGTGGTAAAAACCATAATGCAATAGCAGAATTATTTGAACATAAAGTGACAAGGCAAGTAAGGGACGACATTACCCTTCACGCAACCTAACGGGTACAGCATAAACTGAAAGAAGAAAAAAACAATACCAAGTAATTTTTTTTGTTTGGAAGATGGAACTTTGCAGGTAGCTGGCTATGACAAAAACCCGAGAAATGAGGTAATCTATCTTCATTAAAGAAAGGGCTATGTTCCTACAATACACTTTGCCAGTAGGAACCTACTGAATAAGGATGCAACCTAGAGGGGCGCCTGGGTGGCTCAGTCGTTAAGTGTCTGCCTTTGGCTCGGGTCATGATCCCAGGGTCCTGGGATCGAGCCCCGCATCGGGCTCCCTTCTCAAAGGGAGGCCTGCTTCTCCCTCTCCCACTCCTCCTGCTTGTGTTCCCTCTCTCGCTGTCTCTCTGTCAAATAAATAAATAAAATCTTAAAAAAAAAAAAAAAAAAAAAAGATGCAACCTAGAGAATGGGCTCAGTAGCTTGGCCGGACATCTCTCTCCTCCAAGGAAAGGTAAGCTACAGAGCTGCCAAACCATCCAGTTCAGAGGAGAAAGGCAGACTTACTCAGAAAGATGTGCGCTGTTAACAGGGAGGCCACAAGTACTTCCATTCAATAATTACCTTCCTGATTTTCAGTTTAGTGTATAAGCACCTCTAACAAGATAAAGGATTCATTTTATGGAAAATCAGAAATGCTTTCCACTTTGCTCACCACAATAAAAAGAAAATTCTCAATTATCCCATAATGGAGAATGGGAGAAGCAGACAATAATGGATGACCCAAACTAGCAGTCTGTATAAAAACTCCCACATGGCTTGGACATAAACTATAATTTTAAATATCTTTAGGCTAAAAATTCTTTTCATGTTCTTTGAAATAAACTTTGAGCCTTTAAGTATAAAGCAGCAAACGCAAGTAGGACAGCAGTAAGGGATTTTAAAACACACTATAAACAGTTAATGATTATTAATAAGTCTCAAGCCAAAGGCTGTCTGAGCCTCAGTTTCCGCATCTGCAAAATATGACTAATAATAGTACTTTTATCAGCAGATACAAGTAAAGAATCTCTAGCACACAGTAGGCACTCAATAAATTTTGATTATCATTCCTATTTGGAGTTTTCCTGTTAGGAAAAAACAATCATCAAACTAGAGATTATTAATGACAGTATTTCGTAAGTATGCTGCAATCCTCTACGCCCATTCTTTGGATTTAGTTTTCCTTACATCTTAAATTAACAAGGGCACATCAGTTACATTTATTTCAGCTCTCTTTTTTCTATCAATATGTAAAAATAAAATAGATAAAAAATTAAGGCCTTTTTGTTTTTGCCATTCAACCTGTTTCACTGCAAAGTCCCAAACTTTCCCCAAGGGAGGATGGGAGTTTAGGGGCTATTTCCAAAGTGGTAAAAATAAAAATGGGAAAAAAACCAGATCCCTACATTAGGTTAGTAGAGTGGGACTCCCTAGGATAGTATGACATTAAAACTTAATGCTTAAAAACACTTTAAACAAAGGACTCTGTATAATGTGTCCAATTAAGTATGTGATGTGGTTATTCGTTAGTTATGAGATTTCAAAGAACTGATCACAAATCTACACAAACTTTCATCTGGAAGTTAAATGAACATACAAAGCCCATACTTTTCAACTCAGTATGTGAAAAGTTTTCCAAACATGCAAAGAAGGAGATGTGAGAGTAGTTGGTGACTATGTGATAAACACATACAAAAGCACACCAACACATTCAAACTTGTATTTTTAAGATGCAAATAAACAGGCCTCAGAAAAATATACCCAATGTATTCAAAATCCTTTAAATGCCTCTGAAAGGAAGTTAATTTCTCTCCAATTAAGTTATTCGGGATAGTCTTATAAAGATAACCTGTGGGCAATATAACTCTAATTTACAATTTTTCAATTCAAATTGAAAATCAATGTCCCTAGAGTCTTTAATTACAGAAGGGTGAGTCTTGTTTGTTTTTCATGAAATTGGGAGTTCTGGGTTGAAAGTCCAATTAAAATTCCTTGAGACGAGTTTGTAATAATTCAGATACAGAACAACTACAATTGTAACAAACAAATAGCTAGAGTGAAATTATAGACTAATGTAACAAGACAGGTTTTCCAATTCAGAAGAAACAATTTGGAAATACTTTCACTAAGGGAAATTCAAGGTATGTCACAGAGGGAAGTGGCAAACCCTAAACAAAGTTTTGAAAAATGTGAAACACTTATTTTCAAACGACTGGGTGTTTGAACCGTAAGGGCTATTTCAAAATATGTGAAGCATAGGCACTACAGCAAATACCAAAGGTTTTAAAGTTATCTGCCCACTTCTCCTCACCTGTTAACTGAACCAAATTGTGATTTTTCACTTAAGTAATCAAAAAAGCTCGCATAAAATAGTTCCACACTTGCAAGACGTTTACACAAACTGTACACAAAATTCTGCATTATTAGTGAAAAAGACAACACTGGGAAACACAAATCTATCTTCTCAAGATAAAGAAGCATTTTCTCTGCCGAATGCAGAGTTGCCAGATCCATGAACCGGTGTTGCCAACTTGCAACAGGATCAAAAAAATGTAGCAGAAAAACAGTTTTAAAAGGGCGCGGGGGGGGGGGGGGGGGGAGGCCACAGCAAAACGTTCTCCAAAGAGTGAAACACCTAAGAACTTTCTTCGCTCCGAGAAAGTTTCACGCCTGCTTTACAGATGAGTGAACTAAGGCAGAAGATCGGATTAATCAGTGCCTTTCTCAAGGTCACTCTAGTGCAAAAGAACAGCACGGTCCGGGCTCCCGATCCTAGGCCCCCGACCTCTCCACACGCCCAGGCAGCACAGCTCAAACGTGCTGGGCTCCCCTCGTCCCCGCAAGAGCACCCAGGCGCTGGCAAGAAAAAGACATTTCCAGCGCTCTCTATGCAGCTCACTCCGAGAGGACTGGGGTGCTGGTGGCCCGCCCTCCCCCAGAGCGGCAGCCGCCCCCAGCCCCAGTCGCCCCCTCCGTTCTCTTAGAAGACCAGTGGCCCCCCAACAACCAGGTATGTGGCCCGGAGCCGTGGGGGAAGGCAAGGGTCCCGCCGCAAGGGGCTTCACTTACCATCGCTCTCGGCCCTGACGAGCAGGGACATGCCCTTCAGCCGCTCCACGTAGCCGGACGACACATGCCCGGTGCCCCGGTCGTCCCACTGCCGGTCCTCGTTGAGCGTGTAAACCTTCACCCGCCGCCGGGTGTCGGTCATCGTGCCGCCCGGGGGCCGGGGCAGAGGCCCCGGTGGAGTCGCCCAGGAAGGGGGGCCGGGACACGCGGGAGCCAAGGCGGGAGGACGCCCGCAAGCGGAGGACCCACGGGCCTCACTGCCGCCGCTGGCCGCCGCGGGACCGCGGGACCGCCCGCATGGCCCGCTCCCGGGCCCGACCTCTGGGCCCCGGTCTTTCCTCGCCTCCGACTCCTCAGCGCTATTGTCCAAGCCCGGCGAGCCCGGCCGCCCCGAAGAGGGGCGCGCAGCGCTTCACAGCCTCCCGGCCCGATGCGGTAGGAACTCGGAGCGCCGGTCACTGCCCTGCTCCCGCCTCCGCCATGATCTCCGCGAAGCAGCTTCCCGCGCCGCCGCCGCCTCCTCAGGCCGCCGCCGCCATGTTTTCCTTCCTTATACCTGGCCCTGCCACCGCAGCCAGTGGCTCCGCTCCGCTCCTCTGCTTCAAACGTCCCAAGCCGAGGGGCGTCTGCTCTTCCTGCAACTGCTACCACTGCGCAGGAGACTGCGAGAGCCCCCAGGCGCACGAGCGCTCCTGCCTCCTGGAAGTCCCTTTCCCTTGGCCGCCGCCGCCGCCTCTTCCGTCTTCCTCACACAGCCAAAGCCGCCGCCATCTTGGTTCGCCCCTCAATAGCGGCGCGCGGGGCCACCCAGGCAGCAGCTGCAGGGGCGGCCCGTTGGCCCCACCATTTAAAGAGACAGGAGCGAGGTCGGGAGCCTCGCTGCGGCGGAGGCTTCGGACGGAGGCGGGAGGCGGGCGCCGAGCCGCCGAGGTGGCGGGAGCGCAGGGAGCGGAGGAGGCGGAACGCTGGTCGCGCCGGTGACGGCCCGGGGCTCCCTCGCGCTCCCTGCACGCACCGTCGTGCGAGCGCGGGGCGGTGTGTGCGCCGTCGCGCCCTGTGTTCGTCATCAGCCCAGCTCGGGGATTCGAAAGGGGCGTGGAGCCCGCCTCCGGCCTCGGCGCGCCTACCCGCCGCGCGCCTGGCGTCTCCGGCTCCGAGGGCGGCCGTCTTCCCGGTTCCTCGTTGTCCGGCAGCCGCAGCCCCTGCCTGCCCTACAGGCGCCGGGCTACGTCGCCCTCGGGCTCTCCCGCGGCACCTCCGCCTTCGCCTCCCTGTCCACGAGTGTCCTCTCCTGGGCGCCGGGAGCGCACAGTTGGGGAGGCGCCGGAGCCTCGCGGACTTGGGGCGTTTCTCCTTCGCGGAGAAAGTGAAAAGCTTCCGGGAAAGGCCGCAGGTTTGCGTGGCGAGGGCAGCCGCACGTCTTGGGAGCCGCAGTGGGGCACGCACTGGTATGGCGAGTCTAGAAACGGGACCGCTGGCACCGAGCCCGAAGTGACAAGTCTAAAGCCTCACCTTACAGTCCAGCTGCTGCCGCCATTCCTTTTATTCTTTATCAGAACTGTTCTTTTCTAGTCCTCCATGTTGCAAAAAAAAAAAAAAAAACTTGAAGGGCTCACGAAACCAGACACGGATATGATATTGTATAATCGGGATGAGTAATTCTCAACGTGAGATGTTAAGCACTGCTAATCTTCACAAAGGAGTCAGTCTCATTCCAAATTCTCATTCACACGCAAGTAAGAGCCGCCGTTTTAGGGGCTTTTAATATTTACGAGGCTGTCGAGGTCATTGCTGCCCACTAGAAATAAAATGAGCCACATGTAATTTAAAATTTTACAGTAGCCACTTTTTGAAAAAGTACAAAGAAACTGCTGAAACGTATTTTAATGAGGTATTTTATTGAATGCAGTATCTTCAAAATATTAATCATTAATATAAAATTAACGATATTTTACATTCCTTTTTTTGTACAAAGTTCAAGATGCGATGTGTATTTTACCTCTGGTGTAAATTTCTACTTGGAAGCTAAATTTTCGTTGGAAATTCCTAGTGTGTATTTAGTTTATTAAATTTACAATTGGAAAAGTAGATTCACATATTCAAGTTATTCAGTTTTTTTCCAAAAACATTAGTTTTTAAATGTAAAATTTAAAATTAAAGGTTAATACTCAGTTCCTTATTCACACTAGCCACATTTCAAGTGCTCAGTAGCCACATGTGTTTAGTGGCCACCATTATGGCAAATTCAGGTGCTTTACATCACCAGGAATCTCATCTGAAACCTGCAAATGCAGTTTGACTTACACCCATCTATCATGAAGAGGCCCTGACGGCATGACCAGTACTGACGGGTTTCCCAGGATGTGGGATTTTCTGTTTTAAAATCAGAAGTTGGGGCCTGCCTTCCTCACTGCCAAATACAAAGAGGTGCTTACAAAGAACAGTTGGAGACTTTCATTTTTTGCAAACAAAAGGGGAAAATTATAAAAATAAAACAGTTGTCTCTAAAAAGTAAAACAGTAATTTCAAGCATCAGGGCATGATGGCAATTTTGTCCACTTTTGATGCAGTAAGACATCATTAAATTTATTTACATTATTACTTGATCCCCAAACCAAACGTCAAATAATTTGTGGAAAAAATCAACTGGATACACTGCCATCACTCTTACCTTCATTCTAAAACTCTCTCTACATTCTAGCTGGTGGTGCTGTTGTCTAAGTAAGTATACAATCTAGCCAACCAAAATGTTTTTATTTCTACTATTTGCATTTCTCCACACTCTAAGTAAGAGAAAGAACTTGAGCCCCTTAGAGAAAACCCCTCTCCTGAAAATCAGCCCTTGCCATGATGGCAGGTGTTGGTAGGAGGGGACCTGCGGAGTGGAACACTATAAAACTGGTGTCTAGGGGCGCCTGGGTGGCTAAGTTGGTTAAGCATCTGCCTTGGGCTCAGGTCATTATCTCAGGGTCCTGGGATGGGGCTCCGCGTTGGACTCCCTGCTCAGCGGGGAGTTTGGTTCTCCTTCTCCCTCTCCACAACCCCACTCGTGTTCTCTCTCACTTGCTCTGCTCTCTCTCTCAAATAAACAATCTTAAAATAAAACTGGTATCTACTCAGGAGGCAGGGGCTATGATGTACAATGTGCTCCTTGAGTGGATTCTTTCATAGCCAAGCCAACTTCCCAGGTAAGAACAAGCCAAGCACTTGAAAAAAGAGGTCTAGAATGAACTAAATCATGGTCTATAAAAAGCCATTAATGTCCTGTCACCATGCAAATCTGTCTTGAAAAAGAAGACCCAGCTCCCGAGACTGCTTTCGATCTAGGGGAGGAAAATCAGGTTGGGGAGAGGGGAGAGGTGACTGATGCCAATATAGCCTTTCCTTGTTCTCTACCACAGTTGACAAGTCTCCTCTTTCACGCTTTTTCGAGACCGTGTCAAAGAGTGCTTTATTTGGTTGAGATGCATGGGTGGTTAATGAAGATTTGAAATGAGGTGTCTGCAAAACAAGTTAGTCCAGAGCCATTTTCTGATACTTCAGATAAAAATTTGAGTCATTTTCACTTTTTTCCCCCCACCTTTGTACTTAGTCCCTCACCAAGGCCTGCTGACTTTCTTCTCTTTCATATCCCCTGGATTTGATTCTGCTGTTTTATTTCTTTGGTCATCACCGTAAGATTTGTTGTACCTGAAATTCTCCAACTCAGTTACAAAAGGTGACTCCAGAAACTGTTGATACTCTGAAATGGAATGGCTCAGAGCCCTGTGAAGAACATTCCCAGGCACTAGCAGAATATAGCAGCATTAGCGTCAGCATTCATATTAGTTTGCAGGGCAATGAAGAACCCAGAGACTTCTTTCAGTCGGCCTGCTACCAAGAGAGTCTCCTGCCTATCTCCCAAGCCTTCATGCAGGACATTCCATGCACCCAGAAGTAAAAGCAAGCATTCCTGAAGACTGGCCAAAGGAAGTAGTTATAGCAATAAAGAGAAAGAGGAGATTGGATATTGGAATTATCCATGGGGAATGTCAGCATATACATGCTTTCTCAGTTTTGTACATTTCCCTCAGCCCCTTTCTGCTGCTTGCTAGGTGTTCAAATAGCTCTAGCTCTGCATATTATTCAGGTGACGCCCAATGTGGCAATCATGCCTCACAGACCTCTTTTTATTTTTTTTAAGATTTTATTTATTTGAGAGAGCACGAGCAGGGGGAGTGGCAGAGGAACAAGCAGGCTCCCTGCTGATGTGGGGCTCAATCCCAGAATCCTGACATCATGACCAGAGCCAAAGTCAGACGCTTAACTGACTGAGCCACTCAGGTGCCCCCCCTTGCAGACCTCTTTTTACAAGCAACGTAATTCACCCAGGACCCCAGCTGCTGCGCTCTGAAATTTATCACTGTGCCTGCTCCCCACCAATGACTGGATTCAACAGGATACTAAGGCAGATATTCCTGGGAAACACCTCTTCTGTAGGCTAACTTGGGCTCAAGGACTCCAGCAGCCTTGTCAAACCTTCCTTAGGGTGCACTACATTCTAGAATGCTTCCATCCAACCTTCTCTCCCTCTTAACTTCATTCAGAGTTGAACTCATGCCTCTCCCAGCCATTCTGGCTCTCTGTTTCCTTTTACATAAGTGTTTCCTCTGATAAAATCCTTACATGCTTAATCTCATCTTGGTGTGTGCTTTTTGGAGGACACAGACTAGCGCTAAATTCAGCTCTTACGCACAGTAAGTCTTTAAATGTAAAAAAAAAGATAAATCCTGATTTATCCACAATATAAGATTTTAACTGGGGGACACCTGGGTGGCTCAGTTGGTTAAATGTCTGCCTTTGGCTCAGGTCATGATCCCAGAGTACTGGGATCGAGTCCTGCATTGGGCTCCCTGCTCCGCGGGAAGCCTGCTTCTCCCTCTCCCTCTGCCTGCCGCTCCCCCTGCTTGTGTTCTCCCTCTCTCTGGCAAATAAATAAAATCTTTAAAAAAAAAGATTTTGGGGTGCCTGGGTGGCCCAGTCGTTAAGCGTCTGCCTTTGGCTCAGGTCACGATCCTACAGTCCTGGGATCGAGCCCCGCATCAGGCTCCCTGCTCGGCGGGAAGCCTGCTTCTCCCTCTCCCATTCCCCCTGCTTGTGTTCCCTCTCTCGCTGTGTCTCTCTCTGTCAAATAAATAAAATCTTAAAAAAAAAAGATTTTAACTGGAAATGAGAAAACTAAAATTAACTTACACATAACTACACTTATGTTGAGGCCTGCTAGATTATATACTGAGAGTTGATATGTATGTTCTTAATGTATTTGATTTTTATGTTTGCTAAAGTTGTACAGAATGAGAAGAATGTTTCTAGTACAACTATCACTTTGTTCCTTCTAAGATTTTTCCTAAGAATTCTGATTTCTCTCTAAGATGAAAGGTTTACAATACAAAAAGATTATCTTTTTTCAAATTTACATCTGCTTGAGTCTTAAGAAGGACTTCAGGATGAAAAGATCATGTATAGCCTCCCTGCTCTCATCTGAGTAGACCAGATTCCTCTTAGATCATGTCAAATCTGGATTTTTTTTTAATATCTGACACTTTACTCATCCCTAAAGGGACTGAGTTGTGTTAGTTTCACATCTTTGGTGACCAGATCACAAGGGCTCCTTATTTGTAGGAAGTGCTTCATGATAGATAATTTTTTCAGATTATTTGGCAGAGAAGAAATAATAGAAGTGTATTTTGATTGTAAAAATGCATCCATACACTCCTTATTCTCAATTGGTTTTTCCGCCTTTTGATAACCAGAAAGGTAGTATAGGTGGCCAAGGATGATGGTATCAACATGAAAGCATGAAAGGTATTTATTTAGCTATATTTAAATCAGAAATAAAATGTTTGTGACTTAGTTTTTGTCACTCCAAATATTCTAACTTTGTATTTGAGAATTATATGGTTATACTTAAGTGATGCAAAAATTCTGTACCTTACCCCTTGGCCATAGTGGTTAGGTTAGTACTTGACAAAAGCCAGGACAATCGAAATGTTGCCTGGATTTTTCAGACTATCACTGAGAAATACTCTTACCTCCTGAACATGACAGCTAGAAAGGTGTGGTATAGGGCTGCCTATCCCCAGGTTCCCTGCCCCTCTACCCCACCCCCAATGTAGATAAATATGTCTGCATCAGAGAGAATGAAGCAGAACATTCTTTTGGGAGTCCAGTTATCTCCCAAGCCAGACCAGGTTTGTTGAGGTTCTGAGATCTGTTAAGAAGGGAGATGAATACAGGTTGCCTGAGTCGCTCAGTTGGTTAAGCCTCTGACTCTTGATTTCAGCTCAGGTCATGATCTCAGACTTGTGAGTCAGGCTCTTGTGCTCAGTAGGGAGTCTGCTGGAGATTCTCTTTCTTCCTCTCCCTCTGACCCACCCCCATGCTCTCTCGCTCTCTCTCTCTAAAATAAAATATATATATATATTTTAAAGTGAGATGAACTTGCCCTTTCATTTATAGCCTACCTTGGCCTCTGAAACTTATCTTGTATTGTTGGTAGTAAATGCAATCTCTTTCCTTAGAGTTCCATGAGTAAACATCATCTAACGTAGTTAAAAAACTTGCTTTCAAGTTCTTTGACATTTTTCCCCCACTAAAAATGGAGTCCCTGTCTCTTCCTTTTAAATCTGGGCTGGCCTTGAAGACATGAACAGACATTTTTCCAAAGAAGACATCCAAATGGCCAACAGACACACGAAAAAGTGCTCAACCTCACTCGGCATCAGGGAAATACAAATCAAAACTTCAATGAGATACCACCTCACACCTGTCAGAAAGGCTAAAATTAACAAGTCAGGAAACGACAGATGTTGGCGGGGATGTGGAGAAAGGGGAACCCTCCTACACTGTTGGTGGGAATGCAAGCTGGTGCAACCACTCTGGAAAACAGTATGGAGGTTCCTCAAAATTTGAAAATAGAGCTACCCTACGACCCAGCAATTGTACTACTGGGTATTTACCCCAAAAATACAAATGTAATGATCTGAAGGGGTACATGCACTCCAAGGTTTATAGCAGCAATGTCCACAATAGCCAAACTATGGAAAGAGCCAAGATGTCCATCAACAGATGAATGGGTAAAGAAGATGTGGTATAAAAAAAAAAAGAAGAAGATGTGGTATATATACACAATGGAATATTATGCAGCCTTCAAAAAAACTAAATCTAGCCATTTGCAACAACATGGACGGAACTAGAGGGTATTATGCTGAGCGAAGTAAGTCAATCAGAGAAAGACATGTATCATATGACCTCACCAATACGAGGAATTCTTAATCTCAGGAAACAAACTGAGGGTTGCTGGAGTGGTGGGGGGTGGGAGGGTTGGAGTGGCTGGGTGATAGACATTGGGGAGGGTATGTGCTATGGTGAGCGCTGTGAATTGTACAAGACTGTTGAATCACAGATCTGTACTTCTGAAACAAATAATGCAATATATGTTAAGAAAAAAAGAAGAAGAAGAAGATAGCAGGAGGGGAAGAATGAAGGGGAGTAAGTCGGAGGGGGAGACGAACCATTAGAGATGATGGACTCTGAAAAACAAACTGAGGGTTCTAGAGGGAGGAGGTGGGGAGATGGGTTAGCCTGGTGTTGGGTATTAAAGAGAGCACATACTCCATGGAGCACTGGGTGTCATATGCAAACAATGAATCATGGAACACTACATCAAAACTTAATGATGTAATATATGGTGATTAACATAACATAATAAAATTAAATTAAAAAAATCTGGGCTGGCCTTGATGATATGTTTGTAATCAATAGAATGAAGCAGAAGTGACACTATAACATTGGAAGCTAGACAACATCTGCCTGGTTTTGTTTGTTTGTTTGTTTTGTTAGATTTATTTATTTATTTATTTGAGAGAGCACGAGCAGGAGGGACAGAAGGAGAGAGGATCTCAGCCGAGTCTGTGCTGAGCACAGAGCCTGATGTGGGGCTTGATCTCACGACCCTGAGATCACGACCTGAGCCAAAACAAAGAGTTGAACGATTAACTAACTGAGCCACCCAGGCGCCCCTCCCTGGTTTTCTTGGAATGCTTTCTGTGCCACCGGGTAAGAAGTTCAAGTCCCCTGCTAGGCCACATGTAGCTGCTCTGGTAGAGTCTTGACTGAGCTCCCAGGTGATAGGCAGTATCAAGTGCTCAGAGCCTGGTGGATGCTTCATTTTAGACACCCACGGCCCCGCCGAACTCGTGGAGAACAGCGGCACAACCCTCTGAGTGCAACCGCAGGACAACCTTCAAATGAGAACTGTCCAGCCAAACCCTTCCCCAATTCCTGACCTATAAAAGTGAGAGCAAGATAAAATGGCTACTTTAAAACCACAAACTGTTGAGGTCATTTGTTACAAAGCAATAGTAACTAGCACATATATTTGCTTGGGTAATTTGTTCTAACCTCAAAGAGAGGCCTAGTACATTTTCCAACGGCAGAATAGATGGGATCTGAATAGTTTTGTATTCTAAAAAACTTTCTTCTGATACGTTCCTGACCTCGGATAGAACTCCAAACCAGATACAATGACTGGATGAACAGATTTCTGAGCACAGTCTAGATCTCTAAGGGCTGACTCTGGTTCCAGAATTTAATTTGGGAACTATAGATCAGATCTTGTTGAATCAACCTTACAGAAACTGTATGGATATTTTGTAATACTGAAATTCTGTAGTTTTGCCTTTTTTTTTTTTTTTTTTTTTTTTACCTAGGTGGCCTTGACAATTTTGTTTCATTAAACTGAACTTTATCTGAAGTTGGATCAAAGGAGAAAAAAAATGAAGGGGGGAGAGAGGATGATAAAAAGTGGGGGCAGGACCTTCTTTCTGTCAGTGATGATGGGAACACTGTGTTTCTCTGAGAAGCAGTTAAAGGTCAGTGTTACTTTCTCAGGCTCTCCGCAGGACTGATTCAAACTGAGAACGTGGGCTTGAAAGATTAGTGTGGGAAAGGAGAGCACTGAAGCATAGCTGAAGCTGAGGCATATCCCCGGAAGCAGAGCCTGAGACAAAGACCTAAAAAGAAGTATTTTGCTGGGGAGTGTGAGCGCCTGGAGAAAAACAAGGAGGGATACAGGCAGAGAACGGTACAGGGAGGTAGTCCCCAACAGCGCCACCGCGGGGGCTGAATGTGTCTTTGGTTCCACAGAACCATTAACCTGCAGGGGAGAAGGGGGAGACATTTATCCCTGGCTCCCGGGTCCCTCAGTCAGAAGTTCACCCCAGCAGCCTTACCTCCCCAGCTCTTCTGGGTTCTGCACAGTTGGACAGGGAGCAGTTTCTAACGGCACCCCACGCTCCAGCACTGGAGAAGCCCTGGGGACAGAAGGGATGCCTGGCTGTGCGGAGGCCATTAGGTCTGGACGGTGAATCCAGTCTCTATCACAAAGATCTAACATTCCTGTTATTGGAGACCCAAAAGGAGGGTAAAAAGAAGACAGGGGCTGAAAAAGCACTTCAGGGAAACAGTGACTGAAAACTCCCCCAGGATTGCAAAATTACGTAAACCTACAGATTCAGGAAGCTGAGTCTACTCCAAGCAGGGTAAACCTAAAGAAATTACACCATTTACATGATAGTCAAGCTTCTGAAAACCACAAAGTCTTGAAAGCAGGGAGAGAGAAACACGGCCTTAACTATAGGGGGGAAACAATTTGAAGGACAGCAAACACACACACAGGGCTGCCACTAAAAAGCTATACAAACAGACACACTTAAGACACTACAGATAAATCAAAATAGAATTCTAAAAAATACTGAAGAAACCCCACAGAATAGCAGGAAAAAGAAAGAAAACAGAACTGGGCACAAAAGATGAAATGGCTGACTTAGGCCCCAACACATGAATAATTATAAAATATAAATGGTCTGAATACACCAATTAAAAAACAGAGATTTGGCAGAGTGGGTTAAAAACAGCCCCACCACAGCCCCACCATACGTATTTATAAGAATCTCCCTTTATTTTTTTTTTAAGATTTTATTTATTTATTTTTGAGAGAGAGCACAAGTGGGGGGGGTGGGGAAAAGGGAGAAGCAGACTCCCCACTGAGCAAGGAGTCCGATTTGGGACTCAGTCCCAGGACCCCGGGATCATGACCTGAGCCGAAGGCTGATGCTTAACCGACTGAGACACCCAGGTGCCCAAAAATCTCCCTTTAAATATAACAATGTAGGCAGCTCAAGAGTAAAAGGAGAGAAAAAAACATTTATTGTGCAAACAATCAAAAGAAAGCTGCAGTGGCTACAGATCAGGGAGACAACTCAGAACAAAGAAAATTTCCAGAGACAGAGAGTGACTTGATATCATAATAAAAGGGTCAATCCATCAAGAAGACATAGGAATCCTAAATGTGTATGATCCAAACAACAGAGCTTCAGAATGTGTGGCTAGAACTGAAAGGAGAAATAAACAACACCCCGATTACAGCTGGAAACTTCAACACCTCTCTCAAAATTGATAGAACAACTGGCTAGGAAATCAGCAAGGCTGTAGAAGGACTCAATGACACCATCAACCCACAGGATCTAATTGACATTTATAGAATTTCACCCAACAAAGTACAATAAACTTTCTTTTCAAGTGCCCACAAGATATACCTACCCAGACCATATCCTAGGCCCTAAAACAAATCTCAATAAATGTAAAAGAATATAAACCATAGAATGTGTTCTGCAATCACAATGGACTCAAGCTAGAAATTGATAGCAAAAAGAGAATAAGTATGTCTCCTGCAAAAGGAGACTAGGCAACACATTTATAAATAACCCATGTATTAAAGAGGAAGTCTCAAGGGAAATTTAAGAAATTGAACTGAAGGGCAATAAAAATACATTATTTTAGTAACAATAAAAATGAGCTGAATGAAAATTAAAATACAAATTTTAATAGCATGTTACAATTTGTAGGACACAGCTAAGGCAGAGTGGGAAATTTATAGTTATGCATAGGTTAGAAAAGTGGAAAATTCTCAGATCAATCATCTAACCTCTCACCTCACGACCTAGTAAAAGAAGAACAAAAGAAATCCACAGCATGCAGGAAAGAGGAAGGAAAGAGATTAGAGCAGAAGTCAATGAAATTGAAAACAAAAATAATAGAGAAACATCAATGATAAAAAGAGCTGATTCTTTGAAAAGATCAATAAAGTTGACAAACCTCTGAAAAGACTGACAAAGGGGAAAAAAAGACATAAATGATCAGTATCAGGAATGAAATGGGATATCTTTACAGACCCTGTGGGCATCAAAAGGGTAATAAGGGAATACTATGAACAACTCTATATACATAAATCTGACAACGTAGATGAAATAGACGAATTCCTTGAAAAACACAAACTACCACAACTTACCCAGTATGAAATAGATCATTTGAATAGCTCTGTGATTGTTAACCCTATGCATATGTAATTAAAAATCACCCCCAAAAGAAATCTTCAGACCCACATGGTTTCACTGGAAACTTCCTGTCAAGATCCTTAACTTAATCACATCTTTTGTCATTTAAGGTACTATTACTTTTTTGCCATCTAAGGGGATATTCGTGGGTTCTGGGGATTAGGTTGTGATCATATCTTTTTGGGGGCCACCATTCAGCCTACCACATATAGCCACAGTAATCAAGATTGTGTGGTGAAGGGAGAGACAAAGAGATTAATCAGAATATAGATGCAGAAAATGGACCCACACAAACATGTCCAACTGATTTTTTTTTAAGTGCAAAATCAATTCAATGGAGGCAAGATAACCTTTTTGACAAACGGTGCTGGAGCATTAGGACATCCATAGGCAAAAAAAAAAAAAACTTTGATCTAATTTTCACACCTTACAAAAAATTAACTAAAAATGGATCTTGTCCTTAAATGTAAAATGTAAAGCTATAAAACTTCTAGCAAAAAACGTAAGAGAAATTCCTTGGGAACTAGGAGAAGGAAAAACATTCTTGGACTCTACACCAAAAACACAATCTGTAAGAGGAAAAAAAAATCAATAAGTAGGAGTTCATCAAAATTAGAAACTTCCTCTGTGACACATCCTGGATGAAGAGAGAAGGTACAGAATGGGAGAATTTATTTGCAAACCACAATATCAGACAAAATATTTTTTCTAAAATATACCAAGAACACTCAAAACAGTAAAACAAAACAAAAAAACCCCCAAAACCGCACAGTCCAATTAGAAAATAACCAAAGATATGAGCAGGCATTTCACCAAAGAGGATGTACAGATGGGAAATACATAGGAGATATTCACCATCATTAGCCATTAAGGAAATGCACATTAAATCTACAATGAGATGTCTCTATACACTTAATGGCTAAGATGAAAAAGTAGTGACAACACCAAATGTTGGTAAGGATGCCGAGAAATCAGATGACTCATATATTACTTCTGGAAAGCAGCTTGTTATTTTCTTAAAAAACAAAAACTAATTATGACCCAGCAATTGCACTCCTGGACATTTGTAGAGAACTGAAAACTTACATTCACATAAAAACCTGTACACAGTATTTATAGCAATTTCTTTGTAATAGCCCCAAACTGGAAACAACCCTGATATTCTTTTATGGGTGAATGGTTAACCCAACTATGGTCCATCCATAGCATGGAACAGCATTCACCAATAAAAGGCAATGCAACAACCCATATGAATAGAGATCTATGCTGAGTGGAAAAAGCCAATCCCAAAAGGTTGCATATGCTAGAACATTTATAGAACGTTCTAGAAATGATAAAATGATTGAAATGGAGAACAGATTATTGGTTGCCAGGGGTTAAGGAGGTGGGTGGGTGGAGCTGGAGGGAAGTGGGTGTGGTTATAAAAGAGCAACAGTAGGGACTCCTGTGGTGATGGAAATGTATCTTGACTGTGTCCACGTTACTATCCTGATGGTAATATTGTACTATGTATAGCTTGCAAGTTATTTCCTTGGAGGGAAGTGGGTTCAAAGTTACAAGGGATCCCTCTATATTATTTCTTACAACTGCATGTAAATCTATAATTATCTCAAAATAAAAATTTTAGTAAATAAAAATGTGAGTATGAAGCCAACAACCAGTGTAACCACCCTATACAGTTGGCTAATATGCTGGGTTGTTTTATCATCAGTATGACATTCTCAGCCATCGTTCTTTAAGCACTGCCTTCACCCTCTTATCAACTCTCCTTGGGGGACTCCATTGGATGGTCTCCTAATGTCTCTTCTAAATCTACCTTATCTTCGGTATTTTCCATCATTTTGTCTCTCTAATCTAGTCTACATTCTTTGCTTTTTCACTGGATTGCTTAGTTATAATAACCTGTGACCCAGTTAACAAACTCTCTTTTCCTGGAGATATCTCCAAACTTGTTTCTTAAACTTAGCTAGCACATCTGTTTATAGCCTGTGCCTGATGACTTCAATGCCTGAAGGCCTTGTGGATCCGTTTATTTGTTTTTCTGCTTTCTCTTGCTCAGAAAGTCTGATTTTCGGGGGTTTCCTGATATTCTTTGCCTATAGTTTGGGCACTGTAATTGAAAATTATTTGTAGGGATGCCTGGGTGGCTTGGTTGGTTGAACGTCTGACTCTTGGTTTCAGCTCAGGTCATGATCTCAGGGTCCTAAGATCAAGCCCTACATCGGGCTCTGTGCCTAGCATGGAGTCTGCTTCAGATTCTTTCTCCCTCTCCCTCCCGCTCTCTCTCTCTCTCAAATAAATAAATAAAATTATTTGGAGATAGAACCTGAGGTTAAGAATGGAGGTACTTTACTCCAAAGAAGAGTTGCATTTGCCTCTGTCAGATTCCTCAGTTACTACCAATTAAGAATCACCTTAAAGCAAGTTTAAGGCTTGAGATACCCTTGTCAAACCAGATGACTTGAAAACAGAATTATTTCTGTGAGGGATGTTCTACTTCCAGTCCATCCTGTCCAATGAGACTTCCTCCTAATGTCCTGGGCTTTGATTCTGTCCTTCTCTCTTGAGGAATTGGTTTCTCTTCACTTTGGGCCATATAATTTTTTACTGTATTATCATTGGTTATGCTATTAAGATTTTTAAAAATGTTACTCACCAATTTTAGTTGTTGTCACTGTATAAATTTAGCTTTCTGTGATAGGATGACACATGGTATCTTTTTTTTAAATTAATAGATACAAAATTCTTAGTAGCTACCAAGTTCTACATGGTTAAACAATGTGATCTGTAGAAACAATGCACCGTTGAAAACTCATTTGATAAGATCTGGAAATATTACAATTTGTTGTCACAGATTCAATCATCTTTGAATTCAGAACATAATAGTCCTTTCTTAGGTACTCCTTTAAGCTTCTGTTATTAAAACAAATAAACATAAGGAAGAGCAGAAAGTGTTAAAGCAGTTGATGTCCTAGAAACACACCTGAAAGTAGTGTAACAAGGGTAATGGATCAGTTTCTTAGAGTCACCACAACGATCACTACAAACCACCTTAGAACAGAAATCCATCTCTTACAGTTCTGGAGGCCAGAGTCCAAAATCAAGGTGTCAGTAGAGTGGTGCTCCTTCCAGAGGCTCTAGGAGAGAGAATCTGTTTCTTGCCTTTTCTAGCTTTTAGTGGCCGCACCGCCCTGATCTCTGCCGAGAAGGGCACATTGCTTCCTACTCTTCTGTGTGTATCAGATCTCCCTCTGCTTCGTCTTATAAGCGATGGCCTTTAAGTCTCATTCAGAGAATCCAGGATCATCTCCCCATCTCAGAATCCTTAACTTAATTACATCTGCAAGGTAACATTCACAGGTTCCAGGGATTAGGCCATGGATATATCTTTTTAAGGAACACCATGGGGCCGACTACAGGTGATATGATGTAAAATAAAATTAGGTATAGCTCTTCTTGTGATAACATCTTGTTAAGATGGAGAATAGACATAGAAAATTCATTTGAATATTGTTTGATCATTATTTCTGCCTGGCTAAACTGAAAGTCTTAAAAAGTCTCTCTTTCTCTCTTTATATATATATATATACACACACACACATATATATACACACACATTCATTGTCTCTAATAATAATATAGATAATATATAATATATAAAATAGTCATAAAGCGTTTTAAGCATCTCAGAGGAAAGGAACTAGATTAGAATGGCCTGGTATTTACATCACTAATACACACTGTTTATTTGAATCTAATTTACTTAAATTCTTATCAGCAGTGTTTTCATTATATTGAAACCATTAGAGTCTTGGTGTACCCCACTATCCCAATCATTTAAAAGAATAGAATATCTGAAAATGAAATGTAAAGTTTTCGTGTAACTACAGATACTTTTCAAGTTCCAGATAATTGTTGATACAAAGCATTCAGGTGATACCATCACATAACAAGGCAAGTGATGTTGAACCCCGGGAAAAAGTCATAATTGAACTACATTCAATGCTAACTAAAGAGGAGAAAGTTTAATATATACATTTTTTACTGTGAGGATATCGTTTGGATGGTTTATAACAGAAAAGGTGAAGTCATTCTTTTTTTTAGGAAAAAGGATGTTAAGTGCTAAACATTAGCAGACTGTAAGATCAAATAGAATACTGATTAACTGGAATTTGAATGCTAACATTAACTGCTAAGATTACACAGAATTCTGTCTCTCTAAACACCGTTTTATAAATGCAATCTGTTAAAATATCTACGTCTTTCAGCAGTCTAAGTTCTACAGGTACATTATGCAAACACCAATTTGCTGACCTACCTAAATGAGAAACCCAGTAAAAATATTCAGAACAAATGTGTTCAGAGGTTGTCATCCTTTTAGTAGTGTGTCTATGAATGATAGAGAGAGCGTGAGCTGGGGAGGGAGGAGGGGTGGAAGGAGAGGGAGAGAGTCTCAAGCAGGCTCCCCAGTGAGCAAGGAGCCCGACACGGGGTTGATCTCATGACCCTGAGATCATGACCTGAGCTGAAACCAAGAGTGGGGCGTTTAACTGACTGTGCCACCAGGTGCCCCTGTTACTTTTTTTAAAACCATGGTTTACAGGCGCCTGGGTGGCTCAGCCCGTTAAGCGTCTGCCTTCGGCTCAGGTCATGATCCCAGGGTCCTGGGATTGAGTCCCCCAGTGGGCTCCCTGCTCAGTGGGGAGCCTGCTTCTCCCTCTGCTCATGTGCTCTCTCTCTCTCTCAAATAAATAAATAAAATATTAAAAAAAATAAACCGTGGTTTATTATTGCTTTAACAGGATGTATAGAGGGAATGTCAAATCTTTATTTTAAAGATTAAAAACAATGTTTGTATCACCCTACCATACAGTTTAGCAACAGATTTACTTTTTAAATTTTTTATTTACTTATATTTTTGGGGGGGGTAGGGGCACAGGGAGAGGGAGAGAGAAAATCTTAAGCAGGCCCCATGCCCAGCACAGAGCCCAATGTGGGGCTCAATCTCACGACCCTGAGATCATGACCTGCGCTGAAACCAAGAGTCGGACACTTAACCGACTCAGCCACCCAGGCGCCCCAGATTTACTTTTTTTAACAGAACATGGACCTGATATGACAGTTTCACCACCAACTAGGTGTTTAATATTGGAATTATACTTGTACTAGATAATTTAAAAGCTAAAACCTCTCAAATAGTCCTGAAGAATACAGGATAAAATTGAAAAAAAAAATCATAAGATTACAAGCATGGCATAGTACTTGAATACCCTTTATCTGCTGTCTTTTTTTTTTAATTTCTAGACCTTTATTCCTCTGTAAAAAAGGGGAAAAAGGAATAAAATAAAATAGCACAGTTGAAGAAACACAGAACGCTTCATGAATTTGCGAGTCATCCTTCTGCGGGGGGCATGCTAATCTATTCTGTATCGTTCCAATTTAAATATATATGCTGCCAAAGCGAGTGCGATATTCTGTCTTTAATTTTTAGAGATTTTGTTTATTTCTTTGAGGGAAAGAGTTGAGAGTACTCGTATACTTTTGTCATTCTTCTACCTTCCCTAAGTATCTCCTAAAACCCTGACTGATAGAGCCTCCTATCAATCCAGTTACCGAAAAGGAGAGAGCGATTCCATGTGCACTATGTTTTCTGTACAAAAACAAATAAAGCTGCATGGGAATCCAGCATGTTATCTCTGAAATGCTAGCAATGATTGCTCCAGAATCTGATACCCATTTAGAACAGGTTGATGACCTCCTGTGTAACGCAGATTGTCAGAGCAACTTGAATTCTGTGGCCATCCTCAGAACTTTCTATGTAAGCCGTTAGTCAAAATGTGTATATACTGAAATATCAATTTTATACTCACTTCAAAAGGTTTTCCATCCTTAAGTGCTTTGGCACAACGTGGCTCTGTGTACTGTCTTCTGTTGCATGCCTCTCTGAGCCAGGTGAAGATGTTTCTCATTAGAGTGGTCAACCCTCTATACCCTCCACCGACTCCTGACCCAGAAGTACAACATTATATTTTTGAATTTGGGAGTGGGCTTTTTGAAAATTCATAATGGAATTGACTTCTTGAGTTTTAAAACATTAAATAATAGAACCAACATTAAAAGAGTGTTGGCTTTTTTTGATAAACTATGTGTAAGAATGCTTGGCAAAAAGCTGCATTCTCAAAAGACATGTGAAATTCAGACTATCTTTACATTTCTAAATGGAGGAGAAGGGGATAAAAAACAGAGATTATGGTCCACTACCATTGGACCACGAATGACAGGTGAAATTCTAAAAATCAACATGCTTCTGATTTCTGCATGCTTAACCTCTTAAGTCCCTTACCAGGAGAACATTTTTTAAAATTTTTTATTGTTATGTTAATCACCATACATTACATCATTAGTTTTTGATGTAGTGTTCCATGATTCATTGTTTGTGCTTAACACCCAGTGCTCCACGCAGAACGTGCCCTCTTTAATACCCGTCACCAGGCTAACCCATCCCCCCAACCCCCTCCCCTCTAGAACTCTCAGTTTGTTTTTCAGAGTCCATCGTCTCTCATGGTTCGTCTCCCCCCAGGAGAACACTTTAATCCTTTGATTAGGGGTTGCAAACTACTAATCTGAGGGTCAAATCCAGTTCACTGACCTATTACATTTGCTGCGTAGTTTAAAAATTGGGCAATTTTACATAAAAAGCGTGGACTTCTGACTTCTCTTGAGGGATTGGGAAATCTGGCCACATGGCTCACATTACCAGGGGACAATAACAGGTAGGTGACACCGGTGGAAACTAGCTTAATTAGAGAGGATGCACACACCTGTCAGGGTTCACTTGCCCTGCTTCCTCATCAATGCCTCGCCCTGTAAGCCCTTAAGTTTTTTACTATTCTTAGAAGAATCAGTAAGGACCTTGCAGCTAAGCCAGGTAACTTTATGCAGATGAGCCAGCAGAGCAGTTCAAAAACAATTTTTTTCCCTGTATATCTGCAAGAAAATTAAGTTCCATAAATTCGGCCAACTTCAAAAGGATGAAAATTCCTCTAGGTTGTGTGACTTTTTTTTTTTAATCACTTTTGAAGTTCCTTAATCCTTTCGTTTATCTAATTTGTTTTTCTTTTGCTGAGAACATTAGAAAATTTAACTGAAACTAAAAATTGAATCAAAATAATCCAAAATCTTTACAAAGGCCATTTTTTTCTTTCTGAAACGATTAACAATCTTTTTCTTTTTAATACTGAGTTGTGAACCAGGCAGACGTGTTTCTAATAGTAAAGTTTACCAGAAGCTATTATTTCCACTGTGTAGCTGGCAGTCTCATCCATATAATTTCTCATTTTTATTTTAAGCACATTTAAATTTGCAACTAACACTTGAATAAATGGTGAATACAACATACCTGCAGTTGCTATGGCAACCAGAAAAACTATTAATGCTCACCTGGTAAGATAATGAAAAAAATAAGTTTAAAAAAAGTCAACACTATACTCAGTGGCAAGATTCTAGAGTAGAGGCCATAAACTGGCAGCCCTTCCACTATATCTGGCTGACACACTGGATTCAAAAATTCTGTATTAATTGCCAACACTGAAAATTGCAATGCCTGTCATGAAGCTTCCACAAGAGGGCGCTCCCAGGACACTTGATTGGGCAAAATGACGTGCCTGGCCCCCAAAGGCATTTGAGTTGGTGACCAGTGCTCCAAAGGTATTATTCTTCAACCCAGAAAAATTACAAGGAAGCTCATTTTCATCATTTTTTCCCTGTTGTTTAAAAAGTATTGATAATATATAAAGGCATAAAAAAATACCAGAAGTACCTGCTGGAAATGATGAGACTAAAAGGTGACATCATTGTATTGAGCATACAATCCAAAGAAATCAACAAATTCCCAGAACTAACCAGAAGACTTAATAAGATGCCTGTGAACAAGGTAAATATAGCTGTTAAGAACGCTCACAGATTTCAGCATGGAAAACGTAAGATCTTTTCTCCCTTACCTCATCTTTTAAAACATGGGTACTAGACACAAGTCAGATCCCGTTACGTGTGCTAGACACATTCTTGAAGAGAGGGAGTGGGGGTGGGGCAGAGAGAGAAGGAGAGAGTCCTAAGCGGGCTCCATGCCCAGCACAGAGCCTGATGCTGGGCTGGATCTCCCAACCCTGAGATCATGACCTGAGCAGGAACCAAGAATCAGACACTTAACTGACCACCCAGACGTCCCCTGAATCATTGCTTCTAAAAGAAACATGGGCATAGGTTCCTGTAAGCCTCTGGTCACATTTTCATCAACTGGTCACAACCTCATCTTAATGTATGTTTCTGTTGGTTGATTTGGAATTACGAATACATTTTATTAAGTAGGCAAACTGGGAAATATAGAATCTGCAAATAAGAAGAATCGACTCCATGTAAAATTGCAAAAACACCCACTTACAATTTTACAAAAATATATGCTTTTTGAAAAACGCAGTCCTTTTTCTTTAACTTTTTGGTTGTTTCTCTTCTCATTCTCCTTCTTCTTCCCTACTACATCCTTCCCCTCTTTCACGCCATGGCCCAGGGTAAGTGATGTGGATGACTTAATTGATGTCATCCTGTCTTTCCCTTATGTTTCATAACATACAAAATAAACATACCTGTAAACATATATTGTTTTACAAAACTAGAATTAAACACTCTTATCTCCATCTTGCTTTTCTTAATATCTCGTGGAAATTCATCCAAGCCAATCGGTATATTTCTAAGTCAGCCTTTATAAAGGCTATATGATATTCCATGGTTTGGAGGATGTATCTAATTTCCTATTGATAAACATTCACTTTGTACTTGTTTTATTTTTACTAATATAAACAATGCTACAATAAAGTTCACAGAACATAAGGCTTTTATTTCTATGGGCTAGGTCCCCAGGAAAGGGACTGTTAGCTCTTCTCAGATTATTTTCTACAAAGTCTGATGCTAACATTTCTACCAGCAGTATCTGAGAGTACTCTGATCCCATATCCCTAAGAGGGATAGATTCAATATGTCTTCTTTATTTTTTTGTCAGGTTGCTGGTAAAAGGATCAATTCATTGTTATCTTAATTTGCACTTCCCTGAGTATCATCAAATTTGAGCAGTTTTCATGTTTGTTGTCATTTGGATTTATGAGTCTGCAAACAATCTACTTTTTCATTGGGCTGACTAATCCCTTTTTGTTGAAGTGTAAGTGTTCTTTGTATACTCAAGATCATAAATAATTTGTTCTGTGTTTTTAAAATATTTTCTAAATTTGTTATTTTTTTAATTTTTATTTAAATTCCCATTAGTTAACATACAGTGTAATATTAGTTGCAGGTGTACAATATAATGATTCAATACAATACCCAGGTTCTATACAATACCCAGTGCTCGTCACTGCAAGTGCGCTCCTTCATCCCTGGCACGTATTTCACCCATCCCCCCACCCTCTCCCCTCTGGGAACCACCATGTTTCTTGATTTGCCTCTCTCTCTTTTATTCTCCCTTTGCCCCATTTGTTTTGTTTTTTAAATTCCACATATGGGGGCGCCTGGGTGGCTCAGTTGGTTAAGCGACTGCCTTCGACTCAGGTCATGATCCTGGAGTCCCGGGATCGAGTCCCACATCGGGCTCCCTGCTCAGCGGGGAGTCTCCTTCTCCCTCTGACCCTTTCCCCTCTCATGCTCTCTCTCTATCTCATTCTCTCTCTCAAATAAATAAATAAAATCTTTTAAAAAAATTCCACATATGGTATTTGTCTTTCTCTGTCTTATTTCACTTAGCACAATACTTTTTAGATCCATCCAAAGAACGAATGGCAAAGTTTTATTCTTTTTTATGGCTGAGCAACATTCCATTGTATATGTAAACCACTTCTTCTTTATCCATTCATCAGTCGAAGGACACTTGGATCTTCAGTTTTGTTGTCTTCCCTGCTCCCAGATTATACACATGGTATTTATTTTTGGAGATGGTGCTAAGATAGGCATTCAATTTTATTTTCATCCAGGAGGCTGGCCAGTTGTGCCAGCACCATTTAATAAACAATCCATTATTTTCCACTTGTTTGAAATAATACCTTTGTCAATATGAATGCTATTATATTTATATTAGGGACGATACATTTTACTGATCTATTTCTCTATTCTTATGATGGGTTAAAGGATTGATATTTTTATATGTTTTTCCCAGTCAAGAACATGCTGTGTATTTCCTTTTGCTCAAATCTTATTTTATGGCTCTCAAAAAGATTTTTTTATGTTTCCCTCATATAGGTTCTAATCTTGTTACGTTTACTTCCAAGTACTTAATAGATTCTGTTGCTATTATGAATGGAAAAAAATCCCCCCATATCTTTTCCTAGGAAATTATTACTGAAATAGAGAACAGTTATTTTGCACATTCAACTTATAAGCCACCTTATGAGCTTCATGAATTTTATGGATTCTAATCCATTTTTCTTCTCAGAATCTCTTGGCCTTCCTGGTTATAAAGTAATATCAGCAACAAACAGATGGTTTTTATCTTTGCTTTTCCAGTGTTATACCAGGCCCCTCACTTCCTTGTCCTAGGCTTCCTGTTACAACTTCCAAGACAATGTGGAGTATTATGGTAGTAGCTGGTAGTCCTGCTTTGTTCCTAATGGTTTTGATCATCTGACCAATGTCCACTGAGTGTTTGCTGAGAGGCAGTCAGGGAGGGCTGAGAATACCTGGGGTTCTAAAGCAAAGTCGCTGGACACATAACACTTACATTCTAGGAGAGGTGCCATGGAAGGGGACTTTGAGTACCCTGGTTCCACAAATGTTTGTTCATGTTCCTGATTTTCACTGATGGAGCTATACTGTTTTGCCACTTAAAGGTATGATTCGCCATTGATTTTTTTCATAACTACTCCTATGTTTGAAAAGGAAGAGTTGCCAAATTTTATCAAATACCTTTTAAGGATTAAATTATATGATTATTTTTCTCTTTTAACTTACTGAAGAACTTATATACAAATGTAGGGATCCGAAGGGGTATGTGCACCCCGATGTTTATAGCAGCAATGTGCACAATAGCCAAACTGTGGAAAGAGCCAAGATGTCCATCGACAGATGAATGGATAAAGAAGATGTGGTATATATATATATATATATATGCACGCACACACACAATGGAATATTATGCAGCCATCAAAAGGAATGAAATCTTGTCATTTGCAACAACATGGATGGAACTGGAGGGTGTTATGCTGAATGAATTAAGTCAATCAGAGAAAGACAAGTATCATATGACCTCACTGATATGAGGAATTCTTAATCTCAGGAAACAAACTGGGGGTTGCTGGAGTGGTGGGGGGTGGGAGGGATGGGGTGGCTGGGTGATAGACATTGGGGAGGGTATGCGCTACGGTGTGTGCTGTGAATTGTGCAAGACTGTTGAATCACAGATCTGCACCTCTGAAACAAAGAATACATTATATGTTAACAAAAAAAAAAGAAGAAGAAGAAGATAGCAGGAGGGGAAGAATGAAGGGGGGGAACTCGGAGGGAGAGACGGACCATGAGAGACTATGGACTCTGAAAAACAAACTGAGGGTTCTAGAGGGGAGGAGGGGAGGGCGATGGGTTAGCCTGGTGATGGGTATTAAAGAGGGCACGTTCTGCATGGAGCTAACAATGAATCATGGAACACTATATCAAAAACTGATTATATAATGTATGGTGATTAACATAACATAATAATAATAAAAAAAAACTTACTGAAGAACTTGTAATGAAATTTGCTGATTAGCTTCCTGATACTGAATTCTCCTTGCATTCCTGAACTATAGGACTTGATCACGCTGTATTGTTCATTTCTTGCATGGCTGGATTTGATTTACTAATATTTTATCTGGAATTTTTGCTCATTTTTATTATTAGAGGTACATAAACTTTATAAAAAGAATTGGGGGAGTTTCCACTCTTTTCTATGGCGAGTAAATGTTCAAATAACATTGGAATTGTCTGTTCCTTATAGGTGACATAAATCTCAGCTCTTAATCTCTCTGATTCTGCTTTTATTTCAGTGGCAGTTGCTAGATACCTTTTTTAATCTCTTTTATGATACTTGGTTTATGCAAACTTTCCATCTCTTCTTAGGTCCATGTTGGTGATTTAGAATTTGTTAGGGAAGGATGCATTCCTCCAGCTTGTCAAATTCATTTTTTCCCTCCAGTTGCCCTGGAAAGTCTCGTACATCTTTTCATCTTGCTAGTATTTGTAGTTATATTGTCTTTCACATTTCTGCTCTTGATTTTTAGTAGCTTTATTTAGATGTAATTGGAATATAATAAAAGACACATATATGAAGTGTGTAATTTGGTAATTTTTGACAAATGCGTATGCCAGGAAAAAACATTACCACGATCGAGATAACGAAACTATCCATCACCCCCTAAAGTGTCTCCAGTGCTCCTCCCACTTCTCCACCCCACCCCCAGGCAACCACTGATCTGCTTTCTGTCGCTATAGATTGGTTTGTATATGGTGTGTACTCTCTTTTGTTTCCTTTGTTCAGTATCATGATTTGGGGTTCATCCCGGTTGTTGATTATACCCATAGTTCATTCCTTCTTATTGCTAAGTAGTATTCCATTGTGGGGTTACGGCCCAATTTGTTTATCCATTGACTTGTTGATGGATATTTGTGCTGTTTCCAGCTTGGGGCTATTATAAGTAAAGTTGCTATGAACATTTGTTTGGATGTGTGCTTTCATTTCTCTTGGGAAAATACTAAGGCGTATGGTGCACAGATGTTTAACTTTTTAAGAAATGATAAGACTGTTTTCCAAAGTGGCTGTACCATTTTACATCCAACATTTGGTATGATCGATCTTTAAATTGAGCCATTCTACTAGTTGGGTAGTGGAACAAGAAATGTTGGCGAGGATGTGGAGAAGAAGGAACCCTTGAGCACTGTGGGTGGGAATGCAAACTGGTACAGCCTCCACTGTGAGGGGGAATGCAAACTGGTGCAGCCACTGCAGAAGACAGTATGAAGGTTCTTCAAATATTTATAAATAGAACTATCCTATGATCCAGTAATCTCACTACTGGGTATTTACCCCCAAAATACAAAAACACTAATTTGAAAAGATATATGTACCCCTATGTTTACTGCAGCATTATTTACAATAGCCAAATTATGGAAACAGTTCAAGTGTCCATCAATAGATGAATGAATAAAGAGGATATGGTGTCTATATACAATGGAATATTATTCAGCCGTAAAAAATGAAATCTTGCCATTTGCAACGACATGGATGGAACTAGAGGGTATTATGCTAAGTGAAATAAGTCAGTCAGAGCAAAACAAATGCCGTATCATTTCACTCACATGTGGAATTTAAGAAACTAAACAAAGGAAAAAAGAGAGACAAACCAATAAATAGAATTTTTTTAAGATTTTATTTATTTATTTGAGAGAGAGAGAATGAGCAGGGGGCGGGGAGGGCGAAGGGACAGAGGCAGAGGGAGAAGCAGACTCCCCGCCGAGCAGGGAGCCCGATGTGGGACTCCATCCCAGGACCCCGGGATCATGACCTGAGCCGAAGGCAGACGCTTAACTGACTGAACCACCCAGGCGCCCCAAGAAATAGACTCTTAACTATAGAGAACAAACTGATGGTTACCAGAGGGGAAGGGAGTGGGGGGATGGGTGAAATAGATACTAAGGATTAAAGAGTGCACTTGTGATAATCACTGAGCCATGCATAGAATTTTTGTTGAGTCACTATATTGTACACCTGAAACTAATATAACACTGTCTGTTAACTATACCAGATTAAAATAACAAACTTAATTTAAAAAAAACTTGCGTTGTAGTGTATTATTGTAGTTTTAATTTTGATATGGGCTTGATTTTGATTAGGGTTTGATTTTGATTCCTGGTTCTAATTCTCCTTCAGTTTGTTTTTGTTGCTTCACAACTCAAACAATTAGAAACAAACCAGGACAATCTACTCCTTCCACAACAACCATAGATATGGATACTTGTAAATCTTGTAAAAAGGGGGATATCAGACAATTAAGAAAATCATAAGACACATTTGCAATATTGTACTGTATTTATTGAAAAAAATCAGTGTACAAGAGAATTTTCAGTTCAAACCCATGTTGTTCAAGGATCAACTGTACTGTCTTCCTAACCACTAACTGCTGTAAACTCTAAGGTGTACAACTTTGGGTTCATTTTTCACAATTCAAAAAACACAAGTCTTGGGGCACCCGGGTGGCTCAGTCAGTTAAGCGTCTGCCTTTGGTTCAGGTCATGATCCCGGGGTCCTGGGATTGAGCCCCTTGTCAGACACCCTGCTCAGCGGGGAGCCTGCTTCTCCCTCTCCCTCTGCCCTTCTCCCTACTCATGCACTCTCTCTCTCAAATAAGTAAATTAAAAATCTTTAAAAAAAAAAAGTCAGTCTTATTTTGAAGTTGGGGGAAATTCACCCCAACAGGAGACCTTAAACTGAGGCTCTTTTGACAGTGACATGAGACAGACAGCTTTCTCACTGACTTTGGAACAAATAGATGACATCACAGTAGGGTCAGCTTCCGCCCAAACCTGGAACACAAGTCCTTTGGATTCTCCTACCTAGGCTCCTTCATAGTCTTCCTTCATATCCTTCTCGTCATTCATTCATTGTCTATCGCCCAATTCCTTGAGTCATGCCTTCCCTTTCCTTTTCATTTCTGCCCTCCTTACCACTTCCTTCTCTATTCCTCATCTACCTACAAACATTCAAGGCTTCCGGTTGTTGCACATTTGTTCCCCTAAACCTCCCTGACATGGTAAGCAAGAACATTTGAGATGCTAACCAAGACAGTCATTGCACGGCCACCATGGTCCTGACCTATCATCAAATGACCTCTCCACCCCAATTTCTTGAATCCACTAGATGGGTTCCCACTGGCCTCAAGTCTTGGTTGTGCTTCTTAATACAGCCTCTACTTCTTTTCTCCTCTGTCTTGTAATTATCTTCCCAACCAAATGTCCTGCCTCCAAAACCCTTTCTCAGCTCCAGACCACCATCAGAGCTCAACAGATGGTTTAGCCAGTGCTCCAAGGAGAGTGCCAACAAGGAACTGCTGACTCTGTGGACAGTTTCACCGAGCCTTGACCAAGACCTCAGAGATTACTCTAACCCCTAAGAGTGTTCTAAGACAAATGATGTCCGTCTTGCACTGACAAGGCCAAACACAGACCTTTCCCCTTTTGACAAGGCCAGACATTGATCCTCCAACTCCCCATTCTTGGTCTCATGATTGATTTGCTAAGATTAAAACTGTCCCCTGAAACTCGCTAACCACAGAGAAAAACATTTCCTGTTCACATAACTGAGACTTCTCCTGCTTGAAAAACAACCCCGACTATAAATCACCCCATCTGCCACTTGTTTAACCCTCCCTATAAAAAGTCTAAGGCAAAAACATCCTGCTGAGATGCTCTGATCTTTGGATTTTGGATGCTCCACCCATTGACTGAAAAACACCGATCTCCCTACCTGTCTGATTTTTGTCTTTGATATAAATTACATGAAAAAGTGATAAAACCATAGAGCACTAGTGCAAAAACCAACAAATGGACCAAGAAACAAAAGTAAATTCATGTTATGTGGAAATCTGATATATGATAAAAAAAAAAAGGCACCACAAAGGGATGGCAAACAAAAAAAAATTGTTTAATTGATGTTACTGGGCAAATTAGCTCACTCTATGGAGAAAAAAAATATTAAAAATATAATAAATATAATATAATCATATTAAAAGGAGGGGGTCTCAGACTGAAGTCCTAAATTCAAAAGTTAAACTTACAAATCAAATTGAAGAAAACGTAAGAAAATATCTATGAACTAGAAGTGGAGGGAAACTTCCTAACCCAGACTCAAATAATGCATGACTTTGACTACATCAAAATGAAAAATTTCTGATAAACAATGTACCCATTGGCAAAATTAACAGAGACATGACAGACTGACTAGGGATAACATCAAGGAGAATTGATTTTAGACTCTCATCTGTAAACCATTATTGGGTGATAAATGCAGGTAGTAATTGCAGATAAGCATTAAAAAAATAAAGTAGACTAGAAAAGAAAGCATCAGAGATCATAGTATTAAAGGAACATACTCATTAACTTTTTGTTTAAGTTGTGTAAATAAAATGCAAATTAAAATATACATTACACACAATGTGTATTGGGGAATATGATATTTGCATATACATATCATCAGTACATAATAACATATAATTAGTCACATTTAATTACATAGACTTAATATATAATTATATATTAATATAATCAACATAAACTATAATTAACATATTTACATATCTTTTTATGTGCTAATATGATATATATTATAGATTATATATATATGTTGATTGTAATGTTAAATATATTTTTACTGTCGATTATGATCAAAACAGTGAAAACCATTTAATATTTGCTTGAGCAAATCACAGAGAAAATAATGAGAGTCAACAGAAAATTGAGCAAAGTATCCCAAATAGGCAATGAACAGAGAGAGAAGCCTCAGTGGCTAACAAGTATATGAAGAGTTGCTCAAACTTATTAGTAATCTGGCAGATACATTTTAAAACTATGTTACATCAGAATCACAAAAATAAAGACATATGCTACTGTTAGGGTACCTGGGAACTCTTGCAGTTTTGATGAAAGTATAAACTGGTTAGGACATTCTAGAAATAATCATTTGGAGGTACTTCGTGGAATTAAGAACGTAAATTCTCTTTGACTCGGGAAAGAGAAATCCATTTCTAGGTGTGTATATCTGGGAGTGGTATATATACCACCCCTGCCCTTAAGGTTGCATATGATGGGATGCTTGCTCTGGCGGTGTTTATGAATTGCAAAGTTGCAGGCAAATCTAGGTTTTATCCTTAGGGGAATAGATACCTAGAATGTGGTAAGTGCACATTTGTAATATGAATTACTATGCACTAGTTAGAAGCAATAGACTCGGTGTACACCAAACAAAATCTTGAGTGATAAAGGAAAACACAGAATGAGGTTTGCAGCATAATGCCATTCAAGTCAAATACATATATGCAAATACTGCATATTTTAACAGTTAAAACTAGCTGTCTTTAGGTAGTAGCAATATGGATTTTTTTCTTTTCTTTATTCTTTTTGGTATTTTAAAAGTTTTCCACAAGTTTATATATATTGGTTTTCATAATGAGAAAGTACGTAATAAAATTTGCTATTAAAAAGTCACCTATGTGAAAGAATAGTCTTTTCAACAAATAGACATTTTTCTGAAGAAGATATATAAATGGCCAACAAGCATACAAAAAGATTCTCCACATCCTAGTCATTAGGCAAATGCAAATCACAACCACACTGAGATACTGCTTCACATACATTTGGATGTCAGTAAAGACAGACAATATAAAGTGTTGGCAAGGATGTGGAGGAATTGGAACCCTCTGCACTGATCGTGAGAATGCAAAACAATGCAACCACTTTGAGAAACAATTTGGCAGGTCCTCAAAATGTTAAACCTAGACGTCCTATATGACTGAGCACTTCTACTCCTGGTATCTACCCAAGAGAAATGAAAACATACGCCCACAAAAACACTTGTATGAGAATGTTCAGAGCAGTATGATTCATGATAGCCAAAGGGTCAAAACAACCCAAATGTCCATCAACTGATGAGTGGCTGAACAAAATGTGATATATCTATATAATAGGATGCTATCTGGTGGTAAAAAGGAATCAAGTATTGATTCATGCTATAACATGCATGAACTTAAAAGCATTTGCTGACTGAAAGAAGTAAGTCTCAGATGATCACATATTCTATGGTTCAGTTTATACAAAATGTCCAGAAAAAGCAACTCTGTAGAGACAGAAAGTAGATTAGTGGTTGCCTAGGGCTGGGAGTACAGACTGAGGGGTGACTGCTAATGGGTATGAGGTTTCTTTCTGAGGTGATGATATATTCTAAAATCAGACCATGGTGATGGTTGCCTAATTCTCTATGCTTTTTAGACATTGTGATGAGTGCCAGAGCATTCAGCTTATCCGTATTTTCAGTAATAAGGAAACACTGTAACCAGGAGTCATAATTTTCCCATCATCAATGTCTCCAAATAAAGTCTGATTACCTAGAGGAAAAAAAACTATGAAAAATATCTTATATAATATTGTTAAATACACTTGTCTTTTATAAAATTAATACAAGCTCATTGTAAAATTTATAAAACAGAACAAAACTAGAAACAGCTATTATCCTCATACCCAGCATATAATTGCTGTTAATTTTGTGGTCTATTTTCTCAGTTTTTATGTTTTATTTTTTTTTAAGATTTTATTTATTCACCCGAGAGAGAGAGAATGAGAGATAGAGAGCACGAGAGGGAAGAGGGTCAGAGGGAGAAGCAGACTCCCTGCCGAGCAGGGAGCCCAATGAGGGACTCGATCCCGGGACTCCAGGACCACGACCTGAGCCGAAGGCAGTCGCTTAACCAACTGAGCCACCCAGGCGCCCTCAGTTTTTATGTTTCAAAGAAAAGTTGTATTGTCTATTTGGATTACATAGAATGTAGTATTTTATAATTATTTTATTCTCTTAACTCTGATTTAGAAACCTAGATCTGGGCACTAGATGCACTTGTCCTTACTGGATTATCACTGCTTGTATGACCTCTCAGAGGGCAGAGATGGGGGAGGGGACACACACTAACCCATCCATATCAATGTCTATCTATTAGATAAACCCAAGTTTACATTTCAGACATAAGACATTTGCATATTGAAAATGAGGGGATGGAGAAACATTTATCATGCCAATGGGTGTCAGTGAGAAAGCCAGAGTAGCAATACTTATATAAGACAAAAGAGACTTTAAAACAAAGTCTGTACATGTCTCCAAAGAAGACATCCAGATGGCCAACAGACACACGAAAAGTTGGCCAACATCACTCATCATCAGGGAAATGCAAATCAAAACTATAATGAGGTATCACTTTGCACCTGTCAGAATGGCTAAAATCAAAACCACAAGAAACAACAAGTGTTGGCGAGGATGTGGAGAAAAAGGAACCCTTGTGCACTGTTGGTGCGAATGCAAACTTGTGCAGCTGCTGTGGAAAAACAGTATGGAGGGTCCTCAAAAAGTTAAGAATAGAACGACCCTATGATCCAGTAATCGCACCACTGGGTATTTACCTCCAAAATACAAAAACACTAATTCAAAGGGATACTTGCACCCCCATGTTTATTGCAGCACTATTTACAATAGCCAAATTATGGAAACAGCCCAAGTGTCCATCAATAGATGAATGGATAAAGAAGATATGGCATATATATGATGGAATATTATTCAGCCTAAAAAGAATGAAATCTTGCCATTTGCAATGACACGGATGAAGCCAGAGAATATAATGCTAAGTGAAATAAGTCAGAGGAAGGGGGCGCCTGGGTGGCTCAATCATTAAGCACCTGCTTTCGGCTCAGGTCATGATCCCAGGGTCCTGGGATCGAGCCCTGCATCAGGCTCCCTGCTCAGCGGGGAGTCTGCTTCTCCCTCTCCTTCTGCCTCTAGCCCAGCCCGTTGTGCTCGCTCTCGCTCTCTCTCAAATAAATAAATAAATAAAATCTTAAAAAAAAAAAGTCTGACCCTTAACCGACTGAGCTACCCAGGCACCACACACCTGAAACTGACATAATTCTGTATGTTAGCAATACTGGAATTAAAATCAAATTAAAATTTTAAAACCCCCTGAGTTTATACTAATATCTCCCACTTTAATCTAGCATCACAGGGTTCATTCTACCTTCTCTCCCTCTGCTTCTTTGTAATTTGTTTCTCTCACAGTGAGAAACTAGGCTCCTATAATCTACACTTTATTTACTTATGTGCTCAACCCTAGAATACACATTAAGTAGTTTCAGGATTTCTAATCTGTACCCCTTTAAGAAACAAACTTAACACCTAGAGTACAGTATTTATGTCCAGTTCATTTTGTCTTCAGCCTTACAGTATTCAGTCAAGACACTTCTTTCCCCAAAGTATTCGGGTCACCTCCTTTTCCTTCATGCACTTCATTAAGATCATATCAGACATTTGCAATACATTTGTTACAATGTGCATTCCATCCTGAAATCCCTCAACATCCTGGATGATGTTTTAAAATGGTATACAGTTAACTTCACCCTTCGTGCTATGTATTTCTAAGGATTTTGATAAATGTAGGGTCATCTATCCATCACAAAAGGACCAGAGGTAGTTCCATTACCCTAAACACATCCAAGTATGACCCCTTTGTGGTCTGCCTCTCCAACTTCCCCCAATACCGGGCAGCCACCAATCTGTTTTCTGCCCCTCTAGTATTGCCTTTTCCAGAATGTTGTATAAGTGGAATCATATGAGAGTATCAATATAGGCTTTTAGGTTTGGATTCTTTTACTTAGCCAAATACATGTAAGATTCTTCTATGTTGTTGCATCAATTAACAGTCCATTCCTTTTTATCACTGAATAGTATTTGCTGGTATAAACAGATTGTTTATTTGTACACCAGATAAAAATGTTGAAGAACAGCTTGGTTGTGTCCAGCTTGGGGAATTATGAATGAGGCTGCTATAAACATTTATATTCAGGTTTTGTGCTAATATAAACTTTCAATTTACTTGGATTAATATCTAGGAGTGGGATTACTAAGTCAAAGGGTATGTGTATGTTTATCTTTCATAAAACTAACAAATTGTTTTCCAAAGTGGCTGTACTGTTCTGCATTCCCACCAGCAGTGAGAAAGAGTTACTATGACTTTGGGACTACACGGGTATTTGACATCATCATGTTGCTTCCTCCCCTGCTTCCCAGCCCCCACATTCTATTAATGTTTATTTGCCATACGTGTATCTTCTTCTGTCAAGTGTCTCTTCAGATCTTTTGCCGATCTTAGAGGTTGTTCATCTTCTTCTTGTTTAAAGAGTTCTTTATATATTCTGCATTCAAGGTCTTTACTGGATATATGACTTGCAAATATTTTCTCCCAGTCTGGTTCGCCTTTTCATTTTCTTAATAATGTCTTTTGCAGTGCAAAAGTTATTAATTTCAACAAAGCATAATTCATCATTTATTCTTTTATAGATTGTGCTTTCGTGTCATATCTAAAAACTCATCAGCAGGGGCACCTGAGTGGTTTAGTTGGTTAAGCGTCCGACTCTTGATTTTGGCTCAGGTCATGATCTCAGGGTCCTGGGATGGAGCCCCACACTGAGCTCTGCGCTCAGGGTGAGGCTGCTTGAGATTCGCTCTCTCGCTCTCCCTCTGTCCCCTGTCACATGCTCTTGCTCTCTATAAATAAAATCTTTTTAAAAACTTCATCAGCAAACTTGAGGTCATGCAAATTTTCTCCTATGTTTTCTTTTCTAAAAGTTTTTTCTATGATACATTTGAGTTAATTTTTGTATAAGACTGGGAGTGTTGAGGTTGATTTTTTTTTTTTTTTTGGCATATGGACATCTAGTTGTTTGAGTACTACTTACTGAAAAGGCTTTCCATTCTGTTCCATTAATTGATGTATCTATCTGTCTTTTCCCCAACACCACACTCCTTTGATGACTGCCAAAATATACTAAGTCTCGGAACTGGACGGCATGAGCAACCAAATTTGTTCTTCTTTTTGAATTGTTTTGGCTAATCTAGTTCCTTTGGCTTTCCATATGAATTTTAGAATCGGCTTGTGTATATAAAAATTTGTAGGATTATGATTGGAACTGCATTTAATCTGTTGATCAAATTGGAGAGAGTTGACATCTTAAAAATAGTTTTTAATTCATCCATACAGTATATCTCTTCTGTTGACTTAGATCTTCTTTGACTTACTTCATCAGTGTTTGTAGTTGTCAGCAGATAGACCCTGCATGTATTAGATTTGTTTATATATGTTTCTTTTTTTCTTTGACAGTAGAAATTGAAATTAAAACAACAGTACCTTTTACAATGGCACCAAAACCATGGCATACTTAGCAATAAATTGTTTAAGTTGTGTGCAAGTCCTATATGCTGAAAACTAAAAAAGACTGATTAGAGAAACTAAGGAAGATCCAAATAAATGGAGAGAGGTGGCATGCTCAGGAGTTGAAAGACTCAGTACGGTTAAGGCTTCAACTCTCCCCTAATCTAGCTATTGATTCAACACAAGCCCAACCAAAATCTCAGATTTTTTGTTGAAATCACACCAAAACATGTACACAAGTGTTCACTGCACATTTATTCCTACTTGCCAAAAACTAGGAACAACCAAAATACACTCTTATTGGTAAATGGTTTAACAAACCATGGTTCATCTATAGACTACTACTCAGCAATAAAAAAACAAACTACTGAGACAGGCAATACAGATGAATATGTATATATATATATATATATATGAATAGATGAATCCTAAGTGCATTCTGTGCAGAGAAAGACGTCCACCTTATAAGATTATATACCATACGATTCCACTTATATGACATTCTGGAAAAGAAAAAAAGCTGCAGAGTCAAAAACATACCCACGGTTCCCAGGGAGTAAGAGTGAGGGAGATGTTAACTACTATGGGTCAAGAGAAAACTTTTTGGAGTGATGCGACCTTGATTGTGATTGTGGTTATGTGAATGTTTACATACGTTTGTCAAAAACCTTAGAATTGCACACTAAAACGGGTGGCTTTTACTTACATATAAATTATGTCTCTCTAAACTTAAAAAAGAGAGCAGAAATCAAAATAACAAAATTAGACAAATTTGAGTTTCAGACAAAATATATCAAATGAGACAAATTTGTATAATAATAACAGCGTTAAATAGTTATAATACAAAATAAAGCACCAACTATTATGAAACATTTATAAACCAAGTCAAAATATATGAAGCAAAAACTGTAGGAAATACAAAGGAAATTAAAAAGACAATATTATCAGGTGATTAACTTACCATTTTCCACATAAAGTAGGGAAAGTAAACAAAAATAGGAATTGGGAAGATCCAAAAAACATGTTTTTCTTTTTAAGATTTCTTTTTAATTTGTAAGTAATCTCTATACCCACTGTGGGGTTCCAGCTCACAACCCTGAGATCAAGAGTACCACGTTCTATCTCCTGACCCAGCCAGGCACCCCTGAAAAACATGGTTTTCTAAATAAAAGAGATACAAGGTGTACGAATAAAATGATATTACTCTCTGGAAATGGAAACGATGTCTTCCTTTCAAATGTTATTTGAAATCAATCTCTTTATTGTTCCACACAGAGATGCTGAATTAAAAACATTTGAGCAGAATAAATTAAAATAGTATTAGGAAGTTAGGTTACGTGACACATTCTTAGTAGATACACTGCTGTAATAGTATTTACTCTGAAATTTTTTTTGGTCTGAATTTTTTAAGTTTAATATTACAAAGTGATTAAAACCAATTATTAATGTTTTTATGAACTTCAAAATTTGATTCAAAATAGTTCAATTCAAAAATAAGTCTCCGTCCTGGTGTTATTACCTACTTGTAAGAGAAATAATACGAATCGCGGGGCCCGGTACACAGAACATGTAAATGAATGAGTGAATGAATGAATGAATGAATGCGTGTGAATTAACAGATATTAATGCTCTCCAATTAGGAAAGAAAACAAGAAGGAAATTATTTCTATTAAATTAAAACAAACTAAGAATCCAAAAGCATGCTATGTACAAACTCTAAAATGAAAGAAAATGAGCACCTCAAAGCTGAAATATATATTACTGTATTAGGGGAAAAAAGAGGTATCCTTTTATCCTCAAATAAAAATAAAATTAAAGACAGAAGAGCCACAGATAAACATATCTGTTCTTATATAAACAGATCTTTGACTAAGGAACAAAATGTCACTTTCATCACTAAAGGAAAAAGATCTATTGCTGGAAGGGAAAAGATTTGCTCTTAATCCCTTATAAATGTCTATGCAGATTAGTGGGTGCCCAGAACAGTGCCTGACACTAAATAAATATTTGTCAAATAAGTGAATCATATCAAATCAAGAAACTCAATATATGGGAATAACTGGTCAAACTGATAGCTGAGGAAGAAAGTGATAATTTGAAGATCAAGAAAAGAAACACTCCTAGAAGGCATTAGGGTAGAAAACAGGCATGAAAAAAATAGTACTCAGTAAAATTAAATATAAATAAATCCAGGAGGTTGTGTAAAGAAGAGTGAAGCCTAGCGAAGCCTATCATTGATATAGCTTTACTAGTGAGTTTCAAATCTTTATGGAACAGATAATCCATACTTTAAAGGAACACTTCCATAAAAGAGGGAAAGCGGCCAAACTCATTTTATAACAGAACTAGAAGAAAATATTAGCTAGCCAGACTCAACAGGGTATTAGAAAAAGAAAACATCACGGTCAAGTAGGGTTTATTCTAGGAATGCAAGAATGGTTCAAGTAAGGTCAAATTACAAGTCTAGAAGGCAGAATGACTTGTGGTTATAACTTTTCCTCTGCCAGAGAACTTTTCCATCCGACAAAGAAGACTTTCCTTCCATGTGCCTGGGAGCCAACAGTCAGCATAATTAACCAGTAACCTCCCCAAGGTCAAAAAAGAGACCTCCCTCATTATAGATACTGGAGCATGATGCAGCACAAGGAATCACCCTGAGGATCACTAGCTGCTATTCTGATTCTCCTGAAAACACTAGCGCATTCACTATATCTTGAATTGAGAAGGGAAGAAGATTTTGCCATTCCAGAAAGGAGAGTGCTGGTTGCCACAAACAGAATAAGGTTAGTTATCACCCAAATTGAATTACATCATTACTATTATTACCCTAAAGTCCTACCATTACAGTAAAAACTTAAACGTATCTAAATACTAGATATTTGTCTACTTTCCCCATGGCATTAAGGGTGTTCTTATGATGTGAATATCTTTTACCTAGAGTGTCAATAATCAACAAATCATACATGAGAATAGTTTTGAATAGGGAATGAACCAGAATTTATTCATAAAATATAAGAAAGCCCTCGCAGACGATGACTGTCTGACTTCGTTAGTTTCTCCTGCAGATACCAAAGGGTCTGATGCCCAAGGGTCTGATAAGTACTTGTTAAAATTGATTTGAGTTAGAGGGTAAAAATTGAATAGGTTTCTATGAGTAAGACAGCAGCCGCTTTATTAGGAGGTTTAAATGTATGTGTCCTCCTGAAAATGTCGAAGTCAAGGTCCTTGACCCCAAGTGAACATTGAAGATGTTGTAGTGTGATTTTTCATTCTCATGGGAAAAAGTACCAGATCACTGAGCACAGAACCTGTAATCATTCACTCCCTTGTTTCAACACTTTTTTTTTTTTTTTTTTTTTGAGAGAGAGCGTGCAGGGCAGGGGCAGGGGCAGAGAGAGAGGGAGAGAGAATCTTAAGCTCAGCGTGGAGCCAATGACGCCAGGCTTGATTTCACGACCCTGAGATCATGACCTGAGCCGAAGTCAAGGGTCAGTTGCTTAACTCACTGAGCCACCCAGGAGCCTCTGACAGTTATTCTTTCCATAGCCATTCGGCTAACTTATACTGAGGAGGGGAAACTAGATACGAGCAGAAAGAAAAGTATAGAAGGGTCTTCACAAGATTGTTAACATTTATAATAGACGAACTGCAGGCAGAAAAAAAAGGCTGGGTCTTAAAAAAAAATCACATTATTTTCATCGTTGGAAAACCTTCGATCCTTTTGTCATTTTCTTCTTTCAGACATGCAAACTGAAAGTAAATAATGTCTTTAACAGATCCAAATCTGCACACAACCTGAAATGTTTTGCATACATCCTACCATCTTCTATACTACACGAGGCTACTCAATGTTCATTTATTTCTCTGAAAATTTTTCTTCCATTTCTTTGTTACTTCTTCTTTTTGACTTCTCAAAACCTTTATCATCCTTCGAGATCCAATTTGGCCATTTCCACTTCACATGAGACTCCTCAAATGGCAACCCTTTTTCCTGGGCTCACCACTGGCCACCCCAAAACAAGCTAACAACCAACCAACCAACAAGAGGCACTGTGCTTACTGACAGTGCAGGAACCATTAAGATGTAGGGCCCCTATGCAAGGATTATTCTAACCAAGCAAAACCTCAACATAATGGCCATTAGTGCCACTGAACACATTTCATAATTTTAAGCATCTTTAATGAAAGTCACACTAAATAAATCTAGACATGGAGAGTTTTGGTTTTGGTTTTTTTAACTAGGAGAAACCTACATATAGTAAACTACAAATGTCATTTGGCAGTAATGTTATAGAATATACACATACATACACACGGATCCCAAACTTAACAGATTAAGAAAATATGCCAAAATTTAAGTGGTATGATTTTAATTCTTCTTTCCTAGACTTTTATTTTCTAAATTTTCCAGTTACTACTCTTAAAATCAGAGACAAAAAAACCCCACTCCTTTTACTTTTGTTAAACTCATATCCCATCATAAATTAGAACACATCAAAATCATAAGGATTCTCCAAAGCTTCTTCTTTTGAGTCCTTTCTTTGTATTCATTTATAAATTTTTCAACAAATATTTATTATCTACTTTGTGCCTGTGGGATGCTAGGTATTTTGCTACTTTATCTGAACTTCTCTTATAACAGGATGCTCTTGTGTTGTACTTACGGTTTCCCTTGCTCCCCTGAATTTGATAATAAAGTGTTTTTATTCCTCAATCATTTACTGAACACCAGGCATGCAGTAGTCACTATACTAGATAGGCATTTCAAGGAAATGTGACAGCAAATTAGCACCACACCCAGTGCAGGGGCAGACAAGTGTGTAAATAGCAGAAGTGGGCTAATAAGCATGATAATATAGAAATGAGCACATGCAATGCTATTCAAAGTAAAGGAAAACTAATTATCAAAGAAAGGAGGAAACCTTGCAATAGGGAAGACATTTCAACTGGGCCTTGAGTAATGGGTCAAATAATCTTGGATGAGGAAGGAGGAGGCTGGGAGGGGAGGAGGAGGCTCACAAAGAGGAGGAGGCTGGCAGGGAGGAGGCTGGCAGGGGGAAGGAGGCTGATGGGGCAGGAGGAGGCTAGCAGGGGAGCACGAGGCTGGCAGGGAGGACGAGGCTGACAGGAGGAGGTTGGCAGCGGGGAGAAGTGATAGGGAAGTGCAGGTGCCCAGCTGATGAAGGCTTTGCACAAATGACCACTGCCAAGACCAGCAGAACGACGCAACGAGGTCCAGCCCAGACCACACCATCTTGAGCAAATAAAGTAGTTATTGTTTTAAGTCACTAAACTGAGGAGTTGGTTACACAGCAATAGAAAACAGAAGCAGTCAGGTAAGAGAGGGATCTTAAAACTTGTTATTTAGAACAAAAGTCTTGTTGGGCTTGGCCATGTGATTTGATCTGGCTAATGGAATATGAGCAGCCTTGCTTTAGGTAGCGCAGATGATTCGGTCTCTTCTGTCTGGTCCCGTGCTGTGAGAAGAGCTGGCTGGGTGACCCCTGCTCTATAGCCTATGGTCCAGAACCACAGACATGTAGGGCAGACCTGCTTAGAGGCAAACCACCACAGCCAATCCACAGACCAGTGAGCAAGAGATACTTGTTTGTTGCCCTGAGCCCAAGAGCTGAGATGTAAGGGTTGTTGCTGCTCTAAAATCTGACTGCTTTGCTCAGCCAAGCAAATACCATCTAAAGTCTTCCTTCAGTGAAACCTTGACAGCTTCCTGATGGCCTCCCTTGCAGGCTGAATCTCAAAATCCCTCCTGTGCCCCACTCTTTGGTGGATTTGGACTCAAAATAGACAGGAAGGTGTTAAACAGAAAAGAGTTACATCCCACAATTGCAGTGCTCCTTTTATTGTCAAAACCCCGGGGAAATTTTTATGGGCCAGCAGTTTTGAGGTGTTTGACCAAAGACTGAAGAACATAGTGCTGATTATTCTCAATCTGTTGCCATAGTGATGCTGTATTCAGTATGCTAGCTGAGGCTGCTAGCTGGGGTTCTAAGGGATTGGATTAACTAATGCAAATCTGGCCCAATATGTGCACCATGCCAGGTGACACTGAAAGGCCATATAGCACCTGACCAGTGGAGAGGAATTCAGACCGATGACACCTGGATGTCTCTTTCCTTTTTTTTTGGTCATTAAGAGTGGATTGATAAAGGAAGAATTTGAATCTTTCAAGGCATGCTCCCTGACCTTCTCTGTACATAGGTAATGTTTCTACAGCCCTTTCTAAGTGCCAGGCTCTGTTCTAAGCACTTTGTGTATTAAGTCCTTTAATTCACAAGCAATCCAATGAAGTAAGTCACATTATTATATTGACAAAGAAACTGAGACACAGAGAAATCGGTTTCTCAAGATAACACAGCTAGAAAGTGGCAAAGACAGCATTCCAACCCAAGTGTTCCTACCTTGGAGGCCAAGCTCTTAACCGCCACGCTGTATAGCAGGATTGGATGAGGGTGGGTAGTGCTGTAGTTAGAGCTGGATGCCTGGTCTTGATGGAGATGGGCAGTGCCGAGGACCACCATGTCCAGCATGCTCATAATGACAGCAGAGTAGGCACAGTAATCATGGTACAGGGGCAACCGATGAAAACCCTGGAACTTGGCATATTGCTCTAGTTCAAGCTCAATCCTTCCCTTGGCAGGGCAGCAATGTACCTTTACTGTTCTGCCCCCTCTGACTCTGTGCCCCAGTCTGGTGGGAAGCAAGTTGACCACCTCACTATGCTATAGAATAGTAGGTTTCAGGGACCTGAGAAGCATGTAGTAGCAACTTCTTAAGATATCTTGATATGGTATATGTGTGATGGAGTAGAAAGTCAAACTCAACAAGAATACACTTTAGCAAAGTTTGGGCTAATTCAGGATTCTGGAGCCTGTGGGGGCCTCCTAATCCAGGGTAAAGGACAGGCAAGAGCACCTTGCATTCCCTACCACATAGAAGGATAAACAGTACCTGGCAGGTCGTTTGGGAAATGTGAGGCAGCCCACATCACATACCATTTAGAATATTCTGCTCTAATGCATTTTGGTTCTAAAAGTGGCAGCTTTGAGTGGCATCTAGTCCAATAGAGGCTGTAGTACAGATCTGGTTACTCTCTTCTCATGAACCCGCAGACCCATGAACAAATTTACGTCTTGTATGTATCAATCTCTGTGAAGAGTCTGAGATTTTATCCTACTTGCAAACGTACAAGGTAGTTCTGGGTGCCGGGTGAAGACACCCAGCCTGCCCATTCGCTCCGAAAGCCTTATATGCTTCCATGGTATTCTTCCATCTCTGCCCCTTTATGCGCCAACACAAGGAATGGGACAACCCTTGCCCCCCAAAATGCGAATAGTAAAGCCCTGATGAATTTTTTCAGAATTTTCTAATCAGAAAATCTAGACAGAAGTTATTCTCACTTCCACATATATTGAAGTTTTGTGTTAAGTCAACATTTTATTTTAATTACGCTTGGGGAGATACAATCATCTTTTCAGCACGTATGGATTCTTAAGTGTTTTGATCTCTCAGAGGCAAATTTGCCTCTGACTCTGTCCGCAACTTCACAAAAACAAGTGAGGCAATGCGTTGATGTTCTGGGATTCACTGCATTATTGTTACTCTGTCACCCAGAAACGGGTGGTCTTATGATAAGGAGAAGGTCTGTTGAAAGTTCATGCACAATGGCCCCTTGGACACTGGCAGTTTCCCTGGTTGCTGGAATATATGTCCCGTGTCATAATCCCCAGTATACAGGGTGGTTTCCTATAGCTACAGCACAGTCACTTGGGAGACAAGGGATGGAGAGTGAATGATTTCACTTAATAAAACCCTACTGAGATTTCTGCTTTCTGTGTCCTGAACAAGGGGTCTCTCTAGCCAGTGTAGCAGTGCTTCTTTCTGTGAACACGATAATGATTCCACTGAATTGGAAACCAAGACTGTCATGTGGCTTTTCTTGGTTCCCGGTATATGAGGAAAACACACTCTTCTGGACTAGATACTTAGCTTCTCCTTACGTTGTCAAAGCAGTGTGCCACTCCTTCAGAGCTTTGCCAAGAGACTATAGCTCTGATCTCGGAATGTATTGTCATCTTCTATTTGGGAACGGGTGCTTTGACAGAGCATGCAGAGGTACATCTTTTGGAATTCCACATGCTTGTATGTAGGTTTGTAAACCAATACCTTGCCCAGTGTTCTTCCAACACCCCCATAATGGAGGTCACATTTCCCTCTTTTTAGGTACTACTATCTCGTTTTGAAATTGCTTCAAGAAACCCAAATAGCTTTCTCTTTAATTCCCATGAAGCTCTGCCAGCACACTTGCAGATGAGCCTCCCCGACACCTGCCTTTCTCTGGCATGACTGCATTCTACCCATGTTCTTTCTTGAACAGAGCAAGGCTCGGGTGTCCTGATCCCACAGCATGGGCTCTAGTCAATAAAAGCCAAAAAATACCAAAACCCCATTCCAAGCTAAAAAATACAGAAAATGCAGTCCACACAGAGATGCTTATTCATTTTACAGTTTTGTAAAAACTTCAAGGAAAATCTTCTATGTAAGCGTTAACAGAAGACATTTTCCACATATTTAAAATAAGAAAACAGAACAGTAAACATATTTGACGAGTAGCGATTTGAGTTATAAATGGTCATCCTGAAGTATTTTTTTCTTGTTTTTATATTAACATTTAAATATATTGTTCTAGGAATTGTCTCATAAAGCCAGGACATTCAGAGAAAATTGTGATTATCACCGGTTCCCTATTCAGATTTTGATCTATGAGCCATCTGATTCATGCTGAAATTTGACAAGTTCACTTTGTTTCTCCTCATCAATTTTTGGCACATATCACTTGGGTGGATGTTACGTATTTGAAACATAAATGTTGTAAAAATTAACCCCCCCAGCGCTACAGCCGCTGCAACAGCTATGAGTGTGTGTCCTGGAAATGGCAATGGTACTTCATCAACATAAATCTGCAACAGAAAAAGCACAGTCTTTTAGTTTTCTGAATCTAGTCATTTAAGACGCTGAACTTTATATGATTTCCATTAACGGTGGAGACACTATTAATCAATTTAGCAAACTTCTGCTCAGGTACCTACAGATATTCAGCATCCACAAAGCCTAGAAACAGTCTCTGGACAATCTGGTAAGTAACCGTTTGCACGCAATACAGAACATAAATTCTATTGTCCTAGGTCTTTAACCACAGAGGTCGGCAGGATACTTAGATGGCAGGAAAACACTCTGTGTTCAATTACAGAGGAACGACAGAGTGCCATGGGAACACAGTTAGGAAATGCCTAACTGCCGAGGGTGACCAGGGAAAGCACTTCCTGAGCTGCATCTTGAAGAACAAGTGGGTTCACAGAAGACAAGGAGAAGAATGGGCATTCCAGGGAGAGGGAATAAGCATGTGCTCCTTCAAGCTGTCATCTTTTTAGAAAATCCTCTATGTGCCAACATAGGGAAACTTCTGTATATTCAAAACGCTTCCTACACCTGAATGGATAACGAATAAAAACGAGTGCCTAGAAGAGAGACAGGATTGTTGACAGAGAGGCACAGAGGTGTCTTTTTCTCTGAGACTTGAGGCTAGGATGGGTGCCATATACGTTAATTCTGGAAGTGGGGGCATATAGAGAGTAAGGTGGTTCGAGCCCAGTGACTTGGGTTTTCTCTGTGAAGTAGGAAGCTAGATCATATTTTGAGGTAGAAGAAAGTAGAGATGAGTGGAAATAGGACAGTGGAGAATGTGGGAAAATGCTAAGGATGGGTAAGCTGCTTTAGGATACAGCTCAGGTTAAAGGTACCACCATCCTCCCACTGACCAAAGGAGGTATGCCTTTTCTTTGAAACAACCCTCATATGCCATCGATTCTTTTACGATATCTCTCAGATTCATTCTTTCCTTTCCATTTTCAATCCTGCTACTGTGAGCTTTATTACCTCCCTTTGTATGAACAAACCGCTCAGCCTCCTCTCTGGGCTGTCAATCCATGTTGACATAATAACATTGCCAGATTTGTTTTTGTAAGACACCCGTCTGTCTATAAAACACCTTAAAAAAAAAAAAAAGTGAAGGGCGCCTGGGTGGCTCAGTTGGTTGGGCGACTGCCTTCGGCTCAGGTCATGATCCTGGAGTCCCAGGATCGAGTCCCGCATTGGGCTCCCCGCTCGGCGGGGAGTCTGCTTCTCCTTCTGACCCTCCCCCCTCTCATGTTCTCTCTCTCTCTATCTCATTCTCTCTCTCAAATAAATAAATAAATCTCTAAAAAAAAAAAAAAGAAAACAGAACTCTTTCTCTAAAAAAAAAAAAAAAAAGTGAAGTTGCTTTATTTGCAACGAAAATAATTTTGATGATACAGAACTGGTACTGGAAGTGGGATGTTATAAGCAGCAGAATTGAAAAGGTGGTCCTGGCTAAGTGGTGTGGAAAGCAGTGAGAAACCGTTCTTTCCCATCTGGGCAGTTAAGTATCCTAGTGGTAATGGATCAGCTGGCTTAGCCATCTCCTGTTGTACTGTAGAGCCAATGGTGTGTGCCCAATGGTACTGGAATTATTGGGAATTTGATAGAAAATGTTAGATATTGGATGTGATATTCCACTTGTGGTCTTCAGGATGGTACTACAAGAAAACAAAAATCTTCCTTCTAAGCAGGACCATCAGAGGAGTATGGATGATTAGCTTTGTTAAGAAAGATCTAATCTGTTTGTGGCCAATGAGAGAGACAATTGTATGCTATGTGTAATCACAAAAGTGAATTTTCTTTTCCATGCTGAAGTTAGAAAGAGCCAGAGGAAACAATTCATTGTAATCTTGGTCTATTTGGCTTTTGTTTGCATCTTTCCGTTCTGCTTCCTCAGTGTTGGGTATCTCCCCTCTTAGACCCCACAGCCCTCATGGCTGACAGCAGCTCTTGGGGCCACAAGCTGTTTTGTTCAATATCATCAAAAAAGAGCAAATCCATGTCTCAGCATTTGGTGCAAAAATCCTGTGATTCACTCTGACTGGACTGCTGTAGACCATGGGCTCCATCCCTGAACACCTTTTTCAAAAATGTTTAATAGCTTCTTCTTGCTGACAGGAACATTCTAAAGTTCTTATTATGAGCTTTAAGGTCTCCCACAGTTTGACCCTAACCTATCCACTTTCTCATACAGAACCTTACATTCCAGCCAAATAGATAGAAGCCGTTCAAGAGATAAGCTTGATGCTTTCTCTTACTTGTGTTTTTGCTGCTGCTGTTCCCTCCACCCAGAATGACTTCCTTACCCAATTTTTACATAAAATAAAATTTTAGTCACCTTACTAGACTCTAGAAACATCTCACTTGTTCAGTTAAGCCATCCATTATTTTTTAAGAGTAGAAGGCTGTATCACCTCTGAATTCTGTATTCGCCAGCTAAATGGCCATGTCTACAGTTCTTGAAAACAGTTTTTCTTCAAATGTTTCCCTTCCATTCTTCTTTGACTATCCAAATATTCCACACCATGTCTAAAAAAAGGTTAAACCCCAGAATCATAGAAGAGTGTCTCCTAGACACATTATCTCTTTACTGCCAAAATACTTCGACTTGTATTTCTTAAACACAAAGAATTCACTTAAATAGCCACAGTGTAATTGCCAACATCAAGGCATCAACACTGAGACAGTGCTGTTCTCTAATCTACAGGCGTTATTCAAATTTTGTCAATTACCCCAATAATGTCCTTTAAGGTGCGCAAAAATCCCCATTGTTTCAGGATACTTTCAAAAGCAGGTGTCGACAGTCCCAAGAAACTTATACTCTTTTTCTACTGTTAATGATTCTCTCCCTCGGTTAACTGTACAATCACTTCCCGTCTTTCTTTTATTTTTTTTTTTTGTGGTTCCTCCTTCATTCCAGAAGCTTTGTTTCCTTCTGTTGACACTTCTTTTCAGTCTGAAGAAATTCTTTATGTTTTTTTAAAAAGAGAAGTTCCGCCAACAGCGGATTATCTTAGTTTTCCTTCATCTGAGAGTGCTTTTATTTTTCCTTCATTCCTGAAGGATATTGTCACTGGATACAGAATTCTGGATTGGCAGTCCTTCCTCCCACGTTGGGCAACTTTCTTCTAGCTTCCATGGTTTCTGAGGAAAAATCAGCAGTCATTCAAATTATTGTTCACTTACATGGCTTTGTTGTTGCTGTTGTTTTGGCTGCTTTCAATATTTTTTTATCTTTCATTTTTAGTAGTTTGGTTATGATATGTTTAGGCAGAATCTCTATATCTTGCTCTGGATTCACTAAGCTTCTTAAATATGTAAATTTACGTCTTCACCAAATTTGGGACATTTTCAGCCTTTATTCTTTCCTCTTTTCTCCTCCCTCTCCTCCCCCTCCCTTACCCCTCCCCTCCCCTCCCCACTCCTCCTCCCACCTCCCTCTCCTCCCCCTCCCCTCCCCTCCCCACTCCTCCTCCCACCTCCCTCTCCTCCCCCTCCCTTACCCCTCCCTTACCCCTCCCCTCCCCTCCCCACTCCTCCTCCCACCTCCCTCTCCTCCCCCTCCCTTACCCCTCCCTTACCCCTCCCCTCCCCTCCCCACTCCTCCTCCCACCTCCCTCTCCTCCCCCTCCCTTACCCCTCCCTTACCCCTCCCCTCCCCTCCCCACTCCTCCTCCCACCTCCCTCTCCTCCCATTCCTCCTCCCTTTTCTCCCATTCCTCCCCCTCCTCCCCTTCATCATCCTTCTTTTTTCTGCATCAGTCCCTTTTTCTGTCCTGCATGGACTCTGGGGACCCAAAGGTCAGACTTTTGATACTATCACATAGATCCCTGAGGCCATTCTTTTTAAAGTCTTTTTTCTTCAGAGTGGATTTCTACTCGTTTGTTTTCAAATTCACTGATTTTTTTTTCTCTGCATATTTGTTCTGCTAGCAAATCTATCCAGTGATTTTTAAAATTTTAAATATTATATTTTTCAGTTCTAAAATTTCCATTTGGTTTTCTTTTTTATAGCTTCCATTTCTCTGCTGAGAATTTCTCCCTTTCCCTTTTCAGTCATTTCAAAACTCGTTTACCTTTACCTCACAGAGTCTGGTTATCATGGCTGGTTTAAAACATCTTCTGATCATTTCATTTGCCATCAATTGCTGATTGTCTTTTCTTTTGAGAATCTATTATATTTTCTTAGTTATTGGCATATTGAGTGATCTGGGATTTTATCCTGGACATTTAAGATGTTTCTGTTGTGAGACTCTGAGTCTTATTAAAAATTCTCTGGAAAATATTGGGGTTTTGTTTGTTTTAGCAGTTGGCTACACTGGTTGAGTTAAGATCAAGTTACACTTTACTCTCAGTGGTGGCTCTGGTGTCAGTTCAGTTTCAAGACTTTGGCTATGCTCTGTGTCTTTCTGGTTCCTGTGTCACTCAGGGGTTATTCCAGAACTTAAGTGGTGTTTATATTGCAGGTTTATTTTGAAGCCTTTGCTATGCTTCTTTGTTTTTGTTTTTTGAATGACTATATTTTCACCAATTTTATTTTATTTTTTAAGTTTTTATTTAAATTCCAGTTAGTTAACACACATTTACAGCAGTGCAGATCCATTACTGGGGCTGGCCTTAAGGCAGGGTCAGGATAGAAAAAGGAGAGGTGTGGGGGAAGAAGGAGGAACGGGAGAGGGAAAGAGGAAGGAAAGGATGGAGGGGAGAAAGAGAGAGAGATCTTGTTTTTGATAATGTGGTAACAGTATTTGATAATGAAGGAGTCATTAATCAATTTAATCAAATCCTCATTCCTTCTCATCCTGGTAGCCATTGTCGTTATGTGAAGAAGCATAACTGAATTATTGCACATCATGGGGTAATTTGGGGAGATTGATTTTGGTTCCCAAAACTTTCAGATCTTGATGGCTTTTGGTGTATTAAGACTCTACCATTACAATGAAGATAATCAGGAAGATTGTAATGGAAACTAAAATGTTAAAGACATATGTTTCTTTGGGGACATGGGGTGAGAGGAAATGTGGTAAAAGTCTGAAAATGAGTTAAAAATGGAAGATGGAGAGAGAACAAAAACAAATACAGGCACTTATTAAAATTTTCCCGCTACTGATGGGTACTGTTACATGTCATACACTCTACCTTCATCATTACTGACAATGTCACCCCCCTTTCTCCAGGATCCCCTGTCTCCAGGCCTTGTCCATCACACAAATTTTGCCATTTTTCTCTTTTGTGTCTCTTGCATTGACACTTGTTATGCTACTTCCCCAGCCATCACCCCATCGGTACCTTGTGCATTTACCATACCTGAAATTCTTCAACTAAGTTACAAAAAGTGACCCCCGGAACAACGGACACTCTGAAGTGAAAAAGCTCAGAGCCCTGTGGAAAAAAGGCACTTGGTCATTAGCAGCACAGACACGTATGTTCCTTTAAGTTAAAATACACACTGGAGCCACTTAACCTATAGATGTTGCAAAGAAAGATAGGATCCCCTTCCTAGGGCATCTACTTCATGTATCAAAATAAAAATGGGGGAAGAAGGACAATAACTGAAACTTGGTTTTAGAATGAAGAAATATAAGGCGCCTGGGTGGCTCAGTCATTAAGCGTCTGCCTTCGGCTCAGGTCATGGTCCCAGGGTCCTGGGATCGAGCCCCACATCGGGCTCCCTGCTCCGCGGGAAGCCTGCTTCTCCCTCTCCCACTCCCCGTGCTTGTGCTCTCTCTCTCTCACTGTGTGTCTCTCTGTCAAATAAATAAAATCTAAAAAAAAAAAAAAGAATGAAGAAATGTAAACATAAAGCCTAACATGACCTTGATAGGTAATTTGGGCTAATCCCCATATTCATGGTTTTGATATGTCCACTTGTTTTTATCAGCTTTTGTAACAATTATCTGGATTATATCAACTTCATGTGTTCTTACGGGCAGCTAGAACCAGAAGACATACCTGTGTACATTCAGATGAAGGATACCAAAACCGTTTTATTCCCTAAATTTTGGAAATACCCTTTCTACTCCATCTTGAAAAATAATCTATTAGTTTTGCCTATCAGCTCAAAAAATAGTAAGTTAATGTCAAATTCAACTTTCAGATACTTTTAGAAATAATAATATCAAGAGAAAGGGAGGAAAAATAAACACCCTCCATATACTTTAAAGATGCAATTTCTACCATTGATGGACGCTTATACTTTAAAACTTAAACCAATCTTTGTTTAGACATATATGTTTTACTTCAACTCAAAACAGGAAAAACAGAAGTTCTGTCAACTCACCTTTATACTTAAGTTGAGGCCTAAAGGATTATACACTGGAGCATTAAGACGTGGTTCTAAGTAATTTTTCAACTTTTTTACATTGTCTGGTACACTGTGTTCTAAAAGTACATGAAGTATCTTTTAAGCATACTTATAATATTTTCACATTTTGCATAAAATTTGCTACATAATCAAAGTACAATGAAGGATTTTACTCTATAACATGACTAAGTTATCCCAGACTTTTGATTCGGCTTGACTATATAGAAAATATATTTAGGGAAAATTAGGCCTTGTAGCTAACATTGCATCCCCTCAGGGACACTATCAAGAAGGATAAGACCTCTGGGGTGCCTGGGTGGCTCAATCAGTTAATAGTCTGACTTTTGACTTCAGCTCAGGTCATGATCTAAGGATTGTGAGGTCGAGCAGCACGTTGGGCTCCGAGCTGGGCATGGAGCCTGCTTAAGATTCTCTCTCTCCCTCTGCCCCTCCCCAAGTAAAAAAGATTTTATTTTATTATTTAATTATTATTTTTTTAGAAGGCTACATGTCCAGCATGGAGCCCAATGTGGGGCTTGAGCTCATGACCCTGAGATCCAGACCTAGGCTGAGATCAAGAGTCAGATGCTTAACCAACTGAGCCACCCAGACACCCGAAAGATTTTATTGTCAAGTAATCTCTACACCCAATGTGGGATTTGAATTTATAACCCCAAGATCAAGAGTCACATGCTTTACTAACTGAGCCAGCCAGGTACCCCTCATTTTTCTTATTTAATAAAGTTTCTGCATCCCTTAAATTATTTTACCATAGAATTTTGAAGAAACTTTGCTTGTAAAATTAGAAGATAGATTCTTTTTTTTTTTAAGTTTTATTTATTTAAGTAATCTCTACACCCAACGTGAGCTTGAATTCATGACCTGAGATCAAGAGTCGCATGCTCTTCGGACTGAGCCAGATTGGTGCCCCTAGAAGACAGGTTCTATAGGCTATCGGGCCATACTTTTAGAACTTCCTCTGTAATATTGCAAAAGCAGTCAAAAGAGACAACTATGTAGCACAAACTCAATCATTTTTGCCTCTCATCTACAAAATGGCTTTTCAAATATTTTACCAAAAATGCTTTTATGCCACGAAATCCAGGGCACCGAAAGTAATAATGAAATACATGGAAGCAAGAGGAGGAGAGTGAATAGCAATGTGCCAGTTGATTCAAATTCTTCTCCAAAGAGGGGTGCCTGGGTGGCTCAGTCAGTTAGGTGTCTGACTCTTGGTTGTTCCTTGTGTAAACAGATTTTATAAGCCACTTACCTAGGTAATAACAACATTAATTATAAGACAAAATAACCGTAGAAGAAAGTAAACCCTACTTAGTTTCCAGTTTTCCCTCTTATTCACTTCTGTCACGGTAACCAGATATGGAGTTTCCACTGGGATACGTCCATCCTCACTGTAAATTTCCAAAGAAACTGGATATTGTGTAACTGGAAACTTAAAACGAGGAACCTAAAGTTCAAATTCCAAGAATGAATGTCAATTTGGAAAATTCAAGACTAATTTCATTTCCTCGTAAAGGGTGAATAAATATATTTCCCCAAGAGTTTGGCCATTCTAAATGACATGCGCCTCTTAGGGTTCCTGCCTTCTCGGCCCATGAAAAACAATCTGTCTTACAGTAGAATGAACGTGAACTCCAAAAGTAATGCACAAATATTGTGGTAACAAAATTTGTAACTTTCTTTTGGCCCTTTTCAGGAATTCATTATGATGGTATTCAAACTTTTTTGGCTAACTCATATCTCATAGGGCACTGCATGAATTGGACCTTGCCCACCACCTTTCCGCCTCTCTCCCATCCAGCCATGATCTTTCAGCCACACTCATGAAGCTCAGGCTCTGGAGTCAGAGTCCAAATCTAGCTCTCTCATGTATTAATGATGTAATCTTTGGCAAATTACCTGGCTTGTCTGTGCCTCAAATTAAATGAGGCAAATCATGGAGAGTGCTTAGAGCAGTGTTTAGTAGATAGTAAAAGCTCAACAAATATTATTGCAATTCAGTGAGGGGAGAGTTGTAGGGGTATATATAACAACCTTCCTAATTCACCGCTAACGCTATGCTCGATATGGTATTAAGTGATTTTATATAAAGGATAAATATAGAGAGAGAGCGAGAGAGTCTATAATGCTATCATATAGTCTTACAAGGCCTTGAAATAGACCTACTTAAGTGCACATTTAACTTAGCTAATGCAAACACCAATATCCGTCTGATACACCTCTGAACACTTTGAGATTAACAGAATCAAATATTTGACACAGAACCCATTCTCTTAAACAATACTATACTGTCTTCTATTTTATCAATACTACCAAGCTGAGCTCCTTGATTACAAGGACTTCAACTTCTATATTCCCAGTACTGATACACATTAGATACTCAACAATTTCGGAATGAATCAATATCCATTGTAATCTAGTGTAGTGTATGACAGGTTACAAGTTGTTTTCATATAGATATAGATACACACACACACACACACACACACACACGTGTGTGTGTATCTTTATAAGAATCCTGTGAAATGGACAGTGTGGGCAAGTATTATTCTATTTTGCAGTGGTGGTTCGTTACCTTGTTTTGGAATATTTAAATCCAGATCTTCCGAGCTCTGTGCCCTGTTTAGTTCTATGTCATAATAAGACATTAGTTCCATGTCTTAACTTTCATATTTAATCAAAATGCACACTTCAGAATCTTATATTAATATGAAAGTACTTAGTCTTCAGGCAATTAAAAATTACCTTACCTTTTCTCTGCAATCTGAGAAAGCAACAGCATGTGAAAACTTCTGATCATTTGTGCAGTTACACTCCTCCCGAGTAGACATGTTAGCGCACTGCTTGAATTTACCAGATCTCTGCAAATAGAATATAGGTGACTTGCTTTTTTTGTGGCAGGACTTCTGCAAATTGAGTAAATGTTCACTAAATATTTGTTTCCCGAATGAATAAAATCCCTGAGAAGGTAAGAGGGGGGGAAAGTCCATTAATAATGGACTCAAAGTACAGTATTTCTGAATTTTGTTTCCTTGCTTGGTAATTTGATCTCAAGTATCAGCTGCTTGTCAGGTTGATGATTAACACGCATGAGACCTACAAAGCCTGTGTTATTCTGAATGCAGCACATGAGGACCACCAGACTCCCTGTTCTGGGCCCCTCCCATTGCAGACATGAAGACAGAGACCTAGAAGGAGCCAACGTGGTATGATGGGACTGTGGACTCTATGGAACCCTCTCCAAGTCTACCGTTTCAAACTGCCTTTCTTCGTGGCATTCACCAATGCCATTTAAAATCTCCATTATAACTGTCCATTTGTCATTCATTTTTTATTTGATCACTCTTGCTAGAGATTGGCTTTTGATTTTGATAATCAGCTCTATTTTTTAAAATGTTATTCTTCCTTTTACTTTTTATTTTAGGATTACATCCCCCCAGCTTCTTTTTTCTTCTTCTTCTTTTTATTGAGATAAAATTCACCATTTTAACCATTTTCAAGTGTACAATTTGGTGAGTTTTAGTACATTAGGAACGTTGTTCAATCGTCATGACTGTCTAATTCCAGAACATTTTCATCAGCCCAAATGGAAACCCTGTACCCATTGATAGTTATTCCCACTGGGGCTCCTGCTTGGTTCAGTCAATGGAACATGGGACTCTTGATCTCAGGGTTGTGAGTTCAAACCCCATTGGTGGGTGTCGAGATTACTTAAAAATAAAATCTTAAAAAAAGTAGTTACTCTTCATTTCCCCCAGCCCATCTATTCATTCTATTTTCTATCTCTATGAATTTTCCTATTCCAGACATCTTATATAAGTGGAAATATACAGTACATAGCTTTTGTGTCTGTTTTCTTTTGTTCAATACTGTTTTTGGCAGTATTGCCAAATACCGTGGTGGCCTATGGCAATACTTCATTCCTTTTTACGACTGAGTAATATTCTATCGTGTGGATATTGCCTATTTTGTTTATCCATTCATCAGTTAATGGATATTTGGTTGTTTCCCTTCTTTGGCTATTATGCATAATGCTGATATAAATTTTCTGTTTGAACATACATTTTCAATTTTGGGGGGATGTATATCTAGGAGTAAAATTGTTGGGCCATAGAGTAATTCTCTATGTTTAACTTTCTGAAGACCTGCCAAAATATTTGCTGCACCATTTCATGGTCTCCTCAGCAATGTATGAGGGTTCCAATTTCTCCACATCCTCACCAACATTTGTCATTTTCCATTAAAAATATTATTATAGGTATCCTAATGTGTATGAAGTGGTATCTCATTGTGATTTTGATTTACATTTATGTAAGGATTAATGATATTGAGCATCATTCATGGGCTTGTTGGCCATCTGTATATCTTCTCTGGAGGACTGTCTATTTAGAGACTTCATCTATTTCTGACTGGGTGGTTTGCCTCTTTGTTGTGGAGTTATAAGAGATCTTGAGATAGTCTGGATACTAGATCCTTATCAGATATATGAATTGCAAATATTGTCTCCCATTCAGTGAGTGTCTTTTCACTTTCTTGACAGTGTCCTTTCATCCACACACAGAAGTTTTTAATTGACTGGAATTGAAGAAGAATGCAATATTATAGCTAGTCGTTGCCTGGAGCAGAGCTTCTTACCCCAAAATGCAAGATTCAACAAGAAGTCAACCTCCTCATGTGTTGAGTATATAATAATATATGTACAAATATGCATTATCAGATTGTTCAATAGTCTGAAAGCACTCCTTGTGTCTGGCACTGTTCTGGGTACGAAAGATGCAGTAGAGAGTAAAATAGATTTCAAAACAACAACAACAACCCTGACTTAATGTAGTTTACCTTTTTATGAAACACAATAAATAAAACAAATGAGTAAAACCTTAAAATTGTAATAAGTGCACTGAAGAACAAGAAAGGAGAGAAGGGGGACAGGGAGTGGGTACCACTGGGGGTGGGGCTTCCAAGTCTAAATAGCATGGTCAAGGCAGCCCTCACAACAATGGTGACGTTTAAGCAAAGACCCAAAGACAGTGACAGAGTGCACCATGAACTATCTGGCAGAAGAGCATTCCAGACAGAGCAATTTCCTTGGCTTCACAGGCCCTGAGATGGAAATTCATCTGGCATATTTGAAGAACTACATGGAGGCCAGTGTGGCTGGAGTAGATAAACCCGGGGGGAAATCAGGTCAGATGGAATGCCAAGGCCAGATCATAAAGGACCTGACAGACCATTGTAAGAATTTGGCTTTAGCTCTGAATTACATGCAATGACAAGGGAGAGTTGTTGTTGTTGTTGTTGTTGTTGTTTAAGATTTTATTTATTTGACAGAGAGAGTACCTCAGGAGGAGCGGCAGGCAGAGGGTAAGGGAGAAGCAGACTCCCCACTGAGCAGGGAACCTGATGCGGTGCTCAGTCCCAGGACCCTGAGATCATGACCTGAGCTGAAGTCAGACACCTAACCGACTGAGCCACCCAGGTGCCCCATTAGCCCCTCTCCTCTTACTGCTACTTCTGGATGTGGTTTTGGAGCCAAGAACTCTAAATGGGCCCCTTTCTCCTGACCTCTCCCAGGTTCCTCTTTGGACTTCAAAGGGGATCAGTGGAGTGAGAGCATCTTTTCTCAGACGAAAGGAGCCCCCAGACCCATTTCACATGGCCAGCCCAGTGAAACGAAAGGTATCCTAAAGAAAGAAGACTATTTGATCCAACACATTTAAACTCCTACCAATGTTCCGCCTAGAAAACAACCAAACCCAGCAGCACTCTGCCTCTCTGGAGTATGGAGTGAACAAGATAGAAAGAACAGACAGAAACCATGAGGTTGAGAGGAAGAGTATGTGATGGGGTGGCTTCTTGAGGAAACCTCACAGATGCCTGTGGAATCTCTCTCCAGAAGAACACACCTGCCTACCTATAGATGTGCACAGACATTCACACCCATTCTGTATGTGCATGCATTGTGTATGTACACACACACACACCTAGAAAGAGATAAAATGCTTGTTTCTTTGGTTCAAAACTCTCCCTTGTCAGGATGCCTGGGTGGCTCAGTCGGTTAAGCGGCTGCCTTCAGCTCAGGTCTTGATCCCAGGGTGCTGGGATTGAGTCCCACATTGGGCTCCCTGCTTGGCGGGGAGCCTGCCTCTCCCTTACCCTCTGCCTGCCGCTCCTCCTGAGGTACTCTCTCTGTCAAATAAATAGTCTTAAACAACAACAACAACAACAACTCTCCCTTGTCATTGCATGTAATTCAGAGCTAAAGCCAAATTCTCACAATGGTCTGTCAGGTCCTTTATGATCTGGCCTTGGCATTCCATCTGACCTGATTTCCCCCCGGGTTTATCTACTCCAGCCACACTGGCCTCCATGTAGTTCTTCAAATATGCCAGATGAATTTCCATCTCAGGGCCTTTGAAGCCAAGGAAATTGCTCTGTCTGGAATGCTCTTCTGCCAGATAGTTCATGGTGCACTCTGTCACTGTCTTCGGGTCTTTGCTTAAACGTCACCATTGTTGTGAGGGCTGCCTTGACCATGCTATTTAGACTTGGAAGCCCCACCCCCAGTGGTACCCACTCCCTGTCCCCCTTCTCTCCTTTCTTGTTCTTCAGTGCACTTATTACAATTTTAAGGTTTTACTCATTTGTTTTATTTATTGTGTTTCATAAAAAGGTAAACTACATTAAGTCAGGGTTGTTGTTGTTGTTTTGAAATCTATTTTACTCTACTGCATCTTTTGTACCCAGAACAGTGCCAGACACTCTCCTTGCTCCTCCCCATTTATGCTCTGTGTCTCTCTTAAATAAAAAAATCTTTTAAAAAAAATGAAAGGGGGAACTAAAGGAAGAGGAGGAGGAACAGGGTAGTAGGAATAGTAATAAACACTGACATATCAGGGCAGATGGAACATTATTTTGAATGAACCTTCTCATTTAGTCCCACAGCTAGGTCCATCTGTAATTTCACTGAACGTTTTCTTGAATTCCAATAAGAACTGGTTTGTATGTTCAAAAATTATTTACCTTTGACTTAGGAAATAGATTTCTTGGTATAGGTTTGCTGGGATCCGCATGGTAAAAATTGTCTGTGAGTGGAATAGCAATTCCCATATTAGATGGAGGCCTGTAGTTTATCTGTAAGTGATTAAGCAAAGAAAACATGTAATTCATAATTATTTACTAAGTATTTAACTTAAAATTCTTGGTTTTCCAGAAAAGCATTCAAAGCAAATATTTCATTTTTAGTTCCAGGCATTCGAGTAAATTTCTATTCTCCCTGCACTCCCTACACCTTATTTTTCTGGGATTTCAACAACCTTAGCCCACGGCAATATAATTGTTTGGAACTTGTAAATAAGTGAAAAAAAATTTAGTGTGTAAAATAGCTACCATAAAGTAAATGCAAGAAAGTTTCAACACCTTATAAAAATTCTTGGTGGTGTATTTAGTAAATAAATCTTCAAGTTCGGTTGGTTGCTTTTTTTGACACAGAGAAAATCTTAAGTAATGAGTTCATCAGCAAGGAATAATAATACATGCTTTTTAAAGTGTCACAGATTCTGACAAGGCAGAAATTAAAATTGTAACTACACTGAAATGGAACCAGTAAGATGGAATTAGGGCAGGTCAACATAAAGGCCAATAACTGCATATAGCACAAAATCCCCAAGATTATGCCACCATAATACAGCATAAAATAATTTTTAAGATGGTGAGAATGAGTTACCAGGAAAAGTCATTATTTCAGGAAGTGTTGGCATTTTAGAAATAAATAATTGTCACATCCTCAAGATGACAGGAAGATTGAACCATAACTGGAGTGTTTTGTGCATCTCAGGAAAGAAATGATAAGATGGAATAGCCAGCCATCCACACAAAAATAATATATCACAGGTACCCTTAAAACAATCTGCTTAGGTTTCTTACCGGTAAAGTTTTGATCATATTAAAACCCTGACTGTCTTTGTGAACGCCGCTAATCCAGTCTTCTAGTGGGATGAGTTTACTAGGAATGTGATGCATAGATTTGAGATAACTACAGCTGTTTTTCAACGTTGGTACAACTGTTGTGACAAAGCACTCAGTAGATGCTCCCCAGACAACTAATGCCAATGAGGTTGAACCCTGAGAACATCCAAAGAAATGAAGGTTATTGAAAGTAACTGTTAAATTACTACTTCAATTTCCTTGCTGGTTATGGGTGTAGTGATCCAAAGGTGCACCAGCACCCCAATGTTTATAGCAGCAATGTCCACAATAGCCAGACTATGGAAAGAATCTAGATGTCCATCAACAGATGAATGGATAAAGAAGATGTGGTATATCTATACAATGGAATATTACTCAGCCATTGGAAAGGATGAAATCTTACCATTTACACTGACGTGGATGGAACTGGAGGGTATTATGCTGAGTGAAATAAGTCAATCAGAGAAAGACAATTATCACATAGTTTCACTTATATGAGAACTATAAGAAACAGTGCAGAGGAAGGGGATTAAGCCCCGCATCAGGCTCTGCACTCAGTGGGGAGTCTGCCTGTCCCTCTCCATCTCCCTCTGGCCATCCCCTTGTTCATGCTCTCTCTGTGTCTCTCTCAAAACAAATAAATAAAAATTTTTTTAAATGTAGAAATACTAATAACTGTGATGATGTTGTAGACTCTGGTACCTCTATCCCCATACTCTGTAGCCATTAAAAATGGTATATTTTAAAAAATTTTTACCAAAACACATTGAACCAGAATCTATGCAGGATTCTACTATTAAAGGAAATATGGTTGGGGGTGGGAGAGGCACAAATTAAGTAAGAGACAAGGAAGCAAACATAAGAATCCAAAATGTTAGACAATCTATAACACAGCTGATCTGATTTCTACAATTCAATGGCAAATGAAGAAAATTGACTAGTATCTAAAACACTTAAGAAAAAATAATCACATACCATGTGAATCTTGTTTGGCTCCCAATTCACACAAAACAACTATAAAAATATCTTTGAGAAAATTGGGGAATTTGATTATGGACTAGTTTTTGTAGGATACCAAAAAAAGAAGAAGAAGAAGAAGGAGAAGGAGGAGGAGGGGGAGGGGAAGGGGGAGGAGGAGGAGAAGAAGAAGAAGAAGAAGTTGTTTTAGGAACAACAATGGCATGATAATGGTTATACGAGAGATAATGCACATATTTTTTAGAGATGTATATTGAGTCATATAAGGAGTGAAATGACATGATGCTTGCTTTCATTCTAAAATATCTCAGACTATAAAACAAAAACCAAAAGGTTGGGGGAAGATGATAAAACACAAGTAGCAAAATCTTGACTACCGTTTGAGTACTAGGTATATGGAAACTCTACTTTGGTCTATATCTGAAAGTCTGAATGATAAAGACAATTTTGGGATATGTAGAAAAAATATTTAGTGACTCAAAAGGATTAAATCATATAGTTAAGTGGAAGGGGAAAAAATGTTTAAAGTGTATGTACAATGCTCTCCCAGTTTCAGGGAAAAAAGAAAAGAAAAATACTGTCAGTTCATAGTGATTGAGCCTTTTCCATGTGCCAGACATTTATTTATTTTTTTAAAGATTTTATTTATTTATTTGATAGACACAGCGAGAGAGGGAACACAAGCAGGGGGAGTGGGAGAGGGAGAAGCAGGCTTCCCACTGAGCAGGCAGCCCAATGTGGGGCTCGATCCCAGGACCGTGGAATCATGACCTGAGCCGAAGGCAGACACTTAAAGACTGAGCCACCCAGGCACCCCTCCACATGCCAGACGTTTAGATGCCCTACTTGAATGATCACATTGAATTCTCAGAAACTACCCTGTGAGGCAGGTATTGTCATTATCATCTCCAATTCATAGATGAGGAGACTTAGCCATAGTAAAAAGACCTTCCCAAGTTCACAGACAGCACCAAAAGTGAGATCTGTACCAGGCAGTCTTATCCAAAGCTCACTTGTTGAACCTCTGTTCTATAATGCTAAGGTTTTATTTATTTGTCAGAGAGAGAGGCAGAGAGAGAGAAAGAGAGCACAAGCAAGGGGAACTGCAGGCAGAGGGAGAGGCAGACTCCCTGCTGAGCAGCGAGCCTGATGCGGGACTCAATCCCAGGACCCCAGGATCATGACTTGAGCCGAAGGCAGATGCTTAACTGACTGAGCCACCCAGGTATCCCTCGTAATGGTTTACTGCCTTTTTGTAATGGCCCAAATGTTAAAAGTGCTTAGTCATTCTTGAAAGGTAGGATTATGTGTAATTTTCCCTTCTTTCCCTTGACTTATATTGTAAGTTTTCCATAATTAATAGACTTTTTTGTAATTAAAGAAAATCTTACTTGACGTAAAGCTTTGCTAGCTGCAGAAATTTTCATTATGTAACTATCAGTATCATCAAAAGAGCCTTCAGCTTTAACTTCCAACAAATTTGCATTTCCAACAATGACTTTCAGTAGTGGTATTTCGAGTGTTCGAACACCTACGGAAACAAGGCTAAAGGTTAAAATTAAACCATAGTGTGTCAATTATACTAAAAGAAATCTGGAAACTAAAAAAGAAAAATAATTAAATCACGAAAATTTTAAACAATTTCATAATGTCTAGCTAATCAGGATTCTAGAACAGCTACAGACTCTATTATGAAGGCTTCATAATGGCTACAAATATAGTTAGGAATTTATATGGAGTTAACTTTGATGGCTCTTGGAAAAATTTAACTTCACAAATATTTTCTCACAGAAATATTGCTCCCTTCCATTTCTCATTCTTCAGCCAAGGTCTCAAATGCATGAAAAGGTCACTTGGACAGTACTGGTCACACTGAGCTGGATGGCTTAGTGAAGAAACTGAAGGATGCATGCTCAACTTCAAGATCTATCAGCCCATGGTTGCCAAGACAAAATGAGGCAGGTAACATGACCTGTCATCAGGCCTATTTCTGCCTGCAGGCCACCTGCTTGCAATCGCTCCATACTGAGAAATTTACTAGAAAAAGAGATTTGACAGACTATGTAGTCTATCTGCCATCTTTACTAATCAGTAAATTAGGGCTGAGAAGTAGGAAATGATTTTCCTGAAGTCTCATCTACAACCGTTTCCCTTAAACCGAAGTGAGCTGGTTAGTGCTTCCTAAGCTGTCACTGGGTATTTCTGTTAGAATGCAGATTCTGATTTACCAGGGTCGTTGGGGGGGACTGAGGTTGTACATACTCCACCTTAGCTGTATTCAGGTATAACTGATGAAGAAAATTGTATATATTTAAAGTGTATAACGTGATGATTTCATATACACACACACACACACACACACACACTGTGAAATGAACACCACAATTAAATTAACACATCCACCACCTCATAGTTACTTTGCATGTGTAATGAGAACATATAAGATCTACTCTCTTAGCAGTATTATTATGATTTTTTTTTGAAAGTGGGTGGAGAGAGGAGAAGGGGAAAGGGAGAGAGAGAATCTTAAGCAAGCTCCACGTCCAGCACAGAGCCTGAAGCGGGTCTCAATGTCATGACCGTCCATTTCAGGACCCTGAGATCAGGACCTGAGCCAAAATCAAAAGTCGGATGCTTAACTTCCTGAGCCACCCAGGCACCTCCAATACAGTATTATTAACTATAGGCCCCATGGCATATGTTACATCCCCAGAACTTACTCATTTTACAATGAGAAGTTTGTATCCATTCACCAACATCTGTCCATTTTTTTCTACTCCCTAACCCCTGGCAACCAGCATTTATTCTACTCTCTATTTCTGTGAGTTAGACTTTTAAAAATTAGATTCCACATCTGAGTGAGATAATATAGTACTTATCTATCTCTATGTGGCTTATTTCATTTAGCATATCTTCCAGGTTCATCCATGTTGCTGCAAATGGCAGAATTTCCTTCTTTTTATGGCTTAATAATTATCCATCTCTCTCTCTCTCTCTCTCTCTCTCTCTCACACACACACACACACACACACCCCATGTTTTCTTTATCCATTCTTCCATCAACCGACACTTAGGCTGTTTCTGTATCTTGGCTATTATAACCTGCAATAAACATGGGAGTGCAGATATCTCTTGAGAAAGTGATTTTGTTTCCTTCAGATATATACCCAGAAGTGGGATTTCTGGATCATATGGTAGTTCTATTTTTAATTTTTTGAGGAACTTCCATACTGTTTTCCATAGTGGCTGCCCCAGTTTACATTTCCTCCAGTGGTGCACGAAGGTTCCCTTTTTGTCTACATCCTCACCAATGCTTGTCATCTCTTGTCTTTTTGATACTTGTCATTCTAACAGGTTTGAGGTGATAACTCACTGTGATTTTGATTTGCATTTTCCTCATGATTTGTGATGTTGAACACTTTCTCCTGTATTTGTTGGCTATGCATATGTCTTCTTTGAAAAATGTCTATTCAGGTTATTTGCCCGTTTTTTAATTGCATTATTTGTGGGGTTTTGTTTTTTGCTATTGAGATGCATGAGTTCCTTATACATTTTAGATATTAACTTCTTATTGGATATATGGTTTGCCCATATTTTCTCCCACTCGATAAGTTGTCTTTTCATTTTGCTGGTTTCCTTTGCTGTGCAGAAGCTTTTTAGTTTGACGTAGTCCTACTTATTTACTTGTTTTCGTTGCCTTTGATTTTTGTGTCATATCCAGAAAAGCCAGTGCCAAGACCAAAGTCAAGGATCTTTTCCCCTATGTTTTCTTCTAGGAGTTTTATGGTTTTAGGTCTTTAATCCATTTCATTAATTTTTGTGAGGGGTGTAAGATAAGGGTTCAGTTTCATTCTTTTGGATGTGATTATCCAGTTTTCCCTACGTCATTATTGAAGAGACTATCTTTTTCCCCACTGTGTGTTCTTGGCTTCCTTGTCAAATATTAATTAACCATATATGTGTGGGTTTATTTCTGAGCTCTCTATTTTACTTCATTGGGCTTTGGTTTTTATGCCAGTACCATAATGTTTTGATTAATATAGTGTTGTAATATACTTTGAAATCAGGGAGTGTGATGTCTCCAGTTTTGTTCTTCCTAAAGATTGCTTTAGCTATTCAGGGTTTCTAATGTGATATATGATACTAACATAATGAAGGGTAAAAATCATTGATCATCTACATCGCAATAAATGTAGAAAAAGCATTCGACAACATTCAACATCCATTCATGATAAAAACTCTCGACAAATTAGGTATAGAAGGAATGTATCTCAACACAATAAAGGTCATATATGACAAGACCGTAGCTAACTTCATACTCCTATGTCATCATACTCATCATACTCAATGCTTAAAACTTTGCCTCTAAGATCAGGAACAAGACAAGGATGCCTACTCTTGCTAATTCTGTTCAACATGGTACTGGAAGTCCTACCCAGAACAATTAGGCAAGAAAAAGAAATACAATGCATCCAAATCAGAAAGGAAGTAGTAAAATTGCTTCTGTTTGCAGATAACAGGATCTTATACAAAGATAAGTAAAGTTGCAGGACATAGAATCAAAACACAAAAATCAGTTGTGTTTCTATATACTAACAATGAACTATCCAAAAGAGAAATTAAGAAAACAATCTCATTTACAATAGCATCGAAAAGAATAAAATACATAGGAATAAATTTAACCAAAGAGGTAGAAGACCTGTACACTGAAAACTATGAGATATCAGTGAAAGAAATTGAAGAAGACACAAATAAATGGAAAGATATCCTGTGTTCATATATTGCAAGAATACTGTTAAAATTTTCATACCTACAGACTCAATGCAATCCATATCAATATTCCAATAGGGTTTTTCAAAGAAATAGAAAAAACAGCCCTAAAATTTGTGTGGAACCACAAAAGATTCTACACTTCTAACAAGCAGCTAGGTGCTGCTGATGTGGTTGGTCTAGGCACCCACACTTTGAGTAGCATGCACTAGGCTTTTCTTCACAAAGAGGCAATTGAGTTGATTTGATTATTACTATTTGCTTCCATCAAACTGAATGAGTAAAACTGTACCATTCAACAATGAATTTGGTATATTTTAGTATATGTGCTGCCGAAGTGAGCACTGAATTTGGTATATTTTAAAGCTGAAATATTTAGAACACTGTGGGACTTATACCAGAATATGAAGAGATAACAAAGGAACAGAGTTTTAAAAATCCAGAATGGTGAAGATGATAGGTAAATTGTTTACTGTATTCTGAAACCAGTTAAGAAAGATCGCACTATTCAAGAAGTGATATTGGAACAACTAGCTAACCACCTACAATATACCAAAGCAAAATCTACATAAATTAAAGACTTAGATGGAAAGTTAAAACTATAAAATTAAAACTCCAAAATTACTTGAAGGAAATATGGACAATTAGTCATATAATCAATGAGAAAGGATTCTAAGAGTTTCAAGAGGAAGTTTTGTGTGTTTTTTTTTTTAACAATATTTAAGTCCACAATCTTGATTGAAACAGAAAGAGTTGTCCTCCAACTTTTTTTTTTGTAATTTTCACTTGTATAAATTGTATTTGATTCTGTTTTTCAAATGAGCCTTTTTTAAAAATTGCGTTTTGTCCTTTCATTATGATTCAAAGATCTTCTTTTGTCTCTTTGAGAGTTTTACATATACCTGGTTTATAGTGTCTTTCTGATTTTTCTATTATCTCAAGGCCTTGGAGATTAAAGGTCAAGTTCTTGGGGTGCCTAGATGGGCTCAGTCAGTTAAGCCACTGACTCTTGATCTCAGGTCTTGATTTCAGGGTCATGAGTTCAAGCCCTGCATTGGGCTCCACGCTGGGTGTGGAGCCTACTTTATAAGTAAGTAAATAAGTAAGTAAGTAAGTAAATAAATAAATAAATAAATAAATAAAATGATAATAAAAATCAAGTTCTCTTTCTTATGTTAGGTCATTTTGTTACATAGTTTTAAAATATTTTCTTCAATTCATGTTCCATGGAGATTGATTTTTCCATGGAAGTCTATGTTCCCTGGATTATGGAAATATTCCTACCAAGGGTTTTAGGCTTGTCTAAGCTGGAACCCATGTGTTATAATTTCTCAGCTTGGGATTCCTACAACTGGTGTGTTTTCTCTAGGGGTTACACAGTCTTGGACTTTGGGGTTTTCACAGGAGATCCTTTTTTTCCACTTTGAGTCTCATGGAGATGATAATCCCCTGAACTCCCTCTTTGGATTGGTAGGTAGAGTTTTCATAATCCCCCTTTCATGATTTAAGCTCCCAGCTTTACTTAATCGTTTTGGTTCCAGCCTTCTACCACGAAGTATATTCTGCCAATGCCTGGGCATTAAAATCCATCCCGTTGCCTATATGGCCCATACCTGTGCCTCACATCATTCAGGGTGCCACAAAGTAGCTAATTTCTTTGGCTTTGAGTTCCCTCTTCATTTCTGGTGACAGGATTTTCTTCTCTTTCCCTCCCTCCCTCCATCTTTCCCTTCTCTCTTTCTAGCTCAGTTATTTACCAAAATTTTTGTTTTATTTTTCCAGTGTGCCATTTCTCCATCATCTTTAGTAAGTGTAATGTTACTTTTGTAATAAATAAATGCCATGGAAAAATGGGGGAAATAGAATACTATTTAAAAGGTATTTTCTGGCTTAAAATAAATACTTGAAATAACTACAACAATATCAAAGGAACGAAACAGTTTTCTTTTCAGAGGACAGCAAAAATCTAAACTAATCCTGTGTAAACTTGGGCTGCTAACTTAACCTCATTTTCCTCATTGGTAAATGAGGATTAAAATCTAGCCTTTTAGAGTTGCTATAAGTATTAAATTAAAAATACATAAAAATAATTTAGTACAGAGCCTCGTACATAGTAAGTGTTCAATAATTTGAAGCTAATACTGTTATTAACAGAATGCCAGCTACTATGTAAGCCAAAGATAATGGAAATATCAAAGAGTATATTTTACATTCAAGAAAAACAACATCTCCTTTTGATGTTTCCCAGTAAAAATAAACTTACCTTTTGTATTAGGTATGACCTTAACTTCTAAAGTACGAGATTTCCCCAGATCAATGTATTTCAGGATATTGAGGGACAGGGAATGATCATGTTGAAACCAATAATTACATGGTTTTGCATATATAGACCACATTCGTCCATTCCTGTGCCCCAAGTTGTATAAGAACCAGGAGTCTTTTGGGAAGGTCATATTGTTGAGTACTCCTTCAGGCATGGTAGCAATAGCTAAAGCATTCTTAGCATCTAAAACGCTTATGATCAGGAAGCTGCTGTAACCAGGAATCACCACAGTCTTCTCTATATCCAGATCTTGAAATGAGGAATTAGTACCCGGAGCTAAAACAGGAATAATTTATTATAAAATAAAATAGCCAATGTTCTTCAAGCATACTGGTGGACATAATTGATGAAAACATTATTTGAGTTTTTAAACTATGGTCTTAACCAGAGAACACAGTGGCCAGATTTGAGGTTAGAATTCAAATTATTTTGTAGAAAATATATCACAAATATGTCAAGCACAAACCTCTACTTAAACCTTTACTATGAAACTAGTTCTATAAAATCCTCAGCAGAAAAAAAAAAAAAAAAACCCATGTAGAGCTAAGTAATTATAAGAAAGCTGACTTCTTTACTTTAGAACTGCCAAGAGCCTTAATAACTTAGAATCTTTATTGTAATTCTACAAGGATAACATAGCCAATGTTTCCCCAGGATATTTATTGAGTAGACGAATAATTGATTGTTTAGGAAGAGCATGAAGACTTAAAAGAAACTAGATTTTAGGGCAGGACAGTGAGGAACATTCCCATGTAAGAGGATGTGAGAGGAGCCACAAGAGGACTATTTCAGGGAAGGGGAGGTCGCCATAGTCAAATGTCTTTGATAGGTCAGGAAATATACCACCACACCAATGTTCTCCACATTCTGAAAAAATCAATAGAAGTAGTCAGAAGAGACCATCATAGTTCCCTTTATTGTATATGCATGCTCTAATTTCTCCCACTCTATTATTTTTCTTATTTATTGGAGCGAGAGAGAAAGAGAGAGTGAGGGGGAGAAACAGAGTAGGAGGAAGAGAGAGAATCCCAAGCAGACTCTTCACTGAGCGTGGAGCTGGACACAGGGCTCGATCCCAGGACCCTGAGTTCATGACCTGAGCAGGAACCAAGAGTTGCACGCTTAACCGACTGAGCCATCCAGCCACCCCATTATTTCTCCCACTTTATACAAACCAACAAAAATCCTTTTCCACATTCCCTCCAACTGCCACATAATCTCTCTCCTCCCCTTATAGCAAAATTGCCCCCCAAAAAGTTGCTTTCATTCACTGTCTTCAATTCCTCTCTGTTTAGAGAAATTCAGTTCCTACTGTTTAGAACCTAATCCAATCAGACTTTTTGTCTACACTACTCCACCCAATGAAAGATTTTGTCAAGGTTACCAATGACTTGCCCACAGATCTGCTGGCTGGTTTTCCTTCCTCATCTGACCTGACGCTACTGGTTCCCTCCTTCTTGAAAGACCTCCCTCACACTTTCTCTTAATTCTTCCCTGAGCAGACCATCCACTCTCCTGTCCTGTGGGAGAAATTATGGGGCAGCTGGATGGCTCAGTCGGTTAAGCGTCCAGCTCTTGGTTTCTGCTCAGGTCATGAATTCAGGGTCCTGGGATTGAATCCTGTGTCCCCCGTCTTCCTAAACACTAACTGTTGCAATGCCAAGGGTTACAACTTTGGCCTTTCCCTTTCCATATTTATACTCATCTTCCAGGTGATGTCATCTGGTCTCCTAGCATCAACTATCATACATATACTGACTGCTCAAATTTCTCTCTCCAGTCCAGATGCCTTCCCTGAACTCCAGGTTTGTCTTACTAAATATGAGCCTCATTTCTCCACTTGGATGAATAACAGGTATCTTAAACTTAATATAATCTCTCACCTGATTACTGCAATCACAAAATTGATTTTTCTGCTTTCCTTCTTGACTTCTATCACCTGCCCAGCCCATTCTCAACACAGGAACCAAAGTGATCTTGTTAAAACCTAAGGCCAATTGTGTTACTTTCTGCTTGAACACCTCCAATGGCTTCCCATTTACTCACAATAAAAGCCAAATCCTTACAATAAATGATACTAATGTTGGATTTATATCTATTGTATATAATCCTTCAAATAGAAATATCCTACATAATTATATTTTTTAACATTCTATTTTTTTAAAGATTTTATTTATTTATTTGACAGAGAGAGAGAGAGAGAGAGACAGCGAGAGAGGGAACACAAGCAGGGGGAGTGGGAGAGAGAGAAGCAGGCTTCCAGCCCAGCAGGGAGCCCGACGCAGGGCTTGATCCCAGGACCCTGAGATCATGACCTGAGCCAAAGGCAGTCGCTTAACCAACTGAGCCACCCAGGCGCCCCCCAACATAATTATTTTAATATGTAGGGCAAAATCTACATGGACTTCGTATTTTCTTTCTTTTTTTGGGGGGGGGACTTCCTATTTTCTTTCACTTCTCCTGAATACTGTTTAAGACAAAATAACATTATAGGAATAAATGACAGGCACTACTATTGATGAAATATTAATGAAGTTATAGCTAGATTTTATTATATTAGAAATTAAAAATTCCTCCAGGAACCTAAGCATATGTAGATTTCAGCAGCTTGCCAATTGGACTAAATTTTGAAATCTACTGTTCTTCTATAAATGAGCATGAACAATCTTCCCAAAAGATAATTCTTCATTTTTTTCTAGCCATCAGAGATGTACTACATTATTACACTTACTTTGTGATTGAAGAGTAAGTTCATAGAAGATATTTCCAGTTCGATTAATGGAAAGGGAACTAGACAAACAAGGGCTCGTGTTCACTTCTTCTATTCCAAAAGGGTCTATCACTTCCGCAATAACAGAGGACAAAAATCCATCAGGAATGTTATGTTGTAATACCTTTCTTATGTAAGCTGTTCCAGTTTTCCTAAAAACCAAACCAACAAACATCAAGCCATCTGGATAAAACAGTGGTTTAAATGAATAAGCTTGTGAACACATGATTTACAAATACACCACAAACAGCCAACAAATGAATACTTGGTCAACATTTGTTCAACCTCACTAGCAATCAGTGAAATGCCAGCTATAGCCACTGGATACAATTTCCCACCCATCAAATTAGCAAAGATTTTTAACTGACAGGGTTCAGGAGCAGCAAGGATTGAGTGGAGATAGGCACTCATCCACTACTGATGGGCCATAAATTGGTACAAGCTTCCCAGAAAGCAAATTGACATTATGTATTAAGAGCTTTAGCATTATATTTTTTCCCCTCTGATTCCATAAGTCTACTGATAGGGCTCTATCCTAATGCAATAACTTGAAACAGAGAAAAAAACAAAGCTTTCCATACCTGAGATGTTCATCATGGCATTATGATAAAAGTTAGAAATAAATGACAACGATAGGAAAATTAAGTAAATGATAATACATGATCCACTTAGAACAAATGCAACTATTAAAATCGTATTTAAAAAGTGTTTTTAAGTACATAAGGAAAGCGGTCATATTATAATGTCTAAATTAAAGAAACAGGGCGCCTGGGTGGCTCAGTTAGTTAAGCGACTGCCTTCGGCTCAGGTCATGATCCCGGAGTCCTGGGATCGAGTCCCACATCGGGCTCCCGGCTCAGCAGAGAGCCTGCTTCTCCCTCTGACCCTATCCCCTCTCATGCTGTTTCTCTCTCTCTCTCTCAAATAAATAAATAAAATCTTAAAAAAAAATAAATGAAAGAAGCAATGTGAAAAATGCTAATTAAAAAATTAAAAATGCATATTTAAGAGGTTAATTGGTAATTCATCAAAATGTTAACAGTTGTGATTTTAAATCGCTTCTTCATGTTTATCTGATTTTTTTTTTAAGATTTTTAATTTATTTGACAGAGAGAACAAGTAGGCAGAGCGGCAGGCAGAGGGAGAGGGACAAGCAGACTCCGTGTTGAGCGTGGAGCCTGATGTGGGGCTGGATCCCAGGACCCTGAGATCATGACCTGAGCCAAATCAAGAGTTAGTCGCTTAACCCACTGAGCCACCCAGATACGCCCATGTTTATCTGACTTTTAAGAAATTTGTACAATGAGTAAGTACAAGGAAAAAAAATCTATTTTTAAAATGTTAACTTGGGATGTCCACATGCCAAAAAAAAAAAAAAAAAATCTAAACACAGACCTTACACCCTTCACAAAAATTAGCTCAAAATGGATCACAGACTTAAAAATGCAAAACTATAAAGCTCGTACAAGATTAATATAGGAGAGGGTGCCTGGGTGGCTCAGTTGGTTAAGCAACTGCCTTCGGCTCAGGTCATGATCCTGGAGTCCCGGGATCGAGTCCCACATCGGGCTCCCTGCTCAGCAGGGAGTCTGCTTCTCCCTCTGACCCTCTTCCCTCTCGTGCTCTCTATCTCTCATTCTCTCTCTCTCAAATAAATAAATAAAATCTTAAAAAAAAAGATTAATATAGGAGAAAACCTACATGACCTTGGTCATGGGAATGACTTTTTAGATACAACACCGAAGGCATGATCCATGAAAGAAAAAACTTGATAAGCCATACTTTATTGAAATTAAAAACTTCTCCTCTGTGAAAAACACTATCAATAGAATTAGAAGACAAGCCACATATTGAGGGGTGGAGGCACGGATATTTGCAAAAGACGCGTGTGATAAAGGACTGTTACCCAAAATAAACTGTAGAGCAGGAAAAAAGCCTTTTTTTCTCTACCTCCCTAGATTCTGCACTTGGGGCCCTGGAAATTAAAGTGACAAAAAACAGATTACAAGAGGAAAACAAATAGAGTTTATTAACCTGTGTGTCATGTTCACACATGAGAGACATATCAGTGACAAGGAACTCAAGGGGATGGTTAGAACCTGGAGTTTATAAAGCATTTTAACAAAGAACAGTAAATTTGTAGAGAAATGACAAGACAAAGGAAAAGGGGTTGAGGCTTTCAGGAGTGCCAAACTGTGGAAAAGATAATATACGAGGGACACTCATAAAAGAGAAGTCTTGCCTAGTAAGATTTGTTATGTAGATGCCACTCAAGTCTCTAGGCTGATAGAATCTCTGGAGATTAGGGATCATCTTGCCTTTCCTAGGAGGGAGAGGAAGGGCAGAGATTTCTTTCTTTCTTTCTTTTTTATTAAAGATTTGTTTATTTATTTATTTTAGAGATAGAGCTTGAGCATGAGCAGGGGGAGGGGCAGAGGCAGAGGTTGAGAGAGAATCTCAAGCAGACTTTGCAAAAAGTAAATAAAAATAGAAGGGCAAAAATACAAAATGCTGACAACACAAAATGTCTGCAAGGATATGGAGCAACAGGAACTCATTCATTGCTGGTGGGAAGGTCAAACGGTACAGCCACTTTGGAACACAGTTTGGCAGTTTCTCATAGAACTAAAAATGTTCTTACCATGTGACCCAGCAATCACAGTTTCTTGGTATTGATCCAAATGAGTTGAAAACTTAAGCTCACATAAAAACCCAAATAAAGATGTTTATAAGAGCTTTTATTCATAATTGCTAAAACCTTGGAAGCAACCAAGTTGTCCTTCAGTAGGTGAATGGATATATAACTGGGGTACATCCAGACAATGGTATGTCAGTGTAGGCTCACAGATAGTAACAAGTGTGTCACCATAACGCAGGGCGCTAATAGTGGGGAAGGGTGTGTGTGGGTGTGAGGGTGAGTATATGAGAACTGTACATTCGGCTCAGTTTTGCTGTGGACCTAAAACTTCTCCAAAAAATAAAGTGTATAGATGGAAAAAAAAACAAAAAACAAACCTTAACATCTTTGCATCTGAAGTCAATGACCAATGGTCAGGCAGCCACCTTAACTACCAAAGCTATCTCCCCACTTCTCCACTGGAGTCTCTTGTATTCAAGTATCTAGGGTTGCTCTTGGGGGTAATCATGTTCTACCATTCCAGAAGAGGTAAGAAATCAGATTTTAAAGGAGGAGGAAAGGAGATTTGGAAGGATGGTCTTAATATTACAGGAGTCAGTGAGTTCCTGAGGCTGAGAGGAATATCTGAGTGGGGAAAACATTGCAAAAGGAGAGACAGACAAATCTCATCAAATTTAACTACCTACACATGCTAAGCTCCCATTCCAAGACGGAGGCTGTCCTGGCCCCCACCCCCTTCCCACCCCAATGGCCTACCTCCTCAATGGCCCTTCTACCACACCATCTCACTATGCACCATCCACATAGGCTTCCTTCCTATTTATTAAACACACTGGATTTTTTCTTGCTCCAGGCTTTTACACTTGCAATTTCTTTTGCCAGGAAAGCTTTCCCCTTAGCTCTTTGCTCTTTGTTCTCAGCTCTTTGCTGATCATTCTCAATCCCTTGGTCACCATATTTATTTTCTTCTTAGCATGTGTGAGATCTAAAACTATTCTGGTTTTTGCTACCTATTTGTCACCTGCCTCTGGTCGTTAGAATGTCTTCTCCATTTGTGCAAGGACCTTGTCTATTTTGCTTACTACTATCTTCCCAGTACCAGCATAAGACTAGACACATGCTAGGCACTCAATAAATATTAGCTCAATTATTGAATAGCTTTACTAAAAATGTGTAAAAGTTGGTGCTTTCCTTTTAAGCAATTTAGGAGGAATATTGACATTGTTATCACTTTTAGGATTTATGAAGATTCCTAGGAACAACTGACCTTGTTATGAAATGAGAGAAGTTCCTTCTCAATACTTGATCATTTGTGAAGTGACTATAATTCCCCAGTTACCAAGCAGATACAGTTTTTTACCAGCATGGGTATTTAATCAATTCCTACTGTGGGAAGGAGTTTGAGTCAGTACCCAACATCTCATTGTAGGTGGTACCTACAAAGTATCTGTTGTTGAGATTATATAAGGCTTTTGACCCCCACGATCCAGATTCCTTACTAATGCTCTGAATCCCTTCTTTTCTGCCATCTAACTTTTGGTCCTGAGTCTTATTCCTCAAACTTTCTTTTGAATTCCAAGTCTACCGTTTGCCACACTACCTGATCCCTCACCCATAGCCTGCCTGTCTCAGGTACCTGTCTTAAGCACAACATGAGAACCTCAGATTCCATCACTGTGATAGACAACGTGTAGCTGGATGCAGCAAGCAGAATACAGGTGCTGAAGTGTTTTTTAGGGCAAAGAGCCAGGCAATGAAGCAAAGTAATGGAAATTGCTCTGGCTCCGTTGTCCTGTTAGTCTACCTCCCAAATATTTCTCAAATCCCTTGATTCCTCTCCATTTCTACTATCAACACCTTAGACTAAATTATCAAAATTTATCATAGACTACTAAAAATGCCTTTTAAATGATCTAAATGAATCCACAATTGACTCTCCACATCATAACTGCAGCGGTATTCTTTTAAAAAGCTAGATTATTTAAGATAAATAAGTTTGTAAGTTTAAAGAAGGCAGCAATAATGGTGTGCTGTGCATTTCACCTCTCATCTCTATGCCATTCTACATGGAGAAGAAGAAAGTGCTTCTCCCTATGATAAGCCAAGAGGAACTCCAAGGGAGACTTTATAAGCCAACATGTCTTCTGAGGTTTGAGGGGCATGGGGATCAGAGTTAGACTCATCCTAAGAAAATATAAAGAGTGGAGACAGACCAGACATCTAGGGTTTGAGGTTATATATGCAGGGATAAAAATAGTAATTAATTTTAGGAGCACCTGGGTGGCTCGGCTGGTTAAGCATCTGACTCTTGATTTCAACTCAGGTCATGATCTCAGGGTCATGAGATCGAGCCCCATGTCATGCTCTGTGCTCAGCAGGGAGTTTGCTTGAGATTCTCTCTCTCCCTCTGCCCTTCTCCCCCTGCATGTGCGCTCTCTCTAAAATAAATAAATAAATCTTTTTTTTTTAATATCAATTAATTTTAGACTTTAACTTAACGCACATATAAAATTCTTGTATAACATGAAAAAAGATTCTCAAAACAAAAACAAAACATAAAAATCCAACCAGAATATAAAAGTCCCAATCCAGTAAAAGAAAAAGAAAAAAATGGGATGAGAGAGAAAAAGAACCTCAAAATATGGCAAACAAGACTCTTAACTAACTGAGAACAAACTGATGGTTACCAGAAGGGAGATGGGGGGTGGGGAAGGGTGAAATAGGTGATAGGGATTAGGAAGTACATTTATCATGATGAGCAGTGAGTAACATAAGGAATTGTTGAGTCACTATATTGTACACCTGAAACTAATACAACACTGCACGTTAACTATACTGGAATTAAAAATAAATAAGGCAAGCAAGAGAAGAGAGCAAAAAAGAAACATGAAAAAGTAGGACAAATAGCACAAAAGATGGTAGAAATTAATTCAAATATATTAGTAAAAAACAAATAAGTGTAATTGGCCTAAACTCTCAAATTGAAAAACAAAACTTGTTAGATTGGCTAAAAAACATAAAATCCATGTATGTCTTTTATGAGTGATACATAGGCAGGTGAAGTAAAAAGAAAAATAAAAGAAATCGTATACCAGGCAAGTATAGGCTTGTAAGAAGGCTAGTAAGATTATATGGATTATACACTCCTGCAAAAAAAAAAAGACCCAAAAACCCACTGTAACTCAACAACAAAAAACCAAACAATCCAATTAAAAAAAAGGGCGAAGGACTTGGATAGATATTTCTCATGTGAAGATATACAAATGGTCAATAAGCAGATGAAAAGATGCCCACCATCACTAGTAATTAGGGAAATGGGAATCTAAACCATAATTAAATACCACCTCACATCCATTAGGATGGCTTTTATAAAAAAAAAAAAAATTAAACAGAAAGTAACAAGTGTTGGCCAGGATGTGGAGAAACTGGAATGCTTGCGCCTTGTTATTGGAAATGTAAAATGGCATTGCTGCCGTAGAAAATGGTATGAAGTTTCCTCAAAATATTAAACACTAAATTACTATATGATCCAGCAATTCCAATTCTGGGCATATACCTCACAGAATTGAAAACAGGCTCTCAAAGAGATATTTCTACATCCATGTTTGTAACAGCGTTATTCATAAAAGCCAAAAGATGGAAGCAACCCAAGGGTCCATTGATAGATGAATGGAAAAGTAAAACGGGGCACATTTTTCTTTATGGATGTGTGTATATATGACATACAGTGGAATATGATTCAGCCTCAAAAAGGAAGGAAATCCTCTCACAAGGTACAACCATGAATGAACCTTGAGGACGTTATGCTAAGTGAAATAAGCCAGCCACAAAAGAACACATATTGTATGATTTCATTTATATGAGGTCCCCAGTCTGGCCAAATTCATAGAAACAGAAAGTAGAATGGTGGTTTTCAGGCACTGTGAGGTTGGGGACACGGGAAGTTATTGTTTAATGGTGACTGAGTTTCAGTCTGGAAGATGAAAAAGTTCTGGAGATGGATCGTCATGTTTGCACAATAATGTGAATGTGCTTAATGCTATGGAATTGTACACTTAAAGATGCTTAAAATAGTAAATTTTATGTTGTATATATTTTACTACAATGAAAGCACTGAATACAAAATAAAAGCATTATTTTTTTAAATTTTTATTTGAGAGAGGGAGAGAGTATGCAGGGGGCAGGGGCAGAGGCAGAGGGAGAGAGAGAATCTCAAGTAGACTCCCTGCTAAGTGCAGAGCCCAACTCAGGGCTTGATCTCAACCCTGAAATCATGACCCGAACCGAAATCAAGAGTCAAACACTCAACCAACTGAGCCACCCAGGCGCCCCAATATAAAAACATTATTTTTAAAAAGCAAGTAAGTGTTTATCTGAATCTTACCCTTTAGTGCTACCTACTTAACTCTTCAGTCTTTATGTGTAGTTGCTCTAATAATACCCCTTCTCCATATATTTATTGTGTGTGTATATTTTTTAAAAAGGTTGAGATTGGGAAGTCATACCAGTTGGCTTTCCATTTGTCACCTCTACAGCAACATGGGTCTTCAAGTCCCTGTGCAAAATGCCCAGTCATCATTGCCCAGCTGGCTAACAGACCAAAATAATGAGGATAGATACAGTCAGTCTATGCTATGGGCATTCAGGATAATTTCCAATTACAGTTGTCACTACACATGTCCTAAGCAAAACTGGGAATGACTGAATTTGCCTCTTGATAACCTTCTGTTTCCTTTTCCTTCAACATTCTCCATTATGACTCAGGGCTTAGCAGCCCCCAGATCAGCATTTCCGAGTCCAAAGTGACCCATTCTAACTGTGGAAACACCTTCATAAAGCCCTCTTTTTGCCCAACTAGGAATGCCCCGGTTTCCAGAAAAATCTTTCTCTTCAACACTCTCCCAAACCTTGTCAAAATCCCCTCTCCAAAGTGGCTGACGTCAGCATGACCCGAGAAGAGTACTGAATGAATGGTTATTCTTACAGGAATGCCTAATGGGGTACCAGAAGATCTGGTTTTAGATTTCCTGTCCAGTTTTTCTTTGACTTTCAAGCATATACAGAAGTCAAACCAAAAAACACACACACACACAAAAAACCACAAAAAAACCCACAAAGCATTATAGAAATAAAAATAGTCACCAAATAGCAACAAAATGTTCAACTCATCAGGAAGATTTAAAAATTCAAAATTTATGGGGCTCCTGGGTGGCTCAGTTGGTTAAACATCTGACTCTTAATTTCAGTTCAGGTCGTGATCTCAGGGTCGTGAGATCAAGCCTAACATCCAGCTCTGCTCTGAGTGTGGAGCCTGCTTAAGATTCTCTCTCCTTCTTCCTCTGCCCCGCCCCCCCCAAAGAAATTCTTAAACTTACATGTATCTAACAACAGCCTCAAAGCATATAAGACAAAACTGATAAAACCACAGAAAGAAATTGACAAATCCAATAACACGAGGAAATTCTAATACAACTCTCTCAATAATTAATAGATTGAGCAGAAAAACATAATCAGTAAGGATCCAGAAAATTGGAACATTACAATTAACAAAATTAATCTGACAAATATTTACATTGCACTGAACAAAAGACTATATAGTCTCTATAAACACATGTGGAATATTTACAAAAATTGAGCATAATAAATAGCCTAGTCCTTCACCATAAAGAAAGTTTCAACCAATTTTGAAAAATCACACTTCTGAGAAACAGGAAATTCTGATCTTAAACAAACTGTTCCAGAAAATAAAATTAAAAATTTCATTTACGACCCCGGTATGATCTTGTTTAAAAAATCATGTGAGGACTATATGAGAAAGAAATTACAGGCAAAAATCACTCATGAACATAGACACAAATATCCTAAATATTAGCAAACCGAATCCAGAAATGTACGAAAATAGATAACACACAATGACCAAGATACGTGTATTCCAAGACATCCTGGTGGGTAAATACCAGAATTAGGTGTGTGAAATCCACAATATAATTTACAACATTAACTAAAAGGTTAAAGGAGAAATTCTATATATAAGCTCAGTAGATGCAGAACCATTTGACACCAAAAATAAAACACCTCTTAAACTGAAAAAAAATTTTTTCTATAAGCAAAAGGGTTAAAAGAAAAAAAAGATGAAACGCATAATACATAATGGTGAAACGTTTTAAATATTCTTTTAAAAGTCAGAACAACAGGGCCGCCTGGGTGGCTCAGTCAGTTGAGCATCCACCTTCAGCTCAGGTCATGATCCCAGGGTCCTGGGACTGAGTCCCATATCCGGCTCCCTGCTCAGTGGGGAGTCTGCTTCTCTCTCTCCCTCTGTTCCTCCCCCTGCTTGTTCTCTCTCTCTCTCTCTCAAAAAAAAAAGAACAATAAGAAAGCCCACTGCTATAGTCTGAATGTTCATGCCTGTTCCCTCCCTATTCACATAAGTCGAAAACTTACTGCCCAAAGTGATGGTATTAGGAAGTGGGGCCTTTGGGAGGTGATTTAAGTCCTGAGGATGGAGCCCTCACAAATGAGATTTGTTCCTTTACAAAAGAGGCTCCAGAGAGATCCCGAGCCCTCCACCGTGTGAGGACACAGTAAGAAGTCAGCAGTCTGCAACCCAGAAGAGGCCTTCACCAGAACCCAACCACACTGGCACCTGAGCGTGGACTTGCAGGCTCTAGAACCATAAGACATGCATTTCCATTGTTTGTAAGCAACTCCGTCTGTGGCATCTTGTGACAGTAGCCCAAACGGACTAAGTCACTCACTTTACCCTTCTAGTTAACAAGATCCTAGACACTGTCATAGGGAAAAGGTATACCATGCTAAGAAATGTTAAGGAAGAAACAAAATAATTTGCAGGCGATACGGTGATCATCTTAGAAAAACCATTATCACTACTCAGAAAATCCAAAATAACACATAGAACAAGTGCTGGAATAATTAAAGGAAGTTAGCAAATTTGAACAATTTATGGTTGCTCTACAGAAGTCAGCTACCAGACTTCGGAGGCAGAAAGGTCAAGCCAACAAGAAAACGAAACAAAATAAAGCAGATAAAGCACAAAGTTATCACTTTCCATAAGCCCATCCGAGAACTAGGGTCACCAACGAAGATAACTAACTCACATGAGATCCAGGGGAATGAGCCATTCCAAGAGCAATCTGAACACAGGAACGGTCTCACCTGCGGAGGAGCTTGAGAAGGAGAAACACAGTGCTGGCCACCACACAAGCAAGAATTAGCTAAAATTGTTAAAGCAACAGCAACAACAAAAAAGGTGAAGCCTACGTGTATGCTGGCATGTAAGTTTGGAAAAGCCGGGGCACCTTTCAAAGGGGAGTCTATACTCACAAGTTCTTTCCCATGGGCTTCCCTGGAGGCTTATGAGAAAGGCCGGATCAGGGCCAATAGACGCTGGTGTGGTCCAGGTGGGATGGAGGACGGGAGGAAACAGGCGTGAAGCATCACCCACTTTCCTGAACCTTCTTTTATAGGAAGCAAAAGCTTTAAGCCGTGCGGGGCTGGACATTAACCATTTTTGCACACAGGCCTCAAAAGAAGTGATCCATGCTGGGTGGGGTCCCTGGGGGGTGCTGGCCCTGAAGCCCTGGTTTCCTGCCTGCTTTCCTCCCCCCCCCCTTTCCCCGATGGAGCAAAAGCTTTAAGCTACTGGGGGACAGGAAGCAAGGCCACTCATCCATGGGGCACAGGCAAAGACACATTAAGGATGACAGAAGGATAAAATAGTAACTCTCCACCCATTACAGAGGGTCAGGAGGCTGTCTTGAGCCTGAAATTCTGAGAGAACACAAAGTAGAATTATGTCACTGTGAGAACAGCTAGAAATTTCCACCCAAGATTGAACTGCAGATATCAGGCAGAATTTGGCTACAAGAGGTCATTTCTATTAACAGATTAGTGTGTTTTGGTGTTTTGTGGTTTTTTTCTCCTTTAATGGAACCTGACAAGATGAACCTAACATTTAAATGTAAGGACAAAGGCCAAGAAAATCCAGGAGGTGTGTGTGTGGGGAGGGGGGGTGTTACACAGAGGTTTAGTCAGTGTGACAAAGGGACGACAAATACTCCAATGAAATAGAAGAGAGGAGAAACAGACCCACGCACACACGGACCCCTGACATACTGTGGTTGAGGGGGGTACATCAGTGGGGAAAGGAGTGACTTGTAAGGACAGCTGGTTATTTATGTAAAAAAGAAAGAAAGAAAGAAAGAAATCAGTTCTCACTCCACAAGACACACATTCTCTCTAGATAAGCTAAACACTTCAACATGAAAAGCAGAAGTTTAAAACGATTACAAGAAAACACAGGAGAATCGCTAAAGAGCGTGGTGTGTTCATGTGAGTGAATTGCAGAGACATCAATACTGAGTACTTCAGAAAGCATTGTCGCTCTGTGGAAAAGGCGAGTCTCAGAAGAATACATCTAGCAGAACTGAACAATGCATTTTGATGCATAGGTACATGTTAAAGCCATAAAGAAAAAAAAATGTCAACATTCACACAAAATTCGAGATGATGCTATAGCTGGGGGGGACTAGCATTGTGGGGGGGGAAGGGGAGAAGCAGGAAAGGAAAGGAAAGGTTCCCAGGAGAACTGCCTGAAGGGTGAAGGGACCCAACAAGGTGGAAGAGCTCCAGAGGCCTTGACAGCTACCCCTGTCACCAGGTGGACTCTTGCCCCTTCTAAAGGACTCTGGGGGTCTCTGCCCCCTTTACCTTACCTGCCTTCTCTCCCCCAAACTCTGGAAGGGCTAAAAACCAAAAGGCTTGAGGGAAGAAGATAGAAACTGGAAAATAGTAAGCATGAGCAAGACCCCACCTCCCCAGGCTCCCCAGTCCGGGTCAGGTGCAAATAGGGGCTGGGAAACAAATTTAAATTGGCTAAGAGTTTGGCATTTTTTGAAACACTGGACAAGAAGAGAGTCATGTGATTATTAGACTGACTTAGACTTTTTAAGCCAAGGAAATGTTCATCTGCCCTCGAAGAGAAAAGCTATGGGATTTGCCTGATCCTTTATCCAGAGGTAGAAAGGAGGTCAAGTCCATCGAGGAGTTTTGAAGGACAGTAGGAGGAAAATTCAAGGTGGTCTCTCCAGCTTATTCAGGGAGCAAATTTCCCATCTATCAGTTCAGTTATTCACCTAATTAGGAGCCTTGACTGCTTCCCCCTCGCTTGGAATGACATCCTACCCCTGTTCCCCACCCCGGCTGTGACTCAGAAGGCCCTCACTGACATCGCTCCACGGTCTTCAATGACTTCTCTCCTTTTTTCATGACACTGAAGTCACTCTGGTTTTCCTTTGGTTTCTCAAACACACACCATGCTCCCTTTGGCCTGGGGGCCTTCTGCACACTATTCTCTCAGTCTGGAACCTTCCCCTGACCTCCTCCTTCATTCTCATTCTTCCGATCCCATCATGAGCATCGCTGGCTCTGAGCAACTTTCCAACATCCTCCAAACGAGGGCTCAACCCCCAGGAAAATACTCTCTGGATGCCCCCCGCTACTCTGTCAGCTGTCATCATGTGAGTTCAAGGTGTGCATGGGTTCGAAGGTCCTCTTCACGGCTCTATCAGGGCACGGTGAGCCCCTTGCACGTCGTAAGTTTTATGCAACTATTTGTGGAAGAAACGAATGAAGGGCTCTCCCTGATCCAAACGCCTGACTCTCTAGAACCTGCCTTGGCCTGTTGCTGACTTCGGGATTTTGGGTCCCCAATCCTTGACCTGCCCGGTTGACATCTGGCTAGTCTCCAGTTCTCTGATCCTGGCTCTGTGCTCCCCTTTCCTGACTTGGAGATGCTCATTCCCTAGTTTCTGCACAAGTAGAGCCAAGTTACTGAATCTGATCACAGATTGTGCTGTTCTGGTTTGCAAATACAGGTACCTCGCTTTTCCAAAGTTCACCTTACCCCACTTCACTTGGACAAAAGGCCTATGTTAGCACTTGTTTTTGCTAACTGAAAGAAATCTGAAGAGAATTTCACTTTTACGAGAAAACGCCAAGAGTAAAAATAGCATCCAGCTTTTGTTTTGCAGTGAGCAGATCTGTTATAGGGGCACCACCCAGCCTCTTCCCTGCAAATTCCCCGCAGCATCTCAGCATCAAGCCACCACAGCGCTGACCTGGGTGAGCACCTGTGCCTTATCTCCACTTATTTTGTGCATCTGTTAGCAAGATGTGTCCTAAGGTATCAGAAAAAGCCTAAGAGAGGGTATTTTGTGGGGTCTGGGAATACTCAGAAATTTTTCCATATAAGTAAGTTGAGGATAATTGCTTCTTTGCTTTATTTACTCCAGTTCGACTTGTGAAAAGTTTCATAGGAATGCTCTATTTTCAGATAGTGAGGGAAACTTGATTTGGATGCTTAAGAGAATGATCATATGCTTTTAAAAATAATCAGGATATAAAAAATTAATATTAACACTGAGATTATATTAATCATGTTAATCTTTTAAAAGGTGATTCTATATGGTTTTTAAAAAAGATTTTATTTATTTATTTGAGTGAGAGAGAGGGAGAGAGAGCACAAACAGAGGAACAGGCAGAGGGAGAAGCAGACTCCCCGCTGAGCAGGGAGCCCGATGCAGGACTTGATCCCAGGACGCTGGGATCATGACCTGAGCCAAAGGCAGACACTTAACCTACTGAGCCACCCAGGCAGCCCAATTCTATGTTTTCGACAAGGACATACCTACAGAAACTAAGTGGCTTGGAATGTCACCCATACAAAAACCACTGAAAATAAAATATAGTTTTAGAGATTACAGGTACTTTTCTTCAACACAGAAAGCTTTATAATCCTTGTAGAAAAAAAAAAATAAAACCTACATCAGCACTTTTTCTATATCTGATTTCAGTCTTCACCTCCACTTCTGTGTGAGCTGTTCCATGATACATGGAATTGTTGGCTATGGGACAAGGTGCATACTGACAGCCCAGCACAAATATAATAAACAGATATCAACCTGGTGGAACAGGACCCACTGTGTTTGAAATAGGGTGAGTTTAGGGGTGCCTGGGTAGCTCATTCAGTTAAGCGTCCAGCTCTTGATTTCAGCTCAGGCCATGATCTCACGGTTGCGAGATCGAGCCGTGTGTCTGACTCCATGCTCAGCTAGTAGTCACTTAAGATTCTCCCTCTGCCCCTTTCCCCCCTTAAAAAAAAAGAAAAAGAAAAAGGTGAATTTCTGGTCATCCGAAATTGTTCTTTTTCTGGTGGTTAGATATTTCAGGAGTTGTAAAATTCATAATGTTCTTCAAAGAGGGTTTTCAGACCTTAAAAGTAGCTTTAAGGGTCAGTGGCTCTTGCTAATACCTTAGAAGCAAGCATTGCTCAAAATACCTCATACCTGGCCATGCAGTATTTCATGCAAGATGGCCTTCACTCTGTTAGATGTGTCTGTCTTTAGGACATGTGACAATGGCCATGTGTGTGAACCCTGTGGACAGTGTCCAGTGAAGCCCAGAACATATTTGATACTCAAGATGATACAGCACATTTCCTGACAGTGCCAAAATAATCAGCCCCGTGTTTCTAAGCTTGGGGCATCATTCAAAGCACCTTGGAGTCTATAAGTGTATTTGGCCTTCCGAGGTATCAAAAAAAGACATACTCTATTTCACCAAGAAAACTACTCAAAGAAGTTGCCTCAAAATTTAGAGTTTAGTAACCAGTGTGCAATCTAAATAAATGGGAGGCAAGTCAGTAACTACCTGGAGTGTATCACTTTTCCCAAGTGCATGTTGCTGAATTTCTTGGTGTATATATTTTCTTGAGGTTCATTTGCAGGCACATATGCATAAAAGATAATTTCTTTTAAGGTAATGTACTGTGGTGCAAGGGCAGTTTCAAAGCCCATATCAGGAGCCTGGAGAAGGAAAAGAACAAAAAACATTGCATTTATACTATTTTATACTTCAATTAGGGCAAAATGCAAATATCAGATTAGTTTCCAGTGCATGTCACAACAGTACTGTTTTGCTTATCAGTAAGAGTAATATTTCAACATGTTCTGTTTGTATATCCATGTGTGTGTGCAAGGGATAATGCATTTTTCTGTTAAGGAGGCAAAGAAATTCTGAGGAGTAAGGTTCAGTTTTAGGGTTCCTGTGCCCTTGGTAGAAGGCTGGAGTGCAAGGGTGCATGGAAGTATGTCTTCCATTGTGTAGGAGGGGTTTGGAGGTGCAGATTTTAGAGCTCAGTTCTTACTGGAGTTTTTTTGTTTTTTAAGGAAGGGGCTGTGACGTATGTTTCCTGACTTGAAAGTGGCTGCCAATTCTCCTTGCCTTGCGATGGTCCAAAGCTGGACAGAATCAGGATCAGAGAAGGGTATGTTGAAAAGATCATCCCGAAGGGGATGTTGGGGTTGACCTGGTGGCCATGACATGAGTAGGTGGTAGATAGTGCAGACTGGTTGGGGGCACAGCCATTCAATGGTGCCTCCAAGACCCATTTTCAGTCATGCCTTGTCCCCCGGGCTCTTGAGAAGAGGAAAGAGTGGGGAACAGAGGCGAGGAGAACTGGCATGAGACTGAATCGGTCAATGTCCTAAGGCTCTTTGAAGAGCCTCTTGAAAAGGCTGAACGTGCTTTAGAATTCCCAATGCCATTCTAGCCTTGGGAATGACAAGAACATCCCACAAAAAAGTGTATACAAGTCCAGCAAAAGGCCACACACAGACAGAAGCACAGGCCTTGGGACCTGCTGTCCGGGTAGATGCTTGATGCAGTAACTACCCAGTGGTGTGTATAATTTAGGCTAACTTATTTAGCCTTGCTGTGCCTCAGTTCCCTCATCAGTAAAATGAAGATAAATAGTTGTTATAAAGATTTAAGAATGCACAACAGCACCTGTCACATGGAACCAAATAAAGGCTAGTGATTATTTTTATCCAGAGAGGACGCATGCATAGTTTGTTTTGGGGGTTGGGAGGCGAACTTATCTTGAGGCTAAAAATCCCGACTGGCTTTTTAATAATTTAAACTTTCACATAAGAGAACTAAGACGTTTTCTACATATTGTGTAGTGAAAAAGGTAGGTTTCTGCTTTTTTTGGTAACTCCCACCCTCCCGCTCACATCCTTTGTGTCTCTGCAGAGCCCACATAACAGGCGGCAAATACACGGCAAGTCACGTGGCCACACTGGACGGTCACAGGGGAGTCACGTGGCCGCACTCGACGGTCACGGGGACGTTCCCACCTCACTCTGCGTTTCCCAAGACAAGGAGAGTGAAAACACGATCTTTTCAACTCTGGTCTTGGCCTGGTAATTTGGAATGATCTATTAAAACTAGAGCCAGCCTTTATTCTATTTCCTTTAGGACAAAGGGAGGGTTTCATTAAGCCCCAGTTTAAAAATAAAAAATCTGATTCTTTGGGCGCCTGGGTGGCTCAGTTGGTTAAGCGACTGCCCTCGGCTCAGGTCATGATCTTGGAGTCCCAGGATCGAGTCCCATGTCGGGCTCCCTGCTCGGCGGGGAGTCTGCTTCTCCCTCTGACCCTCCTCCCTCTCGTGCTATCTCTCATTCTCTCTCTCTCAAATAAATAAAATCTTTAAAAAAAAAAACCTGATTCTTTGCTGACATACTGAGGAAAGTCCATTTTCGCGACGGTGTGCCCAGTGATGAGTTCTTGGGCAGATGTACCTTCTCAAGTGGCACATTATACATTAAAATTATTAGAAAAACCTGTGTGTAGTCTCACCTAGAAAGAAGATAATATCTCCTTTCTTTATCGGCATTAGAAAAGGAAAAAATGAAGGGGCAGGGTGAATACAAAAGAGGAAGGGTAAACCAGTGGGAAAAAGATAACTCGTGTTTCTTGGTCAACCTTGAGAGGTAGAAAAATCAAACCTACCATGAACCTGGGTTGGAAGTAATAGGTCTAAGTAATAGCTGAGAATATCTAATGGTGTTGCTGTGAAGATATTTGTAGGGACATATTCTGGGTGGAGTTAAATCTATAAAACCCTGTGTGGTACTGGGAAGAAGGTTTTGGAGATATTCTCTGGTATATGGAGGTTTCTCCTACAGTCAAACGGAGCAAAATGCATTGATAAGAGTTTGTCCCAAGCAAAACACCTCCTCCTTTTCCCATAATTGTGTGTGTAGAGTGTGGCATCTATTCTTAAAACAAGGCAAATAGTCTCAATGCATTATATCACTAACCTGTCCAAAAATACCTTTAGAATTCCCAAAGGTTCTGAGTGACACATCAGCTTCAAAATGGTCTGGAGTCAGTTTATGTATAAAGCCCATGTGGTCGTAGTATAATGTGAAAATCTTATTAGAAATAGATCCAATTTTACTATATCTTGTTAATCCTATTAGGAAAGAAACAGAAGTTTCTTGATATAGTACAACTAGAGAACTTTCAATACCATACTTTGCGGGGGGGGAAACCCGCACTTAAACTAAGGGGTGGGAGTAGGGCTTCGAGACTCCAGAATTAGTAAAACACGTATTAGTCTTTGTTAAGTCCCTGGGAAGTCCTTTCCAGGCTGCATCTCATTACAGAATCTCTTTGCTAAGAGGGGAAGGGCCAAGGGGGACGAGGTAGAGGCCTAGAGAAGGAGAGGTGAGCGCCCTCTGGTGGCGGTTCCTCTTCCTGATCCAGGAAACTGGACACACCTGCATAGGTAGGGGACAGTAAGAAAATAACCCCCAGAGACGCAAGGAGAATTATCCGCAGAGACTATTGGGTCATTAGCTATCCTAGGATCAATATGTTGAGCCAGATTTGGTGTTCTGTGTTTCTCTCCTGCCTTAGGGCAACATGTTAAGCAGGAGTGGCAGTAATCTGGTAGTACGTAGAACAAGCATGCACCCAACCAGACACTGGTCCAGAGAGAGAGCCACCTCCCCTGACTGGAGCCAGAGAGAAAGCTCACGTCTTGAGATGCAAAAGGCTGATTTCCACACCCCCAGCCCCATTTGGCCAGACTCTCCTGGTACATTCTTCTGTCCCTGACCCCTGAACATTGGAGCACCCCAGGACTCAATTTTTCGATCTCTTCTCTCATGATCGCTGGAGATTCCACCCATTTTTATGTGAATGATTCACAAATTTAAACCTCCTGTCTCATTCTCTTCCCTGAACTCCCGATTTGCATATCTAGCCTCCTGCTGACAGCTCCAGATCCATGGCTGTCAGGCATCTCACACCAAACTCATCCCAGACTGAGTTGCCAATCCCCAGGCAAACTCCTCCACCCTAGTATTCCTCATCTCCATCACAGCAACTGCCATTTTTCCTGTTGTTCAGTCCAAAACCTTGGTGTCATTCTTAACTCCCCTCTTTCTCTCACACCCTACATCTGATCCATCAGCAAATCCTACTGACTCCCCCCTCAAGATAGAGAACCCAACCTCTTCTCACCACATCCTCCCGTCACCCTGCACAAGCCAGTATGCTATGGGAAGAGTTTATTATGAGGAATTAGCTCATGCAAGCATGGAGGCTGAGAAGTCCTGTGATCGGCTGTCTATAAGCCCGAGAACCAGGGCACTGGCTGGCGGGAACTCCCAGTCTGAGGGCAAAGACATGAGAACCGAGAACCAGAAAGACGACTGGTTTAAATCCCAGTCCAAGGACAGGAGAAGACTGATGTCCCAGCTCACAAGCAGGCAGGAAGCAAACAGGGTAAATTCCACTTCTCTTCACCCTTTCGTTCTACTCAGGCCCTCAGCAGATTGGATGATGCTCACGCACACTGGGAGGGCAGTCTGCTTCACAGAGCCCACTGATTCAAACGCTAATCTCAGCTGGACACAGACACATTCAGAAATCATGTTTCCTCTGGGTAGCGCTTGGCCCAGTCAAGCTGACTCATAAAATGAACCATTACAATTGCCGTGGTTCAATATGCCATAGTTCATCTGTAAACATACAATACACGTTTTTCACATTTTAACTTTTATAATTGCTGTGTCTTGCAATCATTGTCCACCAGGTGGCACCCACGCTACAGCGGTCAATTTGCTACGCTTGCATGACATGGTATCAGCTCTGTATTGTCTGTCACTTGGAGTTTCCTGAAACACTAGTATAATAAATGTTGAATTTTACTGATGCTTAAAATGCCTTCAAAAATATTATAATTTGGGACGCCTGGGTGGCTCAGTCTGTTAAGCGTCTGCCTTCGGCTCAGGTCATGATCCCGGGGTCCTGGGATCGGGTCCTGCATTCGGTTCCTTGCTCAGTGGGGAGCCCGCCTCTCCCTCTGCCTGTCATTCCCTCTGCTTGTGCTCTCTCTCTGACAAATAAATAAATAAATAAAATCTCTAAAAATATGTATTATAATTTGGCGTTGAAACAAACTTACTGTCAGTGCAGTAAGAGAGGAAAACAAAGCAGGGCATATATATATATATATATATATATCAATAAAGCAAACGACACTGGAAGAATTACTGCGATCTCACATTTCCTTGTACAACCACAACCAAGTGTTTTCTAGGACCTAAGAAAGGAAGAAACTCACAAGTAGACGAAATTGCATTATCTTTTGCTAGTGAAATACACTCAAAATGATCGCCTTATCACACACCAAGCAATGCAATTGTAGGCAGGGGAAATAATGTCAGAGTAATCCAGCCATCACTCAGGATCACTGTTAAAACCTTGTGTTAAAGTTTAATTGGAAGTTTTTCTTTGTGTTAATAGAACAAAGTCATCTTACAATCAGTGAATCTCAGATTTGGTTAAATACAGGTTTTACAACATTCTTCTGTTGGCTTTGCATATGAATAACTGGTTGAGTTGGTTCCAAATTCTTAGGTAATATTATTTTTCTCTGAAGGTTCTGAGAAGAATACGTGCTTGCTAGTCATTGTTGTGGCAGCAAAATCCAAGACTGGCTTGTTTTTGTGTGCCTTTCAAATTGATTTACATTTTTTATTTCAAATAATTCAGATGTGTTTTTTGCTTTTTAAAAAAGTTTAAAAAATAGCATAATGTTATTGTCAATTTTGGTTTCCTCTATTTTTTTCTATTTTCAGTATTTATTCATTCACCCATCCAGCCATTCATATCAGAGGGAATGTGCTAGGAACTGTAGATAGATAAACAGCCACCACCTCTGCTCATCACTGGAAATTCCTCCAACTTGCAGTTTCTCAATCTTTAGCATCTATATTTATCATTGGAGATTCTTTCCACTTATTTATTCATTACACATGCGGACATGTTTCTTATATCTCTGATATGTAATAGTTTATCACTTATATGGACAATTTAGTTCCATTTTCTTTGGTGTTATTTTCACTGTTTCCAAAGTAATCTTGCTTCTTTTTGTTTCATAATATGTGCTATTTCTTTATTTGCCTGTTCCTCCAGATCCATCCCCAGACTTTTCCTCTGACTGCTACACTGGAAGTCTGACCCCTATGAATTGTATTATTTGTGCTGTGTTTCCAGATGCCTTCTGATTGGATTTGACCAATGAAAGGCACTAGGAGGAGGTAAGAACAAGGGAGGGAGAGAGAAGTCTAGGTAGTTCTTCCTGCCTTTCTCCCTACTTTAGTGATGCAGTTCTGACACCAGCTTTGAGCCCCCTACACGATACCTCTTGCAGGGTGGCCCCTGTTCCATTCCAGCTTCGACTGGGCTTAGGTAACGCTATTACCTACCTACTGTCTTCTCTATCATTCTATCTATCACCTATTTATTTGCATTATCCCTTAAATCAAAGGGACTGTAATGGTTTTCTCCCATGGCTAATCTCCGGTTATTTTAAGATCATTGTTGGTTCCTTTAACTTGGTCCACTGCTCTGCCAATAGTCCCCTTATAAAGGCTGTCCAGGTGAAACACTCGAGTGGAATTATGTTTCCTGCCAGGACTATAAGTGACACAGACTTTTACTAGAAATATCCCTGGAAGATAGAATATCGAGCCTGGATTCTGGGACTGAGTTGCTCACATATTTAAGGAACACACAGATGACCTCCTTGCCTGGTAGCTACTGTGAACTGGTAATCCACAGCAAGCGAGGGCATCGCAATTACTCCGGTTATTACTGGTGCAGCATGAGATGGTATGTCCGTGGAGGGCCACACTTTAGATGATCTAGTAGGGTGGCTATACATGACAACGATGACAATTATGGTTTTTACAAAGCCCGTCAGGTGGTATGACTTGTATGGATATGTTAAAGAGCTTACCAAAAAAACCCACTACTCATGACCTTGAATTATCAACTCAAGGTCACAGTAGAAAATTCGCCAGCTATATGGGGACAAAAGAACCCTCACTTCATACCACACACAAAAACAAATTTCACACAGACCTATATAACAAATCTAAAAACAAGCTTCTAGAAGAAAACAGGAAAATGCCTTCAAAACTTTGGGATAGCCAGGACTTCTCAGAGGATATAAAAGAAGCGCTAACCATACAAGCGAAGACTGACAGAATGCACTTTTAAAAACTAATAGTTTTGCCCCTCACAGGACACCATAAAGAGAATAGAAAAGACAGGGGCGCCTGGGCAGCTCAGTTGTTGAGCGTCTGCCTTCGGCTCAGGTCGTGACCCCGGGGTCCTGGGATTGAGCCCCGCGTCAGGCTCCCTGCTCCGCGGGGAGTCTGCTTCTCCCTCCCTCTCCCTCTGCCTCTCCACCTGCTTGTGCTCTCTCTCTAATAAATAAATAAATAAAATCTTAAAAAAAAAAAAGGCGCCTGGGTGGCTCAGTCGTTAAGCATCTGCCTTCGGCTCAGGTCATGATCCCAGGGTCCTGGGATGGAGCCCCGCGTCGGGCTCCCTGCTCCGCGGGAAGCCCGCTTCTCCCTCCCTGACTCCCCCTGCTTGTGTTCCCTCTCTCGCTGTGTCTCTCTCTGTCAAATAAATAAAAATCTTTAAAAAAAAGAGAATAGAAAAGACAGCCTATTGGTTGGGCAAAGATGTTTGCAAGTTACGTTTCTAAAAGAGGACTCATGTCCATAATACATTAAAAACTCAGAGAAATCAATTTAAAAAAGTCATTCCATTAAAAACTTGATTAAAAAGAGACTTGAGATAATTTACCTAAAAAAAAGATGAAAATCGACCAATGAACATATGAAAATGTGCTCAACATCATTACTCATGCAAACTAAATCTGCAGTGGGTACAATTACATGCTCATCACAACGGCTTACTATTTATTTATTTTTTAACTTAATTTAATTTTATTATGTTAGTCACCATACAATAAATGGCTTACTATTTAAAAGACTAACAATATGAGGGCGCCTAGGTGGCTCAGTCGTTAAGCGTCAGCCTTCGGCTCAGGTCGTGATCCCAGGGTCCTGGGATCGAGCCCCGCGTTGGGCTCCCTGCTCGGCGGGAAGCCTGCTTCTCCCTCTCCCACTCCCCCTGCTTGTGTTCCCTCTCTCGCTGTGTCTCTCTCTGTCAAATACATAAATAAAATCTTAAAATAAGTAAATAAATAAAAGACTAACAATATGAAGTGCTGGTGAGAAGGGGGAGCAACTGGAATTCCTTCATATTGCTGGTAGGGCAGTCATTTGATACAGTCACTTTGGGAAAATGTTGACAGTACTTAATTTTTTTTCCATAAAAAACTAAACAAACATATACTTTATGATGCAGCGGTTCTATTCCTAGGTATACACCACACAGAAGTGAAAGCTCTGTCCAGCAAAAGACTAATACAAAAATGTCCATGGCTTCTCCATAGTAAGCCCCAAACTGAAACAATTCAAATACCTACTAGGAGTGGAAGAGATAAATATAGTATTCAGACAACGCAAGGCTACACAGCAGTGAAAAAGAACAGATTGGTAACACATGCATCAATATGGAGGAATCTCACAGTTATAATGTTGACTGAAAAAAAAGTCAGACACAAAAGAATATGTATACTGCATAACTGTATTTATGTGAGGTTCAAAACCAGATAAAACTAATCTATGGTATTAGAAGTCAGAATAATGGCTACCCTTGGAAGTATACTGATGAGAAAGTAGCATGAGGGAGCTTTCTGGAATACTGCAAATGTTCCATACCTCACTCTACTTTCCAACCCCTCCTAATATCACTCATAGTCATTTTTGTTTATTTTGTAATCATATGATGGCTGATCATTAGATTCTTAAATGCTCACTGTCTCAGCAAGTGTTCCAGCAAATACACCAAAAGATGAACCTGATACTAATAGAAATTGAATAGAGGCTTTGTTGACAGAATAGAGAATACATAAACACAGTGGTGAAGACCTGGGGAAACAGAGTAAGAATTTGGTGTTTTCTTCTTATCCTTGAATAAGGAAGGACCAATGAGGAGATTTTATGATGATAACACTGAATTCTGCTGGTGGATGTCGAGGACACAATACTGAGGTCAAGGAAACCTTGCTTTTTGAAGTCATATCAGAAACCTTTAGAAAGCGTGTTTAAAATCATATCAGAGACCAGAAGAAACTAGTTTGAAGCTAAACAGTCAAGAATGCTGACATATTAAAAACAACAACAACAACAACAACAACCAAAACCCAGCCTCACTCTTGTCTTGAAAACAATGTTTTTCATACTCTGGTTAGACCTAATCAGATATCTCCAAGTTTAGCCCAAATTCCAAATTTACCCAATAATCTACAAAAGTGCTATTTGAGCATTGTTTGGGGAGACCGTATTTCTGAAGGTAGATCTCCTTGCCTGTTAAGCTCCTGAATTTCAGCTTTATTTCTTTACACAATTGATAGCTTCATTGTATTATGAATACCTAACAAAACGGACCAAAAAAATATGTATGAAAATTATCATCCTCTTTGAAGAAAACAGAGGAGTAAATCTTCATGACCTTGGATTAGGCCATGAATGGTTCCTTAGATAGGACACCAAAAGTATAAACAACAAAAGGAAAAATAAATTGGACTTCATCAAAATTAAAAATGTTTGTGCATCAAAAGGCACCATCCAGCAAGTCAAAAAAAATAACCCACAATGAAAGAAAATACACCCAAATCATGTATATGATGAGGGACTAATAGCCAAAATATATAAAATACTCTTACAACTCAACAATAAAAAGACAACCCAATTTTAAAATGGGCATAGGATTTGAACAGACATTTCTCCAAAGCAAATGTACAAATGGCCACTAACATGGAAAGTTGCTTAACATCATTAGTCCTTAGTAAAATGCAAATCAAAACCACAATGAGATACAATTTCTTATCCACTCAGGTAACTAAAATAAAAAAGACAGACAATAACAAGTGTGGGCAAGGATGTGGAAAAATAATGCTCATATGTTGCTGGTGGGAATGTAAAATGGTGCCACAGTTTGGCAGTTCCTCAAAATGTTAAACACAGAGGTACCATACGACCCAGCAGTTAGACTCTTATGTATATACCCAAGGGAACTGAAAGCATATTTCTACACAAAAATTTGAACATAAATTGTTCATAAAACCATTATTCATAAGAGCTAAAAACTGTTTAAACGTCGCTCATCAACCCAAATGTCCGGATAAACGAAATGTGCCATATCCATGAAATGGAATGTTATTCAACCACAAAAAGGAATGAAGTACTGATACCTGCTACAACATGGATAAAACTTGAAGACATGCTAAGTGAAATAAGCCAGTCACAAAAGGACAAAAAAAATGTATGATTCCACTTATATGAGGTTCCTAGAATAGTCAAATTCATAGGGACAAAAGTAGTTGTGAGGGGCTGGGGGGAAGGAAGAATGGAGAGTTATTGTTTAGTGGGTACAGAATTTTAGTTTGGGAAGATGGGAAAGAGGGTTATGGATGGTGGTGGTTGCACCACTTGATGCCACTGAACTATACACTTAAACATGGTTAGAATGCTAAGTTTTGTGCTTAGGTATATTTTAGCACAAAATTAAGGAGCAAAAAACAAAACCAAAATCACCAGCAACAGTCAAAAAAGAACAAAAGAACAATATGCCAAAACACACAAAAGAAAGCACTAAGGAAAGAAAGAGAAAATGTTGATGTAACAGGTCACACGACTCTACACCCAGCCCTTTGAGGTCATAATAAGAGAAGGAAGCTAAATCGACAAAATCCTGAGGACTCTCAGGAGTACGCTCCTAACAGGAGAGAAGTTGGCAGTGGATAAGATGGTACTCAAAGGAAAAGAAATCAAGCCCTCTTGAGCGTAGCCAGGTCTATCACCTTCCAAGGCACTGTACTGAGAGAACAGGTTCAAGTGCCACCTTGAGGAGGGGAAGCAAACAGGTCTCAAGAATAATCCACCTACATTACATTAGAGCAAATAGAAGGTCTGACCAGTGCTGCACACACTGTAATGATGAACTAGAGAAAAAGAAAGGAAGAGCAGGGACAGAAAGAAGACATGAAGAAGGAAAATGGGTAAACAGTTAGGTGGGGGAATAGCGGAGGGGAAGGGGAAAGAAAAGGCAAAGAAGGTACTAATAGCATAAAAATATATAAAGAATCCAGTGGAGACAAAGCCTATCCCAAGAGGAGGTAAATTTTCCCCCGTATTTTGCATCAAAGGACCTTAATAAATTAATAGATTCAACAAAACAAGACCTCAAAGACCTAATAATTGGATAACAAAATAAAATGAGAATGCAGATCATAGAGATACAGACATAAATGGAGAACCATGTTCTTTTATCATTCTAGGCTCCAAGACTGATTAACAAAATTCAACCAAGTTGGAAAAGATTGGGCACCTGTCAAGAAAGTCAATGAATGTGAGCGGTTTCTTTTACTGCACAAATAAACTGAGAGGAGCTATGTAGCCCTTGATCAATGAAATCACAGAATTAAAGTAGACGGAGAGCCATATATCATTTACACAACACCACCTCTTACAAGTCGTGTGATTTCAGTTGCATCAATTTAATTTGTAAAAGTAGGCTAGTATTACCTACTTCAGCCAGTGCTGTGAATATTAAACAAGATGACATTTGTAACATGTTAAGCACGAATGCAGCTCGGTAAGTAGGAGCTATTATTGTCTTTTGGGAAAGTAAAACATCACAGAAATTGTCAATGAGAACATAGCATGATGATCCAGGGTTCCGCTCTTTAGGGCTGTTCATAGGATCCTACTATTGTAGATCCCAGTGCTCCATCACACCTTGGAAGGTACTGGGAAGACAGTAGAGCAGGAAGTACCAGGAGTCTGTCTGCTCACCTGGACAACAGTTGCATTGGCAGAATCTATCTGATGTAATTATTTTAGAATTCTGGAGTCTATCGAAGGCTTGCAACTTCCAGAGGAAGACTTGGACGGTAAATTGTGGTTAATTTCAGCCCTTAGCGGTAGCTACCCATCTTCCACTAAAGGCACCCAGCAGGGCTGTGCACACATTCCTGGGGCAGTTTACAGGAGCCAGGGTGGGCAAAAAGGACCCTATCCTCCAAATACTGGGGATCTGTGTTCCGATATTTTCATGGTAAAAAATATTTAACAGACTAGGAATAAAAGGAGATTACCTCAACATAATAAAAGCCATATATGAGAAATCCACAGTGAACATTATACTCAATGGTGAAAGACTGAAAACTTTTCCTCTAAGATCAGGAATGAGGCAAGGATGTCTGCTTTTTACCACTTCTACTCAATATAGTACTGGAAGTTTTAGCTAGAGCAATTAGGCAAGAAAAAATAAAAGGCATCCAAATCACAAAGGAAGAAATAAAATGATCTCTCTTCACAGTGATATGATCCTATACGTGGAAACCCTAATGATTCTACAAAAAAATTATTAGAATAAATGAATTCAGCAAAGTAGCACAATATAAAATCAACACAAAAAAAATCAGTTGTATTACACTAACAATGAATAATCAGAAAAGGAAATTAGGAAAACAATTCCATTTATAATACCATCCAAAAGAATACATAGGATTTAACTTAACCAAGGAGACTTAAGGCAACCCACAGAAGGGGAAAAAATATTTGCAAATGTTTGATAAAGGATTAATATGCAGAGTATACAGAGAACTTCTTTAACTTAGCGATTAAAAAAACAAGCAATCTGATTAATAAATTGGCAAAGGACCTGAATAGAAATTTCTGCTAAGAAGATATACAAATGGGAGGCGGAGCAAGATGGCGGAGGAGTAGGAGGCCTAGATTTCATCTGGTCTCAGGAATTCAGCTGAATAGGGATCAAACCATTCTGAACACCTACGAACTCAACAGGAGATCGAAGAGGAGAGTAGCAACAGCTCTCTGAACAGAGAAGCGACCACTTACTGGAAGGTAGGGCGTGCGGAGAAGTGAATCCGAGGCGATATTCAGGAGGATAGACGGCGGGGGAGGGGGCCTCCGTCGGCCGCTTCTGGCAAGTGCTAGAGCCGCGGAGCACAAAATCGGACCTTTTAGAAGTCGGCTCCGCGGAGGGACGTCGCTGCAGTGGCTAAGCGGGGGGTGGAATCCTCCCGGGACAGTGTGGTCTCAGGACCCTTGGGGTCACAGAGAGACCGGGGGTGCCTGAGTGCGGCAGAGCTCCCAGGGATCGGAGCGGGGAAGCCGGCTGCAGAGACGGAGCCGAGGCGCGGGCTCTCAGCTCGGGGTGGCCATAAACTGTGATCTGCGGCCCAGTCGGGGCACGGCTCCCCCAGCAGGGACCCAACAAGCAGCAGATCCGGGGAGACTCCCCTTCCTTCCCAGGGAGGAGCGGTGCGGGAACGCACTGCAGGGATCTGCTGGGTTTGGAGACTCCGCGCGGGGTCGGGTGCCAGAGATAGCAACGCTCGGTCACAGGCCGGGTGAGCACGGAGTGCGGCCGGAGACCAGGGACACGGAAGTGACTGCTTTTCTCTGGGGGCGCACTGAGGAGCGGGGCCCCGAGTTCTCAGCTCCTCCGGGTGGAGATTGGGAGGCCACCATTTCTGCCCTGGTCCTCCAAAGCTGTACCGAGAGCTTGCAGGGAACAAAAGCTCCTGAGAGCAAACCGGAGCAGCTTCCTTAGCCCAGACCGACAAGGACGGGGCAATTCCGCCTCCGGCAAAGACATTTGGAAACCACAGCAACAGGCCCCTCCCCCAGAAGATCAGCACAAACAGCCAGCAAGCCAAGACCAAGTTGATCGATCAAGGAGAATAGGAGAACTCCAGCGCTAGGGGAATACTGCACATAGATTCATGGTTTTTTTTTTTTTTTTTTTTACCATGATTCATTATTTCATCAAAGTTAATTTTTGTTGACTGTTTTTTTTTTATTTTTATTTTTCCCTTTTTCAACCAACATCTTATAAATCCCTTTTTAAAAAAAAAAAAAAACATTTTTTATTTTTCATTTTTAGAGTCATATTTTATCCCTTCATAGTAGTTACCCTTATTTTTGGCATATATATATATAAGTTGTTCTCTCTTTAAAATTTTGAGGTACAGTTTCTTCTAACAGATCAAAATATACCCTAAATCACTAGTGTATGGCTTTGTTCTAGTCTCCTGCCTGATCACATTCTCTCCCTTTTTCCTTTTTTTTTTTTTTCTTAAATCTTCTTTCTTTTTTCAAACAACTTATCTTACCAAGTCCTTTTATAAAATCTTTTATAATTTTCATCTTTACAGTCATCTTCCATCCCTTCATTGTATCAACCCTTATTTTGTACATATGTCTTTCTTCCTTTAAAATTTTAGGAGGCACTTTTTTCTAACAGACCAAAATACGCCCAAAATCTAGTGTGTGGCACTGATCTATGCACTAGCCTGATCATATTTGATCATATTCTGCCTTTTTTGTATTGTTTTGTTTTTGTTTTTATCTTTTTTTTTTCTTTTTCTCTTTCTTTTTTCTTTCTTTCCCTTTCTTTTCCCCTGGTTTCAGGTCTTTTCTGATTTGTATACAGTATATTTGCTGGGGACGTTGTAAACCTGTTAGCATTTTGTTCTCTCATTCATCTATTCTCCTCTGGACAAAATGACAAGACGAAAGAAATCACCTCAGCAAAAAGAACAAGAGGTAGTACCGTCAGCCAGGGACCTACTCAATATGGACATTAGTACGATGTCGGACCTAGAGTTCAGAATCATGACTTTAAAGATACTAGCTGGGCTTGAAAAAAGCGTGGAAGTTATTAGAGAAACCCTTTCTGGAGAAATAAAAGAACTAAAATCTAACCAAATCGAAATCAAAAAGGCTATTGATGAGGTGCAATCAAAAATGGGTGCACTAAATGCTAGGATAAATGAGGCAGAAGAGAGAATCAGCGATATAGAAGACCAAATGATGGAAAATAAAGAGGCTGAGAAAAAGAGAGAGAAACAACTACAGGATCATGAGGGCAGAATTCGAGAGATAAGTGATACGATAAGACGAAACAACATTAGAATAATTGGGATCCCAGAAGAAGAAGAGAGAGAGGGGCAGAAGGTATATTGGAGCAAATAATAGCAGAGAACTTCCCTAATGTGAGGAAGGAAACAGGCATTAAAATCCAGGAGGCACAGAGAACCCCTCTCAAAATCAATAATAATAGGTCAACACCCCGACATCTAATAGTAAAACTTACGAGTCTCAGAGACAAAGAGAAAATCCTGAAAGCAGCTCGGGAGAAGAGATATGTAACCTACAATGGTAGAAACATTAGATTGGCAACAGACCTATCCACAGAGACCTGGCAGGCCAGAAAGGACTGCAAGATATCTTCAGAGCACTAAACGAGAAAAATATGCAGCCAAGAATACTATATCCAGCTAGGCTATCATTGAAAATAGAAGGAGAGATAAAAAGCTTCCAGAACAAACAAAAACTAAAGGAATTTGCAAACACGAAACCAGCCCTCCAAGAAATATTGAGAGGGGTCCTCTAAGCAAAGAGAGAACCTAAAAGCAGCACAGAGCAGAAACGAACACAGACAACAGACAGTTAACAGTCACCTTACAGGTAATACAATGGCACTAAATTCATACCTTTCAATAGTTACCCTGAATGTAAATGGGCTAAATGCCCCAATCAAAAGACACAGGCTATCAGATTGGATTAAAAAACAAGACCCATCAATATGCTGTCTGCAAGAGACTCATTTTAGACCCAAAGACACTCCCAGATTGAAAGTGAGGGGGTGGAAAACCATTTACCATGCTAATGGACACCAAAAGAAAGCTGGGGTGGCAATCCTTATATCAGACAAACTAGATTTTAAAACAAAGACTGTAATAAGAGATGAGGAAGGACACTATATCCTACTTAAAGGGTCTATCCAACAAGAAGATCTAACAATTGTAAATATCTATGCCCCGAACATGGGAGCAGCCAATTATATAAGGCAATTAATAACAAAAGCAAAGAAACACATTGACAACAATACAATAATAGTGGGGGACTTTAACACCCCTCTGACTGAAATGGACAGATCATCTAAGCAAAAGATCAACAAGGAAATAAAGACTTTAAATGACACACTGGACCAAATGGACTTCACAGACATATTCAGAACATTCCATCCCAAAGCAAAGGAATACACATTCTTCTCTAGTGCCCATGGAACATTCTCCAGAATTGATCACATCCTAGGTCACAAATCAGGTCTCAGTCGGTACCAAAAGATTGGGATCATTCCCTGCATATTTTCAGACCACAATGCTTTGAAACTAGAACTCAACCACAAGAGGAAAGTCGGAAAGAACTCAAATACATGGAGGCTAAAGAGCATCCTACTAAAGAATGAATGGGTCAACCAAGAAATTAAAGAAGAATTAAAAAAATTCATGGAAACCAATGAAAATGAAAACACAACTGTTCAAAATCTTTGGGATACAGCAAAGGCAGTCCTGAGAGGAAAGTATATAGCAATACAAGCCTTTCTCAAGAAACAAGAAAGGTCTCAAATACACAACCTAACCCTACACCTAAAGGAGCTGGAGAAAGAACAGCAAATAAAGCCTAAACCCAGCAGGAGAAGAGAAATCATAAAGATCAGAGCAGAAATCAATGAACTAGAAACCAAAAGAACAGTAGAACAGATCAACGAAACTAGGAGCTGGTTCTTTGAAAGAATTAACAAGATTGATAAACCCCTGGCCAGACTGATCAAAAAGAAAAGAGAAATGACCCAAATCAACAAAATCATGAATGAAAGAGGAGAGATCACAACCAACACCAAAGAAATACAAACAATTATAAGAACATATTATGAGCAACTCTATGCCAGCAAATTAGATAACCTGGAAGAAATGGGTGCATTCCTAGAGATGTATCAACTACCAAAATTGAACCAGGAAGAAATAGAAAACCTGAACAGACCTATAACCACTAAGGAAATTGAAACAGTCATCAAAAATCTCCCAAGAAACAAAAGCCCAGGGCCAGATGGCTTCCCAGGGGAATTCTATCAGACATTTCAAGAAGAATTAATACCTATTCTCCTGAAACTGTTCCAAAAAATAGAAATGGAAGGGAAACTTCCAAACTCATTTTATGAGGCCAGCATTACCTTGATCCCAAAACCAGACAAAGACCCCATCAAAAAAGAGAATTACAGACCAATATCCTTGATGAACATGGATGCAAAAATTCTCATCAAAATACTAGCCAATAGGATCCAACAGTACATTAAAAGGATTATTCACCACGACCAAGTGGGATTTATCCCTGGGCTGCAAGGCTGGTTCAACATCTGCAAATCAATCAACGTGATACAATACATTAACAAAAGAAAGAACAAGAATCATATGATCCTCTCAATAGATGCAGAAAAAGCATTTGACAAAGGACAGCATCCTTTCTTGATCAAAACTCTTCAGAGTATAGGGATAGAGGGTACATACCTCAATATCATAAAAGCCATCTATGAAAAACCTACAGCGAATATCATTCTCAATGGGGAAAGGCTGAGAGCTTTTCCCCTAAGGTCAGGAACGCGGCAGGGATGTCCACTCTCACCACTGCTATTCAACATAGTATTAGAAGTCCTAGCCACAGCAATCAGACAACAAAAAGAAATCAAAGGCATCCAAATCGGCAAAGAGGAAGTCAAACTCTCACTCTTTGCAGATGATATGATACTGTATGTGGAAAACCCAAAAGACTCCACCCCAAAACTGCTAGAACTCATACAGGAATTCAGTAAAGTGGCAGGATATAAAATCAATGCACAGAAATCAGTGGCATTCCTATACACCAACAACAAGACAGAAGAGAGACAAATCAAGGAGTCGATCCCATTTACAATTGCACCCAAAATCATTAGATACCTAGGAATAAACCTAACCAAAGAGGCAAAGGATCTGTACTCAGAAAACTATAAAATACTCATGAAAGAAATTGAAGAAGACACAAAGAAATGGAAAAACGTTCCATGCTCATGGATTGGGAGAACCAACATTGTGAAGATGTCAATGCTGCCTAGAGCAATCTACACATTCAATGCAATCCCCATCAAAATACCATCCACTTTTTTCAAAGAAATGGAACAAATAATCCTAAAATTTGTATGGAACCAGAAGAGACCCAGAATAGCCAGAGGAATACTGAAAAAGAAAAGCAAAGCTGGCGGCATCACAGTTCCGGACTTCCAGCTCTATTACAAAGCTGTCATCATCAAGACAGTATGGTACTGGCACAAAAACAGACACATCGATCAATGGAATAGAATCGAGAGCCCAGAAATGGACCCTCAACTCTATGGTCAACTTATCTTTGACAAAGCAGGAAAGAATGTCCAATGGAAAAGAGACAGTCTCTTCAACAAATGGTGTTGGGAAAATTGGACAGCCACATGCAGAAGAATGAAACTGGACCATTTCCTTACACCACACACAAAAATAGACTCCAAATGGTTGAAAGACCTAAACGTGAGACAGGAGTCCATCAAAATCCTAAAGGAGAACACAGGTAGCAACCTTTTCGACCTTAGCCGCAGCAACTTCTTCCTAGAAACATCGCCAAAGGCACGGGAAGCCAGGACAAAAATGAACTATTGGGATTTCATCAAGATAAAAAGCTTTTGCACAGCAAAAGAAACAGTCCACAAAACCAAAAGACAACCGACAGAATGGGAGAAAATATTTGCAAATGACATATCAGATAAAGGGCTAGTATCCAAAATCTATAAAGAACTTATCAAACTCAACACCCAAAGAACAAATAATCCAATCAAGAAATGGGCAGAAGACATGAACAGACATTTCTCCAAAGAAGACATCCAAATGGCCAACAGGCACATGAAAAAGTGCTCAACATCGCTCGGCATCAGGGAAATCCAAATCAAAACCTCAATGAGATACCACCTCACACCCATCAGAATGGCTAAAATTAACAAGTCAGGGAACGACAGATGTTGGCGGGGATGCGGAGAAAGGGGAACCCTCCTACACTGTTGGTGGGAATGCAAGCTGGCGCAACCACTCTGGAAAACAGTATGGAGGTTCCTCAAACAGTTGAAATTAGAGCTACCGTTCGATCCAGCAATTGCACTACTGGGTATTTACCACAAAGATACAAATGTAGGGACCCGAAGGGGTACGTGTACCCCAATGTTTATAGCAGCAATGTCCACCATAGCCAAACTGTGGAAAGAGCCAAGATGCCCATCGACAGATGAATGGATAAAGAAGAGGTGGTATATATACACAATGGAATATTATGCAGCCATCAAAAGGAATGAGATCTTGCCATTTGCAACGACGTGGATGGAACTGGAGGGTGTTATGCTGAGTGAAATAAGTCAATCAGAGAAAGACATGTATCACATGACCTCACTGATATGAGGAATTCTTAATCTCAGGAAAGAAACTGAGTGTTACTGGAGTGGTTGGGGGTGGGAGGGATGGGGTGGCTGGGTGATAGACATTGGGGAGGGTATGTGCTACGGTGAGCGCTGTGAATTGTGCAAGACTATTGAATCACAGTTCTGTACTTCTGAAACAAATAACGCAACATATTTTAAGAAAAAAGAAAAAGAAGAAGATAACAGGAGAGGAAGAAAAGGGGAGTATGTCAGAGGGGGAGACGAACCATGAGAGATGATGGACTCTGAAAAACAAACTGAGGGTTCTAGAGGGGAGGGGGGTAGGGGGATGGGTTAGCCTGGTGATGGGTATTGAGGAGGGCACGTTCTGCATGGAGCACTGGGTTTTATGAACAAACAATGAATCATGGAACACTGCACCAAAAACTAATGATGTAATATAGTGATTAACATAACAATAAAAAAATTAAAAAAAAAAGAAGATATACAAATGGCCAATAAACACAAGAAAAGATGCTCAATCATTAGGAAAATGCAAATCAAAACTAAGAGACACTACTTCACATCCATTAGGATGACCACTATCAAAAGAAAAACAAAAACAAAACTGAAAATAACAAGTGTTGGCAAGGATGCAGAGAAATTTAAACTCTCTTATACTGGCAGTGGGAATGTAAAATGGTACAGCTACTGTGGAAAAGAGAATTGTAAGGTCTAAAAAGTTAAAAACAGAATTACCATGCAGCAATTCCACTTCTGGGTATATACCCAAAAGAGTTGAAAGCAGGCTTTCAAAGGGATATTTGTACACCTATGTTCATAGCAGTGCTATTCAAAATAGCTAAAACATGAAAGTGACACAAATGTCCCTTGTTGGATGAATAGATAAGCAAAATGTCATATATATATATGTATATATATATACATATATATATACACACACACACAATGGGATATTATTTAGCCTTACAAATGAAGGAAATTCTGATACATGCTACAACATGGTTATACCTTGAGAACATTCTGCTAAGTGAAATAACCCAGTCACAAAAGGACAAATACCATATGATTCCACTTATATGAGGTACCTAGAGTAATCAAAATCGTAGAGACAGAAAATAGAATGGTGGTTGCTCGGGCTGTGGAAAGGCAGAAAATGAGGATTTATTATTTTAATTTTATTTTTTAAAGATTTATTTATTTGAGAGTGAGAGCATGTGCACGCGCAAGTGAGAGCATGTGCGGGGGTGGGCAGAGGGGTAAAGGGAGAAGAGATTCTTAAGCAGACTCTGTGCTGAGCACGGAGCCTGACAGGGGGCTCGGTCTCACAACCCTGAGGTCATGACCTGAGCCTAAACCAAGAGTCAGTCACCCAACTGGCTGTACCACCTAGGAGCCCCCATGAGGATTTATTTTTTAAGGGCTATAGAGTTTCAGTTTTACAAGATAGAAAGCATTCTGGAGATGGATGGTGCTGATGGCTGCAGAAATTTTGAACGTATTTAATACCACCAAACTGTATACTTAAAAATGAGTAGGATGGTCAGCTTTATCTTATGCGTATCTTACCACGATGAAAATAATTTTTAAACACCTGTTACCTCTAATAGGTTTGAGACTTTAAGATTAGTTGATTAGTATGGCAGTTTTTTTTCATCTATGTTCTAATCCCTGGCTCACATGTAGTTCTTACACCAATAAAAGTGAATTTCTCACCTGCCTTTGTCAAGTAAACATTTCCACTTTGGGAAACAAAAGTAATATCTGAAGTATAAAAACTATGGTAAGTATTCTTTATGATATCATCATGAAAATCAGCCAATAATTCGAAGGTGTTGCCGCCGTCGACTGAAAGCCATACCTAAGGGAATGAAAAGATAATACCTCTCAAGAGGCTGCCCTCTGTCAGCATTAACCTATCAGCCTGATCTTCCTACATAAGGAAAGTCAGACAGCATGGCCTTTCTCATACTCCCACATCCATCACATGCACGCACGCACATACAGACTCCTTACCCACTTGGTCAACACTCTCTAGTTCCTTCCTAGAGTTCGGATGACAGTGTATGTGGCAGAGTCTCAGGTCAACACAGTGTGCATGGTGAATGTGTAAAAGAATGAAGTTATCCAATCATCTCCCAAGTGGGGTCCCCTTGGTCATAAAAGGATGAAGTGCTGGGTGTACTTGGATATGAAGGAGACAGCTTACCTCATACTGACATAAGACTTTATGTTCCAGGCATCTGGAAAACATGTATGTGAACAATGAGCCCATTGACGCTTGCAAGAGTGGGTGTCCTGGGACCTTAGTAAATCTTCAAATATCCTCTACCACGTAAGTTTCTCTATTCCCTCAACTTTCAGTTAAGAGTTGCTTGAAGATAAATCAGATCCTGTATTGGATGAATCCTGCTTGCTTGGTACCTCTTTTAATGGCCTAAGTCTTATTCAGATGAAGATTTCAGGTTTTTAAAGTTCTTTTTAAAAATTAATTTTAATGACAAGTTATACCTGACAATAGGGTTTTCTTAAATTTAAAACATTGTAAATGCAGCTGAAGTCTCTTTGACCACCATCCAAATAATTTTCCTTTTTTTTTAAACCTTATGTTATATAATTGTGGTCTCCTCTGTCCCAGAGGTAACCACTGTTTTATATTTTAAAATTTCTACATTTATATATATATATATATTTTTTTCTATAACTATGTCTTTCTATATCTGGTTGCCATACTAGCACTTTAGACTATCTTTAACCTTGCACGGGATTGCATGTTTAGGGCATGCATTATTACAGAGAAAATGTACTGAACAACACATGGAGACTTCTATCACTCAGAAATTAGTGCTCATTGCTGACATAGCACAATCCATACTCCAAGATATGGGAGCCTCCAATTTTACTTTGGCTTTGGCTCCTGCAAATGTTACTAGTGAGCATGGTGGTGGGTGGGTGGGTGAGGGAAGGTACTTGGACCAATACATTCAAAATGTTATCATACTGTACCTATTGTTCTATAAGTTACATTTGCCACTCAACAAACATATCTCAGATCATTTTATATTAGCTCATGGAGATCTCCACATTCTTCTATTTTGCCACATAGTATCCAATATTATGGATATACCATACTGAAGATACTCTATTTTCCTACTAATGGACACCTAAACGTTGTATCAAAATGCTCACTGTTATAGACAATCCTGCAAGGAGCATTCACTCACCTGTCTCTCTGTACTAATGTTGAAGTGTATCTCTAGAGCAGATACTGAAAAATTGAGTTGCTGAGTTAGAGGCTATGCATATTTGTATAATTTTAATAGAAATGCTAAAATGCTTTTCAATTTCCCTGAACCACTTTATATTCCCATTAGCAGTGTATTCCCAAACCTCACAAATACTTGATATCATCAAAAATTTACTTTTAATTTTTACTGATTACCTGAATGAAAACAATGGCATCTCATTGCATTTTTTCAATTTTAAATTATTGATCCATGTACAGCTCACTTTTATTTTTCTTATGTTATTTCATAATGAACATGTGTGAACTGACATTCTAACCCAAGAATTAGCATGTTGCTAGTACTTTGCTTTTTCTTCTTTCTCTCCATTCCTATCATCCTGCATCTTCCCTTGGAGATATCCTATATTCTGAAATGAAATTTGTGTTTTCACAATTTTTTTTAGTTTTAGCAATATATATGTATGCATGTTTAAGTAATATATTGCTTAAATTTCCTTTTTGCTCTTTATAAAAAGATACCATCCATATATTGTCTTCTAAAACTTACTTTTCCTCCTCTCAACATTATTTACTTATATTCATACTTGTTGCATATAGCTCAGTTCATTTGCTTTTATATTGCTGTAAAATAGTTCATTATGTGAATGAACTGCAATTTATTTATTCATTCTCCTATTCATGGTCATCTGGACTATTTTCAGTTATTTAATGCTATTACTAACAGTGCTATGATGAAAATTTTACGATTTTTCCTCATATATGTGTTTCCCTTGCCAAAAAAAGCGAAATTGGTGAGTCGTAGCATATGCAACCATTGTAATTTACAAGATAATAATGCCAAATTGCTTTCTAAAATAGTTGCTAGTAATTTACTCTCCCATCAGCAATGGATAAGAGATCTGATTGATCCATATCCTTGTCAACATCTCATGTTCAGATGATTGTGTGGGTTTCCATTTTCCTTCTGTTAATGTGGTGTATTATATTTACTAATTTTCATATGTTGAACGACCCTTGCATTCCAGAATTAAATCCTATTTGCTCATGGTATATATAATCCTTTTAATGCACTCTTTAATTCAGTTTGCTAGTATTATGTTGAAGACATTTGCATGAATGTTCTTTGGGGATATTGATTTCTAGTTTTCTTTTCTTATAGTGTACTTATCTGGCTTTGGTATTAGGGTAACACCGGCCTCAGAGAGTGACCCTGAAAATGATCCTTCTTCAATTTTTTGGTAAGAGTTTGAGGAGGATTGGTGTTAATTCTTTAAATATTTAGAACAATTCAATCAATAAAGCCATTTGGTCTTGGGATTTCCTTTGTTGGGAGGTATTTGATTACTCAAATTTCTATTCAAGTCCTCTGCCAATTTATTAATCAGATTGCTTGGTTTTTTTATTGCTGAGTTGTAGAAGTTCTCTATATATACTGCATATTAATCCCTTATTCAATCTTGTAACTAGTTTTTGGTCTGTTCAGATTTTCTATTTCCTCATGATTTACTATTGGTAGGTTATGGGTTTCTAGGAAATTATCCATTTCTTCTAGGTTATCCAGTGTGCTAGCATATAATTTTTCATAATCTCATAATCCTTATTTCCGTGGTATCAGTTGTAATGTCTCATCTTTAATTTTTTATTTTAGTTGACTCTTCTTTTTTTCTTAGTGACTATAGCTAAGGGTTTATCAATTTTGTTGAACTTTCAAAGAACCAGCTCTTAGTTCAATGATTTTTTTCTATTATTTTTGTATTCTCTATTGCATTTATCTCTGCTCTAGTCTTTATTATTTCCTTCCATGTGCTAACTTTGGGTTTGATTTCTTCTTTCTATAGTTCCCTAAATTGTAAAGTTAGGTTGTTGATTTGAGATTTTTCTTCCTTATTAACCTGTGGGTTTATAGCTATAAACTTCCCTATTAGTATCATTATTGCTGCATCCCATAAATTTGGTGTGTTTTGGTTTCATTTTATTTTTCTTAAGATATGTTCTAGTTTCCCTTCTTCTTTTTTATTATGTTGTTGGCCACTGTATAGTACATCATTAGTTTTAGATGTAGTGTTCAATGATTCATTAGTTGCATATACTACCCAGTGCTCATCACAACACGTGCCCGAGTTTCCCTTCTGACTACTTCTTTGACTCATTGGTTGTTTAAAAATGTATTGATTAATTTCCATATACTTGCGGATTTTCCAGTTTTCTTTCTGCTATCGATTTCTAGTTTCATTCCATTGCAATTAGAAAAGACATTTTTCATAATTTTAGTCACTTTAAATGCGTTGAGACTTGTTTGGTGGCCTCGCTTATGTTCTGTCCTAAAGAATGCTCTGTGTGTATTTGAGAAGCATTTATATTCTGCTGTTGTTGAGTGGAGTCATCTGATTATGTCTGTTAGGTCTAATTGGCCGACAATGTGGTTCATGTCTTCTATGTCCTTATTTATCTTCTGTCTGGTTTTTCTATCCATTATTGAAAGTGGGGTATTGAAGGCCCCAACTGTTCTGTTTCTGTTTCTCCCTTCAGTTCTTTTAAAGTTTGCTTCATGTATTAACTCTGATGCTTGGTGCATGGACAATTTTAATTGTTATATCTTCTTGGTGAATTGACCTTTTATTATTATATAATGACCTTGTCTCTTATAACACTTTGTGACTTACAGTTTATTCTGTATGACATTAATATAGCCAGCCCTGTTCTCTTTTGGTTACCATGTGCACGGAATTTTTTTTTTTCAATCTTTTCACTTTCAGCTTATGTGTGTGCTTAGATCTAAAGCGAATTTCTTGTAGACAGCATATGGTTGCATCCTGGGTTTGTTGTTGTTGTTGTTGTTTGTTTTTATGCATTCAACTTATTTTTGTCTTTTGATCGGGGAATTTAATCTATATGCATCTAAAGTAATTACTGATATGGAAGGATTTACTATTGTCATTTTGTTTATTGGTGTTTTTTGTGTCTTGTAGCTTTCTGTCCCTCCTCCTTTCCCTTCTTACTGCTTTCCTTAACATTTCATTGATCATTTGTAGTGACATTCTTTGATTCCCTTATTTTCTTGTGCATATATCCTAAATATATTTTCTTCGTGGTAATCATTGCAATTACATAAAACATTTTAAAGTTATAACATTCTTTTAAATCTGATAACAACTTAACTTCATTGCATGCAAAATCTCCTCTTACACAGCTCTACCTCCCCACTTTGTGTTCCTGATGAACAAATTACATCTTTTTATTTTATATAGTCATTAACATAGATTTTTGGTTTTTAAAAGTTATCTTCTCATTTAAATTCTATACAAGAATTAAAAGTGAATTTATGCACCATAATTACATTAATACAAAATGCTAAACTTGTCCATGTATTTACATTATTGGAAAACTTTTTATTTTCATGGGACTTCATGTTGCTGTCTGATATCCTTTATTTTCACCTTGAAGGACTCTCTTCAGCATTTTTTTTTTTGGTCCCCCCAGAACATAATCTTATGGAAGTTCTCTTGTATGGAGTGAGTCACTTTCCTCTCATTTCTTTCAAGATTCTCTCTTTGTCTTTGACTTTTGACATTTTGATTATGTGTCTCAGTGTTAGTCTTTTTGATTTATTGTGATTGGAATTCTTTAAGCTTCTTAATCTGTGTGCCCATTTCTTTCCTCAGATTTGGGAAATTCCAGCCATTATTTCTTTAAATAAGCACTCTCTGCCCCTTTTTCTCTCTCTACTTCTGTAACTCCCATATTGCATTGATATGTCTGTTTGATAGTCCCTATAAATCCCTGAGGCTTTCTTCACTTTTCTTCATTCTTTTTGCTTTTTGTTCTCTGATTTGGTGATTTCAAACAGCCTCTCCCCAAAGTTTGCTGATTCTTCTGCTTGATCACGTCTGCTGTTCAACTCCTCTAGTGAGTATTTCAGTTCAGTTATTCCATGTTTCAGGCCCAGAACTTCTGCTTGACCTTTTTATAGTTTCTCTTTTTGATATTCTCCATTTGTTCATTATTTTCTAGATTTCTTTTAGTGTTCTATCTGTGTTGTCTTCTAGCTCATTGAGCATCTTTTTGTCGGGCAGCTCGTAGGTCTACATTTCTTTAGGGTCATTCTCTAGGGATTTATTCTCTTCCTTTGATTGGGCCATGTTTCCCTGTTTCTTTGGCATGCCTTGTCATGCTATTATTTTGAGATGTGGGCATTTGATTACACAACCACTTCTCCCAGAGTTTATGGACTGGCTTCATGCAGACCCTTACCAATCAGACCAGCTAGAGGTTCTAGGACTTCTGAAATCTCTTATAAGGATGCATTTTCTCTGGCTTGTGCTGTGTTTTTAGTTGTCTCAAATTGCCTAAGCAGTTTATCCCTCTCCTTTCAGACACCCATAAGCTCTTGCTGCCCCTGGCATGTGGGTGTAGAACTGCAGCTCTGAAGTGCTACAGTGATCATAACTGTTTTCAACAGATTCTCAACAATGCTGCCAGTTCCATCAGTGCTCTGAGTCAGATGAAACAGATTACCCCGACCGGCCAGAATGTTGGACGCTCAGTTAATTATTTTGTTTCTATCCTGAGGGAGGATCCCTGGTGGGGGAGGTTTCCTCCAAGTTGTGCTGCATTAAGTCATATAGGAGGAGAAGTGTGGATGGTTATGGAAAATGCTGCAAGTTTTCCTACCCCTTTTGTTGGAATCTCTTCGGCTTTAGGTTGGTCTGGATGCTGTAGTTTCTCAAATGGATTCCAGAGTTCTTACAAAGGTATTCTGCTTGGCATCTTGTTAAACTGGTGTCTCTGGAGGAAAGGGAGGGTCTGAACATTCCTGTTCTACCATCTTGCCAACATTACTCCCCTTGTTTCGCCAGTTTCCAAACAAGTCCTGTCAGTGCTCTGGGTTAGGCAAGATAGAAACCAGTCCCTTGAGTAGCCCTCAGACAAGCCAGAGTGTTGCATGCAAGGTCCACTCTTGTTTCTATCCCTTGAGAATCCCTTGAGCAGGAGGATTCCTCCTGGTTGTGCCACACTAGCGTGGCTGGAGGTAGGGCACAGATGGGCAAATTTTCCTGCTCCTTTTATTAGAATCCCTTTTTGGTTTGCATTGGTTGGGGTGCTGTAGCTAATCAACTGGTCTCTAGAGTTTTTGCAAAGGTACTCTGATCTGTATATTGTTGCTGACTCAATGTGTGTGGGAGAACAAAGGCCTAAACCTTCTTAATCTGCCATCTTGCAGACCCAGAATTCTTTTTAATGAAAGTGATGCTATTTTTTTTTTATGGTTACTGTTTTTTTTAAAGTCTTGTTTTAAAATGCTTTCCCCACCTTGATTTAAGAAAGATATTCACTTATATTTTCCTTTAGAAGTTTTTATATTTAAATTATTAATCCATTAGGAGTTGGACTTGATGTATGCTGCAGTGTGGGTATGTATTTCAACATTTTCCCTGTGTAACCAATATTTCCCATCCCGTTTTGAGCAATCTCTTCTTTTTCCCTCAGAAGAGTCAAACAATTTTTGGCTTCTATCAACATTCTAGATATGATGGGGCTATTCGTGGGCTTTCTATTTCATTCCACTGTTCCTGAGTCAAAACCACAGTATCATAATTACTACAACTTTTTAAAAAGTGTGAATATCTGGTAATGCAGATCCCTCATCCGTATTCTTCTTTCTAAGTGTCTTGGTTATTCTTGGTCTTTTGTTTTTCCGTATATACTCTTTTTTTGCTTTATTTACATTTTTTAAAAACTGAGGTAGAATTGACATATACCATATATACTTTAGAATTAACTTAAACCCTACAACAAGCCTTGAGATTTTGATTAAAGTTGTATTAGATATAGATTAATTTGAGGAAGAAATTATAAGACAAGTTTTCCTATCCCTAAGTATGTTTATACCCATTTCTTTATAAAGTTTTAAATGTCCTTCAATAAAGTTTATAATTTTCTACATATAGATCTTAGGAATCTTAGATTTATTCTTATGTATAGTTTTGTTTAAAGGTACTATTTTTAAGTAATCTCTACACCCAACGTGGGGCTTGAACTCACAACCCTGAGATCAAGAGTCACATACTCCACCGACTGAGCCAGCCAAGTGCCCCACTTCACAGTTTTTTTGTATGTCATTTTGCTTTGTTTTGTTTTTGCTATTGTAAATAATGTCATAAAAATTATGCTTTTATATTTGTTGATCATGTGCAGAGATGAAATTGACTTGCCCTTCCACATTGTTTAACTTTTCTGCTTCTTTTAATAATTTGTATGTATCTTTTAAATTTTCTATATGGGCAATCATATTTTCTGCAAGTAAATAGTTTGTTAATGACTTTTTAATATTCATGCCTTTGATTTCTTAATTTTTTTTCTTTGTCTTATTGCATTCCTTTCTGTGTACTCTTTTACTTCTTAATAATTCCTTGGTAAAACTCCAACTGTGGTTAAATACAACTGTCTTTTCCACTATGTATGGACTCCCACAACTCAACACAGAGAAGAATATTCAATAATGCTGAATTGGTCGCACTTGGAGTTCATAAGCACAAAGCATAAGCAATCATACTGACTTCCCTCAGTCAGTCCACTCTCCCACCCCCCACCCCCCACCCCCGGGGCAATTATTTCACTCTGTTCTCTTTTTTCAAATGCCTAACACTCCTCCATCCTCACTCTCAAATAATAATTTTGATTTTTTTGAGAAAAATAAAAGGTAAATTCCCACACCCTTCCATTACATCTACCCAATTATCAGCTTTGGAATCCAAAAACTCTCCCTTCTTCCTTTTACTATAGGAGCTCCTAAGACCAACCTGTCTTCTAGTTCATAGATTGCATCTCCTCTCACCTACTTAGAAATGTCACTCCAGCAACTCTTCCTCTCTCTCTCTCTCACCTGCACCATCAGTTTTTCTCTCTCTCCTGAATAATTCCCATCAGCACAGCCTAATTCCTTCTGTCTCTTAATCTTCTCTTGACCTCCCTTCCTTCCGCTACCATTGCTGCATTTCACTGCTCTACTTTTCACCAAAACTTTGCAAAAGATATGTTTCTATTGCTGTCACTAATTCCTCTCCTCTCATTCTCTCTTCACTGGGCCTTTGACCTCCCTGATCATCAGAGTGACTCTGTTCTTTACCTGATGTACAACCACTCACCATAGAATAAGTGAATGATTCACACCTACACTAGAGCATGAAATTTCATGTGTACGTACCTGATTACCATAAGCATACAGAAAATGGCTTCGTGGATGGAATACCATTCCAACAGGAGAAGAGAATGATGAAGGAAATACGAAAAGTGGAAATTTTGGTTTTAATCCTGGCTTGTTATTTTTTAGGATGCTCACAGAGGCAATGGTGCTTTTCTAGAAATAGAGAAGCAAACCATGAACAAATCAGAAGAATATTACCATTAATATTACTTAGACTATGTTACAATTTCTTGTGTTTCCTGTTACTTGGGTTTTGATTAAGGTAGGGACACATCCATTAACACAGCATAGAACTGGAAGGATTAACAACCATCAATATGTCTTTGAGAACAAAGGCCTCCCCCTGCCTTATGTGTCCATTTTGTAAATGTTGAACAGGAAGTTCAGGAGATTAAATTAAATTCGTCCAAGCTTCTCTAATAAATGGCATGGGAAAGTTTTATTATAGAACCACTGCTGAACTCCAAAGACAGACTCCACCGCCCATGCTTACAACTGTGATGGCAAACTACCTTTTTAAGTGTGGTTGCCTGGGCTACATTCCAGTTCTATTGGATCACGATGCTGTAGGGGGTCAGAATGTGTACCTCAAGATATGCCACTGTGGTATAGAGATTATCGTTAGCTGCAGACGTTTAAGATTCAACAGATGCAGAAAAAAAGCCTTTCCTTTTCTGACTAAAAGCAGGAACTTCTGAGAAATAAGGCTACCATTAATTCTTCTTCAGAACAGATCTACTCCCAGAAGGGAGAATGCAAATAAAACCTACCCCAATTCCCTCCTCCTGGGGAGTTTTATGGCCCTGAGGAGATGGGAAAACCACTCATACCTGTATAAACAAACATTATCACAAACTTTCTTATCGCCTGTTTGCTCCCTTGATAACCCATTATCTTTTCACTTGTTTTTCCATAAGTGCCTTTCTCAACTGTCCCCTTAAACTATTAAGATGATATATAGCCCCCAAATTTAACCACCTTCTAGAGTTTCTCCTTACTGATTTCCACCCATGTGTATGTACGCTGCATGCATAAATCGTTTTCTCTTCTCCTGTTGATCTGTCTTTTATCAGTTTAGTTTGCAGGGCCCCAATCACTGAACAAAGGAGGGTAGAGAACAACAATTTTTTTCTCCCCTAAAATTACGAGTCTAAGGCTAGTTCCATTTTTTGTTCCTTTAAACTATCTAATGGAACCTTAACTTTATATAAACCAAGCTCAGCTTATATTCTCCTGGAGCATAAGCAAAGAAGAGTCACTATGAAAAGAGCATCCTATTTTCCACTTTCATCAAACTGAATGACCAGCAGAGGCAAGAAATCTCTAGAGTGCCTTAAACTATATTATTAACCATAAATAATTTTGCTGTATCTAATTTTACCAACTTCTACTGCTACAGATAAAAAAGACTTTGGAAATAAATGTTTGCTAAGATAAATTTTCATTGTTGTATCATCAAGAGCAATCACCTTATGGCCTACTTGGCTGGAGAAGAGGTAAATTCCGGCACTATGCTCTTGGTCAACAAGAAATGTTATCACAGTTGAAGGAAAAGATTTCATTCCTTTTAAAATATGAGGTAAGCAAGGTAACCATTCGTGAAATGGTTCTTTGGTATAAAAACAAGAGCTTGACTACAGAAAGAGAAAGGAAAAGTTAATGCCATTTTTTAAAAAATGTAAGTTCTAATCAGTTATCTTAAGCAAACAAACTGGCAAACCACTGTGTTGTCCCGTCTGACCACAAATAATAGTGATAACTCTTTGATGTCTATGCTTCTCTTCTGGGAATGGGAGTCCAGAAAACGCTGCAAAGCATCTCTTTCTGGCGTGGGTTGTTTTTCTAGAACTACTGTATAGGTCCGGGTTTAACATCACTAGGTAACTGCCACTAAACCCAAGTAGAGGCACAACTGGGTGCAAAGAGGGATGAAGGCTTTGAGCCTGTAGAATTGCCATCTTTTAGGTGAATAACAATCCATGAAACAATCCAAGAAATAAAATTTCTTACCTTTTAAAATAATACCAAGGGCACCTGCGTGGCTCAGTTGGTTAAACGTCTGACTTCAGCTCAGGTCATGATCTCAGGGTCCTGGGATCGAGTCCTGCACTGGGCTCCGTGCTCAACAGGGGAGTCTGCTTCTCCCTCTCCCTCTGCCCCTCCCCCCGATTGTGTGCGCTCTCTCTCACTCTCTCTCAAATAAATAAATAAAATCTTTAAAAAATAAAATAAAATATTTAATACCATACCTCACTTAGAGTCCTGTTTCTCTCAAAGGTGATAGTAACATAATCAACTATAAAACATAAAGGTACAGAAATTACAAGCAGTATCTATATTTCTAAACTATCATTAATTAAGTATACACAAATGCAATTTTTTTTGCACTTATAACAGAGCGTGCCTATTGTCTCAGACTTAATTTTTCCCCTCAGTTTTAGGCCATTGACTTATATAAAGCAAGCCTACCTTTCTACTTTATCCTATTTTTATTTTATGTCATTTTACTTAATCTTTATATGCCATCTATGTTGAAAAAAAAGCCTGTTTATATCTCTTCTCAATTTACCTTCAAAGTGTTCTCTGTTAGCAAAACATTTTTCATTATACCACAATTTTCCTTTGACATAGTCAACCTACACGAATAAATGAAGAAATAAAAATATCATTTAGGGAATAGGTAGACTTAAGGTATAAAATTGAAAAACTTAATAAAAAAATTCTAAAGTATGATAGTTTAGGAATGGGAGGCAAATAAAGGGGGAAAATTGTATGCCAACAAAGGAAAAGGTTGTAGAGTGAGGGCAAGGGACAAGAATATGCATTTTGAACAACACACATGAAAGGAATAAAAAGGAAAGAAACTTCATGTTGAATTGGCCTCTGTTGGTGACAGATGCTGGGGTCGGTCATATAAGACTGTCATTCTGGAGCTACGAGAAGCTGTCAGGCAGTTACCACAGTCATGATGGGTCACATGTTTATAGATTGTATATGTTGGATATGAATTATGTGTGAGAGGTTGAAGATGGTTTTGTTATAGCAAGAGTCCCGTGTTCAAAGCATTGTTGAGACAAAAGGAAGACCTTGCGTTTTTGTAGACCAGCAATAAAGTCTCTATAATCTGTGCATTAAAAGTCTTTTAAATAGATGTCCTAAAATAGATTGTGGTGATGGTTACACAACTCTGTGATTGTACCAGAGGCCATTGAACTGCATACTTTAAATGGGTGAATTGTGTGCTATGTGAATTATATCTCGATAAAACTTCCAAACAAAAAAAGCACTTCAAAATGGAATGGACAACAATTTATTTGAATGGTGCAGTATCTTCAGGCTAAGCTGTTACATCAAATGAACCTTTAGAGTTCTTATGTAAATCTTTAGGTTTGCAGCATACCGTAATTATCATTATAATATCCAGGCAATTGATCTAGAATTTTTATTAGGCCTTGATTTATTCCTTTTCTTTCTTTTTAGAGTCCTTGTGTTTTTCCTACCTGGAAGCAAACTGGTAAAAGTCCAGTGAATATCCTTGGGAATAATTTAAGCTGACCAGGTTGGCCTCATTCCCAGGATGAGCTCAGGATGCAGAGATTGGTCAGGAATGAGAACATGATCCAAGTCAGGTTAATGAGTCAGCCCAGACCTCCCAGAGCTCCAGGGAAAGAATAGCTCATTCTCTACTACTAAACTGACAACATCAAAACCTGGTGCCTATTCCTACTAACAATTGGAGAAAACCAACTGAGAATGAAGCTAATTTAGAGGAAAAGAGACCCAAACGCGGAAAAGACAGCGTCCTACAGACATCTATTAGGCACTAAATCCAGTCTGTCTGGAAGATGGATCCATCGCCACCTTGAATTCCCTACTTATATGAGCCAATAGCTTCTCCTTTGCTAAAATCACTTTTAGTTTGGTTTCTATCGTTTGCCTTCAGAAGGTTCTGACTATCCGTGTAGGGGCGAGAATCCAACTATTTTTCTAATAGTTGGATTTTGTATCACGAACCGTGTGGAGGTTGTTCTTATGTGACATGACTTAATCACTTCACCCGACACGTAAGTATTGTTATGCCCATTTTAAAATGAAGCAGTTGAGGTCCAGAGGGTGATAAAGCTGGTTCAAAGTTCATTGTGACATGGCTAATAAGACAGTGCAAGATGTGGCTCTCGGTCTCCATTTACTCATACACTGATTCCGCAAATATTTACTGAGACCCCCAATCTGCAAGGTGGCGTGGTACCTTACTCGCATACGATGGCAGATAAGACAGTCCTTGACATGACACCTCAAGTCTCAGGAGGCTGGTTAGTGGGCCACTCAGACAGAGGAAGGTGAGGGTGGTGAATGAGAGGAAGTAGTGTTGAAAGCTTTGGAGATTGCACAGGAAGGGCACCCTGGTGGTCAGGGCAGGGATTCGTGAGGAATGAGGAGAAATTCTCCAAGTGAAATCCAAAGGAGAAGGAGGGAGAGCCTGCTGAGACGATAAAACATCTTATACAATGGAGTCAAGGTGCCGGAAGTGTTGGCTCATCTCACGGAAGGCGGAAGGCAAGTGTTTACTATGGCTGGTGAGGATAGTTTGTGGTAAGAGTAGATGGGACAAGGCTGAAGAAGGTGAGGAAGGCTCTGACTGGGAAGGCTTTTGTACGTCTCACAAGAGTTTGAATTGTATCCTTAAAGAACTGACCTCAAGTCCCTGCTATGCCCATGGAACAGACTGGGGAGACTAACAGACTTCGCCTCATGACAAGTTCCCAATTGAGGGCCTTCACACTTCTTATTACCTCTTTCTGGACATGCTTTGTTAAAATCATTCCTAGAGGTCATTTGAGTTTCTGTTTAAACTTCACCTCCTTGGAAGGCCTGCTAGAATCACCCTGTTTAAAATACTGGATTATCTCTTCTTCACTCCCTATTTCTCTTGCCTGCTCTCATGTCAACAAGCCCAAATTACAATCTGCAGACACATTATGCATTTGTTTATGAACCTGTTTGAAGTCTACCTCCTTCAATAGAGTGGTAGGCCACAGGAGACTAGAAAGGACTTCATCCGTCTTATTCCACAGATAGAATCCCCCTTGTTGAAACAGGCATGGCGTATAGCAAGTGCTCAGCTAATATTTGTTGAATGAATAAGTGAATGAATAAATCATCAAGTATTAACTCCTTCAACTTCCTACCCAAATAGCCACATATATTCCATTCCTACCATCTTTCCTTCAATCATTATAAAGAAGTTCTTATCTAAAGATAAATCCCTATGCTTTTAAGAAAAAGTTAACTTGTTCCCTTTCCTGCCCTGCCACACTACTTTGCTATTTTGGAATACTTGATTTTCCCCCCTCTCATCACTACCAAAACCCCCTGAGTTTTGCTGATATATTTTAGCTCAAGAAGATTTATTACAATATCCTTGCAAATAGTAAAAACCTCTATGAAGAATAATTTGCGTATTTATTCAGTGTCTAAGTATTTATTAATTGATCTGCCAGTCCAAGTTCTAGAAATGTATTATACCCATATACTTGGATTACAAACCTGCCATGTACAAAATTATTAATGGCAACATTGTTTGTAATAGCAAAAGATTACAAAACTACCCAACTATCCATCAATATGGAACAGGTTAGGTCAACTCTAGGAGGTCCACAAAATGGAATACTTACAGCTATAAAGAAAGAAGGGGGGAAAAAGGCCATTCTTTATGTACTAATATGGAATTATCCCGCCAATACGTTGCTACATGAAAACAACAGGTACGTACATATTTAGAATATTAGTATAAGAGAGGACATTTTATATTCATAATTAGTTAAATTTACATTTGAAAATCACTGAGAAGATAAAAGATGGAGGGGAGGGGCAGAAACAGGGTGAATATATACACAGGAGCGAGTGAGACTTCTCAATGTAGATCTTTATACAACCTTTTTGGTTTTTAACTATGGGGAATGTGTTACTATTTAAAAATAATAATCTTTAGACGTTGAAAATTCTAATTTCCCTTACAACATGTTCTCTCTGTCTCAAGATCTTCATCAAGCACTCCACTTTGATCTGTATAGACGGAAAACGTAGATACTAGATAAAATGAGAGAAACCATTGCTCATCACTGTTGGCTCATCTCTTTAACTTCCCAATATCTGTGCTCATTGGTTTATTTTGTTCAAGTTCTGTCTTGAGTATTTTCCTTAGCTGGGATAACTGGGTGATGTACTCTCCGAATTCTTTCTCAGTCTTAAAGATGAATAATCTCTTGGCTGGTAATAGGATTTTTGGACTTTGGTCCCTTTGTCTTGATAGTCTGTAGATGTGGGTTTTCCTATTTTCCAGCTTCTGTTGTATAAGTGAAATCTAATACCAGTGACATATATTTGCCTTTTCTGTTTGGAAACTTGTAATATTTTCCCCTTCTCCTTCAAATTCAGAAATATTATTAGGATATGCCTATGCATACATCTTTATCAATTCTTCCAGGATTTAGTGGGACTTTTCAATAGATAGTCTTGGATCTTTCTTAATTTCAGTATAATCTTTTTCTATTCTTTGTGTTATTATTGTCTGTCTTCTATCCGTTCCTTTTTTATTCCTTCCAAAAATTCTCTCTCCTCTAGACCTGGATTATCCTCAAAGACTTATCTTTGCCCCAGTGATTTTTACTCATCTTTCCTAGATAGTCTGAGAAGTTTCTTCCTCTTCATCTTCTCTGCCATTTATCTGCATCTAAACAGTGGCTATTCTATCCTTCAATTTATTCCATTTTTCATCGCAATTTGTGGTATTTAGTCCCAGAAGGTATTTTTATGTGGCACTTGAAACCCTAAGCTAAGAAATATTAGTGGTCTTTTTTTTTTCTGGCTAATATCTCAGTGCCCAATAACAGGAACCACATAAGAGGTGTTCATTGGATCATTGTTAAAGAAGTTGATTGATTAAATTCTGCTGTTCTTGTTCAGTTGTTGTCTTCTCTATCAGCAACTCTGGTGTATGTTCTGATTCTAATGATCTTATGCTCTCAGGATGCTGGGCTGGCTCAGATGTATTTTCAAGAGAGTGCTCAGGTCTGGTTTGAGGAACACCTCAGAATGTAGTAATATCGGAGTGACAGAAGGCCAAGAGGTCTCCCCACCTCTGGGCTGCCATTCCCACCTCACCTCAGAACCAGAAAGAGGTTTCCTTGCTTTGGTCTCCTTCAACTTGTTCACCTGAGATGCAGGGAGAATAGAGCCTTCCCACTGGGCTTCTCTCCAGGAGACCAGCCTCTCTTTCAAGGTTGACAGAAACCTTCTCTGTGGGGTTCCCAGAGCTCTGCAAGCCAAGCTCTCTCCAGGAGCCCCCACCTTCTAGTCCTCCACCTACATGTCTGTGTGGCCAAATGCCTTGTTCTCACATGACCCATGAGAGGAAAGACGTGCCAGGTATCCTCAGTAGGGTTCTTCAAAGCTTGGGCTTCGAGTGGAGTCCACCTGTCCGGCATCCCCAACACCCTTGACTTAACAGACAGGTGGACAGGAAATGGAAGTTAATGGGAGCTGAGGGGTAAGGAACAAAGCTCAGGTTATAGTCTCCTTTGTCTCTTTATCACTTTTTAGGTGATTTAGTTTTAGCTGATATATTTGGATTGATTTCTGGCATCTTACTTTATAGTTGGTTTTCCATTCTTTTATCTTTGCATCTGTTTTCCTCCTTTCTTGCTTTTTGTGGGAACCGATGGATTATTCTTTAATCCTTTTTTCCTTCCTCTGGTGGGTTGGAAGCTTTAGTTTACATTTCTTTTTCTTTTACGGTAATTATCCTTTAAACTTTATCATTTGTGTGGAACTATACATTTTTTTGTCAAATTCCAAAATTATTCTGCATATTGATTCTCCTACCAAACAAGGATCTTAAAATGGTTTGGTGATTCACTGAAAATTATCTCCATTCCTCCTTGTATTATCTGGAGTTTTGGTTCCACCCAAGTACGAAACACAAAATTTGTAACTGTTGCTTTTTATACCAACTCCATTCTTTGAACAAATATTTAGTAAGTGCCTACCTTGTGCCAGGCACCATGCTAGACACAGATCCCAGAGTGGAGATCACGGACCAGGTGCCTGCCTCTGTTCAAGCTGAGAGCTCACATTCTAGCTCCGTCACTGTTGCTGGCACCCCACTCCTTCATGGGGGTCTCTGGGTGGTAAACTCTCCTAATGTCTTATCTGTGCAAATTTCTTTTCTTCACCCTCATTCTTGAATGATAGAGTTGAGCTAGGTTTGGGGTTCTATTTTGACAGGTGCTTCCCCCTGTTCTTTCTAATGTCCATCAATTTTGACTGCCTGGCCTCCCTGGTTCTCTGCTTCACATTTCCTCCAATTAGAATGGCAAGAAGTTGATCCCATTTGTGCCCTAAGACATAAATGCTCCTTCCTTCTAGATGGTGTGAGTGAGCATTTGTGTGCCCACCTGGGTGTGTGCCCACAGGACTGTATGAGGATGGACGGGGGAAGGGACATGGCAAAAGGCTAGGAAAAATCGTAATTTTGTTGTGGTTTACAAATTGAAGCATGCTTATGTGTTCATGGGAATGACCTAGTTGAATCAACAAAACTTGACTTTGTAATAGAGAGGAAAGAAAAAAAAAAAAAAACTGATGGAACAATCCCCAATCCCCGCCCCCTGCCTCCCCCAAAGGCCAGAAGCAGAGCTGTGGCTAGCCTTTCTCCAGGTAGGCACAGACCCACATGGGAGTAGGTGGACTGGGGAGAGAAATGTTAGCCAAATTTCAGTCTCCACTCTCTTTCCAGCTGGATGCCATCGTGCAGAATACACCTCAACAACAACAACAATCCGGACAGAACATACAAAGAAGGGGTGGGGGCGGCCTCTGAACAAGGAGAGGCACTTCTTCCTTTGAAACAGAAGGGGAGATCATTGCTTAATGTTTGCTGGAAACATGTCTAAATTCAAACTGTAAATCAGATCATAGTAACAGGAATGATCTATGTTGTGGATTCTTCTCTTGCACCTCATCTCTTAGGTCATCGAGGAAATACCTATCTTCTAACCAACCCTTGGGAATTTAAAGCTTCTTACCCTTTCGAAACCACAAAAGTCTGCCCTTGTAAACTACAAGAAAAAAAAGAACACTTTAATTTTGGCTTGCATATCAGAAGTCATAACAAAACATAGCAATTTGAATTATTCTAAAGGAAATGATGCTTTTTGTATCCCAGCAATTTGGAGCGTCACACACTAAAACCAGCCTCTAATATAGTTTATATAATATTCTGGGGATTTCATCTTTGGTCTTTGCTTCGTTTCACTATTTCATTAATTTATTTGTACTTGAACTTAATTTCAGAAAGGATCTAAGATTTTTTAAAAAATCATGTAATGAAAGGCACCCGGGTGGCTCAGTCAGTTGAGCGTCCGACTCTTGGTTTCAGCTCAGGTCATGATCTCAGGGTCGTGGGATCAAGCCCTTGTCAGGCTCCGTGCTCAGCGGGGAGTCTGCCTGAGATTCTCTCTCTCCCTCTCCCTCTGCCCCTCCCCTTTCTCTTTCTAAAATAAATAAATAAATCTTTAAAAAAAAAAAAAGAACTTTGTGGTATGCATATTATATATCCTCACCAAAATTTATATTCCCCTTCTCTCAATCCCAAAACTAACTTTTTAATTTATGTTAATTTGTAATACTACATTTAGCTTTATAAGTTACCACAAGGTATTTTGGGAACATATGTAACTATAAAATAGATAAATAATCTTCTACATGTACATATTTAAAACTTACTATAAATTTGTACAGCAATAAAACTAGCACGATTTTCAAAGGATATATTCAACACTAGAAGGCAAGGGAAAAATCACTTCCATTTTCTTAAATGGAAAAAGCATTTAAATTCCAAGATATACCACACATAGCTCAAGTATCAAGAATCTCCACTTTATGTTACAGAAGATATTTAATGGCAATTCACGTACCGTTAAGACAGAGGATGACGGATAACGGAGATCTCCACTTACAAAGAGGCCCAGAGAGGTGAGGATAACTAAAAAGTGATTTGTTAAAACCATATCCACCACTGAAAGCTCTGTGTGTTCTAAGGGAAGAAATCATACCAGGGGTTAAAAAGTAAGGAAAAGGTGAGCTCCCCAGCAAAGCAAAGACATATCATCAATACTGATCAAGTGCTGATATACACGGGATCCTGAAGAAGGCACAGTTAGAGGAATTACCTTCTCCAAGTTGGGAATAGATTGTATCAGTCAGGTTATACCACATGGTATCATTGTAATCCCAAAATCCAGAAAAGCTGAGGCCTATGTAAATACCTAATATGAGAAAAAAGGAAGGTTAAGTCTAGATAAGTTTACAAACCTAGTAACCCACTCCTATGCTGCTCAGTCTTCTGGGGCCAGACTGCTCATCTGCCACACTTTCCAAACCATTCTCTGCCCCACCTCAACTCCCCTCCCCTCAGATGGGATCTCACTTCCCAAGCAATGGAAAGATGAAGTGACTTCAGGTTAACGTAGGAGTTTAGCCAACCAAATGATTTAAAGTTTAAGGATTCTGTTTTATATTGAAGGGGATCCGAATATGCCACCCCAAAATATGCCACTCTGGCTTAAGGATTACTTTGAGCTGAAGGCAGTTGAGAATCAACAGACTCAGGAAGAGTTCTCTGCCCTCTCCTTACCTGCCTAAAAGCAGAGCATAAATTTCCCTTTGGGAAACGTGCCTCCCCACGCCTGTACCAGGAAGAGAAGAGCACTCATCACCAGAGATGGGAGGGGAGTCAGCACTGAGACAAGTTTGCATAAACAGACTTTATTAGAATAGCTCTTCTCTTTCATTAGTCCCCCCACATATTTCCTAGTCACTTCCCCATAATTTATCATCCCGTGAAGCCCAAACTTATGTCTTTTCTTAAATGGTATCTATGCCCCCAAGTTTAACCACTCAAGTTTCACTTCTACTCAGTTAACTCCTGTGAATGTAAATATTAATAAAAATTGTATGCCTTTTTTCCTGCTAATCGGCCTTTGTTAATTCACAGACCTCATTCACTGAACATAAGAGAGTAGAGGAAGAGTTTTTTCTTTTCTGATGGTATTTTTGTAAGCATAAATATATTCCTATTTCAGAAATACAATCTTAGTCAATACTTTAAAAACTCCAAGAAGAAAATTAAAATTCCAAGAGGAAGAAACTGTTTGATTTACTTTAACATTTGTGGTTTAAAAAACAGAAAAAATATTTGCTAACGCCCCATGAGAGCCTAATAAAAGAAGACGGAACACACTGCATATACCTTGATCTCACCTTTCTTTGGCCATGGCTAGGAATGTTGAGAGTCTTTCATTTTAAATACAGAATTATTAACCTGAAGTCATAGGCATAAGTATTGAGGGCAGTGGGGGAACCTACAAACGGTTGATAATCTAATGCATATACTCTGTTTCAAAAAGTTGAATGTAGGACCACTCACATCATGAAGTGTGTATTTTCACTCTCAGCTGTTTTCCGTGTAGGGAAAGATGTAGCAGGAAGTGTTGTTATCATTGACTTTTTCCAGGAAGAGGAAAGTTAATGACAAGCATTGTCTTTCTAAGCACTAAGTCTGTTCCACAGATAACACTATCCTATATTCTAAGTAGGGATGACTACTGGTGTCCCGCATGATATCACATGACCAAACCCCTGCAGAGTTTAGAAATATTTAATAGAGAAGTAAGCAGTGCAATAAATGCCTTATTCTGGTTAATACTTTTAGACTCAAATTAAGTTCCAAGCCCCTCTGTATAACAAATGACCAGAACTGTACCCCAGGCTTACAGAAGCTGATGTAGACCACTGTGAAGAGTTTGGATTTTATTCTAATGGCCAAAGGGAAGCCACTGGGTGTTTGATGCAGGGAAGTGATTTGGTTTATATTCAAGAAGATCACCCTGGCGGCTGTATGGAAGGTGGGTTGTACTGCTCCAAGAAAAGAAATAGGGAGACCATTTAAGCTGGAGTGGTGGGGGATGGAAGGGATGGGGTGGCTGGGTGATAGACATTGGGGAGGGTATGTGCTATGGTGAGTGCTGTGAATTGTGTAAGCCTGATGAATCACAGACCTGTACCACTGAAACAAATAATACAGTATATGTAAAAAATTACAGTATATGTAAAAAAATTACAGTATATGTAAAAAAAAAGATAGTAGGAGGAGAAAAATGAAGGGGGGGCATCGGAGGTGGAGATGAATCATGAGAGACTGTGGACTCTGAGAAACAAACTGAGGGTTCTAGAGGGGAGGGAGTTGGGATGGGTTAGCCTGGTGATGGGTATTAAAGAGGGCTGTATTAAAGGGAGCACTGGGTGTTATACCCAAACAATGAAGCACGGATCACTACATCAAAAACTAATGATGACGGGCGCCTGGGTGGCTCAGTTGGTTAAGCGACTGCCTTCGGCTCAGGTCATGATCCTGGAGTCCCGAGATCCAGTCCCCCATCGGGCTCCCTGCTCGGCGGGGAGTCTGCTTCTCCCTCTGACCTTCCGCCCCTCTCATGTACTCTCTCTCTCTCTCTCTCATTCTCTCTCTCAAATAAATAAATAAAATTAAAAAAAACTAATGATGACATAATAAAATAAAATTTAAAAGAGAAAAGAAGTTATGAATTAGTCTCGTGGAAAACCAAGGTTGATTTAAGATTTCAGTAGAGGAGAGAAGTGGTCACGCTCGGGACGCACACTGGGTACAGCACCGTCCTGGAATGTCGTGAGAGTAAGAGTGGTCAAGAAGGGGTTTTAGATTTTAGTTTTGAGTAACTGGATATGAACTGGGATGAGGAATACTGGAGAGAAACAGATTTCAGAGGAAGATGAATCAAGAGTTCTTGATCAGACTTACTGTATTTGAGATGCTCATTAAGCATCTCAGTAAAACAGACAACTGAATAGAGGCGTTTGGTCTCCAAGGAGCAGTCAGCACCAGCCATAGAAATGCGAGAATCACGGGCCTGGAGACGGCACTTCTACCCAAGGACTGGGTTAAGTTTCTCAGGGAGAGAAGTGGTTCCCTAAGGAAGGAGAGCCCAGGACAAAGTCCTGAGTTCAACAACACTTGAGGGATCACACCAACGAGAAGCCCATCTAGAAAACCAAGGAGCGACCGGTGTGGTAGGATAAAACCAAAGGTGGTATGGAGCAAGCCAAGAGAATAAAGTATTTCGAGGAGCGAGCGGTCAATTTTATCAACTGCTGCTGGGAAAGAATGAAGATAAAGAATCGGCCGCTGGGGGCGCCTGGGGGGCTCCGTCGGTTAAGCGTCCAACTCTTGATTTTGGCTCAGGTCAGGATCTCGGGGGGGGGGGGGGGGGGGGGGCGGTGAGATGAATCCCCGCGGGCAGGTTCCACTCAGTGAGGAGTCGGCCCCCTCCTTCTCCTTCTTTCTCCGCCCCGCCCCCAGCTCGCGCATGCGCTGTCTAAAATAAATAAATCTTAAAAAAAAAAAAAAAAAAGGAGAAGAATTGGCTGCTGGAACTGACCACATGGAGATCATGGGTGATCTTGGAAAGAAACGTTTCAGAAGAGCGGCGAGAACCAAACACTGGTCTGTAGTGGAATGAAGACAGAGTGGGAAGGTGGAAAATGTAACACCATCTACAAAAAGTAATTTTGGTTAAAGAAATAAAACAATATAGATATGACTGAAGTCAAGAGGTTGAGTGAGATCCCAAGGAGTGGAGGCTGCCCCTCCTCTCTCCCGTGACTCTCCGCTGCATGGCAGGTTGGAGCAAGAACGTTGAGAAAGGCTCCTCTCCTGTAGCTCAGAGAAGGCAGGCAGGTTTGTAGAGAGAGAAGGAGGGGGTCCTAGCCTGGCATCCACGAAACAAAGTTAGAAAAGGAGCTGAGTTTCCATCTGGTTGACACAGAGGGGGACGAGACACAATTTCCAACTAAACCAGTTCAGCACAAGCAGGCTCTCAAAACTAAAGAACACAAAACAACTGAGCCATTAGGAATTCAAAGACATTTGGGGCGAGGCCATTTGTTTATCCCCATACCAAAGCACACTGTCTGAATCTGTTATTTTATAATAAGTCATGGGAGGGCAAGTTTTTGTTCTTCTTTAAAATTATGTTATTCACATTGTTTCAGTCTCCCATATGAATTTGGGGATTGGCTTGTCAATTTCCAGACACACGAAAAAATACTGCTGTAGTTTTTCTTGGAATTGTATTGAACTGACTGATAAATCTGGAGAGAATTAACATCTTCACAATAGTAGAAGTTCCCGTTCATGCACAGAAACATCTTATTTATTTTAGTCTTTTTATGACTTTCATTAAAGTTTTATAATTTCTGTCCAACAGGCCCTACAACTCTTTTGTTTCTTTGTTTATTCCTAGGTACCTTTTGGGGTTTGTTACTTTCTGAGTAGGGTTTTTAAAAGTTATAATCTTTAGTCTTTGGTGGAGTGGTTTTTAGATGTTGTTATTTCATTCCTCAATTTCATAGTACTCCGTATTTGTGCTGATAGCTTGGCTACTACTTGGTTCTTTCGGATTTTTGGATGCACACTCTATCTATGAGTAATGAAATTTTGTTTCTTATCTTTTAGTTCTTTTATTTTCCTCTTCATTCATTGGGTTAGGGACTCGAAGGTCACCAATGACCTAGGAAAAGCAACTACAATAATACATTAGCAGTTGAAATGTGTAAAGATGCTACAAATACTACGTAGTAATCTAAAAACACATACATAATAAATAAAATAATGTTATGATGCCTTAGAACATACTTATTTACACGTGGCAGGAATAGCAGATGGATTAGAAATGCAATGAATAATCTTGGAGAGGAAATAGCATATTGAGAGGTGGCAGGGGATACGTGAAATTAGGAGAGACACTACAGTCACTATGAACATGGCCAGAAGTCACACCTGCAGGTAGACAAGGGGAAGTGAGGAAGAGTAAAGTCTCAGGTATTTTTAAGAAACCGTTTCACTCCCTTATGTTTATGCATCTAACTTGCTCTGCCAGTGAAACCTCACTGTTACAAAATACAAAACTCCACCTCTAGCTTTCAGTAAAGACGGTGAACTTACCATTATATGTTGCATTCAAAATGAAGCCAAGTAATGCTACATCATTGGCACACGGACACTTTGCCACTTTGAGATCCACCACATGTGGATAGACTTGGGTGATATCACTTTTTGTCATTATAGTCCCAAGATCCCACTGAAGAATAGGTTCTGTAGAAATCAAATTTAGGTGTTTCAATTGTGGCAGCAGTCTTGAAAAGGGAACGTTGTTGCTTTCCTTTCAGAGTTTTTTGTTTTGTTTTCCCAAGTTTTTATTTATATTCCAGCTAGTTTAACGTACAGTGCAATCTTAGTTTCAGGTGTAGAATTTAGTGACTTAACACTTCCATACAACACCCAGTGCTCATCACAACAAGCGCCCTCCTTTAAGGGTTTTAAAAGTATTATATAAAGGGCCTATGCCATTATCCCCCCAAATGGGTATATTACCTCACCCTTCATCAGTTAAGAAATAGGTTGATTCTTATTTTCCAGAGTAGAAGGAATGAGGTCTAAATGCCCTTGATGGGGGCCCGGTACGGTCACTACTGCAGAAAAGCATGTGGGAAGGGAGACGCTGCTTTGACCATCTTTGGAAAGTACAAGTGGTCACAGGACCTATCCCTAGAAATGGAATTGTAGGATCACAGGACATTTATAATTCAGAGAACAACTTCTGCTTGCTTCAAAAGCCCATGCCACACATTCACTTCTCCTCCCAATTCCATGAGGGAAAATAATCAGAGGAGGACACGTTCTACCCTTCAACTCGGCAATCCATTCTTGGATATGCATGCAAAGAGTTGGAGCTGAAGTTAAATTTTAATGATAAGAAAATGGGAAGATTTTTTTTTTTTCTTCTGAAAAACATGAGGAAAGGGAGTACAAAAAGCAAGCCAGGGCAATTTGACAAAATACTGCTGTCTGAATTTCAAAAATAGTCAAAGGACTTTTAAAAAGAAATATATAATAATCAATTCTTTAGCTGTTTATATTTCTACAATGTTAATCTTCACCATCTCCCCCAAATCTGTTACAAAACCCTAAAACTTGACCTAATATATTTTTCACTTTGTGGAAAGCAAGAAATGGAACTAAGTTTCCATCTGGGTTGACACAGTGTAACCTAGAACAGAAAGAGATACAATTGATAACCCAAACTAATTCACTCTGAAATTCAAAGAAATTTGGGGTATGGCAGCTGACTCTCCAGGGCGTAGCACGTCTATGCAGGTAATTAATAACCAGATCTTAGAGGACAGGGAGATTGGACCTTGTATCGAGGGTATGATCACATTGAATTGAAAACACCTTTTTAATTATGTACAAGCTCCTTAAAGTCAGATACTGTATTTTAAACGCTTTAGAATGAGGGAGTGATTAAAAGTCTTGACTATTACTGAGAAGCCAAGGAGACAGAAAAGTGACCCATATGAAAGGGGACAAGGGCCTGTGATTAGGAAAAGTTGTAGTGGAGTGCTCTAGGGCATGGATCGGAGATTAGGAAGTAAGGCAATATTTTTAAACATCTCTTTTGAGTTAGTACTGAATAAAGAGTTCCTACTATAACCCTAACTTTCACCCTTAATTGCCACTTCTCAATGCTTTCTCCCCAGTGTCTTCAGCATTTCAGGAAATGAGACCATCGTCCACTCGACTGCTCAGTAAGAAATCTGGGATTCATCCTGACACCTCTGTCTCCTTCACCCACTGTCTGCCAGGAAGCCCTACCAGCTCTACTTCCAAAATGTATTCTGAAGACTCTTACTCCTCACCATCTCCACCACTAATCCCCCAGCCCACCTCCTCTGGGCCACCTCCCGAGTGGACCAGGGCAACAACTGCTAACCAATCCTCCCCCCACCCCATTCTTGCCATCGTTCTCCAGGGGTCCATCCTCTGCACAGCGTCTGAAATGATCCATTTAGGAAGGATAAATCTGAATTTTCCTCTCCTGCTTAAAACACTAGAACAGCTTTTCATTAGAATTAAAATAAACCCCGCACTTCTTACCATGCTCCCTGCAGCTTCTCCAAACTTATTCTAAGCCACTGTCGGTCATTTACTATGCTCTCACATCACTGGCCTCCTTGCAATTGCTCAAACGGATGAATCTCTTTTCTGCATCTGGAACCTTTAACAACAACTAACTTGAGAAGCTCTTTGCTACCACAGTACCTCCATTCATTCTAAATAAGTGTACACTAAAATTTTACTGCAGTATATAATATTCTGGGTACATTTCCAATATGTAAATGACTCACTTCAAATATTTTTTTAAAAACTGAAATAATTATAAGTTGTTATTTTAGTCCTTAAACATAGCTAGCACGGGACTTCAAAATATCAGTCTCAAAAAGCTTGCAATTGCTATTGAATAAATGACTATTTTTTAAAAAATTTGGACACTATGACAAAGCAAGAAAGCACATTTTGTCATTTTTGTTGCAGATACTTTAATTTTGGTTAAAGAAATAAAACAATATAGATATGACTGAAGTTATCTCTGTCCCCTACATAGCCCCATTCCCAAATCCTCCCCAAATGCAACCATTATCATGAAATTGCTGCATCTATTTCTAATCCATTTTTATAGTTTTACTACAATATATATGTACCCATGAACAGTATATAGCATTGCTTTATGTGTTTTCTGAATTTTAAGAAAATGTTCTCCTATTCTATTCTGAAACTTGATTTTTCTTTCAATGCTTTGATTTCTGTTCCTGATAATATATGTGGGTCTATTTCCTTCGTTTTAACAGATACACTACAGGTATTTCTTTTCCCCTACTGCTGGACGTTTACATTGTTGCTCATTTCTCCTGTTACAAATAATACTGCGTTAAATAGATTGTCAGGTGTCTCTTGGCACGTGTGCAACCTTTTCTCTAGAGCAGTTAATCCTCTGCACATCAGAATCACCTGTGGGGATTTTTTTTTTCCTTTTTAATTACAGATGCCCAGCTCCACTTGTAGAGCTGATTTTAATTGGCACATGGTTGGGTGGAGACATTATTACTCTTCTTAAAGCTACCCAGGAAATTCTTTCCATAAAATGTAATATTTCTTGATTTTTACTCTGCATTCTACATAGCACCAAATCAAAGTGGGAGTAAAGAATAAAAGTAAAAAGGACCTGAAACATATTACATCATATGTTAACTAACCGGAATTTAAATAAAAACTTTTTTTTTTTTTTAAAGGAAGGTGAGGAAAGTAAAGATAAATACAAGGTCCAGGAATGAGGACTTAAAAAAAATTTTATACTATATTGCTACAGATGATCCAAAAATCAGACTATAAATCAGACAACTGGAAAAGAGAAGCCTACACAATTATATCACTCAGTGTTCATAACCTTAAAACAACCAATTTTTCATGGAAAAAATGTAAATGTTCTAATAAAGAATGAGCAAGAATTTTTGCTGATGGTCATCATAAAGACTGTAATGCAATCAAGAGTATCTTTTATAACATGTTTCTAGAAGATGCAAAAACTTTATAAAGCCGTTGTTTATCATGACCCCAATAGGACTATAGAAAAAGATGTATTTTCATATTTCTGTAGCACTCTTTGCAGATCTCTGTTAACAATTAACCACGTGTATTTAATTCTTTGTCATTCCTGGAGGGTAATGTTCATCTCTCTCTCTCTCTTTAGGACTTAGCACAGAGTCTGGCGTATAGTAGGTTACAATGTTTGTTGAAAGAATATTATGGATTCCATTTTACTTTTATCTGTTGGCATTTACCTCGAACATTATCCAATAGTGTTCCTTCAGTAGTATAAATATTTAGTCCATGTTGTAAAGTGATCCTTACTAACCATTCTTCTACAGCTGCAATATCTGAAAACAAAAGGCAAATCAGCCATTTTTTTGTATGCCAAGTTGGTGAAATTTAAGGCTATATAAACACAACCAACAACATTACTGTTCATTTCCCAATTGATTTGACTGCATTTATATTTAAGGTTTCCCATGCTTTTTTCCTACAGACATTTTGATGGTAAAATAAATATAAGAATTATGAAGTGATCTTACTACCACAGCATAAATCCAGATATTTAATTAATTAACTTCTGTATTTATTTTTGTAGGTAGACTCCATGCCCAGTGTGGAGCCCAATGTGGGGCTTGAACTCATGACCCTGAGACCAAGACCTGAGCTGAGATCAAGAGTTGGACACTTAACCACCTGAGTCACCCAGGCACCCCTGGATAATATTTTAGATCATAATTTGTCTCCAAGAGCTGTTGTGGCTTAAAAAGCAAGTGATGACACTTCATGTGCAATGGTATACTACTATTTTAAAGTAGACCATGATTAATTAAAATATATAGTGTAACTCATAGGGCCAACACTAAAAAAAAAATTTAAGGTATAATTAATAAGCCAATAGTAGAGATAAAATGGAATAAAACATAATTAATATTATTAAGAGAAAGAAAGATAGTGAAAGAGATGGAACAGAAAATAGCCTGATGACAGGTTTCAATGCAACCATATCAACAATCACATTAAATGTAAGTGGTCTAAAAATACCAATTAAAAGATTTCCAGATTAGATGGAAAAATCAATATTGAACTATATGCTATCTATAAGAAACCCACCTTAAATATTTATAAAGGCATTGGTGGGTTAAAATAAAAGAATGGGTGTGGCCTGGAGAAGCCATGTGTGGTGAACTCAGCCTGGGAGCTCTTACGACATGGGCCAAGGCTGAGGCTGAAATCAGGGCACACTCATGAAAAACATGCCTGACCCAAATGCCTTGGCTGCACAGGCCTTCATGTATACCCAGGCATCTAGTTGAGTCTGTGCACCAATCCAGGGAGGATATGCCTCTTCCAGTGGTTCCGAAGCAGCTGGTACCTGGGTAGATCAAGTGCTATTTGTGTTTCTTGCTGTCACTATTTTCCATCAAGCAATTCCTGGACTTTGGGAAAGATAATGGTGTGAGAAAACATCATATAGGTTTCTATAAAAGGAGCTTCCCATGTGATGGCTAAGCCAAGAAAAGAAGTCAATCTTCTGATATATGACTTAACTGGCCTTCAGTGGGACGGGTTCAAAGTTGGGATGTGCATAACTATCTTTGACTTTTAAAATATGAAGAGCCCTGAGGATCCACAGGTCTTGCATAAATCTGCAAGTTCTGATTAAAGTCAGAAATGGTGTCGTTCCTATGATGGTACATGTAGTGATCGAATATAAGGAAAAGCATGGATTTAATTCTTTATTGACAGTAACATCCAATTATTTTCTGGATTGGTTTTGTATCAATTGCATCTCTTTCCACTTGTGTGTTAGCCAGCACACACTGCTGTTTCGTGGTCATACTAAGCCTGCTTATCCTGAACACACAGGAAATATGAATCCCACCTGCAATGTGGCTAATAGAGTGAAGGATGTATAGGAAGCAGCCAAGAAGCTGTGCAAAACAGGGCTAGCTGGTCGTTGGAAGAGTTCAAGAGCTGGAAGAGGAAGAATTCAATGGCAAAGCTCCAAACAAACCTTGGCAGGTAGTGGATGTGCCCTTACACCTGCTTCAGGTGCTGTGCAAGAACTCAGAAGTTCTAACAGAACTACATGAAGAGTTCTAGGAAACAGGGATGTTTGGCTGTGAAGACCCTAGGTACTTCGGGTGAAGAAGACTTGCGCGTTAGATAAGCGACCAAGGCGATGGTATCCCACGCTGAAAAATAGCACCATAGCTACTCCAATGCTTGTATGTTTATTTTGGCTTAGACAAGCTGGTTGTTTTCCACAGAGTCCTTCCTACAGCTACAGCTCCTCCATGAAACCAGTAACTGAGTCATTTTTCATCGTATCTTGCTGCCGTGTGGTTAAGGTGGGTTTCTTATAGATAGTACCTGACATCGAAGAGCACAGAGCCTCCCTACAGCTCTTGTGACCTCCCACCTCCCACCTCGTTGTTACAGAGTTGAGCGCCCACAATCTTTACAGCACTGTGAACTTCTTCCCCATTGCTGACAGCGCAGATACCTCCCATTGCTCTTTGTGACCCCTGGCCATGTTTGTCTCAAACCTTATCAGTTAGTGCCACAGGCATCTGGAAGTTAAAGACATCAGCTGAGTCTGCCTTGGTAATTTGGTCCCAGGGTCCTCCCCTCCCTACAGGCATCCTTCCTCTACTCTTGGATTTAAAGTTCTGCCTTCCTACATCTGATTATATGCTCAGTGGGAGGCATCAGTACTTTTGTGTCAGATCTTATTTACTGATGCATCGGTTTCAAAATTCATTTGTGTGCTTCCACTCTGTTGACTAATGTGCTCTAAAGGTTGTCTTGGGAAAACAAGGCAAGAGGGTGAAAAAACACGTTATGCAAACACTAATTTACAGACAGCTGTAGTGGCTTTATCAATCTCTGACAAAGATTTCAGATCAAGGTAGTATCAGGAGTAAAGAGGGGCCAGTGCATATGATAAAGGGATCGATTCACTAAAAAGGTGTGACAACTCTAAACATGTACGTGCGTAACAAGAGGTTCAAAATACAAAAGTCAAAGGCTGATAAAACTGAAAAGAGAAATTTAAAAATCCACAGCTATAGTGGGATATTTCAACACTCCTCTGTCAGTAACTGACAAAAATCAGTAAGAATAATGAAAAGCTATCACTACCAACCAGCTGAGCTAACCAACATTTATAGAACGCTCCAGCTGAGAAGACCAGAATAAATACTTTCTTCAGGTGCACATGGACGATTCACCAAATAGGCCATAGGAAACATCTTAACAAATTATCATATGAAATAGGTTCTCAGAACACAGAATTCATCTAGAAAAAATCGATAACAAAGATATCTGGAAAACCCCCAAATATTTGGACATCTTACAACATACTTCTAAATAACCACAGGTCAAAGAGAAAGTAGCATGGCGAATTAGAATACATTTTGAATTGAAAGAAAATGAAAACACAACCAAATCAAAATTTATGAGATGCAGATAAAGCAGTGCTAGAGAGAAATATGTAGCAGTAAAATATTTATAGTGGATAAAAGAAATAAATAACCTATCTGAAGCCAGGGTTGAAAGATAGTAACGGCCTTACACAGAGTCAAGTAGTAAATACTTTGGGCTTTATGGGCCATATGGTCTCTGTCACAACACTTTTAACTCTGCCATCGGAGTACAAAAGCGGCTACAGGAAACACAGAAATTAATGACCATGGCTGTGTTCCAATCAAACTTTGTTTACAAAAACAGGCTGCAGGCCAAAAGTGTAGTTTGCTGACCCCTAATCTAAAGGTTCCCAATTTAAGGAACTAGGGAAAAAGCAGTAAATTAAACCAAAAGTAAGTAGAATAATGAGAGTAAAGGTCAATGAAAGAAAGGACAGGAAAACAATATTCACAATCAATGAAATCAAAAGATACTTCCTTGAAAGGGTCTATAAAATTGATGAACTTTTCAGACTAATAAAGAAAAAATGGTACCAATAAGTCATATTAGAGATGAAATGGGGAACATCACTGCAGACTCCCTATTCTAAGGAAAATAAGAGACTATCACAAACAGCTCTTGTGTCATAAATTCAAGACTGTAAATGAAATGGAAAAGTTCCTTGAAAGATGCAAAGTGCCAAAACACACTTAAGAAAAAAATAGAGAACATGAGTACGCCCATATCTCTTAAGGAAATGGATTTTGTGGTTAAAAGCTTTCCCACAAAGAAAACTCCAGGCCTAGATATTTTCACTGGCCTGGAGAATCCCACCAAACATTTAATGGAAAGATGGTACTATAAAATCTTTTCCATAACATAGGAGGGACTCTTCCTCATATTTATCTATTTCTCTTTTGAGAAATCAGCTTTATGTTCAGGGTTACTTAGTTCTAAAAGCCTCTGTACTTACTTTTCCTTCTCACCAGGTTTACCAGCAAGTCAGGATTTCAAAAACCACAACAAACAAGCAGCTTGTGGCGGAGGTGAGGGGGGCGGGGGTTGTTGATGGTTCCAGGCAGTGATCACCTGTATTTCATTTTGGCAATTACACCAGGACTCCCTTTCAAAGAAATTTCTGTGCAAAGTGTTGTATTTCCTAGAATGAGGCTCATTGTTTTTCAACCTTGAAATCGCCCTCTTGGAAAGCAGACCCAGAAACCCCAGCTTTCAGAAGTTAGTCACAATATCACCATCATTCTAGCAATTTTACATTAATAGCTCCCAAAATTACTTTATTTAACAGAGGGCCTCAAGACAAGGCGAAATTTCTCATAGCACTCTCGTCTGCCCCTGCTGACTGTTCTGGGTCTCTCTTCCATGGGAATTTTCACCCTTAAAGTTCTGGGGATGACCCCAGCTGCACTGAGTTGCCAAGCAGAGCCCATCTGAAGGGCGGAGGGGGGGATTTGGACACCTGGTCCCCGGGGGGCCGTCAGACCCAGCAACAATGAACTTGTTCATTATTCATAAACACTGTCCAATAAAGAGCATGAATCAAAACTAAAAAGCCAACCTTTCTGCCCAGACTCCTGGATGAAAATGATTGTTAAAAGTCTGTATAATTTGGGGCACCTGGGTGGCAGAGTTGGTTGAGCGAGGGACTCTTGATTTTGGCTCAGGTCGTAATCTCAGGGTCGTGGGATTGCCAGAGGATGGGCTCTGCTCTCAGTGCAGTTTCTCCTTCTCTCTTTCTCCTTCTGCCCAACCCCCCATGCTCACACACATGGAGCTCTCTCTCTCTCTCCCTCCCTCCCTCTAAAATAAGTAAAATCTTTTTTTAAAATCTGTATAATTTGAACCCAAAAGATGGCTGTTAAAAATAAACCAAGAAATACCCAGAAACTGGTTTCTAGTGAAAGCTTGACTTCCAATACAATAAAATGATTTAGACATGTTCACAGCCCCTTATTTAAGCCTTCCTGAAACTCCTTAAGTAGACAGCATTTTTTTTGACATATTGTTCCATGATTCATTGTTTGCATATAACACCGAAGTGTTACTGTAATTATAATACGTGCCCTCCTTAAAAGTAGACAGCATTTCAATTCAGAGGCCAAAGTGAAAATACCTTTGAAAAGAAAAGCAATGTGGCTGGGAAAACTTTTGCATCTTGCCAAACATTCTCTGCCCTGCTCACCCACCCACCCACCCACCCCACCCCTCCGCCGCCCCATCATGAGCTTGGGCTTTCTGGGAAGGTCAGTGGTTTCCCAGTCAAAAACATTCTTGAAGGCATCGGGTATGGAGGGATGGAGACTCGGCATCTGAGCAGGTGTGTTCCTAGTTCCATATCTGGGGCTCAAGAGCCAAACAGCTTGATCCTACAGGGCGTCATGAAGACATTCCCCAGGGGGATGAAGATTCTAAAGCATCTGAGGCTCCATAAGAACTCCTGGACATTATCACCTGTGCTGGGCTACCTCGACTCCTCCCCAAAGCACGGCAGGTCCTTTTTCAGCCTGGCGTTCATCAGCAGGACAAAACAGCAGAGCAAATCATTTTATAACAATAGCATTATCAGATACCAAAAGGAGATAAAGACCTTAGGAGAAAATTAAACTCCAGGCTGATAACCACAAGAACCTACTAGCCAAATGAGTCCAACAATATATAAAAAGGATAATAAATCATAACTAAGAGTTGTTTATCGTAGGATTGCTAGGCTAGCTCAAAATTCAAAAATGAATCAATGAAATCCACCATATCAACAGACTGAAGAGAAAAATCCTTATTTTCTCAACAGATGCAGAAAGAGCATTTAACAAATTTCAACACCAATTCATGATAAAAACTCAGCAAACCAGGAATAGAAGGGAACTTCCTTAATATGATAAAGGGCATCTACAAAATACCTACAGTAACATTATACATAATGATGAAAGATTGAATGTTTTCCCCCTAAAAATTGGAAATAAGGCCAAGATGTCCTCTTACCATTCTTATTCTACATGGTGCTGGGGTCCTACCACTACAAATATGGCAAGAAAAAGAAATAAATGAATACATACTGGAAAGGAAGAAATTATCTCTATTTCCGGATGAATGATTTTTCTACGTAGAAAAACCAAAGAATATACAAAAAGCTACTAGAAACAATAAGCGAATTTAACAAGGTTGCAAGACACACAATCAATCTACAAAAATCAATCCTATTTCTACATATTAGCAATGAACAGTTGGAAATTCAAATATTAATAATAACCACATATAATACACCAAAACATGAAATACTTAGGTATAAAATTATTTTTTAATGTGTAAGATCTCTATGCTGAAAACCACAAAGTCCTGATGAAATAGTTCAAAGAAGATATAAATAAATGGAGAGGGATACAGTGTTCATGGATTGAAAAACTCAGTGGTGAGATGTCAATTTCCTCTGAACTATAGATTTAATGTGATCCAAATTTAAGAACCACAGGATTTTTTATAGAACTGACAAGTTTATTCTAAAATTTATAGAGAAAGGCAAAAGAAGTATACTAACCAGAACAATTCTGAAAAAGATCAGAGTTGAAGGATTAACATTACTTATTATAAGCTTATTATTTATAAAGGCTTAAGTAATCAAGACAACGTGGTATGGGTGAAAAGACAGAGAACCCAGAAATAGTAATACAATGGAGACAAAATAGTTTTTACAACAATAGTGCTGGAATAATTGGGTATCTATATTCCCCCCAAATAAACTTCAGTCCATATAACATACAAAAATTAACTCAAATTGAGTCATAGACCTAAATACAAAACCTGGAACCATAATCTTCTTGAAGTAAATATAGGAGAACATCTTTGTGAACTTGAGTCAGCTATGATGCCAAAAGTGCAATCAATAAAATAAAAAACTGATAAATTAGACTTCACCAAAATTAAAAACTCTGATCTGCAAGAGATATTAATAGATGAAAAATACAAGCCACAGACTAGGAAAAAAATATTTGTAGATCTGATGAGGGACTTAGATCCAAAATACATAACAAACTTGCAGAAGATTAGCATAGGTAATTCAAATGGCAAATAAGCACAAAAAAATGTTCAATGATTAGGGAAATGCAAATTAAAATTATTAAATGCCACTATACACCTATCAGAATGGCTAAAATTACACACACACCCTTATACAAAGTGCTGGCATTGATTCAGATAACCCAATGGTGAGAATGCAGAATGATGCAGCTACTTTGGAAAATAGTTTGACAATTTCCTCTAAAGTTAAACTTACACTTACCATATAACACAGCGATCCTACTACTTGGTATTAGCCAAACACAACAAAAGTTTATGTTCACAAGAGAACCTGTATGCTTGTAGCAGCTTTACTCAAAATAGCTAAAAACTGGAAAAATCCAAATTGCCCTTCAATAAAATTAACTCTGGTACACCCATACAATGGAATACTATCCAGTAAGAAAATGGAAGAAATTACAACATAGATGAATTTCAGATGAATTATGCTAAGAAGCCAGATTCAAAAGGATACATTTTCCATGATTCCATGTATATGACTCTGGAATAGGCAAAATGACAGGAACAGAAAACAGATCCGTGGGGGTGGGGGGGGGCTTGGGCAATAGGGAGAGGTCAATTACAGGTGGGATAATATTGTTAGGTGTTAGAGCAGTTCTGTATCTTGATTGTACTGATTACTCAACTGTACACATTTGTGCAAACTTACAGAACTAGATGCTTTTCAAAAAAGGATACATTTTACTGAATGCAAATTATATCTTATTTACAAATGATAAAAAAGGACAATTTATGAAGTCTAAATCAAAGAGGAACTCTTTTTTCTTTCAACAGTTGTATGCTGTTCAAACTTCAAACTGCCTTCAGCACTTTTTGGCTATCACTGCATCTCCCTACGGCTCCATGGGTCTCAGTTAAATCATTTGAAAATGGACATGATAGGGGCATCTGGGCGGCAGAGTTGGTTAAGTGACTGACTTGATTTCAGCTCAGGTTATGATCTCAGGGTCATGGGATTGAGCCCTGTGTCGGGCTCTGGGCTCAGCACGGAGTCTGCTTGGGACTCTCTCTCCCTCTCCCTCGGTCCCTCCCTCTCCCCTCAAATAAATAAATAAATGTTAAAAAAAGAAAAGAAAATGGACATCATAATGGTACCTAGCACATAGTGAGGGACAGATGAGTTAGTATAAGTGAAGTGTTTAGAGTAGTGATGAACCTGCTAGTTCTACTATCATGACAATTTTGTTACCTTTGTGGTTGATGTGTTCTCAACTACCCTTCCCAAGATGTCATGCTTACATGATACAACAATTCATGGCAGGGCAGTAGATAAGATATGGTTAAGGAAGAAAAAAAATGAATGAGCAAGTATGGTCTCCTTCCCATGAATATATTTTTTCCTGATTTCTAGCATATTCCTAATTAGGCCAGCCTCTCCTATTATATTATGAGCTCAAATATATTTCTTTTTACTCAGTCCAGGGAATTGTGTCAAGCGAGGCAGAGCTCATGTGGTGTCTTTCCATAAAATACTTAAGTTCTCAGGTCGCCTTTGTTCCTGTCTGGGTGACCCTAGAATCACTGCATTTCTGAAATTAAAGTTTGTAAATAGAAGGAGCAAAAATAACAAGTGATCTTCACTTTTTCCTTTCTCAAACTAATGTCAATATTATGCCAAGGAGCTAGAACATTCCATCCTAATACTAATGAGAGTTAAGTTAGATTTAAAAAAAAAAAAATGAGTATAATTTTCAGGATGAATTCCTTGAAAAAAAAAGTTACCAAGTTTCCAACAGATTAATTTGGAAAAAATTAATATGAATATGGGATAAAAATGCTATATAATTCATATCAGATGTTACAGCACTGGGGCTGCTTTTGCATTTTTGTCTTTGACACTTCCTTATGTGGAAACTTTTCTATCATTTCTTCCTTACTCTAACTTTAGTCTAACTCTGAAGGACACACGATCCCATATGCCCTTTAATTACTCCTGTACCTAGAGGGGTTGGCCTGTTGGATTCCCATGGTCCTGCTCCTTCATCACCATTTGATTGATACACAAGTGGGTGCTAGATCAACAGTAGGCCAATTAAAGGTACTCTCCTGGGAATTTAGAATTGGGCTGGCCCCTAGGAAATGTATATTTTAAAAAATTGACTAGCAGTGAGGCAGCTTTAGAAAGCTAGTCTGCAGAGAGAGAAAAATAAACGTAGATTTACAGAAAACAGAAAAGAGAAATAGGGCAAAAGTCTTGATGGTTGTCCATTTCTTAGTCCTAATTCCTTCCTATAACCTGGTTGCTTTTTTATCTTTGGGGTCCATGACAAAAACAAATTTCTTCTTTTTTCTTCAGTGAAGCCAAGTTGGTTTCTGCTTTTTGCACCTATCATATTAAAATAATATGCCCTCCATCATTTTTAAAAGTATGAAAATGTATTTCATGCCTCAAGATCTACTAGCTCAGTCCACTAGCTCAGTACTTATAACTCCTGGAAATTTACTTTCCTCTTTTTTCTATCTGGGTATTTACAGTAGCATATAAAGATATTCTACCACATAACACTTAATAGTAGATTCCATAGTGAATAATATATTTCATATTACAGACTATTTTAAGGTAACCTATTTGTACTTGAATTTCTCCATACTACAATTTTTGAGTTCTTTCTAGAAAATGAGTTTACTTAAATAAAGAACAATATAAATGTTATGTGTGTTAAACCAATCTATCTGTAATAGAATTGCCAGTTACATTTGAATTCTAGATGAATTATAATAATTTTTAGTAAGTATGTCCCAAATATGACATGAGACATTTATATGGAATAGCAAATAATTTTTTAATATAAGTGCTTTTTATTTGCTACATTTGGCAACCCAGACCCATGAGTAAAAGTTAATTCACATCACTCTTACCTGTATTTTTTGTAATGTTTTCTCTGGGAATATTGATCACCCAGTAAACTCGATCACTGAACTTGAATAAAGAAGACGTCAGAATACAGTATTTGACAATGTCAATGGCAACACTTATTTTGTTATATCCCATCCTATCTTTAAAAATGGAAATTAAATAAAAACATCTAATGCATATACCCTTTACCCAGCAATTTCACTGTTTGGAATTTATCCTACATTATACTCACATATGTGTGAAATAAAATGTGCTCAAGAATATTTTTCATCATTGCTTGTAATAGTAGAAGACTGGAAATAACTAAAATGTTAATTGATTATGTAAAATGCTATAAAGTGGCATACCATGCAACTGTGCTCAGGTAGCACAAAACTGAGGCATTACTGGCTTGATGTGCCAGAGAACAGAGCTTGGTGTGGACAGAGAATTGGGAAAATCTGATAGGCAAGAGAACTGCAAGAGTGATGAGCTCAGAGCTAAATATAAATTTCCCCAAATCCTGGGGCAATGCAAGTGCTGAGACCAATGAAGGCCATGTTAAAAAAAAAATCAATCATGGAAGCTTAACAAACTGAACAGAGATAACAGCTGCTGAAACCATAGATAAGACAGTTTACAGTTTGTGTCAAGGCAAGAAAGAGCCTTTTACACCACAAGCAACAATTCCCCCACTCCAGCAAAATCTCCTAAGAACATAACAGAATCCAGAGTTCCTACAGCTTATTATCTTAAATGTCCAGTTTCAACCAAAATGATATGACATGAAAAGAGAAACATGTACTGATAAAAAAAAAAATTAGTTGATAAACTTGATAAACTGACCCGGAGTGAGTCCAGACAGCAGATGAAGACTTCAAAGCAGCTATTATAAATATGTACATAGGCTTAAAGAAAATGTCCTAGTGAAAGAATGGACAGGGAATCCCAGCACATAAATGAAAAATATAACAATAAAACCAGATGAAAATAATGAGGCAAAAAGTATAATAACCAAAATAAAATATTTACTAGATGAGCAGATTGGTGATGGTAAGAGAATCAGTGAATTTAGAGATACAGCAGTTGAAATTACTCTATCTGAAAAAGGGGGGAAATGATTAAAGAAAAATGACCAGAGCCTTCAATATCTCTGGGACAATGTTGTATATTCTAAAATGTGCATAATTCGAGCCCCAGTAGGAAAAGAGATAGAGAAAGGAGCAGAACATTTTTTTAGAGAAATAGTGGCTGAAGACTTTACAAATTTGATAAACTTATAATTCAAGAAGCCCAGAGAAATCCAATCAGGGTAAATACAAAGAGAAAATCTTAAAAGCATGCAGAGGAAAATGGCACATTACATATGAGGGACAATAATACAATTAATAGTTGACTTCTCATTCAGAAACAATGGTGTCAGTTGACATATTCAAAATGCAGAATAACATATTCAAAATGTCAAAAGGAAATGGGCGTCAACCAGAAATTCTGTATCTGACAAAAGTATCATTCAAAAATCAAGGTGACCACTAAAAACCTATTAGAATTCATAAATGAGTTCAGCAAGGTTGTAGGATACAAGATCATATATAAAAATTAAATGTATTTCTACACACTTGCAAGGAATAATCTGAAAATGAGATTAAGAAAGCAATTCCCTCTACAATAGAATAAAAAAGAGGGGCACCTGGGTGGCTCAGTCAGTTAAGTGTCTGCCTTCAGCTCAGGTCATGAACCAGGGTCCTGGAATCAAGCCCTGCATCGGGCTCCTTGCTCAGTGGGGAGCCCACTTTTCCCTCACTCTCCCTGCTGCTCCCCCTGCTTGTGTTCTCTCTCTCTCTCTCTCTCTCTCTCTGTGTCAAATAAATAAAATCTTTAAAAAAAAGAATCAAAAAGAATAAAATATTAGGAACAAAATTAACAAAAGCAGTATAAAACTTATACTCTGAAAACTACAAAACATTGTTGAGAGACATTAAAGAAAATCTAAATAAATAGAAAAACATCCTATACTCATGGATGGGAGATAACATTATTAAAATGGCAATACCATCCAAATTGACCTATAGATTCAACACAATCTCTATCAGAATTCCAGCAGGCTTCTTTGTAAATATTGACAAGCTTATCCTAAAATTCACATGGAAGTCAGCAAATTCATATAGAGACTAGCAAAAACAACCTTGAAAAGGAATAGCAAAGTCGGAGGACTCGTGCTTCCTATTTCAAAACTTACTACAAAACAACAGTATCAAGACAACACAGTACTGGCATAAGGATAGATGCATGGATCAGTGCAATAGAATTGAGAATCCAGAAATAAACCCTCACCTTTACAGTCAACTGATCTTTCAACAAAGGTGCCGAAACAATTCAGTAGGGAAAGAACAATAGTATTTTCAACAAATGGTGCTAAGACAGATGGATATCCACATACAAACTATGCATATGGACCCCAACCTCACGCCACACACAAAAATGAACTCGAAATGGATCAACAACCTAAATGTAAAAAGTAAAACTACGAACCTCTTAGGAGAAAACAGAGGGGTAAATCTCTGTGACCTTGGACTAGGCAATGGCTTCCTACGTGACACCAAAGAACAAGGTCAACAACAATGAAATGGATAATTAGGCTCCATCAAAATAACTTTTGTGCATCGAAGGAGACTGCCTAAAACGTAAAAAGACAACCCAGAAAATGGGAGAAAATACTTGCCAATCATGTGTCTGACAGGGGACTTGTATTGAGAATATAAAGACAAGAATAAGAAGACAACCCAATTAAGAATGGACAAAGAATTTAAATAGATATTTCCACATAGAAGATACTCAAATGGACAATAAACATGTGAAAAGATGCTGAACCTCATTAATCATCAAGGAAATGCAAATCAAAACCAAATGAGATAGCACTTCACATCCACTGGGATGGCTGTATCACCAAACACCAACAGTAACAAGTGTGGGTGAGGATGTAGAGAAATCCGAACCCTAATACACTATTGGTAGGAATGTAAAAGAGTGCAACCACTCTGGAAAGCAGTCTGGCAGTTACCAGACTGTTACCCTAGGACCTCACAACTCAATTTCCCAGGTTATACACCCAGGAGAAATTAAAAATACATATTTCCACACAAAGATTTGTACACAGATGTTCATAGCTACATGATTCACTGCAGCCCCAAAGTGGAAACAACCTAAATGTCCAGCCACTGATGAATGGATAGACAAAACGTGGTATTGATACACTGGAATATGCACGTGCCACCACGTGGACGAAACGTGGAGAAGTTATGTTAGCTGAAGGGAAGCCAGTCACAAAGAGATACATGTTGTAGGATTTCATTTGTCTGAGACGTTCAGAATAAGCAAACCCAGAAAGACAGATGTAGTTTAGTGGTTGCCTACATCTGGAGAGCAGAGCGGGAGCGGGGGAGTGACTGTTAAGGGGGATGGGCTGTCTTTTCACGGTCAAGAAAGTGTTCTAAAATTAGATAGTAGTGATGTTGGCATACTCTGTGAATATACTAAACACCATTTAATTGTGCATTTCAAATAGGCGAACTGTATGGCATGCAAATTATATCTTAATAAATATATAATTTTTTCTTAACCCCAAAAATGAGGGTGAAATAAAGACATTTTCGAGGTAATAAATCTCCCAGAGAATTCATTGCCCACAGACTTGCACTGTAAGAAATGATAAAAATTCTTTGGGCTGAAGAAATATGACACCAGATGGCAGCTCCCATCCCAGGAAAAGAATGAAGAGCGATTCAAATCTTAAATATGTAGGTAAAGAGTAAAAAACCACCCGTATTTTTTCTTTAATTTCTTAAGAACTAGCGTTCACTTCAGCAGCACATATACTAATTTCTTAAAAACTATTTAAAGCAAAAAGTTTAACATTGTATTGTTAGGTTTAAAACACAAAACATATAGATGTGATATCATGGACTATTTAAAAAAAAAAACACATCCTATGAGAGAGAGTATATTTCTCATTAATAATATCAAAGAATAAAACAAAATGTTATTACCAAAGTTAAATTAAAGTGGAAGATGCCAGTATAAGTACTATTTATAATTCCCAAGCTGGGAGCAAGTCCTCCTGATGTGAACACACCTAGAAATTCCTTCGAAGTAAGCTCACTTTCAGATTGGAAAGAACACTCGACTTTCTTTAGGAGAGAGGGGAGAAAAAAAAGTCATGACAATTTGATGGAGAGAAGCATATTTTACATTAATTTAAAAGTGAGGGGAAATCTATGAAAAGTAGATGCTGCTGAAGCCTGCTATCTTCAGTAATTATTAGGGAAAAAAAATCTCTTTTGAAATAGTACACTTCTAGAACTCAGTCATCTATTATGCTAGTATCATAATAGGCTTTAATTCATTGATATAATAATCTTTGCTGTCAAAAAATTTACATAAAGTTATTATGTTTAATAAATATAGAATCAAAGCCATCTGCCATCACGTGTAGAAATCCCTATTTTATTAAAATCATTATTTTATGTTAAATTTTGTGTTAAATCCCTATTTTATTAAAATCATTATTTTGTGTTAAAGGAGCAAATGTATAAGGCAAAACTCATTTTAGTGCATTTTATTGGCTATTTCCCAGTTTTGAGAAGGTAGATGAGAAAGCAGCAATTATAGATGGTAGGTTTTACTGAAAGCCAACATGAGATGCATGCTAACAGCTTCCTCTCATTTGGTTCTCCTAATAGTTAAGACCACTTTGGGCAAGTTACCTGAGTTTCAGTTTTCTTATCTGTAACACAGGGAAACGATTGATTCCAAAAACATTTTCCGAGCTCTTACCACAAATCTGGGCAGTGTTATGGGGGCTGGGGAAACAGAACTGCATAAAACAGACAAAAATCCCTGCTCTCAAAGAACTTACATTCTAATGGAGATTGGAGGGAAGATAAACCCAAACCCTTTCCCCTGTCTTGTCACTGATTTACAATGTATTGCCCTTTGTGAAGTTGGCATAGAAGCTCCAAATTCTAATTCTCAGCCTTTTGAGTTACTCATCACTGAGTTTTCCTGTGGCTATCTGCAATGCATTGTAAATAAAGTCTGGGTTTTTTTCTCCTGTTAATGTGTCTCTCCTCCATTTATTTTACAGGCCCCAGGTACTGAATCTAAGAGGATAGTTTCAGTCCTTCTCCACTAATCTTAAGTACTATACCTTACAGAAGATTAAATATCATCATGAACATAAGATGCCTGACACACATAAACATTTTATAAATGTTAGGCATTATTTCTACTGATATCACTTCTAGAACTACCATTTCACAACTATACGAAATGTAGGTTATAGTTAATTCCCTTTTAGGAAGACAAAACTAGAGATGAGAAGGGTTAGGTAACCTGCCCCAGGGCACACAGACCATGTATGTCCATGCACAACTCCAAGATTTGACCCCAGCTCCGAAGGTCTCTCTTCCTCTAAAGCCCATTCTTATTTCCATAATATGTAATCACAAAGAGGAAAGGCATTTTTGACTCAAAGGGCATGCACTGCACAACAGTTGTGAATAAAAAAGTAAATATATGTTTGGCATATCAAGAAGGAACTGAGAACTAAGTCAAGAAGACTGGGGGACAATGTATTTGTCCTTGTGGGGTGTTTATCTTTGTTTTTATTATACTTATCATAGATTTCAAACAATCTGTACATTTTTTCTTAACTTAGGTTTTTGTTAGCATTTGCTGGATGGCTCTCTTAATAGTATATTTTATTTTATTTTGGGTTTGTGTGTGTGTGTGTGTTTAAATGCCATTATATGAATTGTAAAAATCAAATTATCCCTTACCCAAATGACAACTGCAATGCGGTACTTGTTATAAAAAGGGAAAGATTCTTTCTCTGGGTCATGTGAAGTAAATTTCTCTAACAGGCTACATCTGTCAAACTTCAAAAGGACAAACCAGATCCATAAAAAATAAAGATCATTACAACCAATCTTTTAAAAGGGAAGGGGAATGTAGCTAAAAAAAAAGAAGTGGGGGGTGCCTGGGTGCCTCAGTGGATTAGGCAGCTGCCTTCAGCTCCGGTCATGATCCCAGAGTCCTGGGATCGAGCCCCACGTCAGGCTCCCTGCTCGGCAGGGAACCTGCTTCTCCCGCTCCCTCTGCCTGCCGCTCTGCCTACTTGTGCTCACTGTCTGTCAAATAAATAAATAAAATCTTAAAAAAGAAAAAAAAAAAAAGCAAAACTACCCAGGCTGTTCAATGGCTAAATGCAATATTTCACCTGATCCAAGTGGAATGGAATAGAAAAGATTATTATTTACATAGGATTTTACCTCCCCAATTCTGAACATAGTAGAAGGCACTTGAAAAGAGTACAGTGCTACTGGTTTTCCATGTAGAGTTAAAAAGACTGTGAGCGGTTGTTGCATACTATTAGGGGACCTTACCAAGTCATCTGAGGAAAGATACAACTTGATTATTTCATTCTTTTGGGGGAACCCTTTGCTATCACAAGCAAAGTGTATCTCCATATCACCTAAATAATAAAAAAAAAACATATATTTTAAGTCACTGATAGAATTTCCATATTTCTTAAACTGACAAAATAATTTTAAAAGGTAAGAATTATAATTGTATATTTTAAATTCAGAAGTGGTCAAAAACCAGTTCTTGAACTTTTTTTTAATTTTTAAAAAATTTTCAACAAATTTCATTAACCAGATGCAAAGTCAATAAGAACCTTTTTTCACCTGAAGCATACTTCAGAATACATGGTTCTAAAAGATTTATGTAAAACATTCTATCCAAGAAAAATAGAATACACATTTTCCTCAAGTGCACACAGAAGAATCCCCTGGCTCAATCACATAAAAAAAGACATAACAAATATAAAATTTAAGAAGACTGAAATCATACCAAAAATATTTTCTGACCACAATGGTACAAAACTAAAGATCAACAATAAAACAAAGCTGGAAATTTTGCAATGTAAATATTAAATAGTTCTTGACTCTGAAAGCCCTTGGGTAGCACGGAGAAAGGACAGGAGTTAGAGACTGAAGAGAGAATTTGTATTTTAATAGAGAGCTGTCGATAGGAAAGAGACTCCTCTCCCAAAACCGGGGAAAAGGGGTTGGGAGGAAGATCCCTTCCCCTTATCTCGATCTGAAGTGAATCTCTTGTAGACAGCAGAGTTGGGTCATGGGTTTTTATCCATTCTGTCTAACCCCCTCTCAATGAATTTAGGCTAAAGCTTAAATTCCAGCCTGGCATTCAAGTAATTCCATGACATGAACCAGTTTCCTATCTTTCCAAAATACTTTACTTCTTCTATCCCTTCATTCTGGCCAAACTGAATATTTACTGCTCCCCTCACATTATATGATTACCTGCCTCCATGACCTTACCATCACTTACCCTGATGTTGTCTCCCCCATGCACGCATAGACACACTCATTTTGGGGACCTAGATTGATTGCTCTCGTTTGTACAAAGCTTTCCCTGACCAACCCTCTCAGGTGGAAGTAAACACTCCCTTCTCTGAAATCTCGTAAGTTGGCCTGTGACTCTAATCTTAGATTCTACCCGTGTGTGTTATATATTCTACAGTAGAACCTAGGAACTGGTACTGGGTCATCCCAGAAATCAAGCATTTCTTTTTTTTTTTTTTTAAAGATTTTATTTATTTATTTGACAGAGAGATAGAGAGCACAAGTAGGCAGAGTGGCAGGCAGAGGGAGAGGGAGAAGCAGGCTCTCTGCCGAGCAGGGAGCCGGACATGGGGCTCGATCCCAGGACCCTGGGATCATGACCCGAGCCGAAGGCAGCCGCTTAACCGACTGAGCCACCCAGGCGCCCCAAATCAAGCATTTCTGCAACACACCTGTGAATAGAAGACAGCCTGAATCCATCTCTTCATTTGTCAGTCAACAATTTTTTTTTTATTAAGCATCTACTATGTTCTAGCAGATCCAGTCCAAAATGCTAGAAAATCTAACAATCTGCACAAGTGGAGGTGAATTGCCTTGTCTTACCCCTTGTACAAAGCATTTCCACCATAAAAGTCCTACCGGGTAACTTAATCCATGTATTAACTTTCAGAAAATGATCTTCAGTCTCAATCTGTGAGACCTATAATTCAGTTTACAATTCATACTACATGTAACCATGTAGGAAAAAGCAAAAAAAAAAAAAAAAAAGCTATTTAAGGGCGCCTGGGTGGCTCAGTCGTTAAGCGTCTGCCTTCGGCTCAGGTCATGATCCCAGGGTCCTGGGATCGAGTCCCACATCGGGCTCCTTGCTCCGCGGGAAGCCTGCTTCTCCCTCTCCCACTCCCCCTGCTTGTGTTCCTGCTCTCGCTGTCTCTCTCTCTGTCAAATAAATAAATAAAATCTTTTTGAAAAAAGCTATTTAAGTAATTCAATAATTAAGGTTTTTCAAATATAAAATGCTCCTTAAACTTTAAATATTCTATGACTTATAAGCGATGAAACACTATAACAAAGGTGTCTATGTACACAACTTATACCAGTAGATTCACAGTGATATATTAGAAACCTCTGGACAAGAGCACAATAAATAATACCTGGGAAAAATTGGGAGACAAGGTAAAGAAGTACCAAAAAAAGTATTTTAACTGTTAGTGAGGAAGGGACTAAAGGAGAACTCCTACAAGAAAACAGAGAGTAAGAGAGTCTGAAACTTACCTTTATTATATATTATTCCTGATGAAAAATCAAATATGTTCAAAAGTAAAATTATAATACATAAAAGTAGCAATCCCATCTATTGAAAGAAATAAGAATTATTTCTATTCAATCACTCTGAACATATTTTTAGTTCCTTTTTCTACAACTAGAAAGTAAAGAAGTCATCTATACCTTGAAGTTAAAAATATTTCTTTTTGTGACAAAGCAAACAATGTAACAGTTGAGTAAGCTCTACATTTACTTCCTAGTTGGTATTAAAGATATTTATAAATATCATTATTCAAACTAAAGAGCTGTGGCTCTGGTTCTTCTTCAATGTAGATAACTGGGGAGGTGTAATCAATTTTATAGCTGTGTAAAACGGAGTCTGGCTTGATAAAGACCGAGGATGGTAGAGCTATACCTTGATCTGATATTTTGACCGCACTGCTTTTGAGAGAGATAATCCACATGGATCCTGAGCATCCCTGCATGTTCTTCCTGTGTGCCAAGCATGCAAAGCCCTGGACACTCTTTACCCAGGCCTTTTTTAAGATTTGCGTTTGTGGCAAGAAACCTTGAGGGATGGCGCGCCTGGGTGGCTCAGTCGTTAGGCATCTGCCTTCAGCTCAGGTCATGATCCCGGGGTCCTGGGATCGAGTCCCGCATCGGGCTCCCTGCTCGGTGGGAAGCCTGCTTCTCCCTCTCCCACTCCCCCTGCTTGTGTTCCCTCTCTCGCTGTGTCTCTCTCTGTCAAATAAATAAAATCTTAAAAAAATTTTAAATTAAAAAAAAGAAGAAGAAAAAGAAACCCTGAGGGATGAGATAACACCCCCCTTGGACAAGAGCAGGCTTGTTCCCGTGGTGAATCTCCCAAGCTCCGAGTTCTCCTATAATGCACCCCACTATGTGTGTAAGCAAGCCTCTTTGACGGGCTGAAATGTGTCCCCCTAAAAATTCATCTGTTGAAGCCCTAACCCCCAGTACTCAGAATGTGGTCATATTTGGAGATAGGGTCTTTACAAAAGTGATTAAGTTAAAATGAAATCATTAGGGTGGGCCCTGATCCAATGTGACTGGCGTCCTTATAAGAAAAGGAAATTTGGGCACAGACATGTGCAAAGGGGAGACGATGTGAAGACACAGGGAGAAAATGACAAAGGAGAGAGGCCTGGAATGGATCCTTCCTTCTTGGCCCTCAGAAGGAACCAACCCTGCTAACACCCTGAACTCAGACTTTTAAGTGTCCAGGAGTGTGAATCAATAACTTCTGTTGCTTAAGCCACCCAGCCTGCTGTATTTTGTTACTGCAGCCCTAGTAAGATAATGCAGCTTCTGCGATGGATGTCTGCTCCATGGCACTGCGGGGGGCGGGGGGGGGATGGGGGGGATGGATGGGGAACTGGAGTGAGCAGCATGCCAACACTGGCTATTACTTTTGCTGTGAGTGATTAAGTCTTTTGTCTCTGACCTAGGAGTCTTGTGTCTTTTGCCAGCATCCAAGAAACAGTAACAGACTGACTTGCCAGGTAGGTAAAACATAATCCAGGTCCTGCATGGTTCCTGACAACGGCAGAGTAAATTATATTTAACTGATGTTTTTCCTCCCTCAAAATTTGCTTGGTTTGCTTAATTCAATATATTTAACCAACAATATAAAGTTCAAACATTCACTGGATTTTTAAATTCGTCATCTTTATCACATGGTCAGGGAAGAATTGTGGGGTTTTGTTTGTTCTTTTTTTTTTTTTAAGTGCTCTTTTTTGGTCACCTGAGAAAACAGTTTGTTTTCACAAGGTAAGACAAAATAAAAGTATAGCAAAACTGTATCAGCATGGTGCTATGCTCAATTATATTTTTGGTGCAAGAATGAATTTAACATTAAATGGAGAAGTCGTCACAGTCAAACTTTGAAAATAGTGCCTTTGCCAGGAAAATCTTGTAGTATTTCACTAAACATTCACATTAAATGACGTAACACCATTATAAGAACCTATCAGTTTTTCTCCTCCCTAAAAAACAGACTGAAATGTATTATGCTCCTGGGCTCCAGGATGGATGATCTATTATTACGTTATCCTCAGAGCTGTTCCAATTCAGTTCTCTCGAATAAATATAAAATATCTCTCATTTCATTTGAGTGGATTTGGTTGTATCTATCTTTGACCAAAGAACTAAAAACCTACTTTAAAAGGCTTCTAAGTGCTTTCATTAAGGGCAGGAAACCTGAGAGAGCATAATTGGAGGGAGAGACAGCCAAGGAAGGACCTTTGCGCTCTCTGTGGATTTGCCAATAGTTACACATTCTCTTGTTCTAGTAATTCAGCCCATATTCATTCTTTTTTAATTTAAACATGGAAAGTACTTTAGAATTAATATATGAGACCCAAAGTTACATGTCTAAAGTCCATTACTAGCTAGTAACAGAGTCAGACTTAGAACCAAGATCTCCTGATTTAAAAGATTTAGTCAGCATACAAGGATGCCACAAAATGAAAATTTAAAAACACAAAGCAATGAAGGAAATGATTAGATTTGATCTCTCACCAAAACTACTAACTGTATACGCCATAATTCTGTTCCATACATTCATTCACCTCCTTTTCCCCTTCTTCAGTATTACAAGTTTGCTCGATTTCATACTACCTTCTTTCAACAACCAACCATCTCCTGGTTAGAGAAAAAGCACTGACTGGCTTAAGATCGGCTCTGCCCATTGGGATGTCTGATCTTTGGAAAGTTACTTAACTTTTTTGATTCAGTAAAATAGGGATAATAGCTACTTCACAGCATTGTTGTGAGAACTGAATGAGTAATAAACTTTACACGTTTAACGGCTGCTTTACATAGACTAAGCAATTGATAACTACTAGCTCTGAATCCATGTCTTGATATACTGAAGCAACTTCTTTATCTTCATCCCACTCCTTACTCACTCTATTAAGCAATAAAATTACTTCCAGTTACCAATCCCATTTAATTATTATGAATTTTACATAATGGCCAGGTGTAAGTCACATATCTGGGTATTTTCTATTCTCTAGCAAAAAATACTGAGAATTGTCCCAAAGAAGGAACCTACCTTTTCCACCATCTGATTCATTTTTAGTCACTCTGTTATAGAATAGTGATTACATTATCAATATGTACTAGAGTAGGGCCTTTATTTTAATATTTCTTACTGTGACTACCTCCTAATAGGATGACCGACTAGTTGCAGTTTTCTTTTTTGTACTTTCCCAAGTTTCTTCCATCCAAGCTGAGAAAGAAGACCCAGGCCTGAGTTTTCAGTTTACTGGTTTAGTAGTCCACTAACTTTGGTAATAGCCAATCAGCTGCTACCAAGTGCAGAAGCAGGCTTAGAAAATCTAAAGGGTAGGCAGTTGGAATTTCCAGTTAACTGCCTTCTTCAGAGTACCAAAGGTCATTTTCTTTCAAAATCTAAGAGATGGAGTTTCTCCAAACCTGTCATCTTTAATACATCCACTAGGAAGGCTCAGAAACCTACATATGACTATTTTCAAGATCCATAAATCCTCATGGGACTACTGAGTACCTGAGGAAAAACAAATGCTAAAAAGAAATGCCAACTACATACAAGGAGGTTTAAGAGAAGAAAATCTGTCAAAGAGAGCTTCATGACCATGTCTTCAAGGAAGATTGGGACTGCAAAAAAATAGAGAAGACCTTGTTGACAGGGTAAACAGGATAAGTAAATACACAAAGCAAAAGAATGAGAATGAGCCGGGTATGCATGGGAATCAGTAAAACCAAGTGATATGCTGATTTGTTCTCCAGATTCATCTTTCTGTGAATGTCCTTTGTCTGGTTGATTATATCTACTTAGGCTGCCTTTGGCTACTGAGCCCAGACTGAACCTGTCTGACTTACTAAGCACCCCGACAAGTCATGAATGGTCACAGGGGCTAGCGATTTCTTTAATAATGATAATAAAACCTGTGTTATACTCATGTTCTCCTTCAGAAATCCTTTCACATGGCCATGTAGAACCTGCTAGTATGTGGGTTTCATCTACTCCTGGAAGAACCTGTATAAGAAACACTTTTCCTGGGGTGCCTGGGTGGCTCAGTCAGTTGAGTGTCTGACTCTTGGTTTTGGCTTGGGTCATGATCTTGGGGTCCTGGGATTGAGACCTGTGTTGGGCTCCGTGCTCAGCAGAGAGTCTGCTTGAGATTCTCTCTCTTTCTCTCCTTCTGCCCCTTCCCCCACCTGGCTCTCTCTCTCTCTCTAACAAGTGAATAAATCTTAAAAAAAAAAAAAAGAAAAGAAAAACACTTTTCTCTTACCTTGACCTAAAGAAGGAAGTTATTCCTCAATCTGAAATAATGTGCAGAACTCAACAAAATGTTTCTTCTATAATAGAAACTCAGTTATCAGAAACTCCTTTTTGTTGCTGGTTTCGGATTACATAAGGTGATGAAGTTTTCATATGGAAGCAAAAGCTGTAATTCTCAGTGTCTGTAGCAACACTGTGGTAAGCTGCTTCCCCACACTGCATCAAAATAGGAATGTCCGAGCAGTGTTGTAGGAATACACTGATGGTCCTCAGGAAAACTATGAAGGTGGTGACATTGCCCTCTATTCCCCCAGCAACACTTTGTTTCCCTTCCTCATTTTTTCCCATGTGATGCTTCCTCCCCGGCTTGAGTAATGCTTTCCTTCCCTCGAAGATAAGGATCTGCATCAGTCAGACTTACTGATGAATTAACTTTGATGCAAATGAGTACCAAGAGAACTCCCATGGCAGATGATTTACCTATAACGGCACAATGACAGATGTTCTTCCCCCAAAATACAAGTCAGGCACTGGGTATCTGGTTAGGAGGTTTGGGAACCAGGGAAGGGGCTAATTGGAAGGATGACTTTCACTTTTTTTTCTTTGTAATTTTTCTCTGACTATAAAAGTGCTCATTATGCGAAATTGGAAAAATACAAACAGGTATAGGGAAATTAATTACCTATGAACCAAGAGTCAGATAGAACCACTGCTAAATTTTGACATATTTATTCAATCTCTTCCCTACATGTTTGTATATTTCATGTAGGATCGTTCTATATATAGTTTTTCAGTCATTGTTATTCTGACCATTTTCTCATGTAATGCAACTGTTCTCTCAGAAGTTTTCACAATTACACATCTAAAATAACTACACACGATTTATTTAAACATAAGACACTCAGCTGTTTTCGGTGTTTTCATGTTATGAATAATGTGGTAATAAACGGTCTTAAACAGAAATCTGTCCCTACATTTAAAATGTTTTCTTAGGATATGCATATACTGAAGACAGGCTGGCAAATTGCTTTCCAGAAAATGCAGCACTGAGAATGAGATGTAATCTATAATAATTTGATAGGCAATAAAGTATCTCATTTAGTTTTACTTGTTTTAGTATTGGTGCAACTGAACATTTACAATATATGTGTTAACATTTTTTCTGTGTGGTCATATATTTTTTCTTCTATAAATTGTTTGGACATATTCTTGATCATGTCCTACTGGAATTACAGTGTTTTGCTTGTGAAATGGTAAAATAATCTCTTTGAATATTTACTGTGAATATTAAACCAAACTTGTCACTTAATTTTGTGTATGATGAGCTTTGATGTAATTCAAATGTGATACAGTCAAATTTATCAGTATTTTCCTTTCTGGTGATTTCCCTCACCTCATGGCTTCAAAGACCACCCCATCCAGAGACAGACTTTGATCATACTTCCTATATAAGAAAACTTAAAGACTCAGCAAGTTCAAAGAATAAAACCACAAGGACATTTTGATCACCCCAGATTAACAATTTTTCCCAGTTTTTAAAAAATGGTTTTTTTGTGGGGTATTTCAAACATTAGAAAAAGCAGGAAGAATGGTATGATTAGCCTCTTTGTATCTATCACCCAGCTTTAGTCCTATTTCATCGATACACCCACGCATTCATCTTTCTTCTCCAGGATTATCCTGAAGATACCTTAAACATCCATATATAGTTCAGTATATATTCCTTAGAGAAAATGACTTTTTAATTAAAGAAAACCACAATGCCATTTCATGCCTAAAGATGAGAACGATTCCTGGGTATCTATCCAGTGACTGTTCTTATTTCCCTAATTATCTCATTCTTAAAATCGTTTATACTTTGTATGAATCAAAATCCAATAAGGTTCATACTTTGTAATTAAGTGATAGTATCTTTGAAGTGTTTTTTTTTTATTTTTCAAGTTTTTATTTAAATGCTGGTTTGTTAACATATAGTGCAATATTAGTTCCAGGTATAGAATTTAGTGATTCATGACTTACATAGAATATACAGTGCTCATCACAAGTGCCCTCCTTAATCCCCATCACCATTTTAATCCATCCTCCCGCCCACCTCCCTTCCAGCAACCCTCGGTTTGTTCTCTAGAGTTAAGAGTCTGTTTTCTGGTTTGCCCCTCTTTTTTTGTTTTGTCCCCCTATGCTCATCTGTTTTGTTTCTTAAAGTCCACATGAGTGAAATCATATGGTATTTGTCTTTCTCTGACTGACTTATTTTGCTTAGCATTATACTCTCTAGCTCCTTCCACATCATTGTAGATGGCAAGATTTCATTCTTTTTGATGGCTGAGTAATATTCCATTACACACACACACACACACACACACACACCATTCCATACTATATATATATAAATACATATATTTATATATATAAATACATATATATATATATACCATATCTTCTTTATCTGTTCACCAGTCAGTAGACAGTTCCATAATTCAGCTATTGTTGATAATGCTGCTATAAACATCGGGGTGCACGTATCCCTTTGAATCTGTATTTTTGTATCCTTTGGGTAAATATCTTGTAGTGCAATTGCTGGATTGTAGGGTAGTTCTATTTTTAACTTTTTGAAGAACCTCCATACTATTCTCCAGAGTGGTTGCACCAGCTTGCATTCCCACCAACAGTGCAAAAGTGTTCCCCTTTCTCCCCATCCTCGCCAACATCTGTCGTTTCCTGTGTTGTTAATTTCAGCCATTATCTTTGAAGTTTTTAAATCTATAGGCCACTCCCCTCTCTCTCCCCATTTTCTCTCTTTCCCCTTGCAACTTATTAGTTGAAGAACTAGTTACTGCTAATATGTTTCTCACAGTCTGGATTTTGCTGATTGCATCACCATGGTATCTTTTTACACCGTAAGTCTATCTCATTTGTCCTGTAAGTCATTAAGTTGATTTAGAGGCTTGGTCAGATTCAGGTTCAATTTTTTTGGCAGGAATACTTCATAGGTGTTTTTCAGTACTTTCAACAGGAGGCACGTAAAGTCTGGTTGTCTCTCTTTTCATGACATAGCAGCTGTCATTTCTTTCCTAGATTTGTTAAATTCATTGGAGGTTGCAAGATGGTGATATTTTATCATTTAATCTTCATTTATTTGCTGGAATACTTCTATAAAGATAAATTTTCCTTCAACAACCATCTGGTTATTCAGAAGTACCATTCCTAAGTAAAGGAAAGTAAATGCTTCATTCTTTCACTTACTAGTTTGAAAATAATGACGTGATTCTCTAGCATCCTCATAGAAGCAATCAAGAAGGTTTGTTTTTTAGTATCATTATGAACTCATAGGTTTTGATTTAAATATTTGAGTGTTTCTGTCTTTTAGAGTTATTATCCTTGGTATTGCTCCAAGTGTGCAAATTTGGGCAGGTGTGGTCTTAGAGTTGGCTCCTGGTCTTTTTGACATGAGCTAGTACTCTCTGATAGCTTCCTTCCTTCTTTCCTTCCTTCCTCATTGGACAAGATATTCTAGGTTCACCTTATACATTTCCTGTCACAGACAGGGAATCAGTCATTTCCGTATGGAATTCTGATTCCTTTTACTGAGAAATGGCATGTATAAACCATACTCTGGTAGCTAGGCAAGACTTTTTTTTTTTTTAAATAAATGAATATATAAAAACCTTATGGAAGATAAATGGTAGTTACTTACAACTGAATTTCCTCATTTATTCTCCCCCCAAAATCACGTAAAGAGAATTAATAAAACAACTCTAGAGCAACTAGGAAACAAAATTATTAACAATTTCAATTTGCATATAAGTAGGAAAAGCAACATCTAAAACCAGAAGAATCGGGGCACCTGGGTGGCTCAGTCAGTTAAACGTCGAACTCTTGATTTTGGCTCAGGTCCTGATCTCAGGGTCATGAGATCGAGCCCTGCATCAGGCTCTGCACTCAGCACAGAGTCTGCTTGAGATTCTCTCTCTCTTTCTCCCTCTGCCCCTTCCCCTGCTTACACACACACAGTCTCTCTCTCTCTCTCTCTCTCTCTCTCTAAAATACATAAATAAATCTTTAGAACCAGAAGAACCAACTCCAGAGTCCACACCAGATAAAGGTCAGGTAGAGACTCTATGGAAAAGAACAGAGAACAGCAGGAGTTTACACAAGTAGAATACAGATAATGTCTCTAATAGAGTCCTACCTAAGGGGGGGGTAATACCAAGAACAGGTTTGAGAACCGGCAGGTTAGAGGACTCGCTCGAAAGTCTTCATGCAGTTTGAGGAGAACAGTGCTGTGAAGAAGAGGTTAGATGCCGTGGGAGGTGGAGGAATCTCTCAGATGTGTGATGGTGAAGAGAAAAAAGAAAGCAATAGAAATTAAAGGTCTTACAGAAATAAAAGAGAACCACAAAATTGGGAAACACACTGACCCTACCCCCCAAAAGTTTCCATTTACTTCAAAACCGAACAGAAAACAACAGAAGAAGATGCTTTTGAATTACGAAACCTAGCTAGACACTCAACTCGCACCCCCTATTTGAGGCTTGTCCAGATAAAATACGATGTTTGAAAATGAACACAAAGTGGCAGGCAACATCATACAAAGCTGTTAGAAGACAGAACATGAGAATTCAAACATTTCCTCAGATGAAAATATTCTTCCTGCCAAAAGCAACAAACAAACAAAAAGTACCACGGAGAGAAAACTGTAACACAACACTCTAACCTGAATTAAAATGTTAAAACAAGAATTTGCACACTAAAACAAAAATCACCTTGAATAATGAGTTTAAAATAACCCAGAATAAAAACAGAGAAAAAACAGGATGGCATGAAATTAGAGTTGCCCAAACTCAGGAAATGGAAGAAAAAGACAAAATAATCTCATAAAATAAAGATTAATTTCAAGCTGTCCAAGAGAAAACAGTTTTGACCACAAATATAATAAGGGTCACCGAGAAGAGGAAGGAAAACTATCAAGAGAACAAAACGAATTTTTTTTAAAATGGTAAAATCAATGGAGAAAAAGTAATAAATATAGACAATGTACAAAGAAAATTCAACATCTCGAAACAAAAGAAAGATACTGGTCTTTTTGACATGAGTCTAGTAATAAGTATACAGACTGGGGCGCCTGGGTGGCTCAGTCGGTTAAGCGGCTGCCTTCAGCTCAGGTCATGATCCTGGAGTCCCGGGATCGAGTCCCACATCGGGCTCCCTGCTCAGCAGGGAGTCTGCTTCTCCCTCTGATCCTCTTCCCTCTCGTGCTCTCTGTCTCTCATTCTCTCTCTCTCAAATAAATAAATAAAATCTTAAAAAAAAAAAAACTTTTGGAGAGCAGCCCCTTCTCCCTCCTCCCTGCTCCAGCCCTCCCCACCCGTGGCTTCCCTCCAGCCTCCCTGGCAGCTGCCTCTTGCTGGGGACCTGCGTGTCCTTGGCCGCCTGCCATCCAGTTGGGGCAGTCCATGATGAGCACATCATGGAGACTGAAAGTGGAGGAAAAACCTGTGGAGTACTTGAACTTACCTGTATCAGAGAAGAATCTGGAATCCGAGTGCATGCTGATCTCCCATTGACTTCTGTTCTATTACCGTACCCCATTAAAGAGATGTGAGGGGTTGGTTTACATTCAAATCAGGAACATGTACAAAGCATCCTTTGACACACCAACAATTGTCTATGCTTCCTTAGAAGGAATCACCTGACAATTGGATTGCTTAACACGATGGTCCTAAGAAAGTATCCTTGGAGGCAGTTGTATTTTTATCAGCCACTGGAGTGTTTATTAAACAAAACCCCCAAAAAACTTTGAGAGACATTCCCACTACAAGGGCTGGCATAAGTCCTATCAGCAGTACTGGATGATGGAAGAGACAGAGGAAACGATTTTTCAACCTAAAATTCTATAATCCATCACCCAGGGAAGTATGAAAACAGAATAAAGACATTTAAAGACATTTTTACTCAAGTGGAGTATAATGAACATATGTCATATTTTACTCAACAGCTATTCCACCACTCTTTGCTAATAATTATTTTTTACTTTTGGGGACTCACCCTCCCTGTGTAGTCTGCTGGGACTGCTAATCAAGATTCCCTGCCTTTCCATAGCCAAGAGGCAAGTTTGTGACCCACATCAGAAAAAACAGGTGCTCCCTTCTTGGACTGGGAATCAGAGCAGAACAAGAAGACTGACAGTGGTGTGAGTCCATTCTTGAGGTAGGTTGCAAGCAAGATGGATGAACACTTTTTGCTGTGACCTTCCCTGGACCTGCCTGATCTTTTTCTTTTTCTAAGCCTACGTCTCCTTGAGTCTCTGAGCACCCCATTACCCTTCAAATAAATTCCTTTTGGATTAAGTGGGGAGTCTATTTCTACTTCAGTATCTGACTCATCAGCTAGGACTCAGAAATTTATATCCCATGCATCATTCTTAGAAATTGCTTGCGGATGGGGCGCCTGGGTGGCTCAGTTGGTTAAACGACTGCCTTCAGCTCAGGTCATGGTCCTGGGGTCCTGGGATCGAGTCCCGCATCGGGCTCCCTGCTCGGCGGGAAGCCTGCTTCTCCCTCTCCCACTCCCCCTGCTTGTGTTCCCTCTCTCGCTGTGTCTCTCTCTCTCTGTCAAATAAATAAATAAAATCTTTAAAAAAAATTTAAAAAAATAAAAAAGAAAGAAACCCCATGAAGTATAAAGTATGACTGAGCAATCAGAAAGCCTACAGATATTAAAGGCACACTATTCTTATCTTTTATAATAAATGGCAAACAAACTAATGTGTATGGACACATAGGTATATATGTCTATATACAGATAGAGAGCTAGATTGATACCTAATAGCCTGATAGCTGGATAGATAGATATAATCTCCTACTCGTTCTGTTTCTCTGCTCTACTCTGATATAGTCATAATAATGTAAACGCCATTTATTGGTTTCCACCTTTTAAACTGAACTTACTGACAAAACATAGTTTGGCAAATCAAGAAATAGAGGAATTAGCATATTTTGTAAGGTTATGGGGTGGAGGGGTAATCACTGGAAGAACACATACATGGTTAAAAGACGATGCCCCACGACGTGGATGGAACTGGAGGGTGTTATGCTGAGTGAAATAAGTCAATCAGAGAAAGACATGTATCATATGACCTCACTGACATAAGGAATTCTTAATCTCAGGAAACAAACTGAGGGTTGCTGGAGCGGAGGGATGGGGTGGCTGGGTGATAGGCATTGGGGAGGGTATGTGCTATGGTGAGCGCTGTGAATTGTGCAGGACTGTTGAATCACAGATCTGTACTTCTGAAACAAATAACACATTATATGTAAAAAAAAAAAAAAAGATAGCAGGAGGGGAAGAATGAAGAGGGGGAAATCGGAGGGGGAGACGAACCATGAGAGACCATGGACTCTGAAAATCAAACTGAGGGTTCTAGAGGGGAGGGGGGTGGGGGGATGGGTTCGCCTGGTGATGGGTATTAAGGAGGGCACGTTCTGCACGAAGCACTGGGTGTTAAACGCAAACAATGAATCATGGACCACTCCATCAAAAACTAATGATGTAACGTATGGTGATTAACACAACATAAAAAAAAAAAAAAAGACGCCCCTGGAGAAGGGGGCATGACAAGAACTGACTGAGCCTGGAACTGTAGCTTTTCATCATCAGAGTTTCAGTACCTACTTTGTTACCGCATGCTTGTGGATCTCCAAATAAAAGAAAGTGAACATTTGGGCAGCTTTCAAAAAGTATACATTCTCCTCCCCACTGGAGACAATATGTATTAGTAAAGACTAGGAACCCTGTGGTTACATTCCCCCATTCTTATGCTTATGGTCATTGTTATCTGTGTTACTTTTCATTTTTTTTAATAACTGTGTTACTTTAAAAAGTTACTTAGCCTCTGTAACCCTCAGTTTCCCTAGCTGAAAAATGGGGATAATCATGCTATTTATCTGACACAGTATATGAGAGTGTGTGTATAGACACTTTCCCTTTCCCTTACTGAAAGTAGCTTACTATACATCCTGTTATGCCTTATATTTTTGAGCATGACTGTATATCTTGGAGCTCTTTCCTTGGAGCTGTCCTGTTCTTTCATAGCGCCTGCTTTTTATTCCATCGCGTGGCTCCACCGTACTTTATATAACCGGTCACTGCTGAAAGACCGTCATTTCCAGTCTTTTTCTATTACAAAGAGTTTTCCTGTCCATATGTCATTTCATATCATTTGTAAATATAGCCGTAAGATACATTTCTGAGAGTGCAGCTGCTCAGTTAAAGGAAACGTACTCTTAGAATTTTATTATTACCCAGCTGCCCATCCCAGCTGTTGTGGAAATGCACACTCGAGCCCAGCATGAGCGCCGGGTTCTCCGCACCCTCACCAACCAAGTGCTGTCATGTTGCGGGAAAGATCATATTGTCATTGCATTTGCACTTCTCTTATTACATTCTTCCCTTTTTTCTAAACTTAGTCATAGATTTTGCCCATTTTTTTTCGGGACGATTGGGTCTTTTTCTTCTTACTGATTTTTAAGCATTTCTATATGTTAAGGGAATTAGCCCTTTGTCTGTAAGGTTAAATTACAAAAACTTCCCCCGTCTGTCCTTTGTCTTTTGGCTTCTTTTTATAGAGATGTGATTTTTTTTTTTCTTGTAGCTAAATAAGTGGATTTTCTTGTTTATCTTCTGGTAATTCATGGTTTCATTTTTTTAATGTAACTGCTTTGATTCATCTGGAAATCATTTTGGTATAATCTCTGCAGTAGAGATCCAACTTTTTTTTTTTTCCAGATGGCTACTCAGTTGTCCCAACACCATTTACTGAATAATCCCTTTTCTCTCCACTGTTTTGAAAAAAAGACTTTCATTTAATTGCTGTGTATATTTGGGTCTGTGTCTGGGTTCTCTAGTCTGCTCCTTTGAATTGTTGATTCACTCATGTGCCAGTAGTTCATTATGATTACTGCAGAACACATTCTTATTTTTAGTAGTTAGGGTCCTTTCATTAATCTCTTTTCAGAATTCTCCTGGTAATTGTTACTTCTTTGTTCATCCACATGACTTCTAGAATCAGTCTGTCCAAACAAAAAACAAAAACAAAAATACCCTGTTGCAGTCAGATCAACCGAAGGAGAGTTGACACTACGCAGATGTTAAAATTTCCCATCTAAATGTGGCAATGCTGTTACATTTCTTTAAGTCTCTTTTTTGTTCTCTCCATGGTGTTTTACAAGTTTCTTCATATGGATTCTTCATGTTTCATGCTAAGTCTATTCCTTTCTTTTTATGTTTTTCAAACCTCGGCAACGGGATCATTTCTTCCGTCGCTACTTCTGTTTGTTGCCTGAATATATAAAGTTCCATTTCTGTGCTCTTTGTCTTGGTGACCCTACTGAATTATCCCACCACTTGGCCTTTTAGTTGATTCCTGGGGTCTGCAAATATTGGTTTAACCTCCTTCATTTGTTTTTTCTTATATTTATTTATTATTTAAATTTAATTAATTAACATATAATGTATTATTAGTTTCAGAGGTAGAGGTCAGGGATTCATCAGTCTTATATAACACCCAGGGCTCATTCCATCACGTGCCCGCCTTAATGTCCATCACTCAGTCACCCCCTCCCCCTCCCCACCCCCTCCCCTCCAGCAACCCTCAGTTTGTTTCCTATGATTACTCTCCTTTTTTTTTTTTTTTAAGATTTTATTTATTTATTTGACAGAGACAGACACAGCGAGAGAGGGAACACAAGCAGGGGGAGTGGGAGAGGGAGAAGCAGGCTTCCCACTGAGCAGGGAGCCCAATGCGGGGCTCGATCCCAGGATCCCGGGATCACGACCTGAGCCGAAGGCAGACGCTTAACAACTGAGCCACCCAGGCGCGCCTCTCCTTGTTTTTGAAATGTTTATTGTTTACCATTTATTTCTACTTCAGTCTAATTACAATGGCCCATACCTCCAGAACAAAGATAACTGTGATGGATTCATCCTTATCTCACTCCTGGTTTCAATGGGAGTGCTTCTAGTGCTTCTTCATCAAGCATGGTGTTATCTGTTAGCCTTCTGCAGCTTGTGGTTATTTGATTCTACAGTTGCAGATCTGTTAACATCATTCAGTTTGGAAAGGCTCTGTTTATCTCAGTTCATTACATCCTCGCCTACTGACTTTATTTTATTATTTTTAAGTTTTTACTTAAATTCAGTTAGTTAACATACAGTGTAATACTAGTTTCAGGTGTACAGATAGTGTTTCAACACCCCCATACAATACCTGGTGCTCATCACAGCAAGTGCATTCCTTAATCCCCCTCTCCTATTTCACCCCCCCCCCCACCGCCCCTCCTGGAGCCATTAGTTTGTTCTCTATAGTTAAAAGAGTCCATTTCTTGGGGCACCTGGGTGGCTCAGTCAGTTAAGTGTCCAACTCTTTTGGCTCAGGTCATGATCTCAGGATCGTGGAATGGAACCCCACACTGGGCTCCTTGCGCTGCCCACTGAATCTCTGCTGGAGATTCTCTCTCCCTCTCCTTCTGCCCCTCCCACTGCTCTCTCTCTCTAAAATAAATAAATAAGTCTTTTTTTTTTTCTTTTTAAAGAGTATGTTTCTTCCTTTGCCTCTCTTTTTTTCCCCCTTGGCTTGTTTTATTTCTTAAGTTCCACATATGAATGAAATCATATGGTATTTGTCTTTCTCTGATTGACTTATTTCACTTAGCATTATACTCTTTAGCTCCAACCATGTCATTGCAAATGGCAAGATTTCATTCTTTTTTATGGCTAAGTAATATTACATTGTGTGTGTACACACACACACACACACACACACACACACACACCACATCTTTATTCATTCATCAGTCAATGGGCACTTAGGCTGTTTCCATAATTTGTGCCCACTGATTTTAAATCCACACTCTTAGAGAGGGAAAGGGCTTGATGGAGAGTCAGCAGCTATGTGGGATGGCGGTGGTATATAAGACTTCTGAGAGAGACCACTGAGATCAGGACCTGAGCCGAAAACAAGAGTCAGACACTTAACCGACCAAGCCACCCAGGAGCCCTAAACTGAATGAATTTTACAGATGGGGCAGGACTCCTTGGCTTCTGGAGTCAATATTCAGACTACAACAAGATGACTATCAGGAAATTACTGGGGAAATATATTTCTAGTAATTTCTAGACCTTCTCAATCAATTAATCTTCAGTTCTTAAAAAGAAGAACTTAAAAGTCGGTGAAAAAGAGATCATCTACAAAGAAATAATTAGAAAAACACTGACTTTTCGTCATGACAATTACGGCCAGGAGGCAATGGAAAAAGTATCTTCAAAGTGCTAAGAAAAATAACTACCCAGAAAAACTATCTTTCAAAGATGAGAGTGAAATAGTCATTCACAGATAAAAACAGAGAGCACTTACAGGTGACCCTTTAACAACATGGGTTTGAACTGCACAGGTCCATTTATATGGGGATTTTTTTTTATACAGGGCAGTATTGTAAATGTATTTTCTCTTCCTTACACTTTTCTTTTCTTTTTTTTTTTAAAGATTTTATTTATTTATTTGACAGAGAGAGACACAGCGAGAGAGGGAACACAAGCAGGGGGAGTGGGAGAGGGAGAAGCAGGCTCCCACTGAGCAGGGAGCCCGATGCGGGGCTCGATCCCAGGACCCTGGGACCATGACCTGAGCCGAAGGCAGACGCCTAACGACTGAGCCACCCAGGCGCCCCTCCTTACAGTTTTCTTAATAACATTTTCTTTTCTCAAGCTTTATCTAGCTTACTAAGAATACAGTATGTAATACATAAAACATACAAAATGTATGTTATTCAACTGTTTATATGTTTTCTGTAAGGCATCCACTCCAACAGTAGGCTATTAGTAGTTAAGTTGTGGGGGAGGCAAAAGTTATACACAAACTTCCAACGATGCAGGGGATCAGTGCCCCTAATCCCTGCATTGTTCATGGGCCAACCGTACTATCAGGAGTTTCACACTAAGAGAACTTCTGCAGTTTGCACTTCAAGAAAGAAAAGGACCCTGGGAAGATGATCAGAAGTACAAGAAGGAATGATATAAAGAGAAGTCAGTAAAGAAAATAGATAGCATTCTTAGATGCAACTAACTCTGGCTGATTTCTAAATAGGAGTCAATTGAAAGGATATCGTTCGCCCTGCATAATTGCTGGAAAGGCTCACAGGAGCCACAATCAGAGCCAAATATCAAGCCATAGAAAAATCCATGAACACATAGCTGCAGCTGCAACCCAAACCATTGGCGACCTACTGCTTATCACACAACCTCCACTGGAACTGGACACTGGGTACTGCCTCTGAAACTGGAAGTTACTGAGATTCTCCACTGCCTCTGTTCTTCTCAGCACAGGCCCCAGATTCAAAGTCCATGTGGATGTGCCTGACTGATAAGCCTAGGCCATATGCATGGGACCAAGCTGAAGGCTGAGATACCAACTGCATGGGATTTGGGGTTCCATTTCACACCAAGACTCCTATGTAAGGACATCCCAAAACATAGGAATAGGGGGGTCTGGGCTACGCAATATATTTGATAATGTCTACTACAGGCAGATACTTTAAAAATAGTATCAGAGCATTATGGGAAAAAGGAAAAACCAACAGGATAAGACCATAACTAAGGCAGATTGTTTTATTTAAGATTTTTTAAATAACAAGATTGTAGTGAGTAGGCAGTAGATATAATCCAAGCAAAAGATCTTATTGGAAAAATCACAGCTGAAGGTCCTCTGAAAGTGAAAGACCGTAGGCAGACATCCATAGAGTGGAGAAGTTCCAGGGCAAATCCTCCCGTTTGTGCCAAAGTCTTATGCCAAGAAAAGCAGGGGTAAATTATCTGTGGAAGAGCACAGGCCTATCAGCCAAGTAACAGCTGATCATCCCATCACAAGTCACTGCTTGGCCTAGCTTTCAATTCCCCCTCTCTAAGGTCTTCACATCAATACAGTACCTGGGGGCTCCCAACAAGAGCACAGGCCCAGGAATGCACCTGGAATTTGGAAGTCGATATGAAGCCAGTGATATGGAATAGGTGCGCAGGTTGGAGGTAGGCACCAGAAATACAAACAAAGCAGCATGTTGAAGTCAGGCAAGAAGGAGGCTGGAAGAATATGGTTATTAAAGGCCAAGGTTGTTTTAAAAGGTGAGGAGCAAGCACAGAACTACAGGTGGTGAGCGGCAGGTATGGCAGGACATGGAAGACTAGGCAGATGTAGTATAAAGCTTAAGAAATTAACAGAAATTGAGAAAAGTTGGAGGTGGAGGCAAGCATTGTCACATACCCAGACACCAAAAGGTAATAATGAAGAACAATTACATATGGTAAGACATTGACAGCTGTATAGTGAGGGAAAGAAAAAAAAACTCTTTACATCTCTGCTTAATTGTCAAAATTTTTCGTAATCACTTTATTCATTCATTCAAGAAGTATTTATCAAATATGTGCAGACTGGAATGACATACTGCCCTGTCTTTGCATTCATGGAATTTATGATCCAGTGGAGGAGAAAGACAAAAATTAGTAAATGATTGAATAAATTAACAAGAGATCATGAGTAGTAGTGTGCTGTGATAGAGAATAAGGGTGTGATGGGGTATGTTCTATTGAGGGACTGTCTCTTGAGATGACACCTAAACTAAAAGATGAGAGGAGGCCTTCATGGGAAGAGTTGTGCACTTACGGGGGTGGGATTGAGGGCAGAGGGAACGGCATGTGAACTCCTGATGGTTCTTCCTATCATACGACCCCACATATCAACGCGGTAATAAGGACATGTGTAATGAGTACATAGAAGAAGCACAAAACCAGCCTTGTTGGCATAGGGAAGGTTTCCTAGAATTCTCAAATGTTGTGTTTTCATTTCTATGAAAATGCTGAAAAACTAAGAGGGTCATTTTCTGTATCATTTGGATGACCCTATATAACTGAATCCTGCATGCAATTCTATTGCCCAAGTATGTGTTCACGATCTATAACTTTCCTTATAGTTCCAAGACTGAATAGAAGGAACAAGTCGCGGTAATCCTTTCTCTTTCCAACCCCCCGTTTTAAATTTTGTTACATTAACCAAAAGCACTGGAGATAGCCCATCATCTGCGTATCTTTTCCTGGTTCCTCCTCACCTCTCTGTCCTCTTCATTTTGGAGAACCTCAGGGCTCAGTCCCTGGTACTCCTGTCTACACTCATTCCCTTGATGAACCTATTCAGGTTCTTAGCTTTAAATATCACATGTATGCCAATGACTCCAGAATTTACATTTCCAGCCTAGACCTTGTCTCCAAACCTCTAACTGGTATATAGTCAGCTGCCCACTTCAATCTCTATTCAGATGACTCACATTTCAAATTTGACATGACAAAAATTGCAGTCTTCATGCTGTCCCACAAATCTTCTCCTCCTGGTGTTGCCCCACACACACCCTGTCTCAGCACCTACCAGCGGCATAGGTCAATGCTCAGGAGTCATCCTTGACTCTCCCTCTCTCCTTTCCATCCTGTTGGCCAACTTATCCAGCAGATTGTCCCTCCAAAGTTGATCTCAGCTCTCCACACTCGTTTCCACTTACAGTGCCATCACCCTACCCACAGCTATCACCATCTCTCAGCTAGATGACGACATCAGTTTCCTGATCTCGCTGCTCCCGTTCTAAACCATTCTCCATCTAGGAACAACGGTTATGTTTTAAAAACCTAGATCAACTCCTTCCCACTGTACTTTGGATAAAATAAGAATTCCTAACCATGGCCAATGAGGCCATTTATTATGATCTGATCCCACCTGTATTTTGAACTTCTCCACCTATGTTTCATGTGACTTTTTTTTTTTTTGGATGATTTATCTTTTTTTATTAACATATAATGTATTCTTTATTTCAGGGGTACAGATCTGTGATTCAGCAGTCTTAAACAATTCACAGCGCTCACCATAGCACATACCCTCTCCAGTGTCATCACCCAGCCACCCCGTCCCTCCCACCCCCTCTCCACCGCAGCAACCCTGTTTCCTGAGATTAAGAGTCTCTTATGGTTTCATCTTGTTTCATTTTTTCCTCTCTTCCCCTATGATCCTCTGCCTTGTTTCTCAAATTCCACATATCAGTGAGATCATATGATAATTGTCTTTCTCTGACTGACTTATTTCACTTAGCATAATACCCTCTAGTTCCGTCCACGTCATTGCAAATGGCAAGATTTCATTTTTTTTTCCCGATGGCTGTTTCATGCCACTTTCATCCTTCCCTCCCGCAATCACTATGCTCTGCACACCTAAATTAGCCTTCTTCTAATTCCTCAAACACATCGATCTCCTCTCCACCTCCGGGATTTCCCATTTCCCTAGAAGGCTCTTCCCCTGGGTCTTCGTAGTATTAACTACCTCAGTGTTTAGAAGAAAATATATGAGTATCTTGCCCTCTTCCTATAGGAACCACCAAACTACTGGGCTTTGCTTCTAGTAGAAAGACAATGGGCCCCTGTTCACAGAGCCTTCACATTAGAGGAGTGCACAAGCCACTTTGGCAGCCAGGCAGGCTGTTTACTGGAGTTGTCTAAGGGATGCCAGCTTCCCGACAAAGTTGCAATCACCTCTCTGCTGGGAAGACAAACCCACCAGTCCCATAAGAATTGTGCCCAGCCCCTCGGACTGGGAGCAGAGGACCCCCGGTTCTCATTGTCTGGAAAGCTCAGAGTGAGGACTCACGGCCATTTTCAAACAACCCTGCTCTTGGAACTACAACTTATTTCTTGTCTTTTTCCTCCACTAGACTGAAAGCCAGAGCCATATCTCTTTTGTCTCCTCCTGTATTCCCAGCATCTAGCAAAGTGCTGGGCATCTATGAAGCGCTCAATAAACACTTGTTGAATAAATGAATAGCTGGACAGGAGGAAAGGAAACAAGAAAATATGTCCAAGATCACAGCCAAAACAAACACAGTGATTTCCTATGAGGCAACAGAAAAAATCAGAAACTCTAATCTTGCAGGAATGGTTCCAAGTTATTGAAGTCTTTCTCAAATCATATTTCTGATCAAAGCAATTCCACAGAGATTAACTTGAGCCCCAGTGGAGCCCCGTGCAGTTCAGGTGCACAGCGGCCCATGGCGTGGGGATTCTAGTGCCGGTAGTGCCCGCTGTGACACGGGTCACGCTTCGTTGAGTCAGTCCAGTACAAGCCCTTAAAGGAAAATGGGGCCTTCGTATCAGATCCTTCCTACTGCTCACGTTGATATACGTGTAGGAGTTGATATACATGTAGGAGATGATGTCAGCGCTGTGCACACGTCCGCTGGGACTCATTAACCTTTCCTGCACACCCGCAACTGGTGTGCCTTCCCGCCCCACAGTCGCCACCTGTGTCTGTCTGCAGGCTGCTTTCAGGCTGCCAAAGACCACTTTGCCTGATAGCCCCAAGTTCCTGGGAATTCAAACCTCCCCAGGGGCAACCCTTAAACCAGTGGTTCTCAACTGGGGGGTAATTTTGACCTCTGGGGGTGAAAATGTCTAGAGGCATTCTGGGTTGTCATCCCTGGCTGGGGGAGGGGTTGGGAGAATCCTGGCGTCCAGCAGGCGGAAGCCAGGGATGCTGCTGAACACACTACAATACAGGGGACAGACTCCTGCAACAAAGGACAAAGAACTAGCCCCGAAATGTCAGTAGTGTCCAGGTTGAGAAATTCCACCATAAACAATGACTGACAGGCAGGGAAGTCTTTTGTGCTGGATCTGGAAAATTCTGAGATAGGATCTATACTCTCTCCAGAGCTCTCCTGTCAGACTGAGCTAAAATTACCTCCTTGGAAGTCTGCCTGCTATTGTGTCCTTATGTGGCTTCCTTCTCCCTGTCCACTTCCCCACTGCCCCACCAATTTTTCCTAAGAACACTTCCGAATAAACCACTTCTATTCAAATCCACATCTCAGGGTTGCTTCTAAGAGGAAAAACCTAAAACAATATGTACACGTGGATACTTAAGGACAACTACATATTTCGTGTACACAGTATGGAATAGGTTACTAAATGGTGGTTATGCCCTAACAGAACCCATGGGGTTGCGCAAGCCCCTGAGGAGGGCGTCAGAGTATCCTAAACCCAAACCAAGAAAGCATGGTATGATAGGAAAAGAAACTAAAAAGTTAGGAAACCCGAGTCATCTCTGAGACTAAGGAGTCATGAGATCGTAAGTGAATCACAGCCATATGGAAAATGAGAAAAGAGAAACTGGATAATTGCTAAGATCTTTTTCTCTAACATTCTATTTTTCCTCAGAACAGTGGTTCTTAACCAGGGGCAATTTTTGCCCCCCCTAGGGAACATTTGGTAATGTTTGGAGACATTTTTGGTTGTCATAACTGGGGCAGGGATGCATCTAGTGAATAGAGGGCAGAGAGGCTGCTCAACATTCTACATTGTACAGGGTAGTCCCCCCCAGTCCCACCCGCCCCAACAAAGAATTCTCCAGCCCAAAGTGTCAGTAGTTCCGAGGTTGAGAAACCCTGTCTTACAGAGACAAATTAGATATTAGCTTAAGGAATTCCTGATGGTTACAACTATTAAATGAGGCGATATGTTGAAGGGAACCATATAGCGTAGTCTCTAAATACACCTTTAAGAACAGCATAGACTATAGGGGCGCCTGGGTGGCTCAGTTGGTTGAGCATCTGCCTTCAGCTCAGGTCATGATCCTGGGGTCCTGGGATTGAGCCCTGAGTCAGGCTCTCTGCTCAGCAAGGAGCCTGCTTCTCCCTCTACCATTCCCCCAGCTTGTTTTCTCTCTCTCAAATAAATAAAACCTAAAAAAAAAAAACAAAAAACCAGCATGGACTATAGACACTTTTCTGTGTAAGATTCTTATTCTAAACAGAACTTGAAATGTTATGTGGCAGAACTAAGCACCTGTGCATGTACCTAGAGACAGAGGACAGCAGGGACCTGAATCTTAGCAAGTTGTACTGATTCTGAAGAATCAACTCTCAGGCATGTATGAGGATTTAAATATTCAATGAGTGCACATCCCTCTCCCCTGCGATCACCGAAGAAACCTCCCTCACATGTCCATTCACCTGTGGATACAATTCTGGGGGCCAAGTTTTCTCCTCTAAACATGTTCCTTGAATGGAGAAGAAAAAGTTTCCCAAAATCATACACAGGTAAGTGCTAGAGAAAGCTAATTATTTTATAGCTGACTTATTAGAGTTAATAAAAGATTTTAGTATACAATGTATTTACTTATGAGTCTGGTTTATTAATATGACAGGCAGTAAGATGACATCATAGTTAACTTTGACTTCACATTCCTGTTGGTCCAAACCTCTCACGCCCTTTTTAAACAAAGAGGTGGCAGTAAAATCCAACATATTGTGTAACGAGCCAATGTCACATATTACTTAGAAAACTCTACACTCCCAACAGGAAATTCTAGAAATGAAAAGGTTTCTCATTTTCATTATCAGATAGGCGCCCTGTTCCAGTAACCACAACAGGTAGGCTAAAATGAAAACATTCACTCCTGGATTGTTGGTTTCTTAGAAAGTGATTTAAGAACAAACTTCGTTTTTGAAGTAGGTCTGACATCATGAATTTTCTTTCATCTTTGATAATGATATTTGAAATGTGCATCAGAAATCTTCTAAGGTGCTGAAATTTTTTTTTTAATTAAGACTAGTGGCTGTCCATTGAAATGTAGGGTGGCAGTTGAGCTGGAGCCCAAAGTTTTCATTTGGCTCCAGAGATGGATGGCCTACACCCTGCACTTCACTCAAGCCTGGCTCATCAGGAACTGGGCAAGGACTGGCATACTCTCCTCTCTCTGGTGTCTCTGGTAGACCCCCTCATCAGGAGAAGGGTCTAGATCCTAAGTACTACAACTCACACCACAAAGCGCTTCAACCACCTGCTGTCAACTGCCAAACGAATACGTGTTTAACAGTCTCTTGACATTTCAGATCCAAGGTCTCAAAGCTGAATATTTACTCTAATACAACTGCCCCTGTTTTAGTCAGAAGAAAAGTAAATATGTTAAGCTGTAATTCATACTGCTTATGGTTATTTAATGCAAAATTTTAAAAAAAATGGCAATTTTTTTTTTTTTACCCATGTTATGCCTTTCATCTCATGGGGATACTGTATATAATTGAAGAAAATGGAATTAACATTTATTGACATTCAACTCCGGATTTTCCAATATGCTTCAGTAAAATACATTCGTTCTTCAAAGTGTGGGGCGACTGCAGGTACTGGTTCAAATGAAGGCTGTTTTACTGCCGCTTGTAGTATTTAAGAAATAGTAATAAACTTAAAAACAATATTTCTTTTATTTCTTCACAGGTCGACATATCAATCCTTATTTGATGTGGAAACAACAAAAAATCAAGGCAAAGCACACCCTCAAAGTAAGATATGTTTCCCGTCCAGTCATATCCAAACGAGACAGGGAAGGGAAGTAATGTAATTCAACTAGGTAGATCTCTATTTGGTTAAATAATAAATAAATGATTTTTAAAGCATACTTATTAAAGGAACGGCTCCTAGTAGCAGGCAGCAGAGCAAGTAGAATTAATTTTATCAATAACTAAGGCAAAGATAAAATAAAATGACTGAACTTCGAATTACGCAGACATCGGCCTGAATAACATTTGATATCTCAATATTTCCTCTTCCATAACTAAAATGGACAGTGACTTGTGTAATAAAGTTGTTATACATTCTAAAACAATTTTAACCAAAATATAGCATTTAATACATTACCTGGAGATATAACAGGTACTTGATGTCTGCTGAATCACTACACTAGAGATCAGTAAACATGAGTTCCTAATTAGCTAATAAATCTATGCCACATTGACTTGGCACCCCACTTTTTTTAAGATTTTATTTATTTATTTGAAAGAGAGAGGGCATGAGTGGAGGGAAGGGGCAGAGGAGTGGGGACCCTGATGCTGGGCTCAATCCCAGAACCCCAGGATCATGATCTGAGATGAAGTCAGACGCTTAGCCGACTGAGCCACACAGGTGCCCCTGGACCCCAGTTCTTTGTTATAAAATGTTCATTTTGCTTCTAGGGTTCCATGGCTCTAAAATCAATCAGATGGGCTAAATAACTAATAATATTTTAAAATAGGAATTATCCCATTGTTTCTGTTTCTCCAGAGTACCCTGCCTAATACAGACGTTTTCCTAGAGAAAGTGATTCCAGGCTGAGACTCTCATAGTATGTAGAAATTAGGTAGGTAAAGTGAAGACGAAAGGGGAAGGCAGTGGAAAGCAGCATGAGCATAGCCCCAAAGGGCAAGACTGTATATGAGGCATTCATATATAAACTGTAAGACCTGAGCTAATGATACCACGTACTAAGATGCTATCAGAGTCTGTCTCTTATTTGTGTCCTGAGAAAATAAGAGATAAGCGTTCCCAGAGAATATGGATTTACATATTATCAAATTACTTCTCTTTTTCTCAAGAAAGACTATTTGAAGAGACTTCTGGCATGTAATTAATCTCTCTTGGTTAATATTAACTATTGCTATTTAACTTGAGTCAGACTCAGTTTGGAAGCTAACCATTAATGATCATTCTGTTACATGAAAATCAGCTGAGGCGTCCCCCCTCATTGTGATAGACACGTATGTGAGGCAGAATGTAAATACATGCTGAATAAACTAAAAATTAAAAATTTTAAATGACTGGCACATAGATTTAGTTATAAGACTTAAAAAAATACCGAGATACAGTCTTCTCTGGATCCCACATAAAATAGATACTTGGTATACATTGGTTGATTTGAAAAGCCACTTCTAGACAGGATTAAGTCATATATCTTTATAAGATAAACTATTTCTCATGTACTTATAGTTTATAATTTTCTTTGGTTATGGACATTAACCTCTTCAAACAGACATGATCACACTTAAAAGCCAATTAGCAATGGTGGTAAGTGATGTTTTACTCCTGTTTTTTCCTCCATGCTTGGAAGCTAGAAGTTTGTACGTATTTATTTTCTCATCGGCTCTCCATCTCCATGACAAAATTATTTGGAAACTTAGCAGATAGTGGTACTCGTAAGTGTAGCCATATCCTAAGGACAGTTCATCTTAGAGTAAGTACATTCCTCAGTAGCTTTAGCTCTGAGAACTTTTAACTTCCCTAGCAAACGCTGCCGTAATACGCCAAAGAGAAAATGACCTCCCTGCCATGTTGGTTAACAATGCAGATGATAAATTGCTCTCAGGTAACTTTCAGTACCACCACCCCACAAGAGGGGGAAAGACAGCACTGCATGAAGGAATTGCTCTCCTTCAAATGTATGGACATATAAACTAATTTATCTTTGTAAGTATAAAATTTGTAATTTTATATTATGAACTAGTATTTTCCTAATAAGGAAAACTCCTGAAACTTGCAGAAAATATTGTGACAGAACAGGGAATCTCAGTCTTTAACACATAATACCAATATAAGACTACATTTCTTTCAAAACAGCTATATACCATACTTGGAATGAAAAAGCTGTTTCTCATCATTTTCTTCCTAAGGCAGAAGAAATAATAGAGGACTGTCACTTTCAGATAAGTAAACTAAGATGAGAAAAAGTATCCAAAGTACACTTTGAATACTTTCAAATGACCCTGTAATAAAAATGGAAATCTTGCTGGAATGCGAGCAGCACACAAAGATGAGGCAGGTGTTTTCTAACAACAATTTCCCTATTCGGAAAACCGATCATTATTTGAGCTGTTTGAGCTGAGCTCCAGTCATCCAAACCTCAAAATGCCATATTCTTGGGATGCAGATTCACATGAGGAGGAGGAGCATGACTGGAGATGTTCTCTGACAAGCCAGAGACGAATTCTGCACTGATCAATTTCTCTTACCCTCCTTGTGCTATGAAGCCTCTCAAACAAGCATAATACAAACCCCATCTAGTTTCCTTACCCTGTGGACGACAGTGCCGTATTTCCTTCATAGCTCATACAGTGCTTAGAGTTACCCCCGCTAATGCAGTGATAAATGGGTTAAAAAAAAAAAATTTCCCTCAAAAATGAAGACAAGTGTTTTTTAAAAGGAGAGAATAATGAACTGTGTTAAATACTTCAAAGGCCACCAATAAAACAGAAATTAAAAACTGGAGACTTCAGACATACATTTATGTATTACCAAAATGTGAGGGGAATTCTTAAAACTACACTTCAGAGGACCTGGGTATCTGAGAGACATCATAAAACGGGATTATAACTTAGCAGCAAGCTGAAACTTCAATTAAGTGAAAACTTGCCTAGCCAAAGACTCTGAATAGGTGAGGATGATTAAAATGGTATACAGCAAAAGGGAAAGCAGCAGAAAGAACTGTGTGAGTCCAGGAGAACGACAGTAAAAATGGACACAGATGGTAAGGATCTTCAGCAATCCCCCGTCAGGGGCACAGTGCTAAACAGGCCACACCAGAGCCTGGGTAATAGCTCTGTCTACAATCCACTTCCCTTTGCTTTGATTTCATGCTCTCCACACAATCATCTGGCTTCCAAAATAAAATTATGTAGGTGCCTTGACATAAAACAGATTAATTGTGAAGGCAGACATAAATACTTCTGTCAATGGAAGGGACTATCTTCCCTTTATAAATTAGTAAACTGGTATTGTAGTTTGTAAATCAGCCTTTGCAAAGTGTTGTTAGCTGAGCCAATTGTCCAAATTCATTAGTGTTCTGACAGAATGAACATTCTAGCCTTGCAAAACTGGGTGCCCAGACGCTGCCCTTAGAGACTTCACTCAGGCGGAGCTGTCCTGAGCAGTGCTGGTCTCCCCGTCATTCCCACCCCCTTTCTGCAGCAACACCCAAGCTTATCTACTCTCTTACGGCAAGCAACAGCAATTACACAAGGTCTTGAAACATGTTTTTCTACTTTACAAAGGAATAATTTGAGTAATTAAACCGAATTTTCCCAAATGTGGCCCAAAGACCAAAAGAATAACCTTCCAACATCTTGATTTTAAAAATAAAGTATATGTATTTTGTTTATTTTCCTCATTCCTAGGACTGAAAAAATAATAGTTATTAATAATATTAAACATTAATAAGGAACAAGGGCTTTGACAAATGTCCATCGACTGATGAATGGACAAAGATGTGGGGTGTGTGTGTGTGTACATGTATATATAAAATGGAATATTACTCAGCCATCAAAAAGAACGAAATCTTGCCATTTGCAATGATGTGGATGGAACTAGTGTACAATGTTAAGTGAAATAGAGAAAAGAAAAATACCATGATTTCACTTATATGTGGAATTTAAGAAACAAAACAAATGAACATAGGGGAAGGAAAAAAGAGAGAGAGATAAAGGCAAACCATAAGCGACTTAAAAATAGAGAACTGAGGGCTGATGGAGGGAGGTGCATGGGGGATGGGCTGGATGGGGGATGGGCATTAAGAAGGGCACTCGTGATGAGCACTGGGTGTTATATGTAAATGATAAATCACTAAATTCTACTCCTGCAACCAATATTATACTATATGTTAACTATAGAATTTAAATAAAATTTGGAAGAGAAAAAAGGAACAAGGGCTTTGAAAAATTCAAAAGGTTAATTACATTTTAATGTCTGAACTGCCTAAAGATAAAACTAAATAACCTGGGATTTGGCAATGTTTCTTGGATACGACACCAAAGGCCCAGGCAACAAAAGTAACAACAGACAAATTAGACTTCATAAAAATTTTAAAATTTTGTGCATCAAAAGGCAGTATCACCACAGTAAAAGGCAGGTCACAATATGGAAGAATATATTTGCAAACCATATATCTGATAGGGAATTAATAACCAGAACATATAGAAAACTCCTAAAACTAAATAAACAAAAAAACCCCAATTAAAAATGAATAGGCATTTCTTCAAGAAAGACATACAAATGGCCAATAAGCACATGAAAAGATAATCAACGTCACTCATCATCAGGGAAATGCAAATCAAAGCTACAATGAGATACCACCACATACCCACTAGGACTACGATAAAAAAAACAACAGAAAATAACATGTGTTAGTAAGGATGTGGAGAAATTGGAAACTTTGTTGTTCCCACCCCGTTGATAGGAATGTAAAATGGTACAGTGGCTACGGAAAATATTATGATGGTTCCTCAAAAAATTGAAGATGGAATTATTAGTTGGTTGAGCATCCAACTCTCGATTTCGGCTCAGGTCGTGATCTCACGGTCCTGTGGTTGAGCCCCGCAGCTGGCTCTGCACTCAGCAGAGAGTCTGCTTGTCTCTCTCCCTCTGCTCCTCCCCCAGCTCACGCTATCTATCTCTAAAACAAATAAAATCTTTAAGAAAAAATGGAATTATTGGATCCAGCAAGTCTACTTGTGAGTACATACATGAAAGAACTGAAAGTAGAATCGCGAAGAAATATTTGTACACCCATGTTTGTATCAGCATTATTCACAACAGTTAAAATACAGAAGCAACCCAAGTGTCCACTGTGGGATGAATGAATAAGCAAAATGTGGTATATACAGGCAAAGGAATATTATTCAGCCATAAAAAGGAAGGAAATGCTGACACATGCTGTAACATGATGAACCTTGAGGACATTCTGCTAAGTAAAATAATCCAGTCACAAAAGGATAAATTCTGTATGATTCTACTTACATGAGAGACCTAGAATAGTCAAAATCATAAGAGACAAAAAGCAGAATGGTGGTCGCAAGGGGCTGGGAGAGGATAGAGAAATGGGGAGCTCTTTAATGGGTACGGAGTTCAGGTTTTACAAGATGGAAAGAGTTATGGTGATGGATGGTGGTGATGGCTGCAGAACATTCTGAATATATTTAGAACTAATGAACTATACACTGAAAATTGGTTAAGATGGTAAATATTATGTTGTGTCTGTTACCACAATATCAAAAAACTAAAAAAAAAAATCAGAAAACTTCATAGCCTAGGTATGTGTATGAATTTCACTGTGGTCTACCTACTTCAATAACTCGATAAATCACCCTGAGGGCTTCTTCAAGATTCACAAGCTGGTGCAAATTATTGCCACTGTGACTCACTGTTAGTGAAGGAAGTGTGTCACACCCCTGGGCATATAGGGGAAGAAGAAAAGCCAAGTCAAAAACTATTATCTTGTTTCACATACCCAGGTAAGATCATTTGTGGAAAAAAAATTGTTTTAATGTTTTCAGCTTTCAAGAAGGAACCAGGAATAGGAACCCCTAGAGCATGTATTATTTATTATCCACATGGCGGAAATGGAATGCTAGACACATGAGCAACTCCTGCCCATCAGAACCATACTCTCTTAAGCCAAATAAACAAAGGCATCATTCCAAACATTTTCCCATTTTCTTGTTTCTGCAACTTACTTTCTCCTGGACTAGGAAAGGGGAAACTTTTCCCTTTGTTATTTCTCAAGCTTAGTTTTTTCTGGACTGGAAAAAGAAACAAACTTGACTGTAGATCAAATCTGTCATAATGTTTCCCTCATTCTTCCAATCCTGTTGGAATCATCTCTTCCCCTTCCTTTCAAGAAAACAGATGTCATTTTTCTAATTCTACAAGATAAAGGACATGCGTGCGGGGTGCATGGACAGACACAGACACACACCCATAAGCCAAATCCTACTGCCTAATGTGGTTTTCTGAGCCCCTGATGTCACCATTTCCCTACAAAAGTCCACTATCCTTAGCTCACCCTCCTTCTGCCTTGCCCATAGGTTTCAAAATAATAAAAATATCTTTAAGAAAAAAAGAAATGAGGGGCGCCTGGATGTCTCAGTTGTTAAGCGTCTGCCTTTGGCTCAGGTCATGATCCCGGGGTCCTGGGATCGAGCCCCGCATCGGGCTTCCTGCTCGGCGGGAAGCCTGCTTCTCCCTTTCCCACTCCCCCTGCTTGTGTTCCCTCTCTCGCTGTCAAATAAAATAAAAATTTAAAAACTTAAAAAAAAATGAAATACTTTCAGAAAAGACTCAAGTACTTTTTCAGTGTCCCAGAGAAGAAACTGTACTTAGTTAATAAACAATCTAGTTTTACCATTTTAAGAAAATGCCTTTGATACCTTTTGCCTTCCCTTCCTTTAGCTTCCAGCCTTAAAAGCCAGAAAAGGATTGGGTGTTTGGGTGGCTCAGCTGGTTGAGCGTCTAACTCTTGATTTCAGTTCAGGTCATGATCTCAGGATCTTGAGATCAAGCCCCACATTGGGCTCCCCACTCAGCGGGGAGTCTGCTTCTCTCCCTCTACCCCTCCCCTGGCTCACTCCTGCTCTCTCTCTCTAAAATAAATAAACAAATCTTTTTTTTAAAAAAAGCTAGCAAAGGATTGACATTTGACTACATTGAGGTGTATAAATATGAACACACACACACACAAAGTAAATGCAGAAAATCAAACATATTTTCTTTTTGCCCCTTCTAGATACTCTGAAAATGAATTTCCTACAATACAAAGATGTCCACTGTCTTTTTTTGCCTAACTCAGTAAAAACAAAATCACATTTAGAAAATCAACTTCATCTCTACTGTCTTCTAAAGCCAGGAAAACCCAAACACACAAGCAGCACAGATAAAAATTATTTGCACGTGGGTTGTTCTTAAAATCATCACAGTATTTGCCTGGGTTAAGAACTCTGAGGTGGTTCTTTTCAAATGGTCACTGGACATCTATGTTCTGTTTTAGCTCAGAGTAACTTAAGGAAAATAGCATCTTTAAATGTATCTTTAAAAAAAAACCCTAGATAGTAACTCACAATATATGAACGAGTATTTGAAGTAAACTAACAAGGAAGGAAACTGAAGGATGACAATCAGTATATGAAGCAGTTATACAGAAGGAAAGACCAGGAACGGATTTTCTGATCTTCTATTTGCTCGCTTACTGCATAAAATCCATCAAATTGTATTTGGAAATATTCTGTACATTCTGATATATTCACTAGAATATAAACTCTCGGGGGTGGGGACCTATTAGATGCATTCCCAGCACCTAAAATGAGGGGCACAATGTTGTTAGCTACCCAGTATTTATTTGTTGAATAAATATCCCTATGTTGTAGGCAGATGGGCATTTACACTAGAGGACTCTTCAGGTCTTTTCCAGACATAAGAGTCAAAGATTTCACTATCTTAGGCCAAACTAATTTTCGGATTTTCTATCAAGAAAGCAAAAACTAAGCATGAGTTTTGGTAAACAGTAGGGAGAGGGAGGGAGGAAGGAGGGAAGGGAACAGGGCTGAGGAAAGGAGGGGGAAGGAAATCTGAATTACAAGGTGTCTTGTGTTAGAAGAAAGAATATACAGTATCAGGAAGCATACAGGCACCTCATAGGACAACATCCTTACCTTCCCGCTTCGTCCTTAACCGCTTTCCATAAGCTTTCCTTCCTCCTTTTTTTTTTTTAAAGATTTTATTTATTTATTTGACAGAGAGAGACAGCGAGAGCAGGAACACAAGCAGGGGGAGTGGGAGAGGGAGAAGCAGGCTTCCCGCTGAGCAGGGAGCCCGACGTGGGGCTCGATCCCAGGACCCTGGGATCATGACCTGAGCCGAAGGCAGACGCTTAACGACTGAGCCACCCAGGCGCCCGCTTTCTTTCCTCCTTGAGGCCTCTCTTCCTTCTGGCTGCCAATCTGTTCTCCTTCCCAGGGCTCCTTTTCCATTACGAGTAAGAAAACATGACTCAGCAATCCTCCCCACCTTCCTCATCTCCAGACTCATTATCCATTGAGGACCTGTCCTTAACACTGAGACATATGTGGGGTTAGGCTTGTTTCTCTTACAGCCTCTTCCCTGAATCCTGTCCTTAAATTCTATTGCAGAGGGGCGCCTGGGTGGCTCAGTCGTTAAGCATCTGCCTTCAGCTCAGGTCACGATCCCACGGTCCTGGGATCGAGCCCCGCATCGGGCTCCCTGCTCCGCGGGAAGCCTGCTTCTCCCTCTCCCACGCCCCCTGCTTGTGTTCCCTCTCTCGCTGTGTCTCTGTCAAATAAATAAATAAAATTAAAAAAAATTCTATCGCAGAAGCCCTCCAAATCTCTCATTCTATCCTTCCAGGGTTAGACCTGTCAACGATCCAATCTTCTGCTCTCTTCTTTTCTACAGAAGTCATTCGAATCCTGTTTGGGCTGGTAAATAACTTAAATAGGTTATTTACATCATACAGGAAATTTTCAATCTAAGTATCCTTCTTACTTTATACAGGAATCAAACAACTGCAGGAAATAAATGTTTTAAATAAATTAATACAATTTTTGTGCTTGGTAATAATACATAGTAAGCTATTATCATGCAATAATGAGGTAAAATCTGATTAATATCTCAGCAATCTACAAAATTTCAGATTAAATGCTACTGAATAGAATCATGTTATAAACACTGTTGATCAGAATTTTTTTTTCTAGGCCAGAATTCCTAGTGTGAGGCTATCATATTTCTATTTTCTAGAATTAAGAAATGCATCAAATGAATTTAAAAAGTAAATTTACTAATAAGGTAAATAATCCAGCATTCTCTCTCTCAACGGGGTGATATTAGCCTTCAAGTCCCACCATATTGTGCAATAAGACATGACTCAATGCATTCATTCTTTTTTTTCTGTTTATTCATTGCTCTACCCCAAACACTCAAAACACTGCCTTATCAGCTAAGTGAATGAATAAACAGATATGTACTTCCCGCATGCCAGGTACTATGCTAGCCTCAGGAACACAGCAACAAACATAACCCCGTTCTCATGGAAACCGCACTGGAGAAGATGTGCTGAATTGAACGAAAATTATGTTAATTATTCAATCACAATTATGATAAAAGCAATAAAGGAGAGTTACATATGAAAACAGAATCTAACACTGCCTAAGATGTAAAAAAAAAAAAAAAAAGACTCTGAGGAACACACATTTAAGCTAGCACCTAAGGGGGGGCGTCGGGGAAGATTAGCAAAGGAAAGCACAAAGAGGAAAACTATTGCACAGGATGAAATGATGTGTGTGAAATCCTTAAGAAGGGAGAGGTGTACTGCTTCCCAAGAACTGAAAAAAGGTCAGTGGGAAAGATGAGGCTGGAATGAAAGGCAGAGCTCAGACAATGCAGGGCCTTGTAGATTGAAAAGTTTTGGATTTCGCACCAAGAGCAATGGTAACTAAGGAGTGACCATTTTATTTGTATTTAAAATGTATCACCCTGGCTGCTGGGTGGAGAATGGTTTAGAGGGAAACCAGGAGGCAGGAAGACCAACTTGGGGGGCGGGGTGGAGAGTGAAGAATTTATAGGTGGGAGGTGATGCAGTCTTTGACTAGAGATGTTACAGTGGGGATGCAGAAGTGGGTGGATTCAAGATACACACAGCACACACACTACTGAATAAGGTGATTGATTGAGTATGGGTGATGAGAGAGAGAAGTTCCAAGGTGGCTCCTAGCTTTCTGGGATGAGTAACCAGGTGGATGACAGCTCTTTTTATTAAGATGGGGAAACAATGCAGGCCAGACTGTGGTAGAATGGGAAATCCAAAGTCTGGTTTGGTATATGTTCTAGAAAAGATGTCCACATTAGCCAAATGATAGTGGAGCTCATTAGTAAACTAGGGCAGGGATAAAAATTTGGCAGCCTTTGGCCAGTAGATGGGAAGCCATGGGAATAGATGAGATTGCCCCAAGAAATAACATAGAGTGGGAAGAGAAGAGGGCCAAGTCCTCAAGAAGTCCTTAATGTTTAAAGTGCACAAAGATGAGCCAACAGAGAAGAAAGGAAAGGTAAAGAGACAGCAAACAGAGCATAATGACATGAAAGCTAAGGAAAGATGTGATTTCAAGGAGGGAGAGTTCTATCGTTAAGAAAGTTTATGAGTGGGGCACCTGGGTGGCTCAGTCATTAGGCATCTGCCTTCGGCTCAGGTCATGATCTCAGGGTCCTGGGATCGAGCCCGCATCGGGCTCCCTGCTCAGCGGGAAGCCTTGCTTCTCCTTCTCTCACTCCCCCTGCTTGTGCTCCCTCTCTCACTGTCTCTTTCTCTGTCAAATAAATAAAATCTTAAAAAAAAAAAAAAGAAAAAGAAATGCTTAAGCAAAAACAAAGACAAGTGATTTTTGCTTACCATCTCATTTTTTATTATCAGCTTCTGTTTTTCTCATAATATGAACAGCTATTAACAGAAGAGTGTGTTTCTTTTTATATTTCATGTAAAGCTTCAAAGGAACGACCCTCATCTGCATTCGGTACCTCCTACACCTGAAAAAGGCTTAAGTAAAACTAACTAAATATTTGGGAACTTAGCTGTATCAATACTAGCCTAATTGAAAAGTCTTTAAAATGAAAAGATTTTTTTTTTTATTTACCTAGGATTTTTTTTAAAACATCTTCTTTTTCTTTTTTTAAAGATTTCTATTTATTTGACAGAGAGAGAGAGACAGCAAGAGGGAACACAAGCAGGGGGAGTGGGAGAGGCTTCCCGTGGAGCAGGGAGCCCGATGCGGGGCTCGATCCCGATCCCAGGGTCCTGGGATCATGACCTGAGTCGAAGGCAGACGCTTAACGACTGAGCCACCCTGGCGCCCCTTTACCTAGGATTCTAAGACATACAAGAAACCAAGAAATCACACTTTTTCTGAAATTATACATTATATACCTACTGCAATATTAAAAATTAAATAATTTAAAATTGAGTTAAATACATGACTACCTATAATAAATTTAGGAATTGAGAACTTTAATAGAACACAAAAGTAATTGCCCAAATAAAATTCTAAATTTTTTTAAAACAACGTCTGTTATTTATTATCTAAAAGCCAATACACTTATTTGGTGGCTATTAAAATAGGTGCATTTACAGAGGATTTTTAAGGCAGTGAAACTACTCTGTATGATACTAGAGTGGTGGATATATGACATTATGCACTTGTTAAAACTCACAGAATGGACAATACCAGGAATGAAACTTAATGTAATCTACAGACTTCGGGTGATAATGCTGTGTCAACATATGTTCATTGATTTTAACAAATGTTTTCACGCTGGTGGGAGATGCTGATGATGGGGGAGGCTGTGTGTATGTGGGGGTAAGGGGTATCTGGGAACTCTTTGTACTTCCTTCAATTTTGCTATGAACCTAAAATTGCTCTAAAAAATAAAGTCATTTGTCTCAAAGATTTAAAACACTACCATACAAGGTGATTTCTCTTGAAAGTTCATGTGAGTACTGACCAATATGCGATTTTTCACAAATCTAAGAAAAAAAATTATTTCCAAATGCAGTGTTAGAGAGTCCCTGTCAACTGTATAACATAAACCCTAGGGAGTGGAAGCAAAGGACATGTAAACTACGTATATTTTGTACCTTGTGCACATGGTACCTAGGAAAAGAGGAATTGTTTATTTGAAAAAATCTTAATGAGATATGCAGACCATAAGAACTAGAATGAAGAGGGTATGCTGAAGCTATACCAAAGTTATCTTCTGGCCTAAAATATCACCATCTATCTCTTGGCATCTGTAGAACAAGGTTAAGAGAGAAAGAAAAATGGAAGACCATGATCACAGAGCACTTGGTCCATTCATTAGCAAAACTAAAGTCAGATTTTCCAAGATCAAAGATGGCATTCTCTGTTTCTCCAAACAGCTGTTCTTTTTGGCCATAGCTTGTATAGCCAACTAACCTGACATTATGCCCACATACTGACTTCTAATGAGTACCTGAGAGAAACTGCAACAGAAAATATTTGCAGGGCACCTGGGTGGCTCAGTTGGTTAAGCGTCCGACTCTTGATTTCAGCTCAGGTCATGATCTCAGGGTCGTGAGATCGAGCCCCACATTGGGTTCTGCACTGGGCGTGGAGCCCACTTAAGATTCTCTCTCTCCAGGACTGTCCCTCTGCCCCTCCCCACAAAAAAAAAAAGAAAGAAAGAAAGAAAGAATTTACTACAATATGGTTTCTTTAAAATCATGGGAAAATAATGTCGTGGATTATAGAACAAATAGTTTAAACTAAAAAGGAGGAAATGATTATCATAAAATATTGAACTTGCTAATTAAGTTCATTTAATTCTGCTAATTAGGATGGACCATATGGATGATAATCTTACTCCAAATCCAATTAAAACAAAGGGTAAAATATTTGAGAGAGGAAAACATATAGCAAAATGTGTATACACTAGGTTTCCAATTTAACTTCAACCTTCTGGTGTTTTCATTTATTCTTGCCAAAATACAGTGTTCTATAATTGAAGTTTCTTGGAGATAATTTACAAAGTGGCAATATGACGCCTTATGGGTAAGAAATGAGAAAAACAGGGCACAGATTTTCCCCAAATACAGAAGAGTTGAAGCGGTTTAATTCATTTTTGCTTTCTGAGAGAAAATATATAGCAAGAGGTAAACACTGGAGTCAAGATCTAATCAATAATGACTAGGACTGAAATAATCAGTAGTAAAGTCTTCTACATTCTAAGAGTACTAACAGATTTGATATACTAGATTTTTAATATCTAGGTAAATTTAAAAAAAAACCCATAAACATAATATAGCAATAACTACCTATGGTTGAAATTCTCATTGATTGTATAACTTACTTAGTTGCCCCAGCACACTACTCTTTATTTTACTGTCTATTTTGGCAAGTTTTAAAAAACATTCCCTTTACTTTGGATATTCGATATAATTCATCCCATTTTTTATCAAATTTAATTTTCCATAAGATCCATTATCACTTATAATTATGACCTCCATAAATACATTGACAAATGTATTGATTTGTCTCTTCTTATTGGTAGCAAATTCGTAAGTCTTCTAAAAGAATGTCAAGTTCTTCACCAAATTAACATGTGATGTCTTCAAGATGGGTTTAATTTGTGCCACTTGATAACAACCTTTTCTGGATTTGTAACTGTCTCTTTCCACTGACTCGCTGCTCCAGCGTGATTACTATCTTCGCTTATCCAAATCTGTAAAGGAACAGTACAATCATTTAACTAACATGAGAACAGCAACTGAGTTCAGTTAATTCCTCTTACTGATGAAAGACAAGTGGGAGTTTGGCTCACATATTTTTCAATTAAACAATCTTTCCATTTTTCCAAAAATATGTCAAAACACTTAACCTGTTTAGTCACTCTGAAGACTAATGTTATATGATCCAATCCAGCTTCAAAACTGGATGTGAGATATTCTAAAATCATTTCTCCCAACACAGTAATTAGTATCCTTCGTTACTGAATAAATCTAGGAGCTCAACTTACAATTGATCCCAACCATTCAAAATTATTTTTGTGAGAATAAACGGAGACTAATCATGATTTAAGTTAGACTCGTAAGAAATGTACGTTTTTAAGGACATTAGATAAAGCTGTGATTTTTAACTGAAATCTAAACCGTAACTTTAGGTAATAGATATGAATGAACTTGAGAACAAGTGCAGAGCATTATGCAGACATAAGACATCACACCTGCCCAGAGGCAAAGGGGGACAAGGAATGTGAAGCCTGAAAGTTCACCTCAGCTTTAGCACTAACAGGAATTAACTTCTCTGAGACTCAGTTTCTAATTCAGGTCACTGATTTTCAAACTTTTTCCCCTTAATTTCCTAGTCTGAAGAACATTTCTTTTAAATAAAATCTTACAAAGAACCTAATATATGAAACAGGTAACACCAGAGTTCTTTGGCTGATATAAGTGGGAGACCTTGAGTCTGCATTTGGCTCCCCCACCATGGTGATTCCTGAGGATACCAGAGAAGCCACAGGAACAGAGAGCCAGCAAGATCCCTTCCAGAATTGTAACTCTTAACTAGACTCTCAACCAAGAAAGTGGAATCACCGAAAAAGTTATCTTGAAAATCACCTGTCAAGGAAATTGCCCATTCCATTCATACATGATAGCTGGGGCTTGAGGATATAGGAAAATTTTTAACTGAACGCACTTCATAGGCCTCAAGACCTTGAAAAGTATGCTACTTATATGAATTGAGTCCAAATTCCTTCCCAAATAGGAATAAATGAAGAACAAAACTATAATTTTCTTACAAATATTTTAGGTAAATTGCATGAAGAAGTGAGTCAAAGAGTTATTATCAATCTTTGAATATTCACATATAATTTGAGGATTTCATGTAGACTGCTAATAACATCTTGTTATCAAGCAAAAGCTTTTAAACCAATAATGTATATTTTAGAATTTAAATGGAAGTCAAATAATCATAATTAAGATAAAAGATAATGGACAGCTACCATTAATCTGCTCAGAGTAAAAGAAACTACAACGGAAGCAAGTCCCCATAGGACTGGCAAGTAAGCAAGTATTATGTTGACAGACTACTAAGAATTTTTAAATAGAGTAATCCAGACACCAAAATCAACTATCTAAATACCATCACGACCACTGCCAAAACTACTGTTTTCCAGGAATTCGAATCTAACATAATTCAGTTAATAGCATACAGAGTTAAACACTAAATTGAATATGAAACAAAATGAAGTTGGACATCTGCAGCCTTACAAATTTTGATTTAAATAATTAGTGTTTGAGAGGAAGACAAACCAGAAGAGACTCTTAATCATAGGAAACAAACTGAGGGTTACTGGAGCGGTGGAGCTAGGGGTATGGGGTAACTGGGTGACGGGCATTAAGAAGGGCACATAATGTAATAAGCACTGGGTGTTATATAAGACTGATGAATCCCTGACCTCTACCTCTGAAATCGATAATACATTATATGTTAATTAATTTAAATTTTAAAATTATATTAAAAAATAAAAAATAAATACTTAGCATTAATATCATTAACCAGTCAATGGTACTGAAAAACTGATCTTATAGTATTTGTAATTGAGAAGCTCAGAAACAGATTTATTTTTAAGATAAGAAACCTAACTGCACAGAAATTCCAACTATTTGTATGAAAGCAAAGTCTGACAGGATTTCATTTTTGTGGCAACATTAAATTTTACTTTATGATGCTGTAGAATTTTACTCTATTCAACTTCAGTTTTACCCTATATTCCTTTTGTGAACCGTTTCAATGCATAGAGAAGTTCAAGGAAAGAATTCAAGATAAAAACTCACTACTAACCTGCCCCACAAAGTGTCTTCTTCTTACAGAGCTCCGACTATAAAGCTTAATGAGAAAGAGAATTTCTTTTTCATTCTGTATAAGTGGAAAAATCATAGATTCTCCCCACTTTACTCTTCCATTGGAGGCCTTCAGTAAGCGTGTCTTCTTCTTATAAATCAACTCTCCTGAACTAAACATTCCCACCTTCACAAAAAAACCTAAAAAATAAGAAATTTGATATGTAAAATTTTATTTTAAATCCCATATAAAGATATATACCTACATATTGTATTTGGTGTGAAAATATATAAGCCACTTACAAAGACCTGATGAGCTACTGGCGTAACAGTAAAAATGCTGCTAGTAAACTTTATCATTTTAATCACACTTTACAAAGAATGACAGTGACCTCAAATGAAGTGAATCTTCCTCTAACCTGAATGCCATTAAAGACTGGAAATTGTAGGCATACATAACAATCAGCAGTAGGGGAGTACACACTGAAAAGTATTACACAACAGAGAGGGGCCAACTCTTTGGACAGTTGGGAGGGACTTATTTCCCAATTTTATGCAGGTACAACTCTCTGCTTGAGACTCCAGAAGTTAAACATAGGCCTGCTAGAGAAAATCTATTCTTTAAATTGAGATGGAGAGCCTTTAGTAATGGCAGAATAGTTGTACAAACTAACCTTCCCACAGATAACAATTATAAACTCTGGGAAAAATATATTAAAAAACAAAACAAAACAAAACACTGTTCAAGACATTAAAGATTGACAAAAGCAGGAAGAAACTGGAGGAGTGTCAAGTCTTAAAAGATGGTAAACTGTACCGGCTAACATTCAGGTTCATGTAGCTTTCCACCTTAGCATCCTCCCCTGTCTGGCGGACACACGGGGCCTCCAGCTCAGGCAGAGTGCAGTCTTACTAGTTTGAGTCGTCATGGGATAGCGTTGGAACTGCCAGGGCAGCAAGAAGGGAGGAGGGAACTTCCAGAAAGGAGGGGGCTATAAAGCGAGGACCTAGACGGACCATTAGATTTACAAAGTGCAGATCATGGGTAACCCCAATTAGCAGTGTTGATTAAAGAGACACCTCTTAATGTAATAAACCACATCTGTACTGACATCCTTGTTTCCTACAACTAACCTGATGTAGTCCTGGTAATTTATTCTTTTCCTGCCAAGTTGGATTTTGTTTGCTTATTTTTATTTTATGATTTTTCCATCTATCTACAGAAGTGGTAATAGTCTATAGCTATTTTTTCAAGGCACTGTCTTTTCTGTTTTGATATTGAGAATATGCTCACCTCATAAAGCTACTTTTTCCATCGTTTCTCATGCTTTGGAACAGCTTATATAAAATAGGAATTAAATGTTCCTTGAAAGTTACTCCACCAGTAAAATCATCTTGGTCTGGTGGTTTTATTAGAGGCAATTCTTTACCTACCTACACACGGTTATCATTTTATTCAGCTGTGCTCCCTCTTCTGGGGCAAATTTCAAAAGTTTTTTTTTCTCCGAAAATCAGTTATTTTATATAGATGTTCAAATGGATTGGTATAGTTTTAAATGGTATTATCTTATTATTGAACCTCTTCTGAATTTGAGGTGTTATCCTCTTCCTTGTTCATGTTTTATTTTTTGCTCAATCCAGCTTACTAGAGCTTGGTCTATCTAGTTCCCTGATCTTTTCCAAGAAAAAGCTTTTGGTTTTATTATGTCTCTTGCTGTTATCTCCATAATTATCAACTTCAACTTTACCTTTAATTCCTTACCTCTACTTTCCCTTGTGTTTGCTGTTGTTTTCCTAGCTTCCTGAACTGAATGCTCGGTTGCATTTATTTTCAGTCTTTGTAGTTATAGTGGACAGCCATTGCTTTTGCCTGACTCCCAATATTCTCTCTTCTTGTAGCAGAATAAAGGAGCACTCTTACCCCACTCTTAGCCCTTCAGGTAGAACTGACCACAAACCCCCAGCTCTAGGAAGAGCCATGTGAACCAAGCCTACACAACGCAAAGTAGAACCCTTCTTGTGCCCCAAGGCACAGGGAGGGAAAAGTGTTTCATGGTTTATGTTTGATATTTTCAGTTTTTTTTTTTTTAATTAAGTTTCTAGTTAGCAGAACATTCAATGAAGGGTGAACCAGAGAAAGAATAAATTATCTAGGCTGGTGAAATATATCAGACCATCCTCTGGACACTCAAACTATATTAACTAATGAGTTCAATAAGGAATAGCATCAAATGGATAAAAACCAAGCAAGCATGCAGATGAATGGATAAAGATGATGTGTGTGTGTGTGTGTGTGTGTGTGTGTGTGTGTGTGTGTACAATGGAATATTATGCAGCCATCAAAAATGAAATCTTGGGGCACCTGGGTGGCTCAGACAGTTGAGCATCTGCCTTCGGCTCAGGTCATGGTCCCGTGGTCCTGGGATCAAGCCCCGCATCGGGCTCCCTGCTAGGCAGGGAGCCTGCTTCTCCCTCTGCCTCTCTCTCTGACTCTCATGAATAAATAAATAAAAAAAAACATTTAAAAAAAATGAAATCTTGGGGCGCCTGAGTGGCTCAGTTGGTTAAGCGACTGCCTTCGGCTCAGGTCATGATCCCAGACTCCCGGGATCGAGTCCCACATCAGGCTCCCTGCTCAGCAGGGAGTCTGCTTCTCCCTCTGACCCTCTTCCCTCTCATGCTCTCTCTCATTCTCTCTCTCAAATAAATAAAATCTTAAAAAAAAAAATGAAATCTTGCCATTTGCAATGACGTGGATGGAAATAGAGGGTATTATGCTAAGCGAAGTAAGTCAATCAGAGAAAGACAAGTATCATATGATTTCACTGATATGAGGACTTTGAGAAACAAGACAGAGGATCATAGGGGACGGGAGGGAAAAATGAAACAAGACAAAACCAGAGAGGGAGACAAACCATAAGAGACTCTTAATCTCGGGACGGCAGCACGTGCCCCGAGCTCTCCGCCTCCCCCCGCCCGCCAGCCCGAGGCCCCCGAGCCCAGCCCGCGGCCCCAGCAGCAGCGCCGAGAGCGGCCCCAGAAGCAGCGCCATGGCCGGGTGGAACGCCTACATCGACAACCTCATGGCGGACGGGACCTGTCAGGACGCGGCCATCGTGGGCTATAAGGACTCGCCCTCCGTCTGGGCCACCGTCCCCGGGAAAACCTTCGTCAACATCACGCCAGCTGAGGTTGGTGTCCTGGTTGGCAAAGACCGGTCAAGTTTTTTCGTGAACGGGCTGACACTTGGGGGCCAGAAATGTTCTATTATCCGGGACTCACTGCTGCACCATGGGGAATTTACCATGGATCTTCGTACCAAGAGCACCGGGGGGGCCCCCACTTTCAACATCACTGTCACCATGACTGCCAAGACGCTAGTCCTGCTGAGGGGCAAAGAAGGTGTCCACGGTGGTATGATCAACAAGAAATGCTATGAAACGGCCTCCCACCTGCGGCGTTCCCGGTACTGACCTCGTCCGTCCCTCCCCACCACTCCCCACGGCTTTTGCACCCCTCTCCTTCCCAGACACACACATACACCATTTTTATTTTTTGGGCCATTACCCCACACCCGTTATTGCTGCCAAAACCACATGGGCTGGGGGCTGGGGCTGGATGGACAGACACCTCCCCCTACCCAAACCCCTCCTGTGTGTGGTTGGAAAACTTTTTTGGGGGGGTTTTTTGTTTTTTTTTTTTTTCTGAATAAAAAAGATTCTACTAAAAAAAAAGAGAGAGACTCTTAATCTCGGGAAACTGAGGGTTGCTGGAGTGGAGCGGGGGTGGGAGGGATGGGGTGGCTGGGTGATGGACACTGGGGAGGGTATGTGCTATGGTGAGCGCTGTGAATTGTGTAAGGCTGATGAACCACAGACCTACACCCCTGAAACAAATAATACATGTTAATAAAAAAAAAAACAAGGGGTGCCTGGGTGGCTCAGTTGTTAAGCATCTGCCTTTGGCTCAGGTCATGATCTCAGGGTCCTGGGATCAAGCCCCGCATCGGGCTCCCTGCTCGGCAGGAAGCCTGCTTCTCCCTCTCCCACTCCCCCTTGCTTGTGTTCCCTCTCTTGCTGTCTCTCTCTGTCAAAAAATAAAATCTTTAAAAACAAAACAAAACAAAAAACCAAGCGACCATGGATTAAAGTAGGCACAATGGCTAAAATTTGAAATCTAATAAAGTAATTTTAAGTTAAAAGGTAAGTATTTAAGTTAAATAATAAAAGTATCTAAGATTTTATTTATTTTTTAAAGATTTTATTTATTTGAAAGAGAAAGAATGAGATAGAGCATGAGACGGGGGAGGGTCAGAGGGAGAAGCAGACTCCCCGCTGAGCAGGGAGCCCAATGCGGGACTCGATCCTGGGACTCCAGGATCATGACCTGAGCTGAAGGCAGTCACTTAACCAACTGAGCCACCCAGGCACCCAAAACTATCTAAGATTTTAATGTCCACTATTAAGAAATGTAGGAAAAACTACCTTTTAGTAATATTTTCTGAAGATTCCACTTTGAACCATGGATATACTTACTCAAAGTGAGAGGTGTTGAAGAGCTTGGGAGGTATTGTGCCTCGAGAATTTGTAACTGAATTCTGCTATTTACGGCTTGAAAACAAGTCCCCAATTGAAGTTCTGCATGGCAAACCTGGGTATCAAAAAAGTGCCACTTGATAATTAAGAATAAGGTTTTGGGGATATTTCAAAAATTCAGAAATAAAGAGCTACAGTTAGAAGTTTTGAAAACACTGCTTTTTATTGACACACAAAGCTATGATCTAAAAGATGGTTAGGATAAATGTCATGAATTCTGTAAATATGAGGTACTCACTTTCCATGGATTCTAAAAATCCAAGTCACACCTACATCCTTGATCCTTCAAAATCAGGGCATTCAAAAAATAATTCAAATTGAAAACAAATTAAATTCCTAAGCAGCTGTACTAAAGAAAATGTCAGCAAAATAAACACCAAAAAAGTACACTTCCAAAACACTTAAATGTAGTCACTTGAATTATTTTTAAGAATACACAAACTACAATAAAAATTTCCAATATGAGAATCATTATTTTTTCTAATTGTAGACGTGACAGTAGGTGCTACCCAACTGAGAAGAAAAAGGATTACTACAAGGAACAAATGTGTGGGCTAAGGGCAGAATTTTTATGCTGAATGACAGCCAGCCAAAGAAGAAAGTCAGTAAGAAGTGAGCTAGTGAAAGTGATGAGGCAGTAAATAATAAGGAAAAGGTCAAAGAAAACTTGAGGCAAACAATGAAATGAAGGAGATACAGAGAAGGGAAAAGTTAAAATAAAGTCTTTGCTGGTTTAAAAAAAAATGCTCCTGTTCTTGGCATTTAAAAAAATAGATTAAAAAGGACATTACTTACTGTTCACAAAACAAGGAAACTATGGATAAAATTTTTCTATTACAGTTTTGTACCCACAATGTGATCATACTTATGAAAATACCTAATGGTGGCAAAATTTCCCTCAGTGTTACACACTTGTAGAGCTTACTCTCACAAAACCGAGCAGCGTTTGGCAAAGGGTTTGCCATTTCTAACTTGCCAGATCATGAAAAACTATTCAAAGTGGTTATCAATCTCCCAATCACCAAAAAATTAAAATTCCAATCAATCAGCAGGTATATATTCAGTGCATTTTTAATGGGCACCAAACTGTGGAAGATGTAAGATCAGATCTCTGGTCCTGAATAATGTATCATTTTTCAAAGAAAAAACTTTCTGAGCCTTCCTAGAATTGTTGTTGAAAGTGGCAAGTTAAGCATAATTGGAGGAAGCCATGATCTGGTGATGCTGGAGAGTATCTCCTTGGCGGGAGCGATATATAGTTGAGCTAAGAGAGTCCTAGAATCAGTGCTTCTGTTAAAATCCTGGCTCACCAACTACCGGCTGGAGGAAAACAGGCAAGTGCTTCAATGTGCTGGTCTCCACGGTAGGGATAACAAGAGTGGAAAGCTCCTAAGTTTGGTGTGAGCATGAAGTCACCTAACACCACCTCAGCTGAGTGGTTAAGTGTAAATACCAGCTATTTCTGCCTGCGAACCTCTTCCGCATTATTCAACACAGAAATCTGGGTTCTCAAACAAATACTTCCATTACTATTTGTCAAGGTCAACAATTCTGTACCAAGGAAAACATTAGCTCTACACGGAAGTTAGGCTGTTCGTGGTGACATAGTCATCAGTGTTTAAGTCTGGCTCTGTCACTTTCACCATTAGAGTATCAATTTTCCTCCTGGACACAGGAAACAAAGCTTACTATTTTTGCATTAGCCAATAAATGAAACATTCACCCTGAGTAACATAAATTCACCAGTCCAGTATAGCTCTTCTTTCAGGCCATCAATCTTTTTGTATCTCTAACACCTAGCACACAACAGATACACAAATGTTTTTTTTTTTAAAAGATTTTATTTATTTATTCATGAGAGACAGAGAGAGAGAGAGAGGCAAAGGAAGAAGCAGGCTCCCAAGGAGCAGGGAGCCCGATGCGGGACTCGATCCCAGGACCCTGGGATCATGACCCGAGCCGAAGGCAGACGCTTAACCATCTGAGCCACCCAGGCGCCCCAATACACAAATGTTTGTAAGACCTCTAACACATGAAATAATTTGGTGGAAACTTAGCCATGATCATTTATTCAGATTCTCCAAGGCAGATAAGATTTTAATATCTCAATTCCCCAGAAAATGGCTTTGCTAAGTTATCTTTTGATATACTCTACTAGTCCTTAAAGTTTTAATATACGAATTATCCACTTGAATAGTACATTTGTGCCTTCTGTAAAATACGGTTGCAGATTACTGTCTACCAAGCTAATTTCAAAGATGCAGGTGACAAACTCCTGTCACAGTTACAAAGCAAATTTGCTATATTTAAACAGAATATAAAAATAATCTAATATAGCATGCTTTCATTCATTTATTCTTTCATACCTACCTATGTACCAATACTCAATGCCAAGAATATAACAGGCCCTTACTAAGCACAGTAAAATATGGAAACAGATGGAAGCTTGAGTCTAGTTTTGTTTAAAACAAGGAACTGAATTCGAAGTTGTAATAAATGCTGTACAGAGAACACACTGGAGATGGAGACAGAAAATAATATACAAGAAATAACTATTAAAAATGCCACTTCTTGATCAATTAGAGAAATCTTTTGGTTTTTATTTTTTAATTTCTAATTTAATTCCCCTCTAATTCAGTGGTTCTCAAGCCAGGCTGCACCATAGAATCACCCGGAAAGCTTCTGAAAACTACAGTGCTTCTGGTCTACCCCAGCTCTCCTCACCCCCTACCCCCATAAAATTCTGATTTAATTGGTTTAGGTGTGGGCATGTAAAGCTCCCCAGGTGATTCACTTAAAGTTACATTAAATATTTTTGAAGGCAGGTAAAATATAAATCCCATATAAACTTAAAATCACATATAGATTTGACCTTATAGAAGCTTATGACTGATTTCTGTAACTGTTACCCTGACACAAAACTATAGAATTAAATTATTAGGGATTTCTAAACAATTTAAAGACAGTGTTCAGCTGGCTAGTTGAGAGAATTAAAATCAGGTCTCAAAAATCAGTAAGCAGTACAGATAATCAAGTTCTTTACCAAAACGAACAAACAAACAACACCCCAGCTGTAAGAACCTCCATTTTACCCAATTTATGGACAGATACTTAGCTTACTCATGCACCTTCCTAATCTATTTTAAGGCAATCCCTGAGTTTGGAGTTTATGATTCTTTCTTGCTATTCCTAAATTATCAGCTAACTAACTTCAGGATTATTTTCCCTCAAGTATGAAACATTTAAATAAAATGTACTAGGAGGGCGCCTGGGTGGCTCAGTCAATAAGCATCTGCCTTCGGCTTAGGTCATGATCCCAGGGTCCTGGGATCAAGCCCCACATCGGGCTCCCTGCTCTGCGGGAAGCCTGCTTCTCCCTCTCCCACTCCCACTCCTGCTTGTGTTCCCTTTCTCGCTGTCTCTCTCTCTCTCTCTCTCTCTGTCAAATAAATAAATAAATAAAATCTTTAAAAAAAAAATAAAATGTACTAGGAGAAGGTAAGCCTAAGGTTACTTTGCAATAGAGAAAGCAAAGGGTCTCTGTTAACCTTTTATCAATTATTTAAAAAGTATTATTTAACAATGACATTATTATTATTTTTGCTTCTTGAAAGCCTTCCTGATCCTCTATTCTAGAGTGTTCAAATTACACTCCAACCAAAACTCACCCACAAAATAGAGTTCTATCACTTACAGAAATTTTTGAAGGTGGCATGATATCCAAAGAGTAATCCATTTCCTGTGTGCTGAGAGTTCTGAGTGAGAGTGAGCATTCTCCGATGGTTTTCTTCCTGGGAGTCTGGGTTTGAATCTTAAATACAAGCCGTACAGTTTGTAGGCTTTGGAGTTTAATAGCAAATACAAAAGTTTCCATAAATTCAATAGTCTAAAAAAAACACAAGAAAATAATAAAAAATATATAAATAGAAGGACTGAAAAAAAGACATGCCGATACAAAAGAACTGAAAGTAACATTTTATGATCTAGGTAAGGAAAATTGAATTTTTTTACAACAAAAAAATATTTTTCAATGTAACTTAAAATGACAATGAGCATGAATTGTTTTTCCAGAATTTATCCTTAATTTCACAAATCATCCTTTTAATTACTAAGGAATTCAGGTCAATATCAACACCAAGTTAAACAGAACATAGCTTTTCTCCTTTTTGAAAATTGGGTTGTTTTCCATCTTTGGTTCTGGGGTCTCTTTCCTGCTATTCATCACAATTTTTCAACAGTTAATAAGTGGTTTAAGAATCTCATGTGTGCTCTCTCAGTAAGTACCCCAAATCTAACTGCTCACATTAGGAGACTTGAATTACTTCCATTCTTTGTCTAATGTTCTTCTCACCTACCTTGGGCTTTGATTTCTTCTTCGGTGATGTTTGCTTCACTCTTTCCAATCTAGAAATCAGTCTTGAAAAGCGCTACCTTCTTTTATAAGCATCTACCCCAGGCAAGCAAGTCAGGGTTTTCTGTGCTCAGAGTATTTTCAAATGTTCCTTTCATTACCCCTAATATTTTAAAAGCCTTGGCTTACCATGGGCTAACATCTTCTTGACATTAGACTGATTTTGCTCTACACTTCCTTCTTCCCATGTTTACTGCATTCTTTTGAAAAGGAGCTTTCTTTTGCCTTTTGAAAAAACAAGATTATCTGGGCAACTAACATCAATATTTTAGATACTGTGCCCACATTTTCACTTTTATTGTAATTGCTTACATCTGTATAGTCAGAATTGTGTTTCTGAGAGCCTCCCAACCACCAAAGCTATCTTTTTCTCTCAGAGTCTTGAGCCACAGGATCACACCAATAATTTAGTATACATAAAATGTTTTTAAACTGAGATGCAATGAGCTTACACCTAATCCAAGTGTGCTGGTCTACTTCACATTTTGCTTCAATAGGGGTAAACAAGTTGATAAATAATAACAAATTTTAAAAGTAAGATTCCATGCAAGTTTTAATATGAGAACAAATTTTCCCAACTTTTCCTAAGTTAACTTAGTTTTATTTGAAAATCAAAAAGTAAAATCCTTCCTGTTTAATTCAGGAAGGATTCATCTTGAATGTCAGCATTATAACCAGAGTTAAGACTTATTTCCATCTTGACTTTCTATAATGTATATTTTCATAAAGTGAGATACTAAGACAGGTTCATCAATTTTGATTACTGCCTTTTCACTTACTAAGAACATTTTTCCATGTCCTTAAAAACTCTCCCTAAACATTATTTTTTATAGCTGCCTAAGTATTCGATTGCATGGTGCTATGGTTCAAATTTGGCCCCAAAAAAGATATGCTGAAGCCCTGATGTCCAGTAACTCAGAAAGTGACCTTATTTGGAAATAGGGTCCTTGAAGATATAACTGGTGAAGTTAAGGTGATGTCACAGTGGAGTGAAGACACAGCGACAGATGGAAAATGGCACGTGAAGATGGAAGCACAGAATGAAGTCAAGGAATGCCAAAGATTGCTGACCATTACCAGAAGCTAGGTTAGCAGCATGGAACAGATTCTCCCTCTCTGGTGACACCTTGATTTTGGACTTTCTCCAAAACTGTGAGCGAGAAAATTCTGTTGTTCTAAGCCACCCATCTAAACTATTTAGATAGTTTCCAGTTATTCCCCTATGAACAAAATTGCCAAGAATACTTTATATATTTTTTATTTGCATTTTAAATTATTTCCATGGAACACATTCTAAGTAGAATTACTATGTAAAGGCATATAAATATTTTAAGGCTTTGATGTGTTTTGTAAAAATAATTTCCAGAAAGTTCTCTGTTCTAGAGTACCCTACAAATTTTTTCCTAATTTTAGTAAGCAAAGAAAGAAAAGAGAGAGCGATATGTAATTTAAATTTTTATTTCTATAATTACTAGTGAGAGTAAATTTTTTCATGGTTATTAGTTATTTGAATTACCTTATTTTTAAATCATATGTCCTTACAGAAAATACCTTTCATTTGCATGAAAAAACACTAGCCTTTCGACATATATGAGAAGACAAAAATGAAGATATATTTAAACTAATGTGAAATCTAAAATCTGTAAAACCAAACCAGTCTTCCGATTATAATAATTGGGAATACTTAAATTTATTACAATCATGCAATTACTCTTCAAAATCAAAGTGGGCTAGGAGGAAAGAAGATGAAAATATAGACATTTAGGGCGCCTGGGTGGCTCAGATGGTTAAGTGTCTGCCTTCGGCTCAGGTCATGATCCCAGGGTCCTGGGATCGAGTCCCTCATCGGGCTCCCTGCTCCTTGGGAAGCCTGCTTCTCCCTCTGCCTCTCTCTCCCTCTCTCTCTCTGTCGCTCATGAATAAATAAATAAAATATTTTTTTAAAAATATATAGATATTTATTTTCCTTTCATACAGGAAAAGTAGTCTCCTTACATATTGTTCATTTTGTATATACTTCAGTGATTAAGATTTTCTTTTTAAATGCATCTTAATAGGGCGCCTGGGTGGCTCAATTGGGTAAGCCACTGCCTTCAGCTGAGGTCATGATCCTGGAGTCCAGGATGGAGTCCCAGGATCGAGTCCCGCATCGGGCTCCCTGCTCAGCAGGGAGTCTGCTTCTCCCTCTGACCCTATCCCCTCTCATGTGCTCTCTCTCTCTCATTCTCTCTCTCAAATAAATAAATAAAATCTTTAAAAAAAGAAAAAAGAAAAGAGAAGTCTTCACATTTAAAAAAATGCATCTTAATATTGGACAATGAAATATCAAGTATTTTTGAGGCACAAAATTGTGTTTAAAAAGCAAAGAATATGTAATTTGCAATTTCCCCAAAATAAAACACTTTCTCATTCCAATTCTTCATAGTTTAAAGTGACAAATCTGAAAAAAAAAACACACAAAAAGAAATTCAAACACAAAAAGTCACTTACATTAGAGCCCTCCTTTGCTGAAGATTTGAAATGCACGGGTTTGGGCAATGTTAGTGTTCCTTTTATTGAAATAGTAGGAGTGTCTCCACAACTAGAAGGCCAACTCAAATCTCTGCACTAAAAAAATTAAAAATACAGTTTGAATTTTACAAAGGACCCTGACAATACAAATATTTTATGTATTTCTTGAGTTAATGACTTAAATAAAAACTATAAAAGTAAACATTACTGTACAGAGATCTTTTGTTTCATCTACATTAAAATAATTTGACATTTAATGTTCCAGAAATCACAAATCAATTTCCTTCTTGAGGTTAAAACCACAATTCCATCAGACCTACAGATTTATTTTCTTTAGAGTCTTTTTAAAATATCTGTTTTCTGCAAAATACCACAGAATCCTAAATTCTAAAGAAGGTACTGTCCTGTTCCACAGAGAGAGTAACAGATGTTTATAATGAAAACATTCAATTTTCTAAGAAAAGTTGATATTAACTAAATTAACTTACCTGCAAAACTGTGATCCAGATCTGCTCTACTGAAGAATTATAAACCACTTTCACATTCAATCTCCCAAAATCTCTTTCATCTCCTGACAGAGTAATTGTATCTAAATTGTAAAAGGACAAGGACATTTGAAAGGCTATGCAATCCTTCTAATCCAATTACACTTTGATACAATCCAATTTTAAGAGCATAACTGAAAAATACCATTATTATTATTTTTTTAAGTTGCCACTTTAATAAGACAAAAATCACACTTCAATGTTATTATTGGAGTGCTAGGGGAAGACCTCCTATAAAAAATACATGGCTTGAAAACTTAACTCAAATACAGTCTGAGAGACTTAAGTTAAAACTAAGATAAATTTGGGCGCCTGGGTGGCTCAGTTGGTTAAGCAACTGCCTTCGGCTCAGGTCATGATCCTGGAGTCCCGGGATCGAGTCCCACATCGGGCTCCCTGCTCAGCAGGGAGTCTGCTTCTCCCTCTGACCCTCCCCCGTCTCATGTGCTCTCTCTCTCTCTCATTCTCTCCCTCTCAAATAAATAAAATCTTAAAAAAAAAAAAACACTAAGATAAACTTTCCCAAATAACAGTGATATGGCTTTAATCATGGATGCTTCTGGAAGTTCCTTACTAGAATACTTCAAAACAAACAAAAGGCATTTAACTGTTTTGTGTTTTTTTAAAGATGCATTCATGCCTGAACACTAAAAAAAATGGGCCACCTGATCTGAGTATTCATATGCAGATAATAGATATATAACCACCTAGAGGTTTTCTTTTTTACTTTACCATATATTTGCTCAAATTACTATTAGGTAGAAATAATACATTTAAAAAAAAAGAATATAAAAAGAAGATACTTATTCCTTACCCAGGCTTCTGTTACTGCCCTGGGAATTTTTCCTTGAAGAAGAAGTGCTAGGCATGCTGGACCATGAATCATGTCTCTAGAGAGAAAAACTGTTCTTAAGTCCGATATCACACATCAAACTTTAAAGATTCTGAAACTTATGCCCCAACACCCACCCTACTATCAAACTGCATGCTAACCATGTTGAAAGTGTTACTGGTCAGAATGTCCCTCTTTTAGACACTAATGGAGGAGAAAAGCTTTCTGTGTGTGTTATCAGGAAAATCTTCAATAGCTTACTCAATCACATATGGGGAAAGCCTTTGTTGTTTGGGGTTTGGTTTTATAATAAGGAAAAAGAGGTTACTGCTTACGTTTCCTACTTGAAAGTATCCATAAAAGTAAGAATACATTTGGAAGTGTCCTGTTACCTAAAAACCTGTTAAGTAGCAGTCATCAAAGTGTGGTCCCTCTGAACCAGCAAGATCAACATCAGCGGGGAACTTGTTGGTAATACAAATTGAAGCCCCCTGTGCAGAGCTACTGAATCAAAAGCTCTGGGGGTGAGACTGGGCAGCCTGTATTCTAACAAGCTCTCCAACCTATTCTGAGACACATTCAAGAGCTGGTGCTATAAAGAAGTAATTCTGCAAAAAATTAACTCGACTGAGGATTACAAATGATTATTTAGAATACATTTCCATTTTAATAAAATACATGCACATACACTCACATGGAAAAAAGCCGGCAAGTATATATAACAGTATTTTCATGGTGCTTTTAGCCTGTTACAGGAATATAGGCGATCTTTTTACTTTGCTTAACTCTATTTTCTAATTTTTAATAATAATCACAATTTATTTATACTTTTAAAAGAAACTTTTTAAACATCAAAAAATTATTCTATTTCAAAAATAGGAGGGGGCACCTGGGTGGCTCAGTTGGTTAAGCGACTACCTTCGGCTCAGGTCATGATCCTGGAGTCCCGGGACCGAGTCCCGCATCGGGTTCCCTGCTTGGCAGGGAGTCTGCTTCTCCCTCTGACCCTCCCCTCTCTCATGTGTGCTCTCTCTCTCTCTCTCATTCTCTCTCTCAAATAAATAAATAAAATCTTAAAAAAAAAGAGGATGCTGTGTTAATATTAATGAATAATTAAAATCCTGTATCTCAATAGAAATACTAATTTTTACTAAGTAGGTAGCTATCTTCAACAAGGAAGGTTAAATCAATAAGCACTTCTAAACACACCATTTTAAATTCCAACTGCCTTTAAGATTGCCTGAGTACCTACCAACTGAGAGATGTAAGATTCGTTTTAAAAAAAGGCTGCCTTTTAGTATTCAGCTGAGTGAAAAAACGCACATGGGAAATGCTACGTGTTTTTTCTTCAGCTATTACCACAGATTTATCTACAAAAGATCTACACATGTTGCTTCTAATGTAATTCACACATTCTTCAATTTTTAGCTTGAAAAATAAATTATTGTATACAATTAAATTTATATCAGTAATTCACCTGCATGAACCGCTGAGATGAACTTGTAAGATCAAACATAGACTTGCTTAGTCCAGGGGAACTGGGAAGTTTGCTGGTCCTTAAATCACAAACTATAAAGGGACATGGAAAAATTTCTTTATATTAAAGAAGAAGAAACATTGGAATTTTACTTAATCACCATGAACTAAATCTCTACAGGAGTGCATCATGAATATTAATGCAAACTACTTAAGAGATAAAGTCTACTAAAGTTTAAATTTTTTTTCAATTATTTTACTTTTGTTCTAAACAGAAACCAACATAAATCAAACAACACATTTTCACAACCACATCAAATATCAAGCAGGAAAAATTCTTTCTTTCTGCTTACATTTCTCCATTCCATAGGAATACTCTAGTAAGAGAATGCAGGTCTTCTGCGCTAAATGCAATTCATCTACATAATGAGCATTTACTACATTAAAAAAAAAATACTGAATTCCATATTTCTAGTTTATATTTCTAGTTTCCCTCCTAAACTAGAAGATTCTTTTTTCTTAAAGATTTTATTTATTTGATGGAGAGAGAGGGAACACAAGCAGAGGGAGCAGGAGAGGGAGAAGCAGACTCCCCGCTGAGCAGGGAGCCAATGCAGGGGCTCAATCCTAGGACCCTGGGATCATGACCTGAGCCAAAGGCAGACAGTTAACCAACTGAGCTACCCAGGCACCCCCCCCTTTTTTTATAATTGTATTCATTTATTTGACAGAGAGAGAGAGATAAACTAGAAGATTCTTAAAGAATGGAACTCGGTATATTAACTGTGTATTCTAACACAGTGCTGAAATAAATATTTAAATAAATACTTCTGCCTTGTTTTCAGCACCTCACCCTGAATTCAGTTGTTGAGATAGCTATATACATTAAAAACCTAAAACACAGAATTTTGTGAATCAGATATGTACATGACAGTCTAACATTGATCCAGTCCTCAAATATTAAACTAAGAAACTTCTATGACTATGTAGGCATTTTCTGTTTTCTTTGTTTACATTTATAATCTCATGAGTTTGTAAATTTATAATTTTCACTGACTAGAGCAGGAAAGAAAAAAGCTAAAAATAGGGGCACCTGGGTGGCTCAGTCATTAAAGGTCTGCCTTCGGCTCAGGTGATGATCCCAGGGTCCTGCGATCGAGCCCCGCATCGGGCTCCCTGCCTCGCAGGAAGCCTGCTTCTCCCTCTCCCACTCCCCCTGCTTGTGTTCCTGCTCTTGCTATCTCTCTCTGTCAAATAAATAAAATCTTTAAAAAAAAAAAAGCTAATAAATATCTGTTGTAGAATTTCTGAATGGATAGATGATATACAAAAAATGAAACTTTTCAAAGAAGGACAAATAAAATGGAATTTGGAACTACCAATACACATAATTAATTAATCCTTCAATTTTTCCATTAGATAGAATACCACAGAGACATCACGTTTATCATAGCACTTCTGAAGCCTGCTTTTCTCTTATTTTTTTTGTTTTTGATAAGAATCATCATCTCTTCCAGGGTCTTAGATTTAACTTAATTTCCACATTTGTTAAAGAGAAACACAAAGAGAAAACACAAAAAAATTTTCATACCTGATCCATACAGTCTCACTGCTTCTGAATGAGGAGGAAGGCGCCGGCTCAAATCGGGTGAAATGTGCTGATACCTATAGCATGGGTTGTATATATCATAGCCGGATCCATGCTGGGATGAACTGGAAAGTTCTACCTTTCGATCTCCAAAAGATGCTCTGGCAGATCCTGAAAGTAAGTGTTTCTAAAGTTTTATAACACCCTTTTCTTGGAGTTATTAGCTAACAGCTGGTGCATCCAAGGCAGAGGAAAAAAATTTTGTCTCAAGTGATACCAAATCACATGTGTTTGAAATAAAAAAAAAAAATAAGCACACATTTATTGAGCTCTGCATGGAATCTTCTGCCAGGGATCAGCCATGAATCCTGCTCTCAAGACAGTCTGGTAAATTTTTAGCATTTTTTTTTTGTCCCATAAACAATTCTGAACCCTGCTCTCAAGACAGTCTGGTAAATTTTTAGCATTTTTTTTTTTGTCCCATAAACAATTCTGTATTTTGTGATCTGAGTTTCCTTTCATTTTTCTACTTACACAAAGAACAACTTTTAAGTAAAAAGATTATCATTTTTTGATGAAGATGCAGAACATTTATAAAAATGGCCCGCATGCTGAGATACACAGAGCAATTCTCAATAACTTTGAAAGGACTGAAATCACGGAGTAATGTTCTCTAACCACAAAGCAATAAAGTCAGAAATCAACAAAAAGGTGATTAGAAAATACTTATATGGAAACACCAAGGACCTAGATAACCGAACAAAATCTTTAAGGAGAAAAACAAGATTAAAAGATCTGTGCTACTGGGTATTAAGAACAGAACACTGGCACAATAAAATAAGATTGAGAACAGAAAGAGACACCAATTATTTTGTGGACATTAGATTTAAAATCAGTGTGGCACTGAAAAGTGGTGCAGAAAGAACAGTCTTCACTAAAAAGTGCTAAGACAATTGGATATCGATATATAGGAAAAAACCTTCATCCCAACTAAAAAAATTCATAAAATATTAATTTCAAGTGGATTGTGGGTCTAAATTAAATGTTAAAGGCAAACCAATAAAACTTGTATATTTAAGTAAATTTATAAGACAATTTTCACGGCCTTAGAGCAGGGAAGAACTTCTTAAATGGAACACAACATTTATCATAAAATATTTTAACACAATGAACTACATTAAAATTGAAATATTCCATTTTTCTAGACTATTGAAGAGGGTGCAAAGGTAACCCATGGAGTGAGAGAAGACACGTGCAGGAAAGAGAACAAACAAAGGGCTCACAGCCAGACCATATAAGGAATTCCCACAAATCAGTAAGAAAAAGACAGGCAGGCCCAAATATAAATTGGCTGTAAGACTCAAGCAGGCACTTCAGAAGAGAGGCTATCCCAATAGCCAAAAAATATGAGTGGGTGCTCAATTTCATTAGTCATGAGGCAAATGCAAATTAAAAACTCCAAGGAGATTCCACTCCAGACTCAGCAGAATGGTTAAAATCAAAAAGCCTGACAAAAGCCCAGTGTTGGCAAGAGTAGTGCGATGTGAGCTACCAAACTCTGCTGGCGGGAATATAAACTAAGGCAATCACTGCAGAAAACAGTTTGCCAAACTCTATGAAGGCTGAGATATGTATACCCTGCGACATGACAACGCCATTCTGGGACACATACACAACAACTGAAATGCGCACACGTGTGCACCTCGAGACTTGTACAAGAATGCGCTTAAGCATCATTATCCAGCACGGCCCCAAATCGGAGAAAGACTCAACGTCCATCAACAGTAAAATGGACCTGTAGTATACACCTACGACATAAAAACAACTTTTGTATGCTGTACAGAAACACGACTGTATCCCATGCCATTTGGAATAAAAATAAATCTATTTTTAATAAATACAATAAATATAGTGTACAGATATTGCAACTAACTGAAGCTACTGACAATTTGAATGAATCTCACAAAAATAATGTTGAATGAAAGAACCCATAAACAAAAGACTATATGCTGACTATGTCATTTCATTTACATAAAGGTCAGAACACGGAAAAAACTAAACCACGACATGTAGGGATATGTGCTTAGGTGGTAAAAAGGAAGAATAGCAAAGAAGCAGCAATTGTCTCAGTTGGGACGCTGATTACTCTGGAGTGACGGAAAAGAGGGAAGATGGGGGCTTCTCTGTATTGCTGGCGATACATATTTGTTTACTTGAGCAGCAACCATACACGTGTTTTGCTTTGTAATAAATCACAGAGCTACGTATTTCTGTTTTGCTCCTTTTTTCTATATGTGCGTATTTCCAATTTAAAAAGGGTAAAACAATAGATCAAATTCCTTTCAAAGTTAAGAATTACACTGGAAATAATAGAGAGACATAAAATAAAGTTTTTAAGTGTTTAAATTATTGCCATCTTTTCATCCTTTTCATCCATTTAAAATAGAACCCACAGTATAAACCAATACTTTCTGAATTAAGCTAAACTATAAAACAGGTGGCTTCACACTGAGTTCAGAAAAGAAAAATAAAATATGGGGTTATGAGGTGAGATCTTATCCTCACCCCAGTTCAAATAACTATGTGTGTAATCCAAGCACAATACATAGGCAGAGCGGTGCCAAGAGGGAGTTATGATGCCAGGGAGCTTTGTAAGGAGCCTGTGCACCTCAGAAGCTAACCCTTAAATCATTCAGCCACAAGTCTGTTTATGGTAACAAGAATACTGTCAGGAGTAGAGCACCAAAGATGACTCACTACCTTTATAGGCTATACCTAAAAAAGAATATTCTGATTTCATTTTTCCTTTACAGAATTCCAATTTTCCCCTCAAACAATATACAGTGATACCATTTTTAAAATTCAACAGGAATTTCTCTCAATTTATAGAACCACAGTGCTATAAAACTAACATAAAGTAACATTTACATTACACCTCTCAAAAGCTCTATTTAAAATTTCAACAGTGGGCGCCTGGGTGGCTCAGTTGGTTAAGCGACTGCGTTCGGCTCAGGTCATGATCCTGGAGTCCCGGGATCAAGTCCCGCATCGGGCTCCCTGCTGAGCAGGGAGTGTGCTTCTCCCTCTGACCTTTCCCCCCCTCTCATGCTCTCTCTATCTCATTCTCTCTCTCAAATAAATAAAAAAATCTTTAAAATAAAATAAAATAAAATTTCAGTAGTTATTCAAAATGCATTCTCTTAATGGATAGGTAGACAGGTAATAAAGCAAGCTCATTAAGATGTTATTGATAGAATCTGTGTATTACAAAGCAGTAAACAATGGCTGTAATCAGACCCATCAGTAAGTAAGCAATGAAACAAAACACATTTCAAATACCTGACACATAATTTCAGTCCTTACTGACAGTGGTCTGCCCTATCTCCCTCTCAAAATTTCCTTGTCAGCCCATCACTACTCACAAGCACATACACCAACAGCATGCGCCTGTCTGACTTCTAGAATTAGACACCAAGAACACTTTCTTGACTCTAATAAGGTCATCTTTCTCTCCAATATGATCAAAATCAGATGGCTTTACCACATACTCTTTGAGCCTATAATTTAAGTGTAAACCAATTTCCTCATTCATTCAAATCAAAAAGCAATCTGTGTTCTAGTGATCTAATAAAACAGACAAAAGAAGAACTACCACACGTTGCCAGGGAGGTATTTCTTATTTTCTGATTATGAAAATAATACATAAGATACCCTAAATGTTTAAGAATACAGAATTTGTTAAATGAATTATGGTACATCTATAGATTTAATACTATGGAGCCATTAAAAAGCAATGAGTATGAAAACATGTTCACAATGTGTGGTATGAATAAAACAGACTGCAAAACTGTTTATGTGGTTTAATCCCAATCCTGTTAACAAGTACAAGAGAAAGAGAAAGACCACTGATCAGGGTACAGCGTAGCCAAGAGCTTTTAAACATTGTTTTTGAGAGACACTGCTGACGTGCAAAACAAGGTGGTGGGCCAAGCACAGGGTTCCTCTTTCCTTGAAGAAGGAAGGAAGGGAGGGAAGTGGGAGAGAGGGAGGGAGGGAGGGAAGGAAGGAAGGTCAGTCAATCACTCCTACCAAACCCAAGTCTCCTATAGATAACAACAGTAGGCTGTAGACCAAAAACAAAATGAACAAAAACCCTGAAGGGACTGGAGGGTGAGCAGAAGCAGGGCATATTCAGGACAGCACGGACTCTTGGAAGAAAGGGAATGGCCACTGTTAGCCTGAGCACAAGCCAAAGTTGGCGCTGCACAGAGCAGATAAAATGACAAAGGAAAATCCACACTCTTTCTGGCCTAAAGAACCAGAGGGCAGGGTTCAGAGCAACCACAGCTGCTAGAAAGGTGGGAATCTTGGAAAGGAGAAAGCCCGGAATTCCGGGAATAAAGTCTGCTCAAATAGCTGGCTGATCCCTGAGCCACACGTGTGCGAGGCAGACTCCAACTAAGGATATAAAAACCAAGCTGAGATAAGAGCTGCCATCAAAGACAGAATTTGCAGCATAGCCCAACCAAGTTCATTGCCTGGTTAAAAGAAAGAAAAAAGGAAAAGGGGGAAAAAAACAAAAACAAAAAACCCTCTCGTCTCAGAGTAATATAACAGATTCTAAAGTGTCCACGACACAACATCCAAAACCCAGAATACAATCCAAAATTACTCCATGCACAATGACATGAAAAGGTGACCCATTCTCTCCAAAAAAAGACAAACCACAGAATCCAAACCTAAGAGCCTCAGATGTTAGAATTAGCAGATAAAGATACTAAAGCCCAAAGACATAGAAGAAAATAGGCTTACAATAATGCAAAAAAGAAAACGAAATCACAGCAAAGAAACAGAATCTACAAAAAAGAACCAAATGTAAATTCAACAACTGAAAAACACAATGTCTAAAATAAAAATTCACTGGATGGGCTTAACAGCTGTATGAAGCTGACAGCAGAAAGAGACAGTGACCTTGAAAATTAATAATATCCAATCTTAAGAGAGGGGGGGAAAAACACTGAACAACAACAAGCAAAAGAAGTCTTAGAGGCCCATAAAACAATATAATAAGGCCCAACATATGTCTAATTGGAATCCCAGAATGAGAAGAAAGGATGGGGCAGAAAAACATATTTGGAAAAATATTCTAGATTTTGATAGGATTTTGGATTACACTGTTACATGCATTTGTCCAAACTCAACAAAAACAAACTTAAAACTGAGGCAGTTCTTTGTGTATAAGGTTTATGTCAAAAGAAGAAAACTGTAAACAGATAGTGAACTCTGGTAAATTACATACATGCTTAAGTATTTAGAAGGTAGTGTATTAATGTCTGCAATTTACTGTGAAATGTGTTCTCCACCACCCCCAATTCAGAAAGAGGACTGGATAAATAGATATGTGATTAAGTATGGTAAAATATTAATGATTGATTCTATGTGGTGGATATATGGGTATTCACCGTTATATTCTTTCAACTTCTCTGTACGTTTGAAATTTTTCATAAAAAATTTTGAGGGGGGAAAAAACATTGTGACAGTATTTCAATGGACTAAAGCAAATTATTTTTAAAATACAAGAATTACATGTTGTTTCTTCTTATCATCATTACTCCACTGGCCTCTAACAACATCAGCCAAAATTTACCCAATGAATCTATCTCACTCAAGTGGCTATTGAGACTGGGAAGTTACATATACACTGGAATATTACTCAGTCGTCAAAAAAAAATGAAATCTTACCATTTGCAAGGGCATAGATGGAACTAGAGAGTATTATGCTAAGCGAAATAAGTCAGTCAGAGAAAGACAAATACATGATTTTACTCATATGTGGATTTAAGAAACAAAACAGATGAACATAGGGGAAGGGAGGGAAAAATAAAATAAGACAAAATCAGAGAGGGAAACGAACCATAAGAGACTCTTAACCACAGGAAACAAACTGAGGGTTGCTGGAGGGGAGATGGGTGGGGGGATGGGGTAACTGGGTGATGGACATTAAAGACAGCACATGATGTGATGAGCACGGGGGTTGTATACAACTGATGAATCACTAAACTCTACCTCTGAAACCAATAATACACTCTATGTTAATTAATTGATTTTAAAAAATTTTTTAAAAGGCCACATCTATACACAAATGTGTTGATTGTGGTCAGATTTCATAATGGGACCTTTCAAAGATATTATACATTAAGTTCCTCTACAGAAAAAGCAAAACATAAAAAATAAAAATTTATACATAAAAGAATTTTATATCTTTCAAGATATAAAAGAGCAAAATCAAAGAAACAATAGCATTTAAATGCTATGTGTTGATTCTTAAATCCTGCCATGTCTTTGTTTACCTTCGAGTCCCTCCAGATGTGAAGGAGTTCCTTGTACCCTGGGCTGAACATATGATAGCTTAAACTTGGGCACCACAAATGGTACTTCTTTGCCATTAGATGGTAATTTGGAAAGTAAGTAATCCTCAGTACAGCCAACCTGAGGCTTTACCGAAACAGCAGTCAAAGGAGGGGCACAGACAGGTGTAATCTGACTCTCGGAGACTGCTTTAACGTCTCTCTCCCTGGAAACTGCGTGTAAAAGAAGAAAAAACAAAAATCACAAATATGAACGTAGAGTTATATACAATAACCTAAAGTTAGCATGCTTTGGTACTTACGTAATCAAACTGCAGATACAGAAACTACTACTCGTAGATCCTATCAAGCACTTCTGGAATCAATGCTTAATTCTGTCCAGGCAATATTTGAGAAATTAATATACTATTGCCAAAGTAATATTAGCTTATCACAAAATAAAATGTATTTTCACCCTAATATAATAGCAACTCTCCCTGTTCTAGCTTCTTTGACCCATTTCATCCCTATCTCAAATGCTATGTGATTCCTAAGCTGGTGACTTAGGATGGGGAGGTAAGGGACACCCAGAGTTCACCTTTATGTACAATTAGTATTGTCTGTTGACTTTAGAAATGAAAGTACAACAACTACTGTGTAGGAATTTATGAAATGTTTTAATGCAAAAAGAAGCCTTCGTACTCAAATATACTAGAAAGCTATGCTCTAGATGAAGGAATACAAGAAAAAGCCAGAGAAAAATAATGTTCCAAGGGAACTCTCCAGGAGTCCTTTATAAATATGGGGTCTTGATGAAATAATGGGTCTCTTCTCCATTAATCTTTCATTTGTGAAAAGGCATTTTTTAATGCACTGTTCATAAACTAGAAATTGTCTTTATTCAAATGAAAACATTTGCCAGAGTATATTGTCCCCAAACACACCCAACACGTTTCTCTCCCTGCCTTTGCCTGCACAATTTCATCCACCTATCATACTCAGGTCCAATTTTCACCTTTTCTTCCTTACTTCTTCCGACCCAGCTGCTGAAATCCATTCTAGACTCCTATGCCAAATGCCATTCTCTCAGTGGTGATGTCCCAGGGTATCTCTGGGGTTGAATGTTGAATTTCTCTCTCTCCCACCATGCTCCAGGGTACTTTAATGCTTACCTAGTGTGCCTCATATTTATGTTTCTGTCTCCCCCATGAAGTTAGGAAATACATCTCATTATCTTTATATTAAAAAATGTCACAAATAAAAAAGACAATACATGTTTGTTGAAGTCAAAAGAAGCCAAACTCACAATTGTGCTTTTCTGTTCCACCATAGAAACATCCTCTACAGCAACTCTTTATAAATTCTGCTGCCATTACATCCAATTTCCAATATTCAGCAATTGATCCAAACTTCCAGTTTTAGTATTAATCTGTTGGTAGAAGAGAAAACAAGTTAACATGATCATGCTTAATGCCATTAGGTATCACTCAATAAATCGTATTATCTGTCTTTCTAAGATGAATGAGGAATACAAAGCAAAAATATTTAGAGGAAGATAGATTTTTCATCTTATAATTTGTATGACGTAGGCTCCTTATAAGTTATTAAAATGACATACTCAAAAATCACTAACTGAACAATCCCAATGTTAAATCTGGAAAAAAAAAGAAAAATTCCACCCTCAATTTTCTTTCTTGCCAGGTATACCCAAATCAATGCCCAAGCAAAATTTCCTAGAAAATATGGCACTCATAAAAAGTGTGAGAAAAATTTCACTTCCTCCAAATCATTCTTTGGTAATTCAAAGGTCCTATAATGGGGCCAATAAACAACTTCGTAAGTTGGTTTAACATTTAGAATTACACTAACAGAAAAATATATCTTGGGGCGCCTGGGTGGCTCCGTCGTTAAGCGTCTGCCTTTGGCTCAGGTCATGGTCCCAGGGTCCTGGGATGGAGCCCCACATTGGGCTCCCTGCTCCACGGGAAGCCTGCTTCTCCCTCTCCCACTCCTCCTGCTTGTGTTCCCTCTCTCACTGTGTCTCTGTCAAATAAATAAATGAAATCTTAAAAAAAAAAAAAAGACCTGAGCCGAAATCAAGAGTCAGATGCTTAAACAACTGAGCCACACAGGCGCCCCTTACGGTATCATTTTAAATTCATACCTTGACATAGAATCTAATTTAAAAATGGGCAAATGATGTGCATAGATATTTCTCCAGAGACAGATAAATGGCCAATAAACGCATGAAAAGGTGTTAACACCATCAGTTATTAGGGAAATGCAAATCAAAACCACAATGAGATACCAACCCACACACACTTAGGATGGCTATAATCAAAAAGATAGACAAAAGCAAGTGTTGGCAAACTGGAACCCTCACAGATTGTTGGTGAGAATGAAAAATGGCTCAGCAGTTCCTCAAAAACTTAACCACAGAATTACCATATGACCCAAGAACTCCACTCCCTAGGTCTCTTACACCTACAAGAATGAAAAATATATAGCCACACAAAAACTTGTACACAAATGTTCATGGTGTCATTATTTATAACAGCCAAAAAGTGGATATGACCCAAATGTCCATCAACTAACAAATGGAAAAACAAAATGTGGTATATCCACACAAGGGAATCTTATTCAGCCATTAAAAAGGAATGAAGGGGCGCCTGGGTGGCTCAGTCATTAAGGCTCTGCCTTCGGCTCAGGTCATGATCCCAGGGTCCTGGGATCGAGCCCCGCATCAGGCTCCCTGCTTGCCGGGAAGCCTGCTTCTCCCTCTCCCACTCCCCCTGCTTGTGTTCCCTCTCTTGCTGTCTCTCTCTGTCAAATAAATAAAATCTTAAAAAAAAAAAAAAAGGAATGCAGTACTGATTTGTGTTACAACATAAATAGACCTTGAAAACATTATGCTAAGTGAAAAAGGCAAGACACAAAAGACCACATATTGAATCATTTCGTTCATATGAAATGCCCAGAATAAGCAAATCCATAGAAACAGAAAGTACATTAGTGATTGCCAGGGGCTGAGGGGAGAGGGAGAAATGAGGAGTGACTGCTAATGGGTACAGGGTTTCTTTCTGGGGTAAATAAAAATGTTCTAGGATTAGCGATGATGGCTGCACAGCTTTGTGAATGTATGAAATACTACTGAACCTGAACTGTACACTTTAAAAGGGTGAATTTTATAGTATTTGAATTATACATAAAGAAAAATAAGATATTAAAAAAATTACATCTTGAAATGTTTTTGGACCACCAAGGTGATGTGAACCAGCTCCCACCACCGCCCATGACTGGTGGTTATAATTTCCTAAGGACAGGTTTTCTTCCCCTGTTTTACCTGGCATCAAGGCAACTTTCCTTACAGATCTTTGAAAGAGGTAGAGTGAGTTTTTGTCCTTGACACCACACACCTTTGGGAATCCCAGAATTAAAGGCAGAGAGTCTTTTGTTAGCTTGCCTCGTATTTTAATAAGCCCACGGCTGACTTCTAACTATGCCTCCAGTCCTGCAAATTCACCAAGTTCTTAATCAAATCTAACCAAGTTGCCCCGGTTTACCAAATGCCCTCAGAGCAAATAAGACTTATGGATTCCTTTAGTCTCAGATTTTCAGCTTTCTTTTAGATTTTGGCATATTAATTCCTAAGTACCTTTTTAAAAAAAAGCTTAAATGAACATTCTTAGCTATTTGCAGTGTGAAGGTTTTTCCAAATATCTTAACTATATTCCCAACATGAAAATTCTATATTTACTTCTCAAGTTAAAATGAACTCTAAGGAGTTAAGACAGGATTTGCAAAAACAAAAGACAGCCTGATACAGTAGCTTCAGTATTACAGGGCACCTGGATGACTCAATCAGTTAAGCATCCGACTCTAAGTTTCGGCTTAGGTCATAATCTCAGGGTCGTGAGATCAAGCCCCATGTGGGGCTCCATGCCAGGAGTGGAGCCTGCTTAAGATTCTTTCTCTCTCTCTCCCTCTGCCCCTCCCCCCCAAAAATAAAGAAATAATAAAAAAATAAAGTAGCTTCAGTGTTACTTGTGACCTCAGCTGATTACAGTAGATATTTAAGATTAAAAATATATTCCAGGGAAAAGTTTACTTTAGAAAAAGTTAATTTGAAAGGGAGTCTAGTTTTAAAAGAACTATGAGTAGATGACTCCTTCTTTTAGGTATCATTACCCAACTAAAGTAAATAAGATTGCAGGCAAGGATACACAGAGGGACCAAAGAAAGATAAGTCCAGATACATATGCACACATATGTGGAAGCTTGACATATGATGCTTGTAGATCACAGGGAGGAAAACCAGAATATTCAGTAAATGATGCTAGGAAAAACTGATTACCCATATGGAAAAAAAATGAAACTGGATCCCCACCTCACACCACACCAAAATCAATGGCACATGGATTAAAGACATAAATATGAAAGGTAGTATTTTAAAGCTTTCAGAAGAAAATATCAGACTATATCTCTACAACCTCAAGGAAAAGACAGATGTGTTAAACAAGATGCTGAAATCACAAACTGTAAAGGAAAAGGCTGACACATTCAACTACACTATAGAATGTGTCCATTAAAAACCACATAAAGTAAACAAACAAAAAAAACAACACATAAAATAAAAGACAAGACAAGCCTGGGGAAAAGATATTTGCCATATGCATAATTGATAATAAGTACCATAAATAAATAAATGCAACTTCTGAAAATCAACTTATAAAAGTAAAAAAAAAATAGTCAAAAGACAGACATCTCATAGAAGAGGAATTATGGAAAGTTCGACATCATCAGTAATAAAGGAAAATATAAGTTAAACCACTAATGGAGTACCAATTCTCACCTGCCAGACTGTTGAAAAGAAACAATTCAGATAACTACAAATGGTGTACAAATGTCTCAAATGTTGAGGAAGGGAACAAAGTGAACACTTAACACACTGCCTGTGAAAGTATAAACTGGTACAACCACTTTATAAAACAATTCAGTATTACCTAGCAGAACTGAAGACCCACAACTCTACTCCTAAGCAGAGAGACATGGATTAGAATGGCCCTAACAGGTGCACCTGGGTGGCTCAGTCGGTTGGGCATTTGCCTTCGGCTTGGGTCGTGATCTCGGGGTCCTGGGATGGAGCCCCATGTTGGGCTCTGCGCTCAGCCAGGAGTCCGCTTCCCCCTCTCCCCCTCCTCCCACTCGTGGGCACTCTCTCTCTCAATGGATAAAATCTTAAAAAAAAAAAGGAAAAAGGAGCGGCGCCTGGTGGCTCAGTTGGTTAAGCGATTGCCTTCAGCTCAGGTCATGATCCTGGAGTCCCAGGATTGAGTCCCACATCGGGCTCCCTGCTTGGCAGGGAGTCGGCTTCTCCCTCTGACCCTCCCCCCCCTCATGTGCTCTCTATCTCTCATTCTCTCTCTCTCAAATAAATAAATAAAATCTTTAAAAAAAAAAGGAAAAAGGAATAGCCATAACAAAACAGCTTTTAATGGCAAAAAGTAAAAATTAAATTAAAAAAAAGAAAACTGAAAACACCCCTAAATATCCATTAACAGGGAGATGGATTAACAGTGGTAAAGTTATACAATGGAATGATATAGAGCAATAAAAAATAAATGAACTATAACACATAAACATCTATGAATCTCATACTGTATAAAAAAATCATGGAATAAACATTACATTATTTATGAATACATACCTATGTAGTAAAACTATACAGAAAATCAAGGAGTGTAGGAAGAAAAAGATGCAGAGAGAAAAGATATAATCAGGGCTTTGAAAATACTGACAACGTATTATCTATAAAGCATGATATAAGTGGCTTTTGTTTGTATTCTCTAAATCTGTGGATGTGTCAAAAGCACTACTTTGTACATATGAAATAATTTCTCATTTAAAAATTAAAGAAATGTATGGCCATGGTAGCAAATATGAAAAATACTGAAAACTATATGAAGAATATAAAAATTATCAATAATCCCATCACCCTGAGATAACTACAATATTTAAAAGAAAAAATAGGGGCGCCTAAGTGGCTCCGTCAGTTAAGCACCTGCCTTTGACTCAGGTCATGATTTCAGGGTCCTGGGATCAAGCCCCCATGTTGGGCTCCCTGGTCAGTGGGGAATCTGCTTCCACTTCTCCCTCTCCCTCTGACCATTCCTCTGCTCGCACTCTCTCTCTCAAATAAATAAATAAGTAAATCTTTAAAAAAGAAAAGAAAGGAAAAGAAAAAATATATAGTGTTTTCTTCCACGATTTTGTTTACTTTTTTTACAGCCTTATTTAAGTACTGACTTGCAGTAAATTGCACGTATTTAAAATGTACAATTTCATGAGTCAAACATATGTATACATTGGTGAAAGCATCTTCACAATCAAGAAAATGAATAACCCACCAACCCCAAAAGTTTCCTCACACCTCTTTCCAATCCATCGGTCCTAACTTTCCCTTGCCTCATCCCCACTAACCACTAATCTGTTTTCTGTTGCTTTCAGCTAGTTTGCATTTTCTAGAATTTTGTCAGGTATAATTTGAACATAGTTTATGCATATGATTTGCTGTTGATACATTTTTCCAAAATGATTTACCAATTCACACTTCTACCAGAATACAAGAGTTCCAGTTGCTTTATATGCTCGCCAACACTTGATTATTGGCCTTTTCCATTTTAGCTATTATTTTCATATTCCAAATGTAAATACACATAAAACGTGTCTGAACAAGCAACAACAAAAAGAATAAACTTTCAATGATGACTGAAGTAAAACCCCTTATAAAGAAATTTTCACCTAAGAGCATTTTCCCCTGAATGCATAATAATAATTGAAGCAAAGCCCCTGACGTATGCCTCATGAATTCTGATTTAACCAAAACGTCTGATTTCTACGTAAGATATTGAGAAGAATCACGGAGATAGACAAGAAAGAATCACATGACTTAAATGTAAGCCAGGAGTATCACAGTACTGGAACTTAGATGAAATGCCATCCGACAGAGTTTGTGGAAGTGTCACTTTACCACTCATACATAACACCTGAACCCAACAGACCAAAATACCACTACGACAAGTGGTCATAATTTGAATGGGGGAAGATTAATTTCTTATAATAGTTCCATTATTCAATATGCTCAGCTACTTGCTCTCAGCTTCTCCTACTTAACCATAAGACAGGAACAACGCTGTGAGATGCACTTTAACATAAAGGTATTTTCTGTTGTGCTTACGTTCTTTCCAAACGGGACTATAAACTCCCTTCTACCACCCTGTCACTTCTCCTTCTAATCTTTGTTTCTCAGAATAAGGACTCTACTCTCCTTATCTTTATTTTTTCATTCTCTATTTACTTTTCAAATTCATTCATATTTGCCTTCCATCCTTATCATTTTGCTTAAATTGTGTTTGCTGAGATCAATGACCACCTATCCTAACTACCTAAGCCAAGACACCCTTAACCAGCTCCTATTTTCCAGACTCCTCTGACTCATTTGAGATAGATTTCTCTCCTGATTAAAACTCTTTCCTTGGGGCGCCTGGGTGGCTCAGTCGTTAAGCGTCAGCCTTCAGCTCAGGTCATGATCCCAGGGTCCTGGGATCGAGCCCCGCATCGGGCTCCCTGCTCAGCGGGGAGCCTGCTTCTCCCTCTCCCACTCCCCCTGCTTGTGTTCCCTCTCTCACTGTGTCTCTCTCTGTCAAATAAATAAATAAAATCTTAAAAAAAAAATAAAACTCTTTCCTCTCCAGGCTCCTATGAACTACTGTCTGCTAGATTTTCCTCCTTCCTTCCTGACTTCTCACTCTCCACAGCTGTCTCTCTACATCACTTAAATGTTGGTGTTTCCCATCCTTAGTCTTCTCTTCTCACTCTACTTGAGTGATTTCTTCCACTCCCACAGGACTAATGACCACAAACCCACCATGCACATTTACAACTCTTGACTTCAGAAAATCAAAATACTAACACATCTGCCAACCAAACAGGTCTGCCAGCCGTCCTACAAGAACCTTACTCCTTTTCTCTCAACCTGAATCAATCTGGTTCCTTTTAAGATTTTATCCATTGAGAGAGAGAGCGCCTGTGTGCTCTCTCTCTCTCTCCATGTGTAGGCTTTATTCATGAATACAATAATTCAAGTGGAGCCAATACAAGAGACACTTCTGAAATATTTTTCTTGAAGGGTTTAAAGAAACACAAATTTTTACCAAGACTTTTTCCTCCAGTTATGAAGGTAACTCACAGCCATTGACAAAAACTACAAAATACAAGAGATAAAAGGTAAATCTCCAATTCCAGCTCTCAAGGGCAAGCAACATTAACATTTCCTTCCAGAAGAAGCAGTTTTTAACCACAATAAAGTTACATGTCAAAATATTAAATCAGTAAATAGGGGGTGTTGTTGTTAACTCAATGTCTTCCAGGCTACTTTTTACAATATTAATCAGGGGGAAAAAAATTCTACTATATGCTTACCTGAAGTAAGAATCAATAATATTCTAAAAACCAAAGCAATCCTCTCACATGCTGTATTTTAAGTATTCTAAAGGAACCCATGTTTTTGGCTTGGCATGTATCTTGCCTATGTATGGACGTCTATCTGGGTGCAATATACCCCACAAATCAGCCATGCCGTTTCCCTTTATTTAAAGGAAGCGACAGCACAGGAAGAGGGGAAAAAAAATTGGAAGAGACAGAAGCCAAATCTAAAATCAAGCTGAGTGTACAATTCGTGTTTTGCAACACCCCTTCTCTGCTTCTAAAAGTTTCAGGAACATCACAGATAAAAGATACTCAGCGAACCTGTTCTTATCCGACTCTCCATCTTTGCCCAGACCCCACCTGCGCCGGGCAGAGAACCCGGCGCGCAGCCGGCGCCGCCGTACTAGGGTCTCCCCTCCCTGCGTTCCGGGGGCTCCCACTGAACTGACCCAGGCAGAGCGGGGGGCCCGGTCTCGCCACCCCCCGAGTTACGGCCCCCCCCGCCCCGCCCACGGTGAACCCGGCCGTCGAGGGGCCCCAAACCTGCCCGGGGATCCCGAGAGCTGGCGTCGCTGAGGAGACCCGGGGACCAACCCAGAAGATCTCTCTAAAGTTAAAGGAGATGAAAACCCATACAGAACAGTACGCCTGGTGAGGCTGGGGGCGAGAGGCTCTGCTGGGGCAGGGGCCGCTCTCGCACCGCCCCCCCTGCACTCCACGCGCCCGACCGGGAGGCCCGAGACAGCTGCGCGCCCGGCAGCGCCCCGCGGCGCACCTGAACCCGCGGCCCCCTCCCCTCCAGAGACCTGCGGCCCGGCCGCCCTGCGCGGGGTCTCCACGTGCGGCTCCCCAGGCGCCCCCGCTCCACACCGCGCTGAGCCGGCGCCGGTTACCTCCTGCCCCGCAGCAGCCACTCCGCCGTGGCCTCCCGCGGGAGCCGGGCCCCCGGTCACCTCGCGCGGCCGCACCCTGAGACCCTGCCTCCGGTCCCTCCGAGTCCGCCCCGCCCCCTTCTCAGGTCCGCCCCGCCCCCCGGAGGTGCGCGCCGAGGGGCGGGGCGGGGCGGGGCAGGGCCGGGCCGCCCTCCCCCGCCCCCCTCCAATCACCTGAGCGCTCTGGGCCGGCGCTCTGGGCTGGTGCCCTCGGCCTCTCCCGTCTCGCCACTCCCAGTCCCTGCTCTCGGCTGCTCCCTCTGCAAAGATCTAACTGGGAGCCAGGCAGAGTTTGGAGTGCATTGTGAGGGGTCAGAAGGGAGATTAGGAGGAAAGTTATTGTCCTGATGAACTTCTTTGTATAGGGAGGATGGAGCGGTCTTTCTTGCCAGAGGTGTGGCTGCACCCTTTTCTTGGAAACAGAAGAACCTTTTCTAAGCTGCCTTGTATTTGTTACCTTAAGAATCAGCCTGCTTCTCTTCATTTTTGTGACTTTACACCTACTACCACCTTGCCAGCAATAGGTATGTTGGAAGGAATCCTAAAGGCATCTACTACAGTGCCCTGGGCCCCCATATTATGCTGGAATCCACTCTAGCACCCTGACAAGGAGTGGGCTGGCCCTTTTATGCTTCCTGTGCTGGGAATCTCAACACTGTTCTTAGAAAGTTGTTGAGTGACTTCCTGGATGATCTGTTGATGAATGGCTGAGCTTTTGAATGGCTGATGAGGTATAAATGAAAATTACTCTCCTTGAGGGTCACGACACACTTACAGACCGAAGAACTGTGTTTTATGGGCGCCTAGGTGGCTCAGATGGTTGAGCGTCTGCCTTCAGCTCGGGTCGTGATCCCGGGGTCCTGGGATCGAGTCCCGCATCGGGCTCCCTGCTTGGCGGGGAATCTGCTTCTCCCTCTCCCTCTGCTTGTTCCCCCTTGTCTCTCTTGCAAATGAATAAATAAAATCTTTAGAAAAAAAAAAAAGAACTGTGTTTTACTTGGTATCATTCTGTAGTTCCCAAATTTATTTGACCTGAAGGGTGGCAGGCCAAAATATGCCACTTTGGCATAAGGGTTTTTTGTTTTTTTTTTTTAAGTTAAAAGCACTTGAGAAACAGCAGATACCAGATCGCTCTGACCTTCCTTTTTCTTCCTGAAAACAGAAGATGAAACTCCCAAACGTAGTATGTCGTCCCTGTACCAGGAGACAAGAAACATTCTTATCACCAGAGACAGGGAGTAGAGGACAAAGGAAATCGATACACACAAACCTTCCTAGTCACTTCACCATTAACTGCCTCAGCTCAAGCCTCTTTTTCACTATTTACGACCCTTTGTCCAACTTAGTGTGTAAGTGTTCAGCTCTAATTGCTTTAGATCTCCATTTTCCTACAAGGGCTGCTGTGCAGCATGTAAAACACTGTAAAGCTTTGCCCTTCTTAATCTATGTTAATTTAATTCTCAGCCCCAGCCAGAAACCCTAAAAGGGTGGTGGTAAAGTTTTGCCTCCCCTACACACCACACAACTGTCTTCTTAAGAAATGCCATTCACCATCCTGGGCCATTAATGTTTCGATGCACAGTTTGATAAACACTGCTTGAAAGCCCTCGTGCATTCACCTTCAATAATTTCTCTGTAACAAATGTTTGCAAAGTCCTGTACTGTTTACACAAAGCTCTCACATGAGTCATCTCATTGAACCCTCACAATTATGATGCAACTGTTATTATCCTTGTTTTACAGTTGAAAATACTGAGAGTCAAACAAATAGTGGCTGCCCAAGTATAGAGTCAAGATTGACTCTGGACTTCAGACTCCAAAGCTCTGAAACATATATTATATAAAATATGTGTGTGCATATATATGTATATGTACGTACATGATGTGCTGTACTTAAAGGTCAAATGAGAAAGCAAATATATATATTTTCTCTGACAATTTGTATTAGAAAAACTCAGTTTTCCACCTGTTGTAGGGGAAAACCCAGTTCTTTCCTCCTGTGTTTCTCTTGCCCCTGTACCTTCTTGACTCCTCATACAAAACACTTTCATTCTGACATTTCTGGTCTCCAACTGTGTGAAGGTTTTTCCCCACACCACGCAATTCTCTGCAATACCAGCTATATGTCCTACAATTCAATTCTGACATTCTGACGTTACTGACATTCTGACATTACTTACCGGAGAGAGCATCAGATCCCACGGGTGAAGGGCTCAGTCCCGTAAGACTGCCTCCCTGCACCGCCCCCCCTCAACATCACATGCCAGCCAAAAGCCCAGGTTATCATCTGTGCTTCTGACCAACCAACCATAGATCAGATGTTCCAATGACCCGCCCCCCCCCCCCCCGGGTTCAATTCATTTGTGAGAGCATCTCACAGAACTCAGGGAAATGCTTACTTAATTTTACTAGTTTATCAAAGGATATGATAAAGGATACAGATGAACAGCCAGATGAAGAGATATATGTAAGGCAAGGTCTGGGAGGGTCCTGAACACAGGAGCTTCTGTCCCCGTGGAGTTGAGGTGTATCACCCTTCCAGTGTGGATATCTTTGCTAACCTGGAAGCTCCCCAATCCCTGGACTATTGGGAAGCTTCCTCACATTGGCATGATCACTTACTAACCCCATTTCCAGCCACGCTCCCCTCTTAGGAGGACGGAGCGGGGTGGGTAGGTAGGAAATTCCGAGTTTCTAATCATGGCTTGGTCTTTCTGGTGACTAGCCCTCATCCAGGAGCCCACACAGTCACCTCCTGAGAACAAAAGATGCTCCCAGTGCTCTTATCGCTTGGAAATTTCCATGAGTTTTAGGAGCGCTCAGCTAGGAACCAGGGGCAGAGATCAATATTATTTTCTATTATCTCACACCCTTAAATAGAGCCCATCCTTGGCTAGCAACCTCCAGATGCATGTGTTAGTTCTCAAGGTCAAGGACCTTTACCTATCTTTTACTCTCCTGAGGCACCTGACATCATAGTGCAGGGCACAAAAGTGTCTGTCACTCGAACGTGCTGAATGAACGAAGAATGAGTGAAATGTGTGAATGCTCAGTAATACTTATTAAACTAGACTGGGAACTTGGTTCCCTAACTGAACAATCTTAACAACCTCCTCACTGGTGGAGGAGTCCCAAGAGAAAGCACTCCCTGAATTGTTCTTAGTTTCAGTCCATCTTCCATCTAAAAAGTCTTTCTTAGAAGAATCCACCCCTATTGACAGATAGAGTTCTTTGAAAACAATGAAACCATTCCTTTTGTTTTCCTTGAAATGGGCCTTCTTCCTGTTCCGCTTTCAGAGGCAAGGCTACATTGATAGGGTTGGAGGATACTGTACACCTTTCTTTGTGTCCTTCTGTTTAAACTCTTCCCATAAAGTGTTGCAACATTCTGAGTGGCTTTTGTGTGTTGATTTTTAATATGTTTTTAATGTTTAATGTCTTTTATTCGTTGGAGCAGATCTGAGGAGAAAAATATAATTGGGTTGACGCAGATAACACTGCTGCTTAGATTTCACTATCCCTATTCTTTCATTTGATAGAGATTAAATCATTTAATCCCTGTCTTAATCCCTTTTATTCATCCTTCCTTCAGGGCAGTTTACAAATGCTTGGTGACTCAGTCCAGCCCTACCTCTTAGCCTCACCTCACCTTCACTACGCCCACCACACATTGTTGACCTTCTGAATTAATTGCTATTCCCTAAATTGCCAAATTTGCACTTCTGTTCCCCTGACCTCTATTTTATAGGTCATCAGTTGACAAACGCATGTTCATGCAGCCGAAGTATCACCTCTTCTGGAAGGTGAAACTTTATAACACCCATCCCAGAGTGAATTAGGTACCCTACCTCAGCCCTCCTGCCAGCACGCATCCATATCTCTGTCATGGCCCCTACACAATAATTGTAATTGTTGGCTTCTTTTCCCTCTTCCTACTAAACTCATTCTATGTGAGTTACCAATAGACAGGAATTATGACTTCCTGAGCACCTAGCATAGCACCTGCCACATAGAAGGTCCTCAAATACTTGTGGAATGAATGAGAAAAGAAAACTCTTTAAAAGAATATGAACTCTTAGAGCACTCATGAAAAAAATCTCACAAATATAAATGGTCATTTGGATAGAAAGGGGTAGCAGACAGATTTTCAGCCTTAGAAAACAGAAGCCTGTACGTAGTTATTCATTAGTTTGTTCATGTGCTTATGCAACTAACAATCTTGATTACCCATGGTGTACCAGGAACAGTCCTGAGCACTTGCTTCAGAGGGAAGTGACCTTTCAGCAGAGCCATAAACGCTCACCAAACTTTCATTCCTTTTCCTGAACTTTAAAAGCTAAACTACTTGGTCCATTCCCCCATACATGTGGTCAGTTCTCGCTGATGGAATTTGAGCAGAGGTAGAATTTCACTTGTGGGTCTAGGCAATTAAGAAGCGGTGAGTCCTTTCCCCGCTCTCTCCTTCTTCCCATTCTTTGACTACCTTAGACCATTGCTAAAGCTGAAAATGCAACCAGATGGAAGTCCAGGTCCCTGACTGACTTCAAAGAACAAGGCTCCCCCTACCACCCACTAATCTTGACTGGATTATGGGCACCTGGGTGGCTCAGTCGTTAAGTGTCTGCCTTCGGTGCAGGTCATGACCCCAGGGTCCTGGGATGGAATCTCATATCGGTCTCCCTGCTCGGCGGGAAGCCTGCTTCTCCCTCTCCCACTCCCCCTGCTTGTGTTCCCTCTCTTGCTGTGTCTCTCTGTTAAAAAATAAATAAAATCTTTAAAAAAAAAAATCTTGACTGGATTGTGATTGTAAGTGAAAAATAAACTTTATGGTATGAACTACTAACATTTGTGGATTTTTCCCCCCAGCAGGTAACTTTATATACCCTGATTAACACAGTCATAAATGACTGCATATAGATTAAGACACTAGAAAATTGTTGTCTCCTGCTCTAGGCATTGCATGGGAGACATGGAACATGAAAATCTATCAAAGGTATTAAGGTCATAGAGACTTTAAGTTTGTCCCAAGTGGACAAATAAATATCTTTATGGATACACAGCCCTCTGTGCTCTCTCTCAGGTGGCCACCAGATCAGAATGTTGACATTTTGGGGCACCTGGGTGGCTCAGTCAGTTAAGCATCTGCCTTCGGCTCAGGTCATGATCTCAGGGTCCTGGGATAGAGCTCTGCATCAGGCTCCTTGCTTAGTGGGGAGTCTGCTTCTCCCTCCCCCTCTCCCTCTGCTCATGTGTGTGCGCTCGCTGCTCTCTCTCTCCCTCAAATAAATAAATAAAATCTTTAAAAAAAAAAAAAAGAATGCTGACATCTTGACCTGAAAGCTAGCATAGAATCAGATTCATCACATCATCTCCATCATCTTTTTTTTTAAAGATTTTATTTATTTGAGAGAGAGAGAATGAGAGAGAGAGAAAGCACATGGTGGGGGGGGAGGGTCAGAGGGAGAAGCAGACTCCCTGCCGAGCAGGGAGCCCGAAGCGGGACGCGATCCAGGGACTCCAGGATCATGACCTGAGCCGAAGGCAGTCGCTTAACCAACTGAGCCACCCAGGCGCCCTCATCTCCATCATCTTTATCAGCCCTTGTGAATCTCCTACATGCACTTTGAAGAACTTCCTTGAGTGAGCTGCAGGAGGTCCAGTGTCCCTCAAGTGGAGTACAGAGTTGACTCTTGGACAACACGGGTTTGAATTGCACAGATCCACTTATACATGAGTTTTTTACAGTACAGCACTGTAAATGTATTCTCTCTCTCTCATGATTTTTAGTAACATTTTTTTCCTCCAGCTTACTTCATTATAAGAATATAGCATATAATATATATAACATACAAAATATGTGTTAATTGACTGTTTATGTTATCAGTAAGGCTTCCAGTCAAGAGTAAGCTATTAGTAGTTAAGTTTTGGGGGAGTCAAAAGTTATACCCAGGGCGCCTGGGTGGCTCAGTTGGTTAAGCGACTGCCTTCAGCTCAGGTCATGATCCTGGAGTCCCAGGATCGAGTCCCACGTTGGGTTCCCTGCTCAGCGGGGGGGGGGGGGGGTCTGCTTCTCCCTCTGACCCTCCCCTCTCTCATGCTCTCTATCTCTCATTCTCTCTCTCTCAAATAAATAAATAAAATCTTTAAAAAAAAAAAGTTATACCCAGATGTTTGACAGCTTAAGGGGCTGGCACCCCTAACCCCGCCTTGTCCAAAGGTCTACTGTTTGTGGAGAGATATAAAATAGGAGTGAGAAGATAAGCTCTGAAGGCTTAGAAGAGAGGTTGTATGTTAATCTTCAGGACACATGCTGAATAAACGGGACTGTTTGCAGTGGGGTGAGTTTCTTCCTTTTTCTTTTCCTTCTCCCGTCATCCTTCCTGGGTAACTAGTACCCACTACAGCTAAGGAAAAAGTGGGAACATGGCTGGTCATAGATGTTCCACCAAGAGACCCAACGTGATGGAGGCCTCCTTCCTCAGTGCCCTTGCCCCAGAGTCCTTCCCCAACACAGGACCATCCCCCGCCTCCAAACCCTGTTAATCAATGAAACTTCATAGCACCAAAGGCTGACGGTTTCATGGAAGCCTAAATGAAAAATATTCAGCCCCTAGGACAAGAGCAATAGCACCAGTGAGATCAAAGGATGGTTATAAAAGAGGATAGAAAAAAAAAAAAAGACGATAGGAAGAAAGAGAAGATTCAGAAAAAAAGAGGATTTTCTACCAACTATAATAGCAACTCACCTGGATGGAAAGCTAGTCCAGAGAGGATGAAAGACAGGTAGAGCACATCATGTGGACCTGTGTCAGGATTCCAGAACAAATGCCCCCAGACTCACTGAATAAAGCGAAGAGATATCTAAATCCCTACTTCCTGTGAACTCTGCATGGGTTGGAAGAAATGATTCGAACCTGAAGAAAATGCTCTGCATTCTTCTGGACTCCATGTACAGTGGCTTACACTGTGCCAACTTGCTTAAGCTGAAACTACATTTTCCACAATTTCTTTCTCTATATGGTTCTATGTTAAGAGTGACCAAAAGAGGAATTTGGACAAGATTTGGAAGGTACAAATGAAACAAAGATTTTACTCTTGAAAGATTCCCATGATTACAGGGGCAGAAAAGCAGAGATGCTGTCAGGTTCTAGCTTGTCCTTGCTCCCCATGTCTTACTCTTCTTCCTAACCACTGGCCGTGCTGACTACCTGAGTCCCAGGCCCACATCCAAAGCTTAGCTGGGGATCTACAGAGCTGACAGCTGTCCAAAGACTTTTCCACAGCTCTTCTGTGGATTCTACTTGAGGGGCTAGGTGTGCCCAGCTTTCTAGATGCATTCTGAGTTCTGACCCTCTAAGTTCACCTACACCAGGGCTTCTTGGGGGCAGGTTAGACTTTGATCTTTCAATCTCACTTCCAGACCTTTATTTCCCCCGTTTCTCCCACAGTTCTGTAAGATCTTATTCTTACATTAGTAATACTCTAATGGTTCCGCTTCCCTGACGGAAGCCCTCTGATTTGCCATGCATGTACTTGGCTGCCCAATGGGAAGATTACATGGATTGTACCTTTCTTCCCTTCCCCTATGAAAGACAAAGTGCTGGTGTTATATATAGGACTACAAACATTTGGGTAAAATTACACACTGGGAGAGATCTCTCCAAGAGAGGGTAGTTATTTAGTTGTCTTCTGGTATGACTCTACTGTAGTATAGAAACTAACTCTCCACTTTTCAAACTTAGAAACTTGCTTCCTTTCCCCTTTAGCATTCTAAGTTAAACTCTGTTGAAGAAGAAGTCTCAGTCAAGCTCACTAAGGGCTGAGCTAGGCAATAGGGTCTATGAATATTAATAGGGCCTATCCCTGAATATAGCATGAGGAAGAGAATTGTTGCAGGTCCCAGACATTTCTATCTTATGGTGCAAACACTGCACCCTGCAGAAACAACCACATGGGAGGCTGAGTGATCATCAGAAGGTTGCTTGGGGTGGGAAGCAGAACCAAAACTAAAGGAGTTAGGAGAAATACCGAGTGATTAATAGCAGCAAGTTATGATAGCCATCGTCAATACCACAGAACAGACTGGCCTGCCACAGTTGCAGACAAGCTGTGTGGTTTCACTCACCAAGGGTACAGTCCTACCTATACAACTCTCTGTGGTAGATTACAGTCTTGGCCTCAGTTCTTCAACCCTTACTGTACCCAATGTCTTTGCCCTGACTTTGAATTTCTTCCCCTCAAGGAGTGGAATGTATTTCCCTACCCTTTGACCATGGGTTCAGCTATTTGACTTGCTTTGGCTAATAAGGTGATACAGAACCAAGAATGCGAAAGTTCTGAGCTTAGCTGAAGAGGCCTCGCATGTTTCTGCTTACCCTTTTGCACTTCTGCCAATGCCATGAGGATATTTTGCCTGAGCCAGCCAGCTGGTCCAAGGAGGATGAGAGACATGGAGTGGAGTCATTCCAGATAAGCCCAGACTGGATGAGCTAATCCCCAGCTGACCAGCAGACACATGAGAAATGAGAGATGATTGTCATCTTATGTCATGGCAAATGGGGACTGTTACACAGTAATAGTTGCTTGACACACCCCCCCCAACCGTGATTTTCTCTCTCTTTTTTTTTAAGATTTTATTTATTTATTTGACAGAGAGAGATAGCGAGAGCAAGAACACAAGCAGGGGGAGTGGGAGAGGGAGAAGCAGGTTTCCTGCAGAGCAGGGAGCCTGATGTGGGGCTCGATCCCAGGACCCTGGGATCATGACCTGAGCTGAAGGCAGATGCTCAACGACTGAGCCACCCAGGCACCCCCCAACCGTGATTTTCTGTGGTGAGGTGGGGGAGGTGCTCCCAGCCCACTGTGGCCCCAGAGTTCCATGCCAGTGTGCCCAGGACCCCCTCCAAGTCACTAGGGGGCACTAATTGGGCCAATAGTAAGTAAGAGGATTTGGCCCCACACCTTCAGTAAAATTCTGTTTGACATTTTCTATCCTTTTGGCCAGACATAAAATCTAAATATCTGTCACAACAGGAAAAGAGAAAGATTTCAAAACTCTTCGGAAGACTACGTCTGAAGATTAGTGGTTGTTTACAAACGCAACTCAAACTCACTATCTGAAATAAAATTTGAAGCCTATCATTTGTGACTTTTGTTTTCATCAGAGTTTTAGGAAAACTCATCCACCCAGCAAAATCCCCAGGCAGTGTAGGATGCCAAGACTTTCTTTCCTTCTCTTTAAAATTGCTCCAACTCCATAAGGGAAATTCATGAATAAACGTGGTTGGCAGATGAACCACATATCCAAAGATGTATTCTTATGACAATTGCATCTTAATTTGTTAGTTCGAAGTATGCATTGATCTTTATATAAATTAGAGGCATTGGACGGAAGGGGAGGTGTCCTCAAAATATTTTACAGTCTTTTTTCTTTTTTTTCAGACATTCCTTCTTTCCCCATGACTCCCTGCCTTTCGCTAGCTTCCCCCACCCTTCTACTTTACGAGGGGATGGATGAAATTGGGATATTTTTTGAGGAAACGTGGGAAGTCTGCAATCCATTTCCTACTTGATGTGAGCTTCATTTACCAGAAGGAAAAAGAAAAACAACAAGGCAAACACACTTCCAGCAAAACTGGACAGCAGTTCCACGGACTGGCTTTTAAAGAGCTATTGTATCACTCTGTGAGGTGACAACACTCCAGGGACAGGCCGGGGTCTGTGAGGGCCAGTGAAGTATACACTCCCATTCCTAAAAAACATCCCCTCAGGAAACAATTTGGTGTTTCCTGCAAAACATGAACTAGCTTGGCAGTCTGACCAACTCATCACCCCTGTTCATCTCATACCACATGCCTGATTAATAACAGTAACTAGTCCGAGAACATAGTGAATACAACTTCAATAGGAAAAGGGGGCAGGAGAACAAACAACACCCTTGCCAAATGGATACGCATGCACACATGCCTACACGCTTATACGTATACTTAGCATAGACATATACTTAACATATAAAGCCACTTAAAAATGTTGAGAAATATAAAATGCCTCAATCAAAACCACTTGAGAACAGGGTTAAAAATTACTTCCCCCCTCCCATCCAAATACATTTGGAATGATAATAGCTGCCATTCTCTGCTGACCTATCATATTCCAGGTGCTGCGTAATGGCGGGTGTGTGTGTGTGTATAAATATATATATATATATATATATATATTTTTTTTTTAATTCTTGCAACAACCCTGCAGAGTGGGGATTATTATCTAAACTTTATAAATAAATAACTTTTCCGAGATCACAAGGAAGTGATGAAGGAGTCAGCATTTGACCCCGAGGCTGTGTGTGACTCTAAAGGTCAAGCTTCTTTTATTAAATCACAGGCTTGGTCAGCAAACTGGGAAGTCCAGACATAGGAGTTATGTTTATATAAATCCAATTCATTACTTAAGGCCCATTGAAATCGCCATCTCCTCTATGAATTCTTGACTTGTTCTAGACAGAACTCTGATGGTTACAAGAAACAGAAACCCACTCAAATTAGTTCAAGTGAAAGGAGAACACAGTATTCTGAGCAAGGAGACAAAAGGAACAAACTTTTTCAGGAATCTCAATGAATGAGCCCCAGGAAGGACAGGACCCAAGATAGACCAGACATGCCTCTCATCTGCAGTGTGCTTCTTTCTGCACACCTGCACATCCAAACCCACCTCTTAGAGTCTCTAATCCCTCATAGCTGCAATCTGCACCCAGTCCCACAATGGCTGCCTTGAGGGCAACTCTGCTAGACCTTTGAGCTCAGGGCCCATGACCCCAAAGGAAGTAACTGCATGTCCCTTTCCAGATTCCTGCCATCTGATAGGCTCAGCTCAATGTTTCCACACACAAGACACAGGTTGCTGGCTGGTCTTCCTCAGCTTACAGTTAGGCACCCTTGGGTCAGATGTTGACCTTGGCCCAGTCAGAGGCAGTGGGGAGGGAGGATCACATGATCTGCTGCTGCACCTCCTGGGCAGGGAAGCCCCCTGAAATCCAGTAAATGCTCAGCCCTTACTCTCCTTTTCTTTACAAGGCTGGCTTATGCGCCTGCTTTAGCACTCAATTTTAAGTTGCCTCCTCTTGTTCTCCAAATGTCTTTTATCTTCCAGGCTCCTAGAGAACCACATCTTATCTCTATGTTGCAATGCCTCGGGGAGTGCTAAGAACACAGTGGACACTTAAACATTGTTTGCTTTGTTAGAGTTCATCGTGGGGCAGGACAATGCAGATGACCAAGAAGAACGTCTTCCCTCTTTTCCTCGCCCACAGAAAGACCAACAGAACTAGAAAGAGAATATAAAGTGTGATCACAAGTCTTTAACCTCACTGGCTTAGCTTCAGCCTAGTGGAGAAGAAAAAGAATTTGACCCTGAGCACACAGACTATCTAGAGGTCCTTCTAACTCTTATTTAAAAACCATCCAGGCCAATAGCTCTCAACCTAGAATTAATGCTTCCATGTAACATATCCTTGCTCTGATTCCATCCGTTTATCACCCATTCAGAGAAGTCTACTAGAATTGAAATAAATGCCTCTTCTGCTATTGTAGCGGTAAGTTTGATTCTGCTCCAATTTGCAAAAAGAAAAAGAAAAAAAAAGTAAATAGTTTCAAACCTTGGTATTCAATTACTGGTAACAAATTACTGGAAGCCATGCTACAATTGGCATTGTAATTGAAAGCTGTTAATGTGGGACATTCTGCTGCCAATCACTGAGATGACGCTAACTGTATCAATGAGGATACTGTCAGCCACAAGTAACAAAAAGACCCAACTGAAATGGTCATAAAAATAAGGAAATGTATTAATTTGTGGGGTGGCTTAAATCATGTTCATAATTCTTTGAAATTCCTCTCATCAAAGGTTGGGCTCCATGTCCTCTCTCCTTTATGTAGGCTAACCAATAGTGACTGGTTGACCAAGAGAGTACTATGGAAATTACAGAATGTGGAAGTAAGGAAATAGGACCTAAAAAGCAGTACAATTTCTACTTGGCTGTCTTTGGGTGCTTGCTCTTAGAATCCAGCCACCATGCTCTAAGGAAGCCGCAGCAGTCTGTGGAGAGACCCACAGGGAGAGGCCCACACAAAAAGAACAAAGGGCCAAGACCCTCAGATCCGATGGAGCCATCTTGGAAGTGGATCCTTCAGCCCCTGGTTGAGCTGCCCCAGCCGACACCTAGTGGAGCAGAGACAGCCTTCCCCACTGAGCCCTGCCCGAATAGCATTCAGAAGCTAAATAATGATAAAATGCTGTTGCTTTAAGCCTCCACATCTTGGGTGGGCTAACCGGAAAGGAAGTGTAAAGGTAGGGGGGACTCCAGAGTCATTGCTTTAGCAATCCCATTGTGTACCATTGAATGTTTCCCTCCCTTTTGCTCTGCTCTAGATTACATAAACTTTATCCTAAATCAACTTCCCTTATGTTTGTAGAACGGCTTCCAGGGACAATCAGACCCTCTTTCTTCAATTCAGATGAGTGGGAGAGAGTGAATTCCCCCAAACTTCTCTTGGGAGATCAACTTTTCCAGACGCCGGCAAACATCTCTCCCTATCTCTTTGGCCAGAACTGGGTCACATGCTCATTCTTGAATCAGTGACTGGTATAGAGAACGAGATAACATTTTGACTGAACAGGCCTACCCCTTAAGTTGAGATCAACTTCCCAAACCATACTGCTGCTACTTATGCGATAGCATTGATGTTGGGAAAGCCACTTCACTGATTGATCTAAGACTTCCGAAAAGAGGGTCCAGTACATGGGAAAGCCCTCATGTTGTGACAGACCCCATATATGATAACTAGAAAAAGATTCACAGGGTTGGAACTGTCCTGAGTAAGTTACACAAGAACTAGCTTTGTACAGATCGCGAAGGACTTAAAGTCTACTTTCTAAACCCATTGACTCAGAACCCTTCCTTTGTCCCCTGTCCTGGCATCTCCCACTTTTATCATCTGTCTCTCCTTTATCAGCCATCTGCATATTTACACCTACTCTCTGGCAAAGGTTGGCCCAGCAGGAGAAAAAATGCACTATTCAATTTCTGGTAACTTTATTCCAATCTCCCTCAGAAGACTAACCCCCCTGAATAGGAACATGTTGGTGTCATAATTTTTCCTATTTTTGCTGATAAAATAATTAAGGCTTTATGGCTTGGGCAGATTACTTCTCCCTGCATCTATCTATTCAAATGAGAAGTGAAAAGAGTCGTCAGAAGATTGATAACCTTTCCAGCTCCAAGAATCTCTGCCTTCTGCCTCCTGTCCTCTCCAAGATGGCCAGCGCCATGCTTGAAAATCCATGTCATTTTGTGGCAGTCAGGCTCTATGCTCTTCTTTAGAGTCACCATCTCCCCATCTTTAGTTTGCTTTCACTGCTCTGGGCCATCTCCAAATTCTGCCTTCCTTCTTCACTTCCAGGACTAAATGTAACAAGGATTCCTTAACTTTTCTACAGGGAGATTTTCCGGCTCATAGCTATTGGCATTGTGCTGACTGCTTTAAACACAGTACAATGTTGGGATGGAGTCCAGAAAATATTTAATTTCTGAAAATTGAGTAGGATAATTCTTGGGGAAAAAATACATGTGTGGATTAAATTTAGGGTGCTCAAAGTAGACATCTACCTAGAATCTGATCCTAAGAACCACCCTGTCCTCCACTTCAAATGTGTACTTCTAGGGGCTCCTGGGTGGCTCAGTTGTTAGGCATCTGCCTTCGGCTCAGGTCGTGATCTTGGGGTCCTGGGATTGAGCCTTGCATTGGGCTCCCTGCTCTGCAGGGAGCCTGCTTCTCCCTCTCCCGCTCCCCTCTGCTTGTCGCTCGCTGTGTCTCTCTCTGTCAAATAAATAAATAAAATCTTTAAAAAAAAATGTGTACTTCTAGAAGTGGCTACTGTATTTTCCCAGGATGTCACCCCCTCAGTCAGAGTTCATTGGCTCACAAGAAGGCACCTGAACCAAGGAGTGTCCATCAGAATCTTTCTCTAGAATTTTTTTCTCCAAACTATAACCAGGAAAGAGCAGTCAGTTCTCTTTTTAGTGATGGAAGAACTTTTGGTGGACATATCTCCAAGGGAGAAGTCAACACACAATAAAATAAAGTAGATATTCTGAGAGAGGTAAATATGGTATAAGAGGTTCCAAAGGCACAAGATTTTTTGGTTACATTCATTCCTGAGGGAAGATGCACCCTGTTTTTTCCACTGTTCTAGTACACAAGCCATACTGGGTATAAACCCACAAATTACATCTTTTGTCTAAGTTAACACATGTTTAGTTTCTGTCACTCAAACACAAGACACTTACCGTGAATTCTCAAAAAAACTAGGTCCCTACAAGATTCTTTGGAGCCGGGTCTTTGGCTTTTTCATTTGATAGTGATTTACATACATTTTCATTTGCTTTGCATGCTCACCTCTCAGTATTTGTTTAAGGCATAGGGTACTGGAAAAAAACATGGGATTTAGTGGCAGAAGACCAGAGTTTAAATTCTGGCTTTAATATTTTTTGTGGCAGTGCAAGGACCTACCTGAGACTTGATCTCTTTCCTGCAAAGTGGAAATAATAATAGTCTTTGCCCTAGCAACCTCTCAGGGTCATTATGATGATCAAAATAAGAAAATGGGAAGGGACAGGTCATATTCATCTTTGCACTCCTAATGTCTACATAAAGGGTTGGACAATGGTGTAGATACTGAACAAATCTTCAATGAGTGAAAGAAAAAATATCAAAGCACAAAGCATTCTGTACACTAAAGCACTATTTTAAGTATGAATTGAAATGATTAAGACCATTTCACAATAGTGGAGTGTATGTATAAAGATTTATGTTGGCAGGTTAAGTTGATCTTTGGGCTGAATGACAATTTTGTAACTTCCTATAAGCTTCCTATAAACCAGATGTGAAGTGAATGGAAACTGTGTCCAGTACCCCTCTATTCTCTTTGGTTATTCTCCCTCTGTTTGGTCCAGACAGGGTGTCAAAGTCTCTGGTCCTAAGTTCTAAAAGTGGCCAATGCTTTGGAGCTGCTAGATGCTGTTGCAGAAACATCTAGATGGTGATAATGGTGAAGAAAGTGGTTATTAAAATGATCTAAGGCCCTTTCACTTATGATAATTAGCACATAAACTTAACTCTCCCTCTGGAGCATCAACATACCTAAGGCTCCTACCAAACTCTCAGGATGGAAATTGCCCATTTGTGACTCCTCTTTCCCTTCCTAAATGCCTATTGCAAAAGTATACAAGGAAGACATGAGGATTCAAGAAGCACCGTTACCTGGGGCCATTCAATGTAGGGGCAAACAGATCTATACACTGTATTATAATACAGCAGAGTGTGGCCACCAATGTTTATAATGATAGTACTGAATCATCATCAAGTCAAACTTTAATAGTCTGGCTACCAAGACAAGAAAGTGGGTAAAATTTAATTTTTAAAACCCACCAGAATGACTAATATTAAAGGTTTAGTGCCTCAAAAGGTATATTCTCAATTATCTGAAACACAGCTCCCAAAATGATTTATTTTCCAGCTATTCAAGAGGGCCTTAAAATTTGGGGGTATCTTTGCTCATTCAATAGTTCAATAAGTTAGTTGCAGGTAGTAGATGCCCATAACTTAAAGCTCCTAACCCTTACACATTGTACAGTAGGTGAAAATGAACAACCTTCCAATAGTAAGTGTATGCTGTTGGGATAAAAATGCTTTGCCCCACTAACTTTGACTTCTTCCATTTATAAGGGAAAATTTATCTTTAGCCAAATTTCCTACAGCAAAGATTGTTGAAAAACAAATGCATTCTTGTGGGTTTTAGATATTTTTGTAAATCCCCACCAATAGATCACTAACTTATTGTTAATTGTTTGAAATAAATTATCTCCCACTTTCCTACCTTAATAGATATAATATTATAAGTGTGCTTTAACCCCTGCTGTACCGTACAATGAACCATACAGAAGAAACTTCCTTGGCATATTGAAGGAGCAGTGAGAGGGCCAGAGCGACTGGAGCAAGAGAAAGAGAGGGAGAAGGGGAAACCTGAGGACAGAGGCGCACAGGGCAGTGTTCAGGGTAAAAGAGATTGCATGGGCCATCGTAAAGACTTTTGCTGTTATTCTGAATAGGCTGAGAAGCCACTGGAAGGTTTGGAGTAGAGGAATGACATGAACAGATTTAACTTTTATTCGGATCACTCCAGCTGTTGGGTTGAGAGGGGATGGCAGGGAGCAGGGGCAGAGCTGGAAGCAGAGAGACTGGCTAGCCATCTCACCATAATGGAGGCATGAGAGGAGGGTGGCTGAGACCAAAGTAACAGCCATGAAGGTGATGGGTGTGCAGGCTGAATGACAGAACACGAGGAAAGACATAGCACAGTGACTGGCATGGTCAGTCCCCAGTAGATGAGGGTTATTATTAGTATGATGGCTTTCTGAGCCCCAAGACTCATCAATAAATGGTTGGCTGGTCAAGTGACAGATCCAGCTGCGTGATCACAAGTCAGAGTCAATGTCAGGATTAGAAAAGGAACTTTTTGAACATTTCTACAAAGATCAGCCAAAATGAACTGAAATTGAGTCAAAACTAAAGTTTATGCTTCCCCTCCTTGAACTGTCTGCTTGGATCATTTAAAAAATTACACACACACACAAACACATATACATACATATGTACACATGAAAAACCTGTGATCAAAAGGGTTGTTGAAATGTTGCAGTTGCCCAGAATCCAGCCTGGCCTTGCAGCACTCATAGATATTAAAAATCATTTCTAGGCTCTTATATTTTTTGGTTTAACAAGCACAAGAGGCCATGAACTCCAATATCTGAAGCAAACGTGTTAAACATCTGGGATCTGGCGTAAGTTTCTCCTGTGGGATGCATTGTTTGTGCAAACTTTTATTGAATAAAAAAAAAAAAAAGGACTGAGTTTCAAAATATTCGTGTAACCTAGTAAGAATATTTCTCTGAAACCAGAGTCAAAACACAGAGTTCTTCAAACCACCGAATAAACTTAATTTAAAATCAGGCTAGATATCAGTTCTTAAAACAGAGAGTGTCTAAATGAAATCAAGCTTACGGATCCCGAGCCCTCACGCTAACAAGAAGATGGCTCGTGTAAATTAAGTGGATTTTTCCAGGTTAATGGCTGAGGCTCACAACCACTCTCAGAAAGGCATGGCAAGATCTGTCACTTAAACACAATTGATCTTGGGCAATTTACTTCACCTCTGGGCTTGGTTTTCCTTATTTCCTATAAAAAAAAAAATTGGGAAAAAAAATACTGCCCCACAGGTCTTGGAAATTTGTAAGCATAAAAAAATAGAATACTAAGGGTGACAGAACTTGTAAAGCTCTCTAAAAATAAACACATAGAAGAGGAAATATAGACAGGGAAGAGGAAGAAGTAGAATGTAAGAGATTGTTAGAATATGGGAGAGATCAAACCAGCTGAACAAAGCTCTGAAAGAAGAAAAGCTAAGGGGAATCTTCTGGAACATTCCTCAAGGATGGGACAACCTCTCATATTCTTTATCTCCCCAAAGTGCCCAGGGCAGCATCTACTGACTGACAGATGGACAAGTCCTTCTGATTTCTACAACCCATACCCTGAGCATTCTAAGGATGGATGCAGGTAAAGAAGCCCACCCCACAGTCTGTCTCTGGCAGGCTGAAGAACAGGAAGTAGAAAAGACATATGTCTCCCAACAGGGGAATACGTGTGACTCTTTCAGTCCACATCTCCCTTCTGAGAGGGGCTGCCAGTCCTTACAAAGTATTTTCATGCAGCTGAGCATCAGGAGGGGTTTGGCCTGAATGGTGGGCTGGAGGGCTGAGTTTGAGAGTTGGGAGTTCTGCATCGTACGGTAAGATGGATTTGGAGTTTGGGGACTTCACAGGCAGAAGGGATGTGGAAGCAGGTTGAGCATGGAAGAGGGAGCCAGTGAAAGAGCAGGCACAGAGAGCTAAAATGTACATTCCTCTCCGTCTCATGTCCCCTCTCAAATCCTCGATAAAGCGGACTACACACCCAAATGAAAATGTTGTCTTAGCTTCCCATGGGTGCTGTAACAAAATACCACAAACTTGGCTGAAAACAACAGAAATTTATTCTCTCACATTTCTGGAGGCTTGAAGTCCAAAATCAGTGTGTCAGCCGAGCCAAGCTCGCTCCCTCTGAAGGCTCTAGAGAAGAATCCTTCCTTGCCCCTTCTAGCTTCTGATGGCTCCTGGAAATCCTCAGTGCTTTTTGGCTTGTGGCCACATCATTCCAGCTCTGCTTCATCTTCACATGGACTTCTTTCTCTCTCTGTGTATCTTTGTATGTCCTATATTTTTCCTGTAAGAACATTCATCATTGGAACTAGGGCTCACCTTATTCCAGTGACCTCATCTTAACTTGATTAAATACATATCCAAAGACCCTATTTCCAAATAAGTTCACATTCTGACGTTCCAGGTGGACATGAATGGAGCAGGGAGGACACTGTTTAACCCACTAAAGCATTGTTTCATCTTGTCTTTGTGGAAATCAAGCAAGAGGCAGAGTTTTATGTCAGGGTCAACTTGGCAAGGGACTGGGTTGGTAGTAAAAGGCCTTGTGAACCAAGTGAATTCAAGAGAAGTTCAGTGTTCGGAATCAGAGGTGACTATGAAAATGAAAGCTCCTCCGCCTCCCATGGGAATTTTCAGAAATCGGCAAGGCGTTTGGAATTCCATAGGGCATGGAATGAGGAGTTCAAGGCAATATTATCTAGACCTTGCAGACCAAGGAGACCACAGCTGGCTTTTGGGTTGCCAATAAAACAAAGACACCTGTGAAAGGAGAAAACAGAGAAGTGGAAAAGAAGAAAGAACAAAAGCAAAAAAAGGTAGGGAGATGAGTAAGAAAGACAGATGAGTCTTTGAAGGATGACCAAGGAGAAAGAAGCACAAGCTCTTTAGAGTCGGGGTTAAGGATCTAGCACAAGATCTGCTATATAAAAAATACTCAAGATATCTTAAGTTTGGGAAAGAAAGAAAAGAGAGGGTGTAAGGAGGGAAGAAGAGAGAGGGGAGGGAGGGAGGAATGCAGAGAGAGAGGGAGGATGGAGGGAGAGGACTCACGGCAGGCATGGCAGGCCTCATGCCCGATCACCAAACCTTGCCTCTGCCATCACCCAGAGCTGTCCATGCAATGGCTGCCTACTCATGATCCTACATTAACTTCAAAGGCCAGAGCACCACACGGGAAGCTTTTCTACTTCTCTCTCTGTTATCACTAATCCTTAGACTAAGAGGTAGCTGTCCATTTCCCACCCAAGGCTTCTGAACTCTCCTTTTCTGATGAGGCATATTCTATCTCAACTCTAGTTGGAGCTGCACACTTCTGGCCTCTGTGTGGTCTCTTCAGCCCCTCACAGTGCCAGAATTCACCTTTACTGAGTCTTGTGAAATGACATGAAAGTACCCTCAATTAGTGAATGTTCTTCAACACAAAAGGGCAAGGAGCGTCCTGTGGATTAAGTAAATAGCTTTCAGATTACTTGAGATACAAGCAGTTAAGATGGTTTAGGACGGTCTAAGGTGAAAAGAGCTAGAGCAGGAATCAAGGAACCTACATGCCTGTCTACCACCAGGTCAAGGGGGCTAGTCCATCCCCCAGCCTCACCTTAGATCCTTCATTGTAAACAAAGTAATTGGAACTTGTGACATAATCTCTAAATTGTTTCAGACCTATATGGGGCATTATCAATAAAATTCAATAAAACTACCTCCCTGGTACATCCAGAGGGTATTGGATGAGAGGAAATGTTGCTAGAAACCATATTCCCAGTTTGTAGAAAGTGAAGATGATCTTGGGGCACCAGGGTGGCTCAGCCAGTTAGGTGTCTGACTCTTGATCTCGGCTCAGGTCATGATCTCAGGGTCATGGGATCCAGCCCCGCATCAGGCTCTGCCCTCAGCTGGGAGTCTGCTTGAGATTCTCTCTCCCCCTCCCCCTCTGCCCACCCCACCCTCCACCCTCCTTCTCATGCATGTGTGCTCTCTCTCTCTCTCTCTCTCACTCTCTCTCAAATAAATACATAAATCTTAAAAAAAAAAGGAAGTGAAAATGATTTCAAATCTGAAATGAAATAGAAATTGCTAAGCGTATGCTTATGCAAATGGGGCCGCTCTGGTCCTCCAAATTCCAGGGAACTGTTTATAAACTGAGTTGTGGCTCAGGCGAATGGCTTAGATATTTATAATATTTGAGGTGAAGAAAGGCATGGGCAATTGCTGCTTGCTAGGATAATAGGGAAGAGAAACACCAAGCATTTCTACGTGCATCATCTTATTTCTCAAAACAACGAGGTAGCATTACTTCCATTTAACAGATGGGGAAAGTGAAGTTCATAAAACCTCAGCAACTTAGTCCAGGTCACAAGCTGGTAAGTGGCAGGATTGGGACCCAAATCCAGCTCTGTTCAATCCCAATCCCAGTGGTCCCCCTGCCTCACCAGACTGATAAAATTACACCCAGGTGTCTGAATTTTAGAGAGCAAAATTCCCATAAAGAACCTGAGTGGTGTCCAGCTCACTCTTCCATCCTCTGGTGTAAAGAAAGCAGATATGCTTTGAATTGAGAGTGATGGTTATCTGGCCAGGGGCCAGAGCAAAGAGTTCTGTGAGAGCAGGGATTCTTAACCAGGTCAGAGCCAGTAACAGAGTAGAAGCTGGATAAAGATTTGTTGAGGTGTTGTGTAGGAGCACCTGTGTGGCTCAGGTGGTTAAGCATCTGCCTTCGGCTCAGATCATGATCTCAGGGTCCTGGGACCAAGCGCCGTGTCAGGCTCCCCATTCAGCGGGGAGTCTGCTTGTTCCTCTGCCCCTCCCCCTGCTCATGTTTGCATTCTCTCTCTCAAATAAATAAATAAAATCTTTTAAAAAAAAAAAAAGTTGAGTAAATACAGGATTCAGGGTTAAAATTTTCTATAAGGTCACAAAAGAAGGATCTCAGGCTCCAAGAGGCCACATGACTTGCCCGAGGTCAAGAGAACCTAGAAGAGTTCTTTCTTTTTTCCAGAGAGAGCTGGGAAAAGAACCAAGGATGTCGAGACTTCCAGACTAGAGCTCTTCCCACCACATTACCGTAACTCCTTAGGTCAACAGAATTTTTCCTATACATTTAATTAAATGCAGTATACTTTGGGGGAAAATGAACACTAACCTCCAACCAAGAACATTTATTTGCCTAATGGGTTAACTAGAAAATGACTCTGCTGCTTCAGGAAGCTACTAGGTGGCATGGTTAGTGCAATTTTCAGTTTTCATGTTACGCTATGAGTCACTTTTGTTTACCGTAGCATTCTTTCCTCATATGTGGTATGTGCAGACCATAATCACTGAGAATAGACACCCCATCACTCACTCAAGGAAGTGACTGACTCTCTGTGAGTGGATGACTGAACGTATTTGATCATCGAGGTCAAAGACCGGATCTTCCATCAAGGTCAAAGACTGGATCCTTGGGTTTCTCATCCCCAAGGGGCCACCTTCTCCTCATCCCCAGGGCCACTTTTCAGAAGGACCCTCAGAACTCATCAAATTCTCTCTTTCCACACACACACTTCTGACCATCTTTGGAATACCTCCAACTGGATGTCTTACAGTCATTTCAAGTTCTGTCCAAGGTATACGTGTCATTGAGACCTATGTATTTACTCCACTGTATGTAAATTATACCTCAACAAAAAATAAATAAAATAAAATAAAGAAGCAGGCTTAAAATGGAATTCATCTTCCCCCACTACCGACACTCCACCTCCGGAAGTATTTTTTAACCTGGTTCCAGGGGTCCCTTAGCCTCCACATCTAATATGTCACCAAGACCTATTGCAATTCTCTTGAATTTTTCCCCTTTTCCTCCATTTTTCTCTTGCCCTTTTCCTCCATTTTCTCTTGCCGGTTTCCACAATCACATTCACTCACATGACACTGACCCCCCCACTTTGTGCCAGGCACTGTGCCAGCCCTTCAAGGACACCGTAACCTGAAGGAGTTTGCAGTTTCTGTGTGGTAATCACAACTTTGGAGATGCAGGTAATGCACAAGGAGCGATTCACTCTACACAGGAGAAGGGGGTGGGGTGGCAGGGCAGCTGGAGTGTCAGGCACGGGTCTGGAAAACTCCTAGAGGAACCGACCTCTGAGGGGAATGTTGACAGATAAACAGGCAACTGCCAGGTGGGTAAAGAGGAGAAATGGCAAGGAGGACAGCTCTAGCAAGAACATTTGGAGAGAATATATAAGCCTTTCAGGTTGGGGGGAGTTTGCTTCTGAACTGATTATAAAAGAGGGCAAGCGGTGGGAGAAGGAGCTGGGAAGCAGGCAGGGACCAGACCGTGGAAGGCTGTGTCAACCACGTTCAGGCGTTTGAATCCTTAACCTGTGGGCAGAGTGAAAGTCAGCAGAGAGTTTCAAGCAAGAAACTAGTCAGCTTCACTCTTTAGAAAGATCAGTTTAGAGATAATGGTCTCTTATGTGAACAACCGCAACAATTTTCTTGACTTCTGCCTCCCCCATCTCCACATACCATTTCCAAAATGTTCTTCCTAAAAATGAGACCATATCCCTTCCCTAGTTAAAAAGCAAAACAAAGTGAAATAAAACCCCTACAATAGCTCCCCGCAGCAGACAACAGCAATTCCCAAACTCTAAAGAAAATTGTTCCTGGAGATGCTGATAGTTGTTCTAGCAGGGGACACGTATCCCTTGCAAATAAGTTTGATTAACTTTTATACAAAATTAAACATTTTTATTGCAGAACTTCTCAGAGCCTTTAATTTTCTTTTTTTTTTTTTTTAAAGTTTTCATCTATTTATTTGAGAGAAAACAGAGAAGGGGAGCATGAGTGGGGAGAGGAGCAGAGGGAAAGGGAGAAGCAGGCTCCCCGCTGAGCAGGGAGCCCGATTCAGGGCTCAATCCCATGACCCTGGGATCATGACCTGAGCTGAAGGCAGATGCTTAACCGACTGAGCCACCCAGGTGCCCCAGAGCCTTTAATTTTCTAATGTCAATTGTGAATCTTTAAAGAGGAGATTCAGATTCCCCAATTTATTACACAAGTGAACTCTTCCATCTGAGCACTGGCTAGCACCTCCACGGACTAGTGTTCTGTGAAGTGATGGCCTCTACACTAAGTCTGAGATCAATTAGATGAACAGAGACATAAATAACCTGGCCTCAACCTCCATCACTCCCTGCCATACACATGTCTCTTCATCCTCTGCCCTGACCACACTGTCTTCCAGAACTGTTCCCTTCCTATGCTTGAGGAGTTCTTGGTCATTCTTTAAGGCATAGCTGAATATCAACTCCAATGTGAAAAAGTGGTGTATGGGTGACAGTTGCAAGGATATACAAAAGACTAAAAAGACTAAAGGCTGCTGTCCATAAAACCACACTGTGTTTCTTAAATTCCACATATGAGTGAAGAAACAAAACAGATGAACATAGGGGAAAGGAAGGAAAAAAAGATGAAAACAGAGAGGGAAGCAAATCATGAGACTCTTAAAAAAAAAAAAAGATTTTTACTTTATTTGAGAGTGAGAGCATGAGCCAAGGGGAGAGGCAGAGGGAGAGGAGAAGCAGACTCCCCACTGAGCAGGAGCCTGACTTGGGGCTCAATCCAAGGACCCTGGGATCATGACCTGAGCTGAAGGCGGACACTTGACTAAGCCACCCAGGCACCCCTAAGAGACTCTTAACCATAGGGAACAAACTGAGCGTTGCTGGAGAGGTGGATAGGGGGATGGGGTAACTGGGTGATGGGCATTAAGGAGGGCACGTGATGTAATGAGCACGGGTTGTTGTATGCAACTGATGAATCATGAAATTCTACCTCTGAGACTTAAAAAAATAATAATAATAAACAAAAAGCCGCACTATGTACCATTTTGGAATTGTTTGGGTGAATAATTCTGTAATCTGTGAAGAGTGCTAGACTATGTTTTACAAAGAAAGGGAAGGGCTGTTGCTGGCACAGAGACCCTGGTCTTTGGAAACTGCACTGTCCTGTATTTAAAGGGAGTCTGGTTTTTCCCAGCCTCTCTGCTGCAGATTACATGAAGAATCTAGGCACCATGTCTAGCCCCTAGATGCCATGATGGACTAGGGACAAAGAGAGGGAGGGCTAGAAAGATCTTTTTTTAAATGTATTTCTGGGAATGAGTGGGGGTAGCCTGGCCCCTGGACAGGGGGTGTTGGAATGAAGGAAATTGACCCTAGAATGGAGATACTGGAGATCAGAAGGAACCCTGAGAAGGAATCCTCATGAAGAACCACCACAAGGAAGACCCAGGGTTGGATCACCAGATGAAGATACTTTCTTTTTTGTGCAGGGACAACAGGAAAAGAAGCAGCAACAACAGCAGCAGCAGCAGCAGCAGCAGCAGCAGCAGCAGCAGCAGCAGCAGAAGAAGAAGAAGAAGAAGAAGAAGAAGAAGAAGAAGAAGCAGCAGCAGCAGCAGCAGCAGCAGCAGCAGAAGTAGAAGAAGAAGCAGCAGCAGAAGAAGCAGAAGCAGAAGAAAGAAGAAGAAGAAGAAGAAGAAGAAGAAGAAGAAGAAGAAGAAGAAGAAGCAGCAGCAGCAGCAGCAGCAGCAGAAGAAGCAGAAGAAACAGAAAAAGAAGCAGCAGAAGCAGAAGAAAGAAGCAGCAGCAGCAGCAGCAGCAGAAGCAGAAGAAGAAGGAAGAAGAAGGGGAAGGGGAAGGAGAAGAAGAAGGAGAAGAAGAAAAGAAGCAAATAGTCTTGGTTCTATTCAGGAAAGGGATGCTCTGGAGCCTGGGGAGAAATTCTGTGTGCTGGGAAGAGAAGACAAGAGGAGCTGGAAGAGCTGTACTTTGCCCCTCAGACCCTGCTGTGCTTTCACTGGATGGGTCCTAGCCCCTGACCCCCTCCTTCTGACTTGGGATGGAGATCCAATGGTGGCGGTGGAGGGACAAGTCAGAGAAGGGAAAAGGAGAACGAAGAGAGGACAGGGAAGAAATGGGAAGAGACAGCAGAGGGGCAAAGAACTCCCCCCAAGCCCGTGACCCCACTGAGAAGCACAGCAAGCAGGTGGAGTTGAATCTCCGGAGGAAGAGTAAGACCACCAGCTCCACGTCTATGCTCCACCCCTTCTTTCCCACCTCAGCCTTCAGCAGGCTGTTGAAGAGCTGAGTGAAACCTGGTGAAAATTAAGAATGAGAGCCGCCTTGAAGCAGTTTCCCAAGATGCAAGCACGTAGGGAATGTTTGTGAAGAGCCCAGTATTTATTAGGTGAGTATCAGCAGTCTTAGCTGGAAGGAGCGACCACCGCTCCTCCCAGGCCTGCCCCATCTAGAGACGTTGCTCCAAATGAGGCAACCCGCTCCTTTTTGGTGGGCCTTATTGTCCCCAGATCCTTATAGAATACCTGGGAACTCTTTACCACCTACTTGTGAGAAGTCCTGACTCGTATGATGAAAAAGATGCTGTGGAATTTTTTAAAACCAGTATGGAGGACCCTAAGAAGATAATACATTCCAAAGTCCCAACAGGGAAAAAGCAGGAGGCCGGGGGGCGTCTAGCTCTCCCCAAATATGCATAAATTCTGAGCGGAAAAGATCCTCGTGACTAACCATGATTTTCCTGGAAGAAGTAGATTATGATTTTGATACTGCCTCTGCACGTAAAAGTTCAGCGGGTTACTGAACCGGGCGTGGGTCTGCTTTTCAGAAAGACTGGCAAGATGCTGTGTGGAAATGCCAGGCTTGGGGTGGAAATCTCCATGGGGCATTTTTCAATGCAGAACCAGACAAAAACAAAACAAACCCAAAACATAAGACTACAGGTTACTGTAAAGAGCTATGTTATTTGCAAATGACCCAGCCTTGTATCACACCCACGATGGCTGTTTTGGTAAACATTTTTAATAGCAGGGGGATGTTGTATGTCACATATGTAACAGCAATCCAGGCTCCCCTTTACAGATAAATTACAAATGGTTTCGTACAATGAAACACAGAAGAACTCAAGGCACCTGTTTTAGAGTCTTCAGAGTTGCTATCTGGTGACACAAGCCAGTTCTGCAACATCAGATGCATTCTGTAGAAGGGTGAATAGCAAGAATTAGGAAAAAAGGCTAGGTTGAAACCAGAACGATCCTCCCCAAACAAAAATTACTTCTACATGACATCAAGCCACCCAATGACTCTCTGGCTCTAAATCAGTCATAAGTAATTAATTAATTAATCTTGATAAATGTGTCATAACTGATGTAGGAAAGAACATCAGGGTTCAAAGCCTACAGCCAAGAAAGAATTCCTGAGACGTCTTTGGTGCAAACACGTGATTTTATGAGAGCACGGAGACAAGACCCCTGGGCAGAAAGCTGCAGCAGGGTCATGAGGAGCGGCCCATTATGTACTCAAGTTGGGAGGGGTCTAGGGAGAGGGTAAGCCTCCCAGATATTTTGTAAGCAAGATTTCCAGGACCCTGAGGGGCTTGCTATTGTTAGGAAAGGCCATTTACTACTGTTTAGTAAACCCTCAGTCATGAGACCCTTCAGGTGTATATCTGTGGGCCATATGCTTGGACGATGATTGCCAACACGTTATCTGGGGGAGGGGGGGTTAGAGATAAAGAGTTTCCAAAGGAATTTTTATATGTTAAAGTAGACTTACAGGATCCTTGGGGGGGGGGGGGCAGACTAGGATTGCCTTTGGCCCTTAGCAGAGTATTGAGGCAGTTGAGTCCCTAGAGGAAGGTCACTCTGCCTGTTTCAAGGACATGTCAGTGGCTGTAGGTAGTCAGGAAACTTAATAATTTTTCTTCTGCCTTTGTTTCCCACATCAATAATGACCTTGATGTTTGCACTTATGTACAATTTTCCACTACCTTCATTTTACATTATTACTCAAGAATATCCCAAATTCTGGGGCTCCTGAAGGGGAGGGTTCAGTAGGTTGGCCGTCTGCCTTCAGCTCAGGTCATGATCCCAGGGTCCTGGGTTGGGCTCCCTGCTCAGCAGGGAGCCTACTTCTCTCTCTCTCTCTCTCTCTCTCTCTCCCCTCTCTCTCTTCCTCTGCCCCTCCCCCCCGCTAGTGTTTTTTTCTCTCTCTCTCTCAAGTAAATAAAATCTTTTTTTTTAAGATTTTATTTATTTATTTGAGAGAGAGAGAAAGAGATAGAGAGCATGAGAGGGAAGAGGGTCAGAGGGAGAAGCAGACTCCCTGCTGAGCAGGGAGCCCGATGTGGGACTCTATCCCAGGACTCCAGGATCATGACCTGAGCCGAAGGCAGTTGCTTAACCAACTGAGCCACCCAGGCACCCAAGTAATAAAATCTTTAAAAAAGAATAAAAAAAAGAATATCCTAAATTCCTGAAAAAAAAAAAAAAGTGCTGTTAGTCACTGCCTGTGAACATGTAATTCCCCTCTTTGAGAAGACACCAATATCGGCAACTTAATAGATGATTCCCAGGTTGAAAGCTGTTTTCTCACCCCTATAGTTTATTTCACTGATGGCTGCAGGCAAAGATTCATAATGAGGAAGTATTAGCAAGTCAAAGATTCTAACTGGCACTGTCCTCACAAGAGCTGCCAAAGTGATAATAAATCTTTTTTTTTTTTTAAAGATTTTATTTATTTGAGAGAGAGAATGAGAGATAGAGAGCATGAGAGGGAACAGGGTCAAAGGGAGAAGCAGACTCCCTGCTGAGCACGGAGCCCGATGTGGGACTCGATCCCGGGACTCCAGGATCATGACCTGAGCCGAAGGCAGTCGCTTAACCAACGGAGCCACCCAGGTGCCCCAAAGTGATAATAAATCTTGCCTTTCTGTGCTCCCTTTGTCCTGAAGCCTCTTGGCTTTTTGTTCTCTTTAATCTTTCAGTTGCTCACAGATTCTAATGAAGACATCAGCCCTTTGTTAAATAAAGGCACTAAGAAATTCGAGAACAAAAATATCAGTAAGAAGGAAAACTCTGTATCTGTTTGTGGTTGATGAGCATCAGCCAGTTCCAAATTAATGAAGAGCTTTAACAAATGTTTGCTTTTTTTTCTTTTCTAGAAAAGAAAACACCACATTTCAAAGTATAAAGTCTGTTGGGGCGCCTGGGTGGCTCAGTTGGTTAAGTGTCTGCCTTTGGCTCAGGTCATGATCCAGGAGGGGCCTGAGGTCCCAGGACTGAGCCTGCATTGGGCTCCCTGCTCAGCAAGGAGTCTGCTTCTCCCTCTGCCCCTCACCCTGCTCATGCTCTCTCTCTCAAATAAATAAAATCTTAAAAAACAAAAACTAACAAAAAAGTACAAAGTGTATCGGGGCGCCTGGATGGTTCAGTCAAAAGTCTTTTTTTTTTTAAGATTTTATTTATTTATTTGATAGAGAGAGAGAGAGCGAGAGCAGGAACACGAGCAGGGGGAGTGGGAGAGGGGGAAGCAGGCCTCCCGCTGAGCAGGAAGCCGGATGTGGGACTCGATCCCAGGACCGTGGGATCATGACCTGAGCCGAAGGCAGACGCTTAACAACTGAGCCACCCAGGCGCCCAAGAGTCTGACTCTTGATTTCAGCTCAGGTCATGATCTCAGGGTCTTGAGATCAAGCCGGGGGTCAAGCTCCACACTCAGCACCTGACTCAGCTTGAGATTCTCTTTTCTTCCTCTCCCCCTGCTCATGCTCTAAGTAAGTACATAAATAAATAAATAAATAAATAAAATCATTAAAAAAAAAGTTCTCAAAGTACAAAGTGTATCAAAAAAGAAAGAAAATTTTCACCTAACGATTGTTTTCTTTCAACGTATTTAATAATTGTAGGCTGAGGCATCTTATACTAAATTTCAAATATGTATCTCTAGATGTTCATAAGAATTTTTAGTTGTATAAAATAGATGTCTTAATAATTACAACAATCTAACCAGCTGCAAAAGGCACCGATCACATTGTATTTCCATTTTGTCCCACGGGCTGCATAAACCCTTGGGAAACTATCTTATTTATATAGTGTTATCGGTCTCATTAAGCTCTCTGAAGCCAGAAACTGGCTGAACCAAAGTTGGGTGGGTGGTTGCTCAACCAAAGCACGTCCCCCTCTAAAGACAAAAACCTTCTGCAAACAGGATTTCATGTGTTGAGAGTGGAGTAGGGAATACCTGCTCCTGTGTCGTGTCATCTCTCTCCGGGCTCATGGCTTACCCAGCTGAAGAATTTATGCACATTACAGTAAACAATCAGGCCACAAAAATATATTTATAACCACTGCAAATGAAGTAATCAGACCTACTTAAATGTTTTCACCATCTGGAAAAATAACACCTCAAGGGCCCAGACAGTTACCTAAGAAAATTTCTAAGTCCATTACCGAGGCCTGAGAGGCAACAGGTAGGTGGATTCCATGCCAATTAGAAAATGTTATGATTGGCAAACCACTGTGAAACCCTGAAATTGCAGTTTAATGGAAATGCTGGCTGTCATCCCCCAAGTACATTTCAAGGAATCACAAAGCTTTAGCCTGAGAGCAGCTGAATGGATGTTTTCATCCATGTTGAACCCAGAAGATTAGGAGCTAACACAAGGACTTCTGCAGGTGTCCCAGCCCGTAATCCGGTGCCCCTTCTACCAAAGAACCTTCATTCTTCAGGACCTGATGAAGCGGTCCAGAGCAGGGCTCGTATGACAGGCTCGCGGCCCAGCTCCGGGATGAGGCAAAGCCGACAAGCACGGAGTCCAAGAGTCCAGGTATCTGAGCCCAAGGGAAAAGGCAGCCCCATCAGACTCCGGGGAAGAACAGAGACTTCTCGTTGCTTCTCTGTGACTCAGAGAGCAAGCTTATCCCCAGTCTTGTGAATGTAAGATTTCCCAAGGGGTGGGGGAACCCAACAGCTTTTCCGGTCCTAGGAGCCTCTATAATGATTTCCCAAATGTTTTGGGTTTGGCCTTATGATACACACTTTGCCCCAGGGCATTTTCCCCTTAATTTTTAGGCCCCAGTGCATTTTAAGGTAAATTGATCCCACATGCTTCTGATTCATTTACACTGACCTCATCAGACCATGTTTGGAAAGAGCCAGCTGAGGTCCAAGAAGCCCTTTGAGCCTGCTTTTATGAGTCTCTCGGTGCCTTTTTTTTCTTAGAAGCAGGAAGCCACATTTTGACGTGGACAAATAAAAGGCGAGCTCCAGAGACTCGGGTCTGGTTCCAAATGAGGCACCTCTGAACCGATGGGTCCTCAAATCATCAAGACACAGGCTGCCTTCCTTCCTTTCCTGACATTAAAGGAAACCTTACCCTTGTGCTGGGTTGAGCCGAAGTCGGAAATTCAGAGCTGCCTCGTGCCGAGCTCACATAAACCATCAGCATTCCAAACTCCACACCGATCCCTGACACCCAAGCCTCCCACACGAGGGGAGCCCCAGGCTTACGACCACCTCCTGCTCTTTTGCTCTGCAGAGAGCTGAGTGGGGGCCCCAGCGCTGGCAAGCCTGTAGGAAACTGTCCTTACTCTTCCAAGCAACGAAGCCGAGGCGTTCTGAGCCGTTTGTTGTTGATGTTGTTAGAAACATCCCTTGAAACTGACCGCCCGATGGGAAGTGGCTTGGATGTGCTTCATTTTAGTTAGAGAAAAAAGAACCACAGCCGACAGCAAAGTCAGGTGTGTAGTAGTACGGGTGAGAGAAATGCCATCTGGGCGCAAGGGAGCCAAAGATGCTCTTCCCTCCGCTGAAGACCCAGCTGTGAAGGATCCATGAAACCCCTACTTGCACTGTTGACTCTCTTTGCCCTTGCTTGGGGTTCTGAGTCTTGAAGGAAAGCCAGAGTCCCCGATCAGAAAAAGGATGATGAACCCCTCATATAGCCAAAAAGATGCTGAGGGCAAGGTGACCAAGTCAGGGCCCTATTTGTCCCCCCTCGCTTTACGGGGTTTATAACAATGCATTCTCAACTCCAGCTATTTACTAGAATTTTTAAAGTCCCAAAGCCTGGGCCCTACCAAAAACCAACTAAACCAGAATCTCTGGGGGCAAAGCCCAAGAAATCAGGTTTTTTTCTTAAAAGCTCCATGAGTTATCCTACTATGCAGTCAGGGTTGAGGACCACTGATTTAAAGTAACGTGAATACACTTGTGTTCTGGAAGCATACCTAGAAATAATCTACATGCCAGAGGGATGGGTGTTTTCTAATTGAATGAAATAGGATTCAGGCTGATGCTAGCCCCTACCTTTCCCCACCTGCAGCCCTCTGCCCCGCCCCCCAACTCGCCTGAGTTCTAAAGGATGATCAAGCTCTCCAGGGAGTGTTCAAGTCAGTGCACAATCAACAGGTTTAAAGAGAACTAGAACCAAGCCCGAATGCTGAGCCATCTATGATAGTCAAAATGAACCAAACACAAGATCTCTTCAAATATTTAATCAGTTTAGAGACCTCTGCCTTCCAACCCAGTTGGGCAAAAATTCTAAAGAAACATGATCAAGGGGTCCTTGAAGAAAACACTGGGGTAAAATGGAGAGGAGACTGGGTTTGGGAAGTCAGAACATAACATGTATCTTAAGGCCTTTTTAAGGAATCCTATCACTTAATTTTAAAAAAAAAATACTCAAAATGCACAAGAAAGGATTAAACAGTTATACAAATTTAAGGACACCGATAACTTCTTTGATGGCCGAAAATGCCACACATGGTTTGGAAATAGACTCTTTAAAAACCCTTAGACCCTGCTGGGGTTTCTTTCCATAGCCTTCTCTGTGCATACAAGAAGCTAACTAGCTACAGCCAGGGGGCCCGGTGAGCTCTCTGGGGGCCTCGGCAAAGAAGCGATCGGCAAGGGACAGAAAGAAGGCGTGGAACAGGTGACAGGAAGCTGTTCACAGTCTTTGAACATGGACTCAGACCCCAGCGAGCCTAATCTATTTCCTTCGAAAAATATGAAAAGAAACTGAAGGCCTTGAAAAATCACCGTCGATCTCAGGTCAGGGTGCCAATAATACTTTCCGATAACTGCGTCGTAAGAACTAGGGGAAGCATGTCCTTCAGAGTGACGGGTCTACCATGCTACAGGCAGGCTCAGGACATCGGGGCCGACTCCTCGGGAGACGGTCAGCAAGAAAAGCGTAACATCTGTCCCACTTTACTCTCCCTCTCGTTTCTTCTCTTCTCCTGTCCCTTGGTGCTGTTGAGAGGCAGTGTCAGCGGCCCCCCAGCCCGGGGCTCAGAACGGGTACTGGGACACGTATATCCGCAGTCGGATCACGGAGCTGCCTCTGAAGTTGATGACGGTGTTGACAGTGATCATTTCCAAGTCCAGCTGGATGTCCCTTGGCCCTTTGATGGGGCGTGTCATCACCAGGGTGGCACTGATGGGACCGGTTTGCTGTGGGCAGAACCGGGGATACCAGTTAGATAAGGCCTGGCCGACGTAAGGGGACAGGTGAGCGGGACCCCAGAAGCGCTCAAGCAACATGAGAGAAGGTTGGTGAAAGCTGTCGGTTTGTGGGGGGGGGGGGGGCACGGGTGGCTCTCGTGCAATCACCAAAGCAGAGGGCCAGGTGATCTGGCCGCAGCCTGCCTCTGCAGCCCCAATCTGGGCGCTCCCCCTACAGCCCTGCAGTCAAACTGGACCCCCTTGGTGCCGCATTCTCCCTTTGGCTTTGCCCACGTCCCAGCTGGCTTTTTCCTGCTAACTCTCCAGGGCTGCCCTGAACTGTCACTTCCTCTCCAGGGCTGCCCCGAACTGTCACTTCCTCAGAGGAGCTTTCTCTACTTCCCCCAACCTCATTCAGGTCACCCTGGGACCCTCTGCCACTGCGCCCAGTCTGCCTAGGGTGGAAGGTTCTCATCGCTGTGCATCATCGTCCACACTAACAGGTCTATGTCGGATGTCTAAGTCCCTACCAGACTACGAGCTCTGTAAGAGCCAGGACTGGGATCAGGTTTTTCACCGCTGTCCTCCCCCAGAACCCAGCCTGCTGCCCGGCACACAGTAGGTGCTCAGTAAATCTTATCTTGAATGAAACAATGAGGAATTGATGGAACTAACCGCATGTCATAGGGCTGTCACTTCATTGCTCGGGGGGCTCAGCTCTATAATGAGGGTTTGTACCAGATCACCAGTTCTCAAGCAAACAGCCTCCAAAGCACCTAGGACATTTTTCCCTAAACTAACAATTCCAGGGACCCATTCCAAGATTTTCTGCTCGAGTGGATGTTTGGATAATGCCGGGGGAAAGTGTAATTTGTTTACAGGCCTCCAGGTGGTTCTGACGTGCAGTCCCTGTGGGAGCTCCCATTAAACACCCTGTGGGTCCCTCCAGCCTCACCACCCCGTGATCCTAGTGCTATGGCCCTAATGATTTCGTGTGAGCTCTTCTCCTCCGCTGACTCTTGCTCTAACACTTTTGAGGAGCTCAGCAGGGAGTCTGCTTCTCTGCCTGCCGCTCCCCCTGCTTGTACACGCTTTCTCTCTCTCTCTGACAAATAAATACATAAAACCTTAAAAAGAAAAAAAATGAGAAGTGCTGATCTAGAAGCACAAGACCCAATCTGGGGACACTGGCTGTCATACTAAAGGTATGTCTCATTATTTCCCCATTTTCTAAATAAGCAAACCAAGGCCCAGTGAGGTTAAGCCATTACATAGGGTCACCTAACTAGTAGGGGGCAGAGCTGCCCAATCCCAGGCCTTTTCCATGGCACACAATTATCAGAAGAGACTGGTGTGTGTTTTACTTCTTCTCCCTAGCACTGCCCTTCAGGAGGGATGCTCACGGGTCCGTGCAGGCCAGATAGTGGGCTCCTGGAGAGGACATGGAGTGAGAGAATGAGGAGATGCCGGGCTATCACTTTCTATAAGCTGCAGAGCCCAGCACAGTGCCCAGAGACTGAAAGCAACAGGCTTGCAAAATCAAGAAGCCTGGCTTGCTGAAAGCCACACCAGGTGTTTTATCTGTCTCCATAGAGGGAGGGCTCCCCATAAAGATCCGACATCCCCAAGAGCTGCCACAAATACAAGGGCGGGGCAGGCAGGTAGGTGCTGGCCAGGTACTAGGACCTCCCCTGTGCACTGGGCTATCAACAGCCTGACACCCATGCAATTTCCTCTTGGCATCCGCTGCCTCTGTTCCCGTCAGCATTGGCGCAATTGGCACCTCCTTACGCAGAGGATCGCTCGGACTTCCTTGTCAACTCTTGCAAAACCTTGGAGCACCGGGCCAGCATTTCAGAAGGGACAGTCACACAGAGAAATGCCCATGGCATTTACATATACAAACATCTCACCAGCTTTCACTGTTTGCATCAATGAAGGCCAAGGGTCGAGGACCTTGAGCTGTGGGCAGCCTTCAGGAGGGAGACCTGCAGAGCCAAGGTCCAGGAGGGGACTGGAATGACTGGGACCTTCCAAGTTGTTCAATTGGGCTTTCCTGATAAAGATCTCCGGAGGGTCATTGCCCCTCCCATCTGGAAGGAACCCTAGAGGTCAGCGGGTCTGAGGTCCAGCCGGGGCCAGATCTGCAGCAGCCTGAGGAAGGCCTGCCCATAAGCCCATGGGAGGATTCAAGCACCTGACAGGGGAGCTGGGGCAGCTACCTCCACTACTCATTGGGCTTTTAGGGCATAGTCAGGGCATTGATGAAAGAGGCCTCCCGAGAGCCCCTGCTCCCTGGGAGGCTTCATGGTCATTGATGCAAAATGATGCTGATGTGGGGGGGTTATGATCCCAGGCGTTTGGCCATGACCTTTCGTACATCTCTTATTTAATCCTCATGACCCTACAACGTAAGTAGGTGAAGTACGCTACAGAAAGTCACCAAACTAGCCCATGACACCGGAGTATCTGAACCCCCCAAATCCTGCTCTGACCACTACGCTCTGTGATAAGGTCTCAGGTCCTCTCGATTTCCTGACCACCCACCGCACAGACTCTACGGAAGAATCACCCCCTTACACGTAAATGTTTGCCTGGTTGCGTGTCCCCCTCCCCACCGGTGTGGGTTCCTCAGGAACGGAGGCCACATCCTGTTTGCGCCTGGACTCTCAGTGCCTGACTCAAAGCCGCATATGACATGCTGCTGAATTTATGTTCGTGCTGGAAGAAGGGATGAGTGCGGCCAACTGCAGCGAAAGCAGGTTGCAAACTGCCCACCGACGTGTGTCTTCTTGGCCTCGCTCTCACGCTCAGGGCTGTTCTCAATCAACCCACAGGACGGCCCTGTCTGACTCAAGCAAGCAAGTCAGCTTCCCTTGGACCTGCCACCTGATCCACACGTGTCATGGAGGAAACGTGTTTTGGCACAGTCTGAACCCCATGACCGTGCTCCTTCTTCTGGCCCTAATTGTGTCCCCAGGGCACCTGGCCAAGGCCAGTCAGTCACCAGTCCTCTGTCCAGGGCTCTAAGCGAGACAGGCTGCCAACCGTGCTTGTGAAAGGGGCATGTGGGCGTGTGTGTGTACACATGCCTGTGTGTGCACGTGCGTGTGTGTGGTTTGCCTGCTGTGTGCTTGTAACACACTCCGCGAATCTCAGGGTGGGGAAGCCTGAATGGCCCTCGAGCCCCACCTCCCACACCATGCTCCAGTCCCTTGGGCCGCGCTGCCAAGGCTCCAGGGCACGGGAGCTCACGGCCTCCCGACAACAGTAGCAGCATCCATCACAGCAAAAACAACGCTATTGGGGGGGCCTGGGGGGCTCAGTCGGTTAAGCGTCTGACTCTTGGTTTCGGCTCGGGTCATGATCCCAGGGTCGTGAGATCAAGCCCCATGTTGGGCTCCAGGTTCAATGTGGAGTCTGCTTGAGATTCTCTCTCCCTCTCCCTCTGTCCCTCTCCCGCTTCGGCTCGCGCTCTCTCTCTCTCAATAAATAAATGAAATCTTTAAAAAAAAGAAACAACATTATCAATACAAAATAACTAATACTTATTGAACACTTCTACTATTACTAGAAGTTAAACTACACTTTTCTTGTTATCTCAATTTCTGCTGAATCCCAAAGCTAGAAGAGTAGGGGAAAAGACCCCACATCCTAAAGGGAAGTGTTAGAGAATGTATAGATTTTGATACCCATCTGCCTGGGTGTGAATCCTGCTCAGGTGCTTCCTAGCTATGAGACCGTGGGCAAGTTCCCCAGCCTCTCTGTGCCTCAGTGCTCACATCTGTAAGTTGGGACGGTCGCGCAGGCCCTATGTCACAGGACTGTTGGAAGGATGAAGGGAGTGATATATGGGAGGCAGTTGGCGCGATGCCTGGCCCACGCCGAGCACTATACAGGATTTGCTGCCGCTGCCGTTTGGATAGTTCCTGTAGCCACGACTTGCAAAGCAGTGGTCCAGCCTGATCTGTTTCCCTCACTCTCACCGCCATGTTGCATTAAACACGCTTACCAGCCCCCACCTCAAGCCAGAGAACTGTTCAGGGATGTGGGTCCTCTGGTGTTAAAGGGTGCAGACAGTGGTGCCTGACTCTCTCCTGGAGAAGTCTACACATGACAGCCCAGATACCCGGAACCATGGTGGGGGGAGGGGCTGCTGGGGAGCTGCCTGTTGGCGCACCTGCTCTGCTGAGGCGCCACCTCCCCCTCCCCATCCACGGAAAGTCTGGGTGAGACACAGCACCAGAAAGAGGGTGGGAAGTTTCAGGGTGGCAAGTGGCCATCAAGGGGCCTGACTGCCCACACCAGAGAATGCAAAGTGCAAAGTCTTCAGGGAAATCTCCAAAGAATCCACAAAGCATCCCTGGTAAGCATGAGCGTTTGAGTCTCGGTTCCAGAGACCGCACCAACGTCTGCTTACAATGGCAACAAGGCAGTAAGACCCCGGTCTCCCTAACGCTCCCCTCCCATCATCTGCACTCCTCGCTCTGGTCCTGAAGAAGGAACCAGAGGCAGCACGGTCAGTCGGGGGACGGGCAGAGGAAGTGGGCACAGAGGCCAACCACCCCTCCACCCCCGCCCCACCCCCGCGCAGGGGAAGGGGGAAACTGTACACTGAGTGAGAGACTGGGAGGTTGAAGTTTCCACTGAAACCAGCTTGGACTTGCTACGGCACCCAGGTGTGCACAGGTTTGGAACTGAATGTTTCACCTCTGCCGAATCCTACGTGCTGGATAGAAACAGTCACCCTGTGTTCCAGGCGCTGGGCTGAGTAGATAATGTCATCTAATCCTAAAGTAAATACTATTATTATCCCCTCTTTACAGATGTGGAAATTGAGGCCCGGGGAGGTTAGATGATGTGCCCAAGGTCACACAGCTGGTGAGCTGTGGAACTCGAGTGAAGCGGGTCAGCCTGGCTCCAGAGCCCATGGAGAACAACTATGGGTGTCCCCTGGTGATGGAGCCACAGCTTGGACAGACAGGAGTGTGGAAGGCCCGCCTTGTCTGGCAGGTATCTCCCTGTCTTCCTGCCCCCATACCCATGGCTGCACAGGGCCCCCCTATGGAGCCTGTTTTCTCTTCCCAGGTGCAGCCAGAAAGAGAAGCCAGGAGTCCCTAAATTCCTTCAGCCTTGGAGTCCTGACAGCCTCTTCTGAATAAATACTAAAGAATGAGGGCCCTTCCCAATGTCCTGAGAGGGCACAAACATACAGCTCAGCTTTGTTGAGTTTCAAGGGTCCCCTAGGGACTGTTGACAATGTGAGTCTAAGAGGAAGCCTCCAGGAAGGGTCCTTCCTCCTGCCCACTTCACCTGTAGGACAATCTGCTCCCCGCCCCCCATCACTGGGTACCTCTCACAAGTCAGCCACACGGGGAGCATTTGGGTCTAAAGGGATTTTAGCAGGTGGTGTTCTAGTGAGTGAAATCTTGCCCAGGCAAGGTCACCTTCTGAGGATCTGCTTTTCTGCTTGGGGGAAAAAAAAACGCGAAGCAAGAGGTATCACATGGTATTTTAAATCCCCAAAAGGGTCATCTTTGCACCCTATGGTTGGGACCCGCTGTGTCTGTACAAACGAGAGAGGCCAAACTGGAGGATGCCAAAGGGCTAGGCTTACATTCCCAAGGGCAGCAAGGCCACCGCGGCTCACAGGATGTGGGTTTCTGCTGGACAGCAGGGAAAAGGCCGACATAAATACAGCTCTAGCCTTCTCATTTTACAGAAGCTCCTCTACTTTTAACTCATTCCATCTTTTCCCAAAGCCTTTGGCCCCACCGCACTGGTCTGTAGATGTTGGCTCCATGGGCTATGTTATTACACGTGACCTGGTCCTGTTAGGGTCTTGCCAAAAACTTATTAGTGAGCATACAGACAAGATACCAGCCCCTGGGACCTTTTCTAATCTGTTCTAACCGGGGCTTCTGACACTCCCCTGTTTTTAGACCATCCCAGCCCCAGAGGCAAGGACTGGAAGATTCTGCCTGGAGAGAGGGAGAGGGAGGTGGAGACCTCAGATAACGCTGTCCTCTCACAAGCCCTGGGGGCGGGCGGCTCCCTTCAAAGTGGAGAAGCTTCCATGGGCCTATAGATCCTCATAATGCCCCTGGAGGCCTGCATGCTGTATTTGTTAGAAATGCAGGTTCCTGGGTAGAGTGGGCTGAATAATGGCCCCCAGAGATCTCAGGCCCTGTAAATAGATCCCCAGAACCTATAAATATTAACTTATAAGAAAAAGGGATCTCAGGGGTTGCCTGGGTGGCTCAGTTGGTTAAGCGTCTGCCTTCGGCTCAGGTCATGATCCCAGGGTCCTGGGATTGAGCCCCTCATTGGGCTCCCTGCTCGGGGGAAGCCTGCTTCTCCCTCTCCCACACCCCCTGCTTGTGTTCCCTCTCTCGCTGTGTCTCTCTCTGTCAAATAAATAAATAAATAAAATCTTTAAAAAAAAAAAAGAAAAAGGGATCTCAGCCTGTGATTAAGTGAAGGATCTTGGCGCGGGGAGATTATCCTGGGCAGGCCCTCAATCCAATCACAAGCAGACGGAGAGAGACAGGGAGATTTGACACACACAGAACCAGAGCAGTGTGACCTCAGAGGCAGACACTAACGGGAGATGGCCACGAGCCAAGAAAATGCTGGCCGTGGCCAGAAACTGAAGGAAGCAAGGAAGGGTCTCTCCCCTAGAGCGCTGGAGGAAATACGGCTCTGGGACACCTTGGTTTCTGCTCGGTGAACGTGATCTCAGGCTCCTGGCTTCCAGAACGGCGCAAAAATAAACTTCTGTTGTCTTAAGCCACCAAGTTATGGTAATTTGTCACAGCAACAATAGGAAACCGATACACTAGGCCCCAACCACCGTCTTCTGAAAGAGATTCTCCGGAGAGGAAGCTCGGGAATCCGTTCTTTGGACAAGTGCCCCAATTCACACTGAAATGTGAAAAACCTCGCTCTAAAGCAGGGGTCTCCAAAGAGGAGCGGCCACCCCAGGGTGGCAGGCCAACATGAAGTTCAGAGACGTAGGGGCACAGGATTATGTGTGTGTAATTAACAAAGAGGCAAGTATATTTTAGGACGTGTGTTCTAAAATGTTTTCCTGATATGCTATCCAGTCAAACTTTCTACGATCACAGAAATGTTCTTTATCTGAACTGTATGAGCAGCCACAGATGACCACTGAGCACTTGAAATGTGGCTAGTGCCACGGAAGAACCTAATTTTTATTTCATTTCATTTGAATTCATTTAAATCCCAAAAGCCACCATGGCGACTCTGCTGGACAACACAGATGGCGCCCACTTCCCGTGAGGCAAGCCTTTATATTTGCCAGTTTCTGGAAGCACGTAGTAGGCAATAAATATTTGTCAAACGAGCGGACGGATAACGAAATGTGAGTGCCTCCTCCAGGCAGGACAGAAGATTGCATCTTGGCCTAACTTCTCATGATGCAGAAGATGAGGATCCGGAAGCTCATAAAAGAGAAACAGTTTTCACAAAGCTGCCCAGAAAGTCACAGGGTTCAGAACCTCGAAGTCCCGACTCCCACCCACTCCCCTCCTCGCTCTTCACACCCGCCCCTCCCTAGTTGCTCTCTGAGCTGTTCCTAGAAGCACGCGCCGGGCTAACAACACAAGCATTGTTAAAGACGGTGACCATCCCCTCTTACCCGCATATAGAATTCTCTGCCCTCATTCCCAGACTTGATCTGGAAAATGTAATAAGCCCCAGGGTAGCGGGTCGTGGCTTGCATTTGGAAGATGTCAGCAGGAACGGAGCGTCCTGACACCACATCCATATCCCGGTACAGGATGGTAAAGGGCTGGTCTCTGCAGCCAGGATTCTCAGCAGGACACATACAGCGGCTGTTGGGAAGGGAAATCATGCGAGAATGCGATAAATCCTTTCCAGATGCTCCTTGTACCTACTTCCTCCCTTAAAACACTGAAAAGGAGGCTACCCCATTTTTATCATCTGAATGCTGTAACTGTAGATCCTCTCTGCCCCCGGGTCTCGTCTAAAAACTCACCAGGGTGTAGGTGAGCTCTCTGTGTCCCGGAGAGTGGCCTATTCTGACCAATCAGATATTCCTGCTACTAGAGTACTAACCTTAGACGTCTGGTTTGCAGAATACTGGCACATTCTCTAATGCACTTTACATCTGTCATGTATTTACTTGGCAAAATGCGTCAATGGTCACATCGCCCTTCACTTCCCCAGACATACATACTCATAAAAAAATTCTAAAAGTAAGAAATCACATGAGATTGACAGGAACTGGGTGGTCCTTGGACATTCTCTGTCGTACTTAGCACGGCCTGTGGAGAACACCACTTCATCTTTTCATTTGATAAACAAGAGCTTAGAACTCACTAAACTCACTATAAGACACGGTGTTAGACACTGGAATTGGAAGGGTCAATAAGATCGTGACCTCAAACAGTGCATCTTCTAGTAGGGGAATAAATCAGGGACAAAAATATCTCTACTACAAACGGCTAATTTGAAACGCTAGTAACAACATTGTCATAACATGAAACCATTGACTCTCTTTCCCAAGGAAGGCCTGTTGTAGACGCCCCTCGATGTCTCCCTAACCACCCAGATCTCTCACCTCACCCCTGAGACTTCCCCTAGGAGTCAGAGTTCACAACAGGATGAGGTACCTCTGTAGGTACGTTGCCTTGATGGGCAGAACTGGGAGTCAGCCTTGTCTCGTTTCTGTTGCTCTCCCCAAACCTCTGCTCTCTCTTCAAAACACTGGTTGGTTCTATCTCCAAAATACAGTCCAAGTCCAGCCACCTTCACCACGCCTTTTATCACACCCTTGTCGTTCAGGCTACCATCGGGTCTCACCCAGCCCTCTGGGATGGCCTTCTAATAATAGGTCCCTCCCCCTTCAATCCATTACATGGCAGCCAGAGCGCCCATGGTCAAAAAGCCAGATTCTGTCTCTGTCCTGATGGAAGATTCTCCAGTGGTCACCCCTTACAATGTGAGTAAAAACTAAACACCCACTTTGGCCTGTAAGACCTATGGGGTCTGGCCTCTGTCAATTTCCCCTGGACCACTGCCCACTTCACTCACCAGGCTGCCACAATTGGACCTCCTCTGTTCCCTGAAGACCTCAAGCTCTCCACCACCTTTGTAGCCTTTGCACGTGCTGTCCCCTCTGCTCTTTTCCCATTCCAGCCCAAAGGTCACTTCCTCGGAGGAGCTTTCAGACTCCCCAGTCTAGACCGAGGCCAAGCTACATTTTCCTTTTATAAATTCCCATTCCTCCGGCTCATAGTACCTATCCCAATCTGTGGTTATGTTTTCATTTATGGGACAATTTGCTTCATGTCTTTCTCCTCCACCATCAGGAGAGCAAAAACCACGGTGCCTGGCACAGGTGTCGGCCACGTAACACGAGCTCGGCTAACACTGAATAAAGGAACGTGTAAAAATAATTTCTGAAGTTTTGTTTTTTAAGGCCAATCAAAATAGCCAAGCCAAAATGTCCCTGGTGGCCAAATGGCCCCTTAAAATGTCACGTGTCACACAGAAAAGAATTGCTTCCTAAATTAAGAAGCTTGGAGGAGGGCCTGATGACGGAGGGCAGCTGAAGAGGATCACAAACAGCTGGGGGAGGTGGCACTGCGGCTAAGATCTGAAAGACGGGGCGGGCCCATCTGTGTGGCGGTGGGAGTAATGCCTTCCATATGGCAGAAGTGGGTGCTCGGAAGTCGGGAGGCTGGCTGCTCCAGGGTGTGCGTAAAGGTGAGGGCAAGTCCCACTCAGGTTGGCAGGGGCACGGACACACAGACAAGGACATGAGCTGGAAGGGGGTGGCGGGCGTCAGAAGGAACAGGTCCTGGAGGCAGGCAGTTTTCAGCGGCATGCCACGGACCTCCCCGGCCACCCTGGCTCGGGGCTGTGCATTGAACCGGGTCAGTCCCTGGCTACAGACAAGGGCAGCCCGGAGGATCCCAGGGAGAACCAGCCATGGGAGCCGGGAGAGCAGCCTGACACTCCACTCTGCCCCAAAGGACCCTGGAACCAGAAACCAAAGTGTTGCTAGAAGCACAGCTCTTAGCATCGAGGGAAACTGTCTGCAAGGACCAACCCCCCCACACCCCGCCCGCCCCTGCTTTGTCCTCTTTTGCCAGTTTTTGTCTGGAGCAGGAAGCACCCTGGTAAGCCATGAATGGCTCTTAGATGCTGCATTCCTAGAGGACAAGACAGAGGTGTTTGATTCATCCCTTTCTCTCCAGTGCAAGGAATGGGCGTTGCTCAGGGTAGTAAATGTGTCACTGGAAGAAGGGAGTGCAGACGTACCTGTTTGCGTGCGTGTGTGCATGTGTGTGTGCATGCGTGTGTATGTGTGTATGAGTGTGTGGTAGGCAATAGGCCAGGCAGGGGCACTCTCCTCTACACCACACTGGCAACCTCCTGACCCAGGCCCCTCACTCATGTTCCCATTTCTCAAATGACTTACTTATCGCTGATCCGCAGATAAGGCTCCTCGCAGCGGATGGGGTCAATGCACTTGAAGCCCCCCTGCAAATTGTAGCAAGTCTGCTGCAGGTTACACGTGTGGTTTCCGTGCTCACACTCGTTGATATCTGAAATGCAGATAAGAGGCTGAAACAGGACAGCGCTTCCCAGGGGTGTGTGTGTGGTGGGGGCAGCCTGGGTCTTTACTACAGAACTGCATTGTCCGCTGTGATAGCTACTGGCCACAGGTGGCTACTGAGCCCTGAAAATGTGGCTAGTGCAAGGTGAGATGTGCTGTAAATGGAAAAGACACAGAGATCTTGGCCACTCGGTACAAAAAAAGAATGCAACATCTCATCAATAGTTTTTACACTGAGCACATGTTGGGATGATAATATTGTACATGTGTTGCATTAAATAAAATATATTCTTAAAATTAATTTTACTTGTTTTTTTTTTTTTTAATTCTTATATGGCTCCTATTTGTAGCTGACTTGATATTTCTATTGCCCAGCACTGCCATGGAGAATTCTTGCTTGGTGTTCAGGTAAGGTAGGTTCAAGGAACTGAAATGGGTCAGTGGCTCAGCACCTAAGCCTCTCCACTGGCCCCAGTGGCTGGACCAGGGGCTGGGAACCAACCCAAGCAGCCAATCTGAAGGAGACCTACCGTCTTCACAGCCTGGGGTCCTGACCCTTTGAGGGACACACAGTCAGACGCGTGAGTTTCCCTGGCTTCCGTTCTCTAGGGAACCAGTAGAGAAATGCTAACTAGGCTACCCTCCAGGGGCCGTGACAAAGCCTGGACCATGGTCCATGAGTGGGGCCAGGCCACAAGAAGCCTTGGTTGGGTCTGGAGGAGTCCTCTGAGGGGGTCACAGAGATCTGCCTGGGAAGATGGACAGGCCACCTCTACCTGTGGAGTTCATGACAGAAGCGAGAGTCCCCATGTCCTTTCTGAGGCCAAAGACAGGATGGGAAGGCCAGACATCCTGGCCAGAGCCTACCACTCTGGGAGCCACTGGAACCCACTCATGCCCTCATCCCTGCCACCCTCCCTAGATGAAGACATCCAGGTGACCCCCTGAGCCAGCCCCACCTCACACCTCCCCCAGCTAGGCCCCTCTGGACAGCCTTACCTTGGCAGCTTCGGTTGTCATCCAAAAGAATGTATCCAGGGGGACAGGAGCAGAAGTACGTGCCGGGCTGATTCACACACTCGTGCTGGCAGAGGAACTCAGAGAAGCTGCACTCATCCATATCTGGGGGTGACAAGTCACACCTGCTGCTTATAATCAGACTACCTGGGGATGGGGGCTTAGTGGTTTTCTCCTCTAACTCTCACACCCTCCTGACACATGTGACAGCACATCTGTGGCTACAAAGTTGCCATTTTACTTCTTGCACACTCAGGTGACGGGGAGCTCACTACCTACTGAGGAGGCCTACCGACATTTGGACAGCTCTAATTGTTAGCATGTTCTTCCCTAGAGGGAGATGAGATCTGTCTCCATCAAACTTCCCACACGTCTACCTCTGGAGCAGCTACATTATCTATTCATTACAGACTCATTTTGCCCAGTAGGTAAATGTACCTTCCACTTCTAGAGGTGGGATTTGTTTGCCCACTGGAGTTTTCTGGGTGCAGAGCTCTTCTCCAAAACCCAAAAAAACATTCCCTTGGCCCAGTCTTCTGAAAGGGCAACTTTACCAGTGTCAATGGCCCTCTAATCACCCCAAAGTTGAGAAACAATATTATTTCTAAAGTCACAACTGAAAGGGACATATCCAAGAGGCCAGGAATGTCCATTATATTAAAATGTCTTTGTGTCCAAAAATCTTCTGGAAAGAGAAAACTCTGGAGTGGCCTGGGGTGGGCGAGCGTATCATCCCTGGGTGGCCCGCTGGCCTCAGGAGGTCGCTGGGACCTGGAAAGCTAGAGCTGGGCCACCCTCCGGCTGCAGAGGTGGGGATGTGAAGGAAGAGCCATTGACCATGTTGGCCGTGGCAGCCAATGCAGAGGGCGGTTCCAAAGAGCCAGCTCTTCACTGCACACAGAGTTTGGCAACAGAGCCCCCGTTTGAGCCTCATTCGATAGGCGCGCCAAAGAAAACATGTTTTTCTTTCATTTATTGTTTCCCGAAAACTTGCTTTCCCTACTTTCCCCATGTGACATGTCCTCGGATTGCTCTTTCACTCACAGACCACTGGTGGCTGGAATCACCCAGGGAGGGTGTCAGCGCAAATAAGGCGGCTTCCCCACCGCCGGCTCATTCTGGGTGTGACCTGCCTAACTGCCTCTCCCATCAGAGAAGGAGAAACTCCTTCCCGTCTCTCCCAGGGGTCTCCAGGCAAGGGGTTCAGAGCCAGCGGAACCAGGATGCTGATGTGAAAAGTTAGAACATGCTCAGTGAGGCAAGACATGCTTCTAGCAACTCCCCTCCCCCTCCCCTGGGACCTTATAGGGTCCCAGGGTTCAGGCCCCAGCCCATCAACAGAGAGTGTCCCCCTTGATCTTGGTCATGTTTGTAGATTCTGGTCCATTACCTCCGGTAGAAGTAATATAAACCTGCAGCTCCCGAGTGCTTGTGATGTACCAAGGGCTGGCTTCAATGTTTCATATGCCTCATCTTTTTTTTTTTAAGATTTTATTTTTAAGTCATTTTAAGTAATCTCTCTACCCAACGTAGGGCTCAGACTCACAACCCCGAGATCAAGCGTTGCACACCCCACCGACTGAGCCAGCCAGGCGCCCGGTGCCTCATCTGATTTAATCCTCACCTCAGCCCTATGAAAGAAGCGCTATTACTAGCTACGTTTTACAGAAGAAAAATTGAGGCTTACAGAGGTTAGGTAACTTGACTAAGTTTGCAGATAACGAGTAAGCAGGAAAGCTGGGATTTGAAGCCAGCCAGCCAGCCAGCCTCCGGATCCTATGACAGGTCAGCACAATGCTGTAATGTCTCCCTGAATGATCATGCTCAGGACTTAAAATCAGTGGATTTGAGGGGTTCCAAGGTTGGGGGCATCCCCTAAGTAGGACTGGCTCCAGGGCAGATGGAGAAGGCAGCACCCACCTCCACCTCCTGTTGGGTAGGGAGGGGCCCTAATGGGCCAGGGGTCACTCTAAGTCTTAGAAATGGGGGCGTCGTGGTGAACGTGGGGAAGATGGTGATTTCAGATAAAGTGCGTCAACTGAAAATCCTTGCCACACCACCAAGGATGTACACTCTCTGAAAAGCCAGAAGTCTCTCACACTTACACCTAGAAAAAGTCAACTAACATGGAACGACACTTAGGCACACAAGCTTTTTTCATCTTTATGACCACCTTATTGCCTTGGCCAAGGAAAGAGCTAGAATTTGAACCCAGCTCCATCTGGGTCCAGTCACCCTCCTATACCACCTCTGCAGATGGTCAATAAACACCTGTGGAGGTGCAGAAACAACTAATTTTGTCTCAACAAATATTTGTGGAGAAACAAAATAATCCCATCTCATAATGCTAAATGTTCCGCTAAACGTTCCCCCTCTTAGGCCCTTGGCCCAGATTCCCCAAGGAGTGCCATGGGAGGAACTGAAATCTAGGAAGAAAGTAGCTTTCCATGCCTGAAGGTATTTTATTAGTTTCTGGGACTGACATTTAATCCATTTAAAGCTCTCTCTGCAACTGCATACTTGGGGCTCCAGCTCTCCGGGGCCCCAGGGAGAGGTGCTCAGTTGTTCAGAGAATTCTGTCCCCAGAACACCCCAGTCCTCAGTGAGGCTACTAGACAAGTCTCATTCATGACCTGGGTCAGTTCCTGTCACAGTGAAACCCAGGATTAAGAAACTTTCCGTTCAGCAGGACAAAAAGATTTTCACGCCTTAGGGTATGGTTCCCTTATTTTGAAAAACACAGTAAAGCATCGTTAATTTGGACTGTGCTAACTCACAGCTGCTCATGATGCCAAAAGTGGATGGAATGGAGTTTACTTTAATCCAGTATTTACAAAAAAACAAGGAAAGAAGAATGGAAGAAAGAATGAGCTGTACATTGCTCTGTGTGGGATGCTACGGGGATTTATATGAGTAAAATGCCGTCCCTGTTCCCAAGAGTTTATAAGAGTTTACGAGTTTCTTGTTACAGGGTTTAATAAGAAAATTAGAGTTCACAAGAAAGCACTGGCAGAGAATCATAGCTTCTTGGTCTTGGAAGGAATTTATAAAAGGTCAGCAAAGCCACCATATTATGTTCTCACAAATTATTAAGAATTAATTAATGCAATGTTCAATCATTCGTTCACTGCCTTGAGAACCGTTGATCGTATGCACGTTATGTGCCAGTCCTGGAGCTAGGCACTGATCATTTGTAGAGATTTTAGAAGTTCACAAAGTATTTTCACTTACCCATATGATCTCACGCATTCAGTGCCCCTGCCGCTACCCTGTGAGATTCGCTATTATACCAATGTCATTTCCCTGGACAAGTACTATCTATGCTAGCCCCAGGACTTGTCAGTGCTGGGCAGGGACAGATAATTCAAACCAACTCACAGAATTGGGCAGTTCCTTTCCCTCTTCAACCCCATGTCAGACCCTAAAAGGCAGCTCTACTGGTTTTTGCATTAAGGGTCAAATGACAAGGGAGGGGACTCCACTCCACCTTTTGGGAAGTGACTCGTCTCTGCTTTGTGTGCCTGTGACCCCACTGGACTGGGAAATATCCCAAACTGAGGATGTGTCTGGGAAAGGAGAGGAAACACCTGTAAAGGAAGCCCTTGTCCTCCGCCCCTCACCCCTGCACCCCTTGGACAGATGGAAGTCTCCAAATGCCAAAGCCCATTACCACTGCAATGAACACCGTCATCCTCAAGTTCATATCCTGGATCACAGCGGCAGATGAAAGAGCCATAGGTGTTGACACAGGTTTGCACACAGGGGTTCTCAGTGGCACACTCGTTCACGTCTAGGGAAAGCAAATGCACATACATCACTGACCATTCCCACAACAGAACATCCCCACTGACGAGGCAGAAAATGCACTGGCAACAAAATCTACTGGTACCAGGAGACCAGATTCACAGGTGCCAACGACCTTCATCCGGGACCTCTTAGATCTAGAGCTCAGACCCCAGAGTGTTCACCAGAGGACCAGGGTCTCCATTCACATGTCCCTCCTTGCTCACAAGTTGTTCACAAGTTGGGCAGGGTAGAAACAACTCGTACATACATCCTGTCCATGTGGATGCATGTACACACATACCCCTCCTAGTTAGTCCAATCCCCGCAGGATTTCCAGGCAATATCGGCTCTTTCCCATCGTCTGATGCATTCTGTCACTGATTAGCTCTTCCCTCACCCCTGTTGACTTTGAAGTTTCAGGTAAACAGATAAATAACCATGACCATTCTAGTAGTAACTCTTTTTATTATTGCTATGGACTGAACTGTATCCCTCCCCAAAATTCCTATGTTGAAGCCCTAACCCCCAACGTGACTGGATTTGGAGATGGGCACTTTGGGAGGTGATTAAGGTTAAATGAGGTCATACAGGTGGGACCCCCATGATGGGATTAGTGCCCTTATAAGAAGGGACACCAGAGAGCTTTCTGTAACTCCCTCTATCTTGCGAGCACATGGTGAGAAGGCAGCCGTCCTCAGGCCAGGAAGGGAGCCCTCATAAACACCTGTCCATGCTGGCATCTTGATCTTGAAATTCTCACCTCCAGAACTAGGAGAAAATCAGTATCTGTGGTTTAAGCCACTCAATCTGGTATTTTGTCACAGCCGCCTGAGCTAAGACAATTACTCATAAACAATGTCACTCATTATTACAAAAGGATCTCACACTTACCAAATCCTTACAAGGACCACTGCCCCATGTTACAAGTTCAGTGGGTTAGGGAGAGGACCACAAGGCGACACAGGGAAATTTTTAGATAATGGAGTATTTCATCATCTTGAGTGTGGTGTTGGCTGCATGGGGTATACAGATGGGAAAGTGTATGAAATAACGTGCCTTTAATAGTGCAGTTTATTGTACATCAATGATACATCAATAATCTTAAGGTTGTTTGAAGGTTGGGAGGTGTGCCCAAGTCCCTGAGCTACCAAGAGCACAGCTGGAACCGGAACATGAGTCAGGGGTCTTTCCATAATATCTATGAGTCATTTATTCTGCATAGTTCATCGGGATGAGGAAAGAGAGGGGAAGGAGCCCCTTTCTCCACTGGCACTGGCTGACCCATTTTAAGCACACCCTCTCCCAAGCCCCATATGCCAATGACCAAAGTTCCAGCTGAGAGAATTTCTATCTCCTTCAAAGTCCAGGTAAACCTCTTAAGGCTCTGAATAGAGATCTGTGTGTTTTCAGAGTGAAAAGGCTTCAAGGGGAACAGCTTGAGAAGCTTTTCTTCACGGGGAGGGCTAATCCCATGCCTACAAAGCTCCTGCTTCCTTAGAGCTGTCGGTGGGGGGAAGGGGGAAAGAAACAGGGCTCTGCAGGGAGGGTCCAGCGAGGCACCAGTCTCCTCGACAGAGCTTGGAGGCTCTGCACCCCAGAAGCCAGGAAACGCCCTGGCGGGGAGCCTTTGAGTCAAGTGCAGGTAGAACGGAACTTCTGGGCATTAGGGCTGGTGTCCTTGGCTTTTGACCACACGCTGACCACGCCAGGATGAGGGAGCTCGGGTCTTGCTCTCTTGCAGCTCTTAGCTGCCTCTGCAGAGCAACAGGTCCCCCTGGGACCTCTGCCCCCTGGGATCCACATGTGCCTAAGTGCCCTTCTGAATCATGTGGTTGCAGGCCACACCCCACTCCAACCTGCTGGACAGGAAGCCTGGAGCCTTGGTTCTCTGAACTCTGCCACCCCCTGGCTGCATGACTCTGGCCCCGCTGCTTAATGCTTCTGAGCTTCGATTTCCTCCTCTGCAAAGCAAGGCGACATGCACCTGCCCTACCTATCTCCTCAGGCTACTGTTGGGGTTCAGTGAGATTAACAGACATGACAATGCTTCAAAGAACACAAAGCACCCTTCCCTGCACAAGGTGTGAGGATTACAAAAGAATCAGTGGAGAACGTAGCACCCTGTGGCACCCGTGGACCCTGCTGATGCAATATCCCCGTGGCTGGGTGCCCGTGTCCAGGCCTTAGTGTGCTGCTGGACTTGGCACTGGCCGATGGGTCACCTGCTCCCCTTCACAGGCCTGTCCCTGAGAGGACTGAAGGACACTGGGGCCTTTGGGCTCTGCTCTGCACGGCTGTTCCTTGCGAGGTGCTGGAAGCACCTTGCCAGTCTCTGGGTGGAAGTCTGGGCTGGCACTTCCAACCCCCCGGCCTGGGCACAGAGAAGCCTGCATCTGCCCTACGTCACTTCTCAAAACAGCAAGGGAACTAGGGGCCTGTTCCCTGCTCCAGGGGGAGGGAAGGGCCCCTGTTCTACCAGCTCCCTCTACCTCTGGGCCCCGACTCAGCTCTCAGAAGAAAATTACCTCTCTTGGCAAGACGAATACAGTTGAGATTTCTTGGAACAATTAGCAGAACCAGCTTTGGAGGAAAGACAAAGAATCCAGGATCAGCCCCTTTAATGCTGATGCCTTCCTGTTTACCCAATGATTTAGATACGATTAAGCTAATGGAAACATAATATCCTCCAACTAGCTGGCTCAGAGCCTGCCCGCCAGACCTCAAATGGTGTGACAAGGAAATGGGCCCTGCAGAACCTGGTGGCCGGCTCCAAACAAAGACCTCATTCTGAGTCTCCGGCGCTACCTCCGGACAGAGCCGCTGCCAGGGGCTGGAGGCCTGGGTGGGGGCCGGGGGCAGGGCGGGCAGGACTTGCACGAATTCCTCAGGCCTTGAGCCCCCGTTTACTTCCTGAGCAGAAGAAACCTTCAAGTGGAGGCTGCAGAAGGCATGCGGCTTGCTTTTCTCGCATATCAGTATTTAAAGTGCTCATGTAAAACTCAGAAAATGCCTTTGTTTTGGGGCCTGGCTTGGCTCAGTCAGTTGAGCGTCCAACTCTTGGTTTCAGCTCAGGGCAGATCTCAGGGTGGTGAGATCGAGCCCCACGTCAGGCTCCGCATCAGGCTCTATGCTGGGCGTGAAGCCTGCTTGAGATTCTCTCTCTCCTCTCCCCCTGTCCCTCCCTCTAACCCCTGCTCACTCACTCTCTCTCCCCCTCAAAAAAAAAAAAAAAAAAAAGCCTTTATTTCACTCTGTTTTTGTAGGAAATGCTGACCACCCCTCTTGAGCATCAGGAACTGAACTCAGACTACAGGACATGCGTGAAAATTTCCGATTAGCCCAGAAAGCTGGCAAGGCGACTTGTGGAAAGGAGACACACAGAGAGAAGCAAATCCATGAAACCATAAGCCCCAGCTGCCGGATGACTGGGGTTCTCTTCTCAGCAGTACTCAGAGCACTTTTTGAGATGTTTCCCACGGTGACCTGGAGCGGGAGCAGACGCTAACCACGTCAATTTTTGTCAGACTCCGGAGAAGACAGGATCTCGCATTTCACATCGTGTGCAAGGGCTCATTGGCCTCGCATACCTTGGCAAGACCTTCCATCCTCGTTGAGGGTAAAACCAGGGTTGCAGGTGCAGGAATAGGATCCAGGAACATTCGCACAAAGCTGCTGGCAATAGCCGTAGCGACATTCATCAATGTCTGGAAAGAGAAACGCTAGCAAGGTGAGACATTTCTTCCTGATCACCAGTGCCGCACCCGGCATCATGACCACCCATCGCTTCCAGGGCAGGATCAGGAGGAAGGAGAAGACAGTACCGACTGAGTGTCAGGGATGGCAATACCCTCTGGAGTCTAAGGCTCAATCCACTTACAACCCTCCCTGACCCATCTCAGTCCTGTGAGCACCTGCACCTGTCTGGAAAGTTCTAGAAGAAATGTCTGCCTTGACTGGGTTATGGGACAAGACAGCCTCCAAGATTTTATCCAACTCCAATACTCAAAGCTAAGCTTTATCCAACATCAAGAGTCCACTCAAAGATTCTGTAGAAATGTCACATGGCCCTGGGAAGGGAGAAGTTGATTTAAAATGTAAGAGGAATCCACAGCCTTGCTCCAACAGGCTCCTCCCCAGCTCCGTTAACAATGATCTGTCTAGGGCTCAGGAACAAGAGCAAGTGTAGGCCAGGACAAGCAGGGCAGCATGGCAGTCTGGAGACCTATGATCCAGTAACACAAGGATGCCAGAGTTCGCCTTGAATCTCCTGCTTGCACCAGAGCAGACATAAAACTCCGGATAAACACGCCTCTCCCAAGCCATGGCTGGCCTTTCCCGAGCAAGCAGCTCCGGGGCTGAATGGGGCCTTTTAGCAGAGCTGGGCAATATGCCCTCCCTGCTGACATGTACCAGTCAATGGGGAGCCTGATGTCATTGGGAAAGCACTTCCCAATACCCCAGGTTAATGGGCTGATGGACAAGAGAATTCACTCCTCTGGGATGGGATGCCTTGAATGGGAAGCCTATACAGATGGAGACCCAGTCCTCACCTATACGAGTAACCTGCTGTGACCAGTTGATCCGACTGCAGCTATAACTGGTTCTTATCTTATCCCCACCTCCCCCAAATGTTCCCTCTCCAGGATCCCAGTTCCTTGGAACCAGAGTCCAGCCAGGGCTCTGGAGACCAGTTCCGATTCCGTCTCTGTCCCTGGCTTCTACCACCCACTGCCAGAAAGGACCCCTTCTCCACCTTAGCTAGTGTTCAGCCCCCTCAGAGGCTGTGCCCTGCCCTTGTGATTCTGTTTGATATCACACCCGGCCCACCACACTGCCCACTGAGTGCTCTGCAGCTCCTGCTGGGAAAGCACACTGACTAGTGCGGTCGCTGGTCCCGACCTCTCCCGGCATGCAGCTGGGCACGTCACTGAGGCTGGGGAGGTCTTCACTTCGGATATGAAGCGTGAGCGGGTTGAGCATGTGGCACCACGTTAGGCCTCCAGGAGCATCCCTCCCAAAGCTTCAGGCCCCGGTGGAAGAGAACAGCCCTCCCAAGGAGAGAAATGTCCCAGTTGCTGGCCCCCCTCACGAGGGGAAGGGTTTCCCGGCCTTAAGGTCTTGAAAATGGAGCCTGTGTCCCGCTCACCTGGTCCTCCCTAGCGCTCCCTTGTGGTGAAAAAAAAACTGGCCTGAGAGAGAGGAGCCAGATTTTTGTTCAAAATGTTCCCCCTCTTTGAGTCTCAGTTTCCAACTCTATAAAAGTTGGATGACATAATATCTAACATCCCTTCCAGCTCTGAGGGCTGACATATTAGGTTCCTGTACAAATAACTCACTCACACTGATCTGCTTATGTTCAAATCAGTGGCATCAAATTTTCCGTAATAGCTGAGGCTGGTTAAAATGCACAGTGACCATCATATTCACAAATGCCCCCATGTGCAGCCAGCTCTCCGGTGCACGCCTGGAAAGAAGAACCAAGCCAAGTCTATTCTGGCTTATCAGGCCCCAGAGATGCTTCAGACAGGGCTCTAGAGCAGACCGACACTCATCTCAATCAAGGGAGTCTTGGAAAAAAGAATCTTTTTTTTTTTTTCCATGATGTTGTTTGGATATGTTTCTCCACTCGTCCAGGACTGATTTTCGGGCAAGAGAACAGTGTCTTAGAGAACTTAAACTGGTAAGGCTTTTCCAAGAAAACACAGCATAGAAATCACACCCTAGAAATAGAATTCAAGTGACAGCTAGAGATTGCTATGAATTCATTCTCTTGGCTAAACCAAAACCAGAGGGGAAGAAAGGCAAATAACCCTCCAGTAAAAATAAACAGAGAGATCATATAGCGGATGCCAACTGCAAGGGACAAAATTCTCAATTGGTGATGACTGACTCCTTCAGAGTAAAAAGACCACAGCTAGTGTGGTGGGTGGGTATTGGGAGGAGGTGTTAGAATCTACTGATCCACATTTGAGACTTGGAACATTTCTGTGACTAAGCCAAGTGTTCCCTTCTCTTGGTATGATTAGTATGATTGCTAACTAAGAGAGAAAGGAAGCAGGTCTAGGCAAAATCAAATATGAGCCCTTAAAACTTACATTCAAAAACTCTGATAATGACATTGACAGTGATGGTCACAACTGATTTGAAGGAGCAGTGCAAGCTCCATAGCCTTCCACCTCCCTACCCCCCCCAAGAAAAGCCCACTGCCCTTAGGCCACCCAGTTATGCCCCCATTTCACAATACCCCTGGCGACCATTAACTTCCAAGAGTCTCTGCGAGCCCCAGAGAGGTGTTTACCTAAGCACTGGCCTTCCAGAAGCCAATAGCCATCAGTGCAGGAGCAGGTATACCCTCCTTCCGTGTTGATGCAAATCTGGGTAGGATTGCACTGGTGAGAATCCGTTGCACACTCGTCCACATCTGTAACACAGAAATATTCCGGAAAACGTCACCTACATTTATCCAGAGCCCTGGAGCCACCAGGGGTGCGGGCTGCTTGCTTGTCCTTCTGGGAAGGAGGTGATAATGTCTACAGGTTACACCCACGGAGACGGACACACCTCCCTGATGGATACCACTAGGAGATACTGACCTTTTTGGAGGGGGCAGACCTAGTCTGCTCCCCAGAAATCCACAAAAGAAAATGGCCAAGAAGAGAACACACATCCTGGGGGAGTCTTCTGACATCCCTCCCCATCACTTTCTGAAAAAGGTCACCTTGATAATAACCATGACTTGATTTATTTATTTTTTTTAAAGATTTTATTTATTTATTTGAGAGAATGAGAGAGAGAGAGAGCACATGAAAGGGGGGAGGGTCAGAGGGAGCAGCAGACTCCCTGCCGAGCAGGGAGCCCGATGTGGGACTCGATCCCGGGACTCCAGGATCATGACCTGAGCCGAAGGCAGTCGCTTAACCAACTGAGCCACCCAGGTGCCCAGCCATGACTTGATTTAGAAACACGTTTTGTCTTAGGTGGATTCATGCAGGTGTTAAACAGGGGTCTCTTGTGTACCTGCCCAGGAAACACCTCTGAGAACATAACAGAAGAAAAATAAACGTCTCCCGCCAAAGGAAGCTAGGAGTGGACCGCTTGATTGTATCCTTCACGAGAATCGTTCAGCCTGCGGCTCCTGCACCTTCCCGAAGCTTCACAGAGCCCTGCAGCCTTCCTCCTTGCTCCAGAGCTCCTGGGACTGATCTCCTCCTGCCCTCTGCTCAACACTGGGGCTCTCTGCACAGCTGAATGCCCCTGGCCGTCTGTCTGGCAGTGTACAGGTACCTATGTCCAAGTCAGCCCCTTCTCCCTAACCAAGAGCTTCAGAGCATAGAGACCAACCTATACGCATGGCACATTCCTCAGGACATCCGGTGTACATACTATGTATGTACAGCCCTCAAAACTATTTCAATGGAAACAAATCCTTCTGCCCTTTCTCCCTGCACTGCACTTGAGAGACAGTACCCGACATCCTATAACAGGACCTCCTGACACCACACACTCTCACTTCCACCTGGAGGAGGACACTTTCCGTAAACATGCATCTATTAATTCACTGCACGGGATCCATCAAGTGCCCCGGATCCCACGTCAGTGCCTCCCCTCCTTGTCAGCCTCCCTTTCCTATCCATACTTTAGCAGGGCACCTGCATTTCTCTCCCCTCACTCCAGCACTCGGGGAGGCCTCAGCTACATCTTCTCCCTGCCTCCTCCAAAAGGACCACACGCGGTAGGAAACAATATTAAAAGCTACTCACCGAGCATGTGTAGCGTGCGTATGCGGCACACACGTCACATGTATGTGTCGTGCGCACATGTACTATGCACATGTGGTCCGCATGTCGTGTGTGTATGCAGTCTGCCTATATTGTGTGCACAGGTCGCGTGTATATAGGACACGTCACAGATGCTACCATATTTATTCTCACAAACCCTGCCAGGGGGACTCATGACCCCCATCTTACAGATGGGAAAATTGTGCTGATACAGTGAACAAGTACCAAGCCAAGAGCTGAGCCCAGGTCTCCCTGCCTCCCTGCCTCCAAACCCCTCTGTGCAGGAATAGCCGAGGTCACATCACCAAGGCGGGTTCAGGTGACACCACTACAGTCCACCCCCCCACCACGACACGTCAACACCGATGACGCCAATCAATCCCCGCCCCACCCCAAATGATCAGAGGTCTGGGCATCGCGGGAAACCAGCCTTCAGTCCTCTAAATACGCAGCTTCCAAGAACCCGGCTCCAAGGTGGTGGCAGCCTCCGCTCCACCCCAACACGTTGACAACGTGCAGCCTCCATGGCAAAAACCCAGCCTGTTCTTGGCTGCAAGAGCTCCTGCCTCTGCCCTTGGCCTCCATTCCACCCTCAGGGCTGCCCACCCAGCAAAGCCTCCCAGGGGAACCAGAGAATAATGCTTGGCCAGCAGCCACTCATGCTCCAATCCCTATCGAAGACTATGATCATAAATAATGCCACTATCGGCCAGTGCATAGTTACATTTTTCTGGCCTGCAGTGATGGATGGCAGCCCTACCCTGGGAACAACAATGCCTCAGGAATTTGCACGCTTTTTCCTGCCTTGAGGGGATTAAAGGGTGAGAGGGACCCAAGGGAAGAAGAGCCATTTGACTTGGTGATAGCAAGTTCCCAAGACTCTGTGTTTGTGTAACTCCCGACACACACAATGTGCCGACGGACTCCCGCAGAGAGAAACCGACCTCGTACCAGTGGGCCCGACGGGGCTCCCCAGGGGCATGTGGGGCCTGAAAGTACGCAGGTGTGCATGCACACGCACACACGCACGTACAAAACAGTCGAGCCTAGGAACTACATCTTGAAAGTGCATTTTTTGAAACACTCCACAGCTTTTACTGAGTTAAAGAATTAACTCGATTCAACGGCAATTCTATCGACGTACGTTCAAAACTCTATACATTTTCCACTTTCACTCACCGAATGGATTGTCAATATATACATATTTTTTTGAGAGCCCTCTAAGTCCCCGGAGTTTTTTGGAGGGTGTGTCTTACCTTTATATCCTGAAAAACATACCTGGTGTGAGGCTGTGTCCATAGTAAATGTTCAGTAATTCTTTGGTGAATGAATGAATTGAACAGACGAGCAACAAACATGAATACCTTTAAGCCCCCCAGACAAGTTTCCACAGCCAGCGTGCTGGCAAGACCGTTTCTGGTGTGTGGACTTTAAAGACAACCCACAACCAACCCCCGTGAAAACCACCGTCAGCTTACACACCTGGTGGAGCAGAAACTAGAATGTTCTCACCGTGGGGTTCCGCCGGGGCTGAAAGACTCATCACACATTCCAGCTCACAGATGAACTGCTTACATTAAATACATTCGACTTAAATAACAGAAGGAAAAATACATCGAACCACTCCAAGGACATTCTTTGGCAAAGGGTCCCTTTCTGCATCAATGGAAAAGTACAGGTTACAGCAACCTGAGTAAGTGTCATTATCCCCGTCTGCAAACCGCACCTGCTAGTTCCTTTCCCATGTGATACGTAGGAAGACTCTCCCAAGAAAGAATGCTCGGTTCATTCAGTCCTTTACTTACAGATTCATTCATCCTTTCCGTTCTACTGTGGCTCTCTGTGTCCCAGACGGAGGGTCTCCTTAGAGTCCTCTGCCCCCTCCCTGCCTCGCTCCTGGGAGCTGTGGCTCTGGTCAGCTGCCCAGGAACCTGGACAATTCCACCAGAGCATCCATGTCTCCTCTCTCCCCAGGTGGCGCAATGTCTGTCCCCTCTCCACGTGGCCAGCGCCCTGGCAACCCGCTCTAGAACCTGGTGGCGGATCGAAGCCCCAACCCTGCACCTGCCCAGGAAGAAACTGTCCTCTGCTCTGCTGACCTGTGCAGCTTTGTCTGAGCTGTCACCCCCTCCGTCAGACGTTCCCAGAGTGGTCTTCGATGGAAATGTTCTCAATCTGAAACAACTGCTCACTCCGGAAGGTCATCAAGATCAGTCACCTCCTTGCCACCCTCTCAGGAGGCCGCAGGCCGGACTGGGCTCCCAGGCCTCAGGCCAGTGGCCCACATATTAGGGATACTGGTTGAGGATTTCATATCACTAGCTATGTCTCACATCCCCGGCCTGATGGAAAGCTTCACATGGGCAGGTGCACTAAGACAAGGTGAATAAAGGATGTCTGTCAAGGTCAGTTGGGATCTCACAGTGACAGCAGATGGAGGAACTGGCCCCAAGACATCAGACGGCAACTGCCTGACAACCCAGACGACAAAACAAATGGACTCTTTCAGGCTGACTCGAGAAACACCGCAGGGAGGGACCACAATCTTCGTGTTGGTTCACAGGTTCTTCTATAAAGAGCTCTATCAGCAAGCATAACAGACTAAAGGTACTGTCATAAATCGGTTTGAATATAAACAATATACATATGCATGCCAGCTCTTTATCATATTTGAAAATACATGCCATATACAAAGATGCATTTACACGCCCACATTTATTCCCGAGAGTTAAAGGGCAAATACTTAAACGGTTTTCACAGCACATGTTCTAATTGAAATTAAAGGTCCTTTAAAAACCGTAAAACAAAACAAAACAAAACCCAATGATTCAGCCATGCCCACGGGAAGAACATTTCCTAAGCTCTTCTGCCTGCACCAAAGCCTAGGAGGGAAAAAAAGACCAAAGGGCCAAGACCTCCCCAGAAAGGGCTAGTGGGTAAAAACAATAACTTCGGGGGCAGGCAGAGCTGGATGTGAATCCAGGCTCCCACCCTTGATAACTAGGTATCACTGAGCAAGTTCATTAGGCTCCCCGACCCTCCTCAGGTGTTCTGCTAAATAGAGCTAAATGGAGTTCGTAAGTTAATGCATGCCCAGGTCCTATGGCCACCTCCTGGCACACAGTAGGTGCCCAAGAAATTTTAGTTCCCTTCCCCAAGTGAGGTGCTATTTCTAACAGCTGTGAAAGGTAGGGGATGCATGGCCCCTGCCTCGGCTGGCTTTGTTCTGGGATTCACCAAAGACACCAAGCTGACAGCACCGGGGCTCAGAGGGCTGTAAGCATGATTAGCTCTATCGTAACCAGACCCGGGGACTTTTCCCCCTAGAGCGGTAGACACGTTGCAGGAGACTGGGATAGAGTGAAAAAAAATAGGGTAGGTATATTCCTTCATGGGGCCTCAGTTTCCACCTCTGCACTTTGGCATCTATGGGTCCATCTGCGATTCCACAATGGCAGATGTCCAAAAGCCTAGGAGTATGTGTGTCCCACCTGAACTCCAGAGCCAATGTGATCAACATTTACCCCACCTACGCTCCTCCCTCTTTTCACGTCTTCTGCTCGCCAATACTGTGAACAAGCAAGGGGTCATCCTCGTGAACCCGTGTGCACAAGCTCAGAGGAATGTCTCTGTTCTTGTGTGAGAACAGCCATCAGCCAAAGGGAAACATTCTCACTTGGTGACACTGGGAGAAAACATCCAAAAGTATTTGGAAGGCAACACCTTTCCAAAGGCCTTTTTTGGAAATGGCAAAATCATTTCCTTGGTAGTAAATTTTTACCCAGTGAAACAACGTGTTTTCCCAGCCCATTTTTGTTCCTTCCTTGCTCAAGCTAATGGGGCTTGATAAGAAAGAAGAAAGTAACAATGGCACATTCCTACGCCTCCAATTGAAGCCAGTCTCAGGCCTGCTGCTGGGCTGGGTCAATGCCATTTTTCAGCGAGACAAGCCCAGCCAAGGCTGGAAGCTACACAGGATCTACTTCCCAAACACCTGCTTAATTAAAGACCTCAGCGTTTGAGAACTCGCTTGTTGAAATCCCAGGACATCTGCACTCCATGTGTTTTATTGGTCCTGGGCAATAGTCAGGAACCAGATCTTTCTGTGTTTACAGCACTCTTCTCAATGCTTGATACTACGCTTAGAATACAAAGCTTGCTCATGTTGCGCCGCTAATTAGGCAACAAATATGTGGTCCATTTTTCCAAACAATAACAACAAAATCCTTTCCTCTTGGATGAAACCAGCTGGAATGCAGGTTCCCACCTCTCTGTGGATTCTCTTTTTCTATCCATAAAGTGAGAGCTTGGAGGAGAGTTCTGGAAGGCCCCTTCTAGCTATGACCTTCTACAGAAACAAACTATGCAACTAATGGAGAGCACATTGTTTGGTCTTGGGTAATTATTTTCATCAGAGTGCTTGGTAAACATCAGCTGACTTCAGCTGCTTTCAAAATGGGCAGAGAATTGGCCAAGCCCATTCAACTTCTGCCAGCGTATGAACGGTCACTGCAGTTGTCGGGGGGGGGGGGGGCGAGGAAGGGATGACACATATCTTCCCTCTTGAGTGTCAGGCATCAAATTGTCCCGACAGCAAGGAGCCAAAGCTGCTGATGGCCAGCCTCGACGTGGTATTTTTTTTTAAAGGGCATGAAGCTTTAATTATTACCATGATTGGAAACCAAGCAAACGTGGAGCTCAAACTAGATTTCCACTTACTGAAATTCATGCCATTCGTCCATCAACAGAGAAGGAGTTTTGAACCTATACAAGCCAGTGGTTCCCAAACCTAGCCACCCAAGAGAATTGCCTGACTCAATCAGAATGTCTGGGGCTGAGGCTTGGAAAGCTGTTTAAAGTTAGCTGCATGATTCCAGTGCAAAACCGTACCTGGAACTTGCCATGCCAGACCAATACTTCTCACACTTGCATGTGCATATGAATCAGTGGGGAGCTGGCTAAAATTCAGGGTCTGGTTTGGTAGATTTCTGCATTTCTAACAAGCTCCGGGGCTTGCCAATGCTGCTGGCCCCGGGGCCACACTTTGTGCAGCAAGGGGCTAGATTCTCGTGAGTGATATTTGGTTCTGTATCCATGCAGCCTGCTCAGAGTTTCAGAGGCTCTTCAAGGAGCCCAGGAGAGAGCTAAAGTGTTCAAATATCAAGCCGACGATTCCTAACTGGGTATTTCTCTACGATCAAACCCACAGGTTACCATATCCTATTAGGATTTTAGAGTCTTACTAAACAAGTTTGCAGCTCAGTCTACACCAGACCAAAGGCTCTCCTGGTACACAGAAGCAGCCGTTATTCAGTTCCACCCTGCAGTGTTGGAGTGCCTTGGGTGAAAGCATTGTGTGCCTTCAGAAGTCCTGGCCCGCTTCACTTAGCCAGTGGTGTTTGATTTCCTATGAGTAAACTCAGTTTCCCAAACATTAACAAAGTTCTTAGAAATACTGATTCAAAGTGATGACAAAATGTGCAAAAGATCCCAATTAGAAGGGAGGACAGTATCTTTCCTCTGAACGCAGACCATCCCTTTTCCATAAGCACGGTCTAGAAATCCTACAGCCCTTGAATCTTACCATCTTTGCTGCGTCTCCCCACAGGCTCTTCCTCCTTGTCCCCTCTGAGCCTATTCCTGCCCCACATCCTGACTTCCTTGTCACCCTCAGTGCCATGGTCTGTGATCTCCTTGTCCCCGATCCTCTTCCGATGCCATGCTTAAGGGCATCACTGTTTCCTAGTATCCCAGGCTAGAAACCTCGGGCATTCTTCAGTCCTTCCCCCAACTCCCTATTCTCACACAATCCTCCTGATGGAAATCTTGCAAATTCCCCTCTTTCTTTATGTCTCCCCTGAAAGACTCCAAGCCTTCATGGTATTTTCTCTAAATGATTGAAATAACTTTGTTACTAGTCTGCCAGCTTCTAGTCTCTCCCCCTGATGGCAAGCTAAACGCAACCTCCAGAACCATCCAAGACACAAAAATGATCATGTGGCTCTACTCCTCAAAATGTTATAGCCCCTCCTTAGAAATGTCATAGCTTCTTTTGGCACGTCGGCAACCTAGCACACCAGGCCTACTTCCCTACTCCAACATGTGCTAAGCACATCTAGCTTTACAGCCCTTCATATTGTAATTCCGTAGTTAGCTGCATATGGCCCATCTCCCTCTACCAAACTGAGAGTTTCTTGAAAACCAGAACTGGGTCTTATTCACCTCTGTATCTTAAGCTCCTAACACAGTGCCTGGCATGATGGAGAGAGTATGGAAATAAATTATATTTGAATGAAGGAACTTCATTCTTGGAGTTTTCTGAAAGCAAGAGGGAAAGTGCGTTAGGCCACAGGGCATCAGAAGAAACCAGTTCAACCATCCATTCCTTTTGAGGCCTGTATCTCAATCCCATGGGTTGAAGGCTATCTGGCAGACAGCTCCAACTCCAGTAGAGCCTCAAGCCTCAGCCTGTCGTGCCTGGGCCTTTATTTCCACCCCAGGCTTTGCCCAGGGCTGATTTGAGCGTGTCCTCAACCTCCAAAGGCTTTGACACGCCATGTGCTTGGCCTAACGGAGTAAGCTATATTTCCTCTCTCCTCCTAGAGAGCTGGATGTCCAGTCAAGGACAAAGTTTATTTTCAACAATCACTAGAAGGAGGAACATCAGAGGAGGGAAAAGCGACACCTTCATTCCGGCCTGAAAATGGGCTCCAATGGGACCTCTGAGGGCACAACCAGGAAATCCAATCCATTTTTCAGGTTCAGGACAAAACCCTCAGCCTGGGGCTGCCTGTGAGAATGCCCAGGTGTGCAAACTCACCCCAAGGAATCAGCCTATCGTCAGCAACACACACTCCCTGCCAGGTCACTCCCAGTGCCTGATAACGACATCTTCAGGTGTTTTGTTCCCCACACCTGAGTTCAGAAACCCTGCTGCCACTTCTGACTCCATCACTAACTAAGCAGGGTGCCACTGTGCATGTCACTGACCTTCTGCATTTGCTTTCTTATCTGTGAAACGGGGCCGCTACACCTGCCCTCCTAGTGCTTGCAGGCCAGTGGGGAAGACTGCCATGGAGAAGAAACAAATGTGTGGAGGGCATTGCAGGGGGCTATGAGAACATAGAACTGGGAATGTCCCAAATCTAGGAGGTGAGGGCAGGTCTTGACACTGAACAATGATGTAGAGGAACGGTTCCTTCACATACACCTAATCTGGCATCCTGAGACAAGGGAGGGAAGTGACAGATGGCTCTTTCAACGTAAGAAGTTACAAGCAATAGGCCAGCAGGTGATTAAGAATCTAGATGTTTCATCCTGAGAGCAACCTACTATGTCTCCGCTCCTGCCCCCACCCCTCCACCCTGCTCCCGTCTCTAGAAGACAACCCCAGCACACCAGAGAATAACTCTTAAGGCTACAGCTCAAAGAGAAGGTAAAACCTCAAGGCAAGGAGGAAGAGGGGATAAGCACAGAGAGACCAAAGGGGTTGGGAAGAGGGTACTAGGGATGCTGTCTCCTGGCTGAGGGGGCGCCGCATGTCCTGAGAGTCTAGAAGTGAAGGCCCCACCCCAAACAGCCCAGAGCTGAAATAGCCGTACCTGCTCCCCACCACACTCTGGCCTGGGTAAGAGCTGGATTCTATCACTTGCACCTAAAATAAATATTTGAACTAATTAAACACTTCTCCGAATTGCATGTTTATCCAGCCCATGGAGTAAAAGCTGTCCTTTTATCGCCACCCTTCTCTGGTCCCTAGCAAATCCCTGGATTTCTCTAGTGTGGAAGGCAGGGAAAGGAAGGAGCTACACGTGGGGCCAACCAACTAACTGACCTGCCAGACCACTGTGGCACCCTCCATAAAGAGTAAAGTGCCCAAGTCCCAGTGGCAATAAAAAGCTAAACAGGAATCATTTAGGCCGCATATATTCACCACGAACCAATACTGCTGTAGGTACTAGGGATTCAAAGATAAATGACACATGGGTCATGTCTGTTTAGTTTAGTAGGGACCAGATAATTCCAATTAAATACGGTAAGTGTCATGCTGGAGCAAAGAATGGGGTCGCTTCCAGGAGGAACAGACTTCCTGGAGCAGAAGATATTTGGGTGGATCCAGACAGATGATGTGATAGAGGCTGCCACAACTGGATACTGTCGTCCAACATCCATTCTCCCAACTAAAGGCTGTATTTTTCAGCTTCCCTTACAGTGAAGTGGGACTATGTGACTAAATTCCGGCCAGTGAAACATAAATAAAAATAATGCATCACAACTTCTGAGTCATACTTTAAAATAACGAGTGTGTGCTCCCCTTGTCACTTCTCTCCTCCCTCTGGCTGGAACGTGGGTATGATGGTGAGAGCCAGGACAACCATCTTGGATCCAGAAGTGAGAGCCACATATTGAGTTTGGCCAAGCCACTCTACCCGCCCTGAACTACCTGCCTCTGGACTGTACCATGAAGGAAGATTTACATTCTCTCTTATCTAAACTAGTGTTTTGAAGGTCTTTTTGTTATAGCAGCTTAGCTTGTAACCTAATACAAATGAAGAGGAGTTAGCCAAAAGATGGGCTCCCCCGTGGCCCTGCCCTCCTAAACCGGATGGGTGGATGCACACTGGCCTGGAGTTTCCCTGCGACCCTTCCCTGATAAACCTAAAGGAACTAGAAAAGGGGAAACAAACAAAGTCCAAAGTTAGTAGGAGGAAAGAAATAATGAAGATCAGAACAGAAAGAAATGGAAGCTAAACAAAAAATAGAGGATATCAACGAAACTAAAACTTGATTCTTTGAAAATATAAACAAAGGTGATAAAACTTTAGCTAGACTAAGACAAGAGAGAGGACTCAAATAAATAAAATCAGAAATGAGAGAGAGGAAGCCACAACTGATACCAAAGAAATACAAAAGGTCCTAAGAGACTACTATGAAAAATTTTTTGTCAACAAGTTGGACAACCTAGAAGAAATGGATAAATTCCTAGAAATATGTAATCCTCCAAGACTGAATCATGAAGAAACAGAAAATCTGGATAGACTGAAACTAACAAGGAGATTGAATCAGTAATTCAAAACCTCCTGACAAACAAAAGTCCAAGACCAGATGACTTCACTGGTAAATTCTACCAAACATTCAAAGAAGATTTAATACCTACCCTTCTCAAATCTTCCAAAAATTGAAGAGGAGAGAACACTTCCAAACTCATTTTATGAGGCCAATATTAACCTCATACCAAACCCAGACAAGAACATCACACAAAAAGATTACAGGCCAATATCCCTGATGAACATAGATGCAAAAATTCTCAACAAAATATTAGCAAATTGAATTCAACAATACATTAAAAAGATCATACCCCATGATCACATGGGATTTATTCCAGGGATGCAAAGATGGTTCAACATTTGCAAATTAATCAACGTGACACACCACATTAACAAAATGAAGAACAAACATCATGTGGTCATAAAATTCAACATTCATTGTGATAAAAAACTCTCAACAAAGCAAGTAGTGGGGACATAACATAATAAACATAGTAAAAGCCATATATGACAAACCCACATATAATATCACACTCAATGGTAAAAATCTTAATGTTTTTCTTCTAAGATCAGGAATAAGACAAGGATGTTCACTCTCACCACTTTTATTCAACATAGTATTGGAGGTCCTAGCCAAAGCAATTAGGCAAGAAATAAAATGCATCCAAATGGCAAAAGAAAAAGTAAAATTGTCACTATTTGCAGACAACATGATTTTATATATAGAAAACCCTAAAGACTCCACCAAAAAAACTGTTAGAACTAATAAACAGGGGTGCCTGGGTGGCTCAGTCAGTTGGGCATTCAACTCTTGATTTCAGCTCAGGTCATGATCTGGGGGTTGTGGGATCAAACCTCACATCAGGTTCCATGCTCAGCATGGAGTCTGCTTGAGATTCTCTCTCTCCCTCTCCTTCTGCCTCTCCCCCTGTTCATATTCTCTCTAAATAAATACACAAAATCTTTTTTAAAGAACTAATAAACAAATTCAGTAAATTTGCAGAACACACTATCAATATACAAAAATCTGTTGCCTTTTTATACACTAACAACAAACTAGCTGAACAAGAAATTAAGAAAACAATCCCACTTTCAATTTCATCAAAAAGAATAAAATAATGGGGAATAAATTTAACCAGGGAGGTAAAAGACCTATACCCTGAAAACAAGACACTAATGAAAGAGATTGAAGAAGGTACAAATAAATGGAAAGATATTCCATTTCATCGATTGGAAGAATTAATAGAGTTAAAATTTCCATACCACCCAAAGCAATCTATGGTTCAATGTAATCCCTATCAAAATCCTAATAGCATTTTTCACAGAAATAGAACAAACAATCCTAAAATTTGTATGGAACCACAAAAGATCCTGAATAGCCAAAGCAATTTTGGAAAGAAGAACAAAGCTGGAGGTATCACACTCCTTGATTTAAAACTATATTACAAATTATAGTAATCAAAATGATGTGGTATTGGTATAAAAATAGACATATAGATCAGTGGAACAGAACAGAAAACCCAGAAATAAACCCAATGTATATACGGTCAATTACTTTATGACAAAGGAGGCAAAATATAGAATGGGGGAAGGACAGTCTCTTCAATAAATGGTATGGGGAAAACTAGACAGCCACATAAAGAAAGAAAGAAAAAGAAAGAAGAAAGAAAGAAAGAAAAAGGAAGGAAGGAAGGAAGGAAGGAAGGAAGGAAGGAAGGAAGAAAAGAAAGAAAAAGAAAGAAAGAAAGAAAGAAAGAAAGAAAGAAAGAAAGAAAGAAAGAAAGAAAGAAAGAAAGAAAGAGAAAGGAAGAGAGGAAGGAAGACAGAAAGGAAGAAAGAAAGAAACTGGACCACTATGTTACACCATACACAAAAATTAACTCAAAATGAACTAAAAACTCGAATATGAGACCAGAAACTACAAAACTCCTGCAAGAAAATATAGACCGTAAGCTTCTTGACATGGTTCTTGTGATAATTTTTTGGATCTGATTCTAAAGACAATGATAACAAAAACAAAAATAAACAAATGAGTTATATCAAACAAAAAAGCTTCTACACACAGCAAGGGAAACCATCAACAAAATTTTTTAAAAATTAAAAAAAAAGTCTACTGGATAGGAGAAGATATTTCCAAATCATATATCCAATAAGGGGTTAATATTCAAAATACACAAAGGGCTCATATGACTCAATAACAAAAATAAATAAGCAAATAATCTAATTTTTAAATGGGCAGAAGATCTGAATAGACATTTTTCCAAAGAAGATATACAGATGGCCAATGGGCACATGAAAAGATGCTCAACATCACTCATCATCAGGGAAATGCAAATCAAAACCACAATAAGAATGGTTGTTATCAAAAAGACAAGAAATAACAAGTGTTGGTAAGGATGTGGAGAAAAGGGAACCCTGAAGCACTGCTTGTGGGAATATAAATTGGTACAGCCACGATAGAAAACAGTATGGAGGTTCTTCAAAAAAAAATTAAAAATAGAACTAACATATGATCCAGGTCTACTTCTGGGTATTTATCCATAGAAAAGGAAAACACTAATTTGAAAAGATATTTGCAACCCTCTGTTCATGGCATCATTATTTACAATAGCCGAGATAGGGAAACCACCCACGTATCCATCAATGAATGAATGAATGGATAAAGAAGTTATAGCAGGGACTCCTGGATGGCTCAGTCAGTTAAGCGTCCAACTCTTGATATAAAATAAATAAGTCACGGGGATATAATGTACAGCAATGTGACACTAGTCAATAATATTGTATTGCACACTATGTAGCTTTAAATGGTGACAGAGGGCAACTAGACTAATCGTGATCATTTCACAGTGTCCCCAAATATCGAACCATTAGATTGTACACCTGAAACGAAAGTCAGTGAGGAACAGCATGTACAAAGGCACAGAGGGATGAGAGGTACAGCATGTTCAGAGGATCAAGAGCACTTACCACGAGCAGATGGGAGGGGATTCCATTTGTAAAAGGGTCACATGCCATGCTAAGGATGCTGGAGGAGGAGGAAATGGGAGAAGGAAGAACTGGAAAGGGGAAAAGAAAAGAAAAAAAGACATAGAGACAATGAGGAGGAAAAATAAAAACACATCCATCCTCTCTGCATGTGGGTACTTGTACGGGCTCTCAAATGATTCCCTCCAAAAGCCCTAGCCCTTTGCGGTTCTGTAAAACCTAGCATTAAGTTTTATGTTTTGATGAGCTCTCTGAGTTCGCTTCAACCAGAACAACTTGACCTCCATACATTTGTTTAAAAAGCACAATAAGGTGAGACTGAAAAAATGTGGTCCTTGATTCTAAATGGTTGAGTCAGGAGTCTGTTCATAAGAGTCTGCCCAGCTGGGTTCTTAAATAATGCTTTTTTGATAAGAGTTAGTAGCAGTCATGAAGGAAATTCTCATAAAGAACAATAAAGACAAATGGCCCCAGGTAACTCCCCGTGACCACCACATGTCTCTGTGCCCCTCTGCCACAGACTTGCTAGAAGTCGTCTGCAATCACTCCTCTACCTCCGCACCTCCCACTCTAACTCACTCCCGTCAGACTTCCAGTTATTTAATCCTACTACAGCCTCTCTCCAAGGTCACCAATGATTTCCACAATGTCAAATCCAATGGCTAAGTCTTTGTCCTTACTACTTCTCAGCATTCTTTGGCACAGTCAACCTCCCCCTTCTTCTTTAAAGATTTTCTTCATTAGAATTCCATGATCCTCACCCTCCCCTGGTTTGGGAACTTCCCTAAGGTTACCTTGGTAGTCAGTATGGATGGGTCAGGACACAACACAAGCCTTCCTTTTGAGCCCAGTCTGCTGTCAACCCTCACACCCTAGCTTACCCACAGCCTTGCACAGACAAGTCAGTAAGTATTTGCTGAACTAAAAAATGCTGCCAATGGCAGAATATTACAACAAAAAGGAATTTAGAAATCATCCAGTCCAATGTTTCTCTACCTTGAATATACATCTGTATCACCTGGGAAGCTCTAAAATATATTATAGAAGCCCACCCTAGACCAAATAAATCACAACCACTGGAGAGGCTCAAGACAGATTTTAATGTGCAGCTAGATTAACTACTGATCTAGCCCAATGGTGTGCATTAGAATCACCTTTGAGGCTTGTTTTTAAAAATTAATAGAGATCTTGATTCAAGAGGTCTAGAGAGAGTCCCAGGAATCAGTGTTTTTAATAGGCATCCCAGCCGATGCTTGTGTAGGTATGCATACTTGCAGAAACACTGGACAAGTCCAACCACAAGACCAAGCGACTTGAAAGCAGGATCTACATTGTATATATCTTTGTAGCCCCCTACTCTAGGCATAGTGCCTGGCACAGAATATTCATTCAAAAAAACTAGTTGCTCACCTCACACTCATTAGGATGACTGCTATAAAAAGGAAGGAAGGCAGAAAAGAAAAAAGAGAAGGAGGGAGGGAGGAAAAGAAAGTATTGGCGAGAATGTAGAGAATCTGGACCCCTCATGCACTACTAGTGGGAATGTAAAATGGTGCAGACACTGTGCAGAGCAGTACGGTAGCTCCTCAAAAAAATTAAACATAGAATTACCATATGATCCAGCAATTCCATGTTTAGGTATATATACAAAAAACTGAGTGGCGCCTGGGTGGCTCAGTCAGTTAAGCGCCTGACTCTTGATTTCAACTCAGGTCCTGATCTCAGGGTCATGAGTTCAAGCCTCGGGTAGGGGCCTACTTAAAAAAGAGAAAGGAATTGAAAACAGGGTCTTGAAAAGATGTTTGCACACACATACGCACAGCAGCATTATTCACAACAGCCAAGAGGTAGAAGCAACCCAAATGTCCCATCGATGAACGGATAAACAAAATGTGGCATATACATACAATGGAATATTATTTGGCCTTAAAAAGGAAAGAAATTCTGACACATGCTGTAACATGGATGAACCTTGAGGCCATTACACTAAGTGAAACAAAGCCAGTTACAAAAAGACAACTTTTGTATGATTTCACTGATAGGAGGTCTCTAGAGTAGTCAAACTCATAGGAACACAAAGTAGAATGGTGGTTGCCAGGGGCTGGGAGGAATGGGAAATGGGCAGTCAGTGTTTAATGGGTATAGAGTCTCCATTTTGCAAGATTTAAACGTTCTGGGGATCTGTTTCACAGCAATGTGAACAGACTTAACACTTGAACTGCACACTTAAAAATGTTTAAGATGGTAAATTTCATGTTCTATGCTTTTGCCACAATAGAAAATTTAATACCTGTAAATCAAAGCCTATTTGCTCATTTAATTTCATTCTAAATTGTATGAATTGTTTCTACCCAAAGGCATAATCGATCTGTGATCTGAAATCAAGTCCCAGTTTAGAAGCACACGACAGGTTCCTGAAGAGCTTAACCCTTAGCCCCAACAGCCCACGTCTACTCTGTACCCCCCTTCTCCACAATGGAATGGAGTCTTGAGTCTCCCTGCATGGGAGCAGAGAATCCCGAGAAAGGGGCTGGAGCAGGCAAAAGATGGGCGTGTAGAAGAGATGAGGAGGGAGGCAGGGAAGTGGGGAAAAAGACGGCTAGACTATGACATGGTGCGTCTCATAGTTTAGCAACTCAGTTCAAAGGATGGCACAGTTTGGTGGCGATACGGGCTTTGGAGTTAGATCCGTTTCAAATCCTACTGCCCCATTTTTTTTTAGCGGTGTAATTTTAAACAAGCGTTTTTCTTGTTTTTCTCTTTGTTTTTAGCTTCTAAAAGCCTTGGGTCTCTGGCTTTCCCCATGGAACATTAACTCCTGGGGTTTGGGGAGGATCCTGTGCAACTAAAGCCTTTAAATCAGCACCTGGCATGGAAATGGCCCTAGGTCAAGGTTTATTGTTACAGCTTCATGTCAAGAAGGAGGAGGAAGAAGAAAGGAAAGAGGGAAAGAGTCTACCTCCTAAAGGAAGGGGAAAAAGAAGGGATCGAAAGGCAGGTTCTAGTCCAGAACCTTCTACCAGCTCAATGGTAGCCTTCAAGCAAGTCTTTCTCGGCCTTTTTACTCCTCTGAGGAGCAAGGTCTGAGGTCTCTTCTATCTGGAAAGGCTGATGAATCTGAATCTTCTATGCTCCAGATGAGTTTCCTATCGTCCCCACTGTCTGCACCTCTTACCTACGCAGAGCTAAGGAGGCCCTCTGGAGGACGCAAGAGGAAAAGACATAAACATGGCTAGAGATGCCCACAACTTGCCTCCGCATAAAAATGAAGAGACAGGACTTTGCAGACCAGACTATTACAAAGTAGGGAGAAAACTCAAGGTAAGGGGGTGACCTGGATGAGGAAGGGCTTCTTACCTGATGCCACTTAAAAAGTAAAGGGAGGGCCGACTGGGTGGCTCAGTCGTTAAGCGTCTGCCTTTGGCTCAGGTCATGGTCCCGGGGTCCTGGGATCCAGCCCTGCATCGGGCTCCCTGCTCCGCGGGAAGCCTGCTTCTCCCTCCCCCACTCCCCTTGCTTGTGTTCCCTCTCTCGCTGTGTCTCTCTCTGTCAAATAAACAAAATCTTAAAAAAAAAAAGTAAAGGGAGCACAACTGAGTTACCAGCTTTCTAATCAGTCGAGGTCAAGTGTCTATTCTATCAACCTATTACAATGGATGGCCATTGTTACAGTATATGAACATTGTTTTAATATGTGCATGTTCTTGCAATATATAAATCTTGTTATTACATATAAACATTGCCATCTTTCCTGAGATTTACTCTGAAATAACAATGTTTTAATATTTCCCTCTATCTCTCTTTCAAGACCTGTTTAATAGGCATCTTCGAAAGGCTTTCTAAAAGCTTAGGGAGACAGAGAAGTTAATGATTCACTCTTTTCTCCTTCATGCGCCAAAGTGGTATTTATTCAAAAGGGAGAAAATGTACTCATCAAAACAAGGAATGTTCATCCATTCATTCATTTAACCAATATTCAGTGACCAGTGCAGAATGGATATGCATTTTTCATCCTTCGTCTTCAAACGCCCTTTTAGAAACAGAACTCAAATGTTTTTAACTACCTATATTCTCTTAGGCAAGTCCAAGGTACTACCCACCTGTTATTTTAACGGATAAAAATGAAGTGGAGATGGTTAGCATATAGAACAATAAGTATACATCGGGAACTCAAAGAGCTTCACCACTAACTAGGTTTCCGTCCATTTTGCCTATTTACTTTCAGGGATTCAGTGAGATAAGAATTTCCCCTGGAGATGTCATTTTACATGCATTTCTAGAGACTTACCAGCAGAGAGGAAGTACTTTCCTCCAGGTCACAGGAGAAACAAATGGGAAACCAATTACCTAGTCCTAGGTAATTTAAGACTAGCTCCAATGGGCTCACACTCCCGATTTTGCAAGCATCCTCTCACCCACCCACTCAGTGTCTGCTTCTCAGGCCAAAGGAGGAAGGGAGTAAGATAGAAGACAATTTTGGAGGGCCATTAAATTTTTGGTGCTTATTTGCAAGGCTACTTTGTAATATGGAATGGACAAATTGGCTGAGCAGAAAGAGGTAATCCCTTGAATGCGTGGTCACTAGACATTCATTCGTCATTCATTAGATCAGCAAACATTTACCAAACAATTTCTACATTCTTGGCATTATGTTAGGCACTGTGGATACCAGAGTGAATAAATCATATTCCAGACAAATTTTGCAGAATCAGTATCACACAGATCGTACTCCCTATTAACAATGCAACTAAGTATAAATCAATAACAAAAAATAAATAAACCAACTCCCATAAATGTGTAAAATTTAAAACTCATCACCAAACAAATCATGGATCACAAGAATTAATCACAATAAACCAGAAAATTCTTAGAACTTAATGATAATGAAAATGCTACATATCCAAACTTGTAGGACACAGAGAGAAATAGATAGTCTTAAATGCTAATATTAGGAAAGAAGAAAGGTTCAAAATTAGTGGGCTAAGCATCCAGCTTAAGAAGTTGGAAAGGAACAAGAAATCCAAAAACTTAGAAAGAAGAAGGTAACAAACAAAAGAGCAGAAATTAATGATGAAATAAAAAGCAAAAAGTGATAAAAGAAATAGAGGTGAACACAGCCAAAAGTGGGTTTTTTGAAAATGACTAATAAAATGAATATGACTTAAAAGTATTTTTTTAAAAGGGCACATATTAGGAATGAAAATTCCAACAGAACTACAGATCCAGCAGAGATTCAAAAGATAATACAAAGAATGCTCCCAAAAGATGCAAATTAATCTGAAAACTTAAAAGGACAAATTCTTTTTTTTTTAGAAGATTTTTAATTTATTTATTTGACAGAGAGAGGGAGACAGCGAGAGAGGGAACAGAAGCAGGGGGAGTGGGAGAGGGAGAAGCAGGCTCCCCGCGGAGCAGGGAGCCCGATGCGGGGCTCCATCCCAGGACCCTGGGATCATGACCTGAGCCGAAGGCAGATGCTTAATGACTGAGCCACCCAGGCGCCCCAAAAAGGACAAACTCTTAGAAAAACATAACTTTGCAAAATTGACTTAAGAAGGAATAAAAAGGGGCGCCTGGGTCGCTCAGTTGGTTAAGCGTCTGCCTTTGGCTCAGGTCATGATCCTGGAGTCCCGGGATCGAGTCCCACATCGGGCTCCCTGCTCGGCGGGAAGCCTGCTTCTCCCCTTCCCACTCCCCCTGCTTGTGTTCCCTCTCTCGCTGTCTCTCTCTGTCAAATAAATAAATAAAATCTTTAAAAAAAAAAAAAAAGGGAAGGAATAAAAAGTTCTAATTGTCCCATAACTGTTGAGGAAATTATATCCATAGCTAAAAATCTTCCCATTAAAAAAACAAACAAGCCAGGGTGCCTGGGTGGCTCAGTCGTTAAGCGTCTGCCTTCGGCTCAGGTCGTGATCCCGGGGTCCTGGGATCGAGTCCCACATCGGGCTCCCTGCTCTGCGGGAAGCCTGCTTCTACCTCTCCTGCTCCCCCTGCTTGTGTTCCTGCTCCCCTCCCCCTGCTTGTGTTCCTGCTCTCGCTGTCTCTCTTTCTGTCAAATAAATAAAATCTTAAAAAAAAAAAAACACAAGCCAAAAAACAAAAACAAGAGACCCTGATGATCTTTTGGCAAATTCCAATAAACTTTCCATGAATAGATCATTCTAACCTTCCAGAGAATAGAAAGGGAAGAATATCCACTCTACCAAGCTAGTATGTTGATATCAAACTCAGCGTCTGATTTCAGCTCTTGATTTCAGCTCAGGTCATGATCTCGGGGTCACGGGATTGAGCCTCGCGTGTTGTGCTTTGAGCTCAGCTGGGAGTCTGCAGGAGATTCTCTCTCTCCCTCTCCCTCTGCTCCTCCCCACACTCACACTCACTAAATAAATAAATAAATAAAATCTTTAAAAAAAAGGAATGTGACAGGCCATTTTAACATATAGACATCAAGGAAAATATCCTAAGCAAAATATTAGCCAAACAAATCCTGCAGTGTGTTTTAAGCAAATTATACTATATCATGACTAAGTTGGTTATCCTAGGCATGAATAAAAGGTGGCTTAATAAAACCTATCAATGTAATTCCCAACATAAGCAGATTTTTAAGCATATAATTATCTCAATAGTTGTAGAAAAAAATCATAAAATTTAACACCCACAGATTTTTTTTTTTTAAAGAAAGAAAACTCAGCAAAACTCATTCTTAATGAAGGGTCATTACACACAGTTCTTTTTTTTTTTTTAAGATTTTATTTATTTGACAGAGAGAGACACAGTGAGAGGGAACACAAGCAGGGGGAGTTGGGAGAGGGAGAAGCAGGCTTCCCGCTGAGCAGAGAGCCCGATGTGGGGCTCGATCCCAGGACCCTGGGATCACGACCTGAGCCGAAGGCAGACACCCAACGACTGAGCCACCCAGGCACCCCCATTACACACACAGTTCTTATACCATCAGGAAAAAGACAAGGATGCCCACTGTCACACCTATATTTAGCATTATTCTAAAGGTACCAGCCAGTTCAGTAAGACATGAAAAATATATTAAAGGTATAAAAATTAGAGAAGAAATAAAACTCCCATTATTCATAGATAGCATGATTGCCAAAATAACCCAAAAGATTCTACAAAGATTTGGAAATAATAAGAGAATTTCACAATCCATCTGGGTAGAAGTTCAATATTCAAAAATAAATTGCATTTCTATATACTAACAACAAAAGGGAACCCTGAATTTTTTAAAAGGTACCACTCATAGAGCAACAAATACTATAAGATTCCTAGGAATGAATCTTGATGAATATGTGCAAGACTTGTTTGGAGAAGATTATAAAACCTTATTAAAAGATATTAAAGACCTTAAAAAGGGGAGAGATTTGATGTTCAAGGATATAAAGACTCAATAAAGTATAGGTATCATTTCTCTTCAAATTTAGCTAAAGACCCAATAAATTACAACAAAAATCTCCACGGAGTGTTTTTGTTTTTGTTTTAGGGCACTTGGCCCAAGAATGAAGACATTCCTGAATAAGAAAGTACAGGAACCTGTCTTATTAGACAGTAAGACTTACTATAAAGCTATAATAATTAACGCTGAGTAGTATTGGTGCACAAATTGTCAGTGGAAAAGAACAGAGATAACAGAAAAATACAACACAGGTGGGGAACCCGGGTGGCTCAGTTGGTTAAGCATCTGACTTTCGATTTTGGCTCAGGTCATGATCTCAGGGTCATGAGATCGAGACCCGAGACAGGCTCCATGCTGGGTGTAGCCTGCTTAAGATTCTCTCTCTCTCTCAGATGATGGACTCTGAAAAACAAACTGAGGGTTCTAGAGGGGAGGGGGGTAGGGGGATGGGTTAGCCTGGTGATGGGTATTGAGGAGGGCACGTTCTGCATGGAGCACTGGGTGTTATGAACAAACAATGAATCATGGAACACTGCACCAAAAACTAATGATGTAATATATGGTGATTAACATAACAATAAAAAAAGAATAAATGTGTCCTAAAAAAATAAATAAATAAATAAATAAATAAATAAAAGATTCTCTCTCTCTCTCTCTCTCTCTCTCTCTCCCCCTCTGCCCCTCCCCTCCCTAAAAAAAAAAATACAACATAGATGTGGACTTGACAGGTAAAACGGGGGTCATTACAAAGTAATGGGGAGAGAAGGAACTATCCAAAAAAAGGTGTGGAGGTAACTAGTCATTGTCCATACAGAGAGAAGTGAAACTGGATCCGTGCTTCTCACCATATACACAAATAAAATCCAAATGGATTCAAGATTTCTATGTGAAAGGAGAGACCTTAAAACTTTTAAAAGACAATATAAGAAAACACATTTATAATCGAAGGGTGGGGAAGGATTTCTCAAACAAGCTCTCACAAAAACACTAACTACAAAAGAAAAGATTGATAAACTTAACTACATTAAAATTGGGAATGTCTGTTGCTCAAAAAACACCATAAAGATAATGAAAAGATAAGTCACAAATTGGGAGAAGATATTTGCAACCTATAAATTGGAAAAGGACTGGTATGCAGATATATAAAGAGTTCATACAAATCAGAAGTACAAAAAGGAAAGAATTCAATAGAAAATTGAGCAAAAGATAGGATCAGACAATTTCACAAAAGAGGAGACACAAATGGCCAATACATATATTAAAAGATGATTAACAGGAAGACAAATGATAAGAGACTCTTAACTCTAGGAAACAAACTGAGGCTTGCTGGAGGGGAGGTGGGTGGGGGACGGGGTGACTGGGTGATGGGAATTAAGGAGGGCACATGATGTGATGAGCACTGGGTGTTATACGCAACTGATGAATCACTGAACTCCCTCTGAAACTAATAATACACTCTATGGTAATTAATTGAATTTAAATAAAATATTCTTAAAATAAAAATAAAAGATGATTAACCTCATTAGTAGCCTAGGAAAAGCAATTAAGAGCATGAGGAATAAAACATTTTACAACTATAGATCGGCAAAAAATTAATAAGTCTGTCAATACCAAGTGTTGGTGAGATTGTAGATCAAAAGAAACTCATCACTGCTGATTCATGTGCAAACTGGTGTAACTAGTTTAAGAAACAATAAAGCATTATTTTATAAAGTTGAAATTTCCATACCTTATGGCACAGCTGTATGGTACCCAGAAGAATATTCATCACATTATTCTTTGTAATAACAAAAAAAAAAACTAAAAACAACCCAAATGTCTTTTGACAAAAGAGGGAATCAATACCTTGTGCTACAGTATGGCCTCAGAGTGAAGAAGCAAAACAGAGCAAAAAATAAACTGCAGCTACACACAACAACATGGATGGGAATCTTAGAAACATAACGCCAAATGAAACAAACAAGCCTCTGAAGACCTTGGAAGGAAATGCAAGGGGTGATGGTGGAGAAGCCCACAGGTTCTTAGGTTGGGTGCTGGCTTCTCCCATGCGCACAGTTAATAAGCTTCTGGCTTACATATGTCATATAATTTTGTGTATACAGCAAATATTGCATAAATCTTTTCCACAGTTCAGCTTGTGGCTTACTAAGACAGACTGACAACAGCTACAATACATTCTGATAAATAATGGACCAATTTTTTAAAAATGCTCTGGAAACAATTAGTCGTATAGATTTTTGTTAAGTTTTTATTTAAATTCCAGTTAGTTCACTTACAGTATAATATTAGTTGCAGGTTTACAATACAGCGATTCAACAATTTCAAACATCACTCAGTGCTCATCCCAAGTGCCCCCTTTAATCCCCATCACCTATTTCACCCATTCCTGCCCCCGCCACCTGCCTTCTGGGAACCATTTGTTCTCTGGAGTGAAGAGTCTTGGGGGTGCCCAGCTGGCTCAGTCGATGGAGTGTGCAACTCTTGATCTCGGGGTTGTGAGCTCAAGCCCCACATTGGGTATAGAGATTACTTAAAAATAAAATCTTTTAAAAAAAAGTCTGTTTCTCGGTTTGCCTCTCTAGTCTTGTAGATTTTATAAGAACTAAGGGCTCTACTGCATCACTAGTAATATTAATAATAATATTGTGAGATAAGCAGGGCTGGAGTTGTTATTCCCATTTTACAGAAGAGAAAACGGAGAATCAGAGAGTTTAAGACATCTGTCTAATGTCACACAGCTAGTGAGGGGCAGAGCTAAGGTCAGACCCAAATATCCTGGCCCCAGCCGTGAGGTCTTTCTGTGGAGGCTTCTCCCTTAAACACTCATAGGAAAGATTCTAGTCTATTTCTGATACCTCCGTACTGCACTCCTAACATGATAGTGGTCCATCTTCAAAAAAGCGTTATTCCATTGCTCTTAAGATTTTCTTTTCTTGGGGCACCTGGGTGGCTCAGATGGTTGGGCATCTGCCTTCGGCTCAGGTCATCCATCCCAGGGTCCTGGGATTGAGCCCCACATCGGGCTCCTGGCTCAGCGAGGGGCCTGCTTCTCCCTCTGCCTCTCTCCCTGCTCATGCTTTCTCTCTGTATCTCTGTGTCTCAAATGAATAAATAAAATCTTAAAAAAAAAAAAAAAGATTTTCTTTTCTCAGTCTTGGGGCAATGGTGAATCCCTGGGCCATTATTCCAGTTTCAAAAGCTCCTGGAAGCTATCCTGCACTTTGTAAGTGACCAATGGGACTTTTTTTTTAAAAGGGCAAAAGTTAATAACTCTAATGAAACACATCTTAGGGAATATATGGCTACATCTAGCTACGCATCCTACTCTATTGAACACCTTCTAACGTCACATGCTCTGTATACATTCTCTCTTCTAATCCTCACAGAGAAACTTCTGAGATAAGCATTATCCTCATTTTACAGATAAGAAAGCCAAGGCTGTTGCTAAGATTTACTGTAACAAGAGGCCAAGAGATCAAGAAGGACCAACAGCTCTGCACATGTGAGCAGAGGCATTTGGAGGGCATGACCAGCAGGATCACCACATTCAAATAAAATGGGATCAGAAACACACAGGTGCTTTGATGTGGGATGAGGATGATGGTTAAACACGGTAATAATCTACCACTCTTTGTTTTTTTTTTGTTTTTCCTAAGGGCAGGAGGCGAAGGAGAGCAGCACCAAGGATTCAAGCAGGGCACCAGGCATTTCTTGACTCAAGCATCGTAACAGCCTGATGTTTCTATAGAGGATTCATGGCATTATCTGCCTAACAACTTTTAACGATAGGGAGAGTTAGTCGTCTCTGAGGGGCGGTGTGTGGGGTGGCGTGGGTACTTGCGTCCCTGAGAACAGGTGGGTGGCACAGATGACGGTTCAAGGCCCCTTCCCTCTCTACTAGTGATCATCCCCTAGTGTCATGGAAGGGTGCGTGGAAAACGTGTGCAGAACCAGCCGGAGAGTGCCTCCTTTGTTATCTGTCACTGTTGGCTTACAACAAACTGATGGGTCTTCTGTTTCTTCTGTTTCCATGTGGAAGCCAGGATCCCAGGTACGGCTCTTGCCCACTCAACACCCAAACTCCCTTCGTGTGGTAACAATCCCACAATTTTCCTTTGAGGAACCCCCTTTCGGTGCATGCATTCTAGGTAGCTTTTGATCCGCTACGGGCTCCTGGGTGGGACTTCCTTGTGACGTGGTAAATCAAAGCCTCCCATGTTGCCGGCCACACTGATGAACTCAGGGATGGGCACATGAGCCCTGTTGGCTTCCAGAGCCTCACCACATCCTTCTGCCGGAATTCTAGGGATCAAGCCATTCTCTCTGGGTTCCTAAATGGATAAAACAAAAGCCTGCAGCTGCCAGGGGCTATTTCTTGGGAGAGCCTTTCCTGAGAATGAAGAAACCTTTGTATTTGGAGACAGGAGATAAAGAGAGGAAAACACCCAAGTCCATATGCTATCACTTGAACCCTTAGATCCCACCATGTCTGAGGCTAATTCTACTCATGGATTTTTCAATTATGAAAAGATAAATGATATGGGCATGTAGGGGTTTGTGTACGTGCATGTGTATGTGTTTTGTTATTTCATTTTGTTGCTTAAACCACTCTGAGCTGGGTCTCTGTTACTTGCAACCACAATGAATACACCTCGTGTAATCAAATTGCCCTACAGCTTTATTGAACTGCAGAGTCCTGATATTGGCATTCACTGTCAAAAGCTAGAGCACCAAGAGTAATATAAAGTGAATGCGTTTCCTAGAAATCTCTGCAGAACACATCAGTCTAAAGTAGCTCTTCCCAACCGTTTCCGTGTCGAGGCACACAGAAAATTCTAGAAGTGTGTAAGGCACAATGGGGAGAGCAAAGGCGATTGGGCCAAGGATTCAGGCATTCCAAGTCCCTGCCAACCATCCCAAAAGCTGAAGGGACCAATTTCCAGGCACACCCATCTCCCAGGAGCTAGGTGGGAAGCCTTACTAGAGGAAAGTAAAAGTGGAAAGTGGGCGAACATGCTTCAGAACAAGTCCTCAAGTGAGTCTGCTCTTATCAAAATGAGTGACCTGCCTTATCTGACAGTACATTCTTCTTCCTCCATACACCATTCTGGAACAAAATGCTTTTAAATTATTAGTGTTGTTTTTCGAAATCCCCCTGCCAAAACCCAGCTGTTTCTGCACAGTCAGGCTTTCTGGGGTGTGCGGCTGTGGATTCGTCGGAAGGACCCCTCACTCTGCTGAAACTGCTTTTGCTTTTTACAGCAGACCCAGACTAGCAGCCAAGAAACAAGGGGACAGAAGGTCACTGGATTGGGGGTGGAGGGAGGAGTCTCCATAGAGCTAGGCCAAAAGAATGCCATTATTCAAGAAATGATTGAAGAGTTTCTTCAAGACTGGCCAAAGGAGTCATTCTCTTTGAACTCTGGGGGTTTAAGAATGCCGAGCACCCAGTCTGCAGATTCCTACATTGACCCGTTGTGGTCAAAGACAGAAGGGTGGAAAGAGCTTCTTTTCTTTATAAACCCAGGAGCTTGACTTTGTCGATGAGTGCAGAGAATCCAAGGAAAGGCATGTTGCTGTTGTTGTTGTATTAACAGCAACATCTTTCTGTTTATCCAGCACTTATTACCCAACTGTCTTGGACAGCTGACCCATCAGCAAGATCAACAAACACTACTGAACCCGCTCTATATGCAAGACAGGAAGTGAGGAGTATGAGAGAGACAAAGACACCTAAGACATGAGGCTTTAATATGTAGGGAGCACAGACACATTTCTAGTTAAGTCTAAGGTAGATGATGCTAAATGCCCCAACAGAGGTACAAGCAGCATGTAGTAGAAGAAATCATGTATGGGCTGGTCACTAAGGACAAGAAAAAAGAATGGCTGGGGCACCTGGGTGGCTCAGTTGGTTGGGCACCTACCTTCGGCTCAGGTCATGATCCCAGGGTCCTGGGATTGAGCCCCTGCTTCAGGCTCCCTGCTCAGGGGGGAGTCTGCTTGTCTCCATCCCTCTGCCCCTCCCCCCACTCATGCACGCACAAGCACGTGCTCGCTCTCTCTCTCAAATAAATTAACAAAATCTTAAAAAAGAAAAAATGGCATTCCAGTGATCTCTGCCCTCAGAGGGTCTGCTGAAGGAGCAGGACTCTGTCATGTTATGGGCCAAACTATATCCCCCCAAAATTCATATGGTGAAGTCAAATTGTGTCCCTCAAGATTCATACACCGAGGGGCGCCTGGGTGGCTCAGTCATGAAGCATCTGCCTTTGGTTCAGGTCATGATCCCGGGGTCCTGGGATCGAGCCCCGCATCGGGCTCCCTGCTCGGCGGGAAGCCTGCTTCTCCCTCTCCCACTCCCCCTGCTCGTGTTCCCTCTCTCGCTGTGTCTTTCTGTCAAATAAATAAATAAAATCTTAAAAAAAAAAAGATTCCTATACCGAAGTCATAACCCCTAGTGCCTCAGCATGTGATTGGATGTGGAGATAGGCTCTTTAAAAAGGTAATTAAATTAAAATGAGACCATGAGATGGGTCTTAATCCACTGTGACTGGTATCCTCATACAAAGGGGGAATTCAGACACAGAGGTACACATAGAGGAAAGCTGACGGGAAGACAGCCTTCTCTAAGCCCAGGAGAGAAGCCTGGAATAGATCTCTCCCTCACAGCCCTCAGGAGGATCCAACTCTACCGACACCTCAATCAGACGTGACCCATGTCTAGCCTCCAGAATTGTGAGAAAAGAGATGTCTGTTGTTTAAACCCCGCAGTCTGTGGTATTTGCTATGGCCGCCCAAGTACACGCCTACATTTTGTGTGCTTCCCCCTGTCCCTGAACATCGCCCACCCTGGAGACTGCCCCCCAGCCTCCCAAAGGGCAGTGGACCACCTTGCCCTCCTCCCTCCCCAAAGTGGTCTCAGGGCTCTTGTTGATGAGACCCTATTAGTGTACATGTGGCTCATTGCGCTTGATTCTAGAACCCCACACACTCTTCATGGTCTGTAGGCCGCAGTGGAATGTGATCCTGGCAAGCCTTCCCTCCTCATGAGAGCTGAAAGCCAAGTTGTACTATCTATTATTGTCTTAATACTTTCCATTTTATTAACCCCACTGTGGCTTGTCTGCCTGCCGAAGTACCAGGGTTTCCTGCCTTTTTATCCCCCTGCCCCTACCTTCAGAAGGAGATAATGCTAGCAGACGAATTTGTTCTACTTACGACTCTTTATGGAGCTTGAATGTGGAAAGGACAGAAATCTATGACTTACAAAGACGGTTAAGTGTGGTGCATCCATGTAGCTGCGCTGGGGGCAAATACTTTTGAAACAAGACGCTGGTTAAGGTTGCTGAGGCCTCTGCCATGAGTTCATTTTAAAAAGATAGTTCATTTGGTACCCTCACTCACCTTATTCTGACAAGCACTAGCCTGACTAAACTTAGAATATCAGAGTGAGGGCGCCTGGGTGGCTCAGTCGTGAAGCGTCTTGCCTTCGGCTCAGGTCATGGTCCCAGGGTCCTGGGATCGAGCCCCGCGTCGGGCTCCCTGCTCCGCGGGAAGCCTGCTTCTCCCTCTCCCGCTCCCCCTGCTTGTGTTCCTGCTCTCGCTGTGTCTCTCTCTGTCAAATAAATAAATAAAATCTTAAAAAAAAAAAAATATCAAAGTGAACACGGGCAACCGAATCAGAGATCCTGCCTTGTTCATTTGTTATCCCCAGTGTCTCAGCACACATGCCGACCTGAACTAACCTCAGAGATCATCCACCTCTTAAAGGAGATGAAACCCACAGAGAAGTGACCTGCCCAAGGTCACTCAGCTTCCAAACCCAGCCTCTTTCTGCAGCTAAGCGCTGTTCCCTGGGATTAGGAATCCAGAGACCTTGGGCTTCATCCCAGCTCTGCAGATGACCCGAGAGGAAATCCTGGGCAAATTACATCTTATCTCTGATCTCCCGGTTTCCCAAATGAACCATAAATGTCTCGTCTCTGTGTAGACTTCCTTGACTCCCTTGGGCAGAATTAGTTGCACCCATGATATACAATCCAGGATGGCCATGCGGTCGTCTCCACAAGAATTGGCAACCTGGCCCCCACAAATACACCCACACACCCACACACCCACTCCACTTCCTGTGGGTCCTCGAAAGAGTCCTGCCCCCAACTGGAGGATGAAGTGTCAGCCGGCTGGGCCCAAGCCCACCCTCAGTACTCCCTGGGTCCCAGCGATACCTTCAGGGAGTCTATAACCACCTCATCTCATCTCCAGCTCCCTTTGCCAGAAAAGATCAAATTTTACAGTTAAAACCCAATTCCAATCTGGCAACATCTCAACTTTGTTCTTTTGAAACTAAAGGGGAGGAGGCCTCAAGACACTTGAGGGTTCTGAAAGTACCAATTTGGGAATTATGAGAAGTGTTCTGTGCAAATCAGTCATAAAATTTTAATTCACTTACTCAGAAAGTTCCCAAGAGACTCACAGCTGTGGTGCCTTGGCTGGGGCCCATCGTTTGTGAGAACATGGTGCTGACAAGCCCAACATCAAGGTTTTTTTCCCTTTGTGCCAATCAGCTCGTCACAGAAGAAAGCCCGGAGCCACGGTCAGAGCCTGCAGTCCCTCGCTTAGCCTCACCACAGCTTGCTCTCCTGTAATTTGCCTCAAGACAGAAGGAGGGTATATGGGCTTTTCCCCACCTGATGACAGGTGAGCTGAGCACCAAAGTTTAAGCACAGCCCCAAGAGGGGCAGACTCAGGCACCCACACCTGGCTGGATGTCCTGTGGCTTTTGGTTGGACTTCTGACAACACTTTGAGCCCAGAGAGTCCAATTCATTCACCTGGGATTTTAATTGTCCATACAATCTGTACTAAAAATTCATAGTGACCTTTAGAAAAAGCTCAAGCATGAGAAAAAGTCAAAGAAAAAGATAACAGAGGAGAAGCGATCAGACTGAGTCACTCCCAGGGTTTCTGTCAATGTTTGACTTTCTTCCTTCTTAGGTGCGGGATGATTACAAAGCAAGGAGTCCCAACCGCATCTTCAGTCAACACTCATTTAACAAATACTTACCAAGCACTAATGATGGGCCAGGCACCGGGGGTACAGCAGAAACAAAATAAGAGGTGGGCAACAAATACAGCCAGGACACAGAAAAACAACCTAGGTGTCCATCAGTGGATGAATGGACAAAGACGACAGATATCACATCTTCTTTGTGATTGATGTATGATTGATATATATATATGACTATTACTCAGCCATAAAAAAGAAAGAAGTCTTGCCATTTACAACAACATGGATGGACGGCGAAGGCATCATGCCAAGTGAGATTAGTCAGAGAAAGGCGAATACCACATGACCTCACTTATATGTGGAATCTAAAAAAAAAACAAGCCAAACAAACCTAAGCCCATAGACACAGAGAACGGATTGGTGGTTGCCAGGGGCAGGGGATGCGCAAAATAGGTAAAGGGGTCAGAAGGTACCAAGTTCCAGGTATAAAATAAGGAAGTCACGGGGAGGTCATGGACGTGCGGTGACTACAGATAACACTGTATTGCATATTTGGAAGTTGCTAAGAGAGGAGACCTTAAAAATTCCTATCACCGGGAAAAAAATGCTGTAACCGTGTTGCGATGGATGTTAACTAGACATGGGGATATGATATATACAAATATGGAATCATTATGCTGCACATCTAAAATTCATATCATGTCAATTACACCTCAATAAAAATTAATTAATTAATTACAAGATAGTTATCAATCAGTGGTTCTCAAAGTGTGGTCCCCAGACCAGAAGCATTAGCATCACTTGAAAACCCAGGCCCCCACTCAAACCTACTAAATCAGTAGGGATGGGACCCAGCAATCTGTCTGAAGTCCTCCAAATGATTTCACGCACACTCAGGTTTGTGACAGATAATAATGGTAAGGGCTGCGATGGAGAGTGAGTGCAGGGTTACTTTGGACACAGTGGTCAAGGAAAGGCTCTTTTAGAAGGTGACCTATAAACTGAGCTAAAACCTGAAAAGAGGAGAATGAGCAGCAATGTGAAGAGCCAGAAGTCGAGTTCCAACACAGGAAAGAGCAAGTGCAAAGGCCCTGAGGTAGGGAAGAGCCTGATATGTTTGAGGAAGAGAAAGGAGGCCAGGGTAACCTGTAAATAACAAAGAACAACCTGTCCAAAGAAGACATCCAGATGGCCAACAGACACATGAAAAGATGCTCAACATCACTCATCATCAGGGAAATGCAAATCAAAACCACAATGAGATAGCACCTCACACCTGTCAGCATGGCTAAAATCAATAACACAGGGAACAACAGATGTTGGTGAGGATGTGGAGAAAGGGGAACCCTCTTGCGCTGTTGGTGGGAATGCAAACTGGTGCAGCCATTCTGGAAAACAGTATGGAGGGTCTTCAAAAAGTTGAAAATAGAATTACCCTATGATCCAGCAATCATACTACTAGGTATTTACCCAAAGAATACAAAAATACAGGTTCAAAGGGATACATGTACCTCGATGTTCACAGCAGTACTATCTACAATAGCCAAATGATGGAAACAGCCCAAGTGTCCATCAACTGATGAATGGATAAAGCAGATGTGGTATACATATACAATGGAATATAACTCAGCCGTAAAAAGGAAGGAAATCCTGCAATTTGCAACAACATGCACGGGCCTGGAGAGTATAATGCTAAGCAAAATAGGTCAAAGACAAATACCATATGATTTCACTCCTGTGTAGAATTTAAGCAACAAAACAAAGCGGAGGAATAAAGGGGAGGGAGAGAAGGAGGCAAACCAAGAAACGGACTCTTAACTCTAGAGAACAAACTGATGGTTTCCAGAGGGGAGAGGGGTGGAGGAGATGGGGGACACAGATGATGGAGACTGAGGCGTGCACTTGCTGTGAGGAGCCCCGGGTGATATATGGAAGTGCTGAATCCCTATTTGTACACCGGAAACCAATATTACACCGGATATTAACCAACCGGAATTTAAATTTAAAACAAACAAAACAAAGCGCATCCAGGGCATCTTATGGGAGGAGCGGGGTCTGAAAGTCAGCAAGCCTACACTCTGGTCGGCCTCTTCCACGGACGAAGGAAGGGTTACTGGGGACAGTCACAGGGCCTTTCCAAGTACTCTGTGAAACGGGGAAAACAATCCTGAGTCTACTTACTGGGCTGTTTGAGAATTCAGCGAGTGACTGGATGGGAAAGCTTTTGGAAAAGCCAGAGGCAGTGTTCAAGTGGGAATTATCCCATTTAAGGGAGGAGATTAAGGATATAACCTCAGGATCCAGCCTCCCATAGCAAAAAGCCAACCTGGTCCCTGGCCACCGCCTGCTCTCTGGAGCTAAGTAAGATCGAGATGGTTCTCTAACAAGGGTCTGTGTCAGAGGGCTGAGGTGGGGGATTTCCCAGAAAGGCCTGATTGTGAAACTCTTAACATCTTCACCCCACTGGTCAATCTAAGAGGATGCCTGGCTTCATGAGGAGCTTGTGTTTTACTCCAGCTGCTTGCAAACTCTCCCCAGGTGTTACAAAGACACTGCCAGATTTCCCACGAACAGGCTATCATCACGGTCAGAGCCGATTTCATCACCATCCCTGGAGGCTCCTTTTCTGGAGGGACTCAGAGAAGGGCTCACCTCCGCCTCCGGCTTGCAGGAAGGCTCCAACCAGGACTCTGAGAACATGGGGGTGATTGCATTAAGAGATGGCCCAGTAATGAGCTCCCCCCCCCCCGCCCGAGCTTAATCTAAATGCAAAATCGCTGCCTCGAGGGGAAAGATACTATCTCCAGAATCTACCTGCTTCCAGAAGCTACCCTTCACCTCGTTGTTGTAAGTAAGCTACCCTTCACCTCAAGTCATCCTGAGTGGTCAGGGCTGGAGAGAGCCTCAGAGACTATGGTCCAGGCCTTCTCGTACAGATGGGGAAATGGAGCCCAGAAAGAGAAGGGATGGAGCTGCCATCACCCACTGACCTTGTGGCAGGACTAAGATCAGACAGAGACCCCAGACCACAGGGCCCCTCAACCAGGAAGCTTCTTCAGACAGAAGCCACACCCCTCCCCCACTCAAAAACCTGTATTCACAGAACAAAGCCCAGGCCATTGGCATGGCCTTCAAGGCCCCCCCAGTCTAGTTCCTGCCACCTTTCTCAGCCTTCTCTCTCCTTCTGTGCCTGCCCCACCCCCAACCCATGTCCACGCTGCAGCCAAATGGGCAGGTGACCACTGGGCTCATGACCAAGGCTGTCCCTCACCAGTATTCCTGCCTCCATGTCTGTACTATAATGTTTCCTCAACCCAGAAAGCCCTTTTCCATCTCCCACGTGAAAACCCTACCCAATCCTCCAAAGAGTCTCTTAATGGGCATCCCACCCATTCCCAGAGCAGAATTCCTATTCCTTGTGGGCCCTCCTCCAGCACCTGGCAGTGCTGCGCCCACCACCTCTTGAACTTGGGCTCCTGTAAAGATTCTCATGGGGTTATGTACCTCCTCCCCCCCACCGCCAACCCCCACTCACCCCCACTCAGCTGTGAGATCCTGAGGGCAGGGATGGAGTCTGACTCATCTTTACATCCCCTCTGAGCACTTGGCAGTGCCTGACCCAGAGAAGTGCTCAGTGACTGTTCCATCAAAGGAATGCACAGATGGGCTACACCTGTCTTTATGGGAGAGTTCTCTGACCCCCAGCCAGGGCCAACGAAGCACGGCCAACCTGCTTTTGATGTTGTCCCATGACACTGGGCGACAATTAACTAGTATGTGTTGGGCTCCCTCTTCCCTGCCATCCCACCCCAACTCCTGGCCAGAGTGCACGCTCCCCAGGGCAGCGATGGTGCCTGACTGACCTTTGTTGCCCAGCACAGATCTCAGCACATAAATGAATGAAGTCCATTAATGATAAAACTAACCTATTTGGACAACCGAGACATAACAGATTTCCCTTGCTCCTTTCAATCCTATACACACAATTCACCACGTAAGCTTTTCTGCTTGTTCAACAAATATTTATCAGGTGCTACAAATACAACAAGTTCCTGCTGGATAGAGAGTTGCTAAGTAAATAATCCCAAATGTCTATGTATCGTAGTTTTGGGGCATGAGCCAGAAGACACAGGACGGGATGCTGTGGTCACTGCTAAGTTTGCCCTGAGTTTATCACTCGCCCTAGTGGTCCCTGTCCCATCCTGCTTCATTGTGGTCACAGCGGTCCTGGTGGAGATGGCCACCCCTCACCCACCTCAGATGCAGAAAACAGATGACTTCTTTCTCCCCACTGGGAAGGAAGCAGAGTCAGGTTTTTTGTGTCTTTGCGTTGCTTAATATAATCTCCCCCAAATTATTATCTCCTGCTTCCCATGGGAACTGTTGAAGATGCCAATTTCATACTGATTCCGGATACAAGTCTGTTCTGTCTGACCTCATTGATTCCTGGGGGATGTGTTGAGACCTGTGAAATATGTAAAAGCTCATAAATCAACTCTGGCTGGCGTTCTGCAAATGTCTTCGTTTGAGAGAAAGTCAGACGGCACTGACAATTCCCCCGAGCCTCGCTGCTTCCCCAGCCCTGACCCGCCCACCATCCCCTGGAGTCCATGGATGCTGGCTGCCTGGGGCAGGGCCCAGCACTGGCTGTCCCCATCTCCCCTCTGGCCCAGCTCCGACGAGCCGGAGGGGAATGGGAGGTCAGTCCTTGACATCCAGTCTGAAGTCTGAGGCCCTCTGGAGGGAAGGAATCCTGTGAATGTCCTCTCCCAGCCAGCCCCCAAGGAGATGGCCTCAAGACCCTTCCCCAAGCATGCTCCTTTGCTTCCAAGACAAACAGGAGCCTTGAGCTCAGGGGGTGTGCTCGAGTGAGTGATGAGAGGTTAAGTTAGGAAATGAGTGAGGGCTCCTTTCTCACTGCTTGTGTTTAACAGTGCACACACTGCCTTTCCCCGCACTCATTCATTCGTTCATTTGTTTGTTCATTCATCCATTCATTCGACAATCATTTATTGAGAGCCCACTCTCCCAGATGCTGTGGATAAACAGTGGATGCTGGGGCCATACCTGCACCCAAGAAACCTTCCAGCCCCCACCAGGCACCCCACCCACGGCCCCAAGCCCCGACCCCCACATCCTCAGGAGGGCACATGGGCACCTGCTGCCCTCTGCCACACACCTGGGGGCTGCCCGGAAGCTGTGAGCTTTCTGCCGCCAAGAAAGAGGGCAACAGGCCTGCTGGGGAAGGTGGTCTGATGAGGGGTCGGCCCAGCCCACCAGCCCTGCCCCAGTCACAGCCTGCCAGCCAGTGTGGTTTAGAGTCCGCCTTTCTGCCCGCACGTCCATGTGTCCAGGGAAGCCAGCAGCCAAAGAGAGAGGAGAACACACGTACCCATGTCACTCCTCCTCGGAGCTCCCAGAGCTGAGAGCACCCCAGAGAAAGGATCAAAGGCAGCCTGTCTGGCTGAGTGGGGTCAGAGTGGAGAAGGGCAGTCATATCACCAGTCACAATCTGAAAGGCAGTCCCTCTCCATCTCCCTCCCCTTCCACTCTCCCTCCCCAAACTTCCCCACCTGGGCTAAGCAGCCCCTTCTCCCCCCGCCCCCGCCCCGTGTCTCCCACTGTGGCTTGCTAAGGATTGGTAAGATGTGCAGCCAACAAAGCTGCTGTTCTTCCACGAGAGCAGAGGGAGAGGGAGGGACAGCAGTGACTGTTTAGGGGGTGTGCACCTGACTATGGGACACTCCGCATTCCTTTGCTAAGCTTCCAAACAACCCCCCAAGATGTGTGTTATTATCCCATCATGTAGACGGGACCCTCAAAGGGTCTAACACGCTGAGCCGGGCAACTGCGCAAGGATAGGATTTGAACTCCAAATGTCTGAATCTATAGCCCATGCTCTTCCCCGCCCCCATTTTACTAACTCCCACTGCTCTTTGGCCTGATGACCTCTCCCCCTCCAGGTCCTTCGAAAATAAAGATCTCCTTTCTTTCCCTAACAGCAGGTGTTATAACTTGAACCTCTCAGAGGATATTTACATGAGACCGTTGTCAACAACATTAAATGTAATTACGTATGTATTGCTTTAATCACCTTTCTTGTACTCAACGGGCACACACTCTATAAAACGAATACTTCGTATTCCTATGCTATTTTGACTTCATCTCATTTAATCCATTTCTGATAGTACAACAAAGAGCTCCCAAATCACTCTGTTTCTTGCATCATGCTGGGGTGAGGGCAGGAGCCACAGATGCCCTTGTGACACCAGGCACACAAGCAGATAAGAGCCACAGAGAATATCTATGGAGGCTGCCAACATAGGAACAGAACCTATGCAAGTGAGGCCGTTCTAGAGTTGGCCAGTGGTGTACTCAATCCCCTGACATCAAAAGAACATTTGAAAAGAAATCTACCACTAGCCTTGATGACAAAAGAGAAGATACAATCACCTTCTTCCATCTCAACGCACTTGGAAGCTTCACACCTCTATGGAAGCACCACAGGATGCACCTCCCACACATTTAAAACACACACGGCTATGCGGTCCGATCAGCCCTGGCCCCGACAGCTAACGGTGCCCTGCTGCCCTCCAGCAGGCCCTCTCCAGAGAGCCGGTCAGACACCCACCTTAGCCACAACCGTCAAGAGCAGAGCTGAATCAACCTGCTGTTGAAAGTTCACACTTCTCCAACCTCTTGCAACACCACACCACTTGCTTGTCACACACAACTGGCTAATTCCAGAATGGAGCATAATTGAAAGAAACAGGACCAGACCAAGGAACATAAGGTGAGAGCCAAGAAAAATGTGTAGGTCATTGAGAAAATTGCTATGCTAGGCACTGGGGACGTGCCTACGTCACAAAGGCACCAAAGGGCTGGGCGGGTCCCATAGTGGGTGCCCCATCCCCCCCACCCCCGGTGCAGGGGCCGGTCGGTGCACCGCACCTCCTTGCCGCCGCAGGCCAGGGCCGGTTCCCAAAGGCGGCTGCAGCTGTGGGTGGAAGGGACTTCCTCATGCACGGAGGACAGACACAGTCCTGGCAGATGTCATTGAGCACGTGTGCTGGTTGAAACCCAGAAGTCGAGAAGGGCCACGTCACGGAGCAATCCGGATGAGAACACACGAACGGAAAATCCAGACTGTCTTCCTAAGGACTGGGAAGATTTAGAAAAGCAGAACGTTCTCGAATTGGAGGAGACCCGAGAGGTCATCTCCTCCAGGAAATTTAAGCCTTTGGTGTGCACGCCACGGACCTGTTCTACAGATGGAGGAAGCCCATGGACCCCTTCTCAGAAGAATGCTTTGAATTGCACGAAATTAAATTCACAGGGAAACCAATTATATTGGGAGGCAGTTAACAAAATATTTTTAAAATAAATGTGTGATGTAGGAATATATAGGCTTCTTCATCAGGGCAGTGCATAACAAGATGGGACAGCAGCTTACTATCTTGGACAAATCTGAAGTAGCGATTAGTGAGAATGATATTTCAAAATAGGCCAAATACTTCAAGACACTTCAGAGGAACTGTTACAGCTGTAACGCGGCGTATTAATAGCTGTGTTTCTCCTGTTAATACTGCCACAGGGACCGCTGAGGGTCATACAGCTTATTGCCTCCAAAATGGACAACAATGACAAACTTCCCTAGAAGTTAATGGGAAAAAACGTGACAGTGGAGCCCCTGAATTCTAGCCGCAGACCCCAAATTAAGACCCTTACCATCCTCCTATCCCTTCTTTTTACAGAAAGGCCGAGTGCTTTCTTATGCCCCACAGCTAATAAATAGCAAATCTGTTCAGTTATTCTCAATGTCCTCTCTGGTCCCTTTCCCCCTCGGTCTGCCTCACTTTAGGCTTTAAAAAAATTGGGGAGGGGGTGGTGTTTTTGTTTTTAAACAAAAATAACACATCCTTCTAATAGATTCGAACAATATGGGACTTACATTTTAAAAATTAAGTTTTAACATTTCTTTTTTTTTTAAGTTTTTATTTATTTTTTTAGTAATCTCTACTCCCAACGTGGGCCTCAAACTCGTGACCTCGAGATCAAGAGTCACATGCTCTACGGAGCCAGCCAGGTGCCCCTTAACGTTTCTTTAGATGCAGTTCTATCTAAGAATAGACAGATGGACTACAGCCTTGCTTGAAAAGTGTGCTTCTGGGACCAACAGCATCACATCACTGGGGAGCTTGCGAGGAATTTGGAAGCTCAGGACCCCACCGCAGATCTGCTGAGGCAGAACATGCATTTTCCTGGGAGAAGAGCTGTCCTGATACTTGCTGGAGTCCCTTCTCTGCTGAGGTCTCCTTGGAGACCCCTCATGCCAACCAGTGGCTAGAATCCAACCCTCAACTCTCCAAAAGTCATGCGCTATTAAACCTAATTCCAGGGGAAATAACAAACGCTAATAGAATAACAGCACTAGGGATTTGGAGCAGGAGAATTCATAACAGAATGATTGGACTTGAAATAATGAAAACAATAATTATAAGAACTAACCCATTATTAGCCCTTACCACAAGCCAGCCTCCACGCTAGACCATTTATGTGCATACCTCATTTAATTCTTACAGATATCCTATGGAAGTTGGCACGGCTCTCCCCTCTTTACAGATGGAAACACTGAGATTCAGAGAGGCTACCTGTCCCAGCCAATGACTGGGAAAGACTTGAGGCAAGATGGGCTGCATGTGGACAACCTCCCTGAGGCCCGGTTCACAAGGACGGCGGAAGCAAACCTCAACTGTGGAGCCCCTGCCTCAAGCCTGGTCCCATTTCCTCCCAGGCCTGCCTGGCCCCAGTGCCCTCAGCAGCCAAAGGAACCGAAGGAACCAAGTGGCCTTCGCTTCCTGCATTTTCCTTCTGGTCTCATCCCTGAGGATGTGGTTTCAAGTTACAGCCCAAACCTTTATAAAAAATAGGGAGAAAAGCCCGCAGGAGCCTCCTCATGGGGGGGCTAAGTGAAGTTTCCAGGTGCTCCTGTCCTTGCCTTATCTGCTGGGAATGAATGTCAGGTTGGAATGACTTCTCACTGCTTGTTTCACAGTTTAAATAAACCCAGGCTTTGCTGGCTTCTGGAAGCGGAATCTGACTGAAATCTCATAAGGGAAGGAACTGGGCAACATTCTGAAAGTCTCCAAGGTGGGTGTGTACCATGCTCAGTTTTCGGTCATTTTAAAGGTTTTAAAGAATGAGGCTTTCAGTACATTTTCAGACGCTTTGAATCTTTCTACAGGTTGTCATCGCAAGACCCTAGAGTCTTTCCTGATGAACAGTTTCCATTGCGATACCCCGTGCAGACACTGGGCAAGGTATTTTCCCACATTCTCTGAGTTAGACCTTGTTGTTCCCATTTCAGAGATGAGGAAACTGAGACCCAAGGCTCACAGCCAGGAAGTGGCCAAACCAGGGTGAGAATCGAGGCCAGTCTGACGTCCAAGTTCCAGCCCTCTCCACTGCAGAACGCACAGCCTTCCCACCTCTGCTTTCTCTTCACCATCTTGGGGACCTGTCACAGGCTACCTAGTATTTCAGCTGCTTCGTTTGCATCTAATCTCCCTTCCTTGACGGTAAGCTCTGCAGAGAGCCCCATGGCCATGCCCAGACACCCTGCCTCCTCAGTGCCCAGGCCATAGCCTGGCACCAGCAGGTGCTCTGTTACCATTGGTTACATTCAACATTAGGTGAATAAAAACTGGCTGGCTTTCAGGAACAATAACTCAAGAGAAAGCCTCAGGCTAGCACCATCCATCTTCCAGAAAGATCCATATGTGTGGCTACCTGACTACTCAAGCGCTTTGATCAATGACAAATCCCCGGGCCAGAAAAGAGAATAAAGGCATTGCTCATAATTTCACAAATGACCAGAAGAGCCCCTGAAGTCCCTGGGCTCTAGTAAAAGACTGCTTGCTCAACTGCAGAACACTCCGTGAGCATCTGTCACCAGTGGAGTCCGTAAATTTGCCACTAAGCCAAGTTGATCGGCAAAGCCAGAACTAAGAATGTCTGCCCAGAGAGGTGACAAGGTGAACTCCAAAGGGGATAAACACACATAAATAAGTGACATCCACATTCACGGACCTTGGCCGAAGGTACTGTTCTCAGAAGCAGTGTTCTATGGTAGGAAGGTTCCTGAGTGGGGGTTCAAACCATGGGTGCTCCAGCCCCTCAGCTCAACTCCCCTCTTCCTGAGCCTTCAGCACCCACACTGTAAACCCCACAGCATCCTGCCTCTTCAAAGTCTTTTGGCCAGCTCAGACCTCTTGATATGTGCTTGATTTTACCTTTTGTCTGCATCTTGGCTGCATCCAGGTAGGTAAGACTTCCCTGGAGCAGCCCTTTCCTCCTTGAAGACTAACCATGTCCATCTGGCCCTCCAACGCCAGAGAAGCTGGCCACCGATCTCCCAAGGGCCCAGGATCTGGTGGACACATCCTAACCAGCCCTGAGTCCCACACAAGCCAAGATGCCAGTTTTCTTGACGACACAAAACTTTCTTGACTCACGGGCTGCAACTCTTGGGTCACTGTTCACTCCGTAAGTGTCCCGGGTGACCCCGATTTACATCTAGGGGTTGGGGGACTCAAACCTGAGGCCAAATTTTGTTCCAGAAGGAGGAGGGTCTAGTTGCCTCCAAAGCAGAGAAGTTGAGAAGGAAACTCAGGGATACCGGGAACCTGTGCACTGAGTCTGGCCCTGCCTGGCCTGCAGAGATGAGCCACAGTCTAATTTGGACACAAGGGAGGAAACTGCTTCTTTGAAACTGGGTATAAAACTCAGAAAAAGGAAGCCACGGTGAAAATATATGTCTTGTCTTGTCTTACAGTTCATGAGGAGAACACAGGGCAGAAAGAGTACAAAAGAGCAAGGGTGGCACCTATGAAGAAGTCTGCCAAAAAAAAATTAATTTGAATTGGATCAGGTCTCTGGATCTAACTATTACCAGTTTACAGAAGAACAGAAGGCATGAAGGAATATGCTAAATACCACCCCCAAAACGTGATCAGCAAAATCCCAAATATAAGGAATTCTACAGGACAAACAACTCTGCCTCGTCCACAAGTACATGGCAAGAGAAACAAAAAAGATTAAGAGACATTTAAGAGACTTGTCAACAAAAGGCAATTTTTAGACCTTATTTGGATCTGATTCTAACAAACCAATAAGAAAAAAAAAAGACATTTATGGCACGATCAGGGAAATTTGACCACCACCTCGATATTTAACGATAAATAGGAATTACTGTTGATTTCTGTAGGTTTGATAATGGTGTTGAGATTATTTTTTTTTTAAAGAATCTTTATCTCTTAAGAGATACATCCTGAAGTATTTAAGGATAAAGTTATATGATGCCTGAGATTTGCTTTAATTAATCCACTGGGGGAAGAGTAAAGACCCAGCAAGGCTGGGTCTGTGCTGATAACTATAGAAACTGAGTGATAAGTAGGTAGTGTTCATTACGTTCTCTGCTTTTGTCTAGGTTCAGAATTTTACAGGACAAAAATTTTAATTACCAAAAAAAAAAAAAAAAAAGGGCAAGAGAAGACCCTCGTGTTTAATCAGGGCTCCAACACAGACTCTCTCAGAGGCTTTGAACAAGACTTAAACTTGCCGAGCCTCATCCAGAGCCTGAATGGGTGCAAATCCTGGCTCATCCGCAATCGCTTCGGCTGGATTTCCTAATCTCTTCAAATGGCACCAGGACCTTAGGACAAGTATAACAGGAACAACGACAGTCCTACCACTCAGGGTGTCAGGAGGACTAAATGTGTTAATTCCCATGTAAATATCCCAGCACCCGGCAAAGGGGAAGCGCTTTGCTCTTATTACCACTGCTGTCATCACTCTTGTTCATTAGTTTCATCTTGATGGGGAGGAGGAAAAGGCTCCTTTGTCCCTCCTAGGACACCCAAATTTCAGAAATGTTTCCCAGTTCTTCCCAATCACACACCGCTGGTTCCCCGCTTCCTCAAGCTCAGACCAGCATTCTCCTCCCCCAGGTGGTGAGAACCCCGTGCTCACCTCCGCCTCCTTTGTTAGCAATGCCCCCTCCTGGTGCCTTCCCCCCCTTCGGCCATCTCTGCGCCTAGCTTCCCTCTGCCTGTTCTCAAGCCCACCTCTCGCATCCTTGTTTCTGGAGGGAAGCAGACTCCCTTCCTGGTCCCTTCTCCAGCCCCTCCCCTGTGACGCCACCTCTTACAATGCCCAGAAGGACCTCTGTACATCAGGAAACCATGGGGTGCAGGGAAGGGAAGTTAGAAAGGACTCAGGACTTATGAATGCATAATGCTGAACTTTTTGGAAATGGATGGGCCCGGTGCCAGGCCTCACTAGGGTTCCTTGATTCTATTCTTCTTACAAAAGGGCCATTATGAAGGCTCCGCATCTCCCGTGTGACAGGTTTGGAGCCGTAAAATTGCACGACGTCATGGGGACCAGGAGATGAATAGGTTTCCCAGCCCCATCCTTCTTCTCAAGGGCCCTGGGATCCTGGAAAGGAGTCTGTGGGAGGGAGGGGGCCACTGCAGGGAGCTGTGCAGCAGCTCCCAGCTGTTCCTCAAAGGGGCCTGTGGGATCACCCCAGACACCAGGCAGAGCACCCTGAGGCTCCCTCCGAAATCCTGGAGTACCCCGATGGGTTATCACACCCTCTTCCTCACTTCCGGTCTTGCACTCAGCGTATCCAGCCCCACAGGACATCCTGGAAGAGGAGCTCCACCCCAATCTTTCCTTTTTTTTTTTTTTTTTTAAAGATTATTTATTTATTTGAGAGAGAGAGATTGAGAGCATGGGCGGGGAGGAGGGGCAGAGGAGAGGGAGAAGCAGGCTCCCCACTGAGCAAGGAGCCCGATGTGGGCCTCGATCCCAGGACCCAGGGATCATGACTTGAGCTGAAGGCAGATACTTAACCAACTGAGCCACCCAGGCGTCCCCCAATCTCTCCTTCTCTTCTCCTCTTCTTTCTTTTGGGGATCATTTTTTTTCTACCAGACCAGAGAGGTCATGTGGCCGAGTTAGGAAAGTAGATACTGGTAGTCAGTCCAGTGGCCTCCCACCCTAACCTCTGTCATCGCTAACTTGTTGGGAGTCCATGCTCCCTTCCCTAGAAGATGAAGAAGCAGAAGTTCAATTGGTAAAGTCCCTTCCAGTTACGGCGGTCCTGCTGTGTATTTTAAGGAAGTACGCTACCTCCTTCTCCACCAAACCGCATCCATGGCTTGACTGGGCCCCACACTCTTTGCCTCTGCCCACTCATCTATATTCAGAGCGACCATCAACCAACTCTCCCCTCCCTCCCCACCCCTCCTTCTCCCTCTCTCTCTTCCTCCTTCCCTCCCCCACCCCTCTCCCACACATACACACCCCATGTCCCTTGTGACCACTAAGAATAAAGAAGTTTGGGTCCAGGTGCATCCAATTTCCCCTTGCAGCTCTGAAGGACACTTGTTTGCATACTATTTCCATGTATCCAGATGGAAATGCACACTCATTTGCATTGGTATATAGAAGACATTATGAAATAACCAACCCAAGCCTCTCTAACAGCTCAATACTTCAGAGCCCTGAAATGGGACCAACAAAGATCTCACCAGGTACACCAGTGGTCTCCAGAACTTTTGAGGTATGGGAAGGAAGTGTCAGAAGTTCAAAGCACATTTATTTTTATAACATCTTCTAAAATGTTCTAGCTTTGAATGTACGTGTTACACTCCTCAAACCGTATTACTATAACAGAGTATGTATGTAATTTATAAATGTGTATATCATGGGCGCCAGGCTCAAAAAGATCTCGGATATGAGGTACATGATCAAAAAAGTCTGGAGCCATCATCACTCTAGACCATCTGCCAAAGCTGGAAACAGTCACAAAGGGTTTTGGTCCAACCATCAAAGCAACTAAGGAAGGATCCCAGGTAAGCCTCTGCCAAGGCCACACTGGCCAACAGACACCAAAGCTCACTAGGGCACCGGTCAAACCACTTGCCAACCCCTTTGGGGCCTCATGCCATGTGGGGTCTCCTTCCTCCCAGAGGTCTACTCTTGCTGTGAGTTCCCATCAGTGAGGCTCATTTTAGCCAAAAGAACATTGGCACCCACCCAAGGAACCCACTCTCTTTCCAGAACCGTTGGCCATGGCCTTCAAGACTTCTTTTTATTTCAAGAATATCCATTCCATTCAAGGGTGAGAAGTGTTGAAGAGAAAGTGCTGGTCCTTTCTAGATCTTCTCTCTGGGATTCACTAAGTTAAACCAGATGCATTTATTATTGAACGGAAAAAATATAAGCTCAGTCTTTAAATAGATAGATGATAGAAAGACAGACAGATGAAAATAAAGAAAAAACAAATCGGCTTTCTGGGGGTGCCTGAATGGCTCAGTCGGTTAAGCATCTGCCTTCGGCTCAGGTCATGATCCCAGGGTCCTGGGATGGAGCCCCGCATCGGGCTCCCTGCTCCGCGGGAAGCCTGCTTCTCCCTCTCCCACTCCCCCTGCTTTCTGAGATTCCCCGAATCGGCTTTCTGGATGAGAACCATGATGTGACAGCAATCTAAGCTACTCTTGGGTGGGAGGGTTCCCGGGGACACAGGCCGCTAAGCGGGAAGGAACTCTGTAGAAAGTAAGTCGTTGCTTCACAGGTTAGGACTTCATCATTGCCGGATTAAGACTTCCCCAGAGCGCAGAAGCCTGAGACTCTGGGCTACTCACCCACACACTGGTTGCTTTCATCCATCTGATATCCAAAGCGGCAGATGAGAGGCCTCGAAATTGTGGGGTAGTTTGGAGCTGAGAGCGGTGGGGCCGCTGCAGGATACGGACTTGAGTAGGGGTTCGAGTAGGGGTTCGAGTAAGGCCCTCGGTACACTGGGTTTGTTCGGGGGATGCATAAATACCCGCCGTTTTGGTTAACACACATCATGTCTCCTCGGCAGGCCTCAGGGATGGTCCGGCATTCATCAATATCTGGAAACGCCACAGAAAAGATGAGGGTTAGCGGCTCCCTGGCCATGCCGTGCATGGTGCCTACTTCAGCCAAGGATCCCAAAGCAGTCTACCAACATCTGCTCCCAAACACGGAGGGCAGTCCCTGGCTCATCACTGCAGCGACGCTCAAACGTTGGCTAAACTGAATCACATTGACCAGCGTTGCCCAAACATCAGCCATCAGAGACCACATCACAATTCGAGTCATAGCCACAAACCCTGTATTATCACCCACATGTGAAACCCAAGTAAACACTGCCAATCAACATAAATAGAAAGTAACAGTAAAAATGAATGTTTAAATACTAAAAGGGAGCATGTATCTGTGAGTGTACCATCTAAAAACATCCCAGGTGCTCCCATGTACCTTTATGACACTCGGGAAACCCTGGGATGGACCTCATAATTATTCCCACTTCTACTCCAAATAACAGCTGGGCAGGGGAGAGAAAGAGTCCCTTGCATCGGGGCGCCTGGGTGGCTCAGTTGGTTAAGCGACTGCCTTCGGCTCAGCTCATGATCCTGGAGTCCCGGGATCGAGTCCCGCATCAGGCTCCCTGCTCAGCAGGGAGTCTGCTTCTCCCTCTGACCCTCTTCCCTCTCATGCTCTCTATCTCTCATTCTCTCTCTCTCAAATAAATAAATAAAATCTTAAAAAAAAAAAAAAAAAAAAGAGTCCCTTGCATCAAGAAGACAAGGCTTGGCTGAGAGCTAGTTACTTGTGAAGACAGTGGAGGCTTACTGGCGAGTCAGCTCACACGGTGCCAGCCAACAGGACCGTGTCCAGCCAGGCTGGTGTTCTGCTTGTTGGGCCTGGAGCGGGGGAGGTAGGTTCCCTAGAAAATCGGCCTTGCAAGGAGTGGGGCAGGGGACGCCTGGACTCTGGCTCCAGCACGAGCAGCCCACTGCCTGAGCCCACACACTGGGCCCTCTCACCAGCCTTGGGGTTGCTCCACGGGGAACGGCAGGCAGGGGGAGACATGCTCACCCCAGCCAGCTCATCCAAGACACGTGCACCAACTCCCAGCTCAGGAAAGGGAAATGTTGAGGCTCAGGTGCCCCGTTCTCTAGCGGTAAGCCTGAGAGCCTCCGGAAGTCTGGTGGGACAGAACACAATGGTTGTCACCCTCTCATCTCCTGGCCCATACTCGTCCCCCAGCACTTCAAATCCAAGTGCCAGCCTAGACTGTCCAGGGCAGGGTTTTGTTCCTTAGCACTCGTCACTTTTGGGAACCATCTCTCCCCCTCTGGTTCTTAGCTGATATGAGCTCTGGGAAGATAAATGATCTGGCTTCGATCAAATATAATCAAAAAGCTAAATACATCCCCGAGGTGGGAACAAGTGGGGCTGACTTACTAGCTTTTTTTTATATGCTGTGCTCCATCCACAACGAACTACTCTATACTCTAAACGTCCTTTCCATCCCTGGTCTTTGGTTCTGTGGTTCCTTCCACCAGGAAGGCCATTCCTCAGGATTCTACTCATCCTTCAATGCCCCATTCAAATGTGGCCTCCATGAAGGCTTTCTTTATTGACACTCCGTCTAGGTCTACGTCTTCCACTAGATGACGTACTAGGAGAACAGCCCCCAGAGGTCAGTCCTGATCCTCGGAACCTGGGACTGCATCAGGTTACCTGGCAAAGGAGAATGAAGGGAATTAAAGCTGCTAACCAGGTGACCTTGAGATGGGCGTGTAGGAGATTACGTGGGTGGACCCAGTGTAATGACCTAAGTCCTTAAAAGCAGAAGAACTTGAAGAGGCAAGAAGGGCTGGTCAGAGAGATGTGACAATGGAAAAAGAAGAGATCCAGAGCCCATGAGGGACTTAACTCACAGTGGTGACTCTGAAGATGGGGGGGGGGGGTGTGGGGGGGGGACCATGAGGCAAGGAATGAGGAGGCCTCTAGAAACCAGGAAAGGCCCTCTACTGACAGCCAGCAAGGACTCGGGACCTTCAGTCCTGCCACCGCAGGAAATGGGATTCTGTGGGAACATAAATTGGTCCTGCCACTACAGAAAATGGTATGGAAGGTCGTCAAAAAATTACAAATAGAACTACCCTATGATCCAGCAATCGCAGTTCTGGGTATTTATCCAAAGGAAATGAAAACAGAATCTCAAAGAGATGTCTGCACTCCCGTGTTCACTGCAGCATCGTTCACAAGAGCCAAGGTGTGGAAACCACCTAAGTGTCCGTCAGCAGATGAATGGATAAAGACGTGTTTATATCAAGATACACACACACACACATACACACACAACGTTTGTACACACATACTCAATGGAATATTATTCATCCAAGAGAAAGAAGGAAATCCTGCCATTTCCAACACCGTGGATGGACATTATGCTAAATGAGATAAGTCACAGAAAAGCAAGTACCGTGTGATCTCCCTTATATGTGCAATCAAAAAAGCCAAACTCATAAACATCGTGAGTGAAATGGTGGTTGACAAGGGCTGGGGACTGGGAGAGGCTGGTGAAGGGCACAAACTTGCAGTTGTAAGTCAAATAAGTGCTGGGGAGCTCATGGGCCTCATGGTGAGGATAGTTAACAGCACTGTACTAGAGACTTGAAAATTGCTAAGAGAGTAGATCTTAAATGTTCTCACCGTAGGAAAAGAAATATAACTATGTGATGTGAGCGCGGTGTTAGCAAAGGCTCTGGTGAAGATCATACTGCGATATGTACGTGTATCAAATCAACAAGTTCGTGCACCTTAAACTCACACAAGGTTATGCATCAATCATATCTCAATTTTTCTAAAAAAGAAAGTGAATTCTGCCAATAACACCCATGAGCAAGGATTCTCCCCTAGAGCTTCCAGAAAGAAACAAAGCATTGCTGGCACCTTGATGTTAGCATGAGAAACCCCAATAGAGCTTCTGACCTACAAATAATTATAGATAATGACAGATAACTTCTAAGCTGAGCCGTGAGGTACATTTTTGTTGTTTAAACCACGAAGTGTGTGGCAATTTGTTACAGCGCCATCAGAAACTAATACAGACGGCGAGCCCCTTGGGGATATGGATCAATCCTTGCTCATTTTTGCCCCCTCATGGGGCTGGCCACAAAGCAAGTAATTGATAAACGGGCATTACTGACTTCAGACATTCTGTGGCACTGTTTTCTTCCATAATCCAGGCCAATACAGCTTTGATAATATCGAGCAGCAGCTGGGAAAGAAACAGCCCCACCATCGGTCTGTCACGGAAGGCCCCCCACCCAGTGCAGGATCCTCGGTGGCCTCGTACCTAAACACTGTCCTGACGAGCGGTCCAGATCGAAGCCGTTAGTACACTGTTGCTGCAGGGAAGGAGAGAGGAGAAAGAGGTAAGGTCGTGCTCCTTACTTTTATTTATTTATTTTTTTACTATAAAAGTATTGTAAGGACATCACAGAAAGTTCGGGAAAGTTCGGGAAAAGGAAAAAAAAAAAATCCGTAAGACCAAGATCTGTATTAGAAGGCCTATTTGCCCCCCTTCGTTTTAGTATTTTCTTATAATCATTTTACACTTAGCATTATGCCTTGAACTCCCCCCCCCCACACCATTGCTTCAAAACCCCCAATATCTGCAGATTTGGGGGCTGTTTCCTGCTCTGCTTATGAAGAGCAGGAATCATCACATCTGATCCACACAACGAGGCACATCCTGTGTTCATCTCTTTCTGGGAGTGGGTATGACTGCTTTCAAGGGCAATCACTCTCTTGCTCTGGGTGCTATTTGATTTCCCTTTCTCAGGGCCCCCTGTGAGTGCCCTGCCCCCTGTGAAGTCCCCTAACCCAACCCTCTCACCTGAAAAGCTACACAGCGATGCAGCCCGTTTTTTAAGAAAAGGAGTACTGGGGAAATCCCCCTATTTCCGTCTCCCCGAGACAATTACACAAAGATGCTTCCAGAAATAGACAGGTCTCAACAGTCTCTGAGGGTTGTGGTCTTCACGTGCAACCTGTGTTTACAACTTTATGGCCTTAGAAAAATGTCATGGGGGCCAAAAGTCCGTGGGCTTCTGGGGAAGACCCTGAAGATAGACATTCTATAGGAACAGGCAGAGAAGGAATGTATGACTTTGGGAACCCCATCCTTGGCCTTCTCTGCGCCTTCCAGGGTTTGGCTTCCCCACGCTGTGGGCTGGTTTTCGGAGAGGATGGATTCAGCCTGCATGCATGGGAGTGGGCTCAGGAGTCTTAGGGCCTTGGGGCAAAAGAAAGGGAGCAAATGAGCCAGAAGGCTGTTGTCATAAAGCTCGGGAAACTAGGAGACTGGAGTCCGGGCCTGGCTCACCAACTAAGCACCAGCGAGTGTTCTAGTCCACCAGCCTGCCTGGCTTCAGCTCCTCACTAGAGCCGCTAGTCACAGCTTCCTATGCTCACCTGTAAAATGGGGGTAACAGCGCTTAGTTCTGGGCAGCTGCAAGGACTGGATGTGTTCATGTATGTGGAGTGCCACCATGCAGTAAACAACAGGACTGGGACACTGTCCTCTCTGGGCCCAGATGTCACCATCTGTCACTGTGAGGCTGGATCAGAGGACTCCAAGGGCCTTCCAAGCTCTAAGTCTCTGTTACTCTTCCCAAGATCCTTTCTATCCCTAATAGCCTGAATCCATTTCGAAATTCTTACTATGAAGGGAAAAAATATTCCCCCACCTGCCTGTGGCCCCTTCACCCTGCTCCAAGGTGAGGCCTCATTCATTTGTGAGCCAGAGACAGAGAAGCCACTGTGAGTTTGCAGGAGGGATGTGCCCACAGTCGCAAAGGCTGACACAAATATGGCTTCATAAAGTCTGGGCGCTACAGGCCTCTCCCAGACCCCTGCCGGAGCCTGACTCCCCCACCCCCTGTGCACACTCCTGCCAGGGGGCTCGGCCCAGAGGTGGGACCCACCTCCTCCAGCCGGGGATGCGTGTCTGCGGGAGATACACAGACCCACGGGGGCTACATGTATGCAGGGCACAACCACCCAGAAGCCCTAGAGCACCTCTGACTTTCTAACATTTACCATAAATCAAGTCCCAAAAGACACAAAGGAGGCAGTGGATCCGATTCAAAGTCTTGCATTGGGAATGAGAACTCAAGTCTCAGCCCTGTCCCCAAGGCAGGGGTCAACTTCTCAGAGCCCAGCCTTCATCTGGGCGCACGGCAGGGCTCAGCTTCGGTGAGCTGTAAATCCTGGGATTCTAAAACGCAAGACTGGACCCCCTCACCCTGATTTTTAACACACTTCTAGGTAAGAAACAAAATTAAAATCCTACCTGTGCATTCCCAGGACTCGGAAGACAGAGGGCCAGAATGGTAACAGTGAGGATCCTGCAGGGAGCAAGAAGTCGAGATATAAATGCCCAAGGTACCTCCAGAATCCAGGGCTGGGGACAGAGATCGCGGGCTGCCCACGTACTTACAATGGGGACTCCACTTTGTGTATATAATTGGGGGGCTGGGGTGCTCCCGAGGTCAAAGCAGACTCCAGATACCCCCAAACATCCCAAACAAAACCATGTCTCTTCTACTGGTTTTATATGTTGGGATAGTGTGTTAGATGACATTTTTTTTTTTAATAAAAGGTCTTTGCTACTTCAAAGACAAAATCTAAAACCCACCACTGTGGCGTGACCAACGTATGCACCAGCTGCTTTGTCTTTACTTCTCGCAAAGTTTGGAATGTCTTTATTCCGAAAGGGTAACAGAGTGAATGAGAACACACAGCCTCCTCAAAAGATGAAAGGAAAGTGCCAACGTGCAGCATTTGAGTTCTATGGAAGAGAAGTGTCTCGGGAACGTCTCCTAATCCCAGAGCACGCTTCACAGAGGCCCCAGTGGCAAAGAGGGGCCGGCGGACCTGGGCAGCAGGGAGAAGAATGGATGCAGAGGGAGACCTTAGGAGGAGGAGTCCAGAAACCGTGGGTCGGGCTGGCTCTCCATTCACAAGCCACCGAACTTCTCTGAGCCTGAGACTTCCACTCTTCCTCCCCCACAAGCTTCTATCCAATAAAACCGTGGTTGCCAATAGGCTTTAAAAATACAGTGTAGACAGCACCTCACACCCATCAGGACAGCTATAATCAGAACAGCAGAAAACAACAAGTGTTAGCAAGGATGCGGAGAGATTGGAGCCCTTGTGCAGGGCTGGTGGGGAGGTCCAACAGGGCAGATGGGTGCCGGCACCCCAGAACATTAAAACTGGATTTACCATATGATCCAGCAACTCCACTCCTGGGGAGATACCCAGAAGAAGTGAAAGTAGGGATGTAAAGAGATATCTGTACACCCCTGTTTATAGCAGCATTATTATTCACAATAGCCCAAAGCTGAAAGCAGCCCAAGGGTCCATCAGCAGGTGAATGGATAAACCAAGTGTGGATCAGAATATTATTCGGCCTTAGCAAGGAAGGAAATTCTGGCGTAAGCTACCCCGTGGATGAACCTGGAGAACGTGATGCTAAGTGAATTAAACCAGTCACAAAAGGACAAATACTGTAGGAGTCCATTTATATGAGAGACGCAGAACAGTTAAAATCCTAGAGACAAAGGGTAGGATGGTGGGTGCCAGGGGCGGAGGGGAAGGAATAGGGAGTCAGTGTTTCACGAGCACAGAGTTTCAGTTTTGCGAGATGAGAAGAGTTCTAGAGATTGACTGCACAACAACATGAAATGTACTTAACGCTACTGAACTCTACACTTAAAAATGATTATGATGGTTTAGGGGCGCCTGGGGGGCTCAGTCGGTTGAGCATCTGCCTTCAGCTCAAGTCATGATCCCGGGGTCCTGGGATCGAGTCCCGCATCGGGCTCCCTGCTCCGCGGGGAGTCTGCTTCTCCCTCCGCTTCTGCCCCTCCCCCCTGCTCATGCTCTTTCTCTCATTCTCTCTCAAATAAATTAAATCTTAAAATAAAGATTTAATTAAAAATTTTTAAAAATGAGGGCGCCTGGGTGGCTCAGTTGGTTAAGCAACTGCCTTCGGCTCAGGTCATGATCCTGGAGTCCCTGGATCGAGCCCCGCATCGAGCTCCCTGCCCAGCAGGGAGTCTGCTTCTCCCTCTGACCCTCCCCCCTCTCATGTGCTTTCTCTCTCTCTCAAATAAATAAATAAAATCTTTAAAAAAAAATTTTTTTAACGATTATAATGGTTTAGGGGGTCCCTGGGTGGCTCAGTTGGTTAAGCGTCTGACTCTTAGCTTCAGCTCAGGTCATGATCCCAGGGTTGTGGGATTGAGCCTCGAGCTGGACTCCGTGCTCAGTGGGGAGTCTGCTTGAGAGTCTCTCTCTCCCTCTCCCTTTGCCCCTCCCCCTGCTCGCTCTCTCACTCTCTCTCTAAAATAAATAAATAGGGCGCCTGGGTGGCTCAGTTGGTTAAGTGACTGCCTTCGGCTCAGGTCATGATCCCAGGGTTCTGGGATCGAGCCCCGCATAGGGCTCCCTGCTCAGCGGAAAGCCTGCTTCTCCCTCTTCCACTCCCCCTGCTTGTGTTCCCTCTCTTGCTGTCTCTCTCTCTCTGTCAATTAAATAAATAAAATCTTTAAAATAAATAAATAAATCTTTTAAAAATTATTACCATGGTTTAAAAAATATCTATGTAAATGAAGAGCTATTTAGCGCTATTATTGTTCAGTTCAGTAGTGATTTATCCGAGCAACTACTACTTGCAAGCATGGGCCCTAGACAGAAGAGCAACAAAACTATGACCCAGTCGCTGCCCTGGGGAGCTGGCTCGAGAACCACCTGAACTGATAACGTCGATATGCACTGGTAAGGGCACTAAGAGAAATACCCAGTGAGAGCCACGAGAGCCGAGCTGGAGGCAGGTACAGGAAGGTCAGAGACGACTTCCCAGAGGAGGTGATCTTGAAGACCTGCTACTATCAATATACACCTCCACTTTATAATCCCTCCCTTCATAAAAAGAATGTTCGATAGATGACAAAGCTGACTCAATCCAGGACACAAGGCTCATCTGAATTAGCAACCCTGGGTAGTCGGAGGGCCCTGGAATTGAGCTGACATCCTCCAGGGAGAACAGAACCGTGACGCTGTGCTAGAAGACACAGGCCCACTTCCTTCATCTAGTCCCCGATCAAAAGAATAAAGACCCTGAGAGTCCACACATTTTCATTTCATCTGAGTGCCAGTGTGAGCCAGGTTCTAGAACGCCAGAGACAGCTCTGACCTTATAAAGGGCAGAGCCAAATCCCAGGGCTTTTTGATATTTGCGATGGCTAGATTTATATCTGGAAGGAATGGAAGAACAATAACAAATTTATTTTCCAAGCTGTATATTATGAATTTCAATGTTTTCCTGTTTCTTCACATGAAGTTTCCTTTCGCTTGGTTATAAAACCCTGTCTCGTTTATGTTGGAGACAGAACAGCCTGACTGAATGCAGTGGGCTCCAAGAGCTAGTGGAAAAGGCATGCTAACCCCATTTCTCCCCCGACTCCCCTACTCCCAGTTCCCTTTGGCTGGAGGGCAGCCCTGGGACAGGTCTCCTCGGAAAGGTCCAGCCTGAAGCCCGGCCTCCTGGAAGAACCACAGCTGAGTCCTGGGGACCAAGTAAGTTTCAGGCCGATGGATCGGGAGGGTTTTCCGAAAGTGAAGGAACCCACGCCCTGCTGCTCTCTCATAGTCTCCCGAACAGTTACACCTTGTCATGAAGAACTCCAGAAAACTCTAAAAATAAAGGAACTATAGAAATTCTAGGGGAGACTTGGATGCTCATAACTGGTCCCTGGAACTTTCAAAAACAGGTGGGTCCACCCATTTTGTGCACCAGCCTACAGTGTAAGGAAAGCCAGAGGGGCCAGCTGAGTCTCAGGGCTATCTGTCAGAGAAGTGCCGGTCCCCAGTACAGGACCACCCTTGCCCCGCCGACACACAGTTCATCTGTCTAAAGCAGCTACATTTTTAAGAGTTCACTAAAGACCGTGCAGATATAATCTGGATAAAGTTCTTCAAGGTTTAAGGATTCCTTGACTGAAATTGCAATTTCCTTAAAGAATAGCAAAACGTTTGCTTACATGTATTTCTGTCTGTAGTCCCCACTTTTCATTGGCTTGAAACTTCTGGGTCGCATGCCCTTTGTGAATCCCACACAGACATAGAGCAAATCCAATTTCAGGATGTTCGGCTAGCCCGTCCGCTTGTCCAACAGCCAATGCAGCAAAATGATTGCTAATGAACTAGTAACTGGTCTCCCAGCTTTAGAAATACATATATATATATGTATATATATATACATATATATATATATACACACTCTAAAACGACACACAAATTTGCTGCCCTTTCAGAAAAGAAAGAGTGAACATCAAGCTCTGAGGTTTTTGCAAACTTCTCTCAGATGCTGCCTTCTGAAGCCGTATTATAAAATACCCACTCCCAAAAGAAGGCTTCAAGATGGAAATTACAGAGGCGCAGCTTTTTGTAATTAACAGTATCATTGCATCACTAGCTAATGCCTTTTCCAATATCCTGACACAGCCTGAATCCCAGCCATAGCCATTTTCCACCCATCAGGTTTTTAGTAAGGTTTCCAGACCCTGGAGGAAAAAAGTCCTGAGCAGGGGGGAACCTACCTTTTTAATCCTGGCATGTCCAAGATGTGTGAGCAGGAGCAACAAAGGGGAAAAAGAAAAAGTTGGCTGCGCAGGACCTCGGAGCCGGCCCTGAACTTCGGCTCCCTCTGGGCCCTTGGGGCTCGCCCGTATTTTATTCCAGGGGGACGAGCCAGTCGTGGGGAGGACAAGGGGAGAGCCTGGGTCCTCCGAGCCACTGGAGAGCCCACAGAGAAAGCACCTGGTTTTGCTTAGCCCTTTTCAGTAATTCAGCATTAAACCAATTGGAGGAGGAATTTTAAAAATGAACACTTCATTTTCTAAGTATGTTAAACAATGCAAATGGGGCCTCAGTCTGGACACAGCTGGTTCAGATTACAGCGCTCACCAACTGGCTAGACTCCTCACAACAATCTTGGGGCGTCTGCCAGGACCCAGCGCTCGGCTGGGAGGAGAGCCGCGTCCCGCCGCCCCGCCGGAGCAGCCGCACTCGCGCTCCCCGCATCTCTACCGGAGGCGATTGGCGGGCAAGTGCAGGGGGGCGGGGGGCTGGGAGGTCCCGTTGACCCTTTACTTCCCACCCAGCGAGGACGGCGCTGCCCCGGGCGGCCGGGGCGGCCAGGCCGAGGCGGGGGAGGAGGATCCGGCACCCTAGCCCCTGGGAGGCTGGGGACGCCCGCGGAAGTCGTCGTCCCGGAGACGGACGACTTGAACTCAGGACAGACGCAGCGGCCGGGCCCCGAATCTGAGGGTGTACTGGGGAGCCAGACCCAGTAAAGCAGAGGCTTGGGGGAAGCCACGGGAGACTCACGGTTTTCTCGAAGAAGGGGTGGGGAGCACGAGGGGGTGGGGACGAGGAGGACGATGGAATCTGGCTGAGGCTGATTCTAGACATCAGCTTGTGCAATGCAAACCTTCCCGAGGCCACGCGCTCCGCCCGGCCCTCGTCCCCTGATTCTCGGGGGGGACACGTTCCTCCTTTAATGAAACGGTGGCCAGTCACAAATCCCCACGCAGTCCACCTTACCCGGACTCGGTGTCGTATTATAGATCTCAATAAAGCTGGAAAAAATTATAATTTTTTTAAAGTGTTCCTTGGCTCGAAAGGGATTTTAACAAGTGAAATGGTGATTTGAAAAGACAAAAAAGGACAGTCGGGGAAAGCAGAATGATGGATAAGAACCTAAAAGCATTATGTTCAGTGTTTCACGTTCATTGTATGGGGGGTGGGGCGGTTCGAATTATTTCTTTTTCTTCCTTTCTTTCTGTTTTTAAGCACCGGAAACTTTTCGTGAGATGAAGTTTTACCAAAGACACTATTCTAGAAAAGACCATCGTGGGATTGGCAGTAGTCCGAGCCTCTCCTTCCCCACCTGCATCTTCCCTTGGGCCCATCAACAAAACCCGACCTACAGCTGGAAAGGCCCTGATGAGGTCCTCTGTCCTCACCATAACTGTATGCCATAGGAATGAGATCTCTATTTTATTGGCGTGGGATTAAGAGAGGTTAGGTAATTCCCCGTGGTCACACAGCTATTCACTGACACAACTGAGACTCCAAAGTCTACATAGTTAGCCTTCTCAAAGGCCGTCTTTTTAGTAAGTAAATGAAATCCTACTCTAAAAATGCATATGGGGCGCCTGGCTGGCTCAGTCAGAAGAGCGTGCTACTCTTAAATACAGGATCATGAGTCGGAGCCCCGTGTTGGGTGTAGAGATTACTTAAATACAAATAGAATCGTTTAAAATTATAAAAATAAAAATGCATTCAACAAAAACGTCAGGATACTAATAGTTGTCAAAGCTGATGTCTACTATACTATTCTATTTACTTTGTATATGCTGAAAATTTCCCATAATAAAACATTTTTTTAAATACATTATATTTACAAGGTTGTTCACTGATCCCAATTGCCGAAGTTTATAAACAGTCTTAACATCCATCAGTTAGTTGGACACCAATAGGGTTAAACAAAGGAGGGACTTCCGAAACCGGACTGTTGTGCAACCAACAAAAAAACCTAGATACGTTAAGAGTACATCCTGGACGAGTCCTTTTACATAGAATTCTGAATGAGGTAGTGACTTCGAGGGGCACTTCTGGATGCTGATAACATTCGAATTAGTAATCTGGGTCCTGGTTACACAGAGGAGTGTCCACTTAGGATTCATGAAGTCTTATGTATGTTATACTTTATTATTTTTTCTAAAAAAGGACTGAACCAGCTCCTTGTGTGCTTAATATTGAAGGATTTCCAGCAGAGTCAAAACGGTAGAATATTGGTAATTTTATATAGCTCCATAGAATATATTAGTAAGTGTAAAAGCAAGTTGTAGAAGTGTGTAGCGCATGTCACCATTTGAGAAAAATATATATATACACAACTTCTTGCTTGTGTATATGAAGGATACATGAGAAACGGTTAGCATAGTTTGTCTCCTGGGAAGGAAATTGGGTAGGCAGCTGGGGAAGAGAAGTGAAAGGAAAATTTGCTCTTCACTGCTCACCTTTTGGTAAAATTTGAATTTTGTACCATGAGCATGTATTACCTATTCAAAATATGAGGTTACTTTAACTTAAACATATATTAGGGGCGCCTGAGTGGCTCAGTCCGTTAGGCGTCCGACTCTTGATCTCGGCTCAAGTCATGATCTCAGGGTCTTGAGATCCAGCCCCCCGTCAGGCTTCACATTGGACATGGAGTCTGCTTAAGATTCTCTCTCTCCTCTCCCTCTGCCCATCCCCCAACCTCTCTCTTTCTCTCTCTCTAAAAAAATAATAAAAATAGGGGCGCCTGGGTGGCTCAGTCGTTAAGCATCTGCCTTCGGCTCAGGTCATGATCCCAGGGTCCTGGGATCAAGCCCTGCATCGGGCTCCCTGCTCGGCGGGAAGCCTGCTTCTCCCTCTCCCACTCCCCCTGCTTGTGTTCCCTCTCTCGCTGTGTCTCTCTCTGTCAAATTAAAAAAAAAAAAAATCTAAAAAATAATAAAAATAAACATATATTCTATTTACATAGCGCTATTTGGGGAGTAAGAAGAGTTTTAAATGACTAGTCCACGGACCTCACTTATAGTATCAACCTTCTTGAAGGAAAAGGAGGGAGAGAAAATCAATATGCCTGTTTTCTACAAATTGAGCAAATTGAGGATCTTGAAAGCAAAACTGTCCAGGGACCCATCTTGGACCAGAGATTGTTTCCATTTTAAAACTCCAAGGTTGGGGCGCCTGGGTGGCTCCGTCAGTTAAGCATCTGCCTTCCTCTCAGGTCATGATCCTGGGGTCCTGGGATCAAATCCCACATCGGGGCTCCTTGCTCAACAAGGAGCCTGCTTCTCCCTCTGCCTGCTTCTGTCTCTCTCTCTCTCTCTCTCTCTCTCTCTCTCTCTGAAAAATAAATAAAATCTTTAAAAAAATAATAAAAATAAAAATAAAAAAATATAAAACTCCAAGGTTGGAAGAGGGGAGAGAGTTAGGCTTGCAATGAAAGACTTGGTCTTTGTCTTGGTTTTGCCACCTACCTGCTGGATGACCTTGGATGAAGCACTTAACCAATCTGCCTCTCGGTTTCCTCATCTTCAAAAAGGAGATAATATTTACCTCTCAGGGTTGTTGTGAGAATAAAATAAAAGTTGGTTATTCTCATGATTGTCACTGTGTCCAAATCCTTATCCTATACAATCCCCTCCGAAATATCTTTAATAACTAGCGAATTATGCACTTCCACGGACAAAAGGGAATCCTAACCTCACTAAACAGCCCAGGTCACCATTGAACAGCTCACAGTGTTAGAAAGTTCTGCCTTGGGCACCTGGGTGGCTCAGTTGGTTAAGCGACTGCCTTCGGCTCAGGTCAAGATCCTGGGGTCCCGGGATCGAGTCCCGCATCGGGCTCCCCAGTCGGCAGGGAGTCTGCTTCTCCCTCTGACCTTCTTCCCTCTCATGCTCTCTCTCTACCATTCTCTCTCTCTCTCAATAAATAAGAATAAAAAAAATTAAAAAAAAGAAAGTTCTGCCTTGAGTTGAACCCAAATCGGCTTGCCTATATGATTCTCCCCTCTGCAGCCCTGGGCTACCATTCCCCCTTCTACGTGGCTACAGCTTCCTTTTCGTGAAAACAGCTCCCCCTCCTAGCAGTGCTGGTGTCCTCTTTCCCAGGAGGAGCACCCCGGGTTCTTTCAAGGGCTCCTGTGTCACGTGACTCTGCCGCCAAACGCTTGGTCTCCTCCTCCGTGGCCACATCAGCCTTTTGGTTCAAACTGACTTGGCATCAACAAAAACAACCCGTGGTACACAGGTTGCTAACACCCTCTTCTTCGTCCCGTGTTTGGACTGCGAGTCCCCCTTAATGGAGAACAAGGTCATCCACGTATCCTCTTAAATCGTCATCCATTGTCCAAGATCTTTTCCAACATTAATTTTACTATGTAAAGTATGGTATCCTTCCCAGCTTTGACAACTACGTGTCTGCTGACTGTGACTTCTTTGACTTTATCAGAGTCATCAATAAAACACTAAGACACGGGCTGGAGTGAGTGCTCTGTCCAGGTTGGTCCCGATCTGCTTCTCTTTCTTCAACATTTTGGGGCCACTGCTGATTGTCTAACTTGGGGTGTCACCAGCTTCTCCCACTCAGCATACATAGCCCCATCCACAAAAACTTGGTAAGAGGCCTTGTCAGATGTCCTACTAACATCAAAACACATGTTATCTACAGCATTTCCCGATCTGGCAATTCTGTTTTAAAAAAGGGAATGAGGTTTGCTGAGCATGAACTGCTAGGGGACCCTTGCTGGCTTCTTAGGGACCATCACTTCCCTAAGTGTTTTTCCTTTTTTAGTTGCTACATCAAAATCCCAACATCTGCCCCTCCTGCCATCATCGGAATCAAATACAGTTAGAGCTATGACACAACTTCACAAAATGTACGTGGTAGTGAACATCTAAAAGTTTATCATCTACTGAATGGGACCTTCCTGGCCCAGTGAAGCTCAAGGTCCTCACTGCGCCATGGGTTAGAAGACAGATGGGCTATTTAAAAAAAAAAAAAAAAAAAAGATGACATTCAAACTGGGGGGGGGCGGATTTCACAAAATTATACATTTAACGATATATTTTAACTATTAAGTTGTTTAATGTTTTACTGTCCAAAAATAATTACATCACAATGTCTTTCTGAAAACAAAAGCAAAACAGGGAAGACAATGTTATTGAATGTCTAGATCATGCTAGAATCCACACAAACCCTCTCCTTTGACCGCCATAGTAAAACTATGGCATTCTGCAGATGAAGACAAGACCCAAAGAGATTAGGGCCACGCAGACAATAAACCCAAACAAACAAATTCCAGCCCAAACCAAGCCTATTTGGCTCCAGGGTCCTCATGCTTTCCAGTTACCAAGATTTGCTTTCTCTGACTTGCTGGTTACACGGCTGATTGCTTCCTAGCACCCCGCAAACAGTCTAGAACTCCATAGGTCCTCCTGCCATTACCTTCTCTCCTTTTCTTAGCATGAATAAAGCCTTTCACTTCCTGTATCATTCAAAGTTGGACCCAAAACAATCAGGAAACTAAAATAAGCACCAAGTGAGGTGCTGGGCAGTGGCTCCATGGTGCAGGTCTTCCCAACCTGCGGAGGGGGAACTTCTCTTGTCCGAGTGCCCCTGTGGCTCCCCACCCCCGCTCCGGCTCCTCAGTGAGTCCATGTGTCAGCCACCTCCTCACCACCTACTCCCACCTTAGCCATCGGACATCTGTCCATGCCCCACCATTTACCCCAAATGGTACTTCCTGAGTTTTCCAGTGATCTCATGGTCAAATGCATTCCTCCTCCATTCCTAACTGTTCGTCTGTCCCTTTGAAGAATTTGACCATTAATGACCCATCTTCTCCTCTCTTGTGTCTAAGACCTTAAGTTATCCTGGTTTTCCCACTATGACTCTGACTGCATTTTCTCCAGCCCCCTTTTTTTCTCCCTCCACTAACAGAAGGGTCCCCCAAAGTTAGATCCAGATTCTGTACTCTTTCCCATTACCCTCCTGGGCATAGTCACTGGTCCCAGAGCTGTTATGGGACATAGGTCCCATAAACATTCAATTATGCTGGTGACTCTTGAATAAAGCCCCCTCACCATCCCTGGCTTCTCTCTTGCTCATGTTCAACTCCTTCTGGACTACTTCCCCAAATCCATTTCCTCTCCTGACTTACCAGGCACCACATCAAGGAGATAAGTTCACTCTCTGTGAACTAATAAGTAAGTCAAAAGGACTCCATCCTAGTGGTAGTTTATGGTTGGGTGGTGGTGGTTTGTGTTGATTTTTTTTTTTTTAACAGAAATACCTCAACAGTTACGTTTGATGACAGAATGATATGTGTTCTCACATTACACTCTGCAGGACGGTGGTCTAGGGCTACTCTGGCAGCTGTATCCCTTTAAGGTATCAGAGATTCGGGCTCCATCTATCTTGCTGCTTGGCAATCTCTAGAGTGCTGACCTCCTTCTACTTGGTCCAAAATGGCCCACCACCACCACACTCACATTTCAGGAAGTAGGATAGAAGCTGATAGTAGCGGGCGCCTGCGTGGCTCAGTTGGTTAAGCAACTGCCTTTGGCTCAGGTCATGATCCTGGAGTCCCGGGATCGAGTCCCACATCGGGCTCCCTGCTCAGCTGGGAGTCTGCTTCTCCCTCTGACCCTCTTCCCTCTTGTGCTCTCTATCTCTCATTCTCTCTCTCTCAAATAAATAAAATCTTAAAAAAAAAAAAAAGAAGCTGATAGTAGCATTCAGCTGCAAGGGACGCTAGGAGATGTAGCCTGTGTCCTGAGAGATCACGAACCGACTTACTTAAGAATCTGGAGTTCTCTTACTGGGAACGCAGAGAATGGACACCAGAGGACAAGCAGCTGCTTCCGCCAGAAACCCTCAGGAGCATCAGTTCTGTCTCTACTTTCCTTGCCTGTTTCTATTCCTATAGTAAAGATAGTTCTCCATTGTGGGGCGCCTGGGTGGCTCAGTCGGTTAAGTGTCTGCCTTCGGCTCAGGTCATGATCCCAGGGCCCTCGGATCGAGCCCCGCATCAGGCTCCTTGCTCCGCGGGGAGCCTGGTTCTCCCTCCACCTGCGGCTCCCTCTGCTTGTGCTCTCTCTCACTCTCTGACAAATAAATAAATTCTTAAAAAAATAAAGAAAAGAAAATATTGGTTCTGTTTCTCTGGAGAACGCCAACAAATATAGGACCCTAAGTAAATCTTTAACCTTCTGAGCTCCAGGTTTTCAGCTATAAAATGGGGGCAAAAATAACAACATGGTGCTGTAATAAAGATAGTGTTCGGGCTCCTGGGTGGCTCAGATGGTTAAGCATCTGCCTTCAGCTCAGGTCATGATCCCAGGGTCCTGGGATCGAGTCCCACATCGGGCTCACTGCTCCTTGGGGGCCTGCTTCTCTCTCTCTCTCTCTCTGATGAATAAATAAATAAAATCTTTAAAAAAAAGATAGCGTTCATAAAGTACCTAGCAGGTGCCCCTCCCCCCACTCCATCTCTCTAGAGCGCAAGTAAGTTTGCACTGGCCAAGGGAGGGCGCAAAGAGGTTTCCCCACCAGTCTTGAGAAGGTTAAAAAGGGCATTGCCTGGAGAAGGGGACCTAGTCCTAAAAACTTATAAATCATTTACTGTAACCCCTTAATTTTACAAATGTGAAAACAAAAGCCCAGAGAGACTCGTTTACTTGGGATCAGAGAATTAGGGGCAGAACAGAAATTGAAACTCGGATTTTCAGGGTTTCTTCCCTGATGACTTGGGATTCTCTAACTGTACTTTAACCAACTTGTTCAAAGACATCAGAATTTTCTGCACATGCTTGGAATTCTCAGGAAATTCAGCAAATTGTGAAAACACCTGGGTTTTTCTTGTGGATTATTTTCACTGGCCATGGTTTTAACATATAACCGCATGTAAAATACGGGATCTCTACTATAAAAGACTTTAGGCAAGCACACCTTCTGCCATGGGGCCCCAGATGTGCACTCAAGAAAATAGCTAACGGCAATCATCTATTTGCCATCCCTATTTCATTTTTGTCTCTGTTTTCAGACACTTGTGGATTGAGTTTAGGGCAAACTTAATATGACTTCACGATGGCATGATGTTCAAATTATCTCATTTCCTATTCACAATCCACCTAAGATTAGCAGTTCCCAAATTCCTCAATTAATCAGACCAGTAAAATCAGCACCTTCAAAAATTAGAGGGAACGATATCTGTCAACTTTGAATTTTGCCAAAATAAAATTAAAAATTTACCCGACTATCCTATAGGTCATATTGCACAAAAGGAAGGACTTTTAACAGCAAACAAAGGACAGACCTTGCAAGCCTCTCTATATATCCAGATGGGATAGCAAATTTTTTTGTTTGAGAGAGAGGGAGAGAGAGAGTGCGCAAGCAGGGGGAGCAGGAGAGGGAGAAGTAGGTTCCCCACTGAGGTCATGACCTGAGCTGAAGGCAGACGCTTAACCAACTGAGCCACCCAGACGCCCCTGGGATGGCAAATTTTAACAATAAGCCTGGAGAATTCAGGAAGGGAAGCAGCATGCATTATTTGATCATCTCTGTCGTCCTCCAAAAAGTAACAAAATTGACTCCTTACTTGTTAGTTTTAAGATGTGCTATGTGAAAAAGCTTTCAAAATAAAGAACAAGGAAGACGGGCGCCTGGGTGGCTCAGTCAGTTAAGCATCCGCCTCCGGCTCAGGTCATGATCCTGGGGTCCTAGGATCGAGCGCCGCTGAGCCAGGAGTCTGCTTCTCCCCCTCCGTCCGCCTGTTGCTTCCCCTGCTCATGCCCTCTGTCAAATAAATAAATCAAACTTAAAAAAAGAAAGAAGAGAAAAAAGAAGAAGGTAGCTGGCAGCGCATCCATGGGCTCATGATGCTGCTTTCTGTTTTCATGAAGTCCAAGTTCAAAATTTTCTCGAATAAAAAGCATCGTTCTTTAGGAAATATGACCCAGTGTTAAGATTTGATAAAGCTGCGTATTGTGTACACAAGTGTCTATTCTGTACCCTTTGAATGTACTTTTTGTCCTTGCCATCCCTGCTTGGAAGTTTTTGTGGGCTACATCCAACATCTGGGCCCACACAGTTTCTTCTGATGGCTTTTTTCCTGAGCCTGGGTCACACCTTCTTCTTTGCCTTACAATTTTTTCTTGAAATCTGGACAATTTGGATGATACTGGAGCAAGTACGGTATTCCGCTGTAAAAAAAACCTGATTCGATTTAAAAACTGAGGAAACCGGTCTCCGCCGTGGGAGAGAGCAGCTCCTGGCGTCTCTGGTGTTTTTATATTCTTTTTTTTCTTTTCATCCTGTGCTCTGGCTTCTCAGAGGTTGCGGCTGCGTGGCCTAATGGCCCGCAGAGCCCGTGCGGCTTCCATCCCCGGCCCGCGGCCCTGGGCGCAGACCGAGAAACGCTCTAAGGCCAGTCCTTCCTTGGCTTTCTCAGTTCAGAGTCTCCCCGCTTCGTTCCCACGGGTCGGCCCCTCGCCCTATCTGGAACTGCGACCCGAAGAAGGGCAGACTGTCTTTTCACCATGTCTCCTTCCAAGTTCAGCACTTTTAATGGACAAAGTCGCAGTTTGTGCATAGTCTACTCCCGCGCACCCACCCCCCCCCCCATGCAGCCCACCCCCTCGGGCAACAAAGCTGCTGGTTTGCATGATTAGCTTTTGCTAGCTTTTCATGATGGGCTTGGTGCGAGGAAAACTGGGAGGTTTGGGGAGCCCCAGGCAGGAAGGCCTACAGACTCCTGTGGTTCTTACCGGAAGCTCTAGGTGTTTTTCAAAAATCAACAATTTTCAGTTTCTTGCCTGTTTCTGGTCAATTACCAGGGCCCCCAAAAGGTTGTTTTTGACCATTTTAGTTTCCTACTTTTTTTTTTTCTTTCCAGGGAGGGATGGGCAGACCTTGTCAGTTTCTTGCCTGTTTCTGGTCAATTACCAGGACCCCCCCAAAAGGTTGTTTTTGACCATTTTAGTTTCTTTTTTTTTTTCTTTCCAGGGAGGGATGGGCTGACCTGTCCCACTGCTATAGCCAGATGTCTCTAAATATCCTTATTGTCTATTCTTGAAATATCTGACACACAAACACACACACACATTAAAGGATGACAGCAGAAAATTATTTTTCACCAAGTCAAACTAATGGCCCAAGAAGGGGGGTAAATAAAAGGGGAAAGACTTCTAAAAACTGAAGTCTTCGTTTCTCCAGTGGCAGTTCTGTGGAGAATTGATGTTTACCCTCTTGAATATTTTCCAGTACAGGAGCTGCAATGGGCAAGGGCAAGCGTGGAGAGAGCAGCCCAGGTTGAGCCCGCGCCTCGGCTGCCTCTAGGAACACATCTACACGTGGTGTGGTAAATGCTTTAGGGAGACGACTTTGAAATGATCCCAAAAATTCCAAAAGACTACACATTCCATGTAAGTTTTCAAAAATAAAAAATTACCTCATTAGTCTAGAACTTGTGACTCCATCACCGTCACCCTCTTTATTCACAGAGTGCCTGAAAATCTTTTTTTTTTCTTTAAGAGTTTATTTATTTGACAGAGACATAGCGAGAGAAGAGAACACAAGCAGGGGGAGTGGGAGAGGGAGAAGCAGGCTTCCTGCCGAGCGGGGAGCCCGATGCGGGGCTCGATCCCAGGACCCTGGGATCATGACCTGAGCTGAAGGCAGACGCTTAACGACCGAGCCACCCAGGCGCCCCTGAAAATCCCTTTTTTGAAGGGATTAATGTGCTACCTCACAGATGACAGCACGGGTTCTTTAGAAACACACCTCAGTGGAAGGAGCTGCGCAGGAAACCTGAAGCAAGTATCTAGGACTCTGGTTTCCAAGTCTTTTCTTGAAAGGAAATCATGTTTCCCTTTCACCATCTGGGATGGACTGGCCTCTGGGAAGTGTTTGCACTTGCCCTGGGTCAGGAAGGGCTTGAGGCTGATTGCCCATTGCTAGAGGAAAGTGTCTCACAATACAAGGTCCTTCAACATCTAATTGCTGTGTATTTTATTTTATTATTTTATTTTATTTTATTTTATTTTATTTTATTTTTAAAGATTCCATCCATCTACTTGAGAGAGAGTACATGAGAGGGGGGAAGGTCAGAGGGAGAAGCAGACTCCCCGCCGAGCAGGGAGCCTGACACAGGACTCGATCCCGGGACCCCAGGACCATGACCCGAGCCGAAGGCAGCCGCTCAACCAACTGAGGCACCCAGGCACCCGTATTTTATTTTTTTAAAGATTTTATTTTTAAAGTCATCTCTCCACCCAACGTGGGGCTCAAACGCACGACCCCGAGATCAAGAATCGAACGCTCCCCAGACTGAGGCAGCCAGGCATCCCCAAATGCCATATATTTTAGAAAAAATGATGTCGCTTACATTTCTAACAGGCCAAAGATATCTGGGAAACAACCTTACGAAACTCTTAAGTTCACAGTATTTTCAATCGAGACTTAATTTCTGAGGGTCAGAGGATGCTGGAGTTGAACAGGAGAGGATCTTGTGAAAACAGCCACAGATGAAAATGATCACAGTTATGGTATCATGATAGAGCAAATCATTCATTTCTTAAAGCCTGATGCACAGAAGAACCAAGGCAGAAAACCAACTAAGGGTTCAAATATTTGCCTTAAGTTTTTATTTATTTACATTCTTGAATTTTTATCTCCAAAGCAAACACTGTTGTAATTATAATGGACGATTAATTCACTAGATGTATTAATTATGGCAAAGGCGTGCTGTAAACCCCTCAGATATATCCTATGTTCACATGACCTAAGTCCCAAAGACAGGAAAACAAGGTTCAGGTTCGTAACATTTTATATCTCATGATTGCTGGTTAAGGGCAAGAACTGTTTGCCTCTTCTGACATTTCATTTGCTAGCCTTCTTCCTTCTAGAGTGCTCAAATCTTGCTCTAACATGTGCTTAACCACCATTCCCCCTGGCCCCATTTGGCCCCTGCCCATGAGGCCTCCAAGTGCTTGGCACGTCTCACATTCCTCCAGTTATCTGCACACGTCTCTCTCTCCCACTTGACTGGGTTTCTCCTGCCTCAGACCCTCCCCACCCCCTCATTTTTAGCAGATAAACTCCCTGCCAACGTCACCGAATTAAATTCCCACAACTTCCCTCCACCTCAATCCACCCGCCACCTGCCCTCCTTTCCCTCACTCCCGTCCCAAGAAAGGCAGCCTTCCTCTCTCAGGCCAACCCTCCGTGTTCCTTTTTTTTCTTTTTTTAAGATTTTGTGAGAGAGCGAGCGAGCGAGCGCACAAGCGAGCACAAGCAGGGGGAGCAGGAGGCAGAGGGAGAAGCAGGCTCCCCGCCACGCAAGGAGCCCAATGTGGTATTCAGTCCCAGGACCCCGGGATCATGATCTGAGCCGAAGGTAGACGCCCAACGACTGAGCCACCCAGGCGCCCCCCCCCCCAGCCGTGTTCTGCTTCTATCAGCTCCCCCTTCTCAGAAACTCTCTGCATGGTCTTCAGCCTCTTGGTCTGGCCTAAGCTGTGTCCTCCCAGAAGCACTCACACAGGCTTCAGCCTCCCATCCTAACACAACTTTCCCTCCACCCAACTCATCTACTCAAGTCCTCTTTCCCCCTCACAGCCTGATTTCTCAGAGTCGCCTACAAACACATCTTTACTTGCTCATGACCAACTCAACCCACTTGACAATATGGCTTTTGCTTCCGCCATTCCACGAACACGGCTCAAGCTCAAAGCCAACAACTTCCCAGTCCCTAAATCCAATGGATTCTTCTCAAAACTTACCTTGCCAGGGCAGCAAGTACTTCCACACTTTTGACCTCTTCCTACCCTCTTGAACAGCCCTTGGCTTCAGTAACACCCCCACCCCTGACATTCATACCCCCTTTTTGGCAGTAATAATCACAACTTCTAAAATCCGTGTAGAAGTATAGGCTTTATAAATAAAGCACTTCCACAAGTGATACGTTTATTCATTTAATATTGTGAATGAATATGTTATCTGACCATTTACTATGTGGGGGTTCGAAGATGAAAGAGATCAGTCTCATAGTCAAGGCAATTTTGTTAAAGATCACAGAGAAAGGATCTATCAAAATCAGTACTCCATCTCCCAACTCTAAAAACCATGCTCCTTCCAATACCACCATCACATAAACTGTTAAAAATATTCAAGTTCCATATCTCAGAAAAAAGTGGAAGACATAACTGATTATCTTGTTGAAAAACCAAGAGCCCAATGATGCATATTACCTCTGAAAAGAAAAGGCTGACTAAAACCTCTCAGATCCTCTTTTCATACAAAATCTTCGGCATCTATTAAATTGTTCATATTTAACATTTCCAAGGCTCACACGGCATCCTAACAGCAACATCCGGTGAACACTTGAAGACGTTAGCTTCCGTAGCTCAACTGCTGCTATAAACAACATGTGTAAGTCATTTCTCCCCCTCCTAAAGAAAAAGTCAGCAGCTGTTTGCTAAAAAAACTTTTTTATTGTGGATAAAGACATTGCCAACTTACATATATCATTTTTATTTGGAGTATTTTTTTTGCCTTGCAGTGCTCCTGAGAAATTCAGAAATGCATTGACTTTAGCTCTATAAAACACAACCCAATATTAAGGTTGGGTTGTAAATTTCCCACATTTAGATATTTCCCTAAAAACCAAAAGACAACTTATCAAGTTTAATTAGAGAAACCTTAGTAAGTTAAAAAGTAAAGACTGGCAAATAATCACAAATGTCAGAACATTAAAATACCATTACTTTTTCCATAGGAATATATAAAATAAATATCAGTTATACTTACTTGATATTTACAAAATTAAAGGAAATTTTTGTGGATGGAAGACATTTTAAATACTTTGATGTATGAAAAACTTCATTGGTTTTGAAAAATCAGATTCAAATTGCTTTAAATCTGACGCATAATGGCACTCCCCCATTAATTCTTTATCACTCCCCTATCCCTGAAGACAAAGTTTGTTTTCCATCTACTAATTGGATAAGTATTTTGAGTCTCTTCCCCCTTTTTCAATTAACCATTAAAAGGTTAAAATAAAGGGGAGGCTTTGTTTGCAGAGGATAGTTAATGTTTTAATTGGCTGGTTTTAAGAAAGTCATTCCTTTTTCCCCATGTTTTTGTTATTTTAGTTTTGTTTCTTTTTTTTTTCTTTTAAAAATCGATAATGGCAGGGTCAAAAACTCAACCAACCATGACATGGGATTCTATTAAAATCAAATTCAATGGCTGGATGGCTTTTCTACTATATTGTAGCAGTTGAAAACCATTAGGAATGTTGTGAAAAACTGGCAGCTAAAGCAAAATTCAACCACAAATTCTAGTAAGTTTAGAAAGAAGTAAACAGTAAAAGTACTGTAGTTAAAATATTGCAGTAAAAATACTGTTTGCCATGTCCTATTGCTAACATAACAATTATATGCTTCATCACTGTATGGTTACTAAGATTCCTTAAGCAGATGGCTCATCTCTGACACAACTGGGTTTCAGAAAAGTAGATGAGTTATGTCTGGTTTAGATCAACACACACTTAGTATGCATACCAGTGAGCTATAGTTTCAACCACGATACAACTGAAACATTAGGTACCACAGCTTGAAGACAAAGTCACATACTTAAATAGCAGCCATGAAAGGTCATGCTGTGATGTTAGATATGCAATCCACCCATAACCGCTTTCAAACTTGGGGGGGAGGAAATGCTCAAAATGTCCTCAAAGGCCTTTAAAATATGATGATATGCTACTTAAATATGTAGCATGCATCTCCTTTTCAAATTAAAAGATGAAACTCTTTTTTGCATGTTCTCTTTCTTCAAAATGAAGGATCATGTGTCTTTTTTTTTTTAACTTAGAAACTTTTATTTCAGATGCTCCACACTGAAATGAAACTTCAATGGCAAGCAGCACATAATTTAGGATGGCCAGTGAAAGCATCTTTGGAAGGATCATATAAAACCTAAAGGTAATAATTTCATAGAGAAATAATAATGGGCAAAACGGACAAGAGGCAGTTTGACAGTTCTAATATAGAACCTGTACAACAGCTTCCTTTAAAGTGGAATGAACAAAGAACGGCGATATAAATACATTAGCTCGGGAGACAGATGATGTTCTGAAGCAGCGATGTCTCGGCTACTAAACATTTCAGAAAAACGAGCTTTACCCATCCACACATGAAGACTTCTAATCTTCCAATCTAAACACAGTAGACAGTTAATCACAGCAAAATTTACAAACAACCAAACTGAGCCCTGGCCAGGGCCAGGCCTATTTACATATTTGAATTAATATTATTTTCACCTTTCCTTGTTATACAGATGTTTCTATTTTCAAGGTATACTGAAATTTACAAAATTCGCAAGAAATGTCTTCAAATGTACAACTCCAACGACTAATACAAACACAAACATCCCGATATAATTAAGTTCCAGGTCAAGATTTTTTAGGATGGGTTTGTGAAAAATTAAAGAACTACTCCCTTCTTCTTTAGCTGCAAACACCCGGTGCTGGTGCTGTTGACATCACTACCCTCAGTGACCATGAGGATGAGAACCGGGGACTCCTGGACCAACGCGCCTCTTCTAACCCTCCGCAGAAAGGGCAGGAGGTATCCCGTGCCGTGATATTGCCAACTGTAGGTACGTAAATGCAGCTGTTCAACTTAACACTTACCCAAAAGCTGTGTGCATGTGTGTGAGCGAACGTTTTTGAGATGTTACCTTTAAAAAGATACCTTGGCTCTTAAAACTAAATCATATCTCCACCGTATGTAACTCAGCATTAAAAAGGAACAAATCATGATACATGTAACAACTTGGAAAGGTCTCAAGGGAATTATGTTGAGTGAAAAAAGCCAATCCCAAAGGTTACATACTGCACGAGTCCATTTACACAGCACTCTTGAAGTGACCAAATTACAGAGCTTGAGAGCAGTCAGTGGTTGCCAGAGATTAGGCGGGCACGGGAAGGGAAGGAGGCCGCGATTATAAAATACAATAGGGCAGCTCGAGAGAGCCTTGATGAAACTGTTGGGTATCTGCACTGCACTGTAGTGCTGATCACAGTGATCGACAACGTGCGATAAAATTGCATAGAACCAAACACACACACATTCCGCGTCTGGACACCTATGATCTCCGAGGCACAACCCTGTTGTTGGCCTGTCTATACACAAAGTCCTCTCCAGAGGACTAATGAAAAAAAAAAAAAAAGACGACCAATATATGCTTCGGATCAATTGTTTGCACTATACAGATAAGCCACCATTATTTTCTCCTTTTTTGTAAATTTGATTATCTTTAAAAGATAAACCACATGTCTCTAGCTTAAATGAGCTTGGAAATCATAGAAATAAAGAGCTGATCTATAGCTACTAGAAATTTTTATCTTTCTTTATATTTTTCTTATTTTTTGTAAATTAAGATGAAAGATCAAATGTTTCTAGCTTAAATTTGGCCAACCAGAGAAGAAAAAAAAGCATATACTACAGCAAACACTTCCCCCTGTGACACCTGCAATTTCTAAAAGCAAAAAGAATATTTTTATTAAGTTTAGAGAATGTACAACTGCAAACAAATACATGACTTTTTCTGAAAGGCCACTTTGTGGTAAAGTACATACATATAGTGTTCATGGTTTCTTTAAAGTGCTACATATGTTGTCTCTGGCTTGAGAATCACCTATTGCTTTAAAAGGTCTTTCAACACAACTCCAGCGCTGTTGTCAGGTGACACTGGCAAAGGTGTAAATGTGGGCAACACATCTGAGATGGGTTTCAAAAGAAGATGCCCAGGCCCCCCAGGTCCAAGTCCAGCTGGGTTAATGAGAGGCACAGCCGCAGAGCGGGGAGCCAAGAATGGATTCACATCTGTTCTTCTACCAGATCTGGATTCTGTGGTATCTAGATGATAAAATACAAGTTAGTCAATCTCCTATATATTATTCAGTTAACACTGTACATGTGTTTTGGGTTCCTAGATTTGGCCCCCGAATAAATTTGATTCCTATGCTGCTGGGTTCTGGTTCCACTAAGCTGGGTCTATGACATATAAAGGGTAAAAAAAGACAAGACAGGAAGCAAGAGGAATGGACAAAGAACTGGGGAGGGAGGAATATCTGTATGCACAGATAATACTTTATTAAACACATTAATATTGTTTGATATCCAAATAACAGTTACATAACTGATGAACTTCATTTACTTTAATAACGGCTTCTCAGAGGGTGTTTTCTAGGTTACAATGCAAATTTTCTAACTATTCACCTGAAACATGGAAAGATTTGAGAACTCCTTTCCCCCCAATAATTATGAGGGCCACGAAAAAACCTGGCACCAATTCCACAATGATAACAGTCAAATTTAATATTATTTACCCAAAGAAAAACAATTTTTTCGCATTACATTACCTGATCATCCTTTTTTAGACATTCAGAGGTTTGAAACAATTCTCCATTAGATTATTTCTCTATCAAGTTACGTTAAAACTAGTTTTTTACTGGAATAGGTATCTGTTAATTCCCTAATGTCCTGGTGGATAGAATTCTGCTTTATTACCCAAGACGACTAACAACTTTCTTGTTAAGAGACAAGCACCACTCAAGCAATGGGAAACTCAAAATAAAAAGAAGCCTCTAATACAAAGAAAGCATTGAGACAAATTCATCCAATCAACTTAACTGGTTTACTGGGTCCCCAAGCTTTACTTCTCCGTGAATGACAACTTTCCAAACTCTGGAAAAGCTTCTGGTGCTCCTTAGTAAGCTCTGACCCTTGTCACACACTTCCAAATCCAGCATTAAAGACTAAGCTTGTCTTTTGTTGTTGTTTTTTAATGTAAACCCTGTACCAGCTCAGAATATCACTGGCTTTTTGTCTCTGATCAATCCAAACCAAGCTGGGCACATGTCTTGATAAGTGAAGAGAGGGAGAAAAGGGAAGAAGAGCGGGAAGAAGGGGAAGGGATGGAGGGGGGAGAGATGGAGACAGAAGGGAGGACAAGGGAGCAGGAGACATTGCCATCATGAATTCTGGAATCCACTTGAAGATGCTACAGCCTAGTGTAGCAAGAAAAAAAGTATGGTTTTGTTTTGTTTTTAAGGATTTTATTTATTTATTTGACAGAGGGGGAGAGAAAGAGTACAAGCAGGTGGAGCAGCAGGCAGAGGGAGAGGGAGACGCAGGGAGAGCCCGATGTGGGACTCGATCCCAGGACACTGGGATCATGACCTGAGTGGAAGGCAGATGCTTAACCGACTGAGCCACCCACGCGCCCCAAGAAAAAAGTGTTTTCAGTATAGTCTGTAGCTGTTAAAGTGAAGACTCTTTATTACATTTAGGAACCACACCTTTTATCCAAACAAATTTTACCATTTCTTTTTATGTAAAAGTTCAGGAAAATAGAAATATTCAGCTAAATTAGACTTTAAGAGAGTTTTTTAAAATTTCAAAATATAAATTCTTCAATATTTTATCCAAATTTAAGTATCTGATGTGATATAAACTTGAGGGTATATAATAACACACTTTTACAGTCCAACTAGTGAACATTTTAGTCTGTATTAAAATACGAAGATTTCAGATAAAAGAGAGACTTTCTAATAAACAATCTGTTCATAGTCTAATGGATTATACTGCAATTTCAACTCAAGAAAATTTACTGCATGCCTGTAATATTGGGACATAAATATAAATAAGGCCCTTTTGACCTAGTGGGATAGAAAACCATACATACAAATCACAGAACCACCAAACCATTTGTTTCTAGGCAGACCTTTTAACATACAAGAATGCTTCAATACATTCTTGGATGTCTAAGCCAGTTTACTAAACCGCTCTTATAAGTTATATTACTAACATACCAAGGTTTGGTTATTGAATGTTCACACTTAAGATGTTCACAGGGAGAAAAACCTTTCTCTAACTATAAACTACACTTTTTTTTTTTTTGAGGGTAATTTGCCATTATATTTTAATTCTTAAGAAATGTCTACATGTAGGTATTATACTTACAAAAATTAATCTTAAGGGAAACATTAAGGACGTGTGCAAAAATTTATCAAGGATGTTCATCACAGCAATATTTATAAGAGAAACTGAAACAATCTGAATATAAACTACACTTTTAACTCTAATTTAGCAATAAGCACCTTTAGTGTGAAAGAAAAACAGATGACCAAGCAAAGGTTTACTGGTTCACCAGCACTTCCAAGAATAATTCAAAGTGGCTTATGCAGAGAGAAGAGTTATTTCAATATACAAAGGAAAAATATTTCATATTGTGTAGGTTAATCTAAGCTAATTTAGTATCAGATTGCTACAGAATATATGAAGCCAAAATCTAATGCCTTACTGGAATTTTGGAAGAAGTCACTGCACGTTTTCAAAAACACTAAAAATTTAGTTAAGATCACGGTAAAACATAATCATAAATTAAACATTCAATTTTTTAAATTGTAGAAAAAATAAATATCTGGTTTTACCTTTAAAACTTTCTGGTACATTTGTAACTACTTTTCTCCTTCCTGGTGAATCCAGAGGTTTCATATCATGAACAGAAAGCTTTGGTGGTGGAACAGATGGATGAGATTCTGTTTCTAGAAATTTAACAAAAAGTTCTGAAAAAGACTAAGGAAATAATATTTGGGTTATATATTAGGCAGATATTAAATTATACTTATTACAAGCAAAAAAATGTACCAGCTACTCTAATTAAATATCAAAAACTAATCATGCCTTCTGAATCATTTCTTTATAATTAAGCTTTATGGACCATTAAAACTACTAGTGCTTTAGTTATGTTTATCAATTAAAACCTTTAGCAATATAATCAATAATGTTTGATGATAACATTTGTTACAAACCTTAGTCATAATTAGCTACCTGATGACAAATTTCTTGCCACTGATGGCACTTAAGACATCATCTTAAATCATTTTAGTTCTATTTACATGGACATGAAACACAGCATCAAAAACAAGTATTAAAAGTCATATTTAATCAATGAATATAGCAAAAGCTCACCAGTAATATTATCAGATTAAAATAATGTAGTGTAAACCTTTCCTTTGTTTTTATAAGATTTTATTTTTAAGTAATCTCTATACCCAACATGGGGCACAAACCCACAACCCCTGCTCCACCGACTGAGTCAGCCAGGCACCCCTAGCCCTCTCCTTTAAAATAAATTTCATGCCATCTGATTTAAACTAGGGTATTTTTTTATCTTCAACCAGCTCTGGGTATGTTACCTATCCTCAGTTTCTTCTTTATTAAAAAACAAAGTAAAATAAAGAAGCAAACTCCACATTATAATTCACAGCTACTCAATTTATTTATTTTTAGTTTAGTTTTTTTTATTTATTTATTTAAGTAATCTCTACACCCAATGTGGGGCTTGAACTCATGGCCCCAAGATCAAGAGTCAATGCTCTTCCAAATGAGCCAGCCAGGTGTCCCGAGCTACTCAGTTTATTAATGTTCATTCAGACTACTAGGCACCGTGTTTTCATGTTTATTAACTTCTTCCTCCTGCCAAGATGTAAGTCTGTTGAGGGCAGGCACTTTGTCTTCTGGTTTGCTGCTGCATCCCCAAAGTTGAGAACAGTCTGGTACACAGCAGGCGCTCAGTAAGTAAGTGCTGAATGACCAGGTAGATAAAAACATGCATAAAATAAAGCCTCTGTCTTTAAGAATCTCGTAATTTAGTAGTAAGACAAATGATGCTGTGCCTATAGCAGCATGATCAAATACAAAAATACTTAATACTTTGAAAAACAAAAGTACTGTATAAATAAAAAGCTAAAATAAAACATATATGCAATAAATTTATTTAAACTGGCTTAATGGGGCGCCTGGGTGGTTCAGTCAGTTAAGCGTCTGCCTTCAGCTCAGGTCATGATCCCAGGGTCCTGGGATTGAGTCCCATATCGGGCTCCCTGCTCAGCGAGGAGCCTGCTTCTCCCTCTCCCTCTGCCACTCTCCCTGCTTGTGCTCTCTGTCAAATAAGTAAATAAAATCTTTAAAAATAAATAAACAAGTAAAATAAATAAACTGGCTTATTATCCTTAAGCTAATCACCTCTCTGGATCTCAAGTTTCCACAACTCCAAAATAAAAGGGCTGTATAATGAAATAATCTAAAAAAGAAATCTGATTTTCACAAATGAATGTGAGGCACAACCATTTCACCACTCATATTCAGAGCAAGAATAAAATTGGCTCTTACACTATTAAGCACAGATTGTTGATTTGGTCTCAGAGGCGTGCTGGGGACACTTTTTGATCCTCCTCCAAGCCACCCAGTCATCCACCTGGTAACACCACCCTGATCTTCATGAAGCAACTAAAAGATTATTTTAAAACAGAAAAGTTTTATCAATACAAGAAAAGAAAAAAGTAAGAACTATTTTTACTTGATTTCAGATGGTAGCACACTATGCTTTTCAAGTCCAACTCCTAGTAAATGTTTCTTACTGGGAGAGGCTACACATACAATAAAATGCCATCCTAAGCACTACCTCAAATCAGAGCTGGGGCTTGTCATGTCTCAAAATTTAGCATTTTGACAGGAGACGTGACTTATAAGTGACAAAACTAGTATTACACAAGTTGAACAAATCCACCTCTTCATGGTAGTATGAACTGGTCCATTTCCCCATTACTGAGAAAAAGGAAAAGCTGTATAATATAGAGTAAAAGAAGACACTTTTATATGATGCCACTATCTGAGTTATAAAAATATTCAGAATGGCTTTCCATTGTTCAGTTACCTGCTCCATTTCCTCCCTCTTGATACCCAGGATGCTTCCCATTAATCGTAGCACCTCGTGGCGCTGATGTTTTGGTGTGTGGAAATGTCCAATGAAGAGGTTTCTCATTAGGACTCTGTGAAGATAAAGGCGGAAACAACTCAGGCTAACTCAATAGTTATGCCCATATTTAGTGTACCCACACAATAAACACTAAACATATATTATACTTTAAAAAGTTACCAAGAAACCACTAACCAACAAGATTTTGAAGTACTTAAAAAAAAAAAAAAAAAACCTCTTGACAAGTCTAATCAAAGACATTTCAAACAATCTAAAAATGCATACCTTTTAAAACATCAATTATTACCCACTTACTTTCTCCAACCGAATCAATCAACTGAGATGGTGCTCAGTGACTCTCAGTGTCTGTCTGGCTTCTGCCTTAAGATACTCCCGATGTCTCCCTCCCCACCTCAAATGGTGAGGACAGCTCTTGTGCTTCACAGGTATGCTTCTACTCCCACACTCACATTTATTAAAAATTTGCTAATAATATCAAAATCTTTAAAATATTAATGATATATTACATATATACCTAGGTTTCAGACCTAATGCACTGAAGCAAGGTATGTTCTTTAAGGACAGCGAGAGAGAGTTAAAAAGAATGCTAAGAATAAAACTTTTTATTTTCTACACACTTCCTACTATGGTGATGTTTTAACTCTTCCACATGGTTTTAAGAAAAAGAATTTGAGCTGGGAAAAATCCATTTAAAAACCAAGAGAAGTTATTCTACTGACTCCTCATGAAAGCCACCTACATCTCATCACCATACAAGAAAAGCCTTTTTAAAAACTTAATCACATATAAACATCTACATGTAGAAGTTCTTTTTACTGTAAAGGTAATCTCCATAAAATACATAAAAGTTAAAAGGCAGAGCATACTTGTCCACTTTTCCTTCTGTGCTGTTTACTAAATTCATCAATTTCTTTTGTACATCATCCAGCATTTCTTGTCGGAGTTCATCTGTTTTAAAACGTGAATAAAGACAGTCATTAACTGATTAAAATAGCCTGGATGAATATATAATGAGATTTATAACATCTTTCCTATAAATTTTGAATATATACACTTATTCTAATTAGTAATATTTAATAACTTCCATCTCTTCTTTGGTTCAGGAACTGGGCTTTCTGGTATAGAAATTACCTGGCAGCCAGACTATGCCTTTATTCACACAGTTTATCCCCAATAAAGTATTCGATTCTTCAACAGAAAATTTAAAAACCGAAAAAGGGTTTTCATTCTCTTCAGAAACTTAATAGCAAAAAAGAGATTTTTCACCACTGCTTCCGTGCATAAAACATTTCCAGAGCCACTCTTTAATGGGGGAGAAATGGAAAGGACAATTTTAGATTTTCCTTTTCCATTTTCCTGGCTGGACTCTAGTTTTTGGTGAGCTAAGAAGGATATTTAATACAACTAAGAGCACGGCTCGGGGTGCAGCTCATAGGACAAAGTATTCTGAGGTATATAGGTTGCAAAACCCAATTCAGATCACTGGTTCTGAACTACTAATCAAAATAACGATAGCTTATGTGACTAATTCAGAAGAATGCTGGACTTTTATAATTCTTATTTAAATCTGTAAAATCTTGGTGGAACAGCTGGAATCCAAGCAGTATTACAGGCAAAGTCTAGAATTACAACAGGAGATACCCCGTTCATAAATCCAACTGTGCCACAGGGCCAACCATTCCCAGATGAAGGAACTCTCAGCCAGACCCAGGGAGGTTTGATACCTGTCACCTCAGGAATGGATAATTCGAGCTGAAGGAGATGCTTACCCAAGCTAGATTACAAGTTTGGTTCTGAAAGAAATGAAGAGATTGCTCTGCAGCAGCGCTCTACTTTTCAAATCAAGAAACACTCCAATCCAAACACTAGACTCTGACCTCTTTCCACAAAACTATTCTGAATTATGCTGCATTTTCCTGGTGGTAGCTGAACACAAGTCCCCTTGTCAGATATAGGACTCACTAATATTTTCTCCCATTCCGTGGGTTGTCACTTTGCTTTCTTGATGCTATCCTTTGAAGTACAAGAGTTTTTAATTTTGATGAGGTCCAACTTTTTTCTTTTGTTACCTGTGCTTTTAGAGTCACATCAAAGAAATCAATGCCTAATTCAACATCACTAAGATTTATTCCTGTGTATTCTTCTAAAAGTTTTATAATTTTAACTCTAAAATGCAGGTCTGTGATCCATTTTGAGTTAATTTTCACGCATGGTGTGAGGTAAGGATCAATTTCGTTCTTGTGCACGTAGATATCCAGTTGTTCCAGCACCGTATGTTGAAAAAACTGTTTTTTTGGTACCCTTGTTGAAAACCAACTGATGAGATATGTATGGTTTATTTCTGGACTCTCAATTCCTACTACAAGACTTCTGCAGATATTTTTTCTTCTACCTGAGAAGCTCTTTTCCATCAGGACCGCCTATTAACTTTTATTCACCTTCACATCTAAGTTTGTAGGTCACTTCCTCAAAGTTTTCTCTAAACCCTACAGATTAGGCCAGATCCATCTGCTTTATGTTTTCAATCTGCCTTGCACAATGCCTAATATTCTGATTTAAAGTACTAAGTGTATATACAAAAATGTCCAGTTTAATTGTTTGCAATGGCTTGTGGTTCTTCTAAATTGCAAAAATCTAAATTGCAAAATGTAATTCATGTAACAGGCTAACTTTACCAAAATAGAGATGGTTGCCATAACCATATTATAAAAGCAAGATTTGTGTTTGGAAAATCTACTACAAACGTTTCCTTTCCTGTCTTTCCAGTAAGGAATTTAAGCTTGGACATTAAGAAAAAAGAGAGAGAACAAGATTACTATTAAAGTCTGAGTCAGTAAAAGACATTTTAGATTCTTAATGTGCACATATATACTACGAACACATGGTGCTATTTGGGCCCTTTCTATTACTACATTCTGAATGTAAATAGAATTCTCAACTATTCAGAGGAAGAACAGCAAATAAATTAGTATTTTGTTGATGTTCTGAATTAACCATTCCACTCGTGGACTACGGTAAGAGCCAGAGTAACGATGGGCACAGTCCTCTGTTCCATCCTCCCCCACTATGGAAGGGCAGCAGAGAAAGAGAGGTCAAATTTACCTCCACCTTCCCTTTCTCTCAGATCTCCATCTACTTTCTTCTAAAATTAATGATGTTTTATATTGATTATATATCAAAATAATAATATTCTGAGCTATATAAAATGTTACTAAAATTAACTTCACCTGTATCTTTTTATTTTTAACATGGCTACTAAACATTAATAATTATACATGTGGCCTGCATTATATTTTTATTGGACAGCACCGCTTTGGAGCATAACCAGAATGTAACCACTACAGTATACTGTCTCTTATTAAAAAAAAGAAAAGAAAGATAAAACTGAATGATAGACATCTTCAGAGTAAAATTCATAGAGCAAAGAGTTGATTTTGCTCTGATTAAAATTTTAATAAAATAAATTAGAAAAATTTAATTTTGCTCTATAAAAAAACAGATCAAGAAATCTATATTAATAAAGTTCAAATCAAGGGGCGCCTGGGTGGCTCAGTCAGTTTAGTGTCTGACTCTTGATTTTGGCTCAGATCATGATCCTGGGGTCCTGGGACCGAGTCCCGCATCCAGCTCTGCACTCAGCAGGGAGTCTGAGATTCTCTCCCTCTGCCCCTCCCCTCCCCTGCCCCGGACCCCCCATTCTCTCTCTCACAAAATAAATAAATCTTTAAAAAAAAAATAAAGTTCGGGGTGCCTGGGTGGCTCAATGAGTTAAGCGTCTGCCTCTAGCTCAGGGCGCGATCCCCGGGTCCTGAGCCCTGTATCGAGCTCCCTGCTCAGCGGGGAGCCTGCTTCTCCCTCTCCTGCTCCTGCTCCCCCTGCCTGTGCGCTCTGTCAAATAAATAAAACCGTAAAATAAATAAATAAATAGATAGAGAGATAGATAGATAGATAAATAAAATAAAGTTCAAGTCAAAGATATCTTCTTAATGAAATTAATATTAGTATAATTTTGATTAAAATCTCTGTTCTAAAAGGTAGGGTCAAAACAGCCTTATGGCCAAAATTATAGAATAAAAATTTCTTAAACTCATCAGAATACAAGTTAGTCCTAAACTATAATGTGATAGAGAACTGATAACTCTGCATATCCTTGCAGGCATGCAGAGGGCTGTTTCAATTTCAAGTAGTAGTTTAAACATATTCTGATACTGAAGTCTATGAAAAAACCCTCAGAATTTGGAGGGAAGGCTTGGAAGAACGGTATTAACTAGGAAAGGTTTAGAAAAGAAAGTCAAATACTGACTTCAAAGGTCCCTACAGACTTCTCTTTTTCTCCAGGCACCCTTATTTTCCTCCCATCAGAGATTCTGAATATTTCTCCACAAAAACTGAACACTAACTCAAACCACAATTTGAAATCAGAACTGTATTTATATGGGTAGACAAAATAACGGTTATTCAGAAATGGGTCTTTAGCCAAATATAATATCCCTGTGAAATAATCTAACATGCCAAAATAATTCTTTGGAAGTTAAAAAAAGAAAATAAAAGGCACGGGGATATGCTTTAAAGTTGAGCAATAAAGCAACTGAGAGTTAGTCTAGTTTAGGGGAAGAGTTACTCTAAATATATGCCATCCTAAAACCTGCCATATCACAGCCTCTTCTCCATAATGCCTAGAGAGGACACTGCGGACCTCACCACTTGATTTAAAATCAAAACTGAACATTAAAATGTACTGACTACAACAAATAAGTCCATCATAACTTTACATTTTATTTGTGATTAGTAACACTGCATTATCATACTGTCTTCAGAGCACATCGTAAAATTAAGTCACACTCCTTACAAAGTCATCTGGCTGTTGCATGACTTAGCTCCCTTGGACAAGACTCAAGTCAGATTTATTTAACAGTCACCTGACAGAGAAAAGAAAGGTGATTGGAACATGACTTGAGGGTCAGAAGACCTGCATATGAGTCACAGTCCTTTCACCAGGGCCAGACGCTGTTGCCTATTTTGTAAAATATGCATGCTTAATCTCAAAGGATTTTCAATCTACTGATTAAATGTGACTTTTCTAAACAGTGAAGTGCTGTATTAAGCATTAGTACTCACTCATCTGATCTCTTAAAATAACTAAAGAATTCATCTTTTACCCCTAACCAATACCAATAATGCATCATTTCAGCTACTATTAACACTGATAATTTTGCCTCCGTTTTCTCTTGTCCTCTTTACGAACCAAGGAGCCAAGAGAAGGAAGAAAAAAATGTTAGAAGATGATTTCATTTATAGATATGTTGGTAAATAAACTGGGTCTAGTGTCTTACTTGCACAAGCTACCTAAAAAATAAATGTGAATCTTAATACATTAAATCCAATATAAGGAAACTTAGCCTCTTCATTTCATTAAATGTAATCAAAGCAAAGGCTAGAAATTAGATGATCTTTTTATCACAGAATTTCAACTTCTACAAGATCAATTTCTTTATAAACACCAAATAATACTTTTTAAAGGCATTTTATATTTAACATTTGAAGTTAAGACATACCGGCATCTGCTTTGTCTTTTAACTCAATTCTTTTCAACCATATCATAGAATTTTAAGGTCTGAAGTACATGGTGAGTGCTTTCTCATTCCCTAACTGTAATTAATAATTGATGAATGAAAAGTAATTTTTGAAATTCCACTTCCCAGCAATGAACTCACATGAAAAGACTTTATTAATACAATATAAGCTCATTAATTTGAATTTCACTAGGTCCGAATCTGTGACTCCATTAAAATAGCAACACTGAGGTCTCTTGGATTATTTGTACAATTAAGTTAGAGTTACTATATGCATTTACAACAGGTCTTATATAAATATCTTTAATGTAACCAGATCAAATTTATTTTCCCTCTCCACCCTCCTCCTCCCTCAATCCTTTAGTATGAATTCAGATAATTTGTACTGCATTTTTCCATATCAAAACAAAAATTTTTTAAAAGACTGAATACTGTGAATCAAATTACGTATTTAATTTTAAAAGGTGCACACAGACCAGCCATACCCCAAAAGGGCTGCAATTTTGTCAGAGAAAAGTAAAGCCATTATAATAATTTTGCCACTTACTGAATATCATCACCACTATAGAAAATAATGACAAAAGGCTTTCTAGGCTTATGACTGAACCTCAACTCATTTCTGAAAGCTCCCTGTTGCAAATGGCATGGACTAAATCTGGCCCAAAGAAATGTTTTTTCAGCCCACACAGGGTGTTCTAAATTTGGTATCACATAAAAAAATTGGAATATTTCACATAAAAGTCTACATTTCCCGAGTCTCTTGAAAGATCTGGAGATTTGGCAACATTGGGCCCCACAGGCCTGCATGGCAACAGTCGAATGGAGCCGAGAATTTGCTGCCTCCCTAAGAAACTCTTCAATTCACCACTCTCTCTACTTGGTCCGATTTGTTCTCTTATATTATTTCTTGGGCCCCAGTTTATAATTTATGTTTGTGATCCATACTTATAGTTTCATTTCTCCACATAACAACCCACTTCCACCACCACCTCCCTTTGGTCACTACCAGTCCACCAGATCCGCCAGTTTCCGGATTAAGCTGCATAGATTTATATGAATTTCTCCCTCTCTCTAGAATGCTGTTTCCCCAACTCCCTGCCTGCTTAGCTGTACCTATTCATAGCTCAAGTGAGGTCAAGTATACCGTTCACTAGCCTTCTCTACCCTTCCATGTCACCAAGTAGAATGAATTGTTCCTCCTTTTGAAACAACTGGTTGCATGTGATTACATGTACTCTTCCCCAACATGTGATTACATGTACTCTTCTCCTTCTTGTCTGACTCTAAGCCTCCTGAAAGCACCGGTCCCCTATATCTCTGTATCTCCAGTGCCTATTTTAGTGCTGGGTACATAGCAGGAAACAATGCATTTTTGATAAGTAAATGAAAGAATGATTGATTTTTCTCTAGGAAGGGAGAGTATCTGGGAAGAACAGAACACAGGACAAAAAGAATAAATGATTTATGTTCTGACTCTGTCCATATGAGGGAAAATACACAAAACATAATAACTCAAAACATTCCCATCTCTACATAATTTATTTTTTCCTTTGTACTTTAGAAGAATTAATAAAACACACATTTAAAATATAACTATTAAGTTTAAAAGGGCTTAGTTATTCATCTAATTGATATAAACTTTTTTCTTAACTAAAGTCCTGGCATTGTCTAGTATACCCAGATGTTTATATCATCACAAATAATTTTTTAACCATTTATGGCAATTCAGAAAACTGCATCTGGTATTTCTTATATGTTTCCTCTAAAATCACCACTTCTGCCAAAAACATCTATAAAGAAATCCCTCAAAAGGTTTGGGTAACAAAGCGTCTGGGAATGTATTTGGCCTATGTTCAACAGGACATTATATGTTTTCTTGTATAAATCATGTCCTGGAAAACGGAATGTCTTTATTTAAAATAAAAACTCTACCATCCAGCACCATAAAGGTAGTTCCATGAAAAACATTTTAAACCTCTTTTATATGTGTAGTTTTAAAACATATTTTTATGCTTCATATTACACTAGGTTTACTGGGGCTTATTTTATATGCTCTTCTAGATTTTCTTCAACAAAACAAAACAAAAAAAACACTGTAAGAAAACTTTCCATTCTCAACTTACAGACTTTTTAAAAAGCAGTCACCTTCTTTAAAAAAAAATTTTTTTTCAATGGGCCAAAAACCTTAACCTCACCAAAGAAGATATACAGATGGCAAATACGCACATGAAAAGATGTTCCACATCATATGTCATCAGGGAACTGCAAATTAAAACAAGCTATCACTACACACCTATTAGAATGGTGCACTGGAGCTCCGGCACCAGCAAATGCTGGTGGGGATGAGCAACAGGGACTCTCATACATTGCTGGCAGGGATACAAAATGGGACAGCCACTTTGGAAGCCAGTTTGGCACTTTCTTACAAAACTACCATACGTTCCAGCAATTGCACTCCTTGGTATTTACACCAAGGAGTTGAAAACTTATGTCCACACAAAAACCTGCACATAGATGTTTACAGGAGCTTTACTCATAACTGCCAAAACCTGGAAGCCCCAGCCAAGAAGTCCTTCAGCAGATGAATGGATAAATAAACTGTGGTCCATCCAGATAATGGAATGTTATTCAGCACTACAAAGAAATGAGCTAACAACCTATGAAAAAGACACGGTGGAACCCTGAATGCATATTACAAAGGGAAAGAAGCTACTCTGAAAAAGCTCCATCCTGTCTGATTCCAACTCTATGATGTTTTGGAAAAGGCAAAACTATGGAGACAGTAAAAAGATCAGTAGTTTCCAGAGGTGACAGTGGAGGGGGGGTGAGGAAAAGATGAAGGGACACAGAGGATTTTTAGGGCAGTGAAAACACTCTGCATGATACTATAATTTTGTAATTCATTATAATCTGCCCAAACCCATAGAATATATAACACCCAAGAGTAAACCCTAAGGTAAACTGTGGACTTTGCATGATGATGATGTATCACTGTAGGTTCATCCTTGGTTAAAAATTAAAAAAAAAAAGTACCATTCTGGTAAGTGATGTTAATAACAGGGGGAAGGGGCTATATAGGAAATGTCTATACCTCCCTCTCAACTTTGTCACAAACCTAAAACTGCTCTGAAAAGTCTTAAAAAACTAACAACAAAAACAAAACAAAAAATCAGTTATGGGATCCTTCAAGGTGCAGCTCTATACTGGCAGACATACCAAAAGATACTCCCAATGCTAGAATCGAAATTTGTATTGTTTATGAAAGCTTATTTCTGTGTATCATAAAATAATTGTTATCAAAATGAGAACTATTTTGTGCTATTTCCAATTTTATCCAATCATTTTCATTTAGGCAGGAATTTATCTCAAGGACGATGGTAGAGAACAAGAAGTGAAAGAAGTAAAACGTCAAGTCTGGCCATAGATACAGCAAGATGACACATCTTTTAATGGTTCAGCTGTAGTCTAGGTTTCCACAGGTGTGTATTTTCCCATGTATGACAATTCCACAGAAATTCTGAACTCTGATCAACTCAAAATAGTGAAAGAAAGACTCTTCCTATCTGCTTCACAGAGGACTAGCATCTTAAGTTTGAAAAATCAGTAATACAGGATTGGCATGTGAAGTGAGTCTTTGGAACTATACTGAACAAAAACGCTTTCAGGCAAAATGATTATAACTTCTAGTAGGAAGGAAAGCAATATTTCTTCTACCAGACACATTATCTATTAAAATATAGCACCTATAGGACCTTAGGGTTTCCTTTTCTTCTTATTTTATGGGAAAAGGGGGTCATGCGGGGAAGGGAGACAGAAGTTCTTATATTTTAGGGGTGAAATCTTCCTACTAGTTTAGGGCTCTACTCAAGTTCCTTTCCTCCACGGAATGCCCCTGACACTTAAGGAGATTCTTGGGAGAGGTAAATATGCATGTCTCGTGACCACTGCCATGTGCCACTAACTTATGCTGTGAACCTATGCTGGATCTACGCCATGTGTTACTTCCTATCTCGCTCACAAAGCATCTAGCATGAGTCCAGGTAGCCGGTTCTCATTAATTACTTAATGCCTGATAAAGTATCTTCATATTTTTCATACAAGGCCTGTAAATACCTGAACCTAGAACTATAGTTCCAAGTACATACACAACTGTGTACTCTAAGAATGAGCGAAATCATCAATGATCTACTGTTTTAATATTGGTGTTGTAAGTAATGGCTCCCTTTCCGTATGTTTGACCAAAATGAATCATCTCATCTCCGGTAGCAAGAGCATAACCAAGCATTTTGAATAAAATACCACTTTTAAAGTGAGTTTCCCAATATTGTTTAAATGTTGAAACTGCATATCAACTAATCATCAGTCTACAGATGCTTAGAAATAAAACAATACTTTGCTTCTACAATTTAAGTCTCTATGTACTTTCTTGCAACAAAAGCCAATCTGTCTCTTTCAAAATTGTTTCTCCTGGCAAATATTTTCGCTGTCTGGCCAAGTTTCGTGTTAAAAATAAAGTACAGTATTACAACATCAATCAACATTTAAAGTACTTAATGATCTATGAAAGAAAATATACAGTGATTCTTTTGAAACAACCAAGCCAATCAAGGTTTATTTATATTATCAAATCAAGAGTGCAGCTTTGAGAAAATAAAATCACATTTGTGTTTACAGATATAAAAGCAATATTAAGCACTGAGGTAACGAAAGAAAACATCGTTAAGAAGAGACAAGAATGACTTAAAGACACAACAGAACGGTCTCTTCACTCCCCTTCCTGTCTGTGTGACACTGGCCTCTTGCCTGTCCTCTCAAACACTAGTTGTGTTTGAGGGGACATAATCAGAGTTTCCTGCAGCTAATATTTACTCCATAAAACGAGTCCTAAGTTTCTATACACTTACACTGAATGGTAATTGTCATTTTTTTTTTATATCAATAGGGACCTCTAAGTCTTGTCAGATATAATCTAAATCTGAAATATTCTACTACTGGGGGTTTAACTGAGTGCCTGAACAAGTACTAAGTAGTGTAGGGACTCTGAAAATATTTACCAACTACAATAAGTCACAGAATTTTTTATCTTAGCATCATCTACTGGAAATTACTCAGGTAGATATCTAAAAAGGGATGTGGCCTTAAACATTATATAGCAGCGTGCCACAGAGCATCATGATGTCACAGGACCAATGAGCTGGCTCAGAATACTGTTCACTTCCATTAGTGCAATGCTACCCTAAGCTATCAATTCTCTGGCTAATTCTTGAGTAACGAGTGCATCTTCTCTGGGTTGGCCATGTCTGCGGATAATGCTATAGTTGCTCTGGCATTTTCCCAATAAATACTGCCTCCCCAAAAGGGCAACCATATCAACATTTAGGGCACAATATAAAGGATGCTGCCCTATCTTTAAAGGAGATGGGGATACACAGAACAAAATACAAGTCAGACTATAAATAACCATTTTCCTGACAGGACAAAATAAAGTAACATGGAAACATCATGAGCTTTGGTCAAGGGTAAGAAGATCAGAGCTCAAATCTCAGTTTCCTTGACTTATAAAATGAAACTCATATCACCTACTCTAGAAATGCTTGTGAAGAGTAAATAAAAGAAGACTAAATATAATGCAGTATATGTTACATAAAATGCCCATGATACTCAATATGTAATTGTTTCCTTGCTGCCCATTTCTGGCCTCCTACGAGATTTAGAGTTCCAAGGCTGGCCAAGTCTGACAAAGTAAGGGCAGTGATTTGCTCAGAATCAAACTATCTTGAGGACACCTACCTCACACGATGTAGCTTATTGTTTTTTGTAGTCCTGAAAATCTCTCGTCTGCTCTCCGCTGTTAAGATTCAGGACAACTTCCTCTGGATCATCCGTTGGTACCCATGCATCAGGGGTTCCTGCTTGTTTGCCTCCTTACTGTCCAAGTCACTGTTTCTGTCATCTGACAGCATCTCTGCTGTGCCATCTCCTAATTTTGCCTATTTCTAATTTCTATTTTATGTTAAGTAGCACTTCTTAATTCCTTAATTACGGACCTTGGCACTTACTGTGCCCAACCCAGATACCCAAAGGTGGTACATTTCTAGGTTCCATGATCACCTTAAATCATTACCTACTGAATACAGCTCTAGAATAGCTCAACTTCCAGGGACCTTTAAATCAGAGATTAAACAGAGACATGCAATCTTAGTCAGCTGTTAGATTCAACAAAGCATTCTGAACCACCTGATTACTTGAGGCCCAACTGATAATGCTAAGCATAGGACTCACCTTAGGGAATTGGTAAGGCTTATATCTTACCAGCATCACACAATCACATAATGAGTGCCTATACGTAAAGCACCATCTATAATCATAAAAAGCTAGTTATACTCATTCATTCCACAAGAAAGTTACTCTTTTTCTTGAGAATATTGTCCTACTACATCCCCTGGATGAACACAGAATGAGCAGAGAGAAGTCCTAGCCATAAAAATTCGGGTCAGTAAAATCACTTCCCAATGATGGTCAGTAGGGTGACAACCAACACAACTGGACTGCCTCCATATGCAGGAAACTTAACTGGCCAACCAGGGCCAACTTTCGACTCTGGTTTCACTAGGACCATGTTAAAATTGAAGCAAGCTGGTCACGGGAGATGGAAATGGAAGTCCCACCCAGTGGAAGCTGGGCTCACTCAACTACATGGATGCCCGGGAAAAGACTACATCTGATTCAACGCTAGTGTTGTAGGGGAAAAAAAATGGAAAAGAAAGAAACACGTACTTTGTTTTTTAAGTTCTTCAATTTGTTCTTCCTTTAAATCTAACTGTTCTGTAAGTCTTGATGCTGAATCCAATGCAGCATTTGCTTCATCGAAACGCTCCTGAGGAAGAGAAGTTCATCAAAAAGCAGCATGCAAAAACTATTTCACAAACTACAGAGCTGGAAGCCAATCAATCGATCCTCTTCTGTTCAGCTGACGAAGCTCTGCTTCTGTGACCTTGGGCAAGTTCACACAGTGACTATCAAAGACAGAGCCCATACTTCACAGCACAATACTGTCTCCCTCAGAACTAAATCAAAAAGAGGATGCCACTAAAAGACAATATGGTGACAAAAGTTTTAAAAAGTGACAATAATAAGAGCATAAACACTACAAAAGGCAGATACAAAAAGTGAAGAAATACAACAAACATTCTTTTTAATTTTTGCAAGTCTGATGAGTATAAAATGACATTTCATTACTACTTGATTATTTTAATTTTTATTTCCCTAACTGCTAGTGAATTTGAGCATTTTTCCATGTTTACAGGACAGCTAGAGCTGCTTTTCTGTGAAAACTTCTTTGCATACCTTGTCCATGTTTCTCTTGAGCCTTCTCATGTTTCTGAGCGTACCTTGTCACCAGCGCTACAAGTATTATTTGCCAGATCTGCCATTTGTCTACTGACTGCATGATACCTTTTGCCATGTAAAAGTATTTAAACATTGTATACGGTTAAACACGTCTTCCTCTGCTTTCACAGCTTCTTGAGTTTTAGTCTTGGTTAGGTTCTTCCTTGCCCCTAGGCTCTACATGTACTCTTCCAGATTTTCTGGCAAGGTTTTTGTTTTGTTTTGAGCATTTACATCTTTCAAATAGTGTTTCTCAATGGGAGTGATTCTGGCATTCCTGGCCCCTGCCCACTAGATCCAGTCACTGTAATGAGCAAAAACAGCCCCAGATTTCCAGCACCACTCCCAGGTGAGAATCTGAGCTTTAATACAATTGGAATTTATTTTTACACATGGTATAATATAGGGATCCAATCTTATTTTCTCCCATATAGATAGCCAGCTGTGGCAACATCATTTATTAGATAATCTATCCTTTTCCCATTAAATTGAAATTAGTTTAGGGTTTCATTTTAAATTCTCAAATATATCCTAGGCTCTATTTCTGGATTCTCCTTCTGTTTGACTAATCTAGTCAATATGCTATTGATTAATGGCTCTACTTTGATATTTAGTAGGAAGTCGCTCCTCACTGTTGTTCTTTCACACAGTTTTCTTGGCTATTCTAGAGTATTCACCCATGTAAATTTTAGGTCAAATTTTACCATCTTGAATCAAAGTGACCGTTTTTTTGATGTGTCATCTTAGATAGGCTATAGCCCCCAGTTATTCAATCAACCATAATCTAGATGTTGCTGTGAAGGTTATTTTGCAAATGTAATCAAAGCCCCTAATTGGCTGAATTTAAGGAAGACATGAATAATCAGAGTGGGCCTGACTGAGCTAGTTAAAAGTCCTTGAAAGCGGATGAGCCTTCCCCAAAAAGAGAAAAAATTTCTGCCCGACTGCAACCTCAGCCCCTCCCACAGAGTCGTATGTCCTGCTTGTGATTTTCTTTCTTGACCATCTGTGGAGAACAACTCTGGCCCATGCCTGTGATGGGATCTTCCCATTTTGACTACCAACTCCCACAATCGCACTGCCAATTCCTTATAATAAATCTCATAGATGTCTATCTCTATATGGCATATCAATATGTGTGTGTGTCTGTGTGTACGTACTCACAACACCCCCTCCCTGCTGGTTCTGCTCCTCAGGTTGAACCCTAACTGATACACAGAGGGACTGAAACAAAAAACTTTAAATAAAAATTTAATATTCCAAATCCACAAAACTAAATTTAGTATAAAGGAAATTTAAATAAATCTTCAAGTAATTTTTTTTAACCTCACAGCATTTCTATTTAAGAAATTATTAAATCTCACGGGCTCCTGGGTGGCTCAGTCGGTTAAGCGTCTGCCTTTGGCTCAGGTCATGATCCCAGGGTTCTGGGATCAAGTCCCACATTGGGCTCTCTGCTCAGCAAAGAGTCTGCTTCTCCCTCTTGCTCTGCCTACTTGTGTTCTTTCTCTATCAAATCAATATATAAAATCTTAAAAAAAAAATTATTAAATCTGAAAACTACACTAAGACTTTTTCTAAAATTAAGATTTAGACTTAATTATTCTTTCTACCATTTGCTTGGGTTTTATTTCACCAATTTCAGCTTTTATTTTTACTAATTCCCTCTTGGTTTCTTCTGATTTGTTTTCTAAGTATATGTCACATTTTACATTAAAAATAAAGCCAGTTTAAAAAGAAGATCTGCACTTCTATTCTAATAATGTGGCAGACGACATACTCTGGACCCATTAGAAACAACTAAAAGTATTGGATAAAATATTTTTTTAAACATATTAATGAGCAGACCAGAAAGTAAGCATAAATGGTCAATGAACATATTAAAAGATGCTTGCTCTTGTTAGCAGTCAGACAAATGCAAATTAAAACCATAAGAAGACAGCCCTACCCACTACACTAGCAAAAACTTTAAAAATTCTAAAATGCCAAGTATTGCCAAGGATGCAGACCAAGAACTCTTATGCACCACTGTTAGTAGACATTAGGACTACCGCCATAAAACAACTTGCCATCATCGTATAAAGTTGAAACTGCCCATATATATCTCAGGACTCAGCAATTCCGATCAAGATACATGCCTGGAGGAAACGCTCGTACGTGTGTACCAGGAGATGTAAACAAGGAAGTTCAGAACCACACCGTTTGTATAGCAGATAATGGCAAGGTCTATTATCAGTAAGATGGATAAATTATACATTCATGCAATAAATACAGCAGTGAAAATAATAAGCCATGCACACATAACACACAGTAACACAGCTAAAACTCATGAACATAGTAACTAAGTGAAAAAAGCAAGTTTCAGGAGAATTACTGAATTTACATCCATTTCAAAATTCCATTTACACAGAGTTCAAAATTATGCAAAACCATACACTGTATCATTTGGAGATGCAAATATATGTGATAAAACCATAAAGAAAAAACGGGGTGCATAAATACATTCTGGACTCGTGGTTCTCTATGAAGTGGTAAGAAGGGGATGAGAGGGCGCCTAGGTGGCTCAATCAGTTAAGTGTCTGCCTTCGGCTCAGGTCATGATCCCAGGTCCTGGGCCTGAGGCCAGCATGGGGTTCTCTGCTCAGTGGGGAGTCTGCTTCTCCCTCTGCCCCTGCCCCCTGCTCGTGATTATCTCACTCCCTCTCTCCCTCTACCTCCCTTTACCTCCACCCCTGCACCCCCCAAAATAAAAACAAAAACAAAAACAAACAGATGAGAAATGGAGGGTATGCCAGGACTTCCAAAGATGACACTGTTCTTATAATGGGCAGGCAAGTACGAGGGTACCTGCTCTACTGCTCTTCTTTTATTTTATATGTATTATCTATATACTGTTTTACAGCCACTCAGTATTTAATAAAAATTTCAAAACTTTAAAGGAAATATGTCTTCCTTTATTAGGAATATTAACAAGGCTGAACAGTATATTCACCACTAATGACAGGTAAACAAATTGTATTACTTTCCATCAGGTGTCGACAAAGTCTACTTAAACTTAGAAAAGTTCATCCTAAATTCTAAAAGCAAGTCACATCTCTTCATGGGGATTCATTTTATTTATATTTTATATATAATTTTTCTACATGTGAACTGTAAGAAAGATATTTTAAAGGATTATGCTGCAAAAGAAAAAGATCTAAAGGATAATATACCTTATTTTAATCCATGTGAAATAGAGTGCCCAATATATCTTGTTGAAAAGAGAAAATTATAAAGTTACAAGTGTAAATTAATTTTTTTAGTGGCCCCTGAAATACTCATCTGTGCTAAAGAATTAAAATTTCCCATCATCTCATATTTGTTGTGTCTAAACTATAAGCCACATGGGGAAAGTCCTGAATATCTTGTTCACCATTACATCCCAGCATAGGGTAACAAGTAACCAAACAGTACTTACTAAAACTAACTGTTTAGGAAATTATTTCAAGATAAAGATTCTACAAGTAATTGTTCATGAATAATAATATTTGTAAGAGAAAATTATTTCAACCAACCTGTAATGACATCAGTTTTCCTTCCAGATTCTCTGCCTTTTTCTTCCATTCAGCTACAAGCTGTTTGTACTTTTCTAGTTCAGCAGAATACATAGCTTTTTCCTCTAAAGAGAAAATAAAGTTACATTAGTATTCTGCAACTGTGTGATAAAATTAGAATTTTATTCCACTTGAAATTTTAAGAATTCAACAGAAACAGTTCAAGTCTCTCAACAAGAAAATTACATATGCCTTAGATCATGTGAGCTGGAATTAAAGAAATTAAGTTTCCTCTGCCTAAAACCTTCTCTACCTTGTTCATCATGCAAACTCTTCCCTCCCTTCAGAACTCCAATCAAATATTTCATCTTTGGTAAAACCTTCCCTACAGACATACTACTTTGTACACCTGTCCATTCTAGTATGTATTACATACAATGGACCTTGAGAATTCTTATTTTAAAATTCAAGATTTCAACCATGAGTAAGCCTGAAGACTGAGATATGTACAAATTCAAAGTTTTGCTTAGGCACAAAAATTAAAACCCCTATTACTTCATCACCCTCATATCCCCCAATCACTTGCACCCTACTAGCAGTTAGTTCACTGCCGATCACTACTGAATGTATGAATAAACAGACAGATGGGTAAAAGGAATGATCTAAAGGAGGTACATGTGAGGTGGGAGGTAGATGTGAAAAAGCATACTTGGTCATCAGAGTAATACCTGCTCTCTGGTCATTGTGTCTGTGTCTCCAGAAAAATATTTTCCACCTGGACTAGAAAATGTAGTTGCCTCAAGGTATATGAACAGCTAAGAACAAGTCAATCAATATTTCAAAGGACAGTAATTACTGATGATTAACTCTCTGAAGTAGATTTAACCTCTGACCAGTATCTCAAAACCTAAGTATTGCTTCTACATGGTCCCCTTTTATCACGTGATCATCCTTCCTATGTCATCCTTATTAACCTTCCCCAACTCTCACCTTCACTGGTCATAATATGATACTAAAACGTATCTTTAATAATTCCTATATACCACATTCTCTAGTCTTAACTGTAAAAGGAGTCTACATTAACTTGTTGATGGCAACTTATCTTTCCCTCCTACAAGTGGGTAACCTTTCAAAGATTTCCCTGTGCCTATTTCAAAATAGCACCAAAATAGGCCAGAATTCCCAATAACTACAATAATTTTTCTTCATTGAAAGACTGACCATACAACTCACCTTGCTGGAAATGCTCTAGTACCATCTGGAGGTTGGAGAGTGATAGAGCATACTGCTTTACTTGTTCCCGAGAGACAGAAAGCTGCAGTGTGGTTTCATCCCTTTGCTTGGAGACCATATTCAGTTGCTCCTGCAGTGACTCTACCTGCAAACTGGCCTGATGGCTTCCAACAAAAAGAATAAAAGTCAGGGGTGCCTGGGTGGCTCAGTTGGTTAAGCGTCTGACTTCTGATTTCAGCTCAGGTCATGATCGCAGGGTTGTAAGACTGAGCCCTGCGTCAGGCTCCATGCTAAGCGTGGAGCCTGCTTAAGAGTCTCTCTGTCCCCCCACCCCCCAAAAAGAAAAAGAATAAAAGTCAAAGTGTTTCTATTACTTTAACAAGATAAAACCACTTCCCTACTTGTGTGTGTGTGTGTGTGTGTGTGTGTGTGTGTGTGTGTGGAAATACATACATAACATTCACAATGTTGTGCAACCATCACTGCATCCATCTCCAGAACTTCATCCTCCCAAGGGGAAGCTCCACATCCATTAAGCAGTAACTCCCCCTTCCCCCAGCAACCACCATTCTACCTTCTGTCTCCATGAATTTGACCTTCCTTACATTTCATTGCATTAAATTCAAGTTAGATTTCAAAGAAACTTTGTTCTCCCTGTTTTGTTAGTTCATTCTTCCCGTGAAAGTGACTTTGAACAAATGGCAGTCATTTTAAAGATTAAAAGTTGAACTAAACAAGAGACATAAGTATAATAAAAATTTACAAACAGTCTGCAACATTCATGTTTCCAGGCTAAAACTCTAAGATGTAATTTATCATAAAATTGTAAATTGCAAGGACCTTGGAAGTCATTTTGTCCAGCTTCCAACCCAATAAGCAATAGATTCTGAAACCTTCTTCGCTTTTGACACTTGCAACTATGGTGAACTCACAACTTTCCAAAGGCTATCCCATTGACAAAATGCTCTAATTATTAATTATCTTTCACTATCATCTTTCTTTCTCTTTAAATACAATAACCCCTATATCTGCCCCAAATAATAAATCAGAAATCCCTTAGAGATTTATTTATCCAGGTTTGTGTCACTGATGTACTTCCTTAATGTATAATGATTACAAATAAGATACTGCAATAGCCTTTCCTGGGTTTTTAATATCCAGTTAATAAATTCTTATTCAGGAGCCATCCATTAAAAAGCCCATTAAGCACCGCGCACTTTGAGGAAACTTTACCCAATAGCACCCTCTTGTGGGAAGAGCAGTAAATTGACAATCAGCAGACAACTCTGCCCTCAAATATCACTGGATTTTATGCAACCTTGCTGGTTAGCATGTCCCTGAACGGGTGGCTACAAGGATGAAATGGGCTATGAGGTCACTCAAGAAGTTAACACCAGGTATTACTACAGTTAATAAAGGGCTCAAAACACTGTAATCTGGTTTGTAGATCTGAGTCACTCATTCAAAAGTATTAGTGAACACTTGGGACGCCTGGGTGGCACAGTTGGTTAAGCGTCTGCCTTTGGCTCAGGTTGGGATTGAGCCCCATGTTGGGCTCCCTGCTCCACAGGGAGCCTGCTTCTCCCTTTCCCTCTGCCTGCCACTCACCCTGCTTGTGCTCACTCTGTCAAATAAATGAATAAAATCTTATGAATGAATGAATGAATGAATGAATGAATGAACAAACAAACAAACATCAATGCCCACTCCCAGTGACCTTATATTTCACTGGATGGGAGAAGATATAAGATGGGTCAACAATTACTTTTGTACCCTAAAGTAAAATGGAAGTGTGCTACCAAAGATTCAAACAAAGCATTATGCAGGTTCAAAAGAAAAACATCACACCGGGGTTTGGTTTTGAATCTGAGGAATGGGATGCTAACTAAAGCATTCTTTACAAAGGATATGCTATTTGAAGAAGGTGGGACTAATAGAAAAACTGTTTGGAATCAGGCCTACTCTAGGCAAAAGAATATGAAATGAAATGTAGAAGATGGGGTGCCTCGGTGATTCAGTCAGTTAAGCATCTACCTCTTGATTTCGGCTCAGGTCATGATCTCAGTCAGGGTCGTGAGAGCAAGTCCCACACTGGGCTCTGTGGGGAGTATGCTGTAGATTTTCTCCCCCTGCCCCCCAACCCTGCTCACGCATGCGCCCTCACATGCTCTCTCCCTCTACCTAATAAATAAATCTTAAAAAGAAAAGAAAAGCAGAGGAAATAGGAAAACAGTATCTCTAGCTAAAGGACTGAGTAAGACAGTTTGGCTGGATGTATAGCGCGAAATAAGGCTAATGAGGGTGCAGATAGCCCAGACACTATTTTAATTAGAGAAAATAAGGACCCAAAAATTTGAAGGAAAGATTATCTAATTTTATTGCCTGAGAAAGTTCTGGCATTTCTGTCAATGTGAAACACACACACAAATGATCACTCGTTTTAATTATCATTTTAAACAAGTTTTCTTTATGAGACTGAAGGTACAATAATATTCCCTGCAATGCACTGGGAGTGCACCTCAGAAATACAGTCTCCACTGGCCTATAATCTCTTTGCAGAGGTAATATCTACTATGTCCTTATATCTCCCTCAGCATCATACACAGTGAAAAACAGAAAGATGTACATACCACTAATGGAAATATAAATGGACATGATATTTCTGGAAGATTATCTGGCAATACATCTCAAAAGTTTTAAAAATGCCCTTTGAACCAGACCTGCCATTTCTGAAAACCGAAGCTAAGAAAATAATTTGTCATCAACCCAAAAATACCTATCTTGGGATATCATGACAGCATTTTTAGTAATTCTGAAAAGCTGAAACACTTCTAAATGTCCAATAATAAATGACTGGATTAAAGTAGTTATGGAAAATCCAAATAATGGTATGCTATGTAGCCATAAAATGATAATGCAAAAACATGGCTTAACATGTGCCGATACTCATTAAGTATGGAAGCAGATTACAAAACAGTATCAACAGTATGACCTTAATTTTGCTTTTCAAAACACATATAATATGGGGCACTTGGGTGGCTCAGTCAGTTGAGCAACCAACTCTTGATCTCAGTTCAGGTCTTGATCTCAGAGTCGTGAGTTCAAACCCCACTTTGGGGCCCACTTAAAAAATATATATATATAATATATACATACATATATAAGAAGCATGCAAAGGCACCAAAAAAGGATTATCTCTGGATGGGACTGTGACTTTATGTTCTTTTTGGTTTATGTAATTTTCCTGAAGTGCAAAATAGGTTTTTATAATAAAAAGGGAAAAAAAGAAAATACATTATTTTTTAAAGTTTTTTTAAATGTATTTGAGAGAGAGAGAGCACAAGCAGGGAGAGCAGCAGAGGGTGAGGGAGAAGCAGGCTCCCCGCTGAGCAGGGAGCCTGAGGTGGAGCTCAATCCCAGGACCCTGGCCCCAAGAAAATACATTTTATTGAGAGAAATAAAATTTTAAAATATATAAGCAGGGAATCAATCATGCCTCCGTAATGAAGCCTCCATAAAACCTCACAAGGAGAGGGTTTAGAAAGCTTCCAGGCTGATGAGCACTGGGAGATGTGGAGAGGGCTGCCCGCTGGGAGGGAGCTGGAAGCTCTGCACCCCTACCCCATGCCTTGCCCCTACCTATCTCTCCATCTGCTGTTCCCTGAGTTAATAGGCCTTTTACAATAAACTGGTACTCTAGTAAAAATAAAATAAAAATATAGAAGCAGGGACCTAGCAATTCAAAAGTTCCAACAAACCAAGAGCTAATTCATACTGACTTAGGTCTTCACTAGGCTACTTCCTTTTTTTTTTTTTTTTAAAGATTTTATTTATTTATTTGACAGAGAGAGAGACAGCGAGAGCAGGAACACAAGCAGGGGGAGCGGGAGAGGGAGAAGCAGGCTTCCCACAGAGCAGGGAGCCCGATGCAGGGCTCGATCCCAGGACGCTGGGATCATGACCTGAGCCAAAGGCAGACGCTTACCGACTGAGCCACCCAGGCACCCCTACCTTGCTACTTCCTTTACTCTCTCCCTTCTAATACCCAAACTTTATTCAACCTTAGATCATTTGACCACGAATAAAACCACATATGTCAAATTAGTTCTCTGGGAGCATGACAAAGTCAACTAAAATCCGTCAGGAAAAAAAAAAAAGAAAATCAGAATTTAAGTCTAAACTCTTAAAACAATGAGAGGCAATTATCTAGGGTGGTAGTTAAGATTCAGAGAGAGCTAGTACACTTATGATAAAAAATAAATAAATAAAATTATTTTTTAAAAAAGGAAAAAAGAAAAGACAGGTTCAGAGAGAGATGTTTGAATGCCAGATCTGGTCAAGAGTTACAGACCCGAACGTGAAACTCACACACATACTCTGCGTCTGACCTTGGGCAGCTTACTAAACTTCTTTACCCTCAGTATCTTCATCTGTCATTTGGAGATAATGAATTTCATAAGAGTAAAATGAGGTAAGCCAGGAAAAATGCTTACTGATTCTGACACTCAAGAAGTGTTCAACTAATGTGAGTGCTAAAAACAGGGAAAAGTTACCTTGCATTTTCCATTGCACTGGAAGATGAAACTAGCTTTTCCTCCAATACTGTGACTTTCTTTCTCAGTTTGGCCTCTCTATCTTCTGCAGCCAAAGCTTCGCGGGTGTAAGAATCCTCTGATTCTAAAAGATGGTTACGCAATCTCTCTAGCTCCTGGTTTAAGCGTAATTCTTTGTCACGTAAATGCTGAACCTAGGCAGAGGACACCTCTTTATTTTTCTTCTATAAAATGCTCCCCTTTCCCCTCTACAAGCCACTTTGTTATCAAATCTTTTGCCCATTACTGAAGTATATTAATTATATACTAATTACTCATATTGTAAGATGTATTTATATTAGGAAAAAGGTTTCCAAAAACCAACTTTTCATCTGGAAGTTTTATTTTGTAAGAGCTCATGCCCTGTGGCTGTAATGAAAAATGGAATTGTACCAAGTACAAGGCTCTTTGTGACAGACCACTTTTTCAGTAAAAATCTCACTTTTTCATACGTTATGGGTGAGAATTTTTTTTTAAACTGAAGTATATTTGACAATATTATACTAGTTTCAAGTATACAACATAGTGATTCAACAATTCTACATGTTACGCTCTGCTCACCACGGTCAGCGCAGTTATCATGTCATCATACGTTATTACAATATTGACTATATTCATTATGATTTATTTTTCAGCCCTGTGACTTATTTACAACTAGAAATTTTTACCTCTTAATCCCCTTGACCTATTTTGCCCATCTTCCCTAAACCCCTCCCCGCTAGCAACCACCAGTTTATTCCCCATGTTTATGATTCTGTCTCTGTTTCACTGTTTTTTTAGATTCCACATAAGTGAAACCACACTGTATTTTCCTTTTTCTGACTTATTTCACTTAGCATAATACACCCTCCAGGTCCATCCATGTTGTTGCAAATAGCAAGATCTCATTCCTTTTTACGGATGAGTAATATTCCATTTATACACCACTTCTTTATTCATTCATCTATCAATGGACGCTTAGGTGGCTTCCCTGTCTTAGTTCAGTAAACATAAGGATGCATGTATCTTTCTGAACTAGTGTTTTCATTTTTGGAGGGTAAACAGTAATGGACTACTGGATTATATGGTATTTCTATGTTTAATTTTTTGAGGAACCTGCATACTGTTTTCTACAGTGATTGCATCAATGGGAAATTTTTTTTATAACCAAGATATGCCACAGGTGTGTGTGTGTGTGTGTGTGTGTGTGTGTGTGTGTGTGTGTGTGTGTGTGTGTGTGTGTGTGTATATATATATATAAAAAATATATACTCTGGGAGGTCAAGATCCTACAGTATAACACATCAGAGGAAATCACCCAAGAGACAAATTAATTTTAGTAATTCATTCTAGCTTTCTTAACAATTAGTAAGCCTATTGCTTGAATCAATTTCTTTAAAGTAAAAGCATACCTCATTCTGTAAAGCACTGTTTTCCATTTGTTTCTGTTTCAGGGCCAACATGACCTGGTCTCTCTCCTGTTGAAACTTAACTGTCTTCTCCTGCATTGATTTAACTGCATTTAAAAGCTGATTTAACTCCCCAGTCTTGCCCTTTTGGAAAGAAATAACTTTAGCTTTAAGAAAAACACATTTAAAAAGACCCAGTTTCTTCATTAAATAATTAATTTTGAGATACAGGTAACCATAACAAGATCATCAAAAACAGAGTCTGAGAAACTGTCTAGAGAAGCCTAAGGAGACATGACAACTAAATATAATGTGTTATCCTGGATGCCATCCTGAACAGAAAAAAGACATTTGGTAATTTTTTTGGTAAAAAAAAAAAAAATTTAAGGAATTTTAAAAAAGTAGGAACTTCAGTTAATAGTAATATATCAATATTCGTGAATTCATTGTTACAAGTATAGCATAGTAATCTAAGATGTTAATAAACAAGGGAAACTGGGTGTGAGGCATATGGGAACTCTATTATCTTTTCAACTTTTCAAATAAACTATTCTGGAAGACAAAGTTATTAGAAAAGTTGTTAAAAGAATTCTCTCACTCTCAAATAAAATAAAATCTTTTTAAAAAAAGGTTTTAATTCAAAAGACACAATCTCTTCAAATTTACCCTATACAACAAAGTGTTCACAGATCCCAAAATCAATCAAAAGAGTATGAGAGAGAGTTATGTGTGTGCGTTCATTCATCAGGCCTGCACAACTGTTCCTCAGAAAGTACAAGTCACTGGCAAAGAAAAGACAGGAAAGTCATTTCAACACTTCAACACTTTAGTAGTCAACAAGACTACTAAAGTCTTGTTTCCTATTTAAATTAACCTGTTGCTAAAAATGTTTGGAAAGATCTAGTAATTTAGGGGCGAAACCTCCAGGTACCTTTGAGGAAAATTTCATAAAACCCTGAAATGAATATTTCTGAATGAACAACTTCACATTCCCGTTCAAACATAATTATCTATAAAGTAATCAACCCATTGGAAAATTTCTCCACCCCAATTTTCCTCTATAAAATTCCATCCCCAACATACCTGCTCTTTTTCTTTCAGTAGCTGCTCAAACGCGAGAGCCTTTTCCTTCATTGAATGGCACTCAAACTCTTTTTCTCGAAGCATCATGGAAAACTTTGTATTAGTCTCCTGTAATGCTTGATACTCCGTTTCCTTTTCCCTGGTTGTTTCTACTATTTTTTCATTTTCTTCTTTTAGTTTGCAAATGTCCATTTCTAAAATTAATATCCGCTCCTTCAGGTTGGTTACTGCCTGCCTCAAAAGTTCATTTTCATTCACTTTGTTGGTGAAATTTTCATTTAAAGAAAGCAACTGATCACTTTTGGCTTTGATTAAGAGATCTTTCTCCTTAAGTGACTTTTGTAGGACATCTTGTTTCTCCTTTAGCTGCTTAATTTCTGAATCCGTCTGTTCCTGTTCTTTTCTTTCTAGCTCTGAGGTGGCAGCAATCGAATCAGACAACCTGTGATTGTTTTCCTGGAGCGTTTTAATTGTTGCATCTTTTTCCTGCAGTGACTTTCTTAGCTCTTCCAGCTCCTGTTTAGAAGACTCGCTCGATGTATCGGGCTTAACTGTTCCAAGAGACTCTGCTGGCTGGGAAGGAGGCGATGATCCGGAGGAGAGTTGAGGTGAAATAATATCAAGTTTTCCTAAAAGAAGATCTTTGGTACTGCACAGCTGCCCTATGCTGTGCTGAACCTGTGCTAGCTCCTGCCCAAAACTTTTGAGTTTGGTTTCATTCTGCTCATAACTTTGGATCAGGCCAGTGTAGTCCACTTGTAATTTAGAATTATTATCACTGTCAACCAAAACTTGTGCCTGAAGCTGATGGAGTTCCTCCTGAAGCTGGGCGGACTCGTGCTGCATATTCTGGACCGTGGTCATCACCTGCTGTTTCCACTCTTCCATCTTCTTCACTTGTTGTTTTAATTTGTCGCGTTCCTGTAGAAGCTCCTCAAACTGATTGCTGTTAACACCTCCAACCTCATTCCCAGTGCTGGATGTTTGTAAAACCGTCAATAAGGTCTGGCACTTCTGACTTAATGCATCTATCTCAATGTCTTTTTCTCGAATGATACGTGATAAATTCTGAACAGTTTCTCTAAACATATCTTGGCCACCACCTTCAGATCTAGTGGATAATTGTTTATTTTCATCTTGCAGCTTCACGAGAGCTGCCTCTTTGGCAGCAATGATATCCATCATTTTGTGGTATTCCGTTTTCAGGTGGCTATTCTCCCTAGTCTTCTCACTCAAAACAGCTAATACCTGTTCTCTCTCCATAGCGTAGGCCTGCAGCTGCTGCTGAAGGTAGACAACATCCTGGGAGTAGGAAGCTGAAGAAATTCTAGCGTGAAGAGCTTGTATCTCCAAGTCTTTCTGCTGGATGATCTGAGTGAGTTTACCAACCTCATCTTTGGACAGCTGATCAATCTGTTTCGTTAAAGATATATTCTTTTCATTCAGAAGTTTAATCTCCAATTCTCGTTCTTTTATTCCTTTTACTAATCTCTCAGTTTCGGCTTTAGATAAATCATGTTTTTCACTGCCATTTTCTATGTTAAGGCTCTGTACTTTCGTTTCTTGAAAGATCTCACAATTCTCCGTTTGAACGCCCTGTCTTTCTTCACGCAACTGGGTTTTGATTTGTTCAACTGTTTTTTGCAAATTCTTAATCTCTTCATCTTTCTCTAAGAAGAGTCGGGTGTGGGTGACATTCATCTGCTCATGCTGGCACTTAAACTCATCCATTTCCTTCTTCTGTTCTTCTAAAGACTGAAGCAGCTGCATTTTACTCTGGTTTTGATCTTCAATAATCTTCTGATGATGTTTTATTTCCTCCTCAAGATTCCCCTTTATAATATTCAGTTGCAACACCTCAGACTCTAGCTCAGTAACACTGTCAAGGGGTTTAGGCTCCACCACAGGTGCAGCTCGACTCTGCTGCTCCCGGAGCCGTTCCAGTTCTTCTTTTAGATGATTGTTTTCTTCTTTCATGGACCCAAGACTTCTGTCTTTTTCCTCCATGGTTTGCTTCAAACTTTCATTTTTTCTTAAGGCCTCGGTATATTTATCTAATTCCTCCTGAAGCTGTGAACTTCTTTCTTTAAGTTTTTCAATAAAAATTTCCTTCTCACTTATAAGTTGTGTTAAGTGCTTCTGCTCTTTTAAACTAGATGACAAAATTTCCTTGGTTTCTTGATGATGAGTATTCATTTGTTCAATGTTCTTTTTGAGTTCTGCTATTTCAAAGTCTTTCTCTTGACTGAGTTTCATTAAACGCTGCTGTTCCAGCTGTAAAGCAGAGGTGCTCAAATCACGTGCCTTTGACAGTTCTTTAATTGTCTGCTCGTACTTACTGGCTTCTTCCAACAGCTTCTGTTCAGCCCGACTCAATTCTGCTTCTAACTGTCCTTTTTCCATTTTTAGAGCCTCCACAATAGTGTTTCTTTCCAGAGAAATCTGATTGCTACCAGCAATGGATTCTTCCAACTGATGTCTTACATCCTCACATGCTAAAACCAACTTTTCATTTTCCATTTTGAGATCAAAAGCAACTTTGTTTAAACTGTCATTGAGCTTTTCTATTTCTAAAAGAGTTTGCTTTAAATTTCTGACTTCGGCTTCCCTTTCTTTGAGTAAATCATCCTTAAAATCACTGCCAGAGTCGCAATTTAGAGACTGAGTTAACTCATCCCTGATTCTAGAAAGCTCTTCCTCATTTTGTTTAATATGTTCCTTAAGTCCACAGTTCTCCTTCTGCATGTTTAAATTACTTTTTTGTGATTTATTTAGCTGATCTACTAAAGCTTCTACTTTTTCCTCAAGCTTCTGCTTGGCTAAATGCAAATCATTTAGGACGAGTTCACTTTGAACTAACTTCTCTTTCTGCACATCTAGCTCTGTAGTCATGTTAATTTTATCATCTTCAAGTTGATGGACTCTCCTGTTTTCATCACTTAGATCTTTTCTCAGTTTACTAATGATGCTGTCTCCCTCATTTTGTTGTTTTGATAGCTGATCTTTTATCAGAATCATGTGCTGAAAGAAAAATAATTTGCATGGTAACTTTAAGACATTCTCTCATTTTAGTACCTAACAAAAATTCTGCAAAATGTCATAAATAATAGAAGAATAATCCTCAGATACTTCTAATCCTTCTTAAAACAATACTTTAAAAAAAAAATCCCAACATTTAGGAGCACCTGGGTGGCGCAGTTGGTTAAGCCTCTGACTCTTGGGTTTTGGCTCAGGTCATGATCTCAGGGTCATGGGATCGAGGCCCACGTCAGTCTCCATGCTCAATGCGCAGTTGGCTTGAGGCTCTCCCTCCCTCTGTCCCTTGCCCTGCTCATGTACACGCCCACACACACTCTCTCTCTCTCTAATATTTTTTTTTAAATCCATCATTTAATCCCCAACAAAATTACTAACATCTTAGAGCAAATCAATTTCATTATTTAGAGACTAGAACTTAAAACCAGAGAAGGTACATGACATATGTTGCTCATTTCCAACTCTTCAACACTGGGGTAGAGTCATACAGCCCATGAGCCAAACCCGGCCAGCCACCTGTTTTTGTAGATCAAGTCTTACTGGGCTACAGCCACGCTCATAGTTTACATGTCACAAGAGCGGAGCTGAGTACAACTGAGACGACTATATGGCCTGCAGAGCCAAAAAATATTTACTATCTAACCCTTTACAGAAAAAGTTTGTCAACCTCTATGATTAGATTATCAATGAAGCAAAAATATTAATTGAATCACGTTGTAAATCACACCCATCACTTTCACTTGTTACTCCAGTGTTCAGTGTACTGAGAAGAGCTCTGGTTTTCACATTGTGTTACCTTTGTAGCTTCTTGGTTCTGTCTGTCCAATTCCTCTAACTCAGCTACAAGTATTTCCTTCTCAGTGAGACTCTGATTAAGTTCCTGCTCCTTTGCCTCCAAAGTCAGTCTTAAGTCATGTAATGTTGACTTTAAATCCATCTCTCTCGCAGCTGTACTTTTAATTACTTCATACTCACTGTTCAATTTTAAAAGTGATAGCTGAAGCTCTTCCTTAAATAATAAAAAGGGGGAAAAACAACATATACTGTCAACTGGAAGAAGACACTAAAAGATTAAAAAACAATACACACACACACACACACACACACACACAACTTGGGAATCTATTCTCAGATGCCTGTGTCGGAAACATTACTGAATAAGACTTCCGTAACAATACATAACATTCAACAAATCGGGGCGCCTGGGTGGCTTAGTTGTTAAGCGTCTGCCTTCGGCTCGGGTCGTGATCCCAGAGTCCTGGGATCGAGCTCCATGTTGGGCTCCCTGCTCGGCGGGAAGCCTGCTTCTCCCTCTCCCACTCCCCCTGCTCGTGTTCCCTCTCTCGCTGTCTCTCTCTCTGTCAAATAAATAAATAAAATCATTAAACTAAATAATAAATAAAAATTCAACAAATTACAGCCTTCACTCATGTGCAATTTTATGTGTAGCTTCAAGAAAAACATTTCTGTAACACCAAGACAAGATGGAATGACTGTTCAAGTTCATCCAGCTGCAGCTTCTTTATACAAAAACTTTCCCATTTGGGAGCCTTCCTGATCCCACTTCCACAGCTGCTTCCCTTCTGTCTGCTGCTTCTCTTGCCCCACACACACTCTTCAAAATCTTCCGATTCTCCTGGCTCTCTGCACTTCCGTTCCCTAATGTCCAGTCACCAACAACCATAAACTAAATAAACATCTATAAAAATCAACATTCATTCGCTCTCTAATTAGAAAACAAAAGGCTTCTTTTCCCTCATTAAAGGAATTTCCCTTATTACTGGCTCCTGTCAGCACATGAAACTTTTCTTTGACCCAAGAAAGTAGACTCCTTCCTTCCTTTGCCAACCAACCTGAGCAGAGACTAGGTTCCCCTCTCAACTCTTAACAGTCTTAAAGATCTATCTAACTATATATGATTTTTAAACTATATTTTATGTTCTGTTCTACTGGTATTTAATGCTTTTACTCCAAACTCCAGAAGTGGGACAGTTCTCTACGCTCCGACACTGTTGCAACCTCTGATTGTGATGTTTGTGATACAAGAGTTTAAAGCCTTCTTTCACCGACAGAGAAATATCAAACTTCTATGGAATCTACTTTAAAGCAAATAAGAATCTTAAATTTCTACAAATAAAGAGACTATACATACCTTACAAACAGACCAGTGAAAACTAGAACATCTGCCTCACGATTCTCATTTTAATTCCAATTGAAAAGTTTATTCTGAACTACAGTTGATGAAAACAGCATTCTCTTATGCCTTTCTAAAGTTATTATATGTGCTGGGCGCCTGGGTGGCTCAGTCGTTAAGTGTCTGCCTTCGGCTCAGGTCATGATCCCAGGGTCCTAGGATCGAGTCCCACATCGGGCTCCCTGCTCAGCGGGAAGCCTGCTTCTCCCTCTCCCACTCCCCCTGCTTGTGTTCCTGCTCTCGCTGTCTCTCTGTCAAATAAATAAATAAAATCTTTAAAAATAAATAAATAAATAAAGTTATATGTGCGAGGGGACATGGGTGGGGGGATGGGGTAACTGGGTGATGGGCATTAAGGAGGGCATGTGATGTGACAGGCACTGGGTGTTATATGCAACTGATAAATTACTGAACTTTACATCTGAAACTAATGACGTACTATGTTGGCTAATTGAATTTAACTTAAAAAAATAGTTATATGTTCAATCAGGAGAATCACAAGTTTCTTCTCAGGTAGATGTTAAGAACATGCACGGCCTTGCAGGTACATTTGGCATTCTTAAGCAGTGAGCAGACCCGTAACAGAGAAAATTAAAGGACAAGTTATGAAGGATTACTTAACATCAAAGAAAGGAGCAACAGCTATCAGGCCTGGCTACAGAATCCAAAAATATCATGGCAAAGTTACAGATCTATCAGATATGCGCAGAGATCTGCAAACTACGAAGTACACCTAGGAGAGTTAGGGAAAGGAGCAGAATGCAAAGGGAGCAGAAAAGAGCAGAGAAAATATAGGTAATATAAGAATTAAAAAAGAGTAGGAGACACTGGCTTTTAGTAGATAGAAAGGGTGGGGGCAAGGATCCCACAATGCATACAACAGTACATAAAACTAAGAAATTTCCATGCTGATAACATCCCTTTGAGAAACACTGCGTATATGCTAATGTGGAAGGATACTGAAAATATGTTAAGGTATATATGAATAGTATGTATAGTATACTAACAGTTGTATTTTTTTAAAGTTATTTATATAGGGCGCCTGGGTGGCTCAGTTGGTTGAGCGACTGCCTTCGGCTCGGGTCATGATCCTGGAGTCCCAGGATCGAGTCCCACATCGGGCTCCCTGCTCAGCAGGAAGTCTGCTTCTCCCTCTGACCCTCTTCCCTCTCGTGCTCTCTGTCTCTCATTCTCTCTCTCTCAAATAAATAAATAAATAAAATATTTAAAAAAAAAATAAAGTTATTTATATAATCATACATACATAAGTGTAGTCTGGAAGGATGGACATACAAGAAACTGGTAACTGCCTTTAGGGGCGCCTGGGTGGCTCAGTCGGTTAAGCGTCTGCCTTCAGCTCAGGTCATGACTGGGATCGAGCCCTGCATCAGGCTCCCTGCTCAGCAGGGAGTCTGCTTGTCCCTCTCCCTCTACCCTTCCCACTGCTTGTGTGTCTCGCTCACTCTTGCTCTCTCTCCTCTTTCAAAGAAGTAAATAAAATCTTTAAAAAAAAAAAAAAAAGACTGTCTTTGGAAAAGAGGCCAATCAAAAGAGGTGCAAAGGATACTCCATTTGTACCATCTAAAGGTTTTCCATATGAATTACTGAATTTGTACATCAGTGAATATTATTTTTTATAAATTAATTTTTTCAATTGAGTTAAGACACTGGCATATAACTTAATAATACCAGCTTAGAACTATCCTGCATTTAAGCACCTGTCTTAGCCAGGGAATTATCCCCGAGTACTATAAACATAAAAAATACCTCTCCCCATCCCCAACACTGCATTACAGAATCTTATTCCAACCCTGCTACCAATACACACAAAGACTCTATCTCTACCACTGAGAACGTATCCCTCTTCAGCCCTCACCACTAAGAAATTCCACCACACTAGAAGGTTCCAGAACATACGAGCAGTTGATAGATTCTGTAGGACGCCACTACAGCCACTCCAGACTCTAGAACCACCTGTGTATGTTGCTGCTGTCAGGACTTCATCGGAAACCAAAACAGAGTCTTTACCTATCTTTTTTGCTCCTATCTGTATGCTTACTGGCTGCCTTATCTGTAAATGTGAACTCTGGTCAGCCTCTCATACTCTGAACTTTGCCCAAATACCTCATCCTGGTCTGACAAGCATCAATGACACCAGTTTTATCCTCAGGACTCTCAAGACCTAAACATTCCATTTTGATATAAACTGGCCCTTGGCTGTGACCTGTAATACACACATTTTAATTCTGCCCCCATTTTTACTGTACCTACCTTTTCTTGACTCAATAAGGACTTCTGTTTTTCTAAAGTTTCAACATGCATTTTAAGTTTCAAATTGTCTTCAGTGAGACTGTTGTCCTACAAAATGTTAAAACAGTGTGTTTTCAGATAAATTTCAAGTTTACAAAAAAGTAGGCAAGCTGTACTATCGTGCATTTTTACTCAGCCTTTCTCTAGTGACACATAAACATTATAGGCATGCAACCCTGGACCATCTAAAGCCAGTCACTCGTTTTATAAATATTCTTAGAATTTTATTATATTTCAAAAAATATATAAATACATTTACAAAATAGCCTGTAATCATTAGTAACAGAAGCAACGCTGAATTCCTTAAGGGAAATCAAAATGCATTCCTCACTGTGGTGGAAAATCTGCTTCCACTGTCCATAAACATAATGTCTGTCAAATTAATCTTGAAAGTGATATACTTGCATTTTTTAATTATGTAACTTTTAAAATTATGTCAATTTATGATTCAAAAAGTTTGTTATTAATCAGCAAACATAAAATTACTAAGATGCAAGTTCCTAGGATAAGTTCATGTGAATTTGTAAAAAACACAAAACAAGCAATTACAATAATCAAAATATTTTTTCTTGATAAATCAAAGCCAAAAGCTTTTTCTCTTTAAAATTAGTTTACCTGGGCGCCTGAGTGGCTCAGTTGGTTAAGCGACTGCCTTCGGCTCAGGTCATGATCCTGGAGTCCTGGGATCGAGTCCCACACTGGACTCCGAGCAGGGAGTCTGCTTCTCCCTCGGACCCTCCCCCTTCTCATGCTCTCTATCTCATTCTCTCTCTCAAATAAATAAATAAAATCTTAAAAAAATAAAATGTTTACCTGGTTTAAATTACTCAGTCTCAAAATTTCATTTTCAGCATCTGTAAAAACAACAATGAATCTGACATTAAAATTCTTCAACTTAATAATTACCTCCTACATTAAACTCAGGAATAAAACTCAATTAAAACTTGACTGTATCAAAGAAATCAAAATATAAATAAATGCCAGTAGACGCTCCATTAAAATGCAGTCCTACGGAACCACAGAAAAAAGAATTATAATTGTATTCTGGATGAGTTATAAGTTATTGCCTTGATAAAAACATTAATAACAATGTTTCAAAATGAGCTGATTAGTTTGTGTAGCAGGAAACAGTAAAGGGACTGAGACTGGGGAGAAATGGTTAAAAACAAAAATGTACATTTATACCACAATGATACAATAATCTCTCAATTCTCTAAAGTGACTTAGACATGACGACAGATAAAAAGACCATTCAAGCTGGTATTACAGATAGACCCACATACAGAAGCCGTTCTAGGAGAACACAAAGACAGAATACCATTAGTTCAGCTAAAGTAATTCATTCAACTTTCATTCAGATAATAGTAGGCATTTTCTATGAGATCAGTTAGTTGCTGGACAACAAGATGAAAACATTTAGTCCCTGCTTGCTCTCAGGGAGCTTTCAATTCAGAGGGAAAGGAAGCACACGACTCCCGTACTGTGTGATACAGGGAGCACGAGGTGCTACTAGAGCAAAAAGGGCAAACACCGACTCCAGACTGCGGGATGGGGGCTAAGGAGGGCCCGGAAAGCAGTAGCATAGGTACCTCCCAGCAGATACAATACCTGCAATGAATCATAATATACTTAAGAGTCAGCAGAGAGAAACAGACACACTCCACACAAATAGCAGCAAATGCGAAGACGAGAGAGCTAACAAAGTCACTGGCTTAAGGAGCTATATACGAAGTTCAGTATGGCTAATGCTTAGCATGTTAGGAGAATGGGAAGAGGTGAAACTGAAGAGGGACACAGGCACCGGATCGTGAAAGACATCAGATGTCCAACAGGAAGTTCAGGCTTTATCCTGAAGTTCACAGGGAGCCACAAAGTACTACCATCAGGGGAATTAAACCTGTTTTGTGTTTCTGAAAAACCTTTCTGGCTACAGAGAGAAAAAAGAAATTGACTGAAGGAATCATAGAGACCAGAGAATACTAACAGCTAACGCTTTTATAATGCTTACTGTAGGACAGCCCCTGTTCTAAAGAGAACTCTGCAGCTAGTAACTCTCAGAATCCCCATTACTACTACTACAACTATTTAGAAGGTAGGAGTATTATCCTAACCAGAGGGATGGAAAAACCAAAGCATAGAGATGTTAATTACCTTGCCCAAGGTCAGCTAGTTAGTGATGATATTCTTAACCACTCCACTATTTTGATCCAGTAAGAAACGGCTATAGTCGGGACACCTGAGTGGCCCTGTGGGTTAACTATCTGCCTTCGGCTCGGGTCATGATCCCAGGGTCCTGGGATCGAGCCCCGCATCGGGCTCCCTGCTCGGCGGGAAGCCTGCTTCTCCCTCTCCCACTCCCCCGGCTTGTGTTCCCTCTCTCGCTGTATCTCTCTGTGTCAAATAAATAAAACCTTAAAAAAATAATAATAATAAATGAAAATAAAGCAAATAAACCCATATGAGTCATCCAATATGCTAAATAAATGGAAAAATGTATTTTGAAAGGAGCAGAGCTACTTGGAAGTCAAATGAATTCTAGAACCCTAGTGAATGGCCTTCTCTTTGCCTTCACGGCAGCTCCCAGGACTGAGGCCCTTCTAAGAAACCCTAGAGCTCCTCTGGGATACAATCCTGAAATATTACTGAACCAGAGAAGCTAAGGAAACAGAACTTACAGGACATGCTGGGTGATGACTTCAAACTTTCTGGTGAGTCACCGAGGTAAGGAGAGGAAGAGGAAGAGGAGGACATGGTGACTTTGAACCTAACTCTAACTGGAGTTTATAGAGTTGGCCATCCAGGTCAGGAGCCCACGAGAAACAACTAGCCAAGGGGTGTGGGGAGCACAGCACACAAGGGCTAGAAACCCCCAGAGCAGCAACGAAACAGTTCATAAGGTGAGAGTTTATACTGTGAGAAGACAAGAGTGCAAAATAAAATCCATCTTCACAGCTAAGAGCTCCCATTATGTGCTCCCGGCATGAATGAACACCGGTGTTTGGCCTATCTCATTAAATAACTTACTTTTTCTAACACAGAACACAGGTAACTAAATATCATCTTGGGCATGGAAAATGGTAAAGGGCCTATGGCTCTTATCACTCTCATGTCTGCTTCGATACAGGACATCATTTCAAAAGGAAATACAGAATTTTGAAAAAGGCAGGCTGCGTTCCCTCATCGGAGGGTCTGGAACCTAGAGTTTCGGAAAGTATCTGGTTCCATGCAGACTAACAGAAATAGGCCCATACCGCCTCCCAATAAACAGCTATATATACATTTCTCAGAAAGCTACATGGCCTCCTACATCAATGATTCCATGTAACTACTTAAAGGATGAGAAAGGGAGGCTGAGAGACATCCAGCCAACAATGAAGACTTTTTAGAAAATTCCTATTTGTGAGCCATTAATTATGGCACCGAATCCAAAACCAAACAATTCTATTCCACTTCTACAGTCAATTACAGGAATACTCCACTTCCATAAAGTACTGTCTGTCTCTAAAAACTAGTACGTAATACAACACCAGTCACAGGTGAGTTCCAAACCTTTTACACCAGACAGTGCTCGCTGCAGTTTGAGTACTCCCTCTCCCACTGATGTACTCTGTGGAAGGATTCGTTCTTTTTCTATCACAGTATCACTTTGCTTCACAGCTTCGGGCTGCAATTTCCTACATTCCAGTTTCCAGCTTTCACATTCTTCTGTTATTTGTCTGTTTTCAACATTTAGGCGTTCTTGTTCCTTCCTCAAAATCTCCCTGTCATTTTCTGTAGAAGATAATTTTTTATTTATGTCTTTTATTTTATCCTCAAGTTCTTCAATTCTTTTTATAGATGCTACTTTTTCATTTTGTAGATCCTGTATAGTTTTCTGCATATCATGGACTTTTGAGTGATGAGTTATTACAATCCCTGAGCCACCTAGAACATAAACAGAAAATCAAGGACAGCCAATGTCAACTACCGAGAGATAAGTAGCTTGCTATATACTACCGAGAGATTTAACAGACTTGAGAACTTGGAAAATCTTAAAAAGTTAAGACAACAATGAGATATCATTACACTCCAATTAAAATGGCCAAAATTCAGAACACTCACAACACCAAATGCTGGTGAGCATGTGGAGCAATAAGAACTCTCATTCATTGCTGGCAAAATGCAAAATAGTAAAGCCACTTTTGGAAGACAGTTCAGCAGTCTCTAACAAAACACACCCTTAACATATGATCAGCAATTGCACTCCCCAGTATTTACTCAAAGGAATTGAAAACTCTTATCCACATGAAAACCTGAACAATGATATTTATAGCAACTTCATTCATAACTGCCAAAACTTGGAAGCAAAGATGTCCTTCAGTAGGTGAATGGATAAACTGTGGTACATCCAGGCAATGGAATACTATTCAGCATTAAAAAGAACTGAGGTATCAAGCCATGAAAAAACATGGAGGAAACTCAAATGCACATTACTAGGTGAAAGAAATCAATCTGAAAAGGCTACATACTGTATGATTCCAACTATGTGATGTTCTGGAAAGGGCAAAACAATAGAAACAGTAGAAAGATTGTGGGGGAGGGTGGGTGGGAGGTGAGCAGGCAGAGCATAAAGGATTTTTAGAACACTGAAACTACTCTGTGTATTATAATGATGAATATATATCATATGTCTGTCCAACCTAGAGAATGTACAACACCAAGAGTGAACCCTAAGGTAAACTATACACTTTGAGGGATCATGATCTGTCAATATAGGTTAAAAAATATACCATTCTGATGAGTAATGGTGATAGTGGGGGTGGCTATGCATGTGTCAGGGCAGGGGTATATGGGAAATCTCTGTACTTCCTTCTCAATTTTGTTATGAAAAGAAAGTCTTTTAAAAAGTTACCAAAATAAAGCATTCTTATTTTAGATTTTTTTTAAGTAATCTCTAGCCTCAATGTGGGGCTCAAACTCATAACCCCAAGATTAAGAGTTACACACTCCACTGACTAAGCCAACCAGGCACCGCCATAATAAAGCATTTTTAAATAAATAGTTGAGGAAAAATATTATTTGAATCAACTACTAAAACACTTATGTATATGAGTTTGAAAGAAAGTGAAAATATTTCTAATCATTTATTACCAAAGTATCATCACCAAACAATGCAAAAAAAATCTATATATTGTAACTATTTGTCACAAAGACAAAAGGACCTTACCATTTCTGCATAATCTTACAACAGTGATGCCATTGCAAATTTCAGGCAAATGAACAGAACTACTCATTCACTCATTCTTTAGAATGTAGTCCAAGTTTACATCAGTGTGTTGGTCTTACAGTACTAGGCTTGTCATTTAATTCTGTCATCTAATCCATTAAGTTAATAAAACGAACAACCTTGGGGCGCCTGGGGGTGCTCAGTGGGTTAAACAGCTGCCTTCGGCTCAGGTCATGATCTCGGGGTCCTGGGATCGAGCCCCGAGTTGGAATCTCTGCTCAGCGGGGAGCCTGCTTCTCCCTCTGCCCTTCCCCCCCTTGTGTTCTTTCGTTCTCTCAAATAAATAAAATCTTAAAAAAAAACAAAAACTAACAACCTTGTTGTAACAAGTTTTCCAGTTCTTCAATTTGTTCTTCATAGTCACTTAATTCTTCTCGATGACGACGACTTATTTCTGTCAATTTCTGTTGGTATGCATTTTGTAAAACTGACATTTCATGTTGATGGTCATCGATTTCCTGACTTCGAGTCTGTTTGAGTTCCTTAAAAAATAAAAACAAGGTTAACTACATTTATAATCAATGACATACCTAAGCCATTTCATTGCTGTGCAAAAGTCTGTATTAAAAATAATTCTCTGAACATGCTAAGGCTATAAAGAATTTAAACACAGGCCCCAAATCTGGACAAATCTGAAAAATTCTACTCTTTCCTTTCTTGGGTCTTAAGAACAGTTTTTCTACTTTAATGAGAGAATACCAGCAAGAAAAAAAATGAAACAAAAGATGAATAAAAATATCTTGGCTACCCAAGTTAAGACCACCAGTCTCTCTCCTAAGGAATCTGGATCTTGAGCTTAGTCCTTCAAAAAAGGAAATTGTTAGGACCACAAGCACTGTGATAGCTGCACCCGGAAAAGTCTGTCCACTGTGTCCCACTATCTAGATCCCTGATCCTATTCCCATTCCTGTTCTGCCCAAGACCAGAATGCTCAATTCTTCTTTTAATCCTGGGGACAGACTACCCTGGGTCCTTCCTGTAAATCTTCTTTTGCTTTACTTAGCCAGAGATGGTTTTTGTTGCTTATAACCAAGAATCCTAATCAATAAATTAACTTCTATTTCCCGAGAAGACAAGTTACTCTTTAATCCTGTGCACTTACTTATGTGCCAGCAGTTGGCAAGCAGCTTCACATTTAAACCTTAAAATGATCCTACAAGGAAGGTATGATGAAATCTACTATACTGATGATAAAACGGAAGCTTGGAAAGATTAAGTAACTTGCTCAAAGTACAACAGCTGGTAAATAGGAGAGTCAGGATTCATACACAAGTCTGACTTGGGACCCCACCCACGTTAGTATTGTAATAAAAATAAAACCAAAGACGAAAAATTCTACACCTGACGATAATTTTTTTTTTTTTAATTTTAAAGAGTTTATCTGAGAGAGAGAGAGGGAGAGAGAGCATGCGCCTGTGTGCAAGAGAGGACAAGCAGGGTGGGTCGGCGGGGGGGGGGAGCAGAGAGAGTGGCAGAAGCTGACTCTCCACTGAGCACAGAGCCCAACATGGGGCTCAATCTGGGACCCTGGGATCATGACCTGAGCTGAAGGCAGACACTTAACCAACTGAGCCACCCAGGTGCCCCATATGCCTGACAATAATTTATACACTAAAAACAATTCATTGCCATATGATACAATTATGTAACTAAGACTTTTCTTGAAATAACTGACAAAAAGTAGCAAAATTCCACCAAAATTAAGGGAAAATAATTATTTACAATGAACAGTATTAACATTTTATTTTGTCAATATCCTTTAACCCTAAACCCTGAAACTTTAACAACCTCGGAAATGTTTTAACAAAGACCATTTTGGTGAGCCTCAGTGGTTAATCGTCCGACTCTTGATTTCAGCTCAGGTCATGACCTCAGGATCATGGGATTCAAGCCACACATTGGGCTCTGGGCTCAGTGCAGAGTCTGCTTTAGATTCTCTCTCCCTCTCCCTCCCACTCACTCTCTAATAAACAAAACCCTTAAAAAAAAAAAAAGACAATTTTACAAGACGCAAATCAAGTAGAAACTAATGAAATATAAACTACTTAAAAAAACAAATGTTCAAAACCAAGTGATTTTGGAAAGAGACATTTTTATATACCTTGCTGTCGTAAAGGATGAAAATACAAAATGGTAAAAAGAAACAATCATAATCTATATAGTTTTATAACTGAGCCTTCTATTAAACTTATACTTTTTTTTTTAAAGATTTTTATTCATTTATTAGAGAGAGAGAGACAGAGAGAGCACACAAGCGGAGGAAGAAGCAGACTCTCTGAGCCCCATGCGGGGCTGGATCCCAGGACCGGGATCATGACCCGAGCAGAAGGCAGACGCTTAACTGAAGGAGCCACCCAGGCGCCCCAGACTTGTACTTTTACTTTTAATAAGCAAATTTTAGGTGTATAATGCCATTGTTCCAGGGCGCCTGGGCGGCTCAGTCAGTTAGGTGTCTGCCTTCGGCTCAGGTCATGATCCCAGGGTCCTGGGATCGAGCCCCACGTTGGTCTCCCTGCTCAATGGGGTGTCTGCTTCTCCCTCTCCCTGCTCCTTCTCTCTCTTGCTCTCTCTCAAATAAACAATAAAATCTTAAGAAAAAATAGTCATGGGGCACCTGGGTGGCTCAGTCGTTAAGCATCTGCCCTCGGCTCAGGTCATGATCCCAGGGTCCTGGGATCGAGCCCCGCATTGGGCTCCCTGCTCCGCGGGAAGCCTGCTTCCCCCTCTCCCACTCCCCCTGCTTGTGTTCCCTCTCTCGCTGTGTCTCTCTGTCAGATAAATATTAAAATCTTAAAAAAAAAAAGAAAGAAAGAAAAAATAGTCATTGTTCCAACAACCTCCTTACCTTAATGATACTTTGAAGTTTGCAGATTTCGCTTTGATCAGAGTTATTTGATCCTTGTGCTTTAGAGGTCTAGATCAGAAAAACAGATTTAGAAAATAATTGTGTTGGCTTTTTGTAAAAGAGAAAGTCACAAACTAATTTTATTAAAAAGTATTTTTCAGGGGCACTTAGTTGGCTCAGTCGGTTGAGCATCTGCCTTCAGGTCAGGTCATGATCCTGGGGTCCTGGGATTGAGCCCTGCATCAGGTTCCCTGCTCAGCGGGGAGTCTGCTTCTCCCTCTCCCTCCCCCTGCTCATTCTCTCTCTCTCTCTCAAATAAATAAAATCTTTTAAATATATATATATATATTTTTTTTTTAAGGGGCATTTCCCAGACAAATTCTGATTAAAGAATGCCAAGCACCTTTTAAAGAACTAAGTCCAATTGTGAGTAATACACAACAAATAAAAGATAATTTTCAAAGGACATCCAGGCTGTCAGTTAAGCATCCGACTCTTGATTTCAGCTCATCCTAGGCAGTGTTTCCTAAAATGTGTATCAGAATCACCTGAGGAATTTACTTGTTTGAATGCAATTTCCAAGGCTCTAAAATAGGCTATGAAATCCTAATTTCTAATGGTAGGACAGAGAATCTACGATTTTATAGTACTTTAAGAACTACTACATTTTTAGAGATAAGATGGACAAACTCATCGTTCTAAGATTTATTTTGGATATTGGGAATGTCTAGCAACTTGGGAAGCAAAAAGGTAATTTTAATTGGTAGGGTTTCTCCTTTATATAACTAGATCGCACTCACAAAAAAAAAAATAATTTCTTTACTTATATACTTGTTCTCCACACTGATGAAATGAAATCCAAATGTACAATGTTCCAGTTTCCTTTGGGTCTCATGTTGACTGACATCAATAGTATACAGAATCTGATATATACGGTGAAAAGTGTCCCTTGAAGGAAAGTTTATGCCCCAAATAGCAAAGATTTAATTTCTAATGTACAAAAAACAACACAAAAGTTTAACGTATTTTATACCAATGATCAGATTTTCATTTTACACATAACTGGTAAGAGGAACCTCAGAGAACATCTATGCAAGTAGTTTCAAATCTGGGGTCTTGGAGCCATGGAGTTGCCATCAAAGAAGCCTCAGGGACTCCAGAGGAATAGATGCTAGTTCAACCACAGCAACTCCATTTTTATCTCTTTTAAGTCCTGGACTTGTAACTTTTTATTTTAACACATGGTTCTGTTGCTCTCAATATATATATATATTTTTTTAAGATTTTATTTCTTTATTTGGCAGAGAAAGAGTATAAGCAGGGGGAGTGACAGGCAGAGGGAGAGGAAGAAGCAGACTCCCCGCTGAGCAAGGAGCCCAATGCAGGACTCGATCCCAGGACCCTGGGATCGTGACTTGAGCCACCCAGGCTCGCCAGCTCTCAGTTTTTTTGAAAATTTCTTCCAAATATTTTATAGAGGAGGAAACGGAGGCTAAGAAAGAAAAATGACCTGACCAAAATCACTCAGAAAAATCACTGGCAGAATTAGAACACAGGTTTTCAAATTCCTAGTCCAGGGTTCTTTCTGATACCAAAAGTTCTACATAGAGAACCACTATTTTTCCTCACTAATAGTTTTCAAAGACTCATGATAATTTTACCTACCTGAGCAATATGCCTCCAATGACCAACTTCAGATTCAAGTCTTGCAACTTCATTTGACAACCTGTTTATTTCTTGTTGTGACGAAATTATGTCACCAAAGTCCATGTCATCGTCGTGGAAAGCTGAAGCAGGGTGACTGACCCGACAGCCGAAGGGAGAGGAAGCAGGGGCTGCTGGTACGCCACCAGCTCCTGAATGTGTGGACTGAGCAGCTGACTGCAGCTTCAGCAGCTGATCCTGCAGTGCGATCTGTCTTGCTTTAAGATGGCTGATTTCTACCTACACATTTATAATCTGTATTTTAGAGAAGGTACTTTAAAATAACCATACCGATGTCTTTATAGACTCATAATGTTAAAAGTTATAATAATTTGTTTAAGATTATCCAATGATGGTAACTCTTTCAGCTGAATCCAAGTCTTCTATAACAACCCAACCAGTACATTTTTATTTAAAAACCAAACATGACTACCAGTTAAAGCAGAGACAATGTTTCAAATAGTACAAAGATCAGAATATCTCACTCATATGTCAACTAGAACAACGAAATTCTCAGTTAAATATGGGCTTAACTATCTTCATTTATATTTTGTATTATCCAAGGGTTCTATTTGTATTATCAGAGCATAAGTGATGGGAATCACTTTCCAAGGGTTCTATTTGTATTATCAGAGCATAAGTGATGGGAAAATGAAAGCTGCAGTCTGTGTGTTAGAAAGTTTCTTTGGAGCATCTGTTGGAATAGTCTTATGTTACTGATTATGGCGGAATTTAGGCTTAAAGTGCACCAGAATCAGGAGTAACTTTGTACTGGTCTGTACAATAGCTGGAAGAATGCTTTATTAATCCATTCTTAGGTAACAGTGAGCCTGTGGTTATTATTAGCCCTTGAGTCTTAGAAAGAAATCATATAATGAGAGAGGCCTTGGCTTTAGCCTTGGAAAAAGGAGCCAGTGAAAATTTGACTTTACTCAGGGAAAGAATAGTATAAAAATTCTGAGACCCTTAGTGGAGTTTTGACTAAGGGCTGGCAATACTAACTCACTGTCCAAAAGAAATTACGAACATATGGACTTACCACAATGCCATATCCATTCTCAGTGAGAGATTACTCAAAATATAAAAGTGAGTAAGCTAGGTAGAACTGAGATAAACCTTCTGTAAAATACCTACCCCAAAAGACATGCTGCCACAATGGAGACTATGATACTGGGAATTAGCCGACCAGTAACAATATTTCTACACATGTAAAGCCAAGCAATTAGACAAACAAAAACCAAACACAATTATGTCAAGTGTCATAACAAACAGGTTTCTCGTACCAAACCTCTTCTCTAAAAAAAAAAAAATTTGAGAGACAGCACACATTTCATTCATTTGCCCATAACTGACATGAGTTAAATTGCATCTCTGAGGAATATGAACATCATAATGAGGGCAGAAAACAGAACTTAAGTACATTCATATATTATCTTTCATTCTAGTACAAAATACTGAAACCCAAAATTATTTTCAAGTGTAGCTTTAATACAAAGAAAGTTCTCATTATAAAACTAGTATTTATATCAAATTATCACATTAAAAAATGCAAGCTAATAACAAAGAGGCATTTCTAAACTAAAATGCTTAATTTGCCCTCTAATATCAACAGTTAAGTAGAAAATAAAATGCCAGATTTTCCACAGCAGTGTTTTCAATTAGGACGTAAGCATGAGAATCACCTATGGAGTTTCCGAAAAATACCAATACCAGGGCCCCTTCCCAGTACACCAAAATCAGAATCTCCTGGAGGACACAAATGTGTGTATTTTTTTAAAGTATCATGGATGATTCAGCTGTAAATCCCTGGGTGGGAACTACTGCACTACTGTAATATTTGTAAGTCAGTGCTGATCAAAGTGGTCTATGGACTGAAGGTATAAATGTTTACTACCAGTGGGCTTTTACCTTTAACTTGAACTTGTAATTTTCTTTTCTTATATTCATTTTATTTTTGTAGTAATTTATTTTTATTGTATTTTATGAAATCAATTCCCAACAGATTGGAAATTTAAGCTCTAGCTTTATATTTATCTTTAACGTGGCTTGCTTTTATTTTTCATCTTAGTATGTTACTGAAAGAACTAAAAATCAATGCATGTAAATTTTAAAAACTCATATATGGGGATGCCTGGGTGGCTCAGTCGGTTGAGCATCCAACTCCTGGTTTCGGTTCAGGTCACGATTTCAGGGTCGTGAGTTCAAGCATGGTGTGAAGCTCCATGCTCAGGGCGGAGTCTGCTTGAGATTCTGTCTCTTCCTCTCCGACTACCCTTCCCTCCCCCACTCTCACACATGCCTCTCTCTCTCTAAAATAAATAAATCTTTACACTTCATCTTAGCCAAAATGCCAAGAAGTGATAAAAATAAATAAATCTTTTAAACAAACAAAAAAAACCCAACTCATATATGAATTTATGGTAGAAATGAATATTTAATCAACAAACTAAAGAAAACCCAAATGATCTGGATAATAAAACAAGAAATAGCTCAATTCCTAGGAGTATTTACTGAATTCCATTTATGTACTACACACTGAAGATAATTTAACAAAAAAATGAAACATGGAAACATAGTCTATATTTTAAAGATTCATTATAGTGCTGTTTAAATTACATAATATCTACTACCAGCACTGCAAAGAAAAGATAAGCCAATTCCAAAATAAACATTTCTAACAAACTGAAGGGAAAAAATATTTATAGAACAACGTAAGTCAACTTAATATACTTAATATTCTGTTTTTCCATGGAAAGTCAAATAAATGCCAATTCAATATATATGAACACTGGTAGTCAAAATCATTTTTAAAAACAAAATGTCATTAGCAATGATCACACTGAGTCACAATTTTAAGTAAATAGAGGAAATATTAGGTGTCATAAAATCAGAAATTATAAGCAACAGATGCCTGAAGATACTTTTATTTTAAGAGTTTTCCTCTTTTGGAAGTAGGAAGTAAAGGTTAGCTTATAAAATATAAATTTAACAGAAAAGCTTAGAGTTCTTGTTACAACAGCAGTATCAAACTGAGTTGGGAATTACTAACTTCATCACCCTTTCAGTATTTTTATGGATCTGTATATAGCTTGATTTATAACTCTTAAAAACCTTCCTAAAAACATTACTAGGAAATAAATATGAAGTAACTGTAATAACTTTTACCTCCTTCTGTTGTAGTTGATTCCGATAACTTGTAGATTGCTGCTTTATTTGAAGCTCTGACGCTTCATGCTTCTCTTCTAAATCAGTACAAAGTTTTTTGAGTCTCTCATTCTAGAAACAAAGAAAACAAGTATTTTCAACAAAAAGACTAAAAGTAAAATATGTAAGTTATCTGCATGGCATCATGAAAAACAGATCACTTTATCCAGAAAAAGATATAAAATACAGAAGTTCTCAGACAGAATTGGCCTTTGAAATATAGTTTTAATTAAAGCTACAACAGCGGGGTGCCTGGGTGACTCAGTCGTTAAGCGTCTGCCTTCGGCTCAGGTCATGATCCCGGGGTCCTGGGATGGAGCCCCGCATCGGGCTCCCTGTTCCGTGGGAAATCTGCTTCTCCCTCTCCCACCCTCCTGCTTGTGTTCCCTCTCTCGCTGTCTCTCTCTCTGTCAAATAAATAAATAAAAATCTTTAAAAAAAATAAAAATAAAAATAAAAAGTTAAAGCTACAAGAGCAATAAGCATGTTTATAGGAGATTATGCAAAATTTTGAAACAAAGTAAAAAAAAAAAGTATATCTTGTTCAGTTTGATTTTCTGCTAAAAAAAGGCCAATGATCAATGTTTCCCCCATCTCTGCATATCCAGGGTCTAGCATATAATGGGCAGTATATGTCTGGTTAATGAATAAACTAGATTACACATTTCAACTTGTGTTTTCTTCCCAAACATAACTTTTTAAACGCAATCTTTTTAAAAAAGACTTCTTGCTGAAGTACACGTAGGAGGCCAAAGCTTCATATTATCTATCATGCCTTCCACACTACCTATGTGCCAGGCTCCTGAGGCACCTCTGAAAAATCCAATTTGAAAACCATACTAAAGATCAGTTCAAAAACTAGTTAGAAGTACACAAAATATTCTAATTCAATGAATCTAGATATCATAGTCTTTTGTTCTAAGATTTTGGAAAATACGTTTAAAAAACTACTTAAAATTTTGGGACACCTGGTGGCTCAGTCAGTTAATTGTCCAACGTGGTTTCAGTTCAGGTCATGATCTCATGGGTCATGGGATCAAGCCCTGTGTTGGGTTCCCTGCTCAGCGGGGATTCTGCTTGAAAGATTCTCTCCCTCTGCCCCTCCCCCCACTCATGCCAGTACGCACGCGCGCTCTCTCAAATAAATAAATCTTTAAAAAATTTACTTAAATTCTATGTACTCAAATATTAAATTACCTTAACCTATTATCATTCCTTGAGTTTCAATGAACAAGGACATTATGGAGCAACATAAATGGGCACTAAAGCTTTTTGAAAAGAATTTACAAATTATCACAGATAACTTAGTAAGAACTTAGTAAGAACTAAGAATTCCACTAATTTATCTACAAACACAATTTAACAATGAAAACTGAGAGAAAGGTGACAGATGTGGTGGGAAAAAAAGTTCCTGCTAGAAGGTAAAGACTTTTTCACTTTGAGAATATCACCCGTTTTCTTAGAGTCTAGGAATTTCTTACATCAACAGATGTGAAAGTTATGATTCAGGGAGATTATATAAATACATAGAGAAAAATCAAAGGAATAAACATAAACCCTAGTTTGGGAGTCTGCCTCCAGAAATCTAATACAGATTTTGGTTATGTTGAAGAAATAGAAATAAGACACAGGCCCACGCAACTAATTATCTTCTATTCTTCTGGTGGCTTCTGCATGACTTTCTGTGAGCTTTTAACATGAAAAACACCAAACATAACTGAAGCAACACGATATAGTGAAGTCAAAACCCAGTCATAAAAGCCCACTCTAGGCTTTTTCAGATAAAAATAACTAAGGCTATTTGTTGAACTCTGGTCAATAACTAGAACTTGAAAACTTCCAATTTGGCCAATATCTAATTGCTTGTCTGCCCTCACCTCCCTAGCCATGTGAAGAGTAACAGTTAACAAAGTACATGAAGGGCAGATTCTCTTCACGTGGCTGATCTATGACATTACTTGTGAGTGGCTGTATTTTCTATTATATGGAATATAGAACTAGGAGGGCTTGTCTGATGTGAAAGGAAAACGAATAAACACACATAAAGAACAGAGGAGTAAAAATGAGAGAGAAATCCCTGGTGTTCTGAAGTTTTGCTTGCATCCCCTTTCTAAAACCTGGTTATGATTTCTGCTCATGAAATCCATGAGATTCTCATATCATTATATTATTCCATCATGCTCAACCCCTGTTATACCATCAAGGTCTACTGGTGGTAGACTTTACTTTTTGAGTTTCTTTTTTGAGCAGTCCTAACTATCTGTAAGGACAGATACTTAAGACTTTTATTCTTTCTTAGACGTCTTCTAACAAAGAAAAATTACTTATTTTTTAAATAAAATAAAACTCAGAGCGCCTGGCTGGCTCAGTTGGTGGAGTGTGCAACTTGATCTTGAGGTTGTGGGTTTGAGCCCCACATTGGGAGCAGAGATTACTTCAAAATAAAATCTTCAAAATAAATAAATAATACAATAAAATAAAATAAAACTCATTCTATCTTGCAATTACCATAAAGGGTCATTGAGCCCTTTATAAATCTAAGAATATTCACGAGGTTATAATGACCTTGTTTTTCTGTCTTTGAAACATTTTGATATTTTATCATCCTAAAAATTATTTTATCATTATTCACCCATTATTCTCAAGTAGGTTTAAAAAAAGTCTTATATAATAAGAAAACAGAAGCCTGACAGAATCACTCAGAAGAATGACGCAATAGTGAAATAACCAGTTTTCTGACTGCAGTGCACAAAGCACTGTACCACCTTTTAAAAAGGAAAAAGCTAGAGACACCCACCTAAGTAGCGTCCTTTTGGTTTTATTGTTTTTTGCTTTCAGGGAACACAAGAAAATTCAGAACTTTTGTTTCCATAAAGAAAAGAAAACCGACAGAAGAAAACATTTCATAGTTATTAAGACAACTTAGAAGACAAATGTGAAGAGACAGAAAAGAGCAACCAGAGTCTGATGGTTGTGGTGAGCAGGCTGCAGAGGCAAAAATCCCAGCCAAGTCTGGAAGTAAAAATACCCTAGAGGAATCTTCTCAAACTCCAAAATTAATGAGTGAACAATATATTTCTAAGAACAAAAAAGAAATGTGGTGTTCTCATCAAGTTAGTCATTCAACAGGAAAAGATTTTACCTCACAGTATTTTGTGACAAGGCCCTGAGCCATCCCACTTTGCTAAATGGCTTTGTGACGGTATTCTTTTACTATATATGATACTTGAACACCAACATTTACTTGATATAGTTCAAACGTGGACAAATGCTGTAGGCAGGTGTGTATACAAAGGTGACTGGGAAGAAAAAGATGACATAAAGTGAAAAAAATTCAGTGGACTGATCATTCCAACTGGTATTTATATATCTAATTGGTATTTGTAAATCTGATATTTATAAATTGGCTTTGTAATTATGGAGCAAAGATGACAGTCATCATCTTTTCAACAAAATCATAAGCCATCAAAGTTTTCAAAAATACTGGTTTTAGTGACATGAGAAAAACCAAAGTCATGATCAGCTGAAACCTATTATAGATGTAACTGAAATTTGGAATCAGTATTTACAAAATAACATGCATTTCAGTTCATGCATAAGAGTTAAAAAGCAGTTAACTGCAAAGAACACTATTTTGAGTATATATGTTTTCAAAACCAGAAATATATGGAATAAAAATATGGACTTGCCATAAATAAGCCCTTTTTTTTAAGATTTTTTATTTATTTTTTTTTTGAGAGAGAGAATGAGAGAGGACAAGAACGGGGTGAGGAGAAGAGGGAGAAGCAGACTCCCCACTGATCAGGAAGCCCGATCTGGGGCTCAATCCCGGGACTCCAGGATCATGACCTGAGCCAAAGGCAGCTATTCAACTGAATGAGCCACCCTGGCGCCCCGCCATAAGTAAGTTCTTATTAAAATTTCTAATAAAGTTTTTCACTATCATTTTACTCCTACTTCTGTAAATTACTTACAAAATGATTTAATATAAAAAAAATTGGGGGCGCCTGGGTGGCTCAGTCGTTAAGCGTCTCCTTCGGCTCAGGTCATGATCCCAGGGTCCTGGGATCAAGCCCCGCATTGGGCTCCCTGCTCTGCGGGAAGCCTGCTTCTCTCTCTCCCACTCCCCCTGCCTGTGTTCCCTCTCTCACTGTGTCTCTCTCTGTCAAATAAATAAAATCTTAAGAAAAAAAAAATTTAAGAGTTCACTGGACCCAGACGGTAAATGTGATGAGACTTTTTCTTGGCATAGAGGGTTAAATTGAAGAAACCTAACTAACTCAGTCAGCTTCAAATATTAATGTCTGTAAGCAAATCTAATTTCCTCCGGAAAACACAATGCCCTCTGTCTATACTAAAACTTTCTATTTAGGGCTGCCTGGGTGGCTCAGTTGGTTAAGCATCCAACTCTTGGTTTTGGCTCAGGTCATGATCTCAGGGTTGAGGGAACGAGCCCCACAGCTTGGAGCCTGTTTGAGATTCTCTCTCCCTCTCCCTCCGCCCCTCCTCCACTCACGCTCTTTCTTTCTCTAAAATAAATAAAATCTAAAGACTTTCTAAATAGAATTTTATATTTTTTAGTTTCCTGATGGCTTTAATCATAGCTTCACCTTATTCCCTTATTGCATAGTCATATATGGGGTGAGGGTATGAAGTGTTTTTGTGCTGACACACAGCAAGAATCAGTCACCTTAGAAAACAAAGCCCTTGGATAATCCAACAGTCTCTTTTCTTCTAGCATGTGAGTAGCTCAAGCTACTGTGAATAAGCATCAAATGAGGAAGGTGGCTTTCATTTGGGGATGCATTATATCAAAAATATTTCTAAACACTAGAATCATGCTTGCACTAACCCCCCATGAGAGATTTGAAGTGAGATCAACAGGGGGACAGAAGAGTTCTCTCTCCCCTCTCAAGCTCAATAGAGAGCAGACATTCACTAAGCAGGTTCACCCTATTTATTTTTTCCCCCAAATGGACACTGGCGAATTTACCTAAATTAATGCCACTACACACATCTCTGCCATTTAATTTTTCTGGATGGGCCTGTACTAATTAATGAGTGCCTTCTCAAGGATTTCTTAGGGATTAAAGGAAAAATTTTCTCTCTCAGCCGTACAAAGAAGTATTAAGTTCATCTGTCACCGAGGCATCTACTTATTAGGTAATTATACCTAACGCCTCAAGTGTCACCAAACTGCCATCTAGAATTGAGACAGAATACCATGACAATCCCTCTTGAGAGGTCCCTCTACATCCACCTTAGTAATCTGGGCCAGAGTTCAATAATGCTTGTCAGTAAATATTTTCTGGTATTTTAAATTCAATTTTCTCTGTTGATGGGCTCAGCAAAGAGGAAAACATGCTTACCACAGTCCCCTAAAAATATATTTTAATGAAATATTAAGTGTTCCCTCATTGTTCTTATCCATAGGCTAAACAGTTGAGTGTCATTAGTACTTTACAGTAGATCCCATTTTAAATCATTTCATTTTCTTTACAGCTTTCCTTCGAGCCTTTCCCAAGTTTTCCTCCTCCCCATTAAGTACAATGTCCAGAGGTAGTCACCACGAGGCACTAACAACCGGGAAATAAATGGTAAAATTAGTTATACCTATACTCTTTACTTCTTTGTGTACAAATACCACTTTTTTTCATGTTAGCAGATTAAAAAGGTCTAGACTAAATAGAATTGCATTCTTCATATTATACTTCAATAAATGTACTACTGCAATTGAGCACACTGTCAGAACACAGTAATTCCTTGATAAATTGTTGCCACCAGTATTTCTACACTAGGCATTTTCCGACTTCCAGCATGTAAAAGATGATGGGAATGTTAAACAGCAAAGTGGAATAACATGTAAATATATTCTTCATCTAAAAGATGATGATAACACTGAAAAAGAACTGGGATAAAGGGGAAGAGATAAAACTGGCAAGCACTGCAGTAAAAAGAGAGAACTGAAAAACAGTGTAAGTTACTGTCATGCCTTCAAAAAAGAAAAAAAATCTTAAGTTCAATAATAGTCTTTAATTTTCCTTACCTCTGATCTTAAGACTGTATGAATGGCTTCAATTTCCTTTCTTCTAGAATTAGGTAATTCTGCTATGAAAGAAACAGCATATACTGAATGTATGATCAACACCATGTAAATAAACAGGCATTTTAAAGTACATATATTTCACTGAGCTTTCAACAGAATGGTATGCTGATCTGAGAATAAACTCAGAAGACATATACCACTTGATTTTTATCACAATTTCCTATTGCCACATATGTGCTTTATCATCACGTAAGTCATTCTTTTTGCCTATCTTTTGTACCTAGGTAGGACATCTACATTTCCCCCTTGGAAGTGTTCATTAAAATTTTATTATGGAAAATTGAGTTTTACAAATTAAATCTCTCTCTGTGGGCTTAGTTTCATTTTAGATGAAACTTACACAACTGGGGTTTAGGCCTTACTTCTAACTTCTGCTCCCAATCTATCAAATAATAATGACTCCTAAATAAAGGATAAAAATGCACTAAAAAAAACACTTACGTCAAGTAACATGGGCATTATTTAAAATGGGAATGAGCTCAGTCTGCTCTTATACATTTTCATTTAAAAAGAGAGTCAGAGGGCGCCTGGGTGGCTCAGTTGGGTAAGCAACTGCCTTCAGCTCAGGTCAGGATCCTGGAGTCCCAGGATCGAGTCCCGCATCGGGCTCCCTGCTCAGCGGGGAGTCTGCTTCTCCCTCTGACCTTCCCCCCTCTCCTGCTCTCTCTCTCATTCTCTCTCTCAAATAAATAAATAAATCTTAAAAAAAACTATTAAAAAATAAAAAGAGAGTCAGAGGGTGCCTGGGTGGCTTAGTCATTAAGCATCTGCCTCCTTTGGCTCAGGTCATGATCCCAAGGTCCTGGGATTGAGCCCCACGTCGAGCCCGAGCCCGTCGGGCTCCCTGCTCTGCGGGAAGCCTGCTTCTCCCTCTCCCACTTCCCCTGCTGTGTTCCCTCTCTCACTGTGCCTCCCTCTGTCAAATAAATAAATAAAATCTTTAAAAAATAAATAAATAAAAATAAAAGGAGAGTCAGAGACAGGGCACCTGGCTGGCTCAGCCAGTGGAGCGTGCAACTCTTGATCTCGGGGGTCGTGAGTTCAAGCCCCACACTGGGTGCAGAGTTTACTTAAAAAAAAATAATTTTTGTGGGGCGCCTGGGTGGCTCAGTCATAGGGCATCTGCCTTCGGCTCAGGTCATGATCCCAGGGTCCTGGGATCGAGCCCTGCATCGGGCTCCCTGCTCCGCGGGAAGCCTGCTTCTCCCTCTCCCACTCCCCCTGCTTGTGTTCCCTCTCTCGCTATGTCTCTCTCTGTCAAATAATAAATAAAATCTTTAAAAATAATTATTTTAAAAACTAAAAAAAAAACAAAAACAAAAAACAGAGTCAGAGGTCAGCTCTGTCAAAATGGCACTGTTGATGCAACCAGAACATCATCATCAGTTAAGATTATTTTTCTAGGTGCTAGTATTTTTCATTAGTCACAGCACTTTAATACCATAGAAATAACTTCTCTAATTTACAGTTTAAATCAAAAGAAAATACAAGTGACATCCAATAAAGAAAAGTGACAAACCCACTTTTCTTGTTTTGAAAATCACCAGGTGCAGGTGCTTCTGTGGCTGTTTATACTTCTTGCTTGAACTCTGACAGGATTGTCTAATTGCTACTCAGAAGAGAACAAATTATAATCTAGTCTGTTTAGGAGGGTCATTGTTAGAAGCAGAAATTGTTTCAAAGAGGGATAAAAATAGGTTTATGCAACCCTCCTCTCTTACCTCCCTCCAAAACCCCCCCCGAAAAAAACAAAAAAACCTGGTCTTTTTAAAAATAAAGGGGAGATATTATGCAGACCAAAAAAAATTCTTCCTCGCTGAGGGAAAACAAAAACACCAGCTACTCTTTATTTTTTTTTTAAGATTTTATTTATTTATTTGAGAGAGAGAGAGCACATGAGAGGGGGGAGGGTCAGAGGGAGAAGCAGACTCCCTGCTGAGCAGGGAGCTCGATGTGGGACTCGATCCCGGGACTCCAGGATCATGACCTGAGCCGAAGGCAGTCGCTTAACCAACTGAGCCACCCAGGCGCCCAACAGCCACTCTTTATTAATGCTTACCATCTGCTAGGCATTTTACACTCATGATTTCATTTAATCCTCCCAACCCCATGACAGGTATGATTACATCTATTTAACAGATAAGGAAACTCTGCTTTATGAGGTTAAGTATTTAAAAATTTGCCAAAGACCCACAATCTATAATGCATGGAAGTGGAATTTCAACCCATGTCTAATTGAAAAGCCCAAATTCCTAACCCTGATAAATCAGTACAGTTTTGATACAAGAGTAACTTTCTGGTATGTACAAATATGTACTTCAAGCTGTACCAACAGTGCTATTTTGAAACTGTTATCTTGTTCACTGCTGGCACAGGGTAGACGCTCAATAAATACCTGTTAAATGAATAAATGAACTGTACTCTGACCCTTTAAGTGATTTATAAAATCAATAAATTAGGTGTTAAGCAAGTCCCATTTTAATAGAAAGGGAAATAATAAAAGCATTAAGCAACTTTGCAGATTTTTAACACTCAGCAATTTTTTTACTTAGCATCTACTAGGTACCAAGGAAGGTGCCAAACACTGGTAATATAAGGATAAAAAAAATATATAGTCCCTGTCCTGGGCATCAAGAAAAGAGGTAAATTATAACTCAACATGGTAAGTGCTCTCAAAGAGAGATCCACAAGATCACATGCAATCAACTCAGCCTGCCATGGACTGAGAATGGTTTCACCAAGTACCTGGCACGCAAGCAAAGTCATACAGGAAAAAACTGTTTTCCAAGCAAAGAAGGGTAGAGGAGGAAGTAGAAAAGGAAGGCCCTTCCATGCAGAGGCTTGGAGTTGTGTAGGGACTTCTCAAAGTTCCATGTGGCAAAAGCTCTGTGTGCAAGCGCATGTATGTGTGAACATGCATATGTATGGCAATTTGGAGAGAAGAGGAGGTAATAAGAGGTAAGACTAGAAAAGGGAGGTTGACCTCAGGATAGGTTTCTGGTCTCCCAAAACTAAGAGGTTTGGATTTTATCCTGTAAGGAACAGAGCTAAAAGATTTTAAAGCACCTATGTTTTAGAAAACTGGCAGCACACAGAAAATGGAAATGGAGTACGGAGAAATGGGTGACAGGATGGGAAGGAGAAAGTGCATGGGAGGGGGGGTTCTGAACTCAAGGAAGCGGGTAAAAGGAAAGGACGAATATAAGAAACGATTCTGGCAGAGAATGAACAAGATTTGGTGACCAACTGGAAACAGGAAATGGAAAAGAGGCAAAACAAAGGTGACAACGATTTCTAGTTCAGTAGATTGGGGAGATGATGGAACCAATAAGAATGAGAATACAGGAGTACATTTGACAGGAAGAACAAATGCATTCCACCTTAAGCCCATAGGACAGTCAGGTGGGGGGGGGCATCATATTTTCTAGGAATAGCCAACTGTTTTCCCCTACCTAGGCTACAAGGAGAGACTAGTCATTTTCCATGTCAACCAGCTCTTTTCTGTTCTAAATTTCAAGGTCACACGATCCTTTACCGAACACAGGGAGGGAGAATCCCTTTCACTCTCATCCCCAACCTGTCCCACCTAATTCAACTCCCACCCAAGGTGTACTCCAAGCAGTAAAATGGATTTCAGCAGCTCTCCAATGCTTTTCCTTTCTAAAGACAGAAATTCTAAATATACTTTTTTTCCTCAAACTATGTTTCTCTACTTCAACCCAATAAACTGGAAGTTTCAATTATATCAGGATAAAAAAATAAACCAGAATGCTAATTAATTTATAAGAAATAAAATTATCCAAGGAAGTGCTCTCATCCAAAAGACCAGCCCATCGTCTCTGGGGAGGCAGACTTCCACTGAAATTAAAGTACTCTTGGGGCGCCTGGGTGGCTCAGTCGTTAAGTGTCTGCCTTCGGCTCAGGTCATGATCCCAGGGTCCTGGGATCAAGCCCCGCATCGGGCTCCCTGCTCCGCGGGAAGCCTGCTTCTCCCTCTCCGACTCCCCCTGCTTGTGTTCCCTCTCTCGCTGACTCTCTCTCTGTCAAATAAATAAATAAAATCTCTTTAAAAAAAAGAAATTAAAGTACTCTAATTAATTAAGAACTCTTTAGATCTAAATACTACTTGCGGAAAGAAATGTCAAGAAATCAAAATATTAACGTAACTATTACTATGTAACTCTGGGTCACTATTCATTAGTAAAACAAAACAAGGACTTCAAAAATGAGTGAAAGTTGCTATGGATTGGTAGAGTATCTTCCTTGTTTTATTGTCGAAATGTAGGTAGAATGGGCAATTAGGCACAAAAATACATTTCAGCTGGAACGCTGTGTCACCAGAAAAAGCAAAAACATAACAGGAAAAACTTACAGCCATGTTTAACAATATATTCAAGTCAGAAAGGGCTTAAGATTCACTAAATATTTTAATGAGTTGTTTCAACTGTTACAAAACTCGAAGCAAAAAAGTAACTGTGTCACGCACAGATACTTTTTAATTGTGTCAGTATAAAGGAAAAGGATCAAAATCAGATCCGCCCCCAAGCTAAAGGCAAAGTAAGCGGTGGGCGTGGAAGAACCAAACAAAAATAAACGACTCGATGTAGGAGCAGTTTCCCTCCATTCTGAGATACCCACAGTATTCAATGGAAGAAGAACCAGAACTCTTCCCCGGACCCCAGTGTCTTTCATCAGAGAAAATCTGTTAAGAAGAGGCCAAAGAAGTATAACGAAAAAAGGGAGGACTGACACTCCCGACGGATGTAAGTGGGAACCGATCGGGGCGCTCCCAGGGTCCCAGAAAAGCACTCCCTCCCATCGCTCCAGCTGTTACCTTCCACTTCCTCCGTGCCCTCCATTAGCATATCCTTTGTAAAATTTGAAATCTGGTCAGTGAGGGAAGCCAGGCTGCCTCCGACTTGACCCAGAGACTGGCCCAAGCCGGAGCCGAGGCCCCCAAGCCAGGACGACATCGCTGCGGTTTAGAGAACGATATGGTCCGCTCCGAGAAAATCGTCCAGCGTCGTCGGACGATCCAGCCAAAGCTCCTCGAACCGCTGCCTTCACGGGACCAATCCAAATCAAAACACTCAAGATTCGGTAACACAATGGGGTTCCTAGGCAACGCCGGCTTCGGGGGGCTCCCACCAACCGCCGGACTCTGCCTAGAAACGCAGAGGCCTGACCTGGGACGTTACCAGGGGCCCGCCTCCAGTGCCACTGTCAACCCCGCGAGGCCTCTGCTCATTCCCACGACTTCCCAACGTCCAGGTTGGGCCACTTCTTCCCCTGTTTTAGTGACTTTCCCCAGCCCCGAAGGCAACTCCTGCCAACTCGACGCCGGCCGCCATGACACCCACTAAGAACGCGGCGACGGATCATAGAGAGGCGCCGCGCTGGCGTAGACGGGCTCTGCGGAGCTGCCGGACGTGTCCTTGGCGCAAGGGAGCATGGGATAGCGGAGGACCGAGAGCGGCGGCCGGAGGCCGCATACCTCCTGCGCAGGGGCAAGGTCAGCCTCCACGTAGCGCGCCGGCTTTGGTCTTTGAGGGAGCGGTCTCCAGAGCCAGGGGTGACGCGGCGGTTCCCGCCCGCGGCACCTGCCGTTCGGGCAGAGCCGTTCGTCAGTGGGTGCCTCTGGAAGCCGGCGTGGCCCGGGAAGCCCCTGAACCCTCACGGTGTCGGTGAAACCTGAGTGTTTAATTCTGACTACACGCGCAGCCAGCGGTGCAAGGGCACTTGGCAGGGTCGCTGCACTGCGCAGCAAGCGGTTTTACTTATCACAGTTACGGTGTTGATTCTGCAACAGCCTGTCGGGCTGCTCTGTGCCCAACACTACGGTAGGAGCTCGGGATACACAGAAAGGATGGGCTGCAAACTCGTGTCCAGGCAGGAAACACACGTTGGTTACTTTCTGTAGTATTTTTCCTGGTGGCTTTACAGCTCATAGTTGAAACCCTGCCTTCTCTGATATACCAAGAGCTTTGTTCATGAAGCCGATATAACCCATGAAGTTAAAGCATAGACCACCTTAAAAAAAAAAAAAAACTCATTACAGGACAGCAGGACAACTTATTATGAAGAAATGCTGTTCTAAAAGAAACTCTCCTATGGTGTTGGTGGCACTAACTGTGCAAGTGCCCACCCCCTCCCAGTCCTGTTACACGAGTGGAGTAGAGCACACAGCAGAGTGTCCTGCGAGGAAGAAAGGTCACGTGACTTACAAGTACTTGCTGCAATGGTCTGGGAATGCATTACCCGGCCAGAGAGACTATCACGTTTTTTGCTTTAAATAAAAAGAATAGGTCTGCAGTCCTTTTAAGCATAGCACTACATATACTGGCCTCTTTCTCTTTGATTTTGTTTACAGGAGGGGTCACCGCAGATTACACTGTTTGTGACTGGAACATTGGGAATGCCTCCACTGTTTAGAATCTGATGACACCAGGCAATAGCAGCTCTCCCTGAAATCTGAATGCTTTTAAGAAGAAAATTGCATCCCATTCTGGAAGTGTTTATTAAATGTTTTATTTGTAAGACATCAGTGCCCAAGGGTTAGATGTGCAGACTCCAGGCCCTGACTGCCTGGAGCTGTTACTTATTAGCTGTACGACCTTGGGTGGGTTACTTAACCTCTCTGTGCATCAGTTTCTTTTTTGTAAAACGGAAAATGATAATAATAGTGTCTACTGGGTGGGGTCGTTAGGAGGATTAAATAGGGTAATATTTTTAAGTGCTTGGAACAGTGCCTGGTACCTGGTGAGTTCTATTTAAGTGTTTGTAAAGTTTCAAAAATGTGGCATACAGATGACCTGCAAGTTGATGTGTCTACCGTTATTCTGGGCATTGGGAGTACAGCAGGAGAAAAAAAAACCATGTAGTCCCTGGTCTCATGGAGCTTGCATTCTACTGGGAAGGGACAGATGATAAATAAAGTGTAATAAATATAGACAAGGAGTGACGACTGCTTGCAGGAAAAAAACACAGGGTCAGGATCATATGGAAAAGATAGGAGAGGGCACTTGTTATAGAAGGTAGGGAAGGCCTCACTGATAAGGTGATACTTGAACAGATACTCGAAGGAATTAAGAGAATGAGATATGTCAGGGCACCTGGCTGGCTCAGTCAGTGGAGCATGTGACTCTTGATTTCAAGGTTGTGAGTTTAAGCTCCACATTGGGTCTAGCGCTTGCTTAGGGGGGAAAAAGTGAGATATGTAGGTATATATGGAAAAGAGCAGTACAGGCAGAAAGAAACAGCTGCTGCAAAGGTCCTGAAGCAGGAGGAGGGTCCTTGGCAGGTTAGAGGATTAGCAAAAAGGCAGTGATGGCTGGAGCAGAGTGGGGTGAGGAAGGGTGATTAAGTGATGAGGACAAAAGAGTGGGAGGGCACAGATCACATAGGGCCTGGTAGCCCATATTGTAAGGGCTCTGGCTTTTACTGAGTAGGATGGAGCACTATTAGCAGAGGGGAAAACTGCTTTGAACAGAGGAGTCACATAAACGTGGGACCTAACTGGGTTTCTGGACCATAGTGAAAAGTTTAGCTAGTGTAAATCAAGCTTTTATTGCCTACAGCTGTAAATTCTCTGGAGCACCATCCTATAAATTCATGTCATGCCATAAAGATACTGAAATTAATGAAGAAAACAAACACAATTACATGCCTTTACATCATTTTTTTAAAAGGCTTTATTTATTTGTGAGAGAGAATGAGAGAGAGCAGGGTCAGAAGGAGAAGCAGACTCCCCGCCGAGCAGGGAGCCCGATGTGGGGATCGATCCCGCGACTCCAGGATCATGACCTGAGCCAAAGGCAGACGCTTAACGACTGAGCCACCCAGGTGCCCCCATTTTGTTTTATTTTAAAGATTTTATTTATTTATTTATTTATCTACTTATTTATTTATTTATCAGAGAGAGAGAGCACAAGCAGGGGGAGCGGCAGGCAGAGGGAGAAGCAGGCTCTCCGCTGAGCGGGGAGCCTGATGTGGGGCTCGATCCCAGGACCCTGGGATCATGACCTGAGCAGAAGGCAGATGCTTAGCTGATTGAGCCACCCAGGTGCCCCTGATGCTCTGAAACGTGTTAATAATGATGTGTTTTGCGATGGGCTGTTTGTAGTTTCATTCATTATGCTGGGCATTCCGCAAACGCTTTCAAAAACCATGTCTTTTAGTTCTGCAAATTATTTGAAAGGGTGTTTTTGCTTGTTTGTTTGTTTTTAAAGATTTTATTTATTTATTTGAAAGAGAGAGAATGAGAGATAGCACAAGAGGGAAGAGGGTCAGAGGGAGAAGCAGACTCCCCACTGAGCAGGGAGCCCGATGTGGGACTCGATCCCGGGACTCCAGGATCATGACCTGAGCCGAAGGGAGTCGCTTAACCAACTGAGCCACTCAGGCACCTGTTTGTTTTTTAATTGATGAATGCCTCCTCTCTGGGGAATCTGCTCTTTTCAGAGATTTGTAATCAGTCCTCTTGATTTCAGTCCACATCTCACCCCCACCTTCCAAGATAGTTGTTGCTTTCGTTTCCTGTTTGCTATTGGGTGTACTTCTCTTCAACACAATATTCAGCTTCCTCAGCTCTGCTCGCTCCTGTACAGACTTTCCATCTTTGCGCAAAATGCTACATCTTGCTTCTGCTGTTGCCTCGCTTAGCAGTGGCTAATCGTTCCCCAGAGTCTGATCTCCCCTTCGTGCACAATTATTGAACCCTAACTTTTTGCCTGGATGCACGGTAGAGCAGAAAATGCCAGGGCCCCCTCCTGATCTCTTCATTCCTTTACCACTTTTGTGCACACCCTTTCTTGGGGTCCTTTCACTTTCAACGGGTGTTCCTGTCTGGCAGAGGACTGCCTTCAGGCTCCCAGAGCCCACACTGCCTGTGTGCCCAGAGATGCGGAAACATCTCTACTAAACCTTGTTCAGTAGAATTTAAAATGATGCAGCTCCCCTGCCCACGTTGTAACAACTCCAAGATGTGAATATACTGTGTGCAGCCGGACCTGTCTGCAGGATTGAGGCTTTGCTTATTGTTATACCCTTGCTTGGCTTCCTTTCCTTATTCCACTTTCTTACCCCACCATGCCCCTTCCCTTACTTCCTGGAAATACTTTTTATTTTTTTAAGATTTTAGTTATTTGAGAGAAAGAGTGCACGAGTAGGGGTAGGGGCAGAGGGAGCGGGAGAAGCAAGACTCCCTGCTGAGCGGAGAGCCCAATGCGGGTCTTGATGCGGGGTTCAATGGGGGGCTCAATCCTGGGACCCTGAGATCGTGACCTGAAATGAAGTCAGACGCTTAACTGACTGAGCCACCCAGGTGCCCCTGAAAACACGTTTTAAAAAATTTTCACAGGAATCCTCATCTTGGGGTCTGCCTCTAGGATGCCCAAGCTAAGACTCATGACCACCCAGAGTAAAAACCATTTTATAGCTGGGAGTGGCCATGTGATTCAGTTCTGGCCCATGTAAATATAAGTGGAAATGGCATATGCAACTTCAAGGAGGTAACCTTAAAGAAAAGGCACATGGGGGCACCTGGCTGGCTCACTCAGTAGAGCATGTGACGCTTGATCTCAGAGTCGTGAATTCGAGCCCCACTTTAGGCTATAGATATTACTTTAAAAAAAAAGGGCGGGCACATGGCCTTCTTCCATCCTCCTTTTGCTTTCTGACTGCTGGGATGCAGATGTAATCATGGGCTCCGCAGCAGCTTTCTTGAACCATGAATTGATCTTAGCAATGAAGCCATCCATGTAAAGGAAGAATACAGAGAGCAGATTCTTTTAAAGTTTTTTTTTTAATTTATTTATTTGAGAGAGACACGGAGATATTGATAGAGAGCACGAGCTGGGGAGGAGAGGGAGAAGCAGGCTTCCCGCTGAGCAGGGAGCCTGACATGGAACTTGATTCCAGGACCCTGAGATCATGACCTGAGCCAAAGGCAGACACTTAACCGACTGAGCCACCTAGGTGCCCCCAGAAAGCAGATTCTTAAAAAAAAAAAAAAAAAAATCTTTGTGTGATGCCCAATCAGCTCTGATTTCCTTAAGATGAGAGAGAAAAAACTTAGAGCTTATAAAGTCATATATTAAGTTTTTCTAGGACAACCAAATCTAAAGGCTGAAGTCTAAGTGAAGAGCTATGATATTGTTGCTCATGCTTCTATAATATGATGGTTTCCTGGACAAAAAGGGGCTGAGAGAGACAGAAGGAGAATAACTGGGAGATATCTGGATATTAATCTCTACAGTTGATGATGTGGATTAACAACCAAAATATGCTGAGATTTCAAAACGGAAGTATAATCGTCTGATAGTGATGAAAACAATTGCAGAGATATAAGAGGAAGAAAAACAAAAAGCACAACTGGGGAGTGGGAGCCTCGCCTGAAATCCTGATCTGAGGAATGTTAAGCAGTGTCTTTAATGCTAAAAATAACAGCCAGTTTTTTGGGTTGCTTAAGGTGAGCACTGGCATGCTCTTTGTTAGATGTAGTTACTAACCTTTTAAAAGATTATTTTTTCGGGGGTGCCTGGGTAGTTCAGTCAGTTAAGTGTCTGACTCTTGATTTCAGCTCAGGTCATGATCTCAGGGTTGGGGGGATTGAGCCCCGAGTCGGGCTCCGTGCTCAGCTGGGTGTCTCCTTGAGATTCATTGTCTCCCTCTGCTCATGCAGGCACACACACTCTCCCTCTCTCTCTCGCTCTCTCTCTCAAATAAAGCCTTAAATTTTTTTTTAAAGTCTTGGGAATATTCTAGAAAGAAGTGGGGAATATTTTAGAAAATGGAAGCAGATGTCTTGGTATAATGGCAAAAAAATACCATACACACTTATCTGTATTTATAAAAGCTTACATAAATTGTCTGCATCCTAATTCCGTCCTTCTTCACTACCTGGTAGCCTCTTTCAGCCTTCTCTCTGTTCCCCTGACACAAGCAGCCACCCCTCATCTCAGAGCTGCTGTGCTTGCTGTTTCCTCAGGCCGGTATCATGCCCCTCACCTCTGCATGGCTGCCTCATGATTTTTCAGGTGTCGGTGTGAAGGTCACCTCTGCAGAGGCCTTTCTTGAATCCAGTACAAAAACGGCTCTCCCTCTCAATCACACTCCATTACATCATCCTGTTTGATTGTCTTCTATCTCACAGAACAAGCACAGTTCTTTACGTGTTATGAAGTTATGTTCCTTAAAGGTCTCCTCTGTGTAACAGCCAACCAGAATGCAAGGAGCATGAGAGCAAAGTATCTTATTCATGACTCTGTTTCCAAGGACCCCGAACCATGCCTGCGCTCAAATGTTTTGTTGAATGAGTGAATGAATGCCACAGTTGTTTTTCTCTAGCAGCCCAAGACAGGGTGGCAGTGGGTTCCCAACACAGAAAGAACTGGAACAATGGTGGGGGAGAACAGGGCACAGCAAAGGGTGTTAGTCCAGTTGAAAGAGTCCTCCCAGCAGGGGATGGCCAACAAACTTCTGGGGCTGGGATACCAAAAGAGGAGAATGTGAGGGAGTACCTGGGGGTGGGAAAGACCCGCAAGGAGGCCTGCTAGGACCACAGTGTGTAAAGGGGAAGTGTCAAGAGAACAGGTCAGCCTGACCCAAATTACTTAAAAAACGAACTTTTGAGCATTTGGTGACACAGATACAAAATGGTTAAAGGGTCCTCAAACATGCAAATCTTCAGGATAAAGACAACCCTCAAATTCCCTTTTAGAAAAGATAAAGTTTTTAGCTAAAAGTTTTTAGCCATATAAAATGGGCCTTCGAATCAACTTATATTTCACGGGGCCCACAAGTAGGTGTTGATGAGATCAGAGCCATTTGGTGCCATTCAAATTCAATGAAATGGTCCTTTTAAAGCATTAAGTTACGAGGTTTTGCTAAAAAGATTCATGTAATCAATTTGAAAATTTTATATTTCAATATTTGTGCCCAATCATAATTAAGGATAAAATGGATATACAACCCTCATTATGATTTGAGGATTCTAGAATCCCATCAGTCCAAGTGGATTCCAATTACTGCAGTTGGATTCTCGTGTCGAGTTGGATGAGGAAAAAACAGCACTCATAGAAATTGTTACCGACATGGGATGCGTGGGTGGCTTAGTGGTTACACGTCTGCCTTTGGCTCAGGTCGTGATCCTGGGGTCTTGGGATCGAGCCCCGCATCGGGCTCCCCGCTCTGCGGGAAGCCTGCTTCTCCCTCTGACCCTCTTCCCTCTTGTGCTGTCTCTCATTCTCTCTCAAATAAATAAAATCTTAAAAAAAAATCAAATTTCAAGTAAAAATTTGGACTTAGTGTCTCTTAGAAAAAAGATGAGAGGTTCCAGCAATAATGGGTCCTTGGGCAGCCGTGAGCTCGAATGGAGTTATCAATGCCCCCGCCCATTTTACTCATCACTTGCAGCCCATAAAGCCATGCCTCTCAAACTTGAATCTGCATGTGAATTCCTTGGGGGTCTTATTAAAAATGCAGGTCCTGAGCCAGTAGGTGTACCCTGAAGCTCTGGAGCATTTCTGAAAAGCTCTCAGGTGGTTGCAGAGGCTGCTGGTCTTCCCACCATCCTTTGCGTAGCAAGGCGAGGAATTAACAGTCAATACAAATAAAAACAGAAATAAAAAAGCAAACATTATCTTTATTTAATAATCTTTGATATTTAAAATACAACTCATGGAACATCCACATTAACAATAGAATCCTCAGTGTTCAACAGTGCTTTGGAAGCCCGGCTTTTCTACGGACCAGAGAGGAAGGCCTGTGTGTGTAGTAACCGCAACAGAACTTGGAGGGGGGCACACACGGAGAGGGCTGCAGAGTTGGGTCCTGAGCAAATGGCACTGCCACAGAGCACTGGTGTCATGGCCAAAAGACAATGCTCTTTCAGGTGTTTTTCATACTTGAATTTCAAATAGTTCATACAGAATAGTAATTTTTACAAAGTTCTTTCTAGTAGTCCAGTGTTATAGAAATTAATTTTTCACATTCAAATGTATATTTTTCTCTTTAAAAACAATTTTAAAAAGCTCCTGGAGACATTCGCCTTTGATCTATGCAAGAAACAGGTGAAGTGCTTCCTAAACAAACTAGGAATATTCACATATATTTCACTATTGCTTCCCATTCCTTGTCTGTGAATCCATAGTTTTAATTAAAATATTTACTGATACACTATTGTTAATTCAACATGCCAATTACTGTAAATTTAGAAATTATGTTACTAGCATCAATTTTTAAAATGTCAGAACATTTTGGAAAAAAAATAGCAAAGATTTTCTTCAAATTAAAAAAAAGTCAAAATTCAAGAATTAACCATGTCAATAATCTTTTCATTCATAAAAGTAAAATGGAACAAAACGTTTTCCCTAATATAAGACTTAATACAAGCCAGTTCATCTTTTTAGCAAAAGAAGCTGATTCATAAAGGGACCAGGAATAAAGGAAAGTTTTTCTTTTGAAAATATGAAAAATTATTGACACTGCTGAAATGATTAGGTGATCCAATCTGTTTTTCTAATTAAGATCACATATATAGTATCTCCATAGTTGTTAGGGCCCAGATACAACAAACTATTTACTTTCAGGGCAGTGGTCATTGGGCTCTCCAGTTGCACATAAAGTTTTAAATAGGAAGTCATCAATATTAATTATTGAGTTCTCTTGAGAATTTAAAAACATTGAGATTTATTTCAACTGGAGATATTTTAATTTCTGTCACTATATTTTGCTTATGCCCTGACTCAATCTTCTTTAAATTTGCATGGGACCAATAGGCCAATTTTAAGACATTTAATAAATCTTGGCACTAGCATGATACTATTTAAAAAGAGTATCAGACATGCAGACATTCAAAATGTGATTTAGGCTCTGACAGGAATAAAATTTACTTTATTCAACTTAATATTAAATGAAAAAAACAGACTATTGGTAGTTTTGAACTTTTTTCCTTATTAACTTTGGCATGAATAAAGTCTTAATTAAGGAAAATAAAGTTTTAAAGAAAGAAAAAAGCACCTCCTTAAATATTCTGGACTGTAAATTATTTGACCAAGATCTTAAAAGTTTAAATAGTTTACCTGCAGCAATCTTTTCAATTTACATTACTGAAATATTTGTATGTGAATTACTGTAAAAAATGTTTGATGGTTTTAGAGCAGAGGTTAACTACTGTTAATTTCTTTTAACTACTGTGAATTTTTAAAACATAAATAACTACTTATTATATCCATGGCATCTCAAAATATGAAAGTGGTGTTTCCAAAACTTGTTTAAACGCCAGCATCACCACTGTACGTATTTTATCCTGGTAACACAATTTATACATTAGAAAAATGACACCAACAGTTTAAATATTAAACATTAAGGTGTTCCCAATTGGTAAAACAGAATGGAATTCTTTATATAGAGTTCTTAGCAGTTATTGTGAATTTCATTGTTTCTAACTTTCTTGCAGGTTGTTTACAGTAAATAACAGTTCCTGATGTGTGAACTATACCTTTGTATAACTAAGTTTTCTGATACTGTAGTTATGAGCATTGGCATCTCTTCATACTGGCCAATCAATTAAGGAATGGAATCTAAATTAAGTTTAAACCAATCCAAACAAGTTGGCAGTTCTCTAGTCATTCTGGATCTGCCTGCCAAATGCAACATTCATAAGAAATTAAATAAACACATTCAAATGTATCCAGTGTGTGCTCAGCTCTGCTGTAAAAAAAAAAAAAAAAAATCCCTAAGTGAAGGTCAACATGCCATATTTCCTTAAGTGCTTTAATAAAGGCATGTAATATAAGAACTTTATAAACTCTAAGGTTAAAACTTTCAAATGCACATTTCTTTTCTCATTTTTATATTAGGTAACTCATCCATTCAAGTGTATGAAAAATTTAATGTAATTTTTCAATGGGACAAGGTAAAAACTAATATCCATGGAAAATAGGACAAGCATATTGGGGATAACTACAGGAAAGTTCAATCTTAAAATATTTTGGTTTATAAATCTTGAGGGAGCGGTACTAAACTCCAACATCCCTTGCAATTCTAAAGTTTTAGAACTCTTCTGAAACATTTTCGATTCTCAAAAGAAAACTTTAGATTTTAAAGTGGTCTACTTTTGCAAGGGAAACTTCAGAAAATGTTATTTGGCACAAAATAATGACTAAAAAAAAATCTGTCTCTATCCAAAAAAAAAAAGCTATATCATAATCATAAAAGGCATTTTTTCATCTCTTTTCACCTCGGCAATAAATCCTAGGTCAAAAAAACTTCCCTGATAAAATGTGTACAGCCATACACTAGTCATGGCAACACATCATACTTTAATTTTCTATGTTGTTGGCTGAAATTTCCTAACTTTTAGCTTATGAACAATTCAACATTCCAAACGGCTTCAAAGGGCGTGGAGAATGAGGGATGGGAAATCAGTGACAGAATCCGAAATGTCCATTTCAGAGAGACATAGTTAATTTTCACCAAAATCATACCACTGTATCGACCCAGCAAGAAACTCTCTGTGTATCCCAATTAAAGAATGTTTATCAAAACTAAAGGCTTTATTTACAGACCCATTAAGTACTGTGTGACTTCTGTAATTCTTAAGCTACTTAAACATGATGTGAGTGTCAAAACACAGTTTAAATGTAAATGTACTTTTGTTAGTAGATTATTTTCATGTTCCAGAGCATCATCTCTGGTGAGTGATACCTACTACAAGATATGCAGCAGAAGCAGACATCTACGTTCCGTGACTCCACCGTAACCAGACAAGAGAGAATAAAATGAAGCTGCCGCTAAACCGAAAGCCAAATTTTGTCTCTTATACATTCATGGTGGGTATTATTTGTTAAGTCTGACACAGAAGGAAACTTGCTTGCATACTGTGCTTCTCCTGTTTTTCTCAACTGGAGAAAAGGAAATATCAAGGTGCAGGAGAAAAGGTCTCAGCAGAGCTGTGACGGTCTAACATAACTGAGAAGACATTCATAAAACATCTGGAAAAGGATGTGCTCACACATTAAAAAAAAATTCTCATTTATTCTCAAATACTTGTGCAGAGTTGATTTCAGAGTTTCGGAATGCACCAGTATCATGAACTAATGATCCCATCTTAGAGGGCTTCAAAAAGCAAAACCTCAAGAAAGATTACCATCTTTCAAAAGAGCTGTAGAAAAGTAAGGAAAACCAAGTAGCAAAGAAATTGTGATCAGAGAAATAACATGAGAAAACATCCAAGGGCAAGCTACATAACTGGAGGGAAAGCAGCGAATCCTCCTGGAACCGTTAGTACTATCAACACAGAAAAGAGACACTGTCCTAAGTGGTTAACTTGCTTAATGAGAAAGAAAAGCAACTATGAGACGACGGAAAGTGAGTCAAGCAACCCGAACAGAAAGGATGAGAAGAACGTGTATGGAAAAAGTTCTGTGGCAAGAGCTAATTAGTTGGTCTGCAAAAAGATCCAAGAAAAATGCCCTAATTTTAGACATGTTAGATATTGCACACTCAAAAAGAAAAAGGAACATTTAGAAAACTATTTTAAATTTCTTTAATTGCCAAATGCCTCTTTGGCTAGTCTTTGTGGAGGATCACTATTTAGTCCTACAATTGACTCATTTTTCCACTTTCTCATCTTTTTGTTGCAAACCACCTAAAAGTCTTATCTCCTCTGTTGAACATTGTTTGACACATTACTAAAATGGACCCTCTATGGTGTAACCACACAGAATAATAATGTTGGAAAGTATGAATATATGATTTGTAAAAGGTATTATTTTTTCCCATCTGTTTTGAAATTATTTCTAACAGTTTCTAAAGACATGGTCACAGCTGCCTGAAGCATGTCTTCTTCACTCATAGCATCTCCTGTTGGGAAAGAAAACAAGTATCTCAGACATTTCTGGAAAATTCTTAAGTCATCAAAAGGTAAGCTCTTAGAAAATGTATGTTTAACTACTATAGCTTCCTTTTTTGATTTTTAAAACTTACGTAAAGCAACATGCCCTCTTTTACAGTTTTTAAGTTTTGACAAATACATAGAGCTGTATAACTACCATCACCACCCAGATACGGAAATGCTCCACCGCCCCTTTGTGGTCAATCCCCAAAATACATTTATTCTGTATTTCAAAACAAGTGCATTACGCCAAGGAAAAGATTTTACTTAGTTGTGCATATATATGTGTGCGCGTGTCTGTGTGTGTGTATGTGTGTATATATATATATATATATATATATATACACACACACATATATATATAATTTGTTAAATTTTGTTTTGAAATAATGTATTTAGAGGAAGTTGCAAAGATAGTTCAGAGGGACCTTGTGTACATTTCAGCTCAATTTCACAGACTAGTTAAATCCTAGGTAACTACAGCTTAACCCAAAACTTGGATATTGACATTGGTACAAAGTTGTGTGACTTCTGTGCTATTTCATCACACATTTAGATCCCTGTAACCACCAGCACCACAATCAGGACGGAGAACTGTTCAAGTATCACAAAGATCTCTTTCCTGCTGTCCCTTTTGACTCACACCCCCTTCTCTGCCCCCATCCTTCCTAACTGCAGGCAGCCACTAATTTGTTCTCCATCTCTACAAATCTGTCATTTTTATTTTTTATTTTAATTTTTAAAAAAAGATTTTATTTATTTGAGAGAGAGAGAGCACAAGCAGGGGGAGAGGCAGAGGGAGAAGCAAGGTTCCCTGCTGAGCAAGGAGTCCGATGCAGGACTTGATCCCAGGACCCCGGGATCATGACCTGAACTGAAGGCAGACGCTTAACCAGCTGAGCGACCCAGGTGCCCCCAAATTTGTCATTTTTAGAATGTTACATAAATATAATCACACTGTAAGAGATCTTTCCTGCACTCAGCATAATGCCCTTGAGACTCATCCAAACTGTTGCATGTATCAAGAGCTGGTTTCTTTTTAGTCCTGAGTAGTATTCCACAGATGTACTACCATTTGTTTAACTGTTCACCTTCCTATAGGACATTTTGGTGGTTTCCAGATTTTGATTATGACAAATAAAGCTGCTATGAACATTTGTGTACAGTTTTTGCATGGACAGGTAAGTTTTCATTTCTCTGGGATAATGTCCAGGAGTCTTGGGGCGCCTGGGTGGCTGAGTTGGTTGAGTGACTGCCTTCAGTTCAGGTCATGATCCTGGAGTCCCTGGATCAAGTCCCGCATTGGGCTCCTGGCTCGGCGGGGAGTCTTCTTCTCCCTCTGACCCTCCCCCCCTCATGTGCTCTCTCTCTCATTCTCTTTCTCTCAAATAAATAAATAAAATCTTAAAAAAAAATGTCCAGGAGTCTAACTGCTGGGTTGTATGGTTAGTACAAGTTCAGTTTTTAAAGAAATTGACAAACTATTTTCCAGAATGACTCTAACAGTTGAAATGAAACACAGAAACCTCACCTCCTTTTACTCTACCATTTATAATGTAATTGCCTTAAATATTTTCTACATATACACTAAAAACAAAATCAATATTCTAATTCTTCCCTCAATCATCAAATATAATTTAGAAAACTCAAAAGGAGAGGAATATCTATTGTTTACCCATATTTTTACCCTACTATTCTTTTTTTTCCTTCTGATGTTCCCAGATTAATTCCTTTAGCCATTATTTTAGGATGGGTCTACCAGTGAGAAATTCTAATTTTTCTCTTCATTCCTGAAATTTTCACTGGGAATTCTGGGGTGTTTTTCTTTTTTTTCTCCCCCCACCCCTTTTTTTAAAGATTTTATTTGAGAGAAAGAGGGAGAGAGAGAGAGAGAGCACCATCAAGGGGGAGGGGCAGAGGAAGAGAGAGAAGCAGACTCCCCACTAAGTAGGGATCCCGACTCGGGACTCAATCCCACGACTCTGGGATCATGACCTGAGCTGAAGGCAGATACTTAACCGACTGAGCCACCCAAGTGCCCCTGGGTTGTTTTTTCTTTCCAGCACTTGAAAAATGAAGGGCGCCTGGGTGGTTAAGCAACCAACTCTTGATTTTGGCTCAGGTCATGATCTCAGGGCCACGAGACTGAGCCCTGCATTGGGCTCTGTGTTCAGTGGGGAATCTGCTTGAAGATTCTCTCTCTTTCCCCCTCTGCCCCTCCGCCTGCTCATGCATGCACGCGCATGCTCTAAAATAAATAAATCTTCAAAAAAAATGTTGTGCCACTTCCTACTGATCTCCATAATTTCAGATGAGAAATGTGCTGTCATACAAATTGCTATAGGCAAGATGTTTTTAGCTGGTTTTAAGATTTTCCTCTTTTGTTCAGTTTTCAGAAACTAGACTATGATGTCTTGGCATAAATTTCTTTGGGCTTAACCCATTAGAGGTTCACTCAGCTTCTTAATTCTGTAGTTTATTTATTTTTTAGGCAGGGAGGGGCAGACAGAGAGGGAGAGAGACAGAATCTTAAGCAGGCTTCATGCGCAGTGTGGAACCCGACATGGGGCTCGATCTTACAACCCTGAGATCATGACCTGAGCCAAAATCAAGAGTCGGACGCTTAAACTACCGAGCAACCCAGGTGCCACAATTCTGTAGTTTTAGATCTTTTGCCAAAGCTGGGGATTTTCAGCCATTATGTCTTCAAATATTTTTTCAGCTGCACCCTCCTTCTCATCTCCTGGGATTCCCATGGCACATTAGATCTTCTACTACAGTCCCACAGGTATCGAGGCTTTGTTAATTTTTTCCAGTCTAATTCTCTGTGTTGTTCAGAATGGGTAATTTCTATTGTCTTCAAGTTCACAGAGTCTCTCCTCTGTCCTTCCATTCACCTATTGGATCCAACCACTGCATTTCCAAATTTCAGGTATTGTTATTTTTCAGTTCTAAAATTTCCATTTAGTTCACTTTTATATCTTCTATTTCTTTCTCGAAGCTATTTCTTCATTTCTTTTAAGGAGTTCATAATTGCTCAGTTTAGCATTTTTATGATGGCTGCTTTAAAAATCCTTGTGAGATTAATTCTGGTATCAGTGTCATTTTGGTGATGGTGTCTATGAACTGCCTTTTCTCAATTTTCCCTTGCTCTTGGTATGGTAACACTTCTGACCAAATCCTGAACATCTGCAGTGTTGCATGTTACAAGACTGTGAGTCTTACTTAAATCTTCTCTATTAGCAGGCTTCTTCTGACACAGCACCATGGGGGGAGACGGATGCTGCCCTGCTGTGGCCAGAGAGGGGGAGCGTGTGTGTGATCATTACTGCTGTGCACACGTGGGAGTTCTGGCTCCCCACTGTCCTCCACTGCTATCTCCCTGACCAGAAGGGGTAGGAATGCCTCCTTACTGCTTCTCACTGACCTTCTGGGTGTGGCCTTGTTACTGCCTCGAATCAGTAACTCCTGATTCTCCATTGGGCCTCTTTTGAAACCACCCAGGCAGGAAGCCAGAGGGATGCCTCCATATTGTATTGGTGGGTGGAAGTCTAGGCTCCCTATGACCACGGACACCAAGGGAAAGGGCCCTGCCTTGTCTCCTAGAGGGAACCGAAGTCCCAGCTCCCCACTTGGCTTTCTCTGACATCACCCTGGCCAGGGGAAGCAGTTGGTACACCTTGCTCCTGCCAGGTGGGGTACCAGTCGACGCTCCTACTTGGCCTGTGCCGATGCGGTGGGGTGACAGTTAAGGCCAGTTTATTTACCTAATTCTGTTTGGCTACAATAGAGTATTTATTATCTAATTTTACTTGCTAGGTAGTACCTTTTGACTACATAGAACAGACTTCGTCTCTGCTGTGGCTTCTTCAGCACCAAGTTCAGAGTATGTGAGACACACACACACACACACAAAAAAAATCCAGGCTACACACCACTACGTCATTCCTCTGGTCATCCAGCCTCCTATACAACCTGTCTTCTTTCTACCTTTCAGATTTTTCTTACATTTGTTTGCTATAAATGTCCACAGTTGTTAGCTGTAAACAGTAGGAGGAATAGGAAAAAGCACCAGTTCATTTTTTTTATTGTTAAACAGGAGTCCATTGTTTGCAAGTACCACGGTTTGTGCATCCATTCACCCCTGAAGGACAATAGTTAGGTAACTTCTAGTTTTTGACAATTACGAATGAAGCTGCTGTAAGCATTCACCTACAAGTTTTTCTGTGAACTTACTTCTTCTTTTTTCTTGGTTACATACCTAGGAGTGGGGCTACTGAATCATATGGTTAAGTGTACATTTAAGTTTATAAGAAAATACTAAACCGTTTTCCAAAGTTGCTGTGCCATTTTATATGTATGGGTGTCTAGCTGCTCTGATCCTAGACAGCATCTGGTACTGTCAATTTTTTTTATTAAGCCATTCTTATAATAAGGTGTGTATCTCTTTGTATTTTTTAATTTGCATTTCCCTAATGATTATCAATTATTGACCATATTTTCATGTGCTTATTTGTCAACCATATGTTTGGTGAAGTATCTATTCTAGTCCTTCACCCATCTGAATTTTCTTCTTTCAGTTTTGAGAGTTCTTTACATGGTCTGCTTATAAGGCCTTTGTCACATACAGCTGTTTTCTTACTCAATTTGTACTACCAATAATTGGCCAAAGTTTAAAACCTATTAAACTGAGGCCTGATAAATAATTCTAGATTGCCTATTATTTAGACTACACTTGGGTGTTTTAGTTTTCCAGGTGGTAAAATCTATTCATCTTCCACCTACTAATACCCATTATCTCTGAGGAATTTTTGGAGAATGTATTAATTATTGTAAAGTTGCAAGTGTTGTTTATAATTTTAAAGCAACATATTCACTGAGTGCTCTAGTCTGCTGCTTCTTAATCGAAGGATATTTAGTAGATTACGAATTCATACAAGAGTTTCAGTATAATTAAAGAGGGGAGAAAAAAGCCTGTAAAGCCAAAATCACAGGGAGCCTATGTCTGGGCATGGTCGGAGACGCATACCTGGATCACTGCCTGGTGCTCCTGAACTTGTGGTCGGCCTCTCACTTGGTTGTGAAAGCTGCCCCGGTGGATCCTGTTGCTGCTGCTGCCTGAAACAGTCCAAAGTGATGTGCATTAAAAAAACAAACCCTAAGAATAAATATGCCATGAGAGAAAGTATTCACATGGAAAATATAAGGTTCCACAAACAAGAGTCATTGCCACGAGCTCTATAAAAGAATGCCAGAGCCATCAGTCTGATTTATGTTACTTAAAGGTATCACAGCGCCAATCCTAGGAAACCTAGATATAAAATCTGAATTATCAGACAATAGGTAAAGATTTTCACCACAAGATAACACATAAACACAAGCATTCGCTGGGAGCTATTCTTATGTAAATGTGTTGCTTTACAGATCCTTAATATCGTTGGAAGTCACTAAAAATAAGCACCTTTGAGAATATAAAGCATCCCCATTACCATGCAAGTTAACATGCTCTTTCCATGGCCGGCTCCTCCTTGTCATTCAGCTCTGAGCTTCAGCATGTCCTCGGAGAGACCTTTGCTGACCAGCCACCTGCAGCAGCCTCCAGGCATCCTCACTATCTCATCGCTGCTCCCTTTCAATTTCCAGCATCAACTTATCACCATCTGATATTGTGTCTCCCTCTTTCCAGAATCAGCTAACAAGAGCACAAACCTTATCTTGTTTCCCAAGTGCCTAAAACAGTGCCTGTCACATGGTAGACATTCACCAAATACTTGATGAATGAAAGAATTACCTTTTTAAGATGTATGATCAAGCTTCAGTACCATTTATTGCATTAAAATAAATTTTCCCTGTATTTTTTTCCAGATGGAAAAACAATGTCAGAAAAATCCACATTTTAAAAACTTTTAAACATGATGGTTATGATGTAAATATGTAGGACAGTGTCCTTGTAGTAAAAAAATACACACTGAAGTATTGAGATGAATGGGATATCAGATCTGCAAGTTATTCTCAAATCCCTCAGAAATGTCAACAATTGGGGAATTTGGACAAAAGGTATAAAGGAGTTCTGTGAACTATTTCTGCTTGTACATAAATTTCAAATTATTTCACATCATACACACATATATGTTGAAAATTAAAACTCACAAACAGCTGATACTCTGAGAAGCCATAGCTTGAAAAAAAATGCTTGGAAGGATTTTTTAAAGGAACCAGTATTTTAAATTTACCAGTAACACTATTAATAGAACAGCATACTTTTTTCCCCTTAGAGTCTCAATCTTCTGTTTTAAATATGAGTACCAAAGAAAACCCAAGTATGCTGACATTTGTCTCGGTTTATTCTCAGGCATGCGTGGCTAATGATGCACAAGAGGGCAGGATGCTCCCATCAGCACACCCTGAATCTGAGATGTGCATGAGAGAGATAGGCTGTGAGGCAGGAGGAATCCTGGCCCATCAGATCTCTCTCCATGCCCTTTCCCCCTCCAATCAAGACAAAATGTCAGAACACAAGAGCATGGTAGGTGAGGCAGTGACCTTAGAGGGATAACCTTTATTCTACTTTAAATTTATGAAAAGTGAGAAGTAAATGAATTGCCAAACTTGAAACAATTTTGACACCTTTCATATTTGATGACACAGTAATATGCAACATGTTCAAACAGCAAGTCAGCACCATTCCCACTGTGGCTTTGAATGTGCCCTCGGAATCACAGAAGCCAGAAAGCTAAAAACAACATCTTAGGTCTCTCAACAGCTAGGATTCTGGTTATCAATTAAGCCCTCACAGAAATGAGACACAGCCATCCCCCTGCTGCTTTGGCTGTTCTCTGCTGGCAAGTAAAGTCAAGGAGCTGCCAGTCCCAGGATTCTGCTTCATGGCAGCTGCAGTCGGCGCTAGACTTCGTGTTCCCATGTCTAGGCAACTGTGGTGGCAGCTTCCTGATCCTTGGATCACAGCTAGAGCAGTGTGTTCTTCAACTCCATATCCCGACTCCCCATCATGCCAACTGGGGCAGTGGACGCAGCTCTTCGAACAAGTCGGTCTGTGGAATTCTGGAAGCCTGGCCTACAGCCTGCACCTCCAGCTCTTCCTGAGACTGTGTAAGCCCTGAGTTTCTGTACTGCTTTCCTGTTTAAAATACCTCTACTAGCTTGTTTCTTTTTAAAAAAAAAAAAGATTTATTTGCTAGAGAGTGTGCGCACACGAGAGAGAGAGAGAGAAAGAGAAAGAGAGCACAGCAGGGGGAGCGACAGGCAGAGGGAGAAGCAGGCTCCCCACTGAGCGAGGAGCCTGATGTGGGACTCGACCCCAGGACCCTGGGATCATGATCTGAGCCAAAGGCAGATACTTAACTGACTGAGCCACCCAGGTGTCCCTACAAGCTTGTTTCTTAAACTGAATCCTGTTATGCCATGCCACTGAGGTGGTGGCTCAAGTGTTAGACAATCAAAAAATCACAGCAATCCATGACCATAAAGATAATGCCCAGCAATTCCCTCTTTGTTAGCAAACACGTTTTTAGTAACAGAAGAAAAGAATCTGCATCGTTTCAGAGCTACACCTGGAGAAGACATTAAAATACTAAGATATCTGTGGAATACTTTATGGTTTACACAATAGTTTTACACAATAGTTTTACACACATTGCCTAATTTGATGCTCAGTTTGTGAGTTTTTAAGGTAGGTTTTATAGTGACATTGCTGATATAGTAAGAGTTTTACTTGGGTTTTATAATAGGTTTTAATAGGTTTTTTAAATAGGTTTTAAAATGGATTTAGAGATTACTAATGGAAAAATATATCTCGGCTGTGAACATGTTACTTAACACTCATTAACTATGACTTTGTTGTCTTTTTTTAGGATTTACTTTAGAGAGAGGGAGAGAGTGCATGCATGCGCGAGTGGGGGCAGGGGCAAAGGGAGAGAGAGGGGGGAGAGAGAGAATGAGAGAAGCGGACTCCCTGCTGAGCGGGGAGCCCAATGCAGGGCTGGATCTCACAACCCTGAGATCATGACCTGAGCCGAAGTCAAGAGTTGGGACACTCAACCAACTGAGCCACCCAGGCGCCCCCATTAACTGTGACTTTGTAACAGGTAGGTGTTTAAACAGTATTTTTATGCTTGATGCATGAATACTGCGGTTACTACATTAGGCATGAAGCTTCAAATACTGTATAGGGAAAAAAAACTATTTGAATGAGTAACAAATAAACCATTTGAATGGGAAAAAACCCTTATTCTGAATTCAAAATTTGTTTGAATAACAAGTTAGCACCAGGGTCAGTTTGGAGAAGGTCAGAAACAAAGAATTAGCTCAATAACCTTAAAGCCAAGTTCCCAAAGACTGAAGCTAGAGAGACAAGGACCTTGTAGTTTTAATAATCAGGAATTCTAGTGGAAGGCCTCATATTGGAGACTAATACTGTTTCTCAGCTCCTTTACTAATGAGTCCTACAAGATTCTGAATGCTAGACAATGCTGAAAAGAAACACCAAGAAGTTAGCTCTTAACGCTTCTCAGCAACATGTGACTCTGTAAAATATTCTCTAGTTCTCCTTAAGTTCCCAGCAGTATTTTCAAGGACAGACCAGGAGGCAGAGGATGAAGCTGAAGCTGGAAACCATCACCACACACTTTCCTCCCCAGTCAACTATCCTTCAACCGGGAAGGAGCTGCACTGATGCTCAAACATTTTAAATCCTTTCTACTATAAAGATTAAATGTATTAAAGTTCTATATTTTCAATCTGCCTCCCCCCCAAAAAAAACTAAAAAATATTTTTAAATAAAAAAGGGATTTGTTTTTTAAAGTACAAAAAATTTTCTTTTTCTTAGATCTACTTGTGAATTTTGTAGTTTTGCTATAAAGTATGTCTGTTTGGACCAATTTGATCTGGCAAAAAATGGAATGTGAAATAAGCATGATAGAAGTATCATTTGGGAACGTTCTGGAAAGCAGTTTAGAAATCTGTACCAAGACCTTAAAAAATGTTTCTGTCCTTTAACCCCAAAATTTCAGAATAATTGGAAGAAATGATGAGAGGTTTGAGGCACAGGGTTAGTACAAAGATTGTTCATTGCACTATTAATTGTAATAGTAAAGATCAAAGGTTCACATATAAATTATGATATATACCTTCATTTTATGAAATATCACACAGCCTATTACAAAGACTATTTACTATGATGGGAAAATGGATGTAACTAATATACATTATATGTGTCTGTGTGACTAGAAGAGAATGTGTCAAAATACTAACGTTCATTATTAAAGGACAGGATTGTTTTCTTTTAATTTTGATATGGCTTAAAATAAATTTTCTAGAATATCGGTTTTTATCTAATTAAACAGTTTTAATTTTTTTTAACAGATTTTATTTTTAAATAATATGTACACCCAATGTGGGGCTCTAACTTAAACAAGATCAAGAGTTGCATGCTCCACTAAGTCAGCCAGGTACCCCTTAAGTTACTTTTTAACATTACCTAGATGTTTGATGATATTGTAGAATTACCAGTAATTATTGTGTGATAATTATTAACATTACAGTGTGACAATAACACTTTTCTATATTCCAAAAAAATGAATGAAAGGATACAATAATTTAGATTTGTCACAAAATAATCCCAGCTTGGGGGTGGGAGAGGGGAAAGCAGGAGGGATGCGGGGCACAGAAAACCATGACTGGCCATGTGCTGATATTTGTTAAAGCTGGGCAATGTTAGGTAAACAGGGGTTCATTATGCTGGTTTCTCTATTTTTATAGATATTTGAAGTTTACCATAATTAAAAAAACTAAAAAAATTAAAAATCTGAAAGGAAGGGAAGCACTAATAAGTAAGCACTATTTTGAAATTTTATATAATTAAATCCATTAATCTATCACTGAATAAAGACTAGAAATATCTCACATTAAGAGGATGTCAGCTGATCAGAACTTTCCTCCATATACTTCTGAGTTGTGACTTAAAAAAAAAAAAACAGAAAACAAGGTAAATATTATCTTCATTACACCATGAAATGTAAAATGCTCCAATACTGTAGATCCCACTAATACTGCCAATTATGATTTTAAGATGCTTCTCAATTGCAGAGATGTTGAAATGTGAAAATATGTACATCTCAGAATTGAAGAAACACAGGGAAGAGGCCAGATTCAGTCTCGGGCCTTCTGGTTTCCGATCTGGGATCAGAGGGTCTGAATATCTACCTAAAGATTACTGGGTAACCTTTAAAATAGTTTTCTCCTTAAAAAAAGAAAAAGGGAAGACAACTTGTGAATGGTAGTTACTGAAAAGGATGACATTTTTATTTTCTAATTTGAGAGCACTTACATAGTGTAGTTGGGTTTTGGGAGCTGATGATTCAGATTTATGGTTTGTCCCCACGTCCCTGTGCCAACAGGCCTGCAGTAACCCCTGAAGTGGCAATAAGAGGCAATAAGAACAATTAACCACCACCTCTATCTGGGATGGGAGACTGTTCCCTGACCACAATGCTGTTTTTCCTTTTAAGTGACAGAAGAACTTTGCTGGGTTGGTCAGGTAACCAAGAAGCACATCCAGAGGATCATTAGGCATTGTTCTTGCTTTGGTGCAATTCCATTTTCTTTTGATGACATAAATTTTACTGGGTTTCCTTCACCTTATTTCATATAAACTTAACTGGTATCGAGGCAAAGGTATTCCCTAAAACTCCGTATCATTTCACTTCATTTGCCGTAAATTTAAAAAAAGAATACACTCAGATGTTCACAGGATTCAAGTGGTAACCAATCTTTTAAAAGGAGAGAATCCTAAATAAAATAGTTTAAACCAAAGCTCTATGTGTAGAAACTGTAGACAAAACAAAGTACACATTAAATATGCAATTTTAATATTGTACCAACTACTTTACTTTTCAAAGTAGGCTTCTCTTCTCTTCCGGAGCTCTTCTGAAGTAAGATGTGTACCTGATGTCTGTGGAATATCTTGAGATATACTTCTGGAACTACCTGAAAACAAAAGAAAACAGAACAAAAAACCAATCATTTTATTTACCAATTTAAGCAATGCTATGTTTGTACTTATTTGAGCAAGTTTTTGAAAGTTTTCTTCTTAAAAATATTGCGCTACTATTCTGTAAATATAAGAAAGGCTCTGAAACGCTCAAGGACAAATCTGAATAAGGCAGTTCAAATATAACCTGTGTCCACACCCATCTCTGATATAGCGGATGTGAGGATGTAAGTCCAACAACCAACCTGGAAGGAAGAGCCATTAATACACACCTGTGGGCCCTCTTTAACTTATGAGAAATGAATGGGCACTTTCAACTAGAAACAACTTAAAGTGGGTGACCGTAAATCCATTATCTGTATTCCTCTATCCTAAAATACTTGCATGCTATACCAACTTAAGTGTGTGTCCCTGTTCTCACTTAATAACTGCACCAACCAGAGATCCTGCCCAGATGGTGAAATAAAGCGGGAAGAAAAGTGAAGGACATGAAAATATCTAAAATTATAAAAGCTGTTGCCTGTTAATTACTGGGCTAATCCAGCAGGGCTCTACTAATCAAAAATGGGATTGCACATATGAAGCACTCCAAGGTGTGCCAGGAGGCATGAGAATTCAGGATAAAAAGCATAATCTTCATATTAACGTAAGTTCAATTTTATTTAGATATTTAAGAAATTCCATTGAGTAATCTCATTAAGTAAAAGGCAAATTCACATTAATTAGATGAAAACAAAACTGCCAAAGAAAACCACGCATACCTTCCAGTAAGCCTCTTTGAGCTACATCCCTGACAATTCCCTCTGCCTGGATTGCCTAAGAGATACATCTTCATTCTCCTCTGCTAGCTGGCTTATGTCACTATCATGTGGGCCCATCAACGTGGGCTTAAGTTGTTAAGTTGCAAAGCCACTAAGTGTTAGACTTTTTAAATATTTTCTGCCCAGGCCTTCCTTTGTATATAACGGCATACATTTGTAAAACAGCTGATCTGGGTAAGGGCCTCCCCACTTTCTGCCCACAAAGATTAAGCTCCATTTATTGTTATGTTAGTATAGTATTATAACCAAATGGAAAAACCAGAATAAAAATATAACTAGTCCTAATATAACTTACGCTGTAAAAAGTTATTTGTATTATAAGAAAGCTGAAAGAATAGCTGACTGTATGTACATAATTACTGCTTCTACAGTAATTGTCAAAGAACTTCTACCAACGGTACATTAACTTCCAGGGGAAATAAGAATAATCTGAATCAATCCTTCAACAACAAATGAAGTACACATCCAAATGTCGATACCTTGCATACTGAGCTGAATAGCCCTGCGGAGATCTGCTTCTTCATCTTCCATGTCAATTTCTTGGCGACTTAGTGCCAGAGCCCTCTGCAAATCTTCCTCATCTTCGTCTAACACGGTTGACCCATCATTTGCTTCTAAGACTCGTTCCAGATCTGTTTTCTGGACTCTAAAGAACAAAAACAGATAGCAACTGCAGATCAGTCTTCTATTTTAAATAAAACATAGAGACACTTATAAACGAAAGATTTTTTTAAATAATTTTTTTAAGATTTTATTTTTAAGTAATCTCTACACCCAACATGGGGCTCGAACTTAGATTCTGTGTTTTTTTTGTTGTTTTTTAGATTTTGTTTTTTTAAGTAATCTCTACATCCAATGTGGGGCTTAAACTCACAACCCTGCGATCAAGAGTTGCGTGCTCTACTGACCGAGCCAACCAGTTGCCCCCAAAGAGTTTATGTAAGTCAAAAATTACATTTTCTGGCAGATAATCTAATAATATGAAGATTGTGCTGTGATGTGCATCTAAGCTAATTAAGTAATTCAAAGAGTTGATTCGAGTTTGAACAAAAAAGCTTCACTAAAAATAAAAGAAAGCTAAAAAAAAAATCACCAACAATAAAAGGACCACACATCCAACGTAAGCATGAAAATGTAATTCTTGGGGCACCTGGCTGACTTAGTAGAGCATGCAACTCTTGATCTCAGGGTTGTGAGTTCAAGCCCCACACTGGATGCAGAGATTACTTAAAAAAAACAAAATCTTGAAAAAGAAAAAGAAAAAGAAAGTGCAATTCTTGTAATGAAATACTATCATATACTCCATACTGCAGGCTTAATTTTACCTCTGTTCTTTTAGTTGTGCTAATTCTTCTCCAATGAGTTTTGGTCTATGCATCTGTTGGACCCTGATCATCTGTAAAAGTTGGTCAGCTTCACAATCTGGCAGATCACCCTTAACAACAAATATAGAATAACCTAAAAAAAAGGCAAAAATAAACTAAAACAGCTAGTAAGAGATTAAAAATAGGTTAAAATGATAGCAGATGGAAAGGCAGCACAGTAGAGTGGAAAGAATACAAGCTGAAGAGTGAGAAAGACCGGGGTTCAAATAATGTCTCTTACACTTACTGGCAGGGTGATCTAGGACAAACTACTGAAAGTCTCTAAGCCCCACTTTCTTCATCTGTAAGACAGGAATAGCCATCTCATAGAGTGACTGTGAGGAATAAATGAAATCATGTCTACAAAGGGCCTTACCAAAAAAGTACGTGAACCAAGGAGACTACTCGCTAGATGGTAACAGAGAGGCAGGTAAAGGAGTGGGGAAGAGCAAGGAATTTGGAATCAGATGGCCAGGGTTTTGGTCCTAGCTCTTCCAATTCCAAGACTGAGCATGGTCTTCGGTAAATCACTTTACCCAGCTATGTCTTGGTTTATGCAATTGTTAGACTAATGATACTGGTACCTTCCTCAGAGGGCTGTTGTGAGGATACGATCAGATAATGTGTGTAATAATGTGAAATACAGGTAAAACGAATCATCTGTAGAAACAGCTGCCCTCCCCACCCTGACACACATGCACACACACACACACACAACCCCCTCCTCACTGAAAACAGGAGTCGGGAAACCAACGCTCAAAATCTAGTCAAGGTGTTGCTGATATGGTTCATATTTTGAAAGAATTACACTGATTCAGTGTAATTTTTTATAAATATGATTTACAGCCAGAGTTTTCCCAGCTAAATATTCCACATAAAAACTGAACATGGGTGGGCTATACCTAAGTCATTCTAAACAATATAAGCTTTTCTACCATAAATTTTTCTTAAACTTTGGTACTTATTACTGGATATCCTTTGTGAGCGTTAAAAGATAATGAAACAAATGAACAGAGATCAAAAGAACTGTTAATGGAAAAATTCAAAACAGTACAATATTTATTTTTTGAACAAGGACATAATATGATTAATATACTTTTTAAAAATAAGGACAAATGTGCTCAGAGTTCAGATGGTCTAGCGTGTCTTATGACAGTAAAATTGTTCCCAGATGTTAAAGTAATTGTGTCACCACCATGGCATTCCAGGAAGAGCATCATGAAGAACAGAAACTGTCTTGTTTAGGTGGCACAGTAAATACCTCAGGTTTTATTCAAGATGTTAGCTTTCATACTAAGTATGCTGGGAAGAAACTGAAGGATGAAGAGAGCAAGTGCCGTAACATGCATTACACTGTTTAAAAAGCACTCTGGGCTACTTCATCAATATAACGTACAGGAACTACAGTACAAGAAGAGAGAGCCTGACTACAATGGAAAACCTGAGGGACAGCATATATTGGGAGAAGAAAAATCAGTCTTTTGCAGACACGTTCAGTTTGAAATGCTTCCTGGACTTCCCAAGTGGAGACGTCAATGTGAGGAGTTTGGTGTTCAGGGTAGATGTGTAGGCAGAAGACAAAAGTTTAGGAATTATGGGCATATAGATTTTTTTAGAGATGGTATCTAAAATAATGGGATAGCGACAACAACAACAATAGGACAGCACATAATCAAGAAATTGTCCAAGGACTGACCTCTGGGTCACTTCAGCCACAAGAGATCAGTAAGGGTAAGACCCACAGAAGCAATCTGAAAGAGGCCAATGAGATGTGAGGAAAACCAGAGCACAGTGGCCCGGAAGCCAAGTGTAGACAGTATTTCAAGAAGGAAGGACATACTTAGGTACCAAGGTTTAGGCATAAAAGAAAAAAACATACTAGTATATGAAATCAAAGAAATAAAGATACTATAATCCTAAATGTAAATGGGAAAGAACAACATGACAACAAACCCAGTAGCAATAAGCATGCTCGTATCCAGACTGATCTTTCACAGGAACATAAAGGGCAAGAAACACATAAGGTAAGCCTGACACGTCTTGTCTAATGAGAAAGAAAGCCTTCAAAAAGCTACAATGGTCATTTCAGAAACCTAGGACTCAACTTCAAAAGGCTCCCCCTTGTCCGCATGGGACAATTTGAGTATCAATATGAATAATAATTACAATGCACTGAAACACATGAACTATGTTTTGATGGATTAGTTTACCATGACATACAAGAAAACCCCAAACTGACTGGTTACCTTTGGAGGAAGGACACTATGAAACCCAACTCATCCTAAAAAGTGATAAAAGGGAAGAAAACGTATCCTGCTTTTCCCATATGAACTCTACTTCAGGATAACCAAATCACTGATCAAAGCTTATCTGTGTACAAGTATCCAGCTAATACAGGAAGGCACAATGGGAATCTAACACCACCCTTTTGCAACCCTTAATGAAATGATCGATCTAAGAACTGATCATCAATAGTTGCTCATATCACAAAGAGAGACAACCAGACATCAAGTGCCACACCATCTGTGAAGTGTTCCACTGTCTCCCCACGCTGCCCCCAAATTAACCTGAATCTAATCAGGTCTCAAACTCTAAAGACCAGTCTGTTGGGTATCCAGGACTCAGAGGAAAATAAAGATGTAATCGGCAAAATTCAGAGCGTGGGAAAGAACAAATGACCCATTTTCTTAAAAAAACAAAAACAAAAAACAAGGGGAAAAAAAAGAGAAGAGGAAACCTATAGTTAGACTTGGAAGACATATCAATCAATGCAATTAATGAACCTCATTTCAACCCGGCTAACCTGTGAAAATCCTAAGACACAACCAAAGAGATTGGAGAGGTGAACACTGACTGTGTATCTGATGTTATTAAACATTTTACAGAGAAAATAAGATGCTCAAAATAAGCAGGGGAAAGAAAAGGGTGTAACAAGATTGGCCATGAGATAACTGCTGAAGCTGGGTAAAGGGTACATGATAATCTATCACATTATTTTCTCTATTTGTTTGAAATTTTCAATGAAAAAGTTTTGTTCTGTTCTATGTGAGGGTATAATCAACTATACCCTCAAGTGGTGAGGTCAAATAAAAGGCAGGCTGAGAACTGAATACAAATGTGGAGGTCACTGGTAACCTTGGGAAGAAGGCTTTTTTGGTGAAATGCTGGTTATGACAGTGTGACTGGAAAGAGTTCAAGAACAGGAGACAACAAGCCAGAGGTGAGTCTAAGGGGAAAATAAAAATGGCAGGCAGCTGGACTTTCCTGGAATCAAGAGAGGCTTTTTCTTTTTTGGTCAATAGAAATAAAAGGTTTATTTCTCTGCTGATAGGACTAATACAGAAAGGGGGTGAAGTGATCATGCAGGAAAGCAGAAAGGCAAAAGCAAGAGCAAAGATCTCGAGTAGGTGAGAGGAGCCAGGATCCCGTCCCAGAGTGAACAGGTTGGTCTTGGTCGGGAGCAGGGGACAATTGAGCTACTTTGCTAGGCTCAACACACAGGCTGACATACAGACAAGCTGACAGATTTGCTGGTAGAAAGATGGGGAAGTTCTCTTTTCTTTTTCAAGATTTTATTTATTTGTCAGAGAGAGAGAGAGAGAGAGAGAGAGAGAGAGCACGCACAAGCAGGGGGAGTGGCAGGCAGAGGGAGAAGCTGAGCGGGGAGCCCGATGCAGGACTTGATCGCGGGACCCTGGGATCATGACCTGAGCAGAAAGCAGGCGCTCAACCGACTGAGCCACCCAGGTGTCCCAGGAAGTTCTCTTTTAATTGCTTCTGTTTTGTCAATAGAATACAAAGGAAGGTCACAAGCTAGGAGTGAGAGAGAGGGGAGTGGTCAGAGGTTTGAAGAGAGAACTGGGAAATAAGCATCTTGGAGAGTGACAAGTGAACTTACTACAAAAACACAGTAGGAATGTCAAGTAGCCCTAAAGGATCCTCTGAAATTTGTGATCATAAATTTAAAGCAAAACCAGTCATCTGGTTTTTTTATGTTATCTGTAGCCATGTTCAGCTGCTCTGATGCCGGAATGGACAAGCCCAAGATCTTATTTTAACCAGGGCTTGCGTTTCGTCATGAAAGTATGATAGAAGGAAAGAAAGAGGAGTTGAGGCATGCATCAGATTGATTATAATGATGGGTTACAGAAATAAGCAGGGGCAGACAGGAAGTAAGGATGTAAGGGGAATGTCGGGGTAGGGTTTATTTTTATTTATCTTTTTAAAAGATTTTATTTATTTATTTATTTGAGAGAGAGAATGAGAGAGAGAGAGCATGAGAGAGGGGAGGGTCAGAGGGAGAAGCAGACTCCCTGCTGAGCAGGGAGCCCGATGTGGGACTCGATCCCGGGACTCCAGGATCATGACCTGAGCTGAAGGCAGTCGCCCAACCAATTTAGCCACCCAGGCGCCCCTGGGTAGGGTTTAAAGAATTGCTGGATACAGACAACAGAGAAAATATGGTATAAAAATAGAAGGCGACTGTCAAAGAGTAAAATGTCTGTGATTGGGATTTGACGGTGGTACAGTTATTGGTAATGGCAAGGCAAGAGGGAAGAAAATGACCTTTGAAAATAAAAAGCAAGGTACTGAATTGGGTGAATTTTTGATGTAGAAATCACTTAAGAATGATGAAAGGAGTTCAAGTTGAGAGAACAGCGAATCAGACTAAAAATCTGTGGAAAAGGAGGATCACAGATGAATGCAAAAGAGCAAGAGGGAGAGTTTACTCTAGTGTCAGGTGTTTTATTTTAGTTTTTTAATTTTGTGTGTGTGTGTGTGTGTGTGTGTGTGTGTGTGAGTGAGGTATTTTAAAAGAGTTGGAGTTTTCAGCGAAAGACAGTGGCCTAGGAGGGGCAAGGAGAAGCAAGAAGAATACCCACCCCCCACTCTTAGCCATGGGGTCTGTGGGGTCTGGAAGGAAAAAGAGCCATCGCTTAGTGGGGCTGCTAAGGAAGCAGCATCCTCAGGCGAGGGCGAAGTGTCAGTGAAAATTCTGCCCGGACGGTGTCATCCAAATCACAGATTAAAGTTCACCAAGATGATTTCACTGCCATAAAAACAGCTATTTTTATACTTACACCTAATAGAGCTAGTTTTCTTTAGCTACTTTGAAAGATAACACTATAAAAATGTCAGTCTTACCTTCCTGTTGTAATTGAGCCAAGAAAAGTGCAAGGTATGTGTCTGATATTAATTCTGGACCCGTCAAGAGAGAATTCAAGTTGAACCACTGGAAAAAAAATTGTAAATATTTAAGTTAATGCACATTATAACTAATAAGGAAGTTCCATATGTTAAGAATAAATATAACCCATCTAAACTTATTAAGACTATCTAAATACCGAAAACACCGTAAAACCAAGATCTTTTAAAAGTAATTAAGTGATTTTTAAGAACTGAAATAAGTGTTGCAGATTTATCGGTATTAAATGCCTTTAAAAATGTTTTAAAAAGAAAATTTTGCATTAAGTCATAAATTTTTTTTTTTAAAGATTTTTATTTGACAGAGAGAGACACAGCGAGAGAGGGAACACAAGCAGAGGGAGTGGGAGAATGAGAAGCAGGCTTCCCACAGAGCAGGGAGCCCGATGCCCGCGGGGCTCAATCCCAGGGCCCTGGGATCATGACCTGAGCTGAAGGCAGACACTTAAGGACTGAGCCACCTAGGTGCCCCTAAGTCATAAATTTTAAATCTCCCACTCCCAAAAAGAGTATAGAAATTGATAGTACTTTAAAGTATCCTTATTGATAGGTGTAATTAAATCTTTTTTCAAAGTATCAGCCCAGCAAAATCCTAATCGCATTATACTGAAGAAAAATGAAACTACACAAAATTTTCCCACTGCTGATTAATTTTGGTCAAAAGATTTCAGTGGTGCCTGGGTGGCTCAGTCGGTTAAGTGTCCAACTCTTGGTTTCAGCTCAGGTTATGATCTCAGGGTCATGAGATTGAGCCCCATGTTGGGATCCAGGCTCAGTGCAGAGTCTACTCAAGGATTCTCTCTCCCTCTGCACCTCCCCCCGCCCCCGCTCCTGTGCACGCTCTCCCTCCCTCTCACTCTCTTAAATAAAATATAAAAATATTTCAATTGTGAGAAAACTAGACATTCCAGGAAGAGAATTTATAATTGCCAACTGATTTTACAAACATCACTAAGCCACTATCACATGTAATTAAAGTCATTTAGTCACTACTTCATAGGACTCCTAATTTAACCCACAAGATACAGAAGTTTCAAAAATTAGTGTCAGCATCATGACCGATTACTTTTCCCTGATTTTGACAGGGATAATGCTTTTCCAGTCATTCATTTCTCCAAAGACAATATGCAGATGGCCAAAAGACACATGAAAAGATGCTCAACATCACTCATCATCACAGAAATGCATATCAAAACTACCAGCAGCTGTCAGAATGGCTAAAATAAAAAACACAAGAAACAACAAGTGTTGGCAAGGATGTGGCGAAAGAGAAACCCTCAGGCTCTGCTGGTGGGAATGCAAACTGGTGCAGCCACTGCGGAGAACAGTATGGAGGTTCCTCAAAAAATTAAAAATAAAACTACCCTACAATCCAGTAATTCCACTACTGGGTATTTACCCAAAGAATGCCAAAACACTACTTTGAAAAGATATATGCACTTCTATGTTCACTGCAGCATTATTTACAATAGCCAAATTATGGAAGCAGCCCAAGTGTCTACCTACAGATGAATAACTAAAGATAGAAGACACACACACACACACACACACACACACAGAAATATCACTCAGCCATAAAAAAGAATGAAATCTTGGGGCACTTGGAGGAGCTGTCGTTTAAGCCTCCGACTCCTGATTTTGGCACAGGTCATGATCTGAGGGTCAAGAGATCAAGCCCTGAGTCGGGCTCTGAGCTTAGCTCAGAGTCTGCTTAAGATTCTCTCTCCCTCCCCCTCTGACCCTCCCCCACAACTCATGCTCTCTCTCTAAATAAATAAATCTTAGACTTGTTAAATCATTATATTGTACACCTGAAACTAATATAACACTGTATGCTAACTATACTGGAATTAAAAACAATACACAGAAAAAAAAACTTTTCCAGTCATCTTTTTCATAATACAAGGAACTCATACAAAAGAGTGTGTAATGAAAAATATAGCTATAAACAAAAATATAAATTAGAGCCAAAGATAAGTCAAAACATAGCATTTCTTGTATCTGTCAAAGATAAACTAATTTAAAATGCAAAAATTCAGTTTTATTTATTTATATATATTTTTATTTTATTTTTTTAAAGATTTTATTTATTTATTTATTTGAGAGAGAGAAAGAGAGAGAGCTCATGAGAGGGGGGAGGGTCCGAGGGAGAAGCAGACTCCCCGCTGAGCAGGGAGCCCGCTGCGGGACTCGATCCTGGGACTCCAGGATCATGACCTGAGCCGACGGCAGTCGCTTAACCAACTGAGCCACCCAGGCGCCCTATATATATTTTTAAAAAGGTCTATTTATTTGAAAGAGAGAGAGAAAGAGTGTGAGTGGGGGGAGGGGCAGAGGGAGAGAGAATGCTCAAGTGTGCTCCTTGCTCAGCAGGCTGGATTTCACAAACCATGAGATCAGACTTGAGCCAAAACCAAGACTTGGACATTTGATCAACTGAGCCACCCAGGCGCCCTGAAAATTCAATTTTAAAGAACTAAAATTTTGGGGATGTCTGGGTGGCTCAGTCAGTTAAGCCTCTGCCTTTGGTTCAGATCATGATCCCAGGGTCTTGGGATCGAGTTCCACACTGGGTTCCTTGCTCAGCGGGGAGCCTGCTTCTCCCTCTGCTTGCCGCTCCCCCTGCTTGTGTGCTCTCTCGCTCTCTTTCTCTGACAAGTAAGTAAATAAAATCTTAAAAAAATAAAGAACTGAAATTTTTAAAACCTCTCAAAATAATGATGTTAAGTTTACATGCAAATCAATATAAAGGAACTTCTGGGACCAAAGTCTTCAGATCTTAAAAACATCCAGTGATTACCTTATACAGACGAAGGAATACTTGATCTTATTTTTTTTAAAAAATATAAATAAAAGCCAAAGGTTAAATAATCTTGGCAGTGTCCTCCCTGGTCCTTCCTTATAGTTGATCCCCACTCAGGTCAGCCTCTACTACGCCACACTGCCTTCCTTGCTCTTTGTAACTCAGGAGGGACCTTTAGAAATAACCATGTCACATGAAGCTGCTTCTAGGTGGCTGACTTATAATAGTAGGGTTTCTGCTTTCAAATGATCTCTTATTGATTTAATCCAATGCACTCACGCTTGATTTCATTTTCTTTTTTGCTCTCTTTAGTTTTAAAAAGTTTTACAGGGATGTAACTGACATGCGAGAAATTGCACACATCTAAAATGTCCAATTTGAAGTTTAACATATCTATACACCCATGAAACCATCACCACAACCAAGAGAGTTTCTGGTACCCGTTATGATCCTCCTCTCTCACTGCTCCTTGCTTTCCTCATCCCCAGGAAACCACTGGTTGATCTGCTTTCTGTCTCAATAATTTGCATTTTCTAGACCTTTATGTAAATGGAACCATCCAGTATGCAGTATTTTGTGTCTGGCTTCTTTCACTCAGCTTAATTATTTTTAGATCCATCCATGTTATTGAAAAATCAAGAGTTCATTTCTTTTTATTAGATCATTTATAATAACCCTTTTTCGAAAATTCAAAATTCTAATAAAAAGGACTTTAAATAATTGTTTCAAAAGTGGCACCATGTATACAAAGATCTTTGGTAATTGTTTACAAAAATGACATCTTAGGTACATTTCTTGATCTTAAGAAAGGCTTGTTCAAGACACATTCCGTGTTCTTTTTTGAAAACAAAACAAAAACAAAAACAAAAACAAAGGAAAAAACCCAAAACCAGAAATGACTTTACATAGATGTATGTATTACATGGCATTTTGGCATGTGAATAATCTTGATATGCTAAAGCTAACATGACTGAAAACTTTTACTCATGCTGGACGTTGTTTCAGGCTTCATGACACTACTATACGTTAAACACAAATCTATAAAGTCACAGTTAACTGGAAAAACATCTTTATCACATAAAAACCCACTAAAAGTAACCACATCTGTATTGTATTAAATAGGAAGTTTTTCTTATGATATAGTTAAATTATGCAGTTGACCCTTGAACAATGTGGGGATCAGGGGTGCTGACCCTTTCCACAGTTGAAAATCCACATGTAACTTTTGCCTCCTCAAAAAACTCAACTACTAATAGCCTACTGGTGACCAGATGCCTTACTGCTAACATGAACGATTAACACATATTTTGTATAATGTATCATATACTGTTTTTTTTTTTTTTTTAAGTGGGCTCCACACCCAACATGGGGCTTGAACTCGCAACTCTGACACTAAGAGTTGTATGCTCTATGACCAGCCAGGTGCCCCTTATATATTTATTTTTACAATAAAGCCAGAGAAAAGAAAATGTTACTAAGAAAACCATACAGAAAATACATTTACAGTACTGTAAAAAAAAAATCCACATATAAGTGGACCCATGTAGTTCAAACCCATGTTGTTCAAGAGTCAACTCTGTATGGTTGTTATAAATAAATCTATAAGGGAAACTGATACTGTCTTTTAAAACAGCAAATCTCTATCAAGATTAAAACCGTACCACACACACACATTACTGGTAAGTTTCTTCATCTTTAAGGTACCGATCCTTTACATTTTAGTGGCAAATGGAGTGCAAAATGAGAAAAAAGACAGGGAAGGTGAGAAATATTACCTGTTTCCCTAATTTTCTAACTGTAAACCAGTGTTCTTTGTAATTGCATATAAATGATCTTTCATTTCTAGAAAAAGAAAAAAAATACATACACAAGTTGAAATAGTAGAGTTCATATTCATTTACTTTATCTACTGGCAAGTATTATAAAAAACATTAGGATTATGCTTATAGTTAAGGATCACTGGTTTTTAAGATATTACAAAACAGTATAAATCTCCCTGCAGATTAGTGGTGCCAGGCAAAAGTGCTGGCATCACACGTTATTTAAGGATCAGCTCTGTGCTGTGCTGTCGGACACTGAGGTGTGGGGGAGGCTCAGTGGGCAGATGTTCACGGACATCCCCAAAAGATGTAATAGGAAACTCTGAGGGAATGAAACAGGAAGTATCACAACAAAAACATTCAAAATATACTTTTCTTCTTTAAGAAATTATAATTTTAAAAATTAAATTTAGGAAAAGCAAAAAAAAAAAAAGTCTTACATGGGATCGATCCTGAGCCTCTGATACTCCGGACTGTTGAAGAGAATTAGTTCTAAACCCCAAACTTTCAAGGCATTGCTTATAACCTGTTAAAAAAAAAAAATAGCAACTTTCCATGAGCTAAACCATCAATTCCAAATTTAAGTAGTACAGTCATGTCTGGTGTCTGGTGTATAAGCAATTGTACTTTATATATAATTTTCCCCAGAAGGTTATGGTTTTTAAAAAAGTCTGTGTATATAGATACACCACTAAATCCATAAAAAAAAAAAAAGCATGAAAAGAGCGCTATTTACACTAGATTTCTGGAATGTTCCAGAGAAGTACACAATTCCTAGATAAAACTGCCTGAAAAATCCAGATGTACATTCTATTCAGTGGGTACTATTCTTTTTTTTTTTTTAGATTTTATTTCTTTCTTTTGACAGAGAGAGACATAGTGAGAGAGGGAACACAAGCAGGGGGAGTGGGAGAGGGAGAGAGAGAAGCAGGCTTCCTGCAGAGCAGGGAGCCTGACGTGGGGCTCGATCCCAGGACCCCGGGACCATGACCTGAGCTGAAGGCAGACGACTTAACGACTGAGCCACCCAGGCGCCCCATTCAATGGGTACTATTCTTAAAGCTAGTCCAATATAGGGGCGCCTGGGTGGCTCAGTTGTTAAGCGTCTGCTTTCGGCTCAGGTCATGATCCCAAGGTCCTGGGATCGAGCCCTGCGTCGGGCTCCCTGCTCCGCGGGAAGCCTGCTTCTCCCTCTCCCTCTGCCCCTGCTTGTGTTCCCTCTCTCGCTGTCTCTCTCTGTCAAATAAATAAATAAATAATTTTTAAAAAACAACAGGAAACTAGTCCAATATATACGTACGATAACTTGGCTGCTACAGGTCCTGTTTTAGAAAAGTTATATTCAACTCACTATCTGGGATGTCAGTAGTGACAAAAATTTTGTCTATTAAAAGGAGTTTTTCCTGGGAATTTAAATGGAAGCTTTCAGAATTTAAGCTTCTATTATCATGGGTTTGTAATCTGTAGGGGAAAAAAAATCCCACAGAAAACAAATCTGATTATTTCACACTGAGAAAACAAAAGGATTTCTGAGCACTCACTCTCTGCCCTCCCAGGTAGCCAACAAAGCAGGAAGTGAACCAGGTACCAGCACGGAGAGGGAACGCAATGCAGTAGGCACACGTGAGTGGGTGCCGAGGGCACCACTGCATGCACAGGCACCGGCGGGTGCCCGGCCTCTTCCAGCTCTGCGGCAGCCGCAGTGGGCTGCAGTCCACCATGGAGCGCTGGGCGGAAATGCCGCTGGGTGAGGAGTCCAGCAGGACAGCACAGGGGAGTGCAACAGAGGCATGTGTAGAAACAGGCTCCTCATGAGAGGTTCTGAAGGAACTCTGGACACATCTCCCAGGGGTCAGAAACAGAATGAAAGACCCACAGATAAAAGGATCTCACAAGTACATGTACAATTACCCACAGAATTCAAGGGGAGATGTAAGTTTCAAAAAAAGAAAACAAGCCAAAGCCTTAGACCATAATAAAGGAATCCAATCCTGATAGGTGGATTTAAATGGTAGGTAGTGAGGTGTTGCATTTTCTCAAATTTACACAAGTAGTAAGTTTGAAATACTGTGACTTATTGGAATTATGGTTATCAGCATCCAGATGTAAATCAGTCTCCTTTCAAAAAGCCCTACTTTAAAAATGAAGGTTCTGGGGGCGCCTGGGTGGCTCAGATGGTTAAAGCGTCTGCCTTCGGCTCAGGTCATGATCCCGGGGTCCTGGGATCGAGCCCCACATCGGGCTCCTGGCTCGGCGGGGAGCCTGCTTCTCCCTCTCCCTCTGCCTCTCTCCCGGCTCATGCTCTCTCTCTCTCTCTCTCTATCTCTGCGTCTCAGATGAATAAATAAAATCTTTAAAAAAATTAAAAAAAAAAAAAAATGAAGGTTCTGGGGCGCTTGGGTGGCTCAGTCGGTTAAGTGTCTGACTCTTGATCTCAACTCAGGTCTTGATCTCAGGGTTGTGAGTTCAAGCCTCATGTTGGGATCCAGGCTGGGCGTGGAGCCTACTTAAAAAAAAATAATAATAAAATAAAATAAAATAAAATAAAATAAAATAAAATAAAATGAAGGTTCTACTATCCTAATTTTCATGTTTATCTCTACAAAAATCTAGTACTCTAGAGTATAATCTTACCCTTTTTTTCAGTTTTTTTCCTTGTGCTCTATAGCTCATTTTTATTTTTTTAATAATCTTATCCTCCTTGACACTATCTATTGGAGGAATTTCTGAAAGTCGTACCATTACAGGACCATGAAAGGCTGTGAAAAGATATTCACACCAATCATACCCTCAGCTTGAACAGTGCCTGGGACATAATCCTTAGTACACGCTTGTGACTACTTACTTGAATAGAGAAAAAACCACTGTCATCCATATTTCCAGAAGGCTGCTGTTTAATTTAGATAGGTAGTTGAGGCGGGAGTTGAGGGTGGGGAGAAAAGGATAAAAACTGTCATTAGTGTGCATATTTAAAATAACATCTTGTGCGTTCCCATTTATACAGTCAAGAGCACAGTTATAATTAGCAAGTCAGAGCCCCATAGGAAGAATGGTGCATCCTTTATCTAAACAGTACCCACATTTATTTATTTATTTATTTATTTATTTATTTATTTATTTATTTATTTATTTATTTATTTTTAAACAGTACCCACATTTAAAAAAAAACATTTACGGCGCCTGGGTGGCTCAGCTGGTTAAGCGACTGCCTTCGGCTCAGGTCATGATCCTGGAGTCCTGGGATTGAGTCCCGCATCGGGCTCCCTGCTGAGCCCTCAGACCCTCCCGCCTCTCATGTGCTCTCTCTCTCTCTCATTCTCGCTCTCTCAAATAAATAAATAAAATCTTAAAAAAAAAAACAAACCATGATTTAGTGAGTTTAAAATCAGTACCTGTAAAAATGTGCGATAGTCTTCACTAGTAACTCCTCCTTCTGCCATTCTCATCCTTTCCTCTTCATCTAGCTGATGTGCAATTGAAGATAATTCCACAGGGCTAAAATATTCTCCTTGCAATAGATTATTCAAGCAATGTTGAGCACAAAGTGAGCCTTCTTGCTAATATTTCCAAAAGAAAAAATTCAAATGTGACTCGTTAAATGGATTTGTACAGTAGCTTCCTCTAAAGAGGAATTTAATCATTAACTTAATGCAGCCAAACGGAACCTTTTTGGTTTTAGATAAGCATGATTAACGTAAGTGCGTGAGTTTTTATTTGTTAACACTTATTTTATAATTTTACCACTAATGGAACTACAATTATTTAGTTCTATGATCAAAAGCTTAAGAATGATTTATATTAAACAAATATCATTTTCTATCAGATAAGCCAAATTTCACACTTTACTAGAAACTACTCTATAAAAAACATTAGCACTTCTCATTTTCAGTACCTAAAATACATACATCTTTGGAGGTTCCATGGCAAATTAAAAATGCTGAAATGGAAATTTTAACCCCTAGAGCATTTGTATTCTTTTAACAAGACAATCTACTCAATCTAAATGCTTACTCAAGGAATTTGAAATCAATGAACAAAAGAATCTCAAGAACAGATACAGGTAAGAAAGATCCCATTTGACGTTAATGAAGACTTGGAGCTAAGAAAGCCAAGGTTCTCTTCCGGAAACTCAGCACAAAATGTGTATGTAGTACAGTACAATGAGAAAAACTTCCAAAAACCACCCCTGGAGCTCATTTCCAGACAAGCCAGCAAGGAGAGCTGCATCCGAGCAACCATGGGATCACTGAATCACTAGCTTCCTATGTGGGGGGTGGAGGGAGTACAATTTCCCATGGGCCCCAGGGTTTTCAAGTGCTGGGCAGCTGGCTCTCACACAACTGGTACCCCAAATCTAAATCCAAGCTGCCTGGCACTGAGCAGTCTGCCTATCACCCTGCTCCCCACAACAATGCCCCTTTCCCACGCCTGCCTTATAAAAAGGGAGATTCACTGGCAGATGAGCTCCCTTCCTGTGAACACAGACCCCTCTGCAGGATGATGGCAGAAGATGAGAACACTTTTCTTCTGCTAACCCTGGCCCTCTAAGTTCTCCTTTCCCCCAGTTTCCATGCCTCAATCCAGCCTGTCTTACCTTGTGCAATTTGTTCTGAGCTATGTTACTCAACTGATGGTGACCCCAAAGAGCAATACCTGGCAAGACACATATTTTTCCTGATGAATTAATTTTCTAGCAACAAAATTCAGCTTCTGAAAATGATACAGGGTATATGTACACAACAAATAGGAAGGGAGCACTGAGTCTGAGTGTGAGACAGGGGACTGAGATAAGCTCATCTTCACATTTTGGTACAGAATAAGTAGCCTGAAGCTGAAGACACAATCTCTCCCTCAAGTCACAGCCACATAGTGAGAGAGAACTTGTCTCTATCTTTTTTCCTTCTACTGTATTCCCACTGCCAGAAAGCAACTCCCTCTGAACAATACAATGTGAACTGAAGGGACACACAGACATCCTACTAATATCCTCCTGAAAAATGGGCAAGACAAACAAGTATTCACAAGAAGATAGTCAAATGGCTAAAAAACACAAAAAGATGCTCCACTTCATTAACCATCAGGGAATGATATATTAAAACCACAATATGTTATTCCTACACACTCTGCAAAATGGCTAAAGTGTTAGAGTTTAGAGACATTAAAACTACCGTATACTACTTGTAGTCATGTAAATTAGTACAACCACTCTGGAAAACTCTTTGGAGTATCTACTAAAGCTTAACATATACCAACCCTATGATCTAGCAATTCCACTACTAGGCGCATAATGCCAACAACAGAAAAGTCATCATACATTCATCAAAAGACATCTATAAAAATGTTCACAGAAGCACTGTTCATAATGTTCCCAACCTAAATCACCCAGATGCCCATCACAGTAGACTAGGTAAACTGTGTTATATTCACAAGGGAATGCTATATGACAATGAGAATGAATTAACTACAACTATCTGCAACAATATGGATGAATCAACATTAAAGAAGACAAACTCAGGGGGCACCTGGGTGGCTCAGTTGGTTAAGTGTCCGACTCTTGATTTCAGCTCAGGTCATGATCTCAGGGTCATGGGATCGAGCCCTACACTGGGCTCCACGCTCAGCAGAGTCTGCTTGAGATTCTCTCTCCCTCTCCCTCTGCCCCCCCCCTTGCTCGCTCGCTGTAAATAAATAAAATCTTAAAAAAAAAAGAGAGAGACAGACTCAAGAGAGTACACATTATATGATTCTATTTACAAAAGCTCAAAAACAGGCAAAACTAAACTCCGATGTTAGAATTCAGGATAGTGATTACCCTTGCAGGGGTGAAGGTACGGAAGAGAGTGTCTGGAAGAGGGCCTAAGGGGAGCTTATAGAATGCAGGTAAATGTTTTGTTACCTGATCTAAGAATTATTTACACATGTGTGTTCACTTTGTGAGACCCCACTGAGCTGTACTCTGATGATCTGTGTGCCCCTAACATGTGACTGTTACACGTAAAAAAATTCAAATAACAACAAAAAGACCTCTTAGCTATTTCACATTATCAAGAGCTACCAACTATGGTGACCAGACACTGGATTTTCTGGTAACAATTCTAATGCAAATTTTCTGTCTGGCTGTCAGGCTACATGCCTCAACTTGGTACTCTCAAACTACTCACATTTAATACATAGATTGAAATTGTGAATCCAACTATTTGTTTAAAAATTCTCTCTATAAAAAACTCTGAAGAAAGTCTCTATAAAAAAGCTTTGAAATACAAAAAAAATGAGCACTTAAAATCAAACCTTGTCTAAGTAAAACTGTACTGCTATAGGAAATATCAAGTTCTGTACTTCTAATATGACTTAATGGAAGAAAAGAACAAATTGTTCAGTCCAAATTTAAAATCATTTTTTAAAGTCACAAGATGAATCAAATTCTATATGAACCAAAAAAATTTGTACAAGGGCCCCACCTAAGATTATGCATTCCCTGCACCCAACTTATCCCCACCCTCCTCTTTCTCACGGAGCTTTAACCAAAGTTGGATAGACGTTTATCTATGCCATAGTCAAATTTCAGCAGTATTGAAATTCCATGATTTCAGGCCCAGACTTATTGTGTTGGGATCAGAGGATGAACAAACTGTAGGTTCAGCTTTACCAAGATATTTTATTTTACTTTTATAAAGCTTTTCTTTATTTATTTGAGAGAGAGAGAGAAAGCACAGGGCAGAGGCAGAGGGAGAAGCAGACTCCCTGCCAAGCAGGGAGCCCCACGCAGGGCTCGATCCCAGGACCCTGAGATGATGACCTGAGCCGAAGGCAGACGCTTAACCAACTGGGCCACCCAGGTGCCCCTACCAAGATATTTTATAAAACCACAAATGGTAACTGTAACCACATCATTCCCTCACTGTCCCCAAAGTCTTTAGGACCAACCTGCAACTAGTTCAAATTCCCAGAAATACTACTGATTACAACAGGTTACAACGGAAACCAGGCATAAACCTAAGAGTGTGTGCTCAGAAATGGTCTAACCTAAAGGACCACACAATCAACCTAGCAGATCCTCATCTCATCTCAGTGATGATAAGGTCTCACCCCCTATTATGAGGTTCAGCAAACACATCTGAATAACAATAACCAGCATGTCTATATTGCTGGCCAGGAAGCATTCCAAGTGCTTAAAACCGAGGTAGACACTTTATTATCCTCACACCACAGAGCAGGAAACTGGAGCAGAGAGACAGAATAAGTAACTTGCCCAAGATCATATGGGTAGTAAATGGCAGAGCTGGGATTCAAAGCCAGGCAGAAGTTTCATGTCTGTGACATTACTACTTCCTCAGGGCACTCATTTGGAATTTGGTTATTCCTAAACCTCAAATATCCTAAAGACAATTAGAAACCAACAGTCACCAAAGGGCAAAGTGAATATCACAGTCAAAGCTCAGCATCTTTTTCCATTAATTTTAAACACAATCCCAACAAGTCTGATTATCATTCTCAGTGCATATTACATTAAAAATACCAATTGATGGGGCGCCTGGGTGGCTCAGTCGTTAAGCGTCTGCCTTCGGCTCAGGTCATGATCCCCGGGGCCTGGGATGGAGCCCCACATCGGGCTCCCTGCTCAGCGGGAAGCCGGCTTCTCCCTCTCCCACTCCCCCTGCTTGTGTTCCCTCTCTTGCTGTGTCTCTGTCAAATAAATAAATAAAATCTTAAAAAAAAAAATACCAATTGAGATAGCACAGTGACTGTACCAAGAGCAGGCAGCAACAGAAATGGTAACAAAAATGACAAAAAGCAGATACCAGAACCAAAACAAAAAACAAAACACCCAGCAGTTAGTGGCCATTTAGTATTAGGATTTAAGTTAGGGGTTGGCAAACTCTAGCCTATACGCCAAATACAACCTGCTCCAGTAGCTAAGAATGGTTTTTATGATTTTATTTTTTAAAGATGTTTTTATTTATTTTAGAGAGAGCAAGCACGCATGTAAGAGGGGAGGAGGGGTGGGAGGAGAGCCAGAAAGAACCTGAAGCAGACTCCATGCTCAGTATGAAGCCCCATGTGCAGCTGGACCCCACAACCCCTGAGATCCTGACCTGAGCTGAAACCAAGAGCGAGATGCTCAACTGACTGAGCTACCCAGGCGCCCTGGTTTTTATGATTTTAGATGGTTGGGTAACACACCCATACACACATACAAACAAGAATACATGAGAGACCATATATTACCTGCAAAGCCTAAAATATTTACAGAAAAATTATTTACTTTAATAAATAGCACCATACACATCTTAGAAGCTCAAGAAACTCTCAATTCAATAAAATATTTATTGAGCAATTACTATGTGCCAGGCACTATCTTAGGCACTGGGGACAGATCACCAAACAACTGTTAAGTTTACATTCTAACTTAAAAAAGGGCACTCAAAGTGATAACTCTAAGAACGGGGAAACCCAACATCCCAAGAGGAAGTAGTTGCAAGGCCTGTTGTAGGTAGGTATCTCTCCATACACAGCTTCCTTAGAACCAAAGCTGGTTCTCTGGCTCTAGCAAAGGTTAAATGTGTGTGGCAGAGGGGAAGGGAGTGTGCTAGAAAATAGCTTATTACACTAAAACATTCCCAGAATGGGCTATATATGAGATCAACAATGGGCCCTATGGTTACAGGTGCTTTCCATTCTTGAAATATGCCCAAAAAATCTTACCAGCCTCATCTATAAAGTACATTTAAGCTGATGACAAAGGTAAATTGTGGGTGCCTGGGTGGCTCAGTTGGTTAAGCGACTGCCTTTGGCTCAGGTCATGATCCTGGAGTCCCAGGATCGAGTCCCGCATCCGGCTCCCTGCTCAGCAGGGAGTCTGCTTCTCCCTCTGACCCTCCCCCCTCACGTGCGCGCTCTCTCTCTCTCTCTCAAATAAGTAAATAAAATCTTAAAAAAAAAAGGTAAATTGTTCTTATTTATTTGACAGAGAGAGACACAGCAAGAGAGGGAACAGAAGCAGGGGGAGTGGGAGAGAAAGAAGCAGGCTTCCCGCTGAGCAGGGAGCCCGATGCGGGGCTCGAACCCAGGACCCTGGGATCCTGACCTGAGCCGAAGGCAGATGCTTAACGACTGAGCCACCCAGGCGCCCCGGTAAATTGTACTTAAGTATCTTTAAGCCTAGTGACTGATGCTGAAGGTGACTTTTTTTTTTTTTTTTAAGAATTTATTTATTTGTCAAAGGGAGAGCGGGAGCCCCATGCGGGACTCGCTCCCAGGACCCCGGGATCATGACCCAAGCTGAAGGCAGACGCGCAACCGACCCGGCCACCCAGGCATCCCTGATAGTGACTTCTTTCAGAAAGTACACCTTTATGAGGCTAACACCCAGCTTCTTTTGATCCAGTGGTTCAGTCGTTACCTTCACTGAAATCTATCCAAATAGAGCCCCATATCCGCCAATCAGTATTTATAAAAATATATTATATGAATCTCAAGAGGTGGTGTGGAAATGTTTAAAGTCTTCCATCTGAAACATCTGGCCCTACACTAAAGCTTTTGAAAATTAGTAATAAAAATACGTATATGTAGGGGTCTCTTCATCCAGTCTCCTTAGCCAAGCAACTGAATTTCTCTTGTCCAAGATTCATTAATCATGTCAATCAAATCAAAAGATTAGTGGTAGTTACCACTAATCTTTTGATTTGATTGACATGATTAATACCACTGAGTCCTTCCCCACACATAAAAACTGGTCTACTGCAGGGCCACAACGTGTTAAAATGTTTTCTATAAAGAAAAGCATTCCATTTAACAATTTGTTTAGATTTATACTGTGCCTCTTTTGTCTTTGATGGTTTTGACTTGTGTTAATTTTTAAATGGATAAGTGATCGTTTACAAGTATTTAACAAAACAAAATCCCTTTGCTCCTACTAAATAATAGCCTCACCAGCAACCCTTTCCAAACATGAAACTATTGGGAAACAACATATCATGTGCCAAAGTTGTCCTGAGGAAGGTATCACTCACACCCAAACAACTTGCTGATGTATGTGAGAAAAGACGAGGGAGTTTCTCCACATGCCACAAACAGCATCTTCAAGTGCGTGGTCATCCAAGAATAAAAGACAAACACTAGGCGGACAACAACACAATTATTCCAGTCCACCCCTAATAAACGAGCCGGCCTCCCTATCCGGAAAGATGCAACTACCAAAAGAAACGAAACCTAAACATCCCGTAACAAAAACTCTTGCGACGACTTCCCTATTTAGGGACGCGGAGGATTTCCTACCTCACTTCCCTAAGTGTCAGGCCCTACATGGGACGAGCCAGGGACCCCGCCCTCGGGAGGCTCCTGGACCTAGGGCAGGAGGACAAGAACACAACCCCAGAGATCCAAGTGCATGGGAGGTTCCAATATAGAATTGAGGAGCCCAGAGAAGGAAAAGTTAATTCTGTCGGGAGTAGGACTGGGGGAGTGGGGTGGAGTTGGGAAGGGTCGAGGGACTTGTCCAAGAGATGACTAGCTAGACACCGAGGGAGAGCGGAGAAGGGACTGGAGAACGAATCCCACGGAAAGTGGAGGGCAAGCGCAGAAGCTAGCCCATTCGGTGCCACTCTTCTCCCGTGCCCCATGGCGCCCCCGGCCCTGCTTCACTCCCTCCCAGCTCCGCGGGGCCCCCGGCCAGGGACTCCTCCGGCACCCGCCTCCGGGGCACAGGGTGCTGTGGGGGCGTTGGTGAAGCTCCCCGCCCTATGAAGCTCCTCCGCCCGGCGAGACTGGGATGGGGGCGACTCGGGCCCCCGCCAGCGCTCCCGGAAGAGGAGGTACCGCGCCCCACCGCAGCCACCGCACCGCAGACAGCTCCCCACCGAAGGCGGACACTCACTTTCTCGTGGAAGATGGACTCCATGTTTATTTGTCTGGAGCCAACGGCCCCCACGCCGAACCACCCCCCCTCCAGCCCCGCCCCTCCGCCCCGCCCCTCCTCCCACCCTGCCCCGCCCCGCCTCGAGCCGCCCCTGCCCACGTGCCTCGTACAGACCAATCATCCCCGAGGATATGAATCACGTGGAACGAAGAGCGAGTGAACGCCGGGGCGGTAAATGCGAGCACACGTGACCTTTGTAGCGCGTCCTCCCGTATCCCTTTATTTGGCCGGCTGGGGGTGTTGCAGCGCCACCTACGGTCTGGAGGAACTTCTCTGCTTCCCACCCATTGCTATGGATTTTTAGGCTATTAACGGGTCTGGATAAAGAACGCCTGGGTTCTATGTTTTTTTATGTTTTCCATTTTGTACTTTCTGCTTATCATATCTGCATATAATTATTTAATATCTTTCTCCTCTTTCCCCACTGAAAGCCTGATTAAGAAAAAGATATCACTGTATCCCCCAACACCTAGCACTTGTGTAAAAATGTAATTAATATTTATAAAGAGCTTACTGTAGGGTAGGCTTTCTTTTTGAACTACTTTGCATATATTAAAGAATTTAATACAACAACCTTTGATGTAGGTGTTGTTATGATCCCTATTTTACACATGAGGACACTGATGCACAGGGAGGTTAAGAAAAGAACCGTCTCCAAGGTCAACTAGTGAGTTGCCCTTGCTGGGGTCTAAATCCAGACACCTTGTTACTAAGAGTCTGCATTCTGACCCTGAAGAGGAAACATGACTTGGGGGAACTGAAAAGTCCAGTAAAGTGGGGGAAGGGATTTGATGAAGCTGGAGGAGTAGGAAAGAAGCAGATTTTGCACCTTGAAATTAGGTTAAGGAAGGTACGCTTTTTAAAGACAGCTGGGGAGTTATATAAAAATTTTTAAAGAAGAGACGCTCAGATTTGCATTTTATAAAGATCACTCTAGTTGCAGAAAAAAGCTGATGCTGTGGAATCTTGGGAGAGATGATGGTGTTTGGGCAAGAATAATGACCTGCAGTGGAGAGGAGACTGTTTTGAGAGATGATTAATAAATGGGGAGACTCAACAGAACTTGGTGAGAGTGGGGAGTGAGGAACACAGAAATGTTAGGGATGATGTCTGGGTTTCTGCCCTAGGCAGCCACTGTGGCAGGAATAGTATTCACTAAGATAGGGAATAGTGGAGGAAGGGGCAAGGTTTGGGGAATACCTATGATATGTAAGACAAGTAATGAGTGGAGGTTATCTATCATCTATCTATCTATCTATCTATCATCTATCTATCTATCTATCTAAATGGTCTGGAGTTCAGAGGCTTGGTTTTGCTGTAGAATGGGGAGTTATTCACAGGAGTGAGTAAAATCATCTAGGGGAAAAGGAAGAGATTGAAAAGAGGATCTAGAGTAGAACCCTGAGGGTAGAGAAGGAATAGCCAAGGAGAAGAGAGGAAAAGCAGGAGAGTGAAATCATCAAAGCCCTGAGAAGGGAATGTTTCAAGAATCAGTGTTGGTTGCTGCCAAGAAGTCCAGCAACATAAGGACTTACAAGAGTCCACTAAATTGTGTTGCTATGGAGACCATTGGGGACATTGGTGAGTGCAGGCTCAGAGGAACAGAAGGGGCAGCAGGTGGTAAGGAAATGGAGAGTACCAGTGCCGACCAGGTGCTCAAGGGTAGGATTTAGTTACCCTTTTCTGAATGCCCCTGTGTGCACAGTCCACACTCCTGCATTGGGGAAACAGTCCATGCATGTTCTTAAGGAACTGTGGCCTAAATGGGAAACAAATCACGGTCTCATGAAGTGAAAAAATATGCAAACCATTTTTTCCTGATTTATTTTTAAAGAAAGTGTGTGTGTACAGAAACACGTATCTATTTTTTGTTGTTTTTCGTATACACTACAAATCTCTGGAGGAATATACAGGAAACCCAGAGGTTATGTATGTGTTTGAGATGGGAAGGGAACTAGGCAAATAGGAGACAGGGATGGGAAGGAGACTTTTCACAGTATACAGTTTTATTCTTGATTTTTAAACTAATGGATTAGTTATTCAGAAAAAAAAGTGCTTGTATTCATTTCCTATGGCTGCTGCAGCAAATCATCACAAACTTGGTGGCTAAAAACAGAAATTTATTCTGTTCTTGAGACCAGAAGTCTGAAGCCAAGGTGTCAGCAGGGCCATGCTCGATGGTCACAGGGAGAATCCTTTCCTCACTTCTTCCAGCTTCTAGAAGCTCCTGGCATTAGTTGGCTTGTGGTTGCAGAACTCCAACCTTGGCTTTGGTTTTCACGTGGCCTTTCTCCTTCTGTGCCTTATAAGTACCAATGACTGGATTTAGGTCCTACCCTAATCCAGGGTGATTTCATACTGAGATTTTTAATTATATTGACGAAGACCCTATCAGTGATAATTAGGGAGTATCATTTTATTGTAATTTTACTTCTCCTAAATTGAGTATGACCTGAAACAAAACGTTTTCTGAGAAGAAGTAGCTGAATACAACAGATGACATGTGCATATATGGAACCAACAAGCAAGAAAATGAACAACCTATACCCCAAAGTTTCCTTGTGTCCCCTTGTAATTATTACCTCTAACCCCTTTCTGCCCCTTGCTCCTCCAGGCAACCACTAGTCGGCTTTGTTACTATAGTTTAGTGTCTAACATTTTATATAAGTGGAACCATCAAGTGTGTGCTATCTGGCCTCTTTCACCCGGGATAATTAATTTGAAATTCATCAATGTCAGAGCAATAGATCATTCCTTTTTTTAATGTAGTATTCCATTGTATGAATTTAACACAATTTATCTATTTGTTGATATACATTTGGGTTAGCTCTAAGTTTTGGCTATTATAAATAAAGCTGCTATGAACATTCATGTAAGTCTTTGTGTGAACATATGCTTTCCTTTATCTTGGATGAATACCTCAGGGTGGAATGGCTGGGTCATATGGGAGGTGTTATTTTCATGTGGAACCACTAAACTGATTTCCAAAGTGGTACAACTCCTGGCAGCTACATTTTACATTCCTGCCAGCAGTGTGTGAGGTCCAGTTGCTCTGTACCCTTGCCAACACCAGGAATAGGATCAGTCTTTTGATTTTAAACATTCTAATAGGTGTGTAGTGGTATCTCATTGCGGCTTAAATTTGCATTTCCCTAATGACTACTGATGTTGGGAGTCTTTCCATGTGCTTTATTTACCATCCTCCTTTTTTTGTGAAGTGTCAATTAAAATCTTTTGCTTAGAGGTGTCTGGGTGGCTCAGTCGGTTAACCTTCAGTTCAGGTCATGATCCCCAGGTCTTGGGATCATGTCTCCCACTGGGCTCCCTGCTCAACAGGGAGCCTGCTTCTCTGTCTCCCACTGCCCCTGCTTGTGTTCTCTGTCAAATGAATAAATAAAATCTTAAAAAAAAATTCTTCTGCTCATTTAAAAAATTGGGTTCGGGGGGCACCTGGGTGGCTCAGTCATTATGCATATGCCTTCGGCTTGGGTCATGATCCCGGGGTCCTGGGATTGGGTCCCGCATCAGGCTCCCTGCTCAGCAGGAAGCCTGCTTCTCCCTCTCCCACTCCCCCTGCTTGTGATCCCTTTCTCTTGCTGTCAAATCAATCAATAAATAAAATCTTAAAAAAAAAATTGGGTTCGGGCATCTAATTGGTTCAGTTGGAAGAACACTCGACTTGATCTCAAGGTTGAGAGTTTGAGTCCCACATTGGATGTAGAGATTACTTAAATAAATGAGTAATTTTTAAAATTGGGTTGTATTACTAAGTTATAAGGGTTCTTTACATATTCTAGATAAAAGTTCTTTGTTGTATATTACATTTTGCAAGTACTTCCAGTTTATGGCTGCATTTTCATTTTCATAAGTGTATTATGAAGAGCAAAAAATTTTAAAACTAGTTCATACTTTGTGTTGCATTTAAGGGATCTTTGCCAAACTCAAGGTCACTAAAATTTTCGGTCAGTACCATCCTTCTAAAGCACACAGTTTGAAAAAAAAAATTCTGCAAAATATCTGAGGAAAAAATTGGTTACACAATTTAATAGTACTATGGTCTAAAATGAGGAAAAGAAAATGAAACACTAATTGTAAATTTAACATCAATACACAATCAAGTACTCAATAATTTATTTTTAAGCTAAGTGTGCCTATTACTTGAAATGTGGAAGACGGCTTCGGCATAAAAAGAATCACACTTCAAACTAAATAATGAATGTGTTATTTCTCTCCTAATTTTTAAAATATGAACATTCTGTAATTCAGTCATGGGGGCCTTTACTTCCAGGTGACTTCCTCATTGGGTCTCAATTCCCTGTAGAAATTAAAAAGGAAAGAAAGGAAAAAGTACAAATTTAACTTTTATGGGGGGCAGAGAGTCAGAAGAGTATTCAATATTTTATATTCTATTTAATTTGACCCATTAAAATTTTGATACAGACTCAACATACTCATTCTAGTCTCTCATGCATCCCTTTGATTTCATTCTTCCTGATTAAGGAACTGCAATTTCTTAGTCTGTATGAAAGCTATTATCGTCTCAATGAGTTCATCTGAGGTTTTCTAAACCCTTTCTAATTCATTTTATCTTTCTTAAAATCCTTAACTGTAAACTTCCTCTCCATACCGACTGTGAGTGCTGCTCAAGCCTCTGGTCCCTTCAGCTTCTTCCCACCTCGCTGCATACCCAGTGGCAGACACCCAGACACCCTGTCTTGCTAACTAACTCTCTGCTGCCAAAAGAGCCATCTCCAGAGACACAGTGGGACCAGGCAGCGGCCAGCTGCCTTCTGATCACTCACCCACCACGTCTAAAGCTCTCAAGCAGTGTTGCTGCAAATACAGCACCAAGCCACTATTAGTACCACAGATTTCAGCTGTTCTGGCTTAAGATAATATATGATAATATGTGAAACATATATTAAAGGCTTTGATGAGCTGGTTTAAAACTTTGTTTCTATATTACAGTGCATCCTGAATGCCAAAAAAATTTTCAAACATTTGAAATAGCCTGTTCATAAACTGAAGAGTTGCTGGCATTCCAAAATAATCATACACTTTTGTAGAAGGGTTAAACAACTAATGCTGCAAAATAACATAACTTAAATAAAAGTCCTCAGAGGAAAATTTACCCCTTCTGTTTATTTTTGGCACTATTATATTAAAAAGGCTTATTTCCAAGAACTGGTTAATTTTTCATTTAAAAAAAAGCGTACAAACTAACCTTTTAAACAACAAACTTTTGTTCCGGAAGGCAGTCAGCTTTTCATCATTCTTTCTGTCTAGATAACATCCAAGGACAAACCCCATGGGCACAAGTATATGTACCCAGTGGTCACGAACAATCTGAATTACATTCATCCTGAGTGCTAGGAAAAAAAAAGATTATCAGAAATATAACTGTTTTTGAAATATCTTGAAAAATTGCATCTGAAGCAGGATAGCCCTGAATATAGGAGATAGATGTTAAAAGCATAGTAAGCCTCTTCAAATTTGCTTTGGCATCAGAACGTAGTGTACAATTTAAAATCTACTTGATGACAATTATACAGGTGACAATGATTAGTATGAAAATTGCACTGCACTAAAATCAATTTATTAACTTTTTTTTTTTAGCTCCACTAGTGGTCTGATATGATATAGCACAGAGAAATGGAGAGTACAAAAAATACTAGACTAAAACGTGAAACGTGAGCCCAGCTGTCCACGAGAAGAAACCCCCATTTCACTTTCCCGCCTCCACCGCTCACAAACCTGGGGGAGGTCCGGACCACCCCCCGCCTAGAGACACCGCCGCCGCCGAGGGCTTCCCTAGAGGTGGACCCTCCCCGCCTGCACAACGGGGACCCGCGGCGCCTTGGCTCATCTTGGACCCCGGAAAATTCTACCTGCAAAAGCTGAATATTTACACCCTCCAACTATTAATTTAAAACTTTTACACATGTAAAATATGTTTTAGAGCCTCTTACAATGCTAAAACAAATATAATTACACTATTATGCCAAAAGCAGAATTCTTTAGTTAAGCTATTATTGAAAACTAATTTTTCAATTAGCAGTAGTTGTGACTCAGATAAACCCCATTAGCTACAATACTGCTAATGCACAAAGCTGAAAACTAATTTTTGAAAGGAAATAAAATGAGAGAAATTTTAAAAACCACTGCATTCAACAATGTCATGGTAGATCTCAGTATCAACTCAAAGATTTTACAAAAGATAGGGACAGAAGGGAATTTACTTTTATAGAATAACTACGAGGTACCAGGGCCATCATATAATCTTATATATAACATGAAATAACTATTATTATCCTCATGTAATAGACTAGAAAACAGCTTAACCTAACAGGTATGAAGTACAGAGCTGGAATCCAAGCTCAGGTTTCCTCCAAAAATCTTTTTCTATTAGATCTCAATATCTCTCTAAAAGACCTCTTCTCGAATTGATATTTATGGTACTTAAAGGCTTTTAAGTTGTAAGGGTTTCTAAAAGGTAGAGGACTAGAACTAGAAGTCACCATATGGAAAATAAATTAGCCTTAAAAAAAAAAGAGTTGAATTGTCAGTTTCTGCAAAAACTTGTACCTAAAGATGAAATCAAAATATATCTGCCTACGCATGAATCTAAGATGAATAAATCATATACAATGGCTGAGAAGGCATATGACAACACCCTGGTAAGAGAATACTGCTGACAAAAGTGCTTGGCACTAAACTGTGCTAGGGTTAGGTAAACTGGATTCCTGCCTCTCCTAAGACACTGATTCTCACACTTACACATTTCAATTCTTTTATTTCTCAAACTTCATCACTATCTAAAGGTACCGGGCAAGAAAATGGCCATGAAGTTAACAGATGCACAACTACTCTATACTCTATATGATAAAGTGTTAATATTACATATAGCAGGTTCCAATCTGGAAAATTATGTAAAGTTAACAAGCTATTTAAAATATATCTTAGTTTAGTCATTAACTAAAGGTTTAGTCTACCGTCTACAGCTGGAATTCTCAAACCTGACTGCATATCAAAAACATCTGTGGAGCCTTTATCAAAATAGGGACTTCTTGGCGGGGGGGTGTGTAGCCTGGTGGCTCAGTTAGCTGAGCATCAGGCTCTTGGTTTCAGCCCAGGTTGTGATCTCATGGGTTGTGAGATCGGGCCCCAGGTCAGGCTCCCTACTTGGCGGGGAGTCTGTTTCAAGATTCTCTCCCTCTGCCCCTCCCCCCGTTCATGAGATCGTGCGCTCAAATAAATAAATCTTTAAAACAAACAAAATAGGTATTTTCGGTCCTCCTTACTTGTGGGACTGGAAAAACCTATAGTTGAAAGAACTTTTTAGATGATTTGATGAAAACAGTTCTTGGGCAACCTTATTTCCTAGAAGATGGTGGCTCTCTTAGCGCTATGCCTTCCTTAAGTAACATTATTTGAATTTAGATACTGAAGCACTCTGTGAATCTGACCAAGTGCCCACCAAATTAGCCACTTACTTGTTTTATAAACTTGAACCAGTCAAGTATAAGAATAACAATACATGCCTTAATCAACTAATGCAACTTTGAAAGCACAAAACTGCAAAATACTAGACAATGTAGGTCTCTGCAGAACTCAAGTGGTCATATATTCGGTCACCTGTCCTCACAGGTTCCTCAAATTTCTTAATGGGGGGGGGGTCAAGCCTAACCCTCAGCACAGGTGAGTCAGATACTACCTGTATTTTAACCAACAACAAAAGTGCTTATTGACTTAGCCCAAGACTGTTCTAAATAAACCCATGGACACCTATGGGCTATAAGCCATACTGTTGTTGGCATTCTTCCAACAGGGCAAGTAGCTACTTTTGTCTGGCTCTAGTCTGAGAATCTGAGAAGAGGTGAGACAAACCCCTGAGACTCTGGCTGCACATAGGCTCTTACATACACTCTATAAGCGAAGACTGATAGATAAAAGGATTCTGTGTAATCAAAATCCAGAGTTGGGTTCAGCCACCATGATTCCATCGCTAACAGGTAAATGACAAATCTTAGTCCAAGAGACATTTCATATTACATGTGTATAATCTATTTAACGGACTTCGGTAGCAGTGCCATTGAACATAATTTGTCCTCTGTATTTCACTGTGAGTGAATGACCGGGGAGGACAAGGATTATGGACCTAAGAAGTGAGCTACAACGATTTCTTGGAGAATGTATAGGAGAGGGATATAGACAGGCTCTGGTCATGAGCCCAAGACCACAGGAGGCTTTATCTGATGGGTAAAGGGCAGTGAGGTCCTGGGACAGGCTCCAATGACACAAGCTGAGGTTTGGATAAAGAGTGACATCCACATGGGTGCCCAAGAAAGTACTGTACATTCTTAGTGTTTTCTTTTTTTTTTTTGAGGGGGCAGAGAGGAAAGGGAGAGGGAGAGAGAGAATCCTAAGCAGGCCCCATGCTCAGCACAGACGTGGAACACCACCTCACGACCCTGAGATCATCACCTGAGCCGCAATCAAGAGTCGGATGCTTAACCGACTGAGCTACCCAGGCACCCCATTAGTGTCTTCTTTATAAGACTCATGAAAAATCCTTCTTTTACTTCAGAACTGGGACTTGCTATGGTATTCGTAAGAAAAACTAGTTTTTATCTTATGGACTCAAGGAATCACGTAACTGATCACCTATCCTTTGTTACCAATAGGTTTCAAATTTTTTGCCTAGCTCTAGAAAAAGCTCTTAATAGCACTGTCAGGTACAGTTCTTATTCCTTTTCATAATCACTAACTCATGTAATCTTCACAATACTGTGTATTCACTAATGTCCCCAATGTAGTAGGCATATTTTTTTTCAGATAAGGAAATCCAGGGGCAATCGACTTGCCTAAGGTCACAGATGCAGTAAGTGGCAAAGCTGGGATTAACACTCAGGCAGTCTGACTTCTTGGTCCAAGCTACTTGTGTTTTATTGTCTGTTAGTGTAACTAAAGAAATAAACATTTAGACTGACCTCACTCAGGCTTATCTTATTTTTCCTAACTTTTTCTTCAACCAATTTTTCCCGCCTAACTTCTAAAAAGAAAACTGTATCAGGTGTGTATTTTTATAAGTCAATTCATGTTGTAAAACGTAGATGAATAGATATTTCAAAAATTAAATCCTAATCTCTAATTAGCCCCCACAGCATTTTAGATAGGCTTTTTTGTTTTTGTTTTTTTTTGAATACATATAATCTATGAAAAGCAGTGCTGGATGCACGGAGAAACTGAACTCCTTGAGGTCTGGAACCAACCGTGTCTTAACCTAGTATAAATTAAGTATTACGTTTTTAAAAAGTGATTTTTGTGTGTGTGGAATGGTCGGCTCAAAAGGGTTTGCGATTTGGAAGAGAACGAGGTTAGTTTCCAATCCTGAGCACCGAGACAGAACGCTGAAACTTGGACGAAATCTAGGATGCTCGCGCCTTCCCTCCAGCCTAGGAGCGTAGATCCCGGCCGGTGTTCTCTCCGGTCCGGCCAGGGGCGGCCACCGGGTGATCCCCAAAGACGTCTTCCAGTAACTACAGCCTCCCGCTACCCTTTCCAAAAGCCGTCAGGTGCGAAACGTGAGCCCAGCTGTCCACGGGAAGAAACCCCCATTTCACTCTCCCGTCTCCACCGCTCGCAAGCCCGGGAGGGGTCCGGGCCACCCCTCGCCTAGAGACACCGCCGCCGCCGAGGGCTTCCCTAGAGGTGGACCCTCCCCGCCTGCACAACGGGGACCCGCGGCGCCTCGGCTCATCTTCGACCCCGGACCCACCTGCGGCCTTGATGCCAAAAACGACCCTCCGGCCAAGGGCAGCGACGACCCAACCACCGGCGCCGGCGGAAGCTGCGGATTGGGACCTGCCATTCGCCACGCTCGCTCGAAGAGAGGGGTGGCGCTGGGAAACCATACCTCTTCTTCTTTTTGATGTTGGACTCTTCTTGTACTTATTTTAGCTCTCACGCATTATAAATCATTTAAAAATAAGACTTCGGCGCAAGGTGACGAGACTTTTGTTGTAAGTGCCATCTCTTTTCCCCAGCTTCGTCCCCACCCCACCCCCGGAAGATGGTATCGCCCTGGGCCTTCCCCGCCTCAGAGGCTCGCCTCCAGTTTCAAAATGGCGGCCGCCATTGGGGGGCTTCTGCTGGCAGGTCGTCCCGGGTGCTGCTGAGCGAGTATCAGCTTTTCTCGCTCTTGAACCTGGATTCGACTAGGGGTTGGGAAGGGCAGTGGACGGCGTTGGGGGAGGACTGACGAGGCAAGTGAGGGCGGAGGAAAGGAGCGAGACTTTGGATGGGGGAGGGGGCGTCCTCGGCCCTCAGGGAGACCCTGGCTCCACCTCGTCCGGGTCGGCGCTGGGGAAGTGCTCTTGGGGTTTCGGTGGCGACTGTCCTGGCCGGGCCTGGCAGAAGTGCTCATCGAGGGAAAAGAAGTGATTTCTCCGTGGGTCTAAAGCTCCCGGTGTTTGTGGCAGCCCGTACGATTCACTCCTGTGTTCTCCTTCCCTCTTTTTGCTGTTTCCCGGTGACCTTTCAGTTTCGGCGCTGGAGGAGTTAACTCCGACGCCGGCTTTGGCGCCTTTGGCCCTCGTGGTTGCTGTGTTTTTAGCGGCCTCGCTGGGGGTCTTCCGTGGTCTATGGTTCAGAGACCGCGAGGCTGCTAAACACTGGGCACAAAGTAGGCGTTAGTCGATTTCCGGGACCTTTTAAGTTGTTACCGTGTTTTATTAACTTGGTCTCGGCCTCCCGCTCCCCCCTGCTCCCCAGCCCCCCAGCCCTCCAGGCTCCCTTTGCTCTCAAGCGCTTCCATCGCTCTGTATTACAAGTTTTTAAGTAAACAGGAGGTCAGACTAGCCTGAACCCCAGCAAGTCTGGCCTCCTGTCACCAGACGAACATGAGTTATCAATTGCCCATCCCCTAATTTTTTATCTTATAACCCCTGTGATTTTTTTTTTTAGGAAACCAATTCTCTTCCCGAACTGACCAGGAAAAGACTTTTTGGACTTCGTGAGCTCGAGGGCCAACCCAGATTCCTTCGTTTTCCCTTGGATTTTGCCTAGTTCCCTTTCGCTGTCAGCAACATGCGAGGTCATTATTGAGAGAGCAAGTTAACTGTGAGAGATAATCGAGATGAAGTAGTATCCGTCCGGAAGGAATTGATGGTCTGGTTCGGGTTCATTCTTTAAGCACACATGTATGTTGCTCTGAGTGCTGTGCTTGAATTTGGTGATACAAAGATGATCGATTTTGCTCTTAGCCTATACATTCAGCATCTATTCAATAAATATTCTTGGTGCCCAGTTTGTGTTAGGTGAAAAAAAAATAACCTCCTGAGGCCACCAAAAAAGCTCCATAAAGGAATAAATATTTCAGCTGGGCCTTGAAGGGTCAAAAGGAATTTATGAGGCTCAGGAGGAGGTCATTCCTGGATGCAGAAACTTGAGCAGTTTTGGCATACTGAGGGAGAGTGGGAAGATACATGTGCTTGAGCGTGCAGTGCAAGGGTGGTTGGTGAAGGAAGAGGGAGATTGAGAGCAACTTGTGAAGGACCTTGATTTCCAGCTAAGGAGTTTAGATTTTATTTGTTAGAAGGTGCATACTTTGCACAAGGAAAGGGCATGAGTATATTTGTTTTTTTAAGGTGGTCTCTGACAGCAGTATGGAGGATCAACTTGGAACAGGAAAACTAGATAAGAGGAAGTTGTTGTCATTGAGGTAAGGTAATGATTGCCTCAATTGAAATAGGATAGTGAAGGGTTTAAGAAAGACCTTTCTGAAATGTCAAATAGGATTCAATGGGGGGCAGCAGTTTGGTGGAGGGAGGGTGACTCCAGAGTTTTTGGTCCAGGAAACTAAATGGTTGGTGATACCATTAAAATCAAGCCTAAGATATGTACATAAAAAATAGAATGGTGCCAACCTGCACCTTAAGGAGTGGCAGAGCTCAATGCTGTACAGTACGAAGCATTGATTTTAGAGTCTAGATTTGTGCTATTACAGTAGCCACAAACTGCATGTAGCTGTTGAGCCCTTGAAATTGTGGTTAGATTGAATTGAGATGTGCTGTAAATATAAAATACACACTGGACAAAGACTTGGTATGAAAAACAATGTAAAATATCTCAATGCTACATACTGAAATGATAATATTTTGAATATGTTGGGCTCAATAAAGTATATTAAAATTAATTTCACCTTGTAAAACTTTTCAATGTGGCTATGAAAAATAAATTTAATTACATTTGTGGCTTGCATTATATTTTTGTTGGGCAGAGCCGATGTAGTCTAGACTAATGATAAAGGAATTCGTATGGAGGTGCAATTTGAGCTGGGCCTTGAGACCGTGGTGAGCAGTGATGTCAACAGCTTGCTGGTGCCCTCCATTGCCAGTTAAGGCATTCAGGTTTTTGTTTTTTTCAAGCAGTGAGAAGCCTTCAGAGATTTCTCAGCAAGGGTTAATATGTGGAGGGGTGTTTCTGAAGATTAATCTGACAGTCATGTTTAGGTTGAGATAAAGGGAGGAAAGGCTGGAGGGAGAGAAACAGAGAAACCCAAATATAAGGTAATGAGGCCCTGCTTTAAGGTACTGGTGGTAGGAAGGGAAAGGGGATGATACACAGGTGAGGCATTTTGAGGGAAAAATAATCAGGAGTTGGTAACAGACTATTCAAGAAGTAAAGGAAGGAATCAAATGTAGAGTTTCAAGCCTTGGTTACTTAGATAAGGAGTAATGAATTCATGTCATACGATTACAAAGTACATTTGAGCTAAAGGAATTTAGTCTCAAAATAGGAGCAAAGTTGGAGGGAGGAAGTGGTCTGCTAAATACTCTTCCTTTTTATCTCCTTCCTTTCTGTATCTTATCTAATCAATCAGACCCACCAGCTTATTTTCCTAAAATACGGAATTTCCTGTATTATGTCATCTTACTTCAAAATGGATCTTAAAATGTTTCTCTGTTGCCCGAAAAGCGAGGTCCAGGGTCCAAGACCTTCCATTATCTGGTCCTTTTCTATTGAGTAGTTCTTTTCTTTCATTTTTTTTGCTTATATGAAAGTGTGCTCGGCTGGTTTTTCCACTAGAACTCTGTCAGTTTTTATGTGCCTTTGATCATGTTATTCCCCTGTTTTGAATACCTTTTCTTTTTGTCTGTCTCTACTCAGGTCCTACAAATCCTTAACAAGTAATTTAAGATCCCACCTCTTTTATGCTTCTCAATAACATCAGCTAATGTCGGTTTTTAAAATCTTCCTAAACTGCATATTTTAGCTCATGATTATGACCAATTTGGTACATTATTATTTTTGTCTTTTATTATCCTTTTATTATCTTATCTCTGTTTTATGTAAGCTTCAGCTTCCTAAAATTATGACAAGTTTCTTGCTTAAAAAAGGACCATTTATTATACTACTTGCTGCTGTTTGTGATGTTCATCTTCGGGCACGACATAGAAGTTAAACACCGTAATTAAAAACAGAAGTGAATCTGTTATACCACATTCATCAGACTCTCATTTCTTTATTTTTTAGATTTATAAAGAACTCTTCCCTTGAATTCATGGTGTTTCATCCTATATACAACTGAGATATCAGTAAGTCATGAATGTGTCTAATAAAGATACAACTTTATTATGTTATGAGCAATTGTATTAAAAATATTTTGTTGAAATCTGGGTCTGTGTGCAAAAAGCTTTAACATGAACTCATTTACTTCTAGTCTGCAAGATCTTTTGTATTTTCACTTCATAATCTAAAGAAAGTGGAAGTTAAGGTGGATTTGGGTAAACAAGAGTTTCTCTTAGGCCATTAATATAATTGTACAGGAAGCTTTTTGGCAGGGAGAATTTTTTTTTTTTAGATCCTTTCCAAAATTGTATTTATAAATGTTTTTCATCAAATTGGAGAATTAATATCTTTGTATTTCTCATACCTCACAAATAGGAACATGCTAAGCCAATATATTTTTAATTTTAACTTGTTTCATCAATTCTTTACTGAACAACTGCTATGTGTTTAAATGTGCTAATATAGTAAGGATACAAAAATGGATCAAGCCTGGTCTTGCACTCGAGAGCTCTCCCAAGCAAGGGGAAGTGCATATAAATAGGTAACTGTCAACGGTGCGGTAAGGGCACTAAGCTCATTTGACACGAGCCATACTTCATTCATTTAAGAAGCTTTTATTGACCCTCTACTATGTGTTAGGCACTATGGAGGCATTGGAGGATAACTGTGACCAAAATAGATAAGGTCTATTTTTACATGGAATCCATGATCTAGTGCTGGGGTGAGGAGGAGAGATGGGGGTGGGCAAAGCAAGTAAATAAGTAGCGGGTATAGAGAGCAGTAAGTATTTTGAGGGAAATGGAGTGATGTTACAGGATGTAACAGGTAGGGAAGGACTTTAGGGTTGTTAGAAAACCATCTCAGAGAGAATAAATTCGAGGCAGGGAAAAGATACAAACTAGCTAGAGATCTTAGTGACAGTGGAGTTAGAAGGAAATTTGAGAAATAGGATGGAGGTAAAAATGCAGCACTTACCAATAGATTGGATGTGGGATACAGAGTAAAGGAAGGACTCCAGGATGATGCCATCAGAGATCAGATGATATTTATGGCTGTGGAACTGGTGAGATTACCTGGAAAGAAAGAAGGAAGTCCTACTGAAGAGCACTGCCACATTTAGAGGTTAAAGAAAGAAAGTAACTAGCAAGGGAGATGGAGGAGTGACCAGTTAGATACAAGGAAAACCAGGAGAGGGTTGACACGGAAGTAGAGGGAGGAGAGCATTTCAAGAGGCCGAACACTTACTTTTACTGAATGTTGCTATGATTTCTGCCAGTTGAGGCCAGAGAAATAAATGCCCATTGGCTTAAATTGCATCGAGGTTGGTCAGTGACCTTGATGAAAGCACTTTTTTTTTTTTTTAAGATTTTATGTATTTATTTGACAGAGATACAGCAATAGAGGGAACACAAGCAGGGGGAGTGGGAGAGGGAGAAGCAGGCTTCCCGCCGAGCAGGGAGCCCGATGCGGGGCTCAATCCCAGGACCCTGGGACCATGACCTGAGCTGAAGGCAGACGCTTCACGACTGAGCCACCCAGGTGCCCCGATGAAAGCACTTCTGGTGGGCTGGTGGAGGAAGATGCTAGCTTTGGGAGTCTGAATGGGAGGTGAGAAAGTGGAGACACATTTGTGGACAAATATTCTGAGAACTTGCTGTGAAAGGGAAGCATAGAAATGATGAAGTACTTGCAGGGGATTGATTGTAGGATTAAGAGAGGGTTCTTTTAAATTGGGGAATTTTAGAGGATCTGTGTATGTTAATAGGAATGGTACATCAATGACACATGGATATTTCAGGGAAAAGAGGGAATGACGGAAGAGGTTCAGTCCTCTAGAAGGTAAAAAAAAATGAGAATGGGATCCAGAGTACTCATGCGGATTGGCCTTGGATGAGAGCAGTGCCATTGATTCCTTGTAATCAGAGACACAACTGTGTTCATGCAGATAAATTAATAGAATTGGTATTGGAGAATGGGTTACTATCTAATGACTTTGTTTTCTAACTGAAGAATGAGGTGAGATGATCAGCTGAGAGTAGGGTGGAGGGAGTGGTGCATGATGCTTGAGCAGAGAAGAGGTGATGTGAAATCATAATCTCAGAGATAGTCAACCTACTACAAAAACGCAGACTGATAGGTAGTGCTTAGTGCCTGTTTGATATATGTATATATATTTTTTCCATTTGAGATTTTTGACCATGAATTTAAAGAGTAAGCACAGTGGTGGGATTGTTTGTTTGTTTTTTCTCTGGCAACATTCAGTTTCTGGAATAGGCAAAGTGAAGGACTGGAGTCAGTCAGGGTTGGGGTTTTGCCAGGCTGGTACAAGGAAGGACTAGAGCAGTCAGATACTTGATCATGTTTGCAAGATACTCGTGGTGGATTGTGGATGAACAGGAAGGACATGAATGGAGACAGGATAGGGTGAAAGAGCAGTCGGTGGGTTAGAGATTGGGTGAGGCCGAAGGATGTTCGCGGTGGGATTACTGAGTAAGCAAGGCAGGAGTGAGAGCATGAGACGCCAGAAGGTGAACATTTGGAAATGGTGCAGCTCAGGGGTGATGAGGTCCCGGGCATAACCGCGGTGGTGGGAGGCTGAAGTGAGATGAGGTCATTGGAAGTGAGAAAGTCAGGGGACTAGAGTCCGTAGCGGAGTTACTGAGGAAGACCGAGTCAGGTACTAAAGTCCTCAGTGAACGAGGTCCGATTAAACTATGCCAGCAGTGGGGAGGGAAGAGGGAAGGCTCCTAGTGAACTATCTGGGAGGGCCCGGAGTAGTTGGAGGAGGAGGGAGAGGATCTGCTTTGGAAGCTGCAGTGAGGAGCAAGGAGCACAGACTTCCTGCTTCGGAGGCCCAGGGGGTACAAGGGAGAAACCTTGAGAAGGCTGCAGGAGAAACAGTTCTTGCGAAGATTACCAGGCGAAGAAAGAGAACCTTCAGGGAAGAGGTGCAGTTTCGGGTGAGGGTAAGCAGCGTCGTTCCAGGGGGCATACTGGAAGGATTGGGGAGGGATAGAAAGTAGAGGAGTGGATCCGACTGGCAGATGTGCACATCAGTGACAATGAACAACCCAGGAGTCTTGGGTCTTTGCCTGTGACTAGGGAGAAAAAGGATGGGAAATGTGGTGGGGTTGGTCTCCTGACACCCTGTCATGAAAGGTGACAGTTTACCTGACTTTGTTGATAGGCCCTTGGGTAGCTGGTAAGAGACCATCAGGTATGCGTGACCTCTCCTAATTGCATCGTTGGCCAGGGAAGGCTAATTTACTTCAAGGAGCTAAGATCTGAAATACTGCTGTGGAGCTGTACTGCGCTGCTGAATGTTTTTGTAACATCTGTTTAATAGCATGCAATTCTAGGTCTTAAATCCCAATAGTTGTGCTCATGTTATATCTCCTTGAAATATATACAGTAGGCGTCCCACATAAATTCCATCAGATATATGTTGAGCACCTACCGTGTGTCAGGTTCTCTTTTAGGAATTGCAAACATGAGATTTTACCTCTATTTTTTAGTTGCTTACTTTCCACTGCAAACATTTTTAACATTCAACGCCTGAAAAGTATGTGGATTTCTATGAGTATGTGCACCTTGTTTGTTTTTTGACAACTGAGGGGAGAAGGAACAGTCCACAGCTTTTTATCAGATTCTCAAGGGGGTCTATTTATTTAAGGACTAATAGGTCTAATAGGAGAGAGAGACATGAAAGCTAATCATTGTAATGCAGTGAAATCATTGCCATCACAGAGAAAAATAAAGGAGGCACAAGTTCACCTTGAAGAATGAGTTCATTAATTCGTTATCTGTTTATTTATTGAGGAACTTGGTAGTCTCTATTCTAGGCAAATTACACATTATTTGAAATCTTCCAGCATCCTTTTTATGTGTATTATTATTAAAGATTTATTTATTTTTAAAGACTTTATTTATTTGAGAGAGAGAGAGAGAGACAGAGATAGCAACAGAGATAGAGAAAGTGCGAGCAGGGAGGAGAGGGAGAAGCAGGCTCTCTGCTGAGCAGGGAGCCCCACACAGGGCCAGACCCAGGACCCTGGGATCATGACCTGAGCCGAAGGCAGACGCTTAACCGACTGAGCCACCCAGGTGCCCCATGAGATTGATTGATTTATTTTAGAGAAGGAGGGAGAGTGCACTTGGGGGTGGGGAGGGTGGAGTGGAGAGGAGCAGAGGGAAAGTCTTAAGTAGACTTTGCACTGAGCACAGAGCCAGATGCGGGACTCTATCTCATGACCCTGAGATCCCTACCTGAGTCGAAACCAAGAATCGGACGCTTAACCAACTATGCCAAGGCACTCCGTCTTATGTGTGTTATTAATACTCATGTTTATAGGCTGGAATACATAAGTGAGGAAAAGTTAATTAATTGCTTAGAACCACCTAGTAGTAATTTCAAATCTGAAACTGATTCTAAAGTCTACTGCTTTTCTTTTCTTTTTTTTTTTTTTAAAGATTTTATTTATTTATTTGACAGAGACACAGCGAGAGGGGGACACAAGCAGGGGGAGTGGGAGAGGGAGAAGCAGGCTTCCCGCTGAGCAGGGAGCCTGATGCCAGATGCAGGGCTCGATCCTGAGCCAAAGGCAGACACTTAATGACTGAGCCACCCAGGCGCCCATGTCTACTGCTTTTCATTAAGCCACACTGGGAGCCACTGAAGGACTCGTTGTAAAAAAGAGTATGTAAGATCATGTTTGTACTTTGAAACTTAGCAATGATAGAAATAGGTCTTTAAAGTGTTTGCTTTCTGGGGCGCCTGGGTGGCTCAGTCAGTTGACTGTCTGCCTTTCAATTCAGGTCGTGATCCCGGGGACCTGGGATCGAGCCCTCCATCGGGCTCCTTGCTCAGCATGGAGTCTGCTTCTCCCTCTGCCCCTCCCCCTGCTCATGCTCTCTCTCTTGCGTGCTCTCTCAGATATGTTTATGGAATTTCTGCCCATTTAGAAACCTGATGCAATGTTAATTTGTACATTGTTTGTTAGACTATGATGTATGTTTAATTATGTTTTTATTTCTTTTGAGAAGACTTTTTGGATTGTTTTTGGACCAAAAATGACATCTATTATCAAATTAACTACCCTCTCTGGGGTTCAAGAAGAGTCTGCTCTTTGCTATCTTTTGCAAGTTGATGAGTTTAGATTTCTGTTGGACTGTGGCTGGGACGAGCACTTTTCTATGGATATTATAGATTCCCTGAGGAAGTAAGTTACTTTTCATATTTCTAGACTTTTATTAAATGAACTTCTCTTTTCTACATTGTAATACCATTTTGATGATATACAGTGTTTGCTTTCTTTCCTCTATTTTGATTTATAGTAAAAGACTTAGTTTTACTTACTCCAAAGAGCCAAATAGTGACTGTTTCCATTTATAAAGTTTTGATTGCATTATAAACTGTGTTTATTGAAATTCAGTAAAATGTTAAGTGTTACTTGGCTAATGGATCTCAGTAGAGACTTTTTCACCATAATTTTAGAGAAGAATAAGTGCACAAGAATTTGAAGAGAGGAAAAACCTTCCATGTGAAAAGTCTGCCATCAGATCACATTAGCTTACTTTGTGTGTCTTTTGGTCCTCCATATTGAGCTTTGGTGCCCAGAATAATGACCATGAGATACAAAAGGATACTAATCCATCAAAGAAAAATTCAGTTATGCTTGTAGTATTGTACTAATTATGGAAGGAAAGAGAACTTAAATATTTAAAAACTTAGAACATTTAGCAAAAGATTTTTTTTCTAATTTCTTGTCAGTGAGACCATATGCTTTATTAATTGAAGTTTCACTCTAGTGAATATGCTGTCAGTCACCATGCTAAAAAGCAGAGGCAAAAATCCATAATAAATATGTGACCATTTAAATATCCTCTCCCTAACAGTTTCTGAAATTTCAAGTTGAGTTCTTGACCTTTGATTAATAGTATATGAAACAGCCATTCACAATCAGCTTATGTGTGGTATCTACTGGTTCTCTTTTTTCTTTTTTTATGTGTAGAGACATCCTCTATTTTGCTCAACACATACCATACTTTTGATATCTATGCAGGACAGGGTAGTAATAACTGGTATTGCTAGGTATCATAATTTCAGCTCTTTTGCCTTTTTACCCCAGCCTAGTCTTTACTCTTAAAAACAAGATTGGAGAAATTGAGAAGCCATTTTGATCATGTTCTCCTAGGCATGTTCACCAAATTGATGCAGTACTGTTGTCCCACCCTGATCCCCTTCATCTCGGTGCTCTCCCGTACGCCGTCGGGAAGCTGGGTCTGAACTGTGCTATCTACGCGACCATTCCTGTTTATAAAATGGGACAGATGTTCATGTATGATCTTTACCAGGTAACTCAAGCAATTCAGAACTGCTTTTTACACTCCTGTAGTGATCATGTTTAACCTCGGATTTATGTGCTTCTTTCAGTCTCGACACAATACAGAAGACTTTACGCTCTTCACGTTAGATGATGTGGATGCAGCCTTTGATAAAATACAGCAGTTAAAATTCTCTCAGATTGTGAATTTGAAAGGTAAAAAATGATTCCAATAGTAAGTAATTGGACTAAGGAGGCTTAACTGACTTTGAAAAGTACAAGGGGAATTTGTAGTAAAAATCATAGGCACTGTGGTCTGAAAAAGAAAAGATTAGCATGTTCTCATATGGAACTCTGAACTTCTCCTAAGTCATTTGGATTTTAAAACATTCCAGACTAAATACTAACACAATGTTAACTAGCTCACGCCTTTTCACACTTAACTCGGGAATGACTTACTTAGTGTTTACTATGTATGATGCACAAAGGTAACGTGCCAGATCCTCCTCCTGGGAGTTCACGGTTAGGTTGAGGGGCTCAGATGACTAAATGTAGTGATTGAAGTCTTGAAGGAAATGCAGTGCCTTGGCAGCATAGAAGATAACTGAATTCTAGAATTGGATATTAAGAAGTTTATTACTTAATTAGGTCAGGAAGCCCTCTGTTAAGTATAGATTTCTCATTTGTGGAGGGAGATGTATTAAATATGAAGCCTTGCGTTGAAATTGAGAAAATGGTGCCATGGTGGACTGTGATGATTTAACTAAGAAATAACAATGTCTCAACAGTTTGGCTTATACTTACTTTTTCTATAGGATGCATTTTTTACCATGAGATTTGTATTGTTACTCTGTCAGTTTCAAGTTGGCAAAAATGGAAACATTTGATTGTGTGTGTACCGTATAAATATTCAAATTTATTCGTTCGTATTAAGTAATTTGATAGGGTACTGGCTTTTAAATCTAATCTCTTTATAATATTTCAGTTTATGAACACAGACACGTCTGCAAGAATTCATAACAAAACGACAAGAGGGTTTGTCTCCAGTGAGGGAATGGAGTAGTTGGGGGGCAGAAGAGTGAGACTTGCATTTTCAGTGTTTGCCTTTTTACTTTGGGATTTTGTATCACTGCATATATTAGCTATTAAAAATAGTTTACAAATAAATAAGCTTTCTTTAGGCTTGTAAAAGAAATCTGAGTATTGTCACTATCTTATTGACATAGGTAAAGGACATGGCTTGTCTATCACGCCTCTGCCAGCTGGTCATATGATAGGTGGAACAATATGGAAAATAGTCAAAGATGGAGAAGAAGAAATTGTGTACGCAGTTGATTTTAACCACAAGAGGGAGATGTAGGTATATCAAGACAAAAGCTAATGGAAATGCAGTTGGTATTGTTTCATTCTTTGGAGGGAAAATTTAACTAAAAAGTGTTTTTTGTTTTTTTTTTAACTAGAAATCTAGCACGACTTAAGGGCCTCAAATAGTGAATTTTTTACATTGTAAGGGGAAACTTTGCTATAAGAGATAATGTATTTTACAAACTGACATGTAAGTATCCACTCTAAAACAGCTCTCTGGAGATGTTGCAAAGGAGATTACTTTTTGTACGTAAAATTATATTTTATATGCTACTTGACCTGTTATTTGAAGGAAATTTGTGGGGTTTTTTTTTGTAAAGTTAGTAATTATGATATAACTATATTTAAAGTCAAACTCCTTTTAAAAGGGACACAGTAGTTGTAATTTTAAATACTTCATTTTCTACTCACAGCATTACTATAAAATTGTTTTGGCGTTTAGTTTCATAGAGGCTTCTTTTGTAATTTCTGTACATTAAGTTCATAGTTATTTTGTATGAGATTACAGTAGCCTCAAGATCTTTTGTATCTTTTTTTTTTAAAGATTTTATTTATTTATTTGAGAGAGAAAATGAGATAGAGCATGAGAGGGGGGAGGGTCCGAGGGAGAAGCAGACTCACTGCTGAGCAGGGAGCCTGATGCGGGACTCGATCCTGGCACTCCAGGATCATGACCTGAGCCAAAGGCAGGCGCTTAACCAACTGAGCCACCCAGGCGCCTGATCTTCTGTATCTTCTATTTAAAAGTATGTAAGACTAATAAGTTTTAGGCTCTTGTAATCACAGATTAATGAGGAAAGTATGGATATTTGAGTAAATGGTATTCAAACATTTTGGGGAAAAAGTTTGTGGTTTTTTTTGTTTTTTACCACATAACCAATAAATTTCAGATGGATTAGAATTAAATAGAAAATGAAACCGTATGGGTGAGTCTAATCTCTGATAAGAGTTTGTGAGTGTCAAGGCAGTGGATCAAGTTACAAAGGAGAACTTTGATAGATTTGACTATATACAGATTCAGAACATCTGAAACAGTAAACTAAAGAACAATAAAACAGGGAAAATATTTGCAGCATGTTGGCTAAAGGCTTACATGTATAAGACCAGGTATTAACCAATCAAAAAGATGCCAGTTACAAAATGGACAAAAGTTATAAAGTAAAAAACTTTAAATGGTAATTCTTTTTAAAATTAAATATACTTAAAATGAGGTTTAGTTGGTAGTATTCTTCTAGGAAATAGTGAGTTGCTCATTCTTTCTGGAAAAGGGAGAGCTTTCTGAAAAAGGTTAAATCTTTCTGGAAAGCCATTTAGCAAAATTATGTATTGTAGTAAATAATTTCTAGGAATGTGTCCTAAAGAAACAATCAGAAATGCAATCGAAGCTTTTTGCAAAAATGTTCTTTGAGATTATTCATAATGATGAGAAAAGTAACCTACACAAAGGGAAGTGATCAGATAAAATACACAGTAAGGGGTTTTTTACAATTGTTAAAAAATAGATCTAGAAACCAGTTTTAGTGTCATGGGAGAAAACCAGGGTGTAGAACTGAGTATAGAGGCATATACATGAGATATCAGTTTTTTAAAAATATATTCACATATATATGCTTAGAAAGGTGTATTTGGGGGCGCCTGGGTGGCTCAGTTAGTTAAGCCTCTGCCTTCGGCTCAGGTCATGATCCCAAGGTCCTGGTATCGAGCCCTGCATCGGGCTCCCTGCTCCGCGGGAAGCCTGTTTCTCCCTCTCCCACTCCCCCTGCTTGTGTTCCCTCTCTTGCTGTCTCTCTCTCTCTGTTAATAAATAAATAAAATCTTTAAAAAATGTATTTATATGCTTAAAAGGATGTATACCAAAATATTATATCGATTTCTCTGAGTGATGGAACTTGGAAAATCTTAATTTTCCTTTTTTTTTTTTTAAATGTACTAGATTTCTTATTAATAAGCACCTGTCCTTTTATAGGTAGGGAAGGAAAAATCTTATAAAAGAAAGTTGCTTATTTTTTAGGTGAGATAAGCAGCTGTTTATTTGAAGTGATGTAATATTCCTCTTCAACTTTGTTATAGCCATTTAAATGGATGTTCCCTGGAAATGCTAAGCAGACCCTCCCTGCTTATCACAGATTCCTTTAATGCTACGTATGTGCAACCTAGGAGAAAACAGAGAGATGAGCAACTTCTGAGTACGTATTACATAGTAATGTCCTCTGTGGAGGTGCATGGTAGTATGAATTACTGCTTCTTCTATTTTGTTTAACACTTTTCTTGTCATGAGAGATTGGTTAACTAATTTTTTTTTTTTAAGAGAGGGAGAGGTGGGTGAGGGGCAGAGGGAGAGAGAGAGAATCTTAAGCAGCCTCCACACCCAGTGTGGAGCCCGATGTGGGGCTCAATCTCCTGACCCTGAGATCATGACTTGAGCCAAAATCCAGAGTCGGATGCTTAACTGACTGAGCCACCCAGGTGCCTCTAACTCTAATATTTTTGAAAAAATATTATGTGACCATATCATTATTTTGTACAAAAAAGATGCTTTAGTTCATCTGAATTCAGCTTTTATGGGATAGGTGTAGAGATTGACTTCTTCCTGTCATTCAGCACATAGCTAGCTCTACGTGGCATTCACTGATACAGGTCTAGGGAATGCCAGAATATATAAAGAGCTCATAGAAATCTATTAAAAAAGGGCTCCTGGGTGGCTCAGTTAGTTAAGCGTCTGCCTTTGGCATAGGTCATGATCCTGGGGTCCTGGGATCGAGTTCCGCATCAGGCTCCCTGCTCAGCATGGAGTCTGTTTCTTCCTCTCCCCCTGTTGCTCCCCCTGCTTGTATGCTCATTCTCTCTCTCTCTCTCTTAAATAAATAAAATATTTTAAAAAATCTATTAGAAAAACATTTATACTCTAAAAGAAAAATGAGCAAAGGAGATACATGAGTGTGCAAATAGTCCACTGATTTTTGGTCTTGGGTGTCTTACACTCTAATCTAGTAGTCTCAGTTCTAAAGAGGAGCCTCTGGGCCATCCCTGGTTGCTTCTGCTTTGTCTCCAGCTGCTTTACCTTCTTTTTTTATAAGCTACATGGGATTTCAACAGGAAAATTAGATTCTACTTTTAAATATGTTTGAAACCACTACTTTCATCTACCTACTTAAAAAGCAGAGCTTGTGAGATGCCTGGGTGTCTCTGTTGGTTGAGCATCTGCCTTCCACCCAGGTCATGATCCCAGTGGTCTGGGAATGAGTCCTGCATTGGGCTCCCTGTTCTGCTTGCCACTCCCCCTGCTTGTGTGCGCTCGCTCTCTCTCTCTTTGACAAATAAATAAAATCTTTAAAAAAAAAAAAAAAAGGCAGAGTCTGTGTATTGTGTTGTATTCGCTTTAAGAAGGTATTTAGTTCTTGTGTTTTTTTGTTTGTTTTTGCTAGAGTTTGGTTTTACTAAGTATTTCCAAGCCGACTTTAATGTAGAGCGAGGAAATCTACTCATAAAGATACTTTTGTTGGAAGAGGGAATTTCATCTATATTTTATTGTGTAGGCATACATACACACAAAATGTGTACGTACAAAATAAAGTATGAATGTGTGTACTTGTGTGTATAAATTTGGGAATCATTTATAACAAAGTTGTAAGTAATTGGCCCCAGTGTACTGTATGAATGTCATTTTTTATGTGGACTGTGGGTGAAGAGGGCTGGGGACCACTGATTTACACTTTTTCAGTGAAAAAAAATTGAGAATTAAGGGCATTGTCTTTCATTTCTATGAAGATACAGTCACAGAATAAAAAGTAGTTGTAATAACCTGAGTGGAATTTTTAAAATTGTGTACCTGGCATAATAATTGCTTATTTATAAGTTACAGTCTTTATACTGGAGATTAAATCATCTTTAATTTTGCAGCAAGGTATTGTTATGTTCTCTGTGGATTTTACGTTCTTGTTTTCTAGCAAATGTCCTGGAAACACTTCGAGGTGATGGAAATGTATTAATAGCAGTGGACACTGCAGGCAGAGTTTTGGAACTTGCTCAACTCCTTGATCAAATCTGGAGAACTAAAGATGCAGGACTGGGTGTCTACTCGCTGGCACTCCTGAATAATGTCAGCTATAATGTGGTGGAGTTTTCCAAGTCCCAGGTTTGTTTTCATGGTGTCATTTGTAATACAGAAGTTTGCTACAGAAATTGGACTTCTGGAGAACAATGTTTTAGTTGCCCTTTGGATTTTATTCTTCTGTTGAAGAGGTTGATGATGATGATGATAATGGTAATGAACCACTTGTTCTGTGTGTTAACATGGAATATTTTGTTTAGTCCTTCTAGATCCTATGAAGTAGGTTCTGTTTTTGTCCCCATCTTACAGATTGGGCAAGTTACTTCTCCTCTAACGCTTGGTATCACAATCTGTAAAATGGGGACAAAAGTAGAACCTACCTCATAGGATATAAATGGTAGAATCCATTTTTCTCTTCTTAATAAGCTCTTTCCCTTGAAATAGCAATCTGGGGTAAGATATTTATTTAAAACTTACACTCTTAGTAAGATTTAGGGTGACTTGTAACTGAAATATAATGCAAAATTGGGTTTTTAGGGATGAACTATGGGGGTGGGAGGATATAATGGGGAATGGAACAGAAAATAAGCTGCTCATCAGAATGGTACACGTTCAAAGAGCCATTGGTGGTAAAGACTTAAAAGAAGACAGACCAGGAACTTCTAGACTTTGTGGAGACATTGCAGTTATAATCTAGTGTTTTCTAATTATGGTCATCCTTTCCCCCTATATTAGGTAGAATGGATGAGTGACAAATTGATGAGATGTTTTGAAGACAAAAGAAATAATCCATTTCAGTTTCGCCATCTCTCTTTATGTCACGGTCTTTCCGACTTGGCTCGGGTACCTAGCCCCAAAGTGGTACTCGCCAGCCAGCCTGACCTGGAATGTGGATTTTCAAGGGATCTCTTCATTCAGTGGTGTCAGGACCCTAAAAACTCAATCATTCTAACTTACAGAACTACTCCTGGGACTTTAGCACGTTTCCTAATTGATAATCCGTCTGAAAAAATTACGGAAATAGAGGTAAGTGCTTATATGTGAACTTTATCTTAAAACTGTTTGGGGGAGGGGCGCCTGGGTGGCTTAGTCTTTAAGCGTCTGCCTTCCAGTCAGGTAATGATCCCAGGACCGCCTCACATCGGGCTCCCTGCTCAGCGGGGAGCCTGCTTCTCCCTCTCCCACTCCCCCTGCTTGTGTTCCCTCACTCTGTCTGTCTCTCTCTCTGTCAAATAAATAAAATCTTAAAAAAAAAACCCAAAACTGTTTGGGGGACACATGCATGATGATGTTTATAGAAATCAGGGACCAAAAATGAAATTGTTTCCAGATTTTTACCAGAGTAACAATAGAGAGCCTTTAATAGCACAAACTTCAGAGCTCCTTAATTGGAAATTCCCATTCTTTAACCCTTCCATGGTATCCTCTGGAACCATGCCCAGAAGGTGTCACACACCCTGTATTCTCAAGTGCTCTTTGAAAAGTTCTTTTCACATCCTTTCCCTAATTGAATCTGTTTTGTAACAGGAGTCTTTCCTGTAGGCCTCTCGAGTAGACACTCTTTTTTTTCTCTTTCATGCTTCATGTACTTTGGGTGGGGTAGGTGTCCTTTTTCTGTTCTGCAGCTTTCAAGCCATTTCTCTTCCCTCTCTAGGTCATGCCATCAGACTTGACAATACACTGACCTCTTCTGACATTTACTGATCCTTTGGTCATTCTCTGTCCTTCATTGGTGACTTTAACCCTGGTCCACAGTCTTCCTGTCCACTCACTCAGGACTGCATTCTTGATGACTCTAGTGTCCATATGTGTAATCTGTCCAAGGCCTTGGCCCTCTTAGTTCCTTGACACCTTATTTCTTAATGATCTTTTCCTCCATTCCACCTTAGCCATCCCTTTCCACAATCATACTGTCTACTCTTATGGTCATACCCTTCACCTTGTTACAGGTTACCCCTGAAGATCTCCATCTCAATTATCCCACTCTGATCTTAGAGCTGACTTGCTCTAATACTCCCATGCCAGCAATTCTTTGGTTCCATCGGGACTTTCAATTTGTGAATCTTGCCACTTTTACTATTCATCATTGCTCCAGCTTCTAGTCCATGGTCCATCATTATTTTACAAACACCTTTAACTCTGTTACTCTCCTGTTCATTATACTCACCTGGCAAAACTTAGAGCCATTTGCTTAACTGTTCCTATACCCAAGCAACCTTATGTTACTGGCTTAAACATACTACTGTGTGGACAGGTTGCCCTTCACATTCATGACCTCACATCTCCGAAGGGTAACCAGCACCAGCCCAACATTCTCTAAGATACTCTTTTTCCTACTCTCCAGTTAGGTAGCTTCATACCTTCCTTCTCTTCAAATATCCTACAACTCATCTCAGCCCTCACCCATAGCACATGAACTTGTTTCAAACTTAGCTAAGAAGTAGAAGCAGTCAGACAAGAATCCCCTTATCTTCTCCCCACTAAGTAGCCTAACTTGTTTCTGTATCCGCATTTGCTGCTTTATCTCTTGTTTAACGGGAGCAAAACAAGTAGCCAAGTGACCAATATGCCAAAAGATCATTTTGCTTAATAACCAACCCATCACATCTATCAGTTTTCCAAAGCTAGTATCATTAACTGTAAAGTCTGTAGCAATTGATACTGAATGGGCAGTTGCCAAAGTTGGGCACAGTTGTAGATGACCTTTTTATTTTTCCTTCCTAGTAGCCATGTTAAAGAATGTTGTTTGTTGGAAGCTGAGTGATAAGTGTACCTTAGTCTTTAACTCTACTTAAGAAAAGCACAAACATAGTAACTAAAATCTCATATACATTCACTATAAATACAGAATTGTTGAGGAAGGATTCAGAGCAAACATACCAAAGTCAAAACTGTCCTTTGAGTTATTTAATAGCTTAGAAACAAGGAGTTTTCTTTAAAAATTAAAAGAGTTCAGGGGCACCTGGGTGGCTCAGTTAGTTAAGCGGCCAGCTTTTGATTTTGGCTCAGGTCATAATCTCAGGGTTGTGAGGTTGTGAGATGCAGTCCGGAGTTAGGCTCCTGTGCTCAGCAGGGAGTCTGCTTGAGATTCTCCCTCTCCCTCTGGCCTCCCCCACCACGTGCACTCTCTCTCTCTAAAAAAATAAATCTTTAAGCAAAAAATTAAAAGCTCTTTGAAATACTTGAAATAGTTTCATCAGATATGAAATACTGAATTTGAAAATAATAATTACTAGAAATTCAATTGAGGTTAATAGGCATAGGTCATTTGAGGAATTAATAAAAGAATACTAAAAGCGGTTTCAGTTTGAAAAAAGTAGAAAAGGACATTTGGAGCTGTAACTTGAAACATTAGGTTTTTGACTTTTTAATAAGTAGTACTAACACTTAGGATTCTTTCCCTTCTCCCCTTGTAGGGATGTTTCTTCTGTAATTATGCCTTCTCTCTCCATGACCTATCAGTTTTTCCCCTCTACTTGGTCATATGCAAAATATTGTACTCTTTCTCCTCCCCCTAGTCCCAGATTTACTCTTCTCTGAGTCTTCCTCATCTCAGACAGTAGCAACACTTTCCACAGATTTACTCCAGCCAAAAAAAGTACAGATTTTTTTCAGTGTCCATTGCCATGTAACGTACGCTGAAATTGTGCATGTGGAAGTGCACAGTGTGATACATGTCTACAACCGAACACATCTGTCTAGCCTGTACCCAGACCGAGAAGTATCGGCAGTACCTCATACGTCCCCTTCTGGATCCTTCCCCTCCGAGGGAAGCCGCTATCCTGACTTCTCATGCACAGATGGCTATATTATAAACATTCAAGTGTTTTCAAATAAATGAATTCATTTTAGTAACTTTATAATAATAAAGTTGCTTTATAATAACACATGTGTATTACTGAATCCAGTGATTCTCAAGATATGGTGTGAGGGCCCCTGAGTGGGGGTCCCTGAGACCCTTTCAGGGAGTGCCCAAGGTCAAAACTACTTCTGATAGTAATATTAAGATATTATTTGCCTTTTCACTTGTGCCTGGATTTAACGTTGCAGAGTCAAAGCAGTGGTGGGAGAGGTGCTGGTACCTTAGCATCAATCCAGCATGGCCCCAGCCAGCAGCAGCCACTGCATTGTACATGAGCACATACTCGAAGTTCCAAAAAAGTGCCCGTTTCTCTTAAGGATGTTCTTGACGAAGCAGTAAAAGTTACTAATTTTATTAAATCCTTTCAGTGAAAGGTTTTTAAAAATAACCTGGATGGCAAGATGGGAAGTATGCATACAACACCTGTGTTGCAGACTAATACACAATGTTTGTCTCAAAGAAAGCCGCTTGTATAATTGAGTTAACTGGCCACTTTTTTCTTGGAACACCATTTTTACTTGAAATAATGACACGGTTATTCAGACTTGGGTATTCGGCAGATATTCTCTCAAAGATGAGTAAGTTGAGCTTGTCACTCTAAGGAAAACAGTTGATAGCATTTGTTGCCTAAATCTGATAAAATTCATACTTTGCAGTGAAAATTAGAATTTTCGAAAGCGATGCCCATCACCATGAAATAGACAACTTAGAAGGCTTTGCTGATGAGATTGGTGCCGATATTTGCAAATGTGATTTTTAAAATACTGTCAACATTTGTAAGATCTGTATAACTTGGTGAACCAATACTTTGCAAATAACCGATGCCTGTAGGTACAAAATAGTGCTCAAATAGAAGAGCCATTCAAAGTGCAAGATAAGTCAATACATTTTAACATAACAGTATAAAAAGTTGTTGGTTTCAGATTCCACATTACAACTAATCTTTAAGAAACCACCAGTTTGAGTTTTAATGTAATACCAAGGAATATTCAAGGAAATGCTATTTAAATATTTTTCCCTTTTCCAATTATACATCTGTGTGAGGCTGCATTTTCTTCATATGCTTTAACCAAAACAACATATTGCAGGAGATTGAATTCAGCAGATGTGAGGATCCAGCTGTCTTCTATTGAGCTAGACATTAAAGAGACTTGAAAAAATGTAAAATAATGCCGTGCTTTCCACTATTTTTTGTTTTTGCTTTAGAAAATTTAATTACCTTTTGTAAAAATAAGATGTTGATATGCAATGATTTTATTTTTTAGTGAACAGATGAATATTTTAAAACTTTCTCATTCTTGATTTCTGATATGGTAGACATTATTAATACATGTAATCTACAAAAAAACAAAAACTGTTTGGGGTTCTCAGTAATTTTTAAGAGTCTAAGACAATCCTGAGATCAAAAAGTTGGAGAGATCTACTGATTTAATCATCCCATGTTGATGGATTTTAAAGTTGAGTCTGGTTGTAAAAAACCAGTTTTTTTTTTGTAACCAATGTTACAAACATTGTTGCAATTGTACTTTTTTCCTAACACTTGTGATTGTTTCCGTAGCATAAATTCCTAGAAGCAGAAATGCTATGTCACATGACAGGCACATTTTTATGGCAAATTGCCTTCTACCATAGTTACGCTAATTTTCCCATAGATATATAGTAATTAGCATTGCCAATCTAATAGATTTTAAAATGGTATTACAGGGGCACCTGGGTGGCTCAGTTGGTTACACATCTGCTTTCAGCTCAGGTCATGATCCCAGGGTTCTGGGATTGAGCCCCACGTTGGGTTCCCTGCTCAGTGGGGAGTCTGCTTCTCCCTTTCTCATAGCCAGCCCCCCAAATAAATAAATAAATAATAAAATCTTAAATGGTATTACATTTCAAAAATTTTGCATTTTTTCAAAAACCAGTGAAATGAGATCTCTTTTCATAGCTATTAGTTACTTGTCTTATTTTGCAAATTGCTTATATATGGACTTGTCCTTTTTTGATGTGTTGATCATCTTTCTCTTAACTGATTTGGAAGAGCTTCTGATAGTCATGTAGTGCTATAAATAATTTTCTCTGTTCTCTATAATTTTATGAGATTTTTAAATGTCAAAGAGATGTATTTTTTTCATGTTGCCGTATTTATTCATCTTTTCCTTTGTGGTTTTTGGGTTTTATGTCCTGCATAGGCCTCACCTACTCCAAATTATAAAAATACCTGTATTTTCTTTTCCCGATTGGTGATTTTTAACCAGTTTAAATTAAACCCAGCCTAGAAATGTGGCAGCTCAATTTTGGTGCTAATCTAAATAGGATCTGTAATTGCATGTAATGGAAACTTGAATAATTTCAAATTTAAGATGATAAATTCACAGATGTGCTACATCTCACACCCTACCGCCTAACCCCTGATACTGATGCTTTCTTCTGTCTGCTGTTTTTCTCTAGTTGAGGAAACGTGTGAAGCTTGAAGGGAAAGAACTAGAAGAATACTTGGAAAAAGAGAAACTAAAGAAAGAAGCGGCAAAAAAACTTGAGCAGTCAAAAGAGTGAGTTATTTTCAGAGAGAAGCTTATATGTAAATTACATATAATTTAAGAACTTATTTCCAAGATACAAAAGTTTATTTGAAAATATTTAAATTTTCTTTGAGAAACAAAACAGATGAACGTAGGGGAAGGGAAGGAAAAATAAAATAAGATAAAGACAGAGAGGGAGACAAACCATAAGAGACTCTTGACTATAGGGAGCAAACTGAGGGTTGCTGAAGGGGAGGTGGCTGGGGGAGATGGTATAACTGGGCGATGGGCATTAAGGAGGGCAGGTGATGGAATGAGCCCTGGGTGTTATATATGACTGATGAGTCACTAAACTATACCCTGAACCTAATAATACACCATATGTTAACTAACTTGAATTTAAATGAAAAAAAAAATATTTAAATTTTCTGTTGACTTCATTATTTTTGTGAACATTTTTAAATGGTGCTAGAATGCCAGGTTCTTTCAGTGCTAATTTTTTTTTGTTTTTAAAAGATCAATTTTATTTTTTAAAGAGATTTTTTAAATGACCTATATTGCACACGTGTTTCTAATTTCCTGTTCTTATGCCTCTCCTGTGAGGACGTATTGCCGCATGGTATCATCCTCCCTTCTCTCTGAAGACATTCCTTTGATTTCTGTTTCATGGACTGCATATCTGCAGGCAATATCTCCATCAGATTTTTGGTGTTTTTTCTTTGTTTTTTAGTCTGGCAAAGTTCTTTTTATATTTATATTTGAATGGTATTTTTCCTGGGAATATGGTTAGCAGTTTACAGACTTCACTGCTTTGTTTCTGGCAGGCAGTCTCGGACAATGCTGTCATTGCTTTCTTTGTTCCTCTGTAGTGTGTGTGTGTATGTATGTGTTTTCCTTCACTGATTATGATGTACCTTAGTGTGTTATTTAAAAATTTTTTCTGAGTATGGTTGGCACTTTCAGTGGTAGTATTAATGTGTATTTATTAACTGGCAGTTAATGCTATTTTACAAACCTATCAGTCCAATAAAATTATTATCCTTGAATTAATTCAAAAATAATTTTGTAAATATTAATTCAAAATCTGTGGGGACTTTATGACCTTTATCTGTTCCACAATCCTCTTAGGGCAGACATAGATTCCAGTGATGAGAGTGATGTTGAGGAAGACATTGACCAGCCGTCAGCTCATAAGACTAAGCATGACCTGATGATGAAAGGTGAAGGTAGTCGTAAAGGAAGTTTCTTCAAACAGGCTAAAAAGTCTTACCCTATGTTTCCTGCCCCAGAAGAAAGAATTAAATGGGATGAATATGGAGAAATTATCAAGTATGTGAACAAAACAAGCTTTTCTTTTCCAGATTAGATTGTGTATTTTGTGTATAACTCAGTGCGTCATTAGAACTCAATAAATTTGGGGCGCCTGGGTGGCTCCGTCGGGTAAGCGACTGCCTTTAGCTCAGGTCATGATCCTGGAGTCCTGGGATCGAGTCCCGCATCGGGCTCCCTGCTCAGCAAGGAGCCTGCTTCTCCCTCTAACCTTCCCCCCTCTCATGTACTCTCTCTCTCTCTCACTCACTCTCTCAAATAAATCTTTAAAAAAAAAAAAAGAACTCAATAAATTTGGCATTTCTGGTCATACCGTGTACTTTGATAGTTTCTGAAGACCCCACTTGGAAAGATAGAGGACTTGTATAGTTTGAAAGTACAGTATAAAATAGAAAGATTGAACATCTAAAGAATTAAAGAATTAATATTAAAGGGGCACCTGGGGGCTCAGTCGTTAAGCGTCTGCCTTCAGCTCATGTCATGATCCCAGGGTCCTAGGATCGAGCCCTGCATCTGGCTCCCTGCTCTGCTGGAAGCCTGCTTCTCCCTCCCCCACCTACCCCCCCGCTTGTGTTCCCTCTCTCGCTGTGTCTGTCAAATAAATAAATAAAAATCTTAAAAAAAAAATTAATATTAAAGGCAAAGTAGCAGTTTTATTACCTAGGTATGTGAAAAGTCTAAAAAGGTGAGCAAGACTTTTTTTTTTCCCCACTTAAAGAGAGGTAAGGGGGCACCTGGGTGGCTCAGTTGGTTTAGCCTCTGTCTCTTGATTTTGGCTCGGGTCATGATCTCAGGGTCCTGGGATTGAGCCCTGCACGGGGCTCCCTGTTTAGCAGGGAGTCTGCTAGAGTCTTTCTCCCTCCCTCTCCCTCTCCTCCCCCCGCCCCCCCCCCCCGCTTGCTCGCACTCTCTCAAATAAATAAATCTAAAATAAAGAGATAAAGAGGGTAAGGGACATGCACTGGAGAAAGATACAGGATAGGGAGAATTTTTTATGGTTGGTGATGTGTGAAGTTTGGGAAATGGGTTACATCTCAAGCAGTGTTACGCAAATGTTTAAGTTACAAGAGGAATATGAGATAGCATGGGTGGAACCATGGAAAATCAATAGCTTTACACCACTATTGGAAAAACAACTGAAATCACACGTTCTAATCTAAGTTTGGAAACCCTGCTACCCTGTGTGAAGATTCTTCAAGGTCCCCGTTGCTTTCCAGGTGACTTGTCAGACGCCTTAGCACAGTGCATGGTGTCTCTCACAATCTGGTTTCTCCCTACTTTGCTGTTACGATTCTGTACATTTCTGTCAGGCCAGTGTGCGTGCTGTGCTCTAGTGGTACCAGCCTTCTCAGTGTCCTACTCGGCTTTTCCATGTCACACCCTTGCCCATGTTCATCCCTCAGCTTTGTTCTATCTTCCCCTCCCAGGTCTCCAGCCTGCTGGATTGGGCCTTACAAACTGCTGGGAGCCTTTCCTGTTTCCTCCTTTCCACCCCAACACAGTCTGGGTCCCTCGCCTGTACTTTGTTTGTTCCTCTGTCCTCTGTAATGCCCTCTTGAGCATATAGTGGATTTTAGGTCATTCTTGGATTTAATTAGGAAAATTGCACTGTCTAAAATAGTAGAGAGGGAAAATAACAATCTAAATAGCATTGGTGAGTTTATTTACCATTCCCCTTAATTAGTGTCCAATCTGTTGAGCATATGGACAAGTGTTCTTTTGCTTCAATTTCCTTATCTGAGAAGTGGGGATAAGAATTAAATGAGGTTGTGTTTTTAAGGCCCTCAGCATAGAATCTGACTTGTGGCTCACAACTCCTAGTAAATGCACTTTAAGTGGTTGCTACTGCTATTGCTATTATGTGGGTTACAGACGGGAAGTTGGGCTCCAGGGTCTGAGAAGCCGCCATAGCAATCTAGGTGCTGGGTGACAGAGGCCTGCATTCCCAGAGAGGAGTGTGAGTGGATTTGGGGTGGGGCGTACACAAATATAGGAGGTGGGAGGGAACATTTTTAAGTTGTTGTTTAATTTTTTTTTTTAATTAATTTATTTATTTTAGAGTGTGGGGAGTGGGGAGGGCAGAGGGAGAGAGAGGATCTTAAGCCGACTTGGCGCTGAGCATGGGGGCCCAACGCTGGGCTTGATCTCACAACCCTGAGATCATGACCTGAGCCGAAACCAGTAGTCAGTTAGTCAACCAACTGAGCCACCCAGGCGCCCCTGTTTTTTCAATTTAACTTAATTTAATTTTTTTTATTTTTTAAAAGATTTTATTTATTTATTTGACAGAGAGAGACACAGCGAGAGAGGGAACACAAGCAGGGGGAGCGGAAGAGGGAGAAGCAGGCTTCCCGTGGAGCAGGGAGCCTGATGCGGGGCTCGATCCCAGACCCTGGGATCATGACCTGAGCCAAAGGCAGACACTTAATGACTGAGCCACTCAGGCGCCCTGTTTTTTAATTTTAACATACAACTCTCTCTGATATTGGAAGTAAAAATGGGGAGATAGATGCATTCATAATTTGTTGAAATAAAAGCAAAGGCTTTTGAGGGAGCTTATGACTTTGTATCTCAGTCTTCGTGATGTGCCAATGCAGAGTCATATGCTTTCTATTTCTTTGGAATAACTGGGGCTCTTAAGGAAATCGAAAGAGGTCTGAGATTTATAAGAATTGGGAGTTCGCAAGAGAAACCACAGAAACTGAGAGAAAGGATGATTGAAACAAATGCAAGGCCAGGTTGTAACAGTATTTATAATAGCCATGAAAATCTTCTAATGGTGTAGGTCTCTTTACTAGCCCACATGGCGTGTTCTAAAGAGCATTCCTCAGTGGTCAGGAAGAACAGAATATATGCAGTCATTTGGTATTTGATATTATAAAGTTGCACTAGCTTTGCATCAGTTGTGTATTCAAATCTGGGATATGTGAGGAGTCTAAAACTTGTGCCATCTACTAGTTACATATATAATATTAGCTTGCTCGTTACTGCTTCTAATTAGACTTATCATTTAGACCAGAGGATTTCTTAGTGCCAGAACTTCAAGCAACTGAAGAAGAGAAAAGCAAATTAGAATCTGGCTTGACAAATGGAGATGAACCCATGGATCAGGATTTATCTGATGTTCCTACCAAGTGTATTTCTACGACAGAGTCTATTGAAATAAAGTAAGTGCTTTTTGTTGCATTTTTGAAACTAGATTATAAGATAAAATTTTAAGAACTTGAATTATATAATTTACACTGTTTCAAAAGTGAAATTTCTGAATATTCTCTAGTAAGTTTGTACTTTTAAAATTTAATTTCTTTTTCCATGCAAAGACCTGTGAAGTGTGGTGGCATTTTGTTTTCATTAATGGTATTTAAATGCCAGTGTGATTGAATTGGTGGTGAGGTGGGGTTTAAACATTAAATTGCGCATTTATACGAAGAAACATTCTGACCTTTTTCGTAAGTCCAGTAGCACGTGAACTTGTGCAGTTCACAAGTTTAATTTTTCTAAGTGTTTTATAAACATACTCCTTGACTTAAACATCTCCAGGGCCCTAATGTCTTAAAAATGTTACTATAACCTGAAGCAGTAAATAAACCTTTTTTCTTTTGGTACAGTTAGTAACACCAGTAAATCATCATTCTGGAATTTTTTTTAAGTCATTAGAGAGCAAAGTGGTTTATTTGTCTAGTGCTATCATTTAGTATATATTTTGGGGTACAGCTGGTATCTAAATAATGCATATTAACAGTACCACAAAATTCTCTCTAGAATGGCTGTATCAGTTTATATTTTTGCTAGCAGAATTATCCTGTTTCCCTTTCATCCCTGTTTCCCTACCAACATTTGGCATTATATAACTCTTAACGTCTTCCAGCCTAGTAGGTATAGAGTAACGTATCACTACTGTTTAAATTTGTCTTACTGTGGTTATTAGTTTGATTATCTTCTTCAAATGCTTGTTAACTTTTTTTGTTTTCTGTGAACTCCATGTGCGTGGCCTTCGTGCATTTTTCTCTAGCGGTTGCTGCCTTTTTGTTACTGATTTGCAGGGGTTCATTGTATATTTTGGATATTAGCCCCGGTTGGTGTCAGACAATGCAAATATCCTCTCCTGTTCTGTTATTTGTTTATAAGAATTGTCCATGGTCTACTTTGTTTAAAAAAAATATTTAATTTTGATATAATGAAATAATATTTTCCATTATGGTTTTTGGGATTATATATAAGGAAGTCCCTTCTTGTCCATGGTCACAAACATAATTCGTACATTTGAGTCTATTAAATTTAAATCTTCACATTTCTCTTTTATGGCCTCAACTCCTATTCAGCTATTGAATAATACCTATTGAATAATCCATAATCCTTCCCGTTCAAATACATATTAAGAATATAACACGTGTATTCCTCAAATCCTCATTTTATATATTGTATACATTTCTTTCCTGATGATAAAAGCCATCAGTAACATAGTTTTGGAGTTAACTTATCAGAAGAGTAAGCTTGAATAATCCTGTCTAATTACAGAGCCAGGGTTACTTACATAGACTATGAAGGACGCTCTGATGGAGATTCCATTAAAAAGATCATTAATCAGATGAAACCACGACAGCTGATCATTGTCCATGGACCACCAGAGGCCAGTCAGGATCTTGCAGAGTGCTGCCGTGCGTTTGGTGGGAAAGATATTAAAGTGTACATGCCAAAGCTACACGAAACAGTCGATGCCACTAGTGAAACTCACATCTACCAGGTGAGTGTGCTGGCATTTGAGCCATACAGAAATAAATACTTTTTGTTGCAGATGAGGACAGTAGATTAGGAATACAGTGGTGAGTGAGACAGACATGGTCCCCTTGTCTTAGTAGATCTTACGGTTTGTGGGGCTTATAACAAGGAAAGAGCATTTATCACATTGTTATTACCTCTGATAGAGAAAGTACAGGATGTTGTGAGACCCCAACCCAGATGTGGAGGTTTAGAAAAGATTTCCCAGAGGAAGTGATAACTAATCTGAATCCTAACATGTTAAGATGGATCATCAGGGTGGTATAGAGAGTGTGTGTGTGGGGGAAGGGTATTCCAGGGCAGAGGAAACAACATTTGCAAGTGTGTAAAGGTGAGAGGAATGGGGAGTATTCAAGAATTCAGAAGTTTTATAAAAATGCACTGATGTCAAGGGTCTATTCCTAACTGAAAAAAATGGAAGCAGGTATAAAAAGTAGAAATAGCACAGAGGAGAGAATAGATTTTATCTGGTTAGCGGGGAGATAGTGTCAGTTAAAGCAGGAGTGATGTCTAGATTTGTTTGGAAAAAATGGGTTAGAATTCACCAGGCAGCAAAGTTATTCTGGGCAGAAAAGAGGAAGCAGCATTCCAAGAATATGGATGTGTGAAATTCATGGTAATGAAGGAAACAGTAAGTAATTCAGTACTCCTGAAGAGCAGCAACGACTGGAGGGTGAGGCTTATCTATCAGCAGTGGTTCTCAACCTTGGCCGCACATGAGAACCATCTGGGGAACTTTGGGGGTGATGGGGGGACTCAGTGCTCTGGATTTAGTCTCACCAGTTATGTTAGAGTCACTGAAGGTGGGACCCTGGCATTAACATGTATTTTAAGAAATTGCCATGTGGTCCCAGTGTGCAGCCAAGGGTTAAGAACCTTTTGGAAAGTAGACAGTGGTCCTAATGATCTCACAGGTCACTAGGTCATTACCAGTCATGGTGAAGATCAGGTGAGTGAAGGATTTTCGAATCTTAATACACATTACCAGAGTTAGGAAATAATAATAACTGGTTATATTTTGTTGTTAATTTATACTCTGGGTTTCGTCTCTCCCCCTCTCTAGGTGAGATTGAAAGATTCACTTGTCAGCTCCCTTCAGTTTTGTAAGGCAAAAGATGCCGAATTAGCTTGGATAGATGGTGTCTTGGACATGAGAGTTTCCAAAGTGGACACAGGAGTTATTTTAGAAGAAGGAGAACTGAAGGATGATGGAGAAGACTCAGAAATGCAAGTGGACGCTCCTTCGGATTCCAGTGTTATAGCACAACAGAAGGCCATGAAGAGTCTGTTCGGGGACGATGAGAAAGAGACAGGTGAAGAAAGTGAGATCATTCCGACCTTGGAACCCTTACCCCCCCACGAGGTAAAAAAGCACATGCCTCCGGATTTTTCTTTTATGTTTTTAACTCTTTTTTTTTTTTTTAAAGATTTTATTTATTTATTTGACAGAGAGATAGAGAGCACAAGTAGGCAGAGTGGCAGGCAGAGGGAGAGGGAGAAGCAGGCTCTCTGCTGAGCAGGGAGCCGGACATGGGGCTCGATCCCAGGACCCTGGGATCATGACCTGAGCCGAAGGCAGCCGCTTAACTGACTGAGCCACCCAGGCGCCCCTATGTTTTTAACTCTTTAAAGTATGTGTCCTGTGTAGGCTGATTTTGGAGTTCTAGAAAAAGATTATTTAAGATACGGTTGTGTTGTGCACCCACCAGCATGTGTATATATCCTGACGGCAAGGGAATGATAATTTAAAGGAAACGTTTAGCAAATATTATAAGATACATTATTGTTTTGTAATTTATTTTTTCAGTATTTAAATTTTGACTGTGAGGATCATATCCTATACCTGCTTCCAGTCAGATTTATAGTTTTCTAAGACTGAAACTCTTGAACTCCATTTTTGTATGTTGTCAATTCAGCTGAAATCACTTTTGGTTCTGATATAGTTAGAAATCTTTTATTAAGCATAGATATAATTTTAATATAGTATTTACATGTTCTCAGGAGATGCTCTAGTTAGCAAAGACTTCAGGTAGTTACCTTACAACAACAGTGTTAAAACTGTGTAATAAGAGTCCTGCGTGCATGTCGGGGACTCTAGCCTTTCTGTGCAACCAGAGTAGAGAGACAGCTTCTGTCACTGGATTCCCTTCTAGTAATACTCTTTAGACTGGGGGAGGAGTAAGAATCTTTTTTTCCCTCTGTGCGAAAGCTAGTGCTCTTCAAGGCAATTTCCAAGTAGCAGCAATAAGTTGAACCGCTTGTTTTTCTGATTCTAAAACCTTTGGCGTCTGTTGCATTTACTCTCAGGGAGAAGGGAAGGTGAGCATGGGATCAGGGGCGAACTCCCCTGGGAACTAAGTGAAGGACTAGAAAATGAATTTTTGGTTCATTTCTGCCTACTGGCGCTCTCCTTGACCCCCTCAGGCAAGTGGGTGAGTGAAGAGCATAACATCACCAAATGTCTCTCTGTTACTGTGAGGCATGACTAATAAAATTGGGAAACATTCAGAAAATGTGAAGGGCTTTGTGATGTTAAATAAGGAGGTAAAATTCAGAATAACAACTTGGAATGTGATTTACAGCCTTGATAGATCTGTCAGAGGTCTTCAGGGAATGATACAAAGTATCTTAGAGATCATGTGTTACTTCACTTTATTCAGTACAACTGTGTGTCTGGTGTTTTATCTGAAGTTATTCTTTCCCTTTTAACCTTTTCTAAGGTTCCTGGACATCAGTCAGTTTTTATGAATGAACCAAGACTGTCAGACTTCAAACAAGTTCTCTTACGGGAGGGGATTCAAGCTGAATTTGTAGGAGGTGTACTTGTTTGCAACAACCAAGTAGCAGTCCGTAGAGTAAGTATGTTTTTAATAAGGGATGAATTGAACAAATACTTCCTTCTGATGCAATGCCATTTTGAATTCTGTAATTCTTGATTGGTAATTTCACAAACTGAAGACCATAATTGATATTCGTAATGATGACCTTAAAGGCTTATAAAAGTGACTCTCAAACAAATGATGTATAATTTTATTATAAAATTTCATTATTTGAATCCTGATATTTATGTGTCTTTGTAAAATTCATGATTTGAATGTTATATTCATATTCTCTGCAGAGCAACCCATTTTCAGACCAGTCACCAAACAACCTAGTTAATATATCTTGTTTATTATGTCTGCATATTAATGAAGAGGAAATGTACGAAAGATTTTTTTTTTTACTTTTACTTTCTAGACGGAAACTGGACGCATTGGATTAGAAGGCTGCCTTTGTCAAGATTTTTATAGGATAAGAGACCTTTTATATGAACAGTATGCCATTGTGTAAAGGATATGATGTCAAGAAGTATCTGTTTGACCTTTCTAAGAAAAAAGCGTTCTTATTCTAAGCTTTTGCTTTTTTGTTTTGTAACATACAAAAAGAATTGCCAGAAAAATTTAACATGCATTAGATTTTTAAAAAAATGTAAATAGAGTCCATTTTGCTGATGTTCAAATGAGCATTCTACCTTTTGGCTTTCAGAGTGATAGAGATCCTAACAAGTGTGCAGGCCCAAGAATTGAAGGTGATTGGTTTCCTCTACAGACCCCTTATTCTAGAAGGGCTTTTCACTTGAATAAAACAATGCAACTTAGCAAACCAGCTCATGGCCTTAGAGAAACATGTTTGCGTGTTGTGAGTTCTTGCAAACGGTTTCTTAACATTTTCTGGAATGAAAAGTGAGAATTATTTAGAAAAGATATGCTATATAAAAAATAACTGGTGGAACAGTTTTTTGGGGCCTAGTGTGTTTAAAAAACAAAACAAAAAAAAAAAGATTTTGTGCTCTAACTCTTCTTTTGAATTCTGATAGGCAGTTGTCTTCACATGGGGCATATCTCCTTACCTTACCTGTATTTCCCAGTCAGTCAGTCTAGGAAGGTGGTGCACACTTGGTTCAGAAATCAATTTTTATTTCTCCTATTTCTTGTTTTATAAAGATGTTCAGTTTGAATTACAACACCATCATTTGAATACACATAATGCAGAAGAACTCCTTGCCGTGTTACAGTCTTAAGGATTCTGTATACATTTTAGCTATCAGCTAGGTTACTTCAGGAAACTGTTTAGTGCTCTGTTTTTAAGGAAACAAATGTTGAACCTCATATTTTTATAAGGTAATAGTATAATTTAAAGGTGTAAATGTTTTCATCTCTTAGGCTTGCTCCCTCCTAAGGTTGCTGAAGCAGTGGATGGATTTTATACACCTCAGTACAAAAATAATACTGAGGTTGGATAAGGTCATCCTTTCTGTGTTCCTGTCTTTGTTGGGGCTGGCAGCCCTGGTATTCTATAAGCCACTTGTGTTTAAGAGTAAAAACTGAACATATGCAATTTTCATTGAACTTAAAAATGAAAATCATGTTGCTCTCTTGTAATCTGTTGATGCTTTTTCAGCATGTAGCTTGATCATGGCAGTCCTTGATCTTTACTTCTTAAGTATTTAAGCCCTCTTCCTCATACTTCGCATTTTTAGAAGGATCATTCCTGTTTAACTTATATGGATCTATGTACAGTATGGTACTACCCAGTGATATCAGACTAGAGTTAATATTCTCTTTCAAAGCTTACAGAGAATTTATTGTGGATTACAGTGCTAACACAAAGTTACAGTCTTCTGATACCAAAAACCAGAATGCAAAACAACATTACAGAAGGTGACAATAAAGAGTATTTTTTTTTTTTTTTTGGTAGAGCTTTGAAAAAATTTCACTTAAATTCTTATCACTGAAGAGAATAGCCTGGAATCCTGTTTATATTCCAGGAGAAAGAAAGTCAGCATTTGTTACATGGCTTGGAGCATCTAGTTATACATATTACATTGCAATACTGATATTGAAAAATTATTTCTCGCTTAGCCTTTTTATTGTCTTATGAAAAAGGAATTAAATTTTAAAGTACTTCTTGAAGATGGCTGTGCTAATGTCATTGGAAGAGCAATACTTTGACCTGTTTCTTGATGACAGAATAACTAAAATTTCTAAAATGAAGACATTTGTTTAGTGTTAGTTACTTAAGAAAAAAATAAACTTAAAGAGCCTATAAATAAATCCTGAACTCACAGGAATTTTCAGATTTTGTTTAGAGGCAAACTGAATACAAGTGGACCATCAGCTGATATGCAGAAATAATTTGGTTAAAGAGAAATTTTATTGTAGTATTTGTTACAATGGATTATAAATGTCAAGTATCGTTGCAAAGTTTTCTATTTTCATGAACCAGTAGGTGGTCTGAAATAGAAGTGAGGAAATCAATTTTCTAAGAAGGGACTTTTTTTAAAAAAAATTGAAATTTACATACCATAAAGTTCACTCTTTTAAAGTATATAATTCATTGGCTTTTAGTATATTTAGAGTTGTGCAACCATTACCACTCTCTCATTCCAGCACATTTTCATGCCCCCCCAAAAGAAACTCTATGTCCATTAGCAGTCACTTCCCGTTTTCCCTTCGCCCCAGCCCCAGGCAACCATCAGTTTATTTTCTGTCTCTATGGATTTGCCTATTCTGAATAGTTCATAAAAATGGAATCATACAATATGTGGCCTTTTGTGTCTGACTTCTTTTGCTTGTATAATATTTTTGAGATTGATATTGTATCATGTATCAGCATTCTTAATGTGGTTGAATAATATTCCATTGTGTGGATACACCACATTTTGTTTATCCATTCTTCAGTTGATGGACATTTGGGTTGTTTCTGCCTTTGGGCTATTATAAATAATGCTGCCATGAACATTCCTATATAAGTTTTTCGTGTGGATATATGTTTTTAGTTTTGGGGGGTATATACCTAAAATAATTGCTGGATAATACAATAACTCTTGAGAAACTCAGATTTCCAAACTTTATTTCTAAACTATTTCCCAAAAAAATGCCTATACTATTTTACATTCCCACCAGCAGGATTCAAGGATTCCAGTTTCTCCACATCCTTGGCAACACTTGTTACCCTGTTTTTTTATTCTAATCATCCTAGTGTGTGTGAAGAGGTATCTCATTGTGGTTTTCATTTGCATTTCCTTAATGACTAATGATGTTGAGCATCTTTTCTGTACTTATTGGCCATTTGTATGTCTTTAGAGAAAGGTCTGTTCAGATTCTCCTGCCTATTTTTTAGTTATCTTTTTTGTTGTTGAATTATAGTAGTTTTTAAATACAGTTTGGATACCTAAATCCTTATCAGATATGTGATTTACAAACATTTTCTCCCATTCTGTTTGTTTTTAACTGTGTCCTTTGAAGCACAAAAGGTTTTTTGATGAATTAGGATTTATGTTTTTTTCTTTTGATTCCATGTGCTATTGGTGTCATATCTTAGAAACCATTGCCTCATCCAAGGTCACAAAGATTTATACCTTTTTCCTGTGAGTTTTATAGTTTAAACTCTTGAGGTCTTTGAGTCCTTTTGAGTTAGTTTTTGTATATGGTATGAGGTAGGGGTCCAGTTTCATTCTTCTGCATGTGGCTATCCAGTTGTCCCAGCAGGGTTTGTTGAAAAGACCATTTCCTCATCACATTTCACCTTTGCTGAAAATCAGTTGCTCATAAATGTATGAGTTTGTTCTTGGACTCTCAGTTCTATCTCATTGATTTATATAATATATCCTTATGCCAATATCACATTGTCTGGATTACTGTTGTTTGAGGTTGGCAAGTGTGAGTCCTCCAACTTTGTTCTTTTTCAAGATTGTTTTGGTTTTTCTGGTTCTCTTTGGATGTCAGTGTGAATTTTAGAATCAGCTTATCAATGTCTGCAGGCAACCCATGGGGGGAAAAAAGTAGTTGAAATTTACAGCGTAAAGTCTTCCAACGTTATGGCTGAGGAAGACTGGAATTCATCTAATTCAACTCACTTATTTTACTATTGGATGAATGGGCCTCAGGAAGCGAAGGAATTGGCTTGAGAGCCTCGTAGCTGGTCAGAGTGGGAGTGGGACCCAGCCTTATTGTCCCTTCATTCGGTACTAAATGAATGGATCTAGAATCCTTATAGAACCTACTGAACACTAAGTGAGTTGAACTAGATCAACTCCACAGTCCCTACCCTAACATTATGAGATGTAAGGCTGTAAACTTCAACTACTTTTTGTCTTCTGTGCTGTTGTGCTTGAGTTCCTTAGTTATGTCCACGTTGTGTAAGTGTACTAGTGGTTAGTAATCCGTGCTTGAGATGCTGATTGTTTTGGGGCTGGCTGTTCCTTGCCACCGCCTTCCCCTCTTTTATTCATCCATTCAGTAACTATAGAATGAACATATAAGTGAAGATGTAGTGGGAACTAGAGAAGGAACATTCAGATCTGCCTACCTGAGCAGGGATCAAGGGGGGGTGTTTTTCTTCTCCTTTTGCCTGTGTCTTACTTTTAACCACCTCAGATGCATCTTTGAGAGAATACCAAAAATTACCAAAATAAATAAACCCAGGACTTTGCTGGAAGTGAGAGTATCTTTGTTCTGTCCTCTCTCACTTCCTCTCTCCTCCCCACAGTGTGCGCACACAGCTCTCTTTTTTGGGGGGGGGGGCGTTGCTCAGGCCTGTTTCATTTTAGTTCTTGAAATCAAAATACAATTGCAAGGAGCAAAATAGTGTGGAGAGTTTTAAATTTCTCTTCACTGTAGTTGAAGTATATGTGCCTTCTTTGTGAAGTTGTTAATGGATTCCATGGATCCTGCTCAAATTTTTGATACTGAGTGATGATCGCAAGTGGAGAATGTATGAAGGATTCGTAAAAGCTTACCACATCATTTTCTGAGGTTTTGTTGATTGTAATGTTCAATATCCAGCTTATTATATTTCCTTCATTTCCTCTGAAATTTTTGTTTTTAAGGCACTGCTAAATTGTGCATTCACAACTAGTGAAGTCCTTCTAACCAATCTCTGTGGGAAGCTGTTTTTATTCCAAGGGTGCTGCTGCTGTCCCTGTTTTTAATATTTTGGGAGCTCTCATTTCTCTTTAGATTCATTTACCAAGCTTATGAGGAATGTAAATTATTTTAGAAACAACTTGCAGTCTTGACCCAACATGACATTATCCCTTGACTCTAAATGAAGGGCGGGTGGGGGGGCGGGGAGATTAAAAAAAAAAAAACCTCTTCTATAGAAGACATTTGCTACCATTGGAGATTTTTTATATTAAAGAGTTATTTAACCCCAAACTATAATTTAAAGCAGAATATACCAGAAATCATAAAGATAGTCTAATTTCCAACGTTAAGTCATGGTTCAGGTTAAATTTCATATTTAAATATCAAAGGACATAAATCTATTGAGATCGTGTAAATCCTTTATCAGCTTTGAGAAAAAATTACTTAAATGTACAGGACTCAAATTCTCAAGGTTTTTCCATATCATATGTTTGATTATTTTTTTCCAAGGAGATAAACCATTGCAGGAAGAAAGAAGCATGTTTAATGAAGATTCAGAATATTGTACATTTTTAATTGTTAAGTAGGATTTTATATCTACATTATTGTCCATTCAGAAAAGCTGCTTCCACATTTGTTTCAGCTATTCTTTTGAATAGTTTTACCTGAGATAATGAAAGCATCAAGCAGCGATTTCTCCAGTAATACAAAAACCAGTGTAATAAATTTCTTATAGCCAAAAGACCACTTTGTATATATTTAATTCTTTAACTTATTTTGAAATAATTTTAAACTGATGGAAAATTTACAAGAATCGTCTTAAAAATCTTATATATCCCTCGCCTGTTAACATTTTGCCCTACTTACCTTATTCTCTTACCTTATACCTATTTACCTTATTAATTTTTGAATTGTTTGATACCAAGTTGCAGTTATGATGTCCCATTAGCCATAACTACAGTACTTCCATCAAAATCAGGAAACCAGTATTGATAAAATTCTGCCATTTAATCCACAGACCCCATTCAAATGCTACCAATTACTCTAAAAATGTCCTTACAATAATCCTTGCCTTTTTGCTCCAGGGTCCTGTCCACGGTGCTGCATATGTTCAGTTAGGTTTTCTCTCCTGTTTTCCTCAACCTGGAGCACTTCTTTGGTTTTTCCTTTTTGAACAAAAAATTTTTTAAAGACCTTGATATTTTTGAAGAGTGCTGGCCAGTTACTTTGTAGAATGACCCTTACATTGGGTTTGTCTGATGCCTCACAATTAGAATCCGGTTATGAATTTTTGGCAGGAACACGAGAGAAGGGATGCTGTGTTCTCTGTGTTCTATCAGGAGGTGCTTGGTGTCTGTTTTTGCCATTGCCAGTGATGTTAATTGTTAATAATTGGTTATGTCTGCAAGGTTTTTCCACTGTGAAGTTAATAAGTATCTTGTACTTAATAATTAATGAGGAATAAGTGTCTTATGGGGAGGTACTATGGGACCATATCAATATCTGTTTTTGTATAAATTTTTATCCTCTGATTTTAGCATCCATTGATGATTCTTATCTGAATCAATCATTGCCAAATGGTGGCTTTCTAATGATACTCTTACATCTACATGTAATTGGCATTCTAGTGTCATACTTTCTCTTCTCCCCCATTTATTTGTTTATTTATAGCAGTATGGAACATGGATTCTGTTTTATAATCTACAAACTATCGTGATTGATTGTGAGTCTCTAGTTGCCCTAGATCTGACTAGTGGGAGCACTCTCAAGCTGGCTTCTGTGTTCTTTAACATGGTCTCAGGTTCTTTTTTTTTTTTTTTTTAATTGTGTGAAAAATAACATTAAATCATCTTAACCATTTTTTTAAAGATTTTATTTATTTATTTGATAGAGACACAGCGAGAGAGGGAACACTAGCAGAAGGAGTGGGAGAGGGAGAAGCAGGCTTCCCGTGGAGCAGGGAGCCCGATGTGGGACTCGATCCCAGGACTCTGGGATCATGACCTGAGCCGAAGGCAGACGCTTAACAACTGAGCCACCCAGGCGCCCTTAACCATTTTTAAGTGTACAGTTAAGTAGTGTTACGTGTATTCACGTTGTTATGCAACAGAGCACTAGAACCTTTTTATCTTGCAACGCTGAATCTCCATACCCACTAAGCACTAACCCCCAGGACCCCCCTCCCAGCCCTTGGTAACCACCTTTCTACTTTGTTTCTGTGATTTTTGACTGCTTTAGATTGTGAGTGGAATCATAGAGTATCTGTCTTTTTTCGTGACTAGCTAATTTCACTCAGCATAATGTCCTCAGGGCTCATCCGTATTGTAGCATGTGACAGGATTTCCTTCCTTTTCATTTATTTAAATTTTTTTCCTTTTTAAGGCTGCATTTTTCATTGTATGGTTATACCACATTTTCTTTATCCATTTATCTGTCAGTGGACATTTGGGTTGCTTCTACCACTTTATTATGACTATGCTGTGATGAACGTGGGTGTGCAACTATCTCTTGGAGGTGCTGCTTTCACTTCTTTGGGCTATGTATCCAGTGGGGTTGCTGGGTCATATAGTAATTCTATTTTTAATTCTTTGAGGAACTTCCAGTTGTTTTCCATAGTGGCTCCATAATTGCTTTCCCCATGGTTCTTTGAGCACTTTCTTACTTTGAGGCATCACAAGGTATTTCAGGTTCCATCTTGTGTTATTCCTACCCTGTCCTGGGATCAGATGTTTCTCCAAAGAGTCCTGTTTTGGTTTAGTGGAGAATGGTATTTACTTTTTTTTTTTTAAGAGTGAGAGAGAGAGGTGGGGGTGCAGAGGGAGGGAGGGAGAGAGAGAGAATCTTAAGCAGCCTGACGCGGGGGCTTGATCTCACAAGCCTGAGATCATGACCTGAGCCGAAATCAAGAGTCGGTCGTTTAAGCAACGGAGTCACCCAGATGCCCCTGTGGATAATGGTATTTAGAAAGAAGATCTGGGTGCTAGGTTGTGCTTATTGCCACTGCACTGGCATTGCTACCAGGTGTTCCGAGCAGAGAGTAGGGAATATATACATCTATGTATGCTCCTCATCCATCCATCTCTATATATTAAAAACTACAGGTGCGGGCGCCTGGGTGGCTCAGTTGGTTAAGCGACGACTGCCTTCGGCTCAGGTCATGGTCCTGGAGTCCCGGGATCGAGTCCCACATCGGGCTCCCTGCTCAGCAGGGAGTCTGCTTCTCCCTCTGACCCTCCCCCCTCTCAAGCTCTCTCTCTATCTCATTCTCTCTCTCAAAGAAATAAATAAATAAATCTTAAAAAAAAAAAAACTACAGGTGCACACAGATCTCCAATTCCACTCTTCCACAAGGTTTATTCTCGTTTTCCCCCCTCTCCATATTCCTCTACCCTCTAGTAAAAAATGAGGATCCCATAATCCTCAATAATGCACTTATTCACTCCCCCTGTGATTAACCAAGGTGACCACGGGGCTTGACTGCTTTCCTCCCAGCCCCCTACACTCGGCTGCCGCAACTCGAATGTCCTCCCATTCCCAGCCACGCTGGCACCTGCCAAGCAAGCGCCGATGCTGAAGTTTCTAAGTTGAATGGGCCTGTTCGGTCCCGGCAGTTGTCTTGGTTATTTTGTTACAATAGTTTCCTTTTTTACTCTCTACCCTAGGTAAGCCAGACAAAGTCATGATTGCTGTGGGGCGGGGGGGGGGGGGGGGGGGGGGGGGGGGGGGGGCAGTGGAGGAGAGCGTGAAAGGGAAGCGGGTGGCACCGTAGCCTCAAGGGGGGTAATGGACACGGCGGGAGGACACTGCCCAGGAGCGGTCGCAATCCAGAGTGCCCTCTAAGGGAAAACATTAGCGGTTAAAGATCTTCAGTTCTGTGGTAATGATTTTATAATTGTCCTTGCAAAAAAAAAGAACCTTTGTGGGTCCATCATTTGGATCATCCACCCCCTTAACTCTTACGCTTTGGGAGCGTCGGGACTAAGTTCACTATACTGAGTGCTGAGGGGTTCTTTTATGAAACCGTCAGTTCTTCAATCTTCAGTTTGTTGTAGGAGGAATCCTGTCGTGCCCCTGGACAAATGATTCCTCTCAGTAAGCTCGGGACGGAGTCCAGTAATGTAACAAATGTGGGAGCCTGCATAATAATTATTAGAACTTATTCCTACCTGTGGGGAAATGGAGTCTATGGCCATAATTATTTCCATTTGAGAGAGATTTGGTTCACCTAATGGGAATAATTGCTCAAGTGGTTTTTTTTTTTTTGACAAAAAAATAACCGAGCGCCTAGCAAGAGTCGCTGACACTGAGTATTTTCTATGTCCCAAATACAGTGCCAAGTACTTCACATGCATTGTCCTGTTGAATCATAATGACTGTGAGTGGAATGGGCCCTGTTACTACCCCATTTTACAGACAAGGAAACTGAAGCTTCTGGTCTGTCCACAGTCCTCCAGCTCTCACATATAACAGGCATTAAATAGTTTGTACTGGTTTTGATGTCTTAACAGAGTTCTTTAGTTCCGAGCAAAAGAAACTCTCTTGGCTAACTTAGAAAAAAAAAAAAAAGACAGTTTATTGGGACAAAAACCCCAAGTAGCTCTGGGGATCCAGGCAACTGACCCAACAGTCTTTGAAGTCACCACTAAGGCAATGAGTCAGTCACTCACCATACAAAGTCATGAGGGAAATCCATCATTGGCCTGGCTTTTGTCATGAGCAGACTCTATGGCTAGAGATGGGCACCTTGGTTGTCAGGCTCACTGAGGTTAGACACTGATAGGGACACTTCATGAGAATCTAGGGCTGTTACCACAAGGTGGAAGGGTTGGTACTGGAAGGCAGAACAACACCCACTCTAGTTAGGAGCATAGGCTCTGAAGTCAAGGGCTTCAGCTGCCTAGGGCACCACTTTCTGTGGGGATTGGGCCGGTAAACTTATATCTGAACACTTAAAATACACAGGCACGCCTCATTTTCTTGTGCTTCGCTTTGTTGCACTTTGCAGTTACTGTGTTTTTTACACGGTGCAGGTTTGTGGCAACCCTGCGTCGAGCAAGTCTTGGAGCTGTTTTTCCAACAGCATTTTGCTCACTTCGTGTCTGTGTCACATTTTAGGAATTCTCCCAGTATTTCAAACTTTTCTATTATTAAATGTGTGATCAGTGATCTTCGATATTACTGCTGTAATTCTTTTGGGGCACCATATAGGATGGTGAACTTAATATAGCATATGTGTGTTTTGCCTGCTCCATCGGCTGGCCATTCCCCCATCTCTCTCCCTATCTTTGGACTTCCCTATTCCCTGAGACACAACAGTATTGAAATTAGGCCGGTTAATACCCCTACAGTGGGTTCTTAAGTGCTCAAGTGAAGGAAGAGTCAATGTGTCAAACTTCATTGTCGTCTTTTTTTAAGAAATGGGGCTAAAGCCACCTTCAGCAACCCCCACCCTGGTCAGTCAGCGGCCACCAACACTGAGGCAAGACCCTCCACCAGCAAAAAGGTTACAACTTGTTGAAAGTTTCGGGGATGGTTAGCATTTTTTTTTAGCAATAAAGTATTTTTAAAATTAAGGTATGTACATTGTTTTTTAGCCATAATGCTATTGCACACTTCAGAGACTCCAGTGTGGTATAAACATAACTTTTATAGGCACTGGGAAACCAAAACAGTCATTTGACTTGCTTTACTGCAATATTCACTTTATTGTGGTTGTCCAGAGCCAAACCTGCGATGTCTCTGAGCCTGTATGGGAATGGGAATGGTACTCTTTCTAAGGGTTGCATGAGGATTAAATGCTATGAACCATGCAAACACTTGGAGTGTCTGGCACGTAGTAAGCACCTCAGTATATGCTAACAATTATTTGGTGCTTCTTTCACATATATTGCCATATTTACTCCATTCTAACTCTAAATGCTCGTTTCACCTCTGTTTTTACAAATCAGAAGCTGGCTCTGGGGGAGGGAGTTTCTAAATGGCTTATTCAAAGACACACACCTGATCCATAGTGGATAGGGTTCTTTTACCATGTCACTTGATCTACAAAAAGGTCCTCTGATATTTACCTTTTAGCTTCTAGACAAGAATCCTTTAAAGATATTTCTTAGAGAGCATGCATGCATGAGAGGGGGTTGGGGGAGAGGGGCAGAGGGAGAAGCAGACTCCCCGCTGAGCAGGGAGCTGGACACGAGGCTCCATCCCAGGACTCCGGAATCATGACCTGAGCCAAAGGCAGACACTTAACTGACTAAGCCACCCAGGTGCCCCGATCTAAGACATTTTTATCTTTGGACATTCACTAAGATAATTTAAACTCAGCAAACTTTCTGGTTTGGTCAAAGTGATAATGTATTAATCTAGAGATACTGAATCTTTTCTTGTCTTTATTGCTGATTTTATGCTATTTCCCATAGAATTACAGAAAACAGGCATCCCTTGGTGAAAAATGAGCATGAAAATCTTGGAACATATTTATCCAGGAACGCTTATATATTAATTCCAAAACTCTAACACTTACAAGAGGGAGATATGGGGGTTGGGTTAGGATTTAGTCAAGTTGGTTTCTTTTTTATTTATTTATTTATTTATTTTTAAAGATTTTATTTATTTGACTGAGAGAGGGAACACAAGCAGGGGGGAGTGGGAGAGGGAAAGCAGGCTTCCCGGGGAGCAGGGAGCCTGATGCGGGGCTCAATCCCAGGACCCTGGGATCATGACCTGAGCCGAAGGCAGATGCTTAACGACTGAGCCACCCAGGTGCCTTTTTTTTTTTTTTTTAAGATTTTTATTTATTTGTTAGAGAGCACAAGCAGGTGGAGGGGCAGAGGGAGAGGGAGGGAGAAGCAGACTCCCCGCTGAGCAGGGAGCCCTACACAGGGCTCGGTCCCAGGACCCTGGGATCATGACCTGAGCTGAAAGCAGATGTGTAACCGACTGAGCCACCCAGGTGCCCCTGGTCAAGTGGGTTTCTAACCCTTCCAAAGCTATTTGCAAAGGCTAATCGATGAATATGTGCTAGCCTGAATTAGCAGACTGTCCTCATCTTAACTGGACATTTTTACAAATTTTCTGGTTGAGGATATGGGTAGCAGGTTCAGACAATTTGCAAATGACCTGCCACTGGAAGAACTAGCTCTTGTATGAGAAGACAGAAAACTGGTACCTACAGGGATCCTGACAATTTGGACTATGGGCAAAATCTGAGAGTGGAATTTCACCTGTCTTTCTAAACCAGTGGCATAAATAAATACGTAATGGAGAGAAAAAAAACCCCTAGAATTCTAGGTTTAAAAAAAGCATTTTATGGTACTATAAACTGAATAGAAAGATGGATGCCAAAAAGGGTAATGAGTTAGGGCCATAGTACTAATAGACTAGTGGACTAATTGCTAATAGACTGTTCAAAATAAAGATGGTGATTCTGCTTCATTCTATTGGTAAGACCCTGGTTAGAGCCCTTCATTCAGTAGACATTCCTTCCCTTTTAACTTTTCTCTGTAATAAGTAATAAATGCATATTATAGAAGATTTAGAGGGTATAGAAAAGAGAGAAACAGGAAAAAAATCTTGCACTAAATGTAGTACTTTTATCATTTTGGCCTCCTTCCATCTTCTTTTAAATGAAATGTTTATGTAATTGATATATAAGTTTTCCTTGTGCCTTTAAAGAAAATTTCCCCATGTTTATAAATATTTTTTAATGGCTATAAATACTCCATCATATGGCTGTATCATTGTTTGTTTAGCTTTTCCCAATTGTTGGATGGTTTCCAGTTTTTCTCTATAATCTGAAATGCAGACAGATTTATTCATAAAGTCATGCATCATGGTGATCATTAATACCCTCATATAATGGTAAAGAGCCACTATTACAAAATACCACATTTTAAGGACAGTAATATCTGAGTTAGGTCCCTAGTAGAGTAACCAGTTTGTTGAATAGCCTGGTAACCATAGCCAATAGGCACTAAGGATATAGGTTGGAATATGCAATAGGGCTTATTTTTGGGAAAAGGGTACCTTACAAAGAAACGAGCTGAGCATCACTGTAACATCCAAGAAGCTGACCATCAGGTAAGTTGCAGATCTTCAGCTTCCCAATGTCGACTCCCGGCTTTAGGTACTCAATGTGCCATAAAGCCTCTTGAAAAAGAGGAGTTAAGAGAGTGGCATCAGTGCCCATCACCAACCCACAAACATAATGGGTCCAAGAATTTGCTTCTGTTCCAGCATCTTATGTGAGAATCATCTTCTATGTGAATTATGTTTATTTTTTCTTGCTGCCTTCCCCTCCCCGCCCCATTAACACGGAAGGTAGTACTGGTTTCAGGTGTAGAGTTTAGTATAATCGTCTCTAGTTCCATTCTTTTTCTTTTTCTTTTTTAAAGATTTTATTTTATTTATTTGAGAGAGAGAGAATGAGAGATAGAGAGCACGAGAGGGAAGAGGGTCAGAGGGAGAAGCAGACTCCCCGCTGAGCAGGGAGCCCCGATATGGGACTCGATCCCGGGACTCCAGGATCATGACCCGAGCCGAAGGCAGTCGCTTAACCAACTGAGCCACTCAGGCGTCCCCCATTCTTTTTCTTAAGATTTTATTTATTTATTTGAGAGACAGCATGCAGGTGTGAGCACAAGCGGGGGTGGGGGGCAGAGGGAGAGGGACAAGCAGACTCCCCGCTGAGCAGGGAGCCTGACTAGGGGCTCGAACCCAGGACCCTGAGATCACGACCTGAGCCGAAGTCAGATGCTTAACCGACTGAACCACCGTTCTTTTTTTTACGTTTTCTCTCTCTCAAATTTTGTGAGATCACATTTGACCCTGACCAACCCAAGGGAGCCAGAACACATTTAAAAAAAAAGATTTGTGAGAACCATCATTCTCATTACATTACCACCAGTAATCATTAAAACGGGTTTCACAGGGGGGAAAAACAGCTATTGTGGCAACTGCACAAAACTCACCCACAGATGTCAGCCTCCAGCAGCCATCCCAAGGTGAGTTCTTCGTTCCATGACCAGTTTCCTAAAAGCAGAGGCCAATATTAGCATGTTTAGCTCTCGAGTACTCAGAAAGGATTAACTTCTACTGGAAATCCTATGGCAGTTGACCGAGGGCAACAAATAAATTGCAGTAAGAGAGTATGCTCTGCACTGTTTAAGGCACCAGGGAGGGAAAGGATCTGTGTTTCTGTTTAGTTGCTGATCCAGATAGAAGAGGACTCCTAGTGAATGCTTACTACGTGCCTCACACTTCCTCGCCTTGCATTACTTGCACTGAATCCTCACAGTGCAGTCTCTGCCAGATCGACCACGTCATTCTCCAGGTGTCAATTGCTAGAAATTAAGAGCTGTAGCCAGGATACGCAGCCAGATCTGAGAATTCTTCCAAAGTCCACACTCTTTGACTAGGACAGATTAAAGAGTGACTACCATTGTAGACCTATCCCAATGCGGCCACAAATAGGTGTTTGGGAAAGAGGAAGGGGTCAGCTACATGGATTGAATAGAGAACATTCATGGATGTCAAGATGTTCATAAACCAAGTGTAATTCCTATCTTTCAGAGAAGGAACCCTCCATGCCTCTCTGTCCGTTGTTGAAACTCCAGGATCTGGATATTCCCAGGGCTTCAACTTGCTTTCCTCACTACCATTTCAAAATAGAAGCAGTGGTCACCTTAGTGTGTAATTGGGGATCCTGCGGTGTTTTCCCTGTTGTAAATGCTTTCACAGCATCATGCTGCTTCCCCGTTCCACTTTGGGAGCACTTTTTTCTGCTACTGGTAGAGGCTTTCTAGGCAGATTTCACATTTTGAAATCTCCACCTTCGAGAGAAAGTAGGGAAAAGACTACGGTCAAATGCAAATTCAAAAACAAAGGAAAACCCATGACTTCAGCAAACAGATGGACAAAATGATCAGCAGGTCTTTGGAGTTGCTAACCGTAACTTCCATTCTAACTCTCTTTCTGACCATGAAGGCACCAAGAGGTAAGGAAGATAGGGATCCAGACACAGGGATTCACTGTACCACAGGCACTGGGCTAGGCACTTTATTTTTATTTTTTAAAGATTTATTTATAGTAGAGATAGCACGCGCATGCACACGGGGGAGAGGGACAGAGAGAGAGGGAGAATCTCAAGTAGATTCCCTACTGAACACGGAGCCTAACACAGGGCTCGATCTCACCCGAGACCATGACCTGAGCCAAATCAAGAGACTGACACTTAACCGACTGAGCCACTCAGACACCCTTAAAGATTTGTTTGCAAGAGAGAGATTGAAAGAGAGAAAGCACATGAGTGGAAGGGGGAGAGGGAGAGGGAGAGGGAGAGAGGATCTCAAGCAGACTCCGTGTTGAGCGCGGAGACGGCGAGGGCTCCATCTCGTGATCCTGAGCCAACCTGATTGACACTGAACATTCACGGATAGGGAATAGTTGATTACAGTGTAGCCATGCTGTGGAAGAGCTAACACCGTTTTAAAAAACAATTTCTAGCCACTCAGTTGTGTGGCTCAGTTGTGACTCTTGGCTTCAGCTCAGGTCATGATCTCACAACTGTGAGATGGAGCACCCCCCCACACCCCGCACCCCCCTCCATCCAGCTCCGCACTCACTGTGAAGTCCGCTTCAGATTCTCTCTCCCTCTCCCTCTGCTTCTCTCCGCCCCACCATGCTCGTTCCCTCTAAAATAAATAAATAAAATCTTAAAAAAAATAATTTTGATCGATAGGTTGACACTACATACTGACCTGGAAAGATGTTTGTGTTATATTAAAATGACAATCCATTTCAGAGCAATATAGAAGGTATGATGCCATTTTTGTGAAACTACCTAAACAAATGGCGGAGGGAAGCTTCTAACTCAGGTCTACCTTAAAGATGAACTTTTCCCTCTCAGTGTTTAGTTTATGAATTTTACTAATGCTTTTATTTTGCCTCGATGAGTAATTAGTCTGAAAGGAGACTGTTAACAGATGTCACCCGAACATTCTCAGCTCCTCTTTCTCAGCAACCCATGGTGGTGCAGGGTGCAACAGAGCTCCAGAGAGCAGGAGAGGAGGTGGTGGGGAGGGAGACAGAGCAGGGAGGCAGGGAAGCATTCCCCCCCGCCCCACCCAGCATCACTGCCCTTGGCCTTCATTGCTCTCCCTTTGCCTACCCTGGCCACAAGAGGACCCCTAACTTTGAAGGCTTCCCAGAGTAGTACAATCACTGTTCATCTCATTTCCAATATGTGATCCACTGCCCTTTAAAAATCGTAAAGTCTGGACAAGTTCTGATGTTAAATATGGTTTCAAGTGAGATGTTTAAGAACACGTACACTTGGTTCCGCGCTTGTGTTTGGGTCTCATCCCCAGTTTGGTTGCCCAAAATGGATGACAAGAATGATGAGTGAGAACAGAGGAGTGTCTCAGTGTAGAAAGAACATCAGAGATTTGGAAGGCTTGAGACCGTCACTTTCTATGGGACCTTGGCCAAATCTCTAGTCCTCCCTGATCCTCATTTACCTGTAAAATGGTCCTGGGGTGGGGTGATAAGACCCTCTTTTGCATTATGAGTCTATCATCCATGTCAAATATATTGCAGTGCTTAGGGTAGGGCATTCTATTGTTTCGATCCAAAACACTGTGGGGAATAGGGATATAAAGCAAGACCTGGCAAACGAATGCCTTTCTGGGTCCTAATAGCTCTCATCCTCCACATGGCCCTCCCCTTCCTCATTACCATTATAACCCAGTGGGTCGAAAACAAATATTACATTAATTCAGCTCACTGCTCTCAGCAAAGAGGAAAACTGCTCACATAATTGTAGCACTTGCAACCAACATTCCTTTGTTGGCTGGATTGACTATAGATCTCTTCAAGCCTGAACGGGAGAAAAATCTTTTCTTGTACAAATGGCTGTCCCCTGGAGGTATCTTCATATCGAAAGTGCATTTTGTCCATAATAAGTTGGTTTTATTAGTCATTTTCAATGGTGGTAACCTAAAGGCTTCAACCTAACATCTAATCTTAAAAAAGGTAATTAGTTGAAGTTATTAAAAACTCGCCATCCTATAGATTTTTGAAAATTCTTGCAGGGCTTCAGAAAACTGTAATTTCCCTTTCTTCTGCAGAATAACCTAAGCAAACGAGTTATTCCTTAGAAATAAGAAAAGTCCTATAAAGAGTGATGGAGGTGATAAATCTTTAATGCTCTGGGTAATCTAACTCCCTATTCTCAGCCTGAAGTAGGGGATAGAATCTAAAGAAGACACATTAAAATTTGAGGGAAATGAAATATATCAATTCATCTGTATCTATCTATAGAAAAAATGAGTATCCCAAAGAACGAAAAGAGAAATGTAAAAGAGGAGTTTTTTTTTTTTTTTAATTGTGAGGAACTAAGAAAGGACGCCATTGGGAGAAATTACTTTCTAAAAAATACACTGCAAAGCAAGTGAAAGATGCTTTGATTAGAAAAATAACCCTAGGACCAATTCATACCCTATGTAATGCTTATGGAATTGTTCCTATCCACTCTGGAACAATCTGTGGCTTCTGGAACAATCTGTGATCAGAAAATTTAGAAACGGGAATGAGTAATGCCTCTACCACACACCGTGTCTTCTCTTAGTCTACTGAAAGCTAAACCTCAAGTCACCCCAAAAATGGCTCTAGTGCAAATCAGTAGCAAATTACTATTTTTTTAAGTGGGCTCCCCCCAGGGCCTGAACTCACAACCCTGAGATCAAGACCTGAGCTGAGATCAAGAATCGGACACTTAACAGACTGAGCCCCCCAGGCACCCTGCAAATCACTTTTTTATTGAAGGCTGACCATATGCAAAGTGGGGAACTGGTCACTCGGGGGGAGAGGAGAAATAAGGCTCGGTCCCTGGCATTATTCCTTGAAGGACATCATGTATGTTTAAGAACATAGACACAGCAGTCTCTTAAATAGACCAGAACAGACAGATGCCTGAGAGCAGGGTGGTTGACAGGAAGAGGGATGGTGGATGCGAGCACCACGGAGCACCAGCTCCTGGCAGGGTAGCCGGGGTAGGGCAGGGCCAACCTCAGAAGGAGAAATGGAGGCTGGGGCCTAGACGGCTTTCCTTTGCCTCCCAGAAAATCAAAAGGAAAGACGGGAGGAGGCTGACCATGGACTTACTGTGTCCCCCAGACTACATTCTTCCTAAATGAAAGGTGCCGCTTTATGGGGCTGGTGGGGGGTGGTGGTGAGCCAACAGTGTGAAGCTCTGTGGGATAAGGAGAAGCTGACATTTCTGACGGGGCGCAGGGGCTTAGAGCTGAGCAGCAGGGGGCCTGGGGTCAGCTCTGCCACTTGGAGTCATGCCAGTGGATGCACACACCCATGCAAACGGGCCACGGGATCTGGAGGCAGGTCTGACTCTGGGACCCAGAACCATGCCTCTCCACTTCCAGTGTCCCACCGGAATCATGAGCATGGTGAATGTGATAGGCTTGCCCAGTTTTTGCCTACCCAGCGAGTCCCCCTTCTGCTAGGAACAGTGCCTGGATTGCCTTTGGAGACCCAACCTTTCTCAGCTCTTGTGTCATTTGCCTGGGAGGGGAATGACCGATGCCCCCAGCCACAGTAATTGGCACAGGGTTGGGACCGAGACTCAGGCCAGGATAGAGAGGCCCAGCTCCAGACTTCTGTTGAAAGGCTGGTGGGAAAGGACCTAGCTTTCTACGAGGCTGCTAAACAGGTAGGATCTAATCCTGTAGGTGCCGATCATCTTTGCCTCTTTGCCACTTCTTGGGGGGACAGCCTGTCTGAGAAGGATGCCAACACAGAAAAAAACTAAGGACGGAGGCATAAGAGGGGTTGGGGGGGTAGAGATGGAGCAGGGAGGGGAGGGGGTAAAGCATGCACACGGATGATATTGTTTGAGGCCCTCTGAACCGACCCCTTGATCTTCTTATACGAACCAATGAAGTTCCTTTTTTGGTTTATTTGTTTAAGTTAGTTTGAGCTGTTGTTTTGTTTTGTTTTTTTTCTAAAATTAGGAATACAAGAGTTCATACTAAAGTGTGCCTGCCGCATGGGACCAAACAATTGTGAGAGCCACACAAAATGTGTGTTGGCTTTCACTTCCCTCTTAACCTCAGCTCCTCTGATCTGCAAACCACAGACAGTACCTTCCCTGCTTACCCGGCAGTGCTGTTGGGTGGGATCGAACAGGACAGACAGACAGGCAAGCCCTTCGAAAACCAAAACACCATGCACCTGTACCAACTAAACTGTGCTTGCAAATCATGATTCTTCGGGGAATTCTAAGTAGAGCAGAAATGTTGTCAAGTCAGAGATTTTCCTTTTTTTATTTTCCCCCAAAATACAGCACCAAATTCCTTCGAAATTTTTTTTTTCTTTTCTTACAAGAGAAGCATGAAGGAGACCCTGTGGGGAGGACACACGTTGAGTTTGGGTTTCTAAAGGTTTCTGACTGGGGCGCCTGGGTGGCTCAGTCGGTTAAGCGTCTGCCTTCAGCTCAGGTCATGATCTCAGGGTCCTGGGATCGAGCCCCACATCAGGATCCCTACTTGTCAGGGAGCCTGCTTCTCCCTCTCCCTCTGCTGACCCCCAACCTTGTGCTCTCTCTCTCTCTCTCTCTCTCTCTCTGTGTCAAATAAATAAATAAAATCTTTAAAAAAATAGGGGTTTCTGACTGTTAGAGGGAAAATGAATTATTGGATGGAGGTAGGGTTAGGTTTGATTAGAATTTGCTGATGCTTGATCTGTTAAATGCTTTAGATACTGAATCCCAGGAGAGAGAACATCGTGGATCACACCCATGAAGGCAGGGGACAAGCATGACACAGGGAGGTGGGGTTGGCCTCCTCCCTGCTCCCCCCACTCTGCTCTTCTCACTCTGTCTCTGAAGGACACTGGGGGAAACCCGGGCTTTTATGTCAAGCTAGGACATTTCTCTCTAGAGTAGATCTCTGAAGGGAAAGGACAATGCTAGCTGAACTCTCTCCTCCCACCGCTCCAACACAGTCTTCTAAAGATCTTGCGAAGGAATTCGCGACCTCATGCTTCCCATGACAGTGTTAAGGGGCTCACCTGCTCCTTGTCTGTCTTGAATGTTCCAACTACTGCCCTTCAAGTCACAGCCCAGAGAACAAATATTCAGGACTCCGTAAGGGGAAGGCCTCCCGCACTAGAAGTTTGCCACTGCAGGCAAGTGCAGGTTGTAGTTCCCTTCAGACTAAAGCATAAACTCTGGGCTTGTACTTCTGTTCCTGCTATGCCTGTATGTGCCCAGTTCATATGCGCAACTCAAAAAATAAAGCAATTTCCCCTTTTCCCAGTGAAAAGAGTTAAAGCGTCCCCCAAACTAAACTAACCAACTAACCAGTCAAAAGCCAATGTTTTTAGTCAACTTGAATATATAAATTTGTAGAGAAATAGCTAAGGGTTTATAATATTCTTTTTTAAAAAAGTTTTATTTGAGAGAGAGAGAGAAAGAGAGCATGTGCTTGAAGGGGGAGGAGCAGAGGGGGAGGGAGAATCTCAAGCAGACTCCCCGCTGAGCATGGAGCCCAATCTCACAGCCCTGAGATCATAACCGGAGCCAAAATCAAGAGTCAGTCACTCAACTGACTGAGCCAACCAGGCGCCCCAATGTGGAGTTGTCTCAAAAAATTAAAAATAGAGCTACCCTATGACCCAGCAATTGCACTACTGGGTATTTACCCCAAAGACACAGACGTAGTGAAAAGAAGGGCCACATGCACCCCAATGTTCATAGCAGCAATGTCCACAATAGCCAAACTGTGGAAAGAGCCGAGATGCCCTTCAACAGATGAATGGATAAAGAACATCTGGTCCATATATACAACGGAATATTACTCAGCCATCAGAAAGGATGAATACCCAACTTTTACATCAACATGGATGGGACTGGAGGAGATGATGCTAAGTGAAATAAGTCAAGCAGAGAAAGCCAATTATCATATGGTTTCACTTATTTGTGGAACATAAGGGATAGCGTGGAGGACATTAGGAGAAGGAAGGGAAAAATGAAGGGGGGGAATCAGAGGGGGAGATGAACCATGAGAGACTATGGACTCCAGGAAACAAACTGAGGGTTCTAGAGGGGAGGGGGGTGGGGCGATGGGTTAGCCTGGTGATGGGTATTAAAGAGGGCACGTACTGCACGGAGCACTGGGTGTTATGCACAAACAATGAATCATGGATCACTACATCAAAATCTAATGATGTAATGTATGGTGATTAACATAACCAAAAAAACTAATGATGTACTGTATGGTGACTAACAAAATAAAATTAAAAAATAAATAAATTTTTAAAAAGATTTATTTATAAACATGCCCTCATATATCTAAAGTCACAGATTATGTAAAACGTTATACTGATTTAGAAATTTGCTTTTTCTTGACTCTCAAGTTTCACGGAGCACGGTATTCGAGTTCTGCTGGGGGTCCCTTGACATCCGCATCTCTGTTCTCTCTCCTCTGAGTCCTCCGAGCGTCCTGCTAGAGATGCAGGTGCTTTTGAAACTGTGCCTGACGCTGTTGTTGGAGACTTGGGGAACAGCTCCTCTTGTGGATACATATTCATGACCTCCACACCATAAGGACTAGCTGCAGTGCTCTTTTTTTTGGCTTAAAATAACAATTTGTTAGAGTTCTGGAGGTCAGAGGTTCCACAGGCTCTCACCAGCCTAAAATCAAAGTGTCAGCAGGGCTGCTTTCCTTCCGGAGGCTCAGGGGGAAAGTCCATTTCCTTCCCTTTTTTCAGCTTCTAGAGGCTGCTGCATTCCCGGGCCCGTGGTCCAGGGCGACCCTGTGTCACTGCAGTCTCGGCCTCTGCTGTCATATTCTCTGACCTTCTGCCTCTCTCTTATGAGGACCCTTGGGATGCCCTGGGCCCACCTGGATAATCCAGGATAATCTCCGCTTCTCAGGGTCCTTAATCTCACCTGTGACATCCCATTTGCCATGGAAGGTACCATATTCACAGGCTCCGGGGATTAGGACATGGACATCTTGGGAGGGCCACTGTTTTGTCCCCCACAGAGAGGGAGTGGAGGGGCTGCAGGACCTCAGAGGAGGCTCTCTGGTTGAGCTCATTCCCCAGCATGATGTTGAATTGGGTCTGGAAGCCCAGCATGGGTGGAGAGAAGCCTCCAGACTACCAGAGCTTGGCGGGGACCCGGCAGGTGCCCAGCCTTGCTAAACGAGATGCATTGCTTCTTAGTGGTCTTTAAAAAGTTTTCTCTTTTTTTAAAACAACATCTCAGACCCTTCCCCTTAACAACTACATGTGTTAAATCTGTGTTAAATGTCTTTGGCTCTTTTTTTGGTTTCTGTCAGGCGATCTTCATAAGCCTCCCAAATTAGCATCAACTGATTATTTTTTCAGGCTGATGTATCTTCTCACAACAGTGTTTTAGCATTCACAACAAGAGCAAGAATAGATTTTCCTGTAACACACTACATTTGGTATGGACCTGGACACAAGGGGACTCCTTCTTTTGTGAGGGAAAGTTTGGGGGGAATCCTGTCATATGTTTGTATGTATATAATAACACCTAAGTCACCAGAACTTAGACCTTCCATTATCTTTACTTGACAATCACGAATCTGACGGTTGCTGTATGACAGGTCAAGAGAGCACCAGTGATTATTTATGTGCCAGAAACAAAAAGTTTTCACATGCGCCCCACTCCCCCATGGGAAAGAATGCTTTGCTATGGGGGCAGCTTCTGTGTCTGGCAGCCGCGTGCCAATTACGATGGGGATAGAACTGTCGGATTAAAGGGTAAAGAAAAATGTAGATTGAGTTATTTGCCAGGGCAGAGATCTGCATGCAAGAGGAAAAGGGCAGATCGTGAAATGAGAGGGATTGAGACAAAGGAGAAAGGCCCTTGGGCTGGGTAGCTTTTCTTTTCCATTCTTTCTTTAAAAGTTTTGGGAATTCATAGAAAGAGAAAGGAAAAGAGGGATAGACACAACTTACATCACACAGGACAAGCAAGAGAGACATGGAATCCCTTTTTGAAATTTTTCAAGAGATTAAGATTTAAATTTTTTAAAAAAACATTTTTATTTAAGTAATCCCTACGCCCCACGTGCGGTGCAAACTCGCGACCCCAAGATGGAGTGTCACATAGCCTCCTGAGCCAGCCAGCCGCCCCAAGAGAATAAAGATGGTTTTGGGGTTTCTTTTGCACGTGATCATGCGCTGAGATGAGCCCCACACAGCCGCCCGGGCCTGCGTCTGTACTTGTAACACTAGGAAACATTCGTAGAGTGCCTCACGATTCTCCGCGTGCATTGCTTTTCAGCATCTCATGGCGGATCCTCCTCAGAGGTGGCTTCCTCGGGGCAGGGACCACTCAGCTGATAAGTAGGAGGGTTAAGATTTGAGGGGCCTGACCCTCCTTCTCGTCCCTCACTGGGGCTGTTCCTGCCTTCCATCCTTGCCCTTCTAGCATTGCTTCCTCGCCACGCCCGCTGCACAGCGGCCAGCCCTCCTGTCTGCCCTCCGAGTTCACTGCAGTGAGAGGGTCCCCTGCACGAGAACGTTGGCGGCACTATAACCAGCCGCTGATCTCCAGGCAGCTCTGTCTGCAAGGCTGGCCCTCTGTGTCCTCCCCTTACACACCTCGGGGGATGCGGCGCCCTAGAAGCAGCACGGGGCTTGTCCTCAGAATAGGCCCCTGGAATCACTTGTCCTTCAATCAATTCATCTGTTTTTCAAGCCCTCTAGGTCCTGGTGATCAGGTAAAGGCCATGACCTACTGAAGTCAGTTTTAAGTAGTGGAACCAGCCCGAGGACCCGAGCCCACCACGATCTCTTCCCCAAACCTCTAGGCCCTGACATTGTGCAGGACGTGGGGTCTCTCTGCTCATGCCATCATCCTGCGGCAAGTCTGGTACGGGCCCCCGAGTTACTGGATCTTGAGGGTGGGGTAAGGAACCTGGAGTCAGACTAGGCCTGCGTGTGACACGGGGAGCGAGGGGTTGGGGAGCCCCCACAGCCTGACTCTGCTGGTATGGGGGGTGGGGGAGCACTGTGGCCTGGGTTCCAGGCTCTGGGCAGCAGGGAGCTGAGGTGTGGGTCTAGCAGAGTTGGCCCAGAACACTGGGGAACCCGAGGGTTTCCAACTGGACAAGCTAGGGAGTCCGAAGCACAGACTTCCTGTCCTACTTGGTAAGGAGGACTCTTACCCCCGAAGGGGTGATCGAGGTGGGCTTCAGGTAAACAGTCCCCACTTCAGTGAGGCTGTGGTCAAGGCTCATTCTGGCCTAAGAGCCATCTTGGCTACTCTGAGGCAGAACTGGGGAATATTAGCTCATGGGCTCCGAAGCCAGACTATAAAGTTAGCCTGGGACATTGCTGCCCCTCAGTTTCTCCATCTGTAAATCAGGGCTTCTGATATTATCCACTTTATATTTTTGTGAGGATTAAGTGAGGTTATACACCAAGAACAATGTCTGGTGAATAAGTGTTCAGTAAACACTAACTATTCATGTTATTTAAAGCATCTGAATAATTCTGATTTTATCCATTTTATGGGGACTATATCATTTATCCTTAGAAGTCAGTTTGGTTAGGGGCGCCTGGGTGGCTCAGTTGTTACGCGTCTGCCTTCGGCTCAGGTCATGATCCCAGGGTCCTGGGATCGAGCCCCGCATCGGGCTCCCTGCTCAGCGGGAAGCCTGCTTCTCCCTCTCCCACTCCCCCTGCTCGTGTTCCCGCTCTTGCTGCGTGTTTCTCTGTCAAATAAATAAATAAAATCTTAAAAAAAAAAAAAAAAGTCAGTTTGGTTATGTTGGTTCCAGGTCTCTGGGAGGAATGTGTTGCCCTGGGACAGTCCTGTGTGTCATCCACATCGACTGTTTCCTTCCTTCCTCATTGAACTCTGATCATCACCCCACAGGTGACAATTCTGTCCCTTTCATGCTGTTGCCTTCAAACCCAGCAGACATCCCAAATGGGTCTTTGCTCCTGCACGTCCCCCACTTTGAATGGTGGCATCTCAAGAAGGAGAGGTCAGTGGGTCTGACAGGTCTGTTGGCCCAGCACTCTCTTCTCACAGGTGAGGAAAAGAAGGCCCAGAAAGGGAAGGTGGCTCGCCCAGGCCCCACAGGCAGTGACAGGGTAGGGAGCACTCGGGTCTCCTCAGTCCCAGCCAGAACTTGCCAGTCCTCTGCAGAACTGGTATTGCTCATTAGCGGTCCTGGGGGAGGAGGTGGTGGGGAGCAGGGGTGCATCTGCCCAGGGCTGTGCGGGTGCCTCCCCTGGTGGTTTCTTCCCCCAGTCAGTGCTCACCCTCAGCTAAAGGCGGCCTCATCCTTTGCAGATGGCAGTTACAGATGAGCCACCACCGGTTGGAAGGCTGCCCTAAGCCTGCTCCCTCCTGCTCTAATTCCCTGCAAATAATCTTCCCAGGCTGGGCTTAGCCTACTTCCCGGAGGCTGGACGGCACACGAGGTAAGCCACTTGGCTTAACAGAGTAGCCAGCCTCTGAGCCTGCAGCCTGTCAGCAGCACAAAGCACCTGGAAGAGTGAGTGCCGGTACCCCTGCTCCGCAGGCCAGCACATCCCTGGGGTTAGGGTTCGGATGCTGCACGGTGAAGCTCTGTGGGAAGATAATGGCTCTGCTGTAAGCCATTAATCATTTACAAGGTCTGGTCCTGTGCTCCTGGAGCCTGTCCGCCTCATGAGTGAGCTGGCATCGTTGCAACCCCGGAGGGGAAGTTCTGTTTAGTGTTCTTGAAATGACAGGTGGAACAGGCCTGCTCATCAACATAAAGGCTGACTTGGGGAAGGGGCACTGCGGAGCCCACTTCACCTTGGCTCCGGCACACAAGGGTGGAGGCTAGTCTGTGGGCAGGTGGGTGGCTGCTCCGGGTCTCCACGTGGTGGCTGGACCACCTGCAGCAGAAGAGCTGACTCAGTTTGTCAGAGGCTCGAGGAGCTGTCCATTCATTCAACAAACACGGATAAAGCACCTACTGTGTGCCAGGCACCGTTGCTGGCGGCTCACAAATGTTAGTTCTCACTGCAAACCTAGGAAGTGGGTTCTGTTATTGGCCCCAGTTCCTCAGTTTATAGATGGGAAAACTGAGGAGCAGAGAAATTAAGTTACCTGCCAAGGTCACATAGTGAGCAGGTGGGCGGAACGGGGATTTGAACCTATGTTGTGGCTTCGAAACCCTCCTGTTCTTCATCACTGGGCTGTATGGTCCCAGCTAAATGGTGCTCCCCATGCGGCCCTTAGAGATGGTGGAGATGGGGGTGATCTATCCCCCTCAGACACAGACAGGAAGAGCAACACTGACCTAGAAGGCACAAAGACAACAGGGCCACAAGCAAAGTGCAGGTGAAGCTCCCAGGACTTCAGAGAGATAGCACTGAATTTATTGATTTAATGAATTAAAATATTTTTGTTGAGCTTTATTTGCTCCCTTGTTTATTGTCTGTGTCCCCACACTATAAAGTAATTTCCATAAGCGCAGGAACTTTGTCTTGTCACCTCCATATCCCCAGCATTTATAACAGCGCCTGGTGCATAGTAAGTTCTCAACATATATTTATTGTTTAATAAATGTGGTAAGTTAAAGATGGCCGTGAATTCTTTGCTAATTCTCCCACGGAAAGGTGAGTCTAATTCCCCAAACTCTAAATCCAAGCTTGCCTTACGGACTTGCTTGACCAACAGAACATGGCAGAGTGGCTTCTGGGATTTCTGAGGCTCAGGCATGAGAGGTCCCACCTGGGTGTTTTGGAACTCCTAGACTGCTCCTTCTCAGAACCGGGATTTCTTGCTTTGAGCAGCCCAAGGTGTTCCAACCAACAACCCCTGCTGAACTCCTAGCTGATAGCTCATCAACTACCGGCCATGATAGGGAGCCAAGTAGGACTTCCAGCCCACATGAGCATTCTGTTGACCACAGCTTCAGCCAACATAGGGTTGTAAATACGCGAGAGACACTATGTGAGAACCGCCTGGCTGAGCCCAGTCAACCCCATGGCCCATCAGAGATGTGGCAGTGGGGGTGGGTGTTGTGATGTGAGAGATGGTGCCATGCCCATGATAAAACCGCATGTATGTTCTGTATGCTCGCTTGTGGGAAATCATGGATGTATGTGTGAGCTTGCATAAAGAGGGGATTGAAAGGTAATTATCAAATTGTTAATGGCCATGATCTCAGGTCAGTGATGTCCAGGTGGACCTTCACTCTCTTCTTTACATTTTAATGAATTGTTCAAGTTCTTTACACTGAATATATGTTATTTATATAATTACATATAATAAACCAAGGTTACCGAGGATGGGGAGGGAGAAAAAAACCTCAAGGTTCATCTACAACACAGTGGATAGCCTTAAAGTTTACTGTGGTTATTCTCTTAAGGTGGGGGTGAGGAAAAGGGCTTAAATTTTCATCACGAGGCTTCTCTTTAGATCTTGGCTCAGGTGAGGTTAAGGGACTTGCCCAATGTTGCAAGGTAGTATATCAGCCAGGGCACCTATTTGCAACAGAAACCAACTCTAGCTGATTTAAGCAGAAAAGAAATGTATTAAAGGGTCATTGAGCATCTATGCATGATAAAAAGACACTCAGTGAACTAGGGATAAATGGGAAATTCCTCACTACGATGAAAAGCAGCCACAAAACCCTATAGCTACCATCATATTTAATGGAAAGACGCCCCACACTTTCCCCCAAAGACTGGGGGAAAGACAAGGATGTCTGCTTTCATCACTCCTTCTCAATATCCTAGTCAGTGCAATAAGGCCAGAGAAAGCAATAAAAGGCATAATGATAAGAAATAAAACTGTAGACAATAGTGTTATCTACATAGAAAAGTCCAAAGAATTCACAAAGATGCTATTATCTAGCAAGTGACTTTAGCAAGAATGGAGGGTACAAGGTCAATGTACTAAAAATTAATTCATATTTTTGGTTGTATCTTTATATGCCGCAATACACAAATGGAAACGGAACATTTTTAAAAAGGTACCATTTACCATAGTACCAAAAACACAAAATACTTTCAGATAAATAATGTGCAAGATATGTGAGCTAAAAACTATAAAACATTGATGAGAAAAATCAAAGAAGGTTTAAATAAATGACATGTACTGTGTTCATGGATCAAAAGATGCAATGTTGTCAAGATGCCAATTCTCCCTAAATTTATCTCCAGATTCAATGTAATCCTAATCAAAATCCCAGCAGCCTGCTTTGGAGACACCGAAAAGCTGATTTTAATATTTATGTAGAAAAGCAAAGGACCTCAGTTAGCCAAAACAATTTTGATAAAGAAAACAATATTGTGGGACTCATACTATCAGATTTCAAGACTTACTTTGTAGCTGTAGCAATCAATACAGTGTGGTATCAGTGAAAGGACAGGCACAAAGAGCAACAGAACAGAAAACAGAACCCAGATCTAGACCCATACAGAAATTGTCTTTTTTACATGGATGTCAAGCAATTCAATGGAGAAAGGATAGTCTTTTCAACAAATGGTGCTATTGGATATCTCCACGCAAAAACAAAGAACCAAACCGAACCAAACCAGCCCAAACAAACAGAAAAACCCCACATCCCAAACCCCTCAATCAGACCATATACAAAAGTTAATTTGAAATGGGTTATAGACCTAAATGTCAATGCTATAATTATAAGACTTCTGGAAGAAAACAGGAGAAAATCTGATACTTTGGGTCCAGCCATAAAAAGCCTGAATCATAAAAGAAAAAAACTATAAAATGAATTTCATCAAAATTAAAAACTCCTGCTCTTTGAAAGACTCTTATGAAAATAAAAAAACAAGCAACAGACTGGGAGAAAATGTCTGCAAAACACAAAACTGATAAAGGACCGATAACCAAAACATATAGAGAGTTCTCGAAACTCAATAATAACCCAATAAAAAAAATCTGCAAAGGATTTGAATAGCTACTTCACCAAACAAGGTATACGAATGGTAAATAATCACACAAAAAGATACTCAACAGTATTTCTAATTAAACACATGGGAATTAAAACCATGAGATACTCTTATGCTCATATTAAAAGGGCTCATATTTTAAAAACCCGACAATATCAGATGTTAATGAAGGGCTCATATTTTAAAAACCTGACAATATCAAATGCTGATGAAGATGTGGAGCAAGTGGAACTCTCATACGTTGTTGGAAATGCCAAGTGGTGCAGCCGCTTTGGAGAACAGCTTGACGGTCTCTGATAAAGTTATACATAGGTTCACCATAGGCCTCAGTAATTCGACTCCTTGGTAGTTACCCAAAATAAACGAGGACAGAGGGCCACACAATAACCCCCATGTGAATGTTTATAGCAGCTTTTATTCATAATCACCCCAAACAGAAAACAACCCAAATGTCTATCAACTGGTACGTTAAATTCTGGTGCATTCAATAAGTAGGATCCGACTCAGCGGTAAAAAGGAACAAACTACTTGTGATGCAGCAACGTGGAGGACTCTCAGAAGCATTGTGCTAAGTAACAGAAACCAGACTCAAAAGGCAGCATATGGCGTTGATTCCATTTATATGGCATTCTAGAAAAGGCCAAACTACCAAGAAGGAAATCATTGCCAGGGTGTGGAGGCAGGGGGAGGGGCTTGACCACAAGGGGCACATGGGAACATTTGGTATGAAGGAAATGTTCCATACCTTGATTGTGGGCATGGTTATGCCACTGTATAGTTTTGCCAAAATTTATAGAGCTTTACACTTAAAAAGGTTGAACATCACTGCATATAAAATATACCCCAATACGGGGCGCTTGGGTGGCTCAGTCAGTTAAAAGTCTGCCTTCAGCTCAGGTCATGATCGTGGGGTCCTGGGATGGAGCCCCCATCGGGCTCCCTGCTCAGCAAGGAGTCTGCGTTTCCCTCTCCCTCTGCCTGCCTGTCTGCCTACTTGTGATCTCTCTCTGTCAAATAAATAAATAAAATCTAAAAACAAATTTAGAAAAAAAAATATACCCCAATACAAATTGCCAAGAGGTGCGTGAATATGTGCTCCATATCCCTCATCATCAGGGAAATGCAAATCAAAACCACAGTGCATTGTCAGCTCACACCTATCAGGATGGCTAGTATGCAAATGACAAGAAATAAAAGTGTGGGTTTGGGGGATGTGGAGGAAAAGGAAGCCTGGTGCCCTGTTGGTGGGAATGTAAATGGGTGTAGCCACAACAAAAAGTATGGAGGTTGTTAAAAAATTAAAAATGCAACCACCAAATGATGCAGCAATTCCACTTCTAGGTATATATCTGAAGAAGCTGAAATTATCTCAAAGAGATATCTGCACCCCCACGTTCGTGGCAGCACTATTCGCAGTAGCCAAGACACAGAAACAACGTAAGTGTCCATTAACAGATGAATGGTTAAAGAAACGGGATATCACACACACATACACACACACACACGGTATATTACACAGACATAAAAAGTAAATCCTGTCATTTGTGACACTGTGGTTAGCCCTCCAAAGCTTCATGCTAAGTGAAATAAGATAGAGAAAGGCCAATATTGTATAATCTCACCTATATGTGGGATCTAAAAACATCAAACTCACAGAAACAGAGAATGGTGGTTAACCAGGAGGTGGAGGAAATGGGGAGAGGTTGGTCAAAGGGTACAAACGTTCAGTTCTAAGACGAGTAACTTCCAGGGATCTAATGCAAGCATGCAGACAGCAGTTAACAATATTGTGCCCTATGCTTGAAAGTTGCTAAGACACTATGTAGCCCTAGTGGGCTCACCATACCAACAGCAGCAACCAAACCGTAATTATGTCATGTGAGGGAGGCATTAACTAACCTCACTGGGGTAAAACAGTTCACAATACGTAAGTGTATCAAGTCATCTCATTGTACATCTTAAACTTACATGTTATATGTCAATTGCATCTCAATTCTCAATAAAGCTGAAAAAGAAATATCTCAATAAATCTAGAAAAAAAATCACTGGGAGGGCCAGAGAACTCTGCAGCCATGAAAAATTCTCAGAGTCCTGCTGGACACTGGACTTAGCCAGCGTCAATGAGTGCCCAGTCAGGAAAATAGAAAGCACCAGGTGTTCAAGCAGAGAAGGACTTAATCTGGGGACTCAATGACGGATTGTGTGGGGCCTAGGCCATGTGCCTATGCCTTAGCAGCAAGGCGGGTGGGGACTGGGAGCTTCTGGTATTTTCCACTTCTATAGTAGGAGAGAGGATCCACATTTCCAGGTGGAGGAGTCACCATAAAATAAAGGGGTTTGGATTCTAGAGGCCAAAAGGAATGACGAATGTCCACTTTAGCTGGTAAATATGCAAGTTGGATTTCTAATCCTTGTCAGCCAAGGCCAATGTCTTAATTATTACAGGGCAGGTCTGGAGGTGGTAACTAAACGCTGCTCCCAGATTCCAGAACTGCTCAGGCTGGAATGAGTTAGGACTGCGGACCCATGACTGCCTGCTGTACTCACACATTCCCCCATCATGCGGGTGGAGGGCTCTGGGCTTCCCCGGGGCTCAGCGGCTCCTCTCAGCCCTGCCCACACTGACGTCCGGTCTGAACCCTGCGGCACCCTGAGGTCCTGTCTGAACCCTGCGGCACCATGTGTCTGCTGTCAGGAATGTCCTTTTCTGGCTTAGGAGCAGACAGGGCCCCAGAGAAGAGGAGGAGGAACAGGAGGGGCGCCCCCTCCCTGCATCCCCCCAAGGCTGGAGCACTAGGAGCCGGGACCTTTGAGAAGCATCGTGTCCAGACAGAATAGGACAGAGGAGAGGAGTCAGGGCGGCTTGAGGAAGAAAAGTAGAGGTCCACTTGAGGTTTGGCAACAAAAGCCCTCTCTTTCCCTCTGCTCACTTTCCTTGTTCCCATGAAAGGTTTGCTCAAGGCCATCCAGGCGCTCACCTGCCTCTGGGCTCAGCTTTGTTATCTTCTCCAGGCTGCTCGGCCCGGTCCTCCCCCACCGCGGGAATATCTGGATCTCTTTCTACCTACTTCTTACTGACCCTTCGCACATCCTCAGTCTCACCCTCAAAACACCCACGCTCCCATCAGATAACACCTGCAGGCCCTTCTTTTCAAGCAGGGACTAACGCAGCTGAGCGAAACATGTGGACTCCCTAATTCAAAACCAACCCAGCCTGAGAGGGCACGTCAGGAGAAGGCAAGGCAAGGGGAGCAGAGAGGAAAGAGAAGGAAGACACAGGGAACCTCCTGGATGCACACCGCCGCAACTGTTCTCCATCCCGCCCCACCCCCCCCAAAGAGGCCGGCATGGCCAGACGGGAGACTCCCCATTCTCCTTCGCTCCAGTCCTGGCCAATGGGACCAATGAGAAGAGGAGTTTGCTGGTGTCTTCCAGGAAAGCTTTTCCTTCCCAGTAGAAGGAGAGCATGGGTGGAAATGCTCTTCTTCTCCAGCCCAGTGTTGTCATGTGTTGTCACGTGTGATGTGGGAACTGTGGCGGCCATCTGGTGGCCACAGGGACAAGCCTCAGACGGAGATACTATGCTGCGGGAGGCTGCACAGAAAGGCGAAGAGGAGTCTGGGACCCTGATGGCACCACTGAGGACATCCCTAGCACAGGTGTTCCAAGTATGGGAGATAATGAGGCCCCTTATTTTTGAATCCTCTCGTAGTGAGGTGTTTGGTTCTGACCAGCTGAAGGTATTCTGACGGACATGGAAATAAAACAGCATTTGCCAGATTCCCCAGTGTGTAAGACCATGTTAGAAGCTTTGTAAGGCAATTACTATATCATCCCCATTTTACATTTGAGGAAACTGAGGCTTATGTGCACAAGGTCACATTTTAAATGCCAGAGGCAGGACTGTAAGCTATTGTGATTTGAAGAACCGTATTGAGGGATGCCTGGGTGGCTTAGTAGGTTAAGCGTCTGACTCTTGATTTCGGCTCAGGTCATGATCTCAGCGTTGTGAGATCGAGGCCTGCATCAGGCTCCGCACTCAGCATGGAGTCTGCTTGAAGATTCTCTCTCTCCCTCTCCTTCTCCCCTCCCCCCTCTCTAAATAAGTAAATAAGATCTTGAAAAAAAAGAAAAAACATATTGAGCACTAACTAGATGTTAGGCACTCTCCAAGGGCTGGGGATGTGGTGCAAAGAAAACATAAATTGGGGCTTTCCTGGGTGTTCCATTCCAGTAGAGGAGGCTGGCAGGAAGATGTAAACAGGTAAGCAAAGTATTTTAGATTAGTAATAATTGCTAGAAAGGTAATAAATAGGGTGATATGATGGCAAGTAATTGGGGTTTCTGGTGCACGTCACAGGGGGAGGGAACATTTTAGTTAGGGTGACTGGTGAAGGCCTGGTAGAGGAGTCACACTTGAACTAAGCCTGGACAGATGCAAAGAGCTGGCATTGCTGTGTGAAGACCAGGGAAGGGCCTTCCAGGCATATAGAGCAGGAAGTGCAAAGTCCCGGGGGCAGCAAAGAGCTGGGGGGACGTGGGAGGAACTGAATGGAGGCCATTGACTGGAGCTCAGTGAGGAAGCTGAGGTTGGAGACAGGCAGGAACCACCTCTTGAAGGGCCTTGTAGGCCATGGTAGTGGGTCTGGGTATCTTTCCAGTTGAGATAAGGAGTCACAGAAAGGCTTTACGCAAGGGATGGCATAATCCCTTTACGATTTTCTTAGGTCTCTGTGGATGTGTTATGGAAATTGGATTGTAGGAGTAAGATGGAGGGAGAAGGACCAGTTGGGAGGCCATTGGTGTGGCCCTAGAGAGTGGTGATGGTGGCTTGGAATTAAGGGGTGGCCTGGAGAGGGCTGAATGGATTCTGACCAGGTTCCCGGCATAAGTAATAGGCCTTACCAATGGATTGTTTGTTCAGGGAGAAGTCAGGGCTGACTCAGCGTCGAGGTTAGGGCTTGGGCAACTGGACAGATGGGACTGTCTCATGTGAGAGAAGGAGGTTGGGGCAAAAATCAAGAGTTCTGTTTTGAAGTCCAGAACCCGTGTTCTTTTTCCACCCTACTCCATTGCTTCCTTAAAGTTAATCAAATATGAACCTTACACTTGGTGTGGGCAAATCTGAGCAATGAGGTGGTAACGGGAAGCACAGAAAGATTCCTGGGTATAGCAACAGCTCTAAGAAAGCATTTTCTTATCACCTCCAAAGTGCTTATCAAGCCCAAGTTCCACTGTTTGATTACTGGGATCATTAATTAGCCGTGTCTTAGAAAGGGCTGCCCCAGCAGCAGGTCCTGAGCCAAGAATGTGAGTGCCCATAGTTTAATTGGGAGGTGATCTCAGGAAGCACAGGCAGGTGAAGACAAGGAGGGGAAGGAACTCAGAGAGGGTTTCCTAGCAAGCAGGTCACCACTGTGGGTGACCAGGGTGTAGTCTTGCTGGGGACCTCTGAGACAGAGCAGAGAACATGCATTCAGGATTGTCCCACCGGAGGGGCAAAAAGCTGGGCTCTTTATCCTCCACATTCTTTTCATGGCCCGAGGACACATCAGCTCTCAGCACATCTGCTCTCCCCTCGCAGGGGCCCTCAGAGAAAGCCCTCGGGCGGAATGTTTCTCTTCTTCTAACCCCTTTAGAGTAAGTCTCAAAAACTACTGGGCAATACTATTCGACGATATTTGGGAAATCAATGACTCAGTAGTGGGCAATAGATAAATGACACAAACTGTTGCCATTCACAATAGAGCATTTGAAAACCAGCTCCCTGCTTTCTTCAATGAGAAAGTCTGGCTATAAAAAGTCAGTTGAGGGGCGTCTGGGTGGCTCAGTTGGTTAAGCGTCTGCCTTCAGCTCAGGTCATGATCTCGCGGTCCTGGGATCGAGCCCTGCGTTGTTGGGCTCCCTGCTCAGCAGGAAACCTGCTTCTTCCTCTCCCCCTGCCCCTCCCTCCACTTGTGCTCACTCTCTCTCTCTCAAATAAATAGAAAAATAAAATCTTTACAAAAATTTTAAAAAGTCAGTTGATCTAGACAGTGTCCCTAGTGACGAGAATTGATTTACATTCGGGCGCAAGCTCCTTGCCTTCCTGCAGCCCAGCACTTTGAAAGGCACCGTGCTGGACTGTGCGATTCTTGAGGACAGACACTGTGACGTGTTCAGCTCTGTATCCCCAGCGCCTGGTGCAGTGTCCAGTCCAGAGGGGCATTTGGTGGATCAGAACTGTGCCATTTTGCAGATGTGGAAACAGGGACACGGTGAGGTGACCCCTCAGTTGTGCTGCTTCAACCCTATAAACCTCAGGGCTCCCTCCTAGCCTGACAGATCCATTTGGGATGAACTCTCTCCTGGGAGAGTGACACCAGTTGGAATCAAGCCCAGTGTCATTATCCCCTTTAAGGGATTGTGAATTGGACTGTGACTATCCCTATGGGACCGCCAGACAGCCAAGGCTCCCCAGCATCCCTGCTTCTGCCTGCACCTGGCTGGTTTCTGTTCCGAGGGCCATGAGTCACTAGGTGGCCACCACTGAATGCCCTCTTGATGAGGCTTGTGAGGATTGTATGATTTCTCAACAAAATGAGAACACTCAGGCATGGGGGTGTTGACTTTTGGTGGTTTTCTCTTAACCCCATAATGCTGACAAAGACTCAGAAACTCTTGAGAGTTCCTGATGAAGGGAAACTCTTTGATGATCATCACAGAGACTCATGCACAGAGTGAGGGCCCAATAGCTAGGCCAGGTTATGTTATGCTGCAGTGACAACCCCCAAACTTTGTGGTTTAACACAATCAGAGTTTATTCCTTGTTTACGCTACATGTCCAAGGATGTGTCCGCAGAGGGTTCTGCTCACGTGTCCACCCAGGGACTCGGGCTGGTGGAGGCACATCTGGACATATGCTTGCAAGTCCATTGTAGCGGTGAAGAAAGTGAGCAGCTCACTGGTTCTTAAAGCTTCCTTCCAGAAGGACACATGCCCTTTGGGTTTTACTGGCCAGGGCAACTCATATGATTTTCCTAACTACAGAGGAGGTAGGGACGTGAGATCCTGGAAATCAGGGCCAACACTAACGGGGAATTGCGGCCAATGGCCACCGGAGGTATGCCCTGTTCCAAAGACATTGAAGTTTGCCGACCATTGAGCAGGACGCCTTGAAGTATTCCGTGCCTAACTCTGTGAAAACTCCCCATTTAAAAACTCAATCTCAGTCCTTAGGTATGATTGCTAGACTTGTGTAACTTGCCCAGTATACCACCTGCCCTCCTGCACCTGGCTTCTGAATTAACATCACAATGATCCCTATGCCCTCTCTTTACCTGGACTATCGGTTGTCAATCACTGTTCCCTTTAGTACCATGGTCTTTACTGAGTATCAAAGGGCCTTTCTTTGGCACCCACTACTGAGTCCTTCCCCTGGCTTAACCACCACGGGCAGGTCTAGAATCAGTCCCCACCCCCTCCTAGTCCATTCATCCAACTGACTGGACCATTGGTACCTGAGATTTTCTCAATCAGAACAATCTCACGTGAGGTTCATGCCACACATTATACCATCTCTCTTGAGAGGTTTGCATTTTAGATCACACCAAAGCTACATCCAGATACACCATGCATCTACCCATTTTCTCCCCATACTCTTCAACCTCAGGAGGTATAGCTAAGCTTTATAGAACACCTACTTCAGTTTCCACCCTTCTGCTAGAGCCCAAGTTGCTAATTTTAAGAACATTTTCTGTTTTTACTTGTGGTGCCCAGCCTGAGCCTCATCCACAGCAGGTGCAGGGTGGGGGTGAGGGACATTTCTGGAATAAGAGGCTGTCAGGACCATGTTGAGCTGGGAGGAGCATCTGCTAAAGACAGCATATCCAGGGTGTCTTGGGTGTAAGTCAGAAAAGTGTCAAGGGGAAGCCAAGGTCAAGGCCAGAAAAGACAGTGCCAAGTCCAAGAGGCAAAGAGGTTAGGAAACCAGGGCCCAAACCAAAGGGTCTTAGCCAGGGGGGTCAAGACTAGGACACAGCGGGGGTGCAGGGCAGATGGACAGGGCACAGGCCAAGGCTACATACAGCCTGAGAGCTCTCAGCCGCCTTACTTGCCTCCCTGCTCCCCACACCTTGCAGGCACTTCTAATCCAGTGTCAAAACACTGGCTTTTAAGATACCAAGAGACAAACAGAAGCTGAAAATCGGTGTGCCCGTGGCTGTGATTTAGCTACCTCTCAGCAAGGGTGAGGAACCAATGGGCAGAACCGAGACTGAGTAATACGAAGCTTGCGGGCTGCAGGAGTTGTGCACGGGCCCCCGAGAAGATAAGGACACAGGGTTGGAGCCTCTCTCAGCTGCCCCTTGGCCTGGCCCTGGCTGGCTGAGAACTGTTGGAGGAACAGGCAGAGCAAAAGGGAATGGGCCGTGCTACTTTGATGCCCAGTGTGAGGCCAGGTGAGGGGCAGCACGCAGCCCCCCGCCGGTAGGTCCCAGAGGAGCTTTGCTCAGTGAAGATGCCCCAGGGGGCAGCACCCTGCGCTTCCTCTGACTGGTGTCGGGGAACACCATGGGGCGTCACCCCTGGCATACCCATCTGCACCCTCCCCGAGTGTGCGAGCAAGAACGGCTTCACAGGCAGCAGGCCCCTAACGGACCACTCATGAGTATGCAGGAGCCACCTCTAGGGTGCCCTGAGCTGCTGGAGAGGGGGCTCACGCAGGGTGATGGTATAATGTGTGGCATGAACCTCACGTGAGATTGTTCTGATTGTCTGAGAAAATCTCAGGTACCAATGATGTCAAACCTGGAGTCTACAACTTTCCTAAGGAAAGGACACCCCCACTAGGCAAACCTCAATCTCTTAAGGGTTCTTCTGCAAAACTGTTCTGGTCTTTGGAGTTGGGGAGGCATTGGGGGAGATTTCTGTCTAAAGGATCAAAAGGGTTGCATTGCATCCAACACTGGGGGCTGCATGCCAGAATCCCCCCCGTTCTGTTTTGTGCTGAGGTCCTGTGGGGTACATCACCAGCACCACGGTACCTCATGCTCTCTGTACTGTGAGGGCAGTGGGCAGCACAACATCCCCCCTGGTTTTAGGGGCAGGAGAGCTCCCCAGTTCCATTCCATGGGCCCTCATGTCTCCTTCTTTTAGTTCCCTCCAGTCACTTCTTTCCTTTTGTCTTCTTACCTCAACCAAACAAGACACGAAATCTCCACGTGCTAGCTGAAGCAATATCTTTCAGCAGTAGACCCAAAGAATACCCCATGCGAGCCTTCTTCCCTGTTTCTTGGAACCACGGAAGAGTGTGGAAGTAATATTTTGAGTGTCCTGTCCCACCTGTGGAAGGCACCAGAAACACCCACCACCCGCCATATTGACACCTGAGCTGTACCGACCTACCGAATTTCCAACTCACTTCAGAGAGGTTTCAGATAAATCCCTCAACCTGGCATCTCAATCCCTTCTGGGAGAATTTGCTGGCTTCAGGGCTTCAGCAAATACAGACCCTGATCTCCCTCAGCAGAAGTGATGTGCCCGCTAAAACGAGGTTATTTTGCACGCACGGATTTTTTTTTTGCGTATGTTTAGCTACATTTCCGGAACCCTGAGAAAAAGTTCCAAGAGAATCTCTGGTCAACTCCATAAACATTATGCCCGAGAGATAATGCCGAGAAACTCCCTCCCACCTCCGCAGACACGGTCCTGTCAAATTCTGATGAAGTGAGTTTTGAAGGTGAGATTCTGCTAAGCTCGTACTGAACTGAAAGAGGTTGACTCAGAAGCCGCTTTATCAGAGAGCTGGAGGGAAGCCAGCTTGAGTGGTTGCCAAGGGCTCTGTGCAGAAGTGCTGAATGTGTAAACCGTATCATTGTTTAAAAATGAGCCAACCCAGAAACTCTGGCTTCCAACAGCTCAGCCTCAAACAGCAGTGGGAAGCAGTCAGGAGAGGCTCGCCCTGTGATCATGCCACACAGAAGGGGTTCGCTCGTCCTCTCTGTCAGTCCAGCCCCGGGAAGCAGCGGATGGCAGGCAGAGCTCCTGCTGGGGTGTTCTGGAAGCCGGGCACTCTGGGACGGCAACGCAGGGTGAATGCAGGCCAGAGGGTGTGGGCAGCAGTGAGCCCAAGGCAGGTAAGGAGAGACTAGCCAGACCAGCAGTGAGGGATGATGACTGTGCTTGATGCCTAGACAGAGTCCGACACACCGTACGCCCGGGGTAAGCATCTGAGGAGTGAACGCATCCTGCCTCAGACTGGCCAGGAACGGTTCTAGGCCCCGGGGAGACACCCATGAACAATCAAAGCGATCAGACGCTGTGGGCGGTGCTGCAGTTTTAGCAGGAGGGGCCAGGACCCGGCTCCCTTAGCACGTCCCTGCTGAGCGAAGACCTGAGGGGCATGAGGGACGAGGCAGGGGCCACTGTGGCCACGGGCAGTGGAGTGACGTGCTCCGACTTCCATGAGGAACCAGCGGGCGGGTGTTGTAAAGAAACAGCAGGTGCGAAGCTCCATGTCCACGGTAGAGACTGCGAGCTGAAGGAAGAGCTTGAGCCCCAAGAGTGAGTGGAGAGGAAGATTCTGGAACTCGGTAACAATGGTCTGTATATTCTGAGGGAAACAGGCCGGGCTGCCGGGGAGGGTACAGAGCACCCAGCACCTCCAGACCGGGGCAGCCAGGATCTGTTGGCATTGCCTTCATCCTCCTTGCCCTGAGAGAAGGTTCCAGGTCAGTGGCTCCCTCAAAGATTCCACCCCGAGTCTGGCGGGGATGGCCTGGGCTGCGTAGGACTGCCCCAGACAGCACGCCTGTGGTCCTGAGCCATGCTTCCGGGAAGCCGTCAAGCCCCAGGTGCCAGCCTGCCTTGACTTCTGCCTAGTGGGCTGGTCTGTGCCCCCTGGATATACGTCCCAGTCCTAACGTCTAGTACCTCATCACATGACCTTATTTGGAAATAGGGTCACTGCAGATGTAAGTTGATGAGAGGGGCAGGGTGGGCCCTTCATCCAGGTTGACTGGTGTCCTTGAAGACGTAAAGAGGAGCTGTGAAGACAGGCACACAGGGAGAGGGCCACGTGACGACAGAGGCAGAGGCTGGAAGGACACAGCTGCGAGCCACGGAACGCCACGAGGCCACAGCCGCTGCCAGAAGCTGGGAGGGAGCAGGAAGGATTCTACCCAGAGCCTCAGAGACAACATGGCCTCCAGACCCCCTGGTTCCCGATTCTAGCTCCCCAGAACTGTGAGAGAAGACAGTTCAAGTTGTTTCAAGTCATCCATGTGCGGCTGTTACAGCAGCCCCAGCAAACGCATGCCCTCACCCTCCCAGTTCAGGTTCCCGAGTAGGTGTTCAGGGTCCGCACTGGACTGGCTTCCTGATGGGGCTTTCTTTCCCTGGGGAGCCTGGCCCTCCCCGGCTCGCTGGGCACGACCACTGCCTATTGCTGTCTGGCCAGGTGCTGGCCGAGTTGAAGGTGGAGTACTCCCCTCAACCGCCGCCAGGCCTCAGGAGGGGGGCTGTTGCAGAGCAGGCCCAGCCCCCACGAGCCCACAGACAGCGGGCACTCGGTAAGTACCTCACCGGGGCGCCTGGGCGTGCAGTCAGTGAAGCGTCCAGCTCTTGATTTCGGCTCAGGTCATGATCTCAGTGTTGAGAGATCGAGCCCCGTGTCGGGGCTCTGCACTGGGCATGGAGCCTGCTTAAGATTTTCTCTCTCCCTCTGCCCTCTCCCCATCCCAAAAACAAAAATAAAGTACTTCGCAAACAAAATTTCCGGGACTTTTAAATTAGTTGGTGTCGTGGGTGGAATGGTGGCCTCCAAAACGATGATGTCTCTGTATAAATCCCGGGAGGAGCCTGTGCATGTGACCTCACTTGGGAAAAAGATCTTTGTAGATGTAGTTAAGGGCCCCAAGATGCCATCGCCCTGGACTAACAGGGTGACCTCTAAATCTGATGGCAAGTGTCCTTATGAGACAGGAGAGGAGACAGAGACACACAGAAGAGAAGACCACGTGAAAACAGAGGCAGAGATTGGAGGGATGCAACCATGTGCCAACGAGGCAGGGAACGTCGACAGCCACCTGAAGCCGGAAGAATGGGGAACCGGGCTTCTTTAGGGCTGTTGGAGGGAGTGCGACCCTGCTGACACCTAGATTTCAGACTTCTGGCCTCCAGAATGTGAGGGAATAAATTCCTGTTGCGCCAGGCCACTCTGTTTTGGTCAGTTGTTACGGACGTCCCAGGAAATGAACAGAGCTGGTGGCCTTAACCAAAGGTAGAGCCAGTTCTGACGGTGACAGAAGCCACTAAGGAGTGAAGACAGCCTCTGAGCCGTATTGAGTCATTGGCTGGACTCAATCCTAAGAAGCTCCAGGGTGAACTGGACCTACTGAGCCCAGAGAGAGAACTCAAGACAGAGAAAGTTATTAGCCAAGGTGGGTGTTTGCATTCCTTTTGGTCTGGTTCCCATTTGTTTTTTTCCATTTTGTTATTTGCCCGATACCAATTCGTGTCGCTGGTGAAAACTTTCTCCCACTGATGAAGAGGTCCCTGTTGAGAGACATGGCCTAGTTAGGGGCCCATCTCAGGAAGATGTTCCCTTTGCAAAGCCAGTTCCTTTGCCTTCCTGGGTTCCTGTTGGCAGCAGCATGCCCCCCAGCCACCAGGAGGATGGTTTACTTCAGTTTTCTGGACCGCTGGCTTGGCATGGGTGGCTGAGAGCAGTTTCCTCACCTCTCTGCCCAGCGGCTCTTCCTGGAGACAGCAGAGCGTGGCACCATCTGGCTTCTGAGACGTTTGGAACCAGACGGTTCAGACCAAGGCAGGCCTTCTGCCCCCCGGTTGCCTTCCAGCTGGCCTTGCCAGCCATCCTGCATCTTCACGGCTCAAGTCAGAACACGAGGGAGTCGAACTTCCCGCCTCTGCATTCCTCACTCACATCTGCTTGCTTGGACTGGTGGTTCTTCTGACCAGATGAAAATACAAGCACGCTACCAAGAAGAACTGAAGAAACTGAGGATGTAGATTCAGCCTAGAAAGGTGAAAACATGAAGCTGGTGAGTGCATCCCTGACATGGGGAAGGAGCCTCATAGACTGATTAGGCCTGGCCTGGGAGGCTCCTGACCCAGAGGGGGCAGGTTCACAAGACAGGTTCTCCCTTCATCTGTAAGCACAAACATGACTATCAGGATGAGATGGTTGTATATGGAGTGCTTTCCCCGCCTTCGGCCAATTTCTGTGATGACTACCCAGCCCATGCCTCTGCTGAAGGAACGGGTCATGATGCTTTCTCAGGCTCTGAACATCTGGTGCTGGATGCCTGGATGCCCGTCACCACCTGACCCACACCATCCAGCCCATTGGCTGGACAGTGACCAATCAGGTGCTCTCCCTTGAGAATCTGAACTAGGAGATCTAGATTCCTTCACTGGGGTGGGTGCTTGCAGGAGATGCTGCCGGTGCCCTTGCATGTCCCCTCCACCTTCATCTCTACAAGCCCAAGGTGGTCTCTTGGGCGCACCTGTGCTCTGCACTTGAGAACTTTAGTCTGTCAGGTGGAGCATGCTTAGCCCATGCACAAGGCAAGCCAGAAATGCCAGAGAGTTAATCCTTCCCAGAAGCAGCCCTTGACATGATGAATAGACCCAGTGGATAAACGCTCAGCCTTCCCACCCCTCTGTTAGGATAGTTCTGTTTTCCACGTTTTCCTGGAAAGATTGAGGTTCAGTTGCCTCGGGTGGTAACTTGCTCGATAGTGACTTCTTTCTTTCTTGACTTCTTTATTCTCTGTCTCAGTTCCTCCCCACCACCCCCAGCCGCCCCATGTTTGCGAGACACCTCCCAAATAAACTACTTTCCCAGAATCCTTTTGTCAGGGTCTGCTCCTGGAACCGCCCGAATGAAGACAGAATTGGATCTACTAGGTCATGTAGGCTGGAGGCTGGAGGCCATGTCGGGTCCGTGAGCAGCATGAAGCCAAGCCAACAGAAAGATGGGTCTGAGAGAAGCTGATGGTGAGGGTCCATGTGGCCTCTGAGAGACTCAGCGGATAGGAGTCACAGGCCACCTGTGAAGCAGAGGGAACAGCTCTGTCCCACACACCACAGTCCCCTTTCCCTATGCAGTAAGGTTTCTGTTCCTCAGAGCCAAAGCCCCAGCAGCACCAGCAACAAAGTTAACTCTATATGACCCACCATGTGCCAGGCACTTTGCTAACAGTAACCCCAACAGAGTTGCCAGATTAAGTAGTTAAAAATTCAGGATGTCTGGTGACGTTTGGGACATACTTTTGCCAATCCTATATACTATAAGGCAAGTACTCCTAGCATCATTTCACAGGCGAGGAACCAGAGCAGTCAAGTGACTTATCCAGGGTCACACAGCTGCTAAGGAGGAGGGCGGGGCTGTGCACCCAGGGAGTCTAACTCCACTGCTTGCCCTCTTAGTAGAGCCTTGACTGGCTTCCTATCTCCCAACAGTGAGGCGCACTGTATCTCCAAATAATGAGTTCCCTATCACTTTTTGTTGTTGTCAAGGGGTTGGGGAGCACAGCGAACTGGCATTTTATTCCTGCCTTTAAGACAAGAGAGCTGCCTTGGTGCAGCATTTTTAAACAAAGTATATCATATTAATAGTTCCATTCATGGAACTTCTAGCTTCCACCTCGGTCTCATCGTGTAGCGGGCAACACATGTGGTTCGACCCAGAGGTTTCCTAGCGGCGTCTCTCTTTTCCTGGTGCACCACTTAACCAATACCTTTCTTTCAAGGACAGTGTGCAGCGCTCGGGTGAAGAAATATAGTGAGCTCCCTCATGAGTGACTAGGGAAAGCGAGCCGCTGCCAGGCTTGTCTGGTGGTAGGAGAAAGGATCTGATGCTGTTCATCTGCTAGCCAGTTGTGCTGATGGTCTGTAGCAGGAGCCTGTGCATCCTGCCAAAGGCTCACAGCCATCAGTCTGCCAATTGATTGTGTCAGCTGGACATACGGGAGATCGCAGATCAGGGGCAGTCAGTGGAGATTAGGTATCAGAAAATATGTGTGGGAAGTAAAGTTGAGCAGCCCTACCCTGGAGCCTATAGAGAGAAGTCAGAGTCTTTTGCTCCAGTGGTTGTCCGTTGGTGTAACTATGGTGTAACTCTATTTATTCACTGTATTGTTTGGTAATGTTTTTATATTTTTTCCATATGTCCTCGTCTAGCCATCATGAGCTCAAAAATTTGCATGCATATTTAATGAAAATGGAAGCACCACATTCCTGTTTCTCAAGAAAGTTGATGATGAACATACACCTAGCACAAAATATTGTTTCCCAGACACTACGGGGGCAGTAGTCACGGCCCACGTGAAAACCAGAAGGCACAAATCTGCAGAAGAAGCATCAACGTCCACGGCAAAAGGGAGTGATTCTTTTTAGGAGATGATGCCCCAGGAGGATGACTTACCATACGCAGCTACAAAAAATTACATTCACACACCACTCTGAACCACGACTGTCCATTCATATCAAATGCTTGTCTTTTAAAATTAATCTTGCTCGGGCGCCTGGGTGGCTCAGATGGTTAAGCGTCTGTCTTCAGCTCAGGTCATGATCCCGGGGTCCGGGGATCGAGGCCCACATCGGGCTTCCTGCTCGGCAGGGAGTCTGCTTCTCTCCTCTCTCTCTGCTCCTCCCCCCTGCTCATGCTTGCACTCTCTCTCTAATGAATTAAAAAAAAAAAAAAAAAAGATTTAAAATTAATCTTGCTCATTTTGGGGGCAAAAAAGATAGACACATGGCCAAAAGGTACATGTAAAAGATGCTTAATGTCACTGATCATTAGAGAAATGCAAATCAAAACCACAGTGAGATACTGCTTCATACCCATTAGGATGGCTATTATCAAAAACCAGAAAATAGAGGCGCCTGGGTGGCTCAGTTGGTTAAGTGTCTGACTCTTGGTTTCAGCTCAGGTCTTAATCTCAGGGTCGTGAGTTCAAGCCCCACGTTGTAAACAACAACAACAACAACAACAACAAAATGCCCAGAAAATAAGTGTTGGCAAGGCTGTAGAGAAATTGGAGCCCTTGTGCATCATTGATGGGCATATAAAATCATACAGCCCCTTTGGAAAATGGTACAGCGATTCCTCAAAAAAGTCAAACATAGAATTGCCATAGGATCCAGCAATTCCACTTTTGGGGATCAAGCCCAAAGAACTGACATCAGGGACTTGAACAGATATTTGGACATCCATGTTCATGGCAGTGTTATTTGCAATACCTGTAATACAATGCTACATGTGGATGAATCTTGTGGGCATCATGCTGAGTGAAATTAGCCAGACACGGACAATATTGCATGATTGTATTTACATGCAGTGTCTGGAATAGTTACGTTCATAGAGAAAGAAAGTGGAGTGGTGGTTACCAAAAGCCAGAGGGAAAGAGAGATGAAAATTAGTGTGAGATGATGAAAAAGTTCTGGAGAGTTGCAAAACAATGTGAATTTTCACATTGAGCTAGACCCTTACAAAGGGTCAAATTTGTCATTTTTATGTTATGTGTATTTTACCACAATAAAAAATTAATTTTGTTCATTTTTGACTCTAAGTAAGAGGCGGTAACTGTTAACATGTGGGCTCTGTTGGCAGAAGCACGACTTTGCAAACGGTTAAATGATGCCAATTTGGTATCAGTGTCATCTGAAGTTTTAAGTGGCTCTGACGGAGATTTGATTTTTTTCAACCAATTCATAGCATCCTGCCAAAGGTAAAACATCCAACATTAGTGTAAACATTACTGTAAATTTAGTTAAAATATCTGGCCCTGAAGATTAAAATTGTCTTTGTGGTCTCAGAAATATACGTTTTGGTGAAACATGGCTTTATGATCAAAATGATGTTTTTACTAAACTTTCAAATAGTGGTGACCTCGGAGTTGGTTGTGACGCACATGTACTTTTTAATTCATTCTGACCAGCTGTGAGGAGCTGCGGTGGTTAAAAATTACAAATATTTGCCTGCAAACTCAGAGTAACCATGATAAAGCTGATGTATTTAGAAAATACTTTGGCATAGTAACCCATGCTTTCTTTGCCTTGTCATTCATCAGACATGAAAAAGCTCGAGCTTTTGCAGGACTATTTTGTACATCAGCGGGAGTCTTCCAATGGTACCACGTTTTGTTTCATTTTGTTTTCCCTTTTTCCTCTATATTTTTGCCAAAAAAATCAGTTGGAAATATTAATCAAAATACTCAATGAATGGGACACTAAAATGAACTTCAGCTTTTAAGACATTTTCACAAATTACAATGACTGAAAGCAAAGCTTGCAAACGGGAAGGCATAGAAACTTGCTTCTAAAAAAGGGAGAGAGGAACTGGGCAAAGTCAAGGATGAGAATGCCCATAGCATAACCTACACCTGTAGGGCGGGGGATGTTCAGCACCAGCCAGACGCTTTGGATGGAGCTTCTCTTTTTAATTGTATACATTTATATTCTATATCAGAATGGAACCGGAAAGGCCAATGATCTAAGTTCGGCAAAATATTCGAAAGAGTTGTAAATAGAGATCTCTTCTCTGATGCCTTTTTATCTTGTATCAGTACTCACCAAAGAAAAGTAATCTGGAAGGAGGCAAAGAGACAGTGCCTGTGAAAATATTTGGGCTGAAATACTACACATTATGATACGAAATACGTTAGAAATGAGGCTATCCTTGGGGCACCTGGGTGGCTCAGCGGGTTAAGCATTTGACTCTTGATTTCGGTGCAGGTGATAATCTCAGGGTCCTGAGATTGAGCCCATGTCAGGCTCCGTGCTCAGTGTGGAATCTGCTAGGTTTCTCTCTCCCTCTACCGTCTCTCTCCACACCCCCTACCCCTGCTTTCTCTCTCTCAAATAAATACATAAAATCTTAAAAAAAAAAAAAAAAAGAAATGAGGCTATCCTTCATTTAACAGACTTTCCTTTGAGCTCACCAGGCATCTCAGCACCTGCAAAGAATATTTTCTCTGTTAAAAATATCATGGTCTCCAAAGGGATCTTTTGAAGGTATCAACAGTTTCAAATTTATTAACAAGTAAATGCAACTTTGAAGACAATTTCAGGCTATGTTATGAAAATCTAAAAATAATGAGCCCAAACTGGAAAAAATAAAACAAAACAAAGCATCTTCTTCAGAAGAATGTGTTACACTATTAGATACAGCTACAAAATGGATTCAAGTACTTGATTGTGTACCACAGTAACTATTCTTCTAATGTTTTTTAAATGTTCACAAAATTAGTATAAATGCTTTTAAAATTTTGCTCAGACATATGTAGATACAGATATATGTTATTTTTGTTTTGAGGTTTTTTTTAAGTGATTTTTTTTTTTAGAGAGAGAGCGTGAGTGGGGGGTGGGGAGGGGCAGAGAGAGAGAGCATGAGAGAGAATCTCAAGCAGGCTCCGTGCCCGGCACAGAGCCTGACGAGGGGTTCGATCTCATGACCCTAAGATCTCCACCTGAGCCGAAACCAAGAGTTGGACGCTCAACTGACTGAGCCACACAGGCGCCCCGAGAATTTTCTGTTTAAGTATAATTTTGAATAGGACTAGTTTACAGTTCTATAGTTTTATAGGTCCACGAACGTAGTAAAACCCATTTGTAGATCAACAGCTAAATATTTCTATGTAATTTTAATTATTTTTGGTAGCCCCCAATTTCATGGGAGAGAGACCAGTCTGAGAGTTTTCAGTGCTGCTCGGAGGACTATTAGAAAGGCCATGGGGCACCATGGTGACTGTGTGGAGTGCATGGAACACAGGAAAAGCACAGAATGTATTGCCCACACCAAGGTGTTTGCAATTGCAGAGGCCGGGCAGGCGCCTCTGAAGGGCCCAGAGAAAGGCCCGTTCAAGAAAGGTGTGCAGTAGAATCAGACTCAGAGCTCTTGCGGCTGTTTTCCTCCCGTGCCAATCAAGTAGTAAATCTTCTGCTCCCCTGCCCCCTTTCCGGGCTTTCTTCCATGTTCTCCAACCCACCGGGGGCCAGAAACCAGGAGCTGGAGTTAGCAAGCTGGGGAGGAGGGAGGGAGAGAAGAAGGACCATAGCCTGCCTTCTCCAAGGGAGGTGGTGGGACTGGAGGCAGGAGGTGACACAGAAGTCTTACCTTAAGAAGACGTAACTGTTGATTGGCCCTGAGAGCTGAATGTCTGAACTGAGACCATGTTCGCAAAGAAATTTGCTGGAGGACTTTTTGAAACCAAAGAATGGGCAAAAATCAGGGGGCTGAGGAAAAGAAGGAGCCTCGAGAATATCCTAAGTGAAAGAAGCCAGACACAAAGGTCACATTTTGTAGGATTCCATTTAAATGAAATACCCAGAAGAGGTAAATCCATAGGGATAGAAAGTGGACTAGTGTTGCCAGGGGCTGGGGTGCAGGGGGCCAGGGGGAATGGGGAGTGACTGCTGATGGGTATGGAGTTTCCTTTTGGGGTGCCGAAAATGTCTTGGAACTAGATGGAAGGGGTGGTTGCACAACAGAGTGAATGTATCAAACGCCACTGATTTGTTCACTTTAAATGGTTATTGAGTAATTTTATGTTATGTGAATTTTATCTTAATTAAAAATCCAGGGACTGCCCAAGTGTCCATCCGGTCACAGAAGAAGGACACCCCCTACCCGGAAGGTTTAAAGGACAGTGCCAGAGAAAAAAATTTCAGCAAGGATTGTACCCCATACATTCTGCATGTAACTAAACGGGGCTGTGTGCATCGCACATCAACTGAACTCTCCAGGAGACTTCAAGAATTTTCAAGGGCACATTTTGAAGATTTTTCAAGGGCACATTTTGACTCTACTGGAATTTCTCTTAATGTGCTGACTTCATTAGCTCCACACCTTCTGAGCAGCACTAAAGCATCCGGCCAGCACTAAGGCAAGACAGAAAGAAACAGCCTAAACTGTCTCCCTGAGAGCTGAGTCTCATTAACAGGAAAGTTCTAGAGACTTCTGCTGCAGCAGGCCCTGGGCCACTTTGGATCCAGGACCACGCATCACTCCCTGTAATTCCTGAGGTCCAGCCCTTTGGTGGGTCCTGAGTTGCCCTTTCTGCGAATTCAGACCCTAAGTCTCCCAATTCCTGAAATGGATTCTGTGCTTAGCAACCAAGGAGGTGGACAGCATGGAGTCTAAAAAGCTTGCTAACTCAGAAAAAGTCTCTTGCTCCACAAGAGAAGTGATTGCAGCTAGCAGGCATCCTGGGTGTTTGCACTGGCTATTGTGTGCCCAAGCCATGGTGAACAAATTATTTTTAAAAACTGGCAGGGCACTACTAAGTTTTAAGCCTATAACTGTGCATTAAAATTGGAAATGATGCAGTCAGAGAAGCAGGGAAGGAATTAGGGGATGCAAACCATGCTCTTAATTCAAGAGAGCAGATCACACGATTTCTCCATGCCTCCGTCTTCTCTGTAAAATGGGGATCCTTTTGATTTCACTAGGTAGTTGTGAGAATAAAGTGATATAGATACATATCAAAATGCTTCGGAAAGTGCCAGGTGTAATGCAAAATGCAATGTAATGCAAAATGCAACTTTACCCAAGCTGATGAACAAAAGAGCTGGTTCAGAAACACACCTAGAGGGGGACCTGGGGCTTTCAATATTTAGGGATAAGGTGGGCCGGTGGGTGAACCCACAGCCTGGCCTTACTGTCTCATGTGGGATTGGCAGGTCTGTTTGGGCTGCGTAGAGATCCCCTGCTCTGAATTTGTCGTTTGTTAGAAAGAGGAAACTGTCTAAAGGGGGTAAATGCAAATGAAGAAAGTGAATCACCAACCACTCATTATAATTGTCTTTGTTTTTCAGGATTAATAATCCTCGGTCAAAAATAATACAGTGATTTTAGGGTTTAAAATTTGGGTATTAATTAGCGCAAGGAACCAGTTCAGAGTGCTTCTTCTTTGTGTACTTAGCTGGGAAGATTTGTGTTTCAATTGGCTTATTTGGAATTAACATTTTGATCTGTATGCTCCATTCTCTATACCACCCAAGAGGACATTCAATTAAACTCAGTAGATATTTACTGAGCTTCTGGTTTGCTCCCAAGCTGGGGATACTGTGGTGAACGAGACAGGTATCTTCACCCTTGGGTGGCCCGTAGGCTTTTGGAGATCGGTGCAGCCTCAGCCCTGGGATTTGAAGGAGATGGTGGCGGGGAGGGGGGCGGGGGGGAGGCGGGGGGCGTGGGCGGTGCAGGGCATGGGCTTGAACCTGCAGAAATCACACCCAACCCACTTCAGATGTATTCTGGCAGGGATTTCCATGGAATTACCAGCAGCAGAGGTGGGCACCCAGGTTTGAAATCATTCCTTTGGATTGCTGCCAACCCCTCTGGTCCTTTAAGGATACCCTGAGTCAAGAGTCTGGTATTTAAACTGACAGCCACTGTTCACATTGGAAGGGCAGACATCTGAAATTAGAATGCCCAAAGATCAGGAAAGCAAAAGATGATATTTGGTGTGTTTTCACAGGGCAGTGTGTATGAAGCTACTACCCTCATCTGCATGGTGGTTGAAGGATTTTGTTTCGGAAAAACAGCCAAAACCCCAAACCAATTTTCAGCCCGAGTACTTCCCATGATTTTGCTTCAAATACTGAACAGATGGGCTCCAAGTTGGGTTTTCCTGAATCTATGCACCAGCAGCCTTGCCCAGCTCAGAAATAAGCAGGACTTGCCCCAAAGGACAAGAACCCTGATTTTTAAGAATTTTTAAAGAATTTTCTCCCTCCAAGGGTCACAGAATACTTGCGCCAAGCTGACTGAAAGTGCAAGTTTCTTCAGGGGTTTCCACTCCCCCTCTGCCCACCCCCCGCAAGAAGACTAAAGATGGGCTAAACCCACAGATTCTCATCAGGTGTTTCTTCCCCACAGGTCTGGGAAGCGCAGGCTGGAAAGAGGCTGAGGATTTGATTTTGCCATTTGGTGAAGGAGAAGAGGAATCTCCTCTTATGCTTTGTTAGCATTAAGAGGCATAGAATTTCAGGGCTACATGACCCCCCCTAGACTTAGACCCATGATTCCTCTTAATTTTCCATCTCCAGAACTTTCTCATCTTTCCCAAACCGGAACTCTGTCCCCATTAAACACCAAGTCCCCATTCCACCCTCCTCCCAGCCCCTGGCAAACACTGTTCTTTCTCTCTATGAGTTGACTACTCTAGGGACCGCACAGAAGTGGAATCATATAGTATTTGTTCTTTTGTGACTGGCTTATTTAACTTAGCATAACATCCTCAAGGTTCATCCATGTTGTAGCATATAAGAAGATTTCCTTCCGTTTTAAGGCTGCATAATATTCCATTGTCTGTATATACCGTGTTTTGTTTATGCGTTCATCCATCAGTGAACATTTGGGTTGTTTCCACTTTTTTGCAAATGCTGCTATGCACGTTCCTGTACAAATATTTGAGTCCCAGCTTTCACTTCTTTCGGGTAGATACCCAGAGGTGGGATTGTTGGATCACATGGTAATTCTGTATTTAACTTTTTTGAAGAATTGCCAGACTGTTTTCCACACTGACTGTGCCATTTTACATTTCTACCAACAGTGCACAAGGGCTCCAACTTCTCCACATCCTTGCCAACACTTGTTGTTTTCTGTTTTTGTTTTTTAAGATTTATTTATTTATTTAAGAGAGAGAGAGAGAGAGAGAAAGCACAAGTGGGGTGGGTAGAGGGAGAGGGAGAATCTTAAGCAGACGCCACGCTGAGCACGGAGCCCAACATGGGGTGCCGTCCCAGGGCCCTGAGGTCATGACCTGAGTTGAAATCAAGAGTTGGACACTCAACTGACTGAGCCCCCCCGGGTGCCCCACTGTTCTTTTGACAGTAGCCATCCTAATGGGCGTGATGACACCTCTTCTTACATGGGAACACGGGTCACAGGAAAGCCGTGCTTATCCAAAGACACTCAGCCGGACGGTGGCAGGGCCAGAATCAGTATCTAGGGGCCCTAGTACTACAACAAGGCTTTATCTCACTTCATTTCTTACAAAGGAGGAAACCGAGGTCCAGAGGTGGGGACACTCTGGGGGTTGTAGGCTTTAGGGAACAACCCACCAATACTAGCTATGCGCCACTCGCCGCATCTTGTGGACCGATTGGAGCCTAGCTTCTCAACCCTACTGTTATGGACTGAACTGTGTCTCCCTTCCCCAGATCCGTATGATGAAGCCCTAACTTCCAGTGTGACTGTATTTGGAGATATGGCCCTTATAGAGGTAATTAAGGTAAAAGAAGGTGGCATGGGTGGGCCCTAATTCAGTAGGACTGGTGTCCTTATAAGAGGAAGAAACACCTCTCAGTGCACACACAGAAGAAAGACCCCATAGAGACACAGCAAGAGGGTGGTGGACAGGAAGCAAGACCTCACCAGAAACCAGCCCTGCCAGCACATTGACCTTGTACTTTCAGTCTCCAGAACTGTGAGAAAATGGATATCTGCTGTTCAAGCCACCCAGTCTGTGGTATCCTGGCATGATGGCAGCCCGAGCTGACTAACACACCCGGATTCAGAAAGGAAACAGATCGAGAAAAACCCAGAGAGAGGTGCCAGGCTTGGTACCGGTGGGTCCCACAATGGGTTGGGCCACGTTAGACTATTTCTGGAATCTCAGAGGCTTAAACCTGATGTCCGAGTAATCTCGTCTTGGCAGAACACAATTTCCTGATGTTGAAAATAAAGGGTTTAATGAAGCTTACTAAAATATAACCAAAGGCTTCCTGGGTATCAAATGGCTGTCACCGAAAAGTATTCTGGTGATTTAAAAGTCCCGGACATATGCATATTAGATTTCCCCCAAAGTACATATGGTTTTACCCCCAGTATTGAGCTTCTCTCGTTCCATTCTCTTCTCCGTGATCTCTTGGGAGGTTTTTCTCAGCTATTTCTGAAATCTATGTCAGCTTTTCCCTCCCTGTCTGCCAGATCCCTCTCCAGGCTTCTTATTTCTCTAAGATCTAGTTATACTTCAGATGGTCCTGGCTGTAAGGCAAATGGGGCCTAGTGAACAATGGGAAGAGGAGGAAAGCCAAGAGCGGCTGTGGACGGCCATGGGTGGGGTAGGGAGCAGGCTGGTCGTCGGGCTTACAGATGGGGCTTGGGCAGGCGTCTGGAAGGCCAAGTGGGAAACTGAGGCAGAACCCTAACCAAGCGGTAGGAATGGGCTCAGCATCGTAGAAGTTGCCCAGCATGATGCACTAGCCTGGTGTGTGCAGACGTCATCTTCTAAGGCACTGACTTCCTCCTGTCTGCCCCTCACCCTTTGCTGTTTTCTCAGACTCTAGCCCACCCCTCCTGGCCTCACCCTGCCCCACCCATGCAGCCTCTCTGTTTCAGGCGATGCAATCGTTCCTTGCTCTTTCTTGGTTTTGTCTACTCAACAGAAAACTCTCAGGGGAGTGTCAAGTCCCAGGACATCTCTCAGCGTGAAGGGCAGGGTCCCAACAAGAATTAGAGGCTGGCTGAGACTCACCTGTGTCAGCTTCCCAGAGGGAACTCTGGTGCATATCCTCGAGGTTCTGAAGGTTTTCCCTGTTGAGTTAGGAACTGAGCGGCCTGGGAAGTCCAAGAAAGTGGTGAAGTTGGAATTTATACTCAGGAATGAAGATTCTCAACCTAGAGCTCACTCGACCTCAGTATTTGTCAGGCTCTAACATACACCTGAATCTTTTCAATATGTGGGTGCTGATGTAATAGGTCTGTAGTAGATTCTGATGTGTGGCCTTGAATTCTGCATTTCTAATAAGCTCCCAGGTGATAAGGGGGCTGTTCCTAGTTTCCGCCTTTTGAGTGTCAAGGTCCCACGGCATCACGTTCAGGGAAGGACACCTGTGCTGGAATTTCAGCTAGCATGGAAGGCTGGAATATTTTTGAGTGCCATGGGCTTCTAGTCACACGTGGTGGACACCACCGCCTCCTCCCCTGTATCTCATCAGGCTTGGATCTGCAGCACAGAGGTTCGTAAGCTTGTGCATGTATTAGAATCACCTGGAAAGCTTAAAGCCACTGCTAGCTGGGATCCATTCCTACACTTTCTGATTCACTAGATCTGGGGTGGGGCCCCAGAACTTGCATTATGAATACGTTTCCAGGTGCTGCTGATGCTGCAGGTCTGGGGACCAGACCTTGAACCCACTGTTGCAGAGTAATGGAAACAGGGGTAGCAGAAGGGCCCTACCACAGAGGGTCAGTCAGTGTTGGGTTTGAGTCTGATTCTGCCCCTCACAGTGTGATGTTGGGTAAGTCACTCCCCTTCTCTAGAATCCAACTTTCCCATCTACAAAACAGCGATAATGCACCTCACTGTGCAGTGTTGCTGAGCAGATGAAAGAGAATGTTTGCAAGTAGCTTCACACGTGTTTGTCCTTAAGAAAGAGTTCCCAGGGGACGCCTGGGTGGCTCAGTCCATTAAGTGTCTGCCTTTGGCTCAGGTCGTGGTCCCAGGGTCCTGGGATCAAGTCCTGCATCGGGCTCCCTGCTCGGTGGAGCCTGCTTCTCCCTCTGCCTGCAGCTCCCCCTGCTCGTGTTCTCTCTCTCTGTCTCTGACAAATAAATCAATTGTAAAAAAAAAAGTAGAGTTTCCAGTCTGCATCCGAGAGTCTGCTTGATGCTCTCACATCAATGAAAAAGTTTTCAGTTGGTCAGCTATTTTAGTTCCTTGACTTACTGTTTTCATGGATTTGAGTAAATTATCCACGTCATTAGAGCACCCCCTCCCCAGGATGCTGTTCAGGAAAGTAAGCGCTAGAAGGTCTGCATCTGAAACACCCAGAGCAGGGCTTCTTAAACTTTAATCACTTGGGGAGCTTGTTCAAATGCAGATTTTTATACAGGAGACCTGGGATGGTTCTTGAGAATTTGCATTTCTAACAAGCTCCCCGGTGATTTTGATGTTGCCGGGCTCAGGACCACACTTTGAGTAGCAAGAATTCCAAAACAATTTAACATGCCTATTCCTTGACCCTGCCCAGACTTACGCCTACAATTTCCTCAGGTGGTCTTTTGGCAAACTGAAGTGTGACAGTTGCTGTCTCTATGATCACATTAATCTTTTGCCTTTTAAATTTTAGCTATAGCCCAAACAGTGGAAGGTGTCAACATCACACCCCCAACCGTGCACATTTTCGTGGGGTTATAAAGAGAAGCAGAGGTGCCTCAGTTCCACTTCTAGTGCATAATAACTAGGTGGTGCTGGGCAAATCGTTTCACGTTCAGCTCATGTTTTTGAAGTAATCTGCTTGTCTATAATATGGGAAAAGTAATACAACAGATCACTGTGAGTCTGGATGACCCGCTGGGTCCAAAAGCACCTTGGAAATTGTAGATTTGCAGATGCAAATAACTCTCTTTAAAAGTAGAAAAGCTGGGGCACTTGGGTGACTCAGTTGGTTAAGCATCTGCTTTCAGCTCAGGTCATGATCCCAGAGTCCTGGGTTCGAGCCCTGCATCGGGCTCCCTGCTCAGCAGAGGTCTGCCTCTCCCTCTCCCTCTATGCGCTCTCTCTGTCTCTCAAGTAAATAATAAAATCTTAAAAAAATAAAAATAAAAAAGCCTGGAGCCAAACTTTCTGTATCAACTTATAAAAAAACTAATTGTACATGGTTTTGGCCATATGCACGCTGGGAGGAATGCACAGAACAATGAAAACAGTAAAATATTTTGGTGTTGGTCCTAATTTAATCTAACCATTAATTTATAAAACCTTTGCATCTTGGCCACCTCCAAAGAGGACCAGCTGTGTATGAACATCACTCCCTTAAAAGTTATTTAAATGGTTAAATGTACATTAGCACATGCAGCCGCTGGAGAGCAACATGTAACATCAGAGGCCTTCTCCAATTTAAGGGTCAGTAGGGTTTCAAAAGCAAGTGGGTCGTTTGGAACTTAGGTACTTCTTTTGCAACACAACCGATGTGAATATTGTCTGAGTTCCTGGACTATCTTTAGCTTAATATAGCTGAAACTCAATAAAAACTAATAGCAATGATGTGTAAAGAGCATTATGGTTTACAAAGCACTTCTATACCCATAAATTTGAAAACCTCAACTATCCTCTGAGGATGGATTTCACTTCCCGTCCATCGTAAAGATGAGGACGCTGAGGCTCAGAGAGGTTAAGGGAATAAAAATTGTAGAATCAGCAAGAGGGCAAGAGCTTGAATCTGGTCTGCTGCTTTAAAGACTGGTGCATAATTATGGTCTTCTAGAACAAGTCTCAGTGAGCAGAGTTCTAAAGTTTCCACCTCGGACTGTCACATATATTCTCGTCTCTGCATCTACAAGATCGGGGGTTCTCCTTCACCTGCTTAGTCTCCCACCTGCCAGTGGTGGGATTCAGCAGGATGGGGACCAAGTCTGAGAGCTACCTTAGTAGTTTTTGAGGGTTGACTTTTGTTCCTTGGGCTCCTCGTTATGCTTTCTTTAATCCCAAGCAGTCTGTCTCATCTTTAATTGGAAGCAAAGTTTCTGTCTCTAATTTAAACAAGAACATGGGTGAATTCCTTAGGATTCCTTCTGGCTGCTAATGACTGAGATTTGAAGTAGTACTGGCCTATGTATAGATGCAGGACTGTTTTTTTTTTTTTTCTGACCTAAAGTCTGAAGGTAGGTAATATAGCAATGGTATGGTAGTTTCACAAACTCCTCAGAAACCAGGCTCCTTCTGCCTTTCTCTCCACTATCCTTAGGGCTGGTTTCCATCCTCAACTTCACTTTACAGAGACAATGTGATCACTGTAGCTCCAGCCATCACGCCAGCATTCTAGGTAGATAAAAGGAGGAAGAAGGGACACAAAGTGCATCTCCCAGGTGAGTTACTGCCTTTCAAAGCTGAGTACATTTATACGCCCAATAAACTCCATGTTTTGTTTCTAAGGAAGAAGGGAAAGGAGGGACTGGCCTCTGCTTTGTTGGGTTCTAGGTAGGCCAGGAACTGAACAGGGACCAGGGCTAATCTGAACACCTCAGGAACCCATAGAAAATCTCTGTCGGGGGGTGCCTGGGTGGCTCAGTTGTTAAGCGTCTGCCTTTGGCTCAGGTCATGATCCCGGGGTCCTGGGATCGAGCCCCGCATCGGGCTCCCTGCTCCACGGGAAGCCTGCTTTTCCCTCTCCCACTCCCCCTGCTTGTGTTCCCTCTCTCACTGTGTCTCTCTCTGTCAAATAAATAAAATCTTAAAAGAAAAAAAAAGAAAAAGAAAGAAAGAAAGTCTCTGTGGGGAGGTGTTGTGGGATAATGTCCACTGAAGATTCAAATCCCCAGGAGAAAGAGAGCCTGATTTTAAGTTTGCCTTAACTGCCCATTGGTGTCCATGGTGGACACCCCATCAGTTATATGGATGGGAGCTGCATCCTTGCCCAAAAGAGAGGATATTGGGCAGAAACAAGTCACATGTGTCTTCCAGTTTTCATTTGCTGTTCCATTTCATTCTCCCTCTTCCAGCCCCAGACACTTCTCAGCAGGAAGTCATGACGGAGTGTGGAATGGAAAACGAGCAGGACCGTTGAGGTGAACACACCTGGTTTTCATCATGGTTCTGCCACTTACCAGCTGTGTGACACTGGGCCCATTACTTTACTTGGCCCCTGGGCTGTGCCTCCCTTTCCTCAACTGTCAGAATGGGGATAATCCCACGTAGCTCCAAGCTGGTTGTGAGGATTAATGTATGAATAATGGAATTCTCATGGTCTTGCTAGTCTTGAGTATGACTAGGGTCCCTTCGACACCAGTAAGCTAAGTCTCATGGATTCTTGGGGACAGGGGAAACCCACCGTCCCCTGCTTCACGTGTTTGTGAAGACATTTGGAGGATGCCCTGCACATGTGCTTACCAAGAAGTCAGCTACCCCTATGCCCTGGGGCTGCCCTGCCAGACACCTTGACTGCTGTCCCTCACTGAGCCCTTTCAAAGCTGAGCTATGGTTTGGAAAAACCATAGGGAAACTCTTCTTCCCTCTCAAATGTTACTCTCCAGTGGAGGGATCCTAACTTCGCATTCCCTAGGTCCCTATCTCTCAGAGTTTCCTTGCAGCCTCCTATTTTCCTGAGACTGGATCATGAAGCCACAAGGCAGGGCTGGAGGCAGACCTGAGGTCAGGCTTCCCAGCTGAGGTTCCTCATTGCCTATTCAGAAACCCATCTTCTCCTTTCTCCTTAGGAAGTAAACACTGACTTCCAGCTGGGCCCCTTGCCACCTGGATTAAAAGATAAGATATCTTGGCCTCCTTTGGAACTCCATATATCCATATGACTGAGTTCTGGCCAACAGATTGTAAGCAGAAGTGCTGCGGATAGGGTAGGCTGCCTAGAGAACTGGCACAGCTGGAAGCATGTCCCTTGTTACCCCCTTCCTTCTTTCTTTCAGCCAACCAGCCTGAATTGTGATGGCTGGAGCTGCGACAGCCATCTTGGACCAGGAGGACAGCTTGAGGACGGAAGCTATTTCCCTGAATGGTGGAGAAGAAAGACTGAAGTCTGTGTCCCTAATGACACCACAGAATCTCCATGTCAGTATTGGGCCATTGGTTCTGGATCCTTCTGTATGAAAGAAAAATAAACTTGAATCTTGTTTAAGCTATAGTCATTTTAAGGATTGTTTTTTCTTGCTATATTCAGCGAAAACTAATCCTAATGGACGGTGCCACACTCATGCCAGGTACTTTCCCTTTGTTGGGGTAAATTCCCTCCCAGGAGATCTGTTAGTCTTCAGTGCAAAGAGACTTCTGATGGGGTCTTCCCCACTGATATTCCTGACATGTCCAGGCACATCTGAATCTGCTTAGAATCAAACTGGAACTCTCATCGCAAGCAAAGGGCTTGGCACATAGACTATATTCATCATGTTGTATCTATTCTTAGAATACATGGTCTGGCATGGTTCCAGGCACACAGCGTTCAGTAAAAATTAGTGCTCTCTCCTTCCTTTATATGCACAGGTGCTCAACTCCTTCCACCTGTTAGGTCTGGACTGAAACGCAGAGGGCTGAGCCAGGGTGGGGAAAATTCTACATAAGTAGTTACGAACAGATTTGCACCTAGAGGTCAATTTCCGGAACGCTGATGAGAAGAAGAGACCAAAAAAAAAAAAAAAAAAAAGTGCATTTCCCAGGCAAGTTGGTGCCTTTGAAGCTGAGTACCTTTACACACCCAATAAACTCCATGTTTCATCTCTAAGGAAGAAGGGAGAGGAGGTACTGGCCTCTGCTTTGTTGAGTTCTAGGTGGGCCATGAACTGAACAGGGACCAGGGCTAATCTGAACACCTCAGGAACCCACAGAACATCTCATTAGGGAGGTGTTGTGGGATAATGTGCGCTAAAGATTCAAACTCCCAGGAGAAAGAGAGCCTTTCCCAAAGGGAAAGACAACAAGCTCAGAAGTATTTTCCTTGAGAATGTTGGCTTGGGGAACTTCCCTGAGCCTCCTCTGGGCCTTACTGTCTGCACCTCAGCCTCCCTCTTCTGCTGTCTCAGGGCCTCTCCAGGGGCCTTAACTTGAGATTCCAGGAAGGAAGGAGGGCTACAGACTCCGGCCAGCCCACCACTCACTGGCTCACCTAACAGTGCCTGACCCCCAGATTCCTCAGGCATCTTTGATGGCAAATAAAATCCAGACTCCTCAGCCCAGGCTGAAGTGAGGAGGGAGGAGGGAGGAGGGAATGGGGGAGCACGGGTGATGGCGACTCCCCAGGCCCTCAATCTCAAGCCAGGAGAAGCCCACTTCTCGCATTTTGCAGAGATGTGGAAGGAGGCCATCTCTTGACGTGGCCCGTCCCTTCCATTTGTTTGGGAATGTTTTTTATTCTCCTTTGCCTCCGTTCAATTCATTTAATAAGCCGAATCCCTACAGTTGGCTGAGATTTGATTTCCTGCTTAAAAAAAGAATCAAAACAACAAAAGTCATTCTAACTACCCATGAGTCTAATAATAATGAGAACCTTTGCATCAGCAGTTGCCCGGATTCAGGTCAGCATGGGGTGGAGGTGGGGAGTAGGTAACCAGGAAACCCGGGGACTATTTGGGACAAGCCAGACCTCAGAGGACCATAACGGATTGTTGGAACAGATGGTTCGAGCTGGCATGGTGTCCCTGAGATCTCCCGGTCTCAACCTAAATCACTGGGTGTATTTAGTCCCCATTGGGTAGATGCCTCTGCTTTATCATCTTCTTTTGGGGACTGCCCCCCATGCAAAGCAGGATAGATTGATGGCAGCTGATCCTCTGAGCTCGGAGTCTTGCCCAGCAGGGTCCTAAGGAAGAACCAATTTCTTAGTCGACTTTACTTTCTCCTCTCTTCAATTTCAGCTCTAAAGTCAATTTCCTTTGTGTTCTCTTCCATGTCACGGCTCACTCTTCAAGGCCCAGGGCACAGTGGTTGTGAGGGGAGGCTGTGGAGCTAGGCTCCACCACCTGACGGATGTATGACTTCAAGCAAGTCACTTGCCCTCTCTGACTTCAGTTTCCATATCTGTAAAGTTGGGCTTATTACAGTTCCTCCTCATAGGGCTGTTGTGAGGATTACATGGAATAGTCCATTTGAAGTTCTCAAGAGCGTGTCTGGAATACAGTAGGTGCTCAGTAAATGCTAGCTGGGATGATCACTGGTGATGGGAGTGAGAGACAGCAACAAGCCCATGCTGGGGGCATATGCTGGTCATTGACAGGTGTACTGGCTGTCCAAGTCCCCGTGTCCAAATTTCTGTCCCAGCTAAAGGGCGAATCATTGCGCGTTCAACCTTTAGGGTTCTCACGAGTAGAGTACACACGACGGGCCAACCCTACTGACCCCTTTCTGCTGCTGCACAGGGAGCACCAAGAGCCTAGAATCCCCCCTTCTCTGGGGATTCAGGTTCCTCATCGGGAACCAGGACTGACGTGTGGGGGTGGGGGTGTGTGTTGGGGGGCTGTTAGCCCTTGAACAACATGGCCCCGGACGCGACCATGTTTTGAATGTGTAGGTTTGCATTCTGTGGTTTTCGGCCTCCTTTCTTACGAGCAGCTGTAGCTTGCCGTTGCCGGTGTGTTCGCTTCCAACAGCTCCATTCCTTCGCCTTCTAACGTCCTGCTTCCATGAGCTGGGAAAACAGGAGCGCAAAGTTCATTAGAATTTTCTGCACAAGACAAGGCTTTGAACGCGGGCCTGGGGGCTGCGCCACGAGCAGAGCCCCGAGCTGATTCAGGCTGTGTATTGTAGTAGAGCCAGCAACGGACAAGGACTTGAACTGGTCTACAAGCCACGGATTCTTTAAAGTTTTATTTAAAAAATGATCACACAGTAACATTGGGCTCTTTTTCCTTCCAGTGTACAGTGCTCTAAATGTTAACACACGTATACATTTCTAGGATTGCTATCATAATCGGAGGACAGAACAGGGCCCCAGAAGACTCCTTTTTATGGCCATCCCTCTCCTCCACCCAGAGGCCCTGGCAGCTGCTGACCCGATGGCCGTGCACTACAGTTTTGCCTATTTGAGAACATCGGGTACATGAAATCGTACAGTCGGTAACTCTTTGAGACTGGCTTCCCTCATTCAGCATGCTGTTTTCGAGATTCATCCAAGTCATCATCATCAACAGCTCATTCTTTTTTTTCTTTTTTTTTTTTTTTTTTTTACAGCTGAGTAGTATTCCATAGCCTTGATTCTTCACCCCGTGAGGGCCATCTGCGTGTTTCTGGGTTGGGGTTTTCACAAATGAAACGGCTATTAGCATTTGTGTACAGGTTTTCCCGTGAGCCTAATTTTTACTTCTCTAATGTAAATATCCCAGAGTGAGATAGCTGGGTCCTATGGAATGTATATATCTAGCTTTATAAGAAACTGCTAAACCATTTTCCAGAGCGGCTATACTATTTTTACATCCCCACCAGAAATGTCCCAGTTGCTCTGCATCCTTGGGAGCACTTGGTATTGTCTGTCTTTCATTGTAGCCGTCCTAGTGGGTGTGCATTGGTATTTGTGGTTTTGATTTGCATTTTCCTCATGGGTAATGATGTTGAACCATCTTTTGATGCATGTATTTGCTATTCTTACGGCCTCTTTGGTGAAGTGTCTGCTCAAGTTCTTTGTCATTTTTAAAAGTTGGTTGTTGCTTTTCTTACTGTTGAGCTTTAAGAGTTCTTTTGTATTTTGTATTCAAGTTCTTTGTTAGATCTGAAGTCCACCAGTGCTTAAGCAAATTACTTAAGCACCTAAGCCTCACCCCTTATTAAATGGGGATAATACAGTTTTCTCTACCTGCTTCCCACTGTTGTTCTGAGGCTCAAATGGTAAAGGCCAACGAAACATTGGAAATTGGACAGGGACTGCCATTGCTCTTTTAGTCACCTAGGTTCTTGTATGAAAAGCCTGTGGCTAATGGGTGTTTCTTTATTTGCATACTGTTATACCTCTTCCACGCAGGTACCTCACAGATAAAAAGGTTCAAGATAAAGGGGACTTGAGTGAAGAAATGGCCTCTGCTCTGCCATTGTGGGAGCTCCTCTGTCCAGAATCTGGCCAGACTTCAGAAAGCAGCTCCTGCTGGCCACGGGCAGAGCCCAGCGCTCCTGCTGAGGGTCCCACGTCACAACTGAGGATTGAAGAATTTCACACTAGAGAGGATGTACCTCATTCCCAAGTGAAAGGGGGATTACTGGACCCCATTCTCCAGTTCCCATTGCCTTTTGAGGTAGGTGCCTTGTGACTGAGCCCAAGCTCGGGGTGGTTACGTTGAGACTGGTGGCAGAATGTATGGTACCCATATTCTAGTAGTGCTTACCCATATCCTAGTAATGCTAACTCATAGGCTTGTGGTACTGACCCGTATCCTAGTAAGCAGACATAGTGGTGGCGTCCCCACTGTCCATCTCACCCCTCCCACGGAGCATAGTAGAACTTCAGTTTGAAAAATTAACTTCAGCTCACAGGGTGATCCCGAGGCATTTGGGAATAATCCCATTTACTCTGCTGCTTACTGGGTCTGGAACGGCCATGACCTGATTCTGCCAATGAGACACAAGAAGTGATTTGCTGAAGGTCTCTGGGAAAATGTTCTACCTTTTGTGGAGGGATGAGAAGCCAGATCCATTTTCTCTGTCTCTCTGTGTGTCAGTCTGTCTGTCTCTCTTCTTCTCCCCCTTTGCTGAGTGCTAGTAGCCATGACCACAAGGGTGCAGACTTGGAATGAGCTCAGAGCTCGGGATGGGCGAACAGAGATCTGGAAAGAACCTGAGTCCTTTGTTCTGTCCTTGAGCACAAAACGGAGCAGCCTGAAGCCCACCCTGTCTGGATGTCTTTGTATGCCCTTGCCAGTCTTCTCTCTGGTTCGGTTTGGTTTGACTCGGCTCCCCAATTATTTGCAGTCCCAAACACAGTAACTATTCAAAGCTGTCTCCCTCACCGTGCTTAGCAGCCGTCCTCAGTTGGTTAGTTAGACTTCAGAGGTGCAGGGAAGTTCTGGGGTGGAGGACAGAGGTGCAGGGAAGTTCTGGGGTGGAGGACAGAGGTGCAGGGAGGTTCTGGGGTGGAGGACAGAGGAAGATGGGAAAGCCAATGACCTCTTTTCCCCTCAGTGCCCTGACATCAAGAAGAGTTTGTGGACTGAATCTCAGTGTGTGTTCTGTTTTAACATGGAGGCATTAAAAAGCACCTAAACCTCATTAACTTGGGTTAAACCAGGGGGGTGGGGAAGGAGGGTCTGAAATATGGCACGCATTCAAAGGAATGCAGTTTCATTCTACCCTGAAGTGCACAGTAACTGGACCAACACCGGGAAGAGGTCCTGCTGGCCTGCTTCAGGGAAGACACAATTAGCATATTGTTGCTATGCCAACACTAATAATTTCTTCGGGGATTTTTCTTCACACATATAGGCTTTGTGGCTGAGTCAATAGTGTAAGCGAGGTAACAGAAGCGGTGGAGGGGGCTTTAACCTATTTCAGGGAACAGATTGTTTTCAAGGACTTGAACACTGGCCATTGGCAGAACAAGGCAGCGCTAATTATGCATTCATTAAAGCAGGCTCTGCCACACCGACCCAGGAGCTGCCCAAATGCTCACAAAGTTTCAACCCCAGGAATCCTGACGGATGGTGCTCCACAGCCCCCGCACTTGGAGTCCATGCACGGCTTGGACGCACGTGTGCACAGGCAGTTCTGGAGCAAGGCACATTAGATGCTTCGGAAGAAACTTGCTTGTGCCCCGTGTATTATCAGAGGATTTCTCATCGTGAGGAATGTGGCTGCATTGGGGCTTTTTTCAGTAACCATTGGTTACCAAGGCTGTGTGTGTGTGTGTGTGTGAGAGAGAGAGAGAGAGAGAGAGAGAGAGAGAGAGAGAGAGATTGGGTGGGGGGTGATCCAATGCCAGCTGGAAAGAACACCGCTTATTTGTGGAGATTTCTCACAAGCCCTCAGACCCTGGAAAGGAGACTGGGAGTCCTTACTCTTGACCCTATTCCACTTCTCCTCACTGACCTCCCAGGTTGTTACCTGAAGCCTCAAGGACAGGAGCAAATGAGGCTGTTTTCCAGAGCAGATAAAGACTCACGCATTTTAAAGAAGACATCCAAAAGGCCAACAGACACATGAAAAAGTGCTCAACATCACTCAGCATCAGGGAAATACAAATCAAAGCCACAATGAGATACCACCTCACACCTGTCAGAAAGGCTAAAATTAACAAGTCAGGAAACGACAGATGTTGGCGGGGATGTGGAGAAAGGGGAACCCTCCTACACTGTTGGTGGGAATGCAAGCTGGTGCAACCACTCTGGAAAACAGTATGCGGGTTCCTCAAACAGTTGAAAATAGGGCTACCCTACGACCCAGCAATTGCACTACTGGGTATTTACCCCAAAGATACAAATGTAGGGATCCGAAGGGGTACGTGCACCCCAGTGTTGATAGCAGCAATGTCCACAATAGCCAAACTGTGGAATGAGCCTAGATGTCCATCGACAGATGAATGGATAAAGAAGATGTGGTATATATACACAATGGAATATTATGCAGCCATCAAAAAATTTGAAATCTTGCCATTTGCAACGATGTGGATGGAACTAGACGGTATTGTGCTAAGCGAAATAAGTCAATCAGAGAAAGACAAGTATCATATGATCTCACTGATATGAGGAATTTGAGAAACAAGACAGAGGATCATAGGAGAAGGGAGGAAAAAATGAAATAAGATGAAACCAGAGAGGCAGACAAACCATAAGAGACTCTTAATCTCAGGAAACAAACTGAGGGTTGCTGGAGTGGAGGGGGGTGGGAGGGATGGGGTGGCTGGGTGATGGACATTGGGGAGGGTATGTGCTATGGTGAGCGCTGTGAATTGTGTAAGCCTGATGAATCACAGACCTGTACCCCTGAACCAAATAATACATTATATGTTAATAAAAAATTTTTTAAAAATAGAATTGCAAAATAGATAGGAGATAAAGTGAAAAAAAAGGACTCACGCATTTTAAGAGAAATGCCCATCTAACGTTGGTGTATATTTAAGATGTGGGTTGGGGGGCAGCCCCATTTAATAAATAGGAAATGAGCGTGGGGGAGGGGTGATCCCTCAGCTTGTGCCAAGTGTTAGAAGTGTTTCCTTGAGCTACCTGAGATCCAGGGTGCCCTCTTTCTTCCTTCAAGTCTGACTTGAGTACCTGCTATTTGCCAGGCACTGTGCAGGATGAATGAAATGCAGAATCTGTCCTGGAGGGGCTCGCGGTGTAATGGGACACACACACACACACACACACACACACACACACACACACACACGCACATGACTCTAATGTGTTTTGAGATGTACAAGGAGCAAGGAACACAGAGGAGAAGGGTTCAAACTGGAACTTGAAAGTCAAGGAGGTGTCCCAAGCAAAGGAGGGCTAGCAGGCAGCAGGTGCAGAGGCATGGCTGGGGGAGTGGAAGTGGTTTGTCTGGGGACATGGGACCACCCAGCCTGGCCGTGTGGTGTGGGGATGAAGAGCATGGCTCTGCGGGTTACATCGGGCAGGATTGTGGGAACTTACCCTCTCTAACTCTGTTTTCCTAGTTGTAAAACAGGCCTGATGATCATACTTGCTGAGGGTTGGGATGACGGGAGTGAGATCCTGCAGGGGTAGTGCTCAGAATGGTGCTCGGCACACAGGAGGCATGTCCTTGGGGCATCATGTTTCTGAGGCATGGCTTCTGCTTTAGCTCTTTCTGAAGCCAACACTCCCCTGCCTCTTCCTCAAGGCACTTTGGTCCAGCTGGGTCCGTGAGAAATCTTGGTCATGGACAACAATACGCTCTTTTTAAAAGGTGAGGTTCCACAAGACATTGTGTTGAATCGGAACTATCAAGGTAAACTCATAATCTCAGAAAGACATGTTCCCAGGTTGGTCACTATCAAGAGTCAACTCCTTGTACCCAGATTTTGATCTTTAACACTTGTTCTTTGCTCACAGAGCCGGGACTTTCTGGAAGGTGGCTGATTCCCTGTCTGGGGGTGGGGGTGAGGGGATTAAGATGGAAAGTTTTGGATCATCTTTCTGTTGCCAGAAAAGAAGAATGCTTTCAAGGATGCCAAGGGCATCCCAGAAGTGCTCGCATGAACAGGGTGACAATTTGACCATTTAATAAGGCGATTAATTGGAGCATTCATGAAAGGCCAGGAATTCATAATGATATGCAAATGAGAAAAATTCATCTAAGGTACAAAAAGGTAGTTGAGTGATTTGAGGCGGATGACTAGTAGGATACAGTTCCTTTTTCTTCTAGTCAATAGGGGAGTGTTACTGCATAGAGTACTTTGTTTCTTCCGTAAGGCGGGTGGCTGGTTCTAACGACAGGAGACCTAGGTGTGAGCCTCGGATTCACTCCTGACCCGTCTCTGTTCTGCATGACGCAGGGACCACCTCCTACAGGTTGCATTTCCGGGCTTCTGGCAAGGCCTGGCCAGTGGGAGGGAAGCTGAGGGCAAGGGGAGAGGAGCCAGGGGATCTCTCCCTACTCTTCTCTGTCTCCTGCAGTGCCTAGCCGTGGTTACATCCCCTCCCAACATCACCTCCGTAGCTACAGCTGCTGGTACCAGCTTCTTCTGGGGCCCCTAGTCCTCTGGCTCCGGTAGCACTTTTTCCTTTTTCTTTTTTTTAAGATTTTATTTATTTATTTGACAGAGAGGGAGCACAAGCAGGGGGAGTGGGAGAGGGAGAAGCAGGCTTCCCGCTGAGCAGGGAGCCCAATGTAGGGCTTGATCCCAGGACCCTGGGATCATGACCTGAGCCGAAGGCAGACGCTTAATGACTGAGCCCCCAGGTGCCCCTGCACTTTCTTCTTTTCTGTCCCACCAGCCCAAAGGTGCCAGCAATTCTTTCTTGCTGCTAATCTCGGTTACCTCACCATCCTCTGTTGGCTTCTTAGCTATAGAACCAATTCCCTTTGATAAATTCCCTCTGTGGAAACTATTGAAATGACCTCTGTTTTCCTGGTTGGTATCCGACAGATTATGTCATTGTTTCTATCTGCATAAGCAGGGAAGAGCAAACACCAGGAACTGCGGGTAAACCAAATAATCTCAGAATCAACAGACACAGTAGCAAGGGCAGGAAGGGTTGATGAACACTGTGGTCACATAAAACCCAAGCAGAGGGGACCCACAGCTGACTGGCACGGGCAGGCACACGCAAGAAGCAGGGAGAAAGAGAGCTTGTCAGGGTGTTCCCCAGCGACAACTCATCAGATGCTCTCAGGAAAGGAGCTCACTTTGCTGATTCAACCCCTCACCAAGTAGATGAAAGTTTTAGGTGGCCTTATGTTAATTACAATAAAATTTGAATAAAGAACTGTGTAACTTTCAAATAATATTGTTGCACCAGATCAGCACATCCTAATAGGGTAATGGGCTAGATGTCTTAGCCCAGAAACATTTAAAGATAGAAGCAGTTCTGGGAAAAAAAGCCAAGCATGGCAGGTGCCATCTGTGTCCTGTCTGTCTCCGCCAGGGGGGACACATCATTCCCTCACCTGTCTGACTCCAAGCCCTGCAGCTCTTTACCTGAGAGCTGTCTGTGGCCATGGGAGCCTACTTGGCTCCCCCAGGGCAGCCTGGAGGTGTCCAGCTCCAGGATAGCCCTCAACCAATAACTGCAGGAAGCACTGGTTAGATATTCTAGCTCCCCTGCTTCCCACTTGGAAGAACTCTGGGCTATGATCTATACCGTCTCCCATATTTCTGGGCAGGACTGTCCCGGTTGGCTCACAGTGGTAACCTGCTTGCCAGCATGGCTGCTCTGGATCATTCCCTTTCCAGTCTCACGTCCCCACTTCCTGCCTGCCAGGCGATTCCTAGAATCACCTCCCTAAGAAACTACTTCCGCTCATATTCTTGTCTCTGAGTCTGCTTCTCAGGGAGCCCTGGCTAAAGCACTAGTTTTAAAAATAAACTCATCTAGGATAAGTTTAGATTTTGAGAAAGGTCACAAAGATAATCTGTCAGATACTGAGGTTCTGAGATCCAACCAGTCACACAGACTTCTCGTACCTAGTTCTGATTGTCGACTTCTTTTTTCTAAAAAACTTTAATGAAGGTATAATTGATATACAAAGAACTGTATATATTTAGTGTGTACAATGTGGTGGGTTTAGAAATATGCCAACAGTTGTGAAACCAATACCACGATCAAGGTAACACACATATCCAACACTTCCCAGAGTGTCTTTATATACCCCCTTTTTTGTTGTTTGTTTGTTTGTTAAAACATTTAACATAAGATCTACCCTCTTAATACATTTTGAAGAGTGTAATACATATTGTTGACTATAGGCACGATCTCCAGAACTTAGTCATCTTCCACGATGGAAACTTTATGCCCAGACACTACCTGATCACTTACCATATGTCAAATCTAAGAGATTGACATTGGTATACTACCAGTAAGTAGACTCCAGACCTTATTCAGATTGTATCAGTTTTTCTACTAATGTCCTTGTCCTGTTCTTGACCCATCCTGGCAGCCATGTTCCACGCAGACGTTGTGTCTCCTTAGCCTCCCCTGTTCTGCGGCAGCTTTTCTGACTTTCCCTGTTTTGCATCACCTGACGTCATGAAGAGTGCGGTCAGGTATTTTGTGAAACGTCCCTGGGTTTGGATTTGTCAGATGTTTTTCTCGTGGTCAGATGACAATGATGGGTTTGGCGGCGGAATATCTCTCAGGTGAAGTATTCTTCTCATTACATCATCTCAGGGAAGATACCACATTTGAAAACTTAAAAAAAAAATCCATAAAAAAACATATACTTAAAATTCCCAAGTCATCACAAGTAAAAGTTTTTGTTTGGTTGGCGCTTTTTTTTTTTTTTTTAATAAAAAGAGACCCAACCTAGAAGCCTGGGACTTCTGTTGAATCACTTTAAATTGTGTACGTGGGTCCATGTGCCAGCCAAGAATCAATGAGCCAATAGCCCAATTCTCTGTCCTCAGCTTGTCCGAGAAAGTGTCCTCTGTTTTTTGGCAAGTCTTTGGTAAGATGAATGACCCCCCTTGGAAGGGAAAAAATATTACTGAAACCCTAGGATAATATAAAAGTGCAATAAAGAATAAATAAATGTAGCAATAATCCTGACAAGGTAATATATCAAGTATGGAATAACGAGTTAAGGCCATGGGTTACCTGTTTGGGAATGAACGTCAAGTATGAGTATCATAGTAAGTTGTACAACCACTGTGCTTCTGAATGTTTTGTCTGCCGCGTGAGGGATCTGAAGTATCCAAAAGATTCAGATGCACTGCCTGCGACTGCATTTTAAATTGTTTACAGACATTGAATTCATCATATTTATAATTGAGAAAAATGGATTTTCTGCATTCTGTTGATTAGATGTATGTGAAAAAACCAACCATTAAGGAAAGTCCACAGAATTGTGGGGGCTTCTCCCCCCCCCATAGAAAAGTCCCTTGGGTGTTAAATCATCCATCAGTGGGTTACAGAGGGAACAACAACACCCCCCTTCCCTCCACACACACTTTTAAAGCTGTTAGCATCTGGGCCACTGAAGGAGGCAGGCACTCTTGGAGGCTTTGGGCATTTTCACATCTTTCATCTTATTTTATCCGCACAAGAACCTGGTGGTATTATCTTCATTTGACAAATGAGGACACTAACTGTGTAATTTAGAATGCATTTGACTGCAAGAAAGAGAGTGCTGGACCAAAAAGAACTTCAACAGCAATAGCTTCATTATCTCCTTGAAAAGTAGTCCTGGTAGTGCAGGGCTGGTTGATTCAGGGGCTCCCCAACACCAGGCCCTGGCTTCTCTGTGATTCTTCCCACTATTCTTCATGGTCACAAAGTGCTTGGGGTGAGGTCATCCTTTAAATGGTCTATGACCTGGAAGTATCCTCTAGGGACTTCCCATCCCCCTCTGACCACCAGGCGAAGATGAGTTTAAACTACTCAGAACAAAAAGTTGGGTTGCTTCTTCCTGAAGACTGTCGTGGGTCCTGAGGCTCTGAGATCCAACTAGTCACACCTTTTATTGCACAGATGGGAACACTGTGGGTGGGAGGAATTGGGCTCAGGGTCACAAAGTGAGGAGACTGGAATTAAGGGCCTCTAGCTCCTGGTTCTTGATATGCTCTCTTGTTTACTATACCTGGTCGTTTCGCAGGTGGACACTGAAAAAAGTGAGTGTGTACAGAGGCACTTTATTTTTTTAAAGATTTGTTTTAGAGAGAGAGAGTGTGTGCGCAGGGGCAGAGGTAGAGGGGAAGAAAGTCTCAAGCAGATTCTGCACCAAGTGCAGAGCCTGACACGGGGCTCGATCTCATGACCCTGAGATCAGGAACCGAGCCGAAAACAAGAGTCGGACTGAGCCACCCAGTCACCCCTAGAGAGGCACTTTATTTATTTATTTTTTTAAAAGATTTTATTTATTTATTTGAGAGAGAGAGAATGAGAGATAGAGAGCACGAGAGGGAAGAGGGTCAGAGGGAGAAGCAGACTCCCCACCAAGCAGGGAGCCCGATGTGGGACTCGATCCCGGGACTCCAGGATCATGACCTGAGCCGAAGGCAGTCGCTTAACCAACTGAGCCACCCAGGCGCCCTAGAGAGGCACTTTAGAAGAGCTTTTGGAAGCATGGACTGTGGAGCTAGGCTGCTGGGTTTGTATCCTGGCTCAGCTACCCATCGGGTACGTGACCTTGGGCAAGTTACATAATCTCTCTGTCCTCATCTGAAAAGTAACCGGACTGCTTCTTTGGGTTGTTGTAAGGAGTAAATGAGTGAGTATGCATAAAGGCTTTGGAGCACTTAGCAAGCTTTTAAATTATCATTGCACTCCTGGTACGTGCCCAGCACTGTGCTATATGTTCACAACCATCTAGTCTTTACGACATCTCTATTGTTAACCGACTTAGTTCACAGATGAGGAAATTAAAGCATAGGAATGTCAAGTGCCTTACACGGGGTCCTGCAGCTGAGGCCACGCTGAGCATCACACCCATGTCTGGCTGGCTCCAGAAGCCTCAGTGCTCAATCACCTTTCTGTTCTGTCCCCTCCGATCGACGTTCTGCCTCTTGGTTCCTCTATTTCTGGTGAAAGAGGCCAGCGAGGTCGAGGCCCAAGTTCACAGTCACTTAGCTGGTCAACAAAACAGGAGCCAGGATGCAGGGATGCTCTCTCCACCCCACACTTCCCCTGCAGGGCAGAGGCTCCCGGGTTCCGACAGCGGGCCTTGTCCCAGCCACCCTGACAAGCAGTCCTTCCTGGGTCAGACCAGAATCTGTCCTGCTTTAATTCATGCCCGTCTTCTTCCACTGACTTCTCTTCTTCTTCTAGTCTAGGTGACTCATTAGCTTATGAGTCAATGAGCCCTCCCAGCTACCACCCACCACTGCCTTGTTTGTCTCCATCTGTCCATTTCAGTACCTCTCCTTGAGGATGTGGCCAATGCTTACCTGTGCCAACTTCATGGACAAGTGGGCCAGGGTTTCTAGGGAAACTCCTGCATGGTCTCAGCTAAACTTCAGCAGGACCTGGCTTCTCCCTGGGCTCGGCAATGAAGCATCTCCTTCCTGACATTTTCTTTCCTTGTACCTCTCAGACAACTTACCTGCCACCGGACTGGGGAATCCTGTGACCATTTCCAATATGTGAGCTAGGGGTGGGGACACTGTTCTCTGGACCTGCGCTGTCCATTGGGGCAGCAAGTGGCCACATGTGGCTATTCAAATTGATTGAAAGTAAATAAAATTTAAAATCCCGTTCCTCAGCTGCACCAGCCAAGTTTCCCATGTCCGGTACCTGGAAGCAGCTGGTGCCTTCTATATGGGACAGTGCAGAGAGAGAACATTTCCATCATTGCAAAAAGTTCTATTGGACAGCCCTCAGAATCGTCTGGAGGACTTGTTAAAACATCTAAACCTGGCCTCACCCCCAGTTTCTGCCTTATAGCTCTGGGGGCGGCTTGGAGGATTTTCATTTCTAACAATTTCCTAGGTGATGTCACAACGACATCCACACTTTGGTCCAGGTGTCCACTTTGAGAACTTCTGTATTCACCCGCCACTGGGAGAGCCTTCTTCAAAGACTCCATGTGCTGATCCTGAGCTGCTGATGGGAGAGAGTGATGGGTAGACACAGCTCCCTCAGCTGAGCTTCCAGAAGGAGCCTGAGACGAGCTTTTTAAAAAGTGAACGTTAGAGGGGCAGAGAGTAATCCTGCGCCCCCATCGATTGCCTGGGCTTCATTTCCACTTGTCTGTAACTTCTGAGAAGGCGTGAGCTCGATTCCAAGCGTGATCACCGTCCTTCTCCAATGACCAATACAAAGTGAGGAACCAGTCCAACATGACCTAAGATGTTGCTCCTCGGTTGCAGCTTTCCCTCCACCTTGAACCTTCCAAGACCTGCTGGCACCCAGTGCCTCCTCTTTCGAAGAGGCGAGGTTGGGTACAGGAAAGAACACTGGATTTGGAGTTAAAAGATTTGGATTCAAGGGGCGCCTGCGTGGCTCAGTTGGTTAAGCGGCCGATTCTTCATTTTGGCTCACGTCATGATCTCAGGGTCGTGGGATCGAGCCCCACGTCAGGCTCCACACTCAGCATGGAGTCTGCTCGAGATTCTCTCTCTCCTTCTGCCCCTGCCCCTGCTCGCACGCATGCACTCTCTTTCTGTCTAAAATAAATAAGTAAAATCTTTTTTTTTAAAGAAAAGATTTGGATTTGAGTCCCTGTGTGACCTTGAGCATTGCCCCCTCTGAGCTCAGTCATGGGGACATAATGGCCATGGTAGTTTATAAACTGCTTTATGCTCAAGTAATCTACTATATGGATTTTGTTTGTAAATCATGGGGTACTGTCCAAACCTGAGGCCCCACAGCTTGGGGTATAAACATTAGAGCACAGGTTATATTCAATCACTTATTGGTTTATATGTACATCTCACGACAGCCTGAGAGTTCCTTGAGGCAGGGCTCCTGTTCATCTATTAATCTTTGGGCCCCCTAGTGCTTGACTTGAGGTCCAGCAAATAGTTACACTAATAATGATTATTATACTCAAACACACAGTACTTATTATGTGTCAAGCACTGTTCTAATGTATTAATTCATTTAATTCTTACTGCATTCCCATGAGGTATGTATTACTGTTAGGAAATCACACATAATAGATGCTTACTAGATATTTATTGACGCATCTAGGGCGGGACTTCTTCAACTTGAACTCGCATAGGAATTATCGGGGAATCTTGACCTTGTTAAAATGCACTTTCTGATTCAGCATGGCTGGGGTGGGGCCTGGGATTCTGCATTTCCAATAGGCTCTCAGGTGATGCTGCCAGTCAGCAGACCACACTGTGGGTATCAAAGATCTAGATCATTTAATAGACTGTCAAACAGGAAACATCCAGTCCCTTGCTGGAGTGGAGGCAGGGGCAGGAAACGCTCTAGAAAAAAAAAAAAACGTGTCTTACTTGGGTAGCAAGAGGATTACAGATCGTCAGGCTAGACGCTTTTTGAGAGGATGATGAAGTCAGTCAACCAAAGCAGCTTTTAAAGTCTCGTTGGAACAGTCTGTTCTCGTGGTTTCCAGGTGAGGAGCACTTTCAACATGAGCCATGGAGTGTTCAGGGGCTGGGGCCACACGTCTGACTTTAACAGGGAGCCCAGCAGCCGCCGTCAGATCTCCTGGAGTCCGCCCTCCAGGGAGGGCCGGGAGACCTTCCCAAGAAAGCCACAAGTGTGAATGAAACGTGGCCTCAGAGTCAAAAGTGGGTTCAAAGCCAGTGTCTTCACTTAGAAGCTGTTCAACCCGTGGCAAGTTACTTCTCCCTGTAGTTCTGTTTTCTTACTGTGCCACAGAGATCGTACTGGGTTTGGCCAGGGCAGCTGAAGCTCCTGGAGGATTTAAAAAGAGAGCGACTTTGGTGCAGGGCACTTGTTACATGGGAGATCACAGGGCTGGGAAGCCAAAGGGATAAGGTGAGGCAGTGCAGAGATGAGCAGGAAGGCGGCCAAGGGCTGGCAGGCCCCAGGGAGGTGACAGTGTTCCTGCCACCCAGGGGCCGGGTCACCGGGCTGAGGCTGGAACCACAGAGAAATACCATTGCTTCTCCCTTTCGCCCCACCTTCCGATCTCCCACCACTGTCTCCCTTGGCCCAACCCTTGGCCAGAAGCTCTCTGGGAAGCGCAGCCCGCTGGGGTCAGCCTGCGTGGCAAATCTGGAACAGGGCAGGAAAGGGGAGGCGTGGCTCTGAGGGCCAACGGGCTCAGGACCCCAGGCCACAGGTTCGAGGACTCGGTGGAAAGGTCTGCGTGGATGCCCGGAACACAGGGCCACCGCACTAATAAAGCATGCGCCCTTCCCCTCCCCTGGAGACAGCCAACTTCCGCGGGGCTAACCACGCATTCTGGGATGACGTTCTGGCTATCAGCAACCTGTCTTTTCCCACCCCTATGTGTGTGGGGTCTCCAGGCTCTGCAATTTAAGCAAATTCTCCGCTGGCCTCTCAGGATCCTGTGACATGTAGGAAGGGGTTTCTCGGACCAAAGGACCATGTGGCGTGGGGCAAGCTGCTGAAGTTGACTGCAGGGACGTTAGCAAGGCAGGGCCGGGAGGGGGGCCTGGACAGCCCTGTCTCTGAGTCGTCCATTCGCACATTCACTCTCGCACAAGCAGTTACTGAGCCAGAATCACGCTAGGGGCTAGAAATGCAGGGGGTGTTCTAGTCTGGTGGTGAAACAGGCCTGCAAATTAAGGTTTTAGTCAGGGCTATCTCGGTTGTAAGAAACAGAAACCCATCTAAAAAACTCAAGTGTAAAGGGGTTTTACCGAAAGGGGTGAGGCAATCTGACGGAATGGAAGTTGTGCCAGTGTGGCAGGACCTCATGGCAACTGCCCCATCTTTTCTCTGCCTCTGCCCTCTGTCCTCCCTGAGCCCCCACAAATCAGACCCCACATTGCCCCCGCTCCCCCATAACTTCTGCTCCTGGGTGACTTCTGGCTTCCCTGGATGGCAGCGGACTCAAGCCTTGAGCCCTGGCGATGGTACAAATCCAGCCCACTCTCACCGACAGACTGAGATCGCCGGTCCCTGGGTCACATGACTGAGAGAGGCCCTGGCCCTGCCCGGCTCTCTGGAGTCAGACTCCCCGGCCCCGGCCCCGGGGAATGGGAGGAGGGTGAGGGCCCTGCAGGCTGCCTTGGGAAGGGCAGTTTCCCTGTACCAAAGTAGCTCCTGTCTCCTGCAAGAAATAATTACAGACCTGGCCTGGGAAGATCAGATACAGAAAAGCATTTAAAATGACAATAGTGACTGTATTATTACATCACACAGTAAAAGCTCTTTTCTTTTCTCTTTTTTTTTTCTTTTCACAAACACGCCTCAAATGCTTTAATAGAATTTAGCTTTTCCTTCAACGGTCTTTTCATAGTCAAACAACAAAAAATACCCAGTGTTAAAACCACTTAATAAACTTACAAACTTGAAAAATTAGACACTTCAGAAAGGCAATAAACTTCGTATTATGAAAGCAGTATATTCCAAGTTTCAAAGGTTTGACAAGTTCTGCAGAATATTTTTGCCAGTAGATGGAAACTCCACAATCTTCTGCCAAGTAGGACTGTCATTCACTGGTTTGAGGTCGAATCCATTTCAAGGCATGTCGTGGTGGCACAGTAATGCTGGGGTGATAAAATGTGCAGTCAGGTCTTGTACACTGAGTATTAAATCTGCAGTGTTTTGGATGATAGAAGGGACATTCCATTTTCTTACAAGCCGGGAAACAACAGCACAGCTAACTACTAGAAGGTGAGTCTGGTGTTGCAACTGGTTTTGGAGGCAGTACTGGAATTCTTCTACTCATATGAGTGAAGGGACAATCCGGTTTAGTACATTTTGCAACATATTTACAATTTGGATGAACAAACAAACATTTTTCAGCAAACTTACAATTGGGGAAGGCTTTGCAAGGTGAAACAGGATGATGGTAAGCACACTCATCCCCATTTTTACAGGCAGGCCAGTACTTGCAACGCTCCAAAAGTTCTTCTGGTTTCTGGACCACACTCAGTTCACTCATCTCAGCATTTGAGAAGCTACCATTTGGGTCATCGAGCTGCCTGCTCATCAACTGCAAGTGCTGTGGGTGGAGGAGACCTCTGAGTCCCTTGTTTGAGGCTGCAGTTTGGTTTACAGGTTTCACTCCTTCAAAGCACATGTCCTCCTCTTGATCTGACATGTATCCTGGGGGGCTGGGGACACCATCCAGCGTCACTATAAACTTGGGACTTGCAGGTTTCTCTGGGTGTACAAGATCTCGTGTCTGCATCAGGTGTCCTGAAAGTACCCAAAGGGTATCTGCAGTCTTCATCCCAACTCTTGGTTTGGTGCCACTACTATTTCCTCAGACAGCTTTGGCTTCTTCAGAATAAATGGTCTTGTGTCTGCATGGACCATGGATTCCATGCCATAGTAATCTTGACTGATCTGTAGAGTTTCTGCCATTACTGGGTCAATTTGCAGTCGGGATAACAACTGCCTCTGTTGAGTTCCTTGGCTTTTTTCTATATTATCTCCCTTTGTTTCCTCTTCTTTAATGGGGGTACTTATTCTGGGGGTCCTGCTTTGCCCCCGGACCATTTCTGCCAGCAATTCTTCTTGAGAAGTTCGAGTTCTGGGAGCAGCTGGAAGTGTCTGTTTCTGTGAGACTGTAGAATAGTTAGTTGTTTTTGTTACAGATTCTTGAGCTTCAGATATAGCCTTCAAAATTAGATTCTTGTTAGCTTGTTTAGAAGGTGGAAGTGAAGGTCTCCTTTCAGGCTTTGCTGGCACTGACACACTGCTGCAGATGCTTCCTGTACGAGACCCACAGTCATCATCTTCCTCCTCCTCTTCTCCATCATGACTGAATTATTTTACTTTAACAACCGAACTTACCACAGGCAACTTTCTCTTCCGAAAGTTTTCTTCCTCAATACTCATTTTTTTCTGAGTTGTTTCTGAAAAAAGGACTCTAAGTCTCTTCTAACCTGTTAAGCATTTCCGGTTCACACAAATGTCCTGTTTCATATGCCCGGCTGTTCTGTGTATCAGGTTGCTTGGCAGCATGAATACTGTTTGGCTGCTGCTGAAATTGCAACCCGTTTAAATGAGCACCACTATCTGCATTTCGACTTGCAGGTGGTCGATAAATTTCAATAGAAGGGCGAGAAGAACCATATGCAAGTGTCACTGTAGGTTTTTTCTGAGATAAGGGATTCTCCTGCACAAAATTGAGGTCCTCATCAATGAGATCATCTGGTTCTGGCTTAATAACAATCACATCTTCGGAGGGTGCTGGCTCCCTCAGAGGCTTCACAGTTGACATTAATCGGGTTGCAGCTCCATCATCATAAGTCTGTCTGACAGTAGTGGTTTTTTGCTCCTGTGAACTAGTAGAAAACCTGGAATCTCTTTTTTCAGGTCTAGTGCTAGCAACCGCAAAAGGCGGCACTTCGGCTTCATGCCTTCTCTCATCTCCCCGACTGAAACAGCTTTTGTTTGAAGACACGTTATTATCAAAGATGTTAGTATCAGAAGACTTAAGACTGGAAGGGTCAGTTGTAACAGAGCGAAGTTCATCTAACACACCAATGAAGCCATACGGTGAATCGAATTGTGTTGTTCCCTAGAAACAGGGACAGGTCCTCTGTCATTTGGTCCTGACTTTTCTTGTTGGCCACCATCACCATAATGTAATCAGGAAGTTCTTCATCAACATAAGCTCCTAATTCTTGCAATTTCCCCTTAATGGCGCTCGGGATCTTGCGGCTGATCTCGGTGCCGCTTTCCATGGCTCCCGGCGGGCTCACCACTGCGCGGCGCCTCCCTTACCCAGAGCCCCGCACCGGCTTCCGGCCCCGCAGCTCCGCCGCCGCAGCCGCCAGCCACCAGCGCGATCTGCGTGACCCGCCAGTAAAAGCTCTTTTCATACGTTGACCTCTTTGAGGCCTCAAGCCAGCCTCAGAAGTCAGCAGTATCATTATGTCCATCTCCCCATTTTACAGATGAGGAAACTGAGGCGTAGGAGGTTGAATCCATGGCCTGAGGTCAGACGGGTTGGAGCGGACAGCAGCCCCGTCTCTGGGCCCCGTGCCCGAGGCCTGTGTTTCAGACGAGAAGCCCTTTGGTAAGGTCATGTTCAACCCTCAACCTCCAGGAATGCTCCCTCCAAACAAAACCTTCCTTGTGTTAAAGGTTTTCTGGGGCACCACCATCCATCTTCACAACATTTTCATCTTCCCAAATAGAAATTTTGTGCTCATTAAACAATTGCCTTCTCTTTAAAAAAAAAAAAAAAAAGGCTTTATTTTCTAAGAGCAGTTTTAGGTTCATAGCAAAATTGAGGAGAAGGTACAGAGATTTTTGACCCCCAGCCCCCACTCATGCATAGTCTCCCTGTTATCAACATCCTTACCAGAGTATTACATTTGTTAGAATTAAATGGGCCAAAGACCTTAATAGATACCTTACCAAAGAAGATATACAGATGGCAAATCAGCACATAAGAAGACGCTCCACACCATATGTCATCAGGGAAACGCAAATAAAAATGACAATGAAGCCAAAACATGAGCACTGACAACACCAAATGCTGCAGAGGATATGGAGCAACAGGGACTCTCATTCATGGCTGGCGGGAAGGCAAAAGGATACAGCCACTTTGAAGGGTAGGGTGGTAATTTCTTACAAAACTAAACATATTCTTATCACACAAGCAACAGTCATGCTCCTTGGTATTCAACCCAAAAGAGTTGAAAAATTGTGTCCACACCAAAACCTGCATACAGTTGTTTATGGCAGCTTTATTCATAATTGCTAAGACTTGGAAGCAACCAAGATGTCCTCCAACAGGTGAACAAATAAACTGGTCCATCCAGACAATAGAATATTATTCAGCATTAAAAATAAATGAGCTATCAAGCCATGAAAAGACATGGAGGAAACTTAGACACATACAACTAAGTGAATGAAGCCAGTCTGAAAAGGCTACATATATATTGTCTGACTCCAACTACATGACATTCTGGAAAAGGCAGAACTATGGAGACAGTAATAAGATCAGTGGTTGTGGGGTGGATGACAGGGGAGGTGAATAGGAAAAGCACAGAGGATTTTTAGGGCAGTGAGACTTCTCTGTATGACACTATAACAACTATGTTGTTGACAGAGATTGATCTGTATTTCATTGTAATGTCTTTGTCTGGTTTGGGGTAATGCTGGCCTCATAGAATGAATTGGGAAGTATTCTCTCTGCTTCTGTCTTCTGGAAGAAACTGTAGAAAATTGGTATAATTTCTTCCTTAAATATTTGGTGGAATTCACCAGTGAACCCATCTGGGCCTGGTGCTTTTTGTTGTGGAAGGTTATTAATTATTGATTTGATTTTGTTAATAGATATAGGCCTATTTAGATTGTCTATTTCTTCTCGTGTGAGTTTTAGCAGATTGTGTCTTCCAAGGAATTGGTCTGTTTCATCTGGGTTATCAAATTTATGGGCATAGAGTTGGGTTGGTTTTTTTTTTTTGATATTTATTTATTATCATTTTAACATTCATGGGATCTGCAGTGGTGTCTTTTCATTTCTGACATTAGTAATTTGTGTCCTCTCTCTTTATTTCTTAGTTAACCTGGATAGAACTTATTAATTTTTTATTTTTATTTTTTTAAAGATTTTATTTACTTATTTATTTGACAGAGAGAGACACAGCAAGAGAGGGAACACAAACAGGGGGAGTGGGAGAGGGAGAAGCAGGCTTCCTGTGGAGCAGGGAGCCCGATGCGGGGCTCGATCCCAGGACCCTGGGATCATGACTTGAGCCGAAGGCAGGAACATAATGACTGAGCCACCCAGGCACCCCTAGAACTTATTGACTTTATAGATCTTTTCAAAGAACCAGCTTTTGGTTTCATTGATTTTTCTCTACTGACTTCCTATTTTTAATTTCATTGATTTCTGCTCTAATATTTATTATTTCTTTTCTTCTGCTTACTTGGAATTTAATTTGTTCTCTTTTTCCTAGTTTCCTAAGGTGGAAGCTTAGCTAATAGATTTTACATATTTCTTCTTTTTCTAGTATATTCATTCAATGCTATAAGTTTCCCTCAAAGCCCCACTTTTGGGGTAATCCATAAATTTGGTAAGTTGTGTTTCCATTTTATGCATTAAAATATTCAGTTCATATTATTTTAAAATTTCTCTTTGAGATTTTTTTTCTTTCACACATGTGCTATTTAGAAGTATGTTGGTTTGATCTCCAAAATTTCCAGCTATCTTTGCTATTAATTTCCGGTAGCAGAAATTAATTAGAATTAGTTTAATTCCATTGTGGTCTGAGAATAGACTGTATGATTTCTATTCTTTTAAATTTGTTAATGTGTGTTTTATGGCCCAGAATGTGGTTTACCTTGGTCAATGTTCCATATGTATTCTGCTGTTGTTGGATGAAGTAGTCCATAGATGTCCATTATATTCTGTTGATTGATGGTGTTATCGAGTTCAACAATGTCCTTACCGATTTTCTGCCTGCTGACTCTGTCCCTTTCTGGCAGAGCAGTATTGAAGTCTCCAACCATGATAGCGGATTCATTGATTTTCCCCTGCAGTTCTATCAGTTTTCATCCTATGCATTTTGATACTCTGTTGTTCTGTACATATACATTAAGGATCAAAATGTCTTTTTCTAGAAATGACTCCTTTAACATTACATAATGCCCCTCTTTATCCCTGATAATTTTCCTTGCTTTGAAGTTTTCTCTGTCTGAAATTAATACAGCTGCTCCTGCTTTCTTTTGATTAGTGTTAACAGTGTATATCTTTCACCATCCATTTATTTTTTGTTTTGTTTTTATTGTTATTGTATTATTTTAGCTTTACACTTTGTCATCCATTTACTTTTAATATATATGTATCTTTATATTTAAAGTGAGTCTCTTGTAGACAGCTCTAGTTGGGTTTGTTTTTTGATCCACTCTGATAATCTCTGTCTTTTAATTGAAGTATTTAGACTATTGACGTTCAAAGTGATTACAGATATATGTTACATTTTCTGTTTGTTGTCCTTGTTCTTTGTTCATATTTTTGTCTTCCACTCTTTTTCTGCCATTTGTGGTTTTAATTGAGCATTTCCTATGATTATTCCTATGATTATGTTTCCTCTCCTTTTTAAGCCTATCAGTTGTACTTTTTTTTTTTACTTTTTATAGTGGGTTGCCCTATACTTTTACAACTAATCTCTCTGCTCCTCAGTCTCCATATCTCTCCATGATTCTCCCCAACTTACCCCAGTTATAGCAGGAGGGTCCTGAAGCAGATATAAATTAAAAATTCTTAAAATGCATTTACAAAGACAAAGCAAAAAGGTCTACCAAAGCTAAATAAACTAAGCAAGAAAACCCCATTAATTTGCCATTTGCTAACTTGACTTTTTTTAAATTGGACAATATTCACATTCCAAGTGCGGTCAAAGTGATTACAGATATAGTTGTATTAATCCAAGTTCACATTTCTATAACACTGTACTGTTTCATGGGTGGGGAAAATACATTATAGTAACAAAATAATCCTAAATTCTCCCTCTTGTCTTTCGTATCATCATTCATTTCACTTATACATAAGCATGCATAAATGTATATATGTACATATATATTTATATGCATACATAATTGAATATATTGTTGCCATATCATAACTATTGCTAATAATATTTTGAACAAACCGTCATCTGTTAAATCAATTAAGAATATGAAAAATTCAAGATTTTATTTTACCTTCGATTATTCCTTCTGCAAGGTCTTCCTTTCTTTAGGCAGATACGAATTTCTGACTTACATCATTTTCCTTCTCTCTAAATAACTTCTTCTAACATTTCTTGCAAGGCAAGTCTACTGGCAACAAATTCCCTCAATTTTTGTTTGTCTGGGAAAGTCTTTATTTCTCCTTCCCTTTTGGAGGATAATTTCTCAGGGTACAGAATTCCAGGTTGGTGGTTTTTTCCTTAATACTTAATATTTCACTTCACTCTCTCCTTACTTGCATGGTTGCTAGGGAGAAAGTCAGGTGTAATGCTCATCCTTTTTCTTCTATAGGTAAGATGCTTTTTTCCTCTGTCTTCTTTCAGGACTTTTTCTTTTTCTTTGACTTTCTGTAGCTTGATGATGATTTGCCTAGGTGTAGTTTTTTGGATGTTTATTCTGCTTGGTGCTTTCTGAGCTGTGGTTTTGTGTGTTCTGGGGAAATTTTCACTAATTTGGAGAAATTTTCAGTCATTATTTTTTCAAATATTTCTTCTATTCCCTTCTCTCTTCTCCTTCTTGTCTTCCCATCACATGTATGTTACACCTTTTGTACTTGTCCTACGGTCCTTGGGTCTTTGTTCTGTTTTCTTCAGTCTTTGTTCTCTTTGATTTTCAGTTTGGGAGCTTTATATTGCATCTTCAAGCTCACCCACGTTCTTTCTTTCCTCAGCCATGTCCAGGCTCCTAATGCACCCAAACGGAGCATTCTTCATTTCTGTTACAGTGTTTTTGATCTCTAGCACTTCTTTTTGGTTCTTTCTTAGAATTCCTTTCTCTTTGCTTACACTGTCCATCTGTGCTTGCATGCTAGGATCTACTTTATCCTTTGGAGCCTTAGCATATTAATGATAGATACTTTATATTCCTGCTCTGATAATTCTAACATCCTTGCCATATCTGAATCTGGTTTTAATGCTTGCTCACTCTCTTCAAACTGTGTTTTTTGCCTTTTAGCATGTCTTGTAATTTTTCTTGATAGCTGGATATGATATACAGGGTAAAAGGAACTGGTGTAAATAGGCTGTTGGTAATTGTTGATGAGGGGTGTGTGTGTGTGTGTGTGTGTGTGTGTGTGTGTGTGTGTGTATAAGCATTCTATAGTCCTATGATTAGGAGGACTTTCTCCCCAGAAACCATGCAAGTAAGAAGAGAGTGAAGTGAAATATTAAGTATTAAGAAAAAAACCACCAACCTAGAATTCTGTACCCTAAGAAATTATCCTCCAAGAGGGAAGGAGAAATAAAGACTTTCCCAGACAAACAAAAATTGAGGGAATTTGTTGCCAGTAGACTTGCCTTGCAAGAAAGGTTAAAAGAAGTTATTTAGAGAGAAGGAAAATGATGTAAGTCAGAAATTCATGTCTACCTAAAGAAAGGAAGAACTTGCAGAAGGAATAATCGAAGGTAAAATAAAATCTTGAATTTTTCATATTCTTAATTGATCTAACAGATGACAGTCTTAGCAGGGTCTCAGTCTTAGCAAGTCCATATCTCTGAATTGTCAACTTCACACATGATTCTAAGGCTTTTTCCTCCTTCTTAAGTGGGACAGAATGGCTAGAGGGGGCTGGAGTTGGGTATTTCCCTTCTCCCACATGAAGGCTAGAGCTACACAAAAGTGTAGGGGCCTCCCTGTGACTGGGTGGCCCTGGAGTTTTGAGCTCTCAGACTTGTCTCACTGAGCCTCTAGTTAATTACAGTTCAGGTTTTCCTATCTCAGCAATGGCTCCCTCCCAAGTTGCTGCTTGTGGGTTTCTATTTCAATAAGTTATGGTTCTCTGTATTTATTTATCTGTTGGTCTGTCCAATTTTGGGGGGCTGTGGTTTGCTCTATGACTTCACTTCTCTTATGGATCTTAAGGAGAGTTGACTTGTCATTTTGCTTAGCCTTTTACTTGTTAGGATAGAGTGGTGACATCCACGTTTCCTACAGGCCAGACCAGAAACTGGAAGTCTCCCTCCTCTCATTTTAATTGAGCATTTTTAAATATACCACTTTATCTCTGCTCTTCACATATCAGTTATAACTCTTAATTTTTTTATTTTTTTATTTTTTTAAAGATTTTATTTATTTATTTGACAGAGAGAGACACAGCGAGAGAGGGAACACAAGCAGAGGAAGTGGGAGAGGGAGAAGCAGGCTTCCCGCCGAGCGTGGAGCCCGATGTGGGGCTGGATCCCAGGACCCTGGGATCATGACCTGAGCTCAAGGCAGACGCTTAACGACTGAGCCACCCAGGCGCCCCAACTCTTAATTTGTTTTAATGGCTACCCTAGGAGTTACAAAATAAATTTTTAAAATGTAAGTCCACTTTCAGATAATACTATACCACTTCACATGTAGCGTAGGTACTTTTCCCTTACGCATCTGCTGTAATCATGCATTACACTGTTACTGTTGTTGCTTTAAACAGAGTTATCTTTTACATCACTTAAGAATGAGAAAAAATAGGCTCCCTGCTCAGCGGGAGACCTGCTTCTCCCTCTCCCACTCCCCCCGCTTGTGTTCCCTCTCTCCCTGTGTCTCTCTCTGTCAAATAAATAAATAAAAAATCTTTAAAAAATGAGAAAAAATAAAAAGATTTTATTTTACCTTCATTTATCGCTTCTCTGATGTTCTCCCTTTCTTTATGTAAATTAAGTTTCTGACCTTTATCATATTCTTTCTGCCTGTAGAACTTCTTCTACCATTTTTTTTTTTCAGGGCAAGTCTGCTGGTGATGGATTCCCTCCATTTTCATTTATTTGAGAAAAGCTTTCTATCTTTTTCACCTGTGAAGAATAATTTCACTGGATGTGGAATTCTGGGTTGCTGAGTTTTTTCTTTGAACATTTTAAATATTTCACTGTGTTCTCTTCCTGCTTGCTTTCTTTATGTTGAGAATTCTGCTGTAATTCTTATCTTTGTTCCTCTACAGGTAAGGTATAATATGTTCCCTCCTCTGGCTTCTTTCAATATTTTTCTTCTATTTGGGTTTTCTGTAGTCTGAATATGATGAGCCCAGGTGTGAGGTTATTTTGTTTGTTTTGGTATTTATTCTGTGTGGTGTTTTCTGAGCTTCCTAGATCTGTGCTTTGGAAACTTTTGGCCATTGATACCTCAAATGTTCCTTCTCCATTTTCTCTTTCTTCTCCTTTGTTATTCCAGTTATGCATATGCTACACCTTTTCATGTGGTCCCACAGTGCTTGGATGTTCTGTTCTATTTTTGTCATGCTTTTTCCCCTGTGCATTTCAGCTGGGATATTTCTATTGACCTATCTCCATGTTCACTGATTCTATCCTTGGCCATGGTTAGTCTTCTGATAAGCTCATAGAAGGCATTCTTCATTCTGTTGTAATGTTTCTAATTTCCCACCTTTTCTTTTTATTCCTTTTTAGAGTTTCCATTTCTCTGCTCACATTATCCATATGTTCTTGTATGTTGTCTACTCTTTCCACTAGAGTCCTCAACATATCAATCATATTAGTTTTAATTCTCTGCCTGATATCCAACATGGGTATCATATCTGAGTCTGGTTCCAATGATCACATTATCTCTTCGATTTTCTTTTGCCTTTTGTCATGCTTTGTAATTTCCTGTTGAAAGTCAGATACGTGTTGAGTAATAGGAATCTGTAAATGAAAATACTGAGCCCCACGCCTGATCTAGACTAGATTCTTGGTTGAATCAATGGGTCTATTTGGCTCTAAATCATTAATTGCTACTGGTTTAGTTGGGTGGTGACCCAGAGTTTGGCTTTGCCTCTCTCAAACATGGAGTTAGAATCACAATTTAGCTCTCCTCACTCCAGTGGCTCAGCTATGAATGTTGCAATAGGTAAATTTCTTAAAAATAAATGAAGGGTACCTTCCAGGTACCCCAGATGCTTTAAGCAGCACTTAATGACATATTTAAGTATAGGGTCTGCCGGAACCACCACCGTCTCTTGAGAAAATAACCTCCCTAAGTGCCCGCTGACCCAAGATACATTCTCCCAAGTAAATAATACTCTGTTCAGAAGCATCCTAATTAGGTATTTACCTTAGAGATTGCAATGGCTTCACACTTCTCTCCAGGGAAAGTATTAAGCATATCAGGGCCGACAGGCCTGAAAAACAAACCAGCGTCAAGAAAATAAACCCTATTAATGATTTTCCATGAGACGGCAGAGGGCCAGGGGTCTGGAGAGGAAGCTGCTGGCCAACCGTGGAGTCAGGCAGCCTCCCTGCCTGAATGGAGGCAGGCCCTTTGGAGACAGCTCAGGGGCCAGGGGGCGGTGGGGGGCGGTGAGCTGAGAGGCAGCCCGCCCTTGTCCTGCCTCCCCAGAGTCAAGAGTTGGGGCTGTGCAGGGAGGGCCTTCTGTCCGCTCACAGACTGCTGAAACAAGAGCCGGGGCTCCGTCATTAGGAATCATGTGTTGGGTGAGACGGAAAGGGGTCCTCCTGTCTGTGCCCTTCTCCTGCTTCTCCTGTTTCTGGGTCACCTGCAACCCCTGGGTGAGCCAGGGCGCCTCAGACAGCCTGTCTGCCCACTCTCCTTCTGTCTTCTCCCTCTTCCTCCCTCTGCCTTTCACTTTTCCCGAACTCATCTCATGCTCCCTGCCTCTCCCTCCTTCCCTTTCCTTTCTTCCTTTCCATCTCAACAACCCCCTTCTCTGTTTTCCTTTTCTCTTCCTCCTTCCCTCTTCTTCCTCCCTCTTTTCCATCTCCCTGTGCCTCCTCCGGAACTCTAGGAGGTCTGGCCGGTCCTCACCAACCCCCCAGCAGATGTGCCCTGGCTGAGGGCAGTGGTGCTCCCAGGGCAGGCCCTCCGGTGCTCGGAACACCAACCTCAGCCTCCCACCAGGACCGGACAGCGGATACCCCTCCGACCTCATTCTCTTCTTGCAGGCACCACCCACTGGGCCTCAGGATCATAAAGCCTCATGGGCTGAAGTGCTGACACACTGCGAGGAATGCAGAGACTGCCCTGGAGAGCCCTGGGGGGGTTTCTCAGCACGTTGGGTACAACCACAGTCAGTGAAGAAGGCCCAGAGCACTTGGGGCCTCTTCTCGTCCGGGCTTCTTCTCAGTGGCCCAAAGGTTATGCCCTTTTGTGTTCATCCTCAAAGCCCTTGTCTTTCAGCACTGAGGGGCTTCATCAGCATGGGCAGATTCAAAGGCACCTCAGAGACTGTCCATTCTGGAATTTGTAACGTGGGGTCTATGACTCTGGGAGGCTTGTATTAGTCAGCTGGGGCTGCCATAGCAGAGAACTGAAGCCAAAAGACATCTATTTTCTCACAGTCCTGGAGGCCGGAAGTCCAAGATCAAGGTGTCACCAGGGTTGGCTTCCTCAGAGGCCCCTCTCTTTGGCTTGCAGATGGCTGCCTTCTCCCTGGGTCTTTACGTGGTCTTCCCTCAGTGTGGGGGTGGGTCCTACTCTCTCCTCACAAGGACACCAGCCATATTGGATTAGGGCCCGCCCCAGTGACCTCATTGTAACTTCCTCTTTAAAGACCCTGACTCCAAATGCAATCACTCTCTGAGGTACCAGGAGTTAGGACTTAAACATACGAATCTGGGGGGACACAACTCAGCCCATAATAAAGTCTGTGGATAAAATCAGGGGGAGATAGAAAGGGAGAAACTGCATTTTTATTTTTACTAACTTACTGAAATGTAGCGTTTCCTTCCTACATCACAAATGTGTGCAATAAACCACACGTGTATTAACAGCACCTGTGATCTTGTGACTGATAAAAATCACAAATATTTTCACATCAAATTATGGTTCTCACAGATACCCTGAAATACTATCTGCGCTCATAACTACTTTGAAATTACAGTTGTTATGCCTACTGCTGGGACTTAGTCTTTACTGCACCTATTAAGAGGTACATATGCTACTACATAACAAAATTGGTTTTCTCAATATGTTGATAATTTTATGACAATATAATTGGTTTCCCTTGTATATTTGATTTTATTTTACACACTTCAAACATTATTCTTACAGGATGTCTATTAGCCTCACCAGCTACCAAAGGGACCGATTTCAAAACTTCACTTTTACATGGGAGGAAAATGGACCTCAGAGAGGACAATTCACTTGTCTGTGGTCACACATCTCGTTAGCGGAATGGCTGGGGCTAGAGCACAGGTCTCATGATCCCTGGTTCATTGCTTGGTCCACTCTGCCATATTTGCTAGTTGTTCTCCCCTGATGAAGACCGGTATAAAATCCTTAGCCATAATAAGAATTTTCCAAACACCTGCAGATTATGAGTATACCCCATCTATTCCTCAGATATGTGGCCTTCAGGGGCACCCTTTCCTTTAATAGCCAACTAGCCTCATCCCCTTTCTGAGGGATGGAAGGAAAGCCAGCTTTAACTGCTTCCCCTACCAACGTATTAGGGACGTCTCAGAGGGATGCTTATGGTTTCCACAAATGGGAACCTGTTTTCTCTGATTGCACCATCTAGGAGGGCACCCAACTCATCCTGGTTTGTCTGGAACTTTCCCAGTGCTAGCACCGAAAGTCCCATGACCTGGGATGCACCCCCCCCCCGGACTAACAGGGGTGTTTGGCCACCCCACCCCACAGCCAGTTACTTGCATCCCTTGGGGCATCTCTCACCATCTCATTTATTGGCCTGTCCAGGCTGCTCTTTGCCCATCCTTTGTGGTTCTCCAAAGTCCAGCAAAAACCAGGCTATCTCCTGCTCTTCTGTTTCTCTGAAAGACTTAGGAAATTATATTGTAGGAAAGAGAGTAACCTAATATCTGAGAGGGGATCTCAGGACCCCAGCCCGTAGGCTCTTTCTTATTCCTTGGCCCCCAACCTGCTGCTGCTTGGTGTGGGTCAATGTGCAACCTGTGGTGCTGAGGGTCACCCCCTTTCCCCATCAGGAGCCCCTTGACCATGACCCTCTGCCCTCTGCTGTCTTGGGGATCAGACTGCTAACGTCCTTCCCTCTTCCTAATCAATATCCTGATCTTTCTCAAAGGTGCTTCTCTGGTGTGAGGACCAGCTCCAACATTATTACACAGCACAGCCTCAGCTTCTAATTCTCACTCTCCCCAGCTTGGCTTCACCTCTGCACAGTGAGAACATTCATTGACGTGGTTTTCTCAAAACGATCAAAGCTTCCTTCCCTCCGTTCCTGGAGCAAGGCAGCATTAAAAGAGCAATTTACCCTGGTCCCGACCCCTGGGGCAGTAGAAGATATATTTGCGTTATTGCTACAAGCATTCTTTTATTCATTCAAGATGGATTTATTGAGACCTACAATGTGCCGGGCATCAAGCTGGGATGTGTAGACACAAAGAGGAACAAGACCTTTAGACTGGTTCTCTGCTAGTAAGGGTGGTAGACCATTACTAGCGACCATCCTATGACATGGCCAGGGACATATGGTGCAATCTAGCAGGTGTTGGGTGAACCAACCGAGGATGAGGTAGTTTCCGTCCTGGTGATGGGGTGGAGGGTGGGGAAGAGAAGGTGCAGTGTCCTGACTCTCAAAAGGTAGGTCTGCCAGCAACATCACCTGGGAACTTGTTGGAAATGCAAATTGGCCGCCCAACCCGCATCTCCCGAATCAGAATCTCTGGGGCTGGGGCTCAGCCCCCTGCATGCTAAGTAGGCCTGCAAAGAAATTTAGAACCATTGAAGTTCTCCAGCCAGCGGCACAGTGGATGCTGGGGTGCCCTCTCTGATAACGCTTTACAGGTCAGCACAAGCATCCCCGAGCTGCCCCCTTCTCTGGAGAATTGCCCTCCGCCAGGAAGTCGCCTCAGCCAGGAGGTTACCTCCATCCCCACCCCCACAGATTGCAGCCAGTGACTGATGGAGCCACAGAGAGCTTCTGTCTTTGCCTCAGGTCTGTGCATGTGGCAAGCTCCCGGGGGGTGCGGGGCATGATGCACAGCTTTGCATATGCTCAGACTGAAGCTCGTCCCCAGCTAAATCCACACTCTTGCTCAGCCTGGACCCTCCCCTATCCTGCTTTCTTCATGCCCTTCCCCGTAAATCACTTGAACAAGAAACCCCGCCTCAGGCTCTGCTTCTAGGCACCGAAGTCAGAGGCTTCACTGAGGAAGGAAGCTTGAAGGAGGAACATCCAGGCGGAGGGAACAGAATGTGCCAAGGCATGGAGATGTAACCCAGCTCCACAGGGTTGTCTACCCACCGGTTATTTCATATGGGTGGAATGCAGGGTATCTGGGAGGCAAAATCTGAAAACTTTCCAAGTCCTGCAAGGGAGTATCTGTAGCCCAGGGGCAGTGAGATGCCCCTGAGAGGTAAGGTAGGATGGCGTGCGATTTGATTTGCATTTTGGACAAATCACTCTGGCAACAGTGGAGAGATGGCTTAGAGACCAGACCATTTAGGTGAAGATTTCAGCAGTCCCATCATAAATGGTGAGGGCCACACCTAAGAGCTGAGGGAGGGGGGTCAAGAGGAGATCCACTGGTAAGAAGTACAGAAGGTAGAGGCACATCTGCTGGGTGTGGTCATCAGCCACTGTGGTCCTTTCAGTGCTGTGGGCAGAAAGGCGCAGGGGACACCAGTGGCTGGGAGGTGGGGGATGGGGTGAGGAAGGGTAGAAGGGCGTATAGAAGCAGCTCTGTGAAGCCTGGCTTCGGTGGGACAGAGACAGGCAGGCACAGGTGCCCCTCTGGAGCATGTCATGGTCAGATAGGACAGCTGGCCATAGCTGGCTTCAGGCTGTGCTTCCAAGCGAAGCAGAACCACCTGGACGCAGGAGATTCTAAAGGTGACCTTAACCTCACGCACCTCGCTTTAACTGTCTGAGTTACCTGCCGGAGCAGAGGGTGAAGACACAGAGAAGCTTGTACACAGTTACGTGTGTTATCACACACTCTCAACCTCACACCTCAGCCAGGCATCAGCAGATCAGTTTGTATGTACCTGGACAGAAGGGCGATAATTTAATACAGGTGACATTATTTGAACATGCATTTTTCACTGGTGGAGATGCCAAGTACGTTCTCCAAGGTAGTTTTTGGCAATGTTTTAAAGAGATGATCTAATCAATCACTTTGGATTCCCCTGCTGCTTATTGGAACCATCAATCATGATGAATTCTCTCAGTGTTAATGGGCGTCATCATGCTTCTATAGGATTCTCCCTGCGCCTCAGCTTTAAATAACAAGATTATTATTTTTGAAATGTTATTCAGGCTTGGGTTCCCCCCTCCCCCTACTGCTTCATGTCTGGGAGACCCTCACCTTGAAAGCACTTCTCCCTCTGGTTCACCCAAGGAAAGTCAATTTGCCCCAGATTTGGGGAATGGAACTAAGCCAAGATGCCTTTACACAGACGAATTAGGGGTTGGGCTTAATTGTAGGTGTTCTAACGTCTTTGCAAAGGTTGCAAGACATCCCTCCTGATGTTAAATATTTACCTTCTTCCCAAGGCCAGAACTGGCTATGTGCTTGGGCTTCCCTGGGGATCTGGCAAGTTGCTGGGGGTCCCAAGGAGCTCCATGTGGCTGTAGTGCTGGGAAGCCTGATGATCTGTGAGGTGGTCCTCCTTCAGTTGTGAAGAGGATATAAAATAGTATCCAGCTATTACCTCCTAGAGATTATTCTATTTGACCAAGAAAATCTGAATCAGAAGAGCATGTGTCCCACATCGGTCCCCTAAAGCAAGCATTCCCTGAGGACCAGTGAGGTTAATGGGCTCAAGAGAATGGCAAGGACTGAAGGAGTGAATGGATGAGTGGAGGAGAGCACATGGGCCATAGGATGGGGTGCAGGACGCACACTCTCAGCCTGGCGGAGTCTAGTTTCAGCCTCCAGCGCCATAGTTTTGTCTAGCCAGCCTTGACTCTGATCTTGGGTTCAAAAACTTCTCCCCGACGACCCTCCCTCTCAGCCCGTCTTTATTGCCAGCCTGGTCTCTGTCGTTTCTGGTTTTGGCTCATCCCCCCGCCCTGGGAGTGATGGGGTGCGGCATGTCTGTGCAGGGGGGCAGGGAGAATGGGACCCAGGGCTCATATGGACCCCTCGCATCATCTTTGGATCAAGAGAAGAAAGAAGCCACAATGTGGACAAGAGGGCTTTGGGATGACAGTATTTGCCGAGTTCCCTCGTTTGTGTGATTCCCAACCCTCACTGCCACTTCCAAGGGAAGAGTGTGGGCTGAGTGAGTGAACGAGTGAGAGAATGACTGGACCTTAACCGCACCTTTCTTCTTCTCCATGTCATCGGACCGTCATTCTCTTGGCTTGGAATGCCCTCCGCGTGCCTCATTCTCCGTCTCCTCCCTCACCATCTTGGAGACTAGCTCAAATGTCACTTGTACGTGTTCCTCTTTTGATCTTTCTGAAAGACAAACATGATACTGTCACCTCTGCATTTAGAACCTTTAAATGCCTTCTCAAGTCCATTCAGCAAATACTGAACTGGTGCAAACATTGCAATATGTCTCCCAGTACTTGGGACGTAGCTGGGTGCCAGGCAAGACTGCGGCTAAAGTCGGTCTCCTCATGGAATGTGCATTCTAGTACAGGAGAGAGCCCTTGGACAAGAAAAAATAAACCAGAAGTTTCCAGATGGTAGTGTTCGGAGCAGATAATCTTGGGATGGCCGATGGGAGGCCCACATTAAGTGCTCTTTGTAGCCACACTCATCCTCTTCACCTTTGCTGCCTGTTTCTGTCTCTGAATCTCTCTCTCTCTCTCTGACATACACAGCTCCAGCTTTCTCAGGTCACAGGAAGCTAGAAAAAGCATCTGGGTCATTGGTTTATGACAACATGAAATGGAACTTCCATGGGGCATGCCAGAGATGTTGGTTTAGGAGAGAGGAAAGGCCTTGATCAAGGGAACTCAGGAAGGGAATATTTGTTCAGGGTCTACTGAAGAAAGGCAATGGGGTCCAGGGGTAAGCTCGCCTCCCCTTCAGCCTCTGTCTTTCCCTCCACTCCTTTCAGATCATTCTGTACAAAGTCTGTACAGAGATGGCAGTTGGTGAGCCTTGGGGGAAAAAATTTTTTTCCCTGTTCTATAAGCCAGGCAGAGCTGGGTTCTAGTCCTACCTCTGCCCAGGCAATCTCAGGAAAACTCCTTTGTGGGCCCCGATTTCCTCATCCCTGAGATGACAGGGTGGTCCCTTCCAGCTCTGAGTTCGAGCAGGCATCTCACTTCCCTGAAGCTCAGTCACTGCTCCTCAGCAGCTCCCTCACAGGGGTTGGCACCAAAAAGTAGCTTGTGATTTGGAAAACCTTGGGAGGGGGGCATTCGTTCAGTTAAGACTTTCAGAGGCTCTGTTATGTCTCGTGACACCTGCCTTCTCCATCGACTTTCTTCTGTTCCTGGTAATCAAGAGGAGGGTAGAATTCCAAAATAAGAAAAGCAGAGCCGCAGAACAAACCTGCAGGTCTCTGCTGGGATGGTCATTAGCGTGAACGCTAGGTATTTCCACCAGGATTGTATCTCCTGGTGGATGGGGCCATGTGATCACTGACGGCCAGTAAGTTGCGAGTGGAAGTGATGTACCTCACTTCTAGGCCAGAGCATTTAGGTCACATGGAAACCCTTCAGAGCTCTTGACAGTATTGGAGAAGGAATCTGCTGTCAGTCTGGGTCTCTGAATGACCAAGTTCAGCAGAGCCTCCAGCTGACCCTAGATAGATGAGCAACATAAGAGAGAAATAGCCATCGTTACCTTAGGTCACTGAGGTTTGGGGGTTCTTTGTTACTACGTCATAACACCCTGTGTCCTGACTATTACACAAACCCAGATTCTGTTAAGATCAGTGGAGAACATGGTTGCTTTGCCCTGAGCAAATTTCATTTCCCTTCCCTAGTCAGCCCTTTTTGAGTCAGCTGGACATGAAAGCAGGCAAGGAAGGAACAACAAGAGCTTAATCTCTCGGGGAGGAGTGTGAAGGCTTTCCCCAACTTGTTATTTTACCTGCCAGGAAAAAAAAAAAGAAAATATTCATTAGGAAATTATCTTTAAGATCCCCATGTGAGGGCAGAGAACTTTCCTCATTGCTTGCGGTAATGTTGGTAGATGACATGCTTTACTATGAATACTATCAAGAGGGGTTATTATCGTAGTCCAACTCACTGTTTGCCTCAGACTTTTATTACCAGGGAAAGCTAAGTACATCCATAGGAATTTTAATGTCTAACCAAGACCCCACAGATGATTTCAAAACCAAAACAAACCAATTGTATGGACTTAGGAAGGAATTTTAGCAGAAAATTTCCCGATAAGAAAACTCTACTCCTAGAAAATTTTCATATACCATTGTAGTGGCTCATTATCCCTAAAGCAGAATTTGGGGTGTGTTCAGTATAGGACCCACTGGTACTTCACTTGGCAAGCGGTGTCAAGACAGTCATAATTTCAATTTCAATTTATATTAATGAAGATTAAATATAATGAAAAATGTAGTTGCTCAGTTGCACTAGCCACATTTCAAATGCATTGTGGCTACTGCTCAGATATAAAACATTTCCCTAGCAGCAGAAAGTTCTATGGACAGCACTAGATAGCACCAGTTTTCAAATTCCTTGCTAAAAGGAAACCTTGTGAGAAGGTCCCCTGTGTGAAACAGATTCAGGGAGATGTTCTGAGTCCTACCTCTCCTCCATCTCTCCTGACAGTCTCGCAGGAGGCTCTAAGGAACCCCGCAGCGCAGTTTGAGAACCAACCTATATGTGTTCTCCCCCACCTACAAATGGCCTCCCCCTCCCCAACATGGTGAGTTTCCTCTCTGTAACATGCCCTTCCCTCTGCTCTGCCTGTTTAATCATGTTAACCATCCTCTAAGACCCAGTTGGTATGCCGTGAAGCAGAGATCACTCACAAATGGGGTTAGTCACTCTCTGTATCCTTTACTGGTGCATCAGCTGCCTTGGATTGGGCCTGTCTCCCCAACGAGGAGGGCAGGGACCAGATCCTGGCATCATTGTTTCTGTGGCACACAGGCGATACTTGGGGAATGTTAGTGGAGTAGATGAATACAAGTGTGGTAGGACCTTGCAATGGGCCTGTCTCCCCAACTGGACTGTGGGGCCGGGGTGCTATCCTGTTTTCTCAAGAGAGCAAACTGACGCTGACCCACTGCGTAAGCACAATTGGGTCCTGTTTCTCAGCTCTGTCTCCAGGGCTGGTGGGCAAGGATACTGCGGCTGGGCAGAGCCTGGAGCTTAAGAGGAGCTCAGCTCATTCTTCCCTCCTACATACACTTGTCAGGCACCTACTGCATGCACGGGAGCAGTGAGAACTGGGGACAGAGCCCTGACAAAGCCCTGACATAATCCTTTGCCCTCATAAAGTTCAAGCCCTAACTCTCAGCGTGACTATATGTGGAAATGGGGCTTTAAGGAGATAATGAAGGTCAAATGAGGTCATACAGATGAGGTCCTCATTTGATCAAATTGGTGGCCTTATAAGAAGAGGGGGGAGAGAGAGAGATTGCATGGATAAGCACACAGCAAGACGGCCACCTGCAAGCCAAGAAGGTTCTCACCAGAACCCAACCAGGGTGGCACCCTGATCTCAGATGTCCAGCCTCTGGAACTGTGAGAAATAAATGTCTGCTCCTTGAGCCCCCATCTGTGGCATTTGCTATGGCAGTCTGAGTAGACTAAGCCACTTCTGTAGGGACTTTGACTTTTACTCTGAGACGGGGGCCATGGAGGTTTTCGGTAAGTGGCGTGGACTGACCTCTGCTCTAGAGGGATTCGTCTGGTTTCTGTGCTCAGAACAGAGGGGATCGGGGAACAGGTGGAAACAGGGAGACCTGAGGGAAGGCTATTGCAAATATCAGGCAAAATCCATGTGGCAGGATACCGTTCAGCAGTAAAAAAGGAACAAACTGATACCTGCCACGACATGGAAGAACCTCAAAAACATTCTTCCCTCCCACAAACATACGTTAGGCACCTATCGCGTGCATGGCCGTAGTTAGTGTTGGGGGCAGAGCCCTGGCAAAGAGAAGGAAAACCAGCCACAAAGACCATGTTGTATGATTCCATTTCTATGAAATGTCCAGAAAAGACATGACGAAAATGTCCCCGAACAAAATTATGGTGATGGTTGCATAACCATAAATTTACTGAAAATCACTGGTTTGGACCAGGGCAGTAGTGGGGGTGGGGTGAGAAGCAATCAGACGCTCTTCTGTGGGTGCGGCAAATGGGATTTGCTGACATACTGGACATGGAATGGGAGAGAAAGGGGAGCCCAAGATTGATCTCCATGCTAATACTCATAGCACTTACCTATTGCAGACCCGGGTCCAAGCCTGTTGCAAATATTAACTCCTTTAATCCCCATAAAAATCCTATGAGTTAAAAATTATTTTCCTCATCTTTTTCTTTTAAAGATTTTATTTATTTATTTATTTATTTGAGAGAGAGAGAGGGCTCATGAGGGGGTGTGGGGGGCAGAGGGAGAGGGAGAAGCAGACGCCCTGCTAAGCAGGGAGCCTACCTTGGGGCTCCATCCCTGGACCCCAGCATCATGACCTGAGCTGAAGGCAGATGCTTAACTGACTGAGCCATCCAGGAGCGTCCCTATTTTCCCCATCTTACAAATGAAAAGACTGAGTCACAGGAAGGTAAAATACCTTGCCCACGGTCACATATTTAGGATGACTCCAAGGATCTAGATGAGTGGAGCTGACATGTACTAAGATGAGACAAGGCGGTTAGAGCAGCTGATTTGTGGGATAAAAGATCAGAAGGGCAGCGTGGACACGTCAAAGCTGAGAGGCCCCCCTGCCTGTGTGCAGGGAGCCGTGGCATGATCAGCTCCAGAGTTTACAGCAGGGGTCTGGGGTACAGACATAAATTTAGAGTCATCAGTGCATCCATGGTATTTAAAGCCCTGAGTCTCAGCCGAGGAGTGAGTGTAGAAAAAGAGGAGAAGGGGTCCTGGAGTCCCCTACCATTTAGAGGTTGTTGAGATGAGAAATGAACAAGAGGTTGGGGGACCGAGTGGCCGGTTGGGTGGGAGGAAACCCAGCAGAGGGTGGTGCCTGGGCAGCAGGGGGTGAGTGTCTCGAGGGACCAGGAGGTGGCCGTGGTAAAGGCTGCTAACAGGTCACACCAGGCGGGATCGAATAGCCGGAGCACCAGGAGGCCGAGGGCCCGGCTCCTGCCGGCACAGAGCTGAGCAGAGCCCCTGCACCAGTGTTCCTGGTCATCGCATGAGCTGACACAGGGAGGCTAGGTGGCCTCCGAGACAAAGGGATCCGAGCACTCTGAACCCTGCGGAGGTTTAGGCCCAGGCAAACACGAGATATGCCGGGGTGGCCCCTCTCCGAGGTCAAATTTAAGGGACACCACCTATCCTAGGAGCACTTTTCCTCCTCCCAAACCAAGAGAGGAAAGCAAGGACTCCGAACTTGCCTGCAACCTTGGCACCAAGGTGACAAGGTCGGAGGGGAAGGATCAGTGAAGCGGCTGGTCAAGGAGCCAGATGAAGACCATCTCCCGAACTGTGCTGTGGGAGAAAGCGTCTGTGGGTGTATGAGGATGAAAGAAGCTGGAACATCGGGCCTCAGCTTGCTTTGCTGCAGGACTCCCTTGCCTAAGCATAAAACAAAAGGCATTTTTTACTTAGAAAGGCAAATCCGAGCTGTCCCAGCCCGATGGGATCCTGGGGGTGGGGTCAGAGCCCTGTGCGGCCAGGAACGGGATGCCAGGGGTGGTGGTGGTCTCTCCGTGGGGAGTCTGCTTATCACAGGGCACCGGGTTTTCTGCCCCACCCTCAGGACAAACAAGAGATGAGGACAGAAATTCCAGTTTCCAGACATGAGTCAGCACACCTGGTGATTCTAAGAACTCCAGGCGATGACGAAGTCTCCCTTTAGCCAGGCAGATGGAGCCTCAACACGGAGATTTGGGTAATTAATGTAATTTGGGTAATTAATTGGCCTGATTTGGTCTCATCTGGACTCCACGGTTCTCCCTAACATTGGAGATACAATTAGAGGTTGTACATGTTTCCCTATTGACCCGCTTGACGGAAGCTCCTTCTGAGTTTCCCTGACAGGGTGTGAATGACTTCATCCGGCTGATAGAGTGAAATGCAGCGTCTGTCCTTGCCGCCCTGTGGTTGGTATGTGGAGAACGGCTGACCGGAGACTGGCTCCTGGCAATCCCAAGGCAATTTACACGGGGGCAGGCAGTCAGGCTAGACAGTCTTCAAGATCCCATCTGTATGAGTCGGCCAGGGCCGCCAAAACAAAGAGCCACAGACTGGGTGGCTCACACAACAGAGATGGATTGTGTCACGGTCCTGGAGACCAGAACTCTGAGATCAAGGTGTTGGCAGGGCTGCTTTCTTCTGGGGCCTCCGCTTCTAGATGGCCTCCTCCTCACTGTGTCCTCACATGGTCATCCCTCTGCACCTGTGTTCTAATCGCCTTTTCTTAGGACTCTATGATACCAGTCATATCAGATCAGAGCCTACCCTAATGATCTCATTTAACTTAATTCCCACTTTAAAGACCCCGTCTCTCGGGCACCTGGGTGGCTCAGTTGGTTAAGCGACTGCCTTCGGCTCAGGTCATGATCCTGGAGTCCCGGGACCGAGTCCCACATCGGGCTCCCTGCTCAGCGGGGAGTCAGTCGGCTTCTCCCTCTGACCCTCTTCCCTCTCATGCTCTCTATCTCTCATTCTCTCTCTCTCAAGTAAAATAAATAAAATCTTTAAAAAAAAATAAATAAAGACCCTGTCTCCAAATACAGCCACGTTTTCTGAGGCCCTGGGAGTCAGGAGTTTAACACAAATCAGTTCACCACCTCATCCAATCCCGAGATTCAAAGATTCTGGGTCCCCCTCTTTTGCTAACTCCCCACGAACCGAAGTGCAACATTGCCTCTCCAGGCCTGTTTTCGCCTCTGCTCTGCCTCCCTCAATCGGGAGGCACAAATCAGTTCATGTACAAGAAAGTGCTTTGTCAAGTCCACAGCACTCGTCCTCGGAGGGACAGCACCACCCCTAGGGAGCACTTTGGAAATCTGTGGCTGTGCGCTTTGGGTTGTCACAATAGTTAGGGGACCTCATTGCATAGAGTGGGCAGGATCCAAGGAGAAGTCCTGCTTCATGAAGGACGGTCCCATGGCATGAATTCTCTTCTGTGCCTTCATGTATGTGAAAAACAACCACCCATCATTGCCCGAACCTAGCACCGAATTCTATGGTACATATAAACACAAAGTATTGCCTTTTTTTTTCCCCCAAAGTTTAAATGTATGCTTTTTATGGGAATGCATTGCCAGGCAAAGTGAGGGAGGGTTGTGCCTTATTTGGTTCAGAACTTTATCAAAAATTATTCTCCACTTCAGAAAACTCACGTTTTCTACAACATGCATCTAGCCAACGAATCTCTAATGCAACTCTATTCGTGGTGCTTGAGTCATTGATACAACGTCCCTATGCCAGGTTTTGCATATGCGTCGCTGTCTCATCCGTTCTAGTTAGAGACGCAGGTGTCTACCTCATTATGTCTCCTAGGATAGCCGTGAAATATATTATCTTAATTTACTGTTCTTCTATCCTGTCTATCACAGACAGGGCATTATGTATTTTCTGGAAACTATGAGTTGAGTGGTTACCTTATCTCCAAAATTCACATAAAGATTTTAAAGGGAGTACAAAATATTCTTAAATGGGGGACTATTACACAGGGGTTGAGAAATTCTGCTTTAAGGCATGGCGTGGGTGCTAACTTTAGCTGGGCTGGTCAGCCGTGACAGCCTTGGGGGTTTTGCATTTCCTTTTTAAGATTTTATTTATTTATTTGAGAGAGAGCGAGCAAGAGAGAGCAAGCGAGAGAGAGCAGGAGCGAGGCGGAGGTGCGGGGAGGGGCAGAGGGAGAAGGAGAAGCTGACTCCCCACTGAGCAGGCAGCCCCACGCAGGACTCGATCCCAGGACCCCGAGGTCATGACCTGAGCCAAATTCAAGAGTCAGAGGCTTAACCGAATGAGCCACCCAGGCACCCCGGGATGGGGGGTTCCCCATTTCTTCAGCCTCCTGGCATAGCTGCACCTGACACGGTGACCTCCGCCAGGGTGACCCCATGTCAGTGGAGCACCCTCAGAAGGAAGGTGCTTCTTTGCTTTTCTCATTTCTCCCGCCTCCAACACCAGCAAGGCACTGGTGCCTGTGTTGGCCACCACTCCTTACTTTTGACAACAGGGTCCCCGCCAAAGCCCCCCTGGACGTCTGTCACCCTTGCATGGGCAGCCTGTGAGAGAGACAGGGCATGGCCAAAAGAGCAGCTCCTCTGAGCCGGCGACCTGTGCCAAGCAGTGGGCAGCGGTCTGAGAAGCCGGGTCACCTGGAGGCCCCGGGCTGGGGCCAAACCATGGAGCTGTGTCGTCACTGGCGATGTCACTGGGCGGAGTGGGGCACCTGCACGGCCGGAGCCCTGGGGCAGGCCAGTTGCTGTCCTCTGCCACTTGTTTGTGTTCCAGCTTTGCTCCCGGCCTGGGTGCCCGTCCCTCCCCAGGCTTGGGGCCTTGGGCTTCATTAGTGGTACAGCACACAAATGAGGTCTGGCTCCCCCGGGACAGCCACCGTCCCCCGGGCACTGCCGATGAGCAGGCGGGTTCTGCCCCTGCCTCTCCCCCTGGCCCCGCTTGCTTTTCCTGGTCTCACTGCTACAGGTGGCACGGCAGGTCCACCAGAGGGAGGCCTCCTGGGCGCCACGCCGGAGGTGGTCCTGCGGGTACACCCCGCCCCCCCGGAGCGCCCGCTCTGAATTTCTGGGACCTCTGTGACAATCCATTCTCCGCCCCCTCCTCTTCCAGGTCATTCCCCACAGGCCTCCAGCTGAGAATCGCCAAGCAGAAGCCGTGCCCCTTCCTGGACGTGCACCCCATCCACTCAGCAGTGTCTCAGCTCTTACTGAGACACACTCCTTGACTGTGTGCACCACCTGCATTGGTGCTCATCAAAATGCAGGTTTCCGGGCCACCTTGGACCTAGAAAAAGCACAATTTCTGCGCCTATGGCCCTGGAATCTGTATTTTATTATGAGCTCCCCTGGTGACTCTCCTGTCCCTTAAATTTGGGCAACCCTGACCTACAGGATAAAGCCTAAATGTCTTTATGGCCCCGGCAGCTTTCACAACTGGGCTCTGGCCTACCTATGTAGCCTCATTTTTCCACAGCTGGACTCACATCGAACTGTGACTATGCAATAAATATCTATTGGACAGGTACAAGGATGGATGGATAAATAGTTGGATGGATAGGTGAATAGGGGAATAAATAAATAGGTAAGTGGATGAATGGATGGAGGAATGAATGACTCAGTAAGTGGAGGGAGCCAATTTAGAAATATTTAGATCAATGCATCAATCAATCTCGATGGAACCTCTTCTATACAAGTATTGTGCTGGGTAGAGGAGAGGAGGGCTAGAGGGAAAATGAGCTGCTTCCAGAGAAGTAGATACAATCTTTGTCTTAATGTTTCAAACACGCTGGACCCAAACCCATGAAAACAGATGCCTCCTTCTCTAGATCTGATATTTATTGACACCTGTCATACCCAACATCGTGGGCTCTCTCCCCTCCCAGTTCCTCTACTTACACATGCTTGTCCTTCTGCCTAGAAGAACTCTCCCTCGTTTTCCCCCTTGCAAACTCATACAAATCTTTTTTTTTTTTTTAAGATTTTATTTATTTACTTGGCGGAGAGGGAGAGAGAGAGAGCACAAGCGGGGGGGGGTGGTGGGGAATCAGAGGGAGAGGGAGAAGCAGGCTCCCTGCTGAGCAGAGAGCCCCACCTGGGGCTTGATCCCAGGACCCCGGGATCACGATCTGAGCCGAAGGCAGACGCTCAAGCCTGAGCTACCCAGGAGCCCCTCATACACATCTTTTAAGACAAGGTCAAACAGCACCTCTTCTGGAAGCCTTCCCTGATTCTCTCCCGGTGAGATATATTTCTACAGTAGAGGGTCAGACCACGATCATAGCACACCTCACCCTCTTCCTTTTAACCTCACCTGGTAACCCCACCTGCACCCCACATCATCAAACCCTGGGGGGGCAGGGACAGTGTCTTACTTATCTTTAAAATCCCAGCAACCAAACTATTCCTGGTACCTTTGCTCAGGAAATATTTATGTAACCTTAAGTGGTCTCTTGGACACCAATTTCCCATCTCTTCTTAATTGGGGTCCTGCCTTCAGCTGCTGGGCTTCATTTAAACCTTGGTCATTAAAAAGCAGTTCCTTTGTTTCCTCTGTGTGGTTCATATTTAGCCAAAGAGATTTATTTCTCCAATAAACCCCACTCTCTGGACAGCTGCATTCATCTGCTCCTCCTACTGAGGAAAGAAAGGAAGTCACCTAGAACTCTGGCGCGGGTGAAAGCAGAAAAAAGGACCAGAGAAACTTGTTTAAACCTCACTGCCACCTGTTGATCAAGGTCACTTCCCTGGCATTTGCCTCCTTTGTTTGCAGGGTTCAGTAAGATTCTTTGGTGGGGGCGAACCTCAAAATTATTTTCTTTTTTCTATTAACTACTTTAATTTTTTAATATGAAAAAGAGGAACACTCAGGTTTATGTTCCAAGAGGGTGGCTAACCCATCAGGGACTGTAGAGATGACAGGTGTGGTTGTTAGCAAACCCAATAGGCTCCGAGCTCCAAGCTTCAGAAATGCAGGTCAGGGACGTGTCCCAGTTCTTGGTGACCCAAGACTACTGGAGAATTTCTGCCCGACACTCTAAATTCAGGTACGCATTCAGTTTTAAGAGGTGGGATGGAGACCCAGCTGATTTTTCTGTTTTCCTGGTTAAGAATTTTATATATCTGAGGATTCTTGCTACCAAACTTCTTACAGACCAACTGATCTGGTGGAGAGGCTACTGTAGTCTCTGCCAATTTAGCTCCCATAGAATTAAGGGGTTTGGGGGCAGGGAGGATGCCAAATACTAAGGGGGCTGCCCAGGCACTGAGTTGGACACAAACAATATAGTCTTGCTCCTAGGATTCTGAAATGCAAGGTGAAGAACGGACTTTGAAAGTCACCTTGTCCAATCCCTCCTTTCCATGCTTGAGTCCCTTTTGTGACCTTCCCAGCAAATGATGATTCTCTAGCCCTTGTACAATCACTTCCAGTGCCAGGGAACTCATTACGTCTCTGGCAGCCCGTTCCATTTTCTGATTGCTCTGCTAGCCAGCTTGTTCATATGTTAAGCAGACATCCGTGTCTCTGTAACTTCTGTTGGGGGGGGGGGGATGGCCTTGCTTGTGCTTGCTTGTAGAGAAAGTGTTCAAAGCTTCAAGGTTCCCCCTGTTCAAGCTAATCATCCCTGGTTCCCTTCTACTACTTCTGTGGGGGACGGGGACCTACATTATTTTTACCTGTTTCCCACATAGTGGAGGTGTTCTCACAATGAGCTGTTTGGGCAGAGCTCCTCAGTGGCACAGTTCACGTACTCCTCCCCAGGATGGCACATGACCTCAAGTGGTGGCAGTCACTACCTCGGGACTTGGCATAGTGCTGGGCACATAGGGGTATGCAACAAATATTTATTGGATGGATCCAAGGATGGATGGATAAACAGTTGGATGGATGGGTGAGTGGGTGAATAAATGAATAGGCAAGTGGATGAATGAATTAATGAGTGACTCAGTTAAGTGGAGGGAACCAACTTAGAAATATTTAGATCAATCAATTAATATGTATGGAACCTCTTCTATACCAGTATTGGGCTGGGTAGAAGAGAGGAGTGCTAGGGGACGAATGAACTGTTTACAGAGAAGTAAATACATTCTGTGTCTTAATGTTTGAAATAAACTGGACTCAAAACCCATGAAAACAGCCTCCTCCTCTAGATCTGATATTTATTGACACCTGTCATATAGCAAGTCACCAGCAGCAAAACTTGGTTGCCAGAAATTCCATCCTCTGATTTGGGACTGAGAAAGTTAGAGCTAGAAGGGATATTAGTGATCAACTGGTCAAGCCCTGTCTTTTACAGGGGACATGGAAATGGAAGTGTCTTACTCAAAGTCACTACAGGAGGTTAGTGCCAGAGCCAACTCTGGATCCCCCAGACTAGCACCTCTTTCCAGGATTTATTCTTTGTTCAGAGATTGTCTTATTCCACATTTCATATGTATTTGCTCCAAAACGTCTGCTTTGCATTGACCTTGCAGACCTGGCTGGTTTTGGATTCCATAGACATCATTTGTTCATTCATTCATTCATTCATTCATCACTTACTCACTGTCCATCCAGCCACACTTGGGGAATATTTATTATGTATCAAGCCCTGTGCTAGGCTCTGAGGGTAGATGGATGAGACAGGGTCCCTACCATGGGAGAATCTAGCAGGGGAGAAAGACCTATAAATAAACAAAAGGCAATATACTCAAGCTATAAATTGGGAGTGAGTGACAAGAGGAAGAAATAGCTATTTCTGCCTGGGACACAGAGAGAGCCCCCCAGGCTTTCTAACAACGAATGGGTCTTGAAAGATCAGTAGGAGTTGGCTGATGGATAGGTAGGGGTAGGCCTTTGAAGCAGAGAAAAGCCACTTGCTAAAGCAAGAAGCTTGGGAAGACCCAGCATCAGCTATAGCCCAGGGTAGGAGAAGCGGTGTGGAAGGCAACAACACAGACTCAAACCACTGCTCCAAAGGGTCTCCCAGGACCCAAGGAGTGGCACAGAATGGCCTTAGCCATACCTTGATGATTTGTTCTTGCGTCCCGATGAAATGCCGATCAGCAAGAGCTTGAAAAATGAGTTCATTAGAGGGTGAATTCCTTCAAAAACCTCATCATAACTTAGCAGGTAGGGAGAGAATTACAAGTCTTCTAACTAGTTGTTTTTGCAGAAATTATTTAGATTTTTTTGGCTTCTACTTTGACCATCGGTATTAAGGATAAACAATGCTCCGAGTGTATATTATAAATAACTTTGATGTTAGTCTCCTTAGTTTTTATGCAAGGCTCACAACAATCTCTGTTGGAAGCCTGTACAGAGTTGAAGAAAGATACATGTGATTTAAATTTAAAGATGAGCCAGATATGACCTGTGATCAATTTTCAGTGGCTGTTGTGCACTTGGGTTGCAGAGACATTAAGGAAAGCTTGTAAACTACGTAACAGAGCACTTAAAAATCTAATAAATAAGAAATACAATGCCACTGTCAGAAGCCTTGATGGAGGTCAGAGGGAGCCCGAGAAGTAATTTGTGCAATAAATCCTGTGAATTCCCATTACTTTTTTTTTTCCTTCAGACAGGCTGAAAATAGAAGCCCCAAATAAATATATATCAGAGGTAGAAAAGAGAAAATGGTGATTTGGAATGAGTTGCTGGATAGCCTAAGCTGACAATACAGAAACTAGAATCGGAGATTACAAGCGTGGGGGATACCACCATGTTTTTCAGGGATCCATATTTGATTTGACAAAACTTCTAAAGAGTCAGTTGGGGGAAAATGTCGCTGTGCCCCCTAGAAACAAATCAAAGTGAACAAGGTAAAGACCCAGAAAGGTATAAATTTATTCCCTACCTGGCTTAAGTCTCCTGGACATTTCCATGGTGTGACTTCTTCTTTATGATCATTAATGACCATGACTGAAGGCCTCTCGGTTCTGATGTCTCAAACCATCTGGCTTCCCCTCCCATCATGCAACTCCTCTTTTGATGACCACCAATGACCTTCTTGCTGGTGAGGCCAATGGATACTTGTTTTATTGTATCCCCTGCTACGTGTGGCTCTGTTATTGGCCCCTCCTTTCTGGAAATGTGCCTCTCTTAGCTTTCAAGATACCCATATCTTATGCTTTTCTTCCCACTTCTTATTCCCACATTCTCAGCATCCTTTGCTGGTTCCTTTTTTCCACTTGTACTCGAACATTGATATGTGCTGTCCCTCACTCTCTTCTCTTTCCACACCCTCTGAGAAACTTGGAGACCCCCAAATTTGCGTCTTTGCCCAACACATGTCTTAACTTCATGTTTTCAAAGTCTTTCTAGGTCTGTGCTATTCAATAGAGTCGCTGCTAGCCACAGGTAGCTATTTAAATTCAAAATCTTAAAATAAAATAAAATTTAACATTTGGTTCTTCATTCACATAAGCCACATTTTAAGGGCTTGATAGTTGCATGTGGCTACTGTGTTGGACAGCGTAGCTATAGAACACTGCCATCACCGTAGAAAGTTCTATTGGACAGCACTGTGCTAGTAATTGCCACCTGAATATTCCACAAGCACCTCAAACTCATCATGCCTCAAACATATTATCAGAAGACTGTTGGTATGGATGGAAAAGGGTGTCAGAGAAATAAAGGAGGGGGAAAAAATTCTTTCACTTGTAAGTAATGTAAAACGCATCTCAAGAGGCTTAAATAATAAAGGGAGTTTATTGAGCTGTGTAACTAAATGGTGCAAAAGAAGGATAAGTTTTGCATGAGGCTTGATCCAGCCTAAGGACCATCTCTCTACTCTACCTTCCATAGCTCTGACTTCATCCAAAGGTAGCACCACTTGTGGACACGAGGTGGCTGCCAGCAACTCCCAAAGTCAAAACCTACCTCCCTCCTGTCCAAAGGGGGATAGAACACCTTTGTCTTAGCATTTTCAGTGTAAGTCTTGAGATCCACTCTGCTTGGACTAGCCTAGGCCATAGGCCATATCCGCGCCTGAAATCAATCACTACAGCCAAGGACACAGAAAGCACTAACTGGCTCCATGCCATGGTCCATCTTTGGAGGCCAAATCATTTGGGATAAGATTGTCCTGACTCACAAGGGTCCTCAGACAGAGATTGGAAGCTGCAGGGAAGAGAGAAGAGGAACACGGATGCAGAGGAGACACCTGCAGATGTCTGATAGAAGAGGGAAAGCATGATTTTAGAAGGAGATTGAAAAGTGGAGTTTACACTGAATTACCATTCTTTTCAAGTTTTAGAATCAGGACGTAGGTACTTGGGGTTGACTGGAGGGAAGGAGGAGGGCCATACTTCTTTCATGTGACTCACTGTTGACCCAGGATAGAACAGCATACCTTCCATCCTGTGTGTTTCTTTCTTTCTTTCTTTCTTTTTTTTTTTAAGACTTTATTTATTTATTTGAGAGAGAGAGAGCGAGCACGAGCAGGGAAGGGCAGAGGGTAGAGGGACAAGCAGACTTCCCGAGGAGCAGGGAGCCCAAAGCAGGGCTCAATCCCAGGACCCTGGGATCATGACCTGAGCTGAAGGCAGATGCCCAACCGACTGAGCCACCCAAGCACCCCCATCCTGTGTGTTTCTTTCTTTGTGTTTTTTTTTAAAGATTTTATTTATTTATTCATTTGAGAGAGCGAGAATGAGAGAGAGCGAGAGCACATGAGAGGGGGGAGGGTCAGAGGGAGAAGCAGACTCCCCGCTGAGCAGGGAGCCCGATGCGGGACTCGATCCCAGGACTCCAGGATCATGACCTGAGCCAAGGGCAGTCGCTTAACCAACTGAGCCACCCAGGCGCCCCCATCGTGTGTGTTTCTTAAGGAAAGTTTTTACTTTGCAACTGCAGAAATGATAACGTTTTCTGGGAGGGGTCAGAGGACTAGAAAATGGGGTTGTTTTTCCAAAACCCAAAACACAGTGGGGAGAATATGTATTGTCCATTTACTGTGAAAATATTTTTTTTTTCTCAAGAAGGGAAAAAATACAAAGAATGAGGGGAGGGGCTAGAAGAAGACCGAGATAACACAAGTGAATACAGTACAATACATCTCTTTTCAGACTGGCCAAAGGTAAAACTGCTTCTTTAATGGCATAAGAAATTAATACGTGTCCAAACTAGAATAGGCAGCTTTTCTATAATTTTGACATTGTTTTATTTGTTTGCCAGTGATCCATATCACCTGTAAGGAAGGCAATATGTTCTTGAAAGTTTGGGCAGAAATGTATTTCATTTCATGGAACAGAAGTTAATAAAGTCATGCCTTTCCAGCAAGTGTGAATTAAGATGCAAACTGCTTTCTTTCATAACTACATATAAGGAACATCTTAAGAGCAGACTGACAGCAGTCCCACAAACTATATTAACACTTTATTCAGGGAGACTTATAAATCCCCTCTAACTTGAAGTATATTGCCACACCTGAAGGATCTCCAATGGAAGGGTTTCACTTTTGTTTAAGTAATGTGGTACTGGAAAAAAATGGGACCAGAGTATGTTGAAATTCCCTTCTTGCACAAGTGCAGAAAAATATTTTTTTCCCGGGCGCCTGGGTGGCTCAGTAGGTTAAGCGACTGCCTTCGGCTCAGGTCATGGTCCTGGAGTCCCGGGAGCGAGTCCCGCATCGGGCTCCCTGCTCAGCGAAGAGCCTGCTTCTCCCTCTGACCCTCCCCCCTCTCATGTGCTCTTTCTCTCTCTCATTCTCACTCTCTCAAAATAAATAAATAGATCTTTAAAAAAATATATTTTTTTCCTGACTTAAGGTTTTTTTTTTCCCCCCTTGCTTAAGGTTATTTTTTTTTCAAAGCCAAAGCACTTGAAATGTGTCCACTGTGGGAAGCCCTCCTGATAATTATTTATGAAACTCAGAAGTGGCGGATGAGGGGGCAGCCACCTGCTATGGGTTACATTGTGTTCCCCCAAAAAGAAATGTTGAAGCCCAAACCCCCAGCACCTGGGAGTGGGACATTAATTGTAAATAAGACCTTTGCAGATGGCAAGTTGGGATGAGGTCATACCAACTTGTGGTCGGCCGTAATCCAAAGACTGGCATCTTTATGAAGAAGAGATCATTTGGACACAGAGACAGAGACAGAGGAAAAAACATATGATGGCAGAGGCAGAAATGGAGGGGGTGCAGGGCAAGCTGAGGAAGGCCAAGGATTGTCTGTAAGTCTCTGGAAGCTATGAGAAGGCAAGGCAGGATTCTTCCTTAGACCCTTCAGATGGCGCATGGCCCTGCCAACACTTAGATCTTGGACTTGTGGCCTCCAAAACCACAAGTGAAACAATACATTTTTGTTGTTTTAAGCCACCCAGTTTGTGGTACTTTGTTGTGGCAGTCCAAGCAAACTCACCCAGCCACCATGAGAAAAGCCAGATCCTTTCCCTCCCTGGCTGGTTAGAGAAACACAGGTCCTAAGTTGCCAGACTGACTCAAAGCAACTCACCAATATCCCACATTCCTGCTAGGACATCTGCCAGAGTCACTGTGACACTTTTCTGATCCTCAACCTTGAAAACCCCCTAACCTTCCAAGTTACATCTCCCCAGGCCCCAAGCATAATAGAAAAGGGGAGAGATCTAAATGGAAGAGCAATACAGGAAGAGCAAAATCTGGTTTTCTGGGTGTGAATTATCTCCTGAGCCCAAGAAATTTTGCATGTTCTGGCCGAAGAGCCAAAAGACCTGCTTCTGAACTTCTAATTACTAGGGCATTGGATGAGGCACTTAAGCCCAGTAAACCTCAGGGTCCTCATCTGTAAAATGGGTCTATAATTCTCACCCTGCCAACTTCCTAGCGTTTTTGGGGAATCAGCTGAGAGTGAATGTGAGTGAACCAGTCTGAAATGGAAATTGCATACCCATCTAAGGCATTGATATGCCCGGGTGAGGGGCACAAAACCCAGTTTGTTAGTGAGGGAGGAGGTGGGTGTGGGAGGCTCCTGAGATTTAATACCAGTGGGGTTCTAGAGTGGAGCTCAAACTCAAGGGATCCGCTCAAGGGCAAGCGGCAAAGCCAAAGAGCTACAATCAGGATTTAGGTTTCTAAAACCAAATGCTCTGTCTTCTCTCTGAAACACCTCCCCCTACCCCAACGGGCCCAGTGCATTTTCTTCTCTAAAATATTTTTATAATTTAGGAAATGTCTCACTTCTCCCCCTCTTAATTCTGGTCCCCCTCTCTGTCTTCCTTTTTTTCTCATTCTCTCTCTCTCTCTCTCTCTCAAACCACATCTTTCTTTTGAAAGTTTCAAGTAGAGTGAATACAGTGTTCTCAGCCATCTGGGTATAAAGAGCTCACTATGCACTTCAACAGAAATTATCTCCTTTGAAGAATCCCGTCTTTAATCTCCTCCAAGGCAGGTTTTTGTGGTGTTAGAACAAAATGACACAATACTTTTCAAACTAAAAGCCTTATTAAGTAGCATTCAGAAAATCTTGCAACTTCCTCTTTTTACCTTCCTTATAATTGGAGACCTAATGAATTGGGTGAGTGTAAATGATTTTTTGATGGCATTTGGTTATTAGAACTAATAGAACATTCCAGAATAACTGTCTTGACTTTTGGGAGGGGCAACTATTATCTTTAACATTATGAGGTTGAAAAAAAATACATCTCGGTTGAGTTAAAACATTGGTCTATATAATGCATGTCTCAGTGGGGTTGGAACTGACATGCACCTGAGCCAACAGCCTTTCATGGCAGATAAGGTCATAGCAGGTGACCCCAACCCGGGAGAGCGTCTCTTTCCTCTGAGGTTTCTTGTGATGCAATGAAAAGCTTGATTGTTTCGGGGGGACCTGTTTCGAGACCTGATTATAGGTGTGGAGGCGAGACAACTGGATTAGCTCTTGTTGTGTCATCTCACCATGGAGATGACAACCACCATCCCGGACTGGAAACCCCTCCATCCCTCACTAACTGTGGGACTTCAGAAAAACGTGAGGGGGTCACTGGGTTCTCAGCTGGAGAAGTAACACAGTAATTCCTGCCTTCACCTGCATCACCCACTTGCGGTCCAAGGCACGGCTGCCTACCGTGCTGTGATTTCTCAGACCAGAAAGATGAGAACAAAACAAAGCTTGGCCTGCCGAGCACACATCTTACTCCTGTCCAATTGTGCTTCTTTTCTGAGGGCAGAGGAAACAGGGGGCCCCGTGCCTGGCTCTGGAAAGTTTCAGGGCATTTTGTCCCCGGCAACTGAGATTCCTGCTCTGGGGTTTTGACCTGACCTTCCCTGCAGGGGCGGGAGGAACATTCCTGGAGCCGTCACTCTCCTTCATTGGCACCCTGATCCATGGAGCCAGCGGGGGCAGAAGCAGCGGGGACGCAGCGGCCCTGGGAAGATTTAGGGTGACTATGCTGTAGGCAGCCTTCAGAAGGAGAACGAGGCATCTTCACTCCTGCCAACTCCTGCCTCCAAACGTACCCCTGAGGGCAACCTTCCAGCAAAAGGGACAACCATTTTCCTCCGTGGGCAGCTCTGGTCCAGCCTTCTGGGGCACATGAAAATCACCTGTGCCCGTCCCCTTCCCCACGCGGTTCTAGACGGTGGGTTCCATTGCAAAATTCCTACAATCACGACAAGGCATATCTCTCGGTCACAGTGGAACCTGTTCAAGGAGCAAGAACTGAGCCTGGGCTTCGGCATCTGGGAAATAGGTTTCCTGAGAGCTCCTCAGTCAGAGGATGTAGCTGGTTCTTCCAGATGTCCAAAACATGGGCACCGCTGGTGGTAGAGTGGTGAGCATTGCTGCCCAAGACAGGGGCCTGGGAGTCATCTCAATACCGCTCTCCTCTCCCTCTGCTCTGGGCCTCGAAATCAGTCAGCAACTCCGCTCACTTCATCTCTGAAATTTCTTCCAAGTCCACACACTGGCGTCCGGCCCCGTTGTCAGGCCTTAGTCCATACCCACCTCCTTGGTCTGACATTCCTTCCTGGAATCTGCCCCTCTTCAGTCCCTCTCTCCAGGCAGGCCACCCGGTGGTCCCTTTAAAAGCCAGATCTGACCATGTCACTGACCTCCTCATGCAGAGTACCCCGGGAGCCTGTTATGGTCTCCAGGACAGCAGTCGAATGTCATGGTCTAACTCCCAAAGCCTCGAGGCCCTGGCCGCAGCTGGCTTCGCCAGGAGCCCATTAGTCATTATCCCTCATCTTCTCTGGCCCTGATTCTGTTGGTCGTCCATTCAGGGGTGCACCTTCTTTTTAACATGTGTAACGTTTCCGAAATTCTGACGGGTTTGAAATTGACATAAATACTTACTGTTTCGGTCCCCTCCCCAGAGAACTTGTTGATAAATCAATGGTGTTTTATATAACCAATAATATATTGGATCAGAGGAGTCACCGTGGCAAGTGGCAGAATCAAAAATCAGTTTGGTGAGTGAGGCAAGAAAGATGTACTCTGGAATTTGGACTTTATCTAGCGCAGCCCCCTGAGAAGGATGGGAAAAGTCAAATTGATGTTTCGATGTTAGGATAGGAGAGAGAACCAGCCCTTAGAAATAGAAGTTTCTAGGGGCGTCTATGTGGCTCAGTCGGTTAGGCATCCAACTCTTGATTTCGGCTCAGGTCATGATCCCGGGGTCATGATTTCAGGGTCGTGAGATCGAGCCCCGCCTTGAACCGTGCTTTGGACTCTGCATTGGGCATGGAGCCTGCTTAAGAGTCTCTCCCTCTCCCTCTGCCCCTCCCTCCCCTCCATGTGCGTGCTCTCTCTCGCTCCAAAAAAAAAAAAAAAGTAGAACTCTCTAAAAGACATTTTGCAGATGAATGTTAAAGTAATCGTCTATTAATGTACAGTTAATGCAAAGCAAGGAGAGGGGGCAAACTTTTTCTGTAAAGGGCCAGATGTAAATGCTTCAGGCTGTGCAGACCACTCTGTCTGTCACGACTACGCAATACTGCCAATGGAGTGGTATGGAGGCAGCAATGGACAATCTGTAAGTGAATGGGTGTGGCTGTGTTCCAATAAAACTTTATTTATAAAAACAAGCGGCTTTCCAATAAATTTAAAAGTGTTTTGATAACCCTTTATTTATAAAAGATATGGCCTCTGGGTTACTATCTGCCAGCCCCTGGGTACAGCAGAGTGATACCCAACATTTCTGTAACCAGAATTCTGGAGAAGCTAGAATATCAGAGTCGTACAGTGGGTCTCAGTCAAGGTTTTCAACTGAAATATTGAAGCCAAAGAACCCATTCATAAAGGAATGAGTGAGATGAGGGAACTAACCAGGGATGTTGAGGCCCCCCCAGGGACACACAACGGTTGGAAGCCATCACCACCCCAGCGCCTGAAGGGACAAGTGGAGAGAATGGTGTTCCTGAAGCCCAGATGCAAACTGTGGCCTTGAGGTAGGAGCCACCCGGCCAAAGTGGTGGCCATGGCCACCATGGGGACTGCACCCAAATCAAGAAGAGAGGGAGGAGGGGAAAAATACCCTGACCGTTCTCTTTCTCCCTATGGTTTGTTTTTTCCGGAGTTGATATTTACCCAATTGCCAGCCTCACCGCCATTTTGCTTTTGGTGGTTCTTCTGCCTCCAAGCACTTATGTATCTCAAATTAATGAATATCTTTAAGCTACTCCTGAAAGGTTGTTTCATAATCCTGCCTTAATAATCAAGTGCAATGTCCAGTCTTTTCTACCCAGCTAGCAGTCCCCCAACCTAAACCTCACATTTAATTGGTACTTATATCCTCTTGCTTTAACATTCACGGATGCCAGACACACTTTTGGGTACATAGTGGATCACTTGAAGGTAATTAAGACCCAAGGAACTCAAAATCTAGAAGAGACAGACCGCTAACTAGCCAGAAGAGGGATTCACACACGCTACATGTGAGGTCTGAGCCAAGGGCCATGAGAATACAGAGGAAGGAAGGCTTAGTTCCATCTGGTCCAAGGGAAGGGTTTGCCTCAGGGGTCACATTTGAACTGGATCTCGAAGGATGGAGTAGGGGTTTTCTGGGAAGGGGAAACAGCTTGAGCAGAGGCACCGAGCAGAAAGTGGTATGTTCTGGAAGACAAGGGACCGGGGGCACCGAGCAGAGATGACGAAGTGAACTCAGTGCCTGGTGAGATTAGCAAGGCAGGTGGCGCTGGGCCCTGAGGGGCCCCCACATACCCTGCTGAGACAATTGAGTCTGAGTCCGAAGGTACAGCAGACTGACTGCAGACCAATGACAATTGGTCCCCAGACCTTGAATACTCAACTTTCACCTTAAAATTTAAAAAATATATATTTTTCTCTAGAACCCAGTTCTCTTCCCTTCTCTGCTCTGACATTTACCTCAACTGTCAGCTTCAGCTTTGTCTCAGAAACAGACCTTGCCCTCACCAGGCCCCTGTTCTGTTCAGCTGCTTTTTTTCAACAAAAACTGTTCTTCCAAACAGTTAAATGTGAATTTTGGGTCTCATTTATCAATTTCCATTTATTACCAACTGTGGTTGAAAGATTTGCATGATGAGAAGTGGGAAAACGAAATTGTCTTCTCCTTGGAGAAATAATTTGTGCACCTGCCATTTAGAAATTATTCCAAACTCATGCTTCATGAGAAAAGTTACAAATTGCTCCCTGGAATGGAGCTAATGTACCCATCCACAAGCAACCTCACTTGCGTCTGGGTGTGTTATTAACTGGAACACCTTCTCGGTGTGGCCTCAGGGAAGCGAATGAAGAGTCATGGATCAAGGCCACTGTTAGGGCATTTATTCATTCAGTTATTAAATATTTATCCACAACTGATTAGGTACGCTGCCCTGGGAAAGATGTGCTAGGAGGTACACTCAACTGTATCGAAACCTCGAGTCTTCTCATACTAGAAGGTAAGCTCCCTGGAGCAGGAACTTGGCCCACCTGATTCACTGATCTGTTGCCAGCCCAAAGTGGTGGCTGATCAATATTTAGTGAGTGAATGAATAAAGGAACGAAAGCATGTATGTTCTTATGGAAAGAATACTAGATGCTTCGGTCTGAATCCTAGAATCTGATTATGAGCAAGCCAGTTTCTTTATCTATAAAAATGACTTGTTTGACCTATGAAAAGTGACAGCATTGATCCTAATGCTATTGAATACATATCATGTCCCCACCTACCCTTCTGAATGGGAGAAGCCAATCGAACAAAATATTACAAACATCATGGTTTCTAAAAAGCCATCATCCACTCTATGGACCCCAGATAATACTAACTGATCCTGGAAACAGAGAAAATTGAGAATCCAGCAGAATAGAGACAGTAAAATATAGAATGGGTAACTGCTTCCCCCCCCCCCACTTTGTTGGCATGGTTTTCAAGAGCCAGGGGAAGAACAGATTCCAGCTCTGCCACGGATGTACGATGCCCGCTGATGGAACTTTCTGTAGCCCCCTCGTTACACAATCAGCAAAGTGAGGTGATCAGCAGAGAGCCGGCCTCACCACCCCCACTCCCCTTTGCTTTTTGGTCAAGTGAGTCCTGATGGTCAGCAAGCCTGCTCTTCCCGGGCAGTTATAACAGCTCAGATAATAGGCCCACAGACGTCAGCCCTGCATTTATCTGCTTACAATGGCTCAGTTCTGCACTGCAGCAGTATTCGAAGCCCACTTTGAAACAAACGCGCCTTGAAACACAGGCGACGCTGCCCCTCCACCCCCACCTCTGCTGGGAACTTGAAAAGACACCTCAGCGAAACCAAGCCCGGCTGTGATGAGAAGCGGGTTTTCCTGAGCACAAGCCGGAGGCCCGCAGAATCTGAATCCACCAACTCGAACGCCACGTGAGTTTCGGATTCAGGGGCAGAGCGTGGATGCCCCGTGCTGCCTGTCTGCGGAGCTCCAGCCCATGCGGCTTCTCCCAGACTTGGTCACAAATGGGAGGCGGACGAGGGGACGCGCGGCCTGAGATGTTTCCCGCTCTCCTGTTCAGATCCTCTTCCCGACCAGCTTCCTTCATGCCTCAAGGGTCCCACTCCCAGGAGGCACTGGGTTCCCACACCTCCGACCTCAATAATAGTAGTATCGTGCCTAGCATCCTATCAGCATCCTATCAGCGTCGTCGTCAGCTGTGCCTTTGACTAGTATGTGCAGTTCCCAGGGGCTTTCACAGGGCGCCTGGGTGGCTCAGTTCGTTGAGCAGCTGACTTTTTGATTTTGGCTCGGGTTGTGAGATCGAGCCCCGCGTCGGCTCTGCCCTCGAGCAGTCTGCTTGAGATTCTCTCCTTCTGCCCTTGACCCCCCCCCCAAAAAAAATAAATAAAATCTTAAAGCACAAACAAGGGGCTTTCGCTATTTTGTTATTTGACTCTAGTGATACCCAAGAATTGCACTTCTAAGGAGTGATTTCTCACAGGTAAGGCTGCTCTGAACCACACTTGAAGAACGATGAGGGAGAAAGATGAACGTGGGTCTCTGATGCCTCTGTGGAGCCGGGCTGCCCCACCAGCCTAGACCGGTCATATGACAAAGGAAGAGAGAAATAAATCTCTGTCCTACAGGTGCCGGGTTTAGCAAATTAAAACATAGACTGCTCCGTTAAATTTGAATTTCAGAGAATCAACAAATAATTTCAAATACAGCATGAGATATATTTACATGACAACACTGTTTGTTGTTTCTCTCAAATCCAAATTTAACTGGGTGTCCTGTATTTTATCGGGCAAGCTGGCTCTTCGTTCTAAATGTGAGGTCAGTGTCGTTTGAAGGTTTCTCTGGCCCTTCAGACTAGCCTTCCCCCTCACTCACACAACACCATGGACAGGGGCTGAGTGCTGGCTCTCACGGGGAAGGGGGTTCCCCGAGTGTCACACCTGCTCTCGGGTCCCCATTGTGGTCGCGCTTCTTGTTCTTGTCTCTCCTGGGCCCCACTTCTTATCACTGGGCTTGTGCTTTCCTCTCTGTACCCACATCTTGCTCTAGGAACTGCCGGGAAGTTCGGTCTCTGACAGAACTGGGGCCGTGATCGTCCCTTGGCACCCGTGCCTGGGGTGTTGAGGACCTCGCCCAAGCTCCGATTCTTTCTCCTTGTTATTGTTCATACCGTATCTCCCTTCAGTCAGTGAACATCTTGAGGGCAGAAACTGTGTCTTTTTAGTCTCTGGCTCTGCGGGGCCAGCCAAGGCCTAGAATAGAATGAGTAGACGGCATTTGTTGAAGTGCAAAAGACTGGATTTTGTGCCTCCCACACCTGCAAATTCATACGTTGAAACCGAATCCCCAATGTGAGGGGACTGGGAGGTGATTAGGTTATGAGGGAGGAGGCTTCACGAATGGGGATTAGTGCCCTTATAAAAGGGACCCCAGCGAGCTCCCTTGCCCCTTCCACCGTGTGAGGACACGGCAGTTAGGGGGACATCTCACCAGACACCACATCTGCCGGCACCTTGACCTTGCACTTTCCAGCCTCCAAACATGACAAATAAATTCTGTTGTTCAGAAGCCACTCAGTGTATGGTCATTCTTTTAAGTTTTATTTATTTATTTTTTTAGTCTTCTCTACACCCAACACGGGGCTCAAACGCACGACCCCGAGATCAAGAGTCCCTGGCTCTTTCAACGAAGGCCGCCAGCACCCCGGTGTGTGGTGTTTTAGTTAGAGCCGCTCAAATGGACTAAGACATTAAGTCAGCAGATGCCACCCAGGGCCAAATAGGTCTCCTGCTGGCACGCTGAGCTCCCGGTTTACCAGGACAGGGGACCTGACCCGGGCTCGTGTTCGGACTCCAGGAGCAGGTGGGATTACACTGTCATGCCCCCGACACAGCCAGCTTATGCCGAGCTGGGAGTTTGCCGGGGAGAACCGGGCAAGGAGCGAGGAGCCCCCTTTGAGGAAAAGAGCCCAAACCCCTGACCCGCCCCTTTGGGGGGTGACTCTGCTCAGGTGGCAGGAGTGGTAGGTAGCCTCTGCCATCGAATTCTCCAGGAGGGTGGGTGGAGACCGTATCAACAGGTTGACCCTTGACAAGGGCCAGAGGCCGGAGGGTAACAGAAGTTCAAGCTCTACAAGACAACCGTCCCAGTTGAACTGTAGAGGGTTGGTGCCCAAGGCAAATGGTTGTCGAGGTGGCTTTGCAGGACCAGAACGCTGGGAGCTGAGGCCGGATCTGCAGTAACTCGGCAGGAAGAGCATCCCTCCTGACTCCCTGAGGAGCCACGGTGGGCTGGGTGGCACTTGCCATAGCCTGGCGGCAGGCAGAAAGCCCTCGGTGGCCCCAGCAGCGCTGTGGGCTCTGCCTGCCTTGAGGGGCTGCCTGGGTTTATGGGCATCAGATGATAGCTAGGGCTGGGTCTTAGGCTTGGGTAACTAGAGGCACCTCTGAGAGGGATTCCTGGGCCTAGCAGGGCAGGGGCCCAGGGCAAAAGCCTGGGCATGTTGTCAAGTTGGCATGTTGGCACATCTTCCCAAGTTGGCATAGAGAGGTATGAGCTGCGCTCTGGCCATTGCTGTGCACGGATGCTTTCTTGCATCCCAGAGCCTGCCCGTGACCCGATTTTTTCTTTTCGGCTCTCTGAAGTTGGGTTCTGCTCATCTGATGGGACCTCGGGGAACCTCACCTCAGACGTGGGGGGCCGACCACCGTGACCTGGGAGGGGGAGCTGCTCTTTTTCTTCCAACCAGCAGAACGTCTGCCGTCAGCCTCTCTTCTGTCCACCCAGGGTGTCTATGGCTCGTCTGGCCACAAGTCCCCCATGCTGTCTGGCTGGGGCACCTGTCGGCACCAGCCAGGAGCAGGGGCCCCGCTGCCCGCCTCCTCTGCCCTCTGGCATCGTGCCAAATGTTCTCTGTACTTCCTCCCATTTCCATCCTGTTGTTTATTCTATTCATGTGGTTCCATGGATTCGCCTCAAAAAGATTTTCAAGTAAATTTGTTTTCCAGCCCTTACCAAAACCCTGTGAGGTAATGAGTATTCGTTCCGTTTTAAAGACGGTGAACTGCAGCTTAGAGAGGGGCCGTCACGGGGCTCGTGGGAGCAGCTAATAGCAGGACTGATGACAACACAGGTCGTTCTGACTCCAGATCAAAGTCTCTCCCCCCCTCCCCCCACTCCCTCCCCCCCCCCCGCCTATTATAGACTGAGCAGCTATGACGCATTTGATACATATAAAAGAACACATACAATGTATATGTCCGTTGTAAAGCATAACAATAAAGTGTCCCTCTGTGAAGGCGCCCCTGGGGCTCTCCATGGGACACACTGCTTCCAGATGAACATGGCAGGGTCCCGCCAGCAGCTACGCTGAGCCCCGAGCTTTCCAGGCTTCTGTCCTGTGACTCTCACCGCCCCTGGAGGGGCGGGGGTGGGCCCTCCCTCCTTGGTGTACAGATGGAGAAACTGAGGTGCTGGGGCTTTTCCAACCAGGCCCAGGCCCCCTGCCAGGATAGAGCCCAGGCTTCCACACCTGGCGGCTTGTCACACCCTCTGGGGACATTTTTAAATGTAGATCCCTGAGCTTTATCTCAGGGTTACTACCTTGTAGTTCGGAATTTCCAGAGCGGTGGCCCAGGAAGGCATTTTTTCCCCCCAAGTCTCCAGGCACCTCTGATGCAGCTGGTGCACAGCCTGGGCTGGGGAACAAACGTTCTCCAGCACCTTGGTCGGGAGTGGGGGACCGAGCTGCAGAGCTGCAGACACACCTGCTTGGCTTTGCCTGCTCAGGATGCTCAGTGACCTGCAGCCCATGGGAGGGCCTCGGGGACCCTCCTGAAACGAACACGCAAACCCTTGCCCAGGCCAAGGGCACTCCTTCCCGAAGCCTTTCCTTGTCACAGACCATCTAGGTTACCTAATAAATGAGCATGGAGGTCTCCTAATGTTTGGTGTTTATAAGGTAAAAGGAGCCCGTCGCTAGCATTTACTGAGCCCTCTAATTCCTCATTCTACTAAGGAGTCTGGCTGCCACCCAGCTCTTGGCAACAGAAATGGCTGGGAATCCTGCAACTTCAGGGGAGGCTACCCACCGCCACCGTCCGTCGGCACCGCCTCGAACTGGCTGTGCTTTCTGGCTTCACCAGTATCCATGGAGCTGGGGGTAGGCTGTGTGGTTAACCCTGCAGTGTGTAGCGATGCCTATTTGCAGCACCCGTTTGGGGAGTCTACAATTGTCCAGTAACTAGATGCTAACATTTCAGATGTTATCATTCATTTGCAAATCCTCCGCATCCCCTGGGCGAAGGCAGGTGTGTATGTGCGCCTCTGGCTCCCTCCAATTTGCTTGGAACGGTGGTGTTGCCTGTTAGCACACGGTTCCTTTCCCACTGGAAATCAGGACGGGTTGTGGCAGGTGGACCACGAGATCTTTTATCCAAGAGGGTCCCCAGTCGACGAAGTTTGAGAGCCACTGTCCAGCTGTAAGAGCTGGAAGGAATCCTGGCCCCCGAATCAGGGAGCCTCAGAATTGGCTACAGTTTCTTTAACAAACTAGACCCAAGAGGTAGTTTCTTCCAATTTCGAAGAAATTGGACAGTGGCTGCCCGCCCGCGAATATGGTATTTAATTTACAGCAGCCCAAGAGCGTAGCTTGTGCGTGTTAATATTGGATTATTTCTCTTCATAGTTAGCTGCCTCCTCACTTCACCGTTTCCATGGCAACCCTTCTCAAACACCACTTCGTACTCTGAATACACAATGTAAACAATCTGCAGTTGAACATTTCCTGATTTAGGGGTTTGGAGCTAAAGCCAGCTGGCCTGCCATTAGGGATAAAGGTGAGACTCCCTCCGATCTCAGGAAGCCACGAGGAGCTGGCCGGGACTCGTTTCATCACTTAGAACTGAGGGACTGGAGGCTCACTGCAAGTGCTCCCCTGCATGCTCGTGGCAGACACCGTTGGTCCATCCTGGGCTTCTTCCCCCTCAAGCCTACTCTCGCTCTGCTCCTTTGCAGCACGACGCTCTGGGAAGTCACCACCAGTTGATCAGAAATGGCGTGTAAGACCAAGTTCAATTACCATTCCAGCAGAATTGATACTAGATCCGGTACCGCAAAAGGAATGGCATGAGTGTGGGTCACTCGTAGTTTCCAGAAGCCAGGAGATCCAAGCACAAAGAAGACAAAGCTGGAGGAAGGCGACTCGGTGAGCATCATCCGCGTGCCAGACACAATGGAGGTTAGTGCTCCCATATGCATGTCCTTGTTGCACCTTCGACACTCACCAAATCCCCATTCAGGGGGGAGTCAGGGGTGGGCTCAAGTCCACACAAAAATCAAACCGAGGGGCAGAGCCAGATGGAGAATGTTGGAGAGACACTAAGGGTGGACAGAGCCAAAGGCATCAGTCAGAACAAGTCCATAAGGTGCTCCAGGGAATGGATGGGGGGAAGCACGATCCATGGATGAACCTAAATGACAGCAGCGGGAGCCCAAGCCCCGTGCTGGGAGCTGAGTGCGGCGGGAGAGGGAATGCAGGTTTGGGAGCACGGCCGGTGCACCCTGGGGCTGCATCAGGAGTGCGGGTGGTAGTGTCCGTAGCTCACTCTCGAGGGCTTTTGGGGCATGTGGCATAAGAGAGAGGCTCTTACAAGATGTTCAGAGCTCAATGGATGGCGACAGAGCTTTAAGGAAAGACCAGCCCCATTGTTCACAGCCAGGAAACTGAGGCACGAAGAGATGAAGTGACGCTTTCAGAGCCACCCAACCTGTGAGGCCCGTGTGAGACTGGGGTACAGGTCTGCAGACCCCCAAACCCTGCTCGTTGTCTTATGGACAACGGATCCATAAGATCTGCCTCATCGCAGATCTTCCTCTTCCGGTTCAGTCATAAAAACTAGGCGAGGGGACAGCCTGCACAGTAACTGGGGTGTAGAGTCTGAGAAGGACAGCGGGCAGGCAGAAGGTGGGGAGGGGTGGGGGGGGGAGGGGAGGGACCCTGAGGAGGCAGGAGCCGGGCCGGGGATCCGTCTTTCCCCCAGGGATCTCGTGCCAGGGCCGGAGTGATTGTCCAGAGCTGCCTGACCCGGGACTTCTGCAGTTGGTGGCGACAGTCTCTGTGCCTATCGTTTTGAGAATTGCCTCCTCTTGGCTTGCTGGCTGCAAGGGTGGTCCCTGAGGCAGCCCAAACTGACACCTCTGCCTCAGGGAAAGTCACTGGTCCATCCAGGCGGGGGTGCCTGGAGTAAAGGGACACCTCCCAGAGGGCCACCATCGACAGGTGCTTCTAGGGCCTCCGAGGGCTCCATGTTCAAGCAGCTCCATCGGAGGAGCTGTCTCCACTCAAGAAAACAGGGACGCAACCTGCTGTCCAACGAACAGCCCAGAACCCTAGGGAAGCCGCTGATATTTTCTTTTTATCAAAGGAGCTCTTTTTATTTCCAGTCTCTGCCCACACGTAGTAATGCATACATTTTCTACATAGTTATAACCATGACAAGGAGGATTATTGGTTTGTCTGTTTGTTTGTTTAAATAGAAAAATCTCAGACCCTTTTCTGTCAACTTCGTAGCAACCCTTAGCATCTTTTGATTTCTGAGCGAATGAATCACATGATTGCTGTGCCTTTAGCAATGAACCAGAGGACGATCCTGACGTCAGGAAGACGAAGAGAGGCTCAGATGGCATGTTTGGAAAAATGCCACCGGTGGGGGTCCTATGGGGGTAGGCTGCTAAGGGTCAAGATTTTGGGAAGTGATAGGGGAGGGCTCCCCATTTAGCTGCCAAGCAGGCTTTGGAGCAGTGTGTGTGTGTGTGTGTGTGCGGGGGTGGGGGGCGGGGAGGGGATGCAGTCCATCATTTGTGGGTTTTAAACGAGCAAACAGAAAGGGAGGCTCATTCCTAGCACAGTCAGTGCAGAGTTTCTGCCTTTCCAGCCACATCCCAGGGGCCCAGAGCAGCTCCACTCAGCCATCGGAGCCCTGGCTCCTCCTTTGAATTTGCTTTCACTGGTTACCAAGGTGTGCTCTGGAGGTGGGGGGTTGCCTGCTGTCTGTTCTCCTAGGGATGGCCCATCAGTTTCCCCTGGTGATGCTAGAAGGGTCACCAGATCTGTAAGGGTGCCCCTGAGAGCCAGGGCTGGCCTCCAGGTCCTGTTCTACCGCCTGTGCTGAGCTTGTCCTGCTTAGGGCCCTTGTAGCACTCCAGGCTCTCAGAATATTACCATGGAGCAAATCCACACACACTTCTGGGCTCTGGGCTATAAACCTGGGGCCCTGACAATGCCCTTCTCTGTGACCCCCCTCCCCTCCCCACCCCCAGTGACTTGGACATCATTGTTCTGCCTCCTACTGCAGTCTTCCCAGAGGAAAAAGGGGACTGAGAACCGTACCGTGCCTCCTGTCCTTAGAGGAGTCCTCTTTACCACGGCAGTTTGCCACATGGAAAGAGCCACAAGCCAGGAGACCAAGGTCTGGCTCCACCGCTGACTCACTGTGACCCTGGGAAGGTCATGCCCCTTTTCTGGGCCTCAGTCTCCCCATCTGTAAAATGCAGGGGTTAGGCTACATCAGTATTCCTCAAAACACCAGTTTTTTTTTTTTTGTTTTTTTTGGAATGTAACTAGGGATAGGAGCAAAAAGGGTTCCAGGGCCACCTAAGTTTGGGAAATGTTGGATTCGGCAAAATGAAAGATGTCCCATTGTTGCAGACCTTCTCAGAGGCTTTAACATACCTTGTAGATTTCCAAAAGGGGATTGTAGCATAAGGAATTTTTTGAAATTTATTTGAACGTCGAACATCTCAATCTTTTCAGCATGAGCATTAGAATTCTCTCTCTCTCCTTGGAGAGGCAAGGAGAAATTGATCTTCACTTCTTTGAGCATCCACGGCTGTTTGGTCTTTCAGTTTTTATCTAAACTACAAATAGTCCTGGCGAGGTCTTGAGAGTAGGATGAGGGTCACCATAAGGGTTCCCGAGAGTCCTTAGAAGAAGAGTTTGGGGGAAGGGTTCCAGTCCTCCAGAATTTGTATTCAAACTCCCATGTGTATAGTCTGTACACTTTCCCGGGGGGCAGGTGGGGGACATAGGGTCTGTAGCATTCCGTGACTTTTCAAAGGCATCTGTACCCCAAAGATGGTGACTCACTGCCTTTAGAATCTTACCTTGGTAGAAAGAAAGTGGGACTAAGTTAAGAGTTTGGATGTGAAACAAACGAGGTGGGGACTTTGCTATCTTACTGGGGAGTCAGGGCAGTGGGAACAGGGAACAGAAATGACAGGGAAGTGGGCAGAAGTTGGGGACAAGGAGAGAGATAAGCAGTACCTCCATCCTGGGCAGGCCCTGGCACCCCCAACTTCCTCCCTGGTCCCTCTGTGAGTGCTCCTGAAACTCATCCCCTGGTTCTTAGGTATGCAACGTGGCTGCTGAATATTCATGTTTGTGGCAGGGAGAAAATTACTGCTGTCTCAGAAAACTCCATCTCTTACAGGTCAACAGGGCTCCATGTATGAAATTGTTGCTCGAGGGCACCAATGTCCTGAAAGTATGTGTCTCTTCAAGGCCAGACACTTTCTCTCACTTCCTCAGAGACACTAGGGCCTCCATCTTGGACTCTTTCCACGCAAATCCAAGAGGGATGTGAGAAGCTGAGAAATGGTTGCAGGAAACCACCTCCTCATTACAGAAGCGCGGCCCGCACAGACGGATGTGCCAAGGCAGTGGGGCATTCTTGAGGTGACCAAGAGAATGTTCTGGTCCTGGAACCAAGACCCAGAGGCGTGAAGTCTGGATCCACAGAGGGAGCCTGTGAAGAGTTCATTCAGAAGCTGAGTTCTAAAGTTCACCATTCTGGCCTGCTGTTGTCTTTTGATCACTGGCCTTTGAAACAGAATACTAATCATAAGTTTATACGTTATTATTTACAGGCAGCCTGAGGGATTAGAATTCTCTCGGCTCGAAGGGCCCCATGACCGCTCACATGCATGACCCAGTGGAAGATGGTTTCGGCGGTTGTCAGAGGGGAGAGCAGAACTGTGTATTGGTCACAAAAGCTCTTTTCTTTCCTTTCTTGGATATCTTCTGAAGTATCTGCATGTCCCTACCCGAAATATCTCCACCCTGCAGGTAAGAATTTGCTAGAGAGTTTGCTTTCAGAACCTGGTTAAAAGGGGGAAGGAGAAAGGAGAGGCCCCAAAACTAGCTAACAACATTAATCAGAAATCCTTTAAATTAATTTAAAACGCTGAGTCATACAGACCCATCAGCATTGCATAACAGCCATTAAAGTATTAGTATTACTTTGGGGGGCACTTTATTATGCAATGCAGTGGTAAATCTCCTCTGGGCCTTTTTTTTTTTTTTTTTTTAATTCCCCAAAAGACTTGCAGAATTTATTTTCAAATGGGTTGAGTCTGTTGTTCCGGCCTCCTATTCAGCCTTTTGCCTCAAAGCAACGGTCGTGGTCCATGTGAAAGTTAGTATCTAACATTAAAACCCTGCTTGGTAGTTTAAAAACATTTTGAACCGCGTACAAAAAGAGAACCACCAATCCATTCCCTTAACGAGTGTTTACTGACGGCTTATACGCGCGGGAGAGCAAGCTCTGTACCTGAAACTCTGAGCTTCGGTCTTTGTCTTTTCTGGGTCTCCGTTTTCTCACGTGTAAAAGGGGGCCCGGGATAGGAAGGCTCATTCTTGAGGCAGGACAGTTAAGAGCAGGGGTCCTGGACCCAGACTGCCTGCCTCTGAATCCCAGCTTTGTCACTTAGGAGCTGTGTGACTCTGGCAAGTTACTTAACCACTCAGAACCCTTGGACTCCTTCACCTGAAAATGGAAAAGGATAATGGTATTTACCTCCCAGAGTTGTTGGCAGGATTAAATGAGTCAATAGATATAATGTACTTGGAACACTGCCTGGCCCAGACCAAGGGTATGTGAATATGATACATTGTTGGGATGGTGTTTGTTGAGTCCCCGACCAGATGACTGCTTGTGCATGGCCCAGACTATTTACCACGTCACTTCCTCTTCTCCCTGGGCACACAGTTGGACCTCATGTCCAGCCTCCCTTGCAGCCGTGGCCACGTGGCTGAGTTTTAACCCATAGGATGTGGGGGCAGTTGGAGCCGCCACGTCCAGTCTGACCTATGAAAACCTTCCACTTGGGACTCTCCATGACTTCCCCCCACTGCTGTCTCAGTGCAGACCAGCTTGCCACCCACCAACCCCCTCCCTGCCCCCCGGAAGACACGTGCTGAAGATGGCACGGCCACGAGATGGAAGGGACCGTGATTCCTGGCCAACCACATGGAGAAGGGCTGCCTGCCCCCATACCCAATTTAGATGTCATTTGAGTGAAAAATAAACTTCAGAAGTGCTAAGCCAGTGTGATCTAGGGGAAGCTGAGTTACTATAGCAAGGCACAGGGCTAGGTTTGGAATGTGATGAAGACCTAGACGTCTTTCCTGAGGGGCTGAGCCTCGTTGTGACTATTCAGTTGTTTGACTCCGAGTTTCTGATGTTATCTGGGTAACCAAACCAAAGGACGTCCAGTTCTCTGGCTGGGGACAAGAGCTTGCATGTCCAGCAAGTCCTGGCCTGGTATCTGGCAAGTTCCCTGCAGACAGCTGCCCTGGCTGGCTGCCTGGGCTCACTACTCTTGCTTTCTGGACCATGCGTTTCTGCCCAGACGCCACAGGGAGCTCCTCCTATCCGCCAGGCGGTACACCATTTCGGTCCTTGGATCTTGGTCTTCTCCCGTCTTTTCAGCCGTGGGAATTAGCAGGAATGTTTGTATAGGAGCCTCCAAAGTGGGCAAAGTGAAACTTTCCCCTATTAAAACCCCAAAGCACAGGCTAGAAGGATGCTCACCATGCGGAATTGGCATCTGGTTGGGGGCGGGGGTGGCTTGCGGAAATGCACCTGGATAGGAGACGCACCTGTCCCAGCGGCATTTAGTGATTCCCTTTGTGGCAGATCTGCACTCCCTTGGATGAAAATCTGTGGCGCTCTATCTGTCCTTCTCTCTCAGCACTTGTCATCTTACTTCTGGCATAATTATCATTTCTTCCCGTGTATTCAGGCCCTTCCAGAGATGCAGAGAGGCTGGGACTTCTGAGGCTCGAGCCATTAGAGAGAAATGAAAAAATGTGAAAATAGGGCACATTCCCAGGAAAACAAAAACCCACGCTGCTCTCACCTTTGGCTGTGCAGTACGCTGATTGTAAAGGAAAATCTGGCTTTTGTGCAATGTCATGGCTCCTACTGAGCATGGAGAGACGAATCCAACAGCAGAAAATTAGCAACAGTCTAAACTGGAGGCACGTTTTGAGCCATGACCCTTGCCAAATAGCCCTTCCCACTGCCCCTCGTGGCGAGCCCTCCCTCCTCTGCTCTCAGATCGACAAGAGCTGAGTGACCAGAGGGGCAATGAGTAGAGGGCACTCCGTAATCCGCACCCTGGGGAGGAGGCTTGGATCTGTGACTTACTACCTGGGGCATCTTGGACAAGTCCCTTATTCTCCTGAGTCCCCATTCCCCGTTGGTGGTGGAGGCCTCTAGCTGTCCACTGAAATCCCCCCTCTGCTCCCACCATCTACAGAATTGTCCCAGGCACATGCTGCCCAGACAAGCATTTTCTAGCTTCCCTGGGTTAGATGTGGTCCTGCGACTAAGCTTCCACCAAAAGAATATGAGAAGTGAGTGATACAGCCTGGGGCTTACAACACTGGGTTCTCCTCCTCCTTCCTGTTGGCTGCAACCAGGAGCCGTGGTGAATCAGCTTCAACCGAGTAGCTGACGACCATGCCCTAGGGGATGGCAGAGTCACAAGGTGGCAAGAGCCTGGGTGGTGATGAGGTGCCGAGCCACATTGCCAACCTCGACTGCTCTATGCGGACTCTTGTATAAAAGAAATGCTTGTCCTTTACGTCACGCTAGTGCTGGATTTCCTTGACACAGTAGCTTACCTTGCACTCAAACTGATGTATTGTTCGGAGGCTTCTGGCATGGTAAGATATTTAAGCCTGAAGTGATATACAGTTAGGTGCTCAGTAAATGTTTTCTGAGTGGTAAACAAAGCGATTTGGTTATTTTCATATTTAAATCCAAGGACTCCGGGCACCTCGGTTTGGGACATGATCCCAGGGTCCTGGGATGGAGCGCTGTGTCGGGCTCCCTGCTCAGTTGAGAACCTGCTTCTCCTTCTCCTCTGCACTTACGGTCTCTCTCTCAATCTCTCTCTCAAATAAATAAATAAAATCTTTAAAAAAATAAATCCAAGGACTCTGAGAAGCAGGTTTGCAAAGCATGGCGCAGCTACATGGGTTGATTTTAGGAGACCCTGGATCTGGTCTAGGTAAGCATCTTTCCTCCTCCAATCAGCCTGCACGGGGAGTATTCCCGGCCCCACATTAGTCAGTAACCAGGAGATGACCCAGGCAGAACATAGTGCCATGACACATAGCCTTCTGTCTCTACTTATAACTAACTTATCCAACAGGCTAGTTAGCATGCCCATCAGGATGAGTCGCTGTGGCATGCTGTCGTGGGTGAAGGGTCTGGCTAACAGGCAGAAGACCCGATTCAGATCCCGGCTGTACCTCTAACTCCTTGTGCAAGCTTGAGCAGGCCGATTCAGTGTGAGGGACTTTATAAAATGGGGATGTTAATTCTTGTTCTGCCTCCTCCTTGGGGCTATTATGGGGGTCAAAAGATGCAGCGATGGTGAAAACACCACATATGACAGATGCTGGTAGGAGCAACACAACGGGCCGAAGCACATGTGCAGAGTGTGGGCCAGGTATGCTCTCCCTTCCTTCCATGAGCATTTATTGAGCACCTACTACATCCAGGTTGTGAGCAATGTAGATGTGGTTCCTGTCCCCACAGAGCTTAGAGCCTGGGAGAAACTATACACAAGCAAATAGGTCATTATAATATGGCCTGATGAGTTATTTGATAGAAATACAAAGCACCATAAAAACACAGAAGAGGGGGGCGCTTAACTCAGACTTCAGTGGTCCTGCAAGTCTTCTCAGAAATAATGGTATTTTCCTCAAGATTGGAAGCAAAAGAGTTAACCAGGTGTCTTAGTTCAGGCTGCTCTAACAACAATACCATAGAACGAGTGGTTATAAACAACAGACATTTATTTCTCACAGTTCTGGAGGCTGGAATGTCCAGGATCCTGGTGCTGGCAAATTTTGTGTCTGGTGAGGTCCACTGCCAAGTTCCTAGACAGCCATCTTCTTGTTGTGTCCCCCACGTGGCAAAAGACGAGAGAGAGCTTGCTGAGCCCCTTTTATAAGGGGCTTACTTTATTTACTATTTTATTTATTTATTACTGATCCTACCAGGAAGGTCCCACCCTCATAATCACCTCTCAAAGGTCCCGCCTCCAAATGCCATCACATATGCATTTTGGGGGGAACACAAACATTCAGTCCATAGTGCCAGGTGAAGGGGACCTTAGAGGTAGGAGGGCATGTTCCAGAAAGATGTGACAAGGGTCACTCCTGAAGAACAAGAAAGGAATTCTGAATGGCTGGAGCCTGGAGTGAAAAGAAAGGAATGATGAAGGATGAAGGATGGGGTGCAAGGGGCTGCCGCTTGGATAGAATACCAATGTCCAGCGCCCACCCCCCCAGGGCTGAAAAGTTCCTCAGGTGAATCGAATGTGCAGCCAATGTGGAAAGCCCCGATTAGATCATGCAGGATCCTATGTCAAGCTAAAGAGCTGGAAGTCTGTGCTGAGAGCAACGGGGAGTCTCTGAGGGTTTCATGGAAGAAAGGGACATAATCGGATTTTCCTTCTTCGGCAAGATTACTCTAGCTGCCCAGTGGAGATAGGAATGTGATGGACAGGCTGGCCTTCGAGATATGGTTAAGAAGTCCGCTGTAGGGATCAAGAGAGGCACAGGGCCCGTGGTGTCCACGGCGATGGCAAGAAGTAGACCCATCTGAGGTCCTAGTGGTGACAGACCGGGGCAGGAGAGGAAGAGGCGGGAGGACCAGGATGAAGCCCAGATTTTTGATTTGAGCAATCTGAATACACAGGCCTACATTCCTGAGAAGACTCTAGCTCTGGACTTCTAAGTCAGCAGCAGAAGGCAAATCGTGCCATCCAGAGAACTGATGAGCTCTCCAGGGGAAGAGAGGAAAGAGTGAGAAAGACGAGCCCAGGACAGAAGCCCAGAGGGCTGAGGGAAGAGCTGGTCAGAGAAGGAAGAGAAAACCCAAAAGCACGTGCCATCCAGAAAGTTACAGATGTGACTACTGGTAGAAAGGTGCATTCAAGCATGTCAAATCCTACTGAGATGTAGCCACAAGTCGCTGGTGACCTTGACAATGAAGATGAATGGAAACTTAGGGTGGCGCGAAAGGGATCATGAGAGCAGGCGCCACCCAACAGGGGCAACAACTATTCTTTATCGTCTTCACATTGTAGCCAAAATGTGTTGATTTATTCATTTCCTAAATATTTATGAAGCACCTAATGTGCTGGGCACTGTGTTCAGAGCTGCGGATAAGACAGCAAGTCCTTGAGGCCCTTGCTCGCCAGAAGGAGACAGATACTCTCACTCATATCACAGGCTGTGTCATGGAGATGCATGTCCGCGGCTTTGCAACACGCGGGGCCCATTCTACCCTGCGTGTAGAGGGGCGGGTGGGTAGTGTAGTGGGGAGGGGCGGGTAGGAAAGTTTCTAACAAGCAGGGGAGAGGGACGTGAGTTCTGCCCTGGGGTTGTCACTGGGGCAGTCCACTGAAGAAGTTCAGATCTCAGCCAGCAGGGGAAGAATGGCACTCCAGGACCTCCTGGTGGTTTGGTGGGACCCTGGGACTGGCTTTGGCCAATGAGTGGTGGGTAGCGGTGAGCATGTCTCTTCCAGGCCAGCGTGCACATTCCCTTGCCAGTGCCAGTGTCAGATCCTCCAGAGGTCTCCCTCTGGCATGGCGAGTGGCCAGGTTTCAGACTGCGGCTGCTCCCAGATACCTGAATAGCTGCCCCCAAGACAGCATACAGGGGAAGAAAAACTGTTTTCCCGTTATCCATCTTAGGTTCCCTGGCTGGAGGTCTATAAATTAGATCAATGAAAGACAGATTAACAAGAGAAAGACAAACAGAAATTTATGAACATGTGCATCGTGCGTACGTACACACCGGAGCCCTCAATAGTGAGTGACTCAAAGGGGTGATTAGAACTTCGGCTTGTATCGCATCTGAACAAAAGAACAATACATTTTTAGCGAAGGGACAAGACAAAGGAAGAAAGACTTTGAGCTTTTAGGGGTGGCAAATTGTGGGAAGGCAAATATATGGGGACCTACTGGTAGATAAGGGCTAGTTTTAGCAAAATTTGTTAGATAGATCTCTCTGGTGCTGTCTCTGGGCTGATAAGGATCTAGAGCTGCCACGTGTGATTAACATCTGTCCTTCCTGGTGGGGGGTGGGTGGGGGGGAACACCTTTACAAATTTATGTCCCCATAAATAGGGGAAGGGCAGAGGATTTTCCATGTATCTGCTTCTTCCCATTTGCCTTCAGCTCAAAATAATCCTTATGCCAAAGTGGCATATTTGGGGGTTGCGTATTTTGCCACCTGGAAGCAAACTTTTTGTGGTTTGTTAGAGTCACCATGGCATAACCTAGCCCAGTGGTTCTCAAAGTGGGGTCCCTGGACCAGCAGCCTGAGTTTCACCTGGGAACTTGCTGGAAATACAAATTATTGGGCACCACCTCAAACTTACTGAACCTCACTCCCTGGGGTGGGGCTCAGACCTGTGAGTTTTAATACACCTTCCAGGAGATTCTGAGGCATGCTTAGGATTGAGAACCACTGCCCTAGCTGGTGCTGACTGCCTCCAGCCATCTGAAAGGCAGAGCAAGAGGAATTAGAATTTATAGAGAAGGTCATTCTAGTAAACTTGAAAAAACCAAGTAAGAAGAATTAAATGGTGAGATTCTTCCTGTCACAGGAAAAAATTTTAAGAAAAAAAAATATCATATCTATCCCCAGACTGAGCCTTCCTACTAAAATGGCCAAAACTGTTTGGCTTTGTGGAGAGTCTCCAACTATGTCTCATCAGAAGAAAGCAGTGTCATGAAGGGGATACTCCGAATCCAGTGGCACTGAAGCCAGACGGAGGGCCTGAGATAAACCCAGAAATGCATTTCCCATTTGCCCCCATGGCCTTGCTGACTTAGAAAATGCTCCTGAATGCTTTGAATCTGAAAGGTACATAAAACCGAATTCTCTCTTCTGCAGGGTGAGTCTTTAGATATGGAGTGGAGGCTATTTGGTAATGGACACTATTGAAATGAAGCAAAAAGTACAATTCAAACGAATTGCTTTTTAAACTGTCAAAGAAGAAGAATCCATTTGTGCATGTGAAATTATTCCAAGAGTTCTATTAACTGAAAGCAGGTGGAAGCTGTCAAAGAAAACAAATGTGCTATAAAACAGCCGGCTAAACGTTTAAAGGCAGACACCTGATGACTCCTTTGGCCTGTTTCGGATTCAAAAATTTGTTTTAAACACCCCTAGGTGGGCTCCACGGACGAAAGTTTTAAGAAAATTTTAAATCCTAGTAAGCGGATGCCATTTTGTTTCTTGGACTTGTTTTAACCAATGTGACCCGAAGGCTGTCTTATGGATAGGACAACGGCATATTAACATTTTAACTTTTTCCTTCGGCTTCCATTTGATGCCAAAGGCTCTTGGCTGGCTTTCCAAATGATACATTTCACACATTCTAGGGTTTTCTATTTGCTATTGATAAATGCATCTGTGTACAGCCAAGTCAATGAGAAGAAAATTCTTCAATAGTATATGAAAAGTGCCTTTTTATCCCTGGCAGGCATGCTTGGTAACAGTCACCCATATGGAGCAGAAGCCTTAATGGTAGGTGAGGCATCTCTATAGGCCATAGGGAGCCCTGCGCTGTTCTATAGGAGACGAACACCGGCCTTTTCCATTTCCTTTCCTCTAGGGGTTTCCACTGCAATTAGTCTTGTGTTCATGCCTTCAGTGTCTTGTAGGCACTGAAATAGGGCTGCTGAAAAATAATTAGCGAACCGTCGTCTCCCTTTCCTGGTCCTCTAAGTACCTCTTACTTGTGCTCCTATGCCAGACTAACACAATTATCTGTGCTTAGACCAAGAGGAATCGTGCAGATGGTGACCATCTCGAGGCACTGGGACAGGCTCAAACCAGCCATGCTTCTCACACTTGGAAGTGCACACAAATCTCCAGGAGGTCTTGTGAAAAAATGCACATTCAGACTCAATAGATCTGGGCTAGAGCCTTGGAGCCTACATTTCTTGCAAGTTTCCAGGCAGTGCTCATGCTCTGGTGGACCACATATTGAGTAGTGAGGGAATAATGCAGGTTCTGCATAACAGTGACTTTTAGAACTGACCTATCAAATAGAGGTGTAGCGGAGGGTCTGGCTCCCCTTTGATTTAGGGTTCCTTGAAAGCAGGGACTAGATCTTACACATTTTTTTTTGTCCTCTGGCTGGCACTTGGCACGGGTCCCTGCACACGGTGGGTGTGTATTTATTTAATTAAACAGATCTGGCTTTGTTCCAAAAAGGATTTTAAGTGGACTTAACCCCTAGTGTGTCCCAAGCTAGGTGCGTGCTGAACTGGCCAGGGAGGGAAGTCAGTCTCGGGGTGCATTCACAAACCCTCTGGGCTGAGGCCCTTCCTCGGCAGGGCCCCACCGCTTGCTTGCACCTGGATGCCACTCCAGCAGCTCTTCTTCTGAAATTCTCCCTCCTGGTTTACACTAGAGAGTCGATCAGAGACAAGGAGGAAAACAAAACCAGACCAAACAAGAGAGCCCTGCGAAGCGGTAAGGCTGCAGAACATCAAAAGCTCAACTCCGGGCGGCGGGGCCGCGGAACTCTGGGGTTTCTCCCACTGCCTGATTTGAGCGTTTTGCAGGTCGGCATTGCGCCCCAGCCGCCGGCTCCCCCGCCCGCCCCGAGAGCCTTGCAGGAGCGGTCCCGGCGGGCGCGGGCGCCTGTTGGCTTGGTGCATGCCTGTTTGTTAGCTCCGCTCGAGCAATTAATCTTCTCGTGCATCTGCCGCCCCGGGTGGGGGGGAGAGAACGGGGGGGGGGGCTCGGGTCGCCTTGGGGGTCGTGGGGAGCCTGCACAGCATCGGCCGCGCGACAGAAACCCTTGTTCCGAGAGTCCCTGCGTTGCCAGAACCCCGTTCCTCTCTGGCAGCGGCCTCGGAGGGTAGAGAAGGGATGGTTTCGACTCCAGAGGGGAGGGAGGGGGGCGATTATATTGGTCAGTAGTTGAGCCTGACGGGGGGAAGGGAGGAGCGCACGGGCGAGTGCGCCCTCGGGGAGGAGTACACGTGCTGAGGAGGGGGGTGAGAGGCGGGCGGGAGGGGAGGAGAAGGGAGGCGAGAGCCGCGGGCGGGAGGCGCCACGGCCTCGCAGACGCAGGCGCCGGCAGCCGGAGAGAAAGTTCCTGGGGAGAGCTCGCCCCCGGGAGGGCTGACGTCGAGGCCGTTCGCCGCTGAGGGTCGCCGGTCCCGGGGGACGCCAGCCTGCCTTCTCCCCGCGCGCGCGCGCGCTGGGCCGCCCGGGCTTGGGCTCGCCGGGAAGCAGGCGAGCGGTGCTGTTGGGCGGCCGCCGCCAAACTTGGAGGGGGAGAATGCCGCGAGTGGGAGCGGCGGCGCGGGGCGCGGGGGCGCACTGAGTGCTCCCCGCGGGCGCCCCCCGGGCACTGCTGCCGGGGCTGCGGCCGGGCGAGCGCGCGGAGGCTGAGCGGGCAGGTAGCGGCTCAAGCGCCGGGACTGCGCCAGCCCTACGAACGAGGGCCGCCAGCGCCACCGTGCCGGCGTCGCCTCCTCTCCCCCGAGCCATGGTGCGCGGAGCGCGCACGCCGCGCGCGGGACTCTGAGCTCCGGCTGTGCCGCGCGCCCCCACCTCCCTTCTCCCGGCCTCCCCGCCGACCTTGCCCGCGGGCCATGAAGCTTTGGCCGGGAGCCTCTCGCCTCTGAGCTTCGCGTCGCTCCGCCACAGATAGCGCTCCGGCCGCCGAAGCTCCCCATCCTCTCCCAAGGACGGCACCCGGGCGCTCCAGGATGGCCCTCCGCGGGTCCCTCCGGCCGCGCAAAGTTCGCAGGAGGCGAGAGATGCTGCCGCAGCAAGTTGGCTTCGTGTGCGCGGTGCTGGCCCTGGTGTGCTGTGCCTCCGGCTTCTTTGGCAGCTTGGGTAGGTGCCGGTGCGGGCCCGCCCGGGGAGTTGAGGGGCTCGGGCTGGGAAGCCGCCGGGTAGTTCCGAGATGTTTCCCCTTCCTTCCCCGCCAGCTTGGTCCCAAGGATTCATCCAGCCCCGTCCCCTCCCCACCGGGCAGGTAGAGCGCACCCAGGAGGGCTGACATCGACGCTTTGAGCTGTGGCGCTCGTTTCCCTGAGCTGCGCGCGGCCCCTGGGGGCTCAGGACGCGGCTGCAGGTCTGCGTTAACCAAGATGAAAGCCTGAACATCGGGCCGCTCCGTGCCAGAGTTCTGTCCCCAGAGTGCGTGGGGGGAACGCGCGGCGCAGAGGCGGGTGCAGGTGTGAATTCTCTTAGCCCGGGGCGGACCAAGCTGAGTGGTCCGCTTTACAATTTTGCGGATCCAGGACCGTGGTGCTCCGCGTTTCTCGAAAACCCAGATACGGAGGCTGGGAACTGAGTCTGAGCCCTCCCCTCGCCCCTTGCCGAAGGAGTGCGCTGGGTGTCCTGGCGCATCCTCTCCAAACCCTAAAAACGTCGAGGGCAGCCCCCCCAGGAGGTTGCTGCCAGGTTTCAGGATCGGTTAACTCCTCTTAATCCCCACGGTAGGAGAGCTCTGGTGTCTGGAACCACAATTCACACTTCTTCATCTAAGACGGAGGGATTTGGGAGTTGCTTAGGATATGCAGATTTGAGGTGGAGAGAGAAAGAAACTTAGAAAAAAAAAAAAAACTGGGGGCGGAGTGGGGGATGTGAGCCCATGTGGAATCTTCAGAAGCCATTCACTTGGCTAATACTCCCATTTTTAGATGGACACGGTGGACCTTTTACTTCACATTTAATAAAAAACGAAAGAATTGCTTCTTCACATTTAATAAAAAACGAAAGAAATGCAGGTGATTTAGCAATCTGGACATGGAGATAAAACAGGGGGTGCCTTTCTGAGCAATTAGAGATCATCTAGAGCGATTTATAGTGGTAGGTAAAAATCAGGTGGGACTTGATTAAACTCTTTAAAAACTGTTTTTCAAGACCCCAACTTGTGATTTGAGGATAGAAGGTCAAAACATGGCTCTTTCCAACAGAAACCCAGAAAGGTTATTTGAACATCTTAACCTGATGCTTTGCGATTGGGCAAGTCAGTGTATTTTTTTCCCCTCAGCTACACACCAGAAATAACAAAATACTTAGAGGCTCTTTAGTGTCAGCATTATAGAAGAGGTATTATTACCCAGCTGAGGCAGTGTGCACACGAGGAGACGTAAATGAATACTCTGAAGCTCTTAAAGTGAGACTCGTTCATATTTGCTAGATCAGGAATTACCTTTAGGAGTTTAACTGTGTGTGGTCACTGGCATCCACACCACTACTCTCCATTGTTACTCTGTGGCCTTCGGACCAGCAGAATGAGCATCACCTAGGAGCTTGTTAGTACAGGATCCCAGGGCCCAGCCTAGACCTACTGAAACAGAATCTGCATTTTGACAAGGTCCCCAGGGGCTTTCTGTGCACATTTAAGGGTGAGAAGCTCTGGGCCAGACCCCCTCAACCTTCTCCACCTACCTGCTGACCTAATAGCCATTTGCAGTTCCCCTGGGGGCAGGGACACCTGAGCATGTTTACTGGGCAAGAACTTCACGGTTACCTGTCTAAATCCTTGTTGCACCTGTGAGGGGCCGAGCCCTCTTGGCCAAGGTCAGATCACGGGCTGACGCATCTGGGACTAGAAACAATGGACCAGATCTAGGAAACAGATTACTGTGTGTGAAGCAGGTGATATTGTGCTTCCAATCATTGTATTACTCCCAACAGGTGGCTCTAAATAGTCACACAGGGCTGTTGCTGGTGTAGCCAGATACAGACATGTAAGGTCATTGGAAGAATGGAGGCACCATATTGACCTAATGGTGTTTGTGACTTATCTTCCAATACAGGGCATAAAACAGCTTCTGCTAGCAAGCATGTTTTACCAGACACATGGAGACATAGAAAGCTGATGGCACCTGTGAACGGGAATGAGACAGCTAGGAATTGCACAGATCCTGGTAAGAAATCCATCTCCCCCTTGCCTCAAGGCATTTGGCCTGGAGATGGTGCTTCTGTGGACATGACAGCCAGAGCTGAGAAAGGTGGTTTGATGAACCCGAGTGGGAAAGGGTAGCTGAAAGGTGTAGATTGGTAACGTACGGGCATTAATCAGTTGTGCTGCTAAGCAACTCAAGTACTTTCTTTACCCAGCAACAGGAAAGGTCACATTGGAGAGTTTTGAAATTTCCTTTTTTGTTCTCACAATGCTCCTAAAAGCTCCGTGTTTCCCCCTGCTGTCTTGATTGTGCTCGCCTGGGTGTCTGTTTTCTTTCCCTCTTGCTCATGATATCCATCTGACGGACCTCGAGGGGCAGTAAGGCTGCTCTGGCAGGTGGCACTTTGGGATGACCCTCCCACCAGGGTCGCAACACACCAGGGCACCTGCAGGGGTAGGACACTTGAGTGCTGGGGTCCTCTCTCTACAGTGGGAGTTCCCAGGGTACGGTGCTGGCTCGGGGGGTGGGGGATGGATTCTGCTTGCTGTGGGAGATGGTCTTGCTGTTCCCGTTCAGAATTCTCTAGGGGGTCAGAGGCTGTAGGGACCCAGAGATGACCTCTTATCTGTCCTGCCAGGGGCAGGTTTTGCTTAAATGGGTGAAGAAGATTCTCGGGAGTGTACCAGCAAGCGGTGAGGCAAATGGAAGCTGCCCAGGCCTCAGGGCAGTCCTGGGCCAGAACTCTGTCTCCAGCAGAGTCTTTGTGGGAAAGGTCCAGTGGGATGAAGCATTCAGAAGCCCGCTGAGACCTTTGAGGTCTTACTGCAGATGGGTGCCACTTTGCTCTTCCACCGCATTGCCCGGCAAGTCACAGCATCTTTTGGGGTCTGTTTTCCCACCTGTGAAATGGGCAGAATTGTACTTCCTGTTCTGGGGTTGTTGGGGGAAATCTGTTAAGGCCCTGGATGGGGCTGGGTGTAAATGGGAATGGAAACCCAGGTTTTGATGGCATTCTTCTTCACTTGTGTTCGTAGGCAGGTCTTCTCTGCATTCTATAGGTCAGGAGACCTCTAGGGGAAGACATGAGTTGCTCAGAGTCATAAGTCTTGTAAGTGGTGAAGCATTGGAACCTCAGCCTGTGTGATTAAATATATGTTTGGTTCTATGGGCATCAGGAGGCCAGGGCTGTCCCTCAAAGCCTGTCTGCTACACCATCAACCCCCCTTCCCTCAGGATGCCTTCTGAGAAGGCCTTGTGGGACGTGGAGGGTAGGTGAGTCCAGGCTTGTAGAGAAGCTGCCGGGGATTCCCTTTGAACTTGGACCATTAATTCCTGAGAGATTCCTGGTGAGTCACTCTGCAGGCGATGGTGCTCATCCCATCATTTAACCTCCCTCGGACCTATTTCATTATCAGAAGTGGTGGGGGCATGGACTGGACTGACAGGTGACCTTTGTAAGGCCAGAGGTCAACATTGAGGTCCATGTCCTCCAGGGACCTGAGACGCGGGGATCAGCTCCAGCCACAGGACCGGGGATGCTTTGCTACTCTGGGTAAAGAATCCAGGGTAGTGCATCTTTGGTTTCTGCCTTGCTGGTGCCCTCACTTTGGGCAGGCTCTGGCCTCCTCCTGTAACTTCTGTCACCTGTAGTCTGGCCACATCGGCTTAGACAGGGCCCTGTTTCTTGGGATAGAGTCTCATGTGCTCCTTCATTGCCCCGTATCTTCAGTGTACTTTCTCATCCAAAGTTATCCGACTGACTGTGGAGCAGTCCGTCCTATTTGGCAGGAAGACCTGGCCTTGTCCTTATGCTTTTTGTTAACTGTTTCTGGGACAGGGCCCTGCATGTAGGAAGGACTCCATAAAGTTTGGTCGAATGATGGAATGAAAGTGCATTTTGACTGTGAAGCACTTTTATCCTTTCAGTGTTTTTGCGACGATGAGGAACGGGGCAGGGCTCCAAAGTTTAGCGACTCCCCAAGACCTCTTGGCAGGCAGGTGCATCCCTGGTTCACCTGGGTCCAGACCCATGGCTTCCCCACTCCATCGCACCTGCCCTAGCTTTCCTTCCCGCCCAGGCAGGTCTGAGACCCGACTTCCCTTCCAGCCACCTGGGCCCTGGGCCCCCGTCCAGTTCACAAGCACGTACACAGCACGCACTTGCTGTTCTCTCTCCTACCCTGGGGTGGGCACGTGGTGGCAGTGGTTGGGGGGGCGTGCTATAAGCAAGCATGAGAGACAGCCCTTGTCATCAAGTAGCTTACGGTTGTGGAGAAAACCGGCTCTTGACACAGGGAAAACTCGGTGAGGAAGAAGGACGGCAGAGGTCCTGTAGTCAGCAGCCCCCAGGGGGCCGCTTTCAGGGGCTCAGAGGAGGGTGACTGGGTCTGATGCGGTGTGTGGAGTCTTGCGGTCTACATGAGGCAGGCCTCGATGGCAAAGACAGGAAACCTCCCCAGACTGGGTTTAGCGGAAAAAGGGAAATTTATTGGGCCAGTCACTGAATGTGTGAGATCAAAGGTTAAATGTCATGACTCAGTTTCCCTCTGTCTCTGGACTCTGGAGTCCTCCAGCGTGGGAAGGTGGTTACCACGGCTCCAGCTTCTGGCCTTCCAGACCGCAGAATGTGTGCCCCAATGGCTGCCATCCTTCCGTGGGAGTTCTGAAGTCCTGTTGGCTTGGGGCACGTGGCCCCTCAGCCGCTTGCTGGGGCCAGAGGAGGGCTGGGGGTGGGCTGGCTTAGACCTGAGTCTCGGGCTCTGCTTCTGGAATGCTGCTTCAGTAAAGGTGGACCAGAGCTTCCTCCCACTTAGAGTTTCGGGGTGTGACGGAGGGTGGCACCCACTGGCTGCCCTCCTCCCTCCACGGGTGAAGGAGTCGCCCGGGAAGAACCATAGAGGGGGTTCTTGCATCCTCTGAGGCTTCTGCTCGGCGTCCGTTCCGCCAGTCCTGGTCTACTAGGTGAGGTCTTCTAGGGACGTGGGAAGATGGAGCTTTAAGAATTTCCTGCTGTGTCAGAGTATCCCGAGCTAAAGCACCCGCACCCCCCACCCCAGTCAGTTTTCAACAAGTCAGTTCACGTTTTTGTAAGAACGTCTCGCGGGGGGGGGGGGGGGGGCTTCTCTGAGTGTTTCTCCTCCCCTGTGAGAGGAATAGCTTCTCCTGTGGGAAAGCTTTGGGGCACCCTGCTCTAGTCGTTCCTGAAGACTCGGTCTGGAAAATGGGCTCTTGGCTCTGCCTGGGGTCACTTCCCCAGGTCTTGCTGGTGTTCCCATCCCATGGTCTGTGTTGTGGCTTAAGTGCCTCCCCCATCACGTTACCCTATATTTTTATGACCTGTATCACCATCTAAAGTAACTTATTTGTCATCCATTCCCCTTGAGGGCTCCCTCGCTCACTGCCCTGTGTCCAGAAGAGTGATCCCTAACCCTGCCCACATCTTGCAGTCAGGGAAGAGCTTCTGAAATGCCCAGGACCCAGCCTTGGAGTGGCTGCCATCACGGGTCTGGGGATGGGACCCAGGAAGCCGTATTTTTTAAGAGCTCCCAGGTGAGTCCGAGATGAAGCCAGGGGTGGTGCTCGCTGGGTGAGAGTCCTGCTGTCTGGGGTGGTTGGCATCACCAGGCAGCTTTCTGGGAATGCAGAGTGTCAGGCCCACCCCAGGCCTTCTGCATCGGAATCTGCATCCTAACGCGATCCCGGGGTGATGCGTGTGCACCCCACAGGCAGAGAAGAACTGGGTTAGGACACTGCCTGACCCTTCACAGGAGTCCAGTAAATATTTGGGTGTTGAATGAAGGCTAAGACTTGGTGTAACACAGAGACTTTCTTGAAAACCAGTTTGGTGTCGTTTTTGAAGGTAGAGAAATTATATAAAAAAAAAATCTTCATTTTTGACTACTGAGGTCTGGGGGGAAGTCATTAGTTTATCTTCCCCCTAAGATCTGGGCCTCCGGGACCTAGGTTTTTATTTCACGGTCTGTGAAGAGCAAGCACTACAAAAGAGAAGTGGGTCCCAAATAAAATGCACGAAATAGTGAGAGGCTGCAACTTTGAGTCTTCTGGACTCTGTCTTAGCTCAGGTTGTCATAATAAAATACCGGAGACGGGGTGCCTTAATTGACAGACCCGTATTTCTCACAGTTCTGGAGGCTGGGAGGGTCCAGGGGTGGTTCCTGGTTTGCAGAGGGCCCCCCACGTCCCTGTGGGCTCACTGGGTCGAGAGAGAGAATCTGGGCTCTGGTCTCTCTTCCTCTTCTCCATGAGGGCACGAATCCCATCATGGGGAAACCCCATCCTCATGACCCCCCTCCAAACCTAATTACCTCCCAGAGGCCGCACCTCCAGGTCCCACCACCTTAATAGAGGAGGACAGGAATCAACACAGGAATCTGGGGGAGATGCAGACCTTCAGGAACCAAAGAGTTTCTGCACATCTCTGGCGGTGACACCTGGGGTGTAAAAAGGCAGCCGAGGGAGGAACCGGGGATTCTGCTGGTGAGAAACACCTGGAGGCTCTGAAAAATGCAGGTGCCTGGGCCTAGCTCTGAGCTATGAAATCAGAACTGGTGGTGAGCCCGTTGTGGGGCCGACTTCTGGGTCTTCTGGGAACCATGCTGTAACACCCCCGCCAAGATCTTCCAAGATGGGTGTGTCATTGACGTGTCCCACGGGCCTTCTCGAGAATGGTCACCCAACCCAAAGTAGCCTTCCGGTCACTGGTTCTCTCGTTCTGGCTCTTTGCAGGCACAATTGTGCATTGTTAAATTGTTGGTTTGCCTCCCGACTAGAATATAAAAGGTGAGTGGTGTTTGCTTTTTAAACCCAGCATCTGCTTCAGTTTTTCCTTCTGGGATAGTAAAGGGGGTGATAATTGCATCCACCTCAGAGGGTTGTTAGAAATAAATGAGTTAATACCCATGAAGCACTTATACACATGCTCAGATGTGAGCTTCTGTTTTCATTATTTTTTTTTCTTATCTGCTTACCCCAGACATGATACAAGGCCTATGAATCATAGGTACTGGAAAACTATTTGTTACTTGAGTTTTATGAGGACAAGGTAAGAAGTAAGCATCTTGCCAAACGTTGTTTTTTGTTTTTTGGGGGTTTTTTTTGTTTTTTTACTCCTGGAAACAAATTTTTTTTTTTTTAATATTTTGAGGATTTGGGATGTTGGAGGATGGTCCACCTTGCAGAACATGCCTCTGCATCGAAAAACTGTCAGGTTGTTTTTTTTTTTTTTTTCTCTCGCCAATGAGGCATTACTTTACAGGTTGGCTGTCAAGCTGGGGTGGGCATGCCTCCCCCTCTTCTCACACTGCCTTTTCCCTCACATGTGAGGCTGAATCAGGTGGTCTGTCCTCCACGATGCCACACCTCTTCATTTGGGTTCCCAACATCCTGTGCCCATATTCAAAAAAGAGGGGAGCTTTGCCCCCCTATTGATGTTGGAGGGATTTGCTTTGTCATGTTTGGTTTTCTGCTTTTCACATATGCCTTTTGAAATGTCCAGTGGCTATATGTCTGTCTCTGCTCAGGCTGCCGTAACAGAATTCCATAGCCCGGGCAGCTTAAACAGCAGAAATACCTCTTCTCACGGTTCTGGAGGCCAGGAGTCTAAGGTCAGAGGGCCCGCCTGATCAGGTTCTGATGAGAACTCTCACTGGTTTGTGGACTGCCCTCATTTTGCTGTGTCCTCCTGTGGCCAGGAGGGAGAGCTAGTGAGAGCCAGCTCTCTGGGGCCCCTTCCCGTAAGACCTCTGATCCCATCAGACCAGAGGGCTCCCCGCCATGAGCTGGTCTAGCCCAGATCCCCTCCCAAAGTCTCCATCTTGAAATAGCATTTCTTCAGGGCTTAGGGCTTCAGCGTAGGCATTTAGGGAAGACACAGACTTTCCATGTCCCTAGAAGGAAGGCTGGGAAGAGAGGGCTGCCGGGGTGAGGGGGTGCTTGAGAACGATCTGCGGACGGAGGTGGTTCCTAGCCTTTCAGGAGAACAGAGGAGTGGGTGTGGGCGCTGGATGGAGCATCTTCTGTGGCTGGCTCACCTTTCGTTCTGTACCGGGGCTGATGGCGGCCAGTGGGAGGGGAGGGGAGAGGTGGAGGTAGCTGGGTGGGCCCGCGCACAGGAGTTGGTGTGGAGGCTGGACTGGGAGGAGATGAGGTCACTGAGCAGGTGGGCGCCATGGTGGGTCTCCGTAAGGAGCCCCTGTGTGGGGAGCAGAGGTGCAGGAAGCAGGGGTAGGAGGAGAGGACCTAGAGGTGCGAAAAGTACATCAGGATGTGGGTGTGGAGGTGCGGCGTTCCTGGGGACACGAGGCAGCGTCTGGATTCTGGATTCTGAACGGGTGTCTGTTCGAATGCTGCCCTAGCAGGCTCGGGAGATAAATGGCACATCTCAAGTTTTAAAGTCGTTATGTAAAAGCAAACCCCGACTCAGAGAAGCAAGAATTGAACTCGCTACTGTGGGCAGCGAGCTCACAGTCTCGTTACGGTCCTGGGGGGGTTGGGGGGCAGGGAGAGGAGTTCCAGCCCTAGGAGGGCATTTTCTGGGTGGGGCAACCCCCAAGAGCCAGGTGGCTTCTTGAGGAAAGTGTCACCAACCACCTTGGGACGGTGATAGGCTCGCAAAAGGAGGCCAACCTGATCACACCAGCCTGATGACAAATGGAGGCCAAGGAAGATGGCAGCCTGTCATCTGTGTGATTGCTCTTTGCTTTTTGGGGGCTTGGGGGCAGGGATGTTCTACGGCGGATCAAGTGGCTTAGGGACCAAAGATCTGGGTTCTAGTATTGGCTCTGTCTCCTGCAGCCAGAAAGGGCTCCTGTCCCAGCAAGCACCAGCCCTTTCTTGGAGAAGACAGTTCGACATGTTGAAGGCAGATGTGTGGGTGTGAGTCCCAGGTCACCCTGCTGGTCAGCTGTGTGACCTTGGGCCAGTTACAGAAGCTCTTTAAGCTTCAGGTTTTCTCTTTTGTAAATTGAGGATAGCAGCCGTTCCTACCTGCCTCACCTGCAGGACTGAAAGCACATGACGTGTGGAGGTATGAAGTATGTAAGGTATACCGAGCACATGAGGACTGTTGTCATCATGATCATGGCTACCACCAGCATACCCCGTACTGGGTGCTATGCTAAGTGCTATCCCTGCATTAACTTACATGCTGCTCCTAACAGCCCTTTACGTGTGTGCTATTAGTATCCTCATTTTGCAGATGAGGACAGGAGACCCAGAGAGATTAAGTAACTAGCCCAAGGTCACCTGGCCAGCAAGAAGCAAGGCCAGGGTGGGGGGGGGAGGGGTGTGTGTGTGTTTAATTAACAGACTACATTTTGGAGCAGTTTAGGTTTTCAGAAAAATTGAGTGGAAAATAGAATTCCTATATGAATCCCTCCCCGCCCCAGCTTCCCTTATCTTATATTAATGTGGTACATTTGTTGCAACTGATGAGCCAGAATTGATATTATTAACTAACGTCCATAGTTTACATCAGAATTCACTCTGTGTTGTACTTTCGATGAGTTTTGATAAATGTACAATGACCTGTAGCTACCCTTATAATATCCTACAGAATAATTTCACTGCCCTAAATATTCCCTGTGGAGCCTTTTAATTTGGATGGCCTGAATTGTGAGCCTATAGACTTCTCCATAATTATCAATGGATGGGTGGAAAGAGACAATTTGGAGAGGAGACCTCCTGTTGTGACTTCTTGTCTCTGTCACTGTCTGGGTACCCTATCACCTGGGTACCCCTCTGGGAAATGGGACTGCCTGTTCATTGCAGTAGCAAACACCTGGGTGGGCCCTGCCTCTTGGTATGTTTCTAATACTGATTTGTTTGCAATCAAAGCTTTCTCCTCCCTACTTTTATTGAGAAATAATTGACATATATCACTGTATAAGTTTAAGGCTTTAGTATGATGGTTTGATTTACATATATTGTGAAATGATTACCATAGTATATTCAGCTAGCATCCATCTTCTATAGATAAAAAGAAAAAAAAAATCTCCTTAGGATGAGACTGCATAGGACTGACTCTCTTCCCAGCTTTCCTGTATATCATGCAACAGTGTTTGCTTTAGTCATCATGTTGTATGCTCCACCCCTAGGACTTAATTCTCTTATAACTGGAAGTTTGTACCTTTTGGCCACCTGCCTCTGATATCTGCTGGCCCCACCCTCCACTGCTGGTAACCACAAGTCTGGTCTCTTTTTCTGTGAGTTGGGTTGTCTCCTCCCCCCCACCTATTAGTGAGATCATGCAATATTTGACTGTTCGACTGATTTAGCACAATGCCTTCAAGGTCCATCCATATTATCACAAATGATAGGATTTCCTCCTTTTTTGTGGCTGAATAGTATTCTGTTGGATATATTCCATGGATACCTATAGATGCAACTTCTTTATCCATCCAGCCATGAATGGACACTTAGGTTGTTTCCATGTCTAGGCTATTGTGAATAGTGCTGCTATGAACGTGGGAGTGCAAATATCTTTTCGAGTTAGTGTTTTCATCTCCTTTGGATATAGTCCCAGAAGTGGGATTGCTGGATCGAACAGTACGGATCCCCCACACTGTTTTCCACCGTGGCTGCACCAGTTTGCATTCTCACCAACAGTCCCCTGGGTTCCGTTTCTCCACATGCTCATGGATACTTGTTACTCTTTTGGATACTAGCCATTCTAACAGGTGTGAGATGGTCTCTCACTGTAGTTTTGTGTTTCCCTAATGACTAGTGATGTTGATCATCTTGTCATGTATTTGTTGGCCTTTCATTTATCTTCTTTGTAGAAATGTCTATTCAGGTCCTTTGCCCATTTTTTCATTGGATCATTATTATTTTTTTGCTGTTGTCTGAGTTCTTTATGTATTTTGGGTAGTAACCCCTTATTAGCTATATAGTTTGCAAATACTTTTTTTTTTTCCATTCTGTAGGTTGTCTTTTCACTTTGTTGATAGCTTCTTTTGTTGTACAGAAGCTGTTTAATTTGATGTAGTCCCTCTCGTTTATATTTGCTTTTGTTATTTGTGCTTTGGGTGTCGTATCCAAAAAATCATTGCCAAGACCCACGTCTAGGAGCTTTACTCCTGTGTTTTCTTCGGGGAATTTCATGGTTTCACATCTTACCGTTTAGGTTCTTAATCCATTTTGAGTTAATTGTTCTGAGTGGTGTAAGATTCAGGTCCAGTTTTATCTGTTTACGTACAAATATCCAATTATTCCAGCATTTATTGAAGTGCTTTTTTTATTGAAGACACTCTTTTCCCCATCAAGTATTCTTTTTTTTAAAAAGATTTTATTTATTAGAGCTCTGCGAGAGAGAGAGAGAGAGAGAGAGAGAGAGAGAGAGTGACCGTACATGCACGAGAGCAGCAGCAGGGGGAGAGGGAGAAGCAGACTCCCTGCTGAACAGGAAGCCCGATGTGGGCTGGATCCCAGGACCCTGAGATCATGACCTGAGCTGAAGGCAGATGCTTAAATGACTGAGCCACCCATCAAGTATTCTTGGCTTCCTTGTCAAAGACTAGTTGACTGTATATGTGTGGTTTGCTTCCGTACTTGCAGTTCTGTTCCATTGGTCTGTTTGTTTCTACGCAGTACCATACTGTTTTGATGACTGTAGCTTCATAGTTTAGCTTGAAATCAGAAAGTATACTGCCTCCCACTTTATTCTTCTTTCTCAGGATTTCTTTGGCTATTAAGTTTTCCCCCCGCCTTATCCAAACTCTTGGGGCCATCTGCTAGCAGTCTCTCCTCCCTACTGGGCCATCTGCTACCCCCTGACTTCCAGATTCTCCGCTCTTGATGCCATGCGGGCCTCCTGCAATCCAGAGCATGCCCACTCGGCTTCCTCTTGAACTCTGAGAAACGTTCCTCCCGAGTTAAAAATGGAAATCATTAAACATTGCCATGTGTTGCCTTGGGTGGGAGAGAGAGAGAGTCCTTCAACTCAACAGAAAAGGTTTAAAAAAATTTTTTTATTAAACATTGTCCGTTATTGAGGACATTGGAGCATAGCATTTTACTAAAAAAAAAATAAGAGGATGTGCTGGAACAGTTTACAAAAGTTTCTCCTGAAAGGACGATGGATGTGCCCCTTGGGAAAGGAACAGAAGTCACTGTGGGGTTGAGAAGCGAAGGTGCTCCCTGCTTGGTGGGTCATCCCCACCCAGACGGGGCAGCACAAGCGCTCCGTTTGTGGGCCTGCAGCACCCTTTGCTTGCTCAGCACGGTGCAGGGCTCCAGCCCTGGGTCTCCTGGTAATAGCCCAAGGAATCCAATGCAACATGCCCTTCTGAGTGTCTACACGTTCTGCACCCTGCTGGGCTCTGAAGCTGGGAGGGACCCAGGGCCCTGCTCTCAGGGAGTGTGCAGCAGAATTGGGGGGGGGCGGTCAGGCTGGGGGAGCTTAGATAACACAGAGCCACCTGTGGCAGTTACCTCGGAGGGAAGGGGGGAAGGGGGGAAAAAGTGCCCTGGTTTAGGGGAAGGGCGCCCTCCCCAGAGATGACCTCTGATCCCAGCCTCAAAGGGGAGAAGGTGGCAGTGGGAGGACATTCTAAGCAGAGACATGGTGTCTGGGAGATGGCCGATTCATGTCTGTATCTGGAGCCGTGCTTGCTAGCAACTGCTGCATCTTGCTCACTGGCTATCCGAGGGGAGAGCGCAAACAAACACCTCCTAAGATTACCGTGCAGAATAGTAAGTAATTAGGCTTTGGGGATTTAGCAGGAGTCAGTGCTCAGCCAGGGCCGGGGCTGAATCAGATTACTTTTTTTTTCCTCTTTTTTTTTAAAGCAGAAGGAGGGGGGCTGGGAAATGTACTGGGGCCCCGGGTGAAGTTGGCAAACTGTTTTGCAGTGGTCCCGCTGAGCCGCAGGTAGGGCAGGCAGCCAGTTCCTCGATTGTGCCGGGCTCCGTGATGGCTCAGGACAGACGGCAGCCGTCCTCATGGAGCTGTCTACCAGTCTTTCCCCGCTAGCCTGTGCCCTGCTAGAGGGCAGGGCTGTGTCCCTGGCATCGTTGGCTCTTGGGCTGAGGCTGGAGTCCGGTGTAAATTCAGCGTGCAGCAAATGATGTCTAGAGGGACAGACAGCCCCTCCCCAACCTACCTGTCGGGGGCCTGTACCCCACAACAGTGGCTGCTGTCTCCCTGGCTATCCCTTCTAGCCTGATGCCGTGGGACAGATCAGAACGTGCAGCCAGGAGGGATTAAGGGTTAAGAACGTGGACTCTGGAGCCAAACTGCCTGGTTTCCAGGCCTGTGTGTGTCCTTCCTAGTTAGGCAACCTTGAACTAGTTTCTTTGCCTTTGTGTTCTAACCTCAGGGAAGGGGCAGGCTTTGTTTTGTTCACTCATGTAGCCCAAGCTCTAGAACAGTGCCCGGTGGTTTTGTGTGGATGTGTGCATGTGTGTGCGTGTGCTCATGTGTGCACGAGGCCATACACTACCACTACATGTGTTGTTAATCTACGTAAACTGCTCACGAGAGTGCCTGGTACAGAGCAAGTGCTATACAAATTTTTGCTGCTGAAATTATCTCTGAAAAATAACTTGCATTGAACTATAACTTTACAGGATAGATTTTTAGAACCGACCTGTGATGAAGGATTGAGGGTGAATTTTGTAAATGTAGTACTTGCTTTCTTTTTTTTAATTAAAGATTTTATTTATTTGTCAGAGAGAGTGCACAAGCAGGCTCCCTGCTGAGCAGGGAGCCCAGTGCAGGACTCCATCCCAGGACCCTGGAATCATGACCTGAGCCAAAGGCAGACGCTTAACCGACTGAGCCACCCAGGCATCCTGGCACTTGCTTTATTTCAAGTTAAAAACGGACATCTGGACTTACGTTTGCTTGTTGTTAATTCTTTGAGGACAGGAAGCTGTTGACTTTTGCATGGCTGATGCTGAGAGGCTGCCCAGCCCGTGCAGGCTGCAGCGGGCCTCCCCGAGTGTATTCTAAATCTGGTCCCCCCTGTTGGTGATGGGGGACGTGATGCATGAGGCATTAGGAGACCAGTTTGCGTTCTGGCCCTGATACAGCCTGGGTGTGTTTTGCATAAGCCACTTTGCTGTGGGACCCTTGGTGTCCTGCCCGTGAGATGGGCAGCAAGGGGATGCTCTTGATTCCGTCAGCTTTTCAGGATTCGGCTGTGCAAGTATCATTACCACCATTTGCACAGCTGTGCCGGATGCTTGACCCTTTGAAGAGTGTTCCTTCCTTGTGGAATGGAGAACATCAGTTGTTCAGGGGTTTTCAGCGTGGATCCATAAAACCACAAATAGGATTTGGTGAAAGTCTTGTGTTTGTCTCGGGTGAGGCAGAGGGCCCGTTGGAGGAGGGTCTGGCCGGAATGGGAAGATGGATAACATTTTGATCGTTCCCATACCTAGCAGCTTGTGGGACGCCACCGTCGCTTTCTCTCATTTCACGCTAGGAATGTCTCCCTGGATCCTATTATACATGCTAACTCCAGGACCAGCTTTTTAGTTGGGCCGATCTCACGTCAGATGGACCAGCTCTTTACCTAAGGCATGTTAAGATAATCACATGTATGGAAAAATTATGCAGGCCTCCTGCGGGCAGTTGCTCGGAGCGCAGGTCAGAAGCCATCCTTGGCTTTAATATCTGGTGGCTGAGTGAGTGCTGACCGAGCATCCCTGTGTGCTGGGCCCATGGGGAAATTAAACCCGACCTAGGTGGGCAGCCTGCCTCCAGGGAGCTTCCATCCTCATTGAGAGGATCAAAATCCGCAAAGCTACCCTGTAACACAAGGGGAAGTGCTGGAATCTGTAAGAACAGAGGAGGGACGGGAAGTCCTGAATGCCAGGATCAAGAACACCGCCACATCAAGGAGTCACTGAAGATGGGCAAGGCGGCTTTTGAAGGACAATCACGGCATTGACGTGTGGGTAGCCCTGGTGTCCGTGCCTTCCATGCACCCCACCCTTGCCCTCGTAACAAGCCTAGGAGGGTCGGTACCCGTTTTACAAAAGATGTGAATAGCAGGGATTTGAACTCGGGCAGCCTGGCCCCAGAGCCTGTACTCTTTAGGGAAAGAAGATGCGGGGTCCCCTGGCTGTGTGACAAGTAGGTGCCGGGTAAGGTTGGGGCACAAGGTGTGTGGGCAGCTATGGGAGGTGAGTCATCCTGTAGTGAGTTCATGTGGGACCACGAGGCTTAACCACTCGAAGGCCCTTCCTTGTGCTCCTGTAAGCAGTGGGGGCCAGTGTTTCTGAGCAGCTGTGTTTTAGAAAGATGATTGCTGGCAACGTGGGGGGCATAGCTTCAACTGAGCTATAGGTGAAGGTTGTTGGCATTATGCTTGATAAGTTTTGGGGACCCCTCCCCTCTGAAGATGGAGAGAACAATTGGGGGTATTGCTCCAATATTTAGGCAAGATGTAGGCAAGAGTAATAGGCTTGTGGGGGAGGTCGAGGAATAGATTGGGAGGCAAGAGTCTACGGATCTCAGCAGATGCTGTGTTTGCAAGCAGAAAGGTGGGAGTCTGCTCTGCTCACATGCAGATGGATGGTCCCTGGTACGGGGCTGCAGATGGGGGCACAGGAAGCCCTCCTTCCTTCTTTAGATTTGGGACCCTCGTCCAAAAACAGCCTTGTACCGAGCACAGTGACTGGTTTGTGTCCTGTATTTGATTATTCCTAAGTACACCTCTGACATTCCTAGGACATCTGTGGGTGGGGCACTGGTTGGATGTTGGCACTGGGGAGAGAGCTCCTGTCCTCGATGAGCCCCCAGGTCGGGAGGAGAAGGTAGACTTGTAATTGCCATGTGTGACCTGGAATGACCTGGGAATGCCCAGCATGGCTGCAAGGCATCACGAAGCATGGAACATTTGAGCCATGCTTTGACGCAAGTGGGTATTTGCTAGACAGATGGGAGCATGCGACGTTCCTGGTGGTGGATATGGTGATGCAGAAATAGGGTGGTAGGAGAGAACCTGGCCGGAGCAGGGATGAGGGGGGGCATTTTCAGTTGGCCTTAGGTTTGGGTCCTCGAGGGGACATGGTGGGCCCTGTGGCGGCATCGTGCCAAGCCCGAGGTGTACGGCTCCAGTGTCTGGACCCCTTCTGACTCATGTAGGATTTTAGGAGTAGGAAAGCTTAGTAACTGCTCACCCTTTTCACCCAGGCGCAAGGATTCTGGGCACCTGCTGGGCAGGGCAGTGAAGGGATGCAAAGGTGTGGCTAATGCCCTCAGGGAGCAGGGCTGAGAGGAGCATGGGCCGCTACAGTCCCCATGCTCCTTCTGCACATTGCCTTGCTGGGTGTTGGGACACCCAGTTTATGATACTCTTTGTATCAGCGTGGCTCAATCCCAGTAGGACTCTGCGGGGGCTTTTACTGTAAGCAAACAGAACCACAGGGAAGAGTTTATAAAATGCAGAGCGTGGTCCGTACCTATGAAAGGGAAGGCTCTGGGGTCCTCTCTCTTGGGGACAACAACTGCCACTCAGAGCCTCGTCCTGGTTTCTGTCTCTCTCCAACCCCTTTGATGAGCGGGAAGGGGGGAGCTGCGTGCTCGAGCTGAAAGAGAATTCCTGTCACCACGTGGGCACCTGGCGCAGTGGCCGCAGCCCAGCCTCCTGGTGCGTCCTGGTGGCCTTTGTGCCTCACCTTATTTGGTGATGAACGCTGGGGCCCCGAGGACCACTAAGGTGCACGTGCTGTGCCCCCCCCCCCCCCCCCGTGCCGAGGGAGCCTCCCCATGGTGACGGATGAGGGCGTGGACGCTGTGCTGGGTCCTGCAGGGCAGGAAGGGTGGAAAGAGCCAGAAGTCGTCCCCCGCACCAGGCCGAGGGGTGGTCTGCAGCTTGCAGAAACCCGGTACCTGAAAGGGGTGGAAATGCCCCCAGGGGCCCGAAGGAGTGTTGATAAAGGCGATTAATGGAGTAGATAGAATGATTTACAAGTGAAGATTAGGGAAGCTAAGTGGCTCTGGCCGATTAGCTAAGCCTCCAATCGCTGCGGGAAGGGGCCCCAGGGTGGTTTTGCAGTGATTCACCGGGTGGCAAGAGGCTGCATCTAGGGAATCTGCAGACCAGGGAGGGGAAGAACGGGGGCAGCTCGCCTCCCCTAAGTGCCTCTTAAAGGAAACCTTGGCTCCTCTGACAGCCGCCCCAGGAAAATGGGGTGGGGGGGTAATCCCATGGCGTGGAGCATTTAGATTGGGCGGCGGGCTGGAGAGTGAGACCCCCGCACGGCAGCAGGGTGGCCTGGCTGTGCTCTTGCGTCTTTTCTCTCGTTTCTGGGTAATTCTGTGGGCCACGGAAAGGGCAAGCCCTTGAAAGAATTGCTTTTGAAATCATTTAAACCGTGCTTGTTTTTCCTGAGCTGGCAAAAACCCCACTGTAGTGTGGTGTGACTAAGTGACTTGTGGGCTTTGGGTGACCCAAATGCATTAGCAGGAAGAAAGGAAAGGGGGAGGGGGTGCAGACCATGTGCCCCAAGAGGGTGTTGCTGCTGCTGCTCCGGCAGCCGTCCCCCAGGCTCCAAGCTCACAATGGATGCTTAGAATCCCACCATCCAGTCGGAAGGGATGGAGAGGAAGGGGAAGGCAGCAGGTTTTCAGCTGCGGCTTCTGCATCTCTCCTGTGCCCAGGAGCGCCTGGAGGCCTGGTTAGCATGCCAAGGCAGGGGGAGGTCTGCCGTGTGGCCCGAGGCTGTGCATTTCTGACCAGCTTCGGGATGAGGTCAGTGCTGCTTCTCTGGAGACCACACTCGGAGCGGTGAGGGCCAGGAGTCCACCCGAGACCGGGCTTTGGGTCCCAGCCCTGCCAGTGAGCCGTGTGGCCTTGGGCAGGTCTCTTGGCCTCTCCGAGCCTCTGCTTTCCCCATCAGCGAAATGGGGGTCCAGGTACTTACCTGGCAGGGGTCTTGGCAGAAATAAGAGACTGTGCCAGTCGGCCACTTTGCTTGGTGCTGTGACACCTGCACGGCCAGAGCCTGGTGGTGATGCAAGGCTTGTGCTCAGAGCTTGACCCGGCATTCCCCACGCGGCTTCGAGGGGCACTGGTCCGCAGCTGGTCTGCCCCCTCTCTCCATCTGCTGCTCAAGAAAACTGTGACCAAAGAAGTCTGGGGAAGACTTGGAAAGTCTGCCTCTGGTGAGGACGGACTGGGCCACCGTAGCATGTTCAAGATTCTGGAATATTCTATAGTAAAGAACCCTTTAGGCTTACAAGCATTCTGTAGGGGTAAAATGCACAGAACATAAAAGTTACAGTTTTAACCATTTAAAAGTTAAATGCCACTGTAGTTGGGTGGCACTAAATACATTCACATTGTTATGCAACCTTCACCACCATCCATCTCTAGAACTTTATCTTCCCAAACTGAAACTCCGTACCCATTAAATAATGACTTCCTGTTTTCTCCTCTCCCTAGCCCCTGGCAACCACCCTCCTCCTCTCTGTCTCTGATTTCCACTACCCCAGGTACCTCGTTGTAAGCACAATCGCATGGCATCTGCTCTGTTGTGACTGGCTGGTTTCACTTAGCGTAATGTCCTCACGGTTCACCTCTGTTGTAGCACGTGTCAGAATTTCATTCCTGTTTAAGGCCAAGTAATATTTCATTTTATGTATATACCATATCGTGTTTATCCATTCATCAATGGACACTTGATCGTTTCTACATTTTTACTATAGTAAATAATGTTGCTATGAACATGGGTGTGCGAGGATCTGAGCTTTAAACTCTTTAAACCCAGCAGTTCCCAAATATTGGGCATGGGTGGGTGTGGATGGAGAAGTGCTCAACAATCCAGCCCAGTATCCCCACCCTTGCACGTTACAGTATCCCCACCCTTGCATGTTACAGTATCCCCACCCTTGCATGTTACAGTATCCCCACCCTTGCATGTTACAGTATCCCCACCCTTGCATGTTACAGTATCCCCACTCTTGTGTGTTACAGTATAAGGGGAACTCTCAGGTCATAGCTGAGGGTTCAATCCTGGCTGTGCTTTAGACTCACCTGGGGAGTTAAAAAAAAATTTTTTTTTTTTTTTTTTACCCATGCCTGGGCTCCACCCTGGACCAATTAAATCAGAATCAGTAAGGCTGGAACTTATTGTCAAATCTTCAAGGTGATGTTAAGGAGCAGCTGGAGTAGGGAGCCATGGAGGGCTTCACTCCCAGCTGCGGTGCGTCCCTGGGACAAGAACCAAGCCCAGGCAAGCCCCACGACCTCTCCTGCTGAGTCTTCCTCACCCAGATCAGGCTCCTCCACTGGAGTTCCTACCATGGGCCTGCAGGGCATAGGGTGGTGAGAACGGTGTGTCCAGGAGCAAGGGCACGACCTTGTGGTTAGCAGCCCCTCGGCCTCAGGTTCCTGAATCTAGCCCATGTTGACAAGTGTCCATTGTCCACCTCTGCTCGGTAGCTAACAAATGTCCTGTCCTCCAGGAGCAAACCCAGTCAGGAGGCAGGCCCACACGTGCATGAAATCACCTTCGATGCCCCTGCATGCCCCAAACTTGGACTTGCCTGAGAACAGTGCAGAATAAAGGCAGATCAGATGGAGCATTTCTGATTTTGAGGTTTTATTTACAGAGGGCGTTAAGAGCACCACATTGAAATATTTCTCATCCAGGGAGATCACACTGTTGATTCTCCTTGTCCCTTGGAGATCGGGAGAGGGAGTTTCTGGCCTTGAGGTTATCAGCCAGATGGCCTGGTTTGTAAACGCTGCCCCTCCCTGAGAATGGGATTTGTCTCCGCAGGACTTGACCTCGGGAGTTACTGTTCAGTGGCCTGCTATCCCTGCTTAATTTCCAGGGCTTGGCCATCTCGATTGCCCAATCTCACTTGGGTCTGATGTGCAGTCATGTGGAGCAAAGACTTGAAGACGTTGACATTATTATTTTTTTAAGCATATTATGGGCCTGGGAAAACAAACCACAAGTCCATTTATACCCCAGTTTCAATCTTCAATCTGGCTTGCTCCTCTCCTTCCAGGAACGTACGATGTGGCGCTCTGCTTGATAGGGTTTGTCGTGGCTCATCTGTTCATTCACCTCTTTCTGTTCTAGAATTGTGTCTTAGGAGTAGTCTTTGGATGCAGTCCCATGTCTTAAATTGTAGTACCCGGCCGTCTTTTTCCGGGGGTAGTTGGCAGACGTATCAGAAATTCACTGTCACTCCATTTCACTGAGTGATCATGATTCGGAGTTAAGCTAATCCTTGAGGCCAGATTTTACCCCCAGCTTCCTCCCCCCACCCCCCAGCCTCTCAGACTGATTGGGTTTTGCACTCCCACCTCCGCTGCCTCTGGGCTTAGAGTCGGCTCCCGCTCTCTGCTCACTCATTTATTTACCCATTTGTTCATTTATCCAAGAAATTCAAGAACCTCTGATGTGGGAAGCACTTTGGCAAGTGTAGACGAATCAAACAGGGCTCACCCTAATACAGTGCAGGAGGAAGGAGGCACCACGAATCCACATATCAGTGGATTGTCATGAGGAAAGAACTTTCTGCCAAAAAACAAAACCCAAAAAAACCCAAAAACCCAAAAACCCTCTAAAGCCAAACGGGAAGCCAGCTCTCCATAAACTCACTCACTGCTTCATGCCTACTCTGTGCAGAACAGCCCGGTTCAAAAGACTGATGCCACTTCCAAGGATCCTAAGTTATTATCCAACAGGGAAGGTGAATTGTGAACTGTCAAGAACTGAAATGCCCTCCGGGGCTTGAGGGACATTCACATTTCCATGCGTTCAGGGGCTCAGGGCTCAGAGAAGCAACAGGTGTTTCCTTCTGAGTCTTCACAGAGGATTGGCCTTGAAGATATTAACAGCCTTTGACCCCCCGGATGGAGGGACCACACGGACTGAGGCTTCCAGACAGGGCATTCTGTAGTGGCTTATGTGACTGCATTGACCTACCACTAGACCTTCCTGAAGAGGTAGGGACGTGGCTTGCTTGATAGGGTGTTCAGTCCATTGACGTTGGACATGGACACTTGTCTTGCTTTGGCCAAGGGCACATGGGCAGACGTGGCTTAGAGCGTGTCTGAGCAGAAGCATTAAAGCCATGTGTGTTTCTTCCACCTCCCCCCGCCCCACCCCCGCCACTTTCCCATGAGGATGGAGTGTCCTGGATGGGACTCCTCCTTCTGCTTGGATTCTGGGATGGGAAGACATGAGAATCCAACCCGTAGCCACCAATACGTGATGTGAATAAGAGCTGAGGGTGTGTTGTGTGCCACTGATGTTCTGGGCATTGTTTATGATGGTACCATAACCCACAGCTGGCTAGTGAAGGCTGATGGATATAGTCTCAGCAGGAGAATAGTGTGATTTGCCCCTGAGTTGTGTTCAATGAAGGAGATTGGGGGAAGGGAGATCATCTCAGAATCGGATGATAGCAGGCTTCTACTGTCCAGCTAAGAAGTTTGGGTTTCTCACAAGGTGGTGGGAGTTGGGGAAGGCTTCTGAGCCAAGGATTGATCTGGTGAGGCTCGTGCTTTGGGAAGAGGACTCCGGCTTCGGGGTGGAGGATGGAGTTGGTTTGGGGGTGATATTTGACCCTGTTTAGGGTGCACACACAGGGAGAGGGGGGCAGTTTCAGAGAGCAGGTCATGGTCCCGCGAAGACACACGTGGCTGTTGCCTGAAGGTGAATGAGGTAGGCAGGCAGAGGGGCCAGGTTCTTGCCGGGGAGGGGGCTCTGTCTTGTTAGGCTCTCCACAAGTGAGGAGAACCGGCCTGAGTGAACGTGGGTCTAACATCTGGCCAGTGTCCTGTGCGGTCTGTTTCCAAAATGCTGTGCTTGGCTGTGTCACCGTGAGATGTCCGGCAGGATGTGCCAGGTGTTGGGTGGTCTTCGGGTTCTCTCTCCTGGCTCTGAGATGTCCTGAAGTCCTGCGACTGCCCACACTGTGGTGCAGACAGGATGTGAAGGTTTGATGGCACCTGACTGAGGAATCAGATAGTGTGCTGGGGGCCGGGGTCTAGTCAGGGTGCACTGGACCCCAGGGCAAGCTTCAGGGCAGCCCTGTGAGTGGCCCTGCTCCATTCATTGACTCCTTAATCATTCATTCAGCAAAGCAGTTCAGAAGGTAGACTCTGGAGCTGGACTGCCCGGGCTTGAATCCTAGCTCTGCCGCTTCCCGGCAGTGACCTTGGGCAAGTTACTTGTTAACGCTCTGTGCCTCAGTTTCCCCGTCTGTAGAATGGTGCCGACAACCCTGAGGCGAGAAGTCTTCACGAGCAGTGTGTTAGCAGAAGTCGAGTAGCAGGAACAGGATTGGCTATGTAACCAGGGCTGCCGCAGTGGCGGGCATGAAGCACCTGCTACGTACGTGCCCTGCACTGGGCATACGGCAGGGAACAGAAAGGCCCTGCCCTTGCAGAGTTTCCTTTGGTGCAGGAGGCCGAAAATAAATTTGTAAGTGGAGTGTGAGGTAACAAATACCATGAGGAAAAAGAAATGAGGCTAAGGAGGGTAGTGACCAGGAGAGGTTTGGGGATCTAAAAGAGAGCCCAGGGAAGGCCTCAGTCCCACGTGTGGTGAGGGGAGGGCCTGGGGAGCTCTCTGCCAGAGGAGAGGAAGTACTGGGAGCTGTGTTTCTGGCCAAGGCAACAGGAAGTGCAAAGGGCCCGAGGAGGCTGTTTCTGGGGCAGCAAGGGGGCTAGTTCTGGCTGGAACAGAGGGCACTCGTTGAATATTTCCCCTTTTGTAAGGAAATTGGAGCTTTCTGCTTCTATTACTAGGTGTGATTTTAGAGCAAATGGGATAGAAAGTCATGCAGGAATGGGAAGGTCTGTTGTTCTCCAAACTTACACTGTTTTTGGCGCCTCACTTTTTCCATCTATAAAATGGGGCTTGTTCTCCCTGCCTGCCTGTCTGGATGGTTGTGGGAAGCACCTGAGGCCCTGTGTCCCCTGTCTCTGCAGACAGGAGATGCTCAGCAAACATTAATTATGGGAGAGCATGATCCGAGGGCAAAGATGGAAGGCTCTCTGGAATAAAATATGTTGCGCTGATGTCATGAGGGAGCGATGGATCATTGTTGTGACCATCTACTTAAAAAAATTAAAAGGGTCTTATGTTCAGGCTCTTACTCATATTGTAGTAATGGCTGCTTGCAGGGGTAATTTTCCTCGTGAAAGAGGAAAATGAGTGTGACATCGTGAATTGGCATTGAGCAAGGGCTGGGGTTTTTGACTTTGGTTGCTCATTAGAGTCACCTGGGGGGATTTAAAAACCCTGCTGCTGAGGCCAGACCCCAGACAAGTTAAGTCCGAATCTCTGGGTGTGGACCTAGCCTGGGGCGGATTTTAAGGTTCCCCCAGTGATTTGAATGTGCAGCCACCGTTAAAAACAATTGAGCTGGGTTAGGTGGGGATGTGGCCTCCCTGGCTCTGGAAGATTCTGGAAGGGAGACTCGGGGGGCCCCTGTGGTTTGGGACTGGGGGTGGAGGGTGGTGTCCGAATAAGAACGAGCTCAAGAGTCAGGGTCCCACCAAGCTTCTTCCTTTGTAATCCCCACTGCCAGTATGGTTCATTTATGTGGCTGGACATCACATAATGTTTAACCTTCTAAACATTTTATAAAAAATGAGAACGCTTTACAATGGACTTTGTCAATCTCCTATCTCTTCCTCCTTGGGAGCCAGTATAGTGATAGGAACTTATGGGGTGCATTCCTGATTCCATTTAGTGTTCCAAACTGGGCTGTTCCTGCCTCATTCATGCTGGAATGCTTGGGGTCTTTTGAGGACCCCAAAGCACCAGGACCCCGGTGTATCACTTTGTGGCATAAGACCTCACTGGTGACAGAAGGCAGAGTTGGGGACACCAAAGCTTCAACTAAACTAGCAGCCAGGAAGGGATGATTTGTCTCATTAGGTAGTGACATCCTCATTGTTTACCTTGTTTCCTTCATTGCTTTGGCCACCAGGAAACTTAAAAGTATTTTATGCTCACTTGTTTTGGATTCCCGTAACATTTTTTTTTTTTTTTTAACGTCATGATCTCTTCTGTCTTTACCATTACTTCTGTGTCCTGTTACTTTGCTCTCAGCGTTTCACTCTGGTCTCAAGCCTTTCTGGGAGGAGTTGGGTTATAAAAATAGTTTTGTCTTTGTTTTTTGTTGGGTTTTTCTTTTTTCTTTTTTTTTTTGAAGAAAATGATAATACAAAATACAAAATTTATTTTGTGATATAGAATATATACACCAGATAAAATGCAAAGAACTAGACTAAAATATCCAGAGTGTCACAACTGTGAAAATTCTTATAAAGATGAGGAAACAAATTTCATCCAACTTAATTTTCTCCAAAGTAACATGGTTTTCTAATGAAAAATAGCATTTGGGTTCTTGTACATGGCTTTTATTTCATTACACTCGTTCCCTTTTTCTGTTTAATTGAAGTAGAGTTGACATACAGTGTTACATTGGTTTTAGGTGTACAGAAAGTACTTTTAAAGAAATTGATGGGGGCGCCTGGGTGGCTCAGTTGTTAAGAGTCTGCCTTCGGCTCAGGTCATGATCCCAGGGTCCTGGGATCGAGCCCCGCATCGGGCTCCCTGTTCCGTGGGAAGCCTGCTTCTCCCTCTCCCACTCCCCCTGCTTGTGTTCCCTCTCTCTGTGTGTGTCTCTCTCTGTCAAATAAATAAATAAAATCTTTTTTTTTAAAAAAAGAAATTGGTTTAAGTGTTGACCATTTGGGGCATCACCCTGGTCGCTGAGACCTGGCTGGGAAAGAGCTGTTCTCATTAAGTTCAAAGGAGTAGTTGGGGTGTTAGAGCTTCTTTTGTGACCCTGCCGTCCTCACAGATGAGGACCCAGTCCCAAAGGGGAGGACCTGGCTGGGAAAGAGCTGTTCTCATTAAGTTCAAACGAATAGTTGGGGTGTTAGAGCTTCTTTTGTGACCCTGCCATCCTCACAGATGAGGACCCAGTCCCAAAGGGGAGGACTTGCTCAGGAGGTGACATGATGGAGGGAGCTGGGCACTCAGTTATCAGATGCACTGGTATTTCAATCCTTGCTTCTCCACTTACTGTTACACTGGGCAGGCTTTAACCCCCTTGAGCCTCTGTTTCCTTACTTATGAGGTGCAGACCAACCTAGCTTTGCAGGTTCGTTGTGTGGATTGGTTGAGCTAAGGTGTAAAAAGCAGTTGGCATGGTGTCTAGCACTTAAAAACTCAGAGGGTAGCATTTTTAGCATGATTATTGCTCTAAGTCAGGGGCAGCTGATTGTTAATGTAAAGGGCCAGATAGGAAATATTTTAGGCTTTGCTGGCATACGGTGTCTGAGGTAACTGTTCAACTCTGCTGTTATAGGGGGGAAAGCTATGGAGTGTGTGTGGCTGTGTTGCAATAAAACTTTATTAACACCCCTTACCAGCCCCCTGCTTGCTGACCCCTGCTCTGGGTCACAAAGCCAGTGGGTGGTTTCCTGATTCCCAGCCCCAGGAGCCCAGAACTGGACACATGAGAAATGGAGACTGCTCAGTAATTAGTTTTCTGTTGTCTGTGGCTTAGTTTTCTGGGTTAACTTTTTCCCTAAGATTCATACTAAGGCAGAGTTTCATCTTGAGAACTCCAAAACAGGCTCAGCATGCCTGTGTATTTTCTCTGGGCCTCATCTGCTGTATGTGAGGAAAATCTTTCAGAAGCTCAGTGTTCTAAGGGCCCCCTTTGGTGAAGGCTTTTGGCGTCCAGGGCCCCCAAAGTGTGGAGCCAGGCCCCTGTGAATTTGGGAGCAGTGATTACTGAGAATGTCACACGGAAGTGACAACCTCAACTCAGGAAGGAGCCCAAACTTTGCAGAGAGGTTAGCTGCTGACCGAGGCTTCTGATCTGGAGTTCCCAGCTCTCAGGGGGCCAGCAAATCCTGCTGCAGGCTCCAGAAGTCTCAAGCAGTATACCATCACAAAACAAGTGGGAAAGAATAGGGACACCCCCAATTCCAAGTAAGACCGATAGAGCGATTGCTGTGAATCCCTCACTGCCAATTTTCAATGTCCTGAATAATAAAAGTGACTGGAAGTTGTTTTTTTTTCCTGAGTATGGAGGTCATATTCTTTTTTAGTTTTAGTGTTTTTTTTTTAAACTATTTGAGGACTGTAGAGTCTCTTGCAGCTGTAAGAAGCAGTACAGGGAGTTTCCTTGTACCCTTTACCTTGTTTTCCCTAATGGAAATATTTTGAGAAATTGTATCACAGCCAGGAAATTGACATGGATACTACAGTCAAGCTACAGAGCGGTTTTGTCCCCATAAGAATCCCTCATGTTGCTGCAGGGCCTTTTAAAATATAAGCTTTTGAGGGGCACCTGGGTGGCTCAGTTGGTGGGGCGACTGCCTTCGGCTCAGGTCATGATCCTGGATTCCCAGGATCGAGTCCAGCAGTAGGCTCCCTGCTCAGCAGGGGGTCTGCTTCTCCGTCCGACCCTCCCCCTTCTCATGCTCTCTCTCTCAAAACAAAACAAAACAAAACAAGCTTTTGTTGAATTTGGAGGCATTCAGATAGGGTGGCATACCAGTCATTGTTTTAATGACTTGCTTTTTCAAATAATCTCTGTGGCCGAGAGGCTTATTTCCAAAGGCAGAATGTTCCTTTCTGAATTGTGGATGAAGGAGCCGTGTCATCGATTATCTTTTTAAGAGGCAGTTCTCAGGGTTTTGAGGATGTGCCACTGCACTGGTCCCACAGGGCAGCCGCTCACCACTCAACCCGGCAGACATTTGACCAAAAGGGATCATTTAGGGCTCATCGTGGGTAGAAACTTGTCCAGGCTTAGAATAACGCATTTATGAGTGGTAGCTGCAGGCTCATGGATGCATTGGACCCTGTTAAAGTCTCTGTATCTAGAAAGACAACATAGAGTAGTAGCCGGTGAACTGATCCCACCGGTTTCATTACGTGCAGTCCTTTGTGGGAGCTAACAGTGGTGGATGGGAGCCAGCCACTCCTTAGCACTCTTGCAACCAGGTTATAAAAAAAGCAATGTTAATACGTTCTGCCACATGTCTAACCTTCAGTAAGCGGAATGAAGTCCCAGCACTCTCGTTTTGAGTATTCTGAGCCCAACTTGCAGGAAGGATTGGCTCAAGGTAGAATCGATATCATTCAAGTGTCAGGATTCAGTTAACCTTATGGTCAGGATCAGACAGCCAGAAACCACCCAAGCCAGTGGCCAGACTCAGGACCACTTGGGGATCAAGTGTTGGCACCATCCCTAAGGACACAGGATACAGGCTTCTCTTCCTAGTCACCTGGGGTGGGGGATGGGGGTGGGGTCCCTCATCTTTTCCACTCCTCTCAAAAGCTATCAAGTTCATCAGAGAGGGTCCATTTCCAGCACCCAGTGTACTAATTACAGGGTCATTAAGTTACCAGCAAACCTGACTCATTATGCAGATTAGCAGAGTCCCTGATGTTGATGGGAAATAGAAGCAGCTGATGGATTTTGGAATTTTGCCAGTCATCATGTTAACTTAGGGCCCCTGCAGTAGGAATTCAGGTTTTGACAACTGACCTGCCCTAGAGCTTAGCTGAAACCACACGCACTCACGCATCCGTCACGCTGTCCATGTGAAGCTCAGAGTGAATTATAGGCATCCTAGAAGTGGTTAGCCCGATATGCTGGGCTCCAGAATGCCGGTCTCTAACACTTAGGCATTGTGCGACTCTGGGATTTTTTTTTTTTTTTTAACTGTTCTGTTTCCCCATCCATGGAATGGGGATAATAGGACCTACCTCAGGGGGTTGCTGTTTGAGTTCAATAAATGTTAGCTGCTCTTGTTAAGTGGGGAAAATAGCCATGACTCTCAGCTTTCTTCTGCCTCCATTGGAATGAGTAAGACAGGAGTTCTTTAGAGTCCTCCTTAGATACTCTTTCTCTTCTAGAAAAGTTATAGGCTTCCTTTTAGTTGAAGGTGGGCGTAAGAATGGCAGGGGTAAGCGGAAAGGAGGAAGGTGACTCCCATGTGAGCCCCTGCTATTTGGTCAGTACTGTTGCAGGTGGCAGTGAGTAAGAGTCCTGACCCCCTAGGGAAGCTGAAGGTCTATAGGGAAGATAGACCTTGAACGAGCCAACAGTGAGATGAGCTATAAAAAAGTGCAAGAGGCAATCAGAGCCGAGATGGGGGTTTGACCTAATAAGAGAAAGCTACCCTAAAGTAGGGATATTCAACTTGAGACACACTAGACAAGTAGGAGTTACCCTGGTGCAGAGTGACAGAAGAGGAGAATGGCAGGGAAGAAGGCCCTGGTATGTTACAGCAACACAACTGCAATTGGAATGTTTGGAGTAGAGTGATGGGGGAAGGAGGTGGGAGGTGAGGCCGTAAGGTTGCAGGGCTACGATGAGCAGGACCTCATGGGCTAGGGGACTGAATTTGGACTTTGATGGAGGGCTCTCCCCTTCTAGGGCTTTTCATTGCCATGGGCATAGAGCCTGATTTCAGAAGATGGTGTCAGATGTGTGGCAGCTTCGTTTTGCTGATGAATTGAGGCTCAGGAGTTTAAGTACTTTGGAAGCCAGAGAGCTGGCCCAAGACTCATTCATTCCCTGGGCCTTGATTCTCCATTTGCCGAAGAAGAGGTTGTTGCTGTTTCCTGAGGTGCATTCCAGCTCAGTTAGAGCGAGTTAGACTTGCAAGGGGACTTACACGGGGGGGGGGGGGCTGGTGAGACCAAGGTACCTGTTGGAAATTGAGGCTGCCTGCTAAGTAAAAATGAAATCTACACTTTGGAAATGCTATCAGCGATCCGTGGAAGTAAGTGCCTATCTTAGCCTTTTCGGGCTGCTGTAACAGAATATAAGCAAAGGAAATTTCTTTCTCACAGTTGGCGGATGCTGGCGGTCCAAGCTCAAGTGCCAGTCTAGGGAGGGTCCGCTTCCGGATTGCAGAGTGCTGACTTTTTATTGTGTCCTCACGTGGTGGAAAGAGGGCAGGAGAGCGCTCTGGGGACCCTTTTATAAGGGCAAGAATCTCCTTTGTGTGGGTTTCACCCTCATGACTTAATCACCTCCCAAATGTCCCATCTTCTAATACCATCGCACTGGGTTAAGATTTCAGCATCTGAATTGGGAGGTAGGGGCTGAACGTTTAGTCCATAACAGTCCTGTCTGAGCATGTGATTCCGGAGGGGTTGGGAAATTCTGAATTAGAATTCCTCAAAATTCTGATTAGGATATCCTGATGGTGCTTTTTAAGATGACCTGGCAGAGTAACTTCGGTTCAGTATAGGGGATTTTTTTAAAAAGTTAGTCGTTGAGTAAATAATATAATTCATATGATTCAAAATCAAAAAGCACAAAAGAGGATATAATAAAAATTCTCCCTCCCAGCTCTGTCCAATAGTAACCCAAATCCCTTCCCCAAAGGCACCCCATTACCAGGTGTTGCCGTGTGCATCCCAGAGCACGGGGCTGTGATAACTCCCAGATCTCACCCAGTTGTTAGCATAGCATACATACCGTTCTGTACCTTTCCTTGCTGTTGAAGGCCAACCCAGATCATCAGTAACCTCTTTCTTCCCATAGTATCTATTGTAGGATGGGCTGCGATCTATCTAACTGGCTCCCTACCGCCTGCCCACGTAGACTGTCGAAGCAGAAGGAGGCAGAAGCAATGTTGTGAAGAGTAGCTAACCAGTAGAGTTCCTGGGCCAGAGTATATGTGAATCTGTGATTTTGATGAACGGTGCCAAATGGCCTTCCATTGAGCTTTGTATCAGTTAACGACCTCTGTCCCACAAGCCAGGGATGAAACATCCTATGGCGTTCTCAGGCCTGTGCTCGCCAGTGTGCAGGGAGAGTCCTACTATCTCAGTGGAGTTTTTGCTTCTGTTTCACTCCCGAGTGAGGTCGAGCACCTTTTCCTGTTTGATACCTTTGTGTCCCCTCACAGCTTGGTGTTGCTCACATCCTTTCTGTGCAGACACTGGATCTTGTGGAGCCCTCACAAATGGGATTCTTGCCCTTATAAGTGGGTCCCCCGGAACTCTCCTGCACCCTCCTTGGGCTGTGTTGTCGGAAAGGGAATTGTCACCATCAGGTTTCCTGAAAAATAAGCTTAGAGAAGCTCAGGATGGCAGGGCCTGGTCCAGCACAGCTGGAGGGGGTTCTTGAGCACTCAGTTTTCTGAGGGCGCCATGACCCTATAGCGGATCAGAGCTCCAATTCCACCTGACCTGCCTGTGTCTATCACAGCCTTCACACGAGTCTTCCACACAGCTGGCCCAGAGAGGGCGGCCACGCCGTTGGGCCCACACAGCACTGGAGTTAACCAGCCCCTGATAATGAGAAAATGAACCAAATCACCTCCTGGTTTTCCCTGCCCCTGCCAGGGAGCTTGGTCCTGGGGACCTGGCTGTCAGAAACCCAAGGCCAGGTCTCCCTCCTTGGCGAGCTCACCTGCCCCTGGCACACTCCACCATGAACCCTACTCTGCATCATCCTGATTTTCACTTCCTTCAGATTATTCATCTGTTTGTTGTCTATTAGCACACCTGCAATGTGGCAGCTACCTTTGTAGTTTGGGGACCCGGTAGAGATTACAAGGGACAAATGCCTGCCCTCACGGAGTTTGCAATCTGGTGGGGAGGGAACGGGCACAATAAGGAAGCAAAGCATCTAAAGCTAGAATAGAATTTCTCACACCCGAGTGTGTACGGAGATCTCCTGGGGCGCCTTATGGAAATGCACACTCTGATCCACTGGGTCCTGGGGTCCTGCTTTTCTCCCAGGCTCCCAGGGGCTGCTGCTGCTATCGGTCCCCAGGCCACACTTTGAGTAGCAAGGCCCTAGAAGGTGCTAGTGGCAACTGGGGAGAAAGAACAGGGTAAGGGGACCCCCTCCCAGATGCTGTTGGGGATGAGGCAGTTGGCATATCCTATAGACTGCCAGGTCACGGCCTCGAGGACATGATATGTGAGGCATCTATGGAAAAGAGGCAGGGGGCAGGCTGGCAGACACGGAGGGGGCAGCCAGCACATAAGCTGCAGGGGAGGGCATGGTTGGTCTGGGGAACAGCAAGGAGGCGGGCATGGCTGGAGTATGGTAGCAGGGAGTTGGAGTTGTAGATATGGGAGAGAGGGCAGATGGGACACAGGGTCTGGTGAGCCATGGACGACACCTGAAGGGACACTTTATTTGGCTACTGACAGCAGTCTGCTGGGGGCGCTCACTCTCAGGTGGAAGCGGGGGTTGGAGAGATTTGACCACTTGCTGACAGCTAGCCCTACGTCGGGGTCCTCGGACTCCAGGTTTCATTCAAGGAGATGCTGACCTGCAGGGTGTAGGAACTTCTTCAGTCCCTGCAGAAATTGGTCTGGTATCTTAAAATACCTCTTTGCCCAAATGCTAGGAACCAGGACCGGGCTGGGAGGGGGTAAATCAGGTTTGCTGGGCCTAGGAGCCCTGCCTGCCTCAGGTTCAGGGGCATCTGGCCACGCCCAGTTGCCATGCTTTGGAGGTTCTATCTCCATTCTGTAGCCGGAGGTCACCCAAAGCGGTTATGAGTGACACTGGCCGTGTGAGCCGGCCGGGTGAGACATTGTGAGTGTGGCAGGTGGCAGGAAGTCTTTCCACTTGTGGGTTCACGTGGAGCTCACCCTCTCCCATCCCCTGACTGGCAGGCGTCATGTAAGCTTGGGGGTGTGCACATGCTGTGGAAAGTAGGAGGGGCTAACCCACACTGTATCCTTGCCTTGCCCACGCTTAGCCCAAACAGGAAACATGGAGCTCTGATCGACTTAATGTGACCTTTTCCGTGCTTGTCTGTCTTCAACACCAGAATGTGCAGATCTCTAGGCCTCTAACAGCCTCTGCAAAGTGTTACAAGATAATAAAGCTTCATGGTAAGAACACAGGCTCTGAAGCCGGAACAGCTGAATCGGTAGCCCAGATCCGTGACTTACTAGCTGTGTTACCTTGGGTGAGCCATTTGACCTCTCTGTGTCTCTTCGTTCCTCTAACGGTGATGTGGGGATGGCAGTGCCTGGGCTGTGAGGATTACAGGAATTAATAGAATAGAATTAATAGAATGCACATCATGTGGCGCAGTGCCAGGAACATAGGATATGCTCAGGAAATTGTCGTGGCACGGGCGTGTCCTCCTCGATGAAGCTTCGGTGGGTCCCAGGGATATGGGTTGAAGTCCAGACTGCGGCAGGGCACATTTCAGTTCCCTCTGGGATCGGGCTCCTCTCCCCTCATGTCCATTGCCTCCCTGATAACCCTGGTGTGCTGGTCACTGTCACACACTTTATAGCTACTTGTCCTTGATTGAACACGAAGCCAAAAAAAAGCACCTCTCAACTCCCGCGGTACAGAGAACGCACTCAGTGCAGAATGAACCTTACAGAGGCCATCTGAGGCTGATCCAATGTCTCAGGTAACTGGAGGTGGGGCATTTCTTTGTGTTGGGGCTGAGTGGCATTGTTTCCTTCGTATTTTACTCTATCTAATGTCTAGCTGTGGTGAGTGTTCGTTGGATAATTACATTCTCCCTTCAGTATTGGAAGTACACTTCTCTTTCTGAGACTCACTAGGGCTATCTCCTCAACAAAGGTTAACCGAATGTTACAGCCTTGGAAGGGTAAGAAGATCATCTCTGGTAGGACTTGGCACCATTGAACTCCAGGGAGAAGTTCTTCTAAACTCAGTAAAGATCTGTCCAGAAAACTTGGTTGTAAGAAGGAATTGGAAATCCTGGTGTAAAGCCAGAAATTCGTCAGCTCGATTAAATTGCATTTCGGAAACCAGGAAGAATCCATGTTGCATTTCAGGCCTCTAAGAGATACCCATTTTCTGAGGGGCGTTGTTCACCACACCCAAAAGGTGGAAGCTGCCCAAGTGTCCTTCGTTAATGGGTTAAATGTGGTACATGCCTCCAAGGGAATATTATTCAGCCCCAAAAAGGAAGGCCGGTCTCACAAATGCGTCAGCATGGATGAACCTGGAGGACATTTGGTTAAGGGAGATAAGCCGGTCATAAAAACACAGTTGCTGTGTGATTCCACCCGTATCCGTTACGTAGAATAGTCAAATTCATAAGGACAAGAGAAGAATGGTGGGTGCCAGGGACTAGAGGGGAGGAGGGATGGGAAGTTGTGTGTAGTGGGGACAGAGTTTGAGTCTTCCAGGGTGGAAGTGTTCTGGAGATGGACGGTGCAGATGGCCATGCAACACTGTGAATGTACATCATCCACTGAACTGAGCACTTGAAGCTGGTGAACATGGGGGATCTTTATGTCCTGTGTATTTTACGGCAACGAGAAACGTTTTTGTGAAGGCTAAGTGTCGCTTTTGGAAATGGTGACAAGAGAAGGCAGTTTGCTTCAACCCGTCTTAGGGAATGAAATAAATGGAGACGTCTCCTATGTAGAGTTCCTTAAAGCCCAAAATGGACTTCGACGAGTGTGTGTTTTCAGTAAGATACCTTCTAAGAATCTGCTCCTGGAAGGCCTGCTATTTGAGGCTGTTTTGGCAAAAAGTGTGGAGTGGGGAGAGAAATTAAAGTTGGTTCTTTTCTACTCAAAATTCTCTTCTTCCTAAAATTGCTTGTTTCTGTTCTGCGTGGAGGGGACATAAGGTGGAAATACTGTGTAGGAACTGGGGAGGGGGTGGGAAGTGTGTTCACATTGGCCCGTTAAATGCTTTCAACTGGGATAGGTCCCCCCCCCCTTTTTTTTTGCCTCCATCTAAAGGGCAAATGATGACAACCCCTTTTGAAACGTTTATTTTTAATTAAGTTGACCCTTAGCAATGATAGAGCACTTGGGGTTTCTGCTGTTTGGGATCACCTGCTGAAATCTCATCACAAAGAACGGTGTATCGGTTGGTCCACATGTTCGAGAGGTGCTGGGAGTCTGGCGTGCAGGGGGGGTGAGTGACTTACCTTAGCGTGGGGAGCTCCAGGCTCCACTATCCACTGGACTCGGGACACTTCTTCTGGGATGTTCAGTAGGCCCCTCCAAGTTGACATGATGCACACAGATTCTTGATGTCCTCCTGCACCCCTCCCCGTGCCTGCCTCTGACCCCCTTACCTCCAAAACCTATCCTGACTCTCTCCCTCTCCCTGTCTCCACTGTGATCTCCCCCAGTGCTGGCCACCATCCTCTTTGATATATAGTCCAGGGTGATGATCTAGTGTAGGAAGCTAAAAACTTAGAGCGCTCATCCGGTCTCATCTAGCCTAGGAGTCTAGTCTGTGCTAGCCTTAGCCTAGCCTTGGAAGAGTCTGGCCTCCTCTGGCCTCGCCTGTTGGGCTCCTCTAGAGCAGTGGAGGGGCACCTTACTGACCACTCTGCTTTTCCTTTCCCCGATGGTCCACTGCAAGTACAGCTAGGATGCTTTAAGACCTGCTTAAAACAATCCGATATTACCACAAGCAGAAATGTGCATAAAGCAAAAATGTAAGTGTAACAAATAAAATGAAGATCCTTGTAAAGATCACTCAGGTCAAGCTTTGGAGCATTACCAGGACCCTGAGAAACTCCCCAGCATGCTTCCTGCCAGCCACACCCTTTCATCTCCAGTAACTACCAACCTGACCTACGCGTAATCACTGTCTTATGTTTCCTAAGTAGGTAAAACCAGTTAATTTTGTCTTTTAAAAAAAAACCCTTTATATTAAGGAAGTTATACTAAAATGTAGTTTTGTCCCCGTGTTCCTTATAGCTCTAGTTCATTGTTGTCATTGTGAATATCTTACACAATGGGATGCTAAACAGTTTATTTGTTTGCAGTTGTTAGATCTTTGGATCGTTTTCTGTGTGGGGCTAAAACCAATAATGTTCTTAAATACAACTTTGTTCATGTCGCCTGGTACGTATGGTTACCCTTGTTTCTGGGGTAGTTTCTAGAAATACCTAGAAATAGAATTACTGGACCATACGGCCAAGTGTTTTTCCTGGGCATTCATATCCATTTATTATCCCTGGTATTTATTTTCCTGGTGGTATCTGTGAGTTCGGGTTGCTCCATATCCTTGTCAATGCTTAGTATTTGTGGCCTTTGTTAGCTAGAGCCTTTTTGGGGGGGGGGGTGTGGTGGTATCTCCTTGGGGTTATACTTCTCTGATTTGAGACTGATTTTCATCAGTCTGATGGCTACTTGGTATCCTCTGTGTGAAGTGCCCGTTTACATCTTTTTTTTTACTCATTTTTCTATAGGTGCTCTGCCTTACTGATTTGTAGAAGTTGTCTGTGTATTTTGGATCCGAGTTCTTCGGTTTTTGCTACAAATATCCCCCAGTCTGTGTTTTGCCATCTCTCTGTTAAGTGCGTCTTTTGATAAAGAGAGGTCAAATTTTAATAGAGCCAAATGTGTCAGTCAGTGTATATAGTTAATATTCCTTGTGTTTTGTTAAAGGTTGATTTCCCTGCCTCGAGGTCACAGAGATACTCTTCTACTTGATCTCCTCAAAGCTCTATAGTTTTTCATTTCACATTCAAATTTGTAAATTGCCTGGTGTTGATTTCTGTGACTGTTTTAAGAGAGGAATCCAATGCCCCGGTTTCTGGTAGATAAACTCAATTGTCCTATTAACGTAGGGTGATTTTTACACCTTTTACAATGTAAATCATGCCGTGTTACTTCCTCCTCCTTCTACCAGTCATATTAAACCTTCAAGTGGCTTCCAAACCCCTTACCTCTTGGTCACCCCATTCTGTAGCCATCTTGGCTTTAGTTCTGTTTTTCAATCAGGCCAAGCTCATTCCTGCCTCGGGGCCTTTGCACTCGCTAGTCTCATTCCTTTTCCCAGAGTTTTACCTGGTTGTTTCCTTTGTATCTTCAATATCATTATCACCCTCTCAGCATGCCTTCTCTGTTTACACTATAGATTCCCCCAACCCATTACTCTCTCTCATTTTAAAAGTATTGGTCACTATGTTAATTTTTTTCTTTAATTTCTTTTACCCCTAATTCCATTAGAATATTTGAATGCCAAGATTGTTTGACTTGTCTCCTGCTGTGTTCCTGGTCTCAAAACAAAGTCCAGGCAGATACTCATTCATTGTTGAATGATTGGGTCAATCAGAATTTTGTGAAATGAGAAATTCTGTGAAAAATGACCACCGAATGCCATAAAGGACTTTTGCAAGTTGAAAAGGTTGTTGATGTGTGTTGTGAGGATTTTCTTTATTTAAAAACACATACGTCATGCTTAGATTTAGTAGGCACTATTCTGAATTGCTTACAAAATATGAACTTATTTAAATTTTTAAAAATAATGCAATTATGCAGTTTCATTGTAATGACGTAGATATTGAATATAAAAACAATCATCTCTTCCTCTTCATTGGCTAAATCATACCATTATTCTGTTATTCAGAAAGTGGAATCCCACCCTTTGAAGTAGGTATTCTTATTGTCCCCATGTTGCAGATGAGGAAAACGAGGAAGAGACCGTTAAAATACCCAAGATCTCTGACTAGGATGTTGAGGGGCTGGGATTCAAACCCAGGCAGGATCCAGGGGAAATGGTAGATACAGTGGAAGTGTGACCAAGGAAGAGTGTGAAGGGAGTAAGTTCCAAGATCTCTCTGGAGACTTGCAGGGGTCCTTGGTAAACACAGTTTACTGTAGCATCTTCCAAGGTGTTCTATGGCATTATAGACCCTGAAGATGAGCTGGTAGTAAAGGACATTGGGAAATATGTATCTTGTTGTTGGTTTTTTTAAAGATTTATTTATTTGAGAGTAAGACAAAGCGAGAGCAAGGGCACGTGGAGAGGGGCAGAGGGAGAGAGAAACTTTAGCAGACTCCGTGCTGAGCTTGGAGCCTGAGGTGGGGCTCGATCTCACAACCCTGGAGATCATGCCCGACTGGAGCCCAAACCAAGAGTTGGATGCTTAACCGACTGTGCCACCCAGGGGCCCTGGGAAATGTGTATCTTTTGTCCTTTGGAGAGTCACAGCCCACTTTCACATGGTAGAAAGAAATTCTGCAGCAGGAACTGTCCTGTTGAACCCACCATCTGTAAGCACAGCCCCCCTCCTCCATCAGTATAATGATAAACAGAGCTGTGTTGTCACAAATGGTAAGATTTCATTCTTCTTTTATGGCTCAGTAATATTCCATTGTCTTATATTTACACTACATTTTCTTATCCATTCGTCCATCGATGGAGACTAGTTGTCTCCATGTCTTGGCTACTGTAAATAATGCTGCAGTGAGCTTGGGGGTCCTGATATCTTTTAAAATTTGTGTTTTTATTTTCTCTACATAAATACCCAGAAGCGGAATTGCTGGATTATATGGTAGTTTTATTTTTGATTGTTTAAGAACCTCCATGTTGTTATCCAGAGTGGTTGCACCAATTTATAGTGCATGAGGGTTCTCTTTTCTCTGTATCCTTGCCAGCACTTATTTCTTGTCTTTTTGATACTAGCCATTCTCATTGATGGGAGGTGGTATCTCACTGTGGTTTTGATTTGCATTTCCCTGATGATGAGTGATGTTGAGCATCTTTTCATGTGTCTGTTGGCCATCTGTTGTCTTCTTTGGAAAATTGTCTGTTCAGGTCCTCTGCCCATTTTTTAATCGGATTTTTTTATTTTTAGCTATTGAGCTGTATGAATTCTTTATATAATTTGGATATTAACCCCTAATCAGATAGATGATTTGCAAATACTTTCTCCCATTTACTAGGCTGCCTTTTCATTTTGTTGATGGTTTCCTTTGCTGTGTAAAAGCTTTTTAGTTTGATAATAGTCCCACCTGTTTTTGCTTTTGGTGTCCGATCCAAAAAGTCATCCCCAAGACCCATGCCAAGGAGCTTACCACCTATGTTTTCTTGTAGGAGTTTCATGGTTTCAGGTCATAAATTCAGGTCTTTCATTTTGAATTAATTTTTGTGTCTGATGTAAGACAGTGGTCTAGCTTCATTCTTTTGCATGTGGCCATCCAGTTTTCCCGACACCATTCACTGAAGAGAATGTCCTTTCCGCATTGGCTCCTTTGTCATAAATTAATTGGCCATACGCATGGGTTTATTTCTGGGCTCTCTGTTCTGTTCAGTTGATCTATGTGTCTGTTTTTATGCCAAAGATTGCTTTGTATGATTGCATTATGTCCTGAAAAGTGACTACACCATTAAGTAAACTAAGCTATTGACTTAAGTTGTTAGATTTCTAACATTTGTTGCCCTAAATAAAGTGTGGAGATAAATGTCTTCTGTGAAAATGCTTTTAAAAAATATTTACAATTGTTCCTTAAGATACTTTCCTGAAAACAGAATTACTTGGGCTGAGTACACACATTTTTAAGACTTTGATCTTTCAAACTGCTTTCCACAAGATGCCAGTTTGCCATCTGCAGGATATAAAATTCTTTGTTTTTAAACAAACTTTGGTGACCCTTTGTTAATTAGAAAATTCTATTACAAGGTGACTAATTGGTGCTATGAATGTTTTATATCCTTACCATTAAACTGGTTTCCCATGTGTCCAAGTAAGACTATTATTGTTCAAGAACCGTTCTCGGCGTGCCTCAGTCAGTTAAGCGGCCAATTCTTGGTTTCAGCTCAGGTCATGGTCTCAGGGTTGTGAGATCAAGCCCTGCACCCTGTGGGGAGTCTGCTTGAGATTCTTTCCCTCCCACCAGCCCCCCCCCCGCCCATCACCCCCCCCCCCGCTCCCACGAGCATTCTCCCTTTCCCTCAAATAAGTCTAAAAAAAAAAATTATTTCTCATTTCAAGTTTTGTAACTTCTCTTTTCTGTAAAGGAAATAACTGATCTATTTGTTCATTATCTGTCTGGAGATTTTGTGCTTCTACAACAAATGTGTATTGTATACTTAAACAGATTTCGGAAAGGCCTGACCAGATGCTGAGATTCAGCACGGCTGCTGGGGGAGGGTGGTTGGCTCAGGGTGGGAGCACCTAAGAGCCGGACCATTGGTGTGGGCGTGTACCCCTTCCATGCCAACCCCGGTCCAGCATCTGAGAACCCCCCAAAGTGTCTGTACATAGCTGCTTCTGCTCACAGTTAAGCTGATAAGGATAGGAGTTTATTTGTTCCAAGGCCTTTACTTTTTAATAGTGTCTTGAAGACCCCTGCCCCAAACCAGTACCCTGACACATGTAAATCATACCCATCATTTTATCCTCGCTGAAGTCCTGTGAGGGAGAAAATTATCCCTGTCACCATTCACAGATAAAGCAATGCCGGATTGGACTGGTGAGAAGTGGCTTACGGATGCGGAGAAGTTGAGTGCTCGCTTTCTGGACTATCCATCACCTTCCCTAGATCAATGACCTTTCAAGGACGCCCGTCCTTTGATCTGTGTGACCAAAGCACACTGCCCATCCATCCGGTTCACGCCGTCTGCCACAGTGACTAGCTAGTGAGTGGCAAGCTTGGCCCCTGGCTCCGCTGTCCCTCCCTTGGCACCTACCGTGCTCCCAGGTCACCACGGAACTCTTGGTTTCTGTGGCCCAAAGGTCGCCAGTGCCTGACGCAGCCGCACGGTGTCCTCTTGCATTTCAGAGGACCAGCCATTCCGCGTGTGAAAGTAATTAGAATAAAGCAGTCAAGCCTTTTCAGTACACATTTGAAGTGAAAGGGAACATTTTCATCTTATAAAAAGACATGGTGTTACCATGCTCCCGGCAAGCGCCGGCCTCAGCTTTCAGGTAGGAGGTGTCGGGATGGAAAAAGCCACAAGTGTTCATGGCCAAAATCTGCCCATGGCTGTTGAGTAGTTCAGATTTTCCTACAGTTGGCATCATTCCCCACACGTTTCTCATCTTGGGGATGTTGATGGATTATGTAATAGAACATTTTTTTGCTGAAGATAGCATTTGAAACTGCAAAAATGTTCCCTGCGCTAGCTAAAAAATATATATGTATGTGTATATATATATATATATATATAAATAAAACCAACACAACCTTCGGCTTCAGGCATTCTCCTTGGAAAATGTCACGGGTAGAGGAGCAGAGCTGGGGAGGGGGGGCTTGGGAAGGTAGAAGGGGGCACCGCATAATTTTCTTAAAACCTTGAGATCTCAGCTGCATGAATTTCTGGCTGCGAGGTCACTTTGTAAAAATAAAGCAAATGGAGGTTGAATTAGAAAAGAATGGAGGGGAAGACCTTTCAGAGGCAAGGGGAGCATAGTTAGATTCATTCAGTCAACAAGTTTAGTCTTTGCGAGGTGCTAGGGTCAGTGATACGCTCAAACCAAGCCCCTGTCCTCATGATGCCACAGTCTAGCATGCAAGGGGAGAGAAATCCCAAACGAATATGGTGTTCGGTGGGAAAATGAAGCAGGATGATAATTATGGGGGGCGGCGGGGGAGTCAGAATGACACTTGAGTGGGGGTGGGCTTCGCTCAATATTAACTTGAGGTTTCCATGGGCCCTCCAAGTAGGAACAGGTGCCCAGCTGGTGATTGGACATGGAGCCGAGAGAAATGGGGGCTGGGTGGAGGATCTTTGGGGGGAGGGGGGAGGTGTGTGTGGACGGGGGGAGCATGTGTTGGGGCAGGCAAAGACTGTAGCCTTGGGAAGCCTCTTCTGGGGGAAGGAGAACCCTGTGTAATGGCTGGCTCACAGGTGCTCAGGAAACATTTGTTGAAGTAATGAGTGCTGGTAATGGCCTAGAACATGGGGAAGTTAGAGCAGGTATGGTTCCCTGAGTGCGATTAAGGCACAAGGCCTGGGACTTCCTGTCCTTGCTTGGTTGGGCTAAAATAGAAACCCCGGGGCCTCAGCTTCCCTGTCCAACCCCAGCCGGCTTGAGGTGGCCCTGGTGTCTGACCTCAGGGGCCTCTGGGTTCACTAGACTGTCCTTCGGGCCCAGCAGGTGGAATGGACTCCCTCGAAATGTAGTTAGCGGGTCAGTGAGCCAATAGATGCGTGCAGCCACTATACGAGTGGGCACCCACCAAAAGGCCTTGGGGGGGCTCCTGGTGGAGATGGCTTCTAGCTTCCAGGTAGATGGAAGTTTCATCTTAAAAATCAGGAAGCTGTTTTCTAAAGTTGTCCAGGCTGTTACCGTGGCAAGCCCCATGCAGCACGGGCGTCTGCTCAAAAACTTGTGTGGACTAAATGTGCAAAGAGAGGCAGCGGCTGCAGGCCGCATGGGCAATGCCACTGATACTCGGTCGGCAACCATTAGATACCTACTGTATACCCGATGCTGCCCTTGGGATGCCTTGCTCTGCAAGGAGCACACAAGAAGAAGCCGTCAGCCTAGCCGAATTTCTCTTGGCCAAGCTAATGAAACTTGGAGTGGGTTGGTTTTTAAAAACGAATAACAAAGAAGAAGGGAGAAGGAAAAATCAGGAAGGGAAAACTTAGGTTTTTTAGTCCTCCGCCGTTCTTGCTCTGGGGCGGGCGGCGCACGGTGATGCGAGGAGCGTGAATCAGACAGCTCAGGTCCGTCTGCGCCTGGAGGACAAGCCTGTCCCCATCTGAGTCCCCGCGGTAGCAGTGACAGGGCATGGAGACAGAGCCGACCAGCTCAGGGCTGAGCACGAAGTCGGGATGTCGGGAGCTCACTGCCGGCAGTGGATGCAGATATCTGGTCTGGAAGTGGTTCTATGCATGCACGTCATCTGAAGGCTGGTCTGTGTGCCCTGGTCAGTTGGCCCCCGGCTGTTGGCCTGTGGTTGCTCCCTGACTGGTTCCCCCCCCGCCCCTCCCCACCCCGGCAGAACGTAAGGCACTGGACGACTTCGCATCATGTTAATGGCACAGACTGACAGGCCGTCATTCGCGTGTCCACAGTCCTGCCCTTCTGAGAGCTCCCCTTGTCCATGTCCCTCCTTTGATGAAAGTCTCCAGAATCCTGCATGGCCCTTAGGATGAAGAAGAAACTTCTCAGCCTGGCGTCTGGGGGCCCTGGTTCCATTGCTTCACCGGCATGGGGTTATGGCCACCTGAACCCTGATGGCGTCACCCTCAGATGCTTCCTTGTCACCCTGTCCTTTCTCCTCTTCAGTGCAGAGTCCTTCCCGGCATCCTCCGTTTGGTGACTCCAACCTCGTTTGTCAACATCCAACTTCAGCTGCTCCCTGGCAACACTCCCGATGCCCTTGGGCAGAGTTGGTTACTCTTTCTGTTTATTTCACCACTGTTTTCATGACCTAATTATAATTATTAGTGTGTCACATAGGTGTTATCCTGATAGTTGCCTTTCTGGACACACTGTGAACGCCTCCGCTCCCTGCCCAGCGCCCAGCCGGTGGTTGGCACGTGGCAGTCCCAAACTTTCACAGAATGGACTGGATCCACGAGCATCAGGGGTACCTCCTTAGGTGACTCCCCCTGCTCTGCCCCGGGCAGAGCTCTATGCTAGGCTCTTGGGGCCACAGAGCGGTGGGAAGGACAAGAAGTGGTAGGGCAAGGCTGCAAAGGAAGGAGGGTGGGATCGCTGCCCTTAGGGAGGACGAAGGGAGAGGCAGAGAAAGCAAGAATAGTTATCTGGAAACAACATGGCGGGAAACAGGTGTATATGCGGAACACCTGCGAGGGCTTAGGGAGGAGACAGCATGATGCTGACACTGGAGCACACAGCCCAAGGGAGAATGGCCTTCTCCTCACTCCCAGAGCCACTCCCCCTCCCCGTCACTGGAGGCTGGAACTGGGGAAGGATGGGAGGACTCGAATGTGCATTTGCTGTTTCCTTGACCCGGCATGCTTTTCCCTGGTCTTCGTACAGCTGCTTCCTCAAATCTCTTGTCCCTGATCGCCTAGAATAATTCAGAGCCTCTCCATCTGTCCCCTCCGAATGACAAATTGGTGACCAAGACGGTCGTGGCTCCTGCTTGAGTGTATCCAGCAGAATCTCAAACGTTATCTGGCGGGTGCTCAGTAACTGTATATTGGACGAAGTGCATCTCCTGCCCTCCTCCCCCGGTGGGGCCAGGCAGCCCACTCATGTGCCCCATGGGGCCCTTTCTTCCTGCCTTGCTCTTGCCCTCCCCTGTGCCTGATCCTTCCAGGTTTGCCCATGTGGCCCACATAAAGCCTCCTGTATACCCCCTCGCCTGAACTGGGGACTGCTTTCCTTGGCACAGCCAGGCTGCTGAGCATGGGCAAAGTCATGGTCTGCCCACTGTGTATCACCACCCCTGTGCTGCAGGCCCCGAGGGCGAGGACCACTGCCGATGCTCACTGGCGCTCACCGGGGAGAGGTTTGTGTGGATCTCAGTTCACCTCACCAGGCTGTCGGAGCGTTGATGACGGTGGGTCTGTAGATCAGGCAGATCTTAAAGCATCTACCGTGGTTCTGGGCTTGCTACCATCCTTATGATCCTCATTTGGAGCAAGCTTCTGCATAGGCTTGTAGCTCACGCTCCAAGACTTCGTGTCGGCATGGGCCAACTCAGGAGGACTTGGGTCGGTGCTCCCCGCTCCCCTGAGCACTGGCATTTATGGCGATGAACAGGAGCCTGTCGGTACGGGTTTGTGCTTCTCCCCCACCCCTCGACCGTTCCCCTGTGCTCCCCTATCTAGCGTATCTTATGGGGCGATGTGCTGGTGACCTCCTCCTTCCCACTGTGGGACTGTAGCTGCTCAGCCCTCTGCTCCCAGGGCCTGAAGTGCAGAAGGAACACTCTGTAAAGAGTTGAGCCAGCCTCACTTCCCTGGGTCTCACCGTTCCCCGGGCTGGGAGGTGTTGTGATGTGAGGTCCCCAGGCAGGTTGGAGAGGATTATGATACAGCTCATATTCATTGGTCCCTTGCCATGTGTTGGCCACTGTTCTTAGAATTTCAGATCTGTTAACTATTTTTATTTTTTAGCTTTATTGTATTGTAAAACTCACCCATTTTGAGTGCACGGTTTGAGAGCTTTGGTAATTGTGGAACCACACTATGCTCAAGAGGGAGCAGTTTCCTTTGCCCTCCCCCGAAATTTCCTCATGCTGTCTGTGTGTTCAGTCTCTCCCTGACCCCTACCCTGTCCCAGGCAATCACTGATCTGCTTTCTGTCACTAAAATTGTGCCTTTTCTAGAATTTCAGGTAAATGAAATGCAATAGTGTATAGCCTTCCTCTTTGATTTCCTTTATTTAGCATGAAGTTTTAAAGATCTACCACTGATGACGTGTGCCTTTTTTTTTTTCTTTAAAGATTTTAAGATTTATTTTAGAGAGTGAGCACAAGCAGAGAGAGTGAGAATTCTCAAGACAACTCCCCACTGAGCGCAGAGCCTGACCTGGGGCTCGATCCCGGGACCCTGAGATCCTGACCTGAGCCGAAACCAAGAGTCGGACGCTGAACCGACTGAGCCCCCCCAGGCACCCCTGTGCCTTCCTTCCCATTGCTGAATGGTATTCCACGGTGTGGATGTACCACATTCGTTAATCTCTGCACCAGTCAGTGGAGATCAGGGTTGTTTCCAGTACAAACACTTCTTGCAACAAGACCGCGAGGAACCTGGAACAGAGAGCAAGAAACTGGGCCAAGGGCACACAGGGTGAGCGGCAGAGGTGGGATTGGGACCAGGAAGTGTGGTGTCAGAGCCCGTGTTCAAACCAGGAGGCCATGCTGCTCTTCACCAAGTGTCTTTCGTAGCCCAGGGACTCCCTGTCCTAACTTTTGCTTGAGAGCTTCCTGCGTGCCGGGCGCTGTTGCAAACCCTTCACGTGCATAAACTGGGTTGCTTGGCCCAGGCTTTTGTGGGATGGGCACCCCGATATTCCCATTTAGCAAGTGAGGAGGTGGAGGCCCTGAGAAGTTAGGTAGTTAAAGCAACGTCTGACTGGAGTGGGGAGGGAGGCCCGCTCTTGCTTCTGGATATGCAGCCCTGGGGGCGGGCCGCCTTGGCCTGCGAGTACTTGATCCTGGGGCCAGGCCTCCGGGAAGGGGGCAGCAGAGTGTGCAGGGGGCACAGTCCTGCTGGCACACGCAGACCTCTCTGGTGGGCAGGCGGCCACAGGATGATGGGTTTGCCCGCAGATGCTCAGGATAAGCCGCTCTGGTCCCGGCCAGAGGGACAAGGTCATGGCCGCCTTGTTCAGGCGGGAGCAGGTGCAGAAACAGGGATAACCTTGTGCCTCTAGCAGAAGGTGTATCAACTAGTGTGAGGTTTATGGGGCCACCCCGTGACTTCAGCCCTCAGGGTGGAATCTCCTTGGCCTGAACAGTGCCTTCCCCTTTGAATGTCGTCAGCTGGGGTTTGGAGCTTCAGACATGAAACAACAGGCCAGCACAGCCTCAGGACAAAGACGGGCTTGCTTGGAAGACAGAGTTCATCTGGTGAACTTTGTGGAGCTGGAGGGCACTTTCTAGGAGCCCGTCTCTCCATTGCTCACCACCTCCAGTCCCTGTCCCCACAGACTCGGTTCAGATGTAAGGACGTCCCCTCCACAGACACACCTATGTGTGCCCATTGCTACCACTCCTGTGAAAAACAAAACTGGAACTGGAAGGAGGCCACAGGCACTGTTTTCTTTTAAACTTGTCTGATTTAAGGCTGCCGGGGTGGCTCAGTTAAGCGCCTGACTCTTGGTTTTGGCTCAGGTCATGATCTCAGGGTCGGGAGATCGAGCCCCACGTTGGGCTCAGCACTGGGCGTGGAGTCTGCTTAAGGTTCTTTCTCCCTCTCCCGCTGCCCCCCGTTCTCTCTCTCAAAAAAAAACCAAACACACCCCCCCAAAAAAACCCCAAAAAACAAAAATAAGAAACTGAAACCTTGTCTGATTTCAGACTTGTGTTTAGGTGACAGTGGGCGAGTCAAGGGTGAAGATCCCCAAGCCAGAGTTGCTATTTATATTCCTTTTATTTCTTTAGTATCTAAATATAAAAACTCTTAAACAGTTAAGTAGGGGCACCTGGGTGGCTCAGTTGATTAAGCATCTGCCTTTGGCTCAGGTCATGATCTCAGGGTCCTGGGATTGAACCCCGCGTTGGGCTCCTTGCGTAGCAGGGAGCCTACTTCTCCCTCTCTGTGCTCTCTCGCGCGCGTGCTCGCTCTCTCGCTCTCTCGCAAGTAAATAAATAAAATTAAAAAAAAAAAAAACAAGCATAACAGGTATAACTGCTGTTGGCTGGATTATGAGGATCGTGGTAATAATAAATCTCACTTTATATTTTCCTGTGAACTTGCAGAAGCATCGTCTTTTTAGGTTTTTAGAACAACCTTGGAGTAGATAGGGAAGGGGTGATTAATTCCACTTCTTTTTCAATCCAAGACTCAGAGAGCCTGAGTAACTTGCCCAGGGTCACACAGCTGGTGAGCAGCGCGCTGGGGACTAGACTGAGACCTCTTGTTCTGGGTTCAGTGTCTTCTTGGCCACTCTCCAAAAGCCCCCTGCCTGACTTTGGTTGAGGAATGAACTTTCCGTCTGGCTTTGAGGTGACACATTCCCAGGAGTGGGGTGAGGGAGCAGGTGGATGTCCAGGGTCCCCTCCAGGAAATGTGGGAGGAGTCCTCATGTGTTGCCCCAACGCCTTCTGATGCAGCCAGAAGAAAGGACAAGGCACACCCAGGCCTTGCTAAGTCAGAGTCTGGGAAGTCTGTCCTTCGACCCTGATTATGAGAAAGCCAGAGTACAACTGAGTGTTTCCGCCTTCACTCTGCTGTCTGTGGCTCGAGATGGGGATTCATACATCCAGGAGCTACTGAGTGCTTGCTGGGTGCTGGGTGCTGTTCTAACACATGTTCACTCCTAGACTTCTCCCAACAAGCCAGAAAACGAAGGCAGAGCAAGGTCAAGGTTGCCCAGTCAGGCCAGAGCTGGGCTTCCAACCCCTATGCCATGATCAGAAGAATGGGATTTTGGTTGACCCCAGCCTGATTTGGAAGATGATACGATTTGAGGTCGCAAGCTGAGTGCTCTGCCTCAGAAATGAACAAGAGTGAAGGGTTATCCACAGCGGGAAGGTAGCTCTCGAAGGAGAAACAGCAAGAGAGAGAGCACGGCGAGCCTCTGAGGGAGAGGTGGCCTATCCTGCAGAGAATGTTCAGAGGTTCAGAGTGGCAGTACGATGTTCCGTGTTGTGGCGTTTGTAATACCAAGCCTTCAGTCATGGGCCGCCCGTGAGGGCCTTGAGGGCTGGGGCGCTTTGGGGGATGAGAAAACAGAGGAGGTGACATCACAGTGCAGGGAAAGTGGAGATGGGCTGGGATTAGCTGCCTGTGAGTTGCATTGGACGGAAACCGAAGCCCTTGGAGAGCTGTCCGTGTATTTTTGAAAAAGTTAAACACATAATTCTCATACAAATAGACAGCTAGCTTGTGTCAAAGACTTATTTAACTCATGAATGGGGGAACCTGCAGCATGATGCAGCTCGCCCCAGGAAAGAGCCAGGAGACCTCTCTTATTAGTGAAATGATACTGGAATCGGATTCCTGAGTGAGATCCGAAACTTGCCGACATTCTACAGGGCAATGAGGCCGCCACCTTTGGGATTGTCTCTTGTCCCAGGACAGAAACAAATGGCAATTGACAAGTTAACCGCTAGCTTGACAAAGTCTGGGCCACAATGAGGAGGGAATTAATCAATGCGATCTTCCCAGGGGAGTCACATGACCCTTTGCTGGGCAGGTTTGATGATGCTCCCGTGTGATTTGGGGTGGACGGCCAACATCCACCTGCGTTTCTTTGGAGTTCTGGAAGGTGGTTTTCCCTGTGTCTTTGGAGACCTCTGGGGAGAAGTTCCTCTGAATTTCCTATGATAGAGGGTTTGGGGACGCTACCTGTTACTTAAATATTGAAGGATGCAGGCTCACCATTGAAGGTGGTGGATTGAAAATGCACATCGCCTTGGCCCCTTGCCATTATGAGTTCACCAAAAAGGTTTTTTGAAAAACTAAAAAAATTCGGAAAGACGAGAAAGAGAAAATGAGTATTTTGGAAGCTGGAAAACGGAAGTGTGAGCAGTAAGTAAGTTGTCTTGCAAGCTGGTGGGATTTGCCGCCAAGAACAGGAGGGGGTTGGGGGGCGGTCAAGGAAGCAGTTTGGTGCCCATGCCCCGACCCCCCACCCAATTTAGCAGAGCCAGACTACTCTGTCCTGACTGTGGCAGAAAATGAGAATTTACTCTTTGGAAAGCATGACACCGGGTCCTTGGAGAAGGGGGATTAGGAGGAGGTTTGTGTGCTGGATGGAGACCCGCAGCTGTCCTCCCCTGCTCAGCTTCCGAAAAGCTGGTGGCCGATTCTGTACCCACTCGGAGGAGACTGGAAAGTTCTTCCCTGGAAACTCTGATCACCCTGAGAGGAAGCATCTAAAGACTCGGACCTCTATTTTGTCCACGTCTTTGCCAGCACTTGTTGTTTCTTGTGTTTTTCATTTTAGCCATTCTGACAGGTGTGAGGTGATATCTCCTTGTGGTTTTAATTTGCATTTCCCTGATGATGAGCGATGTTGAGCATCGTTTCATGTGTCTGTTGGCCATCTGGATGTCCGCTTTGGAAAAATGCCTATTCAGGTCCTTTGCCTATTTTTTAATGGACTTATTTTTTTGGTGTTGTGTAAGTTGTCTGTATATTTTAGATATTAAGCCCTTCTTGGATATATCATTTGCAAATATCTTCTCCCATTCAGTAGGTTGCCTTTTTGTTTTGTTGATGGTTTCCTTTGCTGTGCAAAAGCTTTTTATCTTGGTGTAGTCCCAAAGAAAATGAAAACACTAATTTGAAAAGATGTGTGCACCCATTTACAATGGAGCATTATTTACCTAAGTGTCCATCGATAGATGAATGGATAAGATGTGTATATACAATGGAATATTACTCAGAGTAGCCATCAAAAAGAATGAAATCTTGCCATTTGCAACAACATGGACAGACTAGAGCGTATAATGCTAAGTGAAATAAGTCAGTCAGAGAAAGACAAATACCGTATGATTTCACTCATATGTAAAATTTAAGAAAACAAATGAACCAACAAAGAAAAAAAGAGACAAAAAACCAAACTCTTAAATACAGGGAACAAATGGGTGGCTGCCAGAGGGGAGAGGGGTGGGTGGAATGGGTGAAATTGATAAAGGGGATTGAGAGTACATTTACCTTGAGGAGCCCTGAGAAAAATAAAGAATTGCTGAATCATATTGTACAGCTGAAACTAATATAACATTGTATGTTAATTATACTTGAATTAAAAAATCACCTAAATAAAAAAAAGAAATAAATAAAGACCCTGACCTCCAGAGATTCCCCACGGAAACAGCCCGATAACCCTATAATCGAGGCCCTCAGTCAGGCAATGCTTCATGCTTCTCACGCGAGCCCAGGCAGCCAAGAGTCACCCAACATCTCAGGAGAGCCATGACTTTGCAAACCAGACAGAAGAAAAGCAATTTGGAGGGAACCACCTCTGCAGGGAGGGAGCCGGCCTATGTTCCCAGGATGAAAGTAGACTTTGCATTACATGTGTTATTTTCTGCCCAAGATGCTGAGTGTGGATATAAACATGAGGAAACCAATGAATCCACATGGGCAGTGGTATATAAGAAACTGATGTGGAGACTTCAAAGATGTGAATGAGAAGAAGAAAAAAGTTGGTCCTCCCCTGGAGCAAATTAGCTATGACCACCATATGCAGTGGTGGGATCCAGAACTGGAAAAAATATATATTTGCAAAACACATTTTGGGGACAGCTGTAGAAATCCGAATATAAGCCATATGTGAGATAATGTTCTATCAAAAGGTGAAATTCCCTGATAGTCATAATGGTGTTGTGGGTAGGAGCAGGGTTTCTCAACTTTGGTACTGTGGATGTTTTGGGCCAGATAATTATTTATGGTGGAGGCTGACCCGTGCTTTGTAGGATGCTTAGCAGCACCCACCAGCCACCAGTAGCTCCCCCTCAAGCCTTGACACCCCAAAATATCTCCAGACGTTGTCAAATACCTCTTTGGTGTGAGAGGGGCTGACATTGCCTTTGGTGAGACCCATTGGACTGGAGGAGAATATTCTTGTTCTAAGGGAAAAGGTATGGAAGTATTTAGGGCAGAATTTTATGATCTCAGCAATTTGCTTTTAAATAGTTTAGCAAAACAAATGTGTGATATACAGAAACTGAATATGGCAAATATTAACTGGTCAGTAGGTGTAAAGGGTACATGGGCATTCATTGTATGTTTCATTTTATTGAAGTATAGTTGACAGTGTTAGTTTCAAGTGTACAGCATCAGGATTCCATAGTTCTGTACACTGTGCAGTGCTCATCACAATAAGTGTTGTTACCATCTGCCATCATATCAAGCTATTACATTATTATTGACTATATTCCCTGTGCTATACTTTATATCCCCGTGCCTTCCTCATTTTATAACTGGAAGTTTGTACCTCTTAATCCCCTTCACCTGTTTTATTCATTCTCCACATACACCCTGCAACCATCAGTTCTTTGAATTTATGAGACTGTTTGTTGTTTGTTTGATCATTTGATTTTTAGATTCCACATATAAGCGAAACCATATAAGTCTTCCTCTGACATATTTTATTTAGCACTTACCCTCTAGGTCCATCCATGTTGTTCTGAACGGCAAGGTTTCATTTTTTTATGGCTGAGTAATATTCTGTTGTTTGTATGTACTACATCTTTATCCATTCATCTGTTGGTGGGCACTTAGGTTGTTTTATAGCTCGGCTATAGTAAATAATGCTGCAGTAAACATAGGGGTGCCTATATCTTTCCAAATTAGAGTTCTTGTTTACTTTGAGTAAATACCCAGCAGTGGAATTACTAAATCATACAGTATTTCTATTTTTAATATTTTGAGAAACCTCCAAAGTGGCTACACCAACTTACATTCCTGCCAGTACCGCATGAAGGTTCTTTTTTCTCTACACCCTTGCTCACACTTATTATTTCTTGTCTTTTTGATATTAACCATCCTGACTGGTATGAGGTGATATCTCATTGTTGTTTTGATTTGCATTTGATTGATACTAAGCATCTTTCCATGTATCTGTTGAATATCTATAAGTCTTCTCTGAAAAATGTCTTCAATTTCTCTGTCATTTTTAAATTGGATTATTTGAGGTTATTTGGTGTCATCATGTGAGTTCTTTATATTTTTTGGATATTAGCCCCTTATCAGTTACATCATTTGCAAATATCTTCTCCCATTTAGTAGGTTGCCTTTACATTTTATTGACTGTTTCTTTCACCGTGCAAAAGCTTTTTAGTTTGATGTAGTCCCAGTAGTTTGTTTTTGCTTTTGTTTCTCTTGTCTGAGGAGACAGATCTAGAAAAAAGTTGCTAAGGTTTATGTCTAAGAGATTACTGTCTAGGTTTGCTTCTAGGAGTTTTTATGGTTGCAGGTCTTGGCACCTAAATCTTGAATTGATTTTGAGTTTTTATTCCTGTATCGTGTAAAAAGTGGTCCAGTTTCATTCTTTTGCATGTTGCTTGTCCCAATTGCATATTCTTGCCTCCTTTGCCATAGATTAATTGACCAGGTATGTGTGGATTTATTTCTGGGCTATTTATTCTGTTCTATTGATCTATGTATCTATTTTTGTGCCATACCATACTGTTTTGATTACTATAGCTTTGTAGCATTGCTTGAAATCTTGAATTGTGATAACTTTGTTCTTTTTAAAATTGCTTTGGCTATTTGCGGTATTTTGTGGTTCTATACATTGTTCTATAGATTGTTCTATTTCTGTGAAAAATGCTATTGCGATTTTGATAGGAATTGAGATTGCTTTGGGTAGCATAGATGTTTTGACAGCATTCTTCCAGTCCATGAGCATGGTATATCTTTCCATATTTTTGTATGGTCTTGAGTTTTTTTCATCAGTGTCTTATAGTTTTAAGAGTTACCTTTATGGGGCGCTTGGATGGCTCAGTTGTTGGGCGTCTGCCTTTGGCTCAGGTCACGATCTGGGATCGAGCCCCGCATCGGGCTCCCTGATAGGTGGGAGGCCTGCTTCTCTCTCTCTCACTCCCTCTGCTTGTGTTCCCTCTCTCGCTGTGTCTCTCTGTCAAATAAATAAATAAAATCTTTTTAAAAAAGTTAAATTTATTCCTTGATTGAATTTATTCTTAGGTATTTTATTTTTATTCTTTTTTTTTCTTAAAGATTATTTATTTATTTATTTATTTGACAGAGAGAGACAGCGAGAGAGGGAACACAAGCAGGGGGAGTGGGAGAGGGAGAAGCAGGCCTACCGCCAAGCAGGGAGCCGGATGCGGGGCTCGATCCCAGGACCCTGGGACCATGACCCGAGCTGAAGGCAGACACTTAATGACTGAGCCACCCAGGCACCCCTATTCTTTTTACTCTTGATGCAGTTGGGATTTTTAAATGTTTCTTTTTGTTCATTATTAGCATATGGAAATACAATAGATTTTTGTATCCTGCAACTTTACTGAATTCATATATTCTAGTAGTTTTTTGGTGGGGTCCTCAGAGTTTTCTATACATAGTATCTTGTCATCTGCAAACGGTGACAGGTTTACTTCTTTACCAATTTAGATGCCTTTTTCTTGTGTGATTGCTGTGGTTAGGACTTGAAGTAGTATGTTGAATAAAAGTGGCAAGAGCGGACATTCTTGTCTTGTTCCTGATCTTAGAGGAAAGCTTTTAGTTTAACAATGCATATGATGTTAGCTGTGGGTTTATCATATGTAGCCTTCATTTATGTTGAGGTATGTTCCCTCTAAACCACGTTGAGTTTTTATCATGAATGGATGTTAAATTTTGTCAAATGCTTTTTCTGCATTAGTTGAGATGATCATATAGTTTTTAACCTTCATTTTGTTAATGTGTATCACATTGATTAATTGTGGATATTAAACCATCCTTGCATCCCTGGAATAAATCCGTGATCATGGTAAATGATTCTTTTAATATGTTGTTGAAAATGATTTGCCAAAATTTTGTTGAGGATTTTTCCAACTACATTCATTAGAGATATTGGCCTGTACTTTTTTTTGTTTTTGTTTTTGTGTCTTTCGATGTATCAGGATAATGCTGGCCTCGTAGAATGACTTTGGAAGTTTTCCTTTCTCTTGTATTTTTTGAATAGTTTGACAGGGATAGGTATTAAGTGTTCAGTAAAATTCGCCTGTGAATCCATCTGGTCCTGGACGTCTGTTTGTTGGGAATATTTCAATTACCAGTTTGACTTCATTACTAGTAATCAGTCTGTTCAGAGTTCCGACTTTTTCCTGATTTAGTCTTTGAAGATTGTATGTTTCTGGAATTTACCCATTTCTTCTAGGTTATCCACTTTGTTGGCATATAATTTTTTCATAGTAGTCTCTTGTCATCCTCTGTGGTTCTGTGGTACCAATTGTTACTTCTCTTTCATTTCTCATTTTATTTGAGACCTTTTTTCTTGATGAGTCTGGCTAAAGGTTCATTAATGTTTGTCTTTTCAGAGAACCAATTCTTGTTTTCATTGATCTTTTCTATTGTATTTTTAGTGTCTTTCATTTATTTCTACACCAATATTTATTATTTCTTCCATGACTTTGGACTTTTTTTTTCTTGTTCCTTTACGTGTATGTTTAGATTGTGGATTTGAGATTTTTCTTTGTTTCTTGATGTGGGCCTGCATTGCTATAAACTTTCTTGGAACTGCTTTTGCTGGCATCCCAAAGATTTTGAACTATTGTTTCCATTTTTATTTCTCTCCAGGTAATTTTTAATTTCCTCTTTGATTTTTTTGTTGTTGTTGTTGACCCACTGATTTCTCAGCGTGTTGTTTAGCCTCCACATGTTTGTGCTTTTCCCAGTTTTTTTTACTTGTAATTGATTTCTAATTTCACACCGTCGTGGTCAGAAAAGATACCTGACACAGTTAAATCTCCTTAAATTTACTGAAACTTGTTTTGTGGCCTAACGTGTGATCGATCTTGGAGAATGTTCCATCATTGTATTCTTTAAACTTCTCTTCAGATTTGAAAAGTCTGAAAGTAAGTTAATATAAAAAAAGTTTACAAAAGAGAACCCATAGATTTGCATACAGGAGAGGTAAAGAACTCAGAAAATGGTTGTAAGAGAAAATTGAGAACGTCTCCCAGATATAGAACAAAAAGAAATTTAAGACAAAAGATGCCTGAATCTGCCACAAATTATCTCTGTGACTTTGGGAAAGTCTCTTGACCTCTGTGGATTTCAGTTTCTTTGCCAGGAGGTTGGAGCTCATAATTTCTGTCCTGCCTACCACACAACTATAAAAGGCAATTCCTATCCTTGCAATTATATGAATTTCTCTGATTCTCTGAGATACACCTGTTTTTCTGTGAATGGCGTTCATGTACTAATTCCTCTGATTGCATTTATTCACTCATTTATTTGAGAAACATTATTTGAAAATACTTCTAGGAGTAAAATGTGATTTTCTTATAAACAAAAAACAGAAAAAGTAATAGAGAATGAGATCAGAAGGTCAAACATCAGAATAATCTAGAAAGAGGGGACAAGGAAGTGGAGGCAGAAATCATTAAAAATTTAATTCAAGAGCACTTCTTGGAACCGAATTTCCAAATGAAAAGTACATTTAGGTCTTTAGCAGAAGGGATGAAAAGGGCCTCCCTAAGGCTTGTCATTGTGAACTTGTCCCCAGTGTTGAGAAAAACGTCTAAAAGTTTCCAAACGAGGAAGAAAGAGGTCACATACAAAGGACCAAGACCTAGAGTGGCTTCTTTTTGCCAACAGCCCTGGACACTGGAAGACCACAGAAGAATGCCCTGGAAATCCTGAAAGTTATTCTGGCCTGGAATTCTCTACCCTACAGAGCGTCTAATCAAACTTGAAGACAGAATAAAGCCATTTTCAGACCTGCAAGGTCTCTTCTGTGTCTCTGTCTCCATGGATTTGCACGCACACACTCTGAACTCAGGCTGTGTCTCATGAAGTGTACATTTCAGGGGTCGTGGCCACTTCCCACCCCCAGACCATCACCGTCCGTGGCCGCGTGAATCCTGAGTAGAGAGAACAGTTCCAGAATCTGAGGATCTGGGGTACAAGGATGACATGGAGGGACAAACGGGCAATGGTGTGTTTATATAAATAAAAACATCATAATAAAATAACAGTTCCAGCCTGTGGCAGCCAAGGCAGGCTCTCAGGGTTCTGAGCAGCATCTTGACGTGGGGGCAGGAATTGGGTGTGTGTAGAGGTGTGCTGGCGTGAATCCGTATTGGGGTGGGGGGAGAGTCGTCACAGGGAGAGGGGTTCTCCGTATATGCAGGTTTCCTGTCAGCCCCTGTGACTGTCTCAGATTGTGCGCATCTCACTAGACAGACCCACCTCCCACCGCTGAGTAAATGAGAACAGCAGAGTTCCGGGAGCCCATGACCTGGCTGGCTCTGACCTTGAGCAGCCAACTGCCCACAGGTGTTTGTGACCGACAGCCTGAGGTTGACCCAGGAGAATGAGGAGTGCACGGGGTCCACAGTGCTCAGTCCCGGGGTCATGAAAGAGAGAGAGAGAGAGAGAGAGAGGCAGCCAGTGGGCGGGGACTCCTTTTAGGAATCGTAAGACCTGTGCACATCAGGGCTGCAAGCATGCACACCTGGCTCTATTTGAGTCTTCCCAGTGCTGAGCTGGGATGGAACGGCGTTCTATAATCAAGTGTCCTGGAGTCTGTGTTTTCTAGCTAAAGCCTGCCCAGGCTTCCAGAATCGGAGGATCTGGCTTCCTCCCTTGTACCTTCATCAAGCTCTTGGCCTTTCTGAACTTGCTTTTCCCATCTGTAGAGTGGGGATGACGTTGACTTCCAGGTTTCAGAGATGTGGGGAAACATTGCCCATCACATCACATTTGCACTTGGTCAAGCCCTAGGGAAGAGAGGGGGTTATGGTAGTTTTTAAGAAAAATAGATGGCAGAGAATGAGCTGCTGGTCAGAGAAGCACCTTGCCTGGGTCCATAGTGAGCTAGAGTGAGTGGAGAGGGTACCCAGGGTGCTCTGGCCTCCATCCAGGGGTCTGTGTCCCCCCCCCCACACCTTGCCTCACTCGCCTCTCAGGTAAGCTCTGCAGTCACTTACCAAATATCCTGAGCGTGTGTGTGCTTAGGCTCTGCGATAGTTATTCTTTCTCTCGTTCTTTTATATATATCAGAAAAATGCACCACTGAGAACAAGGTCGGGGAGAGATCTGTCTCCATATCCGGTGGACTTTTAGGCTGGGGACAGTGAACTCTGTAAAGAACACCCTTCGCTTAGCTCTGTGTTTGTATGTGTTTAACCATGTTTGGCCTTTTTTATTTTTTGAAGATTTTCTTTATTTGAGAGAGAGAGAGAGAAGGACAGATAGCGAGAGAGAGAGCATGAGCAGGGAGGAGAGGGAGAAGCAGGCTCCCCACTGAGCAGGGAGCTCGATGCAGGGCTCCATCCCAGGACCCTGGGATCACAACCTGAGCTGAAGGCAGATGTTCAACCAACTGAGCCACCCAGGTGCCCCAACCTTATTTTTAAAAAAATATTTTTTACGGAAATTTCAAAAATATGTAAAATCAGAGATAATAGTATAATCCCTAACATATCCATCACTCAGATTCATGGTCAGTCCAGGAGGTTTTATCAATACCCCTTCCTTTCTCCTCTTTCTATAGTATTATTTTGAAGCAAATTCCTTATATGAGGTACCATTCATAAATAATTCAGCACGTATCTCTGAGAGATTTTTCTTTTAAATGACATAACCACCATTATTGTGCCTGAGAAATGATCTGATTTTATTCTTTGTTCACACTAGGCCTGGGTCTCTGGTGCCTCCGCTAGGAAGAAAAGGCCCCAGCCAAAATGCAGAAAGAAGCCCAGAAAGTTCTTCGCCTTTGTTCTTCCCTGGGCGCAGGTCCTGAAGATGGAAGAGTGGTTTCAGGGATGGTCACGAATGTTTTTGACCGTGCGTGACTTTGACCCCACTTTCTCAAGCCAGGCAGGGCCACGGTGCCACTCTCAGCGCAGGGCTTACACCCAGAAAGCCAGCGGGGAGCTCTGGTGTCAGTGGAGTCTCTCCTGGGGTGAGGGGGGAGCACCACATGCCATTCCCTTCCAGTGGAGCAAGTGGTGTGGTTCCCGCTGAACAGAGAAGATGGAGGCTCAGAGGCTCGTCAGGTAGTGAGTGACCGTCCAGGATCAAACCCATGACCATCTTGGAGAACATGATTCTGTCTTGAGTTTCTCGGAAGGTGGTGTCAAATCACAAGCTCATCTCCGTAGACGGAAGCTTTTTCGTGCAGGCGTCTTCCCACGCCCAAGGCTAGCGCTCTCACAGGTAGGTGCCTGTGCGTTCGGCACCAAGGACCTTGTTCTCAGTTTGCAGAGGGCTCAGGCGTTCCGGAGAGAAGTGTCTCCTGCAACAATCCCCTAGCTCCACCTTCTCTTCCTTGATTCTGCAACACGGGCTCTGGCCACATTTTCTCATTATTCTCACATTTGAGGGTTGAGTCTGAATTTTAAATTTGTGCTCTCAATATATCGAGCCTTAAAAAATAGGACGTTTCAACATCCTATTACCCAGAGTTAGGGGACCTTTAAACATTGGATGCAATGTTTTGCAATTTGCTGGCTTGTCCTATTTTTGTTAATAGATCTTTAATTCTCTTTAAACATTTGCTCCTATCTTTTGGTTTTATTAAATTTTGAAATGTACATGTGTTTTGAAGTCCTCTGGGTAACAAAATGTCAACAGATTATAGAGTACATTTTTTTTGTGTTGCCTGCCAGCCGGTAGAGTCCTAACAACCCAAATCTGATTAGAAATGAAGTTACAACCCCCCACCCTACCCCAGATCTTCTGAGAATAAGGCCACGGAAATGAGAGAAATTAAACCAATGATCGCGTTCCCCTCAAAGAGTTACAACTTTTTACCAAAGTCCTTCCTGGGGATTGGATTTGGTAGGATGAAATGTCCTTCAGCCCCGTACTGCCATCAGTCTCCTGAGCACTAGAATAAGGTGCATTCATGTCTGATCAAGAGAAAGTTTGGGTGATGCCAAATCGAACCCCCTAGGGTGGCTGTGATTAAAAAAAAAAAAAGTTGGTGAAGACGCAGAACAATTGAAACCCTTGTACGCTACTGGTGGGAATCCAAAATGGCGTAGCTGCCGTGGAAAACAGTTTGGAGGATCCTACTAAGTAGCCCTACCTAGAATTACCATGGAACCCAGTAGCTGCCCAATGTCATTGAACACAAGTGCTCAAATAGAAACTCATCCATGAATATTCATAACAGTACTCTTCGTAAAGGCCAGAAGGTGGAAACCACCAGAATGCTCATGCCCTGATGCGTTCGTCAGGGCTGAACAAGCTGTGGTATGTCCATACAGTGAATTGTTACTCAACCATAAAGAGGAACCAAGGACTGTGCTATGCCACAAAGGAACCTGGAAAATGTGATGCCAAGTGAGAGAAGCCCCATATTGTAGGATTCCATTAGGTGGAATGTCCATGATAGGCAAAACCATAGCCAGTCGGCTGGTGGTTGTCAAAGGCCGAGGGGAGTAGCTGGTTAATGGGTAAGGAGTTTTATTTGGGGATGAAGAGACCGTTTTTGCCACTAGACAGGCAGGGGAAGGGGGGGTTGACAACCTTGTGAATGTGCTAAGGCCAGCAAAGTGTGTACTTTAAAATAGCTAAATTTATGTCTTGTGTTTCACTCCGTTTAAAGAGAGTGAGACAAAAACAAACTGAGGGTTCTAGAGGGGAGGGGGTTAGGGGGATGGGTTAGCCTGGTGAGGGGTATTGAGGAGGGCACGTTCTGCATGGAGCACTGGGTGTTATGAACAAACAATGAATCATGGAACACTGCACCAAAAACTAATGATGTAATATATGGTGATTAACATAACAATAAAAAAATTAAAAAAAATTTTCATCTAAAGAGAGTGAGACAGTTTGGCTTCTTGGAACATACTTAATATTGTTCCACTTGGTGTGAGACCAAGTAAGGGAGGGTCTGTAAGTGGGGGTGGTTCCAGCCACAGCCTGGAGCAGTGGATTAGAGAACAGGCTCTGGAGGGAGATGGGTGCAGGCTCAAATCCTGACTTCTCCACGCTGTGTGATGTCAGGTAAGTTAGTTAACCTCTCTGAGCCTTATTTCCCTTCTCTGTTAAATAGAGCTGCCGTAGTGCCCACGTCACAGGGTCGCCGAGGAGACTGAGCTCTTGAGGTCAGCCATGAACGGGTTCAAGCTGCCAGCTGGGCATACCCCCTTCTCCGAATTCTGGTTTCCTCCTCTACTGAAGAGTGAGCACCCTGCCTGGCACATGAAGTCACGTGGGTGACGAGATCGCAGGCGGGAGTGCACTCGGGCAGCTCCTTGTCTCTGTCCATGATCTCAGGCCATACAGACTCTTGGGGGCACTTAGAAGGCGTCTGGTTTTCCTTTCCTCTCTGTTCTGTCAATGCGCAGGGCATCAGGAGGCTGGGCTGGAGCTGACCAAGGCCCTGGAAGCCCTTCGCCAGGTGTGGGGCGGGCCCATACCTGTCCAGCTCCCACTGCGAGGTGGCAGACATACTCCGTCCCCACTGGGCGTGTGAGTTTCCCAGGCGGGGGGTGTAGCCTCTGAGCATCAGGATCGGCCGGTTAAACCTGCTTTGGCTCCGGTGCTGGGGGAGTCTGGGGGTTCCTGGGATCGGAATCTACGTATCTGGTCCCCACCTGCCTTCCAGGGGACTTGTGGCAAGCTCGGAGACCTTCCTGGTTTCAGGGGCCCTTCCTGGCATCTGGGGACCAGGGGACTTGTGGCAAGCTTGGAGACCTTCCTGGTTTCAGGGGCCCTTCCTGGCATCTGGGGACCAGGGGACTTGTGGCAAGCTCTGAGACCTTCCTGGTTTCAGGGGCCCTTCCTGGCATCTGGGGACCAAGGGACTTGTGGCAAGCTCTGAGACCTTCCTGGTTTCAGGGGCCCTTATGGCATCTGGGGACCAGGGGACTTGTGGCAAGCTCGGAGACCTTCCTGGTTTCAGGGGCCCTTCCTGGCATCTGGGGACCAGGGGACTTGTGGCAAGCTCGGAGACCTTCCTGGTTTCAGGGGCCCTTCCTGGCATCTGGGGACCAGGGGACTTGTGGCAAGCTCTGAGACCTTCCTGGTTTCAGGGGCCCTTATGGCATCTCGGGAGCAGAGACAGCCTGCGGTGCCCAGGAAGCCCTGTAGACCAAGAACAAACCCGCCCAGGATGTCAGCCATGCAGAGAAGTCCCCTCTGCTAAGTGACCTGTCAGAAGGACGGGTTTATAGTGCCCTGAGAACGGGACCATCCTGCCTGCCATGGGCACCTCGTGAAGTATCTCAGCAGCCGTGGAGGCCTCTCCCTACTTCATGCATGAAGAAAGTAAGATCCAGGAGGCTCTTGTTCAGGGCCCACAACTGCCGAAGATGTGAACTTGGGTCTCACTCCAGAATCTGTTTCCTTAACTGCCTATCAGTAAAACAGGACAACAGTACGTGTCTAGGCTGCCTTATGAAGGCCAAACAGGGCCAAGTATGTTTTATTTGGATAAACCAACATTACTCAGTGCCTCTTCTTGCCCGGGAGCCATGTGCCATGGTCCTTGCTCACGAGGTGCCTAGAAAGTAGTGGGCAAGGGGGGCAGACCTCCAAACAGAGAAATTAAATCCACTTTTCTAAGGATTAAGAGTTGAAGGGAGAAACGTGTACCCAAACCGAGAAGGTGCTGCCCGAGCTGAGCACAAAGATAAGAAAGTGGCAGTCAGTAGGGAGAAGACGGGAAGGGTGTCCCAAGTCAATGAAGGAGCATGAACGTAGGGGTGAGGTTGTCAAGCTGTGTAGAGCTGTTGCAGGGGGCGGGGCTGGACACTTAGCTGGGAGGCCCACGGTGACAGGAGAACAGTGTGGCTCTAGAGGACGAGGGTGTGTGTGTGTGTGTGTGTGTGTGTGTGTGTGTGTGTGTCTCGCACGCGCACGCGCGGCCCTTGGACCTTATCCTGAGGGTGAGGTGGGGAGTGACAGGGCAGTGTGTGTTCTGGATCAAGCATTCAGGCTGCTGTGTGCAGGCGGACCTGGAGGAGCCATGGGCCAGGCAGTCAGGTTGCTTTCAGCCATGAGGTGGGGCTGGCCGGTGGGGTGCCAGGGCCGTGGGAGATGGATTAGAGGCAGGAGGTAAATTCGTACCTGGTCTGCCTTCTGGAAGAGGAGAAGGAGGGGGTCTGTGGGTATCCCAGGTCTCTAGCCTGGGGGAAGGGGAATGTTCGTATCCTACTTAAAAGGGGGGAGAGGTGGAGGAGAGGTTGGAGTTTGAGCTGCTGGGAGACCGGCAGGGGGATCCGTCCAACACAGTTGAGTGTGATCTTGGGGGGGGTGGGTACCCGCAGCCTGGCAGCTTGCCCACACCATTGTTTGGGATTCCTCCCTTATGGGGAGCCTTAGTTGATTTTTTTTTTCATTGTTCTGTCAAATTCCATGGAATGAGCAGATAAGTGATTACCTGGTTCACCCATTCAACCATCAATGAACATTTAGGTTGTTAGGAGCTATTAGGAATAAAGCTGCAGTGAGCTTCTGATAGTTGCCTTTTGGGAGACATGGGCTTTCATTTTTGTTGCATACGAAGGGGTAGAATTGCTGGGTCCTGGGAACGTGCTGAGAATGTGCTTGGATGTCTTCCGTAGCTATGGCTGGAGAGTTTTCCATTCTACCGCTTTCCATGGCCTCCAGAAAGTATGGGGGTTCTCGGTACTTCATGTCTCAACCGACATTTCAATTCTAGTATCTCGTGAATTTCACCTGCATCCCTGGAGATGAATGGTTCTGAGCACTTTCTTATGTTAAACACATAATGGCTGTTTAGATTTTCTTTTCTTTTCTTTTTTTTAAGATTTTATTTATTTGACAGAGAGAGACACAGCGAGAGAGGGAACACAAGCAGGGGGAGTGGGAGAGGGAGAAGCAGGCTTCCCGCCGAGCAGGGAGCCCGATGCGGGGCTCCATCCCAGGACCCGGGGATCATGACCTGAGCCGAAGGCGGACGCTTAACCGACCGAGCCACCCAGGCGCCCCTAGATCTCCTTTTGTACCCTCCCCCCCATGATGTGTCTTTGTCCAGTTTTCTATTTCTGAGTATATCCGGAGAAGTCCTTTTGTGAGGGGCTGTATTCTGTTTTCACTCTTACTGGTGTCTTTAGAATGGAAGTTTCTGATTTTAATGAATTGTAGTAACGACAGCAATGAAATAAATGTCGTTATTAAGAACAGAGTGAAGTGGTATCTTGGAGAAAGGGCTCCTAATAATGCGGCTAGTGTGATTTTTAAGGGCATTAAAAGTCTTCTGGTTTCATGAGTGGGGAAGGGAAACGGCCGGGATGGATCTTGAGTCTGAGAACTTCTATTGGGCAGGTCCCCAGTTCTTGGTCTATAAAAGGGGGCGGGCTGTAGGTCTGACCTCCTGGGGTGTTCACAGGGCCCAGTGAGTTCACTTGGGCGAGAAGGCTCCAAAGAGGGATGTCCGCACTGTTCTCAGAGGTTCTGCTCAGAGCCTGAAAGCAGAGGGGAGGCCCCAAACCAGTCTCCTCCCTGGCTGTGGGGGCGGGCCTGGGGGACAGGAAAGGGGGGACCGGGACACCCCTGCTCTCTGCTCTTTCCTAGGGTCTCCCCCTTCTTACCTCTTCCCGTCCAAGGCCTGAGAGCCCTTGCCTGGTGGCAGAGGACCTCTGGAGGGAGGACACTTCCCTGCACTGGCTCACCTGCTGGCCACCTGTACCATCTTGGTAGCTGCCCAGTTGGACGGGGCTCGGAGCTCGTTCCCACAGGCTAGCAGTCATGCTCGAAACCCACATTCCTACTACACAACACCATTTCCCACCACGTCCCCATCACATGCTATGCTCCGACCACACTGACCTTTCTGTTCTGGGAACACTTTGCCACTTCCTGCCTGTACCCAAACCAGCCCATCCACTGAAGACTTCCCCCGGTCTGCACATCCTCAAGCCTTCTGCTCTCTGTCTCCCCTGTATGGTGGCCTCTTCCCCACCCCCACCTTTGCCCGGCCGTGTATGCCCTGAAGCTCTCCCTGGAAGCCGGGTCACATGGCACTACCTGGGTTGGGTTCCCACTTGGTCCCGCCAGCAAATGCTGGAGGGTGTGGACCTCACTCCCCTTTGCTGCACCCCCACAGCCTGAAATTGTACCCGGCGTGGGATGGGAGCTCACAGACCCTGAAGGCAGGGGGACAGAGACACTTGCCAAAAAGTGGGTCCTCTGCGACTGAAGGTGGAACACGTTGGCAGCAACAGGGAACTTGGAGCGAATTCCACAGTCAGAGGTCAGGGCGCCTTACTTTGCACCACTGCCCTCTGTTCTCTTTTGCAAGAGGTCTTGGAGGGGAGTATTAAGCTCTAAGGGCCAGGTTGAGTTCCCTAGGAAGTGGCCAACCATGCTTGCTTATCCTCCATAATTCCTGGGCCTTGGTCAGTTATAGAGGAGCGGGGCCAGCCCTTGGTCACATTTCCTGGCTCTGGGTACGAATCTGCCCTGAGAAGCCTGCTTCTCAGGCCCCCTCTCTCCCCCGCCCCCTCCCCCCTTGAAGCCACATGTGGCCATAGAGGCCTCAGTCCTCTGAGGGCTTCGAGAAGTGCAAGATGGCCCTCTGCTAGGGGCAGGATGGGTGTCGGTGGCAAAGTGACATTCGGGCGCCTGGGCGGACGTTGTCAGCAGCCCGGGTCCCAGTAATCTTGCAGTTTTGTTTTCAGCGCCCGGCCCCTCACTGGTGGGGCCTCTCTGGACAAGTCAGAGCAGGAGGCGCTGCTTTGCTAAAAGCCTGGGCCACCTTGGTGACCACCGTGGAGTTGCTGCTTGGGGTTGGCGGAGGCGGGGGGGGGAGCTCTGCTTTTGAGGCAGGTGCAACTTATCAGCCCCGGAAGGAACGTGGGGCTCCTGCCCGGGGTTGCATGGCACCCAGAAGGTAGCCTGCAGGCCGGGCTGTTCAGTGCGGCACCAGGCTGGGTGCGGACATCTGGTGGGCAGGACAGAGACTCGGGGTGGGGGGGCAGTGTCAGGGGCTCAGGGCCGTGTCCGGGGGTGCCACTGGTGAGCCAGTGACCGGGTGGCCAGAGAGGTGGCCCTTCTCAATCTCAGTGTCTCCTGTGGAGAAGGGGGTGACTCCTCTCTCTGGGGCCTGATATGGGGGTTCGGTGAAAAACTGCAGCCCTGGGGTGGGTGAGGCAAGGGGGGGTGGCCCCATGAAGGAGACGGCAGAGATGCCCCCTGAGCCTTGAAACACGCTCTGATGGGCACGTGAAGAATTTTCAGTTGGGGCTTCCGGTGCACTTCAGTTCTTGGATTATTTCATAATGTGATTTTGCTCTGTTTTTACCCTTTTGGGCCAGTGACACTCAAACAGGCCTGCATATTGGAATCACCTGGGGAGCTTTCAAAAATGTAAAGAGCTGCCCAGGTGCCCCCCCTCCTCTCCCAACATGAAGATGTACTCATCTGGGAGGTGGCCTGGGCACCCAGATTTTTAAAACCTCCCCAACTGAGTCTAAGGCCGCGTGCCCCTGTGTTAGGCAGCCCCATGTATTCTGTAGGTCATCTCTCAGAAATCCATACAAAACCCAGCATAGGTTATTGGAAAATGCACATAAATTCTTAAAAATTTTTGCCTTATTATATCAATTTAGATCTGTCTGCTGGCTCCCCGGGCCTCACATGTGGGAAGCACCCATCAAGTGCTTCCTGAACGTCAATGGGGTTGAATGCACATCTTTGGCATTGGTAAGCCCCTCCAGCACAGGCCCGAGGTCTGTGTGTCCCTCTGAGGCCTCTCGCAAGGCCTGATACTGGAAGAGAGGCAGAAGTGCACAGGTACAGAAATCTATCCATCGACGTGTTATGGGGTAAGCTTCTCAATAGACCAGTCTATTTTCGGATTTGCTCTAGGTTATTCCACAGGGAAGAAGAAATGAGGTAAGTTACAAAACAGCCATGCACCATTTGGATTTGGGGTCCTATACATCTACCATAACAATACGTGAAGAGATAGGCCAGAAGTTGAATGGTAATCTCTGGGTTGAAGGATGGCCAGGCGTTTCATTTTCTTCTTTATGGTGGTTTTATAGTTTGAAAATTTCTTATAGTGAACACGTATTTTCCTGTAGCCAGAAATACTAAATTTTAAAGGGGAGATTTGTATTTTTCAGTGCTTCTGGTACAGTCGTTTAAGCACTCTGATGTGTGATAGATAGGCAGGTAGGTAAGTAGATGGATGGATGGATAGATGATAGAAAGAGAGAGAGAAAGGAAAAGGAAAGGAAACCAAACCAAACCAAATCTTCTGGTTCCAAAGCCAGACCAACCCAGCTCTACAACTTGCTAGCTCTAGCTTTAGGCAAATTAACCTCTCCCGTCTGTTACTACTACTAAGGTACCAGGCGAGGCTCTCAGCTACACTATCTCCCGTAACCCTTTCATCCCCCGAACAACCTAGGAGGTAAACAGAAGCAGAAACTGAGGGAAGCAAAGCATAACTTGCCGCCGATTGTTGTCATAGCAGGTATGGGACGCCAAGTTCGAGCTACCTCCTCAGGAGGTCACGCACAGACCCTGTGGGGAAACAAAGGAATTGGCCGGTCCTGTAAAATCAGTCCTGGAGCAATGCTTAGAGAATCCTGTGCCCTCCAAGTGGCCCCGGCGTTTCTCGGTGCTGTGACTCCGAGGGTCCTGCCTTGGGCGCTCTGCCCTCAAGTGGCAGATGCGGGAAGTGCGTCTCTTCCAGGCCACTGAGCCTCTGGACGGGGTGCAAAGAGCACTGGGTTCAATCAGAAAGTCTCTTCATTCACTAGCAGTGAGAGGCCAGTGGTTCAGGTCTCTCAGCCATGGTTTCCTGACACCTCTGCCTTAGACCTGGCCCCCACCCCCATCCCACCCCATGCACCTTGTCGGGACTGTTGCAGTAGTCTGCCTGCCCGCCTCCCTCCCACAAGCCGTCACAGTTATCTGGATAACCAGTAGATAGGTCTTGTCACTTTCACCTGTAAAGACCCTGTGGGTCCTCGTGGCAGGGGGAGAGACCTCACGTTTACTGAAGGTCTGGCCTGAGCTGGAAGCTTGCCATGTGAGACCCTCTGTCTGCCCCCGCACCCCGTTTGCTAACCTCATTCTGTGCCCCCTCTCCTGCGCACCCCTTGCGTCGACCCTGGGGAGCACCAAGGCAAGTGGGACTTGGTTATAGAAGTGACACGGGGGCCAGGGCGTAGGACGGAAGGTCCGGAGTGTAGGAGACTTTGCACACGCCATCCCCCTCCTGGAATGCCCTTCGTCGCTGTCCCCACACACCCACCCTCCCACACAACCTTGGAGGCACAGAGCCACCTCCCCTCTTCAGCATTGCCTGTCGGTGCTCCAGTCAGCAGGAATTGCTTTCTCCTCTCCCGTGATCACTCTGCTGAAATCCCCACGGGCTGTGTGGGTCCTGCCCCATACTCTGTGTTTCCCGCCTGGCCTCCCCCTGCTAGACCCCGGGAGCCACCCCCTGGGCAGAAGCCCTGTGAGCCCCGGGAGGCGCTCCCCCACCCCAGCAAGGCACCCCGCACACAACGGGCTGCAGCGTTTGTGAAGGAGTAAAGGGGATGCCGAAGATGAAGACCACTTCCCAGGCACCCAGATGTCCGGTGCCCATGCCCCCGGGGGCCTCCTGCTGCACCCTCTTCATCCGCGCCCGTGCGCGGGTCTCCGGCACGGCCCAGCGCTGTGCCTGGCTGGCCCCTGCTCACAACTGCAGGCGAGCAGGTGGGGAGCAGCTCTGAAATGTAAGCCATAATTAGTCAGGAGCAGACCACTTAATGACTCCAGTTTGACCCTAGTAAGATATGAACTGAGTCAACACCGAACAAAATGAAGTTTTGATTACCACTTGGGCATTGTGAATATTTCTGTCTGACTCGCCCGGTGTTCTGGTTTTTTTTGTTTTTTTTTGTTTTTTTTGCCCCCAACTCAAGCATGAAATATATACCCTGCGGTTCCTCAGAAGAGCCTGGCTGGCAGGCAGGGCCCTTGGGGTAAAGGAATGTTGGCAGTTATCGGCATAAGAAAGGAAAATGACAGGCCTCTGCAGGCGGAGGTTTTAGCCCCTCTCCTGTGATTAAAATTTACTTCGTATTTCAGGGCTGCATTTATCAAGCCTTGAGGGAGGACTGTGTACTATAGTGTGATCGCGTTTTAGAGCTGGTGTGTCTTTCAGGGAAATGTGTTGGAGAGGGGGTTTTTGGGTCAATTCTGGTTTTTAAAAATGTCATCAGCATGTGCATCGGGGGTTCTGTGCCTGTGCTGGGGAGGGGGTTGTGGTATGGGAAGGTGATATAAAGTTAAACTGGGTGAGAAGCCTGCCTTTAAGCAGACAGCTGTAAATTAGGTAGAAGGGCAAGTCAAATGGTTTCAGGGCTCTGGGAAAGGGCAGCAAGTTCAGCGCCCCAGCAAGTCAATCCCGGGTGGCTTCATGGAGGAGGTGGTGTTCTAGGCAGGCCTTGGGAGACAATGAGGCTTTAAATATGAGTTACCTGGGCTTGGCGAAGGGCAGCCCAGGAGGAGGGATCATGGTGAACAAAGGCTCAGATACAGGGGAGCCCGTAGCTGGGCCAGAGTGGGACTGAGGAAGGCAGAGAGGACAAGCCTGGGGAAGGAATTCGGGGGTCAAGGGGTTGGGTGCTGACAGCCACTCTCATAGCGATGGTTGCCCTCGGCATGGAAGAGCTTTCGTCACGGGGGGGCATTTTTCCATCGTTGGGGCTATGGGGACAGCAGTAGACATGAACCTGCCAACTGGGGCGTGGCAGGTGACCATTCCTCCTCCTCGAGCTCAGAAGGCAGTTTATGGGGGTTGGTTACTAAGCGTCCCATTGGCAGGATGCAAAAAAAAAAAAAAAAAAAAAAAAGCATCTGGCTCTGTGTATCTCTGTCCCCCAACCCCTGTGTTATATTTGAAGCCTGACTCCAACTGAGCAGCGTAGGAGAAGAGCTTTTAAGGGACCACAGGTGGTGGGGTACGCTGACCACGGCCGGATTCCAGCCCTTGCTGGTGGTAGCTGTGTGATTTCATGACTTAGCCTCCCTGAGCCTCTGTCCCCCATCTGCGATGTAACGGGACCGTGTGGTTGGGATAGCTCCTAAGTCTAAGGCGTTCTGAGCAATAAAGGAAGCATCATGCCACACTGAGAACCATACATGACAAACAGCAAGTGCTTAATAAGTGCAGGCTGCCACTGCTCTGCTCCACCCACTCCCTGTTTGCTCCTGCCTGGTTTGACGAGTGTGCCATCGAACTCTTAGCATCTCTGCTAAGACACCTCGCCTTCCAGCTCCCGGGCGCTGTGTCTTATAAAATCCCTAGAGGGGTCTGCCAGGTAGTTTCCTGTTGCCAAACAGGAGACCGAGCTCAGCGGGGGGTGACATGGTCACGGTTGCACAGCCCCATTGAGATGCACATCCGAGGCTTCTAACGATGGCTGGGCTCCCCAGGCTCCTCAGGAATGGGTCCTTATCGCTGGTTCCAGGTGAGCTGATACCGCAGGCTCTGGGTGTGGATCTGTCTCCTGGTTAGGCTGAGCTGGGATGTCTCAAGGTTGGTGCCTGGACGTCCCATGTCCCTTTCTCCCAGTCCTCCATGCTCTTCTTGAATTTGCTGTCCCACCTCCCTGGATGCCTGGGGAGAGGTGAGGGGGCTGGGTATCTGCCTTTGCTATACAACAGGCGAGCAGTTATGGAGGAAGAGGAGCTTCCAGATGGCTGGGCTCTGGGTGCTGGGATCCCATGTCCCCCATGGCTTCATGGCAGCTGCCCATCTGGTGAGGGTGCTGGACCCTGCACAGATTTGGGGGCACGGGCATCTAAAAGACCTATGGGATCCCTCAAAAGGGGAATTTTCAGACTCTAACTCTCCATTCTTAGAAGCTTAAAAGTAGATGTGTTTCTCAAAACAGTTTCCTCTTTGCCCTCCAGTAGATGTTTCTAGCCTGGCGGGAAGGCATGTTTTGGGAGGCAAGCTGACTGCCTAGGTAATGCTCTGCATGGACTGTCGTGGCAAACACCAGTGAGTGGCTTTGGGAAGAGACAGGCCTGGGCTCAACTCCTATCACCTTGGCAAGTCACCTAAGCTCTCTGTGCCTCAGTTTTCTCAGCTGTAAAATGGGATCATAACAGACATACCTCCCCAGGTCACTGTGCAGATTAAACAAATGCACATAAAACACTTATCCCTTCTGCAATTTCTGTGAGTGCCTAAAACCAACAGGACACTTGGGGTCCAATTGCAAGCAAGCAAGACCCTGCCCCCAGAGTCTACTTTCTTGGGGGACGGGATAGCTTTTAGCACAGAGCTCTCAAGTGATAACGCGGTACCTGCTGTTAACCAGAATTAGTATTATTTAAAGCCAACCTCATTCTCCCCCACCCCTCCCACCCCACCCCAAGAAAGGCAGTTAAACCAGCAAAAGAAAAGAATGTAGTCCCCAGCAATGGGGCCCATCCTACTAAAGAGTTTGTTAGATATTTCCATTAATCCCTGTTTAACATATAAACAGACTATCTGAGCAGAACCAGGATTTTGGTGCAGAATGATTTGCCTGTCCTTGGCCTGGGCTGCTGGCCTGTGATGCCACCGTTGAGGCTCTGTCTGTTCCTTGTGTTGAAATTCCAGGTTGTCCATGGAGAAGAGCCGTGGGCAGGGGGAGGGGGCTTCTAGAGCTCTAAAAATGTGTCCTCGAAGATGTCTGTGAGCACAAATGCACTTCCACCTTGACATTCAAGAGGCTCCTGCAGCAAACCTTGCTCTCACGCCCGCACCCCCCTCCCCCTCGACCCACCTCCCCCAGCCTCCCACTGTCCTCTAGGGTTGAAGGGAGGAAATGGGACGGCAGGAGCTGAGGGGCTCCAGGGGCAGCCGGGCAGGGGTGCAGTGGGTTGGTAGGCCTCAGGGCGAGGAACATTTTTATCACCGATGTTTAAAATTGCTGGCCAAGGGATGCCTGGGTGGCTCAGTCTGTTAAGCATCTGCCTTCGGCTCAGGTCATGATCCCAGGTCCTGGGAGTTTTTGATAACTTTAATTTTTAATTTTTTAATTTTTTTATTATGTTCCATTAGCCAACATATAGTACATCATTAGTTTTTGATATAGTGTTCAGGGTCCTGGGATTGAGTTCCCGCATTGGGCTCCCTGCTCAGCAGGGAGTCTGCTTCTCCCTCTGCCCCTCCCCCTGCTTGTGCGCACATGTGTGTACGCACGCTCCCGCTCTGACAAATCTTTGAAAAAAATTGCTGGCCAGCGTGAACCACGAGTAGTGCAACGTCTATGATTTTTTATCTTGGGAAATACATCTAACATAAAATTTACCATTTTGACCATTTTTCAGTGCACAGTTTAGTGGTGTTAAGTACATTCACGTTGCTGTGCACCTGCTACCACCTCCCATCTCCAGAACTTGCTCATCTTCCCAGACTGAAACTCCATCCCCCGTAAACACTAACTGCCCATCCCCCTGACCCCAGCCCCCGGCAACCACCATTCTCCTTCCAGTCTGAGTTTGAGGACTCCAGATACCTCATGGAAGCGGGATCACAGTCTGTGTCTTTTTGGGACTGGCTTTATTTCCCTGAGCATGGCGTCCTCAAGGTCAGGGTTCGTCTGTGTCCTAGCAGGCATCAGTCCGTCATCCCTTCCCAAGGCTGAATGGCGTTCTGCTGTGTGCGTCCACCGCATCGTGTTTACCCGTTCGTTCATAGGTGGACACGTGGGGGGCTTCCCTCTTGGCTGTTGTGAGTCGTGCTGCCTTGGACAGGGGGTGCAATATCTGCTCGAGTCCCTGCTTTCTGTTCTTTTGGGCATCTGCCCAGAAGTGAAATTGCAGGATCCAATGGTTAACACCATGTTTAATTTTTTTGAGGAGCTGCCATACTATTTTTAGTTACTTATTTATTTTTAAGATTGATTATTTATTTATGTATGTATGTATGTATGTATGTATGTATGTATGTATGTATGTATGTGCCGGAGAGAGACACAGCGAGAGAGGGAACACAAGCAGGGGAGAAGCAGGCTTCCTGCTGAACAGGGAGCCCGATGTGGGGCTCAATCCCAGGACCCTGGGATCATGACCTGAGCTGAAGGCAGACCCTTAACAACGGAGCCACCCAGGCGCCCCTGCCGTACTCTTTTTAAACTGTAGAGACCGTGCACCCCTTTATTGCCCGCACCTGAGGTTGACGTGCCCAGCCACTCCCCGCCCCCTTGGTGCCCCATTCCTGCACCATTTTCCTCTGTTGTTGCCTGATGAAGCCTTGAGAGAGACCTCAGAAGGACTTGTGTGTGTGTGTGACATTTAGGTCTGGAAGTTGTCTCCGTCATGGGAGCTGGGTTTCCCCGGACTCACTAGTGTGGTCTGTGGTTCGGTGGCTGCCGGCACCCAGGTGGGGTTCCCCCCATGTCCTCTGGGGTTCTTTAAAGCTCCCGAGGGCCGCCTTCCAGTTTTCTTTTCATGTGGAGAAGGCCCACTGGCATTCGTTGGGGACACCTATCCTTAGGGCTGGGCTTTGTCTGGTGGTCCGAGTTGCCCCTCCCTCTTGTAGTAGTGGGCAGGGATGGGGTGCCTCCCCTCCCCTTCTAGTACCGAGGAGAAGGGAACACCAGAGGGGTCCTTGTCCGTCTGCTCCTGGGGAGCAGCTGGTCCCAGATCCAGGTGTTGGTTCTGGAGCTCATACCGTCCACCCTGACGAATGTCAAGGTTGGCAATGTGCAGATATCTGGGGCCAAGTTTCAGGCCCCGTGGCGGACCCCAGACCCAAACTGGGGCCCAGGAGCCTCCCTGCCTGCCTCTGGTCAGCCTGCACCCGGAGCAGAGAAGTCCTCTGGGCTCTCAGGGACTCCAGCTGGATTTTCTACTGAGTTTGCTTTAAAAAGGCAACTTATTTTAGATCTGTGTGCTAGAACATTTACGGTAGAAGTCCTGTGCTGACTGGGATCTTCTTGACAATAAACCGGGTGGGGAGCTGGGGAAGCGGCAGGGTTGGTGGGGGCAGGAGATGAGACCACATCGCCCTGAGGAGGACTGGGTAGTTGTTGAGGTGGGTGCTGGCTGGGTGAGCACCCACTGTACTGTTCTCTATTCCTACGTCCCTGTGACCTTTCCCATATTACAAGTTAAGAAAAATCCTGACTTTCTTTCCACCCCACTCCTGGAGGAAAACCTTGCTTGAGCACTCCTTACGCTTGGACGTTTCCCCTGTGTTCTCTTATGAAACATTCGACACAAGTGCAGTGGGTACTGGGAGCCCCATTTTAGAGGCAAACGGAGGTGCTTTGACATTTCACCAGGAGAGCGGCTTAGCTGGGATCTGAACCAGGTCTGGTTCCCAGATGTCGTCCTGCCCCTGGACCTGCTGCCCTGGAACGGACATCCCGGCCCTGCCTCACCAGCCGAGGGTCTTTCCAGCACCTCGCGTGGGGGTGGGGGACCCCTGATCCTCTCCCTGTGGCTTGGTCTTCTCCCTCTCCTATCCCCTGCCTGCAAGGACCTAGAGATTGGCATTCAGAAGGGCAGGAGGGGTGATGACTTAGCCTAGGTCCCTCAGCTGCTTGTTGGAGGCGCCCCGCCCCTGTGCCCCTGGCTGCTGCCTCCCCAGAAGCCTACCTGCCGCAGGGGCGCACGGCCTCATTAGCACACGTTCATTTCCTGTGTCTTCTCTGGGCTCCTGCACCTTGCTGCTCAAATCTCCCCTCGCCCCTGGGCTCCTGCTTCCAGCCGCAACTTGCAGTCCCAAGCATCCGTGCAGCTTGTTTGTTTGGTTTCTTAACTCCTTCTTCTGCTCTGTTGGTCTGAGGCCAGCTGGTCCCTCTGCAGAGGTATTTTGGTGTTTTATTCCCTCCCATCCCCTCTGCAGAATCTCACATCACCTCTGCTTCCCTTGGGCCCATGTCTCCCCAGCCAGATGTCCCCACTGCTGTCCCCGCTGGTCTCCAAGCCCAGGTTGGCAGTGCCGCCCCCCACGCTCCCACCAAATGGAGTGCCTTTCTCTCGGTCCCGCCGAGGCATGCCCACGCCATCTCGCCCGTGGCAGCCTTCCCCCGAGCAGAGAGGGCACAGTGCTGTCAAACAGGACCCGGTTCCCGGCCTCCCACTCGGTCTCATCAGCTTGTCAGCCTTCATTACGTTGAAGATATTTTTAAACACTTTTGGCCTTCATTTTAACCTCTTCCCTGGTTAAAACGTAGTTCTTCCAGTTAATTTTTCCCCTCAGATCTGACAATGTATTTTCTGGAAATGTTTTCTGAACCTTTATTTCTTCGCCACTGTAAATTTAAGAACAGTTACAGAAATAATAAAACCTCCTCCATGGCTGTACCCTGTACCCTGCCCCTGACTGGGCCGGGGTGTCCTCTGTGAGCCCCAAGAGGCTTTAATGTGCTGGGGTGTGGTCCTGGCTGGTGGAGCATCTTCTCCGTGGTCATTCAGAGACCCGGGCTCCTTCCATTCATGGCTCTGTCTCACTAGGGCTCAGATTCTTACACATTTATCCAGCGGATGGGGAAAGAAAAACATGTAATAAATTCCCCATGATGCTTGACTACGGTGGTCTGGGAGGGCCCGCATTACTTCCACCAGAGAGGGCTGGTCGCGTGCCCTCCCCAATGCAGGGGAGCCTGGGAGGGGTCCTTGGCTGGACAGTTACTTCTCAGCGACTACCCTGCTCCGGAGGAGAGAGCCACAGTCTTTGGAGGACAGCTAGCCACGTCTGCCAGACATGGGAGCAGAATGCGAAGTGGGAAGGAGGAGGGGGGAGTTGGAAGAGACCCTTGTTGTTCCCATTTTTAGGTTCACTAAAAAAGTGCCAAGTCTTTCACCCAGTTTGATCTTCAGGGTTTATATCCCCGCTCAACCCTTGTGCCCTGTGATCAGGAGCCAGGGTCTCGGTGGGGATCATTACCATCTGCAGTGCTGGTCTCCCCAAAGTCTGGCTTGGGGACGCCTTACCACATTGCTCCTGGGAGTAAGCTCTATGTGGACAGTCTGTCTGAATCCCCCAAGTGCCTGGAACAGTATCCTGTATTTGGTAGGTGTAATTGATTGCGACCATCTTCGGAAAACCGTGTCTCCTGTCCCATGGGCTCTTCTGCCGTGTGACCTTGTCACTTACCGACCAAGTTCCCTCCTTTTGAATCCGGGCTGACCTTAATGACTTTCTTGACCAGCAGAATGTAGCAGAAGAGAAATTCTGGACTTTTGAGACCAGATCATAAGAGGCCTTGCAGCTTTTATCTGTGTCTCCTGGGACTCTCTTGTCCGGGCTCCTGCGTGATCACCTGCCATGTTCTGAGAAGCCCAAGCAACACTAGAGGTGTTCCACTTCCCATCCCCAGCTAGGCTCCCAGCAAACTGCCCATGTCAACTGCCAGCTATGTATGTGAGGGTGTCACTGTGGGCACCCAGCCCCGTTGAGCCTTCAGAGGACAGCAGTTTCAGCCAATATCTGGCTGCAGCTGCATGAGAGACCCCAAGTGAGAACACCTCTTCCCTGACCCCAGCACTGCAACCCATCCCCTGCCTGGCCCCCAGTCCAGACTTGAGCCGTGGCTGCCAGCTCTCTTGCATATGGGACACTCAGGCGGCTCCATCCCCCTTCCCAGCGCGCTGTCAATTTGTCAACATGATCAGAAACTGTCATTTTCTAGAGGCAAGGCAGGATTTCTGGATTCAGGGATGAGCGTATAGAAAGTGAACCCATCAGGATCTGAAAAATACATTGGGTGGTTATCTTCTCAAAGTTTTAGAACCCCGGAAGAAGAGACATTAGCAGATGGTTTTCTTTTTTTTTTTTTAAAGATTTTATTTATTTATTTGAGAGAGAGAGAATGAGAGATAGAAAGCATGAGAGGGAAGAGGGTCAGAGGGAGAAGCAGACTCCCTGCTGAGCAGGAAGCCCGATGTGGGACTCGATCCCGGGACTCCAGGATCATGACCTGAGCCGAAGGCAGTCGCTTAACCAACTGAGCCACCCAGGCGCCCTAGCAGATGGTTTTCCTTTTCTCCCACGTCCCCAGATTTTGTCTTGCTTGATTTCATTCTGAGGTCCCCTCTGCCTGCCACTTCCCTTCTGGACCCCCGGGCCAGTTTTCTATCCTCACTAACAACACCTTGGTTTATGTATCAGGGCACTGGCTTTCCTTTCTGGGCTGTGGCTGGAAGTGGCCTTGTTTCCAACAAATGCTCCGCAGGGAAATATTCAGGGTTTGGTGGTTGCTTTGTGTGCCCTACTGGCTAGCAGGGGCTCACTTTGAGGACCACCCACCGAAGGGCACCTTGGAACGGGAATGGGAATCTCAGCGATGGAATTGCAGAGTTCTGAGTTGGTGGCAAAAGAGTAAGAGGGAGAAACGATCAGTTAGGATTGATTTTCCTTTTCCATCAGAATCTACACTATCAGGAAGCAGCTCCCCATCTGGAGGTTTCTGAGGAACAGTTGATGTTTGGAGGTTCAGGTATCTTCTGCAGCACTGAGGGTACAGGGGGAGTGCCCCCCACTCTGTGGATGCCCCTGTGGATGCCTGTCTCCCTGCCTGCATGGATGCCCGCTGTCTGAAATAGAGGTTGGGTCAGGCACCAGTGGAAATGGTCATTGCTTCCAGTTCCATTCAAGACAGAATGGAATAATGCCATAACCTCTCATTTTCTCACATCATTCCTGTGTTTTGATGTTTGTCATTTCTAGATGTTTTTCTTGGTTTGGGAGAATCCATTTGCAAGGATTTTTAAATGCAGAAATGCAAACTTCTGCAAGCAATTAAAAATGGTCATCCAGATGGAAAATTACTACCGTTGTAATATTGTTTTTATCATAATATAAATTTTGTTCAAAACAGTCATAAGGGAGGGGCGCCTGGATGGTTCAGTCATTAAGCGTCTGCCTTCGGCTCAGGTCAAGATCCCAGGGTCCTGGGATCCAGCCCCACGTCGGCCTCCCTGCTCCGCAGGAAGCCTGCTTCTCCCTCTGCCACTCCCCCTGCTTGTGTTCCCTCTCTCGCTGTGTGTCTCTCTGTCAAATAAATAGATAAAATCGTTAAAAAAGTCATAAAGGAGGCTGGAATCAGGTGATGTTATTTCAGTGGGGATTCAGATTGTTCCTCCTATAACTTTTGAAATGATTCTGAACCATAGGTAGCTACTTAAGACACGCATCATGCAGGATGTCAACACCACCATTTACCTGATCTCTGTGAATCACGGAGATTGGGTAGAGTGGGAAAGAAAGGAAATCCTACTCCATCCGTCGAGGTCCTTCTGCTTCAGGGCAAGCTTCCTGACTCCCCTCCCTCACCTAAGAAAGTAAGGGACCGATTAAGAGATGCCGTGGGACTTGAGCTTAAAATGACCTTCCGACTCAAAAGCCAGACAGCAGGAATGACAAGGGATGCAGGTAAGTGGGGAAGGGTCTGAGTGGCCTCCAGGATGGATAATAGTTATGAACTTGACCCCACATAAGCATATAGATTGTTATCCTGTTCACTTTATTTTTATTCGTTTTTGTTTTTTTTTTTAGAGAGAGACCATGAGCAGGGGGGGTGGGGCAGAAGGAGGAGAGAGAGACTCTTAAGCAGGCTCCACACGTGGAGCCTGATGTGTGGGGCTCAATCCCACAGCCCTGAGGTCATGACCTGAACCAAAATCAAGAGTTGGATGCCTAACTGACTGAGCCACCCAGGCGCCCCAGTATCCTGTTCTCTTTAGAAGTGGTAAGAAAATAGGAACCCATCATTTTTGCCTAATTTTTACAGCCCACTGTTTTTGCCTCCCTTGAAGGCAGGGGGCTCTGGTGTCTGGGATAAAGGGTTAATCTTGGCTGCCCTCAATTTCATGAGAGGAAGCCAAGCCCCGTTGCCCCTTGACAATTCGGTGATGCAAAAGGTCCCTTGAGATCAGCAATTCTCAGAGCAGGATCTGCCACTTGACTGGAAGAGTTAGGGGCCCTCCTGAAAGGCCAGGATTAAAAAAAAAAAAAAAAATCCTCTCTGGTTCTTTTGGGCAATGATGTATCTACGATTAGCTCCAAAACCTTCTATGTGCAGAAATGACAAAGGGTTACTTATCACCTGAGCTTGCTCTTAAGGATTTCTGTGATAAGGCTGTATTTGTAAACTAAAATTAGTGAATTTCTAGAGTTTGAAAGCCCTAATTCAGGATTCTGTGTGAAGCTTGGATTCCACTCAGCAAAGGCCAATAGCTCCCAGTTGCTACGGACATGTGTGTGCGTGGAGAGTTGGAATTCCTTTGACTTAAAGGAAATGTGCTTTAGGAGTTTGCTTTCTGTTCATTGTCTTGAGATGGTCTCATTTTTTAATTGCTGCTCTTCTTTTCATCTCTTAAGTCGATCGCTGTTGGTTTGGCTTCATCACCAGTTTAGTTTGGTGTGGGTTGCTGGCATCACAGGGGAAGGTCGACCCCATTTGCTTATTTTGGCTTGTCATTTGCCAGTATTTAGACTGAGATGTGTGTACTTTTTAAACATTTTTAAAATTTGTAACTGAAGGATAGTTGACCTGTAACATGAGTTTCAGGTGGACCATGTTGTGATTCGACGGTTCTGTACATTACAGTATGGGAAGTGGTGATAGGTGAGGTAGGGGGAGTCTCGAGCACTCCTTTCCATCTTCGTGGGCCATGATGCAGAAAGATACAAAGTGAACGGTGTGGGCACTGGTGCTCCCAATCAGACTGGGGAGACACGATCGGCACAGAGAGGAACGGGGTCCAAACCAGGAATGTGACTCTGCATCATTCAGCAGCTCTGCGTTGTATTTGAAGATAGGCCCCCAGTTTCCTCATTGTGTTTACTTCCGGGGCATCCATAGCTCTTTGTGATGGGGCGGGTTTTATACACAGCGAGCATGCTTTGGCATTCCGCTTCACTATCTTCTCTGTTGTGTTCTGTGTCTCTTTGGTGCTCAGAATTCTTGCTTGGTGGTGCAGTTGGTCTGTTGAGTCATGATGCCATACTGGCTGTTGGCCTGGGGCATTTGAAGGGCTTTCTGAATCTGTCATCACTCCCTCTGCTTGTGGCACCTCCCACCCCTATATACACCCCCTCTTGATACCAGTGTGGCCGTGAGACTTGGGGACATGCCGTAATAATGGGCTTATAAGGCACAAAGTGCCAACATTGTGCTGCCCCAGGGACTCTGACAGGGACAAGCCCCTGCTTCTTGGCACTAATAGAATTTTCTCTTCGTCCGGTAGGAAACTGGAGGTGTAAACCCTACATGTTCTTAATGATCTCCAAGTTTTGATGGATTCTGTATAGGGTTTTCTATAGAGAAACGTCATGGGGACAAGAGACATGCTACGGCCCTTTTTCTGTTGGCATTTCATACCAGCGGTTGCTCTGAGGCCAGAGGATGGTGTGAAATCTATCACAATGGATAATCCCAAATTTGCATTTGGAATGCAGTGGTATCTTTTCTCCAAATTCCACGGAAAACTAGCCTCCCTGCGTGCCCAGCTCCTTCTGCTCTTGCCTGGTTCTCCCGGCTGGGTGGCATTGGGAGGAGTCCCTGAGTCACCATGTGGAGCGGCCATCTGTGACTGAGTGATCACGGTCTGGAGCTATTTGGGTGTCTGGCTTTGGCTTGAAAAGGAGTCTGTGATGAGCCCAGTGCTGCTTCCTTCCAGCGCAGTGTTCTTTCCCCTGTTCCAGAAGGAGGAAAGAGCTTTTTGTGTGAGGATAGTTGCCCCCGCCTGGTGGCAAAGGGGGTGCTCTGTCTGCACTCTTAGTGTGCAGGGAGGGGCACATGAGCAGAAGGGCAGAGGTCCAAATGGCCAGAGACTGTGCGTGGGGCAGTGATCAGGCTAGAGTCCCGAGGAGACTGGCTGGCAAGGTTGAAATCGTCCAGAGCCAAGTTCCGTAAGGAAGGAAGGATGCTTCCGGAAGTTCTGTTTGTGATTATCTAATGTGGCAAGTTGGGATTTAATAGAACTAAGAGCCTGGTAGAGAGGCTTTTCCTACCTATATCCTTTTCCTCACCCTATAAATAGAAACAAGTGATATATTTAGGATCCACAGAATAAGTTGGATTTGACTTCAAGGTGGTCCCGAATCAGAAAACTTGATTCAGGTCAGCAGGACCCAAGCCTGACCCCTCACTCAGAGTGTCCTTTTTGAGAATAAGCCGTATAATCCAAATAGGGGCCCACAGGGCCAAACCCTGAACAAGGGGCTGCATTTGTGCCGCCTCTGTCCCAGCCTCCACCCCCACCCCAGGCCCTGGCTTGGGGCTAGACCCCGAGGAGGAGGGGCCGTTGCTATCATCTGTTTTGGGTCTACACACACCCGGTGTGGTCTCCTTTCAGGTGTTTTGTGTGTGTGTGTTTTAAAGTGTCCCTGGAGTGTGTTCACTTAAGTTGGTTGAAACCTGCAGGTGGGCCATTGTGGTTGGTAAATCGGCAGGTGGCAACCATTTGGCAGCAGATGGGCAGTTGAGCCACACTTAGAATGGCCTCATTCCCAGGACAGTGGGGACCACTGAGGGTCTCTGAAGAATGTCCTGGCACAGCCTCTGCAGGGCTAAGAAGGGGTGACGGTGGCAGCAGGCATCCACACAGAGCGTCATGGGAGTGGGGGTGTGTGCGTGAACCGTTCTGAAGGAAGGGCTGGTAAAGGGGTCCGAGCCGGGCAGGAGGTAAGGGAAAGAATGCAAAGTGAGCTCACCTCCAGGACCCGATTTTATGGATACCTCCTCCTCCTTCCTGAAGCTTTCCAGTCCTCAGAATAAAAGCCTGTTAGCCTCAGCCCCTGGCTTCTCAGGGCCCCCGGCCAGCCTGGGCTGCTAGGATGGGTTCCCTTACATCCTTGCCCCTGTGGGTTCAAACATACCCCTCCCCACACAAACCAAAGTGGAAGGAGGAATTAGCACACAGTGCCTAGAACCACCTCTGAGAGAAGGCTGCCCTAGGTGGAGGAGCCCCATAATGGACACCTGCCTTCCTCCCCACCGCCCCCACTTCCTTACGCAGTTCCGCCTCTTTCCCAAGGTGAGATCCCCTCTGTCAAGGACCGTGTCCATGTGCATCTGACAATACGACTCAGTACTTGTGCGGTGTTTTGAGGATCATCAGGTGGCCTACTTCAGGAGGATTCCAGCAAGATTTAGGACCTTAATTAATAATCTTAATCACCTAATCCTGCTCAGCCCTGTTAGATGACATTTAAATGCTGGCACTCTTATGAAATACCTGGGGAGAACCTTTCTAAATTATTCAGACCTTAATTGATCTTAAAATGCATTTCAGTAGGATACAGAGTTACCTAGACCCTGGTTCTCAGAAAATAGCATGCTGTTGATTTCATGCACACCGAGTTAAGAATGTCCCTCCGTGGGGTCCAAATTGCCATAAACTTGCTTATGCAGCTGGGGCTCACCTTGGCTTTGACACCTGCTAGATAGGGGTCAAGGTTTCCCGTTTGGCATGATGAATACAAACAGTTCAGATTAGCAGCTTCCAGAGCTGATGTTTCTTTTCTCCTAGAAAGGGTACAACAAACATGTCTTGAAGAAATTAGGAAAAGGCCGTTGGATTTTCACAAAATTTGGATGGAAGATAACTTGATGTCACTGTTACTTTTCACAGGCAAGGTACTACCTAAGAACGAAACCAGTATTTATTTCCTGGCTTTGGCTTTTAAATGCTGCCCTGTGTTTCCACTGAAACCATTTTATTGCCTTACTGGGAGCGGCTGTGAAATCTGGAAGCATCCTCAGTTACTTCTGTCCCCCTTTCCCTTCAGTGAGCTATTGGGCTGGAACTCAGCTGGCTACTGGGGCTTTGCAGTGTGACGGAGCTAATCATTTCCTCCTCTGGTACCCTCCAGCGTATTCTCCCAGTGAGAGTTTTATCACATTGGTTAATTAAGACAATTACAGCAAAATTTATGAATTGCAAGGTGGTTAGAGAAGAGAGGTGCAAAAGCTTTGCAGAGAAGAATTTGCCTCATCTGAGCTCTGGAGGATGAGGAGCAGGGGTGGTGGAAGGTGAGCGGGGCGCAATTTTAAATAAAATACTAGTATTTTGGAACTGGTGGTGCTTTGTTAATGATCTGTAATTATGATATCTAGATAAACTGGGAAAACCCTGAAGATGTTGGCTTACAGTTGGGGGAAGCACACCCTATGTGTCCACCACCAAAGGACAGGCAAACCAGGGGAGGGAAGATTCCTTGGAGCTTGACAAGGAAGCACTGGCCATAGCGGTCTCCTCTGGGCCATGCAGGACTGCAGTTTCTTCTACTCTTGGCTTGGAATCCTGGTTCATTAGATGCATCTCCCTCCCCCCCCCCCCCCCGCCCCACTCCGGGCAAGTAATGACCAGTATATAACTGAGCACACAATCAGCTGTTATAATTAGCTGTGACGATATGAAGCTAACTCTGTTCACTCCCTCTGATAGGCCTAAAAACGACCTGAGAACATGGGGTCCCCTGCTGTCTTTTCCCGCTTATTCCTCTGGGCATTGGTGTTTAGTGCGAGATACATACTTTGCAAATACCTTTTGCTTTTGCCAGTACTCTTGATACCTGACATAAACAAATACGTTTGAAAGATTATTGACGAAAAGAAGGGAGCGAATCTCAAATCTCATTGGTACTTTGGCCAGTCCCCACTTGGGAGGTGAAACTGAGAAAGGGGAGTGAAAACCTAAGGGGAAATGATTGTTTTGAATGTATCTCCATCTCATAGAGAGGGAGGAGCTCCTACAAGGCACCCAGCCACTGGCAGGCCTTGCTTCTCCACCAGCAGTGCAGGGGGGAAACAGAAAATTCTGTGGCCTCAATCCTTGGTCCCATAAGGAAGAGTCAGAACACAACAGTATTGTGTTTTCCTCTAAACAGCAATGCCTCTAAAAGTAAAAGAGAAATATGGACGCATATTTTGAAATTCATCTAGGTCCATTGCCTGATTTCCTTCATGATCGGCTCATAAAAGTGATGGGATATATGGTTCCATAACATTTAAGCACTTTATAGTTTGCTGATTGTGGTCCTCAGATAACATTTATCAACTTATACTCTTGTTTCAAGGGACGAGGGCAAAGCTGAACAAGATTAATGTTCGCTGGAATAAGTAAACCATATGTCAAAAGCAAGACATAACATTGGTTACCCTGGCTTCTAAAAATACCTCCGTGAGGCAGGCAGAATTATTGAGTGCCAAGTGTAATCATAATTTAGTATGGCCACTCCCTAATTGTGATGGTCCTGACATATTCTGAGTTTCATATTCACGGTCTAAACTTTTTCCTTGTCCAGGTGTATCTCCTTGGTGACAGCCCCAAAGAGTGTCCCTGATCCTTCACATCTCCTAGCAGGGTCTCTGTCCTGTGATCTAAAACTCTCAACCAGACAATGTAGAGGGATGCTTGAAAAATCAGAAAGTGTGAATCTTTTGGAGGCTAGTTGGGATAACGACCACCAAAGTATCAGAGAAACCCCCAAATCTCAGTAGCTTCACCCAGTACAAATTTACTTTTGACTCCCACCACAAGCCAGTGTGTATGTTCAGCAGGGAAGCTGCCCGAGTGGTGACCCAGGGACCCAGGCTCCTTCCTGCTCTGCAGCCATCAGCAGGTAGCCTCCGGGGGGGCCCTGGAGGGTGACGGGGGGTCACCCACCTCCTGGTGACACCAGGTGTCACCAAGGAGATACACCTGGACAAGGTGACGGAGGGTCAGGAAGACATGCCTGTTTCTGAAGCTCTTGGGGAAGAAGGGACACTTGGTGCTTGTGGCCTGGCTGAGGAAGTCCTCTGGTGGGCAGCTATTTCTCTACAGCGGGAGCTGCTCTGTCCTGGGAAGGAAGCACGAATCTTTTGGAAGTCCCCTGCTGTCTCGGTCAGCAGGCAGGTATGAGAAGTTAGCCCTTCTCCTCCCCCAACCCCCTTCCCCCCCCCCACCCCCACTGAGTTGGTTCAGAACAGCAGACTATCGAAAGCTCAGAGTACTGGCCGGGGTTTGAGGTTTTGGAACCTGGACCATATACATCAGGGAGAATTGCCCCCAGTTGTTCTGGATGCGATGAGGGCCAGCCTTTAGCCACATTTCAAAGGAGGCATCTTCTCTCATCTCTTCCTCCTTTTTTCTACATTCTTCTAATGCTCTTCTCTGCAGACTCTGCTAAAAATTTCCATTTGGGCGCCACACCCCCACCCCCTCCACATATGCTCTGTTGCTACATTACGTGCCTAGCTTCTCTTTCAGCCAAACTACTCATTCCTTCAGTGCTGCTTGATGCTTAGTATTGAGAGGTAAAGCTGCTGGGGCTAATTTATACTACTATGTAGTTGACTGACAGCTCTTTTTCTCTGGGAAATAATTGCATTTTTAAAAAAATGTTTGAATAAGCTTTGATCAAGTTTTGCCAGAGCCTCGGTTCAGTGACTGTTAGAAAAGAGCTAGTCGTGTAAATTTGAACAGAAGTAAACAAAAACCCAGTCCTGTCTCCGGTGCTGTGTGTCCGTCCTTTGCTTGTCCTCCCTGAGAAGCAAGGAATATAGTGTAGCAGTGAAGTGCTAACTCTCTGGGTACAAACCCCTGCTCTGTCACTTGCTGTGTGACTGTGTGCAAGTTACATAACCTCTCTGTGCCCTAAAATCATCTGTTGCAGAAGTTTCTGCAATAACCCAGGCATGGTATGGGTCCAGCCAGGGAGGCTGGGTAGATCAGCTAGCCCTTCACCTAAGAGGTTGGATCCCCTCCAGAGAAATAACAGGATTTAAGAATAGGGCTTAGGAACTGCGTTTATAGCGGAGAGGTAAGTCTGAACGTTTAATCGGAAGCTTTTCCATCAACTCCTGAGGGGCAAGATGGAGAGCCAGGAGTTTTTAGCACGGGCCTCACCCCAATGGTGTCCAGCGTTAAGGACGGCTTACAACAATAGACCCAGTTTGCAGGCGATCAGAATCAGCCGATGCACGGGGATTGTGTGTACATGCCTGTTGGGCTGGCCGGCTTGTTCCTAGAGTGGATTCAGCTAGAAACGATTTCCTATGAACCAAAGTGCTGAATTGTCCCGGGACGCTCCTGTGGTTTGTGTGTGTGTGGTTGCAAGAGTGTGTGTGTCTTCTTTCACATCTGCCAGGGGGCATGAGTCAGGATGGAATTAAGAAAAGGGGGTGACTAAATCGACCTGGGATTCGAATCTATTCTTGTATCTGTTGTGGTTCCATTGAGTCTTCTGGGTTTATTTGCTTAAGGAAGTAACTTGCTTCATTATTACCTGATTATCCCAGAATAGCAAGCCGTAAGTGCCTGTGTTTTGGAAACATAGGTTGCGGATGCGCACCTTGGGCGGGTGGGGAAGGTCAGGGGAGCTGGGGCCTGGAACGGGGCTAAAGCACTCTGGATCTCTGCAAAGGTGTGAGTTTGTGTTACCTTGGAAGCCTTTGTTTTAAGTTGGCAGCTATGAGAAGTGAGCCAAGATGGAAAAACCCTAGGCTTTGGAGCCAGGCCCGTCTGGCTCGGGATGAGCTTTGGCTCTCCTGCTTATGGGCTGGATGGCTTCAGACAAGTCCCTTAGCCTTCCTGGGCCTCAGTCTTCTCATCTGCCAGATGGGGGCAATGAGACCTCCCCTTCAGGTGGTAATTAGGAATTAAGATCATGACTAACAAAGGTTGGTTCCTTTATTTCTTTGCTGGCATTAATCACGATTTGTTTTCCTCTTCCCTAGTCCCGAAGCAGGTCAAGATATGCCTGTTCTTTTTTTTTTCTTTAAATTTTTATTGTTATATTAATCACCATACATTACATCATTAGTTTTTGATGTAGTGTTCCATGATTCATTGTTTGTGCATAACACCCAGTGCTCCATGCAGAACGTGCCCTCTTTAATACCCATCACCAGGCTAACCCATCCCCCACCCCCCTCCCTTCTAGAACCCTCAGTTTGTTTTTCAGAGTCCATCATCTCTCATGGTTCGTCCCCCCCTCTGATTTACTCCCCTTCATTCTTCCCCTCCTGCTACTTTTTTTTTTCTTAACATATATTGCATTATTTGTTTCAGAGGTACAGGTCTGTGATTCAACAGTCTTGCACAATTCACAGCGCTCACCATAGCACATACCCTCCCCAATGTCTATCACCCAGCCACCCATCCCTCCCAACCCCCCACCACTCCAGCAACCCTCAGTTTGTTTCCTGAGATTAAGAATTCCTCATATCAGTGAGGTCATATGATACATGTCTTTCTCTGATTGACTTATTTCACTCAGCATAACACCCTCCAGTTCCATCCACGTCGTTGCAAATGGCAAGATCTCATTCCTTTTGATGGCTGCATAGTATTCCATTGTGTATATAGACAACATCTTCTTTATCCAATATCGAAAGATATGCCTGTTCTATGGGTAGCTCTCCTGCAGGAAAATTTAGTTAGCGTAGATGTATGCATGCCTTTTCCTCAGTGTGAGAGGGCAGGGAACTTTGATTCCTGTATCTGTGAATTACAAGTTACTCCTGTCAGGACTAAGCAGACAGATAAGGGGCTGGAGTTTTCTGAGAGACAAGAAGCAGCAGGTAAAGAAAATCTGGCCCTACAGCCATCTGGCTGAGTCTTGGGGTGAAAGGGCGTGCGTCGGGCTTTGACTGGGGTTGCTGCAGGCAGGGGTGGGGCTGGGTCAGGACGGCTTGTGGGGAAGAGAGCCTCGTCCAATGCTGGGTAGAGGCCAGTCCCCTGGGCCCTTCCCTTCTCGGTGGTTCAGTTGCTCTGGGTCATTACGACTTGGAGAGGTCCAGCAAGCTGACGTCAGCAGCTCCAGGGGGAGGCGATGCTGAACAACTGAATGGAGGAATGGACCTGGGGGTGGGGAGTGGGACAGGGGGCGGGGCGGGGGGAGAGGGGTGCTGGCTGGCTCTCCCAGCCAGCCTGTTTTGTGCAGAGCCAGACAAGGCTGGAGGCCATTTGTGGCTGTGAGGCACAGATACAGTGGAGGAGCAAGGGATGGGAGATGGAAATGCGTTCAGTGCTCTTACAGGGAGCACGCGGTTGCCGCCAACATTCATCTTTTCTGTTTGAGAATGCCTTGGTTTTAGAACTTTTTATTGAAGGATAACATACATCCGGGAAAGTGCACCTCATAGATTTTCACAAACCGAGCATACCCACGGCTCCAGCAACCTTGATCAAGACACGGACTATTACCAGGCCCAGATAGGCCCCCTGGTCCCCTTCCAGTCATGCTGCCCCCCCACCCCCAAAGGGGAACCCCTCTCCTGACTTGTGACAGCACAGGTTTGTTTTATAAGGGCAGCTTTTTTTAAGGAAAAATTCCGTGGACACCCACTAGAAAGGGTCCTTGTTTTGGTATCGCTGACTGCGTGGGCTAGCGGATGTGGACTGAGCTCTCGCTGTCCTCTGGGTTTCTTCCACACGTTTACATACCTCCTGTCCCTCTGCCCTCTGAACGAGTCTGAGAGGTAAGGGCTAACACTATGCCCGGTTTGCAAATAGGAAACCGAGACATTGGAAGGCTAAGAACCTTGTTTGCCAAAACCAAGCCACCAGTAAGGGGTGGAGCAAGAATTTGAAAGCAGTGAAGGTCCTTGCCATGGGCCTCTGGCGGGAGGTGGGGGCGCATGTCATCTGGACATAATGGACTATATGCTGAGAAAACAATGTCAAGTGATTGTGAGTTTAGTACTTCAATTTGGAAGATATTAGGCATGCAGCAGCAAGTATCCACACACTCCTGCCGCTGGCGCACGTGGGAGGCATGTTCACCCCGTGTTCACTCGCGGGTTTATAAACGCCTCTTAGACAAACTCTGAGTTGTCCCCTCTGCTGGAGAATCACTTCTCTGGTCCAGCTCTGTCATGTACAGCTGAGGGAGTTGGGTCCCAGAGGGTGGAACCGACTTGCCAAAGGTCATGCGTTCGATGAGTGTCGGGGCTGGGACTCTGCGTAGACTCACTGTACAAGTGCTCTTTTGTTTACACCCTGCCATCCCCCGTTAATCAGCTCCATACACATATTTCGTGGACATTCATAGTTGAGTATTCTGGAGCCTCTGCCGGCGGGGGGGGAGGGGGGACGGGACACAGGCCTGGCATCCCCAGCTGTCCACCCATGTCCCCACCTCTAGCCTTGGAATCGGGGTTGCGATGCTTCACAGAGCTCCAGGCACCCATGTTCCCTCCTTGCCCGGTGAGCTGCTACTCACAGCCAACATTTTCCATGCCCAGCTGGAGGCCTGCCCCTTTCCTGACACCGGGTAATTCCCTTCTTTCATATAGGTGCTTACCTGGCATGCATTTGGAGCTGGCGCCCCCTGAGCCTCTTCTCTCCCAGCTGGGCCTGTCTTGGTTGGTTGTCTGAGGTAGAACCAGGTCCCTGAAGCTCATGGGTTCTCTGAACCCTCAGCCCATGGAGAAGGAAAAGAAATCCACACGGCCTGCTGACTTTCTTTTCAGAGTTTCCGCTGGCTTAGTGTGTCTGGTGCCCTGGGATTGTGTGCCTTCATTCTTACACCAGCAACTATTGAGGGCCTACTGTGTATAAAGGCACTGTCTAGTGATAAATACGACAGATGCAAATGCTTTGGATAAGGTCATTTGTCAATCCTCTCGGGCACTTTGTCACACACGATTCCAAGATCAAGGCCTCTGCCCTCTGGGGTTTCATTCTAACAGCAGCGAGATGTTTTAGGACTTTGGCTACAAGTGACCAAAACCCAGTCTGGACTGGCATGATTGGCTCCTGAACTGGGAGGTCTGGGCTAGCTTTAGTATGGCTGGGTCTAGGGGTCAGTGGCAGCAGGATTGACTCCTTCCATGGTGGCTTCCTTCACAGCAAATCTCTCTACGTGGAGGCCCTGGGAAGTCCTGGCCTGCATTTTTTACCACTTTCACATTCAGCAGAAAGAAAGCCTTTCCTTTTCCCAAATTCCTGAGACTGACTCTCATGGGACCATTCTCTTATCTCTGAACCAACCCTTCGGCCCTGGGGCAGAACCAGCCCCACTCAAATCTTAGGGACAAGAACAAGGGAGGGGACGGTTCCCCAGGGAGAACCAGGGTTATAGGATGCTGGGCAGGCAAACAGATGTCATCTCGATCAGCTGCCCCAGTCCTCTGAGTAACTGACTCTTGTATGACCGGGCAGTCTCTGAGACTGGCTGATCAGCATTTGGGCCAGACACTTCTGTCCTCTTGGGCCTGGATGTGTGGCCACAGCCGCAAGCCTTTCGGACCCACGCCATCCCCATGTTGTCACCCATCTAGATTGATGGCGTCACAGTGCCCTCCCATCACTCTAGCCGGACACCGTAGGTGCCCCTCAGCCCTCCACGCTGCAGCCCAGGCTGTCCCTCTCCGGCCATCCCCTTGTTACCGCAGCAGCTTCTGCTTGAGGTCCCTGGCCCCCCCCACCCCTTGAGTGATGTTTCTAAAACAGGAATCCGCAAACCATGGCCCACGGGCCAAATCCAGCTCATTGCCTATTTGTAGGTGGTCCACAAGCTTAAAATGGTGTCTACATTTTTAATGGCTGGAGAAAAAGTACAAACAATAATAGTTTGGGGTATGTGAAAATTACGTGATATTCAAATTTCAGTGAACATAAATAAAGTTTTATTGGAACACAGCCATGCTCATTTGTTTATATATTATATACGGTGGTTTCTGCTCCACAGCAGCAGAGTTGAGTAGTTGCGACGCAGAGCATATGGCCCACAAAGCCGAAAATACATACTATCTGGCCCTGTACAGAAATTAGTTTGCCAGTTTTTGGTTTAAAATACTCTAATCCTTGTCATCCCTGAGCTTATGAAATCTAGTATTCCCTGGTGTTGTTGAGACACAGCTAGGTTCCCATCCCGGCACTCCAGGTCCTGTGAGCTGGTTCAACCACATGTCCCAGTATCTCTTCCCATTGTCACTTCCCTCACCTTCCGGAACACCCTGGGTCCCGATGGCACAGAATTCCCAGCCTCCTGGGCTCCCTCCCCCTTCCCGCCTCAGCATCCAGTTCATTCCTTAGCCTAGAAAGCCTCTCTCCCCTTTCCTGGGGCGTCCGTGGAAATCCTCCAGAGTTCAGCTCTCCCGTCTCGGGCTCTTCCCTGAGTCACCTTTTCTCAGTTAGAGTTCGTTGTTCCTTCTTGTGTTCCACTGAAGCTCTGTTTAAACTTCTCCCTGTGGCATTTGTCACATTACAGCCACCATCGACGCCCCGTCTGCTTCGCCGTCTGTGGTCTGCCTTATCCTTACTCCCTTGCAGCCCCTAGCGCAAATCCTCCTGGGGGATGGCACACACACACTGCACTGGTCCACAGGAGTGAAAGGCAGACTCTGGGCTGGGAGCAGTTTCTGTTCCAGGGACAGACCCCCTAGCTGCACTGGAACCCACACATAGGAGCACTGCAGCTGAGAGAATAAAAGTACTCCGCGGTAGGAGAATGAGCAGCGAAGTTCATTCTGTACCGTCCATGGGTAGAACTAGGCAAGAGATGTGCCACTATTTAAAAGCGTGGATTTGAGTTGACTTAATGAGACTAGAAAGAGAAGGGGCAAGGGGGAAGGGATGAGATTCAGAGCTTTCCGGCATGTTCTCGCCGCCCAGTTTGGGTGGGGAGTTTTGGGAGTGGGGAGGACCTGTGATTTAGCAGCATGGGAGCTGGTATAGAAGCCATGTGTGAGAGGCAGAGAGTGGGCAGCTCTTAATGACAAGGAGACAAGAGTGAGGCAGGCGTCCGCGTTCAGTGGACAAAGGTAGCAGCTACCACTTTTTTTTTTTTTTTTTTTTAACTGAAGTAGAGTTGACACACAACGTTTTATTAGCTTCAGGGGTGTGACGTAGTGATTCAGCGATTCTGTGTGTAACTCTTCGCGTTTGACTGTGCTCACAAGGGCAGGTCCCATCTGCCACCATACAAGGCTGTGACAGTACCTCCGTCCACGTTCCCTGTGCTGTGCTTTCATCCCTGTGGCTTGTTCATTTCCATGACTCGAAGCCCGTGCCCCCCAATCCCCTTCAGCCATCCCTCTACCACCTTCCCCTCTGGCAACCATCGGTTCTCTATATTTATCTGCTTTTTGCTTGTTCCTTTGTTTTGTTTTTAGATTCCGCTGACAAGTGAAATCATATAGCATTTGTCTTTCTGGGTCTGACTCATTTCACTTAGCATCATACCTTCTGGAATGTGGTCTGGGAACTTCTGTTACCCATCTGTGACAGGAGTGGAACAGAGTGAGAATAAGCATTTAAACACTTTTAAGCAGTTTAACATTCTGACAGCCAAGTACGTGGTCATTTTTCTAGGGACTCCTTTTTCTGCTGTTTACAAGAGGGTCAGTCAAATAAAGCAATGAGTTGTTTTTTTTAACCACAGAAAGTACAGGAAGCGGTCATCTGGGGAAGTGGTTATCAGCTGGAGGAGATTGTGTCTCTCCAGGCACCCTGCCTAGGTGACCTCTGGAGACATTTTTGGTTGGCAAAACTGGGGGCAGGGGTGCTCCTGGCATCTAATGGGTAGAGGCCAGGGATGCCGAACACCCTACAATGTGCAAGACAGCCCCCCCAAACAAAGAATTACATAGCCCCAACTGCCAGTAGTGTCCAGGTTGAAAAACACTAACCTAGGGAAGAAAATCAGTTAAAATGGGGGGGCTGCTGGCATTTTTCTAGATTTTCTGAGGCCAGGGAAACAAAAGCAAAAATAAATTATTGAAACTGCATCAAAATAAAAAGCTTTCGCACAGTGAAGGAAACCACCAATAAAATGAAAACACAACCTATGGAATGGGAGAAGATACTTGCCAATGGTATATCCAATAAAGGGTTAATATGCAACAGTTATAAAGAACTTATATAATTCGACACCAAAAAAACCCAAATAATCCAATTAAAAGTGGGCAGGCAACCTAAATAGACATTTTTTTTTCCAACGACATATAGATGGCTAACAGACACGCGAAAAGATGCTTGACATCACTCATCATCGGGGAAATGCAAATCAAACCCACAATGAGATCTCACCTCACACCTGTCAGAATGGCTAGCATGACAGAACTAGCGTTGGCGAGGACGAAGAGAAAAAGGAACCCTTGTGCGCTGTGGGTGGGAATGCAAACTGGTGTAGCCACGGCGAAGACAGTATGGGGGTTCCTCAAAAAATTAAAAACAGAATTACCATATGGTCTAGTAATTCCACTACTGGGTATCTACCCCCCAAAAACAAAAACGCTAATGTGTCAGAGAATATTCTCTGCTCCTGCAGAATTCACTGTGTGCGGGGATTTTGTCACCCATAGGCCCTTGGTAGGACACTTATTCATCATCATGTGCTGTGACTGACCTTCTGAAAAGCGCACAGGAGGATGCTGATCAGACTCCCCTTGAAAGGTGATGCTCACCTCGTGTGGGGACAAGTTCATTGGCCGCTTCCCAGATAACACAACTCTGTGGAGACGGCATTGCTCAGAATTCTCCTGAGGAAGGGCTGGAGTCCACTTTGCCCCTTGCCGTCTTGTAAGTCGTTCCCCTCCCTGACCATCCCCAGAGCCCAAGCTGAAGCGCTCCTCAGCCCTCCTCTTCCTGCAAACAGGCCACGTACATTCCCAGTTCTGGCCCACCATCTAGGGCGGCTTCTTCCCGTGTTGGGTGGTCAGCCTGGAAGCTCAAGGCCCCTGCCTTTCATCCTGTGGCCCAGCCTGGGCTTGCAAATGGCAGAAGGTGCAGTTGAGGACTGCGTGGATTCTAAATTCGAAGCCTTGAACTCTATGGCGATGTAGAGAAATCCTGCCATCCTTTCTGGGAAATGGAAGTGGTGTGGGGGGTGGGGCAGGGCATGGCGGGTGAGAAGTGAGGAAGCTCAGTGACTTGCATAGCGTCACCATGTCTAGCTTTTCAACCTAAACACAAGATGTGGTATAAGTCTGCAGTGTTGGGCAGGTAGACAGAGGAAGAGAGGGGCTGGTGGGAAAGCGAACCGTTGTTTCCTGGATTAAGGATTTGTTTCCTTCCTGCCTCGTGCGGGGCCCTCTCCAGCAAGGGGACTCAACACGTGTGACACTGAGCTGAGAAATGATCATGGTCCGTGGCTCTGATGACCTCAGCTCTCCTGTTACTGAGGAGGAAACCGAGGTCAGGTCTGTCAAAGTTAGTGGCTGCATGAACTGAAGCCAGTGCTGAACTTTCTGGACTCCCAGTGCAAGCACATTGTCCGATTCTTTACTACCTCCTGGACCTTGATTTGTGTTGATGTTTTGAAGAGGGAGGGATGGGCCTGGGAAAACATCTAAGGAGAGACTTTCTTTTGTCATTCGGAGGAATCTCCCATTCAAGCTAAGAGCTTCCTCAAACCTCACAGTGTTCTGTGGAAACTGAGGAGCTAAGTAATTTTCCGCAAGCTACAAAAGAAAGCCAAGAATAAAATTCAGACCCTAGTGACTCCTTATTGGAAATGTTTTGACAGAAGCCAAGGATGAGAATAAGCACAGAGCCTAGAAGGAATTAGGCAGACGTTTTTGTTCTGAGATCTTAGGAAAGTGGGGCTGTATGGCCAAAGCATACCTATTAGTCATTCAACCACTGTTTAGTTAAGCACCTACTATGTGAGACCCACCTGGAAGTACATGAGATGTCCGGTTCCTTTCTTTCTCCCTGTAATTTTGCTTTACCCTCGCACTTGAACTGTAGCAACTAGATGGTCTCATTAGAAGTGTAACAAATAATTCAGGTAAGAAATGGGCAGAAGACATGAATAGATACTTTTCCAAAGAAGACAGCAGATGGCCAACGGACACGTGAAGAGATGCTCAGCATCACTCATCATCGGGGAGATGCAAATCAAAACCACAGTGAGATACCACCTCACACCAGTCAGAGTGGCTAAAATCGACAACTCAGGAAACAACAGATGGTGGCGAGGATGCAGAGAAAGGGGAGCACTTTTGCATTGTTGGGGGCAATGCAAGCTGGTGCAGCCAGTGTGGAAAACAGTATGGAGGTCCCTCAAAAATTTAAAAATAGAACTACCCTACGACCCAGCATTTGCACTACTAGGTATCTATCCTAAGGAATACAAAAATAGTGATTCGAAGGGGCACCTGCACCCCAATGTTTATAGCAACAATATCCACAATAGCCAAAATATGGAAAAAACCCACATGTCCAAGAAGATGTGATACACACACACACACACACACACACACACACACTGGAATGTTACTCAGCCATCAAAAAGAGGGAAATCTTGCCATTTGCAACGACATGGACAGAACTAGAGGGTATTATGCTAAGCAAAATAAGGAAGTCAGAGAAAGACAAATACCATATGATTTCACTCATATGTGGAATTTAAGAAACAAAACAGATGAACGTAGGGGAAGGGAAAGAAAAATAAAAACTGGAAAGGAGGCAAATCATAAGAGACTCTTAAATATAGAGAACACCCTGAGGATTGATGGAGGGGAGATGGGTGGGGGATGGGCTAAATGGGTGACGGGCATTAAGGAGGGCTCTTGTTGGGATGAACACTGGATGTCGTATGTAAGTGATAAATCACTAAATTCTACCCCTGAAACCAGTACTAACTATATGGTAACTAACTTGAATTAAAGAAGGAAAAAGAAGTGTAAATGTTTACAAGGAGCACGTATTTCCTCAGCCAGTGCTCACTGGGGGACTGCCTTCGTTGCCTCTCTCAGGAGAGGAGAAGCCATTCTGTTCTTTCTGGGAGGATCTCACTGTGCCTTACCAAACAGGACTGATGAACTCAGTGCCTGTCTGCTGAATTCTGGCCTGATACTTCTTGCCTTGAGGCCACTTGGGAGAGAGACAGGATTGTGCCAAAGAGAAAGATGGCCAAACAGGGAACCCCAGGGGCTGGGGTGGGGAGATAGGGTGAGAGTGCTGAGGGGGTGACCCTGACCCACAACGGTGGGTCATGAAATGGTGAGAGTAGCCTGGCAGGTCCCTCTGTCGCCTGGGCTCTCGCTTCTCCTTCATCTAGGGGACAGGAATGGCTCCTTATTCTCCACTTCCCAAGCCCAGTTGGCCAAGGTCCAGTGTGTCAGTCAGAATTATCCAGAGAAAAAGAACCAATAAGAGGCATGTGTACACACACACACCCATAAAGGGATTTATGTCATGGAATTAGTTCATGTGATTACAGGGACTGGCAAGTCTGAAATCTGTAAGATGGCCAGGCAGGCTGGAAACTCTCAAGGCAAGAGCTGATGCATCAGTCTTGAGGCAGAATTTTTCTCTAAAAGCCTTCAACTGATTAGATGACACCCACCGATGTGCTTAAGGGCAATCTCCTTTACTTAAAGTCAGTTGAAGGTAGATGTTCAGCACATTCACAAAATATCTTCATGGCAGTACTTAGATTTGTGTTTGATTAAATGACTGGGCACTATAGCCTGGCCAAGTTGCCAAAATTAACCATTCCATCCAGCATACAGCTCCACGGTGACCTCAGGACCAGGTAGAGGTAAAAGGAGGGGCCGTTCCAACCTTCCTCCAGGTCCGTTACTGGTTAGTGGGGACCCTGGACCACTCACTCTTGGCAAGTCATTCATCCTCACCTAGATCAGAGTGTCCTTGGTGGGAGGTACTCCAGCATCTACCTTTCCCTAGGAACTATTCACTTACCTCATTGAACTTGAGTCTGACGAGGATAAGGATGTACTGAGTGTCCGTGTTGGAAATGATGGAGGTCTTTCCTGGCATGTCAGTACAGATTAATTTGAACTCTCTTGGCTAATTGGTATTAATTTTTACTCCAGGTCACTGAACTCCTAATGAGCAGAGTGGCCATGAAATTTATCATCCAGCCTAGGACACTTTTGAGAGTGAAGGGGCACTATTAATCACTTTGGACAGCAGATGTGAATCAGGATGGTCCTGGGAAAATCAGAGCATATAAAAGACTTCATTGTGGCCTTTGCTGCATCTTCTTAAGAGCTCTTTCACGGGGAGTTATTTTCTACGCCTGTGTTCCGTAGAGCAAGAGTTAATCAAGTGAACAATATGAGCGCTGTTGTGGATTGAACTGTGTTCCCCCAAAAGATAGGTTGAAGTCTCAATCCCTGGTATCTCTGAATGTGACCTTATTTGGAAATAGGGTCTTTGCATAATTAGTCAGGAGGAGGTCACGTTGGGGTGGGGCGGGGAGGGGACCATCCAAGAGAAAGCCATTTAGGGTTCCTCCACCTTCCACATCCACTGGATTCGTTTTGGTGTATTTCTTTTCAGTTCTTTTCTTTGGCTTATTTATTTGTAGCTGCAAACAAACCACCTGTGATTTTGTGTGTGTTTTCATTAATGATTAGATTTATTTCCACATCCAAGGTCTTTTTTTTTTTTTTTTCTTTTTTTTAATGACACTTGACCCTAAATGTGCCACAAGGGCAGGGGCTTTGCCTGTCTTGTTCATGGCTATATTCCCAGGACACAGAACAATGCTGGGACATGGTAGGTGCCAGTAAACATTTCTAGAAGGACTGGAGGAATGTGTTACGACCACAGAACCATTTCCCTATTACTGGATGATGAGTGACTTACAGTTTTTCGTGGTAATGGACTCTTCACGTCTATGGTTTTCCCCTTATAGGTTGAGTGACACACTTAGAACACAAACCAAATGATGAGTTGTGTCAGAGAGAAGAAACCTTACCTGGCTCTTGCTATACAGTCAAGTGCTGTTTAGAGCTGAATTACCCAGGTATCAATCTTGGCTCTGATACTTGCTTTGTGTCCTTGGGCAACTTCCTTAACCTTTCTGTGCCCTAGTTTGCCCATCTGTAAAATGGGACTAATGATAATATTTCACAGGCTCATTGTAAGGATTAAACAGAACACTATGTGTAAGGTACTTAGAGTGCTTGGTATACAGTAGGCCCTGTATATGTCTGCTATTTATGGTTTATACATAAAACATCATGCTAACAAAAAGTTACATCTCTGTTCCCAAGTAGAAATAATCAGTCCTTTTCATAAATTCAGTGCCTCTCTGTGGTGTCCCCTGGTGAGCAGCTCTGAGTTTGATTGTTGTACCTTGAGCAAGAACCTTGGTTACTGATTCACTGGAGGTATATAGTGTGCATTCTTGGTCCCGTCCTGTAGCTGGATGCCGTCTGGTAGAGGTGGGAACAGGACCAGGATGAACGAATCGACCCCACGATACACCAAGAGCACTCAACCCTAGGGTGGGAGAAATAGACACATAGACACAACCAGTGGCCATTGGAATCATGGAAATCAATGAAGACCAACCCAATGAGAACACATCCCCGATGTTGACTCAGTTTACCCCAGCAAGGGAGTCCGCTACCATCGCTTGTCTTTGGCAGAGACGCAGAGGCAGGTAGAGGAGGAGAGAAGATTTATAGCAAGAACGGGAGGCTTGGGGTGGGCCCCGGTGGGAGAGAGGATTGGCGTGGGAAGCTAGCGGCGGGCTGACTGGAAGCAGGGCATGTCACGCCATTGGTTTGGGGAGTATATTTGTTTCCTAGCCTGTTGTAACAAATGACCACAAACTGGGTGACTTAAAACAAATTTTTCTCTCCTGGTTCCAGAGGCTAGAAGCCTGAGATCAAGGTATCGGCAGGGTTGGTGCCTCCTGGAGGCTTTGAGGACAATCTGTTTGCTGTCCCCGCTCTGGCTTCTGGTGGCCGCCAGCGATCCTGCTGTCCCCAAGCCAGGAAGAGGGGCCTCACCAGACACCAACCCTCTGGGCAATTTGATCTTGGACACCCAGGCTCTGGAACAGAAAACAAATTTCTGTTCTTTAAGCCCCCTCGTCTGTGGTATTTTGTTGTGGCAGCCCTAGCAGGCTCATATACCTAATTTCTTTTTTTTTAACTAAGAATCAATTTAATTAACATATAGTGTATTATTTGTTTCAGAGGTGGAGGTCATTGATTCATCTGTTGCATATAACACCCAGTGCTCATCATATCACATGTCCTCCTTAATGCCCATCACGCAGTTAGCCCAGCCCTCCACCTCCCTCCCCTCCAGGACCCCTCAGTTTCCTGTGGTTAAGAGTCTCTTATGGGTTGCCTCCCTCTCTGATTTTGTCTTGTTTTATTTTTCCTTCCCTTCCCCTATGTTCATCTGCTTTGTTTCTTAAATTCCACATATGAGTGAGATCATAGGGTATTTGTGTTTCTCTGACTGACTTGTTTCACTTAGCATAAGACATTCTAGTTCCATCCACGTCATTGCAGATGGAAGGATTTCGTTCTTTTCGATGGCTGAGTAGTATCCCATTGTGTGTATATATATATGTGTCACATCATCTTTATCCATTCATCTAATTTCTAAATAAGTTTCTTGGTGGACATGAGTTTTATTCAGCCCATTATAAGCTGCATATTTAGCTTTCTCTGGCTGGTCTTGAGTTGGAAGTGGGGACAAGCCGTAGGGAAGCTGGCCCTCACTGGCCAAGCTCTGACCATCTGGGCCAGTCGTGGTTGGGCTTCCTGGGCTTCCAGATGCATGGGTCAGAGTTCTCTTGTCCTGTATGGTGTGGCCATTGTCCATTTGGGTTCTTAATTCTATTGCTAAGTAAGCTGTGATGCTGAGTAAAGCACTTGATGTCTCTGGACTTAAGTGTCCCTTTCTCCCCCTTTAAAATGGGGGGTTAAGGGCGCCTGGGTGGCTCAGTCGTTAAGCATCTGCCTTCGGCTCAGGTCATGATCCCAGGGTCCTTTGGTCGAGTCCCATGTCGGGCTCCCTGCTCAGCTGGAAGCCTGCTTCCCCCTCTCCCACTCCCCCTGTTTGTGTTCCCGCTCTCGCTGTCTCTCTCTCTGTCAAATGATAAATAAAATCTTTAAAAAAAACACAATAAAAAATAAAAAAAATAAAATGGGGGGTTAAGTGGTTCTCATGGACAGGAAAAGGGTGTTCAGCATCAGGCCAGGGAGGGAGGTCGGGATGGCAGTGTTGGCTGAGAGGCTGTTGCCCCTGTGATTTTGATAAGCCCATGCCCTGTCCTGGGTGCAGGGCCACTGGGCCAGGTAGCATCTGGAGCGTCTTCTAGCCCTAAAATCCCACAGTGGTTGCTCCTGGAGAGAGCAGTCCTACTGCTGGATCTTCCAATCATATCTTTATTTTTCATGGTGCTTAATCTCTTTTGGAATGTGCTGAAAAAAAAAAAAAAGGGATTTTTAAACTCCTTTTCATGCTGGTTAGGCCAATGATTTAATTATTTTTGTTCCTGGTTGAGACTTGAGGGTGATGGTATAAAACCTAGACATTCCAGTTATTGCCCATGAAAGGTATAAAATTCTTCATGAAGTTATTTTAAACCATAGAATTGGGGGGGGAAATCACGATTTTTTTTGCTTTTGGTTTCTGGCACTCGGGTGGTTTCTAAAACACATAAGTTGAAATGATGGAAGTTTGAAGCTATTTAAATTACTTCCCCAGTCTTACAGTCTAGCTTACATCGTTTCAGAATAAACGTCAGGGCTCAGAACGTGGGGCTATTTTTAACCGAGGTAGAAAGCAGAGGGAGAGAGAGAAAGAATGGCGTGTTTTGAGGCAATTTTTTTTTTCTGTTTTGAAAAATTCACTTCACAGTTTATATTCCGTAAAGAGAGTCGACTAATTGAAAGGTTGAAGAAAGATCAGCTTTAATGGAGGCACATCTCTGTCAAACGCTTTCCTTCTGGGAAAGGTCATGGCTCAGCATCCAGGCAGCACCTTGGAAGGCCAGAGCTGAGGAAGCAGGGCCGGCCAGCCTGTCTCTTGGGCATCCTTTGGGCAGAGCTCGTTCTAGCGGGTTTGTGTCCAAAGGGAGGTCGAAGGCCAAATACTCATTCACTCCATGGATGTTTCCTGAACACCCACCTGGTGCCAGAACCCGGCAGCTCACAGGCTCGAGCAGAGCCAGCGTGGGAGGGCAGGTGGCAGGCGACAGGAGGAGACGAGAGATGGGGGGGCCACCCCGGGCCGGTGTGGGCATTTATCCTCAGTGCGGCTGGGAACCGTTGAAGGGCTTCAAGCCCTCGGCGCCTGTGGCGGAGTTGGTCTGGCTGCGTGCGGAGCACGGAAGGGGGCAGATCGAGAGAGGACACGAGCTGGGGAGGCAGGCGGAGCGGGAGAGGTGGGTGGGCACAAGCCGCGTGGGCGGTGAGATTGCCCGGACCCCGTGGAGTACTGGCTGAAGGCGGGCAGAGGGTAGCGGTCCGCGTTCCGTGCAGGAAATAGAAGCCCTTCTCCGCATTTTAAACAGAAAGGCATTTAATTCAGGGACCGATGTGCTTACGAAATTGTAAGAAGGGCTCAAGGAACAGGAGCTGGAAATGGGAAGATCAAATTCAAAGACAACCTTGGGGGGAATGAGGAAGACAGTGCTGTTGCCAGGAGAGCCCCTCTACGCTTACATCTCTGGAACCCGGGCTGCCGGAGGGAGAGCCCCTCTGCCTCTTGTCCTCCTTCCCTGCCGCCTAGGTTGGCAGAACCTACTTCTTATGCAGAACCCCACCTTCAAGATTGTCCCGGCTCCACAGAACAAGGAACAGAGCTGATAGGTGCGACCGTGCAGTGCACAGCCTTGTGCACTAGTGTCCCTGATGGGAAGGCTCGTGGAAGGAAGTTAAATTGGAAGCTGGGTGACAGTTGGCCCTGTCCACCCATCACCGAGCATGGGGCAGGAGGAGGGACCAACACCAGGGACCAACACCAGGATCTCTTTCACGCAGACCAACATGGATGGGGGGCTGCTCACTGGGGACAGGTTTTAGGTACTTGTAGGATGGCGAACGTGTGACGTTTAGTTGGTACCTGGGTGTATTCGGTCTTGAGCTCAGGAAAAGATTGGGATTTGGGAGAAGTCTGCAGAGATTAGGGAGTCAAAGCCAAGATCACGTGGGGAAGGTGTGTAGATGGAGAGAGAAGAGGGTTCGGGCAAGAGCTCTGAGAACCACAGTATTCGGGGTTCCACGAGGGAGGGGCCCTAAAGGCCACTGGGCAAGTGAGGAGAATGGGGGCGTCAAGCTAAGCGAGAACATCAAGTGGAGGTGGGACCACACAGCTATGTGGGTGAATGCTAATGCATTTTGTCAAGTGAAAGAAGCCAGACCAAAGGGGGCAAAAGAGACCAGAAGGCAAGGCTGCATATTGAATGATTCCATTGATATGACGTTCTGGGAAAGGCAAGCTGCAGGGAAAGGAAACACACCAATGGTGGCCAGGAGTTGGGGTGCAGAGGGCGAATGATTACAAAAAGTCAGCACAAGGGAATTTTTGGGGTGATGGAACTCTGCTGTCTCAGGATGTGATGGGTGGATCTCAAGACCCGTGCCCCCAAAGAATGAATTCTATATGTAACGTGGTTCGGTGGGTGGGTGGATAGCTCATTCATTCATTCATTCATTCATTCACTCACTCATTCGTATGTTCCTATATCCATAAATGGGAAGTGGTCAGTTTTATTAAGTGTTTTAGGTAGGTTGAGGAAGAGGAGTGACAGGTTTTCCTGGAGCCATGAAGTCATGGACAAGACGTCTGCATGGGTAGGCCAGGGACTATCAGCAGAAGTGGCCTACGGCATGCATGTGCAGTCCTCTTTTCAGGAGCACGCCTTCCTGCCCTGGCCCTTAGAGCTTCAGGAATACAGAGCCTGTCCTTGGGTAAAGGAGACGTTGGTCCCGATGTGTACCTATGAGGGGTAAAATGCTCTAAAGTGCCTGGTATTTGTTGGGTTCCCGCCTGGGTACTCCTCTCCTCACCTGTGCCAAACCTGTGATGGTAGGCAAATCTAGCTTCTCAGATCCTCTATTTCCTCATCAAGAAAACAGGGATGTGGGACCAATGTGGCAGACCGATACGGCAGATGGGAGGGCTTTGAAAAGTTTGCAACGCAGCCTTTGAACCTCGATGTGGGTGCCCCTCTCTCCGTGGGCTTGCTGCTCACGCCCCCTCAGGTCAGTAACCCGCCTGGCTCGCTTCACTCCCCACCACCCCCACAAGCTTCTCGCTGTCTTTCAGTCGTTTGTTTACTTGTCTTACTGCCCCCAGCCCCTTACGGGCACATCTGCTAGACTCATAGTGAATGCTTGTGCCTGGTGCACAGTGATGCTCAAGAAATGGGTATCGGTCTGTACGCTTTCAGGATCAGGGTATTTGCCATCTCGACATCCTGCTGCTTTCTGAATAACTTTGGCTATCTCTGACAGTCAAGTCACCCTCCAAGATGAGGAGCGGCCAAGCCCACGGATGCCTCAGGATCCCAGGATCTGCTCTTTCCCAGAAGGTCCGACACCTATTAGCAAATACTTGTTGAACAAATTAATACATTTTGAAAACGAGCAGCAATGTTGGCAGGAGTACAAAGCCTTGAAAGGGCAACACTGACTCAGGGGTTCTGAAATACGATCGCATCATCCATGTAAGTTGGTCAACAAAAAAGGTCAAGTGTGCCTAGGGATCTTGTTTATAGGGTGTTAGCTGGGTAGCTGGTGGTGGGGAGGGGGGTTGCAGATGCTTTTGTCCCCAGGGGCCTTACAGTTTCTCCCTCCGATGTTCAGGAAGGCACCTGGTGGGAAAGACTCCCCCCCTCCCCCGCCACACACACATACAGTTCCCACCTGCCCTGCACACAGTGGAGGTGGAGGGTTAGGAGGGAGGCTGACATCTGAGGTGTAAGGAGAGGGGTGTGTTCAGAACCACAAGTAATGGAGAAGCCAGTCCTGGGCACTGAAGTCCAAAGGAAAGAATCCTAAAAGGGAAGTGGGCAGAGGCTGCTGGGTCTTTGGCAGCTTTCCCTCCCTTCCTCTTCCCTGGGCTCCCCCCACCCCCATCCCTCAGTGTCAGGGTGCTGGGATCATCCCTGGTTTCCCAGCTCGGCTCCACCTGCAGACACATCCCTTCCCTTTCCCCACACCCACCCCTGCCAGATTTCTGTAGCTTAAGGGCTTAGGCGTGACCTCAAAAGCCGTGTGTGCCTGCCCCCCTTGATTCCTCCGCCTCCCTGGTGGGGATTTGAGCAGATGGGATGGCTCGGCCCCTCGCAGACCTGCAAGCATCCTGCCTTGAACATGGCCCAGGGGCTCCTGATCCCAGCAAGCCCAGGAGGAGAGTTTTTCTCAGGAAGCCGGGATTAAGCGGCCCCAGCGTCCAGATCCTGATGTGGCTGGTCTGATCTCATTTGCTCTCTCCTGCTCGTGCCCCCTAAGCTGGTTTTGCCTTCCCTTCTGCTTTCACAAACCCAAGCCTCATCCCCTGGAGCAATGGCGACAGCCTTGTGTCAGGGGTAGAGTCTGGAAGTTAACCATCCCGGGTGACAGCCGCCTAACTGGGGCTGAGTGCTGTGCGTCGTTTAACCCTTACAGCAGCCTGGGGGGCAGGGCAGGCTCTGCAGTGATCCCCACTTAGAGGTGAGGGAACAGCCCCTGAGGTGTTAAGCAACTTGTGAAGGTCCTGCGAGTCCAGAAGACTTGGGTGGGTACAGGGGGCAGTGGGTCACAGCAGCTGATAGCTCAGCTGGTTACTCTGTCTTGGCTGGCAAAATTAAGTCCTGGATGGCGTGCCCTCCGTCCCGCCCCCCGCCTCCCCACCACCTTCTATGCGGGGTTGCAGAGCAAGCAAGGTGCTGTGGCTGAGCCAGTAGAAGCCTGTTCCTACCAAGGACAAAGCCGTTTATAATCCCTATCTCCCCACTGCTGGAGCCCAGTGATATGTCCTCAGAGCAGAAAGGCACATTACTTTATTCTAATTTTCAAAGAATTCCCAGGATTGAATAAATCACCGGCTCTCAGCACACTGGCTCGGAGAATCAGGAACAGTCTCGAATTTTCAGGGCAGAAACGTCTATTGATCTCCCTTGAAATACCCAAGACTGTTGCATTTCTTCTGGAAAAACAAGACCCCGGCCACAGGAATGCCAAGCCTCCCCCTTTATAATGACCATCTCTGAGCCGACAGGCCTGAGCAGACCCTTGCCCTTGAAATGACAGCAGCGGTTCTATTAAAGAATTTTGATTACAGGAGAAAAAAAAGTGAAAGAATCCATATTTCATTAAAGGTTGCTTGTTTTAAAGTGGGAACATTTTCTGGATGTCTGGGGAGCTGATGTTTTCTAGGTCTTGCGGGAGAGTCTAGTCTTAAAAAACAAGATTTTCCACATAAGGGAGAACTCATCACTTTCAGAGCTTAAGGCCAAATTGTATTAACAGAGAAAGGGATTTTTTTTTTTTTTTTTTGTCCTGGAAGTTTCTTTGCGAGCATTTATGGAGCACCTACCATGAAGCTGGTGTCATTCTAGGGGTTTAGGCGGTTTATGAGGGTAATGAGAGCATTCTAATAGGATGAGAGGATATAGATGGGTATTTTTATTCATATTTTACCATTTTTTAGTTCAACTGACTGTTACAGTGTTTTGAGAACCCGCTGTGTGCCAGGCCTGGCGAAGGCACAGAGGATGTAATACAGGGGAGTGTGGATCCCCACCTTCCAGAAGCTTCCAGTCTAGCTGATGGGATGAAGACGTGGGGCAGTGGGAGTGTCCAACCGGGGACTTGCAGGAATGACCTTCACAAAGTGCTCCTCCATCGGTCATCTCGAATTAAGGAGTGGAGTGAGAAGGAATTATTCCTTCATTGCCTGTGAACTTTGAGGCCCAAAAGTTGCTCAGATCCCTCGGGAGTGTCAAGGATGATACCCCAAAAGCCGTGTTTGATTCCTAACACACAAAGCTCTGCACGTCACAGGGCCATCCACCATCCAGGATGATGAGAGCCCATAACAGGAGTGGTGGGTGGTAACAGCCCAACAGGGGCCTTCTGGGGGCCAACGGAGGGACTGTGACATGGTCCTCGATGACCCAAGACGGCGGAATGCCAGTGGCGGCACACTTGGTGCCTGAGGGATCCCGCGTATCAGGGGACAGGGGCCGATGCTCTCAGCCCTCATTCCCTACCTTGCTGCGCCTCAGCCTGGGGTCCGGCTCCGAGGCTCACCCGGAGCCTGACTCCCATTGATGGTGTTCCCTATGTGTGTGGTCCCACGGGGAGTGCACCCAGCTGGGGGACAAGAGTTTTTCCTCCTCGTGCCAACATTGCCATCCCCAGCACGGTCGATGTCACTTGACCTCTTTGGGGATCTTGGCTTCCCCATCTGGAATGACAGATCCATCATGGGCAGGAGGAGAGGTCGAGAGGAGGGGCCGGTGGGCCTGGGAGAAGCTGAAAGTGCTTTGCCGGAGAACACCTGTCCCTGAGCTCTGGGGGGTGCACAGGGGACCAGAAATTACTCTGCTGTGAGGGGATGAACCTGCTTCTCAATTCTGACCTAGCGGTGGCAAGGGAATCCTATCCCAGAATCCTGGGAGGGCACGTTTGAAATTCACCACAGGCTGGAAATGCTTTAAAAAGTAAGGCATGGGGAGCCTGGGTGGCTCAGTTGGTTAAGCGACTGCCTTCGGCTCAGGTCATGATCCTGGAGTCCCGGGATCGAGTCCCGCATCGGGCTCCCTGCTCAGCGAGGGGCCTGCTTCTCCCTCTGACCCTCCCCGCTCTCATGTACTCTCTCACTCTCTCTCTCTCTCTCTCTCTCTCTCTCATTCTCACTCTCTCAAATAAATAAATCTTTAAAAAAAAAAAAAAAGATTCTCTCTCAAAAAAAAAAGTAAGGCATGTTATTAAAGTCAGTCTCACCATTTTACTGATGATGAAACTGAGGTACACAGGGGTTAAGGAACTGTCCCTGTAGACACGGCTGCAAACGTTCGAGGGAGGATCTGAACCTCGTGGCAGTGTGATCGCGGAGAGCCTGCCCTCCCGAGTGGGACTGACTGTCTCCAGCCTCAGCCTGACTGTCGACAGGGACTGCGTTTGTAATAGATCCAAGTAGGCGTTGAAGCCACCTGGGACTCCCAGCTCTCTGCTGGGAATGTGATCAGAATCCTTTGACAAAGTGAGGAACCATCCCCTGATTTCTCTCTTTGGTGTATTTTGACGTGTTTTTTACTTTTTTTTTTTTTTCCTCCAGTAACATCTTTACTGAGGTAGAATTCACATGCCATACAGTTCATCTATTTAAGGTATATAACCGGGCGGCTCTTAGCATGTTCATAGTTGTGCAAACATCACCACAATTTTAGAACGATTTCATGAACCCCGGAAGAAACCCTGCACCCTTTAACTTATCGCCCAAACCGTCCTGCCTTCCAGCCCTAGGCAACCACTAATCTGCACCTCTGTCTCTCTAGATTTGCCTCTCCTGGAATTTTATATTAATGGAATCTTTATGTGGCCCTGAGTGACGGGTTCCTCTCAGCATCGTCTTTTCCTCCACAAGGGTCCCTCCGTGTTGTAGCATGTGTCCGTGTTTTGTCTTTGTGTGGCCAAATAGTCCCTTGTATGGCTAGACCACGTTTTATTTATCCACTCATTCATTGGTGGGTGTTTGGGTTGTTTCCATATTTTGGCACTTGTAAATAATACTGCCATGAACATCCCCGTGCAAGTTTTGTGTGGACGTGTTCTCACTTCTCTCGGGCAGATACTTGGGATTAGACTCGCTGTGTCGTGTGGTAACTCGATGTTTCACCTTTTGAGGAGTTTCCAGACTGTCTTTCCACAGCAGCTGTACCCCCTGGCCAGTTGTGAGGGCTCCAACCTCTCTATGTCCTTGCTAATATTTGTTATTATTTCTCTTTGCCATCCTAGGGGGTAGGAAGTGTTTCGATACTTTAAAAAAAATTGCAAGGGAGATGTTAAATTTGATCAACCCCAAGTTTCTAGAACGTCTGTGGATAACCCAGTACTCAGTGGTGTTTTCTGGAGGGCGTGGGCGTGCCATGAGCTCCAGAGCGGTAGCTGGCCGGCCCCCTCCCAGGGCAGTCCAAAGCCTAGCAAGTTCTACAGTCCACAGGGGACTCACACTGCCAGTGGGGCCATCACAAGGCCCGCTGGCAACTCACACCCTGCCGTGTCCTCTTGTCTTCCAGCGATTCACGAGTTCCCCACAGACCTGTTCTCCAACAAGGAGCGACAACATGGAGCCGTCCTGCTGCATATCCTCGGTGTAAGTGGCCCGGGCGGGATGGGCTGTTCCTACACCACAGGCAGGCGAAGTGTGTCTGCAGAGCATGGTCGAGCCATAATGTGTCAACGATGCCCCATCCTCATAAGACGGTACCTGGGAGAATAGTGCTGGACCCATTTTAACCACCAAAAACCCAGAATCTTAAAGATGTCGGGTGAATGGCTCCGTGTTGCACAGCAAGTGACCCCAAGAGCCAAGACAAGACTTCAAGTCTTCCTGGGCCCCATTTTCTGCTTTCATAAAAAGGGAGTGACAGCATCTTTCCCAGATGTGTGAACAGGTGTGAATGTGAGTAAAGTGCACCAGACGTTGCACAACACGTAAGAAGTGCTCTTTGCGTGCTTGCTGTCATGATTCCCATGGTCCCCCACCCCCACCCCAAATCTCACCACCTTGACATAACTATAGTTTAAAACTTTGGTGCACTCCTTCTCAAATTTCCCTGTCTTCAGATGAGCCTTGGTGGACAAAAGGTGGAATTCGAATACCAGTTCAAAAAGAAATAGTGGGTCCAAACCTAAATTATAGGCAAAAGTTGCTCTTCTCTGTCAGCAGTAAGCAAACTGCAGCCTGAAGCCACTGCTGGTGTTTGTAAATAAAGTTTTATTGGAACACAGCCGTCCCCATCATTTCTGTGTTCTCTGAGGCTGCTTTTGTGCTTCAGTCCCAAAGTAGTTGTAAGGCGGTGATGTGGTCCACAGAGCCAAAAATATTTACCATCTGTCCCTTTGCAGAAAAAGTTTGCCAGCCCTATTGTGTGGTGTGGAGCAACAAAGTGCTCGTGATTTGCTTTTCTACTTGGGACACGACAAATTTTCCTCTAATTAGGTTCCCCAACCACCCAGCACCATTTGCTTCTATAAGCCCCACCAAGGATTAGTCTTTGCAAGAGATAATTCAGAAAGTGAAAGCTCGGATTCTCACAGAGATAGTAGCCCCCTGAGAATGATGAATGAGTGAAGTTTTAATTAACAGGATAAACCATTAATGAAAATGAAGGTTGTAGGCAAATATTGAGTGACAGGCCTGTGTATTTCTGTGATAGAGTTATTACCTTCCTAGCTCCTCTGGCTTTCCCACGCCCTCCTCTTTCACTAAGAGGGTGTGGGTTTGGCGAATTAATCCCATAGTTCTGGTGCTCTGCTTTGGGAAAGTCTTGACGTTGCTTGACTTTCCCAAGACAAAACCTTTTCTCCTGAACCTGAGGACACCTCAGGAATTTTGCCGGAGCCCTTTAGAGCTGACATTAGCCAAACGATGCCTAGAGGGCCAAATCTAGCCCACCTCCTGATTTTATAAATAAAGTTTTATTGGAACGCAGCCACACCCACTCCATGTTCTCTTCTAGAGCTGCAGAGTCATTGTGGCAGAGACCGTGTGACCTGTCAAGACTGAAATATTTACTATCTGACCATTCCAGAAAAACTTTGACGACCCCTTCTTTAAGAGCAAGAAAAGGCTCAAGCTTTGGAGCCAGTTTTTGTCTGCAGCGCTAGGAAGCTTCTCAGTTGCCCGGCCAGAGCACTGTGGGACCATCTTGGCCTCCTTTTCTCTCAAGTGTTTCCGAGGCCATCAAGAAGCCTCCCTTTGCCTAGAAGATGATGTTGGGGGAGCTTCTGGGGGTGTGAATTCAAGTCTATATCCTAAAATTTTTATAGCAGGATCTCTCTCCCCTCCACCCAGAACCCCCAGTATTTGTTTCTTTTTGCTTCCCTGCCCGCTACCCCCCCCGCAAAAAAAAAAATAGGTAATGAGTCAGATCCAGGGACAGCCATGCCTGGACTGCAGTAGACACCTGCCTTAGAGGCCTTGGCCACAGCTGATATATCTTCCAGTTTATTTAATCACAATTCATTAGTGTGCTACTCCAACAACTTCACAATTGCTTTTGCTGAAGCAACCCAGCCCTTCCCATTTTTGTGAACAGAGCATCCATATCACTTTGTCTTTGAAGAAAGAAATGCTTCCCTCGGCATTTAGCACACAAAGTCCCATCTGTCCATGGGCCCTTGGCCTGGCCCGTCCCTCCAACCTCATATACTCTGTTTTCCACTTCAGTCTCACTCTGGTCTCCCTGCATTAGTGACCTTGCCGTTGCTCATGGGCATCAAGCACACTCCTACCTCAGGACCTTTGCACTGGCCTTTCCCCAACAGTTACACGTTATTTGCCTATTTGCCCCACTAAGGTCAGTTACAGGATGCAGAGGCATTTCCTGGCGGGTTAGCCATGAATCCCTGATGCCTAGAATAGCGCCTGGCCCATAGGATGAGCTCAGTGAAACCACGTTGGATGAACAGGACAGGGAGGGGTTCTGTATATAAAACCATTTGAAAACTACTGATCTGTTCTTACTCTGTCATCAGACAGATGAAGAGACTGAGCCCTGGAGATGTGACTTACCCAAAGTCACGTGGCAAATCCGTCCTAGAATCAGCATTAGAATCTGGACTCTTCGTTCCATGAACCTCTGTGTGTGAATGGCTTGTGTATTTTAACCTTTGCCAACATTAGGTAGCATCCCAGAAATTGCTGGCTCTCCAGCTGCCATTCATTCCAGCAGGGGGTGGCCGGGTGGTAAGAAGGAAATGGTGCCTTCGCGAAAAATGAAGGGGGAAGATCAGGCTTGTTTTCATTTTAAACTCTTAAAATGGTGATTCTAAATGCTTTCCTTCTTAGCCCTGAGTGTTAGATCTGGCCTTTCAAGAGCAGACTCTGGTGCCGGGGAGAGAGCTGGTGCTTTACAAAGAGAGGACGGAGCAAAGACCATGTGGCCTGAGCTCTCATCCCCTTTGCTGCCCAGCACGTTATTTCCCCTCCCTGGGACTCAGTTTCCCCGTCTGCTCGTGAGGGGATTGAGGGAGCAAATCTCTCTGGTGTTGGAATTTTCCTCTGTCTCTGTCTCTCTCTCTCTCTCTCTCTCTCTCTCTCTCTCTCTCTGCATCTAGCCTCTGCCTTGGCCAGGTGATGGCTGCCCGGTTTGGGGCGCGACAGCTGGCCGGCCATGCCTCCTCGGCAGCAGGTGCCTTCGCTGACGATCTCCCCCATTTCCTCCTCAGGCTCTATACATGTTCTACGCCTTGGCCATAGTCTGCGATGACTTCTTTGTTCCGTCTCTAGAGAAGATCTGCGAGGTATGTAGAGGGGACTTGGGATCCCACAGCAAAGCCGGGCAGGGAGGCAGGGGACCTGGGGCGACCTAGGACATGGGACACTTCAGGGCCAGACCAAGAAGGACCGAGCAGGGAGCACTCTGGTGGTGAAGATTGGCCACACGCTTAGTGTGGCCACGGCAAAGCCTGGCTTTGAAAGCCCCAGAGTAGAGTTGGCAGAGGGTGTCCTCTCCCCGATTTGGCAGAAGAAAAGCTCCTGATGGGCAGTCGGCGCCCAGAACCTCTGGCTTCCTAAAGCTGCAGGTGGCACGTACCAGGTGGGGAGCCATGTCTTGGGGGAGGGTGCCAAGGCTGAGCAGGGAATATATTCCCTTTTGTCCAATGTTTGCAGGCTGACATTTTCTCCTTCTAATTGTTTTGTGGACTTTTGACTTTCTTGTCTTCTCTCTCCTCACATGCCAGATTCCAGTGCTGGGGCGCTTGGCCAGCTCAGTTGGTAGAGCATGTGACTCTTAGTTCTCGGGGTTGTGGGTTCGAGCCCCACGTTGAGTGTAGAGATTACTTAAAAATAAAATCTTTTAAAAAAAGGCTCCAGTGTGTCTCTCTGCTCTGCCTTACCCTTGGCTTCTAACCAAGGAAGGAAAACTACCTCTGTGTCCAGCACCTGCTATGTGCAGATGGCTCTGGGCTTTGGCGCACTTTGTCCCTGTGAAGTCTGTCAGCCGTTTGAGGCCATGTTGTTGTGACATCTGCAGCCAGAGACAGAGCTGGTTAGGACAGGTGCTTCCATGCTGCTAAGCACAGAAGAGGGCCTTTTTGACCTGGGCCTCCTGAAGGGTGAGGGAATGTGACAGAGGTGTGCAAAGGCCTTCCCCTCCCCCGGTCTCCCCTTGCTCACCTCTCCACCTGTCACCCGGCTCAGACCGAAAGGTGGGTCAGTGAGCGAGTTGAGCCGGGGAAGGAGCCTAAGGAGAGAATCAGGAAACGTCCTCTGGGGATGGGTGACCAGTGCACAGGACAGTGCCCAGTGGAAGTGCCCCTCCAGGTTACCTGTCTCTGTAAGGACACAGACGTGAGGGAGGGGGATTTTCCTGGCTCTATGGGCAAATCCACCAAGGGGCTCAGTGAGAGCCATCAAAGGACTGAAAAACCTAAAGGAGGGATGCAATGTCTCTCTTGGGGAGAAGCCTAGGAGGGCTTCATGGAGGAAGTGGTATTTGGTCCAAGCTTGCGAAGTGGTGAAGATTTCTCCAAGCAGAGAGGGCAGGGCAGGGCGTTCCAGGAGGAAGGAGTAGCCCAGGCAAAGGCAGAACAGGATGTAGCATGGGTTGTATTGTGCTAGAAGATACTGGAGATGCTTTGATGGCAGATCATCTTCTGTGGAACCCTCTCCTGGTTGATGATGTTAGGGTGGCCGGGCTTCTGCCCTGGGGGGGTCAAGTGCTTGACAGAAGTCCAGAGCTCCGACCCCTCCGAGGGACCCCTTCCTATAGCAAGGTCAGCAGGGAGGTTGTGCTAACCCCGGGCTGCCCAGGGTACTTTGGAAGGTGGATGCGGGAGGAGACCGAGCCCTGCCCAGACGCCTTCTGAGCACCACGGAGTAGGTGCCTTCAAGTTGGTGTTCAGGGAGACCCAGAATCTTCGTGGTTTCTCCCAACATCCAAAGCCCCCGGCACCACATTCTTGATCAGAGGATTGGCCTCTGTGGCTGGAGCACGGCCTTGCCCAGCAGAGTGTGTCTTGACAGAGCTCCAGCCCTACCTCATGCTGCCTCATCCCCGGATATAGGGTGTCTCGGTCTTTGTCTCCATGAGCAGCCGTGCTTTGGGCCTGCCATGGAGAAGGCCTTCTGGAATGCAAGGGCCAGACTGTGCTTCTGGGACCTCCAGGTTCCTGGAGAAGTCTGCAGGTGGAGAAATCTGCATGGTACCCAAGGTCTGCGGTGGGCCCTGGAGGTGGCTCCCTGCTGAGCACCACTGTGTACCAGACTCTGTGTTAGGCGCTGGCAACCCAAGGCTGAAAAAAAGACCACCCTTGTCTTCATGGTCTGGTGGGGAAGGCAAGGGCATAATCCTCAGACCCTCATTGGGTGATCGGTGTTTCGTTAATTGGAGGACCAGACTGGGGACACGTGGCTCTGGGTGTACCCCTAGAGAGGAGACCTCATTTAGGGGCTTGGAGAGTGAGCAGAAACCGACAGGGGAAGGCGACAGGGGACTCCGGGTGGGGTGGCTGACCGTGTAGCGGGAGGTGTGTGCTCGGGGTGCCGGGGGGCGACACAGCCCACTCAGGCGCGGGACTCTGGCCACAGCAGTTTCCCCACGCTTTCAGGGGCCACAGGAGTGTCCGCTGTCCCCACCTCCCAGCCTGAGTGTCTGTGGTCACTTCCATTTCAGAAGCTCCATCTGAGTGAAGACGTCGCTGGAGCCACTTTCATGGCTGCGGGAAGCTCGACACCTGAGCTGTTTGCCTCCGTTATTGGTAAGAAATCCCACCGGCCAGGGACCCAGGGTCTAGACCCCCTCACCTGACCAGTGAGGGCATTTGTCAGCTCAGAGCCTCTGTTTTCTCAACTGTAGAACGGGAGAGCTGGGGAGACAGAAAGTAGCGGTTCCCTGGGGCATGTGGTGGAGCGAAGAGTGGGTGGGTAGAGGGTTCCTTTTGGGGGTGATAATGTTCTAAAATTAGATTGCGGGACGGTTGCACAATTCTGGGACTATACCAAAAAACTGGATTATATACTTCAAATGGGTGAGTTTATGGCATGTGAATTATATCTCGATAAAGCTATTAAAAAAATAACGGGGAGTGGAGTCGCTGGTCCCCAGGACACTGTCTCCTCTCTGGTTTTGCCATCCCCCTCAGCCCCACAGGCAGTGTGGTGGTGAGAACAACTCCCTCCATCCATGGGGCTGGGGACACAGACCTCGCAGCAGCCTGGGGCGGGGGCAGGGCCGGGGCCGGCCCAGGAGGATTTCCACCTTTCCTGTTCCAGGCGTGTTCATCACCCACGGAGATGTTGGGGTTGGAACCATCGTGGGCTCTGCTGTGTTCAACATCTTGTGCATAATTGGCGTTTGTGGATTATTTGCGGGGCAGGTCAGTGGTTTGTCTCCCTTCATAGAGTGACCTAAGGGACAGCAGTGGGGGAACCCAGGGCCTCCCCTTAGATGCGCCCTTGACTGACCGAGGCTGAGCAAGTCAGCTTTCCCCTCCAAGCCCAGGTCCTCACGGGTACAAGTGGTGTCTGACGTTCCTTCCACATCCCGCACCAGTGGATCCGAGGGCAGGACCGTGTCAGCTCTGCTGTCCGGGCCGAGGGTGAACGTTCACTCGGTAGCAGTAGATCTTTGAGAGGCGCCTCCTGTAACCCTGACCCTGAGCTAGGTTCTGGAAATATCTGCGGCCTGCCTTTGGCCTCCTTAGCAAGGAGCATGAAGCTGACCTGTTGCTGATACCCCATCAGCATCTTCCTGGTCGTCAGGGCCGTGGGGGCATTAGACTCGCCCCCAGAGAGTGAGGCTCATGAGTAGGCCCTACCTGGCCAAGGGAGGTAGAGGTGGGCAGCTAGTTTAGCACCAGAAGCTTCCAGCATCAGGGGGAAAGCCAGTACTTCTGGCCTCTGCCTTGACCCTGGGCTTCTGCTGTGAGACCTCAGATGTTACCTTGAAGGAGCTTGGCCATCACTTACAAACATTCTGTACTTTTGTTCTGTTCCCCAAATATAGTGAAGAACACTGGGCGGCCTTGAGCAGCCAGGAAAGATTTGTTTCTGGTGGCACAGTTAGGAGGAGCTCCATGGGCACATCCCTGCACCTGCAGGGCTCGGGGGGTGGCGAGAAAGCCACTCCCCGCACCACCCCCCACCCCAGTCTCCCCAACCAGCAGCAGCTGACAGCCCTTTGCTTGGCAGGTGGTCCGTCTGACGTGGTGGGCTGTGTGCCGAGACTCCGTGTACTACACCCTGTCTGTCATCGTGCTCATTGCTGTGAGTTACCCCCTGCCCGTGTGCAGGCACAGGACCCCTGCCTGTCTCTGTCCCCGGCGCCATAATTGATCCATCCCCTTGCCACCGTGCCTCCCCTGCCTGAAAACCTCACTTGACACCCTGGTTATGGAGCAAATCCAGGGACCACCTTGAATTCAAAAAGGCCTTGGAAACGTCAAAGCATGTGTCACATGGTCCGAGCGGTTAAGTTCAAGCACTTTGCTCCTCAGGGGCCCTCAGAGCCTCACTTAGAGCCCGATGCCTGAGAATCAGAGTTTCTGGGTTCACTGCTTACTGCAGAGCAGGAGAGAGAGAGGCTGGTTAGAGGCAGGCATTGTGGGCACCTGGGGGAACAGGAGAAAGGCAGAAGAGCTGGAACAGGGATTTCTAGGGTCCGTTAGTACGGAGGGGAGAAAGGGGGGGGTTACTCCTGCGTTGCCCCGAGGGCTAGGGTGACATCATGGCACATGAAGCATATGACGCAGGCTACTGCCGAGGAGTGGGCCGTGCACAGGAGAGCCGTTTCAATTCAAGCGGTGGCATGAGGGCAGATGCACATGGTGTGTCCAGATTTTCTGGAATGTGCCCCAGAGAGACAGTTCTCAACCTTACAAGATCTAGAGTCAACTGTATAGGGCAGTCCCATCCTTTGTGTGAATTCTCTATTGCTGCGTACCAAATTTCCCCCAAACTCAGCGGCCTGAACTAGCAAGTATTTCTCGCTCTTGTTGTCTATGGATCAGAATCTGGGGGTGGCTTACCTGCGTCCTCTGCTTCAGGGCTTCTCACAGATGTTGGCCAGGGTATACAACTCCCTGGGAGAGGATCCGCTTTGGGGAATCCCTGGTGGGGCTGCAGATAGGCCCCCTCCAATCCTTCCTGGCCGGCTGCTCCTCAGTACAGAGCTCACCGTGCTAACTGGCTTCCCTCAGAGCAAGGGTGAGAAGGTGCCAGGGTGGAAGCGAGTCTGTAACCTAATCTTGGAGGCGATAACCCATCACTTTTGCCATATTCTGTTTGTTAGAAGCCAGTCCCTAGGTCCAGGCCATAGATAGAGGTGCAGTGGCATGAATGTCAGGCAGAGGGTTACTGGGACCATTTGAGACCACTGGGACCCCTGCCTACCACAACCCTGAAAACGAAAGTTATAGATAAAATAATTTACCTGTACATGGTTTCAAAAAAAAAAAAAGAATCAATATGATGCCCAAACTGTCAAAGACAAAAGTCACTTATAATAAAAGAATACATTTTTCAGTGTGTAAATGTTTTGGCAAGAAGATGCTAGAACCCCAGATGATGTAACCCGTTGCCCCCATATGGAAAAATCTCTGAGCCTGAAATCTACCTGCACAGACTGAAGGCCGGGTGCTGGGCAGGCACCTTGGATCCCGTGAGTGGTGCCGACATTGATGACATGATTTTCCAAAATTATGAATGACTCCTGATAAACTGCTAGGCAGAGCCAAGTCCACCTGCCCCTCCATTTGCATGATAGCTACCTCACTGGAGAATTACATATTTATTAAAACTGTGTAAAGGTACTTTGATTTGTACCATGGAGTTAAGTTTTGGGCTCAGGTCTCCCTCCTCCCCACCCCCCCACCACTTGCCTGAATATTTAGCTAGACATTTAAATAAGATGTGTGCCACATGTGGGAAAACCTTCTGATAGACGTATTTCACATGTTCTAGGTTGGTTAGCACTTGGCCATCCCTGCCTCTAAATGCCAGTAGCCCTCCACTGGGCTGTATGAACTAAAAATGTCCCCCTCATGGGTGTCTGGGTGGCTCAGTCATTAAGCGTCTGCCTTTGGCTCAGGTCATGATCCCAGGGTCCTGGGATCGAGTCCCACATCGGGCTCCCTGCTCAGCGGGAAGCCTGCTTCTCCCTCTCCCACTCCCCCTGCTTGTGTTCCTGCTCTCGCTGTCTCTCTCTGTCAAATAAATAAATAAAATCTTTAAAAAAAGAATGTCCCCCTCAAATGTCCTCTCACGTTCCCTAAGGGGGCCACTGGGCACCTCTCTGTTGAGTGCTACTTCCCCAGAGCCTGGAGTTTGGGGAGCCTCACGGTGATGCCCAGCCAAGATGACCCCTCTTGGAAGTGGCCTCCCCACGGCAGCTCCCATGTGTGCCGCCTGCCATGACAGCCAGGAGAGGGGCATTGTGGGTCCCCTGGCTTCTCCTTGCATCCTGTGCTGGGCCCCTTGGCCTCCAAGATCCCGTTGGTGGGTGTAGCCTTCTACCTTCCTGTCCACACTGGGCCTGGTGGGTGGTGCTCCCAGGACTCCTCCCCTGGACCACAGGGGCATTATTCATCTGTGTCTGTGCCCAGGATGCTGGGTGAGGTTGTGGGGCAATGTCTGTGCCCTCCGCAGAAACCGTGCATCCCCACCATCAGCCTGGGGCTCCCTTCAAATAGTACAAGTGGGTCCTTTGCCCTTAGAATCTCCAAAGAGGTTACTCTCTATTTAAAGAAAATAATATCCTTGGAGCACCTGGGTGGCTCAGTCAGTTAAGCGTCTGCCTTCAGGTCAGATCATGATCCCAGGGTCCTGGGATCGAGCCTTGAGTTGGACTCTCTGCTCAGTGGGCAGTCTGCTTCTCCTTCTGCCCCTCCCCCCTGCTCATACTCTAACTCTCTCTCAAATAAATAAAATCTTTAAAAAAAAGGGGGGGGGAATAATATCCCTTCCCTCCCATATATACGAACGAGTACCTTAGATAGGTAGATACTGTAGGGAGACAGACAGGTGGGTGTCTTTCAGTTTTTAAGAGTGTTGATTTCAGCAAGTCTGTCCCCTTACTGACGGCAGGCACCTGCCAGGCTGGCCCCATCTGTGACCCGGAGTGTAATGAAGCATGGGCCATTTCTCTTGGGAGGCCCACACTAACCTGGAGCCACACACAGTAGCATCTGCTGGGATGGGTTTCGACTAAGGAAAGGTCACCTGCTGCTGAGAAACCCAGAAATGGAGAGAGGAGCCCAGCTTTGTGTAAAAATAACAAGGCACTGTGTGTGAGCTCTGAGTGCTTAAGGGTCTGTGTGTGTTCTTTTGGAATCAATATGTCCCCCACCCTTTGTTTCTTTTGCCTTCCAGTTCATATATGATGAAGAAATTGTGTGGTAAGTTTTAAACGTCTATTTCTTGTTCCTTTTTTGGTCCTGTCCTTCCTCTTTGGGTTCGTTGAATCTTCTTTGAGATTATTTTTACAAACATGAGCTTATGCACTTGTGAAAGTAAAAAGCATCATGCTAAGCAAACACACCTTTATCCTTTCAAAGTGACAAAGATTGTTTCCCTCAGTGTTCCTGCTCTACCAAATAACAAAATGTATTATAAAGCTAAAGTAATGAAAACGGTATGGCATTTTCCCACTGGGCTAAACATAGGCCAAAATGGACTGTGGAACCAAGAACCCAGTCATGGGCCCATTTCTTGGCCGGGGGATATGACAGGTGTCACGACAGGCAGTGAGTTAGGGAGAGGGTCTCAGATACTGCTGGAGAAACTAGGGACCTATACAGAACAAAATAACATCAGATCCCTTCCTCACACCTTATACAAGAAGAGAATCCAGATGAATTAAAGATCTCACTGTAGGGGCGCCGGGGTGGCTCAGTTGGTTAAGTATCTGTCTTCAGGTCAGGTCATGATCTCAGGGTCCCAGGATCGAGTCACGTGTTGGCTTCCTGCGCAATGGGGAGTCTCTTCTCTCTCTCCCTCTTTCCCACACTCGTGCTTGCTCTCTCTCTCTCTCTCTCTCTCTCTCAAATAAAATCTTTTTAAAAAGCACTAAAGCTTTCACTGTAAAAAGCAAAGTTAAACAAAATAGAATAAAATGTCAGGACTCACCTTTATGACCTTAAGATAGGAAATGATTCCTTAATTAAGATACATAAAGCAGAAACTTGAAAGGTGGGTGTATTCACTGTATACGTGTGTCAGACATCCATAGGCCATAGAAATGTTCTCTTCATGACAGCGATTCAGTCTGCATCCCATCGGTGTCTATTTGTGGGAATGGGCTCAAGAGGCCTTGCTGAGCAGCCAGGTGCTATGGGCCCAGAGAAACCTGCTTTCGGCCCCCCCCCCCCCGCTCCCCGGCCCCTAACCCACCATGTGAGCCAGGGAGCCTCTCCTCATCGGGGGTCTCCTTTTCCTAGGTGGAGTGGGGGTGGTGGTAGCGGGGCCATCTATAAGTCTCTCCGTAGCTCTGCTGGGCTGCAGGCTCTGTCGGCAGAGGGAGAGTTCCCGAAACAACCGTAGCTTATGCCTGGCACCTAGTAGGCCTTCAGCACACGTTTGTCGGATAACCACATTAAGCTGGGTGGCTCCTCAGAGGCTTGTGGTCAGAGCTGCAAAGATCCTGGCCGCGTGGGGGGTTGGGCACCTCATCTGCTGGACAGCCAGATGTGCATCCCAGGAAGGCCCCCGCCCCGCCCTGCCCCAGCGCTCAGCCCTGCAGGCTTCTGTGCTGGCCCCTTTCTCCAGACAGTTCTTCGGCCCCTTCCCACCTGTACCCACAGCCTTTCTGGTCCCGGGCCAGAATCTCGGGTGAGCTTACAGGTCTCTTAGGACCAATTTGGTATGACTCCAGGTCACTCCCCTCTGTGGATCCTGGGATGGGGTGGTCCTGGTCCTTCTGTTTTCTAGATACCGGTGGGAATGCTGCCTGAGCCCTGCAGATCCCCTGTCACTGAGAAGAACCCACCCTTACCTTCTCTGTCCCCAGGAGGGCTTCAGATGGCAGATGGCCACAGGCTGGGGCGGGGGGGGCTCCCCTACATGCCTGGCACCGGGGCCAGGGAGGGTCAAAGGACCTCCTGCCCTGTTCCCTGCTGCCTAGCCGTCAGTCCCAGGCCCCAGGCACCCCCAGCCCTAACCACAGTCTCCGTTCTCTCTTTGAGGTGGGAAGGACTGGTGCTCATCATCTTGTATGCGTTTTACATTCTGATCATGAAGTAAGTAGCTTTTTTCTCTTATCCCGCTGGGCAGTCTGACGCCTCATTCCCCTTCCTGCTCTAGCCTTTTGTTAGAGCCCAGACAAAATTGATGACAGACCAGCTGTCATCTATTCCAGCCAGCTCCGGTTCTCTGGGGGGGTACCTGCTGGGGTGCTCAGACACTGTTTGGGGGGTGCTGTCCAGACCAGGGGAGGCAGGGCTGGTGGGTGGAGAATGAGGCTCCTCCAAGACGGATGGCAAGCAAGACGTCTTTCCCCGTGGCTCCTCCCTGCCCTGGGTGACCGCCCTTTCTCACTGGCACTGTAACTCTCCCGATCATGTAATACTGCTCTTCTCAAAGAGCCAGGCTGCCTCACTTCTGTGCCAGGCTTCGTACAATGCCACCTGCAGGGGGCGTCACGAAGGAAGGAAGGTGCAGATGGTGTGTCAGGGGTGTGCACCCAAGCAGCAATTCCAAAACTGCCTGGGTGAGCGTGATCTCAAAAGAGCCCGTGAGGAATATTATTCAGCCCTAAAAAAGGAAGGGAATTCTGTCATGTGCTACAACAGGGATGAGCCTTGCAAACACCCTAAGTGAAGGGAGCCAGTCACAAAAGGACAAAGATGGTGTGATTCCACTTAGGCGAGGTAGCCAGCAGAGTCCAATCCATAGAGATAGTAAGTTAGAGATTACCGGGGGGTGTGGGGGAGGGGCCGATCACTGGTTAATTGATGAATGGGCACACAGAATTGTTCTCGATGCCGCAACCTGACAGTAAATAATGCTGACGGTCACCTGACACGTTCTGGAACTGTGATTAATGTCAGTGAATTAGACACTTAAAAATGAAAAAGAGTTAAAATAGCAAATTTTATGTCCCCCCAGTTTTTCCACGTTAAAAAAAAAAAAGAAAGAAAGAAAAATGCTCCCTTGAGCTGAGTCCTCTTCAGGTTTTGTCTTCTTGTCCACATCCCCAGAAAGAGTTAAAAGCAACACTGAGTTTGAGGAAACTCTGTGAAGTCCCACGTTGATATCAAATGTTTATAGTATTTTGTGAAAATGGGTGATCACCTGTCCAAGGGCAGGAGACTTGTCCTCACGTGAACCGCTCTTTCAGTGAGGCGGGTGGCCTGGGGTCAAAGCTGGAGATGGTATCTTTACTGGGGGCTGGGGGGTGCGCCTGGCTATGAGGGGTGCAGGCATGGCCCGCCGGGCAGCCCCCGGGGGCAGGACCTGCAGCTGTGGGAGGGAGGACCAGCTTGGTGTCACCTCTTTGGAGCCTGCCCTTGACGCTGGCCTGAAGTTCCTTTATGAGGACAGGCTTGGGACGGGCATAAGTAGGCATGGGTCGTGCTCTTGGACCAGAGGTTCCTTATGCCCCCCCCCACCCCCCCGCACGAAGTTCTCGGGGTCCTGTCAGGGGACTGTCAGCTCCACGGGCCACTCCCAGGGTCTTCTGCCTGTGTGTGCACGGGCTGGGGGGTGGGGATAACCTGCCCACTACGGCCAGGTGTCTCCCACAGCTCTGACCTCCAGCCTTCACTTGCAGGTACAATGTGAAGATGCAGGCCTTTTTCACCATCAAACAAAAGGCCGTTGCCAATGGCAACACGGTCAACAGTGAGCTGGAGGATGGTAATGATTACTGTGATAGCAGTTCTGATGACCCCTCCATGCCATTGCTGGGGCAAGGTAAGGCTGAGCAGACAGGAGCCGCCCCAACCACGTCACTGAAACCGCTCTCCCCTTCTCTTTCCTGCCCACGCCACCCCCCGCCAAATTGTCCCTCTCTTACCTTTGCCCCCCCCCCCCAGGAGATGTGGCTCAGATTTGCATTTGTGTAGAAGGGAGAACCAAGAGTCAACAGTCACGCCCTGGGGACTTTTCCCCAAGCCTCCCCGGGAAGGCTCCTGGCCTGCTGGGCTCAGTGCCCCCTGAAACGCAGTGAGTTACCTCTCTGACCCTTGTACAAGGCCAATGGCAGGAGGCCGAGGACTTGGGGTGACAGAGTAGGCGCGGGTCTCCCTGTGATTTCTCACACGCCGGGCCCAGCTCTGGCGGAGAACTCCGTTCTGGAGAGACCTCTGGCTCAGCACCCAGAGGAACGACAAGGCCCCGGAGGGCAGCCTTGGAGCTGAGCAGGAATGCCCAGACCGGCCCCCGAGAGCCCTGCTTGGGAGCCCTGGCCCGGGGGCTGCAGCCTTGTGTCCTCGGCTTTTCTTTGGCCCCCTTGGCTGGGGTTCTGGGCCTGCGGAGCCAGTGCGTGTTGTCTCTGCCAAGGTCCCGCAATCCGCTAGGCTGGACCAGCTGCTGCTTTGGAAACCGCATCTTAATCCCACCAGTTACTCAGTGATTCCTGGTTGGGGGTGGGGTAGGAAACTGCCAGCAAGAGGGGCACATTTCCGTTCTTCCCCACCCAAGCCCCCAGCGAGTGTTAGGGCCTGAATAGGTTCTCGTACTGAGGGTCATGGAAAAACAGATGGGGCTGTTCCTAATTCCACCCGCTGTGTTGGCAAAGGCCTCTTCAGCAGCAGACAGGTGGATGGGCCACATGAGGGTCTTTCTCCCATGCTCCCTGTGGCCCTGGGCGAGCCACGTCCTCTTTCGGGGACCTGAACTCCTTCGTGGTGTCTGGGACAGCCCAGGTGGTCTCAGGGGCCAGTTTGCTCGTGTCTCGGACACGTGGGGGCTGAAATCTGTTCTCCTTGGCCCCTCGCTAGTCTTCACCCTGGGGTGGATCTGGGTAGGGGCTTCATCCCCTGGACGTCAGGCAAGTTTATTCTGTCCCATCTCAGGGAACCCCCCTCACAGGTGCTTGAGGGAGGAATGAATCTCTCCTTACCGAAAGAAGAAACCCACTGGGGTGGGGGGGGGGCACCAGTGTAGTCATGGTTACGGCCCGGCTGCCAGACCCCGGTCCCTGATGGTCAGAGGAGGGAGGCTTGTAGAGCCTGGGGCTGTATCCATGTGTCCTGTTGCCAAAATGCCGAGCAGCCTACCCCAGAGGAGAGCCTGTTTCCAGGACAACCTCCTCAGAGGGGAGGGATGGATGTGGCTGCTGGTTTGCATTTTAGCTCCACAGATTAACAGTGGCCCCGAGGTTCCAACCGCACATCCCCACACACAGTGTCTCAGGATAGGGGCTGAGTCCTGCCCAGTCTTGTACCCAGAGATTAGTGCTCTGGGGCCCTCAGGACCTTCACAGCAAAGAAGGTCATTCCTCAGGTGCCCCAAGAGCTACCTACCCCCTGTGTGGCCGATGGAGGAAGCCCCCCCCCCAGGGTCCCATGGGAAGCATCCCTTACTTGAGTACAGCTGTGTGGGTAGCGGCCTCATGCGGGACCTCTCCCACAGCTCTGTCCTGGTGCTGTCTCCACAACTTAGGTACCCAGGACAGTAGGACCTCCCCCACAGGTCTCTTATTTTCCCCCGAATATCTAAGTCCAGGAAAATTTCTAGAAAATTAGAAGATTAGACACCAGGTTGCCCAACCTCCCCCCGCAAACACAGGAAAAGGAGGAAGATAGGCCTCCCTCCAAGTTTTATCAGGGAGAAGGCATTCAGATAAAGGCCAAGGAGAAAAAGGTCTGGCGGGGGGAGGCTGCAGGACTGGAAGTGGAGAGGTAGGAGTCTCAGAGATGCGGCCCTCAGGATTTTGTAGCCCCAGCTGGTGGAGGGCCCTGGGTGTAAGTCACTGCAGGGTGCTGTCCCCCCAGAAATAGACTGAGGAAGGAGCTCCCAGGAACCCTGCAGGGACTGAGAAGGGGGCCTCAGGAGTTTGCCTCTGCTAGCGGTGGTGTTGTCACGAATCTTTCCAATACAGAGCTCCCCTCCCTGCTCCTCGGCCTGCAGCTGGGTCCCCATCTCCCCACCCACCCGAGGAAGCCCAAGATTGCTAGCTGGTGGCGTCTGTCAGGAACCCACGCACACACAGCTCTGGCTTTGCCTGTTCCCAGTTTCGGTGTTTCCCGTGTCAGATCAAAATTTTCAACCCAGTCTCCTCACAGGTGTTCGGCCTTGTTACTACCACTCTTGTAAAATGCCTTTATCTACTTAAATGTTCTTTGAAAGGTCATGCGGTTCTTTTTACCAAATCCTCTCGGGCCAATTTTTGTTGTTGTTTTGAGGGTGGGAAGGAATAACATCCTCCAGCTTTGTTCAGATGTTTGGATTTTTCTAAAAGTCTTAGAAGTTTTTCACATCACACTTCAGTTCTGCTCAAGGAAGCAGAGCACAGTACCCCAAGAAAAGGTCCCCGGGGCAGAGGAGGAGGGCGCCCCCCCTCCCCGGTTCCCACCGCTGTGGGGAGTCCAGCTTCTCTTTGCTGGTTGCACACAGCCTGACAGCCCAGGCTACTGGGGCTAACGGCTAGGCTCACCGTGGACCTTTCCAGGCTGCCTTGGCCCTGGATCCAACTTTGGCTTCGAGCAGGGGCTTGAGCATTGAAGCCCCCAGTAGCAGGAACCCCTCTACTAACTCCTTCAAATAACCCCCTGGCATCTTGGCCACCATCAAGAATGCTGCCCCAAACTCTGGGTGTCCACCGCACGCTAATCACCTCTGGCAAATCTCTGTCGGCCTTTGTCTCCTTAACTCTTCTCTTCTAAACTGTAAGTAATCCACTTTCATCCAAGCGATAACCCATGCATTACAGAAACAAACAAACCAGGGCCTCCGCTCACACCTCCTTGGAGGTTAGCGTCTGTCCCTGACAAATGCATGGGCCTCCTGGCTTCCTTTCTAACCACCATGCCTCCTGTCTGCTGAGCCTTGCTGCCTGTTTGGTGAGGGTGTGCATGTCTGGTGTGCATTTGTTCGTGTTGGTGCCGTTAACTTGCACGAGGGTATGCTCCTGGCCACTCCTGCCCGGAAAGGCTGCTCGCCGGGAGCTGGTGACCAGTGCAGAGGGACGGGCCTATCTGCTTTGACAGCCTCCCCTCCCCCCCCAGAGGGGAAAACTCCACCTGCTTCTGTGTGCGGTGTTCCTGAGTGGTTCCATTCCTGGTGTCCCCAGGGCTCTGGAGTTAGATGTCAGATCCCCCGAGGATGCCCACCCTGAGCGAGTCTGTGAAGGTGGGGAGGAAGGGGCCTGAGGCCTGGAGACATTTACTCTTCAGCCTCAAGGGTGGGGGGGGGCGGCGGGGAGCAAAGGGTCCAGCACCTGCGAGCGTCATCTTTACCCTCACTGCTGGCCTCGGGGAGAGCAGTGTTAGACACCTCCTTCTCTGCCAGGTGGAGATGGTCGTTCAAACAGAGCAGGTAGCCTGGTGGGAAGCCGAGAGCCAGTGCTGTCTGGTGCTTTCTAGCATTTTCCATCCTGGAGAGCCCTTGTCAATTTCCAAAGTTTTATCTGAGCCTCTGTCAACAGAGGGAAAGAAAGGTCCCCTCGCAGTCATGGGCTGGGAGGTGGCAGGGACCCTGTCTTAATTGTAGCTGGGCTTCCCAGTGAGGCGCAGATGAGGAACTGAGAGACCTTAGTCAAGATGGGCCCCCAAAAGAGGGGGCATCACCTGGCGGAGGGGCTAGACGTGGAGCGCCTGCTCATGAGTGGTCCGGTAGCACGGGACCCCGGGGCCTCGGCTAACACTTCCCATTGGCAGGCGGTCCCCTTGGGCTCAGCCAGGCTCCCCGGCAGCAGCCAAGATCACAGCCCCAGGAGGTCTGCAGCATGAGGGGAAGTCAGCTGGCCCAGCGCTGGGGTGTCGTCCCCGGGGAGATCTCGGCACTAATCATGGCTTTGTGCCCAATATAGTGAAGGAGGAGCCTCAGTACAGCAAAAACCCAGTGGTGATGGTGGACGAGGTCATGAGCTCCAGCCCTCCCAAGTTCAGCTTCCCGGAGGCGGGCTTACGCATCATGATCACCAATAAGTTTGGGCCCAGGACCCGACTGCGGATGGCCAGCAGGATCATAATTAATGAGGTCAGTTTGTATCAAGGGCACTGAGAGCGAGTGGCCTCGGGTGTGTTGCTGCACTTTGAGGATGCTTCCTATTGTTGGGCCACCAGGATGTCCTTGGCCGGGCTGGCCTTTATTGCTGTCCCTGCTTACGGAAGGAGGCCCAAACGTTACCCGCGCGCAGCACATGATCCTATCCAGAGGTGTGTTACAAGGCAGGGAGCAATCGAATACAATTTCTAAGATGTGCCACTGAGAATTTTGTCAGGCACTAAAGCAAAGCTAATTGGAGAAAGGCCAGTTGGAAGTATGGGTTGTTTCTTTACAGTGTTATTGAGGACCAAAAAAAAGATGAGCACACACCTGTTCTCTATGGATAGAACAGCTCTAGGAGAAAACCAAGAACACTGGCAGAGGTCACTTACCCCTGGGGACTTCCTTTTCACTCTGCACCCTCCTGTTCTGCTTGAAGTTTTGTGCCCTCTTACTCATTTGGGAAAAAAAAAAAATCTGTTTTAATGTTATTTCATGTCCAGAAAGTATAGCAAAGGTGCCCAGGCTCTAATTGTCAGGGTTAGGGTTAGCTTTCTTCCAGTCTTTGCCACATGTGTGCATCTCAGAGTTTTAAGTCCTTATTCTCACACCCAGGTAGTTCTCGGCTTGAAACCTTAATAACTAATAATCCATAGTTAGTACGTCAGAGGTATGCAGAAATGACATCGCCCAGGGCTTAAAAGTTCTATAATGTGAACATTTCTGCTTTCGTACATAATGTGTCCTCCCTGTGGAAGGTGTAGTAAGAAAGAGAAACATTGCAAATTTTGCATCATTCTGAATCCTTTTGACCCTAGCCAGTAAAATAGGAATCAGTGAGATTTTACTGAATCCTCGTTATTTTTCATGAGCATGATCATTGTGCCCATTGAGTGGGGGTGGGGACAACTCTGAAGGATTTGGGTTTATAGTATCTTTGTCATGCCTTATGCACTAGGGAAATAATGGGGGTTTTGATGAACCGGTAAAATATTGATTGCCCCCAGATGTTTTAGGCTGCTGGAAAAACCTTGTTTCCGCCCACCACCCCCACCCCCAGGCTGGGATTGAGCGCCCTGGCAGGTAGCATGGGGATCCAGAGAGGCCAGGCTCAGGAGAAGACATTGAGTTTTAATCTCACTTTAGCCACTAACTCGCTTAATCTTCCTGGGCCTCAGCTTCTCTAACTGAGAATGTTTGGCAGGATGCTTGCAGCTCTACAAATTTCAGTGACACACAACTGGTAAGCTATGCGTGGAGGCTAAGCCGTATCTTGGGGTAAATTCATCGGGGAATGGGAGTGGGAGGAGGAGGAGAAAAAAACCCAAATGCCCAGTTTCAAAGTTGTTTCTTAAGACCCTGGGTCTCGTTAAAATGTTCAGTCATTTTAATTCCAAAACGTTAGAGACGTTTGCAAAGCTGCAATTAAGCCATGGTAGATTCTAGTGCTTGCGGGATGGATGCTCTCGTTCATTCATTGGAGAGGACAGAGCAGCTGAGAGGGGGTTTGTAGGGGGTGTGTGCATGGGGGGGAGGGTGTGTGAGGGGTTTTCCTTCATTCCAAGGCTACACCTGGCTGTCCTTACCCAGAGCCACTGCAGTGAGTTGCTGAGGGGCACAGAATTTCACCAACCCTCAGTTTCCATGCGTCTCCCTCCTGGGTGCTGGTCATTTTGAGCTGGTCTGTCCAGCTGCTGAGGGCGGGCAGGTGGGGGATGTTTTACCTGTGGTACAGCATTCATCCTCTTAATGACCTTCTGAAGCAGATGATGAGATTTCCAATTTATCAGAGAGGCAAAGGAATTTTCCCAAAGCTGCACAGCTAATATGAGGGCAGAACAGGAATTCCCACCCAAATCTGAGTCTAGACTGCAAAAGTGGGACTGTGTAGATTATCAGGGATCAGTTAGTCCACCTCCTCAGCCCCTTCTTTCTGTATTTTTATTCCCTCTATAATGTTCAGCCCCTGCTTGAGTTGTTTTTAATTGCCTCTTCCAAGTGACAACCCTTTGAACATCGCCACCCCCTGATTTTCTCCTTGAACCTAAACATCCTTAGAACCTCCCACCCTCCCTGATGTAACATGGTTCCAGTCCTCCCCATGTTCCAGCTTATCTCTCTCAGCATGTGGATCCATCACCTCCTTTGTGTTGTGATCTATGCCTCTCTTAATACAACCTCAGGTAACTTTAGATATTTTTCCAGGTACAAGTCTCTGTTGATTCCTATTAGGCTAGCATCATGACCCCTTCCCATTGCTGCCATTCATCTTGCCATTAAGTCATGCCTCCCTCCTTACAATTCTGTTCTTGCACAACTAGGTTTTTTTGTTTGTTTAACTACAGGGATGGCCTGTCATTTAATACTACTTGGGTTTGCTACTCGAGTAGCAAAATATTATGCCTCCACATCTGAACTTGAGTCTCAGACATAGATCTCTTGCTCTTTTTGGTAGGCTAAGTGTTGTGAACACACTCGTAAAAAAAGGAATTTTAAAAATTTTCACCCCATCCTAGACTTCATCATTTAGGAGTCCCTGCCTAAAACCAACATAAAGGTGGTTAAATGGTCAATTCCTTTTTTTTTTTTTAAGAGAAATAACATGTATCTATTTTAATAATGATGTTTTAACTTCCAGTAACCACGAGGATAGGCGTTGGGCACACAGGTAGAGAATAATGCCTTGGGGACGCATTCACGCACTCTTAGTCTCCTGGTGAAGAATCAGGAGGGGTCTATATTTGTCCATTGTGTGACAGTCCTTACCCCCAAGGCCTAACTCAGACTGATCCACAGGCTTTTATAATTGCAACCAGATGAATGGGAGCTGGGCAAAGGCAAAGGAAAGTGGAAACCTGTGGATTTCTTGAAATGTGGCCTCTGCCTTTCCCTGGTTTCTAGAAGCCCATGGATTTGGTGAGGAGGATCAGCTTCTGCATGGGCAGAAAGGAGGCAGCCTTTGTCAATTGCTACAAAATAGGGCCAGGAAGGGGACAGGTTAGTTCAGGGCACACCCATTAGACATGGCAAAGCCCTGGGACAGCAGAGGTCATCCCAGTGGCCAGCAACCCAGTGAGGTGCTCAGCATCGCGAGTCGGCAGGGAAATGCAAACAGAGCCACAATTAGATACCATCACCCACCCACCAGAATGGTTCAAATTAAAAGGACCGCCAGGGTCAAGCATTGACAAGAACGGGACACAAAGGAAATTCTTTTTTTTTTTTAATTTTTTATTGTTATGTTAATCACCGTATATTACATCATTAGTTTTTGATGCAGTGTTCCATGATTCATTGTTTGTGCATAACACCCAGTGCTCCACGCAGAACGTGCCCTCTTTAATACCCATCACCAGGCTAACCCATCCCCCTACCCTCCTCCCCTCTAGAACCCTCAGTTTGTTTTTCAGAGTCCATCGTCTCTCATGGTTCGTCTCCCCCTCCGACTTACTCCCCTTCATCCTTCCTTTCCTGTTATCGTCTTCTTTTTCCTTTTTCTTAAAATATGTTGCGTTATTTGTTTCAGAAGTACAGATCTGTGATTCAACAGTCTTGCACAATTCACAGCGCTCACCATAGCACACACCCTCCCCAATGTCTAGCACCCAGCCACCCATCCCTCCCACCCCCCCACCACTCCAGTAACACTCAGTTTGTTTCTTGAGATTAAGAATTCCTCATATCAGTGAGGTCATAGGATACATGTCTTTCTCTGATTGACTTATTTCACTCAGCATAACACCCTCCAGTTCCATCCACGTCGTTGCAAATGGCAAGATCTCATTCCTTTTGATGGCTGTGTAATATTCCATTGTGTATCTATACCACAGCTTCTTTATCCATTCATCTGTCGATGGACATCTTGGCTCTTTAAGGATCCCACAAAGGAAATTCTAATCCATTGCTGATACGAGTGTGAAGTGGTTCAACGTGCACCTACTGAATGACCTAGAAATTCCACTCCTAAATACCCAAAAGAAATGAGCGCATTTGTCCAGAAAAAGACCTGTGCACAAATGTTCACAGCAGCATTCTTCATGAGAACCAGAGAAGGGAAACCACACAATGCGTTGGAGGTCATTCATACAATGGAATACTCGGCAACCATGAAAAATAGCCAGCTACCAGGTCGTGCAACCCCATGAATGCATTTTACAGATACTGAGTGAAGGAAGCCACACATAGAATAATACATATTATATTTATACGAAGTTCAAGTTCAGGAAAAACGAATTGATGTCTATAAAAGTCAGAATAGCAGTTACCTTGGTTACCTCTAGAGAGAAGGGGCTTATAAACCAGGGAGGTGCCTGAGGGAATCTTTTGAGGGGCAGGAAATGTTCTACATCTTGATGTAGCGTATCATTGAGCCATATGCTTCATTTAAGTGTATTTTTTGCACAATAGACGTGAAAAAAAATTAAACATTCAAAAAATGATGCAGGACGTTTCCTTTGACTCTCTTCAGGCAGCTTATAAATGTCCACTGAGAGATCTGGAATGGTCACTGTCATCCAGAGTCATGGGCTGGGTGGTCTGGTTGGCAGGCTCTGACCAAGCCCCAAAGGCTTCCCAGTATCAGTCTACCTGGAGACGAGCAAACTGAGATGGAGTCCAAGGTTCTTGGGCCATTTCTCAGGGAGACTGATCTCCAGGGATGGTGTTCTAGAAACGTTTCAGCGCTATGCCCCAGTAAGGAACAAAGCCACCGTGTGACATTTTGTCACATGTCTTGGCGTCTGACTTGCCTCCCGTCCACACAGCGGCAGAGACTGATCAACTCGGCTAACGGTGTCAACAGCAAGCCACTTCAAAACGGGAGACACGAAAACATCGAGAACGGGAACGTTCCCGTGGAAAACCCCGAAGACCCTCAGCGGGAGCAGGAACAACAACCCCAGCCGCCACCCCCACCCCCAGAGCCGGAGCCGGTCGAGTCTGCCTTCCTGTCCCCCTTCTCCATGCCCGGTGAGTTCTGGGGGCGCAGGGCCCTCGGGCTGAGTTGAGGTCTTCAGGACGGAGACCTGGACCCAGGAGGGCCGGGGGAGGCTGGTGCGAAGGGTCGACGTTAGGTCACCAGAATGCTTTGGAGGCAGTTGATAAATACGTCCTAAGTAGCGAGCTGTGGATTAGAGCCACGGTCAGATGCAGGCATGCCCGGTGTGGGGGAGCCTGCGTGCCAGAGAGCAGGCCAGCTGGAGACATGGGGGCACCAGTAACCCCTAGTGATTGCACTTAAATGCCCAGGGCAACTGGTCTTTCTTTTGCAGTAAGAAAAAGCAACCACCACTGTTAATTTTACGGACCCGGTTAGACTCTCCAACCAGACATTCGCCGACAGGATATTCTAAGGCCACAAATTACCCATAGACAGTTACACCTTCTACATTTGACAGCATCTCCTACCCGTACGTAAGCCCTCAGCTCCTTCCATCTCACAGGAGTGTGACCTCTGCAGCCTAGTGTCCTCTGACTGCCAGCTCCTTGCTGACCTCCACTTCTCTTCTCCTTCTCGTGCCCTCTTCTCCAGCCACACTGGCCCCCTCACTGTCCTTAGAACACACCAGGTATGCCCTGCCTCAGGACCTTTGCACTTGCCTGTCACTGGAATGCACCTTCCCCGGTGGTCCACGTGGCTCACTCCCTCCCCCGCTTCAGGTCCCTGCTTAAATGTCACCTTCTCAGGGTGGCCATCCCTGACTACCCTGTTTGAAATATTTTATGTATTTTTTTCTCTTGTGTGTCTCCCCCAGCTAAAATGTCACCTCCACAAAGGGCAGGGATCCTTGTCTATTTCACTTCTGCCTGGCACACGGTAGGTGATTAGCAGGTATCTGTCCAGTGAGTTCACATGCGAGAGGAATCCCAGACACCCGCCGTGTACCTTCCTCTTTAACCAACTTTCTGTGCGGGCCTTTGAGTCCTAGGTGGGAGAGGAAGGCCGCCGTCTCAGAGTTTTTGTCTTGGGTGTCCTGCCATCCGGACAGGCCCCAGAATTCCAGGATTTTCAAGTCCAGAACTTGATGTTTTTCTGAAAAGAGTTCTGTGTTTAACATCAGGCTCACAGAGCACGTAATTTAAGAGCTGGCTCTGCAGGGAGAGAGGCTGTCCAGTCCCTCGTCCCCATGTTTTGGGAAGACTCCTGCCCCCAAGTAGACGGTGGGGGGGTCTGCCCAGGCTGGAATACTGTGCCACCGTGGTTCATCCTGAAAATACGGGCTCCATTTGAGATCACACGGCTGCCTCGGAGTTCCTAGATGAGAGTCTCCAGGGTATGCCGATCACAGCTACCTGGCTCTTCCCCAAATTCAGGGTCTGTTTCTAAAACATGGACATTTCAAAGACTGGCACAGGATGTGGGAATCAGAATTTTCCAATCTTCTCTGGGTGATTCCTGGGAACTGGCTGGGTCAGGAATTGCTGATCCCTTCTTTCACATGAAGGGCAGACCTGGCAAGTGAATTTTTTCCCTTCACTAAGGTCACAGAGGGGCCCAGGCCTGGGGTTCAGGCCACCCCCCCCAAGGTCCTCCCCTGCCGACCAGAAGGTGAGGGGAGCTGGGTCGGACATATCCGACACGGCAGCACACCTGTTGGAAGGCTCTGGGGAGCAGAGATCATGCTCAGGTAGCTTGACTTGTGGGCTAAAGGTCACACTGTACTTGGGTGGGAGCTTGGCCCCTGGGGCCAGGCCTGGGCCACTGAAAGAAGGGGTGTTCTTCTCCAGATCCTGGGAATCTGTATCAGATGACCTATTTGTATACACTGGGGGAGAGATTATATCTATGCAGTGGGATCCCGGGAGGGCGGTGTATCCGCCCCCAGAGCAGAACCTGCTCCAAGTCTGAAGAGCCAGGACGGGTCCCTGCCCTGCCTGGCATTTTTCACTTCTGTGTTCATGAGCAGTCCAAACACAGGCCCGGAGTCCGGAACCCCGGCCCTCCCCCCCCCCCCACAGCCATGCATCATAACTCCAGCAGCCCACTTCCTCTGCCATGTGCACTCAGGGCGAGCACAGGGACTCGGGGCGGCAGGAACCCCAGGGGTTTCGGTTCCTCAGGGGCTGGAGCCCAGATGCAGTGGGGGCTGGGATGTGGAGGGAGAGGCTGGCTGTGGCCCCGCCAAGCTTTCCGGGAAGGAGGTACCGTGCCGTGAGTTGTCTTCTCTAGTCCCAGGAGGTGGGTGGCAGAGTCCCCACTTTGCGGATGTGGGCCCTGATGGGGCCCCAGCCGCCACCCTCCACCGGCTACTTCATGTGGATCCTTATGCAGGCGTTGCCCGCTGTCCAGGGCTCGGCCGGAAACCAAAGAAGGGAGGTGCCCTTCTTGGCAGCGGCCGTTCAGGCAGCCATGTGTAAGGACCACTCACCTCTGCGTTTCCTCAAAACCTTGAGTTTGGCAGGACTGGGTGGGGTGGACCCCAAGGCCTGCCGTCCCTCCCTTGGTTTTTGTCCCGGGACCTGGCGCTTCTCAGAGAAGTGGCCATGGGAAATGGGATCTAGCTTCCTGCAGGACTCTGGATGGCTCAGCCCCCTGGGGGGACTGGGCAGGGGGAGCTTCAAAACGCTGCTTTCTTGCCAGGGCTGGGCCCGGGCAGCTCGCAGGCTCTGTGGACCCCTGCCTGATGGGCCCCAGCTTCCTGCTGCAGTTGGTCACCTTCCTCCTCCAGCCGGAGGCTCCAGGACGTTCCCCGGGGCTCAGTTCAGATCGGAGCCAGATGCTGGCAGCTTCCGCCCCGTCCTCGTCTCCTCTTGCCCTCAGGAACAGGCCGGGCTTCCTGTGTCCCCGTGCAAAGCTCCCTCTCCCTTTGTGTCCCTGCGGATGTGTGTCCAGGTGTTTACCTTGGAAACCACGAGTTACTTCCTGCTCCGCTTCCTCTGCCCTCCCCTCATCTCCTTTGAGGAGTGGGGTGTGGAAAGGGAGCCGTGTGGTTGCGGCCCGTTTAGGTGTGTACGGTGGCCACGGAAAAGCGAGGCCGGTGTGGGCAGAGGTTTATAGGAACCTGGACAGTGGGACACAGCGCCTGGGAGGGTCTGGCTCCTGGCCCTGGACCACCCATTCTCGCTCACCTTGTCTTTTCAATTTCTCTCTGGTGGTGGCCTCACAATGATCCGGGGCTGGCCGGTGGCCCTGAGGATGCTTTAGGGGCAGAGGGAGCTAGCTATCCCCTAAGCTGGGCCCAGGAAGGAGTCACCAGGGGCGAGGAAAGTGGTAGCAGGGGTGGGGATGGGAGGAGGGCAGGAGCCATTCCTCTGGGCAGCTTGGAACCAGCCTCGCTGCAGTGGCAGGATGAATCGGGGCCTGTCGGTTCTATGCACAATTCTTCTGTGTAGTCGGGGGCAGCCTGGGGAGGCAGGCTCTGGAGTCCAGAAGTCCTGCGTTCAAGTTTTGGTTCAACCACTCACCGGCAGGTCGCACTGGGAAAGCTGCTTCACCTCCCTAAGCCTGTTCCTCAGCCAGAGAATGGGGGCAATGGTGCTTATGCCCCAGGCTTGCTCTAAGTAGTGAATAAGGTATTTAGCCACTGTCTCTGGGCACAGACCGATGCATAGTAGGTGTGCGGAAAATGCTAATTTGGATTATGTGCTTGAATCACATGGTTTCTGTTATATCCAGCTTTTCACATCTTTCCCTATTTGGACCACAAGCTGTGTTCTAGAAGGGTCACAGGTGCCAGGATCCCTGGAGGCCTGGAGCTGGGTGGTCATCCTGAGTGTCAGGAAGCACCTGCTGTGTGCCAGGTACCCAGCTCTGGGCACTTTGCAGATAAGATCTATCTTTTCGGTAAATATTTGGGTACGAGACCGCTGTGGGCTTTGGGTATGCAGGTGGGAACAGGACAGCCACAGTCCCTGTCCTTTGAGAGCTTGCGGGTGTGCTGGGTAAATCCAAGCAGTTAACTACAGGATGCATCTTATGCATCATCTTCCTCTACTCCACGGTGGATAGGTAGAGGAGGTGGCCCCAGCCTGGGGCCCCTGGGCTCTGCCACCCGCATACGGGATCATGGGGCTTGTAGACTAGAGCCCAGGGACATTCAGCAACAGCCTGTCCCTTGTGCCCACCTGGCCTGCTGCTGGATTCACATCAACATCCACTGCAGCCTGCTCTTCCCACTCTGGGCCGTGGAGGCTGGTAATTAGGCTTCCCCAGGCCAGCTGTTGGCTGGGGGAAGAGGAAGAGGAGAGAAGCTTTTTCTCCCATGGAAACTGTGGTCTGCAACCCCGGGGAACTGCTCTGAAGTTACCAGCTGGTGACCCTGAGTCCCCGCCTGGCTGGGGAAAGCCCATAATGCAGGCTGTTTGTGGTTGACTTGTGGTCTGGGAGGCCCCACCAGCCCAGGGGGCCAACGGGACTCCTCTCTTCTGACACTGGGATGCTGGCCTTCATGTCTACCACTGTTGTAGCAGCCCTGGGGCCTTGCTGTAGGTCAGGCCTGGAGTGAAAAGTCAGGTACCCTTCCAGGGCTCTTGGGGGGCTTCCAGGTGCTGTGGCCTGTTCTAAGAGCTTTATGTGGTTTTTCTTTCTTTGAATCCTCCCATGAGGTGGGGACAATGATCTCCATGTTGCAGAGAAGGAAAGAGAGGCCAGAGAACTTAAGCCAGCCATGCAGTCCCCCAGCTTCTAGGTGGAGAGGAGCGTTCCCGCCTGGGCAGCCCAGCCACCCCCATTGTGCCGTCCTGCCTCTCGGTACTGAGCATTTTATTTATCCTCACAGCTTCCTTGAGATTAGGCATCATCTTTATCTCCATTTTGCAGAGGGAAACTGAGGCCCCGAGAGGCTGGGTGACTTCCCGAATCACATGGCCATTAAGTCGGGGGAGCCCCTCTTCCGTCCTGTGCCTCCCGAGCTGTGAACACCGTCCCAGTCTGGTCCACTGGGGAGTAGGGTCCCTGACCGTGAGCCCCCAGGCTGTCCTACAGCCTGCAGATGACCTCAGATACATATGTATCCAGGATCTACGAGGCCGAGTGGAGAGACTGGGATGAATGTGCATTTCTCAAAGTCTAGGCCCTTGGAGGTGCTTGAACAGTCACAGGAGGTGAAACTAACCGAGCACCTCCTATGGGCCAGGCGGGGGACTGTAGTCACCCACTGAGTCCACATGACAACCGTAGAAGGTGGGTGCCGTGCTCCCCATTTCCCGTGTGAGGAAACTGAGGCACAGAGAGATGTAGTTGCCAAGGTCACCCAGGAGGAAGGGGGCAGAACTGGGATTTGCACACTGGTGTTCTGACACCAGATGTGCTTAGGGGCCAGCACTGGGGTCCAACCAGTGGATTGCCAAATAATGTGTCTGTGGGGCGTACACTGTTGGGGACCTCATACGCCCTCCTCAGGCCTTGGATGGCACGGCTCTACCTTCTCTTCCTTTATTAGAATAAAACTCAGCACAGGCAATCTGGAGATTTGGGGATGTTTTTAGGACTTATTCTCCCTACCCCAGCCCATCTTCACCACTTCTACGTGGCACTCGAGCGAGCTGTCCCAGGTGGGACGAGAGGGTTCTGTTTAGCCTCTTTAAACCGTGGGGTGGGTGGGGGGTGGTGCACTGGAGAAATAGAGCTCTAGAAACCCGTGGGCACATTCTCACCTTGGAGCCCCGCAGCACCGTGAACGCGGCGGAGAAACCAGGGGCCGTGGGCTCACGTACATGTGACAGTCCAGGCACGGTGCCCATCTGTTCCAGGCCCCCAGAGACATGCGGCTCTTCACGGCGGAAAGCCTCTCATTCTTGCCTCCGTCTCTGGAGCCGCCAGAGAAATTGTCTCATAAGTCAAAGTCAGGATTTCAAAGGAGCGTCCTTGCCCTTGCTGCGGAGCGCCGAGCTGTCGGTTCACAGCTCCATCAGAACAAATGCTGGTGGAGCGTTTTTTGTTTTTTGGTTTTTTTTAATGTAACAACTTTATTTTTTTTTTTTAATTTTAACTCCAGTGTAATTAGCATGTGGTGTTCTATTCATTTCCGGTGTGCAATCTAGTGATTCAGCATTCCACACATTGCTCATCGTGCTAAGTGTCCTGTTCATCCCCTGTAACAGCTTTGCGGATATAGATCTCACTTACCCTAATATTCACACCTTTAAAGTATACAGTTGAGTGGGGTTTAGTAGATTCACAAAGCTGTGCAACCATCACTACAATCAACTGTAGACTATTTTCACCACACCTCCCCCTTAGCAATTATCCCCACCCCACCCACCTCCTGGCAGCCACTACTCTGTCTCTTTGGATTTATCTGTTCTGGACATTTCATAGGAGTGGAATCATGTCGTAGGTGGCCTTTGGTGACTGGCTGCTTTTCCTCAGTGTGGTTTCAAGGTTTATCCTTGTGGTAGCCCGTGTTGGCACCTTGTTCTTTTGTACGGCTGAATACTCCCTTGTATGGATATACCACCTTTATCCATCTGTTGCTAGACATTTGGATTATTTTCACTTTCTGGCTATGGGTGGTTTCTAAAAACATAATAGAGCATAGTGGAGAAAGAAGCTCAGGGTTTTTTTTAATCTAAGTGGAAGCAATTTTCCGCCAGGTCCTTGTGGTTCGTGATAAACGGTATCTGAATACGAGGATCGGAAGGGATCGTAGGAATTTTAAGACCTGCCGCTGCCTCCTATGAAGTGGGAAACCGAGTCCCAGAAAGGGGCATGGGCTTCCCCAAAGGGCAGTCTTGACCAGAAAGAGCCAAACATCCAGGCCATCTGCCCCGGATGCTGGTCAGGCCAGCACAGTGCATGCTGGGAGGGCGGGGGTGAAGGGACCTAGACCCATCACGTGCTGGGGTCCCGAAGCCTCCTCCCATGCCAGCAACGTGAAGCCCACACAAGCTCCCACAAGATAAAGGAGGGCTTTTTTTTAAAGTAAGGATACAGGGGTGTGTTATGGGTTCCCAGACCACAGAAACAGCTAGAGTCGTCCAGGGCTGGGACTCAGGGTCTCCGTGGATGTCCGGGCTCTTCCTGGTCCTTGCCTGCACTTCTCCATGGATGCCTGTCAGACTGGCTGTTGTCGATTCAGTCAGTCCTCACTGCAGACTGTGGCCTCGCATGGACTCCAGACTGGCCCGTGACCATTCCAAGCCCCCTAACTTAGCTCGCTGGTGCTGTATCTGAATTCCAGAATCTGGAAGGAGAGAGAGAATGCCGTTGGCCCAAAGGCCAGGTGTCCGCCCCTGGTCAGTTTGCTCTGCTCACCGATATGGCTTTGGTGGCCCCTAAGAAGGTGAGGGTCTGCGCACATGCACGCCTACATCCCTTGTGGGACCTGTGACTGCCGCCTCTAGGGTTATCCGGAGACGCTGGGTGTAGCCCATCTCAGATGCAGGAAAAAGAAAATGCAGAGATGTAGGTGCCTCATGTGATCATGGGAAGGACACCTTAGTCTGGGCACCAGCAGTGACCCCAGATTCCTCCCCACCGAAACTGCGTCCACTGCCACCACACCAGAATCGGGGCAGTTGGAGCCAGGATACCACAGACCTGTGAGCTCGAGATCTCCCCATCAGAGCTGTGATCAGAGCTGTGATCCAGGGACCAGGAGGCCATTGCCACAGCTATGTCTCAACTCCCAAAGCAGCACAAACAGGGCACTGGGATTGTGGCCAGGCCTCTGGACGGTCCCTGACATCCACTCAGCTAGTGCTTGGGCTCAGATCCCCTGCGGCAAATCCCAATATCCCCAGAGCCCTGCTTGCCGGGAGCGCATCTAGAGCAGCCGAAAGGCAGCCTGGCCCCACCTCAATTCTTCTCAAATTAGGGAGGCTCTTTTGAGTCCAGACCTGGAGCTGCAAGGGAGTCTGGGAGACGCCTCTGCAGACACCGGAGGGAGGTTGGAATGGGAGCTGAGGGCCGGCTCAGCACATCCATGTCCATGAGAACCTTCGTGCAGCATGGAGAAAAGCAATAAAACCAACCTTTACTGGTGACTCAGACCGGACCTGGTAAGGGACCCGCGTGGCTCTGCCTCAGGGAGACCAAGGAGAGACAGGTCCCAACCCATAGCTTCATCAGGCACCTGCCCCAGCCCCAGCACTGTCCCTAGCACCTTATATTAGGTACTCGGGGTACTGCACAACAGCCCTGCTGGGTGGCTGGTGTAGGTCCTCATTTCCCAAATGAGCAAACTGGGGCTCAGATGAGTAGGTGCCATGGCTCGGGCTGGCACCAGGTCTGCCCAGCTCCCAAGTGCTGTCCTTTGGTGTCACTGTTGACTTTGGCCAAGAGGGCCCTCTGCTAAGCTGGTGTGTCGGCTCTAGGATGCCAGGGGGAACAGGAAGGAAGGGAGGGAGGAGGCCAGCTGCTGGGTCTATGTGGTTTTCAGACACCAGGAACCTGGGAACCCAGGAACCCCGCCACCCCGCCCCGTCATTGTAGGGTTTGCAGAATGTTTAATGTCAGAGGGCAGCGGCGGGGGGGGGGGGGGGGGGGGGCGGGTGGCAGTGAGCGTTCTTGACTATCTCGGTGTTTCTGGGATTAGTGGTCTCTAATTTCATGTTCCCTGGGGACTCCAAATTTGGACAAAGCCCTCAGAGGCTGGGCAATGAGCTCTGTACTTTCTGCTTTTCTCTGGTCGCCCCACAGTTCCCAGAGGTGGGTGAGGGGCAGCAGTTCCCCACCATCCCAGAGGAGGCCGTGGAGGCTCAGAGAGGCTGACAGTCCACCCACTGCCACATAGTGGAGACCGAACAGCATAGATGGGGGACCGGACAGATCACTCTGCTGGATGCCCTGAGATCCCTGAAGTGGGTTGCAGAGCTGGCCATAACTTGGGGTCTTTAGAACAAGGGCATTGATGCACCAACCTCAGATGACTTTCTAGTTCTGGGACCCATTTACATCCAGTCCCAGAGTTGATCGTGGAGCCTCCACAGAGCTCAGTGGAGGCCATGGGCTTGCTCCCAGAGCTGGGATGGGGTCTCAGGGATCTGTACCAGCCATGGGAGCTCAGCAGCCCCCTTCTCTGTGGCCTGGGAGATCTTGGTCTGTGGGTTGGATCTGTGCCCTCTTCCCCACGAGGGCAGCTGCTTCTGTTGGGGAGCAGGAACAGGGTCCTAATGGCCAAACTGTGTTCCCTGACTGTGCCAGTGTCCGGGGGAGACCAAGCCAAGGCCTCTCCCCTGGAGAAGGCCTCCCAAAGACCTCATGAGCCCTGTAGGCCTCTACCATGGACTGCCAGATACATCTCTCTGGGCCTGAGTCCCTGTGTGCGCAGCCCTGCTTGCATCCTCATGTCAGCCTTCAGCAGGGCCTGCCTCTGGCTTGCTGAAGCTTAGTGTGTCCTTTCTCATCCTCCCCTCCATTCTTCCCCTCCCTCCCAGCCTTAGCCTGGCCGCTCAGCATGATTGTAGTCCTGACCTCATCTGCTTCCTGTGGGGTCTCCACTCGCCCCCTCTAGTGCCCTCAAGATCAAAACCCACCCTCCAGAGTTCAGGATGGGGTCCTTAAGAGGCTTTGGTGTTGGACTTCTGGATCTGACAGTTCCTCGCTGTGTGACCTTGGGCACAGGGCCTTATCTCTCTGAGACTGTTCTCTGTAAAACCACCCAACCCAGTGCTTGACAGTAGTATCTGTTAAGTGGAAGTTAATGTGGTTGTTAACATCAACAATAGGTAAAAATTAGTGTTTACTCTGCACAAGGTGTTATTATAGACCCATCATGTGTATTGGCTCATTTTCAGTTTTATTTCAGTTCCTGTGAGGCAGGAACCATTGTGCTCCCCATTCTGTAGATGAGAAAACAGATACAGGGGGCCCCCATACTTGCCAAGTTCACACAGGTAGCATATGCCACAGCTGGGGTTTGAATCTGGCAATCTAGGCACACCTGACCATGGGGCTGCTGTGCCTCTCGGAAAGCAATCCATTTAATGGTAAGTCTAAATCTAAGGATAAAACAGAAGTGTATTAAAAACTAAAAATTATTCTGAAGTTCGTTTGCCCCAAGGAATGAGAAAACATTAATGGCTCCCTTTCTCAAGAGGAATTTTCTGTTTGGATCACAGCCATAAGCTAAGGGTAGGAAGCTCTAGTTGGACAGTGGACACTTCTGCCGGTTGGCGGGTAGCAAAAGGACGTCCATGGGCCTTGAAATCACGGGACTCAGAGGGCAGGCAAGCAATACAGCACAAAGGACTCAGGATTTTTAAACTTTGAAGACCTGCATTCAAGTCCTGGCACTACCGCTCACTTTCTGAGATGTTTAAGTCCCTGAATTTCACCAAACCTCGGTTTCTTTACCTATGAAATAGGGAAAATGTCCCCTAAAAGCTGACATGAAGAACAAAGAGAATGTGAAAATCACCTCCAAGGTGTGAGGCACGACAGAAATGTTGGGTAATGGTGAGGTAGCCCGTCATCAATCCCGCCTTGACAAGGCTCCATGTTCCCCTGCATTCCTCACCCCCCCGCCCCGTCCCCGCCTCTCTACAAAGGCCAGCCTGGAGGCCCCTGGCTGGGGAAGCAGAGTCTGTTTGTGGCTTTGTCTCTAATTTTCTGTGAGATTTGGCACAGTTCATTAACCTTAATGGAACTTTGTTTTCCTCTTTATAAAACTCATGGAGTCAACCAAATGAAACTTATGCCAGGAATGCAGAGTTGGTTCATCGTATGAAAAACAATACACCACGTTGTTAATAAAACCACATGATCATCTCAGAGAAAAAGCACCTAACAAAATACAACACTGTTCCTGGATGAAAAACCCCACAACAAACTTGGGATTAGAAGCAAACTTCCTTAACCTGATAAAGGACATCTGCAGCTAACTTCGTACTTCGTGGTAAAAGACTGAAAGTTTTCCCCTTCAGACCAGGAACATGACAAAGATGTCACTCTCACCACTTCTATTCACCATTGTGCTGGAGGTTCTAGGCAGAACAAACAGGCAAGAAAAAATAAAAAGCATCCAGATTGGAAAGAAATATAAAACTATTCATAGATAACATGATCTTGCAAATAGAAAATCCTAAGGAATCCACAAAAAATTGTTAAGACTAAACTTGCAGGATACAAGAGCAATGTACAAGTTTCAGTTGTATTTTGGTATATTAGCAATTAACCTGAAAATGAAATTAAAACAATTTCATTTATAATAACATCAAACAGAATAAAATACTTAGGAGTAACTTTAACAAAGGTAGTACAAGACGTGCACACTGAACACTACAACATATTGTTGAGAGATATTAAAGATCTAAATGGAAAGACATCACATGTTTATGGATAGGGAGACATAAAGATCTTTTAAATGGCACAAGTCCCCAAATTAATCTTCAGATTCTGAGCAGTCAAAATCACCACTAGCTTTTTTTTTTTTTTTTGCAAGAGATTGATGGGCTAATCCTAAAATTCCTATGGGAATGTGGGAGGCCCCAAATAACCAAAACAATCTTGAGAAAGAACAAAGATGAAGGACTCACACTTCCTGATTTTAAAACCTACTACAAAGATGTAATCAAGACTTGTACTGGAAATGAGGATAGTCGTATAGATCAGTGGAATAGAATTGAGAGTCTTGAAATACACCCATACACTTAAGTAATTTTGACAAGGGTGCCAAGACCATTTGATGGGGAAAGAATAGTCTTTTCAACAAATGGTGCTAGGAAAATGATCACCACATTTAAAAAAAAAAAAAAAGATCCCAAACTCACACTGTATACAAAAGATAATTCAATACAACACAGAGACCTAAATCTAATAGCTAAAAATGCAAAACTCTTAGAGGAATACAAGTGTCCATATTCATGACTTTGGGTTAGACCATGGAGTCTTAAATATAACAAAATCATAAGTAGCCGAAGGAAAGCATAAATTGCCCTTCATCAAAACTTAAAACTTTTGTGATTTATAGGACATCGAATGTGAGAAGACAGCTCCTAGAATGGAATGAAACATTTGTAAATCGTATTTCTGATGAGGATCTAGTATCCTGAATACATACAGAACTCTTAGAACTCAACACTGGAAAGACAACCTAGTTTTAAAAAATGGGCAGAGGATTTGAATAGACCCTTCTCTAAAGAAGATATACAGGTAGTAAGTCCATGTTAGAAGATGCTTAACACTTAGTCATCGGGGAAATGCAAATCAAAACCGCAGTGAGATACCACTTCACTACAATGGCTAGATTCAAAAAGAGACAACAGTGTGTTGGCGAGGATTTGGACCTATTGGAACCATCAAACGCTGCTGTTGGAAATGTAAAATGGTATGCCTCTTGGGAAACAGGCCATCAGTTCCTCCAAGAGTTAAACGTAGAGTCACTATATGATGCAGCAATTCCACCCCTAGCTGTATGCCCAGGAGGAACGAAAACCTATGTCTACACAAAAACTTGCGTGTGAATATTCATAGCATCAATCATGGTAGCCAAGAAGTAGCAACAATCCCAATATCTCATCAAGTGATGAACGGGGAAGCAAACTGGTGTATCCATACAATTGAATATTAGTCATCCATACAAAGGAAGGAAATACTGCTGTGTGCTGCAACATGGATGAAATTTAAAAACACATGTAAGAGAAAGGCAGACACAGAAGCCTACGTACTATGATTCCATTTATATGGAATGTCCAAAATAGGTCAGTCTGGTAGAGACAGGTTAGTGGTTACCAGAATTTGAGAGAGGAGGGGAATGGGGAATGATTGCTTATGGGTACAAGTTTTCTTTTGGCGGTGATGAAAAGCACGTGGGAATTACATAGTGGTGATTGGCTACACAGCTTTGTAATATATGAAAACCCACTAATTATACACTTAAATGGGTGAATTTTTAATGTTAATTGTATCTCAATTGCTTTTAAATATAGAGCTGATCAGAAGTGGTGGTACCCGGAGTGTGGTCCCAGCACAAGCAGGAGCACGTAGGAACTTGTTAGAAATGGAAATTCTTGGGCCCCCATTCCAGACCTGCCAAACCATTAGCTCTGGGGCGGGGGGGGGGGCCGGGAGCATCTAATGAGCTCCCCAGGGAATTCAGATTTAAACTCATGTTTGAGGACCACTGGTCTAGAGCTACAATCCTTAGATCTTGTAGATGCCCCTCATTCCAGGGTTCATGAATATCTCGATCATGCAGTGACACAGCCCCACACGCCACAAGTTAACCACTCCCTTAGTTGGAGTGCCTAGTATGCTGTCCAAATTAATCTGTTTGCAGTTTTTTATCAACAGCTGCATCCGTTCTTAATTTTTGCCTCCGGTATGATTAGCCATCTGTTTTGTTACAGTTTATTTTAAAGATTTTTTTTTCACATAATTATATTGTAATTTTCTACTTCAAAAGGAAAACCTGAGAGCTTAGTGACACAAACGACTGAAGCCCTTCTTTCACTTGTGTTTGCACATCAGTCGGAGTCCATGAGGAGCATCTCTCAGATGCCCCTGACATTGAACTTGAGGGAAAAGCAGTGAGGGCCAGCAGGGACTCCTGGTGGAGGTAGTGGGGGAGATATCCCTAGATGTAGACACTGTCCCATTACCCCTGTTGCTACCCGCCTGAAACTCATTTCACCCATGAATAAGTCCAGACTCTTTTTTTGAGAGAGAGGGCATGTGCATGTGGGGGGGTGGGGGGGCGCGGTGAGCGGGGAACAGAGGGAGAGGAAGAGAGAATCTTAAGCAGGCTCCACACCCAGCATGGAGCCTGACACGGGGCTCAATCCCATGACCCTGAGATCATGACGTGAGCTAAAATCAAGAGTCAGACGCTCAACCAACTGAGCCACCTAGGTGCCCCAGTCCATACTCTTAGTGTTAGAGAAACCCAATTCAGGCTGGTTTGAGCCAAAAAGCCCATTGTGGCAAGTTCACAGGCAGAGTTGAATATTGGGCTCAGATGGTTACAGAATACTGTCCGTCTGTGCTTTCCCTGGGTTGGCTTTATCCTTGGGCAGCTTGCAGAGATGGCCACCAGCCACCAGCCATCTGGGCTGACATCCCATTGGGTTAATTCAGTGCACAGGTGGTACCTCTGAGTTAAGGATTGCATTCAGCTGCATGTAACAGAAAACTCAAGTGACAGAACCTCTGCCTCAAGGAATTTTTGTTACCTAACAAGAAGTCCTGAGTCTTGCAGCTCTATCCTATCACCAGTTTCCATTTCTGTTCCTCCATCCTTAGTGGCTGGCTTTTGTCTTCAAGGTTGCCAGTTGGTCCTGCAGCTCCAGGGTGTCTGTGTTCCACCCAGGAACAAGGGGGAAGGACAAAGGGCAGGAGACAAATGTCACTAAAGCTTGTCTCTTTTTAAAGATTTCATTTATTTGAGAGAGCAAGAGAGGGAGCATGAGCGGGGGTGGGGGAGCAGTGGGGACGGAGAAGGAGAAGCAGATTCCCCGCTGAGCAGGGAGCGCAACGAGGGGCTCAATCCTAGGACCCAAGGATCGTGATCTGAGTCACCCAGGTGCTCCTAAAGCTTGTCTCTTATCACAAAAATATTCACTTTCCTGGAAACCACCATATAGACTTCCAAATAGATCTCTTTGTTAGGGCTGTGATTGCTCCTACTTGCAAGGAAGCCTAGAAAATTAAGATTTTTAGCTGGAAAATGTCGCAAGCAAAATAGGGTTCCTCTAATAAGAAAGGGACAATGGATATTAGAGGCAGATATCCCCTGCAAAATCCCCAGGGTTGACTCTCTAGTCATGTGCCCAGCCCCAAACCTATGTAAACCTCCTAGTGGCAAGGGTGTTGTCTTGTTCACTGTTGGATTCCCAGTACCTAGAATAGTGCCTAGCCCAGAGAATGCACACGCCAGGTATTTATGGGATGCATGATTAGCCACGCTTGACTCACACCCGAAGAGCTAGGAGGTGGAGTCAGCCCTCCAAACCACGTGGGCTGATGTGGGATGGAGGGTTGGCTCCCTAAAGGAACATTAGCTTGCTGTTACCAGTAGAGGAATGGATGCTGGCCAGATGAGAACAGTGCCTGCCCAGTACAACCCAGAAGTGCTCAGACTTGCCAATTTTTAGAGATCTCAAACTACTCATCCAGGAGCACAAACTAACCAATGCAAACTAATCCAGATCCCAGTACTCTAAACCACCTCCTCTGTCTGCCTCTCCCACTCCAGAAGGCCGTGTTCTTCTGCCCGCATCGCCCCAGGGTCAAGTACCAGATAACTAGAGATGGCCTCCCCCAGAGCCTGCTGAAATTATTCAAACTAGCCAATCCGAAGCCTTCCTACTGTGCCTTGTCTTTTCCCATGTAAATCTCAATAAAGGCTCCCGCCCAGGCTTTCCTCCGGCTCCTCCTGCCTCCTGACCAACCCGGGTTCTTCTTCCCGTGACTCAGCATGGCATACCTTGCCTCCTCTTTCTTGGGATCTGTGAATATGAAAACTTTTTTCATGACGACTATTTTTGTCTGCGCGTCTTAACCATACCTGATTAAAACCAATGCTAGGTGCATTTTACAACACATTAGATGTGGGTTTGGTAAGTTAATATGTATTTGGGAACAGCCTCAGACCTTGAATCTTGGTAGGACTCAGGAATCTGTAAGCAACGCCCCCCACCCCCACCCCCTGCCAGCCAAGGTGATGTGGATGATCAGCAACAACTGAAAACCAATGATCTAGTCTCATCCTCTCACTTTGCAGATGAGAAGGCTGGGGCCCAGGCTGGTGGACATGTCAAGAGACCACGTCCTGGGGCAGGAGGTTGTGTGGTGAGCACAGAATGAAAACAAGGAGATACTTCCGGCCAGGAAGAAAAGCCCCTCCTACAGCCGGGTGGTTCCTGTCTTCTTAACTCTATTGCTTAGGACCCTTTGGTTGCAAGTAACAAGTGAGCTAGAGCTCACCTGAGCAGGAAAGGGAATTTTATGAGAAAGGTACATAGGTGTTTCCTGGAGCTGGTGCAGGTGGGTCTCAGGACCAAGCAGAGCCAGGAAACACAGGGTTGGGCCGGCCCCTCTCTCCCTGTCTTCTTCCTCGTCCCTGTGTAAGCCCTTGCCCCTCAGACCCGCTTCCTCTGCCCGTCCTATCCTCACTTCACAATTCCCCCAGGCACACTGTCGTCGGTCCCAAGTTCAATGTCCTGGGAAACAGACTGTGATAACTCAGTGTGATTGGAACCACCCTTGGGCCAGTCGGGCGGGAGCACAAGCGTGGCTGGCAGAAAATAGCCCCCCTGACTGGGATCGCTGCCCGCGTTGTCCCGGGAATCTCACCGAATCCGAACTCCTGCACCCAGCAAGGCCTGGGGTGGTGGTTCCAGGACATTGGCACCTCCTTTCCCCAGTCAGTTGCGACTGGGTTCTGTTTCTGCTCCAGTAATAAATCCTCGTGATGTGTTCTGTTCTCTTGGAGAAGTTCAGGAAATTTCTCATTTCATCAGCACGATCTCGAGAAATCCTCTCCAGGGGAAAGGCTTTCAAATGGGAATTCTCATGTCTACTATGTGAGATTTTAAAAATTCGTTTTTATTTCTGATGGTGTTTTTCCTATTCTTGTCCCTATGTCCTGGGTGGTCCTTGGCCTCCCATTCGTTTCACACGTACTGTGGCTCTGCTGAGGGCACAAGCATGTAAGGATCTAGCAGGTCCCTGCCTGTGAGCAGCTCAAACTCTGGCTCCGGAACTCATCCCAGTGACGGTATCACCCAAGCCAACATGGAGAGCCATGGTCTGACAGCTCCCTAAAATATCCAGAACTGGCTCCGTATTAGTAGCTCCAATAGTAATGGCGAGGTGTGCACTGACAGATACTGTCTTGTTCCCAAGCCCCCGGTTTGCTATCATCACCCCTGTTCTAAAGTAAGAAAAAGAGGTTTGGGGGGACTTCTTGCCCTGTGACCCATAGCTGATGAGTTACCCAGCAGAATTTGACCCCCATGTCAGGTGCCAGAGCTTTGCCCACTCCCTGTCTTGTCTCTGGCCTTTAATTATTGGCACTTCATACCCAGCAGTCAGGGAACAAAACTGTAAATAAAGTGCTGAATTACACAGTGCAAGCTGTTAGCAAATAGGACAAGCGTGTCACCTCCTGCTAAGCGTATGCTCCAGACGAGTGCAGAAGGCACCCGAAGCTGTTACCAGCTGTGTTTGCACCCTGTCCTGGAAAAGTGTAGATGGGGGATTCGGGCAGTGAGGCCCTAGGTCAGCTTCGCTAGTTTCAGTAGCTCATAAATATCCTTAAAAGTCAAAGCAGTTACAGAAGAAAGAGATCACCATGGACTGAGTTAATGAGGAAAGGCTTTCCAGAAGAGTCAGAACAATGGGGAGGCTGCACATAGCGGGCGGTTCGGGGGGGGAGAAGTGGGGGGCACAGCATGAGCCCTGTGGAAGTTTTCCACATATGACCATGATCTGTAGCAATAACTGTTTCACACACAGATACCTATAAAAGGGAAACAGAAGTCTCGTAGAATAATATTTAACTCTTACTATATACCATAACACTACTATTTACTTCTTTTAGAGAAAATGCTAGTTGCCATCCACTTAATTGCTCTCACAGTCCATTAATGGATCGCCTCCAACAGTTGAACAACACAGCAGAACAGGTCTGATGGAGCATTGTTTTATAGAAAACAATGGTGGGCCCTGAGGCTTGCCAGCTGGGTGGGGCCAGCTCAGGGTAGATGTCCAAACCAGATGTGAAACCCAAACCAGGCAAAAACAACACAATTTTGTGTCTCTGAAAATAAGAAAATGGTCTTCATGCTGTGGCGTTTGTATGTATCTCCAAAGATGCCTCCCGGGCGCTTAAATGCTCAGGGTTACAATTCCCCGAAGTGGATTCTTCCCGCATATATGGAGTTTTAGGTCAATTGTGGAGAGGCCCAGCAGCCTAGATGGATTGGGGTGTGGGCTGACAAGGGAAGAGCCAGGAATTTTGGACAATCCAATCAGGCAGGAAACCTTTCTGCTCTTTATGCAAGAATTGCAAGGTGCGGAAAGTTATGTAGAGAAAGAACTGGGAAGACAGATGTCTCTCTGATGACGTTTCTGGGATGAATACATGAATGGATTTGCCGATTTTTTAGCTAACCATAGTCTGTTGGTTCATTATTATAAGCAGGCTAGGGTGTTTTTTTCTTAGTAAATATGCTTTTAATGATTTAGGAAGATTCAAGCCCAGATGTAGAGAGCTAACACAGCTCCTGCCAGCCTACTTTGCAGGTTTTTTATTGAGACATATCATGAAATTCACCCTCATGAAGTATCTAGTTCAGTGGTTTTTAGTGTATTCACAAAGTTGTTCAACCATTACTATATAATTCCAGAACGTTTCTTTTTAAGATTTATTTTTTAGAGAGAGAGTGCACATGCGTGCATGAGTGGGAGGGGCAGAGGGAGAGGGAGAGACAATCCCAAACAGACTCCATGCTGAGCGCAGAGCCTGACGCAGGGCTCAATCTCACAACCCTGAGTGAGATCACCACCTGAACTGAAACCAAGAGTCAGCCGCTTAACCGACTGCACCACCCAGGCTCCCACTTCCAGAAAATTTTCGTTTCTCCGCCCCAAAAACCCCACACCCATGAACAATCACTCCCATCCCGCCCCCCACAACTATTGATCTTTCTATCTCTGTTGGATTTGCCTATTCTAGACATTTCATATAAACAGAATTTGTGTCTGGTCTCATTCATTTTGCGTTTTCTAGGTTCATCCATGTTGTAGCATGGGTTGGTACTTCATTCCTTTTTATGGATGAATAACATTACATTGTGTTTATATGCTGCATTTTGTTCATTCATTGATGGATATTTGGGTTGTTTCTACTTTTTGGCTATTATAAGCAATGCTGATATGAGCATTTGAGTACACATTTTTGTGTGGGCATATTGAGGAACTGCCAGACTATTTTCCAAGAGGCTGCATGCACCATTTTACGTTCCCACCAGCAGTGTATGAGGGTCTGCGTTTTCCCACAACTTTGCCCTTATTATTATCTGCCTTTTTTGGTGTAGTCATACTTGTGGGTACAAAGTAGTTTTATTTGCCATTTCCTAATGACTAAAGATGTTGAGCTCCTTTTCACATAGTAATTGCCTATTTTTATATTTTCTTTGGAGAACCATCTATTCAAATCCTATGCCTATTTTTCAGATTGGGATTTTTTTTTTTTAGTTGTTGAATGATGAGTTCTTTATTCTGCAAACTAGACCTTTATGTGATTTCCACATATTTTCTCCTATCATGTGGATTGTCTTTCACTTCCTTGCTAGTGTCCTTTGAAGCTCAAAACTTTTAAATTTTGGTAAAATCCAGTGTATCTATTTTTTTCTTTTGTTTGTGTTTTTTGGTGTCTTTTAAGAAACCATTGCCTGATCCAGTGTCATGAAGAGCTGTGCCCTCATGTTCATCTAAATGTTACAGTTTCACCTCACATTTAGATCTTCAATATGTTGAGTTAATTTTTGTATGTGGTGTGAGGGAGGGGTCTAATTTCATGCTTTTGCATGTGGATAGGTTGTCCCAGAACCCTTTGTTAAAAAAGACTGTCCTTTTCCTATTGAATAGTCTTAGCACCCTTTTTAAATATCAGTTCGTCTTAAACGGATGAGTTTATTTCTGCACTCAAAATTCTCTTCCATTGATTTATAAATCCTTACTCCAGTAGCATACTCTCTTGATTGCTTATAGCTTTGTATTAAATTCTAAAATCAGGGCATGTTAAGTCCTCCAACTTTGTTCCTCTTCCAGGATTAGTTTGGCTATTCTGGGTCTCTTCCATTTCCATATAACTATTAGAAACAGCTGGTCAGTTTCTATTTTAAAAAAAAAGGTCAGCTAGGATTTAACAGGGATTGCATTGAATCTGTAGATCAGTTTTGGGGGAGCATTTCCATTTTAATATTACATCTTCTGATCCAAGTACAGAATAGCTTTCCATTTATTTAAGGCTTTTTAAATTTCCTTCAATGTTGTTTGGTAGTTTTCAGCATATAAATCTTATACATCTTTTGTTACATTTATTCCTAAGGGTTGTTTTTGTTTTGTTTTGTGGGCTGCTATCGTAAATGGAACTGGTTTTCTTAATTTCATTTTTGGATTGTTCATTGTTAGCATGTAGAAATACAACCTTATTTTGTATATTGATCTTGTTATCTTGCAACTTGGCTAAATTGATTTACTGTAATAGTTTTGTGTGTGTGTGTGTGTGTGTGTGGACTTTTTACAACGTTCTCTCTACAAGATCATGCCGTATACAAAGAGGGATAGTTTTACTTTCTCTTTCTAAGCTAAATGACTTATTTTTCTTGCCTAGTGTTCCTGGCTAACGCCAGTACCATATTGAATAGAAATGATCAGAGCAGACATCCTCATCATGTTGAAAGTTTTCAGTCTTCCGCCATTAACTATGATGTTACTGGTGAGGGTTTTATAGATGCCCTTTATCAGGATGAAGAAATTCTCTTCTCTTCCTAGTTTGCTGAGTGTTTTGAAAAGGTGTTGAATTTTGTTAAGTGCCTGTCTTTTCCTTTTTGCCTCAGTGGACATGATTATGCAGGGTTTGTTTTTTTTTTTTTTTTCTCCTTTATCCTGTTGACATGGTATACTGGATTGATTAAATTTCATATTTGAACCAAGCCTGCATTCCTGGGATAAATCCCACTCGGTCATGGCACATAATCCTTTTTATATGGTTGCTGGATTCAGTTTGCCAGAATTTTGTTAAAGATTTTTGCACCTATATTCATAAGGGATATTGGTCTGTGTTTCTTTTCTCTTGGTGTCTGGCTTTGCTACCAGGATCATTCTGGCTTCGTGGAGTGAATGGGGAGCTGTTCCTTTCTCTTCTACATTTTGGAAGAGTTGTGAAGGATTCATGCTAAATCTTTTTTAAACATTTGGTAGACATCTGGTCCTGGCCTTACTTTAAGGAAAGTTTTTCTGTTTGTTTTGTTTGTTTGTTTTTTTACTATGTCAGTCTCTTGTTATAAGTCTTATTGGATTTTCTTTTTTAGTCAGGTTTGGTGTTTTTGTCTTTGTAGGATGTGGTCTGTTTCATCTAGGTTATGTAATTTGTTGGCATACTGTTGTTCATAGTATTTCTTTAATAATTCTTTTTATTTCTGTGAGGCACATAACCATCACCCTCTTTCATTCCTGATTTTAGTAATTTGAGTCTTCTCTTTTTTTTTTCACGGTCAGTTTAGTTGACAGTTTGTCAATTTCATTGATCTTTTTATTTTTTTTTAAAGATTTTATGTATTGAGAGAGAGAGAGAAAACAAGTGGGGGGCGGCAGAGGGAGAGGGAGAAGCAGGCTCCCCGCCGAGCAGGGAGCCCGATGCGGGGACTCAGTCCCAGGACCCTGGCATCATGACCTGAGCCAAATGCAGACACTTAACCAACTGAGCCACCCAGGCGCCCCTCATTGATCTTTTTAAAGAACAAACTTGTATTTTCATGGATTTTCTTTTTTAAAAAAATTCTATTTTATTCCACTTAAATCTTGATTCTTTCTTTTCTTTTTGGGGGCTTACTTTGCTCTTTTTTTGTGTTAAGGAGGACAATTAGGTCATTGATTTAAGCTCTTCTTTTTTAGTATGGTCATTTATAGCTATAAATTTCTAAGCACTGTTTTTCCTGCATCCCATAAGTTCTGGTATGTTGTGTTTTCATTTTCATTCATTTCAAAGTATTTTCTAATTTCCCTTGTGATCTCTTTTTTGACCTGTTGGTCCTTTAGGAGCATGTTCTTTAATTTCCGCATATTTGTGAACTTCCGGTCTTCCTTCTGTTACTGATTTCTAAGTTCTTTCCATTGCAGAGTGGTTGTAGCACATACTTCACTTGATTTAAATCCTTCTAAATGTATCAGTGCTTGTTTTTATTACCTAAGGTGGTGTTTATCCTGAAGAATGTTTTATGCGAGCTCGGGAATAATGTGTATGTATCCTTCTTGAATGTATATGTTAATGTTTTTCATCAGATTTGGGAACTTTTTGAATGTGAGTTCTTTGGGTATTTTTCCTGCATTTTTTCCCTTTCTCTTTCTGTTTCTGAAACTAGACCATCTCAGCTGGCCTATCCTCAAGGTCATTGATTGATTTCTTCTTCCTGCTCAAATCTGCTGTTGAGCCCCAACAGTGACTTTCTCAGTTATTTTACTTTTCAACTCCAGAATTTCTCTTGGTTCTTTTTTATGGTTTTTACTTCTTTATTGATAGTCTCTGGTGAGAAATCATTCTCTTACTTCTCTTAAGTTTTTTTAGACATTTTGACAACTCCTTTGTGAATATGTTTAAAACAGCTAATATAAAGTCTTTGTCTAGGGGCACCTGGCTGGCTTGGTCAGAAGAGCATGCTACTCTTGATCTTGGGGTCATGAGTTTGAGCCCCACATTGGGTGTAGAGATTACTAAAATGAATAAAGGAGTAAATAAGTACATAAACAAACAAACTTTAAAATAATAATAAAAGGTAAAGTCTTTGTCTAGTAAATCCAATGTTTGGAATTCCTCAAAGGTAGTTTAGACTGATTTTTTTTTTTTCCTGTGTATGGACCATACTTTCTTGTTTCTTTGCATGTCTCATATTTGATGTTGTTGTTGGAAACTGGCCATTTAAAATAATGTAATTTCACAATGCTAGAAATCATATTCTTCTCCCTTCCCAGGGCTGCTTGTTACTGCTATTTATTGCTATTGTTTGTTTAGTCAACTTTCTCAGCTAATTCTGTAAAATTTGTCTTCTTTATTGTGCGTGGACACTGAAATATCTGCTCGGTTCTCTTAAGGTCATCTAATGATAGCACAGAGGTTTCCTTAGATGCCTGGACCAAATAAGTCTTCCAGTCTTTGCCGTTAAGTTCTGTGTGTGTTTGGGGGCACACCTTCAACACCGAGGCAGATAGTTAACAAATCTACCTTAGTTTTTACTTTCTTGCTTGCTCAGAGCCTCAGCATTAGGCAGAGGTGAAAGCTTAGGGCATCTTCAAGTCTTTACTGAGCATGCAAATATCCACGGGCGCAGCCCTATGCATACTCATGGTCTTTTAGATTCCCAAATATGTGGGAGCTTTGCAAAGCCCTCTATAGATATATCCCATTCCCCAGTTTTTCCTTTTAAGCTGTTTGGCCAGTTCATTTTTTTTGTCTCAACTGTTACCCACCACCTGGGACAGTGTGATGTTCAACAGTTGCCTCTGATTGTTTTCAACAAATGCCCCCAAGGAAAATCCTATTCACACTGGCGGAGCTCTGACTCAGGAAAAATAAAGACAGCCTTGAAAGTGGGATCTTCCAGGAAACCACCAGACAGGTCAAATAATGCCAGTTCTCCGAGAATGGACTTGGGAGAAGCTCCAGCCCTGCCCCCCTGTGGTGGATGCCAGGATGCTGGTTCTCAAGGCGACTCCAGAACTGGTGGAAAGGACTGGAAAATAGAGCAAGTTAAAACTCCACAAAGCTCACTGTTCTCACTGAGATCCTGCCAATTTTCTTAAGTAAACTCTGCTGGGATTACTACACGCCTTTGGTTAATTTCCAGAGTTCTGAAAAAGGCTGACTCTGACCATTTTTTGCCAATGTTCTCATTGCTTTTGTGGAGGAGAATCCTCAGAAGTCTGTCCTCCACTATTTCACTGGAGTGGCCAACAAGCTAATTTTGAGCCTGCATGTGCACACTGTACTCAGTGGCTAATTAAGGACATTATGCTTGCACCCAGTGGCTCAGTGAGGCCACTTTTCCTTGGTTGAATTGTTTGTGGATTCTGTTGGTAGGGGCCAATGAGGTTACGCCTGCTAGCCAGGACACTCACATTTTAGTCTTGTATCTACAACAAGCAGAGTATATGACCTTGGAACAAAGGAGCTGAGATTTCCAGAGTACTAACTGTATGCTACAGTGTGTGCTGGGTCTTTTTGTACATTATATCATGTCATTCTTGCAACAACCAAGAAAGAAAATGTTTCCGCTTAATGGATGAAGAAACGACTAAAACACAAAGTGATAGACAGGTAGTCTAGCAGTTGTGTAACCTGGTATATGTTTCTCTCCTCTCCCTTCTGGCTCCACCTCATCCCACTGCAGAGGCAAGAGGGGACAGAGCCAAATGGGTGTTCACCTGGCCACTCATCTTCCTCCTGTGCATCACCATCCCCAACTGCAGCAAGCCCCGCTGGGAGAAATACTTCATGGTCACCTTCATCACCGCCACGCTGTGGATCGCTGTCTTCTCCTACATAATGGTGTGGCTGGTGAGTGGTGGAAGCAGGGGTGGGCTGTACAGACAGCCCCTGACCAGCACCTGCCGGAGGGGGGAGAGCTGGGTTCAAGAGCGACCTCAGACACGGCGGTGCCACCTTGAGCAAGTCGCCTCCCTCCACAGACGTTGGCTTATTTCTCAGTAGAAGGGGGTTTCGGCAGAGGTGCCTGGCGCTGTGCTCAGCACCGGGGATACCCAGATGGACAGAGCATGGCACTGACGTTCAAGGCAAGAGTAGGGGCAGGAGAAGAGATTCTGAGATCTGCTGCTCAGGTGCGATGGGAAAAGGGATGTGGCAGTGTGGTGGGGATGCTCTGGGAAGATCTCTGGAGGGCTAGTGCCTAGTCCCCTTTCCTTTCCAGGGCCCCTGGGGGAAGGTGAGGGAGACGAGTCAGTGGGAGAGGAACACAAGGCAGTCTTTTCTGTAACCCCTGCCAATAAACTCTTTTGGCCCTCATAACAACCCAGTAGGATAGGGGTTTTTATTTTGCCCATTTTACAGATGAGGAAACTGAGGTATCCAGATTGAGTAATTGGCCCACTTGCACAATTATCAACTATTATACGATTAGTTACATAATCAGTAAGTTCTAGAGTTGGGCTCCTGAGTCCATGATCTCAACGACTATCCTGAAATGCCCCTCAATTTCTTACTGGAGTTTTCAGATGCCATTTGGACTGAAGTTTTGCAAGCAGAGAGGCACTGGCATAGCTCTTTGTAAGCGCCTCTGGCCACGCGTGACAGGTCCCTGTACAAACCTTATATTGGCTGGAGGTGGGGGGCGGTAAGCAGGAGCCCCTTTCCCCTTGCTCTGTGTATGTACCACCCTGTGGGGAGGGAAGGGCTGTGGGGTCACATGGGAATGCATTTGAGTCCTAGATCTCCCACTTACCAGCCGTGAAGCCTGGCAGGTGACTCAGCTTCCATGAGCCATGGTCACCCCCTCTGCAGAAGGGGGATGACCGTTCCCATCTCACAAGGTCATGGGGAGGATGGAGGTCTCTGCTCAGGCTTTGTGGTTCGAGTTGGCAGCGTGACTGATCAGTTGTAACTGCCGATAGCAACTGTTTTCACCATGAGATGCAGCCAGTGCTGCGTCCATGCTTTGTTCAGACAAAGGTTAAAATCCTCATAGATGCTGGAGTGTGTGTGTGAGTGAGTGTGTGTGTGTGTGTGTGTGTGTGTGTGTGTGTGTGTGTGTTGGGGTGTGGGAAGAGTTGAAAACAGCTACTATCCAAACCCCCCAGTAAAGGACAATCAAGGATCACAAAACCGATGCCTTATGCGAATTGCCCTTGTAAATTGACATTTTTCGGAGTAAGGTTAACACCAGCCCATCTTTATATTTGATAAAAGGATCCAGTGAATTCTCTTACTGAAGTGCATTTCCAAAACAACACTGCAAGGAAGAAAAGTATTGCATGACATCTGAGGAGTAGGTATGAGAATTAGGAAAGATCAAATTAGTGAATGGGTGAAACTTTTTCTTCTCAAGTTACTGGAAACAACAGTATTACGAAATCAGCTCTGTTCATTTGCTGTGAGGCCAGACATTTAACAACACTCACATCCCCATGACCTCGAGTCAGCCCACCTGCACTTCTTAAAGCAGAGAGAGTCTGGAAGCGGCTTGCCTGGGCTCATAGGAACTGCTTGGCTGGGGCACCCTTACCTGTGGCTTTGAACTTCAGCCCGCCTCAGTTTGGGGGAAATGGAATGACCCTCATGGTAGAAATTGGTCAAGACAACAGCACCCCATGTTAGCCTTCATTTCGGGCCATGAACTTGCTTTCCTTGTGACCCGATGGGGGCCGCCAGGGAGCAGTGACTTCTCACCTGCCCTCACTCCTACTTCCTCACCTGACTTACTCCTACCACCTTTTACATCTCTCACCCCTAAGGCTTCAGAGAAAACAATTCTTGAATGTCAGTGTGAAGGGAGGGACCTTGGGAAGGGATCGTCCTGTCCGGCACCCTTGCAGCGCTGGGGAGATTGAAGACCAGAGGGGGGCCACGACTTCCACAAGGCCACACGGATAGTCAGCCCCAGAGCTCTGGACTCAGTTCTGCTCCCCTGTCGGAAGCCTAAGTATCAGGTGGGCTCAGAGGGCCCAGGGCTAGAGTCCGGGGCAACGCCACACTCAGGCGGCATCTCTAGTCTGAAGCACCCTGGATGGTGTGTGCGTGCATGCGCACGCGCATACGCACACACAAGACCTTCCTTCTGTTCTTCCATCCTTCAGCTTCTCAGCCACGTAGTTCAGTGATTTTAGGGGGGAAATGGAGGCATCCCCCATAATGCCAAAATAACCCAGGCTCCTGTATTTATGATGTCTGGCATCCCCCACGGAAAGCATGTCGGCCACGGCCTCGTTGTACTTGTGGAGATCTCGTTCATGACCAAGGTAGACGGAACATTGATGGATCAGTGGTTCAGTTTTGCCCTCCTCAGTGTCTGATGGAGAAGGGAAATATACATCTGTGAACATCTTCCACAGGCCAGGCACTGTCACCTCACGTTTTCTCAATCTTTATTAGCAAGCCCATTTTGCAGATGAGGAAACTGAGGCTCAGAGAAGCAAACCAGCTTCTCCTGATCACACAACCATTCGCTAGGATCGGAGCCATCAGTTGAGATGTGAACAACCCTAAGAGGTGCCACGGTTCCCACTGTAGAGATGGGGGGGAGGGCAAGCCAGAGCTAATGGGGTTATTCAAATGCTTCTAGGGCTTTCCATCTGGCTTCTGCTCAGGGCCCCAGCCATCTCTCGAGTGTCAGGCATTTCTCAGTAGAGTGTGTGACTGCATCAGGATCCTTTGATCCGGAAGTTCTATTTCTTGGAGCTTTTCCTAAGAAAGCAGTAAGATAACCCAAAGATGTACACACAAGGTGCATGATATTGAGGTAGGAGCATGGCCTTTAGAGTCAGTAAGACCTGGCCCAGAATCCCTGCTCCACCGCTTAGCAGCTTCTTGCCCACAGGCAGTGCTGCATAACCTCTCTGAGCCTCAGTTTCCCTGGGCGTAAAATGAGTGTAACCACAGTGCCCCCTCACCAGTAGGTGGTGATAATAGAGCACCTGAGATTGTGTATGCAACATGAGCACCTGGTATACAGTACGTGCTCAATACATGTTATATGCTGTGAGGTCGTAGGAGCAAAGAAAGAGACCACCTCACTGTCCGATGGTGAGGGATTGGCTAGAACCATAGAGCCACGCCGTGAAATCTGTGCATCAGTTTAAAATAGTGTCAAAGATGATGACACAGGGTGGAAAGGTATCCACAGCGTCTAACACACACACACACCAAAAAGAAGGTCAAGGGTATATTCTAAAGCAAGAGTTTTCAAGTGTGATTCCCAGACCAGTAGCCACCTGGGAACTGGGTAGGAACGTCAACTCTCGGGCTTCACCCCAGGCCTCCTGAATCAGAAACGTGGGGGGTGGGGGGAGCAGTCTGCATTGTAACCAGCCCGCCAGAGGCTTTTCCACGTGCTCAAGTTTGAGAACCACGGGCTGACAGAAAAGGGTAATAGTGGTCGTCTGTGGGTCTTGTTTTCATTTTCTTTCCATTTCTAAATGTTTTAAAACAGCAAATAGAACAGCAGTCCTACGTTCCAGTTAAAAGCACTCGGAATAAGCAAAGGTCCTGGGTGTTCCTCCCGGAGTTCATGTCCCCTCCCCCGACTCTTCTGGTTCATGCCCCCGCCCCCCGACTCTTCTGCAGGTGACTATTATTGGATACACTCTTGGGATCCCCGATGTCATCATGGGCATCACTTTCCTGGCAGCGGGCACGAGTGTTCCAGACTGCATGGCCAGCTTAATCGTGGCGAGACAAGGTAAGGGTGGTGCCCCTCCAGCTGTGAGCATCACCAGGCAGGCCCCCCTGCCCCTACTGGGGTTGGAGTTCATGGCCCTTCTGACCGGTAGCTGTTACATTCTGCTCTGGAGCCGGCTGATGAGGGGAAAGCATCATGCATCCCGAGTCCATCCGTGGAGACAATACGACCGCCATAAACATCCCCATCCAGATCTCTAGAACCATTTGCCTCTGCAGACTTGGATCAAAGGAACTTGTTCTGAGATCACCAGTGCGACATTAAACAGAGCTGAAACCCTGACTTCTTACAGCAAATGCAATAATAGTAACGAGAAGTCTTCGGGTCCCAGGAAGGCAAAGGGGGAGGGGTATCTCCATGTACCTCCGTGTACCTCCCAACTGTTTTCCTATTCTTAAAGTTCTAGAACATGGATACGAGTTTGGTTACTTGGTTGGTTGGTTAGTGGTTTTTCTTTGGGGCTCACTACCTGACATGGGTTAAGCAAGGTGAGGAGTACCTGTATGCTCTTTAATGCAGAACAAAAGCCCCGTAAAGGACTGACCTTCATTGATTGTGGTGTCTGTGCTGGTGAGGCCGCAACCCAGCATGGACCCCCACACATCCACAGATGAAAGTGTGAAAGTATGGGGGGGGGCGGGGCGCCGGGGGCCAATAATAGAATGACACCTCAGAGGAGACAGGAAAGAAGTGCCCAAGGGGAAAGTGGGCTCTGGAAGGCGGAAAGTGACATTTTATTCCTCCCAAGTTAGGAGGAAGGGTTGACTGAAGGGGTCAGTCGGTCCTGAGAAGACCTGAGATGTTGGGAGAGAAATGTGGGAGTGTGGCTGACGTAGGCCGGAGGCTTGTGGAGAGTGGGGACAGTGGAGACAGCAACTGAGGGGAGCGGGGTTTAGAGTGACCTCTGAGGTGAGTGTCTTCACTTCCTAGGGCTGTCGTAACCAAAACACCACAACGGGGTGGCTTAAAACAAGAGACTGATGGTTGCACAGTTCTGGACGCTAGAAGCCCAAAATCGAGGTGGCAGCCAGGCCGCACACTCCCTCCAGAGGCTGTAGGGAAGGGTCTGTTCCAGGCCTCTCCCCCCAGCTTCTGGGGGTGGCCGGACGGGCTTAGGGCTGCGTCACTGTTGTCTCTGCCTCCCTCAGCATGTGGTGCTCATCCCTCTGCGTGTGTCTGTGTCCAAACTTCCCTCTCCTTACGAGGACACCCGTCCGTGCCTCAGGGCCCATCCTAATTCAGTATGACCTCATTTTAGTTTGATCACATCTGCAAAGACCCTATTTGCAAATAAAGCCCCAGGCACCGGTGCCGGGAGGACAGGAGCTGCGGGGAGGTCACTGTTCAACCCGGTGCAGTGAGGAATAGGAGAGCCACCGAGCATCGAGGGCCTAGCTGATGTTCAGTGGCGTCAGCTTGGCCAAGTGGGACTCAGGCATACCCAGCTCCAGTGACACACACGTGAGAGATGACAAGTTCACCCAGAGCTGGGGTTGCCGGGTGGATGCAGGGAAGGTCAAGGGGTAAGAGAATGTGCTGTTGAAACAACCAACCCTGGAGTCCAGGCTGGCTGGGGGCCAGGGTCATGATGGTAGAAGGTGAGGGGCCGGGGGCTGAGGTGAAGAAAGGGCTCTGTGGGAACCCGGGCTAAGGGGTTCTGAGGGAGGACATCCTATCAGGGTGACTCCTGTGGAATGTGGAGGGCACAGAAAGTGAGTGAGGGCAAGGGGCAGGTGGAGCGTATCGTCATGAAAGTGACACCAGGGACACTGGCCGAGGATCCAGCAGACATGGTTAAAGCATGGGCACTTCCTTCGTGGCAAAGGGTCCAGAAACCTCTGCTCAGAATCCATTGCACAAGCAGACCATGCCACGTGCTCTAACGCGGAGATCCTGCATCCTCCCAGCTCCAAGTGTGGGCTGGGCTGGCGGCGGCAGCAGCAGCTTGACCAGGGAGCTTGTAAGAAATGCAGAATCTCAGGCTGCCTCGGTGGCTCAGTGGGTTAAGCATCCGACTCTTGGTTTCAGCTCAGGTCATGATTTCACAGTTGTGAGATTGAGCCCCACGTTGGGCTCTGTGCTGAGCTGAACGTGGAGCCTGCTTCAGAGTCTCTCGCCCCCTGTGCCCCTCCCCACCCCCCGCTCTTGCTCTCTCTCCCCCCAGAATTAATTAATTGATGAATTAATTTTAAGAAAGAAATGCAGACTCTCAGGCCCACCCCAGGCCCACCGCCAGGCCCCCAAGTGAGTCCTACACTCTTGAAGTTTGAGAGAGGTTGCCCTGAGTTTCCTCGATACGCAGCACCTGCGCAGGGCGGGAAGCCTGCCAAATCTGAGGAACTTTCTCCTCTCAAACTTGGGCATCCGCGTACCTCCTGACCCATCGAGCGGGTGCTGCGTCCTCACCAGAGGCGAGTAGCTGGCCCAAAACTGCTGTTGCACGTCCCTGTGTTGTTCCAGAGACTGAGATGCTGAGAGGCTGATGCCCCGGAGTCAGCGCCCCAGCAGCACCGCCAAGATTTTGAAGGCACCCAGCACGGTGCCGAGACAGGGAGGAAAAACATGAGGTCCTTGAGAGAGGCACTGTGTCCTGGAGGTCCGCAGGTGACAGCCACAGGGCAGGAGGAGGGGGTAGCCCAGCGTCCCCCCACAGGGCCGGTGCTCAGACGGACGCGATTCGGCCGTCCGGGTGCGGGGCCGAGCGGCTGCAAGCTTCTCAGGGACCCAAGCAGTCTTAGGGCTGCAGACGTTTGTGTTCCAAGCTCGTTCATTGCGCACACACACTTGCATTCGTGGCAGCTTCTGACGCTCATGTCGGATGGAAGTTAGGTGGCCCAGGTAGAGCAGACGGCAGGCAGCCAGAGTCTGTACAAGTTTGTTTTCTAACTTTTAATACCCCTCGAGCTGTTAAGTCCTTCGCTTGTGTGGCTAGCATGATCCCAGCCAGTTGGGCAGGAAGCAAAGGATGATGGCGAGGTCCCTAGCCTCTAAGATGCTTCTAGTCTAGTTGGGAGAAAAGAGTTTACCCCGCAGAAGCCTCCAGGGCATGAGACCTGATGCCTTATCCTCTGAGGTCATGGCCCCACGACCTGGGCCCCAAGGACACAGCCTGGCTCAGTGTGAGGGATGCTGGACCGCTCACAAACTGTGTGACTTTGGGCATGCCCCAAGCCTTGATGCCATCATATGCCATGAGGACAATGCCCCCTCCCTCCCAGGGTAACTGGGAGGGATTCAATAAGGTGACACACATAGTGGGTCCTCGGAGCACATAGTGGGTCCTCGGGGAACATCAGGGGACTGCCCCAGCAGGAGAAATGATAGAGGGCCCTATATTCGTTTCTCAGGGCTGCCATAACAAAGCACCCCAAAGAACAGAAATGTATGGTCTCAGGGTTCTGGAGGCTTGCAGCCCAAGGTCAAGGTATTGGCAGAGTTGGTTCTTCCTGAGGGCCGTGAGGGAGAATCTGTTCCAGGCCTCTCTCCTTGGCTTGTAAACAGCTGTCTTCATGTTCCCTCCGTGCTGTGTGCAGGTGTCCCCTTTTGTAAGAACACTAGTCAGATTAGGGTCTACCCCAATGACCCCTTTTAAGTTGATGATCCTATAAAGGTCCTATCTCCAAATAATGCCACATTCTGAGCTATTGGAGGTTAGGACTCTAACATAGGAATCTTAAGGGTCATCACTCAGCCCCTAGGGGGCCCCTTAGATTTCATGGAGTGGATTTAGACCTCATAAGAATTTTCTGAAGTGTGGGATCCAGGAAGGAGGAATTCCCTTCTGAAGAGCAGCGCAACTAGGACACAAATAGGGGTTTCCAGCAACCTCATCTTGGTGAATGACACGTGTCAATTGTCTGCTCTAGGCCTTGGTGACATGGCGGTCTCAAACACCATAGGAAGCAATGTATTTGACATCCTAGTGGGACTCGGCATACCATGGGGCCTGCAGACCATGGTTATTAACTATGGGTCCACGGTAAGTTCCTCCCACTGCCTTATAAGCCTTATAAGTCTGCCGTGGGTGCCAGACAGGAGTACTTGATGGGGACGGACAGTGGCATTGGCCCTGTTCCAGCAGAGAGCCCCAGGGGACACGCTGCCCCCCCCCCTTGGCACCCTGGCACCCACTTTCCATGAGGACCTCTGGAATGGCCTGAGGGGCACCTGCAGGAGGAAGCCCCCATGTGCAGCCACCCCCGCACCTCAGCCCACGGGCACGTGTGTCCCCTCCTCGTCGCTTCCTTCCCAAGCAGAGTGGAGACTTAAATCCACGGTTAGCCGACCCTCCCCCACTACAGGCTCACCGTGAACACCCTACCCTATGCTTTCCAGAAGGAATACACGAGGATGCCCTGGGCTCTCAGAACAGGGCCCCGAGCATCCCCGAGATTCAAGGCATGTGTGTTTGTTTTTCCAGGTGAAGATCAACAGCCGGGGTCTGGTCTATTCCGTGGTGTTGTTGCTGGGCTCTGTCGCTCTCACTGTGAGTCTTCCGGTTCCGGAATTGTCCTTCATTCCATCTGATCCTGCATCGTTACTTGCGGTGTCTCTGAAACCCATCTCTCTTCCCTCTGGCAGCGAGGGATGACACTGAGAAAACGCAAATTCACAGATCCCTCCAGACACAATTTGCACCCAGAACCTTGGCACCCCCCCTACTACACTTTTCCCTGAGTGACTAAGAAGTCACCAGAGCAAGTGAACTGCATCCCTGTCTCCCCACTGCCCCATCCGTCTCCCCTCACTACGGCCAGGAGGAGAGAAATTTTGCCCAGCCTAGCCAAGCTGACAGAGGGAGGGCATGACTGTCAGGCCTCAGGACTGGCACATGAGTAATACCGAGGCCACCTTATTCCATGCGCCCGGGCTTGAGCTACACACTGTACCTCTGCTTATTTTATTCAGTCCTTACAGCCACCTGATGATACTGTTCCCATTTGGCAGAAGAAATCGAGGCCAAGGGGTTAAGTACCTTGCCCAAGGTCACAGGGGTAGGAAATGGGAAAGCTGGGATTTGAACCCAGATTCGTCTGTCTCTATAGAACCCATGGCCTTGCTCTGATGGGGTAACTGTGATCCAGCCCTTAGGAAGTCTCCATTCAGAGATAAGAAAGAAAGGCATGAAGTGTGGGAGGGTCTAGAAGCAATATAGAATGAGGATGTGCTCCAAGCCCATCTACACACACACACACACACACCCCACCTCTGAAGTTAGCCAGGCTGTGAGCCAATAGATGCATTAGACACACACACACACACACACACACACACACACACACACACACACACACACACCACCTCTGAAGTTAGCCAGGCTGTGAGCCAATAGATGCATTAGACACACACACACACACACACACACACACACACACACACACACACACCCCACCTCTGAAGTTAGCCAGGCTGTGAGCCAATAGATGCATTAGACACACACACACACACACACACACACACACACACACACACACACACCCACCTCTGAAGTTAGCCAGGCTGTGAGCCAATAGATGCATTAGACACACACACACACACACACACACACACACACACACCCCACCTCTGAAGTTAGGCTGTGAGCCAATAGATGCATTAGACACACACACACACACACACACACACACACACACACACACACACACACACCCCACCCCTGAAGTTAGCCAGGCTGTGAGCCAATAGATGCATTAGACACACACACACACACACACACACACACACACACACACACACACACACACACACACACACACACACACACCCACCCCTGAAGTTAGCCAGGCTGTGAGCCAATAGATGCATTAGAAGTTTTGCCTAAGAGGGCTGAGGATGCCAAGTTCAGCAAAGAGGACTCCGAGAAGGTCCCTGATTGTCGCGAGAGAAGGTCTGGGCAGGGGGAGGCCCTTGGTGCCGTGCTGGGCCTTGAGGACACTCGGGTCCCAGGAACTGGTGTGCCTGCTCGAGGCGGGCCGTCCCACGGGGGTAGCTGCCGTGTGTCCCCGGAGCCCGCGGGCCTGGGTCAGGGGCTCGCCCTTCCATCGGACTGGACCACGGATGTGCCTTGTGGCGCCACTCTGCCCTCACCCACATTTTGGAGAAAGTTCTGGGGTCCGTAGCGTGTGTCTAGTTTTCCAGGGAAAATGCCTGGACAACTGCATTCATTCCTCTACCCCCCCGACCCCCCACCCCCGGGCCCATCCTTGCGCTCTGTCCCTCCAGGTCCTCGGCATCCATCTCAACAAGTGGAGACTTGACCGGAAGCTGGGCGTCTGCGTGCTGGCCCTCTACGCCGTCTTCTTGTGCTTCTCCATAATGATCGAGTTTAACGTCTTCACCTTTGTCAACTTGCCCATGTGCCGAGAAGACAATTAAAGCCCAGCCGCTGCGCGCGCCGCCCCCCCCCCCCCCCCCCCCCGCCCCGGGAGCTGTTCTGGACTCTCCGGTGCCGGTGTCCTCGCTCTCTCCCCTGCCCCACCGCCAGTCTCTCCTGCCTCGGTGGTCACCTTCTGCTCTTCCACACGCTGGAAGGAAGGGCCGTCGTGCTCGTCGTCTGGTCACAAGCCCGGCCGCTGGACGGCGGCCTCCTCCTGCTCGGAGCTCTGCCCTCCCCACGCAAGGCAAGACTGAGGGGCTGCTGCCGAGCCACCTGGCAGCCCCTGAGCTGGCAGCCACACGGGTGCGGCGTGCCCCTTGCCTCTCTCAGACACTGTAGTGAGGACTTCCGTGTGCAGTGTGTCTTTCTGTCGCCCGGCAGCCTCGGAAGTGAGGCAGCCAGGAGAACGGGAGGTCCCCTGGGCAAGTGCAAAATGGAGTGTCGCCTCAAGTGTCACCTCTGGGCCGGGGGGGGGGGGGGCGGGGGGGGCGCGGTGTGAGTCCCTCAGGCCGCATGTGCGCCCCTGACCTCGGCTGGGAGCACTCACAGTTCGGAGGGGACAAGGCCTCACCCTGCTGAGCGTTTGGGGGGGGACCCCCAAGGGCAAACACTCCACCCCTTTCTCTGGAAAAATCGGAAGACTGGAAAAAGCGTCTCACAGCCAAGAGGAGAAACACGCGGGAACTTCCTTGTCACTTGTATTGAGGCCTTCAGAGAAAGAGTGATGAGATATTAAAAAATAAAATGTCCTGTAGATCATCATACTTGAAAAAATAGCATTCCGTACAAAAGGCCATGCTGGGGACCAAAAAAACTAACGCTCCATGGAAAACAGACCCTGTGTGTATCGTGTTGCACTGACACCGAGACGTTCGGTTTGGAATATAGAAAAGCATGAAAGACTAACATCTACCTGGGTGCTAATTCGGAGACGCAGCGGAGATGGTAGTTTGCGGCCATACAGTCCAGACCCTCCGCGTGATGCGGCACAACATCCGTGTGGGGTTGTTGTCCCTTTAAGTGCTCTCCTCTCATAAGTCACCCTGTTGCAAGACCCGACTGTCTCTGTGCTCAGCAAATTTCATAGCCTGCTGAACCGGAATGAGTGAGCCACACGTAAGGGGTTAAAATGAGAAGAGGGATTTCCTGAAAAAAAAAAAAAAAATTGCTCTCTGTTCCCAGGAGGCAAGTATGAAAACCATGACTTGGCATTTTGTAGAGCTAAGTTTCTTGAGCCGTAGAGCTGGCTGCCCGTGAAGGGCCAAGGATGGGAGGTGGAGTCACAGAGAGATAGAAAAAAAAAAAATGCTAAACAGTTTTCGCCTGCTTCGTAGCTCTCAGATCTATATTAAAAAGATTTATGAACACAAACCATCCGTGGTTTCTAAAAAAGAAAGCACAATTCATTTTATATAGAGGGGTTTTTTTCTTATTTTTTTAATATTTCTATTGCAAAAGTCTATCGGATTTGATGCACTTTTAATAACTGGGGTATTTTGCCCAGAAGAATGTATGGGAACTGGCCCGGATAGGGTGAGGAAAGAAGGTTTTTAGTGATTCACCAATAATCAGTCACGGGTGATGAGCTGAAATGCAATAGCTAATTCCTTCCTGAAACCCAAAGATTGTGACCTGAGGCAGAATTCGTGGCTGTGCTTGCTAAGGCCTCCTGAATTTCAAAAGAGGAAGTGCTTGCGGCTGTGTCCTTTCAGTGAGCGTGAGCCTAAGACGGGAGGGAACTCGGTCACCAGGCTTCTGTTCTGGATCCGCATCAGTGTTAGCAGCTACACCACACTAAGGTTCCTCTTTTGTTTCTCTACCTAGATTGGGCTCTGTGGTCTTCAGGTTGAGGACAAAGGTGATTTTCCTAAGAAATTAGCTAAGTGGGAGACCAGTGGGATCGTTGGTATAAACTTGACATGCCCAGGAGTTCAGAGCCCCCTAGGACCTTTCAGCTTAGCTCACCGGGTCCCTTTGGTCTTACGGCCTCATCTGGGCTTCAAAGTGTGTCCATCTCCATCTCAGTTCTCAGAATTGCCCTTTGACGTACATACGGATGATTCTCCCTGTGTAACAGAACATGTAGTCTTGGGAGAGGCCGGGTGACTCTAGGCCGACTGTCAGTAAGTAGCAGAATAGGAGCCAAGCTCCCACTCATCACCCCTCCCTGGGGGGCCAGTGGGTTGGCCATCCTTGGTGGGGGGGTGGGTGGAGGTATAGCCTTACCCTTGTGGTTGGTTCTCATTGTTTAAGTTAAAACGTCGGCAAACAGTTAATCGACTCCTGGTGCCCCAGCTCAGATTCCAATAGCTGTCCCTGTCCGGTGCCCTTGTTTTTTTTCCTGGTAAAGACCAAAAGATTTTTTTATCTACACGGCACAGGCCACGTGGCCCCGATGATGTCTGTGCTGATGTTCACTTCTCTGAATCCTTGGGTAGCTTCTAGAGAACACATCCTAATTACCTGCCTCTTCCTCAGGAGAGTCCATCTGAGATGATACAGTATCCTACAGTTGCAGTTGGAGACAAAAAAAATATAGTGTTTCTAGTACCTAGAGCACTCCTGCTGGCTAATTCTCTTTTGACTGTAATGTGCCAATGTAACTTCCTTAAAGGATCTGTGTATTTATTGTATCTAGGAAACTGTATGTACACTATAGGTGAATAATTCTCTTTTTTAACTATTTTTCATCACGAGTTTAAAGAATTGCTTGATTAATTAGGCCTTCACTTTAAAATGATGCTTTTGTCACTACACAGGATTACGTCCTTTATTTTATTCCCAAAGCTAATTAGCATGGGGTAATTACTCTGCTTCAAAAATAGGCAATAAAAAAATAAATTCAGCTCTTCTGACTGGGAGCAGGAAAGAAAAAAATGAACCATGGCACTGAGATGGAAAATGTCTGTAGAATCCGGAGCAGGTGGTTCCTGTTCAGTTTCTAGTTTGGAATTTGCCCTTACCAGCTCGAGCACAGACAGGGTTGTTAGGTGTGTGGTGTCTGAAAGCCTGGCCCTGGAGGAAGGTTCTGAGTCAGCTTGGGGGGTTGGGGGAAGACTAATGGTGAAGGGCACCGCGGGCAGGGCAGGGCAGAGCCATGATCCTTCCGGTAACCTGCAGTCTGCTGGTCTCTGAATCTCGTCCGCGTGCACAGACCTCGCTGCTCATCACCCCTCCCCCACACACACCTGTTAGGGCTACGTCTTGCTTCTGCCTGTCCATCCCCTGCTTTTACAGACCCAAGCAGCTGATAAGGCAGAACCCCCCCAGAGCCAGGTTAAACCAGGTGGGGGGCATGCCCATCACTCTAGAGCAGTCCTACAGACCCCAACCAAAGAACCGCTCCTGGGCTGCCCAGGGGTCTAGGTCCCCAAGGAAGAAACTGCCCCCTCGGATGAGGAATCACAAGCCTGACATGTGTCTCCTGCCAGAGTCCTGGGGCCCCTCCCTCTCCTTAAGGTGGGGGTGGACAGAGGTGAGATGGCCTGCGAGAGGGTCAGTTCTGTACCCCCTGGGGCAGAGGGGAAGTGGGGGAGAACCCCAGCACCAGAGGCTGAAGCTGCTTTCGTGCCCTGCCCTCCTTCCCCTGGCATGAGATGGGCCAGTGGGGTCCAGGCGCGGGAACAGTGCAGGTGCTGCCTGCCACATGTGGGGACTTTCTCCTGTGGGTCAGCAGGAGGGAAGCAGAGACGCCGAAACTGGGGCTGGTGCTCCCCACGGGGTGTGACCCTGAGTGGGCCGAGGGCTGGGGGTGGTCCCTTCTCTTCCACCGCACCCTCCCGCTTTCCTTCCCTCGCGGGCCATGTCCCTCCTTGACTGGAAAAGATGACTGGGCTGTGTATGTGACAGGCTCTCAACAAGAGCTTACTACTTGAATAAACCAGGAACTTGCCTGTTAGGCTGCAAATCTTCAGGAGATTGTTTCCCACGCGCCGTGACTTAAATATTCCCGAGTCTAACACTCTCTGAACATGATCTCTGTGTGTCTTTCTCCCTTTGGGGCAGTTAGCTGAGGTGTCCAGGGCACCTGAGATGGTTCACGTCTTGGCAGCTTTGTTGTGCTCATAGAAACTTCCAGAAATTTCTGAAAATGCTCTCTGGGCACCTCTTGGGTGGCAGGAAATCTGTCCTCTCCCTCCAGCCCCTGGAACACACACACACCCAAAATGCTTCCTCCCTGACCCCTGCCCTCTCTATGTGGGTTCACCCAGAGTGTCTGGACACCCCCACCAGGTGTGGACAAGTACATTCTGGCTCTTCTGGTTGCTGCAGCTGATCACCTGAGCCCCTCAAGCCTCCCTCCGGACCTTCTCAAAGCACAGAGAAGGGGCCCCTCCCGCACTGGGTAAACCTTCCCACTGCATCAGGCATGCGGGCAGTAGAACGAGGGGGTCTTTCCATGGATCCATCCCTACAAGGCAGAGAACTGTAGAAAATGTTCCCCAAAGGGCACAGACCACAGGGGCACAGATTTTTAAAAGACATTAAGTTGTTGTATTTGCTTCTCAATGAGGAATAGCAGACTGGGAGACTAGCTATGTGTCAGGTCATCCCTCAAGCCTAGTAGCCGACGGGAGACCAACCAGCCTGTCACAATGCTGCCCAAACTCGAGGAACTGGGTGTCCACATAAAATCGGGAGAAGAGGCGCATTTTTCCCATTGTGCCACGTGGGTGGAGCTGCTTTTTCCATCGCAACAAGGAAGCCAGCTGGCTGGTATTAAAGCTTTGATATTTTGTGGAGTTTTTTTTTTTTTTAATTCTAATTTTTCAATGACAAATAGTACCCTGGTTCCATTTGTCTCCGCTGAATCTTCACACACTGCCAGGGGCTGGTGGTCCTGCTTTGTGTCATCTTTTATCTTCGTGTTTCCAGGGTTTTCCCTCACCTCGTACAGATGTGTGCATGTCCAGGGCTCAGGAGCTGGTGTCCTCCACAAGATTCGCAGCAGCGGCTGAAAACATGGTCCCTTCTAGTCTGAGGAAATATCTGTGGCCTGAATACCCCCGAGACAGACCTGGGGGCGATGGGAGGCAGCTCTGAGAGCTGAAAATGCCCACTGCACCCCCGTGACAGTCAAGCCCTTGGTTGTGTAGCTTTATCCATTATTAGATTTGTGGGTCTGGGATTGATTGCTCCTTGGTTAAAAGCCTGATGACAAATTTGGACATAATCCACACCTATTCCCACTGTTGCCAGAATTTAAACAGTTGCTTTTTATGCAACATGTTGGTTGGGACTTTTCCATGGTCAAGGCCAATAAAACCCTTAATTCTGGAGAAGGTATGTACCCTCCCTACCCCATCACTGGAAAACAATTTTTTTAAGCTATCAAGAGAAAGTATGGGCAGTTTGGGGTTTCTAGTTGCGTGGTCTGGTACGATCAGCCTTTGTGAATAAAAGGAGGGTCCCAGACAACAGCACCCTACCCGCTCCCACCCCAGAATTTCCAAGATAGGGATTCCCAATTATCCAGATGGACTGTCTCCTTTAACAGAAGGAGCCGGGCCTTCCTCACACTGAAAATGACTGGGGTGTGAGCCAGGCAGCTCCGTTTTTCCAAATCAAATGTTCTAGTGGGTTTTTTTTTTTTTTTCCTGGCCAGTGGGGCATCCCTGTCCTCACCTCCAGAGGTGCCCTTCTGAGCTGTAGAACACTTCCTGGCACTTCTTCCACATGGCTTAGACCACGGATTTTTGGGGACCCAGCAGACAGAGCTGTGGCTGAGCCTCTGGGGGCCAGCTCTTGGGGAACTTCTTCAGGGAGCTGCTAGTCCGGGAGGCTGGATGTCCAGTTCAGAGCAAGGTGCCTTCTGCATGTGTCTCCTGGCCAGCAACTGCCAGCCAGGAGTAGTTGCTGGGTGAACACAAAGAGAGCCTTGATGACCTAGAGAGGCGAGAGGGCTGCCCGCCAGAGGGGCCGGGCCCGTGGCAGGGGAGGACCCGCCAAGGAAAGGGCCAAGCGAGGAGAGAGGCTGGGCACATCCCAGATGCCCAAGAGGCAGGCTGGGCACAGTTTTCGCAGGACCGTGGGATTTCCCTGGGGTCTGGCCATGGCCTACCAAACAGCAGGTAGATAGAATCGGGGGGCATCTCATGTCCAGGAAGAACCCCCTTAAAAACGATCAAAACCAAGAACTTCTGGGGCTCTTATATGTCACTTGAGTCCCCCCGCCCCCGAGACATTTCTGGCATGTCGGACTGAACGCCACCATCCTTGTTCATTCTAACAAGCAAAGCAGGAGCAATGAGTTGAAAAGTTGTAAATAATAAATATATTTATCTCACTATTTATTTTTTCAATAACTGTGACCTCCCGCACTGTGAATGCTCTGTGATATCAGATTCTAGGTTTAATAAAACTGTCATTAAATTTGAATGAATTGATGCTATTGGTTACTAAACAGTGGCATGAGTTTATTTTTATTGTGAAGAAAAAATCTAGAGTAAATATGAGCTAAATCTTTATAAGAAATCTAGCAGTCAGTATTGTAATGCAATATATCAAAATCTGTACACCGTCAATAAAATCCATGAGCACAAGTTGTCTTTCCCGATACAGAGCTTCCATTTACGTTTTAATAGGCACATACACATTTGTATTTTTTGGAAGGATTACTTACACTGGAATCCCAGCCTTACTTAAAACCATTCCTATTTGCATATCGAGAAAAAAAAACTTCAAAAAGGATGAGGGTTTTATAGTGTTTTAATTATAGTGTTCGTTAATGAATAAAAACAAGGCAGAAATGTTGTGACTTATCTTGACTAGCATGCGTGAGTCCAGAATGTCCCCAACCGTTTCCTACCTCATCAGCAAGGCCAGCTTCATGGGCAGGGGACCCACACAGTCACTAAGAAGGGCCCCAGGCTTGGTTGTCACAATTTTGGATTTCTTCATGATTGTTTTTGAAAAGGTGGCCCCATGTTCTCATTTTTGCACTGGGCCCTGCAAAATTTTTTTTGATTATTTATTTAGATTCAATTAGCCAACATATAGTTCATCATTAGTTTCAGATGTAGTGTTCAATAATTAATTTATTATGTAGCTGGTCCTGCTCATCTGGAATAGGTTAGACCAGCGGCTCCTGTGTTATGAGAAATTGAGATTAGGAGGCAAGATCCTGGGTAATTCCTTCATTCTACAAGTTTCCTGAGACCCAGCTGCCTCGGGTACCACCACAGACATTAACGCACTCATGAATCACCTGGGCGTTTGTTAAAAAGCAGATTCTGGTTCAGCAGACAGGGGATGGAACCAAAGATGCTACATTTCTAGCAAGTTCCCAGGGGTGATGCCAGTGCTACTGGTCTACTTTGGGAAGTGAGGAGATAGACCAGTCCTACTCAGAGTGTGACCTGGGCACCCGTACAGGCTTATCGACTGCTCCCGATCTGCGACAAGACGACAACAGAAACAGAATATAAATATTTATGGCAATAGGACGGATAATGTTACGCCTTAGTCTGCTTTTTCATTGCATTTTTCCATTTACTGTGCTTCATAAAATATCCACCCACAACAAATTAAAATTTAAAAACACATTTTAAAAAAATCTTTCCCACAGGTAGAAATTCTACTTTAAAAGAGAGACGGAAGCCCCTTTTGTTTTAACTCTTTTCCTGTTGAAAGTTGATCCAGGAGTGTCTTGGTAATTCCAGTCCAGTAATGTCAGAGGGTCCTGCAGCCACGGGCCCCTGCGTCTGAGCATCTCAGCATCCCTCAGCCCATCTGGCGCCTCACGACTTAGAAAGCCGGTGAAACACGGGCTGGTGTTGCCTCCATGTCACAGATGGGGAAACGCGGTACAGAGAGCACGTTTGCTGTGCACGGGGACTCAGCTACTCACCAGGAGAGCTGGCTTAGAAGCCAAGTCCCCATTCACTGCCCGAAGCTGCCCAAACCAGACCAGGTAGCAGGTGTTTGGCTGCATCTGTCCCCTCCTGGGGGCCCGCCTCCTAGTTGATGTCACAACTCAGGCTCTGTCAACTTGCTTTTGATGTTTTCTAGAAGTTGCTGCAGGCAATTCCAAGTTCACCATGGGCCTGGTGCAAGTGGCCTCATGGTCCACCGATGTGGCCTTTGCTAGCTGGTGTCCACCAGGCAGTGCAGAGGGGAGGAGTAAATTCTGATTTCTCTCCATCCCCCCCCCCGAAAAGGCACTCTCTTCTGAGACTCTGCTTCCCCTCACTACCTGTGAGGGCTCACGTCCCACTCTCTGCCCTGGATGTGTCATCAGACCACGATACCCTTGGGCTGTCGTTCTCCTCAATCACTGTGCAGGTTTGAATACTGTGGATTTTGTCCTTCCTAATAAACAAACTCACTCCTTTGGTTCTCCACATCTTTATTTCTGCAGCTCTTCTCCTGGCTTCTCCTCCACCTGTTCCTTAGATGAAGGTGTTTGCCTGCTTTCCATTCTGGAGCCTCTCTCTCTTCTGTTGAGTCGTTCTCAATCCTGGCTGTGTCCATCGGAGTCCTCTGAGGAGCTTTAAAACACACAGCTGCCCAGGGCCCCACCCGAGAGGCAATCGAGCTGGCCTGGCCAGCGGGCTTTTAAAAGCCCCCAGGTGATTCTAATGTGCAACCAAGGTCAGGCACCATTGGTCCAGCTCAGCCTTTCCAGATAAGCACCTTCACAGCTGTCCCCCAAAGCTCCAGCCCCGAGGTGCTCAGTCCCTCCAGACTGCCACACCGGGGAGGGGGGAGGCGGGGGCGGTAAAGCCGATCACACAGGGCTACTGAGCCCACTGTGTGAGATGGTGGGTCCCACCCCGCACCCAGCGCCTCCAATCTAGCCACCACCCAGGAAAGACAGCTGGGAGTGCAGGTTGGACAGACACCTTGCTCTGCTCGGGGAACCCGCCATCCAGAGCTGATCCCCCACGGCGCTCTCTCCGGGAGGACACACACTTGACCTCTTGAAGGTGGAACACGGGCTTGGGAGTGCTGAGGATTTGGGGGACTTCAGTTAGGACTTCAAGAACCAAGCCTGCAGGGCAGGAATGACGGTTTCTCCCAGGGGTGGGGGACGACCTGCTTGTCTTGAGACACAGCCCTGGGACCCGGGAGCGGCAGGAAGAGAAGGGCAGGGAGAAGGAGGTGGGGTGAGAGGGCGCCAAGCTGCCTTCTTGGGGAATCTCTGCCCGGGGAGGGAGAGCACCTGCGATAAAAGCTTTGGGGAACCAAGAGGGCCAAGGGCTTTTGTGACAGCCCCTCTCAGGCCAAGTTTTGGTCAGGCTCCTCTGAATTCTCGTCTCCGTGAGGCCCTGACCTTTGGGGCTCCATGTTTGTCTCCACGTTGTCCAACTTTAGGAGGAACCCTGCCAAGGCAGTCTGGCCAGAACCTCACATCCTCCACACTGGTCACCGTCCGCCCGTGAGCGGACTCCTCGACCCCACCAACCCCAGGGTGATGCTGACTACCCTGGCCTGCCTTCCGCAGGAGCCCTGTTTAGGTCAGTGTAGCCAGAATCTCCTATCCCCCTGATGTGGCCTCTCAGTAATTTTCCACCCACTGACCCCACCCTGCCCCTTGGATATAAATCCCCATGTTTTCTTGCTATTCTCGGATTCAAGCCCAATCTCTCTTACTGCAGTGATCCCCGCACCCGTGGCGATGAGCCTCCTTAAATAAAGTCTGCCTTGTTCTTTAGCAAGTGTCATGAATAATTTTTTCTTTAAAGCTTGCCAAAAAAAAAAAAAAAAAGCTTGCCGCTCTCCACCCTTGGGGCCCCTGGGAGGAGGAGGCCCTGTGCACCGTGGTGCGAGGCAGCCGGGCCACCACGCAGGGTCCAGAGAGGCTGCTCCCCAGGCACGGGACCCGGAGTGCCTCCCGCGGGGCTGCTGACCGCAAGCAGTCCTGCACGTGGGGCTGACCCAGGCATCTAGGCCAGGGAGCTGGACCCGGCAGAGGCTGAGGGGTCGGAATGCTGCTGAGGCTCCCTGTGAGGCTGAGCCAGCCAGAGTGCTGGGACCGAGCTGGACCATCCAGCGTGGCATGAAAGCCCCGTGTCCTGGGAAACCCATCAGGCTGTGGCAAACTATGGTATTGGTCACCTGTGCAGTCGTGGAGCCCATGCTTAGAGGGTCCCACACATAGAAGGGTCTTCTGCTTGCTTTCATGTCCTTCTGTTGCTGCCTTGAAATCGGCAATACTTTTTGAGCAAGGGATCACACATTTTCATTTTGCAGAAATCACGTAGCCTGCCCTGCCCTGGGCCAAGATCCCTGTGAGGATCACAGCCTGCAGGGTCGGCATCTGAGGCTTCCGCGGACGAGACCCCTGGGGAGCGTGGATGCTACTCCTTCCTTTCTGGTCCCCAGCAATGTCTAAGGTAGCATTAATTACTGGCAGCTGAATTGAACCCAAAGTTCCCCAGACGCACCTCTTGGCACCCCTGTCAGGGGCTGGGCCCCAGGTGGAATGGGCTGCAGAGCCCACGGAGCCCGGCATCTGTTCTGCTTTTATATAAAACCAATAAAGGAAAAATTAAAAAAAAATACACCAGTGGAGGGAAACTGACATTCTTCACAAGCCTTCTAAACACTGTTAGCCACCTTCCATATCATCTCCACCCATCTTTCAGAAGAGGAAGCTTGGGCCCAGAGCGGCTAAGAAACTTGTCCAAGGTCACACAGCAGGCAAGAGTGGAGCTGACCCAGGAATCACGCTGTGTGGTTTGAAGCACCCAGAGTGTCCTCATGTCCCACCCTCACCCCCAGGCACCCTCACAGCAACTCTTTAAGGAAGTGAGTCCGTGTTTGGGAAGGTTCTTACTTGAAGTCCCAGGAGACTCCGGCTAAGTGCCCACAGGTCTGTGGACTCTCACGTGGGAAGGCAGCAGAGGCCCAGGCTGGGAAGGGAAGACCAGTGTTGGGTCAGATTTCCTTTCAAACTGACCAGCCTGTTGCCACCCCATGATTTTAAATGAACCACCCTGGGTTTTCTCACAAGGAAGAAGGCTTGAGGACACCACACTTGAGTTTTGGAGGAAGTGAGTATCCCCTAAAGGGAGAAGTGAGATAGAAATAAATTACGGCCTTTCTGCCAGGTAGTTAAGGAACATCGTTTTTGGCCAAGCGCACTATACAAGGAAGCGTGAGATACGGTCCTTGTCCACGAGGGACAAACGACAAATGAGGAGCATTAGTAATTATCAACAATTACGACGCCCCTCGAAGATGGGCATTTAAGCTTGCTTTGGCGGTAACTCATTTTTCCCTCATCGCTGTCTTGAGAGGTAAATAGGGTCCTCCCTCCAGGTCTTTACTCACACAGTCACCCGCCCTGAGACACCCTTCCTTTATTTCTACCTGTTGAAATCCTACTCCAGAAGAATGCCAAAGACCAGTGGCTTGAACAGGGTAGGATTTTATTCTCTCTCACGTAGAAGAAGACAAAGGTGCTCAGTCCAGACTGTTGTAGCACTCCACGGGGGCGGTAAACCCAGCCTCCTCTATGTTTGCCCCTGTCTTCCTTAGCATATAGCCTCATAGTACAAAATGGCTGCCTACCCTCACCTTGCCTGCAACCTCATGAGAGATCCCGAGTCAGACCCAACCAGGTAAGCTGCTCCAGAGTTCCTGAGTCATGCAAACTATAAGATTATTAAAAACAAACCAAAAAAAGTGCTTATTGTGTTTAAGGTTGTTAAATCTGGGGTAATTCTGTATACATTAATGGATAGGTAATATACTCCCTACACAGGTTTTGTCTCATTTATTCAACTGTCCTAAACCCCTAGTCTGGGCACATGTACATGAATCAGACATGGTTAAAGATTGCCTCCCAGAACACGAAGAGTTCCCAGGGGAGGGGGCAGAAATCATGTTAGACGTGTCCTTGCCCTTGGAGCTCTCTCCTCTCCTTGACACACAGGGTCGCGGTACCTGGCACACAGTAAGATCTCCGCTTCCCAGAGAACAGCCTCAGCCTCCTGGCTTGCCTTCTGGTAGATGAGCCAACTCAGATCTGATGAGCTGCTAATGTTCTATCATCTGGCCTCTTGTCAAAAATGTGGATTTGTTTCCCAGAAGTCACTGTTTTAAAGCCTTTCCATTCCTGCACTCCAGGTGCTGCCAAGAGGGCATGGTAACAAGGCAAGTGAGTCTCTCCGGAGCCAATTGCCCTCCCCCTGCCTGCAGCCATGTGCAGGCTGAGTCCTTCCAGACCCACCGAGAGCCACCTCCTCCTCGAGGCCTCCCTGGTCACCCATCCCTCGGGGGGAGGGAGCAAAGAAGATGATCTTGAGAAATGATTCCCTTGTGCAGAATCTTTAGGAACCGTATTGTTAGAGCAAGTTGAACGATACCTATAATCCATGGCCTTGTTCTCTGACATAATAAAACGTATAATGCTCTACTATAAATTCCACATAGCCAATTGATTCTCACAGAACGTTTTCACTAATTCCTGCCAAACTCTTCTATCTCTAACCAACCCATGGTTGCAACTGATCAACAATAGGAATGCTGGAAATTATCACATTTTTGCTTACACTAGTAGGTACAACCAAAGCAAGACAATAAGGACATAGGTCAGAACTTTACTCATTTATCGATGACGTGAATAACCTCTCCGCGGAATCGAACAATAGCTTTGAAAACGGGAAGAATATTCGCTTAATTTTTTGTGCTTTCCACAACATAATAACTGAAGATATGACATGCTTTTTAAAACAGCTTTTTTGAAGTATAACTGATATACAATAACGGTGCATATTTAAAGTGTATAATCCAGGGGCGCCTGGGTGGCTCAGTCGTTAAGCGTCTGCCTTCGGCTCAGGTCGTGATCCCAGGGTCCTGGGATCGAGCCCCGCATCGGGCTCCCTGCTCCGCGAGAAGCCTGCTTCTCCCTCTCCCACTCCCCCTGTTTGTGCTCCCTCTCTCGCTGTGTCTTTGTCAAATAAATAAATACAATCTTTTAAAAAAAATAAAGTGTATAAACTGATGTTTTTATATATGGAAATATCCATGAAACATCCACCACAATCAAAATAATGAATATATCAATCAACCCCAAATGTTTCTTCATACATGGTCTTGTTTTTCTGGTCATGTCTATATAGATGTTGTGGACCCTGTTGGTTACCTACCCAACATCCATTCTCTCCTTCCTTCCCAGTAGAACCTTAACTCTGATCAGGTTTCAACTCCTTCCCACCATGATGTGGGGGACAGTCACCTCCAAGTGTGGATCCTAATTAAGCCAATCAATGCATGACATTCTCTAGGTGACTGGGGCCTAAGATGACCAATCACACTACATGGACTTCTGTTCTAGGCTTAGGAGAGAGGCTTTTCCCTTTTTCTGCAGGATAGACCTAGAGAGCATGATCCTGACTGCCACTGAAAGCTGTCTTGGAACCATAGGAGAACCAGCCTAAGGATGAAGTCAATGCTGAGGAGGTCAAAGCAGAGAAAGGGACCAAACCTGAGTGACTGATGGCAACACTGAGTCCCTGACTGTTTTGCACATGGAGCTGCCTATAGTATGTAGCTTCTAAAATGGCCCCAAAGATCCCTGCCTTCTGGTCTTCACACCTTTGTTGAATCCCCTCCCCTGAAGTATAGGCAGGACCTGTACCTTTCTTTCTAATAGAATAGATCCAAAATGATGGGATGCCACTTCCATGATTAAGTTATACAAGGCTGTGATTTCCATCTTGCCAGGATATTTGCTGTATTGTCTTCTTGGCTTCACACATTTGATAAAGCAAAGATCATGTTCACTGTCACAGGACACTGAAGATGGCTTCCAGCCAACAGCCAGCAAGGAACTGAGGCCCCTCAAGGAACTGAACCCGGCCAACAGCCATCTGAGTTTGGAAGCAGATCTTCCCCTAGTCGAGCCTTTAGATGAGACCCCAGCCCAGGCCAACAACTTGAGTGCAGCCTTGTGAGACCCTGAGGCAGAGCCAACCATCAAAACTGTATGGAGACTCCCAACCCATAGGGTCTGTGAGATGATAAATGTGTGGTGTTTTAAGCTGCTACCCTTGGGGGTCATGTGTTACACAGCAAGATACCTGATGTGCATCCCTATCTCTACGCTTCAAGTCGTACGAGACAATCCATTTCCTTTGTACTCGAGCCACTTAGATTCAGAGTTTTCTGTCACTTAAACTCAAGAGCATCCCCCGGTGGCTTGCCTCATCCCACTAGAGTGAAAAGTCCTCAAGCGCAGGACTTCCACGACCTCGCAGTACCTCACTGGTGTCATCACTGTGTAGACCGTATGAATTAAGGGCATTCTTGGCCCCGGTTTTTAGCTCATCTTCCGACAGCACGAAGCAGGGATAGATAATCCTCACAATGGCACAGAACTCAGAAATGGAGAAGTCTTTCTCCCTGGTAGCAAGTGGTTTTCATTTAAGCCAATGAGGGCTTGTTAAGTGCCTACTGTCCGCAGGGGCCTCCACTGGATATTGGTGGGGCGGGGTGTAGAACAAAATTTTAAAAGAAGGTGTCCTCTCCTCCCAAGGAGCCTGTGCTCACGCTAGGGATAATTGAAGCATGAGAAGAACATCGGAGTGTCTAGAAATATGTAACAAGGGCTGGTGAAGAGGGCACTTCAGCTGGGAGCAGACAGGGCTCGGGGGCAGATCTTGGAGTCAGATGAACAAAGGCAGCTGGTTGTCTGGGCGGGAGAAGGGTTCCCTGAGGAAGATCTTAGAAGCCTCTAGTTTCTGCCTCAGGGATGAATGGGGCTGGCCGAGTGGGAGTGGGATACCGGACAAGAAGCTACCTCAATCATCCATGCTGAGGGCTGCTTTAAAAACTTGGGGTGGGGGGGAGGGCGCCCGGGTGGCTCAGTCGTTGGGCATCTGCCTTTTGCTCAGGTTGTGATCCCAGGGTCCTGGGATCGAGCCCCACATCAGGCTCCCTGCTCAGCGGGAAGCCTGCTTCTCCCTCTCCCGCTCCCCCTCTCTCTCGTGTTCCCTCTCTCGCTGTCTCTCTCTCTCTCTCTTTCTCTCTCTCAAATAAATAAGTAAAATATTTTTAAAAAATAAAATAAAAGCTTTTGGGGGTGTCTCATGAGCACCCTCTCTCGCTGTCTCTCTCTCTCTCTCTCTCTGTCTATCAAATAAATAAGTAAAATATTTTTAAAAAATAAAATAAAAGCTTTTGGGGGTGTCTCATGAGCACCCTCTCTCTGAAGAGACCAGTGCCGAAGATAGCCAGCATGGTCTCAGGTGAGACACCCAGAGCATGTCTGTCAGGGCCCGTCCTTTCCAGAACGTGGGGAATCGCTGAGCACCCCTGGGTTTCCCGCAGCACATCTCCACTCTCCACCTGTGGCAGCTGCATCTTCCTGGCACGTGGCGTCTCAGAAGAGACAGACGGAAGATCCCAAACCAGCCCCATAAGGTGATGGGGCCCCGTACAGAAGCCAGTACGAGGCTCTAGAAGTCTGAAACGGTCCTAGAGAATTCCAGATTTCCAGTATTTTTTTTTTTTTTTAACTGTAAGATCTTGTGTGCCTGGGCCCTCGTTCCCGCTGAGCAGTCGTGGTGAGAACCAAGAAGAGGCTCCTTCTCTCTCCAGAGCCTGGTTCCCCGGTCCCCCCAGCCCCTGCCCAGCCGGTGCCGTTTTCTCCTGGCTGACCGCTGAGGATACAGATTGATTTTGCAAGAATAAAGTGTTTTCTCCCCCCTCTTTTAAAAGATTTCTCCAAAGTAATGAGGAATGAGATGAGGGGGTTTGTTAGGGGTCAGGGGATGGACAAGTCCACAGAAAGAGCTGTTTTCTGTATTCATTTTTGCAAAACAAAATATCCCAAATAGCCACTATTTCATTCTATGTCACCGTTTTGCAAGTCCAGAGTTCAGGCAGAGCCTGCCTAGTGATCCTCCTGTCCCATAGGACATTGACCGAGGTCACTGAATGGTGTTCAGCCAGCAGATGGGCTGGTCTGGAGAATCCAGAATGGCTTCGCTCACATGTCCGGTGTCTTGGCTGATGTGCCAGGGTTCACAGCCAGAGGCGGAGTAGGATTTGAACCAGTTTGTCTGATTCCCTGGCTTTGCCCTCCTGCCCCTGTCCCTGTCCCCAGCCCTTCTCCACGATCCAGCAGCCTGATCCATAGGGACCCCACACCCACAGGGACTGGCCAGTGGACTCCCAAGCCCTCAGGCTTTGGCAATTGAGGGCCCCCACCCCCCACCCCGCGGTTGGAGATTGGAGTGGGGGGAGAAGACTCAGAGCATTTATTTTCCTGGCTGTCTCCCTCGAGGTCGCTGTGAGCTGGCTGCATCCCTGGACTGAGGGTCCCTGCTCCTCTCCCCTGCTCCTCTCCCCTGGCAGTCTTTCTACAGGACGGGACTCTCTGCTTCTGGGTCTAGTAACCACCCCTTCTCCCCATCTTTGGGCTGAGGAAGGTGACGGCACCCTCCCTTGTACTTCCTCACCTACAAATTCATTAAACCCTCCTCAAATGATCCTAATCAGATGTGCCATTTTGTTTCTGGTGAGATTTGACTGATACGGTAAAGCCCTTGGTCATGGTACAAATAATAGCTAATACTTACTGAGCACTTACCATATGCGAGGCTCTGTTCTAAGCCCCTTACCTACATGAGCTCATACAACACTCACAGCAACCCTTATGAGGCACTATTTTTTTTTTAAAGACTTTATTTATTTATTTGAGAGAGAGAGAGCACAAGCAGAGGGGAGGAGCGGAGGTAAAGGGAGAAGCAGACTCCCCACTGGGCAGGGAGCCGCACGCAGGGCTGGATCCCAGGACCCCGGAATCATGACCTGAGCTGAAGGCAGACTCTTCACCGACTGAGCCACGCAGGTGCCCCTGAGGTAGGCACTATTATTCTCCCATCTCACCGAAGAAGAAACTGAAGCACAGAGAGGCAAAGTAGTTTGCCTAAGGTCACATAGCCTCTAAGTGACAGAGCTAAGATTTGAACCCTGGCAGACTGACTCAAGCCCCTGCTCTCATCAACTATTCTAGATAGAAGGAGAATTTCTGTGGAAATAACACACTCTATTTCCTCAAAGTCTCTTATCCAACTCAGAGCAAGTTTTGGGGAAATTTTGAAAAGCAAGACTGTGCTGCAAGACTTTTTTCTTCACTAAGAGTTCCCAGAAACTCCCGCAAGCCTTGAAGTTGAGGTCACCACCAAGAGGTGACCTTTCCCTGAAAATTCCCACGGTGCCCCTTGGGACTGAGTCTATTCGCCCTCACCTATGTGGAGGGAGGAGGAGGCTGAGGAGCAGGTGGAGGTGAGAGCCCCCCCATGAGGACCCCAGAGATGCAAATCAGCCTCATCTATTTGGGGCAATAAGTTGAAGGATTTACCTGTTCATTCCTATAGCCCTCTGCCACAACTGAACATCCTCCAGGCCCAGTGAGGAGTGAAGACGGAGGAGGGCCTGTAGTCATGGAGAGCCTGGAATCTTGGCGTGACGACTAACAGAAGCCTGACTCCAATTATGTTTTTCGAAAAGGAAGGGAAAATAAAAAGGACTGTATTTGTTCATGCAACAGAGATGTTTAAAGGTGCAACTGGCTTTAAACACATCAGAATCTAGACCTCAAAGGATGTCACTAGGGCATGGTCTCTCCCCACAGTGCTTTTCTCCATCCTGGCTTTCTTCCCGAGTACCACTTTGCCACATGGTGGCCCAGATGGCTATTGTGCTACCCCAAGTTTATACTGTCCTAGCTCAGCCAGCTCGGGGTGACGGGGAGACTGCCGGCTTCGACCCCCCCCCCCGCCCCGCCCAGCGGTGCCAACAAAAAGTCCCAGGGAGGAATTTCATTGGCCCAGTTTGGGTCATGTGTTCATCCCTGAAACAATCACTGTGCCTGGTGAGAGGAGGGCTCTGATTGGCTAGACCAGAATATGTGTTCCCTCTCAAATGCGGGTGGAAAGTTGTCCGCTCCACCTGAACCCAACGTTGAGGAGTAGCTTCTTAAAGGGAAACCAGGTACTGGGGTACTAACGAACAAACACAGACTAGGGGAGGGGGGAGGAGGAGCCTGCAGGCCCCAACAGCAGCAGATATGTACCCCCCAGCAGGAGTCCTGAGATCCGTGTCCAAGGAGAGGGGTAGGGGGCTGGCGTGAGGACTTGGGTGAGTCAAAGGGAGACCGAGGAAAGGCAAATTTGGCAGAGGCCGCAACTAATAGAAGCTGCTCAGATTTCTGGAATCTTGGCAACTTCCTTTTCAGTCAGTTACTAGCCACAGGGGCAGGGTGGGACCTCATCTGGTGTCTACCTGAGGAATTCTGTCTTCACAGAGCAGGTGAGCAACAGGCCTTGTGGAGGCCTCTGTGGGGATGTTGTGAGAACCTCGGGGCTGGACCCATGGAACCCAGGCTTTGAGGGGCTCGTCCTGTTTCTCAGCAGTGGCCCCAGGAAGCTGAGGGAAGCCTTTATTTGGGGGGGGGAGATTGGAAGGGGGCATATGGAAGAGCAGGGTGACTCGCAGTCCAGATCAGCATGGTAGGGTCTGAAGGGTTGTTCTAGGTGTGATATTTGCATTGCCCTCTCCCCTGGGGCCCAGGGAGGCCTGGGAGGAGCCCACAGGCTTGTTTTAGCAAGAACAAATGACTAAAAATGGCGCCTGGAGTGGGTGCCCCCTTGCACTCATCACTTTTACAGATGACCAAGCTGGGGCACTAGGAAGTGGTTTGCCTGGGGCTACCCAGCTGGCAGGTCCTAGGGTCGGACTTGCACACAGGTCTGCCCTCAAAGCTCAGGTTTTCAAACAGGAGCTTACAGTCCTATCCAGGGAGATGTGGAAAAGATTCTCATCCGGGAAGGAGACAGTCGAGCCTCGGGAGGAGAGGAGAGCTCAGCGGGAGCATGCTCTAATGAGGGAGGCCTGCAGGGATCCGGGCGGAGGAGGAGGTGATATGGCTCTAGAACAGTCAGCAAAGCCTCCTGGAGGCTGTATTTTAAAAATCAAATAACAGTTTAATTGAGATAGAAGTCACATACCATACAATTCACCCACTTCAAGTGTATAATTCACTGGTTTTTAGTTTGACCACAAAATTGTGCAACCATCACCACAGTCTATATTAGAACATTTTCTTCACCGCCCCCCCCAAAAGCCCCGTGTAGACACTAGCAGTCACAACCCCCTCCCCTCCCCCCAAACCTCTGGCAACCACCAGTTGACTTTCTTTCTCTATGGATTTGCCGATTCTGGACATTTTATATAAATGGAATCCAACAGTATGTGGTCCTGTGAAGGATTGCAGGGTTCTTGTCTCTCGGAGTCGAAGAATGAATCTCGGGGACACAAAAGGGTGAAGTGAAGTGAAAGTTTATTAGGTGATGGTGAGAACAGAAAGGAAAGAAAAAAGCTCTCTAGAGTGAGAGGGGTCCCGAATGGGTTGCCCCTGGGGGCTTTTCCTGGCAGTCTTCTGATGAGAACTGACCAGGAAGCTTATGGCCTTGAGATTCTGGTGCCATCTTGGGTTGAGCAAAGACTATTGATAACATCCTTAATGGCTCACTGCTCAGAGGTCTGGTCATTTTCTGTGATTACAATGTAGCTGCCCCAAAATATACTCCCTAACATCCAGGGCCAGGTGGTCTGGTTTGTTCCCTTTATCTCTGGTTTTGTCTGCCTCAGCATTTCCCCACATTTGGGGTTTCTGTGAGCCTGGTCCCATAGCCCCTACACCTTAACCCTCTCCTTACTCAGTACTCTGGAACTGGCTTCTTCTAGGGAGAATCTTTGCCAGGTTCATCCACGTATCAGTACTGAATTCCTTTTTACGGCCTACTAATATGCCATGGCAGGGATAGACCATGTTTTGTTTTACCCATTCATCAGCTGATGGGCAGTTGGACTGTTTCCACTTTTTCACTGCCATGAACAATACTGCCACGAACATTCACGCACGAGCTTCTGTGAGAACACATGTGTTTGTTTCCGTGGAACTGCTGTATCATATGGTAACTCCAGGTTTCACCTTTTGAAGAACTGCCAGACGGATTTCCAAAGTGGCTGCACCATCTTAAGTTCCCACCAGGAGGCTGGGAGTTTCCTGCATAGAGATTCTTTCTTCTCTAATTTCTGCCAGGCTGAGTTGGTGGAAATGTCAGGAAAGGTGGGGAGGGGGGCATGAGGGGAGCAGCAGGGCAGAGGCATGGAAGGCAAAGAATTTTCTTGATGCTTGTACCCAGAGCCCCGGGCCTCAGTCCTGTCTGCACCCAGCTTGCGGTGTGGCCTCGGGCGAGTCTCGTCCTCTCTTTACGGCTCAGTTTCCTTACCTGTAAAATGAAGGCGTTAGACCAGTGGGTCTCAACTGGGGACATCTGGCAAAGGCTGGAGACCCTTTTGGTTGTTATGGTGGATGGGTGATGCTCCAGGTATCTAGTGCGTGGAGGTCAGGGATGCTGCCAAACATCCTACTATGCACAGGGCAGCCCCCATAACAAAGAATTACCTGGCCCCAAATGTCGATAGTGCGCGGGGGTCTGCGGGATCCCGGGGAGAAACCCTACCTGCGTTAGACAGAGGTGGCCCTGTAAGGTCCACCAGTCCTGTCCAGTCACTGTGAAATGCTCTGAGGGCAGTTAGGGCTTAGGACGCATTTGTGGGTGCTCAGATGCTTAGAAGAGAGGCCTCCTGGTCGCACAGGAGTTGCTGTGGCTGTTGTATCTGTGAGCCCACCGGCTTTCCCACTCTGATCCCACGTAGGTGTGGTACCCAGGACAGGTGAATTGCATGCCTGGCTTGATAGATGAACAGACTACCTTGTGAAGTAGCGAGTTCATCGTTAGTGGAGGCATCCAAGAGGAAGCTCCGTGGTCACCTGTCAGGGACCCGCCTCTGGTCTGGGGCTGCCCCGGGAGTGAGTGTCAGGCTCCTGCAGGCGGGAGGCAAGGCTGTGGCTCCCTGCCGGGCGACAGAGTGCTCTGCGCCCAGAGCCCTTGGCTTCCCCACCTGCCGGTCGGCGGCCGAGCGGGCTGGAGCCGGGAGCGCCTTCCTTCCCACGCGACGCCTCGCCCTGTGGGAGACTTCTCCCTCAGTTTCCCTCCCGGCGCTCGGGAGCCGCCCGGGCCGCAGCCCCAGCGCGAGGAGGCGGCTCCACGCCGCTGGACGCCGCCAGGCCCGGTCCCGGGGCTGGGGGGGGGGGGGCGGGGGCTCGCGGCCGCCGGGCTTCCGTGTGCCCCAGGGGGGCTCCGGGCCGCCCGCCGCCGCCGCCAGGCTTCTGACAAAAACCCGTTGACCACCAAGGCCAGCCTCTTCCTGAAAGCCCCGCTCGCTCCGATACAGGAAGTGGAAGCGAGCAAGCGCCCCAGAGCGCGGCGGCGGCGGCGGCGGCGGCGGCGGCGGCGGCGGCGGCGGCGGCGGCGGCGGCGGCGGCGGCGGCGGCGGCGGCGGCGGCGGCGGCGGCGGCGGCGGCGGCGGCGGCGGCGGCGGCGGCGGCTTCCCACTCGGCGCGGGACTGGCGGCGGCGCCCGGCCGGGCCCTTCCCGAGGGTCAGCGCCAGGGCCATGCGGGCGCCCGGGCCACGGCGGCCCCCGCCGCCTGGCGCCTGAGCCCCTGCGTCCACGGTCCCGGAGCTGCCGGCGGCATGATCCGACGGGCCGGAGCGCCCGCGCGCGGGGACCCCGCGGGGTAAGTCCGGGGCGGGCGCCCCCTCCGCTTCCCCGCCCCCGGGAGTGCTCGGAGCTCCGGGAGCGGCCCCCTGGCCAACCCGGCCTCGGGGCGTCGGGTGAGACCGAGCGCCTCCCCAAGGCCGGACTCCCGTTCTGCGCGGACCGGGGCCGCGCTGGTGGCTGCAGGACCCGGGGACTTGGCTAAACTTTGAAGCCCAGACGTCCCTGCTCCCTGGAAAAGACAGCCGGCACGCTCGGCGGCTAGGCAGCCAGGCGGGCGGGTGCTAGAAGGGCGTCTCTACCTGTCAGAGCCGGGGTGGAGGGACTGCGTGGACGTGGCCCCTTCCTCGGGCTCCTGTCCCGCCTGAACTGCAGAAGCGATCGTTCGGGGTCCGGATCCCGTCGGCCTCCCGCACCCGCCGCTCCGCCTGCGCCCCCGCGCGCGTCCTGGGACGCTGAAGCCCAGCCGGGCGTGGGGTGGGGAACCGGGGTCCCCGTAACTTTGTGCACCCGCCGCCAGGCAGCTGACCGGTCCGCCTAGACCGCGCACCCACCGGGATCCCCTCCCCTGTCCCTCAGGCGGGTCCGGGACGGTGACCTTTGGAGCGGCTTTTGTCGAGCCTGGTGCTTGGGGAGGGTCCAGGGCGCACGGGCTGCGCGGGGGTCTGCGGGATCCCGGGGAGAGGGCACACAGCTTGGCGTGCGTGAAGCTGAATTTTTTGGGAAGTTTGGGAACTGGCTTTCAGGAGGGGTCTCCAGTGCCTCGTTTTAGGTCCCCCTCCTCCCACCTAAGAACCCGCAGTTGCTTCTGGACGTTGCTAAGGGCTGTGCTCTGGGGAAAAGATTCCCTCGCCCTGCCCTGCCCTGCCCTGCCCAGCCCAGCGGGGAAACTTTAGGGGGTTGAAGAGGCTCCAATTCCCGAGGCAGATTCTTGGGAAAGCCTCTGAGAACCTTCTGGGTGCCAAGGTTTATGGGCGCCCCCCACCCCCAGGGCTGCCATTCCTGGCTTTTTGGTCTAAAAATCCCGGGCCTACTTCTGTGATGGATACCCAGCTGCTGCCTGGCCTAGCTTCATGACCTCAGCTCCCAGGTCCTCAGTTCTCTACTCTGTAAAGCAAGAGGAATGGGCTGATCTTGTGTAGTCCTGGATTGGGGGACAGCTGGAGGTGACCGGTTTGCAGTCTGGTGGGAGGGGTGGCATGGAGGGCCCTTAAACTCTGCCGCATCTGAATGCCTCCCTCCTCCTTCTTCTCCCATTGCTGCCCCTCCCCGGAAATTCTGCCTGGATGCTTTCCCTTGGAAGTGACCTCTGCAAAGACAAATGTCATCCGGTGGGAAGAATTGGAAATTATGTTGGGGAAGGGGCCCCTTAGGGGCAAGTGTCTACCACATCCAGTATCGCAGGGAGGAGCTAGGAGGAGTTTCCCAGGGAGGAAGGGGAGGTGGGGGACCAGGGTCCTGACCTCTCCAGCTTTCCTTCCCCCCCCACCCCAGGAATGACTTCGCCTCACCCACTTCCTCTTGCCTTTCTTTGTTCACTGCTGGGTCAGTTACTTAAGCTCTCTGTGCCTCAGTTTACTTATCTATAAAATGACGATGAATAATAGTAACTGCCCTCACACAGTTGTTTTAAGGATTAAATGAGATAATGCATAAAGAGTTTTGCACGTTGGAGCACCTGGGTGGCTCATTTGGTTGAGCATCTGATTCTTGATTTTGGCCCAGGTTCTGATCTCAGGGTCCCAGGATGGAGCCCTGGGTCAGCCGGGCCTGGGGCTCCCCGCTGAGTGGGGAGTCTGCTTGAGATTCTTTCCCTTTGCTCCTCCCCCTACTTGTACATTCTCTTGCTCTCTCAAAATAAATACATCTTAAAAAAAAAAAAAGTTTTGCACATTTGCCTATAACTCTTAATAGTTTTTTTGATAATAGTAGTTCTCTGTTTACTAGCTATTTAGCCTTGGACAAGAGACCTGGCCTTTGACTCATTTTTAAATTGGGGATAATGATAACACCCACTTCATAGGATTGCTATGAGGTTTGAATGAGTTAATATTTAAGCAGCTGCCTACAGGCAGCTAAGGGTTAACACACCAGCTCAGGCCTGCTTAGAACAGTGAGGGCACATTCTAGGGAATATTGGTTTGTTGCTAAAAACACTTTATTTAAGAGGCCCTTTTGTGTTGGAAGGGTTCCTAAACAGTATCTCGCTGAACCTTGGACCTGGTACAGGAGTCCCTTTGACAACATTCCTGGAAGGTGCTTGCATACCTCCAGGGACGGAGAACTTGCCACCACTGTGGCAGTCCTTCTGACAGGCACATACCTAAGAAAGGAATTCCTGAACTTGAGTTGCAGTCCGCCTCCCACTAACTGCTACCATATGAGACCCTGTTCTCCTGTCGGGAGCCCCGTCCTTCTTGACTCTCAAGTCCTATAAGGCAGTTCTCAGGTGCGCCCCCACACATCCCCTGTTCCCTGGGTGGCACCTCCACCTGTGTTCCAGCCCAGAGATGATGAGGAGTAGTCATTTACGACTCCTCACTCCCAGGCCACCCCCAGGCCCTGCTGACCACTCAGGGCTGAGATCTGAGTCCTAGGCTGAGGATTCTTCTTTCCGCTTGGCTTCCAAAAGCCCCCTCCTTCTCACTGGCCGGAGATGATGTTCAGACAGCCAGGGGAATGCCTGCTGTCTTCATCCCCCTGGGAGCTAGGATGGTGTCACTTGGGTGTCAGCCCCCTGGAAGAGGAGTGTGAGGATCTTGGCAGCTAAGCTCTATCTACTTCTTGTTGAAAATGTCAGCCGGGGAGAAAGAAAAGGCAGACAAGCTGCCCAGTATCCTCACTGCAGGTACTTTGTCTCCCTCTGTTTGACAAATTGTGTCTGCACTGGGGGGAGGGGGGCAGCATTCAAGCAAGCCCCTGCCTGCTTGCAGCTGATGTTCTCAGAAGTAACAGAACATCAGGGTAAGGGGTGTGGGGACCCCAGAGGGGCTGTTCCGGAGCAGGTGGTCCGGGAAGGCTACTCCAAGGAGGTGGCATTTGGGAGAGGCCCGAAGGAAGTGGGAGAGTAAGGCAAGTCCCTGGGGGCTGCTGCTGGCATGTCGGGAACCTTGAGGAGGCCCGGGAACCTGGAGTAGAGTGTGGGAGATGAGGACTGAAGGTGGTCTGGTGGGGTGATGGCTTTGCAGAGTGCTGGGGGCCACAGATGGGGTTTGCACAGATGGGCCGTATTGCACACAGACCGTAGGGGGAACAGAGTCAGGGAAACTGCAGGGAAGGAAGCTCTTCTGTAGGCAGGAGAGAGGGCTGCGGGCTGGGGGGCTGGGCAGTGAGGGAAGAAGCCGGAGCCGCAGGATCTGCTGATGAACTGGAGGTGAGGTGCGAGCGGGAGAGGCGTCGAGGATATCTCTGGCAAAGCTGTGACCTGCTCAGAGGCCAGGTGTCAAATTGTGCAGGGGTCACTGAGGACGTGGACACTCAGAACACTCAGAGCCCACACTTTTAGATGTCTGGTAAATTGAGAGTCTGCTTAAGATTTTATTTGAAAAAGGATTCCACTCTTGGATCTAATCCAACCCCCTAACTTGACAAGGGAAAGGAAGTCCCAGAAAGAGGAAGTGACTTAGCCAAGGTCTTAGGAACTGCAGGTGGGGCTGGGCCTAGAAATCGGGTCTCCTGAGCCTTGGGCCTGCAAGGGGCTGCCTTGGGCCAAGCCCCGGAGAGCCCTGGATTTCTGCCTCATGCCTGACATAATGCAGGGGTCCTGCTGAACCCCTTGAGAGTCCCTCAGGCACTCCAGGCTCTAAGACTGGGGGCTCTTCTGGGCTGGGGGCCCACCCAGAGCAGTGATGGATTCGGGGTTCCAGATCCCAGCTCCAGCTCTGCTCACTGACCTGGGCTTCCTTGTTTCCTTGCTTTCGGGGGCTAAGCTCCCAGGTGGTCCTGGCTGGCGCTCAGCTGGGAAACCCACCCCCTTCTAGACACAAAAAGAGGCTCAAGCCTGCCCTTCTGGGCCCTGAGAAGCCCCAGTGCACCCGCTAGGAAGCATGTAGGGGTGGGGGCTCAGGGTCTGCTTGGGACAGGGGAGTGCCCACACATTTGTCCCCGAGGCCCCCCTTCTCATCTCCCCTACCACTTGACAGCACCTGTCCCGGGCCTGGGTCCCTGTGTAGTGATCTTTACCGAGGTTGAAAACGTTGAAAGCTTCAAATCCTTCATTAAAATGAAGACACCCGCATTTTTTTTTTAAAGATTTTATTTATTTATTGGACAGAGAGAGACAGCGAGAGCAGGAACACAAGCAGGGGGAGTGGGAGAGGGAGAAGCAGGCTTCCCGCTGAGCAGGGAGCCCGATGTGGGGCTCGATCCCAGGACCCTGGGATCATGACCTGAGCCGAAGGCAGACGCTTAACGACTGAGCCACCCAGGCGCCCGACACCCGCATTTTAATCCTGGAGATAAGAAATAAAAGGTGGAAACCCACCAGAACTAGGTATGATATTTGAAGGGGAGACCCACCCTGGGCCCCTCACTGCAGTCTCAGGCCTCCCTGGAGCTCCATTTTATAGACAGGCGTCTGAGCTGGCCTGCGGTGCCTCCCAGCCAAGGAGCCAGAGCAGAGGGAAGGGAGGAATGTTGATAGACCACCACAAACTCTGTCCTTCCCACCCCATCACGGATTCCATCTGTCCCTTGAGTGAGGGCTGTCCCCAGTTCGTGCCATCCAGGCAATGACAAATGAGCAGAACTGTGTAGGCGGCATTGAAGAGGGAGGCCAGGTTTGAAAGTTCCTTCCTGCTGGGATGCTGCCACTTCCTCCATGAGGACTTGCAGCCACACAGCTCTTGGACATTTCTCCTTTTTGAATACTCAAAACACTTTTTGCATGAACTACTTATCTACCTAGCAAGACACCAAAACCCCTTTGCTGTCACATCTTCTGGTTTCGATTATAGACTTCCAAATAAAAGGGATCAGATCTTTTACTTCCAGATCTTTCTGTCCTGCACAGAGCTGGCACTCCATAAATGCTCAGGGACAATGATACACTGAACAGGATTCTAAAACTTGCCTCGCAGCCTTCTCTTTTGTGTCCCAAAGCACCTGACCTTCCGGAACTATTTGTTAAGGCAGTGCAGAGCTCAGGGTGGGGCCCAGGACTGGGAGGTCAGGAGCCCAACTCCCCTTCTGCAGCCGGTGGTGACCCCCTGAGATCACCAGTTTGGAACAAGATTGTAGGGACCCTGTGTGGCCCCCAATCCCTTCATCTTAGCCTCCTCAGCTGGGCGCCCCTAATTCCCAGCTGCATTCCCTTGCTTCCAGAGGAGAGAGGGTGGGAGAAGCTGAAGCCAGCTCTGGATCACCAATAGATACTGCATCCTCAGCAAAAAGGCTGGAGTTAGCTGGGTGTACAGGTTTTGCGGGGGGGAGGGGGGGCAGGCTGGGTCATTGGGTCCCAGGTTCAGGTCTGTGGTCCATGGAGAAACTAGGAAAATCGGGTTGTGGTGATGTTGGGGTGTGTGTGGGGTGTGTGTGTGTGTGTGTGTGTGTGTGTGTGTGTGTGTGTGTGAGCCAAGATTGCCAAACCATCTCTTCCTGGGCAGAACTGTCTTTTATTCTGAGATGAGGGTTGGTTGGTTTGTTTGTTTTTGCCATGTAAAGCCTCCTTTCTTCTATGAAGGGTAAATTAATGGTGACTGTTAGTCTTTCATGTCTTTTTGGCAAAAGAAGAGAATGCGGAAGGAAAGGCTGAGCAATGCTGCTCTAGTCGTTCCCGTGGGATTTATCCCTTTTGTGCCCCCTTCACGCCCACTCCCGCCGCCACCGCGCCTGGCAGTCAGAGCGTCGAGCTAATTGTATCGTTCTCTGCTGATCTGGAAGATGCTTGGGGGCTTGCACGCTGCCGGACGTCGGTAGGGCTAGTGGATATCTCTAGGGTCCCGTCCCTGTGGTGATTTGGGAGCATACTCTAGGAAGCAAGTCTCTAACTCTCTCTGGGCCCCATTTTCCCCGTCTGAGAAATGAACCCAGTGATCTCTAGGTCCCTGCTTGGTCTGACGTTCAGTGATTCCCCGAATACTGGGCCGAGAGGCAGCAGAAGCTGGTGGGATTGATGTGCCAGCTGATGACTAGCCTTTCTTCCTTCGGACGGCTGGAAGGCAGCCTGTGGAACAGTCTAGAACATATGGGTACACTTTCATAAGAAACAAAGACCCAGAAAGGAGACTTCTGGGTCATCACCCTGACCAAGTGCCTGGAAGGAAATGCTTTTTCACTCCTGTGGGTTTATTTTTGAAAAGCCATTTTTGAAAAAAGTGCATCGGTTTTGGAAGCCCACTTTGGGGCTGGGCCCCTGGTCTCCTGGTAGAACTTGCTGGCTGGACGGTGGGTCAGGCAGGTTGCGTTGGGGTGGCATCTCTGGGTGTGACTGGATTCGTGAGGTGGCGCTGGCTCTCGCCATTTTGTGTACGAGCTGAGGCGATGCTGAGGAGGTCGCGGCAGCCTCATGTCACAGAGCTCCTGGTGGGAAGGCTGTCCTTTCAGGGTTTGAGAGGGATGAGGCCCTGAGAGAGGGGGCTCCCTGCGGGGCAGGCCGGATAGCAGGCCCAGTGCTGCCCTGAGGTGGCCAGCCCGTCCCTGTGCAGGCTGGGCTGCAGGTGACAACAGTGTGCCTCCCCTGCACCCCCCACCCCCACACAGTATTATACAGTGAACCCAGACCCTTCCCTCTGTCAGCAGGGCCTGGAAGGAGGAAAAGGCGCTGGGTGGGTACAGAGGAACTCTCCCCTCTGCCTAGGTGTCCACAGGGCAGTTGGGGGGGCGGGTTGGGGGGGGGCTTACTAACTCCGTACCTGTGTGGCTGTCAGCCTCTGCCTCTGACAGAAGAATCTGGAAGCCACCATCATGGCCACCACCTCCGGCTTTCCCCACCTGCCAGTAAGTCCTCTGCTGCCTCGGGCCCATCTCCTGTCCGCAGGGGCGGAGCTTGAGGAGGCTGCCCCAGTGGCTAAAACAGCTCTGGTTGGTCAGAAACAACTGTGGCGGTCGGCAGAGCTCCTTGCCCCCATCTTGCCAGTAATTCCTGGGAGCGTTCCTACCCCAGTCTGTACTTGTTTGAAGGAACGAACCAGCCTGCTGTGAAACGTCAGTTCCCTTTCAAAAGAAACGGCCTGGAGAGTGGTTGTGGTCAAGGCCGGTTGCTGCTCTGTGCACCGCAGCAGCAACACACACTCAGGCCACATCCTATGGGCAGAGGGCTCCAGCCCCGGGGCTGGGGCCCCTGCACCCTCCGTCCTGGTACCAGGCAGAGTGACGGTTCCCCCAGAGTCCAGCTCCACCCACAAACCTGGAGCCCAGGGGAGGTAAGGATTCTAGGAGAGGGAGGCCAGGGTGGGGATCTTTGAGCCGAACGGTGAGAGGCTGCCCTGGAGGGGACCGTCCCAGGGGGCACTTCCCCCCATGAAGGTGGCCCCCATTTCCTCACTGACTCTGGGATCTTTGTCAAAGCCATGAAATTTGTATCCCTAATTAAGAGATGAGACTTGTGCTGTCAACACCAACCCAACTCCTTGATTGACATTTGAGAGGAGATACCAGGGCTGATGAAAAAGCCTGTTTTCTGAAGATGGACAGAGGAGAGAGGGGGGATGGAGAGGGACAGCCCAGGAGGAGGAAAGGGGACCACATGGGCGCAGAGAAGCCTTCTCCTTCCGCACAGGTGTCCCAGAGCTAAATTTTTCCCTGGGTCCATAAGTGTGAAATAAAGAAATAGAGGACTCTGCATCTGAAATTCACAATCTGATGATCTCTGGCTAAAGGAGCAAGCTATCAAGAAGGAATTCACCAGGGACCTTTCTCCCCGGCCTCCATGTCTCCAGCTTCCTTAATCTCAACCAATATCAGATGGATACTGTAAATTTCTCTAGGGATATTGCAATTCAAAGCAAGGGTTTAGCTTTCTACAGATGGCATCTGATGATGGCATTTATTCATTTATTATGCTTGCTTCTTTCTGTTCTTGACATTTTTGACAGTGCATCCATCTAAAATATATTCAGAGATTCTTTTCTAGACTAATATCTTCTTTATCCATCCATCCACCCAGCCTCCCATCCATCCTTCCATCCATCCATCCATCCATTCATCCATCCATCCATCCATCCATCCATCCATCCATCCATCCATCCTTACACTCATCCATCCATCCATCCATCCACTCATCCATCCTTCCATCCATCCATCCATCCATCATCCATCATCCATCATCCATCATCCATCCACTCATCCACCCATCCATCCATCCATCCATCCATCCTTCCATCCACCCATCCATCCATCCATCCATCCATCCTTCCATCCATCCATCATCCATCATCCATCCATCCAACCTCCCATCCATCCATCCTCCCATCCAAACACTAGTCCATTCACCCGTCCATCTATCTACCCATTCATTCATCTATCCGTCTATCCATTTACTGAACATTTGTTGGACATCTAGGAGTTTCCAGTTTATTAGGGAAAATAAGAGAAATATGCACATAATTAGATCACAGGGCACTATATAAAATCATGCCTATGTTCTCCTACCCCTGACTTACGGTGAGCAGGAAGGACTCTCTGGCAGAGGTGGCATCTGGATTGAGTCTTGAAGGATGAGTAGGATTTTAACAGCTGAAATCAGGCATATGCAGAGAAGGGTATCCCAGATCGAAGGAAAGCACAAAGCAGGAAGGTAGGGAAGGACAAATGGTGTGGGGGAGCCCTCAAGAGCCCCATCTGGGGGCAGGGAGGAACAGTTCTGTGTGTAATGAACCTAGAAAGGGACTTGGATCTGCTTGGCAACAGTTGGAAGAGTTTGGATTTAACCACGGTGGTGAAGACCACAGGTCTGTTCCCCTACTTAGAGCAGGGCAATCCTTTACCTGCCAGGACACCTTTCTCCTTCTCTGCCATGTGGAGCAGGGAGGGATCCGTGCCTCCTGGGGTTGTTGTCACCATTACATGAGAGGATGTTGGGTCTTAGCTATTTGGGCTGAGATTAGTTGGGAGCTGTTACCCGTATGTGTATGGTGGGTGTGTGCAGCATGGACTTGTGCACTGTTGATTTCCCTCCAAGGTTTATTATATACCTAAAAAAAGTCACACACGGACACACAAAAATAGCGACATTTAAAGCATCAAACATTTTTCTCTCTTTGAAGCTACACCCAGTCTGAGCACACGTTTACTTAATTTCGGTCTGTGGGCACAGTTTGATCTGCATGTGTTAGTCTGTGTGCCTCTTTTTTCACTGCATGTTTCCTATACGAATTTTTCTATGCCGTGCTGTGGACATATGTTACACACATATCATCTTGGATGGCCTCAGCATATTATGACCATTTTAATGGTTGGAGTTGACATGTGTCAACTTCTTTCTAATCCCCTTTATTTTAAATGAAGCTCCTGAAAATTTCTGTGGGTGTAGGACTGGAGGACCATTTCCTTGAGAAGTATCACCATCTTGGAGTACTTAAATTCAAGGGTAAAGCAGGGCCTGTTGATTGGCCCCTGAATTTTAATCAGGTGAAAATTTTAGCTGAACACTTCCCAGTTTCCCTGAAGCTACGTGTGGCCATGTGATTAAGTTCAAGATGGTGAAATTTAAGTGGGGATTGTAATTTGCTTGGAGGTGTCCTTAAAGAGAAGGGGCATGTCTTTCTCTCTCTTCCTTTTTCCTGTTGGCTGGAATGCAGATGTGATGGTTGGAGTTGAAGCAGCCATCTTGGACTCTGAGGTGAATTTGAGACTAGAGGTTCCTAGACATGTTGGAGCATCATCCCACCCCTGGACTACTTACTCAGACTTTTATGTGACAGAAGAATACATATCTATCTTATTTGAATCACTGTTATTTTAGATTTTCAGACACAGACAAAGTTAATCCTAACATAAAAAGTTTTCTTTCTTGTCACATAGTACCAGATTATGTCAACAATAATAAAGCTGCTTTGCAGGGCTGCCTGCAGGTCTTCATTCCTAATGGAAGTTGGAAGGAGGAAGAGGAGGAGAGAGAAAAGGCAGTTTTGTGTCGACCAAGGCTCTTATTTCAAAGACTAGATTGCAAATATTTTCTTCATCTTGGGTGTTTGTGAGCTTTAGATTTCACCAGAAGCTGCATTATTCTGGTTTGAGTTCTGACTCCCAAATTCTGGGCTTTGATGGAGCTAAACTTAGCTGAGCAACTGTGTCTCTTCTTTCAGCCTCAGTTTCCCCATCCCTGCCATAGACAGAGAACTCTCGTAGTTGACCCTCTCTGGGCTGATCCTCTGCAGCTCTTTCTGAAATGGAGTCTCCTGTCACCCCAGCACCAGAAAGCCCCGGGCCCAGTTTGAGCAGTGCTTCTGTCCTTGCTGGCCACCACCATCTGTCCGTCCATCCATCCATCCATCCATCCATCCATCCAATCCACTGCCTCTTTTTTCCTAAATATTTATTTATTCACTGTAGAGAGAGAGAGTACTCAAGCAAAGAGAGGGGCAGAGGGAGAGGGAGACAAGCAGACTTCAGGCTGAGCAGGGAGCCTAACGTAAGGCTCGATCCCAGGACCCTGAGATCATGACCCAAGCCAAAATCAAGAGTCAGACATTGAACCAACTGAGCCACCCAGGCACCCCCCCCCTTTTTTAAGTAGGCTCCGCACCCAGCCACTGTGGAGCTCTGAGATCTCATGACCCTGAGATCAAGACCTGAGCCAAGATCAAAAGTCAGACACCACCCAGGCACACCCCACCCGCCACCACTGCCTCTTTATTGAGCACTTCCTGGGCACCAGGATGGGTCTGTGCTGAACACTGGCCACTGGAGGTCTTGAATGATCACCTTTCCTCTCTGCCTGGCCTAGGGAGAGGTTTGTCCTGAAATGCCCAGGTTTGACTTCCCCTCCCCAGGCTTATTTGGAGCCTGTAAAAGCCTGCTCTGAGCTGCCCTGCACAGCCCAGGGCTGCATCTGGGAGGTCCTACGTGTGTCCTGGGATTGAGTGGGGTGGGCTGCCTTGACAGGCTGAGCAAGTGTCCCTGGAAAGGGTTTGAAAGATAGGGGTCTTTTTTTTACAGGCCAAAGCAGCCCCCATCCTTGGCGCTAACATTGTCAGATGTCAGAGCTCAGGGTTGCTCTTGAGGCCCCCAATCCAGCCCCTGCTTACAGATGAGTCTGTAGCGGAGAGAGGGGAAGTGATTGTCCTGAGGCCTCGCAGCTGGACCCAAGCTCTTTCCAAGGCCCTGTGAAGGTGCCTGGGCCATTCTTTTGTGTGAGGCATCGGAGATAGGGGCAGGGGGGGACTGGCACATCAGTCTTCACTGAATGCCTCTCCCTCCAGCCTCTAGAAAATGTGAGCTCTTTCCTGCCTCGGAGACTAAGCACACAGGCCCCACCTCCAGCTCCTGCAAAAAGCCTTCCTGGCTGTCTAGCCTCCAGGGTTGTTGCATACTGTTGTGCAGGTTGTTCACTGCGCAGAGGCACCTGGCTGAGAGAGAAACCAGTGGGGGCTAAAATTTCATTCTCTTGCCAAGCCATGTATGATGTCAAGCAGTGAAGGGGGAGAGAGTGGTGGTGAGGGGGTTGCCTGCATTCATGGGGAGGAAGGACACTGAGTTCTAATGTACACAGAGGAACCGCATGGGCTAGCAGGGACCCCAGACAGCAGTAGACCCATCAGCACCCTCAAAGCCTTGCTCCTTGCGCCTGGCACAGTGTACTCTCTGTCTGTGGCCCCAGCAAGCTCCCCAGGGCAGAAAGAGGGATTCCTCTTGTGCTCTGTCATTGTCGGCCCAGCACACTGCTGGCCAGTGCTCAACTCCCAGAACACGCATGCTGAGCAAGAGCTGGGAGGGCTGGGGAGGAGTGTCCAGCTCAGGGCTTGGGAAATGTTTGTTGAGTGAATATATGGCAGGTTAATGCCAAGGAGAGAGGGGAGGGGAGGTTGACCAGGACAGAGGGCATCCGGGAGAAGGAAGGGGGCCTCCAGGAGGCCTGCAGCTTAGGCGTGGGGACCAGTAGAATAAGGGGGTGACTGGACAAGCCGTTGGGGCCCCCTCTGGGCAGGAGGCCCTAAGAGCAGAGGCTGGGGCTGGAGAAACCGGGGGCCCACAGGCACACCCGGCCTAGCCCCTGACCCCACCTCTGCAGGGCCAGGGCTGCCCTGGGCCCTTCGATGCCCACCCAGCACAGGGTCTTGGAGCACGGCACTGGCCCAGCAGTGGCCCGATGGCTCATCCTTGCCGCAAGGACCCACTATCTTGTGGGGACACAGGAGGGACATGCAGTGCTGTGCCTATAGGATGTGGGATGTTTGCCTGGACTGCTGGGGTCCCCACTGGCGGAGGGGTGTCCTGCTCAGACGAGAGGGTGTCTGGGAGAGCTTTCCTGGGGAAGGCAGAGCCATGCTGAGCGATGTCGGGGAGTTTCCCAGGTAAACGTGAGGAGGGAACCAGTATGGCCGTGTTGAGGGGCGCTGTGGGCTCAGCGTGCCTGCCATTTGCACTCTGCATGGATGGCGGATGGGCTGTGCAGGAGAGGGGACCAGACAGCAGAGGCCTTTAGGCTGTATCCTGAAGGCCATGGAGATGGAGACGGGTGTGTTCCCCATTTTAAAAACTGAGCCATGTATTCATGTTCTAGGGCTGCTGTAACAAAGTAGAGCCAACCGGGGGGTTTGAAGCAAGAGAAATTTATTCTCTCACAATTCTGGAAGCCAGGAGTCTGACATCCAGGGAGCAGCAGGGCCACGCTCCCTCTGAGACTGGGTAGACCCCCCTCTTGCTCTCCCCAGCTTCCGGGGGCCCCAGGCAGTCCCGTTGAGTCCCTGGGCTTGTAACCTGTGCTCCAGGCTCGGCTTCCTGGTGTCACAGCCATCTGCTCCCTGTGTGTCTGTCTCTGTTTAGTCTCTTCTTACAAGGAGACCGGTCCCACTGGATTCGGGCCCATCCTGCTCCAGGATGACCTCATCTCAACTCATCACATCTCCAACAACCTTCTTTCCAAATAAGGTCACATTTGGAGGTACGGGCAGTTAGGACTTCAGCATATCTTTTGGGGGGACACAGTTCAACCTGTAACAAGCTAAAATTTACGTAGGGTAAAATTCACCTTCTTTTGTGTTCATTTCCATACATTTTGGCACACGTAGATGGCTGTGTCACTGCCACCACAACCACGATATGGAATGGGCTGGCACCGTCCAGAATTCTTCTGTGCCCTTTTGTAGTCAGCCTGCCCTCCCTCGGTCCCCCCAATCCTGGCAGTCACTCATTTCTTCTGGGTCCTTACGGTTCTGCCTTTCGAGAATGCCATAAGCGCGCTGCCTTGTGAGTCTGGCTTCTTTCACTTAACTGAATGCGTCTGCGATCTGGCCGTGGCTGCATCTCAGTACTGTGTTCATTTTTATTGCTGAGAGGATCTCGTTGTTTCGGACGTGTCACCATTGGTTTATCCGTTCACCCGTGGCAGCACATTTGGGTCGTTCCAGTTTTTGGCGATTGCACATTAAAGCCACTGCCAACATTTGCATAAAGGATATAGGTTTGGGGTAGGGAACTCTGTGGGCCGGCTTGCGTTCAGGATGCCGCCTGAGGAAGGACGTGGGGTGGGGGAACAGCATGTGGGGAGGCCAGAGGAGGCGGCAGCCGGGGTCTAGGCGAGCAGTGATGGTGGCCTGGACAAGTGTCTTGGCGACGACGGGGGTGGGGGGAAGAAGTGGGCCCACTGGAGAGTAGAGTGCACGGGGCCCCGGGGGGGTGGCGGGGGGGGTGCCATGCCAGTGTGGAGGCCCGCCGTCCGCCCCCCACCCCTGGGGGAGGGTGGCTGTTGTAGCTCAGCGCGACAGTGTGGACCCGGGGGGCTGATGGGCGGACCCCTATGGGGTAATGGGTAGGGGCGCGGACGCTGGCGCACACTGTCAGGATTCCCGTTCTCCCCTCTGCCTGTTTCCTCGTCTGTAGAACAGGGATACGAGAAGTTCTCAGTTCACCGAGGAGCCGTTGTTGTGTTATGTGACTTACTACCTGTAAGGAGCTTGAACAGAGTCTGATACATAGTAGGTGTGCACGAAACCCGAACCATGGTCAGGGGCCGGCTCCACACCCTCTGGTCTACTCCACTCATCCCTTTGGCCCAAGCCAGTCTGCGGTACCTCTTGGGGCTCTGTGGGGCCATAGATGACAGTCATCTGGGCCCCGCCCCAGGTCTGCCCTGACTTGCGGCGAGAACCTGAGCTGCCTCCTTTACCTCTCTGGTCCTTGTTGCCTCCCCTTACACCATGTGCGGGGACGAAGCCCTGCCCCGTGCCGGGCTCTGTGCAGAATGGTGTGCGGCAAGGCAGCCACACACAGAAGGAACTTCATCAAGACATGCAGGTGAGGGGCGCCTGGGCGGCTCCATCGGTGAAGCTTCTGACTCTTGATTTCAGCTCAGGTCGTTGGATTGAGCCCTGTGCAGAGCCCGACACAGGGTGTGGAGCCCGCTTAAGGTTCTCCCTCTCCCCCAGCCCCTCCCCACTTCCTCTCTTTAAAAAAAAAAAAAAAAAAGGACATGCGGGTGACCTGCTCATGACAGTCTGTGGGGAGGCCCAGGTGAGTGACTCTCAGGGCACCCTCAGGTTGGGAGACTGGTAGAGGCTCCCCCGTCATTGCCACAAATCTCATCCTCCACCCCTGACAAGAACTGACCCAGGTGTCACCCGCAGCGGCCACCCCGGTTGGAGGTGAGCGAGTGCCTGGCTTGGGCTCCACAGGGAGAGGTGTGGTGGGTCCTTGTTCAGTTGCCACAGCAGCTCCCGAGGTCTGTTGGAGAGCCTGGCTCTGAGACCAGGGTTCGTGCCTCAGTCATGATCGGTGCTGGCCTGATGAAGGAACATTTACAGTCAGTCCTCAGGACTCACAGATTCCCCATTTGCACGTTCTTCTACTTGCTAAAATTATTCATAACCCCCAAATGATAGCACCTCAGAAGTCATTTGCAGACATGCTTGGAATGGTAAAAACTTGGGATCCTCCGACGTGCACATTCCCGCCTGAGGCCAGGTAAGGCGAGACGCTGCCTTCTTGTTTCAGTTCTTATCCCTCAAACAAGGGTCCCCGTCGTGGTCTGCTGAGTGCCATGGTTTTCACATTTTTTATGCATTTTTGTTGGTGATTTCACTGTTTACAGTGTCCCCTGACCACAGAGCCGAAGTGCTTTTTAGCGCTCCTAAATGCAAGAACATTGTGATGGCCTTGCAATAAAATGCGTGTGTTCAAGAAGCTTCATTCGGACGAGGTATATGCACTGTTGGCTGTGAGTTCAATATTCATGCATCGAGAATATATATTAACTAAAGTGTCTTTAAAAAGAAAGGCACATAAGGAAGGTTATGTATTGATCAGTTGACGAAAATGTTGTGACTAGCGGCTCACAGGAACCTCACCTAACCCTGTTTCCCCTGGACGGAGTGGTTCAGTATTCGCTAACTCAGTGCTCACGGTGACTTTATAAAAGAACATAACAACCACAAAAAATGAGAACCGATTGTATCTACATCGTGTAGATAAATTGGCCCCAGGTCTCTCCCCTGCACCATCTGCACTTCTGCTGCTAGCAGCTCATTCCTCTGGATTAACAAGTGCCCTTTTTATATATGGTCTCTCCTTCAAATGCACAAGTCCTTGGGACAGGCGCTATCCTGAAATTCAAGACTTGGAAGGTTTCCAAGAAGGGGAGCAGTCAGTGCTAGGATTCCATATCCTGTGATTTTTAATAGAAGGTTCTTTGTAGGGGCGCCTGGGTGGCTCAGTCAGTTGGGCGTCTGACTCTTGGTTTCGGCTCAGGTCGTGATCTCAGGGTTGTGAGATCCAGTCCCATGTTGGGTTCTGTGCTTAGTGGGGAGTCTGCTGGAGATCCTCTCTCTCCCTCTGCCCCTCCCCCCACTCATGCATGCGCTCTCTCTCTCTCTCTCTCTCTCTCTCTCTCTCTCTCAAATCAATCTTGAAAAAAAAAGAAATCTTTGCAGGGAGCAGCATATCAATCAAGGCAAATAAAAGCGAGGATTCTTGGCTCTCAATCCTGGAGGGTTTACATCAGGCCCCTTTGCTGAGAGCTTTTTTTGAGTTCATTATCACAGCCCCAGGAGGCTGGGGTTACAGTGCCCAGTTTACAGGGAGGCATAACAAGTGATTCGGTCAAAGCTCTCAGCAATCAGTGGAAGAGCCCAGACCTGGATCCAGCGTGGTCTCAGTCCAGAGCCACTGTCCTGAGCCCATGAACTCCCTGCATCCCAAGGTTCCGGGACATTGCTGCCTCTCCTAGAGCCAGGTGTGCCTGGATCCTGGAAGGAATGCTGTGGATACCACCCCCCCACAAGCCTTCTGAGCCCCTTCCCTGTTTTGGCCCTGTCCGGATGGGCGAGCCTGGTCCCACCTGCTAGTGTCTCCCTTGTCATCCTCTGGCAAAGTCCCACCCTGGAACCCCTGGCCCTGGAGCCACGGGGAGACAGTCTAACCAGGGTGGGTTGGCGTGTGCCTGTCAGGCCTCAGGATGGCTCCCTATAGCTCCTCACTCTGTGTTCCCCAGTGCCTCTCTACAGCCCCCGAAGTTAATGAGCCAGCATCCTGGGCTTCCTCCAGCCTCCCGCTCTGGAAAACTCAGCGCTGGTGACTTCCCTCATGCTGAGGCGTCAGGGACTGCGCATACTGTAAAGTCTGACGAGGACAGGTGGGCATCGCTGGTTGCAGAGAACAAAAGCCTAAACATTAAGATGCACGCCCGAAAGGTGGGATTTCAGGCAGGGAGTGCAGCCTCCCGTTTATGTTTCAAGGTAGGGGCCCGGGCCCAGGAGACAGCAGCTGCCAAGAAGCACCAGGACGAGTGAGGCTGGCTTGTTCACATGACTTGCTTACCCCCCGTAGAGGAAATGTGGTCACAACAACTGTTGGGTGGGTTACAGGGTGACTCAGTGTCACCCGGGGTGGAAGGACGTGAGGCTGAAGTAGTTTCCTGCAAGATGCCGTCAGGGCCCGTTGTCCGCAGCCTGCAGCCTCACCCTGCTTTCACCGGTGCCCGAGGGAAGGCGGCCATCAGCACTGTATTTAGCCGCGGAGCCCTGAGTCGGGTGTGTGCCCAACCCCACCTCCAGTTTAGAATGGGGTTCACTTTGTCAAAGCACATCCCCACACCCTTTGGTCATGGTTCACCTTTCCAGCAACCCCCTGAAGTAGTGGGGTGGTGGGGGGGAGTATTCTTCCACTTATTTCACTACTGAGAGCAGAGGCCCAGAGAAGGAGGGAGACTTGTCCAAGGACACACAGCAAGCCTGTAGGAGAGGCTAGAATAGGCCCCGGCTCCCTTTCCCCGGCAAAGCATTTTCTGCACCACTCAGGTGTCCAGGATGAGTAATGTCACCGGTGACCATTGACTGAGCCCTTGTTAAGCTCCAGATGAAGTAATCTATCTTGTCCTCCCAGTGCGCTATAGGGTCAGTGCTGTTCTCCGCTCTCATATTACGGACATTGAAAGGCCAGGCTCACAGGGCGCCTGGGTGGCTCAGTCGGTGAAGCGACTGCCTTCGGCTCAGGTCATGATCCTGGAGTCCCAGGATCGAGTCCCACATCGGGCTCCCTGCTCAGCGGAGAGTCTACTTCTCCCTCTGACCCTCCCCCCTTTCATGCTCTCTCTCTCTCTCTCTCTCATTCTCTCTCAAATAAATAAATAAAATCTTAAAAAAAAATGAAGGAAGGAAGGAAGGCCAGGCTCAGAGTGGAATTTGGTCAGGTGGAGAAAAGAGAAATCCCAGCAGAGATCCAGCAGGAGGGGCCTGAAGGCACAGAGGTTCCTTGTCTCTCCTTCTAGGTCGAGTCATGGCCACCCTGGGCTGCTGATCTCCCCCCTTGCCTCTCCCTCCCCGGCCCCAGTGTCAAGCTGGGGAAGGGAGCACCGTATGCTCCTTCCTTTTTCCTCCAGATGATGCGGAACCACTGAGTAAGCAGGAGGCAGGGCCAGAGGCCAGGGTCACGGTGGGACACGTGGACCACCACGCATTGCGGGTGCTCCTGGAGATAAGGGGGCTGGCAGGGACAAAGGACGCAAACTTCTTAGAGCTGTCTGAGCCCTGTTTTCCGAGCTGGGTCTGCCCCTGGGAAGGACAAGGCAGCAGAAAGGTGGGCAAGGACTCTGGGAGCCTTGTAGAAGCTCCGGGAAGGGGTGGTGGTCTGGGATCTGTGAGCAAAACCGGACCTGCAGCCAGCCCCCTAGAGAAGGGGCCCTTAAACACTGGAACAGGTGACCCAGAGCAGAATCGTCCTCTTGAAGAGCTTTCTGAACAGGGTAATGGCAAATGGTAGTAACACTCGACATGCATATAATTTTCCTTTTTACTTTCTTTCTTTCTTCTTTCTAATTAAAAACAAATCCCCCACGTAGTACACAAATTCACACACACTGAAAATATTTAAACAGTATTAAAAGTCTAGACCTGTGTTGTCCAATACATTAGCCACTGGCCACATACAGCTGTTTTACAAATTAAACCAATTGAAGTAACATGGGTGCCTGAGTGGTGCAGTCGGTTGGGCATCTGACTGTTGGTTTCAGCTCAGGCCGTGATCTCGGGGTTTTGAGATCAAGCCCCACATCAGACTCCGTGCTCAGCGTGGAGTCAGCTAGGGACTCTCTCTGCCTCTCTCTCTGCCCCTCCCCTGGTGCTCATTCGCTCTCTCTTTCTCTCTCTAATGAAACTTTTTTTTTTTAAGATTTTATTTATTTATTTGACAGACAGAGACAGCGAGAGAGGGAACACAAGCAGGGGCAGAGGGAGAGGGAGAAGCAGGCTTCCCGCGGAGCAGGGAGCCCGACGCGGGGCTCGATCCCAGGACCGTGGGACTATGACCTGAGCCGAAGGCAGATGCTTAACGACTCAGCCACCCAGGTGCCTGATAAATAAATCTTTAAAAAAATAAATTTAAAAAAATAAATGAAGTAACAGTCTCACCAGACATACTTCAAGTGCCCCATCGCTGCAGGCAGCTAATGGGCACCACCCTGGATAGGGCAGGCATAGAACATTTCCGTCATCATCCACCATTCTTGGGGGCAGCACCGACCACACCATAAGCTGGGAGAACTCTCCTGGCTAGAAAATCATTTTTGGAAGCGGGTTGGTTCCTTCGGACCTGTTTTGTGTTCCGTATGTTGGGGTATCCACCTTTCCTCCCACAAAATTCCATCCGGCCAGCTACTGGGCGCTGTGGGTATGCGGATGGTATCTCCCATGTTTTCCAGATGAGAAGAAGGCAGGAGGGCCACAGGGAAGGGGAGGCTGGGGTCAGGTCTGTCCCTAGGAACAGAAGCCCTTCCCCTTGGTTTGTCCCGGGTGGCTGAGGCGCGGCCAGGCAGGGACCGCGGTGATCTATCTGAGTCCCCGCGTGTGGTGCCATATTGTCTGTGACAGGGAGACACGGATGAGCAGATGGTCGCTGGGAAGACTTGCTCCTGGGCATCCGTTCCTCCATTTTTTTTAATGCCCCTGAAGTGTTCGCTTATTGTCTTCTCATTTTCATAAGAGGGTACAGACCAGGGTAAAGAAGGAGGAGGAAGTCACTTAATTTCAGGATTAACAACTACTATAGGGCCAGTATATACTCGCGCCGACAGAGCAGAAGGGCCCCGGTTCTCCCACATCCTCCCAGGCCCTCGGTAATGCAGGTCTTCCTCGTGATAGCTGTTCCTGTGGGCTCTTGGGGGTGTCATTCCAGATTCCTAGATTCTTCATGCTGTTGAGAATCTTCATGCACTGGCTGATCATTGGGAAGTCCTCTGTGTGAAGTCCAAGCATCTTGCTCATTTTTCTATCTGCTTCTATTTGTCTTGCCTCTTCCTTATTGATATGCAGAAGTTCTGTGCTTAAGCTGGGTATCAGCCTGTTGTTGGTTATGCGAGTTACCGGTATCTTCTCCCACTGAGGACTTGACTTTACTCTCGTAATGGCATCTTGATGAACAGAAAGTCTTCATTTTAATGCAATCCAATGTATCCATTTTTTTAAGGTCGGTGTGTGTGTGTACTGGTTAAGAAGTCTCCCTCTTCCATCAGGCTATGAAGATATTCTTTATTTTCTTCTAGAAGTTTTTGTTTTGCTTTCCACATTTAGGTCAGGACAGAGTCTCCCTGGAACTGGTTTTTGTATATGCTGTGAAGAAGAGTCAAGTTTCTTTTTTCTGCCCATGTGGATACCCTGTTGTCTCAGCACATTTTGTTGCAAAGACTGCCCTTTCCTCAATGTCCTACTGTGACCGGGCATAAATCAATGGACTGTGTATGTTTGTTTCTACACTCTTCTAGTCCACCGACCTACATGTCTATCCTGCACCAATACCACACCATCTTAATCACTGTAGCTTTAGAGTAAGTCTTGGTACCTGGCAAACAAAACCCTACCCCGTTCTTCAAGTGTGTCAGGGATAACCTCGGCCCTTAGCATCTCTGCGTGCCTTTTCACGGGACACCTTTGGGAATCTGACTGGAATTGCATTGACTCTTTAGATCAGTGTGTGTAGAATTCATACCTTGGCATTCCATGGACACGATCTGTCTTTCCATCTGTTCTCAATCTTGTATGTTTATAATGTTCAATGTTTCATCTTATAAGCAGGAATCTGGAGGGGTTTGGCAGAATGGGTTAAGAACATGCACTATAGACCCAGAAACCATCAGGGTTCAAATCCCAGCTCTGCCACTTCCTAATTCCATAGTTTTAGTGAATGGCTTAACTTCTGTGCCTCAGTTTTCCCCCTCTGTAAAATGGGAATGACAACCAGAGTTATCTCACAAGGTTGTTTTAAAGGACTGATGTAGTTAATATAGAGCAATGCCTGGTGCATAGAAATCTCTGGAAACATTATTAGTTTATTTTTGAGTATGTAATACATTCACAGGATTCAAAATAAAAATATATTTTTAAAAAGATGTATAGTGAAAAATTCTTACCACCTTTGTTCCCTGTGAGCCCGTTCCCACCCTTGCCCGACTAGTTACTAGTTTCTCCTATCTTCTTCCAGAGTTTCTTTATTCAAATACAAATCATCTTTTTTTTTTTTTCCCGACAAAGGAGCACGATAAACATATAGTTCTGTATTTGCTTTTATCATTTAACCACATATCCTGGAAACCTTTCCATATCAGTATGCAGAGGGCTTCTCCATTCTTTTTTTAACCATTGCCTGGTATCCATCTATTTACCTCGCCCCTTTACGATGGATGTTTAGATTGTTTCCAGTTTTTTCCCAGTTGCGGACAATGCTGCAGTGAACCCAGGGAGTATCTTTGTCCATTCATCATTTTGCACACGTGCAACTATATCTTCATAGATATATGATTCCAGTGCTTGTATTAGATTGAATATCTAAAATTGCTTTCAGAGGCACCTGGGTGGCTCAGTCGGTTAAGTGTCTGCCTTCAGCTCAGGTCATGATCCCAGGGTCCTGGGATCGAGTCCCACATGGGGCTCCCTGCTCACTGGGGAGTCTGCTTCTCCCTCTACCCTTCCCCCCCTGCTCATGATCTCTCTCTCTCTCAAATAAATAAATAAAATCTTTTTTCAAAATTGCTTTCTTTGTAGGTCAAAGATAATGGATGTTGCCCACAGTACTAATCTTTCCTCAATCATTCAATCATTAACAAAATTTCATCGAGCACCTGTTCTGTGCTGAGCCTGGGCACACAGCAGTAGATATGACCCACCCTGGAACACAGAGTGAGGGGAGGGGAGGAGACGGGCAGTGACAAGCGGTATTATTCGCCATTTGATTCCACCTTTTGATGTCTGTAAGTCGCGTTGCAGTAAACATCTTTGTCCATGGAGCTTTATCGTACTTTTTCTTAAAGATTTTTTAAAATTTATTAATTTGAGAGAGTGAGTGTGAGAGAGCACAAGCAGCCGGGGAGCGGCAGACGGGGAGAGAGAAGCAGGCCCCCTGATGAGCAGGGAGCCCAACTCGGGGCTCGATCCCAGGAACCTGGGAACACAACCTGAGCCAAAGGCCAGTGCTTGACTGACCGAGCCACCCAGGTGCCCTTATCATACTTTTAAAATATCTCTTTGAGATAGCCACCAAGGCGCCCTTATCGTACTTTTAAAATATCTCTTTTGAGATAGATTCTAGAAGGGAAATGACCTACAATGCGCCATCTTAGCCAAAACAAGAAAGCAGTGTTCTCTAGATCTGCTTGTACAGAACCCCACTCAGTTCAACATCTAAAATCCCCTTAATGAGAACTTTTCTTTTTGGAAGTTACAGGTTGTTTTAATTATTTTTTGAATAGGTGATATAGTCACATGGTTCAAATTCAAAAGGTACAGAAAGGTATACGGTGAAGCACCTCCTTCCCACCCCCAGCCCCCCAGTCCCTCACACAGGGCACAACCACATCCCTCTCCCGGGTCTTTACAGAGGTGGCCTCAGCCCATCTCAACATACATATGTCACAGATGTACCCAGGCCTGCCCACTGGCCTTGGTGACCTGGGTTCTTGTGTCCCCACTGCGTCCAGCTTCAGTCCCAGGCAGGAAGTTTGTCCCTCAAATCCTGTCTTCGCCAGTAGCCATCTCCATGTTCAGTGAAGTTTCTAAGAATTTTTAGGGGGGAGGGAGGGAAATGTCAGCTGCTCTTTCACTATGTATGATTATTTTTGTAATTATTATTACAATGAGTCTAGAATTTTGTCTGGTCCATAGTAGATGCTCAGTAAATACTCATTGGATGAATGAATGGATGCTAATAACATCAATGAATGTTTGCTGTATTCTGGGCACTATCCTAAACTCTTTACAGGAATCTCATGATGTAGTAATGCTTATATGTCCCATCTTAAGCATAAGAAAAATGAGGCAGAGAGAGATTTAGTCACTTGTCAAGTTCACCAAGTGGGATTCTAATCCAGGCTGTCTTGTTCCCTGAGCCCATGCTTAAACCACTGGTCAACACAGCCCTTGTTGTCACTCAAAACCTACTGCACACAGCACTGTGGAAAGAATTGGTCTTATCGTCTATGAGCTGGGTCCTGATGGGAGTGGACAGTCCTAGACTCAGACTGGTGTAGGGGGAGGTTGTCAGCAAGGCCAGCAGGCTGAGTCAGCTTCGGCTGGGTTCAAGGGGCTGGCTGGGATAAGGGAAGGGGCTGGGCTCATTTGACTGTGAGCCAGAGGAAGTTACAGAGGGAGGGTGGAAGAACTTGACCCAGGTTTCCAGGAGACTGTGGGTGCCCAAGGCTCTCAAGAGCACAGATTGGCCAGGGCCAAAAGCCAGGCATTGGGAAGCTCTGAGCCAGCAGTCAGAGCCTCTGAGAAACGGGGTCCAGGGGCAGGCCTGGTAGTGGGAGCAGCCACCAGAGGGCTTAGCATGGAAGCCAGGTGCCTCCTATGGGCTCCACCAGGGCCCAGGAGTGGCTCAGTCTGAGCAGGTGGAAGCCCTCGGGATCAGCGGAGAAGCCAGCAGGCAGCCTGGGAGGCAGGCCTGGGATCTTGGCGGTGCCCAACACACACCAGGCGATACAGGTCTGCAGCACACACAGGTGTGGAAAGTTTGAAGGCCTTTGACCTGCTAGACCCCTTGATGTGGGCTGTGACGTGTGAACTCAGACAGCCTGACCCGTTCTCTGCACTTCCGGGGTCCGGAAGACCTGCTTAAGCTGACTTCCCCTCTGAGAGGCTGTGGGCAGGGGCCCACAGAGCCTCATCCCAGCTTCCCTGGGGCTAACCCGCCAAGGGTCAGGGGTCTCAAGCTGCACCCTGTGTCCCCCCTCATCATGGAAGGCCTTTTGGTTTCTGGGTGGAGAGAAACCCAGGGAACTTTCACACCACACGATTTCCCATGCACTGTCCTTGGAGCCCCAAGCATCAGTGGGTACACAGCGGAGCCTCACGTAGTTGTTTAGCCTGTGAAACTGGGCTGGAGGCATTTGCTGTGTGTTTGCACATTCTGTGTGTGAGACATTCTGATTCTGAAACTGGCTGCTTCTCTCCCATCCCCCTGTGACGGCCATGGTCAGCCTGGAGCTGTGTTTTGGGCCCCGGGTGCACCAAGGGCTGTGCCAGAGGAGGAAATCAGGCAGCAGCTGTGGCTCAGCTTCCACACATCGAGGAAAAAGCCTCTGGCAGAAAGGAAGCCACAGAGAAGCTGGGCTGGCTGCCTGCTTTTTCTCAGGCTGTCTGCTGGGGTAGAGCCAGCCCGGCTAGGAAGAGAAGCCTTCCAGTGGCATCTAGCCAAGGGTCAGTTGAGTCCAGAATCATGGAATTCATAGTGCTGGAAGGAACCTTAGTCCCCGGCCTGATCCATGTCAGTAAATGCACAGCCCAGCTGCTGCGTGTCTCCAGGACAGAGCCCACGGCAGACATCATAGTAGATATCCAGCATTCTTTCTCTGCTGAGCCTTCAGCCTATAGGCAGCTGCTGCCGGTCAGCTGGCTTCATATGGACATCCAACCCCCTTGCCATCCCAGACCTAGCTCAGCCTTCTCATTTGACTGAAGGGGCTGCTGAGCCTAGAGAGGGGAAGTGAGTTACCCAGGGTCACATAGTGAACAACAGGAGGAGAACGTGGTCTCCTGAGTGTGAGCTCAGTGCCCCTTTCTTCATATCCTACCTGTTCTCCTGATGAATACGGCATTTGTCATGTCACTACTCATCTCATAAACTTGTTATCTCCCTTCATTTCCACAACGTGATCCCAACCTGAGAACACACAAAAAAATTGCCCACCATTTCCCCGGAGTGTTGCGTAGGTAGCTGGAGAAAAGCGGTTGCTGTCTCGGGTCACGTTAATAGAGTAGAATATCTAGATTGTGGGAAGTGATGGTTATGCTTCTTTCTTTGCTGCTCAGGGCACACCTGGGCAATCATTTCCCTGTTTGAGACTCTACATTTCAAAAATACAAAGACAGAGGAGACTCAGCATGCTCCACCAGAAGGATAAAAAACAGTGTAATGAGGGGGGGCTCAAAACCACTCTCTAATTTACAGTCAGTTGATTTCCCACAGGGGTGCCATGAAAATTCAAAAGAATAATCTTTTAACAAATGGTGCTGGGACAACAGGATATCCAAATGTAAAAAAAGGAGGTGACACCCCCACCTCACTGCAAACACAAAAATTAATTCAAGATGGAACAAAGACCTAAATGTAAGAGGTGAAACTATAAAGCTCTTAGAAGACAAATTCATGATCTTGTGTTAGGTCGTGGCTTCTTAAATATGAAACCAAAAGTACAAGCAACAAAAGAGAAAACAGATCAACTGGACTTCACCAAAATTAAAAACTTTCGTGTTTCAAAGGACACCTTCAGCTTTTCACCAAGGACATGAAAGACGGTCACGGAATGGAAGAAAATATTTGCAAATCATATGTATCATAAGGGACTTGTATCAAGCATATATAAAGAACGTCCAACTCAATAATAAAAAGAAAACCTATTTCTAAAACAGGCAAAGGATCTGAAGACGTGTTTCTCTAAAGAATATATATAGAGAGAGTCAATAATTTAAAGATGCTCAACATAATTATACATCGGGGAGATGCAAATCAAAACCACAGCAAGATACCACTTCATACCCATTAGCATGGCTATAAAATAAAGACAGGCAAGGACAAATGTTGACGAGCATGTGGAGACATGGGGACCCTCATAGGCTGCCAGTGGGAATGTAGACTGGTGTAGCCATTTTGAAAAATAGCCCGGCAGTTCTTCAAGATGCTAAATATAGAGTGGCCCTATGTCCCGGCAATTTCTTTCCTAGATACACAAGAGAATTGAAAACAATGTCCACACAAAAACTTGCACATGAGAATTAACAGCAATACTCATTATGACCAAAAAATGGAAACAACCCAAGTGTCCATCAGCTGGTGGATAAGTAAAATGTGTGCCCATGCGTTGGAATATTACGTGCCAAGAAAAAAGAAATGAAGTACTCATACACCCTTTGAGCTGTGATAATATGGTTGAGCCTTAGAAATTATGCCAAGTTGGGGGGAAAAAAAAGACAAAGACAAACAAGAAAACAGACTCTTAACTGTAGAGAACAAACAGAACTTTACCAGCAGGGAGCTGGGGGGGAGATGGGTGAGAGAGGTGATGGGGATTGGGAGTATGCTTATCTTGATGAGCACTGAGTGATCTAAAGAGTTGTTGAATCGCTCTATTGTACCCCTGAAACTAATATTACACTGTATGTTAACTACACGGGAATTAAAAAATATATATATGCCAAGTGAAAGAAACCAAACCTAAAAGACCACCTACGGTCTGATTCCATATATGGAATATCCAGAAGGCGAATGTATAAAGACAGAAAGTAAATTAGTGTTTACCACCAGCTGGGGTATTGGGAGGAAATAATTGATGGCATTATGGCTCTGGGATTCCTTTTGGGGTGATGAAAATATCCTAAAATTGTACTGATAGCTGCATGATTCTGTGATTGTATTAAAAACCGTTGAATTGTATACATTAAAATGTTATTGAAAAACAAATCACTCCATATGCAAATTCACGGAGACAGTGTGTGTAATACACCCAGCTCAGTGCCTGCCAACGGCGGAAGCAGCTGATAATGTTACCTTGGGGTGGCCTTGTGCAGGAGTGGGGCTGTTCATCCCAGAGAGGAGGAGATGTGGGGGAGGGGCTGTACCAGCCCCCTTCCTACAGCTGAAGAGCTCTGTGGGGGCGGGGTGAGTTGTCCCCAGGGCCCTGTACAGTATGGAGAAAGCAACAAGAGAGAAGACTTCCGAGGAACATGTTTCATCTCAAAAGAAATTGAGAATTGCTTCTCAGAATGGGTTGCCCGGTGAGGTCGTGAGTGCCCTGTCATTAGAGGTCTTCAAAGAGATAGAGCAGTTCTGTCCTGGGGATGCTACAGAGAGAACTCCAGTGTCAGGTGACCATTGGAGGTAGAGGGCAGTGGCTTGGAAGCTCACAAAGGCCTCTGGGTAACGCTTCAGGAACTCTGCAAGCGGCTTGTTACCAGCAACGGCGGCAATACTTCCATGGCAGAAATCGCTCACTGCACATCTGGACGTCTCCGGCACAGTCCCCAAACGCCCCATCCCCTCTAGGAGTGACCACCTGTTAGGTGTCAGCTGTGGCTGGAGTCTTCCCTGATGCTGTCCCATGTGATCCTCACACCACCGTTAGGTAGGTGGTCTCATCTCCCTGATTACAGAGGGGGGCACTGAGGCTCAGCCGTGCAAGTGGCTTGGCTTTGCTCATCCAGAGTGTCATTCCTGCTGGCATCAGCTGCTGCTCCTGGCCTAAGTCCTGTGGCTGCCAGAGAAATGCCTCAGTGACCTCTGGCTTCTTCTCTAGTGACCTTGGGGCAGCTGTCAGAGGATTTCCCCAAAAGTCCCCTGGGGCCTGATTCTTTGGACCAGCTGATGGATGCCCAGACTGGGCTTATCTTCATTGCCTTTCAGCACCGGCCCTCAGGCTCCAGAATTGACTTTAAAACACACACACACACACACACACACACACACACACACACACACACACACACAAATATATATATATATATGTATATATAAATATATACATATATATGTATTTATATATATATATAAAATTTTAAAAAGCTGGAGTGTCCCATATAAATTGCTCTGGCAGAAGGAATAGGCTTAGGTGCCTGGAGACCTCCCACCCCATATCGCCTCAGCTTATGACAAGTGCTGGGATCTTGGGGGAAGGCGTGTGGGAGTTTTATGTTATTTTTTAATTATTTCAAGCGCACAGAAATCTAGGGAAAAACATAACAACGCCCTGAGTACCCATAATTGAGTTTTGTTAAATCCTATCATTTTGCCATATTGCTTCAGAGCTCCTAAGAATAAATCAGTGGCTACAGAGCGGGCTGAAGCCACCTTCACACTCCTCCCTGGTCCCATTGCCTCCCGCTTCCCTCGGCAGTAACCGTCACCCGGAAGCTGGTGCGTGCGCAGCCACACAGGGCACACAGAACGGTCATGTATGTTTTTACACCTAATTGTTTCCATTCTCTCTGTAATTTGCTTATTGCACTCCACATCAGGTTTGTAGAATTTTAAAACTTTCCCTTTTAATGTAACTTCAGACTCCCGGAAAAGTTACAGGATGAGTACAGCGAATTCCCGTATGTACACTCTTCACCCAGAGTCACCAATTACTAACATTTTGTCACATCTCTCTCATTTTTTTTTTCCTGAACCTTCTGAGAGCAAGTTGCAGACACTGTGCCGCTTTATCCCCATATATTTTAGTGGGTGTTTCCCAAACACAAGGATATTCTCTTACCTAACCTCAGCATGGGGACCCAAGTCGGGGAATGAACAGGATTTTGATATTAACTAGCCTTGGCTCCTGCCTTTTAGCAGCTGTGTGATAGTCCAGGGTGGATGGGATCACAGCCTGTGAACCATTCTCTTATGGATGGACATGGGTCACTCCCACTTCCTGATAACTGCCAAGGCCACTGTTAGCACCATCGTCATTGTCTCCTTGTGCCCACGTGCATCCTGGGAGGGGCTGCTGGGCCTGGGCTACAGCATCCCTGTCTCTCGTAGACTTTAACAATCATTTTGAGAGCAGGAGCACCTGTCTTCATTCTCGGTGGTGCTTTACCCTCTCAGTGCTCCGGTGGCTTTTAGGGGGCTGAGCCATGGTTTCTTGCTTATCTCGAGCCATCTCTCGCATTGCTGCCATAGCAACAGGTGTCCCTGGGAGAAAGAAGGTGTGACCGCATACGTGGTTACCCCCGCTAGAATAAAGACCTATTTGAAGTGTTACCATGTTCCAGGTGCTGCCTGATGCACATTAAGCGTGTGCAGGTGTTACCAGCTCCATTGCACGGATAAGAAAACTGAGGCCCGTAAGGGTACAATACCTTGCCCTCGGTCACTTGGCCAGGGCGCGGCAGGGGCTGGGACAGAGACTGAATGAGTCCTAGTTCTTCACCCTTGCACTGTGCAGGGTGTCCCTTCCTGTCTGTGCAGGAGTCATTTCCCTGAGGAGCAGTCTGCACGGGGGACGAGAAAAAGGATGGGGTGTTGGGAGCAGCCATGAGCAACGGTCCTGTCTCCCCTGGAGTGTTGAGGCATGACTGGTTCTCGGGGCCACCAGAGCCACAGACAGGGAAACTCCCCTCCAGGAACTCTAGACAACCCTGTCCCAGCTGGAGAAATAGGGGCTACTTCAAAAGGGAGGAAGGGGGCTTCGGACCTTGGAAGTTTAGGGTGGGTGCTGGAATCCGCCCAGCAATTCAATTACGGCTTTTAGAGGTTAACTCTTAACGAGTCCCATGATCATCGTCGTGCACGGAGTGCCCACTTCATACCACATACCTGCCCACCTCATCTTTGCTCCCAAGAGGAATCCTCTCAGCTGGTGGGACTTGCTCCCTATTTTACAGAAGAAGAAACTGGAGGTCATGGGGGTTGGATAAGGCGTCCAAGCCCCAGCCGCGAGTATGTGCAAAGCCAGGATACGAGCCGGGCTTGGGAGATCCCCAAAGCCAACAGCTCTTCATCTCTCTGTATTCGTTTATGTGACAAACGGGGTTATTTTCACACATTACTTAAGATGGGTTTTAGTCATATAAGTAATGCTTAATCAGTATAAAGAATTGAAACAAATCCCATGAACTTCTCTGTCTTTTCTTTTTTTAAAGATTTTATTTATTTATTTGAGAGAGAGAGAATGAGAGATAGAGAGCACGAGAGGGAAGAGGGTCAGAGGGAGAAGCAGACTCCCCGCTGAGCAGGGAGCCCGATGTGGGACTCGACCCCGGGACTCCAGGATCATGACCTGAACCAAAGGCAGCCGCTTAACCGACTGAGCCACCCAGGCGCCCGAACTTCTCTGTCTTTAATGATGTCTTACGTAGCCTTCTGGAAGTTATTTCTATGTATATTTTTATATATAAAAATATATGTGTCTGTTTGTATATATTCCAAATGATATAACAAACATCATTGAACACTCTTTCTTTGCGGTGTACTACAAGGATACAGATATGTGGGAAAATTTTTTAATTTCTTCAAGAGCTCGAAGAGGATAGTGGTTTGAAGCGCAAACTCTGAAGCCGAATTGCCTGGGGTTTGAAACCCAGCTCTGCCATTTAATGGCTATGTGACCTTGGGTGAGCTCTTTGACCTCTCTGTGCCTCCGTGTCCTCATCCTTGCATGGGACTCTTCGATGTCGGGTATGCATTTCCCAAGACTGTGGTGTTTTACCAAAACCTTGCAGCTTGAAACAACAGACATTTATCCTCTCACCTTTCTGGAGGCCGGAGGTCTAACATCAAGGTGTCGGCAGAGATGGTTCCATCTGCAGGCTCTGGGGGAGAATCCGTTCCATCCTCTCTCCTAGGTTCCAGTGGTGGCCGTCGGCTCTTGGCGCTCCTTGGCTTGAGATGTTCTGGTCCAGTGTCTTCCTCTGCCATCGCGTGGCCTTCCAGCATCTCTCCATGGCTTTCCTTCTGCTTATAAGGACACCTGCCACTGGATTTAGGGCCCATCTTCAATCCAGCCTGATCTCATCCTTAACTTATTTACATCTACAAAGATCCTCTTTTCAAATACGGTCACATTTTTAGGACAGACCATTTTGGGGGACACAGTGCAACCCAGGCATACAGGGGTGAGGTCAGCCGAGTTAGGGGACTGCGTGGAGTGGAGTACTTAGAACGGACCCACACGTGGTCATGCTATGGGCTCCTTGTACATCAAACAGGCAGGCTGCTGCCCTGCATTCCCAGGGCCCCTTCCCATCCGGCCCCCCATGTCACCTGTGTGCCCACGCACCTTGTGCACAGTGATCGGGCCAGCCATGATTTCTACCACTGGAGCCACATCTGGCCCCTGCAGGCCCGAGAGCCCCTGAGGGCAGGGACCAGGCCTCTCCATCTTGATAGACCTGCTTGGTCTTGAAGCTGCTTGGGGTTGGGATCATGGGTGGGACCAAGGTGGCCTTTTGCCTGTCCTCTCCCTCCATCCCATATTCCGCTCGAGTTCTGGCTAAGTCTGCACAAGGGGGCCTCAGTTCCCCTCACGAGGAGGCATCACCGGAACTTCCCGAGCTATGGGAGCCCTTGGGAGCTGGGAAACTCCCATGCTTTCCTTCCAAACGGGCAGTGTCGAGCCGGGCCCCGCACCCCAAGCTGTCACCCTCCCCGCTCTGACCCCACACTCGGGTGGCCCCTTGGGGCAGCCTCTCCACCCCGGAGCAGAGCTTTCCTCTTCGCACCTGTGACGGGGACACACACACCAGGCCAGGGAGTTGTGGACGTGCCAATTCACTCCTCCTCCAGGGAGCTGGTGAGAACGTGCCCCCAGATGAATCCGGTTGCTGCATCCAGGCTGGGTCCCTGCAGTGCAAGGGAAGGGTCTTCCCGAGTGTCTGACCACACCGCCTCTGGGGGGCTCAGCCTGGTGTCCAAGGACAGCTGCCCTGAGTGGAGCTCTCCTCCCCACTAGCGAGCAGGAGACTGGCCGTGAACAATTTCTCTTTCCCGTGGAGTTGCTCTGAAGTTTCTGAGGCTCATTACTTTTTGCTAACGGTCCCGTTCATTACCCAAGGTTCCCGTGGCTGCCTTTGCGGGGCCTTCAGTTGGAGTTTGGCTGCTAAGGGGAGGACATGGGTGTTTGGGTCCACTGCTCTGCCGGCAGATGCCAGTTAGAGAAGGAGCAGCTGAGGCTGGGGGAGCTTTGGGCCTTGCTCCGAGTCACGGGAGCACAAGAGCCCTGAAGGGACAAAGTGACAAGGGCACCTGCTCTGACCAGGCCAAAGAAGGGCCATGGGACCAGACCCTCTGATGCCTGAGTCCCTGCTGACATTGGGCCTTGGGTCACTTGAGCTGTCTGGGCGCCCACTTGTGACTGCACAATGCCCGTGCCGATGATGGAGCTTGGGGCTGGGCTGTCGGGCGCAAGCATAATGGCAGAGGTGGAGATACCCAGAGCTGACGCCGCGTCGGGCCTTGTTTCCCTGCTGTGATTACTGGTATGGAACAGCTCTGCCTGCCGGGGACTGTCGCTGAGCCCACACAACACTTGAACTTGCGAGTTACCTCTGGGGCCAGATGTTTTCTTGGTTACACGCCAAGTGCAACACACAGACATCTACCCGGTCACTCTGATCAAATGTGCTAAGTCCTAAAATCAAGGCTACGAAGTGGAAGAATTGTAAGGCGAAGAATCCCAACTGGAAGGTTGGAATGATAGAAAAACAATAGTTAACATTTACTGAGTTGTGCAAAGCACTCAACCCACCTCTCTCTGTCTCGCTATTAGGTAAGGGTTATTCTTACCTTTTTACAGACACCTAAACTGAGGCCCAGAGAAGTAACGTAACTGGCCAGAGGTCACATACCCTAGATTCGAAACCAGGGCTTCTAATACAGCAGACAGGCTTCTTCTGGATGGGTCTTAAGGGATGGGGAGAACTTTATCCCCAACGGTGTACTATAAAAGATTTTAAACATGCAGAAGAGTTGAAAGAATTTTGCAGGGAACACCCATCTACCCCCCCCACTTACCCTTAATGTTTTTGTATATTTACTTCAATACATATCTATCTATCCCTCTATCTTTCCATGAGTCCATCTTTTTTTTTTAAGATTTTATTTATTTGTCAGAGAGAGAGCATACGCAGGGGAAGTGGCAGGCCCAGGGAGAAGCAGGCTCCTTGCTCAGCAAGGAGCCCAATGTGGGACTCGATCCCAGGCAGGACCCTGGGATCATGACCTGAGCCAAAGGCAGACGCTTAACCAACTGAGCCACCTAGGCGTCCCCATCTTACTTTTTTTAATGCATTTCAAAGACAGTTTGGGGCACCCCCGAATATGTTAGCATACATATCATTAACTAGAGTTCAGTGTTTATTTCTTGTTCTTTTTTATTGTTTTGCTGTAAAATTTTCGGATGATAAAATGTAAATACGTGTATCTCAGTGTACCACTTGAACGTCATACAAATGGGTTCATGTGGTATGTATTTTTGTGCACCTGGCTTCTTTCAGCACGTTCCTGGGCTCATCCATGTGGTTGTGTGGATCAGCACTTCCTATTATGTTGGGGGATGTACCACTGTCAGCTGTTCATTCTCCCACTGATGGACACCTGGACCAGTTGCAGGCTATCATGAGTAAAACTGCTAAGAATATTCATGTACAGGTCTTTGTGTGGACATCCACTTTCATCTCTCTTGGGTAGATAGATACCCGGGACTGGATGGCGGGGTCATATGATAGGTGTATGTTTAGATTTATAAAAAACTGCCTTTTTCCGAAGTGATCATACCCAATTTACATTCTTTCCAATAACTCGGGAGAGTTCTGGTTCCTTCCCACCCTCACCAACATGTGATGTTGTCAGTCTTTTTAATTTTCGCCTAGAAATTCTAGTGGTTGTGTCATGGTATTTCACTGTGGCTTTAATTTGCATTTCCCTAATGACTAATGATGTCGAGTAGTCTTTCACCTGCTTATTGGCCATTCAGATGTCTTCTTGGAGGTATTTTCAAATCTTTGGCCCATTTTTAACAATGAACTTGCTTGTTCTTCATTAGATGTATGCTTTGCAAATATTTTCTCCCCGCCTGTGGTTTGAGTATTCCTTTTCTTCATGAGGTTTTTTTGATAGGCACAAGTTTAATTTGGTATATTTAATTTATCCATCTTTCCTTTTATGGTTCTTGCTTTCTGGTCCAATCCACTAAACTTTTGCCTGCCCATTGGAGAAAATGTTGGTAACAGGGAACCTGAAGGAATCACAGGTGGACAGAGCAGCCTGAGCCTCAGGAGCACCGGCGGGGGGCGGGGGGGGGGGACGGGGAATGCAGGTTTTGCTGAGGGGATGGAGGGCAGCCCTTTGTTGGGGAGTTTACATTGCAGGGTGGGGCTCAGAAAGGGAATGCGTTCAATATTAGGAGACTGGATTGGATCCTTTAGGCAGTGGGAGCCATTGAAGGTTTTAGAGCAGGAAGGGACATGATCATTAAGGGAGAGATGGCATGGTCCCCCTGACACTGGAGCCTGGACGGAGTTTCTCCTTGGTCACCTTGTCCTCAGGGCACAGGTGGGACTTCCACAGAACTGGGGCCAGGGAGCGGCTTCATCTCTATAGATCTTTGAAGATTCTCTGTGGGCCCAGAAGCGACCCAGGTCCCATGAGGTCTTAGTGGGCCCATTTCTTGCTGAGGAAGCTTGCATGTTGGTGTGGCCTAGTTGCTAACCAGCAGCCCAGGGAAGGCATTCATATACGTGGACTTAGAGTCAACTCTGCCAGTGGTTCCAGCATCCTTATGGGGACCCCCACACTGCCCCTTCTGACCTCCCCTCGCCCCAACCCCCTAGGCCCAGCACCTGCCAGCCCCCAGGCTTCCCCGAGGTTTCTCTCAGTCAGGTGGCCCAAAGGCCTTTGCTCTTTCCCAAATATCTGCATCCTTGTTACAGCTCAGCATGACCTGACACACTCTAGGTCACTCGATCACCTTGTTTGTCATCTGGCTCCTCTCCTAGAGATGAGGTTTGTTGTTTTTGTTTGGTTTTGTTTGTTTTTTACTCTTGTTCTTTGCTCTAACCCAGTTCCTAGAACATCTGGAGCTTGCAGGACCTCAGAAAAATATCCATAGCACAAGTGAATGGGAGGCAGACCCCCTCCTTTCTCCCAGAGCCTGTTTGTTTGATAATGGCTTTGGTTCTAAGGAGAAGTTGAGGACATTTGTCCCCAAAGCCCAGGCCCTGCCTAGGGGCACCCAATAAATGGAGGAATCTTCCGGGCCACCCCCGGCCCATTGCGCAGATGAGAAAACAGACTCAGAGGGAAAGGACTCGCCAAGGCCTAAGCCTAGTTGGTGGCAGAGAGGAAACGGGAGCTCTCACTCCCAGCCTCCACGAGAGCCCTAATCTGCCCCTGGGGGAGGCCCCCGGCCAAGTGAGGAGGTTTAAAGATGATCGGGAAGCCTTTTGGTGCCAGAAGACAGTTTTGTGTTTCCAAGGGTGGGGATTAGAGGAAACTCACAGGCCTTAGGGTGCTTCTTTTCTGGGTAATTCTGGCCTCCAGCCTCTTAACTTCTTTCCCAGAGGAGATGCTATGACTGTACTTCAGGGCCCGGGAAGAGCTTGCATCAGTATCAGCTGGGCTGCCTTGGACTTGAACTCCAAATGAGGCCCACTGAGCCCCCGTTCCACAGCCTGTGGACATCCATGGGGCCGCCATACTGCCGCTCCCGGCCCCACAGCGCCTGCAGCTGCCTCAGACCCTCCTGTTGTCCTGGTGGCCGGGCACACTTTCCAGTGTGGACCCAGAGGGGAAATCCACAAGTATCCGTGCACACACAGCATCCGTGAGAAGGAAGGCTTCTCGGAGGATTTGGGAGTGGGGGCGTCAGGAGGGAATATTCGCCAGGACCCAGCCTTTCCCTTTAGGAATTGCTGTTCCCTCCTCAGGACTTTTGGGTCTTGCAGGCCTCTGACCCCCTCTCCCCCACCACCTGGTTCCACTCTCCTGTGCCTTTAACGGGGCTCATCCTGCCCTCGTTCCCCCCAGCAGCTCCTTACAGCAACTGCTAGCCAGGGACGCGGGCAAAGAGAGGCGCTAGCCACATCTTCCTACCTGTATAACTACTTCTCTGTGTCTGATGAAGGTATTCACCCCTGCAGATACCCTGAGAGATTTCGTTCCTTGGAATCAAAACTGGCCTGCCCGTGTATGTAGGGGTCCAGTGGAGTGAGCATTTTGGGGGAGGGTCCGAGATCTCTTAAACCTGACCTCTTTACGGGTTTTTGCTCTTTCTCAGGCCTGTGACTGTCCTCCTTCCCCCTCCCTGACTGTTACATCCTTAACCCCGGTGGGCAGGGGGGGTGGGGGGGCGGGGAATGGACAGAGAGTATTGACTGGGAGGAGACACGAGGGAGCCTTCTGGGAATGTCTGTATCAGCACAATAGAAATATAATGCAAGCCACAAATGTAGTTTTAAATTTTCTAGTAGCCACATTAAAAAAGTAAAAAGAAATAGGTGAAATTAATTTTAATAATGTTTTATTTAACCCAGTATACTCAATCTACTATTATTTCATCATATAATCAATGTAACACATTATTAATGAGCTCTTTCACAGTCTTTTTTTTGCGGATCAAGACTTCACATCTTGTGTGTATTTTACACTCACAGCAGGTCTCAATTCTGTCAGCCCACTTTTACGAGCTCAATACCCCCATGTGGCTAGTGGCTGCGTTATCGGCCAGCCCATCTCTATCAGGGTGGTAGTTGCGCATATATATATATATATATATGAGACTCTGTCTAGATGTATACTAACGACTTGTACGTTTCACTGGAAGTTATACTTCAATTTGAAAGTTTTTTAAAAAATCCTCTGCAGAGCTCTGCTCAAACGCCCCATGTGTTTCCCTGAAGCCAGCCTGGGTTGGAATTAGCTACTTCTGTTACATGGTGCTCCCGTTATATTTATCCCAATCTTCTGCTTCAACTGGTTGCTTCTGTGTAGATCCAACTCATTTTATTATAAGCACCCTAAGGTGAAGATCATGGTTTATTTATTTTTTAATTCCCCAGAGGACTGGGGCTTCGTCGATGCTAGATGAATGAGCATGGTTTAATTGAATCTGCATTTGTTATACACAGCTCTGTGGGCTGGCCGCAGGAGGGGCTGATCATTTGATTCTGTTCTCAGTCCCATTCCAGATGTTGGCGAGGGAGAGGGAGAGGAGGATGGCGTGGGGCCTTGTCTGCCGGTCGCCCCGAAGAACTGCCTTCTCCAGCGGGGCATCAGTGTCCTGGAGAAGCTCATCAAGACGTGCCCTGTGTGGCTGCAGCTGGGTCTGGGCCGGGCGGAGGCAGCCAGGATCCTGCTGCAGGAGGCGGCTGGGGTGAGTTGGGGTCTCTTTGCCTTGTGGCTGGTGGTGGGCAGGCACAGCTGCAAGGAGCTGCCCGGGCTCCCACCTAAGCAGCTGGCCTCTGCTTTCCTTTCTTGGGCTGGTCAGCTTTTCGACTGGGGTGTTTTTTTCCAGAACTCAGGAGTGAGAGACTCGTGGGACATCTGGTTCCTGCTTTGGAGAGCAGGTGTCCCCCCTGGAGAACAGGGGACTGTGTGGCTGGCATGGGCTGTGTGGGCACTGGGGCACTGAAGAGGCAGGACTGACGCTTGGAGAAGTCAGCCACGCATCTGGGACCAGAGGGGATCAGAGCTGGGGGGACCTGAGCAATCATATCACACCCCCTTAGTTGACGTATGAGAAGCAGGGGCTGTGTGATGGAGGCAAAAGGTTTTCTGGAGCCAGGCTCCATGAGTTGAGCCAAGGAGCTTAGATTTTTCTGAGGCTCACTTTTCTCACTTTGAAATGGGGCCGTTAGTGAAGGTACTCTGGTCCGGGTAGTGTGAGCATCACAGAGGAAGAAAGATAGGTAGATAGTGAAATGTGAGTCAGAACCCATCAAACGCCACCCACCCCACGTGTTTTCTCTTACACGCCACTTCCTTTTTAAAAAACATTGAATTTGTTTAATTATAAAAGTGACAAACATGTGTAGTCACTGTAAAAAAAAAAAATCAAGCTGGACAGAAGTGAAGAGTCTTCTCAAAGCTTTTGCCACCTATTCTCTCCCCTCATCTACTTCCCAGAAGTCTTTTTTCGATTTTGTTTGTTATTGAGGTGAAAGTCACATCACAGAAAACGAGTCGTTTTCAAGCACGCTATTTAGTCTGTTCACAGACGCAGCACCGCTGTTTCCAAAACATTTCATCGCCCCGACATAAAGCCCCGCGTCCATTAAAGCAGCCAGGCCTCCTTCCCCTGGCCCCAGCAACCGCCAGTCCGTTGCAGAAACTGTGTTTGCTCCAAGCACACCGTCTGTCTCTGCAGGCATTATCTGCAGAGTCCCCCGGTGACAGCAGCTGGGGTCCGTCAAGCACTATGTCCCAGGCACTCACCGAAGGTGTGCACACGAATCAGCACCGTGTGTGCTCACGGCAGCCCTCTGACATGGGCATTGCAATCAGACCCATGTTACAGAAGAGGTAAACTGAGATGCAAAGAAGCTGAGTGACCTCTCCCAGGTGACTCAGGGAACAAGTGCTGGAATTTGAACCCAGGCCGTTTGGCTGCTCCTGGGCTATGTAGTACCTGCACGTGCAAAGGGAATCCTACCTTTCAGCCACTGGGCTCACCTTCATTGCGGTAGGTCGTGCTGTGGGCGCTGCGTCTGGGAAGAGTCCAAGCTCCCACATACATGGGGCTCAGGACGAGGTAAAAATCCATCAAGTAAGCAGTTGTACCCGAAAATCGGAATTACTGGAACTTATGGGCCCTCCAACAAAGTTCCAACCTCCCCTTGCCACAGAGCCCCTACCACGGGGAGTGGGGACCATAGAGGCCGGACAGCCCGCCCAGCCGAATCCTGCCGAGACCAAGGAGGGGGTCTCCTCTGGTTATGGTGGCAGGCGCCCTGTGGGCCAGACCAGCCCCACTGCAGCACCAGGGGCAGCCCGGGAGTCTGCAGATCCCTCTAGAGGGGGCGAGCAGGGAGGGGGCTCCAGGGGCAGTCAGGCTGACTGTTGTCCTCAAGAAAACAAGCTCTGTTGTTTCGTCTCTCCCCACCAAAAGGTTTTCTATTTTGAAAATAATATCGGGGACTCATGCCAGCGAGTGTCCCAGTCAACCAGAGAATCACCCACTTCCCTGTTAGGTTCTGAAGGGGACTTCCCGCCCTTCCGGGGGGGATGCAGCTCAAAAATAGGCCCAAGTGCAAGGTTTGGATGCTGAGGGATGGCCATTTTCTGGGGCTTTCTTGGTCACTAGGGGAGGTGTGTCCTGGGCATGGAAGTAGATGCGGGTGGACAGGACAGCGAGGACCCTTCGTGGCAGAGGCAAGTGCATCTCCAGGGCAGGCTGGGCCGAGCCTAAGTCCTGACTGCTCTGCCCCCAGGGGTCAGCCCTGTCTTCAAAAAGTTTAAGATAAGCCCAAATCAAAATAACAAGAGTGGCTCTAGGTGAAGATTGCTTCTTGATGCGGGACTCTGTACTGGCATTAATGCCAAGTCCTATATGATATCATCTCATTGAATCCTTTTGATAATCCTGGGAGGCCTCTGAATCTATTATCCCCAATTTACAGAGAAGGAAACTGAGGCTAAGTGGAGTGCCCTAGTTTGGGCTTCCCCAGAAGCAGACCCCAGGACAAGGATTTGAGTTCAAGTGGTTAATTTGAGAGGTAACCCCGGCGAAGCCAGCAGGGGAAACAAGACAGGGAAGGGAGGCAGCTAATAAAAGGTATGTGATCATGCAAGTTACCGCAGGCTGCAAGGGGAGCTGGATCCTGCTGGATCCTGCTGGAGCATTCTGGGAACCAGGGTGGAATACATATCTCAAGGCCATCCCACCCAAGAAACTAGCAAGCTCCTTGTCCACTGACTCCTGAGAGCCATTGGTTGAAGGCTGTGGGGTGTGAGGATCTGTGTTCCAGTACCTCCTCTCTGCCCTGAGGATGAGATCTGGCTGTGGCCAGAAAGAGATGCCGAGCTCTGGGGTGATACGGGCAGACTTCCTGGAGGAGGCAGATGCTGAGCTGGGTCCTGCAGGATGGTTGGGCAGGACTGGGTTGGGGGAGCAGAGGGGGTCTGTTGGAGAGTTGGTGGGTCTCCGAGCCAGCCCTGAGGACAACAGAATTGGAGCAGATGCACCTTCTCTTGCCTTCCCTGCCCCCTCCCTCTCTGCCTTGACCCCTGACTCTTTGCATCTGTATTTTCAAGCAGAAGCAAAGCCCAGGGTTCATGCTGTGATTAAGAACGACTGGCCAGCTTTTACCCAGGGTTGTTCTTTGCACAGTCTTATCTATCTCCACCACGACTTCTGTCAGGTGGTTGGTGTTGTTAGTGCCCTCATTTCTCCACCGAGGAAGTAAAGGTGAGGAGAGGCTCACTCACTTGCCTGAGGCCACACAACTAGTGAGAACAGAGTCTACGGGGTGTGACCTTCAGCGAAGGCCCTTTGCTGGGTAACTTCATCCCAGCACCGAAACTCAGCCAGGGCAATGCTTTCCTCATTTTTAAAGCTGCAGACAGGGGCGCCTGAGTGGCTCAGTCGGTCAAGTGTCTGCCTTCGGCTCAGGTCACAATCCCAGGGTCCTGGGATCGAGCCCCGCATCGGGCTCCCTGCTCCTCAGGGAGTCTGCTTCTCCCTCTGTGCCTCCCCCTGCTCATGCACTCTCTCTCTCTCTCTCCCAAATAAATAAGTGAAATCTTTTTTTTAAAAAAGTACTTTAAAAAAATGGGGGAAAAAAATGGTGCAGACACCACAGGTGGCCCCCAGGCTGTGAGAGCTCGAAGGGTCTTCAGAGATCGCCTGGACCCCACCTCTCCTGATGAGGAGGACGCTTCCTCCTGTCCAGAGGCGAATGGTCGGGAGACCAGGCATCTGGTTCCTTTGCCCACCCCCCAATATCTCTGTGATCTTGACCATGCCCTACCCCCTCCACCCCTCCCCATCTCCCCTCCCCGCAGCCTGCTTCTCTGATAAGGTATTGGGAACATACTGGCCCATTTTTGATTTCTGTGTATCCAGAAACAAGGCAATCAAAAAGCCGCCTTTATTCATTCTTCACCCAAATGGTGCTTTTTTTTTTTAAGTTTAATTTTAGAAATTTTAGATTTACAGAAGAGTTGCAAAGACAGTATAGTGAGTTCCCGAATACTCCTCACCCAGTTTCTGCTACTGTTAACATCTGACACTGGTAGGATACATTTGTCACAATTAATGAAGCAAGTTTGATACATTCATATGAACTAAAGCACTAAAGCCCCTAGATTTTACCTAATGTCCATTTTCTGTTGCAGCATCTCATGCAGTGCACCATCTTACATTTAGTCATTGTGTCTCCTCAGGCTCCTCTAGGCTGTGAGAGTTTTTCAGACTTTCTTTGTTTCTGATGTGGCCTTGACGGGTTTGAGGAATACAGGTATTTTAAGGTATTCTGTAGGGGGTCCCTCTCTTGGGATTTATCTGATGGTTAGACTAGGGTTATGAGTTTGGGGGCGGCGGAAGACACAGAAGTAAAGTGCCTCTCTCATCACATCATGTCAGAAGTACCTACTATCAATATGACTTATCACTTACTATCCGTGTTTACCTGGATCACCCGGCCCAGGGGCTTGTCAGCTTTCCCCTCTGTAAAGTGAACCTTTCCTCCCCTTAGGCTGCCCTCTTTGGAGGGAAGTCACTCTGCATAGCCCATCGTCAAGGAGTTAGGGAGTCCTTGACTATCTACATAAATTATTTGGAGTTCTTCTGCACAAGAGATGTGTCTCATCTTCACTCATTTATTTATTACATCATTTACTTGTAGCAATATGGACTCGTAGATATTGCCTTTCTGCTTTGGGTTATAATCCAATACTACTTTAATGATTCTGTTGCTCAGATTGTTCCAGCTTTGGCCATCGGGAGCTCCTTCGGTTGGTTCCCGTGTCCCTTTGACATACGGCCACCATTGCGCGTGTGTGTGTGTTTGGTTTTTGGGGCGCTTCCTTACTTTCTGGCACCGCATGCTCCAGGATTGTCTTGTATATTCCTTGTCCCAATCCTAGAATCAGCCATTTCTCCAAGGAGCTCCGTTTCCTTTTATTAGAGAATAATATTAGAAAGCAAGATCTGGGTGTTATGTGTGTTTATTGCTACTGGAGTGCCATGGCTTGGAGGACAACAGATAGTTTTTAATGAAAGAAATCTCTCTTAAGGTTGCTTTTCGTAGTGGGGGGTTAGCTCAAGAGTTGGAGTAGCCTGTATGGTGATACGGACCAGCCATGTAGGTGGTTCAAGGCACCTTCCCCAGGTGTGAGCCCAAGGAATGCCAATTCCATTCAAGATTAGTTTGGAAGAGCATCAGTGCAGCCCCTCTCTTGCCCCTTCCGGGGCGAGGAGAGAAGCACAGTCAACAGTTCCCGCAGGTCTGTTGTCCCTTAGGCACCCTCTCTCATCTTTCCAACAGCCCTGCAGAGCAGGGGGCAGCCTTCCTATTTTATAAGTGAGGAAAGTCAACTCTGATGGTAAGGAGCCTACCCTGTGTAATCGGCTGCTAAATGCCGAAGTGTGACTGGAATTCACCAACTGACTGCCTTCAAAGGCTTTAAAAATGTCTCGGCCTCATTCCCAGAAATGCTGATTTTTTTTTTTTTTTTGGTTTGGAGTAGAGCTCAGGCATCAGCATGTTTTAAAAAGCTCCCCTGGGGGGGGCGGGGTGCCTGGGTGGCTCAGTCGTTAAGCATCTGCCTTCGGCTCAGGTCATGATCCCAGGGTCCTGGGATCGAGCCCCGCACTGGGTTCCCGGCTCAGCAGGGAGCCTGCTTCTCCCTCTCCCACTCCCCCTGCTTGTGTTCCCTCTTTCTCTCTCTGTGTCTCTCTCTGTCAAATAAATACATAAAACCAAAAAAAAAAAAAAAAAAACCAACCAAAAAAACTCCCTAGGTAATTGAGAAACTGCCCTCCGTGCCAGGCTACCACTTCATTAGAAGTAATGAGAAAGGTGGGCCACATGTGTCCAGAGTGGGCTCTGGCCACTGACCCACTGGGCCACCAGCCTCCAGAGACCCGGCAGCCCCTGAGCTTCTGGCCTCTGGGAAGAACCAGCCACTTCTGTGACTGCTCCAATGGGCATGATTGGAAAGTTTCCCCCAAGCAGCTGGAAAATAGTCCTAAAATAACCAGAGTAGAAAAGCAGACAGCTCTGGAGTGTCCAGGCCAAAAATGGATAGTAGCAGTAAAATCATTATGGTGTACTGGGCTTGGGGTTATTATATATTTATTTGGAGAGGAGGAGGGGCCTGTGGAGGCTGCATCATTCTCTCCCTAAGCATATTCTGTCCTAGCTGTTATGGAAATCCGTTTGTCTTTCCAAAAACCCACCCTGGCTAAGGGTAGACGGGGCAAGGCTCCTACAGTCGGCTCTTCCAACCTCGTGGACTGCAGTCATTTCCCCGGGAAACTCAGTGCCAGCCTCTCAGGATCTGGGAAAGACCCCAGGACGCTGCTCTGGGAGAGTATCTTCTAGAAGAGAGGAGTCCTGGGACCCTTCAGCCCCCTGCCCTCACTAGACTGGAAAAGCCAGCTCAGAGAGGGGAAGTGACTTGCCAAAGGACACAGCAAACCAGGGGCAGAACTAGGAGGGCCACCAAATGTCCTGCCTTTCAGCCCCACACTCTGATGGCTACCCCACAGCTGTTTTGGGGGTGGGGATGGGAGAATCCTAGCTCTTCAAAGAAAACTGGACCCCCAGAGTGGGCATGGCCCAGTCAGTTTGTATAATTGTGGGAAGAGAGTTCTTCTGCTTTCTGAGAGTTTCTAATGCAGGGCACTGGGGAAGCTGACAAAAGCGGGGGGCAGAGGGGAGAGGGAACAGAAGGAGGAGATGACTCAGATGTCAGCTCAACAAGGCACCAGACCGTGTTGTTCCCATAGAGGGGAGAGGCTGAGTGAGGACCCTGGGGCACAGCAAGATTTGTTGGCGGCCTGGTTAATCGGGGAAGACTTTTAGGAGCAGTGGGGGAGGATGGGGGAATGACTGAACTGTTCCACCCTGGGAAGCCCCCAGGGAAGTGTCCTGCAGGGGGACCAAAAGGGCCCCTCGTCCCTCACTCCCCACGTTGAGCTTCACCCTTCACTCTACACTGATGCCTGAAGCCTGGAGCTGCTAATGAGGGTATCTGTCCTCATCCCGGGTGCCTGGTGTCTCACCGTGCTTCCTTTCTGACTCATGGAGCCGCCCATGAACCGCTGAAGATAGGAATGCTACCTTCTTGCAGGAGGGGGTTCTGTGCCATTTGTCCTCGGGACGCAAGGCAGGTAGAGGAGCCCTGGGGAGGGGGGGCACCATATACCGAGGCTTATTATGTAGCTGACATTCTACTGAAGGCACCTGCACAGGTCTTTTAATAATCACTCGAGGCAGGAGAGACTGGGTGGCTCAGTCGTTAAGTGTCTGCCTTCAGCTCAGGTCGTGATCCCGGGGTCCTGGGATCGAGCCCCGCATCGGGCTCCCTGCTCCGTGGGAAGCCTGCTTCTCCCTCTCCCACTCCCCCCTGCTTGTGTTCCCTCTCTCGCTGTGTCTCTCTCTGTCAAATACATAAATAAAATCTTAAAAAAAAAAATAATCATTCGAGGCAACTGGGTCAGCTGGGAATGCTTTCAGCTTCAAGTAACAACAAACCCAGCCTATGGTAGCTTCAGCCGTAAAGCCACTACTGTTCATCTAATGAGAAATCTGGAGGTTGGGGTCCAGGATTAGTTTAGCAGCTAAGTGATATCCTTAGAACCCGGGGTGTTTTCACCTTTCTGTTCCCCATCTTCAAGGTGTTGGCTTTTTGGCCTCTGATTTGTCACTTCATGGTGACAAAATGGCTGCTGCAGCCCCGGCCATCTCACTCATTCAAAGGCGAGAGGTCACAGGCAAAAGGCTTTCTTCTCCTAGCAGTCTTTTTGTCAGGGAACAAATATTTTTTTTAGATGCCCTTTTGGTCACCCCCTAACTTCAAGGGAGGCTGGGAAAGGGGGTGAGTGACAAAAAGGAGCAGAATAACCCTGACTGGCTTTTGACCAAACCCTTCTGCGGGAGGATACATTGCACCCAGATCGGAATTGGGGTCAGTTGGCAAGAAAGGGAAAAGGCTAGTTCTTGGGGAGCTGATAGCGACTGTCCCTGGCAGAAACTCTTACGAGCGCATTTTCCAGAGGAAGAAGCAGCCCCAGGGAGACCACACAGCTCAGAGTAGCCGAGCTAAGGACCGAACTCAGAGCATCTGGCCCCAGAGGCCGCAGGCCGAAGTCGTACATGGAAGGGCCCCAGGCCCACTGCTCTGAGCGTTCCCCTTTCCCTCTCTTTCTGTTGCTCCTCCCCCCATACTTTTCCCATCTGTACAATGGGGTAAAATACTCCAAGCCCCAGGGAGAGCGTTGGTGCAAAGTACCGAAAACATCTAGCCTGATGCCTGGCATACAACGCATGCTCAGCTGACACTCAGTGGGTGGGTTAGGTTGGAGGATGTGACCTGCGGTGGTCACAAACTTGACCTGAAGGTCACCGACCTTGCGTTCTTGTCCTGGTTCTGTCACTAACGACTGACGTGGCCTCAGGAGGTCTCTGTCATTTCTGGCTCTTGGTTCCTCTGGCTGGAGAGTGGGGAGCTGGGCACATCACCGGCTTTCAAACTCCCCCCGCCCCGAGCTCTGGGGACCCCTCCGCAGCACCTCCTAGAAGGAAGAGAGGAGCAGGTACCCAAAGGATGGGGCCCCTGTCCATACACCTGGTGGCTCTATCATTAGTGACTATTACAGAACAAATCACTTCAAACTTCAGTGGCTTAAAACGGCCACCATTTGATTTGCTCACGATTCTGTGGGTTAGCAGTTTGGGCTGGGTTCTGCTGAGCAGCTCTACTGCTGGTCTCACCTGGGGTCAGTCATGCAGCCGCACTCAGCCGGCAGCTCGGCTGGGGCTGGCTGGCCTGAGGTGGGCCTACTCACTTGGTTGGGGTGGGCTGCTGGCTGGGCCATGTGATTCCAGCGGACTTACTCCGGGGTCTTCACGTGACAGCTATGGTCCCAAAGGGTGAGCGTGGAGGCTGACCTGCCTCTTACAGCCTAGGCTCAGAAGCCCACAGTGCCCTATGCGCTGCATTCTTTTGGTCAAAGCAAATCCCAAGGCTACCCCTTCCAGGTGTGGGGAAATCTGATGCGAGAAGCTGCAAGGAATTTGTGGCCATATTTAATCTACCACACAGGAGAATGATCTGTGAGTCCCTTTTTCCTATCTCTCCCTCTGGAAAAAGATACATAGGAATCATCTTGCTAATAATTATTTATTTATCAAATGAGATTATGCATATAAAAATCTTAGCATGTGGTTTAGTGCTCAGTAAATGAGAGCAGTCCACTCTAACAATAAAGATCGTAAGTACTTTTTATTAAGTGCACACTCGGTGTCAGGCCTTTGATGTACACAGTCAGCAATTCTCCCAGCAACCCTGAAAGATGGATATTATCATTCTCATGCTCACATGAAGAGATTGAGACCCGGAGGACTCAAGGCAGCTCGTCCGTGGATCCACAGCTAGTGCGTAGTGGAGCTGGGATTTGGGTCCCCCTGCATCTCTCAAAAGCTAGCCACAGGGGGTAGAAAGAGAAGCCAAGGGGGCTTGAAGAATTTGCCCATGGAGCCCCCAAGGGTGTTGGAGCAAGAGCGCTGGGCGGCCCACCCAGCCCTTCAGCCTCCTGTGCACTCATCTGCAACCACCATTGTGGACAGACCCTCCTTAGGGGATAGGCCAAGGCCACCCCAAGGTGGAGCATAAGAGATTCCCCATGACCTAGAAAGCCAGGGGTCACTATGCATTATTCCTTGCTTTACTACACAGCGACGCTGCATCTGGGGTGCTGTCTGGGGATCTTTCCCAAAAGAGACCCTGTGACTAGCTGAGCAGCTAAGCCTCCCCAAAGGGGAACACGGAACAGACTCTCTTGTTCCAAAGGACAGTGGCCCAGGCGGACCCTTGTCCGTGTCCCCCTTCCTCAAGGCCTACTAGGCAGGAAGGGTCAGAGGTCTCCTCCAGCTTCCCTCCCCATCCTGCCCTACTAGCCGATAGCCTCTCCCCCCGCTCCCCCCCCATCTTCCCCCAGTGCCTTATCTTGGCTTTTCAGATAAGAGCCCCAGGACTTGGCCATGGTAGAAGGAAGTGCCACGTGAGGCTTTGTGGCCATGCAGAAAGGGAGGGTGTTGGGCATTCAGACTTGGGGACTGGTCGGAACCCAGCCTGGGGGACTTTCCATCCCTGTCCACACCCCTGCCCCCCAATGAGTAGATGACACACACATGACAGCAATAAAGAAGCGAGGTGCTCCCGGTGACACCTGGGTCTGCGTCCTGCTTTGGTGCTTCTCATCGGCATGGCCCTGGGTCTGTTCGGCCTCTCTATGCCCCGAGTCTTCCCCTGTCAAGGATGGATAGTAAGTCCCTGCCTCACGGGGCTGCGGTGAGGAGTGGGGCCAAACATAAGGAAGGAGTCTGGCCAGAGCACAGGTGGGAGCCACTGTTCCAGCCTCGGGCTCCTTACCACTCTCCCAAGGAGACCCCTCCTTGTTCTTTTTCGCAATTAACACGAGTAGCAGACTGATCCCCAGTTCGCTACGGAGCCTGAGACTGGGAGACTGAAGAACAAAACCCAGCTGTGGGAGGGCAGGGGGCAAACGGAGAGTTAATCCTCAGGGAGCATCAGTGGAGACCCGATTACCCCACTGGGGGCTTTCCTGTGCAACCCCAGGATTTCCAACACGGAGGGGCGGGGCTGTGGTTGGGTTCTGGTGCCGTTATCCCCACTGACAGATCAGGGAAGCCACAGAATTACCCAGGGCCACGGAGCTCATGACTGGCTGCTCGGGGCCCTCTGGGAGCCTAAGAAAGATATAGATTGTGACAGACTGACTCTCCTCCCAGCTGGAGCAGTTCCTGTCCATGGGCTCCTGTCTTCTCTTTCTCTCGGTGAGGGTGGAACACAACACCGAGGTGTCAGCAGAGTGAAGAAATCTAGAAATAAGTGCGTGCTGGGTATGCAAGAGCCAATTAGCTTGCAGGGCAGCGTCAAGGAGGTCCCCGGTTGAGGCCAGCAACCATGCTTGGTCATTGCAGTCAACCTAGGGAGAGATCAGTGCCGGTCAAAAGAGTCAAGGAAGAAGGCCAGGCCAGTAGAGGAAGAAAGAAATCTACATTGGACTGTGGCCCTGGCCCTTTGTAGGTCTCTCTCTCTCTTTCTCACTCTCTGACAAAGAGTCCATCCTTCTCATCTTCGATTCTCTTCTATTTTATTTTGGAAAAAATAAAAACAGTGGGTGGCATTTGCACCCATGGGTCATGACCCACAGTTTGAGAAACACAGGCCCTCCTTCCTGTGCCATTCCTGACACTCGAGGTCGGAGAGAGGCAGCTCAGCTACGTGCATAGCCTCTGAACAAGGGACCCATCTGGGCAGGTGTCCCCATACATAGGCACCACATGTGTAAAGGGTGTGCTTTCCCTGCAAAGACAGAACCCCCCCAGTTTGGTTTCACTTTGGGGCACCAGCCTCAGCTCCCACCCCGGCTCAGGATCAAGGATCTGGGTTTGCACTGTCGGCCTTCCTGGGGGCACCACCAGCTGTGGCTCAGGCCTCCCATCCCAGAGTTCCAGGTGGGAGGCCGTGGGGCAGCCCAGAGTTCATTCAATCCATACTCACCCCCCCCCACACACACACACTCACTCATTCATTCACTCTGCTCCAACAACAATTCTCCAACTCCAGTGGGGTGCCCCACAATTCAACCCCATTCTGACACTACCCGGAGTGAGTGCAGGCCTCAGAAGTTAAAGGTCAGGGTCCCCAACAAGGCTGCCCAGACTTCAGGTGCCAGACAGAAGTGGAGTCCCCAGGTTGCCCACACTCACACTTCGAACTCGGCTGCAAACACGACCCCCCTTCAGGGTTGACAATTTGCTAGAATAACTCTGGGAACTTCCTGAAAGCACTATTTCTGTTGACCCTTTTATTCTAAAAGGGCCCAACTCAAGAGCAGCCAATGACAGGGACAAAGAGGGGTGAGGTCTGGGGTGGGGAGGGGCACACAGAGCGCCCACACCCTCCCGCGGCAGATTCTGGGCACGTCTATGTTTTCACCAACGAGGAAGCTCCAACGGAGTCTGAGTGCCCAGGGCTTCCACTGACTTTTATCTCACAGACCGGATGGACTAACCTGTTGGCCATCCCTGCTCCAGCTTCTCTCCCCACCGGAGGAGGTCGAGGTGGGCCTGGGAGTTCCAACCCTCTATTCTCCTGGCTGGCTCTTCTGTGACCAGACCTTCCTTTTGCCACTAGGGGCCCACCTTGAGTCACCTGTTAGTGTGAACTCAGGTATGGTTAGAAGCAGCTCATTATGAATAATAAAGGACACTTATCACCCAGGAACTTCCAAGGGTTTTTGAAGCTCTGTGCCAGGAACCGGGGACAAAGACCAGATCTACTTGTTATTATACTACACTCACCCACCCCACTCACAGACTCGCCCTCGCGTTCCCTCACACACAGCTGGTTCCCACCGGCCTAGGGGGGCAGAAGGCAGCTTGACCTTGGACCTCTGAAGGAGAGGCCAGGTGACCTCTTTTCTTTGAAGCGCAGCATGTTCCTGGGGTCAGATCAGGCTCAGGAGAACGCATCAGCTCGGGATGCCACAGCTCTGGGTAGGCAGGCATCCTCCCTGTGTGCAGAGGCATCTAGAGGTGAGCTGGCCTCCAGCTGGGTCCCCTAAGGAGGGCCACCTTCCAGGCTGGGGCACATTTGCAGGCAGCACCCCACCTGCATTTTCACCCCCAGAAGCCTTCCTCCCATCCTCCCCCATCCCCTCCCGTCCTCTCCTGTCCACTCGAGGTTCTCATGTTCTCTCCACCCTGCCCTGCTCCAGGAGAGGGGCTGTAAACTTTCAGCCACAGTCCAGTGACTCATGGGCTCATGGTGTCACTGCTCCCAGAGGGACACAGCCTCTCTGGGCCAGGTCCAGGGGGTACAGGGGTGGTGGAGTGCCAAGGGGGAATCCGAGGGGAAGGGCCTGAGCTCGAATCCCAGCTCTAGCACTTACTAACCTAGTAGTCTTGGGCATGACTTGCCTCTCTTTACCTCAGTTTCCCCATCTATAAAATGGGGATAATAATAATAACACTCCCCCCCCCCCATAGCTTTAGTAAAAGAACTAAGTGAGATGGAATCTAATCACCTGGGGTTAAGGCTCGAGGCAGACTAGGGAGGCAATATGTATGTGGTAGCTCCTACTAATCAATAATAATATGTTGTATTAACAATTATAATAACAAAGCAACATGATAATAGTCATCAATAACAATGGCAGAGAATTTGGAGCATCACAAAAAGGGTGGAGGACAGTGTGCCTTGGTGGGCAAAGGGAAGAAGTGGCATCTTAGTGGTTCTCCAGAGCCTCTCATGCCTGGGTCCACGTCCACGGGGATGTTGCAGTGGCTACCCAACCTTCCCTCAGCAACTTTGGCCAGACTCCCGGTCTTCCAAGCTCCAGCCCAGGTACTTGGGGCCTGAATGGGAGAGGCTCAGACCCCAGGGTTGGGGGGAGGGTAGAGGTGAGCATACATGCTGGGGTGTGAGTTGAAAATCAACATGACTCCCCGTGCCTTAGAGCTTCACTAAGTGCGGATGCAGGACCACTACCCATATCAGAATCCCCCGATTCTGGGCCCCACCCACCCAACAGCATCCAAGGGCTGGGGCACGGGAACCTGCCTGTTAAACACCCCTGCCAAACTCTGCGTCTACAACACAAAATTCTTTGGGGAGCATTGATTTAGTTAGACCTCCTCTGTAGGCATATGAGAAATGGAGATTCAGGAGCCAGGGGACATGGGCCAGGTGATACATGGCTCTCAGGGCAGAATCCCCAGTTCTCCGGAGGAATGCTTGACTCCCCCACACTGCCTCCTTGTTTCTGGAACCTTCTGGATGACTTCCACCCCACTGTTGTCCTTCTAACCTTCACCCAAATCTTTGATTCATGGAGTTGCCCCCCTTCTTCCATTGCAGACGTTCCTGGTCCGTCGGGACAGCGGCTTGAAGCACCTGGTGCTCTGTGTCCACTTCCCTTCCCTGAACGAGGGCTCGTCCGAGGTGCTCGAATACACCGTTAAAGAAGAAAAATCGAGTAAGTACCTGTCTTCCTGTGTCGTCCCCGACCACACAGCAGCAGCAGCAGAAGATGCTACACCATGCAACCACAGACACTCCCAGCAGGCCAGAGGGGTTTAAAATTAGAAGAAGTGGGGAGCTTTCAATCCCACGAAGTTATTTGGCCGGATCTGTTGTGAACTCAGTTTATCAGTTAAGTCAGTATGAGCTTCCGCTCACACATGTCATGGCATGGTGGCTTTGCTTCCTCGTGGTCTCTGTGAAGTTTCTTCTTGTCAGCTCAGGCTGGAGAAAAGAAGAAAAGGAGAGGAACTGTCTGGGTCCCTGGTCCTAGAGACAGCTCAGCACACATGCAAACCATGATCTTAGACAAGTCACTCAACCTCCCTGAGCCTGTTTTCTCATCTGTCAAATGCACATAATAGTCGCTATTCTGCCTAAGTCACAGGGCCTTTGTGAGGGTCAAACAGGCAAGCACTTTGGAAGCCAAAAATCCCGCGTGTGCACAGGGTTGCCAGGGGCCTGGGCCCCGGTGGGAAAATGTCTGGGGGACTCCGATCAAGGGCAGGTTTGTATTGCAATGTATATGCAATATATGCAATGAAAGGATCCGGGCCTCTTATGGGTATTAAAGTATTAAGCTCCAAAAAGCCTAGAAATTAGAAGAATCTGTAGAACATTCCAGGCATCAGCTTAGGTTCTCTTATAAATCCATGGGGTTATGGGAAGTTTTTTACCCTTAGTTAGAAGCAGAGTGAAAAGAGTTAAAGAAGATGATAAAATATGTATTAAGTATTTCATAAATATTATATATTCATATCACATATATAATAAATACTTGAGAGATATTTATTAAATATTTTGGACTAGTTGTTTCTCAAGAAGCACTTGGCCCAACACTGGGAGGATGCACAGATGAGTAAGCCCTGGCCTCAAGGGTCTCCCAGTCTAGCTGGGGCGGACGTGATGGGGTGGGGGAGACACAGACATCAGTACTTGCTGTGCAATGTGACAAGTGTGACTGCAGAAGGACCCCTGGCTGAGGGACAGAGGGGATGCCGACCACAGCGGGAAGCATTCCAAGAGGGCCTCAAAGAGGAGAGAATACAGGCTGGGTCCTTCGGGGTGACCAGTGGGCATTCTTTCAGTGAAAAGCGAATCTTCTAGCTCCAGAGGTGGACGAGAAAGTGAAAGCAGAAACAGGTTGCTTTTCTTGCTACAAGGGGGCCTTGCCATAGAGACCCTGATTCATTGTGTGTTCAGCACAGAGTTACTGAGTGTCACCCCTATGTCAGGAGCTGCTCCACCGTTGGGGACACAGCAGGGGACGAAACACAGCCCCTGCCCCTCTGAGCTCACATTCAGTCAGGTGGAGGGAGGAGACAATAAAAAAGTAACAATACAGGGTGACCTTGAGATGAAGAATCGCGCTGTGCAGAACGTGGAAGCGGGACGATTAGCTAGTTGCCACAATAATAACAGAAATTGTCATGGCTTAAGCCCGGAAAAGGCTAGTGCCCTGCTCCTGTGCAAGATTCGTCATCAGTGGGGAGGGCTCTTCCAGAGACCCTGGCCAACAGTGGCTCCGCAGCTGAGCAGGTAGACTCCTGGTTCCCAGCGTGGACTCCAGCCATGAGGAGGCCCGAAGCTCGTGGGAGGGTCTTACCAGGGTCTTGTCCAGGAAGTGGGTGTGTCACCTGTGCTTGCATTCCATTGGCTAAAACTCGGTCATATGACCACACCCAACTGCAAGGGAGACTGGGAAATGTGGTCCCGGCTTGTGCGCAGGCAGAAGCAGAGGACTGGGAGCCTGGGGAACTGTTGCGAGTCTGTAAGGCGGTAAAGTATGTGGGGTTGTTACTTTAGATAGCAAACCTCGGTGATCCCTGGTCCTGCAGGGTCCAGCAGGGAAGAAAATGTAGGGATCTCAAAGAGGAAGGAGGGTCATAGTTTTCCCAAACCAATATACAGCGCCCTCTAATAGACTGCAGAAGGGTGAGGTTGTTTGGGGCACCTAGTGCTCTCCAAGAGCGTGGGCCCTTTCTCAGACATTCTCAGCAGGTGCCTGGGGGTACACAGACCCCTGGGTGCAAGTTTGGCCATCAACCAGGTTCAAAGACCTGCCTGCCCAGGCCCTACTTACCTGCTAGTCCCTTTAGAAACCTCAGGGCCAGCTGTGCTCGTGAATTTCAACACCAGCCTCTGGCAAGTAGCTGAAGGTAGGCGGTGGTGATTGCTGAGCGTGCATCCGCAGATGCTCTAGAAGTGGAAGGAGGGAGATTTGTTCAAAGGCAGGCTGATAGGGGAGGCTTCTCGGAGGAAAAGGGAACCAAGCTGGACTGACAGAATGTGTGGAAGATGTGCTTTTCTCCTTTGCCCCACGCTTCTGTCCCACTTCCCTGTCCTAGACTCCAGGGCAATCACTTCTAGGTCTTTCCAATCCAAATATACCCCCTGGCCTTTTGGGACTTGGTCAGAAAGGATGCACAAGTCCTACCCAGTGGAACCAGGATTTCATGTTTGGTTGCAGTGCCTCATTTCCAATTAGGAGCCCAGGGGACAAACCAGGGCACCTGGTCGTGGAGGCAGCTTACTTCCCCGGGGCATATCTTCCTGCCAGGACCATGTGGTAGAATCTCATTTCCCACTTTTAATTAATTAATTAATTAATTAATTATATTTTAAAGATTTCTATTTGTTCGAGAGAGAGAGAGTGAGACAGAGAGAGCACGAGCTGGATGAGGGGCAGAGGGAGAAGCAGACTCCCCGCCGAGCAGGGAGCCCGATGTAGGACTCCATCCCAGGACTCCAGGATCATGACTCAAGCCAAAGGCAGGCTTAACTGACTGAGCCACCCAGGTGCCCCTCCCACTTTTAAACTTTTAAACATTCAGTGCTCAACTTGCTGAAAAGACCATCAAAACTCAAACCAGAATTCCTTCATGTAACGTAACCCTTCCAGTCACGATTCGTGGTTATTCCCTGTGACTACCCAGATGGCCTCTAATAAGTCTGCATGTGTTTTATTTTGCTCTTTCTTTATATTATTCCACTGCTCCCCAAACCTCAGACCCCTGAACCCAGACAACATCAAGAAAGTACCAGGTAATGTGTTTCTTTTTCCATGCTGATTCGCTGCTCTGACCTGTTTGCTCCCTCTTCCTCATTCCATACCTTCCTCCTTCACCTGGTGATTGAGTACAGACTGTGGAAGCCACACCACCTGTGTTTGAATCCCAGCTCCGCCTTTTACTACCTGTGTCACCTCTCCAGGCCGTACTTAACTTCTCCAGGCCTCTACGATACGGAGGGTAATGGTGTCTCTCCCTTACGGTGCTTGAACGAGTTAGTGTGTCTAAAGTATTTAGGACAGGGGCGCCTGGGTGGCTCAGTGGTTGAGCGTCTGCCTTCAGCTCAGGTCATGATCTCAGGGTCCTGGGGTTGAACCCCGCATCGGGCTCCCTGCTCTGTTGGGGAGTCTGCTTCTGCCTCTCCCTTTACCACTCCCTCCTGCTCATGCTCCCTCTCTCTATCTCAAATAAATAAATAAAATATTTTTAAAAAACAATAAAGTACTTAGGACAGTACCTGGAGCACAACAGAGGGTTATAATTATGTTTTTATTATTATTCTTATAATTATTCTTACACTATTATTAATCCTTCTGCAAGATGAAGCCAAAAGGAAGAGTGGAATGAGCCTACACAGAGGGTTCCAGGCTCTGGGTAAATCCCAACCGCCATGTGCACCCGCCTTGTAGACCCTTACGTGAAGAGGGAGCCACCAGCCTTCTGAGTCCCCTGTGGCTGTGGTGGCCGCAGTGGGGGTCAGCCTGAGAGGAAGTGGGCAAGGGGAAGGCCCAGGCCTGGACCTGGGGCCTTTTGTTGGGATTCCCCCACACTCAGGCGAAGGAGGGAGACGAGGGAATCCCCCGAATGTGGGTGGTCAGCCTCATCTGTGGCCCTGCTCTGTTTGCTTTCAACCAGAAAGGCTCCCTTCGGCCCCCTCTGTGCTTCTGTGTGCTTGGGCGGTCCTCTGGTTCCTTGTTAAGAGTTTCTTTGCCAAACACCGAACCGGTCGCTAGGGCCACTGGTGCTATGGGGACAAACAGCCCTGAACTGCAGTGCTGTCGTCTGTTCGGCTTGGGGACCTCAGGGTGGGGCAGCCGCCCCTTTCAATGAGCGTCACCAGCTGCTACATCGTCAGCCCTCCTCTTGCTGCACGGAGGAGAAAAGACGGCTTTGCAGGGTCTGGGTCGCCACTTAGCTTCACAGAGACCCTCAGAGGGCAGATGTTTGTGTGTGGCGGGTGGGGGCAGAGAGCCAGCAGAAGAGGCCCTGGGGCAGGGGACCCAGGGGACAAAGGAGCAGGGCATAGGATGGACGGAGGCTAGGCCAGCTGCCCTTTATGGCCAAAGTTAACCACCCGGCAGAGGGCACACGAGCTACTCTTCGTCTGCACCCTTGAAGATGGTCACGTTGACACAGTCACGCGATGGCGTTTTTTTCTGCTGGCTGCTAAAAAGAAAGAAAGAGGGAGGGAGAGAGGGAGGAAAGGAAGGAAGGAAGGAAGGAAGGAAGGGGGGAAGGGGGGAAGGGGGGAAGGGAGGGAAGGGAGGAAGGAAGTAAGAAAAGAAAAGAAAGAAAAGAAAAGAAAAGAAAGAAAAGAAAGAAAAGAAAAGAAAAGAAAAAAGAAGAAAGAAAGAAAAGAAAGAAAGAAAACCAGTTGGCCCCATCTCCAGAAGGGGAACCATCAGACAGTGATGCAGTGTGGTGTGGCCCCTACAGAAAGTGACTGCCTGGCACTCGGCCCCTACCGTCCTCCCTGCCTACTCCCTGCCACCCCGGCTGACCCCCTGGCTGTAGAAAGGCTGGCCTGCCGAGCCCTGTTGCTCTTTCTTCTTGCCCTGAGCAGCTCTCCCAGTCTGAGGTCTGAGGTTTTAGGCCAAGTAGTTGAAACTGATAGATGCACTTGTGATTAGGAGCGGAGCCCACCTCACGGGTAGATGCGGTGGGTGTCGTGCTAACTGGTGCTGATGGTTATCACCACTGGACCGGGGGAACTGTTACACCAAGGAGGAGAGACATTCTGGATGAGTTTTCCTGGGCAGCAGAGATCCATATGTATGGGCAGGTCAGAACGTCATCCAGAATGCCTTTGAGGTCCACACAGGAGATTTGCATTGCTGCTCCTGGGTTTGACCCCTTCTTCACCAGTTGGCCATTATCCTAGGATGAGACTTAACCTGTATTTGGGCCACAGCGTATTTATTAAGTCCATAAAAAGGTAAGGAACAGTTATTACTAGCCTCGCGGTCAGAGCGGACAAGACAAGCTGTTGCTATTTTAGCAGGGAGGCAGTGCTGGGTTGTGGAGAGTCTTACACGCTGGTCAAAGCACCCCTCTTTTGAGAGCATGTGCTTGGGGAAGGCAGATAGTCCTACATCGTTCTTCTGTCTCTGTCACCTTGTGACATCAGACAAGCGACTTATCTGTGCGTCGGTTTGTTCATGTGCAAGACGGGAACACCTGCGGCACCACTGCCGGAGGATAGAAGAGCTAATACAGGCAGAGACAGGGGACAGTATTGCCTGGTGTGTGGGAAGCACTCAACAGCATCGTGACTGTGTTACCATGATCTATAATAAGAAAAATATGTTTGGTCTCCATTCCAGTTCCGGGTGCAGAGCTCGCCAAACCCTTGGAATTTCCTGAGCAGTAGGAGCCATAAAGGTGTCTCAATACTCGTGACAACCCCCTTTCAACCACACCAGAGTTTATACAAGGACGGGGGCGGGGGGGGTAGTGCGCGGCTGGTTGCCAGGGGAACCAACCACATGACTCAAGGGTTGGACCTTTCAGTCCCACACTCTGGACTCCAGAGGCCGGCAGGGGCTGGAGGGTTGAACCAATCGCCAATGTCAGTCATACCCACATCACACACTGAAGCCACCACAAAAACCCAAAGGATGGGTTTCAGAGGGCTTTGGGGTTGGTAAGCATGTAGTAGTTGAGGCAGAGTGGGGTGCTCAGAGAGGGTGGGGAAGCTCCCCTCCCCTTCCCCATCCCCTGCCCTGGGCAACCCCTTCCATCTATATCATTTTATAAGAAACTGGTGATCTAGTATGTGAGACGTTTCTCTGGATTCTGTGAGTTGCTCTGGCAAACTCACCGAGCCCAAGAAGGGGGTCATCGGAACATCCTATCTGTCCCTGTTGGGTCGCCAGCACAGGTGACCACCAGAGCTGCAGTTGGCATCTGCAGGGGCAGGGGCGGGGGGCTATCCTGTGGGACCGAGCCGTTAACCCTCAAGGCCAACACTACCTGCAGGTGGACAGTACCAGGATGGAGGTGGATTGTACGGCCGCCCATCTGGTAGAGGAGAAATGCTTGGTGTTTTCGGGGAAAAGATGCATTGGGACCGAGATCAGATTTGGAGTAACTTCTAACATCATCATGTTGTCTCCTGGACAGAATGGGGCTATTTCTGGGGAAAAGCTATCACCACGTCCACATGGAAGAAGCACTCAGGAAAGACCAGCAGTTATAATTCGCTATGGGGATTGAGTATCACCAACTTACACCTCAAAGCCATTGTTCCCTGCAACGCCTTGCTCCCAGAGAACTCCGCTAACAAGCTGATTCATTCTTCTTAATCGAGCAGTGGTTGTTACCCAGGGAGATTTGCGCTAAAAGCTAACCACAGTTTGTTTCTTTCTGGTTTCAGCCATTCCCTTTTTGGCCTCCAGAATTAGGGTTGGCCCACGAAAAAAAATACACCGTCAGATAATTTAAGTCCAAGAACTTTATTGTAAAACTCTGGTGAACTAACTCTTTTTTTCTTTTTCTCTCTTTCTTTCTTTCTTTCTTTCTTTCTTTCTTTCTTTCTTTCTTTCTTTCTTTCTTTCTTTCTTTCTTTTTCTTTCTTTCTTTTTCTTTCTTTTTCTTTTTTCTTTCTTTCTCTTTCTTTCTTTCTCTTTCTTTCTCTTTCTTTCTTTCTTTCTTTCTTTCTTTCTTTCTTCCTTTCTCTTAATGCATTTTTTAAAAATGTTAATTCCAGTATACTGCACATACAGTGTTATGTTAGTTTCACATATACAATATAGTGATTCAGCAATTCTATACATAACTCAGTGCTCATCACAATAAGTGTCTTCTTCATCCCCTTGCCTAGTTCGCTCTGCCCCCACCCCAGTGTATTTTGAATCATGGTGGTGCATATAGTTTTTAGCCTCCCTTTATTTATTTAAGCAGTTTATTATGAGCTTTCTCTGAGTTATTAAACATTTTGACAACTTTGCAACCAACGGAATATGTGCCGATTGGTTCTGAAGGAAGACACTTATGATGGGCTCTGTAAGTCATGGCTCCTGATGTTGGATCCATAGGGCAGACAGATGGACACACACACACACACCTCACCAGAAGTGCAAGCCAGACTCTCATAAGTGCTCGAATGTTAAGTGTGTGTGTGCTTTGGGGGCATCAAAGTTGATGGCTTTTGACTGAAGGAGATCATCCAGACTTCCTTGGGCCGTGGAGGTTGGGAAATTGTTGAGAACAAGAAACGGGACAAGGCCTCTTTAGCAGAGACCACAGCGTGCATCGGGCTCGGAGGAAGGAAGGAGAATCGGGGGGGCAGGGCTGTGTTGGGGGTGAGGTGGTGGGGAGCCAGATTAAAGATGAGGCTGGGAAGGTGGGGTTCGGTTGGGTCACCGAGGGCCTTGACGACCACCCCCAAGGGTCAGGGACTTCGTTTGCAGTGTCCGGGGAAGGCTGACCGGACTTGGAGCAGGAGGTGCCCCGGTGAGACTGGTGCTTTTGAAGGTTGCTGGCTGTTTTTGGTGAGGATGGGACTGTCCACCCTGCCAGGAGCATCCCAGAGCAAGAGGAGGGAGGGCTCGGGAGACCTGCCTGAGGAAGGGTCTCGGTGGTGGGGGATCTGGGACAGGCCCGTAGGACCAAGGAAAGGGGAAGGGGGGGAGGCCTTTTCAGTGGGTGAAGCCTCCTGAGGAGGTGGGGGTGCTGTACCACTTCTCTGGGACTCGGGAACACAGGGACTGCCAGGAGTTTGTTTTGCCCTGAGCAAGCAGGACACAGGGGAGTTTTGACAGAGATGGGAGAAAGATCTAGAACACAGGGCATTGGCAGATGGGCAGCAAGAGAAGGGCGAGATGAGGGAGATGGGTTTGTGGGGGTGAGGGTGTCATGCCAGCGTCAGGCCTGAGTGGGTGGCCTGTGGGGGTGGCCGGTGTGTACAGGGACCGCCACCTTCAGGGGCAGCTTCCAAAAATATGTCTAAGGGAAAACAGTCCAACTCAAGTGTTTCAGAGAGCCAGGGGCCTCTGTGCAGCTCTCCTTCTTTTAGGGGTGACTACAGAAGTGTCAGGGGTCAGGGTCCAGGCCCCGGTGTCTCCTGGGCTTTCTGTCACTGGAGAGCAGGAGGCGTGGATTATCTTAGCTCAACATTTGCGTCTGGAGCTTCCACCGTCCTTTTGAGCTGTGTCTGCCTCCCTCTGCCACCTTCCATGACAACTTGCTGTCTGGAAACTCTCTAGCCAATAAGCAGATTTATCCTAACATGTGAAAGACTTAACAGCGCCGTAAAGTAGTGCAGTGAGGGTGCGCATCTCAGTTCTCAATAGGAATAAAAGCAGTAACACTGATGCGACAGTGGTGGAGTGTCAGGCATCAGCCAGCAAGGAGTGGCCGTTCGTTTGTCCCGGCTGCCCTGAAATAGCAGGGGAAGGGGCACCCACCTGTTCTGACTGTCCACATCCTCCCCAGGCCCACCGCTCACCAGGGGCCTCTACTTGGGTAGACTGTGAAGTTTCCCAGTGTGCCCTTGCCTGATCTTGCCTATTTGGGGCCATTTCCCCCAGGTTATCACGGTGTGGAACCCCCCCCAGAAGAGCACTAATCCCTGCACCCCCATCTGGAACTGCCCCGCCCTCTACTCTCCCCCCTCCCCTGTACTCACCAGGTTCAGCCCTCTCTGCCTATGCTTGGGTGCTCTCCCCATTCCTCCTGGCCTTCATTGTCTGTTCCATGTTTTCCTATCTCCTTTCCACCCAGCCACCCCCCGACCCCGCTGCCTGGAAGCTTCCAGGCTATGATACAGTATTTGTGGTCCCCGGAGCCTGGCAGGGGGGCGAGGCTATAGCAAGTGTTCAGCAAACATGGGGCCATTGATCAACTGCTTTATAACACCTTACACTTGAATAGACAGATGGCTTGGTCCCAGGAGGACTGGGAAGGTGTGCTTTGGAACCCAGCGGTCCCAGATTCAAATCCCACCCCTGTGCTTTCATCAGCTGTGAAGTCTTGGCAATGCTGCTCAATACTCGGCCTCACTAAGCCTGAGTTTTCTCTACTATGAAATGGGTTCACAGTGATGGTGAACCGGAACTATGCACAGGAGGTGCCCACAAAAAGTTAACTGCCCTCCCCCTTCCCTGACTGCCTGCTCTCCCCATTGGCCTGGGTCTTAGGGTTAGAAAATCTGGATTTGTGTTCCATTCTCCCACTTAACTAGCTCTGTGAACTGAAGCAAGATGTTTGACTCCTGGGCCTCACCTTCAACCACAAATGGGGTGAACTGTGCCTCTAGGGAAATTGTTATGAGGAACAGACAAGAAAACATATGTGAACATACCTAACAGCAGGCAGGAATGCAAGAGGGACTCTCCATCTATCCATCCATTCATTCATGTATGTATGTAGCTAGCATCTACTGAGGGTCATCATAAGGCCAGATTCTGCTCTTTTTTTTTTTTTAAGATTTTATTTATTTATTTGAGAGAGTGAGAGCACGAGCAGAGGGAGAGGGAGAAGCAGACTCCCCACTGAGCAGGGAGCCTGATGCGGGGCTCGATCCCAGGACCCTGGGATCATGACCTGAGCTGAAGGCAGACGCTTCACCGAATGAGCCACCCAGGTGCCCCAGATTCTGCTCTTAAAAGGATCACTGGGGAAGCCGATTGGTTGGGGCAAGAGTGGAAGAAGCAAAGCAAAGTACTTCTGCAAGTGCTTTGTGGCTCTCCCAGCGAACCAGTGTGGAGGCTTGGCTTGCTCTGGAAGGTTTATCCCATGTTCAGGACTTATAAGGAGATATTCTTATAAGCTTTGGGGTTTTCTCCTGAAAGAGAAAGCCAATCGCTACCTCTGAACATCTCTGGAACACCTCCCAGATTTGCTTTGCTCTAGAAGTTCCCCGGGCGGCTTCACCCCTAGGAAGAGGGAGCAGCTAAAGGGCCAGTGTGAGCCTGTGCAAGGCCACGGGTGGGTGTCATTGAACCGGGGTCTAATCTGGCTCCCCCAGTAACTTGCTGTGTGACCTTAAGCAAGTCACTCAGTGTCTCTGGGAGTGCTAGGAAAAGGGACCCCTCACCTCACCCGGCAAGAGATGGACACAAAATGCCTTGGAAGGGCAGAGCCCCACTCAGAGAGGAGGTGCTGTTCTTTGTTTGCCCGACCCCAGACGTCCCGAGCACCTGGATTATAAAGCCTCGCCACAGCTGAGGAAGATACGTGCCGCTCAGTGTCCAAGCAGCCGGGCTGGCCTCTTGGGAAGCCATGTGATTATGCCTGTCCCACCAACTTCTTCTTTCTGCCCGAACTATTTAAGGAAGAAGTCAGAGGTGGGACCTTCTGGAAAGTTCTGTAGAAATGGACTGGTGTCTTCCGTGGCTCTTTGTGGCCGTCTCCCTTTTATCTGTCGAGAATCAACAAATCATTTGCACTGCTTTCATCAGCAGCCCTGATCCTCATGAGTATGTTTTGCTGTGCTTATTGTTTGCCTTGGTCTTGGTTTTCACAGTGGAAACTTTTAAGGAACTTGCCCCAGCACAACTTCCCCTGCTGGAATGTTCTTTAATGTAGTCATTGTTCCCAGTCCAAGACTGCCCTGAGCAGCCCCCAGGTGAGACCCAGTTCCCCAATAATGAGGCCCTACCCAAGAAATCTCATATAGCCGTTAGCCCCCAGTTATTAGGGACAGCATGTGCCGGGCACCGTACCAGACTCACTGTGTGCCAGGCACTGCATCAGCTTTCATAGAAGTTGTTTCTCTTGGGGGTCGCCTGGGTGGCTCAGTCATCTAAGCCTGTGATTCTTGGTTTCATGATCTCAGGGTCCTGGGATCGAGCCCCGCATCGGGCTCCACGCTCAGTGTGGAGTCTGCTTGAGATTCTCTCTCTCTCTCTCCCTCTCCCTCTGCCCCTCCTACTCATGCTGTCTCTCCCTCTCTCTCTCTCTCTCTCTCTCTCTCAAATCAATAAATAAAATCTTTTTTTTTTTTTAAGAGAGAAATTGTTCCTCTTGTCTTCCCCACAGCGCTAGGAAGCAGATGCTGGGACCCTCATTTTGCAGCTGAGGAAATTGTGCCCAAGGATGGAGCGGGGGTTGGACCCAGGCTGTCAACTCTAAGTTCACATACCTTCACCTGGGCCAGGTTGTTTCTTGTCTTGTCTCCCGTGGTCCTCATGCCTGTGGCTCTCCAAGTCAGGGGAAGTTGGAGGAGAAGGAGGGAAGAGCAGACAATCATCAAGTATACTTAAGAACTTTGGAATGACCCTCCGAATCTGAGGCCTGAGCTAAGTTATATCCAAGCACTCCATGTTCATTGCACAAACCCAGAGCCTACAGAAAGGGAGCAGATGGGGAGTAGGTGGTTTTCAGCAAGGACAGCTGTGCTGAGCATGGGGTCAGTGGGTCACGTGAGTCCCAGGCCTTTTGATGGTTCTGCCTCCTAATGACCATTAGACAGTGGCTTTGGCATGCGGGAGCCAGCTCGTTCTAGCTCGTGAGACAGGGGCGCGTACATCTCTTCCCAGCTCAGCACTTGAAACCAGCGTAGTGGGAGTACTCACGTTATGGAAGCTGGCAAAGGCTGTGAAATCGAGGTTTCTGCCTGGGGGGCTGGTGGTTACACATTTACCATACCCCCTCCATATGGTCTCCAGGTGGTACTTCCAGGTGGTCTCTCCAGTATGGTGGTCTCTCCAGTATGGTGGTCTCAGGGCTATCAGATTTCTTTACATGGAAATCCAGGGTTCCCAGAGTCCAACAGAAGCTGCCAGTTCTCTTAAAAGCTACATATGGAACTGGCAGAGTGTCCCTACTGCCTTACTCTGTTGGCCAAAGCAGTCCCGGGCCAGCCCAGATTCAAGGGGAGCCACACGCTGTGGCTTGGCTTCCAAAACCATAAAATGGGAACTCCAATGCCTCCCTTTCGGAACCACTGGGAGTTGACATGTATGTATGCACATGTCTTGCCAACTAAAGCTTGATGTGTGTGCCTGTAGATATGAAGTGTGTATTTACGTGTAACCGGTTACAATGCTTACATGAAGAGCTGTATCTTTTTTTAAAAAAGGCGGGTGCGTGTGTGCTGGACATTTGCAGAAACAGGAGATGCATCAGGGTTGACACGACAGGTGTGACACGGATTCCCAGAAAAACCGCATGGATAATGTGAGACGGTCAGCTGGTCACGGGATAGCGTTTGAGATCGTGAGGTACTTTCTAGTGGGAGCCTGAGGGCTTCCTTCTTACAGGTGTCAGGGTCCCAAGGACCGAAGTCCCATCAGTCATTGAGAAGACATGGTTGAGCATTTTCCATGGTTTTCTTGGCTGCAGTAGAAAGAGCCGACGGACAGGCAGACCTGGATTTGAAGCCTGTCACTCACTACCTGGTTGAACTTGGACAGGCCCCGGAGCCCGTTTGAACTCTGTTTCCTCATCTGTAACATATGGGTTTGGGGGGCGCCCGAGGGAGGGGCCTGTGGGGGCTTGGACCATGTAGCTGTGCACTGGGTTGGTGTTGGTTCTGCTCTCTCATGCTCCCTCACAACTCCATTTTCACTGTGCGGTCTTCGGACTCCAGGGGACCCCTGGTGTGCAGAAGGTGGTTCAGCGGTTGGTACAAGAAGTTCCCTCTCTGCCGCCCAACCTAGAATGTTCTCCATGTGCCTCTTCCTCTACTGAGTGAGGACACAAAATATTTACTGAGGAAGAGACTAAGGACGTAAGACACCAATAGAAATCATTTGTGGAGCTCTTTATATGAATTAATTCATTTAATGTGCAGATCAACCCTAGGATAGAAACACTATCCTGTGGCAGATTCAAGTTGGCAGTACTTTCTTTGACCCTCTTCCCATCAAGGGCTACGGCTGCTCCCCTTGAATCTGGGCTGGCCCGGGACTGCTTTGGCCAACAGAGTAAGGCAGTAGGGACACTCTGCCAGTTCCATATGTAGCTTCTAAGAGAACTGGCAGCTTCTGTTGGACTCTGGGAACCCTGGATTGCCATGTAAGAAATCTGATGACCCTGAGACCACCATACTGGAGAGACCACCTGAAGACCATACGGAGAAGGAGCGAGGCCCAAGAGGGCCGAGCTGAGCTTAGGCTTTCCGCTGCTCCTGGCAAGGCACTGGGCAGGAGTGAAGGCTTCTGGATCCTCTGGGCCAGGACAATCCCCAGCTGCATGCCAGTGACCTAGTCAGTGCCATGAGGAGCAGAAGAATCTCCCAGCAGATATCTGCCCAAATTCCTGCCCCATAAAACCATGAGCTACACAAAGATGGTTGTTTTAAGCCAGCAGATTTTGCAAGCACTTTGTTATACAGCCATAGATAACCAGGACAGACAGGTATGATCTTCATTTTACAGTTGAAGAAATGGAGGCACAGAGAGGCTAAGTGGCTAGCTTGAGGTCATGCATTAGTACGTGGTGGGTCCAGGGTTTAAACCCAGTAGCCTGGTTCCCTAGCACGTGCTCTTCACACTAAGCTGTACCGCTCTTGGGTGGAAAACATGGTTCTGCTCTCAAGGAAACTTCGGCCTACTTTGGGGTGCAAAGATCATGCACACTACGTAATTAGAGAATTATATAAGGCATGCACTTACTCATCTACTCAATTTAAGGACACGGGGCCATAGGGATACACAGACGATGATATTAAGAAGGTGTTAGGATTTTACTGCAATTAGGAAAGATCCCCAACACTGGCAGGTGAGTGAAACCCCAGGGGGATGCCTCCGAGGAGTGAGGACATGTGAGTGAGTCCTGTTGGGTGAGAGAGGAAGATCACGGGAGGCGGGGAGACGTACGAGCAAGGACATCGAGTCACAGGATGTGGACCATTGACCAGAGCCAATCCCAGGGCAGTGTGCACCCAGGTCTTGATACTTGGCCTTTATCTAGAAGGCCATGGGGAAGAACCCCTGACAGAAGGACGTTAAGAATGGGGGGACATGCTCTCATGGGCCTTTTAAACAGAAGCCCCTTGGGGCACCTGACTGGCTCAGTTGGTAGAGCATGTGACTCTTGATCTTGGGGTTGTGGGTTCAAGCCCCACAGTGGGTATAGAGATTACTTAAAAATAAAATCTTTAGATAGATAGATAGACAGACAGACAGATGCTCCTCACTGCTGGAGGGCAGTGTGGAGGCTGGAGTGCAGGGGAGACCCCCCAGGATGAAGACCAGAGGGGACTTGGCTTGATCCAGGGGCAGCACGGTGGGACCTGCACCCAGCTCCTACAGCAGGTGCAGAAGGAGGAGACATAGTCAGAGACACTTAGGAGGCGGACTGACGTCACAGGTTGGCAGAAATGGCTGAGAAGGAAAAGGGGCCAGTAGGCACCCAGTGTTAGGGACCTGTGGCAGCATCACCCAAGGTCCAGGGGAAGAGTGGTTGGTGGGGGTGACAGCAAGGGACACCGGGAGCCACCACCGTGCCTGGGAGAAAGAAGCCCATTGCCATCACCCCAGTGCCTGGAACAGTGCCTGGCACATAGTCGCTGCTCAGCAAATATTTGCTGAATGAAAATGGAATAAATCCATGGGTCCAGGGCTCAGGAGGGAGGGCAGAGCCCAAGGTAGAGCTTTGAGAGTCTCTGGAGCATGAGATGGTAACTCTGCAGGGTCCGTCTGTTTTGGCCAAGATGCCCGTTTCCATCTCTGTTCTTACTGGGCTATGGAATTGCCATCCGGTAGCTAAGGGAGAATCTGAATGAGATGTTGGGCTGGAGGAACGTAAGGCTAGAGGAACTGCCTGAGAATTTGGAGCCCCTGATCCCTGGGAGGTCATAGGAACTTCCCTGTGTCGGCAGAGACTCTTCTCTGTGCTGCAACAGTGTGTCCCCTGTCCTGATCAGGGGCATTTATGGTGATTCGGGAGGGCACCCGGCCCTACGTCTCTGGAGGGCTGTGGGGTCTATAAAAACACCCCTTTCTTCCACTCCCACATTCAGAACCAGTGAGGAGCTAGAGACAAGTTAAGAACACCCACTTGCCCACTGATGGGCTGATTTGGGGGTGTAGTTTGACCTACAGCCACAATCCAGTGCCCTATCACCCCCGCTGAATTTGCTCCCCAGAACTGTAGGCCTCCCCCTGGCAAGGGCTGAGCCTGCCCCGGGACACTTCTCCCAGGGGCAGCAGAGAAGTAAGTGACATCCTGAGCCCTGGGCTGGGTATTTGCAAGCTGGTATTCACTCGAAGCATCTGGAAGTGAGTGAAATGTCAGTTGCCCTGAGACTGGTCCCTAGTTCTTGATTCCATGATTCAGTTTGTGGCAGTGCTGGTGAAGAGGATAGGAGGGCAATTCCTGTGATTCAGAGTCCTGGGGGGCACTCCTGTCTTCCATTCCGTTGCACTGCGATCACGGATGTTGGGCCCCTGGCAGCACGCTAGGTGCGGGCATCCACAGTGCCCCTGGGCTCCTGCCAGTCGTTCCGGGAGCACGGACTGCCTCTCCCTCTGCAGCCGGATTTCTGAAACTCGGCACACTTGACATTTGGAGCTGGATCATTCTTTGCTGGGGGGGCTGTCCCGTGCTCTGTGGGGGGTTGAGCAGCATCCCTGGCCTCCCCCGCTAGATGTCAGAAGTACCACCGCCCCACCCCCGGGATGTGACAACCTGAGGTACCTCCACACATTGCCAAACGTGCCCTGGGGGACAAATTTGCTCCCGCTTGAGAACACTGCTTCAGGCTCTGCCATCCCATGCGGGGGCCATGAGCCACACGTGGCTGTGGAACACGTGAGAGGTGGCCAGTTTGAATTAAGATGGGCTGTCAGTTAAAATTCACACAAGATTTTGGGGACGCCTGGGTGGCTCAGTCGGTGAAGCGTCTGCCTTCGGCTCGGGTCATGATCCCAGGGTCCTTGCTCAGCGGGGAGCCTGCTTCTCCCTCTCTGCTCGCCCTGCTTGTGCTCTCTCTCGCTCTCTCTCTCGAAAATAAAAAAAGAAGAAGAAGAAAAATAAAATTCACACAAGATTTTGAGTAGTATGAAAAAAAATGTAAAATAGCCCACCAGTAATTTTTTTATATTTATGGTGTGTCGAACTGATAATATTTTAGATATTTTGGGTTAAATAGAATATAGTATTAGGATTTGTGTGACCTGATTCTGTTTACCTTTTTTTTTTTAAGATTTTTATTTATTTTATTATTTATTTGACAGACAGAGACAGCGAGAGAGGGAACACAAGCAGGGGGAGTGGGAGAGGGAGAAGCAGGCTTCCCGCTGAGCAGGGAGCCCGATGTGGGACTCGGTCCCAGGACCCTGGGACCATGACCTGAGCCGAAGGCAGCCGCTTAACGACTGAGCCACCCAGGCGCCCCTGTTTACCATTTCTAACGTGACTGTGGGAAACTTTAAAGTTGCACATGTCGTTTGCATTGGTCTGGAGAACCAACAGGCATATGCTGTGTGAGAGCACGGACTGCAGAGTCACGTCCTGGTATCACTTCCTCGCTCTGGGACCTCTGGCAAGCTGCCGACCTCTCTGGGCCTCCCCGCTTCCATAAGTGGTGGTCACTTTTCTTCTGGATCTCAGATGAAAGTTTGCAGACTCGGCGGTAAGATCCTGAAGTCGAAGCCGGTTGTTTTCTGAGCTGGCTTGTGTCTTGATGGGTCCTTCTGAACTCGGGGCTGTTCTCGCCAGCAGCGTGGTGCTGTGGGCCACCTCCTTTTCTTCCTTTGGCCCAACGGGGCAGAGCCTTTCTTCTTGATGGGGACCGTCAAAGACACCTCCTCATCCCTGAGTGTGAGCAGAGGAGAAGGCCATGGCTTTTCCAGACTTGCAGCTCATTCTCTGGCGGGGTAATTAGACCCCCTGATGGCGGACATCCGTGCGTCTACACCGCTCTCCTCCACCCACCCCTCCCTGCCCCTTCTCCCCAAACACCTCCCTGTCTGCTTACTCTGTAGTCTCCCCTGACACTTGGCAGTTCACTCATCTGTCTAATGTCTCCCCTTCTGTTTTGGCATCTGAACCTACACATAGTTCCCAGGCAAAGTCCCATCTGCGTTGTGACAGTTGGTCGGTATTCCTTTCCCCAGACTTAAAGCCTCATCCACACAGTTGCTAAATTTGGAAGAGCACCCTCCAAGAAAAGGAATCTTTCATCCCAGCTTGGACAGCGTCATTACAGTGGATGCGGCTGCAGCACAGGGCTCAGAGGGAGTGCTCTTACAATGGCAAAGCCTGCTAAGTGTGTCCTATCATCCTGGCAAGGTCCTGGCTCTGGGGCGGCGAGAAGAAGGGACACCTGACTCCCGCCCTCCCGGGAGCTTCGTTCTGGGCTGGAGTCGGGCCTGGGAACACAGCAGGATGTGGTGGAATGATGCTCTCTGGCAGAGTGTGAACCCAGCGCCGGGGCCACCGGGAGGGAGGCCATAGTTGCTCCTCTGAGTTCTATACCACACCCCAAATTTTATAGAACTCATAGGGGGAGTGTATGAGCTGCAGGGAGGCTGACAGGGAAAGGAGCAGGGAGGACCTACCAGCCATGGTCAGGGGTCCAAGCAGACGGCTGCTTCCAAATGCTCCTAATGCCCTACTATAGGATCTCGCAAGGGAGCAGAGAGGTGTCTCCTCTTTTAGGTAGCTGCAGCCCTGCACTAAACTGCACTTCCCCCAGGGTGACATGGGGCCTGCCTGGTGACGGGGGTGGGGGGGGAGCAGATGTGTGGCCCATGGGAAGGTGTCTCTGCTAACTGACTTATTCACTTAAAGCAGGGACACATTGAGTGCATTCCAGTAGGAAGTACTGGGATGCCTTCCATCCATCCCACGCCACCTCTCTGGAACAAAAGGCACCTCATATACCAGGTTCCCAGGCTGCTGGCACCTCGTCGTGACTGTGGTCTATGGGCCACTTGTTTAACCCCTCTGAGCCTCAGGTTCCTTGCCTATAAAACGAGGATAATGGAGTTTGTCCAAGGCTGGCACGCAGTCGGCACCTAATAAATGGTAGATAATATTATTATTATTATTACTATTATTATTGAAACCTTGAAAACAGTACCCTTCCATTATTAATCAGGAGGCTCAAAGCCTGTGCTGGGAATTTGGGAGAAAGGGGCAGAATGACAGCAATCAGAATCAGAACCTAGATTCCAGAGAGCACCACAGTTAAACTCTGGAAAGCCCCCAAATTAATCCTCTCTCACAGCATGATGACATACCTTCTCTGGACCTCAGTTTCCCCATCGAAGCAATGGGGAAGTTTGGACCAGTGTCATCCCTAAGGGCCCTTCCATTCTGGCTTTCAGTGGTTCCCCATCCACTAGGAGGAACATTTGGGTATGGTCACGTCTCTAAGCAAATTTGGGGTGTGGTATAGAACTCAGTAAAAGGACATTGCAGTACTTTTTTCATCTTAAAATTCTTAAGATGAAATCAAGAGGAAATTGCTCCTTATGCCAACTGCAACCAGCAAAGATGGCCATGACTCATAACCAGGGCCGCCATGAACCATTGCATAGCTTGTGCACTGCCCAAAAGCGCTTCATTGGTGAATTGAATGGGAGTTGAAGTCTAGCTGGTGTTTTGCTTGTCAAGTTGTGCAGTTTAGTGCAGGGCTGCAGCTACCTAAAAGAGGAGACACCTCTCTGCTCCCTTGCAAGATCCTATAGTAGGGCATTAGGAGCATTTGGAAGCAGCCGTCTGCTTGGACCGCTGACCATGGCTGGTAGGTCCTCCCTGCTCCTTTCCCTGTCAGCCTCCCTGCAGCTCATACGCTCCCCCTGTGGGCCTGTAGTTGATGGAGGAGATGTGGTGGGGGCAGCTAAGGGAGGATGATCTTACACTGAGAAACTTCGGGGCTAGAGGGGCTGGGGGTTCTACAGAGGGAGACTCAGGCAGGCTGGTAAATAGACAGTGAAGGGGCTCCAGGCCAGCCAGTGAGCCAGAAGCCAAAGTGTCCACCCTGGACCATCCCAGCCAGGCAAGGAAAGAGAAAGGGATCTGTCTCCAGCATATTTTCAAATTGTCATCCTCTCCCAGGTCCCCGCCCTCCACAGACCTTTAGACTCTGTGTTATCTGTGGTGCAAGGGCTGTGGGGCACCAACCTCTGCATGAGAAGCCAGAGGGCCAAGGAGGGACTCAGGTATCTCATGCTCACTTGGCAGTTAGAGAAAGCAGGTCTCTGAGAGTGAGGGCTTTGGACTCTGGACACGTGGCCCCTGGAACCAGGAGCCCATGCCTGGCCAGTACTGTCTACATTTGGGCTTTGCCTGGAGCAGGACCGAGAGTTTGCACCACCCCGTGCTCCAGTCCTTGTATGGTCGGGCAGCAGGGCTGCCCAGAGAGCACAGGAGATCTGCTGCCCAGCGGGAGATTGCTTGTTCTGTCTCCTGGCAGCTTCTTCTTCTGCTGGATCCAGCCATTCCTGAAGCCCTAGTCTAGCAGCACCCTTCCTTCAGGCAGGGAGCGGGCCCTTCTCCCATTTCGCAGGGGACGCGGCTGCATTGCAGCATCGTCTCGAAGCAAGGGGATGCCAGAGCTGGGCTTGGAACCACGGGGTCCCCCAGACTGAGAAATTGCTATTTCCCCCCACTTTCAGCCCCAGGAACAAGGGAGATCTTTTTCATCCACTGCAGCAAATTGGGCCTTTGGACAGAAAACAGTCTTCTTCCCGCCTAGCTGCAACCGGGCCAGGTGGGGGTTCCCATGGCAACCGGACTGGGGCCAGGCCGCCAGAAGGCTACTGTGACCTCCCAAGAAGAGAAGTTGCCGAGAGGGGTGGGAGGCCCCTGGACAGGTGGGCCCGGCCGCCACTGCCAGGCCTGCAGCTGACTCACCCTCCTGCTGCCCAGCTGTGAACCACTCTCCAGCCTCTTGGCACAGTGGCTTTTTATTCTCAGGGTCTGCACCCCTAGCCTTTCCTGTTGGGGACCCAGTTTGACGATCTAGTGTGCCTTTTAGGAAGCAGGACGAGAATCCATTAGGATCAGTCTTCCAGCCCATTCAAAGTGATAGGTTTCAGGGAAGGTTGGCTTAGCAGTGTCACATAAGGCTTGGGAGGAAGGCCGCTTCCTGGCTTCCCCCCACCCGGGAGTGATGGAGAAACTGGGTCACTCCCACATTGCTGGCGGGAATGTAAAATGGTACAGACACTCAGGAAAGTAGTTTGGCAGTTCCTTTGAAACGTGATGATGGACTTAACCATATTCCCAGCAATTGTTCTCTTGGGAACCCTAGAGAAAGGGAAATGCACTTTCACATAGAAACTTGTACACACATGTCCACAGCAGTTTTGTGCGTAATAACTAAAAACTGGAGGGGCGTCAGGGTGGCTCTATGCATTTGTCTTCGGCTCAGGTCATGATCTGGGGGTCCTGGAATTGAGTCGGGGCTCCGTGCTCAGCGGGGAGTCTGCTTCTCCCTCTCCTTTTGCCCCTCCCCCACTCATGCTCATGTACTCGCTCTATCAAATAAATAAATAAAATCTTTTAAAAAAATAACTAAAAACTGGAAACTGCCAAGAAGCCCTTTAGTGGGTGAATGGCCAAGCAAACGGGTCCGCCCAACCCAAAGAATAGTACTCAGCAGTAAAAAGGATCAGGCTATTGATTCACTCAGCAACTTGGAGGACTCTGGAGGAAATTACGCTAAGTGGAAAAAGCCAATCTCAAATGAATGGAATTTCTTTAAAAAAAAAAATCTTCTGCTAGTTTTCTGGTCTTCGTGACTATTTCACTTTGATGTTGAGGTTGTAAATGCTAGAAGCCGGGCCGGCATGCGTGGACCCTGCGTCTCTATCCGGTCCCATCTTGATGGTGAGTGGTTAGGTAAAAAATTTCCTTTTCTCTAGGCAGAAGTGGTGTCCGGTCGTCGTCACCTGTTGTTCACCTCCAGATGTGCCAGGTGTGACTGATGGGGACCCTTTCTCCTGTCTTACCCTTTGAGGGAGAAACGCATTAGACAGGTCTGGCATGTGCCCACCCAGGCTGCGGCTGAGGACCCCAGAGACCGTACACAGTGGAGGGCTCGCTGCTGGCGCTTGTCCAAGGTGACTGGCTGGAACCAGCATCTTTGTTGAGAGGGGCCCCCTGGCTGGGCTCCTGGCCACCAGCTGCTGCCAAGGGCACAGTACCTGCCAGGCATTCCCGAGGCTCTTTCTGAAGCTGGCTTCGCAGGGGAAGGGGCAGCGTGGTCCCCTCAGCGGTGGGTGGCACGGGGGCTTGTCGATTGTGCCCGGCAGGGCTGTGAGTGGTCTCTAAAGCGGTCTCAGCTGAGAGGACACTGGCAACCCATCAGCTTTAGAGAAAAATTTACAGAGACTTTTGGAAGATTAGCGAAAAATGTAGTGACGCTTTATAGTTTCTCTGCTTTCTGAAGTCATATATGCTCATTATAAAAATCCCAGATAAACATACTATAGGCAGTGAAATTCAGTCCACTCTTGGTGTATGGGTTTCTTTTTCTTTTTAAATAATGGCTTTATTGAGAGATATTTATGTAATATATTCAATATCCTACAGTTCACCCACTTAGGATGCAAAAACCCACCAGTGGCTTTTGGTGCGTTCACAGTGGCCCATCCCTCACCATAGTAGGTCCGAGAACATTTCATCACCTCAAAAAAGAAGCCCCATCCTGCACAATGCGAATGTACTTAATGCTACTGAATTGTACCCTTAAGATGGTTAAAAAGCTAAATTATATGTTTTTTATAGTTTAACACAATAGAAAAGCAGAAACCCATACCTTTAATATCATCTCCCTATCTCCCCCCAAAGCCCCAGCGCTAAGCAACCACTAACCTACTTTTGTCTCTGTAAATATGGTCCACTCTTGATCCCAGCCCCAGAGGGCTGGGTCAGCTGTCCTTTTTGGAGTCCTCATGTGTGCCTGGCACAGGGTTGGGTGCGGTGCCGGTGACAGGGAACGTAAGAGTTGTTCCTGCTCCCGGTGGGCCCACAGTCTCACATCCTCAGATCACAAGGTGAGCACCCAGACGGCATTTCCCTGCTGGGAAGTGTGTGCCCTATTGAGCACTTCCTGTGTGCAGCTTTCCCAGGGGAGAGGTCAGAATACTCGGGAAAGGCTCTGGGGCGGAAGGTGGATCCTAAAGGCAGTGAAGGGCAAAGAGGGGGTCCTCGTCCATGGGGAAAGAGCACGAGCACACACCTGGAGGGTGGAATGTGGACTGCGTTGACGGGGACAAAGTGAGGAAAATGCCCCCCCTCCAAGGGACAAATTTTCTATTGAGGAGCCATAATAATGCCAAGCCAAAGCCACATGCCTACCTCACGCCATGAGTGGCTTTCTTGTTTATTTTTTTTTTAAGATTTTATTTACTTATTTATTCGTCAGAGAGAGAGAAAGCACAAGCAGGGGGAGCAGCAGAGGGAGAGGGAGAAGCAGGCTCCCCGCCGAGCAGGGAGCCTGATGCGGGGCTCGATCCCACGCCCCTGGGATCATGACCTGAGCTGAAGGCAGACACTTAACCGACTGAGCCACCCAGGTGCCCCGTGGCTTTACTTGTTTAAAGTTAGGGTTTGGTAATCCTGTATCCTCGCGGGCTGAGCGTGCTGTGCAGTGTTCTAGCAGCTCCGGTGGATGAGTATTGCTTATGAGTGGGTATGTGAGTTTCCTAGGGCCGCTGTGACAAAGTAGCACAGGCTGGGGGGCCAAAACCAACACACATCGATCCTCTGGCCCTTGTGGAGGCCAGAAATCTGAAATTGAGGTGTGGGCGGGGTTGGTTCTTTCTGCAGATCAGGGAGAATCCGTTCCACGCCTCTCTCCTAGCTGCCGGGGACAACCTCGCTCCAGTCTGCCTGCGTCTTTACGTGGCCTCACCTCTCTGTTTGTGTCCCACGTCTTTACGTGTTTTTATAAGGACACCGTTCACAGGATGTAGGGTTCACCCCAATCCAGTCTGACTGCACGTTCACTCGATGATCTCTGCAAAGACCCTGTTTCCAAATGAGGTCACATCATCATTGTATATATAGTGTGGAGGGATGTGGCAGGCGCCGGGGGGCTGGGGCAGAAGAGGTCAAGTTCTAAAGAAACAAACAAGAGCTTTCATCATTGCTCCTGACTTTACAGATGCACAAGTTTAACAGTAAAAAGGTGACTGGGCCACTGTGTGTAGACCCTGGGCCCTGGGCCCCAAAAAGGAATGAGCTCTGGTGCCTGCACCCCATTTGCTGACCAGCAAGGGGACGGTTGGTAAACTGAGTCTAAAGGAGGTATGCATAAAGTGCCTGGGGGCACAGAAGGGAGAGTGGCTGACTTTATCTTATAGGTTTCATGTGTGTTCTGCAAAGGTCAGAAAGGTCCCCATGGCAAGCGAAAGCGGCTTTTTTTTTTAAAGATTTTTTATTTATTTATTTGACAGAGACAGACTGAGAGAGGGAACACAAGCAGGGGGGAGCTGGAAAGGGAGAAGCAGGGTCCCTGCTCCAGGGAGCCTGATGTGGGGCTTGATCCCAGGACACTGGGATCATGACCTGAGCTGAAGGCAGATGCTAAACAACTGAGCCACCCCGGCGCCCCAAAAGCAGCTAACTATTGAGCACGCCCTCCCAGTGTGCTAGGCTTGGCCTCCTGCATGCATCACCACTAACCCTGCCTTGAGGGATCCCACTTTATAGGTGGAGCTCTCTCTACCTCTTGAGGCTACAGGATGTCTTTTTGGCCCCAGGCTCCCTTGGCCCAGTCACTTCTTGAAAGAGTCAGCAAGGCACCAAATGCCAACACTAGGTGGCGCTGTGGGCCGCCCCACCGCTATTCATTCACAGAGGGTGCTAATTCCTTGAACTGATGTTTCTGACTTTTCCAAAGTACCACTGGTCCTATGATCGACTTAGTATTTTTCTTTAAACTCCCTTTTAAAGTGTTTATATCTACCCTAATGGGAAACCATTATATCTTTGCCATAAATAGATGAGTGTGAACTTCTTTTTAAAAATCATGTTAACTGTTGAGCACAGTGTAGTTATGTTGAAAGAAGGCAAATATAAAAATAAAGCGATTGGAACAAAACATGTTGGTTCGTGTATGCCCATCTCGCAGATCACCGATGCAGTGAAATACTGTCCTGGGCTCTGAAAACAGAACAGCCTGCTGTCCACTAGATACAGGCATGTTTAGGGTGGGAAAGTCTCCTTCCTTCTGCAGGTGGAGGAACTGAGCTCATGGTTGGAGCCAGGCCTGGGACCCAGGTCCTGCCTTCCCTTCCACCACACAGATGCGAGAAGAACCTTAGGAAATTGGAACTGAAGTGTGACACCCTCAGTTTCTCGGTGCCTCTGATGCCTAAGAAAGTTCACTGTGCGTGTCCCCAGCACAGGGAGCCTCACTGTTGGGCATATGGAACTCTGGGATGACAGGAGTCATGAGGGTGGGTGGCAACCAAGATGGGCAGTGGACCTCAACCAAACCGCTTAGCTTCTCTGGGCCCCTTGCCCTGAGGGTCCAAAGCAGGGTGTGGTGTGGTGCCATGTTCCCCTTTCAGGCACAGTCCAGCACCCTACCCCTCCAAGGAGCCATATCCACCATGGGATGAGATCTTGGGCAAATGCGTTGATCCCTCTTTGTTGTCAGAGCTGGAAAATATCGGGGTCATCCGATATTGGGGTTACCCATGCAGCCAAATCAAGTAAGGTTCTAATAGGCCCAAGGGGTCTTGGGTGAAGAGCCAGTGGCCCTGGGCCGGGATCCCCACATCTCCTGGAGGCCAAGACAGATCGGGCAACTTGCCTCCTGCTGGTCCCTCACAGCTCCTCCTCAGGCCGAGATGACCCCGATCCATCAAATGTTTAATTCTGCTTTTACAATCTAGAGTCTTCTGTGTCATTTTGCCCCAAATGATGACTGTACATTAAAGATAACACTAGCTGCTATAATAATCCTCTGAGATCTCAGTGGATTAACACCACAGAAGTTCAGTTCCCACTTCCCTACAGTCTGATTGGCAGCCCATGTGTAGGGGGCTGTGAGATGCCAAGACCCACCATGAAGATGGCAGACACGGCCCCCACCTGCAGAGAGCCTCCTTCTGTCTTGCAGGGATACTCATCCAAGGCTTTTTTCATCTCTCCCCAGTATTGTACCTGGAAGGCTCAGTTCTTGTGTTTGAGGACATCTTCAGACTGATTGCATTCTACTGTGTCAGTAGGTGAGTATGCCTGGCCCCATGGAAGGGCATCGAGGTGCAACAGATGTTCCTGCACCCTTGGGTGGGGGCAAGGGCAGGGGCCCCCAGAGGGAAAGGTGCAGCCCAGAGGATGCAGAGAGAGGGGACGGTCCCTGGCTTTGCCCTGGTAACCATGAGGAGAGGTGTGGGTTCTGAGGCTGTCTTGGTCTGGCCACGCAGGGCCCTCCCTCATCACCACCTGCCCCCCGGCTCACTGCCCCTCACCCCAGCTTCCAGGACAGCCCGGGAGCCCCAGCTGACCTGACCCACCCTGTTGCAGGCAGATGGCACTTCCTGTGGGGACAACAGGAAGGGCTGATACCCCTCAGCGGGACAGAGCCTGTGATTCTTCGGTCGCTGCTGGGTGGGGTGGGTGACTGGTCGCCACCCTCAGAGCCGCTCTGTTTACTCAGAACTGGCTTCAGGTCAACAGGAATGTAAAAATACATCTTGGTGCCATAATGGCTTACACTGCAGGGCCTTGACGAGGGCTGGACGGGGTGTCTCGGGGTTCGGGGCTCCAGGCCCACGTCTTCGTGCTCCAGAGAGACCCATCTTGCTGCTGCTCAGTGAAAACCGTGCTCATCCCAGAACAGCCCTCCCGCCTAGTGGGACCCTCCTGGGCTCCAACGGGCTGGAAGGGTGATGCTGGGAACAGCAGCTGCTAGCCGCTGACACCTGTCGAGGGCTCGCAGGTACCCAGCGCTGTGCTATCCATTACCTTCATAAATCTTGCAAAAGTTCCAGTTTCACAGATGAGGAAGCTGAGACTAAGAGAAGGAACTTGCTCAGGTCACGCAGCTGGCCAGTGGTGGGGTAGAGATTCGAAGTACGTAAAGCTCCGAGGTCCGTGAGCTTTGCTACGACCGCCCCACTGTGTGCCTCCCACGATAATTCGGATGACCTAGCATGTTCCTCCAGGCACGCGAGGCAAAGCAGCCGAGGCCCCCGGGGCCGTGGTGTGCTGCGACCTGCCAAGTTCTCAGGCAGACAGGCCCGTTCCTGCTCTTAGAGGTTCCTATCTCAGGAGGGGTGCCCAGCATAGCGCTTGGCACATGCCAGGTGCTTTAAATGAATAAATGAATGATGACGGGGCGCCTGGGTGGCTCAGTCGCTAAGGTCCTCAGCCAGGACCTTTGGGTCAGGTCCTGGTCCCGGGGTCCTGGGATCGAGCCCCACGTTGGGCTCCCTGCTCAGCGGGAACGTGCTTCTCCCTCTCCCACTCCCCCTGCTTGTGTTCCCTCTCTCGCTGTGTCTCTCTCTGTCAATTAAATAAATCTTTTTAAAAAAATGAATGATGACATAATTGCAGAGCCCACAACTCGAGCTCGCTACCTAATCTCTCTGAGGCTCAACTTCCTCTTCTGTGAAATGGGAATAATACCCGTTAGATGGGTGCTGGGGAAAGAGTGGATAAAGAAGCAGCACGCTGCCCGCCAGCCAGAAGGTGTCCTACTTCCGTTTCCATGGGGGGTAGTGACTTTGTCTGTCCAGGGAGATCTGGAGCCATACTCACCAAGCTCACACCGTCACCTCCCAATCTTTCCACCTCTGGAGGCTGTTTCTCTACGTTCCAGAGAAGCAGGTACCTGTTTGCCTGCCCTCGACTGCTCAGGGAACCTACGAGGAGATCACAGGGCACAGAGCCCATATGTCTGGGTGTCAACATGCTATATTTGGTGTCAGTGCCAAGGCCATCTGTCAGGGGTGAGGTGCCGTGGGAGGAAGAACCCCAGGCTAGCAGCTGGAGACGGTTACCTGGCTGTCACCTGGCCTCTCCTGCCTGTGGTTACCTCACCTCTCAAAGGGATGGTAACGTGGAAGGAACAACACAGCTCCAGAGTGCTCACTGGAGGCGTGCCCTCCCCCCCAACCCCCTACCCCCCACCCCCGGCTCAGGAAGATACAGGTCCTGCTTTAGGGTGCTCACCCTATTGCTCCAGGCTGGATGGTAGTCCAGTGTGAGGACTAGAGGGGCTTCCCAGACCAGACAGGGTCCCATAGTCGCCCAGGGAGCTGGTTAAAAATACAGACTCCTGCCCGCCACCCCCACCCCAGCCCCGCCGAGACTCTGATTCAGCAGCTCGGGAGTGGTGCACAGTAATAGCCCCTTAGCCAGAACTCTCTTGGGGCAAGGGTTGAGAGGACTTGCCCCCAAAGAGACAGCAGCGGGGAGGAAGGGAGAGCAGGGTGGGGCAGGGAGAGAAGCCCAGCAAGGGTGCGATTGCAGGAGGCAGCCCAGCCTCAGGAGGGTCCCTGGGGGCTTTCAGGAGCATAAGAGAGACCTCGGGGTCATTAAAGCCAGCGGGGCTGGGCTTTTGTACTCCCAAGCTGGCCAGCCAGCCAGCTCCCACGGCAGAGGCATTTGAGGCTCTCCCTAGGGCCAGTGGGACAGGCAGTGAGGCTCCAGCATGCCAGAACAAGCCACTGAGGCCCTCAGGAGCCAGCCCCGCTGAGGCTGGGTTGTGGGTGGGCAGAGCTGGTAAGACGCACCCACGGTCCGGGTGGCGCAGCAGCGGTGACTGCGAAAATCAGCTCCCACTGACCCGACGTCTGTGCTGAGTCAGGCTTGGTCTGCGCTCTGCCCGCGGAGTCCTTTCTAGCTCCTACCACGGCCCTGCGGGGCAGGTGTTCTCATCTGGAGACCCACTTCAGGGGCTGATGCCCCCTGCCCCCAGGTTATGTTAGGGGTCGGACACGAAGATCCTTGCAAGGGGCTTGCCAGAGGGCCTGGCGTGAAGTAAGCACTCCAATAGCCATCACGTGTGTTCTTACCGGCAAGGAAACTGAGGCTGGGGTGTCTCCAGCTCGGGTCGCACAGCTAAGTTCTCAGTCGATTTGAACGCAAGCTTGTCTGGACTCCAGAGCCCCGGCTGCTTCTTCCCAGCCCCCTCTACGGGCCTGGGGCCAAGAGGATGCGCGTGCTGTTCCCACTCAGCCCTCCCCTTCCATATGGGAGGGTCTGGGTCTTCTTGTGGAAGAGGTGACATCGGAAGCCAGGCAAGGAAGGGCAGGAAGAGAATTCTAGGTAGAGGAAAGAGCACTTAGGGGCGGGAAGCTTGGGCATGGCAGCAAGGGGAGAACCAGACACGTGGGTGGGGATGAGAGAGGAGGCCTTGAATGCCATGCCCAGGAGCTGTGGGGACATCCTTCCTCAGCTGCCATTAGCCACACTGCAGCTCCCCATCCGTGTGCACTGTAGCAGAGCTGCATGGTTGCAGTAGGGGGTGGAATCAAGGCAAGGGGAGAGGGGAGACAAGCCCGGGGCCACAGCAGCTATGCTGGCACTATGAGGAGGCCCCTGCCTCAGCAGTGGTTGGAGGAACTGAGAGGGGTGGGGACAGCCACTGCAGAGAGGAGTGGGGGAACAGAGGAGCCAGGGAGATGCTGGGGCTGCTTTCCTCAGCAACAGAGGCATGAACACACTTGATCATTTCTGGAACACTTAGTACGCACCAGGCGCTCTACTAAGCCCCTCGGAAAGATTGTGAGGACACATCCTCAACACACCCAGGGGTCAGGAGTTAGTAGCCTTGTGAGCTGGGGGCCATTAGCCTCTGGGTGGGGTCGCTGAGCCCTCAGGGGAAGAGAGAACGAGCATTAACTAGAGAGTATCATTGGTATGTGGTGTTTTTCAATCCTGGGTAAAACCCATTAGGGAGTGGAGTATAACACAAAAGTATAGTTGGTTTGGTCTTTGTCCCCATTCCTGACACAAAGCTCCTAAAACCCCCTTGGGATTTCCTGAGTGATTGGCGGGGGAGGGGGGGGTTGTTAGTCATAATGAGCCCCTGTCAGTGCTACCTGAGTTTGTGTTAGAATGGACACAGGCAAGGCCCATAGGCCCCCTCGGGAGGGGCTGGTCACAGGGAGACCCGGTGTTTAGAGGGATGGAACTTTCAGCCCCACCCACCGACCTCCCACTGAGTGAACACATCGAGGTGGGGGGGGGCATGGCGCACCCAGAGAGGCATGCAAGCTGCCTTGCCTACGCACCTCTTCACGCTGCTCCTGAGTCATGTCCTTTATAATAAACTGGTAGATGTAAGAAAAGTGTTTCCCTGAGTTTTGTGCACCGTTCTGGCAAACAGTTAAATGTGAGGAGGGGGCCGTGGGAACCTCCAACTTAGAGCCGGTCCATGGGGGAAGTAGGGGTGGGCTGGGACTTGCAGCAGGCATCTGAAGCGGGGACGGAGTCCCGAGCCTGTGAGGTCTGTACTCACTCTAGGTTAGGTAGCGCCAGAACTGAATGAACTTGTGGGACACCCTGTTGGTGTGTGGAGAATCGGAGAATTGATGGTTAGTGTTAGAAAACACCCTGGAGGGGGTCATAACGTGAGTCTAGTGGATCATGATGGTGCTCCTTTTTTTTTAAAGATTTTATTTATTTGAGAGAGGAGGGTAGCGAGAGCAAGCTTACACAGGGGGGAAGGGGCAGAGGGAGAGAATACCCAAGCAGACGCCACACTGAGCACGGAGCCCAACACGGGGCTCGATCTCATGACCCATGAGATCAGGCCCCGAGCCGAAACCAAGAGTGGGACCCTTAACTGATTGAGCCACTCAGGCACAGCATGACTGCTTTCCTTTTAAATGAAAATTTTAACTAAACTGGTAAATATCAGAATGTGTCTCATGTAACTTGGAATAAGTCTTGTTTTGCTAAACTGCTTTAGTTATGTGTTTGAGTGTGTGTGAGAGAGTGTGTATGTGCACACTGCCTCATGATGCCAAATGTGTTTCTTACTGGCAGTCATGGTCAAAAAAGTTCGAAAAACACCGGCTGGAACAGAGGCCTCTAGGGAATACACACATGCACACACACCTGGAGAGGTGCTTAATTTTTGTTATCGATAGCCCTTGCTTTCAGGGCTGTGATTCCCATCCCAGGCTGTGTCCATCAGGATCCCCCTGAGAGCTGGTGAAAAATATGGATTCCTGGCCCACCCCAGACCCAACCCTGGGAACCTACATGCATAGTTCTGGGGACCTGCATTTTTAGCAGCTCCCCCATGGGATTCTGATCTGGAATTAATTAAGTAATGCGAAGGTATTGATGCCTACCCATAGGGTTGTTGCGATATAGTAATAGCTGATTACTGTATATCAGGGTGCTTGGGTGGCGCAGTCGGTTGAGCGTCCAACTCTTGACTGCAGCTCAGGTCATGATCTCAGGGTCCTGGGATCGAGCCCCGTGTTGGGGCTCCCTGCTCAGCAGTCTGCTTCTCCCTCTGCCCCTCCCCACCTCTAAATTAAATAAAGCTTTTTAAAAAGTAGTAATAATCTCATGTGACATAAGGCCCTCAAACACCCAGCCCAGTACCTGGGCACATACTAGTTGCCCAACAAACACCCCCTCCTGTGGGTTCTTTCCCTTGGATCGGAAGAGGCAGCCCCTGGGTGAAGTGGTGAATTGGATGATGCGGCAGGGAGCAGGGACAGATGAAATCCTCGAACATAACTGGGTCACGGAGAAGGAGGAGGTCCCTGGTGCAGCCTCAAAGGCTCTATAGAATCTAAGTAGATGTCGTCAGAGGGGATGAGCTCCGAGGTGGGAATGAGCAAGGCACACGCATTATAGGCAAATGAGCCTGCCGTCTGGGGAGGCAGCCCGGAGGCCCCTGAGGGCAAGGGAAGGGTGGGGGGTGGGGCAGAAGGGAGGAGCTGGTGGGAGAGAGCAGGGGCCAGGCCCAGGAAGGCCCTGGATACAGCGCCCCGGGCTGGAGCTGTTCCCAGCCATCCCCCTGCAGTGGCGTCTTGACCAGCACACAGAGGAGGTGGTGGAGGGGGTGTGGGTGATTGTCCTGGTGGCTGGGGGTGGGCACCAGAGGAGCTGAGTGACCCTACTGCCCATGGCAACATACACAGAGACCCAGGAGCCACCGGGAACCCAGCTGGCAGGCCAGACAGCCAACCAGGTAAACTGAGGCAACACGGGACTAAATCATACCATCCTGCAAAATTAGAGATTGAGGTAGCGGTGGCCTGAGGTGGGAGTGAGTGCTGAGGGCGCAGTCTGGGTCTGGACCTAGCCAGCCCAGAGGGGCCGACTGGTAGCCTTCCCTGGGGAAGTCTGACGGTGCGCTCCCTGCCCGGCTCAGTGTGGAGCAGCAATGTGGAGCAGGCAGGAAGGGCCCTCTACCCAGGATGGCACCTTTAGAAGAAGCTACCTAGGGTAGCTACCTAGGCTTCCCAAGGGCCAGGAAAACCAGGGACCAGGGAGAAGAGTCTCCCATCTCTGCGGGTCCCTCAGTGCTGGCCCAGGACTAGATCTGACTGGTTGCTCCCTCAGCCACAGGGCTCAGCCCCTTGGCCCCAGGGAAGTTTCCAGTCTGCCTGGAGACCCCAGCAGCCAGCAGGGTTGCAGGGGGCCAGGGAATGGACACACGGGTCCCTCTCCCCGACATGACCTCCGACCTTTCCTGTCTCCACAGAGATTTGCTGCCCTTCACGCTAAGGCTGCCCCAGGCCATCCTTGAGGCCAGCAGCTTCACAGACCTCGAGACCATCTCCAACCTGGGCCTGGGTAAGTCCCCTCTGAGGTTCAGGGGAGGGGGCAGGGCTTTAGAAAGTGGGGCCTCAGGACTGCTGACCAGCAGAGGCAGCTGAGTCTCAGCTCCTGCGGGACCACCCGTCTCCCTCCCCAGGCTGCCGAGCCCCCTGGAGCCTAAAGATTCTCCCAGTTTTCAAAGGGGCACCTTTTACAGCCACCAGAAGGTCTGACGCACAGCCTCACGGGGTCTGAAGGAGCCAGGGGCCGGTCAGGGCCAGCACAGGCTGACCTACTGCTGGGACGAGGCTCTGGGAAAGGCTGAGCCTTTGTCCGCTGACCAGAGCCGGGCACCCGCACGACCCCAGCCCTGGCTCCAGTCCCACCCTCGTCAGAAGGAAAAGCAACAGGAACATGACTGTGAACTGGGTGTGGGATGAGGGACGGGTTAGTAACTCACGCAGCCCGGGTGACCTCTCCCCTGAGGTCTAAAGTGGCATAATGACACTTCTGGTGCTTCATACTTGCTTGGCATTGTCTCTGTGTCATTCTCATGTCTCCATTTTCAATATACAAAATCACGTCTGAGCACAGCTGAGAAGCATGTCCAGGGTGGGCCAGATATGCGCCGAGGGCTTTCTGACACCAATCAGGGCCTCCCCGCTGCCCCTCAGCTACACCTCATGACCCTCTCCGTTGTTTTGCGGTGGTCAGGGGTCAATTTGAGGCCAAGTCAGCCGGGAACGTGAGAGGCATAGGCTTGGCTTGGGGAGGGGTGTGGGGAGGTTTACTTCTGACAGGGGGGATCTGTTTGCCTCAGCCCTTGACCCCGCCAGGGGGTTCAGGCAGTGTTGTGTGCTGGTCTCAGCCCATCAGTGCCCGATGTTGTGGTTGGACCACCCCTCGTGGTTCTTATGACGTTTGCAAGATGCCCTACGTTTGCAACAACCATCAGGAGACTTTGAAAAAATAAAGGTTTATTGCTCACACGACCTGGGAACCACACAGCACCCCTGGGGCCTCACAGTAAGGTTGTGGGGAGAAAGCGCACGTGTAGTTCTGGAATGTGGGTGAGGTCCAGAGCCGTCGGCCAAGACAGAATTCTTGAGACGCCTTTGGTGCAAAAAAGTGGTTTTAATAAAGCACGGGGAGAGGACCCTTGGGCAGAAAGGGCTGCCGCACTGGGTTTATGAGGAGGGACTGATCATATACTTGGGAGATGGGGGAGGTCAGGACACAGGGAGGCGTCCCAAAGGATTTTCATATGCTAAGGTAGACTCTCAGGATCCTGGGGGCCTGGCTATTGTCAAGCTAAGCTAACGTGGTTTTTTCCTTCTAGTAAGGCACTAACATTAGACAGTTGGGAGTTTCCAGGAGGCATGTCACGCTCTGCCTATCTCAGGCAGTGGGCTACAGGTCATAAAGAAATTTAATTTTGTTTCCTTTCCCTTCTGCCTCAGTTTCCCACATCACTCATGGAAGGGAGGGGGAGGTTAGGGCTCCAGGAAATTGAGTCTGTGGGTCTTTGGAAGTTAGGCTACTGGTAGGAATGCATTTTCCTTGTAAATCACTAAGGCACTGGTAAACTGAGGGAGACTCCTGTCCTGCAGGACTGTGATCTCGACCCGTGAACCATTTGTTTCTCGCTTCCCTCAGTTTTAGGGCAGCTGGGAGGGTCTGAGGAATGTCTCACGTGTCCCACCTGGGAGTGCAGGGGTGGGGAGGGGGTGGCAGGGTGTCAGCTTGTGCTTTGTCCTCAGCTGCCTTCTGCTCCCTCATCGTGCGGGCCTGGGGCGTTCTGCTTTTAGTGGGGCTGACGGTGGGGACCCAGGGTTTCGCAGGCTCACTCTCAGTTGGTGAACTGAAAACAAGGGAGGGGAATTTAATACGCTGGAAGAGAGGAAAAACAGCAACAAGTGGCCCAAATGGTCAGTTAACCTAAACCAACCAAGATCTCTAAAGCAGAGGAGCTTTCGTGGTGGAGGGCAGCCTGGCTGTTAATCCAGTCTTGGGACTAGCAACATGTTTATTCAAGATAATGAAGGATGCCTCTTCCATCAAAGCTTAAATCACTTGCATTACAAAAAGAAAAAAAAAAAAAACTGGGAGGGATTATACTACAGGCAGGTGTCCCTGGACTGACCTTCACCTATAGCAGTGATAGGAAATACGCAAAGGCAAAGAAAATATGCCCAGGGCCCCCAGACACACTAGGCATTGTGCCCTGCGCATCTCTCATTGTTCCAGACAAGGCGTTCTCCTGACAAAGAACTGAAACTCACTCGAACTAGCATAGATAAAAGGGGACTTCGTGAAGGGACACTGGGGAATCTCCAAGAAACAGAGCAAAAGGTCAGCCGGTTTTGTGGGTAGCAAGGGCCGCCCCCCGCCGCTAACTGCCGCCCCGCTCCCCTCCGCCCCCACCCTCCCGGCAGTTTACTTTTTCTGGCATTCTACTCACTTTTTACAAAACAAGCAGAACGTAATAAATATCCAAATCATTGCAAAGCCTGGGTGCTCAGGCAGGGATGATGTTGCTGAAACAGAGATATTTCTTTGCAGGATCAGCACCATGTGCTAACCCAGAGGGGTTGCTCCTGGCTCATGAGCGGACCTCAGAAGGTCCAGGTTTGGCCTTGGGGAGGCCGGTGTTCCTAGGGGGCACTCTATAGAGGTATCATCTTGGGGCCACAAAACTAACACAGGGAGCAATCCAGCATGAAATTACATGCAGTTAGTTGATTAGTGCAAGAGGAACGTAGAGAAAGCGATAGTACGTAAGGGTTAGATTTGCAGAGGGTCTCAGACACATTGGAGGTATATATATGCTTAATATGTTTGGACAAAGCACCTGTTCTATAGCTCTAGCCAGTTTGCATGGAATTTGCTTTTTCCTTTACATTCTACAATGAGAATTTTCCTAGTTATTCAACACCCACCGACAGCCCAAGTGTGAATGACAACTCAAGGGTCCAACTGCCTGTCCTTGGGATGCCACAAAAATACGTGTTCACTAAACTCATTGGACTTTCAAGCTGTTTCCATGGCATCTGGAATACTTGGCTGCATTTACTCATCCCCTCTGTCCTTCCGCTAACCCAGGGCTCCCCAAGTGTGAAACCTTCATCGCCTTGGCCCTCCGAGCCCACAGCCCAGTACTTGGCCCGGCCCTGGCCCTCTGAGGATTGTAGGAGTGGACACCCGGCAAGAGGCATCCCCCGCTGAGTTGCAGGACGCTGCCAGGACAGTGACACGTCCGCGTTGGTCCGGGGGCAGCACAGAGGCAGGGAAGATACGGCTGCTCCGGGCATCTCCGGCAGCTGAGCCGAGGCTTGGCGTGGTGCCCATGGGCCCGGGCGCCCCCCGCTTTGCCAACCACTAGCGTTGCATGACTGGGTTCCGCTTCTCCCCTGGCCTTGGCATTCTGCAGGCTGCAGAGAAAGTTACCTGCTTCCTTTTTTTTTTTTAGCATAAAAGCCTGCACTGCCACTGTGGTTCCCTGACAGGTCCCCAGACCCTAGGATGCAGCTCCTCGGTCCCAGCTTTCCCCCACCCCTCAGAGTGGCATTGGCTTTGAGGCTGCCTGCCAGAGCATAACCATCAGGCTTATCTTAGGGGCCAGGGAGCAGTTCCTAGTCACCCAGGCCCCGGGCCCATTGCTCTGAATCCCATTGTTTGTGCTGGTCCTGCCAGAAGCCACGTGCAAGTGGTGGAAAACATGTTCTTTTTCTTTTCTGTGCACGATGGACCCACCTCGCTATGCCGAGGCAGGCTGTGGGGCTGGCTGGAGCTCCTCGGCCCTCTTTTCGCCCTCTTCCTCCCATTTTCTTGTCTCTTCTGGCCTGTAGCCATCCTCCCCTGGTTCAGGTCGTCCCCACGTTACCATCAAAATGACCCTTGCCTTAGTGCCCCTGCTCAGAACCCCACCTGCCTGTCCACTCTGGTGAAGCTCGTGCACTCTTGTGAGCCAAGGGGCTGAGCTCCTGCTCTGTGCCCGAATGCCTTAGGTTCTGCAAATACTTAGATGAATGAAGCATTGTTGTGCCTTATGGAAGCCTGGAAGGGGTGGGAGGGAGTCAGACAAAACCCAAGAATTCCAGTCCCAGGGCTAGTCACTTGGGTCAGGGTGTGCCCCAGAGCTGGGGGATCACAGAGGAGTATATGGGAGGTCTGAATGTGTCAGGAAGGCTCCACCAAACGGTAACATTTGACCTGGGTTGTGAAGGATAGTAAGAGTTTGCCAGGTAAAGAGGGTCGGAAAAGGAGTCTAAGCAGAGGGAACAGCATTAGCCAAGACCTTAAGGTGGGACAGCCCCATGACATGTTCAGGAAGGAACGAGCAGGGTAACTACTCAGTAGGTGAAGCTGGAAAAGATGTGCAGGACCAGAGCCCGCAGGCCTCAAATGCCAGGCTAAACGGTTGGCAGTGATTTGATTCTGAACAAAGAGCAACCAAGGGTCTACTCTGTGCTCAGCATCACAAGGAGGAGACTGGATGGGGGTGTGGGCAGGCTAAGGCCAGGGTCTAAGTGAGCAATGAGAATGTCCAGGCATAGGTGGGCAGTTCCTCTCATCATCTGCCCCATGACTTCATCTTTACCCTAAGGAAGGTCTTAGGAGAACTTGGAAGTAAGCATCAGGGGCCTCGGCTCACACGTGGGTCTGCTGCCAGTCCACCTTTGAGTCAGACTGGCTTCTCCTTGCTGGGAATACTTCCAAGGAGACAACTTGGTACTGGTCCTGTGTAGACAGGGCACATGGTGCTTCAGGTGCTTACCCCTTGGGCCCAGAACATCTGTGTGCTTGGTGTGCAGCACCTGGGAGAGTGGATCAGTCATGGAGAGGTCAGTAGCTGCCCCAGAGAGCAAAGTGCAGGGCCCGGACAATCTGAAAAACAGTCTGCTCTGGACGTGACAGAGCCCAGAGGGCCCCCCTCCCACGCCGGGCTCTGCACGGCCACAAGCAGTGGCTGGGAGGCATGCAGAGCTTTGTGAATTGGGAACAGTTCATGTGAAAGTTTGTCACCCTTGTTACCATGGAGACAACTGGCCAGCTGCCCCAGGCTGCCCCACACAGGGTCTCTGCCCAGGACAGGGCTGAACACGGCCCCACTCTCCCTCCCTGGAGGGACACGGGCTCCAGGGTGGGGGAGGGGATGTACACACTCACTTTCAGTCAGTGTCCCAGGAGCCCCATTGTCCTGGATTATACCCCGCTCCCTGTGACTGGAGTTGCCGCCCCCTGGCCAGCAAGGTGGAAAAGGCCCCCATCTCTGGGAGTGCCTGTCTCAGGGCAGGCGCATAGTGGCTGCTGCCGGCCATCTTGTGATGTTCCCTTTCTTTCAATGTCTAGAGCCTATGCTGTTCTTACCACATCCCCAGTTCTGGGGCGCACAACACGCTGTCACTCCGGCCCTGGGAGAGCAACTCAGATGGGAAGTGTTGCAAGTTCCTATGAAGGAAGACACAGAACCTGGGGGCCGAGCACATGAGTTCAAATCCCGGTTCCCTGCACTCGCCAACCTGTGACCTTGGGCAGGTTGTTTAAATCTGTCTGGGGCGCTAATCTTCATGCCCTCTGGGGACAATACTAGGATTTACACCAAAGGCCTGCGGTCAGGAGTCAATGAGATGACCCACGTAAAGCAAGTGGCCCACACAGCCAGAATCCAATGCGTGTTCGTTCCTGACGTTATTTTTGGCAGTTTTCTTAGTGACGCATCCCTCCCAGAAGGAAGGAGCTCGGGATGAGAGGCTGGAGGCCTGGCCCCATGGTTAACAAGGGACTCTGCACTCAGTCTCTAAAATTAACAAGCTGAAGAGACTGGTGTCCTTGCTGCTCTCCAGGAGGAACTGCTGGAGTGAGCCCAGGGTGGCCTATACACCATCTGAAATGATTCGCAAGGGGCACCTGAGGGGCTCAGTTGGTTAAGCGTCCGCCTTTGGCTCAGATCATGTCTCAGCGTCCTAGGATCGAGTCCTGCATCGGGCTCCTTGCTCAGCAGGGAGCCTGCTTCTCCCTCTCCCTCTGCCTACAACTCTGCCTACTTGTGATCTCTCTCTCTGTGTCAAATAAATAAATACAATCTTTAAAAAAGAAAAAGAAAAAAATGATTCACAAAACTTTGCACCCTTTTTGGAGGCTCCCGAGCTTCCATCAGCTCCTCAGTAGTACTTGGTACCCAGAGGTCAGGAGCTCAAGAATTCCTGAGCTAGCCAACCACCTGTGCCCTTTCAGTTGGGACGTTGCATGCCCCTTACCCAGAGCAAGCCTGGCGCTGACCAACCTTGTCTGGAGAGGGACAGGCCTGCGTCGGTGGCCGAAGCCGTGGGCTGTCTGTGAGGGATGGGTCAGGAGAAAGGTCTGTGCTAGAACCGAGAGCCAGCAGTGCGGGGTCCTCCCACCCCCCACTTACTGACCCACCCCCCTTTACACACACACACACACACACACACACACACACACACACACACACACACACACACGGGAGGCATGGGACATTTGCCTTTTTTAACATAGAGATTGACAGCCCAAGGCACTTTGCAGTGGGGCCGGTGTTCCCCATTTGGATGGTCAGGTCTGAGCTCACCGGCCACGATGCATACTTTGTTCCTTCCACACACAGCCACCGGGGTGGCCAAAACACGTCCAAACCACCTTTCGCTGTGGGGATCCCCATTCTAGAGATGACCAGAGACGGAGGCCTGGAAAGGTCAAGTCACCTGCCCCAGGGCACCCAGCTGGTCGGCTGCAGAACCCCTTGCCTTCTGTCCCCCCAACACGTGACTGCCACCCCCCCAAGCCATCAGTGCCCTCCTGGTGGGCTCTCACGTGCCAAGGGGCAGAGCTAGAGCTGACCCTGTCACCATGGGTCCCAGCCCCACCCCCGCAGAGCCCCAGATGGGGCTTCCCCTCTCGAGGCAGGAAGTGGTGGGAGAGGTTTAAAGCAGCCTGAGAGGGGAAATAACCCTCAAGCAGTGAAGCAAAGGCTGGTCACAGCCCTGCCCCTACCCCTGCGCATAATCACCAGCACCACCCCCACTCCCCCGCCCTGCCAGGCGGGCAGCAGGGGACCTGGCTTGGGGACTGATCAGCCTTTCCCTCTCTTGTCTCTACAGGCTTCTGGGACTCCTCGCTGAACCCCTGGCGAGGTGGTGGGAGCCCCACAGAGCCCCCAAGAAACCCAGCCCCGGGAGCACCCCCAGCCTCCAGCCTCAGGTCCAGCGCCCATTATGAAAACTGCTCGTGTGAAATTGAGCTGTCCATAGGAAATGACCGCCTGTGGTTTGTGAATCCGATCTTCATCGAGGACTGTGGCGGCAGTGCCCTGCCTGCCGACCCGCCACCCCCTGGAAGCTGCCCCTCGCGCCCGCTGCCTCCCACCTCCTTTGCTACCTCACCCACCTGCAAGTGGGCCCCTTGCCGCCCAGCACCCCCTCCCCCGGCACCCCCGCTCCAACCCTCCGGCCCGCTCCGGCCTCCTCCACCCCCCACTCCTGTTCTGGCCTGTCCTTTGCCCAGTTCCCCCCCACCTCCAGAGGCCCTTCCTCCCATACCCCCGGCGTCCGCCCCCCACCTAGCACCCCATGCCCCAGGCCCCCCCGACCATCCAAGCCAGGCACCCATGGCAGCCTGTGAGAGGCTTTCACAGCCCCCCACAGGCCTGGGCCCCCTCAGGGAGGAAGAGATGAAGCCAGGGGCATCTCCTGGCCCCTTGCCGCAGACCCCTGCCCCTCCCGTCCCAGGGAAGAAGAACCTCCCTGCTGCTCCTCCCAGACGCCGCATCCCTGAGAAGGTCTCCCTGGAGGACCAGAGCACAGGGAAGGTGGACTGGGGGATGCCTGCAGAGGGGGACCAGCTAGGTCTTTCCAGGGCATCCCCACTCAGCCTGCCTCCCCAGGGGACCTCAGACAGTCCTGGGGACAGGCCTCAGAGGACCACAGAGCAAGGTCAGGAAGCAGCGTCCAAAGCCAGTGAGCCCGGCAGCCTGCCAGAACCGCTGAGGAAGACCCGACAACCCCCAATCCCACCCCCCCGGAGGAAACGGATCTCCCGGCAGCTGGCCTCAGGCCTTCTGAGCCCCTTGGAGAGCACCGAGTCATCCACGAAGGAGGGAGACCCGGAGAAACCCACGCCCGGTCCACCCAGAGAAGGCCAGAGCCCTGCCTCCCAAGCCAGGCCCCAGAGCCCGCACGCCCCGTCTGGCACCCGGCCCCAGAGCACGGCAGAGTTCAAGGGCTCCCTGGCCTCCCTCTCAGACAGCTTGGGAGTGCCTGCCTCGGCCACAGACCAGGACTCCTACTCAACCAGCAGCACGGAAGAGGAGCTGGAGCAGCTGAGCAGCTCCGGGGGGAAGAAGAAGCCCTCGGTGATCCTGGGCAAGGCGCGCCACCGTCTGAGCTTCGTGAGCTTCACCAATGTCTTCCACGCGCTCCTCTCCAACAACCGCAAGCTGTCCAAGAGGGTGGTGGAGCTGGCGCAGGACAAGGCCTCGTACTTCGGCAACCTGGTGCAGGACTACAAGGTGTACAGCTTGGAGATGATGGTGCGCCAGACCTCCAGCACAGAGATGCTGCAGGAGATCCGCACCATGATGACCCAGCTCAAGAGCTACCTGCTGCAGAGCACCGAGCTCAAGGCCCTGGTGGACCCCGCCCTGCACGCCGAGGACGAGCTGGGTCAGTCTGGGGCCTGGGGGGGCGGGGGGGTGCTGGGAGTGAGCAGGAGGGAGGGGTGATTTCCAGACAGCCCCCCCCTTTCCCACGAACTGAACCCCTCTGCCGTGCGGCCGCTTACTTCTGAGTTCGCCCCTGTGCCAATTAGATGGTGGGGGAACCTCAACCCCAGGCAATGCCTGCCGGACCTCCCCGCCCCCGTCCTGCCCAGGATGCTACTGATTCCATCAGGGAGACACTTCGCAAGGAGCAATTAGAGGCAAAAGAAGTACCAACCACTGTTGGTTGCGGAGGGCCAGAGCGGTCTCTTCAGCTCCTGGGGCTCTCAGAGATGCAGGCCCCCTGGAGGGCACGGGCCGCAGCCCCCTCCCTTTGGAGATGAGGAAACAGGCCCTGTCAGGGGGAAGGACTTGGCCAAGGTCATGGAGCCAGAGGCACTGGGGACGCTAACCGTGAGTCCCTGCCTTTGGGTCGCTGCACCTCTCACTGCAGAGGCTCTGAGGGTCGTGGGGTCAGGCTACGGGCCTGGAAGGACGGGCAGGAGTGGGCTGAGGCAGACGAGGGCAGCCACATGTCCTCCTGTTGCAGAGGCTGGAGAAGCCAAGGGGATGAGCACCCGGGACAGGGAGGGCCGGCACCAAACCCGGACGTGGGCCAAGCCCAGGCCTGCGTGGCAGGGGAGCGTTATCTGGATCTCCACTGAGACTCAACCACGGGAGCATGGGCCCCTCCCTCACCTCCCCCCCCCCAGGGATAGGGCAGCTCAGGTGTCCCTATAGAGACAGGACTTGTGCCCTGCCCTGGGGATGGGATAGAGCCAAAAAGACTTCCCAAGAACATTTCCCTAGTGTCAACCAGAGTATCACCATGGTGTTAGGTAGACGTGGGTTCACGTTCTTGTTCGTTCATGCCCACCTAGCTGAGGCCCCCACCATCAGAGCCTGAGTTAGTCCGTCTGTAGAGTGGGGATAATGGCATGTGGGTTGCAGAGTGGCCGTGTGATCGAAGCCGACTAAATCCTGTTCCACTGGCTGATCGGGATGCCTCTTGGATAAGATGACATTTGAACAACGAAGGAAGAGGTCATGTATATAGCTGTGGAGTGACTTCTCCAGGCAACAGGAATAGCAGGTGCAAAGGCCCTGAGGCAGGAACAGAGCAGCAAGGAGGCCAGGGTGGCTGGAGCAGCGTGAACACAGGGGAGCAGGCAAGGTGATAAGTCAGAACAGACTACAAGGGGGGGCCTTAGAAGCCATGGAGAAGACTCTGGCTTCTACTGTGCATGAGATGGGAGCCATTGGAGAGTTCTGGGCACATTTGATTATGAATGTCATAATCAAACATGCCATAACAGGACTGTGCTGGTTGGGGTGCTGAGAATAGATGAAAAGGGGCCAGGGCAAGAGACTACTCATATAACTCAAGGAAAAGATGATGGCAGCCCAGGTCAAGGTGGTGGCCGTGGAAGTGGTAAGAAGGCAGATTCTGGATAATACTGTATTTTTGAGCCTCGAGGCAAGTGGATTTGAGAATTCAAAGACCTCAAGAATCATTCTACCAAACATTTACTGGGCACCCGGGCCCTGCATGTACACCTGCACAGGTTGTACACTGCACAACCACCATGTAAATAGTGCCCTTTGAAGTTATGCATTGGTAGGCAGCCCTGTGAGGGTTTCATCAGTTCCAGGCCCTGTGAAAAGCATTAGGACGCAATGTTTCAGTCCCAGAGGGCTCCTGTACCCATGTCTTTGTGCGTGGCTTTCTGCTGAATGTACTGCAGGGCCTCCTGTGTTAGAACTACGAGGTGTAGCTATTGGGGCACTGAGGATGTCCTTCCAGGGACCGGGAGATGGGGACAACCACACTGTTGGGCACCAAAGCCAGGTGCCTGGGTTCCTCACCCTCCCACTCTTGCCCCCCCTACAGAAGCCATTGTGGAGTCGGCCTTGTACAAGTGTGTGTTAAAGCCCTTGAAAGAAGCCATCAATTCGTGCCTGCATGAGATCCACAGCAAGGATGGCTCACTGCAGCAACTCAAGGAGAACCAGCTGGTGATCCTGGCCACCACCACCACGGACCTGGGTGTGACTACCAGTGTGCCGGAGGTGCCCGTCATGGAGAAGATCCTGCAGAAGTTCACCAGCATGCACAAGGCCTACTCGCCCGAGAAGAAGATCTCCATCCTGCTCAAGACCTGTAAGCTCATCTATGACTCCATGGCCCTCGGCAACCCAGGTAGGTGGGCAGCCAGAGGAGACTGGGCTAGGGGCTCTCTCTAGGAACAGCAATATTGTATGGGCCTGTGACCCCTCCCCAGCAAGGACTCCGGAGCCCTTGGAAGGCACTAGAGAAGGCTTTCCGGGTTCCGAGGCCTGTTGGGGCAGGACGGGGCATGGTGGGGTGGAATTCCTGCGTACCTCTCTGGGGTTACCTGGGGATCAGGTGGAGGGCTGTGATTAGCTTCCACATTGGAGGAAGGCAAGGAAGCCAAGCACACTGCACATTTGTGTTGATTTGGAGAAGGTTCTCTTAGTGTCTGACGGCTGCTGTAACAAAGTACCCCAAAGCAGGTGTTTGAACCAACACACATCGATCAGTTCATGCTTCAGGAGGCTGGAAGTGGGAGATCAAGGTGTCACAGGGTCATGCTCCCTCGGAAGGCTCGAGGGAAGGCCTCTCTCCCAGTTTCTGGTAGTTCCTTGGCTTGTGGCAACACCGGGGCGTTCTCCCTGTGTGTGTGTGTGTGTGTGTGTGTGTCCAAACTTCCCCATTTTTTGAGGCCATCGGGCATATTGAATTAGGAGTCCCCCTCCCTATTTCAGTATGACCTCATCTTAACTGATAACATCGGCAATGACCCTATTTCCAAATAAGGTCACATTCCCAGGAACCGAGGGTTCGGACTTCAACTTATGAATTTCAGAGGGAAACACTTCGATGCATAACAGCCACAGCCAGAGGGGCTTGTTTGGAGGCTGGCTGGGCTACGAGGGCCTTGCTCCTATGTTGGGTGGTTGCCTGGCTGTTGACTGGCCAGGAATGCGGGCTACGGGGCCACATGTTTCTCTTTCACCAGCAGGTTAGCCTGGGCCTGTACCCGTGGTTGGGATCCAAAAGAGCAAGTGAAGCCTGGAAGGCCTCCTTGGGCCTGGGTTTGACTTGGCACAATGCCACTCGGATATATTTCACTGGTGTTTTTACTCACAAGACCAGCCCAGATTCAAGGGGCAAAGAACTAACCTCGCTTGATGGGAAGAGCTGCAAATTAACATCGCAAGGGGCACGGTTGTAGGGAAGGGAATCATTGGGAACGTTTATAATCCGTTTACCACAGGGCTCCTCTAGGCAGACAAGAACAGGCATGACTGCACCATGGTGCACACCTTAGTGAACAGAATGGTGGCTGGATTTCATGCCCCGATCACCTCTTCAGCTGGATGCCCTTGTTTGGTGAGCAACCTGTGTGACTGTACATGGCAGTGGTGGTAATGGAGAGTGGAAGGATTGTGACGTCTGTTGCCACACAGACTTGGGTTTCAATTCCTGATCTGTCACTTACTATCTGTGTGACCTCGAATGATTTACTTAACCCCTTAAAGCCCAGTTTCCTCACCTAAAGAAGCTGTTTTACAAAGGGGACACTCAGACCCCTAATGGTTCAGAAGCCATACTCAGTCACTTGTGAATATTAGAAGCAACGTATGTAAAACGTCAACCTCAATGCAAGTACATGGCAGGCCCAACCAATGCTGGCTGTTTTAGGCAAGGGATTCTCTTGCCTTGGAGGAGTAGGCCTGTCTGACCATAGGCCAGGAAAAAGCAACTGAGGGATGGTGCAAGGCCCCCTCCCCCAGGAAAGCTCCCTCACAGGCCTGGTACTGGCCACAATTCCAGGTTGGAGTCACTCTTTTGGGTTAAGCTGACCTGCATCCGATTGCAGTCTTAGAAGGAGCATTGTTCCCTGAAAGCAGATTCCATGTTAAGTTAGAACTTCCCATTCACCGTTTAGCAGAATGTTGGAAATGGATTGGGAGAGAGAGCCTTGTAGGGGAGACGGAGTGGGGAAGTGGAGCTTTCGTTATCATGGGGCAGATGTAAGGCTTTTCGACCTAGGGTCTTGTGCCGTCTGGACCCCAGGGAGCCATCCAGCATGTGAACTCCACTGCCAAGTATATTCCTTAAAAACCCCCAAGGAAGTAAGATGAGGGGCCTTAAGCAGCCTGCAGAACCCCAAGCTCTCACGACACACTCAGTCCCAGGGGTATGGAGCCCTGGGGCAACGTCCAGCATGCCTCCCAGCAGCAGTGGGAAGCTCAAGGTTAAGACCCTATGGTGGCATGGCAAAGGGCTGGCCACACCTCTCCAGACCTTCTGAGAGTGAGAGGCAAGCCAGATCTGCAGCAGCTGGGTGGGGGGAGCTTGGGGCGTCCTGCACAGTGTGGCGAGCGAGCAGCTAGATTGAGCCAGACAAGAGACAGAGCCCCGAAGGACCCTTTGCTGCAAGCAGCCTCAGAGAGACATCAAATGGGCTGGCCTGGGACCTCAGAGGGATGTGGAAGGGAAAGATCCAGGTTTCCTTCCCAGCTATGTGACTGTATTCTGGTTACTTAGGTGCAGGGAGCCTCATTTTCCCCCTCAACGGGCACAGCCATACCCACCTTACGGGGCTACTGTGAGATTTAATTGAGTCTGCAAATTTGCATCTAGCCCAGCGGCTGGACTTAATCCGGACCGTTACCTTCCCTATCTGAACTTCTAATTGGGGGGATCTTTTCTTCTGGGGAGACCGTTTGGGGACAATTCCATTCTCAGTAAGTCCTAGTTTACTCAGAAGCCTTGGGCTTCCTGCAATTCTTTTTTGTTTTGTTTTGTTTTGTTTGAGAGAGAGAGCAATAGAGATTGTGTATGTGAGTGGGGGCAGGGGCAAAGGGAAAAGGAGGGAGAATCTCAAGCAGACTCCGCATGGAGCATGGAGCCCAATATGGGGCTTGATCCCAGGACCCTAAACCAAAACCAGGAGTTGGATGCCTAACTGACTGAGCCACCCAGGCGCCCCTGCAGTTCTTTTAAACACCCAGTCCCTTGGCAGTGACTTCAAACACCATGATTCTTGATGATGGTGAATTGACTTATTAAAAACTTAGCAGAGAGCAGGGAATAGGGGAGGGAATGGCTAATTTTGAGAGACAAGGAAAGGAAAGCAAGGCAGTCCTAGAGCGAATGTGCACAAGCAAAGACCAGGAAAGAACAGAGATGAGCAAGGTGGCTCAGAGTTTCCCTGTCCTCACAGGAGGGAGGGAGGCTGGACTCTCTCTGCTGATTCAGAAGCCAGCCCAGAAATTCAGGCCGGGGCCAGGGCTCGGTGGGAAGATTCCCCACTGGGAACAGATGGGTTTCTCATCAAGGGACACTGTGTTCCCCTCCCACTGCTGGGGGAGCACAGGACTGTGAGTCCAAGGGCTTCCCATCTCACCGCTGCCATGAGCAGGCTGGGGCTGCCCAACTCGGAGCCTCAACTTCTTCACCTGTAAGGAAGCCGCTTTGGCCAAGAAGAGCAGGGGCCTTGGGGCTCCTTCACAGACCGGGGCTTGAACCTCAGCTTCAGTGCTGTCGCCTTGGACATGAATCTCATGGGACCTCCACAGGTGTGGAAAATGGGGATGAGAAGACCTGCTCATCAGGAGGTGGGAGAGCACATCGAAAACATCTGGTCGGCGGAGGCCCCCAGGAGGTGCGAATCTCCTCCCCCTTGGTTTTCTCAAAATGGGCCTGGGAATGCCTCTCAGGGCTGTTTCGGGGATCAGATGCAACCAAAATGTGTGTGAGTGTCTAACATGTGAGCATGCGGGAACGGCTGCTTCCCCACCACTCAGTGGTTTCCATGCTGGGTTCCCAGAGGTACCCCTGGGGCCACCAAAAGGACACAACACAGGCTGGGCCACACCCCTGCCTGTCCCTGTTTGACACATGGAATTCCACATGGGATTTTGTTTGAAATAACCCGTTCTGCTGCTAAATATTTTAGCTTTTAATTAATTGAGTGAGGGGGTAGGGGAGGGGCAGAGGCAGTGGGAGAGAGAGAGAATCTAAAGCAGGCACTACACGCAGCGCGGAACCCAGCACAGAGCTCGATCTCACGACCCCGAGATCACGACCTGAGCCGAAACCAAGAGTTGGACGCTTAACCGACTGAGCCACCCAGGCGTGCCCATAAATGAATGTTTTAGCTTTTAAACCTTCCATTTGGAAATAACTTCAGACTTCGCAAACTTTAAGAGTAGAAATACTGCATTAAAATAGGAACATTCACATACCCCTTTGTGGATTGTTAATATCTTGTTTCATTTGCTTTATCATTTACACACTCTGTGCATACATGGTGTTTTTTTCCTGAATTGTCTGAGGGTGCGTGACATGCATCTGGGCTCTTTACCCCTAAACACTTTCCTAAGAATAGGGATATTCTCTTGCATAACCACAGGAACGGTGTCCACTTTGTAAACTGACGTTGATACGATATTTTTACCCAATCCGCCATCTGTATTCCAGGCTTCACTGGAGATAATAAGGGCCTTGCTGTTGTTTTCCTCCTCCCGTTCGAGAAACAGGCGCGGGTCAGGTGTTGCAATTAGTTGTCAGGCGTCTTTTACCTCCTTTAACCTGAAACATTTCCACGGCTTTTGTTTGTTTGTTTGTCTTTTAAAGATTTTATTTATTTACTTGACAGAGAGAGACACAGCGAGAGAGGGAACACAAGCAGGGGGAGTGGCAGAGGGAGAAGCAGGCTTCCCGCCGAGCAGGGAGCCCGATGGGGGCTCCATCCCAGGACCCTGGGATCATGACCTGAGCCGAAGGCAGACGCTTAACAATTGAGCTCCCCAGGCGCCCGCACGGCTTTTGTTTTTTATGATGTTGCTATCTTGAAGGAATACAGGTTTCCCTCCCCACCCCCCACCTTTGGTTCTTTTTGATCAAAGTTCCTCATTTTGTGTTTGTCAGATGTTTCCGTGTGATTAGATTGAGGTTATGCATTTTCAGCCCGATCCCGACTGACTCTTAAATTCTCTTCTGACTTTGACGTTTGGCAATCTCAGCACCAGGCCCTCTACCCCAGGCCTTCAGCTCACACCTCCCTTCTGCCAGACGCTTCCAGCGACTTGCTGCTCAAAGTGTGGTCCGCAGACCAGCAGCCCTGGGAGCTATCCGTGCCCCTGTGGAGAGGCAGAACTCAGGCTTGGGTCCTGCCTCCCTCTATCACTGACCCACCTAAAGCAGAAAACAGCCCTTCCCTCCCACTCCCAACCCCACGAGCCCCCTTCTTTCCAGGGAAGACGCTCCACCTGCATGCCTCTGAGCCATTACGTGATGCTGGCGAAAGCAGCCTGTGGTGTCCCCGTGGCCTAGCTGCTAGCAAGCCCTGCTGGAGCACTAAGCAAAGCACTCAGCTCAGAGACCCAGGCCTGAGTTCACTGGCTGGGCTGTCTTTCCCCGAAGGGCGGATGCTGTCTATGCCCAGGAGACAAAAGAATTTCCTCCCTTCAAAGCCTATGCTTTTATGACTGTACTCAGCAGCCCGTCTGGGGACCGATCTCGGGGTTCCTGAATCCCCATCAGGTACCTCCTCCATGGTAGCGAGTTCAGGGGCCTGTGTCAGGCAGCACAGGTGTTTGTGGAGACAGGTGGCTCTGGGGGAGCTTGGCCCTCCCTCTTGCAGCAAGGAGCAGACAGGCTTGGTTGCTCATGGACTTCATGAGGCTTGGGGAGAGCAGTCAGAACTTCTAGAATCATTTCTTCTGCCGCTTTCACAAACAAGTCATTCCCACGTTCTCAGTGTCCAAGAGCAGACGTTCAGGGCTGGCCCTGCTGTTGGGGAGAAATAGAGTCAAGCCCGGGAACCCCTCCCAAAAATGCAAGAGGAAGGAAGGAAGGAGGAGTGTGGTGTGTACACATACGGGGTTCTTTGTAAAAGAACATAAAGAACCTTCTTTTGTTAAAGGGCAGGCAATAGGAGGAGGGCAGTGAGGGCCAACAGGCTGCTTTTTTTCTGTGCCTTCAAGAGCTGGTGTAAACACCATGATGCCACACTTGACAAGAGGGAACCTGGCTCCTGACTCCGGAGAGAGGGGGCGCAGCAGGCAGGTGGTTAGATTGAGGGCCAGATTGGTGGGCTCAGGGTCCTGGACCCCCCGGGGCCCCTCGCCATTCACCTCCCTGGCAGACTCCACAGAGCCAGCGGGGAATCTGCTTCTGGTTCAGGTGGGGGCAGAGGCTGGGAGGTGAATGGGCGGACGACGGACCCCGAGGGGTCTGAGACACTGAGGTCAGGCTGTCGGTTTTTTAAAAAATCTATGTTAAAAAAGTCTAACCTGATTGCTGATGACAGAAGTCACTAATGTTTATTGTTGAAAAAGACAATTAGAATTTTGGTGGATTTCTTTCTGCTCTTTTTGAAATGGCTATAGATAGTAGGTAAGGAGAGAATTAGTTAAGGAAAATACTTGCTGCTCTAACAGATAAACCCTGCAGTCTCATCTAGTACAAGTTTGTTTCTCACTCATGTCAGTCCAGTCGAACACAGGAGTGTGGGGGTGGGGCTGGGCTCTGCTCCATATAGTCATTCAGGGATCCAGGCTGAGGGAGGCTTTGTAAATCCTCCTGGGCATTGACATCCAGGTGACAGAGAGAGAGAGAGCATAAGGGCCAGGCCTGAAAGCAAAGCATAACCTTGCCTTTTTTTTTTTTTAATATTTATTTGCTTATTTGAGAGAGAGAGAGCGAGAGAGCATGTGCAGAGGGAGGCGTGGAGGGAGAGGGAGGGAGAATCCCAAGCAGAGCCCAACATGGGGCTCGATCTCACTAACCTGAGATCATGAGCCAAAATCAGGAGTCAGACACTTAACCAACTGAGCCAGCCAGGCACCCCGCATAATCTTGCTTTTATGCCCCACACCCAAAATAGGGTTCAGGGCCTCTGAGATGTCGTGCTCTGAGGATGAGGAGACCCTTTACCCTCCTGTCTCGAATCAGGCCATGTCGGACATTTCTCACATGCCGGGAACCCAGCAGACACCATGTTCATCTCTTTCCATCTGTCTTGTCACTGAATCCTCCCAACCACTTCACGGGGTGTGGACGCTATTGTCCCCATTGTATAGTCGAGGAAACAGGTTCGGCGAGATCAGTCAGCACACTCAGGGTCATACCCGAGCCGGGGAGTGGTATAGAGCTGGGACTTGAATCCAGGTACTAGGCTGAACCCTTGTGCTGTCCTGCCTCTCCGGGGTGTCCGGGGGCAGAGCTGACCTCAGGGAGGTCAGACCGAAGTCACAGGCGGCCTCACCCCTTTTCCAGCCAGACTGGGACTTTTGGCTGCAGGGCTCCAAGCCCACGGCCCATGGGGCTGGACTGGCTTGTGGGCTGAGCTCCCCAGAGAGGAACCTGGGGAGCTGGAGTGATTTCCTCTGGGATGCGGTGGTGCTCAAAGCAGATGCTGACGCTGGGGCAACATCTGCAGACAGCCCAAATGAGCCAAGAGGGTAGCTCTGGGGGGCTCCTTGGGCGGATGGCTGGCTTCTCACTTCATGTCAGCCACACACTGCAAGAGGGGTGCGCCACCCAATCGTCCCTGCTCCCTGGGCTCCGGCCCTTCCAACTGCACTGCCGGGAGGTCAGACCAGACCAGTGGATTGCAGTCTGGTTGCAGAGAGCTCTCTAGAGGCCACAGGCCTAGCTGGGGGCCATTTGCAGGCCAGCCCTGCTGCCCCCCCTGGGAATCAACCAGAGAAGCCAAGTTCTGTATAAAATACCCGCCGCATGAAAGGCTCACGCTGGAAACGTACATTGAAAACCTCCTGTTATCGATGCCCTCGACTTCCTCCCATCCTGTGTTTCTAGCGAATAAATGCATTCATTCAACAGTCCCTACTAACCTTTCTGGACGACAGGGAAGTTAACAGGAAAATCCAGTCCCTGTTATTTTGTTGTTGTTGTTGTTTTTAATTTTATGTATTTGTCAGAGAGAGAGAGAGCACAAGCAGGGGGAGTGGCCGGCAGAGGGAGAAGCAGGCTCCCCGCTGAGCAAGGAGCCCGATGCGGGACTCGATCCTAGGACTCTGGGATCATGACCTGAGCCGAAGGCAGATACTTAACTGACTGAGCCACCCAGGCGTCCCCCAAGTCCCTGTTTTTAAGATGGTCACAATTCGAGTGGGAACACAGAGCGAAGCAAGTGTCCGTCATGCAGGGTGACAAAGGATATCCACAGATTCACTTAGCAGATATATTTATTAAACACCAACTGCTTGCCGGGCACTGGGGAAGGACTGCATAGGAATGGTGCACATGAGGGGGGCCCCTGCCCTCACAAAGCTTTCATTCTGGTGAAGACAGGCAGGTAATAAATCAGGAGACAGAAGTCTAAACTATGTCATCAGATGCTGAAACCTGCTAGCAGGCGGGCTGAATCAGACCAGATGAAGGGGCTGGGGGGGTGTCAGAGGAGCTCGCCGTTCTGCGTTGGGAGGTCTGGGGAGGCCCCTCTGAGTTAATGGGAAGTATTTGTTTTTCCATTATGCAGTGACAGGGCAGGGGAAACCCATCATGAGGGCACAAACCTGATAGGTGGGAAGTGGGGGTCTTCGGTTAATACATTGTGGAGGAAGGAAGTGGCTGTAAGTGGGAATCCCAGAGGAGGATAAGAACCAAAGCACACCACAGTCATGAGCCTTGTCTGCCCCAGGACTGTTGCATCAGCCGCCGCTTTCAAAAAGAGCCCCGTTAATAGATTTGGAGGGGCAATTACAGTAAAAGGATACACCTTTCCTCTATCTAGATCAGGAGTCTGCGAACTACAGCCTGTGGGCCAACTCTGGCCCCCGCAACTTGATTTTGTAAATAAACTCATTGAAACAGCCACATCCACTCACTTATACGGTGTGTGTTGCTGCTTTTGTTACAGCTGCCAAGTTGAGTACTTGGGTTGGAGATGGAGTGGCCCTCAAAAAAAAAAAAAAAATCACTACTACCTAGCCCTTTCCAGAAACATATGCCAACTCCTCTTTTTAGGTAATTCTTCCTAGATGACAAAACCTAATTTTTAATCCACAACCCCACGGGACGGTCTGAGTGAGTTTTATTATTACTCCCAGTTTTCAGATGAGACCACTGAGGCTCAGAGTGAGTGGCCCCAGATCACGAAAGCTGGCAGAGTTGGGGGCCTCCTAATGCAGTGCTCCTCGCGGCCCATGTGACCCCAGCGAGCACGTTCAGCTCATTTTTTTTATCAGAACTCTCCTCCAAAACCTGCCCACCCATGAAAGAGGCATAAGGCGCCCGGCCAGCTCTTGAAAGTGTGATCGGCAACCCCCCCATGCCTCCAGATGGAAAACAGATGCAATTTTGGCCAAAAAGAGCGCAGGACATGCCAGCTACGGCCCCATAGGGCTTTCGGAGTGCGGCCTGACGGACATGGTCTCTGGTCCATGCAAGCCAGATGTTCCGAGCCCAGGAGAGTCGTTTTGGAACTGTGCCTCCGCATCCCAGTGGCCCTGCCTGGCGCCTGCTGTGCACAAGGTTGAGCTCATGCCTCGGGCTCCCGGCTTCATGGGAAGGAGAATGCGACCCTCACTCCCCCTGGAATATCAAGGAGGAGCCGGTGCATTGCAACAATGCCCGAAGCTTCTGTTTGTCCGCAAGTCGCTATCAGGTCAGAGAGCCTGTGAGCCCGTGTGGACATTTCTCACCTACATCAGGGAGGAGAGACCCAGATTCTCATCACAGCTCCACTGCTAGGACTCCAACTGCGGGGCTTTGAGGAGATTTCTCTGGACCTCTGTTTGCTCGCGGTGAGATGGGGCTTGGTGAATCCAAGGCCGTTGGTGTGCTCAGTCTGCTGATCGTGTCACGAGAGCTAATCATGTGCTTCTCTCCCCTCCATGTTCAGGCTGGTAGCTTGAAATGGGCCACTGTGGAAATACTTCGACTGGAGGAATTGGCAAGCCCTGCAAATCAGAGCTTATTTTTTCCTTCGGAGAGCCAGTTGTTGGGCATTTCCCAGCACACCGCTGTCCAAGACCCACAGTGGATCCTAGTCTCCTTGACGATGGCCCCAGCCCCGGGCAGGACAGAGTGGATGCCAGGGGGAACACACGCGTGGCTCAGTTCAGTCCGTTGTTAATGTCTAACGTCCCAAGCCCTGTGCTGGGCACTAGAAAGGCAGTGATGGGGCAGAGGCTCAGAGAGGTTAAGAGACTTACCTGAGCTCACCCAGCCTCCATCCCTGCCCTCGGGGTGCTCACAGTCCAAGGAAAAGGGCTCTGAACTAGTCAAGGTGTTTGGGAGCTGGAGCAGGAAGCGTCCAACTGTGCATGAGGATGTAGGAGAGGCAAGGAGAAATTTGTAAGGGAAAGCTGGGGCGGTGGGGAGGGATGCCCCCGGCAGAGGGAACTAGGTGTGCAAAGGCATGAGGATTGAAAGTACCTTTGGAGTTCAGGGAATGGCCCATGATTTAGCACGGAGGAATGTTATGTGGGAAGGTGATGAAGGCAGAATGTCATTCTGAGTTGGAAGTTGGAAAGTAGAGTATAGAATAAGCACCAGTAGTGACGGCAGCCCAGGAAGGCTTCGTGGAGGAGGTGGAACTTGAAGGAAGAATGTTGAAGTAGCAGGAACATGGGATCCTGGGTAAGAAAAAGTTGGATTCAAGTCCTGGTTCACCGCATCCTACCTAGCCACTTGACGTTAGGCAAGTAGCTTACCTTTCCTGGGGCTCACTTCCCTCATCTGTAAAGTGGGCACAATGAATCTAATCCACCCTACAGAGTTTTAGGAATTCACTGATACAATGTTTATAAAATATGCTTTGCATTTTTAGAGTGTCCCACAAATGTTGGTGCTGGGTGGGAGATGGAAAGCTCAGGCCTGAGGAAGGCAAGGAGAAGCCATGCCAGCCAGGTGACTGTGGCCAATCCCAAAGGCCTGGAAGGCAGGTGACCCATTCTGAGGCCATTGACTAGATGGTGTGGCTAGAAGAGAGTAGAGTCAATCGTGTTGGACAGGTGTTTATGGGAGCAACTGTGGAAGGCCTTAAACGTCAGGCAAAGAGGTCTGGACTTGATTCTCTAAGCAGTGGGGAGCCATTGATGGTTCTTGAGAAACAGCATGATCAGAGTCATACTCCCAGGAGGTGAGTTAGTGGACAGAATGGATCAAAGGACAGAGACCCTGCTGGGAGGGCAGGCTTAGGGGATTAGGGCTGGAAAAAGCAAAGGGTGAGCACAGGAAGCAGTCAGAAGGCAGACTCCCCTGGGGCTCTGGCCTGCCTGGCCACAGGGAACAGAGAGCCCCAGACGAAGGGGTTACTTCCAGGCCTTGCATCCTGGGACTGGGGGCGGGGGCTCCTTGACAGAATTGGGAAGGTTCCCAGCAAGGGCTGGTTTCTAGGAAACGATGAAGCACTTGGCTTGGGCCTGGTGTGGGAAGGACTCGAGGGTCTCTGTAGAGATCCACCGGAGCCGGGGAACCGTGGTGGGAGCTCAGCTTCCTGCTCACCTTTGCTGTGCCCTGCCGCTGTGTACTGCAGGGACAAAGAGGGGATGTTCACGGGTAGTTGGAGGGACAGTCGTGGAACCACGGGAGCCAGGCAGCGGGGTAGCTGAACAGAATGTGTGCAAACCAAGGAGATGGGCCCAAAGCCCTTCCTGAACGTCAGCCAGGATTCTCAGGAAGAGCATGGGGAGAAGAAGGAATGACTTTGCATCCCCACGGGGCATAGAGCCACAGTCCAGAGGGCCTCTGAGTCCCAAACCTAGGGCCAGAGCTGGACCCTCCTTCTTGCTGAAAGTCACTGTCCCCTCAAGCAGAGCTTCTTGCCCTTGGAACTGTAGACGTCTGGGGCTGAATACATCTTTAGGATGGAGAACTGTCCCAGGCATCATAGGCTGCTCAGCAGCATCCCTGGCCTCGGGGCCTGTAACACCCCTGTTCTAATATGACAACAAAACAGCGACTCCAGACACGGCCCAGTGACCCCTGAAGGGCAGCACCGCGCTGGTGGCAAACCACTGCTCAAAAGCACATTAGCTTGCCTGATTGTAGTCCTCGGTGAGTTATTAACACAATAGCAAGAAGAAATTGGTGTTCTAGAGGCCTAGTGCAATTCGGTCAGCTCTCAGCCAGTGCGTGAGTTATAGGCGCACTCCGAGAGGCACAGGACTGTGTCCCATCAGTTCCCAACACATAACTCAAACAAGAGAAGAATCTCCTGTGGGCCAGGATTCTAATAATTAAATTATCAACATGAAAAACAACTCTCGGCACAAAATCTTCCCCGGGGAACCCTTAATTTGTGTCTCAGGCTTATAAAGGTTTAGGGCAAAGCTTTCTTTCTCTAAAACAGACTCATTTGGTGCAGGGAGGGGACAGAAACCTTGAAACAAATAAGCAGAGCACCTCAGAACACAGAACTGGAATGGAAAATATGGATGTTTTTTTAGCAGGCATTTTCCATGGGAGCATGTGGGAGCACTCTGGGTAAATCTTCTATATAGAATTCTCACCAAAATCCCACAGCATGTCGTGTGATCTGTGTCACATCATGCATGACTAGAAATATGGGCTCAGAGAGGTAAAGCGATTAGCCCCAGGTCACACAGCTGGTAAGAAGTGCGCCGAGGCTCATGCTCGGGGTCTGACTCTGCTTTTCAGGGCTGTGTGTTACCAACACCTCCAGCCTGTTCATTTCACAATGGAAAAACTGAGGCCACTTGAGAAAGCAGAACAGAGATGTCAATAATAGCTCACTTTTCCGTAGCACGTTACAGGTACGGAATGTGTTTGTATTTTCTCATCTTATTCTCTCGAAAACCCTGAAAGGCCGACAGGGTTGGTGTTGCTGCCCCATTTTGCAGATGTAGGAGCTGAGTGCGGTCAGGAAGCAGGCCACAAGGCACACCGTTCTCTGGGAAACCAAGCAAGGACGAGTTGTGAGCAGAAGGGGCACCCCTTGAACAGACATGATCAGAGGCCCCCGTGGTGCCAGCAGCTGTACGGGGGTGGGCCACAGAGGGCGCGGGAGGAGGGGGCTGGCCTGGCCTGTGCTGGAGAGGCATGGACACGTGGAACCCACTGAAGCGGTGCTCGATCGCACCCCTCAGGGGTGACCCAGTGCCCCGTGAGGGTGCCTACCTGTCCGGGCTGGGGCAGCAAGACCGAATGCCACTGGAGGGGCTGCTGAATTCAACATGGAGCTCGCCCACTCCTTTCAAAACCTCTTTCATGCTGTTTCTCTTACTTGCCTTGTTCTGGTCCTCACCAGAATCCAGAAAACTCGGATCTTATTACCTGGGCAGGTAACACCCAAGGAATAGGGTGATTAGTAAAAGGGTTTAAGTGAATGAGTGAATGAATGTATGGATGGATGAATGATGGATGGATGAATGGATGAATGAATGAGTGAGTGAGTGAATGAATGAACGAACGATCAGGTGGGCCATGGCCACGTCGTTCTGACCACTCACTGGCAGCACTCTCCACTGGGTTTTGCAGCTCACATTCTGTAGACGTTAGGACACAGCCCAGACTGCTCTCGACACAGGCTCCCTCCAGTGATCTACACAAAATGGAGTTGATTCTCCTCTTAGGTACCTGCAGCCTGGTGTGACTTCGATCCTCTCTCGTCCCTTCATTGTCCTCAGGGCTTTTTCCTCTGCATGGGCAAAACAACACCTAGTTCACATAATAATTACAAGGACGGGAGGAGAGTCTGCAGGATGAGCTATAAAATTCGCGCTCCTGGGTGCCTGGGTGGCTCAGTCGGTTCAGCGTCTGCCTTCAACTCAGGTCATGATCCTGGAGTCCCAGGAGCGAGTCCCACATCGGGCTCCCTGCTCGGCAGGGAGTCTGCTTCTCCCTCTGACCCTCTTCCCTCTCGTGCTCTCTGTCTCTCATTCTCTCTCTCTCTCTCAAATAAATAAACAAAAAATCTTTAAAAAAAATAAATAAAATAAAATTCGCACTCCTGTGCCGGAAGCGCTCCCCCCACCCGAGTGGCATCTTGAGGCAACGCAATGAAAATCGCGAAGTCAACTTAAGCGCCCGCGTGTGCCAAGGGAACTTGCCAGTCGCGTCCCCCTCGTGAAGCCACAGGGGAAATGTTTACATTAGCCCTAAGCATTAGAGAAATGACCTGGTGCCCCCCTGAGAAACTGGTGTGTTGTCTTCTCACGGACAATGAGAAGCATGTAACTGATTGTGTTTTCCTCTTCACTTTGGCCACCGGGAAACTCAAGGCCAAAAGTGTGGCCCTGAAGGCCCAGTCACCTCCAGCTGAGTCTGGGGGCCCCGTTTGGCCATTCCCCACCGTGCAGAGCTGCTCGGCCAAGCTTTCCTTCCCCCCAGTGCACTCAGAGGCATGCCAAGATGTCAACTGAGGGACTCCAGGGGATCCTGTGCTTGTAGGAATTCTTCACCCTCCACGGCGAGCCTTTGACTTTACGGTGCCAAATGGCCAGTCTCCGGAGCCAGCCCAGAGCCGCACTGGGAAGGCATCTCTTAGGCCCACTGGCCACCCTCCTCTCTCCCCCAAGGCATCTATTACTGTCAAAATGTCCTAAGCCATGTGAACGTCTCCTACAAAAGCAGAAGTGATGGGTTATTCCTTTTTTTTTTTAAGATTTTATTTATTTATTTGAGAGAGAGAGAGAGAATGACAGAGAGAGCACATGAGAGGGGGGAGGGGCAGAGGGAGAAGCAGCCTCCCCGCCGAGCAGGGGGCCCGACGCGGGACTCGATCCCGGGACTCCAGGATCATGACCTGAGCCGAAGGCAGCCGCTCAACTAACTGAGCCACCCAGGCGCCCTCCTTTTTTTTTTTTTTTTTAAGTATTTATTTATTTGAGAGAAAGAGAACACAAGCAGGAGGCGGGAAGAGGGAGAAGCAGGCTCCCCACTGAGCCCACGTGGGGCTCCATCCCAGGACCCCAGGATCATGACCTGAGCTGAAGGCAGACGCTTCACCGACTGAGCCACCCAGGCGCCCTGTGATGGGTTATTCCTTTCAGGGGTGTTTACATTTTAAAAGAACCATTCAGGAAAGGGCCCTGCTTAACACAATAGAGTGAAGGTTGAATGGTAGAATTTCCAACCACATAGTACTGGTTGAGGGAGGGCTTTCTGTTTTGCAGGTGGAGAGGGAGATGGGTGGTTAGAAGGGACAGGGAAACTTCCCAGAATACATCACTATTAGAAAGACAGCTGTGGGGCGCCTGGGTGGCTCAGTTGGTTCAGCGACTGCCTTCGGCTCAGGTCATGATCCTGGAGTCCCGGGATCGAGTCCCACATCGGGCTCCCTGCTCGGCAGGGAGTCTGCTTCTCCCTCTGACCCTCTTCCCTCTCGTGCTCTCTCTCTCTCATTCTCTCTCTGTCAAATAAATAAACAAAATCTTTAAAAAAAAAAAAAAAAGAAAGACAGCTGTATGGTGAGCGCTGTGAATTGTGCAAGACTGTTGAATCACAGATCTGTACTTCTGAAACAAATAATGCAACATATGTTAAGAAAAAAGAAAAAGAAGAAGATAGCAAGAGGGGAAGAATGAAGGGGAGTCAGTCGGAGGGGGAGACGGACCATGAGAGACGATGGACTCTGAAAAACAAACTGAGGGTTCTAGAGGGGAGGGGGGTGGGGGGATGGGTTAGCCTGATGATGGGTATTAAAGAGGGCACGTTCTGCATGGAGCACTGGGTGTTATGCACAAACAATCATGGAACACTACATCAAAAACTAATGATGTATGATGATTAACATAACAATAAAAAAATTTTAAAAAGAGAAAAAAAGAAAGAAAGACAGCTGTTTCTGGATGGCTCTGTGAATCAGTGTGATATGAACTTCACTGTCAAATAAGCAGCAAGGAGGGGCAGGGACGCCTGGCTGGCTCACCTACTGGAGCGTGCGAGGCTTGATCTCAGGGTTTTGAGTTCGAGCTCCGCATTGGGTGTAGAGATTACTTAAAAATAAAATCTTAAAAAAAAAAAAAAAGTAGGAAGGGGCATTGAGGGGAAAGAGCTGGGGAAGAGGGAGGGGTTGGCTCCTGCCCACTGCAGGGGAGGGCGTCTCTCTCGTTTCCTTCTTCCTAAAACTGGACCGTGTCTCAGACCTCCCTGAGAAGGCTGATCCCGGGTCTCCCCTGTCCCGAGTCAGGAGAAAGTGGCAAGGTTCCTCTTACAGGGGTGGCCATCCCTCACCCAGCAAACCCCTGCGCTCTTCCCCGGGGCAGGGAATGGCTCCCACTGAGAACCTCATGCTCACCATCCTCTGCACCCTTTCTCCTCCCAGGGAAGCCCTACGGGGCAGACGACTTCTTGCCCGTGCTCATGTACGTGCTGGCCCGCAGCAACCTCACGGAGATGCTCCTCAACGTGGAGTACATGATGGAGCTCATGGACCCTGCCCTGCAGCTGGGGGAGGGTGAGTCACCAGCCCGGGCCGGCTCTGGGCCACTGGGGCCTGATGCATACCACCGGCCTCAGCCACAGCCGGGGCACACTGCATAGCCCAATCAGCACTTCCTGGATGCCAGATTCCGCTGAGCCCTGCGGACAAGACTCAGGGCCCGACGTAGGCCCTGTTCTGGGGGGGGGGGCTCACAGACTAGCAGGGGAGCTGGGCCAATAGAGAGACCCTGTCACCACTGCTTGACAAATGTTGGAGTGACGAGAAGCCCAGAGCGGATGGGAGCACATTGCCAAGGCTGTGCAGTTAGGGAAGCCTTCCAGGAGGAGGTGACCCCCGAGCTGAGCATCTGAAGGATGGCTAGGAGCCAGCCAGTTTAATAAGTGGGAAAGGCATTACTTCACAGAGGGAACAACACAGAAGACAAGGCTGGCGCAGCGGGCAGACATATGGGAAGGAGTCTGAGCGGGGAATAATGATCCGTTCTTAGACAGGGGTGGTCCTGGGAACTGTCGGCCCCCTGCTCAGTCAGCCCCGGCCAGGTCCCCTGTCAGCAGGACAAGCTTGATGCTATGGACAAGGAGCCCTGCTCTCCCCAATAGGATGATGACAGGGGTGTGGTTTGCTCCACCCCATGCTCAGTTTCCCTTCCCCTTTCGTCCTTCCCACCACTTCCCCCCACCCACTTAGGCTTGGCCATGCCTCCACCCAGAATCCCTGAGCTACGGCCCACCCAGATCTCAGCCCCGAGGAGGCCCCGAGTTGTCCTCTGAGATGTCAGCCCCAAAGAACGGAGTGAGACTCTCAGGGCTCCAGTGTCCCCTTTGGGCCTTGTGGTTCTTGAGATAAGCTGGTCTTCTTTGCATCTGTTTGCATTTTTAGCATGTATCAGTCTCTAGGGTGATAGTGTGACGAGGCTGGTTCTGTGAGTTCTTGGAAACTGAGGGGAGAGTGTAAAGCCTTGAAGTTTGCTGTCACGTAGAACACTGACTGGGCTCTGGGACCTCTGGAACTATTTTTTTCTCCTCGTTAGTTAAAAATTTTCTGCAGCTAGAAGAACTTGTCTTCCAGAGAATGTAGGAATTCAGTGGAAGCCAGTCTTCCTTCAGCAGTTATTATCTGCTGCCCAGGGTATCCATCCATCCATCTCCACCCACGCGTCACCCATCCACCCATCTATCTCTCCATCCATCCATCCATCCATCCACCAACCCACCTGTCCATCCACTCACCCACCCACCCATCCATCCATCTACCCATATACCTACCCATCCATCCACCATCCATCCACCATCCATCCATCCATCCATCCACCTATCTACTCACTCACCTACCCACCCATCCACCCACCCTTTCAACCATCCATCCATCCACCCACTCACCCACCCACCCATCCATCCATCTACCCATATACCTACTCACCCACCCATCCATCCACCCTTTCAACCATCCATCCATCCACCCACTCACCCACCCACCCATCCATCCATCTACCTATATACCTACTCACCCACCCATCCATCCACCCTTTCAACCATCCATCCATCCATCCATCTACCCACATAGCTACCCACCCATATATCCACCCACCCATTCATCTATCCATTCAGTAGCTACTCAGTGAGTCCCCACCGTGTGCCAGGCACTTGGGCTACAATGCAGGGCAAGGCAGGCGAGGCTTATATTCTCACGAGAATGAATGAATGCTTCATTCTGAACCCCACACTATGGAGCCTCTACCTCAGGCCTTCATGAGCCTTCCTCCTTGATTTATGCAGCCCTGAGCATGCACATGAAAGCACCACAAGGCTGAAGGGGTGGGCAGAGGCCTCCAGACAACAGTGATCTGTCTCCCACAGTCTAAGGGGAAAAAATAGAAGGGAATGGGAGGCAAGGAGGGTCAGGGGGCTGTGAGCAGAATTGGCTTCCTGCCCCAAATCCTGAGCACCCTATTTCCTAGGACTAGCCCCTAAGTAGTATAGCAGCCTGGCCAGAGCTCTCACCAGGAATATTAGCTGTTGTCATTTGGCTACCATACATGTAACCTCTAAAGGGCAAAACCTTTATGTGTCAAAAATTACCATAATAGAATAAGATACTAACAGTAAACCAGAGAAAAGTAGTAGTTCTACAAACTAGCACACCAAAAATTAATAGCCTCAATATGTAAAAAGCTCTTATAAATCAATAAGAAAAGCACTTAGACTCAGTAGTTACCTGGGAAAAGGCCATATACTCTTTCATTCAACAGATATTGCCTGAGCTTCTAATTTATGCCAGGTGACAACGGGTGTCCTTTCTTGCGAAACTTTATTCCAGTTGGTGGAGAGAGGATGTCAGACTTTAAATAAATTAAACATATAAGCAAATGAAAATATTTCACATCTGATGGATGTTGAGAAGAAATGAAGTAGGCTAGTGGGATAGCGCAATGGGGCAGGACATGGCTCAGATGACCACGGAAGGCCCAGAGCACAGAGCAGAGAGTGACTTCTCTTTACTTCTTTCCTGATTTTTCAAATTTTCCACAGTGGGCACTGCTGCCGATCTCCCTGGGAAGAAATCACTAACAAATCCTGTTAAGGGACTGTCCTCAACCCCCATAGGTTGTTGTAGGGTCTTAGAGACAATGTCCACAAAAGCCCTTTGAGGGGTGGAGCAAGACCGTGGGGCTCTGCCATGGTCCGAGCTGGCTTGTTCCCAGCGGTGGTCTGCCACGTCCTGGCCACGGTGACTCCTACTCCATCCTCGGCCTGAATTCTTGTGGCCAAATGGGGCTCCGGGCAAGGTACAGTGATGAGCAGGGACAGGGCAGGGACATCCTTGGCCCAACTACCCTCTCCTTACGGACCTGCACTCCCCACCCCCATCCTGCCATGGCCTCCCAGGATCTTCTTCCTGTTCCTGAAGCCTACACAGGGTTTTTGTGGGAAAGCCAAGGTCCTTCAGGCAGGAGTGCTGGTCTGGTCTGGGCTGTGTTGAGCATTTTTGAGACAAGCCAAGTACAAGTAAATATGTAAAGGTCTTAGTTCACGGTTTCTGACCCAAGGCTGCCTGAATACCCTGCAGCCTCTTTCAAACTCAAGGAGTCAGTCTCTGGCCCCATGGGAAGATTTCTAAGGAATCCACGAGGCATTTGCTGGGAGTAAAGATGCGGGCAGGGCAGTGTCTTGCAAGGCACTGCACATGGCCCCTCCCCGCAGCCCTGTCCCCCTGCCCCCCAGCGGTGACAGACCCTGCGCATGGCAGCTCTGAGGGCCAGAGGGCATACTTTATATCATGGAACACAAACCAGGAGGCTTCCCTGCACCTCTCTCTGTTCCTCCCCTGAGAGCCAAAGTGGGAAGTCACAGCACCCAGGACAGGTCCGGCCTCACAGGTATTGGCCCCCCCGGTAATGAGAGGACGTGGGGGTCTCCAGCTTGGGCAGGGGCTTCCACCCGTCAAGTCTGACAGCTAGCAGCTCTCCATCTAGAAGTATCTCGGCTTCGGGGCAGAAGGACAGAGCACAAGGTACGGGGGTGGGGGAGTGGGGAGGCAATGTTCCTGAGTTTCCCCAGCTTTGCCTCCTGTCCTAGCAGGCTGGTGGCACACAGCGTGCCCCATCCCCAAAGCCCCTGAGGCTCGGTTAAGAAGAAGAAGCTGCCTAGAGGATAAAGGGACGCAGAGCCCCTGCCTTTGGTGCTCTGAGGAGCTCAGAGGTGCCAGGGGCAAGGGCCGGCCCTCGGGGAGTCCTCACTCCAGAGAACTTCAGTTGCTCCATTCTAAGAGGAGAACTAACACAATTGTAATAAGAAGAGCGGTAACGCAGGCAGAATTTCCGTCCCGGTTCTGCCTCCAGTTGGCTGGAGACCTTGGACAAGTCACTTAACTTCTCTGGCTTGGGAAAGTGCATGTGCTGGGCTAGATTTGAGGTTTTCAAGCTGACTGGGCGCTCCAGGATTCTGCATTCGACAGTCTGATTCTGTGCCCTCTGAGACCTTCATGTTCTTTCAGCTGGTTTCGAGTGCTGCTAATTTGGTAAAAGACCAGTGATCGGGAACCACTTTGTTTGCAACGGGCTTATCAGGCATGGGTGATCAGGGACTTCCTAGAAGTAGAGGGGGCCTGAAGCCTGGGCAGATGGGACCCAGGCCCCCTTCTAGCCTCTCTCTGCAGCCCCCACCACTCTGGGCAATTAAAAGCTAGACGGGGAGACCCAGGCAGCTCTGGGTACCTGGCTGGAGCCGGCTCAAAATCCAAACCTCTCCTAGAAGCACCCTCCTGCACATCTTTGCCCACATCCTCTCTGCACGCTAGCTGACGGCTGGCCATGCTGTACAAATATCTTAATAGGGGTCGTGAGTTTTCTCCATCAAAGGACAACACTCTCCCCAAAGGGAACAACCAGCTCCCAAACTCATGGTGGGAGGGGTCGCCTGCCACCTAGTGGTCCTGGCAGGTACTGCATGGCATGATGGCCCCAAGTCAAAGGGAAGTTGGCTGCAAGAGGGTGAGATTCCCCCACCCCCACCCCCCGGGGCATCTTTCTGTCCTAGGTCACCTAACCACCTGCGTTACTCACACCTTACTAAGCCCTGCACTTGACAGTATTCATCTCATTTACTTTTCACCACATCCTCAGAAAAGTAAATGAGGAAACAGAGAGAGGACAGTAAGTCCCCCGAGATCCCAGGGCTGGCTGCTGAAGGGCACAGACCCCAAAACTGAATGCTCTCAGTCAGCTCGTGCACTGCACTCAGCTCCTCCATCAGCAGCCCGGGAGACGTGATCACGGCTGGGAGACAGGGCCTGGGAGGCACGCCAGCCGGACGGGAGGGACTCTCGGGACCGCCAGGGAGGGCAGCGCCAGGGAAGGGTTCCTGGCACGGCTAGCTTTAAGCTCCACTGGAAAGGGGACACATGAGTGGTTCAGAGGCTGGCTTTTCTCCGATAAGGGTTACCAACCCAAGTTCTATGTTAGCTTTGACATGAGCATCACACCCTCCCCAGCCAGGCTGTGAACTTCTTTCCATATCGGTGTGGAATTTGTAGGCATATGGAGGCAGCTTCATCCAACGTAACAGGAATGCTTGGGGCTGCAGATAACTCACGATGTAACTAATAATGGTTAAAAAGTGAGGGGGGATGCCTGGGTGGCTCAGTCGGTAAGCGTCTGCCTTCGGCTCAGGTCATGATCTCAGGGTCCTGGGATCGAGCCCCGCATCGGGCTCCCTGCTCAGCGGGAAGCCTGCTTCTCCCTCTTCTCCCTGCTCCTCCCCACTCACGCTCGCTCACTTCCCTCCCTCGTGCTCTCTGTCACTATCTTTGTCTCCCTCTCAAATAAATATAAAAATCTTTTTAAAAAATAAATTTTAAGGCGTTCCAAAACTCATTTGAAAAATAAGTTCCATCCTGAAGGGGAGCCAAAGACCATCTTTGGGGGGGATCGCTGGACTTGAGGAAGCTTGCGAATGTGCAGGTGACCGATGGGCAGGTGTGCCCTGGGCAGCGCCTGTGGGTGGAGCCTGGACAAGGGGGCGGGGCGAGGAGGTCCCAGCTCAGCTTCCACACCCTGGTCTCCGCAGGGTCCTACTACCTGACCACCACCTACGGGGCCCTGGAGCACATCAAGAACTACGACAAGATCACGGTGACCCGGCAGCTGAGCATGGAGGTGCAGGACTCCATCCACCGCTGGGAGCGCCGGCGCACGCTCAACAAGGCCCGGGCCTCGCGCTCCTCCGTGCAGGTGACGCCTGGGACGCGGGCTGGCGGGGCGGGAGGGGGCCGCCAGGCCCATGGCCCCCCAGCTCAGTGAGCCTGACGCCGGCTGGCTGGGGGAACAGGGCTTTCGGAAAGTATCACAGGCACCATGGGTGTTTGAGTTGAGCAGACGAGACCGGATTGGGGGGTGGGGGATGAGACTTTTATCCCACATTCCTTAGTGCCCATATGCCAGGAGATGTGGACTTAGTCTTGCCAGTTCCCCTTTGGGGAGCCCGTGAGCTGACCTACAGCCTTGCCCCTTTTGTCCCTGGACAAACGCAGCAGCTGCCAGGGTCCCCTGCCCCTCCAATCCAGCCACCATTCCCCCCACCTCTCCCTAGACACACTCAGTATTCAAGCCATGCGTGGCCGCCCTCCTGCCTCCTACACTCTCATCATCCCCCACACCCCTACACTGCATTCTGTCAAGCTACCCCCAGTTCCCCGAACATGCTGAGCTCAAGTCCCTGGTGCTCAGCCTCCGCCCATGCTGGTCAATCTCTTCTTCACTGGCTGCCACTGCCCATCCTCAGTTGCTCTGACAGACCCTCTGAGAAGCCTTCCACGAACCACCTCCCCACCTGTCCCCCACTCCCTGCGGCCCAGGTTAGATGCCCTCCTCTGGGCTTCTTGCTGCTGCTTCCCCCATTATAGCACATATCGAACCATATCAGGACTGTCTAAGTATGGAGCCATTGCTCTGGAAGGGAGGGCCCGTGGCTCACATGTCCCAGGGTCCCCACACCCAGGGCCTGGGACAGAGTGGGATTGGGCTGTGTGCAGAATGGAGAGAATTAAAACATCGAGCCAGGAAGCAACCCAGAGTTGGAAATAGCTCTTCAGTCTCACTCCCTTGGCACCCAGAACACACTGGACCTGAACCCCACTCCTGGCTTTCAGGATGGTCCCTCTGTGACAGAACCCAGGTCTGGGAGGCAAAAGGCTGAGGGTCTGGGCCCAGCTCTGTACTAGCTTGCTATGTGACCCTGAGCTGTCCCTGCCCCTCTCTGGAACTGTTTTCCTATCAGCATAGGTGGGCTGGGGACCAGATGAGCTGCCTCCCCAATACGTGTTCTAGGCTACCAAGATGATGCCCCACTCCTCTACTCAGTGGTGTCTTGATAATGTTAGTAACTGGCTCTCTGGGGAGAAAAAAAGAAGCTCCGATCTCCTGTCAATTTCCATGGTGTAAATACTCCCACCACGACCAATTTCAAGCTAACTTGGCATCACTGAACTTGAGATTGGGAAGAGATGTACACAGTTGGCTTTCTCAAGCTGGATATGAGCCAGCATAAGTTGGGAGGAGCAGGCTCCAGCCCACCACCGCTCCCCACCCCCTCCTGGGACACGTGTCCTTCCTCCGACTCTGACAATGTGGGCACTCTTGATCCAAGCCCGACCACGGGATTCCTTACTTCTTGCTTCTACTTTGTAGGTTCCCAGTGCTAAGCCAGGCAGGGCATCCGTGTCGCTCACTGGGGAGATAAAGCTTAGGAGAGAGGCCCAGGATGGGGGGCGAGGAACCCCCTCCGCACTATCTCTGGAGTCGGGGGTCACCACCCTCTGCTTCCTCCCAGCGCCTCATATGCACTCACCACTCTGTAGCCATAATTATAATCACTCTTTTTTTAAAAAGATTTTATGTATTTATTAGAGAACACGAGCAGGGAGAGGGGCAGAGGGAGAGGGAGAAGCAGACTCCCTGCTGAGCAGGAAGCCCTACGTGGGGCTCGATCCCAGGACCCTGAGATCATGACCTGAGTGGAAGGCAGACGCCCTTAACCCACTGAGCCCCCCAGGCGCCCCTAATTATAATCACTCTTAAGCGGTGGTCATGTCAGACAGCTGTGCTGTTACCAGCCTTCCACAAGGGGGCAGCCCCGCACACACGGCCTCCTACCTGACCTCAGGGTGCCGGGGGTGGGGGGGGGGGGTAGGGGGGACATGGGACTCTAAAGGCCCTGAGCTAGTCTGTCTGCTTCCTCACAGCCAAGGTGCAAGGACTGGTGTTATCTCAGTTTACAGTTGAGGAAGTGGAGGCTCAGGGAGGTCAAGGTCACACGGTGGGAGCAGATTCAAAGCCAGGCAGGAACTGGAGGGCCCATCCTTCCACCATATGGCCGTCCCTCTGGGGCTGGTGGGAGCAGGTGTAGATGCTGTTCAGGTTTGTGCGTGTGTTCCCAGACCCAGCCCCGCCGGCATGGCCTCACCCTTGTCCGCCTAGCTGCTGCGGTCCCCCTCTCCATCCGTCCTAAACCCGCCTTCAGGCCCAGCTCCCCTGCCCCTTTCACTAAGCCTCCCGCCCCTCCTGCCCCCCTGCTCCTCGGAGCCCCCACCCCCAACCCCAGATTTCTCCCGCCCTAGTTCCTCCAGTCTTAGCATCCGCAGCTGCAACGTGGGCTGCTCGGCCTGGGGTCTGCACATTCGATTTTATTTATGCAGCTTCAGTACCCCAGCGCTGGGCCTGGGGTGGGGGTGCCGGGGGACCGTGGGGAGGAATTGTTGAGGGAGTGGGTGACGGAGGAATACTGACGGCGAGGCCGCCGACTGGCCACCAGGGGGCGCGCTCGCTCCTCATTGCCGAGACCCGCCCCTCCCCCCCCCCCCCCCCCCCGCTGACTCACCCCGCAAGGTCGGCCCGTTGAGAGGTGAGGCTCAGAGACAGGAGGACCCCGGCCTGGGTCACACAGCCGGGTCAGCCGCAGGGGCCCCGACTTCCCACCCCACGACCGCTCCTGCCGTCCCCTGTGTGCATAGAGAAGAGTCCCGGGCCCAGAGAGGGCAATGGGCTTATCCAAGGCCACTGCGCTCCTCCCCCCGGTGCCCGCTCGCAGGGTTGGGGTCCCGCTGGGCCCCGCCGGTGACGCCAGCCCCCTCCGCCTCGCCCCGCAGGACTTCATCTGCGTGTCGTACCTGGAGCCTGATCACCAGTCGCGGACGCTGGCGTCGCGGGCCGACACGTCGGCCGAGGCGCTGTGCGCGCAGTGCGCGGACAAGTTCGAGGTGCTGCGGCCCCAGGACCACCGGCTCTTCGTGCTGGTGGACGGGCGCTGCTTCCAGTTGGCCGACGAGGCGCTGCCGCACCGCATCAAGGGCTATCTGCTGCGGAGCGAGCCCAAGCGCGACTTCCACTTCGTGTACCGGCCCCTGGACGGCGGCGGGAACAGCGGCGGCCCGCCCTGCCTCATAGTGCGGGAGCCCAACTTCCTGTGAGGCCCGGGCGCGCCCCCGGCCCCTTGCGGGGGGTGCATGTCAAGACTGGCCGGCGCGTGAAGCCGAGAAGCGGACCGACGGGGCTCCCGCTCGCTCACCACACCACCCCCCCCGGTGCAAGCCTGCAGGAGCCCCCCATCTGAGCGCGCGCGCGCACACACACACACACACACACACACACACACACTCCCAAGGTGGGTGGGACGGATGGGATGCCCCCGTGTCACACTTGCTTGCAACATACTGAGTGAGTGTGCCTAGGCCACCCGGGCAGAGCAATCGCGAAGAGCATATGAAGCATGCAGGCCCAGCGTCCTTCATGAAGGAGAGTGAGAGCACCCAGAGGCCAAGTTCTTCATTAGACAGAAAAGGAAATGAGGCTCAGAGAAGGAAGGGACTCTCCCACCAGCTGCAGCAGACAGAGCCCGGACCTGGCCCCTGTTCCCTCACAGCCCTGCAGGCCGGTCCTTCTGCTCCACCCCCATGCCCCCCACTCCTTCCTGTTTCCTGGGAAGGGCTCCTTTCCCCACGACTGTCCTTTGGCGGAGCAGCCTGGCCACAGCTGCCCACAACCCTCCCCGCCATGGAGCTGGGGTGTTTTGGACCCTCCCAGCATCTCAGGAGCAACTCAGGGTGTGTGTTGAGGAGACAAGCCCCCCTCCCCGATCCCGACAGGGGAGACTGCCCTCAGCTAACAGTGCCCACAGTCACCCACCCTCCCCAGCAGTTTCTGAGCCCCTCCTACACCAGGACCATCCAGCAAGGCCAGCTCCGCACCTGCATGGACAAGCCCAGCTCCAGCCACCGGAGGACACTGATGGAGCCCTCTCCCTGGTGGACACACCCCGGGGCTGTGGCAATGGGGCAAGAGATGCTGTGTGGGGAGAATTTAATAAAAGCCCTTTAAAAAATGTCCTCTCTTTTCCTCAAGAGGCCAGAGCTCTGCTCAGCCCGCCAGACCCCACAGTAATGCCTAACTCCCTTCCCAGGTGGGGCTCAGAAGACCGGCCCCCCTCCTTTCTTTTCTTTTGACAGAATCTGCAGAGTACCGTCAGCCACTCAGCTCGCATGGTCCTGGCCCCGGTCTGCCCCTCGGTCTGCTCGTCTCCTGCCTCCCCACCGCCCTTGGTTCCGTCATTCCCGCCGCTGTATCCTTTCAAGAAGGCTCTCACCCCTTCCTGCTTCTGCTGCTTATCCCGGGAATACCCTTGCCTGTAGTCATTGCCTGGACTGACTTCTATTCATCCTTCAAAGCCCGTCTCCTCCAGGAAGCCTTCTCTGACTTCCTAGGCTGGCCCGATAGTGCTTGTACACATTCCCGCATCTCCTCACAAGAGACATCTCGAATTGCAGTTGTCTGTTGATACTTCTGCTTTGTCCTCCAGATTTAGACTATTCATGTCTGTGTCCTCAGCATTGACTGAAAACACGTATTTGTCGAGTGCCTGTGAAATGTCAGCCTTCTTCTAGGCCCTGGGAAACAGCAGAGAACAACACAAAGTTCAAATGGAGCCCCAGTGAATGGCAATGAGCTGTGTGCCCAGGGCAGGGCGGCTGGGCTTCCCTGAATGAAGCCCCTGGCCATCAATCAGCTCAGCCAGCCAGTCAGCAAACAGCTGCTGGCCTCTAGCTCCAGGCCAGTCCTCTGTGAGATACAGGGGTTGCTTCGGGATGCCACCAGCCGGCGGGAGGACTTCCCAGGCCGCGGGTTGCTGTAGGTAGGCAAATACCCAGAAACTGAGGGGAGCCAGCCATGACTGCAGGCTGCCCTTCCCTTCCCCCCCCACCTGGGCTTCCAGTGCTCCCCACAGCCCTGAGCTGAGCTTCCTATGCAGTCTGGTACCCCCAGCTATAAGGTAAGCAAGTGCCCACTGCCTCCCACGAGGCCTGAGACAGATGGGGAAAGTCAGAGGGGGCCTTTTGCCCAGGTGGGGCCCCCAGTTTGGGGCAGGTTTGGAATCCAGACGGTGGATTAGGCCCCAGCCCCCATGTCCAGCTCCCAGGAAGCAGCAGCCAGAGGGCTGATCAGCGTGTGGGGGGGGGGGGGGGCTGATCAGCGTGTGTGTGTGTGTGTGTGTGTGTGTGTGTGTGTGTGTGTGTGTGTGTCGGGCCTACCATCCTCAGGCCAATGCAGGGATCCACCCAGCAGAGGCCAGAAGACAGGAGGGGTGGGGCTACCTGTTTCTCCCCCCCACACCCACCCCTTGTCTGGATGTTTCTGCCCCTGGGGATATGTGACAGGACAGTACACCGAGAGCCACAAAACAGGGTATCACACATGCTGAGCCCTGGCCGGGGCGGCGGGGGGGGGCTGCAACTGGTGATCGATTTCCCTGCATTATTTTCTTTAATCAGCAAAACAGTCCCCAGATGAAAACATGGAGGCTCAGAGAAGGGGGGTGTATTAGCCTGCTAGGGCTGCCCTCACGAAATACCATAGACCGGGGGCGGGGTGGGGGAGCTTAAAGAACAAACTTATTTCCTCACAGTTCTGGGGGCTGAAAGTCTGAGCTGGAGGTGTCGGTGGGTTTGGTTTCTTCTGGGCTCACAGAGGGCTGCCTCTCACCGTGTCTTCATACGGCCTTTTTTCCCTCTGCCTGAGCACCCCCAGTGTCTCTGCTTATATGGACACCAGCCCCACCCTCCTGACCTCATTTAGCCTTAACCCCCTCCTTAAAGGCCCCATCTCCAGATAGTCACATTCTGAGACGCTAGGGGTTAGGGCTTCAACACAGGAACTTCGGGGGACACGATTCAGCTCATAACCCGGGGGGGGGGGGGGACTTACCCAAGGTTATACACCAGTTAGAGGCCAGAGTGAGGCTTGAACTCAGGGCTGACCGACCCCAAAAGCTAAGCCTCTTTTTTTCCCATCCCCCACAGCATCCCAACTGACCTGTTTTGTAGAAAACCAGAGTCAGCTAAGCCTTGCCTATTTGGCCCCAGCTCTGGGTGAACTTGCCAGAGGCAGCCAGCCGCAGTGAGCATCACAGGGCTGGCCAGGCAGACAGCCCCAAGATGTGGCTGAACCGGCCTGGCTTCTCCGTGGGCCCCGAGCAAGGGGTCAGGAGTCCAGAGCTGGGCAACTGTGCGTATGTGTGTGTCTGAGAGTGACAGGGATAAAGGCTGTGACATATGACAGGCGCTCATCTGTGTCCCCTCCCTGGCGTTTGTCCCCCCTCCCCTTGGCAGGCTGGTTCCCTCTGCCCTCCGCGTTTGCAAGCCTTCGGCCGGAGGCTGGAGCTAGGGCCGGCAGGGCTGAGATGACGGAAGCCACCAGCTTTCCGCAGAGAGACTGGGTCATGCCCTGGCCCTTCTGCTCCTCCGTCCCCGTGGCCTGCCAGTCCTGCGCATCAAGAAAGATCTCAAACGGGCCCTGAAGACGTCTGGCCCGTGATGGCCTCCCAACACCTTAATGCGGCGAACCCACTGTGCCCTCGCTGTGCGCACCTTTCTGCTGGGAGCACAGGGGACAGGCCTGGAGAGAGAGGAGAGACCGGGAGAGGAGGGGAGCGCCGTCTGGGGGCAGCAGCGACACCCCCGCCCGTCCCCCACTCGCAGACCTAGAGCTACCCCGCGGGGCAGACCCAGGGTGTGTCGGGAGGGCCACACTGGGAGATGCGGTCACCCGGCCATGCACTCCGGATTCTGGGACCCGAGGCGCCCCCGGCTCGGCAGTGTCATCCGGGCTGGGGGACGTGGGGAGCAGCTGTGGCAGGAAGCAGGCCCTTCCTCCGCAGGAAGGCTACGCGGAGCAGGGCTCTGGGGGGGCGGGGGGAGAAAGGCGAACTCAGAGCAAAGGCTCCCCCTCATCCCCAGCTGGGATGCACTTTGCGGGGAACATTCTTTTCCGAGGAAGGCTCTCCAGGAATCAACTCTTTCAGCCCATGCCCATCCCCTAAGCCAGAGGGGACCTCTGACGTCTGTGTGGCTTCCAAGTCAGAAAACCTGCTCGACAATCGGGCGGGAGGAACCCAGTAGCAGGCGTGAGACCTGTGCTCCAGACCAGCTGGGAGCCCTAGCAAGTCCCGGAACATCTCTGCCTCCCTCTCCCTGCTCTTAAAACGAGTATTTCTACCCCGATTTCCCGGGCTTGTTGCAGGAACCACACCAGCTCTTGGACGGGGACGGGTAGGGGAAGCCTCAGATCTTTTTGAAAAGCTAAATAAATTCAGGGCTTGCATGTTTGGGCCAGAAGGTCGCTCACTGCCAAGGTTGCACGGCCAAGGTGGTAAGTGGACTGAAATCCAACCTGGGCTCCCCCAAGGCTGCTCCCTGGCACGGGACCGTGTCCACCCAGAAGAAGGGGCACCTTTTCCAAATCTGTATGAAGGCATTCTACAGTCTAGAGGGAGTACAGGTGAAGTCAGATCTGGGGGTTGCTGAGCCACATGCCGATTTTCAGCTTAGTGTGCGCAGTACACTAAGTAACCACAGTAGGCACAGGGTGCTGTGGGGCTTGAGGGAGCGGAGGGTAAGCCACTTGGATGAAGCAAGGAGGGCACCCTGGAGCCAGGATGTCTGAGCTGGGTCTTGAAGGGTAAGGCGTTGGCCAAGAGCAGAAGGAAATTGAACACCTGCAAGACCTCGGGGAGACAGCCCGCGGGCCCTTGCGTTTCTGCGTGTCTGGTCAACATCACAGCTTTTACTCTAGACTATCTGAATAGCCTTAGAAGATACAGTTTCTCCCTCCCAGGAAAAGGGCTGATTTTTTTTCTTCCTGACCAGAATAATGAAATAATATCTCTCACCTTTGAAGATAGTGTCTCCCTTCAGGGCAAAAGTTGGGCAAGTTTGCTAGCATTCTCTTTGGAAAAGATCCGCGTTTTCCTAGGCTTTCCGAGCCCCGGAGCCCAGGGTGTGCCCAGGATCCACCTGGGCTCGCCTACCCCTCCCCTCCGGGCACGTGATGGACAGGGAGACCCCCAAGCAAATGTGAGGCTCATACATCCCGAGGGCTTTGTCTCTGTCCTGGAGGGGTCTCAGATCTCCTGCCAGCGCCCATGAAACTGTGGTAGGTGACCTTGTTAGCCTGCGAGTGGGGTAAAAATCTTAGGCCCTGGCAGCTCTTGACAAGGAGGCTAAAGAAAGTGAGAAGTCTCAGAAAAATGAAATCGAAGTGTGCAGGGTAACGGGTCATTTCAAGGTGGCGTGAAGAGTTAGTCTGAGCAAGGAGAAGTGAGAGAGGAGGCCGGGCCAGGCCCTGACCGGTCCTGGTTGGCACTCAAGGAGTCTGGAAAGTCTCCACTCAACGTGGAACGGAACTGGAGAGGGCTGGGCTGGAGGCAGGGGGTCTATGAAGCTGCCTCAGTGACCGGGGAGAGAGGAGGTGAGGTCTGAACTGGGAGGGTTCAGGGATGGGCAGGGGAACCCTGAGAAGCAACGAGGGGGTAGAGGCAGCAGGATATGGTGGAGGGTGTGAAGGGATTTTCGTCCTGGACACGGTGCTGGAGGGATGTGCCATCCGCTGAGATCAAGGGGGGCGCGGTCTTGAGGGGGACCAAACTGCCTCTGCTTCGACAGAGCACAGTGGGGTGAAGCCCATTAGATGTGTTTACATCCATGAGTTCAAAATGATTTTTTTTTTTAAGATTTTATTTATTTATTGGACAGAGAGAGCACAAGCAGGGGGAGCAGCAGAGGCAGAGGGAGAAGCAGGCTTCCCGCTGAGCAGGGAGCCGGATGCGGGACTCAATCCCAGGACCCTGGGATCATGACCTGAGCCGAAGGCAGAGGCTCCACTGACTGAGCCACCCAGGCGCCTCCAAAATGATCTTTAGAAAGCTTCCTGGGTCACCTTTTACCAATTCAAAAACTAGGTAAATAAGAGGACAGAGGGAGTCTTTTTCCTGCCTTTCCCACATGAGCTATGCCAGGGGGTATAGCAGGCAAGGTGAAGTGACTCCTTCCAAAGTTGTCACAGCTAATAAATGAGAACGACTAGAATTAGAATTTCACCAGTTTGCAGTCCCTCAAAGTCATTCCCGAGTGGCTGCACCAGCTTGCCTTCCCACCAACAGTGTAGGAGGGTTCCCCTTTCTCCGCAACCTCGCCAACACGTCGTTTCCTGTCTTGTTAATTTTAGCCATTCTGACTGGTGTGACCTGGTATCTCATTGTGGTTTTGATTTGTATTTCCCTGACGGCAAGTGATGTTGAGCATTTTCTCATGTGAAAGACATTACCGTTTTCGTTAAGTAGGCAAGAGCGAACCAGTGTCTGGGGATGCACATGTGATAAAGCCACAAAGAACACAGGGAGAGTGGGTGTGGTGACTGGGACAGAGCAGGAGGGTTTCTGGGTGGCTGGTGTGGTTAGTTTTAGGTGTCAAGGTGCAGTGAGCCATGGCGCCGATATCTGGTCGACTACTCTGGACGTTGTTGTGAAGGTGTTCTTTGGATGGGATTAACATGAAAACTGGTGGACTTTGAGTAAAGCAGGTCATCCTCCATAATGTGGGTGGGCCCCGTCCAATCAGCTGAAGGCCTGCGTAGAGCCAAGCCTGAGCTCCTCGGAACAAGAAGGAATTCTACCAGCAAACAGCTTCTGTACTTGAACTGTAATTCCCCCCAACCCAGGTCTCCAGTCTGCAGACTTCGGACTTAAAACTAAGCCTCCACAGTCATGTGAGTCAACTCTTTAAGATAAATCTCTCCAGGGTGCCTGGGTGGCTCAGTTGGTTCAGCGACTGCCTTCGGCTCAGGTCACGATCCCGGAGTCCCGGGATCGAGTCCCACATCGGGCTCCCTGCTCGGCAGGGAGGCTGCTTCTCCCTCTGACCCTCTTTCCTCTCGTGCTCTCTCTCTCTCATTCTCTCTCTCTCAAATAAATAAATAAAATCTTAAAAAAAAAAGATAAATCTCTCCAAATATATATACACACACGATATCGGTTCTGTTTCTGCGGAGAACCTTGACCTAATACCGCTGGTAAAGTTCTAGTTCTTGACTTTGGTGATAGTTACAAGGATGTTCACCTTATAATTCACTAAGCAACATGTATGTTTTGCATGGTTTTCTGTTTTTATAACGAAAAGGTAAAAAAGTAAAGTATCATTTGCATATAGGTATGTTAATATAGAAAAAGGGGGTTCTTGATGAACACCAGATTGGTATTCAGGATTTACGGGGAGAAGAGATGTGCACGTTTTGCTCTGAATATTTTTGTGTTGCGACTTTGTGCGTGAGCATGTCTGTACATTCTGGATAGAATTACAGAAAAAAAAGATGCTGGTCCTAGTTGTGACACACGTGGAAAGATCAACCTTGATTAGAAACTGAACAGAAGAGGACTTCATAGGGAGGGACAGAGAGCCCACTTCCACTGGGGGCCTGCTGGATCCACGGGAGAAGAAAAGCCAGGGCACTACAACTTAAGGAACTGTCATTTATTTGAGAAACAAAACACAGCTGCTCTTGACGTTTAGGACCATGAATATTCAAGCTTCTGTATTTATTAAACAGGTAAGTATACTTTCATTCTACAGAGAGGACCCAGAGAGGCAGGACCACGAGAGTCATCAACAATTGCTAAGAACACAGGCACAGAGCTTTTTGCCACCTGTATCTTGAGGCCTCCTAAGACTTCCTTTCAATTTTCTCCTTTTCAGTGTCTGCTTTTCTTTGATCATCAGCCAGCCCTCAGGTTTGCCCGTCACTGAACATTAGTGATAACACACAGTAGGCTTCTTGTACTTGGCCCCCAAAACCCTAGAGCTCCCCCAAGTCTCTTAGGACAGTAAGAGTTCTTTTCCCTGAAGTCACGCGATTAGCCAGCAGGCCCACCTCACTGAGAAAGGATAATCTGTGATGAAAAGTGGATCCATTAGAAACCAAAGTATCACCTGGAATTTGTCACAGACATAACCCTACTGGCCAGCGTCCCAACTTCTAGTCCTTAACGCCAAACTTCAAAGGCATCGATCGCTGCTAAAGAAGACCCGTTTCACGACGTAAAGACAGGCGGTCATCAGGGCGAGCGCTTAGGTGGTGTCCCCTGCTTTCTCTGTCACTATCTATCTAAACAGCATTGGGCCCTATGGCTTATTTTTTAAAAACAGCATCACTGAAACGAAAGGCGCAAACCACATAATTCCACTTAACGTGTACAATTCGGGGGCTTTTTGTGTACTCAAGAGTCGTGCAGCCATCACCACAATCCAGGTCAGAACACTTTCAATCACCGCAGAAGATCTGCATGCCCCTCAGCAATCACTACTTCCCCGTTTCCCGCTCTCCCCACTGCCTGGCACCCCTCAGCTACGCTCCGTCTCTATGGACTGGCTTATTCCAGACATCAGCTGTAAACAGGATCCTAGAATGCGTGGTCTTCGGTGACTGGTGACTTGGCTCAATGTCCTAACAGGCATCGGCACTTCGTTCCTTGTACTTCTCTAGGATATTCCACTGCGTGGATGTAGCTCGTGTTACTGACTCGTCTTTAGCCCCTCGTTGAGTCCGTCCCCGTGTGGGGCACCGGGCCGAGGGAAACAGTCAGCCAGGCAGCCTCTGCCCCCCAGGAGCTGAGACACCCAACCCCCCGACCCGGGAAAGGCAGACCCTGACACTAGCCACGACCGATGCAAAACAACGCAAGACAGACAGGGGAGAGGACTTTCCATGGGGCGTGGGGGGGGGGGGGGGGGCAGGAGGAAGGTGAAGAAGGTTCAAGGGCGAAGTGGCACTTCAGACACATCCTGAGAATCTATCCCATGAAGGGAAAGGCACTCTGGGGGCGAGGGGACCAGCAGGTGGCAAAGGCACAGGAGGGTGAAAAGTCCGGGAGCACAGAGGAGCAGGAAGCAGGGGTGGGGGGCAGGGGGACTGCTGTAGGCAGGAGCATCAGGTGCCAAGTCAGGGGCCTTGAAGTTAATGCTCAGGTTCAGTGATAAATCTTTTTTTTTTTTTTTTTTTTTTTAAGCCTTGCCCATTGTTGATAAGTAAGATACAAAAACAATAAAAAAATCATAGTATTTTCCATTTGGGGGTTCCATCCCTCCCTCTTCGATAAAGGTTCCAGCTTCCAATTCCTCAGAACCCTTCACTGTCTGTGGAAGCCCCTCGTCAACCTCCTGCTCCTGGAAAACAAATGAGTCCCAAAACCTCCTCAAAAAGCAAATATTACCTTTCTCAACACTGAGCTTTACCCAGGCCAATGTGTAGTTTTATTGGAGCGGCACACAGGACCTGGAGGAGGCTGGGGGAGGAGGGAAGGGCCCTGGAGGGTGGGTGGCCCGGGGGTGGCCCGACCGCATCCCCCGGCAGCGCCCGGAGCCCCTGGGGGCGGCCTCCTGCCGGCTCCCCATCTTGCAACTGGGATGAGCACACTTTGTGAGGGGCAGTGTTCACATGGGGCAAAGCATCAGGAAGGCAAGTGTTTCAGTAGTAATGAAGGCAAACCTTGTCCATGGCCAACTGTATTCTGTAAGAAGCAGGAACAAGAAGTTGGTGAACCACGTCCCATCTGAAGAAATGACCCCAAACCTAATCCAACCCAGAACAGGTGGTCGTTGAGGGCAGACCCGCCCGACGGGGATCATGGAGGCTGCGTCCAGTTTGAATTCCTCCACCGCAAGAGGGAGCCGCTGGTGCGAGGAATGCTGTCCAGGGGCAGAAAGGGCTAGAAATGCCGCTCCCGCCCACCTGCAAAAGGACACGGGGCCCGCATGCTGCGTGCGCATTTACCTGTCAATCGGATAAGGCTGCTCACAAAGGTTGACCAGCACGTACAAGTGTCTCAGAGCATGCTCGTACTAGGGGCGAACAAACCAAAAAGACAGAGACATCACCATCTCACCACACCGACCACTCTTGACTCGGGAATAGCCTACTTTCCTGGTTACGGGGGCAAAGCACCTTGACCTGTGGTTCTTGACCTTCTTTGGCTCAGGGACTCCCCCTCCCTACCTTTCAGTAACCTGGTGAGATTTATGGGCTTCCTCCCGTGAAAACGGCCGCCCCGCCTGGGGGCGGGCAAGCCTCCTAGAGCATGTGGCCACCAGCTCAGGCCTCCTGAGGGCCCACCGTGACCCTGCTCCCCTCTCTTACCTAGGACTCCCCCCCGCACCTTGCCCACCTGGCTTTGGGCTCTGGGAACCCCTATTCTGGGAGGGACGCAGGGAGGAGAGAGGATGGGAAGTGGATGCCAAGCCAGATGGCCCCAGGCAAAGACTGAGAGAACCCGGAATGTTTATCTTGCAAACCCTTCAGGGGCATGTGAGAACTCTCCGGGGCAAGAAGGAAGAGATCCGCTTTGTGTGATTCCAGAGGGCAAAACAGTTAACACCGGAAGACAAAGCACTGATTAAATAAGGGGGACATTTTTTATTTTCACGTAAGAAAAACATTTTCCTTACAAAGTTAAATAAAAGAAAAAATACAATGGAGAGCTTCCAAATATTGGAGAGCCACCTCCAAAGTGCCCGGTACCCCATCTTTGGAAGTATTCAAGCACGACCGGCGTGCACACCACGACCCGATAGAGCTTTCTACAGTGATGGAAATGGTCTATCGAATTCTCCAATTTGGTAGCCAGTGGCCACATGTGGCTACTGAACGTCTGAAATGTGAATTCAGGCAGCCTTTCGAGGCGAGTGACTACAGTAGGGAAGAACACAGCTCTAAAGCAGGAGCTGGCAAACTTCTTCTGAGAAGGGCCAGACAGGAAATATTTTTGGCTCTGCGGGCTGCGTGAACTACTCGATTCTGCTAGAGTGGGAAAGCAGCCATAGAAACTACGCCACAGTTAGAACATGGCTGGGTTCCGACGAAACTATTTCTAAAGACAGGCTATGGGCAGGATGGGGCCTGGGGGCTACTTTGCTGACCCCTTCCCTAGAAGGCTCCCGGCATCACATGGTGCTGACCACAGACACCGTCCAGCCTGACTTCTACTAGGGCCTGACTTCAACAATAAATCCTGGGGAGGGGTCAGAAGAGACCGGGGTGAGGGATGGGGTGTGGCAGGGAAGTTGAGTCATGACTGGTAAGCTCCTACCCACTGCACAACTGACTGTGTCTGGGGCCAGGATGCATGGTCCGTGAGTCTGGATGACCCTCCTCCTGTCCCCACCAAAGGCCTCTGAATGAGTGCACTGTTTTCGGAGCCTAATGGAACCTTCTACAAGGCCAGGCACCTTGTGCGATTTCCAGCGGCTGATATTAATTTAGCTTTGGGGGTTTAAGAACGCAGGGAAGGGCTCCGTGGGCCCAGGGAAGGCGGCGTGCGGAGGCCAGTGGCCCCGGGCCCCGGCCTTACCGTGGAGGAGTGCCAGTTGAAGCAGTGTGTGCGGAAGTGCGACACGGCTGCCTGGTAGCAGGCATGCGCCCCGAGCTCGGCTCTCCTGGACAGTAGCCTCTCCGCCTCAGCATCCGAGCTCGCGAGCAAGGAGACCATCTTCCGCACTGACTTCTGGATGACGTGCCTCGCCTGTGGAGACGCACAACTTCTCAAAATATACCTTATTTTAGGCAGTCTCTCTTGGAACCCTGGATTAGTTAGAAGCTCGTTCAAAGTGATCTCTTCATGGGCTTCTAAGCCGGTATGTTAAAAGAGATGCCAAAAGGGGCGCCTGGGTGGCTCAGTCGGTTAAGCGTCTGCCTTCGCTCAGGTCATGGTCCCAGGGTTCTGGGATCGAGTCCCACGTCGGGCTCCCTGCTCAGCAGGGAGTCTGCTTCTCCCTCTCCCCCTGCCCCTCCCCCTGCTCGCGCTCGCTTGCTTGTTCACTCTCTCAAATAAATAAAATCTTTAAAAATATAAAATAAAATAGATGCCAACAGAGGCATTCTGCAGGAGGCAAGAGAGGTGTGTGAGAGACTTCTCTAACAGCCAGAAACCTCTAGAAATAGCCTGCCTTTGTTCAGGGTCTTCTGACACGATGGAGACATTTAAATCTAACCACCTGAAGAGCAGCCCTGGCCCACTCTGAGGACAGGGGTGGGTGTAGAAATTGTGCCCCAAAGTAGATTGTTGTCCCCTGACTGGTGCTGTGTGTTCACGGGCACATCTGCCTATCTATTCCAGAAACCACCAGAAAGAGGGGCACAGATGGGGGCATCGCTTCCTTCCCAAACGATGAGTAAAAAAATACCCACTACAAAATGGGTTCATTATTGTTATTTCTAAATCAGTTAATATTTTTAAAATCTCACTGTCGTTTCTAATGCAGCACATATCACCATAACGCCACACAAACAAAAGTACTTCGGAATCAAAATTTTAGTAGGATTATAGAGGTCCCCGACTAACAGACTCACAAGTATGAGGACCTCTGTATTACACTAAGACCAGCAAAAAATATACCAGATGTGGGGCACCAACCGCCAGGATTATCAGAGACAGGAATTTAAACCAGATCACAGAGATGTGTTATCTTTCCTAGAAAACACAGCCTAATGCTCCCGAATGCCCGAGTGCTGTGCTGGTGAGGCTGACGAGTCACCACAGAGCGGGCTCCGCTGAAGGAGACCGCCTCCGCCCGGCAGCCCACCAACTGCTCGCTCTCTGGGTGCTTCTAGACGCACAGCAAGAACTGGAAACGCGAATCTGCCAGTTCCAAACAATTGGATGAGCTACTGAAAACAAACTCAGTAATTGTAAAAGATCACTCAAACATTTTAAGGAAGAATTTTAGGCTATGACGACGATTTCCTAAGGCCACAGAAACTTTGTGTGTTGCATTTTTTTTTTAACCATGATTAGCTAATAACTCACCAAGCGGCGATATTAAAATGTTTTCTAAGCAACCAGGCATAAAAGAGGGCAACGCCCACATGCCACAACTTGTTGGCAGGATACAGGAGAGACAGCCCCCAGTCCTCTGCTGCCTGCTACCAAAGAGGTCAAGGTCAGCTGACTAATGGAGAATGAAGAGAGCCACTGCTCTGCTCACTGCTTCTCTCTTACACAGAGCACAAAGGCTAGTCCCCTTTCCCACAGACTCCCACGTGGCAGGAAGAGGCGTGGCCCTGGAGTGCTGTCACCTACCTCTGAGCGGTGCTGAGTAACTGTCAGCAGGCAGAGACCAGGGCCATGCACGCGGCCCGGTAAGGCTGGGGGCAGTTGTGGGAAACGGTTCCTTCGAGGGCTACTTACATCCAGATGCCTGTGGATCTGCTCCACGAGATTCCTGGACTCCTGCAGATCATTGGTGCTCATCAGCTTCCTTTTCAAGATGGTGAGGGGCACCTCAGGGCTTGGGGTGAGGTCAAGGTGTTTGACCGGAGGCAGGGAGATAGGAGAGCTGGCTTTGTGTTTCATACCCTGAAACTGCATCACTTTCATGGTGGAGATGGACTGAGGAGAGAAGGAGAGAGCCAGACTGAGTGGCAGACGTGCCAAATGTCTCCTGGGTCCTGCCTCTTCGTGCGAGGCTCACAGTTCACAACACGTGGTTTCAGGACCACCGAAGGGCCATGGGTGCAGCCTGGAAACACGCACCTGGCCCTCAGTAGAGGGCAAGAAGACACATCCAAGCACCTGAAATCTACCAACGATGAACTTTGAAAATACCTGGCTTCCTTTGCAGGAGAACCACTAATTCTGTCACCTATGGAAGGCAATCACCGCTCCCCAGTGACGCAGAGCTTGGACCAGGGTCCTTCCAGCCAGGGGCGACCCTGGGTCATGCTGCCTTACCCATGCTCACCTGCCGGGCCCCAGCACCCGGGAGCAGGAAGGCGCAAAGCACAGGTTAGAGTTGCGGTCAGGGTCCACTGAGCGGGACAGAGCTAAAGCCACAGTGGGGCCGGCTGACGGTCAGGGCCAAACAGGCACGTCAGCCAGGCTCTGTCTGCCCGCACTGGTCACTCCAGACTGGACCCCAATCGGAGGGAAAAAAAATGCTACAAGCGATCCTGTTCTTAAACCACGCAACAGTTGGGGTGCCTGGGTGGCTCAGTCCGTTAAGTGTCTGCCTTCCGCTCAGGTCATGATTCCCCAAGTCCTGGCATCGAGCCCTGCATCGGACTCCCGGCTCGGCGGGGAGTCTGCTTCACCCTGGGACCCTCCCCAGCAATAATCTAAAAAGTTCTAAAACAAAAAATAAAATACACACAAATATAGAGCAACACGTAATGTTTGGAAACGATCCATCATAGCTCGTCAACCAAGACCAGGAACAGCCAGTGCAGAAGAAATCACAAGGCGCACAGGAAGCCCGGGGCAAAGAGCTGCGGCCAGGTACTCTCTCCCGCTTCAGTTCCACCCCCCCACCACCACCCCCACGCAGCCAGGGCCATGCCACCTCTGATCCTGCCTCCTCCGAGTCACCTTTCCCTCGCCTTCTCTCTGCTCCCTGCTCCCCCACCACCACTCAGAAGCCTGGCCAGGCCCGTGGCATCTTGAGGGCACGTCTTGTGGCCTGTGCCTGCCCTGCTGGCTCCCAGGATCCAGTCTACACTCTGCCCTTGAGGAGCTGGAGGGTTGACTGGCTCACAGGGATCTTCTAGAAGGACAATGCTTGCATCCAAGGAACAGATCTCAGCCACTGAGAGCTCAGATGGTGTCAGGCCGCCTGGGGAATGGCATTTGGTCACATGGACAGGTGCACAAACCACCTCCTCTGCACATCTCAAGGGTTAGCCCCTGCCCCCCGTGGTGACACATGAGGCCCAAGCCTTCAGCAGCCACCTGCTGTGACCTCTGTCCACATAGCCCTGATAAACTTACCCATTTAACCACCTAGGTCCCTTCTGAACAGAGTTGGGGGGTGGGGTGGAAGTCCCTAAATTCTAGCCCAAAGGTAAAGGTAACCCATGTGCCAGGCCTGCTCAGGGTTTCTGATGCACAACCTTCTTTAATTGCATGCTAAAGCTCTGACCAAGGAAGAAATGGAGATTTGGAGAAGCAGCTTGTCCCCAAATCTCACAACTTTGCGAGAGTGAAGCTGGCAGAGTCCAGGGCCCGGGCATGGTGCCCAAGATGCAGAGCCACCCTGCCTCTTTTCACCAAAAGACGCATGTTCCCGGGGAGTCGGCCCGAAGCTCCGCCATCAGCAGGAGCAGGGGGCTGCCCTCCTCACCTTGTTCCCGTACTGCATGACGTGGCTGGTGTTGGTGTGAGACTTCACCAGCTGGTACTGCTTGTGGAGGGTCTCTCTGGTCAAATCCTCCTGCAGAGAGGAAAACATGGAAGTCCTCTGACCATCAGAGCCAGCGGCTGGGCCTCAGCAGAGCAGCCGGACCCCTGAGGGCTCACCACGTCTGAGTCCTCCATCCAGTTGACGCTGTACCAGTCCCCCAGGTACGTGGATCTCTTCTCGTCATAGTAACAGGCGTAGGATGACTCTGTTGGGTTGGCAGCGGTGGTCGCATAAACTAGAAGGGATTCAAGACACCTTGCCATCACACTCTGTTCCCCACTGTGGGTGGGTCCCACCTGCAGTGTGAGCCTTTCCGTCTTCCCTAGTGAAATCAAAGCTACCAGCATGGGGAGGGTACGAGGGCACAACTGTACCCAGCCCTGTGAATTTGGTTACAGCAACTGTCTAAAATTAAACGTGGAAGAAAGAGAAGCTGGTTGATAGACACTTTCTGCAGTAATAAGCAAGCACACATGCTCAGTAGGATGCCAAGCTATTTTAGAATAACACTGAGAGATTTTAATAGCTCTGGAAACTCGAAGAACATGTACCTAATTTCATTTTCAGAGAAAGTTACTATCTACTGAACGAACACTTTGAACATACATAATAGCTACCTTTACTATCTAGCTACTATGGGCTCAGAATCGTGCTGAGCAAATGTTAGCACTTAAAATGCACCACTCCCCACAGACAGCCCCAGTATACAGATGGGGATAACTGAGGGTCCACGAGGGTACTGCCCACGATCAGACAGCCAGCAAGCAATGCATCGCAAAGGACCAAAGCCGGTCCAAAGACTACGTGACCTTGGACTTAAGTAGCTTCACCAAAACCTGGAAGAGGACTGTGAGGCTCCCATCAGATTCTTTATTCCCGGACCACTAATATTGAAGAGAAGTCCAGAGCTGCCCACAGATAAGCCCTCTCCCCCACTTTTGTGCACCAGGCTGCCCTAGACCCCTACTTATATAGACCACTTGGCTCTTCCCATTGGCAGAATCAGAGAATGACCAACTGCGCTGCCAAGCAACCTGCTCACCCAGCCTAGCTCAGAGGCCAGTGCTCCTACCACCTACCGTTGATGTCGGCGGGCAGGTGCCTCATCATGGACCCAGACTCACAGGCTTCAATGTAGAAGACCATCTGTGAGGCAAACAAGACAGGCGACCTCACACCCTGGCCAGGCACAGACTGTGCAGGGACGTCAGTCTGGCTCTGCCCACTCTCCTCACCCATTCTTAAGGATCCTTTACTCTTGCTTCCGGGAGATCTCTGCTGAGAAGGCTACAGAAGCTGCTGTCATACAAACCAGAAGGACTCCAATCTATTCATCGCTCACAGACTAAAATGATCCATCATTTGAAATGATGCAGGGCAATTGGTGCCACAGATAATGCTAAGGAGAACCGTTCTGCCATCCAACACAAGAGAGACAGTGCGGCAAGCCCATTTCCACATTTCTATCCCGGACGTGCTCAGGCCATTCAGTGTGTATAAAGGCTGCCAAGGCGGGGGGGTAGGGGGTCGGGTGGGGGGAGTAAGGGCCAAAGTGAAGTAAGATGGTGGTATCTTCCTCCCAGTGACTCCCAAACTGGAGTCAACGCTAAGAACAGCGGTCTTCAAAGTGTGGTCCCTAGATCATTAGCGTCGGTGTCAACTCAGAAAGGCAAATTCTCAAGCCTCTGTCCCCAGGCCTCTGAGTCAAACTCTGGAGGTGGGGTCCACACCCTGTTTTAATAAGAGCTCTAGTGATTCTGAGTTAACTAATAGCTAATGCCCTAGAATCACTAAAGGTGAATCCTGGAAAACCAGCGGTCAAGACTGATCAAAGGACACTCTCCAGAAACAGCAATTTGGAGTTGGGGGTGGTCATGGGGTGGTAGGCTCTGCGTCTCCTACCTTCCTCACACTCCTCCCTGCCAGGCCACCCCAAGTGCTGACGTTACCTTTTGGTACATCTTGTGTTCATACATGTAACGGATGGTCTCATTCAGGTCCTTCACGTGAAGCTGCAAGGGAAGAATATTGACATTTAGACCAACATATCAAGAGAAACCATTTGCTAGATAACACGCTACTAAAGCCCTAATGCTGCTTTGTAAATTCTTATTTATCAGCCCTTAGAAAGAATCACAGTGACCAGCAGCATTATCCCAAAGTGGCACCTCGCATGTTTTATTCAGATATTTCAAGGGGGGGAAGAGAATGAGCTTTCTCATTCATTACTTTGTCTGGAGTATTCAGAAGCTGTGTTCTATTACTGCATCTAATGCCACGTACCCGAGTCTGGAGACAGTTTACTGAGGCTGGGATATGAAGAGAAATGTAGGCAATACCTGAGATGCTTCTGGATAGGTTTCAAGCTGCTAAGCGTGGCCCCTATACTCGCCTGCCACACACAGAAACCAACCCTGGTAGAACATTAGAAATGCACATCACAGTCTGGATGTCAACACCAAGCTTTTGTTTGCCACTCTCCTACTTTGTCCTCACAATGTTAAGAAAAACTGGGGCACCTGGGTGGTTCCATCGGTTAAGTGTCTGCCTTTGGCTCGGGTCATGATCCCAGGGTCCTGGGATCGAGTCCCGCATCGGGCTCCCTGCAAGGGAGCTGAGAGCCTGCTTCTCCCTCTGCCTCTGCCTGCCACTCCCCCTGCTTGTGTTTGTGCTCTCTCTCTCTGTCAAATACATAAATAACGTTAAAAAAACAACAAAAAAAAAAAACCACAAAAAACAATGGGAAAGAAAACTCACATCGTCATTCGGAAACACCAGTATACCGGTGGCTCCGTGATCGGTGAAGTAAACGAACACGTGGTCCCGGGGGCCGCTGCCGAGAGAGGGTGACAGGCAAGGGGAGTCAAAGTTGACCAGTTCCTATTCCCATTTCTCCGAAAAGCCGCTGGAAGAAGAGGATCAAGTCTCCCAACCAGACACAAAGAGGAACACAGCACCTGCTGTCAGCCCTTGCCCTCCACTCCTGCTGAGGGTTACCCTGAGCCACAAGGCACACCAAAGAGCTTCAAAGCCATGAACTGTGGCCCGGGAGGAGGGGACATCTGCTGGGTAGTGGGTCATATGGACCAGGTGTGATGCAAATGGTGGGGACCTCTGGTAATCGGGCCTCACGCCGGCAGCCACACTTTCCAACCAGATCTCCCCCAAATGAGGAAGGAAGCCAGGACACACAGAGGAACACAGGCCTTCAGCTCAGACTTCTTCCCTTCTGGGCCCCTCAGCCTGCACACTGTTGGCCCACCTTCTGCCCTGCCCGCCCGCCCACACGCCTCCTCACACCTGCCCCTGTCCTCTAGCTGCAGAGGAACAGCACCATTTGCCAAGCATCTGAGATGGTCTGCAGGTATCGCTAACCCACATCGGTAACCCACAGCCAGCCGCAAGCAGTGAGCTGGTTTTCCCCGGTCCGAAGGTTAGCACTGTGCGTGTGAATGCGCTCCTCTCCCCACTGGGCTGACGTGGAACATGGCAACCTGACTGGCTCCAGCCTGACCGGCTCCAGCCTGACCGGCTCCAGCCTGACCGGCTCCAGCCTGACCGGCTCCAGCCTGACCGGCTCCAGCCTGACCGGCTCCAGCCTGACCGGCTGCGGGGCTCCGTGCCTGTCTCGGTGCATCCCGCCGGCAGTGGAACATACCAGCACGAGGATCCGTGGACAGCACAAAAGCAGTGGGTTTAAGTGACAGGGAACATTTCATTAACAATAATGAGGGACCCTGGCTCCTCGGGTGAGTTCGGGACAGAAACGGGCTCCCCAAAAGAGCCACCAGCTCTGCGCAGCCTGTCTGAAGTCAGGACAAAGTTCCCGGCTCTGTCACTTCTCAGCAGGAAACAGGCCAAGAGTAAAGAGCACCACCTGTTTCGGGTGTCAAGTCATTCAGGAAAGTGTGGGAGCCATAAAACTGCCATTACCTCTTCAAGACCTTTCCAGATCCTTTGCCCTTCACTGCTTCCTCATCGCCTCTCAACACGGCGAGGAAATTTTGTGGGGTGACATCCTACAAAGAATTGGAAGTCAAAATCAGATGCAGCTGTCATTCCAAATCCGAGCATTAGCGGAGTCCGTAGCAGACCTGGGCCAGCAGTCCACACGTCTTCAAGGCTCCAGGTTTAACAGCAAAGACTTTGGAACCAAGTAAGACCCAAAGCAAGGCCAGTGTTTCTGGGGCCTGTGCATGACCCCTTGTCAAATATTGTGTTGCCTTTGGCTGATGGCAACTCAGCAAGCCTGCCATTCCTTTCTGACCATTACAAAGTCCATGTGGGGAAACCCAAGGATGCTGGAAGGTAGGGACAAACAGCAGAGGAAAAGCGAAGTCCCACAGAGGCACGGCAGAGAGGGAGGAGAAGCATCAGCCCTGGGCCTCCCTTTGCGTTCAATATGCTGCCTACAAGGTCAAATCCCAAGGACACTTGATGTCCTTAAAGATTAAAGATAACATTGGGGGCGCCTGGGTGGCTCAGTCGATTAAGCATCTACCTTTGGCTCAGATCATGATCTCAGGGTCCTGGGATCAAGTCCCGCGTCAGGCTCCTCGCTCAGCGGGGAGCCTGCTTCTCCCTCTCCCTCTGCCACTCCCCCTGCTGATGCTGACTCTCCCTGTCAAATAAATAAAAATCTTAAAAAAAAAAGATAACACTACTGTCCGATCATTTAAAAAAAGCAAAATAGGAAAGTATAAAGGGGGGGGGGAATCACCAAAAATTCTACCACCTAAGATTCCAGACATTTCCTTGTCTCACTATATAAAAATAACTTCATAAAAATGGGATCATCGATATTACATGTATGATGTGTTCAATTGAAACGTACTTGAATTTACAAGAAACTGAAAGAATTGCTGAATTTCAGATAAGTGCTTCTTCATCACCAGAAATATTAGTTCCTACACGACCTCTCTGAAATCAGGAGAGAGACTATGGCAAACCACAAGGCAGCATCATTACGGGGTTTTTAAAAAATGTGTTAATTGATACAGCTTGAATCGACTGGGGGGGATACAATTTGGAAGTGATGAACAACAGTATCAATGAAAAATGATCTCAGCGAAATCCAGGGATGCTCTGCACCAGGGCCAGTGCTAAGAAAATTGAAATTGATAATTTTTTGATAATTGAAATTTCTGAATTGAAATAATTGATAATTGAAAATTTTCAGAAAAAAACACAGATCTATAATTGGATTAGCACCCAAGACCTCAAGAAAATCGGGTTTTACTGAAGGAAATCTATTATCAGGCTTAACGTATAAGAAGACTAGAAACTAAAAATCAGTAGACTACAACTTCTTTCTAACTTTTTTCCCCATTTTTTTCCCTCGGCTTCCTTACAAAACTCTCAGAAATTCCTCCTCAAGCACAAATCTTACTAGAAACATGAAGCAATGACCAGAGATCAGTCTAGTGAGGTTCTGACCTTGGAAATGCAAGAACGAGGGGAGAGCCATCTCTGGAATGGAAACAGACCATGCTGCCTCCAGCCCCGCACCCCTCACCTCGCCCGTGTAGTCCTTCGGGACCCCCGCGTACACGTCTGAGCCATTGGGTCTGTTGATCACAATTCCTGGTGTGGGGTTGCTGAAAACCAAAGGACACCTGTGAAGCATGCAGTGTGACGTGCCTCTGAAATCTCTCTTCAAAAACATGCCCCCATTACGTATACAAGTAGTAAGCGACTGTGTTTGCCAAAGACGTGTCTCATCTCCTGCACGGTCACCCGTGTGCCAGGGGCTCTAGGGCTGGGGGGTCTCAGGCAGCCCAGAGGCCCGAGTTCTCGGTGGGAGCGGTTGAGGGAGGTCCCGGAAACGGAGGACAGGTGTGCCTGGCCTCCTGTTGGGACCCACATAGCATCCTGGGGGCAAGATCTGAGCGAAAGACCTCCCAGAGCAAAACTACTTACAGAGAAAGCCAGGGCGAAGGACAAGACTTTAGTACAAGAGCTAGGCGTGAAAGCTCAGAATGGATTCTGAGGTGGTGATCATGGGACCAGCCCTCCTCGGCTCCAGCAGGGAAAACAAGGAGTGCAGAGACTCACACCAGTAAAGCGTGGCAGCCACAACCTGCTGCCCCCGATTTCCGTAAGAAATCAGAGAAGCAGGCGTGAGAGAACTGGTTGTAAAACTGAATTCAACAAATAATAAAAGCAAATAAGCACAGAAAGAAGGGTCATTGGATCTAAGCTACAAACAAGAGTCCCCTAGGCACGGGGCCGCAGAGGCAACCCCTCCCCCTCCCCCCGCCGGTTCAGAGGTCAGGAACAAGCACTGCAGAACTCAGTGGTGAGTTCTCCAAGCCCAGAAGGAACTTACACTTTAAACTCTTCCAGAGCGCCAGCCCCAAACACCCTTCAGCGCCCAACTCCTATGCCACTGCCACTGGCGAGGTGCCCCGAGCTATGTTCCAAGTTCTACATGAAGCAGCCCCGTGGGATTTCATCCGCGAGTCTTTTTACATTCTAATTCTAAGGTCTGCATTCTAACACGAATTCTAAAGATTCCTGTGAGTCTGTATGCATTTAAAAAAAATATATCCTTGGGCGCACCTGGGTGGCTCAGTCGGCTAAGCATCTGACTCTTGGTTTTGGCTCAAGTCATGCTCTCACAGGGTCCTGGGATCGAGCCCTGAGTCAGGCTCCATGCTCAGCGGGGAGTCTGCTTGAGATTCTCTCCCTCTGCCCCCCCCACTGCCCCCACTCATGTGTGCGCACTCTCTCTCTAAAAGAAATAATCTTTAAAAAAAATATATCCTGAATTCACCACCAAGTTCAAAATGCTGCCTACTTACTCTTCAGAGTTGGCTATGTCATCATACATCATCACAATGATCTGTTCATCAGGAATCCCGTTTCGGTGAACAATCTGGTAGGCGTGGCACGCATCCGCCTGGGAGAAATGATTTTGTCAAGTGTTAGATTTTGCCCAGAAGGGGCCAATTTTGGAGTTCTAAGGAGCAACATATTCTTTCTCATGGAAGACAAGCTTTGAATCATTCCCTATGGGTCAGGTATTTAAATTATTTTAAAACACATACATTAATATTTTTTCAACTCAAATTTTTTTAAAAATCCCCCACCTCGCCCATTACCTAAACTCTCAATTCACCCGGCAGTTGGTGTAGATGTAGACCACACACAGACATGCACGCACACACAGCACCACCACTTGGGTGACCAGAGCCTTAAAAGGTCCTGGATAATTTATTTCCCTTTTCCACACCCTATAAAAGTCTCCTGAAAGCACTGAGTTGGGTCCCAAGAACAGAATGATGAACTGCAGAGTCAAAGCTTACCTCTGTATCAAACAGGATTTTTCTGATTCTAGTAACTTCAGCTGCCAAAGCTGCTGTTGAGTGAAAACTTGGAAGTTCAGCTCAGGAATTGAAAGGAGGAATGTACTAATGTACTCTTTAGTTTAAAAAAAATAACAATCACCCCAAGGGTGACAATATTAGGGATGAAAGATAAGTTTTGTTAATGTAACTCCTTTTCCATAAAAGGGTGAAGACATTCTTCGCTTCCTTTTTCAGATGACACACGGTGTACTCCGGGACATGGGAATCATTTGGGGACAAAAGGAAAAATATCCCCCAACTTTCTGCTTCTGTTTAATGGTGTCTTTCAAGAACAAAGACAAAGGGGTGCCTGGGTGGCTCAGTTGGTTACGTGTCCAACTCTGGATTTTGGTTCAGGTCATGATCTCAGGGTCGTGAGATGGAACCAACATGCTGGGCTCCATGCTCAGCGCAGAGTCGGCTTGAGATTCTCTCTCCCTCTCCCTCTGCCTCTCCCTCTGCTTGTGTGCTCTCTCTCTAAAATAAATAAGTAAATCTTAAAAAAAAAAAAAAAAGAACAAAGACATAAACAAACATGAAGAGGATAATGAGCCCAGCTATCTATCTCTCTAAGGAAGAGAGCTTTAGGAACTGGACCTTCTACACCCATTACATTCTACACATCACCGAGCACGGCAGTAAAGCACATCAAGCATTAAAGCCAGGCAACACACATGGACTTCACAGCCATGAAGGGTGTTACTATGCAGTCACTGAATGTTGGGTGGGTGAATCCAGGGTCTGACACTCAGGAGCTGCTGGATGAGTGGATGACTAAATAAATAATAAAAACTAATACATGTGTCGACTTTCTAGTACTTGTCAGGCACTGGGCCAGGACTTTCTACACATTATCTCATCTGATTCTCACAGCAACCCTACATGGTCAAGGTAATGATCCCCACTTTATAGATAAGGAACCTGGAGCTTAGCGAGGTGAGGTGACCGGCCCGAATCACCCAGCTCAGAGTGACATATCTCCGGCACTCTGACTCCAGAACTTGACACAGCTTCACGCGGGGGCCACAGAGAAATCATGAAAGTCAGAGAAGCCTAGGGAGAGTGAGCAGCTGAAAATCTAAAGAAGTCATTTTAAAATAATTACTAAGTATTTCACATACACACAAATTGTTAGAAAGTTTAAATCTCCATTTCCACGGAATAATGAGAACCCTCAACACCAACTGTGGTAGGAAAGGAAACAGCCCCCAAAGATGTCCACATCGTAATCCCCAGAGCCTGTGACTAGGTTACGCCACGTGACAAAGGGGAATTAAGCCAGTGGATGGATTTAAGAAGGCTCATCGGCTGTCCCTAAAATAGGGAGGTTATCCTGGATTATTCTCCTGGATATTATCCTGGATTATGATGGATGGGCCCGACGTGATCACAGGGGTCCTTGCACGTGACAGAAGGAGGAGTTGGTATCACAGGGATTCGATATAAGAAAAGACTCAACCGTCTGCTGGCTTTGAACACAGAGGAAGGGGCCATGGGCCAAAGAATGAGGACAGCCTCTGAAAAGTCGGAAAAGGTAAGAACATGGCACCTCCTCCAGAGTCCCCAGAAAGAAACACAGCCTTTCTGACACCTGATTTAATATGTAAGACCCATTTCAGGTTTCTCACCTCCAGAGCTGTAACATAATAAACGTGTTAAGCCAAGAAGCTTGTGGTGATTTGTTACAGCAACAATAGGAAACTAACCCATTGATGGAAGTTTACTGGGATTGGCACTACACTAGGGAAAACACCTTCCCATTATCCAATCAAGTTGAAGCTCGTCCCCTCCAACCCAGTGATTCCTCTCCTAGTGAAACCCTAGAGAAACTCTACTCATGTGCAGTAGAGGATTACTCACAGCAAAAAGCAAAACAAAACAAACAAACAACAACAAGAAATAACCCAAAGGACCATCAATAGCTGGAAAATTAAACTCATGTGCTCATATAATGGGATACCATAAAGCTCACAGAAGTGGATGTCGAGGAATGAATGAAATACAATCCATGTTTCAAAACAGATGAATCTTAGGAACATAATGAGAAAAAGAGTAAGTCGCAGGAAAATACATTCAATATGATTACAGTTATATGAAGGCCAAAACAGGCTAAAAGTAAACATTATGTTGTTTACAGTTAAAGACTCATATGGTGAAACCATAAAGCAAAGCAAAGGAATGACTGACAGAAAATTCAGGCGCTTACCCTCTGGAGGGAAGGGAAGGGGACTAGATCAGATAGGGGATAAGGTCTTAGTCATGTTCTTTTTTTGTTTTTTTAGTCTGACACAGGTATTCATTTTATTATGAAATTGCACACACGTCATATACACAGTTCTTTGCTTTTTCATTAAAAAAAAAAAGAAACCAATATGTCAGACTTCACCTACCCTAATGACAAAAGGGGAAGTGAGCAGGCACACCCACCCACTCCCCAAGGTAACAAGTCATCCTATTACTGATTCAGCAGAAGCCAGGTTCATTTAAAAAAAATAAAAACACTTAGGAATATATCTAATAAAAGTGTAAGACTTGTACACTGAAAATTCGAGAACGTTGCAGAGGGAAATTAAAGAAGATTCAAATGAATGAGAGACACCTCATATTCGTGGATCAGAAAACTTAATACTATTAAAATTAAAAAAATATGTATCAGCAGGCTTTTTTGCAGAAGTGGACGAGATGATCCTAAAACGTATAGGAAATTGCAAAAATCCCAGAATAGCCAAAAGTAGTTTTGAAAAAGTTGAAGGACTTTCACTTCCTTTCGTATACTGAATGTATTATATACTGTATTCCTAAAATAAAGCTAAAGAAAACATTACTAAGAAAATTATAAGGAAAATATATTTACAGTATTGTACTGTATTTACTGAAAAAGATCTGCATATAAATGGACCTGCACAATTCAAACCCATGTTGTTCAAGGGTCACCTGTACATTGGGGAAAGGACAGTCTTTTCAACAAATGGTGCTGGGACCATTTGGAAATCCACATAAAAAGATGAACTTGGGTCTTCATTTCACACCATTTACAAAAATTAAACCAAAATACATCACAGACTTAAGTGTAAGGGCTAATACAATAAGACTTTGGAAGATAACTGAGAAAATCTTCAGGACCTTGAGTTATAACTGCCAAAGATGTTGAAGATACGACACTAAAAGCATGGTTTATAAAAGAAAAATATTAATACACTGGACATCAGCAAAATTAAAAACCTGAATGCTTCAAAAGACACCATTAAGAAAATGAAAAGACAAGTAACAGAGTAAGAGAAAACATTTGCAAAACACGTAATGAGAGAACTTGTATCTAGAATGTGCAGAGAATTAGAGTACTGCAATATGACAATCAACCCAATCCAAAATAGATTTTGAACAACATTTCACCTAAGGTACACAAATGGCTAAAAAGCACATACGATGCTCAATATCATTAGTTATTAGGGAACTGTCAGTTAAAACCATAAGACACCAATTCACAGCTAGACGGACAATAACAAGTGTTGGCGAGGACGTTGAGAATCAGGAACCTCCTCCATTCACTGCTTGTGGGAATGTAAAATGGTGCAGCCATTTTGGGAAGCAATTTTAACAGCTTCTTAAAAGGCTAAACATAAAGTTACCATAAGACCCAGCAATTCTATTCTTTCTGCCCAAGAGAAACAACATTTATCCGAAGATTTACAGAAAAATGTTCTTAGCAACATTATTCATAATAGGCAAAAAATGTAAACAACCCAAATGTCCATCAATTGGTAAATGGACAGATAAAATGTGGTCCATACATACTATTTAATATTCCTTGCCAATAAAAAGGAACAAAGTACTGACACACTACAACACAGATAAACTTCAAAAACATTACATTAACAGAAACAAAAGACTACACGCCAAATGGCTCCATTTATGTGAAATGTTCAGAAATGGCAAATTAGAGATGGAAGGCATATTTTTAGTGGTTGTCTGGCACTGGGGGTGGGGGCTGCAAAGGGGCTGGAAGGATCTAACTGGGTAGACGGATGTGTTCTAAAACCGATTTACGGCGCTGTTTGCCCAATTTGGTAAATTTACTAAGAAATCATTGAGTTGTATACTTGAAATGGGCGAATTACATAAGCCATGTAAAATATGCTTCAGTAAGGCTATATATTTTAGAAAAAGCAGGTTCAGCGTGTCCTGTGTTGGCGCTCTCCTCCACTATCTGGACTCCTCACCACCTTGACAGGCACATGCTTTTATCTCCATGTTGAAAATGGGGACAAACTCGGGAAGGGCTCAGAGAATCCAACACGGGTCTCCTGACCCCGACCATGCCTTGTGCCCTTTTTCCACAAGCAGCACTCTCAAAGTCAGGTCATGGTTCTCCCCTGGGTCCGTGGAGGTACTTGAGGTAGCCTCTAACTCTGTGACTTCAAAGGGGTTCTTTGTTAAGACTCAATTCTACTCACTGGCACTCAAAACAAGTAAGAGTAGGGTTAAACCAAGTCAAATACTTCAGAAACAGTGTTAAAGGCCACTTGAATTACTTCCCTGGAACATCTGGCCCATATGTATTTCCTCCTTAAAATGAGAAAAGCCTAGGAGGCAGCATGGGAAGGGGGTATTGAGCAAGACCACAAAGAAGGCAAAGCCCTCTGGACTACAGAACAGACAGGGCTGTGAGTCAGCTTGTTTCACAGCTGGCGCTAGGCGTTCGGACGGGCGTGCGGAAGCATCCCGTGATCCCGATGTCAGCCACTGTCCGACACTGTCTTCTCCTGCTGCCTTCACCTCAGGCCCACTGTCAGCTAAATGAGGACAACCACCTGGCACCCAAGCTTAAATTCAATCGCCACACTCCAGTCATGGTCACCGTAAGGGGGCCCACTTTCCAGCCAGGTAAGGATCTGAGAAGGGGGCCTCACGGTCTGCTCATGGATACACACATATTATCACTTCCTGGTGCATGCTGAGCACGGTGAGGTGAGGCAGGGGTTCTCTGTAGAGTTGCCTCACTGAGCCCACCACAATTCAAATGTTCCACAGGAGACTCAAAGGTTTAAAGTGAGATGGGGCGGGGGAGAGAGAGACAGAAAGCAGTGGTTGCGTGGGGCTGGGAGGGGAGCAGGCACTGACTGCAAATAGGCACTAGGGAACTTCCTAGAATGATGGAAGTATCCTAAAACTGGACTGTGGCAATGCTTGCAGAACAGCAAAAATTTGCTCAAACTCATAGAGTTTGATACAGTTACCACAGGTGAATTGTAGGACATGTGAATGGATGCCTCCATAAAGCTGTTTTTAAAAAGTGATGATTGCACACACTTTTTAAAAATCTATAAAATGAAAGGTGGTCTTTCTGAAATGTGATGGCTCTGCCACTTGGCTCCTCCATCACATCTCTTCCTCCCAATTCTAACAAGTGCGGGTTCTAGGCTTCTCCCTCTCCACCTCAACTGAAACCCGCTTATCTGCCTCTGGGCCCCCAGGACAATGTTCTTAAAGCTTCCAGAAGGAGGTGGCAGCCCCCTTTATCTCCAGACCGGGCCGGGGGGGGGGGGGCATCAGCACCCTGCAGCTCCCACCCCTGCCAACACACGGCAAACAACCTTCTCCTTGGGAACCCTACTGCTAGCCACTGCCTCAAACCCTCCCAACCCCCAGCCTCCCGGTGACCCCTGGCTCACATGTGCTGCTTCTCCCCATTCCTGTCATCCCCAAAGACCCCGTGTGACAGTGAACTTCACCAGCCATCTACTTCAGCAGCCGCCCCTGCTGCTCCACCTGAGCTCTTCCTCCACCACATGCTCAGACCTCTGTCCTGAAAGCAACCCTCTGGGACACCTGGGTGGCTCAGTCGTTAAGCGTCTGCCTTCCGCTCAGGTCCTGATCCCAGGGTCCTGGGATCGAGCCCTGCATCAGGCTCCCTGCTCCCCCAGCAGGAAGCCTGCTTCTCCCTCTCCCATCCCCTCTGCTTGGGTTCCCTCTCTCCTTGTCTCTGTCAAATAAATAAATAAAATCTTAAAAAAAAAAAAAAAGAATTCTGAAAGTAACCCTCCTCCAACCCCAGTTCCTCCTCTGGCAGCCTGGGGACAAGCCTGTCCCCAGATGCTGCTTGCACTTTGGGACCTCTCCCTCTCTCCTCTGCCCTGGCCACTGCAGAAAGCTGCCCTCCCAAGGCCTTGCCCCGCACCACCTCCCCCCCACCCCAGGACACTGGATGCAAAGCGTCCACCAGCCGCACCTCAGACCAACCCTCCTCGCGGTCATCCAGTAATCCCAGCCAAAGATGGAAAACAGAGAAACCCAATTTGATCAAGACAAAACATGATTTAAATAACCATCCTGGGGCTCCTGGGTGGCTCAGTAAATTAAGTGTCTGACTCCTGCTTTCCACTCAGGTCATGATCTCAGGGTCCTGGGATCAAGCCCCGTGGCAGGCTCCACGCTCAGCTGGGAGTCAGCTTCTCTCTCCTCACCCTCTGCCCCTCCCCCTACTCAGGCACGCGGGCAGGCACACGTGCACACTCGCTCTCTGTCTCAAATAAATCAATCTTAAAAATCAACAAATAAATAACCATCATCAAGCATAGAACAAAGTACTCAGCAGCGATTTAAATCGTGCCTGGTGGGGACACCTGGGTGGCTCAGTCGGTTAAACACCTGCCTTCAGCTCGGGCCGTGATCCCAGGGTCCTGGGATCGAGTCCCACATCAGGCTCCCTGCTCAGTGGGGAGCCTGCTTCTCCCTCTGCCTGCTGCTCCCCGTTTGTGCCCATCCATCTCCCTCTCACAAATAAATAGAATGTTAAAACAACAAACAACAAATTGAAAAGCCCAAACATTAAAAAAAAAATAATAAATTAAAATAAATTAATTGTGCCCAGTGTACCTGTCCTCCCTAAACAAAAGAAATTTGTGATAATGAGTGATGTTAATCCAAGGAAAAGGTAAACCTCCATAAAAATCTAAGTTTATAAGTCTGTATAGGTTCTACTAGGAAAATTCTTTCCGATGCTCTTTTAATGATTAGCCTCCAAAGTCAAGAAAGCAAAGGCTGGCAGCAGCTGAGAATGGAAGCAGTCAGCAGTGCCACGGGCTGAGGTCAGCAATGACTCAGCGCATGCAGTTCCTCCACACGGAGGCTGGGATGAGTATTTCACTCTTATTCCAGGATGGGTATTTCACTCTAGGGCCACTTCTTTTGCCTTGCTTCCCTTCAATCGATTTTGATATTATTTCACCCAGGGAAACTAGCAAAACTTCAAAAAAGAAAAAAAAAAGGTTTTCTGGGAGCAAAGGGTAACTGGAGTCCTATATTTAATAATGTTTAATCAATAAATAATATTCTTTTAAAGTCGGTTGTGTACAAACCAACACAGCTGCTGACTCAGCCTGTTCACTCTCGGTGACCTGTATTTAATGCCTTATCTTCTGAACTCGTGGTTAGAGAGGGAGGAGAAAATCGAGAGATGATCAGCTATATACTCAGGTTGCTCCTCTGTAAACGGGTCAGGTCTGTGGTTAAGTATTAAACAGTAAAGGGACCGTTTTGCCATGACAACAACTTTTCAATTAAGCCAAATTTCTTGTTCGGCTAACGTACAAGACCATTCATGAAATAGGTCATTCAACAATCATCACATTTTAGAGCTGGTAGCGAGTTCTTCTAAACCAACCCCCTACTTAAAACAGGTATGAAAACCACCAGCCAGGAGGGAAACACGCAAGGCAGCACTGTCACGCCTCCAGGCGCGCGGACTCCAGGCCTGCGCCGTACCATACAGCAGCCTCCGGCCACACGTGGCAACTGCACACTTCAAGTGTGGCCAGTCCAAACTGAATGCATCATGAATGCAAATGCATGCCCGATCTTGATTTTTTTTTTTTTAAGATTTTATTTATTTATTTGACAGAAAGAGAGCACAAGCAGGGGGAGTGGCAGGGAGAGGAAGAAGCAGACTCCCTGCTGAGCAAGGAACCCGATGCGGGACTCGATCCCAGGACCCTGGGAGGACCCCAGGATCGTGACCTGAGCCGAAGGCAGTCGCTTAACCAACTGAGCCACCCAGGCGACCCCGATCTTGATGATTCAGTGAAAACAAAGACATAAAGTATCTCATTATTAACTCTGTATTGATTACAGTGAAATGATGAGAGCTTGCCTATACTGGGATAAATAAGACACAGCAAAGTTAATTTCATCTGATACTTTTTACTTTAAAAAAAAAAAAATGTGGCTAGGGGGCGCCTGGGCAGCTCAGTCTGTTAAGGGTAAGACTCTTGATTTTGGCTCAGGTCATGATCTCAGAGTCGGGGGATTGAGCCCTGCACTGGGCTCAATACTTAGTAGGGAGTCTGCTTGGGATTCTCCCTCTCCTTTTCCCTCTGCCCCTCCCCACTGTGCGTGCTGTCTCTCTAAATAATAAATCCTTAAGAAACAGAAACAAAGATGCCTCATGTGATGCTTGTACCAGAGCCCTGGGCCTCAGGCCTGTCTGCACCGAGCTTGCTGTGTGGCCTGGGGCCAGTCTCCTCCTGTATTTACGGCTCAGTTTCCTTACCTGCAAAATGAAGGCGTTAGACCAGTAGGTCTCAACTGGGGACATCTGACAAAGGCTGGAGACATTTCTAGTTGTTACAGTGGACAGGTGATGCTCCAGGTATCTAGTACATGGAGGTCAGGGATGCTGCCAAACATCCTACTTCACACAGGGCAGCCCCATAACAAAGAATACCTGGCCCCAAATGTCAATAGCGCCAAGGGTGAGAAACCCTGTGTGAGACTGAGGTGACTCCACAGGGCCATTTTGAGGAACCGCCAAACTGTTTTTCAAAATGGCTGTACCATTTTATGATCCCCGCATTTCTCCACATCCCTGCCCGCACACATACTTTTGCCAGCCTTCAGGAGCGTGAATGGCTTTTTACAAAGTCTGTTCTACAGACAATGCCCTGGATTGTTTACAGAATACCAGGGTCACAAAGAAAACCATTAGCCACTGTCTTACCTGGTGCCTATAATTGTACCAGCCGTTTGAACCCGCGACAATCACCACCCAGTGCTTGCCCCCATCCTCGGGATCATCTACAGGAACAGCACCGATGCCCAGGACCACGCTGAGCAACACGGCTACTTCCCAAATCATTCTGTGCCTCCGAGTTCAGTGGCAGAAATCTGGGAAGAAAAAAGCAGAGTCAAGCAAAAAAGGAATGACAAAAACAGAAGAATACTGTAGGCCCCTAAGATTATATCACAGCCCATGGGTCAAAACGATAAGACCATTTAGTTATCAGATGGAACAGCCTAAGGATAAAAATGATGACAGAGCAGAATTTTACCTTTGGCTCTGCAGCCCCTTTCCCTAGGGGGAGAAGAATCGACCCAGCTCTCTCTCACTACAGGTTGAAGTTAAGGGTATAAACCAAAGAATAGTGGGAACACTCTTTGGGCAACCTTAAAAGGTTTTAACAAGTTTTGGTCACAACTTGGAATACAGCAGATAAAACTCACCAACAAAATTCACCGTATTGGAAAAATGTCTACCACATTGTATGAAATGTTTGCAAGAAAAGAACATACATGTAATGTGTGCGTACAAAATGTGGAAGGCAGACATAAAAATTTAACAGTAGTTACTGACTGGTGGTAGGTGGAATTCAGGATGATTTTCTTCCTATTTCTTTTTACTACCATTAACAGCTATTACTTATGCAATAAAGTGTATAAAAATTCAATGTGTGTCCAATATAAATACTGAGGGGCGATTCCTAAGTTGTAAGCGAGTTATCTGGATAAGCTATAGGCAAAGAGTGGCAGCCCAAGTTAATGTCTTTGTACATTTATAACCCATTTACACGTAGTTAATACAGCAGGCAGAGCACAAGTTTTAGTCCTTGTTTTACAGGAAGGGGAGGTTAAAGCAAGAGAAGCTAACTTGTCCAATACCCATGGTTAGCCAGCTCTGGCCAGAGACCAAAACCCATGTCTTCTCAGTTCCCGGCTCGGTCTTTCTGCTGCATGGTCCTACACTGAGACTTCATTCCTGATGAAGCACATGCCCAATTGTATACTCCACTGCCTAAACGTCCCAAGTTTTAAAGCACAAAGGCAGTACTCAGGCCCCGCCCTGGCCTCCTTGCATCGTTCACATCAGACCCTGCCCCGCAACCTGAATACGTTATTCTAAAAAAAACAGCCTTCTTGTGACAGACGCTAGGCCTGTCACATTAAGAGGAAAAACAGTCTCTGAGATGTAGGGACTCAGCAGAACAAAGTCCATGAGGCTGACCTCAGACTCTTCTGTCATTTGTCAAACAGTGCTCACTCACTCACTGGCTTATTCATTCACACAGCCAGCCAGAGGCTCCTGCCGGAAAACACACTGGATGCTCTGAACGCAGTAGGGACAGGACAAATCCTCTGTCCTCAGGGGGCACGCAGCCAGCTAAGGGATGAAACTCCTGTAAGCTTAAGAAACCATCCTTAGCATCCTGTGCCTAACACTGTGCTCAAACTCAAAATGGACTGAGCAGTGGGTTTCCCCCCAAAGGCGAGGGAACAGAAAGCCGTGAATCTGATAAAAGTTTAAAAACCTAAAAGCGCCTTAGGTTAGTGCTTCTCCAAACCGACTGTGACTTCCATCCTCTGGGGATGCAATTCTGATCCAGTAGGCCTGGGCTGGGCCTGAGACTCTGCATTTCCAACAGGCTACAGGCAATGCCCAGGACTCAACTTTGATGTAGCAGGGCTCTCCATTAACCTTGGTGGGCTCTTGTTCACCTCTGGTCTTAAGCCCCACGGGCCAACACTACTCCTTACCCACCACCTGCCTCCGATACCCCCTTTAGGAAATTTTTTTTTTTATTTTTATTTTAAGTAGGCTCCACGCCCAATGTGGGGCTTGAACTCATGACCCTGAGATCAAGAGTCACATGCTCCACTGACTGAGCCGGCCAGGTGCCCCATCCAGGAACTCAATTCTTACTGTATAATGTATATCCACATTTCTTTGGCGTCACTGCAAAACTGCCCATGGATGAACGGGTAACTACAATAAGGTACCCTAGGTTTATTCTTAAGCTTATTCTGAAATGGCCATGCTTTTTGTTTGTTGTGTTTTGTTTTTTAGTACAGTACAGGACGGATGAGGTCAGGGAACAGATGAAGGCAGTGGACTGCCCAGGCCACCCCGGTGCCAGAACCAGCTGGCCTTAACGTGTTAACATGCACCTGAGGACGCTCTCCCAAGTCCTCTTGACATGACCGGGGCTCACCGTAGGGCTGGGAGGTAACAGCAAGGGCGACAGTGACTACAGAGGGGACCCCCCCCCCCCCCCCCCACGCAGCAGCTCTTTGATTCTGAGCTCACCCGGCGGCCTCCTGACTGCACTTGAACCTCCCTGGGAAGCCTTCCCCTGGGGCAGCAGTTGGCACACTTCTTCTCTAAAGGGCTGGACAGTAAATAGTTTACCCTGCAGATCACACCACCTCCCTTATGACTGTTCGGCTCTGCCCCTGTACTGTGAAAGCAGCCAGAGACCATAAGTATACCAGTGGGTGGGGAGTTGTTCCAATAAAGTCAGGACAGGTGGGTCTCTTTGGCCCGCCCTAGGGCGTGAGACTACGCCCTCAGCCCACGTGACCAGTATACAGCCTGGCTGGCTCTTATCTTCCAGCAGCAATCATTATACGGGCTCCCTGGTTTACACACCAGTCTCTGAGTTTGGTTCATGTGACTGAATCATGAAGAGGCTCCTTCCTGGGGAGGCCCTGCCATGTGACTTTACCCCTTCCTACTTAGGGACAAAAAGAATACATAAAACACCAGAATCACAAAGCTGGCCTGACCGTGAACCACGGAAAGGACACCACCAGCCTAACTGCCTAAATTGGCAAACACCACAGCAGGTACTGAAAAAGCACCGCCAGGTTATTTTTACAAATTCAAATTCATCTGTCATTCTTCTACTAATATGCTAGCATGCTACCCCTCAGTGAGGAAATGTGCCTATTAAAACACAAATGATACTTTCACAGTTAACGTTTGGCAATGGTTCCTGTCTATCACCTTTTTTGTTTCTTATAAACACAGAGTACGGTTCCTTGAACAGAATGGCAAGCAAAAAGCCTCACAGTATGACACTGATTGGAAAATGTCACTTAAAAAACACGTATGTTAAGGGGTGCCTGGGGGGCTCAGTTAAGCATCCAACTCCTGATCTCAGTTCAGGTCTTGATCTCGTGAGTTCGAGCCCCGTGTTGGGCTCCACGCTGGGTGTGAAGCCCACTCAAAATAAATGAAATTTAAAAAACACATATGTTAATACCATTTGGGGAAACATAGTGGGGCTTGGGGTGAAGATGAGATGTGAAAGTAATACAATCTCTCCACTACCCTCAGCAAGAACATGTCTTAAAGCAAGCAGCCTCACCCAGCCATTTCCTGATCAGCAGTATTCTTGGCAAAGTCAAAGCCTCAAAACAAAATCACAATCTTGCAACATAACATACTATGATTCTTGTTCTATCAAAGAGAAAAGTTCAGGAAGACAAAGTAAGTGATTCCTGCTGAGCTAGCTCTTCAGGATGGCTGCTTCTGCAGTCTCCCCACCCATCCATCCAACATCCAACACACACAGCCTGAGCACCCACTAGGTGCTCCCAGGCACCGAACAGGGAACCAAATGACAGAACCCTTCACTGAGCTGACATTCCAGCAGGAAGAGACACACAATTTAAATCCACACATTGTCAGAGGGGATGAGTGTTAAGGAAAAATATAATGCAGGAGGAGTGGGAGGCATCATTTTTCAAAATGGAAAGACTTGAAGGAGGCAAGGAAGTCTACCCACTTCTAACAGCAAAATGCTGGAAGCAATATACATGGTCATCTGGACAGAGGGCTGTCTAGCTAAATCAGTCATGGTACACCCTTATGATGGGACCCTGTGGAGCCTTTAGGAAGAGCAAGGTGGATCTCGATGGGCCGAGAGTGGAAAGATCTCCAAGGGGGCTGTAAAGATTGTATGCAGAGTCTGCTAACCATTTGTGGGGAGAAAATGACAGACAGGTGTGACCCTAACCAGGGGAGAAAAGGTGTCCCCCACAACGACACGTGTTGATATGCTGCACGGGGCGGCAGAGTGGGCTTCTGCAATAAGCCATGCAATGTACGCTTCACACAATCCTCACAGAAGCCTGTAAGCCAGCCTCATCGCTCTGTTCACGGAGCTGAGAAAAAAGAGGCTGGGCAGAGAGAAACGTGCTGGTAACTGCTGGGGCTGACACACAGATCTGCTCCAGAGACTGCTTTTTCTACTACACCCCCTCGCTTGTCACAAAAAGAGTTGTTCATGTGAAGGTCTGCGAGACCAGGTAACCAAAAGTGGGCACACAACATGCCCCACTCAGGGCCCAAACCCTTCCTCCAGCAGGTCACCACCCACCCTCCAACCAGGCTCTTTGCCATCCTACTGTTTTAAGGCACTTGTGGGCAATCTGTATAAAGAGTTCTCCTCTTAGAAGAGCCCTTCAAAGGAAAACCTGAACCACACAAGCCAAGATCAACGGCCAACCCTTTACGAATGAATTTTGCCAGCCTCCAATGACAAGTCCTCCGCTGTTGCCATTGGTCCTGCATCCCTCTCAGGCTACAGGGCTACACAAGGTCAGTAATTCCATTAAAGGACTCCATTTGACTTAAAGAAGTATGCTAGCAAGTGAGGTTCAATTCATTTGAGAGGTTTGGGACAGAATGCCCATTCTAGATAAACTGTCACCAGCAATACAAGTAATGAGGCCCCAATCACAGGACTATCAAAGTCAAGTTCAAACCAAGGTCTGACACCAAAGCCTATATTTTAACTACCCTCAGGTGTGAACTCTCACTGCCAGTCCTGATTTGCTACTGGCTCTGGGTTGGAAACAGGGAATCATCAAAGCCGAGCAAAGCAGCTAACTAGACAATGACATCTGAAGACAGCCTTCCAAACCTGAAGGTCTTTGATCCTGCTCCTTACTCTCCAGGGGCTTACAATAAGATCAACGTGAGTGGACCCTGACTGACCACATGCAAGAGAGCCAAGGAGAGATGAGAAGGACCCCTCCTTGACCGAACTGAGTCAAGCTCCTCTGAGCCCCCATCTCAAGTAGGTCTTGGCCTGCTAAGTTCAGTTTACCAAGAATCCCACGAGAATAGCCCACCTTTGATACCTAATCAAGGTCCCTTGTAATTTTCCATCCACTGACCCTCTCAGCCTGCCCATAAATCCCAACTATCCTTGCTGTATTTGGAGTTGAACTCAGATCTACACTGAAGTATCTGTCCCTAATGTAATTGCTGGAATAAAACCTGTCTTGCTTGCTGTTTTTAACAAGTGTTTAGTGTTTAGTGCAATTTCTCTAACACAGGACACACAGCTACTAAGTCAGGGGAGACCCTTCCCTCTCTGGGCCTTAATTGTCTGTGCAATGAGATGGTAGAACTGAATTATTAAGGGCAGATTCAGTTCTCAAACCTTTTAACTTCCTGTTTTACAAGTGAGATTAACACAAAATCCAGGGGCACCTGGGTGGTTCAGTCAGTTAAGTGTTTGCCTTCGGCTCAGGTCATGATCCCAGGGTCCTGGGATGGAATCCCACGTCCAGGTCCCTGCTCAGTGGGGAGTCTGCTTCTCTCTCTACCCCCTGCCCATGCGCACTCTCTTTCTCACAAAAATAAATTTTAAAAATTAAAAAAAAAGGAAAAACAAAATAAATAAAACAAAATCCAACTAGCTCTTATCTCAAATGAAAACTACTTTATTAAGGTTAATCAATATTTTTCCTACAGGGAAAATTTCTGATTCAGGGGCAAACTGGATTCTAGATTAGAGCATGGCCTTTAAGGTTACCTAATTCTGACTCTATGCAATTTTTTTCTTTACATCTCTGTAAACTGGGTAACCGCAATGCAAACAATTCTTACCTAAAGACATACAAATGAATTCCATAAAGTGGAGGCTGGGTTGATTTCCGGTTGTAGAAAGACGCCAGTTTTGCCTGCCATTTGCCCATTCATTTCATTATTTCTGACCCTGGAGTCTCCTTTGATCTGGCTGCAACCATCACACTACATTTCCTCATTATAAGTTAAATGTAATCTTTAGTACTTGCTCACTTTTATACCTGTATCGAGTGATGACTTTACCTTTTTTAAAAATTATCTTTTGGGGTGCCTGGGTGGCTCAATTAAGCACTGACTCTTAGTTTCAACTCAAGTCATGATCTCATGGATCATGGGATTAAGCCCCCGGAGGGGGGGGGGTTGGGCTCCACACTCAGGGGGAGTCTGCTTGAAGAGTCTCTCCTCTGCCCCTCCCCCTCACTCTTTCTCAAATAAATAAATAAATCTTTTTACAATTGTTTTTTAACATTACAAAAAGCATAAGTAACTAAATCATATTTCCAAATAGACACAATCAATAAACACTTTTAAAATCTCCTAATGGTTAGAAGAATTTTGGAATCTAGCAAAGTAAAATTTGCCCAGTGGTAAACAGTTTTTCCACATTTTTATTTTCACAGTTATCTGACACTTGAATCCCTTTTACCACAATTACTATTTTTGAAATCTGGTTTCAATGTAGTTTGTAATATTTTCCCACAATGACTGAATGACTTTTCTAGCTAGATGTGAATTAAGCTAAATTTTGTTATAAGTTATAGTCAAGAAATTGAAAGGTAAACATTATAGAAATGTACTAAGTACAATGTAAAACACCTGTTACCTCTCATCAAGCCCATGAACTGTTAATATTTTGCAAATCTGAGAACTCTCTCCCCATAAAACAAATACAATATTAGAGGAAATTCCTTCCCATGCCCCATCCCATTCTCCCCACCACCAGAAGATAACCATGATCATAAGTTAACATTTCTTTTTCTTTCTTTCTTCTTTTTTTTGTGCAAAAAGGTGATTTTATTAAAGCATGGGGACAGGACCCATGGGCAGAAAGAGCTGCATAAGTTAGCATTTCTTTTCATTCACTTTATTATACTTTTAAAACATATATGTCCACTTTGTAAACATTCCCTTCTAAGGGACATTTAGGCGGTTTCAAAAATTTATCATTATAGGGCGCCTGGGTGGCTCAGATGGTAAAGCGTCTGCCTTCGGCTCAGGTCATGATCCCAGGGTCCTGGGATCGAGTCCCGCATCGGGCTCCCTGCTCCTTGGGAGCCTGCTTCTCCCTCTGCCTCTCTCTCTCTCTCTCATGAATAAATAAATAAAATCTTTAAAAAAAAATAAAAAAAAAATTTCTCATTATAAATAACGTTGCAGTAAACACCCTAATACTCCTCTCCTTGCAAACAAATGTCTCTGTTTCTCTAGGCTACTTTCTAGAAGTGGAACCACTTGATCTTAAGATATACACACTCATTGTTTTAAAAGATTTTATTTGACAGAGAGAGAGCTCAAGCAGGGGGAGCGGCAGGCAGAGGGAGAGGGAGAAGCAGGCTCCCCGCTGAGCAGGGAGCCTGATGTGGGGCTGGATCCCAGGACCCTGGGATCATGACCTGAGCCAAAGGCAGAAGCTTAATCGACTGAGCCACCCAGTTGCCCCCAATGGTACCCTTAATTTTTAAGGACATCAAGTGTCTTTGGGATTTGATCTTGTAGGCAGCATATTGAACGCAAAGGGAGGACAAAATCTAAATCTCTCACAGCAGCACAGAAGGCCCTGCAAGATGTACCACTCTATTCTTATGAAACAGAGCTCATGAAATTCACCACCCACATGAAATCCCTTGTTCCAACCAGGCTCCAAGACCGTGGTCCAAAATCGCGGCTCTTTCCATGCCTTCACCATGCTGTTTTCCAGGTGAAACATTCTTCCTTCATCACACTAGCTCCTCCGATCCCTCAAACTCCATTGAGGCGCTTCTCTGCAAAGTTCTACCTCTTCCCACAAATAAGGATTAGATGCTTCCAACAGGGTTAGATGCTGCCCCTGTGCAAACCTGTAACTGAAATGATTCTCTATTGACTGCCTCTCCCCTTTACAAAAAAAACCCAGCTCAATGAGTAAGGCTCAATGAACGTTTGCTAACGAATGGAACCCTACAGTAAAAAAGCTGAGCTCCTCCACTCTCTACCTACCACAGGGCAAATCTCAAACTCTGGGCATTTATTTTCATCTATAAAACGAAGCCCATGATAAAAAGTTCCTTCTTCCAGGCCCCAGATTCCACAATTCTTGGCATTCTACAATTCCCATGTACATATAACCTCCCCTCTAATAGTTTAGGGGCAGGGGACCTAATCAAATTTCACTTTCACGCTTGAAGTGAATCACCCTATGAGTCCCACCAGCTCAAGCCTCTGAGAACTAGAGCATCCCTAACTTCTCAGAAGGGATGTTTTTACACGTTTGGGTATTTCGGCTGTTGTAGTCACCTGCTTTTCCCCTTGGCTACGGAGAACTGGGTGGAAATGGGTGCAATCCTCCACGTTACAAGCACCTAGAGCCTAAACTGCTCCTAGGCTGTGAAGGTTGGAACCAAGCGCCGGACCCTGTCCCGCACGCCCCCGGCGGTGGGACCTTAGCCAATTCCCTCTCCCCGCCCCCGTTTCCCCCGGAGCTTGGAGGAAGCGCCTGGGCTTCCAGCCCGAGTTCGCGCCAATAGAAGAGAGCCGCCAGCAGCCCACGACCACCCCTCGGGAGGGCGGGCTGAGAGGTCGCAGCATTTCCCTTGGGATTCACCGTTTCCCGAAATGCTCTTCCGCAGGGTGAGAAGCGGATTACTCAGGGCCGCGGGAGCTGAAAATCCCGCCGGTGAGGCCCAGAGCCGCGGCGCACAGGCAGCCCTGGGCCGGGACGTGGGGCCTGGCCCGGATCCCCGGCTGGGGCTCGCGGTTACCTGTGGCAGAAGACCGCGGCGGTGGCGCGGGGCGGCAGGACCGTGGGAACTCCTCGCGACGCGCAGCCTCAGACGCGACACCTCGGGACGCCCGCCCTGCAGTGATTGCGGAGCCTCACCCCGCTCCGGGCTTTAATGGCCTAGGGCGCCGCGTTGATTGGTGGAACTTCGGGGCGGGCGTCTGCAGAAGCCAATGAGAGAAGGAGCGAGGCGGGGCCGGCGAGCCAGAGGTCCTACAAGTCCCAGCATGCAAGAGCCGCGGCTTCTGGGCCCACAGCCCGCGGGTCCTGGGAGAACCTTGAGCGGTGAAGGGGGCCGGGGCTACGTGGGGCTTGCCTGGAAACGCAGCAGTTCCAGAAGTGTCCACCGAAGGATCAAAACTAGCGCGCGGGGCACTTTAACCCACTGGGTTTCCGAACTTGTCGCACTTTGGGATCATCTAGGGAAACAAAAATCCTGATGCCCCAGTGTCGGCCCAGACGTCGGTTGAGTTCCTTGGTCTGCACGTGTTCTGGGTCTCGGAATCTTTAAGGGTCCCCCGGTGATCGAATGTGCAGGTCCATTTAATCCTCGAGACAACCTTATGAGAAATAGGCACTCTTATTGTGGTCCCTGCTTTACAGTTAGGACGACTGAGGGAGGGTCAGCCGTGGAAAGTAAATTAATCTTCTGAAGACCGCATTAGCTCTGAAGTGGCGGGGCCAGAACCCACACCCAGGCAGTCTGTCTAGCTCAGAATCTTGTCCTCTTCATCCCTAGGCAATGCTATTTTTCAAGTGTTTTTGGTATTATTATCTCACAGGGAAATGGGGAAACTTTATACGTACCTGTGCCGTGTGGTAGAGCACAGTAAATTGAACTGAGTGCCATTGATCGCAGTCCTACCCAAGCACATCAAGTGTAAGATGTAAGGGCTGCATTCACAGGTTGTCTCACTTGATCTTTTATAATCTTTTTTTTTTTTTTTTTTTACAGTAAGTCAAGCGAGAGCATACTGCCCAGAGCCTGCTCCCTATTTTTGTAAATAAAGTCTGTGGGAATGCAGCCATGCCCACGGGTTTTGGTATTATCTCTGGCTGTTTTTACCAACAAGGTAGAGTTGAGTACTTATACAAGAGACAAGATTTTGGCCCACAAAATCGAAAATATTCACTGTCTGACCATTTACAGAAAAAGGTTGCCAACCCTGAGTTAAGTTCTCCACACTCTTAGCTGGGAAGTGACCGTAGTCTTCTTCAGACCCGTGTCTGTCCAAGTCCAAGGCGAAGTCTCATGACCAGTACACTTTCACAGTCTTCCTCAGTGGGGAGTGGTAGGAGTTCATTCAACCATTTATTCAAGAACACATTTAGTGGATGTCCCTTATGTGCCAAGTGCAGCTTATTATTGAGAGAAATTGGATTCTTTTTTTTTTTTTTAAGAGAGAGAGAGAAGAGAGAGAGCATGGGGGGACAGTGTTGGAGGGGCAGAGGGAGAGAGAAAATCTCAAGCAGGCTCCACGCTCAGTGCAGAGCCCCAAATGGGGCTCAGTCTCACAACCCTGAGATCATGACCTGAGCTGAAATCAAGAGTCGGACACTTAACCGACAAAGCCACCCAGGTGCCCCGAGAGAAATGGGAGTCTGTTCTTTCCCCTTGGGAATTCACTGTCTAGTAAGAGAGGAACAGGGTGTCCTTAACCACTCCCTCAATTCACCCAGAATAAATGGTGGCCTTTGGTTAGGTTTTCACAGGTGAAATGGAACAGAAGTGGTGGCCTGATGCCAGGCATGTTTAGGCAAATGAGGTCCAGGGACAGCCCCCTCAGCCTCCCTCAGCAGCACCATGAGCTGAGAGCCGAGAGTATGGGACGAGAGAAGGGGGCTGAAAATTGAGGACCAGTGGGTGGCTGGGAGTTGGCAGGGAGTTCCCATGGTAATGGTCAGGAGAGCCTTAGAAGAGACTGCAAGGTGGCTAGCCTAGGCCAGCCACAAGGAGGAGGCTGAGATGAGAGGGGCCTGGAGGGAGAAGTGGGTGCACATGGTGGGTTCTGCCATCAGGCTACCTGGATTCCGATCCCAGCTCCAGCACATACAAGCTGTGGGACCTGAGCAAGTTACTTAATTTCTCAGTGCCTGGGTTTCCTCAACTATAAAATAGAACAGCACCTACTTCTCTCGGTAAATTGAAGGAAACACAGTGCTTAGCATCTAGTAAGTGCCGCATGAATAGCATCTACCTGCTGGGCTAAGAGCATGATGAGAAAAGGAAGATAGGAATCTCTGACCTTGGGCACTGCCTGTGCTCTGAGACTACACACGGAATGGGATTGGCGGCATGGTGTGGGAAGGGCAGCACCAGTGGGAGGGCCAGGAGCCAAGGCACCAGAAAAAACCCCAGGGTGGCAGGAGGGTGGCAGGTTCCCTGTAAACATACAGGCATGAGGACACCCCCCCCAAATGTCCCTAGTGACATTCTCACCAGGAAAGTCACAGTATGGGGCTCAGAGGTTAGTGAGGCTCAAGCCAGATAAAAATGTGTGATACCACAAGACTGTGGCAGATAACTCAGCCACCAGAGATAAGAGCACTGAGGAGCCATTTCAGATTCCGTCTTCGTCTATCTAATAGCGAGAGACTAAGTGAGAGGTTCAGATTATAAAGCAATAAGCGCTGGAGAGAGTAGGAAAAGAAATTGGTTAAGTTTAGAGCAGGTTTCTGCACCTCCAAGCAACACTTGGAGGCCGGGTAGTTCTTTGTTGCGTGAGGGAGGTTGGGGGGCTGTCCTGTACCTCGTAGGATGTCTAGCAGCATCAGCATCCCTGGGCAGCTACCCACCAGATGCCAGGAGCACCCTTCCCTCAAGTTCTGACAGCCAAAAATGTCCCCAGACATTGCCAAAAGCCTCCTGGGGGAAGGAGGGGCAAAATCTGCATGCACACCCCGCCCCTTCCACCATAGTGACAACCACTGGTTCTCAGGACTCAACATTCATTCAATCATTCATTCATTCTGTTTGATAATGATGGTCAAAGGCATGGACGCTCTCCAGACATCCTGGATTTCGACTCCATCTCTGACACTTCCTGGCTGTGGGGTCCTGGACAATCTCTTCACTTATCTGTGTTTCATAGGGTTGTTGTAAAGTTCAAACGAATTGATCCATAATGAACGAACTCAGAACAGATTCTCGTCAGGTGTCAGCTATTTCTTGAGTGCATGAGAAGTGCTAGGCACTAACTCGAGCCCTGAGGATCCCTACAGTCAACTGTCCCCACCACAGACTGACCTTTTGTATGAAAATATTTCAACTGAAGGGCACCTGGGTGGCTCAGCTGTTAAGCGTCTGCCTTCAGCTCAGGTCGTGATCCCAGGGTCCTGGGATCGAGCCCCACATCAGGCTCCCTGCTCGGCGGGAAGCCTGCTTCTCCCTCTCCCACTCCCCCTGCTTGTGTTCCTGCTCTTGCTCTCTCTCTCTCTGTGAAATAAATAAATAAAACTTAAAAAAAAAGAAAATATTTCAACTGAAATATGTAATATTGTTGATCTAAATAAAGGGGTAAACCGAGGCAAGCTCAAAAAGGAGGAGTTTATTTGGGAAGAGCAGAGGAATTGCAATTTGAGACAAGCGACTGTTGCAAGCTATAGGCGAGCGCATTGAAAGTTCGGGGTAGGTTGTATTTGTGGGCAGGGAATGTAAAGAGAGGAACGTTCAGCCAGAAGTCAGTCAGACTCAAACACACACGGAGACCAGCTTTGAAAATGAAAGGTGTCCAGGACAGGCCCCCAGATTGTGCCACTTAAACCACGTTTACACGTACAGTTTAGTAGCATTAATTATGTTCACATTATTGTGCAACGAATCTACTTCTAAAACTTTTCATCATCCTAAAAACCATTCCCTCCTTCCTTGAATAAAATCCTACCAGGCTAACATCCGCTGACTCCAGCTTATTCCCATGACCTCACTTCCTGTCACAAGACTCACTCCACTCCGGCCCTCGTGGCCTTCTCGTCTTGGCCCTATGCGAGTCCCTCTTCCTGGCACATCCTTCCTCTTCCAGTCACGCAGCTCCTGAGAGATGACATCCTGGCACGAGATGGCACGATAAAGATTGCTGTGGTCCTAAACTCAGGGGAGGGGGAGAGGAGGGGCACCATCTCTTCCTGGTTGTTTTTGAAGGATTTCCAAGCAACCACTAAGCATTTATTTATTAACAGGTAGGCAGTATTCTTAGAATGGCCCCCCAAGACCCCTCACGCATGTATAATCTCCTCCTGCAGGATGGGTGAAACCTGAATAGGATATATTAAAGTGGTACAGCAGGCCCCAAATAGAGTCACTTATGCTAAGCCCCACGTAGAAAACCAAGACTTCCTACGTAACCTGATTGCAGCTTCAGCCTCTCCCAGGAATAGAATTATAAACCAGTCTGGAATTTCCTGATTGACACTTAACAAGAAGGTAATCTGCATGATAGACCCCTGCGCTTCCTCCCACCCACACTCCAGCCCTCCAAGAAAAGTAATCTTGCCTGAAACAGCCCTTTCTTTTCTTTTGCTAATAACTTCCGTGTCCCACCCATCTCTGCCTGTAAGTCTTCCATTTTTTAAAAGATTTTATTTATTTATTTGAGAGAGAGAGAGAGAGAGCTCACGCCGTGCGTGTACAAGAGCAGGGGGAGGGGAAAGGAGCGGGGGAAGGGGAGGCAGAAGGCGGGGGCAGAAGGAGAGGGAGGGGCAGACTGCCTGCTGAGCAGGGAACCCCAGGTGGGGCTGGAGCCCAGGACCCTGAGATCATGACCTGAGCCGAGGGCAGATGCTTAACTGACTGAGCCACCCGGTCTTCCATTTTATACAGCTCTTCTGATCCCCTTTCTACTTGCTAGCAGGATGCTGCCTAATTCATGAATCATTGAATAAAGCCAATTCAATCTTTAAATTTACCCAGTTGAATTTTTGCTTTTTTAACAGATTACATATCACTCCTATGATTATGTTACCGATGAAGGATAGTTGGAAGAAAGGTGGGCAGGGACGAGGGCCCCGCCCTAAGAGGAAACCACCCTTAAAAGAATTTTACACCACCCTGAAAGGAGCCTTCCACCCTTTGCCAAGTGATAGATGACAAAAACCTGACTGGATGACAGGCATAGGGAGGGTTAATCAGATTAAAACAGCATTGCCAATGAGCCCATAAAAACCTCTAGACTTAGAAACTACGGGGGCAACCCCCCAGGCTGTCCTCCCTCTTTGGGAGCTTTGTACTATCACTTTACTATGGCTCAGGAAAATTTGCTGTCCACCACTCTTCATCTTGTCTACTTCTTCATTCTTCAAGTGGCATGACCAGGAACCCTGGGCACTGAAGAAGAAGGAAATCCTGTAACATTACAGGGCAAAAGAGAGATCATCTGGGCAGTTGAGCCTACTCTAATCATAGGAGCCCTTCAAAAGGAGTTTTCTCCGGCTGGTGGTTAAGATCCATTGCTGATGAAGATGAAGGTACATCATAGTAGCTGCTCAATAATTGTTCATTTTCATCTTTATTCATCCCCATTGCATTTCTAGTTTAGTCTTACAACCATCTTGCAACGTGTCCTCTACACAGCAGCCAGACCAATGACACTTTTAAATCTTAACACTTTTAGAGCCCCTTTCTATCCTAACCACACCTTACCATGGCCTATGAAGCCCTCCGTGACCTGGCTCCCCAGCTCCGTCTCTGACCTCATCTTCCACCACCTGCCCACTTGCTCACTCCTCGCCAGCCACATTGGCTTCCTGGTGACACCAAACATGGCAATCTCATCCCTACCACAAACTCTTCATTGGCTCTTCCCTCTGCCTGAAACACTCTTCCCACTGAATTCCCAAACTTATTTATTTTCTTATTTGTATTGTGAAATATAACAAGTGCACAGAAAAGTGCATAAAAGCATGTATGTATATGGGCGCCTGGGTGGCTCAGTCGTTAAGCGTCTGCCTTTGGTTCAGGTCATGATCCCGGGGTTCTGGGATCGAGCCCCACGTCGGGCTCCCTGCTCTTCAGGAAGCCTGCTTCTCCCTCTCTCACTGCCCCCTGCTTGTGTTCCTTCTCTTGCTGTCTCTCTCTCTGTCAAATAAAAAATTTAAATATTTAAAAAGCATGCAGTCTCTGCCCCCCCAGAGACTGACCCTGTCCTTATCACCACTATTCCTTTGCATTTCTTTGTGTGGTTGGCATCTAAGGCTGTATCTTTAAACAGTATAGTTTGATTTCACCTAGTTTGGAATTTACATGATTGGGATCATACTGTTCTTCTATGCCTTGCTTCTTTACTTAAAAATGTTTATTATTGAGGTACAGTTCAAATACAATGTTATATTAGCTTCAAGTATATAGCAAATTGATTCAACAATTCTGTGCATTACATAATGCTCTTTTTCATTGAAGTGTAATTAACATACAATTTTATGTTGTCTATTGATTCAGTAATTCTATGCATTACTCAGTGCTCACCACAATAAGCGTAGTCGCATTATTCCAAATTGTTATCTCTATTCCCCATGCTGTGCTTTTCATCTCTGTGACTTATTTATTTTATAACTAGAAGTCTGTACCTCTTAATCCCCTTCGTCTGTCTCGCCCTTCCCTCCACTCCCCTCCCCTCTGGGAGCCATCAGTTTGTTTGTTGTTGTTTTGTTTCTTTGTTCGTTTATTTTATTTTTTTAGATTCCACACATAAGTGAAATCATATGGTACTTGTCTTTCTTGTCTGACTTATTTCACTTATATGCCTTACGGCTTGTAGTAAACACTATGGCAATCCTCCATGTGGCTGCTAACAGAAGTAGTTCATTCATTTTCATTGCATCATTTATGCTGTATGGTATCATGACAATTCATCCTTCCTGTTTTTTGTGGGTTTTTTTAGATTTTATTTATTTATTTGAGAGAGAGAGAGCAGGAATGGTGGGGAGGGGCAGAGGGAGAAGCAGACTCCTCGCTGAGCAGGGAGCAGGATTCAGGACTCAGTCCCAGGACCCCGGGATCATGAGCTGAGCCGAAGGCAGACACTTAACCGACTGAGCCACCCAAGGCGCCCTCATCCTTCTACTGTTAATAGACGTTTGGGTTGTTTCCAGGTCTGGAGCAATGCTGATATGAATGTTATTACTCAGGTATCCTGGTGCACATATACATGAGTTTCTCTTAGGTAAATGCCTAGGAGTACACGGGGTAAGTGACATTTCAACTTTTCTTTACAAACCCAAACCAGCTTCTATCTTTTTTAAAGATTTTATTTATTTATTTGAGAAAGAGAGAGAGAGTGCACAAGCAGAGTGGCGGTCAGAGAGAGGGAGAATCAGACGTCCTGCAGATCAGGGAGCCCGATGCGGGGCTTGATCCCTGGACCTGGGGATCACGACCTGAGCCGAAGGCAGACGCTTAACCGACTGAGCCACCCAGGCGCCCCCCCAAACCAGTTTCTAAACAGGTTGTCCCACTTTACATTCCCACCAGTCAGGGATGCAAGTCTCATTTGCTCCACGACCCCACCAAGACTTACCGCTATCCAACTTTTTACCAATCTGATAGGTTTATAATGGCACTTCGTTTGGGGTCTTTAATCCACTTGAAACTGATTTTTGTGTATTGATTGAGGTATTTCCTCACTTAATTCAGTCTCTACTCAAATGTCATTCTCTCAGAAAGGCTTCCCTGAATATTAAATAGAGTAGACAGCCCTACCACCACCCCCGACTCTCCCTCCAGGGTTCCATCTATCACTCTCTGTCCTCTTACCTGGTTCTCTTTCTCTTGACATCCAGCACTGTATTCTATATTTATTTCTCTTGTGACATTGTACTTGATGTTTATTTAGTTGGGTGATTTTTATTTTCTTAGCAGATACCAGCTGTGGTCTAAGGGCTTTACACATATTCTTTTAATCCTTGTAATAACCCCAGGAGGAGTGGCCCTATATAGTGGATATTTTTATTAGCCCATTATATAGATGAAAAAACTGAGGCTAACTAACTAACTAACATGCTCAAGGTGACACAGCTGATAAGTGGCAGAGCCAGACAATAGTCTGGCTTAACTAACTAACATGCTCAAGGTGACACAGCTGATAAGTGGCAGAGCCAGACAATAGTGCAGGAGTGCACTGTTTATTTGTTATGTGGTTCTCGGGGGGCCCAGGTATCCCTGAGATGCTTCTAATTGACAACCTTAAGCTGTCTTCCTTTCCCTGCCCTTTACCATATAAGATCCCTCAGCACCATCCGGAAAGCAAATTGAAGAACACAGTATGGAAGGAAATAGAGGAACACAGTATTTCCTGCCCATCGGAGGATAACTGTGTGATTGTATAACCCTACTAAGAAAGAAAACAGAACGAGGTAAGGTTTGTATTCTAAGCTCTGTTCCAGAACACCCAGGCAGGCCTGCACAGTCTCGCCTTTGGGAGAGGGGAAGAAGGAGGTTGTGTTGCCAACATGCACTTTCACCCTAAAGCAGATCTAGCGAGAGGCACGTGAGCCTTCTCCAGAGGTCTGGTGAGGACTCAGTAAATGCCAGGCAATGATAGAGGAGGAAGAGGTTCTAAGGTAATCAGAAACAGGTTTAAAGTCAAGGACTAGGGTGCCTGGGTGGCTCAGTCGGTTAAGCGTCTGCCTTCACCTCGGGGTCATGACCCCAGAGTCCCAGCAGGGAGACTGCTTCTCCCTCTCCCTCTGCCCACCCCCCTTGTGCTCTCTCTCTCTCTCTCAAATAAATAAAATCTTTAAAAAATAATAAAGTCAAGGACCTCAGAAGCCCAATTTTTAAATGTCTTTTTCCCCTTTAGCATTAAAGCTTTTATGTTTTCTTAACCCTCACTCAAGACCTGTTAGCAGACTATTATTTTATCACTTAGTTCTCAATAAGGGATTAATTAATTAATAACGTCTATGCAATAGGACTATTACTATTCCCATTTTACAGATGAAAAGAAATGAAGGCTCAGAGAAATTAAATAGGCGGCCCAAAGTTTGGAAGGGAAGTAAGCCCAGAGAGCGGGGCTCAAGAATCAAGCTGAGCTGGGACTTTTTTCCCCCAAGTTTACTGTCACGGTTGTGTTTCATTACCTGGTGGGGTATGCTTTTCAGAAGGACCAAGGCAGAAATTCTGACTGGCCTTAATACAGTTGGTTCCTGGGCGCCTGGGTGGCTCAGTTGGTTAGGCGACTGCCTTCGGCTCAGGTCATGATCCCGGAGTTCCGGGATCGAGTCCCACATCGGGCTCCCTGCTCAGCGGTGAGTCTGCTTCTCCCTCTGACCCTCTTCCCTCTTGTGCTCTCTATCACTCTCTCTCTCTCAAATAAATAAATAAAATCTTTGAAAAAAAATACAGTTGGTTCCTAAGTAGAAGACACTGTGAATTGTATAAATGAGCAGGGGTGAGTGTGTGTGTGTGTGTGTGTGTGTAATTACAAGGCTTATGGCAAAATCTGTGGCCCACCCAAAGGAAACCCACACTTTTTCAGATTCATTTCTGGCCACATTGTATGTCACCACCACTGTTCTCTCTTCTTTTACTTTTAATTCTCCTCCACCCCTAAAGTTACTCTTTTAATGTAAAAATGTGTGCCTGGGAAGAAAAGACTTGATTTTGTAAAGTCAGTTTCCGGTGCAATGCTGTGTATCTCAGGCGCTTGCCTTGAATGCGGAAAAAATATGTAAAGTCCTCTTGTTTGTGGCAGGCAACACTGTGGACAATGTATTACATGACGCTTTTAAGATGACCTTCCAACAGAATATCCTAGGAAGACAGGGACGTTCCTAGGAATTGTCATAAATTAGTTTCCTAGAAGCAAAGCCTGAGAGACGATTCTTGTGCTAATAAGCTGTAGAGGGCACACTCTGGGGACAAACTTGGCGAGTGGAGGATGGGGACAGAGCAAAGGAAGAGGCTCTGCAAAGATGTGGGTTCAGGAAGAAGCGCACCTCAGCCTGAGCCCATCAAGAGCCCTGAATGAAGCACGACTCTACCATAAGAGGTTTTTCTACCCAGAGGCAAGAGGACTGAGCTGTTCATTCCCACATCAGCCAGTCATTGGCCATGAAGAGTGTGACTTCCCAGGCCGCTCCTGGCAGGGGACAGCTTCCCTCAGCCAATGGCAGAGTGGGAACGGAGCAGGGCGCCAAGAGTTACCCACTGCACTGGGACCATCACAACTTACATGTGATACTAAAGTCAGGTATATATAATAGTTTTCCGGTTGTACTGTTCTGTTTATTTTCCTTTAATAGACTTTATTTTTTTAGAGCGGTTTTAGGTTCACAGCAAAATTGAGCAGAAAGTACAGAGAGTCTCTATATATGTCCCCTATCCCCCATGTGCATACAGCCTCCCCGACTATCCACATTTTGGTCCGTTTATTACTATCAGTGACCCCACACTGATACATCATCATCACCCAAAGTGCACAGTCCACACTGGGCTTCACTTTTGGTGTTGGACCTTCTACGGATTTTGACAAATGTATAATGACATGTATCCACCATTTCAGTATCAAACAGACTAGTTTCACTGCCCTAAAAATCCTCTGTACTCTGCCTATTCATCCCTTCCCTCCTGTAACCCCTGGCAACCACTGATCTTTTTTACTGTCTCTATAATAGTTTTGCCTTTTCCAGAATGTCATGTAGTTGGGATCCTCTGGTATGTAGCCCTTTCACACTCCTGGCTGCTGCTTCTTTTTTTTTTTTTTTTAAGTAATCTCTACACCCAACGTGGGGCTTGAACTCACAACCCCCAGATCAAGAGTCACACACGCTCCACCAACTGAGCCAGCCAGACACCCCAGAATGGCTTCTTTCACTTAGTACTATGCATTTACGTTTCTTCCATGTGTTTTTTACAGTCTGATAGCTCATTTCTTTTTAGTGCTGAATACTATTTCCATGGCCTGGATGGACCACAGTTAGTTTATCCATTCATCTACTCAAGGACATCCTGGTTGTTTCCAGGTTTGGCAGTTATGAATAAAGTTGCTGTAAACATCCACATGCAGATTTCACGCAGCGGTAATACCAAGGAACGCGATTGCTGCGTCCTATGGCAGGAGTATGTTTAGTTTTGAAAGAAAGTGCTACAGTGTCTTCCAAAGTGGCTGTACCTGTTCCATCCTGCATCCTCTCCAGCAATGAACGAGCAGTCTCTCCTACCTCCTCACAAGTACATGGTGCCATCAGTGTTTGTGCTTTAGGCCGTTCCAACAGGCGTGTAGCAGTATCTCATTGTTTTAATTTACAATTCCCTAGTGACACATAATACTGAACATCTTTTTTATATGTTTATATACCATCCCTATATCTCCTTTAGTGAGGTGTCTGTCCAGGTCTTTTAACCATTTTTTTAAAGATTTTATTTTTAAGTAATCTCCACACCCAGTGTGGGGCTCGAACCCACAACCCCGAGATTAAGAGTCGTATGCCCCACCCACTGAGCCAGCCAGGTGGCCCTTGGCCATTCTTTTCTTTATTGTGCTGCTCATTTTCTCATTGCTGAGAAAACGATGTGAAGAGTTCTTTGTGTATTTTGGATAAGTCCTTTATCAAATATGTCTTTTGCACATATTTTCTCCCAGTCTATGGCTTGTCTTTTCACTCTCTTGATTTATTTATATTTTTTAAAAGTGTTTTACTCAAGACGGATGAACCTTGAAAACACTATAAGTGAAAAGAGCCAATTACAGAAGGCCATATTGCCTCATTCCATTTATAAGAAATGTCCACTAGGCAAATCCGTAGAGTCAGAAAATAGTGGTTGCCAGGGGCTGAGAGAAAATGGGGAGTGACAATTAACATGTAGTTTTCTTTTGGGAGATGGTTCTAAAATTAAGTATTGGTGATGAAGGCACAACTGTGAAATACTAAAAGCCAGTTTACACTTTAAAAGAGTGATTTTTGTGGTATATAAATTATAATAAAATTCTTACTTTTTAAAGTTTGTGCTATAGAGCTAAGAGGCGTACAAATTTTATTTTTTTTAAAGATTTTATTTATTTGAGAGAGCAAGAGAGAGCATGATCCAGGGTGGGGGAAGGGCAGAGGCAGAGGGAGGGGCAGACTCCCTGCCCCGAGCAAGGAGCCAGTCACAGGGCTTGATCCAGGGATCATGACCTGAGCCGAAGACAGAGGTTAACCAACTGAGCCACCCAGCCACCCTGGTATACACATTTTAGCTGAATATTTTCCATAGACATTTTTAATAAAAAATTGGGTTTCAGGTCAGAATAGGACTTCCATATTTACATAACTTCAGTATCACTCTCCATCTCATTAATGCTCCCTGTATTTTATGCATCCTTCAAAACTGCCTCCAGTCCTTTCAGGAGCAAGACTGGGTGTAAATAAAAAGATAAAGACAGAAATACCTGATTCATCTTTACATTCCCCAAGTGCCTTGACCCTTGGGAGTCCGGAGATTTTCATAGGTGCCTTTGCAGTATATTTTCAGAAGCAAGAGTGAAACTGAAAATGTCATGTTGGGGTCCATCCCCAGGGGTTACAAGTCACATGTCGCACTCTGCTGTGTGTCTTGGGGAAGTGCCCTTAGTTAACAGCACAAACAGTCAACATCTCCTTTGGGCCAGTAAGCACTTCTTAGTCATTTGGCAGATGCACTTCAGGACCTTTGACTGTCATGTGATGCTGTGGACTGGTCTGGGTCAGGTGACTTACTCAGATGAATCCACTCAGTGGAGTCAAGCATTTCCTTTAAACTGTGTCCTTGGCAAAGCCTCTCAACATGTTGACCTGCCCAGAATGTCATACCTTACTGTGTGCTGATGGGCAGATTGACAAAGAGTTCTTAGACTTCCAGAATCAAAAGGCACCTGGTGGGGGATGCAGTAAGAGTGGAAACAAACGAAGGACCCAGAAGCTGGCTGGGCAACCTTGCAGAGGGGGTTCCACCGCCACAGCCCTTCAATACTTTCTCATCTTGAAAATGAGAGAGTTGAATTCAATGATCCCTCAGACCTCTTCCTACTACTTTAACAGATCAGCTGGTCCAGGGCTTCCCAAACTCTTGGATTTCACAGATCAGAATGTTTTTACAAACATTCAAGAATTGACACAGGGTGTTAGGGGTGCCTGGGTGGTTCAGTGGGTTAAGCGGCAGACTCAATTTCCGCTCAGATCATGTGATCTCAGGGTCCTGGGATCAAGCCCTGTGTTGGGCTCCATGCTCAGCAGGGAGTCGGCTTGGGGCTTCTCTCTCTCTCCTGCTGCCCCTCCCCTTGCTCACGCACTTTCTCTCTCTAAAATAAATAAATCTTAAAAAAAAAAGAATTGACACAGGGTGTTTACTTTTTACTTTACAAGGAAGGGTAATGAAAAAACTTATTATTGCCATTTTCATCACATCATTTTTGGAAAGGAAAGATATATTAACTTAAAAAAGTAGGGGAAAAAATCATCTCAGGATGAAAGACAGTCCTCGTTAAGAAAAGAGACTTCAGCATAAGTACTGTGTACTGGTTCTATCTTCCTCATTAAAAAAAAAAAAACAGCTTTATTGAGATATAATCTGCATATCAAACCATTCATTTTTTTTTTTAAGTAGACTCCACGATGGGCGTGGAGCCCATCACCAGGCTTGAACTCAGAACCCTGAGATCAAGACCTGAACTGAGATCAAGAGTGAGGCACTTAACCAACTGAGCCACCCAGGCGCCCTTCAATTCATTCAAGAGCACAATTCCATAATTTATAGCAAATGTATAGAGTTGTGCAACCATCCCCACAATCTAATTTTAGAACATTTCCATCACCCCCAAAAGATCCCTTATGTTCATTTGTAGTCACTCCCCATTCCCACCCACACTCCCAGGTCTGGGTATGTCCTTATGTAGCAAGACACTTTGCAGGCATGATTAAGGATCTTAAAATGAGGAAATTATTTTGGATTATTAAAGTGGCCCCAATGTAATCACAGGGTCATTATAAAGGAAAAGGGGAGATAAAAGACAAAAGTGTCTCATGCAGCATGAGAAAGACTCGTCTGGCTACTGCTGGCTATTGAAGATGGGGGGAGGCCATGAGTCAGGGAGTGAAGGCAGCCTCTGGAAAAGGCAAGGAGTTGCCTCCTAGGGCCTCCAGAAGGAATGTAATCCTGCCAACACCTTGATTTTAAACCAGTGAGACCCATTTTGGACTCCTGACCTTCAGAACTATCAGAGAATAAGTTTTTGTTATTTTAAACGGTCACGTTAATGGTACAGCAGCCATAGGAAACCAGCACACTGGATCAGTAAGGTAATCCTAGCTTCACTTTTATGTTACAGACTCCTTTAGGGACACATTGGTGGATGGGCTTAAGAGCACAATTTGCCAGGTGTAATGGTTCAAATCCAGCTCTACTATTTATTGTATGCCATCCTGAGTAAGTTCTTCCAGGTTGTGCTTTCCTCAGCTGCCCCGTCTATAAAATCAAGTTAATAAAAATACCACCCTTGCATTCTGTTATGAGGATTAAATGAATTAGTTGAGTGGGACTTAGTATAACATCTGGCATATGGGAAGTACTACACAGAATAATTTACTCTTATCATTACTCATGTGGTCTTCCCCAAACCAAGGAATAATAATAACCTGTCCTAGAGGTGAAATGAAAAATCTACTTAAACCTTTCAAAAGATGTTTTCTTCCTTCCGGCAACCCAATTAAAATTTCTAAGTTCTTTTTTAAAAATTTTTTAAAAGATTTTATTTATTTGAGAGAGAGAGAGAGAAAGAGAGAGCACAAGCAGGGGGAGAGGCAGAGGAAGAAGCTGAGCAGGAAGCCTGACTTGGGGCTCGATCCCAGGACCCTGAGATCATGCCCTGAGCCAAAGGCAGAGCGACTGAGCCGCCAAAGCACCCTAAAATTTCCAAGTTCCTAAGACCAAGTTTCCCCTAGAGCTCAAGCTAAATAAAGGCTTCAAGAAAATCCCCTCCTTAGAGAATTATCTTTGAGAAGAATGCTTTGCCCAAGCTCTTAGCTGTGGAAGACGTTGGAGCTCCAAAAAGCTCTTGGCAGTTCTGGTCCCCTCCAGCACATCTGGCTCAGAAATCACTGCTTAATCCACGGACAGCAATGTGTTATGTGTTTTAATCCAGTCCCTCAAAACATTCTTTTTTTTTTTTTAAAGATTTTATTTATTTATTTGACAGAGAGACAGCGAGAGAGGGAACACAAGCAGGTAGAGTGGGAGAGGGAGAAGCAGGCTTCCCGCAGAGCAGGGAGCCCGATGCGGGACTCGATCCCAGTACCCTGGGATCATGACCTGAGCCAAAGGCAGACACTCAACGACTGAGCCACCCAGGCGCCCCGGCCCTCAAAACATTCTTAAGCACCTAGCAAATGTTGGCTGAATACCAAATAAATAAATGAATGGGAGCTGACCAGAAGAGACCTCTGGTTCAAACTTCTGGTGATCTTTCCAGAATTGATGAAGACCCTTTTATGAACTTGGGTATAAAGTTTTGGAACTGGAATAAATTTGGAGTTGATATGGTCCAGGACCCTGGTTTTGCAATTAAAGAAACTGAGATACTGAAGGAAACATGACACCTAAGAGTACGCGGCAAGTTGGCCACCAAGTAAGAACATGGCTCTTCTGTTTTTTCAGCCCAGATGCCTCTCTAGATGTTGCAACAGGTGAAAGAGTCTAAGACTTCGGACTAAATGGGCTGATCTCAGGTCATGCCCTCAAAATCACTTGCCGAATCAAGTTCCCAGTATCACCTTGTTTCATTTTCTTATACTTCCTCTCTCAACTAAAGCTTCTTTTTTAATTTTAGGGGTCATTAATCAAAGAAATGCTATCAGTATTATCTCTTTTTACATCGTCTATCTTCAGCCCCCAGTGAGCATGAAAAGACATTGGCAAAAGCCACTGTTATCTTTGGCAGGTATCCAAGAACCCATGACTTCCCCAAACCAGGGCTGAATTGCATAAATAGTAAGGCTGGCTTGTGATGTTCAGCAGAACACAGAGACAATAATTAACATGAATTCAAAAAATAAAACTAGTTAACAGGAGGCCGGAGTTCCTCTTTTTCCTTCTTTCTCTCCAGTAAAGCACTTGGTTAAATGAGAAACTGCTGACTGAGCAGCTAAAAAAATCAAAACAGGAAGCGGTAAATGGCTAACAAAGCACTGTATTTAAGAAGAAGACCCCAGACACCTTTATGTATTCATAGATGAGTGGACAGGCCCTGACTCAATGAAAACTTATGCAGAGTACACGAATACATTCAAAGCTCATTCTCTTAGGGAGACTTTATGTGAATAAACTCCTGGGGCCCCTTACTTTCCCTTATATTATTCAGGGAAGGAGTAACTTTATCACATGTATAGATTCATGTAACCACCACCAAAATCAAGATTTCAAGATACAGAACTATCTCACCAACACAAAAGAACTCTTGAAAACATAATCTTGGAGCGCCAAGGTGGCTCAGGCGGTTAAGCATCCGACTCTTATTTCGGCTCAGGTCATGATCTCAGGGCTGTGGAATCAAGCGCCACATTGGGCTCTGCACTGAGTGTGGAGCCTGCTTAAGGTTCTCGCTCTCATTTCCTCTCCTTTTGCCCCCTCCCCCACTCACACTTTCTTTCTTTCTCTCTTTCTAAAGAAAAAAAATAAAAGCAATCTTAGCACTATTATCACCCTAAATACATAATTCCTTAATATCACCCAAATCCAGCCATTGTTCAAATTTCCCATTATTTCTTTTTCTTTTTGTTTGTTTGAAACAATATCCAAGTTAAGATCCATACCTAGATACATATGAATCTATAGGTCTCTCTGTTTCTGTCTCTCCTTCTTGTTTTTGTCATAGTTTCTGATTTTTATTTTCAACTGTGTTTGTTGAGGAAAGCAATTTGTCCTATAGAGTCTCTCATTTTGGATTTTGCTGATTTTATCTCTATGGTGTTAACATGTTCCTCCCTGAAGGCTTAATAAGATTCAGATTCTAATTTTTGAGGAGAACGTTTCTTTAGGAAGCACCTCATGCCTGGTTACCTCTCTCTTTTTTAAGTAACACCTTTATTTTTTTTTAAAGATTGATTTTATTTATTTATTTATTTATTTATGAGAGAGAGCACAAGCAGGGAGAGTGGCAAGCAGAGGGAGAAACAGGCTCCCCACTCAGCAAGGAGCCTGATGCGGGACTCAATCCCAGGACCCTGGGGTCATGACCTGAGCCAAAGGTGAATGCTTAACCAACTGAGCCACCCAGACATCCCAAGTAACAGCTTTTTTTATTTTATTTTATTTTTTTTTTAAGATTTTTATGTATTTATTAGAGAGAGAGAATGAGAGATAGAGAGCACAAGAGGGAAGAGGGTCAGAGGGAGAAGCAGACTCCTCGCCAAGCAGGGAGCCCGATGTGGGACTCGATCCCGGGACTCCAGGATCATGACCTGAGCCGAAGGCAGTCGCTTAACCAACTGAGCCACCCAGGCGCCCCCAAGTAACAGCTTTATTGATATAAATTCATATACAATAAATTCACTCTTTGAAACATATGCAATTCTGTGGTTTTTACCATATTCACAAAGTTGTGCAACCAACACCCACTATTTAATTCCAGAATTAGATAGAATTCCATTACCCTAGAAAGAAATCGCATACCCATTGGCAGTCATTCCACAATCTCCTCCACCTCCACCCCCTGCAAACACTAATCTACTTCCTGTCATTATGTTTGCCTACTCTGTACATTTCACATACAGTTGACGCTTGAACAATGCAGGGGCTGGGGGGCTGACCCCCATGCTGTTGAAACTGTGTATAAGTTTTAACACCCCCAAAACTTAACTACCAATAGCCTTCTGTTGACTGGCAGCCTTACTGGTAACATAAAGAGTCGATTAAATATTTTGTATGTTATATGTATTATATTTTATATTCTTATAAAGTAAGCTAGAAAAAAGAAAATATTAAGAAAATCACAAAGGAGGGAAAATACATTTATAGTATTGTATTGTATTTATATAAAAAAAAATCTGTGTGTAAGTGGACCTGCACCATTCAAACCTGTGTTGATCAAGGGTCAGCTGTAAGGAATCATGCAGTATGTGTTCTTTTGTGTCTGGATTTTTTTTTATTTTATTTATTTATTAGAGAGAGAGAGAGAGACTAAGAGCAGGGGGAGCAGCAGAGAGAGAGGGCTGAGCATGGAGCCCAACTCGGCGCTTGATCCCACGACCCCAAGATCACAACCTGAGCTGAAATCAAGAGTTAGACACCAAACTGACTGAGCCATCCAGGTGCCCCTTGTGTCTGGATTTTTTTTTTTTAAGATTTTATTTATTTATTTGACAGAGAGAGAGCGCACACGCAGGGGGGAGCGGCAGGCAGAGGGAGAAGCAGGCTTCCCGCTGAGCAAGGAGCCTGATGTGGGACTCTATCCCAGGACCCTGGGATCATGACCCGAGCCAAAGGCAGGGATCATGACCCGAGCCAAAGGCAGACGCTTAACCGACAGAGCCACCCAGGTGCCCGGGAGTTCCAAATCTTATAAGGGAAAAATCTAGAATGAACCTGTGAGGTTGGATTGGCATTGGAGGTATTGCTGACCTCCTGTTCCTCAAAATAAAAGATAGCTATAGAATGAGACAGCAAGTAACAATGAACAAACCCAGCACTCAGATCTTGGTTTCTAAATGCCATTTTTTTTTTCTAGCCAAGTGAACAAGGGACCCTTGGAGAAGTTACTGATTCTAGGAGTGAGGCACGGGAAGTATACAATAAATCTGAAACATGCTGTGGTATCAGAAATCAAGGAAGTGTTCTCATGAGAGTGACATGCCAATGGGACAAAGAAGCCGGATACTAGGACAATTTGAACACCACCACAGTTAGTGGGAGTGACAGATGGTGCTCCATTGAATGACACAGGAATCCATGAGTCTATATTGATATCCACAAATGAACGGATGAGTGAGGAGAAAGAAAAGCACTTCCTGCAGCAGAATGTTACCTAATGAATGTGAGAGGAGTGATGGAATCATAAAATCATCATTTGACAGTCATTAATTCAGGCATGAAACATCGATGGATGCTAAATTCAGCAGGTGAACCTTGGATGAGAAACAGGGATGGCAGGCTTCTCACTGTGTTCCTACTTGGTGGGGAGGGGAGAGTTCTCTGGTATCTTCTCCTAACAGGGGACTAACCCTATTTAACAGGGCCCCACTCTCATGACTTCACTTAACAACCTTCCTATAGGCTCTATCTCCAAATTCGGTCACATTGGAGGTCAGGGTTTCAATATATGAACTCATGGGGGCACACGATTCAGTTCTGTTGGGGAGCAAGAATTCCTGTCTCCTACAGGGTCCTTCTAGCTAAGCTAAGAATCCACTTGACATGAGAAATGGACAGGAGAAAAATTTAATTTCATATGTATGGGGAATCCACACCGACATGGGAATTCCAGAGATGGTCAGGCAAAATGAGGTCTGTATGTCCATCCTGAAGGAAGAAGAAAAGGGCAGGGGTCTGGGGCTTCAAGGGAAGGAATGCGCCTCATAAGGCAGTAAAAAAAAAGCAGACATTAGGTAATTAGATGTTTGCCCTGCCATACACATAGGTCACTCCAATAACATTTATCTCTGGTAATAACCTTTATTCTTGGAAAGGCCTTTAATTTAGATTCTTCTATTTCACTGAGGGAGGGAGAAAGTTTCACCTGAGTCCACCGAATCCCAGCATCTCAGAGCTGGAAGGGACTGAGGGCAAACACATTTAACTCCTTTGGGATTCCTCTGAACTATCTCTTGATGGGGTGTGGGGAATGATTGGGTGGGGCTCTGCTTACCCTCTTCCCCACGCCTACGCTATTCATCCACAATCCTCAATCAGGACTGCTCCACTGTGACACATTTTATATATGGGGCATAGACATAAGATTTCCTTTAAAGAAAGAATTCTCTGCATAATGATCACTCACATAATGTTAAAAACCACTAATGACCCATTTTATAGATGAAGAAATTGAGGAGGCCCTGAGAGATCAAGGGAGCTGTCCATGACGCCAAAGCAAGGCACAAAATGCTATTTGTCGATGCCCAGGCATGGGCTGTTTCCAGGACACATAGCCTCTTTTCTACCCAGCCTCACTGCCAATACGGGGTCATATGGGGGCTAGGGACCTCTCAGCAAGGACAAAGATGGGCTAAGGAGTGGCATGGATGGGGGCCTAGGAGGTTTCATCAGGGGCTCGGAGCAGCATAGCATTCTAGATGACATGGAAAACACAGAATTGGTCTGCCCCATCCAGAGGAACTTCCAAACTAGTATGGGAGTATGAAGTTCCTGTGCATCATTCAGGGTCAGTTCATGGAAAGATTGCATGCTGTAATCCATAAACAAAAGGATACAGCAACACCCCTTTGGCCTGTCGATCCAGATAGAATATACATACGTACAAACATACATATGTATATTATAAGTAGTCAGTGCCTCCTACTGCTGGAAGATAAAAAATGCACAAATTTCATTCTTCAGATCTGTTCAACCAGGAAGTATAACCACAGAACCCAAGAGCTGAAGGAACGTGGAATCTTCAAATGAGGGTCACATAATTCCTAAGGGATGCCTACACCAGCTGGGCAGGTGATGGAAATGAGGAATATAATTTGATTCCAAGAGGCAGGACCACAAGGACATGGGGAATACATTTAGCCTCCTAGGGTATTCAATGTTTAAGAAAATTAATGTTATTTATTTTCAAAAAATAATAGATTCTCATGGTACAGAGTGCAAAGGGTACATACAGAAAAGGGTTCATTGAAGAATCAACCCCCCTCTCAGCCCTGATACCCAATCAAGTTTCCTCCCAGGAGGCTAAGAAAACGCCCCTCAAGAGATAGACTCTACCCATAAATGATATTTTACACAAATGATAGCATATATGAACACCATTTTTTTCCCTTTTTTTTTTTTTAGCTTAACATCGACTGTTCAGATGTCGGAGCTCATTTCCTATCTCTACATAAGAGCTTCTGTGGTTTTTTTAAACAGCTGCATAACATTCCATTGGTTGAATGTACCAAGATGCTTAAATCAAGGAACATTTAACTCATTTCCAGTATTTGCTATTATATAAGCAACCCTGTAGTTAATAACTTTGTATATGTCATTTTCCCTATGTGTAAGCTTAGCTTTAGTATAATTTCCTAAAAGTGGAATTGCCTTCTTAAAGAGAGTGTGTATTTTTTAATTGTTTTAATTAAGATATAACATAGATGTAAAAAAAATTAACAAATGTTAAGTATATACTTAATGCAATTTTACATATGTAGCCACACCTCCTATCAACACCAAACTCAAGATGGAGAACATTATGAGCACCCTAGAAGCCTCCACTGTGACCACTTCTAGTCAATATCTGCCCCCCTCCTCCAAGGTAACTACAATTATTTAACTTCTATAATCATAGTTTAGCTCTATGTGTCCTTCACCTTCATGTAAATGGAATTGTAAATATGTAGTCTTTTGAACTGGCTTCTTTTAACTCAACACTATGGCTTTAACTCAGTCTGATCCATCCATGTTGCATGTAGTTACAGTCTCTTGGTTTTTATTGTACTGGCTTTTTGCCCGGTTATAGACCAGACCTGTAACTGGACCAACGTGAGTTCTTTCTTTGGTGAGTCCCAGATACACCAGGTGGAGTGGTCACACAAAGTAAACTTCACTTGCAGCAAATAAGGACATCACAGGGAATAGCTTCCAAAGCCGTGACTCCCCGAGAGAAGGTGAATGGGTACCTCTTGTTTAGGATTAGGATGAACATTTGGCTCAGTTGGTTAAGCGACTGCCTTCGGCTCAGGTCATGATCCTGGAGTCCCACGATCGAGTCCCGCATCGGGCTCCCTGCTCGGTGGGGAGTCTGCTTCTCCCTATGACCCTCTTCCCTCTCGTGCTATCTCTCATTCTCTCTCTCTCAAATAAATAAATAAAATCTTAAAAAAAAAGGATGAACATTTAGATAGGAAATCCTTGTCATCGTATGTAGAGACGAGCATAAGGTCGTGCATGCGCCTTAAGAAAACACACCTATATACACATTGTATGTTATGTAAATGGGTCTGAGGCTCCTCCTTGGGTGGAGATTTTAGTATTATAAATAGGAAGTAAAGGTAATTGTAGGTCATTCCAGGGGTCACTCGATGGTCCACCTGCATAGGTGTGAGTGAGTCAGTCAGTGGTTTAGCTCAAAAGCTCTGGGTGGTCTGGGCCAGCCGGAGGTCTTGTCAAATAGTCACTATCACCTGAGGGGTGTTTCAGGTTTCACTGCCTGAGTTTAGAGGTAAGCTGGAAAGAAGAGCTTAAGGAAAAATATAAGACAAAGGGAAGTGAATACAAGCAGGTGGGCATTAAGGTCAGGTCTTGGGGGCTAGCTGGTGACAGGCCTATATTTAGTTTTAATAGATCCCGATTTTCCAGAGTGGTTCTACCACTTACACTCTTGTCAGAAATGCCTGTGAATTTCAGCAGCTCCAAGAATTCATCAGTACTTGGTATTTTCTTTTTTATTTTTTTAAAAAGATTTTATTTATTTATTTGAGGCAGAGTGAGAGGGAGTGAGCACGAGCTGGGGGGGGCAGAGGTGGAGAGAGAAGCAGACTCCCCGCTGAGCAGAGACATCCCCCCCAATGTGGAGGATGTGGGGCTCGATCCCAGGACCCTGGGATCATGACCTGAGCCTAGGGCAGATATTCAACCTACTGAGCCATCCAGGCGCCCCAGTACTTGGTATTTACCATCCTTTTACACTTTAACCATTCTGGCGGATGTATAAAGGTATTTCATTGTGATTTTAATTTGCATTTCTCTGATGACTAATAGCTTTCTCATGTGCTTTTGGCCAATTATTTTTTCCCTTGTGAAGTGCTTATTCATCAGTCCATTTTTGTTAGGTTGATTGCCCTTCTTTATTGATTTGTAAAAGAGCTTTACCTACTATGGATACAAATCCTTTTCAAATATATGTATTGTAACTATCTTCTCACAATCTTTGGCTAACTTTTCACTCAATTTTTTTTTCCTTTATGGAAAGCAATCCTTAATTTTAACAAATCCCAAATTATCAATCTTTTCTTTCATCGTTAATATTTTGTGTGTGTCTTGTAAAAGGTTTTTTTGTCTACTTCAAGGTCATAGAGATGTTCTCCTGTTTTCCTGTAGAAGCTTTATTATTTTCCATTTCACACTTTGATCTGTAATCCTTTTGGAACTGATTTTATGTACGGTGTAAGTAGGAGCGTCTTAGTCCATTTGGGCTGATAGAACAAAAATACCAAAGATTGGATGGTTTATAAATAACAGAAATTGGGGCGCCTGGGTGGCTCAGTCAGTTAAGCATCTGCCTTCGGTTCAGGTCATGATCTCAGGGTCCTGGGATCGAGCCCAGCATCAGAGCTCCCTGCTCAGTGGGGAGTCTGCTTCTCCCTGGCGCCCGTCCCCCACTTGCTCTGTCTCTCTCTCAAATAAATAAATAAAATCTTTAAAAATAAATAAATAAGTAAATAACAGAAATTTATTACCGATGGTACTGAAGCCTGGAAAGTCTAAGATCAAAGCACTAGCAGATTCAGTGTCTGGTGAGAACCTGCTGCTAGTTCATAGACAGCTGTCTTCTCACTATAACCTTAATGGTGGAAGGGGCAGGGGATCTCTCTGGGGACTGTTTTATAAGGTCAATAGTCCCATTTATGAGGGCTTTCTCTCGAGGCCATAATCACCTCTTAAAGGCCCCAACCCGAAATACCATCACATTAGGGATTAGAATTTCAATAAATGAATTTTGGGGGTACCCAAACATTCAGTCTACAGCAAGGGGGTAAGATTCGTTTTTTTCCCATGTGGATATCAAACTTAGCAAGGGGCTTGTACATTTTAAATTTCTATATACTTTCTACATTGCCCCCCATAGAGGTTGTATCAATTTACATTTCTACTAATAATACATAAGAATGTCTATTTCTCCACACTTTTTTTTTAAGATTTTGTTTATTTATTTGAGATAGAGAGAATGAGAGAGAGAGCGAGCACAAGAAGGGGGGAGGGTCAGAGGGAGAAGCAGACTCCCCACTAAGCAGGGAGCCTGATGCAGGACTCCATCCTGGGACTCGATCCTGGGATTACGGGATCATGACCTGAGCCGAAGGCAGACACTTAACCAACTGAGCCACCCAAGTGCCCCTATTTCTCCACAGTCTTGCCAACACAATATGAGTGTATGTTTGTGGGTTTTTAAAATTAAACATTTGGCTGTGGCCAAAACAAAGCAAATAAAACAGAAGTAATTAATTGAGATTGCAAATTTATGACCACTAATCCCGGTTCAACTATTCATTTCATAAATGAGGCCTAGGAAGTGGGGCGGTTTGCCCATGTTCACACAGCTAGGAACTAGACCTATGATCAGAACCAAGGTTTTCTTACTTTCAGCCTAAATATATTCTAGTTCATTATATTCTTTTTTTTTCTGATAAAATTGAGGGTCAGAGAGGGCACCTGGGTGGCTCAGATGGTTAAGCGTCTGCCTTCGGCTCAGGCCATGATCCCAGAGTCCTGGGATCGAGTCCTGGAATCGAGGGCCGCATCAGGCTCCCTGCCCTTTGGGAGCCTGCTTCTCCCTCTGCCTCTCTCTCTCTCTCTGTCTCTCTCTGTCTCTCATGAATAAATAAATAAAATCTTTTAAAAAAAATTGAGGGTCAGAGAGATTAAGGCACTTGAAACTAATTGACAGCCAAATAAGAATCCAGATCATCCAATTTCTGCGTTTTTACCATGCTGTCTCAATTCATTGTACATTATCATTCATTCATTACTCAATATGTCAGAGCATCTGCCCATGCCTTGTACTTTCCTAAGCTCTGCTAATAGAGCCACAGACAAGAAAGAGAGTCCCTGCCTTCCTTCATGTAATCACACTTGTGTAAATGCTATGAAGGAGCAGCATAGGGTGGAAGAAAGAATATAGCAGCTGTGGGATGCCAGTCAAGTGGGAGACACAGAAGGGGAGTCACCCCCCACGTGGATCTTACATTTTTACTGCTGGGGGAGGCAAACACTCTGATATGTTAGTGTAACCAGTTTATTAGGAAGTCCCAACTCACTGGGGGCACCAACAGGAAATAATTCCCTTCCTTCCATTAATTCTCTTCAACTCTACTTTTGATTTGTAGGAGATCCCATTTTTTTCCTTTGAATGATAGTTTCCTTGAGATGATCTGTCTGATTCTATAACTTTCAGCCACTTTCAGTTATTAGAACAGACTTGTCCTGGTATTTAACATTCAGCTCTGTTCAATTCTTCACTTAGATTCGTGTTACCATCTGGTATCATTCCCTGCGGGTTGCAGGATTTCCTTTAACATTTATTATATACTATATGTATTATTATATATTATTTATTTCTCGTAAGGCAGATCTACTAACCACACATTCTCTCAGTGTTTGTTTCTCTGGGAATGTCTTTATCTTGATTTCATTTCTGAGGGATCATTCTATTAGAGAATTCTTGTTTGACAGCTTTTCTCTCCCTCAGCACTTACAATATGTCATTCCACTGCCTTCTCTCTTCCACTGCCATCTCCATTATTCCTGACGTGACATCAGCTTTTATTCTTGTGTCCTGTGCGTGATGAGTCGTTCAGAAGTCAAGCAGTTTACAAGACTGCCCTTTTATTCTACTGGGTTTTCTAGTGTCTCCTCTGTATCTGTGTAAGGCTTCATGTTGAGACAGGGTGAGTAGATGACTAGGGCACTCTCAAGAGTCTCCTGAGCTTACACAGCCTGGCACACAACCTCCCAGACCACCAAAGTATGTGGGAGCTTATCAAAGTCCATTATAACTGTCTCATTGAGCAGGGATCTCCCTGCTAAATTTCTAGGAAGCCTTCTCATCGGTTGTTGGCCCAACCAATATGGCAACCTCGGGCAGCTGCAATGTTGGCATTCCAAACAGAGGCTTCCCCTCGGTCATGAAGATTTTCTGGCTCCGCTCCAAATCAAGTCGCCTTCTCAGGCAGCAAAGCTGCTCGTTTCCCAGCTTTCCCAGCCCTGGTAGGACAATCTCCATGAAACTGGAGGGGGAGATTGGGAATTGCTCTGGGCTAAAATGTCATATACTCTCACTCTTCTTACCCAAAGCTTAGTAGCTTTTCTTGAATAAATGCTTCTCTTTTGGGGGGAGGAGGGTTTCCTTTTTTTATTTAAATTCAATTAATTAACATTTAGTGTATTATTAGTTTCAGAGGTAGAGTTCAGTGATTCATCAGTTGCATAGAACACCGAGTGCTCATTACATCACATGCCCTCCTTAATGCCCGTCACCCAGTTACCCCATTCCCCCATCCCCCTCCCCTCCAGCAACCATCAGTTTGTTTCCTATGCTTAAGAGTCTCTTATGGTTTGCCTCCCTCTCTGATTTCATCTTGTTTTATTTTTCCCGGGTTTGTTTCTTTTACTAACCAGAATCATGCTGTATGATTGTTCCTTTTTTTTAAAATTGTGTTTTGAAGATTTTACTTATTTATTTGAGAGAGAGGGAAAGAGAGCACAAGCAGAGGGAAGAGGCAGAGGGAGAAGCAGACCTCCTGCTGAGCAGGGGGCCCAACAAGACGTGGGGCTCGATCCCAGGACCCTGAGATCCTGACCTGAGCTGAAGGCAGACACTTAATGACTGAGCCACCCAGGCGCCCTGTATGATTGTTCTTTGATGTTGGCCTTTTGGAGATGTTCTCAGCCTAGCACACTCCTTTTATCCATTATATATTCCGTATAAACAGTGTCATTGTTTGGGTTGCTTCATTCTGCTGTTATAATTATGCCCACTTTTGCGCACAAACTTGAACACAGGGGCTGGAATTTGAGGGGAAGAGTGCCAGTTTGAGTCCCTGGCAATCAGGTGAAGGCGTGTTGACTTGACATTGAGCAGGTGGCAGGCCGTGCATGCTGACTTGGGCAGGAGGGTGGCTGGACTGTGAATTTGGGACCCACAGGCCGATGGCATGTGACAGGGATGCGGCTGGTTTTGCTTTTAACTTTTGTTTTTCTGGGAAACTCTATCTCTCCTTCTACTCTAAATGAAAAGCTTGCTGGATAAAGTATTCTTGGCTGTAAATCTTTTTCCTTTTAGCAGTTGGAATTGATCATGCTGCTTTCTTCTGGCCTGCAGAGTTTCTGCTGAAAAACCCACTGATAGTTGTATGGGGCTTCTTTTGTATGTCACTGCTTCCCTTTCTCTTGCTGCTTTTAAAATTCTCTCTTTATCACTACTTTTGGCCATCTTATTTACTTTGTGTCTTAGTGCAGACCTCTTTGGGTTGGTTGTGTTGGGGGTTCTCTGTCCCTCCTGGATCTGGATTTCTCTCTCCTTCCCCAAATTCAGGAAATTTTCAGTTATTATTTCTTCAAATAAATCTTCTGCCCCCTTTTCTCACTCTTCTCCTTCTGGGATCCCTGTCATGCTACTGTTAATGCTTGACAGTGTCACTGAGTTCCCTGGGTCTATTCTCATTTTGCTTATTTTCCCCCTCTCATTTGCTCAGCTTGATTACTTTCCATTACTCTGTCCTCCAGGTGGCTGATTTGTTCTTCTGCTTCCTCTTGTTTGCTATTCATTCCAGGCGGTCTATTTTTATTTCCATCTAGTGAGTCCAATAGCTCTAGTTGGTTCTTTTTTACATCTCCTATCTCTTGGTGGAGGGTCTCAAAGAGGTCCTGCACTCTTCTCAATTCTAGCAAGTATCTTTATGAGCATTACTCTAAATTCTCTATCAGACATATTAATTATCTCCATTTTGTTTAGGTCTCTTGATTTTGTTCCGTGCTTTCATTTGGGACATATTCCTCTGTCTCCTCATTTTGTCTATTTTTGTGTCTGTTTCTATGTGTTAGGAAAGTCAGCTATGTCTCCTGCACTTGAAAGTAGTGGCTTTATGAAGAAGAGGTCCTGCAGTGCAATGTCTCCTTTTCACCAGAAAATGGTGCTTCAGGGGTGTCTCCTATGTGTGTTGCTATAGGGGTGTCCTACCGTTGTGGCTAGGATGTGTTTGCCTTCAGTCCTGTTGTCTGCGATGGCTCTCTGCCTGTTGTGGGCAGAGTCTGGTGCCTGTGGTGTTAGTGGACCAGTCTGGGGCTGCCTTGGACTTGTGTTGAGTCAGACCAAGTGTTTGCCAGAGATGAAGTAGCACCAAACTGCAGGCACTTTCCCTGTGTTGTCCCCTGAGAAGCTTTTGTTGGTGGGTGGGGCCTGTAGTCAGACCAGCTGCCTGCCTCCAGCCCACTGCTGGGGTCATAGTCAGACTGGTGTGTGGTTATCTTCCCTCTCCCTGGAGCAGGACTCACTTTGGAGTGATGCTGACCCTCGTCTGGGCTGTGCACACACTGCCAGGCTTGTGGCACTGCTTTGATGGGATCTTGCCAAGAGTGATTGGAGGGGGTGGATCTCCTTCGCTGTGGCCTCTTGTCTACTTTGGGCTGTGGAGTCTGTTCTGCCAGTTTTTGGGTTGCTTTCTGGGTTATTTATGCGGATGTGGGTGTTCTCTAGGTAGCCACGAGGCAAGAGGTGAGCCCATGGTCCTCCTACTCTGCCATCTTCCCAGCAGCCTCTGCTTGAATAAATGCTTCTTTTTTTTATTTTTAAAAAGATTTTATTTATTTATTTAACAGAGAGAGACACAGCGAGAGAGAGAACACAAGCAGGGGGAGTGGGAGAGAGAAGCAGGCCTCCCGCTGAGCAGGGAGCCCAATATGGGGCTTGATCCCAGGACCCCAGGATCATGACCTGAGCCGAAGACAGACACTTAATGACTGAGCCACCCAGGCACCCCGAATAAATGCTTCTTAATTGGTGTTATGCCTGGGATCGATTTCCAGGGAGTCGAAATGTTGTTGTTGTTGTTTTTTAAAGATTTTATTTATTTATTTGATAGAGAGAGATAGTGAGAGAGGGAACACAAGCAGGGGGAGTGGGAGAGGGAGAAGCAGGCCTCCCGCGGAGCAGGGAGCCCGATGTGGGGCTCCATCCCAGGACCCTGGGACCATGACCTGAGCCGAAGGCAGACGCTCAACAACTGAGCCACCCAGGCGCCTGAAATGTTTTTTTTTTTTTTATCACAATTTTGTCCAGTCTCATTGTTGCTATTTGGGGAGAGGATTTGCTGAGTTCCTCACGCTCCCATTCCAAAAGTCATAATACAGCCCAGTTTGTTTAAAATTGTATTTTTTTTAAGATTTTATTATTTGTCAGATTGAGAGAGAAAGAGAGAGAGACAGCACAAGCAGCGGGAGCGGCAGGCAGAGGGAAGAAGCAGGCTCCCCACTGAGCAGGGAGCTTGATGTGGGACTTGATCCCAGGACCCTGGGTTCATGACCTGACCCAGAAGCAGATGCTTAACCGACTGAGCCACCCAGGCATCCCTAAAATTTTATTTTTAAGCTCTATTCAAAGTTCTCCTCCCTGGCCCCTGGAGCAGACTAACTTGGTTGCACTAGAGACAGAGTGGAGGCTGGGGTCTCCATCTGGTCCTCACATGCCTTCTCTCCTCTCTTTTTCAAGGAGTTAATTCCTCTGGTGGCATGAGCACAGGGAGGAAGGGAAAAGAAAAAAGCAAATTTTCTTACCTACTGGACAAGGTTGTAACCTCTCTCTCTTGGCTCTGCTGTTTCTCTGGCTAATCCAGCCTGGCCCCAATGACTTCAGGGTGGCAGATCTCTATATGCTGACTCTGTTAGGGAGTATATGTGAAAATTCTGGAAACATTCTTTTGGGGGCCTGCCCACTGCTAATATATTTGACATGGAGCTTTGGCTCTGCTTCAACTTCTTTCATCCTCGCCCCTTCAATGGTTAAGAGCATTGTCTCTGTAGCCACACTAACCTGGTTTGAATCCCAGATGTACTACTAACACACTGCATGCCCATGCAGCTGCACCCTAGCTGACTCTAAGCTAAGGTGGGTGATGGTCTGGTGAGGTCAAAGAAAAAACCCAGAGACAGTGATTGAGACGTTGGTTTACTGGGATAACTTATGTAAGGGGAGTCCAGGAGCAGCTGACCAGATAAAGCATCCACTGCTGGGATCTACATGCAGCAAGTTTTATATAATAGCAACTTAACTTAGCAATTATCAGTGGCCCTTCCCCTCTTTGCACAACCAGCGTTACTGAGGAGATTGAGGCCTGCCACCTGGACACTCTTCATTACAAGGGAGACACTCTGGGTTGGCTGCCCCCAGGTCCTGACCTTGAACACTGAACAACACATTCTGCTGCACATTCTGCTTGATAGGAATGTAGTCAGAGGACAAGATCTCTACATTTTCAAGATAGTGATAAACATGGGCATTCAGGGTATGCTTGCACAAACTAGCTATCCAGTGTGTACTGTACAGTGACCATGGGAAAGTAACTAAACCTCTCTGAATCTCAGTGTCTTCACCTGTAAAATGGGGGGGGGGGTATGTATTAATCATATTTCATTAGGTAAGGCTGTGTAAGATACAGTCCCAAATCTCAGTGGTATCTAAAAGCAAAGGTTCATTTTTCACTCCTGTGACCTGCTAGATGTGGGCTGCTTTGCATTTCTTTTTCCTTCCAGGACTAAGGGGGTAGGAGCAGCCCTATCTGGACTAGCCATTCTCATGAGAGAGGAAGAAGATCAAGAAAGTGATGGAAATACAGAATGGCTCTTAACACTTTTGCTCAGATGTGGTGGAAGGTCTTCTGTTCCCATTCCACGGGCCAGAGCAAGTCACATGGTCAAGCTTGACATCAGTGAGGCTGGAAAGGACACTCCTATAGGAGGCATTGCAATCGCCTGGCAACAGGTAGTGATGTATAATCCTTAACAGGAAGAGCTACTTAATGGTTGGGAACAAGACCACCTATCACAGGATAATAACAGCACCTTCCTTACAGTTGTTGTGAAGAATGGAATGAGGTGAAGCACGCCCAATGTGTGACAGTTGTCTGCACTTAATAAGGGCTCAAGAACTGTTAGATAGTATTATTATTACTTCCTGCTGCTGCTGAAAGTTCTCCCATTCACTAAACTGGGCTAAAACCCGACTTGAGAAGAGACAAAGGAGTTCTAATCACTCCCAATATTCAATTGGAGAAAATAAAACACTGAGTCTAAGGGCACAGGCTTTGGAGTAATGCGGACTCCTCATGAAGACAGATAATCTTAGACAAGTTACTTAACCTCCCTGAGCATTAGTTTCATCAACCTGAAAATGGGGATCCCTGGGACTATGTTGTAGGCTTGCCATTAGAGCCAAATCAGCCTGATCCTGTGCACCATAGTAGGAGCTGAGTATTTAATTACTGATGTGGATTTTAGATTAATTTCAAATATTCAACGAACTGTATGCATAACATAACTACAGTACTGCTGGATAGAAAGACTCTTTACAAGTCTTTTCCATCTTTTGGGTCTCAGCTCAAGTGTCACCTCCTCAGAGAGACCTTCCCTGATCACACCATTTTTTTTTTTTAATATTTTATTATTTATTTGACATAGAGAGAGAGAGAGACAGAGTGAGCACAAGCAGGGGGAGTGGCAGGCAGAGGCAGAGGGAGAAGCAGGCTCCCCACAGAGAAGGGGGAGCCCGATGCGGGACTCGATCCCGGGACTCCAGGATCATGACCTGAGCCGAAGGCAGTGGCTTAACCAACTGAGCCACCCAGGCGCCCATGATCACACCATTTTTAAAGTGCTTCCCCCACCTCTTAAAACTGTCTCCATCACTGGTTTATTTAATATGTCTCTGCTACTAGAAAGGAGGCTCCGTGAAATCAGGGATCTTGTTTTCTGTATTCCCATCTCCTTGGGTCCTCAGCATTCTCATCCGTAAAACTGGCAGGCGAAGGAGGAAGAAGGAAAGGTGAAGGCTGTCGGGTCCACTTGGGTCTCACTCCCAGCCCAACTCTGACCTACAATTCCTTGGGGGCGGGGCACCGCCTGTCACCCTCGCGTGCGGCAGCGGGGTCCCGCCCCTTGGTGGGCGTGGCCTACAGTGTTCTGCCTTGCGCGAGCCGGCCGCCTCCACGGGAAAAGAGCTACGTCACACGCACCAGGCGGAAGAAGGGCGTGGCCAGGAGCGAGGCCCCCGCAGCCGCCGGCGCCACCGCCTGAGTCGCTTCCAGGTGGCTGCTGTTGGTCCGGGCCGCTCAGGCAACTCGAAAGCCACTCTGTTTTGGGGTCCTCGCCACCCTTCCACGTCTCCCGGAAGAGTAGTGGGGCCGCGGCGGGGCCGGGACCAGGTTTACTCAGCCGGGCCCTCTCGGCTGCTGAGGTGGGGGGCGGCCCAGGAGGGCGACAAGACAGCGGTGCACCCGCTCTAGAGTCCTCAGGTGAGGCGGCAGCGTGAGTCCTGTAGGCCGGACGGGTCCGCCTGGTGCGTTAACGGCCTTAGGCGAGGGGCTGGCCTCCCCTCCGCGGAGACTGGTTTCTCAGCTTTGGCGGGGGGGGCTTAGAGAGGGAGCAGGTGAGCTCCGCAGGTGTTGTTTAGTGCCTTCCGCTCTCCTCCCTTCTCCCGCCCCAGCCTGGTTTGGACGCTCCTCCCGCTCCAGAGGCTCTGCGAGGGGGGTAGGGAGCGAAGTGGGGGTCTGTAACTCGGCTACCTGGGATCCACCGGCTGACCCCAGCCTCTCTTCCTCTGTGTTGACACTTGGCCTTCGAAGCGGGTCCTGCCACTGCTGTCTGCGGACCCCTCCCCATGCCACGCACTGTCACCCTCTCTTCACCGCCGTGTGGGTCATTTCCTGGGGGCAGTGCTTGAGAAATTACTTGAGGGCACTGTACCTCTGAAGTCCGCTGGAGTTTGTCACTGGAGCAAGTGCCAAGGATCCATGTTTGTATTTAAATTGGGTAATCAGTATTAAGGCACGAAGTTTTGTTTTAAAGCCCTATTAACTTTAAAATGGGAGGCGAGATATAGGTGATTAATAAGAGTGTTGCCGCCCAATCACCACCAATGTCTATTTGAGAATAATACTTTACATCTGTAGGGAGTTTTATATGTTACAGAGCATTGCACCTCCATTTTCATTCGATGACACATAAACTGTGAAATACGCAGGCATGTAATAGTCCCATTTTGTAAGGAGCAGGTTTAGAGAGTGAATTTCTTCATGAGGTTATTCAGATCCTGAGAGGCTAGATGGGAAAGGCAGGGGTTAAAAAAAAGTGGGTTTGGCTGACTTAGATTTGAGTTGCTCAGCTGCCATCTAAACTTGGGGATCTTTCTAAATCTTTTCCCCATTTGTGGAAAAAAGATAATTACTACTAACCACATAATGTGGTTGTGAAAATTATGTGTGATAAAGGTAATGAGACAGAAGAAAACCATATAAAACATGAAGGGTTGTGAGGGGAAAGCATAGCATATGAACCCAGAATGATACAACCCAATCTAGATGGAAAGAAAGAGCTGTGTTTTGGAGCCGATGACATTCAAGTGGAGACTAGAACAAGAAAGAGTTAACAGTGAAAGAGCATTCCAGGCAAAAGGAACAATGTGCACATTCAGGAAATGGTTGTTGACTTTTTTATATAGTACACTTCTATATCTATAAGGACTAATTACTTCATCATTCTGATTCATTCTGGCACACCAAAAGTACTCACAGGTCTATTTGTCAGATGAATGGCTATGCAGTCATTTTTTTAAAAAATTCTGAACTTAGCCAATGTGCACATAGTGGGTACTCAGTATTTAAATTATTGTAGGTGTACTTTACACAGATTATGTGCACACCTAAATTATCCATAATTGTGCTGCATTTTAACATGAAGATGGATTTAGTATCAGAAGTTTCAAGTTTTAGCACCTTGAAGCAAACTCCAGGGAATTGTTTTTATTTGGCTGTACTGCAGTTTTGCCATATTGATGATTTGCTATTTGAATGTTTTTGCTAAACAGTAGTGATAGGTGTAATTATTATGCTAATAGCAACTACTAAAATGAGTGCTGTGTGTCAGGCATTTTGCAAAGAGTTTTTTATATATATTATTTCATCTTTAAACTGTCCTATAATGTAAATACATTTATTTTTCTCATTTTCTAGATAAAGCTTCTCACTTTCAGTGAGGTAGTTTGCTCAAGGTTACATAGTAAGAGGCAGAGTTAGGCTTTCAGTCCAGGACCATGTGACTCAAGAGCCTGGTCTTAACTGCTATGCTCTGCTGTCCTGCCATACTGATCCCTTTATGTCCTTTTTACAGGTTCACCAATAGGATTATTCTGCTACCATCATGTCTTGGTTTGCTGATCTTGCTGGAAAGGCAGAAGATCTTTTAAATCGAGTTGATCAAGGGGCTGCAACAGCTCTCAGTAGAAAAGAGAACAGCAGCAACATCACATATAACAAAAATGCTGACTATCCTGAACTTCAGCAAAATACGGACTTGACTTACCAGACTGGATCCAAAGCTACATATATTTCCTCAGCAGCTGATAACATAGGAAATCAGAAAGCCACTATCTTAGCTGGCACTGCAAATGTAAAAGGAGGATCTAGGACATCAGCGGAGGCTTTCCATCCTGTTGAAAACGCATCTGTTCCTAGGCCTTCATCCCAGTTTGTTCGAAGAAAAAAGTCAGAACCTGATGATGAGCTGCTGTTTGACTTTCTTAACAGTTCACAGAAGGAACCCACTGGGAGGGTGGAAATCAAAAAAGAAAGGAGCAAAACACCTGTCCTTCAGAGTTCTCGGACAGCAGGTGTCAGTTCTGTGAACACCAGCATAACCGCCATCAAAACCATTGAGGAAAATCCTTCTGGGAGCCAAAGCGATGGTAGTTAATCAGCCCTCTGTTTCTTTTAGAGTTAAGCAAATTGGATGTGTTATCCTAGTCTAAACGTTTTGGTAGTGTTTCCCATCCTCTGTTTTGTTACCTTTCCCCACTGGTGTAAAGGCAGTCTCTGAAACGTGTGGTATAAACGAGGGAGACGACGTGGCATGCTATTAGTCAGTATACAGTTACAATAGGGACCTTTAAATGCTGTCTGTTGGGTAACTTTACCCAGCCTAACATGTAAGAAGTTCTTTTTTTTTTTTTTTAAAGATTTTATTTATTTATTCATGAGAGACAGAGGGAGAGAGAGATAGAGAGAAGCAGAGGGAGAAGCAGGCTCCCAAGGAGCAGGGAGCCCGATGCGGGACTCGATCCCAGGATCCCAGGATCATTACCTGAGCCGAAGGCAGATGCTTAACCATCTGAGCCACCCAGGCGCCCCATCTAAGAAGTTCTGTCCAGAATGGTTTTTTGAGATATTTTAAAACAAAAAAGGACAGTTTTGAAATCTGAAAGAAAACAGTTTAGTTTGGGATTTGGGACGATCTCATTTCATTTCTTTCTGGGATTATAAAATAGGAGGCTGTACTTCACATATATTATGGATTGTGAGGATTTTTTTGTGTGTTTTTCTTTCCCCCTTGCATCCCTCAGAAGTAAAGCTGAGAGACCGAACCTCAATCCAAGTTAAAGGGTTGAAGGCATTGACCTGGTGGTGAAGTAACAGTTTAGAATTCTGGTGTTCAGTTGTTTAATTTGCCATGAAATTACCTCTACGTGTATATCTTCTCACCCGCAAAAATGAGGTTAACATGGTAATGTGGCTAATTCAAGTACCTACTAACCATTTTAAAGCTTTTATTTATTTATCAGAGAGAGAGAGAGAGAGAGAGAGAGCATGAACAGGGGGGAACAGCAGGCAGATGCTAGATGCTCCCTGCTGAGCAAGGAGCCCGACGCAGGACTCGATCCCAGGACCCTAGGATCATGACCTGGGCTGAAGGCAGATGCTTAACCAACTGAGCCACCCAGGCATCCCCTTACTAACTATTTTAAAGTAGCAATATACATGATAGGTTCTTGCAGAGATTCTTTATAAAGTTGATGATTAATGGAAGCTTGTTATTTTCTTAAATGTTACAGCTTCTCCCACAGTCTTGGCTGTTGGTGAATAAAAATATGTCTTGTATCTTCGAGATAAAGTGGTAAAGAGACAAGTGTTTGGGGTATTCAAGACCAGATCATGCAGTAGCTGTTCATACTCCTCAGTTTCTCTCAACAGGGTCTGGTGGGTGAGACAGACACGTAAACAGATAATTTACATATAGTATATTAGTATATAGTTTAGTAAGTATAACGATTGAGATATGGTTAGAGTATTGTGGAGGCACGAAGGAGAAAGTAACTAATTGTCTAAGGTATTCAGGTAAGGATTCATAGGGGGTCTGTAATTTGAGCTGGGTCTTAAAGAAAGAGTAGAAGTTTTCCAGGTGAAAAAGAAGGGTTGGAGACAGCATTCAATGCAGAGATTCTTTAAAAGTTTGGTAGAGTGTCCTGGGAACAGTGCATATGAGATGGACAGCAGTGAAGAAAATGAAACTAGCAAAGAAAGTTGGGAGCTGCCTTTGCCTCTGTTTACATATTTAAACCTATTATTTGTGAACATTCTTTCTTAAAGAGTGGTCCCTGAACAACCTGCATTGAAAGTACTTGTGTGATTAATAAAAAATGAATCATTGAGTGCCTCCCCAGACTTCTTGAATAAGGTTTTTCTGGGGAAGGAGCCATGGCATGTTATTTTTTGTTGTTCTCCAAGTGATTGCTAGGCCTATGTAAGTGACCCAGTAATGTGATGCTAATAGAGGTCTTTCAAAGAAAGTTGACAGTATTTTCTACTTTTAGGGAAAACCACTTAGATTTAATTGTAAAGGTTGGATCAAAGGAAACCTGGTTGACAGGGAAATGAGTTAGAACCAGTTAATACATGGGACTTAGAGTGATTAAGTTTTGTTTCTCTAGGGCAAGGTCTCTCAATCTTGGGACTATTGACATTTTGGGTGGAATAAATCTTTGTTGTGGGAGGCTGTTCTGTCCTTTGTAGGATGTTCAGCAGCATCCCTGGCCTCTTAACCGTTTGGATGCCAATGACATCCCCAATTGTGACAACTAAAAATGTTTTTCTTTATTGCCAAATGTCCCTTGGGGAGCAAAATCACCCTAGGTTGAGAACCAGTGCCCTAGGATGCCTAGAAATGTCTTTAAATGGAATTGCTGAGTTGTAGGGTGTGACAGTGTTCAAGTACACTAGTTTTCTGAAGAGGTTGTACCAATTTATACTTGACCAACTGTGGTTAATATTCCTTTTGCTCTGCATTCTCACCAAGGTTGGATATTTTCAAAAACTTTTTTATGTTTTGTTAATCGGGTGTGGAAAAGTTTGTTATATTTTACTTTTCTCATTACTAATGAGGTTGAGCATCTTTTCAAATATTTTAACTATTCAGGCTTCATCTTCTGGGAAGTGCCTGTTCAGTCTTTTGATTAATTTTTTCCAATGGATCATTTTTTATATTATTGATTTATAGATATTCTTTATGTATTCCAGATGGTAACTCTTTCTACACCTCTTCCAGTTTTACCTTGGTTTTTTCCCCCCCACCTCCCTCTACGGTGTCTCAATAGAGTTCTTAATGTAGATGCATTTATCAATCTTTTCTTGATAGTATGTTTTCTTGTGTCTTGGAAAAATTTTCCCTATCCTAAGATCATTAGGATATTTTCCTATATTATCTTCTAAGGGTTTTATAGTTTTACCTTTCATATCTATATGGTTATTTAAAATTTTGATTTTTTTTAATGAATGGTGTGAGGTAGGCATCTAGTTCCATTTTTTCCCATACGGGAAAGTCTTTCCTCCCCATTTCCCCAACTACCACGGTTCTGATTTTTTTTCACCTAGTTTTTGTCCTAAAACTTCATTTAAATGGAATTATGTAGTATGTATACTCTCTTATCTTCAGGTAAGGATTCACAGAGGGTCTGTAATTTGAGCTGGGTCTTAAAGAATGAGTAGAAGTTTTCCAGGTGAAAAAGAAGAGGGGTTGGAAATCTGTTATCTCAGCATCTAGCATCATTCATTGAAAATATTTCCTTTTCTGGGCACCTGGGTGGCTTAGTAGTTAAGCATCTGCCTTCGGCTCAGGTCATGATCCCCGAGCCCCGCTTTGGGCTCCCTGCTAGACGGAAAGCCTGCTTCTCCCTCTTTTGCTCCCCTTGCTTGTGTTCCTTCTCTCGCTGTGTCTCTCTCTGTCACATAAATAAATAAAATCTTTACAAAAAGAAGAAAAAGAAAATATTTCCTTTTCCCTATCAATCTGCAATATCACCCCTGGCATATTATCAAGCATCCATCTATAAATCATTCTGTTTCTGGGCACTTAATTCTGTTTCATTGGGTGGTTTTTGTGCCAGTGCCACACTACCTATGTAGTTTTATAGTGTTTCGATATCTCCTAGAGCAATCTCTCCTACCTGATCCTTCAAGAATGTTTTGGCTATTCTTGGATTTTTTTTTTTTTTGTACATCCATATTCATTTTAGAATTTGCCACGTTTCACAAAAATTCTGTTGGTCTTTTTATTGGGAGTCCATTGCTTCTGTATGGACAGTTGAGTGAGAATCAGCGTTTTTTCAATACTGAGGTTTTTCACCTATTCTAACATGGTATAATCTCAATTCAATTTTTAAATGTCTTTCATTAAGATTTTATTATTTTCTCCATGAAGGTCTTGCATACTTTTTGTCAGATTATATTTTTTTGAAACTTATAGATGGTATCTTTTTAAAATTTTTGCTTTCTTTTTTTTTTAAGATATTTTTTATTTATTTATTTGACAGAGAGAGAGAGAGCACAAGTAGGCAGAGCAGCAGGCAGAGGGAAAGGGAGAAGCAGGCTCTCTGCTGAGCAGGGAGCCCGATGCGGGGCTCGATCTCAGGACCCTGGGATCATGACCTGAGCCAAAGGCAGCCGCTTAACCAACTGAGCCACCCAGGCGCCCCATAAATTTTTGCTTTCTTTTGACACACAGCAACCTACATAGCTCTTAATCTTCATATTTTTCTGTACATTCATTTAGATTTTCAACAATACAGTATCTGTGGATAATGACAATTTGTTTTCTTAACTCTTTTATCTTTTTAAAAACTTTTCTTTGCCTCACTGCATTGGCTTGGACAGAAAACCAATTTTGTATCGATGTCTTAAATAGAAGGCTTTGACTGTTTCACCAAATACAGTGTTTGTGTTAGGTTTTTCATAGGTACTTTTTATCAGGTGAAGAATGTTTATATATCTAGTTTGAGTTTTTCTGTTGAATTTTAGCAGCTTTTTTTCCTGTTAGTATGAGATATCGTATGTTTTTTGTATATGATTTTTGTTCTTTAGTATTAATATGGTATACAAATCGATTGACTTTTTATAACCTAAAACCAAACTTAACTTTCAGTTTGCTGATATTCTGGTTAGGATTTTTGCATTTATTTCATAAGCAAGATTGATCTGTAATATTGTTAGGTTTCGGTATTACAGTTATGTTAGCCTTATAAAACGATTTACAAAATGCTCCCTCCTTTTCTGTTGTCTTAATTATTTGATGTGAGATTATTTATTCCCTGATTGTTTGCTGGAACTCGCTGGTAAAACCATCAGGGTCTGGGTTATTATTATTATTATTATTTTAAGATTTTATTTATTTGAGAGAGCACGAGTGAGAGAGAGCACAAGCTGGCGGGGAGAGGCAGAGGGAGAAGGACAAGCAGAGTCCCCGCTGAGAGGGAGCTCAACATGGGGCTAGATTCCGGGACCCGGGGATCATGACCCGAACTGAAGGCAGACAGCCACCCCGGGCCCTTTGGGTATTCTTAATGGAAGATTTTAACTATTGATTTCATTGGCTTTCCATTTCCTCTGTTTTTGGTGAGTTACATTTTTTCCTAAGAAAAGAATTTGTCTATGCTATGTACACTTTGGGGGATTATATTTATTTTACTTCATTTCAGGAAGTAATGAAAGTGTCACAGCTGAAACAAGTCGAATTGGACCCTAATCATTCATATTAACCCTGCAGAAACCAAAGCTTGATCACAGATACTACCAGGAAAATATCAATATCTGGCACTGTGCTAAATGCCTTTTTTTCAAATAGTGTTAATGAAGTATAACTGACATAATAAATTATACATAAGTATACAATTTGGTAGGTTTCAACGTAGTATACATTTAAAAATTTATTTTTTTTTTTTAAAGATTTTATTTATTTATTTGACAGAGAGAGACACAGTGAGAGAGGGAACACAAGCAGGGGGAGTGGGAGAGGGAGAAGCAGGCTTCCCGCCGAGGAGGGAGCCAGATGTGGGGCTCGATCCCAGGACTCTGGGCTCATGACCTGAGCCAAAGGCAGATGCTTAACGACTGAGCCACCCAGGTGCCCCCATCTAAAAATTTATTGGCATAATGTTGATGATATGTCCCTCTGAATACCACTTTAATTCTCTCTAGCAAGTTTCTTTTCTATTTTGTTAATTTCTGGTGTTTATTGTTAATTTCCGCTTTGGGGTTTATTCTGCTGTTTTTATAACCTTTCAGGTAGATAGAAAACTCTAATTTTCTTCCTTTCATTTTTAATGTAAATATTAAAGACTATAAATGTCCTTCTAAATACTACTTTATTGGATATATACTTTATTTCTTTTGAAAAATTTTTGTTTTGGAAATTTCAAACATATCAAAGTAGATTTTGATGACTCCCTCCAATATTACCTATTGTCTGGCTATATTAATCAACACGGCCATTCTTGTTTTATTTATACCTCCCATTTTCCATCCCTCTACCTCTACCCTCCACAGAATTATTTTGCAGCAAATCACAGATCTCATATCATTTCTTCTAGAAATATTTCATTTTATTATCCTAAAAAAATGCAAGCTTTATTTTTTTTTTAAAGATTTTATTTATTTGAGAGAGACACGGAGAGTACAAGCAGGGGGAGGGGCAGAGGGAGAGGGACTGGCAGACTCCCCGCTAAGCAGAGAGCCCAAGCTTGATCCCAGGACCCTGAGATCATGATCTGAGCCAAAGTCAGATGCTTAACCACCTGAGCCACCCAGGTGCCCCAAAATGCAAGCTTTAGAAACATTCATACCATCATCACCCTAAAAATGCAATAATTCCTTAGTATCATTTAGTGCCTAGTCATTATTCAAATTTCCATTTCTCATAATTTTTTCTGTATGTTCAAATGCACAAATCTTAGCTATACAGATAAATGGCTATACCTGTGTAACCCACACTTTTATGATAACACTTCTTTCCCTCATGTCCCTCTCCAGTTAATCTTTGCATCCCATTTCCCCGCTTAACCACTGCTCTGATTTTTTTTACCTTAGTTTTTGTCCTAAAGTTTCATATAAATGGAATCATGTAGTATGTACACTCTCTTACCTGACTTCTTTTACTCACCTTGTTAGTGAGATTCATCCATGTTATTGGGTATATCAATAGTTCTTTTTTATTTTGTAGTATTCTCCTGGAGATACACCACAATTGATCCATTCTCTTTTATGGACAGTGGATTGTTTCCAGTTCTGGGTTATTGTAAATAAAGCTGCTGTGAACATTTTTGTACTTGTCTATTTGTGGGGAAATGTTTTCATTTCTCTTGGAAATGAAAACCTGGGAGGGGAATCACTGGGCAAAATGGTAGGTACATACTTAATTTCATAAAAGACTGTGAAACCTTTTCCCACAGTGGTTATACCATTTTGTACTCCCACCAGTAATCTGTGAGAGTTCTGGCTGCTCCACGTCTTTGTCTGCATTTGGTGTTGTCCTTTTAATTTTAGCCATTGTAGCAGGTGTGTATTAGTTCTCATTGTGGTTTTAATTTGCATTTCCTGGATTACTTAAGGTGTTGAGAACCTTTTCATAAGATTATTGATCATTTGTTTATCTTCCTTTGTGAAGTGTCAATTTTTTTGCCCATACAGTTACTTAGTGCATTTTATCATTTAGATACACTTCACTTCTTAGCACATACCTTATTTTTTTTAGAGTAAGTAAAAAATGCATTTGGGCGGACACCTGGATGGCTCAGTTGGTGAAGCGTCTGCCTTCGGCTCAGGTCATGATCCTGGGATTGAGCCCCACGTTGGGCTCTCTGCTCAGCGGAGCCTGCTTCTTCCTTTCCCTCTGCCTGCCGCTCCACCCTGCTTGTGCTCTCTCTCTCTGTCTCTCTCTCTGCCAAATAAATAAATAAAATCTTCTAAAAACTGCATTTGGATCACATTTAGTCCAAAAACAAGATGAATCTGAATTTACGAGTCTCTATCTCTTTGTGTAAGGCATTTTAGATTCCAGTTTGGTATGTAACAAATGGCTCTGACCTATTATTACTTTTTTTGCCTTGAAACCCACAGCTGTTCTTTTGTGCCTTTCTAGTATTTTCACTTTTGAGACTTTCATCTTTTTTTAAGAAAATGCTTTGGAGACAAAGGGGGACTGAAACCCTTTTTACCTAATTCGAACTGCTTAGATTATCTCTTGTTTTTCTTCTTTCCAGAACTGTATTCTTGTGTCTGTTCTTTATCACCATCCATTCAGTGTATCCAAATTTTGAGATCCTTAGAGATCTATGGCCTCCATGTAGGAAAATGAAATTTCATCAGAAGGAAATCTCTTGAGAATTTAAGTTTACTTTTTTATGATATTTTAGCTATAGCAGTCAACTTGAGCCAAAAGGCATTCTACCAAAGTAAGCAACTAATGTGTATGTAGTGAGTGTTCCAGTGTAACAAAAATGTTTTCCTTTTTTTACAGTAACGTCTAATAATTCAGATTCTGGCCATGAAGTTCCAGAGGATTCTTCAAAGGAAAAGGTATCAAGTGCTGCCTGCACTGACCACAACCCAACACCTACCCACGATGGCAAATCACATGAACTGTCTAATCTTCGATTGGAGAATCAACTGTTGAGAAATGAAGTTCAGTCTTTAAATCAAGAAATGGCCTCATTACTCCAAAGATCCAAGGAAACTCAAGAAGGTAGAGTCTTACTTAAGTTGTGGAGGATTAAGAATTTAACATTTCAAAAATAAACTGAAAACTTGAGTACATCGGAACTTAACAAAACACGAGACTTACAAAATCGTGTTTTCATAGAAATATAGGGCCCAGATTTAGAAATAGAACCAGTCATCCTCCTACCAGTCTGAAACAGAACATTGCCTTTGTTTGGTCATTCCTTAGGAGTCATGAAATTTAATACTTAGAACATTAGTAATCATCTGGTTCATTTGCTCTCTCCTGAACCTTCACGGGGAACTGTTCATGAACCAAAGGTGGGATTAAACAAAGGAGCGGGTACCAGTAGACAAGGTCACAGTATTGTACTGCTCCAGGAGATGTAAAGTGACCACGGAATTCAGTTTGAATAATACACTCTTGAAATATGCAGTGAAGTGGCCCTAGAGTAGAAAACTCTTGGATTCCTCAGAAATGGGTAATTTAAAAGTAAATAATCTCATGAATGAGGTGATGGAGGATTATGTTAGTCTTAATGTAAGTGTGGCTGAGGGAAAACAAAAGGGAGAAGAAGTCTCTGCCTTGGGTCCTGGCAGTGACTAGAAAGGAGGGCGGGGACAGTGGGACAAGTTTTGCCAAGACATGGATGGAGGCCCAGAAGAGTGAAAGAGGAAGAAAGTTTAGGGCTTGTTGGACTGATTTCAGAAAAAGCTTTGCTTTACCAGACTAATAAAGACCTAGAAATAGAGCTTTTTCTGAGACCCTGTAGAGTTTGCTTCAATATTAAAAAAAAAAATTATTTTTTTTGCCTGTAAGTTGCTGTTATAGATACATGAGGGTGTGGAAATCTGCACCGCATTGCTCTTTCTGCACCAGTGTTCTAGGTTTAAAAAATAAAATCTTTCTGCTACAGTAATCAAGAGAAACAGATTCTTTCCTGTGTTTATCTATGGATTTTGATTTTGTTTGTTTTGGTCTTATACCAGGGTGTATACCATCTACCCTTGATTTGTATTTGCATTCTTCCTGTCTCTAGCAGAGCCCAACAAATCCACTGACTTCTCTAGTGTTCTGAACTCTGCTGTATACTGGGGTGGGCTCCCAAATACTTTATGATAGGTCTCAAAATTTTTTTTTGTAGAGAGCAGCTAGCATCGTGCCCTTTCCAACCTATTAACCATGATGTAGATGTGAATGTTGGCCTTGAGAAGTGGGTATCCCATTTGAAGCAAATGATTTGAAGCTATTTGTAAACTCCTAATTTTGGCAGAAAGTACTACAGGGATACAGAGGAGAGTCTCTGTGTGCTCTCAGAAAAGTGTGTCTGCTTGAAGAGAAGAAATCTCTCTCTCTCTCTCTCTCCCTCTCTTTTTTTTTTTTTTTTAAGAATTAACCAAAGCAAGAGCAAGAGTTGAAAAGTGGAATGTTGACCATTCAAAGAGTGATCGAATAACCCGAGAGCTGCGAGCCCAAGTAGATGACCTGACTGCAGCGGTGGCTGCCAAGGACTCGCAGTTGGCTGTGCTGAAAGTGAGGCTGCAGGAAGCCGACCAGCTCCTGACCACACGCACTGAAGCCCTGGAAGCCTTGCAGACTGAGAAATCACGGTAGCTCATCCTAGTGATCATGAGAAAGGGAACTAGAAAGATTCTTCCCCATGCAAGTAATGATAAACACTGTGGTAGTGTATACTACCTTATGAAAACTTAGCTTTTGAAATTTAGAGAGGGAAAATTTATCTTTCGGTACTGTTGTAAATGCGTGCGATTAAAAGTTGATTTATTATTTGAACCTTGAGGTGCATTGTTAGCAAATTCTGAATTTAAAAATATTTGAAGAATATAGTGTCCTTAATTTTTTGACATATAATGATATGTGGTGTGTGCTTATATTTGGATGCCTGAAAATACAGGTTACATTCCATTAAAAGGCAAAAATATTTCTTTAAGGATATTTTAGTCAAACCGTCTTTTTTTTTTTTTTTTAATTTTAGAGAGGGGTGGGGGAAGGGGCAGAGGGAGAGAGAGAATCTCAGGCAGACTCTGTGCTGAACGTGGAGCCTAACACGGGGCTCGATATTAGGACCCCGAGATCACGACCTGAGCCAAAACCAGGAGTCAGACGCCTAACTGACCGCACCACCTAGGCACCCCAGTCAAATCATCTGTTTTGTGCTGTCAAGCCAATGCTTTAAAAATTATTCCACCTTGTACACTGTGGAAATAAGTCCTTTCAAGTGATGTCTTTTCTTTTAGAATAATGCAGGATCACAGCGAAGGTAGCAGCCTGCAGAACCAAGCTCTGCAAACTCTTCAGGAGAGACTGCATGAGGCGGACGCCGCCCGGAAGAGAGAGCAGGAGAGCTGTAAACAAATGCAGGTTAGAAAGGAGGAATGCGTTTATGCTGTTTTATAACACATTTGCTCTTTAAGAAAATTCTGCAGTGTATTTCAGAAAAATCTGTTTCTGTGACAGAAACCAAGTATTTGAAAATTTAGCTTAATTTTTGCTAAATTTACTTAATCTTATGTATTAGGATACAATTAAAATAAACGTCAACATTCTCTATGATCAACAAGGCATTGGCCGGAAATGTGGGGGCTTTTCTTCTGAGATGGTATTTGAAGGGGCGATGCACAGGTTGGACAATGGTCCTAGAGAGGAGGGATGTTATACTCATAAAAGGGGAGCAGCCCCTCAGCACCCCTTAAAAAAAGGAATACGATTAAAATAGAATATTCAGTAGAGATAGATATTTCTTTATTTAATTTTGTTGTGCAACCAGCATTACCATTATTTGATGAAAAACTGATTTGGGGCCTCTTTCTTAAAACTAAATGGTGCTGAGAAACTTTCGAATAAAACACTCTGCCAAATGAGGGAAAAAACTGATGTGGGGCATCTTGTTTATTTTTTTATTTAAGCTTTTTCTGATTCTAGTTCAATCTGATTCATTTATTTCCAGAGGAAATTGTACGTAAAATGTAGAGTTTTACTCTTAAATGAATTTTTTTGCATCTAGTTCAGTGATTCTTAGCCCTGTCTATACATTAGAATCACTTGTGTAGCTTTTAATATTTTCTGATGCCAGGTCTCTACTTCCAGGGAGTCCGATCCCATGGTGTGAGGTAGGGCATAAGCAGTGGTGTTTGAGTTTTATACGATTTACATGTATCTATTAGCCAGTGAGGTTGAGAACCACTGGTTCAGACTATCTTTTCAACAGGTGAAAATAGTTCAGCCCTGAAAGTAACTATCAGCTAGTGTGGACTTTTTGAAAATCTTATGAATGTATTTTATTTAACACAGTATATCCAAAGTACTGTCATTTTGGGGCACCTGAGTGGCTCAGTCAGTTAAGCATCTGACTCGATCTCAGCTTAGCTCTTGATCTTAGGGTTATGAGTTCAAGCCCCGCATTGGGCTCCTAAAAACAAAAACAAAATCAAAGTACTATCATTTCAACATGTAGTTAATAATAAAAACCATTAATGAGATATTTTACATTCTTTTTTGCAAACTGATACTTTAAAATATATTTTATACTTAATTCAGTCATAAATTTGCTTATGTAATACTTGACCTATATTTAGATTTCTTAAAATTTAGAGGTGAAAAAATAATTCACATGCCCAGTTGTTCTAAACATACTCAGAAGTTTTCTACTAACAGTTCCTCAAAAAGTGAGGTGTAGAGTTAGCATATGGCCTAGCAGCTGTGTCCTAGGTGTATACCCAAGAGAATTGAAAATATTTGTCCACACAGAAAATTGTACACAAATGTTCATAGCAGCATTATTCACACTAGCCTCAAACTGGAACTAATACAAATATCCATCAGTTGCTGAATGGATAAACAGAGTGTGGTATATGCCTACAAGGTGATATCATTCAGCCGTAAAAAGGAATGAAGTACTGATTCATGCTACAATATGGATGAACCTGTAAGACATTATGCTAAGTGAAAGAAGGCAGACACCGAAGGCCACATATTGTATGATTTCACTTACATGAAATGTCCAGAATAGTTAGATCTATAGAGAAAGTAGATTAATCATTGCCAGGGGCTAGGAGGAAGGCAGAAGTGGGTAGAGGATCTCCCTTTGGGGTGAAAATGTACTTGATATTAGGTAGTGGTAATGGTTGTACAACTAACTCTGTGAATACACTGAAAACCACTGAATTATACACTGTAAAAGGGTGAATTCTATAGTATGTGAATTATATCCCAATGAATCTATTAATTGAATTAAGTGGGGTTTTTTTGAAAGATTTTATTTATTTATCTGACAGAGAGAGACACAGCAAGAGAGGGAACACAGCAGGGGGAGTGGGGGAGGGAGAAGCAGGCTTCCCACCGAGCAGGGAGCCCGATGCGGGGCTCGATCCCAGGACCCCGAGACCATGACCTGAGCCGAAGGCAGACGCTTAATGACTGAGCCTCCCAGGTGCCCCTGAATTAAGTATTTTTATGTTTAATTAAAGTTAACAGAAAAATTAACTAAAGTTAATAAACAGAAAAATTCAATTCTAGTTGCATTAGGCACATTTCACATGCTTAGTAGACATTAGCATAGTCCTCTTGCTCTTTTTATTCAAAACAGGAGCTAATATTGGGTCGAAGGTTTGTGGCTTTCATTATTGGTGTGTGAACTATAAATGCTTTCGGACTTCTGCCTCACCTTCTGAGTGTTCTGGTGATGGGAACTTTTGAGAATAAAGGCAAAATATAAATAATTCTCAGAGTAAGATAGGCTAGTAAGTGATAGGCATGTGTTTTTCTAGAGTGTGCTTTGGACGTTTCTTAAGCTAAAAAATTATATTGAATAGTTCATTTAGAAAATTTGAAATAAAGGGAAAACATTAGTCATGCTATTAAGAAAGATGTAGCTGTTTACTTATCTCTTTGGTTTGCGTTTTTTTTTTAAGATTTATTTTATTTATTTGAGAGAGACTTAAGCAGACTCCGTGCTGAGCACAGAGCCTGACATGGGGCTTCAGCTCCTGACCCTGAGATTGTGACCTGAGCTGAAACCGAGAGTCAGACGCTTAATCGACTGAGCCACCGAGGTGCCCTTTTATTTGCTTACTGATAGACTTTCTATTTTATTCATTTATCAGCTAGTATCAGGCTGACCAGATTCACCTTGGAAATTTCTTCAACAGATTTCCATTTCCAAGCATAGTCTTGGAAATTCCAATTCAGTAAGCCTGGGGACAGCTTTGGGTGGCTGTATTTGTTTAAAACTCCATAATTGGGGCACCTGGGTGCCTCAAGTCGGTTAAGCGTCTGCCTTTGGCTCAGGACATGATCTCAGCGTCCTGGGACTGAGCCCCGCATCAGGCTTTCTGCTCAGCAAGGAGTCTGCTGCTCCCTCTCATTCTCCCTCTGTGCTCTCTTTCTCTCAAAATAAATAAAATCCTTAAAAAAATAAAAATAAAAAATAAACTCCTTAATTGATTCTGATGCATTGCCATATTTGGGAGCCAACAACCTTAGATTCCCTATTCTTCAGTTCCTAACAAATGAAGTGTTTGGTTTGTTTTCGTTTTTAACCTCCCTGTTATGTTGTTGGGCTGAGCTAAAAAAAAAAAAAACAACAACAACAATCCCATAAGACATCTGATTGGATGGTTGTAAAATATATTTCAGAGGAAATGATGTAAAGATGATATAAAAATTTGTCACAGAGTGAGTTTGCTGCACACCTTAATAAAATGGAAGAGGAACGTCAGAATTTGGCAGAAGCAGTCACTCTGGCGGAAAGAAAATATGCGGAGGAGAAGAAGAGAGTTGATGAGCTACAGCAGCAAGTCAAAGTGTACAAGTCCAACTTGGAGTCCTCTAAGCAGGAATTAATTGACTACAAGCAAAAAGCTACTAGAATACTCCAAGTAAGCATGAAATGTCTTTTGGATGTTAAGATTTGCCAGGTGGGAGACACTTTTCGACTCCATATAGATCTGGGAGAGGATTTGTTCGTGTTTGGCTGGGTTGGCTCGCTACAGGTGCCTTTCTCCACTTAGAGATATTACAAAAGTTCGAAATGTCCCTTGTTCCTGCCGCTTTTCTTTCTTTTTATTTAAAATTCATTCTGCCACAGGCTAGCTGAGATCTTCACTCGTCACCTTAAGCACAGCACTGTCGACGTTTGTTGTTAAGCAGCCACTTTATTCTTCCCGGCTGGTCCCCTGTTGAGTTTTTCAGAGCAGCTGGTCTCGGCCTCAGCCAGCTTCCCCCGTGTCATCTCATGTAGTCTTGGGCTTCTCTGTCCTTTGCCTCCTGAGGGAACGGTATCCTTTCATCTTTCCCTAGGAGGGTTCCTCTTTGCCATATGTAAGCTCTTCCTCCTGAGTCTGAGTCTGTCCTCTCTGTTTCTTCCACTCTGCCACCTTTTTCTGGCTCAGCTTGCTCAAGAGCATATGGTTGCTGGGTGGAAGATCAAAAACTAGATCTTGGAACTCCTGCTTAGGGAAAAAACAATCCTTTGTCTTTTTTGACCACTTGGATCCATTTCCCTGTTCTTTCTTTCGATATCAGACTTAATAGAATTATTGTAAATATGCCGTCTTTATTTTAGAGCTGTTAACTCTTAACTCCTTCGTATCATTTCTGTCCCTGATACATTTCTGAAGTTGTCTTCCCAGACATCTTTAATGACCTGAATATGTATTTTCTTCCTTTTCTTAATTTCCATCCACTTTGATGTGGGTAGAGCATCGGACACCGTTAGCCCTTCTACCTTCTTAAACTCCTGCCTCTGGTGCTACTCGAGCTGCCCTCTCGCTCCGTCTTCTTTCACTGATCCAGAGTCTCCAGAGACGAAGAGTTCTCTCAAATTCAGTCCCAAGACCTCTCTCACTCCTTACCTGGTGTTATCCTATACTCACTCTGCTTCTGTCTGTCACCTCAATGTGACTTCAGCGTGTCTCCCAGCCTAATTTCCTGACCCCGGTTTTTTTTTTTTTTTTTTTTAAGATTTTATTTATTTATTCATGAGAGAGAGAGAGAGAGAGAAGCAGAGGGAGAAGCAGGCTCCCAAGGAGCAGGGAGCCCGATGCGGGACTCGATCCCAGGACCCTGGGATCATGACCTGAGCCGAAGGCAGACGCTTAACCATCTGAACCACCCAGGCGCCCCTGACCCCGGTTTCTGAGTGCCTGCCAGGCTTCTCTATGTGGGATTCCCCATTGCTCACACCAGCTTCTCCTTCGTTCTCCAATTTTGGTAAATATTATACCACCACGATGACGTTTTGACTCCACCTTTTTCCTTTATCTCCTGCCTCCTATTGGGTGTGAGCACTGTTTTGATTCTACTTTCATGAGACAGCATACCCATCTCCTCCAAACTGTTCTTTCTGATTACTTTTGCTGTGTCACTCTAATTTATTATTGAGCACCTAACTATTCATGAGGCATTATGGTAGATGCTGGGGGTGTGTTTTCTTTCTGAAAAGAGCGTTCAGTTAGCAGAAGGACACTGAGGTAATCGATGTGATGAAGTTATTGATGCAGTAAGCCCTTAAAATCTGCCAGGGATGACTGGAGATGCTGTATAAAGAGGAACTTGAAGGATGAGTAAGAAGGCTTGTGGTAGGGAAGAGATTTCAGATAGAATAGCTGTGCCAGAGCAAAGGGGGTCTGAGGGAGCACAGCATCTTTAGTGGATGGCAGCTGGTTCCCTGCCGCTGGAGCATGAAGGGTTAGGGACTAAGATGGGGGAAGAGAAAACTCAGACCATGGAGGGCCTCGCATCCTGTGTAGAGGAGTTTTGATTTTTATCTCCTAGGTGGTGGTAGGGGTGAGAGGTGAGAGACTGAGCAGCGTGAAGAGTCGTGGTGCAGAGGAGGTGAGGGGAGAGTTGGCATCGGGCCAGGCCCTTAGGAGGTGCTCAGTAAATTGCTGCAGACGTTGATGGGTGAGGATAGGATGGTGAGAGGGTAAAGAGGAGAGTATCGGAATTAACGGTGTGAAGTAATGAGGACCTGGTCTGATTTGTGGCAGGGAGGGTGGCAGATGGGACAGCAAAGAGACATGTGGGAGGTGGGATGTGTGACACTTAGGGATTCAACTGGAGGAAGGGGAACTGCAGGCAGACCTTAGGAGGACTCTGGTTTTCTGGGTTCAGGTGTGAGCAGTACGCCCCGTGTAGTGCAGCAGAGACACAGGAAGGACAACCGGCTAGCACTGATGGACTCTGGAACAAGTGACAGTGAGTTTGCAGAACTGACTGCACTGAGTGACACCAAGGTGAAAGTTTCAGGAAGGCAATCAGAAGTAGAGGCCTGAAGCACAGCCCACAGGTCTGGGCATTAGCCATGTGGGAGCAGAGAGAGAGAGAGAATTATGTGTGTTACAGAAAATATGAAACATACAGAGAAGTTTGACGAAGTCACCTGTAATTCTACCACATGAGAAGAAAAACTATTTTTGATGGAGGAGAGTGCCTCTCAGATACTCATATTGAAGGTGAAAGAGCTGATAGTCCTTACTTCTGGCCTAGAATTATAATTATAGCACTTCTTAAACTGGTCTTCCCACATCAAATCTCTTCTTCCAACTCATCCTTTCCATCAGGGGTCGCAAACTTATTCTGTAAAGGGCCAAATAGTACATATTGTAGGCTTTGCAGGTTCTGTGTGGTCTCCATTGCATACTCTTTGTCTTTATTTTTTTTATCATCCTCTAAACATGTAAAAATCATGCTTAGCTTGTGGGGCTATACACAAATAGGCCACAGGCCAGATCTGGCCCATCAGCCATAGTTGGTGAACACCTACTTTATAACCACTGCCAGATTAACCTTCCTAAAATGCATCCGTGGTCATATCACTTCCCTGTCTACTTTTTAGTTGTTTTCGCCCACCAGATAGAATTCAAACATTTTAGCCTGGCATCTGAAGCCCCCTCCCCAGATTGGTCCTAACATACTGTCCGAGCGCATCTCAACAATACTTTCTTATACGCCCTAATGCTTTTGCATTTTTACGCTTTGTCCTGTTTTCTCCACACCTGTTAAAATCCTAGCCATTTTTCAGGATCAGCATAACTGCTGCTTTCAAGTAAAGCCTTCTCTTCCCCAGTAAGTGGCTTCTCTTTGGAACTCTGCAAGTAATCTTTGCAGATGCCTCTCTCAGCTTGTTTATTGCCTTCTACTGGGTACTTGTAACTTCCCTCTAGCTTGTAAGGCGGAGGGTACTATCTCAAAGGAGAGACCTCTTCATTGCATGGGACTCTGAGCATAATGCCAAACCCATTGTAGGTGCTCTGTAGATGTTTGCTGAGTAGCATATGATGGAGATAAAAAGCATAAGAAAGGATGAGAAGAAAATACGAGGGAAATCTTGTTAATAACAAGTTTTCAACAGTAACATAGTCCTGGATACTAAAATCCAAGGCTGGTGTACAGGAAGGCCCTGCTGCGTTCTTATCCCAACGTGGACTTTCTTTGATGGAGAACGTAATTGGACTATTTCCATAGTGGCTTAGTTGGTGTAAGATTGATGTTATTCAGTATACAAGCTAATCTCTGTTTTGCTTAAAATATTTCTTTTTTTATAATAGTCTAAAGAAAAATTGATTAACAGCTTAAAGGAAGGATCTGGTTTTGAAGGCCTCGATAGCAGTACTGCTAACAGCATGGAGCTGGAAGAACTTCGGCACGAAAAGGAGATGCAAAAGGAGGAAATACAGAAGCTCATGGGCCAGATACACCAGCTGAGATCCGAATTGCAGGTAAGATTCGGTACAGCTGCGCTGCACAGCCAGCCACTGACCCCGGCAATTGGCAGGTGAGCGGCGGTAGAGTCTGTATTTTGGGGGAAGGGTGTTAGTGAGACGGCGTGTGGAACTGGTGTTAGTGGTCACCGTGTAGCAGTGCATTTAAGGCGATCAGTTTCCTGTCTGTCGATGGACTGTGAAGTCCTGGGAATAACAAACATATGTAGCTAACTAGATGCAATTGTTAAACAGATTCTTACCCTGTGCCTCCCATGTGCCAGGCATCGTGTAGGCTTGGAATTACAGCAAGGAGCCAGACAGAATCTTCATATTTGTGGATCTTATAACAATCCAGTGGTTAAAACACAAATGAGATTTGGGCTTGTCTATAAAACTGGGATGTTTTCTGATGCTGGAACGGACACAGGGACAGTCCCTTAATTATAGTTTCACGAATAATCTTATGATTTATAGTTTATGTGTAATTGCAGTTTTTAATCCAAAAGTAAGTTGGACCTTTTGTTTAGATTAAACATGGAGTCTTTGACTTAAATATCATAGGAGGAGTCTCTGAGAACGAGAGAAGGTAAAATGCAGGCTGACAAGCCTTCTTTAAAAGAAAAAAAAAAACGTGTTAACTCAGCAAATTGTTGGTTCGTAAGACGTGCGTGACCTACAAAGGAAAATGTGGAAGTTGTAAGGTAGGGTTTCTTATCTGGAGTATGGGCTTGAATATCAGATATGGAGAGAAGTCCCGTCTTTGGCACTTAGTAGATGTGTTACCTGCACGAGACACTTCATCTCACTGAGCCTTAGTTTTCTCATCTGTAAAGTGGAGATAAACACAGGTTTTCTTGAGGATAAGGGATATGCATCGAAGGGCCAAGCATTGTTCCTAACATGCGTTAGGCCCTCAACAAATAGTAGCTAATGTTACTTCTGGATTTCTTTCTTACTGGTAAAGTAGAAGAGCTGGTCCTCAAGGCTGTCATCCTTATAGTCTGTATGGTTGGATTTTTTTTTTCCCTAATAATTAATTTTGAATTCCAAAGAATTCAGTCCTGTGAACTTAGAAACTGAGTAGATGCTAATCCTGTTCATACCTTGTCTTATTCATCCATGTATTTGGGGTGAGATTATAGAAAATATGACTTGTTTTATTTAATATCCTTACCCCAGCATCATTGATAACATTGACCATTTCTCAAGAAGCTTATAAAATCTGCAGTAAGGATTATAGTATGTCTAGCAAAATGGGAGAATTGTTAATGACTGTAATAGCTAAGCACTTAACTTGCCAGGCATTGCACTAACCTCTCAGCATACAGCCTTCCATTTATTCCCTACTGTAATCCTCTAAGGGAGATGGTATATTCTCATTTTACAGTTTGAAGAAATTCAGTCACAGAGAAGGAAAATAGTTTCCTATAACTATAGTGAAGTAGCAGTCAGGATTAGAACCTTAGTCTGTCTGATTTCCAGAACGTGTGTTTTGTTTTTGTTTGTTTTTTTTACAGAACATGTGTTCTTAACCACTGCTCATACTGTCTGCCTCTCAAGAATTCGTCTGATTAAGTCAAAATGATGACAGAGATTAGTTTACCTACTGCTAACCCCAAAAACTCAAGGATAGGGGAAAACCATTCTACTTATTGCTGCTTTCCTCTGAATCCACTAAGTTGTGACTATAGAGTATCACACTGGTATTATTATATGGGAGTATCATTAATCTGTTGGTTCTTTCAAACTGTATGTGAAATGCCAGAGTTTGCGTAGATGAATAAAAAACAGTGTACCAAAAGATAAAAAGCAAATTAAGATGCTGTTTTAATCTCTTGTAGTACTGTATGGATGGACACATGGTTAACCCATACAGGGGGTAAATATAGAAATCTAGAGTCATGTTCTTTGCCACTAGTAGATTCCACAGGAAATCTGGAAGGTGGTTTTTGACTTTGAAGAAGTGAGAGTAATGACACTAAGTGAAGCAGTAAGAAATAAAGATATAAAAACAGGTAATGGTAATAAAGCTTTAAAAGTGAAGTAATAGGCTAACCTCAGGTGATATGAGAGAGAAGTTATATTCCTACTTGACACACACACACAAAAACTAACTATAACCTGCAATTCCAGGGGCCATCTTTTTGATGTTATATTTCTGTTCCTTTGGAAATTGTTAGCTTTTGGATAGAGCTATAATTTCCCAATGAGCCACTGTTGACCCATACTCCTTCAACCACATGGTTCATGCGCCGTGGCGGCTACGGTGTCCTGTCCGTTTCTCTCACCATTTGCCATATCATACAGTGAAGCATCTGTTTATGTGCTCCTTTGAGGCTGAGACCATGTCTCACTCGTCTTTTTCCCTCTAGTGCCTCCTGAGCCCAGTTCATGGCGCATAGTGATTACTTGGTAAATGCTGAAATGAACAGTTAATGACTGCTCTCACATATAAGGCTCATCGTTTTAGGATATGGAGGCACAGCAGGTTAGTGAAGCAGAATCAGCAAGAGAACAGTTACAAGATCTGCAAGACCAAATAGCTGGGCAGAAAGCATCTAAACAGGAACTGGAGGCAGAATTGGAGCGACAGAAGCAGGTAAAGATTTTATTTATCTATTTATTTTTAAATATTTTATTTACTTGAGAGAGAGCGAGCATGCACGCGAGTGGGAGAGCATGAACAGGGAGAGGGGCAGAGGGTCAGAGGGAGAGGGAGAAGCAGACTCCCCACTGAGCAGGGAGCCCGACGTGGGGCTCAATCTCAGGACTCTGGGACCACAACCAGACGCTTAACCAACAGAGCCACCCAGGCGCCCCGCGGGTAAAAATTTTAGTTGGATGATTACCAAGGAAGATGCTTTGCTGACTGTCCTATGAGGAGACTCTCCAGTGAAGCAACTTACTGAAATTCTTACAGAATGGGTGTGGAGTGGTGATGGTAAATGGGACCTTCTAGTTCCCTCCTGTCTTGTTACTACCTACCCCCCTCACTGTTTATTTCACAGGTTAAAAATAGAGCCACAGAATGGCTATGAGACTTGCCTAACCTCACACAGTTAACTAGAGAATAGAATAGAACCCGGGATGCCTGTCCCAGAGTTCTTTCTATGATCTTGTCTGTGTTTTATTATATCTCTTTGTCACAGTGTGTATGTATGGATAACTTAACATCCGTTGATTTTCACATTTTATTATATTTGTACTTTCTAGGGACAACAGTAATATTTTTTAATAGAAATATAAATACAACATTAGTGTTGTAATTAGACTGCTCTTTCTGTTTGAGGAGAAATATTTATAGACTGTTCTTACAAATCATGTTTAAAATTACATTTCTTTGTTCAGTTAGCAGTTGTCTGCTCCCCAAACCAAATTATTTTACCTTAGTATATTTACATAATAGTTTTCTTATTAAAACAGTTAACCATGCTTACATCCACATTCTCAGAACAAGATGCTATATCTTATGTTAATAACATCTGTAACTTACTGAATAATGACACTGTTATAGGCACTTAGTATACATGATCTTTTTTATCCTCACAATAAAATCTTATTCTCTTCATTTTGCAGAAAACTGTTCTTATAATGATCAGTGCATCAGTTATGACATTTTTAGCTTTGTGTATTTATATTCTCAAGATCTTTTTTATTAGGATTTATCATTTCTGAAACTGGTCTATTATCAGAAATGTTTGTTTTTATTACGAAGGTACGACTTATATCTGTTTCCTGAGTGGTAGGAAAAACGATTGAGTAGCCACCTGCAGAATACATCATAAGCTGTCTTAGATAATTTAGTTATAAAAGTGGCTGTCCTTCCAGAAATTGCATTTTAATTTATTCCAGGAGCTATTATATATTGAAAGGCAAAAATTTGATGTTCTTGATAGTTAGTGAGATAATTTTCATTTTATCATGGCAGATAGTCTTCCCGCATCTGCTGCCAGTGCCCGTTTTTAAAATGAGTCCAGTAGAGGCGAGTACAGCTGAATGTAGCTCTAGGCCATTTATTTAGTCATCAGATGTTCTAGGTGCAAGTGCTTAATCTTGGGATTAAATAGTCCTGTGGTGCTCTTTATTAATTTTAATTAATTTCAACCTTAAATTTTGTGCTAGCCTAGAGCTTTAAAAGAAATCATGCAGACCTTTTTGTAAATTGCGGTTCTCCTACCCTAATTACTGCCTCATTTTCTCTGTTCTCACTTATCTCAGTTTTTTTCATCTGTGAAGTGAGCAGGTTGAACTAAATGTTCTAAAGTAGTCTAGCAGTTTGATCCTGTCTCCTGTTTACTCCTTCATACAGCTCCCTTTACTTACTTTATCTGCACAGTTAAGCATAATGCTTTTTTTTTTTTAAGATTTTATTTATTTATTTGACAGAGAGAGACACAGCGAGAGAGGGAACACAAGCAGGGGGAATGGGAGAGGGAGAAGCAGGCTTCCTGCCGAGCAGGGAGCCGACGCGGGGCTCGATCCTAGGACCCTGGGATCATGACCTGAGCCAAAGGCAGACACTTAACCGACTGAGCCACCCAGGCGCCCCAAGCATAATGCTTTTGAAGATTCTTAGTTAACTAATTATTCTTTCTTCCTTGGCATGTACTTTGCTCTTAAATTCCAGCTGACACCGACTCATCATATCCATTGTACAAACCAGCAGCATGTTTGTATAGTTGTTAGTGAACCCGGAGGTATTTCTTTTTTCCTCTTTTATCTATGACAGAACAAAACAGATTCACGATACTGCCTGATAGAAATAAGTACATGAAGAGCTGCTCAGCACCATTAATTGTTAGAAAAATGCAAATTGAAACCACAGTGAGATATCAGGACATCCCCATGGAATAGCTACACTTAATTGAGACTGATGATACCAAATGTTGGGAAGGATGTGGAAGAACCGGACCTTTCTCATATTGCTGTGGGAATGCAAAATGGTGCAGGGATTTGAAACCAGTTCAGAAAACAATTTGGCAAGTTTTTCCCTTTAAGTTAGACATAACACTTATGTGATCCAGCAGTTCTATCCCTACATATCTACCCAAGAAAAATGAAGACCTCTGACCACGGAAAGACTTGATACATCATGCTAGAGTACTGTTCATCAGACCCTTCCAAGTCTGTTCATTTGTTCATTCAGTATAGATGCAGCACATGTTGGCTGAGTGCCTCCTGTGTGTCAGGAACTGTTGTAGGTACTGGGGATGAAATAGGGAACACTGATTTAGCTTCTGTTTATTCATGTCTCACTTTGTAGGAATTCCACTACATAGAAGAAGATCTATATCGAACAAAGAACACGTTGCAAAGCAGGATTAAAGATCGAGAAGAAGAAATTCAAAAACTTAGGAATCAGGTGTGAATGAGTGTTCACAACTTGGGGAAAGATACCATTGCAAAGCTAATTTTTTTTAAAGGATATAGAAAGACCTTCTTTTCCCATATTTTCAACGGAGTTCTGCTGTTACAACAGTGAGATGTTACTTTCAATCTGATACAGAATTTTCATCTAATGCCATTTTAGTCTGTGTTTGCTGTATTCTATGGCTTCTTCATCTAGAAGTGTCTTCTAGCCAGAGCCATCCGAGGACACATGACTTCCCCAAAATTTCATACCTTTAACTTCAGTGGTGGTTGTGCTGATTGCCAGTTTCATAATTATCGTTTCTCTTTCCTAAGAAAAACCCAATGATAAATCTTCCTATTGACAATTGATAGGTCTTCCATAAAGGCTCCAAGACTTCTTTTTAACTCTGAAAATGTAAAACATAGGACATAACATGTGCCCACCACCCAGATTTACCAATGCTTATCATTAATTGTGACAAAATCATGCATCACTTATCCTGTAACTCTAGCTTGTCCTTTTCTCCCTTATGTTCACATTGTCCTTTATCCCTTATATTTATTGACTTACTAAATAATGAGCTCATTGGTCATTTAAATAATTTACATAAAGATTGATTCTTCATTTTTTAGTTAGCTGATGACTTAGTTTGAACATAAAAAGTCAAATAATTTTAGTTTTTAAGTTGTCAAACTTCATAGTAGTCCATAATTTAAAATATTTTAAAATATTTTAATTTTTGTAGGAGTTGGGAACATCTGATTTCAGTGTTCCATTCTTCCCTCACCTACCTTTGTGAAGTGCTTATAAGTGGTAACATGACTTGTTAGCAGAAAGTCAAAAGAAAGGACCATAAACCACCAATTGGTTTAATCCTTAAACATTCCTTATTTATTAAATGTTTTCTGAGTGCCTACTAAGCATAAGATATTGTGCTATTTTTGTTAATTAAGAATTAATCTTAGAGGGATATCTCTTAAAGATTTTTTTATCTAAGTAGAATAGAGGAAAACCTTTGTCTCTTAGAAGGAAGTTGATTTATACAATTTTAAAAAGAGATCAGCATCTTCATACATTGCCAAAAATAACAATGACCCATAAATGAGTGGCCAAATACGAATGTAATAAGTTGGTGCTCAAAATCATCAGTCATCAGGGGAAGCAAATTAAAACCTCAGTGGGATATACTACTATACTGATACTCACTAGAGTGGAATAGTATCCCTGAACATCACGTACAGAGAGGTGTAGCAATTTGTCCAATGTCAGATAGCTAGAAAACTGCCGAGCAGAGGTGAAAACCTCGGTTTGTGGCCTTTGCACTGCACCGCAGCTGCTGAGTTATGGAGGGTTTTGAATCCCGGTCCAGAAGTTCACACTGTCCTGTGTATTGATGCTTTCAAATATCTTTGACCATGATTCCACAGTAAGAAGTAAAGTATACCTTGTGTCTCGATACTCACATGTACTTAGAAATACAACACTAAACAGAAGTTTCACAGAACAGTACTCTTAAATACTGTGTGCTGTGTACTCTCTGTCCCATTCTGTTCTATCAGTATTTTAAAATGTGGATCGTGACCCACCAAATTGATTTTGTGGCCTGTTAATACAGTTTGAAAATCTCTTCTGTAGACAGTAAGTTTTGAGAAATTGAATAATGCTACACTTTACATGTGGGGATGTAGATTCTATGTTGTATGACTTTTACTTTATGTAATAATTTTATGAACACTTTGCCTTTCAGCTTACTAACAAAACTTTAAGCAACAGTAGTCAGTCCGAGTTAGAAAACCGACTCCATCAGCTAACGGAGACTCTCATCCAGAAGCAGACCATGCTGGAGAGTCTCAGCACAGAGAAGAACTCTCTGGTCTTCCAGCTAGAGCGCCTTGAGCAGCAGGTGAACTCTGCCAGTGGAAGTAGCAACAATGGGTCTTCCATTAATATGTCTGGAGTTGACAATGGCGAAGGTAACAAAAAAAGGAATTTGAAAAGAACATTGCATTGCCTTAATTTCCAACCTTGCTAATTCAGGCATGACTTTGAAAAGTTACAGAAAGACCATTTTTATTTGAAAAGAAGCTCCATCCAGCAAAGCACTGCTTTTCTCCGATGTGAGGCCTGAGCCATGCACTGTTTGACATGATCTTTAGCAAATGGGACAGTGGACTCCAAGTATGGGACTTGGAGAAGGGAGACCTGAGGAACAATGATCATAATGAAATATGTAGGACATTGACCAAGATATTGATGACAAGGCAGATAATTTGGCAGAAAGGGGCTTTGGGGGAAACTTAAAGGAAGATTTGTTTTAAAAATCTTCTGGTTCGTAATTATGAATATTATAGTTAATAGTCATATAAGTATATCCATGCTCTGTAATGTCAATAGAGAAATCTGTAGATTCCCAAAATACATAATCAAGAACAATGTTAAAGATTTCCGTATAAGTTTCAGCAGAACAGGTATTTAATCTTAGAGCTTCATAAAGTCTACAAAGTAGTCATTCAGCAAATCTCTCAGTTCTTTGGCTTTAAATTAAAAGTTTTTTTAAGGGGTGCCTAGGTGGCTCAGTCAGCTAAGCATCTGCCTTTAGCTCAGGTCATGATCTCAGTCCTGGGATCGAGCCCCTCATTGGGCTCCCTGCTCAGTGGGGAGCCTGCTTCTCCCTCTCCTTCTGCCACTCCCCCTACTTGGCTCTCTCTCTCTGTCAAATAAATAAAATCTTTAAAAAAAAATAAATAGAAGTTTTTTTAAATTTTTAAAAAACAACTTGTTATTTTATCTATTTTTTTTGATAACATGGTTGCTGTCAAAAGAAATCTCAAAAAGATACTAAAATCATCCAAATAATCTGTTCCCCTGTCAGATAACATTTTGGAATATCTCCTTTCAGGCTTTTTTCCTATATATGTTTATATGTTTTATTGGTTTTTAACTTTTTCATATAAATCAGTTTTCTTTTTTTTTTTAAAGATTTATTTATTTATTAGAGGGGAAGAGAGAGAGAGGGAGGGAGGGAAAGAAAGAGAAAGAATCTCCAGCAGACTCCCCACTGAGCCTGGAGCCCGATGCAGGGCTTAATCTAACAACCATGAGATCATGACCTGAGCTGAAATCAAGAGTCGGACACTTAACTGACTAAACCACCCAGGCACCTCTAGAGCTTACTTTAAAAAACAAAAACAAAAAAATTTTAGTCTGTGACAAAATAGCCCAGAAAAAGATCCTAATTAATATATAAGAATTAAACATATAATAATGTCAGAAATCAGGGAATCATTGTGGTGCTAGACTAGCTGGTGAGCTGGGGGGAATTGGTTTAAAGTTAAACCTTCATTTCACTTGCACACAAAATGAATCCTTGTCAAATTGAAGAATTAAATATTAAAACATGGAAAAACTAGAAGAAAATTATGGTATTTCTGATTAGAAAAATGTTCAGTCTCACTAGTAATCACACACACCAAAGAAGACAAAATAAAGCACTTTATTAAAGTCCCAAAGGGGGTAAGGTGATGGTAAACTAGAAGGAGGTCTGCAGGAAGAGTTTCCAGGCAAAGAGAAGAGCAGGTGCAAAGGCCCAGAGGTAGGAGCAGTGTTGGCATGTTGCAGGAACAGCAGGGAGGCCAGTGCAGCTGGAGAAGACTGAGTGAGGGGGGAGAGTAGTCAAAGGGAAATTCAGAGAACTTGGAAGAGACTGTTTTGGCCTGTGTACGGACTTTTACTCTGAATGAAGTAGGAAGCCATTGAAGGATCTGGAGAGGGGTGACTGCATTTTAGCAAGATGCCTCTGGCTGTCCAGAATAGACTGCAGAGAGCTGAGTGGAGGCAGGGGACCAGAGAGGAGCCATCATATTAATGTGTGTGAGGGATGGTGGCAGCTAAAACCAGATTGGGGTTTGCAGGGGTTCATCTTAAAGGAGAGTGGGTAGATTGGATGTGCAGTTTGAGAGAAAGAAAGGAGTCAAGGGTTTTGGCCTGAGCTGATGGAACAATGTTGTCATGTACTGAGATGGGGAAAATGACAGGGTGAGTAGGCTGGCAGGGAGGGCAGGAAGTCAGAATTATGGTTTTGGGCACCTGAGCTTGAGATGATTTTAGACATCCAGATGGAAACAAAACAGACAATTAGATGAGTCTGGAGTTGGTGGTCGGGGCTGGAGATACAAATCTGGGAGTCATCAGCATTGTAGAAAGGGTGTCTCGCCTCACTCTTGCTAGCACAGGAAGAAAGTGCTCATTAATATTGACTCTTGGCGGGACTTGGTATTTGTAAACTTCAATTTTTGCTAACTTCATGGGGAAATGATTTTTTTAGTTTTTTAATTTTTATTTTTGTGGATATGGAAGTTTAAATATTTTATATAATCACATTTATCTGTCTTTTCTTTATGGCTGCACCTTCTTTGTGTAATGCTTAGAAAGTTGGCCTTGAGAATTTCTTCCATTTGTAATACAATAATATATTCAACTATAATTTTGTTAGGACATTGCTTTTGGTGTTTGTACATTAATTCATTATTTTCTTGTTTAAACAGGCACACGGCTCCGAAATGTTCCTGTTCTTTTTAATGATACAGAAACAAATCTGGCAGGAATGTATGGAAAAGTCCGAAAAGCTGCTAGTTCAATTGACCAGTTTAGGTAAGCAAGGGCAGTAACGATGAGTGAGGGATTGTCAGCTCTTTTTGTACCATTTTCTGGTGGCTTCAGTCACAGTGAGTCTCATCAGGCATAGCTGATATTTAGAGTGATATTTCCCTACTTCCTCTCACGATATTTCAGTCTCATGAGATTGCTCTATGTGGTCAGCCACTGCTTGTGTCTCACTGAAGATGATTAACCCTGATCATTTCTCTTCTTTCTTTTTCTTAATTTTTTAATTGTTATGTTAATCATCATGCATTACATCATTAGTTTTTAATGTAGTGTTCCATGATTCATTGTTTGTGCATAACACCCACTGCTCCATGCAGAACGTGCCCTCTTTAATACCCATCATCAGGCTAACCCATCCTCCCACCCCCCTCCCCTCTAGAACCCTCAATTTGTTTTTCAGAGTCCATCATCTCTCATGGTTCGTCTCCCCCTCTGATTTCCCCCCCTTCATTCTTCCCCTCCTGCTATCTTTTTTTTTTCTTAACATATATTGCATTATTTGTTTCAGAGGTACAGATCTGTGATTCAACAGTCTTGCACAATTCACAGCCCTCACCATAGCACATACCCTCCCCAATGCCTATCACCCAGCCACCCCATCCCTCCCACCTGCCCCAGTCCAGCAACCCTCAGTTTGTTTCCTGAGATTAAGAATTCCTCATATCAGTGAGGTCATACGATACATGTCTTTCTCTGATTGACTTATTTCGCTCAGCATAACACCCTCCAGTTCCATCCACGTCGTTGCAAATGGCAAGATCTCATTCCTTTTTTGTTTTAATAATTTTTTTTTTTAAAGATTTTATTTATTTATTCATGAGAGAGAGAGAGAGAGAGAAGCAGAGGGAGAAGCAGGCTCCCAGGGAGCAGGGAGCCCGATGCGGGACTCGATCCCAGGACCCTGGGATCATGACCTGAGCCGAAGGCAGACGCTTAACCATCTGAGCCACCCAGGTGCCCAAGATCTCATTCCTTTTGATGGCTGCATAATATTCCAGTGTGTGTGTGTGTGTGTGCGTGCGTGTGTGTGTGTGTGTGTGTGTGTGTGTGTGTACACCACATATTCTTTATCCATTCATCTGTTGATGGACATCTTGGCTCTTTCCACAGTTTGGCTATTGTAGACATTGCTGCTATAAACATCGGGGTGCACGTACCCCTTCAGATCCCTACATTTGTATCTTTGAGGTAAATACCCAGTAGTGCAATTGCTGGATCATATGGTGGCTCTATTTTCAACTTTTTAAGGAACCTCCATACTGTTTTCCAGAGTGGTTGCACCAGCTTGCATTCCCACCAACAGTGTAGGAGGGTTCCCCTTTCACCGCATCCCCGCCAACATCTGTCGTTTCCTGACTTGTTAATTTTAGCCATTCTGACTGGTGTGAGGTGGTATCTCATTGAGCTTTTGATTTGGATTTCCCTGATGCCAAGTGATGAGCACTTTTTCATGTATCTGTTGGCCATTTGGATGTCTTCTTTGGAAAAATGTTCATGTCTTCTGCCCATTTCTTGATTGGATTATTTGTTCTTTGGGTGTTGAGTTTGATAAGTTCTTTATAGATTTTGGATACTAGCCCTTTATCTGATATGTCATTTGCAAATACCTTCTCCCATTCTGTCGGTTGTCTTTTGGTTTTGTGGACTGTTTCTTTTGCTGTGCAAAAGCTTTTTATCTTGATGAAGTCCCAATAGTTCATTTTTGCCCTTGCTTCCCTTGCCTTTGGCGATGTTTCTAGGAAGAAGTTGCTGCGGCTGAGGTCGAAGAGGTTGCTGCCTGTGTTCTCCTTTAGGATGTTGATGGACTCCTGTCTCACATTTAGGTCTTTCAACCATTTTGAGTCTATTTTTGTGTGTGGTGTAAGGAAATGGTCCAGTTTCATTCTTCTGCATGTGGCTGTCCAATTTTCCCAACACCATTTGTTGAAGAGACTGTCTTTTTTCCATTGGACATTCTTTCCTGCTTTGTCAAAGGTTAGTTGACCATAGAGTTGAGGGTCCATTTCTGGGCTCTCTATTCTATTCCATTGATCTACGTGTCTGTTTTTGTGCCAGTACCATACTGTTTTGATGATTACAGCTTTGTAATAGAGTTTGAAGTCCGGAATTGTGATGCCACCAGCTTTGCTTTTCTTTTTCAACATTCCTCTGGCTATTCGGGGTCTTTTCTGGTTCCATACAAATTTTAGGATTATTTGTTCCATTTCTTTGAAAAAAGTGGATGGTATTTTGATGGGGATTGCATTGAATGTGTAGGTGGCTCTAGGTAGCATTGACATCTTCACAATGTTTGTTCTTCCAGTCCGTGAGCATGGAACGTTTTTCTATTTCTTTGTGTCTTCCTCAATTTCTTTCATGAGTATATTATAGTTTTCTGAGTACAGATCCTTTGCCTCTTTGGTTAGATTTATTCCTAGGTATCTTACGGTTTTGGGTGCTATTGTAAATGGGATCGACTCCTTAATTTCTCTTTCTTCTGTTTTGTTGTTGGTGTATAGGAATGCCACAGATTTCTGTGCATTGATTTTATATCCTGCCACTTTATTGAATTCCTGTATGAGTTGTAGCAGTTTTGGTGTGCAGTCTTTTGGGTTTTCCACATATAGTATCATATCATCTGCAAACAGTGAGAGTTTGACTCTTCTTTGCCGATTTGGAGGCCTTTTATTTCTTTTTGTTGTCTGATTGCTGTGACTAGGATTTCTAGTACTATGTTGAATAGCAGTGGTGATAGTGGACATCCCTGTCGCGTTCCTGACTTTAGGGGGAAAGCTCTCAGTTTTTCCCCATTGAGAATGATATTCGCTGTAGGTTTTCCATAGATGGCTTTTATGATATTGAGGTAGGTACCCTCTATCCCTATACTCTGAAGAGTTTTGATCAAGAAAGGATGTTGTACTTTGTCAAATGCTTTTTCTGCATCTATTGAGAGGATCATATGATTCTTGTCCTTTCTTTTGTTAATGTATTGTATCACATTGATTTGCGGATGTTGAACCAACCTTGCAGCCCAGGGATAAATCCCACTTGGTCGTGGTGAATAATCCTTTTAATGTACTGTTGGATCCTATTGGCTAGTATTTTGGTGAGAATTTTTACATCCATGTTCATCAGGGATATTGGTCTGTAATTCTCCTTTTTGATGGGGTCTTTGGTTTTGGGATCAAGGTAATGGTGGCCTCATAAAATGAGTTTGGAAGTTTTCCTTCCATTTCTGTTTTTTGGAACAGTTTCAGAAGAATAGGTATTAATTCTTCTTTAAATGTTTGGTAGAATTCCCCTGGGAAGCCATCTGGCCCTGAGCTCTTGTTGGGAGATTTTTGATGACTGCTTCAATTTCCTTAGTGGTTATAGGTCTGTTCAGGTTTTCTATTTCTTCCTGGTTCAGTTTTGGTAGTTGATACATCCTAGGAATGCATCCATTTCTTCCAGGTTATCTAATTTGCTGGCATAGAGTTGCTCATAATATGTTCTTATAATTGTTTGTGTTTCTTTGGTGTTGGTTGCGAGCTCTCCTCTTTCATTCATGATTTTATTGATTTGGGTCATTTTTCTTTTTGATAAGTCTGGCCAGGGGTTTATCAATCTTGTTAATTCTTTCGAAGAACCAGCTCCTAGTTTCGTTGATCTGTTCTACTGTTCTTTTGGTTTCTAGTTCATTGATTTCTGCTCTGATCTTTATTATTAATTTCTCTTTTCCTGCTGGGTTTAGGCTTTATTTGCTGTTTTTTCTCTAGCTCCTTTAGGTGTAGGGTTAGGTTGGGTATTTGAGACCTTTCTTGTTTCTTGAGAAAGGCTTGTATTGCTATATACTTACCTCTTAGGACTGCCTTTGCGGCATCCCAGAGATTTTGAACAGTTGTGTTTTCATTTTCATTGTTTTCCTTGAATTTTTTTAATTCTTCTTTAATTTCCTGGTTGACCCATTCATTCTTCAGTAGGATGCTCTTTAGCCTCCATGTATTTGAGTTCTTTCTGACTTTCCTCTTGTGATTGAATTCTAGTTTCAAAGCATTGTGGTCTGAAAATATGCAGGGAATAATCCCAATCTTTTGGTACTGGTTGAGACCGGATTTGTGACTTTTTTTTTTTTTTTTTTTACAGAGTACAACAAATTTAGTTACTTTTATTTAAAAGAAACATTACAAATAAGTGGAAAATTAAATTTCATGATTAAATACACACAAAAGTAACATGCATACTTTACCCTGAAATCCACAAACGAAGTTAGTTGATTACATGACAGTGAGAGAGAACTGGCAGAACCGGGAGCTGCCGCCGCAGACTTTCAATGTTTACAACCTGAAATCAAAACCATACAATTAGGCTTCTGTAAAGGGAATTTAAGAAAACTGAATACGTACCTCTGGAAGTACTAACAACATAGAGCCCATAACCTGTTTTAGTCTTTGGTTTAAAACCTAATTTGTCTGATATAAGGATTGCCACCCCAGCTTTCTTTTTGTGTCCATTAGCATGGTAAATGGTTTTCCACCCCCTCACTTTCAATCTGGGGGTGTCTTTGGGTCTAAAATGAGTCTCTTGCAGACAGCATATTGATGGGTCCTGTTTTTTAATCCAATCTGATGGCCTGTGTCTTTTGATTGGGGCATTTAGCCCATTTACATTCAGAGTAACTATCGAAAGATACGAATTTAGTGCCATTGTATTGCCTGTAAGGTGACTGTTACTGTATATTGTCTGTGTTCCTTTCTGGTCTATGTTGCTTTTAGGCTCTCTCTTTGCTTAGAGGACCCCTTTCAAGATTTCTTGGAGGGCTGGTTTCGTGTTTGCAAATTCCTTTCGTTTTTGTTTGTCCTGGAAGCTTTTTATCTCTCCTTCTCTTTTCAGTGACAGCCTAGCTGGATATAGTATTCTTGGCTGCATATTTTTCTCGTTTAGTGCTCTGAAAATATCATGCCAGTCCTTTCTGGCCTGCCAGGTCTCTGTGGATAGGTCTGTTGCCAGTCTAATGTTTCTACCATTGTAGGTTACATATCTCTTCTCCCTAGCTGCTTTCAGGATTTTCTCTTTGTCTCTGAGACTTGTAAGTTTTACTATTAGATGTCTGGGTGTTGACCTATTTTTATTGATTTTGAGAGGGGTTCTCTGTGCCTCCTGGATTTTGATGCCTGTTTCCTTTCCCAAATTAGGGACGTTCTCTGCTGTAATTTGCTCTAATATACCTTCTGCCCCTCTCTCTCTTTCTTCTTCTTCTGGGATCCCAATTATTTTAATGTTGTTTCATCTGTGGTATCGCTTATGCCTCGAATTCTGCCCTCATGATCCAGCAGTTGTTTATCTCTCTTTTTCTCAGCTTTATTTTCCATCATTTGGTCTTCTATATCACTGAATCTCTCTTCTGCCTCATTTATCCTAGCAGTTAGCGCCCCCGTTTTTTATTGCACCTCATTAATAGCCTTTTTGATTTCGACTTGGTTAGATTTTAGTTCTTTTATTTCTCCAGACAGGATTTCTCTAATAACTTCCATGCTTTTTTCAAGCCCAGCTAGTATCTTTAAAATCATGATTCTGAACTCTAGGTCTGACATGGTACTAATGACTGTATTGAGTAGGTCCCTGGCAGTCTGTACTACCTCTTGTTCTTTTTGTTGAGGTGATTTTTTCCATCTTGTCATTTTGTCCAGAGGAGAATAGATGAATGAGAGAACAAAATGCTAACAGGGTAACAACGTCCCCAGAAATTATATTCTAAACAAATCAGACAAGACCTGAAACCGGGGAAAAAGAAAGGAAAGAAAGAAAAGAAAAAGATAAAGATAAAAACAAACAAAAACAGGAAAAAATTAAAAAAAGAGAATATGATCAAATATGATCAGGCTGGTGCATAGATCAGTGCCACACACTAGATTTTGGGTGTATTTTGCTCTGTTAGAAGAAGGTGCCTCCCAAAATTTTAAACGAAGAAAAACTTATATATGTACAAAAATAAGGGTTGATACGATGAAGGGATGGAATATGACTGTAAAGATGAAAATTATAAAAAATTTTATAAAGGATTGATAAGTTGTTTGAAAAAAGAAAGAAGAGGATTTAAATAAAAAAAGAAAAAAAGGGAGAGAATGTGATCAGGCAGGAGACTAGAACAAAGCCATACACTAGAGATTTAGGGTATATTTTGATCTGTTAGAAGAAAGTGTATCTCAAAATTTTAAAGAGAGAACAACTTATATATATATGTGTGTGTGTGTGTATATATATATATAATATATGTGTGTGTGTATATATATATGTATATATATATATATATATATATACATATGCCAAAAATAAGGGTAACTACTATGAAGGGATAGAATATGACTCTAACAATGAAAAATAAAAATGTTTTTTTAAAAAAAGGGATTGATAGGGGGCGCCTGCGTGGCTCAGTTGGTTAAGCAACTGCCTTTGGCTCAGGTCATGATCCTGGAGTCCTGGGATCGAGTCCCGCATCGGGCTCCCTGCTCGGCGGGGAGTCTGCTTCTCTCTCTCACCCTATCCCCTCTTCTGCTCTCTCTGTCTCTTTCTCAAATAAATAAAATAAAATCTTTTAAAAAAAGGGGATTGATAAGATGTCGGTTGAAAAAGGGAAAAAGAAAAATTCAAAAAAAAAAAAGTTAAAAAAAAATTAACTTTGAAAGACTAAAGAATCATGGTAAAAAAGCCATGGATTCTATGTGCAGTATTCCCCTAGCTCTGGAGTTCTGCTGTTCTCATTGATTGGTGAACTTGGTCTTAGCTGGCTGGCTGTTCTTGCTGATCTTCTGGGGGAGGGGCCTGTTGCCGTGGTTCCCAAACGTCTTTGCCGGAGGCGGAATTGCCCCGCCCTTGCCCGGTCTGGGCTAAGTAATCTGCTCCGGTTTGCTCTCGGGAGCTTTTGTTCCATGCAAGCTTTCCGTACAGCTTTGGAGGATGAGAGTGAAAATGGTGGCCTCCCAATCTCCGCCCAGGAGGAGCCGATAACTCGGGACCCGTTCCTCAGTGAGCCCCCAGAGAAAAGCAGTTAATCTCTCCCGTCTCCCCGGTCTCTGGCTGCACTCCGTGCTCACCCGGCCTGTGACCCAGCGTTTCTATCTCTGGCACCCGACTTGGTGTGGAGTCTCCAAACCCAGCAGATCCCTGCGATGCGCTTCTGCACCGCTCCCCCCGGGGGAGGAAGGGGAGTCTCCCCAGATCTGCCGCTTGTTGGGTCCCTGCTGGAGGAGCAGTGGCCCGACTGTGCGGCGGATCACGTTTATGGCCACCCCGAGCTGAGAACCCGCTCCTCAGCTCCGTTTCTGCAGCCAGCTTCCCCTCTCTGATACCTGGGAGCTCTGCCACACTCGGGCACCCCCGGTCTTTCTGTGACCCCGAGGGTCCTGAGAACACACTGTCCCACGAGGTTTCCACCCCCGCGTAGCCACTGGAGCGACGTCCCTCAGCAGAACCGACTTCTAAAAGTTCCGATTTTGTGCTCCTCGGCTCTATCACTTGCCAGAAGCGGGCCCCCGCTGTCTATCTTCCTGAATATCGCCTCGGATTCACTTCTCCGCACATCCTACCTTCCAGAAGGCGGTCGCTTTTCTGTTCAGAGAGTTGTTGCTATTCTTTTCTTCAATCTCCTGTTGAGTGCGTATGTGTTCAGAATGGTTTGATCCCTATCCAGCTGAATTCCTGAGACCAGACGAAATCCAGGTCTCCTACTCCTCCGCCATCTTGCTCCCTAACCACATTTCTCTTCTTTCTATAGTAAACTCTTAATAAATTTCAGTGAGAAAACCTCTATCTCATGTAAATGCATCCTTGGAATATTTTCTTTCATTACTTTATCATGTGATGAGAATAAAAGATGCCAGTATGTACAAGTGAACAGTATTCATTTTAATATATACTTTATATGTACTATATAGGTAATGTATAATTTGTATACATGTTGTATATTTATAACTTCTTTATACTAGCAGACATGCACCTTATGAAGAAAATGTTTTAACAGTGTATGTTTGCCTTGATAAACTTCATGTTTAAATAATCCACTAAACTCTTTTGCTTCTTAGTGTTTATAATTAAACACAGTTGTAATGAATTGTTGCAAAATAGAGCCATCTTTTCTTTTTGTATCAGAATAGAGTTGTGGTGTTAAAAATCAAGAGGATGATTTGCTTAGGTTTTTGAGGCCATGGACCAAAGATGCCATAGTCGTTGTGTCCAGATTATTAAGCACATTTATTTCAACTATTCATTTATTCAACCTATATTATAATTTTTAGAGAAACTAGATACAAGGCATTATTCTGATGATGGTGAAAGAAGCAGAAAGGCCTAGAAGAAAGGTGTATTTTGCCTGTATGTGTATCTATCTTGACCGGGAAAAAATGTTGCAAAGAGGCATGAGTAGTCAGGTCTGGACTTCATGTTCTTCCACATTTACTTTAGTTAAGTGTTTACTTGAGTTTCTATAGTTCTGAGTCTTTTAGAAGCATGTGTCCGTGCACCAGCTTCCAGATTAGCTATTGCAAGTGTTAACCAAACAGACTCTTTTTCCCATTCATGTGTTGACGCTTGCCTTATCTCTTTCTTCTAACTTCTTTGGTTTCTAAAAGAAAAATTATTTAGAGAGCTTGCCTCCTATAGTTGTAGCTGAAGAATTAAGGGAAATAGATTATTTAACAGTCAAGCCACAAACAGTAGAGAAAGTATTTACCATGATGTTTCCATATGGTTATTTCAAGTAATTTAACAATCTAGTGTAAAATGATCTTTACAGTAGTGGCCACAGAAATAGTTTAAATGAGAGAAATGCTAAAAAGCATCATTAGCTCTGACCACAGGAAGATGTGCTTTGAGTGTAACTGTTTTCTCTCCCCTCCCCCCGCAACCTCCATTTGCGCAGCATCCGCCTGGGAATTTTTCTTCGAAGATACCCCATAGCACGAGTTTTTGTAATTATATATATGGTAAGTAAATTTATTTGAAAAAATAATGCTACACTTGATTTTTAACAAGTTTTTTTCAGCTACTGATCATTTTGACTAAAAGTCCAGTAATTATTTTTGAAAGAAAATAGAACTCATTTCTGGTCATTAAAACTTTTTTTCCCTCAAGGATGCAAGTAGAGTTATAGTTATTACATCTAAAATATAAATTGCTCAAAGGCTTGTCCTACAATGAATTTACCTGTAATGCAGTTTAATAGTTCCCTCCACTTCTGAGGCCCTCTAATGACAAAAATGTGGTGCAAAACAATTGATTTCATTTTTATGTTGATGTAAAGTTTCTTTGATTATTTTTTTATTATTTTCGTGTGTTTTGCTTTATATTCTGAAAGGATCTCAAGGCTGATTTTCATTTTTTCCAATTTCTTAGCTCTAATACAATGGTCACCATGGACTGGGATACTGTTTCATGTGTCCTTTGACCGTAAAAAGTCTTCTAACTGTTCTGAGGACGTCTAGTTGAGTTCAGTTAAGACAAGCAGTCTTCCTGAAAAAGAAAAAAGCTTAGAAAGAAATTTCTCTGTGATCCACTAGAGGGAAGAGTTACTCCTTTGAATAAAAAGTTTTTTTAAGAAGTGAGGGATGGAGAGAGGAAAAGAAACAAATTGAACAGCATCAAGAATTTAGAATAGGCGCCACACAGGTGGATTCCCGGTTTTGGAGATGATAAAGAACACCTGCGCCATGTGTCATAGCGCTGCCGTGAGGGAGCTAGGGCACGTTCCTCACTGTAGGTCCTGTGCTAGACCCTAAATCAGCCTTTGAAGCCTGACATATTATTCCTGTCAGGAATGTCTTCCCATCATGGGAAGATGGGAAATCATGGCTAAACCCTTTTGCAAAAACACCCACCATGACTCTGTTCTAAAAAGCCTTTGCAACCAACCTTATGTATATCTAGCAATTTTAATCCTGGCATCTACTCTGCATTATAATCACCTGATCGGTGATTTATGTGTACCCATGCATGTTATGAATGTGCTAACGACTTTGATAATTCTCAACTGAGAATCGTATAGGTATCCAAACCGTTAGCCTCCATTGCACTTAGCTCGTTTGTTTGCATGTTTGTTTCTTCATTATTTATCCAGTGAACAGGTACTGGGCCCTTGCAAGGTTGCAGAGACCCAGTGCTAACCACAGGACTGCAAAGACAAGACACGATTCCCGCCCTCAGGGTACGACACAGCGGGCCTTTGGTGAAGATTGATTTATTGGCTAATCTGTAAATTGTTTTTTCTTTCTTTAGGCTTTGCTTCACCTATGGGTCATGATTGTTCTATTGACTTATACACCAGAAATGCACCATGACCAACCACATGGCAAATGAACTGAACCCAGTTACTTCAGTGATTGGTTGTCTTTTTTCACACTTGGGATCTGCAAAAGGACCTGTTGCCTGAAATTGCTGAGAATGGTGCACAAGGTTATTTCATCACTACAAGCTTTTAACTCGTTAAGTTATTATACAAGTACTCTGCTACCTAAATCTTCCTCTCATTTCCTTCAAATGGTAAGAATTTCTAAAACAGACAATAATTTAATAAGCTCAGCTCTGCTTTTTCTGAAGTCAGAGGTTCAGTGTATATTTGTGTACACATAGACCTGGGTTTGTTCACCTCTGTACAGACCATCCTATTTTAGGTGACACGCATTATGGGTTATAATCAGGGAAACTAATTGTATTTAGTGATACAAATAAAATGTTTTCTTTTTGATAATTCAGTCTGCTTTTATATTTATATTAGCTTTGCAAATATGGATTTACTTCTTACACGTTAAAGACTTGATTGGTATAAGTTTTCGTATAAACACATAAATAAAATTTACTGTGCCTTTTTCTTTTTTAAAGTAATAGTTTCTCATCCCCATTAAATAGGACCTTTCCAAACAAACTGTAGTGAGTAGAGCAGAAATCAGCAGTGGCGTCACGTGTAAGTGCTTCCTGGCACTTTGCCCCTGCTGCGTTGTGTGCACGTCTTCCACTGTACCACCTTCCTCTGCTTCCTACGCACCCATTCACTGTCCTCTTTCCTTTTCTCTAGCCTGTACCTGGGGTTAGCTCAAGACAACCCTGCCTGTAGCATCTAGGAATGAAATCTGTTTTGTCAACCTTTGCGCTTCTAAGACACTCCAGTGCAAAGACATTGCAGAGTTATTCTCTGAAAAGAGACGTTTTCTTTGCTTTAAGTTCAGTATAATGTCTCTTTTGGCTTTCCTTTTCCTCCACATGTCTGAATTCTTATTTTGTACTCTGATTACTGGTGGTCTTTCTTCACGTGTGATTTTAATACATGTAGATCTTGGGCAGGGGTGTAGTTCTTCCTTTGAGGAATGTTGTTGAAGACGTCTGCTGGTGCCCAACTGAAAACCTGACCAGAGTTTCTGTTCTTAATGACATCTGTACTATGACTTTAATTGACCTATACATTCTTTAAAAGTTTTGATACCCTAGGAAATGTATGTGTTTCTTATTTTTCATCAGAAAATGAAGTTTTGAAGGTCATCTGATGTAGGCTTGAGCTTTTTCTCAACTTAGCGTGAATGAAAAAGGCAGAAATGCCACATCAGCTAAAAGTAGAGATGAGAGATTAGGGGTAGAGACGCATTATTCAGTCTGCGAGTTTATGTCACTGTTCTTACTCGGGTGTGATGGCCTATCAGAGTGGAGCTGTGAGGCCAGGGTTGATCTCAAACAGGATAAAGTAAGAGTTTAGTCTTACTGATATCTTTTTGAGGTGATTTTTCCTCTCTTCTAATTTGGAAAAATTTCTGGAAAATGATTAAAACCAGGTTACGTAACTTAAAATGGAAAACAGCACATGCTTCATCATCGTGTCCTGCCCGACCTCCCATCTCTGCGTGTCCTGGCTTTTGTAGGGTGCCTTTAAATCTTTTTTCAGTCTTTGCACTCTCTTGGCTTTGGAAATAGTTTGACAAAGTGTTTCCAAGATTATTTTTCTACAGTTACTTTTTAACCGAGTTTCAGTTTCAGTATTCTTAGCCACTAACAACTGGGGAATTTTAAAAAGTGTTCCCTTTCATTTATCCTCAGATAGCACGAAACCTTAACCTAATTAAAACGATTGCATGAGAGCCAATCGTTTTCCTTTTCTCTCCAGTGTATTCATTTAAAGACATTATATATATATACACACATATATATATAATACATAGAGTGTATAATATACATACATTATATATATGTGTGTTAACATATATTATCAGAACTCTTATACTGCTTTGTATTCATACCTATCAATTAGAAAATAAGATTGTTTTATTATTATAAGAATATTTCTCTTTCTCTAAACTTTGTGCTTACCAAAAGCTACCATTTTGGTTGCTACAAAACAAAACCATCAAAGGAAAAGCATGGGTTTTGTAAACACATGTTAAACGGCCTGTTTGGTGGAGGAGGGGATATAGGCTGTCTGCGGCTGGGCAGTCCAGCCTCAGCTTAAGAAGCCTTAAGAATCCAACTCACCCTGTGGAGGCAAAAACCCAAACTACTCGAATATGCCTCACGGGGTGCTAGCTGTCTGTGGCAAGAGGCCGACTGTATTGGAAAAGGCCCGTATGGGCACCTTGGTAGGATGGAAGTAGAAGGAAAGAACTGTTAAAGCCAAAGGGCATAGTCAGGGACTGACGGCCTAAGGCAGGCTCTTTAGGCTGTGATTGGTCAGAGGAAAGAAATGATTGAGGAAAAATGTCCTAGTGGTTATGCTGAACATGTTTAACTAGTATTCCTATTAACTCTTTCCTGAGTGAGAAGAACACAGAATAAATGAACTTCACACTTCTAAGACTGAAACACACAAACACCTCAAAATAAGTAAGTTGTTTTTTTTCTTATAAGAACATGTCAGCGTCGAGTGTGTTACCTTCAGAAGCCTTATTCATAGAAGATGTCTCAAAGAAAAAAGTGAGTGGTCAAGTTTTAAGCTATAATCAGGCTACAGAGTAATTCAAATTATGAGTGCCTTGTGTGCTGGTCCCTTCTAGGAACTGGGAGTAGCAGGGAACAAGTCTCTGCCCTGGTGGGGCTTACCTTTAAGTGGGAAGGCAGACCAAACATATGCGTAACATGACGCTTGATAATAAATGCTGGGAAGAACAATGTGAAGGTAGAGAGGTAGGGGAAGGGACCGGGGAGTCCTCTGCGGAAGTGACCCTGGCACAGGGCCTGAGTGCAGGGGTGGGCCGTGCACAACCCATTGGGCTTCCTGGACATAGCTTACGTAAGGGCAAAGCGTCTGGAATGGAAGCAGGCTTGGTGAGGCCAAGGAGGCCAACGTGGCTGGAGCAGAAGGAGGGGAGAGAGCAGTGTGGCCAGTGTGGTAGCGACCTGTAGCCCGAGGTAAGGACTTGGAATGTGAAATCCTTTTGTTTCTCCTTAGTAACCGCCTCTGACCTTGAACCACCAATTCCTTTAAATTTCTTTTCTAAATGTTAAAACTTCAAAAAATCTGTATTTTAGAAATCCACAGGCTACAGTTGCTCCACATGCAAATGATGAATAGTATAGATTTCATTTTGTTGCGGTGAAGACAGGCTGAACCTGAGGCGGGTGACTACATTTTCTATGTAGTTACAAAGAATACCAGATCAGTGAATTTGTGCATTCCCCCATAACTTCTCGGTCTCCACATTCACTGTTAACTCTTCATGTTTGTTCAAGTCAAGAACAAACAAAAATGAAATGAAATCCAAGAGTACAGCTGAAGACAAACGTTCCCCAGTTTGACTGACCAAGCGCAGGATGACTCACTTCCTGGCACCACCGCTGTCGCACGGTCAGACCTCAGAAACCCCAATGTCTTTGGACATCTCTGATCCCCAGAGGGCGAGGACTGCCCATTTTTATCTGCTGTTGTATCCTCGGTGCCTAGACCAATTCCTGGCCCATCACTGGCCTTGAGTTGATGTTCACTGAACTTCACTGGCTACATCAGGCAGAGCACCAAGCTCCTGCACGTTTCCTCTAGTGCTCCAAGACCTTCGCTCAGCATCTGTCCCGTTCATGCAGTGCGTCTGGTTCCTAAAACCAGACCAAAGAAGAGCAACTAACTAGCTGGGTACGTTGACAGTGCTGAGGGCTCAGACTGGGCAGATTGCCAGGGCTTCCCCAAAAGGAGAAAGTCCATAAGTATTTAAAATACAAAACCAAAAGGTGACCCGGGGATACTGCTGGTCCTAGCTGCGCATAGTAAAGAGCTTTAATCATCAGGGAAATTTCAGTCATGCTTAATGGACCTTCCCAAAAGACAGTGGAGAAGACTTCTGAAAGCAGAAAGATACTCAGGTTCAATTTTTGGAAGCTCACCAAGGGGGGTGAAAATCGGTTCTTAGGAGGGCAAAAATACTGTTTGCATATGTAAAGCCCAGGTGTGCATGCCGTGCATACCAGGCAACCTGGCACTGAGATTTCATGGAGGGGAGTGACGAGGACAGAAAAGGCTGGGAGACACGGGGCTGGACCATAAGGCAGAGACCCAGCTCCCGCCCTTGTGGAGCCTGCACCCCAACAAGGGAAACTGATGCACATCGGAGCCATGCATGGTCTGGTCCTCACCACCTCTGAGCTTCAAGCCCCATCACACATCTTATTCTGCCCTCCGGTCTCTTGGGACCGTTTCAGTTCAATCCTCCCCAATTATTCACAGTCCCTTCCCTTGAGAGGATTTTACTTCCTGTCCCACCGATGTCAGTCCTGGCCTTATAAACTGACTTCTTTGGCTGGTGAAATGTGAGTGGAGGGGATATGTGTCATCCCAAAGCAGGAGCTTTGAGCATCATCATGTGGTTTTGCCCCTCCTTGTTCCTCTGCCGTGAGCCCAGCATGTCCCCGATAGGCGCTGCTCTTTCAGCCTAGGTCCTAGAATGATGACATGGAGCACAGTCAGACATGGAGTGTGTCCACGGGGGACATGTAGCTTAAATGAGCAGTAAGTCTTCGCTTCTGTGGGACCCTGAGACTTGGGAGGTTGGTTGTTGGGGAACATAACCTAGTGATTGCTGACATGTACCCACCAATGCACCATGCCTCCTCTCCATCTCCAGACCTCCCCTGTGCTTACGACACTTGCCTTCCTACTCCCTGTCCCTCCTGCCATCAGCTTAAATGCCACTTTCTCTACGAAGTCTAAACACCTCCCTCCCTCTCCCTTCCAAAAAAGAAAAGAGATGGAGGTTGGTTGCCTATAGTGGGCAGGATAATGGCCCCCCAAAGATGCCCATGTCCTAATCCCTGAAACCTGTGAATACGTTATGGCAAAGGGGACATTGCAGACTCAAGTAAGTTAAGGATCATGACACGGGGGGATTATCTTAAATTACGCAGCAATCCTACATCGGGCCTTAGAAGATGGAAAGAGAAGGCAGAAGAGTCGGACGGAGATGTGGTGGCAGAAGCAGGAGTCAGAGGAGTTTAGTTGCTGGCTTTGCAGATAGGGAAAGAGCCATGAGCCGAGGAACGCAAGCGACCTCTCCAAGCCGGAGAAGCAAGGAAACGGAGTCTCCCCTCGAGACTGCACAGAGCAATGCAGCTCTGCCAAGGCCTTGATATTAGCCCAGTGAGACCCCTTTCAGACTTCTGACCTCCGGAACTGTAAAAAGTCATTTGTATGTTTTAAGTCACTACATTTGTGGTCATTTGTTACAGTGGCAGCAGACATCCATGGTCCCCCCCCACCACCACCCGCGACGGTTACGAGCTCCCGTAGCACACTGCAGTTCCTACTCATCACACTGGTGCGGAACGGAGCTGCCTCTTCACTTTCCATCACTCTAGCTGAACTCCACGCTTGGTACACCTGTCTTGTGTCAGTGGTGTCTTCAGAGCCTTGGAGGGTGCGTGGCCGATTTCCAGAACGGGTGCAATTTCAGAAACTAGGACAAAGGAGGAACAGTGATGTATGACAACGAAGAAATACAAAGCTAAGAATTGGATGCTGTTACTTTCCGGCTTGCTTACCTGGCTGTGGCCAAGCCACTAAACATCTCTGACTTCAGTTCCCACATCTTTAAGAATGGAGACACGGGAAAGAATCATACAGAATTTCCCCATAGGTAAAAAGAGCATTTCCTAAGTTGAAGATGTATTCAAATGTTAGTTTTTTTGGTTGGGCGGTGTGTTTGTTTTAAAGTTGGGATGGACTGAGAAAGTGGGAAACAACCCTGCCGACAACCAGTTGACCATGTTTCCTAGAGCAAGATGGTGACAAGGCCACTCTTGGGAGCACAAAAATGACTAAACCTCCCCTCTTCAGACAAGCACTGTTCCTCTCTGAGCCATTGCTTCTGTATCACATACTAACTCAAACCCCATTTTAACTCCCCTTCTAGACAATCACTGAGCTACTCAGTCACCAAATCACCCCTGCTTCTTGAGACCATCCAAACCCAGAACTGCTCTGATTCTTTCATGCCCTCACCATCATCCAACACAAGCCCAAGCCCTTGAGAAGCCCCTCTCATCTCCCCTATGGATGGGCTCCTGAGCCATATTCTCCCTTGTTGCAGCAAACTTAGCCCCAACTTTGGGTGTTTGTGTTTTATTGGTTTTGACCACAGGGGTGGTCTGGTCAGTTGGCTCTGATAGAAGGTCCTCCATATTCAATTCTCTCATTCTACCTTCAAGCAAATGAGTTCGGAGACCTGTCAAAAGGTCCTCCAAGTAGTTACAAACATAAGATCAAATAGAATCTTTTGCTTGTTTGTTTTCATACAGCCATGGGGTTAAACTCTTTGGTCACTGAACATGTCCCCTTACCAAATCTGTCTGGTACCGAGTCTTCCATTTCCCATCTTGGCTAGAACCTTCCAAGAGCTTTTAGTTGCTAGAGAAAATCTGCCATATTTTTTCAAATAACACTTAGTCCTGGGGCAAAGCCAGATATGTTCTGATGAGAGTTAATTGTTCTTTATCAGTGTGAGAGGAAGCAGGTGTGTGTTCCCTGCTGCCATCTGATTTATTTCTCCGAGCTCCAGGAGCAGACACTCCATCAGCCACCTAAGCAGGAAATTGCCTTTCAGCAAAAGGTAAACAAAGAGGGTTTGCATTATTTTTAACTGTAAAATTGGATCTAAAAACCATTCAAATCACTTGGGCTTTTCCCCCTGATCATTAGAATAATATTCCTTTAATAGTGAGAAACAGAAAACTATAAAGAAGAAAACATCATTCACCCATAGGCCCACCACTCTAAACTAATAAGTCTTCACAGTTTGGCCTGTTTCCTTCCAGTCTTTCCCCCCACCCCTTGTGTATATGCAGAAAGATCCAGAAGTGGAGAAAGAGTGCGTATAGTTGAAATCATTGTTTTCAATGAATCCGTGCTCATTGCAAAAACCCCAAGCACCAATGTATACAGAACATTCTGGTGTCCTTTCAGCACCTCCCCATCCAGCCCCTTTCCAGTGACAACCACTGTGAAATTTGGAAGAAATGGGTTAATACACATGATGCTTTAGTGCTCTTAAATAGTAAATAACTGTTTAATGGTATGTGGCACTTGTTAAGTGGATTCTCCTCACCCCCTTTGTGGCAGACTCTAAGCTGATCTCCAGTGATTTCTCACCTCCTGCTGCCTATGGTTTTGGGTAATCCCTTCCTCACAAGTGCAGGTGGGACTCATGACTTGCTTCTAACCAATAGAATATGGCAAAGGTGATGGGTTGTCACCCTCTTGATTTGGTTACATTACATGGCAAAAGTGATAGGATGTCAGCCTTGTGATTACATTACATTATATAAGAGTCTGTTTTAGCAGGCTGGATTCTCCTTCTTGGTGATGAAATGAGTGGCTGTGCCTGTTGGGAAGCCCACAAGTGACTGTGGGCAATGTCCAGCCAACAGCCAGCAAAAACCCGGGTCCCCCAGTGGTACAACCTCAAGGAAATGAATTCTGACAGCAAGCTGAAGGAGATTGGAAGTACATTCTTCCCCCAGGCAAGTCTCCAGATGAGACCATAACCCTGGCCAACATCTCAACTGTAGCTTTGTAAGACCCAGAACAGAGCACCCCACTAAACTGTGCCCAGACTCCTAACCCACAGAAATTGTGAGACAATGAGCGTGTGTTGTTTTAAGCCACTAGACTTGTGGTAATTGGTTATATTGGGATAGAAAGCTAGTACACTTTTCTATGCATTTCCATACTGTAGTGGTCGGGACTCCTTGGGTGCAAGCAACAGACACCAGCTCAAACTGGTATAAGCAACAAGGAAATCAACAGGTTTGCCTAACTTCAGGCACATTTAAATCCAGGTACTCAGACACTGTAAACTGGTATCTTTTTAGTTCTTCTTTAGTGTCAGCTTGATTCACAGGAAGCTACTCCCCATACAAAGATCACAACACATCCCATCAGCTGGACAACCTCTATGAAAAAGAGTACTCCTTTTACCATATAGGTCCAGCAAAAGCCCTGGGGTTGATGTCCATTGGCTCTGGTTGGACTAACTGAAGACGTGTGCCCACCGATCCCCAGGGATAGATGGCTGTGGTTTATAGGCCCACATCCAAACCTCATGAACCAAGAGAGGGAGGGGTGAGCTCCAAAAGTAAATAAGGGTGCTGCTAGTTGAAGCAGGTGGAATGGAAGCTGAATGATAAAAGTAACGACCGTTCACCGTGGGTACCTGCATATTTGTATATGTACATGTCTATGCAACTTTATATAATACTTTGATGTCCCAACAGTATCTAACAATATTGTCATAAATACCTGCCGTGCAATTTTTGCCAATGTTGCTAAAAATCAGCACAGAACATGTTAAACTCACAGGTAAGTTGAAGAAGTAACACAATGAATATCCACATGCCCTTCACCAAGATCCCCTCACTGTTAACACTTTGTCCCACCTGTTACCTGTTTTTGTTCTGAACGACAAAGTAAATTGCAGACCTCACGACACTTCATCCCGGGGTATCTCAGCTGGGATCCAGGAAGAAAGTGTCCTATTTAACAATACCATTAACACATCCAAGAAACTTAACATTGTGCAAAGATATTCCCTAATATCCAGTTCCTGTTCACATTTTTCTGAGTCCAGAAAATGTTCTTTGTAAGCTGTTTTGTAAGTTTTTTTCTGATCCAGGATCCAATCCAAGATTGCACCAGATTAACCTATCTCTTCAATCCCTTTAATCTAAAACAGCTCTCCCCTCCCCTTCATTTGTCCTTTGTGCACTGATTACATATATGTATATATATATATATTTTGTTTTTGGTGCACTGATATTTTGAAGAGTATGGGCCAGTTACCTTTAGTATGGATTTGTCTGTTTCCTCATGATTGGATTCAGGTTTAATATTTTGCGGAAGAATACTATATCGGTGGTGTTATGTCATTGAGGAGGCACGCAATGTTGGTGATGCTATATTTGATCACTTGGTTAAAATGGTTCCTCTCCATCATAAAGACATATTTCCCCCCTTTTTTGGTAATAACTGTTTTGTGAGGTGGTACCTTGAGACCATGGAAATGTCCTATCCCCCAACAGTGGTTTTTAATTAAACGTACTGACAATCCTTGTCTGAATTTTTATATTGGTAATTGCAGAATGGTGATTTTTCTCAATCTCTCATCCTTTTTCTGCCATTGTTAGCTGGCCATTTTATTTCCCTCCACTTCTCTTTTTTAATCTGATCACTATGTACTTATGGATTCTTTTTGTTTTTCATTCAGTGTGATAAAATCCACTCTCATCACTCTACCTGTTGGTATTTAGATTGCCCCAGACTTGGCTGGCGGGAGCCCCTCTCAGCCAGCTCCCATGTCCTGTCCACCTGCCCTCGTTCATTTTGGAGCACTTCTTTGCTTTGTGGCACACCAAGATATGCCAGTCTAACCTGGGACTTTCCCTGCCCTGGATCTGTAACCAGCCATTTCTGCAAAAATCCCCTTGGTTCTTTTCAATGGATAGGATTTAGAAGCAACAATCTCAACATAAGGATCTTCCATAACAATTTTTTAAATTGCTAACCACCATTTTAAATTGCTTCATTAGCTTTCCACTGGGTGGTTGGACTACAACTTAACCGTTCTGTTCATTCTGGGTGTTTTGGAGAGAAAGAATCCTTTCACCACTCAAAATAACATAGTGATGGAAAGCTCTGTGTGTGTATATATATTTGAGTTGAGAATGAGTGGCTGAGAATATATCCTAGAGTGGAATTACTAGGTAAAAGGGTAGAGACACTTTTCAGACTCTCTCTGCAAGTTGGCTGATTGCCCACCAGAGAGTGTCAGCTTACCCACCCACCAGATGTGAATCCAATTCCTGGTGCACTCTCACCAGCAATGTTAGAATAAAAAAGACAGATGGGGCGCCTGGGTGGCTCAGTCGGTTAAGCGTCTGCCTTTGGCTCAGGTCATGATCCCGGGGTCCTGGGATCAAACCCCGCGTCAGGCTCTACACACAGTGCTGAGTCTGCTTGTCCCTCTCCCTCTGCTCTTCCTCTCTCTCTCTCACTATTTCAAATAAAAACAAATCTTTAAAAAAAAAAAAAGAGAGAGAACAGTTCTAGAAGTCCAACAGAGAGCACGGTATCTCATTGGTTGAGCATTTGTTTCTTTGATTATTGGTCAGGTTGAGTATAGTCAGAAAGAACATTTTTCATATTTATTATTTGAATGTGTTTTATAAAATCAGGTCATGTTAGCAGGAAGACTCAGGAAAAGAGCAACCAAGTGAATGCTGTTGATGTTCTTGTCACGTTGCAAAAGGCAGGGCAGGGAATCATGAATCACTGGGCCCAGTTTTTACAATCGAAGTGGCTTTGAAGGAAAAACGACAAGCTAGTGAGGTGTGACTCTAAAGGAAGAAGGCTGAGGACACAGTGACAGCCCCCAGGCGCCACGCCCCGTACTAAGGGGTAGATGTGAATATCATTTAGTCCTTATAATCTCCCAACAGGTAGGCACCATTGGTGGAGAGGACAAGTATCCTGACCAAGGTCGCATCACCGCTAGTAATGGAGCCGGGACGGGAACCAGGCAGTCGGGGCGCAGGGCCACCCTGTTACCCACCATTCCATTGCCTTCCCGCCATGACACTGGGAGCATGAGGCCTGGGTATGTGGCTGGTGTGCGTCACACTCTCTGTAGGTCTCAGCTACTTTAGCTTTTTGTTTTATTTATTTTTTTAAAAGATTTTGTTTATTTGAGAGAGAGAGCATGTGAGAGAGAGAGAGGGAGAACACATGAACAGAGGGAGGGGAAGAAGGAGAGGGAGAAGCAGACTCCCCGATGAGCAGGGACCCCGATGCCGGGCTCCATCCCAGGACCCTGGGATCACGACCTGAGCCGAAGGCAGATGCTTCACTGACTGAGCCACCCAGGCGCCCCAACTTTTTGTTTTCTTAACAAACGAACGTGGGACCAAGATGAAACAATGCTTGGGATTTCTTTGGAGAGAGAAAAAACACGACACAAGTTCAAGGTTAGAATAAAATATATGATGACGACCATTCCTCCAACCATTCCTCCAGTGAGTCGTGGAAATGTTTGAGCTTGCAACTCAGACCTGGCTCTGCCAATTGCCGGGCAAGTGATCGGGACTCTCCGAGCCTCTGTCTCCTCATCCATCAAGTGCAGCCCCAGCTTCCACAGTGACTGCGGGGATTAGATGAGTGTGCAATGGCGTCTGGTTCTGCCTGGCATACAGCCAGCACTGGACAAATGCAAGCTCCCTTCCTCAGTATCTCTGCCTGTTCCCTGGGAAAATCCCGGAGGTCTGGAAGGAAGAATTGGAGCAGCTTTGCCAGACCACCTGATGGGAAGAGGGCATTGCTGCAAGCTCTCTTTCCCCGCTCATCCTATGTGGATTGCTCTTTCCTGCCAAGGCTTAATTAAATCCTGGAGCAGCAAGCACAGATAATTAACGGTGAGGCTCGTTAGGCGTGACTTTGGTTAACGTCTATGACTGTGGAAGATTCTGGTCACAGGCAATTAGTATTAACGTGTAATTAGGATGCTCAGTTGGCAGGAAGTGGGGGAGCAGCTTGCCTGTTCGGGCAGCAGATGGAGGGCTGGGGCTTGCCCAGGCATAGTGGGCCGGATGTAGGCCAGACGGGGACAGGAGTCCTGCAAGGGACTGTGGCCCAGCCACCCTGGGCACGTGGAGGTCACACGGCAGCTCGAGCCCTGAGTGGCTCTGCCTTTAGATGGCAACTTTCAGCTCAGGGAGTCAACATCAGAAGCCTGGATGGGGCATATTTCAACTCTGAATTACAATAAAATGGAAAAGCAGATTATTAAAATTGTTACACTGTATTTATTTAAGTTCTAAATAGGTAATATATTCACGTGGTTCTACCATCAAAACACATGAAAAGACAAACTGAAGTTTTCCTCTCCCCCACCCCCTGACTCCCATCTGCTGAGTCCCCCACCTGTCCCCACGCAAGGGTAGACAAGGAACTGCTGTCACCAGGTTCTGTGGGGCCTTTCCAGAAGCTGTGTTCTGCACATGCAAGCAAATCCAAATATGTACTCTGTCTCCCACTTCAAAAAAAACCACAGATGTTAGCATATACATGTTGACCTTTAAACAACATGGGTTTGAAATGTGCGCGTCTGCTTATACATGGATTTTTTTCGATAAATACAGTACTACAAATGTGTTTATTATTTTCTTAATAACATCTAGGTTACTTTATTATAAGAATACAGTATATAATACATGTAACATCCAAAGTATGCGTTAATTGACTGTTCATTATCAGCAAGGCTTCTGGTCAACAGTAGGCTATTAGTAGTTAGGTTTTTGAGGAGTCAAAAGTTATACATGCATTCTTGACCACATGGGGGCGGGGTCAGCTTCCCTAATCCCCGTGTTTTTCAAGGGTCAAGTGCACTGTTTTAATTCTTGCCTTTCTTTCCCCCCAAATAATAAAGCATTTCTTTAAGGCACTGAAACTCTTCTGGATCATACTATCATGGTGGATGCATGTCATTTTACATTTGTCCAAACCACAGAGTGGACACCACCAAGAGTGAATCCTAATGTGAACGCTGGGCTTCGGCGACGACCTGCCAATGTAGGTTCATCAACTGTAATCAGCGTACCACTCTGCGGAGGTGTTGATAGTGGGGGTGGCTGTGCATGTGGGGGGAGGGCATCTGTGGGAAATCTCTGTATCTTTGGCTCAATTTTGCTATGAACCTAAAATGGCTCTAAAAAATAAAATCTAAAAAATAATAAAAATAAAAAATAAGTCTAGGTCGCCTGGGTGGCTCAGTCAGTTAAGCGTCTGCCTTCAGCTCAGGTCATGATCCCAGGGTCCTGGGATAAAGCCCCGCTTCGGGCTCCCTGCTCAGCAGGGAGCCTGCTTCTCCCTCTGCCGGCGGCTCCCCCTGCTTGTGCTCTGTCCCTCTCTCTCGCAGATACATAAATAAAATCTTAAGAAAAAAAAAAAGGAAGTCATGACCTTTGGGAGCCACTGACCAGATGACCCCTTTGGGGCTCTTAAAAGAAATTTAAAACAAAAACAGAAAAGAGCAAGTGTTGACAAGGATGTGGAGAAATCAGAAGGATTAACACAGTTGCTGGGAATGTAACCGGTGTAACCACTATGGCAAACAGGATGGAGGTTCCTCCAGAAATTAAAAATCTGATCTAGCAGTCCCACTTCTGGGCATACACGCGAAAGAATTAAAAGCAGGGACTCAAGCAGATATTGTCCATATGTTCATTGCTATTTATTCATAGCAGCATTATTCACAATAGCTAAGAGGTAAGGGTCCACCCAAATGTTCACCGTCAAATGAATGGATAAGCAAAATGCCCTGTATCCATATACAAGAGAATATTATCCAGCCTTAAAAAGGAACAACATGAATGAATCTTGAGGATGTGACGCTAAGTGAAATAAGCCAGTCACAAAATCAAATACTGTGTGATTCCACTTCTATGTGGTGTCTAAGGTAATCAAACTCATAGAGACAGAGAGTAGATTGGTAGTTTCCAGGGGCTAGGGAGCAGGAGGAATGGGGAGCTGTTGTTCAGTGGGTGGAGTTTTAGATCTGCAGGATGAAAAGGTTCTGGAGATTTTCTCACAACAATGAACATATACTTAACACTATCGAACTGTACACTTAAAAATTAAGATGGTAACTTTTATGTTTTTTTAAGACTTTATCTTTAAGTAATCTCTACACCCAACATGGGGCTCAAAGTTACAACTCCAATTTCAAGAGTCCCAAGCTCCACCGACAGAGCCAGCCAGGTGCCCCAAATGTTATGGGTTTTTTAATCACAATTAAAAATGCACTAAAAAAAAAAAAAAGAAGAAGAAGGAAACCTCTGGGATATCTTAAAGATGCTCAAACTCTCTGACTTAGCAACTCCACTTCTTAGCAAGTGGGGGCTAAACCTACACAATTATTTAAGCACCAACAGCTCAAGATAGACTTACTAACATCAGCACAAAATTGAAAACCATAACAAGTTGAGACACAGAGGCATGATTAGGAAATTGTGACACCCCCAGTCAAGGGGAAATACTGCAGACTCTTCGAACAATGCACAAGAAAAGATGCTTGTAGACCACTTGCAACGTGAAGAGAGCTAATTTATAATTAATGGGGGAAAAGAGGAATAAAAATGTTATGCACCATGCTATGTCAAACCTAAAAAGACGTCTGTACACACACACACACACGCAGCACACGCACACACACACGCACACACACACACACACACAGTGGAATGCTAACAGAGTGGTTTCCAGGCATAGGATGACATGGGGATTGTTTTTCTCCCTTCTCTCTTGGTTTTTCGCCATTTCCGAAAGTCAGCATACAATTTTTTTTTATCACGAAAAATTCATTTGGGGATAAACAAACGGGGGTGCATCCAGACAGCAGAATAGTATCCGGGGCTAAAAGGAAATGAGCTCTCGTGCCACCAGGACCCTTAAATGCGTGTGTTGAGTTGCAGAAGCCACTCTGAAAAAGTTACACACTGTACAATTGCAATTATATGCCTTTCTGGAAAAGGCAAAATCCCAGGGATGGTGAAAAGTTTCATGGTTGCCAGGGGATAGGCAAGATGAGGGGAATGACTAGGTGGGGCCCAGGCAAGGTGTAGGGCAGCGAAACTAGTCTTTGTGATGTGTCACGAGGGCTACAGGTCCTTCCATGTTTGTCCAAACACACGGGTTGTGTGAACCCCAGGAGTGATTCACCAGCAGACGCGAACCTTATGCGGGGCCGGAGGCGGGGAGGGCCAGCCACTGTTTTGTGGGCGCAGAGTTTCGATTTGGGAGTTAGACGGTAGTGATGGTGGCCCAGCAGTGTGAAAAGTCCTTGGTGCCTCTTCGCTGCACACTTAAAAATGGTTAAAATGGTAAATTCTGTGTGATGTGTGTTTTACCACAATGACAAGAAAAGAAACTGTAAACAGTGGGCTTCGGGTACAAATGAGGTCACAACAGTGGCTCATGGATCATCCCAAATGGACCCCAGTGACGTGAAGTGTTACTGGGGGAGACTCTGGGAGACGGTGGAGGCCGGAGCTCTGTGGGAGCCCCTGTACTCTCTGCTCAGTTCTCTGCAAATTAAAATTGCTCTAAAGAATGAAGTTTTAATTTTTTAAAAGGCCTCACTTTGCTTTTCATGAAAAACAAAGCCTGGGATTTGTCAACAACCACCTTGCAAGCAGCAAAAACCACAGGCTGTGTGTCTTCCCAACAGATCTGGGCAGGCCCTTGTGCTGGGGAGAGGTCAGCTTGGACTCATCCCTTGGTTCAGAGAGGTGACAAGTCTCTGCCAATTTAGAGCAGATGTTTATCATTCTGTGGGGACAGTCCGCTCTTCTAGGGACGCTCACCGGACAGGGAGCACTTACAAGTCTTGCTTTCTCCTAGGGCAGGTCCATTAGGCAGGGTGAGAACAAGGCTCAGGAGGGTTCCTGGCTATCAGGCATGGGGGTGTAGGCATTGATGCAATGAAAGCCAGGTTCCCCTGGGCCTCAGATTCCAGCCTCAGGATCTCAGACTCCTCATCTTCCAGGGGACAATAATCTTCATCTGCTCCCCACCCCTGCCAAAGCTCCCTGGGTCCATAGCATGCTTGAAGGGGCGCTGAAGGCATAGCTCTGTGCTAGACACCACACACACCCTCACCCTCCCCACAGGGGAGAAACCAGGGGCCACCGAGAGGTCCAATGACTTGCCTCAAATTGCAGCCCCTCCCACCTCCTTGCCACTGGGATTTGGGAATACTGATACACTGTGAAGTTTGGTTGGAGTAATTTCCATAACCTTGACCCTTTTCCCAGAGAGATCCTGTATCCAAGGGCCCTGAGATGAAAGCAACTTTTTTCCAGTTTGTATTTACTGTTTTATTTATTTATTTTTAAGATTAAAAAAAAAGATTTTATTTACTTAGGAGAGAGAACGTGCACGCACGAGCAGGGGGGAGGGGCAGAGGGAGAGGGAGTAGCCGACTCCCGACTGAGCAGGGAGCCCAATGCGGAACTCGATCCCAGGACCCGGAGATCATGACCTGAGCTGAAGGCAGGCACTTAACTGACAGAGCCACCCAGGCGCCCTGTATTTACTGTTTTAAATAATTGTATTTATTGTTCGGAATAATTCACAATTGTTTTTAAATAATTACATGTATTGTTTTAAATAATTTACGGAAAACTGATCGATGTTCAATGTAGAACATTTAGACTGTACAGACAGATAGAAGAAAATGAAGGTCACCTATATTCCCCCCACCTAGAAATACCGTTATGGACATTTTGAAGTACATCTTCTGGCCCCTTTTACTACAGCTATTAATTCATTCACTAAACTCTGACTACTGCTTACCGGGTGTTGGGCATTGTCCCAGGCACAGGGAATACAATAATAAATACGACTTGATTCCTGACCTCAAGGAGCTTTACATGGAGACACACACCCATAGGCTCACACACTCACACTGACACACACACACTCGGGGTTTGGTTTGGTTTTGACTGTTACCCAACATAATGATTGCACTAAACATAATATCTTGGAACCTTTTTTTCCCACTTAACGTGTTGCGAACACCTCTCCTCGTGATTACATAGTGTTTCACAGGATCATCTAAGTGACTACAAAGCTTTCCATTCTGTGAATGTACATCGTTTGGTTCACCAGTTGTTGAACACTTAAGGCTTCAGTAAAAATCTTTGTACTTTGATCTTCATACACACCTATGCTTATGTTTTGGGGCTTACTGCCTGGAAGCAGAAGGTCTGGGTCAAAAGTTGTGCTCTTTCTCGCTTAATCCTCCAGATTACACATGCTGGTTTGCTCTCCCTAGGGCAGGACAAGAGTTTCCATGTCCCCGCTCCCTGCAGCACTGAGCATTGTAAGCTTTTTTTTTTTTCCACTTAAAAAAAAAAACAACAACTTTTTGATATACAGGCTTTCCCCCACGCTATCTGAAAGTGGGGCGTGGCTATGCAACCTTCCGTAAGTTGAAATGGCGTAAAGCAGAGAAACAAAAATTTGTTTACCAAAAAATTGTTTGAGGCTCTGCGACCAGCATGGAGTCTGCTTGGAATTCTCTCTCTCTCTCCCTCTGCCCTTCCCGCTCGTTTTCGCTCTCTCTCTCTAAAATAAATAAGTAAATCTTTTAAATCTAAATAAATCTAAATCAGTTTAGCCTTGATAAAATATTATGTTCTAAATCATATTCAAAATTTACCTATCATGGGACGGCTGAGTGGCTCAGTCGGTTAGGCGGCTGCCCTCACTCAGGTTATTGATCCCAGTGTCCCAGGATCTAGTCCCACATCGGGCTCCTTGCTACGCAGCGAGCCTGCTTTCTCCCTCTGCCTGCCACTCCCCCTGCTTGCGCTTGCTCTCTGTCTCTCCCTCTCTCTCTGACAAATAAATAAATAAAATCCAAAATTTACCTATCGTTTCAGTAATGTCCTCCACAGTAGTGTGTGCCCCCCCAACCCCCACGCCAGGATCCAAATGATATCCTGTCGTGATTTTCATCTCTTTGCTTTCTGGCAAAGCTGCATGTTTCTGCGCACGCTCGTTGTTCACTCGCGTACCTCCTCTCGCGTACCACCTGCTGTCCCCGTCTCTTGTGCCCGTCGGGGCGTCCCCCTCCCTCGTGGATTTAGAGCAGCAGAACCCTAGGAAATAGACATGATCTTTCACAAGCAGACCCTGGCCTGGAAAAAGGGGTGACCTGCTGCCCCCTGTCCCCTCCCTGCCCCCCCCCCCCGCCCTGCCACCCCAATCAGCCTTTTGGCCAGGGTTTTGAAATAGCACAGTTGTCTGATCCAAGCAAGGACACTCCGTCCATCCTTTCAAACTCTGCGGAGGATGAACATGATTCCTGTTTGAGTTTGGGTTTGACATTTCCTGCGGGATCTGACCCTCAGCCAGCCCTGGCTTTGTTTCCGAGAAGCCACCTGCTGAGTGTCAGTGGCCTCCATGGCCGCTATGGATCAGTGTCTGCTGCAGCGGGTTCTTGGCACCTGAGGCCAGGCCGTGTCCCTGGAGAACCCCGGGGGAAGGGCTTATGCGCAATGGAAAGCCCCCAGGGCGTGCTGCCGGCTGGACCCACCCTGGGCGCAGCCAAGACTGTTTCCACGCCCCAGAGCCAGCAAAGGGCTGAGTCTCATAGCCGCTGAGACACCAACAGGGGGACCACAGCCAATGCCGCCGTGACACTTACCCTTTGTGTCATTTTGTGTGTGGATTTTATCCGTCAGTCCTCACTCTTTTGTGCGCTCATAAAAAGGAAACCATAGGAAAAAGAAACGTCTTCAATATGCAGGGTCTGACTCTAAATCACATATTTTTTTTTCTTTCTCTTGGGTCTAATGTTTCCTAATGAGGGAAAATTTAAATACGTAAAGTTCGAAGATATAGGATAATGAAACCCCAGTTATTGTCATATCTGGGCTCCCCGCACCCCTCCTGCATTAGTATAGAATAGACTTCCAACATCCTACAATGTCTCCTGTAAACACGCAAGTTTGAGTTTACAGAAGATGAGGTCCCTTTGTTTCTCACATCATCCTAATATGACACCTAAAACATAACAATGATCTCTTAATATCATGAAAATGTCTAGTCAATGTTTAAATGCTCTTTTTTTTTTTTTTCTATAGCTGGTTTGTTCAAATCAGGCCCCAAAGGAGGTGGAGGCATTGCATGGGGCCCATGTGTCTTTAAGTCCCTATATCAGGCCTCCCTCTGTCTCCCCCTTGCAATTCATTTGGGGAAGAAACTGGGTCATTTGTCCTGCAGAGGTTCTGCGTTTTGCATTTATCTGATGGCATTTTTGGACTGTCATCTTGTGTTCCTCCTTCTCCCGTATTTCCCGTAAACTGGGGATTAGACCTAGAGGTGTTTTGACGACTGAAGACAGGCTGTATCCAAGATGCTTCTCTCAGTCCCTATGAATTGCCCTTAAATAGGGTTTGGAAAGGGTTCGAAATGATGAAAGAGATTGGGACAATACAACCCCAACTCTGTTCCTCACCTGCCACTGGGTAGGCAGTTTGGGGTGGGACCCGCGCCTCTCTGGGCCTCAGCAGGGGAGCCCGACCTAGGGTCTCAGGCCTCCTCTGCCGTGCTGACTTTCTGGAATCAGGTAGCAAGGCCTCGACGGGGCATCTCTGGTTGGCAGTGAGGAGCTCGGCCCCTGCTCCAACCTGGGAACTGAAGGCAGCTTGTTCCCCTGGTACCGGGACACCCCTGCTCCCCACACAGTCAGACCCTGCACGGGACGCCCAGGGGTGGGGGCTGGGAAGCTGGCCCCGTTTGCAGATTTCCGATGGTGATTAGATCCGCCTGCCTTCTGGTCACGTCCACTGGAACGTGTGTCCCCAAGGCCCCCAGGGGATGCTGGCTCCTTGCTTTGATAACTCCAGAGATGGCTGCAGCAGATGTCCTCCTGCACTGTTCCCGGCTCCTAGATAGAGTGATACAGGGTTTTTCTTCCTTTCTTCTCTCAGCCTACCTCCTCCCATCTCTCTCTGTTCTTTTCCCCCTCCACTTTAATAATCAACCTAGCGCAATACTCAATCTCAGTGCGCTAGGGGGAGCTGCTATTTAACAGAACCTACAGGGACAGGCAAGAGCCACCCTCAGGCCGGTAGGGAAGGACTGGGTTACAGCAGAGCTGCATAAAGCAGGACCCACTTCCATGCAGCTGGCCTCAGCACCCGTAGAACACAGACGGGGGTCCGGAGGTCTGGGTTCAAGTCCTGCTCGGCCACCACTGGCTGCAGATGAGCTCCTTCTCTCCCCTGGCATCCGGGAGTTAGGCACATGCTCCTAAATCCCCACCCTGTCATATATCTGCGTGGAAAGGAGCAAATTGCCCTCCCTCTCTGAGCTTCCCTCACCAGGGCCATGGGGTTAAATAAGATAGTGCCTTTAGCACAGAGCCCAATGCAGAGTAAACACTCAATAGTATTATTATTTATAAAGATGAGGTCGGCCCAAGGAACTGCGCTTTCCCACTCAGGTCTGAGAGATCGAAGAAGAAATCTTCATCAAATAAATTGGTAAACATGGTTACATGCAAACAAATAACTTGCCCTCGGAAATGACTTGCGAGTGTATTGGTTTCATGGCAAAACGCATTTTGCGGATCGGATGGAGCTGAAGATCTTGAGATGGGGAGATCATCTGCGGTGATTGGGACGGGCCCAGTGTAATCAACAAGGGTCCTTAGAAGGGGAAGAGGAAGGCAAGAGAGTCTGGCTGAGAAAAACAATGTGAAAACCCCAGTGGGAATGATACGGCCAAGAGCCAAGGAACCCCGGGCGGCCTCTGGAAGCTGGAGTGCGAAGGAGAGGAATGATCCCCTCAAGCTTGGCTGCTCTGGGAACATGGCCACGGCCCCGCCAACACCTTGATTTTAGCCCAGGGAGACTCCCGAGTACTTCGGAGCCCCAGGACCGGTCAGATAATACAGTGGCGTTGATTGAAGCCAGGGAGCTTAGGGCAGTTTTTTACAGCCACAAGGAAACTAATAAAGACCTAGGATGGAAGGGAAACTCTAGGATGGTGGGGGAAAAAAGAAGAAATTCTGTGCCCAAATGACAAGGGAGTTCCTCTGCATTTCCTACGTCCAGAGGAACGTAGGAAATTGTCTGAGAGGAAAATTTCTGTCTCATTTAAGACATTATTTTTCTTGCCACTTTAATTCATAAGCTTCATACTTGATACAGTGACTGAGATCACTTTATTTTAATCTTGATTTTCATGGGAATTCCTCGAGTGTTCCATCACAAAAGTTGAGATACTTACTCTTTACCATGTTAAGGCAATCTCCTTACAGACTTAATTTTTAGAGATTCTAAAATAAAGGCTTGAACTTCACTGAAGGCTTTTGGAGTATCTACTGGAATAATTGTATGCTTTTTCTTGCATGATTTATATAATACTTGCTTCACTTTATTGGAAGATTTCCATCATTAGGATAAATCCCACCTGGTTATGTCATATTACTCTCTTAATATACAGTTGAATCCTAACTGCTGAGAAAGGTAGACATTTATTCCAGATATCCATGTGCTCAACTAAAAATCAGGAGTCTATTATTAAGGGAGAGGGAGTGAATGAGTATAGTTTTGTCTGTATTCATGACCTGTCTATAGTTTTTGCTCTGTCTACCTTAGATGTTATCCAGGGTTTTGTTGGCTTTGTAAAATAATGTAGCTTTCTATATTTTTCTATGTCCCCCAAAAGTATCTATGTTCCTTAGGATTATTTGTCCTTTGACAGTTTGAAAGAATTCATCCATTAAAACGTCTGAGATGAAAACCTTTTTTTTTATAACTTGGCCAGTTCTTTTCTTGGCCATTGTTTCACTCGGTTTTGGATTTCTTGAGTGGAAAGAGTTGGGCTTGGAGCCCTGAATTTGGGTTTTATCACTTACTGGCTGTGTCTGTTCATTCATCCATCCATTCATTCATTCACTCCACAACTGCCCATTCACACAAACTAATGCCAAGCAGTACGCTGAGCACTAAAGATGAAATGGTGGACAAGACAGACAGGGTCCCTGTCTTCCAGGCCCTCACATCCTCCAGGAGAAGAGAGACCAAAAACAGGCAAAGAAACAAGAAAATGAGACACAAGTGGTGTTTTGTAGGAAAGAACGACAGAAGGGCTGAGACTGTGAATATGGGGAAAGACTCCCTCTGAATGGGTGGTTGAGGATGGCTTCTGGGGCAGACATTGTGCCCCCATCAGCCCGTTCTGTGGCCCGTCCTCCAACTCTGCTCTCCTTCTCGGGCCCCACCCAAACAGCCCTCCCTCAGGTTCTTCAGAGAAACTTTCCTCTGGCCATCGGAGCAGGAAGTGTCTGGGGTTTAGGTCCCTCCCTCAGGGGCTGGGGGTTCCTGGCCACGGACTGAAGTGCAGGAATACAAGAGCCCAGACCCCTCGCTTGGAGTCAAGGAAAACTCCCAAGCTGTAGTTTACTCTCCAGGACTCCCAGGTGAGGGGTTGTGGGGATCAGACCAGAGATCACACACTCGTTTGGCAAATCCCCTTTGCCTGCCCTGCTTCCCCGACTCCCTTCAGTCTTGCTTCCCCATACCGGCGCTTCCTCAGTCAATCCCTCACCCATGTCTCCCCACTCAGCGTTTGGCCTTACATGAAGCTGATCCAGGACAACCTCTATGAGGGGATAATCCTGAAGCTGACACCTAAAATGTGAGAAGCGGCCAGTTATGTGAGATAAATGTGAGAAGAGTTAGACAAGGGCCAGGGCAAGGGACTGGGTTTGGGGGAAGAGGGAAGAAGAGCATACGCAAAGACCCTGAGACAGAAGGAGGCTTGCTAAATCTGAAAGTGCATATTTTGTTTGGGAAATGGTGAGTGGGTCCATCAGGTGGGAGAGAAGACAAGGCAGGGTTGAACAGTGAAGAGTTTTGAATGTTGGACCAACACCCTTAGATTTTATCCTGCAGGGAGTGGGTGGCGAGGAAGGATTCTGTGCCAAGGAGGGGCAGGATGAGGGCTGCGCACTATGCTGTGAACCAAGGAGCTGAGTTCTAGAGTAAATCTGACAGAAAGGCAGATTCGGTGCCTCCCTGGTCACTGACACTTCTCCACCATTTGAGGCTCCTCCAGAGCTGAGGGGGGTGATGGGAGTCACTGGGGTTTCGGCAGGGGAGAGCTTTGGCCAGATCTGCTCTTTAGAAAGACCTCTCAGGCAGTGATGTGGCAGAGAAATAGAGGACATCAAGATTGGGGACTGAGTGATCATAGAGGCGGGGCAGGGCCGCAGTGACCCTGGCACAAAGTTATGCGGGCTTGAACTTAGGGGCGGAGGGGTAGGGAGGGAGCCAGCTGCAGAGATTAGAAGATAAAATGGAAGAAGACTCAGGAGGCTGAGTCCTAGAACGGAAAATGTTTAATTAACAAAAGCAGTCTGCGAAGATATGGTTATGATTCAAGTTCAGGACTTGAGCCCAGGTGAGGGGAGTTCACCTCTCTGGGCTTTCAGAGGGCCCGGGGGGACCCTCGAGAAGAAGAGATGAGGAACGAGACTCGCCCACGTTCCCACTCTCTCATCTCTTCAAGAAGAAAGTGCTGACCCAGGAAGATCCCTGAAGCTGCCTTTCAGCGCTACGGACATTCTGTAGTTTGTATCACCCTGCAGACCGGGGAGCTGAGAGCCCGAAAGCCCTGCGTTTGAAGAAGTGTGCTTTCCAAGTAAGCAGAACATGCTTGCAGGCGAAGGCGTTAAGTGGTTTCTGAATGGCTGCAGCGTGATTAAATTCACCACTTAACCAAATTGCTTTCTATTGCTTGATCGGACACAATTGTAAGGAGATAAAGGGGCTTAATGTGAAAAGCTTGGCTGGCCTGTATGACTAATAAATTATCTGTTCCCTCCCACTGTGGAGCCTCCTGCCTGCTGGCACCCAGCCTGCTGTCCTGCCCCCTGACTGTTCCCTGGGCGGAGCTCACTGGTGTCATGGGTCACCGTGAAGATGGCCAGCATGGTGTCATCACTGCATGAGGCCTTGGCCCCGGCATTTCCCCCCTTAGCATTTTCTCCCCACAGGGGACAATGGTCAGGCTAGTCTCAAGAAAGAGATAGCATGGGGGCGGTGAAAAGAACATTCACTCAAAGCTTGGGTGCTGGCGCCAGCTCCCTGACTTACCAGTGAGAGACTTCTAGTGAGATACTTATTCATAGACAGAGCTCCAGATTCTAAGTACTGACGCATACCAAGAGCTCTGCTGGGTGCTTTCCCACACTCTCTCTACTCCCCCTTCCTCAAGGCTGTCAACAGCTCTAGGAGAGGAGATGTCTTGTTGATCTCTGTGTCCCCAACTGCAAGGCCGGGGCCAGGAGCATGGCAGACCCTTAGGAGACGAATCTGTGTGGAATGATGGATGTATGGAAGGGTGAACAGTTGGGAAAAGGAGTGGATTTTGGATGAATGCTTTGGGAAATGGGTGAATACAAGTATGGAGGATAAGTAGATGCAGGGAAGGATGGATGAGCTGGAGATGGAAAGAAGAAAGGACGAATGGATACAGAATGAAAGGATGGGTGGATAATGGACAGAAAGATGAGTGAGGGTTGGAAGGATAGATGGATGGAAGGAAGAATGCATAGATGGAGAGAAGGAAGGATAAATGGACAGAAGGATGAGTGAGGGTTGGAAGGATAGATGGATGGAAGGAAGAATGCATAGATGGAGAGAAGGAAGGATAAATGGACAGAAGGATGAGTGAGGGTTGGAAGGATGGGTGAATGGAGGGATGAATGGAGGGGTGGAAGGATGCAGGGATTGAAGGACGGTGGGATGCCTTGCTGACTCTGCCCCTTACAGGGAGGTGCCAGTGTCTGAGAGGTCAGCCCAAACTGTTTTGTCCAAAGCCATCCAATAATGAGCCTGGAAGTGACTCAGGATTCCAAAACATAAGTATCTCTCATCTTTCACCTGTAAAGTAATGAGTCAGACTAGCTGATCTCTAAGGTCTTCATTTCAGTTCCTGCCCTCTGGGATGTTAATTCTTTTTTCTTTTTCTTTCTTTTTTTTTTTAAAGAAAGAGAGAGAACATGTGCACTCACACGGGGGGTGGGGGCAGAGGGAGAGGGAAAAAGAATCCTAAGCAGGCTCCACGCCCAGAGCCCCACACAGGGCTCAATCTCACGACCCTGAGATCATGACTTGAGCCAAAATCAAGAGTCAGATGCTTAACTGACTGAGCCACCGAGGATCCCCTGGGATGTTAATTCTTAAGAGTGAGGGGAAAATGACAGTCATCAATATTTATAGTTTAGAGAACATTCACTCACAAACACCATTTCATATGATCATGTTGGACTGGGGTGACCACTGATGAGCTCTCTGTACTTCTGCTTCCTCATCCAAAAGATTATTCATTCAATCACATTTATAAGGAGCCTACTGTGTGCTGTGTCCAGTTCTAGGCACCAAAGATACAGAAGGGAGCAAAAACTCCAACCCTTTACCCTCGTGAAGCTAATATTCTAATGGAGGGAGATAGCAATATATAAATAGGTGAGTAAGCTATAAAGTGTGACAGCTGTGGTCCGTGCTATGGAGAACAGTGATGCTGGGAAGGGGAGGGGAGGGCTTCAGTATTAAGGGTGACCAGGAAAGGCCTCACTAAGAAGGTAATATTTGAGTCAGACCTAAGGAGGTGAAGGAATGAGCAGGTGGGTATCTGGGAACATTGTATTCCAGGCAGAAGGAAATATAAGTGCAAATTCTGTGATCAGGAGTGAACCTGACAAGTTTGGGGAAATGTATGGAGGCAGCAAGGAAAGTCTAGAAGGATGAGGTCAGAGAAGTAATGTGGGTGGGGGAGGCACAGATCACATAGGGCTTTGAAGGCCACGGTGAGGACCTCAGCTTTGAAAGAGATAAGAGGTCATTGGAAGGTTTTGCAGAGAGAAATGACATGATCTGAGTTAAGTTTTAAGAGAATCACTTTGGCTGTTGGGTTGAGAATAGACAGGAAAGGTTAAGGACTATAGTGGGAGGAAGGGTCACAAAGCAAGAGCTGGGGATGCCTTGAGTCAGAGTGGCTGTGGAGAAGGTAAGACAGCGTGGCTGGATTCTAAATACGTTCTGAAGGTAGAGCCAATGGGATTCTGGCAAGTGGATGTAGGTGAGAGAAGGGGAGAGAAAGAAGTCAGGGTGGATGGACGGAGGATGGGATTGAGGGATGGTTTTGTATTTTTTTTTGAGGTTTTGTTTTCAAGATGGGAGAAATTATATGTTCATATATTGAAAGGAACAATGCAATCATTATCCATCCTACCGCCCACTCACCTACTCACCCACACACTCACATACTCACCCACCATCCAACCATCCACCCACCAACCATCCATCCACCCACTCATCCATCAGTCCATCCACTCACCTACCCACTTATCCACCCATCCATCCACCCATCCACCCACCCACCCACCCATCCATCCATCCACCCACCCACCCATCCATCCATCCACCCACCCACCCACCCATCCACCCACCCATCCATCCACCCACCCACCCACCCATCCACCCACCCACCCACCCATCCACCCACCCACCCACCCACCCACCCACCCACCCATCCATCCACCCACCCATCCATCCACCCATCCACCCACCCATCCACCCACCCACCCACCCATCCATCCATCCACCCACCCACCCATCCATCCATCCACCCACCCACCCACCCACCCACCCACCCATCCATCCATCCACCCACCCACCCATCCATCCATCCACCCACCCATCCATCCATCCACCCACCCATCCACCCATCCACCCACCCATCCACCCATTCATCCATCCACCCATCCACCCATCCATCCATCCATCCATCCACCCACCCACCCATCTATCCATCCACCCACCCATCCACCCATCCACCCATCCGTCCACCAACCCACCCGTCCATCCATCCATCCATCCAACCTCCCTCCCTTGCACCACCCTGTCCATCCCACCAGCACTTCCTGAGGGTCCCCATGTGCTGACCCAGAGCTGGCACCTGGGACAGAAAAGCCATCTGACCTCAACGGCTCACAAGCTAATAATAGGACCCAGATAAGTCAATATCAGTAATGGTGGCATGGTGAAAGTACTGTCATCAGGAATGTACAAATAAGTATGAGAGCAAACAATATGGAATGCCTAGAGAATTTAGGAAGGCTTCCTAGGGGACGTCGGTATCTGGGCTGGGTCTTAAAGGAAAAATAGGAGTTTGCCTTGTAGACAAAGGAAGGGTGGCCCATGGCAAGAGCGGGAGGAATCTTAGGCAAAGGCAAAGATGCATGGAAGTGGGGAGAGCTTGCACTGGAACCAGGTTTATAGGACCTGCATCCCTTCTTTGCAGATGGGAGGAGGCCAGGGAAAGCTATTGACAAGAGGGTGACATGATCAAGCATAGCTTTTAGGAAGAGGGGACAGCCTGGAGGATGGGCTCAGGTGTAGAGAGGAGGGCGTGGTCTGTGTCCAGGAGGTGTTTGAAGCCATGGGCAGGAATGAGAACATCTGGAAGGATGGAGAGTGTGAAGCTAAGAGGGAGTCTGAGGGGACACCAGCCTGGAGAGAGGGTGAAAAAGAGGAGTGGTCACAGGAGGTGGGCCCCTCTGCTGCCCCTGCCCCTGGTCCGGCTGGTCTCAGCCTGATGTCCACGCTCTGCCTCTCCCTCCTTCACGGCAAGGGCGCACAAACTTCCCCACCTCCTAGAACCTAGAAGGCACCTGGTGCAGCCACCCCCATCACAGGGGGTCCCCTCCTCAACATGCAGCTTCCACCTGAGCAGCCCCAGAGACCAGAGAGGGGAGCTCACTACTTAGGAGGACTCTTGTTGCCCCCCGGGGAAGTGTGGCCTCCTTCCTTCTTCCTGCTCTTCTGCTGGGCCCCTGCCTGGCCCCTGGCTCCCAGAGTTGGAATTCTCTATTTGAAAAAGAAATGATATCTGTGTTTTTGCAAATTGAAAAAGCAACCCACGCTTTTTTTATGTTTTAAATCAAGTAATACAGAAAGATAGAAAGAAAATTAAAATTACTTACAATCCCATTCCCCAGAGAAAATCATTATTTACATTTTGCTGTGTGTCCTTCCCAGAATGTTTTCATTGATGGGCACATGTGTGCGCCCACACACACTTTTTTTATTCAATAAAAATGGCAATACACCACACACTGTTCTGGAACCAGCTTGCGATTTCTCCCTTACACTGTGAGAATATTCCCCTGTTGGCGCACCAGCATCCCCATCACTGCTTTTTATTAGCTGAAGAATATTCTGTGGTGAGAAGGGGCCTTAACTGAATCACACCCCTCTGACAGACATTTAGGTTCAGCCCCTCCAAAACACTTTTCTTATTATAAATGATGCTCTGTGTACATCCGTATTCATAATCTCTGAGCAATAAAATTGGACCGTTTGAACTTGTGGGTTAATATGGCCCTCTGGCTCACGTCATGAAGGAAATTGATTTTTATTTTCAAAGTCAATGGCGATGAAATGAACAATGGTTGCCAGGCAACCTGTGAGGGGGGAATCAGTGAAGGCCAGAGCAAACAGCAGCCTCCACCCTACCCCGGGAGCCCAGAGCCGCTCAGGCCCTGGGTCTAGGTAACAAGCATCGCCCAAGCCCCCTGCTGTCCCCAAAGACCCCAGCCCAAGCAACGCCCCCACCCCAACCCGTTGTGAGGACAGAGTCCCCCTGGTTTCCTCCAGCCCAGCCTCCTGTCCTGACTGCCCAGAGAAATGGAAACCAAGGACTCAGCCTTTCTAGGATTCCCTTCCAAAGCTACTCCAGGCCGTCAGCAAGCGTTTGCTAGAAAGGTCCCCTGTACCAGGCTGTAACGGGCAGGGCAGCAGAGATGCATAGAGTAGCCCATGTCCCGGCCTGAGGTGAATCTCACGCATTCTTGAGCAAGAGGCTTAGGAATTTGAGAGTGTCACCCTGTACAGTTTATCTATAATGTATACAGGATCCGTTCCAACTAGTACTAGGGTATCAAGAGGACAGGTATGTAGAAGATCAGAATCTCTGAGGGGCAGGTGGAGTTTGAAAAAGGCCCCAACCCACCCTCCTCCACCCCACAGCCTGGGAATTTTGTAGAGCTTCCCCAGGGAGAGGCTTGCCTTCCACCAGGTGGATACATTGAAGGATTTTGAGCAGGGGAAAGGCAGAAAAAAAAAATCTATAATTTATCACCTCTCCCTCCACAAAGTAGAAGGACTGTTGGCGAGCTGGGAGCCCTGGCACCCACTGGGGAGAGGGACTTGAGGGCCTGCATGGGCTCTGGAAGGGCATAGGAAAGAGCAGAGAGACCCAGGAGGCTGCAGAGATGGAGTGGGCAGCACACGGTGGGATGGGGGGCACTGAGGGAGGAGACAAGGACCCCCCCCAACCCTGCAGCCCCTGGGTGTGCGCAGGAGAGGGGAAGAAGCCCGTCAGCAGAACGGCTTCACTGAGTTCCCATCCTGCCCTCCCTGCTATGTAGGATTCAAGCTCCCTGTCCTTCTCGTGGGCACAAGTGTAACAACCGTCCATATAAGGAAATCACCTCGGTGTCAGGCCTGTGCGGGGACTTTCACACACACCTTCTCATTTAACTAGAAGCAAGCACTATTATTATCCCCATTTACAGTTGCAGAAACTGAGGATCAGACTATGCGATCCTGCTGACCACAAACATCCGCCCACCAGTGTCAAAGCCAAGGTTTGAACCTGTCTGTTCTACAGTCCCTGTTCCCTCCTACACCACTTTTTTTTTAATGAGATTTTTAAAACAGTCCTGGGTCCTTCACCTTTGTTGGTAGGAGTAGCTCTGGGTTAGAAACAGTGACTTTGGCCCATGTCCCCTCACATGTGACTCTAACCCCACCCCTCCGGTCGGACACATGTCATCACTCATGACACCTCTGCCAGCGAAGAAAATCAAAGAACTTGCCGCCGTTATAGTAATACTCCCTCGATGGCATCACCAAGCCTTCTGCACTCCAGGAATGCAGAAGAGAAGCAGATGAGCCATCAGCGTGGTGTGGTTTGGGCTGGTGGGCCTGAGGGTGTCTCTTCTCAGGGTCCTGCTGGCCCCTAGCTCTGGGGGAGGAGTTGAGGGAACCCCGCATGGCAGTTACTTCCCTCTGGATGAGACTGACTCATGCAGAGTAGAGTGGCTGAACCTTTCTCTCCTGGACGGCAGGGCTGCTAGGAAGGTGCCCTAGGCACAGCCACAGGTGGCCCAGTTCTGCACTCTTCAAGATAGCCCCCCCCAAATCCTTGCCTCCCGGCATTCACACCCTTGTATAGTCCTCCCTATGCTACCTAAGGCTGACCTCGGTGGCCAATAGGATATTGCAGAAGTGACAGGGAGGGAGCTCTGAGGTCAGGTCATAAAAGATATTATCGACCTGGCATGGTATTGGATCATTCTCTCCGGGGGAATCCAGCTACTGTGTCATGAGGACACTCAAACAGCCTTATGGAGAAGCCCATGGAGTAAGGCACTGAAGCCTCTTGCCAACAGCCAGGACCAATCTTCCGCTAATGTGAGTGAGCCACCTTGGAGGGGCCCCTCCACCCCATTCGAGGCTTTGGAGGAGGCTGCAACCCTGGGCCACATCTTGCCTGCAACCTCACAAGAGTGCCTGAGCCAAAACCATGCAGCTAATATTCAGATTTCCTCACCCTCAGGAACTGTGAGATAATAAACATTTATGATTGTTTTAAGCCTCCCTACATTTCAAGGTAATTAGTTATACAGTTATAAATAACTAATACTAACAGAATACACCCAGGAAAACTAGGGTAGCTTGAGGACTGTAAGTGTCTGAGTGATTCTGGAAAAATCTTTAAAACAAACAAAGCTCTCGCATTATGACTCAAGAATGACACCCAAGAGACATCAGCCTTAGGGAATGTATTAGTGAGAATCCTGCTACGAAAGACAGAAACTTAACTCGTGAGCTGAAGCAAATGAAAAAAATCTAAGGGAGGACTTAGCCTATAATGAGGTCATGTGACTTGGAAGAATGGGGTGGAGTTGGCTGTTGGCATGGGACGATTGGGGTTTACATAATCCCAGGCTCCCAAAAGTGCAAAATCATGAGTCAGGGGGTTGCGCAGGGGAGAGGGGCTGAGGGTCAGCAGGACCGGTGTCTCCTGGACTCTGAATTGGAAGGAATGTTGGTGCCAGAGGTGCATCTGCGGGGTCAGGAGAGCAGAGGGGCCCAACATACCTGTGGGGCTCTCCTCCCCCGTCCCTCTCACCCCAGTGTCCTCCAGCTTCCATCCTCCACCCTCCACTTGCCTTTAGCATCAATACTTTGTGAGTGCTCATCCGGCACCTCTGGACATCCCCACCTGGACCAGGGCCACTGGCCCGTACCTCACTGTGGCCAACACTGCCCTCATTTATCTCAAGCCTTTTCCATTGCAGCAATAGGCAGCACCATCCACTCGGTCACCTGAGTCTGAATCCTTATTTCATCCCCCAACCCTCCCTACCCCTAGCCACAACCTGACCCCCAACAAGCCCCCAGATCCTCTACAACTCTCTGTTTCACCACCTCCACCCTGCTCCAAGCCATCATCCCTTCTCTCCAGATTACAGTAACGGGCTCCCAAGTGATCTGCCTGCTACCAGTCTTCCTTCCTCTGCCTCTCCCCTCTGCCTGGCACCCAGCATTCTGCCCCCTCCTACTTCTACTCCGCCACTGGGCTGGGGCTGTGCACTCCAACAGAAATTTAATTTCTCAATCTCATCTGCCAACTGAACTCCCCTTTATTCTTTAGATCTCTGCTCAAGTGTCACCTCCTCCAAGAAGTCCTCCTGGATTCTCCAGAGCTAATAACACCCTCCGTGGTACTTTGCTGAACCTTCCAAACAGAGGTTTGCAGCACAGCTATAGAGACAGTCTCCTGAGTCAGAAATAGGATCCCAGCCCCACCACTCACCAGCTGTAGGATCTTAGGCAAAGCAGAACCACACTCTCTGAAACTATAAATTGCAGATAATTCCTACCTCGGTGCTAGTGGGAGGGTCAAATGAGATTAAGTCTGTGGACATGATGAATTCCATCCTGACTCAGTATCCATCTTATGGATGGGCCCTTCAAGGCCATTCGGTGGAGGATAGCAGGCAGGCTGTGGGTGGAGAGTGAGGCTGGCACAGAGTGGCAGGGTTGGGGGAGGCAACGGACATTTGCGGAGCAAATGCCAGGCACCAGGCTAGACTCTTTATCTATCTATAGTACCTCACTTAATCTTTGCAACAAGCGGTATTACTGGCAACATTTTTACACATTTAGAAGGTAAAATTCAGGAAGTGCCAGACAGCTATGAGGGATAGGGGCAGGATCTGAACACCATCCCCGCCAGACTGCAAAGCCTTTTGGCTCTGGCACACTGATTCTATGCAGATCCAGCTGGAAGGTCCTAGACTTGGGACCACGTCTCCAGTCCCCAGGAGGGGAGTAAAGCAAGGGCTTGGTTAGTCTGACCATCATGGACTATCATCTCCCTTGTGTGGGTGATAAACTTCTAGTAATACAACCATAGATGGCTGTGGCTTTGGAGTTTCCTCCTCCCAGTTGTGGAATCAGTCCAGTATTGCTTGCCTCTCTAGGTCAAAGCAGGAAAACCTTCCCCTAGCCTGAGAGCACCCTCCATGTCCTACCTTGAATTTATCTTAAAATTGCAGCGAGTCCTAATTCACCCCCACCTCCTGCTGGTGTCAACATAAGGACTGCCGCAGCCAACAGCTCAGAGCTCATCGTGCTGGATGAAGGGTATGGAATGGGATGGGGGAGTTGTTCCTTTTCTGGGGATAAATTCCTTTTGTTTCTCTGCTCAGCCGAGCTCAGCATCCACCCACTTCCAGCCTCCCCAGCTAATTAATCACCCACTTTCCATCGGCCCTGATTAGACGCATCTAAGGTGCCACCCTGAGCAGCAGGAAGTCTGACTCGGACTCCAGTTAGAGAGGAAGTGGCTGATTCAGGGCAGAGGAAGGAGGAATGGACAGGGCTGTTGGCTGTGGGGAGGCAGAGAGGAATCAGTGGCCTCCCTGGAACTTTCAGCCTTTGGAAGCCACACCGGATAAGTTTAATCATTCAATAAACATTGAATGTACCACTTCTGCTCTCACCATGGCAGTGAACAAGACAGACAAGGTACCCGCCTGTCCGCATGGGGCTGACATTCTAGATAAACAGACAACATTGTACTGTAATGGTAATGGCCATGATGGAAAATGATGTCTCCCCCATCCTCCCTGCTAGAGTCTCATGGAGTTTTGGAGCCAGCTCTCTCCTGCCCTCTGACTTTTCCCCTGCAGGCACAGGCCCCCATCCTTCCCTCTTCCACCCTCCCGCGGCACATTCTTAATCCTGGCATGCCACCTGCTGAGCGCGGTGCTGGCCTGGCTCACCACGGTTGGCTATTTTCTTTTACAGAAAAGGAAACTGAGTCGCTCAGTAAGAGGGTGATGGAGCTGGGGATAGAAACCAGGTCTCCAGACCCCTGGTCCCAGAGTTCTTGACACTGCAGGTGGTGAGGGGGTGGGGCCGACAGCACAAAGCGAAGCTCTGTGTTTGGCTGACCCACCAGGAACCATGCAGGGATCCGGCGGCTCACACACCCTGGACACACAGGCCGGGTCCACAGCAAGTGTCTTCTTTGGATTGTTCACACCGGAGAGCTAAGCATTTATGGGATGGCTGGGAGTCAGGGGTGAGGGCCCTGGAATTTCTCGTTTGGAGAGTTGGTTGGGAATTGACAAATTCAGACGTCTGCAGTGAAATGGATCCTCTCTAATGTGAAAACCCCCAAATGCAAAACAGACATGACAGGAGCTGTTCTGTTTGAAGGAAGAAGACAAGGAGCACTGCCACCATCCACCAGCCCCAACTCGCAACATTTCTGTGGACACGGGGGCTCTGCAGAAGAGCTTCTGAGCTGCCGACCTCACCCTGCCTCTTCTCAGTGTAAATGGGGAACCCAAGGCCAGGTGGCAGATTAGGAACAGAACCTTTAAGGGGCTCACTTGAGATTGGCCAAGGGGAATAGAATGGAAGTGGCCACCTCTTTGGCCACACTGCCTTGCTTCCAGAAGTGGGGAAATGAGTAGAGGCCTCTATTGGGGACAGGAGTTGCCTGGACGGAGAGGAAGTGCCTGGGTTCCAGGCCCCCAGCTCTGCCATCAGTGCCCTTGGGGCGTGGTTGTGTCAGTCCGGAAGAGCTAGGTCATGCTGCAGTAACAAGTATCCTCAAAATCTCTGGCTCGAAACTACCAATGTTTATTTCACACACACAATCCATTTCCAGCCTGGGCTCCTCCAGGGTCACGGTTCCCCATGAGGTGACTCCATAATCAAGCTGCTTGAATCTTCAGGCACTCCCTTCTCAACACATGGCTTCAGGGTTGGCCAGAGCAGGGAAGGAAACAGGGAATCTCTGGCTCTGAACTGCTTTCATCCAGAGTTAAACACATCACTTCTGCTCCCTGCTCCCATTTCGTTGAGCAAAGAAAGTCACACGGTCACACTTAATCCAAGAGCAGGGCTGGTATCATCAGAGAATGATGGTGTAAATTCAGAAATTGGTGCGCCCTACAAATGCCAACCATGTTTCCAAATTGGCGAAGTCGGCGAAGTGATACCCACATTATTCCTTCCCTCCTTCATTTATGTGTTCAACCCACTAGCAGTGATGTAGGATCAGAATCGGGTCTCTAGCTCCTAAGCCAGGGCTTGGCCTTCCTTCTCATGCCCTCCACCAGCCTGGCTCACATTTTGGTCTAAGTTTGGCTTCTCCCTCAAGCAGAGCCTGAGAGAAGGACTTGGGTGCAGAAGGTTTACTTGGTGGTGAGCCCAAGGGGCCACAGTGAGAGAGCGAGAGAGCAAGACAAGGAAGCAGGGAATGCCAACCATATGTGCATTAGTGAGTCAGTCACCAGCATGGGCAGCTGGGACTCCATCCTGCCAGGGACCCCTGAGGAATGGTGTCAAATGCACCTCGGAACCATCCTAGTGATGGGAGGCTAGAGCTCGTAGCCACTGACCACTGTCCCCCGCTAATGGAGGGCCATTCCTGGAGAAATGAGTTTCCCACAGTTCACCGGGGACAGGGCTGCAGCTGCTGTCTGACAGGGACAGAGGGACTAAGGACACCAGCAGCATCCACCATCGATGCTGAAGGAAGAGCCATCGGCACAAACAGCCCTGCATTGGAAGCGAGCGCGTCTCAGGACAGCTACTGAGTTATTTTCTTCTAACCTCTTTTCCCGATCTGGAAGGAGGTAACTCCTCCACAGGGAAACAATGAGGGAAAACAGCAGCACTGTGGTGCTAACTGACTTGGGCACGGGAACAAGAAGGCGGGCAGGCAGAGGTACCAGGGAGGCGGGCTCCTCGCTGGCATGGGAAGCCTGGAAAGTGTGACGCAGGAACAGGTCTCTTAGAGCAGCACCTATGGTCAGCCCGTCCAGGACTTTCGGGAGAGAGAGAAGACACCACCCCTGTCTTTAAAGCCTCCAGTCTCTCCAAGAACATTCCATGGCAAGAGGCAACTGGGTGCAGAAGCAATAGTCCCAGGCTTGGAAGCAGATGCTCTGAGTTCAGGTCTTGACACCACCATTCACCGCACATTGGCCAAGGCTGACATAGAGACCAGAATACTGTTGGTGCTGCGCCCAGAGCAGCAGTAGGGGTTGTCCGTGACCCTTACCTCGCCAGAGCTAGGCTCAGCAGCCACTGTACCTAAAGTCAGAGGTAAGTTCTCGGTCTTGCCCTGCAAAGCACTGGACCCCAGACTTGTAGCAGGGCACTCCTAGTCCAAAGTTCCTCTGATCCCATATTTTTGGAAGAAACCCAGAAGCAGCACTCCAGCTGGGGACACCCATAGAAAGACCTCTACTCTCTCAGTATGGCTCCATGAGCATATGAAGGAACAGGATAAAAGCAGGCAGGTGGAGTGACCACATGACCAGGACGTGTCCCTGGAAAAGTGCAGAAGGTTTTGTGGGGTACCCAAAGGAGCCAGGGAGTGAAAGTCAGGGCCAAAGTGCCCTTAGGCTGATCTTGGTTTTCCCATCAAGGTGATCTGTGGGGTTCCTTTGGAGTCTGTGACATTATGGTCAACAAGGTCTGAGAGGTCAGTGAAGGCTGGAGAGTTAGGGCAGGCTTCGGAAGGGAGCTGACCCCTGGGGTTGGACAGGTGGTGGAGAAAGACCTTCTTGTCCCCAGGGCATAGTGATACTGTAACAGATGGATCTAGCCCACCCTTACTTCAGCAGTGAGGACCTTCCTACTCCATCCCCTAACTTCTACTGCCTCTGGATGAGAAATGGGCTATCGTGGCTCCCTCCCCTGCTCAAACCCCATGACATCCCCATGTGGCTCAGCTCCTACCTTCCATATGAGGGAAAGGGTGTGCTGGGTGTGGGTAGAGGCCGGGACGGGGCGGGGGGGAGGGGGAAGGAGTCACGTATCCACCCCCAAAGTTTCTCAGAGATCTCCTCTTATCCTAAGAGCCACGGGGCAGGGCCCGCACACCTCGATTCTGAGTGTTTAGTGCCGCTAGCCTGTGCCTCGGAGGCAGCCTGTGGGCCTGTGCTTATTTTCATGGAGCTGCACATAAAAGGCACAAGGATGTGAAGATTGATGCTAGAATCCAGGACCTCGGAGAAGAGGGGGCCTGCCCTGGGGGAGGGTCTTAACTCTTAGATCTGGTTATATTCGGATCACCCAGAAATCCTACAATGACATATCTGCCCAATGCCATTCTTACTGGGCAAAATCCTTCCCCTTTCTGTCTCCTCATCCTGTACGGGGATCATAACAGTACCTTCCTCATCGGGCTGTTGTGGGGGAAATGAATTAATACATGTGAAGTGCTGAAACTAATATAACACTAACTATATTGGAATTAAAATAAAATAAAATACATCATCCCATCCTCATCTCTAATGAAAAACATATATATATATGAAGTACTTAGAACAGTGCCTACCACGTGAGAAAGGCTCAGGGGAGGGCTAGTGATTTTGGGTGGCGGCTCTATGATTATTATTAACTCATTTGTTCAGGCAGAGAACCTTACAGGTATTCTGTTAGTGCTGAATGAATGACTGAAATCAATGCAAGTGGATAAAAGGTTGGAAGGAGATGACATCAAAGATTGAAATAGACACTCAATTTGCACTTGATTTGGTCTAATTAGTTATTATGATCCGGTATCCATGGAAACTGCTGAATGGCAAGGCTCAGATGAGGCAGTTTTCCTCTGCACTGAGTACACCAAGGTCCACGTGGGGCTTGTGCACTTTGCAACCCATGAGGAGGGCAGGTTCCTCACCCCCATTGTTCATCTCCCCCCTCACCAGGCACTGAACTCTTCCAAGCAGGGCCCGTGACATGTTCAGAAACCAGCGTCGGCGTGGTGGCTGGGACACAAGAGCTCATGCATTTTGCTAAAGGAACAGATGAATGAACATCATTTGATTGGCTCAGAAAATGGCAGGACTGGGCCTTTATTAAAGGACCTCAGAGCCTCCCCACCCCCCGGCGGGGCTGGGGAAAGCAGGAGTTAATGATCACCTCTTAGATCGACTAGATTAGATGCTAGGATGATTAACACTGTTCACTGAAACAGAATTGGGCCTCGTTCAAATTCAAGTTCAAAGTGATGAAGAGCTTGGATTTGGGGGTCCATCAAACCTGGGGGGAGATATCAGCCCAGCCACTCTCTAGCTTTGTGAGCTTAGGCAAGTTATTTAATTTCTCTGGAACTCAGTTTCAGCATCTATTAATTGAGCCTAATGATATTTACCTCGCAGGGCTGTTGTACAATAAAAGTGGTCCAAGGTGTATAGAGCCATTTGCCCCTGGGAAGGGAGCCACACCATCTCATCCAAGGTTCTAGGGAGTGGGGATGATAGCAGCCCTCTCCTCTCCTAGGGACATCAAAACCACTAATGGTGTAAGTGATGGGAGAGTTTGTAAACTGTAGTGTGCGGTGCGCATACCCGAGGTCATGAAGACGGGCAGAGAGCACCCGAACCTGGACCCTAGCCAGGGCCACTCTCCCAGCCTCCTCCTGTCCCGGGAGGGCAGAAGTCAGAAAAGGGAAGACCCCAGAAACCCAGTAGCGAACTTCATCCACAAGGCCATAAACTTGAGAGTCAGAGCTCGAGGGCCACCAATGCCTCTTTCTACTTTCTGTGACCTTGGGCAAGGGACAATCTAGAGAGGTCTCGATGTCCTTGCTGGGAATGTGGTGTGACAGTAAATATTTCACGGGCTCGTTGTGGGGATTAAATGGGATCAAGCCTGTGAGGTGCTCAGGCCAGTGCCTGGGACGCAGTAAGCTCTCCGCAAATGTGTCCTCCTGAATTTCTCTACAACCTCAGGCTCCCACTCCCAAGGGCCAGCAACTCCTTCTTTCTCCACTGTCCTATCTTTGCTGTGCACAGTATGAGGAGAAAATAAACCAAAATGACAGCAAGGGAGGGGGAAGCACAGTGACCCAGCCTTACGGGACAGGCCATTATTGCGTGAGGCAGGGACAACTGTTACCCCCATTTCACAGGTCCAGGTCTGTCCATGCACAAAGCTGATGCTATTTCAGCTCTTTCAGGATCCTTCTCCGCCTCTGACCCCAAGCACTGTGTGGATCCTCAGGGTCAGGGGAGAACACAGGGACAGAAACCAAATGGGTGCTTGGCCCAGCCTGGCAACCCCATCCCCACCTCCACCCCTGACACCTACCCACCCCCATCCCTTCCACCCCCTAACTATGACCCCTTGTCCCGGGGCACTCTCCTGGGCTGCGTGGCCCTGTCAGCTTCTCCAGGATGCTGGAACAGTGGCAGGAATCATCAGCCTGGCCTGTGTCCTTCTCTGCCACCGATAACAGCATCATTAAGTAACTGCATTTGTCCCTTATCTCATTCTCCTCTTTATTACTTCCCCGGGGAGATGCTGTAACCATGGCTTCTCTCTGCAAATTAAGCCAGTCTCCTGGCTGCAAGCACAAGCCAAGCTAAGGGACAGCTATCAGGGGAGGAGCATGGTGGGGAGGGGAGATTATATCTTCAGGTGGCAGGGACACCCTGTCCCTCGGCTCAGGGCATGCTAAGCCAGCACAGCCAGTGCCCCGCAGAAAAAGCACTGGATCTGGAAGAGGAAGGGGGGCCAGAGGGAGGTGTCCATTCCAGACTTGCTGCATGACCTCAGGCCCAGCATTTAACCTCTCTGGGTCCTAGGCCCTTCACTGGGCTCCTCCTGTCAGATGAGGACAATAACTCTTGCCCCCATGAAAATCAAGTCGGCTTGGGACTGGAAGATATCCACAGCTCCATGTAGTCTCCGTGTGTTCTGTATTCTTACGGCAGCTTCTTTTATAAAAACAGCTTTATTGACATACATTTGCACATATTTAAAATATACAATCTGGTGAGTTTTGACATATGCATACACCCACGATGCCATCCGCATAATGAAGATAGTGACCACAGCCATCACCTCCCCAAATTTTCTCTTGACCCTTTGTGATCTGCCATCCCCCTCATCTCCTTCATGTTCCCTCCTCCCCAATCCAGGAAACCACTGATCTGCCTTCTGTCACTATAGATTCATTTGCATGCCCTAGAATTTGATATAAATGAAATTATATAGCGTGTACTCTTTTTGTCTGGCCTCTATTTTGAGATTCATCCATCCGTATTGTTGGTATGGCAATAGTTTATTTCTTTTTATTGTTAAGTCATAGCCCTTGATATGGATACAGTACAACTCTTCTATTCATTTATCTGTTGGTAGATACTTGGGTTGTTTCCAGTTTGGGGCTATTACAAATAAAGCTGCTATGAATATTCACATACAAGTGTTGAATGCTTTCATTTCTCTGGAGTAAATACCTAGAAGTGGATTGGCTGGATCATATTGTAGGTTTACGTTAAATTTTTGAAAAAACTGACAAGTTGCTTCCAAAGTAATTGTATCATTTTACATTCCCAGCAGCCATGTATGAGTTCAAGTTCCTCCACCTTGTCACAAACACTTGGTACCATTAGTCTTTCTAATCTTAGACGTTCTAGTAGGTGTGTGGTGGTATCTCATTGCATAGTGAACTCTGCTCAGAGAAGCACCTAGGTTCCCAGGCCCCCTGTCCAGCACCAGGGTTTCTTTCTCAGTTAGGAGGCAAGGCAGGGCTTGGGGACCCCTGAAGTTCTCTGTGTGCATCATTTGTTCTCCCTTTCTACTATTAGAGAGGCTGTGGGGGACACAAGGTGACTTCCCAAGGACATTTGCAGCCTGTGATTCTGGGACAAATGCATTTGAGCCTCAGCTATCACCTCTGGTAAACATTCTCTAGCTTCTCAGTATCATCGTCCTGTGTCCCCTTTGGCATTTAATATTTATTAGCATTCAATGCCTCAAGAATAAGATCTCTAGGGTTGAGGTGGTTAAGTAGTCTAGAGATGGTCCAGACCTGAGAGAGCATCGTGTAACCACTGTCCTGAACCACTTCTCCTGGAGACAGGAGCCAAGAGGACTGGGAGCAGTGGTGCTTGGCTTCTTCAGATGCCCTTATCAGGGGTATGACAGCAGCTGAAGGCCTCTGAGACCCTCGCTCTAAGCTGGGAGGTTCTCTGTTTCAGAGGCCAAAACAGTAGGCCTTTTTTTTTTTTTTTTTGGTCGTCTCTAAAACCTCCTAGGTAAGCACAGATCTTCTCTGGAAGAGCTAGCATGCACAGAATAAAGTGCATCATTTACATTAGGGTCCAAATCCTTCTCACCTACATGATTTCCACTAGAGGAAGCTGAGATATGGTTAAAGTCACCTCTGTATAAGAACAGAAGCCTGGGTGTTTTGGATGTCCTTCTAAGATGGTATCATTGGAAGAGCGTTCACATTATTCTTAGCAATGGGAAGTGAGTCCACCCACAAAAAACTGTCTTTTGGGTTTGATGTGGGAAATGTCCTAGATCTTCTTGTCTATTTTAAAGGGCTTGAGAAGAAGGTTTCACAGAGATGTGAGAGACAGGGCCAGTGACTCAGGAGCTATCATTTCAACAAAGAAAGGTATCTCTCATATAATCAATTCCAACCCCCTCATCACTTCAACTATTTGTAAAGGAAAAAAATTGAGGTCCAGATAGGTGAATGGACCTGGCCAAGGTCAGTCAGTATGAGGTAGAGCTGAAACAATGTCTCTAAAAGGAAGCAAAAAGGTGGGAGTGCATTAGTTCCCATGAATAATGAGCATTCTTAATCTTAAAAATATAGTTTTGAGAGACTTGATACAGTAGACAAATGACTCCCCCACCCTCCATCTTCTCAGATGTAGAAAGCATCTAACCGTTAGAAATAAGGTAAAATGCCATGAGATAAATCAACTTCATCGATTGATAAACACAACCATGATTCCAATGATTTTGTTATAATATAAAAAGTTTAAGTAAGCTTGAAAAAAAAATAAGATCTTTCGGCTATGACCCCTAGGACATGTTGGACAAGTTCTCTACCCAGCATCCTGGGATTTCTGGGGGGAGGTGATGATTCAGGACCACGGACAGCAGCACTTGATCTTACCATCTGTGCCTCTGAGCTTGGTTGGCACTGCCTCCCATCCACAGCGGTCAAGTAAACCAGAGAGTTTGTGAAACATCATTTGAATTCACCTGCCTGTACATGAGGATCCAGGGTGAATACTATTCACAGTGCGACACACACAGATATGGGGTCCAGGAAGCACCTATCTCCCCAAATGTCTCCCCAACCAGTCTTCTACTTTGTCAGAAATTCTGCCAGCTTCCTCATGTTTAGGTTAAGCTGTTTTCACTCCATGAAAAAACATAGATCTTGTTCCTATGAATGCAGGGTTGGGGATGGTGTGAAGCAATGTCCTTCTTCTCCTCAAAAGCCTTGAAATCTAGTTGAGCAGACAGAATATTTGCATTAAGGTTAATGCCCAGGATAATATTTGATAATGGTCAAACACTGTTGCTGATAGTAAAGGCTAAAGATCTCTGTGGATAGAGATCTGGGTGGGTGGGGCTGGTCAAAAACCCTGGGGTGAAAGGCATTGAGTGGAGTTGATCTGAGGCTTAAACGCTGGGGAAGACCAAGAGGCAAGAAAAAGCATTCCTGGAAAGCGGATGTATAAAACAGGTATGGAGGCAGCAGTATGCATGACACCTACATATGACACAGGGAAGGTGGACAAGTGTCAGGACTGTTGTGGCTGAAGCAGTCAGCGGTGGGGGGAGGGGAGTGGAATAAGAGAGAAAAACCAAAGAAATATGAAGGCGCCATTCTGAGAGTGTGAATTCCTCACTTTTCTGGAAGGTAAAACTGTGGCAGAATCTCATAGTTTTTTCATAGTTCCTTTTCCCCTGAGTAATACCTCCTCATCTCTATGCGTGGTTGGTATCTGTCACCCTACTGGCATGGATTCCCACCCCCACCCCCCCACTGCAGAGTAAATGACCGAGAAAGCCAAATGCCTGGTACCTCCTGCTGGAGGTGAAAGTGGAGGGAGCAGAGCTTTGACCACAAGGATGGAGCACTGATAATGGAATGAGAAGGAAGAGAAGTCTCCTTGTGCAGGTGAACGAAGCTGAGGACACCAGTCAGCACCTGGAGCACCTTAGGTCTTGGTAAGGAGGAAGGTCCATGATTAAGCCCCATGTGGCTCAGGATTCCCTGGGCTCCTGCAGGACGGGAAGGCACGAGGAGAAATGGTTCTGCTCAGTCTCTGAGCTGGGTAAGAAAACAGCCTGTTCTCTAGGGGAGAAGGCTGCTCAGCCAACTGAGCCATGCATTTGGAGAAGGTAAGAAACTCACGTGCTGCCTTGCAGGATCCACACATGTAGGATCTCCCTCTTTATCTCTCTAGGCCAGAGCTCCCCCAAAGACACCTTGGCCTGTGCCCCCGACATGTCAGGGGTCTGAGGGTGGGGGGATCAGCTCACTACCTCCCCCTCTGTGGAAGCAGAATCAGCATGCCCTCAGGCCTCCAGGGCACCCCCCCACATACACCACAATATCCCTTTTCCAGTGTTCAACTTTGTGGGACCCTAGACACAGCTGTGGGGAGCTCCACTGCCCTAGACATCGGAGATACTCAATCACCTGAAGGAAAAGTACATCCTAAAGTTTCTACGATAACAGGTAGGTGCTGACATCGACTTGGCACTCACTTTAGGCCAAGCCCTGCGTGAAAACACCTGACAAAGAAACTCCATGAACCCTCACAAGAGCCCTGGGAAGTAGGTATTACCAACATCACCATTTTACAGATGGGAAAACTGAGACTCCCCCGGAAGTTGAGCTTCCCAGCCCTGATGATGCTAAGGCTTTGGTCAGCCAGTCAGCTGCAACATGAAACCGCACAAACAAATGCTTCACCAGAGGACAGAGCCTGAGGGAGGAGAGAGGGAAGGGAGGGAGCTCTGACGGCCACCTGGGACATGGGAGGGATGGTCACACATGCTGAGCGCCCAGGAACTGTACTGGGCTTTTTGTCCTTTTATCAGCACCCCTGAGCTGCCCCAGCCATAGTAAGTGCTGACAACTGTTGGCAAATGAATTCTCTCAGTTAAATTCATAGAAATCCCACAGATTATTTTTGGTCATTTAATAAACTAAGAAACAAGCTCAGAAAGGTTAAGTGCCTGTTGCCAGGTGACACAGCCATACAGGGTAAAGTCAGGATCGGAGCCCAGGTCTTCTTGGTGTGAAGGGCAGCTCCTCTGACCAGCCTAAGCTGCTTCTCCCGGCTGGCGAGGCGCTCTGGGGACAAGGATCACCCTGAAATCACTGATGACTCTTCCCTGGAAGGCCCTGAAAGCCAGGCTTTTGGGGGCTGGGAGGGTGCCTGGGCAAGGGGTCCTCTCTCCCTCCGAGTCCTGGCTACCTGGCCCCATCCTAGAAGACCCACTGTGTTGCTTTGACCCTGTTCTTAGGGCAGGGGTGCCTTCCACCTCCTGTCTTCCCCAGTGCCTTGGCCAAGCGGTCAGACCAGCCCCTGTTTTCTCTGCCCTGGGCCTCACGCTCAGCCTTCTCTCCCCCCAGAGCCTAGTTCCCAATGGCCTGGTCTGCTCGGCATGGCCTTGGAGCTTGCACATTGCTAAGTAATTCTTGCCGAGCACCTTTTCTGTGGACCCTCTGCAGACCCACCTTCCCGGTGATGTCCCTCTTGGATACAGGAGTTTCTGACCCAAGGGTGTCTCCCTAGAAGACATCGTGCTCAGGAGTGAGGCACCGCTGTGGGACTCCTGTGGCAAGATGGCCCTGGGAAGGAGGTGGAAGACAGTGAAGACCTCTTCCATCTGAGTTAGGCCAGGCCTGGTCCTTCAATCCTTCCTGCTGTGCCTCGTGCTCTGAGTGAGCTAGCCTCAGCGTCCGGGGCTTGGTGCCCACACACCCTCCCCTCACCTCTGCTACCATCTCCCAGGCCTGTAAACCGCTTTGTTAGATTAAAACAAACATTTGCCAAAGAAGAAAAGCAATACCTTAATTGGAGGCCCCTGGGGATGTTTGCGGAGACAGATGGGAGAGGATCTAATGAAATCACCTCGTACTGGCCTCCGGGCAGACCTTGCAGATAAAACAACATTGCCCAGCAACAGGGCTTTGCCACCTGGAGGCCTGATAAGGGGCTTGGAGGAGCTGAGTGTTTGGAAAATGTGATTTTGTAAGCAGGGCCGAGGGTGTGTTGACTCGGCTGTCCAGTGCCCTGGGCCCCCCCATCAGATAAGCAGCTGCCACTTTCCCGGAGGTACAGGCAGAAAGCTGCTCCCAAGGACCCCCTGTCAGGGACTTCCCAAATGGAGATGTCCTGAGCACTAGCCAGAGGAGCAGCCGGTCCCTCCCGGGGAGCTGGTGCTCATCAACAGGGACGTGTCTGGCCACCATGGGCAAGTGATGGCGATGGCTTTCTCTTCTCCTCTCCCTGCCGCCTGGCTCAGAAGCATCTCTGCAGGGTCCTGGGGATGGAGTGTGGTGTTGGGGCTGCCGGGAGCTAGCTCGGTTTGATGCACACAACCATACAATGCCCTTGAGCATCCCACCACCTCCCATCTTCTCCCAGCGACTCCTGTTTTCCTCAAAGTAAAGGCCAAAGTCTTCACCAAGGCCCACGAGGCCCTGTATCATCTGGCCCAATACTGTCTCATTTCCAACTACCCTCTGCTTGCTCACTCTCTTTCAGCCACCTGGGCCTTTTTGATCTGCCACGGACCTGTCCGGTATACTCCTGTCCCAGGGCCTTTGCACTGACTGTTCATTCACCTGGTATGTTCTTCTCCCAGATATTCAATGGCTCTCTCCCTCAACCCCTTCAAATCCTTACTCAAGTTATCATGTCATTGAGGCCCACCCTGACCACCTGTTTGCTGAGGCCACACCCTCCCACCCTATTCCCAAGTCCCTTACCCTGCTCTGCTTCTCCTTTTTTCCCACAGCATCAGCACCTTCTAACCTACTATATAATGTACTTGTTTATTATGGCGTATTGTTTGTTGCTCCCGAGCCTAGACGAGCTCCAAGAAGGCAGGGGTCTTTCCTGTTTTCTTCACTGGCGTATTCTGAGCATTGACAACAGAACCTGGAATACAGGAGGCACTCAATAAACATCGAATGGAGGAATGTCTCACCTTCCCAATGCCTCCCCCTGACAAGTCTGGTGGAACTGGTAGGAAAGAGGCTGGGTCCAGAGAGGCCAGAATGTGCCTGCACGAGGTAACTGAGCCCCCTTGGGAAAGGCCTGGGGCAGCCATCCCCATACAGCCCCACTACGGGGGACCGCCAGAGGAAAGCAGCCTGGTCCAGGAACCCAAGGCTGGGTACCAGGAGAGCTTGGCTCTCACGCAGCCCTCCCGTGCAACTCGGAACAAGCCACCGTTCATCTCTGAGTCTCAAATTCCTCTTTTGTCAGACAATATTAGTATTTACCCTCTTCCTCTAAAATCAATAAACTGCCACATTATGGCTTTTCACACTATAGCCTGAGGTCAGATTCTAACTCTGCCATTGATTAGGCTGTGTGGCATTAGGCAGTTTCGGCAACCTCTCCTAACCTCTGCCTCCTAATCTACTGATGAGGATAATGATAGCAAATGTGTCACACCTCTGTGAAGAGTAAAGCAGTCAATACATGCCAAAGGGCCGCTACTATGGTTCAGATTTAATTTATACTCTTTGAGCACAGCTGTGCCCTGTGTCCTCAGAGCCAGGTTTCAGGTGGGGACACTGAGGCACAGAGTGGAAAAGTGGCTAGCCAGGGTCACTCAGCAAGTCAATGGTAGCTCCAGGGTAGACTCTATGTCTCGTTGACCCTGGAGCCCAGGGCTCTCCCCACCTCCTTATTCCATCGCTGCAGTGGATTTCCCCAACCCGGTGGATTCTGGCCTTGGCCCATCCTCACCATTTGGGCCTCACCTGGCCACAGGCCCTGATGTGGCCTAGAACTGCCAAGACACTTCCCAACTAAGACAGGAGTCCAAGGAGCCACCTCGCAAATTAACGCAAAGAAGGATCAAGTCCCAGAACCAGACATGGAGGAAAATCTATCAAGGCCCAGGAAGGGGCGAGGCTTGGAAAGCACTGAGCTCCATGTGGCTTAGGACCAAGGACCATGGAGAGATCTGGAGGCTGTCAGGCAACCCACACCCCAGACAGAGCCGGAGGGGGCGAGCTTCTTGGCTTGGGTTCCCTGAGTCAAGGATGTGAGAACACATGGTTTATCAGGAATCCCTGGCTGGGGGTGAGGGGAGGAAGATGGAATGGAAGGAGGAAGGGAGAGGAGAAAAGATGAAGTTAATAAAGTGTGGGAGATGAAGCCAGACACCGCTCTGAGAACAGAGCTTAATTCCTCAGGGAGCCACAGGGAAATGGTACCAGAAACCTCTCCTCAGAATGATCCTACCCAGGGATGAGAAGGTGGGGGTATTTCTAAATGAACATCTGACACTGGGTGGCAGAGGGCAAACCCCTGAGCTTTCGGCGTCTGGTGAATGTGAGCAGAGAAGCCTTCGGAGTGTCTATTAAAAGGCTTTGGGCACTGAGGGTAGATCCTGGCAGCAGGAGGGGTGGGAGGTGGGCCAGGAGCATGAAAGGTCCCAGAGACACAGGCAGAACTCAGGCTGTGCCTCCTAGTTGGACGCGGCTCGCTTGGGAAGCAGCCAGGGGCTCCAGCCAGCTCTGAGCCTGCAGCCCCCAGTGGGCACAGATGGGGCCTCCTCTGGGGTCTCTCTTGGTATCAGCACTCCGGGGAGCCACATGTCTGTGGGAACCACCTTAGCATCCTGGGAGAGCAGCTCTGGGGGAGGCTCTGGTGCCCCTCCCTGGTGTGCACCCCCAGCGGGACTCCTCTTGTCCCGGCTTAGTGCCTGGAGTGCTCCCACATGTGCCAGTTGGATGGACAGCCTCTGTCCCACAGTGAGACCGGGACACTGTTCTGTCCCCTGCCCTCCACCCTTCAGGTTAGCAGACAGCCTTCTGCAGCCAACACCATCACACGTTAGTGGGCAGAGAGAGTGCTTTTTAAAAAAATTGTGGTAAAATATACATAACCTAAATTTACCATTTCAAGCATTTTTTAGCATACAGTTCAGAGGTATTAAGTACACTGTTGGGCAAAGATCACCACCATCCATTCCCAGAACCTTTTCATCTTCCCCAGCAGAAATGCTGGTCCCATTAAGCAGTAACTCCCCATTCACCTCTCCCCACTCCTCCTGGAAACCGCCATTCTGTTTTTTGTCTATGCATTTGACCAAAGAGTGGTTTTTTTTTTTTTAAAGCGTTGATGAGCACTGGGTATTATATGAAACTGATGAATAAGTGAACTCTACATCTGAAACTAATGATGAACTATATGTTGGCTAACTGAATTTAAATTAAAAAAATAATAATAATAAATAAAAAGCATTTCAGCGTGGTTTATACTGTCCAAATCTACCTTCTCCACTCTTCCCTCTCTGCCCCCACCCCCAGGTTGGCCCTTGGACTCTGGAGTCAGGGGTACTATTTTGGCTGCCAGTCCCATACCTCTGTCATCGTTTCTTCATTCCTTTGGCATTCACTGGAGCAGTGGAAACTTTCAGTTAGAATCAGAGAACCAGTTCTGGCTTTTACAACTTGCTATGTGACCTTGGGTAAGTCCCTTGCCATCTCTGAAACTCACGAATGGTACTAGATTCTAGGCCACACTGGTATCATTCACTGAGTTTCTTACAGACTGGGAAATTGATCATTCTAAGGCAGTTATTCAAAAAACTCCCCACTAACCAGGAGATTTCTATCCCCATGATGACATCCTGAAGGCCTGGCATCCTTTTATAAAGCCTGTAGTTTGAATGAATTTGTGGGGGTTTTTTAAGATTTTTTTTTTTAAGATTTTATTTATTTGTTTGACAGAGAGACACAGCCAGAGAGGGAACACAAGCAGGGGGAGTGGGAGAGGGAGAAGTAGGCTTTCAACGGAGCAGGGAGCCCAATGCAGGGCTCGATCCCAGGACCCCGGGATCATGACCAGAGCCAAAGGCAGACGCTTAACAACTAAGCCACTCAGGTGCCCCCTTTTTTAAAAAGATTTAATTAATTAATTTATATATATATATATATATATAGAGAGAGAGAGAGAGAGAGAAAGTGTGAGTGGGGGAAGGGCAGAGGGAGAGAAAATCCTAAGCAGACTCCACGCTGAGCACGGAGCCTCACCCTGGGCTCGATCTCATGACCCTGAGATCATGACCTGAGCCAAAATCAAGAGTCGGACGCTCAGTGAGCCACCCAGGTGCCCCAGTTTGAATGAATTTGAACAGTGTTGTCTGGGTTATGGAAATAAATAGTGCCTGGCATTGACCAGTCCCTTTCCTTTGACACAGTGACAAGAGGATCTGTAAATACACCTGGCCATGCTCACCCCAGTGTTGCTGTTTATTGTCAAAGTGCTCACTGCCCTCACAGGACATTTCCTTGTTTCAGTTGGGGTTCGGCTGCAGTAAACAGAATGTTAAATGGCTTACACGATCGTGGGAAGAACTGAAGAAGTTGACCGTAGAAGATCAACTTTGGTCAGCTGTTTCCAGAAACAGCTTGCAAAGCCACACCTCAGAATTGAGCTGTCACTGGTACTGCAGCTCCTGCCAGGATCAGGAAACTGCCTGCCAATAGGGATGCTGTCACCAGACCCACCCACCTCTCCCAAGTCCACACTGGCAACATGATTGCTCTGCACCTTCTCTCTCCCCACACATGACTCCAACTCCAGTTCCTGTGCAAGTACCTCTGATTAGTGGACTCAAAATTACTTCCAGGTCCTTAGCTGCAAGGCAGTCTGGGAAATGTAGTTTTTCACTTTCCTACTTCTGCCCACCAGAAAGAGGGTTGGGATGGATGTTGAGCAATCTAATCCATGCTGTCTTCAAAAGGCAAAGACTTCCTGACTGTGTTCTGCCCCTCATTTCCTCCTCTCAGTGAGCAACAGCTCCCACCACCCACGGCACAATGCTTCACCTGACATACAACACCAAGACACTATACAGACATATCTTGTTTTATTGTGCTCTGCATTATTGCACTTCTGCGGATACTGCATATTTTACAGATTGAAGCTTTGTGGCAAACCTACAATGTCAAGTAAGTCTACTGGCACAATTTTTCAACAACATTGGCTCACTTCATGTCTCTGTGTCACATTTTGGTAATTCTTGCAATATTTCAAGTTTTTCCATTACTGTTATATTTGTTATGGTCATCTGTGGTCAGTGATCTTTGGTGTTTCTATAGTAATTGTTTTGGGGCACCACAAACCACACCCACACAAGATGGCAAACTGGATGCATAAATGCTGTGTGTTCTACTGCTCCTCTGACCAGCCATTCCCCCATCTCTCTCCCTCTCCTCAGGCCTCCCTATTCTTTGAGATGCACAACAATATTGAAACTAATTGCTAACCAATAGCCAATTACGAACCCTACCATGGCCTCTAAGTGTTCAAGTGAAAGGAAGCGTTGCACGTCACTCACTTTAAATCAAAAGCTAGAAATGATTAAGCTCAGTGAGGAAGTCACGTCAAAAGCTGAGATAGACCAAAGCTAGGTCTCTTGTGCCAAACAGCCAAGTTAGGAATGCAAAGGAAAAGTTATTGAAGGAAATTAAAAGTACTACTTCAGTGAACACATGAATGATGAGACAGCAAAATCAGCCTATCGCTGATATGGAGAAAGTTTTAGTGGTCTGGGTGGAAGATCAAAGCAGCCACAACATTCCTTTAAGCCAAAGCCTGATCCACAACAAGGCCCTAACTCTCTTCAGTTCTGTGAAGTCTCAGAGAGGTGAGGCAGCCACAGAAGAAAAGTCTGAAGCTAGCAGAGGTTGGTTTAGGAGGTTTAAGGAAAGAAGCCATCTCTATAACATAAAAGTACAAGGTGAAGCAGCAAGTGCTAATGTAGAAGCTGTAGCAAGTTATCCAGAAGATCTAGCTATAATAATTAATGAAGGTGGCTACACTGAACAACAGATTTTCAATGTAGATGAAAACAGCCTTTATTGGAAGAAGATGCCATCTGGGACTTGCATAGCTAGATAAGAGAAGTCAATTGCTGGCTTCCAAGCTTCAAAAGACAGGCTGACTCTTTTAGGGGCTAACGCAACAGATGACTTTAAGTTCAAGTCAATGCTTACTTACCATTCCAAAAATCATAGGGCCCTTAAGAATCATGCTAAATCTGCTCTGCTTATGCTTTATAAATGGAACAGCAAAGCCTAGGAGACTGCACATCTCTTTACAACAAGGTGTTACTGAATATTTTAAGCCTATTGTTGAGACTCACTGCTCAGGAAAAAAAAGTTGTTGTTGTTATTTTCAAAATATTACTGCTCATTGACAATGCACCTGGCCACCCACAGCTCTGATGGAGGTGTGCAATGAGATGAATGTTGTTTTCATGCCTGCTAACATAACATCTATTCTGTAGCCCATGGGTCAAGGAGTAATTTTGACTTTCAAGTCTTATTATTTAAGAAATACATGACAGAAGGCTAGAGTTGCCATAGATAGGGATTCCACTGATGGATCGGGGCAAAGTAAACTGAAAACCTTCCAGAAAAGATTCACCATTTGAGGTGCCATTAAGAACATTCATGATTCACCAGGAGAGATCAAAATATCAACATTCACAGGAGTTTGGAAAAAAGTGGATTCCAACCCCCATGGATGATTTTGAGGGGTTCAAGACCTCAGTGGAGGAAGAAACTGCAGATGTGACAGAAAGAGCAAGAGAATTAGAATTACAAGTGGAATTTGACTTACTTAAATCTCATGATAAAACTGTAATGGATGAGGAGTTGATTCTTATGGAGGAGCAAAGAAAGTAATTTTTAAAAGTTTATTATTTATTTTTTAGCAATCTCTACACCCAACATGGGGCTCAAACTCACAACCCCGAGATCAAGAGTGGCATGCTTCTCTGACTGAGCCAGCCAGGTGCCCAAGAAAGTGATTTTTTGCAATGGAATGTACTCCTGGTGAAGAGGCTGTGAAGACTGTTGAAATGACAAGAATTGATTTAGAATATTACATAAATTTAGTTGATAAAGCAGCAGCAGGGTTTGAGAGGATTGAATCCACTTTTTTAAAATTTTTTATTGTTGTTAATCATCATATATTACATCATTAGTTTTTGATGTAGTGTTCCATGATTCATTGTTTGTACATAACACCCAGTGCTCCACGCAGACTGTGCCCTCTTTAATACCCATCGCCAGGCTAACCCATCCCCCTCCCCCCCTCCCCTATAGAACCCTCAGTTTGTTTTTCAGAGTCCATCGTCTCTCATGGTTCATCTCCCCCTCTGACTTACTCCCCTTCATTCTTCCCCTCCTGCTATCTTCTTCTTTATCTTTTTTCTTAACACATGTTGCATTATTTGTTTCAGAAGTACAGATCTGTGATTCAACAGTCTTGCACAATTCACAGCGCTCACCATAGCACGTACCCTCCCCAATGTCTATCACCCAGCCACCCCATCCCTCCCACCCCCCACCACTCCAGCAACACTCAGTTTGTTTCCTGAGATTAAGAATTCCTCATATCAGTGAGGTCATATGATACATGTCTTTCTCTGATTGACTTATTTCACTCAGCATAACACCCTCCAGTTCCATCCATGTCATTGCAAATGGCAAGATCTCATTCCTTTTGATGGCTGCATAATATTCCATTGTGTATATATACCACCTCTTCTTTATCCATTCATCTGTCAATGGACATCTTGGCTCTTTCCACAGTTTGGCTATTGTGGACATTGCTGCTATAAACATTGGAGTGCACGTATCCCTTCGGATCCCTACATTTGTATCTTTGGGGTAAATACCCAGTAGTGCAATTGCTGGATCGTATGGTAGCTCTATTTTCAACTGTTTGAGGAACCTCCATACTGTTTTCCAGAGTGGCTGCACCAGCTTGCATTCCCACCAACAGTGTAGGAGGGTTCCCCTTTCTCCACATCCCCGCCAACATCTGTCGTTTCCTGACTTGTTAATTTTAGCCATTCTGACTGGTGTGAGGTGGTATCTCATTGAGGTTTTGATTTGGATTTCCCCGATGCCGAGCGATGTGGAGCACTTTTTCATGTGTCTGTTGGCCATTTGGATGTCTTCTTTGGAAAAATGTCTGTTCATGTCTTCTGCCCATTTCTTGATTGGATTATTTGTTCTTTGGGTGTTGAGTTTGATAAGTTCTTTATAGATTTTGGATACTAGCCCTTTATCTGATATGTCATTTGCAAGTATTTTCTCCCATTCTGTTGGTTGTCTTTTGGTTTTGTGGACTGTTTCTTTTGCTGCGCAAAAGCTTTTTATCTTGACGAAGTCCCAATAGTTCATTTTTGCCCTTGCATCCCTTGCCTTTGGCGACGTTTCTAGGAAGAAGTTGCTGCGGCTGAGGTCAAAGAGGTTTGCTGTCTGTGTTCTCCTTTAGGATTTTGATGGACTCCTGTCTCACGTTTAGGTCTTTCAACCACTTGGAGTCTATTTTTGTGTGTGGTGTAAGGAAATGGTCCAGTTTCATTCTTCTGCATGTGGCTGTCCAATTTTCCCAACACCATGTGTTGAAGAGACTGTCTTTTTGCCATTGGACATTCTTTCCTGCTTTGTCAAAGTTAGTTGACCATAGAGTTGAGGGTCCATTTCTGGGCTCTCGATTCTGTTCCATTGATCTATGTGTCTGTTTTTGTGCCAGTACCATACTGTCTTGATGATGACAGCTTTATAATAGAGCTGGAAGTCCAGAATTGTGATGCCGCCAGCTTTGCTTTTCTTTTTCAACATTCCTCTGGCTATTCGGGGTCTCTTCTGGTTCCATACAAATTTTAGGATTATTTTTCCATTTCTTTGAAAAAAGTGGATGGTATTTTGATGGGGATTGCATTGAATGTGTAGATGGCTCTAGGTAGCATTGACATCTTCACAATGTTGATTCTCCCAATCCATGAGCATGGAACGTTTTTCCATTTCTTTGTGTCTTCTTCAATTTCTTTTCTGAGTATTTTATAGTTTTCTGAGTACAGATCCTTTGCCTCTTTGGTGAAATTTATTCCTAGGTATCTTATGGTTTTGGGTGCAATTGTAAATGGGATCGACTCCTTGATTTGTCTCTCTTCTGTCTTGTTATGGTGTATAGGAATGCCACTGATTTCTGTGCATTGATTTTATCTCCTGCTACTTTACTGAATTCCTGTATGAGTTCTAGCAGTTTTGGGGTGGAGTCTTTTGGGTTCTCCACATACAGTATCATATCATCTGCAAAGAGTGAGAGTTTGACTTCCTCTTTGCCGATTTGGATGCCTTTGATTTCTTTTTGTTGTCTGATTGCTGTGGCTAGGACTTCTAATACTATGTTGAATAGCAGTGGTGAGAGTGGACATCCCTGCCACATTCCTGACCTTAGGGGAAAAGCTCTCAGCTTTTCCCCATTGAGAATGATATTCGCTGTAGGTTTTTCATAGATGGCTTTTATGATATTGAGGTATGTACCCTCTATCCCTATACTCTGAAGAATTTTGATCAAGAAAGGATGCTGTACTTTGTCAAATGCTTTTTCTGCATCTATTGAGAGGATCATATGATTCTTGTCCTTTCTTTTGTTAATGTATTGTATCACGTTGATTGATTTGCGGATGTTGAACCATCCTTGCAGCCCAGGGATAAATCCCACTTGGTCGTGGTGAATAATCCTTTTAATGTACTGTTGGATCCTATTGGCTAGTATTTTGGTGAGAATTTTTGCATCCATGTTCATCAAGGATATTGGTCTGTAATTCTCCTTTTTGATGGGGTCTTTGTCTGGTTTTGGGATCAAGGTAATGCTGGCCTCATAAAATGAGTTTGGAAGTTTTCCTTCCATTTCTATTTTTTGGAACAGTTTCAGGAGAATAGGTATTAATTCTTCTTTAAATGTCTGATAGAATTCCCCTGGGAAGACATCTGGCCCTGGGCTTTTGTTTCTTGGGAGATTTTTGATGACTGCTTCAATTTCCTTAGTGGCTATAGGTCTGTTCAGGTTTTCTATTTCTTCCTGGTTCAATTTTGGTAGTTGATACATCTCTAGGAATGCACCCATTTCTTCCAGGTTATCTAATTTGCTGGCATAGAGTTGCTCATAATATGTTCTTAGAATTGTTTGTATTTCTTTGGTGTTGGTTGTGATCTCTCCTCTTTCATTCATGATTGTGTTGATTTGGGTCATTTTTCTTTTCTTTTTGATAAGTCTGGCCAGGGGTTTATCAATCTTGTTAATTCTTTCAATGAACCAGCTCCTAGTTTCGTTGATCTGTTCTACTGTTCTTTTGGTTTCTAGTTCATTGACTTCCGCTCTGATCTTTATTATTTCTCTTCTCCTGCTGGGTTGAGGCTTTATTTGCTGTTCTTTCTCCAGCTCCTTTAGGTGTAGGGTTAGATTGTGTATTTGAGACCTTTCTTGTTTCTTGAGAAAGGCTTGTATTGCTATATACTTTCCTCTCAGGACTGCCTTTGCTGTATCCCAAAGATTTTGAACAGTTGTGTTTTCATTTTCATTGGTTTCCTGAATTTTTTAAATTCTTCTTTAATTTCCTGGTTGACCCATTCATTCTTCAGTAGGATGCTCTTTAGCCTCCATGTATTTGAGTTCTTTCCGACTTTCCTCTTGTGATTGAGTTCTAGTTTCAAAGCACTGTGGTCTGAAAATATGCAGGGAATAATCCCAATCTTTTGGTACCGGTTGAGACCTGATTTGTGACCTAGGATGTGATCAATTCTGGAGAATGTTCCATGGGCGCTAGAGAAGAATGTGTATTCCGTTGCTTTGGGATGGAATGTTCTGAATATGCCTGTGAAGTCCATTTGGTCCAGTGTGTCATTTAAAGTCTTTATTTCCTTGTTGATCTTTTGCTTAGATGATCTGTCCATTTCAGTCAGGGGGGTGTTAAAGTCCCCCACTATTATTGTATTGTTGTCAATGTGTTTCTTCGCTTTTGTTATTAATTGCCTTATATAATTGGCTGCTCCCATGTTAGGGGCATGATATTTACAATTGTTAGATCTTCTTGTTGGATAGACCCTTTAAGTAGGATATAGTGTCCTTCCTCATCTCTTATTACAGTCTTTGTTTTAAAATCTAATTTGTCTGATATAAGGATTGCCATCTCAGCTTTCTTTTGGTGTCCATTAGCATGGTAAATGGTTTTCCACCCCCTCACTTTCAATCTGGGGGTGTCTTTGGGTCTAAAATGAGTCTCTTGCAGACAGCATATGGATGGGTCTTGTTTTTTAATCCAATCTGATAGCCTGTGTCTTTTGATTGGGGCATTTAACCCATTTACATTCGGGGTAACTATTGAAAGGTATGAATTTAGTACCATTGTATTGCCTGTAAGGTGACTGTTACTGTATATTGTCTGTGTTCCTTTCTGATCTATGCTGCTTTTAGGCTCTCTCTTTGCTTAGAGGATCCCTTTCAATATTTCATGGAGGGCTGGTTTCGTGTTTGCAAATTCCTTTCGTTTTTGTTTGTTCTGGAAGCTTTTTATCTCTCCTTCTCTTTTCAATGACAGCCTAGCTGGATATAGTATTCTTGGCTGCATATTTTTCTTGTTTAGTGCTCTGAAGATATCTTGCCAGTCCTTTCTGGCCTGCCAGGTCTCTGTGGTTAGGTCTGTTGCCAATCTAATATTTCTACCATTGTAGGTTACATATCTGTTCTCCCGAGCTGCTTTCAGGATTTTCTCTTTGTCTCTGAGACTCGTAAGTTTTACCATCAGATGTCTGGGTGTTGACCTATTATTATTGATTTTGAGAGGGGTTCTCTGTGCCTCCTGGATTTTGATGCCTGTTTCCTTCCTCACATTAGGGAAGTTCTCTGCTATTATTTGCTCCAATATACCTTCTGCCCCTCTCTCTCTTTCTTCTTCTTCTGGGATCCCAATTATTCTAATGTTGTTTCATCTTATCGTATCGCTTATCTCTCGAATTCTGCCCTCGCGATCCTGTAGTTGTTTCTCTCTCTTTTTCTCAGCCTCTTTATTTTCCATCATTTGGTCTTCTATATCACTGATTCCCTCTTCTGCCTCATTTATCCTAGCAGTTAGTGCCCCCATTTTTGATTGCACCTCATCAATAACCTTTTTGATTTCAACTTGGTTAGATTTTAGTTCTTTTATTTCTCCAGAAAGGGTTTCTCTAATAACTTCCATGCTTTTTTCAAGCCCAGCTAATATCTTTAAAGTCATGATTCTGAACTCTAGGTCCAACATCGTACTAATGTCCGTATTGAGTAGGTCCCTGGCTGATGGTACTACCTTTTGTTCTTTTTGCTGAGGTGATTTTTTTCATCTTTGTCATTTTGTCCAGAGGAGAATAGATGAATGAGAGAACAAAATGCTAACAGGTTAACAACGTCCCCAGCAAATATACTGTATACAAATCAGAAAAGACCTGAAACCAGGGGAAAAGAAAGGGAAAGAAAGAAAAAAGAAAGAGAAAAAAAAAGGAAAAAAAGGTAAAAAAAAAAACCAGAACAATACAAAAAAAGCAGAATATGATCAAATACGATCAGGCTAGTGCATAGATCAGTGCCACACACTAGATTTGGGGCATATTTCGGTCTGTTAGAAAAAAGTGCCTCCTAAAATTTTAAAGGAAGAAAGACATATATGTACAAAATAAGGGTTGATACAATGAAGGGATGGAAGATGACTGTAAAGATGAAAATTATAAAAAATTTTATAAAAGGAATTTAAGATAAGTTGTTTGAAAAAAGAAAGAAGAAGATTAAAAAAAGAAAAAAGAAAAAAGGGAGAGAATGTGATCAGGCAGGAGACTAGAACAAAGCCATACACTAGTGATTTAGGGTATATTTTGATCTGTTAGAAGAAACTGTATCTCAAAATTTTAAAGAGAGAACAACTTATATATATATATGCCAAAAATAAGGGTAACTACAATGAAGGGATAAAATTTGACTCTAAAAATGAAAAATAAAAATTTTTTTTTTTAAAAAGGGATTGATAAGATGCTGGTTGAAAAAGGGAAAAAGAAAAATTAAAAAAAGACAGTCAAAAAAATTAACTTTGATGAACAAATGAATCATGGTAAAAAAAAAAAAAAAAGCCATGAATTCTATGTGCAGTATTCCCCTAGCGCTGGAGTTCTCCCGTTCTCCTTGATCGGTAAACTTGCTCTTGGCTTGCTGGCTGTTCGTGCTGATCTTCTGGGGGAGGGGCCTGTTGCCGTGGTTTCCAAATGTCTTTGCCGAGGCTGAATTGCCCCGCCCTTGTCGGGTCCGGGCTAAGCAAGCTGCTCCGGTTTGCTCTCAGGAGCTTTTGTTCCCTGCAAGCTCTCGGTACAGCCCTGGAGGACCAGGGCGAAAATGGTGGCCTCCCAATCTCCACCCGGAGGAGCTGAGAACTCGGGGCCCCGCTCCTCAGTGCGCCCCCAGAGAAAAGCAGTCACTCCCGTGTCCCTGGTCTCCAGCCGCACTCCGTGCTCACCCGGCCTGTGACTGAGCGTTTCTGTCTCTGGCCCCCGACCCCGTGTGGAGTCTCCAAACCCAGCAGATCCCTGCGGTGCGCTCCCGCGCCGCTCCTCCTGGGGGAGGATAGGCAGTCTCCCCAGATCTGCCGCTTGTTGGGTCCCTGCTGGAGGAGCAGTGGCCCGACTGGGCCGCGGATCACAGTTTATGGCAACCCTGAGCTGAGAGCCCGCGCCTCAGCTCCGTCTCTGCAGCCGGCTTCGCAGCTCCGATACCTGGGAGCTCTGCCACACTCAGGCACCCCGGGTCTTTCTGTGACCCCAAGGGTCCTGAGACCACACTGTCCCGGGAGGATTCCACCCCCCGCTTAGCCACTGCAGCGACGTCCCTCAGCGGAGCTGACTTCTAAAAGTTGTGATTTTGTGCTCCGCGGCGCTATCACTTGCCAGAAGCGGCCGATGGAGGCCCCCTCCCCCACCGTCTATCCTCCTGAATATCGCCTCAGATTCACTTCTCTGCACGTCCTACCTTCCAGTAAGTGGTCGCTTCTCTGTTCAGAGAATTGTTGCTCCTCTTCGATCTCCTGTTGAGTTCGTAGGTGTTCAGAATGGTTTGATCCCTTTTCAGCTGAATTCCTGAGACCAGACAAAATCTAGGTCTCCTACTCCTCCGCCATCTTGCTTCCAAGCTTGAATCCAATTTTGAAAGAAGTTCTACTGTGGGTAAAATGCTACCAGACAACATCACGTGCTACAGAGAAATTATTCATGAAAGGAAGAGTCAATTGATGAGACAAACTTCACTCTTATTTTAAGAAATCGCCCCAGCCACCCCAACCTTCAGCAACCACCACCCTTATCAGTCATAGGCATCGACATCAAGGCAAGACCCTCCACTGCTTGCTGAAACCTCAGATGATGGTCAACACTTTTTAGCAATGAAGTATTTTTTAATTAAGGTATATACATGGGTTTTCTTTTTTTAGACAGAATGCTATTGAATCCTTAATAGACTACAGTACAGTGCAAACATAACTTTTGTATGCATTGGAAAACCAAAAACTTCATTGACTCACTTTATTGCAGTGGTCTGGAACTGAACCCACAATAGCTCCAAGGTATGCCTGTATATACTTAGCTATAACCAAAACACATTTGATGCATGAATCAAAATTTGGCAGCAGATCTGGGAAACTGTCAAGGGGAACCAGTGAGCAGGGAGTAGGTTGAGAACTACCTATGCCGCTGGAGCCCAAACCATTGGAACTCAAACATGATTCTAAGTTGGGCTGCTAAGCCCACCTTTGGAGCATATCATATTCTTCTGATTCCCTCTTCCTGCATAATTAATGAAGAGTTAACCACATCTTGGCTTTCTGTCCCAGGTCTTTGCATTTCAGTAGGAGTGAGTCACAGTAAGAACATTTGTCTGGGGGCAAAAAATAAGAACCAGGCCATGAGTCCTGGAGGAAAGGTATTTGTTATAACCTGAGGTAGCTCCAGAATGTCAAGATAAGAGGAGCTCAGGGGCAGTGATCTGATTAGAAATGGGGGCTAGGGAACTTGTCCCAAAGCTGAATATACAAAGCAAGGACATGACTTTGATGGAGATTGTATGTGTACACTTACAGCAATAAAAATAAGCTTTCTCCGAGCCTCACCCACTTAAAGTTGCAAAAACATCTATTGTCAATGAGAAGTCCAAGAAAACCTGAAGGTAATATTTTTTGGGTGGGGGTGGCTGATGGGGATCTGTTAGAATATGCTAGTAGAAGGCTTGGGGCCTAGGAAGGGGAGCAGAGAGTGACAAGAGACAGATGGCTGGCTCCCCAGACTCTACCATTTCCTAGCTATGTGACCTTGAGAGAGTCACTCCATCTCTCTGAGCTTTGGCCTCTGCATATGATGAAGAGAGATACTGATAACTTAGCCACAAGTTCATTGTAAAGATGAAATGAAATAACACATATAAAGCCCTGGAGCAGATGTCAGTGTCCCATCTATGTCCCCTTGGGCCACCTTGGAGGTTACCTGTAGACAGGCTTACTTCTCTTACAGAACTCCATCTGTAAGCAAGTATAATAATGGCACCTACCTCATAGGGCTGTTAATGTAAAACTCTTAGGACAGTGCCTGGTTCTTGGCAAGTTTTCAACAAGGGTTAGTTTTTGTCATCATCCCCCTGGGTTGTGTAGTACAGAATATTAATTGTCCTCCAGTATTCCCTCTTCTTTTAGTAATCAGAACCGCTCCCAATGGCTCCCCAGCCTCCCTTTCAACAAGGTATGTCCACGTGCCTGAGGTCTAGCCAATGGGGTTGTGAGAAGTGATCAGGCAAGTTCTGTGTCATACCCTTACAAGGAAGCTGCTTGGCCTCCATCTACCCTTTGCCCCCTTTGCCACGGTAGAGAGATATCGGGAACTGAAGTAGGCTACCTTGGTATCAAAGACAGAAATCTCACATTGACAATGGCAGAACCACACCACTGTGTACTTCTGGGCTGTTGTATGTGAGAGAAACGCGATCCCGTTTTACTCCACTGTATTTTGGGGTCCTTTTTTTTTTCCCAGCAGCGTATCCTTACCTAACTAATCCAGCCCAAAGCCCAAAGATGAGATCATGGGATGGGAGTTTTTTCCTTCTTTAATTCTTCATTGTGCCTACCACACGCCCGGCACCAGGCCAGGAGCTGATACCACAAGATGAGCAGGATGCAGACCAAACACCATGAAGCTCAAAGTGCAATGAGACAGAAGGATCTAAAGACAAAAATTTCAGCCTTCTGTGATAAGTGTTGTGGAGGCAGAGAGGAGGGAGAAATTACTTCAGGTCCTAAAAGGTAAGGAAGAGTTTGTCAGGCCACAGAGGAGGGAGTGGGATGGTGATTGGGAGGCATTCCAGGAGAGCTAACAGTATGTGAGAAATCATGAGATGGGGAATCATAGGCATTTGGGCAAAACAAGCTCTAGGCCCAACTTTACCGTTCACTTGGTAGGTTCACTTTAACATCTGGGGTCTCCTTTTCCAAATCTGCAAAGTAGGATCAAAACTTCCGTTCGGGGCACCTGGGTGGCTCAGCCAGTTAAGTGTCATCTGCCTTCAGCTCAGGTCAAGATCCCGGGGTCCTGGGATTGTGTCCCACGTAGGGCTCCCTGCTCAGCGGGGAGTCTGCTTCTCCCTCTCCCTCTGCCTCTTCCCCCAATTGTGCTCTTGCTCACTCTCAAATAAATAAATAAAATCTTTAAAAACAAAACAAAACAAACAACACTTCTGTTCTACTTTAGGCCTCAAGGTGCCATAAGGGCTCAACGATGAACATTTGGAAGAGGTATAAAGCATAGTGCAAATACTAGTTACTGGCATTGTTATTTTAGAAGCCTAGTCTGGGACGGTTTTGCTGGCTGGCTATGCCCAGCTTCATGGAGTCAACAGGATCAGGCTCCTGGAGAACTCAGGCCCTTGGAAGGGTGGCAGGGGCTCAGAAATTTCCCTTGAGAGAAATCCACTCAGCTTGGGAAGTGGTTCAACTTTCTTCATGGCAGTTGGACAGTGCGTACCAAGAGTCTTAAAAATATCCATTTTCTTGGAGAAATTCACCTACTATTACATGAAATAATTGCAAATGCCACAGAGGTATGTGTATACAACTGTTTTTTAAAATAGCAAGAACAGAAACAAAAACAAACGAACAAGCAAACCAGGAAATCTATCTGTACATTAGTAAAACTAATTGGGGCACACAATAGACCATGGTGGACGACTATACTCAGTCTGTATGATCGGGCTCTGGAGAGGAATCTGCCGCCATTCAGGGTGACCCCATATCAGAAGGGCCTGGTGCATGTAATCTGTCAGTGCTCAGCCGAGGTCTTTTGCTGGGAACTGCCCTTTACCAAGGGAGCCACCTCAACAAAGACTACAGAATATATACTTTAAAATCATTGATGCTTATCTCTGGGGGGCGCCGGTATGGCATTTTCCTGCATTTCTGTGCATTTTCCAAGTTTTTGAGTTGGACTGTGTGTTACTATTCAGCTATATTTTCCAGATTCCTTTCACCCTATCTCCTTGCTACTCCTTGAATGTGCCAGACACATTCCCTCCACCGGACATTTGCACTTGCCATTCCCTCTACCTGGAGCCCCCTGCCCCTGGACACATGCAACCTCCTTCCTCATCACCTTCAGATCTTTGCTGAAACATCACCTCCTTGGTCAAGACTTCTCAGACCCACCCCATTTGAAACATAGCCCTGTCCCTCCCCAACACACTCACCCCCCTTCCCTGCTTCATTTTTGTCCATAGCCCTTGTCCCCACCTGACAACTGTGTATTTCACCTCTTTACTTATTCATTGCCTGTCTTCACACTTTAGAATGTAAACTCCATAAGAATCAGAACTTTGTCTGTTTGTTCACTGCCGTATCCTCAGCACCTAGAATAGCTGAGTGCAGTTCTAGGATGTTCTAAGCACATAGTAGGTGCTAAACAAATAGTGGCTGAATGAAAGAATAAATACATGAAAAGGATCATTTCAGTGCCCTCTGAACTCCTGTCAGGTCTTCCTTTAGGGGCAGGAGTGGGCACAGGTGGGGCAGGAAGTAGGAAATAGCAGGAGCAGTTGTGGGGAGAGCATCGCAGGAAGAAGGTGGCTCTGGACAATGCCAACTGGTGCCAAACTCTAGCCCAGATACCAGGTTCACTATGACACTGGGGTCAGGTGGCAAAGGGCTTCCAATGTGTCATCCAGGTTGGGAGCAGCAATGTGGCCCCAGGGCAGAGGGACACAAACCAAGAAACCAACCTGACACACAAAACACCCAGATGTTGAGAACACTCAAAGAGACGTGAGACACAGTGGGTTACCAGCAGCAAGAAGGTGATCCTACCGGACTGAACTAGGGCTAATGAGTCCAATTTACAACTCCTATTTTGGTTTGATACAAAGAGCTGTCCCCCATTCCTGCCTCGCCTCACCCCCACCCCCATGAGAGCTGTCCAACAAGGGCCAGAGCCCAGGATTCACTCATTCATCCCTGGCTTGGCCTTTCTGTCAGTACCTTCAACAGTTCTCTATTAAATGTGTTTACTCTGCCAGCTGCCGAACTCAGCGCTGTGAAAGCAATGGTGACCAAACATTTTCAAGTAAATACATACATACACCATTATAAATTGTGAAGGCACAAAACTGGGTTGTCAGAGAGAGGAAGGCCTTCTTCAAACAGGAGGCCGGGAGGCCTCTCTAGGACTCCCGAGATATTTGAGGGAGCCCTGAGCGGTGAGCAAGCCTCCAGACTCTATCAGGGGAGGGGCGTCCCCGCAGAGGGAACCTCAGGAGCATGAAGTGGCGCTCTAGAGCTGGTAGGGACCTCAGTGTACATCGGAGGAACACGCGGCCCAAAGACTAGGAATGATTTGTCCACAGACAGCAAGTCGGTGGAACCTTCGAGGGGTGGAGGGTCCGCCGAGGCCCCTTGCCACCTCCTGGAAGCCAGATAACCGCCTCGCAGCCAGACCCAAGAGCGATGAGAGGCGGAGACCAGAAGCGAGAGGCGTGAGACTGAGGGCGGAGCGAGCTGCAGCCAGACCCCCAGAGGGGTGGGAAAAAGGGGGCAGGGGCGGTCCCGATGACGTCATTTCCGGGGCCGGGGGTATATAAATTCCTGCAGTACCAGAGCCCAGTGAAGAGAGGCTGGTGAGTGGACAGGCAGGAGGACGCAGACTGGAAAGCTGAGACCTCCGCCCCCAATCCGCGCCAGCGCCGCCACAACCCGCCCCCAGGCCGCCCGTCCAGCCAGAGCTAGCCAGGGTGCCTGCCGTGCCCGGCCCCAGACCGCCAGCTGCTCGGCGCCTCGGGATCGCCATGCGTTCCGCCGCTGTCCTGGCGCTTCTGTTCTGCGCCGGGCAAGGTGAGCTAGCGCGGGGTCTCGTGGGAGAGGGTCCTCGGCGCTCCCGCCTGCCCTGAGGCCCAGGCCCCACGCAGCGCCGCGCGCCCCTCGTCCCTCCCCTCCGGCGCGGCGAGCTTTCAGCACCGCGGACAGCGCCTCCGCCTCCCTGCTGACCCCGCAGAGCCTCCTCGACCCCAAACCCGCAGACCTGATTCTTTGGGCCTGACTCCTGACCCCGCGGCGCAGGACCCCCGGCGCCCCCACTCCATATCTGGGCTCGACATCTCGACTGCATCTGAGCCAGTTCTGGCCCCATGCCATGGCTGGCCAAGGTCACTGGGGGAGATGGGAGATCCCTTGCTGGCTCCCACTCTCCCCTCTTTCTCTTCCCTCCTCTTGCTCACCCCATCTTTCCGCCCTTGACTTCTTTCTCTCCGTATCATCTCTCACAATCCTCCTCCTCCTCGTCGTCTCTTTCCCCACACCTCTGGGGTCTCTCTTCCTCTCCCCGCTTCCTTCTCCACCCCAGTCCCACTCAGCCGCTGGCCTTGTTTTCGTGGCACTAGCCTTCAGCTCCCCGCACCCCCCCCCAGCAGGAGCTCTCCCAAAGGGAAGCGTTAGGGAGCTCAGTGCAGCCTCTGGGGACCATTCCCGTGGGGGCAGCCGCCAGGGAAGGGAAACAAGATCAACCCCAGCGTCTCATTGGGTGGGGGCAGTTTTGGGGGGGCACTGGGGTGAATGGGTCCCCTGTAAACCCAAGCCAGGGAAGGACTGTGCTCGCCCCTTGGAGCAGAGGAGTCACCCCAGCACTCTCTTTTTCTTCCCAGTCATTGCCCTTCCTGTGAACAGCCCTATGAATAAAGGAGACACCGAGGTAAGAAGGGGTATGGGGATGCCCCGGGATGGTGGGTAGGAGGCTCCAGTGGACACCTCACAGCCAGGTTTTGGGCAGCTGCAGGAGTGAGTCTGGCATAAAGCCAAGAGCCAGCACTGCGGCTGCTGAGCCTGGGGACAGCTTGCAAAAGAAGATATCAAAGATTGCTAGATTTCCCTGCCATCCTGCTGTGGGGACTTCCCCAGCTTCCTCCGAGCTGGGTATGCTGCCCATGGGGCCTGTGCCTTAGCTACTGGGCCAAGGTGTCTGGCTATAGCCTTGAACGCTCCAAATCTGGCAGGCCCAGGCTGAGCTGCTCTGGGGGGGGGGGCACTTCCTGTGGTTGTGGGTTGTGGCTGCCACAGATCTGCAAGGACGGTCTTCACTTCTCTGGCTCTGGCCTCCCTCTTTGATCTTCCCCTCCTCCCAAGGCTCAGCTAGCAACCCCCACCCCCACCCCCTAGGCACTCAGAGCCCTCGATCTCACAATGAAAACACTCTTGATCATGGCTTCTTCACCCAGGGTCCTCGCCATTTGGGGCTGATGGTGGATGTCCCTCAGGAAAGGGCCTTAGGAGATACTAGTGGGGGGCTCTGCAGCCAGGGAGACACTCTCTGTTGGGTGTATACTTGGAATTCATTCACATCTGGGCTGGGGCTGTTTTTTCAGTCTCTGGTGCTTGCGGATACCCCCACTTGCGACCCAGAGAAATTTCTACCCCTCACCTTCTCAGGAGCTGTTTTCTTCCATTCTGGAGAGGCTGTGGTTCAACCCAAAACATCAAAGCAATTCCAACCTCTGTTTGCTCAATTTTATTTCCTGTGTTTTACTTGCAGACAAGCCTGTATAGAAGCCTCTACCACTCTTATACTGTGTGGTCTTAGCAAAATTCTTTAACTTCTCTGAGCTTCCCCTCTTCCCATCTATAGTATTTCCCTTGAGGGAAGTTGTGAGAGTAGGAATCATAGATGTAAGGCACCTGGCAAATAGCAGGTCCTCAGTTAATGGGCACCTTAGAGTTTCCCTTCAGAGCTCCTTATTATTATTATTATTATTATCCATATCCAATTCCTCTCTCCCAAAATCTGTCCTCATGGACTGGTGGTTATCTGACATCCCCAGTGTAAGGTCCACGGATGCAGGGGGATGCAGGGTGCAGGCTGCAGGGTCCTTCTTACCAGATCCTTTATGGGAGACACTTCAGTCCCCACACTCTACCCAGCAGCCTGGGGTCAGGAGCACCATAACATCTGGTAAAGACCTAAATATTCCATCCTACGATGCTGTGACTACTGTAGAGCGTTTGCCAGTTTGCCATCCTGAATTGTTGGATGGGTTGCTTTGGCATCCCATCGACCCAGCCTGCCACCCCCTCACTCGCCACCAGCATTGCCTGATGCATGTCTGACACCTCCTGGTTTCCTGTCCTGCTCTAGGCAGCTGAAGCAGGTTGAAAGTTGTGAATCCCTCCCTTGGTGTGTGTGGCACTTCACGCTTTGTAGAGTGTTTTCCCATCTGTTTCTGATCACCCTGGGAGGGGAGTTGGGAAAGTCTTCTCGCTCTCATTTTACAAATGAGCAAATTGAGGCTCAGAGAGGTCAAGTCATGTGCCGAAGATCACTCAGCTAGGATACTGCACTGCAGTCGGCACTACCTTCAAAGATCCATTTATCAGCTGCCTGGTTATCCACAGCACCTTGCTGGGCACTGGACAAAACTTTTAGAGATCTGACTTCTGTTGGCCTGGGATGGACACCCAGATGTAGCTGATGTGTGCCCACATCCAGCCACAGGACTCATCCCATGGGGGAACACAGCCAGACCGTGAGGCTGTCACTCCCTGCATGTGACAACATCATGGGTTTTGGGAGACAGTGATCCAAGTCTTCTTTTCAGGCAGGGTAGAGCCAGGGAAGGTCTTTGTTCTCTGGGCAGTCCAGAAATACTTCCTGGCGACAGTTGACTTTTTGAGGCATCTGCAAGACTAAAGTACTTCTGCAAGACATACCTTAATGCCCAGGAGCAGCTCCCCCATCTTTAGAGAAACACTTGGTACCTGGTACCAGGTACTCACCCCCACCATGTCCCACCTTAGAGGGGTAGCTGCTGGCCAGAAGATTAGAGCACCTGGCATGTGGTAAACACCATATAAGGGGTTTCTATGATCGCTATTATTGTCTGGCTAAGAATGCAGAGCTGTGCCCCTGAGACAGGAATCCACGGGCTCCTGAAGACAAAAGCAGATGTCCCTATAGTCTCATTAGAAATTTGCCCTGGAGTCTCAGGGGCTGAGCCCCATACACAAGCCAGGCCCAACCTGCCCCCACTCTCTTCCTAGGTGATGAAGTGCATCGTTGAGGTCATCTCTGACACACTCTCCAAGCCCAGCCCCATGCCTGTCAGCCAGGAGTGTTTCGAGACACTCCGAGGAGGTACGGGCTAGGCTGGTGCGGGGGGGCTACTGTCTGTGGGGCTGGGAGGTGAGGATATGGGTGTGTGGCTTTGGGCAGAATCCAGTGATCAAGCACCTGCCCTGGCCAAGTCTGTGCTAGTGTCGGGGTGGTAGAGAGATGAGGGGGTCACAGCCCCGTGGTCCTGGAGCTTACAGACTAGCAGACGGAACAATAGGAACACAGTTAACTAGAATTCTGGGCAGGATGAAACCAGGGCTGGAACAGCAAGCCACCTTGTCCACCCTGTGTACAGAGATGTTGTGTTGCTATATCCCCAGAGCCCAGGAAAGCTGCCGGCACCTGGCAGACAATCTATAGGTTTGTGATGAATAAAGGAGTGTCGTAGGTGGGCACGGCAAAGACGAAGTGTTTCCAACCAAGCAGTCAAGTTTTGCCTAGCTATTGGAGGGATCCACCATTAGCACTGGGGTTGGACTTTCAGAGAAAAGTTGAAAATCAATAGAAAAAATCAAGAAAGGGTAGTCCAGGTGGAGTAGACCCTTGAGAAGACACGGAGATGGGAAAATGTGGGGCAGAGACACCCCTTCCTCTCCTGGGGGCCTGCCGTCTCTCAGGTGAGGTCTGGGGGCCAGGCCGGCAGCTGACTTTCTGAGGCTGTAGGAAGTCTTGGCTCCTTGGGAAGGAGGCCACCTCCAAAGCGGTATCTCAAGACCTGATCTTGCGGCTGCTACCCAGGTTTTGAGTTTCCAAAATAAATTCCTTGTGCTCAGCTGAAAATATTGATGGTAATCTCTTTCTCGGCTCTTCTCTGGAAACCACCCGTAACGACTCTCCTTCACTGCAGATGAGCGGATCCTCTCAATCCTGCGACATCAGAATTTGCTGAAAGAGCTCCAAGACCTTGCTCTCCAAGGTATTTTCCAGTCCCTGAATAGGAGTCTGGGTAATTCCAGTAATTGAGAGAAAACCAGGATGGAAGTTTGAGCAAGGTCCTAGTTCTCTCTGATTTGGTTATTTCCTTGCAATTATAGAAAGGTGGGCTCCTCCCTGCCACCTGGTCCGATTTGTCAGTGATACAGTTAAAGAGATTAAGGCCCAGAGAGGTTGAGTGACTTGTCCAAGGTCACACAGTAAGTTAAGGACATGCCAAGACCAGATGCAGCTCGCCTAATACCCCGCCGTCTCTGGGGATCATTTTGGTGGAAGCACTTTTAAGACTAGGCTGCAGAGAGGATCTCTTTCTTCTGTTAACAGAAGAGCAAACTGGTCTCCAGGAGAGAGGAGGGTCCCCTTTCCCCTTGTGAGCTTCTTCTCAAGGGGTAGATGGGGGAAGCAAGGTCTTGCTTGCCCCCAAAACACAGACCAGACTTTCAGCATGTTTTAGAATAAAATAGGTCTTTCTCTAAGAGATTAAGAAAATCCACTGATACTCTTAGGAATGGAGTGACTTTGTGAGGTAATGAGCTCCTTGTCACTGAGGATATTCAAGCAGAGCCTGGACAGGAGTCTGGGATGGAGAGTTAGGCTGATGTCATCCCACAGATGCCCACCCCCAGATTCCTTCGTGGATTCATGGGAGGCACAGAGACAGACTCCCTGGGGAGTTGGGAAAAAATGGGTTCTGGCCCTGCATCCGCCCCATGCTGATGCCCTGTGGGAAGCGGCTGCTTATCTGGGGGCAGGCCCCTGGCCCTCTCCCTGGGCACGGGCCCTCCGTCAGGAATCACGCTTCGGCTTCCCAAGGAAGTGAGGGCCTGTCTTCAGGGCTGGGCTTCGGGCTCGGGTGGGGTGGGGTGGGAGGCACAAAAGCTGCTCCAGCTCTGGGACGCCCCCACTCTGAGGCCCTTGGGATGGACCAGGCCACCTGTGAGAATGGGTGCTGGGAGTGTGAGGTGAGTGCCTGGCACGGAGTGGGTGCTGGCTGGGGCCATGACGATCACTGCCTGTCTTATTCATTTCATCTCGTTGACCCTGGTGGGATTTTTTTTAGCTAAACATTAAATATTTTATTGCAATATGATAATTTAAAAATTACATATTGAATGACTAATGTATTACATTTAAATAATTAAATACAGTGTCAACAGAGACTGTTATAGGAGGATGTGTCCTGAAATGTCTGTGTACACACAGATGCGTGTGTAGCCGATAGGAGCAGTTTTCAATACGCATCCATATTACTGTTTTCTATCAGAAGAGTACGGGACATAGCTATGTGTCCATCTGTCCATCCACCCACCTAGCCATCCGTCCACTCCCTCTTCTGCACTCTCAGAGCGACTTCTGCATACGTCTGTCTTAGCGTTTCCCAAGCAGCAACCCTGTCCTGTGGGTGAGCACCCTCAGCTCGGAGAGCTCCAGTTACCCAAGGTCACATAGTAAGGAATGACCAGGAGGTGTGAGCTGAGGTCTGCTGGGGGTCAAGTCCGGGCAGGTGCCGCCGCAGCAGGTGCCTCTAGCCACCCCAGAAATTCCCAGCGTGGGGAAAACCGCAGCAGCGTCTGCAGAGTTGGCCTGGCTGAGAGCCCATCGTCTGGAACCGGGCACGGATGGGGACAGTCAGGGGAGGCAGCAGCAGTCCGGGGCCAATGCAGGGAGAGGGATGCGTGGATCACAGCAGCAGGTGGAGCTCAGGCACCTGCTGGGCCTTCTCCCAAAGACCTGGACTTACGGGGTCCAGGGGAGCAGGGCTTGCCTGCTTCAAGTCCCCCATGAGGGAACAGACGAGCAGTCACCGTGATCTGCTTCAGGGTCCCCCTAGCTACCAGCCAGGTGCAGAGGGCCCCCACTCTCTGCTCCCACCCCTGGGACCCTCTGCTCCATCTGAGTCTCTGTTGCTGTCCGAGGCAGCAGGTAAGGCTTGTTCGCATTTCCCAGGTGAGAAACGTGAGCGTGGAGAGGTGCGGTGGCTGCCTGATGGGCCCTGGCTGGGAGAGGGCAGGGGGAGCCAGCAACCCCCACCCCCACCTGGAGCTCTTGCCCCCTCCGATGTCTTGTTCAGCAGGCCTGGAACATGACATGCCCAGTTTACACATAAGGAAATGGAAGCCTTCACGCTCACAAATATGCCAGGGCTGGGCTTGGCCAAATGGGACTTTTTCTCCTTTTTCTTTCTTTCTTTCTTTCTTTCTTTTCCTTCTTCCTTTCTTCCTTCCTTCCTTCCTTCCTTCCTTCCTCTCTCTCTCTCTTTCTTTTTCTTTCTTTCTTTCTTTCTTTCTTTTTCTTTCTTTCTTTCTTTCTTTCTTTCTTTCTTTCTTTCTTTCTTTCTTTCTTTCTCTCTCTCTCTCTCTTTCTTTTTCTTTCTTTCTTTCTTTCTTTCTTTCTTTCTCTTTCTTTCTTTCTTCTTTCTTTCTTTCTTTCTTTCTTTCTTTCTTTCTCTCTCTCTCTCTCTCTCTCTCTCTCTCTCTCTCTCTCTCTCTCTCTCTCTCTCTCCTCGCCCACCTTTTCTCATACCAGGTGCCAAGGAGAGGGCACATCAGAAGAAACACAGCAGTCTTGAGGATGGACTCTCAGACGCTCTTGAGAAGCAGAATGACCAGGCCGAGCTGAAAGGTCAGTGCCGGCCAGTCTAGCCAGAGGCTGGGGAGGGAGGAGATAAGAACAGTAGTTACGAGATCAAAGATTCCTAGGGGTCAAGGAGCCCCTCCTTTAGGCACTGTAAGGTACCTAGCTATCATTTCGATCTTCCCTGTACAAATGGGGAAACTGAGGCCCAGAGAGATTTAAGTACCTTGTCCAAGGTAAGCAGCATAACTAGAGATGGGAATCCAGGTCTATCTCACTACAGAGCCCTAGGGTGGCCCTGCCTGCCCACCGCAGGGGCTCACACTCAGGGCAGGTTCAACGCCGGATCCTCCCAGAGGCCACTGCAGCAGAAAGCCCCCACCCCCACCACGCAGCACCTGTCCTCCTGGGATTTGGTGGTGCCTCAGCAGAGTCTTGTTGTAGGAAGATCCCGGAAGAATAGCTCTCAAACACTAAATGAACCTGGATCATCTTTCTTGAAGCCAGAGAGCTTCTAAAGGTCAAAGAGATCATGGCTTAGGTCAAGGGGATGCCCTAGTACTCATCCTCCTGCCTGGAAACAGCCACAAACTGCCCCCGCAGGGCCTGCTATTTGCGTGTGGAAGGTGGGTGGACAGGCCAGTTTCCAGGATCAGGGATCTCAGTGGACTTCCATCTGGGGCACCTGGAAGCTTTAACGGGAGAGGTAGCTATGTGTCAGCACAAAGAGCACCCTGTACTTGGCATTTGGAGACTTGTATTCAAGGCCCTGCTGCTTACAGACTGTGAGCATGGACAGGTCACCTGACCTGCCTGAGGGTCAGGGAGAGCTTCTGTAGACGGGATGGGAACACTTTCACCCGGGGTCCTGGACAAACGGTGGAATGTACTTGATAGCACTTGGTCCAACAGTACTCATTCTAGGGTCGGGAGGGATTTTTACTGTGAAAAGACAGCCACCAGAAAATGTTTTTAATGAAACCGTACAAATAGGAATTGAACGCTTCCACAGGACACTCAAGCCTCACGTGGAGGAGAGAATGAAGTTGCAGTAATGGTGCCTCTTACACAGAGAGGTTAAGGTGTTTGCCCAAGCTCACATGGCAATTCAGCTGATGTCCTAATTTTCAATTCTGAGGTCATTTTCAGGGTGATTTTTTTTTTTTTAAATCACTTCCTGCTTTAAGAAGTAGAATCCCAAAGAAAGAAACGTACGCCAGTTGTGCTCAGGTCAAACCCAGACACAGAGCGGGTGGCGCTAATTCTGTCATGAGTGTGTTGGGCCGGACTTGTGGAAACCTAAAGATAAAATGACCAAGTTCTGAAATCGGGCTCTCGGGAGACCCCCCCGTGTGCAGCCTGGTCCTCAGGGCCTGACTGTTGTCTCCTCAGAGGTGACGGGCGAGGCGTCCCCCAAGGATGCTGCGGAGAGAAGAGAAGATTCCAAAGACACAGAGAAGGGTGGAGACACAGATGGAGCCAGGCCCCAGGCCTCCCCAGAACCCGGCCAGGGGTCCGAGGTCGAGGAGGACAGCCAGGCCCCGGGGGAGCAGGAGGTCGCCAACACCAACCCCCCAGACAACCTTCCCAGCCAGAAACACCCAGGCCCGCAGGCCGAGGAGGACAGCAAGAGCCTCTCCCAGGGCCTGGTGGACCGAGAGAAGGGCGTGGGTGCGGAGCGAGGGCAGCAGGCCAAGCGAGAAGAGGAGGAGGCCACAGAGGCTGGAGAGAAGGCTGTCCTTGAAGAAGAAAGCCCCACCGAGGCATTCAACCCCCACCCAAGCCTTGGCTACAAGGAGATCCGGAGGGGCGAGAGTACGTATGATGTCTGCCACCTTAACAAGTGTGTCCGGGAGAGGGGGAGGGTGGGAAGGAGGACCGCATCCACAATTGCATCCCACCTTCACAACCACCCTGAAAGGTAGGTATTATCTCCATTTTCCAGATGGAAAAACTGAGGCTCAGAGAGGTTAAGTAATTTGCCCCAAGGTCACACAGCTAATTTGTAGTAAAAGCTGAGATTCCAACCCAGGTTTGTCTGACTCCAAAACCCTGCATCTCCCACTATTCCTCATGGCCCCTCCCCTCCGACCCAGGAGACCGAGAGGGGCCTTTGCAGGGTGGGTGGGCTTCAGGAACAGAGGTGGGTGGGCTTCGGGCACGACAGGTGCAAACAGGCTGGTCTGGGGACAGTGTCGGCTTCACCCAGGGTTTAGGAGAGCCCCGGGCTCCTCACGAGAGCCTTGTCAGGGTCTTTCCTCCCCAGCTGGGTGGTTCCTGGGTCCGGGGCTTCTCGGGGGGAGAGGGCCCACAGAAGAGGCAGGCTCCGGCCAACCCAGCCCTCCGAGCTTGGAGGGGGTCTTGCAAAGCACGCTATCAAGATGGCTTTTTCCTCCAAGTGGAATCATGGACCCTGAATGTGGTCTGCGGTCACAGCGATGGCCACAGAGAGGCTCCAGGGAGTGGCAGGGACCGGGAGAGCGGGGGTCCCTCCTTCATTCTCCTGCTCTTGCCCACCAGTTCCTCCAGGTTGGCCCGAGCCTCTGGCTGTGGATGGAGCCGGGAAGACCGGGGCGGAGGAGGCTCAGCCCCCCGAGGGGAAGGGCGAGAGGGAGCACTCCCGGCAGGAGGAGGTGGAGGAGATGGCCGAGGCCCCTCAGGGCCCCTTCCGGGGTGGGAAGAACGGGGAGCTAGAGCCGGAACGGGAGGAGGAACAGCTCTCCAAGGAGTGGGAGGAGGCCAGGCGATGGAGCAGGATGGACCAGCTGGCCAAGGAGCTGGCAGCCAGGAAGCGTCTGGAGGGGGAGGAGGAGGAAGACGACCCTGACCGCTCCATGAGGCTCTCCTTCCGGGCCCGGGCCTACAACTTCAGGGGCCCGGGGCTGCAGCTGCGCCGAGGCTGGAGGCCGCCCTCCCGGGAGGACAGCGTGGAGGCGGGCCTGCCCCTCCAGGTGCGCAGCTACCCCGAGGAGAAGAAGGAGGAGGAGGGCAGCGCCAACCGCAGACCAGAGGTTGGTATGGGGCGGGCGCCGGCCCCAGGCCAGGCCTCCAGGGTGTGGGCCCGGCTAGACGTGCAGCGCCTGCCCCCACCCACGGCACACAGTCAGATCCCCTGTGGGTCTGAGACCGGAGAAGCACACAGATGGGGGGGGGCTCTTGGGAGCGGGGCAGAGCCGGGGCAGGGGCAGGGGCAAGGGCGGGGCGGGGCAGGGCAGGGGCGTGAGCGCAGCCTGGCTCACAGGCAGGCAAGAGAGGGGAATGTTCAGGTCAGGTCATGGGAGTGGGAGAGGTAGGGAAGCGGATCCCTGGGGTCTCCGGGCCTCTGTCCGGGAGGCGCTAGACAGGCTCTGCAGGTTTGGGAGTGGAGCAACAATGGAGCTGCGGACAGAGGGAGCTTGGAAGGGAAAGGACCTGGCAGGGTCTGGTCTGGGAGGCGGGGGGGTCCCACTGGCCCTGAGAGCCACAAGGGCCTGGGAGGAGGGGTCGTGAAAGAACAGGGGGTGTCCTGGGAAGCCCCAGCGGGCAGGTTGATCCAGCAGCATCCTATCCTGGCCTCCAGGCAGCCCAGGCACACCCTCCTCCTAGGTTCAGACCCGGCCTCCCTCCCCTGGGGCAGGGCCAGGGCCAGCGGGACCTCAGCGCCTGGTGGTGAGTGGGTGAGGGAGGCACGGATGCACCAGAAGACCTGGGTTCTGCCTCCTCCTAGCTGTGTGACCTTGGGTGGGTTACTGCCCTCCTCTGAGCCTCTTTGGTTCCCCCAATTGAGAAATAGGGGTAAGGAGTCCTTTCTGCTTACCTTATTATTATGGTCAGAACACACATGACCTTTCAAAACCTGGCCATGTCCAGGGATACTTGGTTAGCTCAGTGGGGTGCTGGGACATAGCCCCAGAGGTGAGGAGGTGCAAGTTGGGGTCCCTGGGAGGCAGGCTGGCAACAGCACCTTGGAGCTGGAGGAGGCTCAGGGGTCTGTGGTCCAGGCCTCAGTGCCCAGATAGGAATCAGGGCCCTGCGGGGGCTGGGACCTCTCCATGGCCCCGGTGCGCTCTGCCCACCCAGAGAAGGATGTGGCCCCTTCCTCGGGTCCCAACCCTCCCTCCACGCTGGGACCAGTTCTTGGCAGCCTGAGAGGAAGAAGACTCCTGGGCAGCTGGAGCTAGGAGAGGTCATCTGTCAGTGTCCCCAGGAGACCACCCTCCAGCCCTAGCTTTGGACCAGGACAAGCCCGGGCACCTTTGATCACCCCCTTCCCCACCCACAGAGGTTGGAGAGAGCAAGGTGCCCTGAGGTGTCTGCCAGCTTCCGTTCTCCATGGGCAGAGGGAGCCTGGACTGCAGGGCGGAGGAATGGGGGCCCCAGAGCCATGTGGACAGGACAGGGCAGGGGCCTCCTCCACCCAGCCCGAGGGGCTTCTCAGAAATGCTCCAGCATCACAGAATTCATGCCCCCGGGGCTACTCCAAGACAGAAGGCTCTAGGCTCCCTATTTCCATGACAACCACGTCCGTCTCTTCCAAGTGGCCCCAAGGGGTGTCCTCCACCACCTGGCATCCAGCAGGGACCCCGCCAAGACCACCCTCCCCAGGTCAAGACCGGGTGTGGGGGCATGGCCTTCCCTGACTCCTGCTCTGAGTCCCAGGGCATGGGCTTGTGGACATCAGTCCTGACTCGGGGGCTCCTGGAAGCTTCCTGAGGCTGGGGCACAGAGCAGGACTCCCAGAAGGGTCCTCTGCCCCGAACCACCCTGGCAGCCAGAGCCCCCTATGATGGGGCCTAAAGATCCAGGCCCAGCCCTCAGGAGGGAGAGGCAGGGCAGCTCTCACCCCCCTCAACCTGTGCCAAAGGCCCACGGCTCCTCAGGCGGGGAAGCCTGTCCTCGCCCTCGGGGCCACTGTCATGGTCCAGGCCTTGGGAGAGGGGCCTGGGAGAAGCACTGGAGGGCAATGAGGCTTCGTTTTCCATGTGTCTGCCCAGAGCCGTTCAGGAGGCGGGTCTGGATCTGAGGCCACCAGGGGTGGTGTAGGGTCAGGGCCCCTGGTCCCCCTCCATTTCTTGCTCACAGTAACCCTCAGTAATCCCAGCAGGGCAGTGTCTCTGTCCCCATGGTATGAATGAAGGCCCTAAGGCTCAGAGAGGCAAAGCCACCTGTCTGAGGCCACACAGCTAGCCAGCGGCACAACCAGTCTGGCAGACTGCACCGTCCACACGGCCGGCCCAGTCCCTGCAGGAGCCTTGATGTTCCTTCCTAGGACCAGGAGCTGGAGAGCCTGTCGGCCATCGAGGCGGAGCTGGAGAAGGTGGCCCACCAGCTGCAGGCCCTGCGGCGGGGCTGACACGCCGGCCGCCCCCCAGCCAGGGCCCCGAGGCAGCCCTTTGCAGGCCCTGGCCAGACGGCCCGCGTGCTACTTCTGGTAGAGAGGCTGCTCCCAGCCTGCCCAAGCCCAGGCCACCCTGTCGCCCCCTTGCTCCTTTCCTCCTGCTCTTGACTCCTGCCCTGGTGCACCCCTCTGCAGGGCGGACACCCCCCCACACACACTTTAAATGGTGATCTTTTCTCTCTGGACACAGGCAGCTTTCTAGAAGTTTCCTTTCCACCATCAGAGCCATTGGGCACAACTGCAATAACTTCTGACCTTTTGGTGAAAGCTGAGAACTCCTGACTGTAATATATTCTGTACAAAATTTATCTAAGGAAAAATAAATCTGCTCTGGGCTTTCTGGTTTCTGTGGATGTCTCCCCCCTTGACTCAGAGTGGGGTGGGGTGGGTTCGCGCAAAGGGACAAGGGGAAGTTTATTTCCCTGGAGCAAATCCTTTCTGGGCGACTTTTTAGTCAGGGGACTCGGGGTAAGTGACTTTGCATCTCTGGACATCAATTTCTTCATCTGTAAAATGGGGAGAATACGTATTATTTCCATCATCAGATGATAAGGAGGATTCGAAGGGCCCGGGCAGCCTGGACCATAAAACCATTATGATGATGATACGAGTCCTTTGAAGGAAGGGTCCTGGCAGGTCTAGCCTCGCCTAGGAGGCTGGTGAGGGGGCTGCCCGCCACTGCCACTAACCATCCCGAGGCACAGAGGAACACCCTCCAAAGCTGGTGCCATAAGGCGTTTATTTCTTCACACGTTTCAAGGGTGCACTCCATCCACGACAATTACAGAAATAACACACACACCACCAAACTGTATTCCACGAGGCGGTCAGATACCAAAACATCTGCTACCACGACTAGTTAACAAAGAGAACATGGGGTCACCTTGTCCCTGAAATAACCCATCCCAAAGATGGCCACCTGTAGTGTCATAATCATGCGGGACACAGGGGCGCCTGGGTGGTGGCTCAGTCAGTTAGGCGTCTGCCTTCAGCTCAGGTCATGATCCCAGGGTCCTGGGATCGAGCCCCACATCGGGCTCCCTGCTCGGCGGGGAGCCTGCTTCTCCCTCTGCCTCTCCCCCTACTTATGCTGTCTCTCTCTCTCTCTCTCTCTCTCTCTCTCTGAAAAATAAATAAAATCTTTAAATAAAATCACGCAGAACACAAAGCCCAATCGAAAGAGCCAATGGACGTCTCCTGGCTTTTCCAGAAGCAGTGATTTTTATATACAGTCTGTATATGGAGGGAGACAGCGTGTGCTTGGATGTACACAATCAAGTACAAGGCAGCTTGGGGGTCTAGTTAATGTTGCTTGTTGCTTGTGTGAACAGGACCGGAGCATCAGTACTTGTCACAAAGCACAGGTGTCACTAGAACTAGAACCACCAGACTTTGGGTGAAGTCACCATGGGAGAAGCTTTTTGAGGGAAAACAGATGTCGAAGAGGTGTGATCCCACAGACAGCCCTGGAGAAAGAGGTCAGCCAGGCTGCGGGGGACGAGACAGCCCCTCCAAGCTGTCGGGTCTGGAAGTAAAGGGGAAACGCAACGGGTTCTGGAAAAGGTCCCAGGCGGTCTGGGCGGGGCCGGGTGGTCAGAACCAGAAGGAAGAGTGCCCGGGTCCCACCGCGCTGTCCTGTGAACAGTCTGTTTGGGGGGCGGGGGGTGTTGCTCTGAGATCACATTGGTGACGCTGCGCAGAGAGAAGGGGCAGAGGCCCAGTCCCTTCCTCGTGGAGGGCAGGACCAGTGGGAGCATCGCGGGTCTGGGGCCTCAGCCACATCACGTCAGACTCGGGCAGGGCAGGGCGAGGTGCAGGGCATCAGGGCGTGGCCAGGCTGGCCAAGGAAGAAGGTCAAGGATCAGGGCACTTCTCTGCCCCGTGGTAAGCCACAAGGAGGGGCCGTTGCCTTCAGGACAGCCAGCACACAGTTCAAGGTCTCTGTAGCTCCGGGCCGGGGCCCGTGGAGGACGAGGGGCTGTTGGGGATGCCACCGGATGATCACTTTCTAGGGCACAGAGGGGAGGCCGATGCAGACCCCAGGGTCATGAGTGAAGCCATTCGTCAGCTGTGTGGCCAGCGGTCGGTGTGAGTGCCTGAGCCAGGCCAAGCTTCTAGATTAGGACGAGGACATCCCATCTCCCTCGGGCTCAGAGTAGCCACGTGGCAGGCAACGGCTGTGTGTCCCTCCCCCCGCCCCCCCCGCTGGAAAGCTCATTTCTTGTGGGCCTTCAACCTTCCACAAGGCCCGCCGGGTGGGCTTCTGGATAGAGAGGAACTCTTTCAAAGTTGTTCTCTCCATTATTGATAGAGGCGCACTTAAAGGATGCACCGGAGAACTCCCTGGGGTTCCAGCCGGGTCGGCCTCCTCCCAGTGATGCGGGTGGCTTCAGGCCCCGCCCACCATGCTGCCCAGCAAACGGAGACACCTCTGTGAATGCCAATGGCAAGGGCACTACCCCAGGACACTCCCCCGGGCCCTATGGAAGAGGTTAGATACCCAGAGCCTGCACTCAGTCGGGGCCTAATGTCTGTGGAATCACATCATTCTAGAATCAAAGCATCTGTAAGCAGAACTGAGCCCCAGGCCTCCGCTTCAGGCTGCCCAGGGCAGAGATCTTGCAAGTGATCCTCTGGACCTACCCAGGGCATCAGCCAAAATGCTCCTGGAGCCCTTGACATCAGGAGTGCCCCCAGCAGCCCCGGCTGCTGACCGCAACCCAGACAGGTGCCGCAGGGCCACAGACCCCACCATGCCCACCACCCGGCAAACAGACGCTTGGGAATGAGAGTCCTAACTGCCCTCCGGATTCTGGTGGGACCGGCTCCAAGGAATACACATGCACACCGCAGCAGACCCCGCCCTGGGGCCCTGATCCAGGGGCAGCAGCAGCAAGCCTCTGGGGAAGGGGCTGCTAAGGCGAGGTGCATTTTAGTGGGCCCTTCCCTCATGCAGACACCGCAAGGCCTGAGGGGAAATGAATTCTATGGATAGTGTCCCGGGATCCAGTGCGGTCAGTGTGCACCCAGCCGACACCGGAGTGGAGGTCGCTGGCTGGTGCCTCCTCCCCACCGATGGCCCCTCTCGTCTCTGCTCCTAAAATCCCTCGATCAGAACGGCCAATGTTTGCTGGATGGTGATCACCAGCCAGGCCAGGAGTGGCCCGGTTGCTCCCACACTGGGCCTTCCCTCTCCCTGCACCTACTGCTCCCAGGTCTTTAAGAAGTGAAACCCACACCCCTCAGTTTCGGCTCCCAGAGGCAGTAGTCACCCTGCTTGCCACCTGCATTGAGGCCAGTGGGGAACTGTTACTGGACCTGTGGGCCCTGGACCTGAGCATGTGTGACCCTGGGGGTGGACCTAAGTTACACAGGAACACAATATGGCCAGGAGCCCCAGCCCAGCATCGGGAGTCACCCGCACCCTCCCCCAACCTGTTCTTGAGGCAGGTCGGGATTGGAATTTCATGAACAGACCAGAACAACACAAGTTTTCAGCAACATTTGTAAACACGTGTGAAATGCAGTTTGATTTCAGTAGTTTATTTTGGAGACAAAGCAGTGCAAGAGGCCAGCCGCACTTTCCTGCTTCCCCGGGGCTCAGGGTTGGACTAGGAAAGGCGCCGTACAGACATTATAATCGGGGTTCAACACTCAAGTCGTGTAAACGCGGTTAGTTGGTGGGCCCTCAGGTTGCAAGACAGCCGGGCAGTTCCGATGGCACCAACCCTCACCCCAGGCCCAGCCCCGTTTGATGGCGGCCACCACCCAGCCCTTCCTTTCCCGAAGGTGGGTGACCCCCCACGCCCCTGCTGAGCCGGGCCTGAAGGTCCCTCCGAGCGCCCAGGTCAGCAGCCTCTCTGAAGCCACCCTCACTGGACCATGCAGGGCAGCCCAGCCCTTCCCACTTTCTCAAAGTGAACGGGTATCTGAAGACACAAGATCATGCTCAGGGGGTCCTATACATCAAACCCAAGTTCACCTTGTCCCAGGGCTGACAAAGCCTCTCGCTGGCCCCCTTCTCTGTGGAGGAGCAGGTGGGCTGCCCGCTGCACCATGGGAACAGACCGATCGGCTGGTGGGATCTGTTGCCATCAGGGGCCGGGGTGATGCTCATGGAGGAGGGGGTAATGGCTTCCTCCCCTCTGGGGATGCAGCTCCCTTCACACTTGGCTAGCTTAGTGCTTAGGGCTTACAGTGAGTATGGGAGAAGGGTGGAGCGGGCCCGCTGGGCGGGTGTGAAAAGACGTGAAGCATACAGGCAGCCTCCCCATCCTGGGGAAGAGGGCCCCCGAGCGCCTCAATGCCAAGCGGAAGCGCATCAGGTTGACTTCTCAGAGAAGCAGGCTGCACCGCAGGGGCTGGGGCATCAAGCCTGCCCTTCAGAGTGCTCTGGGCTCAACCACTCATCAGAGATGAGGACACAGAGGCCCAGCAACTCCGGAGGTGATTTGTCCAAAGTCACGGCACAAATCCTTGGCACAGGCGGGATCAACCCGGGGGGTCCCAATCAGGCAGTCTCCTCCTGGGTCCTGGGGAGCAGCGCCTGGTCAGGAAAGGAGGCCCCCCTGCAGGGCTGCACGGGACCCACGCTGAAGGGCCTGGTGGACCCCAGGGAGCTGGACGTGGAAAGGGGAAGCCAACTCGAGGCCTTCCTTCTTCCCTTTTGTGAGCAGGAAACAGGCGGCCCACAGCCCAGACCCCCTGCATGGAATTCCCCAAGGAAACAGTAGGTGCACCTCTCACTCCCTCTGGCTCTTGCTCTTGGGAGGGACAGCTGCACACCTGGTTGGGGCTTTAAGGCCCTGTTCTGCACAAGGCTGTGGGGGTGGCCAGTCGGAGGGTGACAGCGAGGGGGCCCGGCCCGGGTGCAGAGAGCTTGCAGAAAAGAGAGAGAAGGAACCCCTCACTCGCTCTGCTCAGCTGCCAAAAGCCTGCCCCCTCCGGGATCCCCGAGGCCTGATCCACAGCAGCCATCGAGACGAGCAGACGTGGATGTGCACACTCACTCACTCACACACACTCACACACACTCACACACACACACACACACCCCACCTCACACTCAGACCTAGTGTTGAAGACACAGCAAGTGTAAACCCAGTGAAGACATCTGCACAGCAGGTATCAGGCGGGATGTCCATCTTCCCCGAGGCTGGACCACTTAGGGTTCTTTTCCATCTCCCCCTCCACCACCCCTTATTTCAATCATGACATCAGAAAATCAGGTTAAAAATTAAAAAAAAAAAAAAAGAAGAAGAAGAAGAAGAAGAAGAAGAAGAATCAGATCGCTGGGAATTCTTAGTAGGAGCGTCACTGCTGGGAGGGGCTGACCCAGCAGGTGCACTCTGCGGCCCGCGCCGCCCTCTGGGTCCCGGGCTCCACGGCTACTGGGAGGAGGCCTTCGTGGCCAGCGAGGCCACGCAGTGCTGCTGGAAGCTGGGTGACACGGCGGCGGTGCAGCCGAGTCTCTGGTGCGGGAGTTTGGTGGTGCCACCTGGGCCCACACCGCCCGCGTCGGCCTCCGACGTCCAGGGGGGGTCCGGGCCCATCATGCTGCTGCAGCAGCCGGGGCCAGCGCTGCACGTCCGCTCGCCTGCCAGGCTGCCTGCCTGCTCCGCCAGGAGCCTACTGTGCCTCAGCGGGGCCACGTCCCCCGCGGCCGCTGTGGCCGCGCTCTGGCCCTGCAGGACGGTGGCCACGTGGTTCAGGAGGTCTGTGAAGAACTCGGTGACGCCCTCGTAGCCTGCAGGTGGGAAAGACAGACAGCACGGGGCGCTGAGCCAGGCTGCGGTGGAGACGGGCCGTGGGCACGGGGCAGGGCGGGGCGCAGGCTGACCACACGGCTCGCAGAACTCGAGGTGGGCACGCTCAGGATTTAGAGAAAACCGAGGCTCAGTAAGTAAGGGGACCCATCGAAGCCACCAAGCCTAGACTCAAAGTTGGGTGTGGGCGGCACCAAAGGGCTAGTCCTTGAATTCAGCTGTCCCCAGGGTGTGAGAAGCTGTCACGCTGGGGACAGGCAGACACCCTGCACCCTGTCCCTCTTGCACACAGCTTCAGCGTCTTGTGAACTCACCCACCCAGTGTGCCAAGATGCACGTGGGGAAGAGGAATGGCGGGGCGGGGCGGTACCAAAGGCCCACTCCTCACGTTCTCAATCACAAACAACCCTCTACTCCACGTGGCCCAGCTCAGCTTCCTCCTGTGTAAACTGAGAGGTCTCGGTTTGGAGGCTGCTGTGGGCACGCCCGAGGGGACGCGGGATCGACAGTGGCCGCTCCTGGAACAGAGCCTGCTGCCTCCTCACCCCCAAAATACCCGGAGGGAGGCCCTCTGTGTCACGTGCTCAGAGCATCAAAGCCAAAGGACGGAGACCGGGTGCCCCCAGTGGGGCCACTGCACGGCCACACCCATGCCTCTAACAGAGTGGGGCCTGGGGCTGCCCACAGCCCACATTTATTTCCTAACACAGATATGAAGGCAAAAGTCAGCAAACACGTCCTTGGAGGCTACCCACCGAGCCGGTTTGTGATCTAGAGCAAGGATTCTGCTGACTCCCAAAAAACTGCTTTGGTAGAAATTCAATATGAGTGGGTGCCCTCCCCCCACCCTGAACCACCCCGGAGGCCGGAGGGCTGGGCACACAGCTCCAAGACCAGGACCGAGAGTGTGTGCCCACCCCGGGAGGGGCTCCAGGCACTGCTGACCCCCCGCACGACCGTGGCCTCCATCAGCAACGTGAGGCCAGTGCTCAGCGGGTGCCAGGACCCTTGCACATCCTCCAGGAGGGCCCTCACAGCTGCCAGCACAGCCTTGGCTGAGAATGAGCCTCAGAAATGACCAGGGCGCAGCCCCTGTCACAGGAGAGCCCACGCGGGGCCAGGCGGCAGGGGCGGCCTCATTTGTCCACAATCTTACTTGCCCAGCAAACAAAAGCTACGGCTTTGAGGTGCTTGAGGCTGAGGGGGGAGAAGCGCCCACAGCAACGGGTACAAGAGCTGAGGCACCATGCTCATTCTTCACAACTCTGTCCCCATTTTGCAGACGAGGAGACAGAGGCACAGAGAGTTAAGTGACGGGCCCCATGGACAGGGGGACTGACGCGGGCCTGTGCAGTGAGGGTGTGGACCCCCACAGCTGCCATTCACCAGGCTCAGGAAGTGCCGGCCTCTGGGCCTCTTCACAGCCCCTGGGGAGGGGGACCCAGGGATTTGCCTCGTTTTACGGAGGACACAAAGCTCCCAAGTGACAGAGCCAGGACCTCAATCAGCGCTTTGGTCATCTGTGCCTTGACTATCCTGTGGTGTCCTGGGTGGCCCACCGAGGCCTGGGGGAAGCCGGGGAGGATGGGCAGGGAGGCGCAGGTGCGCTGCTGGGAATCCGGGGTAGAGATGCAGGCAGAGGGCGGAGGGCTGGAGAACAGTCAGGCTGTTCCCTCGGCGACCACTCTGCGGTCGCCAGAAGAGGCCCAGGGCAGGGCATGTGTGCTTTCTGGGGCTTCCTGGGGCGGTATGGAGACCCGAGGCTGAACTGCAGGCTAGCGGAGGCCCCTGAGGTCAGCCTGACCCGGCTAAAAGCCACACAGCCGGCGCCCAATGCCTGGGGAGAGCAGACGGAGCATGAACGAGCGCTGCGGGCACCAGCTCGGGGCCGGGCACTGTGCCACCGTCCCTGCCTCTGTCTCTGCACAGTGGAAAGCTCTGTCCCCATGGGGCAGAAGCGTCCACCTCCGTGGCTTGTCCCATCACAGCCTGGAAGGGCAGGGCCAGGATCTGAACCGTCGCCTTCGGCTGAGAGGCAGGAAGCCTTGTGGTCAGGAGGGCAGGGCGCCGCTCCTAGCTCCACCGCGTGGTAGCCACAGGACTGGGCAAGTCAGCCAGCCCCTGCCACCACGTTCCCACAGGTGAAGGGAGGTCTTAGCCCACTGCACGTGTGCTGTGGTGTAGACAAAAGGGGAGAAAGTGCTCTCAGAGCAGGCCTGGTATGCTGCCAACAGCTACTGCTCTTACTACTTCCCAAGTCTGGCATGCGGCCTCGTCAACGGGGATGCTACCGCCCACCCAGGGCCCGATGTGGCCTCCCCTGGCATGCACGCCTCAGGACGGGCCCACGAGTGCCTGCCAACCAAGCCAGGAGAGGCCAGGGAGCAGCCATCTCCTGGGGAGATGCTCCCAGCAGCGTGCTCCCTCAGGCAGTCTCTGCTGGGCTCGGCCTCAGCGCTCTGGCCACCTCAGACCCCACCTCCATGCCTAGGCCCACCCAGTGGCCCTTCTCTGGGCTCCTCTGGGTAGAAGCCTCTCCGCCCACATTGGCTCACGGTCACTGTCCCTCCTCTGAGCACCCAGGATGCCCTCGTGATGCCCAGCCCAAACCGCACAGGCCAGGAGGGGGCCGGCTCAGGACCTTGCACAGAGCCACAGCTCTAGTGCAGAGTTCCATGCTCTCACCATCTCCACCCTTCTAGAACTTCTACCCTGACAGCCCTGCATTGCCCCCTCCTTGCCCCACCAATCCTCACGCTCAGCCACCACTAACCGTGTCCCCCCTGCTTTAGATTCCCTCATTTATTTTCACTGTTTCCCCTGACATGCCCTGGATTCCCTTGGTCTCTCTCATCCCATCATGTACTCATCAAAACCCCACCTCTGCCAACACCCAGGTCTCCATGCAGACTACACCCAGGGTGACTGGAGAAATACAGGCCATTGTCCCAACACTGGCCTCAGCGGCTCACTCTTACCTAGCTCAGAGTTGAAACCCCACGTTTTCACCATGCCACAGGGCGGGCTCCTCTCTGGCCTCCCTGTCCCAGCCCCTCCCAGAGGCCTCAGGGGGTGGCTCCTCCCCTTCCTCGGAGCCGTGGTCACGCCACACCCATGCGTCTGGACCAGCTGGGACACAGCGTAGGCCCTCGAGTGAATGGCGGAAAGAGCCAGTGGTGTCCGCCCAGCCTCGGTTTCCGTGGCTGTGACTTGCAATGGTGGCTGGGCCTGGCTGCGTGCTGAGTCAGGGGACACGCGTCAAGCACCCAGCCTGATGCCCAGGAGCTGCTCAGCCTGCGGTCGCGCTCCACGCCCCATGGAAAAGGCCTTACCCTGCGCCCTGCACACACCCCCTGAGCACTCTGCACATGCCACGCTTGGGCTCTCCCCCGAGATGCTAACCTCCTTGAGGAGAGGAACCGTTTCCTGAACATTTTTACACCCACTGAGCAGTGACACTGACTTAACCTCCACTGCAGCTACTTAATAAAGCTGAAAGTCAAAGCCAGCTGGGAGGGGGGACGAGCCAGGCTCGGGGCACTCCCATGCAAAGCGGGCTCATTCCACCAACGCCAACTGGGGAGTCATGGCCATCATCCCTGCAAGCTAACGGTCCCACTGAGGGTTCGCTGGGTGCTATCTCCCACTGAGCCCCTTGCTGCTCGAGATGAGTGGAGCACAGCAGAGCCAGGCTGTGGCAACAGCCCTGAGGGCCCCGGGACATGCGTCCTGCGTCCAGACAGCAGGAAGCCGGCGCCGCAGCAACGAGGAGCTGGCCGGCTCCAAGGCCTGTCCCCAGCACCACAGCTCAGGGCCCAGGCAGGAGCACGGCCCAGTCGCCAACCTGTCCTGTGACCTGGGATAATTTCTCCCTCCCTAGGAGACTCGGTTCCCCGCAGGTAAACTGTGGAGGGTGTACTCCCTCCGGAGTCTTTTCAGCTCGTTAAATCCAGAAGGACCCAACAGATTAGCTGAGGTTTGGCCAACAAAGGATAGTGCTGATGGCACAGGGTCGGGTGAGGAAGATGAAAGATATTTAGTGCAGGCCCACTAAGCACCCTGTGCTCTCCCTGGCTGGATGCACCGACCTCGTTTGCCAACTTCAGCACACGCTATAAACCCATTTTGCAGGTGGTGCTGAGGCCTAGCAGGACTGCACTAACCCCAGGGAGACAGGGAGCTGGTCAACCCAACCCTCCTGCCCCATCGCCCACGGACACTGGTCTACAGACCGACGAAGGGGGTTCCTGGCTCCACCACTCACCTGGGAAGGCGTTGATGTCGATGACCGCGTGCTGCCCAGTCTGGTTGTTGATGATGATGTCAATCCCGAAGAGCGACACACCCAGCGCCTGCCGAAGGGCCCGGGACAGCTCCCGGATGACCTCGTCGCTCGGCCGCTCGAACACGCCCTCGATCTTATCCAGCTGCGCGCGCGCACACACATACACACGCGCACACACACACATACACACACACACACACACGGAAGTCAAGTCAGGCCATGGGTGGGGAGGTGCAACACCATACCACACACAGAGATCCTGCCCAGGTGCCCCAAAGCCTGGCCTTCCCCTCTGGAAGGGGGCAGGACAGAGCCCCGGAGGGCAGCACCCACACGGCCACTCCCCAGGTCCCACTAGCTTCTGGGCAGGTACTAAGAGTCTAGTCCCTGTAACAACCCGGAAAGATGGCCCCACGCTGCTGGTCTCCTGCTCTAGTCCCAGCCAGCCTGGGACAGGCACACGGACTCAAACTTGGCCCCTGGAAGGGCCGCCGAGGAAGGGAAACCTTGGGAAGGACTGTGGATCAGGGGAACAGGGATTTGAATAGTAACAGTGACTTTCTAGCTCTGGGGTCCGAGGTAGAAGTACCCAGCCTCACTGTGCCTCGGTCTGCTCATGTGCAAAACAGGACCAACGAGGCGTCTCTCCTCTGCTGGTCACTGATGTGGTGGGAACAGTATCGGCCTGGCTGGAAGGAGATGCTACACCTGCATTTAGGGCAGGGAGGGCCCTGTGTTGCCTCTGAGTCCGTCAGGGGAAGGTTACAGGAGGTGCCCCATAAATACTGGACTCCTGAGTCCTGGGGGTCGTGGGGCTCAGGGGCCAAAGGGGAAGAAGGGTGGTCGACCCATCAGAGTAAAAGTGAAGCTGGGTCAAAAACTGACACACAGAATTACCCCGTAACCAGCAATTCCTCTCCTGGGTATGTACCCAACAGACTGCAAACAAGTACTATGACAACATTCACAACAGCTAAAGGTGGAAACAACCCAAATGTCCATTCACACATGGACAGACACACAAACTGTGTCTTCCACAGGATGGAACGTTATTCGGCTACACAATGGCAGGGTGGGTGAACCCTCAAAACAGTAGGGCCAAGTGTAAGAAGCCAAACACGATAGGTCACACACACTGTGGAACACTGTTCGTATGAAAGGTCCAGAATAGGCAAGTTCATTGAGACGAAAAGCAGATTCGTGGTTGCCAGGGGTTGGGAGGAAGAGGTTGCCAAGGGGTGACCGCTTAATGGGTACAGAGTTTTCATCCGAGGTGGTGAAAATGTTTTGGAACATGATAGAAGGGGGCGATTGCACAAGGTGAACGGACTGAATGTCACCGAACTGTTCGCTTGAGAATGGCTACATTGTATCTTATGTGAATAGCACTCAATCAAAAAAAATAAAAATAAGGGACGCCTGGGTGGCTCAGTCGGTTAAGCAGCTGCCTTCGGCCCGGGTCATTGACCCCAGGATCCTGGGATCGAGTCCCACATCGGGCCCCTTGCTCAGCAGGGAGCCTGCTTCTCCCTCTCTCTCCCTCTGCTTGTGCTCTGTCAAATAAATAAAATCTTTAAAAAATAAAAATAAAAATAAAAATACAGCTAAATCAGCAGGGCTGAGGATAAGAGCCCTGGGCACAAATGGCCCTTACCCCAGCACAGGTAGCCAGAACGGCCAATGGGGAACCTGCAGACACATACAGAGCAAGGAGCCCACACCAGGGCACCATCAGCAGCCTGCTGTGAAAGCCACGCCCGTGGGCTCTGCACAGTCGGCAGGGCCCCCAAACACGACCCTGCTGTCTCGGCGTCCTAGCAGAGGAAACACCTCATAAGGGGCAGTACCGGCCTGGTTGTGACAAGCCCTTGTCACTGAGCACCTGCCCAAGCCTGGACCCACCTCAAGGTCACTCTTGCTAGTCAGAGGCTCAGCCCAGCGTGGCAGCTCAGCCACTGGATCTGTGGCCCGGGGTCCTCCCCAAGTCAGAGGGAGCCAGGCAGACGCCTTGGCACAGCCCACTCCCCCCTGCAGGCCCTGAGGCGTCATGTACACTTCTGGGCCTTGTTTTCTCGCTCCAAGAAATGGGGTGATAAAACCATGTGCGCCATAGGACGTACGAGCCAAGAGGCTTGCACCCAGGCGTGCTGGCGAGGCGGGCTCCAGCTGCTGTATTATCACCAAGTCTCCTAACACGCTGCTCAGAAAAGCACCTTCTCAGCTCAGCAAAGGCATCTGAGAAATCCTTCTGAAGCTGTTTGATGACCTTAAACTAAACAGCCATCCTAGGACAAGATAAAGGCACAGAGATCCTGCCCCTGGGTTGTGAACACGAAGGCAACAACGATGCTCTGGGAAATGGGGAGGCGATGGAGGAGGTCACTAACTCCCCAAATCCCCTGAGCAGCCTGCGGGGCAGGAGGGGGAAACAGAGGCTCAGCGAGGCAATGTGACTCCCAAGCCACACGTCTGAAACCTGGTGGAGCTCGGGGCTGAGGCCAGCTAGTCTCGTCAGGGTCCACACTCTTCACCAATAGCCTAGGACAGCGGCGTGTGGGGGCCTGCAGTTAGGTGTGGGAGTGGGGTCCACCTTCAGCGGCCTCCAGAAGGGGAGGGAGGCGGGGCTCCGAGGCCAGGCCAGAAGGCCCTGACGGGGACTGGAGAGACCGCTGGTGGGAGCAAGGAAGGCAGGAGGGGCTTACGTCTCCCACAGAAAAGGGCATGGCTGATGAGCGCACTTCTCTTGTTTTGTTTTTTGAAGATTTTATTTATTTGACACAGAGAGACACAGCAGGGGGAGTGGGAGAGGCAGAGGTCTCGAGAAGCAGGCTTCCCGCCAAGCAGGGAGCCCGATGCAGGGCTCGATCCCAGGACCCTGGGACCATGACCTGAGCTGAAGGCAGATGCTTAACGACTGAGCCACCCAGGCGCCACCTCTCTTGTTTTATGTGGTGTCAGTCCTGGGGGCTTCCTGAAGGGCAGTCAGGAGCTGAGGGGAAGGAGGAAATGAGGACGGACCCTACAGGTCGAGAGGAGGCCCAGAAGCCTCTCGAAGCTTCTCAGCTTTCCTATTTCACAGATGAAGCAACAGGCTGAGCAGCAGACAGGTGATCATCTAGAAGGTTACCTGGGACCCTCTGGGATCAGTGAACAGCCCCAGGGGCCGCTAGAGCCACACAGGGACTGGCAGGGGCAGCGTCCCGGGAAGCCTGTGGAATGCCACCCCCGCCCCACAAACTCACCAGCCAAACAAGGTCTGAGACCCTCTCAGGGAAGAAGCCCTGCGGAACTGGGTCAGTCTAAAGTCTCTGAAGGTTAGAAGACCAGCACCCCTTTGCTTGCACAAAACAGCTTTTTGTATCTTACAATGCACACAGCCAGGAGTGGAGAGATTCTGGCTTAAAATCTGGTTGTTCTCCAAGTTTCCCTGACCACAGCACGTGTTCCTGGGGAACGTCTCTCAACATCTTGAGGGACACTGGTGCTCCCTCCTGGTCCCAGTCCACGCCTGTGCTCTGTCAAACCCTCAGCACACAGCTGGCTCCTCAGAGGAACCAGACACAAGAAATGAACAGGCGGCCCGGGGCGGGGGCGGGGGGCAGGAGGTGATAGGCAAGTGCATGCCCCCAGTACAGGAAGGAGGGGAGTAAGGCCCAGGGGCAGGGGACTACTGTGGATGCTGTTGGTGAGAACAGCCTAGGACAGGGAGGAGGACACAGGCAAATCCTCCCAGATTAGCCAGCATGGCCATGACTCAGGAGATGCAGCCCAGGGCTCCAAGGTCAGGGGAAGGGGCAGAGGAGACCGCCAGCCCGCTGGACTTGAGAGGGACGGCAGAAGCTGCCCTGTGACAATTTCTAACTCTCCGCTCTGGGCAAACCCTGCTCTGCAGGTGCCAGTGAGGGAAGAAGTCCGAAATTCCCAGGAGACTCAGCTTTGGAATCAGACCAATCTGGGGTCATGGGCCAGCGTGGCCTCTGAGGGAAGAGCCCTGTGAGTCTGGAGAAGTCACTCAACCTTGCTGAGCATGAGCCTCCCCACTCCGGAAAACAGAGCTGTCGGCCCTGCTCCCTCAAGGGTGAGTCGGGGCCCAGGCGTGATGCCGCGGGGCGTCTAGGACGGTGCCTGACACACAGCAACGTTCACGGAACTCGCCCCAAGCCCGCCTGCCCCTGTGAGCCACCCCCGCAGAGGTACCAGCAAGCCCTTAACAAACGCTTACTGGATTCACGTGGACAAGGAAAGAGAAAGGAAGACGGAGGTGCTGTTGCCTCCCACCCCTTTTTTTAAATCAGGAAAAAGGCAGATTAGCAAGCAGGTCTGCAAATTCCTCGTGACTTGGGAGGAGGGTGGGGAGATCCTCACTCTGGGAGAAGAGTTAGAAAATCTTCCCTCGGGAGTAACCTAGTGCTCTGCTGGAGCTCAGCCCTGGGCCCCACTGCAAGCGGCACCCGCACAGCCAGGGTCGGGAGGGAAGGCCACTAGGGCAGGAGGAACATACCGCTGTCAGGACCGATGAGGACTCCGGCTTCGACACGTTGTGGCTATTGAAGAAGATGGACTCCCGGTCTGAAAAAGCAAAGACAGGAAGGAGCCAGAGTCAGCTCAAGGCAGAGAAGGTAACTCCACCAACTGGACACCAGGGGGCAGCACCACTCCAGCCACAGTCTCGGTGGCCTTACGGTTCGGCATCCAGCAGCAGCCCACCTGGGGCTCCAGTGAGCCGGGCACCCCCACGCCAAGGAGACATGGCACCATGACCGGAAACATGTCCACTGACGGCTCCCATTTCCCATACAAAAATAATTGCCTTAATGAGCCTACCTCTGCTACCATCTTACAGGATCCTATCTGGTTTTCCCCAACACCTAAGGCCGCATTCCAAAGTGTGTCCAGTGCGTCTTATGGACGTGGCACTAGAAAGGGGGCTAAGAGGATGTTGTGGTGGCTGAGTGAGTGGGAAATGCAGTGTACCGGAGTATCAAAGGCCCGAAGTCAAGAGGTCCGGTGAATGCTGTTTAATCCGGTATTTCCAGCCCCTCCCAGTATGTGACCATGGTACTCCTTTTCAGCGTAGCACTTGAGAAATGCCCAAACAGCCACTTGGCACGTGAGTGGCCTTTAGAATACAAAGGGTTCTGCTGTTTCCCAAATACATAGGGGAAAAAATAGGAACTCGGAACATGGGCTTTTATAGGATCCATCCAAGAAAAGTATACAGAAAAATTTGTTTGGCTTTGGAAGCTGGCACAGCCCCCCTGAAACACCCTCCACCTCCTCCCACACCATACTTCCTGGTCCATGTCTGCCTCCCACCATACCCTCAGTCCCACTGGGGCACCACCCAGATGGGCAGACCGATCCCAAGAATAATGACAGCAATAAGCAGCTGGTTTGTCCATCCATCCCATGGAGTGAGGTTGGTCGGTCACACGTTCTCAAGCACGTGGAAGCATGGGCACAGGAATGCAAGAATCACAAAACCGCGAGCTTCACCACCCCGTGCCCCCCCACCAAGAATGACATGGGGATGTCCTGGGCCATGAGCCCCTACGTGGCCCTGGCAGCCTCTGCTTCAGTCTCTCCAGGACGGGGCATCGTGGCTCCCGTTCCCAGGACACACTGCTCATCCCTGGGACCCAGGCCCCTGAGCGCAGGACAGGAAGGGCCTTGGTTGAGCACCATGGTGTGGAGGGGCCAGGCCGCAGGGGGCACCTGCTCTGATCGCCAAGGACCCCCACCAGCTCCAGGATTACGGCGCCGCAACAATCATGCATGAGAAAGTGATTCGGGCGGAGGCCAAGCAGGCAGGTGCTGAGATGTACCTGGCATCCTTCCCGCTAGTGGGGCACACAGGCCCCTTGCCGCCCCGGTGTACCCGACAGTCCTCCCGCCGCTCCGACCAGAGCCAGTCCAGACTGGGGGCACGAGAGACGGTCCTGGGGAGGAGCCTGGGGAAAATAAACACCCTGCAGGATTTGTGCCAGGCAGCCCCACCGATCTCTACTCCTGGGCGCCGACAGCCAAAAAGAGTGAGCCTTGAGGGGTGGCAAGGCCTGTGGGCCAGAGGACAGAGTGGGGATCGGGCAGCTGCAGTGAGGGATTCTGGCCTTCTGTAGGCACTGCCCACCTTGGCCCAACCCCACCAAACTCAGGATGCCTCCCACCCACCCCGAGGGTCCCCAAGGGTGGCAGAGCAAGCCTGGCGGGGGGGGGGGGGGGCGCTGGTAAAGGGCCACGCAGAGCAGGCAGACACAGCCAAGTTCAGGGAGGCTGGGAAGCCTGCAGGAGCCACGAGGCAACACCACAGGTGTTTATGCCAGGAAGGCAAGAAGCTGGGCACTCAGAAGGGCACAGCCAGCACCTGCTGAACTGGACAGATCATGTCACCCAAGAGCTCCCTGCAACAGGAAGACCAAGTCACACATGTGGGCCATTTCAAAGGAGACCCCTTCTCCTCCTGGCTAACTCTGATCCGAGGGCTCTGGCCAGAGGACCGGTCAGAACTGGTGGGGGGCGGGGGGAGCCATCCTCTGCTCACATCCTACCTGTGTCTGGCTTGAGCAGGGGCCACAGGGCGTGCGGGCAGCTTCCAGCCACTCCCCGACCCCGGAGACCGGGAAGCCAGGACGGGTCAGAAGGGGTCACACGTCCTTTGATGCCAACTCCTCGGGGAGCTTTAAGAGACCCAGTCCCTCTAGAGATGAAGCTGGCTAGACCCTGGCACCCTAATCACAGGAGCACTCTGGATCTGGGGCCCCAGGTATTCCCCGTGTCCGCAGCGGCCCTGAGACACACAGCCTGAGTGAAGAAGCCCCACCAACACCCCGCGGGGGCAGGAGGGCAATGAAGGGAATAGGGGTGCCGTGGCGCCCAATTTACAGATGAGAAAGAAGAGAGTCCATGACCAGCTTAACACCCCAATATTGCAGTAACTCAGCAGTCAGGAGAAGCGGCCACTCACTCTTCTGCTCCGTCTGCCTCATCTCCACGCAGGTCTCAGGGCCAGGGAAACAGGTCACACTGCTGCAGACAGGGGCCCAAATGCTCTGCTGGGTCCCATACGCGTATCCGCCGCACAGAGGGGACGGCCCTGGCTGCCCTGTCCAAGGGGCTCCCTCCCCCAGCAGCAGCCCCGGACCCCACTGCTTCCTCTGGAGCCCTTCATCTATGCCATGATGCATCTTTTTATTATTTCTCTCCACATGGGCGCTCTCTCCCACTAGAATACGAGCACATGGGGGCAGGGTGCTTGGCTGACTATCTCGTTCCCTCCTGGATCAGTACCTGGCACAGGGCTGGGCACGTGGCAGCTTCAAGGAAATACGGCATCTACGGAGAGGCTCTAGGTGACAGGTCAGCAAACCAGAGCCTGGCGGCCAAATCTGGCCTGTCACCTGCATTTGTAAATACAGTTTTATGGAGCCACAGCCATGCCCAGTTGCTTCTACATTGTCTACAGCTGCTTTCATGCTCCAAGGGCAGAGGTACATAATTACGACAGAGCTGGACATACTATCTGACCTGTTGCAGAAAAAGTTTGCTGAGCTCAGCTCTGTGTGCTAAGCGATGCCGTTCTTTTATGGACCCCAAGGGGAGAAAGGCCCAGGAAGGAGAGTAGAACAAAGGCACTAGTCCTCACAGTTAAGAAACAGAAGTAAATCCACCGCACAAAAGGGGGAGCGGAGAAACGTGCCCATCTGGATCCTGGCCCTGGGTAGAGAGAGGGGAGCAGTCTCCCCAGCTGTGAACGAAAGGCAGAGAATGTGTGTTCCTGATGGCTGGCGCAGGACAACACCAACCCTCTCAGGAAGAACCCGACTTCCATTCCAGGCAAGGCAAGCGCGAGATGCCACTGGCCCTAAGACACACCTGACTTCAGAGATGCCATCCAGTAAAACCCAAAAGTGCCCCTGAGAATCATCAGAACAGTAGTTATGGAGGCAAGGCTAGTGTCCCTGGCTGCCTCTCCCCCACCCCCCCGCTCGCCGGAGGTCCTAAAGAATCCCTCTCAAGGAGCCCCAACCACCTGCACGGACAGGGGAAGCTGCAGGCCTGCCGTGCTGGACGAGAACCAAAAAGCCAGGGTGGGGGCTAGAAAGAGCCCAGAGCCCCCAAAGCCTCCCTGCTCAATTGGTCCAGCTTAAAGGACCACTGTCGATTTATGCTTCTGATCCGGAAAGAACACACGTACCAAGAGAACAAAGCCCGCACCAGCTCCCTGGCACAATGCCCCAAAGGCTGCAGACATGAAACCAGCTTTGGGGATGGATGGACAAACACGCTGAAAGTTAGTCAGCTTATCTGAGCACAATAAACATTTTGGCATTAGCTCTGTGTGCTTATCTACTCATCGATTTGGCCCCAGCTGACATTTTCTGGAAAACTGGCAAGCTGGAAATGGTCAGAAGACACACCGCCATGGAGCCTGCGTCCTCAAGACACAGGACAGAGAGTCCACACCCTACTGCGGAAGGCTCCCGGTGCTGAGACGGAAGCTGGCCCAGCGCTTTGCAACCAGGACGAAAAGGAGAAAAAAAAGGATACTTTTTGTCTTCAAAGGAAGAAAACCTGGTGATAAATTCCTTTTACAGGTAGAGGAATTTTGGTAAAGGAAAAAAAAGAAAAGAAAAGAAAAGAAAAGAAAAGAAAGGGAGCTACATAAGGTATACCACTCTTAATTTAGTGTACATTTTCCACAGACTTAAAGCATGTATTTTTTAAAAAATCAGGAAAATAACAGAAGATTTAAAAAAAAAAATAGTCTCTTGGGGAGCCTGGGTGGCTCAGTTGGTTAAGCGTCTGACTCTTAATCTCCATGCAGGTCTTGATCACAAGATTGTGAGTTCAAGCCCCAAGCTGGGCTCCATGCTGGGCATATAGCCTACTCTTCCGCCCACAATTTGTAAGAATGCCTCTTGCTGGGATACAGTCACATACAAAAAGACGACCCCCCCCCCCAGCCCCAGTCCATGGTCCTCTCACCCCTAGATCATTCCATCATCCTAGTGTGTTGGGGCTGGGACCATGGTGACAAACCCTGGCAATGCAGACTCGAGTCCTGGGGCCCCACACCCGACGAGGAGGCTGCCTGCACCCAAAAAGAAAGTGAAGAATCGATGCACATTTCCAAAGTATCTGCTCTCTCTGTGCTGTGTTAATGGGAAGAAAAAAGCTGTCCAGGGAAGAACAGCTGAACTTCATTCAAGAGAAGTGGCTTAAAGCCACCAGGAGCGGATGGTGACAGGCAATCCCAGCAGGAGAGACTTTTTAAGAAGACACATCTGTTTGCTCAGATGGAGACAAAACAGCCGGTATTTCAATACATCTGGTGATGGCGGGTTTCCCTTGCAGAGATAAATGTACGGCGTGTTTGAGCAAACCACATGAGAACAATCAAATATCCTCCAAGGGGTCCTCTCAGAAAGCTCTGCTTATTTCAAAGACGCTGTTACTCTGTTCCAAAGGTTTCTGGAACTTGCCTCAGAGATGCCTTCAGAAGCCCCAGACATTCTTTTGAGCAGCCCCAACACCAGCAAATCCTTATCTCAGCGTCTGTTTTTGAAAGGGCCAACGGCCACCTGGTGTCAGGAGAGCAGCTAAAAAAAAGCTGAGTCTGTGGAGCGCCCCCAGCCTCCAATGACGGCAGCATCCTGCAGATGCCGCCACCTGTGACACCTGAGGGATACCCAGCATCCGCAACACTCGGGCTCGGGCCTCACCCCTGCAAAGGGGGGCCTGGTGGGGACGACTGCCCACATGGACCTGCCGGAGGTCCCACAGCTAGGAAACACCATGAGCCTGCAGGACTTCTAATGGAGCGCGGGGCCACCTCAGCGGCTGCAGAAGTGGCTAGTAACTCAGTGTTTCCCCACTTGGAAAAAGGGGATCTGATAAAGCAGTCAGCACTCTGGCCCTCAAAATACGAGGGGCCCTTTCCCAAACTCACTTCCCTGAAGGGCCCATCATCCATTCCAGCATGTTCCTCGTGAGTCTCATTTCTGTGTGGGGCCCCAGGAAGCATCCTGGTGGTTCAGATGGATGGAGCCCCTACAATGACCTGGTGGGATGGGGTTTCACCTTGTTCTCTGAGACCTCCTTACCCACTGCATGCAACTCCTTCAACCTTCAGGTCAGCCTATCCCCACACGCCCCCTTCCCCAAAAAATAACACAGGGTGGCAGTGGAAATGCTGTAGGACCGACGGCTGATGCCTGTCCCCAGCTGGGCCCCCGAGACGGCAGGAAGCTTGGTTACCTGACGTGCCCGCAGAGAAGTTCTTCAGCGAGGGCCTCTGGACCACAGTGTAGGACTCGCCCACCACAAACACCTTGTACAGGACTGCGTTGTGGTTGATGAAGTTCTGGACCACACAGGGCGGCTGGATGGCACTCAGGCCCTCCTGGTTGAACACGATGGCCATCTGTGGAGATAGGGGGCCAAGGACTGTCAGAGTCTACTACCTACTCAGTCTTAGACACAGGGGCATGTCACCAGTCCAGAGCTCTGCCACCAAGGACCACCCCTGTGAACCGAGGACTCTCCATGAAAAATCTCAAGCCATGGTGAGTGGAGTGAGACTTGAGAAGAACACCTGGGGATCAATTCACTCCTACTCCAGGGGCTTAGAAATCCTGCAACATCAGGCTCTCCCTGTAGGATTGAGCTGGCTGTGCACTGCACAACTCCTCTATTCACATTGTGATCCAGGAAATAGGACCCCCAGTTGTATACTACACATTCTTTATGACCTCCTTAGAGGTTCCTCCACAAAGATCCAGGTGAGGCAGGAAGTGGAAGGCAACGGATCGGGAGTTGGGAGGCCTTGGGTCAAAATCCGTATGTGGACAAAGGCTGCCTCTGGCTGCTCACTCACGACATGCCCAGCCCTGTTCTGACCGCTTAATGTGAGTCACCTGGTGCTGTCCTCACACTGCACCTCTGAGGGGGGCACTATTCTCATGCACCTTTTACAGACTGAGGCCCTAAAAAGCTCAGTGGCTTGTTGGAGAGCCCAGGATGGGACTGGGTCTGCCCAGCACGCAGCCTTGGCCTCTGACACACGGAGTAAGCTACACGGAGGCTTGAGGGGCGGGAACATGCTGCTCCCAGTCCCTGACTGTCTGGGGACAAAGGTCCCCCCAGAAGGATCTGGTAGGCCACTAAAGCAGGGAGAGGAGAAGGGCAGCTGGAGAAAAATCTCTGCTTGGGCTGTCAGCTGCCTATCTGGGGCCACGGCTAATCCCTCGCAGCCCACAAGCCCCAGGAAGGAGCCACCAGATGCCCAGAACTCGGGGCAGGAATGTCGGAGCCTGGACAGCTGGCCGCCTGTGCTGGCACCCGCCCCTGGCGTCCACGATCATAGAGCACCACCCCAATGTTCTCGGTGCTTAGCCGCACGGGGCAGAAGCAGAGATCCAGGCCACACAGGGTAGCGGACCGTGCACACACTGCATGTATGTGTGTGTGTGCACGCGCCACGGGGACCATCCCCTTAGCCTTCTGCCGAGGAAGGGAAAGAATACAGGGGGCTCCAGAGCCAGACACGGGTTGAAGTCCTAGCTCCAGCACCCAGCCGCCAGACTGCGGGGGTGAGGGTGTGGGGGGGACTTGCTCCATCTTCCCCGCTTATAAAACAGCAGCAGTAACTACCACAGGATAGCTTCAGAGGCGCTTTGGGCTTCTGGCTCAGGGGTTCAACTCAGAAGGGGAGGCTGGTAATTTCACTCTAAGCAAATCAGTGTGCTTGCACTGGTTTAAAAACAAGACAAAAACCCAGACAGCTCTGTGAACATACAATGAAAGAGAGTAGTTTGGCCAAACTAGTTGGGTTTCACTAAGCTTGGGGCTGGGGGACTCAAGAGGTAGGGCTCAGGGAGACCTCAGTCGAGGCAAGGACCCTAATCAGAAAGCCTCACTTTCCTGTCTAAAGCCAATCATGTCCACAGAGCTGTCCTCTATCCTCACTGCACTCAACATCCCCAGGCACCCCTAGAATAGGTGAGAAGCCTTGCCCCCCCAACCTCCAGACTCATGCTGCGGGGGGCGCCCCACGCGAGGGAGCAGCCCTCTGACATGAAAGCCTCCCAGGAGGCAGGTGGCCCGCAGCACACACCAATTCCCTGGGAGCCTCCAGATTCCAATCCTGGAGGCTCCGTTCCCAATCACCCCGCACCCCCACTCAGGAGAAGAGGAGCCCCTCCCTGAAACAGCACACTGTGGGTCAGGAGAGACAGGGATGCACACATGTGTACATTTTGGAGCCAGATTCCGACAGCTAGACTAAGGGAGGAAAGCCTCCCCTGAACACACTGACCCCAGACGTGAGTGAGGGTCGAGACTCCTGCCAAGGAGGGAGCTCACTTGGATCCGGAACCCCCACCATTCTGCAGTGACCTGGCAGGCTCCGTACCTGGTTCCCTCACAGCGCACCCAATGCTTTCTGTGCCAGGCCCCACGGCAGCACAGGCAGCAAGCCCCTCCTCCTCAACCACCATCACATCCCCACTTACAAGTGCGGACAGACACTCAAGAGAGGCTGGGGGATCTGCCCAAAGTCACACAGTTGGCAGTGCGCAAAGCCAGACCAGCTCCCAGGTCTGTATGATTCCAGAATTCTCTCACGAAGAGAAGCGGTTCCTCTCCTGCAGGCTGAGCTTTTCTGCATCAGGACAGTCTAACCACACTAACAGTGACTAGAGCCACTAGTCAGAAAAGTGCAAGGCACTGACCCACAAGAGGGACCGGGTACTAGTGAAAGGGGCAGGTGGGAGGTTGGCAGGCAGGTGCTGTGGGGGCAGTGAGAGCATCTTTCCAGCTCACAGCACGCAGAGGGGCCCAGTGCAGGGCCCGGGCACAGAGCGGGCGCCCAGGGAGTGATCCACACTGACAAGCCAGAGGTCAAACTGGAATATGATCTGCAAGGGCTCAGAGCGGGCAGGTAGACCCCTGGCACACGCCTCCCACCCTTGGGGAGAGGCCAGGCATGGGCAGAAGCTGGCAACAGTGTGCAGAGCCACAAGCAGGAACAAGACAGGGAGCGGGAGCAGCAGGGGTGGGATCTAGCACACAGACTCTTGCGGGCTCCCAGAGAGACACTGTGAGCTGGAAAGACAGGGACACAGGGGGAGGAAATGGGGGAAGAGGGCAGTCAAAGCTTCCGCTTACCTCGTGAGAGTTGGTGCCATGAGCCACTCTGGTTTTGCAAACTACGGAGCAGGGAGAGAAAAGCAGAGAGACATCAGTGAGGTGACTTCCCCACAAAGCCTGACCTGGCAGACATGGGGAGAAATTCCTGAAATTCCTGCAGCCCATGGGGATAAGGGGCAGTGGGGAGCTGGGGGAGACACGCTGGCTCAATGGTGGCCAGCATCCGCACTCACAGTGGTCTGGACAGACGCTGCCGGGCCAGCAGAGCACCGCCAGCCCACACCACCTGAGGACCCGTCTCCACTGCGCTGGTGGGAGCAAGATGCGGGGCTCAGCCCTCCCTGGCAGCCAAGGCCCTCGTGCATCCCGGGGAGCCACAGAGAGCTCCCCACCGCCATCCGGCCTGCAGCCTGCGGTGCCTGCTGAGCCTGCCCAGCGGGGCCCGGGGTGGTACGCACTGAAGGGGAACGCCAGGCCATTCTGCTCCAGGAGCCTCATAGTGTCGTCTCCACTCAGGCTCGTGAGCTCCATGAAGGGTGGCGAGCAGATCCTGTCATCTGTGGACAGAGAAGAAGCCCACGTCAGCAGGCCGCCCACTAGCCCCCAGGCCCACTTTCCTGTGACAGACCCACCTCCCCAGGGCCTCCCTCGGCACCCCTGCTCTCCTGAGCGGGCACTCCCAACTCCGCAGCGAGGGCACGAGCGTGCGCACAGACACCGACGATAACAGCGGCATGGTCTTTAATTACATTTTGTATTAACATTTCTGTAATTACAGAACCAACGTATGATAAGCATAAAACTTGAAGACCAAAGAAAAGAACCACATGCACTCACAAATATGACTACTACCGCAACCAAGCCTAGAGGCACGTGCACATGTATGCACACAGAACTCTACAACCGGACGCTGTCTGGGAACCCAAATGTTCACTCAGTGAACTATGAACATTTTCTGGTTCAATAAAGCCTTCTCCTACCACACGCCTTACTGGCTTCACATTAACTGCAGAAGTGACGCTGTGGGGTTAGCTCCGGCCACGCGTCTAGCACTGTGCTATGGGCTTTGCGTGCACCTCTGAAGTCTGCAGAACAATCCTATGAGAAGGAAGCCGAGGCTGCGGGGACACATCTCATCAGCCACTGCCTGCTGGTGTGGCCTCCTGACTCCTTCCCTCCCTCCCTCCCTCCCTCTCTTTCTCTCTCAAGCATGCTCACGGCCCTTCTCCAGCCTCCTGCAGACACACGTCGGCTCTGGCCCTGCCCCGCTGCCAACACCTTCTCACACCCTGGCTTGCCTGAGTCCCCGGTTTCAGAGGGGCGCCCATCCAGCGGGTTCTCGGTACATCTGGTTTTTCTGAAAAGCTCTGGGAGCTGAGTCTGCTCTGGTTGTCGGGATGCTCCTGGTGCCAGGCACCGAGTTAGGGCAAAACAGATGACTTGTGGGATAACCAAATGTATTCTGATGCTCCCTACCGTTTGGTAAATTACATTACTGGCTTGTTATTACTGCTTCTGGTCTAGGTCCCTTCTCAGATCAGACCAGCAGCTCCTCAGGAGGTGGGACCACCCTGTACTTCTGAGCATAGGGACAGGGAAAGGCTGAGTGTTAGTAAGGTGCCCTCCTCCCCCAAACCTTGGAAAACAAACCAAAAAGTAAAGAAGCAAAGTGGCCTGTCTCCATGAACTTCGAGCTACTTGGCTGGCTAGAAGGTCAGTACATTAAACCAAGGTAGTAAGATCCAGCCTCATAGAGCTCATAAAATTGAATGCCAAGAATTACACAGGGCATATTAAAAGTGTCTTTCTCTCTCCCCCCACCCACCTGTAAAATCCAAACTCCATATAGACGTAGAACTGTTGGCAGATTTCGGGGGTTGCAGGGCTTCTTGGGGACCACGGGAGGGTGGTCTGGGGACAGTGTTTGCTGAGCCCTGGCAGACGGTGCTGCAGGCCCTCCAAACAGAGCATTCATTTAATCCTCAAACTGCTGTGACAGTGCCTCTGTGGACAGAGGCCAAAACAGGCCCGAACAAGCAGTCTGCCCGAAGTCATGTGACGGTCAGTGACAGAGGCAGGACAAGGAACCAGGTTAAAGGGGAGGCCAGGAACAGAGAAGTCAGGAAAATCGGGCTGGGGAGGTGGGGCTACCTGTTGGCTCTCAGTGGTAAGCCACTATCTGGACAAGGCCCCATTTCTGCCCTCCACCCCCGCCCCCCGCCAAGCCTGGACTCAGAGCCCAGGCGGGGAAGTTTGTTGCTGCGAACACACAGCCCCTGCAGCCCAGACCTGACGGAATGTGACACGCAAGGCCTGAACAAACTGGAGGGTTCTGCAGCAGACAGGTGCTCACCTGTGCCTCGTGCGTGGCCCATCCTCTCCCAAAGGAAGGTTCAGAGACGACTGGAGCCCAACAGGCCACCTCCCGTGAGAGCTTCCAGACTCCCCATGAGCAGGCGTTTCAGAGCAGGTGCATCAGCCTGGCCCTACATTAGCCTTGCAATGCCCCCATCAGTGTCCCCTCCCACCCTAGCCCACCCACACTTCCACATGTCACTGATCATAGCCAAGTGCTCCGTAAACTGCACTTGATATGTGCCAGACAACACCGTCTACAAAGCAACTCAAGCCCCCTCACAAGAGCCCCATGAGAAAGTAGTCACTCCCAGTTTACAGATGACGTCCCCTGCCCAGAGTTACACAGTGAGTATGTGGTGTAGCTGGGGAGGCTCAGACCTGGGAAGCTGGCTCCCTAGCAGATAAAGTGCTCACTTCATATTAGCAGGATAAAGGACAAAGCTTTTACTGAAATGATCATCTCCGAAAGACTCAGAAAAAGCACTGGACAAAATCCAATGTCCTTCAGGATAAAGACACACAAGAAACCAGGAATAGAAGGGAATTTCTTCAATCTGTTTAAAGAGCATCTACAAAAACCACAGAAACATTCTACACTGGGGTGAAAGACTGGACGCTTTCCCCTTAAGACCAGGAACAAGACAAGAATGTCTGTTCTTGCCACTTCTATTCAGCACCATAGTGGAGGTTCTAGCCAGGGTAATTAGGAGAGAGAATGAAATAAAAAGCCTCCAGACAGGAAAGAGGATGTAAAACTGCTTCTCTATGCAGGTGACATGATCCTGTTTACAGAAAATCCCAAGGAATCCACACACACAAAAACCCAAAACCTATTAAGATAAATAAGTTCAGTAGGACTGCAAAAGAAAAGATAAATACACACACACAAAAAAACAATTATATTTCTATATGTTAGCAAAGAATAATCTGAATATGAAATTAAGAAAATAATTCTACTTACAATAGCATTAAAAAATAAAAACACTTAAGAAATCAATTTAACCAAAGACTTAAATGCTGAAAACTATAAAATATGGCTGAAAAACATTCAAGAAGATCTCGATAGAAAGACATCCCATGCTCATGAATAAGACACTTAATATATTAAGTGGGCAATACTCCCACAGTGATCTACAGATTCAGCGCAATCCCCATCAAAATCCCGGCTTTCTTTTAGTGGGAATTGACAAGATAATCCTTAAATTTGTGTAAAAATGCAAGGGACCCAGGATAGCCAATCCTGAAATCTTGAAAAAGAACAGAGTTGGAAGGCTCACACTTCCCAATTTAAGAACTTACTACAAAGCTACAGTAATCATGCAGTATGGTAGTGGTACAAGAACAGACCTACAGATCAATGGAATACAACTGAGAGACCAGAAATAGACCGATCCATCTGGAGTCAACAGACTGTCCACCAGGGTGCCAATATAATTCAAGGGGGGGGGGGCGGGAACGACAGTCTTTTCAACAAATGGTGGTAGGAAAGAAAACTAGATATTTATGTGTGAAATAATGAAGCTGGAATCCTACCTCACACCATACACAAGAATTGATTCAAAATGGATCATGATCTAAATATAAGATCTATAACAGTGAAACTCTTAGAGGACAACATGGGTGTAAATCTTCATGACCTTGAGTCAGATAATGGTTTCTTAAGATACTAAAAGTACAAGAAACCAAAGTAAAAATAGGTAAATCTGATATCATCAAAATTAAAAACCTTTGCGCTTCAGAGGACACTATCAAGAAAGTGAAAAGACAACCCAGAGAATGAGGAAAAATATTTGCAAATCATACATCTGATAAGAGGCTAATATCCAAAACATATAAAGAACTATTAACAAACAATAAAAAGACAACCCAAATTTAAAATGGGCAAAGGATTTGGGTTGTTTTTTTTTTAAGATACTATTTATTTATTTGTCAGAGGCAGAGAGAGCGAGAAAGAGCAAGCGAGCACAAGCAGGGGGAGAGGCAGGCTCCCTGCTGAGCAAGGAGTCCGATGCGGGACTGGATCGCAGGACCCTGGAATCATGACCTGAGCCGAAGGCAGACGCTGAACTGACTGAGCCACCCAGGCGCCCCTGGACAAAGGATTTGAATAGACAGTTCTCAAAATAAGACCTACAAATGGCCCAAGTGCGTGTGAAAAGATGCTCAACACCATTAACCATCAGGGAATGCACATCAAAACCACAATGAGGTATTATTTCATAACTACCGAGAATGGCTATGATCAAAAAGACAAAAGTGCTGCATTGCTGGTGGGAAAGTAAAATGGTGCCGCTGCTTTGGGAAAGAGTCTCAACGTAGTAATTCCACTCCTAGATATAAAACCAAAGGGATGGAAACACACGTCCACACAAAAACCTGCCCAGCAATGTCCACGGCAGCATTATTTGTAAGAGCCCAAAAGTGGCAACAACCCAAATGTCCATCCCCTGATGAGTGGATAAACAAAGTGTGATATGCCCATTCAACAGAGTCTTCTTCCGCCAGAAAATGGAATGAAACACGCTATAACATGACCTTGACCACAGAACGCTTAGCGAAGCTAAGGAAGCCAGTCACAAAAGCCACATAGCATGACTTCATTTACATGAAATGTCCAGAAGAGGCAAAGCCAGAGAAACAGAAAGGAGACTGGTTGCCAGGGGCAAGGCGACAGTGGAAAGGGGACAGACTACAGACGAGTACACTTCTTTCTGGGGTGATGAAAATGTGCTGGACTTAGTGGTGTTGGTTGAGCAATCTGGGGAACACATTCAAAGCTACTGAACTGTATGAGTACTTGAAAAAGGTGGATTTTATGGCATGTGAATTATATCAACTTAAAAAAAAAGAAAGAAAGAAAAATCCCCCAGCAATACCAACAGCTGTCATCCCTCAAGTGCTGGCTCTCTGCGGACACTGGGTCGAACAAACGCTTCATGTATGGTGTCTCCTCCAAGCCCGCAGAGTCCTGTCTCTTGCCCCACGCCCGTCCAGGGTGCAGTCGTACAAGGACAAGGTAAGTGCTCCCCCTAGATGCTTGGGGTCCAGGTGAGCAGCAGAGATGAGACATTTCCAGTGAATGGGCCACATCTAGCATTAGGCCAAACATCCCCACCTTTCTGAAACCCCAGGCTTTGGTTACGAAGCAGGGCCCAACACAGAACCAAGGCGGCAAAGAACCAAGTGCACCAAGGAAGAGGCGCACGTGCACAGTCACCATCTTGCTCCTTCCTCCTAACCTGGAGCCTGCTGACCACATCCTGAGAAGCAGGCCCCACTGGCTGCCTACCCCCACTCTCACTCTGGGGGAGGGGGCAGGATGGAGACTGGCCCCGTCGCACTGCCAGGAAGGGCCCACAGTTGAAGCTCAGTCACCCCCAAGAGGCCAGCACTGGGTGAAGGCGGTCCCAGGCCTGCATGGGAGAGAAGGGAAGGGACCCCTGTGCCTCACCAGGCCATGGCTGCTCCGTGCCCCAGGCCTGCCCCACTCTGGACCATGATGTCTTAACTTCTTGAACCACTTTCTGGCTACTTGGAGCCAAAACCATCCTGCCTGTGAAATCACAATAAATTAGAAACAACTCCTGTTCCTATTGTGGTTTCAACAATCATTCACCACCAATGGCAAAAAAAAAAAAAAAAAAAACGTGTTGAGGCTCTGCTAAACGCTAGGAGCTAGAGATACAGCCTGCCCTCATGGAGCTCACATTCCCAAACAAGAAACCAGACTGACAAGTAGAACGTACAGCTAGAAGGGAGTGAGGTCAGGGAGCAGCTCGCTGGACAAAGACAAGGGAAGGCGAGCGGGCGGCCAAGGCGACGCGTGTGGGGTCAGCATGCTCCCAGCAGAGGGAACAGAACATGCAAAGGCTCTTCGTAGGGACGTGCTGCGGTCTCTGCACAACCCGGCCCCAGCCTCTGGGAGGAGGACGCGGACATCTGTCTAGATCTCAGACACCGAGGCCTCCTGGCTGGTGGGAGGGCTGCGGAAGGAACCCGGTCCCCGTGACAAGAGCCAGCGCCCTGGTGGCAGCAGACACGCCAGCCCCACCGCACGACGGATGGCGGCAGCAGAGGCGCGCCCATGGGAAACTCACAACATCACCAGCAGCTTTCCACCCGAAGAGAGACAGAGTGAAGACTCTTTCTCTAAGTCAGCACTGGGAGCCCGGGGAGCTATTTCTGGTTCCCAGAAAAAGGCTACTGTTGCTTATTTATCTATCGTCTTTATTTCTGGATGGGAGTTGGAAAGAGGCTTTTTTTAGTCGGATGGTGGGTTGTGTTCTGCGAAGAGCTGAAACCTCAGCCCCTGGGAAACTGAAACCCCGGCCGTCTTCCCTCTGGGCCGCTCTCATCACAGAATGGGAAGCTGGGGGCCCTAAGAGATGAACAAGTCCCCACCATGCGTCCACACGTCCAGAGAGGGAAGCGAAGCGTTCACGGCCACATGCAAGTTACTGGCAGGTGAAGGGGGAGAACCCAGGTGTCTCGAGTCACACTGCCCCCACTCTGCCAGGTGGTCATGCCCTTATCTGACTAGAGGCAGCTGCTGGAGAGCTCCCCAGAAGAGACCAATGACAAACAGGTGGATAAAAGGGTACAGCTAGGAGTGGGGTACAAAGAGAGATGGCACTCTGAAGCCTGACTTTGAACCTGGAGTAAATTACTCATCAGCTGTAACCTTTGACAAGTGACCAAACTCTGCTGGGCCTTACTTTCCCCGTCTGTTAAAATGGGAGCGATGTCTCCCTGGAGGGTAGTCAGGAGGCCTGGTACCTAACAGGTACCCCACAGTGGCCAGGCCGGCTGGGGACACCCATGGGGGAGTAGGCAGACGCTGCATCGTGGCTACTGGTCACATCCAACTTCCTGGGCTGTGTCGGGTGCCAGGCCCCATCCGTGGCGCTGGAAGAGCAGGCCATCCTCACGTGGCTGTGAGAGATGCCCCCGCAGGGCACTGGTGGGGGGGAGGGCACGGGAGCAACTGTACCAGGACCCTGCTTCAGTTCCCTTCTCTTGAACAGGTTTAATTTCTTCACCCAGACAGTATCTGATGAAAAGATGACCCAGGGGCAGGGGCAGTCCCCGGGGGACACGCAGGGCTGGAATGCTCTGAAGCCTCTGTGATGGGCAGGGCCCCAGGAGTGAACAACACCCAGGAGTCAGGGCTGGGCAGAGGCTAGAAGAGGCAGAAGACAGACCAGGGAAGGGACCCAGGTGGCCAGGAGCCTGTGCAGCCTGATGACATCACGGGAACGTACAGAAGAAGCGTGTATTACATCTGCCGGCTCGTCTCCCCCTCTCTAGAACGTCAGTTCCATGAGGGCAGGAGGGAGATTCTGGATTTTGTTCACAGCTGTAGGCCACTGCCTAGAACGATGCCTGGCACACAGTAGGTCCCCAACAAACATTTGCTGAGTGCATGATCTGACCCATTGAGTGAAGGGGTCCGCAGTGCCTAATGCACAAGGCTGGCTCCTCAGGCATCTGGGCCCCATCTGGACAGAGGCAGGGCATGCAGTCAGCGTGCTGGGCGCAAAGGACATTTCCAGGCCTCACCTGCCATGCAGGCCTCGCACCACCACGTGGTCACACCCCTCCGCCCCGGACTCGTTCCACTCGCAAACAAGAAAGCAGTCACATACGACCCTGCTCGGCCTCGCCTTTCACTCTCTGAAGGGCTTCGCCTGCACAGGCATCCTCTTCACCTACTTTGGTACAATCATGACTGGACTCGCCACTTGAATCCCAGCGTTACTGAACACCCGCCGGCATTATCTTCCCAAGATTCTGCGTATCCTGGTTACCCGCCCAGTGACATTTCCCCTGGAGTCAGGCATTTACATTTGTGCCAGTTCTTCTCCACCAGACCGGGCTTCGATGACTGCCCCTCGTGTGTAAGGCTTTGTGCGTGTGGCAAATCATGTCTACGTCAAATTCCCAAAAGTGACTTCTGGGGTCCGTGGGAATCAACGTTTCTAGGGTTCTTGCCGCATGGTGCCACACTGTTTCCCGAAAGGACTGCAGGATGTCGTTGAGGCACCTGCGGTGGACAGTCTTGACCGTGCCTTCTCAGCCCTGGGTAGTCCCACGTGCAGACACCTGGGCAGTCCTCTCAGGAAGGGAGATAACGGGTGCCATGGGGAACAACCCCATCGCTGCGCATACGGTCCCTCTGGGGCCAGCAGGCCACCTGCAACAGTGAGGGCGGCATGAAGACAGCGAGGCTGGTGTGGGGAGTCACTACCAGCAAAAGCTCTGGACTGGGGCCTGGTACTGCCACTGACATCCATTCACACCCACCTCACTCAGCAAGGGAGGCTCCGGGCCCAGGTGTCACCACGAGCCAGACAGTGGCACGGGGCCCTTGGCTGCGCCCTGCTCCAGAAGGGGACAGAAGCAGGGAACAGAGGAGCACCCCGACCCCGTGCATGCTGGAGGCGAGGCCGGGAGAGAGCATGTGACTTAAGAGTACCAGCCGGCAGACCGGGACTCCCCAGCATGTGGCTCTGCATCCTGGAAAGACCGGAGGGTCCACGGGAGGAGGCCATGCCAGTGGACGCTGGTGAAGGCAGGAAGCTGCCAACTGTACACACCCTCTCGCCTTAGCCAGAGCAGCTGCTTGGACGCGGGTCCACCTTTCCGGCAGAATGCAGGCTCCATGAGGGCAGGGACCTTCTCCATCGCGTTCAGGACCCAAACCCCAACAAATGAGCGGATGAGGGAACAGAAGCAGACCCTGGCCTGGGCTCCCACTGTTCCCCTGCCCGAGAGAAGCGGCCTCTATCAAAACGCAGTTCCCACGGAGCCTGCAGCATCTCGGCCAGGGGCCCTGCACGCCAGCCCCAGCCGCGGCCACCCAGAGCTGGGCTCTGTGCTGCCTTCCTGGGCCATTCCCCACTCCCAGGGGGCTGTCCCGAGCAGGAAACGGTGTGACGCAGGAGTGTCAGTGATAGAGGAGGCACAGGACAAGATGCAGGGGCAGCAGGTCAGGTTCCCACTCAATCTTCCGAGAGCTGGGGGAATACCAATGCCCTGAGGTCTCGGGCCAGGAGCCTCGCACATGCTGGTCCCTCGGCCCGCCGAGCCCTTCCTTCTAGCCCCTTCTTGGCCTGATGAACTCCCGCCAGGCCTCCAAGCCTTGTCAGGCCACCTTCCTGCTCTGGGAGGCTCCCCTGAACACCCCATCCTGCGCATCCAAGAAAAGGTCCCTTCTGCTGGCTCACCACGTCTTGCTGTCTGAGGATGTAGCAGACTCTGCCAGACTGGGCACCCCTGGAGGGTCTGCAGGGGACACAGGCTACCTGGGTTTGAATCCCAGCCCCACCTCCTGCGAGCTGTGTGGCTCTGGCCAAGTAACCTTACCTCTCTGCCTCAGTGTCCTCACTGGAAAATGAGGACAACACTACCTACCTCACAGGACTGTCCCCCTGCCCCCACATTCAGAAAACATACTTTAAGTCATGAAATGGCCCGTAAATACAGAATATACGTTCATACTTTTCAACAGTTGCATCAGACCTTTTTTATTTAACAAGAAATAAACTGGCTGATACAGCTAAATCCCAGATCACCAAGTGTAAGTGGCAGCAGTGGGGTGTGTTGGGGAAGGAGAGGCCGGTCAACTGCCAAATACATACCCCAAAATGTCCACCATGACACTCAGGGCCAGGGGAGTCATAGAAGATTACCTGGAGGTGGCAGTTACCACAAATGGCAGCCCAGAAAGCAAAACGTGGCAGCGATAATGAGCATCAACTCTGCAGCCGAGAGCCAGCCCAGTCCCCTGCAACCATGCCAGGCCACTGATCCTCTCTGATCCTTTCTCTCATCTGTAAAACGGGACAGCAATGCTGCTCATCTCCCAGAGCTATTGAGGAGACTCCGTGAGGCCATATGCATGAAGGGCATTTGGAAACACTTGAGAACCAGAATTAGCCCTGTTTCTGTGGACACACTACCCTCCTCCCTCCTCAGGGCACCTCTGCAAGCCCCATCCCTCTGGGAGGGGAGGCTCCACCACCTACCTGCCCACCAGCAGCTCTGCCCCAGGATTTGGGCAGCTGCAGCAGCCTCAGCCAGTCCTCCTGGGACACTGACCCAACAAATGCTGTGGCCCAGCACTGGGGCTTCTCCCAGCTGCCTGACTACATGGTCCTGGAGTCTGGGAATCCAGGAACCTCCTTCTTGGTAGCCTCACCCCATAATCGTCTTCTTCCCGCCGCATCTGCTCTACCCACAAACCACGGATTTCTGGTGCCTTGCCCACCTTATTCACTGTCTAACCCAAACCACACACCGGTATTAGATCCTGGGTCATCTTTCTAAAGCGCCCACCTACATAGTGAGGCTGCTCTCAGCTCAAGAATCGTCCATGGCTGCCTCAAGTCAAAGTCCAAAGCTCTTCCAGGCTTCTGCAACCTGACCCTGCTTAACTTCCTGTTCCGGGCTGGACTGTGTTCCCCCTAAATTCACATGCCGAAGCCCCAACCCCCAGTTCCTCAGGGTGTGACTGTATCTGGAAACTGGGCCTTTAAAGAGGTGATTAGGTTAAAATGAGGTCCGAAGGGCAGGCCCTGATACAATCTGACCGGTGTCCTTCTGAGAAGAGATTAGGACCCCGACACTCACAGAGGGAAGAGCATGTGAGGACCCAGAGAGAAGGCAGCCATCTGCAAGCCAAGGAGACAGGCCTCTGAAGAAACCAGCCCTGCAGACACCTCGATCCTGGACTTCCAGCCTCCAGAACCGTGAAGCAGTAAATGTCTGTTGTTAAGCCAGGTCTGTGGTGCTTTGCTGCAGCAGCTCCAGCAACTCCTCCCGGAATACAGAATCCAAGATCCTTCCCAGCCAAACCCTGGCTCCACACGGAGGTCTCACCATCCCCCGCCCCCAAATCTGGGAACGCCCCTCCTCCTACCACTCGGCAACAACCTCTAAACTCTCCAGAACGAGGGGTCTTGCGCTGCTGCCGCCTCCTCCTAGCAGCACCCTGCCCAGAACCTTCCACGGGCAGCCATGCTTGTTCCAGCACCATCTCTCTCCTGCCCCGCTACCTTGTCTGACTGCTCCTCTCTCATACCCTGTTAAATTTCCACATGTTTGAGTTCTGACTCAGCCAGCAGGCAGTATGCTCCTTGGGGTCGGGATCCAGTCTCCCCCTCCAAGTCCAGCACTTGTCCAGGGGCGGCAGGCGGCAGTAAGAAACGCCTCTCTGGCAAGTGCATGCGTGTGGGATGAACTGGGAGACAGAATAAAAGTGAGCTGTGAGCACTGGAAACAAGAGAGAAGGGGGAGCTCGGGGCCAACATAGGGAAAGGGGATGGCCCACAACTCCCAGACCAGCCGCCACATGGCGCTGTTGGTCTGGGACAGCCCTGATGACTGGCGTCACACTGGAACAGGTAAAGCCCTGAGAGCCTGGTCTGCCAGGCTGCAGAGCCAGTGTTCATGACTCATTTAGTGTCTGATTATCCAAAGTCACCTTCCCTCTGCCATTAAGCTGTTAGGGCCAGGGGCCATGTGCTCCTGAGTCCCAGACAGGGAAAGATGTTCTGAGCGTTCTGGGTAAATCAAGTTTCAGCCTGACAGCAGCTGTGAAGGGAACCTAAATGGCTCTTCGGCTCATGATGATGGCAGCCACCCGTAATGTGGAACCGTCCAGTCACGGGCACGTGGGGGTGGGAAAGCTGCCGCAGGCCCAAGCCAGGACACCCAGAAGGGCCCAGAAGACAGGCCCGCAGATGAGAGGAAATGGAAGTGGGAACTAGTCTCTGATCTGGAGCCGGGCCTGGGCCTGGGCCTGCGGAGGGCATTCCCCATCCTCGGCCTGACTCCCTGGCTCCCGTTATCCAGAGCATAATGTCCCGTCCACCCGGCCCGGCCAGGAAGGGCTCCAGCACTGTCTTAGCAACCTGCGCGTGCCCTCCCCACAGCAGTGCTCGGTCCTCACCTCCTTGCTCTCCTGGGTGAGTCCTCTCACAGGACAGCCTCACTGCCCAGGTCTCCAACCACCCCGCCACCCCTTCGCCAGTGAGTCAGAATCTATTCTTCCTTGTTGCCGACTCCCTCCAGTTGTACCTTCGAACCGTCCCTTGCTCTGGCCCCTCTGGCCCTGAACACCTACTTCCACAGTTCATTCTGCATTCCATTTATGGCAGGTGACTCACTTCTCTCTGCAGCCCAAGGGCCCCCTGGATTTGTTGGGGGGATTTGTGTTGGGCTTCAAAGGGGTGGAAACAATTGGACAGCAGTGACATCATCATATCTTCAGACCCATTCACAGCCTCAGATGAGATTAAACTAAAATAGTATGTTCTGTTTTGTTTAAGACCGTCGCAGCGCTCAAAGCCAGCATGCCCTGGGGATGTGGGGACCGGGGAGCCTGACTCATGGAAACCACCAGGGAATCTGCGGGGGCTTCAGCTCAGCCCCCGGAGAAGCAGCTCCGCACCCTCACGGCTCCTTGGAGGCTACGGGTATAGGCAGTCATGGACCAAGTGCCTGGGTTCCAATCCCAAGTCCACTGTCTCAACCTGGGCCCCTTCTCCATGACTCAGTTTCCACATCTGCAAGATGGGGATAACACCAGCAGTGACCACACACAGGACCACTGTGAGGACTGAATAAGCCACCGTGAGTCACCATGCTGGGACCGTGTGCGGTATGCAATGAGAAGCATGAGATATGGCCTCGCTACGATCACTGGTCAAAGTGGTGTCTGCTCCCCTTACTCACTGAGGTCCAGCCAACAGCCTGGTGGCCCATTGTGAACCTACGATGGCGCTAGGGGCTTCTCAGGAGCTAAGACTGTCCCATGACTCTTAAGCATAGGACACAGGTGCCCTTTTCAGGCAGTCCCTCTGGGATGAGAGAGGAAGGAGGGCCCCACTCATCTGGCTCAGGCACTGAGGAGCTCAAGTGGAGCCGGGGGGCAATCAAGGCTGACAGGGAGCAGCCCGGTGAAAACCAGGTTCCTGAAAGGCAGCCCGGGGCAAGCCCTCCCCAGGTAGGACTGGGTGCCACTCATCTGTGCAGTTCACCCAGAGCAACCGAGGGAAAGAATGGCCTGACACCTCAAAGAACCAGTGAGGACAGTGGGTGTGAGGGAAGGCCAGCCAGGGCTCCTTCTACCTGACCACACAAACCAGGCAGGGACCAGGAGGCCAATGGGCGCAGGGCCAGGCCAGGACGGTATTCCTCCCCAGGATGCTCCTGAGGGTAAGGGAGGGCAGGGGAGGGAGGGGAAGTGAGAGGAGAAGTGGTACTTCATGGAGTGGATGGGCCCCGCACTGTCTCCTAACTGCTCACGCAGAGCAGAGAGTGAGGCAGGGCTCGTGAGGGAAAGCTTGGCGGGTGGAGGCCCTGCCAATACAGCCCACCACACCTCACTCCCAAACTCTGGACAAAACAGGCTTCACTCAGTCTCTCAAACAAGCTCCCAACTCTGGGCTCATGCCCCACTGGCACCCAATCGCCCCTCACGGGACTGGGGGACCGCCTCCCTCACCTCAGTACACACGGGGCCCGTCCTAGAGCTGAGAACACAGCAGGCCTGCACAGGCTACGCTCTGTGGAAAGCTGTGCAGGCTGACAACATGGCTCCTTCCATGAAGAGGTGGCCCCGGGCATGCACACACAGCCCTAGGCCCGGAGCACCGCAAACACCTGCCGGTCTCAACTCATTGTTAGATTCTTCTAGAATGGGTGGATTACTACTGTCCCCTCCCTCCACTGTGCATGGAAGGACACCGAGGCCCTGGGAGGTTAAGCTCTGTCCTCCAGGCCAAAAGCCTGTGGGTGGGAGAGCGGGCTTCCACACAGGCCGCTTGGCTCACAGCCATGCCCTCACCACAAGGCTGAACTGCCTCACGACAGCCTGTGAGGTGAAACCTCACTCCCACTGAAGGACTCTGGGCCCAGAGGGAGCTGGAGAAGGTTCTCACTTCCATCGCAGAGACCAGGAGACGAGAGGCATCAAGCTGCCTGTGCTTCCCCAACATGGTGTGGCTAGACACTCCAGGCTGCCTGGGTATGTGTGACCTTGAGAAAGTTCCTTCACTTCTCTGTGCCTTAGTTTCCTGGTCTCTAAAAGGGGGATGAGAATAGTCCTCAGTCCTGTCCATGGAGCTGCTGCCAGCATCAAACGAGTTAACATACAAAACACAACAGAAACTGGTGAAAAGTAGGTGCTACGTGGCAGACTCCACCATCCCCTTGACCACCATGACTGGCATCATTATTTGAAGGTCTACCATGTTAGAAAGTCGGTCACCTTAGTGAGCCCAGCACTGCTCTGTGTGGCCCGACAAGGCCCCCAGGGGCACAGGAAGAAAAGAGTGTGGACATGGAAGAGTGACAGGCTTGCGTTTTCCTACCCAGAGATAGTGCTCTTGACACCAAGCACTAAAGGACACGGAGCCTTCTCATCCATCTGTCCAGCAGGACAGAACTGGGACTCTTAAAGCAGACGAGCAGCCACCATCCAGGTGGTCCCCCAGAGGGCCACCACTCTCCTCTGGGCAGCATGCACGGCCCCGAGGCAGCATCCTCGGGCTCAGAACACAAGGTCAGATCTGAGCTGCCTGTCCCCAGAAGGGCCGGAGAAACACCAACATCAGCAACGGGCCGAGAAAACACGACAGAGACGCAATGCTCGCAGGCTTGACGGTGCTCCCGGCCATGGTCAGAGCCCTCTGAGGCCACACAGTGAAAACTCTCTTCTCCAAAGGCGGGAGGGCAGGGGTCCGCGGCTCTGACAGGGGTCCCTGACTTCACCGTGTTCTTGGAGACAGAGGGCAGAGGGCACATTTCACCAGTGGCTGCAGGCCCTAGCCTGCCCCCTGGAGGCTCCGAGGGGCTGTCGGGTTTGGGGGTGGGGGGACGCGACACTGGAAGATGTGGAATCAGCCCGAATTTAAGGCAGGGGGTTGCTTGTGGGCAGGGACAGAGGGAAAGAATGGACACAGATCAGACCTTTCCTCGTCTGACGCTGCCCTGGTCGGCTGGATGACCGTTTCCTGCCATCAGACTTAGTAATGACCTGTCTCCTCTCCAGGGCCCAGAGCACCGTTTGCTCTCGGGTTGCTCCAAAAGGCCAGGAACAGAGGAGCCAGACATGGGCCAGGGCAGTGACACGGACATTCCCGGGCCCGGTTCCAGCCGATGAAAACGGCTGCTGGTGACGGGGATTAACTCCAGGGCAGCTGTACCCGGTGATGTGCGGCCCCTGCCAGACCAAGGCAGGCCCTCCCTGTCCCCGCTCAGCTCCAACTCCCAAAATGCAGCCGCAGCCTTTTCTGTTTTCAAGATGGTTCAAAAATAATGTGAAGTGCTCTCTCTGGCAGGACATATTCTAAAAGCAGAACAGAAAACGTCAGCTTGGCCCTAATGCAAAGATGGAGGCTTCCATCAATGAAACAGCCCGTGTATTTTAAACAAGGAGACAACTTCCTTAATCCAAAAGGGGCTCTAACCAATCAACAAGAAAAAGACCAACAATCCAATAGAAAGGGGGACAAATGACAGGAAGAGATTCATACACAGAAGAAATGCAAAGGGCCAATAAGCGTATGAAGAGATGCTCCATCTGGCCGAGGACAGAAGACATGCAAATTAAGACAGGTGTCATTTCCCTGGCAGATGGGCACAGAGGAGTGAAATTTGCTCAAACTTTCTAAAGAACAAGCCAGCAACCTGCCCATGTGAGAAATGTTTACAAAAATCTCTGAGAAATTCCACTTCTAGGGATTAATTTTACAGAAATATGCAAAGATCTATGCTTACTACAGCCCAGCTTACAAAAACAATTAAACCAGAATGACCTTATGAGCTCAGTATAATCGAGTGAATTATGATTCTTTCAATCACGTGCTGAAATATTTTGTTGCCACCAAAAAGAGCCAAGCATACCTATCTCCCTCTTCTTTTATGGGCCATGGAAAAAAGGCAAGACAGATACTAAGTTACGGAAAAGACAAGTTTTATGAGAACACATGTAATATGATCCTGTTTCTATTTTTTTTAAGTACATAAATATATATTTGTACGTGTATGAGAAGGGTCTAGAAAGATGGATTCCACACTGCTAAAAGCAGCTGCCTCTGGGACAAGGTCAGATCTATGCACAGTTGGAGGTGAGCAGCACCCAGTCTGGGAATTCCTAAAGTGTGCTGGGTGGAGCAAGCCTCTCACCAGAAGCTCGACAAAGAGGAAGCAGAGGACCTATGACCGATGAGGTGGAAAAAGTCAAATCCTGCCATATTTCATTGATTCTAAGACATGTGATTTTTCATTTTCCATCTCTGAGGTTGAGATGTGTCTCATCACTGATGGTGTATCACAATTTAATTAGCACTTTTCCCCTTATTAGTGGGATATAAACTACCAGTGTGTCTTCCCATCGGGGGTAAAATTCAGTACCCTCTAGAAGACTCAAGATTCACATTAGCACGCTAAAGGTTCTGAGAAGTCCTGCAGCGGAGAACATTCTCCAACACGATCCCCCTTCCTTTCTCCTTCTTCTCATCTTTGCCTTTCCCTTTACTTACGAATGAGATGATGCTAGGGCACAGCGACGTGCCCTCCTAAGGACGTCTGCAAAAGTCCAGGTTTGAAGAGAGGCACACTTACTTTTTTAAAATTCAATACAATGACCGTCTGGCAGATACCACCGTTAGCAAGTCTTGTTATCAAAAACCATCAATGGGCGCCTGGGTGGCTCAGTCGTTAAGCGTCTGCCTTCGGCTCAGGTCATGATCCCAGGGTCCTGGGATCGAGTCCCACATCGGGCTCCCTGCTCAGCGGGAAGCCTGCTTCTCCCTCTCCCACTCCCCCTGCTTGTGTTCCTGCTCTCGCTGTCTCTCTCTGTCCAATAAATAAATAAAATCTTTAAAAAAAAAAAAAAAAAAAACCATCAATGGATGCTAAAACACCAGGCAAAAGTATGATGAGAAACAGGATATCTGCAAAGGATCGCCTTAAAAGATAATTGCCAATTACAAGGAGAAAAACAGAAATGAACAGTGGAGAAACAGAGTAACACTCCGACCAAATGACTGGTTAGCCAGAGCGAACCCATATCCAGGTCATGCCCTCCTGAGAGACAGGAGGTGCAAAGCATTGCTGGTGTGGCGCTCCTGCCCAAAATGTGTAATGCCAAACTAAGCCAGGAACACGGGGGAACATCCCAGAAGCCCAAACTGAGGCAGGGCCCTTCCAAAGTGTCATGGTCATGAGAGACAAACAGCCTGAAGCCCTGTCTTGGATGCGAGGAGGCCACGGAGGACAACCAGAAGAAGGGTCACCGTGGGGAAGCTGGGGACATTGTTAATGATAGTACGGCTGCCGATGTGAGTTCTCTGGTTCGGAGAACTGTACCGTGGTCACGGGAAACGTTACCTCAAGATGCAGCCGTGGGAAGGGTGTAAGGGAACTCTGTGGGCCACTTTTTCCAACTTTTTTGGTCAATCTAAAATTATGCAAAAATAAATACACTAAAAACCGTGTAACAGGAACTTTACTATCAAACTACAATAGAGGTGAAAAAGCCACTAAGGATAGGACAAAAGCCGTGCATGTGCTACATGAGGGGTCACCCGGAAGATTCTCATTTGGGGAAATAAACCCAGACGATGCATTTACAAATGTGGGGCTGGGTGTTCAGGGAGGATGGACGGGGAGGGGAGCACTGCCCTGGAGGGGCCTGGTCTCATGGGGGTCACGAGACCCACAATCCAGGAGGCCAGCACCAACCCAGCACTAAACAGAAGTGCAGGAACCGACGACTAGCAGGGTCACGACACTCAGGGTGTGGTCTGAAACACACAATGCAGGGTCACCCGGGAAAATGAGCATCTTCGGAGTATTTATACCTTAAATGCACAACCACGTTTAATCCTTACAACCACCCTATGAGGAAGGTGCTACTATCATTATCTCCCCTTTCAGACAGAAAAACGGAAGCTCGGTACAGTTAAATAACTCGCCTAAATATACGCAGCGAGGGGTCAGGACAGCACCTGACCCCAGGCAGTGTGACTTGTAATGCTTCTGGGAAGACTGCTGCAGAGGTGCGGGTCCCGTGGAAAGAGCACCGAACTGAGAATCGGAAGGCATCGAGGGGTGCTGGGTCAGTCCTACAGCCTCTCTGGGCCCCTCTCCTCATCTTTAAAGACATGGAGAAGCTTCGGAGGCACTGAGAGCTCAAGATCTCTCTCAGCTGGAAAGACAGACACTAAGTAGGCCTTACATTCACACTGAAGTGTAAATGCCTTGTGTCTGACACTTTCTGATCAGCCTGACCAACAAGTATGCTTTCTCTGTCCCAGAGAAGAGCCGCTGAGATTTCTTACATGGGACCTGGGAGACTCTGAGTGTGATGAGGGAAGCGGGGGACAGGCTCCTGGGAGTCTCAAGTCTGGAGGCACTGGTCATCACAAGAGGAAAGAAACTCCAGAAAAGAGAGGTAGGGTCTCAAAGGGAAACATCGTCTGGCTCACCAACTGACCCAGGAGCAGCCCTGCATCTGCAGCGAAGAAAGGACTAGCCTAGAGGAGCCATCAGAGCCTGGTGGGGTCACTCAGGAGGGGTGGAGGGGTGAGTCTGCAGATCAGGAGGAAACAGGGCTTCCCAGCAGGGTCTGTGGGCCAGCAGACGAGCAAGAAGCCTGGTAGCTCGTGCAGACACACTGAGCTAGATGGAGCTAGAGGGAGGCACCTGTGGAGGGAGGGGCTGCTCCTGTCTTGCTGCTCAGAAGGCCCAGTGAGAAGCTCTGAGTGCAAACAGGAAAGTTCTTTCCAAGGATGAACCCGAGTCTCCTTGGGGTGGGGGTGGCGGCTGCAACCAGTCACCATGAGAGCTCACTTCATTCCCTCAATCTCTCCTTGGAGCCTCTAGTCCTGTGTCCTGGGCCATGGCAGAGGAAGTGAGGAATTTGGCAGAGGACTGCCAAAGACAAAGGGTCAGCACCAGCATGGAGGAGGCATCCCTATCGGGCATGCCATGGCAGCATGAAGGCAAGGTGGGGGGTGGGGAGCCAGGCACCGGCCTGCTGTCATTGGGTCGGAACATCCCAGCTTTGGGACACTGGCTTCCAGCATAACTCTAGAAAACAGGGAGGAGCAAGGGGACACTTGCACCCTCCCCCTGGAGGGAGTCACTGCATCTCCCTATCTCTGATCTGGCAGGACTAGTCTGTGGGCCTCGGCACTAGGAGGCCTGCACCTTGAGAACTCTAAGGCAAAAGCCGAGTCTGCGTCTCCAGGGAAGAGGGGCCACTGCCCTGTGGGAGCCGCCCTCAGCCTTCTGGAATGCAGCAGTATGTCAGGATGGCAGCTGAAGAGCAGGCTGGGGTCTGCTCGTTCCCCAAGGTACCTCTCATCTCCCACCCTGGAGAGGCCAGAGCGGAGAGATGCCAAGGAACCAGCTCTCTGGCTGGAAGAGAATGAGCAGGCCTAGGCCTGTGGGGGGCAGGTGATGGGACCGGCAGTGAGCAGATGTGAGCCTATGGGACGGCATCCCTGTGCTCTGGGCTCTTCAGTCTCTACTGTGAGTCTGACCCGCAGGGCCAAACACTCTCGGGATTCGTCAGTCCCTGGGAGGGCGACACAGAGCCTCGCCTCAGAAGGAGACCTCTGAGGGCCGAGGATAAGCGGGTAGGGACGGGTAGGGAGGCGGGTGGAGAAGAGAGAGATGCAGAGTCCCTACAGGACAGGGTGTCTGCACAGCAGCAGGGGGAGCCCTGGCCCTAGGCCCATGCAGCCAGTGTGGCCTCCGACCTGGAGCCAGGGACAGGAGCAGACCCCGCCCAGGGTCAGCAGAGGGCACGAAGATGGGTGGGATTCGGAGAATTTGCTGCAAAACGCATCTGGCGTAGAAAGGAGGCTCAATTTTGGAGTCAACTCAGAGCTCGACGTACAGACTTGGCAGCTCTGAAACCTTCACCCCTCTCAAGCTCCACCTTCTGGTTTGAAACGGGGGAGGAGCACAGCTGTGCCCGGAGGATTCCCCGCAAGGGGAGGTGGGGCTGCCCACCCAGGGCCAGGCCTGGTCCTGAGTATTATCCCCACAGCTCCCCACGGAAGGGCACCTAGCTCCTCTTGGCAGGTGACACAAAAGGGAGGTTCACCAGGGCAGAGCCGGGCTTCAGGCCCAGATGCCACCTGATGCTGGGAATGTGCCTACCTCAGCCTGGCCCACAGATGGTGCTCAACCCACCGTCCTGCTCTGCAGCCGCCCCCCCCCCCAGCCCCCTGCCTCCATCCGAACACAGGGTCTCTACCTGGGAGCTGAGCACCCACCCAAAGTCCCCATCCCCACCACAGGTTGTAGAGGCTGTGCCGCTCACACACGGCCACCTGCTCTAGGAGTTGGTCCGGGCCTGGCCTGATGCCCTGTCCCCATGGCCTCAGCACAGTGGGCTGGGCTGGCTGACACTCAAAGGAGCCACAGGCAGGCAGGCCCCACGAGGCCTCTCTAGAAGTCCACTCGATAGGTATGAAGCATTTTCTTGGCGGGCTGATCCAAAACTCTGGCGTCCTGCACAAAATCAGGCTGGAGGCTGGCTGACTTGGGAGCAACAGTCCTCGGGGTGCACTTGTTCCTGCCCTCCTTGTCCTCCACGACTCCAGGCCCTGCCACCCACGCCCAGCTTCTGCCACACGCCCCCACTTAGAACCCGGGCACCCAGCAGGACCAAAAGGCGACACGGAATTCTGGGCCACACCCACTGCCACGAATAGGGCCAGACCTGCTGGACACCGCCCCCCACGGGGGCGATGGCAACCCCCCAGGGACAGATGAGCCAACTACTCAGAGAGGCCCAGTGACTGCCCAGGCCAAACGAGGGGCGCTGAGCCCACGACTGTCGGTACCAAGGCGTGTTCTTTTTTTTTTTCCTTTAGTTTTATTTATTTATTCGTCAGAGAGAGACAGAGCACGAGCAGGGAGAGCGGCAGGCAGAGGGAAAAGCAGGCTCCCCACTGAGCAGGGAACCCGATGTGGGACTCGATCCCAGGACCCTGGGATCATGACCTGAGCCGAAGGCAGCCGCTTAACCGACTGAGCCACCCAGGCGTCCCCCAAGGCCTGATCTTGTCCATGACCGTGTATGGCTGCTCTCAAACGGAGCAGACAGGATTCCCATTTCCTCAGTAACTCCAGGGGGCAGGGACTCCGAGACACTAGCAGCGGAGCTGCTGATTCTCTGTGGTGCGGACCCCCAGGGACCTTCCGTGGTGTCATCTCCTGAACACCAGAGGGCACCCCAGAGTACCACCAGCGGACAGTGCCTGCGCACTTGCCCCCAGGCAGCAGAGCCCCGCTCTACAAACATCTGGGCTTCCATCCAGGCTTCAGGCTTCGACCTCACTCGCTCCCTGCTGTCAGGGACGGTGGGGGTGGAGGAGGCAGGACACCCACACCAGCTAAGAGCACAGACCGGACGGCGCCGGGTTCAAACCCCAGCTCTGCCCCCTAAGTAGCTCTGTGGCCTGAAGGGACAAGCTCATGCACTTCAGTGTGGAACCTTTCTCACGGGCCACAGTGTGGAAGAAATCAGCTTACACATGCACCGTGCTCCCAACAGCACCTGGCATGCAGTAGGTGCTCCCCCAGGGCCCACCGCGTGCTGACAAAGCAAGCTCAGACAGGAAAGTGACCTGCTCAGGCCACACGACGCAGGGGACTCAGGCAGGTCTGAGGCCCAAGCCTTGACTCCAAGCCGCCTCCCGGCCTCTCCTTCCCCGCCCACAGGCCTGTGCCATGTACCAAAGATGGACAACCACCACCCCCCAGCTCCACCACAGCCCTCCCACCCTGCAGTCCTCGCCCGATGGAGGCTCTGTGGGGAATTAGTCCTCCAGGCTCTGAGGAATGTTCCTTTCTCTTCACCTGCTGTCTAGATTCCTCCGTTTTTCAATCAAGCTTCCCAGCAGCCTCCAAGATGAGCCATAATTAAATTCCCATAAAACCACAGGCAGAAATGCTCCCATCCGTGGTGTGTACCTCCCTCCCCCGGGAGGTGTGGTGTCCCAATGGTTATCTGTCACCTCCAGAGCACCTGTCACCCGTCACCCACCTCTGTCATCACCTCTGAAGGGTCTCTTGAGCCCTCTGTCCTGTGGCCTGATGCCCTCCATCAGCCACTGCCCACCCCCACCCCCCGGGCCAAGAAGACCGGCCTGTGTCTTCCACCCCACAGTACAGTTTCTCCTGTATAGCTTTGGCCAGTTCAGGAGCCAGCTACAGCCTTGCCCAGAATCGCTCAGCCTGGGGGGCAGAGCCAGGCCTTTGTCTCGGGGCTTCCATCTCAAAATCTTGGCCCTGTCCAGCAAAGCAGGTGGCAGGGAGAGAAAAGGCCTGCAGATGCATGCTCGGCAATCATGACTTGTTGACCCAGCCTTCCCCGCCCCCACCCCATGCCTGTACCAGCTGTACCAGGCAATGTTCCATTTCTGGGAGGTTCCTGCCCTTGGTGTAAACTGGATCCAGGTTCAGTGCCATCTGTGCCTCTGGCTAAGGGGTGTGGGTGCAGCCCCGCCCCAAAACAGTCATCTATTAGAGAACCCTGTGGCCCAAACGCTCTGGGGTGGGTCACTCTGCAAGCCTCGTGACCTCATGCTGCTTTGAGCTGCTCTGTGGAAGAAACTTACCGCTAAGGTCACAGGCTGAGGCCACAGCCCCCAGCGAGCTGGAGGAGGAACGGTCATTCCAAGAGTCGTTCACCCCTGGATTCCCCAGGTAGCAGAAGATGAGATGGCAGACAACTAGCTCTCCTTCGAAACTCATTCTCCCCTTTCTTCCAGTGACAAAGCTCCCAAATTTTAGCTGGGCACATGGCTGCCCAGAATAGAGCCCACATTCCCCAACTCCCTTGCAGCTCAGTATGGGACTCAGTCCTGACCAATGATGTGTGGACAGAGCGCCATGTTGTGGCTTTCAGAGCTTTTCCTTAAAAGATAACTAGGGCTACCTCCCCTTGCTTCCTTTTCCTCAGTCCCTCCTGACCCTTATGTCTAGACCCTGGATGTGATGGCTGGAGTTTTAGCAGCACCACCGTGGACCAGGAAGCTCACATCACAGAACGATCGCTGGAAGAAGTCTGGGTCCTTCCTCTGGGCTTTTCTATGAGAGAGAAATGAGGTTCTATCTCATTTAAGCCACTGTTATTTCAGGTCTCTGTTGCTACAGCAACTTGAGTGGTGGGTCTCTGAGGCGGAGAAAGAATCCTGCCTCCCCTTCAGGCTCTGAACCAGAAAAGAGGATGAACGCTGGGAGCCTGGATCCAAGACGGCGCCGAGGTACTCAGATGGGGAGCTGGGGGCTCCAGGCAGCAGCCCTCACGGGTCTCCACAGCTGACGCTCCGCACGGAGACAAGAGTGCGGACCCCTGCTCCAAATACTCCGCTGCTATTCCTGGAAGACCGCCACCCCCACTGCAGAGCAGGGAGCCCTGGGCACGTCCCCGCAGCAGCTGCCTAGGCTCTCTTGAGGCAGGCAGAGCCCCCTTGGCGTGAAGGACAGCGACACCCTGAGGTCTCCAGCAAGCCCCTTCTTTCAACACAAAAGCAGTGTCACTTGGACTGCGCTAATTGCCTGCGGGAACTTACAGGGTAATTATGGCCATTAACAGCATGCTTAACAGGGCTGCCTTAGGGGCGGAGGAGTGCTGGGGATGTGCCTCCCAGAGATCTTCAGGGAGGAGTAGCCCCAGCTCCGGGAGGCTGGAAGGTGAGAGCCAGCACTGCTCCCATAAGAACAGCTGTGGGGGTGGGGAGGGGGTCAGGAAAAGGCTCCAGGAAATCCCAGCTTCTGCCCACCCTCCTGGAAGAATACCAGCCCGGCTCGGTGTGCACGATAAGGAAAATCCAGGGCGCAGCGGTCACGGCCCACCCACAGAACAATTCCTGCTGGCCTAAGACCAAGCCTGCTATTAGGGTTCAGTCAACACGTTCCTACCCAGCATGGAGGGGGCTTCCCCACCCCCATCCTGCAGGCAACTCCTGAGCTGAGGACACCTGAGTGTGAGGTTTCCTGGACCTAAGAGAGTGGAGCCTGATCCTCTTCCCACTGGGAGTCGGTCACCAGCCCCTCACATGTGTGGCTCAGTGTGGGTCACCCTTACAACAGGATATAGGTAATGGCCATTAGAACCTGTCTCCAGGCCATGTCTGCACTGATCTAAAACGTATGGTCATATCCTCACTCAGCAGCTCACACTCCTTCGGTGGGTGCCCATGAACGAAGTGCCCTGCTGCACGAGGCATTCCAAGTACCCCATGCTGACCCAACAGTCTGCGAGGCCTGCACAAGCACCCCACGCCGCTGTCGTGTCCCACTTTGCTCAGGCCACTGTCCTGTCTGGGAAGCCCAGGCTGCCACCCACAGTCTTGCCCACCAGGGACAGTCCTATTTCCTGTGCACACTGCAGTCCGACCCATCACCGGTCCCCTGCTCCCCGACTGTGCACATGCACACTCCAGGCCCACGCTCACCCTTGACCGCAGCCCTGATTCTCTACCCGTGAAAACTGAGAGAGACCCCAAGATCGGTCCCTTCCATCATAACGGGAGACGTGCCAGCAGCTGCCATTCCCAGGGGACACCGTGAGCCAGGACCCATGCTAAGTGCTTGTCAGATGTCGTCCCAGTTCTCTCAACTGCAGGCCCGGTGGACAAACCACTTATTGTCAACATCTGAACAGAAAACAGGCAGAGCTGGGTCAAGGGACTTGGCCAAGGCTACATGGCAGCAAGAGCCCAGATTCGGGTATGACCTCAGCCTGTCTCCCCGCAAAGCCTGCACTCTTTGCTCTGAAAAGACCCTCCCAGCAGTGTCCTCCCTGACCCCGTCAGTACACATCACTCCTCCCGTGGACCTGAGGACACGAGAAGTGGCTGCCGACCTGCAACTCCTCCCGTGACTTGGCCCTTCTCGTCAGGATCGGATTCATATCCTATCCCTTCACACACAGTTGGTGTCCAATGCACACACCTCCTGGGAAGAGGCGGATTTCCTTTCCAGAACCAAAGTTTAGCGGGAACATCCCTACAGATCTTCCTTCTCATCTGAAGGTTCTAGTCGGACCCGGGGAAGGAATGCAAAGGGAAGGGAAGTTGACATCATCAATGACCCTTCCAGGCCCAAGGGGAAAAGGAGGCTGGCATGCTGAAAAGGCCTGCCGTTTGGGGGCCACCCAGGAAGGTCATGCTTCATGCCACCTGCCGAACGCCAGGCAACCTCGGAAATAGGCCTCGAGACCCCTTCCAGGACAGCCAGGTCCAACACCAGCTCTTCCACAGGGTACGTTCCTTAGAGAAGCAAGGAATCGTCGACTCTCCTAGCCAAGGTCCGGGCCGGCAGGTGCTTGCTAGATCCACGGCCCTCTGGCCGCGGACACGTAAGTTAAGCTTAGGGGCTACGAGCTGACAGCCCAAGTCGGGGAGACCTGGTGGGATGCTGCCTCTGCTACACACAGGCTGTGCGATGTCGGCCCATCTGCTAACCTCTCAGTCTCCACTACTGTCTGCAAAACAGGGAGGACGCCCACTTCTATGAGCATCGGAAGAGAGAAGTCAAGGAGGCTTAACCTTGCAAACAGGCTGCCTCTGGTCTGGCGAGCCAAACTCTTCCCACCGGTCCCACCACCACACGAAACAAGGGCAGGCCAAGTCACCACCCAAGTCAAGGGCCAGGATAGGCCACACTCATGGTCTGGATAGCAGAAGTGGGGGCCGCCTCTCCTGCTCCTTAGATGAATCTTCACACAGCCCTAGGACACGGGCAAAGCACTCTTCCTCAGAATCAAACAAGAATTCTCAGCAGGAAACGCTTGGGGCAGGCAAAGAGAACTAGGTTACTGTTAACGTGAATCTTTCCCAAAAAGCCCTTCTCACATAAACAAACACCTGGGGAAGGCAGTCCAACTCCTCTGGAGCGGCCCGGCCCAGGAAGGTGGCGAGAAAGAGTCCTCAGAGACAAGGGGATGTTGCTGGCAAGAAAAGGGCTTGCAGCTAAGCGGGAGGCTCCCGCCCTCAGGAACAGAGCGTACCCCGCGAGGTCCAGCCGCCACGTTACACATCTCCCTGTGTTTGATTAAAGGCCCTTCAATCTCTGTTTGTCTCCCTTGCCCAGTTACGTAACTCCCCTTCCCTGCCCACTGCTCCGCTAGTTTACACACACTCCTGCTCTCAAACTGCTGTGTTGTCGGGACACTTCATCACTCTGTGGGCTCAAGACAACAAAACAAAACCGTCTTGAAGTGCTTGCAGACGCTCTGCCTCCCAAAGAGCACCCTGGGGCTTTTATTTCCTAATTCTGCTGGGCAGAGGAGAGAAAATGGCCCTCCCCAGAATGTGTGCCCCTGGGAAATTCAACTCCTTCCTGCCCCAAAGGGCTTAAAAAAGATCAGACACCCTGTCCTCCCCCCCGCCCCATGCAATGACCACCCTGTCCCTGTAGAGGTGGGCCATCTGCCGTGGGGGCCAAGCCACGTGTGTCCGTACCTTTCATGTAGGCCTCGATCTTCCGGATGAGCTCATAGGACTTGGAGCGGTCGAGCAGGGTCCTGATGGCAGGAAGAGGGTCCAGGACAATGGTCTCAGGGTGCGCATCGATATATTCCTGAAAGGAAAACACACCTCTTCCGGTTGGAGGCGGGAGGCTGATGCAGAAACGAGGTTTCCGCAAGATGCCATTCCACGCACCCTCACGGCATCCCTCCCCCTCCCCTCCCTCCGTCCCTCCCTCCACCAACCCTGACTTCGGTCTGGCGCTTCACACTGTCTGGGAGGATCACGTGACGCTGGTTAGACCAATCACCACCTTCCACCCTGGCCACTGGCTCCAGAAGAGGGCACGTGACCCGAGTCGGTCCAATCAGATGCAGGCTCGGAGCTCTTGCTAGGAATGCTGGGACAAGGCCATTCTCTCCCGCACCGAGGGGCCCGGGCAGCTGGGAGCAGTCACCCTGAGATCTGAGGGAGAGGCCTGACAAAGCCAAAACCGAGAAAGGGAGGCCAGAGTGAAAAAACAGAGCTGACAAAAAGGAGCGCAAGCAGGTTCCGGCCAGCTCGTTTGGCCCCTGGATAAAGCCTCGCCTGAAACCAGCCTGCTGCCCGAATGGATGACACTTGAGAGTGGCCCAGCACCCTGCACGGATGAGGATTCTGGGGCAGGGCCAGCGAGAGCGGAACGAATGCTGGGATTCGGGACAGGGTGGGTGTGGAAGGCAGGAGGAGAAACCGGCCACAGGGCGGCCCCCTGGCCCTCAGGTATCCCCTGCAACACGCGTCTTCACTACCCACTAGCTTCAGGGTAGACTGCGAAGATGCAAGCAGGACTGTGACCAAATCAGCCTTTAAGGAAGTTAGGATCGCCTTGGGGAAATAACGCTAAGGCACATGAGGAACGAGAAACTACTGTCTCTAACAAAATTCAACAGGAGACTGGGCAAAATGCTTCCAGGAAAGGAACACAAGGATCCCGGCCCTGCCACTCGGCACCTCTGTGACTACAGGAGCCCCGGCCACATCAGTGGGCCAGGGCAGCTCAGCAGGCAGATGCAGTAAATGGGACCATCCGCCTGGCCCCAGAACACTGATTCTAAGAACAAAAATATGGCATGCTGGAGTAACAAGAGAGGGGCTCAGACAACCAGCTGTTGTTATTGTGAGCTGAATTGTGTCCTCAACAGATCTGTTCAAGCCCTAAGCCCTGGTGCTTGTGAGTGTGACCTTATTTGGAAATAGTGTCTTTACAGATGGAAGCAAACTAAAATGACGCCACACGGGATTAGGATGGACCCTAATCCATTGACCGGTGTCTTTAAGATGGGGGAAATCTGGACAGAGACACACAGGGAGAAGGCCATCTGAAGACAGAGACAGTGATTAATGTCATGCCTGCCAAGGACCACTGCCACCACCAGAAGGCAGGAGAGCAGCACGGGACAGATTCTCTCTCGGTGCCTCCAGAAGGAACCAACCCTGCAGACACCTTGACTTCAGACTTCTAGCCTCCTTAACTGTGAGAGGAAAAAAAAACTCCTGTTGTTTTAAGCCACCAAGTTTGTGGTGCTTTGTCAAGGCCACCCCAGGGAATGAATACACCAGCTTAATTCATCCCCCTGCCCACCCAGTCTACAAGATCAGTCTGCAAGGTCAGCAAAGGCCAAGAAAAAAGCCACAATGCTTCTTTTCAAATCAGCCTTATCAACAAAAAAGAAAAGCTCCATTTGGAATTACTCTTTTTTTCAGTGAACCTATTTTGGTTCCTAGTAATCATTTTTAAGAGCTCTCAACACAAAGCCAGAGATTTATATCTGCTCCTCCTCTGAAATCTGCTCCCCCCTTGTGTTTCATACCATAACCAGTATCTGGTTATGGGCTCATTTGTATCTTTTTCTTTGAATGTTTAAAAAAACTTCTCTGTCCCCAATGGGTGGCCAGTACATGCCCATGGGGAGCCTTTCTTCCCATCCTCACACCCATGAACTCTGGGGGGCCAACATGCTCTTGGCCCCTCTCCCTGCACACCCATCCTATAGACATAAACACAGAAGAGAAGCCACCTTCCACCTCCTCCCAAGAGAGGCAGCCATCAGCAAGTCAGCTCAGTTCCTGGCCCACTTCCCTGCTTATACAGAACAAGCCTGGCAGCTGATGTGGGCGAGCCCACGTCTGCCACCCACCAGAGCCGTGAAGACAAGCTGAGAAGTGTCTTTAAGGAAGGTTTATCCAGAGCTGCCTTCACGCCAGGGGCCATGCCCAGCTCTACTCTCTCCAGCCTTAGCCTCGTGTAAGTGCCTACATCTCTCCATGGCAGGCTCCCCAGCAGCAACTATCCCCTGTCAACACTGTTCCTTTGACCCAGGTCTACACTGCCTCAAGAGTAGGTCATTCATGAGACACCAAGATTCCTGCATACCTATGAAATCATATTACTGTCTTCATGTTAAAAGGTCATCCACACAACAAACTACACATCATTCACAGTGCTCAGGGCATCGTGCAGAGTACTAAAGACACACGGATAAATGAAAGCTTTCTAGGCTTTCTCCTACTGGATCTATAATCCTGGCCAACGAATTCATGTTCTGGGTTATGACCTGAAAGCACTGAACTGTCCCCACACCCCCTGTTCCTCCCCTACCCCAACATGCCAGGAAGCAACCTGGTACAGAGAGAAAAGTGAGGGCCCAGGACTCAAGAAACCCAGGTTCCCACTGTTACTGCCTTCCAGGGTCACCCTGGGCAGGCCACTTGGTTTCTCTGGGTCTCAGTTCCCTCATCTGTGACTTAAAAGCCTAAACTGGAAAAACAGAGGACTGGTGATTATGGAGGCAGACTTTGGGGCCACACATGGGGGCTGTTTTAGAACTAGATGGATAGCCACCTGCTAGAGGCATTACAGATAATGCTTGCTGCCTTCCTTCTGAAAGGAGGCAGTATCAGCTAGCTTCGATGGGCTGGCCCAGGTCTCCCCCAGCAACTGAGTCTCCTAAAGTCCAGACATGCGCCTTCCTCCCCCTCGAAACGCCCCCCCCCCCAAGTCCCAAGAAGAGTACCAGAGTAGTTGCTGGATCTGGTTCCACTTTTATGCGTTAGGGCAGTGACCTTTAAAGAGAGAACTCCAAATCATTAAGACATGAATTTAAGCCAAACTCATAAGGGAAAGAAGTTAGAAAAAACCAAGGGGGAAAATATCTGACAAGCAGGCGCCAACAAGCTTTTGACCCAGGATGAAAGCATCAGTATTAACAGAAGAATTATTCCTAAACACGATCTCTTTCGGGACAAGGACAGAGAGGGCAAAGAGTTTTTCCAATCGCCCCGCTATCCACAAGTGGATTTCCTTCCAAGCCTTTCAGCTTATCTATTGTACCACAGGCCTCATGCATTTTTCACAAGACTCTTAGAATTACCAAACAAATTGCTGGAAGGGTGAGCGCCCTGTACCATTTTATCACCACTCAGAAGAAGAAAGGCCCAAACGGTCTCCATGGCAAATGGTAAACACATGCTCCTTTAGAGCGCCTGCCGCATAACACCTACAAAGGGAGCCTGGACGTTAGCAAGGGGGAGCCCGGACGTTAGCAAGGGGGAGCCCGGCTTGAGGCAGACTGAAAAGGGGGGAGAGCAGAGACAGAGAGCCCTGGTCAGAGGGCCAGAGAATACAGACTGTTGAGGGGGCAAAGGGGAAGAGGCCAGCCAGGTGCCCCCCTGCCCCCCCAGGCCCCAGGGATCATGATGCCAAGAAGGACGCTGAGCCCCCTCTGCTGGGCTGGGGGAAGTCAACGTTTTCCCACTGAGAATGTGAGCCAGATGAGAGGACCAGGATGAACCCCACAGATCCCATTTCCTCTGCAGTTCCATTTATGGACAGGAAATGAGCAGGGAGACACAAGCGTTTGCTCTTATCTAACAGAAAATGCAGGCAGAAGTCCCAAGTTCAAATCCTGCCTCTTCCACTTACCCTATGTCTATGAAAAAGAAACTGCAGTTTATCTCTGAAATTCTGTTTCCTGGTGTGCAAAATGTGCATTTTTTCCTCCAAAGACTCATCTATCTATCAGAGAGTGCGCGTGCACATGCACGCATGCACACAAGTGGGGATAGGGGCAGAGGGTAAGGGAGAAGAGAATCTCAGGCAGACCCCCTGCTGAGCGCGGAGCCTGCCCCGGGGCTCCATCCCCTGACCCTGAGATCATGACCTGAGCCCAAATCAAGAGTTGGACACTTAAACTGACTGAGCCACCCAGGCACCCCTGCATTTTATTTTATTTTTTAAAGATTTTATTTATTTATTTGAGAGAGAGACAGCGAGAGAGGGAACACAAGCAGGGGGAGCAGGAAAGGGAGAAGCAGGCTTCCCGCCGAGCAGGGAGCCCGACGCGGGGCTCGATCCCAGGACCCTGGGACCATGACCTGAGCCAAAGGCAGACAAGCTTAACGACTGAGCCCCCCAAGTGCCCCAAGGCACCCCTGCATTTTAAATAAAACCTATCTCAGGGAGCTGCTGTGGGCAACAAGACCCGGACGTGAAAGGAGTTGGTAGACAGAAAAACAGAGAGGATTCTCATGATTGGACAACATGTGGACTCTCTGCACCAAACGTGACCCAAGGTCTCTGAGCTCATCCTTCCGTGCCCCATGCAGCAGACTGCGGGGCAGGCCAGCCCTGCACCTGAGGCGAGCACAACAGGGCTCTTCCGGCCGGGGTCACCCCTCCCGCCGACGCCTGGAGCACCGCACAATCCCCTAGCTGGCGGCAGGCCAGGCTGCAGGGCGCACCCCTCTGTGGAGAGGTCCTGGCAGAGCCCACAGTGCCAGAGGCGGCCGGCCAGCCGGCTCCTTCCGGGGTTAGCGAGAAGTGCCCGTGCCCAGTTCCCCCCCCGGCCCCCCAGTTCTCAGAGGTCGTGGCTGTTCTGGCCCACTCCCCCAAAACACTGCAGGCCCCTTTTTAGAAATAGGTTATTCATTTTTTAGAGCTGCATATTGAAATGATTTACAGATTAAATATGACACGTGGGATTTGCCTCAAAGTAACCAGGCACAAGGGATGGTGAGAGAAGTAGGTGAGGCAGAGTGAAAACGAGAGTGGTCATAAATCGCTAACTCGTGAAGCTGGGTGGCGGTGTGGGGGAGGGTGTTGCAGCATTCTCTCGGGTATTTTTAAATTTCTGTAACAAAATAATTGGGGATAGAATGGAGGGAAGGGGTGAAGTAACCAGGTCCTCCCTTCCTTCAACCACACACACCCCTAGTTGTGCCAGAGCCCGATTCAAACACCAACACTATCTTTCCAGAAGGAGTAAGAGGCAGCCAGCCAGATGGGAAACACAGTGAGAGATTAATTATGGAAAAGATAATAAATAAAAATAATCATCACCGTAATTTTTAAGTAATAGCAGCCACCATTTACCTAGGACCGGCTGGGCTACATGCACACTGCTGGGAAAATACTGCTTATTTTAAGCACGTTTTTTTTTAAGCGCGTTTTAAGCACGTCCTTTAATATAAAAATCCTATGAGGTGAGGGCTCAAACTACAGAACTCTTAGAAGAAAGCACTGGTGTACATCCTCATGGCCTTGAATCAAGACAATGGTTTCTCAGATATGATACCAAAAGTAAAAAAGAAAAAATAAACTATAGCCTTGACATTAGGAGCTTCTGTGAGTCAAGGACACCACCCGCCTCAGACTTGGCGCATCGCCTCACCTCATGGCACCCATGACCCAGCCACTAAAAGGCCACCAGCCAGGCACAGCCTAACCTCTAACCTCCATGGCAGGATTGGGCAACTCAGGCGCAGTGGACAGTTCCCGCAATCTGCCCTGTGCGGGTGGGGGAACTGGGATAGAAGCAGCAGCACCACACGGAGCCCTGGAAGCCCCTTCTCCTCTCTAGGCCTCTTCCTCCTCTAGAAGGTGAAGGCCAATCCTGTGAAAAGGTTACACGCATGGGGGCGGGAGGCGTCGAGACCTGGGGTAGAATCCCGCCTGCCCCGCTGTGACTCCGCCTCCAAAAGCCTCAGCGCCTCAGTCCTCATCTGTTAACGACACTGACGTAGCTCCTACCTCACAGGATGTTTTAAAAGAAACAGATTTATTGAGATAGATTTCACATACCATGCAACTTACCCACTTAAAGCTTACAATCCAAGGATTTAATATGTTGACAGAGTTGTGCAACCATCAGCACAGTTAATTTTAGGACATTTTCATCACCTCAAAGAAAAAAAAAATCCCATACCTTTTCGCTATTAGCTTCAATTCACCCATTCCCTCCAGCCCCTGGAAACCATTTTCTGTCTCTACAGACTTGCCTATTCTGGACACTTCATATAAATGGAATCACATGCGGTCTTTTGGGACTGGCTTCTTTCACTTAGCATAACGTTTTCAAGGCTCATCCATGCTGTGACACGTGGCTGAATAATATTCCACTGTGTGGATATACCAGATTTGTTTATCTGTTTATCAGGTGATGGGCATCTGGTTTGTTTTCACCTTGGCGTTACTACAAATAACGCTACTATGAACATTTGTATACAGGTTTTTGTGTGGACTAATGTTTTCATTTCTCTTGGATTATACACCAGATATTCTTAGGGTAAGAATGCAAAAGTTCACAAAACTTCTCAGCTGCTCAAGCATGGATGTTTTAGGTAGCAATCACAGCAATCCACCACGGTATACAAAATAAACCATTTTTCTGGTTTTCAAAAGCTACAATCACACAAAACGCTAGATGTGACTCTCAAAGCAATGTCTGTGGTCTCTATAGAGTAAACAACTATATTTTTATTCCCATTTTATATAGGAAAAAACTGAGTCTCCGAGAGGCAAAGTGACCGGCTCAAGGTCATACAACCAGCTGGGGCTTTGCCAGGATTCAAAACCACCCATAACAACGTCAACCCCAAGGCCTCTGCAGCACACCCTGTCACCTACCCCAACAAGTTATGTGGCTAAAGTGCTTTTTAATTCCCAGAAAAGTCTAAGGACCCATTTTGAACCCAAGTGCTGGCTAACCTGTGCACAACTCAGTCGGGCAGGTCTAGAACAGGAGAGGACCAAAGCCTGGGGCCAGCAGTGGGGGGTTGAGAGTGAAGAGGCTGGGAGCTGCCCAGACCTCCCATGGACCGAGCAGTCTCTACCGGGTCTCTGGGAGGCTGGCTATCTGAACGAGGGCTTCCTGAGTATTTGCACTTACAGAGAAATCTTAGTGAGCACTGCGGTGAGAGTGAGCCCCGTCTATGTTCTGGGACTCTCCATCTCCAGCGAGGTGGGACAGGGAGAGGCACGGTGATGGCCAAAAGGAGTCACATGCAGGGCTGCGTGAGCTAAGCGCCAGGCTCCCTGCCAAGCACTCTGCACGTTAACCTGAAGGCTGGAGGGAGAGGCAGAGAAGCTTTCTAGGAGGAGAACTAGAGGACTGAAGTAAGTTCCAGAAAAACCCCGCTGGCCAGGAGTGGTGTGGGAGGACCAGGCTGGAAGCCATTCACGGAACAGGGATTTGAGAGCATTCAACTTGCTGGAGAAAGTTCATCTTCTAGTTTGGTAACCAGACTCGTTCCTTCCAGAGTCCCTGTTCCCCACCCCCCACCCCCAGGAAGAGGTCATGTGAGAGGACAGCAGGTCCTCACTGAGAGTGGAAAGAGAAAGAAGGGACAGGGCAGGTCGGGCAAAGGCAGGGAACGAGTGGGGAGCCCATGAGTGGCTCTAGGGAGCAGCTCTGCTCTACTGTCTGATCTGGTTGTAGATACGCAATGTACCTGGTTTGCAAAATTCATGAAGCTGCTTGCTCATATGTATGGTTTTCTGTGTGTACTCTCTTCAACATATTTTAAAAAAAAGGGGGGGGGGAGAAGGAAGGCACTGGACCACACAAACAGCAAGAACCTGCTCCCGTCCCCGCTCCGCAGTGTGGCCTGCCTTGCACTTACCCTCTCTGGGACTCTAGCCTCCTATGTAGATCAAGGATGGAAAAGGGGGTGCCATCCACTACACCTCCCCAGGGCCGCGGCAGCCATCACTTGGGGATCGCGACAAACTTTGGTGCTAACCCCAGTGGGATTCAGAATCCTGATCATCACTTGGCTCCAGAAGTTAGATAAGCATGGGCACTCAAGGCGAGCCCCACACACCATGCACAAAACAAACACACCAGGCTGATTCCTAAGACCCCAGGAGTCAGACTTTGTGTGTTTCCGTTAGCGCTTAGTCACCAAACAAATGCTGGCAAAGACCAGACATTTTTTCCCTGTGGCTGTCAAAAATCACTCACCGGGCTTTTACGGGAAAAGAGGTAATCTTGGGCTTACTCAGCATAATCTCCCTCCTTCTGACTCTTCCTGAGAGCACCACCCAAGCCCAGCCCTTCCAGCTGATGGCCACAAAGGCTGGTCTTTCAACTCGCTCCTTCCACACCAAGGGGTGGATGAAAGACAGGAAGCTTCCAGTTCCTAAAGTCTTAACACTGTGATGGAGGTCCTGGCAAGATACCAGAAGGAGTTATTAGTAATTACAGCAATAATGGTGATGATACCAGCTAACTTTTCCCGAATACTCACCAAGTACTGGACAGTGTTGTACACACTTTCAGGAACGGACACACTTATTCCTCAAAACAACCCTATGCAGTAGGTCCTATTAGCAGCCCCATTTGACAGATAGAGAAACTAAGGCTAAGCACCTCAGTACCTGGGCCCAGGCTCTCCCAGTGAGGAAGGGGCCAAGATGGCATCTGATCCAAGCCATATGGTTCCAGAGCCCTGTAGTCGGCAAAACAAGGCATGGGGAGCCCTGGCTAAAGGAAAAGCATCTCAATTTTAGCGACGGCCAGAATTTCTCATGTGCATTCTTTTAAAATGTATGTTAAAGAAAGAAAACTAGGTCTTTCTCATGGTCAGCCAACCCCAGCCTAGGCCGTGAAGCACACAGCACTTGATGCCGGCACAAGGTAAGGCACCCAAGAAAAAAATGGCAACGGAGCTTTCAAGTTCCTTTCCCAGAAGCAGAGTCACAGACGGTCAGACCTTGCAAGACCTAAGGTCCCTTAGTCCAGCCGGTCTTTTCAGAAAGGAGAAAGAAGGGGCGCCTGAGTTCAATTGGTTAAGCATCTGCCTTCGGCTCAGGTCATGATCCCAGGGTCCTGGGATCGAGCCCTGCATCGGGCTCCCTGCTCTGCGGGAAGCCTGCTTCTCCCTCTCCCACTCCCCCTACTTGTGTTCCCTCTCTCGCTGTGTCTCTCTCTCTCTGTCAGTTAAATAAATAAATAAAATCTTTAAAAAAAAAAAAAAAGGAGAAAGAAGTAGCAACCAGCTGGAGGTCACATGGTGAAGGGGCAGAAATGGGACCGCGACCTCATCTGCTCCTTTTGGCACCCCAGGGTCCGCCCTGGTTCATTCTGCTCCCAAAGGTCCCCAGGAGCGACCACAGCGGGCTAGAGTCTCTGCTTCTGTCCCCAACCCTGGATCAAGACAAACTAACAACAACCAGAAGGCAGCCACTCTTAGGAGAGTAAGGAAACGACGTGACCAGATGCTAGAGCCCACAATGGCCTCTGGGATGAAGATCACACAGCACCGAGGGAAGGATCTGTGCAGGATTTTCAGGGCCGGCATGTGCTCGGCGCACAGGGTGCCTGCAGTGGACACGTGCTGAGTGAAGGAGTGGGACCAGCGGGAAGAGACTACTAGATAAACGGTGTCACGGGCAATCATTACCTTCCAATGGTATGCTTCTGCAGAAAGCGAAACCCGTTCCTGGGAGATCCGCTCCACATGAGGATGAGGTCATGAGCAATGCTGAGCAAAGCTTTCTGGGGAGAACAGCTAATGAATCCTCTGGGCAGATGACTGAAGCCATGAAATCAACCACTGTTCATGGACATGAAATCAACTGAAGCCAGGGCCAAATGTGCCCCAGGCAAAGGGTTCCTGGCACCACCCAGAATATCTATCTGTTCATTACACCTTACAGAAAACCACAGACCACAAAGAGTCCTGAGGAATCCATGCTAGACCCAGGTGTCTTGGTGCAACAGAATGTGCCAGGCAGCCTACCTTGGCCCTAGCTAAACCAAAGCACCTATGGCTATTCAAGAATCACAGGCCAGGCATCTGAAGAGGTAGCCAGGTCTGGCATAGGACTGGGGCTAGAGATTCATGCAGCTAAACCTTGGGCCAAGGGAAGGTTGTGGCAGCATCCAATACATACCAGGGGCAAGACTGCCAAGTCCAGCCACACAGAATGCCATTCACAAAGTCTGCCACTGAGCTGTGCAGTACACAACCGATGTAACAGTCCCCGACCATCAGCCAAGGCCTATGCCTTCTAATCACTGGCTGACCACCTCTTTCCACCCAGCAGCACCTGGCCGATTCCAATTCCAGCACAAGGACCCTAAGACACTGTGAAAGTTAAGGCAAAGGCAGTCAAGAAATTTGGGTTCAAGTCCTAACACTGCCATTAACTTCATGCACACTTCTGAAAGCCACTTAAATCATTTGTATCTCGGTTTTCTCACCTACAAAACAAGTAGGTTGGAATAATGCATTTTTATAACATCCTTTCCGATTTTTTAAGTCCTAGGATTCTTGGATTCTGTGAAGTGATAAATGAATGAAAAAACCTTGTGGGGTCCTGGAGTCCAGGGCCTGCTGCCCTCAAGCATATGCACAGTGCAGTGACTGTGCAGAATCCAGTCTCGTTAGGATGGCAACATGCATGCCCACAACAGGAGAGGGAAGAGACTGAGCAGGACAGGCACACAAACGACAGACGGCCAATGGCTCCGCATCAGGGACAGACACCAGTTTGCTTGCTCAAGCAAGACCACACATACCCGGACCGCCTCTCGGAGCAGTTGCTATGATGACTCCCCAGTTCTTACTGACTCAGCCCTGGTATGTGGAGGGCACCTCCTCCCCTGCCACATCTCTAACTTTTCTAAAATGGCTCCTTGGGAAGAGCTGGGCTTCCATGTCCTCAGCCACCTTGGTCTTAATCAACCCTCATCTGTATTCTGGAGAGATCGCCAGCGTCTGAGCACTCAGCCTGAGGCCTCCCAGAGAGCATGAGGCCAGGAAGGGAGGGAGCCCCTGAAAAGTGTGTGCACAGGCGTGTGTGTGTGTGTGTGTGTGTGTGTGTACGTACACCAGAGCGGAGGCTCTGCAACTTCAGGCAGCCACATTCCGCCCATCCTCACGGGGGCTCCTAAATGCAGAGAGATGTAGGGAATGATCATGTTGCCATGTGGGAACGTGCAGGGGTGTGGGTCAGGGCACTAATCTAGCCATGGGGGGAGGGGAGCAGAAGGGGAAGAGAGAGGGTTTCCGGAGGCCCATGTGGCTGAGCCACCAAGGGTCACCAGCATGGGCCACGAGGAGAACAGGCATTCCAGGCAGAAGGGACAACACAAGCAAAGGCAGGGGGAGGGGGGCCCCAGCATAACTGGGCAGCAGACATAGGTCTCAAAGAGGAGCTGACGTAAGGCAGAAAGCAGGGCAGACAGCTGGAGAGACAGCAGCCAGGGAATCTGGACGTGATCCTAAAGCAACAGGGTCCCGAGCCGAGGAGTGGTGGGGCCGGCTTTGAGTTTTGCAGTGACCCGTCTACTGGCATGCGAGGCCCAGGGGCTGAACTTGGAAAGGACAAGCCTGAGCAGCATGTCTGACATAGAGCTGGCATTAAGAGACATGGGTGCCAGACTCTGCCATTCGGGAAGGACCGAGATACTGCCTGACCTCTGGCATGATTTGGCAGAGCCAGCGAAAGGAAACTGATGTGCTCTGCCCCTCAGCCTCATTGCTCTTCACACCTGTTATTTATTTTTTTTTAAAGGATTTTATTTATTTATTTGAGAGAGAGAATGAGAGATAGAGAGCACAAGAGGGAAGAGGGTCAGGGGGAGAAGGAGACCCCCTGCTGAGCAGGGAGCCCAATGTGGGACTCGATCCCGGGACTCCAGGATCATGACCTGAGCCGAAGGCAGTCGCTTAACCAACTGAGCCACCCAGGCGCCCCACACCTGTTATTTAAACCCATGAGCTCAGGCTGGGGTGGTCAGGCCCTGACAGCACAGGGACTTCAGAAGAGAAGGGCAAGGTGTGAACACATGAGCACCAGACAGAAGCGAGGTGGCGTGGGGTCAAGGTCCAGACAGGCTGCGTGAGCCTGGCACAGACACTGCCCTCGCCAGGGCCCTGAGCATCAGCAGGGATGAGGGGACCGCTAGGGATGCACCCCCCGATATTCCAGAACTCCAGGCCAAATCAAACCGATGAGAAGCATCTCCAAAAGTGGTGGAACACGGACCACCTCTAGGTTGGTGGGAGTATTAACTGGTTCAACTTTATGGGAAGACACGGGGCACCAGCCCAAATCAAGAATACATAAACCCAGCATTTCTATTCCCAGGTATTTATTCTACAGAATCCCCTGCGTGTGCACACAGATACGTGTACAAGGGCATTTCATCACTAAGGCATGTTCCAGAAACATCAGCAGAGAGCTGGTTAAGGAAGGATTTAAGGCCAGGGGGCAGGCCAAAGGGCTGATGTGAAATCATTTCCAAGATCTACTGTCGGAACAATGGCTTTGTGGGGGGGGAAGGAAGACCACCTTTGTTCACATACACAGAAGCCTCTGGAAAGGCTCAGGGCCCCGGGGAACCGATGGCTGTGCCCAAGATGGGAAGTGGCTGGCTGAGCAGCAGAGGTCGGGGGAGACTCTGACATTACCAAAACCAGTCAGTCAGGACTGCTGAGCGCCACGCACAGATGACATGGGGAAAGCCACACCTAAGGAATCCACCAGAGTCACAGGCCACGAGATGATGGTGATTCACTGTCCCAGATGGGGCACGAGGTGGGAGAAACCCTGGAGCATTCATGAAGGGCACACCAAGCTTCCACGGAGCAGAACACCAGCAATAACCACCCCCACACCCGTCCCTGCTGATGAACAGAACAGTCACAGAACAAGGGGTTCGAATGGGCCAAGAAGTCGGAGCACCCAGGCCCCAGCCTCCAGAATGAGTTGTACAGACTCAAACCACTGATGGGGCACAGGGGACCCCCTTTCCAGATGAGGGGAGGTGCTAAGACAGTGCCTGTGTGGGTCAGGGCTGGGCCTGAACTCCCCAAAGACAACAGGTTCTCCTGGGCGTGCGACACTGCATGCCCGCCTCAGTGTCCCTGATGGGCACCCCCATCCGGAAGCCAAAAGCCCCCCGTGACTGTCGGTCCACCTGGGTCATCTTCCCAGATGGTCTCATGTCACGTGCCTTGCTCAGCCACCCAGCGAGCAGCCTGAGTACGACAGTGTGGTCCTATGGGTGAGAAACTGTTGTTCACAGAGCAGACAGAAAAGTCCATGAAGAAATGAGCTCCCGCCAAAACAAAGGGGCGCCTGGGTGGCTCGGTCAGTTAAGTGTCTGCCTTCAGCTCAGGTCATGATCCCAGGATCCTGGGATCGAGCCCCACGTCCGGCTCTCTGCTCAGCGGGGAGCCTACTTCTCCCTCTCTCTCTGCCTCTCCACCTGCTTGTGGTCTCTCACTCTCAAATAAATAAAATCTTTAAAAAAAACAAAAACAAAAACATAACCCCAAATGCTGAGGAAGAAAGGGCTGGAAGTAAACAGAATGCTCTGTTATTTAAGATGGCAAATGCCTCCTCCCCACCTTTCCCAGGCCCCCCGTGGAAAACAATCCCTCCCTCCCTGTCCCCAGCCTGCAGCACCAAACTTGTAAGCCCTCTCCATCGATCCCATCAGCAGGAGGCTGGCTCCAGACTGTTCACCTGACAAATGTCACATGCCCTATCACAGCGCCACGGCCCTACTCAGGTCCTCTGGAACCAGGAAAAGGCCCTGCGGGGCTGGGTACTGGTCAGAATGCATCCCCTCACCGGCCGACGCTAAACCAGGACAGACTAGCATCTCCATTCAGGGATCCCTGTGGGGGCCAGAGGGGGTCCCAGCAGTCACCTGGCCCAGCCATCAGAGCTGGGCAGCTGAGCAATGTGAGGACCAGACAGTGGCTGCCTGGTCCCCGGTCACGCAGCAGTCGGGCCCCGCACTCCTTAAGCACCTGTCTTAACACCCCTGTGCGCCCTGGCCACACGCGGGCCCCCATGAGCACTCCCCCTCCGTGCGAGCATCCCCATACACGCACAGGCTGCTCGAGTGAGCTGTGGAGCTGAGCTGCCCCTGCCCTCGGGCCACAGGCCTGCTCGGCCTGCCCCACCCACCCACCCTCACCCAGCCCTCCAGCCAGAGTTGAACTCTTCAGTTCCCAGAACAAGCCGAGGCTTCCCCAGAGCCCGCAGGCTCCGGGGCTTTGTTGGGTGTGCAAGTGTTATTCACAGAATTCGGGGTGCCCACACTGCTCTCAGTGGGCGGGGGAGAGGGGGTTGGGGGTGGAAGAGGAGTCACTGGGAACCAGGGCAGGGTTTGCGGTACCAGGGGCCGCTCTAGCCAGAGACACCTGGGCCCCTCACCTCTGCACGCAGCGCCCCCAGCCGCAACCCCCGGCCTTCCCAGCTTCTAGCACAGGTTCCAGCTGCCATACCACACACGCACCACACACACATTACACCTCCTGGCAGTGACCCCTGGTGCTGAAGACGACAGTCTTCCCAGGACACTCTTCAACTCTACTCTAACCCGCAGCCATCAGGCATGTTCAGTTCCTACAAGCCACCCAGCCCCACCCCCACCGCCTTATTCAGGGTCCTCCGACCTCTGTGCCTGTCCTGCCAAAGGACACTGCCCGCTGGCCCGCTGCATGATCTCCTCTCCCCTCCATCAACAGGACTTTTAGGCCTCAGCTCAAATGTCAACTCCTCAGAGAGGCTCAGGATGAGGTGATAAGAACTTCCCTGTTAATCACAAGCCTTGATTTTTCTTCCTTCTAGAATTTACCGTAACTAGAGACTGTGTTACTTTTTCCTCTACTTGCTTGTGTTTTGTGTGCATTCCCTCCCTCCCTCCCCCCACAGCCCCCACACACAAATACAACTGTGCAGGGGCAGGGGCTGAGTCCACCTGATCTGACTTACTGATTACTGTATCCACCGTCTTTAAAGATTTCTGGTACACAGTAAGTGCTCAATTAAGACTTGCTGAATGAATGACATAATAATAGATCCTGGATGACTGATCTTTGAGATCAATGAACAGACTGAGAGACACGGGCCAGGTCAGGGGCTGGAAGCCAGGGGGTGTAGGAAGTGAGAGGCCTGAGACAGTGGACGCAGACCCCAGCAGCACGGGCTGTGCACAGAGGGGCTCAGGGAAGTCCTCGTGCCTCAGAGGACCAAGGTCAGCAGAGGCCAGCTTGGCTGGTGAGAGGCTTTGTGATTGACCACACGAAGGCGAAGGAAACCACAATGGCTTTATCATAAGCATGCAGCCCACGTAGCAAGTCAGGAAGTCATGGCCCCAAAACAGGCCAGGGGGAGAATAGACTAAGGTGACCTTTCTGTTGCAGGTGTTATTGAAATAAGAGTCCATGAGACTTCAGACCTCCTGGTCTGAGACCCCAATAACCAAAACCCAGCTACTGTATCCAATGAGGCCTCCGTATCCACGCTTTTAAACCAGGAGGGGCTTCACTTACCAATGGAAGCCATCAGAGCCACTGTGCCCTGAGAAAGGCAGGGGTCTCAGCCAGGGGCGAATTTGCCCCCCCCCCACCCTCAGGAGCCATTCAGCAATGTCTGGAGGCATTTTTGGTTGTCACGATTGAGGCTGGTGTCACTGGCATTAGCAGGTGGAGGCCAGGGATGCTGCTGAACATTGTACAATGCACAGGACAGCCCCATGATATCGAATCGTCCGGCCCAGCACGTCAACAGTGCCGGAGCTAAGGAATCCTGAAATCATGTGCATGAAAGTTCTTTCTTCAACCTTGGAAAACTTTATTATCAATAATGTTAGTATTTCTAAAACCCAACCCCTGTGCCATAAAACCCTGACTGTCCACACACAGCAGTGTGCTGGGTCAGAGCTCAGGCTTCCAGGGCAGCCGGCCCCTCCCCCCGCACCACCCAGGGCTGTGCGAAGTCCAGCTCTGCGGGGGGCTGGAAACAGGTTCATAAACTCGTGGGCCTCCCTGGGGGACCAGTCTTACTCTTGCCGCAGGAAAGGCCCTGCAGACGGCCGATGGCACTCAATGGCACCAACCTCCCCTCGGGAGAAAGAATGATTCACCACCACCGCCTGATCTGGGCACACAATGGGCAGATTGTGCAGCCATCTCCACCACCGGGGAAGTAGCCTTGTCAGCTGGGACAGGAGTCGTGAAGAGGCTGACCTCATGGCCTCCCCAGGACAGGACCTGTCCCCTGAGGGCAGGGTCACCAGCGAGGCCCAATTCTGCCTCCCCTGGCATCTGCTGGCTACTGTGCGGCCCCAGCTGTGTCAGAGGCAATTCCAGACGGTGACCTCTTCCCTCAGGTGGCCCTGAACTGCTGCCCGCCCCCGACAAGGATCCGTCAGCTGCCAGCCAAAGCCGCTCTGAGGCATACTTGCAAGAGTGTGAGCTACAATCCTGCCTCCGTCGTGTTCTAACTGAGCAACCCCAGGCGACTGCCTGAACTTCTTGGGCCTGTTTCCTTACCTGAAAAATGGGGAAGTAATTCCATTTTCCCAGGGACTGCCATCAGCACAAACTGAGATAAGAGATGTGGAGTGCCCAAAGCACAGGAGGCCGGCTCGGACTTGCTCGGGAAAGTGGCGGCCTCGCACAGGGCTCCATGGAGACCGCCCAAATCCCTCGCTGGCACCACCAGCCAGGAAGCCCACATGCCACTGAGCTCTGCTCCCACGTACAAACTCACTGGATTTTTGTTAGGTTTAGATGTTATCTCCCGAATCAGGTTAGAAGGCCCAGAACAACAAAATCCGTGTTTCTTCTGCTTCCACTCCATCCCTCCAGCATGCGGCACAGAGCCCCGGGCTGGTGGCTGCCCAGTAAACATCTGAGGTGGACAGGGGTTGAGCCAACGCAGCTGTGAGATCATTTCTGAGCCCCAGGGGTTGGGGACAGAGCGGAGCCGTGGTCCCGGGAGTGATCACTGCTGCTCACGGCAACCGCCTTTTGGGCTGGGACGCCTCAGTTCTCAATGCCCCCATCCCACCCTGCCATTTGGCACATTCCCGGGGTGGCAGGTGGAGCCCCCGAGGCCCCAGCGGGGTGGCTGGTGAGAGGCAGAGCCAGGCACAGTCCCTAAGTCCCCTGACCTCCACCCAGCCCTGCCTCCAAAGTCAGACCTCCAAAGCCAGCACGTTTCCGCTCCTGGCACAGAGGACACCTGCAATTTGGGGACATTTCCAGAATCACCACCTCGCTGACTACAATCACGACTGAAACTCTTAGGTCGGCCGTGACGAGTAGTGCTAATCACAGAAACTAAGAGCCAGGGCGCACTTCATGGGGTTCTCCTCCTTCTGCCACAACAACCTGTCTGCAGCTGCCCCGTCACCCCAGCTCCCAGACATGCAGCGGGGCCCAGCCAAGCCTCCGATGACGGGGGCCACAGGGTAGAAATAAGCCTGTGCCGGGCTGGAGGAGCCGCTTGTTACTGGAGTGAGGCCCAGCCTGACCTGACAGACTGGAGCAGGAGGGTCATGGAAAGCCGACCCCTCTGGTTGCCAGAGGAAACTGGAGTCCGCTGCTAGACTGGAAGGCAGGCGCAGGTCACACACGGGCCAGGGCCAGCAGAGGCCCCGCCTGGGCTCCAGGATCAACAAGCCCACGTGCCCAGTGCTCCGAGCGCCTGGCACAGTTAGCACACTGAGTCCTCCTGCAGCCCTGGGAGGCAGGGACGCCGACTGCCCCTGTTTTATAGATAAGGGAACTGAAGCACAGCGGAAATGAAAAGACACTCCCCAAGGCCAGCCAGAGAGAAGTGGTGGGGAGAGTTCTGGACCCGGGCAACAGGCTCTGACATCAGTGTTCCTAACCATCGCGCTCTGGGGGACGAGAGACCAAAGGAGAAAGAAGGCACATCCGCGGGCTCCAGATCTCTACACGTGAGGTATAAGGACGGCTGCGGGGAAGATACACAAATGACCAGAAACGTACACAAAAAGCTGCCTGACATCATCGGCTACCAAGGAAATCTAAATCTAAACCCCAACATGCCACTTCACACCCACTAGGATAGCTAAAATCAAAGTCAGATTAAGTGCCGGCGAGGATGCCGAGACACTGAAACCTTTATGCACTGCTGGTGGGGATGCAAAACAGGGCCACAGGAGGAAAACCAGGCTGGTGGTTCCGCAACCACGGAAACAGCTACCACGTGACCCAGCAGTGCCCCCACTCCGGCGTGTATTCCCACAAGAAATTAAAATGTGTACATAAAAGCTTATAGCCGTGTTTTCTTTTTGTTAAGAGGGAGGGAGAGAGAGAGAGAGAGAGAGAGAGAGAGAGAGAGAGAAAGGCGCCTGGGGTGGCTCAGTCGGCTAAGCGTCTGCCTTCGGCTCAGGTCATGGGATCGAGCCCTAGGTTGGGCTCCCCACAGTGGGGAGTGTGCTTCTCCCTCTCCCTCTGCCCCTCCCCCTGCTCATGCTCTCCATCTCTCTCTGAAATAAATAAAATCTTAAAAAAAAAAGAGGGGGGTAGAGAGAGAGAGGCAGAGGGAGAGACAGAATCTTAAGTGGACTCCATGCCTAGCATGGAGCCCAACACGGGGCTCAATCTCACAACCGTGAGATCATGACCTGAGTGGAAATCAAGAGTCAGACGCTTCACCGACTGAGCCACCCAGGCACCCCAGCAGTGTTATTCTTGATAGTCAGAACATGGAAACCCATCGCCTGATGACTGGACACACAATGTGGTGTATCCAAATGGAACGTGATTCAGCCATCGAAAGGAAGGAAGTGCCAATTCACACTACGACACAGATGAGCCTTGAAAACCTTATGCGAAGCGCAAGAGGCAAGTCACAGCAGTCAAGTATCACATGATTCCACTCACAAAGTCTAGAATAAGGAAAGCCATAGAGACAGAAAGTGTTAGTTGCTAGGGCCAGCAAGGGAGATGATAGTCAAAGATTCGGGTTTTTTGGGGGGAATGACAAAAATGTCCTAAAATGGACTGCATGGATCTATGAATACGCTAAAACCCATCAGACTATATACTTTAAATGAGTGAATGGTATGGTCTGTGAGTTATATCTCAATAAGCCTGTTTTTCAAGCTTAAGGGGTGGAGGATGAGGAGCCAGGGTACTGGAGGTTGATTCACAAAGCTGTTTCCTTTCAGGTAAAACCAATGGGCAAAGTGTGCATTCTCTGCCTGCATCCACAAGGTGAGGAAGGAGCTCCCTTCCTAGATGCATTTCATACAATCAGACGGCTAGCTGGGACCCGACAGCTGAGCATGGGCCAATGGGCGCCTGTCACAGTTGAAGGATCCCAGGGGCATGAGCTCTCTCTTCACTGCAGAAATTGCCAGGCTCCGATGACTATGGTGTCCTCACTACTCAGAGTTCATCTTGCCTTGGCAACGGCCCCCTCCTAAGCAGGGCTTCTCTCATGCCAGTGAAATCTGATCTTATTGCCCTCACCCCTCGCCTGCAGGATAAAGTCCAAGCTCCACAGCCTGGCAAGAAAAAGCCCTCTCTCTCCAACCCGTTCATCCTGCAGTTCCCCAGCCCTCAGAGGCATCCCCACATGCACCCGACAGGCAGCACCATCTGCCTCATGAACCTTCCCGGTGTCCTGCTTCGAAATGCACCCCCCCGTCCCAGAGCCATTTGCTCCCTCCTCTGACCCACCAGGGCATCCTGCACTGAGCCAGCACCGACAATGCTCCTTCCCTTCACAAACACACAGGCACAATTCCTACGTAGCAGGGATCATGTGCGGCAATGTGGATCCCCGGTGAGCTTGATGAGGATGTGACCCCCCACGCAGCTAACCCCCAGATGGACAGACAGACAGAAGCAACCGCTACAGCATCATGCACTTCCCAACAGTGGAAAGGAAAAGCAGCATGTTATGAGGGCCTAGGATGGTGGGTGTATCCTTAGAGAGATCACCACGGAGGCCTCCCTGAGGGAGGGGCACCTGAGCTGAGATCTGGGGGTGAAGATCTCCCCAAGCACGAGGACAGCTGGGGCAAAGACACTGAGGTGGGCAAGAGAGCAGAGCCTGAAGGACAGGTGCGCCAAGGTGAGGGTGTGGGGGGAGGCCACGGCCAGATCACACAGGTCTCAGAGGTCTGGTTCAAGACTGAATGAAGTCTTTGTTATCGCTGCAAAGAGAAGGCACAGAATGGTCTGATGCCAGGACATGTAGTGATCAGGTCTGCGTTTGCCCTAACTCATCACTCGGGGCTGTGGGGGCAGTTCCCGGTTTCCTCATCGGCCTCCCCTCCAGACTAGGCCTCCCCTCCGGACCTAGTGTTTGTGGAACATTTAACAATCTTCCAACTAATCAAGATAGGGGAAGAGGGGTCAGTTTAGACTCAAACCCCCTTCTTCCAAGCTCCTTCAGGGAAAGGCCCAGGAAGATCCTCGCATGCCCCATAGAGCACAATCACTGTAGCCCCTCTGGGCGATTCTGAGACCGGAAGGGGCCGCAGGAGGACTGCCCCTGGCCACTCCACACAGGTTACCCTGGGTGCCACAGTGAGAAGGGTCTCCTTGCTCCCCTGGGGAAACAGGTCGAGAGGCCAGAGTAACCCTGCACATGGGGACAGGGACCCTCCCAACACCCCAGGTCCACTCGCCCCCAGGGGCAGGGCCCCCCAGGTCTGTTCAGTGATAGACAACTCTCGGACAGAGCCACGGCAGGACCAGGCTGCTGGCTCTACATGAACCCTGGTGCAGAAAAACAACTGAATCATCCTGATGATTCTCCAAGCAAAGCTCTCTTGGGGCCAATATTTAAAAAAAAGAAAAAAAAAAAAAAAGGCTTGGGGGGGTGGTTTCTATGGCACCAGCTTTAGTGATCTGCCATGAACCCCAGGCCTACACCCTCCAACCTGTCCTCAAAGGCAGCTAGGAAAAAGGCATAACCTCTCAGCTCGGAGAATTCCTTTCCATCCCAGGCTAGAGCTTCATGGAAGCATCCCAGGGACAGAATGCTTTAGGGCTGTCGGGAAGACCTCAGAGACACCTTTTCCTCAGCTCACTTCTCCTAGGACCTGAGTACAGCATCCGGAGAAGGCCCTTCAAGATGAGCCCCCTCTGGGCCAAACCATCTTACTCTGTTTGCTTATTCACAACAAACGGCAGAAAAGCCAGCTTCGCAAACCCAAGCCCTAGGCTCAGATTCCCTTCTACTGACCCTGTGCTCCCTACCCACCCAAGCCAACGTCTCCTTGTTAAAGTCTTGCATGAATATTAAAACAAGAAACTGAAAATAAGTGGCGTGACCAAGGTCAAGTGCCAGTGTATCTGGTCCGGCTCCGAACCGTACAGCAGAGCGGGTGACCAGGTCAGAGCTGAGAGTGGAGGAGGAAGGCCCGAGTGTAGCCGAGCAGGCCTCTTCCCCTGGCCCTCACCCGGTGTCCCTCAGTACTTCTCTTCGCCAGCCCCCGCCTGTCTCCTCTCTTCCTGGGGCCTCTGGAAAGCTCAGCCTGTCACCCTTTTCCCCAAAGGATTGTTCTCTTCACAAAGGAGGAAACGTCCCGGCCTTATCAGATATCCGGCTTCATGCTCGAGCACAGAGTGCAGTGAAAATTTATCCCAAAAATACCAAGGCTGGAAGGTTACACTGAGGTCACCTCAGTCATCTGAGGGCCGGCTGAATGTGCACACCTCCTGGCAGGGACAGACTCCAGGGACCCAGTCAAGACTTCCCTGGGAAATGCACGTGGTGGCTGAAACCCTGAAGCCACACGTCCCCAGATGCCCCCCTGCCATGTTCTCTCACCGTAACCCTGTCTTCTACCAAGACCGGAACACGGGGACCCAGTTCTCCTTCACTGTTCAGCCACCACCTGCCCTGGGCTGTGGGCGGTGTGTGTGTTTGTGGGAAGTGAGGGATGGGAGCCCCCCCAGGGCACGGAGGCTGGCTGGGGGCTACCACCCTTGAGGCAGGAGAACAGCAGAAACACAGTAATGCGGGCAGCGCTGAAGTCCTAGCAGCAGGAGCAGAGTGTCTGCACACTCAGCAAACATTAGGAACCTCTACATACACGGACATTTACTTCTCTCAGCAACCTCACCGTCCTAAGGACTACAGGAACTATCAACATCCCCATTTTACAGAAGAGAAAACTAAGGCTCACGGAGGTCACACGACTGAAGCGGCCTTGACCTTCTACTGAGCACTGCAAGAAGCACTTCACAGGCATGGCGTCATGTGCGCTGACCAACGTTGTATGGGGTTTCCTGGTCCTGATACCATTTTACAGATAAGAAAATGGAGTCTCAGCGAGGTCACAGAGGAGCCTGAACGCGCCTTTCGCAAGGCCTCCAGCCCTACGAAAGCACAAAAGACTTCAGGCCGCAGGCAAGGCAAAGGCCCTGGAGGACACGACATGGGGAGAGCACCCCACCCCCGGGCAGGGGGGCCACGAGCAGGGCCACGAGCAGGCCACAGCTGCTTCTGGGCTACCGTGCACAAGGGAAGTGGGGCTCCGTGGCAGAGCTAGCCAAGCAGGGGGGAGGAGCCGTGGGCAGGCAAGCAAGGGAGGCTGAGGTCACAACCCCGGACACATGGGGGAAAGAAAATGCTGTCAGCAGGAGGGCTCCTGTGTGGCCAAGGAGGCTAGGGAGAGTCCCCTTTGTGAGGATGCAGGACAGGAGGTCAAACCTCCAATTATCACACGCTGAAAAGCGCGCTCAAACGTCCCCTCCCACCAGGGAGGCCCTCCATGTTGGCTACATTTTCACTGATAATATGACTTTGTTTTTCATGGGGATGAATCACGTTCGTGTCTACAACACAAAAAACACAGGGCAAGTCAGTGGGGGCAAAGGCAGCACCTCCCAAAGTGGCGGGCGGGTCACTGCGGGGTCAAGACCGTGGGGTGGGGGCAGTGGGGGATGGGGCAGGGATGTGGCAACAGCCAAGCCGACTCAGTCCGTGCTCAGAGACAAGCACACAGGGGTCCAAGCAATGAGCTCAGAGAGGGGTTCTCCACCAAGGCAGGACTCAGGGAGCTGGTAAGGCTGTTCTACTTCAATGGCCCCCAGGGGTCCCTCCTCAACACAAGACAGGAGGGTCCCAGCCCCGGTGCCAACTTGGAACCAGTGACCGTGAGTGTGTGTGCTGCAAGTGTGGAGGCCGTATCTGGACTCGGCAGCACTCGGATCAGCAGAGCACGTCTATACAGGCTGGGAGCAGCGGTCCTGCCCACCACGCCCTGGCTGGATCCCATTTGACACCCGAGGAGATTGAGGCCCTGGCGGGGAAGTGCCGACCCACAAACAAGCCCAGGTCTTGGGAGCAGCACAACCACGACCCCGGACTACACGGCAAGACAGCTGCTACAGCTCTTGAAACATGCAGGGCCATTCTCGGGCCCTCCCTCCTCACCATCCTCGCTCACCTGGAACCTGTGCACCAGCTCCAGGGACCGGCTGTCGTTCTGGTCGGCTTCGAGGATGACATCAGTCAGCTTGTGGATGATGACGTCCAGCGGGCCCTGCTCCTCAATCGGCCGGCTAAGGTTCAGCTGCCAGGGCGGTGGCGGGGGGGAGAGAAAGAACAACTTCAGCACCGGAGCCCACTGCCCCGCTGTCTCCCCCATCCCACCCCTGTACGTCCCTGCAACACTGGGACAGGAGGCAGGAGGGAGGTTGGCGCTCATGGGAAATACAAACGGGACGAAGGGCACAAACCCACTGAGATTCCAGAACGCCTCCAGGACAGGCCCTGAGTCTGCATTTCTGTCCCCGAGCCCCATGCTACCCCCGGATACTGAAGACGCACACGTGGAACCAAGGCAACTACCAGTTAGGCGAGCGTCACCGCGAAATCACTGTATGGAGAAAACATTTACTGGACATGCGCCATCTGCTCAATGACCTCGGTTTTTCAGGTCGGGAAACCAGGGCTCTGCAAGTTGAAGCCAAATGACTGAAGTCACACGGCCAGGTCTAAACTGAGACCTAGGCAGCTACTCTTCCCACGAAATGACAGTCTCAGCAGAGCTGTGATCTTCATGCACCTGAGAGGCCCGGCTCTGAGCGACGGGCAGCTTGCACTTCACCCTGAAATCAGGGCTGATCACAGCCACCGGGAGGGAGTGCGGGGTGGCCCGGGCCCCACCAGGCCCTGCTGGCCCTGCTCCACGGGTGGCTCTGTTTATTTTTTCAAGAACACGGAGGTTAAGAAGATCGCGTCCCAAGGGAGCCAGGGCTGCCCAGCTGACAGACCGTCGGCATCACCTGACCCCAAGACAGGAGCACCTGCAGCAGCCGGGCAGCCCGACACCATGCTTCCTGACCCGCCAGATGTCTGCCGCCCGGCACATGGCCGCCACCACCTGCTAGGCCAGTCCCCCGGAGGCAGCGGCGCCAGCCCAGCACCTGGCTGATGACCCCCCGGACGGCCTCAGCAGAGGCCCGAGAGAGCCACCAGCCCCACCCCTACGTGCATCCCCGCGTAAGTGGGGCTCCCTCCAGGATTCCAGGCTGTTTCCAAGTTGTTAGTAAAGAAATCACAAAGACAGCTACGAATGTCCGCTCTGGGTAGGCATCACGCTAGAAGCTAAGTTTTTATTTTCCAACCACATGATGCGAAGTGATTTTACAAATGAGGAGGGTGGGGAATGCGGACTTCTGGAACCCCCGCCTCCCCCCCAGATCTAACAGTGAGAAAGTGGCGGCGCTCGGATGCAGATCTGAAGCTGGGCTTGCCATCCAGTGCTCCCGCCCTTCTGGGCCCTGCGAGGCGGCGCTCTGGAGCCACGACCACCTGGCCACCCTGTCCTCTGGCTTCTGGCCGCACGGACAATGGAGGCACATGGGAAGAGCCGTCGGGGTGTCTGTTCCCACCAACCTCACACCCCCGCCATCAGGCACGCAGCCCCTCTCCCAAGGCCTCCGCTGTTTCAGGGCTCCCGTACCACCTCCACTCCCCGACCCCCCGCCGACCCCTCGGGCCTGGGGTGGTGACAGCTTGCCACGCTGTGGGGGCTGTACCACATCTCGCTGGCTGCTTTGACCCAGCCCACACCTTGTCATCCTCTCTTAGTTAAACTCTTGTCTAGTCAAACCTTCCGAAAGTACCAGCTCTTTCCAGGTGGTATCCTTAACTCCTTTTTTTTTTGCCTGCCAGAAAAGGTATTAAGGGATTTCCCCTATTAAAAAACAAACAAACAAACAAAAAATCCCACGGACCTCACAATAATACTGAAGGAGCTTCTTTCTTCCCACCCCATGGTGACTAGCCTATATATAACCCAAAACAAAAGCCAGACTAGCTGAGAAGCTGGCCATTCCTTCTAGGGCTCCTAGATGGGGAAGCGAAGCAGCACTCGCCGTCCTCACAGCAAGCCCAGGAGCAGAGGGTGACATTCCCACTGTCACAGACCAGGACACCACGAGCCCAGAGAAGAGAAGTCACCGGGCAAGGCCTTGTGGTTGGGAAGCGGCCCAGCTGGGGCCTGGATGGAGGCCGAACAGCAACACCTGCGGGCTGAGCCTGCAGCCGAGCTGCCAGGTGTCCTGGGCCTGTGCACCAGCCTGGCTCCTCAGCCCCCCTGGGCCTCTGTTTCCCCTTCGAGAGACACAGGAACTTGTGAGGACCCTTCTGGGTCTGCCTGTGGGTTCGGTATTACGTTCCCATCCAAACCCACTTCCCAGGAAAACAAAACAAGAAACAGAATTTGAAGGAAGGGGAGCAAAGCCAGTGGGAAGTGGTAACCTGGGCAAAGAAGAGCAAATTCTCAAAAGATGCCACAGACACAAACCCACTTTGGCTGTAACCTGTGGCGCCACCGTGATGGGAACCACAAACAAGAGGCCCATCTTTTCAGACTGAGGCAGCTAGGAACGGCAGAGAACCGGGTCACACGCGTGAAGCTCCATCCCCATCAGCACGCACATCTCCAGAGAGAAGCTGCTGGGTCTCCTGTGCAGCATGAGGAGACAGAAACATGTCCCAGTGGGCGTGGGGAAAGGAGATGCCCCTGGCTCGTCCCAGCCTGGCACCAGCCTCAGGCCTACAGACCTGACAAGCACGGGCTGTTTGGAAAACAAGCTCTCCGCGTTCCCAGCCGCTCCACTGAAGGTAAACAGTTGAGTTCTGGAAGCTGGCCACCTCCCTTTGTATATTTTCCAAGCATTTTTATGCCAGTAAAACCCTTTCATGAGAACAGCAACTTGGGACACACATCAGGACTGGTCTGGTCCTGGCTTGGCTCTCACTGCAGCATCTTTGCTGAGACCTGACTGGAGTTGCTGCTGGCTCCAGAAGGCTCTCCAGCATGGCTTCTCCTCAAGTGGCCAGATAAGCCACATTCGCCCTGAAGGGTCTATCCTCCTGCAAAGACCTCAAGGGGACTTCAGTCTCTCCCTGCTGGCTGGGAAGGAGAAGGTGGGCCCTCTGGGGCTGCCACCCAGGAGGGGAGCTCAGGCAGGGTCTAGGCACACCGTGGGAGAGTAGGCCGGCTCCCAAGAACCCAGGACACTGCAGAGGAGGGGACCCTGGTGGGCCAGACTTCATTTCACAGACGGGGTGGGGTGGGGAGGGGGGCTCGGACGGAAGGGACCTCGTTTCAACTGTCATTTTGTTTTTCTGACCACACTCCGCCTCCAGAGGAAAGGGAACTTTCCCAGGGGCTTGTTCCACTCTGCGGAAGGAATCTGATCTGTCCCTCAGCCAGTAACAAGGATGTCTCAATGAAAGGGCCGTCCACTGCGGCCAGAGGAGGCCTATGGGTGCCATGCTTCCAAGTCACGCCATCCTGCGAGGCCAAGGCTGGACGCTGTTCTGCACAGAGCTCAGGGCTCAGGATTCGGAGGAAACAAGGGCCCACCGTTTCCCTCAGCAACTACCACAGGAGGCTGACTGGAGGTGGGGGGAGTGCCGGGGGGGCTGGGACAAAGGCCTGCAACCCCCAGTGGCCGGAATGTCACCTCTGACTTCCGCAGCAAGCAACCCAATCACGCCCAGCCCAGGATCCCAGGTGAGCTAGTCTCTGACTATCCCCACCACCCCACCACCGGGCCGGGGGGGGGAAGATGGGCATGGCAGACACCTGGAAACCCCATCGCAGCTCAGCTGCCCTGGGCTGGGCAGGTGATGTTAATTGCTCTGTGCCTCAATTTCCCCATCCATAAAATCAGGATGTTCCTATTCCTGACACCTTACTGGGCCATTTCGGTGGATGAGAACATTGCATTTACAGATGTGACACAGGGTTGATGAACAGCAGATGCAGTGGTAACACAGCCCTGAGTGCTTAGATAGCCTCCCACCACTAGGCTTGCTCATTCATTCATTCAACAAGCGTTCTCTGGGCACCTCCTGGGTGCCAGGCACAGACAGCCCCCATGCTCCCTTCTGGGGGCTCTCCATCAGTAACAGGAGTGTCCCGGCGCACTGTGGAAGCAGACCCAAAGTGAACACTGTAGACCAACTAGAAGGGACATTCCACCAAGCGGGGGGATTCTTTCCTGCTAAGGGGGCTAGAAACAGCCTTCTGGAGAAGGAGGGAGAGGGGAAAACAGGGGAAGGAAGGTGTAATGCAGGCAGTAGGGGTGGCTGCAAAAATCACCTGCGTTCAATTCTCTACTTGTACTTGACAATTGCAGATGCCTCGGGGGCCACGGGCTGCCACCTCTGCAGAAAGAACTTGTCCAACAGCACTCACCCCGGACTGGCCCCCTGGGGGGGGGGGAGATCTAGGACCACCCCTCTCTCACGCTGCATCTACAGGCTAGAAACGGGATCCTAGAGGACCAGGCACCTCCCACGGCCAGAGTTGTGCTATGGTGTGAACACCTAATAAATCTTGAGTGTGTTAAGGCAAAATTTGGAGGTTGTGGGCGTGAGCAGTTAGCCTACCCTGAGACGGTCCCCAAGGAGAGAGTGTGTATGGAGTAGAGGGAGGAGGAAGACACCCCAACAGAGGTTCCAGACTGCCCCAAACTTCCACACGTGCTTCCTGACAGGATCCAGAAGCAGGAAGATATGGAAAAAGTGTAAAGCCATCTCTGGAGCTCATCGGGGAGGCGGGGGACCTGGGAGAATGGGCTCCCACCCCATGCTAGGGCTGCTCATCCTGTCTGGATGCAAGATGCAAGGTGTTCTGTGACCGTAGAAGTGTGGGCCCCTGAAAACAACCTATACCTCTCTGACCGGCCAGACAGCCTGCAAGTGGGGGCTGAGCAGGAGTCAGCTAGGCTTAAGGACCGTCCTCCTGGAACCCCAGCCTCAAGGCAAGAAGACCCCTTGTCCTATGGCTACGGTGCAGCTCTTGCACACTCACCCTGAGCCAGGCCCTGTCCTTTCCCCCCCAAAGATTTATTTTAGAGCGAGAGCGCAAGGCAGGAGGGGCAGAGGGAGAGGGAGAATCTCAAGCAGACTCCCCGCTGAGCGTGGAGCCTGACCAGGCCCTGTTCTAAGCACTTCACGCACACTAGCTCATATAGTTCTTCCAACAGCCTGAGATCGAGACCCACGATAGGCACAGAGGTTAAATAACACACCGACGTCTCACAGCTCACACAGCCAACTCTTCACCATTCCCAGGCCACAGCACAGCTGTGAAATCAGCCCGTGGGGACTCTCTGGCTGCAGACATGGTGTCCTGTTCTAATGAGGACAGCCTGGTGGGCCTCCAGATGGGAGCTGGTCACCAGGAAGACCAAGCCACCATCAGAGGCTGGGAACTTTCAACCCCATCTCCTGTCCTCCAGCAAGGGGAGAGGGACTGGAAAACTGAGTTAATGCTTGATCATGCCAGCACGATGAAGACTCCATAAAAATCCCAAAGGTGCAGGGCTCGGGGAGGTGCTGAAGAGTAGTGCACTCCACTCTTCTCCAGGGAGCTTGGCATCCCTTCCATCTGGATGTTCAACTGGATCCTTCATCACATCCTTTTATAGTAAGCCAGCAAACAGGAAGTAAATTGTTCCTGAGTTCTCTGAGCCGCTCTAGCAAATTAATCAAACCCGAGAAGGGGCTCCAAGGACCCTCCGATTGAGAGCCAACTGGCTGGTCAGGAGCACGGGTGACAAGCTGGACTTGAGAGTGGCAACTGAATGCGGGAGCTGTCTTGTGGGACCGAGCCCTTTCCCTTGGGATCTGATACTACCTCCAGGCAGACGCGGTCAGAACTGGGTTACAGCCCAGGACACCCAACTAGGGTTACAGTCCTGCTCAGTCTGGGGGGGAAACTCCCACACAGCTGGTGTTAGAAGTGTTCTGTGTGTAGTGTGACGGTAAAGGACAAAGGCAGGAGGTGCATTTTTCCTACTCAGTAGTGCACTCCATAAATGTCAGCAATTATCTTTTCCTATTCTTACGATTCACGTTATTACTGACCAGTGGAAATTTCCCTGCCTTTCTCTCAAGCAGGGCTCAGTGCAAACCAGAATTTGAATTTTGCAAAGCTAGTTCACTTGTACTGACTCACATAAGACTCCTCAATGTGTCTACTGCCACGATGAAATTTACTGTCATTGTTAATAATGATTAACATTTATAGAGTTATTACTTTGGGCCACATACTATGCTCACAGGAGCTTACTGCACGAGGTACAGCTAAGGACACTGAGTCACGGAGAGGTTAAGTCAGGGGCCCGGAGTCACAGAGTTACAGGTGCCTGGGACCCGGGTCTCCCTCCTGCCCAAGCCAGACAATTAACCTCTAAACCAAAAGGTGTCCTGGGTGCCTGGCACTTTCCTTCCATCCCCTTCTCCCCTAATTCACTCCTGCAGAGTGGTATGTTTTCAGCAGGGACTTCAGATGGAAGTTACTAGATGAAAAGTTTGGTCTCAACCAGGTTCCAGACAAAACAGCCTGGATGAAAGGCGAGTGGGCACCAGTTGGCTTGATTCCTCTGTGCTCGCCACAGATCTGGGCATCTGGGATAGAACTACCACATATCCGACGTTTAAAGCCTTGCCACGCAGGAGCAGGTCCCTGCTGAAGTCGGGTCTGGTGCCTCATGATCAGACTTCAAAAGGGAGCCTGGCCTTGGAGGATGCAGCACCAGCCGGGTCTTTTCAGCAGGGTTGGTTCCAAAAGACAACTTGGGGACAGCGGACTGAAGGCTTTTCCCTGGCAAGAGCAACTCTCACTCCCCAAGGAGCTCAAAGTGGCCCTCAGAGAGGTCAGAAGCTGGAGGTCACCTGCGGCTGACCACCAAGATCGGCAGGCTGGGCCGAGGACAGTGACAGTCACTGCAGGAGACCCTGGCCCAGGATGGGGAGCAAGACTGTCGCCAACACTCCCTGACCCAATTCCCCAATTTCTCAGTAACTGGTTTCCAATTACTGGGTAATCAAAAACAGCAATCTGGTTAAAGCCAAAGAGTGAATAACCTTTTTCCCCCAGAAGATGAGGGGCCAAGTCCACGAAATGGTATCATGACAAATGGACCTTAAGAGTTCCAAAGGTCTGGGCATTTGAAGGCTGGCCTTATTTCTTCCTTTTTTTTTTTTTTTTTTTTAAGATTTTATTTATTTATTTGTCAGAGAGAGAAAGCGCAGAAGCATGGCAGGCAGAGGGAGAAGCAGGCTCCCAACTGAGCAGGGAGCCTGATGCAGGACCCAATCCCAGGACCCTGGAATCACGACCCAAGCCAAAGGCAGATGCTTAACCAACTGGGCCACCCAGGTGTCCCAAGCTGACTTTATTTCAAAGAGCCAAAAAACGTACACCCACTCAGCAAGCATGGCTCCTTGAGGAAAGGGCTGACCCCCAGGTTCTTAGAAGCTAAAAAAACCCTGCCCTCGTCCAGTGCTGGGGAGCCAGGTTCAAGAGTAGACTGAAAAGATAAACACAACCGTGCCCAGTAAGCCAACTCCTAGGATGCTGGCCTAAGAAAAAAAATCAACAGGTAAAAAATCACTCCTGGCCCAGGGAGATTCACTGAGGCCCCATCGACAAAAGGCACGGGACACAGATTACATGTCCCCAAGAGGGGCCCTGGCTAGGCAACAACCGACACACCCACACCAGAAGATGCTAAAGAATTACTGGACGGAGGAGGCCTAGTGGAGACAAGCGTGGGTGGGTGCCCCAACCACGTGAACCCACACTGCTGTGGCCAAAGCTGGAAAGGAAACACAAACCTGAACGTGAGAGGATCTTGGGCACAGAGGAGTCACTGTGGGTATAGCAGCCCATCTGGACACGGCAGGATGCTTTTCCTGGTTGCCCTGCGATGGGGCGCGGTCACATGACTGGTTCCGGCCAATGAGCTGTGAGCCAGTGACACTGACACACACACACACACACACACACACACACACACACACACACACACACACACACACACACACACACGCCTCCTGGCACAGCGTTTACCTGCAAGTGCCAGGGTCTCCCGAACGCTGTCTACGCTGGTGCAGGATGGGCAGCGTTCAAGGTGGGGCCTTGGATCTCTGAGCAATTATGAACAGAGGCCCCAGCAGGCCGCCCCAGACACGCGACATGAATGAGACACAACAACCCCCTCTTAGGCTGCGAAGATTTGGGGTTGTTTAACACAGCATGCCCTACTCCTAACTGTGCGCCCCACAGGCTTCTCTTTTCCCATTTGTTCAAACAAAAGGACAATGGAAGGGAAGGGGAAGGGGAGCAAAGTTAATGAAAGCAAATGGTAACTGACAGGTAACTTACCGGGTTGAGACTGGGCTTTTGTTGGGATTTTTTTTTTTTTTTTTTAAGTTATAATTCAGTATTTGGATGAAACAGGACAACAGGGATTTATCCTGTAAGGTGGAAGACTGAATGTCCAATCCCCTCGGATCGGAAGGCTGAAACCTCGAATGGATGAAGTGGCTGCTCTCCAGCACGCCCCAGAAGAGCCCCGAAATCTGCCCGAAGAGTCCCTTAACCCTCTGTGGCTCAGCTAAATGGGCTGCTTCCGACGTGCTATGGTTCAGTGATAACTGCTGGCAGGAGTCAGGGCAGTGGAAACCAAACCCTCCCACTAGGTGCCAGGCACCAGCCTGGTCCTGCCCTGAGGGGAAAACACAAACCACAGGCTGGCGGAAAAGAAAGAAAACATCATGAAAAGGGCTGGCAGATCTGGACCCATGGGAAGAGTCAAAGTTCATGTTAACAAAGGCTGACTGCAGAGAGAGTTGGGATGGGGGGGTACCCCCACTTAATTCCCTGTCTCCACGCCAGAGGAGGAAACCCAGAGTCCTGCCCTTAGCACACCCTGCTCCCCTGCGGGCCAATTCTCTTCCTGAGCTCCCACAAGCACAGAGGCAGCAGAAGGGTGCAAAGGGCAGGGTAGAGTCTCCAGCCCAGGGAGGGCACTTCCCTCACCTCCCTCAGCCTGCTTCCTCACCTGCAGTGAGGGTGAAGAGCCATCCTTCCTAAAATCATCACCTGCACGCAGCGAGGGGGCAGGCACCGGCTCCCTGTGTGAACGGAGCCGCACACACAGCACGGATGTCAGCAGTTAGGATTTTCCACCTTAGGTGAGGCTCAATCTTCTCTAGCTTCAAGTTAAGCCTCTCTCTACCAGCACGCTCCTAATAATCACCACCACCAGAACCCTAAGCATATCCCAGGTGCTGTGCTAAGCACATCCCATATCCATTTCACCTAAAGATGTCCCTAGGAAGCAGGGGAGGCTGTTACCACTAGACGGATGAGGTGAGGAACATTCTAGGGGACAACACAACCTGACAGAGGCTGTATAAGCAGTAAGCCAGTGGGGGAGACAGGTCTCTGCCCCCCAGTCCCTGTGGCTCCAGGACAGGTGTGTTCCTAAGCCCTCTGGTTTCCTTAGGAAATGGAGGTGCCAGAGAGACCTCTTTCCTCGAGGTGACAGCAGGGCGCTGGGGTGGCTACAGCGTGTCTAAGACAAGGTCTGCGGGGCTGCTCCCGCCCACCAGGACTGGAGGCAGGACTGTCCACTTGCGGTCACGGCAGGCACAGGGTTCCCAGCACGGTCTCGCCCACAGCTCCAACAAGGGCAAGATAAATATGGGAGTTCATATATGAAAACAGTGGCATTTGAAAACAGGGTATAAAAGATGGATTATTAATAAATGTCAGTGGGATAATTTAATATCCATCTGAAAATACATATACATGTGTTATATATATATATACACGTATATATACATATATACACACACACACACACACACACAGAGAGAGAGAGAGAGATGCACATCCTCCTGTCTTCTACCAAATAAATTCTAGGTGGAGCAAAGACGTGATGATAAAAATTGAAAACAGAAATACTTGGAGGAACCACGAGTTAATTTAAAAAAATAATTTGGGGCGTGAAGAATCAAAAAAAAAAAAAAGAAAGAAAAAGGAAACATAATATATTGACTCGTAGAAAAGTAGAGATTGCCTGTGTGGCAAATCCACCTCAAGTCAAGTAAAAGGGGCAACACAGTGAGGCTGTTAAGCAGGTGTCGGCAGCACGCCGCAGTGCCTTCACTCCTGCCAGGCAGGGGTGCTGGCCTCAGGCCCCTTGGCTCAGGAGCGTCCGCGGAGCTGACAGTGGCATGCTGTGCTGGCAGCGAGCAGTACGGAAAAATCCAGAATCCAGACCCTTGACAAGCTCAAAGGTGCCTCCACTATTTTCATATATTAACCCCCACACTTACTTTGCCCACTTCGGATTCTCCGTTAATTTGTGTGGTCTCGCACCAATACCGCAATGGTCTGGCTTTCTTCTTTGTTCCCCCCACACACATTATTTTAATTACAGTAGCTATATGATATGGTTCCATACCTAGAAAAGCTAGTCCCCCTTATTATTCTGATTTTCTCAGAATTTTCCCAAGAGTCACGCTCATTTATTTTTTTCTACATGCCTTCTAGAATAGAAGGGGGCAAGTTACGTTGACGGGCAATTTAGGGGAAACTCGTGGTTTGATGTCGAGTCTTCCTACCGAGAAGAACACATGGCATGCTATATTTGCAGCTCACATCACAAATGTCTAGTTTTTTCATATCTAATAAGCCCCAACAAATTGCTAAGAAGGAAACAACACCACAGAAATAAAAATGAACAAAAGAAATATTTAGACACGAGTATAGAAAAGTAAATAAAAACAGCTCCAAAGTGCATAAATGGGAGAAAATGCTAAACATCACACAGGAGACAAAAGCAAATTACAACTGCATTAAGATACCATGTTCTGCCCACCAGATTGGCTAAAAGTCTGAGAAACTGACAATACGCCCTGTTGACTGGGGTGTGGGGCAGAAGGGACTCTAACCCTAGGGAGGGGGGAGTGCAAATTTGAATCATCTCAACAGGAAGCAAGTTGGCAGTATCGGTCTCAACTGTAAGTCACACACTCTCTGGTCAGCAGGTTCGATTCTAGGAACTCATCCCAACTGAAGTGCAAGGTCAGGCAATGTTACTGTATTTGCTATGGATGGCTGCATGGGCGGGGGGGGGGGGGGTGGGGGGTGGCGGGGGGGAGGGGAGGAGGAAGTGGAGGAGAGGGAAAGGAGGAAGGAGGAAGAGGAGGAGGGAGAAGGAGACAAAAGTCCATCAGGGGGACGGACCTAGGTACCTGTAACACCACACAGCCATAAAAAAGAATGGGGAGCATCTTCTGTACTGAGAGTGAGAGATCTCCAAGAAGGTAGACCACCAAGTACAGAGCGTTTCGTATGGGGAGAAGACTGAAGTGCACACTGCTTGTACATGAGAGCGTATCTTAGGAAGGTCACCAGAAGCTGGTCAAAGTGGCACTCTCCAGAGAGAAGAACCAACGGGCTCTATGGGGACGAGTGTGTGCTCCTTTTCATTTCCCACCAATGAGACGTATTACTCATACAATGTTTTAAATGACCAGATGAGCAGTACATATAAAGACCATGTATTTGGAGTCAGACCTGAATCTAAATCCAGTCGATATGGAACATATACTGAGCACCTACTGTGTGCCAGACATTGCTGTAAGCGCTTTACAGGAATTATCCCCACAACCACGTGGGAGGTAAGACAATTATTATTCCCACTATACAGATGAAGACCCCAAGGCTTAGGGAAGGTGAACAACGCGCCCCGTTCACATAGCTAATCAGGGAGGAGCAGGGATGCACAACCAGGGACACAGATCTGAGCGAGACAACTGGAGAACAAGACTCCAGCAACTAAAACTCCAAATGCCCAGGACATGGACACTTCAACGAAGTACACGTGGACAACCACGGGCACACGCACTCTCACTACTAGTTACCCGGGTCTTGGAGCACACACACGAGCCGCCCAGTAAGCAAGGGGATCGCCAACTGAGAAGGGCGATGGTTTCCACTGCTGTCCTCCTGGTTCCATCCCCAACTCCCACACATAAATCTCTCATTCTCAGTTGAGTCCACTTAGTCAGCCTGGTTTGGTCAAGAGCAGCAAGGGGTTCACTGAAAAATTCTCCCAGCTCACAGTGCAGGTGTCAAAGGCACAAGGAATCCCGGCCATATTCTCCCTAATCACCGGCCGGAGGTGCTGGTGCTCTGCCACCCAGACAGCAGTGGAGAAGAAGGAGCTGTTCTGGCCCTTCCATAATCAGAGAACATTAATGGGAAACTGCAGCCCCATGGTCCCAGGCACCCAGGCTAAGACAGTTCAAATCCCTGACTTCATCCCTGTCACTAGAGACAAGGACTCTGGGAGGAGAGTCATGCGACAAAGGGAACCCAGAGTCTTGAGCTACGGCCTGGAGAAACCATCATCCTCCATCAGAATGTGACACAAGCAGGAAACAGAACCTGCACTGTGTTAAACCTCTGAGATATCAGGGACGTTTGCTAGAGCGGCTTACCTTAGCCTATGCTGACAAACACAGACAGCCACGAAAATCTCTGCCCAGGGCATCTGTCACTGTGTGCCCAACGCCAGGTCTCTAGTACTGGAAACAAGTGGAGGAAGGCGGCCAGCTGTGGACGGAGCCTGGGCCTTCAGTCAGTGACCACCAATCTCTTTGAGCCTCTGTTTCCCCATCTGTAAAATGGAGCCAATGACAACTGCCTCCAGCATTTGACAAGACAGTGCTGGTAAAGCCCGGCACCATGCCAGGCCCACAGCAGGCCTTCTAGCAAGCAAGATCCCCATGAGCAGGCCATTGGCTCTCCCTTCCTGGAGATGTCTCTACTCTCGGTGCCCCCAGACCCTCATCAGTCAGTATTTACTGGGTCCTCTACCATCGATGCCAACCAGTACCTGCATTTCAGGTTCAGAATGGACTTTCCTAAACACTCTGGTTCCCCAGCATGATGCTTACACCACTGGTGAGCCGCAGAAAGAGGTCTCTACGGCCTGTGCATCCTTGTTGAGTTCAGGAACTGCGTCCTGTTCCTCCCTGTGACCCCCACATGGCCCGGCACAAGGCCTGGCTTTGTCAGAGGCCACAAACATTGCACTGAATTGAATCCCCGAGGCTGAAGACTCATAGCATCCATCCGCACACCCAGCCATTCACACAACGTTTATTGAGCACTTATAGAACCACCCCTCTAACTGTGTTCTTAGCCAAGCCAACAGGCCACGACTTCTGGGACCATAGTCCCACAGACAGGCTTCAGCTCACCAAAGCTAAAAGCCTGAGCTGCCATGAGGCAGAGGTCTCCATCTGAGCTCCTAGCCAGATGACTTCAAATGCCAACACTCTGCCCACCAGCAGCACCCCCCGCCCCCCGCACTCTCCCTGCACTTCCTACAGAGAATTTCAGATTGAGTACTACTGACTGACCCGGATCCCAACCTCCATACCAGACGGTAAACTTGAGGTTGGTGCCCAATGCCATGTGGCATCCTCCTGACCCACCAAAGCCTCACACACAAACAGCGTGCTTGGCACCTGTGGTTACAGAGGCGAAAAGAGCACCCCGCAGGCTACCAGGGTGAGTATCTGCATTCATAAGAAATGACGGGAAAATGCAAAAATAAAATGAGGTGAGATGTGTCCCATTTGACAAATACTCAAAACACCAAGAATGCAATAATAGCCACCCTCACTTCTGCTCTTTCGGATTTAAATAAAACAGAAACCGCTACCCATTCACGAATCCTATATAAAAGACCGTCCTTTATTCAGTTCTTGTTTTCTTGAAACCTCGGTTTGTGTGGGTGGTAAATGGGGACAAGAGTACCTGCTTCACAGGGCTGTGTTTTCATCCATGCACTCATTCAGCCATGCATCCATGCACTCATTCAGCCATGCATCCATGCACTCATTCAGCCATGCATGCGTACTTTCTTTTTTTTTTTTTTAATTTTATTTATTCATTTATTTGAGAGAAAGAGAGAGCACATGAGGAGGGGAGGGTCAGAGGGAGAAGCAGACTCCCCACTAAGCAGGGAGCCGATGCGGGACTCGACCCCGGGACTCCAGGATCATGACTCGAGCCGAAGGCAGTCGCCCAACCAACTGAGCCACCCAGGCGCCCCATGCATGCGTACTTTCATTCATTCTTGCTGAGTGAATATTTTGTGCCTGGCGTGGCCCAAGCACGGAAGACACAGTGGTAGACAAGATGGCCAAGTCCCTGTTCTCAGGATCGCACACTCTAGGGGGGGGAGATGGATAATAAATGTACATACATACATATAAAATAACCCCAGGTGTCCATCAAGCATTACATCGATAAAAGCAGTGTGAAGAGCATGATGGGAGGCTGGGGGTCCTAATCAGAGAAGGCCTATTAAGGGTTCAGTTGTGTTCCCCAAGAATGTTCTACTGAAGTCCTATCCCCCAGTATCTCAGAACACGACCTTGTGTGGCAGGAGTCATCACAGATGCAGTTAGTTAACATGAGGGCATACTCGGGTAGGGAGGGCCCCTCATCTACTATGACTAGTGTCCTTACAAAAAGGGGAAATGTGGACACAGACATGCACTCAAAGAAAATGTCATGTGAAAATGAAGCTGAAGATCACAGTGATGCATCTACAACCCAGAGAATACCAAAGACGGCCAGCAAAACCAAACACTGGGTGGGGGAGACGCGTGGAACACGTTCTCCCTCTCGGCCTCAGAAGGAACCAACTCTGCCCACACCTGGTCTCAACTTCTGGCCTCCAGAACTTCGGGACAATGCATTTGTTGTGCAGGCCCCAGGCTGTGGAAATGTGTTACATCAGCCCCAAGAAATAACGCAAGGCTCCCTAAGGAAACACCGTCCGAGCAGAGACCGGAACAAGAAGAGCCCAGGAAAGATCCGAGGGAAGGGAGCTCCCAGGAACTAGGAGAGCCGGTGTGGGACCCCGAACAGAGGCTGCACTGAGTGGGTCTCAGGATGAGGGGGACAAGGAGAAGGGGCAGCTCGTGCAGAGCCTTCAAGGGCCAGATCAGGAGTTGGGAATGTGTTCCCAGGGGGAGGGGAAGCACGGCAGGGCGTTGGGCAGGGAGCTGTGCTCTGGGCTCCCTTTGGAGAGAACACTCTGGAAATGAACACATGAGAGGCATGAACACACCGCCTAGAACATGTCATAAGCACTAATACTTGGCCCTCAGTTGCTGTCACTTTTATGGCCCCCGCAGAACAAGAGGCTTATAGGTAAGACCTTCAAACTCTAGGATGCTTCAAAGAGCCCCTCATCTGTAACCTGGGGGCCCAGTCTTTAGAATGAGGACCCCGGACCCCACTGAGGCCTCGGGTCTGGCTTCCAAGAGCTCCTGGCATGAGAAGAGCTGCCTATCCCTCACTGGGAACCCCACTTCACGTCCCAAACCATGCTCCCTTCTTCTCCACCCGACCCTGGCTCACAGCCCGGGCTGTTTTTTTCTGCTGACAACGGAAAACACATCTCAATGTATTCTTTATCTCCATGTTCCTCCCAGAATGGCAACTGGTGGCTCAGGCCACAAACGGCTAAGCATTCTCCGAGCCAAAAATACTCTCTTGTGCACCCCTTTAACAATAAGGCAGGAAAACTTTGAGTCAAACTTCTACAAAGCCTGCAGAGATTTTATTTTAAGCCCCAAAGCAGTACTCTTTCTATATTCACTTATTTCCAGTCCAAAAAGACCATTCCTTGAGGCAGTTTCCAAACTGGCATTTGTGTAATATTAATGAAGGGGCTTTTAAAAAAAATTAAACACATTCCATAAAAAAGAGAAGCCTGGGACTCAAAATCGCTTGGAAAGGTGCTGGCTTGGGTCAAGTTAAACAGGTGTCTTTAGCACAGGACTTCATGGGTACTTAAAAATGCTCGTGTGTGCTGGAGAGAGACACAGGGGGATCCCGAACTCACTTGGGAAAATTCTCAAGAATACTGCCAAGTCACAGAAATTTAGAAACCTGACTGAATCACCACGGGAGATCCTAGAAAATGCATGTGACGCACGCTGGCTCTGCAATGGGAGGAAATCCCCAGGGCTCACGTACATACCAGCAGCGAGGGGGCAGCCTGATGTCCTTGACTATCTTCTGCTTAGTGATATCCTGGAGCGGCACATGAGGACCTCGGTGAGCTGCAAGGGCTCATGGAGGGAGACTGTATATTACAGACAGTGATGCACTCTATGGCTCTGGGCAGCTGCTTGTAACAAGCTCAACTTTTAAGCTCAGGTCAACAGGTGACAACAGCCAGGACAGCTCATGTCCTTGTCTGCAGGGTGAGCCTGGACCTTCCGCAAAGGGCCTGAGGGGTTTCCTCTTACTGCGGCAACAGCTGCTCAGGAGCCACGCAGGAGGCCAAGACACAGAGATGCCCAGAAGAGACTCAGAGTGAAAGCAGAGATGTGAAAAGGCCCTGGGGTCAGGTGTGAAAGGTACGGCTTCCTAGAGCAGGGCAGTGGGGAGAAAGAAGGCACGGGCTTTTCCAGGGTCTACAGATTAAATCAGCAAATTCAGACTTGTGTCTCAGACTCTGCCCCAATTCTGCCTGTATTACTACAATCCTATAGGGTAAGAGGACTCCTGGGTCATGTGAACCAAGCCCAAGGGACGGGGCGGGGGGCAGGGTCAAGGAAGGCTTCCTGGTAAACTAACTGTGCATTAGCACAGGTGCACCTGGAGAGGCTCAAAGGAACAGCCATTGTATCAACTGGCAGGGTTACCTTGCCCAGTGTAGCTACTTCTTTTCCTCTTCCTCAGGCCTTTATCAATGTCCCATGTCAGCCGCAGACTCACTCCGCCCCCTCCGGCATCCCCCAGCACTTTCCCTGGGCCAGGCCCCGTGCTGGGTCCAGACACAAGAACCAGAGCCGGCAAGGAGAGAACAGACCAGTAGTCCATAACCAGGGACCACCAACCGGAGGTGGCCAGGGCAGGAGTGCAGGATGCGTGAGGGACTAGGGAGCCCAGGGCAGGGGGAGTCCCTCCTGCTGGGGAAACGGAAAGAGGGGTAAGCTCCGTCAGGGAAGAGGCCATGTCAGCGCCTGCTCCTGAGTATGGAGGGTTGGTGGGGGTCAGGTCAGACAAGAGGTGGGAGCCTGCCAGGACAGAGAAGTGTGGCTTGAAAGAGGGCCACACACATTCCCTGGGCCTCGGGAGCCAGAGCAGGTTTGCGATGGGAGAGAAGAGCCCGGTGTGTGTGTAGCAGGGTAAGTCCAGGGCACAGGAGGGCTCCCAGGCAGAGCACAGGGGTAAAGAGAAATGTCTAGAGCCGCGGCAGTAATGGGCGGGCGGGGGGCGGCACGAACATACAGTGACTGAGTGGCCAGGACCGAGGAAGGGGTGGGTGCATACGCAGGACAGATGCCCGCCAAGGGGTGGGGAGGGAGTGCTGGCCAGCAGCCTTTCCCCGAAGCCAAGACTGGGGAGAAAAGAGTGGGCTCCGACACCAAAGTGAGAGCCCCCTAAGGCAGTCTAGTATTTTCCTGGCAAGTCCCTCCTAACCCCTGAGCCAGCACCTTCCTCCCAGGTGCCCTGCCTCGGCACCCCACCCCAGCAAGCCCCCAAGAGCTGACTGATTTAGGAAGTAGCTTCCCCCTCAGCGTACAGGGGCCCGAAGCAACCAGCAGTTCCCATGGCAACCACCCCTCCCTCTCTGCAGAAGAGGAAGACACAGGAAAACCCACATCAACCAAGGGCAAAGCCTCTAGGTTTACCAGAACACCAAGAGGCTCCTGAGTTCCTTGCTTCGGACGCAACAAGACAACTCTTCTTCCCTCTGGGGATCCCACTGGCCTCCTCAGAAGGTGACCCCAGTCTCTCTATCTAGTTATGCCTTTACTCATTGTGTGCTTTTCCAGAACCTTCCGCCAGGAAAGGAACTAGGAAGTGGGCTCTACCACAGCTCCAATGGTCCTGGGTTGGGATGATCTGTCTGCTACACCGCCCCCCTCGGAGGGCAGGACGCACCCCAGGCACCTGGGTACTCCTGAGACCTGGAACCCGTACCCGGAGGGGACATGGCGAATGTCTGTGGCTGGCCGAATGGACACCCGGTGACCCACCAAGCAAGGGTCAAGACAGAAACTGAGACGAGAACCGCGAGAGCGAAGGCACTGAGGGTGGAGAAGACATGCCATGCCTGCAGCACAGAAGGTGACACGGCTCCTATGTGTCTTCACCGTGGGGCCCAGGCTTCCGTGGTTCCCTCCACATCCACAAACCGGCCCTCCTGCCACCCCCTCCCCTCTCCGGCCGCAGCACCTCCACAGGCCTCCCCCCCACCCCGCTCCGCTTCCCCACCCCCCCCCCCCCCCAGGCAGGGCTGATGTTCTCTGGGCACCCACACTACGGTGAGCACACCCCTCTCTCTGGTCCTCGCTCTCCCCACTGGGCTCTGCTGTCTCCCAGGACAGGGCCTTGCTCTACCCTGCTCACCATCCCCTCCAAAGCAAACAGCGCCGCTCAGCTGCTGAGGGCATCTGGGACCCTGGTCACACCGCTTCACGGTCATTCACTCAACACATGAAAACCAAGCGCTCACGGCGTAGCTAACCCCAGGCGGGCACAGGCGCGGCCCCCATCGGGCCAGTGAGGCAGAGGAGGATGGGACTCTTCCAGAAGGACCGAAAAGAATACAGTGGGGGCTCAAAGGAAAGTGCGCGGTGATTCAAGTGGGGGCCGGGACGTCGACTCAGAGGAAGTGGCTGGTGAGCTGAGCAGAGGACGGTAGGCCCGCGGCCCTCAGGTGTCACCCGCCGGCACACAACAAGCAGGCCCACATCAGCGCCACAGACGCAGTGCTATGGAAACTGTGTGTCTCAAAGCCGGGGGGAACGGGGGGTCAGCAAATGGCCAAACAGGCAGCAGTGCCTGGTAAGTAAGGCCGAGAGAGCAGGACCGTCGGGAGCAGGGGGCGGGGATGGGGGGAGACAGGGCAGCAGAAACGGGCATGGCTCTTCCTGACAGGCGGAAGCAGTCGTCTGCTGGGCCCTCCCGACGCCGTCCAGGGCAGCAATAACCTCAGGCTGGCTGGTAACAGGGGCCCTGGCAGCACTCACTCCATCTGTCCAACCCTCCTTGGTACAAGGAGACAGCACAGCCAGGAGTCCACCGAGCCCGGGTCAGCCTGGGAACTGAAGGTCTGGACCCTGAGCATCCACAAAAGTCCATAAAGGTCTGAGGCCTGCGGCCGTGGGTGGTGGGCCTGGGTATTCCAGACAAAACTTGGCAGGAAGGGGTATGGGGTGCCTGGTGGCTCCCCCGCTTCCCAGCCCTGACTGGAGCACTCTGATGACAAATTCATGAGTTTCTTATTCCCAAGGAGCATCCTTAGAGAGGACAGAAACAGGTGGGGGGCTGTTCACCAAGGCCGGGGAAACAGGCGTGGTCAGTGAAAGCCCTCCCCAAGGGGCTCACAGTCTGCAGTCAGGCCCGACAACCAGACGGATGCCGTCCACATCCTACTGGGAGGGGAGAGCGCCCTGCAGCACGGAGCCCTGTCCCAGGATGCCCGCAAAGGGATACGGAACTGACACGTCCAAAGGGCGCACGGTCAAGGCCACAATGGACAGCCTCTCTGTTGACAGGATGAGAAAACCTGCAATGTCTCGTTGAGGTTTAAGATAAAATCAAAGACACCGAGAGGACGAACAGAAATGTGACAAGCACCTCAATATGCATGGCTTCCTCTAAGACACCGGCGGGGCAGGCGGCCCAGCTGACCTGCAGGCCCTTGCTGTCTGCGGCAGCACCCCCCCCAGCTAGCTCCCCCCACAGGCCTGGCCAGCTTTCGGCACTGCCACCTGCCTCTCCCAGCCAGCTCCGGTAATTACTTCTCTCCCCGAGGCCCTGGAACACTGACCCTATTCTCTAGGCTCCGGGATCACGACCAAAAACACGTGCTGCCCTCTCTCCCATTATCTCATTCCAGGGGCAGGGGGAGGACATGGCTACAAGAACCGGGAAATGCTACGGAAAAAATCCCCCCAGCACAGAAAGAGGAGGTGCAGCTTCACAGGGAGGAGAAGGGCCTTACCTGCCAGGGAGTGCCACCTCCACTGCTGGGCAACTGGGAAAACCACAGCGCACAGCCTCCTGCCAGCAATGACCCGGCTGTCCTCCCCACCCCCACCCTCTCAACACTGCTCCTTTGTTCCTGGGCAGTGACCCCACTCACCAGGGCCGGTTGTCCAACAAGGCCACCCCTGAGGGCTGTTCCCCTACTCCCTGGGGGGCTCCCTACGCTGGGGCATAGCCCAGCAAAGTCAGTCCCAGTCCCTGGGGGTCCCCAGGAAGCCCCTGACCAGAGCAAACCTCCCTGCCAAACCCTGACCCCAAGGCAAAGCCACCTCTGCGTCCCCTGTGTGGCCGGGCAGGGCAGCACTGACAGGAAGAGAGGACAGAGCTTCCTCAGCGCAGAAGTCAAAGCCCACCTGCTTGTTTTAAGGGGGGCCTTGCCTTCCTTCCAAAGACATGACCAAGGGTCAAATTCATACCAACATCTAACAAAAATTCAAATTTTGGTAAGGATTGTATTAAAGGTATTTCAAGGGGCGCCTGGGTGGCTTAGTCGGTTAAGCGTCTGCCTTCAGCTCAGATCATGATCTCGGGGTCCCAGGACTGAGCCCAGCTCAGCAGGGAGCCTGCTTCTCCCTCCCCTGCCGCTCCCCCTGCTTGTGCGTGTGCTCTCTCTCTCTCTCTCTCTCTCTCTGTCAAATAAATAAATAAAGTCTTTGAGGAAAAAAAGGGGGGGTATTTCGAGAGGCACCTGGGCAGCACAGTTGGTTAAGCGTCTCTTGATTTCAGCTCAGGTCGTGAGATCGAGCCCTAAATCAGGCTCCACACTGGGCATGGAGCCTGCTTAAGATTTTCTCTCACCCTCTCCCTCTGCCCCTCCCCGCTGCATGCACATGTGCACTCACTCTCTCTCTCAGATAAATAAATCTTAAAAAAAAATAATAAAATACTGGGGCGCCTGGGTGGCTCAGTCGTTAAGCTTCTGCCTTTGGCTCAGGTCATGATCCCAGGGTCCTGGGATCGGGTCCCACATCGGGCTCCCTGCTCCACGGGAAGCCTGCTTCTCCCTCTCCCACTCCCCCTGCTTGTGTTCCTGCTCTCGCTGTGTCTCTCTCTGTCAAATAGATAAATAAAATCTTTAAAAAATAAATAAATAAATTCCAAGTTACTTATTCACACGAGACAAATCTTCCTCCATCTCTGAGATAACCAAGAGTATTTTGCTATACATCCCTCCAATTTGGGTATATTTTGTCCCAAATTGGGATCATAACACATAAACAGATTTAGATCCGACTTTTTAATTAAACATGATATAAAGAACATTCTCCTGTGAAATTACATATTCTTCTAACACAATACCATTTAAAGATCGATAAAAAATTAAAAATTGAGAGCATAACTTGTTTCACTACCTCCCTACCATTTACCACTTGGTTGTTTCTAATTGTACACTCATAAACAACAGCAGAAAAGGATGAAGTTGCACCCCATCTCCTCTTTTCAACAAGAAGAAAGGAGGTACATGTTTAAACCTGAACAACCATTTTTCCAAAAACAAACAGGTCAGCTCCAAGCAACTACCTGAAAAATGCATTTGGGGAAAACCTTACTTTCTAGTCATGCCGGAAAATAAGATGTTCAATAACAATTCCTGAGACCTGGGACCTTTTTCTTGCTCAATTCTCCTCTGAAGTCCCCAAAATAAGACATACCCATGTTTTGGAATGAGTTTGCTGTATTACTACCCCTGATCCACAGACACCGCCAGCCACCGTGGCGTCTTCCCGCAGTCAGCTCTCATGGAGGCACTGCCGAACTGAAGCCCACTGACTCCCCTTGTCCTCCCAAGTGAAGCCCGTAGTTCCCGGGGGCCCGGCCTTGCAGCGAGATCTGGCCCCAACCTGCCTTGGGCTCCCCTCCCCCCACTCCACTCCATGCACCTGCCAGCCAAGCAAGACCATTGCTCCCTGCTTCCCAGAAACGCCCTGCACCCCCCCACCTCCTTGTTTCAAACAGGCTCTCCTGGATCAACTTCTACGGGAATCCTCCTCCTCCCCTCTGTGCCTGGGCCTCTGTGAGCCTAAGCTGCATGATGTCACACCCGCAGACCCTGCTGTGGGCAAGAGGAGGCACCAACCCTTCAAGGGTCACTGTGACGTCATTCCTGACAGCCGGCAGCCTCCTGAGTTTTCTCCGCACCCTCCCTGCTCAGCACCCCCACCCCTCCGGCCGGCCGTGCAACGGGGCCGGCAATGCCAGGCCTGCATTAACTGCACTTCTCCCGGCTTAGCGGTTGCAGTACACAACGTCCAGGGGTGGAGGGGGGAACGCGGGGCACTTTCACTTCCCCTCCAGGACCTCCTCCCCCAGCGCTGGCCCCACCCCGCAAGGACTCTTCCCCCGGGGGCCCTGCTCTGCAGACCCGCCCACTCTCCATCCGACTCCCTGGAGAAGGTCCCAGGACACGCTGGTGTCCCCCGAGTCTGACCATGCTGGGAGCTACCTCACCCCCAGGGCAGGCCAATGACGAACACCCAGTGCATCTTCTATATTCACGCGTTTTCTTCCTTTTGGGTAAAACTGTCTTAATTTTAAAAACTCCATATTCACATATCTGGCAGGCTCTTCATCCTCGTCATCTCCCCGGGAGAAGAGACAGGTGATTTCACAACCATTCTACAGATCCGAGAAGACGACTCGGAGGGTGTGTATGAGGGTAGAGAGGAGCAGCCTGGACCCATCCCAGGGGCTTCCCAAAACAAGGGTCACCTCCCACTGTGACAGCGGGGCCTGTGCACAGGGTCCTTGGCCACGGCCCTGAGGCACAAGGATGCGGGGGAGGGGCACAGGTCTTTGCCCATCATGCCAAGCCTCACTTCACTCTACCAATGGTAGAATGAGGTCCAAGTCCCCGATCAGAGCACACAGGGTCCTCTGCCACACCGCCCTGCCCACCACTCTTGCCTGGACACCCTCACAAACATGGTAACAGGCCGCTCCCCCCAAAGGCCAACACTGGCTCCGGCCTGTCCCCCCCTCTCCCTGGCCTACCTGGTGAGCTCTCAGTGCTCTCCAAAGGGGCTATCCAAACGCTCCGACCGCAGAAGCACACCTGCGCATCCCAGTCCACCTGGGGCACTGCCACTCTCTCTCCCCCAAGCCCGTGTCCCCGGGCGTGGTCACGTGGGGATATGGGAACTGCTGGGGAGGCAGGGGGACCGGCTAGAAAGTCCTATCCCGCGGGCGGGATGGCCTTGGGACAAGGGTGAATTACTTACCCTCACCGAGGCCGTCTCCTCAGACCCTTCACAGGGGGTCGTAGAGATTCAACAAGACAGCGACTCCCCAAGCTCAGGGCAGAAGCTCCTTAAACACACCTCTTCTCCCCCACCCCCATACAGAGCTGGGGTCTTGCACAGCTGCCACGAACCTGGCCCCCCGCGGGAGTGTTCCATGCCCACCTTGGGTTTCCCTACCTTCCCGTCTGCAGGCCCCAGGGCAGGCCAGCCACTCACTAACAATCCCCAGCACCTCACAGCAGCTGAGCAGGGTACGCTCACTTTACTGAGAGATGACGATGGGCCAGGCATGTCCTCAACCCTTTACTCCTCACAAAGACCCTATCAGGCGAGCACCACTGTCATTTACAATTCACCGATGAGGAAAGAGATCCAAAGAAGCTGGGGCGAGGCCAGAGCCGGGCTGGCCTGGCAAGTGGCACAGGTGGGATCTGAATGAAGTGGGATGACCCGCTCAATCATCTCTGTGAATGAGGGAATGAATGAATGAACGAATGAAGCAATCTCTGTAACTGGATTTTGTGTTCTCTCATCACACACACTTTGCCCAAACCGTATCCACAACCTCCTCCCTCCAGGACTTTTATCCCACAAAGTTCCTTGTGAATCTCCCCGCCGCCCAAGAAGTCTTCCCTGACCCTTCCCTGCAGGCAGAGGTGGCCACCCCCTTCTCCCTCCCTGCTCTCAGCACGTGTTACTCTGAGTCCCAAAGACCAACGGGCTCTGTGAGCACAGAACTGACCAGGGGCTGACATGAGCAGAAAGGGGCCCTGCTAAAAGGCCACTATGCAGCTCAGAAACCTCAGGAAACCAAGAGAGCCACACCCAGAAAGGGTACCTCAGTGGGGGAGGCTGCACCCAGAAACACAAGGCGAGTGGGCCCCGCAGCAGTCAGACGAGGACTCGCTGCACAGCCCAAACCCAAGCACACAGCACGCGCCACCCCAGCAGGCACCGACCTCTACAAATGAGGCTTCGTGACAAGTGCTCCCTGTCGCTGCCTCCCCAACGCTAAAGCCAGGCGGTATGTCGGGCTGGCAGGTTCCCAGGCACGTGCCCACGCCCAGCATGTGCCCATGTCCATATGCAGGACAGGAGAGAGGAAGGAAGGCCCTGTCTGCCTGGCTTCCATTGACCCAGATGGAAGAGAATTCCCCAGATGTCAACTGGGAGGAGGTTCAGATGCTAGGAATCCCCAAAACACAGCAAATCTCTATGGTGGCCTCATGCTGACCCTCTCGGACCAAGAGCTCTTGGTAGCAAAGACCCCACCTCACCCAGCCTGTATCCCCCACAGCCCCTAATGACTACAGGCCACCTTACGCAAAGACAGCAGCTACGGCGACTGCCTGTCACACCCCTGCCACGGGCAGTCATGTGCCTATCTCAGCTCAGCCTTCAGGACACCCACCACAGTGGGGGCACCCAAGTGCATTACTCTAGGGTAAGGAAATTAACCTCCTACGGCAGGAATAACTGAAATGCGCTGGATCCCACAGTAACAGGTCCAAGGTTCGAACACAGGTCTAACAAATTTGAAACACATGTTTTTCTTACTCTGCTGCCTGATACTAGAATATTATATTCTAACAAATGTTTGCTCAATGTATGATAGCCATATATGAACAGAACGTGTTGCTAAGAACAAACACGAGTCCGTCCCTTTCTCCGCAGCCAGGTAGCTTCGATCTGGGTGCTTGGGTGGACCTTGGTGCTGGGCGTTCTGGAAAACACCTGGTTCTTTCTTCAGGTCACCAAAAGCCCCTTGGCATAGAGTCATTTGGCAAAAGGGTTTGTTTGAGGCCTGTGATCTTCCCTGTTTTGAGGATGCTGCTGGAACAGCCTCACCAGGGACAGGGCTAGAAACTGGGCCAGGGTTGAAGTGAGTCCTAACCGGGCTTTGAAGAAAAGTTCTGAAAGTCGGCCTGTGCACTGTCTGCGTTTCCAGGGGAAGAGGGGCTTGTGGGGTGACCCAGGTACTGGCTGCACAATGCTGGGGGGCTCAGGAACAGTGGGAGTGCTGATGGACAGAGAAAGGGACAGGGGCCTCAGACAAGGAGAAGAAAACTGAAGTTTTTTTTTTTTTAATTTTTTTTTTAAAGATTTTATTTATTTATCCGAGAGAGAGAATGAGAGATAGAAAGCACGAGAAGGAAGAGGGTCAGAGGGAGAAGCAGACTCCCTGCTGAGCAGGGAGCCCGATGCGGGACTCGATCCCGGGACTCCAGGATCATGACCTGAGCCGAAGGCAGTCGCTTAACCAACTGAGCCACCCAGGCGCCCGAAAACTGAAGTTCTAACCCCTATGCCTACACACTGACTTGAAGTCCAAACCCTTGCTCACATAGCCACTGCCAGGATAAGAAAACCAGGCTGCCCACCAAGGCCCACCCTCTGAGCAAAGTCTTAGAAACTTCTTGGCATTGGCACAAAATACTGACCCAGGTGGGTTCACAGTACACACAACGGTGAAGCTGTGGCTCTGCAAGGTAAACTGACTTGCCCGAGATCACACAGCTCAGGAGGCCAGGATTCAGAGCCACCTCTGTGTGCGCAGACAGGCCAGGGAAGAGGCCTGAGGGAGGCACAGAACAAGGCAGGCCAGGTGGATTTCTAAAGGCAAGAACACCGGCAGAGGCCAAAAGCCCGAATGCTCTCTGGGGTCACGGCAAGAAATGAATGCCTGCATGGGTCAAGCCACTGACCATACTTTCCTTCGGGGCTATTACCAACAAGAAATTCCACGCGACCCTGTCAAGCAGGGGAAATGCCAACCAGGGCCCACACTGGCCAGGCAGCCCCACCCCACCCGGCCCTACCTTCCCCGGAAGAACAAAGTGCAACAGTCAGGAATGTGGGCCCAGGCCTCGGCCAGCCCCCGCATGGCTGGGAGGAGGCCAATTCTTATCTGTGGCCTGATAAAAGCCAGACCCTATTACAGAGATCTTTCGGCCCTGGGGCTGGGAGTGCTGTAATCAGGTGCCTGTCACTGCAGCCCATCAGGGCTCTCGGGGGTCATGCCCAAACCACAGTCTCTTCTTGACTTGTCCGGGCAGGCCTGGCATCCTGCCCAGAGCCCTACAGGGAGCTGCCCCGCCGCCTGCCCTGGCCCTTCCCACACCACACCGCCCATCCACCCAAGAGCCCCACTCACACCTTTCCTCAGCTCTGGTTTTCACTTAGTCCCTGAAACATTTACTGCCTCAAAGTCCACTCATTAGGTACCACTCCCACTGTGAGTTCTGAGCACACGGAGAACCCTCTTCTTGTCCCCAGAGCCCTCAACTCCCACCATGCTGGCATCTGGCTTTGGGCTTGTCAACGGCAAGCCTCTCACCTCTGCCCCATTATCCAGGGAGGCCAGAGCCAGAGGCAGCAAGAAAATTCTGGGCGGGGGAGGGGCCGGGAGGAAATGGGAGTTGCACAGACGAAATGTAAACAAGGCAGAAGCTGTGGGGTAACAGGCAGAGGCAGGGACTGTGGGCAAGTGGTTTAAACACTGGCCACTAATCCAAAGGAAAGGAGGTGAGAGTCCTGTGTGGGCCAAGTGAGTCACCTGCAGGCCAGATACTGTCCAAGTCACCCGTCTGTGACCTGGTCCTCCCTGCTCTGCGCAGATGGTGAGGCTGAGGTCCGGCCACAAGGAAGATGACCATGACAAAGGTCACACTGGTAATTACTGAGCAAGGCCAAAACAGAATTTAGCCCAAAGCCCAGAGCGGTGCTAATTAACCACCTTCGTGCACCTGCTGGGCTGTGGCCCTGGTGAGGGACAGGGCAGATGGGAACTCTGCGACTGCGATGACCCACAGGGTCCTCCAGAGAGAGGACCTGAGGGCTACGACTGATTCATACGGAATAACTAACCAATGCTGACCACCCCCAACCCCATGCAGATCTCAGATCCTGCAGGAGGGAGGGATGGTGGCCCAGGGGCCACCAGCCCTGCACGGTGGTTAAGAGGGGTATGGCCTACATACAAGCCCTATGTGGGGGCGGGGGGGGGGGATGCCTCAAGCACCCAGGCTGGTTGAGGAGAAAGAAGCAAGAAAATCCAATGACACTATGACCCACTGGGTCCGACTCCAGGGACCCCGGCTAGGGCAGGCACCAGGGCTCCAGGGCCAGGGCCCATCTGGCTATGGAGACAGGGAGGTCAAAGGAAGGGCACTGAATGGCTCCCACCCTAAGATGTACCCTAAAAAACCGGAACCCTGAATTCACAGCCCACGCCATATGGCCTTTCAGACTAAAGTCTACAACTGCAGTCCCAGGTCTGGTGATCCCTCATACGCACAGTGTTCCTGGACCAAATCAAACCTTCCAGCCTGGCCTCTTGGAAATAAGCAGGGAGGCCGGTGGTTCTTCTCTGGGCAGACCCTCAGGTTCCTCTGTCCTTGCCTGCTGGGATCCACCTGCTGCACAGTTCCTCAAGGGGCTGGGCCACTGAGCTAGCGGGAAACCGTGGGGGCCAGGCCAGTATAGCCTTCTAACTCAGCAACTCAAGGACCCCAGAGGGCATTACAGCACGCCAGAGGCTCCGTGCCTCCCAGGAACAAAGGCCCATCGATGGAAAGCCAGCATGGGGGGCGGGGGCCAGGGCAGAGGGAAGGAGGCAGGGTGCCTAGCTAAAAGGTACTACAGCTCTTAAAAGCCAAAGACCCCGGTTTATATGCAAATCAGAGAACTGATTAACAAGGACCAGACATTAGAATTAAATGATCTTTTTACCATTTTTAAACTCTCTAATCCAGACCTTTTACTTCTTCAGAACTAATTTCAGAGTCCAGTCTCTAGCCTGAGCGAAACCTAATCCTACCCTGGGCTAGAAGTGCCGCAAGCACCCATCCTGAAACTGCTCTCCTCCCCCGCTCAAACCCATTCCAGGGCTCCCCACGGCCCCGGCACAAGGACCCACACTCACAGCTCACTGCTCTGGTTGGACTGGTCCGCCCCTGGTCTGCACATACAGAGCCCTTGGCCTGCACACACAGAGCCTTTCTCTGACCCCTTCCCCGCCATCTCCCTGCGAACACCCATGTGTGTGGTCTACAGCGAGCCCCAGTCCTCTGTCTTCACTCTCCGAGCATCTGGACCTCACCTTCGGGGCCAACCAGAGGCTCCATTTAGAGACTTTTCTGTGGCCTGTGCTCAGAGACCCAGACACGCACAAGCTTGCTGACAGGAAACTGTGTACAGGAAAGCGGCAGCCAGTAAGCAGACCAGGGGCCAGTCTCATTTTCTGTTTTGTAGAGGAGGAAACCAACGCTCGGGGAAGGAGCGCTACCCCTGGGCCCCAGGGTGATGGCACCGGACCCGCGCCGGGTCTGCCCGGCTCACACTTCCTCTCCCTCATGTCTCCTCGTGTGCTCTAGATAAAAGAAAACTCTGAACCGTGCCCCCGTCATAAAAGAGATAAGGCCAGCATACAGGAAGTGGGGAAACGGCTGGACACAATTTAGTGCTCGAGGCTCCCAGCGCCCTGGGGCTTCAGGACCTCCGGGGAAGGGCGCAGGAAGGAGGGGCCGGCCCAAGGGACCTCGGGGAAAGCGCGCCAACAAATCTCCAAATGAGTGGTCAGCTGGAAAGCAAGGGACAGAATGGGTGGTCTTCCATTTCTCCGGAGACCGAACACTCCAACCACCCTCTTTCTGCCCCGTGACATGACCGCCACAGCAAGTTTCCAGCAAACCACCACCCATGTCTCTGCCAGCCTTGCATCCATCTGCGGCCTGCCCCAAGCTAGTCCCCTTGGAGGATCTTCCACTCCCACTCTTCAGCCACATACTGACCCCTACTCACTCCCTGGGTGGGCATGCAACTCAGGACGGGGCAATGAGGACATCACGTCACCTGGACCGAAGTGACTGGTTGGAGGACAGGTGCTCTGGGTTGAACTGTGTCCCCCTCCCAAGATAGGCTGAGGCCCCTACCCCCACACCTGTGACTGTGACCTTATTTGAAATGACGGTCTTTGCAGAAGTCGTCAAGTTGAGATGAGCCCATGAGGGAGGGCCCTGTACCAATACGACTGGTGTTCCTCTAAGACAAGGAAACTGCCTGGGGAAGGCCGAGATGCACAGGGAGAGCAAGGCCATGGGAAGATGGGGGCAGAGACCGCAGTGACACTGCCACAAGTCAAGGAACTCCTGGAGCCACCAGAAGCTGGAAGAGGCAGGAAGGATCAGCGGGAGCATGGCACTGCCAACCCTTGAGTTCCACCTCCTAGCCTCCAGAGCAGAGAATAAATTTCTGTTTTCATTTGTTATGGTAGCCCCAGGAACTAATATGAGAGTCATGTAACTCGAGCCAGACCAATGAGAACCAACAGCACCAGCCAGCCCCGGGGACTTTGGCCAGAACTTGGGGCAAAGTTTTTGGCAACAGCCATCCTTGCATCCCGTGAGGTTGCCATGCTGATGGGATGGAGCTGCCCGCCATCATTTTCTCACAACTTGGCAAACCTGCCCCAATACAGCCTACACACAGCAGGCTGGGAAGTGAAACAATATTCCCGATGACATAAATTTGAGTCCCTGATGGCGTGAAACCTGCCACACTTCACCTCTGGACTTTTTGAGACATACGTGCTAATGAATTCTATTTATTCTTATTTCCTTAACTCTTTCCTTTCATGATGAAAAGCTGTTGCTTACAACCTGAACAGCCTTTAAGTTTTATCACACATGGGGTACAATTTCATTTTGTCCAAAGGAACATGGTCCCCAATAGTCAGTGTGGGTGCCTACACTCCCAACACGAGTGGTAACAACACTCAAGCATTGGCGTCCTCGTCTTTGGCACACACCTTCAGCCTTCAAAGTTTTGTTTTGTGATGGCCAGTCCTTATGCCATAGGTGCGCTGGATTTTTGATAACAAACCAATCAGCCAAGCTCAGAATAATCAGTGAAGATGTGTCTGAACTTAAGAAATGCTGACTGAAAATGGCTGACATGTAAGGACAGAGAGTCTGGAGGGAGGTGGGTCTCCGGTGTTTCAACAGCTCTATGTCAGCAAGAACCCAGGCTCTTTTCAAGTTTTTATTCTGCCGTACTTACTATGGTAGATTTCTGTCCTCATTCCTGTCACCTCATGGTCACAAAACAGCTGCAGGAGCTCCAGGTACATAGCCTATCCCCAGAGGGTATCTGGAAGGCAGGGAAAAGGGCACAAGAGCCACATATCTGCCCTTCTGGAGAGAAAATACTACTCTTTCTCCTTATATCTTACGGGTCAGAACTGGAAGATACAGGTGCCCCTAGCTGCCAAGGAGGCTTGGGATGTGAGTCTCTGGCAAAGGGAACCGTGTGTCCACGACAGGCCTAGGTCAACCACCAGTGCCACTGGGAGCAAAACAGGGACTATGTGCAAGATAAGAGAGTGAGAAGTTCTGGGAGGGCAACTCCGCAGACAGTGAAGATATTAAATGAGGGAGGAGTCCCTGTGCACCCTTGCAAAGTCCTAAAAAAACGTCTGTGGCTTTTAATTTGACCTTGGGGCAAAGTCAATAAATACCTAAGAATCATTGATCAAGGGCTCGCCACGGGCCAAGTTCCTTGCTAAGTACCCTTCCTTGCCCTCGAGGGCCTCACAGATAAAAGTGAAAGAGAGCCATCACCCTGAAAGCATGAGGAGCCCAGAGAGAGGGCAAGGAGCCCGGGCCCCGGGCAGAGGCAGCCGGAGGAGGGAGGAGACTAAGGGGAGGTCTGGGAATGCTTCCCTAGCAAGGACACCTGACTGGGCGTGCCCAGGCCGGTCACAAAGGGCATGTGTGCAGAGGCACAGAGATGGGGGCAGCTGGGGGTTCGCTGGTGTTTGACTTGGGGAGCGGCAGGAGGTGAGGTGGCCAGGCTGGTGGTGCACAACCGGGAAGAGCACCATAAAGCAGGCTCAAGGCTTAGACTTTCACCTAAAGACAACGGAAAGCAGGGGAGGGACTCAGGTATTCTCCGATGCAAGACTATTCCATAAGGCGAGGGGTGGGCCAAGAGGCAGAGACACCAGCTGGGGCTGGCAATCCTGGGGAAGGGGCGGTGACAGGGGACCTGGGACAGGAAACTGATGAGCTGTGGATGACTTGGGGTGGGGGGGGGACGGCGGCATCTGGGCAGGCTGCCTGGGTGGGAGGCGGGACCTTCAACATGGCCGAAGAAAGCAGGAGAGGATGTGGTTTAGAAAGGAAAATGAGTCAAACTGCAGACCATGGAACCTCCAGACCGAGGTGTTTCTCCAAGACTGTAAGCCTGCGGGGGTGAGGGGAAGATGAAACCTCCCTGCTGGGAAGTGCACCAGCTTGGCTTCACCCAAATGCAAAAGGCCGTTGTGAGAACAGCCTTCCCAGGGCAAAGCAAGGCCAGGGGGCAGCAGGCTGAAGAAGAGCTTCTGGCTGCCTTAAATAGAAGCAACGTGCTCTGGCTGGTCTGCAAGAGGTGACACAAGGAGGGCTGGGCTGCATTCAGGGCCCGCACAAGGCACACGTTAAAGAAAGCCCAGTGGTTATGCTGGTTTTCCCGTCTGTGTGTGCTGCCAGCCTGTAAAAGGAGAACTCATCTTGCATGGGTAAAAACCTTGTCTTCCAAGAGCCCCAAGTGGGCAGGACACCAGCCCTCTGATCTTGACCACATCCATGCAGTGGGAGGCAGGTACTTCATTCCCGCTCGCCCTATAAACCACCAGGTCCCAGTCCTGCACAAGGAGGCCCTTCACTCCTGAGCACCATGCATTCCAGATGGTGTTCCAGGAGCCCCGAAAGGCAACTTGGGCCCGCTCTGTCTGCCATGAGAGAAAGGAACAAAGGCTAACACCAGGGGTCAGGGGTGGCAAGTAGGTATCTCCTACAGCTGGCCTTTGAAAGCACCCTATCTGCACTGCAAGATCCCACCTGGCCCCCGCTTCTCTTCGCACGAGTAACATTTCCTCTCCCACCACCCACCAGAGAGGTGGCAAATCAAAGTTCTGAGTGGTGAGAAGTGTGGCAAGCAAACTTCCTGAAAGATGGGGTCAGGTGAGGGCCCGTTAGAGACCCAGGGAGCACCTGACCCGGCGGCCAAAGAGCCCGCTACGACCGGCAGTGTCCAGTAGGTGGCGCCGCATCGAGGTCTTGAGAGAGAGTGAGTCCTGGGGACGGGTCAGCAGAAATGAGACCAACAGCAGGTCTCACTGTATCTGTGCAGATTACAATGCTGCGCTCTTTGAGGATAGTGCCCAGAAGGTGCCGAAAGAGATTCAAAGTCTACCAAAGCCAGAATCTGTCTTCCCATCCTGGAAGCTCCTTGAGGACTGGACCAGTTTTGTTCTCAACTACATCCCCCCCTACCTCCCATGCTCAGCACAGGGCCCAGCCGGACCGGCACACAAACGAATGAAGAAGGCCTGATGAGCGGTCCAGGAATCAGCCCAGCCAGTGTGGCCGGCCTCCACTCCCAAGGGCTCCCTGCAGCCCCACAGCGCTCTGCATACTCGTCACCTCGGTGACGGAGGCCCCGGTTCCAGAGCTCCGGGCTCCTGCCTCCTCCTGGCTCTGTCCCACACACACACACACACCACTGGTTTTCAAGCACCCCTGAACTCCAACGTCCTGCCTGAAATGAAATCTTAACACGGAGACCCCCAAATCAAAAACAGATTAAAGGTGCTGCTATAACTGAAGGGAGCTCGTTGTGCATGGGGAGCAGCAACAGCCCCCTAGAAAAGCAGGCACACCCCGCTCAAGGAACCCCTGGGTTCCTCAAAGAGCCCAGTTTGGAAACTGCTGTGCTACCCGCTTGCCAACCCTAATCCAATGAGCTTGAGAAGCCCTGTGCCTCACAACTCCCTAGCATGGGAAACAGGAAACAGCAGGTGCAGCAGGAGCCTTCCCAGCCAAAAGGGTAGTACCTCCCCAATCCCTGCCATGTCACCGATCCGGGGTGGTCACCTCCCCGGTCCCTGCCATGTCACAGATCCGGGATGTTCACCTCCCCAGTCCCCGCCATGTCACCGATCCAGGGTGGTCACCTCCCCGGTCCCTGCCATGTCACCGATCCAGGGTGGTCACCTCCCCGGTCCCTGCCATGTCACCAATCCGGGGTGGTCACCTCCCCAGTCCCCACCATGTCACAGATCTGGGATGGTCACCTCCACACCTTTTGGGAGGAACGTCAAGAACGATCACTCATTTCAAGAACAACTCCGTTGTAAGAAATTCGAGCGCATTCCACCCTTGAGAGTGCAGCATCTTCCCTTTTGTAGCCAGAGCTTGCTTGGGAGGCACCTTCCTCTTGGTCTGGGGCTTCACCTGGAGGCAAGTGGAAGGCTGAGAAAGCAAAAAGCACCCTGGGCTCAAATCCCAGCCCTGTCCTGCCAATTAGCAGCTCGGTGACCCTTTCAGATGTGTCCACATCGAAAAGGCAGGACAACTAGTCATCCCCACAGCTCATGGGACTGTCTTGGGTTTAGATGAGGGATTTTTTTCCAAGTGCTTTATAAAGCACTCCCAAATGTCAGCTGTATCCTTGTGATTTTATTATCAGGCTACTAGAGGCTCAAACAGAACAGACTAGTTTCTACCGAAGGTCTTCTCTACCTGATCCTGGGCTCCGTACAGGCTCCACATCTTGATCCAAGGCCTGGCTAACATCCCCATCCAGGGACACTGGTCTGGACTGTCCTTACCCCAGGGGGGCCCATCTGTCCTGCTGGGAATGCTAACGAGCCCCCACAGGCTGCCTGAGTGGCTCCATGGGCTGGATGTTCCTCAGGCCTCCCAGCTGGTGACCAACCCACCCCACTCCCCTGACCCACCCTGCATTCAGTGTAATACCTGCCAGTACCACCACCCTCTCCCCAAACCTAGAATTCCCGAGGGGCCCGTGGCCGAAGCACGTGGGCTGGGGCACAGAGGAAATGCATGCTACCTTCCATCCCAGATTCAGTCCCTACTCTGAGAGCGGGCAGTGCATCTAGGAAAAGCCCCAGGCAGATTCCCCCAGATGCCCCGGAGGACTCAGAAAGAGTCTCAGTGGCTTTCTGGGTGAGGCCCATCTGGCCCGACATCTTTCCCCACCACTGCTTAAAGCCAGTGGTTCTGAGATGAGGGTCCCCAGACCAGCAGCCTCAACATCCCCAGGAAACGTGCCGGAGACACACATTCTCCGCCCCCTCAGCCTCACTGGTTCAGAGACTCGAGTGAGGCCTCACCAGCTGGCTGAAGACACCCTCCTGAGGATTCTGGGCGACACTCAAGCCTTGCATCCAATGAGCCGCACCTGGCCATGTATCAGTCACCAGGAGCTTGCGCATCCTCCAACGCTCAGGACTCACCCCAGAGATCTTGATTCGATTAATGCTGGCCCAGCACTAATTTATGTATTTAAAAAAAATATATGAGGAATGCAGAGGATTTTCGGGGCAGTGAAGTTAGACAAGACCATATGGTCTATGATATTAGAATAGGATACTCTAAGGGGTACGTGTCATTACCCATTTGTTAAAACCCATAGGAACTGACAACACCAAGAGTGAAGCCCCATGTAAACTACGGACTCTGGGTGACTGTGATGTGGCAGGGTGGGGGTTGCTGGTGGGGAAGGCCATGGGGTTGGAGGGCTGGCAATACAGAGCCCCACGAGCTCCCAGGCAACTGTAATCCCATAGTCGGTGGAACCCAGGCTGATGCTCGGAAGGGAGGCAGGACAGCCAAGTTTCAGAGTCCACAGGTCACAGGTAAGACCACACAGGTCATCAACCATCAGAGAAGATGCCAGAAGGAGGGAAATCATACTCATCACTGAAGGAGGGAGAGGAGTGGGGAAGGGCTCATTCATTCCATCTCTGCTTTTAACATCATCCTTCCCGGCATCTGCCTTGACCCCTCCCTCTGGTGCAGTCAGTGCGTCACAGGCTGGCCTGAGGGTCATTCCACCACCTGGAGTCAACCCAAGTCCCCACTTTCTAGCAGAGGAACCTGAGCATGTCACCCGCTTTGACCCCAGCTTCCCCATCTGTAACGGAGGGCATTAAGATGCTGGAATGGCAATACAGTGCTCGGCACAAACACACAGTGAACACAGGTTGTTATAACCTGGCCAGTACTGATTGGAGCCCACATCTACTCCACAGAAAAGAGCATCCAGACGATGTTCTCACCTCCTGCCTGCACCACCTCTCTGGCTAGGAGGCCAGAGTTAAAGAACAGAACACAAGAGCGAATCCTCTCCCTCCCCATCTACATTTCCAAAGACAGACTGGACGCACTGGGAGAGAAACCCCCTTCATTCCACAAATGCTCCCAGAGCGCCTTCTCCAGCCAGAGGCGGGGACAGGGCACAACCTGCATTCCTCTGAATACAGGGAGACTCCAGTGCCAGGAAGGGCGAGGAGGATGTTGCTGGGGCTACTGGCTTCCCGCCAGGGAGGTTCCTCCCTGGAGCCTCTATCGTCAGTGGCGAGGGGAGCCTCAGGAGGAGGGACCCTCAGTCCCGACAGGCCCTGCTGCTCGAGAACCAATGTTCTAGAGAGAACCCAAGGGTACATATTGCAGAAAACGGCACACCTGGGGCGCCTGGGTGGCTCAGTTGGTTAAGCATCTGCCTTCAGCTCAGGTCATGATCCCAGGGTCCTGGGATCGAGCCCCACATCGGGCTCCCTGCTCAGCGGAGAGTCTGCTTCTCCCTCTCCCTGTCTCTCTCCCCTCTCATGCGTGCACGCTCTCTAATAAATAAAATCTTAAAAAAAAAAAAGAAAAGAAAAAGAAAACTCCACATCCCTTGCGTCCTGTGGCTTTTTTTTTTGCCTTTTATGTTTTATAAGCATTTAATGTTGTCTAACATACGATAAAATAAGGAAGTGTGTATCACGAATGAGCAGCTTGAATATTCAAACTGACCCCCAAGATCAAGGCTGAGAAAGGGAACCCTGCAGGCCCCAGCAGGATCTGTCGAGTCCCCCACCCAGTACCCTGTCCCCAAAGCTAACCACAGTCTGCCTTCTTTCCCAGAGTAGTTCTCGTGTTCAAGAACTTCACTGAAATGGGATCGTGTGTCCAGCGCTCCTCTGGGTCAGCTTCCTGGGCTGCACGCTCTATGGGACCAGTGTGGCGGCCGCTGGCTCATTCTCACTGCTATAGAGAATTACAACACACGCATATAACACACCGTATGTGTCCGTTCTACCGCTGACGGACATTTCCACGTTGAGGCTATCACGCCTACTGCCACTTTGAACATCCCATGCCTGTCTCTTGGTGGACGTAAGCACTCCTTTCACTTGGGTGTATATACCCAGGGCAGAATGGTGGTGTCAAAAGGTAGTATACTCCGCTTCAAGATGCTTGAAAAACACCTGCAGGCCAAATGAGCTTCTGCATTCTCCCCAGCACACAGGAGCTCGGGGGACCTCTCAGCTGTCCCCTTGGCCCCTTCCTCCCACAGGTGCCTCCCCAAAGCCCCAGACTCCCCTCCCTCATCCCCATCCAGTCCCGAGCCCCAGCTGCCAATTAAGCCTTGACCAAAGACTGGCCCCCTCCCCCGCACCCCGCAATTCCTGTCATTCCTGCTGCACAATATCCCTTCCCTGGGACAGAACGTAAAGGCTCCTGGGAAAAGTCCAGGCTAAGTCTTGGCTCTGTGAAAGCTGGCTGACGGGAGCGGCATTGTTGAGTGCCGGCTGCAGGCTAAGCCCCCAGAAGTCAGGCAGGGCAGTCAGAGCACCAGCCAGCCCGTGGTCGGGGGAGAGAGCTGGGGACACAGGGCAAACAGCCCCACGAGGCTGGGGCAGGTGAAGCCTCTGGGCTGCAGGGCAGCTCCAGCAAAGCTGGACCTGACCCGGAGCGGGGCAAGCAGAGAGGGCCTCACAGAAAGATGTCTCAGGGGCTGTCTCTTGCTCAGGCAATGTCTCTAATTCCCCAGGGAGAGAAGGCTGGGGCGGGCAGCGCAAGCAGAGACTGACATGTGCCGAGCAGAGGGGCGGGCTGGATATGGAGGGGTGGAGGGGAGAGGCCCACTCCTGGCAGGACAGAGGGGAGTGAGGGAGAGGAGTCAGAAAGATCACAGGGTAGGATGGTGGCGGGGACAAAGAGCCTCAGAGGTGTTCCAGAGAAGTCACCTGATGGCAATGTGCTGGACACGGGCAAGAAGGCACCTGCCATCTTCCTGAACTGCAGGCTCTGACCGGGCAGATTCAGGGGAGCGCATACCTCCCCTGCGGCGCAGTTCCCACTGGTTCCCAGACACACTCGGAGCACCAAGGGCGTGGGAGGGGACAGAAATGGAGACCAAAGCCGAGCATCCCCCTGCCCCACCCCGAGAGAAGAGGGACCGACTGACAGGGATGAGGTCAAGGTGGGATGGAATCCAGAGTCTTAAACATCTTGCCTGGCCCAAGGCTGGCCCTCGGTGTGGCAGCTCTCCTTCACACGGCCAGCCTGTTCCAGAACCTTCCATGCTGCTTCAGAACAGGGCTTCTCCTCTAGAGCCTCAGACCCCAGGGTCACCATGGCAACAACCGCAAACACAGGAGCCCAGGCCTCAGTGCCATAAACAACCCTGACAGATTCAATAAATATAGATGTACTACAGCAATTTGTGGGGAATTTATGAGAAATTAAAAATTCAGCTTGGACGATAAACAACCCATTTCAGAATTTGCCCCACTTAAAGTTAAATAAACTGCATGTGAGCATTTTTCGAGCATGAGGTTTCAAGGCTGAAAACCGGGCCTTGCCAGGAACGCTTCCTGAGGCTCCAAAGCTGGGTGCTGCTTCAGAGAGCCCGTCTGCACATCTGCTGACCTCAGAAGGCACTTTACAGTTTACAAAGCACCTGCATTCACCCACCTGCTGCCTGGTGAGACAGTGGGACAAGTTCGAGTAACACCATCATGATGATGAGCCTTGAAGCCGCGAAGAACCTGAAGCACCGTGACTTGCTCAAGGTCACCCAGAGCTGGTCAAGGTCAGAGACAGGACGCAAACTTGGGCCAGCCTAACTCCAAAAACACTGTGCACGTACAGACAGCCATGTGTGCATTCGCTACAACACACAGACTGCACCCAAGTGAGGTCTGATGTGGGGAGCTGGCTGAACTCTCTAGAAATCTGCCCTACTTAAACAGCATCAAAGAGGGTTGCTGCAAACAAATCAAGAAATTCTTGCAGGCACACACCACCCAGGGGGCACATGGGCTCAGATCCCTGAGGCAACGCCACCAGGCCGTCTTCAAGATGAAAGACTAAGAAATAAGCAGACAGAGATGGAGAGAATGTACCCCTGCTTCCTTCGAAGTCAAAGATTACAGGAGGGGAGAGTGAGATAGGACATCAGAGATCCCATCAGGGGCCTCAGCTTGTTTCATGGAGAAGGAACCAGAACCCGGCCCAGCTTCATGACAGGCAGTGAGCCCAGGGCTCCTGCTGCCCGGGCCCTGGGGCCCCCAGAGCCAGCCACCTTGACTGAATGAATGCCCTCTCCTGCCACGAGCGCACACATCTTGGGAGCGCCTGCATGTGCCCTCCTAGTCACTCTCTCCAGGCTTGCTGTCTCCGCAACCGGAGTTTCTAGTTCAGCAATACACGAATCACCTCAAGAGGTCACAAACAGGTGGGGGAAACTCACCAGCTCTGGGCATACTGTGCTGACAGGAGCCCTCCCCAGCTCCCACTCCCAGGTTGGGGCAGAGGCCCACCCTTCTCCTGATCCTCTGATGCGGCCCTACGGTTCTCTGCCTCCCAGGGCCACAGGCACCAAGGGGGTGAGAGACAGGGTTATCTCAGTGGTCCCAGGGGGCAACAGAGGGCCTGCTGCCAAGGGCCCAAGTGAACCCCCAGGGACAGAAAGCATGAAGGGACGAGCCCCTAGTCCCAGTCCTACAAGGCTCTGCCCTCTCAATCACAACTAACTGGACCACAGAAAATGGGCCTGTAGCCTAATGGCCATAGAGGCATCTGGGAGGGGGAGACAGGAACCTCAGAGCTGGCGGGGGCGGGGGGGTCATGCTGGAGCCTAGCAGGGACAGAGGACCCTTAGTCCCCCTCCCAACAGCCTAGGGCCACAGGCCCTGATGCTGCTCTGCCCTGAGGTCCACCAAATCACAAAGCAGGGGAGAGCAGGGCGCGGGCCACTCCTTGCTGACCCTCGTCATGCTCCACCCTACTCCAGGCCTGGAGGCTGACCTCCAAGGACCCCCAAGACCCTGGACTTCCAGCTACATCAGGAGATCAGAGGGCAGGCAGACAGCGGGGCTGGGGGATTTAGGCCTCCACTCTCTGCTCAGGCAGGGGCTGCAGCTCCGCAGGACTACAGCCTCCCTGGGACAGGCCCTCGCCCCGCCGGCCCTCGGAGCGCTAATGGCGCCCCACAGCTAGGCTCCGGGAGTCTCTCCAGCCCCCTCCGGTCCCTTCATCCTGCCCGTGCCTCTGCAAGGAGTCCCCACACTGAAGTCACTTCACCGGGGCCACGTAGAGGGAGTTCAACAGGGACACGTCTAGATCATCAAACATCATAGGGTCAGAGCCATGGGAACAAATCTGAGTCAGAGAGACGAGTGTGGAATGGCGGCGCAATGTGGGCAGGGTGTGAACCTTCTCACCGGCGGTGAGGGCAGGCTGGAGGGGTTGAAGGCTGGAACAGGCAAGCATCGGCACGGGGGGCAGCAGACAGAGCTTGGGAATGGGGGTGACCCTGCTCTGCGGCAATAAGCCCTTGCAAGATATTGAGGGCTGGGTCCATGGCAGCCTTGGAGAAGTCAGCAGGGGCACAGTACGTTTTTATGGGAAACCAGGGAGGTTGGGTCAGCGTCAGGGCAGGGGTGGGGAAGGTGGAGGGAGGAGACAGAGCCCAGGCCATGGGGATCGGGCCCAGCTGGGTTTCAGAGACCACGGCAGTTAGCACTTGCTGGCTCTGTGACCTCCAATGCGTCCTTAAGCAAGTGACACAGCTGAGCCTCAATTTCCCCATCTGAATAATAAAGAGATCCCACCTCACAGAGTAAGTGTGAGAACTCATCAGATAAAAGTAAAACCATCCAAGAAAGACAGGAATCCAGGCTCTAGCTCGACATCATGTGGTCAGAATTCACTGAGACAGTGACCCATATATCCACATGGAAATTCTTCTCCAAAGTCTGGGCTGGGCCCATTCCATCAGGGAAGCACTAGAGGAATTAACTCAGGGCTGCACCCCACTCCCCCATCCCAAAGGGAAGCAGACATGCAAGCGGTGTTCGATATTCTTTTCAAACGCTCCCTTTCCAGTCCTCAGTTCCCTGAATACAAACTGGCAGCTAGTCATGGATCACTGAACATGGATTTTGTGCCAAGCTCTGGAGTAAGTGCTTTGACTATCTCAATTAGTCTTCTCGACCTTAGGGGTAGGTGATGGACAACCCCCTTCCAGGAGAGGAGGCTAAGGCCAAGGGCTACATAACTAGCCCATGGCCACCAATAATTGTGTGGAAAAGGCTGGTCCCTTGACCACTGTGTGATGTTTGCTACCTCTGAGGGAGGTGGACTGGGGGCGGGGAGTAGCTCCCCTGCTCTCAACAATCTGCTACAGTCAGAATTTCCCCTGGGCTAGCAAGCTGCATATATGTGCAAAGAAGAGAAAAGCACCTGCAAGCAGGAAGGGTCCCAGAGAGGGATGCAGCCCCACAGGGCAGGCAGCCCAGCCCGGGGAGCAGCCTGTAGCCCAGCTGTGCTAGGAAGAAGCAGGACTGGGGACCACCCAGGGGCCAGCCACCTCCCCACCAGCACATACTCTCTCCCTTTCCCTGGGTCAGGAAACACACGAGGCAAAATGCCCATGGGCAGGGCTGCAGCTAGGCCCCAGCCCCCAGCCACAATGGGCACAGAGGGGGGTCTGGGGCATGAATGAGAAAGAAGTGGTGGGGGAATGCCTGGGTGGTACAGTCGGTTAAGTGGCCTCAGTGGCCAACTCTTGGTTTCGGCTCAGGTCCTGATCTCAGGGTTGTGAGATCGAGCCCCACATTGGGCTCTACACTCAGCAATAAATAAATCCAGAAAGAAGGGAAGAAAGGAGGGAGGGAGGGAGGAAGAGGGTACCCAGGAGGGAAACAGACACTGCGTAAGTACCTGGGTACATTCAAAAATCCAGAAGGAGAAACTCCAAAAAAAATCGTGTCTTACCAAAGTTCTCTATAATGGTTGGTTTCTTTTCCCCCAGAAGTACACATTACTTTTACAAACTGCAAAAACAATAAATATGATTTATTACTTACAGCCCAAGAAACAATCACAGACTTGCCCCAATGATGTCGGAACCAGATGTTCATGACAATGCTGTTAACAGTGACAAGCCAGAACCCCCACCAACATCCACCGAGGGAATTCACTAACTCTGGTTACAGGGAGAATATTATGCGGCCACTAAGAAAACAAGCCTAAGTAGAACACTGTACAAAAGGGGAAAAACTAACATGGTGAGTGTGTTTGTGGGGAGCAGATTACAAAGGGACAACAATTTTGTTTAAAATACATAAACACATCTTCTGCTTCTACACACAGAGAAAAAACTCAAAAGGACGCTCATGAAGTGCGGCTGATGGTTAACTCTAGACCACCAGCTCCTCCAGAGGCCCTTCTGCACCTTCTGAAGGACATCTTCAAACCCCTTCTGCAGGGCCAGACAATCCCACGGGCCAGAGAGGGACAGAGGCACAGCTCGGGCAGGCAGGCCCGCCACGGAGCTCCACACTGGGTGGCAGAATGGCCAAGTAACGGCCCAGCTGGAATTCCCTGGGCTGTGCTGCAGACAGACTGGTTCACGGTCAAGGCCAAGGTCTGTCCTCATCACACCCGGCGACTGTGTCCCCTTCTCCTGAGGATACGCTGGCTGGGCAGAGGCCCTCGTCTCCCTCAGACAAACGACAGGACCGAAGCCTCAGACAGAAAAATAAGGAGGCTGAGGCCCAGAGCTGGCTTGGGGACACCCGGGGCCAATCAAAGTGCGAGGCCAAAACCGGTCAGCCTGGAATAGCCAATCAGCACGCAACCTCATCAGGCCCTGGGCTCAAGGGAGGACCGGGCCTCTTGTTGTTAAGCTCCATCAAGTGTGCCCCGATCCGCTCCCCCCCAACCCCACTGTGCAGCTCTCCTCTCTCTCCCCCATGTCAGGCTCCCCACCCCCCAGGCCACACTCCTAGGCCATTAGCTCAGTCCCAAAGGCATCCTTTCCCATCCAGGCTTTTGATGATCCTGTCAAAACACTGTAAATAACTTATTTCCACTTGGCAGGGCTTGCAGCAAAAATATTGTCCAGGCAGGGAGAAGCCAGTGAGCCAGGGGCTGCCTCCATGCCAGGAAGCCCACACTCCTCCTGCCCAGGGATCCACGGGCCCTCACCCACCAAGGATGGGAGAGACTCAGGGTTGGCACCAAACTTCTGCCCAATTAGGCAGGGGGATGGATGGGCTTCCTAAGACCCCTGGAGTCATCCTGGGAACAAGAAAACCAGGGAGCTGCTGAGCGGTCCTTACTACCCCACAATTAAGCCCCCGCTGCTATCCTCAAGCTACTCACGCACCCCCTAAGGAGGGCCTTCTCCCCTAACGTCACCCCATCTCATTCATCAGTCTTGTCACCATCTGGCAGCTGAGTCTCAGAGAAGTTCTGCCACCTCCCCAGAGCTGCACGGCCACAAAGGGGCAGAGGGCCGTCCAGGCAGGTAGCCTCCAGAACACGAAAGGCACCGGCTTTGCCCTGGCCTGCCCCGGAACACCCCAGCTCTGCTGCTCACTTGCGAGGTGCTGCGAGGCAAAGACACTCCACGTGCGTGAACCTCAGTGCTCTCCCCCACCGCAAGTGGGGGCGCTGAGAGTGGCACCCAGCAAGCAAGGTGCAAACAGGGGTCACTGTCGTCCGCTGGGCTGGTTGGCAGAAGCCCAGCCCAAAGACACTAAAGTATTCTGAAATTATTATGTGGGCATCTCAGAGCTCGGAAGTGACCTTACTGATTACTGCCCAGATGCCCAGGATCCCCACATGTTCCCCCAGGACCCCTGATCAACCCCCACCCCCCTGGACCGCTGAGCGCCTCCCAAGTGGCTTCTGCAAAGTGATGAGTGTGCCCTACTGCACCGCCAAGTCCTGGGACACAGGGCGAGCCGGGATCTCCTTATAGGGTGTGTGCTCTAGGGCCATCACAGAAAGTTCGGAAGGAGAAATACCAGCGGTCCTGTTGCAAAACAGGCCTGTGTAGACAGGGAGCAAGAGGCCCAGAGCAACCAGGTCCCTGAAAGGGCTACCCCGCCTGCCACTCACACAGGACATCAGAGACCTGGGGGGGGGGGGGGCGCTGGCCTGTGGTGATGCCCCTGGGGAGTTTTCGAGGTTGGGGGTGGGGGGGTTAAAGAGCGGAGAGAAAGAGCCAAGTTCCAGCCCCGGACTCACAGAAAACCCATGACATCTCAGCTGTGCACAGTTCTCCCGGGACCTCCCCCCAGCCAAGGCTGAGCTAGCACGCCCAGTATGGGGCAGGGGCCTTATGATGCCTTCACCCCACGGTGGCTGGACTCGGGAGATACAGGAAGAGGAAGGAAGGAACTGAGCCTGTGCCCCCGAATGCACCCCGGGCAGGGCAGACTCTGCTCTGATCCCGACAGCCCCACCAACCAGGCCGCACGTGCCCCCACACAGAAGAGAGGGCCACGGGCCACCAGAACCAGGAGGAGACCCCCTGCTGGTCCAGAGCAGCAACACCATCCCTGTCAGCCCCTCTCTAGGCGAACCGGGTGGACCTGACTGACGTGGTCACGTTTCGGGCTGCTTTCCTTGGGATAACAAACCAAACAAGAAAGGTTCTTTGGGGCGCCTGGGTGGCTCAGTTGTTAAGCATCTGCCTTCGGCTCAGGTCATGATTCCAGAGTCCTGGGATCAAGCCCTGCTTCAGGCTCCCTGCTCAGCTTCCTGCTTCGCCCTCTCCCACTCCCCCTGCTTGTGTTCCCTCTCTCACTGTCTCTGTCAAATGAATAAATAAAATCTTAAAAAAAAAAAGGTTCTTTTATTTTGGCTCATCTACCTATCTAGTCACCCAACGACACAGCTCACTTAGACTCCTACTGATTTCCGCGGGCCCTGAAGGACGACGTCGACGACGATGGCACCAATAAATAATCAGGGGACAGCTCCTTCGGAGAACGTGCTGTGCGCCAGTCCCTGTCCTGCTCTTCAGCTGCATCACATCCCTGTCACAACCCCGAGGTTGGCCCCATCATTGCTGCCAGTTTGTAGATGAGGCAACTGAGGCTTGCGGGGGGTAAGTGCCGGGCCCGAGTGTGCTGGACATGGCTGGCTGCAGTGCAACACCCATTCTCTTTAGTAACAGAACTGCGAGTTCATGTGAGGGGACAGCACGCCCAGCAGAAAGACTGCACTTCCCAGCCTGCAGGCTGCCAGGCATTGAACACTCGACTTTGACCAAGGCCAGCAGAGGCAGCAGTATAACGTGGGACTTCAAAGGCGGTCACCTAATGAGAACAGACTCAGGCGTGAGGTGGGGGTGCCCTACTCCCATACTGTCTTCCTATGACCTGGGATATAATCACAATGGCCGGAGCTCCAACAGCCACTTTCAGCAAGGAGATCAGCTTAAACCCAGAAGACAGTGTGGCACAGACAGAGAAAAGGGTTCTTTACAATTTTTATGGAGCCCCCACGCCAGCCTATGCTAGCCTGCATCCATCTTTTTTGGCACAGAGGGAAGTAAAGATTTTATTTAGGCCACTGTTATTTCCAATCTGCTACTGGCAGCTGGATGCCAATCCAGATGGCTCCACAATGAAGCTGTGGGTGGAGGGGTATTGGGAGAATGGGAGCTGGCCAGAGATTCCCCCCCAAATACAATATCCTTGCATGAGACTCATGGGGAATGTGCTCAGGCCGCCACCCTCCTGCTTGTCTTATAATTCTCAGTTTTCATCCACATGGAGACGTTGAGTTCCTATTTGTGATGCTGACGAGGTTCTTCAACAGGAAGGAAGGTTCAATCCTCTCAAAGGCTCTTACTCCCCGTCCTGAGGACTTTAGAGTTGCTCTTCTCTGTGACAGTGAATCCCACTTCCCTGCAACAGTGAATCCCACTTCCCTGCACGCACCAGCCACCAGCAAGCTCAGAACTATCCTGGCGAGCCCTCACAGCCACAGGCCCAACAGTCAATATTATACCCCTCTCTGCTCCTCGCCTTGATTTACTTCTTCTATGGTACTGACTTTTCATTTGGGGAAAGAGAGAGAGTGTAAAGCACACAGAACGCTAAAAGTCAACCTCCTTGACTATAAATTAATAGCAACTCGTTCTTCTCTGAGAGTAGTTAAAATGGCAAATTATCTCGTAAGTTAGCACTTCGTAGGAACAAGGAAAACTCTCCAGCTCAGGTACACTTTCTGACCTTCCAAAATGGTGCTCCATGAGAGGCGCCTGGCTGGCTCAGTCAGAAGAGCGTGTGACTCTTGATCTCGGGGTCATGTGTTCAAGCCCCATGTTGGCTGTGGTTATTACTTAAATAAATAAATAAATAAACTTGAAAAACAAAATGGCGCTACCCGATAGATCTCCCTGTTGCTGAAAAGAAACGCCAAGATCTCTCAGCCGGCCTCTGCCGTTATGCATCATTAAGCACGGATTAAGAAACTTCTACAATAGGGATGCCTGGGTGGTTCAGTCAGTTAAGCGTCTGCTTTCAGCTCAGGTAATGATCCCAGGGTCCTGGGACTGAGTCCCCCATCAGGCCCCCTGCTCAATGGGAGCCTGCTTCTCCCTCTGCCTGCCACTCCCCCTACTGTGCTCTCGCTCTTTCTGACAAATAAATAAATAAAATCTTTAAAAAAAAAGAAAAAGAAAAAGAAAAAGAAACTTCCACAATATACAAATATGTTCTTACTGTATTTCCTTGGTTCAAAAGCATGATCAGTCAGAATCACCATATTAAACGTTCATTAAAAGGTTTTTAAGTAGGTATTAGAGAACCAAAAGAGAAAAATCTCATAATTTGTATGATAGGCATAGAAAACCAATGGAGAAGGTCAGAGTGATTACTTCTAGAGAAGATGATAGGAAACTTTGCCAATTCATATATTTCTGTAAATATTTAATTATTTTCCATTGATTTCCAAAGAATTCTTGAAAAGGTGCATCTCTGTAAGCCAGAACGCTAGATTGGCACAGCCTCCAGAAGAACAAGGTGTGGTCCATGGGCCTAAGGAGTTTCCAGAGAAGGGGGAAAGGCCCCCACGGTCCATGATTACACCATGACATGGGAGCTTCTGTGCCTAGGAGGTGGGCTCACGGGGTATGTGGGGACCCACATGAGAGAGGGGCTCTCTGGGCCTGGGGCATCCAAGAAGGCTTTGCAGAGCTAGTGGCCATGAGCTTGCTCAGATAGTAAGTGTCGGCAATGGACCAGGAGGGGCGTAGTGGGCTGCCGGGAGAGGGTGTGCGGGAGACCAGGCCTCGCCACAGGGCCACTGGGACTCTGCATGGAGTGCTTTGGGGTGCACTTGAGGAAATGGCCCGGGCTGGGTTCCCTGGAGTGGAAAGCAACTGCCAAGGGCTTCCTGAATCCCTCCAAGGAACAGGTCTTCACCTTGTCCCCCCTGGGGCTACAGCCAAGCTGGGACAAGATGGGGCTTGTCTGAGAAAGAGCACTCTGGCAGCTCAACAGCAGACAGGCAGGCGGGCCCAGGAGAGAGCTCAAGACACTGCAAGAAAGGAGCTGCAAGGAAGCACTGGTTTCAGAATGATGCTGACCCAGGAGGGGGTCACGGTAGTCAGACAGGGACTGTGGCGCCAGCCTGCTGGGTTTTCTCTGCCCATGCTAGCCGAGGGACTGGGGCGAGCTCTGACTCAGTTTCCTCATCTGTAAAGTGGGGATAACACAAGTTTATCCGTTCAATCGCGCTAATAATAGTACTAACAGTCCCTCATTGTTGTGGGGCTTAAATGAGTGAACACGGGAGGGGCGCCTGGGTGGCTCAGTCGTTAAGCGTCTGCCTTCGGCTCAGGTCATGATCCCAGGGTCCTGGGATCGAGCCCCGCCTTGGGCTCCCTGCTCCGCGGGAAGCCTGCTTCTCCCTCTCCCACTCCCCCTGCTTGTGTTCCCTCTCTCGCTGTGTCTCTCTCTGTCAAATAAGTAAAATCTTTTAATTAATTAATTAATTAATTAATTAATAATAAATAAGTTAACACAGGAAAGTGCTTACAGAAGTTCCCAAACCACAGCAAGCCTGTGCTCTTTGATCCCCTCCCCCGCCCCACTGTAGCAACCCCTCCTCCAGAGGAGCCCGCACCAATGGTTTCCTCCTCCCCCAGGCCCAGGGGCCTCAAGGACCTGCCCCAGCACGGTCCTCCCTCACCTCCGGGAGGCCAGAGACTAGTAGAGCTCAGAGGGCAGTCACGGTAACCTCGAGGCAGTGTGGCAAGTCCATCCCTGGGTCCCCACCCCTCCCTGACTTCTAGCAGGGAGCCAGGCAAGGCATTTACAATGCAGTAAACCACCACGAGTCCGCCGTGGGGGCAGCGCAGAGCCGCAAACCTTCTCCAAAAGCCGCAGGGCTCCGCACACCGTAAGATCTTGATGCCTCAGACTCAGTAACGTCACTTCTAGAAGGTGACCCAAAGACAGAACCCGGGATGTGAACAGACACTCATGGCAGCACCGTTAGGAGCGGCAAACCAGAAACCATGAGAACCCGAGGCTCTGGAGCCAAGAAACAGTTACAGAGCTGGGGACGGCCTGACGGCGGAAAACGTACACCACCCCCGGAACGGTCAGTTCAAGGTGATGAAACAGCACAAGCACATGCTCGTCCAGCCCCCAAACGCAGGTCACAGAACCTACAGACACAGAAACCCCCAACCCAGATTCACAGGATAAGTAACAAATAGCATATTTCAGGTAAAGACGAGAAAAGACTAAAATAACTTTTCGATGATTATCTCTGCACTTTCATCTTTTTTAAAGCTATACACAGAAGAATGAAACTCGACCATTCTCTAACACCATACACAAAGATAAACTCAAAATGGATGAAAGACCTCAATGTGAGACAGGAATCCATCAAAATCCTAGAGGAGAACATAGGCAGTAACCTCTTCGACATCAGCCACAGCAACTTCTTTCAAGACACGTCTCCAAAGGCAAGGGAAACAAAAGCGAAAATGAACTTTTGGGACTTGATCAAGATAAAAAGCTTCTGCACAGCAAAGGAAACAGTCAACAAAACAAAGAGGCAACCCACAGAATGGGAGAAGATATTTGCAAATGACACTACAGATAAAGGGCTGGTATCCAAGATCTATTAAGAACTTCTCAAACTCAACACCCAAAAAACAAATAACAAAGTCAAAAAATGGGCAGAAGACATGGACACTTCTCCAAAGACATATAAATGGCTAACAGACACAGGAAAAAATGTTCATCATCATTAGCCATCAGGGAAATTCAGATCAAAACCACACTGAGATACCACCTTACACCAGTTAGAATGGCAAAAATTGACAAGGCAGGAAACAAATGTTGGAGAGGTTGTGGAGAAAGGGGAACACTGTTGGTGGGAATGCAAGTTGGTACAGTCACTTTGAAAAACAGTGTGGAGGTTCCTCAAAAAGTTAAATATAGAGCTACCCTATGACCCAGCAATTGCCACTACTGGGTATTTACCCCAAAGACACAGATGCAGTGAAAAGAAGGGCCACCTGCACCCCAATGTTCATAGCAGCAATGTCCGCAATAGCCAAACTGTGGAAAGAGCCGAGATGCCCTTCAACAGATGAATGGATAAAGATGTGGTCCATATATACAACGGAATATTACTCAGCCATCAGAAAGGATGAATACCCATCATTTGCATCGACATGGATGGAACTGGAGGGGATTATGCTAAATGAACTAAATCAAGCAGAGAAAGTCAATTATCCTATGGTTTCACTTATTTGTAGAACATAAGGAATAGCAGGGAGGACATTAGGAGAAGGAAGGGAAAATGAAGGGGGGAATCAGAGGGAGAGACGAACCATGAGAGACTGTGGACTCCAGGAAACAAACTGAGGGTTCTAGGGGGCAGGGGGGTAGGGGGATGGGGTAGCCCGGTGATGGGTATTAAGGAGGGCACGTATGGCAATGAGCACTGGGTGTTATACGCAAACAATGAATCATGGATCACTACATCAAAAACTAATGAAGTACTGTATGGTGACTAATATAATAAAAAAATAAAGATTTATTCGAGAGAGAGGGATACAGAGCACAAGCAGGGGGAGGTGCAGAAGGGGAGGGAGGGAGGGAGAGAGGGGGAGAGAGGGAGAGAGGGAGAGGGAGGGAGAGAGGGGGAGAGAGAGAGAGAGAGAGAGAGAGAGAGAGAGTCTCAATCAGACTCTGCGCTGAGTGTGGAGCCCAACGCGGTACTTGATCTCACGACCCTGAGATCACGACCTGAGCTGAAACCAAGAGTCAGACGCTTAACCAACTGCGCCACCCAGATGCCCCGGGGCTTTCATTTTTAAGCCTGTCTTTCTCTCCCAAAATTTCAAAAAATGAGCACATATTACTTAATGAGGAAAAGAATAATCAAGAATTTTTTTTAGTTGTGGTTTGTTTTTTTAACCAACACAGACACTCGGGGCCTGCGCCGTCCTGTGGGGACAGCTCAGTCCTTAATTCGTTCACCCAGTGAACGGAGCACACACCAGGGCCAGGCCCTGCACTCCCCAGAGACAAGAAAGTTCTGGTCCAGAAGGAGACCTCAACTCATAGCTCCCGCTGGGCACAGAGGGGGTCTGCTGGGAGAGCAGGGAAGGTGTCACGTCTAACAGCACAAATGAAAACATGACAGTGGGGAGGGCAACGCCAGCTTGTTAGCCAACGACTCAAGCCGCCTGGTGGTCTGTGAAGTGGAGCTGAAGGCAGAGCCTGCTCCTCTCAGTGCTGGCTGTGCACCCAGGGCCCTCCTGTCAATCCCCCGTCTCGTGCAGTCAGCGCCCCCCCCAAGAGGTGTCCCCCCAACTGCGCCGGCACGGTGCGCCCAGCTGCACTGGGGATCAGGCTTCAGCAGCTCTGGGCTGGGCGCTCTGACCAGCTCCAGACCACGCCCAGGGCAACGTAGCCGTGCCCATGGCCAGTGGACCACACTTTGAGTAGCAACACCCCAGATGACTTCACCTCCAAGCAGCCCCAAAACAGACAGCGACTTTCAAGGCAGAATCTTTGTTTCTGGCTCTTCCTATTGCCCTTTCCCTCCCTATTCCCCCAAACTCCCCCTCCCATCTCTTTGCTTTTACATGAAGTACAGGGAGGGGACCAGGGTGGAGGGGGCCAGGGCAGAGGAGGCAAGGGAGCCGGAGCCCAGCCTCAGCATGCAAAGAGGCCTGGGTCCCACCAAGACACACTGGTGCCCAGCTTCCCTGGAAGGGGTGCTTTCTGTTTTAAGGACAAGCTCAAGTTGACTCAGTGAGTTGAAGGCTGGGGAGAGAACACCCCAGAACGGAGACTCACAGGCCTCTGAAGCCACAGGACTACCCCGACGTCAGAGACTGTTTCTATTTGCAACAGTGAGCCTGAAAAGCTCAAGAATAAAAATAAACTTGACAGAACGGAAACCATTCAGCATAGACAGGGGCGGCACTCAGCAGCTCATGAGCATTTTCCCACGTTGTCCTCCCAGAGGCCATTGCTCCTGAATGGCTCCTGAAAACATCTAAGGAGAGCAGACCCTGATTTACAGAAGGCTCCCCCCATCCCATGGTGGCATTATTGGAAAAAACACTCACATAAATTTGTCTAACACTGTCACACATATACCTTAAGTAAATGCTTAAGAATGAAGATAATTTTCAATGTTTTGAAGAAAAAAAAAAAGAAAGAAAAAAATTCAAACACCTACATTTCAAATAGTAAAAAAACAAATTCTATCTTTAAAAAGCAATTAGGGGCGCCTGGGTGGCTCAAGTCAGCGGAACGGCCGACTCCTGATCTCAGCTCAGGTCTCGATCTCAGGGTCATCAGTTTAAGCCCTGCATTGGGCTCCACATTGGGCATGGAGCCTACTTTTTGGGAGGCTGGAGCGTTCGGGAAGGAGCGGTGCGCGGGGACCTTGAGCTCGAGCGGCCAGGTGCCGGAGCCTACTTTTTAAATAATTAATGAAAAAAAATAAATTAAAAAGGACTTCAGCTCAAATCCACAATAGTTAGGAACCCCAAGGTGTTACCTGGATGGGGTGGTGTGGGGTGGGGCAAACAGACCACATTCTTTTTTTTTTTTAAGATTTATTTATTTGAGAGAGGACAAGCATGAGTGAGTGGGGAGGGGCAGAGGGAGAGGGAAACTCCCAAGCCGACTGCACGTTGCCAGGACCCTGAGATCATGACCTGAGCCAAAACCAAGAGTCGGACGCTTAACCGACTGCACCACCCAGGCACCCCCAGACCATTCTTTACACCAGACGACGTATTTTTCTAAGCATCACTGTCTCATGTATAGCTGTACCCACCTCCCCCCATAAACAAAGGGTGAGCGACAATAAACCCGTATTCCTTAAGCTTCTATCAGGTATCTTCAGTCCTGTGTGGTTAAGTGTCCTCTCATTTTAGAGACGATGGAAATGGGATCACACAGTCAGAAAACACACTAATGGGAACTCGAACCCAGGTCTCTGGGCTCCACGGGGTCGGGGTCAAGCACTGCCAGGAACAACGTGGATCCCAATAATGGACCCCAATGACCATGGAAATGTCCTGTACAGAGTCAATTTCCCAATCCCATGGCCACACTGCCTGGAGGTGCTCGGGTCTGCTGTCAGAGGTCAGGGTCAGAGCCACACTCCGGAGCCTTCAGAAGTCCCGCCCACGAGGAGGTGGCTGGACAGTTGCCATGGGCCCCCTCGCTGCAGGGATGTCAGGCCCCCCAATAAACACCAGAGCAGCCCATGTTCCCACAGCCCCTGACACTTGGCTCCAAAGTGCTGGGCAGAGGGAGCAGATGAAAGGCAGGCGTTCACAGGGGTCCACCCCTCCTGGGCCCCAATCACCTGGAAATAAAATCTAGGGAGGGTTGGTGGCAGAGGGAACCCAGCTGGGGATTAATCATTGGACGCCTTTAACTGTGTACCTTTTAAAACAATTTCTGGACCACTGAAAATATTACCCAAGTAACAAATACATTTTTTAAAGCCCAACAGAGACTTGAGCATCCGTGAGCCTTGGTAAGAAGCACATGACTCGGCCCACGGGCTCGCCCTCTGGCTTTAAGTGAGGAAGCCCGTTCGTTGCCTGGATTCAAGGTACCTGCGTGAACCAGCCCTCCCTCCCCAGGGCTGCAACCTGCCGGGCCCCACTGCACGAAATAAGTGAGAAGTCTGGGAAGTGACCCCTCCCTCCCACTCCCCCGCCACACCTACCCACGCCTTACCCCCTGTCTCCCCCTGCCTTCCACTACTGCATTAATTCCAGCCAGACCCCTCACCACCACCACCACCCCCCCAAGGCCACAGCCCCGGGCTCCTTCCAGAAGACCCAGCTCTCCACCCTCTGGCCCAGCCTTATGTAATCGACCCCCATGTGCCCTCCTGGGGGATCTTCTGCCATGGCCTCTAACTGGGGCACACACCCCCTCCCACACAGAAGCCCCTCAATGCCCTCCAAACCAATGCCGCATGAACAGCTCACGGGCTCTCTTTAGGTCTGGCCCTGCCGCCCTCTCCAACCTGGCCACTTGCCAACTCCTGCAGGGCCAAGGCCCCAGTGCTTCCAAACCACTCCCAGTCAACAGACACCCTTGCCCAGCTTCTGGGTCCTTCCCACCTGTGCTCCCTGCCTGCGATGACATTCAAGTCCCTCACTCCCCACCCGCCCCTGGCCCAGCGTATCCGGTATCAAGAGGCATCAACTTCCCTACAAGGCCTTCCTCACCCTCTGCCCAGCCCTTCCTTTAGCTGTCCCCTCCTGTGTCCTCACAGGCCCCCAGCACAGAACAGACAAGCCCCAGAGCGCCCCGGGGCTTGCCCATGAGCTCGGGGACAGTCCCCACAGCAGCTCCCACCCAGATGCCCAGCACGCATCCTCCAGCTCTTGCCATCCTTCCACCTCTTTCTCAGTCTTTTCCTTTCTGCTTGATGCTCTCCACCCAACCTCCTTTCCTGGATGGCTTGCCCAGAAGCTGAGCAAACACGTATACGAGGCACTCCAACATCCCAAACAAGCGACATTCTGGAGAAGCCCAGAGCAAAGGCCTGCTGCCGGCCCTGCGCTCTTCTGCAAACTGGGGAACCTTCTTTCCATCCTTGCCCGCCTGAGAAACAGCAGCTGCTCCAGAGACGGGCTTTCATCATGTCTGAATTCTCAAGGAATTTGGAAGGAAGCCGGCCCATCTCTGCTGGGTAGCTGTACCTCCCACACCTCGGCTTGCTCCTTTGCATTCTAAAATACAACTCCAACCCCCTCTCCTACAGCCGGTCCTCTCCTTCTCCCCCTGCGCTCTGCAAACACCTGGTGGAAAGCCCCAGGACATGTGAGGCAGAGGGAAGGATGCAAAACACTGCTTCCCGAGGATGTGGAGGCTGGAGATCACAGGACAACAGGGTGTGCTGTTCTCACCTGATCTCCTTCCATCAAATTCAGGGCTGCCCTAGCAAGCAGCGGTGGGGTCCAGGGACAGAGAACCCCAGGCTTCCCTCTCAAGCCCTTCCCACAGAGCAGGTCAAAGCGGGAAAACGCTCCCCAGGTGACACCGTCCTGCAGGGCTGATGCGAGCTTCCTGCTCGGCCCTCAGCAGAGCCCAAGGCCACAGATGACCCAAGGGTCCAAGACATGTTTGCTCCCAACAAAGGCTCCCTGGGTGAACAGTGGTGGCTGTACCGTAGTTGGCACTTGGTCCTGTCTAGCACCTGTGTGTTGCAGGAGCAGAAGCAGAATGGCCTGGGGAGCAGGCAAGGCCCTGGTCAGGACTGTGGGCTTGAACCTGCCTGCTGGCCTGGCTCTGTCAGGACAAGGCTTATAGCCACCAGCCGGGCTCACCCTGCCTCCTTGGGGCAGCCTTCCTGACTAAACAATCTTCCAGACTGCCGACAGCGGAAGGCGCCGGGCTTTGGTCCCTGTGAGTCCCCCATACCTGGGGCCTGGGACTCAGCAGGCCCCCAGGAAAGATCTGCTTGCTGAGTGCTGCTGCAGAGAGAGCCGGGGCTTCCCAACCTGCTGGCCACCAGGGGCCTCCTCAATGGCCAAGCAAGGCCTGAGATGGCGGGTCAGGGGCCTGTGTGCCCAGCATCCTCCTTACAATAACACCAAGGAAGAAACTGAGGCAAAGGGCTACCTGCGACCCTCAGTCACCACAGGCAGCCCCTCGGGACGAGAAGGATGGGGGGCACCTTGTCCCACAGCGCACTCCACTCTCCCCTTGTCTGCCTGCCTGAGCCCCAACGTTAGACAGAAGGCACGATTTCCACTCCTCCCGGCCCTACTGGACTCAGGGCTTCCTGCGCTACGTGAGCAGGGAGAGCAGCAGGTTCTCCGTATCAGAGCATCCCCTGGCCTCACAGAGGCCGGTTAGGGGAGGCCAGTCGGCCTGCAGACAGGCCCACCACCTCAGTGGGTGCAGAGGCCGGGAGTCTGAGTGGCCCAGCCCGGAGGGGCCTTTGGATGGCCTGGGAGCCCTCTCCAAGACGGTACCTGCTTCAGAGCCCGGTTCTGAGAAGTCAGTGGGGTAATGTTCAAAAGCAGTGGCCTTCACACCAAAGCCCCCAGAATAAATGTTTAAAATTATGTATCTATTTGTACATTTGCAAGTTGACATCTAAAATTTCTCATGGTTAAGTTTAAATACTTGTAGAGGATGTAATTTCCAACATATTGTAAATATTAACATTTCAAAATAAAACTGTTACTGTTTCTCTTTTAAATGGATCCAGTGGAATCTAAATACCATCGCAATTTGAGGTCCACCGTCATCCATCCGAAAATTACAGAATCCGGTTCTTCCTCTACACTTGGAAATTTAGAAAAGTTCCTTTTGCCTCCTCAAATTCCAATTTCCAAACCACATCCCTCAGTGTATTTCATGTGTAAAGGCCTTTTACTGATTAGTCTATTAACACTACGAGGCAAAAAAAAGTAAGTATGTAAATGCTTTAATTTTTTTAATTTTGTGTGACCATAAAGCTCTGTCAGAAATTTTCTTCTGGACTGAATTATTATTACAGTTAACTATTAGTACATAATTGATCCCTATGACAGAAACACTACAAACTGTACAAGGAATAAACATAAAACATTAAACCTTATCAGAAATACATCTCGAGAGAGAGACGAACAGGAATATTTAAGAAGTATTTCATGTATCCACAGACAAAGGCAGAGTTTATTGTCAATTGTATTTTTTCAATTTTTATAGACACAAGCGCTGAGACCACTTCTTCAAACAAATAAAAACATGGAAAAAGATTTACATAGCAAATTCTCTGAATTCCTTTAAAATGACATGTCAAGAGTTACAGTAATTGTTATCCAAAACCATTTTTAATGTTCTATCAGCCGACAACTGAATCAGGTCCTTTCACAATCTTGCTGCAAGGAAAGAACTGGAGAAACCTTACCTGCCCTGAGATCACAGTGACCAGCCGCAAGGCCTTGGCAGGTTTGATGCCCCAGGGTCACATCTGCTGTGGACAATGTAAAGAACAAGCTTCCTGTGTGCCAGGCATGGCGCCAACTGCTTTACCCAAATTAACTCAATTAGGCCTCACGTGATCCCAGGGGACAGGCACAACTATTATCCCCATTTTACAGATGGGGAGACTGAGGCTCCGGGCGGTCAGGCAACTGGCCCGAGGTCACACAGCCAGAAAGGTGAGCCCAGGCGATCCTGACCGTCACTGCTACGTGCAGTGGCTCTGTGGAGACGGGAGGAGGGCTGCTGTGGAAAGGATGCCAGGAAGGAGGGTTTACAAGCTCCTCCCCAAGCACGTGTGCCGCGGGAACGAGCACGTGAAGGAGCTGCGGAGCTGCAAGATTTGCTTTCTGAAATGTGCTCCCACCCTCCCTTGGAGAGCTTACCCACAGATGCTTCTCGCAAGTACATGGCGTTGGTGCCCGGCACACCACCATCCCCAGTAAACATTAACACTCACGTTGTTACGACCGCCATTCACTAGCAGCAGCAGAACTAATGCCCCTGACGTGGTCCCGACTCGAGGACACTGCAAGATCTTACCAGCACTTTATCGATAACTCTTGGTTCCTGACCCTGGGCCCCAATATCCTTTTTTTAAATAGTAGCCAGAGCCCAGGGGCGCCTGGTTGAGTGAGTCGGTTGGTTGAGTGTCTGACTCTCGGCTTAGGCTCAGGTCATGATCTCAGGGTCCCGAGATCAAACCCCACCTTGGACACTGCGCTCAGCAGGGGGTCTGCTTGAAGATTCTCTCCCTCTGCCCCTCCCCCCGCTCACTCACGAGCTGTTTCTCCGTCTCTCTAAAATAAATAAATAAATCTTAAAAAAAAAAAAAAATAGTAGCCAAAGCCCAGGTGATAAGAAGCCTGGAAACATTTAGTAAATGGAACACTGAGTAAAACTAACGTGCAAAAGAGCCCCGGTTAGCAGAAAAACCATGGGCTCTGGAGACACAGCAACCCACAATCAAACCCCGATGCTGCCACTTACCAGCCAAGTTCCCCAAGGGCTATCCTGAGCCTCCGTTTCCTCACCTCTAAAACACTACTCCTGTCACCGGCTGGCTGCACAAAAAGGGACAATACCACTGGGGCAATGGGCCCAGAAAACAAGAAAGACTGGCGTTGGCTGACGGCACGCTCACTCCCCCCTTCCTGCCCCCTCCGTCGGTCACCGACACCTCGTGTGTGGCAAGCATCCATCCCCGGCATCCAGCGGCCCACAGGGGCCTGGCTGATTCTGAAAAACCAGCCAAGGGTCTTGGATTCCAAATTTTGCAAAGTCTTTCTCTGTATCTTGAAATTCCAAGTTCTCCAAACACTGGGGGGACGCCAGGAGGAGGTGCAGAAAGAGGCATCGCGGTGGGTTTTATTTTTAGGTACTGGTGTGGAAAGCGTCCAGTTTGGCTTCTCTCTGGTCCACAGCCACCAGTTCCTCCCCCAAGTCATCACCAAAGTGAACAGCAGACACATCAAGGAAGATTTTGCAATTCTTCTTCTCCCCGGTAAATTCTAGAACAATGGCTCCAAGCCTCCCGTTCCACTCCGGACTAAGTGGATTAAAGGTTTTAGTCTAAATCTTCCCAGGAAGCCATGTAAAGCAAACCCACTGCCCCCCAGGTTGCCCTCACATCCTGAAACTCCAAGGCCCTCTCCCCACCCCTCCCCTCCTACCTGTGGCAGGGGTAGGAGCATCCCACGGTATGAGTCTGGGGTCCTCCGGGACAGGAATCAGGTATTGGGGGAAGGGCACATTTCTTCCCCTTTTAAGTAACATGTCTGCTGGTGAGCACATGAATTCACTTCCTCTAAAAACTGCTCCCCACAGAAATTTCTCTGCGAACCCTGACAAGCGCTGTAGCTAACCTCAGGGAAGGCTTAGAACCCTCCTGGCAGCCACTACCAATCAATCAGAAATGGCCCCGAAAGCACATGTCTTAGCCAGTCCTGAATTCTGACTTCCCCCTTTTAATGTCTAAGAAATTTAGGTCCACAGGAAAACTCAGTGCAGATCACGCAACTTTGCAGAACTAAAATGAGCCTGGATGAAAAATCGACAGTCGATGAGGGGCTTCCAGAAACTACCTCCTCCCCGGAAACCAACCTCAACCTCCAGGACACAAGTTCAACCCGCTACAAGGAGGGAGACCAGAGGAAGGATTCATTCAGCAACCCTCCACCAAGGCTTCCAGAGAGGAAACCCAGTCCCACCCCAGCAACACTCCCCCGCCATGGCTGCTGTCAGAGTGTGTACATCTATTTTGGGGCAGAGCCCACCCCAGGCCCTGGGAGGGCTTCTTTCTCCATCCATCCTTCCTTCTCCAGCCAATGAGCACCTGACCCAAGTCCACCCCAGGGTGAGGCAGCATGGGGATCAGGAGCGCCGCCCCCCCCGCACTGACTCTGTCCACTCTCCAGAAGCCAGGCGCCCATAGGGGAGATCAGATGTGGCCGGACTGACAGCAGGGAGGGGACGCACCTGACCTAGGAGTCCGGGGGAGAAGGGCGGGGGGCAAGAGTCGTCTTGGAGATGATACCACTTACAAGCATGGTCCGAGAAAGGAGAGGGCTCACCCCCAGAGGGCCGAGCAGCCAAGGCAGGGGCCCAGGGGGGCTCGTGCTTCCCTGGCAGAGGAGAAGGGCAGACAGAGACAAACCATGGGGGGCAAGAGGACCCCAGACACCTGGATGGGTGGCCAGGCTCCCCCACCCTGCCTACCCCACCCCCAGCCAGAGCCCCAGCTCTCCCCCACGGATGAAGAAACCGCAACTCCACAAACCCCAGAGACCACCGACCACAACCCACGTCCTGCCAGGGCAGAGATCACGGAGACTCTACATGGGGAGAAGTTAAACGTGAGAAGCGAGTGAAGGCGCTCAAGCGCCCAGACTCTTGGGGGAGAGGAGGAAAGGGGAGCCCTAAAAGGCCCACCCACACGAAAAATGGCGAGGGCGTGGTCTGTACTCACCTGCACCACTTCTATCCCTCGCTTTCTGTGGAGAGAAACAGAGAAAACAAAGGTTACCCAAGCAGTCAGGAAGCATCCTTCCAGAACATTCACTGCAGCCAGCTGAAGGCATGGGAGAGCCTGCGGCTGCACCCCTCAAGCACAGTCCCACAACAGCCCCATTAGCAGAGGGAAGGTTTGTGAACTCCTAGTCAGTCCTCAAGGCCGCCTCTTGGCAGAGAGAGAGTCGTTTCTCAGAGGGACTTGGCTGTCATTCTACAAAGACCCCAAGTTTGCTGGTCTTCCTCACAGCCAGCTGTCTCCCTCTCCAATCTCAGGGGCAGCCCTTCATGGGCACAGCTGCACCCAGGATGCTCCCCTCCACCACATTTACCACCAATGGTCTGACCTTCCCTCCTTGACTCCACCACCTCCCATGGCTCCCCATTTTCTCTGCTATCTGGTCTAACACCTTGGCCTGGCCTCCCAGCTCTGCCTCAATCCATCCACTCTCCCATGTTGCAGGAGGCCCCTGCTCGGCTCAGTTAGTGCAATCCTGGCCATCTCTAGCCCCCACTGACGCCCTATGCGTCCTCTGAGCCTGCTTCAACCATCACGGGCCTCGCCAATATTGCTGTCAGCCTGCCTCCTCCACCTCTCACCCACAATCCCATGGCCACTGTTCTCCCACACACATGCCCTAACTCATCCCACCCCACTACACAAGGGGTCAGGGTCTCTGAGGAACACACAAAGGCCCCCTGCAACTCACCCACTTTTACCTCCCCCCACCCCAAGCATCTGGGCACATGGGCTGTGTCACTTCTCCAAGCCTTGGCCCACACTTTCCATCCCAGCCTTTTGGATGTAGCTCAGAGAAGCTCTCCTAGGAAGCCTCCCCCGACCCACGACACCCTCGCCCTACCGACCTACCCAAAGCCAAAATACTCCCAAGAACCTGGGACCACCACCATCCCAACCCTTTGTTCCAGAGTCCTGCTGGGCTGTCTCCTGGGGCAGCATGCTGGGGCAGGCACAGGGGTCTATGTGGAATGCCAATGGCATGCCCATGGCCAGGCCCATGTGCATTTTCCTGGGAAGAAAGGCCGGGGCCCCCCAGAGGTGCTCAGAGGAGGTTGTGACCAGGCAAGGTTGGAAATTAGAGCAGGGACTATGGCAGGTTCGATGGCTATGTGTACCACGTGCTTAGTTACGGCAGCCGCCTGGCATACAGACACCCCCTAAACGCAAATACATAACACTCAGCTCAGGGTCCTGTGCCCAGCCTGGCCCAGCACTCATGGGCACACCAAATGCAACAGACATCGCTCAGGCCCTGAACGGGCTCACAGTCTAGGGAAGGAGGTGGGCACAGAGCCCCCTGGGCACCGTCACCATCCCCTCACACAACACAGCGGAGGTGACGCCTGCCAATCCTACATTTTGTTGGTTAGAGCATCGGGGCGTTTCCCGACACCTCCTGAGAGCCGGCACCCAGCGGAACCTCGAAAGGAAGCCGCTACATGAGACAGCAAGACAGACCGGTTCTCACTGTGGGATACGCTGAGCCAAACTTCCCCTCAACCCCCAACACCTCAACACAGCCCCAGGTCCCAAGGAACCCAATCTGAAAACCACAGTGGCTGATGCTTCCAGGGGTCCCCACCATCACTCAGCTTCTCCACAGCTCCAGAACAGTTCCAGAATGACAGCCAATACCCTTTGGCTTCCCTGACGTCATGAGGGGAGAGACTGGGCACAGAGCGCAGCCCCGGGCCACCAGCACCCACAGCAGCGACACCTCAGAGCCTCGGCCTCACTCCCAGATCGTCGTGCTCCACCGGAGCACCAGTGACAGTGACCGGCCCGTGGCTATTTGACTCATGACGGGGACTAGCCAGGCTGGGTTCAGAGAGACTCCTCACTTTGCCCCTGGCCCTGCTCCAGGAAAGAAATCTTCAACAGCTGAGGGAACAGCTCCTTGGTAAGTCCCCAAGGACAAGACTTGGGGCCGCACCACAGGAAGGACAGATGGCACCGAAGGGGACAGCGGGCATGTGTGGACGTGACCCACCCCAGGTGGACAGGGCCTCTGCTGGGCTGCCGCCAGGCCCTGGGTTTTCCCTCTGAGTTAATCCTCACGGCATCCCGACTATCCCGGCGTGCGGCTGTCATCTCCTTCCGAGGCCGAATGCAGTCACTTCCAATCTGCCCACATCCGACACCGTCCCAGTCAGCTTGCCCTCCCCCAGTCCTAAAAAACAAACAGGACTCCAACTTTGAAAACACAAGAGACCCGTAACATGAAAGAAACAACACCACCAAGTTCATCTTGAGAACAGGCAGGCTGAAAATATTAAAGTGAGAATGAGCTCCCAGGAGCCAGACTAGCTCCTCTGTAGCTCAGAGCTCCAAGAACAGGGTCTATCTCGACTCTGGCAGAAAAGAGAGGGGCTCCCCTTTCAGCCCACATCAGCCCACAAGGGAGACACCCCCTCAGCCAGGGCAGCTAAGGTGCACTGGGTGCTCTCTGCCCGCCGATGCCTTCCTCAGCCCCAGCAGGGCGGGGCAGTGATGACCTGTTACTTGGATGAGAAAGCAAGAGGCCGGGCAGCCTCAGGAAGTGTGGGCCGCCCCACGGCCGGGCTGTCACCAGCAGGCACAGCAGGGCCGGCAGGGGAGGCACAGAGGACGGCCAGCCTGGTCTCTGCACCGCAGGGCCTCGGTGTAAGGCGGGGGCGGCGAGGAGGGCGGCAGGCAGGAAGTCACAGGCCCCACAGTGGAGGGACCCCAATGCGCACCACTGCAGCCCACCCCGCAAAGGAGAACGTAAACCTACCGGGGCCTCATTCCTTCCTCCGAAACTCCTGTGGGACCAAGAGACCAACAATCCTCACTTCCCAAGCAGCAGGCTCCTGAAATTCCCCAAGTCCAGAAATTGGTTTCTGACCCCAAGGGGGAGGAGGGAGGAGAAGATAAGCCGGAGAACTCGCTGTCAAGGGGTTACCAGTCCTCCTGAAAACACCCGCGCCCCCATCCCGCCCCACGGACGTCCTCACACGGGCGGTGTTTCAGGCTGGTCACTGCGACAGCGCAAGACCGAAAGACCGTAAGAGGGGCCATTAAGAAACCACGCGTGGTCCGAGAAATACTAGGCAGTAAGTAAAAAGAACGAGGAACCCCTCCATGCGCCCAGAAGGCTTTGTCTAGGTGAAAACGCAAGGTGCAAAGCTCTGTGTGCTGCCTGCAACGTCCTGGGTTAAGAACAACATCCAGCACAAGAACGTGGGCTTGCACACACACAGAATGAATCTGAAAGTACAAGAAAGAACGAAAGAATATGGTGTAGGGTGGCCTCTGGTCAAGGACAAGGGCAGCTGGAGGGATGAGTGAGAAGACTTCCGTTCCACTGTGCATTCTCAGGCTGGAGCGCTGTGCCCGGTGCACCCAACAACATATTCTCAAACACTAGGAACTTTTTTTTTTAATTATCTTTTAAATAATAGGTAAAACTCCAGCTGCCACCATGCCCACGGCTTGGCATAAAGTAAATGCCTGATAAAGGCATGAATAGATCAATCAATCAATAACGTGAAGTAGGGGCGCCTGGGTGGCTCAGTCAGTTAAGTGTCTGCCTTCGGCTCAGGTCATGACCCCGGGGTCCTGGGATCGAGCCCCACATCGGGCTCCCTGCTTCTCCCTCTCCCTGCCACTCCCCCTGCTTGTGTTCGTGCGCACTCTGCAAATAAATAAATAAAATCTTTAAAACTATATATATATTTTTAAAAATAACGGGAGGTAGAGAGTTCAGGATTTATCTAGAAAAGCTTCCAAGTCCTGCTCATAGAGGAGCTGAAACCAGGCCCATTCTGGGAGCATGAGACTGCCCTACAGGGAGCGTTCAGGCCCGATTCTACGCACACTTGACTATTCGAGTATCTGGCAAACAGACCGGGAGGGCGGGCACCGCCTGTCAGCTGTGGCCGCAGCAGGAAAGACATGGGTGGCTTTTTTCCTTGACATTTCCTTGTATTTTCTAGTTTTCTATAATAAGCATAGATATCAAGCCCCAAATTTGATAGAAAAAGCAACAATAAAAAGTTAAAGTTAAATAATTAAAGAAGTTTACTTCAACCCTGCACCTGGAGAAAACTTGTACAGGATCTAAAACTGTTGCTTTCTTGATAAATACTGATTAATAAGTTTTGGACAGAGAACCACCCCCACAGGTCATAATTATAAACCTGTTTTTCCAAAAGCTGGATCACTGTGAAGGGAAGATCTGTTTTGTAAAAGGACTCCTCCTTGCCAGAAGTCCAAGGAGAGCACAGCCTTGAGGAATTTAAAATGCTCATTTTCGAAGCAAACTATCCTTTCAGGGCAGGAGGGGGAGCGTCAGAGAAGGCTTCAGGGAGGAGGCGGCGTCGGCCATTTCAATGAAGGGGAACAACAGACACGACCCTTGGGGAGGAGAAGTTAAAAAGGAACAGCATGAGGATTGCTCCCTTCCCAAAAGGTGCCTGCAGGTGTGGGAGCACAAGATCCACAGAGAGGGGTGCGCAGGGGCAATGAGAAGGGGCCAGAAGATGCGGGCAGGCCAGAGAGGCCTGGAATGTCACAGGGCAGCCTGGCCTTTACCCTGCGGGCCGGCGGATCCCAAATACCAGGGTGGACAACTAAAATCCCCACTGGAGCTTGTCAAAAACCCCAATTCAAGGCCTGGTCCTGCAGACTCTGATTCAGGACGTCTGGGGGCAGAGCCTGGGAGGCAATCGGGGCTCTGCCAAGCCCCCGGGTGTTGCTCCGGAGCAGCCAAGCATGGGAGCAAGGAGCAGCTTGTGCCTGGGGAGGAGCAGGACCAGACGGGGGTGGGAGGGCTCATCCAGGGGCAGCCCTTCCAGGTCGTGGGACAGGAGTGAAGGACACAGGAGAACGAGAACAGCTGAGCTGCTCCCAGTGCGGGCGCAGCAGGCCGAGGCCCCAGGCCAGCACCAGCAGAGGACGGAAGATGGCTAACCCTTCCATTATGTCACCCGTGGTCGTACCAGGAGGGGATCAGAGACCGAGAACTGAGCTGAGCAGACAGCTCAGGGCTAGGAAAATACAATCGAGGAAGACAGGTGAAAGTGGAAGAGGCAGGTGCGTCCCTAAGAGGAGACCCTGGAACCAGACCCAACCGTACCTCATGCCTCAGTTTCCCCATCTGTCAAGTGAGGAGAATCCTGGAACCCACCCCACAGGGCTGTTGGGGCCCACACTGGGAATGTGGGCTTCTGTTGCTTTGCTCTGTCCCGCCTCCCTGCCTCCCAGAACTGCCCCTCCTTGATCCCACATGATGCTGATGGGCACGCAAGCAACTGAGGGGCTGCACCCTCTCCAGGGGCAACACGTGGCCTGGCCCCTCGCAGGACCCAGGACAGGTCCTGGGGCACTGTCCACAGCACAGAGAGCATATGGCCAGGAGCGTCAGTGCTCCGTGGCCTCTCTGTGGCCAGACTTACAAGGAGGAGGCCACAGCAGGAGAAGCCAGCACTCTCTTGCCGGAGCTCAAGCCCTCCATCCCGCCGGCATGGAGCCTGTCCTCTCCGGACCTGCAGTCGCGGGTATTTGCTGAAGCCACTTTACACAGGAGTTTCTGTCACCGACCACTATCACACTGACGACAGCAGATGCTCAGTAAGTGACAGAGGCCACCACTTCCTGAAGATGACCCGGCGTGGGAGGAGAGGAGGCGACAAAGGAGTGTGATGAAGAAGATCAAAAGCAGGAGGAGCAGAAGGTCTGCAAAGCCAGGGAGGCAGAGCGCCCCGAGGGAGACGCGTCCACGAGCCCACACCAAAAGGAGGCCAATGTGTGTGGCATCAGGAGGGCCAACACGGGACACTTTGGGAGAATGACCCCCAACAAGAGGCAGGCCTGCCTCACCACAGAGCGGGGCCCCATGGAAACCTGCAGCAGGCCCGGGCCCGGGTCTTGGCTTCCACATCTGTTGAATGGGTGTGACCCTTCTGGCCCAACAGGACCTTCCAGGGCAGGTGTCAGACCTGAGGCCTGCAGACAAGTAAAGCAGGGGAGAGAGGGTGACACTGAGACACAGAGGTCACCTCTGACCATCGAGGAGAGAAAAGTCCGGTGGCAGCTCCGGAGAGACCAGAGCGGCAATGAAATAATTAAGCCTGTCCAGAAAAGGGGGCTCTTGGGTTCATCAAGAACTTTCTTGCAATCTGCGAGGCCACGGTCACGTGCCTCCTGCCCAGACACAGCAGAGGCTGGCCACAGGGGGCAAGCCGCCACTGAAAGCGAGCCTACAGGATAACCCAGCTGCAGAGGGAGGCCGGGCCTCCTTGGAACCATTTCACAGCAGAGGGAATCAACCCAGAAACACAGGCTCCCTCCCACCAAGAGGGGAGGAGAAAGAAGCTGCACCTGCACCCAGAGCTGAAAACCACTTAGAGAAGGGAAGTGTGTAATTATGCGAGTGGAAAGCCAGGCACGCGCTCGTCCAAACCATTCGTAGCCCGGTTTGGTAAATGCCAGATTTCAGGAGCCCTGAATAATAAGGCCCTTTAGCACCCACGAGGCCTGCAGGCAACCTCCCCACCTCCGGCCTCCTGCCCCTCCCCGCCCTGCAGAGGGTAGGCCCTGGGAGGGCCTCCCGAGGACTCGGGGTTCCCTGAAGACACAGCTGGGCCTCCTCCCTCACCCATGTATGCAGACGGACAGACTCCCCACTGCCTCGACTGCCACCCCAACGTCACCACCTAACTCACACTCGAGGTCACCTCCCTAGGAACCTTCCTTGGCTCCCAACTTCCTCAGAGCCCCCGAGCACCAGCACCAAGCACGGATAGAGAGGCTGCCTGGCTCCGTGTCGCTGCCCCCTACCCTACTCAGCTAAGAGCGCTGTGGTGGACGACATTAACAGTGGCCCCTGATCCTGGCAGCTCTGCCGGGCACTCCCCTGCCCTGCCCGCCTCCCCCAGCCCAGGTTCAGCAGGGCCCCACGGCTTGCTTTGGCCAATGAAATGTACAGTGACCCAGGTCATTTCCAAGTTCAAGTTTTCAACTTCCAGCCCCCAGCTCTGCAGCCAGTCCTCCGGGACATCAGCCACCACCATGGGAGCGTGAGAACACAGACAGCCCCCCAAAGCTGGGCCAGAACCACTCCTGAAAAGAAACCTGGCAGGGTGGCCACAAAGCCAGGCCGGGAACCAGGACACCTTTCAGAGGCCCTTCAGCTCATGGTAATTCTCAAAGGGGGCACTTTTTGCTTCCAGGGGACAGTTAGCAACACCTGCAGACATTTTTGACTGCCACCTGAGGACGTGCTCCTGGCATCCAAAAGTAGAGGCCCTACAATGCACAGCCCCCTAAAACAAAGGACTCTCTGGCTTGAACTGTCCACGGCACCAAGGCTGAGAAACGCCGGGGTGTGGAGACCAGCGCTGAGCCACTGGACTATGAACGAGCTATAAATAAATCTGTTGCTGCAAACCTCCTGGGGTTGTCTCTGCAGCCTATCCTGCCTGATAAACACCCCTCGAAGAACCATGGCCGGTGGCCTCTGTCTACATCCCCAAATTCTGAGCACAACCCCTGGCTCACAGTATGTGGGGATGCAGCATAAAAGTGTCGGGGGAAAGGTGGAGCCAGTCTCTCCTCTCATGAAACCCTCCCAGGAGGGACCCCATTTTCCAAAAACACCTGGGCCTGTCCTACCTCTGTGCCTTTGGACAAACTGTTCTCTCTCTGCCTGCCATGACTTCCTCCCCTGGCAAACTCCTGCTCGACCATCAGGAACTGCTCAACCATTAGGAATAGCTCGAACATCATACTAGCTGAAGGCTGTTGCCCTGCCCCCTCCCCAGAGCAAAAAGGATGGCTCTGAGACCGAAGACTGCCCTGTGCCGGGTTTTGGACCCTGGGCCCCCGAGGCCCGGGCCAGGATGTCAGCGCCCCGTGCCTACCGCAGACCGCGCACCGGGCAGGTGCTCTGCAGGCTCTTCCTGAATGAACGCCCCAGCCTCCCAGTGCCAGGGCTCCCACCCTGAGCCATCCCTGCCTGTTTGCTTCTTCGACAGCCTGCTTCACCTACCGATAGTTTCACAACTTGGATTTCCCTCTTACAATGCCAGAAACCCAAGTGGCCCAATATAAAGGCAACATACGAACAGAGTTTTAAAGCCAGTACAAACATTTGAACTGTTTGGACAGCTCCAGGAAATAAGCAGATAAACTGGAAGCTGCCATATGATCATGTGTCTTTTTTGGGGGGGGAGGGTCTTTCCCCTGATTGGACAGTCACCAACTCTCATCACTGAAGACCTTCCCCCAGCCCCAGACCAGGTGCCCCACCTGGAGGAGGTGGGCAGGCCGCAGGTTCCTCACAGGGCAGACGCAGAAGCCTGAGTCAGCGTGTTCCTTCAGACCCAGAACAAGCCCACGGGGTCCCTGGAAGCGGCTTTCCCTAGTAAACCCAGGAGGGGGGTGAGGGGCAGGGCTAGTGACTCACCTCCCCAGCACCTCCTGGAGCAAAGGAGAGACGCCAGGGCGGCCAGGAGCCAAGGCACCTTTAAAACCCCCATCCCTCAACTTTCAGGGTAGGGAAACTGAGGCAGGGGTAGGCTGGAGATTACCCAAGGGAGTGTTCTGCTGCATCCAAAGTGTCACCATTTCAGACTGGAAATCACCTCAACTTTTCATCTGAAAACAAATATTGAGATTCCCCCAATGGCACTTGATACATTCCCCCTTTGATACAAAAATTCTCTGAAATTCCTTATAAGCCTTTTACTAGCCCCTTGCAGGAGCTATAATTTTCCTTTCTCCTAATTAGGGGTGGGCCTTAAACTGCAGGGGCTGGGGGGGCGGGGATGTTATTAGAAGGAGACCCCCAGGGGCTGCAGAAAGGGCTGGTTCCAGCAAATCCACCCAGTTGTCAGCCTTGCCTGCCTCAGGGCTAATGACTCAACCTGTTCTCTTCACAGCAGTTTCTCATTCCTAAGGAAGCAAAGTCAGTTTAACATCAACCTAACAAACCAAGTAATAAGCTACAGCAGGAGAGACAGGCATTCCGCGCTGACATTTTCCTCCTTGGGAGCCACTGGGGGAGGGAGAAGCCTGCCCATGGAGGTCAGAATGTTTTTAGCACCTATCCTGCAGGGACCACACCCCCTTAAAATAACCGCACAAACGTGTGTCCTGGGCCTGCATCTGGGAAAGCGACACTCTTAAAGGCTGTGTTCCAGTGGAGCTTAAACATCTCTACCCACCCAGATCCTGCTGCTAACACTCCCTTGCAATTGAAAGCTCCCTTCCGGCCGGATTCCAAGACCATGAGAAGGGTTCTTTGAGCCCCTGCAGTTTGGGGGAGGGAATAGTCTCTGCCCTCCTGCTGGGCCGCCCACCACCAGAGCGCAGACCCCATATGATTGTCATCAAGACATTTGCTGGGCTTTCTCTTTTCAGCTCTGGGCTGGCCTGGGAGCAGAGGAGTCCCCCAAGCCACAAGCCCTGCCTAGAGACGTGGTGGCCACAGGGCCCCCTGAATATGCCCTTTGGAATCCTGAGGCTCCTCAGGGGCTGAGCTCCGGCCTCTCCCTTGATGACTATGGAGGCTCCTAACGAACCTCTGGACAAATCCTAATCTGCCCCTGGCCCACATGTGGACACTTCAAGGGGGTGTCCAAGATTCGTGGGATGGAGAAGCGGTAAGAGCCTTAGTGTTCGGGTAGACAGAATAATGCCCTCCGCCCCTGCCAGGTGTCCTCAGGACCTGTGAGTATGCTACCTCACCTGGAGGAGGGGCTTTGCAGATGTGCTTAAGGTTAAGGGTCTGGAGGGAGGAGAGCATCCTGGATCACTTGGGTGGGTCCAGTGTAATCACACTGGTCCTTAGAAGAGGGAGACAGGAGGGGAGGGTCAGAAGGAGATGTGACAACGAAGCAGAGGTCAAAGTCATGTGGCCCCAACAAGCCAAGGGATGCAGGCAGCCTCAGCAGCTGGGCAAGGCAAAGGCACGCTTTCTCCCAACAGCCTCCAGAAGGAAAACTCAGCCCTGCTGACGCATTTTAGATTCCTGACCTCCAGAGCTGTAGGAGAAGACATTTGTGTTGGGTGCAGCGGCTGAGTCTGCAGTCATTTGCTACAAGAGCAATAGGAAATGAATACAGTGTTCATACACGCTGCCTTCCCTCGGGGCTGGTCTCCGGGAGGGACTGGGTCATGGTCAGAGCCAAGCATCAACTCCCTACGCTTCATCGATGGATAAGGCCGTTACTTGACTGACCTCTTGGACTTGGAACACCGCTGCCATCCTGTAAATAGCCCTGAGGCTGGGGAAATTTTTGAATAAGTGCTTCGGGGTTTAAGTTTTCTGAGTTTGGGGGTGGGGGGACCCTCACCTTTCCTTTGATGTGATAGAGGGGCCCGGAGAATCCCCGCACCCAGAAGCCCTGGCTTTGACAGCCTCCCTCCTGGTCACCCTCAGGGCTCAGCTCAAACAGCAATCTTTAGTAACCTTCCCACCCCACCCCCGCCACCCCCCAGGATTCCAAACGGCATAACCAAACACCTACACAGGGATCCCTGATGGGGAGAGGCGTCCTGGGTCTGGGCGGTGGAGACCTTCGGCCCTAGACCTAAAAGCCTTGGGTCTAAGCTGGGGGTGGGGGGGGTAAATATTCCTGAACCTTGGGTCCACCTTAAGGGCCATGAGAGATGCCCAGAACCAGCCAGGCCTTCCAACTGCTCACTCCGAGGCCACCTGGCTCCACTGAAGGCCAAGTCCCTCAGACTCTGCCAAGTGACTCTGAGCAGCGACAGACACTCCCCAAAGAGAGGCATTTGGAGCCTGAGCCCAGCACGAGGCACGCCGAAGCCCACAGGGGCCTGCTGGGCCCCCGTTACAGGTGCTAAGTCCCAGCCCCCTTTGCCTTCTCAGATGCACTGAGCACCCAACTCCAGAAACGGGCAGTGCCTTCATCTGGTGCTCCCGGGACCCTTAAGTTTAGGGAAGATTCCAAAGCCCTGGCACAACCCAAACAAATGACTGGTAACATCAGTCATTCCTGGGCCCCCTCACTTCCCACTCGGGCCTGTTGTCCCTGAGCCAGGGAGAGAGGGTAAGGGAGGCGATGGGAGCCAGAGGGGGGTGTCATTTCAACGACTGCATTGAGGTTATGACGGTCCTGCTTCTCCAAGTGAGGAAATTCACAGAGAAACTCGTCTAAATAGAAGCTGGACAGAGCAAGACAAATCCTGCACGGTGTCACCTACATGTGAAATCTAAAAAAAAAAGTCAAGCTCGTAGAAACAGAGTAAAACGGTGGTTGCCAGGGGCTGGGGGGCAGGAGGAAAGGGGGGAGGCCGGCAAAAGGGACAAACTTTCAGTCACAAGATGAGTGAGGTCCGAGGATCTAATGTGTAACACGGTGACCAGAGCTGACAGGGCCGTGTCGTATGACCGAAGTGAGCAGAACTTAACTCTTCCCACCAACACCAACAAAAACAGGTAAATACGTGAGGTAACAGATGTGTTCATTAACAGGGTGACAATCACTTCACAGATCATACATATATCAAATCACATCATCACACTCTCAGTACAATTTTATTTTTCAGTTATACCTCAATAAACCTGGAAAAACTATACATGTATTTATAAAAAAAGAAATTTGCCCCAAAACTCAAACCAAGTAAGCCACAGTGGAACCATAATCTAAAGTCATATCTGTCGGCAAAGACCATGCTCGTCCCGTGGCCTGGGGGGCGGTGGGGGGGGGGGGCGGTCCAGCGGGTCTGGAGGTAAGGCTTCTGGGATTTCTGGAGAAGCACCTGTGCTGGACACAGCTGCCCCTCTGCCCCCACCCAGCCAACTGCCCCAACTCTGGGCTGACGCCCCTCCTCCACACTTGACCCCGAAGCAGCCGGGGGAGGCCTGCGGGTAAAAGAGCCAGAAGGCATTTCTAGGGGCCCTGCCATCCCGAGACCATGTGCAGCGGGGACTGGCCATGCCACAGGTCGCCTGTTTCTCCCTTCTCCACAGGGCTGACAGCTCCTTTGACTACAGCGTCACTTGAAATCCGTACTTTCCAAGCAGAAGGGCCACGGAAGCCGAGTTCAGCTTGGTCTCAGGGGGAGCTGCGGGCTCCCCACAGCAGGCAGCTAGTGACTGGCCCATGACCACAGAGGCCAAACACCCGCCATCAGGGCACGGAGACTGGTACGTGGGGAAGGTTGGGGGGGCTAATGTCCTAGGAAGGTTCTGAATCCGCCAACAAGAGGGAGCAGTTGGCCACGTCGCTGGAGTCCAGGAAATCAAAGGCGCTTTGAAAACACAGGCCAGCCCAGCCTCGGGGGGCCCAGGGCCTGCTCCCAGTGACAGGCACACACCCCCACCTCCTTCTTTGCTTGGGCTCCTGCCCTCCCGGGCTCTGCAGCTGCAAGCCATGGCAACGGGCCCCAAGCATCTCGAGAAATCCCTCAGACACCCCCACACAAGGTGTCACAGCAGCCACAACCTAAAGCCAAGAGCCTGGGCCTTGGGCAGAAGTGAAAACGCCAAAAAGAGGGGGCCCTGATTCCTCAGAAGGGAGAAGCTTGAGTGCAGGCCAAGGGCAGCCGCCCCACCCTGAGAGACATCCAACCCACTTCCCTGACTCGATGCTTTTCTGCTGGACAGCTCTCCAGGAATGACCCTCATTGCCAGGATAAGAACTCAAGACAGAGAGGAATGAACCCAGTTAGCAGGGGGCAGACAGAAGGGGCTTATTTTATTTTTTTTTTTAATGTTGCCAGGGGCTTTCTTAAACTAAATTCCTCCTGATGACTTGCTTTCACACGAACTGCCTTCCTGTCCAAAGGATCCTTTTTATTCATTCCCTTGTTTCGTGCATACTTCCTGAGCACCTATGTGCCCCGCACAGTATCACTACTGGGGACACAACAGTAAAGACAGTAGAAAGGATGCCTGTCCCGAAGGAACTTAGAGCAGAAAGGGGAGCGTGAACATGCAAACCACTGAAATAAATATAACAACATGTAACATGCTCTGAAAAGAACGTTCAAGGGCCTGAGGCAGGGAAGGTAAGTCAGTGCTGAGATCTAAAGACCAAGAGGCCAGTGGTGTGATGGGGGTGGGAAGAGCCTGCCAGGAAGCAGGAACTGCATCATGTGCAAAGGTCCTGAGGTAGGAAAGAGTTTCAAGCAGCTGAAGAACTGAGAAAAGATCACAGTGCGGGGAGAGGGAGGCAGGAGGCACGTCTTGGGGCCCTGAGGGGTTGTTCTTATGCCATTTGGTGACCTGGACCAAGAAATTCTCTTTTTGCTTAAACTCATCTGAACTGGGTCTTCTGTTACTCACACCCACAAGAATCCTGGCTTCCACATCGTCCAAACCACAGCATCATACTCCATCACCTTCTCCCATCCACCTGTGCCTCAAACTTGATGGCAAGCACCACCACCCACCCTGCAGCCCCAGCCTAGCATCACCCCCACCTCCCCTCTCTCTCATCCCCCAACAGTCAGTCACCACAGAAAGCTTTCACTGGGGCCTCTGGGCAGCCAAGGGCTGGGGGTCCCTCTCCCAGGGAGGTGGCCCACCGCATGCTGGAAGGAGAGGCAGGAAGAGAAAAGCAGATGGCCTCTCAGCTGAGGGAAAAAACCCCCAATAACACTGGCTGCCTGATTGCATATAATTATGAAGGAAAACGCTCTTTCAAATTAGCTTCCCAAATGTGGATATAATTTCAAGTGTCCCTTGCAGTGTGATTACAGCTTCGGCCCGACCAATGTTTTATCGTCAGCTCAGATCATTCAGGCCCCTGCAGGCAAAAACTACGGAAGCCAACAAAGGCGCCAGCACCGAGCCAGCCAGCTCCCAGAGCAGCGTGCGTCCAGCTGCCCGGTGCTTCCAGCACCGGCCCAGAAGCCCAGCACAGGACCAGCCCGGCCCCTCCACCTCCAGCGCGGGGCCCGCCCCAGGAAGACAGGAGGCACTTCCCTCTCCTCTTTCTTTCTGCATCTTCAGGGTCTGTGACATTCGGACCCAAGTCCCGAGAGCAGCCCATTAATCATAACCAGGACAGCTTCACTTGCTATGGCCAAGCGTGGCACTCTGTGCCTTAGTTTCCCCATCTGTAACTGGGTGGGACGGTGGTAACTTATGACATGAGGAGTGAAGGACACCTGGCACACAGTGGGCCGCCAGTCACCACAACCGTTCGCCTCCTCCTCCCATTTAACCCTTGGAAGAGCACGGACAGTTTTGTGCATGTGGACCAGAAGCTCGGAAAGCCACAGACTCTGGCCTCCATTTCTCCCCTCTCCCACCAGGGGGTGCCCCCAATAACTCGGGGGCCTCCACTGCAAAGGGTCCCCCATTTTACACACAACGGAACCAAGGCCAGGACTGAGAGGGACTTGGGGTCGTGGGAAAGTCAGGAGGAGGTCAACTGTCACCAGGCACTCGTGGACGAGCCCAGCACTAGCGGATGGGGGGCACCACTCACCAGCGTCCCCAATCCACACCAGCACCCAAGAAGAGAAAGGGCTATCACAGCCCCATTCCAAAGATGAGAAAATCAAGGTTTGGGGAAGTTTGGACAGGTTCAGGGTCTCCAACAAGGGCACGGGAGAGCCATGGTGTTCCATCCGGGCCTCCTTTCTGGCAGGCAGAGAACCGGCCACCCTGAGCGCCCACGAGCACACGGCCACCAGGGCTGGTCGGTGTGTGAGAACGGTGAGCGGCGACTAAAGCAGGCCAAACCCATGCCCGGGGAGCAACAAAGCCAGACTGGGAGCCAGACCCGAGCCCTGAAAGTGACTGCCCCTAGGGGACATCCGGCAATGCCTGGAGACACTGCTGGTTGTCACAACTGGGGGAGGAATGGCACCCTGAGGGTGGAGGCCAGGGTGCTGCTGAATATCCTACAATGGCCAGGACAGCCCCTAACAAGACAGAAGGATCCAGCACCAATATGCAAACAGCCCCCAGCTTAGGAGCCCTGAGCTACAGTCCTCTGTGAACAAGCATGGGGATGTGCCTAGACACGCGGTCAGTTCAAAAACCCAAAACTTTCAAATAAATAAATATGCATGTGTGCACGCACAGATGCATCTACGGAAACATGGGTCTATGCATGCAGACGTGCTTGTCTGCATGTGCTAGAATATCCTAGAAGGATCAAAAAAAAGGAGCAGTTCTGGGGGGCAGCCAGGGGGTAAGGGGCACAGCTAGGACATCCTTTCCAGCGTAAGTCCTTTCTTGCCTTTGGATTGGAATCAGGTGACCGCACTATCCATTTCAACACATCTACGTCCTCTCAGAACTAATAAAATAACACTTCCCTCCACGTGCACAGTCTCCCTCAACCACCCAGCCTCATCGCTTTGAAAGCCCCTGGAGCACCATAACCAAGGTCAGTCACCCCAAAACATCTCGCTGACAACTGTAACTAGACCCTTGATTCAGATGCCCGCAAGAGGCAGAGTCAAACTCCTCCCACCCCACGCCCCCCACACACACACAATCTCCACCCCACCCGACCCCACAAAGCTGGGCCTCTGGCAGCTCTGACCTAGGCACAGCTGATGGCAGAGCCCATGGGGTGACCCAGCCCAAGCTGGGCATGCTATGGTCCTGGCCCATGCCAACCGGACCAGCCAAATTTCCATCCCATTACAGCCAACCTCCAGCAGAAGAGAGCGAGCGCTCACTGGCCTGGGCCCCGCTGAGCCGCAGCACCAGCAGACTCCAGAGGGGCAGGGAGCCAGGAATCTAGGAGGAAGGCTGGAAGGGCACGCTCACCCTGCTTCGGCTAAACTCCCAAGCCCCAGGCACTAAGTCAGCCACTCCTCGTGCCAAGGACACCTGCCTCCCAAGACCCGCCCCCCTCGTGTTAACTACGTCCCCCAAAGGAACATCTCACCAGAGCCGGGCGGACACCCAGTCAGCCTTTCTTTTTTCTTTTTAAGATTTATTTATTCATTTGAGAGAGAGAGAGAGCACGCGCACCCAAGCAGGAGGGGCGGAGAAAATCTCAAGCAGACGCTGCACTGAGCACAGGGCCCAACGTGGGGTCCAACCCCAGGACTCTGAGATCACAACCCGAGCCAAAAGCAAGAGTCGGAAGCCCAACCAACTGAGCCACCCAGGCACCCAGGAGAGAGTCTTAACGAAGCTGATTCTGTGCTGAGCATGGAGCCCAACGTGGGGCTCGATCCCACGACCCCAAGATCAGGACCTGAGTCGAAACCAAAAGTTGCTGCTTAACCGATTGCGCCCCACCCAGGGGCCCCCCAGCTAGCCTTCCCGGCAGGTGCTGCGAAGGTGTGCACTCCTCACAGCGACCCTCGCACTCCTCACCCAGCCCTGGCCTGTGCAACTCTGCACCATCTGCCCCCCCCACCCCGAGAATGACCACTCCTTAAAGCAGGACTTTGTTCTCTTCCATGATCCACAGTCACGCACGTATGAACTCAAAGCCCATTTCCTGACTCGGTAGGCAGATAAACACCCAACTCTGTGGGGGTGCCCACGCCACATTGCAGAGAAGCTTCACCGAGGAGGGGCCTCCCCATTCCAGAGCCATGAGGACAGAGCTGGGTGCCAGGGGCCGCCCTGCAGAGCCCAGCCCTTGCAGCCCTCCTCAGTGACCCCTCTGTGGTCCCCACACTACCCTGGGTGGTCGTGATGGGGCCCCTCATCCCAGTGAGGAACCCAAGTGCACTGAACATCCCAAATCCTACCTGACCTCCTCCAGCCCACCGCCTAACCTGCACTTCCATCCGCAAGCCCACTTCCCCACACAGGCAGGCGTGAGCCTCACCCCTCCTTCCTTCTCCCAGGCCCGCACCCAGGGGGCAGCAGGTTTTCTAAACCAGGGCTTCTTAGGGGCACCTGGGTGGCTCAGTCATTAAGCGTCTGCCTTCAGCTCAGGTCATGGTCCCAGCCTGGGATCAAGCCCCGCATCAGGCTCCCTGCTCGGCGGGAAGCCTGCTTCTCCCTCTCCCACTCCCCCTGCTTGTGTTCCCTCTCTCACTGTCTCTCTCTGTCAAATAAATAAATAATCTTTGAAAAAATAAAAAATAAAAAATAAAAATAAATAAATAAACCAAGGCTTCTTAGACGTGAATGTGCAAATGCACACGCACCCTGGGGTCCCTGCTGGAATGCTGGTCCTGAGCAGTGGGTCTGGGTGGGTGGAGATTCTGCAGTTCTCACAAGCTCCCTCCACGCCAAGGCCACCCGCCCTGGACCACAGCCTGAGGAGCAAGGTCCTAGCGAGTCCTCACGGCTGGCCAGCAGCCCGGTCCCTCCCCGCTGCCCGGTCAACCACAGCAGGCTCCCACCCGCAGCCCACAGCCCCGACCTCGTCCTCTCTCATCTGTCCTCGGCGGTGCTCCACGCCGGCCTGGGCCCATGCTGCCCACACACCTGCTCTGGCCCCCACAGCCTTCGAGACAGGGCCCAGGCACACAGTGATGGCTTCCAGCACCCTGCACTGCCTGGCCTTGACTCAGGCCTCATCCCCATGCCGAGCTCCAGACAGACTGAACTTCTCCTGGCTCCTGGTCGCTCCTTGCGGCGTCCTGCACTGACCCCAGGAGGGAGGGCCCGGGCGGTCACCCCAGAGCTTCTACCTGAGGGGCCCAGCAGAGGCTGTTCAGCCTCTGGTCTCCTCATCTGTTCAATGCCAGGAGGAGCACACCTGAGGACATGGGGGTCTCCTCCTGCCTCCTCCCGGCCAGGAAAGGTCCCGTGGTGGGAAGAGACCGCCAGGGCAGGGGGTCGAGGGAGACACAGGAAGGTAGCTGCTCGATGGGCCACTTGAGAATGAGAAAGTCAACAAGAAGCAGGGCTGTGTCTCTGCCAGTCTGTTCTGGAAACTCATCTGTCCCCACAGCTCAGAGGAGGCTCAGAGGGGACATCCCCCCACCCCCGCACACCACCCCCACGGCTAAGTCAACAGGAGGCTGTCAGCCAGACTCAGCCTCAAGGAGCAGGTTTAAAAGCCACCATTTTATCATCAACTGCTTGCCTTGTGCCAAGTGCTATTCACGGACCTCCCGTCCCCCGAAAGCAGCTGAGTGATGTGGGGCCTGTCATCATCCCCCACTAGGCCTACAGACTGCAGTGACCTCCCAGTGGGGCAGCCGGGTTCCAAGCCAGGGGGCCACCTCTGGGCTCCAGGCTCCTAACTACTAGGCATGGGTGCAGTCCACGCCTGCCCCTCACAGAGTGGACAAGACCTGCCACGGTCACAGGGACAATCAGCAGATGCTCCTTCCCCGACGCCCCATCTTGCTGCTTTCTAGATGCTCTCAACCCAGGCTTCCAGGGCCCCCTCAGCCCCCATCTGCCTCCCAGACTGACATGCCCACAGTCCCTGTTTGAGGACCCCCAGCCTCACAGTGTCACACCTTCGCAGCACCGGCTCACTACCTGAACTTTAAACCCACACACGTCTGCCCAGGGAGCTCCTCCTAACCCTCAAAGACGCTGGGGGGGTCACCCCCCACGTGAAGCCCTCCTCAGTCTTTCCAGACAGAGAAAGCTGCCCCCTCCACCATTCCTTGAGCAAAGCTTCAAGGCTTCCTTATGCCAATGCCGCCCACCCAGCTGAGCTCCCAGGGCGTGGGGGTGTCTGTGTTCTAGCACCTAGACCCACGGCACCCCCTGAGTAACGCCTACCACCACAACAATAATACCACCCGCCCACCGATTCACAAGGAGCTACAGCGGCTGTTTCCAATATTTATAAATAAATACACGTGGCAGACAGCGAACTACAGGGCTTTACACCCATTATTTCAACTGACACACCAACTGTGAAGGTTAGGGGCATGTGTATCCTACAGATGTAGAAACTGAGGCACGGAGAATCTCAGTAACTGGCCCCAAACCACAGAGCTGGACGGTGACAAGAGCAAGGTCCGTCCTTCCATGACCAGCCTGGGCACCCTGGCCAGCAGCTAGAGGGGAGACAGCCTGGCTGTCACCCATCTGAGGGCTGAGCACAGCCCCAGGGACGGGGGGAGCGCTGCTTTGCATTTGACATTTAACACTTCATACACACAGCCTGTGCACCTGAGCATGGAACTCTGGCCATCTACCCCATCGCTAGTGAACGCAGCCCAAAGCTCTTTAAAGGATCATCCATGTTCATTGCCAGTTTTGTGCAATCATTTGATGGGAGCCTTTGCCCTCCCCCGTCACGTAAAACTTTACACACCATGGCCTGGAAAAGCCCTGAAGAGTCTGGCCCCTGCCTGCCTCTCTATTGCTCCCTCCCTCACATCTCCAGCTGCACCCTCCTCCCTGCTGTTCCACAAACACACGAAAGCCCTTGCTCAAAAGCACCCCAGGGCCTTTGCACTTGTTGTTCCCCCACTACCTGAGAGGTTCTGGCCCAGACTTTCAGATACCTGCTTTCTAACCAGTCAGGCCACAGCCCCAAGTGCCTCCTTTGGAAAGGCCTTCTGTGACCACCCTGAGGACAGTCACCCATGCTCTTCACATCCCTGCTAAAATTACCCCCTTTAACTTACCGGCGGACATGTTTGTCACAGGCCCTCCCCACCCCTTTTCTCCCCAAAGACTAAAGCTGCAAGGATGTGTCCATCCTGGCCACCACAGGTCCCTCATGCAGGCTGGCATGGCATGGAGGGATGTTAACAGATGTCTGTGAACACACACCCTACTGGGGGGGGGGGATGCAGGAGGTGTCCTGGTGGAAACACACAGAAGCAGACCAACAACAGAAAACTGGGCCTGGAAGCAATCGAGAAGTGCTACAGCACCCACCAGCTCAGGAGGGAGTGATGCCCAGATTCACACTAGTTTCCCCACTGAACACCCCAAGGGCTCTCCCAGTTCGAACAGTCTAGGATCTAGGGGCTCCTCTGTTCTAACTTTCTCTTTTTCCAGCTAAAGAAAATGAAGTTCAGCGAGGGGGGTTGCCACAGAGGTAACACCAGGCTACAAACGGGGACCAAAACTCACCACCCCACACACTGCGATCACACCTGCTGGCTCCCCCCACCCTGCTCTGCCCCCATCAGTCACTCACATGAGCCTCCTCTCCTTAAGTGGATACCAAGTTCCTGGAGGACCAGGCCAGAGAGCATCTGGCTGGAGCTGGGCACAGAGTGGGGTACTCAGAAATGTTTTCTGAACAATGGATGGGCATTCATCCCTTAGGGAGTCTGTGCAGGAATGAGCACCCTGGGGTCTCCCGAGGTGGACCTTAGCTTTTCCACCCTCTCCATGCCCAGCACAGCACCCTCAGAGCACCTGGCAGGGACCAAAGAAGGAGGGGTCTGTGGGGTGCCTGGCGAGTGCACAGGGCCAGATCACACACTCTTATGTGCAGAAATGTTCCCAATTCTTGACCCTGCTCCGTGTTGGTGCCCTTTGCAATGACCTCACTGCTCCAATCAAGAGGTGACATTTACTGGGGCGCCTGGGTGGCTCAGTCGTTAAGTGTCTGCCTTCAGCTCGGGTCATGATTCCGGGGTTCTGGGATCGAGCCCCACGTCGGGCTCCCTGCTCCGCAGGAAGCCTGCTCCTCCCTCTCCTACTCCCCCTGCTTGTGTTCCTGCTCTCCCTGTCTCTCTCTGTCAAATAAATAAATAAAATCTTAAAAAAAAAAGTCTTTTCTGAGATGCTAATAGATCAAACGCACCCCGCCAAGGTAAACAAAGATAAAATGTGTTTTGAATCTCACAGGATGCATTGCTCCCCAAACTTACATGACCACAGAATTCTTTAGTGCGCTACCTTGTAAGAAATCCCATTCTGAAGAAGGCTTGTATATTGTCTTTCCCGAAAATCTATACCACAAGCATCAAACAAGAAAATTTTATCTGAGATCCCTAGAACCTTTACTTCAGAAAATCTGCGGCATTCTTTATATTGTGGTGTGTATCATTACGGGTATTTTCCTAGGAATAGGTTCTACAGCTTTCATCTGAATCTCAAAGCTATCAGTGACCTCCAAGAAAGGAGAAGCAGCCCTGTCCTCAAGAAACAGGTGATTTAGGTGAAAGACTCTGTATTTCCTTCAATGAATTCCACTTATTACCTTTTTAAAGATGTATTTATTTATTTGAGAGAGAAAGACAGACAGAGAGAACACAAGCAGGGGCAGAGGCAGAGGGAGAAGCAGACTCCCCGCCAATCAGGGAGCCCAACATGGGGCTCAATCCCAGGACCTGGAGATCATGACCTGAGCCGAAGGCAGACACTTAACCATCTGAGCCACCCAGGAGCCCCTCCATTTATTACTTAAAAAAAAAAAAAAGAGGTCAAGTTCATTTTCACTCCTTGAGTCTGGGCTGGCTCTGTGCCTTGTTTTGGCCAACAAATGCGGTAGAAAGATCCGGCCTCCAGAGGCCTGGGACATGCCCACTGTCTTGGAACCCTGCCTCCTGGACCAGAACACAGCGAGGCAGTGTGCAGGAGAAAGAACACCCGTGGCACGGTCATCCCCACTGCCCTGGGCAACCACAGGCCACTCCCCAGAAGTGGAGACCCTGGCCGACTCGCAGCTAACGGCATGGCCATCAGACCCATGAGGGAGCCTAACCTGAACTGCCCGCCCACCCATGGGTGAGCCAAACCAAACGGTATTGCTCAAAGCCACTACCTTCAGATGGTTTGTAACTCAACGGTAACTGATCCAACTCCCCCTTACACATAATGGATCGGAAAAGGAAGGAAGACATTTACATCACAAAGATGGGGGTGCCTGGGTGGCTCAGTCCATTAAGTGACCGACTATTGGTTTTGGCTCAGGTTGTGATTTCAGGGTCATGAGACTGAGCTAGCATCAGGCTACGCACCTAGCACAGAGCGTGCTTGGGATTCTCTCTCCCTCTCCCTCTGCCCCTCCCCACTGCTTGCTCGCACGCTCGCTCTCTCTAAAATAAATAAATCTTTGGGCACCTGGGTGGGTCAGTTGGTTAAGCGACTGCCTTCGGCTCAGGTCATGATCCTGGAGTCCCGGGATCGAGTCCTGCATCGGGCTCCCTGCTCAGCGGGGAGTCTGCTTCTCCCTCTGACCCTCTTCCCTCTCGTGCTATCTCTCATTCTCTCTCTAATAAATAAAATCTTTAAAAAATAAATAAATAAATAAAATAAATAAATCTTTTTGAAAATATATTCACAAAGATGTCCAAGACAGCATTATTATACCAGCAAGGAAAGTGGAAATAATCTAAATATTTGATAACAAGATTACAGCTCTCACTGCATTACCACACGGATGTCCAATAGAAAGAACTACTCCATCCTGATGAAAAACAATCAGGCTCTGGGCGCCTGGGTGGCTCAGTGGGTTAAGTGACTGCCTTTGGCTCAGGTCATGATCCTGGAGTCCCAGGATCAAGTCCCGCTTCGGGCTCCCTGCTCAGCAGGGAGTCTGCTTCTCCCTCCGACCCTCCCTCCTCTCATGTGCTCTCTCATTCTCTCTCTCAGATAAATAAAATCTTTAAAAAATAATAATAATAAAATAATGGTTAACAGTACTGAGATGGAGGGGGGTGTTCACTTCTTTATTCTTTCTTTTGTATATGTTGGAAATTTTCATAATAAAAGCTCCTAGAAAGTACATTTTAGGAAAATCATTCTTGAAGGCTGTGTAGAAACAAAGAATCAGTTTACACTACAGTGCTATGTGCAGAATGCAGAAACACAACGCTGCGTACACAATGATTCCAAGTCTGTGACTGTTACATACAGAACAAAAGCGGGGGGCGCCTGGGGGCTCAGTCATTAGGCATCTGCCTTCGGCTCAGGTCATGATCCCAGGGTCCTGGGATCGAGCCCCACGTCGGGCTCCCTGCTCCGCGGGAAGCCTGCTTCTCCCTCTCCCACGCCCCCTGCTTGTGCTCCGTCTCTCGCTGTGTCTCTCCGTCAAATAAATAAATAAAATCTTTACCAAAAAGAAAAAAAAACCCACAAAGCAGGAAAGACATAGGATGGGGGGGTGGAGGGACCATTTGTCTCTTCAAATTCTGTTCTCATAATGTTAAATTGCCTTCACAGAGGACAACAAATTTCAGGGGAAAGGATGACATACATCCTTTCACTTCCTTCAGCTGGGACTCCACATGAAGGAGACACTGGCTGATAGGAGGCCCTCCCAGAAGCATGTGGGGCTGGGAAGGTGGGTGGACTCTGCTGGAAAGCACAGGAGGCAGCTGAGGAAGCTACAGAGAGGCCCCTCAGCTGCCCTCAAGGGGCCCCAGCCCCCCGCCCCCAGCTGGCCATAAGGCAGGGAAGAGTGAAAGGCTGGGGACTATCAACCAAGATCTGTCCTTCAAATTTAAGGGATCACACCAGCAGCCCCTTCCTTTGACCAGTTCTGAGATCAGAAACGACACTCAGGGGCGCCTGGGTGGCTCAGATGGTTAAGCGTCTGCCTTCGGCTCAGGTCATGATCCCAGGGTCCTGGGATCGAGTCCCGTATCGGGCTCCTTGCTCAGCAGGGAATCTGCTTCTCCCTCTGCCTCTGCCTCTCCCCCTGTTTGTTCTCTGTCTCTCTCGCAAATGAATAAATAAAATCTTAAAAAAAAAAAAAAAGAAAAAAGAAATGACACTCAGCTCTCTAAAATTCATCTTGAGACAGAAAAGATTAAAAAAAATGATATGGGGAAGAGGATAAATTACAATCGGAGCCCCTACTATGTGCTAGAAACCACCACCACCAATTCAGCCATTCTCTCTCTGATCCCCCGATCTGCCCCACAATTGCATGATGTTCCCATTTTACAGATGAGGAAAGGGAGGTCCCTCACCGGCCCAAAGTCAGTCATAACCCCGGGCGCGGGGACCGGGTTCAGAAGCCAGCTAGTGATAGCGTACCCGTCACCTCCCTCCCCAAGCAGCACCCACACTGGGGCCACATATAGGAGGGGTAGGAGGTAGAGGGGCCAAACCAGGCTGAGGCCCCTCCCGGCCTCAGACAGGCGGCAGCTGGTGTCATACAACCCCCAGCAGGAGAGATGCTATAGACGAAACATCTGTGCCCCCCCTAAATTCGTACGGCAGCCCCAACCCCTAATATGATGGTATCAGGAGAAGACCGGGCTTAGAGGAGCCTAGAAGGGCAGAGCCCCACAATGGGGTGAGTGCCCTTAGATGAGGGCACTCCGCGTCTCTCCCCTCCATGTGCAGATACAGGGAGAAGGCAGGCGCCGATAACTAGGAAGAAAACTCTCCCCAGAACTGGACTGCCAGCCTCCGGAACCATGAGGAATAAACGCCTGTTGTTCAGGCTACCTGGTCTGCAGTATTTGTTACAGCAGCCCGAGTGGCCTAAGATAAGGAAGACGGTAAACTGCAAGCCCTGGGGGCAAGCCCAGAACCCCAAAGAGAGGCTGCTGAGGGGCCCTGCGGCAGAGCAGGTGTGGTGCGGGGACAGACTCATCTCCGCGCTGTAGCAAATGAAAAACAAAGTTAAAGGCAGGAGAAGCCTAAGTAATGGGCTATCGCTGGTGTGGAAACGGAAGTGGAGGGCTGGGTGTGGGCACGTGCCTGTGTGCACATGCGTGTGCATGTGTGTGCACGCACATGCGCGTACACATTGGCGTGTCAGACCCAGCACACGCCCAGGAGGCCAGAACATGGCTGCCTCCAGGGATCAGGGTCAAAAGTAAGGAGAATAACCAGGATTTCACTTTTGATTGTGTATGTCAGGTTTTAGGAAAGGCTTTTTTAGCGTTCACAAATCAGATATGAATCTACCCAAGAGAAATTCTGCCATTTCATGCCGACAAGTCAGCAAACTTCTTGAACTTGGTTTCAAGGGCTCTGTTTTTATCAGCTGATAAACTGAAATGACCCCTCCTCGAGGCCTCCCGTAACAGACCCAAAGAACTTCCCTGCGGTTCTCCGTTGTCCAGCATGACAGCTCAGGTCCAAACGGCAGTCTCCCCAGCTGAAGCGAAAGCAGGGGGTCACAAATTCATTTCCCAGGGCTCTGAGAGAGGGGCCCTCACATAAGGAGTCCAATGAAGGGCCCACAACGAAATAGCAGAACCAGACCTCAGCTCCCTGACCCAGGTCCCAGCCACCCCCGCACAATCCCAAGAAGCTCCTGGGGGGCTAGCAAAGATCAGGCCAGCCCTGCTTGCTGTCCACGGCAAAGCGGAGTGCCCAGGATCACCCTCCCTTCCACTGCTTTCCCCCAGTACTACCTCTAACTATTCGGCTTGGGAGGCCAATAAAAAGAACCACTGGCCTCTGAGAATTCTGGAACAGGGCAACAGCTCTGGGCTGGGCAGCCCCTGGTTCTCAACAGTCCCCACTTCCTCACTGGTTCCAGAAAAGAACCATGAGGGACCTCAAGCCCTAACTGGGCCCCACCACCCTGAGCCTTTCTCCCAGCCTCCAGTCTAGCCCTTTTGCCAGGGGCCCTCAGGACCGGGGGCCCTGAGGTGTGCAAGCCTGGGTGCTGGCACTCACCATTCACTTCCTCCCCTTTCCAGGTGGAACTCGTACCAGTGGGTCCTCCTGCAGCTCCCACCGGGCCTGCTCAGGGGCAGAAGGGCCAGGACGTCAGCTCAGTGCCCTGCACCCACGCTCCCCACCGTAGGATGGACTGAGCTCCCCTCCAGCTCCACAACCCCAGTCAGAGAGTTCACAGCTGCGATATCCTCCAGGCTCCTGGCCTGGGAAGGAAAGACACCTTCTCAACGTTTCCTCGTGCACAGGACAAGGCCATCGGTAATAGTTTACATAACATGGGACTGTTTCACCCCAAAACACTGTCCAACGCCAACATTCTGCACAGCATAGCGGGGCAGGGAGGACAGCAGCCTTCACCCTGGACTCCCGGCAGCCTTTCCCCAAGGCCCCATCGAGCTCCATCCCTCAAGGCAGAATGACATAAGCCCTTCCTCCAGGACACCCAGCGTCGGACCCCTGGGCCCAGGGCCCTCAGAATCTTGTGTCCAGCTGGCCGCGGGTTTAGCTGAAGAGAAAGACGGAGCCAGGGGCCCAGCCTTTGGCTCTGACTTGTAGGGGTGCTCTTCACTCCCCTCAGGAGCAGTGCCCTGGCCCAGGAGACCATGTGTGAACCCTCAGGCTGACAGAAAGCAGTCCCCATCCTCACCCCAGCAGGCCCGGGAACCCAGAACCAGGGAGTGCCCTTGCCCACGCCCCCCGACTGCCCAACGGCCATCACAGTCTGTTCAGCAAGCAGTCCCCAACTTCCTGTGCAGGGTCCGCCCTGCCCACACCCAAACCATGTGGTAGGGAAAGGGGCACTCCCTGGCCCCAACAACAGACTGGCTCAGGCTCACCAATCAGGGCCAATCAGAACTAATGCTCGGTCCCTTGGGACCTGCACCTGAGTTGGATGGAGGCCCTGGAGCCAACGTACCCAGGTCTGAATCCCAGCTCTGCCGCCTGCTAGTTACCCAACTGTGGCAAGTTACCCAACCCCTCTGTGCCCCCATTTCCCCTGACAGGAGACAGGGGTACTACAAGCCCACAGCGTGTGAGGGCTTGCAGCGCAGATCACATAAGAGAGCACGCAAGGAACCGGCACACCGCCTGGCTCGGGATAAAGGTCAGTGTGAGGTCTCACCCGGAGCCACACGGCCTGGGAATGGAGCCAGCATGAGAGAGGCCAGGTCTTGGGACATCATCGGAGCCCCTGAAGCCAGAACTCTGCCTGGAGATCCCACTTACAGAGCCCCATCATTACTGAGCCTGGTCGGCACCGAGGTTTCTGGAGGAACCAATACATCCCTGTGACTTGTAGGCATCAGCCATACAATCGACATTCTGCTCAGATCATTAAGGTCATCCTGACACTGTCAACAGGGATTGAGAGAGGGAGAGGACGAGATGATGCAACGCCAGGGTACCCTCCAGCAATGGGGACAGATTTGCAGGCACAGGTCTCACTCTCAGGGGAGTCCCCCATCTGCTGCTGGTACAGAGGCACCCACAGCACTGCCCACGTCCCATATGGCTGCCTCCAGGAAGGACAGGCCTATCCACACCCCTACCCTTCCCAGGGGAGCTTCCGGAATCCAAAGAGCTGGTCCTTCAGCACTCCCAGCAAGGCTGGAGGAAAGATGGGAAAGACCACAGGGGTGGCTGGCCCAGATGGCCCAGGAAAGAACAGACCCTGCCTCACCCTCGCACATGACTCCCTGGAGGCCAAAGGCGGGCTGAGGGAAGGGGAGCATGTGTGGGCTCTGGAGCTGAGGCCCGAGCCCAGCCAGCCACACGGCCGCGTGCACCAACCTGCCAGGCCGGCACTCTGAGCTGTAACGTAAATCCTCATCTGCAAAGACGCCTTGTAGCTCAAAGGTTCTGGAAAATTACTCCCTCAAGATGCTGAACCTCTGTACCTCACCAGAGGACCTTTACTCTGCTGTCCCCTGTAGGTAGACACGATGGGTCTGATTACAGGTGAGGGGAGTGAGGGACGGCCCCCTTTTCCTTCAAAGATGGTCTCTGGCCCGGAGAAGGGAGGGGAAGTCTGCACGCTGAGCACCTCCTGTGCACAGGCACGAGGCCGACCCTTAACAAGGAGGAAATCGAGGCCCAGAGGGGGGCCAAAACGCACCTGGGGCCGCCCAGCCAGTTAAGAGGCCAAACCAGGGTTCAAATCCCACCACCAACCAAAACACACATTGTCCCTGGACGTCACCCGGAAGCACAGCCAGCCTCCCCAGCTGGGCAGCTATCAACTGAGTCAGCACTAAGTCTCCAGACGCTGGGCAAGCAGGCCTTCCGAACGAAACTGAAAGGGAAAAGGAGAAAAGCCGATGACCCAGGGCTCTGAGGATGAGCCGCTCGAAAACAGCATCAACCGAAGGAAAGCCATCCTCCCATCTTCTGGATCGTTTGCCGAAAGCAACAACGAACACCTGGCTTCATGCAGACGGCTGTTCAAATCCTACCCTGGGAGCAACCAGCTAGGAACCCCAGGAAGGCTCCCAGGCCCCTCCTTTGAGCCTCTGTGTCGGTATATGGACTGAGAGCCTTAACAGAGCAGATGGTACTTCGGGGCTGAGCGGCTCCTCCATCACTGAAGATCTCGGGCAGAGGCCGGTGTGCGCCTCTGGAGGACCCAACAGCGCCTCCCAAAACCCAGGAGCAGCCGGGCGGAAGCACCCTCCTCCCCGCAGGGGCACATCCCGATTTACAGACGGGCCTCCACGAGGCCCAGCGGCTCCAGCCTGGACCTTCCTCCCCTGCGCAGTGAGGAACCAGGCACCCGAACCTCCCTCAGCACAGCCCCCAGCTTGGCTGCGCCCCAGCAGTCAAGGTGCGGGCCGAGGGGCCTGGGGGGCAAATTCCTCAGGAAGCACAACTCCTTCCCGCCCGGGGCCCCAATGCCCTGCCCACACCTGCTCACAGAGAGGCAGGAACAGGCCCTCTGAGGGAATGGTCAGACTTTCCTTTCTTTTCAAGGACCCCGCAACAAATCTTTAAAAAAAGATTGAAGAATAAAATAAAATCTTTTCAGAAAAAAATATTAAAGAAAATAAACTTTAGTGTCAGCGAGGCCAGGTTCAAATCCAAGCTGCCCCTCTATTAGCTCTCCAACGTGGGGCTACATCTTCTTTCTGGGCCTTCATTTGCCCATCTGTAAGACGGGTGAGGTACAGGGGCGCCTGGGTGGCTCAGTTGGTTAAATGTCTGCCTTCGGCTCAGGTCATGATCCCAGGGTCCTGGGATGGAGCCCCACATTGGGCTCTCTGCCCCGTGAGAAGCCTGCTTCTCCCTCTCCCTCTGCCTGCCTCCCCCCTACTCATGCTCTCTCTGTGTCAAACGAATAAATAAAATCTTAAAAAAAAAAAAAAAAAAAGATGGGTGAGGTGCAAAGGGGAAATTCCAACCAAAGGGAAACCAATGGGGGGGGGGGTGCCTGGCTGGCTCAGGTGGTAGAGCTAGAGCATTAAGACTCTTGATCTCGGGGTTGTGAGTTCAAGCCCCACGTTGGGCGTAGAGAGTACTTTAAAAAATAAATAAAATTTAAAAAATTTTTAAATAAAAAATAAGAGACCAGAGAGAAACCAACAGTCCCACAGCACTGAACATTCCTCACAAAAACGCCCAGGATCCTAAAGAAGGCAGGAGCCAGTCCTTTCAGGATGGGCACCTGGGACTCACACACACCACGTCCCACATGCCAACACGCTCATTCTCTCCTCTCCAAGGGTCCCTCACAGCCCTGGGAGAACAGAAGAGAACCCCACACAACCTACACTCCCTGTACCACCCTCCCCTCTTAGGGGCACAGCCCAGCAAACATTCCCTAGAAGGTCTGGGGCTGTCCCTGGGACCAGAGGGGACTCTGCAGGGCTCACGGTTCTATGGGTCCCTACAACCCAAGACTGGTCAGCAGGCAGCAAGCACTCAATAAATACAGGTCCGGTGGCTGCTTGAAGGAATGAAAGGGGTGCTTTTCAAAAAGAAGATGGCTGAGCCCACCCCAGACATTCCGGGGGAGGGAAGGCAGCCCAGGAACCGGCATGAGGAGCCCACGGTGGGGCCCAGATGTTTCCTCACCTCCACACCCCAGCCCTCCACTGCTGCATGGAAATAGGGTGGAAGGCAGAAATGAAAGCCAAACCCTCTGCACCCACCTACCCCCACCCCCGGGCCCTCTCCGGAAGCAGTGAGCAGGGAGGAAGGAGGCGTGTCCTCGTCACTGACATTGCAGGACCCCCACACCAGAAAAGGATCAGGAAGGGAGGCAGGGAGGCTACCTGTCGGCCCCAGGCTGGGGGCTCCCACCGGAGATATGTCAGAGGCCCAAGGCCCCAGGTTGGACAGGCAGGAGGGCCAGGGCAGTGGCCTCCTGGGGAGAAGGGGGAATGCCATCATTCCTGACGCACCTGCCATGCTCACTAGCCCCAGAGGTGGCTGTATTAGGCCCACCTGACAGAGGCGCGGAGGCTCGGGGAGGCTTGTCCAGCCACCTACAGCTGGTTGGGCAAGTCTTGCGCTCCAAGTTTACTGCCCTCCCCACTGCCCACCACCTCTCTGGGCCCAGTAACTGTCCACAGAGAATGCTCAGAAAAGAACACCCTGATTTGCTTCTGAAATGGTTATCAATGCCAACCATCCCCGGATGCTACGCTCAAGATGGAGGCGAAGGCCACCAGGCAGGGGAGACACAGCATGGTTTCAGGAGTCAACTAGCCGTCAGGGTGAATCCCAGCTCTGCCACTCGCAGCCGGGTGACCAGGCAGGTCGTGTCACCTCTCCCCAGGCCTCAGCGTTCCCATCTGGCACACGGAGACACACCACCCACCTGGGAGGGCCGATTTCCTGACCCATGGTAGGTTCTCGCTCCGCTCTGACGTGAGCCACCGATTTGGGGATGGGGGTGGGGGACCATCACCACAGCCTTCCAGAAGCATGGAGGGCCACATGGACGAGCCCCAAGTCCCGGCTTCACGGCTCAGGCTCCAAGACCTCTGATGCGAAGCCAACAGGTGTGCGGGGGAAACTACAAAGTGGAGCCCCGTGGGCTAGGCCACCGCCCCCACTCCCAGCCCTGGCTGATGACCCGTGTGACATCCCCAGGACTGTCTCCTGTGCAAAAGCGAGCTCCTGCCCAGCCTCAGGACCCACCTGTAAGCCACTGCAAGCCAGCAGCCAGAGGCAAGAAAAGAGAAGAGAGGATTGCCCAACCTGAGCTCCCAGGACAGACTGGCCTGGGAACCTTTACATCCGGATGCCCTCCTGGAGAGGCCCCGTCCCCCAGGGACCACTTCTCGCCTGTTAAACTCGGCATTAAACATGCCTGACAGTTCTGGGGTGAGGCCCTAGTAACACACTTTGGAAAAGGACAGTTTGCAAACACTGGCCTGGAGGAAGGTAAAGGTCTGTTAAAAAGAGCAAGCTAGGGTGGCTTCCCTCCCCCACCCCTAGCCCTCACCTTGAGGCCTCACCTGAGATTTGGGAAAGGGCAAAGGTCAGCTGGCCTAGGGCCTACCCACCAGGGCTGTAGGATTCCCACCCTCCCCCACCTGCAAGGCTCACAAGGGATCCTTCCAGAACACAAAGGCTAGACTGGGCCAGACCAGAAGGGAGCATGTAGCCTCCAGTCCCCGGCCCCCAGGGCCCCCAGAACATGGCTGCAGCCTCAGGTGGGAGACCCAGCCACCCACCTGGCCCCCCATCACACTGCCAGCGAACAAGGATACCAAAGACACTCTACTGCCTTCTTTGACCACCTGTCTGAAGTGGAAACCAGCCAGCCCCTCCCTAAACAGCTGCCCACGGTCCACAAGGAGCCCAGCGCTACAAAAGAGGCAGGCCAGGGCATGTGGCTTCTCCGCAGCAGACAACACCCACCCTGTAGCTCGTTCCGCTCCCAGAAGAAACGGCTCTCAGCCTCTTTGGTTTAAACGTGACCTCCGCAGAGAGGCCTCCTCTGACCACATGGTGCTAAAGTGGCTGCAGCCACCTCTGCCACGGCTCTCCCCCGTTCACAGGCTTCTTGGCACTAACTACACTGTGCGGCATTTAAGTGTGTCTGTGTGCTGACTGAACCCCAGCAAGCATGTGGGTGCCTGAGGACATGGACCAGCACGCAGCACCGGGCTGGCCGGGTGCCTGCCCCGGATATACTAAGTGGAAAAAAGAATGAAGGAATGAAGCCCAGGAGCCCCTCCCTGGCCTGGACTCGACTCCCCTCCATCTCCCCCCACCACAGGGTTTCCTTCCGGGCCCAGAACACTCCAGAGCCACCAGTGGCTTTTGGCTGAGCCACAGGGATGTGGAAAGGCTTCCAAAACCCACCAGTCAGTTCCTTCCTCCACTAAGAGAGACTCTTTTGGGCTCCTACTATGTGCACTGTCGGAGGCCCTGGTTTCAGCAGTGAACACAACTGCAGGTCTCCACCTCCCACCTCTATAAAACGGCTCTCAAAGACAATGAGCAATGAGCGCCAAGTCCAGAGAGAGAGAACACACCCACTAGGGGCTGAAGATTCTGAGAGGGAAATCACAGGCACCTCTCAGAAGCTGTCTTTGGGAGGGCCCTCCACCTGACTGTGTGTCCTGAGTCCCCCTCCAGGGGCACTGATGGCTTAGCAGCAGGCTCTGCCAGGGGGCTGACCCACAGGGTGGGATAGCTTCTGGCCACCCAGGGTGGGCCAGGGACTTCCTCATAGGAGCGATTCTCAAATCCCCACAGGCAGTGACAGATCCACCCTCTGAGCCCTAAAAGCAGGGGAGGGAGAGCGAAGAGTCCCGGGAAGCTGTCACAATCCTCAGCCTGGCCCCATGACGATCCTACAGAAACCAGCCCTTGAGGCCCAGTTGGGGAAGCGCGGGCCACAGGGCAACCGCTCTCAGAGGGAGGCTTGCAGCAGGCAAGACAAAGCAGCGGGCGAACGGGGAATGGCCTGGCTGCTCCAAGAGGCACACTGGTGGTACCTCTGGGGGAAGGGGGGGCACACTGGTCTTGGAGCAAGCGAGCCCCCCCCCATCTCGCCGTGTGACCTTGGAGAAGCCACCCCCTCCCCCCGCCAGGCCTGGGTCTCCCTATTGGGAGTCCATCCCACATTCTCCCCCAAGCAAGGCCCCACATGCCCAGGCCAGTTCCCTGAGGGCCGGTGGAGGGGCGGAGGCTGGGGGACGCCTAATGCATACAGGAAGGGGAAGGAGCAGGTGTGCAGCTCCTGAGTGATGATGAATCTTACTTTTTAAAAAGGAGGTACCAGGGGCGCCTGGGTGACTCAGTCGGTTAAGCATCAGCCTTCGGCTCAGGTCATGATCCCAGGGTTCTGGGATCGAGCCCCGCCTCGGGCTCCCTGCTCCGCGGGGAGCCTGCTTCTCCCTCTCCCTCTGCCTGCCGCTCTGCCTACTTGTGCGCTCTATCTCTGTTAAATAAAAATAAAAATCCTTAAAAAAAACAAAATAAAATAAAAAGGAGGTAACAGAACATTCCTTGAAAAAGCTAGCTTACCAGCTGAATTCACAATACGAGTGGGAACAGAAACCCTATTTATTTGCAGCTGTTCAGGAATTGCACTCTTGAGGCCCTTCACTTAAGCCTTTACCGAACGCCCCAAGCCTGCCAGCCCACACAGGAGACCTGGTCAGCGGAGGCAGGACGGCCTGATGGTTAGGAACGGAGGTGCCAGCCCAGTGCCCAGGAGAGCCCAGCTCTACACCGGTGCCTGCCTGATGCAGTCAGCCCCACAACGTGAATCAATCTCACCGTCCAAAGAGAAATGCAAATCTACAGTACCATCCCACCCATGCGTGTGGCCAAGGTCAAAACCCTCAGCCACGGGGCTGCACTGGGGAGGGTGCGGGTCACAGGCCCTCCCCTTTGCTGTCACTTCTGAGCAGCGCCATCTCTTTGCAAGCGGCTTCAGAACTCCCCAGAAAAAGTAAACCACCGTTGCCCTTTGACCCAGCACTCCCTCATCAAGCCATGACTCCCAGGCCACGGGGCAGGGCACTCGCTGACCCACTGTCTACAGCCAGAGGCAGAGGCCAACCAGCGGGGGAAGAAATGCGGTCTGTCCTGAGGAGAGCAGGACCACTCAGCCAGTAAAGAGACGAGGCAAGTGACAGGGGTCCGCCTCCCGACACGGCAGAGACGTGCTATTTCTCTAAGACGCAGGGTTCCGTGAAATGAGCCACGGCCAGAACATGCGTGTGCCCGTCTGCACAGCACACCCGCAGAGAGAGGCTGTGGGGGGCTGCGGTCCCTGAGGGACGGGAACTCGGGGGCAAGGGAATGGACCGGGGCGCCCGGGTGGCTCAGTCATTCAGCGTCTCCTTCGGCTCAGGTCATGGTCCCGGGGTCCTGGGATCGAGCCCCAATTGGGCTCCCTGCTCCGCGGGAAGCCTGCTTCTCCCTCTCCCGCTCCCCCTGCTTGTGTTCCCTCTCTCGCTGTGTCTCTCTCTGTCAAATAAATAAATAAAATCTTTAAAAAAAAAAAGGAAACGGACTTTTTAATGCGTACTTGCAGTCCTCTGCTATTTTTTTAACATCTGCGTGGAGCAAGCATTCACAAAGATAAAGGAAACAATAGAAGTTAATAATAATCAGAACACAATCACTCCTGAAGACTCAGCATTTTCGGGAAACCCAGCACAAACTCCTCTTGAATCTGCAAACTTTAAAAAAGAAACGGAAGGCCCATCGCGCGTTAACAGATGATTTTCTCAAGTGCTCATGTGTTAAATAGGCGAGGGCAGGACCCCTGCCTCCTCCCAGGGCCCGTATGAAAGAACAGGACCGTCCCTGACATCCCCACAAAGCCCACACCCGGCAGAGTGGCCGGGCAGCACCCATTGTGGAGCTCGGGGTCCCTCACAAACGGCCCAGACCAAGAACACCGGATCTACAAATGCCAAAGATCCTGGAGTGGGGAGGCACCTGTGGGCCGAGGCGCACTCACCCACTCAAGGCCCGCCAGCCACTGGAGCGCCAGCTGGGGCGAGCACCGTGGACAGAGGCGCAGGCACGCACACGCCCAGCGTCCTGACTCCTTTCGTGCACTCAACCCTGAGCTTCGCAACTGTGAACATCCTCACTTTGCCTAGAGGAAACTGAGGCACAGAGGACCCAGGGTCACATAGGTGGTCTGTTGTGGAGCCAGGCTGGGGACCAACAGACGGCACTGTGCAGATGGACAGCTTCTCCCGCTGGAAGTCCAGCTTTCTCCCTTGGAGGCAGGGAGAAGCGTTTCTTTGCAAGTCTGAGTTAGGGACAGTCTCGGGGACACTGGGGCAAAGGGGACACAGTCAGTCCCTCTCCCACCCCTACGCCCCAAAATGGGGCTCACCCAGACATTAAGACAGAGAGCAATACCAACCCACAGACCTGCATCACTTCATCCTGGAAAAGAGGCTCCTTCCTCTCCCTAAGAATCTCCCATAGGAATTCCCAGCCCAGAATGCTAAGCCATCCCAGCAGAAAGGGACCTTCGAGACGCCCCCTTTTAAAGGAAGGAATGTAGGATGAGGAGAGGGGAGGGCTGATGGCACCCAAGCCCACCCCGGCAGGCTTCCCAGGCCGGGTCACTGCGAACACCACACTCCCAGCTCCACGAGGGCAGGGCTCCGCCCTGCTGCCCCGGACCTGCTTGCCTCTCAGGCCAAGCCTCCAGAAGGTGTTCAGTAAACCTGAGACTCAGGATTCCGGGCCCAGTTCCATCTGAGGGAACTGGTGGGAAAGTCCACGACAAGATCGTAGTCTGAGATTGCTCCATAAACACTTTTCCTGCAGGCCTCGTCAGTCCTGCTGGCCTCCAAGGTTCTCTAGGACGAGAACCTCACGGATGTTCTTCTGCTTTTGGAGGCTCTAGGAAACCCCAGCCTAACCTGGGCAGAGAAGAGACTTAACAAGGAAGCCATGTCCTCCAGTGAAGAGGCCTCGGGACTGGGCCCGGGAAAGCTGACGGGCTGTGAGGGTCTCTTCCACGCCCCAAGCCTCAGTGTCCCCAGCCCTCTGTCCCTGGACTGCTGGGGACATGAAGTGAGACGAGGTGCCCAAAAGGACCGCATGACAAAGGCAGCTACCATAACAGTAAAGACGGACAGAGAGCCACCCACATCTCCCACCGAGATGCTTCAGGAAGCCCCGTGACTTTCCACCACCTCCCTCAGCACAGGTTCAGCCGCGGGACAGAAAAGGGTGAAAGGCCGAAGAAATGGAGAAGGAAGACGGAAAACACTAACAGAGGGAACAGAGGGGTGGGGGCCAGCCAGCATTTCCACACAAGACACTGTGGAGAACTTAAAAAATTAAAAATTTAAACCCCCCCCCAACATTTCCAGCCACCAGCTTGCTTTCTTTGCTTCCTCTGGGAAGTCCCTCCTGGGCATCTTGAAAAAGGCACAAGGAGAGGGTGTGAGGGAACTGCGAGGCTGCCCCAGTACTAGCAGAAGGGCAGGGAGGACGGTGGAGAAAAAGGGAACACAACCGGAGCCTCATCCACACCCCTGTCCCCCCTCACCGAGGAGACGACAGGATCAGACGGTACCACTAAACAAGCTGAGTCAGGGGCGCCTGGGTGGCTCAGCGGGTTAAGCGACTGCCTTCGGCTCAGGTCATGATCCCAGAGTCCCGGGATCGAGTCCCGCATAGGGCTCCCTGCTCAGCAGGGAGCCTGCTTCTCCCTCTGACCCTCCCCCCTCTCATGTGCTCTCTCTCTCTCATTCTCGCTCTCGCAAATAAATAAATCTTTAAAAAAATAAAAAATAAATAAACAAGCTGAGTCAGAGGCCCATCTATTAACTAGTCAGAGAAGGACGTCCTATCAAGATGCCCCAGGGGTGTGAAGGGTGGCACCTCATGCCTACCAGACATATATCCTGGCAGGCCCACGTGCCAAACCCCTACCACCGCCAAAAACGTGCAATGCCCTCTGACAGAACAAGGCATTACACACTTGCTAAGGGCACGGCTCAGCTGTGCAAGGAAATCGTGTCTCCAGGGGGCGCCTGGGTGGCTCAGCTGGTTGAGTGTCTGCCTTCGGCTTGGGTCATGATCCCAGGGTCCTGGGATCGAGCCCCACGTAGGGCTCCCTGCTAAGTGGAGAGCCTGCTTCTCCCTTTGCCCCTCCCCGCCACTCGTGCTCATGCTCGCTCTCTCTCTCTCTTGCTCATTTTTGCTCTATCTCAAAAAAGAAAAACTAAAAAAAAGAAAAATGTCCCCGGGACAACAGGGCAGCAGCTGGACCCCTGTGAAGGTAAGCGCATACCCAAGTAGAAAGGGCTTTCTGTGGGGTTCTCCGGGTCACCAGGTTGGGCCCGTTCTGTAAGTTCAACAAAAGTAACAGAAGTATGGAACCTGCCCCTCTCATGCCTGTCTCCCTATCCGCACAACAAAGGAGCTGGATGACATGATCCCCAACATCCCTTCCTGTTCTAAGATTTTTACAAGGCCTGACATTCAACTAAACAACTCATCTCGTCCATTCAGGCCATCCTTTCTAGCGCTGACACTGCCCTAAACATTCAGAGCAGAGCTTCATATCATTTTCAAACATTTCTGGACTTTCTCATCAGAGAAAGTCACGGGCAATTCATCATCCATCAAAACAGGAGCGTTGCATCCCCAGATTGTGAATGTCGAAAACAGGACAATGTCACCTCTTGGGCCACTAAAAATCACACCAGCATTCCTACCAAACACAAGAACAGCAAAGGGCCCTGGCCATCCTGTCAAGGGAGCTTTCTGCACCCAGTCTAGAAATGAGGCCACCAGGGGGCGCTGCCCTGAAAGTAATAAAAGAAGAAAAACTCTTTCTTGGTGTTTTCTTTTCCTTAAGCTTAAGCAACAAAATATCTAGAGCTTCTCTAATGAAAACACAAGTGGGGCTTCCTGAGGTTCTAGAATGGCCCAGATGCTTTCTGTCTTCTCTTTGAGGCCAATGTTCTGGCCAGAAGTAGGTATCCAGACCGAGGGCAACAACCTTTTCCGAGAAATTAACCCTCCATGCCTGATTTCCCCCAGAATGGTTGATTTCAGGGCTTGCCCTGAACGCCCCTCCCGCCCCTCTTAAAGGCAAGGGGAGTCCATGTGGAGGGAGAGGCAATCTGCAAATCCGGCAGCAGGACCCAGCCCCGAGTCTGAGCTGGAACTGTTTTGCAAGAGGCTCCTAATTAACGAGCAAAACATACCAGCCAGATGACAAGCCTCATGCTTTAGCTGCAGACACAGGATGACACAAATACAGACAGACCTCAGTAGAGAAGGGTGCAAGGTGTTAAGTGGGATTTCCCAGGACTCAGATGACTGCAGGAGGACTTGAGGACCTCACACCAGCATGGGGCTTCAAAGATATGTCAAAGGGGCTTCTCCACATGTCTCCTGTATCTAGAGCACTTTTTCCATCAGTGTGTGTGTGTGTGTGTGTGTGTGTGTGCAGAGCACTTTTTTCCATCAGTGTGTGTGTGTGTGTGTGTGTGTGTGTGTGTGTGTGTGTGTGTGTGTGTATATCTTGCAGTGCCACGTTCAAGCATCCTTTTTTAAGGTTCTGAAGTCCTCGGACCCATTTTCAAAGTTCTAGCCTGTGAGTTCCTCCTGATTTCCCGATCTCCTTCTGAATTCCCGGGCTGCTTGGCATGCCCTACCGACCATGAAGAAAAAGCTTGCTTTCTCCTGAGGAAGCCAGCCTGAGAAATGGCAGCCAAACTCCATCCCCAGGCCAAAGGATGCAGAAGGCTGTTTGATAGAAGGTTTGCCCCTCTGGCTGCAGAGACAAGACGCCTGGAGGGTCCACCCAGGGCAGAGGAGCAACAGGCCCTCGGGATAGGCACAAGGGGCACGGGGGTGCCACAGGCTGGCAGGTGACCAGCTCAGACCCACCACTTGCTCCGCACTAGGAGATAAGGAAACCCAACTGTTCGATTCTGCAACATGTCTGGGGACCCAACAGCGACAAAAGTGCAAGTAGAACACATTTTCAAGAATCCAATCTACCAAGCGGAGACACTGCAAAACAAAAGGATTCCACCTAGACTTTGCAAAAGGCTTGGGGAGCCAGATTCTCTTAGGCTTTCCGTAAGAACAGGATTCACCTAACAGCTTCCCAGAGGTAAAGGCACAGTCCTAGAGCAAGGTGAGGTATACCTGACCCAAGACTGGATACTTCCGTAATAGACTAGGAATGTGATCTTATTAAAACACCGTGAATCTCCACCATTGAGCACCAGCATGGAGGGGGGGAGGTACTGGGGGGGGGGGCGTCAGGCAGAGGAAAGCCATTCTACACCACATATATTTATCCCACCTCCTCTGCACCAGCCACTCCCTAGCTGTGGGACCCCAGGCGGGGGGAGGGGGGACCCCACGTCTCTGCAGATCGCTCCCCCTTCTCAGACACGTGGCCCAGAATCACCACCCGGGTCAATTCTCAAGGCTGGTGCGAGGCTCTAATGAGACAGCAAATCACCACATACATGCCAAGTATTGCTACTCGCCGCACACAGGTTTAACCCGGTGACATGCAATGACAGCTTCAAGGGCTGCACACGCGGGGCACACAGTAGGTGGTCCGCAAACACACAAACAGCGGTGCCCTTCTCCACGAAGGGAACGAAGGAAGAAAAACATTCCAGTCCAAAAGTAACCTCCAGCCACAGGCAGACAGCGTGGACTCCCCGACTTCCCAGGTCCCTCTGCCACCTTTAGCAGCGCCCCCAACGCGCTCTGGGCAGCTGGGGGCTTCCCCACCGGGGGTCACAGTACACCTGAGAGCCCCGGTCCGTGCCACACCGCCCATCCCGGCCGCCGCTCCCCTCGAGCACAGCCGGCGGCCACCACAACCACCTGGCCGCTCGAGCTCAAGGTCCCCGCGCACCGCTCCTTCCCGAACGCTCCAGCCTCCCAAAGCAGCCTCTGGGGTTGCACCGGGCTCGGGCCGGGGCGCGGGGGGGGGGATCCCCGGGCGCCGGGGCCCCGTCCCTCCTTACCTGCACAGCTCGGCGAAGGCCTGGAAATTCAGCTTTTTGATTTTCTTCTCGCTCAGCCAGTAGCCAACTCTCTTCCCTTTCAGAAAGGTCTGCATCTTCCTCCTCGGGCGGGGAGCTCGGGTCCGGAGGAAATCGCCCACAGGCCGAGTGTGGCGGCCCGGCGCGCGCCGCGAGCGTGCGGGCACCTCCTCCGGCGGCGGGGACGCGGAACGGGGCTCGGGGCGCGCAGTCCTGCCGGGAGGGGCGGGCCGGGGCGGGCGCCCGGGCGGAGGGAGCGGCGCTCAGCGCGGCGTGCCACTGGCTGCCGCCGCCGCCCACGCCCCCGCCGCCCGCGGGGCTCGCCGGCGCGCCAGATCGCCAGCGCCGGGCCGGGGCCGCAGCGGGCCTGGGAGCCCAGGGGCCGCGCCGCACGCCCCCCGGCGGCCGCGGCGGCGCAGGCCCGGCCCCCCACCCCCACCCCCCGCGCCCCTTAAGGCTCCTCCTCCCCCCCCTCCCGCCCGCGCCCGCGGGCCCAGACTCCGAGCCCCGGGCGGCGCCGTCGGCCGCCGTGAGCCGGGCGCGTGCCCTTACCGGCGCGCTCGGACCCCGGCGGGGCGCACGCGGCCGCCCGCGCCCCCCCAACCTGCCCCGACCCGCCTTCCTCACCCGCCGCCGCCGCCGCCGTCTCCTCGTTCTCGTCCCCGCGCGCAGCGCGCGCACCCGCCGAACCCGCCGCCGCCGCCGCCGCCGCTGCTGCGCTGACCCGGCCGGCCGGCCCGCTGGACCCCGCCGGGGCGGAGGAAGCGCCGCAGCGCCGGCCGCCAGGGGGCAGCGTCGCTCGCCGCCTCTTAAAGGCGCCGCGCCCTCCCGGCCTGGCTGTTTTGCGGCTTGTTTGCGTCGGGGCTCGGGCGGGTGAGCTTCGGGACGGAGGGCGCGGGACTGGGTGTAGGGCGGCCATTGCCAAGGGGTTGTTGCTCTTTAGAGAGGCAAAAGGAGTCATGCTGTGGGCGTTTTCTGCTTGTCCTCTGGGAGTTTCTTAAATCAAAAGCATCTCTGTACCCCCAGCAGTGTTCAGCGCCCCCCCCCACCCTGGGTAATTCACTGGAACTGCAGCGAGGGGCGGATACGGACATTCAATGAGATCATCTGTCTTCCCTTGAGGAGACAGACCCCTGCCCAGGATGGGGTGGGGGGATGCTCCCTGGGGTGGTGACCTGAACACCCAGGGTCTTCTCAGACTTAGGATGTTGACTCCTCTCGGTCCCCTTCAACTGAGTGGGGACGGGGCGGGAACTAGAAGCATCTAAAATGAGGGTGGAACACTCCCAGGAGACCCATTGCTTTCGGAGTGCAAGCCGGCGGTAGCTTCAGTGCCTTTGATTCACTAAACCCTGCCCTGCCCTGCCCTGCCCTGCCCTGCCCTGTGGGGCAGTTGGGGAGCGTCCAGCCTTCAAAGAGCTCCGGGTTTGGGAGGAGAAGACATCTCTCCTCAGGCTCAGGCAGGAAAAAATGAATGAGGGGGCGGGGCTCAAAAGTTTCAGGGGAGACATTTAAGCTGGCCTTGGAAAATAAGGAAGATTTTGGTAGGCCTAAGAAGGGAGAATAGCTAGAACCGAGGTAGGGAGAAAGAACCAAGTTGTTAGGAATGGCGGACTCTCCTTGACCAAACTTGGGCTCATGCTTTAAGGCCCAGACCTAGGGGCCTGCCTTCTTCCCCTAATTACAACCCCGCCCCCCGCTTCCAGCTGGTCTTCCAAGTTGCAACTAGGAGAGGCTTGTCCACATTGGGACTTCGGGAGTGATCACACGTGACCACTACCTGCACCGCCCACCTTGCCTGCGCACTTGCTGTGTGACCTTGCAGTCCCCTGAGCCTCTCTGGGCCTCCAGGGCTCCATCTTACGTCAAGAGATAAAACCTGCTTCATGAGAGCACTTGAAACTGCAACAGTGCAGTGGCTGTGAGTCTAAAATGTGTGATTTTGTGGGGCGTGGGGAGACAGAGACATGCTGAAAGACCTGGCCTGGGGGTCCTGGTTCAGCTCCCCTTGGTTCGGGCAAGGGGCCCAAGCTCCCCACCATAGCCCTCTGAGTTTCAAGGTGGGGAAAGACATGCTTGCCTTTAAAGACTGCAGTGAGGATGAGAACAGGGCGATGGGCTGGTCCTCGGCAGGCCTTCAGAAATGGTGCTTCGTACCGACTCATCCAAGGACTCAACTTGAGGCCCAGTTAAGAGCCCGTAGGTACATAATGGCTTCTTACAAACTCTAGCTCTGTGATTTGCCCCAAAAGTTAAGAGCCACTAATTAGCCCATCTTGCTTTCTTATTCATGAAGAAGTGGGCCCAGAGAGGGAAGGGGATTTGCCCGAGGTCACTGAGCAAGTAAGTGGGAAAGCTGGGCCCAGCAATGCAGGGCCAAGGGGACGCCCCCCTCACCTCAGCTCACCGTCCTTCTGGAGGTAGGAGGGTGAGGGCGACAGGTTCTGAGAAGTGGATCACTGCCAGAGGGATCGCCGGGTCCTCCCTGTGCGCTGGCGGGACCAGAGGGCCACCCACATTTCTCTGGACCCCCGGGCAGGCACTGGCCTCAATCCTCTCCATTAAGAATGGGAACTTCGGGCGCCTGGGTGGCTCCGTCGGTTGGACGACTGCCTTCGGCGCAGGTCATGATCCTGGAGTCCCGGGATCGAGTCCCGCATCGGGCTCCCTGCTCGGCGGGGAGTCTGCTTCTCCCTCTGACTCTCTTCCCTCTCGTGCTCTCTCTCTCTCTCTCATTCTCTCTCTCTCTCAAATAAATGAATAAAATCTTTAAAAAAAAAATCTTTAAGAATGGAAACTTCTATGGTTTTTATCTGTTTTAAGTTCTTGGTCATCCCATGGAAGGGTGGGGCTCTAGGGCTAGAACCATCCTGCAGAGCGGTCGCACTTGGACCAAAGGAGTGAACTATTTCGCCTATCCCCTTCCAGCCCAATTGATCAGTCTTTGGCTGTGAACTGACCCCAGGGAGGGGCATGACCTTGGGGCAAATATTTCTCAATTTACTACTTCCTTCACCTCTTTGAGAAACCACAAAGCCTATCAACCCTTCCCTCCTTGTCTGTCTCCTGTACTCCCAGCTAGTCCGTTCTCCACTCTTCAGCCAGAACAGGATTCAGAAAGCAAATCCACCGTACTTGAAATAAAGCCAAAAGTCCTTGATAAGACTACTGCCTCCCAGCCTCATCTCCCACCAAGTGCCCCTCACCCTGCCCCCAACCATCCTAGCCTCTGTGATGTCTGTTGTCCCTAGGGCCCTTACATTCAGTCCATTTTTCTGGTATGTTCTTCCCTCTTTTTGCTTATTAACTCATCCACCAGCTCCCAGCCCAGGGGTCCCTTGCTGGCATCTCAACCATCTAATTCCCTACACCTTCAATGACCAGGATGCTAATCACACTTGGACTCTTACTTGACTAACGTTTGTCCACCACTAACCGTGAGCCCCTCGAGGGCAGGAACTGTGTTTTTGTCTTCTCACCACTGTATGCATCTGATAACACAAGAGTATATCCTACTGGCTGAGAGTCTGGGTTTTGTTTGGATTCAGATGAAGCCAAATTGCTTCTAACAGTGCCTTGCACAGAAGTGTTCACAAAAGTGATCAATAGGGGAGCCTGGGTGGCTCAGTCAGTTAAGCGGCTGACCAGCTCCAGTCATGATCCCAGGGTCCTGGGATTGAACCCCACGTGGGGCTCCCTGCTCAGCGTCTGCTTCTCCCTCTGCCTCTCCCCCTGTTCATGTGCACAGTCTTTCTCTCGCAAATAAATAAATAAATAAATAAGTGATAGGATAAATTAGTGAGGTTAGTCCCCCCAGGCGGTCCCCGACCTCTCTTGAGGTAAGAGGCAAAAGTGGGAAAACTCCAGAACCGGAACCTAGAGACACCTACATTCTCCCTGGGAGGCAGATGGACCATTAAGGGATTAAATGGTCTATTGTGTGTCCATGGCCTGGGGCCATCTGGGAGAGGATTATTCCAAAGCTCAAAGAGGAGCTGCAGTAGAGGGAGGGCCTTGGGGAGGAAGGGAACTGCCAAGAGGTATAAGTCGGCCACCTGGGAAACCCCCCTCATCCCAGTCCTTTCTCCGGGGGGAGACGCAGGCTTTGGGAGGTGAGACAGTGAAGTGATTTGAGACTTCAGCTCTAGGATACGGCTGATGCATTGAGCAATCTTCTTAACCTCTCTGAGCCTGGTGTACCTCATCTGAGAACCGTAAGATGGTATCTATTAGGGGCGCCTGGGTGGCTCAGTCGTGAAGCGTCTGCCTTCGGCTCAGGTCATGATCCCAGGGTCCTGGGATCGAGCCCCGCATCAGGTTCCCTGCTCCGCGGGAAGCCTGCTTCTCCCTCTCCCACTCCCCCTGCTTGTATTCCCTCTCTCGCTGTGTCTCTCTCCGTCAAATAAATAAATAAAGTCTGTTAAAAAAAATAGTTTAAAAGATGGTATCTATTAGTAGGAGACTGGTTAAGAAAGGCCTGGTTATACCCATTCTGTACCCGTTTGGCACAAGTAATTAAATACGCTAGTTCAAGATGCAGCCAGCCTGGTGTGATCATTTATTATCTGTGACTGTGGGCAAATTAATAAATCTGAGCCTCAGTTTTATAATCTATTAAAATGGGAAACCAGGGCCCCTGGGTGGCTCAGTTGGTTAAGCGACTGCCTTCGGCTCAGGTCATGATCCTGGAGTCCCGGGATCGAGTCCCGCATCGGGCTCCCTGCTCGGCAGGGAGTCTGCTTCTCCCTCTGACCCTCTTCCCTCTCGTGCTTTCTATCTCTCATTCTCTCTCTCTCTAACAAATAAATAAAATCTTTAAAAAAAAAAATTGGGAAACCAAAGATAAATAATTTTAAAATAAAATAAAGGGTGCCTGGGTGGCTCAGTTGGTTAAGCGTTGACTGTGGGTTCAGGTCAGGATCTCAGTGTTGTGAGATCAAGCCCCCTATCTGGCTCGGTGCTCAGCGGGGAGTCTGCTTGAGATTCTCTCCCTTTGCCCCTCCCCCCATACATGCATGCTCGCGCGCGGGCGCGCGCCCTCTCTCTCTCTCTCTCATAAATAAAACCTTTAAAAATAAATGAGAGTGACGAGTTCAACCCCCACCTTGGGTGTGGAACCTACTTAATTAAAATCATCATCATCATGAAATAGAGTAATAGCAGTTCATTCATTCATTCACTAAATATTTATTAAGCACCTACTGTGTGTCAGGCGCTATTCTAGACACTAGGGATACCAGAGTGATAAAAACTGCAAAATCTCTATCCTCACGGAGCTTATATTCTCCTGAGGTGGACAAAGAATATGCAAAATAAGTAAATAAATTGTGTAGTATATTGCACAAGTGATGCATGCTACGGACAAACAATAAGTCATGCTCAGGGAGACAGGAAATGGTGGATTGTGATCTTAATTGAGTGGCCATCCCACTGGAAGGCAATACTTGAGCAAAAACGTGACAAAGGTGAGCAGCCAAGTGGTGCAGATAAGGGGTAAGGGCTCTCAGGTAGAGGAACAGCAAATGCCCTAACATAGGCTCGGGCCTGGGTGTTGACAAGGGACAGTCGGGAGGCCAGTTTGGCTGGAGGAAAATGAACAAAGGACGGGGTAAGAGGAAAACCCAGAGAGAGACCAGCCAAATCACTCAGGGCTCCCGGGCCACACCATGTGGGCCGACTACTCCAAACAAGACACGATTCCCTGAAGGAGCACAGGACCTTGTCTGGTTCCCCCGGGACGCTGCTGTGTGAGGCAGTAAGGATGGCGGGGAGAGAGACCAGTTAAGATTCATTTGCAGGGCGCCTGGGTGGCTCAATCGTTAAGCGTCTGCCTTCAGCTCAGGTCATGATCCCAGGGTCCTAGGATGGAGTCCCACATTGGGCTCCCTGCTGAGCGAGGAGCCTGCTTCTCCCTCTCTGTCTGCTGCTCCCCGCTTCTTGTGCTCGCTCTCTGTCAAATAAATAAATAAAATCTTTAAAAAAAAAAAAAGATTCATTTGCAATACTCTAGACAGGGAAGGATGGTGGCTCAGACCCGGGCGGTAGCAGTGGAGGTGGTAAGGAGTGGTCACTTTCCAGATATCGCTTGAAGGAAGAGTCAGTGGGATTTGCTGGGAAGTGGGATATGGAGCTGAGCGCAAGAGAGAAATCAAGGGGGCGCCTGGGTGGCTCAGTTGGTTAAGCGACTGCCTTCGGCTCAGGTCATGATCCTGGAGTCCCGGGATCGAGTCCCGCATCGGGCTCCCTGCTCAGCAGGGAGTCTGCTTCTCCCTCTGACCCTCTTCCTTCTCGTGCTTTCTATCTCTCATTCTCTCTCTCAAATAAATAAATAAAATCTTTAAAACAAAATTTAAAAAAAAAAAAAAGAGAGAAATCAAGGATGTCTGCGGTTTCTGGCCTGGGCACCCGGAAAAAAAATGGAGCTGCCAACAATTGAAATGGGGAAGACAGCAAGAGGCGAGGGATTGGGGATTACGTCAGGAGTCCTGTTTTGAACAGTTTAGGTTTGAGACATCTGTCTGACATCTGAGGGACGTCAAATAGGCCAACTGATAAGGTTCAGGGGCATGACTCAAGCTAGAGATATAAAATCAGGAGTTGTCAGCACAGAGTTGGTACTGAAAACCATGAGCCTGGGTGAGGGCAGCAAGGGTGTGAGTGTAGGTAGAGAAAAGTTCAAGGATGGGCCTCAGGGGTATGACAGTGTTCAGGACTCTCCTGATTCCTGGGAGCCACATGAGAGATGTGCTCAAGGAGGAAAGAGCATCAGCAGGTGGCACAATGGAAAGACCTGACAGTGGGAGATCACTGGTGGCCTTCATACAACTTAAGTATGGAAGAGTCTCTCAGATATGTTAAATCAAAAACAAAACGAAACAAGCATAATTCAGTATAGATAGTAGGCCACCACCGAGTACAACAGTAGGGGACCACACATTCATATGTATGTTTGTGTGGAGAGAGAATGTCTTGTTTCTGAAGGTGCACAAGAAACCATTAACAGTGGTTGCCTTTGGGGAGAGGAACTGGGAGAACAAGGTCCCAGCCGTGAGAGAGGTCTCGTATTACATTGCATATTTGTTTGGCAATCAAGGTATTTTTCATCAAACATGTATTACTTTTCCAATTAAAAAATAGTTACAGTCGTTAAGCGTCTGCCTTCGGCTCAGGTCATGATCCCAGGGTCCTGGGATCGAGCCCCGCACTGGGTTCCCGGCTCAGCAGGGAGCCTGCTTCTCCCTCTCCCACTCCCCCTGCTTGTGTTCCCTCTCTCGCTGTCTCTCTCTCTCTTTCTCTCTCTCGCTGTCAGGTAAATAAATAAATAAAATCTTTTAAAAATAAATAAATAAATAATAGTTACAAAAAGGAAAGTCACATGACTATGATGAAATGTGAAAATATATAAAGAGGGGCGCCTGGGTGGCTCAGTTGGTTAAGCGACTGCCTTCGGCTCAGGTCATGATCTTGGAGTCCTGGGATCGAGTCCCGCATCGGGCTCCCTGCTTGGCAGGGAGTCTGCTTCTCCCTCTGACCCTCTTCCCTCTTGTGCTCTCTATCTCTCATCTCTCTCTATCAAATAAATAAATAAAATCTTTAAAAAGAAAATATATAAAGGGCTGGCACATGGCAGATTTCCAGTAAAGGTCCATTCCCTGTTGAAAATAAATGTCCTCCTGTGGGTTGGCTTGACCTTCACCAAGCTGAAAATGAATCAGAATTATATTCCAGTATGCATTTTTTTTAGTGAATTTTTTTCTTAAGATTTTATTTATTTATTAGAGAGAGAGAGAGAGCACGAGAGCAGGAACACAAGCAGGGGGAGTGGGAGAGGGAGAAGCAGGCTTCCCGCGGAGCCGGGAGCCCAGTGCGGGGCTCGATCCCAGGATTCTGGGATCATGACCTGAGCCGAAGGCAGATGCTTAACGACTGAGCCACCCAGGCGCCCAGTATGCATCTTTTTTAAAATAACATTTTCTAATAGAACCATGTTAGCATTAGCATACTTTAAAACATATAAAATATGGGGTGCCTGGGTGGCTCAGTCGGTTAAGTGACTTGACCTCAGCTCAGGTCTTGATCTCAGGGTCGTGAGTTCAAGCCCCGCAGTGGGCTCCATGCTGGGTGGGAAGACTACTTTTAAAAAAATTAGAAAATAAATTAAAAATAAATAAATAAAATTTTATATTTTATATTTTATTTTTTTTAATTTTTTATTGTTATGTTAATCACCATATATTACATAATTTGTTTTGGTGTAGTGTTCCATGATTCATTGTTTGTTCATAACACCCAGTGCTCCATGCAGAACGTGCCCTCCTCAATACCCATCACCAGGCTAACCCATCCCCCACCCACATTTTATTTTTTTTAATTTTATTCATTTATTTGAGAGAGAGAGAGAGCACATGAGATGGGGGAGGGTCAGAGGGAGAAGCAGACTCCCTGCTGAGCAGGGAGCCCGATGTGGGACTCGATCCTGGGACTCCAGGATCATGACCTGAGCCGAAGGCAGTCGCTCAACCAACTGAGCCACTCAGGCGCCCCTAAAATTTTACATTTTAAAAAATAAACATGAAAAACAATTCCTTACCATCATGTAAAACTGGATCCATATTTAAATGCCCCTAATTGCCTCTCAAAGTTTCCTTTACAACTGGTTTGTCCAAACCAGGATCCAAACTGAGACCTCACATTGCCTTTGGTTGTGATGTCTCCTGATCTATTCTGACCTTGACCGGTTCACCTTGTGAGAGAGACTAGGTTGATTGTCCCGTGGGAAGGGCTAACCTTCTGGATTTGTCTGCATCTTCCCTCATGGTGTCCTATTCTCTGTGAGATGTATACATACTGTTGTGTGTATCAAGAATTTCCCCCGGGGCGCCTGGGTGGCTCAGTCAGTTAAGTGTCTGCCTTTGGCTCAGGTCATGAACCCAGGGTCCTGGGATCGAGTCCCACATCGGGCTCCCTGCTCAGTGGGGAGCCTGCTTCTCCCTGTCCCTCTACCTGCAGCTCCCGGGCTTATGTGCTCTCTCTCTCTCTCTCTCTCTGTCAAATAAATAAAAATCTTAAAAAAAAAAAAGAATTTCCCCCTTTATTGTCTTATTTCATTGGGTGAATATGCCACAATTTTGTTGTCCATTCCCTTGCTGACACATTTTTTTTTTAGAGAGAGTGTGTGCGGGCACACCCACGAGGTGGCGGTGACAGGGCAGAGTGAGAGGGTGAGAGAGAATCTCAAGCAGACTCCACACTGAGCGCGGAGCCCGACACGGGGCTCCATCTCACGACCCTGAGATCAGGACCTGAGTCGAAATCAAGAGTCTTACCCTTAACCGACTGCACCATCCAGGAGCCCCAGTGACACACTTCCTCTGATTTGAACACCAACTGATAATTTTGCCTGAATCCATGATTTCCTCAGAGGTTGCAAAGCAGATCAAACTCTTCAGTCAGCTTGTCATCCCCCAGAAAAGTGGGGTAGGAGAGACGGAAAGTGGCATTGCAGGTCTAGTGGGAGGGAGCCGATGCAAGTCAAGAGGCGGTCGTTGAGAAGAGACGCAGCTGCTGAGCCCCTGAGCGTGGTCTGCAGAGAGCTCCTCGGTACTTTACATGCAGGACTTCTGCAGCCCTCCTGCAAGGAAGGGAGTGTGGGTTTCCCCTTACAGCGAAGGAGGACCTTGAGGGCGAAATGCCCCGCTGAAGTCACACAGTGATGGCGGAGGGGGGCCTGAACCCCACGCTGGGTTTTTCCTGCCCTTCTCTGTTACTGTGGCAAGTGGCAAAAGAAGGGTGGAGGGCAGGAAACTTCTTTTCAAGACCTTCAAAGGAAAGAAGGAAGGAAATGCAGAAACAAGGCTGTGTAATCCCGTTTCGAAACGCAGCTAGCTGCGACCATGCGCCCTTTATCCAGGCACATACACCGAGGCCCCGGGAGAAAAGCTAAGCAAAGCTCTGCAGGCCAAGCAAAGCCGAGCTCCAAGGATGGCCAGGCCAGAGCCTCCTTGGCCCATGTTAGCTTTCGGCACACACCATTAGATTCAGACCCAAAGCCAAAGTGGTAAAAAAAAAAAAAAAAAAAAAAAAGCAGTGACCCCAGGCCTAAGCGTGGGGATTTATCTCCATGAAAGCCCCCTAATACGATATCTGTTCTCCTTCCAAGGCCTGGGAAATGTCCCTCTGCAAACCATCAGTCCCGTCCACACCAGGCATTCAGTGACATTCCTTTAGTCCTCTGTGGCACTTAGAAAACATAGCTATTGACTAACTATATTAAGAAATGCCATCCACAGCCCACCCTTGGCAGCCCTGTGAGACCCAGTGACGTCCACTCTCTGGGGTCATGGGGAAAGAGGCCCCTGGTGGCCTCTCAAGTCCTAAATTGCTTTTCCTGGCACAGTCCCACGCTCTGGGCTCTGCCAGACAGGGAACTGCAGAGGGACCTTGCTTTACCAGAAACCTAAATTAAAAAAGAGAAAAAGGAAAAAAAGAGAGAGAGAGAAAGAAAGAAAAACACAGGGTCACAGCCCATGTACCTCAACGGTTGGTGCTTTACCAGCACCCCATTCATCTGCGTTGAAAATAGGATTCCTTCTCCAGCACTATTTCTCAAACACCATTTTCAAGCACATGTCAGTTGCAGAAAAGGAAGCATTACCCACATATGACACAAGAGCCTCATGCTTCTTCAGCTTGAATGAGCACAAGAATCCCCTGGAATCTTCTTGAAGATCCAGTGGTCCTTGAAGATCCAGTGGGCCTGGGGGTGGGGGCTGGAACCCTGCCTTTCTAGCAAGCGCTCGGCTGCTGCTGCAGCTGATCCATGGGTAACCTTGACCAGCGAGATACTAGCAACTGCAATAGAACACGAATTCCGTGGTTCCCTGGCTACACATTGGAATCACTGAGGAGCTTCCGAGAACACATACCCCTGTCTGCACCCCACCCCAGACCAGTGGATCAGAATTCTTCCGTGACAGGAGAGTTGGACTCAAAAAATAAATGAGAGCAGGCGCCTGGGTAGCTCAGTTGGTTAAGCGACTGCTTTCGGCTTAGGTCATGATCCTGGAGTCCCAGGATCAAGTCCCGAATCGGGCTCCCTGCTCGGCAGGGAGTCTGCTTCTCCCTCTGACCCTCTTCCCTCTTGTGCTCTCTATCTCTCACTCTCTCTCTCTCAAATAAATAAATACAATCTTTAAAAAAAAAAAATAAATGAGAGCGGGCGCCTGGGTGGTTCAGTTGGTTAAGTGACTGCTTTCGGCTCAGGTCATGATCCTGGAGTCCCGGAATCGAGTCCCACGTCGGGCTCCCTGCTCAGCAGGGAGTCTGCTTCTCCCTCTCCCGCTCCCCCCTCTTGTGCTCTCTCTCTCTCTCAAATAAATAAATAAAATCTTTAAAAAAATGATAAAATTAAATTAAATAAATGAGAGCAGCCTCTTGCACATACCAGTGATGATAATGTGCAATGAAACAAAGACTACAATTCTCAAGATCGTCTGCTCCTGAGATCAACATAAAGAAATACAAGAAACGAAACACCTCACAGATACTTGGACGTATGTGGGGATTGAGAACTATTGCACTCTACCAGCACATGGGGAGAAATGAGTCATAAAACCATCATTGTCATCATCATTTATAATCAGCTACCCAGTATTATTTACAGTTAAAAAAAAATAAGTGCGCTTATCATGACGCATACTGAGTAATGTAGAGAATTGTTCAATCACTATATTGTACACCTGAAACTAATGTATTAAACACCATGTTTTTTTTTAAAGATTTTATTTATTTATTTATTTATTTATTTGAGAGAGTGAGAATGAGAGAGAGAGAGAGAGAGCAGATGAGAAAGGGGAGGGTCAGAGGGAGAAGCAGACTCCCCGCTGAGCAGGGAGCCCGATGCGGGACTCGATCCCGGGACTTCAGGATCATGACCTGAGCCGAAGGCAGTCACTCAACCAACTGAGCCACCCAGGCGCCCCTAAACACCATGTGTTAACTATACTGGAATTAAAATAAAAAACTTGTTCTTAAAATATTTTATTTACTTGAGAGAGAGAGTGAGAAAGGGAGAACACGAGTGGGGTGAGGGGCAGAGAGAGAAGCAGACTCCCCATGGACCAGGGAGCCCGAAGCAGGGCTCAGTCTTGGGACTCCGGGATCATGACCTGGGCTGAAGGCAGATGCCTAACCGACTGAGCCACCCAGGTGCCCCAAAATAAAAAGCCTGATAAAAAAAATTTTTTTTCTAATTTTAAATAGACAAAGTGCTGGAAGGAAAAAAATAAAAGTAAAAAAAAGAAATAGCCACGATGCATGAATTTATAAGGCCCTGACTGCATACATGCAACATCACGTTCAGTCCTCCTAAGGATCGTTTTGTAGGAGCGTTGCTGAGGCCACAGCCAAGTTCTCCCATTTGACACCTGAGAACACAGGGGCTGAGAGGCTAAAGGACAAGGTCAGAATAAGTGGCTGGGGAGGCTAGAGCTGACCCCTGAGTCCACACTATATACTGGGAGCCAGCAAACTAGAGCCTGGCCAAACCCTACTCACCGCTGGTCTTGGTACAGTCCAGCAGCTAAGAATCGTTCTCCCTTTTTTTTTTTAAGATTTTATTTATTTATTTATTTATTTATTTATTTATTTATTTGAGAGAGAGAGTGAGCAGGGGGAGGGGCAGAGGGAGAGAATCCCAAGTCGACTCCACACTCAGCACCGAGCCTGACGCGGGGCTTGATCGCACAGCCCTGAGACGGTGACCTGAGCTGAAATCAAGAGGCGGATGTTTAACCGACTGAGCCACCCGGGCACCCCTGGTTCCCCCCTTTTTAAATGGTCAGGGGAGGGAAAAATCCAAAGAAGAAGAAGAATTCGTGACATGTGAAAACTACACAAAATTGGGATTTCAATGTCCACAAATCAAGTTTTCTTAGCACACAGCCGCCCATTCTTTTCTGTCTTGTCCACGGCCGCAGTTCCTGCTGTAATTACAGAGCTGAGTCATTGCCATGGGCCTGGACAGCCTGCAGTGCTGAAAATGTTTACATCTGACCCTTGCCAGAAAAGGTTTGCTGACCCCTGCTCTAAATGGTCACGTTGTTTGTCAATTCTCCACTTTTCTTTTTTTACACTTAAATGACTCCTGTTTCTCCCCTCAAACTATGCTACATCGGACCGTGTATAAAGTTGCTTTTATAGAGTCGTTGAACAGTAAATCAGCTGGTTGCTTGTCCAAGATTTCTGGTGGCTTGACGCAAGTCCATGAATGAACGTGAATGTCCTGTTCGGAGAGGCAAAAGGAAGCCTCACCTTTCTCGTGTCTCTCTATGGGGCAAATGTTAGTCCTCTGGAGGCTACATTTGGCCAGGTCTGAAGAAAGCAAACGACTGACTAAGGAAAGTAAAATGACAAACTAAAGAGGGCGAGGCACCCTCCACTAACTCCACGGGATATAGGAAACATTCATGTAGCAAACAAACATCTCCTGAGGCCAGTCACATTCTCTGGTGAATCAGAGGGAAGAGACATAGCCTTTGGCCTCAAGAAGCTCATGATTTACTGTGAAAATCGGGTAAGGCCGTAGGGAGCTTTATGGGCACATGAGGAGAGGGTACCCTGGAAAGCATCCTGAGGAGGTGAGTCTAGCTTGGCTAATTAGCAGGTGCTACATTAAAGGGCTGGGCTGTATAACATCCCACAGGGTAGGCTTTGTGTTTCTCAACTCCAGATTCCAACTGCCCTGTTGCAGGCCTGGGCCTGGTACCTAAGAGGCATTTATTTATTTATTTATTTATTTATTTATAAAGATTTTATTTATTTATTTGAGACAGAGAGAATGAGAGAGAGAGAGAGCACATGGGAGGGGGGAGGGTCAGAGGGAGAAGCAGACTCTCCGCCGAGCAGGCAGCCCGATGCGGGACTCGATCCCGGGACTCCAGGATCATGACCTGAGCCGAAGGCAGCCGCTCAACCAACTGAGCCACCCAGGCGCCCCTACCTAAGAGGCATTTATTAAATATTATTTTGAGTTTAGTGGAAAGGAGGGAGGCTAGGTGAGAGAAAGACAGTGTCGGCCTCTGTGCGGTGACCTTGGGTAGATTCTGGATTCCACATGGCTACCTGGGAAGAAAGGAAGGACTGGAGAAGACTTTCCTGTGTGGTTTTGTTTGTTGATAATAAAATTAATACGCACTCAGCAAAGGATTTTTGGAAAAAAGAGACCATGGGAGCAAAACCAGTCACAGTTAGCATGGATTTCCCTTGCAGCATCTTCTCTAGAAACAAGTAACAAGTTTTATTTTAATGGTTTATCCCATGTTCTCCCCATTCGTTAAGCATCCTCTTTGTTGGGGGGCGACTGGGTGGTGCAGTCAGTTAAGCTCTGGACTCTCGGTTTTAGCTCAGGTCCTGATCTCAGGGGTCATGAGATCGAGCCTGGCATCGGCTCCATGATGAGTGTGGATCCTGCTTGAGTTTCTCTCGCCCCCTGGCCCTGCTCATGCTTGCTCTCCCTCTCTCTCTCTCCCAAATAAATAAATCAATCTTCCAAAAAACAATCCTTTTTGTTGGAACAGCCTTAATAATCACTAGTTTTAATGACCTACCATTCTGCCTAGTGATTAGGCCACCAACTCACTTAACTAGTCCCCTGATATTGGACACCAGAGTTATCCCCGGTTTTCAGTCTTATTCCGGGGGCTAAGCAAGCAATTCGCTTAAGTACAGTACTACCACGAATGTGTTAGCAATGCTTAGAGAGCGTGCCAGGTGTCTCCATCCCTAAAGCTCCCTTATGGTGCTGTCCTTGGAAATGACTCCTCAGAGGGGAATGATGGGTCAAACTCCTTCAGCAGCAGAAAGTCAAAGGAATTTCCAAAGGCTAATGCTGACTTGGGCTTCCCGGGAAGCTTTTAAAATGGTGATTATTGTTCAGAGCGGCCATTTCAGGGTCTGTTTTTTTCTAGTGCAAATGGGGCCGTGTCTTCATATGTAAATGAACCGTGTACAAAGCCCTGAATTACCAGGGAGGTCCTTTTTGACAAGTGCTCACGTGCTTTAAAGACACTGGTTAGCCCCTGGTTGCTTACTGTATTTATTTACAGGCAGCCCCCAAGGTTACCAGACTGAACAAATTAAAATATAGGAAGCCCAGGGGCGCCTGGGTGGCTCAGTCGGTTAAGCATCTGCCTTCGGCTCAGGTCATGATCCCAGGGTCCTGGGATTGAGCCCCATATCGGGCTCCCTGCTCAGCGGGAAGCCTGCTTCTCCCTCTCCCACTCCCCCTCTTTGTGTTCCCTCTCTCCCTGTCTGTCAAAAAAATAAATAAAAATCACTAAAAGAAAAAGACACAGGAAGCCCAGTTACATTTGAATCTCCAATACACAACGAATAATTTTTTTTTAGTATAAGTATGTCCCAAATAGTTTGCGGGATATACTTATACTTTTATTTATTTATGTTTGAATGTATGCATGCATGTATGTGTGTATATAGGCTCCACGCCCAGCATGAAGCTCAATGCGGGACTTGAACTCATGACCCTAAGATCAAGACCTGAGCTGAAATCAAGAGTCAGATGCTTACCCGACTGAGCCACCCAGGCATCCCAGGATACACTTACACTTTTTTAAAATTTGTTTTTTGTAGGAGATTCCAATTTTCCTGGGCCTCCTGTAGTTTATCTAGCAACCGTACCCTGAAGCGCCCCCATTCAATCTTTTGAAGGCACCTCAGTGTGAATGTGACCTTTATCTGCCACCTGGGATTAGTCCCTCCTCTGCTCCTGGGAGTGGGACTGTCCGTGTGGATTGGATTCCAAGGGCATAGTCCCTGATGTCATATTCGGGAAGCGGGGCAAGCAATGCCTAGAAGAGCTGGTTTGCTGGTTTTGTTGGGTAAAGATTTTGCCGGCTTACATTAGTGGGTAAAGATCTGTTTTCTTTTGGGAGAGCCAGAAATATCCAGGCAGCGCTGGGTCCAGAGGGGTTGGTGGGAGAGGGTCAGGGTGGCTTCTTTCCTGTCATTCCTGAGGAAAAGCCCCTCAAGGATTTTCAAGTCCCAGCGGAGAGAGAGAAAAAGCGCTTAGCCTTAAGACACAGACCATGTGGCCCCTGGGGAGAGGTCGATCTGAGAAAGATGTCAGGGACCATCTCCCCAACGTGTTGGAGTGGAAGGCCCCTAAGGACCTTCCCTGCTGGAAGCCCTCAGGACATGTCTCCTCCTCACCCAGAACGCTCCCCTCCCCCAGGGCAGCCCATTTTTACATCCACACCCTGGCTTCCAGAAAGTGCTTGTGTCTCTCACGCCCAACCTCCAACTCCCTCGGGGGGACTCAGCAGTTTTTATCTTCTAACCTAAGACTGGGAACACTCTGAGGAGCCTCCTCTCTGCCCTCTGCAATGTGAACCTTGACCTTTCTCCCAGACTCTGACCGTTGCTCAGGAGCACCAGGTATCCGTGGGACTTATGGAAACCCAGCACATCTCCACTGCCCTCTGGGCCACCGTTCAGAGAGAAGCCAGACATCCCGCCTGGAGCCCACCTCCCCTCTGGTCTTCCATCTCCAGGCCAGAAGAGCCCCATTGCCTCCCACGGGGTGCTACCCTCTGAGCCAGTTCCAGACCCCCCTGAGCCCCTCTAGGCTCCCCTGGCCGCCTCAAGGCAGAGTCAAATTCCTTTTTCTTGAAGTAGACAGCAACACGTCTGTGTATGTGGCCGCCGGTCAGTAGCTTCCATGACTGGCTCTACGCTCACTTCCCAGATAAGGAGGCTGAGGCCAAGCGGCCTGCCCAACGTCACATGGCAAGCTGGTGGCAAGTCGACACCTTGAACCCAGGTTTCTGGGTCCTGAGCCAGACTTTTTACTCTGCGGCGCTCATAGCATTTCAAGAGGGGTGGATAGCCCTGTGACTCCACGTGTGGACAGGGAGTGCCTGGCATTCAAAGCCCAGGCCTCATGCTTGGTTGGGTGAGGGGCATTGAGAACATTTGCCAGCCTCTCTACTGATTCTCAGTTTGCCCATCTGTAGAATGGGGATAACTATAGCACCTCGTTCAAGGGATTGCCCGGAAGATCAAAAGAGATGATCCTTATTTTGACCAATGCCGGGCATGTGATTAGCATCTACTGAATATCACTAACTGTTGTTATTATTCTAAGACTTGCTTAAAATATGATTTGAGCCAAGAAAGGGATGGTAGTGGTCACTTGGTTAAAAATCTCAATGTTGGGGGCCCCTGGGTGGCACAGCCGGTTAAGCATCCGCCTCTTGGTTTCGGCTCAGGTCATGATCTCGGGGTCGTGAGATTGAGTCCCACAGCAGGCTCCACGCTCAGCAGGGAGTCTGCTTAAGACTGTCTCTCCCTCTGCCCCTCCCCCACTTCTCTCTAAATTAGTTAAATTAGTTAAATCTTTAAAAACAAAAACAAAAAATCTCAATGTACAAAGTTGGGGGCTGGATGTGAGTCAACTTTGACTTTCAAATCTTGTATCCTCTTTGAGCTGATCCTGAACACACTGTAAGATCAAGGTCTAGGGACCGAAATTAGGGCAATCCTGGATAGGACTCCTATATCCACTACTTCACTGAGTGCCCATGTGAACCAGGCGCTGTTCTAGGCCTCTCTAGGCCATTCATCAATTTGAGAAAGCCCTGCCTTCCTGCAGCTCACATTCTAGTATTGAAAACAGGCACTACACACACACACACACACACACACACACACACACACACACACACACACACACACAGTAGTCTACAAGATCAGGGGGAATGGTGAATGCCAAGAAAAGTATAAAACGGAGACCCAGGGCACCTGGGTGGCTCAGTTGGTTGGGCGACTGCCTTCGGCTCAGGTCATGATCTTGGAGTCCCGGGATCGAGTCCCGCATCGGGCTCCCTGCTCGGCAGGGAGTCTGCTTCTCCCTCTGACCCTCTTCCCTCTTGTGCTCTCTATCTCTCATTCTCTCTCTCTCTCTCTCTCAAATAAATAGAATCTTAAAAAAAAAGAATTTTAAAACGGAGGCGCAGCGACGGTTCTCTCTGGACAGTAGCGACACCTAGCGGACATTTTGAAATGTCCGGGGTTGTCCCATTGGGGGAACTCAGTAGGCATTTAGGGGCCTGTGTTAGGGACATCAGACGTTCTAGCATGCACAAGTATTTTGTACACAGAGTTATCACTCGGAGCGCCTGGGTGGCTCAGTTGGTTGAGCGACTGCCTTTGGCTCAGGTCATGATCCTGGAGTCCCGGGGATGGAGTCCTGCATCGGGCTCCCTGCTCAGCGGGGAGTCTGCTTCTCCCTCTGACCCTCCCCCTCTCATGCTCCCTCTCTCTATCTCATTCTCTCTCTCAAATAAATAAATAAAATCTTAAAAAAAAAAACAGAATTATCACTCACTGCATCTTCAGGAATTCAAGAACTATGTATACAGAGGGAAAGTTATACTTTGTTTTGCTTGGGACTCCACCAAGAGTTGGTTACTGTTTTAGGAAATCACATCCCTGTGGGATTTGAGTCAACCTATCACCTCTGTGTCACTGTCACATTTATAATACCTCTAGGTATAAAAGCAGACTGCTGCCAGAACATTTCGATGTTAAAATACATATGAAATTATTAAATACTAACTTTCTTTTCTCTTTTAAATTACGTGTAAGTATAAATTAAGTATATCTTATTGATTACATATAAGTTAAATTAAGTATATCTTACTGATTTTTTTAAAGTATGATCTTTAAGGAGATTTCATTATCTGTGAATTTATAAATAAATATCTGTGAATGTTATAAAAGGAGCATTTGGGCAAATAAGCAGAGGGCCTGCCGGAGGAAGAAAGGAGCCACGAGCATATCTGGGGAACAGTGTTCCAGGCAGAAGGAACAGTGGGTGTGAAGACACCAGAGTTGAAGGAGAGAGGAACACCCATTGAAATGAGCCCTGGAAAGGGCGCCTGGATGGCTCAGTTGGAAGAGTGTGCAACTCTTGATCTCAGGGTTGTGAGTTCGAGCCCCACATTGGGTATAGAGATGACGTAGAAATAAAATCTTGAGGGAAAAAAAAAGAGAGAGAGAGAAAGAAGGTAAGTAAGGAGCCCTGGAAGACCTTGTCAACCATGGCAGAGACCAAGGACTCTGGTCCTGCCCATTGGTCAGCGCTGAGGATTCAGGATTGAGTTGGCATGACCGCATGTCCCAGGCTCCAGGACCACACAGGGGAGAGATATAATCTGATTCCCACCCACTCTTCTTATTTAAGGTCACTGCAGTTGCCCAGTGGGGAGAAGGTAGGAAGGTTCTGTTTGGTCCAGCCATGACAGTAGTTTGGGTTTAGAGGAGGAAGTTTAGAGGTGAGAGGTGGTCAGAATTGCGATGTATTTTGACAGTAAAACCCACAGGATTTGCTGATGAAAGTGTGATTTAAGAAAACAAACAGGGTGGGTGGCTCAGTCGTTAGGCGTCTGCCTTTGGCTCAGGTCATGATCCCAGGATCCTGGGATCGAGTCCCGCATCGGGCTCCCTGCTCGGCAGGAGGCCTGCTTCTCCCTCTCCCACTCCCCCTGCTTGTGTTACCTCTCTCGCTGTGTCCCTCTCTGTCAAATAAATAAATAAAATCTTTAAAAAAAAAAAAAAGAAAAGAAAACAAACAGGGGGCGCCTGGATGGCTCAGTCAGTGGAACGGCTGCCTTCGGCTCAGGGTCGTGATGCCCGGGTCCTGGGATGGGGCCCTGTGTGGGGCTCCCTGCTCAGCCGGGAGTCTGCTTCTCCCTCTCCCTCTGCCCCTCCTCCCTGCTGCTGCTCTCCCTCTCTCTCCCTCCCTCTCTCTTTCAAATAAATACATGAAATCTTTAAAAAAAATAATTAAAAATTTTTAAAAATAAAATAAGGGCGCCTGGGTGGCTCAGTTGGTTGAGTGACTGCCTTCGGCTCAGGTCATGGTCGTAGAGTCCCTGGATCGAGTCCCACATCGGGCTCCCTGCTTGGCGGGGAGTCTGCTTCTCCCTCTGACCCTCCTCCTTCTCATGTGCTCTCTCTCATTCTCTCTCTCAAATAAATAAATAAAATCTTTTAAAAAATAAATAAAAAATAAAATAAAATAATTTTTAAAAACACACAGTAGTCCAGGACTTTCCGCTCAAAGAAAGAATGACAGAGGGAGGCAGCTGGTTAACCCACAAGGGATATCCAGGTTTCCAGTTAGGAGATTAAATCGAAAAAGGTTTTGCATTTCGGAAACACAACAGATCTCTAAAAATATGAACGATTAAGCTTATTTTTTTTTTAAACTAGTTAGTGTATTTTTAAGTTGAGATGTAGGTTTAGGGGCATGGGGGTGTTTTATTATTATTATTATGCTTTAAAACTTATGTATGATACTTTTTTGTGTTAAATATCACATAAGAGCACTTTTTATTTTTTTAATTATTTTTTTACAATAGTTTATTTATTTATTTATTTGACAGAGAGAGAGAGCACAAGCAGGGGGAGCGGCAGGCAGAGGGAGAAGCAGACTTCCCGCTGAGCAGGGAGCCTGATGCAGGACACAATCCCAGGACCCAGGGATCATGACCTGGGCCAAAGGCAGACGCTTAACGACTGAGCCTTCCAGGCACCCCTTTTATTATTTTTTTAAAGATTCATTTATTTATTTTAGAGAGAGAGAGCTCTAGCAGAGGGAAAGAATTTACAAGCAGACTCCCCACTGAGCGTGGAGCCCAACACAGGACTCCACCCCAGGACCCTGAGATCATGACCTGAGCCAAAATCAAGAGTCAGACACTTAACCAGGTGGGCTACCCAAGTGCCCCTAGCACTTTTTAAAAAGCTTGGCACTGACATCTTTTGTGAGCCTGGGGTTTTATTTCCTGGACAAAGCCAGAACACAGGCAGCCTCAGACCTACAGGTGGAAGTGATGTGAGGGATTAAGGGCCGAAGCAGGACAGGAGAGCTGGTTGGGCAGGGTTCAAGCCTCAGTATTCTCATCTGTGAAATGGGGACCATACCAGTGCCTCCCCTAATATTGCTGTGAGGACTAAAAGAGATAATATATGCACAATCCTTCAGCACAACACTTGGTACAGAAACTTGTTTAGTTCTTGTAGTTGTAATTGAGAATGGAGTCAGAGGGTGAGAAGGGGGTTAGCTGGATACTCTCAAAGAACAGCTACTTGAGCATCAAGTTCCCTCGTAGGGAAAGAACCGCCAACCCGGGGCTAGTGCTAGAGAAGCATCCAGATTTTGTGCCTCCAGTATCCTCCTGCAAAGGTGCCCTTTTTACAAAAATTATTTTATTATCTTAAAAAATGTTTATTTATCTTAAAAAATAAGATTTTTATTTATTTGACAGAGAGAGAGAGAGAGAGAGAGCACACAAGCAGGGGAAGTGGCAGGCAGAGGGAGAGGGAGAAGCAGATTCCCTGCTGAGCAGGGAGCCCAACACAGGGCTCGATCCCAGGACCCGGGGATCATGACCTGAGCCTAAGGCAGACGCTTAACTGACTGAGCCACCCAGGCGCCCCTAAACTTATGGTTTTTAAATATATACAGAGATACAGAAATTGATATTAGATGTATGTATTGTCTATACAAGCATGCAAGCGTACGTGCGTGTGCACACACACACACCACATTTCCCAGTTCTGGCTGCTAGATGGTCTAGAGGCACTGTCAGCCCAGTGGCCATGAGCACACCTGGGGCACAGGTCTGCTTTCTCTTTCTTTTTTAAAGATTTTATTTATTTATTTAACAGAGAGAAACAGCGAGAGAGGGAACACAAGCAGGGGGAGTGGGAGAGGGAGAAGCAGTCTTCCTGCGGAGCACGGAGCACGGAGCAGGGAGCCCGATGTGGGGCTCGACCCCAGGACCCTGGGATCATGACCTGAGCCGAAGGCAGACGCTTAACGACTGAGCCACCCAGGCGCCCCACAGGTCTGCTTTCTCATGACCGTTCCCGCCGGCACAGCTAAAACTCATCACCAAATGGCTAATTCCAGGGCTGAGGCGTGGAAATCACAAGATGAGCCCAGAACATCTTTTTTTTTTTTTAAGATTTTATTTATTTATTTGACAGAGAAAATGAGAGAGCACAAGCAGGGGGTGCAGTAGAGGGAGAGGGAGAAGCAGGGTCCCCGCAGAGCAGGGAGCCCAACACGGGGCTCGATCCCAGGACCTTGAGATTATGATGTTTGGCTTTAGTTTAACAGAGTTGCTTTCTGTTGTGTAGGACCAACATGACAGGAATACAGGAAAAGGGGACATTAACTTTTATTGACCATCGCCTGTATCCCAGGCACGTCATATACATTGTCTCTTTTAATCTTTTTTTTAAAGATTTTATTTATTTATTTGAGAGAGAGAGAGAATGAGAGATAGAAAGCACGAGAGGGAAGAGGGTCAGAGGGAGAAGCAGACTCCCTGCCGAGCAGGGAGCCCGATGCGGGACTCGATCCCGGGACTCCAGGATCATGACCTGAGCCAAAGGCAGTCGCTTGACCAACTGAGCCACCCAGGCGCCCTGTCTCTTTTAATCTTAACAGTGACTCAGTAAAGAGAAAACAGAGGCTCAGACACAAAGTGACTTGCTCGTGGTCACAAGCCTTAGTGATGGAGCCAGAATCTGAAGCCGGATCTCTAGGACCCCAAAGTTCAGGTTCTTCCCATGACTCCTTTGCCCCACATGCCCCCACACCCTGAGCCACTGGCGCCAGGAATATACAGGTTCCAGGGATCCCTGCTCCTCATTCTCCGAGTGTGTCTCCTCCTGTCTTGGGTTGGTATTTCCTCCCTTTAGCAATGTTGATGCCATCCCCAGGGACGCGCCTTTGTGCTCAGACAGCAGGTTTTGTCTGCAGCTGCACCCCGATTTCATGATTAGAACTTGGGTGTCAGGACACACTTGTCATCCCTCAGTCACCTGTGTAGGCATTCCTAAGACAACAGTAGGTGCTTCTTCATGGAAACTCCCGGGATAGCAAAAGACTCAAAAATAAATAAACTGGAGAGGCATTGAAGGTGATAAAATCGAGCTGTGCTTGGTGGAAAGCGGGGGCACACAGGATGTGGGAGCCAGGAAAGGCCTTAGAGAAAAGGAGAGATTTGTCCATGAATCTCCTGAAACCGGATGCACATGTATGTGTGTCCACATGTGTTTCCTCTGGGGTGAAGGTCTTCGATCTTTATCAGATTCCCCGGGGCACTGACTACTCGTGGGGCAGAGACTCTGGGCTATAGGTTGAGGAGGCAGAGGGCTGGGGATGGGGTAGGGATGGGGCAGAGGTGGGGTGGGCAGGGGAGGAGAGGGCAGGAAAGAGCCTGGAGATGCAAAGAGGGCAGGGGCCACCGCTGGATGGCCAGCCTACCATGCTAAGGAACTCGAAGGCAATAGGCACTTATTGCCTAGGTGGGGTGTCTGATTTACCCCTGGCCTGGGTCACAGAACTCTGAGTTCTGGATTGTCCCGTGATGTCTCCTAGGCACCCTGAATACATAGAGAACTAGCTTCTCACAAACACCAGGGGAGGCTTCTCACAGGAGATGCACTGGGTCCTGAAGCATGAGTAGGAGTTTGCCCAGATGTTTTAGTCCAAAAAACTCTTTGGGCTGTAAGTTACAGAAACCGTGGAATGGTCTTAAACCCAGTGGCATGCTTGGTAAATGTTTAATAACCAGCTTTTAGCGAGGGATCCCTGATTTGTAGCATTTGCCACTTTTTGTGTTGTAAACACGGCTGCGGGACCTTTGTCAAGCTACCGTTGTGATGCCGTCGGAGAAATATGTTCCATAAGCTTCCACGATCCAGTGTGAGTCAGCAGCAGGACACCGTTGCTCAAACACCATTTCTTATAGGAACATAAGGGTAGGGGCGCCTGGGTGGCTCAGTCGGTTAAGCGTCTGCCTTCAGCTCAGGTCATGATCTCAGGGTCCTGGGATGGAGCCCTGCAGCGGGCTCCTTGCTCAGTGGGGAGTCTGCTATTATCCCTCCCCCTGCCCCTCCCCTTTTGCTTGTGTGTAGGCTTGCATGCATGTCTTCTCTCCCTCTCTCAAATAAATAAAATAAAATATATATTTTTAAGATTTTATTTATTTATTTGACAGAGACAGAGATAGCAAGAGCAGGAACACAAGCAGGGGGAGTGGGAGAGGGAGAAGCAGGCTCCCCGCCGAGCAGGGAGCCCGATGCGGGGCTCGGTCCCAGGACCCTGAGATCATGACCTGAGCCGAAGGCAGACGCTTAATGACTGAGCCACCCAGGCGCCCTAAATAAAATAAAATCTTAAAAACAAAAACAAAAACATAAGGGTCTGTTGTGGGGACCAAGCTGAAGTGGCAGCCGGGTCTCAGATCAGACTGGGAGCAGGAACTGGTGTGCTTTCGCAACAGGGGCTAGCCTTCCTCCTGCTCTTCATTCTCTTTTCTCTGCATTCTTCTCTCCCCATGTGGCAGATTGGCTTTCTCTGCTCCCCAGTCCATGTGGCAAAGACTTGCTCTTTGCCAACAGATTCCAGTTTTCAGGCCCCCCGTGACTGAAAGCAGCCAGACTGAAGCTTGACCTCTCCTGGTCCCAGTTTCAAAGTCCCTGGAGACGGAGTCCATTGGTCAACCTTGGGTCAGGTGCTCGGCCTTGGTCAAGTCAGCTGTGAGGAGGAGCCAGGATGGCCTTATACCAACATGGCGACCAGCCCTCAGATACTGCCACAGGGTGTTAGGGAAGGAGAAGTAACCAGAGAAAAAGGAAGTGAGCTCTGAGCAACCAACTACTTAGGTGTCTTGACCAGTAGAAAATGGGGGAAATTCCTCATATAATGGTTCATGCTCTCTCCTCTGGTCTTTTGAACTAACCATCTGGATAGCCACTAATTCATTCATTTATTCATTCATTCATGCTTTCAGCATTAATTTGACATTTTTTAAAGATTTTATTTATTTATTTATTTATTTGAGAGAGAGCATGAAGCAGAGGGAGAGGGACTCCCTGCTGAGCAAGGAGCCCCAGGCAGGACTTGATCCCAGGATCCCAGGACCATGACCTGAGCTGAAGGCAGATGCTTAATCCACTGAGCCACCCAGGTGCCCTAATTTGACATTTATTGAATAAATACTCTACATCAGACCAGACCTGAGGCTAAAAATAAAAGGAAAAATGGATACAATTTAATCACTGCCCTCAAACAAATAAACAAACAAACAAAAAAGTTTACAATCTGGGAGTGAGACAAAGCACCCATAACACAACATGGGAAAAGCTTGGCAAGAAGTATGTACAAAGTGTGGACCACCTGGGGACCGAGACCGGGAGCTGTGGCTGCCAGCCTACAAGGTGGCTGAGCAGTCCTGCCTCCTGGTACTCACACCCCTGTGTTGTTCCCTCCCTCGCCGCACCAGGCTTGGTCTGTGTGGCCAACAGAATAAAGTAGAAGTGATGATAGGAAACATCCGAGGTTAGGTTATGAAAGACCATGCTTTCCACCCTGGGTATGCTGTGTCTTGCTCTCTTGGGTCACTTGCTCTGAAGGAAGCCACCTGCCCTGTCAGGAGCTGCCCTACAGAAAAGGTCCATGCGGCCAAGAACTGAAGCCTTCTGCCAAGAGCCATGTCACTGAGCTTGGAAGAGGATCCTCCTGCCCTAGTCAGTCCTTCAGAGCAGACCACAGCCCTGGCCAACAGCTCAACTGCAGCCTCGTGAGAGACCCTGAGCCAGAACAAGCCAGCTGAGCTAATCTCAGATTCCTGACCCTCCCAAGCGAGGAGGCGGTGGCAGGGTGGAGATAACACATAGTTGTTGTATTCAGTGCAAAATTTTAGGGTATTTTGTTGCAGAGCAATAGACCGCTGACACAGGAGGTGGTATTTGAGACAGATCTTAAAAGAATGAACTCACCAAGCAGAAACAGAGAAAGGCAAACAAAGCAAGTCATTCTAACAATGCCACTGGAAAAGCTATGGGTGAGACAGCGCAGGACACAAATGGCAACTGGTGTGGCCAGAACTTGGGAAGGCTGGGAGGGGACAGTATGCAGCTGCAAGGATGGGCTGGGCGGGAGGAGGGCAGTGGCTGCCATCCTCAATGTGGTCAGTGGCTTCAAACCTTTCTTAGCATCAGGAGCCCCTTCAAATAAAATCTTGTACGAGAGGCCAGCCGTAAAAAAAGATAAAACAGAGTTCCTCAGCTTGGAGGTAGGTAGGGCGGGAGTGGGAGAAGAGGGTCCTGTTCCTCCGCCACCCTCCCTATTTGCTTCTGTACACGGGGGCCAGTTCTGGAAGGATACGCAGGACCCTGGGTAGAGTAGCAGCCTCCAGGCAGAGGGACCAGGTGGCTGAATGGATGGGGAGGAGAATCATTTTTTACTATCTTTTCTTTCGCCTTTCTGAATTCTCAATTGCGTTATGACTTATTCAGAGAAAATAAACAAACAAACAAATAAATAAAAGCAACAACAACAGCAGCAACATGACCTTAGGTGCAAAATTTGGGGGTTTTAGGCAGGGCAGTTCCAAGGTCAGGATCACACTGCAGAAAGGTCCCTCTGGCTGCCCCGAGTGGAGACTAGGTAGGAGTGGGAGGTGCCCAGTTAGTCCAAAAACCACATGAAAGGTCCTAGGTGTGAACCGGGGCCCAGGCGAGGGCATGCACTCCAGGGACATAGCTGACTTAGGAACGGCCAAAGCCCTTAGATCCAGGGAGGTTCACGCAACAGACGCTTACTGAGCATGTGCTGGATGTGGCCCGGCAGGAGCGTGCGCAGTGGGGCTCCATCCTGGGTCCACCATTAAGGCTCTGTGACCTTGGGGAGGTAACGTGACCTCCCCAAGCCTCAGGTTTCTCATCTGTCAAACAGGATTACTAATACTACTTATGTCCTATTAAGCATGTTTTGCCCTTTATTATAAAATGTTCAAATGTACAGAAAAGTAGAGAAAGCAGTCTAATGAACACCCATCTACCATGACCTACCTTTAACAATGTTTAACTTTTTGCCATATTTGCTTCATTTAGTTGTCATTGTTATTGAATTATCGAAAGCACAGACATCGTAGAATTTCACCCCTAAATGATTCATTATGCTTAAAAAATGACATTTTCTCCCTACAGTAACCACATATTATTTTCATACCTCACAGAAGTAAAAAATAATTCCTTTTTGTCACCTAATCCCCGGTTCACATTCAGATTTCCCTAAAGGTCTCCAAAGTGTCTTTTACTAGGACTTTTTCCAAACTGGGTTCCAGTCAAGGTCAATCAATTGTTCTCAGAGGGTGTTTGCTGTAAGGATGAAATGAATCAATAAAGCACTTAGACAATTCCTTGGTATGGTGAGTGTTGTGTGCATGGTAACTCCTCTTACTAGGTTGTTGGGGGCTGAATGAGAACTAACCCCACTAGACCCAGGACTCATGGAGCTACAGATGCATGGTATCACAGTGGGATTGACGAGGCAGGCAAGAAAAGCCGGCCTGAGGCCCAGGACCCGATGGTCTAGGAGAGAGCCTCTGACCTGGGTAAGACCTGACTGTCCTCTAGAAGGTGATTGGCTCAGGATAGTGGTTCCCCAGGGGAAGAGAGAGGGTCTACCTGGTGGAAAGCTTGTAATGAAGAAGGAACCTCCAGGCTGCTTCTACCTGGGGTCCCAGACTGCTGGGTAGACTGGGCACTTGGTGGACTCAGATGTGGAGGGTGTTTGGCCCCCTGGGAAGGTTCTGCATCCCAGAGCTATCAGGCAAACAGGCCTCGTGGTGCTGTGGAGTAGAGAGGGCCCTTCCTGCCTTGGACATTAGGGTGGGAGGGGCTTGAGCTTTGCTCTAGGGACAGCCCATGGCTGAAATAAGACTGGCTGGCCCCAGCTCTGGTCTCCCACACCAATTCCCACAGAACTGGTTCTCCAAGCAGTCTGTGTGGCAGGCAAGAGTTGTGGTCAGGTCTCCTCTTCTCCCCTCTGAGGGTCTGTCCTGGATGGAGGAGGGGGAGATCATAAACTCCCTGCCGTCTGTGGAAGTTTCGCCTAATGGGGCCTTCACTTCCCTGCTGTCCTCCACCCGCAGGTTGCGCGGCTTATCCCATAGTGCGGGGAGTTTGGGGGGCCTCTGGGGACGCTGAAACTTAGAATCTTTGCGGGGAAGGCCGGAAGTGAACAAGTAACGGCAAGGCGGTGTTTTTGAGGAAATTGAGCAGGATATTCTGGAAGGGGATCAGGAAAGGCCATCTGAAGAGGTGGGGAATCCAGACGTAGAACCGTAGAAAGAGGAGCAGGACTCAGCCAGGCCAACAAGGTGCAGGTGCGAAAGAGCCTTGGGTAAAAGAGTGCGTGGGAAGCCCCGAGGCCGGAAAGAGCTCACTGTGCCTGGGGGACTAGAACAAGGCCAGCACCCGGCAGCATTTAGAGCCAGCCAGATCACTAAGCATTTATGGAACACCAAGTATATACGGGACGTGGACTCCTACGGTTTGGGCTATTCTGCCCCTTCCCTTTTTTTCAGGCAATTGTGCCTCCTTCCTTCCTGCGCTTGCCAAGTGGTTACCATAGGAACAACCCTGTTGCCGCGATTGGACCACACCCCTCTGGCCATAGTTGATTGGACAAGAGGGGAGCACCTCACCGAGGCTGAGCCAATCAGTCTCCACCGCTGGAGTCTGGGGAGTGGGACGGGGTGAGTGATGCGGCTCTGGGCTCCCTGCCGGCCAAGTTCCGGAGATGCTGGTGGCCAGGTTTTTAGCCAAGGGGTCCACGAAACCCTGAAAGACACTTCTGCACAGAGGAGGCGTGAATGAGGCAGAGGGAAGAGATGAGGAACCGCGAGAGAGCCTGGTGCCTGTTCTTCCGAGACGTGGCCGCGCCCCCCACCCTGGGGCTCCTTGAAACAGAGCCCTCTTTTTGCTTAAACTGCATCCAGTGGGTTTCTATCTTTCTCAAGAAAACAAGCCCTGGCCAGTGTCTTACCAAGTGCTAGGGCTTTCTAGATGCGTAAATACGGCAGGGTCTCTGCCCTGAAGGTCATAAAGCAGCAGGAGAGACGGACATACACACTAAACATTAACTACAGGGCGATAAGTGCCTGTATATATAAATATATATAATAAAAAGAAATTTATTCGAGGCAGGGAGGTTGTGCAGAGATAAATTAAGATGATGTAAAAGCATTTTGAAAACAAAAACGTGGTGTTTACGTCCCCTATAATGATACTTAGGGGATTCAACTACATTTCAACTTTTAGTTTAATCAAGAACACAGCCAGGGGCGCCTGGGTGGCTCAGTTGGGTGAGCGACTGCCTTCGGCTCAGGTCATGATCCTGGAGTCCCGGGATCGAGTCCCTGAATCGAGTCCCGCGTCGGGCTCCCTGCTCGGCAGGGAGTCTGCTTCTCCCTCTGACCCTCCCCCCTCTCATGTGCTCTCTTTCTCTCAAATAAATAAATAAAATCTATCCAAAAAAAAAAAAAATCACAGCCAGAGTGTTGCTGTTGTACAAGGCAGATGCTGGTGTTATCTGGCAATGAGTAAGTCATCCAGGATCTCATGCTTTTACTTCCTCCTTTGTGTTTGGTTAGTGGATGGATAAATAACATTACAATGTCCCAAGAATTGAGAAGCATTTGTAGTTTCTGGCCTTCCTGCTATGTCACAATTCTCTACCTTTTCTGTCCTGCCTACATCAACCTCTCCTTGACTTCATGAAATTACCAGGTTGCTGACTCAGCTAAAATAAAACCTTGTAAGTGAATCACCGATGGAGAAGTTTTGCTCATAGATATGCCATTGCTCTATTAGCCACAGATAGTGACATTATGTCTGGAAGGAAGGTGTGACTTCTGCCTAAATAATCCTTAAAATCATCCTGTCCAAGGACGCTTCGAATGTTCCAACAGTTTACGAAAGAGCAATGATACTGTCTTGAGAAATGCCTTCCCTCCACCCTCGTCACGGACAGAGACACCAGTTTATTCCTACTGAATTTCTTTTTTTTTTTTCCTACTGAATTTCTGATGGCCGAGATGAAGTACTCGCATAGCTTAATGGCACGGTGGTGTAGAGGAACAAAGCAGGCTTTGGTGTTAATTCGATCCAGGTTCAAATCCCACTTCCACAAATTGCCAGCTGTGAAGTCTTGGGCAAATTAATTAACCTCTCTGAGCCTCAGCTTTCTTGTCTGTTACAGGAGGGAAAGACACTAATGAGATCAGCTCTGGGGTGTACAGGTGGATAACCAAACCAGGTAGGACATTAAGGATTACATGAGAGGCGGTTAAATATAACCCACTGTGAAATGGAACTAAAGGGGCACCTAGTGGCTCAGTTGTTAGGCGTCTGCTTTGGGCTCAAGTCATGATCCCAGGGTCCTGGGATGGAGCCCTGCATCCGGCTCCCTGCTCCGCAGGAAGCTTCCTTTTCTCTCTCCCACTCCCCCTGCTTGTGTTCCCTCTCTCACTGTTTCTTTCTTTGTCAAATAAATAAATAAAAATCTTAAAAAAAAAAAAGGAAATGGAACTAAAAAACTACTTGTTTAGAAACACCTGGCTGGCTTAGTTGGAAGAGCATGTAACTCTTGATCTCAGGATCATGAGTTTGAGCCCCTCATTGGTGTAGAGATTACTTGAGTAAATAAAAAAAACTTTAAAAAATGGCTTGTTTCTTCTAGGATATCCTGGAGTGAATTGGGTGTTCTGGGAGGGCAGGGCTTCCTTTCCAGCAGAGCTGATCTACTCCTAGGAATCAGAACCTGATCCATCACATTTAATGACAATGATGGTTTTTTTTTCTTTTCTTTCTTTTTTTAAAGATTTTATTTATTTGAGAGAGAGAGCACGTGCAACAGCATGAGGGGGCAGGTGGAGCAGAGGGTGAGGGAGGGAGAGGGACAAGTAAACTTTATGCTGAGCCAGAGCCCAAAGCAGGGCTGATGCCAGGACCCTGAGATCAGGACCCGAGCCCCTGAAATCAGAACCTGAGCCAAAACCAAGAGTCAGACGCTTAGCTGAGTGACCCACCCAGGCACCCAGACAATGATCGGTCTCTAGAGACTTGTATCATTTGCAACTCAGTAAGTCAAGAATAATTTTCCCATGAGAATAACTCTAAGTTGGGAGCTTGATCCTCAGAGCCCAAATTCTACAACCATTGTAGTATCATGCTTCCACTGAACTTTTAAACAATTTTTGTCTTTTTATTTTTATTATTTTTTTTAAGATTTTATTTATTTATTTGAGAGGGAGAGAGTGAGAGAGAGCATGAGAGGGGGAGAAGGTCAGAGGGAGAAGCAGGCTCCCCGCTGAGCTGGGAGCCCGATGCGGGACTCGATCCGGGGACTCCAGGATCATGACCTGAGCTGAAGGCAGTCGCTTAACCAACTGAGCCACCCAGGCGCCCTTTGTTTTTATTATTGAAGTATAATTGACATCATCCTTCGATTTCTTTTTTTTTAGATTTTTTTTTTTAAGTAATCTCTACACCCAAGGTGGAGCTCAAATTTACAACCCCAAGGTCAAGAGTCACACGCTCCACCGACTGAGCCCACCAGGCACCCAGAACATTTGCTCTCTGCACTGCCCCTATTATTTTGCAAAGTGCTCACCCAGAACCGAATAGGTAGAGCTCTATCACAGTGACTGTCCTTCGTAGCACTTCATCTCAACTGACCTTTCCATGAAAGTCATGACAACGGGAAGCCTGGGTGGCTCAGTTGGTTGAGTGACTGCCTTTGGCTCAGGTCATGACCCTGGAGTCCCGGGATCGAGTCCCGCATCGGGCCCCCTGCTCGGCGGGGAGTCTGCTTCTCTCTCTGACCCTCTTCCCTCTCATGTGCTCTCTCTCTCTCTCTCTCTCTCTCTCATTCTCACTCCCTCAAATAAATAAATAAAATCTTAAAAAAAAAGTCATGACAACGATGATGTGTTTTTCAGCCTTGGCACTGCCAAGACCACTTGAACTCAGAAGTTCCAGCACATCTAAACAACACTGCTGCCCGCTCAGGATACGAACGTATCTGGGTCTTTCTGCTAAAGAGGCACCACCTGTGGCAACTTCATGAACGGTGTACAAGCCCTGGTCCCACCAGTTTTGAAATTAAGGGATTCTTTTTTTTTTTTAAAGATTTATTTATTTGAGAGAGAGAGCACGAGAGGTGAGAGGGTCAGAGGGAGAAGCAGCACCCCCCTCCCCCCCCTCCCCGCTGAGCAGGGAGCCGGATGCGGGACTCCATCCCGGGACTCCACATTCACGACCTGAGCCAAAGGCAGACGCTTAACCAACTGAGCCACCCAGCCGCCCAAAATCAAGGGATTCTTGACTAAGTTTTTAATTGGGTGGGGTTTTGTATTTCAGTGATGGGGCATAACATGAGGCCTTATTAATATTTTTACATTATTTCAGATTTCATCGTTCAAATTCACATAAAATGTAATTGCACTCTACTGGGTTTCTTTAAATCTTCTAATTCCTGATTTTCAAGATTTTGAGAAGTTTGCAGCTTAAGTTTCCAGGAAGCACTGTGGAAAGGCAATCATATATCTTATGTTATTTACTTCCAGAAGGAGCCCCACTCTGGGCAGGATTGCACCAGGCTGCCTGGAGGAAGCCACCTCTACCTCACATGTATAGGAGGTATCTATTCTTGTTCTTGGAAACTCACCCCCACTTCCTTCCATCTATTGGGGTCTTCCTAAGCTGCTTCTGCAGGTCAGCAGTGGACACCTCCATGGTCCATGCATGTGGCCCCTGAGCAATGTCTTTTCATCCTAACCTTCTCCCTTCATAACTCCGGGTGATGCTTTTCAAATTGGGGGTCTATAGGGGAGCCAGGGTGGCTCAGTTGTTAAGCATCTAACTTCGGCTCAGATCATGATCCCGGGGTCCTGGGATTGAGCCCTGAATTGGGCTCCCTGCTTGGCGGAGAGCCAGATTCTCCCTCTCCCTCTCCCCCTGCTTGTGTTCCTGCTCTTGCTATCTCTCTCTGTCAAATAAATAAATAAAATCTTTAAAAAAAAATTGGGGTCTGTAGGTACATTCCTGGGGAGGGGGTCTATGAGTTTTACCAAAAGTTTTGAATGTTGTGTTTTCATTTTGGGGCCATCTGGATGACCCCTCCAGAACCAAGGGCCACCTCACGATTTTATTTTTTATTTTTATTTTTTTTAAGATTTTATTTATTTATTTGACAGAGACAGAGATAGTGAGAGCAGGAACATAAGCAGCGAGAGTGGGAGAGGGAGAAGCAGGCTTCCCGCGGAGCAGGGAGCCCAATGTGGGGCTCGATCCCAGGACCCTGGGATCATGACCTGAGCCGAAGGCAGACGCTTAACGACTGAGCCACCCAGGCGCCCACGATTTTATTTTTTTATTTTTTAAAGATTTTACTTATTTATTTGACAGAGAGAGAGCACGAGGAGGGGTTAGGGAGGAGGAGCAGAGGAAGAGGGAGAAGCAGACTCCTGCTGAGCAGGGATCCTGGTTTAACTCTGGGCTGGATCCCAGGAGCCCGGGATCATGACCTGAACCAAAGGCAGACACTTAACTGACTGAGCCACCCAGGCGCCCCTCACCTCACAATTTTAAAACGTGATTTTCCATTTGGAGAAGGTCATGTTCACAGCAGATGAATCAGTATACAGTATCATTGAAGGCAAACATCTCACCAGAGTTCAAATAGAGAAAGATGGCAAGAGAAGCGCGTGGTTCTATGAAACGATGAATTATGCAGCTCTAATCTCCTTCCCATCCAATGTACTAGCAGTAAGGGTTATAAATAAACCATAAAGAAATTTCATTAAATATTATGAAATATTTTCTGTATTATATTTTGTGTTTGTTTGGTTTGATTTTGTTTTTAAATAGGCTCTCTGCCCAACGCAGGGCTAGAACTCAAAACCCTAAGATCAAGAGTTGCATGCTCTACCGACTGAACCAGCCAGGTGCCCTCTGTATTATATTTTGGGGGTATACGATTAAATGGATTGGCTCATTAAAATAATGACTAGGTGGTTAAAATGGAATTTATTATTTAAAACAAAAAAAAATAAACAGCAATAATGTCAGTGATTCAAATAATGGTCCATTATCCAAAACAAAACTCAAATTGAAAATACATCTTTCCCCTGTTAAACCCCACATGGGTGATTCATAGCGATTCAGTTCTAGTAAATCACCATCCATCACTTTGATTTAATGTTGTTCATTTAACGTTTATGACTTTTTGTTTGCAGTTTTAAATTTATTTAGTTTAAAGTAGAGGCAGCGTATGAACGTTTTTAAATACGGAAATAATCAGGGGCGCCTGGGTGGCTCAGTTGGTTAAACGACTGCCTTCAGCTCAGGTCATGATCCTGGAGTCCCCGGATCAAGTCCCGCATCGGGCTCCCTGCTCAGCGAGGAGCCTGCTTCTCCCTCTAACCCTCCCCTGTCTCATGTACTCTTTCTGTCTCTCTCATTCTCGCTCTCTCAAATAAATAAATCTTTAAAATAAATAAATAAATATGGAAATATCAGTTTTGTTGAAAATGTCTTCATTTTCATCCGTGCCTTGGAAGGATTCAATACAATTTAAGAAGGGGGACTCCCCCTGACCTCCAAGCATATACCCCAGTGCAAATATTTCCAAATATTTCCCTCCTCTTTCCAGTGGTAGATAAAGAATGAATTCTTCCAGCCCTCTGGGCAAGGGAAACCAGTTTTTCTTTTTTTTTAATTTTTTTATTAGATTTTATTTATTTATTCATGAGAGACAGAGAGAGAGAGAAGCAGAGGGAGAAGCAGGCTCCCCGCTGAGCAGGGAGCCCAATGCGGAACTTGATCCCAGGACCCCGGGATCACGACCCGAGCCGAAGGCAGATGCTTAACCATCTGAGCCACCCAGGTGCCCGGGAAACCAGTTTTTCAATGGGTAATGATTTAGTGTCTAGTTTTATTGGCCCATCAGGGTCTACCAGGAAAGAAAAGAGAGCGGGGCTTTTGTACATAGGGATTAAGAGAGAAGGGCTGCATGTGAGGCGCTATCCAGAGCCCAGGGGCTCTGCTGGAATTTCCCCCCTTCTGCAGGAAAACTCTGGGTACAGATGCCTCTGTCATCTGCATGCAGGACAGAGTCAGGTTCTTACCAGGGACCGCCCGGCAGACACAGCACCCAGAGATGCCACAAGCTGGAGGTCCCTAATCTGGGACCGTGATCGGAGATGACCCAGGCACCAATCAGCCCCATCGGGAAAACACACCTGAAGAGGGGGCACCGCCCAGCCATTGCTGGTACATTGTGAGGACACCACGGAGCAGGTCCAGAGGGGCTGCAGAAATCCAGAGGCTGTTCCCAAGACAGCACAGACAAGAGCATCAGCAAAGATGTCGCTTCTCCCTTCCTCCCTGCCAGTCTTTCTCTCGATGGGCTGGATCTGTCAGAAAGTCAGCCGGCCCAGGGTACTGGAGTATGGTTTTCATCGTTTCATAGAACCACGCGCTTCTCTTGTCCCAGCGCCAGAGCAGGAAGATGGGGGTGGGGAGGTCCTGAGAGACACGGGGCCAGTGATCACCAAGCCACACTTAAGGCCAGAGAGGAGTTCATGTCCTGCATCTCATTCAAGACCCTTAGTTGCAAGCCACAGAAGCTGACTCTGGCCAACTGAAGCTGCAAAGGAATTTACCAAAGGCTATTGGGTATCTCACAGAACTGGCCTGAGAAACGAGCTTAGAAGTTGGCCCAGAACCAGACCAGAAAGGACACTGCTGTCATATGGCATCTGATGTTGCTGCCATAGTGTGACAGATTCTGTGATTTTTCCAGGAGGGATTCCTTCTCTCCTCTTCCATCTCAAGCCTCCCTGTCCCGATGACCACGGTCTTGGCCACATGACCTGCCCTGACCCACAGAATTTGGGGGAAATGACTGCGTGCCCTTTCTGAGCAGAGTTCCTGCCCTGCCCTCCTGCCATCTTGCATGAGGGAAGCATCCTCCAGGGGCTTGCGGCTCTTCCCACCCCAGCTCTGCAAAGGTAGGAAGCACACTTGAACCCCACCTGTGGGAGTCCAGTCGAAACCAGCCAAGCCTCAGTCTAGAACATCCTATCCACGGAACTGTGAGGGACAAACACCTTTGCTGTTGTAAGTCACTGAGATTTGGGGGGTATTCTTTTTTACCGTGGTAGAAGCTGACAAACGCACATGACGATCTAGAAGAATCTCTCCTCCCCTGTTTTTTTTTGTAAAAAAGCTCTAGCTCTGGATAGATTCCTAGGCAGGGGGGGTCTCACTCACACACCTGTGCAGTACCTGACAGCGGGGGACAAGGACAATGTTATGAGGAGTTTTCATTTCCTATAAAAGTAGGTAGGGGGCAGCTGGGTGGCTGGGAATATTAAGCGTCTGCCTTCGGCTCAGGTCATGATCCGGCTCCCTGCTCGGCGGGAAGCCTGCTTCTCCCTCTCCCACTCCCCCTGCTTGTGTTCCCTCTCTTGCTGACTCGCTCTGTCAAATAAATAAAATATTAAAAAAAAAAAAAGTAGGGGCGCCTCGGTGGCTCAGTCGGTTAAGCGGCTGCCTTCGGCTCAGATCATGATCCCGGGGTCCTGGGATCGAGCCCCACGTCGGGCTCCCTGCTCAGCGGAGAGCATGCTTCTTCCTCTCCCTCTCCCTGCTGTTCTGCCTACTTGTGCTCTCTCTCTCTCTCTGTCAAATAAATAAATAAAATCTTAAAAAAAAAAAAAGTAGGTGGGCTCTGTAACATCTGCATTTCTACCTGACTCAGGGTGGGCACACTGGGTTGAACAGGGTTTCCAAGAATTCATACCCCTCCTCCCCCCGGAAACCCAGAATGTGACCTTATTTGGAATAGGACCTTTGCAACGTAATTGGTTAGGATAAGGTCATATTGGATTAGGGTGGGCCCTAACCCAGAGACAGGTGTTTCGATAAGAAGGGAAAACCGAGGGGCGCCTGGGCGGCTTAGTGGGTTGAACGCCCGACTCCTGGTTTCGGTTCAGGTCATGATCTCAGAATCGTGGGATCGAGTCCTGAATTGGGCTCTGAGCTTAGTTTAGAGGCTGCTTCAGATTCTCTCTCCCTCTCCCTCTGCTTCTCCTCCCGCTTGTGCTCTCTCTCTAAATAAGTAAATAAATAAAATCTTAAAAAAAAAAGGAAGAAAAATAGAAAACCAAGACCCAGAGACACACAGGGGGCAGGCCACGTGATGATGGAAGCAGAGATTGGAGCAATACATCGATAAGCCCAGGAACACCAAGGAGCTGGAACATCTTGCTAACACCAGAAGCTGGAAGAGGGCCTTGACACAGATCCTTCCCTGGAGACTTCCGAGAGGGCTCGGCCCTGCTGATACCTTGATTTTGCACTTTGAGCCTCCAGAATTGTGAGTGAATGCATTTCTGTTGTGTGGCACTTAGTAACAAGGGTGGTTCCAGAAACTAATACAGTGAGCAGACCCTCAAATATCAGAAGGAGGTATGGGAGCTCCCTCTCCTGCTCCAACAAAAAAAGAAACATTTCCTTTCCCCATACATGTTTAGGTCATATTCTGAAACAATCATTCAAGGAGAGGATCCCTGGATGTTTCTTCCGTAGAAGCAGTTTGTATGGGAACGTAAGGAAGCACAGGGACTCCGTCCCGGCACCAGAGCCCCCGCAGAAGGAATTTGGTATTTTGCATCTCTGACTTCTCTTGGATTGCATTTGATCCAAAAATAACTTTGCCTGGATAGGGCTACTCAAGATCCGTGGGTGGAAAACAGACGTCTCTTCAAGAAGTCTGCATGTCAGAGTAAAAGGGCTGTGTGGGGACAGAAATGTCTGGGGCTGGAGTTCGATATCTGAGCAAGACCTAGCTGATTATGTTAGACCCGCGAGTCACCCCCACAAGTCTTTCTATCAGAGAAGAGTGCACTCTACTTGATTCTCTCAAAGCCATTTTGGAACAATGTAGGGAATATAAATATGTTTCTTATGTGTCCCCTCAAAACTGGAGATTGGACAAGGCAATGGCATGAGGAAAAGGGAGGGGCCACTTTAGCTAAGAGACTCCAGAGACACCAAGGGTCGTGTGTGGTCCTTGTTGGGATCTGATTCCCATAGATCAACTGTGAGAAGATTTTTTTTAAAGATTTTATTTATTTATTTGTTTGTTTGTTTGTTTGTTTGTTTGTTTGAGAGAGAGTGGGGGGAGGAGCAGAGGGGGAGAGTGGGAGGGGGAAAAAATCTCAGGCAGACTCTGCTGAGTGTGGAGCCCAACATGGGGCTCGATCTCATGACCCTGAGATCATGACCTGAGCTGAAACCAAGAGTTGGATGCTCAACCGACTGAGCCACCCGGGTACCCCTGTGAGAAGATATATTTGAGATAATCAGGGAAATTTGAAAATGAACTGGATATTAGATGAGCAAGTCATTATTGACAATTTTATCAGATGTGATATTGGCATTATAAGAAAACAGCTATTTTTTAAAGCTTTTATTTACCTACCTGAGAGAGAGAGCACGGAGGGAGAGGGAGAAGCAGACTCCCCGCTGAGCAGGGAGCCCGACGCGGGGCTCGATCCCAGGACCCTGGGATCATGACCTGAGCCGAAGGCAGACGCTTAACCGACTAAGCCACCCAGCCGCCCCAGAAAATAACTGTTTTAAAAGAGGTACAAAGTGGCAAAATGGCTTAATGTTTGGGATATGCTTAAAAAGCATGATAATGGGTAGACTCGAATTTGACCATCGAATTTAGGTAAGAAATGTGATTTCTAGCGTTCTGTCATCTCGCCCTTAGTATGAGTCTATTTGGAAAACAAGCAAACATTGTAATAAATGGAAGAAGTAATAAAGCTATCTGTAAAAATATTTAAAAACCAGCGGAGAGACATTTGGCTAAACACTGTATATTAAGCACACATGTTTATATCTATTTCCACTTGAAACCCATCCAAAATGACAGTCAAGGACTAAAACAAGTGTAAGCCTTCCAGAACAAGGAGGAGGGGGGTACATCTGCTGCCAAGAAGTGTGCCTCAGTCCACTCATGCAGCGGAGCAAAGTACCACAGACCGGGTGCTTATAAACAGCGGACCTTTATTTCTCACGGTCTGGAGGCTGGAGGTCCGAGGTCAGAGTTCCAGTATGGTTGGGTGAGGACTTTCTTTTGCATCGCAAACTTCTAGCTGTGTCCTCACATGGCAGAAGGGGCCAGGGAGCTCTCTGGGGCCTCTCGTATAAGGGCCCTCATCCCATTCATGACGCTCCACCCTCCAGACCTAAATCACCTCCACAAAGTCCCACCTCCTAACGCCATCACCTTTGGGCCTTAGGATATCAACATTCAGACCACAGCAAGATGCCAACACGTTTTTGCACCACGGACAAGTTCAAACATACCTCACTTTATTGCGCTTATACTTCGTCATACTTTGTAGATACTGCCTTTTTTTTTTTTTTTTAACCAATTGAAGGTCTGTGGCAACCCTGTGTCAGGCAAGTCTGTCGGTGCCCTTTTTCCAATAGTACTCACTTCAGGTCTCTGTCACATCTTGGTAGTTCTTGCAGTGTTTCAAACTTTCTCTTATTATTATATTTTTTTTGGCAGTTGTGATCAGTGATTATGACTTGCTGAAAACTCAGATGGTGGTTAGCATTTTTTAGCAATGAAGTCTTTTTAAATCATGTACTTTTTTTAGGCATCGTGCTATTGCACACTTCATAGACTACAGTGTCGTGTAAACGTAACATACATGCACTGGGAAACCAAAAATGTCACTCGGCTTGCTTGATTGCGGTACTCCCTCTATTGCAATGGTCCAGAACTGAACGTACAATGTCTATGCCTGTATTGGAGGAGTAGTACTGACCTGGGAGAGCAGAGGAAGCTACACCATAACGCCCTGCAGAGGGGGGCCAACTGAAAGCAAATCTTTACCCTGCATGGACCTTCCAAAAGGTATTAAACAGAAGCACGCAAGGTCAGGACAGAGGACTGGAAATAGAGGGCATACTAGTTGAATAATGGCCCACAGAGATGTCAAGTCCTCGTTCCTGCACCTGTGAATGTTACCCATGAAAGGATCTTTGCAGACGTGATAAAGCTAGAGATCTTGTGATGGGGAGACTATCCTGGCTTATCCAGGTGGGCCCTAAATGCTCTGACAAGTGTCCCTTATAAAAGGAAGGGGAGGGGTTTGACACTGACACTGAGGAGAAGGCCACGTGAGGAGGGGGGCAGAGAGAGATTTAAAGATGGTGGCCTTAAAGATCGGACCGATGTGACCACAAGCCAAGACATAAGCCGAGGAGGCAAGGTGAGGATTCTTCCCGAGATCCTGCTGACACTTTGATTTGGGAACTGTGTAACTGACTGTGGACTCCTGGCTTCCAGATTTGTGGGAGAATACCTTTCTGTTGTTTTAAGTCACCATGTTTGTGGTAATTTGCTATCGGGGCACAGGAAGCTACTCAGAGTTTGCCAGATAAAAGGAAAAAGTCAGATGAAAGGAGCTATAAGACACCTGAAGCCCCATCCCACCCTGTGCTGCTCACCTTGGCAGGAGATGGGGGGTTTATTCTCAAATTTAATTCGAACCACAGATGCTCCTGATTCAGGGATGCCAGTGTGGGGTGCAGGTGAGGCTCCTGACTGAAAACCAGGAGAGTGACAAGGGTCCGCATTCCAAACAGGGAGACCCAGGGCCTCTGTGTCCCACCTCGTTCCTGGAAAGCAAGTAGATAAAGAATTGTTCCCCTTGAGCAGGAGGTAAAGGGTGATTCCCTGGAGAAAACGAATAGCCTGAGATAGGAGACCTCCAGCTCCTGACATTTGGGGATCCTCCAACCAAATTTACCTGCTGTCCCACCACCAGCCCCAGCCATGAACACAGCACTTACAGTCAGCTGTTTGGCGCCCTGCTCTAAGAAGAGAATTGACAGCCAACGAGCATCACGCGCTTGAGAGCCCACCACACTACTTTCTCAGACTCATTTGAGAAAAGTTTTCAACATGAAAGAGGGAAGAAAAAAATAGAAGGGAAATTTGGGCACAGGGCTACCCATAGATGGGACATAAAGGTATGAAATACAGCCCCCTGTGGGCTGCCACCCAGTGAGGGCTCAGGACAGCTGGCCCAGTTGCCTCACCCAAGGGGTGGATCTATTTGGAGGAAACAGTAGCATGGCAGGGAAGACTAGAAAACTAAAAAATAAACTAAATATCGAACAATGGCAACAACAAAACTGGAATAAATATCCCAAGAGCAGTAATAAAGGACAATCAGCCATTGAAACAGAATGCATTTTCCAATTCTTTTTTTTTTTTAAGATTTTTTATTTATTTGAGAGAGAGAGAGCATGAGAGCGGGGAGGGTCTGAGGGAGAAGCAGACTCCCTGCTGAGCAGGGAGCCTGATGCGGGACTCGATCCTGACACCCCGGGATCATGACCTGAGCCGAAGACAGTCGCTTAACCCACTGAGCCACCCAGGTGCCCCGCATTTTCCAATTCTATATCTATCCCATTGCATGTGCACTTCGCAAAGAGGGCCTGAACAGGGATTGCTGCTCTTTTATTTTTTTTTAAAGATTTTATTTGTTTATTTGAGAGAGAGAATGAGAGAGAGAGAGAGCACATGAGAGGAGGGAGGGTCAGAGGGAGAAGCAGACTCCCTGCTCAGCAGGGAGCCCGATGTGGGACTCGATCCCGGGACTCCAGGATCATGACCTGAGCCGAAGGCAGTCGCTTAACCAACTGAGCCACCCAGGCGCCCTTGCTGCTCTTTTATTAAATCTGGGTCGGGGAGGGGCCGTGTGCCTGCCCAACCGGTAACCAGTGAATACGGCACAAATGATGCTCTATGACTTCTGGAGCTAGGTCATAAAGAGGATACAGCTTCTGCCTGACTCTTGGGATGCTTGCCCTTGGAACCCAGCCAAAATTGTTGTGAGGAAGCCCAGGCTACATGGAAAATCCTGCGTTTTGGCAGACAGCGTCCCCCAGCCAGGTCCTGGGCTGACCCTGCCGTCTGCAGCCAGGCAAATGAAAGCCCAGACTTCAGATGATGGTAGCCCCTGCCTTTGGGGTCTTCGAGCTGAGGCTCCAGACACCATGCAATAGGGACCAGCCATCCCCACCAAGCCCTGTCTGAATTCCCGACCCAAAGAAACCGGGAGAGAGACAATAAGTGATTAAATGAATAGACATGAAATAATCATGCAGTATGAACAAGCTGGAGGAAAGTAAGGCTCCAACCACAAAGACTGGAAGAGGGAGCTGAGGCCACGGACTTCATGCTCCGGCCCTGATTCCTTCTCATGCTCTCCTTGTGCAAATGTGCCTGCCGGGTTCGTTTGCATCTCGGCCATCAATGGATCTGCGCCCTAAACTGGGGAGGAGCCATGGGGAAGAGAATCCACTGTAAAACCAGGGCTAGTGCTGGAAGAAGACAGAATGGGCCCTGGAGAGAAAAGTAAGTGTCTAATTCAGACATTCTGGGGAATGTGCACATTTCTTTTTTTTTTTTTTTTTAAGATTTTATTTATTTATTTGACAGAGAAAGAGAGAGTTCACAAGCAGGGGGAGAGGCAGAGGAAGAGGGAGAAGCAGGCTCCCAGCTGAGCAGGGAGCCCGATGCGGGGCTCGATCCCAGGACCCTGGGATCATGACCTGAGCCGAAGGCAGCCGCTTAACCGACTGAGCCACCCAGGCACCCCGGAATGTGCACATTTCTTAAAACTTTTTTTTTAAGTTATTTATTTTAAGTAACGTCTCCACCCAACATGGGGCTTGAACTCACAACCCCAAGATCAGAAGTCAGTTGCTCTTCCGACTGAGATAGCTAGGCACCCCAAATGTGCATGTTTCTTTAGTTGTGCTGGTCTCAGTTAAACTCAAATGGGGATCAAATTTGTCTTGGAGACAAAACTTGTCTTCTGAGTGTCCCAAGCTGGGCCATTCTCCTGGAGTAAGATGAATCCCCTCCAGCTGGCTAGGACTGGTCTATCTGCTCCCTGCCGAGAAGCTGCTTCGTGCCTGCTTTGGCTAATGCATTATAAATTACTAATTAAAAAAGATAAGAGTATGTGCTATGGTGAGCGCCACGAATTGTGCAAGACTGTTGAATCACAGATCTGTACCTCTGAAATAAATAATGCAATATATGTTAAGAAAAAAAAAAGCAGGAGGGGAAGAATGAAGGGGGGGAAACTGGAGGGGGGAGACGAACCATGAGAGACCATGGACTCTGAAAAACAAACTGAGGGTTCTAGAGGGGAGGGGGGTGGGAGGATGGATTAGCCTGGTGATGGGTATTAAAGAGGGCACGTTCTGCATGGAGCACTGGGTGTTATATGCACAAACAATGAATCATGGAACACTACATCAAGAACTAATGATGTAATGTATGGTGATTAACATAACAATAAAAAATTTAAAAAAAGATAAGAGAATAGTGTTTGCCTCTTGGAATTTATCTCATGATTTTTTTAAAGACTCTGTAAACACTGCACCAATAGGAAGTATTCGCTGGAGAAAAGCAGGAACTTCATTTTTTTTTTTTAAGGATAAAATTGCCCATAATTCTGCCACCCAAAGATAACTGTTTTGTATTTGTATACCAAAAAACATCCTTCTATTAGACTGAACCATAGGAAATTACCAAAATTCAACCAGTTTTGACCTACAAAAACAGCGATTGCATAGGGTTCCAACCAACACAAATTTATTTTTATCCACTACAGAGTGGATAGCCCTTTGGGCATGGCATAATCTCCTCAACCTGCCACTTGCTATTGGACCCTTATGTAGTTTCCAGTTTTTCACAATTGACAAAAAATATTACAATAGAAGACCTAGCCCATTCTTTGTGAACATCCTTTCTTAGTTTCTTAGGAGAGCTTTCTAGAAATAGAATACATTAGATAAAAGGAATGCACATTTTAAAAGCTTTTGTTGCATCTTGAAGGCATAGTGTCTGAGAAGCCAGAAACTGGTCGGTACAAGGGAAATCTCCCCACTCCCCGGAGGATGGGAGGGTCAGGGCCCCTGTGGGTTATTGCTCCTGCTAAAAGGCCACTCAAAATGGAGGGAGGCAAGATCAGAAGGGAATTGGAAACTGAGAAGCAGCTGGGCATTTACTGCTTGGAGTAGAGAGTTTGCAGAGGCTATTATGTCGTACTCCAGAAAGGCAGAAAGTAAGCTGGTTCTAAAACCCGAGAGGGCCGTGGCAGCCTGTAGAATGGACAGGGAAGAATCCCGTGTTTATTTTTATTTTATTTTTTTTTAAGATTTTATTTATTTATTTGAGAGAGAGAATGAGAGAGAGCATGAGAGAGGGGAGGGTCAGAGGGAGAAGCAGACTCCCCGCTGAGCAGGGAGCCCGATGCGGGACTCGATCCCGGGACTCCAGGATCATGACCTGAGCTGAAGGCAGTCGCTTAACCAACTGAGCCACCCAGGTGCCCCTAATCCCGTGTTTATTACTCTGATACATGACCAAGTTAAGTTAGGGACAAGGAAGGTAACGGAGGATTTTTGTTTTCTTTTAGCCTGGATCTCATAGAGGAATTTTACCATTTAAAGGTAAAATATAAAGTAGAAGTAACAAAAGTATTGGGCGCTTGGGGTGGCTCAATCAGTTAAGTGTCTGCCTTCGACTCAGGTCCTAATCTCGGGAGCGTGGGATGGAGTCCCGCCTCAGGCTCGCCGCTGGGTGGGGAGTCTGCTTCTCCCTCTCCCTCTGCCTCTGCCCCCACCCCGTCCCTACCCCAACCTTACCCTCACCCCTGCTTCCCCCCACCCCGGCTCAGGCTCTCTCTCTCCAAATAAAAATAAATAAATAAAATCTTAAAAAAAAAGGTATAACCAGACACACAGAACAAGTTTATACCTTTTTTTTTTAAAGATTTTATTTATTTATTTTTGGTGGCTCAGTCGCTAAGCATCTGCCTTCGGCTCAGGTCATGATCCCAGGGTCCTGGAATCGGGCCCCGCATCGGGCTCCCTGCTCCGCGGGAAGCCTGCTTCTCCCTCTCCCACTCCCCCTGCTTGTGTTCCCTCTCTCACTGTGTCTCTCTCTGTCAAATAAATAAATAAAATCTTAAAAAAACAAAAAAAGACAAGTCTGAATACATTAAAAAAAGAAAAAGAAAAATAAGTGCTGTTGCAGGCACCTCCTGCAATTCACACCCTTGTGTTACCTCCTGCCCTCGAGTACCGGCTGGGATTGGGAGCTTCTTTCTAATGGACAGAATACTACGGAAGGGAAGCCGTGTCCCTTTTGAGATAAGATTCTAAAAAGACTGTGGCTTCCATCTTGGGGTCTTCTCTCACTCCCTTTTGGGCTGCTTGCTTCCGGTAGAAATTGGCTGCTGTGTGATGAGACGCCTCGTGGAGAGCCCCCCCGCCCCAAGCACGCTGAGCTTGGAAGGTCTCCCAGGAGACAGCCACAGCCCCGGCCAAGGCCAACACCTCCGCTGCAGTCAGTGAGGGGGCCAGAACCTCCCAGTGAAGTTGTTCCCGGACTTTTGATCACAGAAACAGGGACAGCAACTGAGCTTTGGGGGTAGCTTTTGTGCGGAAGCAGGGAATACATACAATATAGCTGCTTATCGAGGACCTGCCCCGTAGCAGGTACGGTTGCCGGCACGTTGCATTAATAATTCATTTGGTCTTCACTGTGACCCTGTGAGTAAGTGCCATGCTTACTCTCACTTTCATCTGAAGACACTGAAGCACCCCCCCCCTCCGCCCGCCGCAGGGTTAAGAAACTCGCCCAAAGTCACAGAGTTAGGAAATGGTGAAGCTCGAACGGGAGCCTTGTTCACATCAATAAAGTTTGCAAAACAGCTGCTCATATTTCACAGGATAGAGTTGCATTATCTGGGGGCGCCTGGATGGCTCAGTTGGTTAAGCGTCTGCCCTCGGCTCCAGTTGGGGTCTCATGGTCCTGGGATAGAGTCCTGCATTGGGCTCCCTGCTCAGCGGGGAGTCTGCTTCTCCCTCTGCCTCTGCCTCTCCCCCCACTTGTGTACTCTCTCTCTTTCTCTCTCTGAAATGAATAAATAAAATCTTAAAAAAAAATTTCATTATCTGCCCCTGCCTAAAACGTGCAGTTCGGCAAAGGGGACCGAATCATCTTAAACTAATCAAAACTTACGGTCCCCACTTCCTGCAGGGACGATGGAACAGCTGGATTTACCCTGAAGGTCACCGTTCTGTAAAGTGGGTGAACAATCTGGCTTTAGATACAGAGGGAGGGGACTAACTAGCTGAATGGTAGCTCACAGTGCTGTCTCTTCCACGGCATACGAGGGGTTGTTTTGTTCTTATTTCTTTTTGCAGGGAAGCAGCAGGAAGTGGTGATGGGTAGGATTAGGTTATACGCTCAGAAACTGGTTCACCAGTGATTATATTCATGTTCCACGCTTGAGATGCTGTTAGCTTGGTTCAGAGCCGAGATACTCACGGAGGCTGTCTGGCACAGTGGTTAAGGTACTGGCTCTGGAACCAGACAGATCTTGGTAGCTTTTAGCTGTGTGATTCTGGACAAAACACCTTACCTAGCCAAAGGTCTGTGTCCTCATTTGAAATTAGGGCTAGTAAAATACCCACCAAGATTGGGGTCAGAATTAAATGAGGTAACATAGTTGAAGCATTTAGCACCCTGCCTGGCACATAGGAAGAGCTTAACAAATGATAGCCTTGATTATGATTATGATTGTTTTTGGGAGAGAGAGTGTGTGGGAAGGGAAAGAGGGAGGAGAGAGAGAATCTTAAGCAGGCTCCATACCCAACACGGAGCCCGATGTGGGGCTTGATCCCACAACCTTGAGATCATTACCCGTGCTGAAAGCAAGAGTCAAATGCTTAACCGACTGGCCACCCAGGCGCCCCAGCCATGATTCTTACTATATATAATAAGGCACATCAGAGGGGCGCCTAGGTGTCTCAGTAGGTTAAGTGTCTGCCTTCAGCTCAGGTCATGATCTTGGGTCCTGGGATCGAGTCCCATGTTGGGCTCCCTGCTTCTCCCTCTTTCTCTGCCCCACCCCCCACACTCGTGCTCTCTATCTCTTATAAATAAAACCTTTAATAAAAAAAAATAAGACATTATTTTTGAGCATTACTAATTAGTTATGAAATATTACCTTCCAAGTGTGAAACACCATGTTGGGCTTATATGGGATATAATATACCTTGATATCAAGGGGAACATAGAATCTAGTTGGGGAGCTAAAAAGCACATTCATCAAAAGGTATCTGATAATATTTGGGAACACACGTTAAGTGACATATATTAGGGCATGTTAAGAATTTAGACTCAGTTTATGGGGCGCCTGGGTGGCTCAGTTGGTTGGATGACTGCCTTCGGCTCAGGTCATGATCCTGGAGTCCTGGGATCGAGTCCCGCATCAGGCTCCCTGCTCAGGAGGGAGTCTGCTTCTCCCTCTGACCCTCCCCCCTTTCATGTACTCTCTCTCTCCATCTCTCATTCTCGCTCTCTCAAATAAATAAATAAATAAAATCTTTAAAAAAAAAACATGTTAAAAAAAAGAATTTAGAGTCCATTTTTAAATTAAGGATATTCAAACACAGATAACTAGAAGACCTTTTGAGTCACACAGTTTTAGAGCTAAAGAGGACCATGGATTTTGTAGGTAAGTAAACTGAAATCCAAGAGGAATTTAATGCCTACACTGGCAGGCCATAGAAAAGCCAGAAGCGGGCTCACGTTTGGGTTCAAGTTTGGGCCCTGCCACTAATTAGCTGTGTGTGTTTTAATTTTTAAATTTTTAAAAAATGTATTTATTTATTTGAGCAGGGGGTAAGGGGAGGGAGAGCACGAGTGGGGGGAGGTGTAGAGGGAGAGGGAGAGAGAGAGAAGCAGACTCCCTGGACACGAAGCTCAATCCTAGGACCCTGAGATCATGACCTGAGCCAAAGTCAGACATTTAACCAACTGAACCACCTAGGTGCCCCTAGCTGTGTGTTCTTGAGCAAGTCACTTACCTCTGAGCCTCGCTTGCCTCATCTGCGATATTCTATCATCTCAGACCCCAGCTTTCTGACCCCCAACCCATTTCTCAGGATGATGACTAAGAGCCTTACAACCCTACTTTACACTGAATTATTTAATATATTGGTCCAGTTTATATGGTGACCGAAAATTAACATCTCTAAAAGCAGAGTTAGCCTTGTTAGTAGCAGAGGCAGGATAGTATATGGGAAACCCTCTGAAGCTAAAGAGTACTTTCAACCCACATGTCATTCTCTTTAAAATAAGAGACTTTTGGAAGTTGAATTCTAGGGGCGCCTGGGTGGCTCAGTCGATTAAGCGTCTGCCTTCGGCTCAGATCACGATCCCAGGGTCCTGGAATCGAGCCCCGCATCGGGCTCCCTGCTCGGCGGGGAGCCTGCTTCTCCCTCTCCCTCTGCCTGCCGCTCTGCCTACTTGTGATCTCTCTCTCTCTCTCTCTGTCAAATAAATAAATAAAATCTTAAAAAAAAAAAGAAGTTGAATTATAAAACCACCTAATTTCCAATTTTATGAAATGTTCTGGCTGGAAGTGAAATGGAACCATTAAGGATGTTCTCAGTTACACAGACAGATCAATCCATTTGCCTAGGCCAGGCCTCTCAGGCTAATTAGAAGATTCTAGAAGTGTCATGGACTAGAAAGGAAGTCACGTCCCAGATGGGTACTTAAATATTTTTCCACATAAAGGCTTGAGAAATTTTCCAGTCTTTGAGGGGGGCAAGTGTGACGCCACTTATGTAAGAAATAATCCCTTTCTGTTTGGGCCTGTCCACAGGCTACTCTGAGTGCTTACTACCACCTGGTGGTGTTTAAATGAATAACCATTTTTAGGAAGGGTGGGCACTCCAGTTATTCACTCCCTAGTGACTTATTTCACTGGATGGCATGCCAGGTCATTTGTTATTTGCTTGTGCATGTATATATGTATGTATGTAAGTATCTGTGTATGTATTTAAATCAACATTTTATTTATTTATTTATTTATTTTTAAGTTTATTTAAGTAATCACTATATCAAGCGTCACACACCCTTCCAACTGAGCCAGCCAGGTGCCTCTTGATGAACACTTTATTTTAGAATAGTTGAGACTTACAGAAAAGTTACATAGATAGTACAGGGAATTCCTACATAGTCACCTAGTTTCCCCTTATCATTAACATCTTCCATTACCACCGTACATTTGTCACCTCCAAGAAACCAACATCGATAGATTACTATTAACTAAACTCCAGACTATTTTTGGATTTTACTTTTCCACTAAAGTCCTTTATCTGTTCCAAAAGCCCCTCCTGGATACCACATTCCATTTAGCTACCATGATTCCTTAGTCTCCTCTGGTCTGTGACAGTTTCTCTGTCTTTCCTTATCCTTCATGATCTTGACAGCTTTGAGGAGTGTTGGTCAGGTATTTTGTAGAATGTCTTCAATTTGGGTTTATCTGGTATTTTTTTTAAAGAATATTTATTTAAAAAAAAAGAATATTTATTTATTTGACAGAGAGAGTGAGAGAGCTCAAGCAGGGGGAGCGGCACAGGGAGAGGGGGAAACAGACTCCCCACCGAGCAGAGAGCCAGATGCAGGACCCGAACCCAGAACCCTGAGATCATGACCTGAGCTGAAGGCAGATGCTTAACTGATTGAGCCATCCAGGCACCGCCCGTATCTGGTATTTTTCTCATTAGACAGGGCTATGCATTCTCTGACATTAACCTTGATGTTAACTAGCCAAGCTAGTACTTGCCAGGTTTCTCTGCGGAAAAGTTACTATTTCTCCCTTTTGTTACTCTGTTCCTAAATTCAGCCCACACTTGAGGGGGAGAAAGGAATAAACTCCACCTCCAGAAGGCAAAGCACCCACATGAATGATTTGAAATTCTTGCATAAGGGAAACCTGGTTTTCCTGATAGGAATAGGTTTTGTCCTCCCACATTTATGTATTCACTCATGTGTTTATATCAGCATGAACTTGTATTTATTGGATACTTTGAGTTATAAACCAATGCAATGCTATTTGTTTTGTTCAAATTGTAGCTTTCACCAGTGGGAGCTCTTTCAGGCTGGTTCCTGTTTTCCCTTTGACATTTCACCTCCTTTTGTTTTTTTGAGCACTTCCTTTGTATATTTTTCATTTATTTTTTTTTAAAGATTTTATTTATTTTGACAGAGAGACACAGTGAGAGAGGGGACACAAGCAGGGGGAGTGGGAGAGGGAGAAGCAAGCTTTCCGCAGAGCAGGGAGCCAGATGCAGGGCTCAATCCCAGGACCCCGGGATCATGACCTGAGCCAAAGGCAGACGCTTAAAGGCTGAGCCACCCAGGCGCCCTATTTTTCATTTAAAGAACACTTCTAGGGGCATCTGTCTGGCTCAGTCAGCAGAGCATGCGACTCTTGATCTCGGGGTCGTGAGTTCAAGCCTCACGTTGGGCGTAGGGCTTACCCAAAGAAAAAGAAAGAAAATACTTTTAGGAAGCAAAAGAAAACAAAAATATCTTTTTTTTTTAAAAGATTTTTATTTATTTGACAGAGAGAGAGTGAGAGAGAACACAAGCCGGGGGAGAGGGAGAAGCAGGCTTCCTGTCTAGCAGGGAGCCCACATGGGGCTTGATCCCAGGACCCCGGGATCAGAACCTGAGCCGAAGGCAGACGATTAACCGACTGAGCCACCCGGGCACCCTGAAAATGAAAATATCTTTACGATCCCATCATCCTGACACAACCCGTGATCATTTTCATGTTTTGCTGTTCACGTTTTTGAAACACAGCTTTTAAAGGACATGTTTTTACTACTTCCCACGGTTTCATAAACATAACTGCCATATTTGACAATTATGTAGTGTTTGCCAGAGGTGTAAGTCAGAGCACCTTAAGAAAAGCTCTCTGAGGTCAGACTATGTGCCCTTGCCCTGGCACTGAATCTGAGCCTGAAGCTTCTCCCCTGTAAAACAGGGGAAATCATGGCGTGTCTTACAGGTTTCTGTGAGGCTTTAACCAGGCAGCATAGACAAGGACTCTGGAAATAGATGGCCTGAGTATAAATCCTGACCCTGCCACTTCTTGGCTGGGAGTCTGGGCAAGTTGCTTAACTTCTCCGTGCCTCAGTTTGATCCAAAATATGGGGAAAGCAAATGGGGAAAACAAAAGGCCTTACCTCTCAGTATTGTTTAGACTAAATGTGTTCAGTGGTGCCCATGGCAAGTCTTTGGTATCAGCTGTTATTATGAACTCTGGATAGACCTCCATGGTAGGTATTATAACCTAAATATGTATGTATGTGTGTGTGTGTGTGTGTGTGTGTGTGTGTATACATACACGATACAGTCTAAACCCTCCAGCTCAGTGCTTCACACACAGGAGAGGTACAATGTGTATTAACACCTATGTGTGCACACACAGTGTCTGCTTACTAGCAAAATGCAGGTAAACCACTTCCCACTACTAAGGTAACAAAGTACCTTACACATACCAACAAGATCAGTTACACCTTTGAATGTATCTATGCCATCTAGTATTTAGCTTCTTTTTCCTCACCCTATTGAGGTATAACTGACAAGTACAAATTACATGTATTTAAGGTGTATAACGTGATGGCTTGATCTGTATTTAGCTTCCCACCTTCCCACTTCATAAAGAAGGAAACCATGACATTTAGTCTTAACAGAAACACTTTACTTTGCCTCTGAATCTAAACCAATGATGTGTATTTTGAATTTGGTTCTTTGGGATGTTTTTATCAAAGAGGAAGACTTTATCCTACTTTTCAGCAATTTTCAAACTTTCTTCATGCTGAGTTTTTTTAGGGACCAAGTCACTAACCCATGCCCACCCTCCTGGCTGCCCCTGGGTCTTATAGGTTCTTATACTCCCCACTTTTTTTTTTTAATTTTTTATTGTTATGTTAATCACCATACATTACATCATTAGTTTTTGATGTAGTGTTCCATGATTGTTTGTTCATAACACCCAGTGCTCCACGCAGAATGTGCCCTCTTTAATACCCATCACCAGGCTAACCCATCCCCCTACCCTCCTCCCCTCTAAAACCCTCAGTTTGTTTTTCAGAGTCCATCATCTCTCCTGGTTCGTCTCCCCCTCTGACTTACTCCCCTTCATTCTTCCTCTCCTGCTATCTTCTTCTTTTTCTTTTTTCTTAAAATATGTTATTTGTTTCAGAAGTACAGATCTGTGATTCAACAGTCTTGCACAATTCACAGCGCTCACCGTAGCACATACCCTCCCCAGTGTCTATCACCCAGCCACCCCATCCCTCCCACCCCCAACCACTCCAGTAACACTCAGTTTGTTCCTGAGATTAAGAATTCCTCATATCAGTGAGGTCATATGATACATGTCTTTCTCTGATTGACTTATTTCACTAAGCATAACACCCTCCAGTTCCATCCACGTCATTGCAAATGGCAAGATCTCATTCCTTTTGATGGCTGCATAATATTCCATTGTGTATATATACCACTTCTTCTTTATCCATTCATCTGTCGATGGACATCTTGGCTCTTTCCACAGTTTGGCTATTGTGGACTACTCCCCACTTCTCATAATGTCTAGTTGGCAGTAATGATTCAGAATAACGTACTCTTCACTAATGCATACAAGACATATATGAAATGTGGTTAACATCTGCCGTGTTTCCCTTGTGAGGCTGTTGGGTGCTCATACCCTTATGATTGTTTCTTTTTCTTGGCAATGGAAAGAATATGGGCCTTGCAGTAGGGCAGAGGACAGAATTCTGGACCCGCCACTTACTAGTTGTTTTGCCTTGGGCAAGTTTTTTTTTTTAAGATTTTATTTTATTTTTAAATGTTTTATTTATTCATGAGTCAGAGAGAGAAAGAGAGAGGCAGAGGCAGAGGCAGAGGGAGGAGCAGGCTCCCCGCCTAGCAGGGAGCCCGATGCGGGACTCGATCCCAGGACCCTGGGATCATGACCTGAGCCGAAGGCAGACGCTTAACCATCTGAGCCACCCAGGCGCCCTAAGATTTTATTTATTTGCCAGAGAGAGATAGAGCAAGCTTGCACAAGCAGGGGGAGCTGCAGGCAGAGGGAGGAGCAGGCTTCCTGCTGAGCAAGGAGCCCAAAGTGGGACTCGATCCCAGGACCCTGGGATCATGACCTGAGCAGAAGGCAGACGCTTAACTGACTGAGCCACCCGGGCGCCCCTTGGACAAGTATTTTTTAACCTTTCTGTGCCCATTTCTACAATGAGAAACTGGGTTTTCTTATATTGCAGGATTTTTATGAGGATTCAATGAGAAAATACATGGGGAAACTTTAATTTAGTCCAGTCTGTCATGGAGAAGCATACAACCTTTATGTCTTCCCTTTCACTCTCCAAATTCGACGCAGTGATGCATTTGGACCTACTCTTTGGACTAATTTGTGTTCCATCTTGTTTCATTCCCTCCTACATCAGTCCAAGGTCCCTCCGGCAATCTCACTTAGAAAACTACTCCCTAGGGGCACCTGGATGGCTCGGTCAGTTGAGCATCTGACTCTTGGTTTCGGCTGAGGTCATGATTTCAGGGTTGTGGGGTCTAGCCCCACGTCGGGCTCTGTGCTCGGCGAGGTGACTGCCTGAGATTCTCTTCTCTCCTTCTGCCTCTCCCCCTGCTCATGCTTGCTCTCTTTCTCGCTCTCAAATAAATAAATAAATACATCTTAAAAAAAAAAAAAGAAAAGAAAAAGAAAACTACTCTCTATCCCCTGGACACTAAGAGGAAAATATCCAAGGGACTAAGATTGTGTAACCTCAGTGTTTTTCAGATTTATGCTTCTGGAACCCTTTGTTCAAATGAAATCTCTCTTGGAATCTTGATATAAATAAAACAGATTTTTAAAAGGTCATTGTATTAGCATTCCTTTATTTTATAAGTTCACATAGATCATTTTATAACACCTACTAAAATGACATTCAGAACCAGATGTTCTGATGTCACATATCAGAAACCCAGGGTTAGAGGTGATAGCTGCAAACTTATCAACCTCAGCATTTGATCCTGCCTCGTTTTGGCTGCGCAGAATCAGTAAAATTGTGATTCAGACAGAAAATAACTTAGTATCTTAACCACTGCTCATATCTTCATAATAAATGTAGGGCAATACACACCTAAAAACCATCTATGATACATCATCACATCCAAAGGCTACCCTTGCACCTGTTATCACATAAAAGCTGACATCTCTCAGAGCACCATATGTGTGTAGCGATAGCCCCTCTGTACAATTTTGTATGATAAATTCACAGCAGTAAATCTAAATATATAACTACTAGTGCAGAACTACAACCGTCCTAGTCTGTGACACATTTGGAAGACATTTAATAGCACAGAAATGACGAAGGATTTAGACAGAAAACTGTACAGAATGAGCTCCTCGGCAGCACAAGGAAGGGACTGATTAATGTCTATCACGAGTACACTGACTGTTCTACCTTCATGCTCTGCTTCCTGGTTGCCTAAGATTCAGGAGAAATGCCCTTCTAGTCCTGCCCAGAGAAGGGCCGCCGCCTCCTCCTCAGCTGCCTCTTGGTCCTTTATCAGCGCCAGTAGCCAGTAGCTGCAATAAGCCAGCGGATGGGCCGTCCTGTGGCTGAGCAAGCTTCCTGCGAAGGGCTCTGTGGACTGCTCCAGCCAAGATTTGGTCTCGGCGGGCCTGATTCACAACATCTTTCTCAACTGCTCCTCTCTCTACCAGTTTCTGTAATAAAGGCTCCAACCTCAGCACATAAGCAGGCAATTGCTCTCCATCCTTCTGCTAAGTGGTCAGATACTTGATCTGCAATTCCCTAGGATGATCAATAACCCCAAACACCTGCTCAAGAGCCTGCAGGCATTCAGCGACTGTATTGAAGGGACTGTTTATCTTGAGGACACGAATAACATCAAATGCCGGGCCTCTAAGGCTCTCCAGCAAGCGTCTTCTTTTCTCTGCATCTGGCACCCGCCAAGTCTTCATCATCTGAGTAGTATGAAACAGCCAGGATTCAAATTCTTCTGGTTCCGGAGGGTCACCGCCTGAGAACACTCTCAGCTTTTTGTATTTCGGGTACCGCAGGGCGGGCCGAAGAGCCTCCTCTAATGCCTGTGCCAACATAGGGCCTGTATTTCTGGGACCATGTCCTGGCCTAGGTCAAAAGGGTCGTTTCCATATCCAAGAGCTCCGGTCAACTCCCCCAACGTTGTGCCCTCTCCCCCTAAGAATTCATTTAATCTGCTTAAAAATTCATTATTCAGGTCTGGGGGCTTAAAGATCACTCTCCAGACACCCCCTTTTCCGGGGAGCTCCTCAGGGACTAGAGCAAGAGCCGTCTCCTCAGTCAGCCCTACTAAGGCTACGTTCCGGTTCTCATCCCGCCGGAACACCCTCCGGAGCGGTCTGTACCCGCCCATCGGCGCCAAACCTGCCCGCGGAGCCTCCCCGATTTCTGCCACAGTGCAGGTCGGGGGGATGCCGGCAACCAACAGCGCTTTCCGAGGGTTCACCTCCATCCCCCTGCACCAGTCTTCCAAGAGCCTCAGCGTCAGGGTGCCCCAAACAACAGATTTTTAAATTCTAATGGGGCCGGGGCACCGATGCCGCCGCAACGCACGGCGTTTCTCCGCGGCACCCCCGGTGAGTGCCGTCAGCGTCCCGACCGGAGGCCTGCAGGGAACAGAGCAGTCGGGTTAGCGGCAGGTGTCTGGGACCCCGGCCCCGAGAGGCCCCGAGACGCCCCGCGGCCCCGGGCGACCTTCCGGCCGGCCCCACCGCGACAAGCGGCCGTCTCACCCTCTCCGCGGCCCCGCGCGCCCCTCGCCGCGATCCAGTCGTCCGCGCCCGCGTCCCGCGCCGGCGCAGCGGGAGGCCGGCCTCTCCTGCCCTCGGCGCCACCGGGGCATGGTGGCCCGCGCCGTGCCGGTGCTGCTGTCCCCGGCGAGGCACCGGGGGCCAGGCCGGGGGGCTCCGAAGATGCCCGGACCGCCACCCACGCGAAGGGACGCGCCGAGCCCCGCGCCGCCGCAGCCCCCGCAGCCCCCGCAGCCCCCGCCCCCGTTCCCGTCCCCGTCCCCACCCGAGCGGTGGCGGGCGCGCGCCGGGAGACGGCCTGGCGTCACGACGGGGCGGAGCGCGCGCGCTTCCGGCCCGAGCCGGAAGTCCCGACTGTGGCAGCATCCGGGACGGCGGGCGGGCGGGCCAAACGGGACAGGAAGGTGAGATCCGGGAGCTGCCCGTCTCGGCAGGCTCGGCCGGTGGCCGCTGCCCGGCACTGGGCTCTCGGCGCTGCGAGGCGGAGAGGCCCGGGCCCGGCGCCGCCCGCGCAGCTCTGGTCGCGGCCGCCGGCGCTGCAGCGCGGCGGGGGGCGGGGCCGGCTGCCGGGGAGGCCCGGGGGCTGGGGAGCCTCCCGGCCCGGCCGGGTGACCCTGGCTGGGGCTCCGGCCGCAGCCACAGGGGCCGGGCCGCCGCGTGACTGGCCGCAGTCGTCACGCTGTGCTTAATCACAATTAGCCTGTGCTCCAGGCTGGCCGCGCTCCCATTTCTCCCAGCCGGTGACCCCGGGGATTTCTCTTAGGGTGGCTTTCTCTGAAATGCCAAAACCACCCGAGTATTCAGAACTGAGTGACTCTTTAACGCTTGCCGTGGGAACAGGAAGATTTTCGGGACCACTGTAAGTGTTTAAGAGTTACTGTCTTAACGTGGGGGCTCCGACATGGCTTTGAACTTGTAGAATCGAGTGTTCACGTCCGAAACAGTAGTGTTAAGTCAGAGACTGTTTGAACTATCAAGGTGAAGTGTCCCTTAGGAAAGCAGTTTAATTCCAGTTTCTCAAGGGAAGGTGTGCTGGACCTATTTAAGCCGGGTGTAGTGATTGATTTGTTCTGTGGGATTCACCTAAAAAGCACGCTCAACAGACACTGAAACTTTACTTTCTCGTAACTATTACAGAAAACAAGCTGCGCGTTGTTTACATTTCTTAGTAAAGGCAAATTTAATTATTTCGAGCCTGAGATGCCTTGATGGGGGATCATTGCCGTGAGAGCATTCCTAGACCGTAACCTTTTTCTTTCTTGATTTGAAGGCACAGAGCATGGAGAATGATGAACTTCCGTCAGAGGATGGGATGGATTGGAGTGGGACTGTATTTGTTAGCAAGTGCAGGAGCGTTTTACTACGTTTTTGAAATCAACGAGACTTACAACAGGCTGGCCTTGGAACACATTCAGCAGCACCCGGAAGAGCCCCTTGAAGGAACCACATGGACACACTCCTTGAAAGCTCGTTTACTCTCCCTTCCTTTTTGGTTTTGGACACTTATTTTTCTGATACCTTATTTACAGATGTTTTTGTTCCTCTATTCTTGTACAAGAGCTGACCCCAAAACGGTGGGCTACTGTATTATCCCCATATGCTTGGCAGTTATTTGCAATCGCCACCAGGCATTTGTCAAGGCTTCTAATCAGATCAGCAGACTACAGCTGATTGACACCTAAAATCAGTCACCATTTTTTCCTTACAGTTACAAAACTGCCAGTACTATATGGAGCCTGATCACAAGACTGCAGTTTGTTCACAGATCTCAGGAAGTTGTGGTGGGGCAGAGGCTTTCTAAAAAGTGTGACTAGGGGGTTATCTTTATCTGAATAATAATGCATTTTTAAGTGAAGCCTGAGATACAGTACTACAAAATCATGTTGAGGACTTCAGATTTTGGAAGTAAAATCGTGTCTGTTATTTGCATTCTTTAGAAACTTGAATAAGTACCTGAACTCCTATTTTTATTCTACTGTGCAACATAGTGATGATTCAGAAATTTTTCCTTTGGGGAAAAAATGAATATGAACATTTCCATTGTGCTTAATGTAAAAAGGTCCAAACGTGGTCATAAAATTTAAATTTTATACAATTACTTGGCTTGCTTTAAAATTCTTCAAACCAAAACACCAGTTCAACCTGTTGTAACTAAGTCAACTATTTATGCTTGCTTGCTATCAGTTTGTGAGAAATTGGTATAAAATTCCTGAGGTGATGGCTATCTTGATAAGCAAAGTTTGTGCTTCCTTTTGGTGATGCTACTGGCATTATCAGCGATATTACCACTACTAGTTTTTAAAAAATTACTTGGGAAGAAACTAAATGTTTGAAAGTTGAGAAATCTTACACACAGACGATGGAAACGAGGTGTTCAGTGAAAATATTTAGTCTCGTCCCTGTCAGATGTGTGACACCCCTCTAAAATACTACCAAGTCGCCATCCTTCTGATTTTCTTTTCTGGCCTAAGGTCCAGCCTTCAGGTCTTCGGGCAACAGGTGAATTGCATGAAGATGTGATCTTTGTACTTCCTCCTTTGCGTTTGTACTTACTACCTCATGTCTGGTACCAATACAAATGACTAAAACATGGAAATATCAGATTTTAGGATTTTTTTTTCCTTTTTTTCTGGGTGGGATCAAGATCTATTTTTATACAGTTGTGCCATTAATACCAAGGACATTACACTGATAGATTTTAATAATAACCGTAACCTTTTTTGGTGTTTATTCTATTGGGCTCTGTTCTAAGAGGTTGACGTGAATTAACTCATTTAATCCTCTCAACAACCCTAAGAGAACAATTACCCAGATTTTACAGATAAGCCACTGAGGTAGAGAAGTTAAGTAACTTGCCTGTTAAGATCACACACCTGGTAGGTAAGCAGCAGTGCCAGAGGTATGACCAGGCATCTGATGCCTTTGTTCCTAACCACTGACCTGTAGTGCTTCTCACAAATGACATGTTTCACGGTATTGTCTGCCTAGCCATGCCAAAGAATGGGAAGGGCATTATTGAAAGGTTTTTGTCAATTTGTATGAGCTACTGAAAATCTAAAAGTGTTCTAACAACCTCAGCGTTCAAGTCTGATTTGACCAGAATGGAAGGCTGAACATTCCAAAGGCTGAACATTTACATCAAGTAAAGCAAGCTGTACTTGAAAGATAGAGCAGGTACCTTTGTAACTCACAAGCAGCATGATCGGATCCTTCTCCAGGTAATCAATCTCACTTTCCCTTTACTTCTTCCAGAGGTCTGGTGACTGAAATGATAGAGCTTTTGCTACAATACACTGACTCTCCAAAGTAGGCAGCAGTCTGAAATACCCGTTTCTGTGAGGGTCAGGTAACCAAATCACTTGGCATCTTTTGAGTACTTAACTAATAGTATGCACGCTACAGTCACTGTTTTTTGAGTGATTTCCATCTTTTTTCACAACAGGCCTAGGAGGCAGGTACGTGCTGATACTAGTGCCATTTTACAGAAAGCAAGCACAGGAATTAATAACTGGCCCGTGGTCCCACAGCAAGGACATGGAGAAGTCAGGATTTGAACTCAGGATGTCTGGCTTCGGATCTCCAGCTCTATCACCTTGTTATACTGCTTTTCAGAAAAAAAGGATAATATGAGGAAAATCATTGAGCAGTTTGATTTGATTAGTCTTGAGGCAGTGGTAGTTTGAAAATGATTTAAGAAAAGTATTTCAATTTTTTTCATTTTATAAAGGCTTGATATAATGCAAGGTTTGTGAGTTTATCACTTGTCTTATAAAGTAGTAATTCCTTTTTATTGAAGTAGACTTTATCTTTTATATTTCAAATTCTAGTATTTGGGGATTTGGTAAGTATTCGGTCCATCTCTATCTTTCAAGACCAGATTGCCTTGGTAGTAGAAATATTAAAATAGAGTGGGAGTAATTCAGTACTTCCAAATGTAATTACTAAGTTTCAGATGGCAGGGTTAATGTTTTTTGATTATTTAGGAATTACCCAAGTTGTAAATTAGTCCTTTTTTGTCTATGGCTATTTAATAGTTCAAAGCACTCTTTGTAGAGGAGAGGGAAAGGTGAAATTAATCTGTTAGATTGAGGGGGAGGTTAAGCTGATGGGGAGGAAACCTGAGTATCATATGAAGTTATTTCATATCTACATCACGGTACAGTAAGCAGTGAGCACAGGATTAGATAAGTGGCAAACACAGGGAGGTGCTTCAGGGATTGTAGGGAAAGGACGGGTATGCTGGTATGCGTAGCTCGTCGGTAATACCTGCTTCCAGAAATGCGACAGACAGAGTTAATATCCCCTGGTTGCTTAATTTTTCCCCCCCAGTTGCTTAATAAGTCACCGTATTTGCAACCACATCTGAAATGAAGTAAAACCTGTTGTGTGTTTTTCATGGAAATATGCCAGATATTTTATTTTTTTGAAAGTGCCAGGACAGAGAATAGATAATTAAATCGGAGAAACATCTAATTCATGGAGCTTTAGTCACCATGTAACTTTTCTAGTTGTTTTTTTTTTTAACTTTTCTAGTTTTAAAGATGCTACCAGTTTTTGTTTTAATTTTATTTTTTTAAAAGGGGGGAGGGGAGAGGGAGAGAGAGAATCTCAAGCAGACTCCACACTGAGCCCGACGGGCCCGATCTCACCACCCTGAGATCAGGACCTGAGCTGAAGTCAAGAGTCAGTCAGATGCTCCACCGACTGAGACCCCCACGTGCCCCTAGATGCTTTCAGTTTTAAAGTAAAAAATGTGATTTCCTAAGTTTAGAATTTGAATCTATTTCAAAGCTTTTATAGTTAATTTAAAAAAAACTTTTCATTGGGGAGGTGGAATCATCAGAACATTTCTATGGCAGTAACCACACCCATAAACTAATCAGACTGGGATGTCTGTTCACCACGGGTAGTGTTACAGTTTTTATTAAGATTATCTAGTGTTGATTTCCTTCTTGATGGATTTAACAATCTCAGTCTCCAAAACAGAAAGCTTTACCACAATACTGCATGACTCATTTTGCATCAAGTGTATGCCATCACTTAATTCTCTAACCTATTTATAAAGTTCCAGAAAATTCTGGACCATGATTGGGAATCCTGCAGTAGTATTTTTGTTTTGGTCTAAGACAGGGAATAGGTTTTGTATATTAGAATCATCCAAAGAAATAAACAAGAAACAAAGCAAAACTCCTCACATAAACAATGCCAAGGTCCCTGCCCAGTTTTGTCACTCTCTGGGAGAGAAGAGGCAACCGTGTTTTTAGAGCTCTTCACATGATTGTATTGGAATCATTCGTGGAGAATCACTGGACCATGGGTTTTTATGCACCATAAAGACTCAACTGTCCGTTATCTTAGATGTATGTGTCTTTGGAGCAGCTTCAAGTATTTTGCGGCAAGTTCACCCCAGCTATTTGAATTGCAAATCTTTTTTTTTTTTTAAGATTTTATTTATTTATTTGGGAGAGAGAACGAGATAGCACGAGAGGGGGAAGTCAGAGGGAGAAGCAGACTCCCCGCTGAGCAGGGAGCCCGATGCGGGACTCGATCCCGGGACTCCAGGATCATGACCTGAGCTGAAGGCAGTAGCTTAACCAACTGAGCCACCCAGGCTCCCTGAATTGCAAATCTTTAAAGAGGTGTCTATATTTTCTTTAAATTTTTCAAGGCTTAGATAGACTCTATTGCTACAAGTTGGGGCTGTACAGAGCTGGGCCTTATAAACTGATACATGTGGTCCCAGGATGTCACCATGTTGAAATCAAGTCATGATTGTATAAGAGGTCACTGTTACTGAAGGGCATGATCCAAGGGAGGCCAGCTAGGAATTCAGCAGACATGATCAGGACAGACAGAGCACGGTCAGGTCACAAGGTGCAGGAGAGGACAGTCCCCTTCACTCCTGCTTCCTGTAGCTCTCCAAATGTGACAAGACCCAGTCCCGTGGCTGGAAAAACAAAGCAGGTGAGTCCAAAGGTGATATCCGTGGTCCTGAGCTCTTCCTATGGTAGCTTGAGATGATCTGGGCAAGCAGCACCAGGAGCCCTACCGCTGGGCCTATCAGGCGCTCCACTCCAGGTGCAGTGTCAGCGTGGACATGACCATACAGAGTAGACTGTAGGCGGCTGCCTGCCGGAGCCCAAGTTCAGGAACAAGGTGTATTTTCTGGTTCTAGTTCCTCTCCTCCAGATTATTGTGAACACACTTGTATCAGGGTTTTGCCTCCCACTCTACCAAAACTCTCTTGTCAAGAGGTCACTGGTCACTTACACATAACTAAACCCAATGGTCAAGACTCAGCCCTTAAATTACTCATCTAGCGGTTTTTGACACACCCCTTGTCCTTGAGATACTTTCTTCAGCTGGTTTCTGGATCAGTACTGCCCAATAGAGCTTTAGTGATGATGGAAATATTTTGTATCTATCTTTACTGTCCAAATCAGTAGCCATTAACCACATGAAATGAGCCCTTGAAATGTGGCTAGTGTGACAGGAACTGAATTTTTAAATTTTAATTAGTTCAAATAGCCACATGTGGCTAGCAGCCCCCAGATTTTACCCCAGTTCTAGACACTTCCCTGGTTTGCCTTCTTCCTCATCAACTTCTCCTGTCTCCTTTGCTCTTTCCTCCCTGGGGCTCTGCCCAGTTTCCGAATGTTGACATCCCCCAGTTCTCATTTCTATACTTACTCCCCTTGGTCATCCTATCCTGGTTCATGGCTTTAAAGATTTTATTTATTTATTTGAGAGAGAGAGAGAGTACATGAGAGGGGGAAGATCAGAGGGAGAAGTGGGCTCCCTGCTCAGCGGGACTCCATCCTGGGACTCCAGGATCATGACCTCAGCCGAAGGCAGTCGCTTAACCAACTGAGCCACCCAGGCGCCCCTGGTTCATGGCTTTAAGTGCTCAAATTTATATTACTACCCTGCATATCTCCTGAGCTCCAGGCTTGGATATTCAACTGCCTATTTGGCATTTACTATGTCTTACCAGGCATCTGAGATTTAACCTGTCCAAAATCAAGCTCTTCATATCTCTACCCACCAAAATCTGCTCAAGGCCCCTGTAAGTCTTATCAAACAAGTGGCAAGAGATTCTTTTAAAATGTTACTTCTCTCAAAAACCCTCCTATAGCTTCCCTACCGAGAATAAAACTCAAAGTTCTTAACATGGCTTACAAAGTCCTAAATAAGTGGCCCTTGACCATTTTCTTCATTTTCTACTATTCTCTCCACCCCTCATTCCACTCTAGCCACACTGATCTTCCTGCTGATTCTAGAATATGCCAGAAAAACCTGTTTCAGGGCTTATGCACTCAGTGTACCTTCTGTCTGGATGCTCAGCCCTGGCCGGCTTTTACCACCATCTTCAGACCTTTGCTCAATTTTCAGCTTTGTAAGGCTGCCTCTGACCGGCCTATTTAAAATTTAGTATCCTCCTTCCCTGTTTTTCTCCACAGCACTCAACATCACACGACATGTTACACATTTTGTCAGAATCCCAACTCCATCATGAGGGCAGGGATTTTGTCTGTTCATTGTTGTATACCCTGTGCTTAGAACAGTGCCTGGCACACAGTAGGTGCTCATAATTTTTTATTGCATGAGTGATTTTTACTGCCACTGACTACCTCTTTCATTAGACTGCAAAACAATCTAGTTTGCTCTCCAGAGAAAATAAAGGTTAAAGTTAACATTTTCTACTAAGTGCAAAGTCTAATCTGTCACATGTTCGAGATGAGTTTAGTGGTTAAGCTTTCTCAGGTTTCAGCATGTAGTGATATATTCTTTCTGAGGCCAAGATTTAAAATGAGTCCATTTATTTTTGCCAATGGTTGTGATGTTGGTTGTCTAGGGATGTTCCTTGTACATGCAGAAAAAAAACATAAACCACACTCACAAACAAGGTTTGAAGGGGTGATTAGAGCCTTGAGCAATTCTCAAGTTACAATCATTAAGATAACAGTTTCCTAAACCACCTAACATATGCATCAAGTGTCCTGCCAATCTCTTTGAGCTACAGCACACAATTGCAGTACTCTGGAGTTTATTGGTCCTGTAAATCGCTCATTTAAAATGCTAATATGGGGCACCTGGGTGGCTCAGTCGTTAAGCGCCTGCCTTCGACCCTGGGATCGACCCTGGGATCGAGCCCAGCATCGGGCTCCCCGCTCGGCAGGAAGCCTGCTTCTCCCTCTCCCACTCCCCCTACTTGTGGTTCCCTCTCTCGCTGTGTCTCTGTCAAATAAATAAATAAATAAATCTTTAAAAAAAAGTAAAGTGGTAATGTGTTTTTAGAAGTTCTATCTCCAGCAGATTTTTTGGCACTGGAGTAAATTGTTTTTCTTTTTGCATTGGAGTAAATTTCTATTTAAAACTGTACCCCAATGGCCTTGTTGCTGCCCCAATGTGAGCTACTACTTTTTAAAAGATTTAAATAGAAGCTTACATTCTAGCATTCACTGTTCCCTGGGCCATGTCTTTAAATAGAGCAATTCTGATCCCAAAGGTCACCTGAGAACTGGAATAGTTACGGCAACACTGTGAAATTCATTTTATACTTTGCGAATGATGCACTGGCTAGAGGGCATCTTTTTCAAGGTTAAAGCTAGGCACATCGGTTTTAGAAACACTGTCTTTTTTACAGAGTCCTACCTCCCGTTAGCTCAGTTTCCTAACCTCTTTAGAGGTCATGTTCTGCTCCCTTTTCTGAGAAAGTAGTAGTCAGATGGGAAATGTGGATTTTTTTTTTAAAAGATTATTTATTTATTTGAGAGAGAGCATGTGCACAAGTGGGGGGAGGGGCAGAGGGAGTGGGAGAATCTCAAGCAGACTGCACTGAGCTTGAAGCCCTACACAGGGCTCATCCCACAACCCTGAGATCATGACCTGAGCCGAAATCAAGAGTCAGGTGTTCAACAGACTGAGCTACCCAGGCGCCCTGGTTTTTTTTTTTTTTTTAAGACCGGGAGAGGAAGAGAGAGAATCTTAAGCAGGCTCCATGCCCAGCCCAGAGCCCGACTTGGGGCTCAATCTTACGATCCTGAGATCATGACCTGAGCCAGAATCAAGAGTCAGACACTTAACTGACTGAGCCACCAGGCACCCCCCCCTTTTTAAGATTTTTATTTATTTTTTGACAGAAATAGAGACAGCAAGAGAGAGAACACAAGCAGGGGGAGTGGGAGGAGAAGCTGACTCCCGGCTGAGCAGGGAGCCTGATGTGGGACTCCATCCCAGGACCCTAGGATCATGACCTGAGCCTAAGGCAGACGCTTAACAACTAAACCACCCAGGTGCCTCTAAAGCATAACTTTTAAAATTAAAAATTGAGGCTCCTGCCTGGCTCAGTCAGTAGAGCATGTGACTCTTGATCTCCGGGTCATGAGTTTAAGCCCCATGTTGGGTATAAAGCTTACTCTATTTATTTATTTTTAAAGATTTCATTTGACACAGAGAGACACAGCGAGAGAGGGAACACAAGCAGGGGGAGTGGGAGAGGGAGAAGCAGGCTTCCCGCGGAGCAGGGAGCCCGATGCCGGGCTCGATCCCAGGATCCTGGGATCATGACTTGAGCCGAAGGCAGACGCTTAACGACTGAGCCACCCAGGCGCCCCTAAAGCTTACTTTAAAAAAAAAAAAAATCGACAGTTTCAATAACTTTTGAGGAATAGTAACTTTTTCCGTATTTGTGTAGAAAAATATAAAATACGTTTTTTAAAAATGCAAAGAACAAGAGTGTACAGTGAAAAATCTCTCTTATTCCCAACCCAACTCCTGCTCAGCAGCATTCTATCCTTTTAGATACCACGTGTATCTAGCCAATATTCTCCAATAGTAGCATTCTACACACTGTTCTGTATCTTGCTAGTTTTCATTTAACAATATATCCTAGAGATTGGTCTTTAACATATAGAGCTACACTTCGGTCTTTTTATTTTATTTTTTAAAGATTTTATTTATTTATTTGAGAGACAGAATGAGAGAGAGCAATAGGGGGAAGAGGGTCAGAGGGAGAAGCAGACCCTCTGCTGAGCAGGGAGCCCGATGTGGGGCTTTATCCCGGGACTCCAGGATCATGACCTGAGCTGAAGGCAGTCGCTTAACCAACTGAGCCACCCAGGCACCCTACAGTTCGGTCTTTTTAAAGGACTATGTAAAATCAGTGTATTAATATTCTATTTTTATTTAATTGACTAGGGTCTTGAGAATGGACATTTAGGTTCTATTTTTATTTAATTAACTAGGGTCTGCAAATGGACATTTATGAAGGAGACAGTTATTAGAGTTAGAATCAGTATTAAAATTAAGGAAAGGATCAATCAAACCTATAACCCAGACCTCAAAACACTGGACCACAAAGCGCAAATATCTTGAAATTTCTTCTTTATAAATATATTTACTAAACAAAGAAGGAAACAAAATATTCAGGAGCAAAGCTCAGCTATTGCTTTAAAAATATGAACTATTTTAGGGGCACCTGGATGACTTAGAAGATCATGTGACTATTGAATTCAGGGTCATGAGTTTGAGCCCCCTGTTGTATGTGGAGGTTACTAAAAAAATAATAAACTTAAAAAAAAAGACTATTTTTTTATTTTTTTGCTTTTTATTTTTTTAAAGATTTTATTTATTTATTTGACAGAGAGAGACACAGCGAGAGAGGGAACACAAGTAGAGGGAGTGTGAGAGGGAGAAGCAGGCTTCCTGTGGAGCAGGGAGCCCGATGCGGGGCTCGATCCCATGACCCTGGGATCATGACCTGACCCGAAGGCAGACGCTTAACGACTGAGCCACCCAGGCGCCCCAGATTTTTTTTTAAAAAGATTTTATTTATTTATTTGACAGAGGGAGAGACAGCGAGAGAGGGAACACAAGCAGGGGGAGGGGAGAGGGAGAAGCAGGCTTCCCGTGGAGCAGGGAGCCCGATGTGGGGGCTCGATCCCAAGACCCTGGCTGGGATCATGACCTGAGCGGAAGGCAGACGCTTAACGACTTGGGCTACCCAGGTGCCCCTTAAGATTTTATTTATTTGACAGAGAGCACAAGCTGAGGGAAGTGGCAGGCAGAGCAAGAGGGAGAAGCAGGCTCCCCGCTAAGCAGGGAACCCCACATGGGGCTCAATCCCAGGACCCTGGGATCATGACCTAAGCCGAAGGCAGACACTTAACTAACTGAGCCACCCAGGTGCCCCAAAATAATAAACTTTAAAAAAGAAAAAAAATTAAAAAATATATGAACTATTTTAACTCTGCTGGTAAGTTTTTTTTCTAAAAGACTGTATGAAGAAAAAGATTGTAAGTCAATAACTGAGTCAAGGTGCCAACATTAGAGACATTATCACAAACTAAACAAGGAAATTTCTGACTATTTATAAAACATTTCCTAGGGGCGCCTGGGTGGCTCAGTCAGTTAAGCGTCTGCCTTCAGCTCAGGTCATGATCCTGGGGTCCTAGGATCAAGCCCCACATAGGGCTCCCTGCTCAGCAGGGAGTCTGCTTCTCCCTCTGCCCCTTACCCTCCTCGTGCTGTCTCTTGCCCTCTCTCTCTCAAATAAAATCTTTAAAAAAACCCAAAACAACAACAAAAAAACCAAAACATTTTCTAGGTGCTATTTTTTTTTTCTATTTGGTATTGCTTTGATTACAAAAATGCACTTAAGTGGAAGATTGATGTTCCAAGTAAAACAATACTTTAAAGATACGAAAAAGTATCTAAACTCAGTTTCCTTAATAGCATGTACTTTGTAAGCTATAGATTTCAGAATGTAACTGGGGAAGTATTACGATAATCTTTTTTTTTTTTTTGTAATTTTTTTAAAGGGTATTTGTACAACCCAGCTCTGCCAATTGTTAGCTCAAATTCAGGGCAAACACCCTATTTTAAGATTCATCTCAGAAAGAAATCATATAATCTGTAAGGTTACTTCTAACTCTAAAATTCTGTAACAATTTGTATTTCCTTAGATGCATGCTACTTGATTTCTTTGCATTTTAGCGATGTAAATGAATCAGGAAACATGCATAGTAAATAAAAAATGTGTTCGTCCCACTGACAAGCAGAAAGGAACACATACACACATTTTAGGAATATATATGTATTTTAAAGGATTCAAAAGTACTTCAGTAAGCAAAATCAAAGCATGGATGAGAAGAAATACCTTAAGTTACAGTCAACACAGATTAAGTTACTTAAAGATTTACGTTTGTGTTTATATACATAACATGCTACAGCATAAAAGCACCCTCAACTTTGTTCTCCTAAGGTACAAGTTAAATATGTATTTGTTGAGTGGTATCTCTGAGGGTCTATATATTGGTTGTGAGTGGGGATTCCAGGTTTCTTTGGGTCTCTCTCAAGGGCTCATCTCCCTCCTTCAGTACTTCTCTTCCCGTTTTCCCTTACACAGAACTGCCATTCTTAAATTTAATATCCAATTTTCACCACTTGCTCATGTCACATGGTTCTTTGAAATGTTATTGTCCAAGAACTGACATGTATTTTTTATAACAAGCAGAAGCCAAAAGATGTAGACATCACACAGTTTAATTCAATGGTTATTTAAAAAGTAGAAAACAATAAGAATTCAGTTGCCAACTTAGAGGATTTTCTACATCATTAAGTGTTCTATTTTATTTCCATGGTCTGAAATTTATTTCTCACTCAAGAAAACAGATTCATTTCTAAACATTTATTTTATCTTTCTTTGCTGGAAACAGAAGAAACATTATTTTCTTTGACAAAATTGTCCTAGAGGAATAAAACAAATACTTTTCCAAATTAGAGCACAAGTCTTTCCTAAATGTCACTGTGTGATAATTCAGATATAGTAGCAGTCTTTAAAATTTCATAAAAGCAACTGTTAAGATGGCGGTTTGGGCCGTTTTGCAGATGGTCCATCTGAGTTAGTTCTATTATCAGTGTTATTTTCATCTTCTGCATCATCTTCATCATCACCTTTTAAAATAAATATTTGTTGTATGACAATATGTTCAGTGGTTCAAAGAAATAAGATTGCTAAAAGGCTTGATAATGAGATCATTTCAATTTTAAGGATTAATAAAATCATGCATAGAACAGTTTCAAAGTATGTATGGTTAAAAAGATTTCAAGAATTTTGGTGTTTAAAATCTTATCACTTTTTTTGAGACATAATTCATAGACCATAAAATTCACTCTACAATTTCTTGATTTATAGTATATTCCCTAAGTTGAGCAACTGTCACTACTATTTAATTCTAGAACATTTTCATCATTCCGTAAAGAAATCCCGCACCCATCAACAATCACTTTCCATTCCCCTTAGCCCTTGGCCACCTCTAATCTACTTTCTATCTCCATAGATTTGTCTATTCTCGACATTTCATATAAATGGAATCATAACATATGTGGCCTTTTTGTCTGCCTTCTTTCATTCAACATGTTTTTAAGGTTCATTCATGTTGTAGTGTTTATTGGTACTTCATTCCTTTTTATTGTTGAATAATATTCCATTGATGGATACACATTTTATTTATCCACTCATCAGGTGATGGACTTTTGTGCTGTTTCCACTTTTTAGTGATTATAAAATAGTGCTGCTATGAACATTCACGGGTAAGTTTTTATGTGAACGTATGTTTCCAGTTCTCTTTGGAGAACTAGGAATGGAATGAGGAGATCCTAGAAGTGCAATTACTGGGTCATATGATCACTTTAACTTTTTGAGGAACTGCCGAATCGTTTTCCAAAGAAGGTATATCATTTCATATTTCCACCAGCAATGTATGAGGGCTCCAATTTCTTCACATCCTAGCTAACACTTATTGTTCTTTCTGATTATAGTCATCCTAGTGAGCATGAAGTGGTATTTTATTGTGGTTTTCATTAGCATTTTTCTGATGGCCAATGATGCTGAACATCTTTTCATGAGCTTACTGACCATTTGTATATCTCATTTGGAGAAATGTCTATTCAAATCCTTTGCACATTTGACAACGGATTATTTGTAATCCAATTTCAGTACTTAGTACTTTTTAGAGTTCTATCACTTTTTAGTAATTGTTGTAATTTTTAAATTTTGTACATTTGTTGAGATAGAATTCATATAACACAAAATGCACCATTTCAATCTCATTACTTTTAACAAAGGAAATTCAAACCTAAGCTTTATGGGGTCATCATTTAATATACACAAACATGTCCTCCAATACAAAGATATTACTGACCTGCCATTAAGAGAATAGGTAGCAGTTATTTTTCCAAAAAGTAATGATATTTTAAGAAATGGTTCTAGCTATACTCATCCTTATTCCAATGATAACACTTTCAACAGATTAGAGAAGTATTTCTGGAGCCAAGAAACAGGGCTTCACTTCGAACTTACGTGGCAACGCCCAGTTAACATTCATGGAACCAATCTATTGTCTGAACTCAGAGTAATGGTCTGAGTTCACATTATCTGGAACTATCAAGATGTAAACAAGATGGGAAAAAAAAAGTATGGTACCATTTAAGCCCCTCTTTAAAGGAGTTAAGTCCTGACTCCCAATATTTAATTCTTAGGTTCTTCAGCTCAGGGCAGAAAATGTACCTACCTCTTTTTGTATTCACTTGAATTTCATATTTCTCCTTTCAAACTGTACCTTCTAAAATGGGATATGGGAAGGAGTTAGGGCTCCTTAAACTGAAATCTTCAGAACCTATTCGGCGATAGATGGCAGTCTTCCTAACATGTTTGTAATGTCAACCCTGGTAATACTCATTTTCATCCTTCAACCCCCCCAGCTCAAAAGTCATGTCCCCTCTCTGAAGGCTTCCCGGGTCCTCTGAGTTTGCAATAATTACAGAGGGCCCTGAGGTCGTACTTCCAGTCTGTAATAAGTGTTTGCTTGTCTAACCCGCACCAGCCTGAGAGTTCCACAAGGCCAGGAACTGAGTGGCATTCACCTCATTCTTTCTCAAGAGCACAGCCCAGTGCCTGGCACAGAGTACTAAGCATTCAGCACGTTTTCTGTGATATAAATGGAAAGAGAGTCGTGAAAACGCTTAAGTAGAAGCAGCCCAGATAATACGGCGGTAAGTACCAACAATTTTTAGCTGGATTCTTCTTCCCCCCCGAAGCTTTCTCCAAGTCGGCCACTCCACCCGGGCTCCCCTGCCCCGCCCTCCTGTCGCTCCAGCACCTTCTCAGGGCTCACCGTCCATGGCCTCTTCTGGAGTCGCCACCTCCTGGTCTTGCGCTTCCTGCTGTACCAGGGAGACGAAGAGCTCGTTCACCAACTCTCTCATCTGGGCCACACCAGACAACAGGCCCTCGAAAGGGTCCGCGTCGCTCGGCGCCTCACAGGGCACCCGCAGCTGCTCCTGCTGCCCATCCACCCCGACGTACTCGGCAGACAACTCCATGACGACCGCTGAGCTTCAATAGCGAGCGACAGGGAAGTGCCACCCGGAAGCGGAAGTCAGCACGCGGCGGGCGCAGGCCGCTGCAGGCCGGCGCAGGCGGGAGGAGGGAGAGGAGTGACTTCCGTTTGTCGGAAGTCGCTCCTCCTCCTTCCTTCTCTTCCCTTCTTTGGGATTGGTTCTTAGCACTGGGCCCCGCCTCCTCCGGCCACGCCTCTCGCAGCCGCTTTTCCCGCCTCCGCCGGGCCGAGCCGCGGTCCCGCTGACAGTTGAGAATGGCTGGGGCGGAGGGGTCTGCTGGACGGCAGTCGGAGCTGGAGCCCGTGGTATCGTTGGTCGACGTTCTAGAGGAGGACGAGGAGCTGGAGAACGAGGCGTGCGCCGTACTGGGCGGCAGCGACTCCGAGAAGTGCTCCTACTCGCAGGTGGGCGCGCGGCCCGGGCCTCGCCTGCCCCGGGCTCCCGCCGAACCTCCGGTACCCGACCTGACTTGCCCTATTCCCGCCTGCGCGGCCCGGCTCCCCCTTGGTGGTCCGGGGCCGCCGTTTGTGATAGGCTTCCCCGTCCCAGGCCCAGCTGCCCTTAAACCTCAGCCTCCTGGGTCCTTCTTAGCCTGTAGCCAGCAGGGCCCCCCTCCTTCCTCGGTCTTCCTTCGTCCGGTCTCTCAGGATTCTCCAGGCTTTGACCCTGGGGCCCCTGCTCTTTCCTTCCTCTCCCGTCTCTCCTCGGTGCCTCGTCTGCTTTTCAGAAACTGTCCCCGTGACCTCTTAGATACCGACATCTTTGTCCTTACTTTTCCCATCCTAAGAGTGTTTATTAGGAACCTAGTGGGAGAGTCAAAGCAGAGTTAAAGGAGAGAGCTCTGGGTTTGAAAATCTCCCCCTGGGCTGGGATCCTTGACAGCTAATCCCCTACAATTTAGTTTGACAAGTGCTAGCTTGTAGTTTTTTTGGCGAGACGAAGCAAGTACAGTGTCTATCTGCAGTCGTCCCCCCCCCCCGCCCCCCGTGGGAATAGACCGGAACCACGACAGCAGGTGGCACTGGCAAAGGAGGGGAAGAGAGGAGAGGATTTGCTTGAAGGGTAAATTTGGCATTTGGAAGACGTTATGAATCAGGATTTGAGGGGGTGCGTTGTAGTGTTTGGTGACTCATCCTGTATTTCTAGATACAAAAATGGAGCAAGTTGGGTAGAAGGAAACTACACGGGATGAGAATTGGTAGGAAGAACTTAGAGGTTCTTCCTAAGTCTAAGGTTACTTAGACTCTGGGGGATGCGTGGAACATTGGGGGATGAGCTGAGAGACTTGGGGCCATTATGTGGTGCGGACTGAGCTCATAATACCAGTTGTCATCGTTGACCGGTTGAGTTTACCCTGCACAGTGGTTAGACTGTTGAATTAACCTGGTATCTGCAGATAGTCCCAGATGTTGGCCGGTATTTTAAAACCTTTGGTCACCACTAAAACAACTTTTTCTTTGCTTTCCTTAAAAAAAAAAAAAAAGTGTGTGTAAGCTTTTCTTGAAATGTAGTTAGCTTTATAAAACGGACTTCCTAAAAATTTTCTTTTTACTGTAGTAAAATATGTGGAAAATCACACAAATCATGTCTATGGCTTGGCGAAAAAAGTGAACATATGTATGTACCTACTACCTGCCGCCCCCCCTCCCCGATCAAGAAATTGAACATTACGGGCATCCCAGAAGCTTCTCTGTCTCCCTCCTTTCTAGAGAAGGGTAACCACTCTCAAGATCTCTAAGTTTTGCCTGTTGTTCTTTCAACTTTTAATTTTGAAAAATTTTAAATCTACAGATTAAGTTGAAAGAATAATATTGTGAACAGCTGTATACTTCTTACATGTATTCATTTTTTGCCACATTTGTTTTATCTCTCTTCTCTATATAATACACTTTACTCCCTGAATCATTTGAAAATAAGTTGCAGACATCATGAAGCTCTAAATATTTCAGCATGCATCTCCTAAAATCAAAAGGATTCTTTTAATGCATTGATTTTTCTCTTTGGTGGAGTCACAAGTATTTTCCAGAATTGTAAGTGTGATATTGCTAACATAAACCTATACACATTCTCCTATATTTTCATGTGTTAAAATGTTGATGCAGGCCAGCTTATTCTTATTTTCGGCTGGCTGGAAATTTAAAACTATCATTTTAAGAAAAAATTGTATGAAAATGAGCACTACTGTAGGACACATACAGCGATTTGAAACATGCAATGGTGTTTTGGTACTCTCCTGTGTAATTATTCTCTCTTTCCATTTTGGGGCTGTCTTTTAGGGCTCAGTAAAGAGACAAGCACTATATGCCTGTAGTACTTGCACCCCAGAGGGAGAAGAACCAGCAGGAATTTGCCTAGCTTGCAGTTATGAATGTCATGGAAGTCATAAACTATTTGAGCTATACACAAAAAGGTAAAGACAGTCAGAGATTGGCACTGAATGCTTTTTAAATGTTTGGATTCTTTCCCACCTGCACTGTTTTTCTTGTTTTTCTATTTAAAGTAGTTGTGCACTGGTAAAACTCAATGTAATTGTTTCCTATAATGTAATTGGAGAGAACAGTTTTTCCAGGGGCCTTTTAAAATAAAATTATTGTATAAATTCAAACTAGTCATTCCTTTTTTGCCATTATTTTACTTGTGTGTTTGTGTATGTGTGATATAAATATTTGTCTCTGTGCATGTTAATTTTCAGAATTAGTAAATATTTTATTGTTATGTGCTTGGAGAAATTTCAGTTTGGTTACAGGAATAGCGACCAAGGCCACTTTTTAGATCCTAGAAACGAATTGAAAGGGAAGGGGCTATGATACTAATTTAAAGAGTAACTCATTAGATTTAAAAGAAAAATTAAAATCGGCTCTTCTTCATTTTTTTCAGAAACTTTCGTTGTGATTGTGGAAACAGCAAGTTTAAAAATTTGGAATGCAAATTATTTCCTGTAAGTACACACTGTAACTAAAAATGCATTGAAAATAGCTGAGATTGGGGCGCCTGGGTGGCTCAGTCGTTAAGCGTCTGCCTTCGGCTCAGGTCATGATCCCAGGGTCCTGGGATCAAGCCCTGAATCAGCAGGAAGCCTGCTTCTCCCTCTCCCACTCCCCCTGCTTGTGTTCCTGCTCTCTCTCTCTCTGTCAAATAAACAAACAAAATCTTTAAAAAAAAAAAGAAAATAGCTGAGACTGATATTTGCCAGAGTGGATAAAAACTATACATGTTCCAAAAAAGAAGTTCTTATGCTTATTCTTTGCAAATAGGCAAATCAGTATTAGACTGTATTCTTTTTTTTTTTTTTTTTTAAGATTTTATTTATTTATTTGACAGAGAGAGACACAGCGAGAGAGGGAACACACGCAGGGGAATGGGAGAGGGAGAAGCAGGCTTGCTGCTGAGCAGGGAGCCCGATGTGAGGCTTGATCCTAGGACCCTGGGATCATGACCTGAGCCGAAGGCAGACGCTTAACGACTGAGCCACCCAGGCGCCCCTGGACTGTATTCTATTTTTTATTTTGTTGGAAAACTAACCTGTTCAGACCCTACATTACAGATTGTAATTAATATGAAAGATTTTGGTGGGAATATTCTTTAAAGTAATTCAGGTTTGATTATGTTGGTTGTGCTCATGGTTTAAGGCTTTTAAAGCAAATGGTATGACTTTAAAAACAATAAAAAACTTGGTAATAATGAATGTGAGCTAGATGAACACAGGAGTTTTTCACTACTTTTTGTCTAATAACTATACTTACACAGTAACGTTTACTGAAGTATCTGAAATTAAGTAGAAAGTAAGGGATTTTACATTGTTCAGTCATACTTGCTATTTCCCTCCTTTGAAGGTTATTTTTAGGCAATTTCCTTGCCTGCCTTTTACCTTCTCGTAACCTGGGAGCTTTGGCAATCACAGCTGGGCATTAAGAAGTACTTCGAAATTCTAGGCCAATGTTCATTTACATAGGTCGATCATTAATATAATTAACTTTTATCAGCATTTTGTTATGGACATATTTGGTTTCCCCCAATTACTACAGAGAAGGTACAAAAAAATTAATTTTATTTATTCTCTATATCCTAGAAAAAGTATCCTTTTAATAGGAGTGAATTCTTTTTTTTTGAACTTTGAAAGTTAACGACCAACCTTTGGGGAGGAAGATATTTAATGTAGAAATTGAATGCATTGACTTCATGCAACAGGAAATTTATGATATTTATATTTCATTATATTCATGTTATTTATTATATCTTATATTACACTGATGATGTATTATAAATATAATATATGTCATATATGTGATATTTGTATGAAATTTATGATAATTTATACTTTCATGATGCCTGAGATTATAGTTAAAATTAGACCATGTTATATATTGAAATTAATCTCTTTTAGGACAAAGCAAAGATAAATTCTGGCAATAAATACAATGACAACTTTTTTGGATTGTACTGCATTTGTAAGAGACCTTATCCTGATCCTGATGATGAGGTAAGAGAATTGGAGGTTGATTGGAGGTTAATACCTCTAGCCTTCACTCCTCGGCCTGTTGTCCAGTCTGGATCTCTGTAGCTGTTCAGAGGGGATTTGGGGATTATGAGAAGATTCTAGGTTTATCCTTTCTTAGGAGTCTGGGCTGGAGCTGTAACTGGTACAGATCTCGACTATTCTCACTCTACACCATGAGAGTGAAATATTGGACAGGACTTTCTCCAGGCCAGCACTTTCTTCCTTCCTCTCTCTCATTGCCTGCCTGCTCCACTCCCCCAAACACTGTCCAAAAAATGACCTTCAACTTCTTGCTTCCCTGAAAGAAAAGAAATGGGGTGTACAGACTGAATCCTCTTAAAGATTTCAATATATACAAAATTTTTAAACATTAAAAAAATTTTTTTTAAAGTATACACAATTTAAAAAGAGCTTTTCTTCTTTCTCACTCCATCTTCTTCCTAGATATAACCAATGTTAACACTTTTGGGGGTATATGTTTTTAGACCTCTTTCTGTGCCCACGTAAGTGGATGTGTGCTTCAATTTGTAGTTTCCTTTTAACAAAAGTGAAAATTCAGTACATTCACTTCTGCAGCTTTTCTCATTTATCACAGACATCTTTGCATGCAAAACAGCACAAATCCAAATCCACCTTGTTCTGATAGCAGCCAAGTATTCATAATGTGACATGCTGTAAGTTAGTTACCTAAATGTTCTGTCGCAGATCAGTGGTGTCTCATTTTTCAGTATTGTAAAGAAAGCTGCAGTGAACATCCTTATACAGTAATATGACTGAGTATATTCCTGCAAGTATTTATGGATACCCAGACGTAGAACCAATGAGACATAGGATATTTATATTTACAGTTGCGATCATGTCTGCCAAAAGAGTTCAGTCACAGACAGTAGGTGATAATGTGCTTTTCCCCATACTCTTGTCAGGCTGACATATTAGCTGCCTTTTTAAATTTTGCCATCTTGATAGATGAAGAGCAGTATCTTTTAAAAATTTCCTTTTCCTGGGCGCCTGGGTGGCTCAGTTGGTTAAGCGACTGCCTTCGGCTCAGGTCATGATCCTGGAGTCCCGGGATCAAGTCCCGCATCGGGCTCCCTGCTCGGCAGGGAGTCTGCTTCTCTCTCTGACCCTATCCCCTCTGATGTGCTCTCTCTCTCTCTCATTCTCTCTCTCAAATAAATAAATAAAATCTTTAAAAAAAATTAAAAAAATAAAAATTTCCTTTTACTGATCATGAGTAAGATTATGTATCTTTCATGAGTTTATTGGACATATTTAATAACCTATCTGAATTGTCCTTTCATATTCTTGGCTCATATTTTGACTGGCTTTTGTTTGTGTATTTACTGATACGAAGGAGTGCTTTTATGTTTAGAAAAATTAGGCTTCTGCCTTCCTTGCTTTCTAGTTGTCTTGGAACTGTAATTATTGAACCAAATTATGTAGAGGAACAAGTTGAAAATATCTTTGAGTTAACAAAGATAAAACCTTAAAACTGGATATTTTAAGGTATGGGGTAAGGTGTTATAACACTGTTAAAAGACAAAAATAAGATGCTGAATAAATTGGTCAAGGCAGAGAAAGAATAAAACTGCTACATATATATATTTTATATGTGTGTGTGTATAGGTCTATATGTGGGCATACATAAAGATATATATGCTTTTTTTCCCTTTAAGAAGTTATAATAGGGAAAAGACAGAACAACATTGGGATATTAATCAGTAGATATGAAAGCCTGGGAATGAAAGGAAAACCATTCCAAAAACAGTCTATGCCCTTTGGTATATCGTTTTCCTGGGGCCAGAATTTAATTACTTAATTATTTAACTAATTCAAGTTAGGGAAGTTTTTTTTTTTTTAATTTTTTTAATTTTATTTATTTATTTGACAGAGAGACACAGCGAGAGAGGGAACACAAGCAGGGGAAGTGGGAGAGGGAAAAGCAGGCCTCCCGCAGAGCAGGGAGCCCGATGCGGGGCTCGATCCCAGGACCCCGGGACCATGACCCGAGCCGAAGGCAGATGCCCAATGACTGAGCTGCCCACGCGCCCCTCAAGTTAGGGAAGTTTTGCTGTCCATATTGTCAAAAGGCTGTTTATGATATTTACTTTTCAGTTTAAATAAAATGAAGGGGTTGAAGAATGTGGGGTTGCCACATTCTGCATTGGTCAATTCATCTTAACCTCCCTGGGCCTTAATTTATGGATAAAATGAGAAGCTGTTACTTACAAAGTTTTGTGAGAGTCAGATGCCAAGTAACGGAAGTGAATGAGCTTTGATGGTTGCTTCCAAAGTGCTCATCTCAATGTAACCCTTCTGCAGACGGGTTCCTGGAGAGTGAACTTCTCTGACCCCGTGACCCGCTATTTCTCCCTGTCCCCTTGACTATTGGAATGTGGATAGCAGTGTCACAGAATTGGTAGAGAATTATTTAGTACCTAGTTCTACTGTTTGCCAGATTTACTTCTGTGTCCCAGAATTCATTGTAATCATTAACATGCAAACTGCTTTTCCGTGTTAGATTCCGGATGAAATGATCCAGTGTGTAGTCTGTGAGGACTGGTTCCACGGGAGGGTAAGGAAAGCTTTTACCTTTTAAAGCCACTGTCTTCACAAAAAGAGAAAAGATTTTTTCTTTTTGAATTGTGTTATATTTTTTTACCTTATAATTACTCTTCCAAAAATAAACTATAAAGATACGATCAGTGTTCTTTTGCAGTATTTATTGATTACATAATGAGCATCTTGGACGGCTTGGAGACCACAAGAAAAACACTCAGTTTCCTGTATTTGCAGCATCTTGGTGCCATTCCCCCTGAGAGTGGCGATTTCCAGGAGATGGTGTGCCAGGAGTGTATGAAGCGCTGCTCCTTCTTGTGGGCTTATGCTGCACGGCTGGCAGGTATGTGTCCCTCTGGTGGTGGGGTGCCACAGACCTGGGCTCCTGACATTTCTGTGTTTAGTCCAGAATTTTTAGCAACTGGTTTTTTTTTTTTCTTTTTAAATTCAATTAATTAACTTATAGTGTATTATTAGTTTCAGAGGTGGAGGTCAGTGATTCATCAGTCTTATATAACACCCAGTGCTCATTACATCACGTGCTCTCCTTAATGTCCATCACCCGGTTACCCATCCCCCCACCCCCATCCCCTCCAGCAACCCTCAGTTTGTTTCCTATGGTTAAGAGTCTTTTAGCAACTGTTTTTAATGGGACTCTGAGGTATAGAAAAAGTGTGAGATACCTTCCTTCTCCACAAGGTGCTTATAGATCGGTTGGGAGACAAACAAGAACAAATTTGTACTTAAATAGCATGACACAGAGGCTGGATGAGACCAGAATTAGGGAAAATGGAGGAGGAAGTTTTTGAATGGGCCTTTGAAAGATAAATAGAACCAAAATAAGTTGTTCTTAAATGGAAGACATTGTATTGGTTGGAACGGGTGGGGTATAGTTTGCTACCCAGTGCTTTTATTATACACTTAAGAAATTGGCGTGAAACAACTAATCAGCAATGAATGGTCTTGAGGCATTAAATATTTTATTTTACTGGTAATGTAAATGTGTTACTTAATTTATTTTTTGAGTGGCAGTTACTCATAGTGTCTGCTGCTCTGACCTCATAATGTCTTGCCCTTCTCACCTTTAGGGAACATTTTACCATACGCACCACAAACAGCATAGCCATGCCTAAAATCTCACCCTGCTCTTTTTATTTGTCTCAGAGTTCTTAAACTTGGATGTGTCTTCTTTCTTTTCATACCCTTTTCAGTTACATCTCTCACTTTCCACTGGACCTGTGTCTGTTTCTCATGCATTGGGTTTTCTTCATCGATCCTCCCCCTCTCCCTCCATTTCCTTCCATCTGTCAACAGATGGCCTCATGTCCCATTAAATCAGAATGCCATCATCTGACACGAGCTCCCTAATCATTCCTCTTCTCTCTTTTTTTAAAAGATTTATTTGGGCGCCTGGGTGGCTCAGCCGTTAAGCGTCTGCGTTCGGCTCAGGTCATGATCCCAGGGTCCTGGGATCGAGCCCCGCATTGGGTTCCCTGCTCAGGGGGAAGCCTGCTTCTCCCTCTGCCTCTCCCTGCTTGTGTTCCTGCTCTCGCTGTGTCTCTCTCTGTCAAATAAATAAATAAAATCTTTAAAAAAAAATAAAAGATTTATTTATTTGAGCGGGGGGAGAGAGAGAATGCACAAGTGGGGGGAGGAGCAGAGGGAGAGAGTCCCAAGCAGACTGCCATGCTGTGCACAGAGCCTGACGCAGGTCTCAGGACTCCGAGATCATGACCTGAACTGAAACCAAGAGTCAGAAGCTTACCCGACTGAGCCACCCAGGCGCCCCTCTTCTCTCTTTAACATTATTTCTGCCTCTATATCCATTCGTTTTCATTTCTTCCTCTCATAAAGAAAAGCTGGTTTTTTCAAAACTACCCTACCACCTGTGTTTGCAGTTAAACCTCTTCCCACTGCTTCTTGCTTCCTGAGGTGTCCCACCTCTTTTTACCATCTGCAGTGCTTTTCTTTTTCCTTTATATATAAAGTGCTTAAGTAGTGATTGACATTTTAATTTGTTGTTTTTATTTATTTATTTTTAAAGATTTTATTTATTTGGGAGAGAGGGACAGAGATGGCAACAGAGAGCACGAGTGGGGAGGAGAGGGAGAAGCAGGCTCCCCGATGAGGGGCTCAGTCCCAGAACCCTGGGATCATGACCTGAGCCAATGGCAGACACTTAGCTGGCTGAGCCACCCGGGCGCCCCAAAGATGTTTTTATATAAGTAATCTCTACGCCCAGTGCAGGGCTTGAACTCATGACCATAAGATCTAGTTGCATGCTGTAACAACTGAGCCAGTCAGGTCGCCTGCGATTGACATTTTTAAATGAACTGTTCAGGGGCGCCTGGGTGGCTCAGTTGTTAAGCGTCTGCCTTCGACTCAGGTCATGATCCCCAGGGTCCTGGGATCGAGCCCCGCATCGGGCTCCCTGCTCAGTGGGAAGCCTGCGTCTCCCTCTCCCACTCCCCCTGCTTGTGTTCCCTCTCTCGCTGTGTCTCTGTCAAATAAATAAATAAAATCTTTAAAAAAAAATGAACTGTTCAATTGTTTTGAACTCCGGATTAGGCAGGCATAACCTAAAAAAGAGTTGATAATTCCCTTCTGTTTATTCCAGAGATTAAGGTTGACTTTCTCTTTTTCCAGATTCTGAAATATTTTTTAGTCAGACTAAATGATTTCACTGTTCAATGGACCTCTGGATATGTGTGTGTTTCTTTTCATTGAACCCACAGTAACCAAAGTATCTGCAGAGGATGATGGGTTGGTGCTGAATGTTGATGGAATAGGTGATCAGGAAGTCATCAAACCTGAAAATGGAGATCGTCAAGATAGTACCCTCAAAGAGGAGGTTCCAGAACCTGGACAGGATGCTGTCAAGGAAGTTAAAGCAGAGCAGACTAATGAACCATGTACCAGCTCTAGTTCTGAATCTGATCTCCAGGTAACATACGAAGTATGACCCATAAAAGAAAGAAAGCTTAAGTAAAATTAATGCTGGAAGCTCCGTAGCTTTGGATTTCAGCTGTACCCTTTGCCTAAAGAAATTCCTCTCTACAGTCTGAGCTCTGAAAACTGTGATAGTGTAAAAAACACACTTCAAAATTTAATTTTCTTTCAGACAGCATTTAAGAATCAACATCTCAACCCGGAATCACAGCCTGGCTGCAGACTTCAAGAGCTTAATGCTCAGCGGTTTCTAAAGAAAGACACTGCCACCTATTGGCCCGTGAACTGGCGCAGCAAGTTATGTACCTGTGATGATTGTATGGTGAGTTCTGGGTCAGGGTCACTGTTACTGTGTTTATTCTGGACTGATGCCTCAGACAGGGCCATCTGGAAAATATATTTGGGAAAGTGAAGCTAGGACTGTAGAGAGCTCTCAGATATTTTATATTAAGCAAATTTATGAAATGCTACTTGCAGTCTGCTTGCAGAAGAAATTCAGAATTACATAGCACTTTCTATTTACTTATCTTCATTTTAGTGGAAAATAGAAATGTCATAGAATTTGCTTGGAAATAAAAATTGCCTGAAAGTTACAGTAAGTCTGCAGTTTTTAAACAAAGATCTATTTAGACCCTCAGCACCTACTGGGAAGTTGGGAGGTTCCTAGAAGAGATTTGGGTAAGAAGACTAAATCACTCAAGCAGTTCTGTACTAAAGGCTCAGGTTTTCTGGCAGTTAATCTAAAAACATTAAATTTTTAGTGATTCTCATGAAGTTGACTTTCTGAGAATGACATACAGTTCTAATGGGAAACCCGGTTTTATTTTTTGAAGAAAATGTATGGCGAGCTAGATGTCCTGTTCCTGACTGATGAATATGACACAGTTCTGGCTTATGAAAACAAGGGCAAGGTCGACCAGGCAGCTGACAGGAGAGACCCTTTAATGGACACCCTTAACAGCATGGACAGAGTCCAGCAAGTGGAACTTATTTGCGGTAACTGCTGATTGAACAAAAATGCACGAAGTTCATAAGGTTTCCTTCACTCTTAAAATATGTATAGGGAGGACTACTAATACCTGTTGTTTTCATTTAATACAAACAAAGTTTAAAATTGGAATTACAAAGTAGCCTTCAATTACACTTGCCTAATTGTAGTGTTGCTGGGTATTGAGCCATTGTTACCAGAGTCATAGTCACGTGCTAGAATCATTACGTGCTTTGAGAAACCTTGACGTGTGCTCTTTTGATTCATGGTAGATGTATGAGTAAAGAGTAATAGAAAATCAATATCTTTTTCCATCCATTGAAATAGTTTTCATTGAACATTACAGGTCCTCTTTTTGACAGTCGTTCAGGTTGCTCCAGGAAACCACCAGAGGGGAAAATATCCCTAAGTCCTTCATGGCAGGCCTTTACAAATTTTACCCCAGCATGCCCAGCTGATTTTGGTCATTTCCATCCCAGCCGGTCTCTGCTCGATGCCACCACCTCGGTGGCAGTGATCATTTCTGTCTTTTATTTTTAACTGTTTGATGAATTTCCTTTGCCTCTATTAGACTAAAAGCTTTTCGAGAATGGAGGCTGCATCTGAAAGATTTTTGTAGGCCTCAGGGTGCCTCATACATAATAGAAACTATTAAGTGAGTGAATGAGTTTTAAAACTTAATGTTTGACAAGTCCAAGATATTTCAACTACTAGGATTCCAGAGAGATAGGAAGCCCTTTAAAAAATTCTTAGCTAATCTTTTTGGGCCTGAGGATTTTTTTTTTTTTTTGAGTTTTTTTGTTGTTTGTTTGTTTTTTAAAGAAGTAGGGTCCTAGATATCAAAATGAAAGAACTTGGGAGAAATTGGGAACAAGTTCCTTTCTTTTTTTTTTTAATTAATTTATTTATTTTAGAGAGAGAGAGTATGAGCAGGAGGGGTAGAGGGAGAGGGGAGAGAATCTCAAGCGGACTCTGTGCTGAGCGCAGAGCCTGATGCAGGGCTTGATCCCAGGACCCTGAGATCATGACCTGAGCCTGAAACCAAGAGTTGGACCCTTAACTGACTGCGCCACCCAGGCACCCCATGGGAGCAAGTTTCTATGCATGTTTCACTTAGAGAAAAGTTTAAAGTATTAACCTATGCAAATGTTAGTGGGAAAGAAGTACTTTGTTTCTAAAAGCAAATGACTTGTCTAAAGTTTACTACCTTTTTTGTTGTTTTGATTTAGAATACAATGACTTGAAGACTGAACTTAAAGACTATCTCAAGAGATTTGCTGATGAAGGCACGGTATGTTGAGTTAACTTTAATCGTAGCCCTGTATGTTCTGAATAAACTATTTTCTTGGATGAAGAAATGACCGTGTATCTTAAACTGGATACTTGGGTGGTGAATGCAGGCAGAACTAAGGGAAATCAGTGAGAGGTTGGGGAAGAAGGGTCTGGCCATGCTGGGAGTTCTTCGCAGCCCTGCGCTGGAGGGAATGAGGGGCAGAGCGGCCACATACAGTCTGGAGAGAGTTCGAATAGCTGAGGAGCAGGCCAGGACGTCAGCCATCCTGATTCTGCCCATCCTGACATTCAAGCAGAGATCCTTGGAGGAGGAAGGAGAAATGACCAGGCAAGGAAAAACTAATGCCAGACCCCTCTTTTTGGACTTTGGATTCTATAGTTTAGAATAAAAGAACTTCAAAATTGGGGCATTTTTCTTGCTAGTAAGAGAGACTATATACTTTTAAGGGTGACACTGATTCTAAAATGTGTAATATTTAAAATAGTCGTCCAGATGAATTTACAAATACTTCCTAGCTCTTTACTGTTCATACATTTGTGACAGAATGTCTTTTCTGAAATACTTTTTCTATCCTCCACAGGCAGATATAAAACAAAATTTAACTTTTTTGTTGGCCTAACACTGTCCTTGTGGACAGTTTGCTCTGCTGTGTCCAGACACAGAAATCAAGTCAGGTGTGTTTCTGGCCGCTGCTGAGGAAGTGTGCTGAGACTTGCTGTGTTGGGAGGAGTCTTTGCCAGGCTGCCAGAGACCACTTTCTCCTCGCTCTTAAAGGTGGCAAGAACTTGGAGCTGCCTGCATATCTGGACAGGGTCACAGTGCTGCCTTTCTGCAAAATGAGTTGTAAAGTCAAAAGTTAAGAGTTTTCTATGTAGTAGTATTCTCATTTCTTAGAGAATGTTCTTCATTCTCAGCCTCCTGCCTCTCAGCAGCACTTTAACTGCAGTTATTCCTGTTCCTCTGGTTAATGTAGACTCACACTTCTCTCTTGCTAGAACTGAGAATGCTCATGGGGCTCTTGGGTGGCTCAGTCGGTTAAGCATCTGACTCTCGCTGCAGGTCTTAATCTCGGGGTCATGAGTTTGGGCTCCATGTTGGGCTCCATGCTGGGTGTGGAGCCTATTAAAAAAATAATAATAATGAAGAAAGGTCACAGGTGTAACTATTTTAACCTTGGAACTATTTTTTATTGAAGTATAGTTAGCACACAATGTTATATTAGTTTCAGGTGTCTCTCAACCTCTGCGCTGTTCATGGACATTTGCGGTCTTTCAAATGTGTCAAAGCATGCGTGTTCTTGAGTCTGATCTTGTACCTTCTGCTCTTGTGCATTTTGTGGTCACAAGGCTCTTTATTGGTTTTATAACACACACTTGAAATCACGTAAAAGAAAGAACAAGCAATTTTATTCAAAATCTTCACCTGTATCCTCAACATAGAATCTTTGTCATCACTAGGGCCGCTTTTTATGAGTCTAAGATAATTTTTTTATCTGATGTGATGATTTAAAAAGACAGAAAATATTTTTTATTGTTTGTTCCATGACATTAGTAACTAGATCTTTACAAAAACAAATAAGAACCTTAAAAAAAAAAAAAATAAGAACCTTAAGCTGCAATAGGGTTAATCTGCTTTGGTTGTATTTGTACAGATAAGTTCTAGATGTTCTCAGATGAGGGACTGCCTTTTATTTTATGTTTGTGTCTGACTATAAAAGAAAGAACACTTAGAAACTACAAAATGTATGAGAAAAACCAATAAGATGATTTATTATTGATCCCCAGTATTCTTTTTTTTTTTTAAAGATTTTATTTATTTATTTGAGAGAGAGAGAATGAGAGATAGAGAGCATGAGAGGGAAGAGGGTCAGAGGGACAAGCAGACTCCCCACTGAGCAGGGAGCCCGATGTGGGACTCGATCCCGGGACTCCAGGATCATGACCCGAGCCAAAGGCAGTCGCCTAACCAACTGAGCCACCCAGGCGCCCCCCCAGTATTTATTCTTTAACATTTTTACTCTGCATGTTGGCTGTGACCATTTGAGGGTCTAGAAGCTTAAGATTGCACACTCTGTTTTCGTGCTGTTAGGTCACCTCTCCCAACATCCTTGCAGGAAAATTTCTTTTCTTTTATTGCCTTTCAGTGTTTAGTATTGGTGATCCACTGTAGGGACAGTTCCTTCAAATTGGAATTTCCAAGTGTCCTATATATTAGCATTTTTTGTAAGGGTGAATTTCCAAGCCATTCAGCAAATACAATAGAGCTTTGAGTTTCAGCGTCTCGAGTGGATTAGCCACCTAGATCCTGCATCTGTTACCGGTTCTGATTCTTCACTGGTTGACCAGCTCTTTCACCGTTGGTGCTTGTGAAGCTGGTGTATCAGTTTCTAGTCTGTGTTGTTCTTCCACGTAGAGGACTAAGTATCTTACCTCACCCCAAGGAAGTCATCCAAGTTGGCATGGCTGTGTACCTTAGCAGCACTTACGCTTGGGGAGTGAGGGCGACAGTTTCACTTTATATGCAAGTATTTATCCACTTAACCTTCCCCCCCTCTCTCCCTCTTGCTTACCTGCATTCCCCAGGCTTTCTTTCTCTCTTTCTCTTTCCCTCCCTCTCCTTGCCCCACCGTCATTCCACCGTCATTCCTTCATAACAATATGTTACCTTTGTAATTAAAAAGTAAATTCACAAACCTGTTTTGATGGATTTCAGGGGGCAGTTAGTTCAGATCAGCTGGAGGTCAGATCAGCTGGCTAGACATTCTTGGGGTGAGCAGGGACTCCTTCCAGGTGGTCCCACTTTACTTTTTCATCCATTTTGTCGCTCTTATTTTCTTATTTCTAACATTTTACTTTGCTAATATCATAAACACCTTTGTATGATGCTCTAATCCTTTTTCCAGTGAAATGGAAGATAAATTTCTCATTGCATAAAATGGATATTCCATTTACTAAGCATAGTGCTTCTTTATTTTTGGCCAATTATTCTTTTTACGTAGCAAACATTTCTAATTTTGGACTCATGAAGAGGGCAGAGTTTTTTTTGGTAAAGAAGAAAACACAAATCTCAGGGGAAAACAGACTTTGTTTTCTTTGGGCACTCACACAGAGCTGAAGGACATTCCCAAGAGACAGCTGTGGTCACAAGAGAGGGCAGTGGTCTTGGGAGACCTCCGGGTGCTCAGTGTATGCTGACTCTGCCACTTGCTTTTCAACAAATGGTTTGTGGTTTTGTTTTGTTTTTTAAGATTTCATTTATTTATTAGAGAGAGAGAGAGAGAGAGAGTGCGAGCCGGGGGAGGGACAGAGGGAGAAGCATGCTCCCCGCCGAGCAGGGAGCCCGACTTGGGACTCGATCCCAGGACCCCGGGATCATGACCTGAGCCGAAGGCAGTCGCTTAACCTACTGAGCCCCCCAGGCGCCGGCAACTAATGTCTATTAAGAACTTACTTAAGGCAGTGTTCTTAATAAGAGGCGGTGTTTTATCGGCATCAGATCTGATCTGATCTTCCAACGACGCCATTAGCTAGGTGCTGCTTTTGTCTCATTTCGTGGGAGGAAGCCCAAGTCGGCACTGCTCTGCTCTTCTTGGCTGCGTGGCCCCAGGCAGGCCCGCGGCTGTGAGACGGAGCACGGTAGTCAAGTCCACGTTCAAAGTGTTCTTACCGGCCGCCTCGCTTGCCTCATTTGTGAAGATCCTGACCGGTTATTGCTGTTCGGGAATGCGGAGCCCCTTCCTAATGTGTGCTTTTCACCAACAGGTTGTGAAGAGAGAGGACATCCAGCAGTTCTTTGAAGAATTTCAGTCAAAGAAGAGAAGACGGGTGGATGGCGTGCAGTACTACTGTAGCTAGATGGGGGCGGCGCCTTCTCTGTCCCGCGCCTCCGCAGAGGCCGCTTGCTGTGCCAGGAATAAAAGGGGCGTACCGCACACCCGGCCCTGTTCCGGCCTGTCCTTGGAGAGGCCTCCCCTCCAGCCTTGAGCTTCCTCTCCTCCTCAGCCACAAGTAGCCGTAGCGCGGGTGCTGATTTCACAACCCGCACCCTCCGGTTCCGCAGACCACAGGCCTGCCACCCGACTACCAAATAAGCCCCAGGTTATTTGCCTCGAAGTTTTAAGCAGTTTGATTTGGTTTTGAGACAGTAAACTAGTTTCTTTGCTAATGATTTGTTCTTTAACTCCTGAACGTGTCTCCCCTGCCACAGAGCTGTTGTGTCCTGGGACCTGCTCTGCGGGGCATGGCAGGAGCCTTCCTCCTGCCCGCCAGAACCCCACCAGGTCCCCCACCCCTCTGATCGTGGTGCCTTGGGTCAGCGCTTCCTCAGGCCTGGTCTGCCTCTTCTCCCACATCCCCGCTTTCTCCAGCGTGGTCACCGCGTAGAGGCATCTCGAAACTTGCTTCTCCTGGGCCCAGCCTCCAGTGGAGCCAAGGGCCAATGGTTCTCTGGGCTGGATGTCTGTCACAGGCAGGGAGATTGGCCGGTGGCAGGATTGAGGAAGCCAACCTTTGTTATGATTTTTACTAATAAATTTCAAGTGAAAATTTCATTCACAATTCTCCTGGCACTAGAATCTTAGAACTTCAGTACTGTAGTGCTCGCAGGACTTCCTGGAGAAAACTCGCCAGTGTACTAGTCCCTTTTCTGCTGCCTAGAAAACAGACCGGGTACTACCCTGTGAAATCTTGGTGGTTTACAAAGTCCTCTGGATTTCTTTATATTATCAGGGATATTCATAAGCGTATAGTAAAAAACGGACCTATTTTGATATTGTTCTGTTAGGAAAGTTTTCTTAGAATCCCAATAAATTATTTTCCCCCTAAAATCTGTGTTGAAGAAAAGATACTGGTTTAGCTTACTTGTAGTGAGCAGGGCAGTGAGTGCCCTGTTTCGGAAGAGGCAGACGGTGTGTTAGAGATTCCAAAGGAGGCCCGAGGCTGCACGAATGATGAGCTTTATGTAAATAAAAGTTAACGTCCACGCTGATTCTCTAAGGACCATGAGATCTGCTTTTGAAGAACCTTGTGGACGGTTGTATAAAACCCTATATTTGAGGGGAAGTCCTTTCAGTTGGTATGAAATCTCCTGATGGCCCTCAGTCGATGTGGAAAATACCTTTGATGAACACAGAGCCCTCGGTTGCTCTCCCTCGGGAGCGACATGGTCGCTGCCCACCATAGATGACACGCTTTAAGGTATGGGACTCTAAGCATCGGAGGCTTTGGGGCCACAAGGTTGCATTCCTTTCCCTGTGTGGGTCCAGTGGTGGCCGATACCAGCCCCTGGATGAGATGAACTCGGCCCAGAGACCATCAGGGCCTCAAAGAAATGGTCCAGGCCCTGGTTTTCTGCGTCAAGCTTCTTAATTCCAGGTCCCTGCCAGCAGTGCTGTGTGGAGCTAGAAGGGCCTGTGGCCACAGGAGACGCTTGTGCGCCCTGAGCTGGCCCTTGTAGAGAGGCGAGGTTGCCAAGCTCGGGGCATCTGAGATGGCAAACAGGCCCCAGCTTGGGGGCTCTTGTCCGAGGCTGAGGACTTCTGCTCGCCCCGCGCGGGGTTGCGCCACGCCTTGCGGTGGCCTGCAGGGTCCTGGCTCCCCCGGCGTCGGCTTGAACTGCCCCAGGGTTCCGGGCTCCCAGGACCGGTCAGGGCCGTGCCTCGAGGCTGTGCTGTCCCAGGCCGCACAAAGTACACTTCTTCCAGGGCGGAAGGGCTCCTCTCGAAAGGTACTGATCCTTCTTTTACATTAACCAGAAAACCTCTTTTTTTTTTTTAACCTATGTTCACAACCAGTTTTCCTATTGACCACAATGGACTGTCTCTTCTTGTGGAGATGGATTTTGGCCAACGTGTGGCAGTTGACATAAATGCATGTTTTATGCAAAACAAGAATATGGGATTAGTTGCTTTTAAGGAACTTGGCCATCGTAGGTACATTTTTGTAGAATTGTTACTGGACTTACAATGATATACTTCAATCAGGTTTCTGTAAAATTTAAATAAAACCAGTTCAACAGAATGGTGGCTTTCCAGGTGGTTTTTCGTCCTATTTAAGTGTGCACGACGCCCCCGCCCCTCCCCCCCCAATTCATTTCTCATAAGAGAAATGAATATAATGTGAGTATTCTAGCAGCCATTCCTGCCTTGGGGTCCTGCCCAAGCAGAGGGACTGGTTAACTTCTCTCCTGCTGTTCTAGGAGATGTGGCCTCATCTGAGGTCCACCAGCGGGGCCCCTGCACCCACCCTGGCTTTGCAACCCCTCCTGCGAGGGAGGGTCCGTGATTCCCGTTGGGGCCTCGATGAGCAGGGGAACAAAGAAAAGGGCTTGGGTTGTGACCGATGGCAATGTGTTCAGGGACAGTTCCGTGTGGAAGGAGAGAGGCCAGGAGCCCACGGTCTGGGGAAAAGTTGAGGTCCGCCCACATGGTCGCTATTATTTCAAAAGTAAACATGAAAACACACCTAAGCGCCAACGTAGAGGCCCATCTTTGGCCTCACCCCAGCTCTTGCTGCTGTGGGAATTATCCAGACGTGAATGAAGTGCTGTCTACAGCCCCGAAGCTGCCCGTGTGTCTGAAGACTCAGGCTTCTGTCATCCTCAGTGCCAGGAAAGCTGCAGCTCTCCCAGCTCCCAGAGGACCCTAGTGGGGCAGGAGGAAATTGAGAGCCATCCAAGTACTGCAGGGCCTTCGCAGTGACCTAGCTGGGCTTCCCAGTGAAGAGGAGTGGGAAGTACAGGAAACCAACACAGTTCCCAGGGGCCAGGGAGGCTGTCTCCCAGTCAGGTCACCTTGAAGTGGCTGCTGGAGGCGTGCCTTGGCCTGAGGAGGCAGGGAGCATTTGGCCCTGGGCCAAAGCCAGAGGTACCCTCACTTGCCCCCCTCCCCTCCAGGACCACTGGGCGTCAGATAGTGTGTGTCGTCTGCTTACAACCCCAGGATCCCTAGATTGGAAGGGACCTGAGAAGTCACCTACCCTCCCCTTCTGTCAGGACAGGAGGCCCTCCCTCAAGGATGGTCCTCACAGGAGACCTGTGCTAGTCTTGGCCACTTGGCTCCCATGTCTCCATGCCGTTGGGGGCAGTGCCCCAACTTTCAGCGCGCGCTCTGCCCCGCCACTTCCCTGCCATGTGATTTGAGGGGCACTGACCACGCCACTCCCGGCCGCCGGCATCTATCTTGTGCGCACCGGAGGGGTCAGCCTTTGGAGGGAGTCGACACCGTGGAAGGCAAAGAGGAGAGAAAGATTCGGTGATTCTGACATCGAGCCACTGGATTAAGCCTTGTCCGAAGCTTGTGCCACCGGCAGACTTTTCTGCAGCAGAGAACACCTCCATGGTTCACTTGGAGCGACAGAATGCTGGCTGCCTCACGAGGCACTCATCCCCTTCCCCCCAGTCCTTGACGTATTTTCCCGAACACAAAGGCCAGTTGCTGCTTCTGGACTTTTCCATTGGCCTCCCATCCACATCTTCGGTCTTCTCCCAGGGATTCCTCTAGCTGGAGTGGGAGAGTTGTTCATGGCGCTTGGGCACGTGGCCTGGCAGCTCTGCCCTGACTCCCCCACCTGGAGCCCCCCACCTGGATTTCTCCTCAGTCTTTCCTCCCGTGTGGGGCCCGCGGCTCATGGTACTCTGTTTCCCTCCACTCACATCTCAGCCTCCTGGCTTCCCTCTCTGGCGTCTGCCTCAGGCCTGAAGGCTCCTCAACACAGCACACGGGCAGTTAGATCGAAAGGTTTTACAGCTGTGTTGGGGTTCTCTGGAGAAAAGGGACACACATGCATGTATACGACATGTATTACCCAGTATATATGACAAGGAATTGGCTCACACGATTATGGAGGCTGAGCAGTCCTGCGATCTGCTGTCTGCCAGCTGCAGACCCAGGGAAGCTGCTGGTGTACTTCCAGCCCAAGCCGGAAAACCCAAGAACCGAGGGGAGCCCGTGATGTAACCGGCAGCTGAGAGCTGACGGGCTCTCCCAGTTCAGGAGAAGATCCGTGTTCCAGCTCAGACGGTCAGGCGGAGAGTCCGTTTTCCCTTCCTCCGCCTTTTTGTTCTATTCAGAACCTCAGCAGAGGGGACTGTACCCGTACCCCACTGCTGTACTCGGTCCCTCCATTCTCATGCTCACCTCATCTGGGAGATGTCATGGGAGCCAGGCATCTGGGCACCCCATGGCCAAGTTGACACAAAATTAACCATGCTAACAACCAACCCATCTAGTTTGTCTCACTCTGCCCCATGCCCTGTTTGTGGAGTAAGGGAGGCCTCTGGGGTCTGCAGGGTCCTGGGGGCCCGGGGCCTGGGCTCTGCCAACCGTCCCGTTCGCTCTTGCCTCAGGGCACAACTCTTCCCGTTGTCAGAGGCCCGCTGGGGGCCACAGGTGGGGGGTGGGCACGTCCCGTGTGTGGTGAAGTGTTCTCTCAGCTCCCTCAGGAGAGCGCCACCCCAGTCAGTAGGCCTGCAGCTCTGAGTAAAATGGCAGCAACTGGGAAAATAAGGAGCTATTTTGGAATGACACATGCACCTTCTCCACAGGTTTATTTACAAAAGCTGCAGAGTCAAAAGTCACTCATCTCATTCCCTGGGTTGGACCAAGAGACCTGAGACGCTCTTCACTGTTGCACGTTGTCCTGGCCTTAGCTCGGGCAGCGGTGATCTATTTGTGGGTTTATTTGTTTAATGTCTGCCCTCCTCACTAAACCATAAATCCTGTGAGTCAGGGACTGTCTTTCCAGCTCATTAATAAAGTGCCGGAGGCTGGCCCAATGCCTGGCCTGGGACAGGAGCTCCATCATGACGCAGACGGGCACGCTCGCAAGTGTCTGGCGGCGCTGAGCTCGGCCATGAGCTGGAAGCTTCTGTGAACATGATCTCACTTCACTCTCACAGTGACCCTAAGAATATGAGATGTAGGAACTGAGGCTCCAAAAAGCAGAAGGTCCACGGCTGGTCCAGGTGACCCGGGATCAAAGGCAGGCCTGACCCCGGGCCCGCTCAGCCCACCGCTCCCGCCCGGCCGCGCCGAAGCGGGCCGCCTGGGACCAGTGGAACATTCTGGGCGGAAATGCAGGAAGGTGCTGACAGCCTTTGCCTCAATCGCAGGATGCCACGTTTTGTCCTGGGGCGTGACACTGACCCTTCTCTTGGTTTGGTTTTGGTAAATTGGCTTAGACTCACCCAACAGAACCGGACTCGCTTCTGGGGCCTAAACCAGTCCGGGGAGTTTTCGCTACACCCTCCGGGAAACCTGATTCCAGCTCAGCCTCCCCAGGCGAGAGGCGGGAATGGAAGGTGACCCGGATAGAGCTCGTGGAGCCTTGGCCCTGCAAGGGTGTGACAGGGGAGAGCAGGGAGGGCCAGGGCCCATCAGGCAGAGCGAAGCAGGTGAGGCGGGCTGACCACTCATGGGGACGTCCTCTTGGTGGCTGGAAAGCCCACGCACGGCCTGTGGGCCCATTGTCCGGCCTGTGGTGCAGGCCGCCCGCCGCCCGTGGACAGCCCTTCCCGGCGGCCCAGGCTGCAGGGGGGTGGGTGGGGGCACAGGCCCTGGGTTCCCGCTGGCCGGGGGAGGGGCACACGGCAGGCAGCTGAGTGGGAAAGAGGCCTGCGGGGGAGTGAGACCTGCCACCCACCAGGGCAGCGTCCTCGCCAGAGGGTGAGGCTCCCATGAGACTCCGGGACTAGGGCAGAGGGGGGCGCTCCAGCACGAGGCTGGGCAGACCCGCCAGGATCTCCCTTGGGAGCACCGGCCTCAGAGCCTCGGGCTCCTCGTCAGCCAAACTGGGGTCACGAGGTGCCTCGCCGGGCTGAGGCGACAATTAGGGGCCCGGTGCAGACGGTGATGGTTAATGGTTAACCAAGTGGTAACCATCACTATTACCGAGTGGCCGTGAGGAGACAAGGTAGAGGAGCAGAGACGAGCCCAAGGTCACTCGGTGGGAGCGAGGCAGGACCCTGGCTGTGGGTTTGCTTCAGTGAGGTTTTTGTTCTTAAGGTTTTATTTATTTATTTGAGAGAAGGCGTGTTGGGCTCTTGAGAGGGGATTGACCAGACTCAGCTGCTGGCAGGCCCCCAGCTGCAGGGCAAACAAACAGGGTCCCTCCTGCTCAGCTGGCTTGCCCCATTGACGGAAGACGTTCCAGAGTTTCTGCCCTCTTTGGGTAGCTGGTTCCCAAGCAAGAGGAAGGAGAGCAGAGGCGGGCCCGTAGGCAGAGTCTTGCCTGCCTGTTTCCTAACACCAACTCCCAGCAGTCGAGAGTGCTCCCAAGTGCCCTGCCCACCCCCATCTATTGCCGTGAAGGTGGCTGGGGGCCAGGCCAGATGTGGTGGGTGGGGCCGGCGGCTGTGGCCGGGGAGGGTGGGGCGCAGAGCCCTGGAAGCCCAGGGAGGAGGGCGGGCTGCAGCTGGAGGACGCGGGCCTGGCAGATGCGGCTGAAAGGTCAGAGACACTAGGGCGACTAAGTGCAGTGTGAGGAGGTGATGCCCAGAGGAGGTGAGAGCATCACTGACCAAGTGAGGGCCGTTAGGAGACAGGATAGGGTGGACTCCGGAGCCAAGGTGGCAGGAGGGCCAGGCCACCTCCTGGCACCAGAGGGGCAGGGGATGTGTGTGGGGTGTTGGTCCAAGGCCAAAGCTGAGGGAGTGTCCATCTGAAGGCATCTGGCCCGCAACGCCAAGGAGCAAGCAGGGAGCTGGAGGGTGGCCCGTCGGGAAGGTGGGAGGGGGAAGGTAGGAGGGCGCCCCTGGGGAGAGTAGCCGAGGGCTGACTCACAGGGCTGGGCAAGCCGAGCCTAGAGCCTGGGGACCATGGGGACTGTGGTCGTGTGATGGTCTTCAGTTGTCCCCCGAGGCTGGGTCCAGGCGCAGGAGATCATGTGTCCATTGTTTATGGCGGGAGTTTGGCCAGGAGGATGGCTGGCAAGGTGCACAAGGGGAGGAGGTGGGCGCCTGGGGGAGGTTGGGCCGCCCAGGAGTGGAGAGGAAGGAGGTCAGAGCCCAGAGTCCCAGAACAGGCACAGGAGGGGCATCCGGGAGGACCTGGACGGGGGAGAGGGCGGCCTGGGAGCAGGAAGTGAGGTGAGGATTTCGAAGGCGAGCCCTTCTGGAGACCAGGGGAAGGTGTGTCATGGTGTGGGCGGCAGAGACGAAGAGCAGGTAGCTGGACTCGGTGAGGACGTGGATGGACAGCACAGTGGTGCGGCTGAACGAAGGCCCCAGGGCATGAAAGGAATGTCCGTGGTGACGGGCGCCGCGGTGGGAGTGGGACAGGCAGGTGGGGGGAGGCGCTACTGAGAGAGGCCGCCACGCACCACCCGTGCTGACCCTCAGCCCATGGAAAGTGCTGGAAGGAGCCCATTCTTGGGAGCAAGCTGCAGGGTGTTGGGAGAGCTGGGACCCCGCTGAGGTGGAAGAGGAGCAGGAGGGTGTCGGGGGCGGGGGGCGGCAGCAGAACACCATAGGCAGGCCACCCTGCGGCTGGGGTCAGGGATTCCGTGGAGCCGAACGGGCTGGATGGCGGAGGGTCCTGAGGGCCGTGGAAGGTCTGGGCAGCCCTGGGGCGGTGGGAAGTGGGGGACACTCTGGTCTCTCAGGGGTTTGGGTGCATCTGTTGGGAATATGCAGAAATGGGAAGAACGACTGCTTTTCGTTCAGGCACAGAGGGTGGGGAGATATTTATGGTACGTCCAAGAGAAGACTCTGGATACGGAGGATGTTTATGTAGCTGAATAGTGTAAGGGTGAAGGGTTTCAGGAGGAGTGTGCACAAGGAAGCAGCTGCCCACAGCGCCTCACAGCAGCCCTTGCTCTGAGAATGGGAACAGCAAGATTTTGGCTCAGGGTGCCTCGAGGATTAGGAGGAGAAGTCACAAACCCACCATCAAAGCTCAACAAGCAAACTGCTGTCACACCACTTAAGGATGGGGACCCTGAGGGTTAGTGCTTAGCCCCAGGTCCTTCAGGCCTGGCTGTGCCCTGGTTGGCACCCTGGTGACGGTCCTCACTAGGCAGGCCCTCCTTGGGAACACGAGCCCTTCCTCCCTCGGGTTTCCTGGCTTCGGCTTCCTCGCTCCCTCCGAAGCCCGGCCGCCATCCAGCAGATTCCCCAAAGTCGAGAGACAAGTGATGCTCACCCCCAGAGCCGAGGCTTTCCCCGCCTGGGGAGACCTCAGAAGAGGACATCTTCACCCTGGCGCTGGTGCAAAGCTCAGGGCCGGCATTTGTGGAAACGTGCATGGCTATGTGGACCGGCCAGCTCGGGGGAGGTGTGTGTGGGGGTGTTCAGAGACTAAAAGGGGTCCATGGGCCAGAAATATGCAGATGGAGGGACATGTAAGAGGTCACTGAAGTGAGGCCCATGACAAATCCCAATGTCATTATCAATGTCATGCATACAGCTGCGTTTGGAGTGGGGACAGTGCAAGGTTAGCAGGTGACAGAGGGCAGAACCATGCACCTCACTTCCATCCTTTCTGTCAAAGGGAGCACGCTTCAAACCCAGACGAGCTGAGCAAACGTGACAGGGGGGATCCGGGGACCCGAGGATCACTTCTGCGGAAGCGGCATGCTACTGTCGTTCTGTACAGGAAGACCAAATACTAGAAAGGACCAAATGCCCCTGTTCATCTGCCCCGGTACCGTTAAGGGGGGGTGGTAGGTTCTGGTAGCTGGGACGGGGCACCTTCACCAGCGGTCCCTCGAGGGTTCTAAGATGAACTACCGAACGCTCCCACAAAGCAGATGGATTAGGAGGGGGGTGTTTTAAGAACAAATTCTGCTGAGCTGGCCTCCTCTCCATGTGGATGGGGTCAGCAGCTCTCGAGTGGGGGGTACGCCCCAGCCAGGCTGCACCTGTGTCGCAAGCGGAGATGAAGAGGACAGCACCAGCTTTGGTGGCGTCCCAGTCCCCCCACAGCTCACGGCCCCTCCAGCCCCGTCCCCTGCAACCCACCCCCGCCGGAGCCACTCAGGCTCGTCTCCGTGTGTGTCTGAGTCTCACCTCCATCTGCCCCGGCCTCTCGCCGCGGCTCGCTGCCACGCTGCCCTTGCCAGCCTCACTGGCCTCCTCCGTGCTGCCAGCCCAGAGCATCTTTTGGGCCTGATCTTCCCAGATCTCTGAGCAGCAACCACTGGGTTAGCTTTTGAGGAGGGGTGGAATTGGTCCCTAATCTCTTACTTGTAATTAACTTGAAAAGGTAATTACGTACACGTACCTTGAAAATTTGACCAGGATGAAATGTATACAATTAAGTCCCCACCCGATGACGGTGCACCTTGAGGCCATCCTGGCAACATTCGCACAGGTCCTTGCAGACATTTTCAGGTTTATTCGATATGCGAGTGTATTGCAGACCTCCTGTGTCTTCTCCACAAGTGGGAGCATACGTATGCGTGGTTTTGTGTTTCACTTCTTTCACTTCCTCTATTCTGAAGATCATATTCCCTGCTTTTTAAGGGGTGGCCTTCGGGGAGCCCCACACTGCTGCTTTCCTTCTACCTGGTAGGCCGCCTTGGCCCGAGGCTCCCTCTAGCTGAACTGTAAAGGTTGGAGTTCCTCCAAGTTGACTGGGCCTGCTTTTCATGTCAAACCTTCCCCCCAAAGCCACACTACCTACTCCCGAGGCTGTCCACGTCAGCCACCTATGTGGCCAACTCCCACCTAGCACCCCCAGCTTGGACACCTGAGCTCCTAGCTTGCACCCCATGGCCACGTGCACATGGCCACCATGAAACTCCCGTCTTTCTGCTGACCTAGGTTCTCCTGCTCTCCCTGCACCCAGCAGGGGCTGGTTCCTGTAGCGGTCATGCCATATTCAGAATCACGTTCAGAAGCCTCCCCCTCGTCTTGTTGGCTGTCTGGGCTCTTCTCGGGAAGGCTGCACCAGCCTCCTGCCTGGTCTCCTGATCCACCGCAGCTCCTCTGCAGTCCGGGAACGTGGCACACACACATCTACTTACAACTCTGGCAGCTTCCCGTGGCCGCTAGGATCAAAACTGGCAGCCCGCCCTGTGAGGGCCAGACGCCCCCCTCACTCCCCCGGGAGCTTGTTTCCTCGGTGCGTCTTCCTGGAAACCCTCCCCCGACACCCCTCCTCCCTGCCCTGTGGTTCTCACTTTCCCTTGACCTGCACTCTCACTCTGAAGGTCCCTTCCACATGAAGTCTTCCCCATCCCAGGGCCAGTTAGATCCCCAGCCTCACCTCTGTAATAATCCAGTGTCTTTTATTCCTCGACACCCTACAACCGTTATGGGACAGGGCTGTGTCTTTCATTACTGTCACCTCAGGACTGAGCGGTTAGAAGTTACTCATTGCATGAATACATGTTTGAGGAACAAATAAATGCCACGCTTATGCCCGCCTCCACACCCTGCACATCATGCACCCCCCCGCCTGGGTCACCATCCTTTCTGGGGTGCAGTATGTTTCCATGGTTGAGAACTCCGGCTCTCGAGCCACACCATCTGGGTTTAAGCCTAGGCTCTACTGACGTATTGGGGGTGTGACCTTGGACAAGTAACTTGATATCTCTCTGTGCTTTGGTTTTCTCATCTGTGACAAAATGGCACTAATAACAGTATGTAATTCACAGAGGATTAAAGGAAATACTATCTAATTCATTGATTAAAGGAAAAAAAACATAAAGTGCCTGGCATTGAATCTGGCATATATTTCTCCCCTCATTCATTCCTGGGCCATGTCAAGCAGGTCTTTCCCTCACCCATGATAACCTCCTACTGCTCTGTACTGCTTTGTTTCTAGGACAAAAGTCATTTCTGGCGAGCCCAGAGTTTCTGAGAATAGGTATCCTGTTGGCTCTGTCTGCTGGGAAGAGTGGACCCAAGAAATATTCCTCAATGAACTGAGGAAAGGTACAGCCTGACATGGCTGAGGAGCTGGCTGGCACCCACCATTCCAGGGGTCATCTGCAAGTACAGGAACGCACACTGACTTATTCATTTTTCTTTTTTAGGTTTTTAAGAAGCTCTCCTACAAAAAAAAAAACCCCTTAGCTTTTATCTTGAGAGTCCACAGTTAAACCTAAGATGATTACAGAATATAGATAATCGCCTTAGTGACACATGAAGGGGGAAAGGCCAGAATGGAACTTATTAGTGAAATGATTAAAATAAAAAAATGATACTGACTTTACAGCAATTGAAAAGATGGAATTTAGAAAACTTTCTATTTCGCATGTTTTTTCAGAAACCTAGACTAGATCATGATTCCCTTACCCTTTCAAATTGAAAAATATGGATGAGCCCGAGTTGGAAAGAGGAAAAGAGCTCAGACACATGGAGACCTGTGAGTCTTGGGGAGCGTCTGGGTTTCTCACGGCCGGACCACAGCACCTGGCACCCTCCAGGTGTGGGTCCTCACGGGCAGGATGCTGAACTTCTTTTGGAGACCCCTGTGCAAGTAATTCTCAGCTAAAATTTGTAAACCGAAATCTCTCAGAAGCATCCCAGTAAAATAATAGAAGAGAATGAACTTGATTTAGATGAAAATGTGGTATTTTCAAGAAAACCATAGTAATTTTAAAGAGCCCCTGGTTAACTGAAATCCTGGAAACAGAGGGGAAGTTCACCTAGAAAGCCTCCCAAATCTACCCTTAGTGGAGTACAATCGCTTCTATAATTGAGGACTGCATGCTCTAGGGCTAAAACAGACTGTATCCAACTCAGCAGGTTCTATACAAGCCATTTATTTGAAATGCCAACTATATGTAGGATAAAGTCAGTGCTACATGCTTATCAGTAACAGTAGAAAAATAGAACCAGTGGAAACCTTTGTACAACCGTAATGATACTCAAAAGAGAAATGTATCGTTTTACAATGCTTCACACAGACGAATTCAAGTTTGGAGGTACCTAAATAAAAATACTATATATTTCTTTAAAAAACACTATGTACAATTGAAGCGTAAACAAGTTTTACAAAGTACTGGTTATGCAGGTTGTAGAAAACACTTGCATAGGACATGAAATAAGTTTAAGAAAAATTTCTGAGCCTTTAGCATTGAAGGCACTTGACTTTATACCAGTAACAGCACAACCACAAGAAATGCAGTGTTGTAGAAGATACCACCTCTCTGAACGACAGATGTGGTACATAAACAGCAAGTGGGGTTCAGGGAACGTTATCTTTCAGTCACCCCATCTAAGAGCAGGATTCCATACCACCTGCCCATGGAACCCAGATACACAGTCATGTGTAGGTATACCATGAAGCTTCCAAAGCTTATCTTGTCTCTTAGAACCCACGTAAACACACAAACACGAGAGGTTATTTTCAAGACACACACTTGCAAGTAATCTTTCTATTATAATATTCAGAATGTGGAAGATTGACACATGGTCTGAGGGTTTTCTAGAGGAAAAAAAGAAATCCAAAGACTTGCCAATTAAACAATTATATAACAGCTATTGCAATCTACAGGACAAAAAGACAACTTAACATTTCATAAAACATTGTTCATACAACAGTGTTAATGGAAAATAGTAAAAATACTTTTTAGTGTGTGACGGTAACTCTTTTTAGTAAGGTTATGTGTGATGAGGTTTGAAAGTAAACCACTTAGTAGACAAAGTAAACCATTGCAGAACCGGGAATAGCACCCATCACTGCTGCTTTAACAGTAACTTTCAACTTTCAGTTGAAAGTCAACCAAAAAAAAAAAAAAAAAAGTCAAATGAACATTTCCCTTTGAGCTCATTCCACACGAATGCCTCAGAATTGCAAAACAGGTGTCTTACAAGTGTTTCATGAAACATGTTTCCCCCTGAAAGGTGGATTACACATTATGGAAATACCTATTTTGCTGAGTAGTTACTGAGAAGTGTTCCCGCTTCCCCGGCAGAGACTGGCGTGCGGCCCCCGCTGCCCCAGTCACGCTCTGCAGCATCACCCGCGTTCACATGCACAAGGGCTGCCCGCTGCCAGAACATCAACAACCAGTCAAGAGAAAACCCAACAATAGGTGGCAACTGTAGTAATAAGAGTTGTTGAGGACGCAAAACCAAGAATTAGGTAAAGTTTCACAGAGAGCTTTACAAAAAACTCAAATATAAAGAACTTGTTAAAAATCCTTAAAATCCAACTGGTTCTGGAAACGCCAGGAGAACTTAGGTCTAGGGGCGTGTGCCTATAAGGACCTCACGGGGCACGGGAGGAAGGCTGTGGTGCATGGAAAACTGAAACAGCTGTTTTTCACTGATAATTTTTGCCTTTCATGCTGCTATTTCTTTTCGAGTCACAGGTGACTTTGAACTTATCCATCAAAATCACAAAACTAAAACAAAAATATAAGGAGAGGACCAACAGCATCTTGAAGAAACATGGATCTTCTCTTCCCGCTTGAGGAGCTAAATGGTAGTTCTCTAAACCGCAACATGGCGGGCACTGAAGGTGGCGATTGTCTGACAGCCTGATTGTCCGTGGCCTCGAAAGGAGAGCCACTATTTTGAGATTTGTTTCTCATGAAATTTCTAAACCAAGTGAAATGCCAGGTCCTGCGGCCTAAATTTTATATTATACATACTTTTTTTCCTAAGAGCAATCTTAACTCAGACTTCACATTTATTTTAGTACAGCATTAACAGAATTTTAATGCCAATTTTAATGCCAAATAAGCGCTGCAGAAGGTCGGAGAGGTGGGTTCAAGAGCCAGATGCACACAGCTATCCAACCTACCTCAGCCACCGTCCTTCACAAGGTATGTCAGAAGTCCACGGATGCCTGCCCGAGCATACGCACGCTGCACCTGCTTACCTTCTGCAAGTCCCACCGGTCCACAGTCCCACTGATTAAAGCGAGTTCCTCTCTGTACACAGTTTAGTCAGATCAGCTACTAAATTATTAAAAGCAAACTTCATAAATCAAAGTAGGAACAGTGGCCACTTCTTTTTATGTTTGGGGGATATGAAAGAATATTTAATAAGTTTTCAGGAAAATGAATGTGTGACATCAAACAGCTCTTGTCTAACATTTTAAAAAATACAGGTCAGAGATGAGAAAGCTTTTCCCCACCCAAATTAGCTCTACTCACTCTTATTTGCAGTACCAGCACAGTACAGTCTGAATTCAGAATAGAAATTTAAAACTATATCAAAATAATTCATGTCAATACATGTATATAAATACACATTAAGGAATATGATGGAATTAACAATTTTTGTTTCTGAAGAGAGAGACTGAAATAGGCTTCAAAAGACACCATCATCTATTATAGAGTCAAACCTCCTAAAAATGAGCACAGAGTCCTATGTTTTTCTACCTTTAAAAAAAGGAGCCTCAAAGGCGATGCTAGTCAGCCTCCCAGGGGACGAGTGTTCGCTGTGGGAGGCGCAGAGCTGAGCGCGCACTGCCACCAGCCCCGACGACCATGCGAGGAGCAGCTAACGAGCAGGCAGAATGCGGGGCAGCGATGTGCCGGTGTACACAGACAGACTGACACCTTCCCCGTCTTTGTGACTACCTACTGTTAGGATTTTTGAAAATGTCAGATTATTCCTGAGTGTATATCCACAGGGTAAAGTAGGAAAGACTGTCAAGAGAAACTACAGCTTCGGGAGAAATCAGAGTTGTTGACGCCCAATAGAAACCTATTTACTTAAAAGTGCATGTAATTCATTTATATGGTAGCTTGTAAAGGCTCCCTAGCCCTGCATAGTTTTAGAGTGAGTGTGAGTGATTCATAGTTTTATTTATATATACATACGTAGAAAAGAGGCTCCCAGACATCCTTCACATGAGGGAATGTTCGGCAAGTCCCTTTTTTCTAAGTGCTACGGCTGTGTGTGTATGTGTTCATAAAAATACAAAGTGAATGCTCAAATAATGTTGAAGTGATTTAAAAACTCAAATACTAATATATTTACATTGGAGAGTAAGAAAAAAAACAGTCCTTAGCTCACACATTGCCCTTCCAAGGGAGAGGATCTTAAAAGATCCCATGTGCTCAGTGGTTCAGTAAAATCCCAAACCAGCGTCCCCAGTGGAGTTCAAGTAGGACATGTAGTGTTTCACTGGGAAAAAAAAAAAAGGTTTCTTTTTCTTTTTTGGTGACAAAGCATTATGCATCCTTCAACAACTTTTTTAGGACACCAAAATTCAGACAAACTTTGAAAAACATTTAAAAGAAAACATAGGCTTACAAACACCAAATGACATCCGTAAGACTGAAGCCCTTTTGTTTTTTTTCCCACAGAGAGCAAGAAAACTGAAGGCAGCAAGCAGTCATTTCCCGTCTCAGCTGGAGAGTCGGCGCTCAGAACCAGAAATCCCGTCGGGCAACCCTTAAGTTACTTCGCTATTTCCGCTGCCTTAGGCTTCCAAGAAATCCAATGTCTTGAGAACCTCAGCTAGCGCTATGCTAATGCGCACTACCACCATCAGTGGGGATTCTGACGGTGCCCACACGGTGAACAAAGCTACAGCTTCAGCCTGGGCACAAAAGGCTTTGCTCCTTTCGGTTCTTTACCGAACCAGAAAACGTCAGGATCCTGACTGGACTCCCGCTGGAGGAATGAAGACCAGCTCCCAAGACTTGTTAAGGAAGAATGATTTTAGACTTATGGAGATTGAGCAGGAAGATTTCTGAACTAAAACAATTACTGAAGAGAGAGGAGCATTTTGATGTGCTGTTCTTTGGAATTTCTATAATTAAAAAATAAGCACAGAACTATTTCATAAGAAAATACATCTTAGTGTGCAGTCCAATGCACGTGGAAACTGGTAGATGAAAGGTAAAATGCAAAAAAGTATGAAAATACGGTTCCTTTAAATGTGGCAATAAAGTTTGACATACTGATATAAAATCAATACAGGTAAAATAAATGTACAAGTGCAAAAAAATTCCATCATTTGTAAAGAGGAAAAAAAAAGTGCCAGCTTGCTTGCTCTTAAAAATGCTTCCCCACACAACTGTTCAAACACAAAACAGACAGATGCAGCATTCAAAAGAACCCTCGTAGCATGCCACGTCTCATAAACATGTATATACAAAAACTAGACTAAAATAACATGAAACTGAGTTAGCTGGCATTGATAAACTGGTCTCTAAGTTGTCGGGTTACATCATAAAATGGGATGTTTCACATCTCAGGCACAAACGACTTGGAGGTTGCTCTCAGAGGGCAGACTTTTTGTAGAGGAAGTCTGGCTTGCTCGGTGACCTCCTTCCCCTGCTTATTGAATCTTCCCTTTCTAAATCGGTATTTCGCTGAGCTCCGTGGCCCAGGGACTCGCTGTCCACCAGTCTCCTACTGGATCGCTCTTCCGGAACTTCAGAGCTGCACGCAGGATGTGGGGGTCTGTTGGGAGTCAGCCCAAAAGTCAAGTCAGTTTCTACTGCTGTTCGTCCCCTGACATGGGCTGGACCACTGCCAACATTTTCTGGGGCTGCCAAAGGAAAGTCTGACCGCTGGGGTGGCTGCTCAACAACATCAAGGTGGATTGGCTCATTCTTTTGTCTGTGAAGATGCCCGTCAGGGGAAAGTGGATATTCTCTCCTAGCTTCTTCCTGCTTTTTCGGAGAGGTCTGGCTAGGTAGGTAGGCTGACTTTAAGCCACTTGGTGATGCCTTATTGTGGCTATATAAATCAGGACCAAAATATCCACCTTGTGAAGGGGAAGGGGTGCGTCGGCCGGGAGCAGGCGTAGAAGGTCTGCAAGCAGCATTTGAAAAGTCATAGAAATCCGGATATTCCTGCTGATTTTCTCGAGCATCTGCTTTTTGCTCTAGTGTGTGTTTCTTTCGAGACGTGTGCGTATGCCTCTGTGGAATACATGACAGATGCTGGGGAGGCCCTGGTCCCACTTCAGAAACGGACTGGCTTAGCTCTGTGTCTACAGCCAGTTCTGGGAGCCTCCTGTCCTTGAGTGACAGTGTGGCCACGCCCATGGCGATGTCTGGCATTAGATCATTTAGCACAGGCTGTGTACACTGCCAACAGAGAGAGGAGAAGGGAGGGTTAAAAGAAAAAGGCCCACGGCTCCCTCTTTGTACCAATGATGTTCATTGGTTTTGCTTCCTCATTATAAAAGTGATACATGCTTATTTTTAAGAATGATAACACTATAAGGGCGCCTGGGTGTCTCAGTCAGTTAAGTGTCTGACTTTTGATTTTGGCTCAGGTCGTGATCTCAGGGTCGTGGGATCGAGCCCCATGTTGGGCTCAGCATGGAGCCTGCTTGTCTCTCTCCCTCTGCCTCTTCTCCCTCCCGCCCCCGTGCTTGCTCGCATGCTCTCTAAAATAAATAGGTTTTAAAAATCTAAAAAAAAAAAAAAAAAAAAAAATTACAATATAGAAAATCCTAAAGGCCACAAAAACAAAACAAAAAAACCCCACTAATCTTCCCTACTGGGATAACCACTGTTAACATTTTGAGGTATTTTTCTTTTTTTTTTCCCTCTCTGCTCATATATTAATTTTCACAAAATGTAGTAATATAAGTCTGTCACCAAATTTGGAGGTTACTATTTAATTACAGCATAATATTGCATGGTATTGATGAATCATGGCTTATTTAGCCATTCTCCCACTGCTGACATTAAGGTTGTTTCCAATTTCTCTTTATTATATTCAAGACTACAGTGGGGCACCTGGTTGGCTTAATCGGTGGAATGTGTGACTCGATCTCGGGGTTGTGAGTTGAAGCCCCACGGTGGATGTAGAGATTACTTAAAAATAAAATCTTAAAAAAAAAAAAAAGACTGCAATGAACATACAAATAAATTACCTTTAAAGGGGGAATTTTATTTCAAATAAAAAGTAGTAGAACTTTTGAAATTGTGGAAGTGAGGGCAAGGCCAATAGGATGGAAATTTGGCCTATCAAACACTATCAATCCCTATTGTTTCTTCTTTTTTAGGGGCTTGGGGGGACAGCAGGGAGAGTAGGTAGAAGCGTATAAAGGAAGGATCATAATTTGACCCAAGGTGTACACTAGGTCCAGTGTCCAGAAAAATCACATTTTAATAAAGATTCCCTGAACTAATATATGTATTTTTTGTTTTTCTATTGAAATCCACTGACAATGTGTGACTGAGCAGGAAGGTTCAAAAATCACTACTGTTTTTTTTTTTTCCCCAAAGGTATTAATTATCTAAACAGAAATTCAACCTCTAATACAATGCAAAATCGACCAGGAATTATAGCTTCGTTTACTAGCTCCTGACGCTAGCTACTGTGATCCCCAGGCAAATGTGTGCTCTGACGGAACAGGCGGCCAGGTCGAAGGACTGATCATCTGTCCATTTTCTGAGCAGGGAGTCTTTCACCACATGGCTCCTGACAGTATACACAGCTATAAATAACTTCCCCTTCCCGGCCCATCAAAGCATTCGGTAGAAGAGTAGATTCTATAGAAATGAGGGCAGCTTCTAGACATGTGCTTGAATGGAGCATCACTAAACTGGTAACATCCACTGGCACCGCCCAGTAACATGACCTCCTCCAAGTACCTGCAATGAACACGAAGGCAGGTACCAACTAGCCCCGACGCACACAACATCTCTCCCCCACACTCCCACTCTGCTCCATTATCCTTCTCTCTCTTTTCCACAGCCCTGCAGTCTAAGCCTTCAGCTTGTCGGTAACACCCCTGGGCACTACTGAGTCCCAGTAGGGCTCCTGGGGTCAGGGAAATTGCTTCTAATATTCCAGGAACATTTTATTTTAGGTAAATCAGCGAAGTGCTAACTTACCACTGGTTTCTCACAGGCTATTGCTGCCGAAGGGGGGGCAGCGGTGGCGGTGGTGGCGGCCACAGTCTGTCTCCCCGGTCCTGTGGTGTTGGTGCAATCAGGTGCTGCGGCTCTCACACCTGGCAAGTAGACTGGAGGGGGGCCGGCTTTAGGGGCCGTTCTGGAGTGAAACAGCGAATGATTACAGGGATAGGAGAACGAACGTGAAGGGTGCTGGCTGGGAGGTCTTTGTTTCCAGCCTGCTTTGAGTTGGTTATGGATTGGGGTAGCTGGGGGGTGGTACGGAGGTGGTGGAGGGGGCAAAGGTGGATGGAAGGCCACGAAAGAGTCCAGATCTGTAAACATGGTTTCTGCAGTGGGGGTACTGTTAACACGACATCTCCCAGACTGTCTCAGTGTCAAGAGTGGACTTTCATCCCCAAAACGTTCATCCGGAAAGAACTTGTGAGGATTCTAAGAAAGATTTAAAACAAACAAACAAACAAACAAACAAACAAAAAGGACATTTATTAGCAAATTTCCTAGATAGAAATTTACAGGTTGACAGCATTAAGTGAGATCCTAAGAAAACCACATTCAGCAAGAGTAAAAGGCACAACATATTCCTCTAGGCCAGAAGCCCAAGAAAAAATTACCTTCATAACAGCACAAAAGGAAACAGTGGAGGTTCTGCAGCCTAAGATATGGCTATCAAGGAGAGCTGCTTAACTAAACATTCCAGCAATCAGATCAGTTATCTTTTGCAAGATTATGCGATAATGCAAAAGGAGGAAATAAAACCTAATTCAAACGTGTCTTTGCTGAGAAAATAAAATTAAGTACCAAAGGAAGACAAGGCATACAAGGGAGGATCCTCCTAAAATTTTCTGACAGAACATCTACACTCTCTCTGAAATAAGAACTATAAAATGCTAACCTTTACCTGTTATGTATGACTCAGTTTGATTAGTATTTTGATAAACATTATATAAGAATATTTAATTTATAAAACTTTTATACATCTTAAGATATCAAATTAAGATACAATTTAGAATGGCAAAAGGAAAAGAAATGAACAGATAACAAGACTCTATTTCAGGGATGGAAACCACGGCAAAAAATGAAAATCAAGAACGGCTTGCTGCCCTGCAAACACCACAACCACATTCCCCTTTGAAGACTCAGGCTAAACAAGTCTGGAGTCAGGGGCAAAAGAAATTCAATCACTTGACCAGACAAAATTACATTTTATTTAAGGCTCTGATTTCACGGCTGTGAACAGACCACTTTACACGTTCTTCCTTCATCACAAAACCGATGCTACTGCTCTGATACTTGGTAAGAAATGAGTTTTTTTCTCTGCTTGTTAAAGAAAAAAACAAAACAAAACAAAAAAGCAGTCATTCCTTGATTCTCAAGGATTTGTAACTTCATGCAAAAAATTTCTTATTATCTGGAGGAGGGGAGAGTCAAGAAAAGGGGCATCTGGCAGATCTGTTAAGTCTGGTAGTAGGCCACAACCTGAAATCTAGAGACCCAAAGAGGGACAAAGCAGTAGAGGGTCAGAGTTTTCTACTTCCTCTTTCACATTCGACGCGGATGCACACCATGAACTTTTAGCGGGCCTATTAAGCACAAGAGACACAGCTGCTTACATACAGCACCTCTTATCATCACAACATCCACTCTACTGGTAAGGAAACTGATGCTCGGAGTGGTTATGTGGTTGGCCCAAATTAACTAACTGAGAAGACGCAGAGCCAAGATATAAATTCAGCTCTCCCTCCAGAGCCCGTGCGCTCCACCCACCCTACACACGGCCTCTACAGGGGGCGGGAGAATGGGTGCCTCGGACAGGACAGGACTTCCAGGCTATCACAGTCCCTGGAGGCAGTGAAAGGTAATGCACTAAGAAACAGACGCATGCCGTGAGGGCTCCTTGAGAGGTCTGAAATAACTTCTGCACAATGATCAAGTCTCCCTATTGCACCTAGTCGAATGCCATCCCCACCTGCAAGAGCTCTGCAGCAGCGTCCGCGAGACCAAACTCTCTTAATACTCGAATTTGAATTTCGTAGCTGACCGTGGCGCCTTCCCCACAGTTGAGTGCGTAGGCTCTCTGCACCTGCTCAGTGTGCCGTAGTTCCTGCAGACGTCTGACCATGTCTTTCATAATGAGGAGACGAGGAACTGAAAAAAGAAAGGGCTGGTTCACCAAATATCTGAGCTGCATGCAAGACCACCCACCCACTGAGCACAAGAAGGAAAGCATGTGTTCTGCATTAGAATCTTCTTATACATTTGTCGATAGCATTTTAATTTCCTGGAAACACAGTAACTTATATGCTGCCTGGAAAAGGGGAATCTGAGTCTGGAAAAAGGAGAGAAAACCAGGCAGGTAAAGAAAGTAGAGGGAAGGCACGTGTCTCGAGCAGAAGGACCAGGCCCGTGTCAAGCGGGCAAGTGACAGCATGGCACGAGCAGCGGACACCACTAGTAGCTTAGGCTTCAGAGATACAAGCAGGGAGAATAGGAAGAGAGAAGTCGAGAAAGATGGGTAGGAGCGGGTCACGCTAAGAACTACAGCAGTCGCTTGTACAGGGGAATGACAGGACCAGAGGAGGGCGGTGAGGCAGTAATCGCACTCTGAGAGCAGGGTAAGCAGGGGTTGGCTGAATCAAGCCTGCCACCGGGTTTGTGAATAAAGTTTTACTGACACACAGCTACACCCACTTGTTTAGGTAGTGTCTCTGGTGCTTCCAATGGCAGAGTTAAGTAGCTGTGACGGGCACTGCAGAGCCAACAAAGCCTAAAATATCTACCAAATGGCCCTCCTGGAAAATGTCTGCTGAGCCCTGGTGTAAAGGCCAGAATGGGAGTTAGGTTAGAGGCAGGAACACCAGTTCGGAACCCGGACTAAGGCTGTTGCAGGGGGCTGGGGAACTGGGGATACCGTCTATAAATATCTAAGAGACAAACTGACTAGACTGGCCATGCCTATTATTTCTGGGGAAAGGGGGGCTATCATTTACTGAGTGTTTACTTTGTGCCAGGCAAACTCCTAAGCCTCTCACTCATGGTACTTCCTCAAATCTTCGTAACAACCCTAGAAAGGAGATATTATAACCATTTCATAGACAAGGAAATTAATGCTCAGGGAAGTAAGTTATCTTGTCAAAAGTCACACAAATAGGGCGCCTGGGTGGCTCAGTTGCTTAAGCGACTGCCTTCAGCTCAGGTCATGATCCCAGGATCCTGGGATCGAGCCCCGCATCGGGCTCCATGCTCAGTGGAAAGCCTGCTTTCTCCCTTTCCCTCTGCCTGCCCCTCTGCGTACCTGTGCTCTCTCTCTGTCAAATAAATAAATAAAAAATAGCTTAAAAAAAAAAGTCACACAAATAAAGTGGCAGAGCCAGGATATGAGCCTTATTGGCATCTTCTCCAATAAAGCTATAGGGCCTTCCTTAGGGTGAGGTGAGCAAGGAAGAGGGAAGAATCAGATAACGCCAGAATAGGACCAGGTCTTGTTAAATAAGAAAACAAAGACAAGTCTTATTTTTCTGAATGTACTTAATTGTGAACATCTCTGGGCTTTTTAGGTTCAGGTCTAAGATTAAATTTTGCTGCTATTCAATTGTATTAACTCAAGCTGATAAAACCAGGCTAATGACCATAGCTTCAACATCTGCAAAAATCAGCTACAGGAGTATTTCTTTTCCTACTGTTGTATACTTTTTAAATAAATGATTGTCAATATTTTGTCCATAGTGGCTAAATCTGATAAGGCCAACAATGATCAGACATTAGTCCCAGAATAAAATGTATGTGTTCAATTAATAGTTCCTTTATTCTTTTATCTGTCCTTAATTGAAACAGACATTAATAAGCAGAAAGCGAATGGTGCCATTTCTTTTTTTTTTTTTTAATAGTGCCATTTCTAATAATGCCACAGTCTGCTGATGTTTTTGAATCTGGTGGTGGTAATTGGTAAATTGATAAATTTCTATAAAATTTCTGACCCCCAGATCACTGTGGATCTTACCTCAAAAACTGATACTAGCGTCCTTTGGTTAAAATCAACATTAACTGATGCTCAGAAATTTTTGGACGTAACAGTTGTATCTCTAAGGTCAAGGAAAAAATTTCCCTAAAGTCATGACAGGAGCCTGCGCTACAACAGAATTCACAGAGCAGATCCTGGGAAGCTGGATGGATCTCTAGGAAACCAACAGTGATCACATTTGGGAGCACACGTCTAGACTCGAAGATGTAAGTTTATAACTCTCCTCAGAGTCTTACGTGAGCATGCTTATGGTGATGAAAAATCTGAATTCCTTTGAACTAGTGGTTCTCAACAGGAAGCGATTTTGCCCCACAGAGCACATTTAGCAATGTCTAGAAACATAAAAATGTTTCCAAAAGGTTGTCACAAAGGAGTGCGTGCGTGCGGTGCGCATGCGTGTGTGCACATGCTATTGGCATCTAGTGGGTATAGGCCCAGGATGCTGTTGTACACCCTTTGGTGCACAGGACAGCCCCTTCAACAAGGAATTGTGTCAAGACCACCAAGGTTGAGAAACTCGGGGCTAACTGGAAAACCTGTACACACTGGAAAATAAAATATGAAACAAAAAAACCTAGCTTATTAAGTACTAATTCTTTAATGAGAACAATGCATAATGGGTACTGGAAAGTGGAAAGAATTAGCACATATAAAAAGGCTACAAAAATGATCAGATTATTCATTTAAATATAAATGCCCCACAGAAGGCTACCATCTTACCTGGAATTTCATTGGCTACAACTGAAGGAGGGCTTGACTGGTGACTGCTGATCTGCTGGTGGCTCATCATGTGACAGCACTGTGGCACGGCGGTGTTGACCATGTAAAGTGTGTCTGGCACGTTGGACATTCTAACCATTCGCAAACGCACAAGATCTGTTTGCTCCACCATCATCTCATCCAGCACTGACTGAAATAATGATTCAGTATTAAGAGAATCTGTCAACTCATCTCTGTAAATCACGTTTGGAGAAAGATTATAGCCTTCATCATATAAAAAAGGAATTAATTTATTGTTTTCAGTGCATGAAGCTTAAAGTTAATAGTGAAAGGAGAAAGAACCCCTGAGAATCTTTCTGTATCATCTTTGAAAAGAAATAATTATCTTCTGATTGTTTGCTTTTAACTGAAGTATTTGAGATTTGAAGGTATAAAATTAGTCAGAAGGAAATTATACCTAAAGTTACTATAAAAACAATCTATACATGAGCTAAATATCAGATCCAACAACAAATGCTCAAAATACAAAATACTAAAGACTGATTTTAAATTCAACAGATCTATATATAAACCCAATTGTTAATTTAGTTTCAGATGAATCTCAACAAACTACAGAGTGGCCAAAATGATGTATAAACCCTTCCACATTTCCTGGGGGCAATTATCTATTTACTGTGGGTTCAGCCATCAGGGAACAGGGAAGTTCCAGGAGGACTATCTGATTAGCTCCCCGCTGCCCCATTCTGAGACAGAGCAGAATGCAGGATCATTTATTACAGACCTTTTGTCACCAGACACAATCTTTGGTAAAGGCCTCTGCTACTTGTGTGCTGTTAAGCACTGAACTTATTTCCGAAAAACCAGACCCAACCATTTTACTTTTTTCCTATTTTAGATTATTTAAAGTGCCAACCACTCAATAAGAGGTAGATTACTGACCTACTCAATAAAATTAACTTCTCACAAATCCTTTCGCATATCTTAAGCTAGGAGCTCTGACAATCAAAATGAGAAAAAAATTAAGGTAACTTAATTCTATACCGAAACACGATGTTTTGCCTGTTAATTTGTTTCAAAAAGCTTAATGGTGATTTCTGACTTTCAAAGAGTGTCAGTTCCTCAAAAGGCCATCCCAAAGTTCTAATGGCCAAATACAGCTAATAAACATCACAGTATTCCATTTTCACATTACCATATTTTCTTGGTTCTTCATATTATAATACACAATTTACTTAGTAAGCCTGAAATTTTATCTTAGTTTTGTACACTTATTCTAAAACTAAACATAATTTCCAACAGTCAGCCATTACAGAAACACATTATAAGAAACCATGTCATTTCTTTAGTTTAAGAAAGACAAAATGTGTGCAATTTTCTTTCAGAACATTTTTCCCATCTTGAAGATCACAAAATACTATCATTTCTCAGTAAAATTTATTTTTTTCCAAATTAACAATTTGCAACACAACTAAGGTGAGAAAAATGTAAAACGCAATTCAACATGACCTAAGTTATAAAAATACGCTTGATAATTAAACATTTCAGAAAACTATTCCCGTGAGTAGTTGAAGTAGAGTTTACTTTCACTTTCCCTATTACTGGATATTTAGGCGATTTCTGAATGTTTATTACAATACCACAATGAGTATCTTTGTGCTAGTTCATAAAATGTACTCCAATATCTTAAAATGATTTTCATTACCTTCGCTTCCTCCACATAGGGAGAGAATAGTCGAGGACGAACATATATTCCAGCATTTTTTTGCCGTAACCAGGCATTTGATTTTCCACCTTCTGTTGTAGGAAGCATATCTGATGGAGGAGTACTAATCAAGCCTCTTTTCATCTTGAAAAAAAATTATTTTTAGATGAACTAGAGATCTGTGTAGACCTAGAATACTACTAAGATTAAAAAATACACCTATAAATCATGAAAATTTAGGAATATATGTGAAATTTCAAAATACTCCAAATGTTTAAGAATATTTAAAGGATTCAGCAATAAAAAGGTACTATAATGTACCACTTTTCTCTATACAGAGGAATGATGCTTTTATTTTTTTAAAGTTTTTATTTATTTGACAGAGAGACACACAGCGAGAGAGGGGACACAAGCAGGGGGAGTGGGAGAGGGAGCAGCAGGCTTCCCGCTAAGCAGGGAGCCTGACACGGGGCTTGATCCCAGGACCCTGGGATCATGACCTGAGCCAAAGGCATACGCTTAACGACTGAGCCACCCAGGCGCCCCCAGAATGATGCTTTTACTTATTTATTTTTTTAAAAAATTTATTTATTTATTTATTTGAGAGAGAGAGAGAGAGAGAGAGAGAGTAACAGCATGAGAGGGGAGAGGGTCAGAGAGAGAAGGAGGCTCCCTGCTGAGCTGGGAGCCCGATGTAGGACTTGATCCTAGGACTCTGGGATCATGACCTGAGCGGAAAGCAGTTGCTCAACCAACTGAGCCACCCAGGCACCCAGAATGATGCTTTTAAAACAAGAGCTACAGTAATTAAAAATACAATGAGTTGGATTAGCTTTCAGGACTTTTAATAAAAACCAATTTCTGGTTTTTTCCTTACTCATTTAGAAACAGATTCCATCCCCACCCCATCTGCCTCAAGACAAAGCAAGAACATCTTGGGCCTATATCTAGAGTACAAGGATGCAGGCGGTCTGCCTGCCCGGGTTAGGGACAGGAACTCTAGGGGAGGCAGACTGGATACAGACCCCTAAGTCCCCATTTAATAGCCATGTGAGCATGGACATGTCCTTTCATCTGGACCTCACTTTAAGGGTTCCCAGATGGCCCTGGAGACGGGACTCCGCATGACTAACTAAATGTGGTGGCCCTGTTGTTTCCTCGTCTATGCTAGGAGAAAATAAATCAAGTACCTATAGCTCATTAAGGTGGCTGTGAGGATTAATGATGGTAATGCAGGTAATGCACTCAGCACAGTGCTTAGCATACACTAAGGGTGTTTTATGCTTAACAGCTATTATTAGCAAACTTTCACTGGGGACTTCTGGGCAAGGCACAGAATTAAGAAGAGAGAGACGTATTTTCTAAGTCTACTAAACCAAAGTTCTAAATTATCTTTCTAAACCAAAATCAGGGCTCAATTTGGTTTGTGTCCCAGGTTTTTTTTTGTAAAGATTTTATTTATTAGAGAGGGAGAGATCTCATGAGCGTGTGCACAAGCGGGGGGAGGCAGAGGGAGAGGGAGAGGGAGAAGAGACTCCCCGTTGAGCAGGGAGCCTGAAGCGGGGCTCCATCCCAGGACCCTGGGATCATGACCTGAGCCGAAGGCAGACGCTTAATGGACTGAGCCTCCTAGAAGCCCCTGTGTCTCAGGTTTTCTTTTTAGAAGATTTTATTTATTTATTTGAGAGAGATCGATAGTGAGAGAGAGCACAAGTAGGGGGGAAGGGTAAGGGCAAAAGGAGCAGACTCCCCACTGAGCAGGGAGCCCGACACGGGGCTCAATCCCAGGACCCCGGGATCATGATCTGAGCCAAAGGCAGATGCTTAACTGACTGAGCCACCCAGGTGTCCCCCAGGTTTTAAACAAAACCAAATATTGTAAAAACAAACAAACAAAACCAGAACCACACATTGTTTTGTGTCAAATGTTACTCTTGTTAAATATAATAAGTGTCTAATTGCTGCATTAGTTAAAATTGTTTTTAAGAGGGGCGCCTGGGTGGCTCAGATGGTTAAGCGTCTGCCTTCGGCTCAGGTCATGATCGCAGGGTCCTGGGATCGAGCCCCACATCGGGCTCCTGGCTCAGCAGGGAGCCTGCTTCTCCCTCTCCCTCTGCCTCTCTCCCTGCTCCTGCTTTCTCTTCTCTCTGTATCTCTGTGTCTCAAATGAATAAATAAAATCCTTTAAAAAAATTGTTTTTAAGATTTTATTTATTTGAGAGAGTGAGAGAGAGAGAGAGAGAGAGAGATTATGAGCAGGGGGGAGGGGTAGAGGGAGAAGCAGACTCCCAGCTGAGCAGGGAGCCCAATGTAGAACTCGATCCCAGGACCCTGGGATCATGACCTGAGCTGAAGGCAGATGCTTAACCCACTGACCCACCCAGGAGCCCAGTTAAAATTGTTTTTAACTAATAAAATACAGCATTATACAGCATTAGATAGTATTTAGAAAACAGAGAAAAACTCCTAACTCTAATCTACTCCAACTGTAATAATACTTATATATTTCCTGCCAGTCTTTTTCAAATGGATCTTTACATAACTGAATTCTAGAATATATAAAAATACATTATTTTGTATTCTTTCTGAAATTATATTCCATCATTAGCATTTTTCATGCTGCTACATTAGTCTCTCTAACCATTGTTCAATGGTTATAGGCAGCAAAATATTCTGTTAAGTAGTCGTCCTACAGTTTACTTTTATTTTTTCTGTTATTGGACATTTGAGCAGTTTCCAAATATTTAAGGACAATGCTACTAATGTATCAGTTATACTTCCCCTATGGGATGGTAATATTATTTCAAAAAATACTGACTTAATAGGAGAAAAAAATAGTAACTTATGGCTTTATTTTGCCTTCTTTGGTGTGTGTGATTACTAGTGAGACTGAACATTCTTTTCTAATCAGAAATATCATAAATATTTAATTATTTTCTTCTACTTTTTCCATGTTTCAATTTAATATTTAATTCTGCAATCTAACAGGGATTAATTTTGTGTGCAAGTGAAATGAAGGTTTAACTTTAAAGAAACTCCCCCAGCTCACCAGCTAGTCTAGCAACACAATGATTTACTGATATCTGATGGATTACTGTATGTTTAATTGTTATATATTAATGAGGATCTTTTTCTGGGCTATTTTGTCCTTTCTGTTTTGCTGGCATCACAAGTTAGAGGTTTTTTTTGTTTCTCTTTTTGTTTTTTAAAGTTAGCTCTAGGCCCAACATGGGGCTTGAACTCAACGACCCTGAGATCAAGAGCCGCATGCTTTACCAACTGAGACAGACGGCATCCCTAGAGTTTTAAAATATATTTTAAATTCTGGAAGAGTTATCCCTCCTTCATTATGTGCTCTTTAGAGAACTCAAAAAAAATTCTTATCAAACAAACAAATGAACACTGGCAGGGGGGAGGGAGGAAAACCAAGAAACAGAATCTTAACTACAGAGGACACACTGATGGTTCCCAGAAGGGAGGTGGGAGAGGGATGGGTGAACTAGGTGATGGGCATTAAGGAGGGCATTTGTTGTGATGAGCACTGGGTGTTGTATGTAAGTGATGAATCATGAAATTCCTCACCTGAAATGAATATTACACTGTATGTTAACTAACTAGAATTTCAACAAAAACTTCAAAAGAAAATAAATAAATAAAACACTTGTATGCAAGAAACAAAATTCTTATCAGTTTTTTCCAGATGACGTATGTTCCTGAGCAGTTGAAAACACTATCATGATGTCTGTAAGCATTGCATTAAAGTTATAAACCAACATGTGAAGAAGTAATAGTCATAATATTTTTCATATCCATTAATTCAAGCAATTCTATTAGTTTAAAAATTTCACTTTAAAAAAACTACATATGATCAGCTCCATTACTTTTTAATTGAAATACAATCATAAGATTCAGCCATCCTTTTCACACTGAACCAATCTCCTTCTCTTCTCGCTGATTTATTGTTGTGTAAAAGTCTCCAGAAGTAATCTCTACCCTCTCCTTTGTGAGTAAGATCTACTTGATCTACACTGATAAGTGGCTAAAGTAACTCCCCCTAGACTATCTTCTTGTAAAAGTTAAGACTGCTATACCCACTCAACTCTCATTCACCAAACATTTGTGTCAGTGGCCAACACGGGGTACACAATACAGTACAAAACATACGTCTGTCTCTGTCCTCATGGACTTACAGTTTCACCATACTCTATTAGTAGAAATTAAGTACAATGATTAAAAAAAAAAAAAAAAAGATAAACCTGTACATTTTGGTGCATTTTTTCATGAAAGAGATAAATGAAGAAAGGAACTCACCGCATCACTTAGGACTTCACTGTTTATAGGTAAGATGTGTTCAATTCGCACAAAAGGTAGGAGAGAAGAAAGGATCTCTCTGAGCTCTTCAATGTCTAGGTCTCGTCTTTTTACGCCTCTTCTGTTCACACTATGGGCAGTGCCACTCAGTAGGTTTGGCTCTATGAGATAGAAAATGACAAGTCTCCAACCAAATCCAAATTTTCAAACTTTTTTCTCCAGTACATTTTCAGTAACATGCTTTATACTTAAGTGCATCTGCTTTAAAAAGGATTATAAATTATTTTTGTGTCTTAAGTTTACTTAATAGAGGTGTTCTTTGACAAAGCATGATATCAACAGTAGGATAGCTTCTTTTGATTGTTCTGTATTAAAAAATTCTTTTGCACATACTAACTCAAAGGAGAAAAGATGACAATCTATTAAAATCTAGTTTGACCAAGGGCTTTTTCTTAAGATTTCTCACTGCTGTGACTAGTCTTTACTAAAATTAAGGGCATTATAGGGCAAGTGGCATTTCTGGTCACTGTGGGTTATCAGTATACTCATTAGGCTACCATGTTTACCAGCAACTTAAAAAGATATTAACTACCTGGTATCTGAAGCAGCAAAACTTAAAGTGCACTGTATTTAACTTTGATTTTTATGATAGTCTCCTAAATTTCCATAATACGGGAATGTTACTGCATAAAAGTGAACACTTTAATCTCTGACATGCAATATATTCCCACTGTCCAAGGCAGAGAGTAAAGGTTTTCTTCACTAGGGATCAGTGAAAGAAGATGTGAAGTACATATAAGCTTATAACACTGAGTGGAAAAGAGAAATTACTAAAATTTTGGGAATCTTTAATCATGTCTATAATCTAGGGGCTATATTTTTTTTTTCTTAAAAAAAATAAGATCTTTAAATTTCCAAATACAAGTGCCGTATTTTTTGCAAACAGGTTATTTCCCTTAAATCACGTGATAGACACATGGATAGGGAGACAGGAAATAATTTTTTTAAAAATTTTTTGTTATGTTAATCACCATACATTACATCATTGGTTAAGAAATAATTGTTTTTTGAGAAGCTAAGCTTTTTCTGGCATCATTCAAGATAAAATTGTTGCAAGCATGTGGAAAAGGGTTTCTTCCTTGCCTTGCTATGATTTGGCTTCATCCTTATACAAAGCACGCTTTTCAAAAAAAAAAAAAAAAGTTTTTTTTTTTTAATATTTTATTTATTTACTTAACAGAGAGAGACACAGCAAGAGAGGGAACACAAGCAGGGGCAGTGGGAGAGGGAGAAGCAGGCTCCCCGCTGAGCAGGGAGCCCGATGCGGGGCTCGATCCCAGACCCTGGGATCATGACCTGAGCCGAAGGCAGACACTTTAACTGAATGAGCCACCCAGGCGCCCCAGCCCCCAAATTTTTCCCTTCAAGTAGTGGCATCCTGTTTTCAAATGGTATCTTACATAAAACTCCCAAATATGTAACAGGTAATGGCAGAATCTTATATATGAAGGTGAGCGAAAGGTGCAGCCTGGGCTGCTTAGGTTCCTTCTCATCTCTGTGCAAGAGCCTTCTGTTCTAACTGTATTGGAAAATCACTATTTTAAGGGAAATCTTATCAAGGATGCTCATTATCAGCCCAAAATAAATATGACATTTCATCATTACCAACCTTACATCAATGAGCAAGCCTATGGCCTATAATGATTATGTAGCATTATATACAATTAATTCTTGTTGTTTGGAGTAGTTCTATAAAGTCAGTGTAAACAATTAGCAAATACTGAACCACTGCTTCTAAGGGAAACACGGGGTTAGGTTCCTGTGAGCCTCTGGTGCCAACAATTTTATCAGCCGATGAAGACATAACCTTGTTTTATGTGTGTTTCTGTTTAAAGACACCTTATTACTATATATTGTTGATTCATGAACACTGCACTCATAGCCAAAAGCACTGTCACTCATGCCTGAATGAGGCTTATTTAACTCTTGGTTTCTCTATAAGGGACATCACAGCCTTCCTGGGCTTGGAAACATCATACAGCACTAAAAGTTACAATGGGAGGCCAGTCTGATCAGTAAGATCACCAAAAAACCCCCATAAAATATGAAAAACATGCACTTGAATAGACTGAAAAGGACACTTGTTTGCAGTATGAGAACTGATATAAGAAGGCAGAGTGTCACCCTGCTCCACCTGAAGCTGGGAACTTGTACATCAGGGGACTCAAATTTTTTGTCACTCTGAGCATGTCTGCAATTGACCATGAAAAGTGCCGTGGGTACTAATTTTGGGGGTTAGAAGTAAATTTTAGCAGGTAGGTGAATTTGCAAATACAGAATCTGCAAATAAGGATAGATGGTATACTGGCCTTTCAGTAAGTCCCAAATTAACAGGAGTGGCTTTAATATTAAAAACAATTCACATCTGAGAACTGCTAAAAGGCTTTTTTTGTTGGCCATAGAGAAATAAATTAGTAGGAGAAATTAAAGGTTTTGAAAGGCAGGTGTTGCCTGAAATTTTTATGTATTTTGAAATGTGACAGAAAAACTCTGTAAATGCACTAAAAATTTATCATTGACTTGAATACTTTAAACAGGTGAGCTTCAGGGTATGTAAAATATACCTAAGAAAGCCAACAAAAAATGACAGGAAAGGGAAATCTGTATTTAATTTTACTAATTAAAGTGTTTTGAATAAATGTTTTGTTTTGGGCTTGCTATATAGAGGAATACAACATTCTATGAGGGAAGGAGTATGCATACGATGTTTCCACCTCTTTTGCACTATCCCCAATTGGAAGCCATCAAAAGCATTATTTTGCCTTTACCTTCCACAAAATTGAAAAATAAACAAATATGCTTTTTTTGGGGGATAGCCATATTTTTTAATTGAGGTAAAATTCACGTAACATAAACCTCACCATTTTACCATTTTTTTCTCTTTAAATTTTTTATTGTTTTGTTAATCATCATACATTACATCATTAGTTTTTGATGGAGTGTTCCATGATTCATTGTTTGTGCATAACACCCAGTGCTCCACGCAGAACGTGCCCTCTTTAATACCCATCACCAGGTTAACCCATCCCCCCATCCCCCTCCCCTCTAGAACCCTCAGTTTCTTTTTCAGAGTCCATGGTCTCTCATGGTTCGTCTCCCCCCTCCATTCTTCCCCTCCTGCTTTTTTTTTTCTTAACATATATTGCATTATTTATTTCAGAGGTACAGATCTGTGATTCAACAGTCTTGCACAATTCACAGCGCTCACCATAGCACATACCCTCCCCAATGTCCATCACCCAGCCACCCCATCCCTCCCACCCCACCCCCACTCCAGCAACCCTCAGTTTGTTTCCTGAGATTAAGAATTCCTCATATCAGTGAGGTCATATGATACATGTCTTTCTCTGATTGACTTATTTCACTCAGCATAACACCCTCCAGTTCCATCCACGTCCTTGCAAACCATTTTAACCATTTTAAAGTGTATAATTCAGTCAGTGGCTTCTAGTATACTTAAAATGTTCTACACATGTCACCACTGTCTAATTCCTAAACATTTCCATCAACAATATGCTTTAAATGAAAATCATTAAATGAAAAATTTCATTCTAATACTTCTATAAATCAGTAAACACATATTATTTAGCACATAGATAACATTAAAAGTACCCTTTTAAAGTTGTAAAATAAAATTTTCTGGTGTATTTATTTCTACCAAAGTATACCCTTCTCCACTAAAGGATTTTACGGATTGTGAAAATTTCTATTTTCACCAGGCAATAGTGGCTACTGTCAAGACTGACACACAGCATGCCTCCGGATAAAAAACTTACAGTATAAGCTAATTTTGTGAGCTTACCTCTGTCAGCTATTCTTTTCATCAACTGATGCTCACCCCATTTAATCAGATATTTAAGGATATCTTGTTCACTTGCCTAGAAGAAAAAATGGTTTACCTTTATTTTAGTGAAATTAGACAAATGGCGCATTTCATTAATGACTTTTCCGAGGTCATAATGTACACCCAGGGTGCAACTTAACACCTTTCCCTCTCTACTGGCTGTTTGAAAAGTTCCACTAAAACTGCAGTCCACCAGCCGCAAATACACCACCACTTCGCATGTGTCCAGTAACCTATCTCTTGGCTTCAACTAAATTTTTTATTCTTGTTTTCATCTTTGTTTTTTCTTTATCCTATTCTCTTCATCTATTTCAAACTTATTTTACTCTACTACATGGTCTCTATACAGCTGCCTTAAATTCTTCTTGGGACAAGGGAGAGATAAATAGATCAAAGTAAAAGTATACAGATACCTGGTGATTACTATCTTCTGCAGGAACAGAAAACCCAGGTACAGCAACTTGTTTTGGCAGAGAGACTACACTCTGCACAATGTATGCTACTGACTGGTGAAGGGCCCTTCCAGCAGTCTGTGAAATGGCAAGGTGCCCCTCTTTCTTTGTACTTTACTGAAAATCTTAGAGCAAATCTAGGCTGCTCTCCAAGGTTTTTACTTTCTAAATAGAAATGCAAAGCTTTCTAAAGACAATAATCTGAGAGAACTGACAAATCCTAACCTCCATAATGCATGCAGTCTGGATCAGGACAATGAAACGAGGTTAATGAACAGAGATCCTAAATAAATCAAATCCAATTATGACAACATTTGTACTATAATCAAAGCACAGATGCTAAGTGGATTATTAACTCTTCACTGAATCTCTCACTGGGATGGAGTGACATTTTATTATTTTCCCAGTACAAATATAAAGAAATAGGTAATGGCTCAATGGATTTATGTTTTTGTGACATTAAAACTGTTGTATAGTTTTCAGCATAAAATTCATACAACCAATTCCAAAAAAATTAAACTTGAACATATGTTACTTGAAAGTATTTTTTGCAATATTTTAAATCTATTGTTTAAATTACCAAATTAGATTGACATATAAGTCAATGACAGAAGAATTTGCTAAAAACTACTTCTGATTAAAAGCAGTTGAAAACATTATTATATTTTGGTAAGACACATACACTGAGTTTTCATAAGCATTTGAGATCAGAAATTGAATACTACTCTTAACTTTGTGCTGCTTAAGCTACTGTCTACAGTCTAAGTATCTGATACTCCACCAAAACCAAGAAATTGTTATAGTGAATTAATGGAAGCCAAGAAAATCACTGTTGGGATATGCTTCTGACCTTGCCTACTGCCTCAACCCCTTTGGTGCAGTTGGCTGGGACTGGGGCTTGTTCACAATGTTGAGTCATAGCAGCAGGTGCATGAAAGGCCAGAGAGCCAGAAGGCTTTTCCTGTACAAATCTGAAGAGGGCATCCCTGGGTAGGCTGATCTCTCTAGATGGGGGAATAATAGAATGTAGGTGGATTTCCTGGTGCACACATGGATGACAATGAGTTTGAGAGGTGTATAAATGATTACCTGTAGGTAGTCAGACTGGATAGCAGTGAGCAGATGGTCTTTGCTGAGTTCATAAAAAACATCCGAAGTCATGACCTGGGAAAATTCCTCACAGAGGAAATGTAAAGCTTGTCGGTGCACCCATTTAGAGCCATATGGATGAGAGCTCCACTTGAGGATGGCAATTAAGGTATCTAATGAAATGCTCTCAGCAATGATATCCTCACAGCCTAAAAGAGAATGCAAATACTTCTTAAGATTAGTCATAAATATTACGTATGGAACATCAGTAGGTTAGACACTACTTAAAAGTAGCAGTAGTAAAAAAGAACAAGGAGATAAATAAAATTTCATGGACATCCCCAAGACTGGGTAGGATGGGTTAACAATAGGTAACAACAGACTATGACATCTATAGGAAACCTGCTGTTCAGTAGAGACAGATCCATAGAAAGAGGCAGAGAATCTTCACAATTGTATAAGAAAATAAGTATCTGTGCAAATCCAACAATTTGAGTAAGACACTACAGCGGAGAGCCCTGGACCACAAGGGAAAAAAGAGAAGGTAGAAATGGCACAGTTGTGGGAACTGGCCAGTCAGAGAAAGGCTAAAGCTGGGAAACACAGTTCATGACACACTGGATGACATGATCATAACCGGCTGAACAGATGGGTGAAAATGAAGGTGAAACAGAACCAGGAAATTTAGAAAGTTCTGTATCTCAGTGAAAGAAAATCAACTGCACAGAAGAGGACGTGAGAGCTACCTTAACCACAACCTATGTAACAATGACACCTGGGCACTTGAGCTGGACAGATGCAAACCATGACATGGCTGCTGTAGGGCTAAAGCAAGCTCAGGCTTTTAAGATTCAAGCACAGAGTTCTGTGTTGCATTGCTGTCCTGTGGGGTGCTGTGTTCTGTTCTGGGCCCTGTGTTTTAGATGGGGCACTGACAAAACGCCAGGATTCTCAGAGGAGGGCAAAAGAACAGGAGAGAGTTTGAGAGGTCTGTCACAGGAGAAAAGCTCCGAGCAACCAAGATTACTTGGCTTACATAAGAGAAACCTGAGGGGAGACAAAGGAGCTATCTAAGTCTGACAGACCTTCCGGAGGCAGAGGAGAAATGACTGACTTCCCTGTTGTTCCAAGGGCAGGTCCTGGATGTTAAATGGATGTTGAAAGAAGGGGGATTTTGCCTCAGTATTAAGAAATTTCTAACAATTAAGATTTGCTCTCCTCTTGTCCCTCAAAAAAAAGAATCCTTCTAGAAAAATACAGGAGCAAAGCCTGGCTCATCACATAAGGGATAGAGTACCAAGAACCCCTACGCTGGATATGGAGCTGACGTCAGATAGCATCCAAGCTGCTTCCATCACAAATATAAAATCACTTTTAGAAAAGCGGTAACAGAGTATCAATGTGACAGTAATTTAATCTAAACATTAAAGATTAATTTACTTAATCTCAACATTAACCTGAGATCCTGATAAGGAACACTGAGACCACCACAATGGAATCTGTGTGTAAACAACACCCAAAGAAGTGAATATGCACTGATGAGGAGTGAGAAAAATGGAAAACTGTAAACCGCTCTCATGATTTTATGGTGAGCCTTGCATGCCAGTGGTCAGAGGAAGACCTGTGTCATTCTGCTGCTTGAAAGCAGGCACTGGACTAGAGGTGAGGAGAATGAGTCAATCTGACAGGAGAGGCAATCTGATAGAGGTGTTTGGGCACGAAGCAGGGGAAATTAGAGAAAAAGTGGTTATTCAAAAGGATGTATCACAATCCTATGAAACCAGGATATTGGCAGAGGGAAAGGAGAATTAATAACATCATATATTTAAACTCCTGAGAAGTTTTCAAAGAAGTGAGACATGATAGGAAAAAGTGGGCTTTGCAATCAAGACAGATTGGACTTGAAATTCCACCTTGGCCACTTAGAAGCAAAATCATTTTGGACAAATCCTTAGCCTCTCTGAGCCTGAAATGTTCTCATTTGTAAAACTGGGTTTATACTCCTAACTCAGGGTTATTATGAGATTGAAATGAGACTGTACCCTTGACACTCTTCATTTGTTCAAACATTCTGCAGTACCTACTTGCCAAGCGCTGTGAATACAACACTCTTTTTACCACGCCCTTTCTTGGGTGGTATCATCTAACCCCTAAGGCCTTAACTCCCAAAGCATCCTCATGACTTTTTTTTTTTTTAAAGATTTTATTTATTTATTTGACAGAGGGAGACACAGTGAGAGAGGGAATACAAGCAGGGGGAGCGGGAGAGGGAGAAGCAGGCTTCCCGTGGAGTACGGAGCCTGACGCGGGGCTCGATCCCAGGACCCTGGAGATCATGACCCAAGCCGAAGGCAGACGCTTAATGACTGAGCCACCCAGGCACCCCCCTCATGACTTTCAAGATATACAGTTCCAGGGTGCCTGGCTGGCTTAGTTGGAAGAGCATGTGACTCTTGATCTTGGGTTGTGAGTTTGAGCCTCACCTGGGGTATAGAAGATTACTTAAATTTAAACAACAAAAACGTCTACATATGGGGTGCCTGGGTGGCTCAGTCGTTAAGCGTCTGCCTTTGGCTCAGGCCATGATTCCGGGATTGAGCCTCACATCGGGCTCCCTGCTCCCACGGGAAGCCTGCTTCTCCCTCTCCCTCTCCCACTCCCCCTGCTTGTGTTCCCTCCCTCGCTGTCTCTGTCAAATAAATAAATAAAATCTTAAAAAAAAAAAAAGTCTATATATAGTTCCAACCCAGAGCTGTCTCCTGACTCCCAGACTCATTCCTTCAACTTCCCACTGGAGAGTTCCACAGGGATATTCTAAAGGCAAATCAATTCATTTTCCTCTGGGAAATCTAGTACACTCCCCACCCCCCCACACTGGCCTTCTTAATCCCTGCTTTAGAGAAAGATACCTCTTCCTCCCAAAGCCAGAAATCTTAGTACTAATAGTGATTCTTTCTCCTGAAGGCCACATTCAATCACCATCAAATGCTGTTCATTCTATTCTTGTTTTAAATATATCCCCTCCACTGAATCTCTACCACCTCCCCATTTCAGAATCTGATACTTTCTAAACCCCGCATCACTGAAATAGCCTCAAAAAGTTCCCATCTTTCTCCCTTCCAATCTGTTCTCCATACTGTTGCCAGATAATCTTTTAAAATGTAAATTAGATTATATATGTAACAAATTATTCAATAGCTTGCAAATAACTTCAAGATAAAATCCAAACTACATATTCTTGATGGTCTGGCCATTGCCAACTTCTCCAGCCCCATTCCTGTTCATATTCTATACTGCGTTCATTACTTAGGATTTCCTAGAGTTCCACCAAACTCTCACCTCCAGGCCTTTGCATACATTGTTCCATTTTTCTGAAATGCTCTTAATTCTCCTTCTTAACTCATCCACATTTTTTAGACTTAGCTTAGACGTTGCCTCTTTTAAAACCTCACCTTGATCTACCCTACCCTACCCCAAGCCTAGGTCAGGTGTTCCTCCTACCTAAAAAATGCTGCCCTAGTTCTCTCTATATAATAGCACTAAATTCTCATACTATCTTGTATTTCTTAAATATCAGTCTGAATCCTCTACCAGACTGAGAGCTCTTTTGGGGTAGAGGCCCCACCTTATGTCATTCTACAATGTCTGACATTTAGTAGCTAATCAATTAAAAGCAAACATAATAGCTAATACTTTTGAAACTTATTATGTGCCAAGTCTGTACCTGACTTAGAATATTTAATTTCAGCACTCCTATTCAAAGAAGGTGGTATGATTACTCCCATTCTGCAGATGAGAAAACTAAGATTCACAAAGATGAATGAGCTTGCCCAAAGTCCTACCGCTAGGGAGAAGACAAGCTGTACTTAACTAAACATAGCCTTCCCCTCCCGCCAGAAAATATCCCCCTTTTTTATGCCTCTAAACTTAGGTCTTACATGAATCAATGCTCATCAGAACTTCACTTATAACCACTCCTCTTATGAACAGGAAAGCACTTATAAATATACCAAACATGGTGATATTAACTCACAAATGTGAAAGGAAGTCAATTAGGCAAAAAATCAGAATGCTGAAAGGTATATTTTAAGAAGAGATTTATCTAATATTGTCAAATGTAATATTTTCATATTACAATAAAGGATTTCAATTAGTGGTAATATGCCTTTTGTCAAGGTTATTGATAATGGAATGAAAATGTAAACATAGCAACAAGGCTGAAGGGGTGCTGGCAGGGAAAGGCCAGCAAGCAAAATACAAAAAGGCTTCAAACAATGCCGTTTCCTTGGAAAATTCTGGACCAGTCTTGTTGGTCCAAAAACATTACCAGCACACTATCAAAGATGGTTGGATTCCGGCTGACAAAGTGATACTAGGCCAAACCCCACAAGACCAATGTATAAAGGTCCACTTATGTGCAGTGTAGATGTTTACTTCTAGTGAGCAGAATGCCATGTTCGTAAACTATCTTGGGTCAAGAAATAGTTGTGTTTGCTTCTTTTTAAATTTCTAATCTGTCATGGATCAATACTTTAGTAGAAACCAGTAAAAACACTGCTTGAATACTGTGACTATGTCAAACTGCCAAGAAGTTTCTAAATGCTTACTCTCAATAACTGTACTTCCCTCACTACAGACATGCTTTGAGGAGCACTGCTGTCTAGAATCCCTTCCCTTCCCCTGTGCCAGTTTCAGGGTATATGACGGTCAAATTTGTTTCCTCCCATTTGCTACTAATTAACTCTCAGAAGGAGCTCTTTTTTCCCCTTCTGTTTCCTTATAGAGTTTACGGACTCTGTTTCCTAACTAGAGATAAAACGATATCCTTTTCTTTAAAGACAATTAAATTCATAATCAGAATGACTGTCTTTTTAATTTTTTTTTTTTTAAGTAGGTTCCATGCCTAGGCTGCAGCCCAACGTGGAGCCCGAACTCACGACCCTGAGATCAAGACCTGAGCTGAGACCAAGAGTCAGATGTTTAGGGGCGCCTGGGTGTCTCAGTTGTTAAGTGTCTGCCTTCGGCTCAGGTCATGCTCCCAGGGTCCTGGGATCGAGCCCCACGTAGGGCTCCCTGCTCTGCAGGAAGCGTGCTTCTCATTCTCCCACTCCTCCTGCTTGTGTTCCCTCTCTCGCTGTGTCTCTCTCTGTCAAATAAATAAAAAATCTTTAAAAAAGAAAAAGAGTCAGATGTTTAATACCTGACTGGGTCACCCAGGCGCTCCTACTTTATCTTTTTTAAACTAGAAATACAGAGTGTAAGAGTATTATCCAAGTATGGCAGATTACTGCACATATTTACCAACACCAGCCCTCTGATCCCACCCCACCCATGGGCAGAGTATACATCCCCACCCCAAGACTTTGGGACTGGCCTTGAGATCTGCTTTGACCAATGAAATATTAGTGGATATGAAGTGACAAAAAGCTTCAAAAGTACTTTTTGGGAACTGGGCTTGCCCTCTTGCCTTCTGCCACTGCCACGGTAAGAACATACTGTGGCTAGCTTGTTGATCCTACAGGGAGAATGAACAGCAGCAGGAACAGAGCCATCCGGCCCTGCTAAACCACATTGGCAATCAGAATGACCCCAGCTGCTGCAAACTTCAATCTGTAATTTTATTGGCTGACCTGGAAATTTGTGAGAAATACATGTTCATGTCATATGCCAGAGATGGAAATCTGGTTGTTACACAGCAATGGTTGACGAGTACACTGTTTACCTTTTTTGGATGAACTCAAAAGCCTTTATCAATTTCCTTGTAACAGAAAAACTCATTCGTAGCTAAGACCTTGAATGACTCATAGGTGCCATGCATTCTGCTCAGGTGGCGGACTTTAAGTGATGCGGTTTTGAGGTTGGCAGATGAAATATGAAGTTAACTTTTTTGGATTTTTTTTCCTGAAAACTGCATTTTACAGACCCCTTGCTTACTTGATTAATCCCTTCTTCTATTCTTTTTTACCAGAATATTTTCTTTCTGGTATGTAATATTGGCAAAAATGCCTCTTTTTTAAAAATTTGAGTTATGTATTATGAATGATCATGGCAGAGATATAAAGAAGTAAAACAAACTGACATTTAGTAATACAAATGATTGTTCCTGCTGCATGCTGAACAGGAACACTTTCTGTTTTATTATCAACATTTTCCCCCTCTTCATGCTCCTGTGACAACTATAAAATAAACTTCAATGTTGACAGATTTCCTGAAAACACGGTCAGGATCTGTCTTTATTGCCACTCTCATACTTGTACCACCAGCACCAGTGGGAAACCTTTTCACTGGCTCACGTCCATCAGAAAAGGTATAAGCAACTTCTAGATTCAGTTTCATATTGGGGCTGAGGTGGGAAAAGGAAGAACAGAGGCAAGGGGAAAGGAGCGGAGAACCAGCGGGGGGCGATCACAGCCTGCTATGCAGCACAGACAGAACAGTACCTTCAGAGGAAGGCTGGCCTTAGAGCAGGCACGGTGTCTCTTCAGCGCATCAGTCAGAAACAGAAATAAGACTTCAAGTGCAAATAGGCTTGAGAAAAAAGTTGCTTCAGTTCTTTCCAAGTAACCTGTATGGAATGGATTCCAGTTCCCAAGGAATCATGAGATGAGAGGGAAGTGTGGGCAGTCGAAAGCACATATATACGAGGCTTTGAATTCTGGCAGTTACATCACTACCTCTTGACTCTCGCCCTTAGCGCCCTGTGCCAGATCAAAGCGCACCCCGTGATTCTCATTTCCTCATAGAGAGGATGAAATAATCCCATCAGAGTTCTGAGGATTATGTTAAATAACATCAGGGAGCTAGTGTGTCCATCAACATTACCCTTTTTCTAGGCTAGAAATCTTAAATCAGCTATGCTGACTCCGCCTCCTTTGACATATATATAGAACTAATCGATGTGTCCTACTGATTCTTCCTTCAAGATGCTCTTTGATTAGCCTTTTTTCCATTCCCAGGAATGCGACCTCTGTCTGAATCCTTCATACCTCACATATCAAATACTGAAAAGCTTCCTGCTATCTCCCTCCCTCCGTCTTCTAATCCATACTGAGCACATGAGAAAGGTTTTCCACCATTGTCCCTGCATTTTCTCTATTTTATTTTATTTTTAAAGATTTATTTATTTATTTATTTGACAGAGAGAGCAGGAACACAAGCAGGGGGAGTGGGAGAGGGAGAAGCAGGCTTCCCACGGAGCAGGGAGCCCGATGCGGGGCTCGATCCCAGGACCCTGGAATCATGACCTGAGCCGAAGGCAGACACTTAACAACTGAGCCACCCAGGGGCCCCTGCATCTTCTCCATTTTAAACAGGAACCAGAATTCCAGAGCCAAGGCAGAAAATGATAGTCAGACATGTAAGGGTTCGAAGACAAGTCAGTCTGTGCTGCAGCGTTTTTAACTGCCAGTCCTTGGACTCTGCAACTTGTGAGAGCTGGTTGGATAAATACTCCTCTCCGCTCCGCCTCAGGAGGACCAGTCTGAAGACCCTACAGAGCTCCTCAGAGGGTCCTGGCAGGGTTGAAACCCTGGTGCCTCCAGTGGCGACTAGCCCAACACCACTCTTCTGCTTTCCTTCCTCCCCTATCTCACTCTTCCCGGGGCTGTGCGCCTGTTCAGGGGATTACTTACCAAATAAGCCACCTGCAAGCAAGCCTTTGTTTTAGGCTGCCTCAGCACAGGTTGTGGGGGGATGGGAAGAGACACCATACGAGAGGAAGAGAAATGTGGCAGACTGGGAGGGCAGACACACAAGCATTGCTCTCTAAAAGTCACCACACCCAGCTACGGTAACAGGGAGACACAGAGGTGCCTGTGGGTGCTAGCTTGCCCTTGTTCTCCCCTGCTCCAAGTCCAGTTCTCCCTCCCAACTGCAGCCCCTGCAGTGGCAACACTGGCCCCAGGTCACCAGAAGATGCTTGGCCGAAGAGCCACAGACCGAAGAGCCACAGACCAAGGAGCCACTCTCCACATGCTCCCGTACCCTGTGCAGCCTCCTGTCAGTGGCTCAGTGTGCCTGGCCTCTCAGGTTGACTGGCTGGTAGCTCCTCTGCATTCTACTTCTCTCCCATTCACACCTTCCCTTCCCCAGCTTTCCCCGCAGTGGTGTGAGGCTCAAACCCTAGAAGAATTCCCTTTTCCCATAAGTCAGAGTTGCTTTGCTTCCCTCAACTGAACTCTGAGTGATGGGGTTTTGATGAGAATATCAGTTAGAGCCTCCAGCCAGTTGCAACAGCTGGGACTGTGACTAATTGCACCATCTTTCCTGAACTGAGTCTTTAGTAGAGGTGTGGCTGGTTATCACCTTGAAGGCTCTGTGATCTAAATTACTGTCTTCTCCTCGTTAAGTTAAATCACATCAAATTGTTGATATTAAACCATTTTGACCTGTGAAAATAACCTCAGAAGATTAAATAATGTATTAGTTTTCTACTGCTATGGCACAAATTACCACAACAGGTTAAAACAAATCATCTCCCATTTTCTGTGAATCAGGAATCTGGGCACAGGTCACGTGGGCCCTCCGTCAGGGTTTCCTAAGGTTGTAATCAGGTGTCAACTGGGCTTGCCATCTCATCTGAAGAACTGGGAAGTTCTGGGGAAGAATTTGCTTCCAAGCTCATTCAGATTGTTGGCAGAAATCCTTCCCTTGTGGTTGTCTGACTATAGGCCCAGCTTCCTGTGGCTATTGGCAGGGGGTTCACAAGCAGTTTTTAGAGGCTGCCTGAAGGTCCTGCCATGTGGTCTGCTCCACAGGCCTTCTCATGACAGAGTAGCTTACTTCTTCAAGCCGGTGAGGGAGGAAGTCTCTCGTGCCAGTCTACTATTAAGATGGAGTCTTCTCTGGGGTGCCTGAGTGGCCCAGCTGGTTGAGCGTCTGCCTTTGGCTTGGGTCGTGATCCCGGGGTCCTGGGATCGAGCCCCACATGGGGCTCCCCGCGGGAGCCTGCATCTCCCTCTCCCACTCCCCTTGCTTGTGTTCCCTCTCTTGCTGTGTCTCTGTCAAATAAATAAATAAAATCTTAAAAAAAAAAAAAAGATGTGAGTCTTCTCTAAATGTAATCACAGGAATGACATCCCATCCCTGCCATATTGTATTGGTTAGAAACAAGACAGACGCTGTGCTCACGCTTAAGCAGGTATAAATATCAGAAGACGGGGATCATTAGGGGTCACCTTAGGGTCTTCTTGTCACAGTAAGTTTATGACCATTCTAGTAATACCGCTGCTGACATACTGAGCAATCCAAATCATTTTAGTCTGTCCTGACTGCTCCTTTCTTTGCTCTACTTCAGCTGTCTTTTCTCAGAACATGTCTAACTTTACCACTTCTCTGAAGAGGGTAAGAAAAACTGCAATCAATATTTTAGGTTTGGCCAAATTTGTTTTGGCCAAAAAAAGAATTTGGCCAAAAAAAGAAAAAAAGGCCAATTAACAAGGGAGTCAAGAATACTCAATGGGAAAAAGACTGCTCCTTCAGTAAATGGCACTGGGAAAACTGGATATCCATATGCAAAGGAATGACACTGGACCCCTATCTTACACCACTCACAAAAACTAACTCAAGATGGATTAAGGACTTAAATGTAAGACCGAAACCATGAACTCCCAGAAGAAAGCATAGGAATAAAACTCCTTGACATGGGTCTTGGTAATGACTTTTTGATATGACACCTAAAGCGCAAGCAACAAAATTAAGTGGGACTACATCAAACTAAAAAGCTTCTGCACAGCAAAAGAAACAATCAACAAAATTAAAAGGCAACTTACAGAATGAGAGAAAATATTTGCAAACCATATATCTGATAGGGGGCTAATATCCAAAATATGTAAGAAATTCCTACAACTCAATAGCAAACGATCTGATTAAAAAGTGGGCAGAGAGGGGCACCTGGGTGGCTCAGTCAGTTAAGCGTCTGCTTTTGGCTCAGGTCATGATCCCAGGAGTCAGGCTCCCTGCTTAGCAGGGAGCCTGCTTCTCCCTCTCCCTGCCACTCCCCCTGCTCATGCACACATACTGTGTGTGTCAAATAAAGTCTTAAAAAAAAAGTGGGCAGAGGTCCTGAATAGACATTTTTCCAAAGAAGACATACAAATGGCCAAAAAGTACATGAAAAGGTACCCAACATCACTCATCATCAGGGAAATGTAAACCAAAACCACAGTGTACCACCTTCCACTTGGCAGAATGGCTGGTACAAAAAAGACAAGAGTTAACAAATGCCAGCAAGGGCGTGAACACCCTGGTGTCCTGTTGGTGGGAATATAAGTTGGTGCAGACACTAGAGAACAACATGAAGGTTCCTCAAAAAATTAAAAAAGGAACTACCATAGATTCAGCAATCCCACTTCTAGGAATGTATCTGAGGATGATGAAATCACTATCTCGAAGAGATGTCTGCACTCCAAAGTTCACTGCAGCATTACTTCCAATAGTTAAGATGTGGAAACAAATGAGTAAAGAAAATGTGGCGTGTATGTGTGTGTATATATGTATGTGTATGTATATACATATGGGAGGGCAGAAGCACGAGCATTACTCTCTAGAAGTCACCACACCCAGCTACGGTAACAGGCAGACACAGAGGTGCCTGTGGGTGCTAGCTTGCCCTTGTTCTCCCCTGCTCCAAGGAAAGCCTGCCATTTGGAACAACATGGATGAACCCTGAAGGCATCATGCTAAGTGAAATAGGTCAGAGAAAGACAAATACTGTTATGTCCTCACTTACATGTGGAATCTAAAAATGTCAAACTCACAGAAAGAATAGAATGGTGGTTTCTAGGGGCTGAGGGGTGAAGAAATGGGGAGAGGCTGGTCAAAGGGTACAAACTTTCAGTTATAAGATGACTAAGGTCCAGAATTCTAATGTCAGCATGGTGACTACAGTTAATACCATATTGTTTACTTGAAAGTTGCTTTGAGAGTACAGCGAAGTGTTCTGACCACCACCACAACAAATTATGTGAGGTAAAGGATGCACAAACCAACCTTGCTGTGGTAAACATTTTATAGTATATACATGTATCAAATCATTACATTGTGCACCTTAAACTTAACACAATGCTATATGTCAATTATGTCTCAATAATGCGGTAGGGGGGAGATAAAAGAAAATAAATTTAGATTAAAATCTATTTTCACTGCAAAAAGGAGGAAAAGTAAGTTGAGTTTTTCTGGGTTTTATTTCTCATACCCTTTTGGCTAATGTTCAGAATTTGGTTACTTCTGTTGGGTAGATATTAAAAAATAACTTCTATACATAATATAGAGCAGAGTCTTAAAGTGCAACATATTTATCTACACTGAAGGATATCTTTCAAGTTTCTGTCCCTTTCAATAGGGGGACTCTTACAAGTTTCTTGCAATAACTAAATGCCAGAGGGCATTAGTAATATTATAGATCTATTCCAAATATCTTTTTGTTTCCTTTCAATATATTAAAAAAAATTTTTTTTAAAGATTATTTAACAGAGAGAGACACAGTGAGAGAGGGAACACAAGCAGGGGGAGTGGGAGAGGGAGAAGCAGACTTCCCGCGGAGCAGGGAGCCCGATGTGGGGCTCGATCCCAGGACCCTAGGATCATGACCTGAGCCGAAGGCAGACGCTTAACTGACTGAGCCACCCAGGCATCCCTCCTTTCAATATATTTTAAAAGTTATGTACTTAGACTATCTCTGGATGGATTTACAAAAAACTGGTAACACTGGATGCCTCTGTGAAGGGAAACTGAGTGGTGGGGGCCAAAAAGTTGGGAAAGCAGGAGACTCTTCGCTGAGTACTCTTTGTACCGTTTGAATTCTATTCCATCTGAATATATTATCTATTCAAAAAAATCAAATAAAAAACAAACAAAAACCATCAGGCTATGGAAGTTGCCAAGAGTTCCTTCCCCTGGTGCCAATATAAAATCAATCACTGACCACAGAATCCAAGCAAATATTAGAAAGGAAATGAGAAGGTTCTCTGCTTTGAGAACATTACTCCCCTCTGATGGGAGAGAGGAAATCACTGAGATTCATGCTGCTTGTGTGTGAAAACATACCCTGACTGCTTGTATTCTTTATTCTGATAGCTTTTGCCAAGCTGTGTGAAAAGGACAGAAAAGAAGATAGGAAAGTTGTTACTGTAGTAACTTGGTAATAAAGGTGGAGGCTAAAGTACACAATTATAAAAGATTAAAGATTTCTCTAAGACATGAAAGGAAAAAAACAAGACTAAGAACACTTAAGATACTCACTTGAATTATAAGATAATTATTTGAATATATATTTACATATTTATATATTTATATTGCTTTAATGTTTATGAATTAATGTTTGATATGGCATTTTTAAATACTTAGGCTTCAGTGTTTATAAGTGAAAACAGCATGATGAAAGGGAAAAGCCTTCACAGGGATGTTCTCTAAACACAGACACCCTATACAAGCCTCTGCTGTACTAGAATGCAGAGGATCAAATTCTGGAGCCTACAGGACACCCGAACTCCTTGAAATTGAACACATATTCTTATGTGTGGGCATCTGACCAGAAGAGAGATGCAAGATACACTATTAGAGTCAGACTGACCAGAGACCCAACCCCAATTCCCTTTAACTGTGTGATGTGTGAAATTTTGTCCATTTCCTCATCTGAAAATGTTCCCTAATCCTCAAAAATCTACCTCTTACTATAATTAAGTTTCCTCATACACCATTATACTGGTGTATTCTAATTCAGAAGTAAGCACAGGGTCTGTGGGGAGTGGGAGAGGGTAGGGGGAGAGCAGAGTCTCAAGAGAACAGAACAAGTCAAAGATTATAAAGAGAACAGAAATGCTGACAACCCAAATGTACTGTGTACTTTCCACTCACACATCACTTATTAAAATGTTAAATAAAAACAATTCTAGGGGTGCCTGGGTGGTTCAGTTGGTTAAGCATCCGACTCTTGATTTCAGTTCAGGTCATGATCTTAGGGTCCTGAGAGCGAGCCCCCCGTCCAGGTCCGCCCTCAGCTCAGCGTCTACTTGTCCCTCTCCCTCCCCAAAACAATTCTAGAAGTCTCAGTATGTGAACAACTCAGAGGTTTACATACCTTTAACAAAAAAACAAAAAATACCCATTTACATCTATACTTGCTATAATAATAAGAAAAATCCAAAGGTCTGGGGGTAGAGCCATGTTATGATTTTCAGAAAACTTTCTGATATTTACTGGTTATCTCTTAAATATGATTGTGTTTCCCTTCTAAACAATGTACCTCACAGATAATTTCTTCTCATCCCTCTCCCCCCACGATGGGAAAGCATAGCCCTGCAGTTAGGAAGACTAGGATTCAAATTTTGGCCCTAACACTTTCTAGCTGAACCCCAGGTAACAGTATTTTCAAGCGTCAGTTTACCTATAAAATGGAGAGAATACTTACCATAGATGATGTGAGTTAGGAGCTTAGCAACAGTGCCTGGCAAAAAGCAGGTGCTGAAAAATTCTACTAAATTAATGAATAAATATAGTAAGAAACTTCAAAAAAGAATTAGCAGTTTTTGATGAGTAATTTATAGATTGTATCTGCTTAAAGGATGTATGTATTAAAAAAAAAAAAACAACCCACTATTTCTGGAACATTTCTCACGATGTCTACGTGCTGATTATGGTCTCAGCCAAAGAGATCTCGTAATCAGGCCGTATTACTTGCTGTGCCCAGGATAAAGCCCAACGTCTCTGCACAGTATATCAAGTCCTTTACTGCACAGCCCTGCTGGTCTCTGGAGCCTCGTTTCTCACCACATCCCTCTTATCTCTGCAACCCCTATCCTAACCCCAAGTGCCTGGCTCTTATTTATCTCTGGGTTTTTCCACCCGTGTTCCTCCTGCCTAACCTTTATCTCCAATCTTTACTTAACTCCCATTCATTCTCCAGGTCTCAGCTTTTCTGGGAAGCTCCTGATACTGTCTCCCTTCCCTAATTCTCCATACTGAGGTCTGGGGCTCCTCCTCTTCCTGTGTGCTCCCCTACCATCCAGTGTTTTGCTCTAAGACATTTACACCGTTAACTGCCTATTGGTACTTAGCACTAGACGATCTTACTCATTACTTCAATCTCAGGGTCTGGCATACAGTAAGTGCTAAATGAATATAAGTATATGAGTCATAGTGCTAATTCTATACCGAGGTCTATCTGCATCGACAGGTTATTTTCTTCCTTCTCCTCCATAATGTCCCATTTTCACCTTTATTTGCTGAGAACTCAGGCAGCTGCCATTCTCAGGTTTACAGACCTATTATGATGATCAGATTTACAACACTGTATCCAACCACTTCTATTTAACTTCGTATATCTAAAAACTTGACATCAAAATATAGAAGTGGGGCACCCTACCAATGAAGACTTTAGATACTTAATATTTTACTGCTTACACTTATCTACAAAAAAAAATCAATCTGAAAGTTAAGATGATGCATTAGAATAACGAAGAGACTATTTAATCACAGTTTAGCTTAGAAGCTTTTCTGAACCTCTCATAATTAGATACAAGCCTAGATATAAAAGGTTTAGAAAACCAATGTGATGCCTACGTATCTTCTAAAAGTATTTTGGTCAATCAGTCTCAAAATTCAGCACTGCTCTTTAATAGATGTAAGCCTCCATTAGGAAGAAACACACTGACAGCAGAAATTGTATTAAAATCAACCCATTTTGGAAAAGGCCTAACACTATTACGGTTGAAGAGGAATATGGTTAGAAACAAAGACGTGTAAGTGTGCAAACCGTTTGTGTTTTTGGGTTTTTGGCACAACTTTCAGATGTGTGGATATTTCACCTTCAAATGCCATGGCATGTAGAACATGTATCAGAAGTTTATGGACAATGTCAATGCTAAGTATGAGGTATACAAAAATGTTATGGTGAAGAGAACCAAAACAGAGCTCAAAGTTTATTCATTTTTTTTTTAAAGATTTTTATTTATTTGAGAGAGAGAGAGCGAGCGAGCACAGGCAGGGGGGAGTAGCAGAGGGAGAAACGGACTCCCTGCTGAGCCTGATGAGGGACTCGATCCAAGGACCTTTGGGATCAGGACCTGAGCTGAAGGCAGACACTTAACTGACTGAGTCACCCAGGTGCCCTACTTGTTTATTTTTAAAGACTTCATTTATTTATTTGAGAGACAGAGAGTGAGAGTGTGGGTGAGAGGGAGAGAAGCTGAAGGAGCCTCCCCACTGAGCACAGAGCCCAATGTGGGGCTCGATACCACACCTGGGAAATCATGACCTGAGCAGAAACCAAGAGTTGGACACCCAACCGAGCCACCCAGGCACCCCTCAAAGTCTTCTAATAAATCAAAGTCATTCCCTTCGTGGAGACATACTGAGTAAGACTAGCCCATGTTAATTTGTAACAGAAACTGTTATTTTTTTTTCACCTAAATATATGAAAAAATAGTTGGAGGCAAGAACTTTCTGGTCAGTTACATATACTCCAAACTCAGATTCAGTCTTTGGGAGTTAATTTATAAAAAGGTATACCATTTGTTAGCAGTGCTTTCCATTGGGAAGTGAGACTGAAGGGTTCTTAAACACCTTTTGTATTATTTGTATTATCTGAATATCCAAACATCAGTACATCTCTTATATTTTTAGAAACAAAACAAAGGGGCGCCTGGATGGCTCAGTCGGTTAAGCATCTGCCTTCAGCTCAGGTCATGGTCTCCAGGTCCTGGGATTGAGCAGGTTTCCTGCTCAGTGGGGAGTCTGCTTCTCTCTCTCTCTCTCTCTCCCTCCCTCTGGCCCTCCCCACTGCTCGTTCTCTCTAATAAATAAAATCTTAAAAAAAAGAAACAAAACAAAAAATATGGTTATTAAAATAAAGTAACTATACATATTGACATAATTTTTGCAAAGCTTAAGTGTGAAAAAGGCAAAATGATAATATGTATAGTGTGGTACTACTTATTCTACAACGTAACAAGATATGCGTGTGAAATACACACACACATTCACATACATATAAAGTAGATGTGATTAGAAGTGGCTTTGGGGAAGCAACAATGTAAGTATTTTTACCTGCATCTCTAGTAACAGGAAGAGCATCTCTCTAATAGGAAGAACAACAGTAGCTACCATACAGGTTACCGTAAAGATTAAGAGAGGTATTCTACACAATAACAGCTAAATAATGTCATTACTAATCTATCTTAATTCTTGGAATAGTTTCTTCCAGCCACTTTCAAAACCAGAAGGAGACAAACACCCCTGTGTGGTCAAAGTCCCTTCTACTCTAGACATTTTAGGAAATAAGTGTAATATTTGGTTTTAAGGCAAAACTTGAATTCTGTATCTCAATATTGTATTTGTACAATGCTGAGGTTCTTTCTTCTATCATTTTCCTTCCTCAATCACTAATGTCTTCCCCCAAATAACCTGCAGCTTGGATTGCATTAGTTTGTACTCCTTGGCAATAAAAGGTTAAGAGTAGTCAAAATTTAACTATGGCAAAGTCAGAAAAACAAAAATAAGTTGGGGCTTTAGGAAAAGGCAACAATTAGGCCACTTCTCTTAGTGTTTCTATGAGAAAAAGGGACTACAATCAAATCAAAGTGGAATGGGAGTTTACACCAAACAGCTTACCACCATGGGAAAACTCTATGGACCATTTTTTATGGTCTTGTTTCGCCATCCAACGTTCAATGTTCCCTGCAATTGTAATCCTATGTATCATAGCTGAAAAAAGTCTGAATCTGGTAATTTCTTTAGACTTTAGAAACTTGGAACCGTGCTGTCAAATGATGTGTAAGGAAAATAACTCAATTCTTATCTTTAGAAACTGTCTACCAAAGAGTTAATGTAATTCAGTTTTTTAAAAAGATTTTATTTGAGAGTGAGCAAAGGAGAGACAGAGAGAGAGAGACCCCAGACTCCCCACTGAGCAGGGAGCCCAACTCAGCTGATCCCAGGACCCCAGGATCATGATCTGAGTTGAAGGCAGATGCTGAGCCACCCAGGTGCCCCAGTAATTCAGTTTTAAAGACATTTGTTAAGGCCCTCCCAAATGCAAGCCAGGCACAGAGCTTGGTGCCCACACTTCTGTGATGAGAAAGGAACAAGCTCATTTGAGGAACCCAGGAAGAATTTATATGGTGAGTATGTGGCAGAGCCAGGATTGGAGCACAGATCTGACCCCAGACTTCATATTTACAAAGTACCATTAAATTTGGGTACCGTTATTTATCTGTGAACCTGAGCAAATCTCCAAGCTCCACAGGGTTGTTGTGAAGATGAAACAAAAGACATATGCAGGGTGCCTATCATGAAGCTAGGTACATAGTGACATTCAAACATGGTTCCTTTTAGTTCTCTTCTCCCTGGTATTGCATCTTGCGTAGCAATGGTGTTCAAAAAAATGCTAACCTGAAATTAAGTCTCTCTCCAATTCAGAATACACTGCATCGGGCAACATCATTGCAGATGCTTTCCGATATTCTCACAGTGTTCAGAGTTCAGTATACTCTTTAAATAATAAAAGCTCAGCTCTTCCTTGTCCTTATGTTGTTCAAAGTTTTGTGTCCATATCCTAATGACCTGACTACAGCATTTCATCTTTTGACTGATTATATTAGTGTCTGCAAAATTCTAATTAAATCTCTCAGATCCTGACTAAAATAAACACATAATTTGTGTTGGGGAAGAAAAACAAACCAAACCAAAACAAGCAAGTCTTCCTGTTTCATCATTTCCCTCAACTGTGGTATTCTTGGGATTTTAGTATGACAGGGAAAAGATTCTGCTTATTATTGAGAAAGGCTTCTAATTGTCCTCAGATTAAACTTTTTGGCTTCGAAAGATTAACGGTCTTCACTGGCTTCCAAGAACATGTTAAATTCAACTGATACCTATTATATATCAATGGACAACAAAAGAAAGAGTTGATGAGACTTTATTTGAAACTTAACTTAAAACTGAGTTTAATGGTATGGAATTATACACCATTTTGACCACCTCTAAACTTATTTTTAAAAATAATGCTTCATATTTATCTTCTAGATTGAGATTGGGCATCTTAGTTTTATTTGCAACTTCAATGGTTAAACGTTTATTACACACACCCCCTTTTAAAAAGAAAAAGTTACTCAGTTTTCATAGGTATTGAAGATAACTCAAAATATGTAACTCATTGATTCTACCTCTGAAACTAGTAAGACCGTATATATTAATTAAACTGAATTAAAAAATTTTTTTAAAAATGTAACTAAGAGTCTACTAAGAGAAAAGTACTGTGCTAGGTTCTTTGGGTGATTCAAGATGATGAAGATTTTGACCTTGTCTTTAGAGAGTATATAGTACACTAGTTGATAGAGGAAATGAGACAGGTACATAGGTAATTTCAAAATAAGTTAGATGTAAGAACCTAAAAGAAAAGTAAGAGAAGTGTTTTAGAAGTTTGCAGGAAGTAGAAAATACTTTTAATTTGGAATGCCTAAGACAAAACAAAGGAAGTAGCATGTGAATTTAGCCTTAAAGAGTATGGTAGAACTTGGACATTTAGTGGTCAAAGGCAAAGATATTCTAAGACCAAAGAAAAGTGTGAGGAGAGGATCAGAGGTGGAGAGTTTGTAGTCTATATGAAAAATGGTTTAAGTTCTAAAATAAAAAATGCAGCAAAATATTACACTTTAAAGCTCTACTCATAATTTTTTTTTTTTTTAAGATTTTATTTCTTTACTTGAGAGAAAGAGAGGGAGAGAGTGAGCATGAGTGGTGTGAGAGGCAGGCTCTTCGCTGAGCAGAGAGCCTGATGTGGGGCTTGATCCCTGAACTCTGGGATCATGACCGGAGCTGAAGGCAGATGCTTAATGACTGAGCCACCCAGGCGTCCCTCTACTTGTAATTTTGAGTGAAGAATTTCATAAATGCTAAGTGTCATTATGATTAGAGATGTGTAACTTGAGAGTCATCTGAACTGCCATTCCTGAAACAGAATAATTCTTCATCTATGTTGTATAGGTAACTGAAATCTACATTTTTACTCTGATCTGTTGTTGATAATGGTCTTTAACTTAGCTCCATTATTCTCTAGGAAGTATAGTCCGACTAATTTGCTAAAGAGGAAACAATTACAGATAGAAGCACAATGAACTGCCAGTTCAACTGAACTGAGACAGAAAAAGAATGTCAACACAGAGACAGTGGAGAGGATGGAAGAGGGAGGAAGGGCTTAGTGAGTCAGAACAGTTAGTCTTTACTACTTTGCATTTGGTTTCGAATCACACACTCTTGAAATCTGACCAAGTTGTTACGGGAAAATTAGGTCATAGCTTTCAGTTGTTTCTCTGTTAGATTTTTAACCCAATAAAATATAATCACATGCATTATGACTAAAAATATGGGCAATGCATTATAGAGTCCACTTTGGAACTAATGTTATAAATAATTTTCATATTCCATAGATTGAAAAATACATTTTTGATCAAGATGAAAAAATAAAATGTGTGGTTTAAAGTGTACTACTGTAAAATGCCCTGACCTGGAATATACACGTAGATATTGGTGCTAATTCTGAGGTCAGGAGTATTTATAACAAGGAAATGTAAGTTCTTATGGTAGGCCCAAGGTTGTTAAAATTCATCAGAAAACCTACAGTTCTCCTAAAGAGTGGATTTTTACTCAAAGAATTAGAAATCAATATATATTCTCACCATGGTACTCACATTTTCAGAGGTGTTTACACAGTGTAGTGTATGCTAAAATCATTGTGAAAGTCAGTGCTCAAACACCTGACCCTTCTTTTGAGGCTCTTCTAATCTAGCCATCTATTTTGGAATTATATACACTGGTCTTTTTACTATAGGTACTGTTATCACCCAGGTTTCCAAGCTGTAACCACAGAAAACAACTCTAGTTGGCTTAATTAAAGAGAAAAGGTATTTATCTAAAGGATATCGTTAGCCCACAGTTCCTGAGAAAGTTGAAGACCAGACTCAGAAAACAAACAAGAGCAGAGGAAGGCTGCAGAGTGAGCACTACATCAGGCAAAGAGCCCAGTGGGTACCCCTGGCTGCCCACGGCCTGTGACCACCACAGCTCCTGCTCTGTGTACAGACGGTGGATGCCATCAGCGGCATCACTGCTACTGACCTCTCTCCTTTTCTGCTACATGTTGCTGCTCCCACTCTGCTCATACAAAGAATTCTCTACAGCCCTTACTTTTCTGTTCTATCGGCTCCCATTCAAAAAGCCCAGGTCATGTGCGTAAACATTAACCACTGAGAAGGCTGAGAAAGCAAGTATTTGACCTTTTAAGTTTGTACACTGGGGGGTGGGTTCTGCCCTCCATCAAGACCTGTACCGTGAGGAATTTCTCAAAACTACGAAGAAGGTCGTAATGCTGACAGCCAAAACAGTCAAATAACTGATGCAGGAACACTCATCGACTCAGGAAAGAATGGCCTACTTCTCTGGCTAAGTGCTCTGAAGCAAAGTTTGAGTGGTGACCTACTGAGGCCCTTGCCCCCCCAGTTTTTAAATGTCTTAACTGGGCCCACATGTCCCTCACTTACTCCCGCTCAAGTGGTTCAGCACAAAATCACGGCTGAGACTCCTCAGAGCTGATGCTTCAATCACTAGTCTGCTATTTTGTTCTTACAACTGGGCCACAGTGGCCTCCCACCTTCATCCCTGGAAAGTGGTTCTCATGCTGCTCCCCTCTCTCACCATGCCCACATTTCTGGGCTTGGGGTCAGAAGAGCTGGTATGAGTCACAATCTTATTCACAATCTCAGGAGAAGGCTAGTTCCTCATCTCTGAGCCCCACCATACTCACAGATTGTCAGGGAGACCAAATGAGAGAAAGTAAAAGCCCTCTGTAACCTGAAATGATAAGCATGATCTTACTAGTTAAAATTATTGATAGATATGACAAATCCCCCAGTTCTTTAGGATTAAGGCCTATCCTATCTAGGTCTCTCTGGTTCTTCTGAACACTGAAGTCATGTCTTTATTGTACTAAAAAATTAATTTTGTAATCAAAGCAGTATATGCTCATGATCTAAAAGGTCTTGTAACTAGTAGTAATAAAAAGCTTATTCTAAAGACAAAATCATCTGCCCTATGTCTTTCCTACTCCCAGTCCTGCTCCCCAGAGGCATCTCCTCTCAATTTTTTAGTTGTTTCTTCTGGCATTTACCTCTCTGTATTATAGTTTTTATTAAATCAATATTCAGTGTTCATATTTAAATACTGCTTACTGTGAGCCAAGTGGCATACCAGAATTATATTTTCTTCCATATGTAATTTTAAATTTTTCTCGGAGCTATTATTTTCTTCTTTCCCCATTTCTTTCATTTTCTTTTTTTTTTTTTACATTTTATGTTATGTTAATCACCATACATTACATCATTAGTTTTTGATGTAGTGTTCCATGATTCATTGTGTATAACACCCAGTGCTCCATGCAATACGGGCCCTCTTTAATACTCATCACCAGGCCACACCCCCCTCCCCTCTAGAACCCTCAGTTTGTTTCTCAGAGTCCATAGTTTCTCATGGTTCGTCTCCCCCTCTGATTTACCCCCCCCTTCATTTTTCCCTTCCTACTATCTTCTTCTTCTTTTTAACATATAATGTATTATTTGTTTCAGAGGTACAGGTCTGTGATTCATCAGTCTTAACACAATTCACAGCGCTACTTCCTTCATTTTCTATAAATCTACTGTTAATTCTTCATAAAAGCACCAAAAGACCCATGAAATCTCTTTCAGTGTCCTCTGTCATTTAATGTTCCTAGAGCCTTTCACCTTCCTGGTCCAGTCTAGACGTGATGTCTGCTAGACCTACTATATAGCCAGTACTTAGGATTTCCCTTTCTTATTTCCTGTGTTTGACACCATTTCCTGGATCCCACACTTCTTTGTTCTTGGTTCACTTCATCATTTAGTGGAATTCATCCTTCCTCAGTAGGGGTGCAAGGGAGATCAGTTCTCTGAGGCAAGACTGAAAAAACTGGCTTTATCTAGCCTTATACTTGATTGACAGTTTGGCTAAATATAGAATTTTGTGTTGAAAATAATTTTCCATCAGCTTTTCAAAGGCACTGTACCACTATATTACAGCGTTCAGCTGCTGCTACTGAAAAGCTCAATACTATTAAGAGTCCTGTTTCTTTGTATGGAACCAAATTTTTTCCTCGCTGTAACATTTTAGAATCTTCTCTTTTTCCCTCAGAAAGGGATAAAACTTTTTTTTTTAAAGTAGGCTTGAACTTACAACCCCAAAATCAAGACCCAAGCTGAGATCAAGAGTTGGATGCTTAACCTACCAAGCCACCCAGGCACCCCGGGATAAGACTTTTTAATACAGAAAGTCCTTTAGCGTTAGCAGCATTTCTTGTATTACTCCTCGGATACTGGCTTCTCTTCCATTTTCTCTGGTATGTTTCTAAAACCACCACTTGTTAAATTGTTACATCTTCTGGACCAATACTATAGTTTTCTTATTTGTCTCCACTATTGTCCAGCTCTGTTATTTTTTTAAAGGTTTCTTCAATTTCACCTTTCAATCCTTCTATATTTTTAATTTCTGCTATCTTACTTCCAAGAGTTCCTGTCTTTACTCTTACAGTATCCTATTTATGTCTCATTGACTCAACAGAGTGCTCTCTTACATAAGCGTATTTTACTTCTGTTAAAGTTTTCTTCTGCTTTCTTCATGGTTGCTGCTAATACTTTGTTCTGACCTGTCTCAATTTGGAAGCTTTCTTCAAATGTCCCCTGAGCCTTAGATGGGTTTTCATATTTATGAATGAAGCAGTAAACTGCTGTGTGGAAGCTCTGTTGCAAAAGCAGGACTGCTGACTATAGTCTTCTCCGTAGAAAAACTGGAAGACAAATTGGTTTTTTCACCATGTTAACTCCCGAGCATAACTTCATCATGGAACTCCGTAACACTAGTCTCCATCAGTCTATATGCTCTTGGGCTGTTCACCATTTCTAGAGCTCTAATTTTTTATCTTGTATCTGTTTGGCTTAGACTAGAGCAGGGGAACGGGAGTGATTTTGCCATTTACTTTGTAGGCTTTGACATAAATTCAGATTTCAACCTTGTGCTTTACCCCACACCCCCACCCACCCTTTTTGGAGCTATTTCCAGATTTGAAATCTCTCTAGTTTGATTTCTTTAGAAAATAAATTGGTTTGGTTGGGGGTGGGGGGTAGAGAAGGGAACTGAAGGGGCAGGTTAGGATTTGCCAAGTGGCACAAGTGATACTGATGTAAGAACAGACAGATGGCCCACTGAAACAAAATGGAGAAAGTACCAACCTGAACATACTTGGGAACTTAGGAAAAAACGTAGCACAAATCAGAGGAAAATATGGATTAATATAGAGTACTCAGAAAACCAGCTCACTATATGGAGTAAAACAAAACCGCATTCCTTTCTGACACCACCTATAAAGGTGAATTCCACGGTGGGGGAAAGGGTTGATCCATTCAGTAGTCAGACTTAAAATCAAATCTCTCTTTTCCATTTGCAACACTTACCCCTTCTTCCCAGAGTACTAAGTACCCCCTGTGAATCGCCTCTCTTATCCTCAGTAGCCCCCTTTATAGGCTCTAGAGTTACAGACTACTCTTCTGTTTCAAGTCAGTGATCAGTCCTTATCTGCTTTTCAGCTTCCAAAAATTTCAGTATCCTTTCTCCACTCCTGTTTTCTTCTTGGGTATCTTTGTCGCTGAGGGTTTATATTTGTTTTATTCCTTTACTATACCATTAGGGCTTTGGAAGAGCCAGAAATAAACTTATGTTTAATCTGCTATGTAGGAAATCAAGTGAAATTAAAGCTCATCCTAAAATGCCAGGCCAGTAAGTTGAGGCCCTATTACCTATTAATTGACCTCCCTAATAGTGACTGCCTACTTGTCTGAATAAAATGCATTCTCGGTGTAGGCCAGCAATCTGCCCTTTTATCCAAACCACTCTGGCTATCTGCCTATACTGCCTCTTTTTACGATGCTCTTGGAACTATTAAATCACCTCTCCATCTTGAAGGATGTATTTAGTCTCAAGGTCCCAGCCTCCCTTGACAGAATTTGTTTCTTTTTAAAACTGGGCTTTAACTTTTGAAGTTAAATCTAATTAGGAATAAAATGTAACAGTCATTAATTCAGAATCATTTACTAAATGCTCACTATGTCCCAGGCACAGGGGACACAAAGATGACAACAATAAGGGCCTACCCTCAAGCTGCCCAACAGGCTAGTCTCACAGCATTGCTTAACTGGAAGTTAAGCCCTCGTCTGAATCATAGAACAAAGATGATTTTGGTGACTATTTTCTTAATTCTCTCCAAAATGGTACATAACTATTACCATGCTGGATGCATCAGAGAGATGCTAATTCATTACACAGAATAGATGCCTCAGAGTATTACAGGCTTAATCTGCTTGTAGAACTCCTGCCGAGAAAAACCAATTGTAGAAAGACAAATAGCCAGATATTTACAATAGTTTGATAAGTGGCATGCACCATCTCACTAGTGATAAAATTGTAAGAAAATTTTAAAATTGGTAATAGTAAAAATCTACAAAATATAGTTAGTATTAGGTTTAATCAATAGTTATAAAATTATTTTTCTGAATGTAAATAATTTTATTTTCTTTTTATTAAAGATTTATTTGTCAGAGAGAGAGCACACAAGCAGGGGGAGTGGCAGGCAGAGGGAGAGGCAGGCTCTCTGCTGAGCAAGGAGCCTGATGCAAGACTCAAACCCAGGACCCTGGGATCATGACCTGGGCCGAAAGCAGACTATTAACCAATTGAGCCACGCAGGTGGCCCCCCCACATTTTTTTTAGATTTTATTTTTATTTATTTATTTATTTTAAATGGTTTGTTCAGTAAATGGCTGCTGTTTTATTTTATTATTTTATTTATTTTTTAAAGATTTTATTTATTTGACAGAGAGAGACAGTGAGAGCAGCAACACAAGCAGGGGGAGTGGGAGAGGGAGAAGCAGGCCTCCCGCCGAGCAGGGAGCCATCTGATGCAGGGCTCGATCCCAGGACCCCGGGATCACGACCCAAGCCAAAGGCAGATGCCCAACGACTGAGCCACCCGGGCGCCCTAGATTTTATTTATTAAAAGTTAGTTTTAGAAAAGAATGTGGTAGTGAATGAAATATGTTCTGATGATTATCATTTAACGGCTAATATTTATTGAATGCTAACTATGTATCAGGTGCCAGTCAGATCACTTAACATATTATTTCCTTTAAGCCTCATAATCCTACTTTACAAGGTTACTATTTTTATTTTATAAATGATAGAAGCTTAGAAAGGTGACTTGCTCTGAGGTCAAGCACATTAAAACATGGTAGTGAAGGATTCAAATCCATTTTGTCTGGTTCTAGAGTCTGAGCTCTTAAACTTCATGGTATAAAATTCCTCTCCCAGGGACCAAATATTCTCCTTCCCACAGAAAAGGGGTTCAGCCCTTTATGCTGAAAGTATGGTCTGTTATAAACACTAATATGTACAGTATCATAGGCATGGGGGAAAAATGAGGCCTACATGGAGTACAAAAATAAAAACAACCTAAACTCTCTATTTTGAATAATGAAAGGAAACAAAGGGAATACATATATATATATATTTTATAGTGACCAAGACTAAGGTAATACAAGGAGTGTTATATCTTTAAATGTACTAAAAAAATACAATTTCTAGCTAAATGATAAAAAAATATTTAAACTCACTTAACATAAAAGAACTCTAGATCAAGTATTACCTAAGCGCCAAGAGCTGGCTCACAATTTTACTTCACTCAAAACTTAAAACAACAAACCCCCAAAGAACTGTATTAGGGGATCCTTTCCCATTTTTTAAAAATAGCAAAGTGGGGCACCTGGGTGGCTCAGTCGGTTAAGCGTCTGTCTTCGGCTGGGGTCATGATCCCAGAGCCCCACGACTGAGCCCCACATCAGGCTCCCTGCTCAGTGGGGAGTTTGCTCCTCCCACTGGCCCTCACCCCACTCGTGCTCTCTCTCAATCACTCTCCCAAATAAATAAAATATTTAAAAAAAACCCAGCAAAGTGTATATAGTACACTTTGGTTTATTATTTAAACATGTCAAAAAACAAAACCAATTTGAGAAAACAGATGTTATTACACCTTTTGGGCAATGTCACAACCTTTAAATTTTTCTGTAGAGGCATTTTCTGACAAACTTGGTTTTACAGAATAAAATAGTGGTAGGTCAAGCTGCGAGGTTATTTTTGATAACATTATTTTCCTGTAGTCTGACATCAAAATAGCCTACTATTATTAATGTAATGTTTTAAACTGATAAAAATATTTTAACATTTTAATTGTGGTAACAAAACTAAATTAGTACTATTACTAAAAAGATAATGGTAAAGTAAGATTTTAAAAGATCCTTTAGGTAACAGAAATCTCAACTTCTTTCACTCAGGTTTATCAGTGCTTTCTTCTGTATAATTCCTCTCATGTAATTTATTTTTTTCTAATTTTTATTGTTATGTTAATCACCATATATTACATAATTTGTTTTGGTGTATCACGTAATTTATTTCTTATTGTTATTAAGCTGGGGCTTTATTTCTCAAAGTCCTATTAATTTGCTGATTGAGCCATACAACACACATTTTTATTTTCAAGTTAGAAAAATGTGTGTAGCTTTCATTACTCCTTAGTTCATTAAATCTCTGTCTTTTGACCCAGCCATTAACATTTTCTTCTAATTGGCAACTTCTAATGTTCTTTCAGCAAATACTCATTAGCTAAATCCTCAATAATTTCATGTCATATAGCTTGTTTTCTTTTCAATATTTTATTTATTTGAGAGAGAGAGAGAGAGTGAAAGCAGGAACACAAGCAGGGGGAGTGGGAGAGGGAAAGGCAGGCCTCCTGCTGAGCGGGGAGCCCGATGTAGGGCTCGATTCCAGGACCCTGGGATCATGACCTGAGCCGAAGGCAGACGCCCAACCCCAACGACTGAGCCACCCAGGCGCCCCTAGCTTGTTTTCTTTTAAAATACGGCAAAGAATGCATTCTTTCAAGACCACAAATTCCTTTTGTTCCATGTGGAAGGTCTCTTTCCAGCTCTGAAATGTTAACATTCTAATGTTTACCAATAGATATATAATTCTTTTAATGTTACCTTCATGTATTCATTTGCCTATAATGCCAAAAATGTGCTTTCCTGACCTAAAAGTTTTAGTTTAGATTAAGTGAAGAAGGCTCCTGAGTCTAGCACTGACCGTGCCTTACACACTGTAGGCTGTTGCTGGGTATACAAATTGAATTTGAAAAGAAGATACAGAATATTTAAAAATTTAAATCAGGGGCGCCTGGGTGGCTCAGTTGTTAAGTGTCTGCTTTCAGCTCAGGTCATGATCCCGGAGTCCTGGGATTGAGCCCCACACCGGGCTTCCTGCCTCTCCCTCTCCCGCTCCCCCTGCTTGTGTTCCCTCTCTTGCTGTGTCTCTCTCTGTCAAATAAATAAATAAAATCTTAAAAAAATAAAAATAAAAATTTAAGTCAGAAACTGCCTAATTCTTTGATTCAAGTAAACTTGTATCCAAATGTGACTATTTTCATTTTTGGAATGACTTTTCATTCTTTTTCTAAACATTCAAGCATCAATAAGTTAATTAAGTATAAAAATGAGACTAAGTTACCCTAGGAGTCCTAGATCAAGAATAACCATGAAATCTGGGAAACGAGGCTAGTTGAAAGCTTGGGCGCTGACAGGGTGCAGGTGGTAGTTATATATTCCCACACCTATCATCTGACATTAGGGAATTAAGAGCCTCACATCTCATCTATTGCTCTTAGTCACTAGTTTTGAATGCTTGGTTTTAGCACTAAATGAACACCCACATTAATACTGACCCTCAATTCTTTCTCAGATTCCTTAACTATAGATTCAAAATAACCGACCCAGGCACATCCCAAACAGTGAAATCATATTGAACATATTGGCTGTGTTCTGAATTTGGAAGACAAATATGTAATTCGAGAAATCAAAATTAAAAACCAGAATTTCATACCTTGTGCAAGCATGTTAAATTCCAAGAAGAGTGCTATGTGGTAAAGTTCCATGGCTTCTTCTGCCCTGGTCATGCTTGGCTTCCCTGCGACGAGAGCCTGAACTTCACTGAGACTCCCCACCGAGGGGCTACAGTGCAAAACAGAGAGGTCCACCACATCAGTATACATACAGTGTAATATAACTTTCGCATATTTTTTTGGTATAATGGACTCATCTAATATAATTCTTGTGGGAGTCCTCAAAGTTCGGTCTGTGATTTCTTCACCAGTCCGTATCCTCCTTTGTAATAAATTCCGAAAAAATGGGGACCGTGCTGAAATAATAGCCTTGTGAGCTTTGAGCTCTTCATCTAAACAGTTCTGATTTCCACCAAAAGCTTCAACCAGTTCAGAGTCTGAAGAAAAACTAAGGACGACATCATAATAACACATGTAATCAAAAAGTCCACGCATATCTACATCAAGGGAATTCGGTGTTCCAAATTCTTCACTAAGCTGAACGAGGATATCAACATTTTGAAACCTTGAGTCCTCCATTCCAAACTCTCCTGTATAAAGGTAGTGTAGCAAAGCAGAAAACATGGGCATGTCTATACCAGCTGTATTGATGTCCATAACAATCTCTGCCCCATACTCCGGTGAGGAAGAAAGCAGTGTTTTAAAGAACGGACACCTCGCTGCCAAAATGGCACGATGAACAGGAAAACAAGTTTCTTGAAATATTAAGTCTACATCGGTACAATACTTGTACTCATAAAGATCGGCCATATCTTTCTGCAATGTCCGAGCTTCTGGTCTAGCCAAACTGGCTTGTAGAGAAAGCTCCTTTAAGGCTGAAGTTCCCTCATATTCCTCCACTAAAGCATTAACATCTCTAACATCCCACCCAGAGAGGAGTTCTCGCATCTGCTTGGCGTGATCGGCAGACCTATTAGATTTTCGACGCTTAATAAACTTCTTTTTGAGGGTGGCAAGGCCAGAGGTTCTCTTTTTTTTGTCTTGTGGTTTCTCATGGCCATGGTCAAGGCTATATAATTTTGATTCACAACCATAGCCTTGCTGAGAATAGGATGATGTCCCTAAGAAGGAAATCAAACAAATGAAAATTTGTTTCTTTGTTCTTAACATTCATTTTCAATCTTCATTTTAACACATATTTCATGCTAAAAATTTTTACAGATATTCCTGAACCATTCAAATAAAATTGACTTTTGTTTCTATAAAGGAAGTTATTAAAAAGTTCAAATAGTTTACTTCTATATTAAATAAGGAATAGAGACTAACAGAGTAGATTATTATTTACTTGACAAAATGCTTTTGGTTCTCTGGCTATCAAAAACCAGGTATCACAGATTTTAATCAAGGATTTTTAGGAAACGAGAGTTAAGCAGATTTGTAAATTAAGAATACTACTTGTATGTAATTGTGAAATGTTTTTTTTCTTCTTCTTCTTAACTATACCAAGGCTGCTTTGCATTGGGGAAAATAAATGGACCAGGATGCAAGAAGCTTGTATTCCACTATTTTTACACCAATGAAGATTGCCAGGTTTCTGAGGGCAACTGGCAATTATGGTTAAGACACCAAAGAAAGGGTTAAAAGTGCTATAGCAGCTTGGTCAGGATAAAATCATACAAGATAGATTTACATTTGTTGGGAAAAAACCTAGATGTTGCAGGATTATTATCTATAATAACTTTTCCACAGTTCAATTCTCTTTTCAGCCAAAAAGACCACTGAAAACACAATTCTATTTATACCCACAAAAGAAAATGAAATTAGAAAAACTGAAAGTTACCTATAAAAGTCTGTTGGGCTTGAGAATTTCCCCCTACCCTCGGGGAACATGAATGAGGATAGTTAGATGCATTAGCACCCATTTTCTTCAGTCACTCAGGCATTCCATCTGCTGGTTCTTCAGAGTATAATCCCAGAGGCCTTTACGAACTTTCAACCCTGGATCCAGCAGCCTCCTTTCATCCATTTCTTGGTATGAAACAAAAATAATTTTATTCATTTTTTCAAATGTATTTCAAATTGCACAGTAAAAAAAAAAAGCAAGCTAGTGAAAACTGCTTTTATTTGCAAATGACATGCTGTCAAATTCACATGTAAAAATTTCGGAAAATGTAAACAAATAGTTAAACTTGAATTATGAATCAGTGGTAGCTGCAATTTTGAGCCATAAAATGTACCAATTATATACTTTCTAAGGCAGTGAAAAGTAACAAATCAGACTAATTTAAATATATAATTATGGAAAGAGTATTTCAAATTACAGGGAAAAGTATTTAGAGACTAAAAAATTTTTCATTTTTTTTTCTTACTCCTTTAGAGGCAACCATCAGTCATTATAATCTAACATTCTAAGCAATTTGTAAACATTGAAGAGGTTGGTGGGAGGGATGGGGTGGCTGGGTGATGGACACTGGGGAGGGTATGTGCTATGGTGAGCACTGTGAATTGTGTAAGACTGATGAATCACAGACCTGTACCCCTGAAATAAATAATTATATGTTAATTAAAAAAATGTGGAAAAAAAACCACACTGAAGAGGTTGATACTAGAGGTGGTCCTCAGGAAGCCCTGAAATAAAAATACTGCCTTCTATTACCTGATATTATGACTTAACATGGACAGGGCAGTACCAGTAAGAGATAATTTTAACAATTACAGAATAAATTCCACACCATGGAACCCTAACTCTCAGAGCTGCCGGCTGAAGATATATGCACAAAGAGAAGACACTCTAAGATTAGAGAACAGGGTTAATAGGAATACTGTATCTGTATAGCATCTGGATATATAAAATTTATCTGACTAAAAGGGATAATGGTTTAAGAGAAAACACTATTTTTTTTTTTAAAGATTTTATTTATTTATTTGACAGAGAGAGACACAGCAAGAAAGGAAACACAAGCAGGGGGAGTGGGAGAGGGATAAGCAGGCTTCCCGTGGAGCACGGAGCCGGATGCGATATGGGGCTCAATCCCAGGACCCTGGGATCATGCCCCTAGCCGAAGGCAGACGCTTAACGACTGAGCCACCGAGGTGCCCCGAGAAAACACAATTTAAAATCTATTATTGGAATTGTTACAAAACCAACCAGGAGGTAATCTAGCCTCATAATGAAGGATGAAGTGTTTTAACAAATAATAAACACACACACCCCAAATCACAAAAAATACGCTAGAAAACAGAACTGTGTCAAGATTCTTGGAATTTATTTTCATCTCTGTTACTGACACAGCATGACCTTAGGAATTCAAGTTTAAGAAAATCACTGTTAACATCCGTGCTTCCTTCAATCTTTTTCCATTAAATATATGAGAATTTAAGCATAAAATCATCTACCCTTAATGTTCAAGACTGGGAACCTTCTACAAACTGGATAATATGCCAAGTGACAGTTACTTCAAATCACACACTCACACAAGCCAATTTTTAGTTGAAATTCACCTACCTACCAAGGAAAACACAGCATGTTAGACTTTTTACTCCAGGTGCCTGCTATTGAAGTCAGAAAGGCTATGGGTAGACAGGGATTTGACAGTGCATTCTGTAAGAACCACCCAGCAAGGAACCCAGAGTTTAATTTACTATTTTGTAAACATTAAACGGTCAAGAAAATTACTTCCTCCAGCAAAGTTAGTTTTTTTTTTTAAGTTTGGTGCTTAATGTAAGTAAATTCAGTTTTCTATTCTTAAATACTAGAAATGTAGAAAAGGCTGCTTTTTTGGGTAATTTTGAACACTGTCAATTTAAAAAAGATTTTTATCATTGAAGTATAGTTGACATTAAATGTTGTCAATTTTATAAAATGGAAATTAAATCTGCCTGTGTTAATTTCAGTTCAAACTTAAGAAATAGAAACTCTAATAAATCTTAGTTTTCAAATTGAGCTCCTTAAAAGCTTTAAGGTTCTATCAGGTACTTTCAGTGGTTCTTTAGAAAAAACTAGGGTCCTAGAAGCCAAGTTTGTGGCCTCATTTACAGGGCAAATCCTTTTCTCTCACTGAAGATTTGTAGATAAAACACAAAAACAGGGGTGCCTGGGTGGCTCAGTCGTTAAGCATCTGCCTTCAGCTCAGGTCATGATTCCAGTGTCCTGGGATCGAGCACCGCATCGAGCCCACATCGGGCTCCCTGCTCGGCGGGAAGACTGCTTCTCCCTCCTCCACTCCCCCTGCTTGTATTCCCTCTTTCCCCGTCTCTCTCTCTTTCTCTGTCAAATAAATAACTAAAATCTTAAAAACAAAACAAAACAAAACACAAAAACAGCACAGAGAATTCTTTTTCAAATTTGAAACATATTAAGAAGAATGCAGATAAAAATGAAAGTCTTTACCAAAATGAGAGACAAAAAGATTAAAAAGATGAGCTTTGAATCTGGAAGTAATGGATGGTAAACAGTGCTGGTAAAGTGTCCCCCTTATGGTAGGTCTCTTCTCATTTCCTTCTTTACTCATTCCTGAAGTTACATATTGCTTCATTTGTTTTGTTTGCTTTTAATTTTTTTTTTTTGAAAGAGAGAGTGTGCAGGCAAGCAGGGGGAAGGAGAGAATCTCCAACAGACTCCCTGCTGAGCATGGAGCCCAACGTGGGGCTTGATCCCATGACCGTGAGATCATGACCTGAGCCAAAATCAAGAGAACACTTAACTGAATGAGCCAACCAGGTGCCCCCGTTTGCTTTTAAATTTTTAAAACCTGCAGAGCAAACTCACTAACAGCACAAAGTATACTGCTGAAACAAAACAAGAATGGTGCCATGTTTCCAGATGAAGAAAAATCAGGGTCCACAGTAGTGGACAGAGTTCCTACTCTGTCACATTGTACGAAGTGTGCACGTACACATAGGAGAATCATTTTCATCTGAAAATTCTGCAGGATTGGTAGGAACACTCTTACCCTGGTCTATCTGAAATTTAAACCTTGTCAAAAAATGCCTTTTTTTCTTTTTCCTTTCTTCTTTTTTTCAAAAAGCTCAACTTTATGGTGAGCATAATTAGATATTCTAAAGCAAACATACAAAGGTACAAAACATCATCAGCCCCACTGGAGACACAAGACCACCTAGCAAACACTAGGGAAGTCACAGGCTGAGATAAAGATGCTTGGCCAACCGCCATTGTAATTAGCACCACAGGGAGAGCTGGGGTCTCACCCTGGAGAGGTGACTTGAAATAAAATGTCTTTGGGACTTAGGGACAGAGTCTCTTCCTGGTAGCTCCTATTCAAAGGGAATCCCCTTCAAGATGAACTAATTTGGGTGACATTCATATTTTCTACTGGAGCTCTAATACTAAAATAAACATAGGTCTTGGAAAGACTTAGTGGGAGAGATTTTTCAGGATCAGATATAACTCTTAAGTCCACCCTGTGTCCCCTGTTTCAAATCCTGGGGTAATCCTGACTGTGCAGTTATAGTACTAAAACCCTATTTCTCAAAATTCTCAGGGAACACTTTTATTTATTAAGTAACCAAAACCCTATGCCATATGGAACACAGTATTATGTTATTTAGTTCTTAATCTAACCCACTGCCTTTAGATGCTGGAAATGAGAATAAGTCACAGTTAAAACTCTCAGGGATGTTTTCATTCTAGGCAAGCTCCGTCTGTCTCCTACATAAAACAGGATGAAATCCAATTTTTGGATGTTATGGCAGGAAAAGAAAGGAAAAGAGAGGGCCCACAAGATGCAAATGGCCCTCGAAAGTGGATTTTTTTCTAGAATCATCATTCTGGGGGAGCTCCCTCTGTTAATAGTCTATATGACCAATCTCAATCAAATGATCTAACTGGCTTAAAACAAGCTTCAGTGATTGCAGCGACCCAACTGAAGGGGAAAAATGATACTGAAGGTAACAGAATTAACAATCCCATGAGAATATTTTTAGAAAAAAAATCAAACCTCTCTGCCTTCCAAAAAACCCTAGACTAGCATTTCCAAAGAGTTTCCCCAAAGTTTGGAAAATGCAGGATGAAACAAAAACTGATAGGTCTCTTTACATACAGAATGTTTTGGCATCTTTAAAGTGCTAAGGTGCATTATGAACCTCCAGGAGGAAGTATTCAGCATGATCTAAAGGAGCCCCTTTGCCCCACAGAGCATTAAAGGAATGTGCTTGTATGATACACTTTGGAAAACCTTGACCTTTGCCATAAAAACACTTTTTACTGCTTTACGCAGTAGAGAACAATGGGCATCAAGTGACCTGGGATAGAGTACATCCGTCACTAATGTACCACTTACATGGGGTAAGTCACATTTAACTTCTATGAATCTCTGAAACTGAGATGTATGGTCTCAGCATCTGTAAAATAAAAAAGTTGATATAGGGTACCTACAATTCATTGAAGTTGTATGACTTATTGGTTTGGAAAATGAGGATGGGGAAGGGAGTTATTTCTATATTAAATCTTAGTGTACAGAGGGGAAAAAAGGCAATTGGATTTTGGGTTTTAAACACATGTTTTCTCCTTAGTCTGATTATTAGCTATGGTTATAGAAGGACAGGAATGTGGGGGCATATGTGAATATGAAAAACAATTCATAATGAAAGAGAAATGCAAAACTTCACTCCTGTCAAATCTAAGGTGACCAGATAATGTACCATCACACCAGAATGCTTGAGGGTGAAAAGGGGTACAAACCAGATGGGATGCCAGAACATATACAGCCTGGGTCTAGTGGGGCCAAGTGGGATGAACAGCCACCCTTAGAGCCAAATCTCACACTTCCAGAGTTAGAAATAAGACGTTTAAAAAGAAAACAAACAAAAACCAAAAATTTCCTAAAACTTAAGTTAGAATACTAAGACTTATGTAGACCTCATTCCCCAAGCATATTTTATCTAACATAACAACTCACATTTATTGAGGTTTTACTATGTTCCAGACTCTGTTCTCAGAACTTCGCATGTAATAACCCATATAATCTCCCCAGTAACTTTTTACTAATGAGGCTTAGAGATTAATAACTTGCCCAAGATTAAGTGAAAGAACCAGGATTACTTTGTAAATCTTCAATTCTATCCCTGGATACATTTTAAGAAAAACAAAACAAAAGGGGCGGCTGGGTGGCTCAGTCGTCAAGCGTCTGCCTTTGGCTAGTCCTGGGATGGAGCCCCACATGGGGCTCCCTGCTCGGGGGGAAGCCTGCTTCTCCCTCTCCCACTCCCCCTGCTTGTGTTCCCTCTCTCGCTGTCTCTCTCTCTCTGTCAAATAAATAAATAAAATCTTTTTTTTTAAAGATTTTATTTATTCATTCATGAGAGACAGAGGGAGAGAGAGAGAGAGAGAGAGAAGCAGAGGGAGAAGCAGGCTCCCAAGGAGCAGGGAGCCCGATGCAGGACTCGATCCCAGGACCCTGGGATCATGACCTGAGCCGAAGGCAGACGCTCAACCATCTGAGCCACCCAGGCGCCCTAAATAAATAAAATCTTAAAAAAAACAAAACAAAAGGTAACTGTGAACAGTTAAGTCAGAAGCAGAATCAGCAGTAGACCCTTGCTGTTTGAAGATCTCTTCAAAAAGGTGAGACCAGGTTCAGAAAGCCACCAACTAGGCTTATACGTGTCCTCTGGGGCCATCTAACACAGAGGCAGATGACCTCCACAAAACCCACTCGTTCCAGTGACAAAGAACAACAGTGTTTATAGCAGCAGCTTATTAAAGAAAGGCAAAATTATGTTCCACTGAACATATTTATTAAGGCAGAGAAGCCAGAGTGATGGAGCTAGAAAGGGCCTTCAATTTTCTTTTGGTCAACCTTGTTTTTGAAATTATAACCTCATGGAATGGGAGAAAATATTTGCATATCATACACTGATAAGAGATTAATATCCAGAATACACAGAGAATTCCTACAACTCAACAACCAAAAAAAACAAACCGATTGAAAAAATGGGAAAAGGTCTTACATAGACATTTCTCCAAAGAAGATATATAGATCGCCAAATAAGCACATGAAAACACATCACCAATCATCACGGAAATGCAAATCAAAACCACAATGAGATACCACCTCACTCCTATTAGGATGGCAATTATCAATAAAACAGAAAATAAGTGTTGGCAAGGATGCAGAAATTGGAACTTTTGTGTACACTTGTGGTGGGAATATAAAATGGAAAAGGCCACTGTGAAAAACAGTATGGAAGTTCCTAAAAAAATTAAAATCAGATTTACCACATGATACAGCAGTTTCACTTCTGGCTATACACCCAAAAGAACTAAAAGCAGGGTTTCAAGACATGTACACTGATGTTCAGAGTAGCATTATTCCCAGTAGCTAAAATGTGGAAGCAACCCAAAAGTCCATCAACAAATGGATGAATAAGCAAAATGTGGTATATACATATGACGGAATATTATTCAGCAGATGAATAAGCAAAGTGTGGTATGTTACTATGGGATATTATTCAGCCTTAAATTAAAAAGGAAGGAAATTCTGATATACGCTTCAACACAGAAGAACCTTGAAGACATTATGCTAAGTGAAATAAGTCAGTTAAAGAAGACAGATATTGTATGATTCCCTTTATATGAGGTACTCAGGGTAGTCAAAATCAAAGAGACATAAGTAGAATGATAGTTGTCAGGGGCTGGGAGGAGGGAGAGTATGGGGAGTCAGTGTTTAATGGGTCTAGAGTTTCAGCTGGGGAAGATGAAAGAGTTCTGAAGACAGATGGTACAATACAAATATATGTGATACCACTGAACGTACAGTTAAAAATGGTCAGGATGGTAAATTTTATATGTATATGTATTATACGTTTTACATATTCTACCACAATTAAAAAAAAATTACAAGCATTGCCATCAAAAAATTACTGTCATCAAAAAACATGTATTTTTGAAGCTTTATGGCTAAGGTTCAGAACTGACTTATCTAAAGAAATTTCTTTTCCAGGTTAAAGTAAAATAGATTAGTTATTATTTTATTTCTCTTCAAACATCAGAGAATTCATTTGAAAAAAATTAAGACAGGCAAAATCCATTTCAGGAATGTCTCATTGTATCAACCATTAATAAAATATATACAAATATTTCAATGTCAAATGAAATAAACAGTATTTCATAAAATTATATTTGCCAGAAATAATGTAGTACACTTTAATTTTATATTTAGAAAAAATATTATTTGCACTCTTTTAATTTACACATTTCTGATTTTAAACTGTATCATGAAAAATTCTAAAAATATACAAAAGGTAAATAGTATACTGAGCCCTCAAGCCTGTATCACTCAGATCCCAGAATTATCAAAATTGTTTTGGCTTATATTTATTTTTTTTTTAAAGATTTTACTTATTTATTTGACAGAGAGGGACACAGCGAGAGAGGTAACACAAGCAGGGGAAGTGGGAGAGGGAGAAGCAGGCTTCCCCCAGAGCAGGGAGCCCGATGCGAGGCTTGATCCCAGGACCCAGAACCCAGGGATCATGACCTGAGCCGAAGGCAGACACTTAATGACTGAGCCACCCAGGCGCCCCTGGCTTATATTGAAATGCTTAAATTTGATGTGTAAGGCCTATGGGTAGAATTTAAATGTTTGTTAAAAGCTTCTTATAGAAATAAAAATCTGAAGAGATATATGTACATTATGATTATAATTATCCCAACTATTGACTACTATCAGCCAGCCAGTCTTTTTTTTTTTAAGATTTTATTTATGTATTTGACAGAGAGAGACACAGCGAGAGAGAGAGCACAAGCAGGGGGAGTGGGAGAGGGAGAAGCAGGCTTCCCACCGAGCAGGGAGCCCAATGTGGGGCTTGATCCCAAAGCATAGATCCCAGGCAGTCTTAAGCAGTGTACATGAATTAATCCTTCAAATTTCTCAATCATGTGAGCTGTAGGTCTAATTATTATTTCCACTTTGCACAGGAAAAACTGGGAGGTCAGCAAAATGAGGCATGGAAAGCTTAGTTACTTACCCAATGTCACAGAGCTAGTAAGTTGCAGAACCAGGCTTGGCATTCAGGCTCTTTTATCTATGAATGATGTTATCTTTGCAAATTTTTTTCCCCTAAATGTTTGGAGGAAAAATTTCCAGAGCAGACAAATATAGTTCCATTCCAGAAATGGGAAGTGAGTACACACCTGACAGTGTTACTTTTGGCGCTTAAAAGGCTCTCTCATATAAAGCAAAAAATGACTTAACTGAAAAGGTAGCTTATGAAATCAGAGCAAAAGTGCCTTTCTGAATATTTATAGCTAGACTGCGTGTTCCTTGATGGCAGGACGACACTTGTTTATGCTTGATCAACCATGCATCCAACCCATCCAATTCTGAGCACCTGCTGTGTTCAAGGTACTTTGATAGGCCCTGGGAATACAGCAGTGATTACACACCGAATAGGAGGATTTCTCATGAAATTAAAAGAAAGGCTACTGTTCTGGCTTCCTAGTTTAGAGCCAGACCTTTAAGAATTAATAGGAGTGCATCAAGTAAAAAAGGAAAGATCATTCAAGGTAGGAAAAAAGGGATGAATAAAGGGGAAAAACTCCAGTCCCAGTCAGTGTCCACTCCCAGTTCTCACAGCCCCGTACCTCTATAATCTGCTAATACTGCAGCGTAATTACATTTCCACCGAACTGTACGCTTCCCAAGGGTATGCACTCAGATGCTTTATCTTTTTTACCATCCACCACAGATCACAAAGTAGACACAACATTTGAGTAATAAATGTTAACTATTATCAGGAACATTGATAAATAATGTATCTAAGGCCTAAGAAGTACATATGTTTAAATGTGTAGGTAGGGGTTGGATCAAAAAGCCTCAAATTCCACACTGAAGTGTTGAGCCTTTATTCAGAACACAATGGGGGAACTACTGGAACAAAGCATAGAATAGTAGGAGGGAAGCACACTTAACATTTGCTTTAAAAGATTACTAGATGGTCTGAAGGCAGAAGATACTCGATGCAGGAAGACTTATTGGAGCATTTTTGCTATAGTCCTGAAAGTGTTAATAAGGATCTGACTTTCCTAATCCCTAAAATGAGGACGCTATCACCTACTTCACATTAAGAATTAAATAAGATAATATGGGCTGGCAGTGGAAAGCAGAAGTAGCCCATCACAAGGGTTTTCATGAGAAGCCTCGTCTTGCACCAGGTCCGACCTGGCCTGAATGAGATGCATCTTAGAGATGTTGAGGTATTCTGAAATACTCAGTTTCTAGATATTTAAAGCTGAGGCCAATTCCTGGCAAGAGGTGGGTAAAGGACCCATGTGGCAGCACAGTGAAGATGTGAATAAGCAACTTACTCTGCATCCTTTACCTCAGAGCTCCTATTCAAAATGCTTCATCCAGACCTAAAAACCTCAGAATAGGAGGCTCCTAAATGGAAAAATGGGAATACAGGGCTGAAAAGGTTTGGAAGCCTGACTCCCAGTTCCTGGGCTTTTGCTTATCCCATTTGTCTGGGCCTCTGGCAGTACTAACTGACACCTGGTGGGGCAGCCTGGGCCAGGATAGTGACATCCACAGCAACCACAGAAGGAGATGTGTGGGCCCAGGCATCCCTGACACCCAAGGCTTTGCTGCCTTCTCCTAGCAGCTATATTCCCCAAACTGAGGTAGCTCTTAAAGGAATAAGAAAAATTTTCTCCAACAGCTAGGAAAAAGGGCCTGTAAGCCAAGGGTGGAAATGATTATGAGGCCCTCCACGAAAGATTACAGAACTGCCCAATCAACCGTCTTATAAGATAATGGTGCCACTGGAACTTTTGTGTTCATGACAGGAAGACTAGTTTTGAGCCAAGCACACAATATTTGAGTGAATAAATAAAATCGCTGTTCTAATCGGGGACAACTGTTTTTACTGTTAGCTTTGTGGTGTATAAAAAAGTAGCTCTGAATGATTCAGAGAAGGAAATGAGAAATCTGAGTCTAGATTTGAGTTTATAAAGGATTTGCAGAGAAACAGAGCTGAAACCAGACAATATATTCGAAGCAACTGAATTTAAAGAAAAAACACAGAATTTCTCATAATCTCCATTCAAAGCCAAAAACTCACATTTTTTGAAAACCAACTTATGAAAATGTTAAACAAAAAAAATTAAGGATGTATTTCTTGTTCATGAGTTTCTGTGGGCTCCAGTGGTAGTGTTGGGAGATACGAAAACATGCTGAGTGAGCCTGACAGTAAGCCTGCACATGGGAGCAGAATATAAAACAAAACAGAAATATGAATACACTCATAGGTATCCTCATCAAAGGCAGTCTTCTAAAGGACATCAAATTCCAAACTACCGGATCATCAAGGAAACAGTCATGTGAACAGTCCCACGAATTATTCAAGTTGTTATAAATGGGAAGATAATAAATAGTTTAGAAGTTATCAATAATTCTGTACTAAAATTTTATTTTTCCTCAATGGCTCAGACTAAGACAGTCCAAGTAAATATGGGAGAAAACCCCATTACTTTAAATTTTCAGTGAAAAGGGGTAGCAAGCTATCTATAATGGGGCATTAATAAGGGCCACTCCATTCTGAAACTTACAGAATCTTTGTTGGCATGACAAACGAAGAGTGTTCCTCCTAAATTTCTTCTGAAGTCCATTGTTAGAAAGAATCTTGTATACCAGAGGTGCTAGTAAAAGAAGTGGGTTTGGGGCGCCTTGGGTGGCTCAGTTGGTTAAGCGACAGCCTTCGGCTCAGGTCATGATCCCGGAGTCCTAGGATCGAGTCCCACAAGTGGGGAGACTGCTTCTCCCTCTGACTCTCTCCCCTCTCATGCTGTTTCTCCCTTGCTCGATCTCTAATAAATAAATAAAATCTTAAAAAAAAAAAAGAAGTGGGTTTGATGATGAACAAGTTTTGAGAAATGTCAGCTAGGAAGGACTCTAGGAGAGACACCAACAAGGCCTCTTAGGTAAAACAAGAAGTAGAAAATTAGACAAAACTCAGCCTCATAATGATTAGTAGAGACCTTTCTTAGAACTATGATAAAAATTTTTCCTATCTCCTTCCTCAACCCCACTGCTCATCCTGTGCTACCCACCTACTGTAGCAGAAACACAAGAAGAGGATACTGCAGTCCAGATATACAAGACTGAAAAAGGTATTCTAGGTCCTGTTTATGCAATGTAAGTCTGCATGTTAAAACACTATTTTGCATTTGTTTAGGATATCTATAACAAAAAATTAAGATAAACCCTATGAAGTCCTTATCATAGAACATAGCACAAAATTGGTGAGGGGATGATGGAAAGGAAGAAGGGAATGATGATGATGTCTCTATCTTGCATGACTGGGTGGTTAGCAATGCTGTGAACCAAGAGGAAACACAGGACATGCAATCTGTGGGCGGACTGGGAATAATAAGGATAATGGGTTTGAGGTTCCAGAGAGACATACCAAGAAAGAAGTATTATAAACAGTGCATACATAAAGGAAGAAGTCTAAAAACAAGAGTTTCCTAATACTGATATTTTCAGCTCTAGAGGTAACACTCAAATATGTAGTACAATATGGCATTCTCTTGATATTTCATTTACTTTTTTTTTTAAAGATTTATTTCAGAGAGAGAGTGTGGGAGAGAGGAGGAAAGGGAGAGAGAGAATCTTAAGCAGACTCCCCGCTGAATGCAGAGCCCAACGCAGGGCTCGATCTCACAACCCTGAGATCATGACCCAAGCAGAAATCAAGAGTCGGATGCTTAACTCACTGAGCCACCCAGATGCCCCATAATTTATTTACTTCTCAGGATATGATTTATAAATGTCCTATCGATGTTTGCAAAGATAGAGTCTAAGAAGTGACACTGTTCTTTTTTTTTTTGAAGCTCTACACCCAACATGGGGCTTCAGCTCATAACCCTAAGAGCAAGAGTCACATACTCTACCAACTGAGTCAGCCAGGTGCCCTGACACTGTTCATTTTTTGAAGCCTAAAGCCATTTCTGGCATAACTGCATTACTGCATAGTGCCTGGTCAAACAAGAGTGATATTGAAGCTCTCCTCCAATCCTTAACATGTCTGAGTCCATGTGTTCTCCTAACAGTACCTAACTCTCATATGTGCTATCAATAAGATATACTAGATATTAAAGCATTTATTAACTACGATTTTTAGACATCACTTCTTGAAACAGATTCTCTTTATCAGTTGTTTCATTTCTGCCTTCTCTGAACAAAGATAATTTCCTTTGGGTTCACCGAGCCAAGAAAATTATACCTTAGAGGAAGAGGCTATGTCTTCCATGTGGTAATCATTATTGGAATGAATGTCTTGTCAGCAGTAATATTTTGCCAGCATCTTTCACCCCACAAATGAATAGATGTATGATATTTTCTAGAATCATTAACAGAATATACAAATAAATTTCCCTAACATTTTTTCCATCTTAAGTTTTCCCTTACTTTTCTTTCTAAAGAGATTATCTTAAACCAATCCATTTCTTTATATGGGTACTAGGTACTGGTTGAGATATACAGGTCTTCATTTGACTCCTGAGTCATTTCCTTAAAAAGCATTTCCTGCCCCTACCTCGGGGCCTGCTATTCCCTATGCCTGAAACACTTTTCCCACAAAGTCCTTACATGGCTCACTCTCTCATTTTATTCAGATCTTTTTTCAAGTGCCATGCCCTGAAAGAGAAAGCCTCATCCTCTAAAAAAATAACATGCCTTGGGGCGCCTGGGTGGCTCAGTCATTGAGCATCTGCTTTTGGCTCAGGTCGTGATCCCAGGGCCCTGGGATTGAGCCCCACATCGGGTTCCCTGCTTGGGGAACCCTGCTTCTCCCTCTCCCACTCCCCCTGCTTGTGTTCCCTCTCTCACTGTCTGTCAAATAAATAAATAAAATCTTAAAAAAAAAACCCAACATGCCATTTTATCCCATCATTCTCTATCCCTTTCTTCAGTTTATTTTTCTCTACAGCACTTTTCAGCATTTGAAATTATATACCTGTTTCTTATTAACAGTCTCACAATACAACGTAAGCTCCAGGAGAGCCAGAACTTCATGTATTCAACATTAAATCCTCAGCACATAAAACAGTGCCTGACAAATATGAGGTACTGAGTTGAAAATTACTGAATGAAATCAGTTTTTTAAAAATAACATTACAGGGCACCTGGGTGGCTCAGTTGGTTAAGCGTCCGCCTCCCATTCAGGTCATGATCCCGGGGTCTTGGGGTCGAGCCCTGCATCGTTGTCGGGCTCCCTGCTCAGCAGGAAGTCTGCTTCTCACTCTGCCCCTCACCCCGCTTTCATGCTCTCTCTCTCAAATAAATAAAATCTTTAAAAAAATAAATAAAAATAAATGTTACATAAGGAAAGACTTGTTTTTAATTATTCTTTGAGCTTTTCAAACCAAAAACTGTTTCTCAGGATCCACTGGATATAGTCTAAGCCTCATAGAAGAGTGTGTTTTAAAAACTGCACTAGTAAAATAAATAAATAAATAAATAAATAAATAAATAAATAAAAACTGCACTAGTATTTGGGAGGGAAAAAAAATTTTCCTAAAAAAAAAAAAAAAAGACGCCTGAATTACAGTATACATACAGCCTTAAGTATGAGACTCTGTTGAGATGTTTCAAAATACACAAACAATAAAGCAATTATTTTTAAAAAAAATGCACTGATTCCTGAAAAATTAAACACTGAATTATCATATGATCCAGCAATTTCACTTCTGGCTATTAAAAAAATGAAAATGGACTCGAACAGCTACTTGTATTCCCATCTTCATAGCAACATTATTCACAATAGCCAAAAGGTGGAAGCAAACTAAGTGTCCATTAGACAGATAAATGGATGAACAAAATGGTACATAACATATAATTCAGCCTTTAAAAGGAAGGCAATTCTGATACAACAATGTGAATGTACTTAAAGCCAAACAACTGTACACTTAAAGCTGGTTAAAACAGTAAATGTTATTATATATACATATATATATACATATATACATATTTTAATGTTACATATATTTTTTAACCACAATTTTTTAAAAAGATTTTATTTATTTATTTGAGATAGAGAGCACAAGCAGGGGGAGAGGGAAAAGCAGACTCCCCGATGAACACAGAGCCCGATGTGGGGCTCGATCTCGGGACCCTGGGATCATGACCTGAGCTGAAGGCAGACGCCTAACCAACTGAGCCACCCAGGCGCCCCTTTTAACCACAACTAAAAAAAGGTAAGTGGGAAAAATCTCCATTAAAACAGACAGAAAAGCAATGTCTTTCCTTTCTTTATATTCTTTTAATGACTACAGTGGGAGTATCTTATAAGAGGACCATATAGTTTACAAAGTGCTTTTCACACAGTAATCCATTTTATTCTCATATCAAGTCTTCAACGTAGACAGGACAGGCTTCGTTCTCTGATCCCTGAATGAGGCAGGGAAGGCAGAAAGGTGAAGCGACTTACCCAAAGTAAAATATACTGTAAAATGGCAGAGCCAAAACTGGATCCTAGGCATTCTTTTTTTAAAAAAACTTTTTATTTATTTATTCATGAGAGACAGAGAGAGAGAGAGAGAGGCAGAGGGAGAAGCAGGCTCCCAAGGAGCAGGGAGCCCGATGCGGGACTCGATCCCGGGACTCCAGGATCATGACCTGAGCCGAAGGCAGACGCTTACCCATCTGAGCCACCCAGGCGCCCGGATCCTAGGCATTCTGATCTGTAATCTACTGTTCTGTCTCAACAAGAAAGTATCTCAAGTCTTCAGTCCTACACCAACCTTTCCAAACAGAACAGCCATGTCTTCCTTAAACTCTATGTTCTTGTTACTCAAGTCTTAAATTGCTAAAGTTTCTATTTCATTACTCAATTAAGATTAAATAACAGATCTTAAATTTATCTCCAGTGTTCTGCATTGTTGGTGAACAATAACAAGTATCAACCACCCTAGTGACTATACTTCTATTTTCTTCTCTATTTTCCTTCCTATTACTTGCTTTTTTCCTCCTTTGCAGAAGATACTTTTGCAATTTCTGTAATAAAGAAAAACCCTGTAATAAAGAAAAACCCTGCAGAAGGCAGATGCTTAACCGACTGAGCCACCCAGATGCCCCCCAACCATCTCTTTAAAGAAGCTCTAATTTCTTTCAGAGGGAAATGGTATTGAGAAACCACAATCTGGGTGCTATGGGAGCTAAGTGCCTTTTTAGTACACAGAGATAGGTAATTTTATACACACAAAGCTATATAAGCACGTACACAGATACAAACAAATACATGAGTTTATACTGATGCTTCCAACTCATTTCAGATTTGTAGGGTTTTTACTTAATCTCATTGATCCTTCAGCTGTTTCTCCTTTCCTATATGCCAAAACCCTATTCTCAATGCTGCCTACATAACTATTCATTTATTTTATCTCACAGTATACACGCAACAGCTGAGAGTTAAAATGTCAGTACTCTCTACCATCAACAATATGATAAAGAAAATCAGTTTACGTTTATTTTTTGCAATTTTTTTCTACTCTTAGGATATTACCCAACCCAAGATATCCTACAAATTACCATGTATGTCAGTCACTTGGAGTAGTTTACTCTGTGTATCACTACCTGGAAGAACACTTGCTAAGTTTTATGTTACTTTTGATTTTTAGGCATTGCATTTTTAACTTAATTGTGACATAATTCTGTAAAATATTTAGATGGGTTTAAAGTCAAAACCACAAAATAAGATATATTCAAAGACTAGATGCTCTCCCTGTCTACTCTAAGTTCACCCCTCCCTGCCCGATAGGTAACTTCCCTACCCACACCCCCCCAAATGTTAAGAGTTCCGGCTCAGACTTGAAACCACTCTAAAACAGGTCCTTGGCAACCTCCAAATTATTCTTGATGACCCTGATATCCTTCTGGCCATAATCTTGGGACCAGATGGGCATATAAAAAGTTACCTTTACTAATACTGCTATATAATACCCCAAATTCCCTCTTTTTTGGCTATTAGCCAAAGGCTCCCTAATAGAAGCAATAATGAAATTAGCTAGTAACTTCCTTCTACTATCTCTCTACTCCAGCATCTAATTTTAAGTAATATATGTTTAATTACAGTTAAACCTATGAGGCAATTAGTGAGTTTATTCTACTTTTTATATATTCTCCCCACATTTTTTATAATTAAACTTTATCTACAGAATTAAACTATTGAGTGTTACACACTATACTGTCTTTCAATCTTAGTTCCACATTAAAAAATATATTTAATGTCCATTACCAGTTTAAAAGTGTTCTTCAGAATACAGGTCCACAATCCCTTATCAAGTAGAAACCTCTGGAGCTAGATATGTTCTAAAATGCAGACTTTTTCCCTCCTCTTTCTTTCTTCTCCAAGAAAGTAATATGGTATGTGGATTATTTACTGTAATTATGTAAATCCTCCCAGTTAGGTTTAGCATAGCACCCCATAATCTACCAAATTAACATTTTGCAGTAAAGTATATTAAATATTTAAACTAAGCTATGATAGGGGCCCTGGGTGGCTCAGTCATTAAGCGACTGCCTTCGGCTCGGGTCATGATCCCAGAGTCCTGGGATCGAGCCCCACATCGGGCTCCCTGCTCGCCGAGAAGCCTGCTTCTCCCTCTCCCACTCCCCCTGCTTGTGTTCCTGCTCTCTCTGTCAAATAAATAAATAACATCTTAAAAAAAAATAAAAATAAACTAAGCTATGATAGTTTAGATGCCAAATGAATCCAGGTCATATCAGTGTTTGCCATCAAATGAGTCTCCCTAAAAAATGGTTTTCAGAACTTTTGGAAATTCAAACTATAAATAAAAGTGTGGACCTATAGCTAGTAGCTCAAGATCACATAATAAAAACAGTATTTCCCCTACCCAACCACCACCAAAAAAGTCAAGTCAGAAAACATTTTTATGTATATTAAATGAAGATATCTTTTTTGGTATGGCTCACATATATATTAAATTTCAGGTGTACAACACAGTGAGTTGACAATTCTGTACATTACCCAATGTTCACCATGATAAGTGTAGTTACCATGAAGATATCTTTTAAAATGGCATTTTTCTATAAAATTCCATGGTATTACTGCAAATAGAGATTACTTGTTAGAATTTTGCTTAGGAGAATCTTATTAAGCCCATGTGGGCTTTTTCTAATATAACCTATTGTAATTCAAAACAGCTGTCAGGCCCCTGCTGATACTTTTATTTCCTATTAAAAATGCATTCTTAAAGGAATATAAAAGTACATCACATTCCACTAATCTATGCAACATTCTTTTAAGTGTAACCATTAGAATTTTTAAACTAGAAATTGAGGGAAAGAATGCAAAGAAATGAGATGAGCCTGGTTCTTAGAACTTTGGTTCTACTACAGAGAGTCATAGCTTAACTTTAGGGTGGGAGGTATCTGTGTTTTTGATAATAAAATGAAACTATATATTCTCAGTTTCATAACTAGTTTCTAGTTATGAAATACTTCTTAAATAAAATGCCTACTTTATAAATGTATATCTCACATGGTCTGAAATTTGTTATCTCTTACCTGTTTAAATGATTTAAAAAAGATAATCTCTGAGGAGTCATGAACAACCTAGGAATAGTCGCTATGGAAGTCTCATAGATCATCATTCTAAATAGGTTAAGAAAATCTAAACCAGTAAAAGAATCATTAAAAGAGATATTCAATTATTAAAAATAATTTTTAAGCATAGCTAGAGTCATCTCCCCTTAACCATGGGTTCACCCTCCGCAGTGTGTATTGTCAGAAGGTAAACAGCTTAATGCGTCACAATGCCTATGGTCACTCACCTCACTTCATCTCATCACACAGGCATTTATTTTATCATCTCACATCATCACAAGAAGGGTTAGCACAGTACAGTAAGATATTTTGAGAGGGAGGGATCACATTCACCTAACTTTTATTACATTATATTGTTAAAACTGTTCCATTATTATTGTTGTTGATCACTTCTTGGCCTTTTGGCCAAGAAGTATTGTTGTTCATCTCTTAGTGTGCCTAATTTATAAATTAAACTTCATCCCAGGTATGTATATATATAGGAAAAAACTTAGTATATATGGGGTTCAGTACTATCTGCACTTTCAGACATCCACTAAGGGTATGGGAACATATCCCCTGTGGACAAGGTGGAGGGGGGTGCCTATTGTAACTACAAATTACTATGGTGAAGTTAATTTATTTGACTCAAGCCAATAAATGGTGACGTATACTGAGACAGGAATTTTAACTCTCCTTGCCCATCCTTCCTTTTCTGTCAGACTTTATTGTTGAAGCATGTGACAGAACTATGACTTTGTAATTAAGGCTATAATGAGATTTCTCTGTCATAAGCTATTACTAACATTTGCTACAATTCATCTAGTTCTGCCACAAAGCTTTTTTTGCTTACCAGAAAATTCTCATGTATAGTCTCAAGCAAGCAAGAAATATTTTGGGAAAGTCTGAAGACAAGAATAATTAGGTCTTATGAAGCACATTATGGAATTTTTCTCTAAAGAACACTTCACAAATAAATCCAAGATAAAACAGACCTGAATATACTTTCAAAATATAGGTAAAAAATACACATATTATACTTGAAGTTCTGGAATTCAAGTATCCTAAAGAAGGAAGGAAGGAAATTGCACAGTAACAACACAATTCATTATTGCTCCTTCCAGGACTCCAACATTAGTAAGACTTTCATAAAATTTAAGGGACTGTGGCCAGAGGAGGCTGTCAAACTTTTTATCTACGTGAACATTTTTAGAAAATAATTAAGGACAAGCAAAGAACACTTTGTATTATCTAGTCTAACTGAATTCTCCATTTCCCTTTAGTTAAAAGACAGTAACATATCTCATGTTTATTTAAAAATTGTTTACAAAACCCTTTTTCATGTTATTATTTCAAACTAACAACTCATTGCTGAGTATCTATAATGCAGCAGACACTGTGCTCCATTCTGCAGGCTTTGGCTCAAAGTACACGGAGTTATGTGGAGGAGTCAGACATACAAGCAAGTGGGGGATTACAGTAGAGTGCAACAGGGCTGGAAGAGTGGGCCAAAGCACTAAGGGAGTGAGTGTATGACTACTGGTAAAGGTCATATTTGAACTGGGTCTTGAAGAACAAACATGACTGTATCGAATGAGGAGACTTTTGATGCAAATAACTCCAAAGAAATGGCTTCAACAATAAGGAATTTATCTGTCAGGTGGAGAAATCCCATGGAAGGGAAAGCCCCAAGCCCCAGTACAGTATGTCTAAAATGATGTTATCATGGACGTACATTCATTCTCTCTGATCTTCCATCTTCCAGGCATGCTTCATCATCCCTTGTGGTCACAAGACAGCTGCCAGTGGCAACTGGGGTCATCTATTCTCTTGTTTATATATAATAAGGGAAAAAGTCCTCTCCCCCAGAAATAGAATGTCTCCTTCCCTTCAATCTGACTGGGACAAATAACAGTTTACAGGGAAATGTCTTGAACTGACTAGCTTGGAGTAATCAAAATCTACCCCTGGAGTTGGTGATGAATCATCTCAGAGTCTCCTGGATAACAAAGAAAAAGAACTCCAAGCACTGGGATAAACACATGAAAAACAGAAGCACAGGAAACAAGAAACAGCTTGGTATGGCTGGAGTGATGGGAAATCTAAGGTTGGACACGGTCTACAAACTCTCGTGAGCTTGGACTTTATCCTATAAGTAATGAGAAGTCAACACAGGTTTTTTAAGTAGGAAGATAACATGCCTGAATTTATTTTTTTTTTTTTAAGAAACAAATGTGGTAGCAATATAGAGAACAGAGAAGGAACGGAAGAGTGGAGAACAAATGGCAGAGACGTTGGTAGGCTGTTCAATAAACAGTTCACTGGTAAGAAGTGGTGACAGGAAGGGAAAGAATTGAATAGCAAACAGGAGATGGCAAAGCTGCTTTGTAAAACATTGTATATTTCTGTGTAACACACACACACACACACACACACGGAAAATTAAGCCCCAGACAGGTTAAATGGTTTGCTTAAAATCACAAATCTATAAGCAGTAGTCAGAATCTGAACAGAGGTTTGATTCTCAGTCCAATGTTCTACCTAAAAACTCCAACAATGCTCAAAAAACTTTTTTTTTTTTTTTAAAGATTTTATTTATTTATTTGACAGAGAGAGACACAGCGAGAGAGGGAACACAAGCAGGGGGAGTGGGAGAGGGAGAGGCAGGCTTCCTGCCGAGCAGGGAGCCCGATGCGGGGCTCGATCCCAGGACCCTGGGATCATGACCTGAGCCGAAGGCAGACGCTTAATGACTGAGCCACCCAGGCGCCCACAAAAAACTTTTTTGAATCCTGTGATGTAAAGGATGCTCTAGTGATTCCTATTTATTCCAACCTTAACATAATGTTCACTACATGGATTCACTATCAATTTACTTAGCAGTACATTATACATTTTTGAAGTTTCTATGTTATTTGATAGTGAGGATGTTGTGAAAACTCAATTTGTAATGTCAAATTTACAGACTGTCAAAGGATTCTAAAAACCACTGCAGTTTGCATTAAAAGAATTTTGAACTTGTTTTGCAAATAAACTAGGTACTGAATATTTGAAATGCATTATAAATCTGGAGCCAACAGGCACCTGAAAAGTTTCTTCTAAGTTATGCCTCCCTTTGAAATTTTGGATTCTGATAACCAACTTCCACTATCATCAATTTGAAAGATGTTGCCTCACTTTTTTTTTTCATTTTTTTTAATTTAATTTTTTTATTGTTATGTTAATCACCAGATGTTGCCTCACTTTTAAAGACACTTGTTTTAGAAAAAGTCACTTACCTGTTTGTTTTTACAGCGGTGAAGTCTGATTTTGTTTGGTTACCAATGTACCGAGACTGGATTAACAGGGAAGATGGTTTAAAATAAAAATAAATGTTTTCCATTAAAAAATTATAAGCAAAAATACAGTTTTTAGCTTATTGGCTTAAAGCAGACTTAAGAGTCTGCTTCTGAATTCAATGAATAACTATAGGGAGCATCTGTGTGCCTGGCACTATGTTAGATGCTGGGAATACAGCTGTGAACAAAATCATACTATAGTTATTCAGGCATATATTTGTATGATTATTTGATTAGTGTCAGTCTTCCCTACTGAATTAACTATAGTACTATTTTTCTTCAGCCAAAACATGACTGCAAATGTACACAGATGATGCCTAAAACATCAACTGGGCATTAACGTGTTATTTTGCTGATGACAGCAGAATTTTCTCTGTCACCAGGCTAGAGACACTCTCAGCACCCATAACTGAGTTTTTTTCTCTTTCATTAAAACATACCTGCTAAAACACTCAGCTAATCAGGAATATAAGAACACTATTTCAATACAATAAAGGAAAACCCACAGCTGTCATCATACTGAATGGTCACAGATTGAAAGTTTTTCCTCGAAGATCAGGACAAGACAAGGATGTATATTTTCACTTGTATTCAATATACTTATGGAAGTCCTAGCCAGAACAATTAGGCAGGGAAAAGAAATAAAAGGCACTTCTTCCTTCCAAAACTGGAAGGAAGAAGTAAAATTATTTTTGTTCAAAGACATTATCTTACGTGTAGAAAATTCTAGATTACACACACACACACACACACACACACACACACACACACACACACCTGTTAGAATAAATGCTTTCAGTAAAGCTGCAGGATAAAAAGTTAACACACAAAAATGAGCTGTGTACATTAACAATGCATAATCCAAAAAGGAAATTAAGAGATCAATCCTATTTGTGATAGTATCAAAAAAATAAAATACTTAGGAATAAACTTAACCAAGTAGATGAAAGATTTTTACACTGAAAACCACAAAATGTTGTGGGAAGAAATTAAAGATACAAATAAATTGAAAGATATCTGGTGTTTATGGACTGTGAGACCTAATATGTCAATACACTCCAATCTATAAATTCAATGCAATCCCTATTAAAAAAATCCCAATGGCTTTTTTTTTTTTTTTGCAAAAATTGAAAATTCCACCCTGGAATTCATTTGGAATCTCAAAGGACCACAAACAGCCAAAACAATCTTGAATTAGAACAACGTTGGAGGTCTCACACTTCCAGATTTCAAAAATTACTATAAAGCTACAGTAATCAAAACAATGTGATACTGGCATAAAGACAGACTCACAGACCAATAGAATAGAGAGTTCAGAAATAAACCCTTGCATGGTATAATCAAGTCATTTTCAGTGAGGATGCCAAAACCACTCAATGGAAAAACACAGTTTTTCAACAAATGGTGCTGGGAAAACTGGATATCTGCATGCAAGGACCTAAACGTAAGAGTTTTTTAGGGAGAAAGCTTCGTAACTTTGGATTCGGCAATGATTTCTTGGATATAACACCAAAACATAAGCAACAACAACAAAAAAACTATGTAAGTTGGACTTCACCAAAATGAATCAAAGGCCACTCAACAGAGTGAAAAGGTATGCATGGAATGGCACATATATTGCAAATCCTCTATCTGATCAGGGATTGATATCCAGAATATATAAAGAATTCCTACAACTCAACAAAAAAGCAAACAACTAGATTAAAAAATGGTAAAAGAACTTAATAGCAGGGCGTCTGGGTGGCTCAGCTGGTTAAGCGTCTGCCTCTGGTTCAGTTCATGAACCCAGGGTCCTGGGATCCAGCCCTGCATGGCCCTGCACTGGGCTCCCTGCTTGGTAGGGAGCCTGCTTCTTCCTCTCTCTCTGCCGCTCCCCCTGCTTGTGCTCTCTCACTCTGTCAAATAAATAAATAAATCTTCAAAAAAAAAAAAAGAACTTAGTAGGTATTTCCTTTTTTTTTTGAAAGTAGAAAATTTAGTAATACTATTACAATATGGCATGAAACATCAAATAATTAATGGTTACTGAGTATTTGAAGAATCTGGAAAATATGGTGCCCTCAGTCACCAGTAATCAGATCCTTGAAGTGTTTGTTTAATCATTTCATGTATTTGTGCAAGTACTGTGCACAATGAAGTGACCAAGACACACAACAGTCCAAATGCTTCATGAATTTGCATGTCTTCCTTGCGCAGGAGCCATGCTAATCTTCTCTGTATCATTCCAATTTTAGTATATGTGCTGCTGAAACAAGCAAAATAGATATTTCTCCAAAGAAGATATACAAAAGGCTGATACACACAAGAAGAGATTAAACATTAAGGAAATACAAATCAAAACTAAAATGGGGGCACCTGGCTGGTTCCGTCGGTGGAGCATGTGACTCGTGGTCGTAGTTGTGAGTTTGAGCCCCATGTTGAGTGTAGCAATTACTTAAAAAAATTAAGTTAAAAAAAAAACTACAATGATAAACTACTTTACACCCATTTGAATAGCTATTACCAAAATAACAGAAAACAACACGCGTTGGTGAGAATGTGGAGAAATTGGAGCCTTTGTGCATTGCTGGTGGGAATGTAAAATTTGGGGGGTATATACCCCAAAGAAATGAAAGCACAGACTCAAACAGACATTTGTACACTCATATTCATAGCAACATTATTCATAACAGCCAAAAGGTGGACGCAAACCAAGTATCCACTGACAGATAAATGAACAAAAATGGATGTACATACCTACAATGAAATAGCATTCAGCCTTAAGAATGAAGGAAATTCTGACAGATGCTACAACATGAATGAACCTTAAAAACATCATGCCAGTCACAAAAGGATAAAGACTGTATGATTCCACTTACATGAGGTACCTAGAGTAGTCAAATTTATACAAACAAAAAGTAGGTAATGGTTGCCAGGGGGCTGGGGGTAAGGGAAATGGAGAGTTAGTGTTTAATAGGTATAGAGTTTCAGGAGGGAGAAATGAAGAGTTCTGGGGATGGGAGGTGGTGATGGTTGCACAACAATGTGTATGTATTTAATGCCACAGAACTATACACTTAAAACTGGTTAAAATGTCAAATTTTATGTTTATGTACATTTTACCACAATAAAAACAAAAACAACACCTGCCATGCATCCTTCCTACGGACTCTATCCTAGCCTAGGTTCTCATCTCTTCCTATTTAGGTAACTGCAACAGCTACTGTCATCGCTGGTTCGTTCCATTCTCTCCTCATTCGAACTCAAACCTGTAGATCACCGACAGGTTCATCTTGCTGGTTTATCACACTAATATTTGGCTTCCAATCTTACAAAGGCTCCCCATATCTTGCCCAAGAAGATGAAAATCCAAATCTCCTCGTGGCCCTGGGTGGCTCAGTCGTTAAGCGTCTGCCTTGGGCTCAGGTCATGATCCCAGAGTCCTGCGATGGAGCCCCACATCAGGCTCCCTGCTCAGCAGGAAGCCTGCTTCTCCCTCTCCCACTCCCCCTGCTTGTGTTTCCTCTCTTGCTGTGTCTCTTTCTGTCAAATAAATAAATAAAATCTTAAAAAAAAATCCAAATCTCCTCAATCTAGTACTCAAACCCTTCCAGACAGATATCCTTCCAACTGTGTGTTTTTTTTCCTTTTAGTTTCCCAAATCCAGCTGCCAGCTCATCCTAGTTTCCCTCCATTCCCCTCCCCCAAATCTAACCTCCACATCATATTCTGTCGCTTTTCCCTCACAGAGTAACTGCTCCAGTATCTCTGTAAATCTAAACCCTCATAGGCTAGCTCAAGTCCCAAGTGTTCCAGGAAGTTCTTTAGACTCCTGAGGCCTCGCTCATCTCCCTCTAACCAGAACACCTACAGCATTCTTTGTATTAATAGAATGTACTAGATTGTCTCCTAGACTCATAAGGGTACATCTTATCTTTCCCGAGGGCAAAGTCTATATATTACACTTTTTTTTTCCTCCTCTCACAACTAATAACGCAAAACACAAAGCAGATTTTCAATAATCACCAGGGTAACTGAACACAAGGTACAACTTTGATATGTGCGTTTCACTGACTAGAACATGATCAGAATCATTTGACATTATTGCATTTCTGAAGGTTAATCTGTGACACACAACAAAGAAAACTGCTGTAATTCAATAAGAAAATACATGGAAACTAGGCAGTATAACCTAGCAAACATGGGTGTTTTAAATCTTAAAATCAGAGTCTGATACAAAACTTGTTTAAATGCTGGTATTGGGGCACAGAACAGAATAGTTAGGCTTTGTGGGACAGAATATTGACTTACGTATGGGTTTTACTGAATGCATGCAAGAATGAGCCATGCCTATAACTGGGTGAAAATATAGTTATAGGCCTATGAAAACTCAAAATGAAATGTCAGTTTTATTAAATTTAGGTTAGGGAAAACAATCTCATCAGTTACTTGTGGTAACTGAGGGTAGCTGTCAGAATCAGAGTGAGGCGCTTTCTCATTTCTGCTTTCAACTTTACCGCACAAAGACCTAGGGATGGGCACGAGTATTGGTGGTGAAGAATGCAATCAGTGAGGAATAACAGGCTCAGAAGTCTGGTGAGAAGAGCTCTCTAAATGGGGGCGTAGGGAGGCCCAGATCCTAGTTTTGGCCCAATCCCCAGCCAGTTGTAGGACCCACAGCAAGTCATTCATCTCCCTGGGCCTAGTTTCTCAGCTTTAAAACAAGTCATACCAGATCTCTAAAGGTTTTCTGACTCCAAAATTCCAGGACAAGTTTAATCACAGCTTCTATTAACATGTATGATTCTTGCTATTTCAAATCTTTCTTCCACATTTCCGGAAGAAAGTAATGTATTTCAACAATCTAAAAGAAACAGATGCCATTCAGAGACAAAAGATTCTGTTAGTTGAAAAAAAACTAAGTAATTCTGTAAAAATGCCTATTTTCTCATGACAATAAGATGTTTTGGCAGAAGGAACATTACTCTGGTAAAGATAACCAAGACTGCTTCTGTAAATTAGGCCTAATCCGGTATTATCTGTATTATCTGTGCTGGTATGCGAAGGGGTGCTATTGTAGTTCAAAGCAGAAACAACACTCCCCAGAGCTTCTCCAAAAAGACGGTGAGAAAGTTCTCATCCTCGGGGTAAGGCTAGTAAACAGCTGTGCAAATGATAAGGCACTGAAAATTCACGCTTTTAGCCATTCAAATACTCCAAGCACAGACTCCTTTATCAAACACCAGGTATTGTCTTCCTCCCAACCTGTCAAAACGCAATTCCAGTTTGATCCCGGAACAGTAACTTACCCGGACGATCTAACTTCTCTCCCCTCCCCGGCGCAGCCGTCCGCAGGCCTGTTCCCTCCCCTATTCCTGCCGGCCGCTCTCACGCCCACCCCGGGGCGGTCGCAGCACCGCAGCCGGGTAAATACGCGTCCGAGTCTCGGGAGCGGTTTCCCGGCGTCCTGGGAGCGGCGGGTCCCGCCCCTCGAATCCCGGAGCCGGCCAGGCCGCCTTCGCGGCCACCTCGGGCTGCTCTCCCCGCCCCGAGCGCCACACCTCGCGCCTCTGCCCCCGGGACGACGGCGCACAGCCCAGTCTGCCCCTGGGAGCGCACGGGCACCGGTCAGTCCACCGCCGCCGCCGCCGCCTCAGCCTAAGACCGACGACTGCCCTCTCCCTGCCGGCGGCCTGGCGCCCCCCGCGGCGGCCCAGCCCAAGCCCGGCGCCCCCACCTCCTAGGCACAGCCCCTTCCTTGCCGGGACGCCCCGCGCCGCGCCGGGCACAGCCTCGGCTCCCAGCCTCAGAGACACCGAGGGACACTCACCCCGGAGGTTCCTCCCGCCGCTGCTGCTGCTGCCGCCGCTGGGACCGCGGCCATCGCTCCCGCCGCCGCCACCAGCACCGCCGTCCGCACCGGCGCCAGCACCCCCGGCCATCCTCCTCCTGCCGCCGCCGCCGCCGCCGCCGCCCTCTCCGCTCCTGTCAGTGGTTCAGGCTCCAGGGCTGCTCCAGGTTCCCCTCGCCGCCATTTTGACTCCTAGAGGGAGCAGGAGGGGCTCGGCTCGGCGCGGCCCTGGGGCGCCTGCGCGGCGCTGCGGAGCCGGCCCTAGCCCCCGCCCTTCCCCGCCGTCGCCGCGCCTGCGGTCACATGGGCTCGCGGCGCGCGCGCTCGCGCGCCGGGCCGGGCCGGGCCGGAGAGGCGGGTTCGTGGGCCCGGCAGCGGTCCAAGCCGAGTGCGCGCGCATTATTCCTTCTCCACTCTGGGGAGCGCAGCGCGGGACGCCCGGAGTTTGAAGCTCGTTGCGACATCCTGCTTCCTTCGGGGAACTGTGACAAATCATTAAATGTATCAGAACGGAATTATAATAACTACGTTACTGGACGATCAGTTCTACCAATTCATGCTGCCATTTGGCCGCCGGCGTCCTGATCGATCGCACAGCTTGCGTTCTTGTCAGAGAAGGCAGCGCTTCCGCGGAAAACTCCCTTCTGACGATCTTGGCGTTTCGGCGGCTTCTGGGCAGTTTATCTTCACCTCTGTCTGCGTGGTGCTTTTACAGACAGCACCTTGCTACTTGCCATAGCAGGTTTAAGACAAAAATCTCGAAGAAAAGTTTTCCTCAACAAAATGTCTCCGTAAATGAGGGACAAGAATTGATGAAAGCGCATAATCTCTGCTTGGATGAGCCAAATCGCCCTTCCCTGGATGCCCCTTGTCTGGGAGTTTGCAATAATTCCAGCGATGCCGTGACAAAAACGCCTTATATTTATTAAACACCTTATAGTGCTTAAAACACCGTTAAATACATGGCTTCGTTTGAACACCAAGCCACCCTTTGAAGTAGTCGGGACAGGTATTCCGGTTATAGTCGTTTTACAGCCAAGAAATAGTCCCGGAAATACTCAGTGGTCTGCCCTGGGGCACACACGCAGCATTAATAAGTAGGCGTGAGCAAGCCCAGACTAGAAGGCCAGACATTCTGACCCTGGTCGTCAGGCACATCACCCCTCACGGTTCTCAGGTAGGGCTTAGAAATACCCGATGTATTTGTCCTCTGCGAATTTATTTAAAATCCTCTTAAAAGTATTTTCATTTTCAGTCCCCACCCACCCTTTGAGAAACAAGCTTTCCAAGTCACAGCGAGTCTTTCTGTTGTTCTCAAACCACCTCTAAGCTTACAAGAATAAGAGCACTTTCGCATTTTGCGATGTTTTTAATCATCTCTTGGTCTTTTATTATTTTATCCAAGCGTTTCATATGTGGTTGGAGAATTTTTTTTTTTTTACATCCTCCAACCTTTATCCAAAAATGTAAAAAGTGTTAAAAATGTGTAATCCTGAGCTTCAGATGCTGACTTTGAACCTCATAGCAAATGGGGGGAGAGGGTCAGAATAGAAGTTAAGCGTTCCTCCCACTCCTGGAGAAAAGGGAAGACCCAGGCATGGTATAGGATTAGAAGAACACTAGGGTCCTATGGAGAATGGGACCCCCTTCGCTCCTGAGGCCCCCCCCCACCTCCAACCCTCCTCTTCAATGGAGAAGACCCATTTAAAATTACTGAAACTTGCACAGGAATCTGGTCCATAGCATATGTGGCAGGCAGCTAGCTGACCAAAGAGGACTTATGGCCTGTCCCCCTGTTTCTTGGCAGGCAAAATGGGGTGTAACTCAGCTTCCACCTCCTCACTCCCCTCTTCTTTGCTCTCTTCCTCAGAAACGCCATTGCTTACAGCAATAATCTGGTGCTGCCAGGTGATCCACACAGGACCAGAATCGGACTTCAGAAGGAAGGTTACAGGTGGTTGGAGCTGAAAGTCAACCAAACCGAGCATGAGTTGGCAGGACAACTTGAGGTTGGTCACAGGGACTGCAGTCTCCCAGTGGTCATGGTTCCAGGCCACGAGTTCTATCTACCACATCACACTTCTCTTTGAAGCCTGCTCCATGAGGCAAAGCATGGTCAAAGCCAATATGTGCCCCACATTATTCTCTTTTTTAACATTAAAGGTAAAAGAGCAGGTATGGCTAGAGAACTCATCACCAAAGAAAAAGCAGAGTGGGGACCTGCAGACCCTTGACATACCCTGCCTGACTCTGGAACAATGCGGGGGCTGTGTTGCAAGGTAGTTCCCATTAGTTTATCTTTGTCTTAATCAACTAAGTATTGCATTAACGGAAAGGGTTGTTACATGCAAACTAAAAATTCTGTTGTCCATACCCCTTCTTGATAATTCATTAAAAAAGATCAGTCCCCATCATTACACTTTCTCACTTATACTTGAATTTGGTTCTGTTTCCTAGACACAGTTTAAAAAAAAATTAAAACCAACAACAATAGAAATCTAAAATTCTATCAAAGGCTTTTTGGTTTTGTTTTTAAGGGAGGTGGGCAGAGGGAGAGGGAGAGAGAGACTCTCAAGCAAGCTCCACGGCCAGCATGGAGCAGAGGCGGGGCTGGGTCTCACCACCCAGAGATCATGATCTGAGCCGAAATCAAGAGTCGGATGCTTAACCAACTGAGCCACCCAGGCACCCCTATCAAAGGCTTTTTGAAACACCAAGTGAGGTCTGCTCTTCTACCTTGTCCTTTTGTCCATCTGCACATTCAGAGAACTCTAGTAGACTAGTGGGTATGATTCGCCTTCACAAAATCCAAGCATAAGTGTTCCATGATTTTTTCCACCCTTTACTTCATCCACCTTGTGGTTTCTTGTTATACCACTTAGCTACACTTTCAAGATACTGAAGTAACTCAGTTTACACAATCATCAGAGTTTAGATGTGTCTAGTTTTAGTCCAACACATTTTTTAAAGCCTCCAATACCATGTGCCAAGCACGGTGCCCATGCTCAGGCTAAAAAAATAAGTGATTCTTTGTCCTTGAGGAACTTAGAGTCTAAATAGGAAGACAGACTGGGGGAAAAATGGCTAGTGCTAAGATAATATTCAGTAGTGGTGAACAGAATAGGTCCTAGAGTCATACGAATCTAGGTGGACATCTGACACAAACCAGGCCAATCAAAGTCGTTTCTGGAAATTTCTGCCAGGCTATCCTAGGATATGTTTCCTCTTAATCTATATCTCTGGGATTATGACTTTAGAGGACAATGTAGATTTTCTTCTTCAGCTCTGAGGAGAAAGCCAAGAGCAGTAGGAATGAACACCACAAGCAGAAACAGAGAGCCTATAGAAGGGGAAGCCATGACATCATTTGAACTTTGGGGCATGGCTGTGCCCTAAACAAATCTACCCTTGGTTTTCTTGTGTTGATGAGCCATTAAGTTGCCCTTACTTCCCCCCTTTTAAAATCTTAAACTGGTTGGGAGTGGGTAAAAACAGTGGGATTCTGTCACTTGGAATCAAGAGTCCTGAATTTGTGTTCTGTTCCTCCTTCTGCTCCCTCCATCAGCAAATGGTACCCCATCCACCCAATCCACCTGGCACCTATGCTGAAAACCTGAGTCATTCCTTTCATTAACTGTGTATACTGTTTTCTGCTACTCCATTCTGTTCCTTCCTTTTTCTATCATATATAACCATCCACTGAAATCCCTCCCTAGGCTCCTTTCAGAATACAGTTTGGAAGCTGTGTTTTTTGTTTGTTTTTTGAGAGAGTGAAAAAGAGCAAACAAGTGAGGGGAGATACAGGGGAGAAGAAGAGAGAGAATTCTAAGCAGGCTCCATGCTCAGCGTAGAGCCTGACTTGGGGCTCAATCTCATGACCCCGATACCATGACCTGAGCTGAAATCAAGAGTTGGACACTTAACAGACTAGCCACCCAGGCGCCCCAGGAAGCTGGGTTTTTGAGATCATGATAAAAAGGAAAATTCTATTTCTCCTTATGCTTTGCATATAATGATTCTGTTTCCAAGCATTTTTCTGAATCTCCCGGAGTCTAAAATATTAAGTGAAATGAAAACACATGTGTCAAAGTGCCCAGAAGAGTGACTGGTACCTTGAAAGATGTGAAAGATGTGTTGCCTATCCCAGGAAGAAAGAAACATTCTTATCACCAGAGACAGAGAGTTCGAGAGTCAAAGATTAGGGGAAATGTATACAAACAAATCCTGTTCAACTAAGCCTTATCTTCCGAGTCACTTTACAATTAACCGCTCTGACTCAGGATACTTTGTATTGTCCTATTTTCTCTATTTACTACTCTTTGTCCAGCTTAGTATATAGGTGTTTTGCTCCAGCTGCTTCTTTGGGTCTTCACTCTCCTATGGCAATTCCCATGTACATGCAAAAATTGGTATGCCTTTCTCTTGTTAATCTGTTTATGTTGATTTAATTCTCAGTCCCAGCCAGTCCCATCTCTAAGGAGATAGAGGTAAATTTTTGCCTCCCCTACACATGAATGCAACTACATTTAAAATATGAATTTCAGTTCAAGTACACAATAGGGAGAGTGAAAAGACAAACCACCTGATAGGAAAAGATATTTGCAATACATAAAAACAAAAAAGGCTTATGTCCAAAATATATAAAGGATTCCTACAATTTGATAAGAAGGCATCCCAATAAAAAAAATGGACCAAAGATTTGAACCTGTGAGGAATCCAAATGACACAAACGAAAAGGTGTTCAATCACGTTAGTATAAAGGAAATACAACTTAGAGCTGCAATAAGATAAAATTACAGACTCATCAGATTGGTAAAAATGAAAAAAAAAAAAAAAGACAATTTCAGGTCCTGATGAGGATATACGTTAATAGGAACTCTGTACACTTCTGGCGAGACTGAGAATAGGAAGAACCATTTTTTAAAAAAATTTTATTTATTTATCTGACAGAGAGATAGAGAGAGCACAAGTAGGCAGAGTGGCAGGCAGAGGGAGAGGGAGAAGCAGGCTCTCCGCTGAGCAGGGAGCCGGACGTGGGGCTCGATCCCAGGACCCCAGGATCATGACCTGAGCCAAAGGCAGACGCTTAACCGACTGAGCCACCCAGGCGCCCTGAGGAAGAACCATTTTTTTAAAAAAATTTATCTGTTTACTTGAGGGAAAGAGTGGGGGGGAGGGGCAGAGGGTGAGGGAGAGAGAAACCCAAGCAGACTCTGGACTGAGTGTGGAGCCCAGTGCGGGGCTTGATCTCACAACCCTGAGATCACAACCTGAGTTGAAACAAAAAGTCGGACACTTAACTGACTACCACCCAGGCACCCCTAGGAAGAACCATTTATAAAAGCAGTTTGGCATTATGCAGGAAAGATGAAAATTGGCTTGTTCTATGGCTCAGCAATTCTAACATTAGGTATATAGAGAAACTTATGCCCATGTATACACAAGAGTTTTGAACAAGAAGGTTCATAGCAGCATTGATTATATGATTCAAAAACTGATAACAATTTAAATATCCATAAATAAGAGCAGGGATAAAAATGTAGTATGTTAATGCATTACATGAAATTAAGCTATAAAAAACATGGATGAATCTTACAAACATGATGTTAAGCCAAAGAAGCAAGACACAGGAGTGATCACACAAGATAATACCATGTATTGTGTTATTGTATTCCATTCTTTCTAAGATATATATATTTTTTACATTTTTTAACAATGCTGACATATGTTGACCAAATTTCAATTGATGACTTCTTAGCACTGGGTCCTGATATAGTTAAGATATTTTCTTTTTTCTCAGTGAGACATTAAATAATGGCATCTTAAATTCTATAAAATTAAAAAACAGGCAAAGCTTGGGGCACCTGGCTGGCTCAGTTGGAAGAACAAGTGACTCTTGATCTTGGGGTCGTGAGTTCAAGCCCCATGTTGGGTGTAGCGATTACTTAAATAAATAAATAAACCTAAAAAAATTAAAAAATAAAACTTAACATTGTGTTCAAAAAAGAACAGGTGAAGCTAAACCATTTGGTTTAGAGGTATATAAACCCTAAACTATATGGAAAAGCAAGGGTGGGTAATGGTGATAGAATCTCAAGTATTGAAGATGCTATGGAACATTCTGAAGGTCTAATTGGCAAGGGTACAGCCAATCCTTAATCCTTTGGACAAATGTATTTCCCTCACGAAACCTAGAGATGGAATTCACCTCAGTTTACTCAGCATCCTTCTTCAGGGTGCATTCTCACAGATTGTCATGATCTCACATCCATTTCCCACCTTCCTTTTTCTTCATTACATCCTCATTTTTCCCAATCAAGTGTTCTGAGTGGGATCAATCCATGCTTTATACCTGGTTGCCTGATTTAAAATTTTCAGCAAAAGCTATTCTTCCCCTGACTTTAAAAATTAGGTCAGGGGAATCCGGATAAGTAACCCCCTCAAGAACCAGGATGTGGTGAAATGTTTGCTAGGACTTCTGGAAGAGAAAATCTCTTCTTCCACAGAAGATGCTCGAAGAGTCTTCCCCTCTTCCATTGAATATGACTAAAAAAGTATATAGCCCTAGGAGCTCTTTGCAACCATCTTGCTCCCTGAGGGAAGCCTGCCTTAGGGTAACATTAACTTGTACCTTAAGAAAAACTAACATCCTTGTGACATCATTAGAGATACTTAAGCAGGCTTTACCTGAAACTAGTCCAACTTCTGGCCTTGGCAATTATGTGAGCCAATTTTATTATTAGGTTTTCTGTAACATTCATTCAAAGTCATCTCAACTGATACGTATATTATTTCATTTAATCTCCATATCAACATTCTAAGAGAACTATTATTATACCAATTTTGTCTGAGACTTTGCAGTTAGTAAATGATAGTGCTCAGGTCTGACCTTTGATCTTTTGGCTTTGACTGCCAATGTTTCAACATCTAGCATAACAGAAATCCATTGAAGAATTTCTGGGTGTGGTTCAGGAAAGGAAGAGGAACGTCAAATTTAAAAATGAAAAGGTGATAGAGGAAAACTAAAAAAGTGTTCATCACATGTATTTTTTTTTTTTTAAAGACTAGAGCAGTTCTTTCTCAGGGTTCTTTGTAATAATGGAGGCTTTTGTTGGATCTCTCATTAGCATTATGCTGGCAATTCAAAAGTATGTTACTGATGTTACCAATTGCATTACACTGAATGTTTCCCCCACCTTTGCAACTCTTCTGCTTTTGCTGCTTGCTTTATTTGAGTTTCTCTGTCTTTGAGGTCACGCGGTTGTAAAGACAGACACAAATAGACCCGGAGAGACGCTCTGCATTCTGCAAAGACCTTTGGTCCTTGAATAGCGATTAAAGGTGTTTTTCTAGAAAGTAGAGAAGTCAAGATGTTTGGACCTGAGGTGGTACAGTCTTAATTCATTATATATAATTTTCTAGAACCCTAATACCAGTTTGTTTAGAGCATGAACATTTATAAAAATCACATTAAAAATAAGTCAGTGGCTGAGTGTGCCTTTCTTATTCATTGTATACACAGAACTCAGAAATCAAAAAGCCTGATCTCGAGGCTACAGCTCTAATTAGGCCCTTTTATACAATTGCAGCAGGAAGGTCCCATATTGTAGGTCACTGAGAATATATTGAATCCAGGGCCCACTAAGCCCTTTATTGAAAATTGTAGAGGTTTGAGTTAACAGTGTCAGTCTTTTTGACTTGGAGAAATTAAACGGAGTAAGGTTGTTTGTACCTGTAATTTGAGAAACTAAAAGTGCCACCTCCTGGGGTAGGGGTAGGCGGCAAGGAGCTTAATTGTGTTGTGGCTGAATTTGGAGTCAGATTTACTGACACTGTCAGAAGTAATTTTAAGTTTTTTTTTTGTCACAGAGGAAGACCTAAAATGCTTGATTCTCACATCAACAGCATTCTAGTCTAAACTTTTAAGATTGGGAGTGGTTCAGCCAGAGTTGTCTCTTATCCAGCTTGTTCTTAGCTTACTTCAGCATCATTTGTTACCTCTTTTTTTAAAAATTTTTTTATTGTTGTGTTAATCACCATACATCACATCATTAGTTTTTGATGTAGTGTTCCATGATTCATTGTTTGTGCATACACCCAGTGCTCCACACAGAACGTGCCCTCTTTAATACCCATCACCAGGCTAACCCATCCCCCCACCCCCCTCCCCTCTAGAACCCTCAGTTTGTTTTTCAGAGTCCATCGTCTCTCATGGTTGGTCTCCCCCTCCGATTTCCCCCCCTTCATTCTTCCCCTCCGCTATCTTCTTCTTCACATATATTGCATTATTTGTTTCAGAGGTACAGATCTGTGACTCAACAGTCTTGCACAATTCACAGCACTCGCCATAGCACATACCCTCCCCAATGTCTATCACCCAGCCACCCCATCCCTCCCACCCCCCCACCACTCCAGCAAACCTCAGTTTGTTTCCTGAGATTAAGAATTCCTCATATCAGTGAGGTCATATGATACATGTCTTTCTCTGATTGACTTATTTCACTCAGCATAACACCCTCCAGTTCCATCCACATCGTTGCAAATGGCAAGATCTCATTCCTTTTGATGGCTGCATAATATTCCATTGTGTATATCTACCACATCTTCTTTATCCATTCATCTGTTGATGGACATCTTGGCTCTTGCCACAGTTTGGCTATTGTGGACATTGCTGCTATAAACATTGGGGTGCACGTACCCCTTCGGATCCCTACATTTGTATCTTTGTGGTGTTACCTCTTTTTAATTAAGAAAAGGGGGGAGAAACCTGAAGAAAAAAAGACTTGACTAATAGTTTTTTAAAGAAAGATTTTTTTTATAAAGGTTTTATTTATTCATTTGACAGAGAGAGACAGAGCAAGAGAGGGAATACAAGCAGGGGGAGTGGGAGAGGGAGAAGCAGGCTTCCCAAGGAGCAGGGAGCCTGATGCGGGGCTGGATCCCAAGACCCTGGGATCATGACCTGAGCCGAAGGCAGACGCTTAATGACTGAGCCACCCAGGCGCCCCATAAAGAAAAAAAATTTTTTTAAAGATTTTAGTTATTTGACAGAGAAAGAGAGCAAGCACAAGTAAGGGGGAGCAGCAGAGGCAGAGGGAGAAGCAGACTCCTGGCTGAGTCGGGAGCCCAATGTGGACCGTGAGATCACGGCCTGAGCCGAAGACAGACGCTCAACCAACTGAGCCATCCAGGTGTCCCTTGACTAATAAAATCTTCATTAAGACCCATTTGGTTGCAAGTGATAGAAATCCAGCTCCCTCTAGTTTAAGCCAAAAACAGGATTCATCATAAAGAAAATAAAGAGTGGCCTAAAATTCAAGGACAAGATACTCCTCCTAGCTTTAGGAACAGTCAGAACCAGGGATTTGAATATGGTCTGAATGTTCCTTCTCGCCCTTATCTCTACTTCTTTCAGTGGCTGGCCTTCATTATTAACTCACCATGGAAGGGCTTTCTCCACAGGTAGAAACAAAAACAAAAACAAAACATGGCTCCTAAGTTAGACCATCCATTGCCTAAAACAGTCTTGAGTTCCAGCCTGCTGGTGCCAAGCATAACATCCCTGGAGAAGGGCTCTTTGGCCTGGCATTTGTCAGGAACCCAGCTTTAAACTTAGGCCAGGAAATGGGGCAAGGCTGTGCTAAATAAGCTCTTATGGGATTCATTATGTAACCAAGTATTCAAACTATGGGGATTTAGGAGTCCCCAGACACTTTTAGGGGTCTTGCAATGTCAAAATTATTTTCATTAAGAACGATTAAACAAAAATTACTTTTATAACGATACTAATATATTTGGCTTTTTCTGAAAAAGAGTGTATAGGGGCATTTCCCAGAGGCTGCATGACATGGGATATCAGAATAGATTGAATGCAAAAGCAGATGGGAGAATTCAGGTGGCCTAATCTTCTATTAAGTCGGACATTAAAGAGATTTTAAAAAGTAAAAGAATGACACTCTTCTCGCTATTGTCAACGCAAAGTGAACAAACCTTTTATAATTTCCAAAAAAAGAAAAAAAAACAACCTAAAAAAAGCAAGAGAGTTTTATTCGAGCCCAAGTGAGGACAACTTCCCAGGATACATAACCTTCACAAGTAAGAGAATGCTCCAGAGAAGGGATGTTTAATACAGGGTTATATATGTTTTTTTTTGTTACATTAAGAGTTATAAGTCATAGGGCTGAAGGACATTCCAGAAAATTATAAACTTTATCTTATGCTTTTAGTTTGTGCAAGGTTATAGGCTTTGGAGGGATGGGAAGGAACTTAGGGAGATTTTTACCCTTATCTTTAGCTTGAATTGTTTCTTTTAGGTTATTTGCTAACAAAGCACATGTACAATGTTTGCTTGGGGCAGAAATGGAGCTCGTGCTTTGAAGTCATTCTGACCTTAGTAAAAATTAAAGTGTAGCTGCCCTGGGGTCCCAGGAGGAGCGCCCCCAAAACATGAAAAGTTGAAGATTTCCTGGGCACCTGGGTGGCTCAGTCATTAAGTGGCTGCCTTCGGCTCAGGTCATGATCTCAGAGTCCTGGGATCGAGTCCCACATCGGGCTCCCTGCTCAGCGGGAAGCCTGCTTCTCCCTCTCCCACTCCCCCTGCTTGTGCTCCTGCTCTCGCTGTCTCTCTCTCTGTGAAATAAATAAATAAAATCTTAACAAAAAAAAGTTGAAGATTTCCCTTAACACTATTTTTTTTAAAGAATATTTATGTGTGAGAGAGAGTGCGAGCAAGAGAGCAGAAACAGGGGATGGGCAGCAGAGGGAGAGGGAGAAGCAGATTCCCCACTGAGCAGGGAGCCTGATGCAGGACTCGATCCCGGGACCCCAGGATCATGACCTGAGCTGAAGGCAGATACTTAAGCCATCCAGGCACCCAAGAATCCTCAGTAATTTTTTTTTAAAGATTTTATTTTATTTATTTATTTGAGAGAGAGAGAGAGCACAAGAGGGGGTAGGATCAGAGGGAGAAGCAGACTCCCTGCCAAGCAGGGAGCCCGATGCGGGACTGGATCCCAGGACTCTGGGATCATGACCTGAGCCGAAGGCAGTCACTTAACCAACTGAGCCACCCAGGCGCCCAATCCTCAGTAATTTTTAAGGTGATCCTGAGATTAGCAAGTTTGTGAACCATGAATGTATCCATGGCAACTTCCTTGATTTTTTTCTAAGCCTCAGTTTCTTTATCTGTAAATGAGGATAATAACAATGCCTACCTCATAGAGGTATTGGAGAATGAAGACAGTTAATACTTATAAAGTGCTTAGAGCAGTGCTTTAGAAGGGTTAAATCATCATCATAATAATAACCGCCACCACCGTGTGGATGGGGGAGGGGCAGTTCTTAGAAAAGAGAGGTTCGCAGACTATGTGAGATGTCAACAACATTGGAACCAAAAGATAACCTTTCAGAGAAAATCATACGGAAGTGTCAAGAATCCTGTGTTAAGGCAGATACTACACAAAAAAAGTGCAAGGGTAGAAATGATCTCATTACTTGGGCTCTATGTCTTGATTCGGTAATTTGAGTTTCTCCAACAACGATGTGATAGCTGAGTCTAAGTGTCAGGGTTCCAACTTTCCCCATGTAGCTTCTCTTTAAGTCTTTGGGTATTTGCTGTCCTCTAACCTACAACTGGCCCTTCCCCGTTAGTGATACACGGATGAGTATGAATGCCCACTGTGTGACACTTTAGGTTAATCCTCTTGGCATTCCTGAATAGTAGGCATTATTAACTCAATTTCACAAGGGAGGAATCTGAGGCTGAGAGAGAATGTGAGTGGCCCAGTGTGACACAGTTAAAAAAACAACAGAGCCAGGAATTAAACCTGGATTTGTCTGACCATGGAGTCTAACATCTTCCCAGTATTCCATCTCATCTGCTATCTAGAGAGAGGGAAAGAAAGTCCTTAATGAGGGCGCCTGGGTGGCTCAGATGGTTGAGCGACTGCCTTCGGCTCGGGTCATGATCCTGGAGTGATTTAATTTACAGCATTGTCTAAGATTAAGGTGTACAGTGTGTGGATTTGATGCATTTATATACCACAGTATGATCACCACCGTAGCTTTAGCTAACACCTCTATCACATCGCATAATGATTGTTTCTTTTTTATGGTGAGACCATTTAGTCTTTTAGCAATTTCGAAGTATGGAATGCAGTATTGTTGACTGTAATCACCGTGCTGTGCATTAGATCTCCTGAACTTATTCATCTTTTAGTTGCAAGCTTGTACCCTTTGTCAGCATCTCCCCATTTTCCCTACCCCCAGCCCCTGGTAACCCCCATTTTACGCTCTGTTTCCGTGAATTCAGCTTTTTTAGATTCCAAGTGTAAGTGCTGTCATACAGTATCTGTCTTTCTTTGTTTGCTTATCTCACTAAGCATAACCTTCTCCAGCTCTATCCATGTTGTGGCGAATGGCAGGATTTCCTTCTTTCTCATGGCTGAATAATATTCCATTGTGTACACACATGCGTGTGTGTGTGTGTATGTGCATATGTGTATCACAACTTCTTTATCCATTCATCCTTTGACAGACAATAGGTTAGGTTGTTTCCGTATTTTTTTTTTTTTAACAACACTGGGCATTTTTAAAAAAGATTTTATTTGTTTGAGAGAGAGAGAGGCAGCGTGCACAAGAGAAGGGGAGGGGCAGAGGGAGAGGCAGACTCCCCGCTGAGCAGGGAGCCCGAGATCATGGCCTAAGCCAAAGGCAGATGCCTAACCCACTGAGCCACCCGGGTGCCCCTTGTTTCCATATTTTGCTTATTGTAAATAATGCTTCAGTAGTGCAGACACCTTTTCAAATTCCTGTTTTCGTTTCCTTTGGGTGAATACCCAGAAGTAGGATTGCTGGATCATGTGATAGTTGCATTTTTAATTTTTCCAGGAACCTCCATACTGTTTTCCATGGTGGCTGAACCAATTTACGTTCCCACCACCAGTGCACAGGGCTTCCCTTTCTCCACATCCTCACCAACACTTACTTTCTTTTGTCTTGATGATAGCTATTTAACAGGTGTGAGGAGATATCTCATTGTGGTTTTTTTTAAAGATTTTATTTTTAAATATATTCAACATGAGCCTCCAACTTACAACCCCCAGATCAAGAGTCACATGCTGTACCGACTGAGTCAGCCAGGTGCCTCTCATTGTGGTTTCGATTTGCATTTCCCAATGATTAGTGATATTCAGCATCTTTTCATGTATCTTCTTCTTTTCTAATATATGCATTTAATGCCGAAATTTCCCCGAGTATTGCTTTAGCTGCATCCCACAAAGTTTGATGTGTTGTGTTTTAATTTTCATTCAGTTGAAAATATTTTCTAATTTCCCTTGTGATTTCTTCTTTCACAATGGGTTACTTGGAAGTATGCTGTTTAATTTTCAAACACTTGTGGATTTATTCAGATACCTTTCTGGTTTTGATTTCTAATTTAATTCTGTTATAGTCAAAGAATATACTGTGTCTGAATTCAGTCCTTTTAAAATATTGTGACTTGTTTTATGGCATCGAATATGTTCTATCTTGGAAAATATTGCATGTACACTTGAAAAGAATGTGTGTTTGAGTATCGTTAAGTGGAGTCTTCTATAAATGTCAGTTACCTCAATGTGATGGTGGTGTTCAAATCTTCCATATCCTTTTTGATTTTTGTCTATTCGTTTTATCAGTTATTGAAAGAAGAGTTTTGAATTCTCCCAACTATTTTATTTATTTATTTATTTATTTATTTATTTATTTGAAAGTAAGCTCTATGTCCAATGTGGGGCTTGAACTCCTGACGCCGAGATCAAGAGTTGCCTGGTCTACCTACTGAGCCAGCCTGGTGTCCCACCAACTATATTTTTAGATTTGTTTATTTTTCCTTTTGGTTCCTTCAGTCTTTTTCTTCAAGTATTTTGAAGCATTGTTATTAGTGCATACACATTTAGGAGTTTGACATCCTCTTATGAATTGTTCTCCCTTCATCTGTGCTGATATTCCTTGCTCTGATATTTACTTTGTCTGACAGTATAGCCACTCCAGTTTTCTCTAATCACTATTTGCATGCAATATCTCTTCCCATCATTGTCCTTTTAGTCTATCTATATCTTCATCTTTAAAGTGGGTTTCTTTTAGACAGTTTATAGTTGGATCTTTTAAAAAAGATCTAATCTGACAATTTTTGCTTTTTGTGACTTACATTTATTTATGTTTAATATAAATGGTCTAAACACATGTACCTTTTATAGTCATCAACCATGTGGTCCAGGCTCAGATACGTCAATTGAGACCTAGAATTTGTTACCCAAAAACAATTTCAAAATTACAAGTTTTCCATTTCAATTTTTCAGATATTCTAAAGGGGACTCATAGACTATAGCAATTCTTTCTCAAAATTCTCCTTCATTTTTCTTTCTGTGTTACTCACAAAGTGTAACTGTTCACACTCCTTTCTTTTCAACTCTTCAGAAGATAACTCCAACAGTATCTTCAAAAGAGTATTTCTGACACCCCTCTTGGAGGGTGAAAGAGAGAAAGAAGTTGAGTAGGCAAAACTGGAGTCCTCTTTGGTCTGTAGAAGGAAAGACACATCTGGGAACAATTATACATTAATACACTTTGTCCAGTTGTGTTCTCCCATAGTTAATCTCATGACTGCTAAGAGATACCCAATGTTTAAGTTTCCCACCATGCGTTCATTCCCTCTTTTCACAATCCAGTACCTCCCTTGCCTGTTTTGTCAGCCTCTGCTGTGTGGGAGAGGGTATGATTCCTCTCAGCATTTAATCCTCCACTCTCTCCAGACAGTGTCTTCGGTAGGGAAAGGAAAAGAGAGCACAGAGGTGTGAGCATTCATTCATTTAACAAACGTTTACTGGGTACCCACTATGTGTGAGGTACTCTTTGGAGTGCTTTCTGGTAAGCAAATCAGACAGAACTCCTGCCCTCATAACACTCACCTCTTGGCGAAAGAGACACACGATGAACAAACAAAATGTATAAGTTTAGATGGTGCTTATGGGCCATGAAGAAAATCAAGTAGAGAAGGGGAAAGACAGCAGCTGGGAGCAAGGTGAGGGCTGTTTTTTGCAGGTAGTCCAAGGACTTAATGATGTAAGGGAGCGAGCTGTGAGGATGTGTTGGGGAGATATTCCGGGCAGGGACCAGCAAGCAAGACAGAAAAAGCTGGTGGTTTCTTTCTTTCTTTCTTTTTTTTTTTTTTTAAGATTTTATTTATTTATTCATGAGAGACAGAGAGAGAGAGAGAGGCAGAGGGAGAAGCAGGCTCCCAAGGAGCAGGGAGCCCGATGTGGGACTCGATCCCAGGACTCTGGGATCATGACCTGAGCCGAAGGCAGACGCTTAACCATCTGAGCCATGCAGGCGCCCAGCTAGGTGGTTTCAAGAGGCCAGTGTGGATTGGGCATGATCAACAAAGGGGAAAGTGGAGACAGGGAAATGAGGTTAGGGAGGTGGCCAGGCACTTTTCTGAGGGACCTGAATTGATAATTCTAGAGCAGAGCTGTCCAAGAGAAATGTGTGAATTCTATCTGTAATTTTAAACTTTCTAGTAGCCATGTTAAAAGAACTAAAAAGGAATGGATATAGTTAATATTTATAGTGTATTTTAAACCAAAAATGTCTAAAATTATATCATATCAAATATCTAATCAATATAAAATGTTTACTAATGAGATATCTTGCATTCTTTTTTCTTACTAAATGAAATGGACTGAATGCTTGTATTCTCCTCCCCCAGATTCATATGTTGAAATCCTGACTCTTAATGAGATGGTATTTGGAGGTAGGGCCTCTGGGAGGTAATTAGCTTATGAGGGTGGAGCCCTCATGAATGGGATTCATGCCCTTATAGAAGAGATCCCAGAGAGCTCCCATGGCCTTTCTGCCCTGTGTGGACACAGTCTGACAGCTGTCCATGAACCAGGAGGTGAGCTTTCACCAGACACCAAATCTGCCTATGCCTTGATACTGGACTTCCCAGCCTCTAGGACTATGAGGAGGAAATGTTTGTTACTTAAGCCCCCCAGTCTGCAGTACTTTGTTATAGCAGCCTGAACAGACTAAGGCACTAAATTTTTGTACTTGGCAGTTACAGTCACAATTCAATTTGGATGCTAGTTTTCATCCAAAATACTTCATCTGTATTTAGATTTCATAAAATGTATAGCTGAAAAAGTAGGTTGAAATACCCAAGTTGTTCCCAAAATCGAAGTTCTCTAATAACTGAACCAGGTATCAAGTTTTCAAATTCAAATTAAATAATAGCAAAAATTCTGTTCTTCAGTGGTATTTGCCACGTTCCAACGGCTCCGAAGCCACAGAAGGCTAGTAGATATTATATTGGATAGCACATGTGGTTAGTGGGTATCAGTTACTGCAATGACCTCTCACTCCATATTTCTCCACAGAGCATCCAGGGTGATCTTTGAAAAATGGAAATCAGTTCGCATTGCCCCTGCTTAGAGCCTCTAGTGGCTTCCTGTGACATTTAGTAAATCCCAATGACTGAAGTGGGGCATTCATTTTGAGGCAGATGAAGAGCTCCCATTTTTACCCATCCTTATTCCTGAAATCCCATTACAATGATAGTGAAGAAGTACAAGAGGAAATCAATCCATGAGTGAAATGAGAGGTGGAGGAGCAGGGCTATATTAGCAAATCAAGTTTTGGTGAATTTCTCTAAGATGGAAGGTAAATGTGATTTTATTCTTTGGTAAAGCAGTGAAGAAAGAGCCACAGCTCTGAGCACACAAGAAGCTTCAGGGGACAAGAGAGATGTCTTCCATTTAAATAATCCCAGCTACTTAAATGATCGGCTACAAAAACCTGGAGTGGGAAGAAAGGCACAAGTTTAAGGTAACTGATGGAAAACAGTGAGTAGAAAGGATGTGTGGGTCAGCTGCTCCTCTTCTCCTCTCTCAACTTTGTGTGTATTTTGGCAGTGTTTGTCTTAGGTGGTGGCTAGAGAAGTCTTCTTAAGAAACCAAGTCATGTCCTGGGATGGCAGTAGTTGGGAAGTCCAGAGTAGAACCTTACTCACTTTGGCATGGGGGTGAGAGAGGGAAGTCTTCCTACCTGTCAATTGACATAGCCTGCACATACAGATCATGTAATCAGCATTTTCATTCTGGAAAGAGACTGGTGATAGAAAAGTACCCCAGTAATTAATCTGGCTCCTCATATTCAAAAGCCCAAAAGGACAAGCGAGGGCCATAAGATAGTTGCACAAAACCAGCAGGACAAAAATGAATAAGAATTCACCCTAGGAGAAACAGAAATAGTTCAGGGAACAGCAGTGAACTTTTTCAAAAGTTCAAATTAATATTCTCAGAGAAATTTGAGGAGGCAGTGCATCTATAAAATATAAATAGATGACTCTTAAAAAAAGAACAAACCCATATGGGGTGCCTGGCTGGCTCAGTCAGACGAGCATGTGACTCTTGATCTCAGGGTCATGAGTTTGAGCCCCACACTGAGTGTAGAGATTACTTAAAAATAAAATCTTAAAAAAAAGCCCAAATAATTAATAAGTGTTAGAAATATAATTCTAAAATGGAAAACTCAACAGAAAGGCTAGAGGAAAAAGTCAATGAAATCTCTCAGAATGTAGAACAAGAGGACAAAAAGAGAAAAATTGAAAGACAGAGAGGACTAACAAACAAGAGCCAACATACATCTAATAGGAGCTTCAGATTGAGAGTAGAGAAAAAGTAGATCTCCCAGAGCTAAAGAAAGATCCACGTCCTCAAATAGAAAGGTCTCATCCTGTGCTAATCCATATGAATGATAGCCATATCTTGGAGAAACTTCACAAATCCAAAGACAAAAGACTCCTAAAAAGATTCCAAAAAGAAAAAAAAATCAGAGGTTGAGAATCAGCATCACACTTCTTAACAGTTACACTATATACTAGAACACAAGGGAATAATGACTTTAAAATTTCTGAGGGACAATGATTTTGAGTCTAGAATTCTATAGCCAGCCAAATTAGCATTTAAGTGGGGGAGCAAAATATTCTTTTTTTTTTTTTTTTTTTACTTCCACTACTTAATTTTATTTTATTTTTTTTAACTCAGTCCTTCCAAGGACTGTGGAAATTTATCACTTACCACTCCTAAAAGAGCTGCTTAAGGATGTACTACAGGAAAACGAAATAAGAATCTAAGGAAGAGGAAGATAATCAAGTTGCATGAGAGGGACAATCAAAGGAAATCCTAGAATGCAATAAGCTTAAAAAGAAAGTGGTGTGAAGAAACCGGATTATCTTAGAGAGTAGATCAAGTATTACATAGTATTACATCAAAAAAAAAACATACTTATAGTATTACATCAAAAAAACCACAGTACATTCCATTTTTCCTTCAAGAGCTACAAGTGTAGTGGCACCACCTTCTCGACTGGGTCCACACTATTTGATACTGCCATGAGTATTTTTTATATTATCAACACACTAGAGATAATTCTTTTTTTTTTTAAAGATTTTATTTATTTATTTGACAGAGAGAGAGAGATAGCAAGAGCAGGAACATGCTTAGCGACTGAGCCACCCAGGCGCCCCCTCTTCTTTGGTTTTTAATGTAGAGAATTAATTTATAGACAATGTATGGAAAACTTGATTAACATTAGAGAACAGAATATAAATGTTATAAACTCTGCCGGTGAGAAGTAGGGCCTGTTGAGAGGTGTGAGTGGAGAGGACAGAAAGACAAAGGGAAGTAAGTGAAGGGTGTTGTCTTTTGCCTTACCCAACAGAAAGTTAAGAGATACTGTGTGTGGGGTTGGGGAGCTGCGCAGGGCAAGTAGGGGCGAGGGGAGTTTGGGAAGGGTAAGACACTGGGCCCAGGAGCAGAGGGATGAGGGGTAACTGGGCTGGGATGTTCAGTGAGGCCGGCGAGGGATGGCAGGGAACGTGTGCGAAAGCGGGGTTGAGCAAAAGAGGCTGAGCGGAAGTAGGTGAGGTATGGGCGGAGCATAGCAGGTTATTGAGAGGAAGGGGCGGGGCGGGGGGTGGAGATGAGCAGGGGGAGGGGAGGGTGACGCCCTCTGTGTCCAGAGCGCCTGCGCAAACCAGTCGTCCGCTAGCTCGCGCCATCGTGCCTCGCTTCGCCTCGCCTCGCCTCCCCTCGCCTCGCCTCGCGCGTGTTGTCTTGTCGGCCTCACTTCGCTTCGCCTCAGCGGAAGCCATGCCTCGTGTGCTCGTTCTTTGTCTGATTCCCCGCCGCCGCGTGACCCCGCTGGGCCTGCAACTGGGTCGCCGCCTGACCCGCTTGGAGCTCCGCCGCCGCCAGCGCCCCAAATCGTCCGCGGTGAGTGGGGGCCCACACCTCAGGGTGGCGCGGAGCGGGGCAGAGGGGGGGCGGGCGAAGGGCGCGCGGCTGAGGAGGGAGCTCCTCGACGGGCCGGGACCGGGTGGGGGCCCGCGCCTCGTGTGGTGGCGTCGGTGCCGGGCGGCTTTTGAGGTTCTGGGGAGGCTGCCGCCGGGGCGCGAAGGGCGAGGGCAGAGCCATCGCCAACCCCACACGGTGCCTGCCGTCCTCGAACGCCCTATTCGGTGCCGATGCCTGTTACCTGCCCTCCCACGGGGGGAGTCCCGGGCAGCACCTGGGTTCCAGGGTTCAGAGGTCGAAACTGGGGGACCGTTAGGAGAAAGAGCCATTGTCTTCCAAAAATCGAGGTTGGATCATCTGGGAAAGGCAATCCCGCTTCTCAGGCTCCGTCAGGCCGCGTGACGAGGACGACGGCCCAACTTCCTCGAAGGTCGACATGGATCTGGTTAGGCCCCAAGTGGCCGGTCCAGCGAGCCGTACGCACTGACATTCTCCGTCTTTTCTCCCAGGACAGCATCGTTGGGCTCGTGGTGCTGTTTGCAGCCTTCTTAGTACCGTGTGGTTATGTGCTGAGCAACCTGCGCGAGTTCAGAAGAGAGTAGATGCAAGAAGATGCGGAGCAGTTGTTAACATCCGACGAGTTTTAAATGAGTAACAGTGCTTAGTTGGGGTGACGACGCAACCATTGTGGGCATTCAGTTTCATATCCGTTTGTGTATGGTACCTATTTTGCACTTTTTTGGTCCAGTGCGTTACATGAAGATAGTTTGTGTAGTCATTTAAAAACGTTAAATAAAGTTGAAACATTCATGCACGGTATGTGATCACAGATTATTTTTTCAACGTCGTGAAAGCTGAGGAGAATTTCGTGATGAAAAATAGAATAATGCGGGATACCTGGGTGGCTCAGTCGGTTAAGTCTGCCTGCGGGTCAGTTCATGATCCCAGGGTCCTGGGATGGAGTCCTGCATTGGGCTTCCTGCTCAGGGGGGAGCCTGCATATCCCTCTGCCTGCCTCTTTCTCTCTCTGACAAATAAATAAATAAAATATTAAAAAAGAATAATGAGAATAGCAGTGAGAGGTCAGACTTAGTGATGGAGATCATGCCATCAAGTGTATTTTATGGGAGTGAATGCGTGTATCTAGTAACATCAATATTAAAAGGTTAGATATGTAGCAGTAAGGTAATGTAAGTTTAGTTAAATGATTCTTCTTACTATTTTTTTGTTCCATCGATACCCTTATAGTAATGAGATCCAGACTTGACTTTTCACTGTGGAAATACAACTTTTTATTAATTTGTCTTAAATTTGCCTCTACGTTCTGGGATTTAGTAAGTATCTTTGTACTTTATTTGTACCTCTCATTTATTGATTTTGTTATTTTCTATAAGTTGCCTTTCAAGTTTGAAGAATCACATATACCTTTGTTTGAATTTTATTTTACTTATTTTTAAAGTAGGCTCCATGCCCATCGTGGAACCCAGCGCAGGGCTTGAACTCACGAGCCTGAGATCAAGACCTGAGGTGACATCAAGAGTTAGATGCTTAACCGACTGAGCCACCCAGGGACCCCACACCTTTGTTTGAATTTAGGTCACTTTGCCAATTATGGTGACTGTGGGCAACAGACCTAAACTCGAGCCTGTTTCCTTATCTATATAATGGGAACTTAAAATTGCTCTCTTGAAGGAATGTTGTGGAGGAATAAAACAGTGAACAAAGATAAAACACTTCCCAGGATAGTACCTGAAACTCTGTTAATAGAACTCTGTTAATAATAGAAGTTATTAAGAGAATATGTGTTTTACTAATATTCAGCAAGTGTCTTATTTGTGTGATATGCCAGGTATTGGCTAAGGTCAATGAATGGAAAATAGATCTCTGCCTTTGTAGGGCATGGAGGACTTGCATTTTAATTACTTCAGTATTGTATTTGCACTTTGAAATTTATATTGGTGTGTTAGGTTTCTCCAGAGAAACTGAGCCAATTGTTTGTGTTTATATATAGAGGAAGAGAGGGGGAGATTGATTTATTTTAAGGAATTGGCTCATAATTGTGGATGCTGGCAAGTTCAGAAAATCTGCAAGGTTGAGAGTCTCTGGCAAGTTGGAGACTCAGGAAAGAGTTGCAGTTTGAGTCTGAAGTCAGTCAGCTGGTGGAATTAAACTCTCAGGAGAAGTCAATGTTTTTCGTAAGGTCTTCAGTTGCTTGGATATGGCTTACTCACATTATAAGGGCAATCGGCTTTAGTCAGAGTCTACTGATCTAAATGTTAATCCTGTCCAAAAATTACCTTCACAAAAACATCTAGAATAGCATTTGACCAAATGTCTGGGTACTGCAGCCTACCTAACTTGACAGAAAATTAAAATATTCACAATAGGGTAAAATAATTTTCCAGAGGGAAACCATGAAAAGGGTTTGATACTTCTAAAATTTAAAGGTATGAGTACAGTGGCTGATTGAAATCTTACCCATTTAAGATTCACCTTCTCAGGGCGCCTGGGTGGCTCAGTTGGTTGGGCTCCCAACTTGATTTTGGCTCTAGTCATGATCTCAGGGTCGTGAGATAGGGCCCTGCGTTGCGCTCTGCACTCAGTGGGGAGTTTGCTTGGGATTCTCTCTCTCCCCTTCTCTGCCCCTTCTTCCCCATGTGCGCACGCATACTCTCTCTCAAATAAGTAAAAAAAAATCTTAAAAAAAAAAGATTTACCTTCTCTGTTCACTGATGCAAATCCGCTCTTAGACCCTTTAAAGAACTCTGGCCCATCAGGACACAGACTCAATATTTTGTTTTCTTGTATTCACCAAGACCATGTTCCCACTGCCCATTTTGAAACTTTTTCTTCTCTGACTCTGATGACTTTATGCTTAAGCTTCTGATGCCTTCCTCTATGTGTTCCAACTAATGACAGAAGACTGGTTTACCTTTGTCCTGGCTAGGGAAGACTATTGAATTATAGGAGTCTTTTCCATAGAACTTAAGCACCAAATTTCTCAACCATTTATCTGGCATCATTCTCATGGAATAATGCTGTGTTGGGAGGTGGTAGCTCATTTTGATGAGTGAGCTCTATTGCCCTGTCATGTCGCTTAACTTTCAGTGCATAAATGTGTCGCATTAAAAGTACAGTGGATTCTTGTTACTTGGGGTAGTTGTGTTCTGTAAAGTCACCATGAACACTGAATTGGTGAATACTGAACCATTGTTCCTAGGAGAAATACCAGGTTACATTCCTGTGAGCCTCTGGTCACAACATTTTTGTAAGTCTATCAGTATATAACCTTGTTTTATGTTTGTTTCTGTTAAAAGATACCTTATTTAATATATATTACTGATTCGTGATTCATAAGCATTGTACTCATGGACAGTAGCACTATGACTCATGTCTGAATGAAACCTATCTAATACATGTATTTTTCCTGTAAGACCCATTACCATCTTTTTGTGACTAGGAACTTTAGATAGCACTTAAACACTGTGTATGGGGCCCATTTTAAATAGTGAAATCACTAACACAAAATACAAAAACGTAAAAAAGCAACACCAGATAAGCCATGGGAAAAACACTTGTTTACAGTATTACAGAATGAGAGCTGAAACAAGAAGGCAGAGCTTTGCATTGTTTGACTTCAGCATTGCATGATTCAAATTTTTTGCCACTTGGCATGTCTATGAGATGTGAAAGTGTTGCATTCATTTTGGATTTGAAAATAAATTTCGTGAGCAGGGGAATCTACAAATAATGAGGATTAAGTTTTATTCTTAGAGGAGGTCTTGCTCTCATTTATGAAACATTTTGGGAATTCTTATTTTGGAAAATTTAAGAATTTGCAGGATGTTCTTTTGGGAAAAAGTAAGTCCGGAGAAACCTCATCCCTTGAGGTTGGATTTTTGAGGAATAACTTAAAAAATGTGAGTATGGCTTTGGGGAATAAATGAAGTAGTGCAATTCTTGGCTTAAAATGAGATTTGATAATAAAGTAATGATCTGGTGGAACTGCCAGAGGGAAACTACAAAAAGATTATAAAATATTTTGATAATGATGTCATTTGTGGATTAGAACTTTCACTATCCATTTCCCAGATGAGTACTTTATTGGCTAACATTCACTTGGCATCTGATAAACCGTTAACTTATTAGTGGGTATATATACTGCCTATCTGTCTCATATCCACGGCCAGATTTAAAATTCCTTGAAGGAAGGGTGACGTATGATAATGTTTTTAATCCTTAGGTATAGCACTGTGGATAAGTCAAAATATTTGCTTTGATCAGAAGACTGAAATTTCTCCTTCCTGTAAACAGGTATGTAATGAGCTTCTAATATGTGTTCTATACATAGGGGTATGGATAGTTCCTATCCTATTGTTTTTCCAGCACATAGCTTGATGTCTGGCACATATTCTGAGCTTTGTTTTGTTTGTTTTTGTTTTTAATATACCAACTGAGTGGTTAAGGTGCTGGTAAGACAAATAGAATTCATCTCACTGGCCAAATTCATCTTTTCTAGTAATGGCTCTCTGTAGTGCTGTGTTGAGGAAGATCATAAAAGAAATGGAGTAACTCTAATCAGTATAAATAAAATGTACCATCTATATTGACCCAGCATATCAATTTTTCCTTGATAACTTTTGGCAAAGAAATTTATAGAAATTGTAAATTAAAGTCTTTTTTAAGGACTTACAAATTGTATGATATATTTATAAGCATAATGAACACAATATTTAATTTTTAAGCATGATAAACAATATTTGTGGTAAATATTCTTAGATTCTTGAAAGGTTGATAGTTACAAAATCTGTTTAGAAGGATAAGGAGTGAGTTATTTTTCAATACAGGAAAACCATTTTCTGTAGAAAGTTCCACTAATTTTTCAAGTTCTGTTGCTATGGCAAGTTGCCGAACTTGGGTAAATCACTTAACTTCTGGAATTCTGTTTCCTTTTCTGTAAAATGAACAGGTTGAGCTAGACCAGTGATTTTTAACTTTTTGCTTTATTCAAATTGATATATCATTGAAATATTTTGCAACTTACCATGTGAACAGGGCATTTTGATTTTTTTTAAATAGTAACCTGAGTTAGTAAGAATTAAATTTCATAAGTCAAGTATTATTGTATTTAAAAGTACTTAAGATTTAATAATAAGTATATAAAATTGATCCCATTTATAATTTATGAATAAACATGTATGTACAATGTGATACTTGGGTAGGCCCTTCAATGGGGAAAATCACTTCTCTAATGTCACCTACATTATGTCAGCCTTCACTCTTCTCAGCTTTATTGTTCCCACCGCACCTTTACTTGGCATCACTTAGACTTCTACTTGATTCTCCTCCATCAGGACCTTGCTGTTTTTTTTTAACTTATCCATCCACCTTGTCCACTTTCATTTAAGTGTTCTATTGCCAATACCTTTAGCTTATTTGCCCTTTTATTTTTTGTCCATGTGCCCTCCAAAATACAAACATGAGTAAATCTCAGTCCCTCAGTTTTGGCTTGGGCAAGTGCTGCCTAGGAGATCACAGAATTAGACTATCAGTGCTATTAGAAATCCACTGTTTCCAAACTCATAACCCCCAGTGCTTATTAAAATTCTTTTCTCTTTTCCTTTACTTTTCATTGTAGTGGCTAATTTAAATCTTGTGTATCTTGGCTTTTTATTCTATTAGCTCTCTAACCCAATCTTAGCAGACTACCTCATTTTCTCTTTCTTTCGTTATTTCATTTTATTTATTTTTTATTTTATTATTTAGGGCGCCTGGGTGGCTCAGTTGGTTAAGCAACTGCCTTCGGCTCAGGTCATGATCCTGGAGTCCTGGGATCGAGTCCTGCATTGGGCTCCCTGCTCAGCAGGGAGTCTGCTTCTCCTCTGACCCTCCCCCCTCTTGTGCTCTCTCTCATTCTCTCTCTCTCAAATAAATAAAATCTTTAAAAATAAAGATTTTATTTGTCAGAGAGAGTACAAGCAGGGGGAGCAGCAGGCAGTATCATTGGATGATCCAAAGTCATCAGTGATTTTGTCAGTAAATCTAGTAGTTTTTAGTCCTTACCTTTTTCCAATACTTGATATTATTTACTCTGTTTTTGAAATATAGGTATACCTCAGAGATATTAAGGGTTTGGTTCCAGACCATCACAATGAAGTGAGTCAAATGAATTTTCTGATTTCACAGCTCATATGAAAGTTATGTTTACACTTCACTGTAGTTTATTAAATGTTCAATAGTATTACATCTTAAAAAACAATGTTAAATACCTTAATGTAAAAAATATTGCAAAAAAATGGTAACTATCACCTCAGCTTTCAGCAAGTCAAAATCTTTTTGTTGGTGAGGAGGGTCTTGCCTCAGTGTTGATGGTTGCTGACCAGGGTGCCAGTTGCTGAAGTTTGGAGTGGCTGTGGCAAGTTCTAAAGTGAGACAACAATGGGGTTTGCCCCACTGATTGGCTCTTCCTTTCATGATTTCTCTGTGGCATGTGATGCTTTTTGATAGCATTATACTCACAGTAGAACTTCTTTCAAAATTGGAGTCATGCTTCTCTAACACTGCCATTGCTTTATCCACTAAATTTATGTAATATTCTAAACATTTTTGTTGCTTTTTCAACGATCTTCACAGCATCTTCACCAGGAGTAGATTCCATCTCAAGAAGCCACTTTCTTTGCCAATCCATAAGAAGCAACTCCTCATCTGTTAAAACTTTAATCATGAGGTTGCAGTAATTCAGTTACATCTTCAGGCTCCACTTTTAATTCTAGTTCTCTTGCTGTTTCCACCACATCTTCAATTTCTTCCTTTACTGAAGTCTTGAACTCCTCACAGTCATCCATAAGGGTTGGAATCAACTTCTTCCAAACTCCTGTGAATGTTGATATTTTGGCCTCTTCCAGTGAATCATGAATGTTCTTAATGGCATCTAGAATAGTGAGTCCTTTCCAGGTTTTCAATTTACTTTGCCTAGATTTGTCAGAGGAATCACTGTCTACGGCAGCTGCAGCCTTCATGTATTCCTTGATCCATGGACTACAGAATGGATATTATATTAGCAGGTCTGAAAACAGCATCCATGTTCTTATACACCTCCATCAGAGCTGTGGGTGACCAGGTGCATTGCCAATGAGCAGTAATATTTTGAAAGGAATTTTTTTATTCTGAGCAGTAATTCTTAACAGTGGGCTTAAAATAGTAAACCATGTTGTAAACAGATGCGCTTCCATTCAGGCTTTGTTTATAGAGCACAGGCAGAGTAGGTTTGGGACAGAAAGCCAAGATGTGTTTAACTCTCTATTAATCATGCAGTAAGAGGGAATCAGAAGAATATGGTATGGTCTGAAGGTGAGCTTGGCTCCAAGGGACCAGTAATTCTCAACCTACTCACTGCTCACTGGTTCCCCTTAATGGTTTCCCAGATCTGGTGCCAAATTTTGATTCATGCATGCAATTTGTTTTGATCATAGCTAAGTGCTCAAGCATACCTTGGAGATATTGTGGGTTTGGTTCCAGACCACTGCAATAAAGCAAGTCAAATAAATTTTTTGGTTTCCGAGTGCATGTAAAATTTACGTTTACATTACACTTTAGTTTCTTAAGTGTGCCATAGCATTATGTCTAAAAATACAATTTTTTGTATTTGTTGCCTGGGTGGCTCAGTTGTTAAGCGTCTACCTTCAGCTCACTGGGATCGATCCCCACATCGGGCTCCCTGCTCGGCGGGAGGACTGCTTCTCCTTCCCCCGCTCCTGCTTGTGTTCCCTCTCTTGCTGTTTCTCTCTGTCAAATAAATAAAATCTTAAAAAAAAATAAAAATACAATGTAAATACCTTAATTAAAAGATATGCTATCGCTAAAAAATGCTAACTATTGTTGCCCTTGGGTGGTGCAGTCGATTAAGCATCCGTCTCTTGGTTTCAGCTCAGGTCATGTTCTCAGGGTTGTGAGGTGGAGTCCTGCATCAGGCTTTGCTCTCAGCGCAGTCTGCTTAAGACCCTCTCTACTACTTCCTCTGTTCCTACACCCTGCACGCTTGGGTGTGTGCTCCCACTCTCTCTCAAATAGATAAATCTTTAAGAAAAATGCTAACCATCATTTGAGCTTTCAGTAAGTCCTAATCTTTTTGCTGGTGGAGGGTCTTGCTTCAATGTCAATTACTGCTGTAGTGGTTACTGAAGGTTGATGTGGCTGTGGCAATATCTTAAAATAAGACAACAGTGAAGTTTGCCTCATGTATGGACTCTTTCACAAATGGTTTCTCTGTAGCGTGCAATGAGTAATAATAATATTTTGAAATATTACCAAGCAGTAGATCTCAACAATGGGCTTAAAATATTCAGTAAGGCGTCTTGTAAACAAATGTGCTGTTATCCAGGCTTTGTTGATCCATTTATAGAATAGAGCACAGGCAGAGTAGATTTAGAATAATTCTTAAGTGCCCTGGGATTTTAAGAATGGTAAATGAGCAGTGGCTTCAACAAAGTCACCAGCTCCATTAGTCCCTGACAAGAGAAGAGTCAGCCTGTTCTTTGAAGACTTTTTTTTTTTAATTTAAATTCAAGTTAGTTAACATATAGTATTGTATTGGTTTCAGGAGTAGAATTTAGTGGTTCATCACTTACATATAACACCCAGTGCTCATCCCAACAAGTGCCCTCCTTAATGCCTATCACCCATTAAGCCCATCCCCCAAGCCGCCTCCCCTTCTGCAACCCTCAGTTTGTTCTCTATAGTTAAGAGTCTCTTATGATTTGCCTCCCTCTCTGTTTTTATGTTATTTTTCCTTCCCTTTCTCTATGTTCATCTGTTTTGTTTCTTAAATTTCACATATGATTATAATCATATATTTGTCTTTCTCTGACTGACTTATTTCTCTTAGCATAATAACCTCTAATTCCGTCCACATTGTTGCAAATGGCAAGATTTCATTCTTTTGATGGCTGTGTAATGTTCCATTGTACATATATATACTACACCTTCTTTATCCATTCATCAGGTCGCTGGACATTTGGGCTCTTTCCATAAATTGGCTATTGTTGATAGTGCTGCTATAAACATCGGGGTGCATGTACCCCTTTGAATCTGTATTTTTATATCCTTTGGGTAAATATCTAGTAGTGTAATTGTTGAGTCATAGGGTAGTATTATTTTTAACTTTTTGAGGAACCTCCATACTGTCTCCCAGAGTGGCTGCACCAGTTTTCATTCCCACCAATAGTGTAAGAGCGTTCCCCTTTCTCCACATCCTAACTAACGTCTGTCATTTCCTGTGCTGATAATTTTAACCATCCTGATTGGTGTGAGGTGGTATCTTATTATGATTTTGATTCGTATTTCCCTGATGAGTGATGTTGAGCATCTTTTCATGTCTGTTAGCCATCTGGATGTCCTCTTTGGAAAAATGTCTATTCATGTCTTCTTCATATTGCTTAACTGGATTATTTGGTTTTTGTGTGTTGAATGTGATAAATTCTTTATAGATTTTGGATACTAACCATTTATCAAACATGTCATTTGCAAATATCCTCTCCTTTTCCACTGGTTGCCTTATAGTTTTGTTGATTGTTTCCTTCCCCGTGCAAAAGCTTTTTATCTTGATGAAGTCCCAGTACATTTTTGCTTTTGTTTCCCTTGCCTCTGGAGACATGTCTGGCAAGAAGTTGCTAGGGCCAAGGTCAAAGAGGTGCTGCCTGTGTTCTCCCCCAGGATTTTGATGGTTTCCTGTCTCACATTTAGGTCTTTCATCCATTTTGATTTTATTTTTGTGTTGGTGTAAGAAAGTTGTCCCTTTTTTTTTTTAAGATTTTGTTTATTGGAGAGAGAGAATGAGTGGGGGGAGGGACTGAGGGAGAGGGAGAAGCAGACTCCCTGCTGAGTAGGGAGCCCCAATGTGGGCTTAATCCCAGGACCCTGAAATCATGACCAAGCTGAAGGCAGCCACTTAACCAGTTGAGCCACCCAGGTGCCCCCAAAGTGGTCCAGTTTCATCCTGCATATTGCTGCCCAGTTATCCCAACACCATTTGTTGAAGAGACTCTTTTTTTCCATTGGATATTCTTTCCTGCTTTGTTGAAGATTAGTTGACGATATAGTTGTGGGTCCATTTCTGTGTCCTCTATTCTGTTCCATTGATCTGTGTGTATGTTTTTGTGCCAGTACCATACTGTCTTGATGATTACAGCTTTGTAATGCAGCTTGAAGTTTGGGATTTTGATGCGTCCCACTTTGCTTTTCTTTATCAACATTACTTTGGCTATTCAGGGTCTTTTCTGGTTCCATACAAATTTTAGGATTGTTTGGTCTAGTTCTGTGAAAAATGCTGGTGTTATTTTGATCAGGATTGCATTGAATGTGTAAATTGCTTTGGGGTAGTATAGACATTTTAACAATATTTGTTCTTCCAATCCATAAGCATGGAATGTTTTTCTATTTCTTTATGTCTTCAATTTCTTTCATAAGTGTTCTATAGTTTTCAGCATACAGATCTTTTACCTTTTTGTTTAGGTTTATTCCTAGGTATCTTATGATTTTTGATGCAATTGTAAATGGGATTGATTCCCTGATTTCTCTTTCTGCTGCTTCATTATTGGTATATAGAAATACAACAGATTTCTGTACGTTGATTTTATATCCTGCAACTTTGCTGAACTCATGTATTAATTGTAGCAATTTTTTGGTGGAGTTTCAGTTTTTCTACATAGAGTATCATGTCATCTGTGAAGAGGGAAAGTTTGACTTCTTCCTTGCTTCCTTCCTTGCTGAATAAAAGGATGCCTTTTATTTCTTTTTTTGTCTGTTTGCTGAGGCTAGGACTTCTGGTACTATGCTGAACAACAGTGGTGAGAGTTGACATCTCTGTTGTGTTCCTCACCTTAGGGGCAAAGCTCTCACTGTTTCCCCATTGAGGGTGATATTAGCTGTGGATCTTTCATATATGGCCTTTATGATGTTGAGGTATGTTCCTTCTATCCCTACTTTCTTGAGGGTTTTTATCAAGAAGGGATGTTGTATTTGGTCAAATGCTTTTTCTGCATCTGTTGAGAGGATCATATGGTTCTTATCCTCTTATTAATGTGATGTATCACATTACATTGTATCACATTACATCACATTCAATCACATTGATTGATTTATTCCTGGGCTGTGAATAAATGCAGCCCAGGAATAAATCCCGCTTGATCATCTTGAATAATACTGTTGAATTTGATTAGCTAGTATCTTGTTGAGACATCCATGTTCATCAGGGATATTGGTCCATAATTCTCCTTTTTAGTGGGGTTTTGTCTGGTTTTGGAATCAAGATAATGGTGGCCTTGTAAAATGAGTTTTGAAGTTTTCCTTCTATTTCTGTTTTTTGGAACAGCTTCAGAAGAATAGGTATTTTTTTTTAAAGATTTATTTTTTTTATTTGAGAGAGAGAGTGTACACACACAGGGGGAAGGGGCAGAGGGAGAGGGAGAGAAATCCTCAAGCAGATTCACCACTGAGCTCAGAGCCTGATGTAGGGCTTGATCCCAGGACCCTGACATCATGACCTGAGCCGAAATCAAGAGTTGGATGCTCAACCGACTGAGCCACCCAGGGGCCCTGATATTAATTCTGCTTTAAATGTTTGATAGAATTCCCCTGGGAAGCCATCCGGCCCTGGACTCCTTTTGTTGGGAGATTTTTGATTACTGATTAATTTTCTTTCCTTGTTATAGGTCTGTTCACATTTTCTATCTCTTCCTGTTTCAGATTTGGTAGTTTATGTGTTTGTAGGAATTTATCCATTTCTTCCAGATTGCCCAATTTGTTGGCATATAACTGCTCATAATATTCTCTTAAAATTGTTTGTATTTCTCTGGTGTTGGTTGTGATCTCCCCTCTTTCAGTCGTGATTTTATTTATTTGGGTACTTTCTCTCTTTTTTTTTTTTGATAAGTCTGGCTAGGGGTTTATCAATTTTGTTAATTCTTTCAAAGAACTAGCTCCTAGTTTTCGTTGATCTGTTCTACAGTTTTTTGATTTCTATATCATTTACTTCTGCTCTAATCTTATTTCCCTTCCTCTGCAGGTTTTAGGCTTTATTTATTGTTCTTTTTCTAGCTCCATTAGGTGTAAGGTTAGGTTGTGTAATTGAGACTTTTCTTGCTTCTTGAGGAAAACCTGTATTGCTATATACTCCCCTTTTATGACTGCCTTTGTTGCATCTGAAAAGTTCAGAACTGTTGTGTTTTCATTTTCATTTGTTTCCATGTATTTTTTAATTTCTTCTTTAATTTTTGGTTAATTCATTGTTTAGTAGGGTGTTCTTTAACCTCCATGTATTTGTGGTCTTTCCAAATTTTTTCTTGTGGTTGTCTTCAAGTTTCATAGTGTTGTGTTCTGAAAATCTGCATGGTATGATCTCAGTCTTTTTTTTTTTTTAATTTTACTTACTTATTTGACAGAGAGAGACACAGTGAGAGAGGGAACACAAGCAGGGGGAGCAAGAGAGGGAGAAGCAGGCTTCCCGCGGAGCAGGGAGCTGGATGTGGGGCTCGATCCCAGAACCCTGGGATCATGACCTGAGCCGAAGGCAGACGCTTAATGACTGAGCCACCCAGGTGCCCCTGATCTCAATCTTTTGGTCCTGGTTGAGGCCTGATTTGTGACCCAGGATGTGATCTCTTCTGGAGAATGTTCCATGTGTACTTGAAAAGAATGTGTAGTCTGCTGCTTTAGGATGAAATACTCTGAATTTATCTGTTAAGTCCATGTGGTCCAGTGTGTCATTCAAAGCCATTGTTTCCTTGTTGATCTGCTTAGATGATCTGTCCATTGCTGTGAAAGGGGTGTTAAAGTCCCCTACTATTACGGTATTATTATCATGAGTTTAAGTTTGTTATTAATTGATTTATATATTTGGCTGCTGCCAAGTTGGGGGCATAAATATTTACAATTGTTAGATCTTCTTGTTGGATAGACTGCTTATTTATGATATAGTGCCCTTCTTCATCTCTTATTAGTATTTGGTTTAAAATCTAGTTTGTCTGATATAAGTATGGCCACTCCAGCTTTCTTTTGATGCCCATTAACATGATAGATAGTTCTCTACCCCCTCACTTTCAATCTGGAGGTGTCTTTGGGTCTAAAATGAATCTCTTGTAAGCAGCAGATTGATGGGTCTTTTTTTTAACCCATTCTGATACCCCTATCTTTTGATTAGAGCATTTAGTCCATTTCCATTGAGAGTAATTGTCGATAGATATGAATTTAGTTCCATTGTATTACCTATAAAGTCACTGTTCCTGTAGATCATCTCTGTTCCTTTCTAGTCTTTGTTGCTTTTGGTCTCTCTTTCCCACTCAAAGTGTCCCTTTTAATAATTATTGCAGAGCTGGTTTAGTGTTCATGAACTCCTTTAGTTTTTGCTTGTTTTGGAAACTCTTTATTTCTCCTATTCTGAATGACAGTCTTGCTGAATATAGTATTCTTGGCTGCATATTTTTCCTATTCAGCATGTTGAATATATCATAATACTTTCTTCTGACCTGCCAAGTTTCTGTGGACAGGTCTGCTGCTAAGCTTATGTGTCTACCCTTGTAGGTTAAGGACCTTTTGTCCCTAGCTGCTTTCAGGATTCTCTCTTTATCTTTGTATTTTGCCAAGTTTCACTATATGATATGTCTTGGTGTTGACCTGTTTTATTGATTTTGAGGGGTGTTCTCTGTGCCTCTTGGGCTTGAATGCCTGTTTCCTTCCCCAGATTAGGGAAGTTCTCAGCTAAAATTTGTTCAAATAAACCTTTTGCCCCTTTTTTCCTGCTCTTCTTCTGGGACTGCTATGATATGGGTATTATTGTGCTTTGTGGAATCTCTGAGTTCCCTAAGTCTATATTCGTGATCTAATAGTCTTTCCCTCTTCTTTTTGGCTTATTTTCCATAATTTTATCTTCTACATCATCTGTTAGATCCTCTGATTCTTCCATCCTTGTTGTGATTACATCTAGTTGGTTTTGCACCTTGATTATACCATTTTTTATATTGGTCTGACTAGTTTTTAGGTCTTTTATCTCTGCAGCCAGGGTTTCTCTGGTGTCTTCTATGTTTCTTTCAAGCACAGCTAGTATTCTCATGACTGTTGTTCTAAATTCTTTTTCATATATATTGCTTATATTTGTTTTGAGTAAATCCCTAGCTGTGATTTCTTCTTGATCTTACCTTTGGGGAGATTTCCTCTGTTTTGTCATTGTGTCTAAGTTTCTGTCTCTTGCATGTTTTGAAAGGTTGCTATATTGCCTGCTTCTGAGAGTAATAATATAACTATATTAAGAAAGGGTCATATATTGTCCAGGGCCTCATGCTTTAGGAAGTGTTTCTGGTGTGTGCTGTGTGCACTCTGTTATGTTTTGGCTACTCTTTACCACAAGTCAGTCCTCTGCAGAGTTCCTCTTTGCTTGCAGTGGGGAGTGTTTGGACCTTTCCTTAGGTGTGCTTCTATTTGTTTAAGATAAGTCTAATTAAAAAAAAAAAAAAAAGCCTGATCCAAGAAAAAAGACAAAAAAAGCAAAGAAACAACAGAACCACTGTAAGCCTGATGACAAAGAAAAAGAAGGGGGGGGGAAGCCTGATTTAAAAAATGATAAAAGAAAACAAACAAACCAAGCAACAAACAAAAAACTATAAGCCTGATTCCAAAACAAGAGAAAAATAATTTAATTTAATAAAATGAAACAAAAAAAAAAAAAAAGAAAGCCAGGTCCTATTCCCACCAGAACAGAAGCTGACACTTTGCAGCACTCTGTGATCAGTAGACTTGGTACATGCCGGGGGCCTGTGTTGGTCTTCTGAGGGAGAGAGGCCTGCTGCACTGGCTCACAGTCAGACTGCCCTTGTAAAGATGCTCCTGTGGGGTGTCGGGGGGCGGGGTTTGGTGTAAGTGACTCCAGCTGCTCCTGGAGGCTCTGTGTTTCTCTCTGAAGTCCAACTGTGCTTGTGGGCAGGGGTTGGAAGATGGCATCACCTTGTCCTCTTATTCTCAGGGAGGGAAACTTGCCACCACCACTGTTCAGGAGGCCCTCACAGAAAAGAACAATCTCCCCTACTGTGTCCCAGGGTTTCATCAGATCCCTACCTTCAACCTGTCTATGCCTGGGCCATCAGCATGCCCAGTGCCACAGTTCTGTGTTTTATCTCTGGCCAGTGGCTGGAGTTCAAAACTCCGAATCTTAAAGGACCCGGCAATGTATGGACCCACTCCCCAACCCTGGAGGAGAGCTTTGCAGTACTGTACCCAGTACTGTTTTGTCCCAGAAAAGCAGTCACATGCCTGCACAGGTGCCAGGAGTCTATAGTGAAGCACAGTGAAAAGCTGTGACCAGGTTATCTGCCCTCTGCATGTGCTTCTGTTCCCTGCTTTGAATGGACACTCAATGGAGACCAGCGTGCCTTTTGTTCTTGGAGAGGCAATATACCCTCTTCCAGATGTCCTCCAGGAAGGGTAACATTTTCTACAGGATGACCCAAGGGATCCCCACCCCATGGCATCTTGCACAAACCCTACACACTGCTCTCTCTCCCACTCTCTCCCTGACTTCTCTCTGTGAAAAGGGCTCTGCAGTGGCACAGCTTTTCTCTCCCCTAATTCATGTCTCCAAACCTCGCATCTGCCACGTTTTCTCCCTCCATTTGTGCAGATTGTTTTCTTAATCCTCAGATTGATTTCCTAGTTGTTCAAAATAATTTGATGTTGGTCTAGTGTGTTTGAGGGACAAGGCAAGCACAGGGTCTCTCTACTACTCTGCCATCTTAACTCCTCCCCTGTCCTTTGAAGCTTTGGAAGCTATGAAAGTTCTAGATGGCATCTTCTCCAATAGAAGGCTGTTTAGTTTACCTTGAAAATCTTGTTTAGGGGAGCCACCTTCATAAATTATCTTAGCTAGATCTTTGGGAGAACTTGCTGCAGCTTCTCTATCAGCATTTGTTACTTCACCTTGCACTTCGGTGTTATGGAGACAGTTTCTTTTCTTAAACTTCATGAACCAACTGCTGCTCGTTTCAAACTTTTTTCCTGCAGCTTCCTCACCTCTCTCAGCCTTTATAGAATTGAAGAGAGTTAGGGCCTTGCTTTGGATTTGGCTTTGGCTTAAAGGAATGTCGTGGCTGCTTTGATGTTCTATCCAGACCACTAAAACTTTCTCCATATCAGCAATAAGGCTGTTTTACTTTCTCATCTTTCGTGTATTTATTGAAGTAGCACTTTTAATTTTCTTCAAAAACTTTTCCTTTGCATTTGTAACTTTGCTAACTGGCACAAGAGGACTAGCTTTGGTCTTTCTCAGCTTTCAACATGCCTTCCATGCTAAGCTTAATAATTTCTAGCTTTTGATATGAAGTGAAAGATGTGTGACTCTTCCTTTCACTTGAACACTTAGAACCCATTGTAGGGTTATTAATTGCCCAATTTAAATATTGTTGTATGTCAGAAAATAGGCCCATGTGGAGGAGGACAAATGAGGGGAACAGCCCATCAGTGGTCATACACACACATTTATCGATTAAGTTTGCCATCTTGTATGGGTATGGTTCATGGTACCCCCAAACAATTTCAAGAGTAGCATCAAAGATCACTGATCACAGATGACCATAGCAAATGGAGTAATCATGAAAAAGTTTGAAATATTGTGAGAATTACCAAAATGTGACACAGAGACATGAAGTGAAAAATCTATTGGAACAATGATGCTGATAGACTTGCTTGATGCAGGGTTGCTGCAAATCTCCACTTTGTAAAAAGCACAGTCTCTGTGAAAGCATAGTAACTCGAAGTACAATAAAATGAGGTATGCCTGTAATCTCTTCAATGGTATCATATACTTAGATATCACACACTTTAGTTACCTCCCATTAATTTGATTGTTCTTTTTTTAATTGAAATATAATAGACATTATATTAGTTTTAGGTGTACAACATGATTTGATATTTGGAAACATGACATCATCACTACAGTAAGTCTTGTTGCCATCCGTCACCATACAGAGTCTTAACATTTTTTTTCTTATGATGAGAACTTTGAAGGTCTACTTTCTTAGCAACTTTCAAATATGCAACAATACAATATTATTGACTATGGTTGCCATACTATACATTATATCCCCAAGAGTATTTATAACTGGAATTTTGTACCTCTTTTTTTTTTAAATCTAATCAGTTAAAAACTTATTTTCCCTATCTTTAAAAGTGTTGTTTCATTACCTTCAAAGATTGTTACAATAAGAGATCTGATTCTTTGTAGATGCCTTTTTTTTTTTTTTTCAGTTTGAAAGCTTTATAGAAAACTCTCTTTATCCTTTCTTTGTCTTCTCAGATTTCACCATAATATATTTAGGTGTAAGCATTTCATAATTTATTCTACTTGCACTTGGTGCATTGTTGTAATGTGAAGATTTTGTCCTTTCAAGCTCTGGGAAAATTTTCTTCTTTGATTCCTTTATTTCCTCCCTTCCATTTTCTCTATTCTATCTGGAATTCCTATCAGACAGATACTGAATTCCTGAATCTATATTCCATGTGCTTTTTTTCTTACCATTTCTAATCCCATGACCTTTCCTCTATGTTCTCAAAGAATTTCACAGCTTGCTCTTACTGCTATTTTGTACTTTGTGTCACTCTGCTGTTTAGCCCAGATATTGTTCTTCATCTTAACAATCACAGGTTTAATATCCAGAATCTGTTTCATAGTCAAGGATGCAACATTCTCAAATCTATAAGAATACAGTTGTTCTAAAATCTTTCTCTGCTTGCTGTATTAACTGAGTTTTTCAGTATTAGTTTTTCTATTTCTTAAAGTTGGTAATTCTTTTTCATGGTGTTGATTTTTCTCAAGTATTTGGTGAAACTTGGTGGCCTGATCACTTCTCTATTTGAAAATTTCTATGCTTTTTTTCCCCTCCCACTCCTTGTATATGTTGAAACTGAACCTGGAATTCCCTACTACAAAAACATCCATCTAGGGCGCCTGGGTGGCTCAGTTGGTTAAGCGACTGCCTCCGGCTCAGGCATGATCCTGGAGTCCCAGGATCAAGTCCCGCATCAGGCTCCCTGCTCAGCAGGGAGTCTGCTTCTCCCTCTCCCTCTGCTTGACACTCTCCTTGCTTGCTCTCTCTCTGTCAAATAAATAAAATCTTAAAAAAAAAATCCATCTATTGTGATTACTGAGCTGTGTTTTTCTACAGATTTATTTGCAGTTGGAACATACGTGCCCAGTCCACCTTCTTTATCTAATCTTCTTCCACCTACAATAAATCTATTAAGATAAAGCCTAAGTGACAACATGGATAAATTTTATATACATAACACTGAGTTAATGAAGACAGAGGTAATATAGTGTGTTCTGTATTATTCCATTTATATAAAGTTCAAACAGACAAAACTAATTTATGCTATTAGACGTTGGGATAGGCGTTATCTTTAGGAGCCTAATGATTGGAAGGGGGAACAAAAATGGCTTCTTGGAACTTGGTGATCTGTTTCTCTGTCTGAGTGCTGGTTACATGGCTATATTAACTTTGTGAAATTCACTGAGGGTATATACTTACAACTTTTACATTAGGTGTTATACCTCAATTAAAACTTTCAAAAAACTGAATTTAGATAATTTTGAACTCCCCATTCTCTTTATATAGAGAGCACTTTCACTTACTCTAACCGTAGTTTTAAAAACAGATTAATAAATATGTCAAAATCTGGAAAATTAGATCACATAGTTATATACTGAAAAAATACATGCTAGGGCCTCTACTTCTGGAAATGGCAGCATAGGTTAAATCAGACCAATATTTCTGCTGAGCAACTAGACAAATGGAACAAAAAATTTGAAGATATTGAAGACTCTGAAGACGTAGCAAGCCCCAAACTGAGAAATACAGAAGTTAAGAGAGGTAAGCCCTGCATTTGCCAATTCGGGAAGAAGTGCTTTTGACAGCCTCTCAGGAGTAGGGAGATAGAAACTAGAATCCAGAATCAACCAAGGTAGAGAGAAGAAGAGGAAGGGGGGCACAGAGGAAGCACAAAGGAAAGGAGGGAATCAAGCAAATGGGTGAACCTCCCTTGATTTGGGTTGGGCCCTCAAAGAACTGCAACCTACAAGAAAGAGTGGGCCAGAAGTAAACAGGTTCTTGAACAGACTACACCTGTTTTAAGAGTAAGCTGAGGATGTCATAGGAACATGGAGGCTGGACAAGTTTCCCAAAGGGCATATTAAATTTGAGACTTGTGAGAGGAATATAAGTGAGTAATTTTCTAAGCCAAAGTGGGAATTGGACAGGTAAAGAGTAGAAGAAGGAAGAAAGCATTCTAGAGATAGTAGTTATCTGTGTCAAGACTGGAGGCAATCTGAAAACTCATGTATTGGTAGGGTAGAGGCATGAAAACATAAGTATTTGAATATAACTACAGCACAGTTTAGGAGGACAGTTAAGAGATGTTAAGAGGGGAAGCTGAAGCTGGGTGAAAAGAAGTGGTCCGTGTAAGATAAGCTAAAAATGTAGACTCAGTAAGACATTATGAGACTACGGCTATAGTAAGAAAAAGACCATCAAGGACAGTTCCTATATTTATTTCCGGTATAGGCTCCTGAAATAAAAACCATGGTATCTTACTTTTGAGATTCAAGGCAAACATGATTCATGTCTCATTACATTAACTTTAATAAGCTTAAATTACTTGCTCTATATTCCTAAAACCAGATCCTATCACTTCCGTGTTCAAAACCCTTAAAAAGTTCTCTTGTACATATAATAAAAATGTTAAAATCTATAATATGATCCATAAGGCCAGCTATGATTTGGCTCCCACCTACCCCAAATCATCTTCTCACAAACACTTTGTGTTTGTGAGAAGCCTTTGTACTTACCTACAACACTTAGTTATATAGCTTTCTTTAGTTCTATAAAATGTCAAGATCTCGGCCACATAGGGTCTCCTTTATGATGTTCCTTCTGTATAAAATTATAATTTCCTCTCCACCTCTTTATCTTTTAGGTCTCAAATTATATATCATTCTAGCAAACATATCTTCAATGACTCCCCCTCCCCCAACTTCTTTTAGATCTCCTGGTTATTCTTCATATCTTATTTGTGATTATATATTTAAATTTACATGCTTCTCTGTATCCCCCTCTAAACTAAATTAAGGCAATGATGTTCTCTATTTCATTCCTAGTATATATCCAGTACTTAGTACAGTGTACAGTGGTATACAGGAGTTGTTCAAATACTTAATAAATGAATGAATGCATACAGGAAGAGCAGATGTGAGGGGAGAAAGATTTCAGGTTGAATATTTTTAATGTGAAATATCTATGCAATATCCAAGAGGAAATGCTGGGCCAAAAAATGTAACTCTGGATTTCAGGAGAAAGATCTAGGATAGAAAGATTGATTTGGGAGTAATCAACAAGTAGATAGTAATTAAGTCACCAAAGGGATGAGAATATATAGACAGAAGAAAATTTAAACAGAAAGGAAGGGAGGCTAAGACTAACAGAACAATCAAACTTTTATTTGACATAATATTGGAAGTCCTAATCAGACCAATTAGGCAAGGAAAAAATATGAGGCATTCAAAATTGAAAAGAAAAAGTAAAGCTGTTTCTATTTGCAGACACATGATTTTATGTATTGAAAACCCTTAAGGTTCCACACACAAAAAACTATTAGAATAAATGTATTCAGTAAAGTTACAGGGTACAAAATCAACATAAAAAATCTGTTGTATTTGTACATACTAACAACGAACTATTAGAAAGAGAAATTAAGAATAATCCCATTCATAACTGCATTAAAAAGAATAAAGTACCTAGGAATCAATTTAACAAAGGAGGCAAAAGACCTGTACACTGAAAACTGTGAGACATTGATGAAAGAAACTGAAGACATAAATAAATGGAAAGATATTCCTTTCCTATGGATTGGAAGAATTAATATCAAAATGCCCATTCTACCCAAAGCAATCTCTAGTTTCAGTGCAGTCCCTATCAAAATTCCAATGGCACTTTCTACAGAAATAGAACAATCCTAAAATTTGGATTGAGCCACAAGAGATCTCAAATAGTCAAAGCAATCTTAAAAAAGGATAACAAAGTTAGAGGCATCATGTTCCCTGATTTCAAACTTTATTATAAAGCTTTGGTAATCAAAACACTGTTATTGGCATAAGAACAAACATATAGATCAATGGAACAGAATAGAGATCCCAGAAATAAATCCATGCATATATGACCAATTAACTAAAGACAAAGGAAGCAAGAATATACAATGGAGAAAGGAGTTTTTTTCAATAAATGGTATTGGGAAAACTGGATTGCCATACACAAAAGAATGAAATTAGACCACTACCTTAGAGCAAAAATCAACTCAAAATGGATTAGATTTTAATGTAAGACCTGAAACCATAAAACTCCTAAACTGTTAAAGAAAATATAGGCAGTGAACTCCTTAACATTGGTCTTGGTGATGACTTTTTGGACATGACTCCAAAGACAAGTCAGCAAAAGCAAAAACAAACAAGTGGGACTCTATCAAACTAAAAAGCTTCTGCACAAAGCAAACCATCAGGAAAATGAAAAGCCTACCTACCAAATGGGAGAAGATATTTCAAACAATATGTCCAATAAAGGGTTAATATCCAAAATATATAAAGAACTCATATAACTCAATAACAACAAAAAATCTAAACAATGGGTGGGGAACCTGAATGAACATTTTTCCAAAGAAGACATACAGGTGGCCAACAGGTACATGAAAGGATTCCTAACATCACTCATCATCAGGGAGAAGCAAATCAAAGCCACAATGAGAAGCAAATCGAAGCCACAATGAGCTCTCTGCTCATACCTGTCAGAATAGCTATGATCAAAAAGACAAGAAGTAGAAGGTGTTGGTGAGGATGTGGAGAAAAGGGAACACTCACGCACTATTGGTGGTATGTAAATTGATGTAGCCACTATGGAAAACAGCATGGAGGTTCCTCAAAAAGTTAAAAATAGAACTATCAGGGCACCTGGGTGACTCCATCGGTTAAGCAACTGACTCTTCATTTCGGTTCAGGTCATGATCTCAGAGTTGTGAGATTGAGCCCCACATGGGGCTCCATGCTCAGTGGGGAGTCTGTTTGGGATACTCTATCCCTCTCCTTCTGCACCGCCCCCTGCTCATGCATGCAGTCTCTCTAAATAAATAAAATCTTTTTTTTTTAAGATTTCATTTATTTACGCTTAATGACTGAGCCACCCAGGTGCCCCATAAATAAGATCTTTTTAATTTTTTTAAATAAAAAATAAATAAAAATAGAAATACCATATGATCCAGCAATTCCACTTGTGGGCACTTATCTGAGGAAAAGGAAAACACTACTTCAAGACATGCAATGGTAAATTTGCACCCCTATGTTTATTACAGCATTATTTACAATGGCTGCATAGATAGGGAAACAACATAAGTGTTGATGGATGAATAAGGAAGATGTAATATATATACATATGAGATGTGGTATACGTACATATATATATATGTATATATATATATATATATATATAAAATGCAATACTACTCAGTCATTAAAAAACAATGAAATTGCCATTTCTGTGTGACAACATGGATGGACTTTGAGGGTTTGAAGGTATTATGATAAGTGAAATAAGTCAGACAAAACCAAATACTGTTTGATTTCACTTATGTGGATTATAAAAACAAATAAAACAAGATTCACAAATACAGAAAACAGATTGGTGGTTCCAGGGATGTATGAAGGGGACCAAGAGGTACAAAATTCCAGGTGCCCCTAGGTGGCTCAGTCGGTTAAGTGTCTGCCTTCGGCCCAGGTCATGATCCCGGAGTCCTAGGACCGAGCCCAGCATCAGGCTCCCTGCTTAGCAGGGAGTCTGCTTCTCCCTTTCCCTCTGCCCCTCCCCACCTCCACTTGTGCTCTCTCTCAAATAAATAAATAAATAAATAAATAAATAAATAAATAAATAAAATCTTGAATACTATATCTTGTCCTCAAAGCATTTAAGTGGGAGGGAAAAATAAAGAAATTTTTTAGATGTACAAGGCCTCAAAGTTTACCACTTGGGGTATTTCAGTTGGGTTGTGGGTTGTAGAAAATGATCCTTCCCTTTCTTGCTCATGCAAAGATCTTTTTTTAAGTTTCAAATTTAATTAATTAAGGGTACACATGATGTTACGAGTGAGGTCGTATAGAGCAGATCAGACGGAATATATCTTAGTGCATCATTTCATGGCCCTCAGGTTCTTAATGGGATGTGCAGCTGTTGGGAGATGATATCCAGGCAGAGAAACGTTCTGCTGGATCTGGGAAAACTCAAGCCTTCGTATATTTTTGACCATTTATTCTTGAGGTTGAGGTCACCCGTCAGAAATAATGTATGTGCTTCCATTAGTGGGAACAAATATTTGGCTGTCTTGATTTTTAACCAAAAGACAGTATTACCAACACACATCCTCCTCTGGGAAAAGGGAGTAGTGGTGTCTATCCAATGTTCCTGAGCCTCTTATCTCATAGAAATTTTCTTTTTTCACAGCCCTGTCCTCTTGACTCTTACTTGGTGGCTTTCATACTGATTTTGATTTGAAGACTATCATAAATCCATTTCTCTACCTTTCTCCTGCAAATGAATCCAAGGAAAAGGAAGAGATGGGTAGATGAAATAGTGTTGAAAAAGACCAAACAAAATAGTTAAGTCTAAGTCATAGTTGATTTGTAAAGAATTTAGTAATCTGGAACTGGATCTCAGATGATTCCCTCAGATAGTAGGGTATGTATTGGAGTAATGGTGGTTGGTGACCAGTGGAGAAGCCTATAGATATTGATAGAGATATGTTGGCCATGGGGCTGATATTTAAATGAAAATGTATTTCTTCAAAATTTAAGGATAGTTATAATAAGAATAAAAATAGTTTATGTTTCAAATTTCTAGAGGAAAAAATGGAAAAGAAAATCTGAATAAAGGCAGGAAAGTGAAAACAGCAAAAATAAAGAATTGTAAATTAGAAAAATGACATAAGAGGGCAGGAATAACTTACAAAATGTTAGTAGTTTCAAGTGTGTTGACTCCCTGTGTTAGTTCCTGGGCAGTGGTAAGGGCAGGCAGACCAATCTAAGCAACAGGCTACACAATTTGTCCTGGTCAGCTCTTATTCAGGGCAGCAGGAGAGTGACCATTTGTCTTTCTCTAGTCCATGATTTCTCCTAGGGATGGGAATAATGAAAATAGAGAAGTCAATATGAACATAATAGCTACAATGTAGTCTCACAATGACTCCTGATCAGAGTAAATGTGAGAAGCAGTAGGGACATAGCATCCCTGTGAAACAGGCTTAGATTTACATATTTATGTAAAATCCAAAACTCCTTCCTTCCTTCCTTTCTTCCTGTTTAATACTTTCTCAGAGTGATTCTACTGCACCGCATGCTCTGGAACCACTTTAGGCCCATTTTTCAGTTTTGTTCATTGTGCAGTCATAAATGAGTTAGATATTGCTTTTTCATTATATCTGCATTTTTCTTTGATTATTTTTTATTTGTATTTGGGTTTGGCTCAAGGATAAGTATTTCTGATACACTGAGACTCTTAATTTTACTAGCAATCAAAAATTTAATCAATTTTTTCTATTAGATTCATATTGGTTTTTTTTTTAAGAAATAATTTATTTATTTATTTATTTGACAGAGAGAGACACAGAGAGGGAACACAAACAGGGGGTGTGGGAGAGGGAGAAGCCAGCTCTCCACTGAGCAGGGAGCCTGATGCAGGGCTTGATCCCAGGACCCTGGGATCATGACCTGAGCCGAAGGCAGACTCTTAACGAGTGAGCCACTCAGGCGCCCCCATATTGTTTTTTTTTTTTTAAATCCACCTGTATTACTAGAGACACAACCCCCCAAAAATTGAAAGTAAAGGGCTTGTTCTTATGTGAAAGACAAGAATGCCTACTCTGCTTTTCTTCAACATTGTACTAGAAATGCTTGTCAGTGCAAGAAGCTAAGAAAAGGAATACATATTAAAATGAAGAAATAAACTGTCACTATTTGCAGATAGTTGTGTACAGGAATATCCAAAAGCATGTACAAGTAAATTATTAGCATTAATAAATAAGCTGAGCAAGGTGTGGGATAGAAGGTCATTAAGCAAAAATCAATCAATTGTAATTCTGTGTATCAGCCAGAAAAGTTGTAAAATGAAGTAAAAAAGCAACCATTTACAGTAGTATAAAAAATGAATACACTGGGAATAGATCAATGAAAAGATGTATAATGTCTTTACACAGAAAAGTATACATTCTTTATTTTATTTATTTTTTAATAAAAGTATACATTCTTTAAAGAAATTAAAGAAGACCTAAATAGAGAGATATACCTTGTTCATAGATTGGAAGACACAATATCCTAAGGATGTCAGATTATCTTCAAATTATCTTCTCAAATTATCTGTAGATTCAAAACAATTCCAAACAGAATCTCAAAAGTGTGTGTGTATGTGTATGTGTACTTGACCAGCTGATTCCAAAGTTTATATGGAAGTACAAAGATGAAGAACAGCTGAAACACTCTTGAAGAAAAGCAGCAAGATGGGATGACTCAAGATATCAAAATCTTTTTTTTGTAAAGCCACAGTAATTGTGACTGTGTTATGTGCACAAGACTGTGTTATTTGCACAAGCAGAGTTCAGAAATAGAGCCATCGATGGGGCGCCTGGGTGGCTCAGTTGGTTAAGCGGCTGCCATCGGCTCAGGTCATGATCCTAGGGTCCTGGGATTGAGCCCCACGTTGGGCTCCCTGCTCAGCGGAGAGCCTGTTTCTCCCTCTCCCTCTGCCTGCAGTGCTGCCTACTTGTGCTCTCTATCTCTCTGTCAAATAAGTAAATAAAAATCTTAAAAATAAAAAGAAATAGAGCCATTAATATATAGACACTTGATTAGGCAAAGGTGCCACTACATTGCAGTGCATAGCAGTGGATTAAGGATAGTCTCTTTAGGGGCACCTGGGTGGCTCAGTCGTTGGGTGTCTGCCTTCGGCTCAGGTCATGATCCCGGGGTCCTGGGATCAAGCCCTGCATCAGGCTCCCTGCTCAGCGGGAAGCCTGCTTCTCCCTCTCCCACTCCCCCTGCTTGTGTTCCCTCTCTCGCTGTGTCTCTCTCTGTCAAATAAATAAATAAAATCTTAAAAAAAAAAAGGATAGTCTCTGTAATAATTTCTGTGGACAGGTATACACCCATATATATATGTACGAAAGAAACTTCTACTTCGTACCACAGCCAAAAATCAATTCCATATGGATCATAGATATGACTATGCATAGCAAAACAACAAAGCTTATAAGATAAAATAGAAGAATATCATAATGACTCTGAGGTACAGAACAATTTTTTTTTATTTTAGAGAGAGAGCATGCATGAGAGAACACATGAGTCGGGGGAGGGGCAGAGGGAGAGAATATCCAAGGCGACTCCCACAGAGCGTGGAGCCCAACCCGGGCTTGATCTCATGACCCTGAGATCATGACCTGAGCTGAAACTAAGAGTAGGACACTTAACCGGTTGAGTCACCCTGAGATAGAGAAAAATTTTAAAAAACAGAATTAAGGGGTGCCTGGGTGGCTCAGTCGGTTAAGCGTCTGCCTTGGGCTCAGGTCATGATCCCAGGGTCCTGGGATCAAGCCCTTCATTGGGCTCCCTGATCAGCGTGAGTCTGCTTCTCCCTCTCCCTCTCCCTCTGTGTGCACGACCTCTCTCTCCCTTTCTCTCAAGTAAATAAATAAATCTTAAAAAAAACCCAAAAAACACTAGCAGTATATGAAAAGGTTGACAAATTTGACACTAAAATGAAAATCTTCTCTTCATTAAAAGACAAACTGAAGAGAGTGCAAAAGTAAGCCACAAAATGTTAGAAACTATTTGCAACATGTATAAACAACAAAGGGCTTGCGTGTAATGATATTAATACCCCTACACATTGACAGGAAAAGAAAATCTATAAAAAATGATCAAGGATTTGCATAGGAACTTCACAGAGAGGACATCGAAATGTCCAACAAACATGAAGAAATGTTCAGTGTGCAACTCGTTAGTGACTAGAGAATTGCAAATTAAAAGAGAAACTGCTACACGATTACTTGAATGGCTTAAATTTTAAAAAGACTTCACTTCTAGGAAGAGCAAGGACATGGAACCACAAGAGTGGGTGGAAGTAAATTGGTACAACCATTTGGAAAACAGTTTAGTGTGTAGTAAAGATGAAGATGAGGCAGTCCTGTGACCAGCAATTTCCCATTTAGGTATGTACCCAACTGAAATATATCTACATCTATACTGGGAGACCTGAGTTTTAATGTACATAGTATCATTATTTATGTTAGTTTCAAATGTAAATAACTCAAACATCTATCACCAAAAATTGAGAAATAAGGTTTTAGTGTATTTGCACACTGGAATACTATACAGTGATGAAAATTAACAAAAGACAGTTACATTCAGCATTTCAGAAACAATGTTGAGGGATAGAGGCAAGACCAAAAGAATATGTACTTTATGCATTTATATAAGGTTAAAATTCAAGCAAAATGAAAATATCATGTTTAGGGATACATACTTAATGGGAAAGGTACAGGGTGATTAAAAAAGAATTGAATATTTTCAAAACTTATTACACAATAACTATATTATGTATATGGATATGCAACATGCACCAAACTGTAGATTTTTTTCTCCTATGTCTAAATATACACATAATGAGTCTTGAATCCATTCTTTTTTACAGAGAACATAGTGACAGGGATCCCGTATTCAAACAAGGTAAAGAAGTTATTTTTTCCCCCATAGGCACAAGAAGTCTCTAAAAACCTAATTTTTCACCTCATTTCCATCACATGGTCTAGTGGTTTCTTAATAATCATCTTCTGTGAGAAAATGAATAAATAAAAAATATTAATCATCTTCCATGTATCAGGATTGAGTGTTCTTTTTGAAACATTGAATGTGGATGAGTGGCCACTCAAATTTCTCAGGATACACCGAGAACATTGTGTTTGTATCACCTAATACTGACATCCTTGAAGAAAGGAAGCACTGCATCATGGCCACCATTTCATCATTGGTGATAGGCTACAGAGAGTTTGGGCTAAATTGGACCTCAGAATTGATATGTATCATGGGAATAATTTTGAAGATTAGTAAAAGTATAAAGATATTGTGATGATTCTTTAAAATTTAGTTTTGACTTTATGTTCAGATATTTTTATTTAGTGACTAAATAAATTTTTGATAAATTTCTGTTATTTTAAAATCATCCTTATATCTTCTTACAAGGAGAAACATGAAGGTAATTACTCCAAAAGTTAGGTAATTGTGATTTTTGAGGCTAAGGGAGGGTTCTAATTGGGAAGGGCCTGTTAGATGCTTTTGTAAGGTTGACAATATGCTGTTTCTTGACCTGGTTGGTGATTACGTGGGTGTTTGCTTATGTAACAACTCATTAAGCTGCACACTGTGTTTTACATACTTTTCTGTATGTGCAAAAAAAAAATAATTTATTTGTTTATTTATTTATTTATTTATTTGACAGAGAGAGCACAAGTTGTGGGAGCGGCAGAGGGAGAGGGAGAAGCAAACTCTCCACTAAGCAGGGAGCCCGATGTACGGCTCAATCCCGGGACCCTGGGATCATGACCTGAGCTGAAGGCAGATGTTTAACTGACTGAGCGACCCAAGTGTCCCTGTATGTGCGTTTTTTTCACAATATAAATGGCATTAAAGAACTTGGGAGGAGGGATGCCTGGGTGGCTCATTCGTTAAGCGTCTGCCTTCTGCTCGGGTCATGATCCCAGAGTCCTGGGATCAAGTCCCACATCGGGCTCCTTGCTCAGTGAGGAGCCTGCTTCTCCCTCTCGCTCTGCTGCTCCCCCTGCTTGTGCTCTCTCTCTCTCTCTGACAAATAAATAAATAAAAATCTTAAAAAAAAAGAACTTGGGAGGAAATAATTATTGTTTATGTGTTTTATAAGTATCTTCTTAAAGATGACAATGTTAGAATGATCCTCTAGACCTTTGGTGAATTTGATTTATTAGAATTCGTTTCATCAAAGATAAAGAGATAGTATGGTTGGTATTCTTGAAATATGAGCATTCTTTGAAGAACGATAGATAGTAAGTAGCATACCAGTTTGTGATCAGATACCTACATATCCAGTAGCAGATAGAGACTTCGATATTCCAGAGAATGAGGAGCAGAACCTATTTCACATAGTAAGATTCAGTAAATGTTTCTTGGGCTACCCCTAGGACTCAGTCATTAAATAGGACTCCTTTCAGGAACTGGTCCTTACACTTGATGACTTCAGTTAACATTTTGAGAATAAAGGTTACAGTTCTGCATAATTAACATAGGGAATAAGATTCCCTTCTTTATCAAAGTAAGCCAAATGACATGGGTTTATTTCCAGAATTTTTACCTGTCAAGAATAATTTTGAGATAAAGACATTAAAGTATTACTTAAATGTGCTTGCCATTTTTCTAGGTGAAATTACATTTCAGGAGACTTCAGAGAATCTTTTATTTTAACATTTTCTTTAGAATCTTATTACAGAAACAAATTGAACCAATTTTTAAAAGCCACATCATTATTAGAAATTCAAGAATTCTTTTTCTTTTGGTTGTGTGATTGGTTTATACTAGAAAATGTTTATCCTTTTCCTGGCTTTCCCCCCATTCTTCAGTTTTCTTTAAAGTTCAATTCCTTTTCAAGGACTCTCTTTAATATTTCTTTTTGGGATGATCTGCTAGTGATGAATTCTCTAGGTTTTAATTTATTTTTTAATATCTTCATTTCACTTTCATTTTTTAAAAAAGATTGTATTTATTTGGGGCACGTGGGCCTCAGTCAGTTAAGCATCTGCCTGCATCTCAGGTCATGATCTCAGGGTCCTGGGATTGAGCCCTGTGTCTGCTCAGCAGGGAGCCTGCTTCTCCCTCTCTCTCTGCCCCTCCCCCTGCTTGTACACACACTCTCTCTCTCAAATAAATAAATACAATCTTGAGAGAGAGAGAGAGAGTGAGCATAAGCCAGGGGAGGGGCAGAGGTAGAAGGATAAACAGACTTCCCACCACAGGGCTCCATCCCAGGACCTTGAGATTATAACCTGAGCCAAAGTCAGAAGCTTAATTGACTGAGTCACCAAGGCACCCCTTGCCTTCATTTTTGAAGATAGCTTTTCTGGATATAGACTTTTGGTTGACAGGGCTTTTTTTTTTTTCTTTCAGTACTTTGAATATATCATCCCACCGTTTCTGGTATACATGGTTTCTGATGAGAAATCAGCTGTTGATATTATTGGGGCTCACATATAAATGATGAGTTGCTTTTCTCTTGCTACTTTCAAGATTCTGTTAATCTTTGGCTTTTGATAGTGTGACTGTGAGGTATATGTTTAGGTGTGGATCTTTCTGAATTTATCCCACTAGGCATTTGTTGAATTTCTTGGATGTGCAGATTCATATTTTACATCCTATTTGGGAAGTTTTCAGCCATTATTTTTTCAAATATTTCTGTATCTTTCTCTATTCTCTCTTGAGACTTCCATTATGCATATTTTGGTATGCTCAATGATATCCCACATGTCTCTGAGGCAGTGTTCAATTTTTAAAATTCCTTTTTTTGTTGTTCCCCATAATGGACACTCTTAATTGAGCTGTCTTCAACCTACCTGATGTTTTTCTTCTGTCTGTTTAAATCTTTTCTTGAGACTGTCTAGTGAATTTTTCATTTGTTACTGTCATTTTCTTTTTTTAAAAAAAGATTTTAGTTATTTATTTAGAGAGAGCACATGAGCAGGGTGAGGGGCAGTGGGAGAGGGAGAGAAAAAAAATCTCAAACAGACTCCCTGCTAATAGTGGAGGCTGACGGGGTGGAGGTGGGGGTGGGGGTCGGGGGTGGGTAGGATGCTAGATCTCACGACCCTGAGATCAGGACCTGAGCTGAAATCAAGAGTCAGACACAACCAAATGAGCCACCCAGGCACCCCTGTTACTCTCATTTTTAACTCCAAAATTTCTCTTTGGCTCTTTAAAAGTTTTTCTTTTTATTGCTATTTTCTAATTAGTGAGATATTGTTCTTATACTTTCCTTTAGTCCTGTAGATGTGGTTTCCTTAGTTCTTTGAACATATTTAAAATAGCTGACTTAAGTCTTTGTCCAGACATTGGGCTTCTCAGGGCCAGTTTCTATTGGTTGCTTTTTTTTTCTTGTGTATAGGTCATACATTCTTGTTTCTTGGCCTGTGTCATAGTTAGCTTGTTGTTGAAAACTGGACATTTAAAATAACATAATGTAGTAACTCTGGAAATCAGATTTTTCTTCTTTTCCAAGGTTTGTTTTTGTTATTGTTTGTTATAGCTTGTTTAGCTAATGAGTTTTCTTGGTTAATTATGTAAAGTCTGTATTCTTTGTTGTGTGTCACCACTGAAGTCTCTGGTTAGCTTCGTGGTCAGCTAATTATTGGATGGAGATTTAACTGTTTGGAACCAATGAATCTCCCAATCTTTGCTGGGATGTGTGTGTGTGTGTGTGTGTGTGTGTGTGTGGTGTGTGTGTGTGTGTGTGTGTGTGTGTGTGTGTGTCAGGGGTATACTTTTAACTCTCAGCCAGGCAGTTGAAAACTCTTTCTTAGCCTTCACTTCTTATATAATGTCTTATGGTCAGCCAGAGATTAGAGATTAGGGCCTTTTCAGGTATTTCCTGAGCATGTGCACACCTGTGGGTATATGCACAGACCTATATGTATGGATGGTGTTCTAGATTCTTAGGAATAGGTTGGAGCTTTTCAAAGCCCCTACAACACTTCATTCTCCATCTTTTCCTTTTAAGCTTTTTGGGTAGTCTGTTGTTTACCCCAAATCCTATACACCCCTTCAGGCAGCTGTGAAGTTAAACAATTGCCAGAGATTGTTTTTGATGAATGCCTCAGGAAAAGTCTTTTTGAATTTGCACTTGGGTAAGCTCCAAGTCAGGTCAGACAACCTTGTAAGTGAGGAGACCATCAGGATAAAATAATGAAAATCAAAATCCTCTTTGAATTGGGCTTTGAAGAAACCCCAAGCTGATTCTGCCCCACCCAGTGGCTGCCAGCTGCTATTTTCATGGCAATTGCAGTCTGTAGTTTTCAAGGCAAGTGGAAGATGGGACCAGGGGAAGTTAAGATGCCATAAAGCTCTGTTCTTACTGAGACTCAGGCTTTTTTGTTTGTTTTGTTTTTGTTTTTAAATGCTGCCTGGATTTAGGTAATTTCCAGAGTTTAGAAAATGATCCCGACCATTTTTGCTAGTTTTCTTCTTCTTTTCATGGAGAAGAATTTTCAGAAGTCCTTACTCCCTCTTTTCACTGATGTCTTCTCTATAACTATGAAGAATTTAACTGCTCTGTTTTATATGATGTGGGTATATAGAAGCATAAGATACATATGTTTTCTTTTTTTTTTAAATGTATCAACTTTTTTTTTTTTTAAAGATTTTATTTATTTATTTGACAGAGAGAGACACAGCAAGAGAGGGAACACAAGCAGGGGGAGTGGGAGAGGGAGAAGCAGGCTTCCTGCCGAGCAGGGAGCCCCATGTGGGGCTCGATCCCAGGACCCTGGGATCATGACCTGAGCCGAAGGCAGACGCTTAACGACTGAGCCACCCAGGCGCCCCAAGATACATATGTTTTCATGCCATGGGAATCTTGTGATTTGATCCTATCTACCGGATTGGGATAAATGAGTTAGGTGGGATGTTGCCCCAGGAACAAGATTGAGTGTAACCAGGGGGCTTTAGTAAGCCAAGGGAATTCAAGGTGAGGCATCCAGGATAGTGAAGCAGCAACATTATGGGGAAGAGCCAAAGTTGGGGCCTAGATTATAATAGTGCACATAAATTTTGAAGGGCACATAAGTTTTACACATAAACTTGGAAATGTGGGCAGAAGTAGAAGAACATCTCCTGTAATTGGTAGTGCCTAATCACATAAGCAGGCTCAGTGATTAGTTTAAGTCTGAGACGTTGAGTAGCAGACTGGATTAGAGAGCTCTATGTACCTGATGTCCATTGCAAGTTCCTGGGGCAGTTTCGTACAAGTATTGTGGCTTATAGGAGTTGCACCAGGTTGGTAGTTCAATTTCAAAGCAAAACCATAACAAAGCATCGAATAATGCCAAGACAGCTTAGGATTTCCTAAATTTTTTAGTCTATAAATGTTGAAGGGTTTTAGAGGAGAGGGAAATCAATAATAGCTGCAGTAGTCAGGAGGGTCTTCATGTAGGAGTGAAAACTGCTCTTTGAATAACAGGGTTTAAATAGGCAAGAAGTTAAAGAATTGCTTCATGTACCCACAGACATAAAGGTAGAAATGAATAGGAAATGGAAGGTGCATGTTGGGGTAAACATGGGACTCATTTTGGGTTACATCAAATTTCTTAGTGAAATAGTATTGGAGAATAAGAAAATTTTAAAATGGAAAATTGTCCAGAACAGAACGATGAAAGGCTACTAGGGAATCAAAAAGGAATATGTGAAATGATTGCTAGGCCCTATTCAAATTAGAAAATGTGAATTAATGGTAGGTCTGTTCTGTACAGTAATTTTTTTGCTATTTTTTTCTATTCATCTCTTATAATTTTTGAGGAAAAAAGAGCCCTAATTTTATTAGACACTTAATATATGCCAAGCACCATGCTAAGCACTTTACATGTGTATTTCATTTAATCCTCACATCTTACCTTTTGAGGTAGTCATCATTACCCATTTTATTTTATTTTTATTTTTTAAAGGTTTTATTTATTTATTTGAGAGAGAGAGAGAATGAGAGAGAGAGAGAGAGAGCATGAGAGCGGGGAGGGTCAGAGGAAGAAGCAGACTTCCCACCCGAGCAGGGATCCCAACGTGGAACTCGATCCTAGGACTCCAGGATCATGACCTGAGCCAAAGGCAGTTGCTTAACCAACTGAGCCACTCAAGCGCCCCACTCATTTTGTAGATATAAGGAATTTGGTGTGTTAGTGTGGCCCCTTTGCTTCATGGAGCCAAGATTTATCACAAGTAGTGGAAGTGTTATTGTGGGGGCAATCCAGATGTTGGTTGGGGTCTTTCTTTGCAGTAGAGATCTGGTTAAATTGGCCAAATTAACCTTTTTTTGGTACTTACTTGTCCTTTTTTTCATGTTTTATCATGCTTCTCTCAGCTTCTACCCCTACAGCTCTGACATTACATTAGTTTTACCTCATATTATCCTGAACACAAAGCCCAGACTCTTCTTTCCACAAAATATCTGCTGGCACCAAGACTTTTACTTTTTAGCTAACTTTATTGAAGATTCAGGGGAGCACAGAAAGGAGTCAGATCAAGCACAGGACTGACTTTTCTTTTGGACAGACTTCTATCATTTTTCTGTCTCCACCTTTTCCTTCTCTTTATCATGAATAACATAAAAATTCCTTTATCCATGGCAGAATAGTTCTCTCCACACCAAATCTATAAGACTTTCTTTTCCCAAGCACTTGTCAGAGTATTTAGACTAGAGTAATAAAATTGACCTCCTAAGGGGAATTGTAGCTCCACTTTTTAGTATAAAATATAATAATATGTCATGTTAATCATTTAGTGTAATAATATAATAATATTTGCACACCTATAAGAAGATATGCAAATATTATTATATTAAATAAAGGAAATGTGTGTGTGTGTGTGTGTGTGTGTGTGTGTGTGTGTAGGAAACAGGAATCTTAGTTAATGATGGTCTGGGAAAAGCTAAATTACTAGGCCTCGGGAAGAATGGGAACCATGACAAGCTGAGATGGAGCCTGGAATGAGATGGTCATTCATAATTCTTGGGAGTTTTAGGGGCCTTAGAAGCAGAGTCTGAGGGTCTTTGTGTGGTGGTCTCTCACTGACCTATCTCAGGGATCCCTACTTGCCTATGTTTGTATCTGTGCTTTTTACTTTCCATGACTTACTTGCTGATCTTTTAAACTTTTTTGTTTACCTTTCTGTGAGGGGGTATCTTTTTGAAAACTTTTTTTTTTTTAAGATTTTATTTATTTATTTGACAGAGAGAGAGACAGCGAGAGAGGGAACACAAACAGGAGGAGTGGGAGGGGGAGAAGCAGGCTTCCTGCCGAGCAGGGAGCCTGATGCGGGGCTCGATGTGGGGCTCGATCCCAGGACCCTGGGATCATGACCTGAGCCGAAGGCAGACGCTTAACGACTGAGCCACCCAGGCACCCCGAGGGGGTATCTTTTTGGAAGGAATGTCTTAAACTCTTTCAGCAGAGGCTCTTTTGGGTCAATATACCTAAGAAGCTTCTGGTGTATCAGGCATGGTATTTGACAGATTTAGTACTTAGAGAAATTTAATATGCCCAAGGTCAAGCAGTGGCAGAGCCAGCATTTGAATGATAATTTATCTCAAAAGTTATATTTTTTTTTACTGTTCTTGTGGGTAAGCCTTTTTTCAGGTTTGATTTGGGTATGTAAATGACCCATCCCTGGAACTAACAGTAGGTAGATGGTATAAGTATTTAGAATAAGTTAGCTGATAAGTGCCATATGAATAGCACAGGCAGAGCATTCTGGGAGTTCAGATGAAAGAGAATTTTTTTCTGAGTGAATGCTGAGGATTTATGGCTAAAATAAGCAATTGAACAGTAGAGTTAGGCTTTTAATATGTAAGAATGTACAGAAAAGAACTCCAGGCAAAGGGAATGACATAAATAAGGTCTTAATGACAAGAAGTCAAAAGGATAAATTTGACTGTAGGATAGGGTACTGGAATCTATGGTACATATTACTTTAAGATGATTAGTCTGGGAGCAGCATGAAGAATGGATTAGAGTGCAGTGAGATTAACATTAAGGGAACTACTAAGGAAGAAGTTTCAATGATTCAGATGTGAGATCAAGAAGAAATAGATTAGTGTTATGGCAAAAAATATGGCAAGAAAGAATTGAACTCAGGGATGATTCTGAAGGAGAAATTATGTGACTTAAAGCCTGTATTAGTCTGCTAATAGTATAGAACACCATAGACTGGATGGCTTAAACAATAGGAATTTATTTCTTATAGTTCTGGAGGCTGGAAAATCCAAGATCAAGGTGCTGGGAAACTTAGTTCCCTGATGAAGGTGGCTGGAAATAGTCACTTTCTCATTGTGTCCTCACATGTGAGAGAGAGAAAGAGAGAGTGAAAGAGAGCAAGCTCTGGTCTGTCTCTTCCTGTTATTATAAGAACACTAATATTATCATGAAAGCCCCACCCACATGGCTTCATCTAATCCTAATTACCTCCCAGAGGCTCCACTTCCCAGTGCCATCACATTGGGGGTTATTCGTTTAACATATGAATTTTGGTGGAGACATCATTCAGTCCATAGCAAAACCTGATTAGAGTATATGGATGAGGTATAGTAGAGAATAAGATAACTTGAAAGAGATTTCAAGTCTAGACAACAGTGAGAATAATGGCCCCATTATGATAAATAAAATCTGGAAGAGGTATTGATGGGGGTAGAAAAATAATGCGTGGTTTATGTATTTTGAATTTAAGGTACTAATGGTACATCCAGATATAAATATCTATGAAATAGTTAGAAATATGAGCTTGAATCTTGGCAGACTGGCTGGGGAAAAAGAAAGAGATTTGAGAATATTCACTAGTTGTAGTTGAAGCATGAGAGAAATGATGCAGCCGAAGGAGGGAGAGATTTAGAGGAAAGGTAAGAATTCCAAGGCCGATGCTTTGAGAAATGACTCCCATGGGCGGCGGAGGGGGGGCAGGGGGCAGGATGCAGAAGATGAAGGAGTGAATGGAGAAGTAGTCAGATTCTACTTGGCCAACATGGTAGTTTATTTATTAATTGGGCCTTAACTTAGAGTAATAATAGATAAAACATGGCTGAGCTCAAAACAAGATGAATAACAGTTTGTACTGGAAACAACTGAAATACAAATTTGTGAGTAGAGTTGATTTCACAAGCCTGCTGGACTCCAGGCTGAAAGTAGGCAATGGTACATTGCCTGCTCTTGCAGGGTAATGGGAGTTAAAGTGTTTCATGTAAGACAGGAACTAGAACACACTGCTTGAAGTCTCCTGATTTTCCTGGCCATACTCCACTTCAAGAAGAGTCTGGGAAAACAGTTGGCTCCTGCTTGGGATACATACAGCTTAGAGCACACTGTAAGCATAGAGATTCAGGAAGATACTGATATAGCCTTGAGACTTGGACTGAATCAAAACTGCCCAATCACTTGTTGCTGGATTTGTGATACCTCTATTTAATAATCTTATCTGCTGGTATAAGAGCTGGTTCAGGACTGGCTGTCCAGGGAGTCCAGGTAGAAACAAAGTACATATTGCTAGATAGGAAGGGTTGGTTGAACACAGAGGAAAAGAGAAAGAAAAATAAAAATAAGAACAAAAGCCTCTTGTATAAGATGCATTGAAACAAAGATTCCACAAATAAATCTAATGGCAGGAAACATGGCCAAGAAAAAGATTATAAGATGAATTCAATATAAATAAAATTATTTTTTATGGAACAAGCTGTCAAAAACCTTAAAACAAGTGTGTGTAGGATTAAATGAAGTACTAAAATTCATAGAAAGGAAAAAATTATAAACAAAAATCAAACATACACGAAATGAGAACAGGTGGATATGAATAATACAATAAATGAATGAAAATGAAAGTTTACATCATTGAAATTAAAATCTCAATTGTTGGGACACACACCAGATTGGACACAAAGAGAATCAGTGAATTAAAAGATAATTCTGAGGAATTCACTCAGAATGCACCATGAGGGGTAAAAACATAAGGAATATGAACCAACAATTAGGTGATATGGATAGAATGAGAGGTTATGAAACATCCCATAGAAGTTCCCCAACAAGGAGGTGCCTGGATGGCTCAGTTGGTTGAGTGTCCAGTGCTTGGTTTCGGCTCAGGTCATGATCTCGGGGTTCTGGGATTGAGCCCTGTGTTGGGCTCCATCCTCAGCAGGGAATCTACTTGAGGATTCTATCCCTCTCCCTCTGCTCCTCCCCCTGTTCACTCTCTCTCTCTCTAAAATGGGTAAATAAATCTTAAAAAAAAAAGTTCCACAAGAAAAGGGAAGAGGCAGTAGAGAAGAAATATTTAAGAGAAAATGGCTGACAGTTTTCCAGAATTAAAAAATCTCATGACTTCTCAAATAGAAAGTGTACTCTCAATACCAAACAGAATGAAATAAATTTGCATGCAGATATATCATAAAGGATCTGCAGAACACTGATGACCAAAATAATGTCTTAAATGCTGCCAAGAGGGAAAAATAGATTATTTAATAAAAGGCAATTAGAGTGACAGCAAATTTCTCATCAATAGAGGATCCCAGAAAGCAATGTAATAATATCTTCAAAACATTGAGAGGAAAATGAATCTTATACCCAGCTAAATACACATGAGAGTGTGGGTCAAAAGAGAAATACTTCAGTCTATGGAAATTCTCTAGCTACATACTTAAAAAAAATAAAGACTGTATGTCAGTGGGGTGCCTGGGTGGTTCAGGCCGTTAAGCATCTGATTCTTTTTTTTTTTTTTAATTTTATTTATTTATTTGACAGAGAGAGAGATAGCAAGAGCAGGAACACAAGCAGGGGGAGCCAGAGAGGGAGAAGCAGGCTTCCTGCTGAGCAGGGAGCCCAATGTGGGGCTCGATCCCAGGACCCTGGGATCATGACCTGAGCCCAAGGCAGATGCCCAACGACTGAGCCACCCAGGCGCCCCATAAGCATCTGATTCTTGATTTCAGTTCAGGACACGATCTCAGGGGACTCATGAGATCGAGTCCCCTGTTGGGTGTTAGGCTCCGTGCTCAGCCCAGAGTCTGCTTGGCCCCCCCACCCCTCTTCCTGTTCTCTCTCTCTCATGCTCTTTTTCTCTTTCTCTCTCAAATAAATAATTTTATTATTTTTTAAAAGATTATTTATTTATTTATTTGACAGACAGTGAGAAAGGGAACACAACAGGCTTCCCGCTGAGCAGGGAGCCCATTATGGGACTCAATTCCAGGACCCTGGGATCATGACCTGAGCCAAAGGCAGATGCTTCACCAACTGAGCCACCTAGGCATCCCAAATAAATAAATAAATCTTAAAAAAAAATGTACTTCAGTAAGGAAGATAAGTGAGGGGCATCTGGGTAGCTCAGTCAGTTAAGCATTCTGCTTTGTGTTCGTTTTGAAGGATATTTCTGTTGGATATAGAATACTGCACTGAGAGTTTACTTTTTCCTTTCAGTACTTTAAAGACGTGATTCATTATTTTCTGATTTCCGTAATTTCTAATTAGAAATCAGTGGCTAATAGAATTGATATTTTCCTGTATGCAATTGTCATTTTTCTCTGGTTGCTTCCAACATTTCATTTTTATCTTTGGTTTTTGTCAGTTGGAATCTGATGTGCCTAGATATGATTTTCTTTGTATTTCTCCTGCTTAGATGTTCAAAAGGCTTCCTGAATCTGTAAATTTTATTTCACTGAATTGGGGATTTTTTGTCAGCCATTCTTATTTTTTTTAATTAAAGATTTTATTTATTTATTTGAGAAAGTGAGAGAGAGAGAGAGCATGCGTGCGAGTGAGCAGGGGGAGGGGCAGAGGGAGAAGCAGACTCCCTGTTGAGCAGGGAGCCTGACATTGAACTCCATCCCAGGACCCTGAGATCATGATCTGAGCTGAAGGCAGATACTTAACCAACTGAGCCACACAGGGGCCTCCAGCCATTATTTCTTTAAGTGGTTTTTTTTTTCCTGCCTGTCCTCTATCCTTTCCTTCTATGACTAATATCACATATATGACTATGACTAATATCACACATATGTTAGACATTTTGCCATTGACTCAAAGGTTCCAAGGCTCTGTTTTGTTCCATCTTTCTCCTCTCTCTGTTCTTCATACTGGATAATTTCCAGAGATTTATATTCAAGTTTACTGACTATTGCATCTATTTTCTGCCATCAAGCCCACCCAGTGAAATTTTAGTTTGAAATACCATATTTTTATGTTCTAAAATTTCCAGCTCGCTCTTAATAAAAAAACAAAACAAACAACTTTCTATTTCTCTGCTGGCATTCCTATCTTTTCACTCATTATGAGCATATTTTCTTTTACCTCACTGAGCAGAATTAGGCTTTCAAAGCTTTGTTTGCTAATTCCAACTCTGGATCTTGTTTTTTTCTGTTGTCTTTTTTTCTTAAGAAAATATCCTATTTCTTTATGTATCAAATAAGTTTGAATTATATTCTGGACACTGTGAATGTTATGTTGTGAAGACTCTGTATTTTGTTATTTTCCTCTAAAAGATGTTTTTTTGTTTTAGCAGATAATTTAAATAGACTTAAACAACAAACTAACTCTTGGGTTGCAGCTTAAATCTGAATGTAGTTCTTTCATCCCCAGCTGTACTGTTGTTGTGTGCACACAGTCCTGCACATGTATGGTTCAGGGATAAGCTGGAGATTTGGACAGAGAGACATAATTTACATTTCCTCCTCTCTGGCTCTCTCTTTCTAGCGGTTCCCCTTTCCATTTCCACTAGTTATGGTTGTTTTAAACTATGTGCTTTGGTAATTCAGACCAAAAAAATCTGTGAGCAAGCTATTGGAATTTTAACCACACTGTGTTGCACAAACTAAAGCCATCATCCCTCAGGCTAAAAGCCATAAAGTATGGAAACCCATATTCTTGTGCCATTCACTTCTTCCAAGTGTTAACATCTCTCCAGAATCTACCTGCTTTTGGTTAGTCCCCAATTGCTCCAGGTAGATTATGTTTTATTTTGTTTGTTTTTGTATATTATTCAGTTTGTGTAGTTGTTACCTTTGAGAGGAGTCCAGGAATCATTTATTTGACCATACTGGAAGTGGAACAAGGAGGGTGTATATATTGACACATCATTTTAGTAAGCAATTTGGCAATATTGAGTAAAAGCTGAGGTTGAGAATATCCTAGAACAATTTTTGCACATATACAAGAATGATCACTGCAATTTTTTTGGTAATAGGAAAAAATTGCAAATAACCCACATGTTCATCAATAAGACAGGCGGTAAATAAATTGTGGGATACTTATAAAATGAAATGCTATACAGTAGTAAAGATGAATAAATTAGTGTTGTATGTACCAAAGAGATTAAGTAAAAATGTGATGTTGACTAAAAAGTTTAAGAATCAAAAAGATATGTATGGTATAGTATTTATTATATAAAGTTAAAAAATATGTGAAATAATACATATTGTTTGGAATATATATATATATATATATATAGTGTGTGTGTGTGTGTGTGTGTGTGTGTGTGTGTGTAGTTACCCTATGCAAAATTTTACCCTATCCAAAATTCCAGTCTCTTTCCACATTTCCTATCTCTTTTCCCTGGTTTAGTATTTTTTTCTTTTATGTAATTATCAGTATTTAATGTACTATATGTTTTACTCATTTAATTTTTTTTGTTTGTCTTCTCTACTAGACTATTAGCTCCATAAAGTCAGAGATTGGTGTTTCTTTGTTCACTATAGTATCCCCAGGGATATATATAATAGGTACTCAATAAGTATTTGCTGAATGAATAAATGAATAGAATAAATATATGAAGGTATGATTAACCACAAATTTAGATAAATTTTATGGGGGCTTCTCATGATTCTAAAATGTTTTATTTCTTAAAAATAAAATATCTAATGAAAATACAACAAAATATTAAGATCTGATGCCACTGGGTGGTGGCAAAATTAGTGGTTATGATATTATTTTTTTATATTTTTATGTGGGAAATACTTCATTAAACAAAAGAACACTAAAAGGTTTGGGGAAGATTTTTCAGAGTCTTGTAGCATAGAACTTAAGGGAAGAGGGAGTTTTAAAAATGAATAGGGAGATATTTGAAAAGCTGGAATTAGTCACCAAGACATAAGGTAATTGTAATAGACTATTAGGAAATTATTAGTGACTATTGAGAGAAACTGTTTCAGCAAGAATTTGCTAATAGGTGGGATGTTGAGGACATAGAGGCAGTAGGTAGAGAAATGGAGATCACTTATTAAGTATTAAGACAAGTACAGCTTTTCCAGGATTCATGTTTGTGAGCAGAATGGAAGAATCCGTTGAAAAGACAGAGACTTAAAAAGCTGGAAAGAAAGGACATTCATGGGAACACTTTTAATTATAGGTACAGTTTTAGAAGAAAAGGGCATTTCACCTGGTAATGACTCCTTTTGTAATAGAATAAAAGAAAGAAAGGTTGACACAGGTATTTCCTCCCAAGTTCTTTTTTAAAGATTTTATTTATTTATTTGACAGACAGACAGAGACTGGGGGAGAGGGAACACAAGCAGGGGGAGTGGGAGAGGGAGAGAGAAGCAGGCTCCCACTGAGCAGGGAGCCTGATGCAGGGCTCAATCCCAGGACCCTGGGGTCATGACCCGAACCGAAGGCAGATGCTTAATGACTGAGCTACCCAACCGCCCCAGACTTATTTATTTATTTGAGAGAGAGAGAAGGAGAATAGAGGTGGGGGGCAGAGGGAGAGGGAGAGAGAGAATCCCAAGCAGAGCCCCCCCCCCCCCCGCCCATGATCAAGGAGCCCATGTGGGTCTTGATCTCAGGACCAGAGCTGAAATCAAGAGTCAAATGCTCAATTGACTGAGCTATCCAGGCACCCCTGAGCTTTCTTTTAATCACACAGAATATTTGACATCTTCAGAGATTTATGTTATATTCATATTTTCTTTGAGAATGATTCCAACTTTTTGCCCCAAATTAACTCTTCAGCATCATTCTTTACATCATCCCTTATCTTTGACTGAAGAATGAACATTCTCTTTTGGGAATGAACAATGGTATAGGATGATCAGCCTGGTTAGGCAGACCAACCTGTCAATCAGTGAGGTGACTTAATCCAGTTGTGTATACACCCTAAAGAGCTAATTCACTAACATTTTATGAACATTTTTGCCAATATTATGAAGCTTGGCCACTTTGTGTATCATAATGGGCAGTTTCCTTGCTGTCTGAGACTTTTTTAGGTCACTCAGAAACATCTTTTCTTGATATGTGGTCACATATTTTTTTAATTGTCAAAGATTTCTTTTGAATGTGTTGTACATATCATATACAATTTAACATCCTTTCCCTAAAATAAAGATCATTCTTTATTTTATTTTTTTTAAGTTTTATTTATTTAAGTCATCTCTACACCCACTATGGGACTTGAACTCAGGACTGCCAGATTAAGAGTCACATGCTCTTCCTGACTGAGCTAGCCAGGCGCCCCAAGGATTATTATTTTTTTTGGTGAGATGGAAAAACATTGATTTAGTCACCACAGTTTTTAGTAATAAAAACAATTGGTCAACTCTTACAGTATTATTTCCATAGCTTTTGCAAAATCAACTTGCTTTGATCATTGCTCATTAGCTTTCACAAACTATTTAGGTTATTTGAATTAAGAGTGGTCATAACGGTTGGCGAATGTACAGGACTTTAGTTTTAAAAGGACTTTTGCACCCACGATACCATTTGATCTGTCCAATAATTCTTTAAGTGACAAAGCAGGTTTTATTATCATTTTACAGATGAAGAACCCGAGGCTCAGGGAGATTAAAAAGATTGGTCCTAAAATGAGTAAGTAGTAGAACTGGCTCTTGAATCTGGTTCTTCCTGACTCCCAAGTCCAGGCTCAGAACGTCCCTCCACTCTGTAGTTGATTCTTTTAAGCATCTTCCTATTAATATGCATGATGCCCCTTTCCATTGGCTTCATTTTTTTTTTTTCAACAGAGGGGCTTCCTAACGTTTCTGTTTCCATCCTGGGTGGTTGCAAGGGAGCATAGCTGGCTTCCTTCTTGTCTCCAATCTTTCATTTTTCTTTTCTGTGGCCCCCTCCAGCTTCACCAGCCGTGGAAATCTCCTCCTTCGCTAGCCCTAACTTCTAAAGTCTTTTCCCAGCCCCCAGGCAGTGGGACCTCCCATTCTAATCATCTGCAGGAGAGCCCATCAGAGAGGGGAGGTGGAGGGCACGGACCGCAGCACGCCGGGAAGCCATGCTGAGGGTTACTTCTGCATTTCCTTCCTCGCGGTCCTCAGTAGCGTCCTCGCCGCCCTCCGGCCCAGGCTGTCTCCAGCCCGCCCCGGATCCGCCTCCCCCTCCTTCCTCCGGGAGGTTGAGACCAAGCGTGGGACGCACCTGTGTCCCTCTCCGGTCGCCCCGTTGAGGCACCGGGGCCTGCTCCCGGAGCAGGATTTACAGCCCCGGAGAACGCCAATGGGAGATCCAAATGGTCGGGGACTCCGGCACTTTAAGAGGCTTTTCTCTGGGAAACACCCGTCCCCTCCGAGCGCCTTATGAATGGAAATACTCCTCCCTCGGTCGAGCCCATTTTCCCATTTCACCAGGAGCCGCAGCTTGCTCTCTCCTTTCGGTCTCCCCGCCCACATCAACGCGGGCAGCTCCAGGAGGGGACGGACAGGAAGCCTTTGGCCGCCTATTAAATCCCACCCATTTCTCCGGGGGCGATTTCCTAACCTTCCGGGACCGAATTCTGCAATTTGATGTGCGTTTTGTCCGAATGGTAGCGACACGGGCCTAAGGGAGGGGGAAAGCGAGGGGGTGGGGGGTGGGGGGTATGCGCTCTTTTCCTCGCAACATCGCTGGCGGAGCGAGGGAGCTCACACGACACAGATTTTGGGGCAAAGCCTTTCCATCTGGACAGCACCATGTCCACCAAAGCGGAGCAGTGTAAGTAGCAGCCGGCCCGGCGTTCCGGCCCGGCCTCCGGCTGGGAGCTATTGCAGTTGCGGCGTTTGCGGCTGCCGGGAGACCTTGGCATCGTGCTGGTGCGGGGGTGGGGGCTGAGGTTGGGGCGGGTGGGGGGTGGGGGGCAGAAGAGAAGGTGGGGGAGGGTGGACGTTAATGGCAACGTGGCGCTGTCCCCGGTGCTGAAAAATAATGCGGTCTTCCTCGAGCTTGTGGTGGGGTTTCGCAAGACTGAAAGACCCTGCGAAATCAAATTAAAATGGGGTCATTCTCGGGAAAAAGAGGCCTCATATCTTTCAGATAAACATTTCAGTAGCTCTTGTTGGAGTGGGGGAAGGGGGGCAGCGGCAAATCAGGGGCGGGGAACTGTCAGTGCAACCAAAGCTGCCTGGCCTTCTGAGCATGCCCAGTTCTAGGTGCTGGAGCCATAGGGGAGTTTGAGTCTGCAGTTTCCACTTCGGGTTGGAGAGGCAAGAAAGGAGAGAAGGGGGAGGGAGCCGGGAGTCAGGCAGAATTCTGGACCAGTGTGAGGAAAATCAACTCCGGAATACCTACACTAATGCAAAAACTAAACACAACCTTAGGTTAAAGCAAGAGTTGGTGCTTTGCATGAAGGTGAAAGGGGCTCTGGGAAAATGATCTAATTATTTTTCCAAAGAGGTTTCCTTTGTAGGGCAGCTCACACAAACAAATAGCGGGAGGATTTTAGTTATCCTAGGAATGATTGCGTGGTTGGAAACAACCTGCTAACTCTTTGTGGACAGAGGAAGTTTCTAATATGCTTCCTATAGCCTCTTATTGTAGTGCGCATTTGTAGGCCTTTGGTATGTACTTGGTAGGTTGATTAATGTGAGACCTTTTCCTGAGTGCTCTTGAGGGATTCAGGAACTTAAACTTATGTTTGTAAATAAAAGATGTTTTTATTAAGCAGTGAGTTTGAATTTTTAACAAAGATGCCAGAACTTTTCATCTAATTGACTCTTGTTTCTTTCAAAGAAGTACAGTTATGTTGATAATGCTGTCCTGTCACTACTTAAAAGTCTTTGTAATTCTTCTTTGGAATGGCTATTAAAGCCATTTTGTGAGACACCCAAAACAGTAGTCTCATTATTTGGGGCAGTATGTTGTATATGATATGTATAAGCAGTGTGTGTCACTTATTCACCAGATAGGGGAAATGAACTGAAGGCTCATATAATTTCCAGATTGATGGTTCATTAGAGATTGTCTGTGCCCACCTACCATCCAGTGCTTGTGCCTCCTTACAATGTTATTTTTGGAATCTGGAACACCTGAGTTTGAATCCTAGTTCTGCCATTTACTGTTTGACCTTGAGCAAGATAATTGACTTCTCTAAACTTTATTTCCTCATCTGTAAACCTGGGTAATAGTGCAGATGGGGTTGTTGTGATTATAAAGGAGGGAATACACACAAAAGATTGAGTAGTGAGCCTAGCCCATAGCAAGTATTCAATAAATGATAGTTATTTCCCTCTTAATACTCTATCTCTTCTAAATAGTTAGAAAGTTCTTTTGTGATTTTTTTTGGCCTTTTTCAAAAGTTAAATCTAAACCTCAAAGATAGATTTTGCTTCTACAGAGCTTTCAAAAAAAATTGAATGCATTATATTCTGAGTAATGGTAACATAGTTGGAATCAGTGTGAAGTTCCCACTTGAGGATATCACACCCTTGAAGGTTTTATTATAGTGTGTTGTTAAAAAAAACCCCTACCTGTCATTTAATTTTATAATTATATATTATGTAACTTCAGGTTAAAACCAGTGAGTATTACTGTATTCATTCTGTGGTTTCTCTTCCTTGTTGTATTTTGAGGTACACTGGATGTTTTGTCTTGTCTCTTTCCTGGGCAGTTATTGCCAGGATGAATAAAATCTACAAGTGGATTTGGTTGTGTAGTGCAGGTAATGTGTAGTGAAGAAACTATTTTAGAATTGTTTGTAAAACAGATTTTTTTTTTCCTCTGTAGATGATGGAAAGGACACCAGATTTGAAGCTAAAACATGTGGATTTGAGTTTTGTATGCCTTTCTGATTAATTGTGTGACACTGGGCAATTAACTTAATATTTTTGTGCTTCAGAGTGTCCATCTATGAAATAAGGAATAATAATACTAGCTGTCTTTGTTTAATCCTAAGTGTTGCGGAGGGCAAAGGAGGTAAATGGGAGTAGGCTGTGAAAAGGATAAAGATCCTTTGAGTGTTTTTAGGTGTCTTTATTTAGAGTGAGGGGAAGTTAAGAATTTCTTTTTTTCCCTCTCTTACATGCACTAACATGAATGGATTGTCACTCTAGTGCACATTATATAACTGAAAATAGAGCAAAGACATGAAAAGATGCATGGTTGATGTTCATGAAGGGTGAATGCTTTTTAATAAAGAGAAGTTGCAGATCTGTGATATTTTGTCTTTGGACTTGGTAGGAATATGATTAGGAAGAAGAAGAAAGAGAAGGGAAGGCCACGAGATTTTTCTCCTACTGGATGTGAAGACCACCAAACGGGAGAGAACTAGAGAGTTCATTTATCCTCTGCATTCAGGAGTATGCACAATACCACTTCCCTAAGGACCAAGGGGGGAGAATTAGGTTTAATATAATGTCAAAATATTATTTCTATTATACTTCTTCTTGAGGCCTCTTGATGTAGGTAAAGGTTTCACTGGTGCAGGAAGTGGACATAGTTTGGTTGAACCAGCAAGAGGAAGCACTTGGATTTCAACCCAAACAGATTACGTGATTTACCTTTGAAATGTCAAGTAGCACAGATATGTGAAAAATGATTTTATTTTTATGTAGTGGTATTTTCTTGTATGAAATAAGTAGTCATGATGAAAGAGAGGCTAGTTTTAGCTAAGATATAGTTTGGAGCTGTTTTTATACATTCAATCTGTTTCCTCTGTTAGGTGCAGAACATCATAACAGAAGGTGAAAGCTTCCTAGCAATTTCTTAGGCGATTGCACAGAGATAAAACTTTTTTCCTCCAAATGTTACAAAGTTCACTGTAGTGAAAATGTTTTTATAGCTGATAAAGAATCTGAAATGATAAGAATAAGAATTTGTCATTCTTTTATTTGGGGTTTTAAGGAGTCCACCTCCTCTCCCTTCCTCTGTCTTCTAAGAGTTAAAATTGAATAACCCGGAGTACTTTCGATGTGCTCTTTCAAAAGAAGCTTGCTTTTAATAACAGCAGAAATTAAGAGTTGGGGTTCTAGAATCAGACTGCTGCTGCCTAGGTATGAATCCTGGCTCTGCTTCTTGCAATTTCTGTGACCTTGGACAAGTTAACTCAACCTCTCTAAGCCTTGACTGCATTATCTATAAAATGGGGATAGTCCTAGCTGTGAAGATTAAATGAGACGATCCATGAAAAGTGCTTCGCACAGAATTCTGGCACATAATGGCGAGTTAATAAATGTTAGCTATTATTATCATCATTATCAAGTATAAAATCTTGTGCTTGCTGCTAAAATGAGAATAATTATAAATTTGGATCTAGCCCCCCAGAGTGTAGCAGAAAAAAAAAGTAACCATGATATTACTTAAATGGGACATGGGCCATTGGACTATTTTTTATTCTCCTTTCCTTGTCTCTGAGTCTCCTCTATAGCAATCAGCCTAACCCATTTTAGGTACAAAGGAATTTCTCCGTGGCAATTCCTTGACTTGGTATATCTAGCAAGGCAAAGGCTAATCACCCAAACAGAACATTTCTAAATCATGACGAGCCTATCCATCACCTTTTGTATTATGATAACACCTCAATGTGGATGGTACCCAAATACAATTTTCTAGTCTAAACATGTCTCTTGAACCAAAGCCTCTATCTCTATCCAGGTATCCTGTAGGCATCTCAAACCTAAACTCGTTGTCTCCCGCCCCAAGCTTGTACTCCTTTATATATTACTCATTTTAATGAATGGCACCACCACCTACCCATTCACCCAAGTCAAAAAATTGGGAGTCTTCTTAAACTTCTCCTACTGTTATTACTATTCAACAAATCACTAACCCTTGTTGATTCTAGCCCATGCAACTAAATTGCTGCCCAACTCCTTGATCTAGTTACATTGGATTTTTTTCCTTAGTTCCTCCAATGTATCATGTGTTTTTTGCCTGAAATGCTTTCTTTTCCTCCATGCCCTCTTCTTTGCCTTTCTTTTGTTCAGTATTTAGCTTGGAAGCCCTGCCTGATTGCCAGTCTTCCCTTGTGTGCTCCACTCATGTGCTCACACTGTATTGAATAATTTGTTTTCTTGTCCGGTGTCCTCATTTACTTTGTGTTTAGACTGTATTATGTTCATCTCTGTGTGTCCAGTGTGCAAACACCATTGTCTAGTGCACAGTGTATGTGCAAAAAAACTTTCTTGAAAGTAAAAATGATTGAGGGTGAATTAAATGTCTTTTATAAAGAAGGATTACATATCCAGTTTTTGGATATCATTAATTTGAAGATTTCACATTTTTGTTAATGTGAAATTCTGCATTAATACACTATGAACGTAAACTGTATAGAACGCATGCTTTCCAAATGGATTTATGAGTAAATAAAAATACACTTCAAAAGTATATAAAACATTTGCTAAATCAAATTTTATAGTATTCATATAACAAGTTACCCTTTTTCTGAACATTAATTGTGTTTTGTTTCTCAGCTAAAATTTTCTGTTACTATATTCAGAATAATAATTATGATTCCTAATTTGTAGACAATCTTGGCACACAGCCAACTATTTTTCTTATGAAAAAGTGACATTTGAAGTGAGTGACTCTTTATGCTGTGATTTGATGTGGATCCTTTGATAATACATCTGTTCAAGTTTTATGTATTGATTACTCAACCAATAAGTAGGCTTTAAGTTGGGATTTTCATTTTGTAGTATTGTGTTACAAACTCACATTTACTGCTTATATTCTGAAAAGATATGGATAACTGTGCGTAAATGGGCACATATATTGGCTTAGAAATGAAATGTTTATTGCACCAAGAAGTACATTAAGCCAAATGTATTCTTATCAATAAGTTTGCTTTCTATAGTGGAAAACTCAACCATTTTATTTAGAATTTTTAGCTTTTTTCAATTCATATGTTATATTTCTGTCTTGTTTTTCTCTTCTTTTGTGGTACCAAGCAATCTATATTTCATCAACTTGTCCATTCACTTATTCAGCAAATATTTATTGGGTGTTTACAATGTGTCAGGCTCTGTAGTAGGTTCTGGAGGAGCTGACGTTTAAGTACTGAGATGTAGATACTCTATTATCAGCTTTCCTTTGATATGCTGTCTAGGTTCCTAAAGACAATAGGAAATTGAAGTGAATTTGGTATGACTTATTCATAGAAAGCCAATACTTGCTCCTTGTGACCATTAGCTTTTTTTTTTCCTTACTGAAGGTTAAAATTTTTGTAGAGAATCTTGTTAGAATCGCCCTCCCCCAATCAACATTGTTCTTCTTTTCCAGGTTTTTCTGGTTATTCTTTTCATTCTTCCAAATTAATTTTATATTCAAGTTATAAATCTCCATAAAAAAGTCTGATGGCATTTTTACGAGTATCACATTAAAATTAAAAAATAACTTACTTAGGGAGAACTAAAATCTTTAGGATATTGAATCTTACTAGCTAAGAACATGGTATGTTTCCATTTGTTCAAGTCTTTTCATGCCTTTTCAGGGGTACTTTTAGAATTTTTTGTTAAGCTTATATTTAGTATTTTATCTTTTTTTCCTATCATAATTGGGGTCTATCTTCCATCTTTTTATTTTTTTACATGAAAGCTACTGACTTTTGTATGCCAATTTTATAACCTTACTTTACTAAATTTCTTTCTGTAGTGGTTTACCATTTATTTTTGGGGTTTTCAAGATATATAATTATATAATCTGCAAATAAGAAATAATTTTATCCTTCCTTTTTATCCAATTCTTCCACCTCAGATTGCTTTCTCTTTTCTAATTGCATTGGTGAATATCTCCAACATCATGTTAAATATGGCAAAGTGAGTATTCTTGCTTTGTTTTTCATTTTAGTAGGAGAGTCTCTAGTACTTCTCTATTAAGTAAGGTATTATTTGGGGCTGAGGTAATATTTTAAGGAAGTATCCATCAATTCTGTGTTATTGTGTCTTTAAAAAAATCCGACTGGTGGGGGTGCCTGGGTGACTGAGTCAGTTAAGTGGCTGCCTTTGGCTCAGGTCATGATCTCAGGGTCCTGGGATCAAGCCCCACATCAAGCTCCCTGCTCAGTGGGGAGTCTCTTTCTCCCTCTCCCTCTGCTTCATGCTCTCTTTCTCTCTCTGTGTCAAATAAATAAAATCTTTAAAAAGAAATAAAAATAAAAAAATCCGACTGGGGCTGAATTTTCTATATCTATGGAAACCATATGATTTCTTTTAATTTTATTAATATGCTGGGTTGGATTTTGTCATATTTAATAATTTTTGCATTGATATTCATGAGTTAGATTGGTCCACAGGTTTTTTTTTTAAATTATCTATCTATCTATCTATCTATCTATCTATCTATCTATCTATCTATCATCTATCTATGTAGGGGGCAGGGGTTGAGTGTAGTTCTAGTCAGGACCCAAGAACAATGTTATATTCACTATGGAAAATGAGTTTGGAAGTTTTCCTTCTTTTTTATGCTCTGGAGCGATTAAAGTAACACTGTGGTTGTTTGATCTTTAGGTTTGCTTGAGTTCCCCTGTGAAACTGTCTGGCATGGTACTCTTTTGTAGTGGAATTCTTTAACTTCTTTCTGTATTTCTTCTATGACCCTTGTTCTGTTTAGAATGTCTGTTTCTACCGGGGTCAATTTTGGTAAGTTATATTTCTCTAAAACATTATTCATTTGATTTAAGTTTTCAAATTGTTTATATAGAATTATGCAAGAGTCTTTTAGAACCTTAAACATTTTCTCTATTTTGACTTTCTTGTCATTGCTAATATTGTACTTTTAATGCTGTGTATTTATGTTTTCTCACCCCCCGCTCACCCCCACCTCCTTTTTTCTTGATTGAGTTAGCAGTTTGTTTATTGTTGATTTCTTTTCTAAGTAACTAGTTTTTGGATTTATGTATTGATTCTCGGTTTTTTTGGTTTCTTGATGAATTTCTGCCACTTATGATTAATTCTCCTTTTTCTTGATTTCTTTGTTTTATTTTGGTGTTCCCTAGACAGCTTTTGAGTTGGGTGTTTATTTATTTTAATATTTTTGATATAGGCATTTTATGCAATCTATTTTTCTTTGACACTTCCTTTAGCTGTAGCCTACGGATTCTGATAATGTTAGGTGTTTTTTATTATTGTCAAGAAATTCTGCAGTTTAATTTTGTATTTTGCCTTTGATCCAAGGGTTGTTTAAAAGTGGAAGGAAATTTTTGTTTTTTCTTTTTAATTTTGTTATTGATTTCTGTTTTTATTGCATTATAATCTGAGGATGACATTTGCATTATTTCTATTCTTTGGAACACACTGAGGTTTTCTCTGTGGCCTAAGATTTCGTCAGGTTTTGTGAGTGTTCTATGTGTACTTGAAAAGAAGTTGTAATCTCTATTTCTGGGATTCAGAGTTTGATATGGATCTATAAGATCTACATTATTTATGTTGTTTAGGTCTTCTGTACCTTTATTAATTTTTAGTCTGCCTGATCTTGGATTGTGAGAGATTGTTAAAGTCTATTATTAATGTGTTTTTGTCTGTTTCTTCTTGCGTCTCCTGTAGGTTACTGGTTAATGGAGGCTATTGCTGTGTTACTGGGTACATAAATATCAATAACTTTAATATCTTCATTGTGAATTATAGGCTTAAGCGTTATGAAGTGTCCTTCTTTATATATTTTAATGCTCTTGGGTCTCAGTTCCACCGTGTCAGATATCAAGATTATGAACCCTGTTTCCTTTTTATTTGTGTTTGCCTGATATATCTTTCTCCATCCTTTTATTTTTAACTCTTTTGAATCTCTTTGTTTTAGGTGTGTCTCTTGTGTTCTGCATAGTGTTGGATTTTGCTTTATTAGCCAATCTGAAAATCCTTTTCTTTCAGTAGGTGAGTTAAGCCCATTTACATCTATTGATATTATTAATATGTTTGGCCTCAGTTCTATCATATTGTTTTATTTTTATGTCTTTTGTATTTATGCTTTTTCATCATGCAGTGGGTTTTATCTGCTTGTTTCATTGGTTAACTTTTTACTAATAACCTTTATATGCCATTAGTCCATTTTTTGGTGGGGGGTGCTTATTGGTTACCTACATTAAACAACTCTAAAGTTATCTGGTAACTTCTTCTTCTCCCTTACTCTTTCTACCCCACGATCTGATCTAAAGTAATATTCTTTTATTTCCAATTAATGTCTATTAGACAATCATATCCATTTGCATTCCTTATTTCCCCACCCCCACTCTTGATAATTATACTATATCTATCTACTATATTCTCTCCTTTATAACCATAGTTTAGCTTTGTTCTACAGGTTTATTTATATCTAATGACCACCACTGATTATTATGTTACTCTCAGTCTTTTTAATTGTCTGCATGTCCTTTTCTAATAGACTCTTTAGGAAGGGCTCACGGAATCAATGTACCCCAAAGTTTGGCAAGTTTATAGTAGTTTGTTTGCAGCTTTGTACTTAGAGATCAGTTTGGTTAGATATAAAATCATTGACTCATATTTCCCTGCTTTGACTATTTTAAATTTGTTACACTGTTTTTTTGGGGGGGAGGTGGGCATTAAGAATTGTTGAAAAGTCTGGTGACAGTCTTGTTTTCTTTCCCTTATGAGTGCCTTAGCCTTTTTGCCTGGTTGCCCAAGGTTTTTTTTATTTTCCTTTAAAGTAGGTGTAACTTTAATATGATTCAGTGTTGGCCATGCTGAAATGATTGTGGTGTATTTTTTCAATATGTAATTTCAAGATTTTTTTTGAATTTTAGGAAAGTGTTCTGGTATAGTTTTAGTATTTAGTTTGTTATATTGTTTGACTTTTTTTTTTTTTTTTGCTTATCTTCTATATGGATCACTTTCTGTGGGGTATTTTTAAAATCTCTTTCTTCATTTCTTTTGAGTTTTTTAAGAGTCACCCATACAGTACACTTTCATTACTCTATAAGTGAACCAGCCCATTCATGGTGATTCTGCAGGTATATAGAAATATATTTATTTAACCCTTAATTTGAAATGTCAAATATAAATAAAAAAATGAAACTATTCAGTTGAGTATTCTCTTATTTCTCATAAATTCAAACTTACTCATTATAAGTAAGTACAGGCATCTGACTATGTCAGATGTATATAGTACCCTGTATATAGTACTCTAGTGTAAACATGCCCAAGTACCTGCATATTGGAATACATGTTATTTTGTTCTTTTTGTTTTTCATGGAAATAATTATATGTAAAAATATTCACCCATTTTCAAGGCATAGTTTAATGAATTTTGCTAAGTATATACAATAGTGTAACCACCACCCTAACCAGGATAAACAACAGTCCCCTTATCTTAAAAAGATTCCTTATGTGCCTTTGCTCTTTTTTTTTTTTGAAATTGAATTTTAGTTGACACACAATGTTACATTAGTTTCAGGTATACAACATAGTGATTTCACAAGTTTCTCATTTTGCTCATCTCCCCCATTCCCCTCCCTTCCGGCAACCAACAGTTTGTTCTCTGTATCAATGGTCTATTTGTGCTTTTTCTTTGTTTATTCGTTTTGATTTAAAAATTCCATATATTAGTGAAATAATATGGTATTTTTCTTTCCCAGTCTGACTTATTTCATTTAGCATAATACCCTCTAGGTCCATCCATGATGTCACAGATGGCAGGACCTCATCCTTTTATATGGCTGAGTAATATTCCATTGCATATATACACCACGTCTTCTTTATCCATTCTTCTGTTGATGGACACTTGGGCTGCTTCCATATATTGGCTATTGTAAATAACGCTGCAAAAATATAGGGGTGAATGTATCTTTTTGAATTAGTGTTTTTGTTTTCTTTGGGTAAATACTCAGTAGTGGAATTACTGGATTGTATGATATTTCTATTTTTGATTTTTGAGGAATTTCCGGTACTGTTCTCCACAGTGGCTGCACCAATTTATCTGAACCTTTGCTTTTGATCCCCTTCCTCTATGCCTGGTCCCAGGCAGACACTGATCTACTTTCTCTTGCTGTAGTGCTGGGTTTTCTAGAATGTATATAAATGGAATAATTCAGAACATAGTCTTCTGTTTGACTTATTTTATTTAGCATAATGTTTTTGAGGTTAATTCCTGTATATGTTAATATTTTGCTCCTTTTTATTGCTCTGTGGTAGTCCATGGTATGCATATAATATTTGAGTTGTTTTCAGGTTTTGGCCATTACAAATTATGCTGCTAAAGTACTTGCATACTTATATTCACAGGGGCATATTTTTTTATTTCTCTAGAGTGAATATGTAGGAGTAGAAATTCTTGACAGTATGGTAAATGAATATTTAATGTTATAAGATATTGCCATATTGTTTTTCAAAGTGGCTATAACATTTTGCTTTCCCACCAGTAAAGTAGGTGGGAGTTCCAGTTGTCCCACATCCTCACCAACACTTCGTATTGATTTGGTATTAACTTCAGTTGTTTTAGTGGGTGAAGGTAGTGGTATCTTACTGTGGTCTTAATTAGCATTTATCTGAGGACTAGTGATATTGAATATCTTTTTATGGGCTTTTGGCCATTTGTATATCTTCTCTTTCAGCCTTTTGTCACCTTTTATTAGATTTTTGTCTTTTTATTGAGTTGTAGGAGTTGTTTATATATTCTGTGTACAAGCTCTTTGTCTTGAAAAATTTTGCTTCCAGTTTGTGCCTTACCTTTGTGTGTTCCTAACTATGACTTTTGAGAAGAGAAACTTTCAAATCATGAAGTCCATTTTATCAGGTTTTTTTTCTTTTATGATTTGTGCTTTTGATATCCTGTTTAAGAAATGTTGGCCTCACCTAATGACACAAAGGTTTTCTCCTAAAAATATAATAGTTTAATTTCTAACATTTAGGTCTGTGAACATTTTGAGTCAATCCTTATGTTTGGAAAGAGGTAAGGTTTGAGGTTCATTATTTCCATATACAATATCCAGTTCTAGCACCTCTGTTGTAAAAAACTATCTTGTCTCCATTGAATTATGTTGGTACCTTTGTTGAAAATCAACCAATCATATATGATTGGCTGTATTTCTAGACTTTATTCTGTTTATTCATTTATATGTCTGTCATTATGCCAGTGGCATGCTCTTTATTACTGTAAGTTTATAGCAAGGCTTCAAGTCAAGTAGTATAAGTCTTCTAACTTTATTCTTATTTTTGCAAAGTATTTTAGTTATTTTAGGTCCTTTTCTTTCTATATAACTCTAAAAACCAACATGTCATATTTTTCTAAAGAAACTTGTTTGGATTTTGGCCTGTAGATCAGTTTGAGGAGGATTACTATTTTAGCAACACTGGGTTTTCTGATCCTTGGAATGATATGTATGTGCACTTATTTAGGTGTTGTTTAATTTCCCTTTGTAATGTCTTGGCAATTGTTACATTATTCATTAAATTTATTCCTCAGTATTTTTGTGGAGTTGTTTCATTTTCTAATTATTTGGTGTTAGTACAGAGAAACACAGTTGATTTTTCTATGTTGATCTTATATTCTGCACCGCTGCAATGCTTATTACTTGTAAGTCTAGTAGCTTTTTGGGAGGGTTACTTAAGATTTTCAACACACACCATTATGCTTTTTATTTCTTCTTATTGCCTTATTGCACTGGCTAGGACCTCCAGAATAAATGTAAATGAAAGTTATGTGAGTAGACATCTTTGCTTTGTTATTGGTCTTAGGTAGAAAGCTTTGAGCCTTTCACAATATTAAACCAACCTTGCATTCCTGAAATAAATCACATCTGGTCATCATGTATATCTTTAAAAAATGTTGTATTCCATTTGCTAATATTTTGTTAAGGGTTTTTCTATCTATGTTCATGATAGATACCGGTCTATAGTTTTCTTTTCTTGTAGTATCTTTGTCTGGTTTTGAAATCAGATTAAAATTGTCCTCATAAAATGAATTGGGAAGTGTTCACCTTTTCCGTATATTTTGAAAGAGTTTGTATAGAATTGATATTCATTTTTCCTTAAATTTTTGACAAAATCCACGACTGAAGCCACTGGGCCTGAAAGGTGTTTTTCTTTCCTCTTTTTGTGGGAAAGTTTCAATTTTAAATTCAATTTAATTGATTTGGAGGTGTTCAAGTTTTTTGTAATTGTTGTTTTAATTTCTTCTTTACAGTTTTGTTCTTTGTGTCTCTCAAGGAATATGTCTATCTTGTCCATTTGTCAGATTTGTCCAGTGGTCCGTTTATTGGCATAATGTTATTTGCCTTTCCCAATTGCCTTTGCCAATCCCTTTTATCCCTTTATCCTTTTTTATATCTGTCTTTCATTTCTGATATTGGCAATTTATATGTTTTTTTTTTCTTGACTTGTGTGATTAGAGGCTTATCAGTTTTATTGATCTTTTCAAAGAACCAGCATTCAGCTTTATTTTCTCTAATGTTTTTCTATTTTCTATTTTATTGATTTCTGCACTTATCTATATAGTTTCTTTCCTTTGGTTTGCTTTGGATTTAATTTGCTCTTTTTCTAGTTTCTTAGAGTGAAAGCTTATTGATTTGAGACCTTTCTGCTGTTCCTACATAGGCATGTAAAGCCACAGATGTCCTTGTATACCTTACTTTAGCTGCATTCCACAAATTATGAGAGGTTGTATTTTCATAATTGCTGGTTCAGAATATTCTCTAATTTATATTGTAACTTTTCTTTGACCCCCTCCAAGTTTCTTTAGTATTGTGTTAATTTCCAAATATTTGGGCTTTTTCCTGGTTATCTTATTTATTGCTTTTGAGTTCTAAATTCCATTTTTGTCAGAGAACATAATCTATATGATTTCCATCTTTTGGCATTAATTGAGACTTGCTTTATGGTCCAAAATGTGGTCTATACTGTAAATAGTCCATGTGTACTTGAGAAGAATGAATATTCTGCAATTGTTGAGTGATGTGTTCAAATCTTTGCCCTTGCTGTTTGTCTGCTTTTTGGCAGTTGCTAATAAAAGCATATTACAGTTTTTAACTATGATTATGAAATTGTCTATTTTTCCCCTTTAAATCTGTCAATTTTTGCTTCATGTATTTTGAAGCTCTATTAATTGGGTTTGTACTTATTTATGATTGTTATATTTTCTGGTTGAATCTTCTATTTTATCATTATGAAGTGTCTTCTTTATTCTTGTTAAGATGTTTTGTTTTGAAATCTATTTATCTGATCTTAATAATGCTACTCCAGCCTACTTTTGTTTACTGTTTGTGTGGCATATATTTCCCATTCCTTTCCTTACAGTATTTAAAAATTTTCCATTAGCTTCTTAGGTATTGTCTTTCACATTTTTAAGTAAAAGTTGCCCTAGCAATTAGAATGCACATCCTGGGGGTGCCTGGCCAGCTCAGTGGGTGGAGCGTGTGACTCTTGATCTCCAGGTTGTAAGTTTAAGCCCCATGTTGTGTGTAGAGATTACTTAAAAATAAAATCTTAAAAAAAAAGTTTAAATGTACGTCCTTAATTTTTCACAGTTAACATACAGTTACGTACAACATTACTTAATATACAGAAATCTTGCAACCTTAGAGGCCTATTATATCATTATTTTATAGTGTATATGTAATACATCTACATATGTTATATACCCCACAAGGCAATGTTATGATTTTATTTTTAAAGTTCTTTGGTTAATAAAGAAATTAAGAAGAAAAAGAACACTTTTGTATTTACCACAGATTTGCTATGTCCAATGCTCTTCATTGTTTTCTGAAGATTCAGATTTCTATTTGGTATCATTTCTCTTCAGCCCCAAAACTTCCTGTAGCCTTTCCTGTAGTACAAGTTTGCTTGTGGCCAAATTTCTCAGATTTCTTTCATCTGAAAATGTCTTTATTTTGCCTTCATTTTTGAATATTATTTTTACTGAATATAAAATTCTGATTTGACAGTTTTTTTTCTTTAAGTGCTTTAAGGATAATATTTCATCTGGCTTTCATGTTTCAGAGGGGAATTTAGCCATCCATCCCAACAGGTTTATATTATATATGTAATATATTGTTTTTCTCTTGCTGCTTTCAAGATACATTGTTTATCTTTGGCTTTCAAAAGTTTGAATATCATATGGGTTTCTACTGGCAAGGGAAATCTTTGGCTGTTATTTCTTCATGTATTTTTTCTGCTGCATTCTTTCTGTCCTCTCCTTCCAATTACACATCCATAATTTCCCTGGGTAATATTATCTAATAGATCTCTGAGGCTCTGTTCATTTTTACCCCTAGTCTTTTATTTTTCTTTTATTTTCTCTGTTCTTTAACCTTGCAGACTGTCTGTTGGTCTGTTTTCAAGTTCACGTACTCTCCTTTGTCATGTCCATTTGGGTGTGAAGTCTAGCCAGTGAATTTTTTTATTTCAGAAATTGTATTTTTCAGTTCTAGGATTTCCATCTTGTTCTTTTTTTTTATTATTTTTATATTTCTGCTGAGACTTCTTATTTCTCTGATGAGAGTTTCATGCACTGAAAGCATGTTTTGTTTTACTTTATCTAGGATAGTTATAAAGCAGTTGCATATACCTTGCCTGTTAGTTCCAACATCTGTTTCATTTCATGATGAAGCTAGACTGATTTTCTTCTCAGAATGTGTTTCATTTTCTTGGTTCTTCGTACATTGGATAATTTTGGATTGTATCCTGGACATTACAAATGTTCAGTTGTGGGTACTTTGGATTCTGTCATTTCCCACTGATGAATGGTGTTTTCTTTATTTTAGTGGGTCATTTTCTTGGCTGGGCTTTGACTGCAGACTCTGTTGCGTATGCGTAACTTCTTACTCTGTTCAGGTCTTTTGCCTTTGAGTAGGCTGCTTTGAGTCTGCTTTGTATTTGTGTGGTTCAGGTGTCCGTCAGGGAGGTGAATATTCAGAGTTTGCAGGTCCCCTGTCCAGCTCTTTGTCTGGTGGGGCTCCCCTTCTTGCTTCACCACGATGCACGGTTTACCAGCATTTCTTTTCTTCTCTAGTTCCCCAGGCCAGAAAGATTGTGGGTTTTCTGTGTCTGCTTTCACCACTGTGCATGCTGCGTGGACTGCACTTAGCCCCAGGCTAAAAGCCATGGCGATGGGAACTTACTGGTTTAGCTGCCTGTCTTCTCTTCTTGGCAGCTGGTAATCCCTAGCAGACTGTCTGAGTCTGTCCGTTCTCCTGTACTTTCAGGCAGTTTTCTTTTTTCTTTTTTGTCATTATGTCTAAGCTTTGTAGTTGTTTTCTGTGAGAGGAAGAAGGATTGTTGGTAGAGGTTTATTTTATCATAACCCAAAGCCGCTTCATTTCTTTTTACTTTTTAAGAATCTCTCCTTTCCGTGTTTTATTTTTTATGCATTATCCATTGTGCTTAATTATTCCTATGTTTCTACTGGTGTAGTCTTCATTTTAAAACTTTTTTGGGGAGTGCCTGGGTAGCTCAGTCAGTTAAGCATCCAACTCTTGATTTCGGCTCAGGTCATGATCTCAGGGTCGAGAGATTGAGCCCCTTGTGGGACTCCATGCTCAGCGGGGTGTCTGCTTCTCTCCCTCTCTTTCCCTCTGCCCCTATCCCAGATTGTGCGCACGCGCTCTCTCTCTTTAATATAAATAACTAAATCTTAAAAAAAACACACATAAAAAATCTTTTCTTTTATTTCTCTCCAGAGCTCTTTCACATTTTTCAAAATCTCTCTTTTCTCTAATCACCTAATTTCAGTGTGTTCAATAACACAGTTCAATTTCCTTTAGCTTATTTTGAAATATTAGGTTTTAGTTTTCATCTCTTCATGCATATGTCTCTGGTCCTTACTCTCTTTTCCTATGATAAATTCATATGGGATTTTCTGTTGCTCATTTTTTAAGCAAAGTGAGTTTTCCTATAATTTCAGGAGGGAGAGGAGGGGTCAGGATAAATTTAGAGCTCCTCTTCTTTATTTTTGTTTTGTTTTTGCAAAGTTATTAGAAAATATCCTCATGTACTTTCTGGAAACTGTTTTGCTTGGTTCCCATCCCCATGTTTATTTGGACTTTCTTTCTCTTTTGCATCTCTGCATCTCATATCCTTACACTGTTCAGTTGGAGTTCTATTCCCAGCAGTTTCTTCTGAGCATAGGGCTTTATCTTGAAGATAGCCTTAGTTTGTTAGTTTTTAGAGCTGAGACTCTGCTCCATCATCACCATCAGATCTTATTACCTGAAGAACACCCTTGACTTCGGTTTTCAGATTGCGCCACCACAATTTCTAGTGAGTATCTGTGGACAATTTGGGAGTTCTCTTGTCCCGAGGACCATCAGAGTTTCCACTGGGGTCTTCCAGCATGGATGCTGATACCATATGGGCATGTAGCTGTCAGAATTGGTTCATGGGGCCACCTTGCCACCTAATTTTGTTGTAGATATTGTTAGCCAGTCTGTGGGTTTGTCATCCTCATTGATCTGCTTGTTTTTTTTTAAAGATTTTATTTATTTGACAGATAGCACAAGCAGGCAGAGCAGATCATTGATCTGCCTGTTTTTAATGGAGAGACTTAGGTTGATTCAAAAACAGTGGACTGTCATTGCACTCTTCCCAGAATCCTCCTCTTTTAGCATACTTAGCCTGATTTTTTTTTTAAAGATTTTATTTATTAATTTGACAGAGAGAGACACAGTGAGAGAGGGAACACAAGCAGGGGGAGTGGGAGAGGGAGAAGCAGGCTTCCTGTGGAGCAGGGAGCCCGATGGGGGGCTCGATCCCAGGACCCTAGGATCATGACCTGAGCCGAAGGCAGACGCTTAATGACTGAGCCACCCAGGCGCCCCCTTAGCCTGACTTTTTTAAAAAGATTTTATTTATTTATTTTGAGAGAGAGAGAGAGAGAGCATGCACACAAGTGGGGGGAGGGGCAGAGGCCAAGGGAAAGAGAGGATCTCAAGCAGATGACACACCCAGCACGGAGCCTGATGTGGGGCTCAATCCCCCATCCAAGAGTTGGACGCTTAACCGACTGAGCCACCCAGGTGCCCCAACTGACTTTTTTTTTTTAAACCCTATTTTCTGGTATTTAAAATTCCTTGAATAAATGATTGCTGCTTTTAAGAACCAGGCTGTGACTGTTCATCCACTCTCTATGCCTATGTCAAAATGAAGTTTCAAGAGCCCCTTTACTCTTTCTTTTTTCTTGTTGCCATTAAGAGACGACCAAAAGCTGTAAATATGGGAATGTCCAAATCAATGGCAATATTGTGCTTTCCTTTTACCACTGGGTTTGTGTTTGCTCTTCAATTTTTTGAAATTAAATAATATAGTGTTTATATACACTATACACATGTTCAGGGGATAAAATTATAACGAAAGCCAAGAGACTGACTAACAGAAGAGTTAGAAAAGTATTGACCTCTATGATGAGTGAGGGGGATGAGATTAGAGCTGGATCAGGTGAGATACAGGGAATGTACTGCCTTTTAATATGGGTGGTAGGTACATGGGTAGGTATTAGCTCATTTGAAATTGTATGCAGAACTCTGCACCCTCTCTCATATCATGAAGATAAACCAAGCAGAGTGTGTGGGACACAGTGTAAATTCGGTACCCTTGAGAGCCCCTCATGGGGACATCACTGAGCAAGGTCAGGAGAGAGTCCAAGGAAAGCAAGGCTCCAACCACAGTTGAAGCTTCTGGTGGATATGGCAGTGTATGCCCAGTACTGGACTTTTGGTAAAAATACGGTGAGGGAGTGGATTACTCTGTATTTTTTACTTAAGCTCAACATGATCTCTCTCTAGCTCTTAGAAGTAGGTTGAGGAAGAACATGTCTTTGGGAGCAAAAGGAGTGTCCTTAGCTGTTTCAGGAGATTGTGGAAGAGAATAGGAACTTTATTGACTGAAGAACAAAGAGAATCTGGGCTACAGTCCCTCAGACATTCTACTTTGGGTCAAAAATCCAGTATATTGGCTGTGGGGCTCTTGGTGATGACATCTTTCAGCAGTCTGTCTCTTGAACGACATATAGTGCTTTCATACTGACTGATGGCCCTCTGGGCTCATGCACAACCGGGTCTTTCCCAGGAGAAAAGATGCATGGGAAATACATATTTTGAAACCATGAATGTCTAAACATGCTTTATTGTTGATTTATAGTTTGCCTGAGTGTAGAATTCTACTTTTCGAATATTTTTTTCAGAGTTTTAAAGGTACTGCTTCATTATTTGTCTTGCTTCCAGTATTGCTTTTGAGAAATCCAAAACCCTTCTGATTTCTGATGCAAATTAAAAAAAAAAATCTTTAAAAGTCTGTAGAATATTTCCTGTCACCAGTTTCTGACATTTCACTATGATATGCCTTGTTATGAGTCTATTTTTATTTATTGTGATGGGTCTTTTTAATCTGCTGTTTTCTAAAATTTTAACTAATTTTGTTAATGATTTTAAACCCATCTGGTTTTGCTATTGCCTTTTTCTGGAACTCCTTTATTCTGATGTTGGACCTCCTGGATTGATCATTTTTCTCTTAATTTGTCACTTTCTGCTGCACTTTGGGAAAATTTTCTCAACTCTGTCTTTTAGCCCTCTGTTAGTTATTATTAATTTCCTAGATCGTGTTTTTTAATTTATGAGAACTCTGTTTTGTTCTGTTCTGTGTATGTTTTTTTTTTTTTTTTTATAACACCTCAACATTCATTCATGGGTATAGTCTCTCATCTTTCTGATAGTAATAGCAGTTTTTTGTTTTTTTTTTAAGTTTTTCTTCTTTGAGCCACCTGGGTAGCTTCAGTGGGTTAAGCATCTGCCTTTGGCTCAGGTCATGATTCCAGGGTCCTGGGATTGAGCCCCACATCTGCCTCCATGCACAGCAGGGAGTCTGCTTCTCCCTTTCCCTCTGGTTCCCATCCCTGCTTGTGCTCTCTCTCTCTTCCTCAAATCAATCAATCAATCAATCCTTAAAAAATAGTCTTTTTTTAAAGAATTTTATTTTTTATTTTTTTTTAAGATTTTATTTATTTCTTTGAGAGAGAGAGAGAATGAGAGACAGAGAGCATGAGAGGGAGGAGTGTCAGAGGGAGAAGCAGACTCCCCGCCGAGCAGGGAGCCCGATGTGGGGCTTGATCCCGGGACTCCAGGATCATGACCTCAGCCAAAGGCAGTCGCTTAACCAACTGAGCCACCCAGGTGCCCCTTAAAAAATAGTCTTAAAGCTTTTCTTCTCTACATAGACTCTTTTTCTGCAAGTTGATTTTCTGTTCCTTCTGGCCTGTCTTCCATGTTAGATGCTTGGGCATTCTTTGCTATTTGCTCATGGTTAAGAGTTGGGGCTACGAAGCTAACCTGTGCATGTCAGTGAGCCATTTATTGGGGAGCCCCTCCTATCACAGTCTATCTTCAGGTCTTTCCTCTTTGATTGGTCAGATTCACAGAAGGAAGGAGAAAAAAAAAGAGGTGAGGGTCTGACTGCTAGGTGTTGGAGGACAGGGGTTGGTTTGGTTCCGTATTCTGTATTCACACTTCATATAGCCACCACACTTCCTTGGTATAGGTCAGTTACTCAGTCTTCAACCGGGTTTAGTTTCTTCCATTCCAGAGGCCCTCTGGTGTAAATTCTTTTTAGACAATACACTTCAGATCCACTGAGCTGGGGAGAGGTACTCTCTCAGAGATGAGGTAGGGGAGAAAATGTAGGGACCCAAGTACTTCTTAAATAGCCTTCAGCCAATCCCTCTTGTTACAGCTCGTACTCCTGCCCCACACCTCTAGCACCTGAGCCATCTGGTACTGCCAGTTCTGTGCCTTTTGGGAATTCTGAGATGCATATCATTGGTTCTCAGCTTTCCCTGCTGCTGGCCTGGGATTCTGCTAAGTCAATTGTTATTTGTCTATTGGCTTTCAAGCTTCCAGAATTATGTTGCTGTGTGTCTTGTTGCCTATTGTTCATTTCTTCTTGTCTTTAAAAAATCCTTTTAGGGGCACTTGGATGATACAGTTGATTAAGCGTCTGACTCTTGGTTTCAGCTCAGGTTATGCATAATCTCAGGGTGGTGAGATTAAGCCCTGTGTCAGGCTCTGTGCTCAGTGCCAAGTCTGCCTCAGGATTCTCTCTCTCCCTCTGCCGCCCCCCCCCCCCGCTTGCTCTCTCTCTCTCTCTCATAAATAAATAAATCTTTAAAAAAATCCTTTTACTATAGTTTGGTGGCATTCCAGGTGTTATGAGTGGGATGTTGTGTGCACTTTGTGGTCTTAACCCAGAAACTTTCTCCCACTTTTTCATGTCCAGCATTTTCTTATTCTTATGTCTTAACTTACGTATAATCTCTTCTGAGAAGAGGCCTTCCCAAACCACCCTACATAAAAAAAGAATTCCTGTCACCTTATTTGTTTTCTATTATAGCTCCTTGTATTTTTTTTTCTCTTCTTGTGTGTTTCCTTCTAGATGTTTGGAACAATTTTTTGCCCTCCTGATTTATCTTTCATACTTTACCATAAGATTTATGAGATTAGGGGCTGTAGCTGTCTCATGTACTGTTAGATCCCCAGTATTTGCCACATCATTGACTCCCCAAGGAATATTTGCTGAATGAGTGAAGGAACAAATTATATATAGACTGCATGATTTAAAAAAATTGATAATAAATTCTTCATTTTTTTCATATGTAGAAGAAAGAAGGGCAGGGGGAATAAAGTAGCACCTACCTTATAGACTGGCGAGGTTTACAAGAGTTAAAAGGCTAAGATGCTTGAACAGTGCCTGGCACCTAGTAAATACTAAAGAAATGTTATAATTTTAAGAGTTTTAAAAAGAGTCCCTGAAGAGTTATGATTTTGTATTTAACTGTTGCTCAGTTTTAGTCAAGTTAGAGAAAATGTTGTGTGATGGACTGAATTATTCTTGAGTATTGTGTCGTATATTCTGAGTCATAGCATGTCTGGATTTTAACTCCCAATCGGTCATGAATCTCAGCTTGGACTTTGGCGCTGTCACGGAAGACAATGTACTTTAACAGGAAAGCAGGATCCCAGATATTTCTGAGTTTGCCCCACATAACCAGACATTTACATTTCAAGACAGTGCTGTGTATAATTCATCATCTTATTTAGGCAATTCTGAGATATCTGTATCTTCTTAGGCAGTATAATTTATTTTCAGTGTAATCATTTTCTTTTGAAATGGAGCCACATTGATTGGAGAGATGGTTGATAATTCAGATATGTCTTGAGTATTGCACTTAGATGTAGAAACTTAAAGTATGATTCATAGTCATCAGCCTCTGTATATCTCTGAAATTATTTAATTTCTACCAAATAGCTCCTCAGTTCCTGAAAAATATATGATTATAGAGAGCTCAGTACAGTTTAGCAGTGAGAGATTAAAACATTCTCTAGTTTTCATCTGCTAAATCTATGTTTGGATTTATACTTCCTTGAACAAATCGGTAATACTCCTGATCCTACGCACCCTCATCCTGGCAGTTTCAAGTACAGTCTTTGGATGTCTTGTCACACCAGAAGGAAGGTACAAGTTTGTGAGTCACTCTTTGGATCGGGTGGGAGGTACTTAAAATTTGGCCTCTTAGGTTCTTCAGCTTTGAAATCTTGATCTGAGGAGGTTGTCCAATAAACTTTTAAGAACAAACTTTTGTAACCTAACTTGATTGCGTTAAAATAAAATAGAGCTCCATATTCCATGTCAAACCATTGCTAACAGCCACGGAACACTCAATATGAAGAAACTTCACTGCCCTTATCATTTTCCCCATCACACCATGAAATTGGACTTTCATAGTTTCTAGAACAAGCTCTCTTGGCAGTAGAAACTGGAACAGCAATATTCTCTTTTGACTCAAATAAATTATTTTCCCCCTTTTCTTTACTACAAATGTCCCATTTCTGGCAAATGAAATATTTTCATGTTAGACTTTTTCCAGGTGGGGAAAAAAAAAAGACTTTCTCCAGTTGGCAAGTGGTTAGGTCTCACTAACTCGTGCATGAAAGCATTAGATGATTTTATGTATCTATTTTTTTTTAAATGTGCTAGAAAATATATGGTGGGCCACAACTAGTTCAGTTGTTTCTCTTTATAGGTGACATGTCAGAAAGTGGCTTTATCATTTATCTCCTATGTGACCTTGGGCAAGTTATTTAACCTCTCCAAAGCCTTGGTTTTCTCATCAGTAATGTGGGAATAATAATAATAATATAACTATTATTTTTGTGTTTATGTCACAAAGTAAACACTCAGAATTTAGAATTATTATTGAGATTATTGTGACCCATGGGATGGGGATTATATCTTTTTTATTTTTTATTTATCCACACCTCAAAGTGCCTGGCACATAGTGAGTGTTAAATCAATATCTGATAAACAAGTGAGAATACTGATACCTTTTCCTTCCCCTTTGCTGCTTAACTTTTACTTGATGTCTGAAATTCCCTACAACTCCTGACATACTGTTTCTTACAAGTTAGCTGCTCAAAAATGTAACTGAATAATGTCTGTGGAAATGCTCTGAAAAATGTAAATGGCTATGCTAAAGGTAATTGATGATGATAATGTGATGATCTACAATGTAATGATGTTGATGGTGTTGGCATCACTTGCCAAAGAATGGGAGTGTTCTTCACTGATCTCCCCTGACTGCTGAAAGGTCCGGGTAAAGTTTGCCACCTGGAGCCAAAACCGACTAAAGTACATATATGTAAGTATATGAATACTTGGACAAATAGACAATGAAATTTGTGACATCTGACATCTTTTTGCTTTTGAGGGGATATTTGACTGTTTCAGCTCTCTAAATAGGTATACCCTTTCCATCACCCTTCGTTTGTATCTTTATGACGTTTTGCTTTCAGTTGAAGAGGATGACCTTCCTCAAAGAAGAAAGATCATTCTTTTATCAAGGATTTGTGAAGAACTCTGGTTTCTCACTAGACCTCTCAAACAGTTGTTCTGCCCACATCTCCGTTTTGGAATGTCTTTATTATTAGCTAGATTTATTTTTTATTCTTTACAAAATATAAGTCTCTGAATATAAAATTGGATTTTAATACCAAATGTAGTAATAGGTTTTGTGTGTGTGTATGTGTGTGTGTGTGTGTGTGATTATGCTTGATTTTGTTGATGAAAGATCACTGCTGTGTTTTCTTTACTCCACTGGTTATTCCATTTTAAGGTTCACAGTATTGGTTGGACTGGGAAAGGGAGAGGAGAAGGATCACACATGTAACTGCTAATTACAGTAGCGCTTTATTGTCTGTTATGTGCCAGTCATTGTGATAAGTAGTTTATTTATGTAATATTTAAAAATCCTTATAGCAACTCTGCGAGATAGATATCATTATCCCCATTTTATAGGTTAGGAAATTGAGGCTCAGAGAAGTTCATTACTTTACCTGAGTTTTCATAGGTAGTAAGTAGAAGAGCCCAAATTAAAATGACAGCTGGGTTTTAGTTTTAGTTGACCCTAATTTTCTATATGTTTTAAACCCTTGGTTCCTCCATCTTTCTATATGTAAAATAGAACTTTTTTTCTGTGTGGAAAAACCCCAGTTGTTGGGGGTGAAGTGAGGAAGAGGGTTGAGTTGACTTTTGTAGCTGCAGAAAATTACAGATGTATAATGAATTAATTAATGAAAGGCTTGGAGGAGCTGGGATGTGGGACAGAAATGGAATACAGAGACCACAGGCCCATATTCTCTGTGTTCTCAAGCCTTTCTTAGGAGGCTGGTGACTGCACATTGAAGTTGTGATACCAGAAGGGAATGAGGAAGGGATGCAGATGCAATTTGTGAAATGTCCTTCGCAAATCTTGTTTGGCTTCTGATATTAAGGGATTTATTTGTTAATTTTATTGGATGTGATAGTAATACTGTGATTATAAGTATCTTTTTAATTGGAGATTATACTTAAGTATTTATAAGTGGAATGATCTTATGAATAAACAATTGTGATAGTGAAGTTTAGTGTTGGGTGCATGGCTTCATTTTATTTTTCTCTCTACTTGTATGTGTTTAAAATTTTGGTAGTAAAAAGTAAAGAAATAAAAAGACCAAAACCAAACCCCAACCTCCAACAGCTCCATGTAAAAATAAAGGATAGACAGAAGTTAGATACTAATGAGGACTTTTAAACGTGATGGGCTAAATTTAGGCTCAGTGGGCAATAGACAAGACTCCAAATTCTAGTATGTTGGTATAGCCTTATCTTACAACCAAAGTTCTCTCAGTTTGAATTCTTTACTAGTATCAGAGGTTCAAATTATGTCTTCAAATGGGGTAGCCTGGGCACCGCTGCCCTTGGGAGTTCTCTGTGGTCCTTATGCAGCAGAGGAAGGGAATCTAACTCATTCTGAATAGAATGGGTCCAATTTTAGCTGTGCTAGGCCCTGTATATTTTCCAGTTCTCCTCCTAAAGTAATTTTTCCCAATTATCCTTCCTAAGGGTGTGCCTGTGTGAAGGGTGTTTCACTTTCTTGCACCTAGAGGTACATAGTTCTAATCTTCAGTTGAAAATGACTCAAAGGTTGAGAACTATTTATATTTCTCGGCCCTGACTCTGTTCCCTGAGCTGGTCAGGTGAGAGCAGGGCATGTTTGTCCCATGATTGTAAGGTCATGCCTGGATTTTCATGCAGTTAATTCTTTAGAGTGGGGCTCTCTGTCTATCCTTCTCACTCTTGGAATAATTATTCTTTTATGCTCTGTCTTTGTAGACACAAGCCCATCCTCAGTCCTTCAGTCAGCTTTCTTTTTTTAAAATTTATTTTATTTTTATTTAATTTTATTTATTTATTTGACAGAGAGAGACACAGTGAGAGAGGGAACACAAGCAGGGGGAGTGGGAGAGGGAGAAGCAGGCTTCCCGCGGAGCAGGGAGCCCGACGTGGGGCTCGATCCCAAGACCCTGGGATCATGACCTGAGCCGAAGGCAGACACTTAACGACTGAGCCACACAGGCAGCCCCTTCAGTCACCTTTCAACCAGACCCCCAAGTGGCTAGTGGTGGAATTGGGGACTTTGGAAGAAAGTGATACAGTAGTTCTTGAGATACAAATTGTCCTTTTTACAAGAAAAGAAATAGGAAGAAGAGGGGGAGGGAATTACTGTCATAACCAAGATCTAAAACTAGTCTATGAAAGGAGTATAAATTCTAAACAGCTTTGCTGTACCAAGAGTCATGTGATATATGCATTCATTCATTCATTCTCATTCATCAGACATTTATTTAGAACCAGACACTTACTAAATTCTGGATATGTAAAAATAAAAGAGACAGTTTCTGATCCCCAGGACCTGACAGCCTAGTGGAGGAGACGTGAGTGAGTTAATGACTATAGCATATAGTGGTGAGTGCTATGATAGAGGGAAGCCCTGTGTTTTAGGAAAGCACAAAGGAGACGCATCTTGTGCTAGGGTGGGTTAGTTATCTACGGTGGAAATGGTTATAGCTGAACTCTGAAGAATTATTAGGAGTTGGCCAAGCAGTCAAGTATGGATTGCATTCTTGTAGAGAGAATAGTGTGCAAAACCATGGAAGGGTAAGGGCATTATGAATTGGGGTTTTTGCAAGTCATTATGGCTGAAGTGTGATACATATGGAAAAGACAGATGAAGCTTGACAGATGAGCAGGGATCTGTTCATGTTGGACTCTTCTAGCTAATTGTTTGGATTTCAACCAGCAGGAAATGAGGAAGATTTGCATTTTAGAAAGATGACTCTGGAAGATCATGTGAAAAAGGGACCGTAAGGATTTCAGTCTGGATGTCAGAGCAATAATCTAGGAGATTTTGCTGGCTTAAATTAAGGTGATGTCAGCGTAGTTGGAGCAGAGAGTAGATTTTATTTAGGGATGATTTATAGATAGAACCATATGGACCAACAAGTAGAAGCTTCTGGACCTGGGAGACAGAATAATGGTGAAAAAGACATGCAAGATGAATAAGAAGGATATCTGATTCCTTACTGATACTCTAATCAAGAGAAGAAATGAAAAAGGCACAGGCATAATTTTTTACTTTGACCATTGCAGTGGTTTTTTGTAAATTTGTAAAGTATGTCCAGGCCTCTTTATATATGTCTATCATTTCTCAGTGAAGGCTTAGCTGAAAAGAAGATGAATTGTTTCAAAGGGAGCAATGACAGCAAACCCATAAAGTCTTGCACTTTATGCAGTGGAAGAAGAAATCAATAAAAAATAAGATGGGATTAGGGGGTCTGCTTTCAAATCTAGGATAGTAATCACCAGCTTTTGTAATGAATGTGGGGGAAGTATTATTTTAATTTCTTGTTTGGCAAAACCAGAACAGAACAAATCAAAACAAACAAACAAGAACCCCTGAGGCTCAGAGATATTAAATGATTTGCTTGAGGTCACACCTAGGTATAGGTGAGAACTGACGCTGTGTCCCAGAGCTCTCGGCAGGACATTGTGATAGCTGCATGACAGGTACCCACAGTGTTTAGGGTCCAAGTGAAAAGGAAAATAAGTGGCCTGTTTGAAGAAAAAAATGAGTCAATTCTGCAAATGGTAATGAAGAACCTTTAAAAAATTTTGGAATATATCGAGGGAAATGATTATTTGGAGTTCTACTGAATGAGAGACGGGAGGAAAAAGAAATCATGAGGGGTGCCTGGGTGGCTCAGTTGGCTGGGCGACTGCCTTTAGCTCAGGTCATGATCCTGGAGTCCTGGGATCGAGTCTCGCTTTCGGGCTCCCTGCTCAGCCGGGAGTCTGCTTCTCCCTCTGCCCCTCCCCCTCTCATGTGTGCTCTCTCTCATTCTCTTTCTCTCAAATAAATAAATCTTTTCAAAAAAAATCATGAAAAATTTTCTGCATTATTTACATTCATTTTACACAAACACATTCTATCTAGAAATGACTTATTTGTAGTTGACATTTAAACATGGTTGACATTTAAACTTTTAATCCATTTTAACCACTGTGTTAGGGTTGACCATCTGCTATGCACCTAGCATTGTGACAAATTCTAAGGGAATTTGAAATGATATTTAACACAGTTGTATCCTCAAAGTTCTTTTTTTCTTTTGTATCCTCAAAGTTCTTAAGGTATTGTTAGGGTTACTAAGTTTGCAGACATGAAACTGATTTAGAACCATCTGGAACAGTTTATTATCAGTGACAAATTTATATAATGAAGTGACAGAATTTTTGAGGCAGATAGTGAGTGCTCTGAGCACTCAGAAAAGGGAGTGGTGATAATGGCTGGAGTCAAGCAGAAGGCTTCATGAATGGTGTGACTCTGACGATGGGCCTTGAAGGATTATAGAGATATGATTTTTCAAGGAGAAAACTGTGGGACCAGAGAAGTTAACAAGTTCTGTTTTGTGTGTTTTTTTTTAAAAACACATTTAGGTTAATATTTCATCTGTTCACTGTAGTGTTCCTTAATGAAATACTAGGCATAGCACAGTCATCAAACAGTGAAATAGGGGCAGTATTAATATTTCATGCTATACCATAAAATTAAATAATTAAGCTAGTAAAAGTAATTAAAGAAGACCGGGGCCCAGTGGAGAAGCCTGGCTTACAGCCAGTGAAACTAACTGGTCTACCACTTACTAGCTTGTGCCTTCGGTCGAGTCAATTACTCTTAAGCTTTGGTTTATGCAGTGATTAAAAACCACTCCAAAAGGTTATTGTGAAGATCAAAAATAATGTGTATGGAGCACTTGATGAATAGTGGACATTCAGCAAACGTTGTTCATTATTATTCATATGTACACAACTGGTGTATAAAAAGAAACAGTCTTTCTGAAGGAAAGTGTCTCTGTTACTACCAACAGCTTTTTAAAATTATTTATTTATTTTTTAAAAGATTGTATTTATTTATTTGAGAGAGAGCAAAAGTGAGAGAGATCACAGAGGGAGAGGGAGAAGCAGGCTCACCTCTGAGTGGAGAGCCTGATGTGGGGCCTGATCCCAGGACCCCGGGATCATGACCTAAGCCGAAGGCAAACACTCAACCGACTGAGCCACCCAGGCGCCCCCAAACAGCTTTAAAAAAATTATTTGAGAGAGAGTGAATGACAGAGGGAGAGAGAATCTCAAGCGGACTCTGTGCTGCTGAACATGGAGCCTGATTCAGGGCTTGATCTCACCACCCTGAGAACAGGACTTGAGCTGAAACCAAGAGTTGGGTGCTTAACCGACTGCGCCACCCAGGGAACCCCCCTATCAAACACTTTACAATGAGTATTTCTTGTTTGACTCAGCAACTCTGTGACTAAAAATGTATTCTGAGGAAATAGCTAAAGATTTGTACATGTATTTGAAAGGATATTCTGTGCAACATTGACTAGAAGAGTGAAAATAACCCCAAATTTCACAGATAGATGATCAGTGAAAAAAATTACAATTTACTTACATAAATAAAATATATGGACATTAAAACGATCATGTAGCAATGTATTTCTGATATAGAAAGCAAGGAAAGCAGATTCTATAACTATATAGTCTAATCCCAATTTTGTAAATGTGTATTTATGCAGAGAAAATTTCCTAGAAGGATAAACACCAAAATGTTAACTATAGTTCTGAGTAGTGGGTCTTTAGATAATTTTTATTTTTTTTCATTGGACTTACCTGAGTTTTTTACTTTTATGATAATAAGCATAGACTGATACAAATTTAAAAATAGGAATGTCGCTATTAAAAATAGTGACATAGGAAAATGCTTAAGATTTAAAGAAAAAATGATTTAAAACCAATATATGATCCCAGTTTTGTTAAAGTATTTTTATATCCCTGCCCAAAATGAATGACCAAATTTTGCTTTTGTGGCTCTTTCTCTCAACATGTAGCAAAGCTTCTAGGAAATGGAGGGGATGGGATGTAGTGAAGCAGCAGAGCAGAGATTAGATGCATGTATGCCTGGATAAATTTCATCACTTTCTCAGTCTCCTTTTCATGTTTTCTTTATTTTCATCACAGCTTTAACATTTGGTTTTTTGGCTATTTTCATAAAGAAATAAAGTTTGATCACTGGGAAAAGCCACTGTCCCCCTCCTTCCCTTCTTTCCTTTCTAGGACCTAGCAACTTCAACATCCACTGGACGCTTGGGGGTATATAATGCAGAACAAGAGACATAGTTCTTGGAGCCTACTATCCACTTGGGAGAGACAGTAAAACATCACCCAAATGAGTATTAAAAGTTGTGCTAACTACTGTGGAAGAAAAAAGAATAGGGTGTTACGACAGAACAAAATGAGGTGGAGGAAAGGGAATCCACTTAGGGAAGTCAGCAAAGACCTCCATGAGGAAGCGATATTTTAAGTCAGCCTTGAAGTAGAAGTAGGAGTTAGCCAGATAAACGTAGAGGGAAAAGCATTCTAGGAAGAGGGACAAGCACATATAAAGGTTTTTAGGCAAAAAAGTAGCTTTGACCAGTTCAGAAAACTGGAGCAAGAATCAATATGTCTGGCTCTTAAGGTATGACATGAAGTTGGAAAGTAGGCAGGGACCTGGTATAATATGTTAAGGATTTTGGATTTTGTTCTGCGGGCAATGGGCAGCCATTGAAGGATTTGCATGCAATAGCTTATATTTTGGAAAGGTCTCTTTGACTGCTCTGAGGAGAAAGAACTGGAGAGAGGCAAGAGAGAACTAGGGAGATGAGTAAGGAGGCTTTCACAATTGATCGGGAGATGACGGTGCCCAATAATAGTGAAGATAAAGAACAGAAAACAGGAGGTTTATTCTGGTGGTAGCATTGACAGGACTTAGTGACAGGTTGGGTTGAGGGTGTCAGGAGAGGGAAGAGGAGCTGTCAGGGATGATTTTCAGAATACTTTGTTGGAGTGACTTGGTAGATTGCATAGATGGTGGGGTAGGTTTTTTGAGGGGTAAGGGATGAGGTAAGAGTTCAGTGTGGAGCATGTTTACCTTGTAATATCTGTAAGATTACTAAGGGGAGACATTGAATAGATGAGGTCTGTTACTCAGAAGAGCTACCTGTCTGGGATGGAGATACACATTTAGGAGTCATTGGCACGGGTCGTGCTGCAGGCACTATGGATGGATGAGATTGGCTGTGGAGAGAATCTGGAAAGAGAGAGGAACAGAGAGTCTAGGACTGAGCCTTGAGGAATTCTGACATTAAACATCAAGCAATGCTCCCTGAGAGGATGCAGTGGAGCAATGAGGGGGAAGACTAGGAGAATGCGGGGTTGCTGGGAAGCCAGTGGGGGTGAGTGTCAAGGAGGAAGGGATTGGCTGTATGGAATGTGCTGAAATGCCTAGTAAAATGATGACTGGAAAGTGCCCATTGGATTTGGCAACATGGAGGCTCCATATGATGGTGGGAGAAGGGGATTCAGTGCAATGGTGGAGGTGCATGACTGCCTGGAGTGAGTAGAAGAATTGGAAGGGATGGAGAATGAGAGTGTACACAACTCATTATAATCTTGGCTCTGAAGAGAGGGGCCAGTGCTGGAGGGGAATGTCAAGTCAAGGGAGAGGTTTTTGTTTCCTTTTAACAAGGGACATTCTAGAGTTTATGTGAATGCTTACGGACATGACTTAGTAGGAGGGAGAGCTCTAGTGGTCCCATTGATGATGTTTGATTGAAAAAGGGAAAAAAGAAAGAAGGAGAGGCGGGTAGGCTTTGCTGTCTGCTCTGTGTTGAGTATGTACTAGGTATTATGCTAAGTGGTTGGCACAGGGACTTAATATTCACAATATTCAACACTGCGAGTTGGTTGGTATGATTATCCCTATTTTACAGATGAGGAAATGGGGGTTAAGTAGAGGTAGAGCCAAAGTCTTGATCCAGAACTGTTTGATTTCAGAGCTTGGACTCAGCTCTGACTTACACTCTTGGAGGATTTCCTTTGTGGTGGTGTATTAGTCAGTCTGCTAGGGCTGCCATCACAGAGCCCCACAAGCTAGGTGGCATAAACAACAGGAATTAATTTTCTCACTGTCCTGGAGGCCAGAAGTCCAAGACCAAGGTGTCGGCAGGTTTGGTTGCTCCTGAGGCCTGTCTCCTTGACCTGCAGATGGCCACCTTCTCCTTGCCCTCACATGGCCTTTTCTCTGTGTACACAGATCCCTGGTGTCTCTCCTGTATCCTCATGTCCTCTTCTTATAAGGGCACCAGTCACACTGGATTAGAGCCTACTCTAAGGGTCTTAATTTTGACTTAATCACCACTTTAAAGGCCTTAGCTTTTGACATTAAGCCTTCAACATATGATTTTGGGGGTGGAGGCCACAACGCAGTCCCTAACAGAGGGCTTCTGTTTTCTTAAGAGTGTAAGGAAAATAGTGGGTGTGGGGGAGTTAGAAGAAGGAGCTTACTAGAGAAATGTAGTCTGGGGGTCAATTGAGCTTGGAGATCGTTTGCTTATATCTCAATTATCTGAGCTTCTGAAGCAATATTCAGGTATATTGTTGAGTAAAGAATAAGGCCTCTGTGCTGCAGTGAGGCTGCTGGTTGCTCACATGAGCTTAGCAACCAGCCAAATGGCCATTTTGTGTGTGTGTGTGTGTGTGTGTGTGTGTGTGTGTGTACAAAGTTGAAAGGTAAATGAGTTCTATTCACATCCTTAGCACAGTTACAAATTAGTGTATGTCAGGGACCTTCCTGGATGTTCTCCGATAGTTGAAAACATGAAAGTTAAAGAAATCTACCTAAGATTTTGTTGCATTCGCCAATGTAAAAATTAGCTTGAGCATTTTTCCAACTGGTTCTAGAAGTTTTCTTTCATGATTACTCATCATGATCTTTTTTCTTCTTTCTCTCTTCCCTGTTTCCATCTTCACTCGTCAGTTATTTATTGGCCATCTAGATATCTGGCATAGGAATAAAAAAAGTCAGCAATCTAGTGTGGGAGACAGAAATGTATATAGGCAGAACCCCCTCTCCCCCCCAGCGATAAGGGGTATTATCAAAGTGATAATTCATTTGTTCATTTATCCTGCAAATATATCAAGTACCTACCAAGTGCCAGGCAGTGTGTTAGGCTTGGGATAGAGACAGGAGTCAGATATAGTTTCCGCCTTCAAGAAACTGACAACCTGGTATAGCAAACAAACAGGTAAGTAAATAAGACAATGCAATGTGACATTTGTGAAATATTAAGAGGTCTCAAAGTAGGAAGTGATTCTTATCTCTGCTCTCCCTTGCATGTTTGGATACCTGTTGAAAGGAGCCACTGCTGCATTTTAACAAAAGGAACTTTAAGAAGAACATTCATTTCACACACAGTTTTGAATGCTTGTCGTTGTTGTGTCGTGACAGTTTTGTACCTCTTGAATTATGAGCAAGCATTGAGTTTGGGATCTATGGCTTTTTTCTTCACATGAGTTTATTGTCCACAGCCTGTACCATCGACACCTTTTTTAGGTGGTGGAATGATTAATGGTATTCCTGAAATACTTGACAGAAATCTGCTGAATATTAAAGCTGGAGGAAAGTCATAGTAACAAAGCATTACTGTGATGGTGGGTGAGCAGAAAGCCTATGCTGCTTAGCGCAGATCTCAAATATCTGGGACTTGGAACTATGTATTTTAATATGGGGGTTCCCTGTAATATGATTTTTAAAAAGGTGGTGAACAGCACTGAGATAAAAAACACTGAGAAGAAAATGGGTTTTTATAAATTATGTAACTGAAACAGTTTCAAGTGTCACTTCTTTTTACCTTATCTCAGGAAAAAAGTTATTTACAACCAAATACTTTTGGGGTTCGTTGAGACAATGGATATAAACTTGTTGCTTTCTTCAGAGGTGATGTGCTATACAAACTTAAGGTATTATTATCTGGAATCTAGACTTATTTTTGTGGGGAAGTGCTAACCATATTATGGAAATAGTGCAGGTAGTAGGAGGGAGAAAAGGCAGATTTGATCAATGGTATATGTGGGATATAGAATCAATGATTAACTAGTAACAGCTGGGAATTGAGTTGCTTTGATATCAAGCAGCGAACACCCACTATCTGCATATTGACTTCATCCGAGAGTCGTATTCTAGAGTATGTCACAGTGGAAAGAGCACAGGATGGGGGCGAGGGGTATAATTTCTGACCTAGCTCTGCCATTGACAACCTGTGTGCCTCATTTTCCCCATCTTTAAAATGAAATGGTTTTGGGAAAAGGCCCCTAAGTTCCCTCTAGTTCTGATATTTCATCATTCTGTGATTCTACGTCCCACACCTGTCAAAAGCATGTGACTTTTCTTAAGTTGCTTACGCCAGCATTTCAGTTAGAATGCATCCAGGAGCTTGTTTCCATGGGCTGTTGGGAACAGCAAGATCTTGCTTCTCCAGGACTTGATATGTCTTCTGTTAACTGCTGACAGTGAGCCATACCACCTAAAAGGCTCCCTTGGTAGCCGTAAAGATTGAAAGGACAAAATGGACAGTGTTGAGAGCTCTGTGGAAGAGGAGACCTGAGAGACGGTGATCATCATGGCCCCTTGGGATTTGCAAAGAGGAATGACTAGAACTGGGCCATTCACTGCAGCCAGGTCAAAGGTCAGGTCAGGAATGTGGACAATGCTGGTGACTCCAGGTAGGTCTAGGAGGGTAAACAAGCCCATTTAGTCCCTCCTGAATCTTGAAGATCTGAGCAGCCATGCTCAGAAAAGCTATTAGGAAGTCTCCTAATTTATGAAACTCTTGGAAGAAAAATGTGACATGCATTTTTTATATTTTTATTACCACCCAATCATTATATTCTTACTTAATGCTCACCAAGTTACTCTCCTCTTAACATATTCTCACAGTTCAAACATTCATTAAACACGCTACATGCTTTTATGATCACTGATTGAGTTAAAAATCTGGTTTTGACTGATGCCATTGTGCAAGAGATTCTCTATATTTTAGGATTTTTGGAGTGTTGTTGAAAGACCTTTGAGTTTCCACCTTCAGTTTTAGTTCAGCAATCTTAAATATAATTCTCTGGTGGCAGAGATTTATATCTATTATTATTTTGCTAATAATAAGCTAGCTGGGGGGTGATTATAAAATGATTTGGAGTACTGCCTTTCTTAGTGATAAAAAAAGTAATAGATAATTTGTGAATAGGATATTAAGCCAGATAACTCAAAAAGTTTTGTGTGCTTAATACAATGATAAGAAATTAAAGGTCTTTTAAATGGTTTCTATCATGGAATTCCAGTAAAAATTTAACATATTTTCCATAAAATATTAATTAAATTCCTGTATCTAATCATTAAAAAAAATCAACAAACTGTGTACCTAATACATATTACAAGATGATTTTCCTTTCTTTTTTTTTTTTGTTTTGTTTTGTTTTGCTTTTATCTAGTTGCTTCCAAGATCCGGTACTTACAGGAATATCATAACCGGGTTCTTCACAACATTTATCCTGTACCTTCAGGGACAGATATTGCAAACACCCTGAAATACTTTTCTCAGACCTTGTTAAGGTAAGCTTTAAAATATCCTCTACTTCGAAAGAATTATTAGGTAGTACTGCTGAATTGGTTGGGACCTAAACTTTTATCGAACTCAAAGTTTTGAAGGGCCTTCTGTTTTCTTGTGCTCTGCCAGAAGAGTCTGGACTCAGGTTCTCTGGGTGTATATAGCAGATCAGATCACAGGCCTAACTGGAAAAAAAAACATTGGTTTCATGGCTACAGTCTGCTTTCCCTCATTTTACATCCTCTCAAGAGATTTGTACAGTGATAAAAGGTTCATGTCACGCACTAACGTAGAGTGGGGTGGGAAGGAGAATTTATGTTGCTAAAATTAAGAATAGGAGACAGTCTTCAAGAAAATCAGAATTAAGTAGCGTTTTAGGTTCATCTGTAGTATTGTAGTATTTCCTATTTCTTGAAGTACGATCTATGGGAATAACCATCTGTGCCACTTCAAGTGTTCAACATGCTTGACAATTGATGTGGACACTCTGTGTGGGACAAGGATAGGAAAACACATCCTGGCCGCTTTGACTGTGACACAGAGATGGGAGGCAACTATCTCCTTCACAGTTCTCATTAGGAATAACAAGTGGATGGAGGGGAGCCACTCAGGTGTTTGGGAAATCACAGCGAAGAAGGGAGGGGAGCACTTCCCTTTCCATTAAATTCTAAGGCTCGATCTCTCCATTAGTGACCATGATCTTCGCGCTCCAGATCTGATTTTTGGAAACACAAAAATTGACTTGCTTCTGTTTCTTTTAGCAACATTTTTGTGAGATAGGGATTCAGGACAGAACACCAGTGGGGAATGAGGGGCATGGCCCTGGTGGTCCTGGAGGTCCCAGCGGACTGAGGCTCAGCCTTGGGCTTTGCAGAAAGAAGCTTCATACCATCAAGTCAGCTACTGATCTTCTGCAGCCCTGCTCTTTGTTCTTCTTCTTCTTTGGAATACCTTATATTCTTTAGAACCCTTGGTGTTCCTGTTCTCTTTCAAAGGGATTCTGTTTATCAGATTCATGGATTTCATACTTGCCCACTAAGTCGAGGACCTTGTTAGGGACGATTTCCCTTCTTTTCAAATTGCAGGGGAAAGCATTTGTTCGGTTTTCATAGTGATAATCTGCTTAAGTATATACACCAAGCGTCTGACTCTGCTCTTTTGAATTCTCCTTTTTGTCATTGAGGTCAGGGTTCTCAATGGCAGGTGCTTTCTTTTATCACAAATTCTGGGAGTTTGCAAAGTGAGAGCCATTTTTTAGTAGGAAGCAAAGTCTGAATTCACTTTGCAAAGAAATTGAGGTTCCCATTGGCACTTTGAAGCCTACTGCTTAAGTCTTTGTCATTGTGTCAGAAGGTTGGGAAATTTGGGATACTGAAGTCATGTTTGCAGGACATGAAGTTTCCATTTTCTTGAGTGATGGATCATTAGGATATGATCATGGGTGATAACATTTTAATGGTAACACTGATGTTAAGGTAGTTTGTTCAAGTAGCTGTTGGAGAAGATTCTATGCAATTGAGCCGAGTCTATTTTCAAAGGGAGACCGCATCAGCAGCTACTCCTAATGGTAATAGTAACAAAATAGCTGCCATTATCATCATTGTCATAGCCATAGTGTGTGATAATACCAGTAATTATAGGTGTTAAGCACTGTTCTAAGTGCTTTACATGTCATCTCATATAATCCTTTATAATAATTCTATGAAATGAGTGTAGTCTTACGCCCACTTTACAAATAACGAAACTAAAGCATAGAGTGGTTTAATAAACTGCTCAAAGGTACATATCTAGTAAGTGTTGGAACCAGCATTGGACCCTGGTGGTCCTCATCCACAGAACACACACTCAATAATTACACGACACTGCCTCTCCCTAGTACTACTAGTTATCATGGTTTAGAGACACTTCTCTTCATAAAAACTTGGGTTTGGCCTTTGGGAATACCAGCATCCATTCTGAGTCCATAGCCTAGTTTCGGCTGTCCTTGAGATTGAGGGAGGAAAGGAAGTGCTTCCTGCAAAGACTTGCCAACTTTTTGGAAGTTAAACTGAGCTATACTTGAAGTGATGTGGACAGTATTTCAATTCCCAGATGTTTTAGCTCTTTCTCTCACTTAGCAATTTGTTGTGGATAGCAGCAGGTCAGAGCAGAGTTGACAGCCTATAGGACACACTCACATGTAGTGGGAGGAAGAGTGAAAACCCTAAGCAGGGTAACTTGTCATGGGTTGGACTTTAGTACTTATAGGTTCAACTCTTGGGCTGAACCCAATGCAGTTTCTTTCTTCTCTTTGCCTACCTCAGCATTAACAACAACAACAACAACAACAACAACAACAACAACAACAAAAAGCAACTCAAAACTCTTTTGTTTCTTTTGCTTACTGGAAATAATAGAACTTAAAACTCTTGTCCCACATATTGGACCAAGTTATGATAGACTACCTTCACTGGTGGTATATATATCCATACCAGTCATATTTATATTTCTTCATTTTATTTACATTATTAGTTCAAGACAAATGAGATGGTTTGGGTATTTGGTGTAGTAAGATGTTCTACTCACTAACAAGATGGTTCCCTTTGCATTTTTGACGATTTTTACATTCGGAAACACTTCTAGCCTTCAGAATCCAGATTCTTGGAAAGAAACACGAAGAAAGAATTAGAGATGAATTCTCACAGAGTAACTCTGTCTTTCTGTTTGGATAGTCTCAGGGAAGTCAGAATTATTATTATTTTGATTAAAATCTGCAACCCGAAGTACCAGCTGCTTCATTTGAGTCAGGATTGCATTTTTAGAGTAATAGTCCTGTGGTTTTCATGCATGGCACGTAACTCTCACTGATTTCAATAGAGTTTTGTACATATTCCCAAAGGCAGAGATTAGCCTAGGTGTTTAACTTCAATTAATTTAATGCACGGGAGAGGAGAGATTATGTTACCCTAATTGATTGTGTCAGCATTGAATAGTCCACATATGTCCACTTAGCTCTTAATTAGACTCATATTAAAGTTCGTGGGGTTTAGTTGGGAGAAGGTAAGTCCTGTGCTTTATCCATCTTACTAGCAGAGTTTGGTCCTCAGAAGAGGGTCAACAAATGTTTGTTGAACTGAGTTGACTTTGGTCCAAATTTCGTCCATTGTAGCTATCCCTCTAGAGCATTTACTTCACCTACCAGTGACCTGGCCTACAGGGTAAAATTCTGTCTGAGTGCTGGGTTGGACTCATGTTCATTTAGCAGGGACCTAAGTATGGGAACAGACACACACTTTACACACAACTTCAGAGTTTAGTTTTTTGTTTGCTTTTATTATTAGAAGGACCTATGAAGATCGTCTGCTTTAATCCCCCCTCACTACAGAGGAGTCTGTCCATTTTACATTGGAAACATTCTGGGGCCATATTTAAAATCTAAGGTTTTTTTTAAGGATCTTGTCTCTTACCTGGCAGAATATTTGAAGGTTTCCAGTCTTTCTATGTCATACGGTCTTTTGGAATTCCTTCCCCCAGATCTCTCTGCTGCTGCCATTCAAGCTGCTAGCACATAAAATCTTTTTAAAAATCATTAAGTTTGGGGAAAGCTACTTGCCGCTAACTCTTTAGAAAATGTTTCATATGTTTTGAAAAGGGATTCTGGTCTCAGTTCAAAAATCTTAATTGAATTGTAATTTTTAATTGCTTGGGAAGAAAACATAGACCTTCCAATTATTGATTTGAGGTCCACAGAGTAGCTTTAGAGCATAGCATGGTCAAGTAAATTTTGCTGACGGTAGAGAGATTCAACTCAAATGTCAAAATTCATAATCTTATAGAAAGTTTATTTGATATATTAATTTTCTGTGCTATAAATACCTCAGGGCAACTTCTCATCTTTCTCCATACCCACAGGGGTCTTCTTCTCTTGGTTCCTCTTGATGTTGGAAGTAAATGTTTGATATAAAGAGGATCTCAGGAGGGAAAAGGAAAGATGAAAAGTTGGTTGCTGGGTCAAACTCTTCTGAGCAGGGCATTCTTCATATTCTTTTTGGTTGGGTGTACAGACCTCTGGGGAAGAACTTTAGTTGGGGTAGATGGTTTTATCATTCCCAAGTTAGACAGTTTGGTTGGGGAAATAAGTTTTTTTTTTTCTGAATAAACTTCACAAAACATCATAAAATCACAATGCATTGTACATTAATTCATGAGCCCTTCTTTAGTTTTTCCACAAATGAAAACATTTCCTTACATTGAAACATGAATGGTAATTTAAAACTGGTTTCATGGATAACTCATCTTCAGCCATTTTTTTCTCAACTTCACCTACTTATTAAATCTAGAGGCAGTGAGAGAGAAGTTTTACTGTTTCAATGCTGACATTCTCCCTCCCTGCATGTATGAACTTGTGCTGCTATCATTTGGGAACCCCACGTATACAGGAAGGGAAAAATACCAAAACAGAGTCTCTGAAGTTTATTTGACGAGTGTCTGTTAAATTATATCAAACTTTGGAACAATACTAAAGTATACTTGAAAAAAAAATAATGTGCTATATTTCCCCCACCAAGGAAAAATCTGATGACAGAACTGTACTTAATTTAAAGGACAGCATTAATATATGATATATAGCTGATTTTATTCTTTAAGGCAAATGTTGTTTTTCTGTATCACTTCTATAAGATCCGCATCTTGTAATTTTGAAATGATGCTGGTAGTAGGCTAACTTAGGGCTGAAGTTCGGGAAGTAATATTTCTGACTTACATCTGTTGTGATTCTAAAGGAATTTTCAGTGGGATAGAATCCTATAGGATTAAAACAGATTTTTGGTGACTGGGCTTATCAAGAATATAACATTTAAAGGTGGTACTTTTAGGAGTAATCAAGTTATATGAGGAAAGTATAAAGTCTGATGGAAAATCTGATGGTACTGGAATGTTGATATTATCCCATTGTAAATTATAAGCTTACTTTAAGTTAAATACATCACACACAAAAAAAGGTAAATTTAATCCCTTTAAAAGTTAAAAAAATTACACTAAATCTTAAGTTATTTCTTGCTAAGAAGTATTACATAACTATTCTGAAATTATCTTTATTATTATTAATTGTTTTTCCCTGGACATTGGGTAACAGAAGACAAAGGAAATCGAGGTAAATTAGGCACATGGAAAATAAAAAGCATGTAGTCATTTTTCTTACAGTTGTAACATATTTTGCACTAAGAGTAAATAGAAATAAATGTAAATTTGAAATAGCAAGCATGCTTGACACTAACCAGTTCTTCACACTACTGTGAAATGGTAAATGTAATACCATTAACTAAGAACTTAGTGATGTTTGATGGACAGAGTTAAATGTAAAACGAGGTTATTTTTATGTAATGAAACATTTATAAATTGTTATCTATTTTGATTAACATATAAGTGTACTATATAAAAGCACTTTGTAAGTGCAGCAGATACTATCATTATAATGTATAGCTATTGTCTTTAATGATAAATAGTATAACTTAACTTAAAAAACCTAAACATCTGGCCAAAGCAGTCATTTCTTCTATTTTTAAATGAACAACTCTTCTGCTTTATTGCTTTTACTAAAAGGTTTTCATTTAAAAAGGAACGCTAAAAGAAAGCCAGTTTATTTCTAGAGTTTATTTTTATTCCCATTAAACTTTTTTTTAACTTTCTAAATTATCTTTCCTTTAGTGTTTAGTGAGTTTTGTTGAATAATAACGTAAGTAGCAGCAGTAACATGAGATCTTATTGTATGATGTGCAGCTATATGACAGATACTGCTTGCCTAGTCTTTAGAATTTTGAAGGTAACTATTTAATAAACCACTGTTTGTATTCGTAGAATAAAATGTTTCCTCCCCAACATGCAAAATTTAAAAAAAACACACATAAATAACCATTATCATTAGTTCACAAACATATGCTACAGACCATCTACTATATATTATTTTATAGCTTTTCCAATGTAGTTTAGCTAACATTTTAGAAATATGTATTATTTCTAAATTCATATGCCTGTTTAAACTTCATTATCTCAAATGATACTGACAGAATGTCATGAAACAGTATCATAATATACATATAGACATTATTTTGATGCAATAAACATGTGATTTTTAAGACTTTCTTAATAAACACACATGTTTATTCTTTGCTAAAACATGTTTCTGCAAGTGCCATACCTATATTTTGCAGGTTTTTACTTACCCAATTAAGACAGTCTTGCTGAAAACTTCCTTTGCTTTGAAAGTTCATCTTAATTAGTAATAGAAGCCCTAACTCATTAGATGAAGCCACTGGTTTTCCTTTGAGGAAACCTCTCCTTCACCAAATTGATAAACTGTAAAACATGGGTTTGGCACTGAAACATGCATTTTTATATTTTTGCTCCTTACTAACCAGATAACACATGAGATGCAATGCAACTTCCACAAAAGAAACCTTGCGTTATTGGTTATCTCTGTGAGCATGAAGCTATGTGCCCCATATTCGATTTGTAGACACTGCTGGCGTAGCGATTGCATCTTATGTGGGATATATCTGGAGTTTTATTATTTGTTTTAGAGTGTCATTTCAATGTAATGTGCTGTTCTTTGTGTCTTTGTTGTCTCTTTTTTTTCCTTGTCCCCCCAACAGCATTTTGTCCCGCACAGGGAAGAAGGAAAACCAAGATGCCTCCAATTTGACAGTGCCCATGACCATGTGTCTTTTTCCTGTGCCATTCCCACTCACCCCATCTCTAAGACCGCAGGTCAGTTCCATCAACCCTACTGTTACTCGCTCCCTCCTTTACAGCGTCCTGCGAGATGCTCCCTCTGAACGTGGCCTGCAAAGTCGTGATGCTCACTTGTCAGACTACCCTTCTTTGGACTATCAAGGCCTCTACGTGACTTTGGTGACTCTCCTGGATCTAGTTCCTTTACTACAGCATGGCCAACACGGTGAGCATTTAATCAGAACCTTTGAGAATGTCCATGTATGTTTATGGATGCTGGAGACTTGCTATTGGAATAAATTGCTTGAAAGGTCTTTGTGTGGCTAAAGCCTTTCTTACACAGAAACTTAATTATGGTGTTTCCCATCCTGTCATTTTGTTGTTGTTGTTGTTCTTTTATGGCCAGAGGGATGTTATCCAGGTGGGCCTACATTTGGGGGGAATGGGCTGGAGAGAGGAGTCAGGCTCTGACAGAAATTGACCTCTTCTCTCCTGATCTGCTTGTCATGGAGAGTCTTGAAATTATGACCTGTGGGCTAAGATTTAGAAACTTGCCCCCCGCCCACCAAGAAATGTAAGAAGTAGAGTCTGAAGAGCAGGTCAAATCCACTGACAAATTCTGTGATTTATGGCGCGGGGCAAATCACAGAATCTCCCTGGGACTTACTTTTCCTGTCTTTTAAACCCAGGATGTTCGATAAGGAGAAATCTCTAAGAATTCTTCCAAATTTCACTAACCATCAATAGTTATTACAAAACATGGCCATTGGTAGAGTGTGTAGTGATGCTCTAAGCTGTATATGGTATCTACTATACAGTATTAGGGTGTTTCTATTAAGAGCATGCTTCTTTTCTTAATGCTTTCCCTTTTTACAGTGTGTTTTAGTCAATTTCATTATCTTACTTGCTTACCAGATTCTTCTAACCCATAAAAAGGAGTGCAATAATATAATAATATCTCTTGCTTAACTATTCAGTATTATATTTTTGAGAATCACATGGAAAACCCATGCAATAAGAGAAGGGATTTTTGCAGAGAATGAATGTTTAAAACATCAGTTGTTTTAACTTTAAAGCACTGATAATTTGGTCTCTGGAAATATAATAACCAAAGATTCACTGTATTGAAAAATTGGAATTTGGGAAGCGGGTGGGTCATGGCGGTTATTTTACCTTTGAGTTGGGGCTGACTCTTCTAAGAGAATACTTAGTGCTTTATTTAGTAAGATGTGTTCCTAATGAAAAAATTAAAAAAAAATCTACTTCCATAAAAATGATGAAATAATGAATATTGAATTTGTTTCTTCTTATATTTACAGTTCTGTAATTGTAGTGAATATTAAAAAATGGAGATTTGTAAATTTGCCTGTTGTATCATTTTGTAGCCGTTTAAGCCTGGTCACTTTTACTGGGATCCCATTCCCACTCAGAACTTAAAGGAGACGACTCTTTGAATATAAGACTGGCATAGCCTACCGTGGTGGTGCTGATGGTGGGCTCGTCAGTACCTTTCCTTTGTGACAATCAGTCCTGAGGTTACTGTAGACTTGCCTGGTCCTGGGATGAGCCACTGTGTGAGAGCCCCTGGATTAAGATAAAAGTATTCGGTTTGGTAACTCACAACCCATTTAACTGCGATTAATATGTTAAATTATGACGATTTCAGGGGGCGTGATTTATATATTTGCTTTTTAAAAAAATTTTATTTTATTATGTTAATCGCCATACATTACATCATTAGTTTTTGATGTAGTATTCCACGATTCATTGTTTGCGTATAACACCCAGTGCTCCATTCAATACGTGCCTTTTTTAATACGCATCACCAGGCTGACCCATCCTCCCACCTCCCTCCCCTCTAGAACCCTCAGTTTGTTTCTCAGAGTCCATAGTCTCTCATGGTTCATCTCCCCCTCCGATTTCCCCCTCTTCATTTTTCCCTTCCTACTATCTTCTTTTTTTTAACATAAAATATTTGTATATTTGCTTTTATTCCCACAACTATGTTGTGACTTTACTCTTCACTCTTATCTATACACTGTGTTCTTGTTCTGCATAACAGAGCTTAGAAGAGAGGAAAAACATCATTAGACTACTCCTTAGGGGTTAAAAAGCAGTATAGCAGTGTTTCTCGACCAAGTCAGAATCCCTGAGGGAGATTGAGATTTTCAGTGAGCTCTCTGGGTGATTCTTTTGTATCCTGACTTTGAGAACCACTGCCCTAGGGCTGGAGGCTGTGTCCTCGGGGGTGGGGGGGTGGGGTGGTGGTGGGGGGGGGGTGGGGGGAATGTGGGGCACTGGCGAGGGCTGCATTCTTGTCACAGTTCAGGTACCACCTGTCAGGTGATCTTGGGCAATCACTTTCCTTCTCCGGGCCTTGGTTTCTTCATTTGAAAAATATTCCAGGTTGGCTCTCAGGCCCCTTTCAGCACTAATGTCCTGTAATGAGACTGCAGTGCGGCCGGGGTGTCTTTGATGCACAGCCTCAGTTCATTCTTAGTAAAACACCTGTGAAGTTTACGTCTCATCACCTTGAGCCCAAGGTTGACTGACCCTCACTCGCCAGGGTGCCCTGTGGCCTCATCCTCTCTGTTGTCAGTCGATGTGCTTGTTGAGATGGCATATTAATTCTAATCAGAAATAACATCCGGCATCAGAATTGCACGAAGAAGGTAAAGCTGCTGCAAAAACAACAAATCTAGTAATTTTCTTTTAGAATGGATAAGAAGGTGATCAAAGTCTTCATTGTCAAGTCTTGACTGATTACCCATCTACTGGGAGGTCCAGAAATATCAAACGATATATTCAGTATAATGGGATTTGGTATACATGCATTCTAAAGCTAACTAGTTATGCTTTTTTTTTTTTTTTTTGGTGAATGTCCTCTATTTTTACTCCTTGTGCAGGTAATAACAGTAACATTATTCATGTTAATAATAACGGCTAATATTTGTGAAGCACACATTATGTGCTGTGTTAAAACACTCTATATTAATCTCATTTAAGCCTCCTAACAGTCCTTCTAGAAGTGAGGTAGGTACTGTTCTTATCCCCCTTTAAAAGTGTTGGTGGGAAGATTATCATTAGGTGGCACATCCTTCCATGATAATTCGTAACAAAATGCACAGGGTCACGGAGCGTCATTTACAGCTTCCTTTTGGCTGCTCTGCTGGAAGACACACGTTACCCCATTGCCCAAGACTCCAGATGTAGGAAGATTGTGTTTTGGTTGATGGAGCAGAGATAGCCTGGTTTCATTTCCAGTCTTGCCCTTGACTTTCATAAACTTCCAGTGGGAAAAAATTTAATGGCTTTTTGCCACAGTTATCTTGTGTAAAATGTAATGGAGGTAAGAACGCTAGAGGATATTTCAGGATTCATGATCACATGGAAAGTGCCTTTAGTTTTTGAAAGCCAGGAATAATATGAATACCAAGTATTACTGAAGATTGATAAAGGGGTGAGGTAAAGCTCATGAAATAGGTATTTATCTTTCTTAATGCAGTCATCCATCAGCCATTTATTGAATAAACCCTGTGTATGTACTTTACGGAACATTATGTTTCAGAGGTCTTAATAGGAAGGGAGCAATAGCTGGTTATAATTTAAGCTAGTTCGTAAGATCTTAAAATGTAGAATTAACATATTTTGTTAAGTGGCAAAATATTCAGTGACTGATTACTCATTTTTGTTTTGTAGATCTTGGACAGTCGATATTTTATACAACTACATGTTTGCTACCCTTTCTCAATGATGATATTCTGAGTACTTTGCCCTACACGATGATATCAACATTAGCTACCTTTCCTCCATTTCTGCACAAGGATATTATTGAATATCTTAGCACATCTTTTCTACCAATGGCTATATGTAAGTTCAATCTTACCTAATACTAGATTCTTTTAATGCATTGTACGAATGGAAATTGCTTTTGCTGTTTTAGGCTGTAGATTTTCAAGATTATAATGGAATCACTTGCTGGTATCCAGGTGCTATGATTTAAATTGTCATTTCAGCATGATTATTATGGTGAGAATCAAAGAAATGAATGATGATTATACCTTGGAATTGTTTTATTTGCATAATTTGGTCTTATAGAAGAGGAAGAAAACATATCAAGGCACAGTCTCTATTACCTACATCGAAATTATGGTATTTTTTGTTACTTAAGAAAAAAAGGTGGAGAGAGTGTTGCCTCAAGTATAGAAATTCTCATCTTTTGCATCTGAAGGCAGAAAAGTGTGATAGGAAGAGGAACAGACCGAGTGAGGATATACAGATCCCAGTTTCAGCTCTGCTCCATCCATAAATGAGCTGTGTGGTGTCAGGCATCTCACATGGGTGAGTGGAATGATGCCAGCATTAGCTTCCCCTCACAGGGATGTTGTGATGATGAAATGAGTCAAAATGTATGAAAACACTTTGAAAGAAGCTAAGGCTTGTGACCCATGTACTAGGGTTTTGTTATAAATGTTGAGCTGATTTGAATTCTATTTCACTTTTATAGACTTAAGTCTTATAGGCTTTCTGGACATGAGCAAAGAGAAAAAACAGGTTGGGTCGTGGTCTTTGTGACCAAAATCCTTCTAAAGTATTTTTTAAAGAAATCGATTATGAATCCCTCTATGTTTCAGTGGGTAACCCGAAAAGATGGTGGATTTAGGAGTCAAACAGATCTAGATTCACATCAACAGCTCTGCTACCAAACCAGCTGTGTGGCCCTAGGCAAGTTACCCAACAGTTCTGTTTCTTCCCTGTAAAATGAGAAGAATAATCCTAGCTGCCTGGGTGGTTGGGATACCTGAGCTGATTCACCCGGAGCACAGTGCCAGGTGTTGACCAAGTGTTAGTTTACATCTCTCCTTCCCTCAGCTCTTGTTTCCTTTAAATAACTTTATTGGTCACATTCCATTCCTAATGATCATTTCTCACCATTTTAATGTTATGTCCTTCTGATCTTATTTAAGTTGTTGCTTGTTGCTTGGAATAATAATTGGTAAACATATGTACCTTTAAGCTCCATTACTTGCTTTATAGTTAAGCTTAATTTTAGCTCTGGAATTGTAATTTTCATGTCTTTTCAGCAAAGAGTCTGACTGCTACCTAAATTATATAGCAATTCAAAAGAATTAGCAGACTGATTATATGGTTCAAGTAATAGAATATTTGATCATTCTCTCTTTTTTTTGTTCTGTGTAACCTGACAAGCACTTTGTTTATGGATACGGATCTCAGAATTGTATAGTTGTGTTTGCTGTTAAATTTAGGCATAGGAATCCTTGTTTTTATTTATTTATTCATTCATTCATTTATTTTAAATTATGTTAGTCACCATACAGTACATCATTAGTTTTTGATGTAGAGTTCCATGATTCATTAAAGAATTACGTGTGAGGTGCATCTTTGTCATCATAAATCTAATTCACTGTACCCTCCTTCTTAGGAATAAGTTAATAGTTTAGGGAGAGGCGTTGAATATATCAGGCCCCTGCAGTTATGCCTCACACTGATCAAGCATTGTGATCGCTGGTTAGTTGTTTCTTCATTCTTTTTTTTTTTTTTTTAGTATTTTTTATTTATTTTTGACAGAAAGAGACAAAGTGAGAGAGGAAACACAGGCGGGGGGAGTGGGAAAGGGAGAAGCAGGCTTCCCGCTGAGCAGGGAGCCTGATGCTGGACTTGATCCCAGGACCCTGAGATCATGACCTGAGCTGAAGGCAGATGCTTAACGACTGAGCCACGTAGGCGTCCCTGTTTCTTCATCCTTAATCCTCATTAATTTCTACTTAATTAGAAGCACAGACCCCCAAAACATGCCTTATAGTCACATTAGAATCCTTATTACATCTGTGTGAATTTTAATACTTAATTAGTAGAGTGACTTGGTGCTCATTTAAATTATGAACAAGCTGTTTATGTCTCTGGGACTCCATTGTTTTGTCAGCTGTAAAGGAGGGGTTTGGAAAACATGTTCCATCTTGAAGATTATTTCTGGCTTAATAATTCTAGGTGAAAAAACATCAATCTTATTTTATGTAAGAGGCACATACCTTCCTCTAACCCAGTTGTTGATCCAGTTCATTTATCTCGTCGCTCTGGTTTCAGTTTCTTTTTTTTAAGATTTTATTTATTTGAGAGAGAGAGAGAGAGAGAGAGTACGAGGGGGGGAGGGTCAGAGGGAGAAGCAGACTCGCCCCCCCACCCCGAGACCACCCTCCCCCCGAATGTGGGACTCGATCCCGGGACTCCAGGATCGTGACCTGAGCCGGAGGCAGTCGCTTAACCAACTGAGCCACCCAGGCGCCCTGGTTTCAATTTCTTACTCCTGACTTCCGCTTCTTGTTACCATGCCCGTGGGTTGGGGAGTAGCCAGTTTTTGTCACCTTTAAATCTCTGAAAGTAAATGGTAGTAATACCCTTTAAAGGCACATTCTATTAAACGATTCAGGTGTTTCTCTTGTATTTGTTTTTTTGCAAAGACACAGATCCAAAGAGAGAGGGGAGTGGGTTCCAGATTAATCACGTGAAAACGAACAGACGTGAGAATGTGTCTGTTGCCTGCATCCATGTTGTTTCTGTCTTTGGAAGTTGCTTCAGTGTCTAGAAATTCTGACCCAAATGAGAGAGAGGGGAGCATTTAACTTCTTCCAGGATGTTTTTATTTCAGGACTGAGAGGTTAGGATGAAGGAGGTTGCTTTTTCCAAGTACTTGACAAAAGTCGTCAAGACAAGAAGGCTTTTCTCTCCTTGGTGTGGTGTTTGCAAGGTGAAATGTAAAATGTGGACAGTTTTTAAATGTTTGTATCATTAAGAATCTAGAATATGAAGCTCTGAGCTCTGAAGTGGATCAAATGAAGCATCCCAGCTCTGTCAGTGTAAGGGCTCTGCATGTTTATCACTTAGACCTTTCCCGTCATTGTTGTCAATAAACCAAGGGGCGCCTGGATGGCTCAGTTGGTTAAGCAACTGCCTTCGGCTCAGGTCATCATCCTGGAGTCCCAGGATTGAGCCCCACATCGAGCCCCACATTGGGCTCCCTGCTCAGCAGGGAGTCTGCTTCTCCCTCTGACCCTCCCCCTTCTTGGGTTCTCTCTCTCATTCTCTCTCTCTCTCAAATAAATAAATAAAAAATCTTTAAAAAAAATAAAAAATAAACCGAGTACCGTGCCTTTATTTTAAATAACTCCTTTTGAGGTGCTGCAGAGAAAACTGCAATTTATTATCAAAATTTCCTTTGACATAACCTTTGCTTTTTAACTCCTTCCATAAATAAGATACACTTCTTTGTATTCCAAGTGTGTGCAGTAGGCTTTGTTTATTAAAAAAAAAATATATGAAAGAATTACTAAGAATTGAAAAAATCATTAGTATTTCACCATGGAAACCTTTTTTTCCAATAGGGGATTTGTGATTTGTGGACCAAATTAAAATATGGATGTTGGGCAGATGATAGGGATGTTGGCAGAGAAGAGAAAAGCAGATCCCAAATTAACATTAATTGATGTAGGCTATATTATTTCAGTGATATCAATGAGCAATGATATCAGTAAAAGACCCTTCTAGTGCATCTTGGTAGCCCAGACTGTGCAGTCTCATGCAACTTAAATTTCCTCAAAAAGTCATTTGCCCTTAGGAAAAATAAATGTTCATTCAGATCTTTGCATTGGACTTCAAAGCAATCCTGTGGTTTAATTGAATATCTGGTTCTAGACCATTGGCCCTGGATCATTTTTGTTCTACTACTACTATAGAGGATGCGTGTGATGTTTCTATGATCCTCCAAAAACTAATAAATATATAGGAAAAAAGACAGAACCCAACACAACGTATTGATGACATTTTAATAGTCTTCTATATATGAAACCTGTTTTATTAGATAATGATCCTTTTTATAAAGTAGGTCTTATTATACTGTAAGAACTTTGTTGTTTGTATTGGTGAAAATGTTTTGGAATAGAAATAGAAGAGCTGAATTCTTTAGTCCTTTGATTCTTGGCAGATCTCTTAACCTCATCAAACTTCAGTTTCTTTAGCTGTGGAATTGTGAATAATCATGATCTCCCCTGCCTACACCCCATGTTTGTTGTGAAGACCATGAGATAACATACAGGAATGGCCTTTGGATATTGTATCACGTTAGACAAATGTATAACAGACCAAACCCGTAGACATATGACAGACATGTCAAATCTCATTGCGACTAATTCCAATATTCTGCTCATACTCACATGTTGTCCTGAAGTTTTATTGTCTTAAATATTGCTGGAGAAAAGGGGCCAGCCTCTGGGGCTTGGGATTTTTTTTCCCCTAGAGTTTGTTGTATAATAAACAAAAATGGCTATAATAGGCTTTGATCTCATAGAATCTGACAGAACCTCTGCATTTTCTTTTAAACTAATCTTTTCACCCATCATGGGTCTCGAACTTATAACCCCGAGATCAAGAGTTGCATGCTCTGCCAACTGAGCCAGCCAGGTGCCCCCACCTCTGCGTTGTTGATGGGCAATCTTATCTCTGTGATTTTCATTTATTTAGCAGTCTGCACATCTTTTAATGCTGCACTGACTTTCGGGTCATGGTGTCTCAGTCTTCCCATTATGTTGAACTGATATGCCCTTCTGAAGGCACAGGTATCTTGTACTCAAACCCTTTCTCAAATACCTCTGCTTACACAAACAAAACACTTGCTAATGTGGGCAGTGCAATCTGGCAAAGCACAGGAAATGGTTTTGTTGTATGGCACCAGAAAGTGTTTCTTCTTTCCAGATGACTCTTATACCTTTACCCCTTACAAAAGTATAAGGCTAGTAGGGTTTATTTAAATATATTCCAATTCAGACTACTCCTTACTGCCATCTCTCACCCAGACCTGTCTAGTAGTTTCTGAACTGGTCTCCCTGCCTCTACTCTTAGCAACCCTACAGTTGTTTTCCACCCAACAGCCAGAGCTAAGCTCCGAACACGTAAACCAGACCACGTCACTTCCTACATCACATTCCGTCACTCTGACCAATCAAATTCAGCGTCCTTCCTTAGCCCACAAGGCCCTCTGTGCTCTGGCTACTGCTGCGACTTTGTTACTTCATTACTGCCCCGTCAGTGTTCACTCCGTGCAGTCTGCATTGGCCATTCTGCAATTCCGTAAAGACACGAGGATTTTCCTCTGTCTCAGGAGGCCTTCTCCCAAATGGTCCTATCATTCTTCCTCACTCTCTTTAGGTCTCGGCTCAAATGTCTTATCTTTTGAGATGCCCTTCCCTACCCTCAAACTGAAACAGAACCTTCCATCACTTTCCACCTATCCCTTTGCCCTGCTTTGTATTTCTTCACGGTTGTTTGCCTGTTCCTCTAGAATGGCATTGTCTGTAGAAATTTCCGCAATGATGGAAATGTTTTATAAATTTCTGTGCTAATACACTAGCCACACAGGGCACCTGAGCACTTGAAATGTATCTAATGAGACTGAAGAACTGACTTTGTAATTTAATTGAAGTTTAATTCACTTAAATTTAAATAGCTACATGTGGCTAGTGGCTACCATATTGGATGGCATAGCTTGAGCATTTAAGCTCCATAAGGACAACGGCTTGCCTGTCTTGTTTATGGCTGTCTCTAGAGACAATGCCTGGTACGTAGGAGGTATGGAAAAAATATTGAATTTTTAAGTGAATTTTGAACATTGCCTGTGAAGTCAAGTGACTTGGGCTGTAGTTCTAATAATTAAGTTGGTGCTCTCATGCAAATAGTCTGATTCCTTTTTATAAAATGGCTTTCCCCATATATTTATTTATTTAAGCTTTATTTATTTATTTATTTGAGAGAGAGACAGTACAAGCGGTGGCAGCGTGGGGGGAAGGGAGAGGGAGAGAGAGAGAGAATCTTAAGCAGCTCCACACCCAACATGGAGCCCGACATGGGCTGGATCTCACAACCGTGAGATCATGACCTGAGTGAAATCAAGAGTTGGACATGTAATCGACTGAGTCACCCAGGCACCCCTACTTATTTGTTTCTTTTGGTGAGAATCATATAAGAGCTATACATGATAGTACAATAGGAACTATAAAATGCAGGAACAGATTAAGGAATTGTTATTGCTCATAGAGGAAAGGGATGCTGATAATGGTTATTCTGGTGGTGCCAGGAGAATCAAGAAATAGGTCTTAAAACTTGTAATTATATTTCCTGAGCACAATATTAAGTGTAAAATTTTCTTATTTTGATTAATTCTCTTCTTCCTTCCATTGTATGTAGCTTTGGCTTTATATACCCTCATGGGGACAAGCTGCACATCTGTTTACATCATGCATGCCTTTTTACCAAGATTCAATAAATCATGTGTGCCTGTGCATGTTTATTAATTAGAATTGCAGTGATTTTATTCAGTCTGTTAGAAGGCTAAGCAACTGCAAGGCACTGTCTGTTTATAGAGGTGCTGGAGCCAGTTTCCTAGGGCTTGAGCCAGGGGAATGCTTTTGGCTTTGTGGTTGACCACACTTGAGGGAGAGCATGGATTTGTAGGGGTAAAAGAGACAGCCAAAGGTCACTGAGCCATTTGGGCTCTTCTCCAAATAGACCTCACCTAAATCATTGAGACATTTTGGGCATTTCTCCCATTTTTAAAGGCCTCCAGGCACAGGGATTCTCAGGCTCCCTTTATAGTTTTTATTTTTTTTTTTTAGAAACGTTTGTTATTAAAAAGTTTTAGATGAATTTCAACAAAGGTAAAAACCCTTGTCCCAAGAGGATCATATATATGTATATGTATATAATTATTTAAATATATGTAATTATTTTTCCTCCAGTATGTCAGAGATAAGAGTTTCCTTCCCCAACCCCCACACCTCCTTAAACAAAGGGCAAAGGGCCACGCAGTTCTCCCTCCCACACCTGGATACCTTTCTTATTTCCGCTCTGGTGATGCTCCTGCCACCAGGCTCAGGGCCCACCTGCGTCAACACCACTTGATGTGGGGTGCCTGGGTGGCTCAGTTGGTTAAGTGACTGCCTTTGGCTCAGTTCATGATCCCAGGGTCCTGGGATGGAGCCTCATGGGGCTCTCGGCTCAGCAGGGAGGCAGCCTGCTTCTCCCTCTGCTGCTCCCCCTGCTTCTGCTTTCTTTCTCTCTCTGTGTCAAATAAATTAAAAAAACAAAACAAAATAAAAAAAAACCCAACCACTTGATGTGCTTATTAAAGCTTTTCTGCTTCCAAACTGACAGAGTTAGATTCTAGATATGAGCCCTAAAGCTGAATTTGAACAAGCTCCCTGGCTAAAGTCTGAGAACAACTGCATCTTGTTCTTTAGGATTTGACTCAAAGTTCTCTTTACTTGATTAATCACACTTGATTGACCAACTTTACCATCTAAGAGCATTGACCTGATCTGCATATCTTTGTATAATTATTAATACTCATTTATATTGCACAGCCAAACTAGTTTATCTACCCGACTCTCGCCTGCTTGGTGGGGTAGAAGCAGCCCAGCTGCAAGTGATTAATAAAAGCAAATTCAGGGAAATGGAACCTGAATAAAACTAATGATACCTCTGTTTTAGTTTTTTGCTTGCTTATTTCTATTGTGGCACTCAAAGTCTTTCATGCGAAGAAAAGAATAGAATCATGTTAAATTTTCTGTGTTTTCCCTCTGTTATTATATGACAAATCTTATAGTCATGTTTTAATGGTTCTTTCATACATGTGTTTTATTATAAGTTGCCTTATTCTTTATGGATGGAGGTGAGATATTATTTCCATGTACTGCACTTTAATGTAAAATAAAATAAAATAAAGCAGATTTGTGGGTCATCTGCTTTTTTGTTGTTGCCCACATTAAGTGGTTTTCTCCATTGTGTGTAGGACATTGAGAGTTGGCTAATGGAGGGTGTCATACTCACGGGACACCATTCTGTTCATGCTTTCTTGACAATTTGTCACACAAGCCTAACTATAAGAAGAGGTTTCTCCTACTTCTGCAATTATCCCTGAGAAAAGGAATTCATTTTATATTTGAGTAATTTTAAAGCTTCTCCCATGTGGACCCTCTCTCAATTACTGGTTAGAATAATAAAGTACTCTTTGGAGACAACAACTTTCTGGAGTATGATCTTGAATGACCTCCATCGGTGTTAGTTTTGAATGCTACTTGGAGTTACCTGATATGCCACTAAAAAGGAGAGAGAAAGAAATATAATATAGTGTTGGATGTCATTGTAAACAAGCCACTTAAGGATGTCTTAAAAGCAGGATGTAAGTGGTTATCATGTGGAGACCATGGATACACAGCTGTAAGATGAGTTTGGAAGAAACCAGCTTGCTTTGTAACTGAATACTTGTGGCACAGGATAAAATGTTCAGTGACAGTGTTATTCACAGATTCAAAAAGTGCTTTCTTTCAAACAACTCAGTTGGATATGGAGATGGTAAGCTCTGGAAAGCTAAAAAAGTTATTCTCATGGTGATGGAGATGCTGCTGATGACTTACATGTGAAGGTTTGAATAAAACTGTTTCATGATCTGTGAGAGTTGAAAATAATTTTTAAGTTAATATATAATTTTTTATAATAACGTGATTTGAAATTTCTATGTGTGACTGAATTAATAAGGTCCCCATTATAAGCAGACTATTATTTCATCTGCCTTTCTAAAAGTTAACACATTCAAGTTAGGTTCAAAATAAATACACCTTTTATTTTTACGTTTTTTTAAATTTAATTTAATTTTATTATGTTATTTATGTTAGACATCATACAGTCATCATTAGTTTTTGATGTAGTGTTCCATGATTCATTGCGTATTTTTACTTTTATTGGGATAACCTTCGACATTCCTTTAGGGCACGTGGAAGATTTTGTTTTTCCTTTCTTTTCCACCTAGGTATAAACATCTTGGGAGCAGAGATCACATCTAAGTACATCTCTGATAAAGCCGTTACATCACCTCTGGCACTGTTTCTGCTTCTTGTAGATTCTCACAAAATGTTTGCCATTGATGATGACAGTTGCGGCATTTCTATGCTAGGCCAGATTTTTGTGGTTTTATTTGTGCAAAACAGCCATTGAATTGGTTGAGACTTTTTTTTAAAAAAGTATCTTCCCAGCTCTCACACTATGTGCAAAATAAGAATTATATATATAGATTAATTGTATCTAATGAAATAATGTTTTGTTTCAGTGGGTTCTTCAAGGAGAGAAGGCGTTCCTGCCCACGTTAATCTGTCTGCATCATCCATGCTAATGATTGCAATGCAATACACATCCAACCCAGGTCAGTGGAAATTCGAGTGGCTTGATTAATTTCAAAAACAATTATTAAAGAAGATATGAAGTGAGTAGGCTAGAAATTCTCATGTGAGAAGACCTCCTCTTGGTGGATAGACCAAAGGAGATGTGTTACAAGACAGACTTTTGAGTTGAAATAACTTCCCCTTGTCTTTGTTATTAGCAGTAATCTTACTGGCTAGTGATATTTTTAGAATGTTTGGGGACATAATTTTAGGACATTGATTAGAAATTGAGTACAAGTGTATAGGAATAAGTTAAATTAGAACTATAAAAATCACTGGGATTCTAATGATTAAAGATAACCACTGTTAATATTTTGTGAATTTGCTACTCTAATGTCACACAGGTATCCTTGAGCATAATTTTTTTTACTATTTTTCTGATTATTTCCTTAGAATAAATTCATAAAAGAGGGGTTAATGAATTAAGGGACTTGAAAAAATTTTAGTAGTGTCACTAATTATATATGAGAGTACATTGTAACCTGTCATCAAGTACTGTAAAATTTATATTCTGTTAGACAGACAAAAAATAATATATTGTTTTGACTTGTATTTCTTCAATAAGTAGTGATTTGGACAGGTTTCATTTCCGTTCATCAGTATAATTACATAGGAACTTTGGGAAACTGACCTAAAAAGGGGTTGACTGTTGGCATCACATGCTAAGATGTGAACTCAGTTTTAATTTTCATTTATTGTTGATTTGGAAAGTGAACAAATTTGGTGGCACTGTTTTCAGCCTTCTACTTAATTACATTATAAATAATAATTAAGTTTTTGACACAGGGTGAGGAAAAATGTTTCATTTTTTAAAAAAAGATTATTTGTTTGAGAGAGAGTGAGAGTAAGAGGGTAGGAGGGACAGATGGAGAGGGAGAGAGAATCTCAAGCAGACTCTGTGCTGAACGCAGAGCCTGAGGGCAGGGCTTGATCCCATGACCCCGATATCATGACCTGAGTCGAAACCAAGAGTCTGAGCCACTCAGGTGCCCCAGAAAGAATGTTTCATGTTTAAATCTTAATGCTTTTTTGTTTGGAGTGTTACCCTTTAAATATGAAGTGCCTTGAGTAATTGAGTCATTGTATGAGTAATTCAAATATATAATTTTTGGAAGTTCTATCTCATATCTCACTCTGGCTTAGAGGACCCTCAAAATGTCATTTATATTTCTTATATATTGTATTTCCAAAACACCCTTCATTTGGAGTCTAGTAAGTTGAAGTTTCCTCCTGAGGCTTTGGTCCTAGTTTCTAAGTTGGGAGGCAGTAAAGCAGGGGGCCTAAAATCATGTGCTTTGAGGTTAGAGGTCTGTGGGTTCATGTCTGAGCTCACCAGAAAATTGCTAGTTAGTGTTAACTGTCAACTTCCCTAAGATCAAGTTTCCTCATTTCTGAAGTGGGAATAACTATTCCTATAGTGCCTAACATGTCATGAGCGTTTGATGAGTTTGGTGTATGTCAGGTGCTTGCCTTGCATAGGGACGGGCATATTGTAAATGCTCAATAAAGAGCAATGCAAATTGCTATGATCTGCCATTTTCTTCTTGGATTCGAGTGTTTCGCTGGGAACCACTATGATCAGACTGCGTTACTTCTTTTATTTCCAAATCTGTATCTTCATCTGTTCATGGAGAATGTTTGTAGCCAGCTCTTCCATGCTAAAAATGACATTTGGGACCCACAACTAGTGTTGTGTTGTGGGAAAGTGTCAAGAGTGAGGTGATACCCACCAGGGGGGTCTCAGGGACCCAGTGGTAGGGCTCCATTTTCTTTGAATTTTTGTGGGGAGGCAGCAAGTAGCATCTTGGTCCTTGTAGCCCATGGCATATCAAGGGTGGTGCACAGACCTTGTTCAACTAACTAAGTCCTTTGTTCACGGCTCTGAGCTAGACATTGTGAAAAACCACCCAGAAGCGTAAGGCATAGTGCTTGCTATGGAGCTTATGTCTCTTTGGAAGTATTAAGCATATTCACATAAATCATTAATTTACAATGTAAGGTAGTATGTGAAAAGTACAAAATAAATACTATAGGTAGTATTAATTCATCAGATGGAGAGAACTCTATGGATTGAAATGATCAGAGAAATCTTTGTGCCCCTTGAGCAAAGTATGGGTCTTAAAATATGGATAACGTTTTGATTGATAGGGTAAGTGGGGGGTGGCAATCTGGGAGGGCAAGCAGTTTACACAAAGGGACTCTCCAGGTCTGTTCATGGGGCAGTCAGGGGACTGCTCTGAACTGGGTTTGTGTGACAGACATATGGAGAAAGAGAAAGTGGCCTGGAACATCTGTACTGTCTTACTGGCCAGAACTGAGTCACACAGCCATCGCTAGCTCCATGGGGGTCTGAGGAAGTATCTTGCTTTGTGGTCTGTGCATTGGGGGATGGACAAGGAAGAAGGGTTGTTGATAGCAGTTGAGTAGCAACAACAGTGTCTGCCACAAGTAATAGGAGAGTGTTAGTCATGAAGTCGAAGGAAGAGAGTGTTTTGAAAAGGAGACAGGAGTCCGCAGCACTGAATGCTGCTGAAGGTCAAGTAAAAGGCAGACTGAAGTATGTCTGCTGAGTTGAATGACATAGAGGTCATCAGTGACTAAAGTGAAACCTGCTTCAGGGCTATGACAGGGTTGGATGACAGATTCGGGAAGATATAAAACAGGTGTCTAACTTGGTGGAGGTATCTTTTTTCCCCAAGTAAACATGAGCAAATGAAAGAAGCTTGCTGTTTCGTAGCTTCTAAGAATTCCTCAACGAGGTCGACTTGGTGCCTGAGTGATGAAAGACTCCCGTGCTAATCCATCAGTCTTTCATTTGCTATCTGTCTAAACTTGAGCAAGATAGGAAACTAAGCTAAGTAGGTTTCCTCACTGCAACATGGTGGTTATGAGATAATATGTGTAAGGCTTTTAGCACAATACCTGACACATAATGAACACTCAGTAAATGTTGCTATTAGGCATTTTTTCCCCCCTGTGTAGTTCTTGATTACATTGATGTATGTTTATATTATATAATTATTATTACTAGGGATTGTCCTTAATATTTCTTTTGTTAAAAAGATGAAGGATCTTAGTAAAAAGCTTGATAAAGTCAAGGGCTTACATGATTTTTGAAATGTATGAATACTATAAGGAAATAAGTCATTTTTAATTTTATTGACAATTTTTATTATTAAAAAATTTTATTATTGAAGTATAGCTGACATACAATTATATTAGTTTGAGGTGTATGAGTTAGTGATTTGACAATTCTGTACATTATTCAGTGCTCACCGTAATAAGTGTGGTCACCATCTGTCACATACAGTATTATTACCATATTATTGACTGTATTCTCTGTGCTGTACTTTTCATCTCTGTGACTTATTTATTTTATAACTGGAAGTTTCTGCCTCTTAATCCACTTCACCTGTTTTGCCCATCCTCCCACCCACCTCCCCTCTGCCAACCACTAGTTTGTTCTCTGTATTTATGAGTCTGTTTCTGTTTGTTCGTTTGTTTTGATTTTTAGATTCCACATGTAAATGAAATCATAAGGTATTTGTCTTTCCCTGTCTGACTTATTTCACTTAGTGTAATATCCTCTGGGTCTATCCATGTTGTCACAAATGGCCAGATTACATTCTTTTTTATGGCTGAGTAATGTTCCACTTTATATATGATATACCACCTTTTCTTTATCCATTCAGCTCTTGATGGACACGTAGACTGCTTCCATACTTTGGCTATTGTAAATACTGTTGCAATAAACATAGGGTTGCACATATCTTTTTGAATTAGTGTTTTTGTTTTCTTTGGGTAAATACCCATAGTGGAATTACTGGATTATATGGTATTTTTCTATTTTTAATTTTTTGAGGAAACTCCATATTGTTTTCCACAGGGGTTGTACCAATTTACATTCTTGCCGACAGTACAGAAGTGTTCCTTTTTCTCTACATTCTTTTTTTTTTAAAGATTTTATTCATTTATTTGTCAGAAAAAGAGAGAGAGAGCACAAGCAGGGGGAGTGGCAGGCAGGGGGAGAAGCAGACTCCCTGCTAAGCAAGGAGCCCGATGTGGGACTCGATCCCAGAACCCTGGGATCACAACCTGAGCCAAAGGCAGATGCTTAACCAACTGAGCCACCCAGGCATCCCTTTCTCTACATTCTTAACAACACTTGTCATTTCCTGTCTTTTTGACACTAGCCATTCTGACTGATAAGAGGTTGTACGTATCTCACTGTGGTTTTGATTTGCATTTCCCTGATGATTAGTGCTGTTGAGCATCTTTTCATGTGTCTCTTGGCTGTTTGTATGTCTGTTCAGGTCCTGTGTCCATGTTTTAATCAGATTATTTGTTTTTTTTTTTTGGTGTTGAATTGTGTAAATTCTTTATATGTTCTGGATATTAACTCCTTATCAGATATATTACTTGCAAATATCTTCTCCTATTTGGTAGATTGCCTTTTTGTTTTGTTGATGGTTTCCTTTGCTGTGCAAAAAAGCTTTTTATTTTGGTGTGGTCCCAATAGATTATTTTTGCTTTTGTTTTCTTCCCTGAGGAGACCTTTCCATAAATATGTGGCATAGGCCCATGTGCAAGAGATGACTGCTTATGTTTTCTTTTAAAAGTTTTATGGTTTTAGGTCTCACATTTAATCCATTTTGAGTTTATTCTTATGTACGGGTAAAGATAGTGGTCCAGTTTCATTCTTTCGGAAATAAGTCACTTCTAATTTGATGATTAGATAAAAAGTCTTACTAATATATTATTATATCTCAAAGGATATTTTATCTGATGTTTATAATTTGTGTTCAAATTATATTTTCTTCCTTACAGTGTATCATTGTCAATTATTGGAATGCCTCATGAAATATAAGCAAGAAGTCTGGAAAGTAAGTTTTGGGCCAAATTTAACTCATAGCCACAAACCCATTTTATATAATGGAGTGAAAATATTTTGCCTATTAAAACAGGTCGAATTTATTGATGTCTTTTTATTTTGATGTGGCAGGACCTGGAATTGTTTCCTTCCTGGTTAATTTATTATTTAAAGCAGAAATGATACTTGAAGAACACAGTGGCCTGACAGAAAAAGTAATTGGATAGCTCTTATTCTTAGAATTTAGCAAATACTATATTACATGGCAATTTTATTTCATTCGAAATGTTGCTCGAGAACCTGTCTTCTTTCAAATAGGAGATGTGGATTGTTAAGAAATGGGTTTTAGGAAAATATGTGAAAAATGCAGTGTTTGGCAAACTGGTTCATGCTATTCTAAAGTTCTCTTTTAACATTAACCTGGAGTAGAGAAGAATTTGTTAAAAGACAGTGTAGTTTGATCTTTACCTGGAAGGGAGGGGAGGTGCTTATTTACAGGACCCATAAATAAATAATAAAAAATGATATTTTAATATGATCTCATCTGAGAAGCACACCTGGATGATGAGATGCCGGGGGCGGGGTGGGGGGTGGGGAAGGAACCACTCAACGCTTCTATTGGATTTTACACTGCTTTGGTAATGTTGAATGAACGATTTTCATCTTTATTTGATGATGCTAAGTCAAAGTACACTTCCTGCTTCCTCTAGGATCTTTTGTATGTAATAGCCTACGGGCCTTCACAGGTGAAACCTCCAGCTGTGCAAATGTTGTTCCATTACTGGCCCAATTTAAAGCCTCCTGGGGCAATAAGTGAATACAGGGGCTTGCAGTACACAGGTAAGGAGGAAATAACCCTGTCATGCCCCATTTTTATTTATCTTATGCCACATTTACCTTACCGATTTCTTATTTTTTTTAAAATCTGGCTGGATTTTTATTTATATGCCTTTAGATATTGTCATTAACCCTTTCTGAAACTGGGTGGTATAAAATACATGGATGAAAATTGATTTCAAGAGCCTCTATGACACCATAGCAAATTGCCCAAGTCTCAGTCTTGCTTGCGATACACCTGGACTGGGGTTCTAACTATGGCTAACCTTAATCAGACGTGTGAACAGTGGGTGTTGCTGCAGATTTGCCCACCATTTGGCAAAACCCCAACTGGCTAATTCTGCTTGGTTAAGAAGACTTGCATATTTGACATTACCAGTTCATATGCTAAATAAAAATTAAGTGACCCTTCCTGTCTAGTTGGACAGGAAGAGTCAACAATCAGTGCATATTTGTATAACTAATAACTAAGAAATAGACATTGAATTCGAATGTAAAGGCTTACACGTACCAAAAAACAAACAAGTGTCAGGTCCTATGTGTTGTTTATGTTTACATATTGTAAAATCAAAGAGGGAACCTATGGCTGACGGAGTTTCTGATGCCCCTGACTACCCTCTCCCCCCATTTAGTTGTCTATATATTTTTATGAAAATAGGCGAGGGGGATATTTTGGCAAGGTTAGCTTTTATTTGAGTTATTGTGAGATTCTGCACTGATGCTCTGAGAATCTCCTTTCTTGGTATTGTCTTTCCAAAGGTGATTTGAGCTGGTTCAAAGGGGATTTAATTTAATTCAGGTGTCTGATTTATGTTCCTGATTAAAGCCAAATGTTAGAGATATTAACACCTGTTTTTTGGGCTTTATTGGTCTTTGGTGGACTTATTCTAAATTCAGAACAAATAATATTGGCTTTACTGGTAGCAATAATGTTAATTAAAACAATGAAGGTAAATAGTACCTTTTTAACAAATGGAAATTGGTATCACTGGCATTTTAAATCATGGATAGTAGGGAATGCTTAAGTGTTGCTAAGTGGATAATTTGTAAAAACAGGAAAAAAGTTGGAAGATTAATAACATAGATGGAATGACTGAAATATTCAACTTCTTCTCAGTAGATCCCTGAAATAAGCATTTACATGATATATGAATGGAGAACTGGTATCAAATGAAATTTACTTACTTGATAAATATTTGAAGAGTTTCTTTTATGAGCCAGGCCTATTTCTTGATGATGTAAGATCCAATTCAGAACCAGACCCCATGGAGCTTAATGCAATTTGGAGATGGAAATTGAGTCACTTACTCAACAAATATTTATGAACTGTCTACTATTAGCCAGGTGTTATTCTAGCCACTGAGTGGTAAAGCAATGAAAAAAAGCAGACCCAAATCACTAATATCTTGGCATGTACATTCCAGTTTTCTGGAAAAGACCAGGAAACCATTTTATAGTGTAGTAAGTACTAAGGTAGAACAAATACAGAGACCTGTGGAAATATGCAGCAGGGGCCTCTGAACTCCCATGATGGTGGGCAGGTTTGGGGAGGGTTAAGTTGTCAAGGAAGGTTTTCAAGTGAGTGACAGGTAAGCCGATACCTGAAAGATAATGCACACTCTGGATGTCAAAGGGAGAGTGAATCATGAGTGGATAAAATGTAGATTTGAGGCAGAAGGAATAGCATGGGTTCAGACTTGGAGGCCAGAGATAGCATGATCCCATTTAGGAACTGGAAAATGTTATGTGTAGCCAGACAATGGAGTGACAGGAGGAGAGCAGCTAGAGATAAGCAGAAAGCCTGGCAGGGCCTGTGAAGGAATTGGGAAACCACCGACAGGTTTTAAAGGGAGAAACCAACACAGTGAGATTTGTCTGTTCAGAATATCCCAGAAGCCTCGCAAACTGACAGTGGCTTCCGTTTACTCCTGTGACAGTACCCTCTGGGAAGAGCCAGCCGAACCTCTCTCCCCAGAATAGCTCAGTCTATGCCTACAAAGATCAGAGCGACTCTTTCTTCTTCTCTTAGCCTACCTGAACAAGATGTCTCTGTCTACTGGCATCCATCCTTCTGTCCATTCCTGTGATCATACCTCCACCCACTTCCATTCTTTCAACCGTGTGGCATTATGTCCTGCTACCTGCCAGGTACTGTCCAAGGTCCTGGGGAAGCAACTCTCTTGGAATCCCCATTTTAGTGGATCATGGCATTCTGTACAGGAAACAAGAGATCATTGGAAAAAAATCAATCGTTCTGGTCCATATATTACTATTTATCTAGCACTGGCTGTTTGTCAGACATTGTTCTAGTTGCTTCTATCTCAATATTTTAGCCTTTTCCCATCTGAACACAGTTATGGACCAAGCATCCTATTGGGTCTTATAGACATTTTCTCAGTCCTCAAAAAAAAAAAAAAAATCTTGAGAGGTAGATTTTCTTGTTTTAATGTTGCAGGTGATGAGTGGGACACAGAATTTGAGTGACATCCCTAAATTCACACAGATAATAAAGGAACATAGCTTGAATTTGAACTTAGATTATCTTCATTGAAAAGCCATATTTTCCTGTTCTAACAGTATGACATCACTTCTGTCAATTCAGTTCTTTTGTTAAACTTTAGCTGGAGCATTAGAAATTTTCTACAATGTCTGCCACAGTGAAATATGCACTGAAGGGTATCATCAGTATTTAGATGTCACTCCAACTCTAAATATACATTATTCTTAATGATAAAAATTATATGGATACAGAATTTTATGGGCTTGGAAACTCAAAGATAAAATACTTTCTTAGGGACCAGCAACTTTTATATACTTTCTGAATGATTTATTTCTTTTTTAAAAAGTAAAATTAATTTTTTAAAAGGAAACTTTACTTTTAGAAAAATTATAGAAATATATAATAAGGAAAAAAATATTGCTACCTAGAAATGACCAGTGTTAACATTTTGGTATATTTCTCTCTAGTTTTTTTGATGCATATTTTAAAACAAAAGGAGTTCATATTGTATATAATTATACAAGGTTTCCATCCCAAGCTTCTATTGTGACATTTTTAAAATACAGAAAAGTTTAAAGAATAATACTATGAACACACTTTTAGCCATGTAGATTTAATAATTGTTAGTAATTGACCATTAGTTTAACTGTACATGTATGTGTATATAAGTTATTTGTTGCTTTTTAAGCATAGTAACATAGGAATAATTAGAGCTTATATGAAGAAGATCAAACACTGAGGATTTGGTAATCTACAGTGTTTGCCTCTTTTGGGCTTATTGCTATTTATCAAGAACAAAAACTACTTCAGTTATTTTGGTCATTAAGTATGAGTCTTAAAGATGCAAAAATTACAGGAAGTTTCTTGGCAATGGAAATAGCCATTATGTTGTTCTATAAAGCTCTGCTTCTGTGGGGGGAGAAAGAAATTATTTAGCCTTTTTTTGGTGACTGTGTCTCAACTAGTAAATAATTTAGATCAGCACCAGTTGTTGTATAGTTTCTGTCTGAACTATGAACCAAAAGATGTGGCACAAGATACATTTCCAAGACAGTTTGTTGCAAACGTGGTAAAGAATAACTAAAGATAAGCACTACAAGGTTAGACTTTGGTCTAGGCTACCAGATACCTAACTTTATATTAGTACTGTTGGATTCTTGAGTTGTATACATGTGCCAGAAGTTCTACCTTTTATGTTGCAACTTCTCCATTATTGAGTTCTTGTTTATCTTTTTGTTATTTTATTTCCACAAGCTTTAAAAAGTGTTTTAAACCTTTTATATTTGTACGTTATACGCATGTGGAAAAACACACAAATTACGGGGAACATCCTCCACCATGTTTACCACCATGATTACCTTCTCCTTCTATCCCAAAAGTAACCACTAAGTTGACTTCCAACATCAAAGATTAGTTTTGCCTATTGTTGAATTGTATATAAATGGAATCATATATTATTTATTTGTATGTTTGTGCGCACACACATGTGCATGTGCGTGCGCGCGTGTGTGTGTGTGTGTGTGATTTGTCTATGGGTTGAGCATAACTGTGTTTCATTCATTTTTATTGCTATATATATATTCTACAAAATGAATGTACCTCAGTGGATGTATTGATTTTACTATTAATAGATATTTGGGTTCCTGCGTTTTGGCTGTTAAAAGTAATTCTGCTGTGAACATCCTTCTATGGATGTTCGTCCTTCTATGCACGCATGCGCACACCTCTGTTAGGTATATGCAGAGGGTGGAATTGTTGAATCAGAGGGTATGCATATATCTAATTTTTTTCATCTCCCCCTCCCCTGCATATATCTAATTTTGTTTGCAAACAGTTTTCCAAAAAGGGTTGTACTAATCTATACTCCCATTACCAGTATATGAGAGTTCTTTTTGTCTATATTCCACATTTTGGGCAATACTTTATTTTGTTTTCAGAATTTTAGCAATTTTCAAGGGATGTTGAAGTATCTTACTGTGGCTATAATTTGCATTTCCCTGATTACTAATGAAGTTGGGCAATTTTTCATGTATTTATTGGCTATTTGGGTATCTTTATATAGTCTTTGTCAATAACATATGTTGCAAAATATCTTTTCTTATTTTTTTTACTCTGTAAATGATGACTTTCGATGAGCTGAAGTTCTTATTTTAATGTAATCACATTAGCAATCTTTTTCTTTATATCCTAAGAAAATCTTTCCCTATACCAAAGTTATGATATTATTCTTTGTTATCTTCTAGAATATTTGTTTTTTACCTTGTACATTTAGATGTATCTAAAATTAATTTTTCTGTATGGTGTGAGGTAAGGGTCAATTTTTTTCTTCTATGGATAATCAGTAGACTCAACATCATTTATTGAAAAGATTTCCCTTTTCTTACTGCTAGTACCATTTTTGTCATAAATCAGGTGTCTATTTAAGGATGGTTCTCTTTCTGGATTCTTTACTTAGTTTAATTGGTATATTTTTCCTTTTCCCAAAACCACACTGTCTGAATTAATGTAGTTTAATAATAAAACTTTATATCCTTCAGTGCGGGTCTTTCTACCTTGTTGTAATTGCTGTTCTCTTCATTGTCTCTCTCTGCTTTCTCTCTTCCTGTTCTTTCTCCTCCTCCTTATTTTCTTCTTCCTCTTTCATGATTATTCCTAGCTATTTGCTAAATTAAACACACAGAAACACACACCTAAACTATTAGAATTTTTATGGAGATTGCCTTGAATCTATAGATCAGTTTGGGGAACTGACATCGTTATAGTATTGAATCTTCCAGTCCATGTGCTAGAAGTATATCTCATTTATTTAGGCTTTCTTTAGTTTCCTTCAGTGCTGCTTTATAGTTTTCTGTAGATGACTTGCCTATATCTCATGTAGTGTGTTCCTAGGTATTTATTTTTTGATGTTATTGTCAATGATGTATCTTTAATAAATTACTTATTCTAACTCTTCATTGCTAGTATGTAGACATGCAATTAATTCTTGTATATTGATCTTGTATCCAGCAACCTTGCTAAATCACTTTTTAATTCTAATAATTTATTTGAAGTTTAAAAAAAATTTCATGTGTGCAGTTATATTATTGCTGAATAATAGCAGTTTAATGTCTCCTCTTCAGTCCTTAAGTCTTTATGTCTATTGACTTAACTGCACTGGCTAAAACCTGCTGTGCTATGCTGAGTTTTAAGTTCCTTCATGGTTTCTTCTTTGACCCGTTTAGAAGGATGATGATTAATTTCTAAACATATGGGGATTTTCCTTGTGAAGTTTTGTATTGATTTATAGCTTGATGTCTCTGTGGCCAGACAACATACTTTGAATTATTTCATTCCTTTAACACTTTTTACACTTTTTTTAGGGTTGAGCCTGTGGTCATTTTTTAATGTTCTGTGTACTTAAAAAAAAAAAACACCTTTGTATTTGGCAGTTGTTTGATATTGTGTTCTATATATGTAAAATAAAATTTCTTAATTGTGTAGTTAAATCTTCTATATCTTTACGTATTTTTGTCTTTTTCTTCTCCTGGTTACTAAGAATAGAATTTAAACATCTACTATGATTGTGGATTTGTGTATTCCTCCCTGTAGTTCTATCAGTATTTGCTGTATAAGTTTGAAGACTGCATACAAATTTAGAATGCAACATCTTTCTGGTGAATTGAAACCTTTACCATTATGAAATGCATGTTTTTATCTCTAGTAATGTTTATTTGTGTTAAAATCTACTTTGTCTTAGACTAATATAGATATGCCAGCTTTCATGAGTGTTTGCATAGTTTAACTGTCCACCCTTTTTTTTCAACTATTTTATATTCTTATATTTTCATGTGTCTTGTAAGCAGCATGCAGTTCTATATTTTAAACTCAATTTTTATGATTTTTGCCTTTTATTTGGAGCACTTAGTTCATATCTGTCTGTCTGTCTATCTATCTATCTAATTACTGGCATATTTGATTTTAAATCCACCATTTTTCTGTTTGCTTTTTATTTCTCCTGCCTCTTTTGTGTTCCCTTTTTTCTCTTTTTTGCCTCTTTTGCACTGAATGAGCATATTTAAGCATTCTGTCTTACTGAGTTACTCAGTCTTCTGTATTCTCTTAATCTTTACCCTAGAGATTATACCAGGCATTCTGGACTTATCAATGTCTAGTATAAAATAGTACTTTTAGCCTTTTCCTGTAAAATGATAGAAGACTTTAACATTTTTTTTGCCCCCTCCAAACTTCCATCTATACTTTTATGCTCTATTTTTTATAATTTTAAAACATGTAATTATTGTTCTTTGAAGTCATTATTCATTCAATTTTCTTTTTTCTGGTGCTTTTTTTCTTTTTATATTTCTAAGCTCCCATCTGGGCTTTATTTATTTTTTCCTTAATAATAACTTTTCTATATTTCCTTTAGTGCCCTTCTGCTGGGGATAAATTTTCTCGGTGTTTGTTTGAAATATCTTTGTTTTGACTTGATTTTTTAAAGCTATTTTCTCAGTATATAGAATTCTATGACAGTGATTTTATTTTCACAGTTTGAAGGTATTTCATGATCTTTTCATTTTCATTGATTCTTTTGAGAAGTCAGCTATCATTGTTGCTCTTTTGAAAGTAAACTGCCTTTTTTTTTTAAGATTTTATTTATTTATTTGACAGAGAGAGCGAGAGAGAGCGAGTGAGCACACAAGCAGGGGGAGCACCAGAGGGAGAGACAGAAGCGGGCTTTCCGCGGAGCAGGGAGCCCAATGTGGGGCTTGATCCCAGGACCCTGGGATCATGACCTGAGCCGAAGGCAGATGCTTAACTGACTGAGCCACCCAGGTGCCCCAAACTGCCTTTCTTTATTTAGAAAAATTTTCTTTTTTTCTACTTGGTTGAAATTTAAAAAAAAATATCTTTTTCCAGTTTTATTGAGAAATAATTGATGTATCACTGTATAAGTTTAAGGCATACAGCATGATGATTTGATTTACATATATTGCGATTATCATGACAGCTTCAGCTAACATCCCGCATTTCATAATAGATACAATATAAAGAAAAGAAAGATGAAAAGAAAAAAATTTCTCCTTGTGATGAGAATGCTTAGGATTTACTTTCTTAACAACTTTCCTATATATCATATGGCTGTGTTAACTGTAGTCATCATGTTGTACATCACATCCCTAGTACTTATTTGTCTTATAACTGAAAATTTATACCTTTTGACCACCCTCCTCCAATTCCCCCTTCCTCCACCTTTCACCTCTGGTAACCACATCTGACTTCTTTTTCTGAGTTTTTTTTTTTTTTTTAAAGTAAGATCATACAGTATTTGTCTTTCTCTGTCTGACCTATTTCATTTAGCATAATGCCTTCAAGGTCCATCCATGTTGTTGTAAATGATAGGATTTCCTCATTTTTCATGGCTAAATAATATTCCATTGTGTGTGCATATCACAACTTCTTTATTCATTCATCCATGATGTACACTTAAGTTGTTTCCATGTCTTGCCTATTGTAAATAATGCTGCAATAAACATGGGGGATGCAGCTATCTTTTTGAGTTAGTGCTTTCATTTCCTTTGGATATATTCCCAGAGGTGGAATTGCTGGATCATATGGTAGTTTTATTTTAATTTTTCAAGGTTACTACATATTGTTTTCCTTAATGGCTGTACCAATTTACAGTCCCCCCAACACTGTACAAGGAATCCCTTTTCTCCACATCCATCCTAGTGTTTGTTATCTCTTGTCTGTTTGATCATGGCCATTCTAACAGGTGTGAGATGAGATAATTTGCATTTCCCCAACGACTAGCGATGTTGAACAAATTTTCATGTGCCTGTTGGCCTTTTGTATATCTGCTTTTAAAAAATGTCCATTCAGCTATTCAAGTCCTTTGCCCGTTTTAAAAATTGGGTTATTTGTGTTTTTGCTAATGAGCTCTATGAACTCTTTATATATTTTATATAATATATATATAATATATATAAGATATATATATTATATATATATATCAGATATATGGTTTGTAAGTAAATACTTTTTCCATTCTGTACGTTGTTTTCTCGCTTTGTTGTTTCTTTTGCCATACAGAAGCTTTTTAGTTTGATGTAGTCCCACTTGTTTATTTTTGATTTTGTTGTTTATGCTTTAGGTGTTGTATCCAAAAACATCATTACCAAGACCCATGTTAAGGAGTTTATTCCTGCATCTTCTAATAAGAGTTTCATGGTTTCAGGTCTTACATTTAAGTCCTTAATAAATTTTGAGTTAATTTTTTGTGAGTGGTATAAGATAGTGGTTCAGTTTCATTCTTTTATATGTGAATATCAAATTATACCAGCACCATTTATTGAAGAAACTGTCTTTTATCCATTGAAGTATTATTGACCCCTTGTCAAATATTTACTTGGCTATATATACTTCAGTTTATTTCTTGGCTTTTGATTCTGTTTCATTGGTCTATTTGTCTGTTTCTATGCAATACCATACTGTTTTGTGTACTATAGCTTTATAGTATAGTTTGAAATCAGGACGTGTGATGCCTTCTGTTTTGTTCTCCTTTCTTAGGATTTCTTTGGTTATTTGGGGTCTTTTATGGTTCCATATACATTTTAGGACTGTTTTTTCTACTTCTGTAGAAAATGCCATTGAAATCTTGATAGGGGTTGCATTGAATCTATAGGTGGCTTTTGGTAGTATTGACATTTTAATAATATTAATTCTTCTACTCTATGAACATGCAATACCTTTCTATTTATTTGTGTCTTTGATTTCTTTCATTAATGTCTTGCAGTTTTCTGGATAGAGATTTTTCACCTCTCTGGTTAAATTTATTCCTAAGTATTTTATTGTTTTTGATGCTATTGTAGATGGGATCAATGTTTTTATTTCTTTTTCAGAAAATTCATTGTTAGTGTATAGAAATCATCCTGCAATTTTATTGAATCATTGATTAGATCTAACAGATTTTTGGTTACATCTTTAGGATTTTCTATATAATATCATGTTATCTGCAAATAGAGATAATTTTACCTCTTCCTTTCCAGTTCTGATACCTTTTATTTCTTTTTCTTGCCTGATTGCTCTAGCTAGGACTTCCAGTACTGAGTTTAATAGGAGTGGTGAGAATGGCCACTCTTGTCTTGTTCCTGATCTTAGAGGAAAGGTTTTCAACCTTTGATTGTTGAGTATGTGGTTAACTATAGGCTTGTCATATATGGCCTTTAGTATGTTGAGATATGTTCCTTGTATGCCTTGTTTGAGTTTTTAGCATGAATAGATGTTGAATTTTGTCAAGAACTTTTTCTGTGCCTATTGAAATGAATATGTGATTTTTTTCTTTCATTCTATTAATGTGATATATTACATTAATTGATTTGCATATGCTGAGTGATCCTTGTATCCCAGGGACAAATCCCAATCGATCATGGAAAATAATACTTTTATGTGCTGCTGAATTTGGTTTGCTAGTATTTTACTGAGAATTTTTGCATCTATGTTAATCAAGGATATTGGCCTGTAGTTTTCTTTTCTAATAGTGTCTTTTTCTGGTTTTGGTATCAGGATAATGCTGGCATCATAAAATGAGTTTGGGAGTGTTCCAACCTCTCTGATTTTTTGGAAGTGTTTGAGAAGGATTGGTGTTTTCTTTTTTAAGTGTTCGGTAAAAGTCATCAATGAAGCTATTTGGTTCTGGGCTTTTGTTCATGGGGAGGTTTTTGATTACTGATTCAATCTCCTTACTAGTAATCAGTCTATTCAGATTTTCTATTTCTTTCTGATTGAGTCTTGGTAAGTTGTATGTTTCTAAAAATTAATTCCATTTCTTCTAGTTTGTCCAGTTTGTTGGCATATGGTTGTTCACAGTAGCCTCTTATGCTCCTTTTTATTTCTGTGGTATCAGTTGTAATGTCTCCTTTTTCACTTATAATTTTGTTGATTTGGGTCTTCCCTCTTTTTTCCTTTGGTTAGTATAGCTAAGGATTTGCCAGTTTTGTTTATCTTTTCAAAGAAGCAATTCTTAGTTTGGTTAATCTTTTTTATTATTTTTCTGTTCTTTATTTCACTTATTCTGCTCTACTCTTAATTATTTCCTTTCTTTTGCTGACTTTGGGCTCATTTTGTTCTTTTTAGTTCCTTATGGTGTGAAGTTAGGTTGTTTATTTGGGATTTTTCTTGCTTCTTAATGTAGTCATTTATTGCTATGATTTTCCCTCCTTGAACTGCTTTTACCACATCCCATAGGTATGTTTCCATTTTTGTTTGTCTCAGGAAACTTTTTTATTTCCTCTTCAATTTCTTCTGTGATCCATTGATTGTTCAAGAGAGTGTTGTTTAATTTCTATGTGTTTGTGAATTTTCCACTTTTCTTCTTTTTATTGACTTCTAGTTTTGTGCCATTGTGGTTAGAGGAGATATGTGGTATGATTTCAGTCTTCTTGAATTTGCTAAGACTTGTTTTGTGGTCTATCTATGTATGTGTGCCCTATATATATATGGTCTATCTTAGAAAATGTTCCACGTGTGCTTGAGAAGAATGTGTATTATACTGTTGTTGGATAGAATGTTCTGTATATGTTTATCATGTCCATTTGGTCTGTAGCGTTCAAATCTGCTGTTCCTTTATTGATTCTGTCTGGATGATCTATCCATTGGTGAGAGTAGGTTTTCTTTATTTTTTGATTTTTCAGCAGCTTTACTATCTAGTTGTGGTATTATTATGTTTGTCTTTTTGGGGGATTCATAGGACTTCATGGCTTGGTGTCTCTTGAGTTTTGGGAAATTGTCAGGCATTATCTCTCTTTTGTTAGTGATAATAGTACTTTATTAAGGCATATTTTATATATAGCAAGATGCACAAGTATCAAGTATATGGCTGGATCAATTGTGACAAATGTATAATGCTCATTTAATCATCACCCAGATAAAGATGTTAGCATGTTTCCATCACCCCCAGAAAGTAACAGCATGACTCTTTCTAATCAGTGCCCTCTCTTCCACCTTGATGTAGTCTTTGCTCCTGTTTATATATATTTCCTATATTCATATAATTCAGGGATTCATATAAGTGGAGATCAAAGTATGTTTGTGTCTGATCAAAGATTTCGTGTCTGACTTCTTCACTCACAGACTGTTGCTCAGATTAATCTACGTCGTTGAGGATATTAGTAGTTCTTTTAATTGCTAAGTAAGTATTCCACTCCATGAATATACCAGTTTTTATTTTTCAACTCTGATATTCATGTACATTGGGTTTGTTTCAAGTTTATGGCCAATATATATGAAGCTGCTATGAATATTTTATACAAACCTTGTGTGGGCATATGCATTCATTTCTCTTGGGTATATACCTAGAAGTATAATTGGTGGGTCATAGGGTTTATAAGAAAATTCTAAATAGCTCTGTAAAGTGTTTATGCCATTTTACATTTCATCCAATAATGTATGAAAGTTTCAGTTGCTGTACACCCTTGCTAACACTTGCAACTCTCAGTGTTTTGAATTTTAGCTATTCTGGTGGGTGTGTAACTCATTGTAGTTTTAATTTGCATTTCCTGGATGACTGATGTTGAGTATCTCTTCAAATTTTTGTTGGTCATTCAGATATCTTATTTTATGAAGTACCTGATGAAATCTTTCACATAAGCATTAATTAGATTGTTTGCCTTTTTTAAAAAATTTAAATTCAATTAGCCAACATATAGTACATCATTAGTTTTTGGTGTAGTGTTCAATGATTCATTAATTGCATATAACACCCAGTGCTCATCAAATTGTGCCCTCCTTCATGGCCATCACCCAATTACCCCATCCCCCCATCTCCCTCCCTTCTGCAACCCTTAGTTTGTTTCCTAGAGTCAAGAGTCTCTCATGGTTTGTCTCCCTCTCTGATTTCTTCCCTCAGTTTTCCCTCCCTTCCCCTATGGTCCTCTGCACTATTTCTTATATTCCACATATGAGTGAAACCAAATGACAATTGTCTTTCTCTGATTGACTTATTTCACTTAGTATAATACCCTCCAGTTCCATCCATGTCGATGTAAATGGTAGGTATTCATCCTTTCTGATGACTGAGTAATATTCCATTGTATATATGAACCACATCTTTATCCATTCATCTGTTGAAGGACATCTTGGCTTCTTCCACACTTTGGCTATTATGGACATTGCTTCTATGAACATTGGGGTGCATGTGTCCCTTATTTTCACTACATCTGTATCTTTGGGGTAAATACTCAGTAGTGCAATTGCTGGGTCACAGATAGCTGCATTTTAAACTTCTTGATTATTGTTTTACAGTTGTTTTTATGTAGTCTGGTAGGAGTCATTTGTTAGATTTATATATTGCAAATATTTTCTTTCAATATAGGATTGCTGTTTTACTTTACTAACAGTCTTTTGATGAGCATGAGTTTTTAATTTTGATAAACTAAAATTTATTATTTTTTCATTTATGGTTAGTGCCTTTTATGTCCTAAGAAATATTTGCCTTCTCCAAAATAGTCTTCCTTGTTTTCTTTTGGAGGCTTTATAGTTTAGCTCACACATTTAAGTGTTTAATTTAATTTTTGTGTGTGGTAGGTATGGCTCATTTATTTCTTTATGGTTTGTTCCAGCACCCTTTGTTGAAAAGTTTATCCTCTGACTTGTATTGGCCTCTTGGTCAAATATATGTGAGCATATTTCTGGACTGTATTTTGTTTCATTGATCTGAATACCAGTACAAATATCTTAAGTACTTTGGCTTTATAGTCTTAAAGCCAGATAGTACAAGTCTGACTGTTTTTCTTTGCCTAGTTTAGGTCTAATGCATTTCCATATAAACTCAGTATCAGGCTTCATTTCTACAAAAATAATTCTGCTGGGATTTGATCTGGATTGTGTTAAATCTATGGTTCCATTTGGAAATGATTGATATTGTAAAAATATTGTTTTCTAATCCATGAACATGATATATCTCTTCATTATATAGGTCTTTTAAAATTTCTCTCAACAGTGTTCTGTTGTTTTCAATATAGCATTTTTGTATTTCTTTTGTTAAATTGGTTCATAGATATTTGATTTTTTTTGATGCTCTTGTAAATGGCATTGTTTAAAAATTTAATTTCCAATTGTTTATTGATAGTATGCAGATATTCAGTTGGTTTTTGCATATCCATGTTTAGCCCATGATTTTGCTAAATTCAGTTAGTACTAGTAGTTGGTTAATTCCTTGGATTTTCTATATAAACAATGGTGTCATCTGTAGATAAAGACAAATTGCTACTTTCTTTCCAATTTTTATACCTTTGTTGTTGTTTGTTTACTTGTTTGTTTCATTGCCTAGGACTTTCAGAACAATGCTGAATAGAAGTGGTGTAAGAATGGCCACCACTGCGTTGTTCCTGACTTTAGGGAATATTTCACCATTAAGTGGTCTTTAGCTTTAGGATTTTGCAGATATCCTTTATGGTCAGTTTGAGGACGTTTTGGTTTCATTTCCAATTGACTGAGAGCTTTTATCCTGAATAGATGTTAAACTTTTTCAAATACTTGGATAAAATAACAACAGATGAGAAAACAATAAAAGTTATGTATTTCATTGTTTTCTGCCCTTATCTTTACTATTTTCCTCCTTTTCTTTTCTTGAGTTTAATTTTCGCTCCTTTTCCCCCTAGGTTCTTGAAGTAAAGGGTTAGATTGTTGACGTTCAGCACTAAAATTTTTTCTAATTATCCATTTTTTTCCTTCAGATTTTTATTTTAATTCTAGTTAGTTAACATATAGTGTAATATTGGCTTCAGGAGTAGAATTTAGTGATACATCACTTACATATAACACCTAGTGCTCATCATAACAAGTGCCCTCCTTAATGCCCGTCACCCATTTGGCCCATCCCCCACCCACCTCCTTCCGTGAACCCTCAGCTTGTTCTCTATCATTAAGAGTCTTATGGTTTGCTTCCCTCTCTCTCTTTTTTCCTCCCCATATGTTCATCTGTTTTGTTTCTTAAATTCCACATATGAGTGAAATTGTATGGTATTTGTCTTTCTCTGACTTATTTCGCTTAGCATAATAAACTCTAGCTCCATCCATGTCATTGCAAATGGCAAGATTTCATTCATTTTGATGGCTGAGTAATATTCCACACACACACCACACCACAACTTCTTTATCCATTCATCTGTTGATGGACATTGGGACTCTTTCCATAAATTGGCTATTGTTGATAGTGCTGCTATAAACATTGGAGTGCACCCCTTTGAATCTGTATTTTTATATCCTTTGGGTAAATATCTAGTAGTGTATTTGCTGAATCATAGGGTAGTATTATTTTTAACTTTTTGTGGAACCTCCATACTGTTTCCTAGAGTGGCTGCACCAGTTTGCATTCCCACCAACAGTGTAAGAGGGTTCCCCTTTCTCCACATCCTCGCTAACATCTGTCATTTCCTGTGTTGATAATTATAACCATTCTGACCAGTGTGAGGTGGTATCTCATTGTGGTTTAGATTTGTGTTTCCCTGATGATGAGTGATGTTGAGCATCTTTTCATGTCTGTTAGCCATCTGGATGTCTTTTTTGGAAAAATGTCTATTCATGTCTTCTTCCCATTTCTTAACTGGATTATTTGGTTTTGGGGTGTTGAGTTTGATAAATTCTTTATAGATTTTGGATACTAACCATTTATCAGATATATCATTTGCAAATATCTTCTCCCTTTCCATCAGTTGCCTTTTAGTTTTGTTGATTGTTTCCTTCCCTGTGCAGAAGCTTTTTATCTTGATGAAGTCCAATAGTTCGTTTTTGCTTTTGTTTCCCTTGCCGCTGGAGACCTGTCTAGCAAGATGTTGCTAGGGCCAAGGTCAGAGAGGTTGCTGCCTGTGTTCTCCAGGATTTTGACCGTTTCCTGTTTCACATTTAGGTCTTCCATCCATTTGGATTTTATTTTTGTCTTGGTGTAAGAAAGTGGTCCAGTTTCATTCTTCTACATGTTGCCGTCCAGTTTTCCCAACACCATTTGTTGAAGAGACCGTCTTTTTTCCATTGGATATTCTTTCCTGCTTTGTTGAGGATTAGTTGACCATATAGCTGTGGGTCCATTCATGGGTTTTCTGTTCTGTTCCATTGATCTGTGTGTCTGTTTTTGTGCCAGTACTATACTGTCTTGATGACTACAGCTTTGTAACATAGCTTGAAGTCTGGAATCATGATGCCTCCAGCTTTACTATTCTTTTTCAAAATTACTTTGGCTATTCAGGGTCTTTTCTGGTTCCATACAAATCTTAGGATTGTTTGTTCTAGCTCTGTGAAAAACGCTGGTGGTAATTATCTATTTAAGGTTACCAGTTTCCCTCTAAGTTCTACATTAGCTGTATCCCATGAATTTTGATTTGTTGGGTTTTCACTCTCATTCATTTAAAAATATTAAAAATTTTTTAGTGCTAGATCTTCTTTTGCCTGTGTTATTTAGGAGAATGTTGTTTAATTTCCAAATATTTGGGTTCTAGTAATTTTTTGTTTTGATTTCTACTGTAATTCATTGTAATCAGTGAATTTTTTTAATACTTTAAGGATGTCATACCATTTTTTCTGATAATGAAATAAATTATCAGACAGAAATTTGACATCATTCTTGTAATTTTATCCCTAAATGTAATATGATATTTTTTCTCTGCCTCTTTTAAAGATTTTCTCCTTATCTTTGGTATTTAGTAGTAGTAATGTAGTTTCATTATGATCTGCTTAAGTGTAGTGGTCTTTGTATTTATTCTGCTTCAGGTTTGTCAAGCTTCTTGAATTTGTGGTTTCATGTTCGTCGTCAATGTTGGGAAAATGTTGGGTGTTATCCTTTCCAGGTATTTATTCTGCCCCTTTCTTTTTCTCCTCTCCTCTTGGGATTTAAAAAAAATATTTGTTATTGTTTCAGAGGTCTCAGGTACTCATCCCCCACCTATGTATTTTGGAAAAAAAAAAAAGTTTATCTGTGCTTTAGTTAGGTTTATATTAACCGGTCTTTAAGTTTACTAATCCTTTCTTCTGCTGTGTCCAGTATTTTTTATTTTATTTTTTGTATTTATTTTATTCATATGATTTTATATTATTTTTTATATTTATTTATTTTTATTTTATTTTATTATTTGTCCAGTCTATTTAATTATATATATGTATATTTTTGTTTGTTTGTTTGTTTTTGTTTTTCATATCCCTCTTTCTGGAACTCCAGTGACACATATGGTAGACCTTTCTTCCGTGTATCCTATGAATAATTTTTGTATTCTCCTCCCCCATTTCATCTTTCTGTGCTTCATGCTGAATCTTTTTTCCAAATTATCTTCCTTTTCACTAATTCTCTAACCTCCCAATTGTATTCTTTAGTTTTGTTAATTGTATTTTTAAGCTCTAGAATTCCATTTAGTGCTTTAAAAAAGAAATCCCAATTCCTTTATGATATCTTCTAACTTGTATTTTACTTTATAGAACATATTAGGCATAGTTATTTTAAAGTTTCTTTCTGTTAATTCAATTTTCTGAATCTCTGGAAATTCTGATTTTATTGTCATTTCTTTTGTTTACTTGTCTTGTATGTATATATATTTTTAATTGTGTGCAAAACAATACATAGAAAAACTGTAGAGCTAATTTGAAGGTTAGAATGTTATATTTCTTTAGATAGGGTTTGCTTTTGCCTCTGGAAATTTTGAGGCTATGGACGTTAGTAATCCACCTCACCTTAATGCACCTCAAAAAAAAAAAAAAAGACGTATGGTACATTCTTGAGATGATTTGAGGCTGGTCTCAGTCCCTTTGAGGGTTGGTTTGATTCTGGTTCCCTTTACTCTATGGTATGGCCTTTTGGGACCTCTGCCCACAATCTAGGGAGATTTTTAGGTCTCCCATTCCTTGATTGTCCCCAAATTTCAATTTTTGTTCTCCTACTTCAAAGAGTTTGTTGAAGTCTGCTCGTCTTGTGGAATTGACAGATAGAGAAATAGGCAAAGGAGGAAGCGTGGCCTTAAATGCCAATTTCACCTTTTGATGATTTTTTTTTTTTTGGATCATTGCCCCATAATTCTCCCATTCTGTTCTCTGTTTTTGTTTGTTTGTTTGGTTTTGCTTTTAATCTTGTCCAGTTTTCTAATTGTTCTCAGTAAGACAATCAGCTTAAATTAATTTTTCTGTCATTTTTTGGGAAATGGAACCTAAACTCATTCTGTAATATTTTCAAGAGTGGAATGTCAGTCATATATATTTTTTGAGTTCAGCTATATAAGAATATCTTTCTATTTCTTCACACATGAAACAAAACTTCTTCAGTGTGAAAAATATGTAAATATTGCTTTATTGTCTTCTGGCATTTAGAATTATAGAAGACAAATCTTAGACCAGTGTGATTTGTCTATTATAGAAATACTTTTGGTTGCTCTTAATTCTTGGAGATTTACTTATTAAAAAAACTTTTCTTAAATATATATATTTTTAAGGATTTATTTCTTTATTTGAGAGAGAGAGAAAGAGAGAGAGAATGACCAGAAGGGGCAGAAGGAGTGGGAGAGAGAATCTCAAGCCGACTTCACGCTAAGGAAGGAGCCCAACTCAGGGCCCGATCTTATGGCCCTGAGATCATGACCTGAGCTGAAGCCAAGCATTGAAGGCTCAATCGACTGCACCACCCAGGTGCCCCTTTCTTAAATATTTTTTATATATGAGTATCTTTTTTTACTTTTTATGTTAAGAGTGTTTTCAGTCTGGAAATTCAGGTCCTTTTTCAATCTTTTAAAGGAAATTTCTCATTAATGAAATTTTAAATTATTGCTTTCTTCAAATTGTTTTGGTATGTTCCTCAGGAATATCTACAATTCATAGGTCAGATTTTCATTTTCTGTGCTATGTAGCTATTCTAACCACTATTTTCCATATTTTTATCTTCTATCTTCTTTGCTTCTCAGTTTGGTTTACTGTATAACTTACTTGACTTTTCCCCCAAATCAGCTCTATTTATTGCTTTGAATTAGGGTTTCTAATTTTTCTCTTTTATTTTTACTTTAATTATACTTAACATATCTCTCGTCCAAATTCATTTTTATCTCATTCTGTTAGCTTCCCATCTCACCATGAATTTCTATGACTTTCTACTCCTGTTTTTATAGAGGCCATGTGTTCTCATATCAAGTTGCAGATGCTATAATACCTTTCTAAAATATTTTGATTCCTAGACTAGATAGTTTTTGGACATGTTTTCTCTCAGGCATCAGTATGATATTCTTTCCTTTGAAGTATCTATTTGGTTGGCCCTTTGTTTTTTTCTTTTTAAAATCAATTTTGCTGGTCCTCTCAGTGGCCAAATGAGTCTGGACCATGCCCCATGGTGATGCTGTCCTGGACCATGTAGCAGCCAGGTGAGTCTGAACCAGGATTGAAGTCCCATCATTGGGGACCATCTTGTATCTGGCTTCCGTCTCTTCATCCTGAGGGTGCAGAGGTCTGAGCCAGGCCAGGAGTATTGGGCCTCTTTGACCAGATGCACGTGTGTGTTCACCTAAGGGAACCTCATCTGTGTGAATGAGGAGGCTGTGGCCAGGCGACTGGGCCACTGGCCACGCCTGCAGTATCAATTAGATTGTTGTGTGGCCTGATTGCTATGTTCATTCCTTATATGTACAAAGACTTGAGCCCGGCTGCATGGATTCCATCCTGCCTCCAGCATGACCTTGTCAAGTTACTTAAGCATTCTGTGCTGGATCTGTGACCTTTGAGGATATGGCCATGGACAACTCTGGAAGAGTGGCAGCAGCTTGATTCTGCTTAGAGGACTGTCTTCAGGGACATGATGCTAGAAAAAATAGGAACCACACATCAGTGGGATGCCCTGTTTCCATGTCAGATGTGATCTTCAAATTGGAGCCAGGAGAAGAACTGTGGATGATGGCAGAAGGAACACCACCTCCAGGCTAGTCTAGGAGATGACTGGGGAATTGATAATCAAATAGGAATACACCAAGTATATAAGGAGAGACTTCTGAATCAAGTGAACTGCATCTATGATAAAACACCTACTGAGCAGAAAGGCTATGAATACGAAGGTTTTGCAAACATATTTCATCTCATCTCATTTGCAAAGATATTTTATCCCATCAAGACAAAAAACTCCATAAGCATGTCTTGGGTGGAAGGAGTTTAAAAGATAACTTAGATTTACTTAGTTTAGAAGAAAGAACCTTTATGAACTTAGTGGAGATGAAAAATCATTCAGTTATAATTAATTTCAAATGAAGCATGAGAAAATTCTTACAGGTAAGAAAACCTATGAATGTGGGAACATGTTTAGTCGGAAGTCATACCTGATTGGACACCAGAATGTCCATCCGGGAGTCAGAATATAATGAGTGTGGGAAAGTCCTTACTGATCAGTCACCTTTACTAGACACATGAGATCTCATTCAGGTAAGAGACACTATGAATGCAAATTCTGCCAGAAAGCCTTTAGTAGAAAAATGTACCTCATTATACACCAGAGAATTCAAACTAGAGAGAAACTATGAAAGTGGAAATGCCTTCAATAGTAGTTTTTATCTTAATCAGCATGAGAAAAGTACGTACTGGTAAGAAAACCTATAAATATAATGAATGTGGGAAGCTATCCAGTCTGTGGTGGGTTGTTACAGCAGCCCTGACAGACTAAGACATCATTACTGCATATAAACTTCAAATCATAAATTACTCTGAAATTTTTTTCTCTTCTGAACTTGTGTCAGAATTCCTTTGTGTTGAAAATGACACAACATTTAAAACTGATTTAACAAAAGGAAGTTTATTGGTACATATCACGGGAAAGTCCAATATAGCTACTTAAAAGGAAGAAAAAGAGATATTTTGACATCTTGTGAAAAGACTCAATATTGAGTCTTCTGATCCATGAACATGGAGTATCTAACCATTTATTTAGGCCTTGTTTAATTTCTCTCAGCAATGTTTGCTAGTTTTCAGTGTATAGGTCTTATAGGTATTTTGTTAAAGGTATTTGTAAATACTTTATGGGTTTGGATGCTATTGTAAACAGTATTTAAAAATTTAATATTCTACTTGTTTATTGCCATTACATAAAAATGTAATTAATTTTTAAAAATTATTTTATTATGTTATGTTAATCACTATACATTACATCATTAGTTTTTGATGTAGTGTTCCATGATTCATTGTTTGTGTATAACACCCAGTGCTCCATTCAGTATGTGCCCTCTTTAATACCCATCACCAGGCTGACCCATCCTCCCACCCCCTCCCCTCTAGAACCCTCAGTTTGTTTCTCAGAGTCCATAGTCTTTCATGGTTCGTCTCCCCCTCCGATTCCCCCCTTCATTTCTCCCTTCCTACTATCTTCTTCTTTTTTTTTTTTAACGTATAATGTATTATTTGTTTCAGAGGTACAGGTCTGTGATTCAACAGTCTTACACAATTCACAGTGCTCACCATGTGCTATGGTGAGTGCTGAAAATGTAATTGATTTTTGTATTTTGACTTTATATCCAGTGACCTTGCTAAACTCACTTATTAGTTTTTGTAGCTTATTTGTAAGTTTCTTAAGATATTCTGTGTACATGATTATACTATCTTGCAAATAAATATAATTAAAATTTTTTCTTCTTCCTTACTAATTTGTATGTCTTCCTAATTTGCCTGCCTGCCTTCTTTCCTCCCTCCCTCTCTCCCTTCTTTTCTTCTTTCCTACCTATCCTTCTTTTCTCTCTTTCCTTTTCTCATTGCAGTGGTTCATATTTCCAGTTCAATGTTGAATAGAAGTGCTACAAGTGGATATCTTTGTTTTCTCCCGCGGTCTCTGGGGGGCATGTATTCAGACTTTCAGCATTAAATCTGATGTTGGTTGTAGGCTTTCCACAGATGCTTTTTATCAGAGTGAGGAAGTTCGTCTCCATTCTTAGTTTACTGAGAGTTTTTATCATGAGTGAATGTCAATTTTAGTCAAATACATTTTCTTCTATTAAGATGATCATATGACTTCTTTCCTTTATTTTGTTAATATGGTAAATTACATTGATTTGCTTTGCATTGTGAATCCAACCTTATATTACCTGGGATAAGTTCCATATTGTCAGCTTTATTATGTTGCCAGACTCCGTTTGCTAGTTTTTGTAAAGTTTTCTTGCTCCTACATTTATGAGGGACATTGACCTAGTTTTCTTTTATTATAATTGTTGTCTGGTTTTGTTTACAGAGTGATGCTGACCTCATAAAATGAGTTGGGAAGAGTTTCCTCCTGTTCTATTTTCTGAAAGAGTTTTTGTAAAATTTGTATTATTTATTCCTTAAATATTAATAGGATTCACTGGTAAATCCATCTGGACTTGGGGTTTTCTCTTTAAGAAGGTTTCACATTATCAATTCAATTTAATGTTATGGGGCATTTAAGTTTTCAACTTTTTATTCAGTCATATTTGTAATTTTGTAATGTTTTTTGAGGAATAAAGGATTTATGCATTTTCTCGAACTTACCAAATTTATTGGCATATCTGTAGGATCTGTGGTGATGCCCTACCCTTCACTCTTGATACTGGTAATTTGTTTTTTTCTCTATTTTTTTTTTTTAATTCATCAGGCTAGCTAGGTAGCTTATCAATTTTATTGAACTTTCCAAAGATCCAGCACTTGGTTTTATGATTTTTCTCTATTGGTTTCTTGTTTTCAGTTTCATTGATTTCTGCTTCTATCTTTATTATTCCTTCTATTAGCATTGAATTTAACATGTTCTTTTTCTGTCTTATTAAGATAGAAGAATAAATTGTTTATTTTGGACTTTTTATATTATCTAATTTAAGAATTTAAAGCCATAAATTTACCTTTAAGCATAGTTTAGTTTCATCCCACAAATTTGATATGCTGTGATTTCATTGTATTTCAATACAGAATATTTTCTAATATTCCTTATGATTTTTCCTTTGATTTGTGAGTTGTTTAGAAGTGTGTTTGTTTAAGTGCACAAATATTTTTTATTTTCAAGATATATCTTTTTATTTATTTCTAGTTTAATTTCACTGTGGTCAGGAAATTTACTCTATGATTTCATTCCATCTAAATTTTTGAACCTTATTTTATGGACCATAATATTGTCTCAAGACTGAGAGGATAGGATTGTTGAAATTTATGACACTAATTATGGGTTTATTTCTCTTTCAGTTCTGTCAGTTTTGCTTCATTTAATTTGAAACTCTATCATTAGATATTTATGATTGATATGTCATTTTGATGAATTGACTCATTGTGAAATATTCTTTATTACTGGTAATATTCTTTGTTCTGGAGTCTACTTGTCTCATATTTATGTAGACACTTCAGCTTTCTTGTAATTAGCATTATATTAGTGTGATGTAACTTTTTCTGTTTACTCTTTTAAAAAATATTTATTTATTTGAGTAATCTCTACACCCAGTGTGGGGCTCACAACCCCAAGATCAAGAGTTGCATACTCTTCTGACTGAGCCAGCCAGGTGCCCCTCTGTTTACTTTTAACTTATCTATCTTTATATTTCAAGTGTGTTTCTCACAAGCAGCACATATTTTGGTAATGGTTTTTGAAAAAGTTAAGTCCTTTTTGACAATCTCTGCCTTTTAGAACATTACATGCCATGTAATTATTGTTTAGGCCACTTACATTTAATGTAATTACAGATATGGTTGGGCTTATGTCTGTCATCTTACACTTGTTTTCTATTTGTCCCAATTATTCTTTGTTCCTTTTCTTTTTATTACCTTGTCTTCTTTTTGGTTAATTGTTTTTAGTATTCCACTTTATCTCCATATTGAATTATTAGCTATACCATTTTTAAGAAGAATTGCTCTAGGGTTTACAATATGTACCTTTAACATAGTCTATCTTCAAATAATATTATACTAGTTTACATGTAATATAAGAACCCTGTGCACTTTCATTTCCTTCCTCCCATCCTTTTTTGTTCTTGTTATCAAATATTGACTTCTATATATATTATTAGTCTCACAATACATGGCTGTTCTTGTTTTAAACAGAAAATAATTTTTAACAATACACAAATATAGGTAGAAAGTCTTTTGTGGTTATTCACATGTGCATAACTGCCATGTGCAGAACTCTTTATGCCTTTGTGTAGGTCCTAGCTTCCATCTGGTATCATTTTCCTTCAGTCTTCCTTTAACGTTTCTTGTTGTGGAGCTCAGCTGGCAATGAATTCTCTTATCTTGTGTTTGTCTTCAAATAGTCTTTATTTCATATTCATTTTTGAAGGATATTTTCACTGGGTATAGAATTCTAGGTTGACAGTTTTTTTCTTTCAGCCTATTAAAGATGTCGTTCCATTGTCTTCTGGCTTGCATTGTTTGTGACGAGAAATCAACGATCATTCTTATCTTTGTTCCCCTGTAAGTAATGTGTCTTTTTTTCCTGGTTGCTTTTAAGATTTTCTCTTTATCATGGTTTTTCATCAATTTGATTATAATGAGTCTTAGTGTGATTTTCTTTGCTTTTATTTTGCCTAAGATTCATTGAGCTTCTTGGATCTGTGGGCTTATAGTTTTTAATCAAATTTGAAAATTTTGGTCATTGTTTTTTCAAATATCTCCCTCCTCCCCCTTTCGCTCCTTTTGGACTTTTAACCAGGTGTGCTTTATACTGCCTGATATTTTCCCACAGCTCACTGAAGCTCTTTGTTTTTCTTCCAGTACTTCAGTTTTGGTAGTTTCTGCTGTTATGTCTTCTAATTCACTGATCTTTCCCTATGCATTGTCTAATCTGCCATTAAGCCCATTCAGTGAATTTTCCGTGTTCTATATTATATTTTTAATTTTAGAAATTCCATTTGGTTCTTTTATTATATCTTTCATCTCTATTCTTATTGTGTAATGTTTTCTTTGAATATGTTTATAATAGCTGTTTTTAAGTCCTTGTTTGCTAATCACCTCACCTCATCTCTATAATTTCTGGATTTATTTCTATTGGTCAGTTTTCTTTTTTTCCCTGATTATGGGTAACATTTTCCTCCTTTTTCAAATATCGAATAATTTTTTACCGGATGCTGGACTTCATGAGTATTACATTATTGAGTATCTGGATTTTGTTGTCTTCCATTATAGTGTTTCAGGGTTTGTTTTGGCCATCAAGTTACTGGTGGATCAGCTTGACCCTTTTAGGGCTTGATCTTATCCTTTGTTAGGGTGAGCCTGGAATAGCCTTTTCCCTAATGTTAGTTTAGCCTGACTACTAAGGTATGAATTCCTAGAGTCTCTGTTGAATGTCCCAGGTTTTCACTGAGTTCCCTTCACTCTGGTTGGTTGGAACTTGAATATCTCTCAGACCTGTATGAAATATTGGAATTATTCTGCTTACAGATCCTCCATAGTTGTTCTCTATGCAGCCTATGGAATTTTGTCTTACACATGTTCTGCTTATTATAAAGCCAAAGACCTAAAAGGATTCTTACTCAGATTTCTGGAGCTCTTTCTTTGCCTAACTCCCTCTTCTTTGCTATAGTACCCAGCGAACATAAGCCACCTTGCCTCTTTAAACTCCAGTTTTTGTCCCCTTAATTCAATGAAACCACCCTACTGTGCTTATCTTTCTCCTTCCACGTCCAAGGTCTGGAAATTGCTTCCAGGAAGAAAGCCAGGGTGATGATAGGACTGACTGTATTGTTTCTCTTCTCTCAAGGATCATTGTCCTACAGTATGTAGTCCAATTTCTGAAAACAGTTGTTTTGTATATATTTTCCAGTTTTCTAGTTGTTTATGATGGGAGGGCAAGTCTAATACCAGTTACCTTGTAGTTGGAAGCAGATTTATTGTCTGCCATGTTTTTACATTATATATTTTTTTGTTTTTATTTTTAAATGAAGGGAGCTCTATCATGACTATATTTGCCATATGGTAAGATATGTAGATTGGTCCTATATCAGAATCAATTGTAGTGATTTTCCCAATTACAAATACCTGTTCTCTACCCTTAAAGATTTTGATTTAGCAGATTTAACATGAGTTTCAGGTATCATATTTTGACAAGTGATTTTTTGATACACAAGAAAAGCTAAAACCCTCTTCTGGTAAGTTTAAATCTGGTGTGACTTTGGTGAACTTAATGACATATCCTACAATCTATTCTTAATTCAGTGACACTCTATAAAAATGAAGTAAAATATTAGAGGACTAGGACCTCCTGGATATCTCCATCATCTACATATAAAGCATTAATTTCTGGCAAAGCAGGAGCCTTTAGAGCCCTGATCAAGTGGTATGGCTGTTGTACATTCTTATTTCCTTGTGCCTTTGCCATAGCAGTTGTTATATATCTTGAATATTACTTCTATCTATAAGTGTCAAGACTTCTTAATATTTATAAAGTGATCTGCAAATATTCTCATAATACAGGGATTCAGTAATGGTTAGCAGATTTTATCTTGTGTGCCAACTCTGTTTTATTCGTGGTAACTTTCTGGAGTTCTGTGTTAAGAAAGATTCTAAGGTCAGTTCTGGACTCAGCAGGAAGGAATGCTCTTATGTATTAGTGATCTCTGTCGTGAGTTTGGGATTGGAGGAATGAGACACATGTCCTATGTATTTGCAACTCCTGGTTAAAGGCAGTCTTTTTTTCTAGGTTTCTCTAATTACACAAGAAAACTTGTTGCTACTCTCTATATTCATCTTGACTTTTCCACATATAAGAAACATTTTATAGTTATGGAATGCCTGTATTCAAATTATTTCCTCATTTATCCATTCCTTACTGATTTCTCTAAAAATATAATCTCTAAAAGTATAATCAATATGATACTGTGTTTTTAGAGTAGTGGTTTTTGGTCTGTACTTCTCATCTTTTATTTTATTATTTTTAAAAAATATTTTATTTATTTATTTGACAGAGAGAGAGAGAATGCAAGAGAGAGGACACAAGCAGGGGGAGCGGGAGAGGGAGAGGCAGGCTTCCCGCTGAGCAGGGAGCCCAATGTGGGGCTCGATCCCAGGACCCTGAGATCATGACCTGAGCCAAAGGCAGGCGCTTAACGACTGAGCCACCCAGGCGCCCCTTCTCATCTTCTTTTAAAATAAATTGACCCATTGTGTATTTTTTAAAGTCAATGGCTCTATTGACCTTATTTTCCTAAATTTCAAATCAGACACATAATCTTATATGTGGTCTAACCATAGGCTAAAAGTTTTAAAGTTGGAACACCCCTGGACAGAAAACTTTATATGGTCTAGAATATTAATAATAAATGTTTTTGAATTATTATTGGACATATAACTAAGTAAGAATATCTTCTCATCTGCAAATTCTAGTATATTAGGCCAATCATAGTCCTATAAGATTAGAATTTGGCAATTTAGAAAAATTTCCTACTTTCAAACATGTAATTTTATTGCACTTTTAAATGATGGAGTATGGTTAGTTAAGTGCTTTGGACTACCAAATCATCTAGATGAGGATAATTACTTGTGTGACTTTCATTCTGATCTATCCCAGACCCCTTGGTCTTATCCTCATTCTGTGTGCATACTGTGTTAAGGAGTGGGCATTAGCAAACTAGCAGAGGTTAGTCTGTGGGTCATAGTCTGTGATGTGAGAGAGAGATATATTTCATTTGGGCAAGAAATTCATCTTTCCAGTCTCCACATTTGATGAGAATGGGGTGGGACATGGAATAGTGGCAGTTGCCTTACCATTCATTTCAGTTATTATGAGTTTGAAATACTTCTTGGTTCCAGAAATCTAGGATGTTCAGCTTAGTATGTACTACAATGAAAAGAGCAGTGTTGAGAACCAAGAGATAGAGGTTCTTGTCTCGGCTTGTCATTTACTAACTCTATGACTATAGGGGGCTACTTAACCTTTGTAACTTTCACTTACTCGTATATGAAATGAGATTAATAATCTGCTGTACCTATTCTGCAGAGTTGTTGGCAGGATGAAGTGAAACCATAGATACATAAAAACCTTGGAGAACTTTCTAATAGTATCTCATTGCAAGGTAATATTATGATACTGTGTATGCCACCTTATACTAGCTTATCTCTGCCCATGGGAAAATAGATGGAGTTGTGATATCTTTGTTCAATTTTTAAATTTGTCATAGATTTAAAAAATGATTATCTTAGGAAGCCTGATGATGGTTCTAACTTAGGAAGAAGAAATCTAGTGTAATATCTGCTATACTTTTAGTAGGACACTGATAACTTCAATGAGGAGTATTCATCAGCTATGCTTTGTTTTACAGCTTGGAATCCAATCCACTGCCAGCACACTGAATGCCACAACGCAATTAACAAGCCAGCTGTGAAGGTACTGTTTTATTAGACCTGGTGCCATATTGTATTGTCAGTGGTCAGATTATCAGGAACAAATTGTTGAATGTAATGGAGAAGATTTCATCCTTCTCTAAAGCAGAGGCCTGTGCTCTGTAGTAAACTCAAGGACCTCCATGTTCAATCTGATTGTACTTTGGTGGATTGGTTCAGGACAGAGAAATGAATAGTGGTGACTGAAGGTTTGGCTGTGAGTTCATGGTCAAGTGCTGTGTAGCAATGAGAATTATCAGAATAATCCTGGTAAAACACATAGTCCTTACTTGGCTTCTATCTGAAGGAAATGTATTTTCCCTCTGTTTCACTCATTTCAAATTATGAGTGTTTAGTGTATGACTGCGAATTCAAGAGTCATATGACCAAAATAGATAAAATTGTTAAGTCTTGGCTCAGATCACAGATATCACTTAGTCAAGATGGCAGAGGTAGTTGGGCAGCAAACACATGGAAAGGTATGTTAGAGGTAAGGGAACAGTGGTGTAGAGAGGCCAAGACACTTTCCTAAGTCAGAACCAGGTACCTTGACTCTCAGCCTTATTCTTTTTCTACCGTCACAAATTTCCTTGTCTTGTTAAAACCCTGGATCTTTAAATTTGAATGTTAAGAAAAATAATCACACCTTTTAACAAAATTACTTATGGTATATTTGTTGGATACAATACTTGGCTGGAGAGACCTGTGTCTGGATTTGCAAAGATTAATTTTTTATACTGTGAAGAGTGAGAGTTACACCAAGTCATTAGAGTTCACAGATACTTTTTAGAACCTAGTGTCCTGGGAGTTTGCCTCCCTTCTTCTATAGACAGGAAGACTGTAAAGATTACCAAATAACAGATACATAATAGTATCATTTTATAGAATCCAAGTAGAAGAGGTAAAATGAGATATAAGAAATATAAATATAAATGGAACCAAAAATCCCAAAATATGTTTCATATACCAGAAATGTCAGAGGAGTGCCAATAATAACATTGTCATCCAGATGTATCTTACTAGCAGAGGACCTTTTTGTATTATTATGTTTCATCTCTGCTTTTGATAAAGGCAAATTGAATGAATTTATGTTGAGAAAGAGCGTGTGAGGGTAACCCACCAGGGGAGGCACAGTCTTACGCATTCAGCTCTGAGCACCCCTCTGAACTTCCACAGACATTTGGGATTCAAAGGTACTTTTCTTTGGTGCGAGGACATTTTGAGCTATACACATGTTGCGTTCATATGTCATCGTGGATTTCAGCTTAATTCTTCAGCTGGTGAGAATTGTGCGGCTCTCTTTAGTTTCTTTCGCTGTCCTTTCCTCTTTCTGCTTATGTTACAATGCCCTCTTTTGGTTCACTCAGACATCAACCGAAAAGGGAGGTACTTTTTGTTTGATTTTTCCACTTATTTTTTTCTTTGATCTTATGTCAGGCTGCATTCTCAGGAGTCCTCTGACTTCATGATTAGTAATGATTTTTGGTTTTCCACTCCCAAAAGTCATCACAAATTAGATTTTCTCCCTCTCTTCTAGGCAAACAGCTTAGTCCACCCCTCTGACTGGGCTTTGCTCTGCTTATAGGCTGTTCCCTGTAGCCAGTCCTGCAGGACAGGCCAAACCATCCTACTTTCTGTCTCATTTTTAGGTGAGGTCAAATTCACAATAACATAAGTTTAATCATTTTAAAATGAATGATTCAGTGGCATTTAGCGTATTCACAATGCTGTGCGACCACCACCTCTATCTAGTTCCTAAACATTTTTATCAGCACCCCCACAAATTTTATTTTCTGAACTCCAGCGTTCCTAAAGAGTTTTCTTTTGTATTTTTACTCTGCTTCCCTGGAAAGGTAGCATTCTTGTTAGTGCTTCCTGTGCTGGGCCTGTTTTTACAGGACAACAGATCTGGCTCGGTATTGTTTTTTCATTGCAATATGAGCACTCCCCAAACCCAGGTAGGTATGACCATGTAACATATAGGTCGAGGGCACCCAACATCCAGATACTTACAGAATAATGTTAAATGAAAAGGAAGTCATCCTTTATAAAAGTATGATGCCAATTTAATTTAAAAGTCACATATATGTATATTTATATTCGTATTCATGCTCATCAGAATGTTATTAGTGGTTGCATTGAGACAGCAGGTTAATAAGTTTCTCCATTTTCCTAAGCCTCTACATTGGGCATAATTGTATTTATAAATGGAAAATAACTTTTTTTAATGCAGCAGTCAGATATGAACATGTTAATATAGATGTAAACTGACGTGTTCAGAGTAAAGACAATTGACCCTAATGTCCACAAATGTTATGGGTCATGTGAACTAAATCATTTAACATGTCAGAGGTCACCAGCTAATCTATAATGATTATAGTGCAGACATCATAGAAGTTTTTCCCTTTGAGTGGAATGAAAAAAATATCTTTACCTGACAGGAGTATCAATAACTCATTAGAAATGAAAGTGAAGTAACTATATTGAAGAACAGGTCTATATTGGACACATGGGAAAGACTCAGGGAAAATGGATTTATCCTCACAAAAAGAGTACTGTCTCCATATTTGTGAACTTTACCACTAGGCAGTGATGATTTGCCAAATAGAAAAGTATTATCTATGTTTGTTGCAATACACTGCAAAAATGTACTTTTTTAGGCAAGAGCCAAGAGCTGCGACAGGATTCAAAGTGAAAAGGTGTTGGAACTTAAGAGTTCATTATGTCACACTCTGCTTTTGGTTTTACTTGGTTCTGTTTGCAGATCATTTTATGAAATACTTTAGAGCTCAGATAATTATCTAACACAGGAGTCAGCAGACTATGGCCCACAGCCAGATCTGGCCTGCTGACTGTTTTGTAAATAAAGTTTTATAGGAACACAGCCATGCTCATTTGTTTACGTATTGTCTATGGCTGCTTTCGTGGTACAACAGCAGAGTTGAGTAGCTGTGACAGGGAACATATGGTCCACAAAGCCTGAACTATTTACTTTCTGGTCACTTACAGAAAGTTTGCTAACCCCTCATGTAACACACCAAAAAGTAGTTATTTATTGCATCAAAGGAAGCATGAAACTCTTCAGGGTTGTCCTCGCTTCAGCAGCACATATACTAAAATTGGAATGATACAGAGAAGATCCGTAGGGCCCCTGCACAAGGTTGACAAGTGAAACTCTTCAGGGTTTTAACTTTAAATGACAGGCTGTTTGGGTTATAAGTTTGGTTCATTTTTCCTTCCTAATCAGTAAAAACAACTAAAGAAAAGGCAGAGTGGAGTTCTAGAAGAATCTGTGTCCTAGGCATATTAACTGCACAATCAGCTATAGTGTAGATTGATTATTTCTTGAAGGATGGGAACAGAAATCAGAATGACTTTGGTAACTCACTGAAATTTAACCTGATGCATTGTACAAGAGTCAGCTAGTTGTGTTCACTTGATTTTAAACATCCAGATATTTGAAGTACCCTGATGATCGACAGCAAAGCGAACACTTTTCATCTCTGTGCCTTGGCTAATGAAAACTCCGCCAGAAATAATCCAAAATGGAATAGGGCATGACAGGGTTAAATGAACCACAGGTCATATGTGGAAGGAAAAAATGCCTGAAAATGTGACATTGGATGATTGATATAGAACTTAGATTCCAGAGTAAGAAAAGCAAATCACTTAGTGTTAGATTTCACGTGAAATTTTTTGAATTGAGGTTTCTTTTAAGAAGGAAAATTCTCTACTGCCAGAATTTTGGTAACAGTTATGATTTTTCAATTTTAATATATTTTCCTCTTCCTAAAGAGAGATTGCTGTATTTACCACTTTCAAGCAGGAATGAATGTATGAGGCATATAGAGGCAATTCCAGCCGCTGTTGAACAAGATTTTTTCTCTTTGTGGAATGAGGGTGGATTTGTTGACACTATTTGTGACTTAATTGCAGATAACAGGAGAAATGAAAAACCACAGGAGGCACACTTAAGTCTAGTGTGGACTCATCAGCCAGTTCAGGAAAAGCAGCTATAGGTTAAGTGGGTTTTACTAAAAATATTTATTCCACTTTGCTTTTGAAAATTTGTCACAATCAAAACCTTTGCGTTCTCGATACAGGGGTTGTGAGAAACAGGACAGGGGAGTTCATTCTACCTTTTCGTGTGTTTCAGATGTGTATAGATCCTTCCCTGTCAGTAGCTCTGGGGGATAAACCACCCCCATTGTATCTCTGTGAAGAATGCAGCCAGAGGATCGCAGGGTAGGTATATGAGTCCTCCAAGAAAGGGAAATAGGGCAACAAGAGAAGATAAGAACAATCCGTTGTACTTAAATTGGTCACATTACTCACCTTTCCCACTAGCCCTTTTGGTTTTGAAAGGTTACTTTGTCAGATATTTGACATATAACAAACTTTCATTTGGGAGATTTCAGCTTTGAGAATTTGCAATATTTCTCCCCATGTGATAAGAGAAAGCAATTCCATGTAATAAAACAGCTCCAATTTTCAAATGACCCTGTTAAAAAAGGCCACAGTGAAAAAATAAAACCATGGCTTTCAAACATGACGTGTAATTCAAATGGGTTCTCTCTGCTTGTTAGTTTCCTAGAATCACACTCAGCATTGTACAAATCATGCTGTACTTTGGTTCACTTAATTAGCATCTGGAAAGTATCATTTAAAGATAACTGAATATGATGAAATGCCTATAATTTATAATTTAGCTGAAATGCATTAGACATTTAAAAAGTTTATTATGATAGTGCTCTTAATTACGTTTCCTTTCTATTGAAAGCCTTCTAGCAATAGCGTGCAGCTTATAAACATTCATGTGGAAGGGTAACATTGCAAAGAAGCTCAAAAATGAATTTTGTTTTTCTTTATAGGGACCACAGTGAATGGTTGATTGATGTTCTTCTGCCACAAGGTATGGTTTGTGTCAGAAAGGATGAATAATAAGTAATCATGACTAACTGTGTGGTTGGTTTGTCTCCTTTTGTACTGTATTATTTTACAAAGATAGTAACCAAAGTATTATATTCTATGAATAGTCATTGATATGAAGCATTATATCAATGTTTTGCTTATACCCACACATTTGGAAGGAAGAGGTATCATCTCAACCAAAATTAAGAGTAGATGTTGGAATTAGGATTCCGTATGATGGAAACCTTGCTGAATTATGTCTTAAGAGATTTTCTGTATATATCACAGGCATTGCCAATGGTGCTTGCTGTGCCAGGTCAGAAAGAGAATAGGGAACATGAGCGGGAAGAACACTGAATAATAGGTCTTTCTCCTACCACTATTTATAGCTCTGCGTTTTAGGGAAAATCATTTAATTCTTTGGAGACTTAGTCTCTCCAGTAAAATGGGGATAAAGTATATGGGACTCATCTTAATGAAAAGATGGGATGGTGTGATGTGCATAGTTTTATTAGAGTTCTGAAAGCTATGTCAGATAAGTTGGCAGGTCCCAGACAGAGCATTCTTTTACCCATCTGGAAGCAGATATTCTAGCCGCTTAATTGGAGGCTGAAGTGACCAGGGGAAGTATTCAGGAAAGCAGAGGAAGGATGAAAAGTGAGGGAAGCTGGGGACATACTGAGCACAGTTCAGGCACACAGGAGGAAACCGATGTATGACTTCAGAGATAGATAAGAAAAGAAGACTTTCTACGAAAGGCCATATTTAAAAAGAAAGGTAAAAACCTTATGTTAACTAAATTCTGTGAACATTAAAAAATGTAAGGCAATTTTCTTGATGATAATTACACTATTCCTTTGTAGTCCTAACTTTTTTAAAAAAGATTTTATTTATTTATTTGAGAAAGAGAGAGAGAGAGCACATGAGCGGGGAGGAGGGGCAGAGGGAGAGGGAGAAGCAGACTCCCCACTGAGCAGGGAGCCCTATGACTCGGGGCTGGATCCCAGGACCCCGAGATCATGACTTGAGCTGGAGGCAGACACTTAACCACCTGAGCCACCCAGGCCTCCCCAGTGGTCTAACTTGTAGTATTAGGTCATCTCAACCTTAAGATATAAATTAGTGAGTGCTTTCCATCTGTAAAATGGATCAGTAATGTCAGCCTCTAGATCCTTCAAAGAGACATTCTGAAAAATTTCGTAAGAATATCTGTAAAAAGATCTGGGCTTGTATGGGTAAAGGTAAATTTTTCCCCCTTAAATTAGGCTACCCTGTTAATGAACTTCCAGTGTTATGAGGTGAAGCCCATAGTCAGGTTCTAAACTACATTTTATTTTATTTTATTTTTTTAAAAGATTTTATTTATTTATGTGAGAAAGAGAGAATGAGAGAGAGAGAGAGAGCATGAGAGGGGGGAGGGTCAGAGGGAGAAGCAGACTCCTGCTGAGCGGGGAGCCCGATGCCGGACTCGATCCTGGGACCCCGGGATCATGACCTGAGCCGAAGGCAGTCGCTTAACCAACTGAGCCACCCAGGCACCCCTAAACTACACTTTAAAATATCAGATATGTTGCTGAATTCTGGTCACCTTTTCCAGATGATGTTCATCTCTGGAAGAAAACTTACAATAACTTTTAATTATTTCTCTAGAGATGTGACACTAACCTCAGGTTAAGACAAACTCTAAGATATCAAACTGTTAAATGACCATTAATTATACAAAACCGGAGTTTTAAATTTCTTTGATTTGGCATCCACTAATTCATAATTTCCAGACGCTTTGGGAGACCTTTACCTTTGACCTTTTTAATAAATTGTAACGTAGACTATACTGTAAGTAATGTGTTAGTTCATTTTTTGAACACTTACTATTTCAGGGGGAATGTTAACATATTCTTGGAAAAATTATTTTCAGGTACTCTCCAGCGTCCCGTTTTCATGGAAATACTTGGTATGCCCACTAAAAAGAGTATGTATCCATTTGTTAAGGTCAATCCTGAAGTAGACCATAGTTTGACAGCCTTACTCCAACTGGCCAGTTGGGTTTGAAAATTGCTTTCTCTGAAATGAGCTTGCAGCTGGTTTTACACTAGTTAAGGACTGATATAAATCAATAGTTCAAGTCTGAGTAATCCAAATTAGTAAGTTTTTTCTACAGTTTTGAAATAGCAAATCATCTCCATGGTGAAGCTCTAAATATATCACATCAACTCAGTGTCATGGTGTAACAGAAGAGCAATAAACAGGGAATCCAGAGGCATTATCTCGAAATCTGCCTTTGATAGCCTGTGTGATGCTTGAGAAGTCATGCAAAGGGGCGCCTGGGTGGCTTAGTTGGTTAAGTGTCTGCCTTAGGCTCAGGTCATGATCCCAGGGTCCTGGGCTCAAAGAGTCCTGCAGCAGACTCCTTGCTCAGCAGGGACCCTGCTTCTCCCTCTGCCTGCAGCTCTTCCTGCTTGTGCTCTCCCTCTCTCTCTCTCGGGCAAATAAATAAATAAAATCTTTAAAAAAAAAGAGTCATGCAAATCTCAATTTTGTTCTGTCAAACGAGGAGATGAGATTAATGTTATTTTGCTTTGGTTTTGACATGATCTGAATTCTGTCATGTCCCAGGAGGTTGAATTGCTTTTAAGAACAGGTGAAGTATTTGTAGCATGCAGGTGTTCCTGACCTCATCAAACACAGGTAGATGACCATTAATAAGACAAGAGAGAAGCTATTTGGGCTAAGTCTAGAGGTTGTGTTACTAAGCTTGTTTTTACCCCCTTTGTGGCTGCCCTTATTTAAAATGGGCTGTCTTTCTTTGTTGATATGTTGTATACCTTCCCCTTACAGCTGAAATATCTGCTATATGTCAGAAGAAGGTAAGAGCAAACCATCTGTGTGGTGGGGCATGATTTGCTGTGTGTATGTAAATTTATTCATCGACATCTGCCTCATTTCTGCCCCCTGGTTTCCCAGTATGTACATGTCACTGTATTTGCGAGGGGGAAAAGAGGTAATTTAGCATGCAAGATTGCTATGTCCGAATGGTCTCTGTTTTCATTTCTGCTTTTGCTCACCCACCTTATGCACAGTGTTTTTGATAAGTAATCTGCAATGAAAGCATGTGTGACTCTAATTACAAAAAGCTTTGAATGACCATGCAGGGCATGCAACATAACTTTGGTAAAGGATGTATCTTGTATGCTCAAAAATCTTTCTTGTTTGAAGTAGAGTACAAATCGTTCAATACATGTGTGTCAAACATACTCACACTGACTACGTATGGCAAATATTCATTTATATGTAAGCTGAAATGTATCTCTAGTTAAAGATTCTACCTTCAGATTTCCTTTAGCCACTTTTCATGACAGTTTCCCTAAGCCATTTCCATCCTCTTTTCTTGTTCTAGTTGTTGAAAAGTACTAGACAAGGTAGTGTGGTGTCATACAAAGAACTTTGGATTAGTTGGTTGAAACATTTGGTTTCTGGCCCTCGCTGTCCCCATCTACCTATGAGACCATGTACAAGTCATTTAAACGTTTTAGGACTTGGTTGTGAGTGCGTACAGTCAACTGGTGGGTAGTCTAGGGATTGGCTGGTCCAGATGACCTCACTCCCATGTCTGGGGCCATAGCTGGGACAGCTGGAATGACACCCGGATGACAGGGGTGTCTGGCTCCCCCTTCTTGCCATTAGGGGTCTCATCCTCCAGGGGGCGAGGCTGGATTTGTTCACAAGGCAGCAGTGTTTGGAGTGAATGAGATTTACTGAATTGCAAGGCCTTTTGAGACTGAAGCTCCTAAGTCACATGACTTCTGCTGCATTCCACAGGTCAAAGCTAGTCCCCAGGCCAGCCCAGATTCAAGGAGAGGGGAAGTAGACTTCTCCCCTGTATAGAAGGAGTGACAAGAATTCTGTGGTCACATTTAATCTATCATCATCCACCCTCTGGCCATAATTACTTACATTTCTTCCACATGTAAGATACTTCCACCACCTTAAAAGACTTCCTACAGTCTTAAATCCATTTATGGCTTCAGTTCATCATCCTGTGACCTGCATATGGTCTGGTCCCTGATGAAACTCCTTGGGTGCAAATTCTCTTGATCCAGAGACATGTGAACTAAAAAGGCAAGTTATCTGCCCCCTTCCCCGCCACACCCTACACATGATGGTCAGATAGGGACAGGGTAAGAGCCGTGGACCTCCGTTCAGAAGAAAGGGAAGCACATTGCTGTCAGCACATGATAGCAGTTCCAGCCACGAGCACGTCAATGGTTCTTCGTGTCCAGGGATGGTGAATGTACTTTGACTGGGATCTTGTTCTACTTCCTGGGCGTAGTTCCCTAGTCCATTGTTGTCCTCCTGAATTCTTTGCTCTACTCTCGGAGACATCTTTCTTTTCCAAGAAGAAATGGTCCATGTTCCAGCTGAGGCCCTATCTTAGCTTGTCCCCTGCATGTAGTCCCATAGACTTCCTTTCATGCTGGACCGTGTCTGTCCCCTTTAGTCTAAGTTGGTGGCCCTTTTGCTAGTAAGACTTACTGTAAAACTCTGGGTTTTCAGTAAATCTCATTGGAGTTCAGGGCCCCCAAAGCCACATCTGTAATTCTTTTGGGGACAGTCCTTTCTATACTTTGGGCATTTTGGTCTACCCTTAAAATTATTAGAAGCTCTGTTCTAGCTGAAAGGCTCAACGAGGCATCACCTTATATCCTTCTGAAGTTTTAGCAAAGGATCGTGCAGCCAGTCTGCATACTTTTCATTTTTATCCTGAGGCTATTTCCTACTATGAAAATCTTTTATAAGCCAGAGAGACAAGGATGAGAATGAGTTTTATATTCTAAATGAGCATGTCTTGGCTCTGGTGGTATAATCTAACATATTTGACACCATAGTGGATCCTTTTTTTAACACTGCTCCCCTTTTTACGGTAAAAATATTTTTAGTAATGAGCTTCGAATTAGCATGTTTTTATTATCCTTTAATAAATGTTGTATTTTATATTTGGAGAACATTCATTAAGTTCACAGTGGTTCAGAATTGTTTGAGCTTGCTTTGGGTACAGTTTGTGTCAGCCTCTTTTGAAGGACATATTCCTATATTTGAACAGTGGGTTTGAAATAAGCATCAAAATTGTAACGGCAAAGAGACAGACTTTGATTTATTTCAATTCTGTCATTCTATGAGCCAGGTTGGAGTTATTTTTTTATGTTTAAAATTCAAAGCAGTAAAACAGAGTGGCTGGGGAGAACCATGCTCAGTGAAATCTGAATCTAAGGGAAGTCTCTCTAGTTTGCTTTTCAAAGGAATGCATATAGCTGAGTCCGCATGGATTGAGGACTGACTGTGGCTTGGAAATACATTTTTAAAACTTAGTGGGAACCACAACAATGGTTTAGAACTTGAATCAACCAAAGGTTATTTTGGGGCAAAGTATTTTATTGCTGATATTACTTGGAATTGATGGTACATGGTGATAAAGCAGGCTGACTCTTAGTTGGTGTTCCTGATGGTAGTATATGCAATATATCTAGATAACTGCATAAGAAATCACTCAAAATGTGGCAACATTAAACAACAACAACTTAATGATGCTCATAGATTCTGTTGGTCAGGGATTTGGACAGGGCACAGTCCATAGCCTGTCTCTGCTTGATGATGTTTGAGCCCTCATCTGGGAAGACTCGAATAACTGGGCGCTGGAATTATCTAGAGGCCTCCAGATCATATATTTGGGCTCTGGGATGGGGTGGCTTGAAGGCTCCACTGAGCCAGCACTGTTGACAAGAGACTTACGTACACATTGCCTCTCTGCATGGCTTGGCCATGGCAGAGTTCTGAGTATCCCAATGAGGAACTGTCTGAGGAGAGAACATTTCAAGATGGCCAGTGAAAGTTGCATGTCTTTTGAAATCTGGCCTCAGGAGTCATATAGGTATCACTTCTGCCGTATTTTATTGGTTGAAGCAGCCCATCTAGATTCAAGGCAAATGAATGCATACCTGAGGAAGCCAACCCGAAGAGCCTCATCCACAGTTAGACTTGATTTAGATGACAAGACCTTGAACCTCCAACTAAGAATTTGCATGTGGGAAGAATGTAAATAATTTGTGACCAGAAAATGGGATGGTAAATTGCAGGCCTTAAACTTCAGGACTGTATTATAGTGAATAACTACCTGCTAAACCCATATCCTCATCTTACTGTTTATAGCATAGTGGGAATCCCAGAGGAACAAAGACTAAGTATAACCAAGAGGAAGAAATGAAACACTAAGAATATATCTGATATACACCACACTGCTAGTGGTGTGGTATTGATTTGGTGGGGAGCAGAAGCCCCAAACCAATAAGGATTCATGTGCTTCCAGAATAAAAGTTAGTGTTTGAGAAAGAAAGAAAGGACATAGCGGGGAAAATATACCACTTGGTGAAGTCAGAACTGACTTGGATGCTCACAAGACTTGGGCCTCAGTTGCGGAAGAAACACACTGTATTTTAACAAAGAATTAAAAAAAAAAAACCCATATTAATAAAAGAAAGATTACAGAAATTTTAAACTTGCTTTTATCATTCATTGGCCTGCGTCCTGTTCAGAAGATGAGATTTCTCAGCACTAGGACTCAGAGCCTCGTACTAAAATCGAAGTGGAAGAACCTTCCTTTGAAACAGTCATTCCAATAGCCAGTTCAATATGTTGTCAGTGGTTTGATGTAGGTTTTGTGCTTGCCTCCTTCCTTCTCCTATCTCCTCAAAAGATCTGTCATGGGGGTGGGGTACGGTCTCAGATCTCCACCAAGCTCTGTATTCATAATGGCTTAGGGTATGACATCCCCTAGAGGTGTTCACATCTTTATAAACTCTACTGAAAGACTGAAAAGCTCTCAGGACACAAGACATTGAGTATGTACTGTGGCATCTCTGACAAGCTCAGGACACATATTTTTATGGAGGCCAGGAATGTTTCCTGACAGCTTCTCAGATGGCTTCATGTGGATTGTGCCTCTCTCCTTTGCCTCTTGTCAGGGTAGCTCTGAGTAGCCCCTCTGAACTCCGGATTCACTCTGTACCCCTACTTTTCTCTTTGGCATCCCTTCCTCTGTGGATTCCTTTCCTGTAGTTGATGTCAGCAGCTGATTCTATGAATGGTTCTTGCTGTGTTTTGCTATGTTCCCATGGTGTCAGTTAACATGTTTGACATATTCTTTAGGTCTTGAGGGAAAGAGTGCTGGAGGGAGTGGGCACCTTGCTTGGGGCCATGAGCTCAGTGCAGCCTGGTCCCCTACCTGTCACACAGCAAGGACAGAGGAGCTGTAGTGGAAATCTGCTCTTTTAGGGGTGGATCAAATAATTTTGAAAGTTTAATCTGGGGGTTTAATCCTTTCCTCTTCTGATGTGCTGTGATGTACTCTTTCTGGACCACGGTTTCAGGGTTTTTTCCTCCATATTTCTGCTGAAAACTCTTGAAACACTAACTTGAAATAATCCAGAAAGCATTCCACCCCAACCCCATGACTAATGCAATTTTACAGAGGGCTTTCCATCACAGTTCCACTCACATTTAGGACGTTTCTGCCACTCACAGTACTAGAACCCACTTGTTACCTTTATTTTTAACTATGCCTGAGATCTGTTTAGAGACCACCTGTCTTGTAGAAATTTTAGAAATGTGCGGCCACTTCCAGTGGCCCCTTAGCTTTCCATTTGTTTCAATTCTTAGCCACCTTTACCTCATTGATCATTGTTAGCTTATTTCGCTATTTTTTTTTTTCCTCTAGAATTGCAGTTCTCACGTAAGAAGAGCGGTGGTCACCTGCTTTTCAGCAGGGTGCTGCGGCCGTCACGGAAACCGGCCTGTTCGGTATTGCAAAAGATGCCACTCGAATCATCATAGCAACGAAGTGGGGGCTGCCTCGGAGACCCACCTCTATCAGACCTCCCCTCCACCCATCAACACTCGGGAATGTGGCGCCGAGGAGCTGGTCTGCTCTGTGGAGGCCGTGATCAGGTAAGAGGCAGCTTGTTTCTGGGCCCGCCCAGAAACACCGCCTTGGCTTGGAGGCACCCTGCGCGCCCCGAGATGTGTAAAGTTAATTCAGCTTCAGGGGCCCCCAGCCTAGCCTCTCACCTTCCACCATGCAGTGATGATGCTTTCATGCAATCATTCACCCAATATTTTTTATCGATTGTACCAGGCATGTGTTAGGAACTTGAGAGAAAGGAGAGAATAAAATGGAGTCTCCGCCTTCAGGTTACCCCTGGAGGGACCATAACAACAGAAGCACACAATTCCATCCCCTGTGGGAAGCCCTGTGGGAGCACAGAGCTGAGGGTCTCGGGGGAATGAAGTGCAGGCGCCCATCAGAGTGAGGGGTGGGAAGAGAGGTGCCCCAGCCTAACTGCCCACAGTGAAGTGCGGGAGAACTCTCGGTAATTCGGTACTGGGGTAAACCAGCAGGCTCTGCAGTAAGCCGGGGGTGGGGGTGGGATGTCCAATCCTGCAGGCTGCAGGCTTTCTGTCCTATCACATGACCGTAAAAGAAGCTTTGGAAATGATAACTTCCACACTCGTTCTCTTTTTGTACAATATTCATTGAGGCAAGATTTTTAAACATTAAAGAAATAATATTAGAATGTAAGTTTTCTCAGGATAGGGACTCTTCTGTGTCTCTTACTCCAGTGGCTGAACAGGTGTAGAAATGCAATAAATGTTTGTCAAATGAAACATTACAGAAAGTTTGGAAATTGAAAAAAAAATCACCCATACTGCTATCATCATGGTCAGCTTTGCACCGGTTCTTCTAGTTGTATTCAAATGCACTTCTTATTTATGTAACTGTAATCATAGTGTATCCACAATTCTTTTTGATGTAACATTATACCACTAGCTCTTTTGCATGTTGTCATATGGTTTCTGTATTTACCATTTTTAGTGGAAACATAATTTTTATCTAGATTATTTGCCTACACCTTTAGATTTCTAGATTTCTTCCATTCTTTACTATTACAAATTACTCTGATAAATACTTTTGTGAATTGTGTTGTTTTGTATTTTTTATTTCTTAGGGTAGATGACAGATATGGTTGGCTGGGTCAAAGGGTATGAATATTTTCATGGCTGTTGATATATTACCAAACTGATTTTCAGAGTGCGTGTATGAATTTATAATGCCAACAGCAGTCTGAAATGGCTAGTTTTTGATACACCCTTGCCAACGTTGGGTTTTATTTTTTAATTTTTTAAATTTTTATTCTTTTTAAAAGATTTTATTTATTTATTTGAGAGAGTGCGCACAAGCAGGGAGAGGGGCAGAGAGACAAGCAGACTCCCTGCCGAGTGGAGAGCCTGACGCAGGGTTCTATCCCAGGACCCCTGAGATCATGACCTGAGTGGAAGTCAGATGCTTCACCTGCTGAGCCACCCAGGTGCCCCCACTGGGTTTTATTTTAAAAAATTATGACTTCTTTTAGCAGATTGAGAAAGGAGTCTTTGTTGCTCATTTTCAGATCTTTGAATATTAGGTATTGAATATTTTTCCATTTGTGTATACATTCCCCAGTCTCTCTCCTTGTACCATGCATTTGATGTCCACATAACTTCAGATTAGATACAGGGGAAGTATTAACGTCTAGTGGGATGGTTGGTGAACTGGAAGCCAGAATGCATCAGTTCTGCTTGATTTTAATTGATTGGAGGAAGCAGCCTCTTTGTGCCTCAGTTTGTTCATTTTTGAAATGGGGATGGAGTATAGGAAGGAAACAAAATTAGGCCTGTTGGAGTAACTCCTACTGATTGAAAGGAGAGCAGTCAGGAATGCTTGAGTGAGTACTCATGAAGTAGTTACTCTGAACAGGTCATCACCTAGAATGTGTTTTTTGGTAGTCTGACTTGACGTTGCTCATCTTTGGCAGCTTGTTGAAAGAAGCTGAGTTCCATGCTGAGCAGCGGGAATATGAACTGAACCGCCGGCGGCAGCTGGGCCTTTCCTCTTCCCACCATTCCCTGGATAACACTGACTTTGACAACAAGGACGATGATAAACACGACCAGAGGCTACTCAGTCAATTCGGAATATGGTTTTTAGTAAGAAAATGATTCTCCGCTTTCTTATTTCTCACGACAACATTGCAGCAATGAGGAGTATTTCCTGTTCTTTTTAAAGAAGCAAATAGTAACTAGTGAAAAGTTAACCTTATCAGTGGAACTCTATGTTCTAGGACAGTGACTCTCAACTGGGTTGTACGGTAGATTTCCCCGGGAAGGCTTTTAAAGAATGGCAATGCCCAGATCCCACCCCAGACTCTTGGGAACTTTTAAAAAAGTACCCCAGTTGATTCTAATGAATAGCCAGGTGTTGAAACCTACTGGCCAGACCCTGGACTGTTTGAAATGCTCATTTGACAGAAAATGAGTGGGGAGGTTGCTAGGGTATGTTTTGAAATCTTGGAGTCAATATAATTGTATAATTTGCAGATCATTCACATCCCATCTCTACACACGACATTTTTCTTGAAAGTTTAGTCTCTGTGGCACTTTTTGTGTATTTATATTTATGGCACGTCTGCATACAGCCAGAAAAATTAGAGCCATATTAACATGAGGAAGTTGACTGTTTTTAACTGATTCACTGGCAACATTCATTCAGCAAAGATCAAACATTCTGGTCCTAAATTCTTCACAAGTTGAACTTGCCAGTTGTTTAGAGAAGCAGACTCTTGTTTTTGCCCATTAGAGACAGATGAAGTCTCCATAGGAATACATCTCTTTTATGCTTTTATATGGTTATCTGAAAAAGTTGCATCTTGTTTTGTCTTACCAAATTGGTATTTAATTGTTAATTTCACATGTTTTGCTCCTAGAAATTATTGTCTAGTGACATAGTGACTGCTATTGTGAACTCTTTGAAGGCAAGGGTAGCATTTTCTTTATTTTGTACATTCCTGACCCCTACTATAGTGCTTAATAAAAGATTGTTACAGAATGAATAATGAATAAACGATGAGCTGTTTTTAAAAGTCTATTTATGATGTGGTGAATTAGGGAACCCTAAGCTTTCAGAATTATTACTGGTAGAAAATCCTTAGCTAAATCTGATACTTTTAGAACGGAAATGTGGGTAGATTATTTTTTCACTTAAGATATTTGTGAAATTTCACTTTGCAGACTTAACTTTTTATTTTTTCAAAAGATTTTATTTATTTATTTGACAGAGAGAGAGAGAGAGAGAGACAGCAAGAGAGGAAACACAAGCAGGGGGAGTGGGAGAGGGAGAAGCAGGCTTTCCACTGAGCAGGGAGCCCGGGCTCGATCCCAGGACCCTAGGATCACGACCTGAGCCGAAGGCAGACACTTAACGACTGAGCCACCGAGGCGCCCCAAGACTTAACTTTTTAAAAAAGCATTTATCTAGTGTAGATTAAAAAATAGTTTTGTTTCTTTTTTTACAAAATAGATTTCTTATAGGGGAAAAGGCTTATGGAAAAGTGCAGTCTCAAGGGGAAATTATTGTTGCAATCCATCTCCTGCGAGGAACGCAGTTTCTAGGTTAACCGATCCTCCATCAATTATAAAACTTCCTATTTCAAATGGATTATTGGGAACTTTTTTTTTTTGGCTTTTAAACGAATATGTAATAATTATGTAGAGATAGATGGAGGCTGAAGCAGAGTCTAATCTGCCCATTTGCAGGTGAGCCTCTGCACACCCAGTGAGAACACGCCTACGGAAAGCTTGGCCAGGCTGGTGGCTATGGTGTTTCAGTGGTTTCACTCCACGGCCTATATGATGGATGATGAAGTTGGGAGTTTGGTGGAAAAACTGAAGCCTCAGTTTGTCACCAAGTGGTTGAAGACAGTATGTGATGTTCGCTTTGATGTCATGGTCATGTGCCTTCTTCCCAAACCGATGGAATTCGCCAGGGTAAGTGGAGGCCAACGGCTCGAACCTTGTTGGAGAGGCATTGGGAGAAGCTCTGCCCTAGCCATTAGCGTGTTATCAGTGTCTGTAGAAGAGAGAGTATCTTTTAGTTAATACAGCTGAATGAGGTTAGTTGAGTAACTACATTTTAGGGGATGTGCTGCTTTGATGTTGGTTTGGGATGGGGAAGAATGGCAAGATGAATATATGAATTATCTTTAAGAATTTAAGGGAGGATTCTTCCCTGACATTGCTGAAGATGTTTTTTAATTAAGATATAGAAAAAAAATTTTTTTTCTCCCTGAGATTGCTAGAGCTCAGTCCTTTTCTGATCTACTGTCTTATGAAAGGCTAACATTGGACTAGGAGCAATTTCTGTGGTTTCACATATATTTCTAGAGATGAATGGTAGAAATCCCTGCCCTCCCATTTGGAATGCCAAAAAAGGCTTATTAGGAAGTGCCAAAATGCTCCTTTTCCTCTGGCTTAGAGGACAAGTTTCTCTGAGCTCATCCTTTTGCTTCTACCTCAGTGGATTATAGGCTCCAGATTTATAGCTAGTAAGACCCCATATTTTTTGAATCCAATATAGTTTGTGTCTAACCTAGCAAGGTAGATGTCCAGAATTAGTTTTTGGCAGGAATATATGAAACTTTTTCAAGGTGTTTTCTGAATTTTATTTTATTTGTGATTTTTTTTTGGTTGCTTTCATTGAGATACTGAGGCATTTTTCAGTCTGAATAAGACATTTCAGGATACAATAGACCACAGACCATCTAAATGAGTAGATTATTAGATTAGTAGAATATTAGATTTCGGGGACACAGAGCCGTTCTATGTGTTTGTCAAGATACTCTTCTTTCTTCTTTGCTGCCACCTGCTGACTCACATATAAAATTGAATTTTTGCATGCTGGAAATTCCTTATTTCATGGCATTCTTTGAGTGTGTTGGTATGTTTTCTGTTGTTTCCTTTGGAAAAGTAAAGGATTGGTCTGCTCTGATTTTGGAAGATAAGAAGAATTGGGAGGAAAATTTTTTCCCTTCCAACATGGGCCCAATGGCTGAGGGCCTTCATATTAACCAGCAACAGACCTAGTCGGGAGAGAAAACACAAAGTGCGTTTACACTTATGCTCAGTACTCAGTCCATCACTGAATAGTCGGTGATGGGTAACTCCCTCAGTAGCCAGAGATAAAAGGTGTGTGTGGGGAGGGTAGCACTGGAATGGGAAGATATGGAAGGTTCTCTCGGGCCTTTTGATGCGAGTGGCACTCCATAGTCTGTCTCAACTCAATTCCAGAGTTGAATTCACAGGCAGCTCCCTTTAATGGAAGTGATATTTTCCGGAAGCTCTGCTTTAGTCAGACAAGGGAAGTTGGGGTAAGGTTTCTCTCTGCATCTTCTTTAGCTCAAATGTTTTCTTTAAAATAATCTTTATACCAAGTCTGGGGGTCTGAGTGATTTCCCCCCATTTCTCCCAACTGAAACTTCTGGAGAAGTTTCACACAAAAATGAAGCACGGTTGATTGCTGTGGATTTGGGTTAGGCGCTTCCAGGTGAGAGGTCCGCAAAGGAGGAAGAGGGCGGAGATTAGGACAAACAAAACTAAGGTTGATGGTGAGAGTAGACTATAAACCTAGTTTCTGAGGCCACAGGGCAGCCAGTCAAGATTTGTAGATGTTGGGCTCAACGCGTCTTTAGATGATGGAGTGAGGACATCAGTGCCCGGTCGTGGTTATTCCCTGGAGCAGAGCATGGTGGACGCGAGTGTTCCGTGAGCTTCCTGACTGGCCGAGGCTGTTGCCCCGGTAAGTCCTTTGAAGTTCTTAGCAAGTCATCTTGCTCTTGCTTGTAGGGCTTTTGGGACAAGACAACCTAGAGTCTCAGGAAGGATTTGGGCAGTCCGGTTTTAGTTTTCAGTGACACCAAATCAGCAGCCTGGGAGAAAAATTGGCAACATTAGTTACTGAAAAAATGTGCAAGACAAATACCATATGATTTTACTCCTATGGGGAATTTAAGAAACAAAACAGAGGAACAAAGGGGAAGGGAGGGCAAAATAAAATAAGATGAAATCAGAGAGGGAGACAAACCATAAGAGACTCTTAATTATAGGGAACAAACCGAGGGTTGGAGGGGAGGTGGGTGGGGGGGTTGGCATAACTGGGTGACAGGCATTAAGGAGGGCACGTGATGCAATGAGCACTGGGTGTTGTATGCAACTGACGAATCACTACATTCTACCTCTGAAACTAATTAATATACTATATGTTAATTATTTAAATTTAAATAAAAAAATTTTAAATGTACAAGAGAGCAGGATTCAGTTTATGAAGAGGCAAAAAATAGCTCAAAGGCAATGAACAGGACTAGAATCTGATAACTCACAAGGGTGGGTTATAGTTTTCCATTGAAACACAAAATCTCTCTCTCCAATCACCCCCATTTTGATCAAAGATAATCAAAGTAAGATTACTCTTATTCACAAAATAAGTCTAGTCTCATTAAATTTAACTTACTTATTTCTGTAAATGCAGTGAGAATGGTAGTTGACCAAATAGACCTTTTTAATGTTTGCTTTGCTGGAGTTTTTATGGAGAATCTCAGCTTGGGCTTTTATAAACCTCTAGAGGCTAGAATGCCAAGCCAGTAACTTGTCATCATACTTCATCTGCAGTACCTATAGATTTGGGTAAATTTCTCTCTTTTTGAGGTCACCAAAATATTCTAAGCTTCCTGGGCCGACCAGGAAGTGGTATTTCTTACTTTCTTTTAGGCTGGGATTTCCATAAGCCAGGTACCAGGCTGGTTCTTTCAAGAGGGCTTTGTAAGCATTGACTCCTTCATGTCAACCTTAGTTCCTTAAAACTGTCTAGCCATATCTGATTCTATGCACATACTTCTAAAATATGACACTCCAGTCAAAGCCTTGGTGATATAACCAGTTTTTCCAATTATGTTTTAATACAAGGAGAACAGATCCTTCTTAAACTTCTGCATGAAAATAAAAATACTCACTAAGAGTTTCTGAACCCTGGAGGGACTTGATGGGGGGAGAAAAAAGACAAATATTTCATTGTTGTTTACAAAGATGTAATCTACTAAATTGTTGTGAATTATAGATAGCTTAAGAAAAACCTTATATCCAGAAAATAGAACAGTAAAGAGCCAGCAATGCTCCAAACTAAAAAACAAAAACAAAAACAAAAACATAAAAATGATCATCATTCTTCATCAGTTCATTCAGCCCCATGCAATTTTCCTTCCGTTTGATCTTGGGTTAGCAGTTGTATGAACCCATCAGCTTCTCTATCAGAGTTCTGCAATCCTTTCTCAAGCCAGTGGCATGCAATGCCCTCAGAAGCCTGTACCCCATATTGCCTGTCATAGTCCTTTCCGTGGGTCTCAGAGACAGTCTTTTTGCTGAAGTCAAAGCGTTCTGTCTCGTGGCTGATTGCAAGAGCTTTCAGGAAAGCATCAGAATAAAACAGTAACAATCTGATAACTCAGAAGAGACAGCTGTTTTTCTTAGACCAACAATATTAACGTAGTCTTATTTATCAAAATTTTACCCAAATTGCATGAACTTGATAAACATTTGGCTTACTCTACTCTCTATATTTCAGAGAGTTTTGGGCATATTTAATTTGTATAAGCTCTTATGTTTTTAAAGCTCATTTGGAATAGAGATCTTTTAATGGATTTTATAAATTGATTTGTGAGTACCATTCAGAGGTAAGAAAATATCACATATATGTAATATACCTAGGCAAACATATAGGCAGATACAAATACAAATGGTCCCCAACTTATGATGATTTGACTTATGATTTTTTTACTTAATGGTGGTGCAAAAGCGATACACGTTCAGTAGAAACCGTACTTCAGAATTTGAATTTTGATCTTTTCCTGGGCTAGGGATATGCAGTATGATCCTCTCTCTTTTGATGCTGGGTAAGGGCAGTGAGCCTGAGCTCCCAGCCAGACACGTGATCATGGGGTAAACAACTGCTACACAGACAACCATTGCACACCTACACAACCATTCTCTTTTTCATTTGCAATCCACTATTCAACAGATTACATGAGATATTTAGCACTTTATTATAAAACAGACTTTGTGTTAGATGATTTTGCCCAACTTACAATGGGCTTATTGAGCTGTAATGAAATTATGAGTTGAGGAAGAACTGTTGACCTTAGCAGCAGAGCCTGTCATGGTAAAAACAAAACTTGCTAGTTTATATAAGGGTTGGCATTCATATGCACTCTTCATCCTCACTTTTATTCAAATTGTGTCTCTAACAGATAGAACAAGTGGTTAACCTGTTCAGTGTAAAGGCTAACGCTTTTTATCAGTATGTGTGGGGGAGCCCTTCAAGATCTTTTTATTGGCCTTGATATGTAATCTCATGAAGGCTGTGTTTCATCCTCAGGTAGTTACTTATTTCAGTCAGTTAAGAAGTTAGCTTTTTTTTTTTACGATTTTATTTAATTATTTGAGAGAGAGAAAGAGAGCACAGAGGGAGAGGGAGAAGCAGACTCCCTGCTGAGCAGGGAGCCCATTATGGGGCTCCATCCCAGGACCCTGAGATCATGACCTGAGCCAAAGGCAGACGCTGAACCGACTGAGCCAGCCGGGCGTCCCAAGAAGTTAACTTCTTGAAGACTGGGATATGCTAAGGACAACGGCAGTGGAGGTTTGCTAAGGGGGTTGTTAATTGGAACTTCTCAGAAGGAGGAATAAATGTGCCCTGTTTTAGAATAGGAGGCAATAGTACGAGTAAAAGCAAGGCACTCGTGGGGCGGAGCCAGAGTTATTTCCATGGATGTTTGCCTCTCGGAGAGATGGTTCTCAGGTCCTTGAGAAGATAGTTCTGGGTGGTAGGAGATTTACATCTCAAAGAGGGAGGGAGAGGATGCAAGCTTTTAAAGTCACTTGCCGGAGAGGGTTTTCAGGGGTTTTATTTGTCTATTAGGTTTTGACTGGGACAAATAATAATGTTCTCCTGGTAGCATGGAGCTTTTATGAGCAGGCATTTCAAGGCAGGAGGGGCGTGGGAGGTGGACAACATTATTTATGCTGAGTCTGAAGTCTTTTTTTTTTCCTTTAAAATTTTTTATTGTTATGTTAATCACCATACATTACATCATTAGTTTTTGATGTAGTGTTCCATGATTCACTGTTTGTGCATAACACCCAGTGCTCCACGCAGAACGTGCCCTCTTTAATACCCATCACCAGGCTAACCCATCCCCCCACCCGAGGCTGAAGTCTTGAGCCGGTCCTGGTGGAGGTCTGAGTGGAGAGCAGGGCTCAGAGGAGTGGGCCTGAGGAGGTGGAGGCCTGAGACGGTTACTACTGAAGTGTTTCTTCAGTGCAGGAAGCCTCTTTTCCAATGTCCTAACTGTTTATGGTATCTGCAGGCATCTCGTGATGAATAGGGGAGGCTTTGGGATTGTTAAGAAGCATGGGTGGGCTTTGGGATACTTCTAGAAACACAATTATGTTTTCGCAAAAATCCAGTTACTAAGGTGAGGACGGTTATTTTTAATTCTTCAAAGAACGAGATGGCAGTCTTGATACTAACATTAATTAAGGAGCTGGCTTGCCTGCTCAACTGCATTCATTTTAATTCTTTGTATCGATGAGAGAAGATTTCCAGCTAAGGGGGAAAGCAGATTCCTATGTTCTAAGATGCATAGATTTGGAGCTGTGTACCTTTGCAATATTTTTATAAATTGTTTGGCAAAGGCTTTAGGATGTTTTCCTTCTGAGTACATCATTCCACTTTAGCCCAATTAAACTTCAGAGGGAAGACCTCTATAATAGCTCCTATCAGGCTCTGAATATGGGCCTCCAGCTGGGTCATTCACAAGAGGAGGTGGTGGAGGGGGGTAGTTCATGGTGGGGGCAAATTTTAATTTTTGTTCTAAATCTGATTTCCGTTCTAAATTTTGCTAGGCGAGTCTTTTAGTGCTAGTTGTGATCTTTTGTGTGTGTGTATCTTATCAATTTGATCCTCCCATATTGGTAATAGGACATTTGTTTAGGGTGAGAAAACTCTAGAAATCCTTTTAAATATAATACTTTTCCAAATCAAAGGATCCATTGTCTGGCTGTTGACAATTGAGGAACACCACAGAGATACTTGTTCCAAAATGTGACTCAAAACCAGTAGGCCTTTATGTGGCTCAACCATAAATTACATGGCCAAAGGCACCTCAGTCAGCAAGGATACATGCCACCTTGTCAACATTATCAGTGTTAGCTCTTCTGAGTCTATGTAACTGGCAACAACAGTGACAATCCCAGAAATGTAGTCGCTTCCTGAAAATATCCAGTCAGTCATCTAGGATTTTGGACAATATGATACCAAATAGATATTTAAGCTTTAAATGGAATTGATTTAATAGTTTTGAATAACCTAGAATTCTAGGTATAGTGATTAAACATTAAAATTGGATTCATTTAAAATAAGGTGGTTTCCCACAAAACTTGTGTTACATGGTAAAGATTCAGGACCAATTGAGCCTTTGTAACTTTGATATGCTTAATAAGAATATAAGATCTTCATCTAAAATTAGAATTATAAACAGAACCCAAATTTGTGATTTGAATTTTTTTCTGCACTAGAAAATTAATATATTATCTTAATTAGTAGAAAGTATGTCTTTTTTTGTTCATGAATTCAACCCGCCTTAGAGCATTTTTAGGAAAAAAATTGTGGCACAATATGCAGCAGAGGGACAAAGAGTGCTCTCTGCTTTATTTTCCATGATGAAAAATATTCAATGCTAGTGTACAGTAGTGGAAATCTATATTCCTCTGATGCACAGGTGTAACTACATGTTTTTGTAATGGGTTTGTCCAACTTTAGAAATAATAATGCTTCAGTGGTATGCTTCTCCTGTTAGGAATAAATCTTGGGAATTTTAATTCATGTGTTTTCTGGAAAGACTGCAGTAGAATAGTTCAAATTCAGTCTGTGTTGATATTTGGACCTACTTATAACTATGATTTCATTTTTGGTAATTAATGGATCCTGGTGGTTTACAGATTCTTACAAATCTCACTCTGAAGATACTTGGCCCAGGACTTAGATGTAATGGATTGTGGTCTTTCTCTGTACCCATTTCCTTTAGGAAGTCCTTAGAGTATAATCTTAACAGGTGCATTTTGCTCTTTCCTCCTGTGGCTGTGGAAATGCCATCAGGTTGGTGGATACTGGGATAAATCCTGCAGCACAGTGACTCAGTTGAAGGAAGGTCTCAACCGAATCCTCTGCCTGATCCCCTACAATGTGATCAGTCAGTCTGTGTGGGAGTGTATTATGCCAGAGTGGCTGGAAGCCATCAGAACAGAAGTCCCAGATAACCAGTTAAAAGAATTCAGGGAAGTATTAAGGTGGGTAAGTAGTTTAATGAAGTCACCGTAATTATGATGATGTCTAACATTTATTGAGCATGTAATGTGTGCCAGGCACTGTGTTAAGCATTTTATGTAATCTTGTTTACTTTTTAACAACCCTATAGAGAAATCTGAAGGTGCAAAACGAAGTAGTTGTTATAAATTGTTCTGTGGAATAATAAATACACCATATTGTTTGCTTATTTTCAAATATAGTATGATTTGGATAAAGTGGGGAAAGTGCAAAGGGAAAATGTTCTTAGATGCTGGGAAGCAACTCTAATTCCTTAGAAATACAGTTCCTTCTGTTGAGCCTGGTAGGAGTATAAACACTAATGTTATTAACTGTGTGAATTCTTCATATCTGTTCTAATGACATAAACTATTACAGTAAAGTGAGATATGATAATAACATTGAGAACACAGACCAGTCAAAAGTGTTTGGCTCCCCCAAATAAGGTATAGTTAAAAATGCAACAGGAGACCCTAATCTATGCCCATTGATCATTTACTTCTGTTGGCTCTGCTTTCCAGCAAAATGTTTGACATTGAGCTCTGTCCTCTACCTTTTTCATTGGAAGAAATGTTTGGCTTTATTAGTTGTCGGTTCACAGGATACCCTTCCTCTGTTCAGGAACAAGCTTTACTGTGGCTTCATGTAAGTAAATGATACTTTTAATCATTTGGGGGCAATAGTTCTTAGCCTGGAAACTTGAGATCCCTGGGTCGAGGAGTGGGAAGCTACTGGAAAGAGCCCATAAATTTGCATGTTTGCTGAGGACCGTCTACAGACTAATAACTCACCACACGGGTGGATACCTATATTTCAAATATATGTGGCTATAGTTATGGTTAATAAAATACAGATTTATGCAATACTGTTACTGAATTCATAATAGCTTTGGTCCTTATGTATTTTTCCATCAATAGATTCTAAAGGTGTAATAGCTGTCTTTGTGGACATTCTGATCAATCTTTTCATATTAAATAGGTCCTTTACTTGGAAAGGTTGAAAGCTCCTGACTGAGGGAGGAGCTCCTGCTGCCCCCCGCCCGAGCTTGGAATACTTCTCTCTCCGGTCTGCATTTGTAATCCAGTTTATCCTTAAAGCCCAATCTCAAGTTTGCCGCTGTTTCACACCCCCATTTTCCCTTCAGAATTCATTATTCCTTCCCCCCAGTATCCATACGGGCTCTTTGTGCAAATGTTATTCTGTCTAATATTTAGTTCATTTTTGTCTCTTCTCCTGATTGCAAATGCCTGGAGGGCAGGGATGAGGCAGGCCTTTTTCATGTTTGAATTCATGCCTCCCTTCATCCTCTTTCCTCTCAGCATCTGGCACATGCCTTGTATTTATTTAGCGGATGTTCCTAAATATTTATTTAATTGAGTTGAATGCTCGGCAAAAAGTTCGGGCAGTTTCAAAACAGGAGGACAGAGCCCACGTTTAGTTTAGCCATGGGTGCTGTTACATTGCTGAATCACAGACGGAGGTGATAACAAAAGCTTTTCAAGTCGTGCGGCTGCCTTTCTGGGTTCTACACTGAGGGAACAATATTTTTCACAACTGACAAAGAGTAAAGGGACCATTTTTTTAAAAAAGTCCCCTTTTGGGCACTTTTCATACCCTGGTAGTTATCAGTAAGAAAATTTCTCATTTTAGGAAAACCAGGCCTTCCACAGATGGCTAGGTGTTGTCACTCAGTTACACACCCTTGAGGCTGAGTTAGGTCGGGGTGAGCACACAGGGCCGTCAACCTCGGGTCTCACCATGGCGAGAGCAATTACAGCTGCATGATTTATGGACGGGGATTTCCCAGAGTGCTGGTTTGAAGACAGGGTGCCGCAGCTGAAGTTTCTAAACCACTCGTCTAACCATTTGGGGAACAGTGTGAACAGCATAGTGATTGGAGTTGACTCATTTATTGATTGACTGTGGAAACATTTGTAGAGTTCCTCTGTGCCAGGTGCTGTCACTGGCACTGGGATGAAAATGGGATAAGAAATGGTCTTCTCTTCATACTTCCTTTCTTCAGGGAGCTCACAGTGGGAGAGAGAGTATGAAACAATCACATATAACGAAAAGCGACAGTTGCTCTAATAAATGTATGTACAGGGTTCTAACTAAGGAAGCAGAGAAGAGGGATGGATTAGTTCTGTTTGAAGGAAGGAGGCATCTATTTCCAAAAATTCATTACAGATACTTGATTTTGGCAGGATATCTGAACCTGCATCAGAAAGCAAGATCAGATGGGGCAGTCAGATCAGAGGGGGGAATGGACTGGGGGAGGATTGCATGCAGGTTACACTACTCCAGAAGGAAGGTGGTGAACTAAGGCACTAGTCTATGGAAAGGAGGAGACAGTGTCAAGAGATACTTCTAAGTTTTAGTAGAAATAACATGGCGATTTATGGGATGTGGGGAGTGGGGAAGATGGAAGGTTCAATAATAACTTTGATTTTTTAGTATGAAAAATCGAGGGTGGCTGTGCTGATAGAATATACATAAGGTTAAGTATCCTTATGTTCAATAGTTTGCTTTGGGAAAAAATGTGAAATGCAGTTTTTTTTTTCAGTTTTAAAGTTTATATTTTTTGGGGGGGGATATATGCCTTTTTTTCCCCAGGTGTTATCGGAGTTAGACATCATGGTTCCACTTCAACTATTGATAAGTATGTTTTCTGATGGAGTTAATTCTGTTAAAGAACTGGCAAATCAAAGAAAATCAAGAGTCAGTGAACTGGCAGGGAACCTTGCAGCTCGAAGGGTAATTATTGCCACAACTGTTTTTGTCTTACTTGTTAAGCTTTTGTCAATTCTGCCAGCTCCAAAAGTAGCATCATAATAAACTTCTCTGAAAATGCTCTTTCATCCCATCTCACTCTGTTAATCTTTTAAACACATTAAATCATAGAAAACATTGATCTAATATACGTTTCATATCATCTATGGTCAATAAATTGTTGAGTTTTTCCCTGCACATACCTATTAGCTGTCTCTCACCGTTGATGAAAACAAAAAGAGTTAGCTTTGAGGTATTATTTCTTTTTTTCTTTTTTTTTTTTTTTTTTGGTCACCTGGTGAAAAAGAATTCTTTACCAGCCATTTGGTAGATGAGTGCTTCACTTTGGGGATGAGAAGTTGGGATGTTTTGTTCTATCGTGTTTCGAGGAGATGTGATCAATTGTCTGATGGTGACTGTGAATGATGCTGTCATTATGGACCAACTGAGCTCAGTTTTTGGGACCACTTTTTACCTTTGTGAATGAGAAAAGTCAACATAGTCTGGCCCAAAGTGTAGGAAAACTATTGAGACTGTGATCATTTTTCTGTGGAGCACCTGGTAGAGCTTCTGTTGATGTGCTGACTTTCCCAAATAAGGATCAGTTCTGGACAGGTTCACTGTCCTGTGATGGTAGTCAGGGACTATTCTCAACTTGCCCTTGTCAGCCTCTCCATACCATTTTTCCTACTGTCATTCCTACCTGATATCTATGGATTAGGAAATATGTCAAAATCATGGGATCATAGTTTGCATCCAGTGCTTTCTTTTGATTTTAATCATTACTTCTTTTCTCATCTGCCTCATAGGAACCAGCTGGCAAGCATTTATATTTTGTTTCTTTCTTCTCTAACCTTTAATATTATGTGACTTAGTTGGTGCCTTCTACTGTGCAGTGTGTTCACAATGAACAGTATCACAGAATGGTGTGAGGCAGTTGGAGAAGAACTCATTATCCTCATTTTTATCAATACTTAACCTGAGGTTCAGTGGGCTGAAGTGATTTGCCATAGAGAACACTGTCAATATCCAGGTATTCTGGTTCTTGATGGGGTACTCTTTTTTTTTTTTTAACTTAAATATGGTGTTCAAGGAACTTGCTGGTTGTTAGAGATACTTTTAAGAGAGAAAATATGATTTCAGAGTGATATACAGTACAGCTATGTCAGTCATTGTCCTGCTACAGAATTTATCCCACATGGTTCAAATGGAGAGACATTCCTGGAGATTCTGTCTATAGAGTTATGGGGAAGGTTAAGGGAGCAGTAAGTGTTGGTGAGGCACCTAGATGCCAGTAAGAGCTCAGTAGGAAGCCATTATACCCCCAGGGTTGAAGGAACCAGGGAAAGAGTTCCTGGAGCCCATTGAGAGCTGAAATATTAAGGAAGGGCTGGCTGGAAGAGTGATGGAGAGACTGCCAAGGATGTAGCATCAAAGCAGGCAGGGGGTGGGACATATACTTCCACCTTTCTCTTCTTCAACTGCAGGGCTTCTGCTGGTGCCTCCCATTGACCCTACCCAACTGGAAGCCAACTAGCAAGAAAGCCAGGAGAGACTCTATCCTCGGCATCCTTGGGCATAGAGCAGGGCAGAGTAGGGCAGTGAGGGACTTGAATTAGGCAATTGGACAATAACCAGTTCCATAGGTTTGACATATATTGTTTACCCATGGTAGTTTAATAATTATAATATCCAGATGCTGTTCTTCTTTAACCAGTCACATTAAACAGATTTTGTGCTTATGAATCTAAAACTGATCTTGTAATATTTTATTTTTGTAAGGTCTCATTTTTCAGGTTATGGTTTTTAGGTAGTTTAGTTTAATTGGAAATGTGGATGGGATGAACAATATAATGTCAAAGACAGCTGCCTTTATTCTTCAGTGTGCTGATGTTTCATTCACCTGACAATTAGTCACAAAGTTCGGATGATTTTATTTTATTTATTTATTTATTTTTTAGACATGAGCCCTAATGTCAGTGATTTTATTTCTTATTTTTGTGTTTTGAGAAGATCAAAACTCTTTGGAAGTACTAATGCTACTCACTAAGGAAGGAAATCAGTGTGACAGCTGGAAATACCTTCCATGAGACCCAGATATTTTATCTAGCCATTTTGGCTTCTGTGAGTTCACTTATGTGTGTTGATGTTCTTTCTTCTAGGTGAGTGTTGCCTCTGATCCTGGCCGGCGAGTTCAGCACAATATGCTGAGTCCATTTCATAGTCCTTTCCAGAGTCCATTTCGGAGTCCTATGCGTAGTCCATTTCGTAGCCCTTTCAAGAATTTTGGACACCCAGGAGGAAGGACTATTGACTTTGATTGTGAAGATGATGAAATGAATCTAAATTGTTTCATCCTCATGTTTGATCTTCTCCTGAAGCAGGTAGCTGAAGCATGAGCTTTCTTTAGTTCTGAGGTGAAGAATAAGGGAAAGCGTTGTATAGTGATTCTTGCTATGTGTTGGACATCTTCATACTCATGAAATGATGCAGCATCACTCAAGACATTTTGCAAACTCCTTTCAGGATTCCCTAAAGAGTCTGAAAAATACTGTATGAATATCTGCAATGATGTTGACATATGAGAATGGATGTGAATTTTAGAAACACTCTAGCATCATTAGAATTGATTCTGTTGAACAAATTTGGTGAGCTAACTGAGTAATGCTATTGTTGGGAAGAGCAAGGTACAGCTCTGTAGTGATGGGCTGATTTAAATATATTCCATGAATTGATTTTTTTAAGGTAGTTTCAGAAGAGAAATATAAAAGTCTTTGATCAGGAGAACATTTCTTAACTTTTTATTCTGAAATAATTTCAGACTTGTGGATAAGTTGCAAGATATGTACAAAGAATTCCCAAATACTCCTCCCTTAGATTGTCCAGATAATAACACTTATCATATTTCTTTCTCTCTCTATCTGTATATGTATCTATGAATTATAGAATTTTAAAAATAAACATGAGGGTAAGTTGCAAATATGATGCCCCTTTGTCCTTAAACACTTCAGAATGTATTCCCTGAAAAATAAGGACATTCTCTTATATGACCAAGGACAAAATCAGGAAATTAATATTGTTGTAATACTATTACCTATTGTCTGACCCACAGAAATTAATCACTTTTTAAATTGACATAATAATTATATTTTTATAGTATAGTATAGTATATAGTATATAGTATACATCTATATAGTATAGGATTGTATAGTATAGTATAGTATAGTATAGATCTAGGACACAATCTAGCATCACTCGTTGCAAATATTTGTCCTGTCTCATTAGTCTTCTTTAATCCAGAGCAGTTCTTCAGGCTTTGTTCATCTTTCATGTTCTTGACGTTTTTGAAGAATGCAGTCCAATTATTTTGTAGAATGTCTCTCAATTTGAGTTTGTCGTATGTTACGGATCTATTTGGGTTAAGCATTTTTTGTCAGTAACGCCCCTGATGTGATGTTATATCCTTTTCAGTGCATCATATCAGGAGGCACGTGACATGATAATGTTGCCTTATTGGTGATGATAACTTGATTAAGGTGATTTCTACTAGATTTCTCTACTCTAAAATCACTATTTCCCCCTTTGTAATTAATAAGTAACTGGCAGGCTGAGATTTCCTATTCTCGTTAGACTTTTACCTACTAGTTTTAGCATCCACGGCTGATTCATGCCTGGATCAATTATTGTGATGATGGTTATCAAATGATAATTTCCTAATTCCATTATCTTTTAATTTATTAGCTGGTATTCTACTGAAGGAACAGTTTCCCTTCTCTCCCGTCTCTATATTTATTTGTTTATCTTCTTGTACCTGCATGTACTGATGAATTCCTATTTTATTCAGTGAGTTAAAATCTATTACTATGATTATTTTTATTCTGATGCTCATATTTGTCCCATATTTGACCAGTGGGAGTCCCTTCAGGCTGGCTTCTGTGTTCTTTTGATATAATCCGTGTCATTTTTTGAACACTTCCTTAATTTCTGGCATGACAAGATGTTCCAGGATCATTTTATATTTTCCTAGCCCCAACCTTGAAATCAGCCATTTCTCCAAGGAGCCCTGGTTCCTCTTAGAGGATAATGGATAATGGTATTTAGAAACCAAGATCTGGACACTGGGTGAGGAGTAGCATTTTTTAAATGTGTAAAAATCTCACAAAGTGATAAGTTTATAACAAACAACTCTCTTTTAAATGTCCTATGTGATTTTAAATATAATTCCCATTGTTTGTCTTGTGTTTATATTCTTTAAAAAAATCTGTGGAAAATAATATATATTCATGGTCTATAATCCTTATTATCTTTAAATAACTTAATATTGTTGTCAGATAGTAAAATTATCCCCAATTAGAATACCAATGGAATATTGGAAAAAGGACCAAATTCCTTCTTCTTTTCTTTTCTCTCTCTCTCTCTCTCTCTCTCTTTTTTTTTTTGGCCTTCATTTTGATGTCTTTCAGATGGAGTTACAAGATGATGGGATCACGATGGGTTTAGAGCACAGCTTATCAAAGGACATTATTTCCATTATAAACAATGTCTTCCAAGCCCCCTGGGGGGGCTCCCACACCTGCCAGAAGGACGAAAAAGCAATTGAGTGTAACTTATGCCAATCTAGTATTCTCTGCTATCAGCTTGCTTGTGAACTCCTGGAGAGACTGGCTCCTAAAGAAGAAAGCCGGCTGGTGGTAAGAAGTCAAAGAAATGAGATGACCCATATCTGATAGTGATAATGACTGTAGTACCTGGTATAATGGGGTCTTCCTCCAATATCACTGTATGCTCCATACTGGGTTATATGTGAGACTGTTAGAAAGTTTTCCTGTTCCTTCTACCAGCTAATGCTCCTAGAAAGGGATATGAGCTGGAGCTACATTATACAGAATTCTTGAGTCTTGAGTTAGGGTTGTGGCACATCCATTCATATAATTTTCATAAATATAAAGCATTGCTGGTATTCTTTCTTTTAAATGGCTTTTTATTTTTTAAATTAACATATAATGTATTATTTGTTTCATGGGTACAGGTCTGTGATTCATCAGTCTTATGCAATTCACAGCGCTCACCATAGTACATACCCTTCCCAATGTCCATCACCCAGCCTCCCCATCCCTCCCATCCCCCTCCACTCCAGCAACACTCAGTTTGTTTCCTGAGATTAAAAGTCTGTTTTGGTTTGTCTCCCTGTCTGGTTTTGTCTTGTTTCATTTTTCCTTCCCTTCCCCTATGATCCTCTGTCTTATTTCTCAAATTCCTCATATCAGTGAGATCATATGATATTTGTCTTTCTCTGATTGACTTATTTCACTTAGCATAATACCCTCTAGTTCCATCCACGTCGTTGCAAATGGCAAGATTTCATTTTTTTTATGGCTCCATTGGATATCTATACCACATCTTCTTTATCCATTCATCTGTTGATGGACATCTAGGCTCTTTCCATAGTTTGACTATTGCGGACATTGCTGCTATAAACATTGGGGTGCATGTGCCATTGATGGTATTCTTGAAATAACTTTTATTACAAAGTTCAGATAGCAGTGAATACTATAAAATATACATATCAAACATCAAGTAAGTAGATTGGATACAGATATCAAGAATTTCTAGGTAACTCCAGTTTGTAAAACCCATTGACTTCATCAACAACAAGTAAAGGCTTCATTTTATTTTCTGCTTTCCAAGAAAATGGTTTCAGTAGGGATCAACTACTATATACCACATATTAGCTGCTCCATACATTAGTCATTCCCTTTTTAGCCAGTTTTCATTTAAGACACATAACACATATCACCAAAAGCCCTCATGCCATCAAAGGGAGGTGAATCTGAATTATTTGGGCCAGTGTTTGCTACCTTCTCTATTTCTTCCTTTCCTCTAATGTTTATCTAAGTAGAAAGTGACTTTTTTTTTTTCAAGATTTTGTTTATTTGAGAGAGGGAGTATGAGTAGGGGGAGAAGGGCAGAGGGAGAGGGAGAAACAGAATCCTGCAGAGCCCGACACAGGGCTCAATCCCAGGACCTGGAGATCATGACCTGAGCCAAAGTTAGCTGCTTACCCGACCGAACCACCCAGGCACCCCATAAGTAGAAAGTGACTTCTTAAAAAATTTTTTTTGAGATATAACATACATGCAGTAAAGTGTTTCTTCAGTTTTTAAATACCTTTCTGCCTACTAAACTCGCTTGTCCTATATATTGCAAGGTAACCTCCCTGGACTGTGGTCTTTCAGCATTGGGTAACTTCACTACAAAACAGTCATAGTCCTAGATGATGTAAAAACAAATTAAAATCAAGATGCTTAGAGTCTAATCAGGGAGATGTTTAAGTAAATGAAAAACTGTTAACGTGATGAGTGTGATGGGAGAGATCTGGGCAAGGGAGCAATGAGGGCAGAATAGGGACTGCAGATCCAGCTTGGAGGTATGATGGGAAGGAGAGAGCTCCTGGGCTCATATTTGAAGGAATGGAGTTAATGAAATGGAGGCGGAGGGGAGAATAACTTTGGAGACCCAGAAAACTCTCTGTGTAAGTGATCCAGGGGAAAGCAGGGAATGATACGCTCAGGAAACTGGAAGCAGTTGAATGTTGCTAGCGCAGTGAGCAGGATGTGAAGACAGTGAAACCTGGGTCAAGCAAGACAGACTCCATCTTATTTTCCCATTCATTAAGGGCTCTGTCTGCCAGACTCAGAAGTTTGGGTTTTGTCTCAGTGAATGGGGAATCCTGAAGAATTTAATCAGGGTGGTGATGCAATTTGATGAATTGGAGAAAAGAGGATTTGGAGGATTTGGACCCTGGGGACAGGCATCTAGTCAAGAAGGCTAATAGGTCACTCAGGGAGGAAGTGGGGAAGTCTGAATTAAAGCAATGGTGGTGGGGATCAGAGAAGGGACAGGCCTGGCGGATTTTTAGGCAAGACGGTCAGCTGTGGTTGGTGTTTAGCTGGCGTTGAGGTATGGAAAAGTGGGGGGCAAACCCATGTTTCCTGGCTTGGGAGCTGATAACATTGCCATTTATAGAAGAGCATTACAGTGGTAGAAGTGATTTTTTTGGTAGGAGTGGGTATGATGCAGGCACAGTCAGACATAGCGGGTTGAGATGCCTTTTAGATATCCAGGTGGGGGTTGTCATGTCCCATCAGCTATGTGGATCTGGTCTTTTGGAGGAAGGTCAGAAGTAGATAAAAGTTTGGAACTGCCAGCATATTGTGCTGGGATGTGTGGAATGAGAAGAGAAATGCTCGCTAGCCATGGCTAGTATTCTGGGAAGGACCAGCTCTTAAGAAGGAAAACAGGGAAACTGAAGACTTAGAAATGAATTTAGAAGAAGCCAGAGACACAGGGGAAAAACCGAGGGAGAGCAAGAACTCCAAAACCAAGGGAGGAGGCAGTTTAGAAAAGGAAGGAATAGCTGATCATGTCAGGAGAAGAGAGGAAAAATATAAGACCGAAATGTGCCCAGGGGAATCCTGGGATGGAGCGTCCTCTGTGCCATTGGGGATGAGAGTAACCATGGATTCCAGTAGCGTGTGGCTTAAGAACAGAATCAGCTGAGGATGTGGCTGCGCCCAGTACAGACTTCTATTTCAGGGAGGGCATGAGAGGGTGAAAAGGATGGAGGCAGATGCTCTGATCCCTGCCCTGTCCCCGGGCTTTCTGTATTGTGTCCGTTTTCCCAGCACCATCCCGGGAAACAGGGGGAAGCATAAGTATAGAGAAACTGAGCCATCAAAACAATCTCCCGTGTGCATGATGCTTTGGACACTTGTCATGGGCTAAAAATAACACATTTGGAAATGAAGCTGAAGGATTCTGTTTTCCTCTCCCAAAGGTTTTATGGGAGGGATGCTCATCAATAAAAGAGGGCTATGCCGTAGAACACTCCAAAATTCCGGGTGGTCTCCACTGTGTGGGTCAGCCCTCTTTGCTCTTCAGTTCTTTTCCTGGGACAGGCTGGGGACAGGATGGGCGACACCAGTCCCTGCCACCTGGGAGGATGATTCTAGCCCTGTGGGTTATCAAAGAGTCGGTACACAGCAGGGAACTCTTTATCATAGCGAATTTCATGAAACTCACTTTAGAATTTGATTTAGTGCCTTGCTCATGAGTGACCTAGGGACAGAGTCCGGCTTTGCAAAACTGTGAAGTTGGCAGAGATATTCTTCAGGGCCCTCGCATCCTCCATGCTAAGCGCTGGTTTTCTTGTGGGTGTCCCTCTGGCACTCCATCAATCTTGAGCTGGCTGTCAAATAATTCTTGAAAAAAAACGTGTACTGGCTAAAGTGTTAGCTAAAAGAGTATGGGTTTTAGAAGAGGATATTTGAAGTGGTACTCGAAGGAAAGAAAAAGGCTGGAATTGGAGCTTAACTGGAGATGGATATTTTAAATGGCAGCCATAACCAGTGCTTCCCAATTTCACCTATTTCTGAGGCTGGTTTTATACATATGTATTATATCTGACATGCACTGTCTATAAATGTATCATGTTTAGTATAGTCATGTGGTGCAGCCCATCTCCAGAACTTTGTCATCTTGCAAAACTGAAATTCTATACCCACTAAACAAGAGCCTCCTGGATCCCCCCTCTCCTGAGCTGCTGGACAGCTCCATTCTACTTTCTGCATCTTTGAATTTGACTACGGTAGTGACCTCATATATCTGGAATCATGCAATAATTGTCCTTTTTATGACTGGCTTGTTTCACTTAGCACCGTGTTCTAAAGGTTCACTCACATAGCAGGTGTCAGACTTCCTTCCTTTGTAAGGCTGACTAATGTTTTACTGCATGTATATAACACATTTTGTCTCTCTGTTCATGTGTCGATGGACACTTGGCTTGCCATACCTAGCTCTCTTTAACGCATATGTTATAGCGATTTCTTGCTCCTAAAAATTTGACGTCTCCAGGACTACCAGTGTATGTATCCTAAGATATTGCTGTGAACCCCGTATTATTCCCTGCCAGTTAAGTACTGTTACTGAACAAAATGTGCACGGATTGGAATCACTTGGTGAGTGGGACATGATCACAGGGAAAGTGGGCCTAGGACGATTTAATGTTTTCGAGATTTTTCCATATTTGTTTCAAGGGAATGAAATTGTTTTAGTAACAGCTGATCCAAAGTCCCTTTAATTATGGAAGTGAGCTCACATTTCTTCTGAGGCAGGTGTCTTTGTCCTTCGGGGCTCAGCACAGGGCTTGGACACAGCAGGCACTCAATGGATCTTTGTGGAACTAAGCAAAACCATTCTTTACATCCCCAGCGGGCTGCTCACCTGGCTGCTTGTTCTCTTCGTTTCAGGAGCCCACAGACAGCCTTGAGGATAGTCTCCTTTCTTCCAGACCAGAGTTTATTATAGGCCCTGAAGGTGAGGAGGAGGAGAATCCAGCAACCAAGCATGGGGAGAACCCAGGTGATTGCACTGAGCCCACGGAACATGCTGGTAGGTGAACTCTGGCATACCCCAGTTAGAACAGTTCTGATGTTCAGAACCCTGTTTTTTTTAGATTACTGTCAACTTAGGCAAGTTTAGGCTTGGCTTCTCTAGTGGAGACTGGTGCAAATGAACCATTTCCTCTCAGATCATGAAGTGAACAGATCCAGGATGTGTTTCTAGTAGAGCAAAGGTCACTGAGCTGCTTTCTAGGCAGCAGGTGCTTCTTATCAACAGAACCCACCATGTGAGCAGTACCTTCCTACTTATGGTGTAGCAGTACCTTCCTACTTATGGTGTAGCAGGAGAAGCAGCTATGAACCAAGGCTGGACGACTGAGTGGAGGGTGCTTTCACTCTCGACAGCCACTGAGGGCATTTGGCCACGGCAGAGTGTTTTGGGATAGAGCCGATGGAACTTGAGCTCATGCAGCTTCTGTGGCCCAGGGGCTTGATCAGGACTCTGGACAGGCTCACAGTGTATAGCTGCACAGTTTGTGCTCCAAGGCTGGTTGGCTTTGCACAGAGCTAGAGGAAGGATGGCCTCTTTCTAGTTTGCTTGCAGGCTATGTGCGAGCTAATTGGGGACTGCAGAATGGTAGGCAGGCTTGGAATCATACTCTAGCTCTTCACAGTCTGAAGGAGTTTGGGGAATTTGACATGTGACCCCATGTGCCTTTGGGAAAGCTTGATTTCCAGATCTGCACTGTGGCACTTTGGGAATTTGTACAGGACCTGGAGTAAATATGACTCATTTTTCATCTTCCTGCTTCCACGACCCTGAACCAGGCGGCCCACCCCCAGAACCAAATTTTGGGAATCATGGGCTTTCTGTCATTCCTTCAGGGAACAGCAAACATTGTTAAGTGACTTTTGTGTGAGGTCCATTATAGCCCTGGGGGTGTCTTATTCAGACCAAGGTCTGAATAAGACATTAGTCTCATTAGTATGGAATGCTTGGTCGGAACTAACTGCTTCTGCGTGAATTGTACACATGATCCGCTGAGTATGAATATCTCAGATCACTCTGTTTAGAACCACGAGAACCTAGAAATTGAAAGAACACCTAAGATGACCTACTTCATTGGTTCTCAGCATGTCCTTGGAGTTGTACGCACTCTATGTTGTTTCCTTTGGACCTTCCTTGTTTGGAGTGGCAAATGGTGGGGAGACAGGGGCAAGTCCTAATGAGCAGCCCAGGCTACCCACCCTGCTTTACCCCGAGTGTGCTGACCTGCTCTATTTCATACGCTGGTGTTCTACGTGAGTTTCTTTAAGCAAAATCGTCCATAGGAAAAAACTTGGAAACCTGCTGATCTAATTCAGCCTTCTCACTTTGCAGATGAGGAAAATACATCCCAGGTGGTGTGAAACATGCCCGTGGTCATACAGCTTGTAGTCCTCATTCCTAATTTATGCTTTAGGCTTACGTGCGGCCCTGATGGAGCATCAGGATCGTCTGAGGAGTTGAAACACAGAATGAATGAGCACCACTCACCACCCCCAATTCTGGATACATCTGGGGCAGAGATCTGGGAGTTAGAAATCCAGATATCAAACAACCAGTTAGTGGCAGGATTGAGACTAGAACCCGGGTGTCCTGAGATCCAGGCCTCGGGCTTCTTTCTGTCAGGCATTAATGCCTAAAGGAAGCAAGGATGTCACTTAGGATCCAATAACCTGTACTCTTTATATACCAATATATCTTTTAAACCTAAGATGCACATAGATCAGTTAACTGCCACTTTTATTTATTTAATTCTTTTTTTTATTATGTTATGTTAATCACCATACATTACATCATTAGTTTTAGATGTAGTGCTCTATGATTCACTGTTTGCGTATAACACCCAGTGCTCCATGCAGTACGTGCCCTCCTTAATACCCATCACCAGGCTAACCCATCCCCCCACGCCCCTCCCCTCTAGAACCCTCAGTTTGTTTCTCAGAGTCCATAGTCTCTCATGGTTCGTCTCCCCCTCCGATTTCCCCCCTTTCATTTTTCCCTTCCTGCTATCTTCTTCTTCTTTTATTTATTCATAACATTTTATATGAACAATGGTTAAAATTAAGCAATTTCTTATTATGAATGACTCTTTTTCTTGCTTAAACATTTGCTCTGTTCGTCTCCCTCAAACACTTCTTCGGGCTCCTGTCACAGCCTCTGGTCTACTTTCCTGCTTTTATTCCCCACTGTCTTGCAGGTCACAGTTATAAATTGTCTCCTCAGGGAAGCCTCCCTTAATTTTCCTCCAAGACCAGCCTTCCCTGCTGCTCTGAGCCCAGTCCAGCTTCTGTTCTGTGGGCCTTCAGGCCGTGGTCTTGAACTCCTCTGTCAGAGCAAACATGTTCAATCGACACGTGTTCTGTGATTTCCTCCTTCCTTTCAGACTATTTCCTGTTTCTGCATTTTGTGGCCTGGTACCTATTTCTTGATAGCTGTCAGATATATCCTCCACTAAAAATACTTTTAAAACTCTCACACTAGAAAAAATAGATTCGAGGGTTGGTAACAAGTGTTTAAAATAAATGAAAGCGGAAGATCACCAATGAACTGTTTAGTATATACACCAGGAGAGTTTGACTCCCATTGTCTCTGGCTCCAGGGATTGCCAAAACTTAGAACGGTGATTTGAAAACGTTTTACACTAGTGTCTACATCTGGCTAACTTGTGAATTCTTTTCTCTAGCGTGCCTCAGGTACCATATACTGCCATCCCACATGTAGAGGCACAGGTATTAGAGAGACTCACAAGAAGATTAAAACCGAGTAATTGTTCTGATTTGAATATGCCTAACTTCTTTCAGACTCATTGGCATGAGTCCATGGGGTAAATTTCTCCTTAGGTGCTAATACAACTTGAATATCTCTCCTTAAAACCTTCTTCCCTCCCTTTCAGTAAGGAAGGCGTACCTAGCTGGGCACCAGGCCAGGTGGCAGCAGAACTCACTGCCCTTGGGAGCATAGGGTTTGCTTCAGGGAGCCAAGGACATCTGAATATATATGGTGGGCTACATGAAATTTGAGAGCCCTGAATCTAGAAGGTTTCCTGCATGGGTATCATAGAAGGGATATATGCCACCTTGGAGAGCAAATAAAAACATTACACAAAATGCCTTTTATTTTATTTTTTAATTTTTTATTGTTATGTTAATCACCATACATTACATCATTAGTTTTTAATATAGTGTTCCATGATTCATTGTTTGTGCATAATACCCAGTGCTCCATGCAGAACGTGCCCTCTTTAATACCCATCACCAGGCTAACCCATCCCCCCACCCCCTTCCCCTCTAGAACCCTCAGTTTGTTTTTCAGAGTCCATCATCTCTCATGGTTCATCTCTCCCTCTGATTTCCCCCCCTTCATTCTTCCCCTCCTGCTATCTTCTTCTTTTTTTTTCTTAACATATATTACATTATTTGTTTCAGAGGTACAGATCTGTGACTCAACAGTCTTGCACAATTCACAGCGCTCACCATAGCACATACCCTCCCCAATGTCTATCACCCAGCCACCCCCTCCCTCCCACCCCCCACCACTCCAGCAAACCTCAGTTTGTTTCCTGAGATTAAGAATTCCTCATGTCAGTGAGGTCATATGATACATGTCTTTCTCTGATTGACTTATTTTACTCAGCATAACACCCTCCAGTTCTATCCACGTCGCTGCAAATGGCAAGATCTCATTTTTTTGATGGCTGCATAATATTCCATTGTGTATATATACCACATCTTCTTTATCCATTCATCCATCGATGGACAACTTGGCTCTTTCCACAGTTTGGCTATTGTGGACATTGCTGCTATAAACATTGGGGTGCATGTACCCTTTCGGAGCCCTACATTTGTATCTTTGTGGTAAATACCCAGTAGTGCAATTGCTGGATCGTATGGTAGCTCTATTTTCAACTTTTTGAGGAACCTCCATACTGTTTTCCAGAGTGGTTGCACCAGCTTGCATTCCCACCAACAGGGTAGGAGGGTTCCCCTTTCTCCACATCCCCACCAACATCTGTCATTTCCTGACTTGTTAATTTTAGCCATTCTGACTGGTGTGAGGTGGTATCTCACTGAGGTTTTGATTTGGATTTCCCCGATGCCGAGCGATGTGGAGCAATTTTTCATGTGTCTGTTGGCCATTTGGATGTCTTCTTTGGAAAAATGTCTGCTCATGTCTTCTGCCCATTTCTTGATTGGATTATTTGTTCTTTGGGTGTTGAGTTTGATAAGTTCTTTATAGATTTTGGATACTAGTCCTTTATCTGATATGTCATTTGCAAATATTTTCTCCCATTCTGTCGGTTGTCTTTTGGTTTTGTGGACTGTTTCTTTTGCTGTGCAAAAGCTTTTTATCTTGATGAAATCCCAATAGTTCATTTTTGCCCTTGCTTCCCTTGCCTTTGGCGATGTTTCTAGGAAGAAGTTGCTGCGGCTGGGGTCGAAGAGGTTGCTGCCTGTGTTCTCCTTTAGGATTTTGATGGACCCCTGTCTCACATCTAGGTCTTTCAACCATTTGGAGTCTATTTTTGTGTGTGGTGTAAGGAAATGGTCCAGTTTCATTTTTCTGCATGTGGCTGTCCAATTTTCCCAACACCATTTGTTGAAGAGACTGTCTTTTTTCCATTGGATATTCTTTCCTGCTTTGTCAAAGATTAGTTGACCATAGAGTTGAGGGTCTATTTCTGGGCTCTCTATTCTGTTCCATTGATCTACGTGTCTGCTTTTGTGCCAGTACCATACTGTCTTGATGATGACCGCTTTGTAATAGAGCTGGAAGTCCGGGATTGTGATGCTGCCCGCTTTGCTTTTCTTTTTCAACATTCCTCTGGCTATTCGGGGTCTTTTCTGGTTCCATACAAATTTTAGGATTATTTGTTCCATTTCTTTGAAAAAAGTGGATGGTATTTTGATGGGGATTGCTTTGAATGTGTAGATTGCTCTAGGTAGCATTGACATCTTCACAATATTTGTTCTTCCAATCCATGAGCATGGAACGTTTTTCCATTTCTTTGTGTCTTCCTCAATTTCTTTCATGAGTATTTTATAGTTTTCTGAGTACAGATTCTTTGCCTCTTTGGTTAGATTTATTCCTAGGTATCTTATGGTTTTGGGTGCAATTGTAAATGGGATCGACTCCTTAATTTGTCTCTCTTCTGTCTTGTTGTTGGTGTATAGGAATGCCACTGATTTCTGTGCATTGATTTTATATCCTGCCACTTTACTGAATTCCTGTATGAGTTCTAGCAGTTTTGGGTTGGAGTCTTTTGGATTTTCCACGTAAAATATCATATCATCTGCAAAGAGTGAGAGTTTGACTTCCTCCTTGCCGATTTGGATGCCTTTGATTTCTTTTTGTTGTCTGATTGCTGTGGCTAGGACTTCTGATACAGTGTTGAATAGCAGTGGTGATACTGGACATCCCTGCTGCGTCCCTGACCTTAAGGGGGTTAGCTCTCAGTTTTTCCCCATTGAGAATGATATTTGCTGTAGGTTTTTCATAGATGGCTTTTATGATATTGAGGTAGGTACCCTCTATCCCTATACTCTGAAGAGTTTTGATCAAGAAAGGATGCTGTACTTTGTCAAATGCTTTTTCTGCATCTGTTGAGAGGATCATATGATTCTTGTTCTTTCTTTTGTTAATATATTGTATCATGTTGATTGATTTGCGGATGTTGAACCAACCTTGCAGCCCAGGGATAAATCCTACTTGGTCGTGGTGAATAATCCTTTTAATGTACTGTTGGATCCTATTGGCTAGTATTTTGGTGAGAATTTTTGCATCCATGTTCATCAAGGATATTGGTCTGTAATTCTCCTTTTTGTTGGGGTCTTTGTCTGGTTTGGGGATCAAGGTAATGGTGGCCTCATAAAACGAGTTTGGAAGTTTTCCTTCCATTTCTATTTTTTGGAACAGTTTCAGGAGAATAGGTATTAATTCTTCTTTAAATGTTTGGTAGAATTCCCCTGGGAAGCCATCTGGCCCTGGGCTTTTGTTTCTTGGGAGATTTTTGATGACTGCCTCAATTTCCTTAGTGTTATAGGTCTGTTCAGGTTTTCTATTTCTTCCTGGTTCAATTTTGATAGTTGATACATCTCTAGGAATGCACCCATTTCTTCCAGGTTATCTAATTTGCTGGCATAGAGTTGCTCATAATATGTTCTTATAATTGTTTGTATTTCTTTGGTGTTGGTTGTGATCTCTCCTCTTTCATTCATGATTGTGTTGATTTGGGTCATTTCTCTTTTCTTTTTGATCAGTCTGGCCAGGGGTTTATCAATCTTGTTAATTCTTTCAAAGAACCAGCTCCTAGTTTCGTTGACCTGTTCTACTGTTCTTTTGGTTTCTATTTCATTGATTTCTGCTCTGATCTTTATTATTTCTCTTCTCCTGCTGGGTTTAGGCTTTATTTGCTGTTTTTTTCTCCAGCTCCTTTAGGTGTAGGGTTAGGTTGTGTATTTGAGACCTTTCTTGTTTCTTGAGAAAGGCTTGTATTGCTATATACTTTCCTCTCAGGACTGCCTTTGCTGTATCCCAAAGATTTTGAACAGTTGTGTTTTCATTTTCATTGGTTTCCATGAATTTTTTTAATTCTCCTTTAATTTCCTGGTTGACCCATTCATTCTTTAGTAGGATGCTCTTTAGCCTCCATGTATTTGGGTTCTTTCTGACTTTCCTCTTGTGATTGAGTTCTAGTTTCAAAGCATTGTGGTCTGAAAATATGCAGGGAATAATCCCAATCTTTTGGTACCGGTTGAGACCTGATTTGTGACCTAGGATGTGATCAATTCTGGAGAATGTTCCATGGGCACTAGAGAAGAATGTGTATTCCGTTGCTTTGGGATAGAATGTTCTGAATATGTCTATGAAGTCCATTTGGTCCAGTGTGTCATTTAAAGTCTTTATTTCCTTGTTGATCTTTTGCTTAGATGATCTGTCCATTTCAGTCAGGGGGGTGTTAAAGTCCCCCACTATTATTGTATTGTTGTCAATGTGTTTCTTCGCTTTTGTTATTAATTGCCTTATATAATTGGCTGCTCCCATGTTAGGGGCATAGATATTTACAATTGTTAGATCTTCTTGTTGGATAGACCCTTTAAGTAGGATATAGTGTCCTTCCTCATCTCTTATTACAGTCTTTGTTTTAAAATCTAATTTGTCTGACATAAGGATTGCCACCCCAGCTTTCTTTTGGTGTCCGTTAGCATGGTAAATGGTTTTCCACCCCTTCACTTTCAATGTGGAGGTGTCTTTGGGTCTAAAATGAGTCTCTTGCAGACAGCATATGGATGGGTCTTGTTTTTTAATCCAATCTGATAGCGTGTGTCTTTTGATTGGGGCATTTAGCCCATTTACATTCAGCGTAACTATTGAAAGATATGAATTTAGGGCCATTGTATTGCCTGTAAGGTGACTGTTACTGTATATTGTCTGTATTCCTTTCTGGTCCATGCTGCTTTTAGGCTCTCTCTTTGCTTAGAGGACCCCTTTCAATATTTCTTGGAGGGCTGGTTTCGTGTTTGCAAATTCCTTTAGTTTTTGTTTGTCCTGGAAGCTTTTTATCTCTCCTTCTCTTTTCAATGACAGCCTAGCTGGATATAGTATTCTTGGCTGCGTATTTTTCTCGTTTAGTGCTCTGAATATATCATGCCAGTTCTTTCTGGCCTGCCAGGTCTCTGTGGATAGGTCTGTTGCCAATCTAATGTTTCTACCATTTTAGGTTACAGATCTCTTCTCCCGAGCTGCTTTCAGGATTTTCTCTTTGTCTCTGAGACTTGTAAGTTTTACTATTAGATGTTGGGGTGTTGACCTAATTTTATTGATTCTGAGAGGGGTTCTCTGTGCCTCCTGGGTTTTGATGCCTGTTTCCTTCCCCACATTAGGGAAGTTCTCTGCTATAATTTGCTCCAGTATACCTTCTGCGCCTCTCTCTTTCTTCTTCTTCTGGGATCCCAATTATTCTAATGTTGTTTCGTCTTATCGTATCACTTATCTCTCGAATTCTGCCCTCGTGATCCAGTAGTTGTTTATCTCTCTTTTTCTCAGCTTCTTTATTTTCCATCATTTGGTCTTCTATATCGCTGATTCTTTCTTTCCTTTTTTTAACCCTCTTCTTTCTTTTTTCAAACATCTTATCAATTCCTTTTTAAAAATTTTTTATAATTTTCATCTTTACAGTCATATTCCATCCCTTCATTGTATCAACCCTTATTTTGCACATATATAAGTCTTTCTTTCTTTAAAATTAAATCATATCGCTGATTCTCTCTTCTGCCTCATTTATCCTAGCAGTTAGTGCCCCCATTTTTGATTGCACCTCATTAATAGCCTTTTTGATTTCGACTTGGTTAAATTTTTGTTCTTTTATTTCTCCAGAAAGCATTTCTCTAATAACTTCCCTGCTTTTTTCAAGCCCAGCTAGTATCTTTAAAGTCATGATTCTGAACTCTAGGTCCTACATCGCACTAATGTCCGTATTGAGTAGGTCCCTGGCAGAGGGTACTACCTCTTGTTCTTTTTGTTGAGGTGATTTTTTTCGTCTTGTCATTTTGTCCAGAGGAGAATAGATGAATGAGAGAACAAAATGCTAACAGGTTAACAACGTCCCCAGAAAATATACTCTAATCAAATCAGAAAAGCCTGAAACCAGGGGGAAAAAAAGGAAAGAAAGAGAAAAAAAAAGAAAAAGAAAAAGATAAAAACAAACAAAAACAGAACAAAACAAAACAAAACAAAACAGAATATGATCAGATATGACCAGGCTGGTGCATAGATCAGTGCCACACACTAGATTTTGGGTGTATTTTAGTCTGTTAGAGGGAAGTGCCTCCTAAAATTTTAAAGAAAGAAAGACTTATATATGTGCAAAATAAGGGTTGATACAATGAAGGGATGGAATATGACTGTAAAGATGAAAATTATAAAAAATTTTTAAAAAGGAATTGATAAGATGTTTGAAAAAAGAAAGAAGAGGGTTAAAAAAAGGAAAGAAAGAAAGAGAGAAAAAAAGGGAGGAGAGAATGTGATCAGGCAGGAGACTAGAACAAGGCCATACACTAGAGATTTAGGGTATATTTTGATATGTTAGAAGAAACTGTACCTCAAAATTTTAAAGAGAGAACAACATATATATATCTGCCAAAAATAAGGGTAACTACTCTGAAGGGATAGAATATGACTCTAAAAATGAAAAATAAAAAATGTTTTTTTAAAAAAGGGATTGATAAGATGGTTGAAAAAGGGAAAAAGAAAAATTTAAAAAAAGTTAAAAAAACTAACTTTGAAAGACTAATGAATCATGACACATGATGCATTAGTCACATGAATTAGACACATGAATTCTTTTTTTTTAAAAGATTTTATTTATTTATTTGAGAGAGAGAGAATGAGAGATAGAAAGCACGAGAGGGAAGAGGGTCAGAGGGAAAAGGAGACTCCCTGCTGAGCAGCTAGCCCGATGTGGGACTCAATCCCGGGACTCCAGGATCATGACCTGAGCCGAAAGCAGTCGCTTAACCAAGTGAGCCACCCAGGCGCCCAGACACATGAATTCTATGTGCAGTATTCCCCTAGCGCTGGAGTTCTGCCGTTCTCATTGATCGGTAAACTTGGTCTTGGCGGGCTGTTAGTGCTGATCTTCTGGGGGAGGGGCCTGTTGCCGTGGTTCCCAAATGTCTTTGCCGGCCGCGGAAGTGTCCCGCCCTTGCCTGTCCGGGCTAAACAATCTGCTCGGGTTTGCTCTAAGGAGCTTTTGTTCCGTGCAGCTCTCCGTGCAGCTTTGGAGGACGAGAGTGAAAATGGCGGCCTCCCAATCTCTGTCCCGGAGGAGCCGAGAACTCAGGGCCCCGCTCCTCAGTGCGCCCCCAGAGAAAAGCAGTCACTCCCGTGTCCCTGGTCTCCGGCCGCACTCCGTGCTCACCCGGCCTGTGACCGAGCGTTGCTATCTCTGGCACCTGACCCCGTGTGGAGTCTCCAAACCCAGCAGATCCCTGCGGTGCACTCCTGCGCCGCTCCTCCTGGGGGAGGAAGGGGGGTCTCCCCGGATCTGCCACTTGTTGGGTCCCTGCTGGAGGAGCAGTGGCCCGACTGTGCCATGGATCACAGTTTATGGCAACCCTGAGCTGAGAGCGTGCCCCTTGGCTCCGTCTCTGCAGCCGGCTTCCCTGCTCCGATACCTGGGAGCTCTGCTGCACTCAGGCACCCCCGGTCTTTCTGTGACCCCGAGAGTCCTGAGACCACACTGTCCCGCGAGGGTTCCACCCCCCGCTTAGCCACTGGAGCGACGTCCCTCAGCAGGGCCGACTTCTCAAAGTTGTGATTTTGTGCTCCGCGGCTCTATCACTTGCCAGAAGTGGCCGACAGAGGCCCCGTCCCCCGCCGTCTGTCCTCCCGAATATCGCCTTGGATTCACTTCTCCGCACGTCCTACCTTCCAGAAAGTGGTCGCTTTTCTGTTCAGAGAGTTGTTGCTATTCTTCTCTTCGATATCCTGTTGAGTTTGTAGGTGTTCAGAATGGTTTGATCCCTATCCAGCTGAATTCCTGAGACCAGACGAAATCCAGGTCTCCTACTCCTCTGCCATCTTGCTCCGCCCCCCGCACAAAATGCCTTTTAATATATCATATATTTATTTTCAGTCCTCTTGGTTTTATGGTCTTGATCAGGTCATGAGTGGTGGGAAAAAGGAGGAGCTATGCTAACCTTCATGTAATTATTTCTTCCCAGCAATAAAGAATGACACTGAGAGAAAGTTTTGCTACCAACAGCTTCCAGTAACTTTGAGACTAATATACACCATTTTCCAGGTATATTTTTTGAGATATTTAAATGTTTGATGTGTTAGCATTGCTATATTAGATAACTCAGTAGTAACCATGTGGTTCTTTGTGTAGGAAATGGCGAAGTTTGAAGAGCCAGACATTCTTTTTAATATGCTCAATTGCCTGAAGATTCTCTGTCTACATGGAGAGTGTTTATACATTGCTAGAAAAGACCATCCTCAATTTTTAGCCTACATTCAGGATCATATGTTGATTGCAAGGTATGTCTTCCTAGCAGCTTTTTGTTGCTGTTGTTGTTGTTGTTTATATTTTAGGCTTTAGCTGTGAAAATCAAAGTTAGGACAAGATTTACCAACTCATTTGGGCCATTTCTCTTAGCCAGGACAGGCTAATTGCCTATGGGAATAACTTTTATTTCTTTTACTGAGTCTAATGTTTAAGTATGTCAACATGAGGAATAGTAATTTTCTTTGCTAGACACTGTAGAAATAGAAAAAGCAAAAATAAGGATTATTTGGTCATCAGTTGTTGGGTGGCTTAAGAGTATAGTGTCCCCTAGGAAAATGTCAACAGGTACTAAGTCATTATTTACATAGTATCATCTAGTACAATATTAATACGAAAGACTTGCTCAATTTCTTTCTTGAAATAAAACTGCTAATAGACATCAAAAAATCTCTCCACATTTTTGTCTGATAAAGTATTTTTAGAGACTGCTGAAGTATTTTGAGAAAAATAGTAAAATATCGCCCTGGATATATATAGAGTTTTTCTTCCTGAGAAGACAATGACTTAAAATAGCTGTTAGAGTCTTCCTAGAAGTAAGTCAGAAAAATATTATCCTCGTTTAACTGTAAGAGAATGAGGTGATGAGAAGAAAGAAGAGGTTGGCTTAGGTTAACTTGGTGACAAAACCAACTTGAGGCTCTATCTGTCTTTGCACTCATTTTGTTCCTTTGTTCATTCATTCATTCAACAGATATTATTGGGGGTTTGCTATAAATGTTATTATTCTAGGCACTTTGGGAATTTGCAATCTAGTTTGGAAGGGGGTGAATGCTATTTATACAGAAGGTGACCACATAATTTATTCTTCACATTGTTAACTTTTGAGAGTGAAGAAGGGGTGATCTTCATAATAACCTTAAACAATTAGTATTAATGTAGACCAAGATCTTGGATAAACTAAGATACTTGGTCACCCTGTGTATACGTGAGTCACTGTCAATCCGAGGGATGTGTGATGGATGACTGTTTTGTATAGTTCGGAGGTGGGAGAGGTCATTTCTGGAGGACTAGAGAAGGTCTCAGGAGCGGATACCATTTGGACGGGCATTGAGAGGATGATAAAATTTTAACAGGTGGACATTTGAGATGGGCAGGACATTTTGTTGAAAGTGAGAATGTCAAGAGTAAAGATGGCAGAGTTGGAGGGACAAGAAGTAAGTAGGGCATACTTAGGTGATAGCAAGGTTTTATTTTTTGCCACATGGGATGATCTTAGGGGAGTAAATGCAAAATATAGCTGGAGAAGTAGGTTGGGGCCCAAGTGTAAAGGGCCTCAAAGATAGGGACTTCTCTTAATGATGTTTGGAGACCTATGGAAGATCTTGTAACAATAAACAGGGTCAAAGTTGTACTTTAATAGCATGAGTAAGGAGAAAGAGAGACCCTTAGGGACCACCCACATTTAAGGGAGCGCAAAGAACATGTTGTAAGGGCTTTGGGAATGTCAAGGTGTAACACAGAAGTTTCTTCTGAAAAGTTTATTAGAAAAGTAAGGGAGAGATCAGATATTTAGAGGGGAAAAGGAGTGGATGTCAAGGATTTTTAGGATAAAGATCTGAAAATATTTATGGTCAGTGCAAGGGATCAGAGGAAGGGGAGTAGCTGGTAGAGCCAGGTCCTGGAAGGCAAGACTGTGTGATCAGGAACAAAGGGTGGGTGGAAGAGAGGAGGGATGCTCTTTTCTTTGAAAGGAGATATATTTTGGGGAAAAGAGAAATTAAGTGTCAAGGGGAACTCATTACTGAACCTTAAGAGTAGTGTGTCCTGATGTCTTTTCCTGAGAGGTAGGAGGATAGAGATTAGGTTGGGAGCTCAAGGAACATGGAAAAAAGTATGGGATAAGCTCATGGAGGAAAGCAGTAGGGTGTTGACAAGAAGTAATTGAAGAATGGCCAGCTTCAGCATCAAGCTGAACTTAGCTAGTACCAGTTTGTGGTGGACCAAGTTAGTAGGAATTAGTAGGACCAAGTTGGTTCCGGGGTCTGGGAGTGGAGGGGCAATGTGGCTTTATTCAGGAGTAGGGATTTGTGATTTGATTATGGTGGAAGTCAAGGGGATGAGAAATTTTGGAGTGAGGAAATGGTTGACTCTGAGATCCAGTCTAAGATGGGAGGCAAATGAAATCAGAAGAGGATTGATGTTTGGGAGAAGAGTATGAAAAGGAGGGAAAAGAAGTCTTAGTCATGATTGGGAATATTTTGGATGGGGACACTGTTCAACCCAGTACAGAAGCATAGAATGGGAAAAGTGGGAGTCTCCAGAAGTTTCCTCATGATAAAATGGGAATTCTACAGGTGGAACGGGAGGAGCTGGTGGAAGGGTAGACCTAGCTGACGTGGATGTGGGGCAGAGTAGGACTGATCTGAACAGATGGATGACCAAGTCCAGGCAAAAACCATGAAGGAGTAGGCTTGGGAGTTAGGCAGAAGCTCTGTTCATTCCGTGAGAGTGGGACTACTAAGTAGGCCAACTTTTGTTGTTAAAACAGCCCCTACAGGGGGCGCCAGGGTGGCCTAGTTGGTTGAGTGTCCGACTCTTGATTTCGGCTCAGGTCATGATCTCAGGGTCTTGAGATCGAGCCCCGAGTCTGGCTCCTCACTGAGCATAGAGCCTGCTTGACATTCTCTCTCTCTGTTCCTCTGCCCTTCCCCCCACTCTCTAAACAAACAAACAAAATAACAAACAAACGCAGTCTCTACAGGACAGTTACCCAGGCCAAAGGGATTACTGGTGCTGTGGGATCTCTGGCTCAGCCTTTGGGCTACATAGCCCAGGTTTTTCCTCAAAGTACCACTCTGACACAAAAGCCATGATGAACAATGTAGAGATCTGTGGAAAAGGACACTATCTTCCTGATTTCTTCCTGATTTCAAACAACGCTGCTGTAGAGCAAGCAGCGTTGTTTGAAATCAGGAAGAAATCAGGAAGATAGTGGGAAAGATATGGGAAAGCCATAGGGGACTGGGGAGATCCAGGCTTTTTTGTCACCGTGGTGGTTTTCTAGCAGTGCTGCATATGGTTTCCTTCCTTCAACTACCTTGATCAGCCTGGGTTTTGTGTTCACTCTTATGATAAGGAAGGGGAGGACCTTGACTGACAGCCCTGCTAGTTGGTGGAGAGGCTGTTCTTAATAGAAATAGAGTTGTTCTTTGCTAGAATAAAGAGGAAAGGCTGCTGGGCAGGCAAAGCTCTCAGATATTCACTAAAAGAAAAATTTAAAAAAATTACTCTTCACCCCACCATCTTAACAGAACTAATATCAATTTTGTATATTTTTAAGTCATTGCTCATTTATATATGGGAATTTCTAATATATAATTTTTATTTTTATGTTAAAATGTAGTATTAAGTATTGTTTTTCTGTGCTGTTACATAAAAGTAATTTCTTTAAAAAAAATGAACAGAACAGATTTAGGAAAGTTTTATCAGAGGTTTATAGGCTTGTGGATGACTAATTTCACCAAAAGCATCCTTACCAGCTGCCTGTTAACTACATTTCCCATAAACTGAGGTAATTGTGTTTGTTTTCTAGAAAGGTTATCTTAACTGTAACCACTTTGCTTATTGCTCTCTCAGCCTGTGGAGAGTCGTCAAATCTGAGTTCTCCCAACTATCTTCATTGGCGGTTCCTCTGCTTCTCCATGCTTTGTCACTTCCTCATGGTGCTGACATCTTCTGGACAATCATAAATGGCAATTTCAACAGCAAAGACTGGAAGATGAGGTTTGAAGCAGGTACCTCTGTATTAGCTTAAAAATTCTCGGGGGGGGGGCGGGGTCACAAGGTAAACCAAATGTCCAGCCATGATGTCTCTTGTTGACCTTCCTTTCTTTTTAAATTTTCTTTTAAAGATTTTATTTATATATTTATTTATTCATTTAGAGGGAGAGAAGGAGAGCATGCATGCAAGTGGGGAGACACAGGGAGGAAGAGAGAGAATCTCAAGCAGACTCTTCCCTGAGCACAGAGCCTGATGCAGGGCTTGATCTCATGACCCTGAGATCATGACCTGAGCCAAAATCAAGAGTTGGACCCTCAACCAACTGAGCCAACCAGGTGGCCCTCCTCCTTTCTTTTTAAAGAGTACTGCCTTCCTTGATGGTGTTCTTTAGTGATTCTGCTTAACTGAGCTTCCTTTATAATAACATTGTGCTGAGTGGTCCTCAGGTAGGATGACCCTGTTCAGGTTTGCCTAGGATAGTCCTAGTTTATGCCTGTTGTCCAGGTGTATTTATTAATTGTCCGCTTGTTTACTCTCAAATGGATTCTGGCTTGAATGATAAATTATACAGTCAACATGATACATGATATTATGTAGTCAATATAATATATAATACGACATGATACACTAGGTTACTTGTGTCAAAGTAACTGGGAATGTTCCTTAAACAGGCAGATGGTTGGGCCCCATTCCTATACCTACTGAATTAGAATCTTAGGGGGTAGGGTCAGGAATGGACATTTTTAACAAGGTCTCCAGGTAATTCAGTGAAGTTTGAGGATCTCTGCTGTTAGCCCCTTTCCACTGAAGTATCAGGGTTGAAGTGTGGGGCAGTGATTGGTATGATTTCCTGGTGCTGAGAATGGCAAGTTCTCAGAGGAATATGGTAAGGAAGGAACTTGGACATGTTCTCTTAGCCTCACATTGGCTGCCTTCACTGTCACCCCAGTCTGCTAGGACTCCCATTCTTGGGAGCAGCAAGCAGGGCCCTCAATGCCATGGTGTGCCTTATCAGAATGGTTCTGTGTGTTTCAGTGTCTCCAAAATTTGGCAAAGAAATGGAAATTCCATTAGGTCAGTTAACTACTACACATTCACTAATATGTAGCCCCCTCAAAGAGTTCTTACTTTTTAATGCCCCGGGAACCCCTGGGGCTGGTTTATAGGATAACAGCTGACATTGTAGACAATTAGAGTAACATTTCCTGGCCCTGGGCCACCTGGTATTAGCAACATTTTACAACTATTTAAATACAAATAAAGCAGATAAATATTTGTGCTCTTTCATTCCAGTTTAAGGATTAGATTTTTCTGAATTCCAGCTCTGATGATGTCACTTTTCCATTCAAAAAGGCATGGAGAATAAAGTTCAAAGTTCTTACACAGAGAGTCAAAGCCTTTCCCGGTCTGACTGCGAGTGTTTGCAGCCTCATTTCCCGCTCTTCTTTCTGACATTCCGTCGCAACTTCCCCATTGTTTCCTGCCTCCCTCAGCCTTGTCTTGGCCACTCTGCTCTCCATCTGAAATCCTCTTTTCTTCAAGGTCCATTCACAGACCCCCTCCATCCGATCTACCTTCCAGTGCCACCAGTGAGTTCCACATTTTTGGTTCCCTCAGTGGAAAATTATTTCTTTGTCCCTTGGTCTCCTTGGCATTTTATTTGCACCTCCTTAGTGGTATCTATAGCTCTTAGATTGTTTGTTATAGTCATATCTGTCTTATGTCTTTAGTCGACTTGCCTTTTAAGCCAAGACTTGGGGATGATTCATACATTCGTGTGCATAGGTTGCTCAGGTTGTAACAGAATACTACAGGCTGGGGGGGCTTAAACAACAGACATTTATTTTTTTCACAGTTCTGGATTCTGGGAAGTCTAAGATCAAGGTGCCAGGAACATATGGTTCCTCAGTGAGGGTGTTCTTCCTGTCTTGTACATGACTGCCTCCTCTCTGTGTCCCCGCATGGCAGAGAGAGAGTTAGAGAGCTCTGGTGCCCTTCCTCTTCTTATAAGGATACAAATCCCATCATGGGGGGTCCTACCTCATGACTTCATTTAAACCTGATTATCTCCCAAAGTCCCCACCTCTGAATGCCATCACATTGGGGGTCAGGGCTTCAACATACGGATTTTGGCAGAGGGGAGAGGAACACAAACACGGAGTCCTTAACAATTCATTTTTCCACTTACTTCCATCCTCCTTCAAGTATCTAGGATAGTTTCTTAGTTTTATTTACACACATACACACACACACACACACACACACATATGTGTATTATATACATATATATCTTAAGTATGTATTTTCAATATCTATAAACATATTTTTAAGTATGTATTTTTAAAATAAGTGAATTGGTGAATAAGTGAAAATAAGTGAAATATTATATGTACTAGGCACCATGGGACCAATAAAAGGAAGTATAAGAGCAGGGGCCTGCTCTCAAGAAGATACTCATTTAATTGATGAAACCAAATATAAACATGTAAGAGGTTAAGAAATTAAAACTATAAATATGATTCAAGACCACAAAAGAAGATATGTCATATAGCTATATACGAGCATACAAATGTCTTACGTAAATGAACAGGATGTAAATGAGAGTATTTTTGCAGGAGTGCATGGGACCGAAAGGCCGCTCTAGGTCAGAGTAGACTTTTACAGAACAGGTAGAATTTCAGCAGCAGATTCTTTAAGGATGATAGAAAATCAATAAGCAGAGAGGAACAGAAAGAATATTCTAGGCTGCTGGAATAGCTTAAGCGAAGTACTGAAATGTTTTATTTTCATGGCTCTGTATTTCTTCACTAGCTACTTTAACTTTTTATAAAGCCATGTTTTAAGAGTACCTGGAATCATTTAACAGAGATTTGCAGAATAATTACAAATCCCTCCCTGACTGACTTACAGAGTTGGGTGGGGGATGGGTGAAATAGGTGATGGGGATTAATGCACACACCTGCATGATGAGCACTGAGTAATGTATGGAATTGTTGAATCACTGTATTATACACATCAATCTAATATAACACTGCATGTTAACTATACTGGAATTAAAATAAATAACTTAATTAGGGACACCTAGGTGGTTCAGTCAGTTAAGCATCTGCTTTCAGCTCAGGTCATAATCCCAGAGTCCTGGGATCCAGCCCTGAGTTGGGCTCCCTGCTTAGCAGGGAGTCTGCTCTTCCCTCTGCCCCTCTCCCTGCTCTCATGCTTTTTCTCTCTCTCGCTCACTCTCTGTCAAATAAATAAGTAAAATCTTTTTTAAAAATTTAACTATGGGGCACCTGGGTGACTCAGTTAAGAATCTGCTTTTGGCTCAGGTCATGATCTCAAGGTCCTGGGATTGAGCCCCACATTGAGCTCCCTGCTTGGTGGGGAGTCTGCTTCTCTCTCTCCCTCCACCCGTTCCCACGCTTGTGCTCTTTCTCTCACTTGCTCTCTCTCTCAAATAAATAAATAAAATCTTTAAAAAATTAATAAAAAAGAAATCCTATCAAGTAAGCATGCATCTATTGCATATAAAAAATATGTGGCTGCCCTAGCCCTAGGAAGTCTGTTTGTTGTCACTTCACATCATGACATACTAAGAGTGCAGTAGGGGGTCCAGAATCTAAAGCCAGGTCTGGTGGGCACCTCCTGTCTCCCTGTGTGGTCCACAGAAGGGCCTATGGAATGGACAAAGAAATGAGCATGGAGGCATTTTGAATAGTTTGAAGTGTGATTTGAATTAAACAATGAGGAAGAACATAAAACAAAAAAAAAGACAACCCACTGTTAAATCAAGGCTGCCCAGCAGAAAAGTACTGCCCTAGGTAGAAACGGTCTCTGTCACACAGATGAAATGGAACATTCAAGAAGGTGGCATTAGAATTTCCTTTTGGTTTCTCAAAACAGGGTGTGGGAGCCCCAGAGTTGACTTTTTCTTTGTGGGTTCAGTTCTTGCCTAAGTAAGTGTCCATTTTTTTGTTCTCTGCCTTTTACGCTGCAGTGGAAAAAGTGGCTGTAATTTGTAGATTTTTGGATATTCACTCAGTGACCAAAAACCACCTGCTGAAGTACTCCCTGGCGCATGCCTTTTGCTGCTTTCTGACAGCTGTGGAGGACGTCAACCCAGCAGTGGCTACCAGGGCCGGTCTCCTGCTTGACACCATAAAGAGGCCAGCATTGCAGGTGACGTCCCTCAGATGTGTGTTGTCTGTTCCGCGGATGGTGTTCTGCTCTACTAAACACATATAGTACTGATGATGAGGACAGCAAGAACAGTGGGAACTTTTAAATGGGGGAAAACATCCCAGAAGCACACCTTATTAAAGACCTGTTTTTATTTCTTAGTACTTTCTTTTCAGTCTTTGTCCATATGGTGATACCGCTTATGACAGAGACAGTAATTGTATACCTCTTTTTGTGTGGCAGATTTTTGAGCTAGGCTGGTTTAATTTATAATATTTTGTTGGCTCCTAGGCTGGGAGCTTTTGTCATTAGAGGCTAGATACTAAGAAAAATCATCTCTGCGATGAATTATAGTATAAATCAAAGCAAGACCTGAGAAGGCAAATATGCCTACCAAAATGGAAGTCAAAGGAACATGAAATACGAGACCTAGAGAGAGTTGCTTATTTATTTTATTTGTCACCTTTATTTTATAATTGAAGAAACCAAGTCTCGGAGAGGTAATGTGACTCTTCAAAGGACACAGAGTGAGTTATTGGAAGAACCGAGAGGCTAGAACCTCCAAAGTACTTATCTCTTGATTTCCCACATTGGCACCCTGTTTATTACTATATCATTATAATTAAAACTAATAATAATGGCAAGAGCTAAAATTTGTCAAACAGATACTGCCTGTCCAGGACAGTGTATTAAGTGTCTCATCATCCACTGTCTCATTTAATCCCCATGATAACCTTGTGGGTTCCCATTTTATAGATAGAGAAGCCGAGGGTTGGAAAGGGTAGGTGACTTTCCCAGGGTCACGTGGCTAGTACATGGCAGAGCAGACTCAGGTTCTGAGTCATAATGAAGTCCACGTTCTTAATTGTATCTGTGTCTATTCACTGCTTCCTGTAAAAGAGACCAAGAAGAAAGTGCAGGATCTGAAAAATTCAGAGGTTATCCTGACTGTGGACCCACACCCTCCCTTATAAAAATTCCCAGTTGTCTTCTGGGATGCTCCTTCTCTGTTGGTCTTAAGAAGACTAGGTAGTCTTCCAGGCCAGGGCCTGGGATGTTGGAGGACCTCAGGAGAGGAGAATTGAATGAGTTGATAGAATGCTTGGATGAATTATGGTTTTTAAGTTTCATTCAGTTTAGGAAAGGGGGAATGGTAAGCAGAGTCATATACTGGAGAAATGGATGCTCAATCTAGTCCAACTTGATTTTTTAAGATTCTGTGTGCCACTCACATTCCAAGAAGACAAAATGAGTTTACTTTCTTTTAGAACCATGGCATTTAGCATTGAAAGGGAATTAGAAAACCATATTGTGTATTCTAAAATGTAGCTTTGGAAGTATGCTTCTTTTAATAGAAACTACAGATGGTGAAAAAAGAAACATTGGTTTGAGAGCATTTGGATTAAGTGGTTATTAATGAATGCATCTGAAAACCAATAACATACATTTAGTTTAGATTTCTGAACTAAAATTCAAGATATATTGTACAATTGGGAGAAGTTCCTCTCCTGCATTTTATTTCTACCAAACTTGCAATCAAAGAAGATTTCAGTTGGATTCTTCTACATTATATGTATGGATTGAGGAAGTTTTGTCTTGTTTCACTGACTTTGCTTAGTGTATTTGCTTTGAGGTAACTTAGATGTTTACTTCTGACTTAAACTTTCTTCCCCCCTTTGCTCCAGGGTCTGTGTCTCTGTCTCGATTTCCAGTTCGATACTGTGGTTAAAGACAGACCCACAATACTGAGCAAACTTTTACTTCTGCATTTTCTTAAGCAAGATATTCCTGCCTTGAGCTGGGAGTTCTTTGTCAACAGATTTGAGACACTTTCTTTGGAAGCTCAGCTACATTTGGATTGTAACAAAGAATTTCCCTTTCCTACAAGTAAGCAAAACAAAGAACTTGCTTTAAACAGTCATAGTTCCTATTCTTATATCTGCTATAAGCAGACCATACTCTACATGTAGCTTAATTTCCCTTTATGGAGGATGCTCTGACTTCATGAACTCAGCTTATTAAATATTTATTGAGTAACTCTGTAGTAATCCATAGATCAACTAGTTTCTGGCATTCCAAAAGCAAAACTCTTCGCAGTTCCTTGAGGACCTATGATAACCATTTGTACTGTGTGTTCCTTAAATATGATTCAATTCTCATGTTTACAGTGTTTGTGAGCAATTTTGTGAGATATATCTGCACCTTGCAAATTCATTCTTGCATGCTTATTAGTTACCTACAGCTCTAAATAGATGGGAAAAGTGGGTCACTCAACTATGTATTCAGTGATAATAAAAAAAAAATTAGACATTAATCTTATGGTCTAAGCAGAAAATCAGAGGCAATAGTCATGACAGGCGGTAGCTACAACTTTTTATATAAGACTCACCATGAATGAGAGGTGAATGATTCCTGTGTCCATGAAAGATGTGTTTTAATCCTGAAAATATACACAGATGGATTATTTCAAACTTGTGCTACACAGCCCCTTAAAGAAAATAATGTCTGATTCCTTTTGCAAAGCTATCACTGCCGTAAGGACCAACGTCGCTAACCTCAGTGACGCAGCACTGTGGAAGATCAAGAGGGCTCGTTTTGCAAGGAACCGCCAGAAGAGTGTGCGTTCTCTGAGAGACAGCGTGAAGGGGCCCGTGGAATCCAAGAGGGCGCTCTCCCTCCCCGAGACCTTGACCTCCAAAATTCGTTGAGTATCTTCTTCCCTCCTTCCTTTAAATCTGTTTAATGTCTTTCTGAGGCTGCCTTGTCTTGTTGAATGTTCATAGAGAGTAGCATATTTAGCCAACTGAGCTCCTTCAATAGGTTTGGGCTTCAGATTCCTTAGAGGGTCACCCCAAGAACGTCAGTGCTCTGTGGGGGCTTCTTCCAGTTTGTGGGTGAAGCAAAGCCCTGGTCCAGCAGTAGATTGTTTTGCAACGCAGAAGGCAGCAAATCCACTGATGCTTGGCCAGAAACATAGAAGCAGCATCTGCTCCCGGGTCCTAGGAGAGGAAGGTGTGCACCACCAGCCTTGTAACCTAAGAGCTTCCTGAAAAAGACTGGGACAGGTCAGACCCATGGCAGCTGAGGTGGTAGAGTGGAAGTTTGGAGTGCATTTGCTTTTCATGTATGATGGAGACAGCCAAACAAGCTCCCAGACAAACCAAAAATAATGGTTGCTTTTGAAAAGGAAAAACCAGGCTGAGGAGAAGTTGAATTTCTGTGCAGCTTCACTGGATAATTTATAAATAAAAATAAACTTCATCACCAATTTAAAAAAAAGACCATATATACTTGTTTTATAAAGGTCTTTCTTTATATTGCACTTTGAAAGAGAACGCAATTTTCCCTAAATTACCAGATGACTAAATGAACTCTAATGATTAGCAATGGCTCATGAATGACAAATAATTAAATATTCATAACTAAATCACCATACTAGTGAATGAGTATATTTAAATATGGTACTAACGTTTGTAAAATTTATCTAGTGATTTAATTTTTAAATAACTGCTGTGAAATTCATAACATAACACCCTAAAACATACTTCTTACCCTGTTGGAAGTGGAAAGTTTTCCTTTTTTTCATTGACATTTATTAAAAGACAGCCTTATATAACATAATCATTTTTAATCACAAATATGATTTGATTTTTTTTAATCACATTTTTCTCTATTTTATGATAAGCAATGAAAATGTGGTATTGTGAACTTTGGAAGAAGTCAATGAAAGCCCTTCAAGGAATCAATAGCTCAGTTTTTCAGGGAGCAAAGATTATAGCAGGTGGCCATTTAAGAATAACCTGTAGGAGCCTAGGCCCCAGGGAAGCCTGAATCAGATCCTAGAAACCAATATCTAGATTAAATAAATTACAATTTCTATGAATTTCCCAGCTCTTTTATAACTTAACCAGCCACTTTGGGATATCAAGTTTACTTATTGTTCCTTCTTGTTAATTGATTCACATGACAATTTTGAAGATTAAGAATTGAAGTAACACTGAAGGATGTTCTTGAGATTCACATAAAAACCACAAAGCTTTTGTGATGCAAACATTTTTTGTGCCATGTTAATTACAAGGAGGAAAACTAAACTTAAACCTGCCCCTACTATCCAGTGAGTTAGCACTGAGTGTATTTTCTAGGCTCAAGTTGTTTTTAATGCTTATTTAAATAGAGTTGTTGTTGATTTTTAAGCTATGAGGTTGACCAGGCATGAGCAGTCTGCTCCAGCTCTCGGTGGGACACCCGAACAGACACCAGGTGGGTACTTCTGACGTGGAAGGGCTGTGTGCAAGTGTCTATCCCAGGTGGACAAGGTAAAGAATGCAGTGTCTCTCACTGGACCAGAGTGCTATATTTAGGATTTGCAAACTTGAAGGGTCTTACCCCAGATGCTCAAGCGTTTGAGCCCCTGACCTAGCAATTCTTTCGATCTTAATATGGGCAGATGACTTTTGATCCCATTAACTTTTGGTCCAGTAAGAGGTATCATGTTACCTGAATATGCACTTTTCCCCAGAGAGCCAATATGACTAGAACTATACATAGTACTTATATTTGTATGTGTATTTACACATAGAAATATTATGTTCATATATATCCGCTATAGGAAAAACATACATTTCATTGACATTTTCAAAGGTTATACATTTGAGCCACCGTCATTCACTCATCCCCGTAGCCATTCTTGATTCTTTGCAACTCTATATGCATTTCTGTCTCTCAGAGAAAGGAGGATTTCGATTGCTTGGAGGACCGTAGGATCATATTTGGCTCGGTACAGTGTAACGACTGTTCAATGTCCCATGAGAGAATGTAGTTTATCAGGAAGGATCCTAAGGGTTGAAGGGACACTGGCAAGGTTATTACAGCCTGAATGTTATCTGCACAAATGGTGCTGTGTGAAGAGTCTGAATAGCTGTTTATTTGTCAAAAACAAACTTGGTAACTGCCACCTGTGTATCATGATATAGAACATTTGGTTTTTCATCTAAGAAGAGTTTTAAGAATGGCCTCAGAAGGAGAATTTCAACTAAGGAGGCTTTCAAGGCCATGTATGCTAAGTGTTACAAACATGACACCAGAAAGACAGGCAGTTTGGGGTGGGAGTGGGGGGAAGAGAGAGCCCCAAAGATTATGAATGCCAATGGCGGGTGTTGGTCAAAATGTATTTTCTCTTTTAAAATTGTCAAGAAAGAAGGAAAGCAAACCCTCGGCCAAGGCCCCCTGCCTTGTTTTCTGCATCACTCGGGGCCTCAACTGTACTGGGATTAAAAAAAGAGTAAAAGTAAGAACTTCTGATCCTGAGCTCCATTACAATGTGAAATCCATCCAGGTCCCCTTCAGTGAAGTCTTTTTGAGATGAATCTTAAGCAATTTCATAAATTATTTTTATTTTACCCCATCTTTTCTTTTTGTCTTAAGGCTTAGTTGAATTAATTATTCAATTAAAGTCTTTAATTATTCTTATTACCCATTTTCACAATCCAAAAGAGTCCTCTCACATCTCTTTGGGAAAACAGATACATATGTTTCCTGATGTTAAAAAAAAAAAAAAAGCTTTTAGGCTCTACTTGTCCCACCAAAGGTGACCAGATAGAAACGGGGCAGATAATAGCATTGTTTATATTAAATATAATGCTAAAGCTTCTGGAAAGATAATTTACACAACACCACTATAATAAAAACTTGCTTAGATTTGGAAACAGCTGGCTAAGCTTATAAGGCCCTTTTGAACTAGTTTCTCATTTTTGCATTATTATTTACTAGACAGTATATTTTTAAACTTGTGAACAAAGACATGCCAGGATAATCCTAAGATTGTACAGGATGGCATGGAAGCTGAAGGACTTGCTATTTACCGAACATACTTTTTTTTGGTGCAAGTCTTGAGCTTCTCTGTGCAAGACCTCTTATTGATTGGGCCCAAAATAAAGCCTATGCCCTGTAATTATGCCACAAGAGTTCATTTTAATTGCTGTTTAGGTTGAGCTTTTTTTGGCATTGGATTTACAACGGCTGGCTTTCTGTTCTTAGCTTTTGCCTATTACCTATAGCAAATTTTGTATCAAAAATACACTTGGAGAGAAGGTATATTCCACAAGGCTAGGGAAGAGCTGCATTCCTTTATGACTTTCATGAGTCAGATCAAAGACCTTTGCTCGTGTGAATGAAATTCATAGGACATTACAGCTGGAATATTAGAGATGTGTTAACATTCTCATTTTACAGAAGAGGAACCTGAAGTTCCCAGAAAGGAACATGTTTCACAAGCTTGTTGGTGACAGATCTGGGTCTCAAGCTCAGGCATCTTGATCTCTTGTGCAAAACATGCATGGTGAATGCCAATAAGAGCTCAGCATCTTTATTTAATCCTAATTGATGAAATAGACAGCTTCACCTGCTAATTTGAAATTGGTATAATTATAATTATTTATAAGGTATCTTTTCACCAATTTTCTGAAAACTAGGAATTATGTTTGGTGATTCAGAATACCTGTTGAATATTAATTGAGTATAAAATAGCAGTTTTGATAGGTTTTCATAGCACAACACTGAAAAACTGGTATCCATCCCACGTGGTCACAGGGAACTTAATTGTGTCTTGTTCCTCATCCCCTGGAATGAATAATTAAACAATGGTAGGTATATGATAATAAGAATAACAACACTTCATGTATGTATAGTACCTCTCTGTCTATTAAGAATATTTTTAATACAAATAATCTAATTTTGATTTCACAATGACTCTGGATATATGTAAAGTATTATTATGATTTTTTTTTTGCTTTACATATGGACAGGAAAACTGAGGTCCTGAGGGATTAATTAATTCTGCTTAGATACTTTGCTCAAGATCACTTAAAACTAACTAGTTGGGGACTAATGCTTGAGCCCAGCAGACTTAATTTCCACTATAACTACCTCCTGATGCATTGGTATTAGGGGGTTCCTGCTCTGTGGCACATGAAGACACCAGTCTGGTTATAGAGCTAACCTGGGCATTCATGTCTGCTATAGTGTGCCTTAAGGTCATGAGCATCCATGCCAAGAGACTTCCCATTTAAGACCCACAGATGGATCTAGAAGTGTCCTAATCCCTAAAGCAACATGGATACCCTCAATTCTACTCCAGCCTGCAGAGAAATCTTGAGATCTCTTGGTCTGAATTTGTATCAAGAGAAGGTGTCCAGTGCTAGGGAGCATTGGTAAAACTTTCTTGTATGGCCCTCTCCCATCACCCCCACACCCCCTGTTAGTGTCCCAGCATAAAACCCCAAATTACTTCTCTTTGGGCTCTCTCTTTCTTTCTAGAGGTGGTTAACAACTCACATCCTTCACTGACTTGCAAAATGCCCGTTGATCATTAAGACCCCGTAACTCAAAGAGAACAGTTACTTAATGGGAGTGCCCTTGTTGGAAAGAATAGTTTCGGGAAATGGCAGTTTCTATTGAACTAACATTTACTGGGCACCTTCAATACTAGGAAATATGAAGAATGCAAAGATACATCGGAAATTTTTATATTCTCCACTTGCTTATATATAGTCAAGGAAGGAAAATAAAGCGTGAACTCTCATCTCGAGTGATTGCGCCTGTGCCACGGGATGGTTCCCATCAGGTGCAGCGGGAGGAGAGTTGGGGGCAAGAGACAGTCTGGTGGAGAGGCGGCTTTCCAGCCAGGCCTTGACTGGTGGGTAGGATGGAAAGGCCTGGATGTGGGATAGGAAGAGGCAAAGGCAGGGCTGGGGAGCATAGGACAGTATGGAGTTAGTCACTGGCCCCAACTTTGCAGCCCTTCTGCTGTGTGCACACACAACACACCTGCTGTGAAGTTGGGTTAATGGGCTAGGGAGATCAGTGAGGTGGTGTAATTAGAACTAGCAACGTAAGGCGAACTCATTTATAGTGCTTGATCATTGGCTTCTCTGGAACAAATGCAGAGGAAGCTCATGGAAGGGGTGCTTCCTCCCTCTACCTGATTGTCACTTGTTGGTTTGACAGAGGGCTCAGGGAGTCAGCTTACACAGAGGAATATTCCCTATTTCCTTGCTGTTTGGGGACCTCATCACTTTTTCCTCCTGTATAGAAGAAATATTTACCTGAGATATTTATTTGAATTCAGTGTACTTAGACACTTATGAATAATAAGCATCAAGTATATGTCAAACACTGCCCCATATTCGTGAGGGATATAAAAATGGGTAAAACATAGCACTCACCTTCAAGCAGCCTTTGTTCTCCTAGGGGAAATCGGCAAGTGAGTAAATAAATTCTGCCTTGCAATTTGCCCCATTTTAGGAAACGGTAAAGGAAATTTTCCTCCATTCTTCCCTCCCGTCCTTCCTCTCTTCATGTCTTTGGGGATTTGCAGTAGTTAGAGATCACACCCAGTCGCTGAGAGGAGAGTGGGCGTAGGTAGGAAGAATGGCTTCTGAGAACCAGATTCACAGGATGAGATTGGCTGGGGGTGGGGATGCTGGGAAGATGTATCACCCTGAGCAAGACACAAAGGTGGGAAAGTGTTAGCTATGTTCTGAGAGTTAAGAGTAGCCCAGCTTGTAAGAATGTTGAGCATCTGGGGTAAAATAATAAGAGAAAAGTCTGGAAAAGCAGATCCTGATCCTGCCTGGTTTCCAATCATCAAATAAATAAAATCATATGACACTTTGGAGTTTCAATCAGTTGACCCCTGTGGGTACTGATTGTGATGTACAATCACAGTGTGATGTACACTGTACCTCCCTGTGGACAGATGGTGATGGACCCATTCCATGATTACGTTAGGGTAGGAATCACTCTGCCTCATGATTCTAAAGATGCTTACAGTTTTCTTTAGAGAAATGATAAAATCAAAAATTTTAACAAGTTAAATATCTGTGGTTAAAACATAGAGGAATTTCATAGGCTAGAATTCAAAACTAGAATTCAAAAGTGTTTTAATTGGCACATCTTAGAGAAAATATCATAGGCATTCAGTTTTAAAATGGAAATTTCATACCCTTTGTAGATAACTAAAACAGTAATATTGTCTTTATTAATAAAGAAAATTCTCATTTTTCTAAGCTAATTTTTCTTAGGGATTTGAAAGAAAGAAAATAGACAAGGCATAGACTTGCAAAGCCCACAACTGGAGGAGTAAATTTTTGGAATGAAGTTGTTTTTCACTTTATGCAAAAGGTCTCATCAGCTAGTTCTTTTTTTTCCAGTACATTTAATGTTTTGTTAAAGATCACTCATTATTGCCCATTCAGGGAAAACAAAGAAAGGAACAGCAAACTTAAAGCTATGTTAACAGTGAAGATCAGCGAAGATGTATTTCAAATGAAAATAGGGCATTCGCGAAATGGTACTTAATCATTAGGAAACTATGATTTGTTGGGAAAAGTTAGGTTACACACTTTATCTTATTTTATTTATTTTATTTTTTTGAGAGTGGGGGGCAAACAGAGGGAGAGAGAGAGAGAATCTCAAGTAGGCTCCACGCTCAGTGCAGAGCCTGGTGCAGGACTCAATCTCAGGACACTGAGGTTATGACCTGAGCCGAAATCAAGAGTCGGATGCTTAGCTGACTGAGCCACGTAGATGCCCCAGGTTATACACTTTTTAAATGAACATCTACTTGCATTGGGAAGAGGAATTTTGAAATATTTAAAGATGAAGTCTGATGATTTATTTTCTAGACCTGAACTAGGATAGAATGAAATGGGGAGCCAGTGTCTTAGTTGGGCCTTGTTTGGAGCTCCCTTTGTTCTGTATTGAGGCCCCCGGATTCTCCGGGCTATAAAATAAAGGTGCATCTCCTTCCCAGATGCTCCCCATTTTTAACATGGGGACTTTGGAGTTGAGCCTGTCTGAACTTGGAGGTGGTTGAGCAGGACGGTGCTGCAAGGTGTGTTAAACCTTGCCCCTGAGTGGAAACAAATTGAGGAATGAAGCTATATTTTAACAGCCATCCCTTGCTGCTGCAGTAACTTTGAATCCTGCAAGGAGCCTGCGTTCTCACACGTGTCACATTCTCGGCCCAGGCTTGCCCAAAGCAATAACTCCTTCTACTTGTAAAGTAATACTCTGGAGAAGAAAGACATCAAGAATAAGTATTTCTCAGTACTGGAAAGATAGTTCTCTAAACTGTTTTTTTTTTTTTAAGATTTTATTTATTTATTTGACAGAGAGAGACACAGTGAGAGAAGGAACATAAGCAGGGAGAGTGGGAGAGGGAGAAGCAGGCTTCCCACTGAGCAAGGAGCCCGATGTGGGGCTCGATCCCATTAACTGTTTTTTAATTTTATTTTATGAGAATTTACGTAGCTATTGCTTTTAGCCTGATCTTCTATTCCAAACATTTAATTTAATTATAATATACAGCAGGGCTTCACATTTCTGGCCTCTTGGTGAAATAGGGTGTTCCACATAAATTGACTTTTCTCCTGGTGGCTGATGCATGCCTCATAAGTGACGATATTAACAATTTATTGATCACTGTCATCGATGCATGTAAGACGCTGTAATAAACAAGTCCTTAGCTTTTATTTGAATGATTTTGGGTGAAAGCTTCTCTAGAGTACATTGCACACATTTACTCTTCATACACAGACTCCAGGAGACAGAAAATGTTAATGTCCTAGCATCATATTGAAATTTATTGGACGATTTCCCCTAAATGAGAGACTGTTAGACTTAGTTGACTCTGTTGCTCTTCACCCATGGTCAGTGATCCCTTCTGAGTATATCACTTTTGAACAGACGAATGTTATTCTGAGCATCTGGGGTGAACTAGACAGCCAAGCTGGTTACCTCACATGCCGTTCAAAACTAGTAAGTTCTGAATTTGACATTACCTTCATGCCACCGCTCCAGAGTTGCCCTTGAGACAGCTAATTTCCACAGTCCCCTAGAAGCATTTCTTCTATCCCGCTTCTCTTGGCTCTGTCCTGAAAGATTGGGATTTTGCCAAATTAGTTGAGTTAATGGATATAAATTACTATGTATCTCCTTCCTGTATCCTTCATGCCATAATTATATGACATTATATGATATAGGCTATGACATTATATGATACAGGACATGACATGATCACGGTTTGGTTTATAATGGTTGGTAAGCAAAGCCTGTCATTGTTTAGCAGAAATTTTCCTTGCAGGGTGAGAGATGAGAACCCTGAGTGTGTCATCTAAACCACCAAACAAAAACCTTGCTTTCCATTTAGAAATGCTGATGTTGCTTGTCCAAGAAGGGACAAAGATGCAAAGGGTATTTTGAATAAGCCCCCAAACATAAACATAGAAGAGCAAATCTCGCCCTTCCTTCACCAAAAGTCCTAAACTAAACCAGATCAGAAGAGGCAGAAAAACAAGCAGAGACAAGGTATAGTTTCTGACTTTGACAAATAACAGAAAGTCAAAGTCAGGGAGCTGCTCCAATACAATTATTTGTTAGGTTACGAGTAAGTCAAGGGCTAAGGTATTTTTTTTCTTTCAATGTAAACTTTCAGCTCACCTTCATGTGGTATTTTTCTGTTTTTTAAAAGCTCATGCTTCTTTCTTTCTGTCTGTCCCCTCCCTTACATGTTTCTCATTACATACAGCAGGACTTGATGTGCTATTTATAATTTTGACTATATCCTTCATAGAGTACCCACTGCTAATATCTCAGGATTTGGAAAAGAAAACTACATTTTTTTTCCACCAGTTGATTTATGAACATAACGGAATTGAGATAATAATTTTTTTTAAGATTTTATTTATTTATTTGAGAGAGAGAGAGTGAGAGCACAAGCAGGGGGAGTGGCAGGCAGAGGGAGAGGGAGAAGCAAGCTCCCTGCTGAGTGGGGAGCCCAGTGCGGGGCTCGATCCCAGGACCCTGGGATCATGACCTGAGCCGAAGGCAGATGCTTAACCGACTGAGCCACCCAGATGCCCCCAAATTGAGATAATAATTTAAGCAAAAGAACTCAGTAGATGCTTTTGTGCTCAGTGGATGTTAGAATATTATTTTTTGTGGTTATTTTTATGTGCTTATTTGACAAAGCTGGAAGAGAAACTTCTCTTTATCATTGAAGATAAAACTTTGCCAAGATATTTAAAAAAATCGCGAAATATAGTTTATTTAGGTATTTTTCTTGCCGTTCAAAGAGGACCTTGCTTTATAGTGCCTTATTTTTATTTCTATTCCCTTATTCCTCCAAAATTACCTGGTTGTTGATGAACACAATAACTTTCACCCCTGGACTAATGCTTTGCTGAATAGGCCATATTTTGCCTTTACGTTGGTCCAGAACAGACCCTTTAAATATTTAGTGGAAGCAGAAGGCATGGTGCTTTATCAATAAGTGATATTTCCTTGTGAACGTCCTTGTGAGGGAGCCACCCAGTGATGGCCTTTCTTGTACTGACAGGACAACAATCTCCTGAGAATGACAACACCATCAAGGACCTGCTCCCAGAAGATGCTGGGATCGACCACCAGACCGTTCACCAGCTGATTACAGTGCTCATGAAGTTCATGGCCAAGGATGAGAGCAGCGCTGAGTCAGACATCAGCAGTGCGAAGGCCTTCAACACGGTCAAGCGGCACCTGTACGTCTTACTCGGCTATGACCAACAGGAAGGCTGTTTCATGATTGCACCTCAAAAAATGCGCCTGTCAACTTGCTTTAATGCATTTATTGCAGGAATTGCCCAAGTAAGTGTAAGCTTTCAAGAGTCATACCGTTAAGGTTTTAGTAGAAGCAAGTCATTAAATTCCATTTAGCCAACATCGGATCTGTGTAGAGGTTTGTGCGAGTGGCTTTATTAGGCAGGGGTATGTGGAAGGGAATATAAGATGAGTAAGACTAATAGGGAGTATAGGATTTTTGGGGTAGGAGGTGGGAGTAAAATATACCTAACATAAAGTTTACCATTTTAACCAATTTTTTAAAACTTTTTATTTATTCATGAGAGTCAGAGAGAGAGAGAGAGAGAGAGAGAGGCAGAGGCAGAGGCAGAGGGAGAAGCAGGCTCCCTGCCTAGCAGGGAGCCCGATGCGGGACTCGATCCCAGGACTCCGGGATCATGACCTGAGCCGAAGGCAGACGCTTAACCATCTGAGCCACCCAGGCGCCCCATTTTAACCATTTTTAAGTATGTAATTCAGTAGCATTAAGTATATCCACATTATTATGTAATCAGAAGCATTTTCCATCTCTAGAACTTTTTCATTATCCTAAACTGAAACTCTATCCATTAAACAATAAGGGAGTGTAGAATTTTTGTTTATGGGTTTTTAAAAAAATCTCTTATCCTTTTTGACTTCAAGTGGAGAGTTGAGTTAATTGTACAACTTTCTTCCTGTCACATTATCATCATTGGCTTTTTCCATGTTTGTCTGCTACTCCCAACTACTGTAGTTTATACCATGGAGTACATTTACCATGCTTTAACTATCCATTGCCCCAGTGATGAACACTCATATTGGTTGCTTCCAGCTTCTTACCACTCCAGACAGCTCAGCAATGAACATCCTGCATATGCACTTTATCTACCACTATGAGAATTCCTTTGAGATATATATGCAAGAGGAGAATTAATGGATTATTGGGTTTCTGTATGTCTAACTTTACCCGTCTGTAAAGGGTGTAGAACTTGGGGCTACAGAGAAATTGATATGAATTTCAACTCTGCCAGTGTTATTATCTGTTGTGGGCTTAAGTATCCTCTGCTTCTTTGCTTATTGGTAACAGATTTTTGTTTTGAAAGATTAGAGATAACATATTACTGAGCACTTAATCAGTGCCTGTCTCGTGGGAGGAGCTCAGTGATGGTTACTGTTATCAATTTGCTGAAGTAGATTGTAATATAATGAACACAGATTAGCAAAGTAGGAGCAATATGTACATAGTAGTCTTTTTTTTTTTAGATTTTTATTTATTTATTTGACAGAGCGAGAGACACAGCGAGAGAGAGAACACAAGCAGGGGGAGTGGGCGAGGGAGAAGCAGGCCTCCTGCGGAGCAGGGAGCCCGATGCAGGCTCCATCTCAGGACCCTGGGACCATGACCCGAGCCAAAGGCAGACGCTTAACGACTGAGCCACCCAGGCGCCCCTACATAGTAGTCTTTTGCTGATGCTGGTAACTAGATGGAGCACCACTAATACTCAGTTGCTTGTGATGAAGAGAGGACGCACCATTTCAGATACCAAACTTCCCTCCTTCCTCCTTTCTTTCCTCACTTCTCTCTTTCTGTATTTACATTATGCATATTTATTTAATAAAGCCAAAAATTAAATACAAATCTCCACGAAACCCACAAAATAAGTGACTAACATTTCGGTGTTTGTATGTTATTGCTGGCTCCAAATTTATTACATTCATATATACATATATATAGGTATATATGTGTGCACACATTTTCTGTAGTAATGGGATCATATTATACATATTGATAAATATGTGTAACCTTTTTTAAACCTAAAATTGATTATGAAGTCAATATCTTGTAAATAAATTTGTATCATATCCCATTTAATGGCTACATAGTATCCTACTGTCATACAAATAATCTTTCATTTAACTTATATTGTTGAACATGGAGGCTATTTTCAATTTGGGGTGACGATAAGGCTGGATATTTTTATGTATACATCTTGGAACAGGTGTCTGATTTTTTCCTTAGGATACATTTAATTTCTGTACTGTAGGCTAAGTACTTTTCCTTACTTCTGAATAGATATTGCTAAATTGCCCTCCCAAAAGGCTGTGTTGAGTAATACTCTTGCCAGTAGCGTCTGAGAATGCCCATTTTCCTCAGTGATTACCAATAGTAGGTGTTTTCATTGATTCTAGTTTAATTCTAGTTAATAGTTTAGTTGAACATTTTAATAAATAAGGCATTGTTCTCCATAGATAATTTAGCAGATACATCAAATAATTAGATAATTAAGTGGATAAAGTGATTTTAATTTGCAAGTTTCTTCTATTTCTTGTAAGGTTTAACTTCCCCCTTTAGGGTCACTGGCCATTACTGTTAACATTTTGTGAGATGCCTTTTTAAATATTTTGCCTGTTGTTTTGATGGGTCACATATTCCTTTAGGCTTTTGGGTGTTCTTTATAGTTTTCCTTCAGTTATTAATATTTTTCCTCTTTCAGGTTATGGACTATAACATTAACTTGGGAAAACACCTTCTCCCCTTGGTGGTTCAGGTGCTCAAATACTGCTCTTGTCCTCAACTACGGCATTATTTCCAACAGCCACCTCGTTGCTCCCTCTGGTCCCTAAAACCTCACATCCGGCAGATGTGGTTGAAGGCGTTGCTTGTCATCCTTTACAAGGTGAGTTGCGACGGTCACTCCTTTTTAGGCTAGAATGATTCTCTTAGAGAGGAGAACGCTTGAGGGATTTAAATTGAGAATTTCGTAGGATAGTAATTTGACCTTCAGGGGACAAATCATATGTTCAACTCGTGTTTAGAAATAAAGAGCCATTGGAATATCGACGGCAAGGGAGACCATACCAGCATATATGCTACAAATGTTTAAAACAAAAAACAATGAGTTGTAGGAGATTGAGATCAACAATCTGTTTGTGCTCAGCATCTCCTATTTTATCTGTGTATGAATTATTATCTCAGAAAGCGAGGAAGATATTTAAAATTGTATTCATCTGCCAGATTTTTATGCCAGGTAATTTTCTTGAAAGGAATTGTAACTGTGATCTGGCACGCCTTGCCATCCATGGTTTGGTGCAAGAGGAAGGGACTAGGGTCCCTTGTCCTGATAATGCCACGATAAAAATTTCTGGTTTTGCTTCTCTGTATATTTCTCTTTATCTCCCAGAAATACTGAGAAAAGCATCTAGCAAGATCACGTGGAAAAACTTACCCTTTTAAATAACCGTTTATATTTTTCTCCCTCCATTTTATTGAGCAGTATCCATATCGGGACTGTGATATCAGCAAGGTCCTGCTGCATCTGATTCACATAACAGTCAATACACTCAATGCACAGTATCATAGCTGCAAGCCCCAGGCCACGGCAGGACCTTTGTACAGTGACAACAGTAACATAAGCAGATACAGCGAAAAAGAAAAAGGTACTTTACATATCTCAATTCTATCCCGACCTTAGCTTGAGTATGTAATACATTTCTGGACAGTGTTTTCCTTAGGAGATAGTGGAGTGCCCCCGGATACCATTCTGGAATCAAAAAATCACCTACTGCTTCATTAATGTTCCAACTTTCCCATGAATGTCGCCGCTTTAATTCTTTAAATGAACATTCAAGAGAAATAGTTGATATGCTTCTGAAGCCCATTTCATAAGAAATGTTTTATAAAAAAAAAATGGTCTGCTGTTTGGTTAAGGAGCCTTTGTAGGCTTTTCCCCATGTGTTGGAAGCATCTTGCTTTGGGCGATGAAGTAAATCTTTACTCGCTGGAGCCATGATTTTGTCGTCTCTAGTTTGCTCCCGAACTTTGTGCTCACAGATTTGAATGGAGTCTAAATTTGCTGAAGTGCTTCTTCCTAGCTTCCTTGTTCAATGAGAAAATGATTTAAGGCAACCAAGATGACTTTTTTTCTCTGTGTAGGTTTAAATTATTTACAGTAGCAACACTTTTTATATTGAGAGCTTTTCTGCAAAGGAGGCAGGCAAATGAAATTTTAGATAGAGTAAAATCCCAGCCTGGATGTTTTCAGGTGAGAGCTGAAGAGCCAAGATGTATGTCTTTAGTGTATCTCACAAGTCTAGATTTGTAAAAGGTGACATCATCTAATCCAATCCTGGGAGAAAGCCAAGTGCCCCCCATGACGCTTTGTGGTGTTAGTAGATTCTGACTTGGTAGGACTGCTCTGGAAATATCTCACTAGGATGGATGGGAACTAATGTTCATTTAGTTCTAAAAGGTCCAAGAATCTGGGTTGGCCATAGATGGAACTGTAAGTTCTAGTACCATTCAGATCCTTCCTGAAGAGTATCTTGTCTCCCAGCTTAGGTCCCAGTTTCTGGAAAAATGGGATAGATCCTGTTAAACTATATATGTCCTCAATCCAGGCTCAGTGTTTGGGCCAATCTCAAATGAGCCTTCCTGAATGGGAGGAGCCATCTTGAAGTCCTTCCATCTCTCATTCAGGACATTTTGAGAATTATTTCAAAATCATGGAATTGGAAGTCACATTAACTCTTTCTTTGAAAAACTGTTTTTCAGAAGGGACTATATTTTTTAGAGGACATAAAAAAAACAGATCATTGTGTTGCATCTCCCTGGGAACATGGGAACTTGATAGGCTTTGTCATCTTTGCAGAAGTTCACTGGGGGTTTTGTATCATTTTGATCATTAACACTCATTTTTTTTATTTGACTAAAGAAAGATTAATAGGATCACTATATCTGTCATCTGCTGCTTCAGATTTCACTTAGTTGTAGAGTCTTGTGTTGTAGGACGGGATCATTCCTCCAAGTTTGGCTCCCTCCTTGTACTCCCTGAATACTCAAGAAATCTTAAGTAGTCATCATCACACCTGAGCCTCATTTTGTCAAATAGGTAGATATAAAATAGGCCAAATACTATGATTTCAGTGATATTCACCTTGAATTATAGGTTAATTCCATTTAGTGTGGTATGAAGTGCATTTTTGTAGCCTTTTTTTTTTTTTTTGCTGCTTTGTACAGGGCTTTGGCCTTTCCAAAGGATGAAAGAAAAGCATTTATTAAGTGACCTCTGTGGGTTGCAACATAGCAACCCTTTCCTCATGAATGTGTTTTTGGGTTTATCTTTGATTTAAAAGTGGCCCAAATAGGGATAAAAGAGTACACAGAACTAATCTTTCTAGGCACTCTAAGTGACAGGTTTGTTTACGGAGCCTCAGGGTCCTCAGAGTCAGAGAGTCTTTCTGGGATGCATAATAGTTGCACATGGCAAACTCCACAGAGAAGGGTCTTAACTTTAATAAGGGGGGATGTTATTTTCTGTTTTCTTTTTCCTTCGTTTACTCTTTCAGTCCATAATCATTTGTGGAGCTTTTGAAATGACCAGTGGCTTTTCTAAGCTTTTTCTGTGTGTTGTGTGTTTCATTACCCAATGTAGAGTACAGTATTTTGCATTCACAAAGTATAAGGTGCATGTACTCTTAGGCTGTGTCTATGCCAGCTCTCACATCCCAGGAAGGCATATGTATATTTTTGGAAAGGGTGAGAGCTACTCATTTTGTTTAATTTTCTCTTGCCAAATTAGCCTGAAAATTCACCCAAAGCAGGCATGTTCAAGGAGTGTCACAGACCCCAAAGTGGGTGTGTTACCCGATTTTTGAGAGCATTGGAAAAAATTTCCCCACGAAGGCCCTCTTGGAATATTGAGATGCCTCTCTTGAAAATGCTGCCAGTTGTCACATGGAAAATGAGAGGCAGCCTTGTAACATGTTGCTCTGTCAACATTTGGATAATTTGACATCGGGATGAAATACCAAAGCTATGGCCAGATCTTGAGCTGGTGTAGAAACCAGCCCACACTGTGTTCCCTCATGCTTTCATTGAAATGCTTGTGTAGACACAGCCTAAGAGAGAGTAACCTCCCAAGTGTAATTTTGAACTTTCTCTCCCCAATTAGAAGAAGATAGTGTTTTTGATGAATCTGATATTCATGATACACCTACTGGACCCTGCAATAAAGAGTCTCAAACTTTTTTTGCAAGATTGAAAAGGATAGGCGGCAGCAAAATGGTGAAATATCAGCCGGTTGAGATGAATGTTCAGAGAAGTATGAATTTTTTCCTCTTAGTAATTTTATGCAGAAATGTTGTACTCTACCGTTTGTTTGGGGTGAAATCTTAATTTTATTATGTTACTACACATTTTAATACCGTTGATTTTATATATATGTATGCACAAACAGTATATATATATCCACACTTATATATATACGTGACTTGACAGATACATCATTGACGTCATGATCGTCTGAGAGGGCCATTGCTTGATTTGATTTGTTGCAAAATGTTTGCTTTTCTTCCACACGATTTAAATACAGTTTTCTAGATCTGCCTCAGCCCCAAAGTGGTCCCATTTCCTGTGCACAAATGAATAGAGCTGAGGAATTATCCCAAAGCCTGATTTTGGAAATCAGATCTTAAACTGCCATTTCGGGTTCTCTCATTCCAGAGTTTTCTGGGTTTTGAAATTAGAAAGAACTTTCCAAAAACTTGGCCAGAGAGTCAGTGTTCCCTCCTGTTGGAGCTGGGATTGTGATTATGATTTATGCCAGTTGTATGCCCAAGTATGAGGGGGAAAAAAGTGGTAGCATCTCCAAGTAAAATAGTACTAGCTCTTTCTGTTTCAATCAGGTGAAATAGAACTGGCCGAATATAGAGAAACGGGTGCATTACAAGACAGCATTCTACACTGTGTGAGAGAAGAAAGCATTCAGAAAAAAAAGCTGCGCTCTTTAAAACAAAAATCTCTTGATATAGGGAATGCAGACTCCCTCTTGTTTACATTAGACGAGCACCGGAGGAAGTCCTGCATAGACCGGTGTGACCTAGATAAGCCTCCCGCCCATGCTGCTTATGTCATGCAGAGACATGACCACGGACGGCCCAGACAGAATTCAGCTACAAGGCCCGACGACCCCGAGGGCCCCGAGAACCCAGCAACGGAAAGTTTCCAAGAAACCCGCAGGCCTGTGATACCTGAAGTCAGGTTAAACTGCATGGAGACATTTGAGGTCAAAGTGGATTCTCCTCTCAAGCCTGCTCCTAAGGAGGATTTAGATCTGATAGATTTGTCCTCCGACTCCACATCCGGGCCTGAAAAGTGCTCGGTGCTCTCCACGTCTGACAGCGACTCCCTTGTGTTCGAGCCTCTCCCCCCTCTCCGCATCGTAGAGAGTGATGAGGAAGAGGAGACCATGGACCAAGGAAATGATGGTGCCTCTGGTAAAAACGCTGCCTCCCCCCATGCCCTCCCCAGCCCCCCTTCCGTCCTCAGCCTCAGCACAACTCCTCTTGTGCAAGTAAGTGTGGAGGATTGTTCCAAAGACTTCTCTTCCAAGGACTCAGGAAATAACCAGTCAACAGGTGCCACGGACTCTGCCCGCGTCGCTCTGGAAGACCCCGCAGACTCCGAAGAACATTCGAAGCCCGAGGAGTCGCAGGACTTTTCCTGTGGCAGCCCGCTCACACTTAAGCAAAAGCGAGACCTCCTCCAGAAGTCCTATGCCCTCCCTGAGGTGTCACTGGACGACAGCCCCGAGCCCAGCATCGAGGAGGAGAAGCCTGGTGGCCCGGTGCCAAGTTCAGGGGCAAAAACTGTCCTCCTCAAAGTCCCCGAGGATGCCGAGAACCCAACGGAAAGTGAGAAGCCCGACACCAGCGCCGAGTCGGACACAGAACAGAATCCCGAGAGAAAGGCAGAAGAGGAGGGAGCGGAGGAATCCGAATTCAAGATCCAGATTGTTCCCCGGCAGAGGAAACAGCGCAAGATCGCTGTCAGTGCCATCCAGAGAGAGTACCTTGATATCTCCTTCAACATTCTAGACAAGCTGGGAGAACAGAAAGACCCAGGTAAGCTCATCTCTCTTCTTCCTCCCGGCCTGACACGCCGGTTTGTGCATCTTTCTCGTTCCGGTCTCAGCACTGAGTATGCATCCAACTCTCAATCTTATGATGTCAGAGAGTGACATTATAATTGTTTCAGAGTCCACTCCGAATCCTTCCTGCTTACCACAGCATGTTGGATTCAGATGTGGTTTTACTGGCTCCATAAATATTTCCGTATTTGTTGTTTCTCAACTTCTAACAGTCCATTCTTGACCATCCTTGGCAAGAAGAGGCCGTGGTTAATTCATATCAAGGTATCCCGGACATCATCTCAGCCTTCCTCAAACAGCAAAAGTCATTAATTTGAACTCTTTTTGCCTTCTTTGTTTTTCCGTGCCTTAGCCAGCTTTGATAGATAGTCCAAAGAAGGAATAAACATGAAGTGCTAAAATAAAGCAAAGAGTGCTTGGAATGGTCAAGAATTGACTATAGTCCTGTAGGATCCACAGCGGATTATATACTCAGACCAAATGTCAGCAGTCTGGTGGACACTGTGTGTCTGAAAAACCCCCTAGTTGCAACCTAGACCCTCATCCATGGGCACCGCTTGATGGTGAGGTTGTCACAGCTCATGGATTTCCTGCCTCAGGTGTCATTTCTCGCCTTTCCTTGGAGGCACAGTTTTTAAGAAAGATCATTTGAAAAAGCAGCAAGCCGATAGTCCATCTCATCCTAAAACACAGCCTATTGCAGTATTCCCATAACTCAACACTTTGTGTCTCAGCTCAGATCTAAAGAAAAAAAAGAATGTGACTCTTTAGAAAAAATGAAATTGTCCAGGAATGGTCACTGTAGTAGATTTCTAGCCTGTGGACCGCTGAGGACTGGCAAAGATCTTGGAGACTTGGAGACTTGTAGTGGAAAATCTGTCTTTTTCTGTAAGAAGAGACGGACACTCTAAGGAAGTGATGTGCCCGGGGCCCACAGATAGGCAGTCGCCGGACCAGGACGATTGTCCTGATTCTAATCCTTCCTCTCCCACTGCTTCATACAAAAGCCAACTCCTAAGACAAGAGATTCAGATCTTTTATTTGCCCCGGGCATTCCCTGAGAGTTCTAGCTCCTCTCCCTCCCAGCACAGAGCTGTGTACCTTGAAGGTGCTCTGTGAAAATCTGTTGAATGAACGTTAGTATATTTGGAAAGGGTCGTGCTCCAGCCAGGCAGGTGGAAGAATAAGATCCTGGTGATTACAAAGTTTAAGGTTTCTGGGGAAACTGGAATACCTCTTTATTGTCTGGAGCCAGGAAAGTGGCTACATAGAAATGGAGGAGAGCATTGACCTAGAGACTCTAGAGGTCTGTAGGGTGGATATATAAGAAACCATCCAAGGTCTATAGAGTGGGTATATAAGAAACGCTATGTAAGTCTACACAATGGGTGTGTGTGATGTATAGGTTGTAGTGTGTGTGTGTGCCTATGTGTATGTGTGTGTGTTGCCTCCTTTATCCATCCTATATCATATTGTTCCCCAGGCTACCAGGGAGGAGATGGATTTCATATTAATACACTTGCTATCAGAACAAGAGGAAAGCATCTGACAATTATGATAATATGTCTTTAAAATGTATGTAATATATGTATACTGTCATAATAGTTTTATATCTGTATAGTGTCCAACCTCCCATGGACACCCTGATCTATCTTCCCTCCCTTATTGGTGTTGGAAGGAGGCCTGGGCTCAGAGTAAGACACAGGCTTCTCTAGACCTTTTTGCCTCTATCAGCCAGAGTAAAGGGAAGCCCAGACAGCTACGCTTCTGGTCCTTCCAAACTCAGAGCCTCGCCACTGCTGATCACCTTGAGCCACCAGGTCCAACTTCATCATGCACTTTCCCTGTGTTCATGTCAGTCCCTGCAGGAAGGCCCAGGTCACTCCTCTAATATCCATGAGGTTCTAGACATCTTCTGTTCTGAACTTTTGTCCTGCCTTATGCTAACTACTGGAAACCTTCCTCCATCCTTCATGAGCAAAATCCCATGTATGCTCTCTCATCTGACGACTCCCTTCATGCGTAGTCTAGTGGAAACCTGGCTCTGCCCCAAGGACACTGCTTTCCTCACTGCCTTGTGCCCTTGGGATTGGGTGAGGGTTAGGCCCCTTCCTTGCTCACCGCTGCCCCTTTCAGACCATTCCCACCTTGTCTCTAAACTCTGAACCTCATACTACTGACCCCTGATGACAATTATCTGGTGACAGTTTGACTCCTGGCTCTTTTTTCATTCTCGTCTAAGCTGTTTCTGCCTGAATTCTTATTGATTCCAGGATTAAAGCAGATGATCCTCCTGATGCTCCGGCTTCTCAGTTCCTTGAATTCATCTTCTCTAGTAACTTTGTTTTTATCCTGCACCCTAGCTCAGCGATTCATTCCCATGGTCATGATGCAGACCTTGTTTATAGCAACAACTGCAGCCCCTCCACAATGTCATTCTCATGCCTCCTGTTCTCTGATTTCCATTTCCCCTCTGGACAACGCTGGATTGGTCCTTTCACGTCCCTCCCCTACTTCATGTCTTCTCTCCTCTTCCTTACTCAAGTCAATGAGTGTAGCTCTCCTGCCCCGCACCATCTTGGCCTTCGCTTTTTCAGACTTGCTTGGCTAAACACAACCCTTGTCGGATCCACCTTTCCATCTACCTGCATCCCATACCTATCCAATGAGTGTGACTGGAGAAATAACAATATTGACTGGTCTCATTTTAAATTCATGACCATAAATCTCAACTGGGTCTTTGAACTACCTGGCTATCATACCATACTTCCCTGGTCCATTCACGTTTCCATTCTCCTGCGTGACTGTTTATTTCATGGCGACTTGTCTTTCCAAACTTCCGATAACTCTTCCTGTTGGACATAATCAGAAGAAATTTCCTCAGCCTCCCACCACCTCATCTGCTTGCCTTCCAGTATCTGCACTTGTACGTCTGGCCTTCATGGCTGGGGCTACAGGTGAACTGTCTGGTTTTACTGTTTAAAGTCAGCTTTTCCACATGTGGACAGGATGCCATTTCTCTTACCTATTCGGAGATATAGGCCCAGAAATTCTCCCTTCTTTCTTCCCCCACTGCTGTTAATTTTTTTTTCTTCCGAAGGTATTCTTGACGTGAGCATACGAACATAGTTTTATTTCTCTCTTAAAAGTTCTTGATCCCAGTTCTCCTAATTATTATCTCATTTGGCTTCTCGCCTCTTGGCAAAACATATTAAAGAATTGCCTATACAATCATCATCTCCAATTTTCTCCCATTCTATTCTTTCTAAAAAGAATTCATCATTCCTATGAAGCTTTCATCCCCAGGGGTTCACCCAAACGTCACTTGTCAAGGTGACCAATGACCTCCAGTGGTCAGTTCTTAACTCTCACTTCCCCACTTTGCTTGGCTTCTTGGATACCATACTCTCTTGGTTTTCTGCTTCGTCAGTGGTCACTCCTTCTCAAACTCTTGTTGGTTCCTCCTTCTCTCCCTAAGGAGGGAGTGCCCGAGGGTCTCGGTCCTCTGTCTGCACTCACTGTCTGGGTGATCTCATCTAGTTTTATGATTTTCCATATTGTCTGTATGCTGAGACAGTTCACTCAGTTGCCTATTGCTGGAATAATGCCATGTAACAAATGAGCACAAAATCTCAGCAACATGTAATGCTAAGTCTGTAGGTCACTGTGGATCGGCTAATCTAGGCTGAGCTGGGTTGGGTGGCCAACCTCCTCCTGGGACCCTTGAAGCCTGGGAATGTTTTCTCATGGTGATGGCAGAGGCACAAGAGAGCAAGTCTAATTGCACAGGCACTTTTCAAGCCTTTGGTCATGTTATGCCTGCCAGCATTTCATTGGCCAAAACAAATCACCAAAGTCAAGAAGGAAATATACCCTGCCTCTTATGAGGGGGGACCTTCTAAGTCACTTGGCATAGGGCATGGATTCAGGGAGGAGTGAAGAATTGGAGCCGTATCTATCACGTATTACATGGGATGTCCTCATAGTAAAAAGTTATCCGTTGTTTATCTGAAATTAAGTTTTAACTGGGCATCCTCCATTTTGTCTGGTCATCTTAATCTACCTTCAGAATATATCCAGAATCTGGTCCCCTCCCCCACTATGTACTCTGCTTCTACTCTGCTCTGAGCCCCACACCTCTCACCTGGGTCAGTGACTGTAACCTCCTAACTGGTCCCCTGCCTTCGACGCTTATTGCCTTCATATCTTCTCAACACAGCAGCTAGAGTGATACTTTAAGACATGAGATGATACCATTCCTCTGATTAAAACCCCCAACTGGCTCCCCATTTCTTTCATAGTAAAAGCTCAGGTCCTTGATATTTCTGGAGTGCTCTGTGGTCTTGATTCTCATGATTTCTTGGACCTCATTTTGTGCTGCTCTCACCTCATTGCTTCTACACAGCTGCAGTGGCCCCTGCCATTTCTTAAACGCTCCCGGCATAGTTCCACCTGAGGGCCTTTGTGCTGGCTGCTCCCTCAGCCTGTCTTCCTCACATGTCTGCCTGGCTCCCTCTCTCCCTTCCGTTGATCCTTTGATCAAACACCAGGAGGTGTTTGGACCCACACCCCACCTTTCCACCCCTGTCTGGCATCTTGGAATCCCTTCTTCTCAGTCTCTCTTCTACAGAGAATTACTCTTCTAACATACAATTTTACCTTTATGTATGTTATTGTCTGTCTCTCCCCACTGAAATGAAAGTTCCTGAAGGCAAGGATTCTTGCCTAGTTTGTTCACTGATTGTATCCCAAGTGCCTAGTAGAGTTTTGGCAAATATTTGATGAATGAATGAATGAATGAATGAATAAATAGTTATGACATTTTCTGCACATCACTATAAAAACTGAATAAAAATACTTTAAGCTAAGCATATAGGTCTGTTCCAATGTTTGTTGTCTTAAACTGTATACAAATGGAAGGTTTCATAAAATGATTTAGGACTGAGCAAAAATTGCCTGGCTTGTGGAATCTTTGTACACTAATGATTATTACCAAGTACCTTATCGTAATGACATTTCTTTAAAATTAAAGATAACAGCAAAGATTTTAGTAAGCCTAGCAAAACTCTAAAAGTCTCAATGATCTTCAAAGAATTCTTGAAGATGAGCTTTAAGCTTTCTCATTCTACGTTATTGGTGGGAGTATTATGCTCTAGGAGCAGCATATGTGAAACAGAGGCAGATGAGGGTGAAGAGACGAGATTTGTGCATGTTTTTATTTATTTATTTAATCTTAAATTTTTTTGACTGTTCATGTTTTGAACTAGTGGTTTGGGGAGAATACCTAAGAGAAAAATAATAGCCTAACCTCTAATATCTTAGTGACTAAGGTAATTTAAAACATGTTGCTATTTTGTGCCTACTCAAGAGGGTTCAGGAAACAGTTATACTTTTTTTTTTCATCAAGAAATGATTAATCTGGCAACCATATCTATTCAGAAAGACCTCTGAGAATCAAAACAGCATCAGTGCTCGACAACTTTCCTCCCAGCTTCTCACTTAAGATTGATTTTACTTTTATTTCTGACAAATTTAGTCATCATCCAAAGATAGAATAGCATCTGCATACTTCAATTGTATGTATGCATGAATGTGTGGTGACTTGCTCTAGGACAAGAAAAAAATTGACAATATGAAAAGAATGAGACAAAATCATCATGAAGCTTGAGAACTTGAAGTCATTTAGGGAGGCATCCCCAAATTATAGCATGGGACATTCGTGGACACCTATAGGGTAACTCCAGGCTGCTCACTCTGTTCATTTTATAGTATTGCTTAAGATGGCAAGGAGATTTGTAAAGAATTTGGGGGGCAGGGATTGCTATGATAAACCATTAAACTTTTCTTTTCTTTTTTTTTAAAGATTTTATTTATTTATTCATGAGAGACAGACAGAGAGAGAGAGAGAGAGAGGCAGAGGGAGAAGCAGTCTCCCAAGGAGCAGGGAGCCCGATGCGGGACCCGATCCCAGGACTCTCGGATCATGACCTGAGCTGAAGGCAGACGCTTAACCATCTGAGCCACCCAGGCGCCCCCATTAAACTTTTCAAAAGTTTTAAAGGATAACCTACCTAGAATAGTGTGGGACAGCTTGTTTCCCATTACTGATGGATAGTGTATGCAGAAAATATTTCCTCTTAGATACATTTGCCAAATAGAAGGAGCAAATGATACAGTCTGTTTCTTGCTCACCTAATAAAATAGAAAATCTGCATTCATAGTATTTATTCCAAGTTAGATACAGTCCGTGCTCCTAAATTACTTACGGTTTAGCAAAGGTTGTAGACAAGTCAATAGACAATTACATTATAGTGTGTTAAATTTGAGAAAGGTTAAGGACAGGGTGTCCTGGGATTACATAAGAGGATCACATGACCCATTTTTTCATTTGTATTTTTGGGGGGAGGGGTTTCCTTGAAGACCTTCTGGTGGAGGAACTGTCTGTATACTTGAGATGTAATTAATGAGTAACATATTGCCAGGAAGAGGTAGAGTGGTAGAATGATGTAGGTGGAATGAACTGTAAGCATCTTTAGGTAGTAGATGAAAAGAATTCACTTCTGGAAAGGTGAAGTGACCTGCTCAAGGCCATGCCGTGGGGACATGCTGAGCTTTAGCTTTGTAACTGTGCTTTTGTTAATCTCTGAGAGGCATAGCCACAGATGCAGAATGTAATGTGAAAGCATCTCTGCATGGAATTTGGAAACCAGCGTGTATATAATTCCGTTAAAGTAATCGGTAGGGCCAGAACACATAGAATGTTTTGAAAGGGTGTATTAGGCAGGAAGGAAAAGATATGGAGAAGGTTCTTGAACTTGCTTTTATTTATTTATTTTTTAATCAACGTCCTGAGCTTTAAATAATATTTCTGTTTGTAGATCCCACTACTAAAGGACTTTCAACTTTGGAAATGCCACGAGAATCCTCATCTGCTCCCACATTAGAAGCAGGTGTGCCAGAAACAAGCAGCCATTCCTCAATATCAAGTAAGATTTCCTTTGGTGATCATTTCACCTGTATATTGATTTTGGGATAATATCTGCTGCATTGTTTTCAATGTTCACACTCCCAGTGTTGGGGTTTTTTCTTTATACACGTCGTGTTGGCTTCCTGGGGGATACTCGGCGGTAAGATTTCAGAGATCCTGAGGCACAGGCTCAGTTTTGTCAACATCTCAAGTGTTTGATAAATCAGTGCCATTACTGATTGGCCAAGAATCCCAATCTGTGAAGGAATAATCACTGAATTTCATAATTCAAAAAAATAAAAATTGTTGATGACTAGTCTAAACATAAGGCCTAGAACTAGTTTTGGGACAAGTGAAAAGCATGGTTCACGACAGAATTTTACATTGGACCCCTTTGTTTCATTTGAATCACTTCCATCAGTGACAAAATTTTATCTAGGTTATCACAAAATAAATGTAACAGATAGATCATGATCCCAGAGTCATGACTGAATCCAGCCCTTTTGGATCTGAAAATAAAAATGGCATGAAATTCTATAAGATCTGTAGGGGGCAACTATTTTGAAACTGCCTTCTGTGGTTGGGTCCTAGATTTTGTCCTTGAGGAGCATGAGTTCCATTGAGGTGAAGGTAGGGGGGCCTACCTACCTCGGTGGAGCCCAGTTGAGAGACTTTAGCTTGGGAGGTTCCCAGCAGGAGTCAGTGATACGGAGGTGCAGCTCCTGCAAGCCCTCGTCCCAGCTGCTGGTCTATTTTGTGCTCCATGTAGATGCTGCATGAGGAGCTAGTTAATTTTCATTTGACCATCTTTTGAAATGAGGATGGTCCTGAAAACCAGATAAAGATCATAACTCAAATGCTGGACTGGTAGTACGGAACAACATCGTCATCTTCATGATTCATTTATTCATGCATTCATTCATTCAGCAACTATTTATTAAGTGTCTGCCGGGTGCCAGGCACTGTGCTTGCCACTGGGGACCCAAGGTGAATAAATAAGAGACACCCCTTGTTCGAGGAGTTCATAGTCATAATAGTTAATAATAGTTCCCATTTATTTGACACTTAACCACGTGCTGGGCACTGTGCCAAATGGTTACACACATGGTTGTTTTACTCAATCCTGACATCAGCCCTACATGGCAAATATTACTGACCCCATTTTATAGACTAGGAAGCAGAGGTCAGAGAGGCTAAATAAATGACTTGCCTAAAGTCAGGTAGCTACTGTGTGATAGAGACAGGGGATTGATGCCAGATCTGTTTGACTGGCAAATCTTTGCTCTTTTTTGGTATCACACACTGCCTTAGAATAACTCAACTTCACTTATAATAGAGATTACAGAAATTCTAAGAAAGTGTTTTCAAGTAACAGTTATTTGCCCTTTTGGTAGCAAAGAAGAACAGCTAGTTCTGGATTTAATTGTTCTTTTATCATAAAAATCTATTTGATAATGTGATAGAATGCCCATTGGTAAGCCCACATACTAGAATCATAAAAGTATATTTTCTCCTCCTAATTTACGTGAATCATTCAAAAAAAAAAAGGAAGATAGTGAATTTTAATCAGAATTCCAAGTTGGGTGAAATTTGAGATAGGGTGACTAAGTCAGCTTGACTTCAGTGCTAGTTAAATGTGTCATAAAATAAGCATATCCAGTGTCTCATGATCCTAGAGTCATAACTGACTCTAGCTTTTCTGGAGTCAGCAGAGTGCATCAGTAGATTTCCACCTTCCTCCTTCTCTCCATTAAAAGCATGTCTTGGATGGCTGTTGGTGGTGTGTTCTTGGAGGCATCATGCCAGGCACCTCACACACTGAGCTGAACATTAAGGGTTTTTACTCTCAGGGAATTCTGTCTACACACAACTGAGAATCGGAGAACTTATGAAATCACTAGAGGTTTTAAGTCCTCCTTTGAGCATCCTCATTTTTAAATTGGTTAAGTCTTCTACAAGATTTCTGCTTTTGCATTTGACTTGAAGTTGCATGTTTCAAGTGAGTCGTAACACTGAATTTCACCAATCAACAAGAATCGGAGATTTTCCGTGTTGGTTGGTGTAGTCATTATCGTGAATTTAGTCAACATGGGCTCCAAAACACAAGAATTCCCATCACACTCCCTTCTTTGGATCAGTTTGCCGGCTGACCATTTTGTAGCTAACCATGCCATGACTACCATGAATCAAACAGCATGCCAATTACATTAAAAATGTTATAACTGATTTCACATCTCACGAAGTCACCGTCTTGGTACAGTGATTGTGAAACCTGTGTATAACATTTAAGGCTTTCCAGGGGCCATACAATCATCCCGGTTTCTACCATCCCCTCTTAGAGCATGTACTTAAAGAGCTTCAGTTTCTGAAATTGTCCTCCTAAGAGAGTGAATACCACACGCTCTCCAGTGTCCAGGAGTTTGGGATCATGTAGAAAAGGCACATCAGTGATTCTCTGCTTTTCTCACTGGGCTGGGGGCAGGGACTGATGGGACCCCTGGCAGAGGAATAGGAGGGTATAGGAGGCAGATTGCTTTTTTTAGTCAACAGTCTACTGGCAGGAATTTTTTTTTTTTTAATTATTTTTCTGGTTTGGAAATGCTCGTAACTTGACATTTCATTGGTGGGATATTTGTCAGTGCCTAATTGAAGGATAAAAATGTTACCACTACTCTCTAAAACAAAGATTTGTACTAGAATACACTTGTGGAAGGTGATTCGATTCGCATTTCCCAAACAGTAGGCGGCGGCTCATACAAAGATTAAAAATAGTATTGACTTTGGAGTCAACATGTTTCGGTTTCTACGACTACCTCATTTGATAGTTGGTTCCCAAGTGACGTGGCATCATTTGCTTCAGTTTCTCTCTCAAAAAACTGGGGTTGATATGTGTCATTTTACTCCAAAATGCACACACACACACACACACACACACACACACACACACACGGACTCATGGGGATATAATGGAGCCTGAAACTATGTATGAACAAGCTCCATTAAAAAAAGTTAAGCTATAAATTCAAAGTAGTATTATCTGCCTTAAATCCTTTTTGGAACAAAGTGGAGTATATAAATAAAAAAGTAAATGAAAGTAATCATATTGTGGTAACTGGAGTAAATATTTACAGGGTACAGATAAATGCTCATAGGCACTCTTTCATTCTTTACGAGGGAAGAAAGGCACCCGGAACAGCAACGTGCCTTAGGTTTTTTCCTTTGGATAGGAGCATACAATTTACCGAGCAATCACAAATAGCCAATGAAAGTTCAATTAAGATTCTCTATGGATTTGTAGAGCCGTTGTGTGCGGTGGAAATTTATTCCCCCTCGTAATCATGTCCTAATTTCCTCCATATAGCTCAGGATAGGCAGACGAAAAGGGGATCCCTGGGAGCTCTGACAATGAGCCAGTTAATGAGGCGACAGCTGGAACATCAGTCTAGCGCCCCCCATAACATCAGCAACTGGGACACTGGTGGGTCAAGCTTTTTCTTCTTGTTTTACCTCTCAGATTAGCTAAATGCCACTTTCTTTGTGTCCCCTCTGCTCTCTTGTGAAGGATTAGATTTTCTCTTGTGTTCTGTGATTCAAGTAATTTTTTTTTAAAAAAACCTGAAGGTAATGAACAAGTCTGTTTAAACTTTCCAAGTGTTCTAGAGCCACCTGTTTGTCCATTTAGGCTGGTCCAACTCTTTTTCCTCTAAGACCCAGATTCCAGATACTAGGTTATCTATCTGGGGGTTAAGTGATGTCAATGTGTAAAGGAGGGAATGGAACTGTGATTTCATGATGTCAATTAAAAAAACAAACAGAAACACCAGATTATCAATAGTGTCTATTTTGTAAAGTTCCCCCCAAATAAGGGCATATTAACAGTAATACTAATAATAACGAATGTAGCTTAGTGACGTCATGATCTGCCAGTAGGCTTGGGAATATGAGCTCTGTGTTTTAGTCAGCAGGGTCACCAGCTTGCAGCCGCACACCCTCATGCTCATATGGTGGAACCGCATCTAACCTCAATTTTAAAGTAAGAATCGATCGCCATGACATGTCTATTTCAAACATGATCACTCTGCATTTTCTGAACTTTGTTCCCACGTTCTGCACACGTACTCCTTTCCAAGCCGGTAGTATTGCCACGATCCTGCTCTTTGGAGTGCCTGCTTTTCGTGTTTTTTTTTTCCTTTTTTTAATTAAATGGGTCATTTGAGTTACAAGATTATACATGTGGAAGCACTTTGCAACATGCATGCACTACGAAAATGTCATGGTTTGTTACTGTGACAGGCTCTGGGGGCCAACACTTAGACCTACTTCAGTATCGTGGTTAGTCCTTTCTGGCCATAGTTATGTGAGATTGTTATTTTAATATCCTTCTTTATGACCAGGAATTATGACGTCCACAAAACCAAAATATCGACAGACTTATTTTTTCAAAACCACAATATTGACATACATTTTATCTTATCTCCCCCACCCCCATCCGTTGTTTTTCCAAAAAAGGAGAGCTAGATAATTAAGTCCCATAAAAAAATACCCAATCCTACTTTTGACAGTTTCAACTCTCCAGCCTTTATAAGGGTTCTTAACGTTTTAAAGGTTTCATGTTTTGTCTTCCTTTTGGTGATAAGTGATAGTGAATAATGTAATGGCCAAAAGCCAACAGGCAAGAGAGTCAAGGAGGAAGACAGGATAACCAGCCTCAACAGCCGACTGGGTTTGGGTGGAGTCGTTGCGTCCACACCAAAGAGGACTGCCTCTGTTTCTCTCTTTACGGAGGAAGCTATGTGAGGAACTGAGAATGGGAGCCTTGGTTTGGTTAGTTCTCTGATAATTAAATGCCCACCTTTTGTTAGGTCGACATGCTTCTATTTTCTGTAGCAAGTAGCTCAGCCTAAGCTAACCATTTTAGATTTAGATTACGATTCCAACCGAGTTTGATTGCTTCAGTAGAGTAATAAAAAGGCAACTAGATCTCAATTTCCAATCCAAATTTTAATCTAAAAATAGAATCTACATGATGCCAAATAACCCATTTAACTGAATTTTTCACATTCACCAGACTTCAGTCTCGTTCATGTCACTCTGGTTTCTCACTTAATACTTACCATTTACATGCTGTCTGAATTTCTTTCACCCATTTTCCTGGACTTGTTTTCCATTCTCCAAATTGGTTCTCTAGTCACCAAGTCCTACTAGAGTTTCATCTCAATACCCTTGTTTTGATTAGTGCCATGAAAAGTTCTCCCCAAATCTAAGACCACAGGAGAGTCAATGAATACATAGGTCACTGTTAGGTGGCATGCCACTTTATAGCACATATGTCGATTCAGTGACTCACTGGTCTCCAAAGGGACAAATCTAATCATGTCAACACTGAGAGAGGCAGTCTAAGACATGGGTTATGATCGATTCACCTCAGCATGCACCTGCTTGCTCAGTGAATACCTGCCTCTTCTCCACCCGTGCTCATCCGATGGCTGCTTCTTCGTCTCATCTTTCATAGGAAACACATGTTCCAGAAGCCACACTCCTCTGTGTCTTCCCCTGTTCCTCACCCCTGTTCCTCAGCCCTCAGTGGCTGACCTCACCCCTGGTCCTGAGCCCTAAGGGAGACACCTGCCATTTCCTTGCTACCAGTTCCACATGTTTTCTGTATGACCTTTCTGGCCATTACCCCAAACGATCGCTTATGTATTTACTGATTTGCATAAAACATTTATTTCATGGCTGTGACATTAGCCTTTCAGTTTTACATTTCATATCAGAAGATAATGGTATTTGAGCTTTCTCGGTGGGGAGGAAGAGAATCCAGACTTTTTTTGGGGGGGGCGGTTTTAGATGCTCTCCTGCTTTTAATTACATTGCATATACCTGAATGGCAGTTTTGTAGTAAAACCCCAGACAGCCCTACCCAAAAATCTAGGATGTTTCCTGTACATATTAATAACCAACAATAACAATGACCCCAAAAAATGGCCCATGAGGTTATTGGTTAAATTCTTTGTATTGTGACTTGTGCTAAATTGACTGCATTGAAGACTGAAATGTTCTATTTATCCACAGAACAGATACAGCCTGGGAAACGCCAGTGCAATGTGCCAATGTGCCTAAACCCTGACCTGGAGGGACAGCCGTTGAGAATGAGAGGTTAGTTGGGTTGTGGAATCTCAGACTGTACGAGCTGAAAGACACTGTATATGTCAATCATCTGGTCACCCAGCGGGTGCTGAAATCTCTTCTTCAGAAGCTCCATGAAGTGGATCCAGCCTCTGTTCAAACACCTCCAGGGACTGGGAATGCCTGACATCTCCTCTTTGAACCTTATCAACAGAAAGTTCTTCCTTATCGTGACTTTCTGTTTGGGGCCACCTAAAATGAGTCTGGTTGCTCACATAATTTTTTAGATGTTTGAAAATAGCTACACATCACTTACTTCCTCAATCTTCTCTAGACCACATGTCCCTGGGTCCTTTGATATTCCTCTTAATACATATCAGCCATCCATATTATTGTGTATCTTCTCTGAACATGGTCCAGCTTATCTGTGTTCATTCTAGAATGTTGAGATCACAGACGAATAGCTTCTTTGAAATCTGAAATCGCATAAAATATACTTGTGGCATTATGCTGCCCATTGGAGTAAGCTGAGAATAAATCTGTGCCAAGATCATCAGAATATGTATTTTCAAAATTCATCTCATGGCTAGTTAATCATTACTTTTATTCTTTTTTAATTCAGAAAGCAGCTTAATTATCATTTGTAAAAAAATAAAACAAACCAAAAACCAAAAAATGAACTATGACTGCATCTCTTAGCTACTTCCCTCAATTAAGCAGACTTATTATTTAGGACCATATCACTCTTCTGATTTTCCTTAGGAATGAAGAGATCTTTATCTTCAGCTTTTGCTAACATTTATTGGGTAATGAGTAGCCATTTTAACTCCTGTAGATGATGAGACTCTTCTCACTTATGGGTCTGGGAAAAGCTTTTATGAGCAGAAGTCAGTGGTCAGACAACTCTGGTGCTTGCTCATCCACGATCCAGTGACTAAGTTAGTAGCTGCAAAAATGGAATAAGGTAAAGAGAACAAAGACAGAAAGATAAAGTCTCTTTCACAGTAAACTGAAGAAGTCCACTGATGCAGCTAAGGGACTGATGGGTGGTTGCATCCTTTGAACAAACCAAAACCTTTACAATGCCTCCTATCTCTAAGAGTCCCAAAGGGGCTTTGGTCAAAATCTCCAGCTTTGGAGTTGGACTTTGGGGGAGGTTCCCTCTTTATCCAAGCTTCTAAGAACCTTCTATTTCTGTTCCTAGTTCCATACAGAGTACACTTTGGGTAGTGGTGCCATCAGAAGTATTGCCCACAACTGGGGGATGATGGGACTGCCTTTAATGTTGCAGACTTCTTTGTAACTCAACTAGAACAAAAGGTAGCTGAGGTCCGTAGCTTCCTTTGCATTTCCCACCTTCTTCGTCTATGTTACTCTGCTCCCAAATGATTAGCCATATTCAGAAATCCAGTTTTAGCTAATATTGCCATAGGGGAGCCAGCACCCAATAACTTTTATAGATGATTGCCATAGATAATGCATGACACCTTTTGTGTTGTCGTGTGAATAAACAACTTCACAGAGCTATTATAGTCAGAAATACCTATTTCTTGGCATTTGTATTGGGTAATTATTGGCTTGAAACCACCCAAATGACTTTGATTTCTACTCTTTTCTTGACTTGAATTGTGAATTCTATTTAATAGTAATTGGTAATTCTATTTAATAGTAATTGAGTCTTCTGAAAGACTTGACTCAATAATTTTTTCTCCTTTCAGTGTTTGTTTCCAGTAAGACTGTATATGTATCACCATCTTATGGGATGACTTCTTCCACTTTTAGCATAGACATTTTGGCATCTGGTAGACATGGTCTATCAATGTTCAAGAAATGCGGAATGTTAGATTTAAACTTTCTGTGTTTTGGTTGCTTGAAGCAACTTCATGCTGTTTACCTTAGTGTTTAACAATTAAGCATGTCTCCTTTTATCTTGGGCCCAGTTCTTGCCTTTTCTGTTGTTAATCAAAATATAGTTATGCTTGTAATAAATACTGTTGCTTTCCCTCAAAGCACTATCTTTTTTTTTAAAGATTTTATTTATTTATTTGAGAGAGAGAGAATGAGAGATAGCACGAGAGGGAAGAGGGTCAGAGGGAGAAGCAGACTCTCTGTTGAGCAGGGAGCCTGATGTGGGACTCGATCCTGGGACTCCAGGATCATGACCTGAGCCGAAGGCAGTCGCTTAACCAACTAAGCCACCCAGGCGCCCTCAAAGCACTATCTTGATGAAACAATTGGAGATCCTTGTTAGTGATATACTGAGGTACAGGTAGAAAAGAGTGTTACTCAGAGATAGCTGGTAAATATTGTAGTAAAATTTAGATACCCATTTGGGATCTTTGGAAGTGACATAAAGATATTTTTAGATACTTTCCTTTGCCATTTGAGTCTGCAGGTCTCCTGCTTCTCATAAACACACTTTGTAGCCTTTGATCAGTCAAGGGAATATAGTCTGGCAGCATCTTCATTCTTTAAAGGGTTCAATACCCTTTTTTTCTCCCTCAGATTGAAACACATTGCCCACTTTGCTAGGTTTCTAAAATTTTTATGTTACTTCTTTTAAAAACTGGTTCTCTGAATCATTATTTTTCTCCTATTTAAGGAAAGATCATACAATTTTGTTTTGTTTTCCAGCACTAAATTTCTAGTTTCTTGATGAGAAACAAACTCTTTAATGACCCCTGAGTTTTTCTGCCTTCTTTCCTGACTCTGTCTGGCACTGGTCGTTTTCTTAGTAGAGAACAATTTGCTCATTGCTAGAGCATGTCGCCAAGATTCCTGCCTTAGATTTCTCTGAAGGCATCAAAACCCAAAGTTTTAAACTCTGTGATGTTGATTGGCCGAAGTCACTAGATGATTCCTTCAAAACACTTGATCTTTCATTCGTAAATATTTCAGTTTGAAAAATGAAGTCTTTTGCTTTGGGGCTTATGATATTAATTTCCAAGGCAAAAAGCTGTTCTGATATTTCTTAGCTCAAACCCCTCCCCTTGCTTATGTGTGTAGAGTTCTGGGATCTTATTCCCTTCTCAAATTAGTAGCATTTTAGGGTCGGTAGGCATTGGTGATTTTAGAAACGTAGGATTGTAAGGGCAGCTTCCATGTGTGCTTAGCAAATAAGGACTGTGTAAACTCACTTAAAGGTGCTCTTGAATAGATTTCCCCCTTTTTCTATTTTTGTCTTCATCCCCTGTTGGCACACTGAACTCTTTCTGATTTTTTCGAAGTCAAGAAGCAAAGGGAGTCTAGCTCTTAAAAGTCACACAAACAGAAACAAATCACAGTCCTTCTTGAATTCATTTTACCCTTGAAACAAATCAGCCTTTCTTGAACTCATTTGACCCCTGAGGGGTTTTCACAATGCGTTGAGCTGATCCCATCACATTCCGTGAGTGTGATCTTGGGAGGATTTATGAGAGGAGGATGGGGCTTTCCTGGCCCCCAGAAACAGACCTTTATTCACCAGGTGTCTCTTTGCTGCTTCCCCAGGCGCTACGAAATCCAGCCTGCTGTCGGCCCCCAGCATCGTCAGTATGTTTGTGCCGGCCCCGGAAGAATTCACAGATGAGCAGCCGACGGTGATGACAGACAAGTAAGCTCACGCTGTTCTTTTCTTCACCAGATTTACCGAATCTGAGCGTTTGCTCACCACGGTTGTGAGAAAGGATCAGAGGAGGCGTGTTATGCTTTAAGTCATAACTTGTTCGTCAAGGGGCTGTGGCGCTAAGCGTGGGTGGGCATTGTTATTTTATTATTTTTTTTAAAGATTTATTTATTTGAGAGAGCGAGAATGAGAGAGAGAGAGAATGAAAATTAGAGGGCGGGGGTCAGAGGGAGAAGCAGGCTACTCGCCGAGCAGGGAGCCCAATGCGGGACTTGATCCCGGGACTCCGGGATCATGACCTGAGCTGAAGGCAGTCGCCTAACCAACTGAGCCACCCAGGTGCCCCCTGGGTGGGCATTGTTATTTTAGAAATGTCCTATCATTGTATGGCCACCATCTGTTTATGCCAAGGCATGTTCCTTTCTCAGTTCGGACAAATGCAAATCAGAGCCACTTACTGATTATTATAAGCTTCAAATTGTGAGGATGGGACTAAGTATGGAGACTTGATTCTTACTCCCATCCTGCCAGCAGAATCCTTTCTCTGAGTCTCAAACTGGTATGTCACCTCGCAGTTTGTCAACCTTCAGTATCCCCAGATTTCTTAGAGGATAAAGTCCAAATACCTTTGCTTATGACAAAAGACCCTTTAGACTGTGAAGGTATGGCCTTACTGCTCCTCACCTGGAGCTTTTGCCCCAGCCCCCTCACCTTCTCCAGAGCATGCCTGATGTGTTCTCTCTTCTGTGATTTCATAGGTGTCCTGCTCTTTGTACTTTCTCTGCCTGGTGAACTCCTAGTCATGCTTCAGGACCCAGCTGAAGGCAGAGTTTCCCCCTACACACAAGGCAGAATTAGTCATACCATTCTCCAAGTTTCCGTAGTATCTATGACATCTTTCTGTTCTACCACTTACCACATTGTGTTTTAATTGTGTCATTGTGTATACATACAGGTTGTGAGTTCCTCAGGGACTGTGACCCTTTCTTCTGTCTTTTATACTCTAAGCTCCCTATACATTGTCTGGCACACAAATGGTTGTGTACTGAATATGCTAAAGAATAAGACTTGCAGGATTTCAAGTTTGGAGAGATCCCTTTGGGCTAGGGAAGCTTCCTGGTGATGCAGTGGGTAGGCTTGTGATAAAGGGAGAAGAATATGAGGCACGAGGGGCTGGCGTGAGGATCTGTGCAGCTGGCCCCAGCCAACAGTCATTCCTGAAGAAGCGAAGGTGCCCGCCTTGGAGAGCTGCCTTAGAATGTCCATGTGGGGAGCACCTTGCTGTGTTTGGAGGCCTGTCCTTGGCGCCTCCTTTGGTACAATGTCCCCGTTTTGTGTCCTCCCCCAAGTCCCAGTCTTTGTGTGCACTCCATTTCTCTTCTTTTTTAGTTACAGATATGAATCCTATATTTTTCAAAAAGGTCAATTTGTCAGGGATTTCATAGATAGAGTTTGTATTTAGGAAGTCTCCAGACGGAAAGTTCTCAATAGTGATCTTAGCTCTAGTTCCCTCGCTATTCCCAGTAGACTTTCCCTTCACTTTACAAAGCTGTCTGGCTGTGGTTGAATAGAAGGGCTGTGGCTTTGGCTGAGATGAATTAAGTTGGACCCATATTAGATACTATCAAGATCAGTAAGTTGGAAGTTACTTAGGAGCAGGTGCCACTGTGTCTTTACCTATTACACTCAGTAGGCGCGGTGCGTTCTTAAGACTGATCTGAGTGAGTGGTAGAGAAGAGACTGTGATCCAGACTCCCCAGGCTTTCTGGAGTGTTCTCTTGGCTTAACTACCCCATGTCTCACCCACAAATAGGACATTTTTCAATCCGAGAGCACAGGAAAGCTTCCATTTGCATCTAGGCATTTTTCATGTTTAATTTCAACAAATGAAAAAAATATCTAGTTACTGACTATCCCTAGCAATAATTTTACATGCCTAAAATCCCTCAACCAGAAGCTTCAAACTGTTAGTCTGCCTGGCGCTTGCTGTAAAAAGAACCAATAATTCATGTCCATAGAGGCCAGACAATTGTGAGTTGAACGTTTTCAGTGACTTAAAGAACCTTCCTGATCTCTGTCATGTGTGTTGTTTCTGTGTCTAGGAGGAGGGTAGTATTGCAGTCCACTATGTATCATGAGAGTGGGGCCACTGACCTCCTTTTGGGGACTTTTCCAAGACTCCTGAGAAATGGCTTTATATACTTTGTTATATCTTGAAACCATTGCTGGTTCTCGTGGACAGCATTCCTCTGTTTTCTTCACAGATGCCATGACTGTGGGGCCATTCTTGAAGAATATGACGAGGAAACCCTTGGGCTGGCCATTGTGGTCCTCTCCACATTCATTCACTTAAGCCCAGACCTGGCAGCCCCACTGTTGCTGGATATAATGCAGTCCGTGGGAAGGTGAATATTGCTTCGGTTCTGTTGGGAAGGAAGGAGGAGCCTTATTCACTCTATACCTTGACATAAAAACTATCAGTTCAAAAGTAAAACGTTCAGTAACCTTTTAGATGTTTGATATTTGTGGGATGAACTCAGACTAATTTTAAAACTGGAATGTACCAAACTTTGGATTGAATTCCCAAGCTGTGTTGGGTCATGGGTCACCATGTCATGGTGTCAGAATGATGCTAGAGGAAATTGCACTAAGGAAAATCTCCTATTTGTTGCTCTTAATTACTACTTGGGCTAATAATGTATGGGGCAGTACCCAGAACTGTGCACAGTTCATAGTTCAACAGCTTACAAGTTTTAGATATTATTATCTATAAGATTTAGATATTATTACCTCTCCTTACCTGTTTTAAGATGGGTTCTCTAGGCACCTTGCCGTCTTGAGGCATTGTCCTGGGAGGGGAAGATGGAGTATAGTTTTACCCTTCTGACTCAGAAAAGGGAAGGATGGACATTTTTTGGGAACAGGGCTTTCAGCTGGAATAAGGGGAGATTAAACTTAGCTACTTTGGGAATTTTCATGTTGAGAACATTCCATTTAGTGGATAGGACATTAGATAGAAGGTGATGTATTTCATGGGTATATGTAAAGTTCAAATTCAGTAACAAATTGTAGTCCTGGTATGCCTAATTTATAGAAGACTGGATGAAATTCCACATGAATGTACTATGTTCCCAGTCTGTTCTCGCACAGAACCAGGGGCTTTTGGCTGTGGGCTTTAGACTGAGCTCTTGCTCTTTAGCGATTTGTGGCTTAGTTGAAGAGCTCAGTGGCTCAGTATGGAATAACTGAGGAGCCATACAAGGTAGGATGTGATTGAGAGCTGTAACAAGTAGTGTGAGTGATCAGTGCTGTAGAAGTTCAGGATGAAAACAATTTCTTAGGGAAGATCTCTATGGAGGAGGTAGGGAAAAAAACAGAATTCCGCAAATTCCTGGTATTTGAGGGAGGGAAAGAGAATGAATTGTAATGGAGCTAAAGTTGATCTTTTTTTTTTTTATAGAAGAAATACTGATTTCCAATTAAACAGGAAAGCATTAAAAACCTCTCAACCCTTAACACCCTTGCCCCACATTTTTCTGTAGTGTCCTTAAGAGTGTATATCCTTAGGAGATGGTATAACTATTCCACCTCTAGTACCTAGAAATAGCCAGTGTGCAGTGATGAACAGTGGGGATGGAGAGATAAGAAAAGATGAAATATTTTATTTAAGTCCTTGATTTTAACCTAATCATAGCAATCCTGGAGTAAATTTACCAGCTTGTGGAATTGAGAGTTTTTATTAATGCAAGGCCACAATTCTTACCATCAGTACTTTTCAGATTCAGGACAGATAGAATTATTGTTCTCATCTGTTACCATCTCCTTGAAAAAGCTGATCTAAGTTGTAGTCGATACAGAGAGGGGGTTTTATTTTGGTTTTGTTTAACAAAAGCTGGAAGAAACTGTGTTCAAGCATTGCTGGCTGTTAGGATGAAAAGATGTGAGCTTTGAAGATAAGTAAAGGCAGAACAGTAGCAGATACGTTTTTACCTGCTTACATATACGTATATTTAAATCTCTACTGCCTTTGGCTAGACTGGTGAGAGAAGGGGGGTGGAGAGGTACATTTAAAGTAGCTGCCACAGCCCTTAGCAACCTAAGCCTGATCACCAAACCTACCAGGAAATGGATTCAGCCCTCCCCCGATTCGGGGCTCCCTTGCATGCCTCAGTTCCAGATGAGGTAATGTGGATTTATGACCACTTAGTTTATTTGTGTTAGTCCCACAGGAACTATTTCCAGGGTGTTCTAAGCATATGTAAGCTCAGTATTTATCACCCAAGCCTTTCTGTGATTTTGAGGTTTGTTCTCTACTTAGATCCCTCTTAAAATTTACCCACCCCTTTTTGTAGATACAGCCATCAAGACTGCATTTGCTGCACCCTTAATGACTGTTTATCTCATTTGCCACTGCTTATTGATTCATTGTAGTGTCATTAACCAAAGCAACTGGGAATGGTGTCTTGTGTTAGTGGTTGCCGGACCCCCCATTCCTCTCCAAATGCATTGTTGGCTGGGCGCACTCTTGTGGTCTTAAGTAAATGAAGTTGAGCATTCCCCTTATTTGTTTCATCAATATCTTATTGATCAAGACATGTTTTTCTAAACCCACCAATTTAGCGGGTTTAGACATTCTCTTTCTTAGTATACATATAGAATATTTCCATGTGTATGAACGATATAATTATTAAAAATTATCTGTTATATAATGATTACTTAATACATTTCTCTTCGCAATATGTCATCCCAATTTGTTGACAGATTAGTTGACAAATACCCTTATTACCTATTTTACTGTCTTGCAGAGGCTTTTGCTGTTTGTGGTTACGTTTCAGAGGTGGAATACAAAGAAATGAATTTGAGTTGAGTTCACACGTAAAGAGACAGACTGGGTCAAATGCTGTTCAGCTCTCTGTCTAAACTGGCTGCTGTGGCCAGTTCATAGCTTGGCCGGGTTATATATTAAACCAACTTAACTGTGTGTGTCTCTGTGGAAGCATCTGATTTGATGCAGAAAGCAGATCTCAGGAACTGGGCTAAGTTGAACCCTGGAGACTGACCACTGAGTTCGCCCACTGTCCCTAATCAGGGGAATGGTCAATGGTTTTCCTTGTCTCCCTATCTGAACTGGGGCCACAAGTGGTCTTACCGCAGTACTCGTGCATTTCTTCGTGAAAACTTAAGAAACTCATATAACTCTGTTTACTTTTCCTAGATTGGCATCCAGCACGACTTTTTCTAATCAAGCAGAAAGGTAAGGTCCTAAAGTGGGCCCAAATCTTTCTTTTTGTCCCCTGTGCATGTTCATCCTGTTTCTAAAACACCAGAGTGTGTACCGTGCAAGGAATGTTAGGTTCAGTTGCAGCTCCAGAGAGCATCCGATCATTTTCTGTTCATTCATTCATTCATCCCTACATTCACTCATTTCTTTTTATTCTTTCATGCATTCACTCATTTTAGTCAACACTTATTTTAGGCCCACTCTGTAGCAGGCACTGTGCTAGGTACTTAGGTTTCGGTTGGGGGCAAAAGTGACATGATTCCTGCCCTTGTGGGGCCTACCGTCTATCTGTGAGGCCAACACGAAGAAAATGTTTGCACAAATTTATAATTGTAAACAGCGCTTAATGCGATGAACACAATGTGTAGGGAGACTGAATAACATTCATTTATTCAACAAGTATTTATAGAATGACCACTAGGGACTGAGGATACTTGTTAACAAAACAGCTGGTCTGGGCTCCCCTGGAGCATATATTCCAGTTGAGGAGGCAAGACAATAAGCAAATTAACAAACAAGAAAACCCATAATGTCATTTAATATCATTCAGTGCTAAATGCTATGCAAAATAATCAGGTAAGTCCAAATACAGAACAGCCGGAGGTGGTATTTTGGATGTAATAATGGTAAAGGACAGCCTCACTGAGGAAGTGGTATTTGGACAAAACCTGAAAAGGGGGGAAAGTGATCCATGTGGCAATTTATAGAAAGAACGTTCCAGCCAGAGGAAACAGCAGATGCAAAGGCGCAAGTCAGGAAAGTGCCCAGGATATTTGGGGAATAAGACTAAGGCAGGCTGGGGCAGAAGGAGCAGGGGAAAGGGTAAGAGAGGAGTGGGCAAGGTGAGGGTGAGGCAGGCCAGGTAGGGCCCAGGAGGCCATTGTAAGGAGTTGGGCTTTTACCGAGGGACGCAGGAAGTGAGGAGCGCCATGACTTCCCTCGTGTTTTGGAAAGATCCTTCGCCTTCTGTGTTGGAAATAGGTCATGCAGGAAAACAGGTCAGGGGTGGAAGCAGGGGAGTCAGCGTGGAGACGGTTTCAGTGGCAGGCATAAATTAATAAAGACTTGGTTTAAGGGAGTGAGAAGTGGTCCTATTAGGGATATATTCAGGAAGTGTTGTTAAAGCTGAGCCAACAATTTGCGGATAGATTGGATGCTGGGTGTGAGAGAAAGAAGGCAAGAATGACTCCCAGGTTTTGGTCTGAGCAGCTGGGTGGACGGACAGCTGTGCCATTTACTGGGATGGGCGAGCCCAGAAGAGGGCTGGTAGATCTGGTGTCATCTGGGTAGTGGGAGCAAGGAGGAAGGACAGAAGGGCTTCCCTTAAGAAACGGTGTTTACACTAAGATCTGAAAGAAATGCCTTGGGTTTAATGGTGCAAATAGCTCTGGAAAAAGCGTCTGCCCAGGTCTCCAGGTGGTAAAGAACAGACTGTGTAGGAAGAACGACCAAAAGGCCAGTGTGGCTAGAGCACAGAGATGTGAGGTTGGCTTGCCAGATGATACAGGGCCCATAATTCATATTAAACCTTTTGGGCTTTCTAGCAGCAGTGGGAAACTGCTGAAGGCTGTTTAAAGTGGCAAGGGGTGTGTGTGTAGCATGTAGAAAGGTTACTCTGGCTGCAGTGGGGAGAAGGGACCAGACGAGAGTAGGAATGGGTAGTGGGTGAGACGTCGGGCACATTTATCTCTCTGCTTTAGTTTTCTCATTTATAAAAGAGGGATACTGTGTATAGCCTTCTTGTGCCACAGCGGTACTTGCTGGGAGGTCCAAGGGATCGGGTATCTGGGGCTGCGTAACTGCAGTAGCTCCTACAAACATAAGATGGCGCTGTTGTTACTGCGCTTCTGTAACTTTTGGTTTTAGGGATATTTGCTCCTCTTTTTAATGCTCATTTAGTTAATAGAAATTTTTTTAGACTTTTTTTCCCTTTTATTATAAAAGATTAAATATACTGCAAAGTTGGAAGGACGTTATAGTGAACACTTGTATACCTATCACCTAGATTCTACAATGAACATTTTACTTGCTTTATCACATATCCAACTGTCTCTCCATCCTTCTGCCTCCCCGACAATCCATTTTAGTTTTGGATGCATTTCAAAGTAAATTTCAGATATTAGCGTATTTCATATATTCTTCGGCAAAGTTATCATTCACTACAATTTGATTTTGTTTAAGGCTTTTTTTCTTTTGGGGCACAGTTTCCATACTAGAGAGTACACATACCTTATGTGTATGTTCACTGATTATTGACAGATGTGGACCCCTGCATGACCTAAACCCCTGTCAAGATTTAGAACATTACCATCGCCCCCAGAAAGTTCCCTGGTGCGTCTTCCCAAGCTCAACCCACATAGGCAAATACTAGCCTGATTTTCTTCTTTCTACCATAGAGCTTTATATAAATGGAATGATACTGTATGTGCTCCTTGGTGTCTGACCTCTTTTACTCAGCATGATGTTTTTGAAATTCATCCATGTTGTTGCGTGTTACCAATAGTTTGTTTCCTTTTTAGAGCTCAGTACTATTCCATAGTTTATTTTATTCCCCTATTGATGGACATTTGCATTGTTTCCAGTTTGGGACTATTATAGATAAGGCTGTTGTTGGGACCATTCTTATACAAGCCTATTTGTAAACCAGTGTTTTTATTTTTCTTAGATAAACAGCTAGGGACGGGATTGTATGTTTGATTTTGTAAAACACTATCAGAACTTCTCTTTAAAGTGCTTGTGCCACGTGACATTCCCACCAATACCGCATGAGACTTTGGTTGTTCCACATTCTTGCCAAAATTTGGTGGTGTTGGTCTCTTTAATTTTAACCATTCTGGTGGGTATCTCATGATAGTTTAAATTTGCATTTCCCTGGTGACTAATGCTGTCGAGTATTTTTTCATGTGCTCTTTAAGACCCTCTGTAAATCTTCTCTTGTGAAGTGTCTGTTCAGACCTTTTGCACATTTTTAACTGGGTTGAGTTGCAGAACTTTATATAGCCTAAATACCAGTCCTTTATTAAATATATCCTGAGAATATTTTCACCCACTCTGGGGCTTACCTGTTCCTTTTATTAATATATATTTTGATAAGATATTTTTAATTTAGATGAAATCTAATGTTTTAAAAAAATTTTAAAGGTTTTATTTATTTGAGAGAGGGAGTGAGAGAGAGAGAAAACACGAGCGGGGGTGGGGCAGAGGGAGAGGGAGAGGCAGGCTTCCTGCTGAGCAGGGAGCCTGACTCGGGGCTCCATCCTAGGACCCTAAGATCATGACCTGAGCCAAAGGCAGCCGTTTAACCAACTGAGCCACCCAGGCGCCCCATAATGTTTTAAAATTTTTAAATAGTTTATGACTATTTCTTCTTGTTGTTGTCACCCATCCTCAAATCAAGAATATATTCTCCAGTGTTGTCCTCTAAAAGTTTATTTATATTTAGCATGTATATGATCCATTTCAAATTAATTTTTATGTACGGTATGAGGGTAGGGGTTGAAGTTCCTTTTTACCCATGTAGAGACCTAGTTATTTCAGCACCATTAAGAAAAAAGTGACTTTCCCTTTCCCCACTGGATCACTCTGTTGTCTGTTAAAATCAAATAACAGTATAAGGGTCGATCTACTTCTAGCTCTCTATCCTGTTCTGTTGATCTACATGTTGATCCTTAAGCCAGCACCACACTCTTTTTTTTTTTATGTTATGTTAATCACCGTACATTACATCATCAGTTTTTGATGTAGTGTTCCACGATTCATTGTTTGCGTGTAACACCCAGTGCTCCATTCAGTACGTGCCCTCAATACCCATCACCGGGCTAACCCCCTCCTCCCACCTCCCTCCCCTCTAGAACCCTCAGTTTGTTTCTCAGAGTCCATAGTCTCTCTTGGTTCGTTCTCCCCCTCCGATTTCGACCCCTTCATTTTTCCCTTCCTACTCGCACTGTCTTGATTACTGTAGCTGTATAATAAATCTTGAGGTCTGAGATTATGAATCTTCCAACTTTGCTCATTTTTTCCAAGAAGATTGATTTGGATATTCTAGATTTACCAAATTTCCATATACATTTTAGAATAAGCTTCTCAGTTGGGGTGGGGGGAAAGCCTGTTGGGATTGTACTGAGACAATAAATCAATTTGAGGATAACTGACAGCATAAAAATACTGAATCTTTCAATTCATGAATATGGTATATATTCTAATTTCATTCAGTCTTTTTTGTTTCTCCCAGCAGTGTTTTGTGGCTTTTAGTGTAGAGGTCTTGAACATCTTTTGTTAAATTTATTCCCAAGAATTTTTGGGTGTTTTAATGCCAATGTAAGTGAAATTTAAAAAAATTTCATTTTCCAACTTTTGCTGCTGGTATATAAATATGCAATTAAATTGCTATATTAACCCTGCAATGTAATAAACTGGGCTTACTTACTAGTTGTAGTAGTTGCTTTTAAAGATTTCTTAGGATCTAAAAGCATTCGTATATAAAAAAAAAAGTCATTTCTGTAAATAGTGACAGTGTCCCTTCTCTCTGATTTTTATGCCTTTTGTTTTTTATTGTCATATTTCAATGAGTAGGACCTCCAGTACAATAATAAAGATGTTAGTGAGACTCCTTGCCTTGTTCTTGCTTTTACAGAAAACTCTTTTGTATCTCACCAATAATTATATATTCATAGATGCTCTTTACTGGATTGAGGACGTTTTCTTTTGTTTCTAGTTTGCCGAGAGTTTTTATTATGAACGGATGTTAAATTTGTCAGATGCGTTTTCTGTATCTATTGAAATAACTGTGGTTTTTCCCTTTATTATTTAATATATTGAATTCCATTGATGGGATTTTGAATATTAAGTCCTTCTTATGTTACTGGGATAAACTCCATTTGGTCACTGACCATCCTTTTTATCTATAGCTGGATTCAGTGTCCATGAGGACTGCTGGTTTGTCTTCCTTTTGTTTTCATTTCTTTTTTGTTCCCTCTTGCTTTGGTTTTGTTTGCTTTTTTGTAATGACTTTATCTGATGTTAGTTTTAGGGCTATGTTAGCCTCATGAAATAAGGTGGGCAGGATTCCTTCCTTCCCTAATTTTTGAAAGAATTTGGATGAGTTTGGTGTCATTGCTGCATGAAGAGTGTTTTTGACCAAGTTTGAATCAGCATTTCAGGGTAGACATAGCATAATGGAACGGCTTAGGTGAGAGGGACTTTTTACCACTTACCTATTTGGGGCTCTTTGATTTCTACTTTCTTCCTGTTAATTCACCCCCTGATCACCTCTGGGAACGTCCTTCCTGATACTTTGGTCTCAGGGGGCATAATCATCTCTTGGCTCCCTCTTTTGATGGGCAGAGGTCCTGTAGAACTGCACAGATCAAAGCCCTCTCCTTTCTACAAGTACCGGCTCAAGGTGCTCCAAGGAAAGTTCTATTTCCCAATAGCTATGAACATCTCCCTCCCTGCATTTCCCCTCAGATCAGCTCTCTCTTAGCTAATGACACTTTCCGGGAGGGTCTTGCTGATAATCTCATCCGGGTTTTGTCCTGACTCTGCCATGTTCCGGACTTGGAGCCTTTGCAGGTCACGTTTTCTTTCTGGGCCTCAGAAGCCTCTTCTGTACTCTGGGGGTGGCTGGAATTCATTAGTCTGGGACCACTCCGACATGTCCTGGTTCTCTCTTTCTAGAAACTTATTGTTAACAAGGACTGCACGTAACTACAATATTTCATCTCACTGATGAAAATGACAGGGAGACCTTCCATAAGAGGATTGATGTGTCAATGCCTGACCTCTAAATAAGGAGGTTCAGAAATACCTAAACTCATGCTGGGTGCTCCATGAGTCCCTGTCTTTTCTCTCCCTGTGCAACCCCAGCATGATGGTTCCTGGCAACGCTGCGGGGGTGGCCAAGCAGTTCCTGCGCTGCATCTTCCATCAGCTGGCCCCCAACGGCATCTTCCCGCAGCTGTTCCAGAGCACTATCAAAGGTAATTCCTCCACGGGGAATTCAGCCACCACAAACGTGCCTTGTCGCCAAAACCCAAACACTACTAAATCTGATTGTTGACTTTCCAGATGGGACTTTTTTACGGACCTTAGCCACGTCTCTGATGGACTTCAATGAACTGAGCTCTATAGCTGCTCTCAGTCAGCTCCTGGAGGTAGGTTTGCTTTAATGACACCTCTAAGCCCCGCCCCTCCTGAAATCGCAGCTGAGGAATTAATTCAGTCATTTAATTTAAAAATTAAATTTATGTTAAATACAAAAATGTCAAATTCATCTTAAGTAATTTAAATGTTTAAAATTAATTAAAAGTAAAAATTGCCAATGCACGGAAGCATGTCAGTTGGACATTGCTGTTTTGTGCGGATTTACTATTCATTTAAAGCGTCTGGACACCCTCAACTCAGCGGTGGATAGGCAACTGTTAAGCACACTCCCCTCTTGAGCATTCAGGCTTTCAGAAGGTGCGTTGGGTAGAGCAGTGCGCACTGTATCGCGAGACTTGGATTCAAGTCTCAGCTTCCCTACTTATTTGTTGTATCGCGAGGTTTGGATTCAAGTCCTGCATCTTTGCTCCATCGCGAGACTTGAATTCAATTCTCGGCTTCATTGCTTATTCGTTTTTGTCTCACAGCGGCTGAGTTTTTGTGTTCGGTGCCCTGCTTATTAGCTCTCTCAGTTAGCTTGGAGGGTTGGCAGGTGACCCTAGAAACTGCTTCTGTAGCCGTTATGCTCAGGCTTTGGCCAGCGGAGTTTACAGCAAGCATCGTTCGTTGTGTTTTCTTAGCACCTAACGACGCTCACTGCAGATCCTTAAAAGATGTTTCTTATTTCTTGCTCACATTTTACCTTCTCTCACTGAATTAAAGGTCTCAGTTTTTCCCGTTTGTCTGAATTTGTTGATTCTTTGTACTCTTCCTGCCAATTACAATGAATGACCTATATAGTAGGCACACAACACATGTTTAAACCGTAAATATGTGATTTTTTAAAACTGATCTTCGACAAATAGCTATCTGAATCCCCACGTTGTTTCAGCAGTTGATTGCCTATGCTTTTGTGTTTTTAGGGTCTAAATAACAAAAAGAATTTACCAGCAGGGGGTGCTATGATACGCTGTTTGGAAAACATTGCTACCTTCATGGAAGCTTTGCCCATGGATTCTCCTAGCAGCCTTTGGACCACAATCAGCAACCAGTTTCAGACATTTTTTGCCAAGCTGCCTTGTGTTTTGCCTCTGAAGGTAAGTCCAGGATTTCCTTTTCAATTACGATCTTACGGTTTGCCAACCATCTGCTTAGATATAATGTTTAATAAAAGGCTGTACAGAATCTCTGTTAGGCACCAAGTGCAGAGTATAATTAGGTTGTGCTCTCCAAATGTTACAAACTTAGGGCAGTATGCAATAGGTATTTTGACATAGTGATTTCCTGTTTCCAGTTGATTTTTAAAAATTAGAAAGATACTAGATTATACAGAATTTTTTCTCAATAAATGTGTAAGTAAATAAATACATAGTTTTGTCTAAAAGGAGACTAGATATACACTGTAGAGCTAAGTTTCAGAGAACTATCTAAAGGGAAGTGATTGTTTATGTGTTTGTGAATAAAGTATTTGCAAAACCAAGACGATATTATATTTCTGTTTGGCTGCTTTGCCATCAACACCACCGCCCCCTCCCTGTATCCACCATACTATCCTCCAAGAATACACACAAATTACCTAGCTGTGAATCTGGTGACCTAAGGAACATTTTCAACACAAGCCCATTAAATGCAGAAGCAGAACTCTATACTGTAAAAGCTGGAAGAGACCTATAAAAACCATCCCTTTCCAATGCCCCCATTTTCCAGATGGCAGACCCCAAATTCAGAGAGGTGATGGCAGTGTGAGGATTATAACTCCAGTCTCTTGACTCCTGGTCCAGTATCTTTTCCACTAACGGACTCCTACAGTGCTTCTAAAGCAGGGGTGAATTGAAGGCATTCAGTCTAGTAGTAGGCAGAAAGGAGGTGGCTGGTAGTGGCCATTTCTATGTCTCTGAACGTCATTTCCTTCACAAGCTTTTTGTGCTTTATGCAAATTACAGAAATATTCAACTCACAAGAAAACCAATCACTTGTTGATCTGACAAGTGAAGTTACATGTTGGCAGCACCGTTTCTGAAATGAGTATTACATGTATGAAAAATGTTTTATAAAGACGAACCACCCCTGATAATGCCCTTTTTCAAATTTGCAGATTTGGAATATATGACCCCAAAATGAGGTCTGTAAGGATAATTCAGGGACCCTTAGCTTGGTGTATTCTGTTTTCTTGGAGTTTGAAGTTCCCACAAGAAGCGGGAATACTGAGATCTTTACCATCTCTTACATCCCACGATCCTGTCTGCTCACAAATCTGGAGTCACTGAATAAATCCAAAGAGGTTTAGCATTGTACTGGGAAACCGTGTCTGTATATAGATACTGTACATGCACATGTATGAAATCAAGTGATGCATTTTAACATGGCCCCATAGAACCTCCCCATTCAGGACTATTCATTGCTTAACACCATACACTTGAAGAGAAGGGGTGGCTCAGGCATGGCAAATTCATATGCTTGTAAATGGATGCTAGAAGCAAAATATTTAACTTGATCACTGACCAGTTGGAACTCTTGCTACCTGCAAACAACTGGTAAGCCTAATTTGTGACAATCAGCCCTGCTCGTTTGGACCCTGACTGTAAGATTAATGAGTGGAGTGATTTAAGATAATAGAACAGAGACCCTTGAGAAATGGAAAGCACCACTCCCTTCTAACGACTCCAGCTCCTACAGCACACCGGCCAATTGTGTGGGAATGCAGGCCTACTATTGTTGGTCTTCCCATGGTTTTGAAGATGATATTTCCTGATTTTTAAAACACCATGGGGACCTGAGGAACAACCAGTCTTCAGCCCCTGGTTTAAAGTAATGTAAATGTCACATGAACTCCGGTGGGTATTGAGCAGATTAAATAGACCAATAGTTCGCTTAGAAGGTACCAGTAAAACGCTTTCAGAATTTATGTAAAAGCTTGCCCTGCTAGATCAGGTCTGGGCACTGCCTCTGATCATCTTCTGCTTTGTTTTTACTATCTGGGGAAAACATTAAGCCGTTGAAAAACCTTCCGTGGCTTGTTCTCATCAGTTTAGAGAAGTGGCTCTCAGACTTCAGGGTGGATCATTGTTCCTGCAGGACTTGCTAAAAGCAGATTTTTGGACCTGATACTGAGAGTTTCTGATTCATTGGAGGTACAGCCTGAAGATTTGCATTCTGACAAATTTCTAAGTAATTCAAGGTGCCGGTTCAGGGGTTCTACTTGGAGGACCACTGGCTTAATTTGTTATCTTCAAAAGTTAGTATGGTACACAGCTGCAGGGATTGAACTATAACCTACTATTGTGATATGTTTACAATGTTAAATAATATTGCTTATTTTTGTTGTAACATTCCCCCCCCACCAGTAAATTCAATTTAAAAAGTACATTTGATGTAGAATCTTGCCAGAATACAACTCTAACAGATTTGGGAGGCATACTTTTTTTCTTGTAGAAATTTTACTGCTTTTTCATGGGTTTTTGTCATGTCTTTCAGTAGCAAAGGCAGGGCAGATGAAAGTGGTTCTTATTTGGACTAATAAGCCTAATGGTTTTAAATAGATCTGAGTAGTTTTGTTTTGTTTTTTTCCCAACATGGCCTTTGACAAATTAGTGTACCTTTTTAGAGTTGAACACGTTTGATATCTACCTCCCCATCTATCTGTCAGTCTGTCTGTCCATTCATCCATCTATCCATCATCCATCCATCCATCCATCCATCATCCATGCATCCATCCATTCAGTTCTTTATCCAACTCTCTGTCTGATTTAATTTTTTTTATTTTTTTTAAATTTTTTATTGTTATGTTAATCACCATATATTACATCATTAGTTTTTTCTGTCTGATTTAATTTTAAGAATATATCTGAGAAGTAGTTTAGGAGCTATATGCTTAACTATTTAGTTGTTTAATATTATTTAATTAATATTTTAAATTTTTTACACCTGAGAATGATTTTTTCAACATGAATATATGGCATAGAAAACTAAGGAGGCAGCTATATTTGAGATTTTTTCCTCCCAAAATAAACACTTATAAAAAATACATGAAGCAAAAGATATATTAAGAAGGGTACTGACGTTTATTTTTTTCATATTTGTTCACAGTGTTCTTTAGATTCCAGTTTGAGAATCATGATTTGCCTCTTGAAGATACCCTCTACCAATGCCACAAGGGTATGTATTGTATGTTCCAGAAAAACAACCCATTGGTTATTCGGTTATTTTGTAATCTAAAAAGACAGGCAGGTAGTAATACTGAAGAAATAGTTAATCGCATACTGAATGTTTCACTTTCAAACACGGTGAAAGTTTCTAGTGTGAAAAGTTCTAATACATCACAAAATCGTTTTTTACAATTGGCCCTCTTTGTCCTGGGCATGGCCAGTCCGTCCTCTACACTATGATCTAGGTGATCCCTCCAAACACAGACCTTACTGCCCTGGTTCCTTACTTTAACATCTTTGATCACTTCTCATTTCTTTTAGGAGAGTGTCCACATTCCTTAATGTGGCATACAAGAAGGTACTTCATTAATTTGCCGGCCTACCTTTCTAATTTCGGCTTTGGCTACTTGTCCCATCCCCCATGCCTCCTGCCTACTTCCAGAATCCTCATCATTATCATCAAAACAACAACCACTGTTTGTTGAGCACTTACCATAGGCAGGCATTATGCTAACTGCTTTATGTTTATAATCTTATTTAATTTCATACTTCCTTGCCTTGGCTTCGGCCATTTCCTCTGCCTGAAATGCTTTATGCTCCTGTTGGTGAGGTGAACTTCTCATTCTTCAAGATGAGAATCTGAATCTCATTTAAATTAAAAAAGTGAATTGGGATGCTCTGTAGCAACTTTCTCCTATATCAGATCCCACAATACTTGATAGAGCTCTCTGTAGTAACACTTAAATTGTATGAAAGTCTCCCCAGTGAGACTGTGAGCTTCATGAAGTCCAGCACTGTGTCTCATTTACCTTTGTATTCCTGGGCTGCATTATATACAATGATGCAATAGTTTGTACAGCAATGGCTTATGACTACTAGTTAAATACCAAGAAGCCACATACCCGGTAACTTTATACCTTGACTGTGCTTTCATAAACTACTAGTTTATGCAGGAAAGTTGCAAAGAGATCATTTGGTCGAATCTGATCATTTAAAGCTAAGGAAACAGGCTCAGAGAGATGAATTGTCTTAGCCAAGGTTACGTAGCTGGTTAGTGGAAGGTTTGAGACTTGAACCTAGATCCTTTGATTCCAAGTTCCTTGATTTTTCTGTTGTGCCTTATTTCCCCATCTCTTTGCTGCTTTGCTGGGTAAAAAAACAAGTTTCTATATAGGTTTGAATTCAGGTTCCTTTTTTTGATGAATAAAGATGCATTATGTATTCACTGGAGCTATAGTCCTATCACCATTCATCCATCATCAGTATTTCAAGTCAACAACGTTTATATAGAGCAAATACCGAATCAGCAGTACTATTTCAAAGGGTTCCTTTAAGATTTTCTATATGGAAAGCACTACACAGGTTTCTGTGGGGAATAGAAACAAATGAAGGACAGAATTCTTATCCTCAGGTGCAACTAATATGTAACAGATTTATTTTTGTATCAATAAGGAGAAAGGATCTCAAAAATTTTCATATCCTCTGATTGAATCATTCCTTTTCCAGGATCTCTTCTAAAGAAGAAAATGAGAATGTAAATTTCACACAAAACATTTATTGGGATGTTATTTATAATAAGATGTGACATTTTGGCCACAAAAATGGATGATTATGAAGAATTAAATAGCATTGGAAATTTCTTATGTTATTGTGGTAACAAAATGAAATTAACAAAATATAGGATTGTGTGTGTGTAAGATTTCAACCAAGTAAACTGGAGTGCAGCAGGAAGGGAGATATGTAAAATGTTATCACGAGGTGGTGGGATGATGGACTTTTATTTCCTCCTCTGTACTTTCCTGCAGATCCTACCTTTGCACATTGAGCATGTTTGCTTTTATAATCCAGACCATTAGGACTACGGACATTGAGAAGTAGTGGAAATCATGGTGTGGAAATCTTTTGGAGCCCAATTAGAATTCTGTCTTCCCTAAAGAGCAGTTCTGCCTCTGGAAAATTGCCCTGGAATTTGGACTTGAATTCCATTCAATAGCTGTATGGCCTTAGGCAAGCTCCTTGCCTGCTTAAGCCTCAGCTGCAGAATAGGCAGCTCTGGACACCAGAGCTCCAGAGTTCTGAAGCAGGTCACAGCGAACAGTGACCTAGGGCTCACTGCTGCCAAGCCCTTTACCTACATTACCTCCCCAATTTCTCATAGCAACACTAATGAGGTGGAGGCCCTGATTATCCCTATTTTACCTCCAGGAAGGTTAAATCATTTATTCCAGGTCACAGAGTGCTAGAGTTTTGAAAATAATTGTGTGAGACTCTATAGCTTATGTCATTAACTATTATAACACACTGTCTCTCCAGGATTGTTATAAGAAATTTGAACAAGATAAACTATATAAAAGCACCCAACTCTGCCTAATACTTAGTAGGTGCTCAATAAATGTTTCTAAATGACTTCAGAGAGCAGATGGATCTAAAACTGACCCTTTATGGGTGGGATTCAGATGGAGAAACCAAAACTGTGCCTTCCTGATAAACACTGTCAGGAAGCTGGGTCGTGATGAGTTTTTATCTAAGCTAATAGTGCTTTGTACTTAACATGCAGGGTGGTTTGTGCTATTTAACTGAGATGTCAGGTTTCAAAGGAGCGGGATGGATGAGCCCATAGATGCCTACAGATTCTGAGAAAAAGAATGGAAAATCCTCATCCAAACCTCATAGAGCCTTGATTCCTGGGAGTGGGCATGAGGACGGGATTGGAGTTGATAAGGTTTATAAATGATGCCACTTGGAAAAATGGATTGTTTTTGGAGCAGTAAGATGATTAAATCATGCCCTTTAAGGCATTCATTGAAGGTCCAGTTCTGTTCTTGTTAGACCAACAGAGTTGCTCTAGTAGCCACCTGGCACCAGATTTTAAATAAAGGAAGGATCCCATTAGTTAAAGTATCAGAAGACTTTAAGACTTTTTCTTTTTTAATGGAAGAATCAGCAATTGATTTTATTTGGTCCCAATCTCATTGCAGAGTCTGTTGGAGCCATTTTCAAAACTGCTCAGCTTTGTAATTCAGAATGCTGTCTTTACTCTGGCCTACCTGGTGGAGGTGTGTGGTCTGTGTTACCGAGCTTTCACGAAGGTAAGTTTGCCTCCGTGTTTGTTCCCAGGAAACTGAAAACTGGCAGGAACATTCTTTCTAACCAGTGTCGATGCTTGTTAGGTTAGTTGCTTCAGTATAGTTAAACATGAGCAGTTCTACTGAGGTCAAATAAATATCATTGGAAGGAAACACTTTATGCAAATATATATATATATATATACTGTATCTTAAACATACACATTTGGAGAAATGAGGGTCATATGGTTTAGAAGAGAAGAGATATTGTAAATGAAATGAGCCAGTGGTCTAAATGACCTCTTTAGGTCTTTTTCAAGTTCACCATCCCGTGATTAGTGGGCAAGCCATCACAGCATGTCGTTTTTATACCCAAAGTAGAAAAATATCAGCTAGGGGCGCCTGGGTGGCTCAGTTGGTTGGGCAGCTGCCTTCGGCTCAGGTCATGATCCTGGAGTCCTGGGATCGAGTCCCGCATCGGGCTCCCTGCTCGGCGGGGGATCTGCTTCTCCCTCTGACCCTCTTCCCTCTCATGCTCTCTGTCTCTCATTCTCTCTCTCTCAAATAAATAAAAAATAAAAAAAAAAAAATCAGCTTGTCATTTGTAAAATCCCGTAGAGTGCTCCTTAATTCTCATCACTTGTCTATCTCCCCAGTTCTGGGTTCTTGTCCTCTGAGATTGTAATCTCATCTTTTGTCATCTTGCCCTCAAAATGGTTTCTGTATTGCATTGTCTTTAGTCTCCCCTGGCCCACTACTGAGGAATTGGAAAAGTACTGCTTGCCCAGGGCACACAGCAGCCTCGTTGGAGCTGGGAGACGCCATTCTAACGGAAAGGCAGGGCCAACTGGGAGCGTCTCTGTCTTTAAGAACAATGTGCAATGTTAACTCTTCCAATTTCCAAATGTTCCAAGTTTATTTTCGATGGGGTCTGTTTCTGTTGTTCCTTCTTGAACATTCAGAATATTCCTTTATTCGTGTTGTCCATTTCTACAAGCCTTTTATTTTCCCTATTTAAAAAAATCTAATTTTATATCAAGGCTTTCATTCTATTTAAAATACTCTTGTCTTTTTTCGTACCATCTTGTGTCCATTCTACCATGTTAAGTGTTCCGTGAGAATCTTCTCTTTAGTCTTTCTGATTATAAACTATTACTCTGCCTGGAACAATATGTTTTCTAACTATCCAAATAATCAGCATTTTTTTCTTCTTTCAAATCCTTCCTGAAAAATAACTTAACTCCTTTTTTTTTTGGTCACTTAAAACAATAGAGCCTCTGGTAGGGCACAGTACCAGAGACAATGAAAAGATATATGAATACAATGAAAATAAGTCATTTTATTTCTTAATTTTCTTTATGCTTGGTTTGTTTAAATTATACATTCTTTAAGAGGAAGAAGCATAATGAGTTTGTGCTTTCAATGCTGTGCACTATAGAGATTGATTACAGAGGACCTTCCATTATTTTGAAGTCAGGATATTCCTAGTTTTGAACATTCATTATACATTAAATGCCCTCCTAACCAATCATCACTTTAGTGGCCTCCCACTTCCTGTTGTCATGTACCCATTCCCAGTTGTCCAACTCAACATGACTATTTCTTGTGGAAAGCTTCAGTCTTAGGGTGTTCCCACTTTCTTCATGGGTAATGGGAAGCTTTTGGAAATAGTTTAAGAAAGAGCACTGTCTTATTGAAACTTCTCCCCTGTTTAGTCAAGAGAAAAGGCATGGAAAGGTAAGGGCTTTGGAGACTTATCTTCCTGGCAATCTGGCAGTCTAGATAATTGAAAATTGTCCCACTTAATAGAAGTGCTGGACAAAATGTAATGAACATGATTTTAAATGTTTAGGTAATTTTGTAAAACTGAAAGGGGCAAAATTGGAGAAGAAATTGAGAACCAGAGTGGTAAGCATATAAGCTGATATTGTTGTAGCAGTTCCTGAGGTAGGGGAGTTACTTGTCTTAGGAGCTTAGTGGCTCGAGTTTTGTTTTTTAGATTTGCATATATCTAATTTTATTTTATTTTATTTATTTATTTTTAGTTGATGTATAGTCAACATACAATGTTATGTTAATTTCAGGTATACACTGTATTGATTCGATAATTCTATAGATTACTTAATGCTCACCACAATAAATGTATCTGTCATCATACAACATTATTACTATTATTGACTATATTCCCAATACTGTACTTTTCATCTCCATGAATTATTTATTTTTATAACTGGAAGTTTGTATCTTTTAATCCCCTTTATCTGTTTCATGCATCCCCTCACCCTTTTCCCCTCTGGCAACCACCAGTTTTGTTCTCTGTATTTAAGAGTCTGTTTTTTGATTGTTTTGTTTTTCAGATTCCACATATAAGAGAAATTATGTGGCCCTTTCTTTCTGTCTGACATATTTCACTTAGCCTAATACTCTATAGGTCTATCTGTGTTGTCTCAAATGGCAAGAGTTCATTCTTTTTCATTGCTAAGTAATATTCCTGTGTGTGTGTGTGTGTGTGTGTGTGTGTGTGTGTGTGTGTGTGTGTGTACACATCTTCTTTATCCACTCATCTATCAGTGGACACTTGCCTAATGTAGATAATACAGCAGTAAATATAAGGGTACATAAATCTTTTTGAATTAATATTTTCATTTTCTTTGGGTAAATACCCAATAGTGGAATTACTGGATCATATGGTATTTATGTTTTTAATTTTTAGAGGAAGCTCCATACTCTTTTCCACAGTGGCTGTACCATTTATCATTAGTGACGTGTGTTTTAAATCCCACACAGAGAAGGTCTTGGGACTGTTTCAGGCTTGGAATTGGCTCTGAGTCATCCCTAGCAGAAAGTCAGAACCATTGAAAGCCTATACATTTAGTAAAAGGGTGATTTGGAAAGAATATATTCTTATATAGAGGTGAAGAAGAATGGGATCTGAGCCTAGGAACTGAGAAAGAGTTATAGTTTCCCTTGAGAATTAGTAAACATGAGCGTATCTTTGAACATATTTGGAGTGTGCATTTAAAATACCTACATGCTCTGTGAGTCCCCAGAATGAAAAGTCAAGTAACACTGATATAGAGCAGGTAATAGCATTGGAGTGTTTGGGAGAAATAAGCTCAAGATCAATCCTCAAACCTCTCTGCATGGGTAGGACTTCAATCTAGGCCCAACAGAATTTCCAGAATTACAATCCTGATGAACATGAGTTTACAAACTAAAATTACAAAGCATGTAAAGAAATAATCCACCATGAGGTACAGCAGCAGAGTCCAAAAGCAGCAAGATTATTCCCCATAAGAATTTCCAATATTAGGGGCTCCTGGGTGGCTCAGTCGTTAAGCGTCTGCCTTCGGCTCAGGTCGTGATCCCAGGGTCCTGGGATCGAGCCCCACATCAGGCTCCCTGCTCGGCAGGAAGCCTGCTTCTCCTTCTCCCTGCTTTTGTTCCCTTTCTTGCTGTGTCTCTCTCTGTGAAATAAATAAATAAAATCTTTTTTAAAAAAAAGAATTTCCAATATTAGAACTATGTGATAAAGGCTATAAAAACAACCTTTAAATGACAAGCATATAAAGGATGAAGGAAAACCTGAGAAGAGATCTAGTCACTTTAAAAAAAGAAAGGAAAAAAGAACAGGTAGGTGAGAACAAAGCAGAAATTCTACAGATGAAATAGGCATAAGGAACTCAGTGGACGGGTTAAACAGCAAATAAGACATAGCTGAAGAGGGAGTTGGTGAAATGGGAAGAGGATCTGAAGAACTTGCACGGTATGCAGCAAAGAGATGGAGATGGAGAATATAAAGAGAAGACCGAACATATGCCTAGTAAGTGTTTCAGAGAGGGAAAATAGACTTTTTATAAATTGTAGAATCGCTGAAAGCCATAATTGCTCTGATTCAGGAAGCACAGTGATCCCTAAGAGTATTACAAATAAACTAATGTTTTACCTGCTCACATCACAGTCTGCATGACTAGGTACGGCTTGACAGAATAGCCAACACAAATGGAACATTTTAAGAGCAACCAAGAGAAAAGATGTTCTACAGATAGACTGACAACAAACTTTTCAACAGCACAGTGGAAGCTAGAAGATAATGGAAAAAAGTGTCTTTAAAATTATAAGAAAAAAATAACTGTTTACCTGGAATTCTCTACCAGCTAAGCTCTCTTTAAGAGCGATGGCTAGGGGCACCTGGGTGACTCAGTCGGTAAAAGCATCTACCTTCAGCTCAGGTCATGATCCTGGGGTCTTGGGATCGAGACCCACATCAGGCTCCCTGCTCGGCAGAGAGTCTGCCCCCTCCCTGTTCCTGTTCTCTCTCTCTACTTCTCTCTCTCAAATAAATAAATAAATCTTAAAAAAATAAGAGTGATGGCTAAATAAATCAACTATTAGGAAAATACGAAATTTTCTAATATATTCTCAACAGAAACAAGTACTAAAAGATATATTACAATAAGAACAAAATTGAACCAAGAAGGAGTGAAATGTATGAAGGACTGATGCTCTAAGAAATTGGTCAAGTAGAGAACTCTTAAGTGATCATTGACAGTATAAAGCAGTAATAATTAAAATAATGACTGGGTGGATACACAAACAAGATGACACTAAAATACTGAATAACTACAAGATGAGAGGACTATGTGTAGTTGGGGTTTAGAGTTAAAGCATTCAACATATTATATAAATCTTAAAAAAATGAATCCAGTATTCCAATAATCATAATGAATATAAGGAATTTATGGATTTTTAAAAAATTATTTTAGAGAGAGAGAGAGGCAGGGAGAGAGGGGCAGAGGGAGAGAGTCTTAAGCAGATCCCAAGCTGAGCACAGAGCCCGTCTCAGGGCTCAATCTCAAGACACTGAGATCACAACCTGAGCTGACACCAAGAGTCAAAGGCTTAACCGACTGAGCCATCCAGACGCCCCAGCAATTTTTGGATTTGATTTTTAAAATCCAGCTATGTGTTATTTATAAGAGATATATCTAAAATACATCTAAAGACACTATTGAAAGTGTGAAAGAAAAATAGTTTAAAAATATACCAGGAAATACTAACTAAAATAAAGCTGAAACCAGTAAACGAAATTTAAGTTAAAACGTATGATTATAAAGAAGGTTGCCCTGTATTGATAAAAGGAACAATTCACTAGGAAAATGTGACAGTTCTAAAACTTGTGCAGTTAATAATACAGCCTTAATACATGTAAACCAAAAATGAATAGAATTACAAAGAGAAGTTGCCAAATTCATACTCATAATGGGAGATTTTGACACCTCTCTTTCAGTAATTAATAGATCAAGCAGATAAAAAATGAATAAGACTTACTAGATTTGAACAATATAATGAGCAAATTGAATCCAATAGACATATAAAGAATCTTGAATCCACCAATTTGAGAATGTATTTTAGAAAAAGCAGGGGTGCCTGGGTGGCTTAGTTGTTAAGCATCTGCCTTCGGCTCAGGTCAGGATCCCAGGGTCCTGGGATCGAGCCCCACATCGGGCTCCCTGCTCTGCGGGAAGCTTGCTTCTCCCTCTACCAGTTCCCCTGCTTGTGTTCCCTCTCGCTATGTCTCTCTCTGTCAAATAAATAAATAAAATCTTTAAAAAAAAGAAAAGAAAAAGCATATACATAACATTTGTAAACATAGGACAGGTAATAGACCACAAATAAAGTCTTTTATTTTGTTTAATTTTAATTTTAATTTATTATTTTATTTTATTTTATTTTATTTTATTTTTTATTTTATTTTATTTTATTTATTTATTTTATTTTATTTTATTATTTTATTTTATTTTATTTTATTTTATTATTTTATTTTTTTAAGTAGGCTCCACACCAAATGTGGAGCCCAACAGGGGACTTCAACTCATGACCCTGAGATCAAGACCTGAGCTGAAATCGAGAGTTGGACGCTCAACCCACTGAGCCACCCAGGCGCCCCAGTCCACAAATAAATTCTTAACACACACTGGGGAATCTGTTTCAAAGAGACCAAGTTCTTTAATCACAATGCAGTTAAATTATAAATCAATAACAAAATCATAACCACATATAGGTGTTCAAGGGTGACCTAAAGAAGTCTCCACATCTAAGGGGACGTCACTTACATCTTAGACATACTACATTTTATGTGAGTATTGAGGCAGGTGTAGAGATTTGGGGCCTCCTGGTTAAGTCCTAGAACAGCTGGGATAGGTACCCTGTACATAAAGCCACCCCAGCTCAAAGGGCCTTCAACACACGGGGAACAGTATACGTGCACACATTTCTGGCGCACACACGTGTAGGCAGCTAGGCCCTGTCCCAGCTACCACCCCAGGGGACTGCCCCCTCTTGTCAGATGTTTAAGTCCTGGCTCCCTGCCAGATTCTGACTCTGACCCGGTCCCTTTACAGGGGTGGGGTGTGTGTAGAATGTGTACCTGCATGGTGCCGAGGGTGTGTGTGAGTGAGTGACAAGGCATATGCACATATGCAGCCAGACGTACTGAGTGCAGGGCTCTGGAAATGCACACCATTTTTCAGGTTTGCAGGTATGTGTTAATATGTATGTATGTATCCTTTTTCAAATTCATACAAAGGTACTAATGGATTAATGGTGTCTGGGACCTGCTATATTTGGAAATTTGAAATATACTTTTAAATGATTCATACATCAAAGGAGATAAGAGAATTTGGAAAAATATTTACAACTACACAAGTATGAAAACACTACATTCTAAAATTTGAGATCTATAGCCACAGAGATATTTAGAAGAAAATGTATAGTCTTAAATACTTCTGTTGGAAAAAAAGGGAAATGAAATGAGCTAACAAGTCAAGTTAAAATAAGCATAACAGAGTAACCATAAGATGATTTAAAAGAAGGAAATAATAAAGATAAGAACAAGAATTAATGAAATGGAAAACATAGCTGCAGTGGAGGGTCAGTACAACTAGAAGGGGGCTCTTGAGTTAGACTAATAAAATAGACAAAACTTTGGCAAGACTGATCAAGGGAAGCAGAGAAAAGGCCCAGGTAAAGAATATCAGCAATGAAAAAGAGAACGTAACTCTAGACATATTAGAGATTTTGAAAGGAACAACTCTATGCTAGTATATTTGAAATCTTGGACAATGGGACAGTTTTCTAGAAAAATGTAACATACGACAACTAGGAAAAAAAGATGGCTAGGCCTAAATGATTAAAAAAATGGAATCACTAATGAGTAACTGTTCCAGTTTTAAAGACGACTTCTATTAAACACTGAAGGAACAGAGTGAGCTCTACTTTGTGCAAACTAATAGAGACTCGAAAGAAGGGAGAGCTCCCAAACATCTTTTATGAGGCCAGTAGAATCTTGATCCCAACCGGACAGGGCAGTGGGAGAAAGGAAAATTACAGGCCAATTCTACTCCAAAGGTATAAATATTCAGGATGAATAATAGCAAATTAATGTGTTAAAAAAATAAAGTCTCATGGCCCAGTGAGGATTTGCTTGAAATATAAGAATGGTTTAAATATTAGAACATGGATTTATGTCACCATGTTACCAGATTAAAGGTGAAAAATGTATGTCATTATCTCAGATACAAAAGAAGCATTCTATATAACTCAGCATCCATTTGTGATAACTCTTGTCAAACTAGGAATAGCAGGGAACTTACTTAGCTTGTTATAGGGTGCCTACCAGAAACCTTTGGGAAATGTTATACTTACTGGTGAAATGCCAATGTGGTCCCTTCAAAATACTAAGTAAGACAGGAATGCCCATTATCACTGCTGCTGCTCATTATGGTCCAGGTGTAGGTCCTCCTCAATTCAGTAAGATAGGAAGAAGAAATCAAATGTATAAGGATTGGAAAGGAAAAATAAAACTCTCACTTTCCATAGACGATGTAATTACAAATGAACTGAAGAAAATATACTTGTAGACATCTTTTTATAACTGTTGTGAGAGAGCTCAGCAAGGATGCTGGTTACAAATGAATACCCAGGAATCTTCCACCTTTAATATTTGGCTAAAATGATTACAAAATGTACTTTAAATGTATTTAAAAATGTCATTTATTGTGTCAACAAAGAATAAATCTAACAGAAATGTGCAAGAACTTTATGGAGATAACCAGAAAGTTTTATTCGACAACGTTAAATAAATGGAGACAGATCTCATTGTTCATGGATGAGGATCCAGCATAATAAAGAAAGTTAATTCTCACAAAATAACCTATAAATTTAGTGTAATTTTAATAAAAATTTTAGACTTCTCTCCTGATAATAATGGGCTAGATCATTTGAACCTATCTTCCCACTTAAAAAGTTAAAAAAGAAGCGAACAGAATATTTTCTGAAAACTTCAGTGCATCAAAATGCTAACCAGATACAGATGAATCACCAGGCTAAGATCTGGGAGAGCACAGAAATGCAGAGATGTGACTGAGAGGCTGAGTTTCATTTCTGGAAGATCCAGGAAGGGAACAAGAGTCAGAATCCAGGACCTTTCAATAGCAGGGACTCGGTCTGATTCTGCACAGGACCACAAAGTAAAGGTAACCCAGAGATGAAATGTCCTCACACCAATTGAGCTCAGTGTCACACCCTCTGGTGGCCCAAGATAAGATATTACAAGGCTTGTGTGTTTATTAAGGTAACCCTGGACCAGGCTAGTGCTTCCAGGAACCTGGCAAAAAGCAAACAGAGCTCTTTGGATGAAGAGAACATTTCAGGCCTCGAATGATTTCTAGAAATAATTTTTTAATAAAACTTTCAGCACGCAAAGATCATTGGACATAGAAGAGGACAGTATACCATGAGTAAAAATGAGAAAGAAAAGAAAGTAGATCCGGTTACTTGGTTATGATCGGGAAAGGGCACACAGCGGGCTTCTGAGGTGCTTGCGATGTGCTTGCTCTTTGACCTTGACGTTCAGACTATACGAATCCATTTTATCTGCACATTTGTGTCTTATGTACTTTTCTGCATGTGTGTTGTAGTTGGCAATAAAAAAAACTTACAAAATTGAAAATGATCTCGTGTTCTATTAACAGGAGAACAGATCAGTGAATTCCGGTGTGTTCATATAATAAAATATAATTAAACCGTTTAGTTGAAAGAACTAGAGCTACATGTATCAATAGGGACTCATTTAAAAAATATAATGTAGTGAGAAGTTATAAGTTGCAGAAAGATGCACAGTATGATACTGTAATAGAAAGTTACAAAGACATGCAAAAATAATATTATACCTTGTAATGAAGGCATGCATATGTAGTAAAAACATAAGCACCAGATTCAGAATAGTGGCTACTTCAAGGAAGGGAGAAAGAAAAGAGAGCACCATATAGGTAGTTGCAACTGTTTCTGTGATTTTTTTTTTTTTTTTTTGAGCTAGCAAGCACATGAGTTGTAGGGGGAGGGGCAGAAGGAGAGGGAGGGAGAGAATCTTAAGCAGGCTCCAAAGTGTGGAGCCTGATGTGAGGCTTGGTCTCATGACCCTGAGATCATGACCTGAGTGGAAACCAAGAGTCAGACGCTTAGCCAGCTGAGCCACCCAGGCGCCCCTCTGGGATGTTTTATTTATTGTGAAAAATGTTAAATAAAGCAACATGTTGCGATTTGACAAAGATGGGGGTAGTACATAATATACTCCATCTCTCTATTTTTTTGCATGCTTAAGCAGCACATTTGAAAAGTGGGTTCTTTAGAGAGGATACGAGACCCTGAAAATAGCTGTATATATTTTTCTCTAAATCATTTTCTTTTGGAAATAATGCTTTTCGATTTGTTTAATTTCTGCATTTCTTGGAACTTACCATTTCCTGTGAACAAGAACCCAATCCAGTGGTTTCAGTATTTAAGAGATATCCTATCTTTTTTTTATCCATTGAATGATGTGTTCTCAGTGCTTCTATAAACTCATTACGCACACAAAAATGCCCTTTAAATTTTTTTCTTTTTCGTTTGAGTTTTATTTCTTAAGGACAGTTCATTATGCATTTTCAAATACTGGTTTTCATTTCCAACCTGTGAATCTTTTGGAAGCTCTTTTGACATAGATCTGTTCTAACCGAGTTTTTAGACATAGCTTACCTTCTTCTCTTTTGTTCTGTTTAGGAGCGGGATAAATTCTACTTGTCTCGTAGTGTTGTTCTGGAGCTCCTGCAGGCCCTGAAGCTCAAATCCCCTTTACCAGATACAAACCTCCTCCTGCTTGTCCAGGTGGGCTTCTGTGTTGTTTGTAATACTTTCCACAAGATCCACCATGTTTGGAAAAATTAAGAAAGGTGTGGGGCATATGCATCAATCGAATAACTCCTCCCAGAAATGAGAACTAATCTATCTTACATGAGCCATGACCGAAGTAATATTACGCGCTTGGCACTTCCACTGGCTAAGCAAGACAGAAAGGGAGCATTTATTTTGTTCCTACGATGGAACTAGTGCTGTGAGGGGCCAAAGAAGAAGGGGACACTAATTTCTGCCCTCAAGAAATTTACACCTGGATAGGTCGGAGGGCAACTCATGAATGGCTACCGGAGCTGGTAGGGGACTGATGGAGCCACAAATGGGGGACTAGGCTGAGGTCTGGTTGTAGAGTCATGTCCATATGGGTGGATCACCACATCTCCATGAAGCAGAATTGAAGGTGAGGGTGGGCCCAACCACAGACAATCAAGTGGCAGGACGTACGGAGTCCAGCCAGGGTGGCAGGTGGAGGTGAAAAGTACCAGCACCCATAGGAGCCCCGAGGCAGAAGGGCTTGAATTCATACAAAGAAGGTTCTAGAGAACTTACCGAGTTAATGCTCTTGGCTGTAGGGTTGCTGATGAGGGGCTGAAGCCCTCCATCCCTGGCATCCTTAGCTCAGCATCTTAGACAAGTGTGCAGGTTTTTATCACACGTGATAGGCTCTGACTAGTGCTGTGAGAGAGAGATATATAAACAAAGTCCTGGTGGGGAGTTAAGAGCAGGAGGCATCCCATCTCATCTGATGTGAAATCAGGGAAGACTTCATGAAAGAGGTGGCATTTGAGCTAGGCCACCAAGGACTGGTGGGTGTCTTTTATGAGGTTGGGGTTCAGCACCAGGGGCTGACTGGCTTCAAGCAATGGGGGGAGGCTTTAACAGGAAGGTGGAATAAATTTAGGGATAATGACCTGAGGATGAAGTTGAGAAAAGCAGACTGGTACACTAGAGAAGTTAGCAGGGGGTCAGGTAGACTGGGACCCCGCCTCATACTCCAAGGCTAGACTTAAAAACGTGGCCATGCACTATGCCTGGGACCAGGGTATCATTCAGACTGCCTTTGTGCAAAGTGCGCAGGAAATGAGTCATAACTGTTTTATTTCTTCCGGATGAGCACGAAGACCAGTCTCAGAGTCTGGGCCTACAAGGTTGAGGTTAAATGACCAGGGGACAATGGGAGCTTGATATCAAAGAACTAGGCAAGTGTTCCTAAAATCTTAGGTACCTGGGGTGCCATTGGGAGAGATGAGGGAGAAGGACAGTTCATAAGCATGGTGTGCCAGACAGCATACTGGGTGCTTTAATCCTCCCTTCACTTACTCCTTACAACCATGGGAGGTATTAGTTCTGTGTCGCAGGTGAGAGACTGGGGCTCAGGGGGGTTCAGTGACTTGCCCCACACCACACAGCTGACATAAGTGGTGTCCGCATCCACCAGGGTCTATTCAGTGTGGAGCACAGCCTTGTCAGGCTCCTGGCCCTTCTCACCTTAACAGCTCCTAGCTGTTTGCACTTCCTTCCCCTCTCTCCACACAAATGCAGGCTTCTGGCCTCTGGCTGACTAAAGGAATTTTGCTCAAACTCTGCTTTTTATCAGATCACTCCCTACACCGAAAACCTGCACTGACCTGAGCTATGGGGTCTTCCATCATCTGGTCCTGTTGACCATTGACAAATAGCCACATTGACTATTCAGTAGTATCTCCCACTACAAATATTTACCAACCACCTGTCTCGGGCTAGGTTCTGGGGATATGGCGGTATAAAAGACATAAACCCTATCCCAATAACGTGCTAACCACTCTACCGGAAGTGTGCACAGTATGGAAAGTACTAGAGCAGAGTGGGTGGCCGGCTCAGCCTGGGAGATGGAAGAAGGCTCAGTAAGCCAGTCGGAGCCCTGAACCTGGCCCAGGTGCTGGGGAAATGATTAAGCCATGGTCCCTTCCTCCCGGGAGTTTACAATCCAGTGGGCGAAGCTGACATGTAAGCAGACATTTCCAACACAGGGTGATGGGTACAGTTGCAGAGGTGCACACTGAGTAAGGAAGTGGTGTGGAAGAGGGACCATGTGGGCATTGAGGTATGTGCAGAAGTTCAGTTTCCCTGGGAGACGAGGAGGAACAACAGCTGTCCCTTAGCATTTAATATCTACTACTGGTCTCCCTCCTCCCCCACCATAGACTCCTAATCCTTAGAACCAGAATTGAACGTTTCTCAAAGGCATGAGATTTAGTGAGAAGTTGGTGTACTCTCAGTGAGCCCTGGTCTGGCTTTCTGGGGCGCCCTGAAGCCCTCTGAGAGCACTGATCGCTGGCCAATGCCAGCAATGAATGTCAGGCATGATGTAGTCAAAACAAAATGGCTCGCATTGTACCAGGACACTAGACAACCTAAAAGGAAGACGGAAGACAAATCACAGCCAGGAAGTACCCATATTCCTAAGGAAGGACTGACTTTGGAGCTCTTCTGGGGGATTGCCACTGGCCAGCCCCTCCTACTTCCGCTGCAGCAGCTTCACTGCTTTTGAGTACAAGCACCTTGGACACAAACCGACCATAAAGGTGAAAGGGATCCACGCTAGTTTGGAGAAGAGGGCAAGTGGACTGGGCTTAGGGGGAAAGGCCCATGAGGGATTTAAGCTAGCAGGCTGACAGTGAATGGGAGTCACTGGCTTCTGATAGTGTTCCAGATGGACACCTGCAAACAGCCTAGGTTTCCAGCCCTAACAGTGCTTTCCTGCTTCCCTCAGAGAACGTTCCCTTCATTGCCCTCAGTCTTGAGCAGAGCTGATCCGTGTGGCTGATCTTCTTGGGGTCTAGCACCCCATGCTGTGACTGCTGCCAGGGGCTGGTTTTCTGTGAAGTACGTTAGTCAACCCTAATAAGCACTTGTCACAAGACAGCAAAAGAACACTGACAGTTTAAATTGCCCATTGCTTAAGGAGACCATGAAAACAGTGATTAGTGCATCACCACTAGGTGAATAAATAACAAAAACAAATTAGCTTTAGGAATAAAGAAGCCCCAAAGAGTAGATTGCTCTGAATGTGTTTTTTGGATTCTCATATACCATTTCAAATAAATACCATCTTCATCTTTTTAGAACAAGTGTGTATTTGTCATGGAATCATTAAATGTTAAGAATCAAGTTGTAAAATTATTTAACTTGGAGAGGTATTTCGGAGACACTTTGGGGTCATGCCCATGAGAAACGACTTTATGAATAATGTTTCAATCTTCCCGATGAAAAAAATGTTAAACAATACACCATTTTGAAGTAATACATTTTTGTTCTATATACTCTTAGAATAAACCATTTTCATTACTGAGAGAAATAAAAGTTAAGCACACTTGAAAAAACAGAGGTAGTTTCCTCATCTGCCCAGTGGTTCCTCCTTAGCCAAGGAGAGAGGTCCCCCATGGGGCCCCTCATGGACTGAGGGAGAAGCATCTTTTATCTCTCTTCATGAATAGGACATCTTTCTGTAATTTTTTCCAGTTCCTTTATTTCTTGCCCTTGACTGCAGGGTTCCTGCAGGTGTTCTCTGGACGAAGGTGGAGGTGATAGGCTGTTGTCTGGTAGCTTCTCTTAGACCAGAGAATCTAGTCTGGAGTCTGAGAGAAGCTTTTGTCCTTACCGATGAAATATCAGTTCCTGGCACCTGAAAGACCAGGCTCACAGTGTGGACAGATAATCTGTTTGGGGCCAACAGTGACTTCCTCTACAGATATCAGCAACCATCATCTGATGGCAGTGGGGGTGGTTTTGTTTAACTGAAAATGCAACTTGGAAACAGAAAGGAAAGCATCCATTGGAATGAAAAACTCTCCCAGGGATCCATCATGAATGACCCCTGGCTGCATTAGTGACAGAGTCAGTTGCTCAGGCCTTGGGTTTTCCCTTCATTCTTTCCTCCCACAGGGACCACTAGGGTATTTCCATTACTGTTTCTCTAATCATGGACTGGGTAGATGAGTTCACAGACATGGAGCCTTTAACATTCTTCTCATAGATAGATGATATCTTTGTTGTTTACCACATACTCTGTCCTTAACAATGGAACATTTACCCAAGGGATGTGGGGCCACCCAAGTTTTTAAATGGTTCAAGGTAGGTTAGGTACCAATTTGTTTTTTAATTCTTAGAAATTCCTTCTGGAGGCCTGGTATCATGGGAAATCTCCCACCTGCTCACTGTGTCGTCTAGCCATGGCTCCTAGTACTTATTTTGACTTGTGTGTCAGGTCAGGAGTCCTTAGATGTGCAAGTGGACTCTTTTTTTTTTTTAAAGATTTTATTTATTTATTTGGCAGAGAGAGACACAGCGAGAGAGGGAACACAAACAGGAGGAGTGGGAGAGGGAGAAACAGGCCTCCTGCGGAGCAGGGAGCCCGATTTGGGGCTCGATCCCAGGACCCTGGGATCATGACCTGAGCCTAAGGCAGATGCTTAACGACTGAGCCACCCAGGCACCATCCACCCGCAAGTGGATTCTTTACTTTTTCAAGAAAAGAGGCTTGGAGATAGGAAAGAATTTGCCAAATTGAAAAAGATACGTGTGTTCTTCAGAATCTAGATCTTCGACCAGCAGGACGTAGTCCTTCAGCACTTTGGACAGATGCCCTATCTTGTTTTCATTCAGACCTGTGGACATTTTTGCTTTCACCAGCGACCTCTTCTTTTCAGCTGGTCAGCTGTAGATTGCTTATGTGTAATAGGTTATTATAAGTGTTCTCTCGCTGGGATTAAAGCAGAGTCTTCATAATAGAGTGGTAACTCATTAAAAGCCTCTGTAAAGGCTATATAAGCCCAAATCAAAAAGCATTTCCTCAACTCCTATTATGTGTCAAGAGTAGACATTCTACTAATTTGCATGTGGCTCTCCCACTGTGTGGGATATACCTGCACAGTCTAGTGTGAGAAACCGTGTGGGTGAAACATTTGCTTTTAAAGTTAGGTTCGTGGTGGGCTGGAGGACAAAGACATGCAGAGCGATGGCTGTTGTCTTTAAGTCACAGATTACTATTGACGTGGGGTTGTTATTATTAGTTGAGTTACTAATAATCTGATCACTCTCTGGGTGAGCGGTGGAGATATTATTTTGAGTCTCATTTTGATAATTTAACAATGACACATAATGGACGTCGTGTTTCTTTTGTATTCTTTTGTGTTCGTGCGGGAATGCATGTTTCATTAGGCATATTTCTGTCTCAAAGTATGGAACTCTTCCCTCTGTTACAAACATCCTTTCCCTCTCTGGTTTTAGTTATATCTTTATATTGTGAACAATTCTGTACAATCAGAATGGGGTATTGCAGTTCATGGTTGGCAACTGTGTAAAAAGACAGAAGTGTTTATTAAGGTTTTAGTTGTACATATTATGTGAAAATTACACTGGATTTATTTATTTTTATTTTTTAAAAAATGTTTTTTAAATTTTACGTAAACTCCACACCACACATGGGGCTTGAACTCACAACCCCGAGATCAAGAGTTGCATGCTCTATCGACTGAGCCAGCCGGGTGCCCCCTAAATTACACTGGGTTTAAATGCATTGATAGAAAACAAATGGTAGATGGGTGATTTTTGATTAATTTTGACTTCTAAGAGTTAACACAAAACAGACATTTTAATTTGGCCTCCCACCGATGACGTGATATGCCTGACAACATACTTCCATGATGCTAGTCGTTCAGCTTTGCTGAGCATGGGAGGCGAGAAGGGGTACTTCTGAGGGGAGATAGAGACATGGAAGTTTTGCTTCTCCACTGATCTTCTCTTGCTGTCAAGGGCACAGCCAGGCCATGGGAGCACACATTAGGGGGCCGTAGGCCTGAAACTACAGCAGAGCATCCTCTCTGTCTGAGCTTCCCTTCCCTAACACTTGTATGTACTTCTGTCCTCCCCTGGGCTCTTGGCTCTCATTTCTGCTGTAAAGAAATTAATTAAAATGTTGGTATCCTGACAGAGGTTTTGAAACTCAGTTCTAAGTAGTTTGTCTTAGATTGCAGACTCAGATAGCTTTTGAAAATACGTTTTATGGGAGAACATGCAGTATCTGCCAGGAGGTTGGAACTGTTTCTTCTTTTGACCATGTACCTCCATCCAATATTTTACTTTTTTACTGACAGGTTCTGGCCAAAGTTATAGGCTTTCCTTTTTTTTTTTTTTTTTTTTAAATCCTGATTTATTTCCTTTTACTTATATTAGGAATAAGTCCAAGTGGTAAGCATTCCTGAATAAAATAATGGAAAATTTTAAGTGTTCCCTGGTTATTACTAGCTGGTACTTTCTTTGCCAGAGTCAGAGTTCATGGCCAAAGAGATTCTTCAGCTTTCTGTAACTGTATTTGAGGCAAATGGAGATGATTGTGTGTGAATGAGGAGTGGAGATACGCATCTACTCCTGCCATGCGGCTGTCAGAGACAGCTGTGCTCGCTCTCCTCTGGCCCCCAGCTCAGTTCTGTTGATGAAATACTCCTCCCGGAGGATCGCACTTGAAGACCAGCTCTTGAACAAGGCCTTGAACAAGAAGTCTCAGGGCGCCTCAGAAGGTCTTTGGCTGAAATCTCTGCGTTGTTAGCCAAAACCCGCTACCTATTAATGCTCTGATTCTGAGCCCTGATTAGCCTGACAGTATGCTGGTTTCTCTTTTTTATCAGGCCCCCTTGAGCTTTTATCTATGACCCGAACCCGTATTACTTCTCCCCAGTTTGCCAGGGACCTAACCTGCCTCACAGGACCCATCATCTTGACCTACATAACTTTTCTTTCAGTGCGAAAGTGGAATAGGTAGGAAGAACTGTCAGTGTCAAAACTTCTTCCAGAGCCGCTGAACTATGCGTAACAGCACCTTTGGATCCCCGAGTTGTTGGGGCCACTGGCCAGAGGCCAGGCAAGAGAAATTAAGCAGGACTTAATCGTTCATAGCAAACTCTGCAGACTTCATGTTTAACTTTTTTTCCTGAAACCATTAATACACAGTTGGGTGTTGTATTAAGTGGGAAACACCTATAAACATCTGTAATGAAGCAAATTAAATTGTAACCTGGCAGATCCATCCCCATCATGATCTTGTCATAATTGATTCATTGATTCATTTCACACAGTTTTGCTGAGCCCCTCTATGATGTCAAGCAGGAAGGTAGTTCTGCGGGGCAGGTGAATGGAGTCTGTGCCCTCGGAGAGCTCGTAGGGGGTTGCAACATAGACTCCTAGGTCACTACAGTCTAGTGTCGTTACTGTTACAGAGGAAGTGCGTGAAAAGTCCCATGAGTCAAGGACAGGGGTGAGGGTCATTATCAGCACAGAGGATGGGTGTGGGTGACGTGAGAGAGGCAAGACCAGCAACTGAGGGGCCTCGGATGGGAAGAAACAGGTAGAATACTCAAAATGAGGTTGATTGTTTTTCTGTCTTCGTTTTAAATGTGTAATATAATGATGAAGTCTGGAAAAAAATCTATGTGAATTCAGGAACTGTCAAGAAGTACTAAAGAATAGGGCGCCTGGGTGGCTCAGATGGTTAAGCGTCTGCCTTCGGCTCAGGTCATGATCCCAGGGTCCTGGGATCAAGTCCCGCATCGGGCTCCCTGCTCCTTGGGAGCCTGCTTCTCCCTCTGCCTCTCTCTCTCTCTCTCTCTCTGTCTCTCATGAATAAATAAATAAAATCTTAAAAAAAAAAAGACAAAGTCTTTATTAAAAAAAAAAAGAAGTACTAAAGAATAAATAGAATAATGTCAGAATAAATCTGATAGTGTTGACGTCTTTCCTTTCTCCCTTGATTGAATGTACCATTCCAGTGCCACTTAGCTGTCTGGGTAAAGTAAGAATCTGTGTGTTAATCTCAGTACCACTCAACTGAATTTCTGATAGGAACAAACTGTCATGATTAGCAAGCCCCATATATCCAGGGCAGATTGTCATGAGAGTAAACACTAATGAATTTAAGCCGAGTTAATAAAACTATAAATAACTTATTACTGTCCAAGTGCTCTTAAAAGTAATTATGCTTTCAATTTCTTATTAGTTTATTTGTGCAGATGCTGGAACCAAACTAGCTGAGTCAACAATCCTGAGCAAGCAGATGATTGCCTCCGTACCTGGAGTAAGTCGTGACTGAATTAATTGTCTACATTTTATATTTCCTCTCATTTCCCCATTTAGTGAATATGTATTTTTGGGTCTGTGTCCTGGTTCACTCTTGATAGAAAAAAACACTATAAAATTGAGAACATATTAGCATTTTTTTTTAAAAAAAAGAGCACTAGTGAAAATTTCAATTAATCCCAGCCGCTGGAAACTTTTAATTCCAGGAGACATGAGGAAAGAAATTACATACAAAATACATTTGATTACAGTTCAGTTTTTCTAGAATCAGTTTTCTTAGACTGGCTCCTGTTAAACAATTCAATTTAACTACTGCCGGAAAGAAATAAACGTTGTGATACATTGGTTTCCTTTGTACTATTTCCTCTGAAAATTAAAAAAAAAATTCCCATTATTATCAACTAGTGAATTATTTGGAAAAATAGGTTAAGATTGTCTCTGACAGGGCTGAAGATGAGAAACCACAATAGCACTGAGAGCAAGTTGCAACGAAACTCAGAAACTTTAGAGATATTCATTGTTAATTGAAAAAAAAATTAAATTTTCAGTAGAGTAAATTTTAAAGTAAAAAGATCACCTATAATCCCTCTGCTTTATAATTAGAACTCTGTTTTAGAAAATTTTTTCATATTTTGATCTATTCAGTATGCTAATTTGCTTATTTCCATATTGTTGGAAATTTATTTACTTTCCACTTTCATTGCTAGTATATATATGTTCCTATAAAGACCATCCTCATGTTTATTTGAATTATATCCTTGGCATAAATTCCTTAGTCAGCGAGTAGGAATGTCTTAATGGTATATATTCTCATATTGTTTTCTAAAAGGGTTTTATTAATTTACAAGTATACCAGTTTTACCCCCAATGCTAAACATTATTTTTTTAAAATACTGGTTATTTAATTTTTTTTTGACGTGCAAAAATTTTATGACAGAGGAAGAGTAACAATCACTCAGCCCAGAGGTAGTTTTATTGCCAACATATTAACGTATTTTCTTTCACTTTTTCTATGCATGTTTTTTAAACCTAGTGAAATTATGATATAGATGTGGCTTTGGCTTCATATGTCCTAAGCATTATCCCCAAAGTTTGATGGATGCAGTGTTTTTACCTCATGTGAACGCACCATAGAATAGTGGTTAAGTGCATGTGGGTTAGACTCAAAGCAGAGTCTGAGGTCTGCCATTTACTAGCTGTGTGATCAGGAAAGTTATTTAATCTATGATTCTTTGATTTGTGTTATCTATAGAATGGGATATAATAGGGCCCAGTGTCTAGTTTGGGGATGGAGTGAGATAATGCATGGAAAGCCTATTAGCATGATGCCAGACCTCGAGTCATGCTAAGTAAACATTACCTAGTGTGTATATTAGCAAACATTAATTATTTTGGGGTATTTTCTTTATTTTCAATATTCTGCAATTGTAACTAATATGTGAGAAACATCTTTGTGCTTAAATCTTTGTCCATATTTGAGACTATTTCTTTATAATATATTTTTGGGAGTAGAATTACTAGACTATTGTTTTTTTAAAGAGTTCTTAATAGCAGTTAGGGTGATGGAGGATGCCATGAGATGAATTTCCGGCCACCTAACACACAAAAAGTTGATTGTTTGCTCATATAAAGTTTAAATGGGTGTCCAGATTAGAAGGAGGAGGATTTCCACATGAAAGTTGGGGGTCAGGTTCCTTCTGTGATGGGCAGTCCTCTGCAATCAACTGGTGGGTGGGAAGGAGAAGAGAATATGGTACGTGGAAGTTTTCACGGGCCAGGTCTGAATGATGCATATTTCTTCTACTCACACTCCGTTGGCTAGAACTGTCATATGGCCATTCCTGACTGCAAGGGATGGTGGGAAATTTGGTCTAGTTGCATGTGAGGGAAGAAGAGAAGCAGTTCTGTGAGGACTTAGCCAGTTTCTGCTGCATACCCACTAGTTTCCTTATTGTTTAATTCTTTAAAACTCAGTATTTACTACCTACATGATAGCTTAAAAAATAATATCCCTAATAAATAAAAATTTTGTTGAAATCAACAAGTAAAAGACAGACATTCCAATAACAACAGAAAAGCAAAAACAGTTATAGGATCCATATGTAGAACCTTTTCCAGTGCCCAATAAGCCATTCAGAATATGCCTTTTGCCCTCACTAGCAATCAGTGTACTATAAATTAATACAAAGTATTAAAATATTTAAAAACATAAAAATTAAAATCAGCTAGCAAATCGGCAGGTCTTTCTTAATGATTAAACTTGCTGATGATATGAAACAAGCATTTTTATAAGCTGCTGGTGGTAGTGAAAAATGGTACAACCTTGCCAAAGAACAGTTTGACAGTTTACTTCTAGTACAATATTGGAAAAAATAATTTAATATACACATAAGGAATATATTTATTAGAGTAGCATTTAAAATAGTAAAAATATGGAAACAAAATTAAGACCTAACATGAGTGTATTGTTTTTTTAAAAACTTTCATTTTGAGTATCATTGACATACAATGTTCCATTAATTTCTGGTGGACAGCATGATGATCCCACCAGTTTGTATGTTATCCTCTGCTCGGTGTTAGCATTGCTCAGCTGTCCATCACCACACAGGGCTATTACAGTATCATTTACGACTATGCTGTGCCTTTTATTTCTGTGACTTACTCATTTCCTAACTGGAACCCTGTGTCTTGCACTCCTCTTCACTCATTTTGCCCACCCCCACCCCCCCCTCCTCTGGCTACCATCAGTTTGTTCTCTGTGTTTATAGGTCTGCTTCTGCTTTTTGTTTGTTTGTTTCCTCACTGCTTTTTTTAGATTCCACATATGAATGGAATCAGATGGTATTTGTCTTTCTCAGTCTGCCTTATTTCACTTAGCATAATATCTCTAGGTCTATCTGTGTTGTCTCAAATGGCACAATCTCATCCTTTTCATGGCTCAGTAATATTCCTGTGTGTGTGTGTGTGTGTGTGTGTGTGTGTGTGTGTGTGTGTGTGTGTGTGTGTACAGACCACATCTTCCTTATCCATTCATCCATTGGCAGACATTTAAATTGCTTTCACATCTTGGCTACTATAAATAATGCTGCTATAAACATAGGGGTGAATGTGTCTTTTAGAATTAGTGTTTTTGTTTTCTTTGCATAAATAGCCAGTAGTGGAATTTTGGGATCATGTAGCATTTCTATTTTTAATTTTTTGATCACCCTCCATACTGTTTCCCAGTGGCTGTACCAGTTTACATTCTCACCAACACTGTACAAGGATTCCTTTTCCTCCACATCCTTGCCAACACTTGTTATTTCTTGTTTTTTTTTTTTTTTTTTCTAGCCATTCTGACAGGTGTAAGGTGATATCTCATTGTAGTTTTGATTTGCATTTCCCTGATGATGAGCGATGTTGGGGCATCTTGTCATGTGTCTGTTGGCTAACTGGATGTCTTCTTTGGAAAAATGTCTATTCATGTCTTCTGCCCATTTTTTAATCAGAGTGTTTTTTTTTTTTGGTGTTGACTAATATTAGTGTATGTTTAAATAAAGTAAGGTGCCTCTATAAAATAGGCTATTATGTGGCTACCAAATCACGTTTTCAAAGAATAATTAATTGGAAAATGCTTATGATGGATTTAATTTAAAAGCAGGCTAGAAAAAATGATCCCAGCCTTTTGAAAATTATATGTATATGTGTATGTTGTATGTGTTAAAAAAAAACGGAAGGTAATATCCATAGTGACCATCTCACAAGTGGAGGACAGGAGTTAGGACTGTGTGATTCTTCTCCTTTTTGTTAATTTCTATTTCCCAAGTTTTCCACATTGAACATGTGTTACTTTTATAATCTAAGAAACATAACTTTGAAATGAGATATGAGTTTCAAGGAAGAATTGGGTATGATTCACTTTCATTCATGTTTTTGAGTTTCGGCTGCTTTTTCAGTACCTTATCATCAGTTTCCCTATTGAAATAAATATGGGCCTTCTGAAACAAGTAGAACTTGACTTGTTATGTTTTTCGCTTTTTTAAAAAAAAAACACACCTAAGGTTATGCTTACGTTTTGCAAAGTAATTATAAAAAAAAAGGTGGGTGGGGGGATTGGAAATGATACGCTTTGTTTTATAAGTGTAGGTGGATAAGATGATCCTGTATTTTAAAGCTTTTATTAGATGTAGGTGCTGTCTCTGGAGCAAAAGTAACTGGATATTAGTAAATTCTTCGCTCTCATTTTTTGAAATTCAAAGTGAGGAGACAAATACTGAATAATGCTCCTCGTAATTATTTTCTTTGACATTTACCTCGTTGAAATGGTATAAAATATTGCCTATGAAAGAAACAAGTCCTTTTCAAGAAATTAAAGAACAGAGTATATGCTCCTATTTGCATGACATGTGAAAGGTCAGAGAAAATGGAATAAATCGGGGGGAAATCCTTTCTTGCACTGAAGGATTAATATTCCAAAAGCAGGAACACAATAACCTTTTATAATTCCTTCCCTTGATTTAAATTAAAAGAAGAAAACCGTAGAACATATGAGATGCTGGGAAAACACTCTGACAGCGCTGCCAATGACCTTATTTTACTGTTTGTTATCGTGTCAGAGGAACTGACAGGCGTAACATTCTAGAAGAGATAGAAGGTGAGATAGTTCAGGGCTGTGCAAATTTACATGCATATGGGAAAATGAGCGCCACTGGGGGAGCTAGTTAAGTCTCTGATGTTCCAGATTTTCCAAAAGAAAGCCAAGAAAGGCCTTAGCATAGTATTCAGATGGCTTCAAAGACGGCCTGCTTTTGATCCACATTATACCCGGCCCGATGTGTGGGCTCGCTCATAGAGCTTTGATGGAGCAGCTTGTCTGTTCATTTGCCTTTTCTTTGTTTATAATCCTAAATGCACTGCATCGCCCCGGGCAGGTTTATGCCCCCCGTTTAATAATGGGGGACGCAAGTGTGCTTTCTTTCCCTTGAAAACTTCCCAAACAGGCTGCTGGTGCGGAGGGAAGAGGATCATTTCACTTCTGTCTCTCTCGTTTATCCCTAGCAAGAACACAGCAAGCGTAAAGCACACATTTATCTATTTCGTTGTACACCTACTGTGCATAAGACATTAAATAGCAAGTGACTTGAATATAAGAATTTTGGACTCTTTCAGCACCACATGATGTTTGTTTCTATCCTTTTCGTTTTTTGATGGGAAAAGGTTCGAGCTTCTGGTGTCAGAATTAGGTGGCATGTATTGAGTATCTAAGGCTTTGGTGCGTGTCTAAGGCTCCCCAGAGTGATAAGGGTTAGTGTAGTTTCAGGGTTGATTCATGTCATAAGGACTCTGATCCTAATGGCTTTTACAAAGGCTTAATCTGTGTGTCCAGGCCAGTGTAAAAACAAGCACACAAAATCCAGTTCGATCCCCCAGTGGAGAAAAAGCAGGTTAACTCCTGTCTCGCCGAGGCTGCCCCTGTTTCTTAGCGCTTTGCCACCAACCTTTTATCAATTTTTGTCCAAACTGTGGGCAGACAGTCACAGATTCTGGAGAGTAACGGAGTGAGTCAGAGCTCCAGAAACTGAAACAGCTCATTAGTAAACAGCGTGAAGCCAGAACAAGACAGTGACTGCAGTCAGGGCCACGGTGAAGGCACCCCCAGCGTTGTCCTTGTGTTTCAGTGTGGGACTGCCGCGATGGAGTGTGTGCGGCAGTACATCAGCGAGGTGCTGGACTTCATGGCCGACATGCACACGCTCACCAAACTCAAGGTAAGAGGCTTCCACCGGCAGCCGCGACCCTAACAAACCCAGACTCTTGGGGGTCTGAAGCACTGGGTTTTCAGCCTGTGCAAAGAGGGAAAAGAGAACAGAAAGGCTGTTTCCATGGCAGGAGTGATGTGCACAGCTTTCATTTTGCCATTGATTCAGTTCTTACGATGCCCCTGGTGAAGCGTGGTCCCCATTTTACAGATGTAGAGACTGAGGCCCGGGTGATACAGTAATTTGCTCAAGGTGGTCCTGCTGCTAAGCGGTGGAGTCAGGGTTGACCCAAGACTCCTGTGGCTCCCGGTCATTCTCTTTTCGCTACGCCATGTAGTGTCACTTAACTAACTTGATCCTCCGCTCCCTCCTTTGCAAGACAAGCCTAACATCTACCTTTGCCAATGGTTACGAGGTTTGACATGGCGTTGTGCGCGTAAAGAGACTTTTGTGAACTATAACACATTATGCAAACTCAAGCCTTTCATGGTTATCTGCATCAAAGCTCTCTTCTTCAAGGAAATAATTAAAGACAAGGGATAGAACAAAATCTGATTTGCATATGGACAGAATCCCAGTGAAGTTGTTGAGGTTCCTGACTAATTGCTTTGCAGGGTCAGGTGAATGGCTGATACAAGTCAACTTCCCCGCCATGAGTCAACTAGGGAGCTAAAAGATTGATAGTCTCAGAGATTTGGGGAAGGCCCTGGACAGAGGGCAGAAGGGGATCCAAACACTGTCCAAGGAGCAGCCGGATTGCAAGCTTGCAGTAAATGGTTCCTTCTTGATAAACAGGATCTAGTCATCCCAGAAGGTCATCAGCTACAAATGCGGTTCCTCCATCGCCCAACCCAGTTTCCAGACTCTGCTCAGATGATCCAAGTGTTTCTTGGGATAGGGATGGATTTGCAAATGCTAGGTGGAAAGAACCAGAATTTAAACAGCTGACTTCTCATGGTATCTGAACCCCCAGGCATTCCTAAGCAGGTTCCCCTGGTGCTTGACCATGCACTGGTCACTGACCGCTGAGTCTGGTTGTCCACACTCAAATTACTTTGATATCAAGTGTAAATAAGAGGAAACATTGTTCCCTAAACATTTTAGCTAGTTTTATAGCCACTTTCAATATACAGAGAAAAACAATAAGAAGGATCCATGATGATCAAAAGGTTGGGGACTAGAGATATAATTCAACCGTCCGATTTGACATAGATTAATTAGGAGGCAGATCAGAAAGGGCAAGTAGCTTGACTAAGGCCATGTGACTCAGTAGGGCAAAACTGGAGCTAGGTCTCAATTTCCGGTTCAGTGGTTTTTCCACTAAGTCACACTGTGAAAAGGAGTTTTTCTACATTAACTCAACAAATATGTATTGAGCACCTGTCACATGCCTGGCATTGTTCTAGGCATGTAGGGATGTGGCAATGAGCAAAAAGACACAGTAGCCGTGCTCATTTATAGTCTGGTAGTGGGGGCCAATTTTAATGAAAATTTCATACAAGATAAAGTAAAAGTGTGACTTTTATAACTGCTATGAAGGAGGGTAAAACAGTGGTATAGAAACTTCCCATAGGACGATATGACCTAGCCAGGGAAGTCAAGGAAGGCTTCCCGGAGGAAGAGACATTTGAGCTAAAATCTGAACAATGAATAGCAGTTAATTGGGTGAAGAGAGGCAGGGACAGTATTTTGGGCAGAGAGACCAGCATGAGCAAAGGCCAGGAGTGGGAGGGAGCCAGGGTAGCTGGGATGAAGGGGTAAGATGCAGAGGTCTGCAGTAGCTAGATCATCCCAGGCTTTTTAGTCCATGCTAAGGAATTTTTGCCCCCTTTATCCTAAGAACAATGGGAAGCCATTGAAGAAGTTTAAATGGGTTGTATGCTTGGGAGTGGTGGTTTAGAAGGTGAGGGAATGACAACCTGATCTTTTTAACAAGTGGCCTAGAAGATTTCCAGGTACTCTGCCAAAGTCATGAAACACCATTTGCTTTTGCAGAGCCACATGAAGACATGTTCCCAGCCTCTGCATGAAGATACCTTTGGTGGACATCTCAAAGTTGGGCTGGCTCAGATTGCAGCCATGGAAATCTCACGGGGCAACCACAGAGATAACAAAGCTGTGATTCGCTATCTGCCTTGGCTCTATCATCCCCCTTCTGCGATGCAACAAGGGTAAGGCCCTTATTAGTACTGTGGCGAGGGCTAATGGATGCATCGAAGATTTATGGGAGTGGGATGTGATCGGTTGGGAAGATGGGAACAGAGCCTCATCTCCATACTTGCTGACCTGGCAGCATTTTTGAACACGAGCACTTCCTGATACGCTGCCAATAAAAGGAACTTGCCCTCAAACAAGAACCTCAGCCATATCCTGATGGATGATGAAAACTTGGAGCTTAGAAGTGCAGTTTTAACTCTTAATTCGAACTGGTTAAATAAATCGATAGGTATTTATTGAGCACTTACATAGCATCTGCCTTCCAGGAGCATGTTGGATTGCAGCTAGAACAAAATCCATAGCGGAGAGGAGATGGAGCGCAAGGAGACACAGGAGAGAGAGGGACACGTGGGCTGGTTTGTGGCTGCCATTTTGCACAGTCAGCTTCCTGGCTGGAGGAAAGGCGGGCAGTTGGAGTAAGGAGGGCAGGAGGGCAGCGGAAGGAAATGACCAGGAAGGCAGGAAAATGGGTGGCTGTGTGTTAGGTGTCTGCCTCGATTCCTTCCCCTCTAGTGGGGATGTCAAACCTTCCAATGGGAAGAAAGAGTTTAAGAAAAAGAAGCTAGTCGGAAAGGCAGTCAGGTTGGTGGAAGAATGATTTTTAATTCCGTGTCCCCAGAAGCTGCTCTTTTCTCAAGCAGCTAGGTAGGGTCCGGGATCAGAGCAGGAAACCAGAAAAACAGATACATCATTTTGTTGGCACTCTGTGACCTTGGTGTTTTATTGTATGTAATTGCCTATAAAACTGCACTTTTAATGCCCTCCATCAATAAGCATTTGGTGAGCGCCCAACAAAACAGCAACCATAAAATCGCCTTTAACACTTCCTTCTACCTGCTAGACCGAAAGAATTCATCGAGTGTGTCTCCCGCATCCGTCTGCTGTCCTGGCTACTCCTGGGCTCCCTCACTCATAATGCAGTGTGTCCCAATGCCTCCTCTCCCTGCCTGCCCATACCTCTGGATGCAGGCTCTCATATCGCAGACCATCTTATTGTTATCCTGATTGGATTTCCAGAGCAATCAAAGGTAAGTGATTTCTGCAAGCTTAAGACCATAGGCATCGAAATTGCTAATGGAAACTCTTATCAGCCAATTATGTTTCTTCTGAGAAGAGAATGCATCTTATCAGTGGCCCTCCCGTGGATGTTAGGAGAGCAACTTTGTGCTAATGACTTATTTAAAGTGGTTTAAATTCCCGCACTATCTTTGCTTCCTCCTTAAATTGTCTTTCGGTTTCCTTTTATGAAGATAAATTATGGAGGCAAGCAAGAGTTAGCTTCCTAGGCATTTCTGTCTCAAAGTAATGAAGAGAAATAAGAGGCTAGCAACATAATAAAAATCCTATGATCAGTTGTTGGAACTGAGTATGAATTGGAGGCAGATTCATGCTCTAATTTCTCATGCACCATCTTTTCAACTCGCATCTCTAGAGATAGATATATAAAGATACAAAATGAAAACAAGAAGGCCAATGGGGAACTCACTAGAGTGCACGCTGGAATCACCTACACAGGGGAACTTTGTAAACTGTAGAGACAGATGATGTGCTTAAGGGAATAAAGTGAACCCAAGGCAGGTATCAGTCATGAGCCAGTGTAGGCAAACCAGACGTACTGGTACTAATCAGCTAAGAGAAGCCAAGGGCCCTTCACAAGCTTAGGCCAGTTCTGGTAAGTCACGATGGGTTTGGGAGCCTCTGGGATCTCGGCCAGGGCAAGCCGATGCTGTGATAAAATAGAGCACCATCCAAACAGCCCAAGTGATGTTTACAGAAAGAATCGGGCAGTCAGTTCCTAGTATTTCGAGCCAGATCTGTGTTTGATTCCTAACGACGGTACTTTGTAATTTTGACCTCGAGAAAGTTACTTAGCCTCTCTGAGCTCCAGTTTTTTGTGGGTAAAATAGGTGAAGGAATGGTTTGAGAATTATGGAAGTGATCTTTGAAAAGTCTTTATTTAGCCAGGCGTCTGGGAAGTTGTAGGTGCTCAGTCAGTCAGTGCTTACCCCTGGGAGGACTACTGTCTTTGCTGCTGCCCTTTCTCCTACTGGCAGTCACATCATGTTAAGTGCTGGGCCATGGGATCAGATGCACCATCTTATTCCTCCTAACTATAGCTCTTTGAGGAAGGAGAGTCCTATTATCCCCATGTTACAGATGAGGAAACCCCTGAAGGTGGTAGAATGGTTATTCTTCCCAATCTAGTTTAGACAGGAGAATGTCAGTGTCATTAATGGGCAAGGGGGTGGGTAGACGTGTTCTGCAAACCGAGGTGCCTTCTCTTTGAAAAGATGCTCCGTTCTCTCTGTGCACTCCCACTGACAGAGCAAAAAGAGAAAAAAATCTTTTTTTTTTTTTTGAAAGATTTTATTTATTTGATAGAGCACAAGCAGGGGAAGCAGCAGGGGCCGAGGGAGAGGGAGAAGCAGGCTCCCCGCGGAGCAGGGAGCCCGATGCGGGACTCGATCCCAGGACCCAGGGATCATGACCTGAGCCGAAGGCAGATGCTTCACTGACTGAGCCCCCCAGGCGCCCCAAATCAGACTGTCTTAAGGTGGTGGGTCACAAGTTTGTAACAGGCTCGGATCACTGGCGGTCACTGTGCTTGGGCTGTGCTCCGCAGGAGGCCGAGGCTGTGCAGGGCAGGCCCCGGGGAGCACTGCAGCCCACGGAGAGGTAACGGTTCCTGTCTCCTCCTTTTCAGACCTCCGTGCTGCACATGTGCTCTCTCTTCCACGCGTTTATCTTTGCTCAGCTCTGGACCGTGTATTGCGAACAAAGTGCCGTAGCAACAAACATCCAAAGTCAGAATGAATTCAGCTTCACGGCGATACTGACCGCACTAGAGTTTTGGAGCAGGGTGACGCCCAGCATCCTGCAGCTGATGGCCCATAACAAAGTGGTGAGTCCACCAATAAGTTTCCCTCTCGGATGAAAAGGCGTGGTCTGTACCCAGTCCTCGCACTCCCTGTTCTTTAAGGATCTCAGTTGTGATATTAGATCAATGGATGGCTGGATTTCTTTGTTATAAACCTAACATTCTGCTTGCGTAATAATTTTGCTGGGGAGACAAAGCAAACGAGTCAATCTAGTAAAAACAACTTTTGTTCACTCTGCCGAGCGCCGAAGAAAATTTCTGTGAAACGTTGACATTGAAAGGGCTGTTTCGTGCTATAAAGTCAGAAGGAGATTCGTATTATTTTTGGATTCCAAGGCAATTGGAAAAACCCTAGCCCATTGTGTCCTCCTTTTGTGGTATTTAAGAGCAGACCAACCACACATGTTCATTCCACTCAGCGCTCAAAACCTGAAAGAGCCTCCCCTTTTCTGAGTTGCCCTAGGAGGACCTAAGCCCCCCAGTCTTTCAAATCCAGTTCAGGTTTAACTCCAGTGGCCCACCAAGAGAGGGGCTGCTCAGAACCTCACTGGAAAATATCTGAGGTATTTTTAGCATGAGCCCACTTCGTTGAACAAGCTTAGATTAGTCCTATGAAGTTAAGATCGGAGGTAGATGGAAGGAATGGACAAGGAAGTCCTTTGGTTCAGTTTGCTACTTTGGAGGAGGAGTCTCAGCTGGGCAAGCAGTAATTAGTACCTCGGTTACGGGGGCTTTATCAGCCGAATTCTCATCTGTGAGGGGCAGGGGATCTGGAAGAATATCCTAATGATGATTCCAGTGTGCCCAGAAACCCAACAAGGCGCTGTCCACAAAAGGCATTCCGGAAATGACTTTTGATTGATTGATACTAGTCTAAGAAACATTTTCTCTCAGCTGTAATTGGAAAGGGGATTATATATTTCCTTCAGTGAAGCACTTCCTTGTCTTTAGAGAAGCAGATGTTATAAAGCAATTCTGTATGGAGAGAGGTATTTTAGTTCAATTTAAAGGAAATTTATGTGACAATTTTAGGGTGCACAAACAGTTCTGAGGTAAACATTTCTCGGATCACAGAGTCTGAGACTGAAGAAGAACTTAGAGATCAAGCATTCTGTTCTGTTACTTTACAGACAATAAAACTGGGACCTTAAATAGAGATTTGGTGTCCTTCTAATGTCCTTATACCTCTCCTCCAAATCTCTTTGATATACAGGTGTTAGAAATGAATCTGTTACAAATGAGTTTTGTACAAAAAAATGCTACGAATGAGTTTGAATTAACTTTATCCTGAAAAATTTGTTAAACTCTATATGCCAGTTCGGTAAGATCCCCTTGGAGTGTTCAAAAATCCAGCCTTAGGAATTTCTGAGGAGGGGCGTCCACTGCATTGTATTTTTGAACTGTCATCAACATGGCCACCTTGTTCTGTAGAGAACAAACCACAAAGACAGGTGTGTAATAAGTGAAACAGCCACTTCAGATGAAGAAACTGGGGAGAAAGGGTCAAGATGGAGAAAAGGGCCCAAGGCCAAGTTCTGTAGCTGGAAGGAGGGGAGGAGAAGGCATGTATCCTCTGGTATGAATCACGTGCAGTACAGATCAGGGAGATCGAGCCCCAAATTCCATTGGCAGCCCTGAGTCAGATAAGGAGGCCATGACAATTATAAAACCTCTAGAGCTTTTTAAAGTCAGTTTCTAGTTGAAGTTCTGGAGGTGAATGAACACCACTCCTTGTGGTCCCCTTCGGTCATTGTGCCCAAAAGCTTCATGGGCACAGGATGGGGGTCCTCTGTGGCTGTAGACTAGCTTTCAAGGTTTCTGGATCACGGGGAGTGGAATTGATTTTCATATTTGTTGTTTCAGATGGTAGAAATGGTGTGTCTCCATGTGATTAGTTTAATGGAGGCATTGCAAGAATGCAATTCAACAATTTTTGTCAAGGTAGGAAAATCTTATGATTTTTATAGACCGTTTCTTGCTGCTAAAAACAAAGGTGGATTTACTTTGAATGTGCCTTCGAAAAGGAAAATAAAACTGATTTGATTTTGACTTTCAGAGTTGGGGGTTGGAGGGTTCAGGCTCATGTAACCACCCTTCCCCAAATGGTTATCATGTTATTTTTGTTCTTGCTCGACCACTGGGACCGACTCTAGCTGGGTTAGAGATATTGGACCATGATTATTGCATGTTAAGACAAGTAATGAAAGTATTAAGGTCTGAAAACGACCTTATATAAATTGGTTGGTGGTATCTCACCTTGCAAGATATCCAGAAAACCAAGGAAAATAGTCTTTCATTGTTGAACTTCGTGGCTAGTATTTTTCTCTAGGGTAAATTAATTTCATTTCTAATATTACTGTTCTAAATCACTGTTTAGTGTATGAAAGTAATTTAAGTATTTGTCATCTGCCCAAGGACATCAGAGGCATACTAACATGATAAAAAATTAGAGTAAAGAAGAACTTGGTTGCTCACTCACACTCCAGTTCCCCTCTTCCTTTCCTTCCTGTCCTTCCACTTCTTCGTCTCACTGATTCTTTGCCCTTCCCCTACCTGTTCCACCTGCTGTTTACCTGTCGCGTGTATATTCTATTGTCTCCGCCACCACCACCGACCGCCACCACACAGAACGCATCAGTCTGGGACCTTATAACTTGCTGTTTCACTCCTTGGTTGACCCTATTCTTCGATAAAATTCACTTGTCAAGTTAACATGACGCTGAAGAAAAGCAACCCATTTTCAGGGAAAACTTGACTGCCATCAGAACACTGCAAGGTAGCTGGTTCAAATGGGTTAGATAGAGCTTGATGGTCAACAGCAAAAGGCAACACCATGAGAGAAACTGTATGACATTTGGATGACCATACATGATTTTATTTTTTATAGCTTTATTAGGGTATAATTTAGATGCAGTGAACTATATGTATTTAAAATGTATAATTTGATAAGTCTTCACATATATTATACCCATGAAAACATCACCATAATCAAGATAATGAACACATCCCTCGCACCCCTAAAGTTTTTCTGTATCCTTTGTAGTCTCTTTTTGCCACCACTCCTGTATCCTACCTCCCCATCGCCAGGCAACTACTGGTCTGTTTTCTGTCACTACTAGCTAGTTTGCATTTTCTAGAATTTTATAAAAACGTATTTATATAATACTTAAGCTTTTTTCCTGCCTTCTCTCATTCAAAATTCTATTGAGATTAATCCATTTGGTTGCTGAGATCAGTAGATCATTTCTTTTTCTCTCTGACTAGTATTCCATTATGTAGCTATATCACATTTTGTTTATCCATTCATCGGTCAATGGACATCTGGGCTCTTTTCAGTTTGGCGCTATTACAAATAAAGCTGCTATGAATATTCGTGTACAAGTGTTTATGTAGATACATGCTTTCCTGTATCTTGGATGAACACCGAGGAGCAGACTGGCCAGGCCATATGATGTGTGTATAACTGTTCAAGAAATTGACAAACTGTTTTCCAAAGTGATTGTGCCCTGTTACGTTCACAGCAGCAGTGTGTGAGCATTTCGGTTGCTACACATTTTTGTCAACACTTCGTATAGTCAGTCTTTCATTTTAGTCACCCTACAAATTGTGCCCTGGTATCTCATCATGGTTTTAAATTGCATGTCCCTGTTAACAGGTGACATTAAACATCTTTTCATGTGCTTATTTGCCATCTACTTATCTGCTTGGTGAAGTGTCTGTTAAAATTATTTGCCCATTTTTTTAATCGGGATGGATTTTTTCTTATAATTGAATTTTAAGGCATAAGTCCCTTATCAAGATGGGATTCACAAAGATTTTTCTCTTCAGTTGTCTTTTCATTATCTTAACAGTGTCTTGTGAAGAGCAGAAGGTCTTAATTTTTGATGAAGTACCATTTATCAAATTTTTCTTTTATGGATCATGCTTTAATGTTGTATTTTTAAAAATCTTTGCCTAATCCAAGGAGAATTGAGATCTTAACAATATTGAGTCTTCCAATCCATGAACACAGTATATCTATTTTTAAAATGCTTTTGTTAACTTTTTTCCAGCAATATTTTATAGTTTTCCATATATAAGACTAGCATATTTTTGTCAAATTCATCCCTGTGTATATCATAGTTTTAGTGTATTGTAAGTGGTATGGTTTTTTTTATATCTAAATTTCTGATTGTTTGTTGCTAGTATTTAGAAATACAGCTGATTTTATATTAATCTTTTACCCTGCTAGCTGTTAAACTCATTTATTAGTGCTAGTAGCTTTTTTTGTAGATTTCATCAGCTTTTCTGTATAGACAGTTGTGTCATGTGCAAATAAAGGCAGTTCGGTTTCTTCCTTTCCAGTCTTTATGCCTTTTGTTTCTTTGTCTTGTCACATTGCTCTGGCTAGATCCTCTAGTACAAGTTAAATAGAAGTCGTTAGAGTGGGAAACCGTGCCTTGTTCCTGATCTTAGGAAGAAAGCATCCGTCTTTCCTCATTAAATGTTAGCTGACAGTTTTTCATAGGTACTCTTTGTCAAACGGAGCAAGGTTCCCTTTTATTCGTGGTTGGCTATGAATTTTTGTCAGGAGTAAATGTAGGACTTTTCAAATACTTTTCTTACATTTAATGAGATGGTTATTTGATTCTATCTTGGCTGTTAACAAGGTAAATTTTATGGATTGATTTTTGCATGTTAAGCCAATCTTGTATTCCTGGGACAAACCATACTTGGTTGTGATGTGTATTATCTATCCTTTTTACATCTTGCTGAATTCTATTTGCTAACATTTTAAAATAATTTTTTGCCTTGATGTTCATGAGGGGTGTTGGACTGTAATTTTCTTTTCTTGTGATAAATATTTTTGGTTTTGGTATCGGGGTAATGATGGCCTCATAGAATGATTTGGGAAGTATACCTTCCTCTTCTGTTTCTTGAAAAAGTTTGTATAGATTTGGTGTTATTTTTCACTTAAATATTTGATAGAATACACCAGTAGAAATGTCTGGGCTTAAAATTTTCTTTGCAGAAGGGTTTCAAATTTACAGATTCAATTTCTTTAATAGATATAGAGCTATTTAAGTTTTCTGCTTATTCTTGAGTGATCTTTGGGGTAGTGTATGTCCTTCAGAGAATTCGTCCATTTCATCAAAGTAGTCAATTTTATTGGCATGAAGATGTTCATAATATACTTTTAATAGCTGTAGGATCAGTAGTTACGCCACCTCTTTAGTTCCTGACATTGGTGATTTGTGACTTTTTTTTTTTCTGGTCAATCTGTATAGAGGCATATCAATTTTAGTGAGTTTTTTATTTATAAACAATAACAAGCTTTTGAGTTGTTTTCATTGATTTTCCGTGTTTTGTCTCATTGATTTCTGTTTATTATATTCTTTCTTCTGATTACTTTAGCTTTAACTCACTCTCATCTCTTATAAATTTCCCTCTAAGCACTGGTTTAGTGGTATCCCACAATGCGATATATTGTGTTCTCATTTACATTCAGTTCAAAATACTTTCTAACTTCCCTTTTGCTTTCTTTTTGGACTCATTTTTTGGTCATTTAGAAATGTATTACTTAGTTTCCAAATATTTGGGGATTTTCTAGTTATGGGTTTTTAGTTCCTATTTGTGGTCAGAGACCATACTGTATATAATTTCAATCATTTTAAATTTATTGAGACTTATTTTTTGGCCCAGAACATAGTCTATGTTGGTAAATGCCCTGTGTGCACTGGAAAGAATGTGTCTTCTGCTTTGTTGGGTGTAGTTTCCTACTCTGCTTTGCTCGAGCTTATTGGTAGTGTTGTCCAAGTCTTCCATGTCCTTCCTTCGGTCTACTTACTCTATCAGTTATTGAGAAAGGGGTATTGAAATATCTCTATTGAAAGGGGTATCTGAAAATCTCTTGTGGATTTATTTATTCATCTTTTCAGGTTTACCGGTTTTTGCTTCATGTATTGTGAATCTCTGTTTTTAGGTACATAAGTGTTTAAGATTATTAGGTCTTATTGATGAAATGAATTCAGGGGCTGTCTTCGTCCTCGGTAATCTTCTCTGCTGTGAACAGTACTTTGATATTAATAAAGGCAGTGGGGAGTCTGCTTCTCCCTCTGACCCTCTTCCCTCTCGTGCTACCTCTCATTCTCTCTCTCTCTCAAATAAATAAATAAAATCTTTAAAAAAAAAAAAGAAAAAGATATACCATTCTAACACTAGTCAAAGGAAAACCGGACTGCCTTTTTTTTTTTTTAAGATTTTATTTATTTATTTGAGAGAGCGAGAATGAGAGGGAGAGAGCACATGAGAGGGGGGAGGGTCAGAGGGAGAAGCAAACTCCCCGCTGAGCAGGGAGCCCGATGCGGGACTCGATCCCAGGACTCCAGGATCATGACCTGAGCCGAAGGCAGTTGCTTAACCAGCTGAGCCACCCAGGCGCCCAGGATGGTATATCTTTTTCTGTCCTTTGGTTTTTAACTTATTTGTGTCTTTATGTTTACAGTATATTTCTTATAGGCAGCATGTAGGTAGGTGTTGCGTTTCTTTTAAATCCAGTCTGACAGTCCCTTCCTTTTAATTGGGAGTCTTTAAACCATCTTTATTTAATGTGTTCTGTGCCATTGTTGGGTCTAAATCTATCATCTTGCAATTTGTTGTCTATATTTGCCATCTGTTCTTTGTCTCTTGTTCTTTTTTTTTTTTTTCATTTGCCTTCTGTTGCACTGAGTTTTTAAGGATTAAATTTTGGCTATAATTTCCTCTTCTAAGGAAGAGGAAGCTAAGTGTGTTATTTTGAGAAACTTCTGGACTATTATCGGTGTTTAGTGCTCTAAATTTCTTCCTTTAGCTGCGTTCTTCCAAATATTCTCATTTCCATTCAATTCAAAATATTTACTAATTTCCCTTTTAGTTTCTTCTTTTCCCATGAGTTATTTAGAAGTAGAAGTGTGCTCTATAGTTATCTTATTAGCTGTATGTTTTAGTTGTGGTTTTTTTTTGTGTGTGGCTGATTTGGAGTTTATGGTATACATTTTTAACTTATCACTATCTACCTTCAAGTAATATACCACTTTGTGTGTATAGGTGCATTTCCAGCCTTGGCTTTGTGCTCTTACTGTCATCCATTTTACTTCCACATATGTTATAAACCAAACCACACGTTCTTATTATTTTTGCTTTAAGCAGTCAATTATCTCTTAAAGAGACTTAACACTTTTTCAGTATTTATTTATATTTCCTATTATTGCCATATTTATAGTTGCCATTTTCAGTGTTTTTCACTCCTTTTATAGATCTAAACTTCTTTCTTCTGCCCAAAGGACTTCCTTTACTATTTCTTACACAGGTCTGCTGGTGATTGATTCCTTTGCTTTTGTACATGAGAAAGTATGTCCTTTGCCTTGGTTTTTGGAAGATATTTTCCCTGGGTATTGAATTCTAGATTCAAAGGTTTGATTTTTTTCTTCAGTGCTTTAAAGATGTTGCTCCTCTACAGTCTTCTTGCTTTCATTGTTTCCAACAAGAAATCTCTATTCTAATTTTTTTCTTCTGTATGTAATATGTCCTTTTTTTCTCTCTTTTCTTTTCTTTTTTTTTTTTTTTGGCTTCTTCTAAGATTTTTTCTTTACCATTATTAACCAATTTGATGATGAAACACCTTGGTGTAGTTTTCTTCATGTTTCTTATGGCTTGGGTTTGTTGAGCTTCTTGGATCTGTGGACTTATAGTTTTCTTTATATTTGGAAAAGTATCAACTATTGTTTCTTCAAATATTTCTTTCTATGCCTCTACTTGATATACTAAGTATTTCCTTTACCTTATTGACCATATTGAATATAGTTATAATAACTATACTAATGTCCTTCTCTACTAATTCTGTTATCTGTGTCATTTTGGGGTCTTTTCCAATTGATTGATTTTTTTTCTTTTTTCTTTTTCTTTTTTTTGGGAGGGGAGGATTGGCAGAGGGAGAAGAAGAGAGAGATCTTAAGTAGGCTCCATGTCCAGTGCGGAGCCCAAAGTGTGGCTTGATCTCACAACCCTGAGATCATGACCTGAGCAGAAATCAAGAGTTGGATGCTTAACCAACTGAGCCACCCAGGTGCCCCTCCAATAGATTGATTTTTATTCTCATAGGTCACTTTTTCCTGCTGCTTTGCATGCCTGGTAATTTTTTATTACATTCTTGACATTTTGAATTTGACTTTCTTGGGTGCTGGATATTTTCGTATCCCTAGAAGTATTTTTTGAGCTGTATTCTGTGATATAGTTAAATTACTTAGAGCAGTTTTTTCCTTTTGAGACTTGCTTTTAAGCCTTGTCAGGTGATCAGAGCTGCATTTTGTCTAGAGCTAATGTTTCTTCACTACTAAGGTAATAGCCTTCTGAGTATTCTACTTAATATTCTGTTAGTTAAAGAATTTAAATTGAAAAAAAAGAATTGTCCACTCTGACTAGTTTGTGGGAACACAACTTATTGCAGGCACTGTGTGATCGGCACTCTAATCTTTTTGGGTTGTTTTTCTTTAGCCTCGGGTAGTTTTCTCACATGTGTGCACTGGTCAGGATGTAGCTGATGACTCAAGGGGGACCCTTTATGGATCTTCAGAGTTCTCTCTTGCTGTCTCTCTTTTTCTCTTTCTGAGCAGCTCTCTCCTCTCCAGCACTCTGCCTGACAAACTACACACCTCAGCCTCCCTGGGCTCCCAGATCCATTTCCTCAACTCAGGAAGACAGTCAGGCTCTGCCCAGGTGCTGCAAGCTTTCTAGGCAGTGAGCTGGGATAATTGCAGGGCTTACCTTGTTTCCTCTCCCTCAGGGATTGCTGTGCTGCCCTGCTGATGCCCAGGGTCTGAAGCCATTATTTCATATACTCTATTTGAAATTTTAGTTGTTCCAGGCAGGAGGGTAAATCTGGTCTTTGTTACTCCATCTTTGTTGAAAGAGAAAATTTCACACCTAATTTTAGTTTTGAGGACTGGAACAAGCATGGAGTGAGATGAATATAATCTAACTGAGCAGAAAATCTTTATCCTGAGCATAAACCAAGATAAGACGAAAGGTATCACTTTTATTTTGGTGAAAAACAAAAATTTTTTTTAATGTCCTTCTGTTTTCTGGATATCATTTCTGGAGAGGAAAAAAAAAAAAAACCCAACCAACTTTATTATAACATTACAGAACCCGGAATAAATTACAGCTAATTCTTACTGACAGCTTTTGTAGGGGCTTCTAGCAAAAGGGAACTGAAATGAATGTTATTCACTAAGTCAAATTAGTATTCCTGAAATAGGACGACTGTTGGATTATATAATGCTATCAATAATTATGAGATTTAACTTGAAGACTTCAGTCATGAGATTCATAAGTCACAAACCTGATATATATTAGAATGATATGGTCACATGTTTCATAAATGGGCTAATAGCAAAAACCCTTCTAAAACGAACCTCACTAATCCCCTTGATTGCCTCAAACAGGCCTTTAGCCCCAAAAATAGCTCTGGGAAATGTGTCCACCCAGGGTCAGAGTACTCAGTGCTTCCTGGCTCTTAACCTGCTTGGTCCTTCAGGATCTTAACAGGAGGTTAGTTTGGGTCTTTCCTAAATACCAAGAGGCATATGGGCATGTTCCTTATTCAATAGGTCAAAAGTCAACAAAAGTTTGTAGACATTAGGACCCTTAGAGTTGTTTTTTTTTTTTTTTGCTGTATAGACATTGGAGAAGAAGTGGTTAGACTAGTTTATTTTTTCCCAATCAGAATGTTTACATGAAGCCAGTCCTGCTAATGGCCAGAGAGCATAGCCTTATCTTTCACTGACCTTTGTAATCCCAGTTTGTTGTAAGGGTTGGTGGTTGGAGGAAGCAGGGAGAAAAATGTCATTTTCTGATTTAAAAAAATTTTTTTTATATTTTCTGCTATTTTGAGTTTTAGTCCAATTACACCACGCGCTATTCCAAACACAGTATTCATGTTAGAGATAGAGTATTGCTTGGCTCCAAGATGAGCACTGTGTTTAGGAACGAGCATCAGTGGAAGTCAATTTAGCAAGTTGTGTATCTCAACAGAATGCTCAAAGCAAAACAGCAGCCAGATTGAGTCTTGGGAACAAAAACAGAGAGAGGAATGTAATTTCTCACTTCACCAAGTTGTATGTGCATGTGCGTGCGTGTATGCGTGTGTGTGTGTGTGTGTGTGTTTATGTGTATTGATGAGTTAAATGAGCCCAGCAGCCAGTGGCCATGACTAGTGAACAGAGAGGTCATCAGTAAACCGTCCCCCATCCTAGCAGGACTCCTAGTTCTTTCATTTTCTTCATGGCCCACCTCCTCCAGTTTGCCCAGCATGGAAACCTCAGCTTCTGCTCTGAACTTTTCCTTGTTCCAAAGAGCAGACCGGTCCTCAGACCCTCTCAGCTTGTGTCTGCAGGCACCACCCTTCGCCCTCTCCGAAGACCTCCTGGTCCTACCTGGACCATCAAGGCAGTCTCCCCAAGACCCCTGACCTCCATTCTCCACGCCCTTCCTCACCCTAGTCTGCAGATCGCTGCTGGGATGATCTTTCTGGAGCCCAGTTCCACTCGCAGTGAACAGGGCTCCCGTCTTCAGAAGTTACCTTGGATTTGGAAACAATCCCAGGTCATTATGGGTGGATGGTGAGGGGCCTCCCCTCTGTTTTCTAAACTTGTTTCTTGTGACCCCCTGCTGAGAACCTCACGCTTCAGCATGACCCGAATCCCTCCCACCTCCTCCCTCCTCCAACACTGCCACCTGTGGGCTTTGCTTCCTGGAGTGTGCCCTTGTATTCTTGGCTGGGGCTGCTGGGACAGTACCATGGCCCAGGTGGCTAAAACACAGAGACTTCTCATCCCACAGTTCTAGAAGCCAGAAGTCCGAGGTTAAGGGGTCGGCAGAGTTGTTCCTTCTGAGGGCTGTGAGGGAGAATCTGTTCCATCCTCCCCCCCTTGCTTAGGGGTGTTGGTTGGCAATCTTTGGTGTTCTCTAGCTTGTAGACCTCTGCCTTCATCTTTGCGTGGGGCTCTCCCTGTGGACGGACCTGTGTTCACATTTTACGCTTTTTCTAAGAGCATCAGTCATCTTGGATGAGGGGCCTACCCTACTGTAGAATGACCTCATCTTAACTCATTACATCTGCATCGATCCCTCTTCCAAATAAGGTCACATTCTGAAGCAGTGTGGGTAGGGACTACAGTGTCTGTTTTGAGGGGACACAGTTGAGCCCATGACAACTGTACTCCTCTGTTGAACAGGAGTAGAGGGCTAGAAGGAACGCAGAGCGAAGAGATATGATGCGTATTCATGTGTTAAAGATCTGAGCAGTGCTGTAATTAGGAACCTAGCGTTTCCAAACTTACTGGACCAGCGCCCCCTTCCCCTATTTAAACCACCAAACAAGAGAGCTGTGGAACACACTCTGGGCAACACTGTTCTGTCCTGGACTTCCGGATTTATGAGGCCTTATGGTCCAGAAGGCTGAACCATGGCTGAGAGACCAGAGCAGGAGAGGAGAGCTATCCGTCCCTTGGGCCGGACACCCTGTGACCTTGAGGGAAGGGCACAGCAGTGGGGCTCTGGTGGGCCAGAGGGGCAGCAGAAGGGCGAGGCCCCCACATGCCTGCAGTTTGAGCGCCTTGCTCTCTGCCGGGGACCCTCTGCTCGCCTGCGCACTGCTCAGACCTCTGGCCCAAGCCCCTCTTGCTGTGCCCCACCTTCCAGATCACGGCCCGGCGACCTCGGGGTATGCCTTTTTCTATCACTGAAGCATTTCAACCACTTCCTGGCGAGATTTTCTTAACAACTACGGGCAAATAGAGTCGCCATCCTACTCGGGGGACTCAATTTGAGAGATCCCCGTGGAGGAAATTCTATTTCAAGAAAGTGAAGATTTAATTAAATAAATACACATTTCATTTCCTGTGTGTGGTGGCTTTCAAGAGACAATCAGTCATTTACTCTAGAGTGTGTGTTCCGGGCACTCATTAACCTCCCAGTGCCACCAGCTCAGCAGGGGTTGGCCTCAGAAAGATGTTTTTCCGATAATGGATAACTCCGCAGCAGGGTCCCATCCTTTAGTGATGTTACAGGGGTTCTGTGTGCCCAGCCTTCCCGAGCGGTAGCCGAAGCTTATGGGGGCGGGGATGGAGAACGTAAGTAACACGGCTTCTGTGTTTCTCCACACAGCTGATACCCATGTGGTTGCCAATGATTCAGTCAAACATCAAGGTAAGTCATCGCTGGGTGGACCGGAAGCTCAGTCCCCTCCAGAGAACTCGGTCTTAACTTTAACAGGGCCCCCTGACACGCCACTTGCTGTGGAGAAAGGTGACTTCACCCTCCTCCTGGCCTCGTGGGGGCTGACACAGGGGGAGAGGCTGTGGGCCACGGATGGGGCCTGCAAGCTGAGGCGACGGCAGGAGCCACGGTTGTGCTGTTCGCGATGGATGAGGATGTGAGTGGAGGGGGGAGTCCGAGTCTGAGCGAGGCTCGGTTCCTGACTAGAATACAGGCCTGCTCCACCTTCTGAGGACGCCCGTGGCATCCGAGCCCAGGCACGTTCAGTGCTCTTTCCTGGCCACTAAAAGAGACTTTCTCTGGGGCACCTGGCTGGCTCGGTCAATAGATTATGTGACCTGATCTCAAGGTTGTGAGTTCAAGCCCCACACTGGGGGCAGACATGACTTCCAATAAATAAAATAAATAAACTTTAAAGAACAATAAAATGGACTTTTTGTGACAGGAAGAATTCTATTAAGAAAGGCTAACATTGAATATATGGCAGAACAGCCAGAAAAGAAGGGGCCTGCCCCCTTGTTCTACCTATGAGGAAACATGGGACCAGAAAGAAGAGTCACTTGGCCAGGGCCCCACAGCTGGGAAGGGAAAGACCCTATCCGTGTGTCTTTCCCATCACCAGGCCCTACCTTGAGGGATGCATCGTCATCGTTGAGCCAGACATACTCCATGACTAGTCAAGGTTCCTGGGGCTTGACATGATGATGGCAGAACTAGCCACCTGCTCTACCCAAAACTGGGCTCTGTCTATGGCCCTCGGAGCGCAGGGCAAGCAGTGGGGGGAGAAGGTGGACACCTTCTTGCTGATTTTCTTCTCAGAGTCAGGGAGGGATGTTAGTGGATAGAAGGGGACCGACCTCAAGGGCCCCAGACACCAAGAGAGAAATGGAGCCGTCAACAGTGACTTTCAGGCTTTGAGTCCGGGGTCATGGTGTCGGTGCCATTTGTGGCCACATGTGGGGGCGCCGCTGCTGAAAACCTTCTCTCATACTTTTCCTGTGAAAACAGTTGCTTGTTCCAGATTGCCCCTCCCCCTGCTTTCCGGAAATCTGGAAATCTGAGGCCAACAGAGAGCTTACAACCTAGCCTCTTCATGTGCATTACCATGAGAACAGAGAGACTCTAATCATGATTAAAATGTAACGAGCAACTATTATGTGCCAGCTTCTGGTCCAAACCCTCCATTAAACTCACCCTTAAAAGAAAACCCCATGAGGTGTTACTATGCCCAGTTCGCCCATGAGAAAATCCAAACACAGACGGAAAAGCCTTGTTCCCAGAGTTGTCCCCAGAGGAGCTAGGATCTGGACCCAGGGAACTGGCAGCAGAGCGCAGGCCCCAGGCCCATGTGGTGACCGGCTCCTGGGGGACACGTATGTGTGTCCGCCCCTCCCCAGCGTGTCACCTTTATGTTCCCCTTGCAGCAAATGAGTCGGGATGGGAATGGCGTTACTTGCATGGATCTGGGCCAGAGTGACTTTAGAATCCCGGTCACTGGCCCGCGTCCCCCACCCTGCCCACCACCAAACGTGAGAGTTGGCCTTCCTGTTCAGGCACGACGGCCCTTGAGCCACGTAGGAGAGTCCTGCCCTTGAGCCACGTAGGAGGGTCCTCCCTGTAGGAGAAGCCCGGGCTGGCGCTCCCTTGGGTGGACCGCGGACACTGGAAGGAAAGAAACTAAACTCGCTGTCTCTCCCTTCCTCATCAGCACTTATCGGCCGGACTCCAGCTTCGCCTCCAGGCCATTCAGAACAACGTGAACCACCACAGCCTAAGGACGCTGCCCGGCTCGGCCCCGAGCAGCGCCGGCCTCGTGGCCCTCCGCAAGTGGCTGCAGTGTACGCAGTTCAAAATGGCCCAGGTGGAGATCCAGTCCTCAGATGCGGCCTCGCAATTTTACCCTCTATGAGCGGCCCCCTCGGCTCTCAGTGTCAACACTCTGGTTTAGCAATAATGGGTTTCAAAACAAAACAATTTGATCCAAGCAGGTTGGGGAACATATTGGTACTGTACATTCTCTTTCTAGTTTAGTAAAAAAAAAAAAAAAAAAAAGACGTGCAAAGGCCGGAGAGGGCCAAAAAATGAAGCTTTCTTGCTACACATCTTTCTGATGACTCCTTGGGCTATCTGATTAAGTGTTTCCTTACATTATTTTTTAAAAAAACCAAATCATTTTTCTTTAACTAACTTCTATTTTTTTTAAGAAAAAAAAAACAATAGACTGGTGGGTACTCACAGAAAAGTTGTATAAGTCCCCCTGTTGCTATTTTTGATGATAGAGAATAAATAGGGTTTTTGAAACCTTTGTAGTGTTTTTTCTTAAAATCCACTCTTGGCAATGCAATAAAAAAAAAACCCCGTCACCATAAGCCAGTGACACTTGACTGAAGCTTTTTGTCATTATCCTGGGAAAAGTGGCAGCTTGCAAGGACCATTACAAAGTGCACTTAGAAATTAGGTGGTTAAACTGTGCCAATTGTTTTTCTTTGTTTTATAATATCATTTTCCAAAACTGTCCAGTAAGTTTTATTATTTTTAAAACTAATTTTTCAACTCATTAGTTCTAGGCTGTACTTTCTTGTAAGCTTTATGAGAACCACTTTAGTTTTGTGAATAATAAATTTTATTCTTTTGTTAATCCTTGTATACAATTCAATTTAAAACTGTAGATTGCGTACTGGACCAGATGACCCTCCACACTGGCACAGAGCACTGCACCTGGAGTTATGTTTCATAAAATGGGATTTTAATAGTGTAAGAGCACCAAGATTTATCAGCACTTCTCCTTAGCATTTGACTGTGCATTCACAAATGATATTTCTCTTCTCTATCCCTGTAATGCACTGACTACAAGAAGACTTACTATACATTTAAGCTGTATATTGACATGCTATTAAATGCATTTTTTTATTATCTTTGTGAGCCTGGGGTTTTTTAAAAATCAGTTTATACATTGCTTGTAAACTTTTAAAACTTCTAACTTCCCTTAAAACTAGAGGACAGCTATTGAGAGGAAAAGGCTTTCTTTCTTTCTGGGAAGAGAGAGACACAATTTATTTGAGGTCTGTTCTCCAGGAAGGACCTTGAGGGCATGAGGCAATGTTATTTATGTATTTATTTTTTTTTAAGTGTTGGTTGTTATTAAGAGGTCTCTCTTTTCTGCTGGGAAGTCAGAGGCCTTCATGCTTCTCCGGGAAACAGGTCCTCAAATGTTGAAGTGTTTCATGTGAGTTCTGGAAAGACAATGTGGCAGAGCTTCATCCCTATGAGGACTTGCAGGGAACCAGGCGGTCCCTAGATTAAGAATGTAGAAATGATCATTCTTCCCATTTTACAAAGTTGCTCTTCTGAAAGGCCTCCCCCCTCAGCGAGAATGCTCCTCGTTGTGCTTGGTTATGCCTCCGTCACCGTTCTGACTTCTATAGAAAGTTGTGCATGTATTTATCTCACTTGTGAACTGTGACAGCTTAGAGGGTATGTCCTGTCTCTGTATCCCCGGGGTCTGGCCCGTACCGCCAGTGTAGTTAATGTCTCTTGAACAGAATGGATTTGATTAAGCAACAGGTCTTTCTTGAGCTCCCCAGTGGGCTCAGCAAGGGCTGAACTGTGACATTTTCTTTTTGATCAGCGATTCCTGGAGGGGGTAATGGAAACAGGCCCGCGGAGTTGACCTTGGCTCCTTCCCATGTGGGGGGTTTGACTGACACCCCCATGATGCCTTAGCTACAGCCCGACTCTTCGCTCGTCCTGAGTCCACCCCGCTGCAGGCAGCCCCATTCCTACCAGTAGACGAGGTCCAGAGTCCTCCACAGGCTCTTCTCCAGCCCCGGTTCTTTCAGTGGACTGCTGCCTTGGTTTCTCTTTATATTTGCACCCCCCTCCCCCAAGGGCTGGAGAGGAGCCCTCAACCCAGCCCTCTTGACTGCGCCCCCATCTAAATCCTTCTACCGTCCAGGATGTTTCCTTTACCCCAGTTACAATCTGGGGTCTTGGCCCCACCCAGGCAGGTCTCCCTCCTTGCCCCTAAGAACCGTGACCCGCTGTCCTGGCAAGCTGACCCAAATACTGCCCCTGCTGGGACCCTGCCCCTTCCCTGGTTTATCAAGACCAGTTAACTTCTTTCCTGGCTACGCTGTCCTCGGGCCCATCCCCCACTGTTGTCGTCGTCTTCTGGCCTTGGGTCAGCCACCCTTCCCCACCCCCCAGCAAGTCAGGAATTTGAAATTTCGTTACTAATATTTCCTCATCGGTACAAGGGGGACAATGACACATTCTACTTCATAGGGTTGTTGAGGTGAGAAAAGAATGCAAGGAAAGAGAGCAGTGCTGGGCGCATGGTAAGCACTCAATAAAAGTTATGACTTCCTATTCTTTCTTTCGCATGTTAAGGCCTAGGGAAGGAAAGGTACTCGCCCAAGGTCACACGGCTAGTAAGAGGCAGAGTTGGAACTTGACCACAGGCTGTCTAACGCCAATGACCGTGCTCTCAACCACTGCCCACCACACCCCAGCCCCACGTGGCAGCCTGGCAGCAACAGAGGGCACAGAGATTCCAACAAATTTTACCTGAGCCAGAGTTGGCCAATACTGATCATTGGCTTGGAAAAGGGCCAAGGCGTAGACTCAATGTTCCCTCTGCTGTGGAATCCTGCTGGCTTCAGAGTGTGAACAGAACATTCTGAGATGCCCAAGGGGAGACCAAGCCCAGATCTGCAAATGTGTAGATTCCATGATTGTGGGCAATGGACATGCCTCTTACTAGCTGGGTGACCTCGGACAAGTTATTAAACCTCTGTGGACCTCTGTTTTTCCTTACCTGTAAATGGAGCCATCTCCCCATCTCCCGGGGTGTTGGAAAGCTCACGTGGGTGGAGGACCGCGATGGCACTTGGGAGACTGCCAGAATCTATAGACTGCCAGGAAGACCAGTGCTGCCTTAGGAAGACCACGCGAGGGGATGGCTCACAGCTGCAGACTCACCTGGTTTTTCCTCCAGCTAGAGCTAGTCCCTCAGAAGCAAGACCTACTAGGCCATGAGAGCCAAATGTGATCAACAGCCGAGGATGTCCAGTCTCCACTGTGCAGGAATCCTTTCTTTGCAAGCATGTCGTTCTGCCTGTCGTCGGGATGTTTTCAGCAAATCTCTTCCCAGAGGGTCTCATCTGAGGTCAAGTGTTTGCAGCAACTGCTCCATTTCCAAGCTACAACAGGCCAAATAAGGACTGGATTGGATTGGAGAAGATGGGTTATCCACCAAGACTCTTTCCTGAGCTGGGAAGGAAGGGTGATAACTGGACCATGCAGATCATTTCATATTACTTCTTTAGTAGAATTAATTTGCAAATATGTGTATCGGGCAGATGGGAGTGTTCTGACCAGTAATGGAAGTGGTTGGAATGCAGTGGAATGGTACCAGATCATGTTTTTGTGAGAGCTGATCGCTTTGGGAGATGGCTGAAGTCTTATTCAGAAAAGGTTGGCCAGTTCATTCCACTGACAGGAGCGACACGCAGGAAGCCTCTTGAACAGGGTTTGAGAGAAACCCCAAGAGCCATCATGGACTGAGTGTCTACTAAGTCTTGAGCACTTTACATATGTTACCTTTTCTCCTCTTAGTGCCCCCCACACTAAGATTCCCATTTTGCAGGTGGGGTCCCTGAGGCTCAGAGGTCACATGACTTCTCCAAGGTCATGCAGCTGGCTGTAATAGCATTAGGACCAGACAGTGTCTGACTTCATGTCGGAGCTCCACTCAGTAAAGGTTAATGTCTCTTCCATTTTCTGGGCTCTTTGGGCTAACATGTGCCAAGAGCATGGGGTGGAGAAGTCTGAGGGCCTTCTTGGGAGCAGCTCCACCTTGGTGTTTCTGTTTATTGATCATTTATCATAAATTCCCATCAAGCCAGTGTCAACTTCATCTGACAAGGGCATTTTCCCCTTTGCTTTGGGGAATTCATTTATTTCGAAAAAGAAAATCATAGCTCACACATTAAATTGCAATTAGTTTTCCACTTAATATAATAGTTTTATGGAAAAGAATAAAAATTTATGAATTGAAGAGTATGATGATGAACCCTTAGATTGGGGGCCTGCTGAGAGTTGGCTCAGCCCTGCAGACACTTGCCCGCAGTTAATGATAACCCTCGCTGCCATGTAGGAGGGCTTACTGCGTGTCAGGCACTGCAGATAAGGCACCTCATCTAATCTTCACAAAGTGATGTGAGGAAGGCACTGCCATTATCATTCCCATATTGCAGATGAGAAAACTGAGGCACAGAGAGACAATACTCGCAGAAATCACTCAGTAAAAGGTAGAACCAAATTTCAATCCAGATCTGTCTGCCTCCAAAAACCCTGGTCCCTTCTAATATATAATCGGAGAGTTGATGGGTAGAGTCCTTCGCTACTCACCTGACTGACAAGGTAGAATACTGTGCACCCAAAGTCACCACCCAGCAGACTACTGGTTGACCTTGGCCCACAGCATGTTTTGTTGGACGAGCTTCAACTTTTCATTTCTCCTTTTGGTTTGAAATCTCTTTGTTGGCTCACACAGGCCCCAGTTTTATACAGGTCCCACTACTGGCCTCTGCCTTCCAAGCAGAAAGACCCCAAAAGCTTCTCAGCAAAATCCTGTTGCCTCTACGTTGATCTGCAAGGTGTGGCTTGCTTCCCACGTTCGCCTGCCCAGCCGGGGTGTGAGTTTGCCAGCCGGTTAAGACTGGCCTTACGTTTTAGGGGCTCCTTCTGCCAGCCAGTGGCGAAGTAGGACTTGGGGCTGTTCTCTCAGCCCCTAGTGGCCTCGCCACCCCCCCGCCCCACACACACACCCTGGCGTCATCCCTCTGCCCCCACCTGCATGGCCGCTGGCTGGGGCCCCTGCCCCTGCACGTGCCCACACATCCGTTTGACCTCATCTCGGGTCGGGGCTGGGCTCCCGCATCTGCCGCCTTCCCAGTTTCTCCCGCCCCCGAGAATCGGAGGTCAGCGGGTGGTGCCAGGTGAGCCCTTGGCACCAGCTCTTCGCTGCAGGGTGTGCAGAACATTGGCAGAAGCCACGGATTTGGTTGAACAAAGAGCTGGCTTTTTAATTATGCAGCCCAGACAGACCCCCACCAGCAGGCCGGTGGAGAGGGGAGCCTCCCGGGGCTGCCTGGCAGACGCCCTGATTTCCGCTCCTTCAAGTGGCCACTTGGAAAAGAAAGGAACCAGCAAGTAATCAAGCGTGAAGGACAGAAACTCTCCAGGTGAGGACAATCACGCCGCTGAGCCGGGGGTGCGGGGGTGGGGGGGTGCTCTGCAGAGGGGGATCGGGCCAGTTCCAGACTGCAGGGTGTACCCAGAGCCTGCAGCTCAGAGTGCTCACCGCGGGGCTGAGGGATGGGGTGAGGACGGGGACACAGGACAGGCTCGGCAGCTGGGTCGGCTGGACACTGGGCCACAGACCCGTCCTCTGCCCGCGGGCACGTCACTTGACCTTGCTAAGCCTGGGTTGCATCAATAGCCAAACGGAGATGGTAATTCCTCTCTTCCAGCCTGTTTGTAGAGAGCAAGCGAGAGGATGTGTGTCGGGTACCTAGCACAGGAGCGAGCCGTAAACGAGGAAGACAGCTAACCTTTAAGGAACGCTCGCTCCTCCTAGGTATGCCAGGCTCTGTGCTCCGCACGCAACATTCACGCAGCCGCGTAGGCTTCCAACTGTAATGCCATGTGAACAGCTGCTGTTTTGCTGAAACGAAATCACAGCTTGCAATGGGACTTTGGCTCCCGTCCTGAGTGCGGGCGTTCCTGCGCTGCTGGGCTTCGCATGGTGACTCAAGGCTTCCTCCTCGCTTCTCTGTTTGAATGAGCAACTGGGAAATCCTCCCCACAGCAGGTTCTGTCATCCTTTGGACTTCTAGTGGTAGGAACACCTCCTTGTGTTTGTAAGGGGGATCATATTTTGAAAATAGTAAGTGGATATGTTCTTTCTTCTTCTCTAGGAAGCCACATTCCACAGCCTGGCCCCATGGACGGCGTGGGCCAGGAGGAGATTCAGCTGTAGAGAAAGTTCTGGTCAGATGGGATGAGGAAGTGGGGAGCCCACCTCTTCTGGACCCTACTGGACCACTGGCAAAAGAAAAAGGGAGACAAATGTAGGGCAGGGCTCAGAGGCCAGGGGGGCATATCTGCACCTTCTCTCGTGGGGCTGAGGGTGTTGTAAAAAATACCCAGGTTGGAAGTGTGAGGGGACCCCGGCAACACGGGGACACACAAACCTCAGGAGAAGTGCCTGTAGCTGCAGGCAGCTTTGGCGGCGGCGGCAGCAAGAGAAATAGCTGTGGACAGGAGCCTGCACCCCAGCCCCCTGGCCCCTTCACCCCCTGCATGCGGGTGCAGACTCCGGAGTCCCCATGTCTGGCACTGAGAGCAGGAAGCCGGGCTGAGCCCGTGGTCAGGAGAAGAGATTGCTGCGGTCCAGACATTTGCCTCTGGAGACGTGGGGACAGACTGCTCACCCCCAGAGACCAGAAGGGCCCAGGCACAGCCCTGCGGTCACCTGTCGGGGAAGCAGCCCAGGCTGGCCCCCAGACCTGCCAGGACCTCTGAGTTGGCTCCCTGTGCACCAGAGACCCCAGACACCTGCTCAGGGGTACGCCTGGGTGCCTTCTAGTGGGGAGCAGGCCTGGGAAGATGGCTGGAAGACTGAGCATCCACCCAAGAGACAGAGTCATCTCAAAGAGACTAGTTAAATGAGAAGAGGCCCGAATGCCATCAGTTTGCAAATCTGGGTTTTTCTACCTCTCCCACCCCCACCTCCAATGAGGTGGGGACTCAGAAGAGTTATGTGCAATAAAGTGCTGTATTTTCTCTTTATGCTGTGTGTATGGTGTTAATTTCATAACCCACAGTTACTCAGTTAATTAATTCTACAAATATTTCTTGTGCCGGGCAATGTTTGAGGGGCTGGAGATTCGTCCATGAGTAAGACCAAACACCAGCGTGGGCCCCTGTTCAGGCCCCTTCTATTCTAATGGGAGGAGAAAGGCAGTAAAGGCATGTAGGGGTCAACACGGGCCCCTGGGCGAAGTTCTATAGGGAAATGAACGGAGGGGCAGTAGAAGAGACAATGAGCAGGGGCCCAAGAATGCCGCCGGGTGACCACTGGGGAAAGAGTGACTGTAAGGACATCAGCTGACACTTGAGGAACAGCAGGAAGGCCAGAGTGGCTGAGGGGAGGGGCAGGGGGGCGGGGGGGGGGTTGGGCGTGCGGGAGAAGCCGTGGGGGGGGGGGGCAGGTCAGGAAGGGGAGCCGGGGAGGAAGCCAGGGGAGGGAGTGTGGCTTTTATTACAATTGTGGAAGAAATCTTGGCAGGTTTTTAACTCTTGTATGATGTGACTTGCGTTTTGTAAAGATCTCCCAGCTTTTGTGGGAGCCAATGGTGGGGACCGCAGAGGTAGAGGGAGGGAGCTAAGGCCGGGGCTCTCCCTGGAGTCCAGGCACGGGGTGGTGGGGGCTTGGCCTGGGGTGGGGGGAGCTGAGTTAAACAGGTGGACTTCAGAGCTCCGGAGATGGGCATGGTAGGACTCGCTGGTTTATCGGCCCCTGGTCCAAGGCCCAGAAGCGGAAAGCGTGACCATCACAGTTTGTGCTGAGAAGCAGAGGTGGTCGATGAGACCACGGGTGGAGACAGAGAAGGGAGACGGCTCGAGGCAGACTTCAGGGACGATGGGTGCCGAGGCCTGGCAGAGGGGAGGCAAGCCAGCCATGCCGCCCGGCGGCGCCTTGTCCCATCACCCGAGATGATGGCAATAGTGCCATTTGTCATCAAAGGGCTGCGACCCCAAATGTGGGCTCTGAAACTCCCAGTATGTATTCCCAGGATCCAGACATGCTCTTTTTTTTGAAGTTTGACATAAAAGGTGAAATAGAAAATTAAGTTCTTCTAAAGAACATGCGAGCCCCTAAGAGTAGGTCCTGCTTGAAAGGTTAAGGGCAAACCTCCAGGCATAAGGCAGCGGCATTTAAGCTGGCCTCACCTGGAATTTCACAGAACACGTGCCCCATGCACCTGCTCTTGGAGGACAGCTTCTGAGCAGCCTCACTGATGGCTGGCTGTGCGGTGGGCTGCGTTGTCACCACCCCTAGGACCCGTCCCTGTCCCTGGGCAGGAAGTGCCCTTCCTTGGGCTGGGCTTGCTTCTGGGCTGCAGCCTCAGGTGAGCAGAATATCTGCCTGCCTGCAAGGCCTCCATCGGAGCGCCTCTGTCTCTCTGGGGCAGGGCCTTGCCCCTCTAGGAATCCCTGTTCGGAATGTTGTGATCCCTGTGTGTCAGAGAGTTGGGAAAGGAGGACATTTGTTTTTAAATTAAGGGGTGTAGGGTGGGGATGCAAGGAGCAACGTAGAAAAGGTCCCAGGTGATTCTAGTTTTGATGGTAGAGGCAGCAGGTCACCTCAGAGCAGATCTTGGCTCCAGGAAGAATTCCCGAGTGTCCTTCTTAGCTGTGAGTTAGGTAGATACTTAATGCCTTAGGGAAAGAATGGAACAAGGTTTTTGTGTTTGCCTTGGCAAAGAAAGGAGGATGCTTTCACTCAAGAAGTTCTTGCTAGAAGAGAGATGAAGCCTGGACCTCATTCCTTTTGGGGTTCATCATTGGAAGAACCTCTCTGTTGGCCAGAGATGATCCTTGGCTGAGGTTAGTTGATAGGAAAGGCCCTGTGAGGACACTTGCTGGAAGAAATAGGGGTGTGGCATGGGGGCAGGAAGTCAGAGACTTGTGTCAAGGGAATGACTCTGAACGCCCAACCATTGTAGCCAACGCAACAGAGACAGTGCCCAACAGGTGGCTGGAATGATGAGAGCCCAGTGCAACCTTAGGGGTGCAGGATTCTGCTTCCGGTCCCCACCCTGGAGAAGCCATTCCAGGAAGACACTCTTGATGCCAGATGGCCACCCACGACAGAAGGATGATCTGGTGATGCTGGGGTCATTCCAGTCCCTTCTGTGTGCACATCATAGGGAGGAAGCTGGCCAGGGCTTATCATGCCCATTTTATAGGAGTAAAAACCAAGGCTCTCAGAGGGGAAGGCACTCACCAGAAGCCACATATGAATTGACTCCTGTCAGATCCATGAATCCTTGACTCCAGCTTCCAGGCGCGGGGGAGGCTGAGTGTCCTGTTTACTTCCCGTGGGCGGAGAAAATAATTGGGTGTATACTGAGATGGAAAGGACCATTTGAAATCTGAGGGCCTGTCTGGGTTGGAAAGGCCTAGAACTTGTAGCTACGGAGAATTGGATCTGAATATCAGCTCTGCCCCAGACTGCTTTTTTTGACCCTTGGTAAGTCACTTAACCCTCTGAACCTCAGTTTACTTACCTGTAAAATGGGGACAACCTACATGCCTCCTAGGCCTGCAGGGCAGGTTAAAAGAGGTAACGTACACAAAGCGCTGAGAAGGTGGCCCGGGGTGTCCCTCTAACTCCACATTAGAGTGGAGTTGTGCATGCACATCTCGGGTCCATCCGTACCGCCAAATTGCTTCCGTAGGGCAGGGTCCTGTCTTGTTTCTGAGTCCCCAAGACATGGCATCGTCAACCCCGAGGGTCGGAGGGGACACAGGCTCTCCGGGGGCTCGTGGGCTCAGACAACAGAGGAGAAAGCAACTGGAAGTCTCCGTAGAGACTCCGTAGAAGAGGGTAGGTAGTCGGAGCTACGCATGCAGGGCTGTGGGCACTGAGCCGAGAAGGCGAAGTCACCCAGCTCTGCCCACGTGTGGCTTGTGTTCCAGGTGTTCAAGGAAGAGGCGGCCTCTGAGAGAGAGCTGCTAAGATGTGGCCACACAGGAAGAGTAGCGGCGGTGTCTGGAAGCCGGGGCCGGGTGGCCCTGTGGTGCTGGGGGTGGGGAGCCTGTCTCAGACCTGCATCAGGGAATTTGTCCGCACTTTCTTCAGGGCTGATGATGGCATTTGTGCCTGGGCAGGGGATGGGGGCGGTGGGGGAAGGGAGTGGTCCAGTGGGGTGTCACTAGTCAGGTGGGCCAGTGAGGGTGCCCAAAGGTGCGGCCACCACTTGGAACCGAGCGCAGCTGCTTACCCCTCCTCACGGGACTGTGTTCTAGGTGTTTCTCTCATGCAGGCTGTGGGGAGGGAAGGAGGAGGAGCCTTTCCTCCACCCACCGGCCAGGGGCAGTGACTCCAGCCCAGGGACACAGGCAGGCGGGTCCCACCGCCTCGGTGGCAGTGGCAGGACACAGGGGGAGGCGGTGGGAGGGTGGCAGGCGTCTGGGCCGGATACCAGAGCCAGAACAAGCGGCCAGAAGCCCCGGAGATCTGAGCTGGGCTGGGAGGCGGCCCCCAGCAGGAGTTGGTGCTGCTGCCCTGCCCCGCCAGCTCCCCAAGGCCTGCCCCCGCTCCCCCTTCCCCTCCGCCCCCTCGCAGGCTGGCCCTGCTCTGTCCCCAGGGTGCCTGCTGGGGTCAGAGCCTGGCCTGTGGCTCCTCGCCTCGTGCCTCGGGGCCTCGGGCTTGCTGCTGTGGCTAGAGTGCACAGCAGTGTGTCCCGGACCCGAGGTGTCCCTCCGAACCTTCACCGGCCTCCCAGAGGGGACCCAGGCAGGCGGCCGGTGGGCAGAAGAGTTTCTCTAGGGCCTGATGGCAGCCTTTTCGGAATGACAGCAGTGATGGTAGGAGCCGTCCGTGGTGGCCACCACCTGCTGTGTGCCAGGACCCGTGTCAAGTTTTGGCAAACGGGCAGCTCAGGGAGGCCCTGCCCCCAGAGCCCTGCCCAGAGCTGACTACATCCCCCACCCCGGGCTGTGGGCCGGGGTGGGGAGACGCCTGGCCCCCAGCTCTGGGCACACCGGGCTCCCCCAGTTGCTGCCACTGAGTGAAGCCTGGGGAACCCAGCGGAGGGGGCGGGGCCCAGCACCATCCCAACCAAGGGGAATGGCTGATGGCTCAAGACGCCTGTCTGGGCTCAAACTCCAGCCCACCCCCGCCGTGTCCATGTTCCCTTGGCTGTCACTCTCCACCTCCAGCCTGTCTCCTCACCCCCCCCATGGGGAAGGCGTTGCTGCAGGGGCAACGCTCTCTCGTGGCTTCAGGCCCATCGGGCTGGAACCTCTTTGTCCCAAAAGCGCTGGGAAGAAGGGTTGCCTTTGGCGCGGCTGGAAGAGGGGCCTGGAGACCCCACAGGCAGCTCACACTCCACTCCGTCGGGGGAGCAGGTGAGCCTGGGGCCAGCCTGCGCTCTGGGCCCTTGGGCTCCCTCTGCTTGGAGGTGCAGGGCAGGCTGACCACGGTGCTCCCAGCCGCTGGTCGGGTGAGGGGGGTGCTGCCAACCTGCCAGCCGACTCTGGGGGCGGGGGGCTGAAGTCTGGACACGGGGAAGGACCCAGTAGGAGGTCGCAGGCCTGACCCATCTCCCCTCCAGCGTGGCCCCCCCGATTCCCATGAGCCCTTGGCAAGTTAGCATAACTGGCCTGTCCCATCTGCCTGGCACCGCGGGCAAACTGGGACAGTTGAGCACCCTCTTCTCAACTGAGTCAAGGGTCAAGGTGGCTGGATGGAGGGAGGAGGGACAGGATGGGTACCGCAGAGTCCCCATCAATGCCAGCCTTGGGGTATTCTGATGAAACCATATGGAAATGAGGCAAGTGAGTTACCGTTACCGAGCCCAGCCCTGGGTTTGTAGCAGAGCCTCAAGGAACGGGCGCAGCCCCACGCTCAGCCAGCTCTCTCCTTCCCACGCCAACCACCCCCCACCATGGAAGACAATGGACAGTCCTCTTTATAAGGATATTTTTATTGAAAATTAAAAAGGCATGGTACTTTCTTCCTTGTAAGTAGCATCCAGCCTGCCTCCCCCACCCCCGCCCCCAACGCTGCCGGTCCTGCCCCCTGGGTGCTCTCCGCACAAAATCCACAGTAGTGGCTCGCTCACTGGTGGACAAGATGGCCCGGACCTCACGTTTGTGCACGGTGACAGAACTCCTAGAGACAAGAGCCCTCTTCGTGTGTGCCCTCGGCCCACCGTCAGGAAGGCAGATCTCAGGGTATTGACATTCATGCATTAGACAGCGTGCACGACCTGGGCTGTTGAAATCAGACTTTGTACAGATTCGGAGAGTACAGTGATTTTATATAGATATATTTATCTCTTTAAATATATATATATAACTATATATAATATATATGTCTATATTTTTACAGCTATTAGTCTCTCTTCCAAAACTTGCTTTAGAAGCTTCTAAGGAACACCTAAAAACTCTGGGAGAGCCTATAGGCCATTCTAAGTTGGGCTCAACTAGGAGATAGTTAAAAAATATCTATTTGAGGAAAGGCGGAGAAGAAATGTGCATTTCGTTCTCGACCTCCACGTTTGGGCTAGTCTGAGGATTGATCTGTGTTGAGGGACTGCAGATACATTCCTGAAATAAAAGTTCCGAGCTCAAATACCAGGCCGAGTGTTTTTGTTTGTTTGTTTTTTTTTTCTCGTCACTTAAGCCAAAACTCCGGTGAGGTTCCCTTGTTGCCACATGTGGGAGTTTCCAAATGGCCAGTTCTAGGTTTGGTGGGTTGACTTCTCACGTAGATTCTTTTTTAAGAACTGGGCTCTTCTCTTGGTTTTCACTAACTGAGCGATAAGAGACTTTATAAACACGATTTGGGGGAATTTATGCACAAATGTTAGCTTTTCCCAGAGCCCCGGCTGTGTCCCCAGGGAAGGGGACACTGGCCCCAGAGCCTGGTGGGTGGTCATCGAAGTTCCTCACAGGGAGCCTTGCCAGGGGCTGAAGGATTTAGCTAGTTGTAAAACCTCCCAGGTTGAAGCCAGGGTCAGGGAAGGTGGGATTGTGCAAAGCAGGCCTGTGCCCTGCCTCCCTGGGTGCCTCTCCGGGCCGGCTGCCCACCCCTCCGGCACCCCTTAGCCAGGATTCTCCCCTCTGACCACAGGGGCCTTCCCATCCCTTCTGAGCCCAGGGTGGCATGTGCTGAGAGTGGGGTTCCTGCCAGGGTATCTGCTCAGGGCATAGGCAGGGGACTTGGCAGGAGGCTACAGGCCGTGAGGGAAAGCGTCTCGCTGCAGACTCACACCCTCTGGCCTCTTGTCACGGGCCCTGCATCCCTTGGGGGGGAGTGGAAGGCATGGGCACCCACCAGCTGGGGGCACTGACCATGGCCGCCCGTGGTGGTGTGCCATGCTAACGTAGGCAGGGAAAGCAAAATCCAAATCCAAACCCAAAACAGGTCCTCACACCGAAGGAAAACTGAAAGGAAGACAGAAGCCTTTCCCAGAGGGTCTGGGCCTGGACCTGTCCCCAGCCTGTTCCCGCTGTCCTGGGGGTGGGGGGGGGGGGGGGATCCGGGTTAGGGTCTCAGCAAACTCACCTTCTCCCTCTGCCCTCTGCAACACAATGGTCCACAGACTGCTCCATGGCACAAGGGCTCAGGGACAATGGATTTCCAAGGTTCAGCCTGAACGGGGACTTGTTTTCTGTCAGGCCTACCTGGATGGGAAAGTCTCACCGTGGCCCAAATACCCTCCAGAGAACTACACGTGGTGGTCTGGGAGGTGGACAGGATCCACTTAGCTAAGTCCCTACACAGAGAGAGCAGACCCACGAGGTCAGGAGCGTTCTCCCAATCCGCCAGGGGAGACCAAACCACAGGCCGCTGCCGCCACGGGGTTAGTCATGTGGCCACAGGGCCGGTGGCCCCCGGGGAACCAGGCCGGTGGACGGAGACAACCAGGCCTGGAGGGTCTTCCCATTCCTTCCCTTCATCTACCGACCCCTCCGGAGGTTTCAGCACGTTTAGAACACAAGACCCGGGGAAGAGACATTCAAAGGGGAGCCCTAGGAGAACACCACCTCCCTGTGGGTGAGGGGAGGCCGGGGGCTCTCAGGAGAGAGTCTGAGTACCTGGTCAGGGCCTCTGGAGGTGGTCAGGGAGACCCCGCGCCAGGCTGGGGCAGCCCAGCCCGGAGCGCCCACAGAGGGCTTGGCACAAATGGTGGCCTCCGCCGGATGAAGGCACGGCCTGGCTCACACGGTGGCGTCAGTCACTATGAGGATCCGCTGTGCAAATGAGTCTGAGGACAGGCAGAGGGGCCTCCATCCTTCCTGGCTCCTCGGCCTGGTGTTCAGGGAGTTGTTTTGCCCCTGGAAGGTCAGACACTAAAAGAGCCCCTCTGTCTGCTACCAGGAGGGGGCTCCACAGGCTGGGCTCACAGCCCTCCGTGGCACGGGGTCGGGGGTCTAGAGCCAGGGGCCCCGGATGTGGGTGGGAAGGGGAGGGAGGAGGCAGGCCCTGAAGACTGAGGACAGTCACAGATGCGGCGGCAGACAGATGTGTGGGAAGCACCTTTGGTAGGGGACGTCTCGTGGCCGTGCCGATGGCTTCTGTTGGGACGCATGGTGAATGGAGAAGCAGACAGGCTTGCTGGGGAGGAGGAGAGGTTTTCTGGCAGGGGAGTGGCCCCTGGATCGCCCTTCTCTTGGCTAAAGCGGGATGCCTCCCCAGCCCAGCAGACAGACTCCCTGCCTTTGTCAGAGCGCGGCTGGAAGACGGGAAATCAAACACAAGACAGGGAGGAGATGTGCGGAGCCTGGGGTGGCAGCGCTGCCCCTGGGAGCTGCGTGCAGGGGAGCCTGGCTCAGCCTGGTGTCTGTGCTGCCCTGCCTGCGAGCTGACCAGGGGCAAGGCTGGGAAGAGGTTGGTTTCTCCTTCGGAAGTCCTGGACAAGCCCAGTGTCAGCTCGGGTCCACCTGCTTTCCCGGGTCCTCTAATGCCACCAAGGTACCCCTCTGGCCAGTGGGTCCGGGCTCTGCAGACTCACACCACGGCGCTGTTCACGTCCACCCCTTTGTTGCTCTGTGAGGAGGTCATGGGATACTCAGCAACACTGGTGCCGTTCTCCTCTTTTCTCAGTGGTTTCCTGGGTGGGGAGGCAGGGACAGCCGTTAATGACCAGGAACTGGGGTGGGGGTATTATGTCCTTTCAGGGAGCCCACCAGGCTCTGTTTTGGGTTAGCATCCTTGGGCTGCTGGTCTGGTGGGGGCCAATCAGAAGCTGGAGGTGGTCTCAATGAAGGTGACCGCATCATGTGTCATGCACACCAGGGCATAGTTGAGAGTGAAACAGGGGAGCTTTTAATAATGAAGCAGGGACAACAGGCATGAATCGGGATTGTTCTGGACAAATGAGAAAGGAGAATGTATGGTCAGCCTAGTAGGACACATGGTTGGGCTTTGATGGGTCTCACTGATTATGAGCGAGCAGATGCGGAGATGAATATTTGGGGGTGAGGAGTGAAAGAGGAGAGGTGCCAGAGGTTGGATTTTGCAGTCTTGCCTCTGTGTGGTCAGAGGTAAGTGGAAAATGTGATGAAGAAGATGGCAGTGAAGGCGATGCTGGGGGTAGTGATGGGGGTTGAGGTGGCGGGAATAGTAATGCGGCGGAGTTGGTGGTGGAGGTGTGGTTGGTGGTGGAGGTGGTGGTCATGGTGGTGTGGGTGGTGGAGGTGATGGTGATGAGGGTGGTGGTGGTTATGGTTGTGTTGATGGTGGTGGTTATGGTAATGGTGATGCAATTGATGTTAGCCGTAGTCATGGTAATGGTGATGGTTTGGTTGTATTGATGGTGGTGGTTATGGTAATGACGATGGTGACAATGGTGGTGGTGGTTGTTGGTGGTTGTTATGGTAATGACGATGGTGATGGTGGTGGTGGTGGTGGTTGTGTTGATGGTGGTGGTTATGGTAATGACGGTGGTGATAATGGTGGTGGTGGTGGTTGTGTTGGTGGTGGTGGTTATGGTAATGACGGTGGTGACAATGGTGGTGGTTGGTGGTTGTGTTGATGGTGGTGGTTATGGTAATGACGGTGGTGACAATGGTGGTGGTGGTGGTTGTGTTGGTGGTGGTTATGGTAATGACGGTGGTGACAATGGTGGTGGTGGTGGTTGTGTTGATGGTTATGGTAATGGTGGTGCAGCTGATGTTGGCAGTAGTCATGGTAATGGTGATGGTTTGGTTGTATTGGTGGTGGTGGTTATGGTAATGACGGTGACAATGGTGGTGGTGGTGGTTGTTGGTGGTGGTTATGGTAATGACGGTGATGGTGGTGGTGGTGGCGGTGGTTGTGTTGATGGTGGTGGTTATGGTAATGACAGTGGTGACAATGGTGGTGGTGGTGGTTGTGTTGGTGGTGGTGGTTATGGTAATGACGGTGGTGACAATGGTGGTGGTGGTGGTTGTGTTGATGGTGGTGGTTATGGTAATGACGGTGGTGACAATGGTGGTGGTGGTGGTTGTGTTGATGGTTATGGTAATGGTGGTGCAGCTGATGTTGGCAGTAGTCGTGGTGACGATGACAGTGGTGGTGGTGGTTGTGCTGACGGTGGCAGAGGTGGCGGTAGTGAATGTCCAAACTAAAGGAGTGCCCACTAGTGGTTCTCAAACACTTCATGTTAGGACATTTGAAGTTCATTCAGAGGCTGTTTAACCCCAATTGCCATTTCTCCTATCCATACACAGCTCAGGAAGGCTGGGAGGGAGGCTTTGAGAAGGCTCTTGCCCATGTGCAGAGGTTCTGGATCCACAGTCCTACTTTCTGGCCTGGCTCCAATCCCACCTCCTCTCCTGCCTGGTTCAGGAGGGCTCTGGCCCCCAGCGCGAGGCCTGCTGGCTACAGCCTCCCGATCTTGGCCACTTACCGGCTGTGGCACCCAATCCCATATTGCAATACTGCTGCCCCTTGTGTGATGCTGAGGCCCATGGGGTCATACACTCAGTCACCTCCTCTGTCCCCGCTAATGCTGGGGCTGAGCCTAAACTGGCCTCTGTTGTGTGTTGTCTAAACTGAATGTCCAAGGCCATCTTTGAAAGCCTGGTGATTGGTTGCTTCTGCCTTCTCAAATGTCCCTGGAGCCTTCCCAAACCCAGGCTGAGGAAGACTGGTACCTGGTGACCAGTGGGTGCCTACGGGACAAAGTCTTAGGTGAATTAGTTTGGGGGAGGCAGGGTCTGCAGGGTGGTTATCAGTAGTTTCATGGGTGGGATTATCAGGCCCGTTCAGAGGCAACACCCTGAGATCACATCTATTAACTGTTCCCTTTTTCCTTGCAGCAGAATTAGCTCACAAAACATAAAGAAACCCAAGTGCACTCCCTCCGGGTGTCAGGCTCAGCCACAGTGGCTTCTAGAAACATGAGATGCAAACTAGCCCTTCCTCCTGGGGCCTATCACACTTTGTGCAAAGCACTCTTGGTTACAGATTTTCTTGTCCGCTCTCACAATGGTACCCTGAAGAAGCCAGGCCTGGGGTTAAGAGATTCATTTCATGGGGAAACTGAGGCTTAGGGAGAGCTGTCACTTGCCCAGGGACCCCCAGCTGGTTGGGGGCCACCTGCTCCTACCACATCCTCGTCCGGACATCTTTCCATTACGTCAGCGTTCCCAGCAGGCGTTGCCCCCCAACACAGGGGGTTCCCATCAGCTTGGGAAGGCCTTCCTCCACCCTCCTCCTGGACAGTTCCAAAGTTTTCAAGGGTCCCGTCTCCGAGAGGCCCCATCTCATTTTCTTGAACCCAGCACATCCCAAGAACCCCATTTTATGGATACGCTCAGGGACACTTTCCAGAACCTCCAGGTTTGTAGGGGTCAGACAGCTGCCTTGTTTGTGATGGGCTTGTGGAAATGACAGCCTCTGAGCCAGCCTCTGTCCCTGGGCCTTTCCCCCTTGGTCTCCTTCCTTTCTCCCCTGGGCCACCCACCCCTTTACAGGGGCTTCGAGCAGCTCTGACTTTGCTGGGTGGGCTTTATTCCCGACTCTGAGTTTGCATGGCCCGGGAAATTGGGTCGGGGGGGGGTGCACTTCCTACATTTGTCATCAATCTACAAGGGGGGGGATGAACATCAGAATCAGGATTCCAGAAAATAGGAACAAACATCTCTGAGCCCAAACGCACACTGCTTTGCTCCCTAGTAAATGTTCAGTCTTGGGCTAGGTCTGAAAAGTCAGCCGGAGCAGGTCCGGGTCAGGGGAGATAAGGCTGAAGGGCCTTCCAGAGTGGATAACGGAGAGATGAAGAAAGGAGTCTGGAACTCCCATGGAAATGGGCAAAGCATGGAGGGCACAGAGTAGGAAATCAGCAGGATTTCTTCCGCCAGGAGAAGAGATGAAATTTCTAAAGCCAGGCTGCTGGTTAGGAGACCCCTTTGCATTCCCTGGAGCCTTGGAGGGAAATGTTGGCACAGAGGGCCCAGCAGGAAGCAAGCCTGGCTGGAGGGATGCTGAAGACAAGGCAAGGAGACAGCCCCAGGGCCTTCTCGATGGCCCCAGCCAGCTTCCCAGGCAGGAAAGGACAAAGGGGGTCTGGGCAGGGGTTCCACCCAGCAAAATGGTACTTGTGGCTGGCGCAGCCCACCCTCCCCGCCCCCCACCAGGAGCATTCCAAGAGTCTGGGCATGGCAAGGGGAGCAGAGGGTCGCTGTCCCAAGGGTTCTCTTGAGAAATGGACCTGGTCTGCTCCCCTCCTCCACCAGAGCTGAGCCCTCAATCACTCTACTCTCTGGCCCGTAGCCCCAGCCCACTCCCAAAGCCCTTTTGGGGTTCACAGAAGCCCAGTGGAGTCTGAGGTGTTAGCTACAGCGGGAGATGGCTCTGCCTCACACCTCCCCACACTGTCCTTCCTCTAGCAGGGCACTTCACGGTGGTGCTGCCCAAGCACTGGGATATCACGGCTCAGTAAACCCAGGCCCCGCCACTTCCAGCTGTGTGATCCTGGGCAAGCCACTTAACCCCTCCCTGCCTCAGTTTCCTGGCCTGTAAAATGGGCACAATAACGGTGTCCATTTCATAGGCTTTTTGGGAAATACATTAATGTGGGTTAAGCACTTAGATGAGCATCTGGCATACAGTAAGTGCTCCATAAGTGTTTGTTAGCTCTCGGTACTGCCGTTGGAAAGGGGTCAGCGGGGAGCTGTCCTGTGGGCAAGCGGCGGCCAGCGCTCTCCGGTCTGCACAGACTTCCTACCTAATGCGTGCCCCGTGGGGCTCCAGAAATGCCAGAGAGGCTTGCTGGGACCCAGCCTGGCTCCACGGTGCCGTGAGACAGCCAGGGCTGGTCCCACTAAACCAAAGAAAGGCATCTGCACCTTGGTGCAGGAAGGGATGGCCACAGACGACGCCCTACAAGGCATGGTTCCTAAAACCAAGAGAAAGGGGAGTGAGCTTTTCCTTGGCCGTGTCCAGGATTCCTGCGTGCCGGAGGTGGGTCCCCCGCCCTGAGACCCTTCCCCCTTGCCCGGCCAGCAGCAGGCACTGCGTGGTCTTTCCATGGAGCACTGTGCTGACGGCTCGGGGGGCTCAGGTCACCAGCCATGGCCTCCGCGGGAGCCGCCTCCCTGCGCCACCCGCCTGGGCAGGGAGGGCCAGGACCCAGGCGCCCCTCTTGGGTCCTGCTGACAATGATATGACAGGTCCCACCCTCAGCCTGCTGCTCTGCCAGGGGAGCTGGGGACAAAGACAGCTCTGAGGAGCCTGGCAAGGGAAGGCTGCCAGCTCGCTCCGTGTCTCAGGCCCCCCACGGAAGGGTCTGGTTTCCGTGAGGTTTAGAGTCTCAGACTCCCTCTTCCGAAAGCATCCATCCTCCCCTGCACCAACCCCCGAAACACACCCCACCCCGCCTATATACACACACCCACCCATACCTACATACATACCTACACACACCAGAGCACCCATACACTCACACCCACGCACACCCTTCACACACACACACCCCCTTCCATGACGAGATGCCTTTGTCGCCTGCAGGCTTCTCCAAACCTGGGTCAAGAAGCCAGGAAAAGCCTTTGCGAGCCACCCCCAGGGTAGTTGCTGAAGAAGCACAGCCTCATTTCTAACCCAGCACACCTCCCCTCACCTGCGTGAAGGTGAGTGAGTCAGGTATGCAGCTGAGGAGGATCCTCACCCTCTCACCGAGCCCCCGGGTGGACTACCTCCCTAGGGCTTCCTTGTCGGGCCACCTCCGGCCGAGCAAGCTGAAGGCGGGCATCGGGAGGCTCGCGGTCTGGCGTTCGCCTGGGACCCAGCCAGCAGGGCCGGACATTTGGATCTCACTCCAAGGGCTCCTTAAATCAGGGACTCCTGTCTTACCCCTTGTCCCGCCCCACAACCTCCACCCAGCATGTCTACAGAGATGAGTTCAGGGAGGGATGGAGCTTCCTGGTGACAAAAGCGCCCTGAGAAGCAGGAACCCGTCTGGTTCCCCCATCCACTGGCGCTGAGCGTGCCCACCATCTGCCTGCCTTTCTGGCCACGACTGGCCTGCAGCACCATGGGCCTCACTGCACAAAGCTGCTCCCCCTGCAGCCTGCCTCCCACCACCAGGACGGGATTCCATCTCCAGCCACAGCAGGTTGGTCCCTGGTTGGGGGCAGGGCAAAGGGGCATAAATGAGCCCGAGCGAGCATCTCCGCCCAAGGCAGATGGGGACACACAGTGCGCTTGCCTCTTCGGGGCCACGTCTCTTGCCCTCGGAGGGAGGACTGTGCAGGTGATAAAGATGAGAGATGCTGTGGCCTGTGGGACTCAAGAGAAGCCTGTGTGTTGACCCCACCACTGGGGAAAAGCAAGCCCTGTGCTGCCTGGAGGGTGGCTGTGAGCCCCGGAGGAAAGACCACCAGCCCCGGAGTTGGAAGACTAAGTCTTGGTCCTGCAACAAAGCACAAGACTCTGTTCCCTGAATCCAGCCGAAGTCCCCAAGGAAGTGAGATGGTCTTGGAGCGGCCACGGCCATGTGTCTGTGCTCAGCGCTCAGCCAGAGGTGGTCCCTCCCTGGAGCACACTAGCTTTGACTTGACTCACGGCACAGTCAGACGTGGTGGTCTGGACTGCCAGCCAGAGAGGCTGGATTTGGCGCCTGGGGGGTGGTGCTGTTACAGGAACGTATGGGGGGGGCAGCACGGAGAAGTGACAGATGGGAACGGTTGGGTCTCAAGTGTCCAATCACTGCATCAGGCCCCGCCTGGCCCAAGAGGTTTTGGCACAGAGACAGCTCCAGTCTCAGAACCCCGGGGATCTGAGGGGCCTTCAAGGTGAGTGTCTCGCTCCCAGTTCATGTGAGATGAGGCTGGATGAAAAGGTTCCACTCCTGTCCCCAGTCCCTGCAAACCGCCCCCCCCGCCCCGGGTCCTGACTGTGCAGGCTGGTAGGGGCCGCGGGGAGAGGGCTGGGCCGGTGGCGTGTGCACTGGGGCTGGGGAGGAGGCAGCAGAGGGCGGGGGGCCTGCCCCAGTGTGTCATGCCCAGGCGGGAGGGAGGCCGGGGAGGCCGGGTCACCCAGGGCATGGGGAGGGGGTCGCTGAGTCACTGCGCACGCACACCAGCTGGAGGACAGCATGAAGGCGGAAGACACTGGGGCTTGGAGGGAGGGGAGCCGAGCTGGAAGCCCAAACTGGTGAAGGGGAGGGGCCAGGCATTTAAAACCGGGCACGTGTTATCTCCTCAAAAAGCAGATTCTACTTCACTTACCCAGAGGGAGAGAAAAAAACTGAGTTCACTGAAATTCTCAATAGAGTTTGCTAATTTAAAAGGTAGAATTTGAGGGCACCTGGGTGGCTCAGTCAGTTAAGCATCCAACTCCTGATTTCGGCTCAGATCATGATCTCAGGGTCAGGAGATCGAGCCCCCATGTGGGGCTCCGTGCTCAGCAGGGAGTCTGCTTAAGATTCTCTCTCCTCCTGCCCCTCCCCCAGCTTGTGCTCTCTCTGGCTCTCTCTAAAATAAATAAATAAATTAATTAATTAACTAAATAAAAGGCAGAATCTGGCAAGTCTATGTAAACAAGCCTCCATTCAAGCCACAGAAAGTCACGGAATAGTGACTACGCGCCAGATGCCATCGGGGAGATGAGGGAGATAAGATGACCGCCCCCCCCGATGTGTGTGCAAGTGTACACGCGCGTGTGCACACAGTCCCTCACACACATGCGGGGGCACATGCACGTGTAAACACCAACATTAACCTGCCTAGAGCAGAGAGCAGAAACATAAATCAGGGAAAGCTCCAACTCCAGGGCTGGGGCCCGGAAGAAGGACCTAGACCAGCCTGCGACACGGGTCAGAGGAGGTGGTGTCTGAGCTGGGGCCTGAGTGAGGAGTAGGAAGGGGTGAGCTGTGAGAGGAGTAGCACTGTGTGGCTTAGAGGGAGCTCCCTGTGAGCTCAAGGAGCACTGAGGAGGGCTGGAAACCTCCGTGACCTGAGCCAGCTCTCTTCCCCAGCCTGGACTCAAGTTTCCTCCCATGACCCGGGAGGCTCATTCTGGCTCAGACCCCACAGGAAACTCCCTTCCACCCTAGGCCGCCAGGTCTTCTCTACTGGCCACAAAGTCAGCAAGAACCCACCCTTCTCGGCCACCCCCTCCCAAAGCTCCAAAGAGAATGTCAATTCTAAAAAGAAAATGAACTGGGCGCCTGGGTGGCTCAGATGGTTAAGCGTCTGCCTTCGGCTCAGGTCATGATCCCAGGGTCCTGGGATCGGGTCCCGCATCGGGCTCCCTGCTCCTTGGGAGCCTGCTTCTCTCTCTCTCTCCTCCTCTGTCTCTCATGAATAAATAAATAAAATCTTAAAAAAAATAAATAAATAAATAAAAAGAAAATGAACTTCGCTGGCTGACTGGCTATGGGGTCTGTGATTCAGGGAAGATCTTGAAACAACTCCACCATGGTGTCAGGCTGGAAAGAGCAAGGATGGGAGAGGGAGCGGGCTGAGTGGGGCAGGTTCCCAGGGAGCTGCTGGCTGCCCATCTGCCCCGGAGCGGACAGAGCCTCCAGGCAAACCCGGCACCTCGGGATAGATCACCTGAGGTAGCAGTGCACACAGAGAGGAGGTGTCGCTGACTCCAGGGCAATAACCACATCGCCGCACACGAGGTGACTGAGCGGCAGACAGCACGCTGTCGTGTCAAGGTAGACTCTAGTCACGACCCCCACCCGGGAGACCCCTGTAGGCAGGGGATGGGGACCGGGTGGTGTTCTGTATGTCTGTGGGCCCTGGGAGGGTGCTGAGCCTTGCTTCTTGGAAAGCCAACAGATAATGTATGAAATGGAAAGAAAATCCTCATAGCCGTATACACAGTGCTCAGAGCATGGAAAGACCAGAACCACTGACACCCAGAAGCGGTGGTCTCTCAAGAACGTGGCTGCGGGGGGAGGGGGGGCAGTCAGGGGGCTGCTGTATTTCTTACCATTCTTGTGGCAAGTTGATGGTTTAAACTATGTGCCTGTATTACCTCTATAAAAATGTAAAAAGGTGGTTGTGGGATGTACGAAGCCCTAACCTTTCTTTCTAACCATAAAGCCGCATCAGGAAGCAGGCACAGCGTTCCCAACTCTTGGGGTGCGGGTAGCACCCCCTCTCCCAACCTCTTCTCTTTCTCTCCTCCAGCTCTCTCGGATTCTCCCCCTCCTTCACAGCACTCAGGTTTTAAAAGCACCTTATTCATTTGTGCAACAGCTTTTTTTTTTTTTTAAAGATTTATTTATTTATTTGAGAGAGAGAAAGAGCATGAGTTGGGGAGGGGGGAGTGAGGCAGAGAAGCAGACTCCCCGCTTGGCTGGGAGTGGGATGCAGGGCTTGATCCCAAGACCCCAGGATCAGGGCCTGAGCCGAAGGGAGACGCCTACCGGATGGAGGCACCCAGGCGCGCGCGCGTGTGCGTGTGTGTGTGCGTGTGCGTGTACTTAATCCGCTTACACCACTAGTGAGGGGCTGAGGGCTCATCTTGCGTATCTCTACATCCCTGGCACCTAGTCTAGTCCGCAGCACACAGTAGGTGCTCCATACCTATTTGTGGACCAGGCCGAGGAGCACCAGAGCCCAGCGACAATGTGTGTGCTCGGGCACCCTCGGGTGCACACACACCGGAGCTCACTCCCAGGGAGCAGCACGCTTGCTCACCGCCCGCAATCAGTGGTCTGTGGGATTGGCCACACCGCTCTGTAGCCTCTTATCGTCTGTCCACCAATACCTTGTCAGTCAGAACAAGACGGCCGTCAAGTGGCTTAATGGCAAATCGACGGCAGAAGGTGAAGGCTCCGTGGCACGGATGGCCGGAGGAGGAGGAAAGGTGCTCTTCGGACGCCTGGGGTGCAGGGGTGACTCGAGGCGGGGGGGCCTGGAGGGGATGGGTGTCACCTGTTCTCTGCATGAATGGGGGAAGCTGACAGAAGTTGCAAACGCCCCCCTAGGACGGTGGGCTCAGCCCGGAGAGTCCATGAGCCTGTGAACTTCCTCCTGCTGGCCTGGCCCTCCTACCCGCGCCCTGGCACTTTGTCTCGGTGACTCACACCCATCATTGCTTGGTTGAGGTCCCCATCCTGTCCCAGACCAATAGCTTCTTTCCTTGTGTCTGCTTTACATTATTTCCACTTGGTAGTCCCTCCAGATACTCCTCTCCCGAGGGCGGTCTGATCAACACTGTCTCCTCCCCCCACCCCCCAACTAGGTGTGTGCCTCGAGGGCAGGGACTGTGCCCGAAGCACCCAGGACGGGAGCCCCTGTGCCAAGCACAGCTCCGCCGCCTGGCCTAGACCTTGGCAAGCATCTCCGTCAGCATTTATACCTCTGAGCAGTGAAATGTCCTAGTGGCAGCCCTCTAGCCACCTAGGGATGGAAACCAAGGCTCAGGAGCTAGACAGAGACTTAGAGGACCCTCGTTTTACAGGTAAGGAAATAGGCCCAGGGAGGGCAGCGACACCCACTGAGCTGGCGGCTGGCTGGGAACAGAGCTCAGAGGTCTGGACTCCCAGTCCTGGGTGCCTTTAACAACTCCGGGCTGTCTGATGCCATATGCATACCAGGCCTGGGGGCGGGGAGGAGGCCTGGCTGGAGGCACAAGGGTACAGAGCACCCAAGGGCTCTTTGGCTCCATCACTCTGTAGCTGTGAATAAAGAAGCTGCTTGGGGTGCCTGAGGGGTTCAATCGGTTGAGTGTTGGACTCTTGGTTTCGGCTTAGGTCGTGATCTCAGGGTCTTGGGATCGAGCCCTGCATCGGGCTCCGTGCTCAGCTTGGAGTCTGCTTGGGACTCTCTCTCGCTCTGCTCCATGCCCCCCCACCCCTCTCTCTCTCTCTCTCAAATAAATAAATCTTAAAAAAAAAAAAAGAAGAAAAAGCTGCTCACAGCAAGTTCATGGTAAGGAGGCCACTGAAATGTAAGCTGTGTGGGCTCCCATGGCTGGGGACCCTGCAGAGTTTGGGGTCATTGGCAGGGGACCTGGGAGCCACTCTATGAGCTAGTCCCGCTGTGAGAAGCTCCCCCTTCTGAGCCCCTTGGTCTGATTAACACCCTTCCCCTTCCAAGAAACCTCTCAGGGCCCTGGGTCTGGGGGAGGTGCCCCTCCTTGGGCTCCCCGCCTTGGAGCCCCCCCATCCCCGAGCACCATGTCACCCAGTTCAGAGTTGGGACTCCGGGTGCATTTGTTGACTCACCGACGCAGTTTGATTCACTAAGTCTGTGAGTAGGAAGTGCTGATTCGACCCCACCTCCCACCAAGGTCATGCCCAGTGAGGGCACTGTGGGGTGCTGCTTCTGCACCTGCTCCTGTCTCCTCCCATTCCTGCAGAGGCCTGTGGAGCCTGCGGCCTGCACCCCAGATGCCAAACCAAGCTGGCGTCTCCAGAACCACCTTGCTACCCCAGCTGATTCTAGAACCATCTTCCCAGCAATCTGGCTCCCCAAGGCTACGTTGGGACCATTCACAAAGATCTCTCGGAAATCCTCCCCCAGGACATCAGGCTGTGAGAGTTAAAAAAAGATCCGGGTTTATCACTGAATTTTCCTCTTAATGGTTTTACAGTGACATGAAATGCTTTTGTTTCCTGAGAGAAGAGGCATGTTTCAAATGAATTATTAACCAAAAAGAATTGGCCGTGAGCAAGAAATCCTCCATTGACTCTGGAGAGAAATGCACACAGATAGCTGGCTGGCGCAATGCTATCTCTTACAGCCCCCAGCAGAGGTTAGCCCGGGCAGCAGTAGGGGCCATCTGCTCTCCCACACAGCTACAACTCGGGCTGCCTCCTTCTCCCTCCCCCAAGGGGTTAAGCTTCTCCCACACAGGTCTCCTTCCAGGCCAGTTCTGGGAGTGCTGGCCTCTATTTCTGCCTCTACTTGACCCCAAAGAGAGCCCCCTCCGGTCACTGACTATTTGTCTTTGCGGGCTGGGGTACCCTTTCTGTATCTGTGCTGCCGAAGCGAACACTGGGATACCCTTGCTGGATGATGAGGTCTGGAGGAGCAGAGGGCTGGGTCTTCTTCCCATGTCCCAGGGCTTTCGAAGAGGAGGATGCGGATCAGAGCAGGGACTGTGCTGGTCTCTGTTTCTGCCCCCACGCATCCAATCCATCCTCTCCCTGCCCTGTGCCTTGGGAGGCTGACGCCTACCACTGCATGTCCTGGGAGTCCCTGTTCCTTGGGTTTGGCCAGTGAGAGGCACCCTCAGGAGATGAGGGAGGGTGGAGAGAGGTTGGGGTGTATCTCCCCTACCTTTCCTGTTCTGGGGCTCATCTCCATCTGTTCCAACCACAGCTCCTGCTAAGCGGCCCCTCCTGAGTCTCGGGCTTTCTAGGTTCTCTAGTTCCTATGGCACCGTTTCGTCCCCTTGTCTTGGTCCTAGGGGCGCTGACGCCCCCTCACCGCTACGGTCCTGGAGTGCTTCATCAGCCCCATTTACTCCCAGGACCCGCCCGAACTCCTGGAGGAAGCCCCGCCCACACCCTGGAGGAAGCCCCGCCCACATCCTTGGGAGGAAAGCCCCGCCCATACCCTGGAAAGGAGCCCCGCCCACACCCCTGGAAGGGATCAACGGAGCCATGTGGCCTGAGTTTGGTGTCCTTCCAGGCCACTGACAGATCCAGGAACCAAGAGCTCAGAGCCTGTGTAAGGGGACAGAGGGCAGACAGGAAGCCCCTCAGGCTGCTCTGAGGGGAGGGGATGGGGCACCCCCACACGCCTTCCTGGCAGACCCCCAGCTCCTCTGGAGCAAAGCCCTGCACGCCACAGCTGGCCACACCGCCAGTCAGCTATTAATGTGAGTTAGTTCTCCTCGTGCCCTCCTGACGTTGGAGCAGACAGCACGTCTCTCCCGAAGTTTGCGGCAGAGAGGGAAGGCAGAGGTGACCTGAGAATGCTGCCTCTCTCTTTAAGGGGTGGGGCGTCCTTGAGGGGACAGTGGCCCCTCTCTGGTGGGTCTTGCGTGCTCTTCCTGGCAAACCTCCCGTAGCTCCCTGTGCCTCCCGAGCCCCAGCAAGCCGCTCAGCCCGGTGGGCCAAGCACCTCCCCGTCAGGCACGCGGCTCCCTCCAGCCTCATCTCCCACCGTCCAGGAGCTTCCTGGTGTCCTGGTGCTTTCACTCACACAGGTGCCTTTGTCTGGAAAGCCTCCCTGCTCTGCTTCTCAAAATCCTCCTCCCGCTGCAGCAGGCTTTCAGCTCGGATGCTGTATCATCCCGATCAGAGTTAGCCATGACTCCTCTGGGCAGCGCCACAGGCTGCCAGCAAGCCTCCCATAGCCTCATCGCCACCTGCCTTGTAACATGGTCATGGTCATGCGCGTATCTGCCGCCCACCGCCCTTCCGTCGGGTAAGCAGCCCACAGGCATGGCCCGGATCTTACCTGTCTCTGTCCCCACAGAGCCAGGCACACAGTAGGCCACTCGGGAATCTGGTTGGCTGTGTCCCCCGGGGGTCTCCCAACGTATCCACTTTGGTCTCCAAGGCCAGGCCTCCCCCTGAATTGCAGGGTCTGGGAGCCTTGGAGCCTTTCTGTCCATCTGTCCTCCCTTCCTCAAAGTAGCACAGCGACACCCCAGGTGCCCAGGCACCCTTGAGGAAGGGCAGACAGGAATAATGAGGTCCGCTCTTTGCTTAATACTAATGATACCGGCCGCAGTCTGGGGCTGGGCTTTGGAGTCACGTTCAGATTCCGGTCCATTGCTCCCTGGTTGTGCCATTCTGGGCAGTTCCCTTTATCCCTTTGCACCTGGTTCCTCATCTGTAAAATGCCGTGGATTGGAAAAAGATGTGACGAAGGCGAACTGAGGGAATGTTAGGGGGGCCAGGAGCCCCACACACACGCTTGTTGAAGAGACGCTGGGCTACAGCCCCTCCCTTGCGACTTGTCATTGTTTGTGGACGTTATCTGATAGCATGAGGGCCGGGGGCTTCTAGAAGGGGCTCTTGGCCGAGAGGCAGATCCCCAGGGTTTGGCCGATGTCCGGGGAGCTGCTGTACCTGGGCCCTGTCCTCCTTGTGTCCTGCCAGGATGCTCCTGCTCGCTCTGGCCCGTCGCCCTCCGCGCCTGAACATGCACTCGTTGTCAGACTTTTAACTTGATATTTTACTCTTTCTGCTTTTGAATTATTCAAATGAAATCACATAGAACAACGGATTGAAAGGCTAAAGTGAAATAGTTTAGGTGTTCCGACTGTTCTTAATAGAGACCCCCTGACTTTGGGCCTTCGGGAATTTTCAAAACCTTTATTAGAAATATATGAACAATGCCTAGCACCCTCGGGTGTTTTGCAACATTTTTGTTTGTCTTTTGACTCTCTCCTCCCCCAAGGTCCCAGGAAGTTGGGGTAGATGGGGAACATTTTTTGGAGGCTGGGAAGTCTGGAGGTCAGGGGGCCAAAGGGGGGAGCTGCTGTGCTGTAATTCTGGGGTGTGGGGAGGGGCATCCACCACATGGCCTATTCTACCAGACTTAGGGGCCCCGGACACAGCTTAAACCTCAGACCCCAATGACAGCCACACTCGGCTGCAGACCCCAGCTCCACAAGGCAGGTGGTGACGGGTGATCATTTTTGAAAGGCAGGGTGAGTTGGTAGTTACAGAAAGGACAGAGAGTGTTTGTGAAAGCGAGTCTGCTGTTTGGATCATTTACGACTCCGCTGGAGCACCCCTGTTCATCCTCCAGAACCCAGCTGAAGTCATGTTCACTGAAAATCTTCTCTGAGGCATCTCAACCTCTCTCTTCCACCCAGAGAAGCCTGGCTCTCTGTGTCACCCTTCCTCCTCTATCTGCGGCACTGGAACAACGGACCCCTGAGCAGTACTCTGCAAGCACCTATTGTATGCCAGGCACTGCGGAGTATACATGTTGCGCATACTGTTGACAGAAGCATCTCACCACGCCTCCTGACAGTATACAGCTGTCATTCTTTCCCCCCATTTACAAGTAGGGAAACCGAGGGTCAAAGGGGTTCAAGTGATTTCTTCCTGGTCCCACAGTTTGAACTGGTATCTGAATTTAGATCTGGTTCCAAAACCCAGTTCCTACACCAAACCAACATGGCGCCTCCATCCCCCACCCTGCAAGGATTATTTCCATACTCTTAAGTCCTAGGCGCCTTGACTGAGCTCCCCAAGGCAGGGCCTGTTACTTCCAGGGGGGGGGGATCACTATATGTATACATGTGTGTATATATATATATATGGGCATTCACTATACATTCTTTCTGCTCATTAAATGCTTAACAATTTTTATGGCTTAAAGAAACATGATAGGGGTGGGCGGAGCAGCTGCCAGCCCAGGCGGAGCCCCCTCGGGGCTCAGAGCCCCGTGAGCACTCACCTTTTGATGGCTTTGTAGCAAATGATGACAAGCACAGTGAGAAACACCAGGGAGGCACAACATACCGCAATGATGATCACCAGCCCCGACCGCCAGCTTTCCTCAGCAGGGCACGAGGTAGAGTTGGGGGCTGAAAGACATAGTGACAGGCTGAGTCTCCGCCAGATGAGCAGGTGCCGGCCACGTCAGAGGTGGACTGTTGTGGGTGACACCAAGGGCGGCCTCACCATCATCAGTCCCCCGCCCTCCAGGATGAAGGCTCTCTGACCTGCCCTGCTGTACCCACTCCCACCCCAGAGGCAGGTGACATCATGGCTGGCCCCCAGCCAGACACGTGCTCCAAGCAGGGGTTAAGCGCCGAGGCCCGGGCCATCCATCCTCCCTTGGCATGAGCTAACTGACAGCAGGGTCAGGTTTAATTTCCCATGAAAAATAACAGAACATCTCATTCTCTCAGTTGAGGCATTAAATCCGCTTCCTCCGAGGGTGGGGGTGGGGAGCAGGGCTCACAGGGCTCACACTGCGGGAGGAAGAAGAGAAAGGGAGGCCCATCAATGTCAGTGTGGTAAGCTGATTTCTTCTAAGAGGCAGGCTCTCTCCCTTCTTGGATTTGGCCCAGGCGGTGAGTACCTACAGCCGCCTCAATTTGCACGGGTGGCCAAAATCTGGAAAAGTGTCACTGACAAAGCATCTGACCCTGGGTGCCGTGGGGCCCCTTGGTCATTACTCAGTCCATGGAGTCTCTGAGGGACCTTGTCCTCCCCCTTGGCACCAGTTATGTGGGGCTGATAACGAAGCACAGGGGTAGCTGAGGCTCACAACAAAGCTGGTTCGCTCTCCTGAGAAAAGCAGAGACATCACACAGCCTCATCCCAGAGGCTCTGAAATGTCCAGACACAACTGGAAAGAAGTGCCCTGAGTTGCAAAAGAAATGGGAGAGGGAGAGAGGGGCGAAGGAAAGAGAGAAAGAGGCAGGGAGGGAAAGAGAGAGGGGGCTGGTGAGGGAGTGAGGGACAGACAGATGGACAGATAGACACTACTAGCTTTGGGCAGGTCTTCAAGACCTGTGACTCTGTGTAGAGGAATCAAAACTAGGCTCTAGGCTCTGAGTCCAGTGAATAATAGACACCTTCAGGGACTCCACAGCACATGGGCAATAAGGGACTGGTTTCCCAAGGATACTGTGGATGGCTTCATCTCCATCATCATTCTTACTATGGACGTTGTTGTTGTCCTAATCATCAAGGTGTAAATCCCATATGGTGACTCTTACCCACTGGAAGTGTGTGGTCTGATCGGCTTTGACAAATACGTTCACCTGCCTAAGCCACAACACTGTCATGACATAGAATATTTCCATCACCCCAGAAAGTTTCCCTGGGCCTCCTTCTAGTCAATCCCTGCCCCGCAGGCCACCACTATTTTGCTTTTTAAAATCATTGATGAGATTTGCTTGTTCTTGAAAGTTCACAAATGTAATCATGCAGTGTGTGGTTTTTTGTTTTTGTTTTTTTGCTCCTTTTGTTTAGCAAAATGTTTTTGAGATTCATCCACGTTGCTGCAAATTTCAGCAGTTCCTTCTTTTTTACTGCTGAGGGTTATTCCATTCTATGAATAAACCACAATTCGTTTATCCGTTCACCTGTTGTGGACTCCTAGGCTGTTTCCAGGGTTTGACTTTTGTGGATAAAGTTACTAGAAGCATTTGCATGCGTGGTATAGATCTGTTTTCGTGTTTTTCTTGGCTAAATGTCTGGGAGTGGGCTTGCCGGGTCCTAGGGTGTGTGTGTGTGTGAGTAACTTTATAAGGACTGCCATGCTTGTTTTCCCAAGTGCTTTTTCTCTTGTATACGCCTGCTGGGAACAAGGAAAGAGAAACAAGCTGGGCAGAGGGGTTATAGGTTACCGACTTGTTACCGGATTGTGGCATTTTTGCAGCTGGGCAGGGAGACGCAGGAAGTCATGATGGGCTTTGCAAGGAGCAGGTGCTAAAGCCCTGTTAACAAATGCAAGGTCCCCAGATGTGGCGCTCAGATAACCACACAACCAAGCAGATTCAGAAATGGTCCCTGAGCGGGGCCGGGGACAAGGGTGTCACCGAGCCATGGGGCTGCTCTCAGCCAGGGCGAGATCAGGCCTTTAGAAACCCCAACGCTGAGAAGATATAGAATATGAAATTCAAAATAGGAATAAGCTCTAAAATAAGGGAAAGGAGATTCAAGAGGATTCTCTTTTTCCCCATGATGAATGTCTTCAGTATTTTTTTGGTGAAATATCAAACACAAACCTCTCTCTCCCCCCCGCCCCAGAGAAGCCTGGCTCCCTCCCCCCACCCAGTTCCTCATTTTGGGGTGTCCCTGGCTTAGCCGAGTCTTCCTGGAGTGACCCAGCACAGATGCAGGCCCCATCTTCCCTACAGTAGTCACTGCAGGACAGTCTGAAATGCAACCAGATACATGGGGTCCCAACCCCAAAGGGCTTGCCTCCATGTTTTCGCTGCAAAGGGAAGCAATTTTGGTTTCTGTCAATTCTACCTCAGGCTGTAAAATTTCTGGACCAAGTCCCAAGGGCCATGCCTGCAGCCCAAGGGGACCCTCACACCTGCCCTCCAACGGCGCACAGGTGGCTGGGGCTCACATCACCAGTGTGTATCCTCAGCTGGGGGCAGCCCCCTCCAGAGGGCACTTGGAAATATGGGGACAGGGGCTGTCTCTGATTGCCACAGTAAGTGAGCCCAGGAGCTCCCGAAAACAACAGTAACCTGGATATTCCTACAAGGTCGAACTGTCCCTCCAAAAATGCCACCAGGGCATTTGTTGAGAAATCCCATCAACTGGAAACAGAAGCGTTGTTCCTAAAACTCATCTGCAATTTGACACGCAATTTCAGAGCGTCTCTTGTGATGTTCTTTACATTCATTGGTAATGAGGTGGGGATTTCCTTCTTGCTCACTTTTTTGAGACACAACTCATACAGAAAGCAGGAAGTCTGGCTTGAGAGGGTCCTTCTGCTTCGGGCCCCCAATATTATTCAGCCGTGTACTGCTCAGCACACGCCTGTGAGGAAGCTACTCAAGGCAAGAAGCTGACACATAGGAAAAGAGGGAGGAATTTTGTGAATCTGGTCCAGGGCATAAATCTTGGATTTTGCCAAGAAAACAGCTCTTGCGTTCAAGGAATGCATCCTTATTTATCCTAGCTCCGGTCATTCTTTTTACATTAGGAAGGATCAGGGACTGTAGGAGCTGGAGGAAGGCTAAGAAGTATCATTTCAGAAAAAGGACAAACAGGGACGCTCGGGATCAAGAAGCATCTTTTGCAGGGGCTGGGGTTGGGGCACCGAGCTTTGGGCTGCAGGCCAGGTCTGCTCCTGCCTGAACTTCCTTCCTATTGGTGTGGCCAGTTCTCCTTTGCAGATATGATAAGCTTAGCACGTGAGCAGACTGATGGTGCATATTTGAGAAGGTAGCATCATGAAGGTGCTCATTCACTTGTTCGTTCGTTCCTTCATTCTTTCCTTCATCCACCAGCCATTTGCTGAGCACCTGCATCCCTGGCATCACGCTAGGAGTTGGGAGTGCAAAGATGGATTCGATAGAAACCGTGCCCTTTCCAGGTCTGGTACCAGCTGCCCACGGATCATTACCGGGCTGGCCAGAATCTGCTCGACTTGCTCAAGGTGCCAGCAGCCTCCAAGAGACCAGACATGCAGATTTGCTAATGTGCAAGAGGAAGGTCATTTGTGGCTGAGGGGAGGAGGCCATTTGGTGCTAAGGATCAAGGGCTAAGGCAACGCCCGTGAGAGGCAGGTGGTCAGACGGGGAAGACCGAGGCAAGCAGGGTGTGAAGTCCCAGACAGGAGCCTGCTGGAGCTCCGCCTCCTCTGGCACTCCCCCCCCACCAGCGCCCCCCCCCCCCCCCGCTCAGGGCCAAGATTCTGCAAACACCGACAGATAGGCAGGAGCTGTCCTGACCTCTCAGGGGTAGAAACACCCTCTCTCCTGTGACTCAACAAGGCTCTGTCTGCTGTATTCATTTAAACTCTCCTGACGTCCATAAAGATGATAAAAGTGACAACCAGAGAACGTGATGTGGAACCACCCAGGTTCGGTTTTGCTTTATCAAAGGAGCTGCTTTCTTCCCAGTCAAGAAATGCATCATTTAAACTTCTATTTGGGGGGCCCCGGGTGGCTCAATTGGTTGGGCGTCCAACTCTTGGTTTCGGCTCAGGTCATGATCTCAGGGTCGTGGGGTGGAGCCCCAGTCAGGCTGCCCACTCAGCACGTAGTCTGCTTAAGACTCTCTCTTCCTCCGCCCCTCCTCCCGCTCACGCTCTCTCTTTAAAATAAATAAATCTTTAAACAAACAAACAAACAAACAAAACCCTTAGATTCAGGACTTCTGCTTCCAGCTAAGATGTAGTAACAGGGCCAGATTTGCTGTCCTCCACACACCTGAAACATCCACAAAATATACCAAACACATACAACAATGGTTTTCAAAATAGCGGACCTCAAGGCCACAGAAGGCGGGGATCTCTGAAGAACAAGAAACGAAGGAGGAGAGCCCTGACTGCCCCAGCTTACTGCCCGAGAGTTTGCAAAGAAGGGTCCCAGGAGGGAGAAGCCAGCAGGGCCCAGCCAACTGGGTGAAGTTGGGGAGATGGAGCCGAGAGTCCAGGGAGTGAGCAAGCCAGATGAGGTCCCTCCCAAGGCGGGAAAACCAACAGCATATCAGGAGATCCACCAAGGAATGTGTAATTACGCAACTGGCAAATGCTAGAAAAGAGATGAAAAAGAGGTCAAGATGCTCCCACATCTTGTGGAAGTGTCTGGAAAAGGAGCAGCTATGAACAGGGGAGCTGTGAATGTGCCCATGTGAACCGTATCAAGGAGCCTGAGCAGACCCACGGGATTCCTGTGGGCTGGCGGTCCGGTGCCCCAGGGAGCTGTGTGACGTCAGGCAGGCCACCCTCCGCTCCCTGCTCCTGGCAGCCCCGCTCGTGGCCCATCAGAGGGTCACAGCCACGCAGTGCAGGCGTGTGGGGGGCCCCCTGTGCGGCGCCCAGCTTCCTTCCAGGGGCTGATGCCCATGAAGGTGCTTCCCGACCAGAGGAGCTATTCAGCCTTGCCTGTGGGAAACCGGTCAGAAGCTGGCCCGGGCCTGGTGACATTGCCAGGTTCGCGCCACGGTTGTGTGTGCGGTACTGCCCCAGGGGGTCTCACAGCCCCGCTCCCAGGGACGCCTCCTGGCACAGCTGGCCCTTTGGGTGTGGGGCGTCCCTTTCCGTACCACGTCCTCCCCTCCACAGGAAGGGTCCCGAGGACACCATCCGGCCGTCTGGGAAGAGCGCGCCCCAGGTTGCTAAAGCTCTGAAGAATGTTTTCGAGCCGTTCACCCTCGGCCCCTGCCTCAGCCTGCTCACCTCAAGCACCGCTAGTCCACGGGGCTCCTGAGGATGGCGAGGTCCAGGAGCTTTGCTAAAACATCTGTGTGGCGACAGAACCTGTTTCATAGGCCCTTTGGTCAAAGACGGGGGGCTGGGGCTCAGAGGAGGGGGGAGTGGAGGAGCAGATTGTGTCCCCCCACCCCCCCGTCTCAGCCCTGCCCCTGGGACCCAGAAGGACACAAGCTCTCAGAAGTTCCTTCACGGTTGATGGCCCTTTCCCTGTCTCTGCCTCGATGTCCCCAGCCCCACTGCGGAAGGAGGGGGTGTGGGGCAGCCTCCTCCCCCGCCCCCACACAGAGCCCATTGTTTCCGGAACACAAGGGGCCGACTCAGCCCACTGCCATCCATTCATGGGCACAGGGCGTCCGCGGGGAGGCCTGTGCCAGGGGCGTCTGCCCTTCCCTGTGGGTCTGCTTGGGGGTGGGGCCGCTCACTCATCTCCCACCCCGAAGGGTGTGTGGCCCGACTTTACAACCACAAATATGAGATCAGACCCTGGCACTCTATGCAAACCTCTGAAATAAGCCCCCATTTCTAGAGAGAAAAGTCTCCTTTGGTGCTGCGCCCGATGAAAACAGTGAGCACGTGCATTTCAGCCGGAGGGGGTGGCTTCCAACCCTTCTCCGCTGACGGGAATCTGGCTCAGGCTTTGGGTACAGGACAGAATCCCCCTCTGTGATAAGTCTTCCCAATTCCGCCCCCCACCGGGGGCCAGGGGTTCCTCTCTGTCCCCCCACCCTCCGCAGGGCTCAGGCTTTGGGGAGGCGCATCCAGCCCAGGAGGTGGGTTTTCAGTGGTGTTCAGCCAGGCCTGGTTGGTCCAATCCTTCTGCCCCTAATTCATTCTCAGGTGGGCACATCATGTAGACCTGGCCAATGACACATGAGGGAAAGACTCCTGGGAGCTTCCAGAACTGTCTCCTTGCTGGTAAGAGAGAAGCAGGGAAATAGGAAGGCTCTTTTCCTCATGGACACTGCCATGTCCTTTTCTCACCCCTCGACAGAGCAGCTTTGGGGGGCTGAGGGTGCTGGGGTGCAGAGTGGGTGGGTTGCAGTGTGGACGAGGGCAGCCATGGTGGCTTCAAGGGGCAACATGTGAGCAAAGACTGGGATCTGATAAGGGGGTTCATCACGCAGGTGCCTGAAAGAAGAACTAAAGCCAAGGCCCTGAGGTCAGTGGGGATGTGGCATGTCTGGGGAGCAGCTAGGAGGCCCGTGTGACTGGGATGAAGCAGGCAAGGGAAGACAGAGGGGCTGAGAAAGCTTTGGGCTTTTATACTGAGAAATGCGGTGCTGTTGGTGGGTCTGGAGAGGGAGTGGTCAGGTCCAACTTCACACTGGCTCAATCGCTCTATGTTCAGAGTAGACTCGTGTGTGTGTGTGTGTGTGAGGGTGGGGGAGTACAGGAAGCTGGGGGGTCATTGCCAATAGCCCAAGACAGACAGCATGGTGGCTCCGATAGGGCTCAGCAGTGGAGGTGGGGGGAAAAGGGTGGATTCAGGATACATCTGGAAGGTCAAGTTCATGGAAGTGTGGATGTGTGTGCCTGAGAGTCAGAGAAGAGTTACAGGTGACTCTGAGCAAGTGGAAGGAGGGAGCTGCCATCAACGACGGGGAAGGCCGGGGCTGGGCAGGCTTGCTGGGCGCGCAGGTGGGGAACCAAGTCTGGCAATCCCATCACACCCCACGAGAGATGGCGAGCAAGCAGCTGGATCTAGATGCTGAATTCAGAAGCAAGCGCTCAGCTGGAGCGATCAGCACCCAGGCCCGAGATCATCAAGTGCGGGAGCGCAGACAGAGCAGAGAAGAGCGTCAGGCCTGAGCCCTGAGAGGCCTCCATGTGAAGAGACCAAGGCGAGAGGAGGCCAGGAGGAGAGGCCAGTGAAGGCAGAGTGGGGGCCGGGCCATGTGGAGTCCTGTGGCCAAGTCAGGGAAGGACACGGAAGAGGAGGCCAGTCACCGTGACCAGAGCGGGGATGGTTTTGGGGGAGTGGAGGAGGAAACCTGATTGGGGCCATTTAAGAGAGAATGTGGGGAGAGGAGACAGAAATAGCAAGAACGCACAGCTCGGTGGTGCAGTTTTGTTGCAAAGGGGAGCAGGAACAGAGAGCCATAGCTGGGGGCAGGGGGAATATGGTGGCTGGGGAAAGGTTGTAAGATGGGAGATGGAGTATGTGTGTGTGCGCGCACATGGGTGCGTGCTGGGTGTGACCAAGGAGAGGGGATGGGCCCCCGTGCACAGGTGGGTACTCCCACCCCGATATGTAGGAAAGGTGACAGGTGGGGTCGGTGGCTGCTTCCTTCCTTCCAATGGTTTCAGTTGTCTCAGCGAAGTGGGAAGCGAGGTCAGCAGCTGAGTGAGGATGGGGGAGGTGTCAGACGTCCGGTGGGGCAGGAAACCCAAAGTGGGTCCGGTCCAGGGCTGGCAGTTTCACCCCACGTGCCTTCACCCCATGCCCAGGACGGCGGGGGGCAGACAGGTTTTCCCCACGGTGTCGGAAGGGAGCGCGCAGCCAGGGGGCTGAGGGTGAACCCGGAGCGGGGGGGGGGGGTGAATGCAGTGCTGGACCAGGAGGGGGAAATGGTTCGTGAAGGTGCCGGACTTCACTGGGGCAGGTGGTGGAGCTGGGATCTGAACTCAGACGTCTGGCTCCAGGGCCAAGCTGCAGCCGTCACCCAGATAGAAAGCAGCAAGCAAATCCAGACAACTACAATCCGGCAACGACAAAGTGCCGAAAGATACACTTTGGACAAAATGAGACACGGTCGCATGGAGGGATCGAGGCCGTTTGTGGAAAGGGGACATCGGTGTCACCCTGAGCATCAGGGAAGCCTCTTTGAGGAGGTGATATTTAGGTTGAGCCCTACAGGGTGGGGGAGAGGGGCAGCCCTATGGAAAGGTCCCATGTGGGTTGGTTTAGGTCAGCAGAGGAAGGAGCAGGGGGCACGGGAGGGTGGCACCCAAGCCTCTCTGCTCCCCCCGCCCCCGGTTGGTGTTTGGGACCTCCCTGCTGAAGCCCTGGTGAGGGGCTCCATGCCCTTCCATCTGTGAATCCCAGCCTGTTGCCCGAGCTCCCCACGGGACACTCACTTCTCTGATTTATTTATTCCTGCCTGGCATCCTGGGCACGGTGCCCAGCGTGGTGGCAGTGTGGCTGCTTATCATCAAGGACGCTGTTCTCAGGCCTGGCTCCTGAGGGGGGCATTAAAAAAAAAAAACTCTAATACATTATTAATAATTGTCTCCATCATTCCCGTGCCTAATTAGGAAAGGAAAATTATGAATTGGGTTTCAGTCTCCATGGTGGGGGCAGTCCCGGCTTTTCCTGATGCAAGGGAAAGATCTGGGCGGAGACCCGAGCAGGAGGAGGGAACCGCAGGCCGTTGCCTGGTGCAATTAATTATGCTTCTGGTGGCGACTGTAGAACACGCCTCCCCTTGTTCCTCACCCAAACAGCCCTCTTTGTGAGGCTCCATAAGGCTAGGACTTGTTACTCAACAGCATTCCTCCCTCTCCGTAGCTGCAATCCATCCTTTCTCTGTTCCCTGCCCTGGGGACCCTCCCCAGATCCCCCGAGCCTTCTGTGCCCATCCAGGGCTCCAGATGCCCTGCTGCCCAGAAGGTCCACACTTGCCAGCTTCAGCACAGTGCACAAGTGACGGGAAAGCCCTGGGTGACCACTTGAGCCCACCCTCATGGCCCAGAGTCCTCCTCGTTTGTGTGCTAAGCCATTCACTCACCCATATCTGTTAAGAGCCTACTCTGTGCCGCGCGTGCCCTGCGCTAGGTCCCGGGGATAGGAGGGTCAGCAAAACAGACAGGGACCCTGCCCTCATGATGCTTACAGTCCACTGGAGAATGGACACTAATTCAGCAATCACCAGACAAATGCCTACCGACTCCTGTCTCCCCAAGACACTTAGTTGCGCATGTGCCTTAGGTACCAACAGCAGGAAACCAAAAAGCAAAACACACTAATGCCCTGAACATGGGAGCCAACGTTGCTTGACTGAGGATAGTGAGCTTATCTTTGTTTGTGAGAGACTCATGACCTTGGGATGGGAAAATACTCCCAAGAGTATATATTAAATGCTCAGCAGAGCCCCGGTACCTAGTTGATACTGAATAGATGCTGAATTGCTTTCTTCCCTTCCAGCGGGCACTTAATACATGAGGGGGCCTCAAGAATGCCTAGTTAGGTAGAATCCGCTCTGTCCGAACAGTTGTAATCATGCTGAACAGGGATTCACGATCAACTTGGACCAATGGTCGACAAACTCTGATCCCTAGGCCAAATCTGGCCCGCCACCTGTTTTTGTGAATAAAGTTTTATTGGAACACCCATTTGTTCATATATGGTCATGCCCCCTACTGGCTGCATCTACCAGGCTGCGTAACTGCATCATAGACAGAATGGGCCCCGCAAAGCCTGAACTGTTTACTATCTGGCCTTGGACAGAAAGAGTTTGTCTTTACCACGAGAACGTGCTCAGTGGTTCTCCCAACAGCAGAGGCAATGCCATTTGGGCAGACCTAGGACTGACATCTCTAGGAACTGTCTACACTCTTTAACTGCCTGACAACGGAACAGGCTGGTTTCTAAGGCAGGTACAGCCCGCCACTTTGGTGCCAGTCTCCAAGGCTCTTTCTGGCTCCCAATCTGATGAGAAGCTTACCATCAGCTTAGCTGTGAGGTAGGACAGGCAGCTCCGTTCCATCCATTGTCTGGCAATTTTAAGCACACCGGAGAGCCACCAACCCCTCCTCTCTCCCCCTGATCCCTCCTGGTACATCCTGGGGTGTTTTTGTTTGTTTGGCACTCAGACTGCAGCTTCTGCCGCCACCCGACTCAGTCCTGGCTATGGAGGTGCGCCCTATAAGGGCCTGTGCCGGGGTGCAGGCGACATGCAGCTATAATGTCGACTTTCTCAGGCACCCGGAGCCCTTCTCTGCAAGATTGCCCTCCGGCTGCTGGAGTGGATACGCATGAGGCGGGGAGCCTGGAAACTGACTCCCCCACACCTCGGAGAGTCCATGACCAGTGACCGACAGGGGCCAGGTGGGACAGTCTAGCCCCCTGCTGCCAGCCGGGAGCAACGGTAGGACATAAGGAATCCTCCAGAGTCCCCCCACAGGATCGGGCTCAGGCCTCCTGGACTCTCACTTTTCTTCTTCCCTTCCCTGTCTCACCCTCCAGTCTCCCCTGGGCACACTTCCTTTAAGAATCCTTGTCTCTGACTCTGAGGACATGTTCCATGGCAGGAACCCCAGACATAGGTCGCCAAGGTGTGGAAAGTTCCTGGCCTGCCTTCTCAAGCATCAGATGGATGACATCACCTCCCAACAAGATTCATGTGAGCTTCTTATGTTCCAGATTCCTTCCCAGAATCACCCTTTGCTAGTTGTCTGGACAGAGTCTAAGTCCTGTTTCCAGGTCCCTGTTGGCTTAAGCTATGAATGGTTTTTGTCCAGGTTGTGAACACAAAGGGCTGGTGACACAGCTGAGAAAAATCAGTACCGCTTTGTTGCTCTTTGTGTTAAAAAAAAAAAAAAAAAAAAAAAAAAGAATGTCTGAAATGTCAGTGGCTTTGGGAAAAAAACCATAGTATTAAAGAGGAAAAAAAACACAAACCATGCTAATGGTCCATGGCTGCACTCTGATATAATATACATAGAACATGTGACTACTTAAATTTAAATTAATTAAAACAAAATTAATTAAAAATCCAATAGCCACACGTCGCTAATGGCTACCACATCAGACATCACAGACATAGATCATCTCCAGCACTGCAGGAAGTTTTCTTGGATGGCGCTGGTCCAGGGCCGTGAGAGGTGAGCTGCTCTTCTTCCCTCTCCAAAAAGGCAGCAAGAGTTGTTCCCTGCCCCTCTGAATGGCTGTTTCCAAAGCACCTTCTTCTTACATTCTTTTTTTTTTAAGATTTATTTATTTATTTGAGGGGGGAGGGGCGGAGGGAGAGGGACAGAGACTCTCAAGCAGACTCAGCACACAGGACTGAGGCAGACGACGCAGGGCTCGATCCCCTGACCCTGAGATCAGGACCTGAGCTGAAGCCACGAGTCGGACGCTTGACCGACTGCGCCACCCTGGGCCCCTCTTACATTCTTTTATTCTCATGTACCCCCCCCCCCCCCGCAGACACAGGCAAGCCGGGGGTTCTTAGTACCGTTTCATAGGTGAGGACATTGAGGATTCCTAAGGGCCAAAGAGGCAAAGCGGCAGAGCCGCTAAAAACTGACAGAGTCAGGGCTTCCAAAGCCGCTGCTGAGACGGTCCCCAAGTGTGTGGGGGCAGATTCTAAGGCCACGCTTGGCACGCACGCTCACTCGTTTAATGCCACAAGGCTTGGGGAGCAGACGGCCCCTTCTTGAGCAGATAACAAAGCAGAAGGCTGGGGCGGGCTGCGCCCCCGCTGATCAGTGATGTGGCCTTGCCGTGAAACGGGGCCAAGTCTGCGGCCAAGAGACCCCGGGGCTACACTCTCCGCGGACAACTTCTGGAACACTGGCCTGCTCAAGGGACGGCGCATGCTGAGACTGGGCAGAAGGTCCCGAACTTGGCCTCAAGCCCCTGCCTGGGAATTTCCTTCTCGAGCCACGCCACCTGGCTTCTGGCATTGTCTTGGAAACCCTCTGAACTTTTGCAGGCACTTCATCAATCTGGACCTCAGGTGGCCATCTGCCAAACCAAAGTGCCAACCTCGGCCGAGAGCAGCAGGGTCCCTCAGCCTCGGCACTACTGACACTCGGGGCTGGATCGTGCCCTCCATGGGCAGCCGCCCTGTGCACTGTGGGATGTTTGGCCGCATCCTTGGCTTCTCCCCACGAGCTGCCAGTAGTTCTCCTCTCCCAACTGTGATGCCCAAATGTTCCCCAGGGGAACACAATCTCCCGGTTGAAACCCGGCGGCCTGGAAGATCTCCAGGACGCTTCCCTGTCTCCTACACTCTCCTACACTCCTTCCCTGTCTCCTTCCACTGTCTCCTACACAGAGACGGATGCCTCCTGCAGGGGCCCGGCCAGCAGCACAGACCTGACTCAGCCTCCCAGAGTGCACCTCGCCAAGCCCGGCCAGCGATGCGAGGAGTTAAGCTGGACGGCCTTCCAGCTGGAGCCTACGATTCCGAGCCAGTTGCCTCCACGATGACCTCCCGCTACTCAGAGTCTCCACAGTGGAACTGCCTGGAACAGGGTCCAAAAAGAGTCGAATGCCTTATTTCCCAAGGCATCCATAATCCTCTCTGCCAAGACAGGAGACAATGTGCCTTTGCCACCCACAGGCCAGTTCATTCTACATCCGAGAACAAGGAGCCCATTTACTCTCCGGAGGGGCAGGGGGCAGGCCCCCAGCTCTTCCAGGAAATGGTGGCCTTTGACCTGGGTGGCTGGCAAGGGTGACACAGAACCTTGGGAGCTGGGAATAGGCGCAACTCAGTTGCCTTGTTTTCTCTGGTGGAAGAAGGGACCATACACGAGAGGATGATCCTCCCGGACCCACCTGGCTGAACCTCATCATCTCTCCCAGGGGGAAGGCCCACCCACAGGGCTCCTTCTCAAAGGCCACTGGAACCCACTCTTGCCAAACTGGAGGGATGGCCCTACCCTCTTTCCCCTTTTCCCTTGATAAATGGAAAGCACTTTGGAGCACGGCTTCTCTGACCCGTTCCACATCCGAGTGGAGGATGCCAAGCGCCATGATGCATTATACCCCACAATGCGAACCTGGAACATCCTTGCCATGGTAGAAAAGATGCGACCATCGCCACCTGCACGGTCAGGCCACTATCACCGCTGTTCATGCCAAACGCCAAACCTCTGGCCTGGGCCTGCCAGGCTACTTCTGAGCCCTGACTAGTGTTTGTTATTTGTCATCTCCTGGGAGACAAGCAATTGCTTAAGGTTTCAGAAAACCGTATGGAGGAATATCTTTATATTTTCAAATTATTTCAGGGAGCTTAATAAGAATGTAATGGTAATAACAGGAACCCTTCCCCTTGCTAAGCGTCCGTTCAGCCACTCTGCGTGCGTGCATACTACCTGATTTAAGTCTCCTGATCCATCAGGAGATGTGGGTGTCCCTGTCCCCATTTACAGAAGTGGGGACAGACTGTTAGGGAAAGTCAACAGAGAACCCAGCATTCCAGGACAATCTGATGCCGAAGTCCATCTTTCTACCGTATCCTCTTGCAAATCTGGCAAAGATCAGATTTTTCTGCCAGAGCACCTTGGCCCAGATGAAAGAGCTGTGAACCTGGAGAGCCTGTGACCTCTGCCCTGTGGCCTCCGGGACGGTGCCCCTAGCCACACTCGCAGCCTTCTTCAGCCTCTTACTTACTCCTCTTGAGGGCAAAGGGCAGGACTTACTCAATGAAAGAATTTGGGGGGAGACCTAGGAGCACCAAGTTTGCTTCATGCCCACCTTGGGCCCCAGGGGTGATGAGAAAGGGAAGCAAAATTCCCCACAAGGGAGAAATGAGAGAGTAACTTTTTATATCACATGCAGGATAAATTCTCCCCTCCTTTAATTCCTTATAGTCATGAGCTCCCTGGGCATATTGTTCTAAAATCCAATGGACATGGAGCATCTCAAGAACCCTGCTGCTGCCACCTGCTCTTTATTTTTCCTGACAGCTGGCCAGACAGGTCACCATAATCGACCGTCCCATCATCTTCCTTTGACAGGGACATTAATGGGGCCTTGGAGGTGAAGACCGCCTCATCCAGACAGGGTGAAGTCTCAAAAGCTCTTCTGATGCAGACATTCCCCAATTCTGGGGAATCTTCCGAACCATAAAATATGATCCATGACCCTGAAGGTTCTTGAGACATCCAGAAATCGGTGAAGGGGAAGGAGACCCAGGGGTCAGCTCAGCTACCCGGTTCCCCTCCCCAGAGGCCACCACTACTGAAACAAATTTCTGATGTATCCTTTGAGAGAGCGGGCCTATGTGCATTTTTATATATTCCAAGTGAGAGCCCCTTTAATACCCCCCATCCCCCGAATTCATACATTAAGCTTAACCCCTAAGGTGATGAGGAAGTGGGGTCTTTGAGACGTGTTTAGGTCATGAGGGTGGGGCTCCCATGAAAGGGATTGGTGACCTCATAAAAGAGACCTCAGAGAGGTCTCTGCCCTTCTGCCGTGTGAGGACACAGCAAGAAGGGACTATCTATGAAGCAGGAAAGGGGCCATCCAGATACCGAATCTGCCTGGACCTTGATCTTGCACTTCCCGGCCTCCAGATCTGGAAGAATTAAGTTTCTGTTGTTTATAAGCCCCCCCCAGTCTATGATATTTTCTTATAGCAACCCTCCTAGACTAAGACCAACACCTCCCCCCACACACATCGGGGTTGCTATCTTTGGTGACATAGAATATATATTCCACCTAATACATTTTGGCAAAGCTTTCACATCGGTATAACTGAGCTGCCTTTTTTTTTTTTTTTTTTAAAGAGAGGAATGGCGTGCCACTATATGGCTGTGTTGTGATTTACTGAACCAGCTCAGGAGACACTGCTTTTCAAGTGCAAGGACCTCAACTTTTGATTTGTCATTTTTAAACCCAAAAGGTAGTTTGCCGCCCAAAGTAATTTGGTAGCAAAACCTGAGCGGCGAGGAAGTGGGGTTCTTGACGGTCTTGATGGGATATGGTCTCATTTAGTGTGGTGCCCACACATCTCACTGCAGAAACATCACCGGGCGGCTGGGCTGCTGGCCCTATTAATCTGCAATATATACGTGACACTGCTTTTCCAAAATCGGAAGCATTTGAAAAATGCCAATTCGCAGGGATGAGAGGCGGGCATTTGCTGCAGGTTTCTTGGGGGCAACGCAAGGAAGAGACTACCAAGCAAAGCAGAGAAGAGAAACCATCCCTAGGCCTCCAGGCACCCTGTCATCCTCCCCTGCCCCCAAAGGCCATCCCCTCAGCTCCTCCCCTCCTGGACCCGACACTGCCCCAGACTCTCCCTGTCACCTTGAAGAATACCACTCCGAGCCTGGTTCAGCCTTCCCTTTCAACAGCACTTCAAGATGCTGATTTTTTAAAAGAGAATACAGGAATCAGGATTTTCAAAATGTGAAGTATCTTTGATGGATAAATACTGTTTCTTTCTTTTTCTTTTCAAACACTGGTTGTGGCCATGGCCCACTGGTGTGGCATCCACTATGGCTGCCATTCCCATACCTCTGGCGGGGGGCAGGCAGTGACCCGGGCGAGGGATCAGCTTTCATCTATCTCTTGGGGAAGAAAGGAGGAAAAGGAAGCTGTCATCTAGAAAAATGGGAAGAAAAGCGCATGCAGTGTTCTTAGGTCCCGAGGTTGCAGTTGGCCTTGACCTGGCCTACCTTAGCTTCTTACCTGAGGGTAGTGGGGGCAAAGGTCCTGCAGCTGCGGCCCCCGGCCCCCGTCTCTATCCATACTCTTTCCCCAGAAGATCTCTCCAGTCCCCTGGCTTCAAAGACCAGCCAGATGCCAAGAGCTCCCATATTTAGAGCTTCAGTTCCAGTACCTCCCCCAAGCTGCTGATTTGTACATTCAACCGTGACTCAGTGTCTCCACCGGGACCGTCCACAGGCTGGCTCAGACTCACATGCCTCAAACGGAACGCCTCATTTTTCACCCCTCAACCTCCTCCCCTCCCCATCACCCATGTACCCGGTGGCTCAACGCAGACGAGGGGGTCCTTCCCGACAACCTCCCCTCTGTCCAAGCAAATGCGTCTCATCAGTTTCTGCCTTCAGATTTGGTCTCTGCCCGCCGCCCCCCTGCCCCCGTCCCTTCCTCCCCCTTCACTCGTACCCTCGACAAGAGCCTCCTAGCTTCGCCCTCCCTGCCCCCAATCCATTCTCCACACAGCCGCCACCAGAAGGTTCCTTGGAAAACGTAAATCAGATCATATTACACTCCTGCTCAACCCCCTTCACCAGTGTCTTACCAAATGCAGAATAAAATCCCATTTTTTCACCACGGTCTTTGCTAAACTTCGCTCCCCTTTTTGGCCCGTTCAAACCCTTGTAGGGAAGAATCTAGAAACTTTCCAGGCAGTGACAGAACTGCCAGGGCCAGCGCTTAGTGGGACACCTTCCAAGGGGAGGATGAATACGTTGTGGGATGTGTGTTAGAAGGGAAGGAAGAAAAAAAAAAAGCAAGCAAGACAGGAATTAGTCCTCCTTCTTTAGTGCCTGCACCTCCAAGGCAGTGGCCGCTTTAGAAACTGTCAGCCTGGGCTCACGCTCCTGCTGGGCGTCCGGGGAAGAGGAGCCGCGGGGTGGACACGTCCGAGCCGGCTAATCCCACAGGGCTTTAAGTGGCCGGCGGAAAGCATCTTAGAGTTGAGTAAGGAAATAAACTGCTTTGCTGGTTATAAGCCCCCCCCGCCCCGACTTTTCTCTAAGATGAGACTTAAATCCTTTGTGTATTTCTGACTGTGCAGGAATGCAGGGTTCCAGCCTGGAGGTGGAGGGTGGGCGGGGGCTGGGGAGGAGCAGCGGGGCTCTGCAAACCAGCCCCGGTGACCGAACCTCCTCCTCCGTAGGATGCCCTTCCGGCTCTCCAGGGCACGTCAGGGCGCCGGGCTCTGGCTTGGTGGGAGCAGGAGTTCAGCAGAAATGGGGCAAGGAGGGAATGAAAGAGGAGAGAAGCTGACATCTCGAAAGCAGGACGATGAAATCTGGTAGGTCTTTATAGCGACGGATGGTGCCGTAGTGGGGCCAAGAAATTGAGAGCACGTTGTGCAGTATCTAGCTGGACGGAGGCTCTCCTGGCTTCTCAGAGGGATGTGCGGTAGCTGCTGTTGCCCCCTCCCCCGCAGGTCACTGGTGCAGTCAGGGGTCAATAACTCACTGATACAGAGGCATCAAAGGCTGCCCCTCGCCTCAAGGCTTCCTCATTGGAGCTGTTCACAATCCAGCACTTCCTATGGACTCTCCTGAAGCTAGCTTCCAGCTGAAGCCATACCCTTCCTGGACTCCTTCCCCTTTCCTGGCCTGCTTCCCTCACTTCCCTTCCACTTCCTCCTGAAAGCACTCCGGCCATAATAACACACACCTGAACCCTTGCCTCAGGCTCTGCTTCCAGGGTACTGGAGCTAAGACAGGATGACTAAGGAAAATCAAGAAAAACACAAAGTCTGTCAAGATATAGCCCAATAAAGTACCTGACCTCATAAGACTCTGTGTTAAAGTTCAATTTCACGTACCAACATTCGAAAGCATTGAGTAGAACAAGAGCCCTGTCCTCCGGCCAACCAGGATCAACAGCCATGACTAGAGTCCTTGGGTCAATTCAACACATCCAAAGTTATGGAGTGTTCTGTGACAGCGTGCGGTAGGCTCCCTGGGGTGGATGCAGGGATGGAGTGGACCCATTCTCTGCCTCCCAGGGGCCTGCAAGTTAGTGGGTCCCCAAAGACTACTAGTCATTCCACGATGGGAAGCACGAGCCCTCTGAGGACTGGACCAGGTCTTAGATATTTTGCTTTTCTGTTGTTGGCAAGGTGTTTTGTAAGTGCCTTATAAATGAATGTGGACTAGCCCAACAACATCGTGAGTGAAACAGAATCATCCAGAGAGACAGTAAGTGTCTTCCACCATAGCAAGGCGGGTCACTGAGTCTTCCAAAAATGGAAAGAATCTGCTCTCCTCGGGACTTCAGGTTAGGACTTGAAACCTGGCCGGTTCAAAACAAGGCTTAATGGCTATGCAGATTCTTGGCAGGGGCTCTATCAGTAGAAAGGGGAGGCACTTCATGGTGTAGACCTGTCCCTTGCATGACATTCATTACCCCCAACCCCTGTCCACTCAATGCAGCAAGCACCCACCCACCCACCCCCAGTCACTACGACAACAAAATATAAATACCCCCACATTTCCAAATGTACTCTAGGGGTTGTTTTTACCCTGATTCAGAATGATTGGTAGGATAAAAGTCAGCTCAAGGTGAGAGAGAGAGAAAGAGTGTGTGAACCAGACAGATGCCATCTTGAACAATGCAACAAATGTACATAACAGCTCTGAGACCTGAAGTCTTGAGCGCAGCCCTCCCCGCATCCTTTCCTTCTGTTTCTCTGCAGTGTGTGTGTGTGTGTGTGTGTGTGTGTGTGTGTGTGTGTTGGATGCAGGAGATTCATCTGACCTTGGAAAAATATGAACCTGGAGGATAAGGGAAAGGGCCTGAAGTGGAGGAGGAGGAGAGGAAGGAATTAAACACTCCCTGGGTATTCAAAGTAACTCTGCGTTTCCAGCACAGAGTTTAGAATCTCTTCAAGCCAGTCATTCCTCTGGTGCAGTGGACGGAGTAAGAAGGGAAGCAGTTGCTATTTCCCCCAGCAGCCTAACGTGCCAACTGCAGTGCCATTCATAATCTCAACTTCCACACGTCGGGAAGGGGAGGCCTTCCTGGAGGAGGAGCGGCCAAGAAGAAGGACTAGGTGTCACCACCCTGCTCTGAGGTCGGCAGAGGCCCCAGTGTGAACACACAGTCTGGAAGCTTCCCAGAAAGGCTGGTCCAAGCCACCTTGAACTTCTACTGAGTTCCTTCTCCAGAGGCCAAAGGGCAAAGAGTAGCAGAGAGGTAATCACCAGGTCATGGCCAGTCTTGATGAGCTGCAGGAAGGCCCATGCTGCAGGACAAACAGACACCGTGCCCATTTGCAACCTAACCATATTCAGAGGGAGAAATGGGACAGCGAGGGAGCCTAAGTCAATCCCCATAAACTGATGTGTGACGGGGAACAAAGCAAGGCCAACGACTTGGTGCCATCTTGGAAAGAGATGGTTGCCACAGCCGGGAACCAAACAGACATACAAATGTGCAATGGACCCAGCCTCCTTCCCATCTCTGTAAGAGTAATGGTCTGCAAACACCACCTCGGTTGCTTAACCCAGCTGCTCAAAAACCTTCAGCTATTCTAGAATCACATCCAAACTCCTTGGGCCATCCATGCTGAGACACGTCCACTCCCGTCACCCTCCCTGGTATCCTACACTCCTGAAAAGGAGAACCACAGGTTCCCAAAAGGCCTCAGACCTTCCTGAGTCCCCGCCTTTGCTCAGGCCATTCCTTCCCCTTGGAGCACCTCTTTCATCCACCTCTATATCCTTCCCCACATCTGCTCTTCAAAATCCCAACTGCTCTCTGAGACTGTTCAATGCCACCTCCTCCAGGTGGTCATCCCTGATGGCTCAGGGCTCACTGCCTCTGTGCTCCTGCAGCACTTTGTACCCATTGCACTCTGTGCTGGATGACAGCTTCTCATTCCCCCTCCCCTGACCAGTGAGCTCAGCCAGGGCCCGGAACAGTTCTTACTCATCTCTGGGTTGCACGAGCCAGAGCCCAGGCCACGGGAGGTGCTCAGTTCACACTAGCTGGGTAAATCAGCGTCCTTGCTCAGCAGATGATCCCAGGGCCACCAAACTCTTGGCAGATACTGGTTGGCATCAACTCTTCTTTGGACCTCCTCCCTTTGACTCCTCGCTTTCCTTCCCTACCCTCCTCCATCCCGTCCTGCGGGCTCTCCACTGTCCCAGTCTTGGCGCCCGGCTTCTATGGTCTGAACAACGGCTGTGGCTTCCTGACCAGTCTTCCCCACAAGACTCTTGCTCCTTCAACCCATTCTCCTCTCAGCCACCGGTGACTGTCTTAAAAACTAAATCTGTTTGTGCACCTCTGGGACCCAAGCCTCTTCAACGGCTCCCCATTGCACTCTGGGGGGAAAATCTAGCTCTGTGCTACGGAAAGTGTGGTTTATAAGGCCCTGTGCGATTTGGTACTACCCTCCCCATGCTCCCCCTTGATCACTGTGCCCAGCACAGCTGTCCCACCGCAGGGTCTTTGTACGTGCTCTACCTTCTGCATGGTATGCTCTCCCCAGTCTGCACAAGGCTCCTCCTTCAAGTATCAGGCAGCCTCAAAGGCCTTCCTTGGCCACGCTGTCCAAGGTGGAGCCCTCCCTGTAGCCTCCCATTCTGCCCGGAACCACTGGTACAGCTCACATCCCCAGCTCCTGCCACAGCATCTGGCCCAGAGTAAATGCTCAGTAGGTGTTTGTTGAATGAACGAGTGAGTGAGTGAGTGAATGAATGGTCCTCTTCAACACCTGCAGTGGTCTCCCTCTGGGCATCTTGATTCTAGTTTCATTTGCTTCTTGACTAACAAAGTTAGAAGAGTTTTGTGTTGTGAACTTTTTTTTTTTTGAGTAGGCTCCACGCCCAGCACGGAGTCTGATGCAAGGCTTGAACTCACAACCTTGAGATCAAGACCTGAGCTGAGATGAAGAGTCAGACGCTTAACCGACTGAGCCACCCAGGCGCCCTTGTGTTGTGAATTGTTTTGTTTTGTTTTGTTTTGTTTTGTTTTAGCAGAAACCAAGAATGGCTTCTTCCTTCTGAGCATATGTGGCCTCTTTATTGTTCTGTTCATTTGTCAGCATTGACTTACTTTAGAGAAACATCCCCATGTTTCTGACAGAACTCGACTCTCTTCTGGTAGCCACAGGAACAACCTCCCAGGACGGTCCCTCCACGAAGCACCAGGCCTGGGTGCCAGGATGGAGGCCGCTTTGGGAACGCCAGCCATGTGGCCTCTGGGCTTCCCACCTGGAGGCACCGGGTGGCGGGTCTCCCTTCCCCGCCCAGCAGATGCAGAACTCATGTCTCCTTTTAATTAGACCAAGACCAGGCCACTTGCGAGGCCACCTCATCAGAACCCTGTGGGGATCGGAGTTGTCAGCCAGGGGCTGTCTGGGACATGAGACCAAATGGCTGTGTCCTGGCTCCAGGCCAGCCCCAGCCCCACCACCCCTGGGGCCGCTCCATGGAAGACTCCACCACAGCCGCTTGCTTTGGAGCAGCGGCAGGGTCCCTCCACCCCTCTCTGCTCCTTGTCCTGCTCCCCCAGGACACTGCCCTTCGGGACCTGGCTCATTGCGAGATGCAATGGGCTCCCATCCGGAATCTGACCATTTTCACCATCCAGTCGGTGTCATCTGCTCCCAGGGGCCATCACCTCTCACCTGGACTGGTCTCCCCGCTTCTGTCCTGACCCCCGCTTCTGCCCCGAACCCCCACAGTCTGGTCTACACAGCAATCAGAGTGAGCCTGTCAGGAACAAGTCTGGTCACGACCCCCCCCGTGCCCCGCTCACAGTGGGCCCATAGGACCCACTCTGCTGCTCCTCATTTTCATTTCCTACCCCCCTTCCCTTTACTCCACTCCAGCCACACGGGCCCCTGGCTGCTCCTCAACCACCCGGGCAAGTCCCCGACCCGGGTCCCAGCTTGGCTCTGCTCTCCACCTGGGACAGTCCTGAGACTGGCTTCCAGGTGCCAGCGAGCTCTGCTCCCTCTCTGAGCACGAGCCTTTGATCCAATGCCATCATCCGCTCTTCAGACTGCCGCCCGGCCCCGCCCCAACTTGCCCTGGTTCAGTCCCCACCTCCCTAGCATCTATGATACGGATCACAGGTGTATCCTGCTTACTTCTCCCTGATCTCTCTCCCCAGCCAGGATGTGCGCTCTGCTTTATTTTGTTCCATGGTGTATCCCAAGCTCCTAGAACGTAGGAATGCTCAAGAAATGTTTGAAGGTACAAAGGGCTGCCTGCCCTGCTGTCGCCTTGCCCAGCTTCACTCTCAGCGCCCTGGAAACTCTGCCTCTGACCCTCCATCGGCGCACATGCCTATGACAACGCACGCCTCCCCTGGGGGCCCTTGGTTGCTCCCAGCCCCATGCAGCCGGCTCCCTTATGTTCCTCATGGCCTCCCCACTCTGGGAGGCCAGTCGTACCGCTCCCCACCTTTCAGGCCTACAGTGAGCTCTGCCTCCTCCTTGGGGACCCCCTCGAGGATACTCGTTTGTATCCCCACCTGCTTTCCCGTGGTCCCTCGGTGGGAGCCACCTGTCTGTTTCACCTCTAAGTACTTACCCTTCTTCATTCTCCTTTCTGGGAGGCACAGGTAAGTGGATAAGGAAGGTGGCGAGCAGTGTCTGGTTCCTAACTCTGTGAGCTGTCCCCAGCCCTCGCTGCTTCCTTCTTCCCAGGTCACCTCTCTGGTTTTGCGCTTTCTCCCTTTGTGGCTGCCCTTTCTCAGGATCCTCTTCCTCCTGAACCTCAGGCTCTGTCCTCCCAGAGCACTCTCTCCCGGGGTGATCTCTGGTGGCTTCGGCATCATTGCTGTCACTGCCCCCCCACCCCCCTGAGGGCCAGCTCAGGGCTCTGCCCTCAACCCCAAACCACATGTCACTTCCAACACTACGTGACAAAACCTGGAGCTTCTGAACCCTTGGAGCCCTCTCCCTCTGTGTCCTGTCTCCACGAGAGCATCTGATCAGACACCGTAAACCGGGAGGCTTCCTTTTCGCGCTCTCCTGACAGGAGTTGGTGACTGAGTCCAGAAGGTTCTCTAGCGCATGACCCCCTTGCTCACATCACCGCCTGGCCCAGACCACCATTCTCTCCCCAGTTCACCACTCTCTCCCTGCTGTCTGCCTTCAGTCTCCTGCCACTTAGCCCCTAAGCAGGGCTGTCTGAAGGAACTTAGGTGGTAGCTTTCCACGCAGACCCTCTGGGCGCTCTGCACTGCCTGGAGTTCAAGTCCAGGACTCCTGCATGCTGCACCGCGCCCCTGCTTCTCTAACTCATCTCTCGTGCCTCGCGCACTTGCAGTCCTGGGATGGACAGACTCTCTCTGGTCTCCAATCCTTCGCCCCTGCCGTACTTTCTACCAGGAGCACGCCCCTCTTCCCCACTTCCACTCCCAGCCTTCACTTGGAGAATCATTGCGCCTCAGCTCGCCTCCCCCCCGCCCCCCCCACCGCAGGGTACCTGCTCCGGGTCAGACACTCTCCACTCAGCTGACTGGGGATTCTTAGTGCTCTGTTTAGTCTGCAATCCTTGTATCCTGCACCCCTGAGCTGTCCACACGCATCCCAAACTCCACATGAGGACAAGCAGAACCCCGATCTTCCTCCATGAGCCTTCACTGGGCTGTCCTCGGTCTCTGACCACAATGGAGAGATCTACACATATCTGCTGAATGAGTAAATGTTTGTGAATGGATTACTGCTCTTTAAATATATAAATCAGGTATCCCAATGATAGGAGAACACTCACGAGTGCTGATGTGCTTTCTTGAGTGGGAAAGAGGGGTATGGACTCTTGGAAGGTATAGACCCAACTGGGTCTGACCAGGGGTGAGGTCACCCATGGCGATTCCAGTGGAATAAGGCGACAGCCCATAGCCTATAGCTGGTGTCCTTCCGGGGCTCACTGGCTCGGCTGCCAACTGTCAAAGCTGTATCTCTGTCTGGGAAAGTGGGTCCCCCACTCCCCTTGGGATCAGTTCTTAACTGTGACCCCAGCTCCCTCAGCCCGCGGGTCCGGTCACTCTGCGGGGCTGTCCCACACCATTTCCCAGAGCTCCGCAGCAGGACTGAGCTCCCTCCAGCTGTCCATAGGGATGACTGGCTTGACGTCACACCTTGCCCTGTCTCCCACTCCCTTTCCTTATTGGTGTTTTCTGGGATCAACTCCCAAATAGCCACCTGTCCCTGAATTCTTGTCTCAGTATCTATTTCTGGATCCCAAACTGAGACGTGGTCCCAGATGCTCCCTGGCAAATGGCAGGCTCAAAACTGTGAGTCCCCCTCCACACCCCCTTGCTCCTGGAGAGCTTAAATTCTGTCTTCACCGTCAGTCATGCATTTAGTCAAACACTCAGCGTGCACCTTCCATGTGTCAGGCTCTGAGCTGTCTCTGGGGACAAAGATGAATCAATAGGCCTAGTTCTCAGAAACTTAACAGGTCAGACCGGCTGCTTTGTCCTGGGCACAAGGAGGACATCCTATATGAGTTCTGCAATAATATGAAATCGCTAACATTGACAGGGTGATCGCCCTGGGTTGGCATTGTTTTAAGCACTGGTGCACAAGCTCGTTTGACCCACTCAACAGCCCCATGAGGGAAATGAGGTCCACACCAGGCCAGAGTTACAGGGTGTCAGAACTAGCTCTTGATCCCAGTGCAACAGGTGGGGGCCTTTCAGCCAGGATAGTGCCCCTCACCCTGCAGGATCCCTTTCCATCACAGGGTCACCTGCCCTGCTCAGTGGGCTGAGCCTGCACATGGCCTCTGGATTCCTCCCCACAGCCACACTGCGGGAGGAGGCCTCCTCCCCACGAGGAGGAAACTGCGGCTCACACTGCTTCAGAACACCCAGGTTTGTGTGAAATGTCCAGAATAGGGACTGTGAAAGGGGCTGTCTTAGGAGGTATGAGGTTCCCTTTTGGGGTGATGAAAATGCTCTGCCATTAGATTCGGGAGTGACAGTTGCATGACATGGTGAATGTACCAAACACAGCCCCCAACTGTCCACTTCCAAATGGTGAGTTTTATATTATTATATGGACTTAGAGCACCCAGGAAGTGGGCGGGATGTGCGCTCTGGCCAACATGCGTGTTTCCCCATCTCCACCCCCATGCTGAGTCCAGACTCCTCCCCAGATTCCGGATTCTCAGGGGGTCAGGGTCCAGTGTGGCCCTGATCCTGGGGACCTCCCAGAGCCCATGGTGGCACTGAGATGTCACTCACTGGTGTGCAAGTCTTACCGGCCTTTTGGCGCCAAGTGCCTTTGCACACACGTGTTCGTTTTCTGGTGGCACAGACCCCTTCCTGCCCACGCCTCTGGTGACAGCCGAGGGTCTCCGCCTTGATTTGGGCAAGAATCACCTCCCTCCAGGGTAGGCCAGGGCATTGGTCATTTTTAAAAGTCCCAGGTGATGCCAACACCTCCCAGTAGCCAAAGCTCAGGCATCCAACCAGAGGCGCGGGGCTGTGTACGATTCATCTCTGCAGCCCCTGGAACCTGCCAAGGCACAGCCTCTTGGCACACGTTTGCTCAGTAAATCAGCAAATAAAGGTTGGTTGAGCAAATTAAGAGTCCACATAAATGTGTAATCTTTTATTTGCTGGATACCAGCAAATAAATGGAAGACAAACAATTCCATGTATTGAATTGGGAGAAGGAAATTCAGTACTTAAAAATAAATAAAGAAAATCACTTAAAAGAACAAGCCAGCAGTCGTTAAAGCTCTTCTGAGTATCAGATGCTCAAGTCCAGAGACAAAAATCATGCTCACATGCGCGTGCACTATGCTCAGTTTAGAGTGGAAGGCGAGGCAGAGCCAGCCCATTTTGTGGATGGGGGAGCTGAGGCCAGCTTGGATAAGAAACTTGCTCAAGCCAGGATTATGTGGATGAGAGACCCTGTTTACTGAGAGTGGGAGTGTACCAGGTGCTAATCAAGGCCCTCACGTACTGTTTCTACTCTCACCCCCGCCTTCGGAGGACAGCCTCATCCTCTGCCTTTGGCAGATGAGCAAACGGAAGCTCGGAGAGGTGCAGTGACCAGCACACGAAGCTAAGGGCCAGAGCTAAGCCCAGCCCCCAGGCCCTCCTGCTCGCAGGCCTGCAAGTGGCTCAAAGATGACAGGACGGAAACTCCGACCCACAAATGATGAATGTCCAGTACCCCAAGGTCCCAAACCACGGTGACAGTGAAGACCAGCTTCACCAATGCAGCCCACGAGGCAAGACACTTGCCAAGCGACACGGTCCCTCATCAGGTCTCACTCTTGGCCAGGACAGCACCTTCATAAGGAGCTGGTCATGCACTTTCATAAGGAGCCTGGCGCCCTGTGGAGAAGGCCCGTCCCAGGGGTCGGCCTCCCCCTCTGCACCCATCTTGAGCTTTAGAGTCCTGAGAGGGTCTCCACCTCTGCTGGCCCCAAACTGCTCACAACCCGGAAGAAAATCTGGGTGGCTTCTTTAATGTGATGAAGTGTTGTTAAACCCTGGATTTGTGCTAAAGCCCCAGAGGCTGTGTCCTTAAAATGGCAGCCGCTGAAACGGTGGGACATCTGAGCCTTTGCTAACCCCTTCACGACGCCATCCGAGTCTGCCTGATGACCCCACTGGTGAGATCACCGACATCCGGAGGACCAAGGAGAGGAGCAGCGTGGGTTCGTCCCATGGCTTCTCTGCTCCTTGATCCCACAAAACCCAGTGGCATCACTGCCTCCTGTCCCTTCCCTACAACCACAGCCACCACTGAGTCCCATCACCCTGCCTCCAAAACCATCTTAAATCGGACTGGGGCTTGACACCGCCTGCTCTCCCTTGCCCCCACGTCCCCCCCATTCCAGGCCACACCACTGGCCTCCCCACCACCATCTGTGGCCTGAACCCAAGTGACTGGTCTCTGTAATGTGTAAATGAAGCCATGCCCCACCTCTGCTCCAAACCGTCCAGAGGATTCTCGGTGCACTTAAGAGAAAACCCAACCCCCCTCCCTCGCCTCCAGGGCCCTGCGTGGTCTGCGTGCTGCCTCCCTCTGAGCCTCGGCTCCTCCTGTCCTCCCTCACCCAGTAGCCAGAGCCACCCTGGCCCTTCACACACACCCCCAAGCGCCGCCCCTCGTGAGGGACTTGCGCTTGCTGTCGCCTCTGCTGAGAATGCTCTTCCCCTGGGGTCTTCCACTCCGCCTGGTTCCCTTCCGCCAGCTCTCAGCTGAAACATCACCTCCTGTCCCCAGACCACGCGATCTAAGTGACCATCCAGTGATGCCCTATCAGATCACAGGATTTTAACGACCTCTGTAGGTCGTTTCCCTCTATTTGTGATGTTTTTGGTTTATTTTCTGTCCCAGCGCCCCCTGCCCTGCTGGAGCCTACACACAGTAAAATGTAAACTCCGTCACTGCAGGGGTCCTTCTGTCAAGTTCACCACTGCCTTCCCAGAACCTAGCCCAGGGTCTGGCAATAGCAGATAGTCAAAATTATTTGCAAACCACATGGACGAGTGGCTACTGAGGACCTGCGATATGCCGGGCACGCACTAAGGAACTTGGCTATATGTAGCAAAGGATCCAGGCATTAGCCAATTAATTAATTAATTGCCAAAGATCGAATCTGATACTTAAAAGGGTCAGATGACTGCTATAAAGGAAAAAGAAAGTTCAAAGAGTGTGTGCGTGAAGATGGAGGGTGGCGCGCTTTTTAAAATGCAGGCCGATTCTCTGACACTCTATCAAGAGGCGGGAGCTGAGTCCCACTCCCCAAATGTGAGCAGCTTTGGGCCCTTGATTCCAAGGAACAAATGCAGTAGGAGCGATGCTGTATGACCTCCTCAGCCAGGTTCCACCTGCTTCTGGGGCTTGGCACGCGGCCGCCATGCTGCGAGGAAGCCCGAGCCACAGGGAGACAGCACGTGTGTCTGGTGCACGCGGCCGGCTGGGGACCCGACCAACGGCCAGCACCAGACACCAGACGTGAGCAGAGAAGCCGTCAAGGGGGACCAGGCCCAGCCAACTGAGTGCAATCTCAGGAAAGGCCTCCAGTGAGAGCCTCCTGGTGGAGCCCCGTCAACCTCCTACCCACGAGAGGAAAGGTAATGCACCTGCTGCTGTTTTCACTACTAATTTTGAGGGCGATTTTGTTTCTTAGACAGAACTCCAGACGGTGGGACCTCTGTGGAAGTCAGGGAGGGTTTTCCTGGAGGATATTCGAGCTGAAGTCTGCACGAGTTAAGGTCAACTACTTTGAGGGGCAGTCTGGTGCCAGGAAAGACTCATACATGCAAAGACTCTGAGACAGAAAGGAGCAAGGCTCAAGGACAGAAGGGGGGACTCCCAATGCTGACTGTCCATAATGGAGGGGAGGAGGCAGGCAAAGGATGCAGCAGGAAGCAGGAATGACCTCCCCTTCTTACCAGCTGTGCAGCCTGGGACAAGTAACTCACCCTCTCTGAGCCCTAGGCTCCTCATAGAAATTGGGGATAATACCACTTACTACAGAGAAGAGTGGTTAAGGATTAAATGAGCTGAGGAAAGAAAAGCTTCCACCGCAGTACCAGGAACCAAATATCATTTTCTTTCTAGTGTTCTGGGTGAGTGAAAAAAAACATTCTAGAACTTCCACAGTCCCATTTGTTTCTCTTTGTTAACACTTGGCCCTTGGCACAGGGGATGGGGAGCCAGGTGACCCCACTCTAGCTCCACCACTGCTGGGCGACCTTTGGGGAGTCACTTAACCTCTCTTCTGGCTTTTCTAAGAATAAAACAAATGCAAAAATAAAACCTCTATCAGACTTGACTCCGTAAAGACAGGCACTATGGAGATGCAGGCTCACGCCTCTGTTCTGCCACAGCTATTTTTGGCCCAATCAGCCTCAAAAGCAGGTCTCACAGAGGGGTGTACGTGCTTTTCCTTGAGGGCTGGTACATGTCTCCTTCCACGGCCTCAGCCATGTCTGAGTCACACGCGGGGACGAGTGGGCATTGCTGACATTTACCAAGCGAGCCCAGGTCCTGAGCTCTGGCGGCTGCCGTGGGCTTTCTGCTCAGGTCCCATGAGCGTGCCTTTGCCTTTGCCAGGATTCACCCCTGCCCACGCCTTCCAGAAATATATGGACCTGGGGGACCCCGATTAACCGCGAGCCTGGCGAGGGCTGCCCCGAAAGGGGCCCCAGGCGGGACTCTCTGAAAACCTTTTCCTTTCTGTTGAAAACCTAGGAGAGCCGACACATCCTTAATGAGCCAACTTCATCCTCAAGTTTCTAACCTGATGCTCCTTTGTCAGCAGACAGGTGCCAGGACCATGTTTAAGTAACTCCCAACCTGGAGGCCAGTGACCTTTTATTATTACTACTCTGATCATTAATATTTATTAGCTGCCATTTATTGAGTATGACTTGGGCTCTGGGTTCTGCACTGTGTTAACTTTATAGCACTAAACCCCCCAACCACCCACATGCAGTTGGTGTTGTCATTAGCCCCATTTTACAGATGCAGAAACTGAGGTCCCATGCAGTTAAGGATACCTTGCCCAAATCACTTAGCTGATGAGCAAGATTTGGCACCAGGTCTAGAGGGCGGGAAAGCTGGGCTGCCACAGGGCTTTTCGAGCATGTAGTTCCTGCCACGTGCAGCCTATGTCATCTCCAGTCTTCCCAGCAATCCCTTCTCCAGGGGTACCCCCAGCCCCACTTTACAGATGGGGCCCTAAGAGGGAATGTGACATGCCCAGCACGGCAGACTTAGCAGCGGAAGGGCCGGGTCTGCCTCGAAAGTCCCCTGTCATTCTCTGGGACACCAGGACGGTCCTGGGCAAAACAGGACACGTTGGTTGCCCTGAGCAGCAGGGTGCTATTTGGAGGAAGAGGGTGGCCTGCCCGCCCAGCCACATGGAGAACGCCCAACAACTTCTGGAGGTCACTTTCACGGGAGACCATATAGGTCTGCAGGAAGATGCACAGAGCTTTCTCTCTTCCCTCCTCCCTCGATCCCAGACCCACACACTGTAGCCCACACTCCAGCCGACGAACATTCCTTCAGCAGGGAGCCTTCTGCCTGATCCTAACTCTAGGCTTTGTTTCCACCGCTCCCTCTCTCCCACGGCCTAGCCCGGCCAACATCTACCGGAGAACTCTTTCATGCCATCCCAGATCCTCCGTTCCAGCCCCTGCTGGGGAGGCCAAGTCCCTGTGCCCCTCTGGGTGCCGCTGGCGTGCCCACTGCAGGCACTGGGCAAACACTGACCCGTGAAGGAGAGGCCCTCGTGAGCGGAATGGATGCAAGACGCATCCGTGGGACAAATGGGCAAAAGGCTGACATGCGCTCAGAAACAGCGTCTCCCGAAAGACGGCAGGAAAGGACACTCCTTCTGCAAACTGAACTTCGTGAGGGCAGGAGCCGCCCCCCTCTTGCTCACTGCTGACTTCCTAGCCCTTGGCACCGTGCCCGGCACCTGCTGAGCTCCATGCACACCTAGTGAACAAAACCACCACAGAGGCTTCACAGCACCGAAGCCCTGTGCCTGCTGGGAGAGGCCGATTCCTTGGGGACTAGAGAACAGGCTGAAGTTGTGGCTGTGGCTCTGTCTCTGTCTGACATTTATTGGGCACTACCTGTGTGCAGGGGGCTAGGCTGAGCTCAACAAGGACGGAAAGAATGTACAAAATATTTTCTCTGCCATTAGTCTCATCTGCCTCACATGCCCCCAGGTAGGCCATGGCCCCGGGGGGCATCCTCTCTCCCATCCTTGCCCAGTGTCCATGTCTTCATCCTGAGGTTATCGCCTCTCTACCCACTCCACCTGGCTCTTCCCTTGGAAAGCCATCCCCTCCTTTAACCTCCGGCCCTGAGCGTCAATGCTAAGGGAGGTCACATGGCCCAGGCCCGATCAGTCAGCCCATTCCATCCCGTAGGACTGACCACCACTGACCCAAGGACAGACATGTGACCCAAGCTGGTCCCCTGAAAGTCAGCCCCAGGACTTTAGTTGAAGGATTCAGGAAGAGAAGCTCCCTTTGTGGGAAGATTACTGACAGTAAGGTTGATGGAATCCGGGAGCCTGGGGTCCTCAGGGACTGGGCCAGCCTCAGAGAAGGGACAACCCAGGGGAAACCAGAAGACAGAACGACAGAGACAGAAATCCAGTACTATCATCATACAAGGCCTGCTGCTGGCTATCCTGACACGTGAGCCAAGAAACTAACTTCTCTCACCCTGGTTTTAGTATGGCTTCAGCGGCTTCGAGATGCGTCTCTGCTCTGTGTAACTGAAGGAGCCCAGCCATAGAACCAAGTGACACCTGCTCTCCTCAGCCCCAGAAGCCCTCGGGCCCCAAACCCAACATGAGGCACCTGTCCCCCCACACAAGGCACTCCCTGCCTGCCTCCCCGTCTCTGCGGCTCCCAGCCTGGCTCCAGGCCCTCGTGGGCGGTCTGGGGCTTGAAGTCTCTTACGAGTTCCCTACTCGACTCCAGTCTAGCAGCTCACCCCCAAGCCACCCTCCACATTGTCAGGAAAATGGATCTTTCCGAAGAGGACAATAGAGAATGATGCCAGTTCCCCGATTCACACCTTTGTGGGCTTGCTGCTCTCCACGGCAGATTCCTAAAGCATGGGGTGCGTGTCCCTGCAGGTAAGTGAGCTGCCTGCAGATGGCACGTGGACCCAGCACGCTAACACACGGAGACAGAACAAGAAATTTCGGTCCCCTCTGGCTCTCTTACAAGCCTTCTGATTTCTTTATAGGGAAAAATCTCTCCATGGTCCTACTAGGGCTCCGACATCTCTACCACTTGCTTCTCTCCCTTTTTAACAAAAAGAGGGAAAGCCTTGAGCTGGGCACCTTCCGCAACAAGCTAGAACTTCAAAATATTGTTTTGTGTTTGTTGCATTTGTTTTTATGGTCACTTTCTGTGTATGCAAATGATAGTGGTTTTTCATTGACAGTAGTTATATAAAGGTTTCTTTGGAAATTAATTTATATAAACACAAAAGTGAGTCTATTTAAAGAAAAACTAAGGCAAATGACAGGACGTATACGGAGATGGTGAATCACGTTTGGCAAACAATGATTCACAAGATGCAATGTGATCTCCTCAGCTGGGCACACGACACCCTCACGGTCCGCCCCTTGACCACTCCTTCAAACCCACCGAAGGGCTTTTGGCTCCCATGATGAGGCTCACAAAGTCAGACCTCCAAGCCTCTGCCCACGCTGTTCCTTCTGCCCAATGTCCTTCCCTCAGACCCTCCTTCTCAACCTAGAACAATCTTATTTATTCCTGAAGACCCAGGTGAATGTTGCTGTCTACTGTGGCCCAACTGCTCAAAGATCTCAAGGGCCCCCCTGTGCTCTCTTGGGCCACTTTTTAGGGATTGCTGAGAGGCCTTCCCTTTGAGGCTGAGAGACTCAGAAGACCAGAATGGTCTTTCACCTCTGTGTCTGGCACAGAAGCTCAGTTAGCATGGGGGGGATGTGGACCCATCAGATGCAAGCATATCTGGGGACCACAAAGGCCCAGAGACCAAACAGCGGGAAGAGAAGGGGGTGGGGAGTGATCTCCAGACGCAGGTGCCTGAGGCTCGGCCCCACGGCACAGCTCAGGGATTCCCTCAGGAGACAGGAAGAGGTGAGCATCCGGGCTCCCGGGTCCTGCAGAGGCCTGGAGCAGACAGCCTAGCAGGCCAAGCTTCTTGACTTTAACTTGCATTTGGATCATCTTTGGACTTGTAATGCCAATTCCTAAGCCTCACCCAAACACTGGCTCGGTGGGTTTGAAGTGGGTCCTAAGCTACACTTTAAAACGAATGCCTCGGGGCGATTGGGTGGCTCAGTTGGTTGAGCAGACAGACTCTTGGTTTCGGCTCAGGTCATGATCTCAGGGTCCTGGGATCAGGCCGCATGTTGGGCTCTGCACTCAGTGGGGAGTCTGCTTGAGGATTCTCTCTCTCCCTCTGCCCCTCCCCCCACACTCTCTCATGTGTGTGCGATCTCTCTCTCAGATAAATTAAAAAAGAAATGCCTCAAGTGATGGTGAGGCCCACACTCGGAGAAACACTGGGCCACAGGTGTCCGCACGAACGGAGACAGGTAAGGGCCTAGCAGACAAAACGCAGAAATGCATCTGAACGGGAAAGATCCTCCAGAACATCGCATCACTGTCTGGCCACCGAGAGCCTGAAGACACAGTCTACTGGAGAATGAGCGTTGTCAAGGTTATTTACAGTATGCCCCCAAATAATTCAACGGAGATGTGTTTAATGAGGTAGATCCACGCATGATCACAGGCAGTGTTATAGGCCGACCCTGGAGTGATCCATCCCAAATACAGAATCTCTTGTTAGAGACCTTCTCGACTAGCGATTGTGAGCAGGAAACTTAACCCCTCCGAGTCAGGATGAGGCCATTTGTGGCTAAAGAAACCCTCCTTTGGGGCGCCTGGGTGGCTCAGTTGGTTAAGCGACTGCCTTCAGCTCAGGTCATGATCCTGGAGTCCCGGGATCGAGTCCCACATCGGGCTCCCTGCTCGGCGGGGAGTCTGCTTCTCCCTCTGACCCTCCCCCCTCTCATGCTCTCTCTCTCCCTCATTCTGTCTCTCAAATAAATAAATAAATAAAATCTTAAAAAAGAAAAGAAAAGAAACCCTCCTTCGTTTGAATGACCAGGCAATCAAATTGTTCGTAGATGAAATCCAGGCAAACCAGAGAAAGGGAGGTTTCTAGCAGAACTAGCTGCAAATGGCAGTAAGAGCCTCCACTTTGGTTTGTTACCAGTCGCCTCCTCACTTGCGAATTAAAATAGAGAAGTGAAAGCATGTGGACCCGTGGGGTCTTTATGGCCAGCCCAGTGGCTGCCCCCCTTCCAAGCTCTGGCCTTCAGAACAATCCAGGCCGAGTCACTCATCAAATGGAGATTGACTTTTATCTGATTAACCGATGGAGAAACAGCCTCCTCCATCTCGCAGGAACATTCTGTGGGAAAGGCGTTTTGCAGACTGCAGGGAAAAGTTGGGCCTTGGCTTCCCTCCTGCTTGGGCAGTGGAAAATTACAAAGGAAGCAAGGCTGTCCTCTGCTCTGCTCACGGGTTCTTCCTGGGCCCGGAAAACACAAAGAGAACCCCGGAAACGGAGTGAGCCTTTACTTACCTGGGGCGGAGAGGAGTCGGGGAGGTGGTGGGGGCGGGGGTGGTGGGGGCAGCAAGGGAGGGGGGCGGCACTGGCAGATGTGTTGACAGCTGTCGGTCACCTTGGAGCAGGACTTCTGGGGCTCACCATGCGTCACCTGCAGAAACGGGCAGGTGCCCAAGAGAAGAGCATGAGGCCGCAGGGAGCAGAAATGGGCCCGCCCCACCCACTCCCAGCCAGGCTGGAACTCGGAATCCTTCCCCCAGGCCACGGAGGGAGGAAGGCAGGAGTCGGGGTGGCTTGAAGGGAACAGTGTTGTGGGAGGCCGGCCTGGTGGGTTTAGAGACCAAGGTTTTATTCCTCACTCTGCCAGGGACAGGCTATGAGACCGTGGCCCGTGACCTGGCCACTGAGAGGGAGACAAGAATTTTATGGTTAACTCTTAGAATTTCCCTAGCGCACAAATGAGGGAACTGAGGCCCAGGCTGCCCGAGGTTCCCACACCCGGGCAGTGACTGGATACCGATTTTACCTCCTCAGTAACCTGAGCCAACCATTCCTGCAGTCTTCCTTGTTACAGCACAAGGCCAAGCCTGCTCCTTCTCTCTGCCCACAGGTCCTGACAGCCTTCCTATGTCCACGCAGGGCCAAGGTGCTCCCCATCTGGAGGGAGGAACCTTACCCAGACCGGCCATGTGAGCAAAGGCAGCCTGAGTGGTCTTGTGGGAAACACACCAGACCAAACCCTCCTCATCCTCCTAACAACCCCTGGGCACCTGCCCACAGCTCAGGAGCTCACGTGGCCACAGGGCCCTGCTCCAGAGGCCCCTGACGATGTTCCCAGCCCCACCTCACGCCACGCTCTCAGCTTCTGCTCTGCTCCCAACACCCTTCTTCTAGTCCCTGGGCCCTGGCCACCCCCCCACCCCCCTTTACGTATACTGCTCCACTGTCCCAGAATGTTCTCCCACACCTTTCTCTGACTTGATCCATTACTCAGCTTGGCTATCGGCTCCTCAGGGAAGCACCTCTGACCAGGTCAGGTCTCCTTTTATAGGCTCTCCTGGCACCAGGCTGTACTCTGTGGGGCAAAAATCTACACTTGGGTGATTATCTGATTCCTACCTGTCTTCACCATTGGACTAGATGCTCTGTAGGGGTAGGGGCCCAGCTTTTTATTTTCATCCACTAAGGGAATCCCTGGCATCCAATAAATATTTGGTGAATGAATGAATGAGTATTAAAAACTGGCCCAGAATCCATGCCTCTCGACTCCTGATCTGGTGTTTTTTCGACACCAGTCTTTAGTTCTTCACCTGTCAACCAGCTTGGGGCTGGGCTCAACCAGCAGTTCCCAACCCTGACTGCAAATGAGAATCTCCCAGGCAGCTTTAAAAAAATACTCATGCCTGACCCTTTCCTAAGACCGATTAAATCAAAATTTTGTGTAATTTTCCCAGGCTAGACTTCTACTGTATAGCCCGCATGTGTACTGCTGGCTTAGACACACCGTCAGCCTCCCTCCCCATGGCAGAGTGCCCTAACCTGCGAGCCTAGGGTTCTGTGCCCGTCCCAGGGAACAAGGGGATGTAAAAGCATGAAGGAAAGAGTTGGTGGGCATCCCCACCTCAGTGAAGCCCCCAGTAACTTCTCTGGCTGTCCTTTTGGGGGAGTAGAAACCCAGAACCCCAGTTTCTCTGCAGCTAGCCACCTGCGGTCTGCCGTTGGGAAGGGCATGCTATAGACCACCTTTGGGTGCCAATGCAGTCCCTCCAACACGCGTGTCCTGGGCCGGCAGGGAGAGTCCCTGGGGCTCCGATGCTCCCTTCACACTTGGCGGCTCTGAACAGGCTGGGTGATGACCACTGGGTGATGGCAGTAAGAGGTGGGTTGATTTACAGCCCCTAACTTACTCTGTATGAGGCCGAGAAGCCGAAGCCGCTGCTCACCACCTTTTAGGGTTCTTAAAGGGCCACTGACTGCGTTTCAAACTCCGAAGGCAAGCTCACCTCCCACCAGGAAGAGCAGATCCTCGGATGGGGTGTCTTTCCTAGTTAGTTGACGGGAATGCCTAACTCCCTGCGCAGACGTGGTAACCCCCACCAGCTTCTCCACCAGTGCACCTGTCAGCTCCCCCGTGGTCATAGAGCCACCCTCCTCCCGTTCCACCCTCCTCCTGGGGCCGACCTTCTAAGACCACGGCCAGGTCGGGGGGTGGGGGGGAGGTGGGTGTTGCTTGGAAGGCTCCATTCTGCCAACGATAGCCTCCGAGGTCGCTTCTCTGCTGGACTCTACCAGTGTGCAAACGTCAAGCAATGCTACGGCCAAACCAAGGACCCTCGCTGAGGGGCAATTTATGCAAGAGTTCCAGAGGAGCACGTCTGCTTAACCTGGCCCAACTCGATGACCCATTTTTGTGAGAGGATACAAGGGCACCAGTGGTTACGAGAGTTTAAAGCGATAAAATTATCAGCAGGGAAGCTGGGCCCAAGTTTCAAGACTGAAGGGGGAGGGAACAACGGAGCGCATGGCATTTAAAAAAAATCCATGGTTCCTTCGTCTGTCGGATAATGGCCCCACTGGAATGGGAGTGTGCACACCTGCCTAACCAGTCACCCTCACAGAAGTAATCCGATTTGGGGTGTCTATCCTTCTCCCTGATTGGGGGGGCCCACCTGGGGTCCTTCACTGGCGTTTGGTCCAGCGCAAGCCTGTGGCCACTGAGCCGCTCTTAACTGACACTTGGTTACTCAGACCTTGATCCCCTTGCCAACCTCCGGAACCCCATTGGATCCACCTGCTCAGGGCTGCTGCCTCACCCTGTAATCTCTGGGGCACTCTGCCCCTGTTTTGTAATGTCTGCTCCCCGCACTGAGCCTTGAGCATCTTGGGGCAGGCAGGCGGGTGGGTCTGTGCTTCCCGAGTCCTGACCCGGTACGCCTTCCTGAGCCCTACTGTGTGGGAACCACAGCTGGTAAGTGAGAGAGGCAAGCGTTACCACTGACGCTTATGGGGGGCGGGGGGGGGGGGACAGGCCCAGCGAGGCTAAGTAACCTACTAGGATTTCACAGGACCCTGCATTCAGTTGGCACACAATGAAAAGATGTGTTGGGGGATGGTCTGCCCACCAGTGGAGAAACACAGGATCTATTCTGCTCCCCAACTCTGGGTCCACTTGGGGGTTCTATGGATTGGCGGTGTTGTATTTAGACCAGTCGAGAGGAGACCTCAGCATTGAGAGCTCGTCTCAACGCCTGGCTTGCTTGGTTTGTATCTTGGGGAGTCCCACAGGGAGAAGGAACTTTCCCTGAAGCCACCTGCTCTTGGCTGGACTTGACGAAGCAGGGGCAGAGGCTCAGAGAGGTCAACGACTTGCCTAAAGCCCGCAGAACAGAAGCTGACATCATGACTTCCTGCGGCCACTTTTCGTCCAGTTTTGCTGTCCCCTGCCTTCCTGCCCCTGCTCTGCAGCATTGTTCTGGGGCCAGAATCTTGTCAGTGCTACTGTCGTGGAGAGTGGGCTAAGGCGCAGGTAGGTCCCACAGTCACCTGGATTTGGTACCTGCCACTGTGGCCCGGCGGCCATCAGTTTCTGCCCATTCTCACTGCTACCACCCTAAACCAGGATACCATCATATCTCCACTGGGCAGCACCTGCCTCTCACCTAGGATTATGAGATAAAATAGAGGGCATCTTGTTAAATTTTAGAGAAACAATCATTTTTAGTATAAGTATATCCTAACTATTGGGTGGGATATACTTACACTAAAGCCCGAGGCGGCGTTTATTTGAAATTCAAATTTAACTGGCTGTCCTGTATCTCTACCTGCCTAAATCTGGCAACCCTCCCCTCCCCAGCGTCTTTGCCCCCTTGCCTCACCCCTGCTGCCCCAAATCCATCTTTCTGCTGGGCCTGGACCGAGATTTCTAAAATGCCAGCCAGAGACTATGTCATTTCTTGCTTAAAACCTTAAAACGGCTCCCATAGCCCTCGGGATCGTGTCCGAACTGTAAGGCATTATGTTAGGGGCTTACAACAGTGGCCTTACCTGGGACTTCCCTCCCCGGGGTTCTTCCCACGCCCCGTTCTCTCCTCTGGCCTCGGGGCTACTCCCTCTGCCTGGACACTTCATTCATGCTTGCAGCCTGCTCCTCTCTTGTCCTTGTTCACACTTCAGCCACAGCACTACCTCTGCGACCCTTCTCTGACTCTCCCACCAGGTCTCGTCCCCAAGCCGACTGCTCCTGCTGAGTTCTCTTGCCTATAATTGCTTCATTTCCTCTCCAGCACCAGGCTGTCAGTGCCGCGAGGCCAGGGACCACTCCCCCCTTGCACTTAACAAAGGGCCTGGCAAACAGTAGGTGCCCCCAATAGATGCTACTGACGAGATAAGCCAAGCTGTAGTGACTGATCATAGGAGGAGCTCAGCATTGCTGGTGGCCCCCCTTCAGCACACAGAGACCCATTGGCCCGGGTCACAGCCTGTCTCCCTGGAGGACACCCACAAAGATGATGGCTTCTGGCATCTTGTATGGAGACAGGCCAGCACCACAGTAACTTGATGAGACACACTCCTGTCACACCTAATAAATTTGCCAGCCTGTCATCCTCTTTGCTTGCAAAAAAAGGAATCATCTGGAAGTGAACTTAGAAGAACCTAAATCACAAAAGCTCAGAATCTCAATTCTAGACATATTAAAGAAGAAAGGGGGGAGGCTAGGGAATGCCCCCACCAACCTTGTGGCAATTTAAATGTCATCCGACTTTAAGGATTATGTTTCTTATCCTCTGGGCGACAGCCAGAGCTTCAGGCTGATTTCAAGGTGGGAACCTGGTGCTTCGTGGGGGACCACAGGTCTCTTGCTTCACCAATTATCCTATCAATTACAACTCTTTGATATGTTGGTCTCACTCTTGCACATGTTTACAACTTTGGGGGATTCTTCTGGCAAAATGCTTACGAAAGCACGGATAGCTCTGAGTTCTTTCTCTATATTCAAGAAACTCCTATGATGTGGCAGATTTCAATCTCTCCACTTAGAGGGAAATACATGGCCCTCATGCACTTGTATCTTTCTTTTCTTCCCTCGCTTCTCCCGGAGTCAGCTCTTTTCCTTAAAAACCAGATCCATCCATTTCAAAGCCCCTCTTCCCTTGGCTTCTCAGCCTCTTAACAATTGTAGATTAATTTTTCCAGAGCCTCCTGCCAACATTTTGCCCATTTTACTTGTCTGGAGGACTCCTGTTCTAATTGATTTTCACAAAAATTGACTTGTATTGAGTAACAGCATCTGAAACACACACACACACACACACACACACACACACGCATGCACGCACGCACGAGCGCTGCCTGGCTGAAGGACATTGCTAAAAAACTGAGCTGCGTTCACAAGATTATTTCTTTTGGTGGTGATGGTGGGGAAGCAGTGGGTCTGCTGTGTGAATCCTGCTAGTTCACGCCACAGAGATGCCAGCCTCGGAGGCTGACAACAGCACGTTGCTCTCTAGGAGTGTTAGGGAAAACTGTAAACAGATGAATAGAAAAATCAAGTGAACTTCACATCTGAGGTTCAACTAAAAGTTGCACGAGGCAAGCTGGTCCCAAGCCGCCCAAGTGTTTAGAAGTGACAAAATCCTGAATCCTGAGGAGGCACAGCTGAGTTTAATAGCTGCCGTTTCACACATTAAACAAAGCTGTCAATTCCGGAAGGAAAACAATCGTGAGGGAGACAGAGGGAAGCCAAAGAAGCCAGAGCAGAAGATGAGCCTGGGGCTGGGGCTGCGGTTGGGGGGGGGGGAGAGGTGTGGCTGGCTGACCCACCTGCTCAACTAGCATGCTTCTTCCAGCCTGAGAGCTCCTGGTGCTCCCCAGTGGTCACCCAGGCCACCATCCAAGCAGGACAGACAGCTGGTTTCCAGTGGGGCCCCATTGCGCAGGGCAGCTCAAGGACTGCAGCAGACCGGCAAGTGGTCTCACCCTATCCCCTCTCCTTTGGTTGATAGCCCCCTACTCAGGGCAACCATCTGAAAGATCCCCAACCCCCAACATGCCACCAGAAGAACATGAAGCCGCAAAACCTCCCGAGTTGGGGATGTCGATGCTCAAAACAGTAAAAATGTCCTCCCGTGCCTGTGGAACCGCTGAAAATTCAAAAACGTCCAACAGATTCTGTCGTGATCAAGAGAGTAGCTGGCCATCCAGATGGAAGAGCAGCGTGACTATTACTAGTATCGACAATGGCGGCCACAGCCACCATTGAGGGTTTATTATGGTCCAGGTGCTGCGGGAGGCGATCTTTACTTGCTTGATCTCATCAAGTACTTACAAGGGCACAGTGAGGAACAAGAAACCAAAGCCCCAAGAGGCATGACCTGAAGTCCTGAGCCGGTGAGGGGCAGAACTGGAACTCAAAACGCAGAGCTGACACCAAAGTCCACGTCACCACTCCACTGTACCACTGACCGTGGACATTCTGGAAGGTACCAGGGGCCACGCCATCTGACCCTCTCCCTGAGCCTGACAGAAGTCACTCCAGCTGGTGGCCCCCTGGCCCGTGCCCCGGGGTCTCGGGGGCCCAGGGTGAAGGCTCCAGCCCCAGGCAATCCTTACAGATGGACAGTTTCTTCCTACATCTCCACCAGGGGCCCCATCCACAACCTGTCCACATCCCCAACTCCGCTGCCTCCAGGAAACACAGCCCCAGCTGTGGTTAAGTCCAGTTTAAGAAGGCTAAGTACAAGTTTACTAGTGATTCTGGTGGGAAATAAAGAATGTATAATTCTTGGGATCATTTTCTTCTTGAGTTTGTAGAAGCTCTAAGGTTTCTTTCCCTGCATTTCTGCAACAGAATGTTACCATCGAGAGGGCACTCCCAAGCCCTTTCTGTTTCACGGCTGTCCTGCAAGCCTTGCTAGGCCAGGACTGAGGCCTGCCCCAGAGTTTTTCCAGATCTTTTCAGGGCCAGAGTATGGAGGGGTAGGGAGAGTGGGAGGGCATGCACCTTTTCTTGTCCTAAGCTCTCCCCAGGAGCAATCGGAGGGGCGGCTGCAGGAAGCCAGGGTCGTGGGAGTGAAGTGCCACCGCCCCCCTTCCCCCCCCCCCCGGGCCCCCCGCCCAGAGTTGCCCGGGAGAAGGTCCTCCAGCCCGCCAGCCGCCCGCCGCTCACCTGCACGAAGCCCCAGAGAGGGTGGAGCGCGCAGTGCAGCAGCAGTGAAGGCCAGCAGCAGCCCCGGCGCAGCACCAAGTCCCGGAGGAGCATCTCGGCCCGCGGCACCACCGCTCTCGGGGGCGAACTGTCAGGGGAGCAAAGCCCGGGTCAGGCGGGCGCCGCGCGGGCACCATCGCCCGCGCGCACCCTCACACGTAGCCGTCCGGGCTGGGCGGGCACGCCCCGCACCCTGGGGCACCCTCATAAACCAAGACTGCCCCTTCACTCCAGCTTGCACATTCGCTGACCCTTGGCGCACACTCACAGAAGCCGGCATCCCAGAACCCCCAACCCTGGCGCACACCCACAGAACCTTATGTGTATCCCTTGGCTCCGTGCACACCCCCAGAATCTTGCGTGCACACTTTGGCTCCATGCACACCTCCAGAAACAGCCAAGCACACTTAACCGAACCCAGTGCATCTCCCCCAGAAACCTCCCCAGCCATGCACAACTCACTCCCACTGCAAGCATACTTCAAACCCGGCGGGCACTTCTCACCCTGCCTGCACACCCACAGAAACGGCCGTGCACACCCACCGACTCCTGCCTGCACACTCGCTGACCCTGCGAGCACAGCACCAGGAAATCACACGCTGCGTGCACCCTCTCTGCCCCGCCGGCCCTCACTGCGCACACTGCAACATAGGCACCTCCGGGCGCACCCCATGTGCCCTCGCGCGCTCTCCCGAGCCCCGGCCTCCCGGCTTCAGGGCGTGAGCCTCCGGCCCTGGTCTCCCTCTCCGCCCGCACCTCTCCAGCGCCTCACGCCACCTTGCCTGGCGGCGGCCCCAGCCGATCCTCGGCGCGGGGAATGGAGGTCTGCGCTCCCCCCGCGGCAGACTGTTCCCGAGCCGCCGGACGGCCCCCATTTAAAGCCGGCCGCCTCCCCGGTCCCCCGCCCTCTAGGCGGGGCCTCGGTCCTCACCCTGGTGACTGCGCGGGCGCCCGGGGGCTTCACCTGCCGGGGAGGAGCGCCCGGCACTGGAGCAAAAGTTTGCGCGCGGCTAGGGCCGAGCCGGCTGCCGAGCGGGGGCCGCGCGCGGGGCGCCCGCACGGGGCGCAGGGCGCGGCGGCTCCGGGCTGCTCCTGGCCGCGCGCGGGCCGGGAGGGGCGGCACCCCGCGCCGGGGGCCGGGGCGGGCGGCCGAGGCGGAGGGGAGGGCGGGGAAAGTCTCCTCCGAGCCGCCTGGAGCCGGCGGCGCGAGCCTCCCCGGATCCCCGCCCTTGGCGGTGGCGCCGCGCGGCTGCCCGGGGCGCGGGGGTGCCCGAGCTCTCCCCGCCCGTCACGCCGGCCCGCGGGAGGCGCTGCCCGGGAGCGGCCGCTCGGGTAGCAGGGCCGCGGGCGGAGGCGAAATAAATAATGCACGAAAAAGGAAAACAGACGTGAGCCTCGCCAGAGCCTCGCCCGCCTCCCGCCCCGGGCTGCGCTCCCGCCCGCGCTCCCCGCCGCCGCCGCCAGCGCCGCCGCCGCCGCAGTGATTCCTCGTCTCCATCTAGCGAGGCTATTGTGTATTGGGCTCTTAATAATTTATTTATTCACCCGCGAGGAAGAAGACTCCCAGCTCCAAGGGCTCACTCCGCGCTTGCCCTCCCCCCAAGTTTCTCCGCGGCGGCGGGAAGGGGGCAAGGACCGACTCGCGGAGACCCCTTTCTGCGCTCCGTCCTTACGGACTGTCTCCCCTCCCCCGCCCCATTCGGAACGGCAGGCCCCCCCTGGGTGTCGGGGCTCCAAGGCGCAAGCCGCCCCACCCGGAGCCAAGGGCCCTGTTGTCCCTTCTGTGGTCTCAGCCCGGGGACCTCTCCGACCACACGCTGCGTCTTGGAGGGAGTTGCCTAGGGCCCTGGGGAGGACGTCTCCACCTCAACCATGCCCAACTCCTCTGTCGGAGGCAAGATTATCAACAAGTCGGTGGAGAAGTAGCCTGCCACGTTTTTCTCAAACGGGCTGCCCCCGGCCTCCGCGACCGCACCGCAGGTATGCGCAGTCGCTCTGCAACTCGGGTGGCCGTGCTTGGGAAGCGCTTTGACTGATGAAGTAGCCTTCCAGAAGGTCCCCGAGGCATGGACAATCCTATTTTTAGGTTGGGCGAGGGAGGGAACCAGGGGCAGAGGACTAAGAGTGGGGAATCAGACACCATAGTTTATTCCCTGAAGAAACGTTTATTTAGTTCTTTTCTCAGTCTCTGTGGGCACCCTAAGTGACATCAACACACACTCAACTGCTCCGCAGTTTTTGGACCAGTTTCCCAGGGACCTCTTTCCCGGAGAGTGCCGGGGCAAGACTGCTCTCCGTGTAAATTCTGTAAGCCACTTCTGAGCCCCAGGGATGCAGGGGGACAGCTGTGAATGGGGGACTCCGGGCCTTTGGGAAAAAGCTGGGGGCCTGGTCAGGGAGATAGATCAGGAAATCAGCCGTTCTGCCCTCTGGGGCTGTGGTGTGAGAAAGGGGCCTGCACTGTAAGCAGGGGACAGGAGTGAAGACGAGGGAGGGGGCAGTCAAGGCTTCCAGGGTAAAATGACCTTTCGGGGGGTGGGGGAGTAGTTCAAGTGTTGGGAACCCCTGGGGCAAAGATGTGGAGATACCTGTTCACTCGCTCATTCATTCATTCATTCATTCCATACATAGTGTCCTTGAGCACCTACTAAGGGCCCAACAGAGCATTTGAGGCTGGGAACATGGGAACAGGAAACCATTCTAGAGGGACCATCCTGGAGGGAGGATGCGTGGGAAGAAAATGTTGGAGAGGGGACTTCCGGGGTGACTTTCTCTCGCCCGGAGTTTGAAGCAGAAGAATGAGTCACAAAATTGAGCCACTATTTGTCAGCTGAGGTCAAAAGAACACTGATTATCTTAATGCCTTTCTACTTAAGCCAGTCAGGGTATTTTGTTCAGTTCGTGATTTCAATCTTTAGATGTGACAACAACCTGACATGTTTATATATGGAGCTCTTTACCACTTCAGAAATGTCCTTGGGGCGCCTGGGTGGCTCAGTCAGTTAAGCATCCAACTCTTGATTTCAGTTCAGGTCATGGTCTCAGGGTCGTGAGAGCGAGGCTGGAACCGGGCTCCCTGCTCAGTGGGGAGTCTGCTTGAGATTCTCTCCTTCTGCCCCTCCTCAAAAAAATAACAAATCTTCTTTTAAAAAATGTTTTTATATCACATTTTAATGCACTTCTTTTTTGTTGTTGTTAAGATTTTATTTATGTATTTGACAGAGAGAGACACAGCGAGAGAGGGAGCGCAAGCAGGGGGAGTGGGAGAGGGAGAAGCAGGCTTCCCGCCGAGCAGGGAGCCCGATGCGGGGCTCGATGCGGGGCTCGATCCCAGGACCCTGAGATCATGACCTGAGCCGAAGGCAGCCGCTCAACCAACTGAGCCACCCAGGCGCCCCTTTAATGCACTTCTCACAACTCTGTGAGGTAAAGGTAATTGCTCCATTTGACAGGCTCGGAGGAGCTCGGAGGAGCTCGCCCAGAATCCCACAGCTGCTCACCTGGGTTTCACAAGTCCTGATCCCCAGACAGCGGTTCAGTTCTTTGATAGGACCTGGGCAGGCTTTACGTGTTGAAAAGCCTATGTTGGGGGCACCTGGGTGGCTCAGTCAGTTAAGTGTCTGCCTTCAGCTCGGGTCATGATCCCAGGGTTTTGGGATCGAGCCCCACGTCTGGCTCCCTGCTCAGCGGGAAGCCTGCTTCTCCCTCTCCTTCTGCTGCTCCCCTTGTTGTGCTCTCTTGCTCTCTCTATCAAATAAATAAATAAAATCTTTAAAAAATAAAAGGAAAAGAAAAAGAAAAGCCTGTATTGTACATTCTGGTCTTCAGTACTCCCGGACTAGACCCAATCTGTGTACCTCTGGAGTATCACCTGGCCCTACAGCCTCTTGGCACTCCTAACACCAGGGAATATCACAGCCTTATGGTGAGGACCAAACTCTGTCACGGGGCCCCCTCAAGCCCTGGCAGGACCGCGGGGGAAGGGTGGTGCTCTGCCTCTTCTCGCCCTTTCTGGACTCAGATGGCAACTCACACCACAGTACCTGGGATATGCTTACAGAGGGCCAGGTAACTCTACTCAGAAATGCAGGGGAGTTGAACCTCGGGCCAAATTTTGACCAATGAAAGACAAGAGGACGGACCCAGTCCCTGGAGTGCAATGGTCTCATTGGCCTGTCAGGAGATGGCCGGGAGACATGACTGGTAGTGTTTCCTTCTGAAGACGCGGCCCGCTCAAAAGCATACAATCCTATGTTTCCTTCCCTTTTGCTTGCTTCCCTCCCATTTCCTCCTTATTTTTGTTACCTGAGGGTTGTACCCTTCAATAAAGTATCAGCAGGCAAGCATCGCTTCATGCTCTGTGTCCCCAGGAACTGCAGACAGTTGGTACCACAAGTGGCCCCAGAAAGCAGATCTTCAGGATGGGGTGTGGGAGCTGGGTTTCCCAACTGTCTGAAGGCAATAGGGGTCCCATTACTGACGGCAAACAGGGTCCTACGGGGCATATAGTGACATCACAATTTCTAAAGCTTCACCCGCGGCTACTTGGGATGAGATGCAGGTAGGAGGTGAGGCTTTGGGAGGTCACGTGGCTGCCGCACTTGATCAATGTGAGGGAAATGATCCTCATAAGGATTGTGGGGTTGGATGGCTTCTGATGGTACTGGAGGTTTTTTGGGGAGACGATGACAGGCTCATGGAAGCCATTTGCCAACTGAGGGCATGCTGGTGAATGCTTTAAGGTCACCCTTATCTTTTGACAGCCACAAAACAGACTGCGCTGAAAATCAGGCTCAGGGACTGATTGCATGGTGGCCAAGCTGGAAAGGGAGACTAAGCTTGCAGCTACACAGGTGTCCTATGTTCACGTCCGGGCTCTGATAAGGAAAGAGTTGGACCTTGTGATCTGGATTAGAGACATTTGGGTATCAAGCCCTGAAAATCTTGGACCCTCCAAATCTCCCTATAGATGCTGGCTGGTAGAGGCACCTCTCTCCCCCTTTGTCAGAATGAAACAGCTCCTCCTGGCCTGGAGAGCAAGCGATGACCTAATTGCCGCAGTTGCCTTGCAACATGGTGCTTGTTCTCATGATGATAGCCTATAGGAAATAAGGTGAGATGCCAGAACTTTTTTGGCACAATGTTGAAAAAGGAACAGAAGGCCCAGAGAGAGCTGGGAATATTAGAATCATCAGACCCAAGAATCTACCACTTGGCTATGTCTCCTGGGATGGCCCCAAGGGCATTCCCTCCATCGAGCCAGAAAGAAAAGGCCTGGTGGGAGTGGGGAAAGCACCAGGATCTTTGAGAAGCTCAACAGTGGCAATCCTCTGAAGCCCGGCTTTGATGATGGGACATGGCGGCAACATTAACTTGCTGCTATCAAGGGTCAGCTGGCCTAGTAGGTCACAAGAGGCAAAGGGGACCCAATTACCAAGTGGGAAGCAAAGCTGGAGCGGCAATTAGGGTGCCTTGAGCCATAGGTGTCTATGTCAATGGCTAGTAGGTCATGGTGTCGCTAGGGATGAGATCGATAGAGAGTTGACAAGGTTATGGCTCAATTTGTATGAATTTTCTTTAAAATAATCAAGAGCATTAGAGCAAAAAGATGACATCAGTGATGGAAAATTATCTGAGTTTTTTCACAGCGCAGAGCCCATTGATTGAAAGGGAGGCTGGGTTCCTCTGAAGGGCATGCAAATGCCAGAGTCTGCAGATCAGGCACGACCCTGCAATGATCTGACATGTGATTGGCATGGTACGTTTAGGACCAGGCTCTAACAGGTCCAGAAGGAACTGGTAAATTACCTAAACAGGTGCCCCAGATCCTTCTCTCATCCGCCTCTGTGGAAGTTCTTCCTTCACGTGTACCCAGAGTCTCAAAAGGGGGTTTTCGTATGCCAGTCTGTTGGAGGAAGAAAGGACCAGGGCCTCATTTACACCCAGGTCGACACAATATGTTGGTGCTAGTTGGAAACAGCACTGTTGCATCACATCCGCATTCAAGGGTGGAAGGAGAAGGGGCGGGAAGTTCAGACACACACTGGCTCCTATGCTGGGGTAAGTGTTTAGGAGCGCGCAAAGAATGAGAGTAGAAATCCAGGGGCATAGAGGTCAGGTACACAGTAAAGGCATGAACACATGGGAGTAGTCACAAGAGATGTGGGTGTTTCTGCCCCATATTAATACTCACCAGACAGCATCATTGCCAAGGAGGCTCTGGGCAATTAGTTGGACAAGATGATGCATGCTATGGAGGTCAACCAGCCTCTCTCTCTGGCCAGCCTAGTGTTTCTGGAATGACGACATGGTCTGCTGAAGGTTCAGTGCTGAAGGAGACAGTGGCTTGCCGGGTTGGGGCATTGTTCTCCTGGATGAAGTGTGATAGATGTGTCTCCAGTAGCTAGAATACACAAATCTGGGAGCGGAAGTAGGATTGGCCCCTCTGAGCCCAGCTGCCACTCTGTGCTTCTGAACACAGTAAGGGTTCCCCTAGACTAGGAGCTGGAACTACTACCAGGTGCCTCGGGCTCCTCATGCCAGTGAGGCAGCCGTCAGAGAAGAGCTGCTACACCAGTAGGCTGATCGTCCTTGGTTGCCATGAGGATCTAGGCTTGTGGTTACACAGTGGGCACAGGGCAGGGTATGACCAGTGCTGCAGACTGAATGTGTTCCCCCCAATTCGTAGGTTGAAGCCCTACCCCCCAGTCTGACTGTATTTGGAGATAGGGTTTTTGGGGGGAAATTAAGGTTAAATTAGATCATAAGGATGGGGCCCTAATCCAATAAGAGTCATGTCCTTATAAGAAGAGGAAGAGGGGGCGCCTGGGTGTCTCAGTCTGTTAGGCGTCTGCCTTTGGCCCAGGTCATGATCCCAGGGTCCTGGGATCGAGCCCCGCATAGGGCTCCCTGCTCAGCGGGAAGCCTGCTTCTCCCTCTCCCACTCCCCCTGCTTGTGTTCCCTCTCTTGCTGTCTCTCTCTCCATGTCAAATAAATGAATAAAATCTTTATTAAAAAAAAAGAAGAAGAGGAAGAGAAATCAGAGCTCTCTCACTCTCTGTCTCTCCCTATTCAGAGGAAATGCCACATGAAGACAAGGCAGCCGTTGACAAGTCAAGAAGAGAGCTCTCACTAGAAGCTGACGCTGCCGGACCTGTATCTTAGGACTTGCAGCCTTCAGAATGGTGAGAAAATTAATTTCTGGTCTTGAAGCTACCCAGACCGTGGTATTTTGTTTCGGCACCCAAGCTGGTACTCACCCAGGCTTATCTCCTCAGAGATGACCATGGAAGGACACTTGCCACACACAGAGCCTCCAGGGAAGAAGCCCAGACCAGCTGAAAAGCCGGCCATAGATATCTGGAATGGGAAGTGTGGGTGGGAGGAGATGATGAATGTCAATTATGGCCCTAAGACCAGCTCCGGAATGGGGCCACAGCTTGGCTTGCTAATTCTTTGTGTCTTTTTAGGACATTACGATTAACCACTTCAAAACTTGAATTCATACCTTCACTCTCAAGTTGATGACCTTTTGTTCTCAAGTTAGATGCAAGTATCATAGGAGGAAGTGAGTAACTCCGAATAATGCAAGGGGCAGACTATCTTGGATGCTGTTTCTATACTTCCCTGTATTTCCTTGGCTCCACCTGTCTCACCATGCTGTTCAGTGGAGAGGGTGGCCATCACCACCATCATCCCATGTCCTAACACCAATGGCTATATCAGCCTCCCTCCAGGTAGAGCTGAGCTTCAGTGTGATGTCTCTCATGTCCACCTTGGGTGGGGCGCCAGCAGCCGTGGAGGCCAAGCCCAGCCTGACCAGAGTCCAATCCCGTACTCAGATGGAGCTCCACACTGTGGGGAGTGGGATCTGATGCCCCTAGCTGAGGGGCCCAGGTGCACGACCTACGCCTGTGGTGGAGGTAATTCCTTGTGGTATGAACTTTGATCAAGGAAAGCCCATGGTCTGGAAAGACCTAGTAGATAATCCACCTCCCTTTCCCCGTCCATGGTTCCATATGGCCTTCTCAAATCTATCTAGTGTGACTGAGCAGTTGGCTCTGTTCTCTGGCAAAGCTTTGGCCAGCTGAGTGGACACACCGCATTGGATTTCCTTTCCTTCCTTCCCTGTCTGCCTGCCTGCCTACTTCACTCTTTCTGACCTGGGCTGCCCCCCTGCCAAATGTGTTATTATTTACTCTTTACTTCAGGCCCCTCTTTCTGGGGCACCTAGGCCTTGGTCTCTAGAGGTGGAGACCACATGTATCAAATGAAGCAGGGCACCGTGGCAACCAGAATATTTTATATCTGGAACATCTGTAGAACTGCGGGGGACTAAAAAGAGTGATTCCTTAAGCAAGCAAATGAGTTTCCTCAGGCTGTCACTCTCCTATGAATCCAGGAATGTTCTAGGAGGGAAGGGCTGATGCTGGCCACGGGCACAGGCCTTTCTAGCCGTCTAATCTTTGAAGGATTTCCTTACTTTTATTTATTTATTTATTTATTTATTTATTTATTTATTTATTTATTTATTATTTTAAGTAGGCTCTACACCCAGTGTGGAGCCCAATGTGGGGCTTGAACTCACAACCCTGAGATCAAGACCTGAGCTGAGACCAAGAGTTGGATGCTTAACCCACTTAGCCACCCAGGCACCCCTGAAGGTTTTCCTAACTTTTAAAGCTAACTCTTTTCCCTTGTCTTTCAGGAATCATAACACTATTCAGATGTACAGTTGACCCTTGAGCAACAGGAGGGTTAAGGGTGCCAACCCCTGTGAGGCTGAAAATCTCCCAAACTTAACTTTTAATAACTGACCATTGACCAGAAGTCTTAATCAATAACATAAATAGTCAGTTAGCACATACTTTGTGTGTTATATGCACAATATACTCTATTCTTACAATGAAGTAAGCTAGAGCAAAGAAAATGTTATTAAGAAAAGCATAAGGGAGAGAAAATACATTTATAATACTGTACCGTATTTATCGAAAAAGATCTGTGTATAAGTGGATCCGTGCAGTTAAAACCTGTGTTGTTTAAGGGTCGAGTCTAATTAGATTGCAGGGCCTTGCAAGAATTAACTGAGATAATTCATCTAAACATTGAGCCTGGCACAGAGTAACTGCTCAAAAAAGGCCATCCCTAATTATTCCAAAGGATAGTGGGGCAAAGACGCTGCCTTTTCATAAGAATGCTCCTTGGCATCAGGGATCTTTTTTTGAATGAAACACAAAGAAAACAAAGGAAATGCTTTACCAGTACTCATTATTGAACCACGAAATCATGCAGACTAATTATGGTTTGAAATGTTGTATATAAACACACAATTATTGAAAAAGACATCGGGATTGTCCAAGTTGTTCATTACTTCAGCTTGAATTAAATATGTAATTGTCAATGTAGGGTTTTATGGGTCAGCTGTGACTCTGTCCAGAGAGGACGTCTTCCTGGTTGACCAGTGGGGGAGGGGAACCCAATCTCCCCTAGACTTTGTCCAAGACCTCACTGGGCCTTCTGAGGTTGGTCCCGCACCCCAGCCAGCAGGGTTCATTATGTAGGGCTAGGTGGGCAGATTTGCCTTGCCCCCAAACTCTGAATGAACTCTTTCCCCAAGAATATTTTGGTCTAAATCCCTTGGAGCTAAGATGTTTGGACATGGAGGAGAATCAGAAAGAAGTCCAGAGTCTAAACTTGACTTTAAAACCATCTGCATCTTCCCTCCCTTGTCATCTTTTCTTAAACACTAAGAAAAGACTAAAATTTTGGAAAAAATTGTCAGGACTGGGTATGCTTGGTAGCCCAGCCTGGCCAAGTGCCATTTTCCTATGTCAACAAAAGTTCTAAACAGAGATGACTCAAGAGGACATTTGACTGGTGCGCCACCCCTTTGGCCGGGCCAGTCCATTCGAAAAGGCAGCCCAGCCAGGAGAGCTGACTCCGTTTCTTCAATTCAGCTGAACGTACCTATGCTGGGCCATGCAGGAGCCAACAGAATAAAGAAGCTAGGTCCTATCGTCCAAGATCTCACATTGTGTTAGAGGGAGGAGAAAGATACATGTCTTCTAACTGCAAATAGGGGCATCTCTCCTCCCTGCTTAAAGCTCCCCAGAAGACTCCCTAACGTAGCACCAACCACCCTGCAGCCCTTGGCCCTTCCTGCAAGCCATCCCCACTCATTAACCCCTTTGCACTTTATCTTCGCAGTTCCCCCGGGGCCGGTCTTGCTGCTTCACATCTCCTTGCTCTGCTTATCATGCTGTTTTGTCCGCCCAGAACCCCTTCCCTCTGGTCCGCTTGGCTAATTTCCACAGTCCTCCCTGTCTCCCTTCCCTTGGTCTCACGCACCCCTCCATCATGCTACCCATCCTCCTGGACTCTAATTATTAGGACATGCACAGTCAGGGATATGCCGGGCATGGACTTCGTGGGAAAGAACTCTGATTTTGGTGTCACTTGAATCTGGGTCCAATCTGGAAAGTTCCCTTAACCTCTCGGAGCCTCAGCTTCCTTGACTCTAAAAAAAGGATGCTGCTATTCACCTTGCTGGGCTCTACCGGGGACTTCTAGAGACAAAGTGTGGAAAGCTTTGGTCCCCATGCCAGCGTGGGGCAGGCCTCACAGCTACCCCATCTAACTGAGGCTGTCTCCTCTCCTCCCTGTGGGCACCGTGGGGGGCAGGGGTTCTGTTTTCGTCATCTTTGAGTTCGGGCACTTGGCAGCGCCCCACATGTAGTAGGAGCTCCATAAATATTCGAGGGTGACTTACAAACCAAGTGCCACTGGGCCTCTGGGGAAGGGTCCCCCTCACCTCCAGGAATTACCTTCTCATTTCTCGTATTACCCTCCCTCCCTCCGGCCTCGCTGTTTCTCAAACCCTAGGTTCAAGGTGCCCCAGGGCCCCGGCCTGGCTGTTCCCGAGGCCTAGAAGACTCTTCCCCACCATCAGCAGGGCCCACCCCTTTCAAGTCTTTTTGCTCACATTTCACTTTTTTAACTAGACCCCCTATGACCGCCCATGCCTGCTGGCTGTACCCATTCTCCTTACTTATTTTTTCTCCCTAGGATTCGCTGCCTTCTAACACACACGGGTTCTACCTGTTTCCTTTGGTTAGTACATGTCTCTGCCCTAGAAGCTTCCTGAGGGCAGGGCGTGGATCCTGGAGCAGACACTTCCTGCAGCCGGCACCACACCCCCAGCACTTCCCGGGTTTCAGAGCAGCCACGAGGGACAGTTGGTCTGCATGCTGGGCTCCTCCCCTTCCCTTTCCTCTCCCAACTGAGTTGGTCCTCTCTGCTTGCCTGCCCGAGAGCGGAGGCAGCCCACCCAGCAGGCCAAACCCAGGGTGCAAGAGATTGATGCCTCCAGAACAATCTGAACCTTAGGGCAGAGTGTGGACACGTGCCCCCACTTCTCCTTCTTTGGGGACAGTTCTTTTTTTTTTTTTAAGATTTTATTTATTTATTTTTGTGTGTGTGTGAGAGAGAGCAGAAGCAGGGGGAGTGGCAGGCAGAGGGAGAAGCAGGCTCCCCACAATGCAAGGAGCCTGATGCGGGACTCAATCCCAGGACCCCGGGATCATAACCTGAGCCAAAGGCAGATGCTTAACAGACTGAGCTACCCAGGCATCCCTTTGGGGACAGTTCTGAGGCTCATTCTATATGGTGTCTGGGGAGGGTCCCCAGGGGACTGAGGCCCCGTAGCCCACAATGTTAAAAGCGTAACCAGCTCCTCCTTCTTCCTTCTGGGCTCACCTCCCAAACAGATCACCTGCCCGAGTCCTCGTTCCATGCTCTGCTTTTGGGAGAACCCCAACTAAGAAACCCCCGTGGAATGGTGATCGACCTCTGGCCTGGTACATATTTGTTGAGTGAATGAATGAATGAATGAATGAAAAGATAAGTAATTTACCAAGTTTTACCTTTTGCGACTTGTCTTAGGATGAAACATTTGGGTGACTTTTCATCACGGGGAGAGCTCGCTGAGCTCTGCTTCTTGGTGTTTACATTAGGATTTTCACAGAATGGCTTCTGACTGGAAACCTGTCTGTCTTTGAGCTTTGTAGATTTTTCGGGGAATTAGGATTTTGCCATTTACTTTAGTCAGAAATGTCAGAAGCCATCCGGGAGCTTGAGGAGCTCCTGCCAACCCCTGAGCTGATCAGCCCAGCCCTCAGCTCCTCCCTGTAACTTCTCTAAGAGCACCCCTACCCCAGAGTACGATGTAGGAGGATTCATTCAGTCTGATAGTCCCTGAAATGCGGTTGAGAGACGCCATCCTTCTTTGGGCACTCCTCAAACACGCATAAAATGCAGATTATGTGCCAGGCTTGGGCACCAGGGATCAGAATTGCCCAAGACAAGGTCCTTGCCCTCCCTCCAGGAGCTCCCAGGCCGGTGGGGAGGCAGAGAAGGGCAAAGGCGGTGACAGACGTGGTGTGGGAAGGACTGAGCTGGAGGGGCGCGCAGGCTGCAGTCTCGCGGGAAGAATCTGGTGTGTCAGTGTCTCGGCGCAATTGTACTCTCCACTTTAGATTCACCAAACCGGCTTCCTGCACCCATTTGCTGTGTATGCCTCCCTGCCTTTGCACGGGCAGTTTCCTCTGCCTAGAAGCTTTCCCTCTGTCTTCCTGGCAAAGTTCTCATCACCCTTCAGATCCCAGCTGACATCACTTTTCCCTGGAAACATCCCCTCCCTTGTGTCAACTCCCACTGAGCTCCTCCATCCTCGGTGCTGACTGTAGTCCGCATTGTAGAGGTCTGTAGAGCTGCCCTTTTACCCTCTTGGGTGAGTCATGAGTCATGGGGAAGGTCATGATTTAGGAGGAAAACGTACTGACTCTGGTATCAGATAGAGCTGGATTTGAATCTCAGGACTGTTGTGTCCTGCCTGTGGCCTTGCTGGGGGCAGGGAGAGGGGAGAGAACAAGAGCCAAGGCTGTGGAAGGGAAAGGCTCCACCCTGGCGGGACTCATGAGCCCTGCTGAGACATGTGAGATTTGCTCTGGGGTCAGTGGGGAAGCACTGATTGGTTTCAAGCAAGAGAATGGCATCGTGCCCCCCCTGGGAGGAGGGACATGGGTACGGGGTGGGCAGATGGAAGGCAGGTGAGCCAAGTGTGGGCTGAGGGCCTGCCCTTAGAGTCACCCAGTCTACATTTGAATAGCAGCTTTTACCTAGCTGTATGATCTTGGACAATCGTCTAAAATCCCCGAGCCTCGGTTTCCTCAACTGTTAAAATGGGAAGAATAATATTACTTTCTTTGTCTGGGAAGATCACAAGAGAATATACCCAGGAATGGGTTTTGTCAACTCTAAAGTGCCATGCAAAACCTAGAAGTGATCAATAATCAGAAGAGGCTTAGTCATGATAGATGTTTATTCTGATAAAAGGAAGTCTGGGGCTAGTATGGTGCTCCACAGAGCAGGGTCCAGGCTTTCTCTAGCTTCTTGATCTGCCATTTTCAGCATGTATGTTTCTTTTCACCTCATAGTCCAGTGTGGCTGCTCACACGCGAGCCATCAGATCCACATTCAAGCCAGCAGGAAAAAGGCAGAGAAAAAGAAGGTATGTTCCTCCCTTTACGGGCACTTTCTAGAAGTATCAAATGACACTTCTGCTTATATCCTACTGACCTGGGCATAACCACATGCTCACACCTAGGTGCAAGGGAGGCTGGAAAAGACATTTCTTATTTAGAGCAGCCATGTGCTCAGCTGAAAATCCAGAAATTTCCTTATGAATGATGAACGGACATGTTGATATTGGGGGACAACTAGACAACTAACAATTTCTCTCACACCTTTTTAATGATTTGCACGACAGAATTTCACAAGCTAGTTTTCTTAAAAGTGGAATGTGCATCACCCATAGGACATTGGACAAGAAACAGCAACCCGAGAGGTAGAGTTGCTGGAAGGATGCTTAATTATGTTACATAAGAGGCTCAAAGGTTTCCCTTTGCTCCCATAATGTGGGCCCTTTTGGGGGTCATATTCCGAGAAGAAAGAGACACCTCCTTAGGGGAGGCTTGAGAAGTCCCTCCCATTGATAGAGTCATGATGAACAGAACAGAGAATAGCCTCAGGCCAGGGAGGCAGGGGGCTGAGCGCCCCCATGGCAGCAGCTGGCCAGGTGGACCGTTGGGAGGAAAGCGAAACTTCCCTACTGATAAGTGATGAAGACACTGAGCTTTGAGAGCGGGAAAGAGGACTCTAAGCAAGAAGTAGCCAGCCCGTGCAGATGGCGTGGGGCCAGACTACCTAGGCTGCACAGGGATGTGTCCCGGGAAGACCAGATCCTCGCTCAGCCCCTCTGCACTTCCGTCACGGGAGGAGCAGAGACCCGAGACCAGGTACCACTGGACCTCCTCTAGCACCCATGGTTCATACTTAACTGAGCATAGAGAATACTTTGAAGAACCCAGAGTAAATAAATCATTCTTTCAGGCATTTTTACCTTTAGATCTTAGAATACGAGGATGCTACCAGGCTATTAGAATTAAGATGCTAGTCCCAAGAATAGGTAAACCAGGCAATAAAAATGACATCTTAGGTGTTTATCAAGTACCAGGCTCTGTTCTAGAGACATAACCATATGTCTTTATTTTCAGAGTAATGGCACTTAATGCTAGAAATGCAATGGAAGAGGCACTCGAACACCTTTGATGGTGGGGGGTACTTGATATAGCTTCTGGGGAAAGCAATTTGATAATCCAATTCTGCTTCTGGACACTTTCTAAAATTAGAATTATTTCAGAAACCTTAACATATTGATTTCAGCCAAAAAAAGGGAATTTATCGACTCATAAAAATAAAAAACCTCCAGCTGTGGCTGGCTCCTGGGTTAAAATGAGGACTCCGTCTCTCCTGACTCCTCAGCTCTGCTTTTCTCTACGGCTTGTATGCTTTCTCCATAGGGAGGCTCAGCACTTTCACGGACAGGTTTCCCTGGATATCCGGAACCAGAGCGTTCATTCCCAGGAAACCTGCTGCAAGCTGAAAAGTGAGAGATCCGTTGCTTTCTTGGAGCTCTGACATTTCAACATGCTTTGGATGCATGAAGGACCATCCTGGGGACATCACGGAGCAATCTTGGTATGGCATAAGGCTCGTATCAGAAGGCATTTGTCGTCTGATAAACGTTCTGGAAGCGGGAAGTCCGGGATCACAGCACCAGCGTAGTCAGCTTCTGAGAGCTCTCTTCAGGGTTACAGATCTCTCATTATAGCCTCATGTCGGGGGAAGATCCCTCCTCCCTGCCTTAGAAGGTAGCTACTGCTGTTGTCACCATTTTATAAATAAGGACACAGACAAAGAATGGTGAGTGGGTATCCATGGTTCCACCCCTTGCTGCCCCCACGCCCTCTGCCCTGTGGCTTTGGTTCTGCCCTCCCATTCTGAGTCTGGGCCCCTGGGCCCTGTTCCGGATCCATGGGATGCCAGAGAGTGTGGGGCAAGCGGAAGCTTGGAGGGCGCCATGTAACTGGGTTTGCTTGCTTTAGCTTCTCTCCCTATGGCCACGTGAAGAACATGCCCTGCTAGCCTGCCAGAAGGTGAAAGACCCATGGAACAGAGTCGAGTTGCTCAGGCCATCCCAGCGGAGGCCACCCTGGTTCAGCCAACAGCTTCAGGCCTGTGGGTGAGCCCAGCCAAGATCAGTAAAGCTCCTTAGTCGATCTGCAACTGCCTGCAGGTGCATGAGCCAGCCCACCTAGATCCGCAGAGCCCAGCCCAGATCAAGGGGTCCCACAGATTCAGGAGCTAAGCAAATACTTCCCAGTGTCCAGCACTGAAGGTTAGCGGCCTTACTGTCATGGTAGATAGCGGGTACAAGAGATGACATAGTTTCCCAACCAATCACTGGAACAGCCAGGAGATGAACCCAGGTAGTTCGGCTGCAGATCTTACACTCAGACACTCTTCGATGCCAGTGGTTGGCAAACTATGGCCTGTAGGCCAAATCCAGTCCTCCACCTGTTTGTGCAGTCTGCATGCTAACAATGGTTATTACGGATGGATATTTTCAGTTAGTGTGATGATAGGTAACCTTACGTTTGAACCAACCCCAGTTAAACCAGTGCTATCCCATAAAAGGAATTCCATCCTTCTTGTTCATAGAACTAAATGACAAAGTATGTGTTTAATACTTATACTTTGTATTTCGTCAATAATAACGTGTGAAAAGGTGTTCCCTCTTACTATATAAGTATACTTTATCCCTGATGTTCCCTCCTGGCCTGCAAAGCCCCAAATATTTGCTCTCTGGCTCTTTACAGAACAAGTTTCTTCACTCCTGTTCTGTATGATAGTTTGATCTTTGAATTTGGTCCTCAGGCCAAGAAATGGAAGGAATCAGACTGCTAACAGCGCGAAAGGCGCTCCCAGGACTTCTAATCCAACCTCAGAAGCAGCACCAGACCCTGGGTCTCTGGTCTTCTAGCCCAGGGCTCTCCTACTGCTCTCTAGAGAGGCCAAGGACAATAGTTGCATTTGTCTCCACCTCTCCAGCTGGAACGTTCTTGGCACCCACAGGCGTCTCCAGGCCTCCCAATCTGGCCCCCCGTCCCAAGGGCTCACACTCACTCACGTAGGCATGGATGATTCACTGTCTCTTTCTCCAGCTCCGCCCTGAGCCATCTAACGTGAATCTGTGGTGTGTGCCTCTGTGATAATTAAAAAAATTGAGCATCTAAGATGATTTTTTACCGGGGACGATGGAGAAATTCTCTCCTGAAGAGTTTCACAATCTGGCCTTATTACAAAGGAGAAGTAGAACGGGAGAATTGAGGAGAAAACTCATTTCCTCCCTGAGCGTGTTAATGAGCTAAGCCACAGGAGGCCATGTGTAAGTCGGGCTGCGCGTGGCCATAAATTAAATTTATTATGCGCCAAGGGATTCTAATAAACATTACTTAAAAATAGCAACAGTCATTTGTATTATGTCATGTGACCTGGTTATGGCGACACTTTTGTGCCTGTCCTATTAATCAGAGTTACTTTGAGAGGCAGTTGGTAAATTCTTCTGGGGCGATTGGCACCTTCCGCTTAATTAAGATTGTTCTGGAAAAGAGCAGAGTGAGTCAAAAATAGTCATAGTGTATATCATTGCACCCGGGAGGCCCTCATTGCTCATTAGGGGATGCTTGTTATGCTTTCCAAGAGGGATAAACCTGAAAGAAAATGTCACTGTCCTTAATAAAATCCTATACCCTGGAAGGTTAGTATGGGAGAGAGGCAAGACTTGAGGCCAGGGGGCTGTTGCTGGGCCTTGCTGGGAGGAAGTCGTCATGGCTCCGGAGGGGGACCATGTTAATAATCGCTGCCAACCCACTCGAGCCTTCTGGGGGTGCTGCTTGCCCTTTACCCCTCTAGGCCCAGTACAGATAAGGGCCTTTCCCTCATACTCTGGAACATGGAAGGGAATGTTCTAGCAATGCCCAGAATTATCTTTGGAACATCCCAAATGTGATCTTGTCACTCCCTCATTTAAACTCTCAGAGTCTGCTGCTATCTGTGATCTAGCCCCTACTCCTCCAGCTCTGCAACTCCTCCCCACCCCGCCCCCGCCTCTCTCCCCTCACCCCTCACCTCCACTCTCCACGCACACCACTGACTGAAGAGGCAGATGCACTCTGGGCTTAAGACCTTGGGATCTGGAGTCAGACTGACCTGTGTTTGAATTATAGTTCTGCCCTTTGCTAGCTGGGTAACCACAGGCAAGTTACTTAACCCTTACTTACCTTTTCTCATCTATCAAATGGGGATAATTATGCATATGGCACAAAGTTATGAGGATTACCTAAAATAACCCATGGAGGGCTAGGCATTTGGAAGAGCTCTCTGGAAGGGTTCAAACAACAGCCAAGAGCCTTGGTAGTAGTCCCTTGACGATTCTGTTCCCTTGTGTTTCTCTAGAGCACTTCCCTTGGCCCCAACCAACCCCACGCCTTTCTTTGTCTCATTAACGACTTTTCATCCTCTACCTCTCAGCTCAAATATAAATTATCTGAGAAGACTTCCCAGACCCCCGTCTGATTTAGAGACCCCTCTTCCGGGTTCCTGTCACATCCTGGGACACCGGGTCCTTGCCTGGGACACTGGGTCCGTGCTCCAATCGTCCATCCCTCTGTCTAGACCTGCGGTGCGTGAGGCTGAGGTCTTTCGGGCTGACATCATGTCTGGTTTTCCTTTGAGTCCCCGTGCCTGGTGCAGACCAAGGGCTTAAAAAGTGTCTGCTGAAGAGGAGAAGCAGCAGAGAATATTATGAATTTAGAAAACGGGACCCATAAGGAACAGGAGGTGAAGCCGATTGCCTTAGTTTGGGTTCCCCTGAAAGTAGAGTCTGGGGCAAGCAGTTGGGTGAATGGAGATGATTCTGAAAGAGAGAGAACAGGGAGGGAGAGACAGACAAGGAGAACAAAGGCAGTCATGAGGGCATTATTGAGCTGCTGTGGGCAACTGGGGCTCATATCCACTGGGCTACCTCCCCCCAAGACACTGAGTAGAATGAGCCTCAGCATTGTTTCTAGAAACAGAAGGGGGGCTGGGGATTGGATCCATTGACTCCCATCCCCTGTTGGTAGGGGTTAACCCCTCTACACTCCTGGGCTGCCCTGCGGGGGGCCCAGCAAGCAGCAGGCAGGGCAGCAAAATGCCGCGTGCCCAGGAACAGCTCACCATGCTGCAGCCGACATCAGACCTCAGTCTTATTTCATGTGGTGAGCATCCTGTGGCAGCCATAGTTTAGGAGAGCGTGGCTGGACAGCTTGACATCTCCAAATCTAGACCCTAGGGAGGGATGTAACATCTCTTCTTTGGGCCCCGATTTTATTCCCACTGGGGGGGGGACCCACTTTCTTCTTGGGAATGTCATCTATGGAAGCCAGAGTCCAAGATGGTCCCAGTGATTATTGCCTCCTGGTATTCATGCCCTTGTGTAGCCTCTTCCCACCACGGATCATGGGTTGGCCTGTGTCACCCTTCGAAGTTGGTGGATGTGACTGTGTGTGACTTCTAAGACTAGGCCCTGAAAGGCAGCCTTTATCTCGAGCCTCCAACTTGGCCTCTTGGATATCTTACCTTGGAGGAACCTAGCTGCCATGCCATGAGAGCACTCAAGCAGCTTCATGGAGAGGCCAACGTGGAGAAAAACCAAGGCTCTTGATCAATAGCTAATGCCAACTTGCCAGCCACATGGCTGATGCACTTTAGAAGAGGATCCTCCAGCCCCCATCAAGCCTTCAGGTGGCAGTGGCAATCGACATCTGGCTGCACCTTTATGAGGGTGTCCAAGCAAGAACTGCAACTGAGCTCTTCCTAAAGCCCTGATCTACAGAATCTGTGAGCAAAGGGCTGTCTTATGCTGCCAAGCTTTGATTTGTAGCCATAGAAACAGGAACACCATCCTCTCCATAGAGGATCTTCAACTTCTCTCTAAAGAGCATAGGTTTCCTCTTGTGGCTTTTACAGGTTAACCATGTCTCTACATGGTCTTTCCCAACCTCAGTAAGAGTCATACCCTTGATGTTTCCGTGTAGTCCTACCTTTTATAAAAACTAAAAGGATAGTGGGAAGAAAAAACTGGGGAGGCTGCCCAGGATGGTGGCAGTCACCAGGCCAATTAAAGTAGGTAATTAATCACTTACTGGTAGAATTGGTCTCTATGGGTGGTCAAATGGGGAATTCATGTTCAAACCCTCTCTTGGCCACAAGGCAGGCTGGGGACTTGGACATAAATTTGGGGAGGGTGTTAATTGTAAAGCTGCTTTGGCCTGTTAGAATAGCCCCAAGGGCAGATCCCACAAGCCACACCCAATATCCAGGTATTAGAATGCACCTGGACCCAATGTGGGCCAGTGTCCATGCCTAAGAGAATTCAGGTTGGTGGATGGACCTGGGAAATTGACAGCTTCAGTTGGGTAAGATCCCAGGTGTTCTGTTCATGATGTTCACAGCATCTAGAGCGAGGGTCTCAGGGCCTCCACCAAAGGAACCAGTTTTCTAGGATCAGGCCCTACTTCCCAAACTTGTGTAGGGATCAGTCCTGTGAAACGATATTTACCAATGTAAAGCAAGTTAACATCTTTTGGAGTTGTTTTCCCTTCTGTATAAAAAGAATGATAACAGCTACTCTGCAGGATTGTCATATGGATCAAATAAGCATGTGAAGAGCCTGGCACATAGTAGGTATTTAATGAAAGGTGGCTATTATTGGCCTTCAAGATTAAGCTCATGAGACACCTCTCTCACAAGAAGCTCTTTCTGATAACTCCATCTCAAGGTGGTTGCCCCTTCTCTGTACCCTCACTATCTTGGGCTCACCTCTCAACCACACAATATGGTATTACTGCTCACCCCAGACTCCCCTGCCAGCTTGTGAGTCCTCCAAAGTAGGGACAGGTTGTGTTCATTACTGCGTCCCTGGCTCATGGTAGATCCCCAATGCGTATCTCTTGCACTCAACAGAAGCAGGCCTTCTCCGAGAAGCCAGGAGCTGTGATTTGGTCTGTACAACTTCTTACAGTTTGTAGCATGTGGAAGGAAGCTGCAAGGCTCTGTGAACTCCCCACAGGCAGCAAACCTGGGGTCTCCTGTGCCTCCAGCCCTGTAGAACAATAATTGAAGTTCATGCTGCATTGAGCATTGCTTGTATCAGGGCTCGCGGAAGTGTAGTTGCTCTCTGCCTATACTATGCCACTGACATTCCATTTTCATGGCATCAGTGTCTCATTATGACGTACTGCGTCTGCCACACAAGACCATAAATACCTGGTACCTGCATGTGGCTTTTCTCCCCATGTTGCACTCTCCCATCTGAAATCGTTCCCAATCCTCTCCCTCCCCTCTAACTCAAATACATGACTCCTGGTCCGCTGTTCTTTCCAATGAACTTGGGAGGCAGATATCAGGGATGGTGAAGATGATGAGAAACAGGATGATGAAGACTAAAGCTAATGAACTGAGAGATTATTATGCACTCTAGACACTATGCATGTTATTATGTTCAATCCTTATCACCCCGAGAGGTGGGCGTGACTATTCTCATTTAACAGAAGAGGATTCTGGGGGTTCAGGGAGATGATGAATTTGCCCAAGGTCATAGGAAAGCCCGGTATTGCAGACTCTTTGACCAGTGCTTTTCGGCTGAATATTCATGGTGCTCAAAAGGACAAATATTGTTTGATTCCACTTATATGAGGTACCATGGTACTCCATGGACAGGTGCTTGTGCCTGACCCCCCCCAGTCAGATCAAGGTGCTCATGGCTCATGAAGCTCTGAGCAGTGATGTTTTTACAAGGGATGTGACTATCTTTGATAGAGTGGATGAATAAGGTGGAGGGGTAACCGAGGATATGTGGAGGGGGTGAGGGCTGATTCACATGATAATTGTAATGAAAGATATCGCTTGTTGAGGACCAGTTGGAGCAAGAGCACACACTGAGCAATTGACCTACATTATCTCTCCTCAGTCTTCACAGCCATCATGTGGGCTAACTATTATTCCCATTTCACAGATGAAAGAACTGAGACCCAGAGAGATTCATTAAATTGTGTCTCCCCAATGGGCCTGCTATTCCTTATCCCTAGGCCTAGATCTTTCTTCTGCCTCCTTCTCTGCTTGGTTCATTCCTGGTCATGCAGATAAAAAGTGGAGGAGATATGATTTGATTTCCTGTGTGTCCAATAATTAAGATAAAAAAAAGAAGTCACTAGGAACAGACCCAGAGATACCCAGATGTTAGAATTAGCAGATAAGTACATTAGAGAAGCTATTGTAAATCTTTTCAAAGACTTAAAGGAAAAGATGGTCTGATTGAGTAAACAGATGAGAAATCTCAGCAGAAATGGAAACAAAAGAACCATGTGAATGTTTTAAAACTGAAAAATACAGTTTGAAATAAAATTACACATTCACATTCACTCTCCAACATCAGATCCGAGAAGCAGTAAACTTGAATTCAATCCACAAAAATTATCCTATTTGAAGAACAAAGAGGAAAAAACAATTTAAAACAAATTAACAGTACCTCAATGACCTCTGAGTCAATATCAAGCAGTGTAACACACATGTACTTAGAGTTCCAGAAGGCATGGAGAGAGAAACTAAGGCAGAAAAATATCTGAAGAAATACTAGTTGAAAATTCCCAAATTTGATGAAAAATATTAATTGACAGATACAAGAAGCTCAGCAAGACCTTGAAAACCACACCTAGAAACAACTTAGTCAAACTTTTGAAAATCAAAGATAAAGACCAGAATCTTAAAAGCAGCCAGACGAAAACAACACATCACACACAGAGGAACAACAAAAATCAAGGCTGACTTCTCATCAGAAACGGTGGAGACCCAAAGGAAAATGGAATAGGATCCTTAAGGCAGAGAAAGAAAAAAATAAAGCATCAACATAGAATTCTGTATCTTTCAAAAATATAGATGAACTCAAAGTAATTGAAAGCAGGGACTCAAACGGATATTTGTACACTCATGTTCACAGCAGCATTATTCACACTAGCCAAAAGGTGGAAACACCAAAATGTCCATTGTGAACGAATAGATGCACACAATGTAGTATATCCAGACTATGGAGTATATTATTCAGCCTTAAAAAGGAATGAAGTACTGATCCCTGCTATGACAAGGATGATCTTTGAAAATATATGCTAAGTGAGATAAGGCATATGCAAAAGGACAAATATTGTATGATTCCACTTATATGAGGTACCGACTAGGCAAGTTCATAGAGACAGAAAGTAAACTAGAGGGGCTGGCAGCCAGTGGAAGACATGGGGAGTTATTGCTTAATGGTTACATTTTTTTATTTCGTGTGTGATGAAAAGGTTCTGGAAATAGTAGTGATGGTTGCACAACATTGTGGATGTAATTAATGCCACTGAATTATACATTAAAAATGGCTAAAATGGAAAGTTCTGTGTTATAACTATCTACCACAGTTTAAAAAATCAGTACGTCATAGACCAAAAAAACCACTATACACTTTAAATAGGTGAATAATGTGGTATGTGAATTGTCTCAATACAACTGTTAAGAGCAAGGGGAAAATAAAGATATTTTCAGATAAATGAAAGCTGAGAAAGTTTGTCACCACCAGACCTGTACTACAAGAAATACTATAGGAAGTTCTTTAGGCTGAATGGAAATAAATCTCCAGGGAAATTCAGATCTGAAGATGCGAATGTGAGCAGCAGAAATGATAGAGATGTAGGGGCACCTGGGAAGCACAGATGGTTGAGTGGCCAACTCTTGGTTTCTGCTTCTGTCATGATCTTGAAGTCATGGGATTGGGCCTCGAGTCGGGCTCCATGCTCAGTGCAGAGTCTGCTTAAGACTGTTTCTCCCTCTCGCAGCCCCTCCCCCCGCTCGCTCTCTTTAAAATAAATAAATAAAATCTTAAGAAAAGAAAGAAATGATAGAGATATAAGCAAATATAACATACTAGCTTTTATTTCTGTTAATTTTTTAAAAAACACATCACAGTGGTGCACCTAGGTGGCTCAGTTGGTTAAGTGTCTGCTTTTGGCTCAGGTCATGATCTCAGGGTCCTAGGATGGAGCCCGTGTCAGACTCCCTGCTCTTTGGGGAGTCTGCTTCTCCCTCTGCCCTTCCTCCCACTTGTGTATGCTCTCTCTCTCTCTCTCTCTCTCTCTTAAATAAATAAATAAAATCTTTAAAAAAAGAGACATCACAGTTTAAGGCAAAAGTAATATCATTGTAATATCAGGTTTATCTATGTCAAAGTAAAGTATATGGCAATAATATTCATAAAGGATAAGAAAGTAAATATAATTGGACTCTTGTGATGTTTTTAAATTTGAGAAATGTGAAGAGAGAAATATGAAGTGGTGCAATATTGATTCTAAGTGGACTGCGGTAAGTGAAGGTTGTATATTAGAATCCACAGAACAGGGGCACCTGGGTGGCTCAGTCATTGAGCATCTGCCTTCAGCTCAGGTCATGATCCCAGAGTCCTGGGATCGAGCCCCACATCGGGCTCCCTGCTCCGTGGGAAGCCTGCTTCTCCTTCTCCCACTCCCCCTGCTTGTGTTCCCTCTCTTGCTATGTCTCTGTCTGTCAAATAAATAAATAAAATCTTTTTTAAAAATATCCACAGAATAGCCAGTAACAATAAAGACAAGAAGTATGGCTAAAAATGCAGTAGAGGAAATAAAATAGAATGTTAATAAATAAAATCAATGCAAAAGAAAGCAGTATAAGAGAAACAGAAAAGCAAAAAAGCTGAGATAAGTAAAAAAAATTAGCAAGATCATAGGCTTAGACTCAACCATGACAATAATTATACTAAATGTAAACGGATTGAACACGTGAATTAAAAAGCAGAGATTGTCAGGCTGGACAGAACAGCAAGACCCAACTATATGCTGTCTATAAGAAATTCACTTTAACTATAGAGACACAGGTTAAAAGTTAAAGGAGGGAAAAGAGGTACCACATATAGGCTAACCCAAGGAAAGCTGATATGTGACTGTCTTAATAGTAGACAAAGTAAACTTCAGAGCAAAGAGCATTATTTGGGAGAAAGAAAGAGTGACATTTCATAACGATAAAGTGGGCTATATAACAGAAAGAGAGCAACCATAAATGTGCTGGCACATGGTAGCTTCAAGATGCATGAAGCCAGAAAAGAGAACTAAATGGAGAAGTGGTGCATCGCAATCCGAGTTGGAGATTTTAACATGTGTTTCTCCGTAATTGATAACACAACCCCGAGGCCAATCTGTGGCACTGGGGGACCTGGGGATGTCTAGGTGCTACCCCTTGGGATGAGCAGGGGATGAGTAAACTATTATCATGACCCAGCTGGGTACCAGCTACTGTGTCAGGGTCAGCCCACTGAATTCTCCCCAAGATCCTGCTAGTTCATTTGTTCCTGCCTCATAGATAATAGTGTCCCACTACCACTCGAGGAAGTTGAGCCTAGGAGAAACAAGACAACCGGGCCCTGTTGTAGAGCCAGTGAGTAGTAGAGACCAGATAGGAATTGAGATCCATCCCTTATCTCCTGTTCTTTCCACTCCCGTGATGCCCCAGGGACCCTGCCACAGCACTCACTTACCTTCAAAGCTCTAATGATGGCCCCCAGCGATTGTCAGACAGGGATTTACAATGAAGATATACTTATAAGTAGAAGCCCAAAAACATTAGGTAATGAACACAACTGCAGGACACAAGGTATTCAAATTGACCAGGAGAGCCATCACATCCTCAGGCTGAGCCCCGGGGCCCCTCTCCCAAAGGTATCCAAAGGAGACCGTGCTGATGCTACCAAGGTCAAGGTCAATGGCCTGCTTAGACTTCCTTTTCATAGGAGCTACTTCTCCTCTTTCTCTTTTGTATTCTTCAATGATCTGACCCAGTGACATCATGCACCCAGCACTAAGAAGCCCAGCTTGGGGAATAAAGGGAAAAAAGGAAGTGATATTCCTTATTTTTCCCCATTGTCCCATGCCCTGCTCCTTACTGGTCTCCAATGCATGCATTTTTTTTATTTTAATCTGAAATCTGGATGTTTTTGTTAAGAATCATCTGTATAGATAATGAAGAAAGAGCTACCAGTCCCACCACCAGAGACCAAAGAAATTAGAACAATTGGCAGATTATAAAATCAGCAGAGAAACACCTTTTCCGCTCACTCTTTCCAGGATATATACCTCCCCTTGTACACTCACATGGCATGCTCAGCATGCATTCATATGCACACTCACTCACACACTTGTCTACACGCAGGCTTCTACACCGGTCGGCATTCACGCAGGTGTGTGCACACACGGGCATGTACGCATACACAAAGACACACACATGCTCACGCCCTCATTCACACGTGTGGAAATATAATCAGGGTCTATCCCAGCTTCAGGAAGACCGTGGGTTGACTTGACTTGTACTCATGAGTTTTTGATCATGCCTTCACCAGCAGGAAAATCATGAATTATTTATTGAATTATTCAATAATTAATAAAAGTCATCACAAAAAGCTCAGCTGAGAGAGAACCCTGTAAATAATTCCTCACTGTTGTTGGCATGTGTTTGTGTTTGTCTGTGGGTATGTCAGAAGGGAAGAGGTGACAGTTCAGACAAAGCCTTCGATCTTAAATTATCTTTAAAATATGCTGCCATAAGCCATAAGCCCTGACTCAGTTTACTGGCTTTTTGTTTCTTCATGCCGTCACAGCTGCCAGAAAAGGAAATAACCACATGCTTGCTTCCTCTCTGCAAGCTTGCTCCTGGCTTCGCTCCTGATGGACTGTGTGGCCATTGTTTCACTGAGATTTACCTCGGAGACTCTTTAAATATGCCACGAAAGGGCAATCTATAATAAGAGAAAAAGACAAATAGCTAATAAGCTTATGAAAACATGTTTCACTTCGCCATGAATCAAAGAAATGGAAAAGCTCCTAGCACAATAATGAAATACTCCTCTTTCCTATCAAATTAGCAAGGATTTTTTTTTATTGTTTTATTTTATTTTTTTTAAGATTTTATTTATTTACCTGACAGAGAGAGACACAGCGAGAGAGGGAACACAAGCGGGGGGGGGGGGGGAGGGAGAAGCAGGCTTCCTGCCGAGCAGGGAGCCCGAGGCGGGGCTCGATCCCAGGACCCTGGGACCATGACCTGAACCGAAGGCAGCCACTTAACGACTGAGCCACCCAGGCGCCCCTAGGATTTTTTTTTTTTTTTAAATGACATGCCAATTTCTGGTGATGGTGCGCGGGGACAAGAAGCCTCTCTCTGAGGTTGCGGGGATGGCGAGAGCTGGGGCAACTGTTTTTGGAGAGCAACTTCACAATATGCTTCCCATGTCACTTGAACATGTTCATATGCCTTCATCCGCATCCACTTCGGGGACTCAGTTCTGAGAAACTAGTGCACGCAATATCAAAATGGCTTCGAGTGCAAGGATGGTCACCAAGTGGAGGGCCTTGATCCGCAGTCTGGCCGCTCGCCCGAGCCTCTGGGTGCCCTGGGCGCCTCCACCATGCCCCTCAATCTTCCCACACTCCTCTAGGCCGTCCGAGTCAATAATGTCACACTTGCCCTCTGTCCCACGTGTTTTCCCGGTTCTCTCACTCAGTCGGTGGCCTTGCCTCACCCAGGAATCAAGGGGATGCACCTGCCTTTACTGTCCTGCCCTCCAAGCAACCAGCTGTGCACTCTGTACCCAAACTCTTTACCTGCCCTCCAGCGACCACAAAGCAAAGGTCCTTGTCTCGTGCTGGGTCCCCTGCCCTCTCACCTGTCAAGAACTTTGCAAGCATCGCCAAGCTCTAAAATGTCCTCCTCTGACTCCACATCCCCTCCAGGGGGCACCCATTTCTCTGCTCCTCTTCAGGAGGACATTCTAGAACATTCTGGAAAGCTCAGCGGAGCCAGGACCTGAAGGCAACTGTCTGACTCCAGCCAGAGTGTGCAAGCCCCTGTTTGTTTTTAATGAGGTTAAATCCACATGACTTAAAGTCAGCTTTTCAAGAGAAAAACTTGGTGGTATTTAGCTGATTTACAATGTGGTGCCACCACCCCTTCTACTTACTTCCAAAGCATTTTCCTCACCCCAAATAAAACCCCAAACTCATTAAGCAGTCGCTCCCCATTCTCCCCTCTCCTCAGCTCCAGGCAGCCACTCATCTGCTTTCTGTCTCCACAGACTTACCCATTCCGAACATTTCATATACGTGGTATCGTACAGTATGTGACCTTTTGTGTCCGGCTTCTTCCAGTTAGTTTTCAAAGTTCACAGGTGTTGTAACTTGCACCAGGACTTCATCCCTTTTTCTGGCTGAATAACGTTCTGTGTATGGAGAGAGCACCGTTTGTATACCTGTTCATCCGTGGGTGGGCATCTGGATTGTCTCCACCTTTTAGCTGTTGTGCATAGTGCTGCTATGAACATGTGTGTATTTGGGTGTTTTTAAAGATTTATTTATTTGAGAGGGGCAGGGTCAGAGGGAGAGGGAGTCCCAAGCAGACTCCTCGCTGAGCACAGACCTGGGCTCAATCTCACCACGCTGAGAATATGACCTGAGCGGAAATCAAGAGTCTGTGCCTTACCCGACTGCACCACTGAGGTGCAGGGAACATGTGTGTATTTGTACTTGGCTAGAATCTCTTTTGCATTCTTTCCCACCCATACCTAGGAGTGGAGTTGCTGGGTCACGTGGAATTCTGGGTTAACCTTCTGAGGGGCCTCCAAACTGTTTCCCTGCAGCAGCTACACCGTGTTACATTCCCATCAGCAATGCAGTGGAGTTCCCATTTCTCCAAATCCTGGCTGACACTTGGGGTGCCCTCTTACCCACGATCTCATTTAATCCTCCATCCGACAGAGCAGAGCAGGTAAACTTGCTCAAGGTCATTCAGCCGGGAACCTGCAGATGCCTACTCAGACGCGTCAGAATCCCAAGGCGCTCTGGCTCCACCCACCCGCGCGGTTCCCCAACAAGTCCACATTACCACCCCCTTGCGTGGTTGTATTATAACCTTGAAGGCTGCTTTTTCCGTGAGAGCCCTTCCCCCAGCTGGCTGGTAAGCCTGGTGCTGGGGGAAGTAGGAAGGGAGGGCCCTTAGGAACACCCCCTCTCCCCCCCCCCCCCCCCCCCCCCGCCCTGGGTGTGAGCGCACAGCATGGGGGAGGGGCGCTGCTGGCTGGGGCTGGGCCCTCAAGAGCGGCGGAGGGAGGGCCAGCAGCCGGGACTTGGTGTCTGAATTTCGTGGGTTCCAGCCCAGGCCCTGCCACCACCAGCCGTGTGACCGCCAGCCAGTGGTTTGGCCTCTCCAAGCCTCGGCTCCTCATTTATTAAAGCAGGATGACCTGTGTCGACTCACTGAGCTGCGGTAGTGACTGCTCTCGGGTGCTTGCCAGGCACCCTTTATGACTTAGTCCTGCCAACGGGGAAAATGAGGCATGGGGTGTGTGGGTCGGGGGTGTGTGTGGGGGGAGCCAGACTGGAAATGCGCTGTTGGACTCCAAGGCTGGCTTCCTGACCACCGCCTTGGTACACAGCAGGCACTCAGAAGGTGCTCCAGGGCAGTAAAGGTGGAAGCCAGAGCCTGGGGCAGAGCACGTGACGGTGGCACTGTGACACTCAGAGGCCGTGGGCGGGGCGGCACTTTCCCCCCAGCACCTGCCACAGGCGGGGCTGAGGGCGGTGGCGACAGCAAGGTAGCTCCTGACTCAGTCACCGTGCAGCCTGCATGGGAACTCCGGGGTGGGGGGCTCTCGACCCACAGGTTCGGGGGCCCTGGGGGTGGGGCTGTCGCGTGGCTGCTCCCTGAGCGCTGCCAAGCCAGGTGTGGGCGAGGTCCCCGCCGGGAGCTCACAGAGCTGCCATCACCACGGGGGCTTGTCAGCATTCGGGTGTGTGTGTGGGGGGGGGTGCTTCGTGGGGTCTGAAAAATAGCTCTGTTGGCGTCAGACACAGGAGCCAACTGACCATCCGGTCATCCCCAGTGAGCAGTTGCTGCTGCTTCTTGCATACCTCCTGGGACAGGAGTCTCACTACTAGTTCCACTTGGCGTCAACTCTGGCATTCAGTTCTTTCTTGAATTGAGACAAGGTTCCTCTCTGTGACTTCTCTCTATCAGAATCAGGTCTGCCCTGGGGAGCCATCCCCTTTTGATTGACTGATTGATTGATTGATTGATTTTAGCAGGCTCGATGCCCGGCATGGAGCCCAAATGGAGCTTGAACTCAGGACCCTGAGATTGAGACCTGAGCTGAGACCAAGAGTCAGAGCCTCAACCGACTGAGCCACCCAGGAGCCCCTTTGTTATTATTTTTTAACTGCAGGGAGGGAGAGTAGTATAGAGGTTAGGACAGGTCTGCCTTCAAATCCCGCCTCCTCTCCTTACCAGAACTCTGACTTGGGGCAAGGGATGCCACGTGTGAGCGTCTGCTTTGTCATCTATGAAATGAGAGTAAGTAGGACCCCTCTTGAGTTTGCTGTGAGGATTGAATGACAAGAGGAAGAGCCCCAGGTGCAGGGCTTGGCACATAGTAGGTGCTCAGTAAACAGTAGCTGTTACTCGCATTAATTCTAATTTCTTTCCCACGTAACAATCCTTTAAAATATTTACAGTTCTCAGGTGCCCTCCAGATCTCCATCCCTTCACATTCCTGGTTTCCAGAGCCTCCCGTGGCGTATATGTGAGCACCCTGCGTGATGTGTGCACAGTGCAGGCACCTGGTCCGACTCCGGGGCTCTGCCCCCGTGTGAGGTTTCCTGGCATTTCCGTCCCGAGCCTGCCCACCTGGCCTGAGCCTGCTTCTCCCTGGTTCGCTTTGCTTTGTCATTAGCGTGGCCTCGGGCTCTGAAAGCGAATTTCATTTCGTTACAGAAATGACTGCTGGCGGCCCCCAGGAATGCCTTTTTGCTTTGAATTGAATGGTACAGAACTCTAAGGAGGGACTCGAAAAACCATCCCTGGCTTGGGGCGCATCGCCTGCATCCTTGGTTTGGGTACTTACTGGAAGACCATGTAGGGGGGTTAATCCCAAGTCCTGATAGTGTTCCAAATTCCCTGGGCCAGCACGGGGCTGTTTTCACTTGGGCTGTAAACTCGAAGATGCCATGTACGACTTTAATTATGTCCTGATCCTGAGTCACGTCCCTAAAAGGCCTTGTTAGGGGATCAGTCAGGCAGGGAACCATGCTTGCCTTCCTGCTGACAGATGCAAACTTTATCACCTTGTCAATTTGGCTCACCCTCCTGAGCCTCCATTTTCTTATCTGGGAAAGGGGAAGAATAGTACTTCACAATCAGGATCTTCCACGGGCTCAAAGGAGAAAAGAAGGTGAAGGCATGACCTGCGGCAAAGCATATGCAGCTCCTGATGTGACTGCTGGCCCTTGGTCAGGTTCTCTGGGGGCAGCAGGGTCTTCAGGGGCCATGGCCCATGTGGCAGGTTGACCAGAGGCAAGCTGGGGCCAAGGCTCCCTTGGATTGTCACTTGGATTTGTCATACCGCTATCCGAGGTCCGTAGTCACTGCTTGCATCAGAGCCTCAGGAGTGGGGGACAATGCACTGATGGTCAGGAGCCCCAGGGCTGAGATCACTAATAATGGAAAGGTTCCTGGTGGTTCCAGCAGGTGGGTCTGCCCCCCATCAGATGTCACACTGTGTTTTCTCCGGTCTTGCCGGTGGTCCTTCCCTGGCCTCAGTCTTTTGCTGGTCATATAACAGAGATGGATTTCGGGGACCAGGAAATTTTGATTAAATCACATCTCGAAATTACTCTGTTCTTTTCTCCCAAACATTGATGGTCATTTTCTGAGAAGGCCCCTGCCAACAGTGAGCTTTTCACTTAGAGACCAGGCCCCATTCCTCTTTGTTTAAATCAGAGGCCTGCCCACAATGGTGCTCAAGAAATGCTTCTGGATGCATCTATGGATGGATGACGGAGAGAGCAACGGAGCGAGGGAGGGGGGCATGGAAGGAGGGAGGGGATGATGGATGGAAAGAGGTATGGATAGGGGACACCTGGGTGGCTCAGTCAGTTAAGGGGCTGCCTTCGGCCTGGGTCATGATCCCAGGGTCCTGGGATCGAGTCCCACATTGGGCTCCTTGCTCAGCAGGGAGCCTGCTTCTCCCTCTCTCTCTCTCTGCTTGTGCTCTCTCTGTCAAATAAATAAAATCTTTAAAAAAAAAAAGAGGTATGGATGTGGGGAGGGAGGTAGGGAGGGAGGGATGGAGGAGGCCATGCTCTCTTTTCCTTTGCCTGCATCTTCAGGAATAGGCACAGCTCTTTGATCGTGCAGTCATTGACTTAACTAAACGTGTTTCCTGGGCATCTACCATGTGCTGGGTAATTGGAGCACAGCAATGAAGGAGACACCACTTCTGCCTTCGAGGAGCTTCCAGTCCATGGAGGTCTGTTACGTTCAAATGTAGATGAAGGTACAGGGCACACAGCACCAGGGCTGCTCGCTGGAGGCACCAGTGTGGCCGGAGGGGAGTCAGGGAAGGCATCCTGCAGGAGGGGGAGCCAACTGAACCTCATGCAGGACACACTCAAGAACAGACCTTCACAAGTTGTAACCTCCGTATTTCTTCTTGATTGTGTTTCTTCCTGGGCTTTTGCTCTTTTTTGTTTCTGTGAGTTTTATAAAGACCTTTAAAATAGCGTGTTATGATGGCTCCAGGGTTCCGTAGGGAATAAACTTTTTTGACTACCACCCAGGGGAGCACGCTGGCCTACTCCCAGCTCTGCCACTGAATTGCTGTGTGGCCTTGAGCAGGAGGCTCTCCCAGCCTAGGCCTCGGCTTTCTCATCTTGTAAAATGGCCCAGTGAACCCTCAGGTCTTTTCTACTCCCGACAGTCACACTGCAGTGTGAGGCTGATCATTTAACACGAGGCCTGCCCCAGAGTTGCCCTTGGTCTCTGTCTCCCTGCATGGCCTCCCTTGGAGTCACATTGGGCCTCTGCAGTTATGCAGTCCTCACAGTGCCTCAGTGGCTTTGGGGCCTGTGGCTCTGTGGGGGCTGGGCCAAGCCAAGGTGACAGAGGGCCCATTTCTCCCAGTTACCTCCAGGTGGCCCTGGGATGGTAAAATGGTGCAGTGCACAGTGGGTTGGGAAGAGCACTGGGCAGGGAGTCCACATATAGGGGACATGTTATCTCTGCTTTGATCCTCCAGAAAATTCCTACACACCCAGACCAGACATCACCTCCCCTGGGAAGCCTTCCAAGATCACTCCTGTCCACCCACCTTGCCACCCCTCTCAGGGCCTCCGCGCCCTCCTCTGCTCAGGTTGACCTCCAGCCTGGCCCTTTCACTCCCCATGTGGTCTCAGACTCATGGGAGCTTGGGCCCTGTCTTCTTCAGCCCCAGGTGCCCACAGTCTGGTGTGAAGTCTGGAATCTAACAGGGGCTTGGTAAGGTTGCGGAATCATTGAAAGAACAAATGACCAAATGATTGGATGAATTAAATAATGGTTCCCGTGATTTCTAACTGGAAATCCATCCCCTGTCTGAGCCTCCTTATGTCTAAAAGGTTGGGCTGGATGGTTTGAGGTCTTTTTCAGGAATAATGCTCTGTAATTTGATTTAAACTTGCCCACCTGGGATAGCCCCATCCCCTGGGCTTCCCTTACACACACACACACACACACACACACACACACACACGCACGCGCGCACACAGGCTCAGAGGTCTCTGCCTGTTCTGGGAAGGCCCGGCCTCTTTAAGTAGAAAGGTGGTCGGTGCCAGGGCTCTGGGGACGTTGGACCATGGCCAAGGCCAGCGGCTGCCAAGCTGCAGAGCGTGCTTTCTGCCCCGAGGACCCCATGCCAACCCGCCGCCTCCTGACCCCGGATCCCAGTCCCCAGGCTGGGGGAGGCGTCTTCCTCACTCTCAACTCTCTGTCCATTTGTCCTCTTTGGGGAAACAGGATGATTTTATGATCCCGATGCCATCTGGGCCACGGAGGGCGGGGTGGGCCTCTGGAACCTTCCCTCAGACTGGATCCGCAACCAGGCAGCCTTGGCCCAGAAACTGCTCCTAGTGGAAGAAGAAATCCTTACCCGGCCTCTGTCGGCCTCCTGGCCTCAGGGGCTTTGGGGAAGTTGGAGGGGCCGAGAAGAACCCTGGGGCCCACCGAGGGCCAGGTAGTCTGAGGAGGGATCACCCACAGAACATTCCCCAAGAGCATGCGCATGATGCCCACCAACAGCCTGAACTTCACCGTCCTGCCACCTCCCTTCGTAATCACTTCTGTGACTCGGTTTCCCACGCCTTCTCTATTTTAACCCAAATACTAATGAAATCCTGCTCCAACTTGCTCGCCTCTGCTGCCGAATGGGGCCTGCGCTGGGCCCTTCCTGGCCCTGCTGCCTGCCCCCCGGTGCCTGGCAGAGGAGGCTGAAGCTTGGAGCAGTAAGGTGACTCCGTGGGGCCTGGTGCCCTTGAAGTGGACAGCTGCAGCTTGAACCCAGAGCATCTGACTTGTCCCACCACACCCCTGCTATTTTCTCCCACATTTCTGCTCTAGGGACTAACGCTAAAACTGCTGACCCCTTCTTGTGGAGAAGTCAAAACACCAATTTAACAAAGCTAAGGCTTTTTTTTTTTTTTTTAAGTAGTCACTCTCCTCCTCCAGAACCTTCCATAGCTCCCCGGTGCCTTGATGATTAAGGGTGAAGTCCTCAGCTGGCCTTTTGGAGCCTCCCTGGAAGGTGCACCGTGTCCATAAACATGCCTGCATTCCTGCCCCTCCAGCCATAGCCGCTCTGCATTGGTATAAATGCCCCTCCCTCCATGACACCTTCAGAACATTCCTGACTAACTGATTCCCTGTCTTCGGGTCCTTTGTGAGTACCATTCACATGCCACTCACTAAGAACCCATCACAACCTTCTGCATGATTCCTCTGAGGCCCACAGGACGCAGACAAGCGAGCAGGGCTGAGGGTGAAAATGAGCCTGAGCTGAGCTATCTTTGCCCCAAACACGTCAGGACCGTGTCTCTCAGAGCCAGCCTTTATCCTGCCTGCCCTCCTGGCTCTCATCCTGCCCCTCTGCACTTGGGCTCGGACCTGCCTCTCTCACCTGACCTGGCCCTTGCCTGAGCACCTTGTATCAGGTGCCAGCTACCGTGTTTTCCTTGTACAATGCCATCTCGTGTTCATAACAACCCCGGAGAGGTAGATATTCCTGGTCCCATTTTACTGATGAGGAAACTGAGGCCAAGATGGGCCATTTGACTTTGGACAAGTTCCCACGATTTCATAGCTAGAAAAAGCAAAGTTTCATTCATTCATTCATTCAACCAATATTTACTGAGTGCCTAGTGTGTGCTGAACCAAAACTTGGCCCCTACTGTCCTGAAAACAAAGCTCCAGAGCCTGGGCCTTGACTCCCACAGGAGCACAGGGGTCTGTCATGAGGCTAGGAAATGAAGGGGTCATGCGTCTTCTTGGACCTGATTGGCCTCTTCCCGTGAAATATGGAGATTCACGTTATCTTTCTATTTTGCAGGCACTCAATCCATCACGCTTTCTGGCATTCAGGGCCGCCAGTGGCTTGGGCTGAAATCCGATGGAGTCATGCTTCCTCCCATTTAATCTTTAAAATGAGAGCTGAAGGGCTGTTGATCACTTTCATGAGCTGCAGGAGATGATGGGGGCCTGATGGGGCTGTAATTTCCCAAGCCCTGTCTTCTCTCCTGTCCTGCAAATTGATGGGGCAGGACTGTTTACCTTCAGGGACTGCACTCTGTCATCCCAGCGATGCGTCCTCTGTCGGCTTCCATTTGATTTGCTCTTCAGCCTCTCGAGTTGGAGCCCGTGGGGGCAGAAGCAGAGGCCAGAGATGTCTACAGGCCCATGCAGAAGGCAGCCGGTGCCGACAGCCTGGCCAACAGCTTCCACTTAGGCGGGCATCACTGTAGCAGAGGGTGGGGGGGTGGGCAGTGAGCACCTCTGCTGGCCTCCCATGGCCAGGTTTTCTGAGGGTGGTGCTGGAGTCGGGGAGGGAGGGTTAAGGGACCCCTCTGTCCAGAACCCGCTCCCCCCGGTGCTGGAGGAGGGAGAGAATGAACCTGTATCAGTGGTGGGTTTATTATGAGTCACATGCTGTCCTAGACCTGTTATGGACTCTATCTCACTTAACCCCCACAATAGTTGTATGAAGGAGACATCCTTGACCCAATTTATAGACAAGAAAACTGAGACTCACAGAGGCCAAATGCCTTGCCAGAGTCCTACACAGTGGCAGAGCTGGGATTTGAGTCCCAGGCCGAGATTCATCCCGTGATCATTCCTCTGTACTGCAAAGGAGGTCCAATGGGCTTGAGTCACACCTATCAAAGTCATAAGAGACTGATGTACAAACCAGAAAATGGGGTTATTGGTTTGCAACATGGATGACTTCGGTGTCTGGAATATTCCTGGCCATGATGGTTGAGTTAGTTATCCACTGGTTTTCTGTAGGCACAAAAGCAGAGGAAGCAGACTTATGCATTCTTGCGGGATATTTCACTGAGGCTACAGAAAAGTCTAGTAACTTCTCTCGACCCTGTGCATGGCTCCTCAGTGAGGGACATGGGTGGTGGCTTCCACCAGCTGCTAGAGAAACAGATACATCTTCCCTATTTGGCTTCCTTTTCTTTCTCACTCTCAATTCCTTCTAGACCACCATCCTGGTTATCTATTGCTTTGTAACAAAACAATCCCCAACTTGGTGACATAAAATACCCATCATTTTTTTTACATGCACAAATACTGGGAGTCAAGAATTTAGACTTGACTAAAGGGGGGGGTGGCTTGTCTCCATGATGTCTTAGTAGGGAACCTCAGTTGGGAACACCCAGAAGCCGCAGATGACTCAAATGCCTGGGGATCAGCATCATCTGGAAGCTTCTATACTCACATCTGTGGTACCCTAGCTAAGATGTCTGTTTGGACCTCTCCCTTTCTGTGTGGTCTCAGGGATTCACCACGTGGTAGCACCGCCAGAGCTTCAAGCATCAGGAGAGTCAAACTGCTAATTAATGGTGGTTCAGGACTAGAGAGGCGGGAGTTCCTGCAAGTGAGGCAGAGCCTCACTCAGAAGTCAGATGGCTTCAGTTCTGCTCCGCTCTGTTGGTGGAAGTGGGCACAAGTCCACCGAGATTCAAGGGGAAAGGGTATCGGCCCATCTCTTGAAAAGAAGAATGTTGGAGAATTTGCAGGCATGCTTCAGAACTCCCGTAACCACCTGCATTGTTTGTACCTTTTTTTCTTCAGAAAGCCACAGCTGAATGAATCCACGTGTGGCTTTCTTTTTCAAGATCTGGCCTCACTTTCTCCAGATGATAGTTGATAAAAAGTAGCAATTATGAAGCACTTACTTTGGGCTAGCACCTGGGTTGACTACTTCAGGTGAGGAATGCGTGCTCACGTCCCCATTTTACAGATGGAAAACCAAGGCTTCCAGCTGGCCATGAGGTTGCCCCAGTCACCCAGGGAGGAAGCCTCAGAAGAAAGACCCATACCCCGAGTTCCTTGTCTGCAGAGCCCACGCCCTTACTGCCTCATCCCCCACGCTGTCTGTGAGCCCACTTGGCCCAGTTTGATTGGCAGGACCTGGTTGCTTCCCACAAGTCTTCTGATATCACTCAGGACCTCCACACTTGCTTTGTGTGGGTCCCTCCTGCCCTTCCTCCCAGAGAGGAATCTTATCTCTCCATTTCCAGGTACACCTAGTATTCCTCTTGTTCTGACTACAACTGGTGTTTATATGGCGGCTTACTGGATGGTTTCTCTATAAAATGCTTTATGAAGCTGCAGTAATTAAAACTGGGAACAACCCATATTTATTTACAGCTGGGAAATGGGTAAACTGTGACATATCCATACAATGAAATATTATTTATACAATGAAATATTATACAACCATAAAAAGGAATGAATCACCTACTGATACTTAAAATAACATGGGGGGCACCTGGGTGGCTCAGTCATTAAGCGTCTGCCTTCCGCTCGGGTCCTGATCCCAGGGTCCTGGGATCGAGCCCCACATCGGGCTCCCTGCTCAGCGGAAAGCCTGCTTCTCCCTCTCCCACTCCCCCTGCTTGTGTTCCCTCTCTCGTTATGTCTCTCTCTGTCAAATAAATAAAAAAATTTTTAAAAAATAAATAAAATAAATAAAACAACATGGATGAGCCTCAGAAACATTATGCCGAGTGAGAGAAGCCAGACTCAAAGGGCTGCAGACCGTTTGATTCCATTTATATGACAGTCTGGAAAAGGCAAGACCGCCGTGACAAGACACATCAGGACCTTGGAGAGGGGTAGGAGTTGACCACAAAAGCACGTGATAGCTACAATGGAATATTTTTCAGCCTTGAAAAGGAAAGAAATCTGATAAATGCTACAGCATGGATGCACTTGGAGGACATTACACTAAGGGAGATAAGCCAGTCACAAAAAGAGAAATACTGTGTAATCTCATTTGTATGAAGTTGAAAGGAGTACATTCATAGAAATAGGAAGTAGGATAATGATGGCTCTGGCTGACAGGGGGCGGGAGAGCTGCTGTTTAACGGGTCCAGAGTTCCAGTTTTGCAAGGTGTAAAAGGCCTGGTGATCCACTGGGCAACAATGTGAATATACTTAATGTTACACTTAAAATGGTTAAGCTGTAAAGAGTACACTTACCGTAATGAGCACTGAGTAACAGACAATTGTCCAATCGCTATGTTGTACTGCTGAAGCTAATACAACACTGTATGTTAACTCCACTGGAATTAAAATTTTAAAAACTTAATTTTAAGAAATGGTTAAGATGGTACATTTTACATTACAGGTTTTTAAAAAAAACACAATTTAAACTGAAAATGAATTTAATAAAAGGCATGATAGAGTTCTTTTGATGTGATGGGACTGTTGTATATCTTGATTATGATGGTGATTCCCTGACCATATGTGTGTTAAACTCGTTAAACTAGACACTTAAAAAGGGAGAATTTTTACTGTATATGAGTTATACCTTAATAAATCTGACTTAAAAACCAAAACAAAACACGGTTCTGGCACAGAAATAGTCCAGGGACGTCTGGGCGGCTCAGTCGGTTAAGCGTTTGCTTTTGGCTCAGGTCATGATCCCAGGATCCTGGGATCGAGTCCCACGTCAGGTTTCCTGCTCTGCGGGGAGCTTGCTTCTCCCTCTCCCTCTGTTCCCCCCCCCCCCGTTCATGCTCTCTTTCTCTTTTTCTCTCTCTCAAATGAAGAAATTAAATATTTTATTTATTTATTTGAGAGAGAGAGCGAGCGAGCACACAAGCAGGGGACAAGCTGAGGGAGAGGGACAAGCAGACTCCTCACTAAGCAGGGAGCCCGATGCGGGGCTCAATCCCATCATGAACTGAGACAAAGGCAGATGCTTCACTGACTGAGCCATCCAGGTGCCCCTCTCTCAAATGAAAAAATAAAATCTTAAAAAAAAAAGAAAGAAATAGTCCATGCTACCATTCAGCACGTATTTCTTGAGGACTTACTGTGTGTGAGGCACCCTTCTAGGCACTGGTGGGTATGGAGGCAACTGCCATGGGGTTTACATTTTTGTGAGAATGTGATATAATATAAAGAGCAGACAGACTCGTGGAGTAAAAGAGAGAGTTCAGAAGTAGACGGAGATTTAGCTCCATATATTTATAACCATATGGAAATGTGCGTATGTATACGAATTTAATAAAAGATAAAGATGACATTCCAAATTATAGAGGAAAAAATAATTATTCAATGATTTCTAATTTTATACTATATCCCCAAATAAATTCCATATAAAAATTGAAATGTAAAACAAAATTTAATGTTAAAAATGTAGAAACCTTAGGGAAAATAGAAACATCTATGTAATTTTGGCCTGGGGAAGAGCTTTCTAAGCATGAAACCAAAGGCGAGTGCATGAAAAAAAAGATTAATAGATTTGACCACATATAAATTGAAACACTGGACATCAAAAATGCTATAAATAAAACTAAATGTCAAACCACAATGAGAAAATATTATTTGCAGCATGTATTGTAGAGCAAGGATTAATATCCTTAACGCATAAAGTAGTGTTATGAATTGATAAGAAAAAGGCAAATATTGCAGTAAAAATGGGCAAAGGACATAAAATCTGACATTTTCATTATTTTAGCTTTATGTTTCAATGATTCATAAAACAAGTAATAAACACGATGGCCAAAAACATAAGAAATATATTCAGCATCACTGAAAATCAAAGAAATGCAAAAGAAGACAAGGAAGAATTTTTTGAGGTCAAAGCTTTAAACGATGACATCCAGTGTTAGGAAACTTTGGGGACTAGATGTTCCCACACTCTGCTAGCAGTAACTTGTAGTGTAAGTTGATAGAAACTTTCTGGAAGATGATGGAAGAATATAAAGCAAAAGCCTTTAGGACAGGTATTTATGTATAGATCATCAATTCCATTCCCTTCCCCCATCTCTGCTCTATAATGCAAACTACATTTTTCAGACACCTTGTTGGCTTGTAGTTGGCCCATGGGAGGTGTGGGGGGAACCTGGAAGGCATGAGAAGATACAGGACTGTCTTCTGGTGTCTAGCTGAGGTCTGCAGCCCTCCAGCAGCAACCGTGCGGTTTGCACCCTCTGGAGGGGCACCAGCCGGTAGTCTGCACGTCAGGCCCCTGGTGATCCCTCAGGGAGCAGCTGTGGGCCCCCCAGTAGGGCGCCATGGGTTGATCTGTGGCCCCCCAAAAGATATGTGAAAGCTCTTCCAACAGCACAGTATGAACTTACTTGGAGGGAGCATCACTGCAGAGGTACTGGCTAAGATGAGGTCATAGTGGAGCAGGGTAAATCCTTAATCCAATATGACTGGTGTCCTTACAAGAAAAGGAGAAGAGACACAGAGACGCACAGGGAAGACAACCGTGGGAGGACAGAGGCAGAGTTTGGGGTGATGCCGCCACCAGCCGAGGATGCCAAGGATTTCCTGCAACCACCAGAATCTAGGAGAGAGGCATGCGTGGAGCAGATTCTCCCTTTGAACCGCCAAGAAGGAATCAACGCTTGATTTCCAACTTCTGGCATCCAGAACCGTGAGATACAGGTCTTTTGTTTTCAGCCCCTGTTGGAGGCACTTTGTTATGGCGGCCCTAAGACATTCCTACAATGACCCTGGTTACTTAAGTTAGAGAATCGTCAGAGTAGAAACCAGTGCAATGATTAAAATATAAAATCATATTGTGGAAGAATTGGTAATGACAGGATAAGATGTTCCCAATGTGTTAAGGTAAAACATAACCTTTTACATAATTTGAACCTGTTTTTGTAAATTAACAGCAACAACAAAAACGTGTGGTCAACGACAATCTGTAAAGTAATACACTAAAGCAATAACATCAGTTATATGCTGGGGGGATAGTATTGTGAGTGGCTTTTATTTTCCTTGATTATCTTGGTTTCTGAATATCCTACAGTGAGCATGTCTCAATGTTGAACAAGAAAACGAAGGCTTTAAAAAGAAGTGTTTTCAGTTCCAGCATTTTCTTTGGATCTGGAAAGAACCCTATAAGGGAGTCAAAGCAGGGAGCCTCATGCTTAGTGTTCTATGGGGAAACTGAGGCCTGCAGTGGGGGCAGGGGGGCAGGGAAAGGCACTTCCTTCCGAGGCCATGTCTCGAGTCGAAAGAGTACATATTCATGGAGGGGTGGGGGGACATTTGTTCCTCCCTTTGAAACCAGGCTCCATCCAGGACATCCAGAGAGCAACTGGAGTGAATGTGGGCTTCGATGATAAATTATCAGAGATGTCATGTGGAGAAACCAAATAAATCTCTTGGCTATTTTTAGCACCCTCTGTTTCCATCACTAACTCTACAGACAGAACCTGAGGCGGCTTCCTTAGGAGGCTCTTCTGTTATTTACTTAGAAATTTGTTTTTCAGTTATTTTAAATTTTTATTACAAAACTCCCAAATACTTTAGAGTAGAGAGGACAGTGATCTACTGAGCTTTAACCACCATCAAAATTTGGCTGCACTAGTTTTATCCCCACCCCACCCCCACTTTTTATTTTAAAGGAACTGGCAAACGTTATAGCATGTCCCTCATAAATACTTCCATTTGCATCTCAGAAAAGAGGGGGGCGTGTGACACCAGAGGGTGGTGTTTCCCAAATCTCTGGGATTTTTGTCCTGCTTCCATTGTTCTTTCCCCAGCAAGGGGCAGGGTGATAGGACTGCTGTTGGAGAGAGAACAGGTACAAGAGGGAGACACAGCAGAACTCAGTAGAAAGACTTCAAAGAAAGACTGATGTGGCTCTGCTGTGTGACCTTGAGCATGTTACTTAACCTCTCTGTGTTTCAATTTTTGCTTCTGCCAAGTGCAGAACATGATCTGAGCCCTTGATTTGCCTGTTTGTCCTCAGAGCCATTGTCTGCCCTTCCTGTCTGGGTCTATAGGGCAGCAGCTTGAGGGCCAAAGTTGGGCCCCAAGGATGGCCCAGGGGAGGGATGGGAAGAATCGGGGTTCTCGATAATGTTGTTGGGGTACTGGATTAACTGCCCAAGTCTGGACAAATGTGTTCACAGCTCAGCAAGTGGAATGGGGTTTTGACATCTATAGGTGGCATTGTTTCCACGAAGGGTGGTACCTGGCTTTATCACAATCTGGAGTAATTTTCTTAATTGGAGACTTAAAAAAAAAAAAAAAAGGAAAAAACCCACAGACAGTTGAGAAAAACTGAACTTCCACAAGAACCAAATCTATCTGGATTAGACATGCTTTGAGAGAGTTTACTTGAGTGTGATTATGTAGCAAGTTACAAAGTAATAATCAGATACAAGGTCATAATAAGAGTATGAGTCTCTTGTCCATCACTAACTCCTTAACCAGAGTTCATTAGCTCAGTCATTTGTTCATCCTATGAGTATTTACTGAGCACCAGCTGTGTACCAGACATAGTGCCAGACACTGGAAAGTACAAAGATCAAAGGCACAGTTCTTGCCTTCAAACAGCTCATAGGGCGAGGAGACAGATCTGTAATAGACAATCCTTCTAGGGGTTGATGGGCACCGTGAGTGGCGACCCCACGTCGCCAGTTGCTTGGGACAATCTCATCTTATGCCTGTCCTGGAGTTAATCATTCATAGCGGCCCTCTCTTACTCTCAAGTATGTCCTGGGTTGGTTGCTAATTATGTGATTCCCCTAACAATGACAGAAGTATGAACAGAGTCCAGCAGTAAAAAAGAAAGTTGTGGATTCTTCTACATCATCCTGGTGTCATGTTGTCGCTTTTACTCCATCCTGGTCCAGGTGGCCTGGGGCCCACCGCAGTGAGGCCACTATCCTACAGACACAGACTTCATCATGGCGTTTCTCCTTCCTTCCTTCCCTACCTCCCTGCTTCCTTCCTTCCTCCCTCCCTCCCTCCCTTCCTCCCTCCCTCCCTTCCTTCCTTCCTTCCTTCCTTCCTTCCTTCCTTCCTTCCTTCCTTCCTTCCTTCCTTCCCTCCTTCTCCTCTCCCTCCTTTCTCGTCTTCTTTGTCATCATTGTCATTTTTATTTTGATCAAATTTATATCTTGCACATAAAGAGTCAAACGTCATATTTCATTGAATCAAAGATGATACAGATAGCAAATTACCCCCCAATTTGGCAGCTCCAAACAACTCTGCATGATCTCACACTGTTTCTGCATTTCAGGAATCTAGGAGTGGCTAAGCGGGGTGGTTCTGGATCAGAGTCTATCAGGAGGTTGCCATAAAGCTCTCAGGCAGAGCTGTGGTCACCTGATGGACTGCCATGGGGGTGGGGATCCATCGCTCACTTGGCTGTTGACAGAAGACCTTCGTTCTTTGCTGGCTCAGTTCCTTGTCCTAGGAGCCTCTCCTCAGGGCTGCTCAAGTGTCCTTACAACATAGCAACTGGCTTCCCCCAGGGCTAGCGAACCAAGAGAGAAAGAGCAAGGCAGAAGCTGTGATGTCTTCTATGACTCAGTCTTGGAAGAGACATACCATCAATTTTGCTGCTATTTTACACAGACAGACCCTGACGCAATGTGGGAGTTGGGGGATGGACCACCAAGAAACAGGAATCATGGGGCCATCTTGGCGACTGGCCAGCCCAGGAGGTAAACACTCTGAGGCCTTGCATTTCTGATAGTCTAACTGGCAATACACTGACTTGATAGTCCACTGGCTACATTGTTCTACATTGGGAGTCCTTCTTCAGAATCCTGAAGGCATTCCTTCATTAGTCCTGGCTTCCATTGTTGCTGTTGAGAATTCCACCAACATTTGGATTTTCTATTCTTTTCTCTCTCTCTCTTTTTTTAAGATTTATTTATTTATTATTTGAGAGAGAGAGAGTGAATGAGTGGGAAGAGCAAGAGAAGGAGAGGGACAAATAGACTCCCCACTGAGCACAGAGCCCAATGCAGGGCTCAGTCTCATGGCTGTGAGATCATGACCTGAGCAGAAATCATGAGTTCAGTGTTTAACCGACAGACCGAATGACCCATGCACCCCCATCCTATATTCTCTTTTCACATATTCTCTTTGCCCCCTGCATCCTGAAATTTTACCAACACATGTGGGATCATGGTGTGGGTTTACTCCCGCCCATTGTGCTGCGCACCCAGCAGACCCTTTCAATCCGGAGCCCACACCCATCGCCTTTTCCTGTTCCACTGTCCTTTCCTTCCGTTTTCTCTGGCCTGCCTTCCTCTCCTATCATTTGGTTATTGAGACTTGAATCTTCTTATTTTTAATTTCCTTGCCTTTTTCTCCACTTTCTGAGAGATCTTCTTGGCACCTGGCTGGCTCAGACGGTAGACCATGCAACTCTTGATCGTGGAGTTGTAGGTTCAAGCCCCTCATTGGGTATAGAGATTACTTAAAAAAAATAAAATCTGGGAGATCTTCTTCAGTTAATCTTCCCACCTTTCTGTTGAATTCTCATGAGGACCATCGTGTTTTTATTTCCAAGCACTCTGACTTTTTTCCTGGGTGTTCCTTTTTTTTTTTAAGAAAACAGCATCCTAGGGCATGTGGGTGGCTCAGTTGGTTGAGCCTCTGACTTATCACTCTGAGGATGTTAATAATAGTTTGTGTGGTTTTTTGAGAGTTCTCTTCTCCCCCTGTAGTCCTCGTTTCCCCAATTTCCTCTTTTCTGTTGGTTTTGGCTTCTGTCAAATGTCCGGTGGTCACTGGCTGGACGCTCCCCACTCCGCGTGGGAACTAAGCTGATTGGAGCTTAGGACCGGTGGGAGGGGCTTGTCCCTGCAGGCTTCACTGTGATTGGTCAAGTTCTTTCTTGGGGTACTTTTAAGGGTTTTCTCTGGGGCTCCTCAAATTCTCCATCCCTTACTGGAAAGTGAATGCTGGTTGCCTGGGGGCCCTGGGAGCCGGGTGGGCCTGCCTTAAGCAGAGTGTACCTAGGCCATCCCTGGACTGTCCCTGGTGTCCACAGTCCAGTGGCTCTCTGTTGTATCCTCTTTGGAGAACAAACCCCCAGCCTTCTGCAGAGGTGGGCAGGGCTGCCCCTTATCTTTTTTTTAACCCCGTGTCACCCCACTTCCTAAAGCATCCGTGGTATCACTAGTATAAACTAATGGGTTGTTTATTGGTTGTCTCTACTGCTGACTAAGGATTCCACTGTCTTAGATTTGCTTTTGGGTCAGCCCTCCTCCAGCAACTGTTCAGGTCCCAACGGGCCGCTCCCTGTGCTTCCTTCTGGGTCGTCTTAGTCTTTGTGGGTATGGCCTGGACAAAGGCATGGAGGTTGGGTGGCGTAAGGAACATAGCACCGTCCATTCACGAGATGCTCTCCTAAGCACATCACATATATTTACTCACTGAATCCTCACATCACCCCTGGGGAAATGGGGACACAAAAGAACAAAGGAGGCTAACTAACTTTCATTGGGTGACCCCGCTAGCACGAGGTGGTGCCAGCACTGGGACCCAGAGAGTCTGGCTCCAAAGCCCACACGCATGTTCTCAGAGGCCCCGCAACAAAAGGTGAATGTTTGCTTCCTATGTGTACCTACAGGCAGGGAGACATCAATGCCCCCCATGGGTGCTTTGTCTCAGGTGTGCTCCAGGCACCTGTGCTCCGGGTGGCCCCACCCTCAGCTTCTCTGTAAGGCATGCAGGTGTTTGAGGGTGGCTATCCTTTGGAGGCAATATTGCCTCCTTCGTGGCGGGGACTCTATCCTCTCTACCTCTAGCACCTAGTGCAGTGCCTGACACATAGTAGGTGCTCCATTAGTATTTGTGGAGATTAATGCTGAGCCCTCTCCCACCTCTCTTCTTTCTCCTGGTCCCATAACCAGGCTGACTACCCTCCACCTCTCCCACTCCCTCTTGGAGTACAAACAAGCCCACTTGACTGGACTCTACCCCCCATTCCTTGGTTTCCGATCCTCGAAGGCTAGCCCTCTGTTTCTGGCTCCAGTTGCCTCGTGGACACGGTGATGAAGTCAGCTGACTGTGGCCTTCAGGCTCATCCTTTCGTTCCTCCTGATGCTGGCTGCACTGGGCAGGGTGCACCCTAGGTCTTATGATAGCATGCAGACTGAGCCACTGTAACAAAGAATCCCAAGAGACGGTGGCTCACATAGATAGAGGTTTCTTTCTTTCTCGCCTCAATGTCTAAATGTGCGTGGGGGTCGTAAATGATTGGCCCATCTCATCACCCCTTTCTAGATTCTCATTCTTTGCTGTGTGTCTTTATACTTTCCCCATTAGAAGTGCTAGGCACTTCCCCGTACCATCCCGTAAGTAAGGCTCAATGATTTGACTTGCCAGAGCCAGGGGCATGTGGGCAGAAGTGGGAACGTCCCAGCAAAACTAGGATATCAGAGGGCTTCCATGTTTCTGCTTGTCCCTCTGGTTCTCCGGCTTTTCATCGTGGGAAGAACCATCCGCAGCTAACCAAGGAAGATGAGAGAAATTGGAGCCCGTTCAGACCCAGGGGGATGCTCAGCCACCCCACTGAGCCCAGGTGCGTCTCAGCCAGCCCTCGGACGCGTGAGTGAATTGCCTGCCGGGGGTTGTGGGACACACAGACTCTGTGTTATTACAGCGATGGTCCAGAACGGGCACATAGCTGTGCTTCATGAAGTGGCTTATGGACCCGGGTTAGTGGTCAAGTCTGCTGTTCTAACGTGTGACTTTCAAAGGTGTCCATGGCATCTGCTCCAGCCACTGGGAGGAGGAAACCAAAGATGGGCAGGATGTGTGGCTCGACATTAGGGAACTGACCCAGAAGCTGTCCAGAGCACTGTTGCACAATAGCTCGCAGGACTGAGCCCAGTCACGTGGCCTGCAAGGAGGCTGGGGAATATGGGCTTGCTACGGGCTGAATTGTGTTCCCCTAAATTGATTCGTTGAAGTCCTAACCTCCAGTGCCTCAGAATGTGACTGTGTGTGGAGTTAGGGTCTTTAAAGAAGAAATTAGGTTAAAATGAGGTCATATGTGTGGGCCCTAATTCAATATGACTGCCAACGTTAGGACCCAGACACGCACCGAGGGAAAACCGTGTGAGGACACAAGGGGATGGTCATCTACAAGCCGAGGAGAGAGGCCTCAGAGGAAATCAACCCTGTGAACACCTTGATCTCAGACTTCCAGCTTCCAGAACTGTGAGGGAATACATTTTTGTTACTTGAGCCACCCACTCTGCAGTCTTTTGCTATGGCGGCCCAAGCAGACTGATACAGCCCATCCCCCAGGCGGCCATGTTCCCGACTTTGGGGAGCCTGGTGATTCTATTAGGGGAGATACTGCGGGCAGTTAAGTCTCCACCACGGTCTCCCTCCTGTGTTGGATCCTGCACACCCACCTTCCCAGCCCAGCAGATTCCAGCCCCTTGTGATGTGTGGGCTCTAGAATGTATCTGCTGGCTACTTACCCAAAGCCGAAATCGTAATTCTCTGCATTTTAGTGTGTGCATTTGCAAACATTATACTGAGAAGGGGGTCTGTGGTCTTCACCAAATTATGGTCTGGTGTCTGTGGTGTGTGGTGCCCTTCCCGAGTCACAGGCAGGCCCGAGCTTGCGCATTACTGACACCATCTTTAATGTGGCTTGGCTTAGAGACCCCTCGGTAATTCCATCTCTAGTGTCCCCTGGCAGGATGGGCGGAGAAAATGGGGCGATAGAGGCCCCCACCGGTCAGTCCCATGGGGGTTCCGGAGCAGAGTAGCCCTCCTAATATTGGGCCTTTGTAGCCCCCACAGTGACCTTCATTGGAGACAGGCTACCTGGAGATGAGGAATGGCCTCAGGTACTCAGCTCTCTTCCGCAGAAGGCACTTGTAGGAAGGGGCTCAGCTGTGAGCCCCGAGCAGCCAGAAGTCCTGGCAGCTGGGAGATTGGGGGTCTGGGGCCTGCAGGGGCATCTGGGAGGCGGTGCACTGCAGCGCAGGCTAATTCCAAGTCTGACCGCCCTCGCGGACATGCACCTTTCTGTCTTTGTGTCCCTTCCTTGGCACCTGGGGCAAGCTTGTACTGGTAGCTCCAAGAGACTTGTAAATACCTAGGAATTAGCCTTTTGGGCCGAGGAGGAAACTGTCTCTTTAGAACATCAGATCCCTCAAAATTTCCACCCAAAGGATTCTTGTCTGAAGCCTGCTGCTGGCGCAGGGAGGGGTCCTAAGGAGGGAGCCTGGCCCAGCTCGGCAGCTCTCAACCATGGGCTTGCCTCTCCTTCCACGTCTCCCCGAGGGAGAGCGGACATCTATGCTTGGGGCCCAGAGGAGCACGGGTGAAAGGCAGTCAGGCCAGGGCTGTCTGAACAAGAGGCTTTGCTCTCTCCCTGGGCTCCCCACACTCTCGGGGGCTGCCTTTGACTTCTGCTACCATGAAGGTATTATTAACCACCTCGGTGCGTGGACCACTGAATAGAGCATGGTGGAGCCTATGGACCCCTTCTCAGAGTAACATTTGTAAGTGCATATGATAAAATACAGAGAATTAAAAAAAAAAAACAATGATATTAGAGTAAACTTAACAAAATATTGTAAAAGCCAATCTTGTGACATAGTACTATCTGTGTTTCTTTTCCAATGCTTTAATACTAAAACTGGGCAAAGGTGATCTTTTTCTATACATATCTCATAACGATCATAATATCAAAGTCGTGATGAGCATAAATGATATTTCGAGATATCTGTTGACAACCATAACATGGTACAAAAATGTCTACGATTTTTCTTCGTTTCAAAGTACTACTAACATTACTGAAGTTTGTTGCCTATGACATAATTTTTCCCATCTAAGTTCATGGACTCCCCCAAATTCCACCTACATAGCACTTAGGGGTCCATAGACCCCAGATGAAGAACTCCCACTTATTACTGAGCTGACAGCTGGAAAAAGCTGAGCCCCACCCGGGAGCCAGGAGCTGGATTTTACGGCCTGCTGTTGTGCCCTTCTCCTAGGCCCCTGCAGGCAGGTGATCAGCCGCTGCAGTCATCTGGCAAGCCTCAACACGTGGCCTGCGACCCATAAGTACTTGTCCATCCATCCGTCCATGCATCCATGCATGGATCCCTCCCGGCATTCACTCAACAAATGCTTATAGAGCTGGGCTCTGCGCTGCTATCTCAAGGGGTTTCCAGGCTGGGCTGCCCCTCTCCAGACAAGACAATGACATGATCAGCTCTACAGAGACAGGGATATGGGTTGAAGAGGAGAAAGACTGGAGGTAGGAAGGCCAGTTAGAAGTTTTTGGAATGAGCTCATCCTGAGGTGATGAGACCTGAGATCAGGAACTGGCAGGGGCCATGGAAAGAGAATATGCATGAGAGAAATTTCTTACATGGAACAGACTGGAATTGATGACCAATAGGGGGTGGGGAGTGAGGACGACTCCAGGCTCTCTGAATTGGGACTTGGGAGCTGACGCATGCATTAATCCAGGTTGGGGGACGTGGGGCCAGAATGGGGAGGGGAAGGAGATCATGAGTTTGATTTTGAGTTTGCTAAGTTCCAAGTTCCTGTAGCACACCATGGTGGGGTCGTCAGGTAGGGAGTTGCCTCCACGGGGTGGAAGGCTGGAAATCCTTCCTGTGTTTGAGTCATCTTTCCTCCGAGAAGAAAAGAAAAAGCAACAGAATGCAACGGACCCTTCCCCGATGTGCCTCCCTGTCTTGCCTGGGGGCTGCCGATGATCACGTCAAGAGTCTATTGGAAAGACATTGAGTGTGAGCAGGTCATGGGCTGAGGTGAGGAGTAGGGTACAACTCAGCTGTGCGTTCCAGGGCAGAGCTGACCAAGCAGAGTGTATGAGTTTCCTATGGCTGATGTGACAAAGTACCACAGACTGGTGGCCTTAAGAACATAAATTTAGGGATGCACAGTTCTGGCAGCCAGAAGTCCAAACTCCAGATGTTAGCAGGGTTGGTTCCACTCTCCTTGGCTTGTGGAAGGCCATCTCTTTCCCGTGTCCCTTCACACTTCTCTTCCCACTCTGGGTCCAAAGTTTTCCTTTCCAGAAGGACAGACTGCATTAGGGCCCACCCCAGTGACCTCATTTTGCCTTGTTTATGTCTATAAAGACTCCTCTCCAAATAAGGTCACAGTCTGAGGTACTGGGATTTAGGACTTTAACATGTGAATTCTGGGGCGTACGTAAGTCACCCCATAACACAGAATGGGAAGCCAGTGTGGAAGAAAGATCCAGAGATCCCATGAGAGCATAGGAGACAGGGCCTCAGAGTATGCAAGAGAACCATTAGGGCAGGGAAGAAGTCTGCTTAAACATATCCCCAGGGCTGCGCGTGACCAGACGGACAGTGTGGCAAGTAGGAGCCATGACAGGCGTCTGAGCAGGGGAGAAGTCACTCACATCTGGGCTTTGGGAAGATCTCGTGAGGAGAAGCAAGCAGCCGTGTGATCGCCATGAACCATCACTGCCCCCTCCCCCACCGGGGAAGCAAATGAAGGACTCTGAGCCTTCTGGGACATCTTGCCTGGAGCACAAATCAAGACAGGAGCGCTAGGGACAAAGATACACATAGATCTGCCGTGGCGGGGACCGTCCCCTAGGACCGCTCTTGGTTGAAGAGGCAGCAATCCCAGGGATTAGGGGGGCGGTGGCCGCTGGGCTGCGTCAGCATTAACACCTGCGACGTGCAGGCTCTGACATCACTCATTGATCCCCCAACCTGAAAGCTCCTGCAAAACCAGAAAATTAATGGCAAATCATTTAAAAACAGTTCAGTTAAGTCTCAGAGATTAATGTCAGCCTTGCGCTCCGGAATCCAAGCCAGAGCTGTGGTGGCAACATGTGACACGTGGTCTTGGGTTTCCGGAAGCGGAGGGCAGCAGGGAACAGAGCTCCTTCCTGCTCAGTGTCCTTTCCAGGCCTTCCTCAGAGGGGTCACTGATTTCTGTCGCTGCAGGTTAAGTGTCTCTCCCCAGGATGCGTGTCCCCGGGGTTTGGCACAGTCTGCTGCCCCTGGGGGAGGAGGTCTGTCTGCCCAGTGCAGGAGGAAGTGGCCCGCTGGGCTCTACACTTCATCACGAGCAAGAGCTTTTCTGGCTTTAGGTTCAGGGTGGCACTGATGTAGGAAAGATGTTAGGGTTCGAAGCTGACGGCCAAGAAGGAATTCTTGAGACATCTTTGGTGCAACAAGGCGGTTTGATTAAAGCTGGGGACAAGACCCCTGGGCAGAAAGCTGCAGCGGGGTCATGAGGAGCGGCCCATTATGTACTCAAGTTGGGAGGGGCCTAGGGAGAGGGTAAGCCCCCCAGATATTTTGGAAACAAGATTTCCAGGACCCTGAGGGGGCTTGCTATTGTTAGGAAAGGTCGTTTACTACTGTTTAGTAAACCCTCAGTCCTGAGACCCTTCAGATGTATATCGGCGGGCCATATGCTTGGATGATGATTGCCAACACGAATCTTAGGGGATTTAGAGATAAAGGAAGTTTCCAAAGGAATGTTTATATGTTAAAGTAGACTTACAGGATCCTGGGGGGGTGGGGGCAGGGTTGGGCCAAGATTGCCTGTTGCCCTTAGCAAAGTATTAAGGTCGTGGAGGCAGCTGAGTTCCTAGAGGAAGGTCACTCTGCCTGTTTCAAGGACTTGTCAATGGGCTGTAGGTAGTCAGGAAATTTAATAATTTTTCTTCTGCCTTTGATTCCCACATCAGCACTGCCAGTCGGTTCTCTGTCTTTGGGTCTCTGTGGTTCTGCCCCTCTTCCTGCATCCTGCCTTCTGGTTCCTCTTTCCTGCCCCTCGCTTGGCATTAAGTTCTCCATCACCCCCCGCGTCTCTGTTCCCTCTGTCCCCAGCCTTCTGTATGTCTGCCTCTCTCTTCCTCTCCAGGCCTCTGTCTCTGTGTCCATGTTCACCTCCGAATCTGTCTATCAGCATATCTCCAAGTGCGCGATTTTCCTGGGCGGGTCTTTGGTGTCTGCGGCGGTGGTGACATTAGCTGGGAAACCCTACTGTGAGTCCTGGGATGCACACCTACCTCCGCGTGTCAACGGCACAGACCCGCCTGCAGAAAACCACCTTTCTTAGTCCTGTTGCATCCTGTGCTTTCCACCTGACTTGTTTGACAACAAGGACCATTTCTGCCCCCCACACGCCTGCTGACATCCTGTGGAATGATCTTAGATTTCTGCTCTGTGCCTTGGCCCTGCTCCCTGTTTGTCTTCCCAGTTCTCTCTCTCTTTTCTCTCTGCATCTCTGGGTCTCTGTCTCCTTTCCTGAGTCCTTGCCCTCCCCTTCGTGTGGCTCTCTCTCTGGGTTGGGGGGGCCCGTCACTGAAGGTCTCAGGGAGGCTTTCTCCCCTCTTCCTCTGGCTGTCGCTGACTCAAGCTCTCTGTATTTCCATGTGTTTCTATCTCTCAGTGTCTCTCTGTGTCTCCCATTTCCGTGATGCCCCGGGACAGCCTTGGCCTGAGGCCCAGGGTGGGTGGGGGCTCCTTGGCCTTTCCCAAGAGCCGGGGTGCTAGACAGAGGGGGGCGAATGGTGAGCTATGTGGGTCAGACGGAGGCACAGTGAGGGCGCTTTTCCACCAGCAGAGGAAGGGAGCCGGAGGATCACCATGCCACAGACACCGCGTGTGTTTCCAAGTGCTGGGCGGCAGGTGCAGGCTGAGGGGCGCGGGGCCAGCCTGCCGCAGGATGGGGGCGATGACATGCCTGAGCCCCGCTGACTTCCACGGCACTGACAGAGACCAGTCCGGGCCACCTGGGCCGAGGACTCATAAGAAGTAAATACAAGGGGGACAGGCATGGAAATGGGCTTTTAAAAGCCCATTTCTACTGTTTCTTCCTGTCCTCACTTTTCCTCCTGTGTCTCATTTGCTGGCCCTGTGACTCCTCTCCTTAGCTCAGGCCTGAGGCCTGCTTCCTGTCTCTTGGCCTTCTGAACAAGCCATTACCTGTCTCTGCTCCCTGAGAGGGTCCTAAGAGGAAGGCCTGGCGCGTGCCCGATGCCTCAGACTGGAGATGTCACCAAGAATTTCCACATGTGCTGTGCCAGCAACCTGGGGAAGGATGAGAACACCAGACAGGGTGAGTGACTTACCCAACATCACACAGTAAATAAGTGAAGCTCAAGTCCACCAAGGCAAGTCCACCTTGTGACCCCCCCCCCCCGGCCGTGGCCCCCATGCACTCCTCCCGAGGGGCCTTTCCCAGGGACACGCTGTTTCCCTCCCCCTCCTCCTGGATCTGACCCTCTTCGCTGCATGGCTCTGGGCAGGACAGCACCCCAGTGGACACCAGAACCCCTTGGGCTTCGCGGGCTCACCCAGCCCAGGCCTGCTGACCCCCTGCACTGCGTTGGAGGCTGGGCACCACAGCCCTGGCAGGTCCGATGCTGATCTGTCTTCTTTTCTTCCAACCTCGGCTCTGTTGTGCCAGGCAGAGCTGCAGAGAACGAGCTGGCCCTGATACAAATGATTTTGGATTCTGGAACACTAACCGTCAGCAACTCTGGCAGCAGGTGAATTTCCAGTCCTGTCTTACATAAGGAAACACCAAGTTCATATTTCTAAACATACCAGAAAACCATTCTTCAACTGTGACCTGCCATCAGGAGGGGCAAAATGGGGACAAGCAGGGAGCCGGAGGGGCCGAGAAGGAAGGGGCTCGAGGTGGACCTGACGGTGGCCAGCCTCAGAAGCGGGCGCGGATGCCAACAGCAATGGTCCCGAGCGCCTGCGAAGAGCTGGCACTGGGCCAGGCTCAGGGGCCGTCCCATTTCATTTAACCCTCCCAGAAGCCCTGTGGGGCCAGGGCTGCCGTTCCTGATCTAGAGAAAAGGAATCTGAGGCTTAGACCCCAAAACCTCAAGACCCCCAAACCAGGAATGTCAGAACACAAGCCCTGTTCACCCTCCCTCGAAGTGAGTCTCCTCCTGGGGGGGTGAGGAGCACTGTTGAAGCAGTGACTTGGTTGCAGACAAGGGTGGGATGAAATACCTTTGGTCTAAGGCACTGGAAAATTCTGAGCATCCTCAGACCAGCGTGGTGTGGCCAGAGCACAGGCATCTGCTGTGCACATTGTCTAGAGGGATTCCAGAATTTCCCTGCAGCTCCAGCAGGGATCTGGAAAGTGCTCATTTGGGAAAGGAAATTATCTGATGGGTACCCACCACAACAGCATTTGAGGGAAGGAAGAATTGGGGAAAGCCTCAGTGCTCATCAAGAAGAGTCTAGATAAAGAAAGAATGGATCAGCAACTAAAAAGACCCAAGGAGCTCTCCGAGACTGACCAGGGGAGAAGTCCAACATCCAGGAATCTGCGGTCAAAGCAAGAGGTTGCAGAGTGAGATGCACAATGGGAAATCATTTATATTAAAAGATCCACAAAATGCAAAGTCTTATGTTTCCGTGTGTAGTTTTAAGTGTGTGTCAGTGCCTGTCAAGAGGTCCGGAGGGAGTCGCCCCAAACTGATGATGGGCCTGGGCTCCCTTCAGGGGAAGGACTGGAGTGAAGGGGGCAGAGAGTGATGGGTAGGGGTGGGGACTGGGGGGAGCTGGGATTTCTCTGTAGTGCTCAAATGGCTTACAGCAAAAATATAATCATGTGCTTCTTGAGCAAAGATAAATGGATAAGAAAATTTAAAAAAAGGACAAAGCTGCTTTGTGGATAATAAATACATGGGATGGCAGCTTGATTTGATGGATCGATTCATTCGTTCATTCAGCCAATAAACATTAAAGAGCATGTGTCCTCTGGGACAGGCCCTGTGCTAGGGGCTGGAACTGCAGGCATGACAGACAGAGCCTGTGCCCCCAAGGAGCTTAGGATCAAATAAGAAAGGTGTATGGCAAAACCAGAATGACAACCAGGGTGATAAAGTCATTCTAGAATCTGCAACAGCCCAGGGAATCACATCATCTGGCTGGCCCACAAATATCCTGAAATTTTTGTCAAGAGGTGGCATTATTTGGGGCTCTGCAGGAGGATTAAGAACCCAACCAGTATCTAGGGAGAAGGTTCCTGGCAGAGGGGGCAGCGTGAGCAAATGCTGCATAGCAGGGGAGCCCAGAGCCACTCTGGGGGGCTTTGACTCATCTTCCCCCCCAGCTCCCTTCCTCCTGGAGCCCACACAGCTGGGTGACGGTGTCCACCATGAAGACACCCAGATTCTAGAGCAGCTCTGTCCTCTCGGGCACATGATCTCTCTGATCCTGTTTCTTGTCTGGAAAAGGAGCGGGGGCGGGGTGTCTGATCCCTGCCCTGCCAAGTTTCCAGGATCATCATGAGGACCAGGTGGGCTAATGATTGCAAAAGTGTTTCACAAACCAAGAAGCACCAAACGAATACTTGGATTCCAGTCTTGGTTTTAGAGTCTGAGCCATTCGCCTATCCAGAACAATAAAAAAAAAGAGGACCTGAATTTCTCCCTCTCTTATCCCCAGGCCTCCATCAACCCCAGGCACACAACACCTTCTCAGGACAGCCATCAGACTGAAGGGTTGGGGACATGGGGGAGAGGGCGTGGGGGTGGGGCAGGGGAGGAGATGGCCTCATCATATCCATGGGTCGTGAGGACAGTTGTCCTTTCCAGCAGGTCTGTGGTGGGGCCCAGCCAGGCTCAGGCCCAGCTATGAAGTCACCAAATAGGATTTTCTTTGCTCTCAGACTTGGCTGTTTTCCATTGTTTTAATATCTTGCCAAGGAAACCAGTTCTTGGGAAGATTTTGCACCCTTTCTGTCCTGCAGAGGAGAGATCTGGTCTTTCTTTAGGTGGTACCCAGGGGTTGCCATGTTGACATGGCCATGGTCACCTCAGGCCCTCCATAGCCTGGGATATGAGTGGAAAGTGCCACTTAGAGCCCCCAGGGCCTTGACAGGCTCCTGAAAGAAACCTTCCTTGCCTTTCTCAGGGATCAAAGCAGTGAGGTGAAGGGAGGCAGCTCAGTCAGCAGTGAGCCGACAGGACTGGTATTTACTGGGGATGCTGGTAGGGGCTTCCAAGGCTCTGCTGATCTTGCACAGCTTAGCTCGTTGTGGATTTCCACCCAGAACCCAAGACCAAGGAGTGGTCCCTAAAAGCTGTAAACGACACTGTTGTCCCAGACAGAAAATAGACAATGGTCTGCAATGGGATTGTCATGTTTGAGTGTCTCGTCCCTCATATACAACATTGGCCTGAGAGATCCAGGTTCATAATTTGTCAAGCAAAAATCAGAAGGCAGTCTAGGGAAGTATATGGCAGCCTAGAATCTTGCCTGTTGTATCCAGCTCATGGAACAGGGAGCAGTGTGGATGGTAGGAAATTGGGGTGAAATCTGGGCACCTGGGATCCTAGCTCATGGTCTGGGGGGATGGGAATGGGGGCACAAACATGTAATGAAACAGGATGGATTCTGTGATAGGAGGTGTGTTCCAAAGCCCTGAGAACATGCTTAGGCTTGATGATTTGCTGGAAGGACTTGCAAGACTCAGAGAGCTATTGTACTCATGGTTATGGTTTATAACAACGAAAGGACCCAGATTAAAATCAGCAAGGGGTGAAGGTGTGTAGGGAGGGGTCCAGAAGACACCAGGCACCAGCTTCCATGTGGAGCCTTACAGACTTACTGATCCATGTAGCAACCATGTGTGACAGCGAGAAGCTCACCTGAGCCTTGGTGTCCCGGTCAGCAGGTAGGCATGGCTGACCACCACATGGCTGACCTTACTCAGTCTCCAGCTCCTCCAGACATCAGACCAATACCAGGTGGCCCAAAGCCCCCGATCATAAGTCCCATTGTTCTTGTGGACTATCGGGCATGGCCCAAAGACGCTCCTGTCAGGACGAAGAGTGCAAGGGCTTAAAGGGTTTCTCTCAAGAGCGTCAAGGGCCAGACCTCTCTTTGGAAAGTGCAGCATGTGGACAGCCCAAGCCTGTGGGGACAGTCCTTTACACACAGCAGGATTCATAGAGAACTCAGAGAGTCTGTGTCTTTGCCCTGCTGGGTCAGACTGGGTAGGGAGAGGAAGCAGGAGAGAAGCTGGCCTGGCTGGCATGAAGCCCTCAAGGTCCTGGCTGGCAGGAGAAAGTTGCTACATGACCCTGAGGGAAGACTGGGAGCAGACAAGCAACTGGGAGGGCCAAAGCCATTCATTCAAGGAAGGCCGTCCCACTCGGTCCGATGTGGTTGTCATAAAGAGTTTGTGCGAGATGAGGGACAACCAGGGGGGGCTGAGGTGAATGGCAGGGCTGCCACTGGGGACCCCTGGCGTGGCTGCTGGCTTCACGTGACGACCTCCAGCATGGTGACCCCCAGCCAGAGACAAAGCAAACAGGCCGGCCCTTGAGGAAGGAAGGAACTGGGGGTGCTTCATTGAAGGTTCAGAGGGGAAGTCTCTTATTTTTAAGTGCCCTCTCCTCTTGTTGCTAAGGCCATGGTTCAGCAGTTAAAGTAAGACTTTGTCACTTCCTGAGATGGGAGATGGCAGTGGGGAAGACAAGAGAACCTCGGAAGAACCTGGGTCCCTACTATCAGAAAAAAAAAGAAGATGTGGTGAACCACATCACTTGATTCTAGCAGATCAGGGCAAAGAGGGAGCTGACCAGATGGGCTGGGCTCTAGAAGACAGAACCAGGACAAAGGAGTACAATCAGGAGGGTGGTTTTGGCCCACATACAAAAGAATGTACTAATAACCAGAACTTCCAGAAGTAAGCAGGACTGGCTTGGCTGGTCATGAGCTCCCTGTCATTGGAACATGGGAGCAGGGGCTGGGTAGCCACCTGTCAGTGATACCATGGAAGGAATTTTTGCTCTGAGAGGAAGAAAGAATTAAGATGCCCTAGTCCTCCTACTCTCTCCTCTGGTGACCTCATCTGGACCTGGGCTTTAACCACCTTTGATATGTTCAGATCTCCCCAATTTAGAGTTCCAGCCCAGATCACTCTCCTTAACTCGAGAACCACGTCAATCTTCTTCACTGAATGTCCAGTACCTGGAACACATCTAGCACACAGTGAGTGTTCAGTAAATATTTTTGAACAATTAGATGAACCCCAGCCCCTGCTTCTCTTCTCCCTTGGTGTTGTATAATTACCACTTTGGGCATGCAACCTTCATGCAAACCATGGTCCCATGAGCCTTCCAGCAGCTATGCCAACTTTACTCTTGACCTCCACCCAACCCCCCAGGACCCCCCAGAGCAGAGGAAGGACATTCTTTTTTTTTTTTTTTTAAAGATTTTATTTATTTATTTGAGAGAGAGAGAATGAGAGATAGAGAGCCCGAGAGGGAAGAGGGTCAGAGGGAGAAGCAGACTCCCCGCCGAGCAGGGAGCCCGATGCAGGACTCGATCCCGGGACTCCAGGATCATGACCTGAGCCGAAGGCAGTCGCCTAACCAACTGAGCCACCCAGGCGCCCGAGGAAGGACATTCTTTGTTGCTTTCCCTTGTCCAGCGCCCTGTCACTGTGCCTGCCCTGCCTTGTGCGGCTGCATCCTCCTCAGAGACTGAGTTACTGGAGGTAGTGGTTGTATCTGGTTCCTCATCGCTCACCCGATGGCCAGCCTAGGCACAGGCACAGAGCAGGTGCTCAGAACCCAAGCACTGCACCAAACCACGGTGTTCCCAGCTCCAACCTCAGTCGGGGTAGGCTGGGGGCTGGGGCTGGCCGTCCCTCCCCATGCCTTCCTCCAGTAGAGCATGTGTGAAATTAATGAACCTGCTCTTCCCGTGCTAGGAAATCTATTTCACTTTAGTGAAATCCAATTAATGCCTTCAGTGCGCAGCCCTGGGCTCTTCTGGACCAAAGATGCTGAATGAGGGGCCGCCTTTTCCTGTAACCCAGATGTGTCTTCCCGACTTCATCTCCCTTCCAGGAACAGCACTGCCAGCAACGATTTCTCAGCATCTTTCATCTCCAAATGCAGATCTGTTGCCCACATTTCCCTATCTCGGGGTTCTTTATCACTCTGCAGAATAAATGGAGAGGGTACTCTCTCATGCCACCTACTCAGCCACATGCCCATCCTTCCACTTACTCATACACCTATCTGCCCATATGCTCATCCACTCGGCCACCCTAACAACTGAAAACACATCTATTCACCCACCGGCTTTCTCCACCCATCATCCATCCACTCGTCACCCTACCCTCCATCGCCCCATCCATCCACGCTCGCACCTACCCATCCATGCACTCATCCATCCATGCAAACACACCCAGTATTCATTTCCTCGAGTGTCTATGTGAAGTCCTTTGCCTGGCACTAGGGAAATAAAATTGAACAAGATTCAGTTACTCCCTTGAAGAGGCTAGCAAGCAACTTTTAGCAACTTTTCCACTAACTTCCAGTTACCAACTTTTTCTGGTTTAATAAAAGAAAACCAACACAGTGTTGTGGTTAAGAAAAAAAAGCATGAGTTCGGGGTGCCTGGGTGGCTTATTTGGTTGAGTGTCCAATTCTTGGTTTCGGCTCAGGTCATGATCTCAGGGTGGTGGGATCAAGCCCCAAGTCAGGCTCCCCACTCAGCGGGGAGTCTGCTTGTCTCCCTCTCCCTCTGCCCCCCCAACTCTTGCATGCACGCTCTCTCTCTCTGAAATAAATAAATCTTTTTTTTAAAGATTTTATTTATTTATTTGACAGAGAGACACAGTGAGAGAGGGAGAGGGAGAAGCAGGCTTCCTGTGGAGCAGAGGCTCAATCTCAGGACCCTGAGATCATGACCTGAGCCGAAGGCAGACGCTTAACGACTGAGCCACCCAGGCGCCCTGAAATAAATAAATCTCAAAAAAAAAAAAAAAGAAGAAGAAGAGCATGAGTTCTTGTGCTAGAAAAATTGGAGTAAAATACCATCTCAAGTACTTAGTAGCTCAAGAACATGAGCAAACTGCTGGAATTCTTTGTGCCTCAGTTTTCTCATTGCAATGAGAAATGGAATCCTGGTATGTATTAAGTGATCAACAAGTGATCAGTAATACTATTATTTAGGGCTGTTACTCTGATCATTATGGTCTAGTCCCTCATTTATTAATCACAAGATGTGATTACTTGTGCATTTAATGATTAATTTATACACTCAATGAGTATTTATTATCTACTGCATATCCCTGCCTGCGCTAAGCTCTGTGCGCTTCAGAAGTTTAGAATCTTATTGTGTAGGCAAGGCAGACACACTTGAAATAGCTCCACCATAATAACAACCACATGAATGGTTGTAATAATAAAGACAGCTAATATCTATCAAGAGCTTACCATGTGGGCATTGTTGCAAGCGTTTTCTGTATATGAACTCATTTCAAATTCATAAGAGCTCTGAGGCAGGTCCCAGCATGCTCCCCATTTTACAGATGAGAACATCAAGACAAGAAGAGGTTAAGTGTCTCATCCAGTGTCCTAGGGCTGGTGAGTGGAGGACTTGGGATTTGAATCACAACAAATGGGGCTCAGCCAGAATGTGCCCTTGGAGTGTGCGGAGGGAGATTCCTGTAGGCAAGCTGCTTGGGGAAGGTGGGCAGATGAGGGAAGATCTTCTTTGTGGATGGGAGCGTTTAATACCCTCCCCCCTCCCACCCCCCACCCCGTCCTGCCAAGATGTGGGCCAAGGACCAGCGGCAACAGATTCATCTGTTCCTGAGACTCAGCCAGTGCTGCTAAATAAAAACCACCAGGCGCGGGGCCTAGGAATCTGCATTTTAAACATAGGCTCCCACTCTTTAAAGCTTGAAAACCCCCGCTCTAATGTTGAAAGTAGAGGCCTGTCCTCAACTTCACCACCTACTCCCCCGTGTGATGTCAGACACATTGCTTAGCCCCTTTGGGACTCTGTTTCCCCGCTAGGAAGTAAGGAATGATACTGTTTGCCTCTTGGCCCTTGGCTCAACAAGGCAATCAGAAATTTGAGTGCAAAGGTGTGGGGGCGTGGGAGGGATACAGTGCTTGGGTACCAGGTGCTGGAGATGCCCTGCAGGTGGAGAGAAGTGCCCCTCAGGTGGTGGAAGGGAGGTCAAGGGCAAGTGCGGAAGCTTTCAGAGTCTGAGGATCCCTTGTGAGCTTTGTGTTGGATTCATTAGGCTCCTTCTCGGTTTCTAGGCCTTCCAGGTATCTGCTGAAACTTACTCACTGTCCCTTCCTCGCTGGGAGACCTCCTTCCAGGACAACTAGTTGGGGTGAGTGGCAGAGCGTGCTTGTGGTCTGATGGGAGGCCTTTGTGCGTGCCACCCTCAAGCCCACTTGGCATCTGTGGCTGGTCCCCACACATTCCTAGGACATCTTCCTCAGGCCTTCCGGCTTTGCAAGCAGCATGCAGGGTAGTTTCAGGATGCAGCACCTGCTTCTGCTGTGTGAGTGACGGGGTCACCCTGGCAAGCGGGGGCTCTCTCGGGTGGGCATGACCAGGGTCACCGTAACTGCTGGGAGATGAAAACTCATCCATCAATGCGCCTGTCACCATGACTGTCACCATCAGCGAACACTCCTGGTGGCCCATTCATTTGCCTTGTGGGTGCAGACCGCGTCACCGTAGAGAGCGAGGGCAACCCTTTGGCTGGTATCTGGCCCAGCAACAGTGCCCACGTCACGGCCTCCTGAAGTTTGGATCCCTCGGCACTTGGTCAGGGAGACAGCCACTGCAAGTGACCCGGGAATAGGGCTGCAGTGGAGGAGGGGAGGTTTGCTGAGTGTGGGGAGAGCTGGGGCCTGGAGACCCAGAGAAACAGCTGCCAAACCTTAGCCTGAGGCCCCAGAGCAGGGGAGTGACGAGGTGTTGGGGGTCCCCACAGACAGCACTCATGCGGTGGTCCCAGAAGCCCCACATCTAAGGCAGTGGTTGGCTCCAACCTCCACAGCCTCCCCCCGAGAATAACTGAAACTTCCAGTCTCAAGGAAGCTTGTGACACTGACGAGCCCCAACCAGAAGCTGCCTGGTTCCCTGGGCTGTGGGAACAGCACCAGGCTTGGGGACTTCAACAGCAGAAATGGATCATCCCACGGTCATGGAGGCCGGAAGTCCGAGATCTAGGTGCCGGTGGCGGGACTGGTTCCTTCTGAGGATGGGAGAGAGAACCTTCTCCAGGCCTCTTCCTGAGCTGCTGGGGGTTTGTTGGCGATCTCTGGCATCCTTGGCTGTAGAAGCATCACCCCGATCTCTGCCTTTGTCTTCACAGCGCGTTCTCCCTGTGTGCGTGTGTGCCCAAGTGTCCCCTTCTTGGAAGGACATGGGTCATATTGGATTAGGGGCCCACCCTCGTCCTGCATGATATCATCTTAACTAATTACATCTTCAAAGACCTTATTCCCACAGAAGGTCACCTTCTGAGGTACTGGGGGTTAGGACTCCAACATATGGTTTTAGGAAGACACAATTTAACCCATGGCAGAGAGGATTCTGGGAAACGTAGTTACCAGCCTGAGGTGGGTGTGGTGGTAACAAGACGAGGTCAGCCCCACACAGAACTGCCAGGGACGCTTCCCCATCCGTTCCTCCATTCACAAAAGGTTCACTGAGCACCTACGATGTGACACGCTCTGTTTGGTGTTGGAGACACGAAGGTGAGGTAGGTCTTTCCCTTGTGTTTGTCCTGGGCACGAGTTGACAAGTACACCAAGAAACTGTAATTTAGGACGGGAAGGCTCATGGGAGCACAGAGGAAGGCCAGCCCACTCGGAGACCAGCGATGGCCTCCCTAAGGACGGGGGCCTTGCAAAAGATCAGGTGGAGCCCGGGGTGGGGCAGTTAAGGGAAGAAGGCTTTCCGGCTGGAGTCACCAACCCAACCCAGTAGGAGCTGGGAGGACGGGTTCCTCGAGGCAGAGGGCTGGGGGGAGCGGGGACGTGCGAGCACGCCCACCCGCAATCCTAGACTGCTTCCCCATCTCCTCGTGTTAAATATGGCCCAGCTGGGGCGGAAGCGACGTCAGGAGGTGGCAGGCAAGTGCAGGTGGCCAAGATGAGTCACTTACACTCCTTAGGGGGCTTCGATCATGCCAAGCGCTGCTCCTTCCACGTTGTGATATATTTAGAGCCGGCCACTTCCGCCTCCGAGTGCAGGCTCTGCCCTGCCACCTGGGAGTCTCGAGAGAGGGGACTTTGCCTTCCTCTCGTCTTGGGTCCCCGGTACCCGGCCCGGCACCCGGCCTGGCCACCTGTGGGCTCAGACTTGTGGAACACAACAGCAAAGCGGTTTCTAAGATCATTGCCACCCACCCAGCTGCTGCCAGCCGAGGGCTGACACGAACGGGTTTGTGTCCAGCAGCCTTCTTCAGTGTTTTCGGATCTCCATCTCTTATATCTGTACAACTCAAACAAACAAGTTTATAACCGTTACCTTATTTCACGTCGGGACAACAGGCAGGGCGGGGAGGGGGCTGCTTCTCTCTCCGGTGCGGATGAGGGTGATGAGTCTGCTTGGAAGTCCCTTGTCTGAAGACAGGAAGGACTCTGGGGGAGGCAGCCCGGTGTCCTCTGCCCCCGGAGGCGGTGGTCCCTGCTAGGGGGCAGGCGGGTGGGAGTGGGGAAGAAGCCACGTGGTTGGATGGACAGTGCTTTGGTTTTTTTTGCTGAATGGCTTCTTCATAGCAGCATCTCAGCCAGGGGCAGGAAGGGAAGTGGGCAGTGGCCACAGTGGTCGTGGCAGTAGCTTAGGGGAAAAATCCAGGTGGCTCAGATGCTGAAGGAAGCAATGTGGATGCACGGGGTGTGGTGCAGAGCTGTGGGGATGCTCGGGGTGGGTGGACCAGGCAGTTCTGGAATGCAGAACTGACAAGACTTTCTGGTGGTTGACTCTGTGTTGGGTGGGTCCACACGAGCTTCTAGGAAAGCGGGGGCGGGGGGGGGCGTCTGGTAATGTACTTGGCCTGGGGAATTCCTTTAAGGAAAGAAACAAAATCCTGAATAGAAAATTTGATATGATTGTATGTATTTATTTGGCTGACAAATATTACAAAGGGAAGGGGCTCCAAGCAAGTGAGGGACTGAAGTCCAGGCTTGGGTGAGCCCCGCCCCCTTTCCCCACTCCTCTAGGCTTTGCTCAGGCTCTCCCTCTGTCTTCTCTTCCTCCCCAGTGTCTCCTACTCCGCCTTTAAGTCTCGGTCTGGATGTCCTTGCCCCCAGGATGCCTTCCCTCATCCTCAGGCTGAGGGACAGTCTCTTCTCTGACCCCGGGGCCAGCTACCCCTCCCCTTGAGAGTGTGAGCTCCTCAAAGGGGGCAAGCCTGCATTCCCCGAGTCCCTGGCACACGTAGATGATACTTAATCGAGGCTATTTGGTTGATAATTAATCATCAATTTTTTTAGTGAACAGATACTTAATTTAAGAGTTCATGCTCTAGAGGATTTGGCAAAGCAAAACTTTCCATAGGCAAAAAGCAAGCAAAGATTTCCAATATTTTAAAGTTCATTTAAAAAAAAAAACACAGACATTTCCTGGGGTGCCCTGAGTGGCTCAGTCGGCTAAGCATCCGACTCTTGATTTCGGCTCAGGTCACGATCTGAGGGTCGTGAGATCAAGCCCCAGGTCCAGCTCCTTGCTGGGCGTGGAGCCTGCTTAGGATTCTCTTTCTCTCCCTCTCCCTTTGCCCCTCCCCCCTCTTAAAAAAAAACCCCAAAACACCATTTCCTGTGTGTGCACATATAGAGAGTCTGAGAGGGGCCCTAACTTTCCAGGAGAGCTCCCACCAGGGTCATCTCCCCTGATGTTTCCAGGAGCTCTGGAGGGAAGATGGGACAGGGATTGATCCCTGTCTACAGGTGAGGCAGCTGAGGCTCACAGCTCTTTGGTGCTTGCTCCTACTCCAGAGCCCTTTGGCTTGGATGCAGGGTCATAAGGGGTTTTGGTTGGTGGGGGGTGGGGGGTTGGCGGGGGTGGTCAGCAGGAAGGAGGAGGGGTGACCGTGCAAAGGCCACCCAGCCCCTGCACCACTAGGCAAGACCGGTCCACAGTCAATGGCAGAGAGGCCGAGAAGAGGGGAGTACCTAAGGGGCACTCGAGGAAAGAACAGAGACCAGGCCCTCGGGCCCCTGGGGAGGGCACTGGTACTGTCTGGGGGATTGACCCCAGGGCCACCTGGGTGGCAGGCTCTGCCCACTGAAAGGGCAAAGGCTGGAAGACAGAATGCTAGCCCGGAATCCCTCCTCTGCATGTTAGGATTAGGCAGGAATTGTCCCCACTGAAATTCTCCCATCCTTCCAGGCTAGCCTAAGCCCCCTTCTCCACGCAGCCCTCCTGGATTGCCTCTGCTGGCAGGACACACGCTTCCTCTAATCCCCAGGGCATGACACCTGTGCCTCTCTTATGGTGGAGTCCATGGGGCCACGGCATCGCCTCCATGTCACTCTTTAAGCTCTGGAGGGATGTCACCTGGGTGACTCAGCATCTCTTCACGGGCACCTCCAGTAACAGAGGGAGCTGACATTTGTCGAGTTCAGTAACACTTACCAGCTGCGTCTCCATAGATCATCTCTTCTAACCCCCAGAGCATTGAATGCCCTTGCTGCAGCCGGGCTCTGAAATCAGTCTTGGGTTAAACCTCATTTCCAGGGCTCCCAGGGCAGGCAGCCTTGCACTGGTCACTGAGCCTTCCAGAACCTGGCCTCCTCGTCTGAGGTAGGGACGTCATGCCTGCTCCCCCTCATACCTGTTTTCATTATAGGAACCGGGTGCAGAGTGGGTCGTGATAAATGTATATTCAGTCAATGGGCTCACAAATGTGCAAAAATTGTGCCTCGCCCTTGAGCAAACTTTTTTGCGTCTGGAAGGAGGCAGGTGTCAGGGGAAACTTGATGATGCTAATTGGAAGTCAGGTGGTGCTAAACTGCTAGGCTGGGGGAGGCAGCCACAAAGCCATCCGCCTTCTTGTTTAAAGTGAGTTATAATTCTCCAGGAACGGGGAACTAGGCAGTTTGCTCCAGCAGAGAAAGGGAAGCGGAGCGCCCCTACCTCTTGGGCTCCAGTTGGGTCCCCGGGCTAATCAATACTAGGCAGGCCCCTTGGGGGTCCAGGAGGAGCCTCTGAAGGGGAGGGACTCAGGCCAGACTGACGCATCCAGAGGAGGTCCCAGCAGATGCTGCTGCCAGGGCAGCTGAGAGCCCTGGCCCTCTCCCCCAACCCCCCCACCCAGTCACTCTTGCCCAGCACCGACGCCGCGCAAGTTCACTGAGTGATTCCTTTCCACGGAATGACCGCATTGTCTGTCCTTCCAGGGCTACTTGCCTGCATCAGGGAGGGTGCTCGGTGCACAGGAATAGAGCCCGTTCCAGCCCACTCTGCCCTTTCTTGGCTCTGTGAGCTTGAGCCAACCCCCGAGCCTCAGTTTCCCCAGCTCTGGTTTAAGGGGGTGGAATTTGCCATGCCCTACTCAAGCCTTTAAAAAAAAAAAGTGCTTCTGGACCAGGGCATTTCGCCTCTTCCTGGCCCCTCAGGGATTCATTTGCATTCTTGGGATAAAATTGTTGACTGTACTTCATGCTCAGCCGCACATTTAAATGCTCATGCGAGGTTTATTTTGGAGAAGTAACTCTCCGGAATGCTGGCAGGGCCTGCGCCCCCGCCTCCCCTCGGAGAGGCAATCAGCCCCCTGCCAAGGCTGGAGGCAATTCAGGGCCGAGCATCCCAGACCCGGGGGAGGCGCTGTCCAATGAGATCCTCACCCCAGGGGCTGTCTCGAGGCTGTTGGGAAATGTCTCATTTTTATATGAAAATAAATCATTTCCAGAGATTGCTCTGATCGCAGCAGGCTGCTGCTAAAATGTTTTAAGTGGGTCCGTTGCCACTGTAAACTTTGTTAAGCATTATTATCATGTTTGGTTCTGTTTTCCTCGGCTGATCTCACCAAGCCACCGTGCACTCCCAGCATTCTAACCTGTTCCGTCATTGTATCCTGGTTGCATACCTCTGGGGACAGATAGCTCACTACCTCTAGGCCACCCATTCCACGGTAGGACACCACTGACTGATGGAAAAGTCTTCTTTCTGAGTGAGCTGGAAGTGAAACTCTCTTCTTATAGCTCTCATTGCCACACCCTTGAGCCATGCCCTGCTCTGGCCCTGGAGAACCAGCTTGCCATCTCTCCCTTGGCTACTTGCTCCCTGTACCTGACCAGTGCTCCGACCTCCTTGCCAAGGCCTGTGACATCCTGCATCACCCGGCCCCTTGCTCACCCTCATCTGCTCTCCCCCTCATTTACTCTGCTCCAAAGCTGTTGACATCTGTCCCTCCATACATAAAGCACCGTCCACGCTGGGACCTTTGCACCTGCCATTCCCTCCGCCAGGATGCTCCTTTTGTGTTTCCTTCTCAAGGATCTCAGCTCAGTGTCACTTCCTCAAAGAGGCCCTCCCTGGCCATCCTCGCTAAAGTGTCCCCTTAACTCTCTCTCATTTTCCCAAGGTTTTCTTATCTGACTACAATATAAGGCAGCATGGTATTTACTTCTTTTCTTGTTGCCGTCTGCCCAATTTGAACATGCGCCCCCCAGGGATAGGTCTGTGTCTGGTTCCTGCTGTAATCCCGGGTCCAGCACAAAGGGATGCCCAATAAACGCTCCTTCTGGGAGTGTGGTGCTCACGTCCTCAGAGTCTCCGTGCCGCTGGTTCCTCGATGGTCGCTGGCAAAAAGTGGGATGGGGCACAGCCTCAGCCTTTTCTCTGGATATACTTCCCTCTACCTATATCAAGAAGGTCCAAACTCACTTAACAGCAGCAGCTGTTCCCCAAACACAATCTTCCAGCAGGCCCACTCTACGAAACAAATAACCAGGGAGGTAGTCTGCCTGAAACGATGTCCCTTCACCCCTTGGCCCCCCTGGCTCCCCATGTGGGCCCTCGGGTACCTGCAGAGATATCTGGTTTGTGCCTGTGGTCTAGCAACAGCCCCTCCTTTTCCTCTGACAACCCACCCTGACCCATTCTCAGGCAGGGAGTCCATCCACCAGACCCAGCCCCTCAGCCAGTGCCACACCCTGGTCACAGTGATTGGCTCGGGGAGGACACGTGACCCCGGTCTGGAGTCTGGCCTTGGAACGTTTCCTAGAAGCACTGAATAGGAAGTCTGCTCTTTGCGCTGGGGTGGCTGGGCTGCTTGAGTGTGTAAGCCAGGATCTGTGGGCATCCACAGGAGAGAGCCTTCCTGATAACAAAGCAAATCAGAGGATGGCGGACTCAAGAGATGCAGAGAAAGAAAGCAAGTGCTCATGACATTGTATGGGCTCCTGGATCTGGCTATACCTGCAGACCTGGACTTTACAGTTACCAGAGCCAACAGATGTCCTACTTGGCTTAAGCCTATTTGAGCTGGGCTTTCTCTCACTTGTAACTGAGAGAATCCTAACTGTGGCGTTCGGGGCCACGAACTTGGTTTAATGCCACAGCTCCATGTCATCCTTAAAAAGTCAGGCAGAATGCATTTGATGTTTTAACTTCTGCTGGCTTGTTTACGTGGGTCGTAATGATAGTGGCAATACCTCTCTCTTCTTGAGTGGTTTTCAGCTCTCACTAAGTTTCCAGGAGAACACCAGGAAAAAAATTACTCTATTTTTATCTTGTAGAGGAGGAAACTGAGCTCGGGAGCTTGAGGGCATTGCACAGGTACCTGACTAGAAATGCCTCTGCAAAGGTTTTTGGGTTTGTGGGTTTATGACACGTAATGACAGAGGTGGATTGAGAGTTTATTTATTTATTTATTTATTGGCTAATATCTGGTCTTTGGGCTTTTTAAAATCACTGTTTTAATTACGTAAAGAGCTTTCATAAATCAGTCAAAAAATAAGAACAATCCTCCAGCCGGTAAGTGAGCAATAGGGAATTCACAAAAGAAATGATCTAGGAAGTAAATAAAACATGGAAAAAATACTCAGTCTTACTAGTAATCTAAGACACCCAAATCAAAACAAGATACTATGTTTATTATCTTTAAAATGGGCAAAGATTAAAACAAAACAAAAAAAACACAAACACTGGGTGCTGTCCTGGATATAGATAGTTCTTCTGTGACGATCATTTTGAAAAGAATTTGGCAAAAGCATGTTTAAAACAAGGGCTGGCAAATGTTTTCTGAAAAGAGCTGGATAGTAAATATTTTTAGCTTCTTGAACCATATGGTCTCTGTTGCAACTACTCAATTCCCTGTTGTAGTTTGAAAGCAGCCATAGACAATGTATACATTAACAAGTAAGGCTGTGTTCCAATAAAACTTTATTAATAAGAACAGGTGACAGGCTGGATTTGCCCCTCAGGCCAATGGTTTGCCAACCCCCCCCCCCGGGTTGTAAACATGTATTATTAAATAATTATTAAAATGATGGTTATACAAAACATGTAGTTATATGGAAACACACTTAGGCTATAAAGCTAAATGAAAAACTCCTGGCTGCCCAATTATATGTGTAAATATGTATCATCAGGGCTATGCAAAGAAACCCATAGGAATATTAGAGAAAGAAAATATCCCTGAGTTAGTCAGCTATGGCAGCATAAAATATCCCCAATTTTTGGGGCTTAAACAACCATTTTTATTTCTCCCCAGTCTATGTATGTGTTGGCTGGGCTGTTCTGTTGATGTGAGCCAGTCTTGGCTGATTTCCGGACAGGTGGAGCTGGGTGTCCTCTGCTGTACGTGGTCACCTATCCACCTGTGACAGGCAGGCCTGGGGCTGCGGACAGTGGTCCGAGGAGAAAGCCAAAGCACCCAAGACCTCTCGAGGTCTAGGGTCAGAGCTGACACTGTCACTCCCACCACAGCCTGTTTGGAAGCAAGTCACATGGCCAGCACAGTCACACTCCTAGGGCGCGGACGGGATGGGATTGGGAGAGAGTTGACCACAGCACCCAAATGCTACTTGCGAGGGAAAGACCCCAGTCTTCTCCGATGCCCGGCTGAGTCAGAGGCTACCTCGGAAGGCCCTGAGCCCTGCTGCTTCTGGATTGGCATTTGCAAGTCCCTGTCCACTGACACGGCCGTTGGCAGTGAATCTTCATGTCCGTTTTCTTCCTGCCTGCCAATTGTCCTGCACTTCTTGCTCCTCACTTCCCTTACTCAGCCTCCTTCCAACTACCGCAAGACCTCAGGTCTTCTTGGAGGGCAGGAACTAAAGGTAGTAGCTTGCGTCCCAGGAGGCCGTGATCTGCAACTCTCAGAGCAGAGAGCAGAAGGAACCCGGTGCCTGCCGTGGCATTCTTGAGCGGAGGAGAAACTCAGAGGGTGAGCACCACTCCTGCTACCACCAGCATGCGGAGAAGATGGGAGGGAGGGAGGACCCAGCGCAAGAACTCCAGCACCTTTCTCTGGTGGATCCGAAGCTTCTGAGCTGAGAAGGCAGCTCGTCCCAGGCACTTGGCATAGCTGGTTCCTCCCTCATTTTTTTTTTAAACCTTTCCCATTGGGGCACCTACATGGTGCAGTTGGTTGAGCGTCGGACTCTTGGTTTTGGCTCAGGTCGTGATCTCAGCTCGTGATCTCAGGGTTGGGAGATCAAGTCCCGAGTCTGGCTCCATTCTCCACGCTCCACGGGGAGTCTGCCTGAGATTCTCCTTCTCCCCCTCCCCACCATGCTCACACTCTCTCGCTCTCAAATAAAGAAATATCTTTAAAAAGATTCTTTCCCTTTAAAAAAACCCACACAAGTTCTATAGAATTCTATCAATGGTGAGCCACGAATGCCACCTCCATGGAAGCAGGGACCAGGTCTGTGGTGTCAGAGCCTCCAGAGCTAATGCTCCCTGACCTGGTTCAGTCCCTCATTTCCTGCTTCTTCGTGCCTGGGCCGTTCCCTCATGACGGCTGCCTCCTTCACCTAATGAGAACTGTGTCCAACTCTTACCATCTTACAAAACCGAGAGCTCTTTGACATTCAGACCCTGTCTACGTAGACTCTGAAGGCCCCCAGGTGTTTGGCCGTGGCTTTCTGGGGGATAGAATCCAGCCCAGCCCATCCGAAAACACGACAACACCCTCAGATGCTGGCAGGTGTTGGTGACCTTTTACATGTCAGCTCATGTACCAAGTGCTTGTCCCTTGTCATCTTGTTCAAACCTCACAGCAGCTCAAGGAGGGAGATATAAATGCACCTCCTTGGAGCGCTTGGGTAGCTCAGTCAGTTAAGCATCTGCTTCGGTTCAGGTCATGATCCCAGGTTCCTGGGATCGAGCCCCACATCGGGCTCTCTCCTCAGCGAGGAGTCTGCTTCTCCCTTTCCCCCTCCTCCCACTCATGCTTGCTCCCTCTCTCTCCCTCTCTGAAGTAAATTAAAAAAAGAAAAGAAAAGAGAAAAAATCCTATTTGACAAATAAATAAATAAATAAATGTACCTCCTTGTTTTTTAAATAGACTTCATTATTTTAGAATGGTTTTGGGTTTACAGAAAATAGAGGAGCTAGTATAGAAATTTCCCATATGCCCCCCTTACACACACCACGTCTCCTAATATTGACATCTTACATTTGTGTGGTACATTTGCTGAGATTGATGAGCCAGTTTAGATACATTACTATGAACTAGAATCTCTAGTTGATGTTGGGGATCACTCTGTTGTATATTCTATGGGTTTTTTTTTTTAAGATTTTATTTATTTTTTTGACAGAGAGAGACGGCCAGAGAGGGAACACAAACAGGGGAGTGGGAGAGGGAGAAGCAGGCTTCCTGCTGAGCAGGGAGCCCGATGCGGGACTCGATCCCAGGACCCTGAGATCATAACCTGAGCCGAAGGCAGACACTTAATGACTGAGCCACCCAGGCATCCCTATTCTATGGGTTTTAACAAGCATATAATACCACGGATCCACCATTACAATGTCATATGGAATAGTTTTACTGCCCTAAACTGCCCCCCCCACTTTGTTCTGTTTTGTAAGAAACCACCAAACAGTCTTCCAAAATGACTGGCTTTCCCACCAGCAACGAAAGAGAGTTCCTGTTGCTCCACATCCTTGCCAGCATTTGATGTTGTCAGATTTTGGATGGTCCAGATTTGGGCTATTCTGATAGGTGAGTGATGGCATCTCATTGTTGTTTTAATTTGTATTTCCCTGATGACACTTGATGTGAAGCATCTTTTCATACACTCATTTGCTATCTGTGTATCTTCCTTGGAGAGATGTCTGCTCAGACCTTTTTCCCATTTTTTAAACTGGGTTGTTTGTTTTTGTAACTGTTGCATTTTTAGCATTCTTTATAGATTGTGGATACAAGTCCTTTATCAGATACATGTTTTGGGAATATTTACTCCCCTTCTATAGCTTGTGTTTTTGTTCTCTCAACTGTTTTTTTTCACAGAGCAGTTTTTAATTTTAATGAAGTCCAACTTACAAGTTTTTTCTTTCATGGATTGTGCTTTTGGAGTTGGATCTAAAAACTCATGGCCAAACCCAAGGTCACCTATGTGTTCTTCTAGAGGTTTTATAGGTTTGTGTTTTATATTAAGTCATGATCCATTTTGAGTTAGTGTTTATGGAGAGTATAAAGTCAGTGTCTAGATCTTTTTTTTTTTTTTTGCATGTGGACGTCCAGTTGTTCTGGGGCCATTTTTTGAAGAGCCAGTTTATTAAATTGCCCCATTGTATTGCTATTGCTCCTTGACTGAGCAGTTGACTCTATGTGTGGGTCTCTTTCTGGGCTCTTTATTCTGTTCCTTTGATCTATTGGTCTGTTTTTTCACCAGTTCCACACTGTCTTGATTGCTGTAGATTTACAGTAACTCTTGATGTTGGGTAGTATCAGTTCTCTGACTTCGTTCTTCTCTAGGGTGATGTTGGCTATTTTGGTCTCTTATCTTTCCAAATAAACTTTAGAACCAGTTCGTTGATACTGGAAAGATAACTTGCTGCAGTTTTGTTGGGGATTACATTGAATCTGTCGATCAAGTTGGGCAAATATGCCTTGTTACAAATGAAACCACAAAGGCCCCCGAGAGGCAAATGGACTTGCTTAAGGTCAATGGAATTAAAACTCATATTTCATTGATTCTGACATACACATTGTATCATCTCTGAAATGGAGGCACACTTTACAGTTGCTGCTGATAGTTGACTGTCATTGTAGAGTTGTCATTGCCCATGCCTGCACACAAGAATTTGCAGAATGTGGGCAGTGGCTTGGGGAAAAAAAATCCCAGAGACAGCAGTGGAGCATTTCTTTAAGAAATGTTTCATCACCAGTGCTTGTGATGGCCCAGAGCTGGTATAATGTGGACAAACATGGATGTGATGACCCAGAGGCAAGAGTGAGCTCTGAGTGTGAAGGGAATACCTTAACACCTTAATTGACTTACTTTGCTTATATTTTCCTTTTAATGTATATACAAGGGTGATACATTATTTAAAAAAAAAAAAAAAAGACAAACAAGTCAGGGCACCTGGTGGCTCAGTCAGTTAAGCGTACCACTCTGGGTTTCAGCTCAGGTCATGCTCTCAGAGTCATGAGATCGAACCCTATATTGAGCTCTGAGCTCAGCGTGGGGTCTCCTTGTCCCTCTGCCCCTCCCCTCCCACTCTCCTGCACTCTCTATCTCTAAAATAAGTAAATAAAATCTTAAAATAAGTCTTAAAAAAAAAGATTCTCCCTCTCCCTCTGCCCCTTCCCCACCCCTGCATTCTCTCTTTCTAAAAATAAATAAATACATAAAATTAAAAAATTAAAAACCCTCTGGGTCTGAACAAATCGAAAACAGTTTTTTCAATAAATATGGAATTAAAAAATTAAAGTGACAGGGAAGTGGCACTGGTTTTTTTAAATGTATTTTATTTATTTTATTTTAAATTTATTTATTTTAAAAGATTTTATTTATTTAACAGAGAGAGAGAGAGAGAGCACGTGCACAAGCAGGGGGAGAAGCAGGCTTCCTGCAGAGCAAGGAACCCGATGTGGGGCTCGATCCCAGGACCCTGGGATCATGACTTGAGCCGAAGGCAAACACTGAACCAACTGAGCCGCTCAGGAGCTCCAGAAGCGTCACTGTTTAAGGGTCTCATTTGTGTCACTGTTATGGCAGAGGTTTATTCTTAGTGGGAAATAGAATTGATAGTGCATCTCAAGGTTGATGTTCCTAGATTCTCTGATGCACAGGAATGGTTGCATTCCCAGCATCCTGGGAGAAATCCCCGCAAGTTTGAGAAGGGATGTTCACAAAGTCGTGGGCGGGGCTTTCAACATGGGATAGTGCAGGGTCTCAGGGCTGACAACACCTGGGAGCTATTGCCACCTCTCGGCCTGAAGGGCAAGGAGTGAGAGCCTCTACCCAAAACCCGGGTAGAGGCTGTGGGAGAGGGCAGTCCAGCTGGTAGGGAAAGAGCCAGGGGGAATAAACACCCCAGCCTCACTCTCCGGTATCCCGATCCTGTGCACGTGCCCACCATTGTGGGGAACTACTGAGAAGCAGTGATCGCCCTCCCAGGACACAGGACAGCGTGGAGAGGGGGGTGGCGCTGGGGGAGGGGCTGGGGCAAGCATCCCACTGACAGTAGGGCCAGTATTCCGGCTGCCTTCTACTCCACCGCCCCTGCTCCTGACCACAGTGCTCCGCGCTTGGACTCCCTGGTCAAGGACAGCTGACCGGGTGGACAGGGCACCTTGAGTTCCCTTGCGGTTGCAGAGGCTCACTAGTCCTCCAGGATCTGTGGGCTGTGGCCGCCCCCCACCCTGTCCTCGGCGTGGCCAATTCCCAGCCGGTCCCTTCACTCTCTTCTCCCCGCCTAGCACCTGATTTAAACGTGAGACTCTGTGGGAGAAATGAACTTCTGCTTCTGGGCTAAAACTTGGCTCAGAAACTGCGGATGTCAACTCATAGGCCCGATGATGGACAGCACGAACTCAGATCGCTGTGTGTTTATAGCTTATAAGGGTGAGTTGTGCGTATTTCCAACTTGGCCCAAACACCTGCTTGCCCAGTTGGCTTGTCAGGCAGGGTCTACTCTGATTTAGAGCTCTAGATCTGCCAACTTGATTTTTGAAGCAAACTCCTTCGTTTGCCAAATCTGCCCGAGACACGGGATCAAAGGATCTGCTCACGTCAGAGCTGGGTCACCATCCAGGGCTCCCTCTCTCTGTACAGACAAGAGACACTGGAGGAAAGGGCTGGTGTTGGCCCCAGGCCGCAGCACCTGGGGGGGTGGGCGGGGAACAAAAAACCTGGGGGCTGGAGTCTCTTGTCTGCCTTTGGGGTTTAGCTTGGCCTTTAGCTGTGGGATCTTGGATAAGCCCCCTCATCTTCCCATCCTGCAAAACAGGGGTGAGCATAATTCCTGTCTCACAAAGTGACTGTAAGAATCAAATGAACTAGGAGCCAGGCAAGCTGTGAGCAATTCTGAGCAATACCTGGATTTGGAGCTGGTTCTGGTCCACAGCCCCCGTGAGCTAGCTCAGAGCAGGCCCTCAGTGTTTGTTGAATGACTTAATGAGTGAAAGGAACTTCATAGACTAAAGCGTGGAGGAAATGCTACTCATTATGTTAATTATGCTCTGTAATGGGCCAGGTTCCTGCAAGGCAATGAATCCTATCAACCCCGTCCGCGGGTTAGAGTCCCTGAGATGAATGTCCTGTTTGCTTTCCTCAGCAGCAAATCCAGATGTTTTATTTAAAGGAGATAATGATCATTTGAGTAAGAACCACCCAGCTGTCAGGTGCCGCTGTGAGCAACTGCTCAGCCTGGATATGTAATGCTGACCTGGCAGCCAAGGCAGTCATGAAGCCCTGGGTCATGGCCATGGCCAGGAGGAAGCAGCTGATGCATAGAATGAGTCCCCTGGGGCTCCCAGGAGCCTGTGGGTTGGACTGAGCCCAGGGGAAGCTGTTCTACAGCACGTAGGCCCAGAGACAAATCTCGGCTCCCAGGATTGGCAGAGAGGGGCCATCCAGGAGAGGCCACGTGGACCTTTCAATGTTGGCGTCTGTCAAGAACCCGGACAGTGGTCATGACCTCTGTATCAGCCATGGGGGAGCTGCTGCGCATTCCTCAGAGGTGAGTAGTTCTGGCATTGTGAACATAGCTGCTGGACAAGGCCTCAGAGGCCGCTCATCCCAGTTACTTTATGGAGAAAGGGACAGAGGCCCAGAGAGGGGATGGTTTTGCCATGTGACAGAGCAGGTCAGCCTAGAATCCAGGATCCTGGGAGTAGGCATTCCAGGAACAGCCGGTATGCTCTCAGCAAACAGCATGGCTCCATCATATTCTGGTCTAAAGAAATAGCAGTGCCTGGAGTTGTGCAGTGTGCAGCCTGTGCAACCATATGCAGCAGTCCTTGCTGGAACTCACATGAAATAGACTCTTCAGACAGGGTCAAGGGCATGTCCAGAAGTGACCTATATGTGGTATAGATGTCTCCATCATTCTTGATAGCTGGTATTTTCCTTAAGGAATGAGGATATGCCCTTTAGACAACTCTGGAAGGTCCGTATTGGAAGGGCCACCTCACCCACTTTTTTTTTTTTTTTTTACTACATAAATAAGGAAACGAAGGCTGAGAGAGACAAGGCTTGTCCACAATCACACAGTGAGTTGGTCCGAATTACGCTTCGCTGCCTGCTCTGCTGAGCCCTCTGGTCCTGGAGTTTCAGGGAACCTGCCCTTGGTTTCACTTCAGAGCCACCTGTGTTCCCTGCACTCATGGGCCTGTGCCACCTCCTCACCCGCTCCTCTCCCGTCCACCCTGCCTGCCAGGGAGGGAACTGTCCCAGAGAGCAGACACCTCCCATTTGTCTGGCTCCTCTCCCAGGCCTCTCCCTGGCCTGCTGCTCCAGGCTCACCTTCCGGAGGGGCTGTCCTCGAGCTCTGGTCCCACCCCATTACCCATTGCCCACTGTCCTCTCTCCAGACCTGTCCAAATATCAGCCTTTTGCAGGCCTCTGCCCTTTTTCCTGCACACCCTCACTTCCTGGAGCATCCTCTCACCTCCTCAAAGACCCAGCTCAAATCCCTCTTCTCCAAACGCCATTCCCTTTGCCCCTACAAAGCACAAAGAATCCATCTTTTCCACTGTCCCAGGGCAGCCTCAGCAGGACACAAGTGCATGGGTCGGACCCAGATCTCTGCATGGATGTGCAAACTGTACCCCAGGACATTCTAGAAATCCTAGATGAGACTGATATTTGTACAGGAATAACTTGAAGCCCTCTTTCATTTGTAGAGTCTGTCACTGACAAGTGCCAGGCTTTCTGGGCCATGGCTGGTCATAGGTGCCTTGCTGCGCCCCTCACCAAGGGGGACTGCATCCCAGCATGCACCACATCCCACTGCGAGGTCACCCCTTTCCAGGCGGGGCTGTAACCATTTCCACGTCCACCTCCTGCCAGACAGCGCTCCCTGGTGTGGCAGGTGTCATGGTGGAGGGACAGCTGTGGTGCAGTGGGGGGAGCTCTGGGCCCCGGGCGGAGGCTCAGGACACCTGCTCCCCTCACCAGTATCCTGTGTGGAGATGGCAGACACAGTCGCACTTCCACCTGCCTGTGAGGGGCGAGGGGCCTCACTATGGACTTGCCTGCTCTGAACCTTCTCCATCTGACTCGGTAGGGGTTGGCCCGGGTGATGCTTATTAACAAGCTCCCAGGGGATCTGCTTTGCAGTCTGGCCTTTGGAAACTTCCGGACAGCCACTCCCGCGGGGCTTCACACCCATTATCATCATCATAACTCTGTGGAGAAGGTGGCTAGTAACACACCTGTTCACAGGTGAGTAAGGCAAGGCTCACAAATAGGAGACGGGATGCTCAGGACACATGTAGACCTCTCCGTCCAGCCCCTGTGCTCCCGCGCCTCCCCAAACTTGAAGACCTGACTTTTCAGCTGGTCAGATTTACAGTGAGGGGGGAGGGTGGGGAACACTGAGCTTTCTGCACTGTTACTGCTCCTGTGGAGCCAGACTGTTGGAACACGGAAACTGTGGTTGGCGATGCCAGGGGCCACCTGGTGGTGGCTCTGGGAACTGCAAGCAGGTACCCGGGTTGGGGGGCCCCTCCTCCCCCGCATCTGTACAGCCTCTTGAGTGGCAAAGGCCCCTCCATTTATTATGGTGACAGGATGGCGCCACAGAGGCACCAACATCCATTTAAGGTCTTTGCTCCTTTTGATTCAGGTTTAGAAATCCAGAATCTCTGAGTTGGGTCTGGCTGGGCTCCAAGTAATTTAGGGCTCCTTTGGGCCTCAGTTTCCCCAGTCATCAGTAAAGAGGCTGGGACTAGATCTCTGGAGAATCCTCTCAGCTCTAAATGTCTTCTGTGTTATTACTAGGGACAACCAGTGACATGTTGATAGGGCTCCCATAATTCTTTTTTGAGACGGAGCGTCAGGATTTGGAGAGCGATCCCAGACTCCTTGAGCTGGCAACATGCTTCATCGGCTTCACGGGGAAAGAAACAAGACAGGCTGAAACGTGCTTGGTTCTCCTCTTGGACTCTTGTGTTCACCAGGCATTTTTGGAAGATGTTCAAATTAAAGCATAATTGAAAAATGAGGCTGTAACTGCAGGATACGGGGTGGCGGGGCCCAGGGCTGCTGACTTAATCAGGCAGCCTAATGTCATTACATCCGTATTAATAACAGGCTGCGCGGGAGAGGGCCCTTCCCCTGGTTGAGGACACTTTCCAGCTGACAGGGCTTTTCTTCTTCTGTTTTTCACTGCAAACAAATGCCACTTGGGTTCTTTTCTCCATTCCAGAGAATTCCCCGGAGTGAGATAAACATACGGAAGAAGATGGACTTTTTCTTCTTTCTTCTAAAAGCCTCGAGAGGGAAAAAGCTGCACCACTGTGGGACCTGGGAAGAAGGGTTGGTGTGTCTTCAGCAAGACTCTGCCTGAGGGGCTCCCAAGCCGGGGTGGTAGGACTGCTGGGGGCTCGGCCTTATCCCAAATGCTGGGGTCCTCGGGCTCTGGCCCCTGTCCTGTGCCTCATTTTAATTTGGGGAAATTGGACTCAGGAAAATGACAACATCTCATGCCCCACGACTCTGAATGAACCACCGTTAATATGTGACATTTTGGCATTTTTGCTTTCAGTTTTTTTTTTTTAAGAAAAACTACTCTTTTTTTTTTTAAGATTATTTATTTATTTATTTTGACAGAGAGAGACACAGCGAGAGAGGGACCACAAGCAGGGGGAGTGGAAGAGGGAGAAGCCAGCTTCCCGCGGAGCAGGGAGCCCGATGCGGGGCTCGATCCCAGGACCCTGGGATCATGACCTGAGCCGAAGGCAGACGCTTGACGACTGAGCCACCCAGGCGCCCCTCTTTTTTTTTTAATTAAAAATGATACATGCTCATTTAAAGAATAAAGATTAAACAACCACCAGATGGAAACCCAGAACTGGCCGCTTGCTGCCATTTTGGCATTTGGCTCTCAGTCCTTTTGCTCTGTGTTATGTCAAAGAAGCGAAACAATGTATACATATATTCTCCTTTAAAAAATCAGAGGCCTGTCACGTTGCAGTTCCAGTTAGAATCCCCCTTGTCCACCGCCCCTCTTTACTCCTGGGACCTCCCCTCCCCCCGCCTTCTGTTGGCAGCTTGTCCTGGGTTCTCTGAGTACATATGAAATGTATTTACATATAATTCTGAATTCATTGGAAACACATGGTATCATTTGTGCTTTATTTCTATCATACTGTACTGTCCTTCTCAGCTTGCTTTGTTCTGTCTGGAACTCTGTTCCTTTAGCTCGTTCTGCCCCTCCCTCCCTTTGCCTTCCTTCCCCCTCCCGTCCATCTCCTCCCCTTCCATCTTTCCTGCCTCTCTCTCTCTCTCTCAATCTCCCCCCACTTCCCTCAGGGCCTGTCCACTCCCTGGGCTTTTGTTACTGCCCCCGAGTGATGAATGTGTCCATCTGTGTCCGTACTGCTCAGATCCGCCTCTCCGCTCCCCCATCTGATGCACTCACTCTACCTACCCACCCAGAATGCCTTCTCCAACCCCCCTACTCTCTCCCACCTCTGGCTTTGTGTTAGCCTTTTGTGCTTAGCCCCTTCTAGGATTGCACTCACCATATTTTGAGGCAACTGTTTTTTCATTTATCTCCCCTGTGGGCTGCGATCACCTCTGTTCCTGGCACCCAGCCCAGGAGTGCTCAGTGTGTTACTGGATGTGAATTAAGTTCCTTCAGTTGAGTCACTTTCAAACCCAGTTTGGCTTTCACACTTCCCAGGACAGAATGCTCACTCTCTAGGATCAGGTACAACCCGTGGACCCTGGCATTGAGACCCACGTGGCTCCCTGCAGCGGTCAGGGATCTGCCAGCCTGGTGCCCACACTGTGGGACGGTGGACAGGGTGCAACTCTGGAGTGAGAAGACTCAGTGGTGTGTGTAGTGGGTTGAATTGTGTCTCTCAAGAAGCTATGTTGAAGTTCTCACCCTTGGCACCTATGAATGCGACCCTATTCGGAAACAGGGTCTTTGCGGATGTGATCAAGCTCAGATGAGGTCATACCAGATGAGGGGGGGGCTTCAAGTCCAGGGACGGATGTCCTCATGAGAAAGGAGAGGGAGCTCTGGATACAGACACAAGGAGGAGGCACAGGGAGAAAGGCCACGTGAAGACAGAGGCAGAGTGATGTGGCCGCAAGTTAAAGAACACCCAGCACCGTAGGTGGCCCCCAGAAGCTAGGAGATGGTGAAGATGGAGTGTCCTCCCAAGCTTTTGGAGGGAGCAAGTTCCTGCTGGTGCCTTGGTGTCAGACTTGTGGCCTCCAGAATGGTGAGAGGATATATTTCTGTGGTTTTGAACCACCCAGTAGGTGGTTCCTTGTGACAGTGCCCTAGGGAGACCGAGACAGGTTGTTACGCAGCAAAAACTGACTGATACGCTCACAGATTCATTAAGGGATTTGACCTTACGGGGGCCAGTGAGGCTGTACCAACAAGACCAGGAACCCGGCTCCTGTTCTTCCCATGCAGACTCTGAGCTTGGCATGGCCGTGTGCCTGGGGCTACATAATGGAGCAGGTGAAGAGATGCGTGCAGCTGCCCACACGAGGCTTAGAAGTGGGAGTGTTGTCTACTGGTTTTCCTTTTCCCTTCTGCTGACGAGGTGCAGAGGTCAAGGCTCAGGGGGGAGGGCAGCCAGTGAAGGCCTGTGGGCCACGTGTGGTCTGTGGGATGGTTTTTGCCTGACCCAAAAGCTAAGAATGGGTTTTATAGGTTTTTAAAAAATATTTGTTTATTTACATAATATCTACACCCAACGTGGGGCTTGAACTCAGGACCCTGAGATCAAGAGTCACATATGCCTCTGACTGAGCCAGCCAGGTGCCCCTGATTTTTATATTTTTAAAGGGGTGTAAAGAAGAAGGAGGAGAAGGAGAAGAAGACAATGTCTGTGTGATAGAGACCCTCAAAGCCTAAAATATTTACCATCTGGCCCTTTACAGAAAAAGTTACAGACTCCTGCCCTAAAGAGGATGGTGGAACCCCAGGATGGAAAGGGTCAGAATCCTTGAAAACCTGAGGGAGAAAAGACCAGGAGTGTCCACCATGGAAATTACACAAGAGTGAAATATGGTTTTATAGTTTATATAACAAAATTATATTACATAACATATGTAACATGATATAATAACAATATATATAACAGGACATAACAGAACATAATTTGGGGGTCTACTGGTCACAGCTTAGCCTTGTCTAACTATTACAGAGATAACGTGAGACTTTCACTTAGACTTCTGGGAAAGAGATTCTTATTCTTACCTCCTAGACCAGAAAGGAGGGGGACCGAACTGGTGCCTGTCCCATTACAAGTGAATCCTAGGGCTTAAGCCTGGACAGGGGATGAGGTGAAGAATTAGAGACCAACCTGGTCCTGATGACATTGTCTGAATTCTGGAGCCAGCCATACCTGCAGCTGACACTACTCTCCACTTCTCAGCTTCCCAGAGCCAATAAATTTCCCCTTTTATTTAAGACAGATTGGCACCATTTCTATTCCATGCAACCAAAAGATTCCTAACCTACTTTGGTATTATTAGAACAACAGCATTACAACTGCTGTCATTCCTTCAGAAAAGGAATGAAACCATTCACAAACTCTGGTGCTTTAAGTACTGGTAGCTACAATTAACTGATGACACACCTCCCAGGGAGTAGAGTTTCGCGGGGGCATTTAAAGACTATGACCGAGCAACTGCTCTGGAAACACCAGTCTGGCTCCAGGTGGGGGAGACCAGAATCGGGGATACCAGTTAAGGGCCTGCCTTTACGCAAGTGATAAAGAGAATGAGGAGCTCATTTACACTCTGGCGTGGACTGATCCCCGTGGTCCTGTGGTCAGATGGAGCGTGCTACCATCTGTGTACAAATGTACACACGGTGGAGGGAGCTGGAGACTGTGTTTACACCCAGCAGCCTGAAGTTAGTTGTCTGCACCATCTCTGGAAGGAGCCGCCAGGAACTGGAAATGACAGGTGCCTCCAGGGAGGGACCCCGGAGGCTGGAACGGGGGAGCGGGAGGGGGTGAGAGTCACTTCTTACTATTTGTTCTTTTGCATCTTTGGGGGTCACGCCTCTGAACTGAACACCTTCCTCACCTGGACTCCAAGGCACCATGGGGGGCTCTCCATTCTCCTTCCCTTCCTCCGCCTCTCCCTCACGTTGTCAGCCCCTCTCATCCCTTGTCTTCTGGGCAACTGTCCCCGTTCTCTTAGATTCTGTATCTGCCTGACATCCATCAATCACAGGGCCAAACGAACAGCAAGGTTGTTTATGACTCTCTGCGGTCCAGCCTTCCTGGGTGCGAGGACATCACAGCACAACCCCCCCGACCGCTCCAGGGTCCACACCCCAACCATTCCCCCGCAGCACGCTGATAATCCGCCTGCCTTCAGCAACCAGCGCCAGGTACCTGACAGCTGGCGACCACCCTGCGTCCCCAGCCTGCCCCAAGTATTCAGTCTCCGATCCTGACCTGCTCCCCGGCTCACCTTGCCTTTCCTGAGGAGACACCAATAAAGACTGTGGCCCAGCCGGCCCCTGGCTTCTCGCCACCTCCTCCCCAGCCTGGTGCCCGCTGTGGCCCTGCATGGCACAAGGGGCCTCCCGCTTCTAGGGAGCAACGCTCACACTTTCCTTCAGTGGCACCGGTGGGTTGCCACTCGGCCACCTTTATATACCCAGACCAGGCAGCAACCTCACCTAGTTCCAGGCCTTGCGAACCCGCCCACCACGGTCCCCCTCATGTGAGCTCTCCCTGAGAACCAAACTCCTATTTCCAACTGCCCGCAGGACACTCCACCGGCACGTCTAACCCTGCGTGTCCTACAAACCCACCTCTTCCGCCACCAAAGCCCCACACCCATTCCCGCCTCAGGGGCTCTCTCTGGGACATTCCTACTCTCACGTCCGGCTTCCCTGGACATTCAGGTCTCAGGTCAGGCCCCCTCCCCAGGAAGGCCTTTGCCGACCTGCCCGTGGCCCTGTTTTACTTCCCGAGGGGGGCCATCGCTGCCTGAAACTCTGCTGTGCTCAGCGTCTGTCTCTCCCACACAGTGGTCCTGGGCTCCTGCGGCGGCCCCGCGCCCCTGAGAAGACCGGGCGCAGAGCAGTGCTCCGGGGAGGTCTGCGGGAGGTCAGGGGAAAGACCTCGGGGTGCTCAGGACTGGGAGCCCGGGCTCCAGGAGGGCGGGCTTGGGAGGAGCAGAGCAAAGAGCAGAGAGAGAGAGAGAGAGAGAGAGAGAGAGAGAGAGAGAACAGGGGACAGGGAGGTGTCCTGTCCGGACACGCAGACGGCGCTCACCTGCACGACGGACGCACCAGCCCTCCAGGCGCCCGTCTCTGCTGTCCTTGACTCCAGTCACTCATTGCCTGAGGCCACAGCATCCCGGGCCACGGGCCACCGTGTACTCACACTCTTCTGGAAGCGGACTTTCTTTTTAAACCCAAACACGTACATTTGGAAAGGAAAGCAACATCATCCCTGAAATCACCGCGGTGGGCTGCTACAGTCCCTGTAGGACACCGCCAGCGGCCCCATGGGGGCCCAGCAGGCGCCCTCCCACCCCTCCTCCTCCGTCTCCGGTGGGGTCTCCTGTCCACCCGCCTGCCTTCAGCCTCCAGCCTGGGGCCCTGAGACCCCAGCGTCCTCCACCCCAGGTCACAGGAAGCCCTGGGACCAACTCCAATCGGCTCTACATTCCGTGGTTTGAAGAGATTTGAGCGCCCCCTGCTGGCATCTGGCTGAGCCCCCGCACATCAGAGCCACAAACCGCCGAGAGGTCAGCCCCACCTCCTCTGCCCTTGTCCTACCCCTTCTCTTCTCATCATCTTCCTACTGTGACCCTCAAATGCGCTAGATATGCACATCTCCCCTCCAGGAATGCTTTTCCCAACAAGACTCCCCCACTCTCTTCCCACTGACGCATCCACTACACCCCAATCATCTCTAAGACTACGAGGCACCGCTTCCTCCAAGAAGCCTTCCTTGATTTCACCCAGGGAGACAGATCACACCTGCTTCCTGTCCCTGCTGTCCCTGTGAAAACCCCGTCCCAGCTTCTGTCGTGCTGGGGGGTCCTTGTCCTGCCCCGGGGACCCAGCTCAGAGCTCTGTGGAGCAGAGGCTTGCGTGGGAAATATTTGTGGATCGAATGCTTTTACTGTCAACCTACTTCAGAGGTTCTGAGCGGGACTATTCTGAGGTGGGTACCCTGGAGCAAAACCAAGTATATGTATTTGAGACAAAAACATTATACATACATATATGTTCATGGAGAAAATATTCCAAAAAGTGTAATTTTTATAAACGAAAAAATGAAATCCCTTTCAACACTGGCCAACCCTACAACCTTTCCTAAATCACTACTGTTAGTTGCTTGGGGTGCCTTCCTCCCAGGCTTTCCCCAAGCATTCCCTTTTACTTTGTTTTACCTTTTCTTTCTCCGTCTTCTTCTTCCTCCTCCTCCTCCTCCTCCTCCTCCTCCTCCTCCTCCTCTTCTTCTTCTTCTTCTTCTTCTTCTTCTTCTTCTTCTTCTTTTTTTTTTAACATAAATGGGGTCTGACTATACACCTAAATCTGAACTTTATTTTTCTCCGTCTTGAGGTCCTGCTAAATCAGCACCCACAGGCTCATGACAGTCTTTCTAGTGGCTACAGAACATTCTGTACTATCTACCACACTGTGTGCATTTCAGGTCTTTGTCTTTTTGTTTGTCTGTTGCCGTTGCAAACAACAGGTCTGCAAACATCCTCAGGCACAACGCTTTGCGCCTGTGTGGCCAAATTCCTGTAGAATTGACTCTTGGAAGTGGGTGGGCTGAGTCTAAGGCAGACCTGTTTCATGTTATAATAGATCTTTGCCAAAACACTCTCCAAAAAGTTGATACCAATGTACACTCCTACCAACAGTGCTTAAGTGTATCTCTCCACATCTGTGACAGCCCTGGGTGTTATTAGACAATTCTGACATGCCTGATCATCTCAACCTTCAAATCCAGCTGGAATCGGGCTAAAATGCGTCTTTAGGGCAGCCTCGCAGAGGAAGGGGTCTGGAAATGGAGCTTGGTAGGCGCATGAGCCTCCAGCCTCATAGCTGTAGCTGGCTGCACCACTCCTTCTCCTTTTCTGAGGAGGGAAAGTTCCACTCACCCCGGGCCAAACCCTCTGAGCCCTTGATCTTGGACCCACAGCCCAGGCATGGGGACAGGGGGGCTCCTGGGCCAACCAGAGCCCCCCAGAGAGGCTTCAGAAGCTGATTTGTGTTTAGGAAGCAGCTTCAGCTCTGTCCTGCTCTGGGAGAACGCTCTCTGGAGGAAGAGTGTGTTTGGGAGAACCAGAGTGACAAATCTGGCTCTGCACAGCGAGGCGAGCACGGACTATACAACAGAGTGTATGTCCTACAGGAACCACAGGTTTTGGAACATCAGTGTGCTGTCTGCGATGTTTAGAGCCATCCACTGGGGCTGTGGAGGGGGGCTGCTGGAGCACACGGGGGACCTGCCTCGCATTCCACCCTCACCCCAGACCAGAAGGACCCTGATCGGAGAATGAAACTTGGAAAGAGCTTGTCACTTATGTTGTCTAAAAAGATGGAGAAGGAGCGACCTGGCAGTGCCAACATCCATTTCACCCCAGACTCAGAGATCTTCCTGGCCAGCACCCTCTGGGAGCCATGGCCACCTGGGGTCACTTCCATAGACCTTCATCTTCTAGGAGCTCTGTCCGAGATGGCCTCCAGGGCTGCCTGGCTTGCCTTCCCTCTGGCTTTGACTCTACGAGCCTTATACCAGGACCTTAAAATGAAGGCAAACCAAGGTAAGGACAAGGGGAGGGTGGCCCTGGCAGGGTGAGCAGCGGGAGCCCTCTGGGGACTCTCATTAGCAACCCAGGTGCCTGAGGGGTCTTGCAGATGCGCCCGCAAGCGGGTCAGGTGAGGGAGCATCCGTGCTGGAGAATATGAGCTGCAAGCTCACTGGATGGAGCCCAGGGCCAAGCAAGGCCTGGATAAGACGAGAAAGCCTTGTGCCCACGTGGTGTCCCAGTTTCCCACCTGTTTCCATTTGTACTCACTTGTCTCTTCTTTCATTCTACGAGGCAATGAAAGAGCAGGGGTTATTCCCATTTTATAGATGCGGAGACTGTGTCCAGCACTGGGGCAGGTCCCTTCTTTGGAACTGTAGGCTTTCTTTGGTCAACTCCTTTGCTTCCCTGAGGACCCGAGTCAGGGTCGACACCCTCCAGCAGCCAGCCCTGGGGTCCTACGCCTAGCCCCTTCTCCTTGGTTCCCAGCTAACATACTAACATAACTAACACCGTCTCCCTACTAGACCGTGCCCTCCACGAGTCAGGGGTTCTCTGATGGTCCCCTCTGCCTTCCCCCCACCTGGCAGGTGCTGAGAAGATGTTTGTGGATAGATGGATGCCAGTGTGGGTAGATCCTGAAGCCCAGGGTGAACCACCTGCTTGACAAAAACAACATGGCATTTCCAAGAATCCCACATCTACTCAGGAAAGGGAGGACAGATAATCCTGAGATGGGGCTTGGATGGCAGAGACAGGGAGGAGAAAAAGCAGGGGTTCTGGAATACCTTCCAGGTGCCGGGGTGGGGAGGGGGGCTCCGGTCAGCGTTCTTAAGGGGCAGGAGCATGGGCTGCAGGCCGGGAGGCCAGGAAGGTTGAGAAAGACTGAAGGCCTCCTTCCCTGGGAAACAGAGGAGACCCTGAGCAACTCCCAGGGCGCCCTCTGGTGGCCACTTGAGGCCAAGGCTGAGGGCTCAGAGAATTCTGCTTTTTCCTCTGAGTCAAGGGCGCGTATGGGAAGAGAGGGTGGGAGCCCTGGCCTTGGAGTCAGGACTTTTTTCCCCGACCGTACCACTAATTCACCAGGTTGCTTGGGCAACCTCAGTTTCTTCATTTGGTAATAAGGGAATCAATGGAATGAACGGCGCTCACAAAGGGAAATGCTGACCATAGGTGAGGGGTGGGTTGGTGGGGAGAAGTCTCGTGGGCTACCTCGGCCTCCTCTAAGGATTTGGCAGGTGGGTCCTGCCTGATATGGGGGGAAATGGGAGCTCAGGGAGGTTAAGTGACCTGTCCTTGGTCACTCAGCTGGTAAGTGTCAGCACTGGGACCTGAAGCCAGGTCTGTGACCCCAAAGTGTGTCCCCTCCTCCAACTTCCTGCTGTTTCTCAGGGTTTCCAAGATCCCTGCCACCTCTCCTGTGGTTCAGGGGGCCTGATGGAGAGAAGAGATTCACAGGAGCCATTAAGATCCTTGCAGACAGCCAAGACTGGACGGAAGCAGTCAGCTGACCGGCATACAGGCCGAGAGTGACCCCATATACAAGATGTGGTCTTTGCAGGGGAAACAATTAGACCACCACTCAATGTGGCATCAAAACAGTGTTCTCTGGGCGAACTGTCTAAGCAGGAGCAGAAGGCTGACCCCAGAGCTCAGCTCTTATCCAGGGCCTCATGCTGCCTCAGTTTACCTGGCACACCTACCTCTCAGGGGTCTGGCTGAGGTGATGGGGCCCTTGTGGGGTGATTTGGACATGTCTGAGAAGTTCATATACGATGCTGTCCCTTGTTCCTTGCGCTGGCGCATCTCTGTAGGACTAGTCCTCAGGAAGAAACCAACGAGAAGAGGTAAGGAGCCTCCCAACTCAGACGGGCCTGGGTTCAGACCTCAGGTCTGCCAGTTCCTGGCTGAGTGATCCTGGGCAAATCGTTGTGTGCTTCAGTTTCCTCCTCTATGAAACAGGGTCACTCAGAGGAGCCCCACAGTACGGTTGGAGGATTTGGAGAGTGGGCTGAAGCCCCTGTGTGTCTCTTTGCAGCACATAAAGCCCTGGCCGGTGCTTACTGGTCTCAGACAGCATCAGCTCCTGATGTGGGCTTTTGGGCAGGAGCTCCCAGGGGCTGCTGGGGCGGGGCCTGGGGGCAGTGGGGAGGGGAGGACGAGGCTGTGGCCGACGCTTTCCTGCCCCGCTCCAGGGTGCTCTCCGTGAGTTACAAGCCTGCCCCACAACCGAAGTTTTGTGCTCTTTTTTGTTTTTTTTGTTTTGCGGACCAGACTTTGGACATTCCTTCCAAGCGAGATGATAATTTGACAGAATTGAAAGCGGGGGGGCGGGGGGAAGAGTGACTCTTCAATTTTACTTGGGTCCTCCTGGGCGCTGTTCATTAAGATTTATTTCTTTATCCTTAAAAATTTTATTTATTTATTTTAGAGAGCAAGAGTGTGCAAGCAGGGGGAGGTGCAGAGGGAGAGGGCGAGAGAATCTCAAGCAGACTCTGCACTGAGTGTGGAGCCTGACACGGGGCTTGATCTCCTGACCCTGTGATCATGACCTGAGCTGAAACCAAGAGTCGGATGCTTAACCGACTGAACCATCCAGGTGCCCCTGTTTATTAATATTTATATTGACGTTATATCCAGGGCAAAGGTTGGGAAACTTTTCTGTGTGTGGGAAGGGGAACAAAGAGCCCAGTTAGGAGGCCCTGAAACCATCCAGGCGAGGTGAGAGATGGTGGGTGTTGGGCCCAGGGTAGATAGAGCAGAGGAGCTGGTGAGGAGTGGTCGGATTCTGGAGGTAGTTTGCAGGCAGAGCCCGGAGGGTGTGCTGATGGAGGAGTATGACAGTGGGCTCAGGGATGACTCTGAGTCTGGCCTGAGCACCTGGAAGGATAGAGCCGCCATTATTTGAGATGGAAAAGCTGTGGGAGGAACAGGCCTGGGGAGAAACCCCAGAGCTCAGTTTTGGACACAGAAAGCTGGGGAATCTTGAAGGTCCCCGGGGAGAGGGCAAGGGAGCTCCCGGATAGGACCCTGGAGTTGAGGGGAGAGGTCCGGGCTGGAGATTGAGATAGGAACTAATCGGCTCATGACTGGCACTGGAAGTTCATGCGATCCATCGGGTTTTCTGGGCAGTGAGTGCAGAAGAGGCGAGAAGGGACCCTTGATCCTGGAGCTGTGGCCAAGGACCCAACTCCAGGCTTCACTGGACACATGCTGAGCCCACATCCGCTGCCTCGCTTCCCGATCCAGACAGGATTAGCTGGGACCTGCGCGAAAGCCCACGTCTGATGCTTTTTACCTCCCTCCTCTACCTACACTCCCCCCCCCCCACTAGAATCTTCTCCACTCCATCTCAGCAGAGCTAAAGCCCACCCCCACTCATCCTTTAGCCTGTGGAGCTGGGGCCCTGTTTCCATCACCCTTATCATCCAGAACCACTGGTCCTCATTCAGAGTCTGATGGGGACTGTCATTGCCAGCCCCTCACAGATGTGTTTGAACTTGGAACTAGATGTGGCCAAGCCCTTGGGTGCTATGTGGGGTTCTTTCTCCCCATCTAGCACCCCTGGCACATCTTATAGCCCAGTCAGACCCAAGTCTTTCTCCATGGTCCCAGCAAACCATCAGAGTAAGTAGAATTGCCCCCATCTTACGGATGAGAAAAGTGAGGTCCAGAGAGATGAAGTTATTTGCCCAGATTAGCAGAGGCAGGACTGGAATGCGGTTGCCTGTCTCTTAAGATACATTCATTACCTCTGCTTCCAGGGGACATGTGGGCTCCAGGGAGTACATACCATATGCCAAGCACCAAAAGGCCATCCAAGGGGGTGACATTTGACAATGTTGGCCTGTGGAGTTCAGCCTCTCTGCTCACAGGCGGAGGCGAATTCACTGTAGTAACTAACTCTTCTTGTCTGACCAGGACCATGTGGGGGAGCCTGGGAATTGCTGATTGTACAAATGTCCCTCTCTCTTGGCAAGACTTTATTCAGAGAATTTTTAAAATGTGTGTTTTGGACTGGATTTGGGCTACAGACAGATTTGTGATCAGAGGTCAGGAAATAAAAATTAGATGACAAAAGGGAGTGCCCTGTATCTTACCAAACGGGGACGGGTGACCCAGGGAGTGGGCAGAGGACTGGGCCGTGGGGCCAGAGGGGACACACCAGAAGGGACCATGTGTCCCCTGCCTCCTCTGAGGGGCGCTGTGGTGTAGGCACAGACTGAGTCCAAGCCCCAGGTCCTCTGCCACCTTGCAGTGGTCAGGGGAGAGCTTTTCTACCTCCCCTTGCCTCGGTTTCCTAATCCATCCAAGGGGAAGGATGATGCCCCCCCCCAGAAAGTCTTACTTATTCAGTCATTGATTTCTTACTGATGAGTAAATGAGATAGCAGATATAAATCTCTCCGCATATCACGATATTCGAGGGGCCCTGCCCTGTCACCTTTCTCTTATGAAATCCTAGCTTGGGGAGGTAAGGGCTCGAGACTCTCCTCCCTGATGATAGAGCCTATAGTGTATGCAGAGTAGCCGAGGGACAGTGGTGGCCAGGAGGGCCAAGCAGCATCTGCTGTCCCCAGGATGCTGTGTGACTGGCTACTGGAGCCCCCAGGGAAGTTCATTTTGCTCCATGTTGTGGTTGGTTCATTCATCTGTTCAACAAGCGTATCATGTGCCTCCTGCATGCAAACATCCATGGGAAATTCAGCCTTTCTTCCTAACTTCACCTGGCCCTTCCCTGCGGCGACCTCTCCTCTCCATTGTCCCAAACTTCTCACTGCCTCCATTCTCCAAAATTCTCCATTCTCTGGTCTCGGTTTGTTGAACTGAATCCGGGAGCTCTGGTCCGGGAAATGGGAGCACTTGAGGACTTGGAGGAGTCACTGTCCTTCACTAGGACTCTGTTCCCTTGATTAAAATTCCAGGGGTTGGGTTACCAGAACACCAAGCTTTGCGCCCCGGCTTTGCAGCCTGTGGTTGGGAGCTGGGGGCAGGCCCCCAGCGCATTTCCATCCAGGCCCATGGAAGACATGGCTAGCTGATCAGGGCATTCTAACTGCTGAGCCCGGGGCAGGGCGGGGGCGGGGGTGCTCAGAATCTTTCCACAAGGCACCTGCCAGCCATCACCAGTCGATTCCGAGTTGGCAGTTGAGATTAAACGGACTTTTCACTCCGGCTGTGCCCTGGGTGGGGTGAAGAGACACACCAGAGAGGCTCCCGGAGATACAGTCCAGGTGAGGGACGCATGGCACGGTAGCAGGGATCAGCGGGGGGCGGTGGTCCATGGGGGTCGCCTGACAGGGGCACGAAGGCACGACTGCTGTGTCACTCCGGTCACACCAGCCCCTCTTTATGGGTGAGATGCGCCCAGGCTGGGCTGCCCCAGGCAGCTGTGGCCCCTGCCCAGAGGGGAAGAGCTGGGGGAAGGGCATCGACTCTGAGCCAGGCGCTGTACTAGTCTTTGTCACAGACGCTCTCTCTTAATTCTCATGGTCCACTCTGCCAGCAAGCTACGGTTAGCTCAGCCTTCAAGATGGTCTCTCTGACACTTGTCACTGTCACTGCGGCCCGGCCGCGACCGGGGGCGCAGGGACTGACGAGCTGAGCTGTGACCTCTTCGGGGGCATCGTGAGGTCTCCGGCCGCTCTGAGGGCTCCGCCGTACTGGTGCTCAGCCTGGGGTGGGAGGGGAGGTCGCCAGGGCAGGAAGCCCCCGGCCTGGCAGCCAAAGGGGCTTCTTTCAACCCAATGCCTCCCGTCCCGAGACAGTGGAGAACCTGCCTGTTCTGATTACAGCTGACAGCTTGCCTCCAGCCTCTTTGACAGAAAGGCTCCCCTTATGTAAGGGGGTTACATAAATCATCCTGTGACGTCTGTCACATGTCCGGGGAGTGCTGGCCCCACCATTGGGCCCCTGAGGTGGCATTTGTATGTCTTCTGGGTTGAGGTGGTCAGACCTAACTCTCCAGCATCAGGAGGGGCACATCTGGGTCTCTGGGTCAGCAAAGACCCTAGGGTCATTAGGGAACGGTATCATACAAAGGTCACCACCAAGCGTCTGGACCTGGCTGCCCGCATCCCAGTCCCTGCTCTGCTCGATTACTGACCAGAGGACGTTGGGTCAGTCTCCTCATCCATTGAACAAATGGCTTAATACGTGTTACATACCTTGATCGAGTGGTGAGTGCTGGTTAGGGCTGGGCTCTCACTGGGTGGCGGGCTTCAGGACAGAGCTGCCATCTTCGTCCTGCTTTGGGCGAACCAGCTCCCCTGTCTGGGCCTCGTTGACTCTGCCTCTAAAATGGGAAGATGACCCATCTTTTGGAACCAAACTTTCTACCGAGGTGTGGAAAGGTAAAGTTTCCTTTCAAAGTTATTTTTGGCAACTTAAAATACTACGTTCTAAAAACCGTACTAATAAACACGCACTCAAATGAGTTAGAGCTCACAAGATAACTAACACACGAGACTGGCGACTGGTTAACCTAGGCAGTTAACTGGTTAACAACGCCTCAGGGGACGAGATGATGAAGCTTCTTGGGTGAACAGTTTTCATCGGATGACGATCCTGAGATTGCTAGGTAGACTGAAAAAGTTACCATTTTAGCTGCTTATCTAAGTCAAGATTTCTATAGGTTCTGCAACCAAAGCAAAATATGGCGGATGGCAGACCCGCAATCCACAACCCTTTATTTCAGAGTTGTAGGTCATCAAAACATCCTCCTCATCTGAATCCACTGTTTGCCAAATAAGCAGGAAGTATGCGTTCACGTGCACCTAATAAATCTGAACTAGCCCGTCACTGGCGCTATTCTAGGTATTGGGCTTCTCTGCGTAAGTACAGCTTGAAAGCCCACTGCCCCAGATGACGTCCCGGGGCCCCTCTGGGTCGGTGCGTGTCATTGTCAACTGTCCCCTCTCACTTTCCATTACAATCCGCAGCTGTGTTAGCTAAATTCTAGAAGTGGGTTGTGTCAAATGACATCCAGTTGTTCTGGACGGTGGCTTCCGGCAGTTTGTTTGGGAAACCAGGGGAAGTTAGGGTGTGCCTCTCAGTGATGGGGGGACGGAAGATGGCTGTTCAGTTGTCACAACAGAGTTGATCTCCCCTGTAGCGAGTTGCATCAGGGACAGGAACAAGCGTGCCCTCTGGTCCCTGCACCGCGGTAGGTGCTGAATGGAGTCGCTCGAAGCTGGGAGTCCCTGACCCTGGGCCATGTAAATAATCTTGAGGAGGGGTTTGCACAGCCAGAAGGTCAGAGACTGGCACCCGTGACAGCAGAGGATCAGGAAGGACTCTCAGGGTCCAGCCAGTACCACTTGCTTGCCTTTAGCAGACACTTGGGGGAGATGTGATGGTGAACTGAGGCTTCCTGCTTTCAAGGCACCCACAGTCCCGAAGGAACGCAGAGGATTCGTCGTCAAGTTCAACCACAGTGATCACAAGGGTCCTTGAATGAGTCCTGCTCTGTGCTGAGACCATTCTAGTCCATGGAGATACAGAGATGAAGGAGCCGTTGTGCCCTGCTCTCATGGAACTCACCCAGGTGAAGGTGGAGGGGTGGGTGGGGCAGACAGTAATCAAATAGTTGCAGGAAGCAGTGTTTCCAGTCCACAGGATAAATTCTATTCAGTGGAATGGGCAAAATGTTTAACTCATGAAACATTTAGTGAGAAACTACTCTGTGCCAGGCCCCGTTTGAAGGTCAGATTACTAAGGGTTTTCTGTGTTAGGCCAAGGAGGTTAGACTTCATTTTGAATCTATACACATAGGGAGGGGAGAAGGTGTCACTGGTAATGCTGGGAGTGGGTGGAAGGCTTCCTGGAGGAGGGGATGCTTGAGCTGGGCCTTGAAGAATGTCTAGAGGACAGGGTCCTCTCAGTCAGTCCTGAGTTGAGCAGCTTGTCTCTGGGTGTGTCACCAAATGTACACAGGGAAAACAGTTCCTCCCTGTCCAGACGCAGGACCATATGGGAGAAGCACTGTGAAAGGAAGTCTTTCTAGAATAAGGCAGAGTCGGTATTACAGATGTCTTCCACCTGTCCGTATGAGCTACAGACAGAAAAACCCGAAGGAGCCTTCCCCAGCCTGGGTGGCAGTCCCCCAGGGGCCCGGGTGCGGCTGGGTCACTGTAGGGCCACGGATCTGGATCTCAGGCCACAGTTCTTGACGGCGGCCACCCCTTGAAAGATGTCCCAGAGCTGCTGCTTCCATACTCCCAAAGCGGATGTCGAGAGTCAACATTCTGACAGATGGACAGAAGAGATGAACCCAGGACTTACATATAAAATCTGGTTTCCGACGCTTTCAAACCCGACAGCACTTAATCAGTGCCTGGTGCTGGGTAGGCGCTCGGGGAAGCAATGCATGGGGGGACTGACGCGGACTTTGCATACAGACTGGCCCGGCTTCAAGTTCGGTTTCGCCACTTACTGGCCATGAGGCCTTGGGAAAGTAGCTCAACCTCACACTCCTCATGTGTAAATGGCAGCCATAGTACCTGCATTGAGCTGTCACGGGGTCAGGTGGGATCTTCCACATGTGATCAGTGATTGCAGCTCTTGGCACGTATGAGGTGCCCACCAAGTACCAGTTTCCTTCCCTCCCTCCCTCTTTCCTCAATAAGTGGGAAGAACACACAGGAAGAACAGCCCATATTAAGAGCTATGGAATGAATTTTTACGACATGGACTTGGACCCCACAGAGCTCACCGACCATGGGGGTTTGCTATTGTCTGAGCAGCAAGGGGATGATGTTACCAGCAAGCATGGCCAGGAGGGCTGCAGCATGCGACCAGACACAGAGTACGCAGGAGGCCGAGGTGGGAACCGGCTGGCATGAGGCCAGTGCCCCAGCAGAGAATGATGCAGAAGGTGGCTGAGCGGGCCGGTGCTGGGTTATGGAGGGATTCGCACACATGGCAAGCTGTGCGCCCTGGCCCGCAAGCACTAGGCAGCAGGGAGCCCAAACTGGTGACCTCGGGGCAACCTTGTGTAAGGGCTGGCTTGGAGCAAAAAGACGGTTCCTGCCCCTCACAATCAGGCTAGGCTAGGTTCTGCTGCAGAGACAGCCCCCAGATCTCAGGCGCTGAAAGCCACAGTGATTTAGCCGTCCCGCTGCTGCAGACAAGGATCAGGCTCCAGGGCCTGGGATGGCCAATGATCCAGGATGCTCCGGCCCAAGGACACTTCCGTGTCAGCCCATACTTCCCCAGCCCCCTCAGTGGAGAATCCTGCTCCGGATCCTAAATGCCTAAATTGAGTTACAGCTGGTGGGCACAGGGCCCTCTCCTCCAAACCCTTCGTTGTGCCCGTAGGGACCCTCAGGCCAGAGAAGGAGGTGGCTTGAAGTCAGGCCGCTGTGTGCCGGCAGCAGCTACCTATTGGTCAGCAGGAGGGGGTGGGACCATCCTCCCGGGTAAGTCCCCCGGGCCTGCCCTGCTACTGCGCCCATGTGGGCAGGGGACCTTGGAGAGGAGTCCTTGGCATTTTAGATTGTGGTGCAGAGGTGCGGTTGGGGTATAGGCGGCCGGCCGGTCAGCTGACCGCAGGACAGGAGAACAAGCTGGCGGTGGGGGGGAGAGCGGGGGGGGAGCGGGGGGGGCGGGGAAGAGGAGGCTGAGCATTCGGGCAAAGGCAGGAGGTGTGGGCCACCAGCGGCTGGCACGGAGGTCACGCCCATCAGCATTCCCCAGGCAGCCTCCCTCCCTCCCTCCACCGGCGGCCTCACCTTCCCTGCGGCCAGTCAGTGGGCAGGGCCAGCGGCCGACTCGGGGCTCCCTTGCTTGCTCCGAGCGGCCCGCTTGCGGCCCCGCCGGCGTTGGCACGGTGACAGTAGCCAAGTGTGCAAACTTGTGCCATTGTCCCCAGGCCAGGGGAGCCATGGAGACTGGCTAATATGACACAGGAAAATGTTTGCTGATGGCAATTCTATGGGCTTTGTCCACCTCTTTCTCCATCATGACGACTCGATTTAAGTCCCTAACTGTTTGACTACAAATGCGAGGGGACCGTGCAACGCCAGCCTTTTGTCCGGCTGCGCTGAATGGGCAATTCAGGCTTTGTGCAGCTCAATTGAGGAAGCAAACATAAAGACAAGATTCCTGAGAACTCCAGCTCCCTTCCCATGGATATCCCAGCACCTCGTTAGAGAGCCCTTCCCCGCTACCTTTCCCGACATCAGCGTGCTGCTGGCCCTCCCAGGCTGCCCGTGGCCCGGTGCCTCGGGGCCGGGGGGCTGGGAAGAGGGAGAGACAGATGGACAGGGACAGAGACGGAGAGTGGAGCAGAGAGGGGCAGAGAGAGAAGGAGAGAGAGGGAGAGACACTCAACCCTCAAGGACAGAGGGGGAAGCAGCCCTCCTCGGCTTACCCCGTCTGATTGTCTCTCTGCACTGGAGCATGGCAGCTGTAGGCTGTAGGCCTGGAGTCTTTGGGGGAGGCATGCAAGCCCATCTCTTCTGGGCCCAGCCCCTTCTCAACCCTGGACTTTTTAAACACACACACACACACACACACACACACACACACACACACACACACACTGCCCCCTCGAGAAACCAGGGAACCGAGGTCAAGGGGAGGAGGGGCTGAAGGGTAGAAATTTACCGGGAAATGATTGCATTTGGGAGCTGTCTTTTTTGTGATGGTCCCCATGGTGACAATTTGTGACGGCAAAGAATGTGGGAACGGGGCGCTGCCGCCTGATTGGGATGCTTTGTATCTGGAGAGGCGCTCCTGATTGGCCTGAGGGGCCCCCCAGCTCCGGGGACTCGTCCTCCATCCAGCCCACTCGAGGGCTGCACTACTGTTTTCCAGCCGGACGCACGGATCTCGCTGGCCACGCCGGGCCTGGCCCAGGTCTGCAGCGGGGAACCTGCCAGGCCACGTCGGCGGCGGCGGCGGCGGGGGGCCCGGGGCCGGCCTGCACCCTCGGTCAGTGTGGCAGCTCGGGCGGCTCCAGCCGACCGGGTGGGGGCGTGGGGCCGGCTGGGGCCTGGGGGAGGGGCGAGGTGCCTCGGGTGGTGGCCCAGGAGGCATGAAATTGCTGCAGATGCTTCTACGGGGGCGTCCCGCTGCCCGCGGTCTGAGATCAGCCCGCCAGGCAGGCCGAGGCTCGAGTGCCAGACAGGGGTCCTGCCCGTCCTGCGTGAGCGCTGTGGGTGGAGCGTGGGGACCCAGCGAGGGGGGCTGGTGCGAGCTGGGCTGGGGGCGGGGGTGGGAGGAGGAGGCCACCGCCAGGGAGAGAGGGGGCTTGGCCTTGCTTGAAAGTGGGCAGTCGCCTCAGCCCAGAAAATAAAAACCTTGCTGGCAAGTTGTGCACGTTGGCAGCGTGGTGTGTGGGAGACGCGGTGGGCTGGCCCAACGAGACTTGCGCTCTGGGCCCAGCAATGCCACCTGTAGCTGGGTCACCTTGGGCGGGTGGCCCAACCTCTCTGAGCCTCAGCTGCAAGTAGAGGGCCACAGACTCAGGCAGACTGCCTGTTGGCCTGTGCCCTCACAGATGCGGAGGAGACCCTCAGCGGCCTGGACGGGTGGCCGGCGACCTGGGACTCTGTTTTCTGTGGAGGGGTTCTAGGGCCTTTGGGGAGGGCCGGGCGCAGGTGCTTGGAGAGACGGCCAACGACCTGCATGTCCCCCCACCCCCAACCCAGGTCAGCTCTGTGCCCTTCCCTGGAGCTGCCGGCCACCAGCAGAGCCCACGCTCTTCATGGAAAGCCCCATGCAGTGGTCCCCTGGTGATGGCATCCGACAGTGACGTGAAGATGCTCCTGAACTTTGTGAATCTGGCGTCCAGCGACATCAAGGCAGCCCTGGACAAGTCTGCGCCGTGCCGCCGTTCAGTGGACCACCGCAAGTACCTGCAGAAGCAGCTCAAACGCTTCTCCCAGAAGTATTCCCGGCTTCCTCGGGGCCTCCCCGGCAGAGGGGCCGAGCCTCACCTGAAAAGGGGACCTGAGGACGGGCCCGGGAGGCTGCCCCTCGATTCTGGCCAGGATTCCAGTCCCAGCGGGGGTGGGTGCTACAAGGAGAAGGCTCTGGGGAACCCCTACGGGGAGGAATGTCTCTCTAGGGAGCAGACCCTACAGAGGCAGAATCCAGAAGCTGCCAGGCCTGGCCAGGTGCCCATGAGGAAAAGACAGCTGCCCGCTTCCTTCTGGGAAGAACCTCGGCCCACACACAGCTACCCCCTAGGGCTGGAGGGGGGACTGGGCCCCAGGGAGGGACCTCCCTATGAGGGTAAGAAACATTGCAAAGGCTTGGAGCCCTTGGATCCTGAGACGGCCCCCGTGCCCGCGTCTCCAAGGGCACTGGCTGAAAAGGAGCCACTCAAGATGTCTGGGGTCTCCCTGGTGGGCCGCGTCAATGCCTGGAGCTGCTGCCCCTTCCAGTACCATGGACAGCCCATCTATGCTGGTCATCCAGGGGTCTTGCCTCAGAGCCCTGTCCCCAGCCTGGGCCTGTGGAGGAAAAGCCCGGCTTCCCCTGGGGAGCTGGCCCACTTCTGCAAGGATGTGGACGGGCCGGGGCAGAAAGTGTACAGACCCGTGGTTCTGAAGCCCATCCCTACCAAGCCGGCTGTGCCCCCGCCCATCTTCAATGTTTTTGGCTACCTCTAGCTGGGCTGGGAGGGCCTCGGCTCCCACCTCTGGCCTGCAGGGGTGTTTGGGGCCCCTGGGAGCGCTCCTTGTGCAGAGTGAGCTGGGCAGTGGTGTGGCCACTTGGGAGCCTTTCCTTTGTGTGTGTCTGGGAAGGGGAGGACGGGTTTGGGGCAGGGGCTTCTCAGGCAGTTGCCAAGTCAGCCCCTGCAGCCTTGGGAGCTATGGGGCTGGGCTCCGTTGGCCCCTCTCCAACCAGACCAGAGCCCGAGACCGATTGTCCCACTGTCTTTGGGCCGGTCTTGGGTGGTGGGGCTTTGCCCTGGCCTGCCTGCCCCTCCAGAAGCCAGAGTTACACATCTGTTCATCTGCCACCCACTGTGTAAGCCAATCTCAGTTCTGTTCTTTTTGTTTTTTGTAAATATTAAGAAGGTTAAAAGAATAAAGACGTTTCTTTTGCAGTTTCCACATCTGGGATGTCATGGAGTTGAATGGTCCCCAAGCTAAGAATTGCGGGCCAGCAGCTCAATTCAAAGGAAGGGGGGATGGGAGGAGTCACTGGGGAAGGATGCTCTGCTTGCCTGTGTCCAAGAGCAGAGGATGGGGGAGGCTGGATCTCCAGATGATCCGAAGTGCTCTAGAGAATAAGGAAGCCAGTACCAGGGGAGTACCAGTCCTGGCTCCGCAATGGGATGTGGTGCTGGACCCTTCCTCCTGGGGCCTCCTTGCCCCACCTGCAGGGCGAGGGGCAGGGCAAGAATAGTCCCCCTCTGCTGTGCCTTCCACTCTGATTATGGCCTCAGAGCAGAGGCTGGGCCAAGGCAGTCCTGCCCGAGCCTGGTCAGAGGGAAAATCAGGACAAACTGGAGCTTGGCTCCTTGTGGACAAGCCGGAAAAAAAAATCTCTAGTGAAGTCAGATTCCTGGGTGACCTGCCGATGGCCCTCTTCCCAGGCCTGGTGCAGTGCCTGGCACACATCAGGGGCCCCATCAATGGAACGATGAGGGCCTCTGTCTGTGACAATGCATGGGGGTGGGGGAGTGCTGGTGGCAGGGATTGGCCCTGGGTTTTGCTCTCATGGTGTCCAACTGGCACAGCCATTGGAGAGGCATGCACCTCCATCCTGGCGCGGGATTTGCCCTGCCACGTGCAGACGTGGCTCCAAGGCTGAGAGCGCACGGACTTGCATCGAGCTGCTCATTCCATCAAAGCCCTGTTCTCACAGCTGGGACTGATGCAGGGCCAGCCCTGGCTGGGGGCTACTGTACCTTAATTAGCACAATGTTGGAAAGTTAATCTCCCTCTGCGCCTTGGTTTCCCCCTCTGTAAAGTGGGGGACTAGGCCAGCAATAGCAAACAGTTGCACCTACCAGTTCTTCAACTAGTCACAGACTGTCTCCTTCAGGGGCCAGATATGGCCTCAGAATCCTTCTTAACCCAAGGCTCCAGGATTGGTGATTAAGGGTCCTTCTCCTTCCTGCCTGTTTTTACTCTAGGATTCCCGTAGGGTGGAGCATCTCCATGGGAGGGCAGCTTGCTCACTGGGAAGCCGGTGGATTTCTGGTAGTTTAAGGCTTCTGGTCTTGCAAGACTTGAGAGCCACGGAAACCATGTGACACCAGCAGGGTTGTTCAGAGTAATCATGTAGCACCCAGGATAGGGCCTCAGGACCCTCACCCCAGGCTGCTCTGGTCTGCCCTCTATGTCCCCTTCTCTCCCCCTGCACTCAGGAAGACCCTTCCAGATCAACTCCAATGAGGCTCAGCCCCTCCCCCACTGTACAGGAGGGTGTTAAAAGCTCCAATCCAGGCTTTGCCACCTACCAGCTGTGTGACCTTGGGCAAGTTACTTAAGTCTCTGTGCCAAAATGTCCTCATCAGAAAAATGTGGTTGAAAATAGACTTTCACAGGTTGTCGTGGGGATGATGAAGAGGGCACCTGGCATAGAAGGTGCTATGACACGCCCAAAGGGAGAGCCTTGCCAATCAAAAGTTGCCTCTCCTGGTTATCTGGGCCACCTGACTGTACTCCCTGGAGGAGCCGAGCTCCGGGGTGGGGGGCATGTTTTCTCAGAGTGCTGCGCCAGCGCACCATGCTCTGCCCACCCCCCACCCCCCCACCCTGCAGCTCCTCTTGGGCTCCTTTCGCAGGAGACACCTAGTGATACATGAATTCAAATGCAGGGAGGCTTCCTCTGCAAGCAGAAACCTTTGCTAGGAAGCAGCTAGACAGAAGCACACCGCACCGACTCCCTATGCAGAAACAAGGTGGGGAAAAACACATCTAGGAAAGCTGTGGTTAAAAAAAAAAAAAAAAAAAAAAAAGCAGCTGCCGTAATAGCAGATGACTCTCCTGACCGACAAGTGAGTCGTGAGTGGGGCTGGCTCAAAGGGGAACATGGGAACTCACCCCCTACCTCAGATCCCCAGCATTAGCTCGCACGTGCTCTTGCCTGTGAAATGAAATGGAACCACTTTCAGGATTTTAAGTGTTTGGTGACGCTGTTGAGACACCTCTGGGGCCAAAGTTTGGGGGTGGGGGAGGGGGTTTCTGCAGAGGGTCTTGGCTCTAAAGTCCTCTGGGGAGCAGTGGTGGTCAAGAAATGGAACCACCAGCCCAGCCTGAGCACTGACCCATCAGAACAGACCCTTGGGAACAGCGCTGCGCCGCACCCTCCCCCCCCCCCTCGCTGGCCAAGCGTTAACCCTTCAGCTTCTGGGTTGTGGGGAGGTGGGGGCTGCCAGGACCTGAGAAGGCCAAGGTTGGGAAAGCCGCTTGGGGAGGAGGGGCCCTGACCAGTGCCTGTGGGCCCAGTATGGACGAGATCAGTCCTCTAAGAATGCAGTGCGGTGCTGATGCATCCCAGCCCCAGGTACCCCACATCCTACAGGTACCCCAGAGGTACCCCACATCCTACAGTCGGTGGTGCCAATGTTGACTGCACAGGCTGAACCCTCCTGCCCCACCCCTCCCACCTACCTTCCCGGCCTCCCCTCCTCCGGGGGTGCACCTCCCTCAGACCGGAGTCCCCACCCAGCCCAGGGTCCGCGGCCACTGCCTGTTAGGACTCCTTAGGATGTACAGGGGACCTGAGAAACGCTATAGTTTGCCAGAGGCCCAGCCCCATCCTAAATGCACCCAAACATCTTTCTGCTCTGGCTCATCACGGAGGACTGCCGACCCCCCATCCGAGATTAAAGGCTCTCCCTCTGGCTGCCAGATGGGCAAAGGCAATTTTCGGTCAGGGTTTTCCCCTGACTGTGCACTGAGCCCTCTCTGGCCACTTCCCCCGGGGGCCCGTCGGCAGAACATCTCCAGTGTGAGAGGATGCCGGTTTCCGTGGGGATTTCTTTAGGATCTCTTGCAACAAGGCCACAGGGGACCCTGGCCAGGCACTGTTGGGTTAAAACCTCAGGGATTTGCTAGGTGTGCCTGGGCAAGTCCCCTCCCCTCTTTGGGCCTGTTTTCCCATCAGGACCACGAAGGAGTGTGCCAGATGTGGCTGAGTCCCCTCTGACCTGTGGCTGGAAAGTGCTGCTTGGCAGACTTTTCCTCTTCAGGAAGACACTGGGTCTTGAGGTTCCACGGAGAGCCAGTATGGAGGAGTCAGCAAGGACGCCGGGAACCACAATGATGGGGAATTTGAGGCCCCAGAGGAGCAAGCCGAGGGCAGAGCTGGACCTCAAAGCTGTGCTCCCCTACCGCCTAGCTGCTCATTTTGCCAAACCCAGGAATGACATTTGACCGCACTTAACACACTTCCGGATTCTGGGGCAGGGTGGGTGCTGGCTCCAGGCAAGGTCACCTGCTCTGTCAGGTGTCACCGCAGACTGGCCTGGACTCCCGTGGCTTTCATCATGCTTTCCACTGCAGCATCGTGGAAACAGGGCAAGCTGGCCTCAGCACCCAAGAAGGTGCTATTATCACGCCTGCCTGAACATGGGCTGGCAGGTGGGGAAAATGCCTGGCACGCCCCACAGAGCCACACAAGGACCCACGGAGACAGTGGAGGGAACAGGGCCTCGTGCCCCCAGTTTGGTGCCTTTGCAGGGGTTGACGGCAGCCACCGCCTTAGCGCCGTGGCTCAGATGGCCAGCATTTAGATTTCTTCTCCTCCCTAGTATCTCAACTTCTGTAGCAAAATAGGGGTGGGCAGCATGTGAAGACAGAGTGCCAGGAAACATGTGTGTGCAAGGCAATCCCAGGTGTCGGGAGACTTGTAGACACCGAGCCCTGTTTGTGATGGAGCTCCCGTTTCCGTGGTGATTGAAGCAGGAGAGAGAAACCAACCCAGACCGCTCTGCTCACAGGGCAGGAAGCTGCCCCTCTCCTTGCACCGCCAGCTCCACTCTGGCTTTCAGAAGACCAAAGGGGACACATCTAGGGGCCTGTGCGCCCTGTCTCAGCACCTGCCCCACTCCCACTCCCTCCAGGAGCAGTGCTGAGGACCCTAGGCCCTGGGGGCCGGGGTGGGGGGGAAGAGGGACTTCGCTGGGCAAGGTGTCATCTCTGCAACATTTATTGTACTTGAGGTGGGCCTCCCAGCCACCCCCACCAGACCACACCTCCAAGAAGAAAGCTCAGAAGTCAAGTGGAGAGTTTTGCGGAGCAAAGTGGGAGGGGACGGGGAGAGCCCCGCGGGGAGGTTGTCTTGGAAAGGCAGACTCACCCCTGAAAGCGCTCCAGCCACAGCCCAGTGTTGGGGCCGGGGCTTCCCTGCTGGCTCCCACCTTCTCCCAGGTCACCCCAAGTTCTGCCCTGCACGCCCCTCCCGGGCCCAGGGATGGAGGCTCCACCATTCCCAATGGCAGAGAAGGTCCGGGGTCTACTCAGCAGTTTGAAAACAAACGCGGTTTTTCTTCTACTTGACACATTCTGTTCTCTGGTCTGGGCAAAGCTCGGGCCCAGAGACCTGGCGAGGACCTGGCAGCAGCTGCCCCAGCTGAGCGGCCGGCAGCCCACAGCCTCCGTCTACCACCAACTCCCCTCCCCTGGGGCTTGGGGCCGCCGCCTCCATCCTGAGGCTTTAATGAAACAGTCTGAGGAGCCGCTCCTCCTTGCAGCCTTGGTTACTGGGTGCTCTCGTACTTCAAGTACCTGATCAGCCTGCCTGGGAGCGGCAGGGCGTCCAGGAGCTTGATGCGGTGCTTCCCCACGGCCTTTCTCACGCGCAGCCGGCACAGGTGAGCCAGAGGTCTGGGAAGTTCTGGGGAAAGGAGAGGAAAGAGAACCGCTGACGTGTTGCTCGCAACCAGCAAAGAGTTTGCATCTGTGACCGCGGGCTGCTAGGAGACACCTAGTCGATGTAGACAGAGAGGAGCGGGGTGCTGAAGGGCGCCTGGGGGGCTCAGGGAGTTAAGTGTCTGACTTTTTTTTTTTAAGATTATTTATTTATTTATTTGAGAGAGAGAGCACAAGCAGGGGGAAGCAGCAGGGAGAGGGGGAAGCAGGCTTCCCACTGAGCAGGGAGCCCCATGTGGAACTCGATCCCAGGATCCTGGGATCATGACCTGAGCCAGAGGCAGACGCTTAACTGACTGAGTCCCCCAGGCACTTCAAGTGTCTGACTCTTGATCTCGGCTCAGGTCTTGATCTCAGGATCGTGAGTTCAAGACCTGCATTGGGCTCCACGCTAAGCACGTAGCCAATTAAAAAAAAAAAAAAAAAGAGGGGGAGCTCCGTAACCCCAGCCCCTGCCAACTGAAAAGATTTGGCAAAGTAGCTTCCCCCTTGTCGCCCCTCATTAATAGGCGCAGCCCAAGGAAGTAGCTGGGGCAGGTACAAACCCATTTCACAGGTGAGGACATAGCAAGGACCGCACCTGGAACCAGAGCTGCCATCCCCCTCGTCTTGTGCTCCTTCCTCTATATACACAGCCCGGACCCCCAGCACAGCCTTAGCAGAGGGGTCAGAGAGTTCCACCTGTGAAGTGCCCCCATGAATGGAATTCAGCCCTGAGTTCTGGTGGTGCAGAGAGGCCAGGGTGCGGGCAGGGACGGGGGACACCTCCCCACACGTCCTAAGATCCCACTTGGCTGCCTCGCCCCAAGGAGCCCTCCTGGAATACCTCATACAGTAAAGTGTTCTCAGCTGAGGGCAAGGGGATGCGGTAGGAACAGGGATTGATGTGTCTAGTAAGAGGGCAATTTATTTCAGCCCTGGGCCCAGCCCTGGCACGGGGAAGGTGCTTGTTGAATCAGAGCATGGCTTTCATTCATTCAACAAACACATGCTGACCTCTTCATGGCATGGCCCTGTGTTCGGGCCGGAGATGCAGAGGGGCCTGCCCAGGACTTCGGGGAAGGCTTCCACACCAGATGGTGCCATCTGAGCAGGGTCCTGACAGGTGGGCAGGTAGGGATTTGCCAGGTGAAGAAGGGAGGCAGGGGTGAAGCAGCAGTGCCACGCCAAGGGGGCCATGGAGATGCAGGGGTACTGGGGTGCAGAGGGAATGTGGAGGTAATGGCAGATGGCTGCATTTCTGGCTCCTTGGTCTCGCTTCGGACAGAGCCTCCCGTCTGGAAACCTCAGCCCCTTTTCTCGGCCAAGCGAAGACTGAACTTGTGGGGAGGAAGGCCAAACGCCCCTGGTGAGCAGAGGACACAGGCCCACGGAGGCTGGGCTGGTGGCCTGGGCTAGTTCTGGGAGACCTGCCACCTCTTGGAGCCCACTGTCCCGGAGTCATGAGGTCCACGTCCCAGCATTAGATGAAAAAGCCTGTGGACCGTGTTCTGCAGATGCGGCGTGGGCTTTAAAGTCAGCAACATAGGTATTGGGTAAGAACTATTTTGTTCCATTAGTAAATGTTTATAGCACACCGAAGGGTCTGCATGTTTTTCCTTCGGACTAGGTCTCCGGAGGGATTGTCCTTCTCTAGGGGGGCAGAAGGGGACAGCGAGGGGCAGGGCCCACATCTAAGCATGGACCGCTCTGGGGTCCTCTAGTGGCCAAGGGTCACAGGGATAGCAAGCAGTTATTCACAAACACAGTGAATGTTCATCGAACCTCTCGCGCTGAGCCCCGGGGAGTGGGCAAGTTACCACCACCCTCCCCCATCGCTGCCCTGATACCTTTATCAAGGGTCGAATTCAAATGCTTCCCAGGCATTTGTGCGAATGAAAAATCCTACAGTAGATCTGGGTCCCACAGGGCTCGGGGATCAAGGAAGAAGGTGGCAAGTCAGAGCTGGGGCACTGGGGCCCGGGGCACCTGGCCAGTCAGTGGACAGGCAACAGGGCAGCGCAATCTCATCTGGGGACATAATAGAAACTTGCTGCGGGTCAGCCTCTCTGCTCTGTGATTGACAAACGCTTGGCCAGAGACGGGTCTGTGCCCCTGAGAGTGTGAGAAAGCCCTGGGGTAAATGGGACTCCTCTGGGCAGACGCCTATTTCTCAGTACCAGCGGCAGCACACAGTTCGACTACTTCTGGCACTACCTGCCCAGGTGGGCTCCATCATGCCCAAGACGGGTCCTCGGCCTGACTTAGCCAGGCTGCCCCATCCACACCGCCAAGCACACCCACCTGCAAACATCTCATGCTGGCAGAGCTGGAGGGGGCTAGACAAGGAGCCTGCCCAACCTTCTCGGTTCAGTTGGGGATGCTGAGGCCCATGGATGGTCACCCAGCAAGCCCCTGGCTCCAGGGGCCTGCCGCCCAGACCCAGTACTGCTCCCCGTGTGTGGGCTGGGGGCCCGCAGCATGGGCATCACCTGGGAGCGTGCTGAAATGCAGACTCTCAGGCCCTGCCCCAGGCCTGCCGAGTCAGAATCTGCATTTTTAACAAAATGCCCAGGTGCTTTGTATGTACTTTGCAATTTGAAATGCCTAAGACCACCATCTCTCCTCTACCCCGCCACACTACCTCTCAGTGCCCCACAAACATGGGCAATGTACTCCAAAAGTCCCAATACCCCTCAGTGAGCTGGAACCGTTTAAAGCATCCTAGAAAGATCTGGTGGCGAGACTCCGGGGTTGGTCAGACCTAGGTTTGAATCCCCACTCTGCCACTAACTAGCCGTGAGACCTTGGCTCAGGCGACATCATCTCTCGGAGGGTGGGTCTTCTCATTTACAGAATAGAGTCATGGAGACACCATATGTTACCTGCGCACAGAGCTCTGCACTCAGTAGGTGCTCATCAGATGTTAGTAGCAGTCACATGCCCCGAGCCCTGGGCCTGAACCAGACAGGGTGACCTGCCAGTAGCAGTAGTGACAGCCCCTACCTGCCTTCTCCTTGATGACAGCCCAGTCCTCGAAGCTGTCGATGTGTTCCTTCAGCCGCGAGCAGAGCTGCACGTTGCCCACATAGTCCAGGAGGATGTCGATGATGGGCCCTGCCCAGCGGCTCACCTCTGGGGCAGACAGGATCTCGCAGAACTGGAAGAGATCACGCATTGGGGCTGGGGCTCCCAGGACCAAAGGCAGCGCCTCAGCGAACACGTCTGTCCGGGAACCCGAAGCTGGGCAGGGCAGGAGAGGGATCCGAGGACAGACACTGGGCGCACTCCTGGCAGGATCCACCTCCACAGACCCACTGCCCCCTCATCAACAACATCCAACCGAAAACTGGAGGTGGGCTGCTTGGCCATCACCTCTCTAAGCCTCCACTTCCTGGTCTAGAAAATGGGAATCTGACACCTGGAGCTTTTTTTGTTTTGTTTTGTTTTAATGAGAATTAAGGTAATATATGAACGTAAGCTTCTTGGCACACAGCAAGTGGCCCATAAGTGATTCCCATTAGCCATTATACTTCTGACTTGTTAAGTCAACACCGGGCCACCCTGCCCCTCATCTGACCTTGGCCAGTCCGCCCTCACGTCCATCCCCATCCTGGTCATGCAACATCATATCCCAGGTGTAGGTTTGCTGCGAGTGATGGACGCCTCAGTTTTACACATTCCCCAGCAATCCCCAAGACCGAGAAGCCAAAAAGAAGGATGTAACGGTTCCCATGAACCACTCAGTTCTGCTGCCTCTAAAGCCACGGGCTTCCACTGCCTCCAGAGTGCGCCCCCTACGGTGCCCCTCGGCTGCGGGAGGGCATCAGCCATCCGTCCATACCAGCGCGCGCTGAGCGCGCGAACCACCCCGCCCGCCAGGCGCGCCCCCGCCTACCTGGACCACCGCGGGCTCCTTGTCGGTGGCGGGCGTGTCGCTGAACCGGTTGGAGCGCGGCGGGGCGGGCGGGTGCGGGCCGTTGCCGTACAGGCACGAGAAGCAGGGCTCGCCGTCGCAGCCGAGGTCCATGAGGAACTTGAGCAGCGACAGGTACTTCATGGCGAACATGATGGTGGCGGGGAAGGCGGTGGGGTGCGTAGCGATGTAGGCGTCGATGTCGGCGCCGTGGTCCAGCAGCAGCTGCATGGTGCGCAGGCAGCCGTGGCGGATGGCCACGAGCAGGGGGCTGATGAGGTCGCGGTTGGGGTCGGCGCCGGCGAGCAGCAGCAGCTCGGTGGCGTACACGTTGTTGTTGACCACGGCGAAGTAGAGGGCCGAGCTGCGGCGGTCCTCGTAGAGGCGCGCGCGCTCGGGCGCCAGCGGCGCGTTCACGTCGAAGCGCGCGCCCAGCAGCGCCTCGAGCACCCCGTCGTGGTTGCGCTCGGCGGCCAGGTGCAGCGGGCTGATGCCGCTACGGCGCACGCGCGTGCGGCTGGTCACGGGCAGCAGCATCTGCACGATCCTGCGGGCGGGGCGGGCAAGCGCGGGTCACGGGGTGGTCCCGCCGGCAGGGGGCGCTGAGGGCCCGGGCCCGGCCGCCCAGGACTACCGTGTGCGGAGGCAGGGGCCCACCGGCAGGGGGCGCGGGGGAGCCAGCCGTCCTCACCAGGACCGCCTTGGGGAGGATGGGTCGCTGCTCTCCCCCACTTTACAGATCAGGAAAACTGAGGCTCAGAGAGCTTCAACCACCTTTCCAAAGTCACATAGCCAGTAAGGGGTGGAGCGGGGCTTCAGACTCAGAACCCGTGGCCTCCAAAGTCCTAGTTCTTGCAAACCTCAGCCCGTCGGAACTGTGGTTTCAAGACTCATTTCAGGCTAAGGAGTGTTCCCCATTCCCAGCTCAGTGATCTGAGGGAATTGACCGGAAGGCCCGCAAGCCTAATGCAGGAGGCACCTAATGCCCATGGTGATGTTTGGAGCTAGAAGTTTGGCACCCGCCCTGCCTAGGTGGGGTAGGGGTGGGCAGGGGGCAGCAACAGTCATAGCTGAGGACTCACTATGTGCCAGGAGACCTCTAAAGAATTTACAAACACATTTTGGTTTAATCTTTTCAACAGCCCATCAAGTATGTCTCATCATTCCCATTTTGCAGATGAGAAAGATCAAGGCTCAGAGAGGTGGAGGCACTTGTCCAGGCCACATGTTGGGAGAGGCAAACCAAGGAATGTACCCTGCTCCTACTCCAGGACTGAGCCGTCCTACATCTCTGTGGAGCTGTCAAGTCTGGGGGGGATAGGAGGGGACGAATGTATCTGGTCCCAACCACTCCTGCTCTAGGCCCCAGTCAGCCCTTGGTGACCACGAAGTCCCCTCCCCTCTCCTGTGAGTCTCAATGCCTCTTTCCCTGAAGGCTGACTCGAGCCTCCCCCAGGCTCCCCGCCTTGCCTGTGGCCTGGAGAGGGTTGATCAGCCATTGCTGAGGCTGGAGATTCCTGGGAACCCTGGTTCTGTTCGCTTTTGCTGCATCAGGCCCTGCTCTTGGTACTTAATCTACATTGATCTATTATAAACTCCCAGTAACCCTATGAGGTAGGACTTATACTGTCCTCGTTTACAGATGAGAAAACATGAAGCCCAGAGACGGTATGTGACTTGCACGAGGACACACCGCCAGTAAGTGATGGGGCCAGGATTTGAACCTCGGCAGTCTGATTCCCCAAGCCACACTCTCAATCACTGCCCTACATCTTTGTAGCAGTCAGGGTTTTGCATCACGATGCTTTGACTTGCCTGCCCCATTTTACCTTCACTGCAGCCCTGTGGGGTTAGCCAAAGCAGCTTTGTGGCCTTCCTTTTAACAGACATGACTCAGAGAGAGACAGCAACTCATCAAAGGTACTTAGCAATTCTAGGGGCTCAATTCCAGGGGCTCTTGACCCCTTGTCTTTGCTCTCTTCCCCTAGCCCCCTCCCACAAGAAAGAACAAGCTCCTACCACTGACATGATTCCAGACCCTAATCCTTCCAGTCCTTGCTGACAGGTGACCTCTCGCCCCCATGTGGGCTCCAAGGAGGTGGCTGTGGTGGGGCAAGCAGGTGCCACCAGGCCTGTTCCCACGCCTCTCTGGCATGCTGGCTTCGCGGCTTCCTGGAAATCTTATGCCAGTGACCTCCTGCTAGGATCTCAGTGGAAAGTCTTATTATTGTTAGTGACGCTCTGTTTGCCTAAAATCTGCCTCTAAAACCTCAAAAGGAAATTCACACACCCAGGGGGGCTAATTGCCTCCTAATTTCTATTTGTGCCGGCACAGGAGGCCTGACCTCACTCTGTAGAGGTGCTGGTCAAAGGCAGGGCCGGGGCCTCACCCTGGACCACAGCCATCGCCAACAAATGCTCCCTAACAGCCGTGGCAGGCCTGAGCCCGGGAAAGAACAGCGACAGAGACTGTCCTGGGGCCGCTGGCCAGATGGGGCTGGTAGCCCAGGCAGGTCACAGATGGCCTCCAGCGATCCCCTGCCCAACCAGGGGAAAGTGGCAGGAATATGGGAACATGATGACGCTGCCTATGGTCCCAGAAGCATCCTCTTGCTAACGCAGGAAAATTATCTCATTTGTGCCCCTCTGTAGACTCTGCCAATCTGAAAGTAAATGTGCCCTGCAGGACAGGGTCTGCAGAGCAGCCCGTGCAGGACTCCCATTTTACAGGGGGTGAAACTGAGGCCCGGGCATGGGGTGGGGAAGAGAGTGAGGTCGGATTGGAGGTGGATGACAAAGCCAGGGCAGGATGTAGGTGTCCAGAGGGCCCAGGGCAAGACCTTTCCGTGCTGCCCCACCCCACTGGCCCCAGGGAGTGGCCGTGTTGGCCGTCCTGCCACAAATCATCACTTCTTTCCCCCAGCCCATGTTGTGGGACTCAGGGCTGGAGAAGGGGGGCACCCCACGAGAAGGGCTGGGGCCTCCCTACTTCTTCCACTGGCAGGTCCTGGGCCCACTGGGCTCAACATGTACCTCATGAAGAAGAACAAAGGTGCCCACTGCCCAGTCGAACCTTTGGTGTCTGGGAGGCCGGGTTCCCTGCTCCCCTCTCTCCCTTCCCCAGTGAAGGGCCACACCCACCAGCCCAAGCCCCGAGACCAGAACAGACCCAGCTCAAGGCTGTTTCAGGGAGGCCTCCCCAAAAAAGTGTTAAGTGGCTTGCAAAGGTAATATAAATAAGAAGTAAAAGAGAAAGAATAGTTAAAAACAAGGGCATCAGAAGCGGGTCCCAAAAGGCCAGCCTCTGTTATATGCCAGCCACAAAATAGACTCTAAGATCCTGGTTCTCTGTCGGGCTGTGGGTGAAATCATCTGGGCAGGTTTTAGAAACCCTGAAGCCCCAGCCCCAGCCCAGACTGCTTACATCAGAATCTCTGAGGATGAGTGAGGCCCAGACATCAGGGGTTTTAGAGCCCTGGGGGGCTTCCAGCGTGTAGCCAAGGCTGAGACTTGGCTTTCTTGGTGTTTCTCTAAATTCAGGTTAAAGGATGTGTGGGGCATCTGGTCTTGTCCAACACAAACCGTTTCTCAATAAATCTATGTGTGGTGTTGAGTTTTAATCTCATAAGGTGCCTTGCTAAACTGGAAATGAAGTACAAGGTAAAGCGTGCCTTGGAGGTGACTTCGGTGTCCTGTGGTCTCCTTTCTCAGCCATACCCGAATGTCACAACCTCTGGTTAAAGGTGCTGTAGAGATGGCACCATCTGGTGAACCCGGAGTGCCACTTTCCACACTATAGACGGGCAGGGTGTTTTGGCAGGTGGCTGAGTGCGGAATGCCTATGGAATGTCACATCAAGTTCCCAAGCAGCCTATGGGAGGTTGGCGTGGAGAGGGCCATTAATGCCACATGTCTGAGGAGTGAAGGGCCCAGGGCTTGCCTGGCCGTGGACCCTGCCAGGTGGCAGAAGCTGCTGGGAACCCGGCTTCAATCCTTTGTCGGGCAGCCCTCAAAAGTGGCCTGGCCCCTCTCAGTCTTGGGGAGCAGAGGGAAATGGGGCCTGGGAATGGAAGGGGAATGACCAGGGAAATCGCTTTGAGAGTCATGAATCCAAAGCAGATTTGGGGGAACACAAGCTGTTCATACAGGTGGTTCCAGAGGGGACCAGCCTTGCTCCCTGGTCATCCTTAGGCCCACCCAGTGCTCCTTCAGCTGCCCCTCCAGCTGGGGCCAGACTGCCAACGTCGGGGTCCACTTGAGACATCCGGGTGTGATGGAAGGATGCCACTCTGTGGCAAGCCGCTTCCTCTGCAAAATCAGGGCTTGTATTAGATCAGTGATTCCCCTAAGGGTGTGGATGGGCTGTATCTGGTTGGTTGGCTCGGGGAGCTTTTCAAAGGTAGAGGCTTAGGCCCCCTCCCTCCTGGAGGTTCTGGTGTAGTGGTTCTGGGATGTGTCATTTAGCAAATAGCCCAGAGAGATGGTGCTGTGCACAGGCAAGTGTGGGGATCCAGTGGGCCTGGAGACTTCCAAGGGCTGTCTCCTTCATTCTTTGGATCTCTCCCTCAGGGTCACGCCTGAGATAAACCATGTTTGTTGACTGATGCTGGGTCTTTCTGGGGCCAAAGATAAAGCATCCATCTTGCCCTTCACCACTGCCTGACTTGGTGCTTTCTTCCCTCTACCGGCAGAACTGAAAAATGATGGAACGTGCTCTTCCTACCTAGGAGAGCGTGAGCGCCGACCTGTGGGGTACCTGTGCCTGGAATTCTGTGGGGTGCTTTACTTCCATTCCGTAGCCATGTATATCCACCTCACTAGTCCTAACAACAACCCCGTAAAGCAGGTGTAACTGTCCCCCATTTTACAGAAAAGGAAACTGAGGCTCAAAAGGGTTAAGCAACGTGACCAATGGCTTCAGCAGGAATGCAAACCCAGGTCCGTGTGCCTTGCAGCCTGCTCTGGGGTTCAGGGAAGGAGGGGTCTCCTCCGTGCATATATCCGTGGGGAGTGGGGGGCATCTTTGGTTGGCCATATGTGCGGAGCCTGGGGCTTCGGGGGTCTGTCTCTTTGTCTCCATTCCACTCCCCGGGATGTCACTCTCATCCCCATTTCCCTCTGCCTTCGCAAACACAGCCAACACCCCCAACGTGCACAATCTGTGTTCTTCTCTCTTCTCTCTGCCTGATGGCAGGCCGTGTTGCCCAAAGTGTGTCATCTGGGGTACACTTGATGGAATTTTATGTGAAATGTTTTCTTTATTAATTGTAAATTGGCAATTTCAGCGAGATAGTGTGATGAATGTTTCCTTTTGAAAACAAGTTCATTTTAAATAAACATGTCTTCAAAAGAAAATATACTCCACAGTGAGAGTTATAGATGCCTACCATCAGGAAGGAGGTCTGTGAACGGTCAAAGTTTGGAAAACGTGGGTTGAGTGGATTTCACGGAGCCCTGTCATCCTTCGAGAGCAGCTGGGGTTCGGGATTCTGCCCTCCTGGGGGAGCCTTCCCTGAGCCCACCAGCTAGCGGTAGTGCTGATGCATGTTTAACCGCTGGCTCCTCGGGGGGGCAAAGGGAGCCCTGAAATGCATTCACCAATTTCCGTGGTGTAAATACTCTCACTGTGGCCAATTTCAGGCCGCCCTTGTGAATAGTTGGCTCCCGCGAGCTGGTACAAGCCAACTCTAGCACACCTAAGCTTCCAGCCCCTGCTAGTGTCTCTCCTCCAGGACTGCCATGGAGCTCAGCCTTCATGCTCTTTCATTACGTTATGCGATCATGTGTGTGTGTGTGCGTGTGTGTGTGTGTGCATGTGTGTGTGTGTCCTGCCCACCAGATCGCTCCCTGAGAACTTAAGCTTCTCCTGTTTTGCTCAAAGTGCCCAGCACATAGTAAGTGCTCAGGAAAGGCTAGCTATGAGCCTTGGCCCTCTTTATGTTATTGTATCGTTGGTACTATTTGTATTACTCTATGCATCCTCTGCCTGCTTCCTAATTGCCTGAGAGGTTATCTTTGCATCCCCAACAGAAATAGGCAGGAGGCCAGACTCATATCTGGCCCCCCGAGTGCAGTGCCTGTAGATGGGACATTTGTAGCCGCTGAGCTCTTGCCATCTACGAGATGTGTGACGTTGGGCAAGTCACTCAACCACTCTGTGTCTTAGCTTCCTCATTTGAAGAAATGTAGATAATAGGATCTACCTCCAGAGATTTGGTAAAAGGCTTGTTAACAGTAGTCAGGAGGGTGAAGTAAGTTGATAATGAAACGTGCTCTAGCTTGCCAACTGCTGGAGAGTCTCCTCCTCTCTACCTGGAAGGTGCCCTCCACCCCGACCCCTCCTGGGCCTCCCGAGTCCCGCGGGCGGGACACTTGCAGGCCCCGTTCCAGCAGCGGGGAGCCATGGAGCACGGGTGGCAGGGCCCGGGCTGACCTGTAGTTGCCCTTCTTGGAGGCGATGTGCAGCGGGAGCATGCCATCCTTGTTGGCCTTGTTGGCGTCGGCACCTTGCGAGAGCAGAAACTCTACCACATCCTCGTGCTCATTCTTGCAAGCCTCGTAGAGGGCGGATGCGTTGTCACTGGCCTGCGTGTTGATGTCGGCACCTGGCCAAGGAGAGACAGATCGAGGAGTGAGCGGGCGGTCACTGTCATGCGCTGCGCCAGCCACCGTGACACACGGGGTCATTCACCAGCAACTCCTGTCTGCAACAGTGAGACCCAGGGGGCCTCTTAGAGGCAAAAGCCTGCCTCGATGATGCTGGTGTTTACTGAGCACTTACTATGTGCCAAGCACCCTGCATGACGGGTGCCCTCTCTTTGAATCCACAACATAGCTTGTGCCATCGGTCACAGCTCTCACCGGCATGTGGCAGACAAGGACACCAAGGCACAGAGCACCTATACCACGTGGCCCAGACCACCTGGCTCATAAGTGCAGACCCAAACTTGAACCCAGATGGTCTGACAGTGGAAGCCCCGACAGATGATCTGATGGCAGAGGCCATGCTCTTCACCCTTGCTCCATGTGAAAGTGACCCAGGCCCTGTCCTGAGGAAGCCCCCTGGCTCGAGGAGCGTGCAGAGCCCCCTAATAAGGAAAGGCCCCAAGAACTTTAATAATTGGGATTTGTTCTTCTCTGCCTTCCATGGCAAGGAGTAAGGGAGGGATTGCTTCTGATCCCCTCTGCAGAGGGCACGAGAGCATGCTGGGAGGAGAAGAATCGAGCCAGCGACAGGCTTCATCAGCCTCATCCCCTACATCTTCTTCATCTCTTGCTGGTGAGGGAGAGACCCATGGGTTTCTCTGCAAAAAGAGGTACAGTCTCTTCACCAGTCTCTCCTTATTCTGGAAGGAGATAGAGCTGAGACAGCAGTGCAGTGTCAGTAGGGGCTGAAATCACAAGCATCTGTTAACCACAGCTGCGCTCTGCCTGGGCATTCTGCTTATCTCGGGCTTTCTGGTAATTTTCAATTGTGATAACTGACTTCTGGTCTAGTGGAAAGAGCACAGGCTTTTGTGAGCAACAAGCACCAGCGGAAATTTCTGTTTTGTGGCTTGCAAAGGCAGCCTTCGGGGCCTCAGTTTTCCCATCTGTTGACTGGGAATAATAGTACCTACTAATCAGGGTTACTTTGAGGCATAAATAAGATAAAATATCTATGGGCTGCTATGGGCTGGTTGTTTGTGTCCTCTCAAAATTCATATGTTGAAACCAAATCCCCCGTGAGATGGTGTTAGGAGGTGGGGCCTTTGGGCGGTGCGAAGGTTATGAGGGTGCAGTTATGCTCCTGAATGGGATTAGTGCCCTTTCCAAAGGGATCCCCAGGAGCTGCGTGGCCCCTTTCACCATGTGAAGACCCAGTAGGAGACCCAGGCTGTCTATGATCTAGAGACAGGCTCTCACCAGACAACAGATCTGCCGGCACCTTGATCTTAGACTTCCCAGCCTCTGGAACTGTGAGAAATAACTATCTGTGTTCTGGAAGCCCCCCAGTCCACAGTGTTCTCTTATAGCAGCCCGGACGGACTAAGACAATCTCCCAGCACAGTGCCTGGCACAGACAAGGTGCTCCTCAAAGGCCAGTCCTCCAGGATGGAGGGACCTGGGCACAGAGGCTGGCTTCACTCTCCACCCTGCGGGAAAGTTGGCCAATAGGTCCAGGCTCTTGAAGTCAGGCTCCCTGGAAGCCTGGACCCCGCGAGCAAAGCCGCCCGCTCTCACCAGAAAAATATTTGGACTTGAAAGTGGACTCAGCCCACAAAGGGAGCAGACCCTGACTCAGACCGTCGGCAGGAGAGCTGGACAGATGTTTGGAGTTGGCTTGTTCCCCTTGCCAGCTGAGCACCCTGCCCTCTGCCCAGCCTCCTTGCCTGGGCTCCCAGGACACTGCCTGGGCCCCTTTGTTCTCAAGCTGGTCAGTCCAGAGTTGTCCCCAGCTGCAAGGACATGCCCTGGATTTGTTTTCCCAACTGCTTAGGCATGTGCTGGGGAAGCGGGTGTTTATCCAAGCAGAGTCCCACGCTGGTAATTTTCGAGGCCCGCAGTGGCGTGGCGGAGCGCAAGAGGCGTTTGGCGTCAGGGGCATGTGGCCGGAATCCAGGCTCTGATTGTGACCAATCATCTAACCTCTCTGAGCCTCAGTCTCCTCATCTGCTGAATGGGATGAGGACGCTGCCCACCTCATACGGCTGTGGGAAAACCCCATTGGATCCGTGTTCCTGTTCAACAGTGTCTAGCACACAGCAAGTCCTCAACAAATCACTTCAGCTCAGCCCGGGGGTCTGTCGGGCTTTACTCCTGGTCCCTCTGTGGCTAGAGAGGGAGGCTCACTCCCCATGGAGAGAGAGAAAAGAAATCAAAGGTGTTCTCGGGGAAGAACAGAATAACGATGCTCTTTAGTCAAAAAAAATATCTCGGGGTGTATTCTGTTCATAATGCAGGCAATGGTATTTTATTTTCTCCTGTTGAGTGACTAAGATTTTTCCCCAGGCAAAGAGTGCCAAGACCCGGGTTCAAATCCCACCTCTTCCACTACTTTGTGGTGTGAACTGGGACAAATCACTTTCCCATCCCGGTCCCTGGTTTCGTCACCTGTAACACGAGAAGGTGACCTAAATGTTGTCTGAGGTTCCTTGTGGCCTTGAAGTATGACATGGTAGAGAGAGAAGTGGTTGAGGTGTCAGGAGACCAAGAGCCTGGCTCGTTCCACCACTAATTCGCTACGTGACTGTCAGTGAGTCACTTCCCCTTTCTGGGCTTCAGATTCCTCATTTGTAAAATGAGGATGTTGAGCTAGATTAGAGATGACAAACAGGTGGCACGTGGGCCATTCCCCACCCCCACCCCAGGTTTGTGTCTAATTGCAGGCATCACTGGTGGATCACTACACGTCTCCCACGGAGCCCAGAGACAGCCTCTGAATCCTTCTCAACACAGTGCTCCGAGAAGGTATTATCACTCGATCGGAGCGTATTTACAAGGTGACACCTAAACTTGCCTCCCCTTGGACGTCTGAGGTCCTACCCAGCTGTGCCCCTTCCAGCTGTGCTGCGTGACCCAGGGGCCCTTAGCACTCACCGTACTTGGCCAGGAACCTCAGGGCCTCCAGCTGCCCACTCTGGGCCGCCACGAACAAGGGGGTGATGCCGTAGGCATTCTTGGATTCCACCTTGGCGCCTCTGCTCACCAGGATCTCCATGACCTCCAGGTCGTTGCGAGAAACAGACTCATGCAGTGCTGTCCAGCCTCGGTTACAGCGGTGGTTGGTGTCCGCGTTGTGCTGCACCAGGATCCGCACTGCCTCCACGTTCTTGCGCTCACAGGCTGTGCCCAGGGAGAAGCCAGAGGGTCAGCAGGGCCCGGGCAGGACCTGGCCGGCCGAGACTTCACTCACTTATTTGTCCATTCACCCATTCATTCCCATCAGCCGTTCATTTGACAAATACCCACTGGGTCTGTACTGAGGTCCAGTCCCTGTGTTTTACCCAGGAAATACACCTAAAATAATAGCAATCCTAATAGCAATAAGATTTGCTGACGTATATAGCACTGATTATGGGCCAGGCGCTCTGTTCCAAGCACCTTACACAACCAGCTAATAGAATTCTCCCAATCACCCTCGAAGGATATCGTGTTATTATTCCTTTTCACAGAGGAAGAAGATGAGGCACAGAGAAGTTAAGCGACTTGCCCAAGGTCACACAGATAGTGACAGAACAGGGATTCAAGCTCAGGCAGTCAGGTCCAGGGTCTCTTCCCTTGGGGGGTTCCAGGGTGTCCCTAACTCGTTTCCCTCTTCAATGCTACCTACTGGAGTCCTGCACATTGACAGGGTCAGAAGACGGGGAAGAGTGCTGTCATACTCCCGCTCGAAACCCTTCCTCGAAGGCGACTCACTTAAATTGAAGTAACATATGTCTTCTGAGTACAGCTCATCAAGTCTTCTCAAGCTCCTCAAACCTGCCTGTTAAGCCTCATTGCTTCCTAGAACCTAAATGCACTGTTGGCCCTGGGCCGGGGTTATCACCAGGGGGGCTGGGCTCTCGTCCAAATTAACCACTTCTTTGAGTCGGTCAGGGGTGAGTGCGAGAAGGGACCCCAGGCAAAGCTCCCTACCCTCAAAGCCTTGTAAACCAGAGATCACGAAACCTTCCTGAGAGGACCCTGTGGGAGTACCGGGTGAGGCGGTGTGTGGAACGCTCTAGCACAGTGCTTGGCACATGGGAGGATTGCACGCAGCACCAAGGGCCTAAGCTGTGGCTGAGAATTGCCCAGTGTTCGGAAGCTCTCTCCGGGACAACTGCGTCTCCAGGTGATGGCTCTGGTGTCCAGGTAGATGTGGCTTCTGAGAGACACTTCCACTTCGGGTGTGCAGTGGACCCAGTTACCAGATACGCAGTTCCTGCTTCCCCTGGAATGTTCCAGGTACTGGATACCAGGCACATGGGTAAATCAGGGATTTCTGTAGTGTTTCAAGGTGCAAAGGTCCTATCATATTTGGAAGTCCCAAGGCTGATTGCTTAAGCGTGTATGCATGATCTGAATGCTTCATAATGTCATAGTTCAGCGTGTGTTGCTGACAAAGAGCTCCCTGAGTTTAAAGCCCAGGTCTGCCCCTTGTTGGAATATGTGGAATCCTGGGTGCCTCGTTCCATGTCTCTATGCCTTGGGTCCTCATCCGTAAAATGGGGATACCTCCCGTGTAGTGCCTGTCTCATACATAGATGGATATTAGGGTTAAGTTAAAGAACAGTGCCTGGCACATAGTAAACACTCAGTAAATGCCAGCTATTATGATCATTCAGATTTTGACTCTGGGCACTTGCTAGAGATGCCAATGTCCTTGGATGATGTATTGAATGAGCTAGGAGTTTCCAGGTTTTTGAAACATCCCAGAGGTACACATTTTCTTTCATACCTCTTTGCCTCTGCCTCTGCTGTTCCCTCTGCTTGTTCAGCTGCTAACTCCCTCCTGTTCCAGCTCAGCTCAAGCACCCCCTTTTGTGGGGGCTCACCCCCAGCATTAGAGTCCTCCCCCATGCTCCCACGTGCATCATGCTGAGCTCTCTGCTGCTATTAGCTGGTTGTTATGTTGTCTGTGTGTCAATGCTCACTGGGCCGGGAGAGTGCATGGGCACAGGTCATATCTTTTTGTTTCTAAGGCCCTCAGCGCTCCTCAGGGTGCCTGGCCCATGGGAGGACTTCGGATGTATGGCCCGAGTAGGTGCATGAATGAACGACTCAATTATACAAGTTATACACCTGCACGAGGCTGCCCCTTCAAAGGAGACCCCTGGCTGGGGTCAATGCTCCCAATTGCCCACCTACTCTCTGGAGCCTTCCCCAGAGAAGCCCACCCTGGGGGGCTCACCTTTGTAGAGCGGTGTCTCTCGGGACTTGTTGGAGATGTCAGGCTCAGCCCCAGCCTGGAGCAGAGATCGGAGGCAGTCCAGGTGTCCCCTGCACGTCGCCAGGTAAAGGGCCGTTTCCTCCTGCAAGGTGCGCTGGTCGATGACTCCTGGGTATGCTGGGAAGAACAGACGGGAAGTTCATGAAGGGGGAAGATACCCCCTCCTCCCCAACACAAAGGTAACCCCAATTTCCACCCAATTCCAACGACAGACATGTGTGGCATCCACCTAAATTTACCACCCATCCTCTCAGCCCTGGTCTCAGTTGCTTTCACAGGGCTGTTTCAGCTTCCCAGTCTTATTAACTCAGCTCAGATTCTGCCTCCTCCGGGAAACCTTCCCTTGGTTGAGCCCCTCCCTCTCTGAATGACCCTGTCCTTCCCTTACATTCCCACCAGCCACAGCCAAAAGCTCTGTCTCATACAGCTGTTTCTGCCCCAGCACATGGTGGTGGGCTGTCTGGGGTTCATGCTGCCTCAGGGCAGAGCTCACTCCTGTCTGCAGGTGTTATCCATATACATCTGTCTTGGGGGGAAGCCGAGGCTCAGAGAGGGTTTGCCCAGGTTCCCACAGCTGTGGGGGATGGCCTTGGCAGGGCATAGGCGCAGCTGTGGTATTTTCCACACCACATCAGTCCCTGGAACATTCTGGAGCAAGCTGGCAGTGGCTCTCCCAAAAAGTCAGCCCTCCCTCATTCCTTTTCTAGGAATTAGGCTCTCCTGTCCCCGAGAGGCCTAGAGAGGTGGCAGCCGGGTGGGTGGGGACAAGTCACTTTCTTCTCCCAGCTTGGTGATTTTAACTCTGCCGTGGGGGTGATAACCTTGCCGTGCTCCACCACCCCCACCAAGATTTGTGGGGCAAAGAACACGAAGCTCCAGGAGGAAGGAGCCTCTGCCCTGGGTCCGGTTCCCGCTTCTGGCTGCTCCCAGAGCTGCCGCCTCACCTTGCTGCAGCGCCTTCAGGCAGCTCAGCTGGCCGTAATAGGCCGCCTCGTGCAGTGGCAGCCAGCCCTCCTTGTTGGGCTCTGCGAGATTCTTCCCCGCCTTGATCATAGCCTTCAAGGCCTCTTCGTCCCCTTCCTTGATGGCCTTCAGCACGGGGTCCACAGGCCTGCGACAGCAAGGGGCGGGTCACTCCTCAGGACCAGAGCAGGGCAGAGGTGGGGCCAGGCAGCCAGTCTCCCAGAGACGCAGGACGACCGGCGGCTGGGGGCAGGGCTAGCCGTAGGACCCCTCGGTCCTTCTTGCCCCTGCTGGTCTGGAACAGGTGCTCAGGCCCCCTGCAGCCAGCCGCCTCCTCAGTAAGGACAGTAATCCTTCCTAACCCATATGGGTGTGCCCTGGAACTCGGCCCCGACCTTGGCCCTGACCTTGGCCCCTCCAGCTTATCCGTCCATCATCTATCCATCACAGCTTCCTCAGGCCTGTCAACCTCAGCCTGGGGGCCCAGGTCGGCCTCTCCCTGGCTCTCGTCAGAAGCCCTCATGTGACTGCTGGCCTTTACAAGTCTCTGAATGGTTGTTTGACTCCTGTCTGTCCCCCGCTGGACTGAATTCCAAGAAGACAGGAACAGTGTCTTTCTTTCTTTCTTCTCTCATGATTCCACGCTCAAGGCCCAGCTCGGTGTCTGGTCCATAAGAAGTGCTCAATAAATATTTGTGGAAAGAAAGAGAAAGTGGAAAAGGGAGAGACGGAGGGAGGAAGGAAGGAGGGAAGGGGAATGGGAGGGACGGAAAAATTCAGAACCTAGGAACCCCAACAATTACTTCACTCCTTCATTTCTTTTATTTCCTTCTATTCCCAAAATGATGGCCTCTCCCCTGTGAGCTTTTTGCTTGTTTCTTTGGGAATTTTTAAAATATCTTGCTCAGGGGCGCCTGGGTGGCTCAGTTGGTTAAGCGACTGCCTTCGGCTCAGGTCATGATCCTGGAGTCCCTGGATCGAGTCCCGCAGCGGGCTCCCTGCTCGGCAGAGAGTCTGCTTCTCCCTCTGACCCTACCCCCTCTCATGTGCTCTCTCTCTCTCTCATTCTCTCTGTCTCAAATAAATAAATAAATGAAATCTTTAAAAAAATTTAAAAAAAAATCTTGCTCAGGGGCACCTGGTGGCTCAGTCCTTTAAGTGCCTGCCTTCAGCTCAGGTCATGATCTCAGGGTCCTGGGATCGAGCCCCGCATTGGGCTCCCTGCTCCGTGGGAAGCCTGCTTCTCCCTCTACCCCTCCCCCTGCTCATAATCTCTTTCTCTCTCTCAAATAAATAAATAAAATCTTTTAAAAAATGAAATAAAATATCTTGCTCAAAACATTCTTTGCGTTTGCCTCCTTTGAGCATTTGGAGGACATACTGGCCTATAAAAGTCACTGTGGGGGCTCTGATCAAGCCTTGCCAGGGTTTGGTCCCCCCGTGAGCATTCCTAGATCTGGGGCACTTCCATGCCCTTAGCTCCAAGTGGGTACCCTGCAGGGAAAGTCTATAAGAAACGGGCTGAAACATGGCAAGCTTGTTCACTTCCACAGATGGAAACCGGGGGTCTCTTTTAGACAGAGCTCCTTGGTGGCCAAAAGAGAATTAGGGAACCCCTCTGTCCCTGCGGCTTGCAGGGCTGCATCTAAGGTTACACCAAGACCATGTCTATGACGAGGACGCAGGCATGCAGTGCCAACCTCCAAAGGGATGCCCTTCAAGCAGCTCGGAGACCAGAGTCCCTCAGAGGGGCGCTCTTTCCAGCAAGCATCTCTCTGGGGTCTTCCCAAACCGCCCCCCTCCTTTGCTCCTCACCCTTTATCTTCACCCCCAGAACGTTTAGCTGCTGAAAGACTTATATACTTGAAGGATTAATAAATTTGAAGCCTTCACAATTTAAAGCTTCTGAATATCAAAAAGATTTCAGGGCTAATGCAAATGAAAACTTCTTTGCTACTTTGTTCATTCATTCATTCATGCATGCGTGCACTGAGCTCCCTTCCCTCCATCCTGGAATCAGTGAGGACCAGGACCTCTGTGATTCCTAGATCTACTCCTGGGGAATGTTCTGCATAAGTGGTCCCATTTTCCAGATGGAGGTGAGACTGGAGGCAGGTCTTGTTCCCAGGGCCCTCACCCACGTCAGGGGCCGGGCTAGGCCCCGAGGGTCTATGGGCCAGCCCCTTTACCCTCCCAGCTGCTTCCTCCGTGGTGAGCGGCACTTCCTCCTGACTCTCAGCCTCTCTGGTTATTAATAGCTTCAGAGCACAGATGCTGGTTAAGTTACAGACCCGCGAGCATGATGGGTAACTGACCAGATAATCCCTGAAGTCCCCATCAACACCATCCCTACCACCTTGATGGGGGTCTTCTTACAAGCGGCCAGAGCAGCCCCTGCTGGTGTCAGGAGAAGCCCCAGTGGGTATGTATCCCGTCTCCCCCGGAAGGTCTCCTGTGGGGCCCTGGCTGAAGAGGAAGAGCGGAGGGCTGGCTGCTTTTGTGGCCTGGGGGGGTGTCCAGTGCGTGAGAACGCTCCTGGGACCTGCCGCTCACCTTGGGTCTCGTCCAGCTCTGGTGAACAGACCCTGAAGCTCTGTGAGTTCAGCCCAAGCCCCGCCCCGAGGGTGGGGGAAGCTGCTGGGGGTGTCACACCGTCCGAGACTAAGGAGCTGGACGGGACCCGAGAGGCCACTCTGTCCTCTCCAACCTTGTCTCACAGAGAAGGGAGATTCAGAGAGGGACAGCGACTCCCAGGCAGCCACACAGGAAGGGGCAGCAGCGCTGAGAGCAGAGCCTGGGTCCCCCTTTTCCAGACTGTCAGAATTCCACCCACAGCACCAAGGAAGTGGGGGTGACAGGGTTTGAAAGGGCTGGGAAGAGACGCAGAACACTGGCTAATTGCCTCCTCCCCTCTCTGCAACATAACTGGAGCGAGGAAATAGGGGTTCCTGCGATGGGGCCCCTCTTTTGCTTTTGGCTGCTTCTGGGGTTAATACAGGGGAGCAGAGAAGGGGGATGCAGCTAGCCCGGCACCCTGGGGCCAAGCAAACAGAACCCCTCCTGCAGCTCGGATTAATTCTGGATTTTACCACCTGGCACGGAGCAAATAAAGGCAATGAGGCAAAACAAAACCCATGGGTGTGAGCGTTGTGGATATGCTCCGATATCCCCACGGTGACGCATGGGGGAAACTGAGGTAAATAGAATGCGTGGCCGACTCATCAGCTTCAGCTCTGAGCTCCTCTGGGCCTCTGGGGTCCTGGGGCCTTCTCCCAGGGGGCTGCGCCATCCCCCGGGGCCCACTCTGGGGGCATGGAGGTGTAAATCACAGGCACAGGCCTGGCTGACAGTTCCTTGAGGAGATGAGTCTGTGAGCGCAAAGCCCAGCTCAGCAGGAGCAGCTGGGGCTCAGGGGGACACACCTGGGAGGGGCGTGCCTGGGAGGTCCCTCCAGAATGCTCCCCTTCTTGGGGCTTGCGGGCCTGCTTCCCACTCCCCACTCCCCACTAACCCTAGTTGGAAGGGTGAACTTGGGCAGTCTCGGGGCCCGGGCCGGGGGTCACTTACGCCAGCTGGGAGTTCTTGTATTTCTGCATGACCCCTTGGAACAGGCCCTTAGGGGCCGAGGCGGGCGGGTTCTCTGGAGGCACAGTCGACCTGGAGGGTGCAGGGCAGGCGTGAAAGAGGGAAAAATACTCTGCATATGAGAAGCGGGTCATGGTCGGAGGCAGGATCAGGGATGGAGGGCTGGCGAGGGGAGAGACTGACGGACAGACACAGGGCTATGAACCAAAGCAGATGGCCGGTCGTCTCTTGTGTGCTGGACACAGCTGCTGTGTCTCTGGATTATTTTTGGCCCTTGGAGGAAGCCCTGGGAGATTTAAATGACCATATAAGACAACAATGAGGTTAACCTCATCCCCACCCCTAGGCCCCCTCCCCAGCCAGCTACGCGGGAGGCAGATAGGAAGCAAGGTGACATTCTTCACCCGGGAGGATGTGAGAAGGGGTCAGCAGCAGGTCCCAGGATGAAAGGGGCTCAGTCTTGGGCCGGCCAGGCTGGGTCCCAACGGGGATGGGCAAGAGGTTCTTGGAGGTGCGGGGGACAGGGGAGCATAACTGGGGAAGCCAGACCAGGTCTGTACTCGCACCTCCTCCTGGCCAGGTCCCCGTTGGAGGGTCCTGCCGTCCCAGGGGCAGGAACTAACGGTAGGGAAGTTAGAGCAAACGGCCGTCACGGCCAGGGCAGGAGTCAGACGGACACGGGTTCAAATCCAGGCTCTGGCATATCCTGGCCGTGGTTACATCAGACAGGTTGAACTTTTCTAGGCTTTAGTTCCTTCCCTGTAGAGCCCGGTGTGGGAAGACCGAGGAGGCTGGAGCCGGTGAGCTCAGCTGGCGTCCGGGCACAGGGCTGCTCGGCACGCGTCCACCGTTAATTGTCTCATTATTTTGCTTCTCTGAGCCTCAGTTTCCCACCCCCTTGGGCTCTGGTGAGGATGGGAGGGGTGAAAGGAGGTGTGGTGGCCACTCCACATATCTGACTGATGGGGGTGACTGTGAGGATGGGGCATGTGGCCCGTGCCGACCACACTCGTGGCAGCTCAGGCCCTGGTGCCACGGACACCGCAGCAGGCCTGGCCTGGTGTCCTGCACCCTGCAGGGGTGCCCCATGGGATTGAGCAGGACACTGCTACCGGTGGTGTTTGGAGGTGCCAGAACTGTGACCCTGACAAGGACCCCATGCTCTTCCAAGACGGAGCAGAACTTACCGATTTTGTGGATACCCTCGGCAAGGGCCAGGGCATGGGGGAAGGGGTGAGTGAGCAGAGAAGGAAAGAACACGCTCTCCTTTGCCTCAGCCACCTGGGGGCGGGGGGGCCGCAGGCCGGCCCCCTTCACCGCCTTCATCTTGTCTTTGCCTTCCTCTGTGCCCCTCTCCGTCCCCTCGCGACCAGCCACCTCCTCCTGAGCATCACTAGCCTGAGCACGACACCTGCGTGCGCTTACTCATTAGTCCTCTAGAGTGGGTGCCAACATCCCCGCCCTTTAGAGATGGGGAAACTGAGGCCCCGAGAGGTGGGTCACGGCCCCGGGCTCACACGAAGCCGCAGCTGGGAAGTGAGCCGAGCAGAGGCCTACGTGTCCGTCCGCAGAGCTCCTGACGCCACCCCTGCCCCACAGGCCTGGGGTCTTGCTGCCTCTTCATCCTCCCTCCCGCTTTAAGGCCTCCATTCTGACAGGCCCTGCGACTTAGAACAAGCCCCTGCCCCATGTTGTGCCTTGGTTTCCCCATTTGCAAGGGGCGCAGGGGGGACCAGAACGGGGTTTTCCTCACCGCTGTGGTAGTTGTGAAGCCTTTGTCGAAATGAGCTCACGTGGGAACTGTGTGTCAGGCAGATCTAAGAGACCACATCCTGGGAAGGGGGGCGCAAAGCCTGGCCCCGCCAAGGCCCCTCTCCATCCCCCCCCCCGGAACGGAGAGCGTGCTGGAGGTGGTGGAAGGCAGCCTGGGGCCAGGCCCAGCTCACAGTCCCTCACCCCGTGGTCTTGACGAAGCCCTGGCTCTCAGGCCGCACAGGATCCCGGGGTCCTGGCCACTGCGCCATGGCCCGTGTGTGGCCTCCTGTCACTTACTGTTGTTAGGATGTTTCTAGCATGGTGATAAGCTCCCATAAAAACGCATCACACCACCCTAAAACCAGGTCTGTCTCTAATGACCAAATAACAACAACAAGACGGTGCCGGCAAGGGTGGGGGGGGTGACAGCAGCGGTGATGGTCACGTCCCTCCCCACCGTGCAGGGCACGGCCTCACTTCCAGCCTCCCCACCAGCTGGAGGCAGGCAGAGGCTGTGTTGTTCTCGCTTTGCAGAGAAGGAAGCAGACAGACCGAGTTCCGTGCAACGAGAACTCCCCAGTCCCTGCTGGGGGCAGCGGGGGTGTCCCAAGACTTGTGCTAGCGCCTGAGATGCAAATCTCAGATGTCCAGAGGCCAATGGCGTGGGAAACAAGGACACAGACAGCCATAGGCCGCAGGATAGGCGGTGGGGAGAGAGCAAGAGCTCCCCTGGGAGCCCTGCAGTGGGTGTTAACTTGGCTTTAGGGGCAGGTAGGGCAGGTGCCTAGAGCCCCGAGTGCGGAGCCTCATGCTGGAGGGGGAGCGAGTCCTAATCCCGTCCAGGCTGCAAGGCCCCACTCCACCTCGGCCCTGAGCAGGGGCATTCCCAGCAGAGAAAACCACCGCGGCTGAGTCATCAGAGGTGAGAGGAACCTGGCAGGATGTGGGCGCGGGTCATGCCCTAGAAGAGGCCCAGGTAGGGCCCCGGTCCTTCATGTGGGCGGGCAGGTCCGGGGTGGGGGCTGTTGAGAGAGCATCGCTGTCACCCAGCTCCCAACAGCCCTGTCCTGGAGTTCAGCTGGCCCCTACTCCAGACACGGGTCAAGCTCGGTGCCAGTGGGGAGAGGGGCTATGAAGACAAAGCCCCCTAACTTCTCAGTGAGCCGCCAGCCTCAGGAAGGGCATAGAATTGGGCTGGACCTGGCTGAACACCGGAGGCAAGCAGGCCTCTTAAAGGGGGAGACAGCTAAGGAATACAAGAGTCTGCCCCTCGCCTGCCACCCTCTATTTGTCCCCTCCTCCGGTCCTCATGCTAAGCCTACAACAATACAGGACTCAAGTACAGCACCTGGCACACAACAGGCACTTGATACATTTAAACAAATGAAACAAAACAAACAAAGCCTTCCAAGGGGTAATAGCCCAAATGGTAAACTCGGTTTTGTGTGGCGCCGTGGCAGGACCTCAGATGCCCGGAGAAGGAGCACCCGGCCCTCCCAGGTGAAGAGAGGAAGAGCCGCACGTGGTCCAGCCGCCTCCACCCCCATTCCCGCGGGTCTCTGGAATCGGCCTCCTACCTGCTGGCCAAACCACTCTTTCTGGGCCAGCCAGAGAGGAGTCCCATGTAGAGGAGAATGTGAATTCCAGACTGCAGCAACTTCTGCTCCCTGTCCATAGCTGGGATTTGTTGGGTGCTTGCCATGTGCCCAGCCTAGTGACAGAGGTACATGGCACAAAGCATTTCCTTTCATCCTCTGGTCCACTCTGTGAAGGAGACATAATTGGCTCCCTTTTGCAGAAGAGGAAACTGAGGCTCAGAGGTTTGCTTCTTCTAACCTGCTTAGCGAAATCCTGTTCACCCTGCAAAGCCCACCTGCTCAACTAAGTGAATCGACCTGCTCTGTGTCCCTCTGAAACTGAGGCAAGCCTCTTTGCTGAGGCCTTCCTGTTGGGTCATTATGTACATCTGGGACCCTCATTAGACAGCAAACTTGGGGAGGGTAGGGGTGAGGCCTGATTCACATCCAGGTGCCAGGAAGGCAACTTGCTCATCACAAGAACATGGTAGGTGTGGGCGGCTCAACTTGAATTATTTGCAGCTGTGCACACATCAACCCAAACAAGTCCTTACTTCATGCTTTCCTCCTTTGTCTTCTTAGAAATGTAACCTTAAAAAAATTCAGAAGTTTAAAGACTGGGAAGACCCAGCTTCCTGGGCCCACTCTGGCTGGTCCATCAGTGTAACCTTGGGCTCCCTATTTCCTGACTGCATGAACCCTCCTTCTCTCTGGGATGGAAAATTGGGTCTGCCTTTCAGGCAGCTCTCTCTTAGTGCGCCAAGGCTTGGCAGATGATCCCTACGCATGTTTCTGACTTCATCTCTTACATTGTGGTGGGAGAGAAGCAAGTTGGAAATAATGGCTTTAGAAGGGCACATTATATTTCCTCTGGGATGCTGATCTGGCTTTCATGTCTAGGACCCCCAAGGCTCAGTTGACCTTTATGTCTACAGCCACCATTTTGGTCATAAGATAACAATAAATTATATTTGTAGAGCATTTTATTGGTTTCAAAATGCATTTATTTGCCTAAAAAACATTTCTTGGGCACCTACAGTGATCCAGGCTCTTTGCCAGGCACTAGGGATAAAAAAGTGAGAAATATCTGCTTCCTGTCCCCAGAGAAGTCATATAGTATAATTGGGGACACTCTCAAGAGGCCAAATAATGCCTTCCTAGAGTGACACGAAAGCTTGTCCACGAAACAGAGGCAGTCATGGTGTGGGCACTCGGGGTGCTCGGGGAGGAGGTAGAGGGAGGTCGATTGAAGCTGTGGGGTGTGAGGGAGGCACCCACATTCTACTTGCTTTGCCTAAGAACCCTGCAGGTTGGGCTAGGCAAGGTTTTGTTGTTGCCATTTTAAGGAAAAGCCTGTTAGGGCTCAGAAAGTTTAAATAACGTGCCTGAGGTCACACAGCAGTAAGTGACAGAGGAAGGCCTCCAACCTCCAAGTCCTCTATCCTCTGCCTCTCTGCTGCCTCTTCATTCACATTCCTTTATTCATGCATTATTCCCTCACTGAGAGCTATTTGGTGTTTGCTGCGGGCCAGGCGCTGTCTGGTAGGCAGGAGCCTTCACAGGAAGGAAGATGGGTAAGGCCTCTGCTCTCGGCGCCAAAACAAAGACATAGAAACTGTAAGTTGGGGTGATGAAGGAAACCGCCCCGCCAAGAGAGCGAGAAAGGGGGCGACCTGCCTGACCTGGGATGGTGGTCAGGCAGGATTTGCCGAGGAGGTGACATGAAATCCGAGACAGCCCCTGGGATGTGTATGATGTCCTGTTCCTAAACCTGCTCCGGGGCCTTTGGATGGAAACTGTGATATGTGGGGGTAAAAGGGACAAAGAACTCTATCGGGTCCTGTACTTTCTGAAATGCCGCATCTGGGAACGTGAGCACGAGCCAGGGTGTCTCTTGTTGCTGGAGACCCTGAATCTCTGTGGCTACGAGGTGGCTGAAATGAGACCCAAACCCACTTCCACGTGGAGAGGGAAGAGGAACAGAAAGAGGCCTTTGCAGTATGGGCAGAGCCGGTTATGTGTCTGAACTTCAGAGCTGGGGGCAGACGTTGCTTCTGTTTCTGGCCCCGTGGAGTGCACGTGCATAAAACGGGCACAGAAATGGCCTCGCTGCATGGCTTAAGGATTAACTGAGTGGCTGTGTGCTGGGCATATGGGAAGCCCTCGGTGTGCATCTGGGGGAGGAGGGATCGGCTCCCTCAGCAGGACCCATCTTCTTCCAGAGATGGAAGGGCAGAACTGAATCGGGGAGGTTTCAGCGCACATCCAGAGTGAGAAGATGCACGTTGAACCCTGTACCCTACATTACTTGCGCCTGGAATTTAGGTGAGGGCTGCACGACCCTGGGTAAGTCATTTTCCTTCTCTGTGAGAGCTTTTTTCTCAGGAGGCTGGTAAGAGTTTGCGTCCCATGTTGGGTCTCTGCTTCCTCACCCATCAGAGGAAGGAAGAGGTCAGGACCCGGACCTCATGAGTTCAACTCAGTGCTAATGTAAGTGTCCCCAGGATTCCCCGGGAGGCTCCCACACTGGGGAGAAGGCTGCAGATGCCCCAGGGTGAGGGGGATGCTCTTCCTCTCTATCTGATCCCCTCCTGAGAAAGAGGAACTTGTGGTCTGACTGAGGCTGAGGCAGCCAGAAGAGGAACCAGGGCCTCCCAGAGCACTGGCCATGAAGAGTCCTTGGCTCTGCATCCTCGCTTCTGTTTCTCAGGCTGGGTTCCAGAATGGGACCCCCTCAGGGGCAACTCAGTAACCTGGAGCCTTCCTACTTCCTCCAGCCGCCCAAGGAGGCTACCTGCCTTCCCCTTTAGGAGGGGCTGCTCGGTGTGGGGCATCCCAGGCTTTTGCCCCATCTGCCTGGCAGAGGAGGTCCAGCCTCAGCAAGGGCTAAAGTCACTTGGGGAACTCCCGGTGGGTACCATCAGGGGACAGGGCTGGGATGCACAGCCACCCACCTGCATCACTGTCAGCTGGGACTGGACATTAGAGATGGTCTGTGTGTTGCTGAGAGAGCTTAAGGGACTTGCCCAAGGCCACATAGCAAGTCAGCTGGTGGCTGGAGATGATGAGATTTGAGGCCCAGGTCCCAAGGCCACAGAACACAATCATCCAGCAACTCCCTTCCCTCAGCCACCCACCCCCAAATACATACTTGACTTGGACTCAGTGATGAACAAAAGCGTTTTTAAAGGTATCTATTTCCTTTCTAAAAGCATTTTAAGATCCAATGCTTAATTACCTCTCTGGGCTCCCACCTCCTACAAAGAAGGTACCCTCTGGATCTGCACTGTCCAGGACGGTAGCCACTGGCCACATGTGGCTAGTGAGCTGTTGAGATGCGTCTAGTCTGAATTGAGATGTTCTGAGAGTGCAGAATACACACTGGATTCCAAAGACTTGATGTTTATGACATGTGGAAATGATAATATTTGAGACCTAAATTAATTTCACCTGTTTGCCTTTACTTTTTAGCATGGCTATTAGGATATTCAAAATTGCATATGTTACTGCAGGTGTGGCTCGCGTCCTATTTCTATGGGCACAACACGGGGCTGCCCTAGGTGGTCCTGCCACCGGAATGATGAGGTCACGCTGAGATGGGGGAGCCAGAGCGAGGAGATAGGGTGGCTTTGCCAGGCAGATGTCACTTGCTTCTCAGACATGTTTTCCCAGGGAGGCTGCATAGATAGGATTGGGAGCTCTGCTTGGACTCGGAACATCAGCTCCACAGCATTCAAACATAAAGCCAGTGGTACAAAGCCAAGCCATGCCCTTGGCAACCAGATCGTTCCAGTCTCTGCAACACCATCTACCAGCTGTGCAGCTGCTGACTAGTTACTACCCCTGAGCTTCAGTTTCCTCGTCTATAAAATGGGAATATAGCACAGAGCCTCCTGGAAGGTCCTCAAGAGAGTTAAACGAGGTCAAGTGGGTAGAGCACCTACCGCGGTGCTTGGCACCACCAAAGCTCGGAAGGGTTTAGATAAGAAATGTAAGTCATTAAGGTGTAAAAATGTACCTTACAGACCAGGAGACTTTGGTCTTGGGTTAACAGTGTTTGCGAGCTGCACCTTACAGGGGCCCCAGTTGGCCTCTCCTCGCTCACCTGGTCCATGGGTAGAAATGGGCGGGTTGGCGGTTGACACGTGTGGACGCAGTGGCCTCAGCAGTGGTTGGGCCCCGAGTCTTGTCAGCCAGGCTCTGCTCGATGGCCATCTGGACCAGCTCATCCTCACTCAGGCTGCTATACAGACTGTATTCCTCATGCCCAATGGCACGCTGTCTGCCCCGAGCACTGATCTCCGTGGTCATCCTCTCTCGCCTCTCACCTTGGCCCTGAGAAGAGACACTCCATGAGGAGGAGGAAGTGGCAAATCAGAAAGCCCTGTGAGGAGACCAAAACCATCCTGGTCACTAACAGTTTTGCAAGAGAGTTATGTTTAGCAACAGGGAATGCTGTGCTTTCCTCTGGCAAGCTCACAATCAGTTTTTATCCACTCATGTTGTCATTTGAACCACCCAGCCACCCATTCATCTACACATCTATCCATCCACTCATCTACTCACCAATCTACCCAACTCTCTCACTATCCAGCCAATCATTCACCCTCCTCTCCATTTATTCATTCTCCCATGTGTCCACTTGTCTACTATCCACCCATTTACCCATCCACATCTGTCCATTTACCCAATGACCTGATCATCCATCCATCCAACCATTATCCATCTCCTGATCTATCTGCCCACCTACCTGTCCATTTATCCATCCACCCCCCCATTCATCCATCCATCCATCCATTCATACCTCTACCTACCCAACCTACCATCCACTCATCCACCATTCATTTTTCCATTCCAGACAGCTTGTCTACACATGCATGCATGCTTCATTAACCGAGAGATTACTTAGTGAGCGCCCACTTTGTGTCCTGCACTCCTCTAAGCACTGGGGACACAACAATGATACCAAGGGACAAATATCCCTGACTTCAGGGGGCTTACACAACAGTGCTTACACTCCTTCCTTCCAGTTATCCGACAACATCCTATGCTAGCATCTCGCCTCATCTCTGTGCTGTGCTAGGGCTGAGAATGTTGGAGATAAATCAGACATGGGCCTGCCGCTTCAGTATGCATGATCTAGTTAAAATCAATCATGACAGTAACTTGCCATGTGAATTCCAAGGACTCCCTTCCTTACAAAAAAGTGCCTCAGGGAGAAATGAACTTTGGTTGAATCAACTGATTTTAGGAAATGAAGTAACCTCAACTAAGCCTGCTTTTTGTTTTGACTGGCTGACATGCAGTGTGACTGTAGGTCAATGGTTCATAGCCCTAGCAGGACATGAGAACCACATGAGGCCATTTAAAAAATACCCAAAATACCAGTGCTATAATTTGGTTTGTTTGGCAAATATTCACTCCCCTCTCCTTGGCGGCAGGGTATCTCCCCTCCCTTTCCCACTGAGAGTGGGCTTGGCCATGTGACTTGCTCTGGCCAATGAATGTTGGGGGCACGATAAAGCAGCCCCTTAACAGGTGCTTGGGTGTGGGGCTTGCCCCTCTGCATCGCCAGAAGAGCTCCCCACTGGAGGCACCGCCCGTTAGCTGGGCCCCAGAGTGAACCGACCTGGGGCAGCCTGAGCCCAACCTGCACAGGGGAGCCCCACCCAGCAGACCCAGCACCCTGAAGCCTACGTCAGCCCCTCTGTGGTGACCTGCAGCCTCAGATCATGAGAATCAGTGCTTATTTGGGGTGCTCTGCTACCCAGCATTCTTGTGGCTCTAGTTAATTGACCCCCAAAAGGCTAGGCCAGGCACTTCACAAAGAGGATATCCAAGTGGCCAATAACCAAACATAAGGATGCTTGACTTTCTAAGCGTTTGGGAGAACACTCAAATTAAGATCCTAATACAGTACTACTGTCTACCCAACAGCATGGCTCAAGTGGAGGGGGCACCTGGGTGGCTCAGTCAGTTAAGTGTCTGACTCTTGATTTTGGCTCAACTCATGATCTCGGGATCATGAAATTGAGCCCCACATTGGGCTCCTGGCTGGGCGTGGCCCCTGCCTGAGATTCTCTCTCACCCTCTCCCTCTGCCCCTCCCCCGCCCCACTTGCACACACTCTCTCTCTCTAAAAAAAAAAAAAGAATGGCTCAAGTGGAAAAGATGAGCACTAAGAAGTGTTGGGGAGGATGTGGGGCATCGGGAACGCTCACCACCACTGGTAGGAGTGTCAGGTGGTAAAACCACTTTGGAAAATTGACGGTGTTTGCTAAAGCTGAACCAACACAACCTGTGACCCCAAAATTCCACTCCTAGCTCCCTGGCCAAGAGAACCATGTACATGTGTTCACCATAAGACAAGTTCAAAAATATTCATTGCAGCGCTACTCATAATAAAACCAAGTGGAAACTACCCAAATGTCTACCAGCATTTGAATGGATTACTGCGTTTTGGTATACTACCACGAGAGTGTGTACCAGTGAAACAGATAAAGTACCACTGCTCATCGCAGGATGAAGCTCACACAACCGTAGTGAGCAAAAGAAGTCAGATAATGAAGAATATATGTACATAATTCCATTTATGTAAAGTTTCAGGCAGACTAAACTATGGTGGACCTTTGGTGGTTACTAACTGGGAGGAGACATGAGGGAGACTTCTGGGAAGCCAGTCACGCTGTATTACCTGATCTAAGTGGCTCCATGATTGGTTGGCTCCCTTTGTAAGGAACCTGTTCAAGTATGATTTGTACACTCCTCTGTGAGCCCATTATCCTGCAATAACACATCTACTTAAAAGGTAGGGACACCTGGCTGACTCTGTCAGAAGAGCAAGTGACTCTTGATCTCCGGGTTGTGAGTTCAAGCCCCACATTGGGTGTGGTGCCTACATAAAAAGAAGAAGAAGAATTTTAAAAAGAAAAATAATAATTAAAAAGTATATAAAATAGGTTCTAAAGGGTATTGGTGCTTGGACCCCGCCTCAGACCAATTAAGTCAGAATCTCTGGGAGTGTGGCCCAGCTATTACCCCTCTTTGAAAAGCTCCTCGGGTGCCCAGGAACCACCACTTTGGAGAAGGATCAATCATAAAGCAGGAGTAGAGATGGGACTCCTGTTGTGTGGGGGTGGGGCAAGGGGCGCGACCTGACACCAGGCTAAGCCCTTGATAGATACTCTTCTAACTCTGGTAACAGCCCTAAGAGCAGCAAGTCTTGCTCTATAAAACAGCGGCAAGGTTATTATTAAGCAGATCTGGGCTTTCCAAGCACAGCGAGAGGAGACTGTGGGTGTGAAGACAGTGGATTAGCAACACGACGGCATCCGGGACAGAAGATTCTGTGCCCTGCCGCAGTCTGCCTGGTTATCAATCATTGCCCTCTGTCTGCTTCTCTGCACCCATTCTGGCGGGCTCAGGCGCGGACTTCCTCCTGCCCACCCCAGCGGTGGCCTTCATGTGGTGTCCCAGCCCCACCCACCCATCGTCCCCTCCGTGTCCCACACCGCAGGCCTCACCAAGTCCTTCCTCTACCTGCACCCATGGCCCGGGCCTCCCGGCCCGTCGAATCTAGTTCTCACTCTCCCTTCAGCCTCTACCTCCGCACACCTGATCTTCCAGGTAAGGCAAAGACACACTTTTCCCCCAACCCACCTGCGGCTCCCACCCCAGGGCTCTTGCTCGTCCTGTGCTGACCCGTCTCCTCCCTTTCTAAACTCTCAGAATCCCTCCTCGCTCCTCAAGACCCAGAGCAAGTGCCTCCTCTTCCAGAACGTCTTCTGGACAGCCCCAGTCCAAGGCCTGCTTGGAACCCCTGGGGCCTCCAGGGGCTCCTCCCTTACCCCCTTTGCAGTGCCCCAAACATTGCCTCCAGGGGAACCCTCCCCCCAGGAGGCATCTGTAAAATGGGACAACAGTGACTGTGACCGTTCCTTGAGTTAGCACATGCAAAGCACTCAGAGCAGTACCCAGTCCATCCGTAGTCAATGCTCCTCTAAGCTGGGCCTCCGTTTCTACATCTGTGAAATGGGCATAGAAACATGGCCCTTTCAGGGCTGTGCTGAGGATTAGCATTGGAAGAGTGGCTTCTTCCCCACCCCCCACCACCAGTTCTTTCCCTCCCCACAAGTCCCGGCTGGCTGACAGCCAGGGTCTGTCTGGGAAATGGCAGTGGGGTCTGGGCTCCTGTGCGTGGGGTGGGGTCTCTGGGGCTGTTTGGGGGGTTACAGTGGGAAGAGTGGCTCCTGGAATGTCTTACTGGAAAACTGATGGTAGGGGCATGGCCAGGAAGGCAAGGGACAAGGAGGGGGACCGACAGCCATCCTCCGGCACACCAGGCTCCCCTTCAGCTGGGGACCTGGGAGAGGAGTGTGAGCCTGGACAGTCTCCTTCCCGTCCTCAGGCTGTTTGTAGATGGAGCCCTGCTCATCCACCTTCCTGTCCCTCTTGCCTGTCGCCTGGCTAGTCATTCTTCCAGATGCAGTTCAAGCATCTCCTCCACCAGGAAGCCCCCTGATCTGATGTCGGAGGCATCCGGAGCTGCGTCCCATTGCTCTAACGGCCTGCTCTGGACCTATCCTCCCACTGAATCTAGAAACTTCTAAATTGCAGGACTGTGTGTGTCACATTCGTGTCATGACCCCAGGACATAACCCAAGGCCAGATACACAGTAGGTATGTATGAAATGTTGGCTGAATGAATGAATGAATAGCACAGCTATTATCGAGAAGATTACTGTGCCTGGCAGGTGGGGCAGCCGCCGGTGTCCCACCGCCTGGGTTCGACCCTGGCTCTGCCCCCTACTGGCTGGGCGACGGGGAGCCGGTTACTCCCACCCCGGGCTGTCTTGGGGGGCCCCCTGGGACCCCTGCAGAGCCCTGCTGAGTGGGTGCAGGGGCCAGTAATGGGGTCAGCGCCGGGGAGGGAGGGAGGTCTCCAGGCATTCCCCAAAGCAGCCGGGGTGCAGGATGGATTCTGCCCACTAATTCCACATCGTCCGCTCCCCAGGGCCCCTCCTGCCGCCTCCTCCCTTCCTGCTCACACCACCTGCTGTCCTCCGGGCTGTGGAAGGAGTTACAACCCCTCCACTCTCCTCTCAGTCCCGGGCTCAAGTTTATGAATGAGGGGGCCGCCTACAAGTGACCGTTGTGGGTATTTAGTGAGCACTTAGTTCATTTACGAGGGCCGGCCATGTGGTAGGTGCCACGTAAGTATTCCGGTTAGGGTCACATGTGACTCTCAGGGGCGAGAGGGGAGCGTGGACTTTTCAGTTTAGCTCTTACACGACACACCGTAGTCAGACCCATCTGTCACCACAGATCACAGCGGGTATTTGCCGAACACCATACTGCCTTCCCTTGTGGTTCATTTATGGTCTCACATGCGTTGTTAGTTTGAGCCACGAGATAAGTCTGTGGTATTATTAGTCCCACTCTACAGATGAAGAAACCGAGGCACACCAGGGAAAAACTGACAAGAAAGAGACTAGAAGCTGCCGCATCTGACTTGACCCTTATCTTCACCCCGTGTAAACAACAGCAGAGGCCTGTGGTTCTGTGGGTTTGAGGAAAGGCCTGGAGTCCCACTGGAGACAGACGGTGTGTATTCAGAAGGACTTGGTGTATATGGGCATTTGGGGATACAGGCACATCTACCTTACATATGCATATATGTAATACGCACTCCGTCCATCTGCCAACTTCAAACAGTTCCCCTCTCTCCTCGGCCCCACGCGATCCTGACAGCCAGCTGCAAGTGGGGACTCGGCCCCCAGGGTCCTTGACCCTACTCCTTGCAGTGCTCAATACCTTCTGTCAAAACTTCTCTCTCTGATCTGTCGTTCCCCCAGGCTGCAGAGGGGTCCCAGAAAATCTATGGAAACTCTTCCAGCTTGAGGGCTCGTGGCTGTGAACAATTAAAATGTTCTCTCCCCTTCCTGGGTCTTACTGCTTTAAAATCCCCATCATGGGGCGCCTGGGTGGCTTGGTTGAGCATCTGCCTTCGGCTCAGGTCATGATCCCAGGGTCCTGGGATGGAGCCCCGCATCGGGCTCCCTGCTCAGCGGGGAGTCTGCTTCTCCCTCTGCCTCTGCCTCCCCCCCACTCGTGCTCTCTCTCTCAAATAAGTAAATAAAATTTAAAAATAAATAAAATCCCAATCATAAAAACAGCTGGTGCTCTTGGTCTTTTTCATGCACTGCACCCTTTGACCCTCTCAGTACCTGGTGTGGGTGGGGTAGGACTCTTCCCATTGTGCGGACGGGAAGACTGAGTTGTAACTGGCACATGGGTTGAGAACGGGCCTGCCTGCCCTTCTTTTCTTTGGACCCTCTGACAATGAGTATTTAGGGCAGTGGCCAGGGGTCACTCACTCTGGAAGTTTCTGCTCTGGATAAGAGGTGAGCAGCCTTGGGGAGATGCGGGATGGAATCCAGGCCACCTTGCTTGCCCCCTCCCCACCCCCCGGAGGGGCTCAGGTCAAAGCCCCAGGGTGGGTATTTGCTGTGGGGCCGTGCTGACAGGCCTCACAGCTGCTGGGAGTTCGGGCCTTTTGTTCAGACTCTAAAGATTCTAAGAAGGCCCGCCCAACTCTGCTAATCCCAGAGCCCTTGCTGCTGGTTTCAAGCTCCTGGCTTTCCTCAGGCCCGCGTTCAGCTTCCAAGGTTGGGCCAGGATTGCTGGAAGTTACGGAGGGGAACTGCTCCCGGCAGCACACTTAAGCCAAACCACCCCCCAACACAGGCACTCTCCCCATTGTATGGAGGGAAAGCTGAGGCCCCCCGGGAGAGGGTCCGGGAGTGGCCACGGTCACCCAGGTGGGACTCTGCCCAGTGGATGATGGGTCAGGGGAGACTGAGGCTCCATCTGAGGGGAGGCGAGTGCTCCTTGCCGCCCTGAATCTGCGTGAGGCGCTCCCAGCGGTCCCGGGACCCTGGCAGCAAGCCTTTGCCTCAGCCTCCCAAATGGAAGGCTCTTCTCTCACCTCCTGCCCAGCCCGGCCCTCCACACCCCTCCTGGCCCAACTCCCTGTGCTTCTCCTGCGGCAGCCAGGCCCTTCAGCGGCGCTCGGCCACCTATAGGTCTAGGTGCCGGATTCCAGACCCCAACCCAGTTTCCGCCCAAGGCTCAATGAATGCGGGGCTCTGCACCGGTGCGGGAAGCCTGGGGTAGGGGTGAGAGGGGCAGGGCTTCTGGTGCCGCTCTGAGCCTCTGCAGCCCAAGCGCAGCCTTGCCCAGCCCTGTCCTGGGCGCCGGGAGAGCGCGGCCCCCGGGGAGCAGGAGGTTCTGGAGGTTCTAACTCCAGGCCACACAGTGGCAAGGTGCCGTGAGGACAAGAGGGCCCTCCCAGCCCTGCTCCGCTCACCTGGGCCCGGCTGCAGGGCTGGCTGGACATCTTTAAATTGGGATCCCACCAAAATCTTTTTCCCTTCTGTTTTTTCCCTCCTCTCCTGCCTTTATTTCAATCTTCTCCTCCTCTCGGCTTGCCTGCGTTTCCTCACTCTTTGTCTACCCCTCTGCTTTGTGTCCCTTTCTTTAAAAAATCGAGCAAACTGGGACTCAGTTCACTTTGACGTCACCCCCCGCCCCCCCCGGAAACCTCTCCCTCCGCTGCAAAGCTCTTAAGGCTTCCTTGATATTCCTGGGTATTCATTAGTCCAAGAGATGGTGCTAAGGATAAAAATGATACAAACCAGTCCTGGGACAACCATCTCCTCTGGGCAGCCTGACCCTCTGCGGCTCAGAAGTGGGAGGACACTGGGCGGGTCCAGAGATATTTTTGTGCCTCCTTCGGGAAAACACTCTTGGATCTAGCCTGTCCACAATGTACGGGAACTTTGTTACACTCCGACTGTGCCAGGGACGGGGCTGTTTACTGCTGTGCTGGGCCCCAGGGAGGCCGTGGCGTCGAATGCGGACACCAGAGGCCAACAGGCCGGGATGGGATCCCCGACTCCAACACGTCTTAGCTGTCTGGCTCCAGGCAAGACCCTGAACCTCTCAGAAACTCAGTTTTCCCATCTAGCAAATGGGAGTAACCATCACCTCTAAGTCAGGATGCCCTTGAGAAGAGTCAAGAAGAGAAATCACCTGAAGCCCTGGGCCAGTGCCTGGCTCACAGTCAGTGCTCCATGAACGCCCACGGGTATCAATCACTGTGTTATTCATTGTAAGGTCACCGGGGGGCGGAGGATCCCGGGCACACACAGCCGGTCTGTTTGTGCAAGAATGGATGATGCAAACGAGAACAGCACCAGGTGGGGGCCGATGCCAGCTCCCGGAGGAGGCTGAGCTGTAAACAGGCCCGCCACCAGCTGTCGGGACCCATCCAACTGTTTTGGAAGGGACGGGAGCATCTGCCTCATCCCTGTGTTCTGCCCCGCTCCCGTCCACCCCACCCCCCCTTGCCCCAGGCCTCCGCTGCAGAGGGCAGGGACTGTGGCTGCTAGGCTGGCCCGAGCTGCCTCTGCCTGGGCCCCAGAGCTGTCCCCACCCCTGCCTCACGCCCCTTGAGTTTTCCTTCCTTGAGGAGAGCCTTGCTGTCCTTCCTGTGCGGGCGGCTTGGCCTCTGGCCTGCCCCGTGTCTCCGTCACTTACCTGGCCTCCCTACTTGGCGCCGTCTCTCTTCCCCCTCATTCCAGGCCATTCCCCTGGCTACTGAGGAGCTACCTGAAATCAGATCCCACCTGCACCCCCTTTGCTTAAAAACATTTGGAAAATATTCCATCCTCTTGCCTGGCCTGGTGGGAGCTGCATCTCCCTCTGGCTTCCCTCCCCTCCCCGCCAGTTTTGTCCCCACCTCTCCCCTTCATGACCCTTTGCTGTAGCCACTCTGCATTTCCCACTGACACCCCCGACCCACCCTGAAGTGTCGGCCTTTGCCGGAGCTGCCTCTCCGCCTGGAGGTCCCTCTCCCTGCCCCTCTGCCTGGTGACATCCACCCAGCTTTTTTAAAAGCTCTCTCGTCCCTGGATATGTCCTCATGGTCACACACACACACACACACACACACACACACACGCACACGCACGCACATGCACACACACACGCACGCACACACAGACACGAGGTACTCTTGCATCTCTGCAATCCCATGGCGCTCTGTTAAATCTCATGGAACATCTCATTCTTTACATTGTGTCACAGTCTCTGTTTGCAGAATGGACATCCCCCAACCCCCCGAGCCCAAACAGTTGCAGGTACAGCTCCCGGCACCTGGCTTCTATCACCCCACGAAACTGTGCCCACAGAGGCACTCCCTAAGTGCCATGGGACATTGATGGCCACAGGCATAAACATAGCTATCTATCCACCTGACCTAAAAGCCTTTCTGAAAGCCATCTGTCCCCCACAGATACTGCCCTAGGTCCACGGCACCCACAATAGCACCACTGATAACCCCATTCCATTTCCATGTTTAGAAGTGCACAGCAGTGTGATATTCTGAGCGAGCGTCCTCAGGAGAATGCATAAGTGCATGCATATGGCCGATTCTCTGGCCCCCAGGTCCAAAGTGAAAGTCCCCGGCATGCTTTCTACACAAGAGACAGGAGAGAGAGACGCAGGCAAGGAGTCTTGACAATAAGAAGTCACCAACAAGCAACACAGTGGTTAAGTCCCAGCCAAACAATCTTTCTCGAAGTCTGTGTAAGAAAGTCGAAAGCATGCATTACCTGTTAGGCTCTGAAACAGGGGCACACAATTCAGGGGTACTAAAAAGGGTTTTCTTGAGAGTGTCTTAATTCAGAACATGCTCCCTGAGTTTTCCTTCTGCCCTGGCCCTGAGCTCCTGGCCGCTCTGCCAGGCAGTTCTGAAACGCTTTCCTTTGAAGCAGGGAGTTTATTTTGGGCCCACCGCATGACCAGTGATGGCCAGCCAAACTATAAGATGTTGTGCCTCTCAGATGTCCTATTTGAAGATCGCCCGGAGGAGGCCGCCCTGCCGCCTTCCGTCCATCCACGGTGCGTCAATTACGGACCTCGCGGCAGAGAGCATCTCAGAGCACTGGCCCTCACGTGACGTCGTCATTTGTGATCCTTGACATGGAGGCCATATATGGGTATGTTTCTGGAACTCCCCAGGAGGGAGTGAGAGAGGAGAGAGATAGGGAGGGTGAGAGACAGAGAGAGAGGGAAAGAGGGTGGGGAGCCCGAGCTGGGAGATTAGGAGACAGAGCGGAGGCGGGGGGGGGAGACACTAGGGGACAGGAGAAGGGAAGGAATTGCAAAAAGGTGATGGAGAGGAAGAAGGAAAGGAAGCCGTGCAGGAGGAGAGGGGAGAAGGCATACAGGAGAGGAGAAAGGAGAAGTAATTGGGGAAAACAGAGAAGCAAGGGGAGAGGGACCCTGAGATAATCCAGGGATGAAAAGGGGATCGTGGAAGACAGACAAGCAAGAGGGAGAGAGCAGCAGGGGCTCGGGGACAGAAGGGGGAGCAGAGGGGAAGGTGGGGGAGGCAGGGAGGCTGGGAAGAGGGCAGGGAGAAGGGTGGATGGAGGGAAGGCAGGGAGGCAGAAGATGAACAGGAGCAGAGAGAAGAGAGCAGGAGGGAAGGGTGTTTGGGTTTGGGGTAAGCGGGCTTGGCAAACACCGCTGAGCATGCTCCAGAGGCAGAGCCTGCCTTGGAGGTTCAGGGATCCAGCAGGCTGTCATGCATGGGGTGGGGCTGGGTTGCAAAAGGCAGGGGAACAAACAAGCAAACAAACAAACTAGTGCGTGCACCGGCCTTAGTAGCAGCACAAAGCAGCGGGAACCCTTCTGCCAGCACACGGCCAGGGAAGGAAGACCCTGTTTTCTGGAATAGATCGAATGGCACAAAATGTCAGCATGCAGTGGCAGAGACAACATGCTCAGCCACATGCACTGAGTATCCAGGATGCTCCTGGCACGCTGCCAGACACTTACATCCCCACCTGCTGGAGTGAGGGAGGGGGCTGGAAATGTCACTTCGTCTATTCTTCTAAATGGAAAAAAATTCAATTTCAAAGGCCCATTCCCCTTGGAGGATACTGGATTTACGACCCCCTAGCATGATTTCCTACAGAGTCAAAGGCAGGATGCCTTTACAGTCTCTTAGAACATTCCCCCTCAGTGAACATTCTAAATCTCAGTGAACGCAGGGTACCCTGGGTTCTGGTTGAAGTTCTGGACGTCTGATCTGGTGCTGGGGACTGGAGGACACCGTCAGTCCCAGGCTGTCTCCCAGCTGCTCGGCTCTGGCACCTGTATCGCCCCAGCTGGGGCTGCCCCACCCCCCAGGCTACTATTGTTGGTGGCCCCTCAAAATTAGCTCATGCCCGGCCCCTCCCAGGCCCCTATGCCACAGTGAGGGGGGGGCGACGAGGGAAGGGCATTGAGGGGCCATCCAGTTCTCTTTACTGTTTGGGGGTTGTCCTCCGCAGGAGGAATTTCTAGTGGGTCCCGTGGAGTGCATCCCTGGGGTCTTGATGCTTCCATGGGCTCCCAGCAAGGGGTGGGGCACAGGTCCTTCTGCTCTCTAACTGTCCAGACCCCCTCCCCAGATGTGCCCTGGGAGGGGTGGGCCATGGGCAGGCACCGCGTCCCCTCTCAAGTGGCCTTCTGCCTTACCTCTCCCTCCCAATCCAGACAAACCTCTCATAGTGGAGTGAGCTGGAGAAACTCACTCTCCAAATCCTGTTGCCTTATGTCTTCACTCAGCTTTTGAAAATCCAGATCCTAAATTGTGGGTAAAGGGTCACAGGGAACAGAAAGTGCGCTGGGGGTGGCCAGCAGGGGGAGGGGCTGGCCGGACACATTTCCACGAATAAATGGCATCATTGGAGGGGGGGCTGGAGTAACTGGGTGACGGGCATTAAGGAGGGCACGGATGGAATGAGCCCTGGGTATTGCGTGCAACCACTGAATCCCTGACCTCTACCGCTGACAATAATGACACACTCTATGTTAGCAATTTGAATGTAAATAAAATAAAATTAAAAAAAATAAATGGCATCATCCTGCTGTATTCATACAACCTTCCTGGCAGGTGCTGTCATCACCCCTGCTTCACAGATGAGGAAACTGAGGCTCAAGGGGTTGGGGAACTTGTCCATCATCCCACGATGTATAAGTGATTGTTTAGATCTGAACCACAACTGCCTAACATAAAAAGCAGTGCTTTCAGCCACGGCTCTGCCCACCACCCCCCTGCCCCCTCCCCCCACGCAACAGGGAATCCAAATATTGGGGCAGAACAAGGAACCCCACAAGGTTATGAAAGTCAATTGGTGAACGTTTGCTTTTCCCCTGGTCCTTACTCATCCCAGTTGGGAGGCTTGACGTTGCAGTTAAGTCCACAAAGCCCAGGCCAAAGACAGGTTGGCCTGTCTATTGACATCATAGGCAGCTCCCTCCAGAACAAACAGGCTGGGCTGACTCTACCCCAGAGATTCTTTTTTTTTTTTTTTTTAAGATTTTATTTGTTTATTTGACAGGGAAGACAGTGAGAGAGGGAAGTCAAGCAGGGGGAGTGGGAGAGGGAGAAGCAGGCTTCCTGCTGAGCAGGGAGCCCGATGTGGGGCTCGATCCCAGGACCCCAGGATCGTGACCTGAGCCGAAGGCAGATGCTTAAGGACTGAGCCACCCAGGTGTCCCTACCCCATAGATTCTTTATTGTTATTATTATTATTATTATTTAGAAAGGAGAGAGAGAGAGTGAGGGGGGAGGAACAGAGGCAGAGGGAGAGAGAGAATCTTAAGCAGACTCTGCACCCAGCATGGAGCCTGACGTGGGGCTCGATCTCATGACCCTGAGATCATGACCTGAGCTGAAATCAAGAGTCAGACTCTTAACCAACTGGGCCACCCAGGCGCCCCTCTACCCCAGACATCCTTATGAATTCATCTGAGTTGAGGCCTGAACAGCACTGATTTCTTACAAGTTTTTATTAACACATTATATGCACATGAAAAGTGCACACACGTGTACAGCTCAATGGAATTTCACAAATGGAAGACCCCCAGGATTTGCATCAAAGAGAGAATATTAACAGCACCTCAGAAGCCCCCCATTTCACACCCCTCCTCTGCCCCGCCTCGACACCACCACCCATCTCCTCCTGCCAAGGGTGGGTGACCACTCCCCTGACCTCTAACAGTAAAGGTTGTTCTGAATGTCATATGAATGTCATCACAGTGGTGCCTTCTTTCATTCAATGGTGTATTGTGAGATGCGTCCATGTTCTGGGTTGTTCCTTCTCACGGCCATGTGATATTCCCTGCTGAATATACCACAGCTTATCTGTTCTACTGCTGGTGGGCATCTGGGCAGTTTGGGACAGTTAGGAATACAGGGCTATGAACATTCCAATACACATCTTTTGGTGCATGCATGTGCCCATTTCTGTTGGGTATGCACCTCAGATGGGAGTCCCTGGGTTATGGATGGGCCTGTGTTCAACTTTAGTAAAACTATCAGTTTTCCAAAGTTGTACCAATTTGCATTCCTGTCAGCCATGTATAAGAGTTCCAGTCGCTCCGACTTTTTTCATATTATCCATTCTGATGGGCTTTGGTGACATCTTGTTGCAGCTTTAATTTGCATGTCCCTGATGACAAATGGCACTGAGCATTGGAGAATCCCTGGCCTCTGTGATCTCTGGAGCCCTCCCAGGGTCTCCAACTTTGTTTAAGACCCCAGAGGTGGGCCCGTGGAACAGCCCTCCAGGGAGCGTTTTTATGAGGACAGAAAGGGGTAAAAGAGGGATGGGTAGATGCTGGAGCCGAAAGCAAACAACTGGTCAACCTACAGGGAAGCAAGAAGAAGAATGTGACCCGCAAAAAAAAGCCCCCAGGGCTCACACATGGCACCAGGAAGCTTCTACTTTCTGATGGTAAAAAGAACCCTCCCTCCCTCCCTCTCTAGTCCCCTGTCCTGTTTTATTTTTCTCTATAACACTTACCACCCCTCCTTACTAATTACAGATTTACGTCATTTCTTTATTGCCTGTCTCTCCCATGTAGAATAGTCTTGCTGTTGTCAGTGCCTACAACAGTGCCTGGCACATAGTAAATGCTCATTAGGTGTTGAATGTCTGTGCTAACATTCAAGCCACACAGCTTCTAGGTCTGAGTTGGGGAGGGCTGGAGCCTGGCCTGCCAGCCTCAGCCTTACTCTTGGCCACACACACACACACACACACACACACACACACACACACACACACACACCTGGCCCATCTCTTCCAGTCTTCCCTCCTTGTTTATTTTAATCTGAATTCCCATAAATAGAGGTGTGCGTGCATGCATGTGCATGCGTGCATGTGATGGAGAGGTAGTTAATAGAGCCCTACACCTAGCAGGGCCCAAAGAGGATGCCAACACCAGCACATTTTCCTATGACAGTGATACCTCTTCCAGGAAGGAGAGAGAGAGAGGAGGAGAGGAAACGCCAGCTAAGTGGGGAGGAGGGAGCTGAGATGTGGGTCAGTGCCAAGTCCGGGGACAGCTCTGACCCAGCGATGGAATATCAACCGCTAAAATAAGCACCCCTGTGGCCTTGGCATCCTGGCCCCCAGCCCTGGCTGCCTCTTGATATTAGTTTATTTTGGTTTCAAGAGATGAAGAACAGACAAGAGTCCAGTCCTCACCCTGGACAGCATCCTGGATGGGGGAGGGTGGTGGACAGAGAGCAGATGGCAGGGGGCTGAAGTGGGGGGCCCACAAAGGCCGAGTCCTGGGAGGGAGGAAGGTGCATCTATGGAAAGGGAAGGAGGGGATCAAGGAGAAGGCAGAGACAAATCCCAGTCTCTCTTCCTTTCTTTAAAGTGAGCACTGTGGCCTCTGATGTGTGGCCGATGGTGCTTTCCTCTGGAACAATCTGGACCCCCTCAACTGCCCAGCTCAGGGGGCCAAGGGGAGAGAAGACAATCTTCCCATTTCTAGAGAGCAGAGTGGGGGCATGGCCCTCACCCCTCAGACTGGAGAAAGGGGCAGGCCAAACTCATGCCCTGTCAACACCCTACATGTGGAGATGACACCCACCAGGAGGAGGGCCCTTAGGGACTGGCAAGGGGAAGCCTGGTCCAGCCCTGTTCTCGCCAATGCCCCACGTGCACGTAAGAGGAAGAATCGTTGGATCTTATAAGGGTTTCCATCAAAATGAGCGGATATGAGGTACAAGCCCAATCCTGGGCCGTGGGGTTCTTGAACTGGCTGGGGGCCTCCCTGAGCCATAACTGACCGCAGACAAGAGGGTCCTGGACAGAGCTACAGACAGAAAGACATGGCAGAGACATGGGCTCACCGCTTCCTGCTCTACCCCTGCCCAGGGGCTCAGAGTGAGGCCATCTGGCACCTCTCCTGGCTCTCGGCCCCTGGGGAAAGGCCCATCTGCAGCAGAATCCCTGGAGTTCAGGCCCATCTGTGTGAGAGTTCTGACTTCCTCCAGTGGATGTCTTGCCCCCGGAGGGTGTCCTGGGCCTGGTAGGGACATGGCTGGGACATGCTTGGCCAACCCTGTGCAGATGGTACCTTCCTTGTTGGGAGATGCCACCCACGTGCAATCCCAGTGAGTGCCACACTGTCCCGTTTCCAGCACGGGCACTGGGGTTGGATAATCCCTGCCTTTTCCTCCCTTGCTTCGGGACCCTGGCCACAGCCCTGCACCTCACCGAATCTGTTTCATCTTCAGAGAAAAATGGGAGTGACAACTCCTCTGTCCGATGGCTCTTAGGGGGTTTGATGAGATCCCAGGGCTCAAAGAGCCCACCTGGGGCTCAGCACTCAGAAGACGCTCAGCCTTGGGACTTCTTCCTCCACACCTGCCACCTGCAGGGGCCTGTGTAGGAGGGAAGGGCATCTCCCACGGGTCAGGTGAGCTCAGGCAGCCGGTGAGCCTTGGGCTGATCCATCCTGGAGGCTGCTGGCCCTATCAGCTGGTCAGGCCTCTTGGCTCCCTCCAGAGCTTGATCTCACCATGTCTGAGTCACCCTTGGGGACTCAGAAACAAAGTTCAACCCAAGTTAACTGCTGGGAGCAGGTTTTCTATGAACATCACTGTGTCCATCCATAGCAGGGCCCGGAGCTTCCTATTGCCTTTTGGTAGGAGAGAAAGGACCCTTGCATGCAGATCCTGCTACCAGCCTCCTTCCCAGGGATGAGCCCCAGACTGTGTCGGAGGCCGTAGGGCCGGCTGGATGCAGCAGCTGCTTGGCTGGCCCCTCACCATCTGGCTGGAGCTGGGGCCAGTCGCGGACCCATCCGCTCTGTCACTGTGGTGAAGGTGGGGACAGATGCCTCTCGAATGCAGTTGCTGGGCCCGCTACGCTGGAGGCAGAGCTCACAGCAAGCGCAGGGGCCACTCCAGACATGCAGCTGTTTTGGATTTGGCAGCTGCAGGGCAGTGGACTGCTCCCAGGCTTTAGCTTTCTGCCCGGCCCCGCTCCTGGGGGAATCCAAAGTGGCTGGTGATGTGACATCACGGAGGTGTCAGCCAGCACCGCCGCTCTGGGGACGGCCCTGGGTTCGCTCTGATGAGGAGGGCCCGGGTTCTAGGTGTGATGGGGCAGGGGGTGGACCCGCCGTCCCTAGGGGAGAGTCAGCATCCCACTACTACAGGTGGAGGCCCCGGGACCCTCCTGGGACTTGCCTGAACTTGGTGATGGTGACACGTCTGCCTCTGTCCCACACAGAACTGCAAGAGCAGAAGAACAAGGAATGTTGAAAGGGGAAGGTCGTAGGAGCACATCTGCCCAGCATCCTCTTTCTAAGGCAAGGGAACCGGAGTTGGAGAGCAGGAGGGGCCAGCAAGGGAAACCCACTCCCGCCTTCTCCGCAGCTCCCTCCCAAGCTTACAGTGGGACCTTAGCGGTTAATCGTCACATTGAGTTGCGGACTTTACCTCCCCAGTTTTTGGGCAAATGGGCAGGAAGCCCACCACACCAGAGGAAGATGAGCCCAGAAGGGAGGCTGGAGCTCCTCGGGCCCACATTTAAGATGCCTGCTACCCCCTGGAGAATCCCAGAAATGTTCAGTGGGGAGGATGTGGTTTACAATAGACCACAAGCCCCAGGCTGAGGCTTCAAGCATGGGCAGTTTGGGGGTCAATGTCATTGTGCCTCATTGTTCCCACTCCAAGAGGTCAGGCTGGGGCCACTCCCAGCACAGGATCACTTGGGAGGTGACTGCCCTGGATCTCCCTGCAGAGCCCAGTGGCCAGGAGTCCAGACCCTGAAGTCATCTGCTAGCTCTACCACGTGCTCGCTGTGTGAGCTTGGACCACTTGCTTAACCTCTCTGAGCGTTGGCTTTCTGATATATAAAATGAAGGAAGAATGACATATCTCATAAGAAAGTATCTATATCTTCCTTAGAATAAAGGCTTACAAATGTTAGTGGTGGTTATTAGCTTAAACTTCCTTATAGAGACAGAGGGGTTGGTGGCTGGCAGGGTAACAGTACTCCTTCACTGGGGACAATTACCTCCCAGGGGACATTTGACAATTCCTGGAGACATTTTTGGTAGCCACCACTGAAGGGGGTTTGCTCCTGGCATCTAGTGGGTAGAGGCCAGGGATGCTTCCAAACATCTTACAAAGTATAAACAAACAGACACCCTACAAAGCACAGAACAGCCTCCCCAGAATAGAATTAACGGTCCAAATGTCCATGGTGCTGTGGTGGAGCAAGCCTGGCTTGCTATGGGAAAAAGGCCGGTGGGAAGAAAATGAGGTCTGTACTGTGCAGATGAGGGGAAGGGGCAGGGGTCTCCCCTTCGCTCCTGGGGATGGCTTTGGATTTCAGGAATAGCTGCCATCAAGAAGGCCAGGTGTTTGGATTTCAAATGCCTTTGACTGTTACAGGAGGGGCTCCTTGAACGGGCTCGTAAAACAGCCCTGAAGGTCACCGGCAGAGGGAAATGCAGTCGCGGTTTGAGCAAAGCAGAAGGAACAGCCTTGGTGACCATTATGACGGTTGGGGTTTCTCCATTTAGCAGGAAAGGGAGGCCCCAGGTGGGTCTCAGCTCTGCTGGGCCAGGCTCCTGCTGGCGGCTGGTACATGCAGACACGCGCACGCAGGTGCACACCACACCCACACAGAGCTCACATTCTCTAAGTGAAGAAAAGAGGTGCATTTAACCCACCAGCTGGCATAATAGTTGGTGAATAACAAGTCTTATGAAAATATTAAATAGCTGTTGAAGTCTCTTGTTTTCTAGTAATACGGCTTTCTGTGCTTTCTTAGTGCGTGTGTGTGTGTGTGTGTGTGTGAGAGAGAGAGAGAGAGAGAGAGAGCACATGCGGGTCGAAGGCACCCGTCACATTGAAATGAGCTTGGACCTAGCCACCAGCATGCTGGTCTTGGCCCTTCTGGAAAGTTCTGTGCGACCCTATACAAATCTTTCCCCTCTCTGGAGCCCTAAATGGAGAAGAGGCACTGTTAAGAATACAGACCCTTCCAAACTCTGAGTGTTGGTGAAACCAGAATGAGCAGCTATAGGTCGGTGCGCACATGTATGTTTGTTCTCAGAGATCAGGAATCCTACTTGTCAGTTGCAATTCAAATCGAGCCTACCTACGTATTTTCCAAAACAGAAATAAAAAATGGGATAAGAATGATTTTGGAAGAGTCTCTGAACCTGGGATTCAACCTCTCATCATATGTAATTTCCAAATAATGGCTGATGGCCAGAATTCAGTCAATGTGCTTGCTGTTGATCTTTGTGCACAAAGACCCTCTCACACGCATGCACACTCACCGTGTTGCTTGTGACCGAGGGAGGCTGGCTCCACACCTCCCACCCCCAGACCGCCAGGGACCCCTGGTGTGAGCGGACACTGGGAAGGAGGGCGTGATGTGTCTCACACCCCGGGGAGGGAGGATGTGACCGTCCCCATTTTACCGCTAAGGAGGTGGAGGCTCAGAGACTTTGAGATGATTTCCCAAATTCACTCAGTTAGTACAGGGTTCAGATTTTTAAAATTCCTGTCTCTCTCTCTCTCTGTGATTTCCCTTTGTCCCTTACTTCCCAGTTTTCCTGGTGCCGCTGATGCCGGCCAGCATCAGCCCCAAACTGCACTGTCATAGCTCCTGGCCTGGTGGCCGAAGAGCGTGTGACCCGGGCACACACCCTCACCCGCCGCGGCCAGGGCTCTGTTCGGGGGTGGGGGCAGCCGGCCCGCAGCTGCAAGGCACTGCCAGCCGCCAGGCTCCTGGGAGGGGAGCTGACTCTTCTGTCCATGCAGGGCCTGTTCTGTGGCCCCTCAGTCCTCGCCCTTCCCTCAGGGCCCCTGGGCCTATATTTACCAGCAGCGCCAGGCGGACGGGAGCAGGTGTCTGCTGTGCGGTGTGACCGGGGAGAGAACCCTCTCCCGCGCCCACGGCCCCGGCCATCCGGGCCCCGTCTGGCTGAGGGCTGCCGCCTCCCCCTGGGGAAAGGCGGATCCCGGAATCTAAACAGGCCCAGGTTCATGCCTGTTGCCTCCAGGCCCTGGCGGCCAGCCCCGCACACCTCCCTCGGCCCCTCTTCTCACTCGATGCCCCCACCCGCGCTCTACCTGTCTGCATGTTCGGGCCCTTGGAGCCTCTCGGGCTTGAAGGCCCATTCCCTCCGGCCCTCAGGAGGACTCCGCAGAGCAGGGGTGCGGGGCGGCGCGGGTGGTGGTCCCGCTGCGTGTCTTGTACACGAGGCAGCTGATTTCCCCTGCTCGGAGCAGGCCCTTCTCAGCTGTCGGTCCGGAGTCACAACGAGCACCTTCCTCGTGGGGCTGGTATGAGGCTGGCATGAGTAAGCCCGAGAAAAGTCTAGGGCAGTGGCTGCCTGAGGCAAGTGCTCAGTAACTGTGACTCTGATTTCCATCCTCAAGGCACAAATTAAAGGCCATGAGCCCTACTAAGAGCCAGAAGCAGTGTCAGCTGCTGGGATGTACGAGCCCTACCTGTCGGGGGGCACAGCCCCAAACAGAGAGAGGAGGGGGGCGGGGGGCAGAGAGCAGTGAGAGGAGGGGTGGGGGCAGCGAGGAGGGGTGGGAGGGGGGATGGGTCAGGGAGGAGGGGTGGGAGGGCGAGTAGAGGCAGGGAGGAGGGGTAGGAGGGGGGATGGGTCAGGGAGGAGGGGTGGGGGTGATGGGTCAGGGAGGAGGGGTAGGAGGGGGGATGGGTCAGGGAGGAGGGGTAGGAGGGGGGATGGGTCAGGGAGGAGGGGTGAGGGTGATGGGTCAGGGATCAGGGAGGAGGGGTGGGAGGAGGGGTGGGTCAGGGAGGAGGGGTGGGAGGAGGGGTGGGTCAGGGAGGAGGGGTGGGAGGAGGGGTGGGTCAGGGAGGAGGGGTGGGTCAGGGAGGAGGGGTGGGAGGAGGGGTGGGTCAGGGAGGAGGGGTGGGAGGAGGGGTGGGTCAGGGAGGAGGGGTGGGGGTGATGGGTCAGGGATCAGGGAGGAGGGGTGGGAGGAGGGGTAGGTCAGGGAGGAGGGGTGGGAGGAGGGGTGGGTCAGGGAGGAGGGGTGGGGGTGATGGGTCAGGGATCAGGGAGGAGGGGTGGGAGGAGGGGTGGGTCAGGGAGGAGGGGTGGGAGGAGGGGTGGGTCAGGGAGGAGGGGTGGGAGGAGGGGTGAGGGAGGCCTTCCAGCAAAGGGGATGCCCTTCGCCCTGAGTCCTGGCAGAAGCAGCGTGTGTGGGTGGCACAGGTGGGTGCGGGGCAGCCCAGGCAGAGGGCACAGCAGGAGTCAACGTCCGCGGCACCGAAGCTGGTGGCCAGCGTGGCAAGCACGGGAGATGGGCATGGCCGGGGTGCAGGCTGCGGGGAAGGGCAGACGTGGGCTCGAGGAATTGGCGGGGCCGGGTCAGGAGAGCCTTGTGAGTCGTGCCAAGGGCTTGGACTTCCTGGGGGGCCGGGGGAGAGACAAGGGGGAGTGGTGGTTTGGGATTTGGGTTTGGGGGGTTTTTTCGGCCTCCAGAAGACGGACCTTTTCACAGGCTCATATATCAGCCCAAGGTCAGCACGCCAGGGTGGCGGGTAGCTGTGCCTCTCAGTCAGTGACCGGGTTCCTAGGCTGCCAGCCGTTCCTTCACGCCTGTCACCGTCCGTCCATCCGTCCGTCTGCATGTCTGAGGTGGGGTTGCCACAGGCCGCAGAGCTCTGCAGGCTGGGAAGACCAAGATGCCGGTGCCGGCCGCCCCACGTCTATGCGGAGCCCACTCCTAGCTTGTAGACGGCTACTGCCTCAGTTTATCCTCCCTCGACAAAAGCAGCACGGGGAGGTTTTTAAGCCGTTCAGAATTAGTGTCTTTTCTTTCATTTCTACAGCCTAGTGCAAGGCGCAGGGGCTGGGGTGGGGGCCGAGGAAGGAGGGAGGGAGAGAGGCAGAGAGAGAGAGAGATGGGAGAGGGGGGAAAGGGGGCGGGAGCCAGCTGTCTTTGCTGAGAAATCCTTGGATAAAAGCGTGGGGTGGACGTGACTCCCACCTCATTCGGGGGCCTTCAGAGGAGGCGGAGGACCTCTGCAGGTCGGAGGGAAGAATTTGGGCCCAGAGAGGAGGGCAGCGGGAGCAGGCGGTGCGGAGGGCCAGCCCTGTGCAGGTGACTGCCCGCCTGCCTGCACTTCCCAGGGAGGCCAGCCAGGCTCCTGGACGGTGGCTGCTGTAAGGGTGGGGATAGCAGGGGGCTTGGATGGCGGGAGAGCACAGGCATCTCAGGGGAGGATTTGGATGCAAGGGTCCCGAGAACCTGAGGAGCTTGCAGCCAATCACGGCGATGCCATGCAGGTGAGAGGCCCCCGCGGACATCTGGCCACCAGTGCTTGGCCTTCACTCTGCGCCTCTTGCTGGACTCTTAACAAAGCCTCTTAACGGAGGATTGGGGCCTGTGTGCAGTATCTGCGACTCTGTCCCTGTCCCCACCCATCTTGGCAAGGAGTGTCCTCTGTATGCATCATCAAGAGGACAGAGCCCAAGGGAGATGAAGAAACCCCGGTTTCCTTTTCTAGACTGAGCTGGCTCCCTCCTTCGCTGTCAGGTCCTGCCCTGCTCCGTGCCCAGCAGGCTCACAGAGCTTTGCCCAAGTGTCCTCGCCCTCTGGCTTTTGACTGAGGCCAGCCAATGGGAGGCCAGGTGGGCAGGACCAGAGAAAGGGGGCAGGGTATTTATTTCTCCAGTCCCTCCTCTGCTTGGCACCATGGTTCCGACGGGGACTCCACCTGCCTTGGCTGCGGCACCTATCGGGCCCAACTCTGGATGCCTCTCTCTGTCCTGGCGCCCTTGACCTCGCCCCCACCTCTACCAGTTCATTACTTCTCTTTATTTACCTTACACACGTGCCTGTGGTGTTTTGCGGCTGGGGTCATCAGATAAAATATAGGATGCCCGGTTTCCTTTGAATTTCAGATAAACAACACATACTTTTAGTGTAAGTATATCCTAAATATGGCATGGGACATACTTAACATTAAACAATTCCTTGCTGTTTATCTGAAATTCATATCCAACTGTGCAGCCTGTCTTTTTCTTTCCAAATCTGACAATCCTACCTGCAGGGCCCTTGACTGATACACTAACGTGTCCCTCGGGTCATGGAACATTTCCAGCCACACAACTAGAGGAGTAGGTGGGTTTGAACCCCTAACACCCTGCCATGCAGAGACAGGATTAGGGGCTGCTTCTTTCTCAAGTTGGGACAGTGGGAGGCTGCCCTGGGGACCAGAAGGTCACCTAAAGATGAGACTGACCCAGATATCTCCCCACTTGCTGGCATCACCACCTAAAATGTCCCCAGGAGGACAGGCAGAAGCATCCAGGTCCTTGCTCCCATGAGCAGGTCCTGGGCATTGGCAGTGACATGGCCTGATTCTCAGCAGCTCTGAGGCCACAGCAGAGTTCCTCCCCGGTTGGCAACCACGACAAGGACATCTGGAGAGAGAGAGGACATTAGAAAGATCTGGAGTCCTCCTGTGAACTTTAAACTGGGTGTGGAGTCAGACTGAACGCCCTTTCTCTCACTCCTTAGCCATGTGATTCTGGGCCTCAGCTTCCTCATCCGTAACATGGGACAGTGATTCCTAGAGGCAATCTGCAGTGAGATTAAATTAAGGACTGCTCAGGGCACTCACACAGTGAGAAACAGGGTCAGGACTAAATCAAGGTCTGCCCCCCTCCTGACGCCCAGCCTCTCATCCTCTGAATTAGGAAATAGTTTTTGCTGTAACAAATCCCAAAACATACCATGGCTCAAACACAATGGTGTGTTTCTCGCTCTTGAAAATCTACACGCCGCTGCTATTCTTCATCAGCACAAGGCTCTCCGCCCGGAGGTGACTCAGGGACCCAGGCTACATCTGTGGGTGGCTCCACCATCATGCGTGGGCACGGAGGTGCAAGCAGAGAGAGAGCGAGAAAGATGACACACAGAACATTCTGTCAGCCTGGCCTGGAAGTGCTAGACACTCCTCACGTTATATTGGCTAGCTCGTGGTCCCCCGGCCACTTGTAATTTCACACAGGCTGGGAAATTCAGTGAAGGGCATATTCTGGGGCCGATCAGCACTGAGGGCAGCAGAAGCTGAAGCCTGCAGGGGACTCTGGGAGCCAGTGTGGGACCAGAGCCTCAGAGTCGTCCCGTAACAGGAGGCTGAATGGGGTGTGTATACTCCTCCCATCGCTTGACGGTTGAGGGCTGGTGATTCCCTGGCACTTCTGGCCTCTAACGTGGCAAAGGATGCTTGAGTGAGACATGCAGGTGCTAGCAGGTGCAATGCTGAAGGTAGGCACTGAATAGTCAGGGTGGGGAACCTAAGCAGGGCACCCACCGTGTCTGCTATATGCAGCAAGGTTGCAAGGGATGCTCGATTTCCTCTCAAATGGCCCCTTGAAGGGACAGGCAGGGGTCAGCTCCCAACCTGTAGCAGTGTCCCTCCTCTGCACCCTGGTCCCGTGGCTCCCAGAAGTGGGGCCAGAGAGCCTGGAGGCAGCTGTGTGGCCAAGGGGTGAGCACTTGCCTCGGAGTCCACTGACCCACTTTGGAACCCAGTTCTGCTGCTTACTGGCTCGAGACCTTGGGCAAGTATGTCCTCTCTTCTAATTCTAGTCCATTCTCTGGTCACTTAAGGACACTGGGAGCCCACCGAGTATGTGACCTTGAGTGTGCTGGGCCCTGAGGATACGGCTGAGGGCACAGGCAGCCCGGCCCTCTGGGGCTCACAGGCACTTACAACTCTGTGCTGCAGCTGCTTTTCAGGAAAACAGATGGGGTGGGAGTCAGAAAAGCAGAGAGTACTCCCAGTCCCTCCTTGGAGAGCAAGTTCTGTTCCTTGGCAGCAGAGCTTCTCCCCAGCCCCTTGCCTGCTCCTGGAAGGGTGTGCATTCCAGCGAGGTCCCCATGCCGGAGGCGCCCACAGGATCCCCCTGTAAAATGGGTGTGCTCCACTGCTCCTCAGCTGAGACTCTGGCGAGGGGAGAGAGCGGGAGGCCTCTGTATTTTGCAGGGCCTGCTGCAAGCTGAAAATGCAAGCCCCTTGTTCAGAGATCATCAAGACTTCCAAGGCGGCAACGGCAGAGCACGAGACTCAGCGTCTGAGTATGGGACCCCGTGGGCCTGCACCTCCGTGAGATCTTGCTGTGAGAAAGATTTTGTAAACTGTGAAGGACAGAGCCCGTGGGAGAGGCAGTGATCAACTGAGGACAGAGGGAGTCTGAACGGGGCAAGTAGTACCCACCCTAAGTCCAAGCCCCATCCTTTGGCCAGAGGCACTGAGTCAGACTGTCCATCCTCAAAAAGGGCCAGCCGGCCCTCTGACCTTGGCCAAGGCCCAGCCACCCTGTTCCCAGGTCAGAGGGGTTGGCAGCCTCAGGACTGGGAGGCACAGACTGTCCGAGAATTGCAGGCTGCGTTCGGTGATGCCCAAGGACGCCCAGTACTGGGAAGGCCTCTCAGGGCCCGAGGACCAGCTGCCCAGCCCCGCACCACTCCCCGTCCAGGGAAAATGCTGCTCACAGTGTGGTGCTCCTGTACCTCCAGAAGCCACCGGTCCCCCCCACCCCGCCGCATGCTCAGGGGGATTCATAGATGGCCCTCCTAGGAAGCCCTTGGGATTTCATCTGGAAACACTTTTCTGGCTTTGGGATGCTTAGAATCAGAAGGTCGAGTGATGGCCTTGAAATCCACATTGACCTTGCTCCTCACGCCTGGGAGGTCCCAAAAGCCTCCACAATCCAGCCTCAAATTCTTAGCCTGTCTCTTATGGTGTTTCCTGTCCCCGTCCAGACGTCGGGGTTCTCGGGGTCTCCTAAGGCTGAACTCAAGGCCCAGGCTCTTCTCTGCAGCTGCTGGGGAAGAATCTGCTTCCAGGCTTGTTCAGATTGCTGGTGGAGTCAGTTTCTGGCAGACGCAGGACTGAGGTCCCCATCTGCTTGTCGCCAGTCGGCCGGGGACTGTTTTGGGCTCCCCCATCTTTGCTCCATGACCCCCTCCATCTCAGCCAGCGAGAACCTCCCTCACCTTGAATCTCTCTCCCACGGGAAATCTCTCAGGATCGCTCTTCCCCTACCGGCCAGAGAAGATTTCCAGGGATCCTGCCATTAGATCAGACCCCCCGAGGGGCCTCCCCTGTCTCAGGTCCACCGATCAAAGCCTTAGTTACATCTGCAAAATCACGGGTGGGCCTGCCCATCATAGTCACAGACCCGGCACCGGGCTGGGGGGTCAGAGCAGGATCTGGAGTCCCCTCCCACTGCCCCCCCCCGTCCCCCTTCTTCCTTGCTTTCAGGACACAGCACTGTTCTGGTCCTCCCCCGCCTCGCTGCTGCCCCTGCTTGGTCTCTTTCACCATGTTCACTCAGCACCATCAAGACTCCCTTAAAAAAGGATAATAAAAAAAAGGCTGGGTCCAGGCCACCCAGGGAGCTGGCAGAAGACACCACAGCCAGGGACACTCAGTCCCCCCCACTCCAAGGCTGCTCGTGTCCCAGAGGCTTGGGGCCCCGACCTCCTCTGAGCTCAGCATATGATCAGGTCACCCCCGAGAGGACTGTGGGAAGTGCTGAGTCTTGTCCACGGGGAGGGTCAGCTCTGACAGCTTGGGGCGAAGACGGGGTGGGTGACCCGAACAGACTGGACCTTTCGCCAGCTTGGCTGGGGAGCACTCAAGAGAAGGCCTGGCCTTCACTAGAAATGGCTTCGGCCCGGAGGCTATGGGCCAGGCGCTGCCCAGAGCAATAGGAACAGGATTGGTTGATTTTTGAGCACCGTCCATGTGCCAGGTGTTAAGTCTGCGTGTTTACCAGCTAACTTAGTTCCCACGGGTACTTATGAGGGAAGTACTATCATTAACCCCATTTTACAGAGGAAGAAACTGAGGCTCAACGACGTTAAGGGACTCGCCCAAGGCCAGACAACTCATGTGTAGAGCAGAGCTGCCAAGGGACGTCACGTCTGCCTTCAGTGTCCCTGCCGCACCAAAACAGGCTCAATCAATCTGTGCTCTTGTGTTAATCACGGGGTGGTGAGAGCCAGAGACTATGTGGGGGCGGTTGAACCAGGACGAAAGGAAGGACACTGTGGGAGGTACATCCGCACTCTGCGTAAGGAAGGGCAGATGTTCTAGCGGTCAGAGTGGCCCAGAGGTGGACCAGACTACTTTGGGAGGGGATGAGCTGCCTATCATTGGATATATGCAAGCGAAGAGGCCACTCGTTTTCTGAGACTCCGCTAATAACAGACCCTCTACTGAGCGCCTTACGCTCAGCCATCTTTAGACCCTCATAGCTGCGTCACAGAGGCATTGCTCTCCCTGTTTGCAGATGAGGAAAGCAAGGCTCGAGGACATTACGTGATTCCTTGAGGGCTCTGCAGACGGTTAGTGGGGAGGGGTGACTCACACGCAGAGCTGTGTATCTCCAGAGTTCTGCCTGCACCCACACATCTCCTGAGCGCCCGCTGGGTGTCCAGTACTATTCTCCTAGACACTGAGACTCCAATGGGGGACACTTTCATACCAGGCCGGGCCGTCATGGAGATCACACTCCAGGAAGACGATCCAGAGTAATGAGAACTAAAATCGAACTCAACGAGAGGGAGGGGAGACCAGGGTTTTTCGACACGGTCAGGGAAGTTCACTCTCAGATGGTGGCATCTGAGCTAGCACCATGAAGGGCTAGGAGAACAGTGCTCTGGGCAGAGGGAATCACAGGTGCAAAGGCCCTGGGGTGGGTCAGGGGAAGACTAAGACTAATGTGGGAGTAATGGCCACTGTGGACCATTTAGGATCTGGTCAGCCAGGGTTTGAACTTCATTTGTAGCTACTGGGGGATTTTTTTAAAAGATGTATTTATTTATTTTAGAGAGAGAGTGGAGGGAGGGGGCAGAGGGAGAGGGAAACCTTAAGCAGACTCCATGCTGAGCGTGGGGTCCAACTCGGGGCTTAATCCCACAACCCTGAGACCATGACCCAAGTTGAACCCAAGCAAGAGCCAGATGCTTAACCACCTGCGCCACCCAGGCACCCCTGGCGGATTTTATAAACAGTGGGGTGCTGCAGCTGACTCACGGCAGCTCGTGAGAGTCACCTGTTAAATCTTCAGGACTCTTGCAAGCAGGACCGTAAACTATTAGTAGCTTGAAATCAGCCATGGTGGGAGTGGTTATGCCATGGAAATCAGCAAGCACCGGGAGTCCTGGCTTTGCCCCCTGGGCAGCTGATGGTCAAACTTTTACCTGCATAGCACTGGTTTGGGGCAGAGAAATGGGGAGGTTAGGTTTGCTTTTGAAGGAGAGCCCTCTGCTGGGTGGAGAATGGCCTGCTGGGGACAGAGCAGCAGAATGGCCAGCAAGGAAAGCCGTTGTGTTGGCCCACGTTGGAGAGAGGAGGATTTGGACCAGGGTGGGCCAGTCAAAGGATTTGTGGGAGAGGTGTGATATGAGTCTAGGTCTGTGGGCCCCTAAGCCCATTCTGTCCCCTGCACCCCAGTGTTTCCCCACGTTGCCATGAAAATTCTTGCTGGGGACTGAGAGGAAAGGCTAATGCCGTCCCTGGCTGCCCCTCACTCAGCCCTAGGTGCCCCAGGTCAGGGCAGCCCCTTCCCACGCCTCTTCTCAGGAGGGCGGTTCCTCCAAGATGCAGCAGGTGGGAGTGAGGGGAGCCAAGATGTCTCCGTCATAGACATCGGAAGGTCCAGCCCCTACTGAATCCTCTGGGGCCACGGCCAATGTCTCTGTCCTCCCTCCCAGGAGGACCCAGTCTGCGGAGAGCTGCCCCAGAGATGGTCTCAGAGCATCTCAGGACCTGCTGGGGTAATTCCCCTGCTCTGGGACTTGAACCCTGCCTGGGTGCAGGGCAGGGAGAAGGGCGGAAGCCGGGCTGGGGGTCTCAGAGGAAGAGCCATCATCGAACGGCTTCCTGGGCCCTGGGCGACTCTGGTTCTCTGCCTTCTCAGTCCCTCGGGTGGGAGGCAGGGGCTACAAACAGAGCTCTGAGATCCTAGTTCAGTAAGGGGGTGGGACGCTAAGCAGTGCCGGGTCTTGGCAAAATTCGGGCAGAATTACTAGACCATGCTTGTCTTCCTTGCGCCCACCCCCACCCAGAGCCAGCCCCCCACGCCCCACCCCTGCTTACAGCCACACCCCACCCCTGCTTACAGCCACACCCAGGCTTCACACACACTGTGCCCCTTCCCTGAAGTCACTTTGCCAGCCAACCCCAGCAGCGAGGCTCTTAACAAGGGTCCTGTGCTAGGGGGTCACCACCACTGTAACCCGGAGGGAGTGAGCGGGGAGGGCCAGGAATCAAGACTAAGGCTGATTGAACACCCATGTGCCAGGCGCTTGCTGTTCTCAGAGTTACGGGGGTAGAAAAGTTTGCCCTCATCTCCTGCCCCTAAAATAAGGCCTACAAATTTCATTCACAGCCTTCTAGACTTTCTTCTATGCACGCGCACACAGACACACACGTACCGCATTTTTTTTTACAAGAATGAGATGAAGCTAAGCGTTCTATGTAGATTATGTCATTTCATTCTAGGTACTGTAATTATCTCCACTTTACATTTATTTACTTTTTTAAAAAGATTTTATTTATTTATTTTGAGAGAGAGAGAGTAAGTGCATGACACGGGGGTGGGGGAGGGACAGAGGGAGACGGAGAGAGAGAATCTCAAGCAGGTTCCGTGCTGAGTGCGGAGCCTGACATGAGGCTCGATCTCAGGACACTGAGATCACGACCTGAGCTGAAATCAAGAGGCAGATGCGCAACCGACTGAGCCGCCCAGGAGCCTGTTAGTTTCTGAGGCTCAGAGAGGTTATGTACATTTCCTAAGGTCACACAGGTGGTAGCCTTGCTTGGCTGCACAGCCTCACTCTGCATCCTGAGCATCACCTATGGTTGGCTAAGGGCTGGTCTTGTCCCTCTTGGGGACATTTGGGGCTGCAGGGCAGGCAGGGTTGGAATTCTGGGCCGAAGGCCTGATCTGGCCATCCCTTTGCTGCACTGGGAGAAGCAAGCCCTGGGGTCAAATTCCAGCCCCGGGAGTCCTTGTTAAGGCTTAAAAAATGGGGTTCTATTGCCATTTAATTGTGTCTCTGCCCTTGAAGCATACCCCCAGGCCCCAAGTTTCCCAGCTTTCTGGAACAGACAGCCTTGTCTTGGATTTACCTCCCCCACGGTCCAGGGGAGAGAGGAGATCTGGGGGGTCTGAGACCTGGCCCCTCACCAGGTGCATCCCTCTGCCTTTCTCCACCTGGCTCTTCTTTTGTGGTCTAAAGTTCCTGGCAGTCTTCCCCTAATCAGGAAAGGGTGGGGTCTACAGCCTGCTGGGTGAGGGTAGGGTTGGGGGGAGAAGAGGAAGATCCAGAGCCCAGCAGAGGCTCTGAGGCGGACTAGGGGGTGGAGTTTGGAAAGGAGCAGGGGTAGAGTTAACTAATAGGTTCTGGAATCCCTAGACATGAGGTCAAATCCCTGCGGAGCAGCTATGCACTCGGCCCCCGCTCAGAAGAGCCCATAACTGGTTTTGTGTCCCACCACTGCTGTCTTGAAATTCTTAATTTTTTAAATCAGGAGCCCATCACTTTCAGGTCACACTAGGCTCCACGAATTAGGGAGCCCATCCTGCTACCAGTTATTAGCCAGGTGCCTTGGCAAGTTCCTTTGCCCCATAGACCCTCATTGTTCTCCTCTGCAAAATGGAGCCATGCTTCCACGACCTTGGAGGAGCTTTTTGAGAAGTAAATGGGAGACTCCAGGCAAAGTGCCAGGCAGCAGTAGATCCAAAATAGCTGTCAATCCCCGGTAATCATGGCAGAATAGCTCTTTAGGGGCCGGTAGGGAGAAATATTCCCAGAGCCGCCGCAGTCTGTCTCCCAGCCTTGTGTGGGTGCACGACACTTGAGGCCAAAAATAAAATCCTTACTGGGAAGTAAATTGTCCCACCTTCCCCACACCCCCCTGCTGCCTGTGGCCCTACTGGGTCCAGTGGCCTAGGGCCCTAAACGAGAGGGAGATGCGGTCCTAGGGTTTTTGAGCCCCGGGGAGAGAGGAGGTCTGGCCAGGCTGTTCCTGCATCTGCTTAGGGCCGGGGGGAGGGACAGGCGTCTGCCCTTGACGGGTGAAGGTGCAACGCCCAGAGGCACTAATGGGGTCTTTCCGGGAGCAGCCCCCCTCACCGTACGTCCTGGCTTGTGGGATCCCCACTGGATCAGTATCCAAGTTCCAGCAACCCAACCTCCTGGACTTTCTAGATTAACAGCTCAGCTCAGCAATTTCCCAACAGCGAGGACTTGGGCAAGTTTCTCTCTGGGCCTCAGTTTCCCCACTCTGAAAGAACAGCTCTGACCTCGTGGCATGCCACATGACATTAGAAGTGTCCTGACAAATGTTCGGCTCACCTCCACTCTGAGCCCGAGGGCACACTCCAAAATGCCAGTCTGACCAGGCCATTCCTTCAGCTGGGACCCTCCAGCGGCTTGTTGTCTTCAGGATAAAGCCCAAGCTCCCTGGGCTTCCCTGAGCCTCCGTGTGCGGAGCACCTGCTCAGCCTCCATTGCCCAGCCTCCAGCCAAAGGGCCTGGGATTTGCTCTGGGAAACTTCCAGCCCCCAAAGCAGCGCCTATGATGTGACTGTCAGTCTAAGCAAAGGGGCAGGCACATGACCAGTCTCAGCCAAATGGGTGACTTCTCTAAGGACCTGGATTCTTGGGGATGGAGGGGCTGATGGCAAGGTGTAGGGGAGGGTTCATTTGGAGAAGTATCCCTCTGAGTTCCTGCTGCCTGGATCTCCAGGGCTGCCCTGAGCCCTTGGGTTCCCCAGGCCTGGGTCTTTAGCTCTTCTGATTCTGTGGCCTCCCTCCTACCTTCCACGGATGCTGTTGTTGCCCAGAGCAGCCTGTTAGTTTCTGTTGCAGGCAACTGGAGAGCCCGGCCCATACACCCTGGTCCCTGCTGATGGCTTCTCCAGGGCAGCCACACCACCCCCTCCCTGACCTTCACCTCCAAGTATCTGCCTATAGCTCCCACAGGCCACGGATGCTATTTTGTGCCTCTGAACCTTGGTCCCAGCTGTTTCTTCCGCCGGGAATACGCTTCCCACCTTACTTCCTGGCTCCTTCTGATCCTCAGGAACCACCTCAGACTTTGCCAGCTCTGCCGGGGACTTCTTCCAGCCCTCCTCCCACCCTCCCGGCATGCCCCCAGGCCAGCTCTGACTCTCTGCGCAACCCTGAACCGCAGACATCTGTGTGTACCAGCATTCCCAATGCATGAACCCAAGGCCAGAACCTTCCTGTCTCAGTTGGTGCTCATCAGATGTTTGAGAGGCTCTAGAACCATGGAGGGCAGACAGAGACAGCTCCCTTGAGACCTACTCAGGGACTCCTGGGCAGGCAGGGACTGACTCCATGGCCTGCTGATGTGTGTGTCCCGGCATAGGCCCCCCCAATCCCTGCCCCTGCCCAGGGGCTCTGACTGAACAGGGGCCTTTGTTGGGGAAGGCCTGGACAGCTAGTTGGGGTAACAGGGGTGGGCACCGGGCCCAGCTCCCCCAAATGCCACAGGCCCAGCAGCTCCAACAGCAGGTACCAGGGCCAAGCCAGAAGGCAGGGGCAGGTCCCAGGTTGCGGACCTGAAGCCTCCTTCACCTTGCCCCCTCCCCTGCCCTGGGCCAGGTGTGGTTCTGAGCCACAAGCAGAGCTGAGCTTTACTGGGTTGTTGAGCGCCCTCGCTGGGGAAGGGCTCGAGCTACAACCACCCACAATCAGGTAGAAGGAGGTAAAACGGAGAGTCCTGGGACAGGCCAGCGGGGTCTCGGGAGCCCACAAAGTGGGGGCCTTAAGAATGACCTCTACCTTGCCTATAGTTGACCAGCCTGAGAGAAAGGACAAAAAATTGAGACACCACCCCCCGGGGTCACCGATGCCTCTCCCCCTTGTCCTTGGGAACTGAACCAGGGAGGCAGGGGTAGGCCACGGAGAAGGTGGCCCTCCACTCACAGGTGGGTCCTGTAATGGACACATCATAGGACAGAGGCCAGCATTATGATGTCACAGCCCGGCGGCGGTGGCTTTGAGCTCCGGGAGCCGTGAATGAGTCAGCTGGGCCCCCTCCTCCTTCCCTATGCTCATGTCCAGTGTCTGAATGCTCAGGGCTGGGGACGCTGACCATGCAACCTCTCCCCTTCTCTCCCTGCTCCGCCCCTGTGCTGTGGCTGGCCCAGCAGATGGCCAATGAATGGCAGGTTTAGGGAGACTTTCTTCTCCTTTGGGCCATAACCGGGAACCAGACTTAGGCAAATGGTCCAGGAGCTCTTTGCCAGGCCGTGTGGAAACTACCTGTTAACTAGGCCACCTTCCCAGCCTGACCATGAGCTCATTCAAAGTGTCTGCCTCGGGCTCCATGCTCCTTTGATGAGCTCTCTACACGCTCAGAGTATGTGATGTCACTGAATGCATAAATGGGTGGTGGAGGGCTGGTGGGTAGGATAGGCCACCAAGGTGTCCCCGCCCCATGCACACTGCTTTCTGAGCCAGCCCCCAGCCCTGACCCTGGGGCTCTCTCCTGAATGCTGTGAGAAACCAGCACCTGTTGGAAGACCCCAGACATTGGCTTCAGTGAGCCTCAAGTCCAGATCCAGTCCTGCTGTGTGTCCCTGAGCTGGTCACAGGCCCCCCTCTGAGCCTCTGTTTCCTTTTCCACGAAGTGGGACCGTGACCTGGTTTCCGGAGGCTGTTGGGAAAGTCGGGAAAGTGCTGACCAGTTTTCCCGCCTGGCCCAAGTGGCCCTCGTCCTCCCGCGCAGCTGGGGTGGCGAGGAGTGATGCTGGTGGCCGTGGACGCCAGCCAGGGGGCTGGCTGGAGCGTTAGCAGCGACAAGGACAGAGACCTGCAGGTGCTGTTACAGGAACTCTGCGAGCTCCAGGCAAAGTACGAGAGGTCCCAGGCTCAACTGTGCCCCTGCCCCAGGCCCAGTGGCGTCCTCACTGGACTAGGTGGCTGGGACTGAGCAAACGTCCCTGAGGGCCAAGCAGGGAAGGGACAAGGAGGGGGGCAACCCCTGGAAGTAAACAGGAGGGGCAGCCTGTGGGGAGGGGGTGGGGGGCTTGGCTCCAGCTCCCCAAGTTCAGACCTTGGGTCCTCCCAGGCCCTCCGTGGGCTTAGTCTCCCATCCTGGAGGCAGGGCTGGGGTGGCCATCCCCTGCACCTGTCAGCTCAGCCCCTCTAAAGTCAACCTGCGAGGCTGTCCCCCCTCCCCCCGCCTCGGAGTGGAGACCTGGGTCCTCACCCTCCGGGCAGCCCGTCAGTTTCAGGCTGCCCATAAAAGCCTGAATCAGATGCAAAAGGATGTGTCTGTGAGCAACTTTGTGGAGAAAAGGTCCAACCCTTCCATCAGATTCTATTCGGGCTTCCTGACCCCACTAAGGTTTGGTGCCATGGTGCGCAGGGTCCACACGGTATTTGTGGGGAAAGATGGTTTTTCCCTGCATTTTTCAGGACCTTATGGATGAGCAGCGGGGCCTGAGAGGCAGAGAGGCCTGCCCTGGGTCCCTGAGCAGTCACTCACAGAGCCCACCACAGTCCTGCTGACCGGGGCGGGTCTCACTCTGCCTCTGCCCTTGACTGCTGACCTTGACTGGGCACAGAGCAGGCGACCGACTGGAGACTCTGCTTGCTCAGGGCTCACCTAAGAGTCAAGCATGGCTGGGCAGCAGCACGTGGTTGTCTCCCCTCCCGGGGGTGCTGGGGTCCCCAACCCCAGACTGAGTGCTCGCTATGTGCTGGGCGCCCCACGCATGATCCCAGCCAGCCTGTGAGGGAGGGGGTCTGGTTACTGTCGCTACAGATGGGCTGGCCAAGCACAGAGGTGAAGCACCTAGCCAGGTCACCAGCTGGTTGGCGGGCGGGGGCAGGGGTGTTCAGGCCAGCCTCTAAGGGAAGCTCCATAGACCCCCCACCCACCCCACACCAGAAGGACTGGACTCCCCTCTCCCTGGGGCTCCTTCCTCACGCCTGACCATGGCAGCTCTTTGAACTGTTTGTGGCTCAGTTTGCTCAGCAGGAAATGGGGTGGAGAGGCTTAAGTCAGCAGCCCGCTGATGGGGGTGGGGGTGGCGCGCACGCCCAGTGCAGGTCTGAGCCGGAGATCCATGGAGAGTGGCCTTGCAAGAGGTCATGGCCTGGGGTCCTCCAAACCACGTCTTGCTGTCACTGAAATGTCTCTGCAGGCAGAGGAAGCTGAAGAGAGAGGTCGAGAAGCACAAGCTTTTTGAAGACTATCTGATTAAGGTCCTTGAGATAATCCCTAAGGGTATGTATGCCGCTTCGTCTCCACCGCCACCTCCCAGCCTTGGGACTAGGGCGCGGTGTGAGCCCTGACCTCATCGGCAGAATGAGGACCCACAAAGGCCGATGCCACAGTGGAGAGAAAGGGCACAGGGGCCGCGCGAGCCTGCCCCGTGAGTCTGCTAGTGTGGCCGGAGGCAAGTTCTCGAGGGGCTGGTGTCTGATCTGTACAAGGGGAACAGCACCGGTTATGTAGATCGGTTGAACTGATCCTTCATGAGCCTGTAGCGCAGTGCCCGGCTTTCAGCGAACACCCAGTACATGTTAGCTATGATTGCCATTATTTTGTGTGTCTTTGGTTTTGGTTTTTTGTTTTGCGATGATCAGCCAAAATTACACAGACACCAGAAATGGGCTTTGTGTTTTGTTTTATCCTGATGAGAACCAGAGCCCGCTCTTGTCAGTGCCAGAAGCTTGTTAGGAAAGGGAAGGGGGGGTCAAACGTGAATTTTTATCATCATTATCTCAACGTCATCAATAATAAGAATAACTATTACCATTTATTAAGTTACCATTTATTAACGACTATTAACTAACTTTGTGCTAACCTCTTTAGAAAATCTTTTGTACCCCTTTCTATGAGCTTCTGAGAATTGTGTTACCCAGGCTCAGAGAGGTTAAGGAACTTGCCCAAAATGCCCAGCCAGGAAGTGGTAGGCCTGGGTCTCAGACTCTGGTCTGACTTCAGAGCCGCTGCACTAAATGCTGTGGAGCGATGAGAACCCCCCAAACTGTCCTGGATGTCAGGGAAGGCTTCACAGAAGAGGTGGCCTCTCATGGGGCTCAAATGAGGCCAGCAAAGGGGAACGGCATTGCAGGCAGAGCGAACAGCACCAACGTAGGCTGGAGCCAGAGCCCTGCATGGTGAATTTGGGGATGTTGAGTTCCAGTGGGCTGGAGCACCAGGACATGGCAGGGGTTGCTGGGAGATGGTGACTGGAAGGTTGAGCAGCACCAAAAAGCTTTGAGCACCAAGCCAAGGAGGGGTGAAGGCTCCGGGTCCTTGGGGACTCTCTGCTGCTGTCTCACTGGGCCTCCTGGCTCCAGAATCTGGGTTCTCAGCTGCTAGGGGACATTTCAAATGTTAATTGAAGAGGCTGGTGGTGGGTGAGGGGGCTGGGCACCTGCTGTCCTGGGCTAAGCCCCGCATGGGTTGGCTGGCGCCTCTCAGCTGTGGGCCTGCAGCTGGAATTGCAGAGCTGCGGCAGAAGTCCCATCCACATCGTTGGCATCACCCCTGCAGGGGCAGGTGAGGGCTGGGCTCTCTGTGCCCACCCACTCCGCCATGGCACTGTCTCCCTAGGCCACAATGAAGGGGAGAAAACAGAGGAGCCAGAGGTGGTCCTGGTGGAGACCATGGTGGAGCACTATGGGCAGCTCTTCACAATCAGCCAGGACATCCAGAAGCATCTGGAGGCCTTCTCCGAGATGAACCAGGTCTTCCACCAGAGGCTGGAGTCTCTAGAGGAGAGCCACAGGGCTCTTATCCCGGTAACAGCTATCTGCAGCCTCGTCCATTGCCCTTAGCCCATAGGACTGGGGACAGAGAGGCCTCCCTTCCCTCTGCACCTCAATGAGGGGAAGGCTCGAAGCAGCGGTGGGCTGCAGAGAGGGTCTGGGTGGGCCTGTCACTCCAGAGCCTTGTTCTGTATCCCCTTCTCTCCCTGTCTGCTGATTGACTTGGGGTTTCTCCTGAAACTTATGCTTATGCTTAAAAGGTGTTCTTGGTGGTAGAAAAGCCACGAGTTCTAGATTCAAACAGACCGGGTTCCGATTGCACTTCACTCTCTGACTAGCTGCGTGACCCTGGGCAAGGGTGACCCCTCTCTGAGCCTCAGTTTCTCTGTCAAATGGCAATGCAACCTAGCTCATAGGTTGTCACGAGACACAGAACGGTGCCAAAGTGGCGTGCCCCAAGAAGTCACCACTCTTTCCTTTTTGGTTAATCTTATAATAAATAGAACTTTTGCCAGGAGGGCCGGACATTCCAGCCAGGAGAAAGTGCCCAGGCAAAGGCATGGCAGGATGAATTTGCATGCTGCAGCTGGGGCCTGGGACCAAGAAGGGGAAGGGGACAAGGAGAGGAAGTCTGAGGATGGGTTGATTCTTGCGAAGGATCAGGGCGTGATATTTGCAGCGAGTCTCTGCCCCCTGGTGGCCGCACTGAAAACCTACATGACTTTGCACCTTTTTCCCTCTGGAGAGCCAGACTCTCTACGATTGGGCAGGACAGGGAGAGACACAGTTTACCTGCTTTATCTTATTTAAATCTCACCCCAGCACCTGGCTAAGTGCTTTAATTCCTAGGCCTGAGACAAGGGAGGTGAGTGAGGTGAGCATTCAAGTGCTGGTTGGATCCCATCTTTATTTAAAATTTTAATATTTTGTCCATCATGGATGCTTTGTATTAACTTTGATTTTTTTAAAAACATTGGATTAAGATATTATTTATCTTAATTTATCTTCATTTTAAGCCTACGCTGAGTTTTGCCACCCCATCTTAAATTTCTCACCTTAGATCCAGCTGCGCTTTTCTTCCCACTTTCCAGGGGAGGAGACTAAGACGCAGAAAAGTGAGGACACCTGTGTATGTCCCGTGTCCAAACTCACACCCATGGGGCCTCGCGGTGGGGTGCGGCCCGCACAGCCCTGTGCGGAGCACGCTAGGCCACGGGAGGCCATCCACAAGGGCACAAACTCTTGGCTCTGGTTACAGGAGGAAAAGGGGCTCTGGGGGCAATGAGCCAACATTCAACCGCAGTCAGCCTGGACATGCCCTTTCAGGCCTTTCCTGGTGCCTTGAACAGCTAGAAGACCCAGACCTTTCCCCTCCGCTCACCCCCATCATGGCACAGGCCCCCCCTCCCCATCCCCGGGGCAGTGAGCTCCTTGGGACCAGGCCCAGAGCAGATGCCCCAGCAGACTTCGCTGCACCCAGGTGATGCAGCCTCTCCCATCGCAGAGCCTCAAGATTCGGCTGTGTCAGCTGCAAAAGCGATGTCATCATGAGCAGAAGCGGTGGGGGCAGTTGGGACACCGTGTCACCTCCCAGAAGGACATGGACAGCTCTCATGTGAGTCCGATCTGTGGGATGGGGGTGGGGTGGGGGCAGGGCTGGGGGGCTGCCATCTCCTCAATAAGCATCACCTCCACACACACTCACACACACGCCCCACTTACCTCGCCCTGGTTGGTGACTGTCTGCTTCCAAAGGGCTTCCCAAAGATGGGGCAGAAACTACTTTTCAGATGGGAAAACTGAGGCCACAGAGGGGCAAGAGACAAGCTCTGCCAAGAACCACAGCTGGGATCCCCAGTCCCGTCCCAGGGCTTGGCATAGCTGGGTGCTTACCCAGTCCTTCTGTAATGCTTGTGGTTAATAACAGAACAATGGCACTTAAGTGAGTTATTATGCACTATCTGCAGTAATTCATACATCTCTGTGACCATCACAGGCAGTGCTTAGCCCCTAACCCAGGACAGGTACTTCTAAATGTTGGTGGATTCCTACCCGTATCTATTTCACAGATGAGAAAAATAGTATTCAGAAAGAATAAGTCATGGCCAAAGTCCATGACCAGGGGCCAGGATTTCTGGGCTTAAGCTCTCGAGCTGTTCCTTCCTGGCCTTTGGAATGGGGACTGGTTACCCTCTGGCCCCTGGGTCCTCACTAAAACCAGAGCCCGTGCCCTCCCAGCCGTAGGGGCTGCTGGGAAGACACCAGGACCAAGGCCTGGGGCACACTCCACCTGGACAGAGTGTGGTCAGCAAAGGCAGGGACTTCTCAGTCCCCATGCAATCCTAATTTGGAAGACATGAGGCTAGGGATCTACATGTTGCTGACCTCCAGCCAAGGGGTTTAGAGAGGGAGTGTATTGGCCACTGTTTATAGAGCCCCTTCTGGATCTTTCTCTTCAAGATGGGAAGCAAGGCTGCCACTGCTGGCCACAGCCCTGAAGACCTGAAGTCTGGGATTCCAGCGCTGCCCAGAGTGAGGAGCTCCAGGTTCCTCCGTGACCCTTCCCAGGCCCTGCCCCAGGTGTGGGCCACAGGTGTCTCCAGCTAGGAGGACCCTCTGGGAAGTTAGTTCAGTGTCCCTCATGGCAGGGGAGGATGCTCAGGCCCTGGGGTGGGAGGGACTCAAGCAAGGCCCTCTGGGATTGGAGCACAGAGCAGGATGAGAAGGTGGCTTCGCTGGCCTGAGTGAGCTGGGGACAGGGGGCAGGGTGATGCTGGGAGAGGACCAGAACCTCTTCCTCCTCCTCTCGCTCCTCTTCCTCTTGCAGAACGAGCTGCTCGACTACCTGCAAAAGGCCATCAACCACATGGTCCAGCAGTGCTCCCCCTCTGCGCACAGCACGCCCAAGAGGATGGGCCTCTTCTCTAAACTCGACCTGATTCAGGTGAGGCGTCCCTGCCACCCCAGGCTGGTCTCCAGCCTCAGCCTCTCCTGAGCCTCAGCTCATGGTGCATTCACATTTTAGCCCCCATGAGCCTGCCCCTCCATGGCTACACGGACTCCTGGGGCAGTAGGTCTTGGGTCTCTATTAGTCACTCAACAAACTTGTAATGAGCTCCCATTTGGGGCAGGATCAGAGGCTGGTATAAAGAAACTCCTGCCCTACCTGGTCTTTGTGGCCCCACCCTGGTACATCACACGCGCACACACACACACACACGTGCGCGCGTGCACACGCACGGTGTACACACTCACATGGACATTCATGTGCTTAATATACACCTAACAATACACGTGAAACATACACAGAAGCACCTGCAAACACACGGAGATGCACACGAGTGTGGTCACGCATTTACACTCACATGTGCACTCTGAGAGGACACATTTCAGTGACTAAGGGAGCCTCGTCGGTTGAAACTTCAGACTCTCGGTTAAGTCCCCTGAGCTTCCCCTTCTCACTGCCCCCCAGGACCAGCCCCCCACCTGCCATATGCTGATGCCACAGTACAGAGAACGTGTTGTCAGACTGGCTTCTACTGACCACAGAGCACGTCTTTTTTTCTTTTCAATAATACCTTTACTAGGCTATAATTCACATGCCATAACATTTCCCTTCTTAAAGCATACACTTCGTGTTTTCAGTTCAGTCAGAACTGGGCAACCATCACTACTATCCAGAACATTTCTTCACCCCAAAAAGATACATTTTGCATCTGGTTTCTCTCACTTAGCATAATGTTTTCAAGGTCGATCCGCGTCATAGTATGAATCACTACTTCATTCCTTTTTAGGGCTGAATAATGTTCCACTGTGTGAACCAGTGGACCAGTTGATGAACATCTGGGTTGTTTCGGGTTTTTTGGCTGTTGTGAATAATGCTGCCACGAACATGCACGTACGGGTTCTAGCACGGACATAAATGTTCCTTTATCTTGGCTAGATACCACGGAGAGGAATTGCTGAATCATATGGTAACTATATATTTAACATTCTGAGGAACTGCCAAACTGTTTTCCAGAGTGGCTGCATGATTTCACAATCCCATGATCAAGGTGTGAGGGTTCCAATTTCTTCACATCCTGTCCACACTTGGTATTGTCTTTCATAATTCAGCCATCCCAGGGGGTGTGAAGTCATATCTCACTGTGGTTTCGCTCTGCGTTTCCCTGGTGACTATTGACGTTGAGCATCTTTCATGTGCTTATTGGCTATTTGTATCTCTTCTTTGAAGAAATGTCTATTCAGATCCTTTGTCCACTTTTAAATTGGATTATTTGGGGTTTTTTTAATTGTTGCATTCTAAGATATATTCTAGATAGAAGTCCCTTATCAGATATATGTGTTTGCAAATATTTTCTCCCCTTCTGTGGGTTGTTTTTTCATTTGATTGTGTCCTTTGAAGAACAAGAGCTTTTAATTTTGATGAAATCCAGTTGAGCTATTTTTTTCCTTTGGTTACTTGTCTTTAGGCATCACATCACATTGCAAAAACTATAATCCCAAGTCATGAAGATTTACACCTAAGTTTTCTAATAAGAAACTTATAGTTTTGCTCTAATATTTAGGTTTACGATCCATTTTTAGTTAACTTGTGTATATAGTATGGGATAGGGGTCCGATTTCTTCCTTTTGCATAAAGATATTCAGTTGTCCTCATACCATCTTTTGGAAAAAACCCATCCTTTCCCCCTTGAATTGTCTCCTCTCCCCTGTCAAAAACCCATTGCCTACAAATGTGAAGGTGAATTTCTGGACCCCAATTCTATTGCATTGGTCTAGATGTCGATCCTATGCCAATACCACACTGTCTCGGTTACTGGAGCTTTGTAGTAAATTTTGAAATGGGGAGTTGGGAGTCCTCCAACCCCGTTCTTTTTTGAGGTGGTTTGACTCTTCTCAAGGGGCATGTCTGCGTCATGAGCTGAATGAAGCTCAGTGGCCTTGTGGGTTTCAGGCATGGTATGACCCGAGGCTCCCTGGATTGGCCAGGACTAATCCTTTCCACGCTCTGCTGTCAGCCATCCTCAGTACTGGCTTCCTTCTAGGTCACAACTTGCTCTCACTTGAGGCAGGCTCAGTGGCGACGTTCAAACACAGGATGCTCAGTTCCTCGGGAACACCAAAAGGGCGAGTCCCTGCCCCAGGGTTGCCGTGGCAACAGCCCATAGTCAGCAAGCCTGCCTCTCTATTGAGAAGGACTTCTCACAAGCTCTCAGACAGCATCAGGGCTGCTCCGCGGCAAGGCTCCAGGGACACCATTCATGCTGTTGGCATCCCCTGGGGCACAACTCATGTTATTCATATTCACATTGTGATATGAATGATGTTGTTTTCAATAAGGGCACATTTGTCTAAATAGTCACAGTGCATTAATTTCATCTTCCTCCCAAGAAAAAGGAAGAAATTTCACGGTGATGTCAAGGGGTGCCAGGGGTCTCCTGCAACAATCACTCAACCAAGACTTATTGAGTCACCCACATGTGCTAAGCATTGTGCTAGGTAAAGAGCTGAGGTAGAAGGTCCTTGAGAAGTGAATGCCTCTTAGAGAGGGAGGCTGGGGGCAGTCAGGGTGGGCTTCCTGGAGGAAGCAGCAAAAAGAGGCAAGCAACCACATTCAGCAAGCCACACCAGGACTTGGACTCTGTCATCCAGCTTTGCCACCCCTGGGCTGTGCAGCTCCAGGCAAGTCACTTAACCTCTCTGAGCTGCAGTTTGCACATTGGCCAAGTGTCATTGATACCACCTCCTTTGCAGGGCACTTGTGAGAGTTAATGGAAGTGTAGGTAACCTCTGCTGGTGCTTTGGTCCTTGGGAAGGGATGTCAAAGCACCAGGCAGGTGAGAGAGATTTCTTTTTCCTCCCAGGAATTTATGTTGGACAAAATGGAGACAGTGAGATATATCTCACTGCTCATGGAACCTAGAGTATGCTGGTCAGGGGATAGTCTCACGCACCCCAGAAGATACGCCAGATCCTTCAGGAAACGCCCAAGGGATCAAGATTCGGTCCCCAGAACTCCCCTTCCAGGCACCTAGACTTCAGAGTGCCCCAGCTCGAACTGAGCCAGCCAGCGGCCATGTAGACTCTGCCAGCATCATGACCATCTTCCTTCCTGTCCAGCCTCCTTTTCTCACCACAGTGCCCCCGAAGTGAGCAGGAGCTAGCCTGGGGGTGGGGGGCGCTCTTCTCTGTCCTGGGGGATCAGCAGGAGTGGCGGCTGGAACTGGGGAAGGCGGGGGGTTCCCGGGTTGCAAGCAGCGGTCAGGTGGGAGGTCCCAGCTTGGAGGCTGCAGGCTCACAGCCAGGGGTGGGTTTGTCTAAGAAGAGCTCTGGTTAGATTGCCTAGGTTTTAGGAACATCCGAACCACAAGAACTCTCATACAGAGCCACCCAGAGCTATAGGATGCATGGGAGCTCGCCTCACCCACAGCCGACTGGGGAGCATGGCAGACTGGGGAGCACGGCAGACTGGGGCTACTGAACTTGTCTATCGGGGGCATCTCATCACTGGTTCTCGGAAGCTGAATACCGAGTCAGTGCCTGCTGCCTTCCCGAGGGTCCCAGAGCTGCCTGGAATGAATGCTGCTCTCAGAGAGACCTTGGCCAGGCAAAGCCCCTCTCTAGGCTGGTTTTCTATCTGCAAGACTGGGCAAGAGGGTGTCTAAGGGAGTCCCCTCCGAGTCTGACCTTCTTAGGCCAGGGTCGGGAGAGCTTGGTCTACCTGGAAGACACTGGTTTGGTTTTATTGTGTTGCGGTGTAAAATCCTCCTAGCAACCCTTCAGCCCTGGAAAGAATTCACCTCTGGAGGTCTGCATCGGTTTATCGGTTTGGGTAAGAGTTGCCAGCTAAGAACAATTGACAAGCTGCGAACAGCGGTCAGCAGTTAACTCTCAAAAGAGAGTTTCAGAAAAGATGCTGCTATGCAGTCAACGAACACCAAGGGTCGCTGTTTTCCAGGTGCTGTTGGGAGAGGGGACAGGAGGCTCGGAGGGAGGGAGGGTGGTAGCATGAGAAGGATTTGGTGGCTGAATCAATGAAGGAAGCTACATATAATCAGGCTGAGCGTGGCCGGATCTCTACGAGCAGCTTAAACAAAGGGGAACCGAGGAGGGAACAGACCATGGTTTCAAGATCTGATCTCAGAGGCCTTCGGAGCAAAGAGGACATCTCAGGTGGGGCTTGAGTCAGATTTGAGAAGACCAGGCTCGTGGGAGGGCTCAGAAAGGGAACGGCAACAGGAGCGGAGGGGCTTCCAGTTTGGCTGGAGCGCAAAGAACCTGATGGGCAGTTGAGAAGGTGGACGGCAGGACCGTCGTGGGGTCCACGGACCAGGCTAAGGGGTTTATCCTTGGACCCAGAGGCCACACATAGGGGTGTCTTAGTCCACTTGCTATCACAGTTGCTATCACAGAAGCTCAGACCGGGGGCTTAAACAACAGACATTTATTTCTCACACTTATGGAAACTGGAAGCGTCTGGTGAAGGTCCATTTCCTGTTCATAGACAACCATCTTCTTGTGCCTTTGAGTGGTGAGCGAGGCAGCTCTGTGGGGTCTTTCCCCACTCATGGGGGGCTCCACCCTCATGACCTAATCCCCTCCCAGAGGCCTCACCTCCTAACACACTGGGGTTTAGGATTTTACCATGTGAATTTGGGGTGGGAGGACTCATTCAGTGCCTTGCAGGGAGACTCCCACTTTCTTAACCTTTCTCGGATCGCCCTCTCCCCACGATATCTGCTTTCCAGAGAGACCTAAAGTACCCCATCACTCTCCCTGTAATGTGGGCATGTGCCAGGCCAATGATTCTTAGATTCGAACCGTCATCGGGAAGACTTGTGAAAATACAGAGTGTGGCCCCACTCCCGGAGCTTCTGAGGGCACAATCTGGGGTCTTACAGGCCTTAAAATTTGGATCTCTAACATGTTCCCAAGAGATACAGATGCTGCAGGTTCCAGGACCACACTTTGGGAACCGCTGCTTTAGAGTAATGGCAAATCCTAAATGCCTAAGCTGGCTCTGTTCCTCCTTGAGCACCAGCTCCCCCTGGCTGGACTTCAGTGTCCCATCCGCATGACGGGGCTGCAAGATGGTCCCCACCCTGTCTAACCTCCCAGGAGGGACCGGACATACACCCCTTTATATGCCCAGAGCCTGGTTCTCTGGTTTCCTGGCTTTGCCTGTAAGGGCCCAAGGCGGGGGGGTGGGGGGGGGACTATTGTCCTCCTGTCCCCTGCCATCTGCATGCTGTGCACCGGTCATGCATTTGTAGGTCTGCTCCAGATGTTTTGTCACACTCCTCAGGGAGAAGGACCCATAGGAACAGATGCCTGGGGTGGCAGTGGCCTGGCCATCAATCTGCATTTGCAATGGGCAGCCCGGTCTTTTAGGAGTTCCCAGCCTCCCCCACGAGGGGCTTGGGCCACCAAATAGACAGACGGGGTGCTGGGCTTGGCCATGCTGCTGCAGGCATGTCCCAGAATGCCGGGGTTTATCCTTTGGCTTTTTTGTCAAATAGAAAGCTGTCTCAGCCCCGACGCTGTACGTTTAAAGTGCTTTTTCTTGGGTTTCGTGTTAGCTGCAAAGAGGCGTTCAAGTGCATTTGGAGAAAAAAGCAGGGGTTCAAGTACTTTACGGAATGTCACTTCATCTGACTGCCTGTTCAGACCCTGAGACCCCAAGATCTCAGGTGGTCCAGGGCTTGGACACTTGTGAGACTGTGGGCTCATTATCGGCCAACAGATTCCAGCTTTAAAGTAACTCCAAGTGTGAGAAAATTCTTCCTACAGACTGTTCTGGGAAAGTTGGGTTATTGGCAAGTGGCTGGTGCTGAAGAAACTGTCTATTCAGCAGGAAAATAAAATTATGTCCTCTTTTTAGACCATACACAGTAGAACATTCTAGTTCCTTTGAGTGGTTGCCTTCCAACTTCCATGTTCATTAAAACCACCGTGACACTTGCTAACCAGGGCGATACCGAGAGCCTGTTCTCAGAGATGCTGGTTCTGAGGTGGGGCCCAGAAATCTGCATTCTTAGCAAGCTCCGGGGCAGTTCCAATGGGATGGCTCTCCCAGTACAGGGTAATACTGGGTGTGTAAATGCCAAAAAAGAAGAAAATCTGGTCCATGTTGACCCACTCTTCAGTCAGAAAGCATTTGGGAGGCATGACAGCCGCAGAAGTGATACCTGAAAATAATCTGGCTACATAAAAATTAAAACTGCATCTACCTCAGAACACATCAACGTATCTGAAGACAATAAACTGGGGGGAAATGGTGCTAAGTTTGGAAAAGGATCAATGGTTTTGGTATGTAAAGAGCTCTCACAAAGTAAAAAAAATAAAAAGGCAATTGTTCATATTCAGAAAATCGCAAAATAAAAATGGCCTATAAAGATGAAATGTATTTCACTCACTAAAAATAAGATTAAACCACATAATTTCTGCCCGTAAGAAAATTTAAGCTAATATGCTAATGCTTGTAAGATAGGCTGTCTAAACCGTGATACTGTTTGCATAAACTCTCTGGAAAGCAACTTGTCTGGAGGTCTCAAGGGGCTTAAAAAAATGTTTGTGTCCTTTGGGTCAATAATTCCAAGCCAAGAAATTTAAGCTAAAAAAGCCAGAGCTATTTGGTTCAAAAACGACAGAGAGCCCAACTCAACTTTGCTTAAGCCAAAAAAGGGAAGGCACTGGCTTATAAAACTGAAAGGCCAGGGACTCTAGCTTCAGGCACAGCTTGATCAGGAGCTCAGTGTCAACAGAATCCTGTCTCTGTCTCTGGGCTCTGCTCTTCTACATTTTGGCTTCATTCTCCGGTTCCAGGTAAACAACCTCGGCTCTGCCTCCAAAGAGAGAAAGTCCCTTCGTAGTAAGTACCAGGGCAAGTCCCAGGGTTCACTCTGATTGGCCCGCCTTGGGTCAGGAGCCTCTCTTTAAACAAATCCCTGATTGGCCAGGCTTAGGCGATGCATCCAATCCTCAACTAATCTCTAACTAGGGGGAAATCCATCCTCTGATTGGCCAGGACTGGGTCAAATTTTTGAGTTTAAGTGAGGTGGAATATCTTTTATGGCTAGAGTCCTTCCTCTGGCGCCGGTGCTGAATTCGGCATAAAGTACATGGGCTGACAGAAGGGGACATGTGGTTCCCCCGAAGGGACACCAGGCTACTGTGATTACGGGGGGGGGGGGGGATGGCACCTGATGCTGGGCGTGCAAAACCCAGAAATGCCCGTTACAGATGCCAGCAGAGCGTTTAGACAAAGATGTCCACCACATTGTTATTTATAGTAACCAAACTGGAAACAACCTAAGTATCTTAGAGGAAGAGCTCAATAAATAATGCCCAAACTTAATGATTTTATAATTCTGCAGCCACTGTTACAAATTTTCAAAAATAGTATGAGGAAAAATATAGCATGTAAAGTTACGTGAAAAAAAAGCGGGGATTTAAGAAATAGAATCTAAGCCCATTTGGTAAAAAAAAAAAAAATTCTATAGGGATTTAAAAAATAGAATCTAAGCCAAATTTGGTTAAAATTCTATATATAAAACAGTGGAGGGCGCCTGGGTGGCTCAGTTGGTTGAGCGACTGCCTTCGGCTCAGGTCATGATCCTGGAGTCCCGGGATCAAGTCCCGCATCGGGCTCCCTGCTCAGCGGGGAGTCTGCTTCTCCCTCTGACCCTCCCATGTGCTCTCTCTCTCTCTCATTCTCTCTCTCAAATAAATAAATAAAATCTTAAAAAAAAAAAAAAACAGGGGAAGGATATGTACTAAACTAGTGCTTCTAAGTGGGAGGATCATGATCCTCGGGAGGATGGGGGTGTTAATATCCACCTAGTGCAACAGATCGAATCAGGGATCCCAAGTGTCCACTCCCCCGTGGTGGTGTCTACTTCCACGGCTTGCCACAGGCTCATCCTGGGCAGAGTACTCATCTCCATCTCTTGATTCGGGGTTGGCCATGTGACTTGGCCAATAGGATATTAGTGGATTATGACATAATCAGAGGCTTAAAACATGATTCGCCACACCCCATGGGACTTATCACCGGTGAGCTCTGCCATGGAGAGAATGTGCCTCTGGGAGCCCCTTGTTTCCAGAGGGATGAGAGCCACATGGAGCAGATAGGGATCCAACACGCAGTTTGGCTCCACACAAATCATTCAATCCTCAACCAACACTGAGCGAGAAATAAGTGCTTATCATTGCAAGCCGGGGAAGCTGATGTCATTCATTACCCAGTATTATAGCAGTAGCTGCTGGGTACACCTGCATACTCTTTCAAATTCCACGCTCTCTCCAACCCAAGGATCACCAGCGTGTGGGGAGCCAGGCCACCTGATGGGCATGAATTGTGTGCCTAAGGAGTGCTGGGATGCTCAGAAGTGGCTGAGCTCTGTTCTGCCATGTTAACCATGGTTAGCTTGGGATCGCAGGACTCTAATCTCTCCATTTTCTTCTTTATGCTTTTGTATATTTTCTGGAGTTTCTGCAGTGAGCATGGTTCACTTTTTTTTAAATATTTTATTTATTTATTTGACAGAGAGAGATCATGAGCAGAGAGAGGGAGAAGCAGGCTCCCTGCGGAGCAGGGAGCCCGATGTGGGGCTCCATCCCAGGACCCTGGGATCATGACCTGAGCTGAAGGCAGACGCGTAACTGACTGAGCCACCCAGGCGCCCCCATGGTTCACTTTTATAACCAGAAAAAGAAAGCTTTACTGAAAAATTGGAAAGATTAATTGGAAACTAACTCTTCCTGGCATCTCACTGATCCTCCCTTTGGTGTCCCTGAGAAAAAGCGTAGCTGTCCATTCATTCACCTGCAGGACCATCTTCAAGACTGAAGACATGGTTCTTGGCTCCCTGAATATTGTCTTTCTTCCAAGTCCGGGGTCTCTGGCTGGCCTCTGAATTAGTCCCCATTGGTCTCTAGCCTTAAAACGTGGTGTCTTACGCTGAGTTCCATTCCCCAGGTAAGGAAGTTGGCCAGACAGGGATGACAAGAAACATCTGGAAGAAGCTATCTTGCCATGGGCCACACTGCAAAGGCAAAGGGGCTTCCAGCCTTCACTCCCAGCCCCCCACCCCAGGAGCAAAGCCCTGCCCAGCCCTGCTCTTGGCCTAGGAACAGCTGGGCTACTTCGAAGCTCGTGCTTCTGGCCCCAGCATGTGCCCCATTGCTGTTAGGAGGCGTCTCCATGTCACTTGGCACTGAAGCCACCTTGTCCCTGGCCACCAGCTGCTTGGGTTCTCTGCACAGTGCAGTGCTGTGTGAGGCACTGCATTCAGAGTCCAGACAGTGGGAGCCCTGGGTCCCTGGCTGTTCTCCAGCACTGTGGAAGGGGACATATGAGGACCGGAGCGGCAGCTAGTAGCTGGGCCTAGCTGGGCTTGGTGCAGAGCAGGTGTTCCATGTTGGATAGGAGGGTGTGCGGGAGTGAATCAGGAGAGTCAGGCTCTTGTGGTCTCCCTGCAGTCAGCGGCTGCCGATGTGGAACTGGAACGCTGCTTACAGGCCACTGTACCTCCCCGGGTCATCCCTACAAGCCAGGGGCTGGAAAGCATCAGTTTCCTAGCTCCATATTACAGATGATGTGGCTGGCTCAAGGTCAAGTGGCCACTTAGTGCTTGAGCGGGGCATGAGCCCCAGTCCATTGGCCCCAAACGGAACAACTGTCCTTGTAACTGGAAACGGTTTGGTAACAAAAATAACATGAAGAACAGGAGCTAACATGCACTGGATGCTTGCATTGGGCAGTCATCTCGCTAAGCTCTACTCAGCTCACGCGGTCTGCCTACCAACCTGAGAGTGACAGTCCCCATTTTCCAGATGAGGAGACAGGCTCAGAGAGGTGAAAGACTCGCCTAAGTTTGCACAGCCCAGGGGACAAAGCCCACGGCTGTCTCCTTTCAGAGCTGGCGCTCCAAGCTGAAGGGTTCATGAGCGGGAATCAGGAACTACAGCAGGAGTTGATGGCTCGAGCTCAAGTCTCTAACAGTTCCAGGTGGAATGGAGAGAGTGTGTGCAGACCCCTGCCACCTCAAGTGTGGTCCAAGGACCTGCATCAGGGGCATCCCCTGGGACTTGTGAGAAAGGCAGAATCTGCATTTTAGCAAGATTCCAGGGGATCCCCATGCACAGTGAAGTGCTGGTCTCATTTGCTCTGAGGGGAGCCTGGCATCGCCCTCAGGTGGGGATGTGACTCCGAGGTGGCTCTAGCTCTCAGCATCCAGGGGTTGTGACCTGGGAGGAGCCGAGCCTCTGGCCCGAGCAGCCCCATGCTCAAGCTGCGGGGCCCCAGGGGGGATGAGCTGCAGTCTGATGTGTGCTCTGAGGGAGGTCCCCCTTCTGCCCTGACTGTCCTTACCCCGCCCCTGCCACTTCCAGCCTCACCTCCTCCAGGAAGCCTCCCCAGCTGTTCCTGCCCCAGGCAGAGAGCAGAGCCCACCTCTGGGCTCCCAGCAGCTCGTACACGGTTCTTGGGCACCAGCCTCCTTGTAGGTTGTCACTTAGTCACTTACACTTACAGCTCCCCCACTGGAAGGAGAAGTTCTCAAGAGAAAAGACTCATCTTTGTTTGTTTCTATGATTTTTTTTTTATTAAGGTAGATGTGACATATAACATGATAGTAGTTTCAGGTCTACCAGGCAGGGCTTCATCTTAACCACCTACCCCAGCACCAGTATGGAGCCTGGCACAGCGCAAGCCTTCAGTAAACGTGCTGGACAAATGCCTCCTTCTAGACTCAGGGTAACGATGAATGAATTCATGTCTTAGGCAAAGGAATAAATCTCTAAGTGAAACTTTTAAGGAACAGGTAGGAGACAAAAGTGAGGGGTCCACCGGGGGCAGAGGAATCTTGGCTACCACTTGGCCCTCAGGGTCATCCGTGCCTTCTGCTCAGGGCCCACCACCTCCCAGCGGGAGCCCTAGTAACCAGGCAAGAGCTTAGGAGTTCTCCAGGGGAACTCTTCGGGGAAGAGCTCCCTCTCCCCACTCTCCACAGCATCACAAGTCACAGGGATGCTGCGGCCAGTCACCCTGCGATGCTACCAAGGAATGAGGGGGAAAGGGACCTTGGGGCAGCCAGCACCCCTCCCATGCCAGGGATGGCGCCCATCTCTAGCGAGCCAGCAGAGCCTTGCTCTTGTTTGAGCTTCTCGGGCCTTCTGGCTCTTAACACATGGAATTGGGATGGATGGATGGAAGGGAATAGAAAAATGGGATGGGCCCCGTGTGTGTGTGTATTTAAATTTAATATTTACATTTCTGTCCATTAATGTATTCACAAATGGCTGGAGAGATTATCTAGAGGATGGGTTTGGGAAGATCTGACTAAAAATAAGATCTCACACTCTCTAGAAAATTGGCTGATGGAGGTCAGGGGCTCTCAAATCCTCTTTTTTCGCCTTCACATAGAATAGCACATCATTTAAAAAGGTTTCACGGGGCGCCTGGGTGGCTCAGTCGTTAAGCATCTGCCTTCGGCTCAGGTCATGATCCCAGGGTCCTGGGATCGAGCCCCGCATCGGGCTCCCTGCTCCGCGGGAAGCCAGCTTCTCCCTCTCCCACCCCCCCTGCTTGTGTTCCCTCTCTCGCTGTGTCTCTCTCTCTCTCTCTCTCTCTGTCAAATAAATAAATAAAATCTTAAAGAAAAGAAAAAGCTTTCACAAAGTTGATCTAAGACCTTTCTACGATTTGAATCTTACTATCAAGTCCTGCACGGGATACGGCAGGGGGAGGGGGGAGTGCCCATATTCCTGTCATGGTTGGGTTTCGCCTTTTTCCTGTGATCTCATATAAGCAATTATTCTAGGCAAAATGCTGCCACCTAGAAGATGAACAAATTTTAATTCTCCTTCAGCAAGTGGTGAGAAGGCGAGAATCATGAGTCGGAAAGCCAATCTGAGAGGAACATGTGCTCAAAGTCCTTCTGGGTGGGACAGGGTTTTTCTAAGACAACGGAAATGGATACTTCAACTCAGAGAGGCGCAGTGACTCGCTCCAGGTCACACAGGTGACAGATCCCAAGTCTGGCTGACCTCAGAGCTAAGGCACTTTTCCTGATTAAAGTTTCTAGAACTTTCCCCCCAAAATGCCTCTGACAGCAAAGGAGAGTGAACCCAGACTTTTTGGGAGCCTGGTGCTCAGGTCTGAGGGGAACTGAATATCTTTGCATGTTTCTGTTTCATCGGAAAATTTTATACAAGCTAATTCGCATTATGTTTCATAATATGTTATTCTTATACCAAAAAAACAAAAATCATGTTTTCTCCCTGCAAAATATCTTGGAGGACAACAGATGATCCAGGAAAGCTGCTCTGTGTTTCTGCCGCACTTCGAGTTCTGCCTGGCGGAGCTTGCGGGACTGGGCGTGGGTGAGGAGCCAGCTCTTAACCCACACAACCTCCCTTATCTGTAAACACACGCTCTCCAGGGGCTTCGACAGTTTCCAGGGATCACAGAGCCCTGAACTTTTCCATTTTTCATGTCCTGGGAGATGCGATTCACGGGATTCCCTCAGGTGCTGAGCTCTGCTCGGTCTAACTGAGGCTGTGCTGTCTCGAGCTGGCTCTCCCACCCCTCCCCTGGGCGGGCAGACCTCGGCATCTCCCCAGACCCTCTCTCCTGCCACTCTACATCCGGTCCCCCGCTGCCAGGTCCTGTCCACATGGCCTGGTCCTGACGCTGCACACTTCCCTGCCCTGCGTGCTCCATTCCCGTCCCTGCACGCCCGTCCCTGCCCCGGATGACCACAGCAGCACCTACTATGTGCCCCCTACTCAGTGTCCTGTGCCCTCTGGGACCTTACCCCAGGCAGTAGTCATGCCCTGTGATCACCAAGTGCTGAGAAAGAGACTAATGCTAGGGGCAGGGAAGAGAAGGACAAAGGCCACCTCCTCCAACCCATCCTTTAGACTTCAGCTCAAAACTCACTTCCTCCGAGAAGCCTTCCCTCTTCCTCCAGACAAGGCCGGGGCCCGCGGTTACCTGCTCCCATCACACCCTGTCCTCTTTCTTTCCAGCACTCGCCAGAATTTACAATTAGATATTATCTTGTTTAGACATTATCTCGTGTGACTAAAGCACTACTGAGGAGGGTGGGGTGGAACCCCCACTGTGCCTCCAGGGGGAGCCTGAGGAAGTGATGGGGGAGGGGTCACCCACACAGTTACCCAGAGATACAAGTATCATTAATTGCATTTCACAGAGGAGCAGACTGTGGCTGAGAGCCAGAGCGGCTATCTTAGTCATCTGAGGCTGCGTAACAAATCACCCCAAAACTTTGCTGGAAATCATGATCCTCTATTACCTCCTTATTATTCCTGGGGTCAGGCATCTGGACAGGGCTGGGCAGGCATCTGGCTCTGGGTCTGTCCACGAGGCTTCAGTCCAGCTGTCGGCCAGGCCTGTGGTTTCATCTGAAGGCTCCCCCAGAGGACAGTCAGCTTCCAAGCTCACGTACTTGGCCGTTGGCCTGGGGCTGTGGGTCCCGTTTAACCTGAGAAGTGAGCAGAGAAATGGGGTAACCTAGCCTTATAAAATTATTTCTCTTCCAGATTGCCTTGTCTCACACTTGGAAAGCCTGAGCAGCCTGTGGGCCAGGCATCCTGGAGCCCTCTCTGAGGGTTCGAGAAAGACCACAGTCCTTTCGATTTTTCCCCCACAGTAAAGTTAACTTGCACTGTGTGTCCCCTCGCCCTGGGCTGGTGGAAAATTAAATCTCAAACGTTTCGGGGGGCTCCCTCCCCATCCTCCGCCAACCCTTTTGGGGTTGTGCGGTCCTGGGCAACAGGTTTAGCAGAGATATCCCCATGAGAATGGAGGCTGAGTGAGGGCAGCGGGTTTTGTCCGTTTTGTGTGCTGATGTGCGTAGTCCAAGCCGCTCACGCATCTGCCCGTCAGACGAGCAGTCAGTCTTTGCTGAGTGTTGAATGGATGGCCTTTGGTCCTGTTGCTGTGCCCCCTGACCTAATAGACACAGTGCCTTGAAGGGAGGGACAGAAGCGATCTTCGCCAGCCAGGTCCAGATCCCGTGTCTCCTTGGGCGGTACCAGCAGGGGATGCGAGAGTGAGGCACGCCCCTGTTCTGGGACACCTGCTTCTGCCCTTTCCCCCATTCCAGCTTGTTCTCCCTGTTCAGCCAGACCTGCTTCCCCATTCTCAAATTTCCCAACTTCCATTGGTTTTCCTGGAAATATCTTTTTGAAAAATAAAAGGCTCTTCCTCCACCCTGACCCCCGGGGGTTGGGGGGTGAGGTGGGGGTGGGAGCCAGGGCAGCCCACTGCCTCCAGGGCTGGCCCGCAGCTCCCAGGGGGCCAGTGTGGGAGGGGGGGGCACCTCCAGCCCTGATTCTTCCTGATCTTCCCCAACAGGGAAACAACACACAGGTTTGTATCTCAACCAGCTTTCCAGCTCAGAGTTGCAGGCTCTGCATGAGGGGGGCGGGTGGTGCAGCCAGGAGGACGGCATCTACGTCTGCGGAGAGGTGAAGCACTTTATGGCTCAGGGTCCTGGTCCTCCTGCAGAGTGTTCTCACCTTGCCCCCTTCGGGCTTAGTCACACAAGAATAAACCAGACTCAGGCAAAGCCCACATATATTGGGCACTTACTGGATACCAAGCACAGGGTCAAGAGCTTTTCAGGGCCATCTCATTTAGTCTTCGCAACTGACCTTTGAGATAGGTACAAACAGCCCCCTTTACAGACAGGGAAACTGAGGGGCAGGGAGGTGTGGCTCGCCCAAGAGCTATTGCACGGAAATCACAACACGGATATTCTTGATGCCACTGCCCACACCTGTAATTATCATGTCCTACTGCCCCGCCACGTCACAGCCACGAGGGATCCGCACCATCGAAGGACAGGGACAGTGTGGAGGAAATTCAGAGGAATTCATGCCCAGCCCAGCAGTCTGGGAGAGCTTCACACGGAGCCTGGGAAACAGGCATCTGGGAGGAGCAATGGCTGAGAGGTGGGGACACCGCCGGGGAAGGTTCTGGGCACTTGAAGCCATCCTCTCAAGTTCATGTGTTGAGGAAGCGGAGAAGTAAGGGAGGAAGGGGTTGAGAAAGGTGTGCTGGAGCCACACTCTATGTAACTACATGGGGCCAGGCTGGGAGCACTCTCGGGGCCTGGCCAGCCTGTGAAAGGTCAAACTGTGAGTCGTGTGGGCCACAGGGCCTAACCCCAAACGTTGGGGGCGTCCAGCACCCATGTGCCCAGCTCGTTTGCTGGAGGCCGAGACCCTCTTCTCCAAACCTGTGGCCTGGTAGCAGCCATCTCCTGAGCCCTCCGCCAGGACAGCCCAGCCGGCCACCAGGTCAAAGCAGTGCAGGAAGAGGAGAGCCCGTTCTGGACACACTATGTTTATTTACACCCAGCCATGGGGCAGGCCCTGACAGGACTGTTCACATCTTCAACTCAGACCCAGCCTGAAGACCAGCTGGACTCTTTTTCTCTTCCAAGCAGCCCTGAGAGAGCTCAGGAAGAAGCCCGATTCGTTAGGACCAAACAGTTGACAGTTTTCCCTGCTCATTCCAGCTGCAGTTAAGGAAAGGGTCCATTACACATATACTGAGATTCTGGGTAAGATTTTTTTGTTTCAAAGGCTCACTTACTAAAAATATTTTTTAAGTATCTTTTTTTTTTTTTTAATTGCTCTGCTTGTCCAACTCTTTCCATAAGTGAGAAATCAGAGGCCCAGAGAGGGCCTGGAAGTCACCTGAGGCCACACAGCAGCGAGTGGCCGAGTCTAGAGCCCTTCCGGGGCCCAGCGTTCCTTGTGAACTCCAGCCCAGTCCTCCTTTCAAACGCGGATGCCAGCTTGGTTTGGAGCTGCATGGCCTGGGGAGAGGGGAGGAAAGTGGGCCAAGAGTTCAGGGCTTACTATGGCTCAGCGCAAGTGCTCCTAGAAGCCTCAGCTCACGCACGGTCCTCCTCCTTGAGGCCCTCAATGCCTCAGACGTGAGCTTGATCAGGGCTAAGCCTGAGACAGGAACCTAGACCCTACCCCACAGGCCCTTCCCTCCCTTCCTCAGCAAAGACTCCTCACCTGCTCTCCATGGCTGCACACCTGGCTCAAGCATTCCTCCACTGAGTGAAGCCTAGCACAGCTTGGAGTGAGCACTGGACAAGGAGTCAAAAGACTGGGGATCGAGCCTGGCTGGGCCACTTTGTAGCTGAGCAGCACTGGGCTGCATCTCTTACCCCTCTCACTCCCTTGGTTATCAAAAACAAAGAGCAGAACTCTCCAAAAGCAAACAGGGGTGTGGTAGTACACGTCCCCATGATCACATGCACGGTTCCTCAGCAGAGTGAATGCAAAACCAGCTCCAGAGTCAGGCTGCCTGGGATTGAATCCCACTGCGTGCTGGGCGAATTTGGGCAAGTACCTTAATGTCCCCGTGCCTCAGTTTCACCATCCGTAAAACAGGGATGATAGGGATGATAATAATAGGACCTATCCCCATAAATTAGTTGCGAGAGCATTAAGTAGGATAATATAGGTTGAGAGTTGAGGACAGTGCTCAGTACACAGTGAATGCTCAATAAAAATTAGTCTTTGTTGTTCTTGCTCCTTGAGCCACGATTAAACCCCAAATTCCCCCACCTAGTAAATGATATGCACTTGGAAGACACAGATGTTTGTCTGTCCAAGAGTCAAGCCTGGTACCTGGGGCAGGACAGTGAGTGTGGGAATGGGCAATTGCTCAATACACGTACCTGGAAGTATTATCACCTGTAAAATGGGCACATGCAATGCCCTGGAGCCCCCTTCCCCAGAAACCCCTCCCTCCCCCACCCAAAGCATCTCCTCCAGGGGTGGAGGGCTGGTGAATGAATCTTTGAATGATACATATTCCTGTGTTTGATGTTCAGTAATAATGAGCTTGTATGCAGGCTGAGTCACCAAACCTGATTCACGTCTGTGCCAAACATATATAGCCATACAATTCCAGAGGCACGGCATCAACGATCCTGGAAATTCATTCATTCAACAATCATTAGTTGGGTGCCTGGTAACCTACTGATTCATGAGTTGGAAGTGGGTAAAACATTATTTAGAAGCTACACAAGGGCAGGCAGGTAACTTAATGTTATTGGGCACGTGTTCCCTAAGCACCCGTCCTCTGATCTTGAACAAACTATACTTACGTGGCCTTGTTTAGGAATTAATGAGAGCCAACTAATCTTTCAGAAGACCTCAATTTGCAGTTTTGGTCAAAAGCCCATCAGCCTTTACAAATGAAGACCTGTCTTTCTGGGTTGGGCTAACTCCTTTGCTAGTTAAAAGCTTTCTGTGTCTTTAAAAGGGGGCGGCACCCTGTCAAATGAACCCTAAAGCATAGGCTGAAGGCGCGTGAAGTCCCACCCACTTTCTGTGACGTCCTGTGCCCCGGCTCCTGATTGCCCGCTTCAGACGTCAATCGCGGGGCGTGTGTCTTGCTGGGACACAGTGGAGGTCTAGCTTGTGGTTTGCGGAGCGGTCGGGTGTATTCTCCGCTCGCCCCCACGCCCTCGAGGCTCCCGCCGCCCGACCCAAAGGCGGACCCAGCCAGTGGCTTCCGCGGCGCCCTCCCGCACCGGATCGCTCCTCCCTGGAGCGAGACCTGGCCCGACGGCTCCGGTCACTATGGTCAGTGGTCGTGGGGGGAAGCGGGGGAGGAGGAGCTGGAAGGGGGGCGCGGTAGGCGGGCTCGCCGCCGGGGCGCATGTGCGCTCGCGGGACGGGGGACGAGCGTCCGGCTCAGTCCCCAGCGCGGGTCCCGCGGCGTTCGGACCCCGGGGAATAGTGAGTCGGGACGGATGCTGGGGGCCCCGTCCTTCCTGGGAAGGCCCTGCAAGGCCCCGCCGTCCCCCGTGGACGCCCAGCGAAGGGGACCCAGCCCGGCCTCTAGGACCCCGGCCCCTGGCGCTCTCGTCCCCGGTGTCCCCGAGGGTGTCGCCGCGACGGCGCAAGGTAGGCGCCCTCGACGGGAACGGGAACTGGGAGACTCCAGGGCTAAGGGTCGCCCTCTTTGTTAAGTAGCCCCCCCGACCCCTCAGTGGGCAGCTCAGGGCGCCACCCACACAGGGCTCGGGCACTGGAGACCTTCCCCGCCAAGCCCCACAAGTGACCTAGGAGGTGCAGGAGTGGCCGGTCGCGGGACGTCCTCTCCATCCCGCAGATGAACAGACGGTGTGTGCATTAGGACACACATGGAGAGCCTGCCTCAAGTTATGAGGCAGGTGAATTAGGGGTCCAGGCAAAGCGAAGACTAGAGGAACCCCTGATTCAGAGCGGAAATGGCCCCAGAGACATTCTGAGGCAGGCCAAACCTGGAACTTGGGTAGGTGGGGAAACTGAGGCCCAGGTAAGGAAGGGGCTGGGAGTGATTGTGGTGGACCTGGGACTTGAACACAAGCCTCTGGATTCCCAGTCCGGTGCTCCTTGGGTTACATCAGTCCATTTTCCAGGTTGTGGGGGGAGGGGTCAGGCACTCTGCAAGGCACTGGGTGTAACGACTGTGTAAAACCCTTTAATCCTCAGCCTCCTGCTCCAGGGAGCTTGTAGAGTGTAAGGGCTGGTGACCCCTATGGTGGCTTGGGGTCACACAGCTCCGAGTTCAGATGCCACCTCCACCCCTTGGAAACCAAGAGGCTTTGGTTGGTCTTCCCCCCACCCCCCCCACCCCCAGCACTATTTTGTGCATCTGCTCAACAGGCGCTGCAAGGACCGGGTGAGGTGATGCCCGTGGGGCGCTTGGCCCAGGTAACTAGCTGTGGTTGTTCCTGTGATAACAGAGTCCTGGAAGTGGGTGGACACAGGTGTCTGGTTCTTCTTGGCCTCCTCCCTCCCATGTCTGCTCGGGGAGATGGTCACCCCTTCAGGATGCTGCTGGGCTGGGGCATGGGTCAAAGCATGGTCATGGCCTGTTACATTCTGAGTATGGTGTGGGCAGCAGGTCATCCAAGTCGGGGGACCATCCTGGACAAAGCAGCCTGCTGCCGGGGCATCTAGAAGCATCAGCTTCCTGCTTCTACCCAGTGCCCAAGCGTTTCCCTGGCTCGGCTGCTCCTGGAAGGGGGCCCAGGCGTTTCTGCATCTGTCACCCACCAGGGAGTGGCAGGGCCTGGGGTAATAATGGCTTTAGCAACCCCAGAGCTGGAGCCTGGCATGCCTTCTGGCCACCACTGGGAAGCTGAGAGGAGGGCAGGGACGGTGGGGGGGTGAGGACCTGAACTTTTTGTCTTTGTGCTACACAGCGAGGCCTCTGACTCCACCTTCCCCACTGCCCTGGACTCTCAAGACCGGAAGTTAGAGGGCAGATGGGGTGAGAAGCACCAAGCCCTCACCCCGTCAGGGAAGGCTTGGGGGCCTTGGAGAGGGGTGAAGTGGTTAATCCACCCAATAGGATGTCTGCCTGGGAATCACAGGGTGGGAGAGGGCTGTGCAGTGTCTGTGTTCCTGTTTGTTTACCCAGCATTTATTGAGCACCTACTGTTAGCTAGGCACCATGCTATGCGGGCTCTGGGGTGATTGTTGTTTCTTCGTGGTGTGAATGGTGCTATCTGTGCGGGGGCTGTAGGGGAGAGGAATGTCCTTGGGAAATACAGCATCTTCTTTCCTCTCCCACTTCAAAGTCACTGGGCTAGGCTGGAGGGAGGGTCCCATGTAGGAGACACAAGGCCCCTTAGGAAGGCAGGGGCCGGGATGAGGTCCAGGCCTGGGGCAACCACTGGCTAGGGCTATTAAGTCATAAGTGCTCACTCAAAATGCATCAATGAGCATGCGAGGTGAACAGTAAAACCACAGGGCCTTTCAGGGCTTTACTCTTTTATTTATCAAACAAGCCCCCAGGAGGCAGGCACCCTAGTCATGCCCCATGATGGGCAGTGATGAGAAAGACGAGGGGCGTGACCTCTCTTAGGAGCTCACTGCCTGTTGGTCAAGACAGAGCTAGACACAAGCAATTCCTGAGCTCCTGATCATGGCCCCAGAGGCCTGACTGAGGGCTTTAGGAACACAGCAGAAAGCTGGTACGCTCTGAGGGTGCAGGGAGTATCAGGGAAGGCTTCACAAGGGAGTCTTTTGAATGGGGTTTTGAAGCATACATAGGAGTATTCAGGAAGGATTTGAGGAATAGTACATTCCAGGCAGGGTAGGACAGTGTGCTTAAAGGCCTGGAAACATGGTTAAGATTGGGATATTCTGGGAAAGGTCTGTGTGGATGCATGGGGCTCAGAGGAGGGAGGGGAGATGAGTCAGGAAAGTAGGAAGGGTCAGGATGTGCTAAGAAGGGCTTCACATGCTGTGCTGTGCACTTTGAGTTTTATTCTGCCGATGGGGAGGTAGCGAGAAATGTAACATACTTCGGGCAAGTACGAGGTGGTTGACTTGGATGAGCTCTCTGGCAGTGGGGTGGACACAGGGTTGGAGGTGGCCAGGCCGGGTGAGACCCGCTCATGCATTTGTTCACTCGGCCACTCAGTGCGCATTTTTGGAGCATGACTGCGTGCCAAGCACTGGGGGATCTGGTCTTGACAGGTGTGCAAAATCCCTGCCCTCGTGTTGTTGACATTCTAGTGGAGGGACAGACAGATTGCAAGGAAATGAGTGAACCTACGTGGCAGCCAATGCGCTGAAGAAATAAAGCAAGTCAAGGCGGTGGGGGGTGGGGGAGGGGCGACTTTACACAGGGCGCTCAGGGAGGACCTGTCTGAGGAGGTGATACCACCTGAGTCTGAAGAAGAGGCGCATCCACAGCAGGAATAGCATGTGCAAAGGCCCTGAGGTAGAAATGGGCATGTCTTGTTGGAAGAACTCAAAAGAGATTCACTGAGGCTGGAGCTCTGGGAGAAGAAGGTAGGCAAGGCCGGATGTTGTAGGACCTGGCAGGGTTGTCATCAAGTCTTTTCCTACGGTGAGGGGAGCCCCGGGAGGGAACTGAGGAAAGTTGTGCCCTCCTCTGGCTCACATGGGCAGCAGCCTTTGGTGGCTGCTGTGGAGGATTGTGGGAAAGAGGGGCAGGAGCGGAAGCTAGAGGTCGGTTGGGTCGATGCTGTTGCAGCCTCCTTGAGGTGGCAACTCTGGCTTGACCCAGGAGCAGAGCCGATGGAGAAGAGAGGTGTGCAAGTGGGGTCCTAGGTTTGGCCTGAGCTCTGGCTGGATGGAGGGGCCTTTCAGGGGGCCGAGACCCCTGGAGAGGAGGCAGGGGTGGAGCGAGAGAGCAGTTGGGGCACGGTAGCTGGGGGATGCTGGTCAGACATCTTTGTGGCTGCTGGCTGTTTGAGGCCAGAGCTTCAGGGAGAGGTCAGGGCCAGAAATGAAAATCGGAGGGTCCTTCAGGAGATGTGTGAGTCCAGGCATCAAATGAGAGAGTGGCTGGGGTCTGAGTTCACGGTCTCTGCAAGGCTAGCCAATAATTGTGACCCAAGAGGGATGGGAGCCCAGATGCAGGGTCTTCCCTGTTTCCTTAGCTGAACAGCACAGAAGGGGCCTATGGGGCCCCCCGAGGATGTCCACACCTAATCCCCAGAACCTGTGAATAAGGTCCCTCACATGGCAACAAGGGCCTCACAGGTGTGGTGAAGTTAGGGGTATTGAGATGGGAGAAGGCCCTGGATCACCCAGGCGGGCCCAATGATGTAATCACAAAGGTCCTTATCACAGGGGCCGGGCAGAGGTGGGGGCGGTTCAAGTGAGGAGTTGGGACAGTGGAAGGAGGGGGATCATGAACCAAGGAACGCAGGTAGCTTCTAGAAAGTGAAAAAGGTAAGGAAATGGGTTTTCCTCTGGAGCCCCCAGAAATGCAAAGTAACAAACGAGTGTTGTTTTTAAGTCACCGAGTTTGTGCTAACATGTGTTAGCCGCAACAGGAAAGTGGTTCAGGGCACTAGGTCTTCCCTTGATCTTTTGCCTCCAAACATCGTGATCACTCATCAATTAAAAAATTGATCATTCTATGCATTCATGTATTATACATCCCGTCCTAAAGTAGACAGTTCAAAGGGTGTTTCCTTCCAGCTCCAGTGGCAGCCCACTGTGGAGACCCCAGCCCCAGGCAGCAAGACCAGGGCTGGGGCCCCAGGGACCCGAGACCCCTGGAGAGGAGGCAGGGGTGGGAAGTGACAGGGACCTTCTGAGAGGAGAGGGAAGGCTGGCCAGGTTCGGAGCCCTGTCCGGGTGACCCCTGGAAGCTCTAGCCTCTACTGTGAAGGAGCCGGTAGCTTGAGGTCAGGCCACGCGGTGAGTCGTGGCTTCTGGGGCACGGGGCCTGGTTAACGAGGCTGACTCAGCCTGTGGTCAGCCGTGCCTGTGGAGCAGCCTCAGAGGGAGGTCGGGCTGGCCGCGGGCTGGCCTTGCCTGCTGGGGCCCAGGGTGGGCCTGTGAGAGGCCCACCAGCACCTCAGAGCCTGGGTTCAGGGATGTGCACAGACGCAGTAAAGGGTACGTTGAGGGGGCTCTGTAGGCAGAGGTGTGAGCCCGAGGCCTGACTGTTGAGGAGCCGCAGGAAGTGACAAGAGGACACACGTGAGGGCCAGATGGGTTCTGTTCCTGGAGGATGAGAAGGTGCAGGAAGGCACCCAGGTCTGTTGAATACATTTTTTTTTTTTTAAGTACGCGCCAAGCCCAGCATGGAGCCCAGTGTGGGGCTTGAACTCACGGCCCTGAGATCAAGACCTGAGCTGAGATCGAGTCAGATGCTTAATCAGCTAAGCCCCCCAGGTGCTTCCTGTTGAATACTTTTGATGTGCTGGGTGAGCAGGGTCCAAGTCCCTACCAGAGATTGCCTCACTGTGTGACCTCAGGCAGATGGTTGACCTCTCCATGCCTCCATGTCCATTTGTAAAACACATACTTCAAGCCTTAAATGAGATAATCTACAGCACCTGCCATAGTGAATGCCCAGCAATGGTGGTTTCATTCATTCATCAAGTGATCACTGAGCACCTGCTGGGTACCAGCTGCTGGAATGCCCCAAGGACCTGGGGTACACCGTGAACAGAAGGGACCAAGGACCCTGATCTTTTGGAGCTTTATTGTCCTACTGTCTTGCTTCTCATGAAAGCCCAGGGAGACTGAATTCAGGCCTTGAGCTGTACCTATTCCAAGAGGGGCCTACTGAGAACTCATGGGAGGGCAGGGATCTTGCTTGGGGTCACATGTCATCTCATGAGACAGGCCTTTAGGATCGGTTGGACTGAGCTGCCAGAGCCCACTCCTTTTGGCTCTGCACCTCCCTGTCCTGCAGCCTGTGTCAGCCCAGCCCATCATCTCCCAGGGGTACCTGGAAATCCTCGAACGCCAGGTACATGGGGTTCCCTTGGGCAGGGATGCAGAGCTGTGGGATCGAACTCCCCCATCACCCTGGTGGGGGGCCACTCCCTGTCCCTTCTTGGAGGCATCTTCAGAAGCTTTCAGGGCTTTGAACCAAAGTGGTTGGATGCACGGACTGGGCTGTGGGTGGAGAGCTGGGTGAGCCCGGCTTTTTGTTGGTTTGAGGCTGGTGGAGCAATGCTCGGGGCTACGGGGCCAGGTTTTTGGTCTGTAGAGAGAGGCTTTGGAGGAAAGACCAGAGGAAAATGGGGAACCTGAGTCTCCCCGCATTTGGAGGGGGTATGGCCTCGGGCTGGGATCAGCTTTGCCACAGTAGGTGCTTGGATTTCTGCCCAGGCCCTGGAGGCTGTGGGAGGAAAAGGCCAGGGAGACCGAGGCCACGCTCCCAGAGAGGACTCACACCTGCTCTGAATGCCGAGCCCACCTGCGAGTGCATGGGGCTGGGTCCCAGGATTGCTGGGGAAGAGCCAGTGATGGAAGAAGTGTCCTTTGCTCACTCTGAAATATATAGGCCTCGACTTAACCTGCTAAATGCTGTTTCCAAGCAGAGTTGCGAGCTACCTAATTAGCATATGTATCTGCAAAACAGCAATTAAAGGCTGAGATCCTTTCAGGTGTCCTGATTAGGTCTGACGGAACATTGTCAGGCCTGTGCTTTGAACATAACATCCTGGAAAATTTCAGCCACGATTAGAATATAATAAAATAACACCAATTAGAGTCAGCCAACGTCAAACCCAGAAAGCATTGTACCAGATAATGGGCCAGTATTTGAGGCTATGCCCAGGTTCTCCCTGGCATTTGAGACTCTAGTTTTTCCCCAGAGCTGTGACCAGGGCCATGCTGCTGGGGAGGGGAAAAGGGAGGGGGACGGGGACCTCCTGGACCTGACTTGGGCCATGCTGGAAAGCCCCGGGGCCCGGAGCCCCGATAAATCCACCTGTGACCACGAGGGGGCGCCGGAGCTAACCCGAGGCTCCATCACCTGTGGTGGAGGCGGACCACCGGGGAACGATTTGTCAGGAGGGGTAAATCTGAAAATAGTATCGAATGAAGCAAAATAAAAAGGTCACAATATCTGTATGCACATTTAAAACACACGCATACATAAAACAACTCTGTAGTTTTAAGAAGACCAATAGATTCCACTTAAATGAGGTCCCTGGGATAGGCAGATTCACAGAAGGTCGGATGGTGGCTGCAGGGGCTGGGGCGGGGGGAGGCGGGAATGGGGAACTAATGTTTAATGGATAGAGGGTCAGGTGGGGATGATGAAAAAGTTCTGGGGATGGAAGGTGGTGATAGTTGCACAATCATGTGTGTATTAAATGCCACGGAACTGTAAACTTAAAAGTGGTTATGGGGGTATATTTTATATATACTTTCCCTCAATAAAAAAGGTACTTATCGAAACACGTGCCACAGGCACTACCTACTGGGGGGGGTGCATGGGAACAGGGATGAAGGAGAAGCCAGTGTTGACAGTGGGACTCGAACCCCGAGTATGATGAGCTCCACCCTCAGTGGCCAAGAGGTGCCCTGAACTGCTATTCAATATTTTTCCTTTAAATTCAACAGCCTAAGGAAATTTGCCCCTCAGGCCAAGTTTATATTATGGCAAGTGGAAAATCTAGATCGGCTTTCCTGGTCCAAGGTGCGTGTCCCTTTCCCTGATCTACTGCTAATATTCTCATTTTGACCGTTGATGGCCCTTTGCTACCATCTTCAGTACTTATCCTTACATAGTTCAGAGTAATTCCTTAAACTCCTTTCCATGCCTCCATCACTATCCTCTCAGAAACGACTGAATACAACTACAGGCTCCCCCAGCCCGTTGTCTGCCTGGGTTTTGTTTGGGGCAGGCCAGGCAGAAGCAGCGTTAGATACCATTGGTAGTGCTTTTTAATCCATGTTTAGAAAGGCCTGAGGGGCGCCTGGGTGGCTCAGTCGGTTAAGCATCTGCCTTCGGCTCAGGTCATGATCTCAGGGTCCTGGGATCGAGCCCCGTATCGGGCTCCCTGTTCCGCGGGAAGCCTGCTTCTCCCTCTCCCACTCCCCCTGCTTGTGTTCCCTCTCTCGCTGTCTCTTTCTGTCAAATAAAATAAAATCTTAAAAAAAAAAAAAAGACCCGAGCCAACATTTTAAGTCCTCGGCCTGTAAAAACAAGCCTTTTGTTAGTGAGGTGGGTAATGGGACTTTGGAATGAAGTGAGAGTGAGTGAGAGGGTGCCATAGGGTGGGCATGCTGGCTGTGTTGAAACATACCTGAGGGTCACCTTGCTTTTCCCTCAAAACCGCAAAAGTGGATTTTTTATTCTGAAACTTACGGGGTCCTTTATTAGCACATAGTAATAGGAGCGCAAGATGAACCGTACAGCAACAGTTGCTATGCCAGTAATGGAACTCTTCCATGATTTAGAATAGATCCAAACACGTTCACTTCTCCTAAAAATGCCAACCAAGTTAATAAAACAGGCTTTTTTTGGGGGGGGGTTGTTTTTTTTAATATATTTTTTTAAATTTTATTTATTTTTTTGAGACAGAGAATGACAAGAGAATGAGAGGGGTGAGGGTCAGAGGGAGAAGCAGACTCCCCACTAAGCAGGGAGCCCGATGCGGGACTCGATCCCGGGACTCCAGGATCATGACCTGAGCCGAAGGCAGTCGCTTAACCAACTGAGCCACCCAGGCGCCCTTTTTGGTTTTAAGTAAGCTCTGTACCCAATGGAGGCTTCGCAGCACCCGTGACCCAGAGATCAAGGTCGCGGGTGCCCCTCAAAGCTGGCTTGTTTTACATTTAAAAAGAATTGCAAATGAAAATGGAACCCTTTGGGGCTCCTGGCTGGCTCAGTCGGTAGAGCTGTGACTTGATCTCTGGGTCATGAGTTCAAGTCCCACGTTAGGTGTAAAGCTTACTTAAAGAAAATGGAACACTTTTAGGCTCCCTGCTCACTGGCCAAAAGACACTAGCAGAGTGGGAAGGAGTTAAAAGTATGTTGGAAACCAACTTTCTCGTTGGCATGATTAGAAATTTTGAAGGAAACTGACAAGAGAATAACTTTCCCTCCTGATGTCCCGATGTGTTTTAACATCATGTCCGGACATCACCTGTAAATCATCTCTTATTCCCTCTGTGATGAGTGTCCTCAGACTGGGGGACACTGCTGGAGGCACTGAGCTGGGTAAAGAGCTAGGCTGTCTGCCTGGCTGGGGCCACAGGGGCAGGAGGCTGGGACCTGGCCTGATGGTGCAGAGGCCCTAGCGTGCCCTGTACACAGTGTTCCTTTAGGGTCTAGCAGCCTTGCTCCTTGCTCCCTCAAGAGCTAGACTCTGAGCTCTGTTTGCCTAGCAGTTTGGCTTGGTAGAATTTCCAAGGGTTTCAGAGTCAGACAGATCTGCATTAAATCACCTCCTTGTCAGTGGAGTGGGTATAATTAACTGTTAGTGGGGAATTAATGAGATAATGGGGATATGTAAGCCTCTGTCCCAGAGCTTGGCACATAGTAGGTGCACAATCATGGCATCTGTTATTCTCTACATCTTGGACTTAGGATAGCAGATCATCCGACCATTTTCCACATATTGGCTTTCAGCCTCATGGTCACAGGATGGCTGTTGTAGTGCAGACATTGCATCTGCACTGAAGGCACGAAGAAGCAGGAAGGAATAGGACGTGCCATTTCTGTTCCTTTCATCCAAAACCAAAAGCCTTCCCCGAGCCCCCCAGAATACTTGTCATGGACCCAGCTGACCAGCCCTGATCACCTGGCTGCCCACACATATAAGGAAGGCTAGAAAAATCATTGAAGAGGTTAGGGTTGTCATGACTTGGCCCAGACATTTTCTACCACATTGCCTGGAGTAAGACAGGGGCCCCGTTAGTAGGGAAGAAATGGGTAGTGGCTGACGGAAAAGCAGCCCACAGTGTCTGCCCCAGCATGGTTATTTCACAACTCCTGATGGTTCCTCTGCCCCTGTCTGAGCTGAAGGGAGGAAGGAGCCTGAGGCTAACTTAATTTTGCAAAGAATGTGGGTATGGAATGGAAGCTTCCAGAAATAAAACCCAGAGTCTCTTCCCCCACCCACCAAGCATTTGCATGCCCTGTTCCCTTTTAGAAAGCCTTTTCCTCCTGTTCTTCTTGGGACAACACATTCATCCTTCTCCACTCAGGTTTTCCTCTGGGAAGTTGGTCTGACCACCACCACCCCAATCCAGGAGAGGGCATGTTTGAGGCCACCAGAAAGGGAGAAAAGGAATGAAGTGTGAATTCAAGGGAGATCCCAAGCCTGACTTGGATGAGGTGGGGCAAGCCAGAAGGCTTCATGGAGGCAGTGGCTTTTATTCGTTTAACAAACCTCTCATCCCCAGCTCTGTTCCAGGCCCTGTGATGGGCCCTGGGGCATCAGGTAAATGGAAGGTCCCGGGTAGTGTGACAAGCTGTCCTGTGCCAAGGGAAGCCTGTGTAGCTCTGGAGACCTTGATGGCAGGGAGCATCCAGGCCGCCAGAAATGTCCCTTCCCAGTCAAAGCAGCTCATTGTCAGAAGTTTTGAGTCTGTCCAGTGTGGAGATGGGTAGCCCCAGAAGTCACTCACAGCTCGTTGTATGATCCTGTGGCCCAGCTCTCTGCTTCCAGTGCTGAGCTCTGGCAAAATCTAATCATCAAAAATCCAGACATTTTTTCCAGGTGGAAAGGGGCTTGTAAGCCTTCAGCCCTATGGGGTTGAGGTCATTGTCAAGTCCGTGAGGAGGCAGAGAGGTTGCCCAGGAAAGGCCCGTGTGGTAGGAGGCATAAAGTAAAAGTGGTGAGCTCTGACAACACCTCTGTCCAAAATGATGGTAATAAATGGATAGAAAACTGGATTTCCAGTCACGAAAATCCCAAATAACATCAAGCGTACAGCTGTGCGGGTCCCCTTGGGTTATATGCAAGCACCAGGGCCACTTCTCTTAAACTAAATGACATGTGACTTTAATACCAATTCCTCGTACATTATTTTCACGCTGGAATCAGAGCTGCTCTAGGGATGGGTTGGAGGCAGGGGTGCATCTGCCACTTCTCCAGGCAGAGTCTGGGCGGGAACAGCTTGAGGCAGAGAGGAGGCTGGCAGGGAGTTGGCTACTAGAACAGAGACATCTCCTGCACTTTCCCTGGCCCGAAGCCGCCTCTTGCCATTACCGGCTCCCTGTGGATTTCTCCTCTGCCCTCCAGAGCCCTGCCTCTGGGACAGGAAGCTGATCTCTGGGTTGGAATTGACCTGGACTCCAGCTGGGCTGCAGTATGGACTTCCGCCGGTAGGTGGTGCGTCTGCCGGATGTTCCAACCTCTATTTCCCCTTGTTACACAATGCTTGGTGCAGGCTGGATGTTCAGGAATTGGTGGCGAATAAAAGAATGAATGAGTGAGACAGGAAGGACAGGAGACAAGGAGACACCTCATACTCCAGCATGAAGGCTCACTAGGTTCAAGGGGTTATACTCTAAAATGAATCCATTCAGAAGGTACAGGATGACACCCCTACATGATGGGGCCGACCCTGGCTCCCTGTCCAGGGAACTGACATCCAAGATAACTGGGAATGTGCCTTTTGTGGGAAGGTACCATTCCCTATGTCATGGATCTACTTGGTCGAAACCTGTCAGTTGCTTTGAAATTGTCACAGCTCTGCTTTTTCTTGCAGAGTGAAACATCTTTCAACCTAATATCAGAAAAATGTGACATTCTATCAATTCTTCGGGATCATCCTGAAAACAGGATTTACCAGAGGAAAATCCAGGTGAGACAGGTTTGCAGGGGGAGAGGATCTTAGAGCTAATGCGCTGGAGCTGGGATTGGAGTCAAAGGTGCCATTCTGAAAGAACAGCTTCGCATTGGGGCCAGGCTCCAGGGCAAATTAAAGGGCTCCCAGAATATTTTGATGTTGGGCATTTGCCTCTGAGAAATTTTTTAGTTGCTATATATATATATATATATCAATTTAAAAACATTTTTTTAAAGCTAGGTGCTATCCTAAGTGCTTTATTTACTCACCGAGACCTCATTACAGTGTTGCAAAGTCAGTACTTTTATTATCCACATTTTACGGCTGAGGAAACCGAGGCATAGATACTAAATGGCAGGCCCACAGTCCTACAGCTAGTGAGTGGACAAGCTGGGATTTGGACCAGGAAGCCTGATCTCATAAGCTGCATCCATAACCACAGTACTAGGGCATCTCTCAGCGGGGAATGGCCACTCCAGCTGGGCTTTGCAAAAAGGGGAGTTTACCAGAAGGATGCAGGGACAGCTCACAGAACCAGGGCAGGAGGAGGAGCCTGGGCTCTCTATCTCTCGGGCAGCATGCCTCTGCTTCTCTCTGCTCATTGGCAGGACTGTCTCCTGCAGCCCCAGGGAACACTTCCTGGGGCAGGAGCACGGGCTAGGCCGCAGGGATTCATGTACCCTGCAACACTCTCAGGAGATGAGATGGGGTTCCCAAGGAGCATGACCTTCACTGCTGCCATGGCTGAGATGGGCCCCCATTAGTTCCAAGCTGTCTCAATGCTGTGATAGGAGCAGGGACCCCCCCCCCCACCGACCCCCCCCCCCCCACCGACGCCTTGAAGGCCATGCTTTGCTTTCAAAACTCTGACTGTAGCCCCATGAGGCAGCCAGGGGGACTCGAGCGCATTTCAGAGGGAAACTGGCAGCTAAGAGCAGAGCTGGAGGTGAGTGGCCTGGGGAGGGCCACACCTTTTGAGAAATGTTTGAAGGACTGGCCAGACCACTTAGTTATGTCTGAGGAGGTCTTTCCTACCAACTCTGCAAACTCCTGGCCCGCTGCTCAGCCACACCCCACCTCACCCCTCAAGGCCTCTGCTCACCCATGCCTCCCCTGTACCATGCACACCACTTCTGCTCCTCTCAGTGCTATTCCTCCAGAAGCCTTCTTAGACTTCTGATGCCAGTGCTCCAAGCCCCCCCCGCCCCGTGCTTCTCCTGTCCTGTTATTAGTTATGTAACGATCCGTTTCCCCAGACTGTGGGCTGCCTGAGGGTGGACCATGACCCGTTCATCACTCGGTGCCTGCCACAGGACAGGCTCAGCACGGTTTTACGTTTGTATGATGAAGGGTAGCTGGGAGACTGTGAAGGCTCTGAGAGGAGGCAGCAGATGTTACCTGGGGGAGGTGGGGCCCTGGCTCCCACAGGACATGACACGAGCGGTGATGGTAGTGCAGATGTCCACATTTCCTTTTCTGCCCCACAGGAACTCAGCAAAAGGTTCACCGCGATCCGCAAGACCAAGGGGGATGGGAACTGCTTCTACCGGGCCTTGGGCTATTCCTACCTGGAGTCCCTGCTGGGGAAGAGCAGGGAGGTCCTCAAGTGAGTGGGTGCCAGGGACCACTGGGTGGGCCCGGGGGCCTGGGGTTTCCCTAACAGGGTTTCCTAGGCATGAGCTTGCCAAACCTGAAGAGTGAGCTGCCGTGGTGGGGGTGGGGGCAGCCAGGCAGTCTGGGATGGAACCAGTGACCCCATGGGTGCTGGCACTCTGGCTTGAGCTGCCTAGCTGGGTTGCATTGGTTGCCTTTTTGAAGACTCACTCCAAGAAAATGAAGCTTTGCCCATTCTGAATAATTTCGGCCACCCCTGTTCTTGCATGTGTGTAACCAGGCATCTCCCTAGTCAGGCCTGGGTCTTGACCTGATGCTGAGGAGGGTCTCTGTCCAGCAGATGCTCCCTAGAGCGACCCTTTAGGCCTTTGTGTCTAGGCTTTGGTCAGGGCTTCTCTTGCGTCACCATTTGCTCAAACTGCCTGGATCTTGTTGAGTGTGGTCCCGATTCAGAATGGTCTAGGTCAGGCTTCTGTTTCTCCCCAACTCCTGGGAGACACTCCCGCTGCTGGGTCTCAAAACACACTCGGAGCAGCAAGGAGCTAAGAGACCTGCTTCTTGATCTTGGAGCTCTCACTGCCCTGAGGGGATGTGATGAGGCCCCCCCCCAACATTACAGGGTGGTTAGTAGCATGCCTCACATCTACCCGCTAGATGCCTGGAGCACCTTCCTCCCCAAGTCATGGCATCAAAAATGTCTCCAGACTCCATCAGGTACCTCTTCGGTTGGGGAACAAGTCAACCCTGGCTGAGAATGGCTAGGTTAAGACCATCATCTCCTGTTCAAAATATAGATTCCCTCAAAAGGGATCAAAATTAGGCTAGGTGTTCCTTATTTGGAACGAGTCATTCCTGAACAACAAACTGACAAGAGTCCCTTTTGATGGAGAGTCCCCTATCTCCTTCCCCATCTCCCCATAGCTCTGTAGGGTAGAGACCGTGCAGTCCAGTGCAGGGCTTTTCCCCGCTGCTACTCGTGTCCCTCAGAGTTGTGCCATGCCAAGGTCCAGGGCTCTGAAGCCAGACCTCACTCTTGCTTAGTTGCTGACTTTGGGCAACTAACTCCACCTCTCTGAGCCTCGGTTTCCACATCAGTTGAAGGTGGGTAATTCTGCATACTCAGGGTGCTGTTGTGAGGACTCAGCAAGGTGATGCTCACAAAGCCCACCCCATGTATGTCTGTACCAGCCCTGCATGCTGTTTAGCTTCACCCCTGCACTCCTTCCAGGGCACCCTCCCTCCCTGCAGTCATCACCAACACACAGGACACCAACATACAGACCCTGTTGTAGGCCATGGGGATGCAGCAGAGAACAAGAGCACAACTCCCTGCCTGTGGAGCAGGCAGGCTAGAGGGCAAAGGCTGTATGTGATGTGTCCAATGGCAAGAAGTGTAGGAAAAAACTAGACGGGGAAGGTAGCCAAGTTGTCCAGGACAGGGGCAGGAGGCGGGGGACAGGGGGGTGGGGGGTGGTGCTGAAGTTTTAAGTAGGGGTTGGAGCTAAGGGGGGGGTGCCTCATGGGCCTCTATAAAGACCCTGAATTTCCGCCTGAATGAGATGGAGCCCCTGAGGGTCTGAGCAGAGCACTGCCTGGCCTGCTGGCCGCTATCCACAGGACAGAGTGGGAGGGCACAGCAGGGGCATGCTGGGGCGAGCGGGGGGAGGAGAGGATAACGGCAGCATGAGCAGGTGGAGGGGATGGGTTAGATTCCAGATTCCTGTAGAGGTGGCATCAACAGGACTCGCTCATGGCTGGGTATGGTGCGCAAGCCGAGGGGAGTCCAGGATGACTGCCCAGTGTGTTGCCAGAGCGTTCTCCGGATGGAAAAGCCACTTGTTGCAGGCGGGGGGCTGGGGAAGATTAGGAGCTCCATTTTGGTGATACTGAGTCCAAAATATCTGTGAGCCTTTCAGCAGGGGTGCCCACCAGGCAGTGGGATGTACAAGGGTGGTGGTACTCCATCTTATAGTCAAGTGCCCCGAGCCTCAGGAAGGTTACGAGCCTTGCCCAAAGTCACACTAAAGCTGGCGTGAAGCAGCAAGAGTGTCGCCCAAGTCCCAATGCCGCCCCCGGTCCCCCCACTCACCTTGTCGGGTGGGAGTCCCAGCCTGGTGTTGGCTGGACCTGCGAGGCGCTCATCAGTGCTGGGTACAGGGCGTCAGCAGTCATTGGTGAGCAGTCAGTGTGGAGATGCAGCTGATGTTCAGGAGGGCCAGGGAGGAAAAGGGGGGCCCAAAGCCCGAGAGCAGCTGAACAGCACAGCGTGTTCCCCACAGCTGTGGCCAGCACAGACCTCCCCTTCCTGGTTTAAATGTTACACACACGCACACACCCCCCTCACCGCCCCCTCCCCCACAACGAGGCACCTGAGCCTCCCCCTCGAGCCTCTAGACCCTGTGAAAAGCCCCTTGCTGTCCCACTGGGAATTTAGCCTCCCTTCCCAGGGGACGGAATACAGCTCAGCCAGTGCCAGCTGCCCCCCACCCAACTTGGTCCTCCTTGCACAGGCTGCTACCCTCCCCCCACGGGCCAGTCGCTGTTTCTGTAGCTCATCTCTGCTGCTGGGGCTCCTCGCCATGCCCCCCGAGCTCCAGGTCTCAGGAGGGGGCCATACTGTGAGGGGCCTGCAGTGGGAGCAGAGACGGAGGGGCCGGCACTGGCAGAGCAAGCGCCACTGCACCGGTTTAAAGGGTGGCCGGTGCTGACGAAGTCTTCACAGCTGTGGGGCAGGGGGGTCTGACTGGTGGTGGTATAACCCTTTCGGGGTATAAATACTTTCAGGACTAGTTTCCAAGCCACCGTCATGGGGTCACTGAGCAGGGAGCAGGGAAGAGATAAACATCCCACAGCCCAGTCACATCTCCACCACCACACACGACAGACAGACATAGCCTCAAGGGCAGAGACAATTAGGAAACTGAGTTCTGGATATTTATCTTTGTGTTGGAGTATAGTTCAGGTGGTGGCTATGTTTAATACCCAGCTGGTCAAATCTTGAAAACTGAACAATTAGCTCCTGTGAGTAGGTACAGGCCGCTGGTTGATGGGACAGGGTGCTAAGGAGTGACATGCAAATGGGGAGTGGCCCTGGGGTGGGAGGGAGGCTGCGAAGGGAGAGGAGGTTGGGGAGCTAGGCTGGGGTCCTCCCTTAGATGTTCGTGCTGAGGAGCTGTGTCCTGAGGGAGAAGGCTGTGCTGGGTCACTCCGGAGGTCCCCGTGAAGGGACTGGGAGCACGGGAAGGTTGGGCATGGCCCTGGCCAGAGATGGTGGTCATATGGCAAGAACCATGGGGACAGGAAGGAGGGACAGAGTTCAGAAACCTTTGAAAGGTAGAATCAACATGTCTGGGAGTAGGTGGTGACTACCTCAGTCTCCTAATCTGTGAAATGGGTGTTACACCCCCTTCCTGGGATTGTATACACTGGGGAGGACAGAAGTCAGTCACCTGTTAGTGACACAACCCTCCTCAGTTGTTGGGGGCAGTGGGTGAGAGCATGAGGACACTGACTGTACAGCAGTGCTCCATCAGCATTTCCCCATGAGCCATCAGTCTACCTCCTTTAGGTTCAAAGAACGTGTCCTGCAGACCCCAAATGACCTTCTGGCTGCTGGTTTTGAGGAGCACAAGTTCCGAAACTTCTTTAATGCTGTAAGTTAACCTGGGCAGGACAGCTGAGGGTCCAGGTCCTTCCATGCTGGCAGAGCAGGCAGGAATGGGCACTGGCCGGAGCCCCCTCACAGCCCATGGCTCTGCGGTTATGTCCTTGCTCCTCCCATCTGGGGAAGGACAGTTGCTTCCTGTGTGTGGGGACAAGGAGCCCAGGGCCCTGCCCTCCCACAGGGAAGAGGCACCTCCTTTGGGGCAGTAGCTCTCAGGCTGGAAACATCCCCCAGCCTCCTTCAGATGTCCCCTCTCCGCCCTACAACCCTGATCCCCTTAGTGAAGGGGGCGTGGGGTTGGAGGATTCAGTTCTGAATCTATAGATAAGAATCCCAATAACCACAGTGATGGGAGGAAACCCAACTGCCGTTCCCTAGACAGGACTCTGGGCTAAGGTATGCATTGCAGAGCATTTCTAACCCTCTACTTAGCTTGGTCCCAGATTGACTTATTTTGGTAACTCAATTTGAGGATTTCAAAATGGAAATACACATGGTGGGGGAGGGTCCTGTGGAAAGAGTCCCATGGGGGAGGGTAGGTCTTGCCTGTGCCCCCCGACTGACAGCCCAGCGGGGTGCAGTTTTACAGTGTGGTAGAGCTGGTAGAGAAGGACGGGTCAGTGTCCAGCCTGCTGAAGGTGTTCAACGACCAGAGCGCCTCGGACCAAATCGTGCAGTTTTTGCGCCTGCTCACCTCAGCCTTCATCAAGAACCGCGCGGAATTCTTCCGACACTTCATTGATGAGGAGATGGACATCAAGGACTTCTGTACTCATGTAGGTCCTCAGGGTCTCAAGCTTTGGGGACTTAGCCCCCAGCCCTGGGACCTGCTGTGTAATACCCAGCTCCTGGGACTGTACACACCGGGGACGACAGGGCAGTCAGCATGTGGACCATGGGGAAGTGCCGTGAAAGCCCCTCTCCCCTCGGGAGACTTGAGTGCCATCATCCCTAGCCAGGGGACTTGATGTCACACCTGCATTTGTAATTTGAAGATTAGCAAGCCAGAAACAGATCCTACTTGAGCTGCCTACTGAACGTGTGGCTCTGGGCAAGTACTTCCCCCATCCAGGCTTCTGATTTCCCATCTGAGAAATGAGGGCCTTGGACTAGACTGTTTACAAAATCGCAGAGTAGCAGGGGCGCCTGGGTGGCTCAGTCGGTTAAGCGTCTGCCTTCGGCTCAGGTCATGATGCCAGGGTCCTGGGATCGAGCCCCGCATCAGGCTCCCTGCTCAGCAGGGAGCCTGCTTCTCCCTCTCCCACTCTCCCTGCTTGTGTTCTCTCTCTCACTGTGTCTCTGTCAAATAAATCTTAAAAAAAAAAAAAAAAAAAAAAGTTGCAGAGTAGCAGCCCCAGAGTCACATTTGTCCTTAGATGTGTTTCATGATGTATGGTATTTATCTGAAACAGAGTTGCCAACATTTAAACCCTGGGCAGCGTTCTTGACTCTGTGGATTTCTCTCGGAAGACCCAGCAGACCCAGCTCCCAGGGCCTTATTCCTGCATGGCCACAATCAGCAGGAGCGGAGTGGTGGCCGCCCTAGTTATGTGGGACACACTTGCCAGCCTACCACCATCTCTGCCTCTCTCGGTTGCCTCTTCAACATTCAGACTCACTCGCTTAGCCCTAATGTGAAATCCCTTCATGACAGTCCTCATCCGCTCTGAGATTCTTTGGTTCTGTGCATTAACAGGCCCAAGCTCAAAAATTCTGCCCACCCCCGCCCTGATTCTTGAAAGTAGTGTTCTCACATACCACTAGAGTCTGGAATCAGAAAGATCTAGATTCAAGCCTTGCAGTTCTAGTGGGTTTCTGGCTGCTCTTCCTCACGGGGCTTGTTTCCTCCTCTAGAAACCGGGATGGCAGTACCTACCTGATGAGCTATTGTGAAGATTATTTCCCAGCATAGATCCTTTGACCCAGGGCCGTGAAAGCCAGGGCTGGACTTCATTTGTCTTCTGCCAGGCCTCCTTCCTAAACTGGGTTTGTTTTTTCATTCTGGCCTTTGCAGGAAGTGGAGCCCATGGCCATGGAGTGTGACCACATCCAGATCACAGCCCTGTCTCAGGCACTGAACATCGCCCTGCAGGTGGAGTATGTGGATGAGATGGACACGGCCCTGAACCACCACGTGTTCCCCGAGGCTGCCACCCCTTCCGTTTACCTGCTCTATAAAACATCCCACTACAACATCCTTTATGCAGCCGATAAACATTGATTAATTTTAGGCCATGCAGTGGAGCCTGTCACCTAACGGGACTGCATTCTAAATGGAACATTCTGGCTTTTCAATTTTTTAAGCAACTTAAACTATAGTTAGAAAATGTACAGCCTTTTGGGCAAAGTCACTGGGAAGGAGGCCTACCCATTATGGACTGTGGTAACTTAGTGATATTGTTAGTATTTATTTTCATGGAGGATCAAATGCTTTCTAACTCAGGGCTACAAAGCCAGAGAAAGAGTTAGAAAGCCAACTGCTCCCAGTTCCCTGAGACCCCGGGCAGGTCACCTCCCCTCTCTGGGCCCATTTCTTCATCTAGAGAAGATTCCTGCCAGTGCTGACATTCTGTTGTCATATAAAAAATAGGGCCCTCTGGTTTCCTTTCTGTGCCTCTCTGCTGGGGAGGAAAAGCTCAAGGTCAGAGGTCTTCAGTGACTTCCCAGTTCTACAAAAATAGAATCCAGTCCAATGAGCTGTTAGACTGGACTTTGGTAGATGGCTGACGGAAGCACTGGCCAGTTGGCCAATGTGAGGGCTTCAGCGTGGTTCCAAACATTCACCATGGGAGTGTTTTCTTACCCTAAGCTAAAGAGGAAAAAGAGACTTTTATGCCAAAGTCTAAAAAGGGGCCTTCAGCATAAAGCTTGGGTTGTTGTGGCCCTCTCTCCCTCTCTCAGGGCCAGACCTGCTTGCCTTTGGCAGGCGCTTCAGGATTCTGCTGCTAGCCCCACCTGAACAGAGGCTCAAGAAAGGCTGGGGTCTGGGACCAGGAAGCTATCTCTCCATCCCCAACACAGCCTAGAATGAGAATCTAGGTAATCCTCCAGGTGGAGACAACAGTACATGCAGCCAGACTCCAGCTGCGCAGGGCAGACAAATTTTGCAAGGTGGTGTGTGGCTTCTTTCCCGTTTCCCCCTTCTGCTCGGTTTTGTGGGCTGGCAGGAAGTTAGGTGGGAAAGAACAGAGAGACAAGCCCAGGAAACCGGCAGCAAGGGAGATCTCTGTTGCAAAAACTGCTTAGAAGTCAAGAGCCCTGGCTGGCAGCCTCCTCGTTCATCCACCTGGACATGCCCCTTCGTAACCTTGTCACCTTGCTGCCCCCAGGACCTTGAAGAGCCTTGGTTATCTCGGGTACTGCTAGCAAGCTCTCTTCCTCTGTGGGAGGAAATGGAGACTGTAGAAGTGTGGAACTGCCCATGGGTGACTTCCCTAACCCAAGGCGTTTTCTCACAGGTTCCATTCTGTGGGGATTTATGAGCATCCACCCTGCAGGTCAGCTGCCAGCCAGGCTGTGTACAGGGACTGGGCAGCAGATTGCTGAGGCCTTGTATACAAACAGAAGATTTGTATCATTCTTCTGCCTTTGTGAAGACAGACGTTAGGGTGCTTTAATGCCAGGCAGGGACCCAGATTCCCCTACTGCTCTCAGCTGGAGCTTAAACCCAAGGGCTCATACGAAGTGATCATGTCACTTTTCCACAGGAATGTAAACCTGACCTTGATCTCTGAACTGGTGATGTCCCACCCTGCTCTGGGTAGGAGTGCTAGGATCTGTGACAAATATACTGGAAGAAGAGAGGAAATGTTATGTGACTTGTGACTATCTCAAACCAAAGGGTATGAACACAGCACTGGGCTGAATGCCCGTGGCCACTCCGAGGGGCTGCAGGATGGCCTGCGCCTCCGGCTGGGCTCTCACACACGCATAAGCGGCAGCTGCCACTTCTTGGCATGTCCACAAAAGCAGAGATTTCGCTTTGGCAGCCTGGCTGGAGAAATTCCCTCTCAGGCTTCCCATGCTGTGCTTCCAGGTCTGAGAGCCCACCAGTGCTCATATGGGACCCTCTTCCAAGGACAGATCCTATCAGTTTAGAATCAGAATGCCACAGACAGGCAAATTATTCTCATGTTCTTACAATGTGCTTCCCCCTTTCCTCCACAAAACCACTGGTCCATTCCATGCTCTCTGCCTTCTCATCTGCCCTCAGATGGTCTGAGAGCAAGCACCAATGCCGAAAAGGGAGTGGCAGACTTCAGGAACTTGTTTAAATCCAGCCATCTGGGGAGGTTAACTTTGCTTATCTATGGCAGCCAATTATGCTGGCATTCACACTTCCTGGATAATTCTCTACCCACCTCACCAAGCCATCTCTGTCCAGACCAAAAGGGGGCAGGAGAGTTGCTTTGACAGTCTGTCTTTATAACTGCATATTTATTATTTTCCTTCCAAAGGGAACTTTATAAATGGGAATGTTTAGCAACAAAAAGAACAAACTGTCCTTGCTTTTGACTGGGTTCCTATTTTATGCACAAAGGGGTTCTGGAGCCAGACCCGCCTGGGTCTGAATCCTCCCTTTTCACTTACTAGCTCTTGACCAAGAACTTCACCTCTGAGCCCTAATTCCCATATCAGTGAAATGAAGACAATACCTATGCAGCACAAGGTCACTGGTTAAAGTGGAATAAGAGTATGTATGAGATCTGACAGCCAGTGCTCTACAAGCGAGGAAGCAGCAGAACATTTGCTGCAATGTGGGCAAACACCTCTTTGGCAGGGACTCTGGCTTCCCAAATGGGGAAGTGTCAGGCGCCATTAGACAAGTCTAAGAACCATTCTCACACTGTGCAAAATGGGGGCAGGAGCTGTGGCTCAGTGAGCAGCTGCCCAGGGTTGGGGCGGGGGGGGGGCGGGGCGTGTGGGCAGGCCCTACAGCTTCTCCCGGCAGTTGGTGGAAACATTTTCCTAGCATTAAAATGGTTTCCATGACAACTTTTATCCTGGTTTCTTAGTATGTGGTATCTGACATGCACTAAAGATCAACATTCTCCCATAGGGCTATGTGTCTGAGTTGATTAGCAGGAGAGAGCGGGTTCTCCTTTAATGGAAGATCCATATACTCAGCAAGTTCTGCCCTTGGGCTGGAGATGCCAAGAAACTACAGGATTCACCAAAGCTTTACGTCATCAAGTCAAAGAACAGAACTGCCTGGGATGCTAACCATATCTTTTAAAACCGACTCCCCTTAACATACTACCCCACAAAAAAAATAAATAAAAAATAAGAGCATTTGCTGTTAAGGGACAGGGCAACATGTCAACAGACATCGGTGGGTCTGTTTGGCCTGTGACCAGTAGCCTCAGGCCTCTCAAGACTCAGGTGCCACCAAGTCTCCTTAGGGCTGCTCAAACCACCACGGTATCATGTGGATAATGGTGAGTCCCCTGCCATCCTCCACCAACTGTCACCCAAGAACTGATCTCACAGACTAGGATTATTTTCTACTGCATTCTCCTCTCTGGGTCACTGGTGACCCTGGGGAGACATTCCTTAACAACACTGCTGTCCTTTTAAGACTGAAGCAGTTTTCTGAACATGCCCACAAGGAAATACCCACGGTTTTAATCCCAGGTCTGCCATTCGGCCGCTCTGTGCTCTGAGCAAGTTTAAACCACTCAGTGTCGCCTTCTCAACTACGAAAAGGTATTAAGACTTGCATCTCAGATGCTTGTTAGAAACCAAATGATAGGGATGCCTGGGTGGCTCAGTTGGTTAAGGGTCTGCCTCTGGCTCAGGTCATGATCCCAGGGTCCCGGCATTGAGTCCCGCATCGGGCTCCCTGCTCGGCAGGGAGCCTTCTTCACCCTCTGCCTGCCCCTCCCTCTACTTGTACTCTCTAACAAATAATTAAAATCTTAAAAAAGAAAACCAAATGATAAAGTAGATGAAAGTGCCTAACAGTGCTTGGTACAGCACTCAAGGACACCTGACTCTGAGTTTAGTCCAGCTGTCCTACTGTAGTTACCCAGAGGGGCTGAGGGAACACTGCTGCCATCCTGCCAACCTGTCAACCGTGAAACCGAGGGGACATGTGTTTAGAAGTCCAGACGTAGCTGTGAATAAATCTATGCTTCTCTGGCAATTGTGGCTCCTCACCTAGACTAACCTAGAGAAAGCTGGGGGGGTGGGGCACACACACTAAGAAGTCACTGGTTCCCTCAGCACCTATTAACATCATGCCCTGGCCTAAGCCAAGGGCTGCAAGGCATAATAAAGCAGCCTATGCTGTCAAGGAGCTTAAAAGAGACAATACAGTGTGCCTGGGCCAAGTGCTACTGAGAGGGTAAGCACGGCTACTATGGACACTGCCCTCCTGGGGGCTCAGGGACCTAGAGAACACATAGCCATGCTCAAGGATGGGGAAAAAGGCAAGCAGGTGGAGGGAAAAGCTTGTATAAAGGCTCAGGACAAGAGAAAGGGCGCGTGGGACTGTGGGCAACAACCACTTCAGGACAGAGGAGGGGAGGGGAGACAAGGCTGGAGGGCCTCAGAATGCCAGACTCTGCATACCTGTTACTGGCTTCCCCACAAATGGCTGTGATGTTAAGGAAGCCTGTGTTTTCTTGGAACCCAAGGATGGCAACCTCTTCCCTGCCCATCTTGCAGTGTAGCTCAGATAAGAGAATGTGAATGGTAGAGAGCTAAAGAGCTATTAGGGTTCTGCTGTGGAGAAAAGCAGGAACACAAGCTAAGACTACTGCTCCATCCACACTATCCAATGGGATGAAACACACCCCACATGCATCCTGCAACCAGAGGATTAGGACAGCTATATTCTGGCTAAAAACTCAGGATAACATGCTGGTTCTGACTACTTTTAATTGACGAAAACAAGCTGAACACATAAGAAGCCTATACATACTGGAATACAGAAATACATAAGCCGCTGAATATAATTCCTACTCCAAAACAACACAAATGTGCATGAGGTCTCTCCTGCGATTCGGGCTGGCATGGAAGAGGGAGATTTTTATAACCAGGGCTGATAGTAGAGTGAAAAGGAAAGTGGGAAGTTTTTCCACATAACCAGAGAACATAGAAACAATGTGCAGTCACTAACAGACTGACCTGGAGTGCAGTTAATTTGCACTTGTACTTGGCTGCGGTTGTTCCTGCTGCTGCTCTTTTGGCGGCTTCTTCTGCTTCTTCTTCTGTTTGGTGAGGCAGCTCAAGGCAGACTCACTGTTTCTTGGGGTAGACATGAGCGTGGGCAGCTTGCCAGACTGAGTTGGATACTTTGTTTTCAGGTCCTCTTTGAACAATGGCTGGGAGAGTAATTGGCGCAGCTCCTTCTTCAGGACCTTCATCTGCTTTTGTCTCCTACGCTCTTCTTGGTCAGTTTTTCTTCCTTAAGAAACAATATAAAACAGACCATATTCACTATGATTTGTAGAACTTTGTTTCCCTTGATGGATACTTGTGACAAAAAATGTTTTGGTACTCTTGAGGGATCAAGGCTCAAAGGTCTCTATAGAAGTTAGTATTGGCTAACTTCTAACATAGTTGGGGAGGGATACTCAGGCATTATACCCTTCATTCCTCAAAAAAAAAAAAAAGCCTCTAAGACAGGAATTACCTCCATTTTACTCGAAGGCACATGCTGCAGGTCATAGAGCTAGCTAGCTAGTTGTCAAACTGAGATTTGAACCCAAGGTTCCTGACTTGAAGATCAGTTTCTTCCTATGACCCACCCACTTGCTACTTGCTAGCTGGGGTACGGTGAGTCAACAGGTACAAAGACCCCAGGAGACTGTGAACACCATCTGGCAGCCCAGCTCTTCTAAACCTCCCCACCAGCACTGTGACTGCACCTGTGGAGGTGGGCACAGCCAAAGGGCCCCACACCAGCCCCCAAGTCTGAGCTGTCAGGAGCAGCTTATTGTCACCAAGCCCACTGGTTTGGTTCCCAGCTTCCATGTTGAACACACAGCTTGTCAGCCTCTGAATTTGTTGGCTTTGGCAGTGAGATGCCAACACCTCAGCTGGGCTGCCCACTATGGCATGGAAAGAACACCGGATCGACTCTGGTGTCATCGGTTCTAGATCTGGTTCTTCCACTTCTTAAGACTCAAGAGCCTTCCTAGAGCAGGGCCACACAGATCCAGGTTCAGAGTAGGGGCTCAGGGGATGCCTGGGTGGCTCAGTCGGTTAAGCGTCTGCCTTCGGCTCAGGTCATGATCCCAGGGATCTGGGATCGAGTCCCGCATCGGGCTCCCTGCTCGGCGGGAAGCCTGCTTCTCCCTCTCCCACTCCCCCTGCTTGTGTTCCCTCTCTTGCTCTCTGTCAAATAAATAAATAAAATATTTAAAAAAAAAAAATTTCTGCTCTGTTTATGTAATGAGACCATGGAAGTCAGATGAGATGATGAGTGGTGTAGTAGTAACAATAATCATAAATAATAAATTAAAATGTATGAAATCCTTTCTATTTGCCAGGCACTGATAAAGGCACTTTATATTCATCAATTCAAGCCATCTTTTGCAATAACCCCATGAGGTAGGAACATTATGACCTGCATCTTATAAATGATAACAGCCTAGGTACAAAAGAGAGATTAAAGACCTTGACCTGGTCATACAGCCAGTTAAGGGAATGGACCAGCATGGCCCCGGGCTGCAAAGCCTACCCCCTGATGTCACATGAGGGAGGCAGCCGAAGGCTCCCGACAAGTAAGACAGAGGGAACAAAGGCCAAGGACTGTAGGCTCATCTGGGACTAAGGCCTCTCGCAAAGAAGGAAATCTTTACTGATTCTAACAGGACCCACGGTAGTGGCGAAGTTCCAACAAGACAAAAGTTGAAGGAAAAAACAAATGAAAAATGCTGAATGTATTCTTCAAGTCCCATCCAGTCCACTCACCCTTATACATGTCTTCTTCCAGCTCAATCTCAAGGGCAGCTGCTGCCTGTTCAATCCAAGAGTTGTGCAGACAAGCCTGGAAGTTCCGATACTCCGCTTTCTCAATCTGTCGAGCTAAATGGATTCGTTCCTGGGGGAAAGGAATAGTGTGTTCATTTGACAGCATTCAGGCCTCTGGGAAGCAAAGGCTCATATAAGTTGTGTCTTTAAAAAAACCTCTTGGGCGCCTGGGTGGCTCAGTTGGTTAAGCGACTGCCTTCGGCTCAGGTCATGATCCTGGAGTCCTGGGATCGAGTCCCACATCAGGCTCCCGGCTCAGCGGGGAGTCTGCTTCTCCCTCTGACCCTTTCCCCTCTCATGCTGTTTCTCTCTCTCTCTCTCTCTCTCTCAAATAAATAAATATCTTAAATAAATAAATAAATAAATAAATAAATAAATAAATAAAACCTCTTGAGGGGCGTCTGGGTGGCTCAGTCGTTGGGCGTCTGCCTTCGGCTCAGGTCATGATCCCAGGGTCCTGGGATCGAGCCCCACATCGGGCTCCCTGCTCCACGGGAGGCCTGCTTCTCCCTCTCCCACTCCCCCTGCTTGTGTTCCCGCTCTGGCTGTCTCTCTCTGTCAAATAAATAAACAAAATCTTAAAAATAAATAAATAAAATAAAATAAAACCCCAAACGTAGAATTACTGGCATTTGCTTCAGGAATGTGAAAAAGGTTTAGTATCTGCCTCAGCAAGACAAGTTGACCTCACTTCCCTACAACCACTGGATGTCCAGGAAGCCACACTCACTGTCCTTGTCCAGTGGAGGAAGAAGGTAGTAGTGGAAGCTCCAGGGGCAGGCAGTGCAGAAAGGGTTCAAGAAGAAAATTCCTGTTTTTGACCACTCAGCTTTCTCCCTTCTACCACGTACAGTACCCCCATTCCTTTTTCTTTCTTTCTTTTTTTGTTTTTTAACGAATCTTCCTATTTAAATAGCTATTGGCAGAACTAGAGCCTCACAGCAAGGTGAAGGTGCAGCACAATCCCTTCCCTCATTAGTACCAGATTTTTAACTTTTCTTTTTACCTTGACCGCGTCCATGTACTTTGTCTGCACAGGAAACAGTGGAATGTCCTCATCTTTCTTGAGGGTTTTGTAAATCTTCTTAAAGTTGATCACATCCTCAGGCCCAATCAGCATCAGGCTGAGACCTTCATTAGTGGCACGAGCTGTTCGACCACTTCGGTGGACATAGATCTCCGAGGTGCGAGGGACCTGCCAGAGGAACCAAGAAGTCAACACGTGGTTATCACCCAACAGTGTTCTTCCCTCAGGGCCAGCTTCCCCGAGCCAGACAGTTAGAATCCAGCCCTTTTCCTTAGTCCTAATTCTTTAGCCCATTCACTGTGCAGCGTCTGCCCTCCCACACCCCGTGCCCTGGTTTCAGGCCCTCATGACCACTCAACAGAACAACAGTCACTTATTTCGTCTCTAGTCTCTCCCACTCCCCTTGACCCAGCCCAGAGCTGCCATTGCAATCTTCCTGAGTCAAAGCTCTGACCTTAATTCCCACTCTAACTAAAGAAAATCCACTGATTCTTCATTAACTCTATATGAATGATTGAACATGATAATTATAACCAACATTTACTGAGTGATTACAATGGGCCAGGCAATTCCAAGCACTCTGCATGTAGTATCTCACTTATTCCTCACAAACAATAACATGAAGTGCTTTCATGATTACCCATATTACAGACAAGGAAACTGACACACAGAAATGTTAAGCAATTCCCTCTAGGTGGAGGAACTAAATAGTGGAGCCAAGATTCGAACTGAAGCAGTCAAGCTGCAAAGACCACACTAACCCCTAGGCTCCGTTGCTTCTACTCTAATACATACTGGATATATTATCCATACGTGTGGCCTGGGTGCTGACAATCCCTCCCTCCCTGTACCCAGGGCCCACACCACGAATCCAGAACAGTCTTCTCCACTGAGCCCAGGTTAACACTCCCACTTCCAATGCAGCACTAACTACTTAGCTGTTCATAATGGTGCTAGAAATGCGGTCTAATGGCCATTTTTCACTTTCTTCTCCCAACATAAGCCCCCACTTGCAGCCAACTTCCCGCTTCCACACATTCTCTCCTCCTTCCCTTCCACCTCTACATGCCCAGATCCTCCCCATCCTTAAATGCAAAGCATCTTTTAGAAAGCCCTTTCCAACCTCCCAAACTAGAAGTTACCACTCTCTCCCATTATATTTTGCAACATTCTAATATTTTCTGCCTTAAATTATGGCTGTTGGTCTCACCTCCTTTAGTTGGTCTGATACTTCTCAGGGGCTAAGACTGTATTTTGTTCATCTGGATCTCTCCCACAAAGACTGGCCCAGCCCCTTCCCCACGAAGAGAAGAAAGATTTGCTAAACTGAACTGGCACCCTGAAAGATTTTTTTAAAGATTTATTTATTTGAGAGACAGAGAGAGTGAGTGCACGTGGGGGTTGGGGCAGAAGGAGAGAATCCTCAAGCAGACTCCCCACTGAGCTCAGGCCCCACACTGGGCTTGGTCTCATGACCCACAAGATCATGACCTGAGCTGAAACCAACAGTTGGACGCTCAACTGACTGAGCCACCCAGGTGCCCCTACACCCTGAAAGATTTTTTAAAGCATGACGGATTAGAAAGGAAAAATAATAACGCCAGAATAGCTACCACTTTATACTTAACGCTGCGCTGTACCAGGGGTTTCATCAGCAGGAGCTCATTTAATTCTCATGGTAACCCTAAGGGTTAGGCAGCACCATCACTCCCAGTTTACCATGACACAAAAACCAGAGATGTTAAGTAACATGCCCAAAGCTAACCAACTATGAAGCAGGCCACAAGCATCTGAACCCTGCAAGGGTGGCTCTGAAGCCTAACCACCACTCTATGCTAGGATTTACCAGGTGTGTGCACTAATATTAATGTCAGTATCAACAGCAGCTCACATTTAGTAAGTGCTCAGGATAAGCCCTGTGTCTTTCTAATTCTTCACACATAAGAACTTATTTTACCTTAATAAAAACTTAAAGAAGAAGATACTCTGCTAACTTCCATCTAACAAATAAAAACACTGAGGCAGAAAGAGATTAAACAGCTTGCTCAAGCTTACACAGCTGGGATTTAAGCCCTGGCAGGTCCTAACCACCACACTCTCCTACTTCTCTACACCAGGGTAACCAGTTTACATGCTACTATGCCCATTCCATGGAAGAAAATAGGACTCTAACCTGCCAACATCAATGAGTTTGCCCAAATCAAAGAGAAGGGCTAAGTGATATCAGAAGTGCCAATAGGTTTTCTGCGAATAAATCTCATGAGTGTTCCAAACATGGCAGCAGCTAGTCAGTCACTAGATGTCAGTGGTACTCTGCTGCATGAGGCCTTGGCACTAACAATTCTTCTCCCTCTCTTTCCTCCCTCCCCAAACTTTGCTGAAAAAATTCCCCATTCGATGCAACAAATTCCTTAATTCCCCTACCTGGTAATGGATGACATGTTGGACTCTGGGAACATCCAGGCCCCGCGCCGCCACATCAGTTGCCAGGAGAACACAGCTGCGGGAGAGAGAGAGAGACAAGCCCGTCAAGAACAACCTACAGCTGTCCGTGAGCAGCTCCTTGCTGCCTGCTGAGTACGCTCGGAGAGGTTAACTTCCCAAGGCACCAACATGGCTCTTCACTTGTGGAGCTGGGATCCAAAGCTGGGTCTCACTGACCACAGTCAACAAGCCACACTCTGCAATCATAAAAGACCACCTCCAGTAAAGTAAATGAGGCCATATTCTAGGTCAGTGACCTCATCATCTATCACCCTCCCACTCACTTCCCTCAGGTCCCACAGACATCCTTGATTTCTTTCTAATTTGCCAAACATGGTCTGGCCTCCAAGCCTCTGCACTTGCTACACCATAGGCCTTACAAAGTCTTCCCCAGACATTCAGGTTTCCTTGCTTTGCCCACACTCCGCTGTAACCTCTCCCTCTCAGGGAAACCTCCCTGACCCCACTTTTGTACAACTCCCTGCACAACTTTACTCCTCAGCACTCAGCACCACTTGACAAACTACATAATTGCTTTTAATTTATGATCTCCCTCCACTGGAATGTAAACCCTGTAACAAGGGCTTTGCATTACTCAGTGTTCTATTACCTAGAACAGTGCCTGGCTCCCAGTAAGCACTCAATAATTTCACTGGGTAGAATGTTTCTTAATGTACGTGTAGTTCAAGGAAAGTCAAAAGCACCTGATCTATGTCTTAAAAACTTAAAGACTCTGGGCTCTTCAGAATCCCTGCTCCCTGTACTTCTAAGGTAGGGCTGGGGAATATGATGCAAATTGAACCACTAGTTTAAGTCAAAGGCAGTGAACTTTTTCTATAAAGGGCCAGACCATAAATTATTTTGGGGCTTTGCAGGTGATAGTGTCTGTTGAAACTACTCAACTCTGCTACTGCCAAAGTAGCCACAGACAACACATAAATGGGCCTTGCTGACTTCCAATAAAACTACTTGATTTAGCCCATGGGCCATAGTTTCCCAATCCCTGATCGAATAAGATGTAGAGGCCACTTTCAGGCAAACAGACTTGAGGAATGTAGAAAGAAAGGACACACAGCTACCATCTGGCCGAATATAGACACACCCATCAGGCGACCCACCTCAAAATACCCATAGGCCCTAACTGACCAATAGGCTACTTACAACTAGGCACAGTTACCAAAAAAGGGAGAATTCCGTACATGGCCCCGCATACCTCATCTTCCCCCTTTAAAAACAGCCCCATCCACCGTCTGCAATGTGCAGACAGCCTCTCCTCTGCTGTCCTGCTTGCCCACTCCCTTGTGGCTCCTTTGTTCTGCCTCAGGTGAATTCTTTCAACGCCAGCGCCTTGGCTTCCACCCGATTGTTGCCCCACATTTAGGGGACTCCATCCAATCAGACAGACACCCCACTTAGACACCATATAAACTGCTAACTTCTACCTAGCAATAATCCAAGGGAGGTAAACCAGACACTTGTTCTAGAAACTAATCACTCTGTAACCTGACAAAACACTGGGCAAAAGTCAATCTAGACTTGACCTCAACTTCTCAGGCCCTTATCCTGACAATATGCACAACTGCTGCCTGAGCATCAGTCTGGCCCAAAAGGAGATGCACAGTGACAGCATGGTAAGCATGAGCTCTGGATCTGACCGGTTTGTCGAAGGCCCAGCTTTGTCACTTTCAGGATGAGAAACCCTGGGCAGGCTGATTAGCTTCTCTAGATCTTACTTTTATCAATCTATAAAATAATAATGAAAATAAATGAAAACTGGTATTAAAACTAACACTTAGCAAGTACATACCATAGGCTAAGCATTTGTTCTAAATGCTTTATATGTATAAATTCCCTTAATCTTCCTAACAACCCTCTCCATTAGCTATTATTCTACTATTATGCTAATTATGAGAAAACTGCAACACACTGAGGTAATTTGGCCAGCTAGAAGTGGCACAGCCAAGGTCTTAATCTCAAGCAGTCTAGTTCCAGTCTGTGTTCTTAACCATGAATCCATTCTGCTGCTTCTCAAGGATGTTAGAATTGAATGTGATAACATATCTAAGATGCCAACATGATACTTTATTGTTAAGTATTCCACAACAATAGGTATTATCACCATTACTCATTATTAAGAAAGTTTCTGTTGGGCATTATCAGCAACCAAATGCATTAGATGAGAGTAGCCTGCTTCATGATGGGCAAAAAAAGGCTACCTTCTACCGACAGGGCTTCCATGTCAGAAGGTAGCTTCCCACCATCTCCCCACCATCCTGGCAACCTTGACCTAATGACTAGAACCTGGGCTCTGGGTACAGGCCTGACTTACTCTTCCAGACGGGCAAACTGCTCCAGGTTTCTGAGCCTCTGCTTCTGGTGCATGCAGGCATGTAGTGTCAGCGGCATGATATCCAGGACTTTGAGGAGCCCAGAGAGGCGTTTGATGCAGGAGATACTGTTGGCAAACACTAAGGTGCGGCCTGGATACTGCATCAGGAAGTAATACAGATATAAGTCTTTCTCATCAGTCTCACAATGAATCTTGGTCTCTGTCAGTGTCTCCACTGTGGCCTCATTTCTGGTGAGGTCAATGACCTTGGGCTTGCCCCTCATGCCAATCTTCTGCACGAGGAGGTCAAGTTTGGCAGTTTTGTCAATTTTCTTAGTGTGCTTCTTGTGAAGGATTCGAGCAGGAGCTTGATGTACCAGGGTCAGTGTGGCAGAAAAAATAAGCGTCTGTCTCTTTGGGTTGTACTGGGAGTCACTGAGCATCTCCAGCAGCTGTGAGAGCTCAGCAAAGTGGCCTTTCTCAACCATCCGATCAGCCTCATCGACCACCAGGCACCTGCAGATCCAGAGAGACCCACATAACCTGAGAAGTCATTTATATAGCACACTCAACTACCATCTCCAATCTCAACACAGACATACACACACCACCACCACCACCACCACCACCACCACCACCACCAGGGACTCAATCCCCTCATGCATGGTTTTCTAAAGGCCAAAGTCAGACTGGTATCACACCATGGCACTTAGTGATAGGCAGAAGGTAATATATATGCTACCATGCTACCTCAGGCCCACAACAGAAAAGGGAGTGAAAGGGAAAGGGGAGGTAAGTCACTTACCTGAGCTGCCTAAGGTTGCTCAAATGAGGGTGCTTTTCTTTAATTAGCTCCCACAGCCGGCCCGGAGTGGCGACCACAATCTCTGGCTGGCGGTTTAGCATCCTCTGCTGTTTCTGCGCAGACATTCCACCAACCAAAATAGCAGTTTTAATTCCTACGGTACACAAAATAGAAAAGACCCTGTTATTCAGTTGGCTGCATATTTTCTGCCACGAATGACACAGGTGCCCCCAGATTAGCAGAGGCAGTCCATCACCAGGACAGCTCCCCTCTTTTTTTGGGGGGGTCGCTAAAAGAGTGGGCCTGGCCTGACCCTTAGTGCCACTCCTAGAAGGCACGTTAAGTCTTCTATAATCTGGGCCTTGCCTACTTCCCCAACCTCATTTCTTTCTACTCCCTCCCCTTTATCAACAGCAGAAGAGCTGGATTTGAACCCAGGCATGTTTACAGCCAAAGTTCCAGGAAAACTGAGCAATAGGGCACCACAATGCTGGGAATGAGGTCACTCTGCAGCTGTGACACACTTCCCAAGAGAGCCCTGCCCATCCCCCTCAATTAGAATTAATGCCTCTAATGCCTACTGTCTGTTCTGTTCTCTGGTGGAGGACTTCTCAAGGTATCCAATGTGGAAAGAAAATACAGGATCATGTAGGCAAACTGCTTAGCAAAGTGCCTGGCACACAGTAGGAGCTTGGTAAGTAACTGTTGCTTTTATTATAAAGTTAAAATTCTCACGGTGCAGCCCTTCCCGAAAGGAACTCCCTGAGAGAATAAGTTCTAGTGCCCTAAGGCAGAGGTTGGCAAACATTTTCTTAAAGGGTCAACAGTAAGCATTTTGGCCTTGTGAGCTAAATCTGTCACAACTACTAACTTTACTTCATTCTACCTTAGTAGTGCAAAAGCAACCATAGATACTATGTAAACAAATGGGTGTGGCTGCACTTTATTTACAAAAAGAGGTACTTTGCCAACCCCTGCCTTAAGCATCCACCATATCCAACAAATTGACTAATTTCCTATGCATCTAGAGTGGCATTGGCTATGCGTTATCCTTGGGAGAACTGAGACAGTGTCACTCAAACAATTTTCTGTAAGACTTAATTCTCTGGCAGATCGAGAGAGATTTCCCCCAAAAGGGTAGGAGCCATAGCTTGTTCACCTTTGCCACCCCAGCATCTAGGATCCTCTCAGTAAGTATTTATTGAACGGAATTAAAACCTCACCTGTAAACTTGGCCACAGCATCAATGTGTTGCTTGACCTGGACAGCGAGCTCCCTAGTGGGAGTCAGAACCAGACCAAGCAGAGGGCGCTTTGGATGTGCTTTACAGGTGGCGATTTTGCCACCCAACTCTTGCTTCCACCTTCCAGTCTCCTCTTCATCAAGCTTTTCCTCTTTGTCTTCATCCTGTTCGGGGATGGCCTTCTCCCTGATCAGAGAAGAAGGCCCTTCACCAGCATCATCATCACAGAAGGGCAGCACCTGGTCTGAGAGAGCAGCTCCAGTCTTGACCTTGCTAGGTGGTGTTGCAGCCTTCACTTCAGCTTCACTGGGCAGGACTTCACCCTCAATTCCAATCTCATCAGGCAAAACTCCAGACTCAGTTCCAGCCTCAGTTCTGGTCTCACCAGGTAATGCTCCTTTGTTACTTGGAGCTGGAGTAGGCTTCTTCTTCACCCGCCACTGCAGTATTGCATGGATCATTGGAATGGCAAAGGCAAGAGTTTTTCCGCTTCCTTAGAAGTAAAACAAAAAACAGAAACAGTGTGAATCAATAAATACACACAGTTTTTGTCTGGGCTTCTTTCTTTTACACAGAATAAGGGACCCTGATAGACACGTGCTACCCTGAACAACCCAAAGCTCCTCCACTCAGCACAGGTTGCCCAACAGCAAGCACTGCAACCAGAGGATATCAGTAATTAAAAGCCTGAGAAAAAGTCTAGCAGATTAGCACTGAGGCCTGAGGTCACCAATGTGAACTACACACAAAGTCCAAGCACTGAAACTCTAAACAGACAGGTTTTGTGTGTTTTGTCGTTGTTTTGAAGAAACACCACCACATTAGGGTATGGGGAATGGAAATCTATATACAGTTTCCTAAGACGTTTGCTGCAGAAGATGGCAGTAGAAGACAATTTTCTTAGTTCTTCAGAAAACTTAAAATTAGTACACTTTTATCTATGCTTGAACATTTTCAAACCGGTCTTTGAATGTATATGAAGCCCAAAATCCTATCTTCTGGGTGGTTAATACAAACAAACAAGACAGCTCAAGTTGAGAATTTAAAGTAGTTCCAAAGTTATAATGCCCCCAGCAAAAGCAAATAAATTATCTCTGGAGGAAGAAACCTTTATCATAGGCCTCAAAGAATTCTCACAAGGGGCACCTGGGTAGCTCAGTCGATTGAGCGTCCAACTCTTGGTTTCAGCCTGGGTCATGGGTTTGAGCCCCAAGTCAGGCTCTGCGCTCAGAACAGGGTCAGCTCAAGGGGTTCTCCCTCTCCCTCTGCTTCTCCCCCAACTTGATCCTCTCACTCTCTCAAATAAATAAAATCTTAAAAAAAAAAAACTATTTAAAAAATGCTCACAAATTATTTTCAAAGGAAAACGAGCAGCTCTCAGTAAAAAAATAACCCATAAGAAAACAAGGCACCGTAAGCAAGAATTATAACAAAAGAGAGCAAACAGCCCCTTAACACTTTAGATAAACAGCACTTTTCATCAGAAACCATCAAAGCTAGAAGACTGTATTACATCTTTATTTGAAGACCTGAAAAAAAATCCGACAACCTACAACTCTCTTAGCAAATATTCCTTTCAAAAAAATGCAAAGTAAAGACGTTTAGGCACACAAAAGCTGAATAATTTATCATCAGCAAACCTGAACTACAAGAAGTACTAAAGGGAGTCTTCCATGCAGAAGATGCTACTGGATGAAATTCTGGATCTGTACAAAGGAAGAGTACCAGAAACAGTAATGGTAACATAGATAAATATGAAAGATTTCTTTTTCTTATTTAAACATATTAAGTTTAAACTTAAAATTATTAAACATAAAAATGTATTTTGGATTTCTAACACATATAAAGTGTAAAACAAAAAGAACAATGTAAAGGAGAAAGGGAAATAGAGTCTTGTAAGATTCTTGTACTATATAAAAAATAGTATATTATTACTTGAAGACAGTCTATGACATATTAAAGATATACACTATGAACCCAAAAGCAACCACTTAAACAACAGTTACAGCTAATAAGATCAATAAAGGACATGAAATGCCATTACAAAAAATAATCAGTCCAAAAGAAGTTAAAGAGTACAGCAAATAGCAAAATAACAGATTACAACTTAACCATTATCAATAATCACATGAAATGTAAAAGATCTCAATAAAAGACAGATAGTCACAATGATTAAACAGCAAGACCCAACACATGCTCTCTACAAGAATGCCATTTTAGTTTTTTTTCTTACAAGTCTCAGTTTAATACAAAGCATATGATAAAGGATAGAGATGAAAAGCCAGATGAAGAGGTACATAAGGCAAGGTCTGGAAGGGTTCCAAGGGCTTCTGTCTCCGTGGAACTGGGGGTGCACCACCCTTCCAGAACAAGGAAGGGTTCACCAACTTAGAAGCTCCAAGAAACCCACTTTAAATACAATGACGTCAATAGATTAAAAGTACAAGTATGAGGGGCACCTGGCTAGCTCAGTTGATAAGAGCATGTGACTCTTGATCTTGGGGTTGTAAATTTAAGCCCCACACTGGGTGTAGAGATTACTTAAAAAAAAAAAAATCTTTAAAAAAATACAAGTATGCAAACACACCATGCTAACATTAATCAAAATATAAAGCTAGAAAGGTACATTAATATCTGATTGAGAAGATTTTAGAAAAAACAATACGCTGGGGATAAAGGGGGCCATTTCATAATGAAAGGAATAAATTTATTTAGAGGATATAACATTCCTAAACATTTACACACCTAAATATAACAGAGCTTCAAAACACAGGGAACTGCAAAAAAAACCTACCAGTCAAGAAAAAATAAGTGACACAAATATTTCTAATACATTAAAGCAATTAAATCTGTAGTTAAAATCCATCCTACAAAGTAAAGTGCAGGCACAGATGAAGTCTACCAAATATTTAAGGAAGAAAAAAAATACCAATTCTATACAAACTCCTTCAGAAAACTCAAGAGAATACTTCAAGTCATTCCAAGGCTTGCATTACTCTGATTCCAAAACCAAAGATATTACTAGAAACCTATAAGCCAATATCCCATGAACAGAAATTCAAAAATTATCAACAAAATTTCAGCAAATCCAATCCAATATATAAATGGAATTACACTGTGACCAAATTTGGCTTACCCCAGGAATGTAAGTTTAGTTTAGCATTTGAAAATCAGTGTAATTCACCATTATCAACAGACTCAAAATGGAAAAACCACTTACCTTAATAAACGCAGAAAGAGCATTTCAAAAAACCACCATTCCTGATAAAAATGTTCAGCAAACTAGGAACTGAAGAGAATTTTCTCAATCCAATAAAGGGCCATCTATGAAAAACCTAGACCTAACATCATACTTCATGATGAAAGACTGAATACTGTCCTCCAAAGATCAGGAACAAAACAATGGTGCCCACTCTACCACTTCAATTCAAAACTGTACTGGAGATTTTATTGCGGTAAGACAAAAATAAACAAAAGACATCTAGACTGGATAACTATAGAAAACCTGATGTAATCTTCAAGAAACTATTTGATGGAGGGGGCACGTGGATGGCTCGATTTTGGTGTGGGTCATGATCTCAGGGTGGTGAGATCAAGACCTGTGTTGGGCTCTATGCTCAGCACAAAGTCAGCTTGGAATTCTCGCTTTCCCTCTGCCCCTCCCCCTGCTCACTCTCTCTCTAAAATAAATGAATAAAATCTAAAAGATGGTACCAAGTTGGTACCAAGTTGCAGGCCACAAGGTCGATATACATAGTCATCATATTTCCATTTCTTAACAACAATCTGAAATAGAAAAATTTAAGTTGCCATTAACAATAGCATCAAAACTATGAAATATTTAAGGACAAATCTAATCACAGATGTGCATAGACTAAAAACTACAAAACACTGCTAAAAAATTAAAGACCTAAAAAAATGGAGATATACTACATTCATGGGAAGATTCTATATTGTCCAGATGTCATTTGTCCTCAGTTTGCTTTATAATCAATGCAATCTCAATCCAAATACCAGCTGGCTTTTTGTAGAAACTGACAAGTTGAGTTTAAAATTCAAATGGAAATGCAAAGGGCTTAGAATAGCCAAAAGAACTTTTAAAAGGAACAAAGAGGACTTATACTACCTGATTTAAAACTTGTTCTAAAGTTGCTGTATCCAAGATAGTGAAGTGTTTTTGTTTTTTTTTATTTATTTGACAGAGACAGACACAGCAAGAGAGGGAACACAAGCAGGGGGACTGGGAGAGGGAGAAGCAGGCTTCCCGCCAAGCAGGGAGCCCGATGTGGGGCTCGATCCCAGGACCATGGGATCACGACCCGAACCGAAGGCAGTCGCCCAACTGACTTGAGCCACCCAGGCGCCCTGATAGTGAAGTTTTGATGTAAAAAGAAAGACAAGTAGATCAATGGGGGCGGGGGGGGGGGGGACTCCAGAAACAGACCCACACCTAGAGAGTCACTGATTTTCAAAAGATGCAAAGGCAAAACTCAGTGGACGAAGGATAGTTTTTCAACAAACGGTGCTGGATATCCACATGCAGGGTTGAAAAAGGAACTCTGACCCACACTTCTCACTGTAAACAAAAGTTAATCCAATAAAGATCACAAACTGAAACATACAACCAAAAACTAGTAACACTTCTAGAAGAAAACACTGGAGAAAATCTTTGTGATCTTGGGTTAGGCAAAGGATTTGTAGATAAGCACATTTGTAAAACAGGAAAGTGATCATTTGATCTTCATCAAAATAAAGAACTTCTGATCTTTCGAAAGACACTGTAAAGAGAATGAAAAGACAAGCCACAGACTGGGAGGAAAAAAATCATAAACCAAGTGTCTGATAAAGGGGCTATATCCAGAATATATAATGAATTCAGTAGTAGGAAAACAACTACCCAATTAAAAAATGGGCAAGAGGATTGAAAAGACACCACCAAAGAATATACAAATAGGCACTTGAAAAGATGCTCAATGAGTCACTAGGGGGATAGCAATTAAAGCCACAAGGAAACCATGCTAAAATTATTAAAGTCTAAAATGAAATTAAAGACTGAACACACCAAGTATTGGCAGGGACAGAGACCAATTTAAACTCTAACTGGGTGGGTATGTAAGAGGTATAATCACTTTGGAAAACTAAAAGGTTACTTTTACCTTAAGACCTAGCTATTCCACACGTATTTACCCAACAGAAATTAAAGCATATACCCATACAAAGACTAACACACAAATATTTATGATAGTTGTGGCTTTTTTAAGATTTTATTGATTTATTTATTTAGGAGGGCGGGGGAGGGAGGGGAGAGAGTGGGAGAAAGAGCTCCAGTGGGAGACAGCATGCGCACCTAAGGGGGAGGGAGAGGAAAAGGGAGAGAGACTCTTAAGCAGACTCCATGCTGAGCGGGGAACCAGACATGGGGATAAATCTCAGGACCCTGAGATTATGATCTGAGCTAAACCCAAGAGTTAGAGGCTTAAATGACTGAGCCACCAGGTGCCCCTATAGATAGTTTTATTTGTATAGCCAAAAACTATAGAGAACAAAAACATTCACCAACAGATGGATAAACAAATTGTGCTATATCCATACACTGGAATATTACTCATCAATAAAAAGGAATGAACTATTGGTACTTGCAATAACACAGTTGAATCTCAAAGCAGCTGAGTGAAAGAGCCAAACACCCACCCCCTCTCAAAAGTACATAGTGTATGATGCCGTTACATAAAATTCTAGAAAATGCAAAGTAATCCAAAGTGATAGAAAGCATATTAGAGGTTACCCTGGGGATGAACAAGGAGCGAGGGCCCAGGAGAGATTTCAAAAGGGGCCCAAAGCATCTCTGGGGGGTGATGGAAATATTCATTAACTGTATGGGCAGCAACTGGTCCACAGTCCCGAAAATCTTTGTGAATCTTGGACCTGCAGATTCACAGCATTCCACAGGGATAGCCTGACAGGAGCTGTGGTATGAATCCAAATGTCAGGCTCTAGCCACAGTGGCTCATATAACCTTGCCTCTGCTTCCAGAAACCCATTTCCAGGCCTTTGCACAAACCAAAGCAATGTAGCAGAATGCTTACTAGCACACAGACCTAGTCTAGCATCTAGGCACTACTACTTTTCAGCTGTGGTTTTATGATACTGTCTTCTGTGAGGCTGTTTCCTCATCAGTAAGATGAGAATAATGCAACCTATCTCAGGGTGATTTTGAGAACTGAGTTCATCAGTATGAGGTACTTAACACAGTGCATGATACATTTTAAATGCTAAAGAAATGTTCTAACTTTCTATTATTACTTCCATTCCCCTGAGGCTTCCTCACTTTTCCATCTACGTGACTCTTCTATAGGACCTCACCCATACTTTCCTGACCACCCTTTCCAGAAACCCAAGGCACAAAGTGTCTAGATGGTCTAGTTCTATACCATACAACATAACAGTCACTCGCCATGTATGGATGGCTACTGAGCACTTAAAATGTGGTTATTCTAAATTGAGGTGCTGGAAATTCAAAATACCCGTCAGATTTTGAAAACTTAGTATAAAAATAAGAAAGTAAAATATCTCAAAGATTTTACCTTAATTACATACTAAAATTTTTATAAATTGATTAAATACATTGTTAAAATTAACTTTTACCTGTCCTTTTTACCTTTTTAAAATATGGCTCCTAGAAAATTTAAAATCCCTATGTGGCTCACATTATATATGTATTTCTATCAGTTACTGCTGATCTAGTTGGATTCTAGTACCAGGCAGTACAAGCACCTCCCTCCAATCAGTAACTTAAACTACTGAGGTTGTCAACTCACTGACCTGTCATTGCTTCGTAAAGTCTTAAGATGGCCCGGGGAATAAGGGAACTTTAAAAATGCCTGGTCCCAACAGTCACCTCATGCCAAATCTATGTACAAAATCCACCTAATGGTTACACGCTCAAATCCTTCCAATAATGATAAACTCACCAATTCCCAAAGCAGCCCTTTTATCTTTGGACAACTCTTGAGAATTAAGACACTCATTCCTTATACTAATGAAGATCTACCTCTCCAGAGGGCCGATCTTAGTCCTTACTTTACCCCTCTGAGCCATTTAGGAACTCTGAAGAATAGGAAAAAACTACCATTTGCAAATCACTTGCAGTGTACTGCGTAAACTTTACTGTAGCACTTACATTTACTTTACTGTAGCACTTACATCTAACCCACAAAGCAATAAAAAAAAGGGGGGGTAGTAGGTACGGGTGTTATCTCCATTTTATAATAGGACCTATAGGGGGTCAGAGAGATAAAGCGACCTGTCCAGGGTACCAATCAGAAAGTGGCAGATTTCAACCCAGAGCTGGCTGACTTCTAAACACCTTCACTCAACACTGCTTTTGTGATTATATCCCCAAATTCCCCTCTCCCCAAGCCATCCAACCTGTTAGCAGCCACAAGGTCAACCCAAAAGCAATCTTACCCTGGCCAGCTAAGGATGCCCTTACCTGTCTCAGCAGCCCCAAGGATGTCCAGTTTGTCACGGATGGCAGGTGTCAAGGTCAGAGCTTGGATTGGTGTGGGTGCAGAGAAGCCTAGAAAGCTGAGTGCTCGGAGAACTGGCTTGGGTACAAATAGATCTTTCCAAGCTGTTACATCTGCCTTCTGGTCATGCATTTCAGGCATCCATGTCTTTGCTTTTTTGGGCACCTTTGGAGTAGTACCCTGGGAAGGCTCCAAGTTTTTTTTCCCTTTCTTTTTTTTCTTTTTTGGAACAGTCGGGGCTGAGCTTTCTGATACCATCTCCTCTACCTGTGGATCAGGACAAACCGTGTCATCTCCCTGGGGCTCTGGCTCAGCATCTTTGACTTCAAACTCTTTCTGGACACTGATTCCTTCAGTTTCCATGTCTTTATTCTTCTTGAACTTCATCTTTTTCTTTGAGGAGCTGGACTCTCCTTCTTCCTTTCCGGAAACAGCTTGCGCCTTTCTCTTCTTGGGCTCCTCCTTTGAGAAGAGACTGGAGGAATTCTTGGCAGGGGAGACCAACCGGTAATCTGTCAGTTCCTCAAAGCACACCAAGTCATCCATCTGTCCATCTGCAAACATATTCGGGTCAATCTCCACCTGCTTCCACTTTCCCACAACTCTGATTCCCTTTGTCTGGAATTTGCCATAGCTTGGTGGCTTTGGCCTTGATTTTGTCTCCTTCAACTTCATGGTTGCTGAAAAGAAAAGGAGAGAAGTGTTCCATTAGGTTGGCACCTGAAGAGCGTGGGGTTCTGAGGCAACAATATTTTCTAAGCAGCCTACAGAGTATCAGGCCCTGCAAAGAAGCGAGGACACAGAGACAGAGAAGATCAAAGAGGAGAAGAAATAAACCAACAGAGTAGGCAGCTTGCCTGGAACAGAGGGTACACGGGAGATGGAGGAGCACAGACACATGAGCTAGATCTGGTTTGGATTCCAGACCCAATACTTACTGCTGCTGTGTCCCCGGACAGTGGTGTTTAATCCTCCCCGAACCTCAGTGCTCTCACCTTTTAAATAGGGGAGAGGGACCCAATAATACCTAAGTCACAAAATATTTTAGGCAAAAATTAAAATTATGTAAAGCATGAGGTTCTAAAGAAGCCTGCCACACCCAAGTCATTTTGAGGAGGAGTTTTTTTTGGGGGGGGGGGGAACAGGACATCAGCTTTATTGTAAGGGCTCAAGCCTTGCCCCAAGAAGGCAAATGCCTATTTCCACCATTCTGGCCTTTGCCCATCCAGCTTTTTCGTTATATTTTAAGTGATTTAAAACACATTTCAACAGAGGCCGCTTGAGTGACACTCCATCCACGGTCTCCCTTTCCAGAAAGACCAAGAAAAATCACAGGTCCTGGAGGGAAGCACAAAGGTAAACCATAGTTCAAATCCGGACGGGCTCCGGGTCTGTGGCGGACGTCTCAATCTCTGTGAAGCTCAGTCTCCTCGCCTGTAAAATGGGGATGATGAAGGATCTGCCTCAGGGGGTCGTTACAGCGACACAAAAAGGTGACGCACGTCAGAACCCGCTGGGCATGGCGCCTGGCCGGCTCAGCACGTCAGCGCGCAGGAAGGCTTCACCCACAGCCCCAGCTCCGCCACGACCGCAAACCTCCCGGCTTCCACCACGGCGGGGGTGGTCAGGCACGGGGGACGAAGGCCCCGGCCCCGCGCCTAGCCTCAGGCACAACGGGCGTTCGACGCGGAGAGGCCGACGCCACCGGGCCTGGGCGCCCACACCAGGGGCCGCCACGCGGGGCCAGCGGCCGCCCTCACTGGACCCGAGAATTCAGGCCAGTGCCCTGGATAGGCCCACCACGCGAGCCCCGGGGGCCGTCCGCAACCCTGCTCGGGCTCCGGTACTCACCGCGTGGAAACGCCGTCGCGGCTCCCTCACACGCCGGCCAACCGCCGCGCACACCTCCACCTTGCTCCCTCAGCTGCAGCGCCGACCGCAGTTCCGGGGCGGGGCTTGCACTCACGCACGCGCGCGACCTGCGACCGGAAGTCCCGCCCCCATCTAGACACCGCTGCGTGATTCGCTGCGGCCGCGGCGGATCGCAGATACCCGCAGGGCTGGTGCAGAGAGTGGTGAGAGGGCGCGTGGGTGAGGTGGGGCCGGCGGTTCTCCTCCCGGGATTAGGGAGCAGGCGGAACAGGTGAATCGGCGGTTCAGCATCCGGCTCAGTGCCAGCTTGTGCACCGGTACGCGTTTTCTTCTATTCTTGGTCTAGTTTTAGTGCAGTGGCTGTCCACGAATGAAGTACCTACTGTGTGCCTGGAGCCTTGCAAACGTTTTAGCATCTAATTTACAACCCAACCAGCCTGTATCAGAGGTGCTGTTTTCTCTCTTTTTTTTTTCATGCCTCACCTATTGCTCATAGATGGTTAGGCTAGGTCCGCCTGACTCCAAAGCTCATGCTTTCATTGCCAAGCTCAACTGGCTCCTTTGTTATATGCAGAGAAATCAGCTTCACAGTAGACAGTCACCTTTTCGATGTGGGCGTCACCACACCATCTGGGAAACCTTTCCCGTATGCTGTCTCTGGCTGGTGACCTTGAGAAGTCCGAAAGGAATTCATAAAGTTTAAGGTCAAGTGAGCCTCCTCATCCTGCCTTGGAGCCACCATGGGACAAAATTTAACTAATTTCTTTTTTTTAAGATTTTATTTATTTGACAGAGAGAGACACAGTGAGAGAAGGAACACAAGCAGGGAGAGTGGGAGAGGGAGAAGCAGGCTTCCCGCGGAGCAGGGAGCCCAATGCGATGCGGGGCTCGATCCCAGGACTCCGGGATCATGACCTGAGCCAAAGGCAGACGCTTAATGACTGAGCCACCCAGGCGCCCCTTAACTAATTTCTTTTTTTTTAAGATTTTATTTATTTATTCATGAGAGAGGGAGAGAGAGAGAGAAGCAGAGGGAGAAGCAGGCTCCCAAGGAGCAGGGAGCCCGATGCGGGACTCGATCCCAGGACTCTGGGATCATGACCTGAGCCGAAGGCAGACGCTTAACCATCTGAGCCACCCAGGCGCCCCTTAACTAATTTCTTGAGGGAACTTGCCAGTGTGTCCCCAAGGGCCTGGGTGCATAAAGCCTGTGCCCGAGTAGTGTCTGAAGAAGTCTGGTGACTAGAGACTGAAGCTGTCCAGATGGCAGAGTGAGGAGAAAGGGCTGCATGTCCCTTACATGGCAGGACAGGGGTTCCTGTCCCCTCGGGGCTAGTTACACACCTTGGAGGATTGCAGCGTTGTCCTAACAGAACCTTACCTGACAGGGCTGTTTGGGGGCAAAAGGGTCCTCAGCAGAAACCGTCTAGAAATAGGGCCCCTGAAGTGGGACTTGGGGTCAAAATGGGGCATGGTGGAGATTCTCAGTGGTGGTCTCTGAAAAACTGGCAAAAGCATCTGTATTAGTCAGGGTTCTCCAGAGAAACAGAGACAACAGAATATGTATATACAGAGAGAGAAATTTGTCTTAAGAAGTTGGCTCGGAGTGATTGCGGAGGCTTGACATAACCAAACTTGGATGAGGTAGGCCAGCAGGCTGAAGACTCAGGGAAGAGTCCAACGGCAGTCAACTGGCAGAATCCCTTCCTGCTCAGAGGATGTCAGCCTTTGTTTTATTAAAGCCTTCAACTAGTTGGTTGTGGCCCACCCACACTGTGGAAGGTAATCTGCTTTACTCAGAGTCCACAGATTTAAATGTGAATCTCGTCCCAAAAACACCTTCACAGAAACATCTAGAATAACGTTTGACCAAATTTCCAGGCACAGTGGACACATAAAGTTAACCGTCACAGCATTCTAGGACAGAAAAGAGTAGCTTTTGTTTGGATATCCTCCATGTTGGAGGAGACAACTCTTTTGGACAGCCAAGAAAAATTTACAAACACCACCAGCTAAGTTAAAATAGCTTTTCGCCCCTTTATCTCTAATGGCTTTGGGCAGTTGAAAGCAGCCGTATGGAGAGAAAGTAGCCCTACGGAGAGGAAGTAGATGAAAGAGGGATGAGGAGCAGATTACCTCCCCTTTTCCCAGCTCTATGTCTCAGAGCCTGGATCAGACCTAAGCTGGGGAAAAGGGAGAAGTTAGAAATTTGCATGTGAGATGGAAATTTTGACATCAGATTAGATGGTGTTTTTGTTTATTCATTATTTTTTCACGATATGAGGGGGTGTTTTCCCCCTGATTATTATGGATGAGATTTTAAAATGGCATTCTTTCTGAGTCAGTTTTAGTGGAGGCACAAAGAGGGAGAAGAAAACAGTAAGTGCACAGTTTCCTTCCTCTCCAAAGCAGGTTCCTTAGAGAGTGTTAGACCTGACAAGGAAATTGTCTCCAAACAAGTTTCATGACACGTAGCTCAATATCTAGTCCTAAGTTTGAAAGGATTGAAATTGAAGAGGCTGAGAGAGAGAGAATTTCCTTGCAGAACATTGCTTACAACTTGTGGCTGAAGTTAAATATAAAGTATAACTTGGACTTACAATAATGTATTTCAACAAGCATCTTCTTCAGGACTCCCAGCTTGTTCTCCTTGGGATGTAGCACTTTCAGCTCCGCATTAGATTGGGAGATTTACTTTTTTGTCTTAGTTCTACTAGATTACAAGTACCTCAAAGAATTTCCTTCTGATTCATCTTGGTATTCCCTAACATGCCTAGTCAGTGTCTGGCTGACGTAGTGAGTCATAGGTGTTTGTTGAATGAATGAATGAGAACGCCATTGACCTTAGCTTGAGGGCTAGTTCCCCTTGCCCACTTTTATAGTTAAACCCAGCACCAGAAGTGACGAATACTGACTTTGTCATATAGCACCTGTTCATAGTTCATAGCAGCTTTTTTTGTTACGGCCCAAACTGGAAACAACCAAAATGTCCTATGATAGATGGATGGTTAAACTGTGTGTGGTTATCATTTTGTAATATATACATATATTAAATCATTATGCTATACACCTTAAACCTACAAAATTTGTATGCCGATTATATCTCAGGAACGCTGAGGGGGGGAACCTATGGTACATCTCTTCAACAATAGGTAGGAATGAACTAGTGGAACACACAACGTGAATAGATCTAAAGGGTATTATTTTGAGTGAAGAAAGCCTTGTCTACAGGGCGTGTAACAGTCTTGAAAGGACAGAATTACAGGATGAAGAACAGATTAATGGTTTCCGGAGATTAGGAAGAAGGGCGTGATTAGAGGTTGAGTATGTGGAGTATCTTACACAGAGCTCCTAAATCCTTTGGAATTTCCTGGGTGACAGGAACATCTTTTGTTCTAATGGGCTGATTCTTAGTGGGCCCCTGGGTGGGGGCTGGTCACCAGAAACCCCAAGCCATGATTAGAAGCTTGGAACTTTAAGCCCCAACCTCCAAGGAGGGGAAAGGAACGGAAAACGGAGTTGATCATGCTTATGTGAGGAAGCATAAAGTCCCTAAAATGTGGGGTTCTCAGAACTTCCGGGTTAGTAAACAAGCCCATAATCCATCCATGGGCTGGAAGGGTGGCACACTCAAACCATGGGACAGAAAGAAGTTCCTGTGTTCAGGACCTCACCGTATATAATTTTTCATCCAACTGCTCATTTGTACCCTTTAATAAACTTTGTAATCAATCAGTAATAGTAAGTCAAGCATTTTCCCAAGTTCTGTGAGCCTTTCTGGCAAATTGTCCAACCCAAGGAGGGGGTCATGGGAACCCCCAATGTTAGCCAAGGTGGACAGAACTTGTGGGTAACCTGGGACCCATTTCTTAGGATTAGCATCTAAGGGAGGCAGTCTTATGACCCTGAGCCCTTACCCTGTGGGGTTAACTGCAGTTAGCATCAGAACTGAGTTGAATTGCAGGACACTGAACTGCTGTCCACAGAGAAATGGAGCATTGTCTGGTATGGAACAACCCACACATCTGGTGTCAGAAGTGGTTGTGTAGCAGCAGTGCAGAAACCATTTCCAAATGCTCAACATCACTTGGCATCAGGGAAATCCAAATCAAAGCCACAATGAGATACCACCTCATGCCGGTCAGAATGGCTAAAGTTAACAAGTCAGGAAACAGCAGATGTTGGCGGAGGATGCGGAGAAAGGGGAACCCTCCTACACTGTTGGTGGGAATGCAAGCTGGTGCAGCCACTCTGGAAAACAGTGTGGACTCAAAAAGTCAAAAATAGAGCTACCCTATGACCCAGCAATTGCACTACTAGGTATTTACCCCAAAGATACAAATGTGGTGATCTGAAGGGGCACGTGCACCCCAATGTTTATAGCAATGTCCACAATAGCCAAACTATGGAAAAGAGCCTAGATGTCCATCAACAGATGAATGGATAAAGAAAGTGTGGCGTATATATGCAATGGACTATTACTCAGCCATCAAAAAAATGAGATCTTGCCACGTGCAACGACGTGGATGGAACTAGAGGGTATTATGCTGAGCGAAATAAGTCAATCAGAGAAAGACAATGATCGTATGATCTCACTGATACGAGGAATTTGAGAAACAAGACAGAGGATCATAGGGGAAGGGAGGGAACAATGAAAGAAGACGAAACCAGAGAGGGAGACAAACCATAAGAGACTCTTAATCTCAGGAAACAAACTGAGGGTTGCTGGAGTGGAGGGGGTCGGGGGTATGGGTAACCGGGTGATGGGCATTAAGGAGGGCAGGTGATGTAATGAGCGCCGGGTGTTATATACAACTGATGAATCACTGAACTCTACCTCTGAAACTGATACAGTGTATGTTAATTAGTTGAATTTAAATTAGAAAAATAATGAAAAGCCTCTGTTGCCCACTCAGATGTAAAAATAACTTACACCTGAGTCATCATAATTCACCTAACCCCTTGCCCAGACCTCTGAAGAAGCTCCAAGCACCATGCATTAAAACATAAAAACCATAGAGCACATACATATAAACACAGTAATTTGGTGTTTCTTTACCACCATTTGATAAGGTGCCTCTTTTTCTCAACAGTACCTAATGAACAATTCCCCATGTCAATGAATCTAAATCTATAAATGGGGACAGATCCAAGTTTTAGAGGCCTGAAGCTTACATAATTGGGGAGGGAGAACTCTTTTAAAAATTGTCATTACAATACAACATCCCAGTAGCGCTATAATATCATCCAAAACTGGGGAAGTATGGCAGAGGCAAGTCAGATTGGGAAGAGACAGCAGTTTTAACCAGTTACTCTTAGAATATCCTACCTCTGCAAATAATGAGAATAGTGATGTGAACACATGGCAAGAATCGCTCTCGGGATCTTAGAAAGGGCCAGCGCAGGAAAGGGCCCCCGAGCTCAGGCTTCTTTCACATTGTGGCAAACCTGCCTTTGCCTCCATGATCAGTGGCTGCATAGAATTGTATTATGTGGAGGTACAACATTTTATTGACTTGATTTCCTGTTTCAAACATTTACTGTCATCAGTAACACCACGATAACCATTCATGTGCTGACATTTTTGTGTGCGTGTCTGATTCTTTTCTTAAAAAGAATTCCAAAAAGCAAAATTTCTGAGCCAAATGGAATGGAAGCTTTTACTACACGTTTCCATGTCATTAACCAGAACATCATGCTGTTCACCACCAACCCACGCTGCCGTGTAGGACTAGGGCTAAATTCCTTTCAGTTCTGAGCTCTGTTCTCTTTGCAAGGAGCTCGCCATCAGGTTGGCTCTCCAGGCCTGGGTTTAGGAGGTCAGCTTCAGCTGGCAGATAGTTCTGTCCAGAACCTGAGTCCGCAGTCCCTTGGTTCAGTTCACAATTCCCTGGTTGTTGGGGATTCCTTCCCCAGCTCTAGTGTGCAGTCCCCATTTACTAGTCTGCTGGGTTAGTCCACGCTGAGAATTGCTGGTGGTGTGCCCACCAATTTCTCTTGGCCAGTCACAGTAACATTTCTTGGGTACTGTTGGTGTGCCGAGATGCATATGTGTGTCTTATTTTGTGTAGAGAAAGGCTATTGCTAATGGGGATCTCCAAAGCCAAAAAGCCACAAAGATTGGTGGGCATGGGTCGAGAACCTAAGAGCTATTAGAGCAATCGCCCCCAAACCCAAAGGCTCCTTGTTAGGATAAGTTGGTCATCAAACAGGTTAAATTGAACCACGTCACCCACCAGCCTCAAGAAGATTTCCATGAAGCGAGGTACACTATAAAACACTGCACAACCCCAACCCAGCAGCACATCCCATTTAGGTATTAGTTTGGCCCCGAGAAACCTAAGGGCTTCACCAAAAAGATCCTTAAACTCTGAAGAGTCAAATGTTCCACTTCCCAGCACACCTTTGCAGTCTGCTCTCAGTGCAACAGCTATTGTGAACCCGATGGTGCCATTTCTCTGTCCGCCTCTGCAAGACTTTCCCGTTTTGCTCAGAGACTAAGACCAAGTCCTTGCAATGGCTTATGAGGCCCCACATGGCCTGGCTCCCTGTCAGCTTCTGACTTTAGCTCCTACCTCTCTCTCTCAACCACCTGCTGTAGCCACACTGGCCTCCTCCCTGTTCCTCTCATACCTGGCTCTTTGCCATCTCTGTTCCTTCTACCGGGAAGGACTTCCCCCCATAATTCTGCCTGGCTCATACCTCCACCTCCTTTTGCCTTGGTACTTCTTCAAATAATAGACTGTGTGACTTTACAGTTCTTTATCTGCTTTCATCCCCCCTCCCTCCCTCCTGCTGGCTTGTAAACTGTGAGGACAGGTACTTTGATCTCGTTTGGGTCTTGTGCTGTCTCAGTGCCTGGATCGGTGTCTGGCATGATGGACCAGCCTTCCGTAGAGGCTTTCTGAATAACTGAACGTCGGCCACTGCAAGGATTAATATTATTCTGAAAACCACCTTCTTGTCTTTATTAGAAATCAGTATTTATCCTTTTGTTCTAGAACTTCGATCAGATTTGTTATGAACTGTAGTATGCAGAGTACATCCTGTCCCCAGATTAAATGACAAAGCACTTTATATTAGCTGATGGTGGTGGATACAGTGACCAGATCCTCTCTATGATAACTTGATTTTTCCCTTGACTGGGACCAAAGTCAGGCTGCCGCAAAATGTGCCATGTGGATATATTGACTATTTTAAATAAAAGTTACTTAAGAAACAACCTCTGCAGGGACACTAAGACCCTCCTCTGTACCCCTGAAAGGGTTACTAAACCCGTGATCAAGCTGCTCACCTCAGGACCGTCCAATAAGTTGAGTGACAGGTTGTTGAAGCAAGGCATACAATTTATTTGAGAAAGCCCACTAGCCAAGAAGATGGCGGGCTAATGTCCCAGACAACCGACCATCTTACCACCTCCATGCAGGGGAGGAATTTTAAAGGTGAAAGGAAGGAGAAATCAGCCTCAAAGATTAAGCACATGAGATCAAAGTTTGATTATAATTCTTGAGAGAAGATTGTAGGCTCTAACTGCGGGGTTATCTGTTCTGCCTTGACCGAGTCCCTGGTTGCGGTCACTGGGTTGTCACCTGCTTTGGGGTTGGTATCAGTTGCATTTTTTAAGTTCCTTATAGAGCTTTAAACAATATCGATTCTTACCTTGGGTACAGTTTAAGCTTTAGATTGTGTTTGAGAGTTACAGGCAGGAATGTTAACGTAGTTTGCTCTGTGTTGTAGGTAAGGGTTTCTTATGTAGAGATTACCTTCCTTTCAAACAATTCAATGCGGAAGAGAAGGGAGGCCTTCAAAGTGGCAATGGTTTTGAGACAGCACAGGGACTGGATTTGGGTCCCCTCGATCCTGACGCCCCGCCTTCCTGGATAGCAGGAACCCTATGCCCCTTGAGCAGCATATCTTGCAGGAATGTGGAAGCAGGATGCCCACCAAAGAGGGGACTCGACTAGGAAGCTGGCGAAGACCCAACCAAACCAGTCTGCACCGAGGTTGACCCCAACGCTGACTTTCCACCAACTTTTTCCCTCATTATAATACTAAAAATCACACCCAAGGGTGGAGATTTAACATGCTCATGAGACACACGATGCATGACAAAGCATGTTCTGTCCAGTGCACTTGCATATGCAACTTCTTGTATCTCTCCCCACTACATGCTTAGATGTCACTCCTTTCCCACCTTGGCCTCTTTAAAAACTTTCCTTGGCCTTTGTTCATCCTGAAGGATCCTTTCTTTCGTGGTGTCTCCTTGTTGCTCGAGCATAAGCCCCAATAAATCCCTTGCCTGGGGCACCTGGGTGACTCAGTGGGTTAAGCGTCTGCCTTCGGCTCCGGTCATGATCCGGTCCAGGGATTGAGTCCCGCTTCGGGCTCCCTGCTCAGCAGGGAGTCTGCTTCTCCCTCTCCCTCTGCTGCTCCCCCTGCTTGTGTTCCTTCTCTTGCTGTCTGTCTCTCTCTCTCTCTGTCAAATAAATAAATGAAATTTTTTTAAAAATAAATAAAATAAAACCCTTGCCTAGAACTTCCATGTCACAAGTACACTATGAAGGCACACACATGAGTGTGTCTTTCCACAATGCCAACTTTATTCAATTACAAAGCAAAGTTAACGCAATTATGAAGTAGGTTCAGGGTTCCAAACTCAATGACATTTAACTATGTGGTCACTTTGGCTTCTTAACACGGAACACAAAGCAAAGTATAAGATACAACAAACAAGATAGAACAAGAGGTAAAAAGTTAATGAACAAGGGGCGCCTGGGTGGCTCAGTGGGTTGAGCCTCCGACTCTTGGTTTTGGCTTAGGTCACGATCTCAGGGCTGTGGGATCAAACCCCACATCAAGCCCCACATGGAGCCCTGTGTCGGGCTCCACGCTCAGCTGGGTGTCTGCTTGAGAATTCTTTCTCTGTCTCCCTCTGCCCTTCCCTGCATTTGTCCTCTTGTGCTCCTGTGCTTTCTTGCTCTCAAATAAATGATCTTAAAAAAAAAAAAAAAGAAAAAGAGGGTGTACCCAGTTTGCTACAAATATCCTCCCCTTTTTGGGGCACCTGAGTGGCTCAGTCATTAAGCGTCTGCCTTCGGCTCAGGTCATGATCCCGGGGTCCTGGGTTCGAGCCCCGCATTGGGCTCCCTGCTCGGCGGGAAGTCGGCTTCTCCCTCTCCCACTCCCCCTGCTTGTGTTCCCTCTTTTGCTGTGTCTCTCTCCGTCAAAAAAAAAAAAAAAAAAAATTCCTCCCCTTTTCAAGGGATTTAATCAGTCTTGGACCCTGGCAGACTTCTGGCTCTGCTAGTTCTCAGTTCTGGATGTGTCATCAGCCTGTGCTGGTTTTTGGTGACGTCTGGTCTTAAGAGACAACACCCTTGGGGGCTGACATTACTGCTTGACATGAGTGACTCATCTTGCTCTCTACATCCAGTCCACCACCCCCCTGCCCCCACCAGGTCAATTTCTTTTTCTTTTTTAAGGATATTATTTTTTGACAGAGAGAGACATCGCCATAGGGATCACAAGCAGGGGGAGTGGGAGAGGGAAAGCAGGCTTCCCACCGAGCAGGGAGCCCGATGCGGGGCTCGATCCCAAGACCCTGGGATCATGACCTGAGCCGAAGGCAGATGCTTAACCGACTGAGCCACCCAGGCGCCCCACCTGGTCAATTTCTATTACTTGGCCAGCCCCAAAACCCGAGTAAAAATTCTTGTTTCGGTTTCCAGTTTCGGTTTCCAGTTTGCAGTAAACAAAACCTATCTCATTGGCTGTGCTCCAAAGAGGGAGTTGTTATAAATATCCAGAGTCAGATCTTCTGGAAAATAAATCCAAACTCAGACCCTGGAGTCCACTACATAGAAAATTTGCTTCTGGGTAAGACAAGGAGGGGTGGGTGGGCAGAGGCTGCTCTCTCTCTGGTGGGTGGTGGGCTCAGTGCATGCAAGGGAAGCCCATGTGAATCTGCTCCCAGAAGGCTCTTTGTTTTTCATGAGGTCGGTCAGGAGGGAGGGAAGGGAACTCTAGCCCGTACCTGTCCTTTGGCCTTGGGACTCTGGAACGATAAGCCTTGTTCAAGCCTGGGTGGAAGTGGGCTGGGCAGAGGAAAAAGACAAATGTCAGGAGGAACCAAATCGGAGTCATTCCAAGCCCAGGCTTTGGAAGCAGCTGGACTTGGGGCAAATCACTTGCCCCCTCTGTGCCAGAGGGCTTTCCTCATCTATAAAAGGGGGATAGTAATCTCTTTGTTCTCATTCTCTTAAGTGAGGATGATGGGGGATCGTTGAGCCCACCGGTCAAGAAAGAAGTCTTGAGACGTTTTACGGTGCAAAAAGGTGTTTTTATTATAGCACAGGGACAGGACCCATAGGCAGGAAGAGCTGCACTGGGATTGGGAGGAGTGACTGATTATTATATACTTTTTAATTATTGGGGGTTAGGGATAGTGTAAGTCTAAGGAGTTTGGAAGCAAGGCTTTCAGGACCTCGAGGGACTAGCTGCTGTTAAGCTAGGGTTACTTTTAGTCCTAATAAAACAAACATTAAGGCATTGAGGCAGCTATGAATTCCTGGAGTCAGGTCATGCTGCACATTTCAGGTATCGATCAGTGAGCTACAAGCTGTAAGGAGATTTAATTTAAGCTACGTTTTTCTAGCCTTTGTTTCCCTCGCCGGGGGGATGGCATGAGAATAGGAACCCAGAGAAACTTGATAGTGTGTACCTTAAAACATAATTGGTTCTTATTTCCTAATTCTGGTGCCTTTTAAACTGCTCTCTGGAGGGACACCTGGGTGGCTCAGTTGGTTAAGCGTCTGCCTTCGGCTCAGGTCATGATCCCAGGGTCCTGGGACCGAGCCCCGCATCGGGCTCCCTGCTCAGCGGGGAGCCAGCTTCTCCCTCTCCCTCTGCCGCTCCCCCAGCTTGTACTCTCTCTCTCTCTCTCTCTCTCTCTGCCAAATAAATAAAAATTGTTAAAAAAAATAAACTGCTCTGTGGAAACTTAAGAAAGTCCCAGAAATAGCTAAGAAGTTGGCACTGCGGTTTGGGAGGTGGGAGGAAGGAAGCAGCCCTCCTGGAGAAAGAAGGGCCACTTCCTACCCTACCTTACTCCTTTCCAGGACCCTTTCCAGACCTGCTGCCCTGACAAACTCAGAGCGGTCTCTCTGTCCCCACTGGAACCCCTCAACTTTTTCAAAGTTGTGGGCACCCCACTTCAGGTGTCCCCTCCCCCCATCAAAGCTCCACCCTGTTCAAAAAGAAATAAGCCCACATTGGAGTCATTTGCCCCCCCCCCACAGCACACCCAAGGCTTCATCACAATGTCAGCCTCTCCCAGGAAGGTGACCTTTTGTAAGTCCATCTGACATGTCCGGCTCAGCACTAGTGAGGTCATCTGCCATCTGTGTGATACAAGCTGTTTCTCCCTGATGTCCTGGCCTGAAACAATCCTTCCTTTTCTTTTGCTGTTAACGCCTTACCTCACCTTCTCCTTCTTAGGAAAGCCTTCATTTTTGCGTAGCTTCTCAGAGCACCTCTCTGCTTGCTGCATGGACTGCTGCCCCGTAACCAGGGGTCAGGGTGCAGGGCGCAGGAGCACCAGGCTCAGCCACTCGCCGCTGACAAAATCCAAAGGCAGAGAGAGAGAGAGAGAGCGAGCAGGGGTGAAACAAGAAAGGGATTTATTTCAGTGAGGCCAACACGGGGAAGACAGTGGACCAGTGTCCCAAAGGCTGCCTCCAAAGTGCTGAAAATATTGCCAGGTTTACCTAAGGAAAATGTGGGACAAAGTCAATGAGTACTGCAGATGGGTCGTGAAGGTCATTGCCTTGGGTCCTTATTGCTGGGGGGGTGGGGGGGTAGTTTCGGTTCCCACCGTGGGAAGCTTTGTCCCCCCAGGCTCCTGCCTGAGTTAAAAGATAAGCTGTAAGAGGAACCTAATCAATTAGAAAGGAAAACTGAGGTCAAAATGGAGGTGTTGAAGTCCTTTCGGCCCGATACATGCATGATTCGCTGAATAAAGCCAATCAGATCCTCACATTTTCTTGGGTTGAATTTTGTGAACCACCCTCTCCGCAGATTGGACTCCGGTGGGTGCTTGTCACTTTCTGCACTGTGGAATTCTTCCCAGTAGCCACTATGGCGTCTTCCCTGGTTTCTAAGGTAATGGGGTCCACGGTAATGGCAGTGAGCCTAGCCAAAGCCACGGAGGTGGTGTCCGCAGGTAAGTGCTCACCGAGGGGCTGGTGGGGAGCGAGGAGGTGGATGGGGAGGGACAGAGTCCATTTCTAGCTTCACCTCCTTGGTTTTCACCGACGTGTCCTGATTTTGACAAAATTCTTCAGTTGGGGCCCATTTTCTTCATTAGTTTGTGTGAGCGCCCTCTCCAGTCTTAGCTATTTATTCTCGCTGTTTATCTTCTCTTTTGTCTCTGTTATAGAACAAGAATTCAACTGAGTACATTTTAAATACCTAACTGGCTTTGTCAGTAGTCAATTCATGAATTTGGCCAGCTTCCCAGTTAGCAAGGAGAGGGGAGCTCCAAAGGGCTACAGAAAATTCAAGTTTTTAAAAGGTAGAGAACAGAAAAAAAGAAATTATTAGGAGAGAAACCATTGTTTTAGGCAAGGTCACCCTCCTAAGGGGAATGGAAGGGGCCCCACGGTAAATTGCCTAGTGCTCTCTGGGAAGTCCCATGTTGACTGGTTAAGGGTTATAGTCCTGGGGGACTGAAACTGCAGTCAGGTTAGCTATTAAGTCTCGGTTTACACTTGGGGCCTTAACGGAAGTGACGCCATTTTGGGCCTGTGGTTTTCTTTTTTAACCCCCCCACCCCCCCAGGCCGCAATAACTCCCGCCGTCAAGGTCAACCTTTCTGATATGCTTAATGGGTATCTGTTTTTCATATGTATTTTTGCAAAATGGGTGTTGGCTTTCTGTTTGCACGTGTTTTAATTTATGTATAGAATAGTGTGCTGCCGACCTCATTGTATTGCTTTTTCCACCATGAGAACTATGTTTATGAAATTGTCAGGGTCACTAGGTGAGTATTTAGTACTAGCTTCCAATTGTTGCAAACACTGCCACTTAGCTGTCGCTCTCCTGGTGCAGACACCCAGGGCCCTCCCTCCTTCCCCAGCACAAACAGCAGCATAGTATGGAATGGGGAGGACGGGTCCTCCAACCCTGTGCACTCACCCTCTCTTCTTTCTCAGGACTCACCCTGTCATCCACAGCCGCTCTGAGCCAGGCCACAGCTTCCCTGGGATCCCTGCTGGGGACGCTGAAAGCCTCCAGCCTGCTGGGATCCCCTGTGGTGAACTTGACTGTTTCCAAGGTTGGAGGTAACTGGCCCTGGGTACTCCAATACGTGCAAGCGTGACAAGGAAGTCAGGGCCTGGGCTGCAGCCCGCAGTCCTTCCTGTTTACCAGAAATACAAGGATTCCTGAGCTTATGATAAGCAATCCTTAAAATAATCCGGATAGCCAGATTTTATCCAATGCTCTGTCGTACTAGTCACTATGCTTAGCACTTGACATTTATCGGTTGCCTTAATCCCATAACAACCCCGGAAGAAGGAGGGACCTTAGGGCCTTGGGCAGGGAGGTGGGATTTCTCCCAAGCCTGGGACCGGAAGTAGAACTAAAATGCAGAGAACCTGGTGTAGGGAGGAGGCCTCAGGGCAGGGCAGGTTCTGAATAGCCCAGAAAGACCAGACCACCCTCCCATGGATGACACCTGGGGAAGCCCCACAGCAGGCTAGCCACTGAACAGCATCCCTTTCCCATGAGCCTTCTGTGCACATCGGGACGCAGATAGGCCAAGCTGCCGGCCAGCCTGGTGTCACCTTTCCTGCCAAACCATAATGTCCAGCAGCAGCCAATACCTTCTAACCGGGCTCTTGATTCTTGAGTCTCTGACTCCAGCACCCTACCCAGGTGGCCCCTCTGGTCACTCAGGGTTTGGCTTTCACCTTTTAACTTCCTTTCCTATCACCCCAAGGCTCTCTTCCTGGGGAGCTGGCAGAGTTCATTCCTGCACTCTTTTGCAGGCCTGGCGCCTATGGCTCCAGCGGACCAAGACCTGTGCCTGCCCCCTAGGGACCCACCGGGTTGGAGAGCCAGGCCCATGAACACCTAAAGGGTCTCAGCGCCTTGGCGCACTGAGGGGCTGCAGCCACAGGGGGGCAATGCTGAGTTCTGATTGGACGCCTCTGGGGCAGCTTCCCAGAGGAGGGGGCAACAGGTCTGACCTTGACTCATCTCAAGTACTGTTCAGGTGTTCAACAGTGCTTGCCCTGACTTGCCAGGCAGTGCGAAATGAAGCACATCTCTCTCCATGAAGGCTTATGGCAGTCTGAAAAGATTTGCCGGACAGTAGGAGAAAGTTATATAATCTCCCACTGAGAGAACATTGACCCTGAACAGATATCATTGTTCAGAGAGCGTGGCATCCCGTTCCTTCGCCTCGACCAACACCACCAAGCCCTAACCCACTCTGCCAAGTATCCCTCGTTTACCCAGGAAGGGATGCAGGGCAGCATGCCTGTTTTGCCACATCTGTAGGGGTGTGTTTGTTTTTGTTTTGTTTTGTTTATTTTAAACAAATCAGGTTTGGATGGCAGAGAGAAAGAGAAAGATTCATTTCTGCTCTCCCCACAAACAGCCCCCCATCGACCAATCCACAGACAGATTGAAAAAAACAAAGCAAACACTCTATGTGATAACTGGGTTTTCTGGAACGAGGACCTCAAACCCTGTCTCCAGATAACTCCAGGTTAAAAAAGCATGCAAATCCATGTGGGACAATCATTCAAGTCTGGAATCAGCCTCCCTAGCAATCCTTGCCAAGCTCAGGGCTGCAGGGTCCCCTTTCCCAGAAATCCCCCATGTCTGAATGAAGCAGGGAGGCCTCAGGTGAGGTCATTTCTTCCCGTCTCTCAACGTGGGCAGCGCCCTCCCCCTGGGTGGGCTGTAGGTTCAGGGAGCCAGGGAGAGGGCAGTGTGGATCCACTCACAGAATGTTCTTTTGGTTTCTAGCCCAGGCTGCAGCAGCTGTGATAGGAGGAGGTGAGTCTCTGCAGGGAAGGGGTCCAAGTCCTTATCTGCCCCCCCCCAAGCCTGGGAGCAACCGTTCTTGTCCAGGCCTTGCGCAGATGGTGGGGAGGAGGTGAATCATGGAGATGGTCAGGAAGCCAGGAACAGGAAACAAGAAGCAAGGAGCTTGGACCCACGGGTGTCATGGAAACTGTACAGTGGAGGCAGTCCCAGCAGGGGCCCCATCTCCTCTCACAGGGGACATTCACTGTGTGACCTTGGGTGTGTCTTTGAACTCTTCCAAGCTCTTGTTTCCTCTCTGAGAAATGGGCCATGTCCACAGTCTCTTCTGAGCTCAGAGTTCACCCCCTTGCCTGCCCCCCACCCTGGCTGAAGCCCCCTGAGCCTGATTGAGTTGTGGGGGGGGGGTCCCTTCCCCTGAGCCCTCCTCTTAACCCAACTCCTCCTCCCACAGCCCTGTCCGTGGCTGCTGTGCCCCTTGTGCTGGGGGCAGTGGGCTTCACCGGGGCCGGAATCACTGCCTCCTCGCTAGCGGCCAAGATGATGTCCGCGGCTGCCATCGCCAATGGGGGCGGGGTCGCCGCCGGCAGCCTGGTGGCCACGCTGCAGTCCGTGGGTAAGCGTCCCCGGCGGGGCTTGCTGTGCAGTGTGAGGAGGACAAGAGCCTCAGGACCCGGCCCAGATCTTAGCCTCACCCACCCTCAGTCTCTGTCCCTAAGTGTCACCCTCCAGGTTTTCTCTGGGAGGTGCAGGAGGGAAGGACGGAACCCTGGCCCGGGGCGTGCAGGCTTCAGGCTGGCTACCCGCAGCGGCTTGGCTGGGTGCCTCAGGGATGTCCGCCCCACCTGGGCTCAGCCTTCTTCCCTGGAGAGTGACCGCTCCCGGTTCTGGCTTTCTCCACTGGAGCGCATGCCCCAGGGCTGCAGGCCCCTGTCCTCCCAACGCAGAGATCCTGAGGGCTTTGGGCAACAGGAGGGTGCTGACTGGGGTTCCAGGGCCTCGAACCCTCCCGAGGGGCCCTGGCATCTTTGACCTCACGGTTTTGTCCCACGGAGCTGGCCCAGTTCTGCAGCTCTGAAAAGCTCGGCTCCTTCCCACTCTGCTTCTCCCCCAGGAGCCGCTGGACTCTCACTGTCATCCAAAATCGTCCTGGGCTCCGTGGGGACAGCGCTCGTGTCCCGCATGGTGGGCCTGTAATAGTTTCCGGCCTCTCCGCCTGCAGAGAAGAACCCTGCCGCCCCCGGCCGGCCCGATGCAGGGAGGGACCAACCCTGGGTGACAACTGTACCCTGAGGAAAATAAGGAATAAAAATTGTTGTTGCAGCCCCTCCTGAATCCCTTCCTTTCTGCTTGAAGTCAGAGGGTCGGGTCCCTCCTCTTTCCCAGTCTTGTGGTCAGAGCGACATGGCGTAGGGGTGCAGTCGGCTGGGATGGGCCAAAATGTGCAGACTGGTGGCTGCCCCTGCCCAGCTTGTGACTGTGTGTGACTTAGGGCAGGCCACCTCCTCTCTGGCCTTCATTTGTCCCTCTCAGCGTGGGGAGTTGGTCTAAATGACCTCAAAGATCTCAGCCAGGGTGGGTGTTTGGCTCAGTTCCTGGGCAGTCAGGAACCGTGTGGGGCTCCCGGGCCGGCGGGCGAGGGCATCCCTCCAAGCTGCAGGTCTAATGGCTCTGTCCTAAGTGGCCTGACTCAGAAGCCCCAGGCCCCATGAGTCACTGTTCCATCCTCAAGTTAAAGTCCACTGTCCAGCCCTTGCTGTTGTCCTCAGCAGCTAGAAGGGAAATCTAGTTTGCCGGGGGCTCCGACCTTTCTAATTCAGGGCCCTAGTCCCTAAATGTCCTCCTCCCAGAACAAGATCTTAGAGAAACTTCTCTTCACTCGGATGGCTTCCAACTCGGAGCATCAGAAATTTGGCTTATGTACCGATTTGCTCCTCCTTTCCACAACTCTTGGAGCACATGCTGTGGGTCAGGCCTGGCCAGGTGCTGGGGAACTTGCTGGGGAACTTGGACTTTTCCTAGACAGCTGAGAGAATCTGCTGGGGGCATGGACCAACAGGTAGACAGCGATGCTGTGCTCTGGTAAGTGCCATGCCAGAGACCAGCCCAGGGCTCCGGGGCCCAGCAGAAGGCACAGAAAGTCTTAGTCTGCTATAAGAAAAAGCCTATAAACTGGGTGGTTTATAAGTAACAGAAATGTATTTCTCACAGTTCCGGAAGCTGGGAAGTCAGAGATCAAGGCACTGGCAGCCCCAGGTTGCTGGTGAGAAGGTGTTTCTTCGAGGGCCCCTTTTTGCTGTGCCCTCACGTCACGGAAGGGCAAGAGCTCCCTCTGGCCTCCTTTGGAAGGGTACTAATCCCACCCAGGAAGGCTCCACCCTCATGATCTCAGCATCTCCCGAAGGTCCCACCTCCTGATACCATCATCTTGGGAGTTAGGACTGTACCCTGAATTTTGGGGTACACAAACATTCATACCATAGCAGGCATGTTGGGGAAGAGAAGTTTGGGTGCTATCCTGAGGGTTGTGGAGAGACAAGGGTTTCCAACCTGATATCGACCCAATGGCAGACCTGCATCCCTGCACGCTCTGTCCTAGGTGCTGTCAGCAACCTGACAAGATCTTGGTTTCCAACAACAACCAAACGTAGGAGTGTGGAGCTATGGACATTGAAAAAAGTTAAGCGACTCATCCATGTCCGCCAGTGGTGTCTTGTTGGGTCACTGAAGCATGGTTGCTACCTAGCCATAGGAATCACCCCTTAGGGTAGTAATTCAATATTTGGTTCTTTTTCTTTCTTTTCTTTCTTTGATGCCTCGGAGAATCTGATAAGGGCTGTGAAGCCTCTCCCCACCAAAACACACACATTCCCAAAATAATGCCTCCAACTTCAAGGCCTTCATTAGAACTTCTGAAGGCCTCCTTGGGGTTGAAGGTCAATGCCCCTGCTTTAACTGGAGGTCCAGGTCTCCACCAGGGCACATGGGTCTGCCCTGGATCTGGAAGGTTGGACAGGTTGGCTCACTCCCTGCCGAGGCCCAGCAGACCACTAAGCAAGACCCATTGTTCTGGGCTCTGTGCCCTGACCTCCTTCGCTCCACTCCCAGGTCCCAGGGGGCCTGTTTTATGCTGACCTCCTTCTTCCCCTTTGGCTGTCAGGTTTGGCCTCTGGAGTAGGTGGATGTCTTTCTTTCTTTTTTTTTTTTAATTTCTTATTGTTATGTTAATCACCATACATTACATCATTAGTTTTTGATGTAGTGTTCCATGAGCCATTGTGCATAACACCCAGTGCTCCACGCAGATCATGCCTTCTTTAATACCCATCACCAGGCTAACCCATCGCCCCACCCCCTCCCCTTGGAGTAGGTGGATTTCTAAGCATGGTGCCCAGTGACCCTCAGTCTCACATACTGTCCCGCCCTTAGGGTGTGGTGGGTCCTGTGAACGTGATAAGATACCACTTCCATAATTATGTTCAGTTATATAACGGAGATAATGCGGGTGTGTCAAAGCTCAGCTCATCCTATGAGCCCTTTAAAGGCAGAGAATGTTCTCTGCTCAACACAGAGAAGGGATCAGAGGATTTGAAGTGGGAGGGGGATTTGAAGATTCTTACCATGGGCTCCGAATGCGAGCCCCATCTGGCTGAACAGTTGATTTTGGTCTTGTAAAACCCTAAGCAGACAACTCGGTGAAGCCTGCCTGGACTTCTGCTCTACACTATAACATAAGAAATTTGCCCTGATTTTTGGCTAGGTGCATGCTCCCCACGGAAGGACTGCATTTCCAGTATATCCAGACTGGGTTCTGGCCAGTGGAAGATGAACAGAATGAAGGATGCCATTCGCTGGGCATGCAGTTAAAGGGAGCAGGTGGGCCCGCCTTTCCCCCTGGTCTCCTTCCCATGAGTTCGTCTACAGGCAGGGGAATGACCATCTTGAACCTGCAGATGAGAGCAGCACATTAAGGAAGGCAGAACAAGGGGGCGCCTGGGTGGTTCAGATGGTTAAGGGTCTGCCTTCGGTTCAGGTCATGATCCCAGGGTCCTGGGATCGAGTCCCATATCGGGCTCCCTGCTCAGTGGGGAGCCTGCTTCTCCCTCTCCCTCTACTGTTCCCCCTGCTTGTGCTCTCTCACTTTCTCTGTCAAATAAATAAATAAAATCTTAAAAAAAAAAAAAAAAGAAAGGCAGAACAAGACGTTGGCAGCCTGGGTCTCCGGGAGCCGAGCCACCCCTACCCCACCCTCCCACCCCCAGCTGAGACTCATCTGACTGACTAACGGAAAGAAACTTCTCTTGTTTAAGCCAAGAGGGTCTCTTTCACAGCAAGCTGACATAGTCTAATGAACACAGTAGGGGATCTTCATGTCGAGCAACAGAGGAATCGGTCCGACAGAGGGTTGCCTTTACCTGTGCTGTCCTCTTCCAGACATCACTACAATAATAGTAACGGACTAAAGAGGCTTAGCACCACTTGGGCAAAGAGAAGGCGAGAGATGACAGGAACACGACTTTGGGAGGCAGAAGTCACATGGACACATGGTTTCACTGAGCAGTCCCAGGAGAGCTGAATCTTAAGTTGTCAGTGGAGAAGGGGAGAAAGAGACAGCTCTCCTCCGGAGGACCCCAAGGGCCCCACTCCTGGAGGGAGGCATTGGGGTGGACCAGCACAAGTCTGTTGGATATCTGTTTAAGAACGAGGCAGATCCCGGGGGTCCCCTCCAGCAGACAACTGGCACTTTATTTTTGGAAGGTTTGGGTCTCTGGGACAAGGGGCACCTGATGCAGCTGAGAGCGGGAGCTTCGTACTAAAAAATGAAGAGTTCCCATCCAAGTGTAGAGACCCCCGTTCTTCGCCGATAGGCGCCCAGAGCGCGGCAGCCAGGTTACAACACCCAGAACAAAGGGAGGAGGCTTCTTCTCAGGAATCTTACCTGCCCAAGAAAAGAAATGTTCCCATTCTGACACCTGGGGGCAGGGGTGCTCATCGAAAGGCTCAGCCAGGGGCGCCTGGGTGGCTCACTCAGTTAAGCAGTTGACTCTTGATCTCAGGGTTGTGAGATCAAGGCTTAAGATTTGCTCTTTGCCTCTCCCCCACCTCTAAGAAAATAAATAAATAAATAAATAAATAAATAAATAAATAAATAAGGCTCAGCCAGATCCCAGTACAGTCAGGGAGGTGTGTCTGCACATGATCTTTATTTCTCATGCTTCTCTGACCCCACTGGGGGTTTTGGAGGTTCAACTTGGGATTCTTTTTCTTCTGGCTCATTTTCTTCTGGCTCTTTCTCTTCAGCCTCGGCTTCTTCTGGGGGAGAGGGAGGTGCCTTTTTTGAACGTCCAAACCAGCCTCCGAAAGCTGACCCAACAGAGCCCAGGAGGATTTTGGATGACGTGGAGAGTCCAGCTGCCCCTGAGGAAGAGACAGAGGGTGAGCATGGGCACATGCAGTGGCCAGTGGCCCCCACCCCCCTGGAGGTCTGAGGCCCGGGAACCTGGATCCCTCCTCTAGGTTCTGAAACCCCCAGGGCTCCACTTTGGGCAGAAGACGCTGGATGAAGTGAGAGACAGAGGACAGTCAGCCACAGACCCTGATTGTGACAGGTCCCCTCACCTTACCCAGGAGGCCACTGAGGCCCAGAGGGGAAGGGACCCTCCTAGGCCACCCAGGTGTCAGATCTGGGCGGGGCTGTACCCGGAGCCCTGGGCTCCTTCCCTTCTTCTCCCTCCCAGAGCTCCCTTAGCCCTCCACTCCTACCAGACCTCACTCAGAAGGAGCCAGAAAGAGGGCAGTCAGGGAGAGTCAAAGGACCGGGAATGCGGAGGGAGAGGACAGCCTGTCCCTCAGGCTTAGCCTCTGCTCCCCTTCCCCCGCTCCTCTCCCGCCCCTCCCCCCACCTGTCCCCCAACAAACCCACGGACTGCAGCGTGGCCACCAGGCTGCCGGCGGGGACCCCGCCCCCGTTGGCGATGGCAGTCGCGGACATCATCTTGGCCGCTATTGAAGAGGCGGTGATTCCGGCCCCGGTGAAGCCCGCGGCGCTCAGCACGACGGGCACGGCCGCCACGACCGCTACTGCGGGGAAGAGGAGCTGGGTTGCCGCGTGGGCCCAGGGCAAGGGACCGCTCCGGAGCCCCTTGGCAGTTTCGGGGGCCTGTCTGCGCTGAGCATGCGGGAGACCGCTCGGAGGGGGTCCCAAGGCAAAGAAAAAAGTGGGGGATGTGGAGCCAGGTGGGGGCGAAGGTGTCACAGGAGGCCCAGGCAGGCCCCGTTTGGGTCTCTAGCTTGCTGCGCGACCCCGGGGACGTCACTGCCCCTCACTGGGCCTCTTTGTGTGTGTGTGTGTGTGTGTGTGTGTGTGTGTAAATGTGGGGTGCGAGATACACCATTGCAGTTTCCAGTAGTCACCCCACCCCCGACCCCAGTCAAAGGAAATCTCTACATGCTCCTTATACGGAAGGACTAGGGGAGCAGCCAGGTCCCGATCAGGTGTCCTCTTAAGGGCGAGTACTGTGAGCGGGGGGGCTCTCCGGTCCTAAGGTCCACCCGGGCAGTCCCGGGAGCGGAGGGGTGGCGGGTCGCCCTCCCAGCTGGAGCAGCGCCACATCTCCGAAGTGCCCTCCCTGGCGACGGAGAGGATCCGGGCAACTCACCTCCTCCCAAGACAGCACCCGCCACCATCCCTTCTGCGGAGCCGAAAAGGGGAGAGAGACAGAGAATGAGTCAACTAGTTAGTAAGTGGAGGGAGTGAGGGAAAGAAGCGACCTCTCTGGCCCGCCCTGGGTTGGGGACCGGGAAGCCTACGAGCCAATCCCCCCCCCCCCCCCCCCCCCGCCGCCCAAACGAAGCTAGACTCACTCATCACGGAAACTTCTTCCTCCTCCCAGCTCAGCTCAGGAAATGTCGAAGCTCCACGGGGTGTTATATCCTGGGCGAATCAATGGAGACACCGCCCGCCGCGGGGCTGGCCCTTCCCTGCTTCTCAGCCCAAGCAAAACCGGGGACCGTCCTGCCACCCCGCCCTCCACCCCGCCCGCACCCCTCCACCCACCTCTCCTTGTCTGGGCTGGTCTGTCCCTCCAGCTCCCGACCCCACCCCTCTGCGGGCTCTCGGGCCCAGTGGTGATTTCCCTCTTGCTTGGTGGCTCCACCAAAATGAAAGAGAAAGGAGCCCTAGAGCATCTGAACCACAGAATTGTTTCCAACAAAAAAACAAAATGTGAAGAAAAAAACCAAAACAGATGACTGCTGAACAACATGGTTTTGAACTCCGTGGGTCCACGGAGTTTTTTTAAATAGTATAGCACTGTAAATATATTTTCTCTTCTAATGATTTTTTTAACAGCACTTTCTTTTCTCCAGCTTACTTTACTGTAAGAATACAGTGTATATATAATACATATAACACAAAATATGTGTGAATCGACTGTTTATGTGATTGGTAAGGCTTCTTCTGGTCAACAGGAGGCTAGTTTTGGGGGAGTCAAAAGTTGTAGGCAGATTTTCCACTGCGCAGGGGTTGGTACCCCTAACCACGCCCCCCCCCAACGTTCAAGGGTCAACCACATTTAATTTCGTTTCCAGAGGGAGATACTGATACATTTTGGAGTATTTCCTTCCAGTCTACCTCACCACGGCCACCCCATTTCTGTCACTCTCTGAAGATGTAACCCCCTACCAAGTTCCAATCACATTGTGCACACTACCTTGCAAATACCTCATTTAACTGGTCATTTAAATTTCCCCAGGCTGCTTAATATTCTTCAACATTCTCTTTAAAGTCAAGTTTATTGAGATATAATTCACACATGGTAAAACTCAACCTTTCAGCATACACATCTGTCAGTTTGGACAAATTTTACAGTCGTGGAACCACCAGCTCAGACATGGGACATTTTCAACACCATATCCCAGCCCCCCGCCCCCTCCCACCAGCCCCAGATTCTTGCAGGCTCCTTTGTAGTCGGTCTTCGCAGACCTCAGGCCCTGGCACCCGCTCATCTGGTTTCCATCCTACACATTTGCCTTTTCCAGAACTTGAATGTGTTTTGTACTTGTCATCAAATGGCTGTCCTTCGTATCAGCTCCCCTTTTAAGGGTTTAAATTCTTTCTAATTTTTGTTCTCAGAAATTATCCTGGCTTGAAGTGCTTAGGTCACCATGCACAAATATTTTCTGATAATATGTTCCTAGAGGTGGAGTTGTTGGGTCAGAAACTATGCATTTCTTATGGCATTGATATTTATTGTTAGGTGCTTTCCAAAAATATTATATCTGTCTATACATCCCTCAAAAGTATGTAGGAAGATCTATTTTTTCCTACTCCTCACCAATGGTTAACTTTGTCATAAAAAAAGAAAAAAAAATCTTTGCTGATGAAAGGAGAAAAAGGGTGACTTATTTTAATTTATATTTCTTTTACCACTAATGAGGTGTGAAAATAAAAGGAAACGTCACTAAAATGGAGTGGGGAGGCCAGGAGGGGGAGCTCTCCCACCACCATTCCTCAGTTGCAAACCCCCAACAAGAGACCTACTTTCCAAGTGGACACTGCTTTAGCTACTACTTTGCCTCTCCTGGAGAAGGAAGACTTTTTCACCCCCTCTGGCAATAGCCCAGCCAATGAGAGACTGTCATAACTCAGCCAATGAAGAGCCACTGTACTTTGAACTCCCAGTTTACTTCAGTGGACTTTTTATTTCTATAACAGCCCTCCCAATTTCCGGTTCCCTCTGTAAGAGAGCTTGCTTCCCCTTTGTTCTCCAGATTTGCCTATGCTTTCTCCAAAGTTCTGTGTTGTGGATTGTCATTTTCTGCCATTTCTGAATAAGCCAATTTTTGCTGGTAAAATATCTGGCAGTTTATTTTTAAAGTTAACAGAGGCTAATTATTTGGGGGTTTATTAGTCTTATGCGACCCTTATGTTGTGAATTATCTTCCCACATTCTGGATTTTTTTTTCCATTGAGGTTTTTTTTTTCCTTATAGATATATAGGAATAATATATTAACTCTCTTAATCCATTCTCACAGATGTTGCAGAATTTTGTGTCCAGTTCATCCCTTTTTTTGACACAAAAACTGTTTTTAAAAATGATTTTATTTATTTACTTGAGACAGAGCAAGACAGCACAGGCAGGGGGAGCGGCAGGCAGAGGGAAAGGGAGAAGCAGACTCCCCACTGAGCAGCAGGAAGCCTGATTGGGGCTCTACCCCAGGACCCTTGGGATCATGACCTGAGCCGAAGGCAGATGCTTAACCAACTGAGCCACCCAGGCAGCCTGACACAAGAACTTTTTAATACTCATATAAATTTGCCAATATTTTATTTTTTTGTCTTTGTGTTCCTGTAAAGGTTGTTCCCATCGGCTATCAGATACATCACCTGCATTTTTTTTAAGTTTTTCTGGGGTTTCACTTTTTAAGATTTAACTCTTTAGGGGCACCTAGCTGGCTCACCCAGTTAAAGTGACTGACTTTTTGTTTCAGCTCAGGTCGTGATCTCAGAGTCATGAAATTGAGTCCATGTCAGACTGTGCTTACAGCAGAGTCCGCTTGGGACTCTCTCTCCCTCTCTTTCTGCCCCTCCCCACTGCTTCTCTCTCTTGCTTTCAAATAAATAAATAAATCTTTAAAAAAAATGAAATTAACTTTTTAATCAGTCTAGAATCCAGTTTGGTACCTATAGGGTGCTTTACATACCTATATATGTCTTAGTTATTCCAACATCATTTATTAAATCATCTTTCTTTTCCTCTTTGATTTGAAATTCTATCTTTATATTCAAAATGCACATACTGACATATATACCAGTATAAGCGTTTTGGAGTTTCTCTTCTTTGCTAATGAACTCTGTCTTTTGGCAACACGATCACACTGTTTTAATGTTTATATATTTATATTTGATTTAATATCTGCTCATTTTGATTTAGGTTTTAAAAAATATTCTGGCTCTTCCTATAATTCTTCAGATGAACCTTAAAAATATTTTTTTCAATTTCCAAAAAAATCTTTCCTATTGATTGAAACTGAGCTAAGTGTTTAAATAAATATTCAGGGAGAAAAGCTTTACAGAAACTCCTCTTTACATCCAGGAACATGATAAGTCTTTTCACTTATTCAAGTTTTTTAAAAAATATTCCCTAATAAAATTTTGTAGTGGTTTTTATATAAGGACTAGATATTTCTTTTTTTTTTTTTAAGATTTTATTTATTTATTTGAGAGAGAGAGAATGAGAGATAGAGAGCACGAGAGGGAAGAGGGTCAGAGGGAGAAGCAGACTCCCCGCTGAGCAGGGAGCCCGACGTGGGACTCGATCCCGGGACCCCAGGATCATGACCTGAGCCGAAGGCAGTCGCTTAACCAACTGAGCCACCCAGGCACCCAGGACTAGATATTTCTAAATAAGCTTTATTTATTTTTTTAAAAGATTTTATTTATTTATTTGACAGAGAGAGAGAGAGAACACAGCAGGGGGAGCAGCAGACTCCCTGCTGAGCAGGGAACTCAGCTCGGCTCAGGGCTCGATCCCAGAACCCTGGGATCGTGACCTGGGCCAAAGGCAGCCACTTAACCAACTGAGCCACCCAGGCACCCCAAAATAAGCTTTATTTTTAAAGGAAGTTTTAGATTTACAGAAAATTTGCAGAGATAGTACAGAGAGTTCAAACATACCCCACACTCAGTGTCCCCGTCATTGATAACTTATATTAGTAGGGTACCTTTGTTAGAATTAATGAGCCTGTGTTGGTATATTATTGTGAATTAAAGTCCCTACTTTATTCAAACTTCCTTAGTCTTAACCTAATGTTGTTATGTTCCAGGATCCCATCCGGCTCTTCTTGGCTGTGACAGTTTCTCAGACTTTACTTTTTTTTTTTTTTTTTTTGATGACCGATGTGGGGCTCAATCCCAGGACCCTGGGACCATGACCTGAGCCGAAGGCAGACGCTTAACCAAGTTTTGAGGAGTACCAGTCAGGTGTTTTGGAGAATGTTCCTTCGCTAGGATTTGTGTGAATTTTCCCCCTTGTGATCAGATTAGAGTTAGCGGTTTGGGGGAGGAAGACCACAGAGGTGAAGCGCCATCCTCATCACATCATGTCAAAGTACATGCTAGCAACACGACTTGCCACGGTTGAGGTCGACCTTGAGCACCTGGCTGAGTAAGTGTGTGTCAGGTTTCTCCACTGTGAAATCACTGCTACCCATTCCTTTCCATACCGTCCTCTTGGGAAGAAAGTCAGGGCACCCACACTTAAAGACTGGGGAGTTACACTCCACCTCTCTGAGGCGGGAGTATCTTCATAAATTATTTGTAGTTCTTCTGCAGAGAAGATTTGTCTCTTCTTCCCATTTTATTAATTTAATCATTTGTTTATATCAGTATGGACCCATTGATATTTATTTTATACTTTGTTGCATAATACACAATACTCCTGCATAATGCATTGTTTAATTATATTCTTGCTCAAGTTTTTCCAGCTTTGGCCACTGGCAGTCTTCCCACTGGCTCCTGTATCTCTCTGACACACTCCATCGCTGTGGAGTACATGCACGTGTGTGTGTGCGCGCCTGAGTGTGTGTGTGTTTAGCGCCTCATTACTTTCGGGCACTACAAGATGTTCCAGGCTCATTTTGTATATTTCTTGTCTCAATCCTAGTATTGGAGTCCTGGTGTTTTTTTGTTTTTTAGTTTTTTGTTTTTTTATTGGAGCGTGGTATTAGCAACACCTGCAAGTTAGGTGTGCTCATTGCTACTGGGGTATCATTACTCCTAGGCCCTCTTAGTTACAGAGCAAAGAAGCAAAGAAATGTATGTGTGTACACTAATCCACCTATTCATATTTGTTTGTAACCACCTGTATCTATATTGAGCTAAACCTGAGTTCACACTGATACCTCAAACCCCAATGCATTACCACATGGATCATTCTTGCCTCCTCTCCTTTCTTATCTGTTAACTCCCACTCCAGTAGGGATAAACGTTGCTCCTTCCTTCCATCATCCACTTATTTAATTGCTCAGTTTCACTATACAAGAGCAGTATCAGAGCTGTTGATCGCGGACTACATATTTTTTATGAAATTTAAAAATACTTTCGAATGCTTGCTACTATCCTGAAATGAAACTCATGGATCATATCACATGGTTACATGCAATATATTGCCCACACTGCAATATGCAAGAGAAATAAAAGGAAGTTACTTATAATAAAATAGTGTGTATTTCAATATCTATGCGCTCAAGTGTTCCGGAACCTGAACTGGATCGCCCGATGGAAGAACCAAGCGGCACCTGGAGATCTTGGAGGATAAGGAGGTTTATTTAACGCCAGCAGGCTCAGAAGAGAGCGGTCTCCAAAGGTCTGAGCCCCGAGCGCAAATAATGGAGACAATTTATTCACTTCTACTTCCGCATACTGGGCACTTTTGGCGCCTGCGCGAAGCGGGGCAGGGAGAAGAACCCGGATTGGTCGGGGTGGCGGGGGGGAGGGAGGAGAGCAGAGCAGGGAGAAGAACCCGGAGGAGCTCCGGGGCAAGGACTGGGGCTCTTGCTGCAGCGGTGGTCCATCTAAGGACACAGATTTTCCTTATTCCAAGCACTATTATAATAGAAAAAATAATGAATAAGGTGCTTGCATCTATTTAAGTTTTGATTGGACATAATATTCAGCTGACCATTATGAACACTTTTGTATATTTGATAATTTGAAACAAATGCTTAAGAAATACATCTGCATATCTTTATCCATTGATCTATATGTAATCACGCATGTGACAGCTGCAAATACAGACTGAAGTAACATCGCTACCAGCAACATGCTTTTCCGAAATGGTATCATTCTGGCACAAGTGATAATGTGTGGGGGATTTGCCCCCACAGCACCAAATAAATCTCTAACACCAGCTGGGTGTCCTACAATTGAACCCTGTTCTGACACTATCTACCCAGAGATAGTGTCAGATCCCACAGGTTAAGGGCTCAGTCCCACAAGACAGCCCTCCAGATGCCATTCACAAGTCCAGGTTGTTACTTTGTGTAATTGACGAATGGCTTATAAATCAGAGGTGCCCATGATCCCCCTCCTTGGGTTCCGATTAATTTTCTAGGGTAGCTTACAGGACTCTGGAAACCAGTTTACTCACTAAATTGCCAGTTTATTACAAAAGAATTTCAGGGCGCCTGGGTGGCTCAGATGGTTAAGCATCTGCCTTCGGCTCAGGTCATGATCCCAGGGTGCTGGGATCGAGTCCCGCATCGGGCTCCCTGCTCCTTGGGAGCCTGCTTCTCCCTCTGCTTCTCTCTCTCTCCCTCTGTCTCTCATGAATAAATAAATAAAATCTAAAAAAAAAAAAAAAGAGTCACCTGGGTGGCTCAGTCGTTGGGCATCTGCCTTAGGCTCAGGTCATGATCGCAGGGTCCTGGGATCAAGCCCCACATCGGGCTCCCGGCTCGGCGGGAGGCCTGCTTCTCCCTCTCCCCCTGCTTGTGTTCCCTCTCTCGCTGTGTCTCTCTGTCAAATAAATAAAATCTTAAAACAAAACAAAACAAAACAAAAAAAAACCCAAAAAGAGATTCAAAGATATGAATCAACTGCCAGGTCAAGAGATTACATTGGGCAAGGTCCCCACCCAAGGAGCTTCTGTCCTCATGGAGTTTGGGGCTGACTTGGCGGCAGGTGAAAGCATTCTGGCCCATCAATCTGGAAGCTCTCTGAACCTTCTCCTTTTGGGTTTTTATAAAGGCTTCATTACTTAGGCACGATTGATTAAGTCATTGACCACTGGTAACTGATGGAACTTCTAGCCCATCACCATTCCCTGGAAACGAGGGTGTGGGGCTGAAAGTTCCAATCTTGTATTCCATTGTTGGTTCCTTTGATCCCAGAGTCCTCACCTTCGGGGGGTTTCCAAAAGTCACCATGTTAACAAAAGCTTAGTAGTGTTTGAAAGGGTTTTTTTTTTTTTTTTTATGACTAACAAGACACACACTTCGCCTTTCATGGCTCTGAAGTAACTTCAGGAATTGAGGACAAGAGACCAAATATTATGACAAAGGATGTTCCCATCACGCTTATTGCTCAGGAAATTCCAGGAGTTTGGGGAAATATGAGTCAGGAAACTTATTCTAAGACCAAAATATATATATAGTATAAATCACAAATGTCACAAATGGTGACTAACTCTGGGTAAAGTTCAGGACAAATCAAAGTACAATCTCTCCCTGATTTGCAAGATAATTGAAATTACTGGAAAGTTCAAATTATGTTAAAACTATGCAAAAAACAGTTACATGTAAAATTTGGTGACATTCTAGGCCCAGATACTTATGAGTTTTTTGCTTACATGAAGGGACTTTTGAAAATTCTACAGGGTAACTTTCAAGTGTGTGAGACAATCCTGCGTGATTCTGATGTCAGGCATCCCTGGCCCCTATATACTAAATATTGGTAACATACCTCCGTCATTGGGACTACTTAAAAAAAAAAATCAAATTTCCAAAATATCCCCTAGGGGGCAATACCATCCTGTTAAAAACTGTCCTCTTAGGCGGTAACTTAATAAACCTAGGGATTCAGGGATGTTTATAATTAAAGAAAAAAATAAAGCAAACCAAAAATCTTATTTTTGGCATTAATTTTAAGAATGATTTGTGCAAGTTAAGTATTTAACATGTGCACAAGAACTTGGTATATGTGACAGATTAGAATTATGATTCCAATTTTATGGGTATACTTCAGTAAGAACTTAATCTTGTGATTATAAAGTTGAAAAGGATTCTATTTTTCAACCAATTTTGAAAATAAGTATTGTTTAAGAATACTGGAAATTAAAAATTCTATAAGCTTATTTTATTAGATTTATAGGATTCACCGATGTTCCCAGGAAGGTTTTGCTTGTTAGAAACAAAGTTTCTTTTAAAGGAAATTGACTATATAGGCTAAAAAACAAGACAACAGGCCCCAAATGGAGTCACTTATGCTAAGCCCCACAACACCCAACTGAGATTTAACTTAATTATAGTTTTGTTCTCCCAGAAATGGAATCTTAAATCAGTCAGTCGGGAAGTGCCTGTTAACACTAGTTGAGTCATCTGCTTGATAGACCCATGCTATTTCCTAAAGCAAAGTAACTTTGTGGTAACCAACCTGCTTTTTTGCCTAGTATAACTTGTTCCCGTGCCCCTCTGCCTATAAAAATGTATCATTTTTGTACAGCTCCGCAGAGCTCCTTTCTATCTCCTAGATTGGGTGCTGCACAGTTTGAATCAATTCTTGCTCAAATAAACACTTACAATTTTTAATATGCCTCAGTTTGTCTTTATATACACACACACAAAATTAGAAAGAAAATTGGTTATGTTAAAATATATGCAGCCTAAAAGTATTTAGGGGAATTTGATTAAGTTGCAAAGTCCTCTTAGATTTATAAGTAGAATATTAAGTTTTTAATTAAACCTAAATACTTATGGAATGTTAGCTTTTAATTTTTTTTTCAATAAATTGAAGATAAACTTAAAAACTCAAGCCACAAATAGCCTTTGTTGTTCCTTGAACCTGCTTCCAAAGAAAACCTAACTCACATGTGTAGCAGCTACCTTCCCTGTCTTCCCTGAGCCTTTACTGATTTCCTCCAAATCGCAGATAAAGACTGTAAACTTAAACCAAACACAAGCAAGCATTTAATCATTAAGGGAAAAGATGACTAATTTGAATACATGTTTTTTTTTTTTAAGAGAGAGAGAAAGTGTGAACATGCGAGGGGGTGGGGCAGAGGGAGAGGGAGAGAGAGAAACAGAGCAGGCTCCATGCTCAGTGTGGAGCCTGAGACAGGGCTCGATCTCATGACCCTGAGATCATGGCCTGACCCGAAATGAAGAGTCAGATGCTCAACTGACTGAGCCACCCAGGCACCTATTAACTTGAATACATTAAAATTAAGAAGCGCTATTCAACATAAAGCACCAAGAAAAGAGAGAAAAGCCAAGCCACACAATGGGAGAAAATATTTGCCATACATATAAGAAACAAACAGTTGATAACCAGAACATATAAATTATTCCTACAAAAGAATAGAAAGACTTCGATGAAAAATTCTAAGCAATTTAGGAATAAAAGGAAACTTCCACAATCTTACAAAAGTTTTCCATGAAGAAAATCAACAACAAATATAATCTTTCATGCTTATGTTTTGAGTGCATTCCCCCTTTTGATTGGGAGGAGGCAGGGATGTGGATTTCCACCACTTCCTTCCAGTATTGTGCTGGAGGTCCTACCCTGCACAAGGAAGAAAGTGGGGGTGCGTGGGGAGAAAGGCACAAAGATTGGAAAGGAATCGGTAAAATTTTCTTCACGTACAACATTCTTGTTTATGTAGAAAGTCCTAAGGAATCCACAAAAAAACCCTGCGAAACTAACAAGTGAACTCAACAATATTGCCAAATCGATTGTCTTTATAAATGTTAGGAACATAAGTCAAAATGACACTTTGTAACATCAAAGGGGTTTCAAATGACATGATAGCATCAAAACCGGAAACCACAGGAATGTATTATCAACGATGCACAAGACAAGTACATCGAAACCAGAAAATATTGAAGAGAGAAATTAAAGGGGACTTCCACTCGCCCAAAATGGAGAGATTAACCATACCTGTGGGTTGGAAGACTGTGCCATCCATCAACTCCACTTCCAGGTGTTTACTCAAGAGAAAAGCAGACATCTGTCCCCACTTACAGACTTGCACACAATGTCCCAAATAACTTAATTCAGAATAGCACCCCCCCCAAAAAAAACCAAAATGTACATTAACAAGTGAATTATACAAGCCATACATGGTCATTAGAACATTTAGACGTTCTAGATATGCAAAGTGGGGGGAAAAAAATCAAAGCCCTCTGGTTTCCTACCACTAACCCCTGTTCCTGTTTCTGATGCAGAGCTTTCTCCCCATTTTGCCTGCCTGCAATGTAGTCCTTAGGCCGGCCTCTGCCTGAGGCCTCCTGCCTCCACTCTTCCGGAAATTAGATTGGGTTTGAGTCAATCATCCAACCCATAATCAAGTGAATGAATTTGCCCGGGAGGTGTCATCCTTCAAGAGATGTGGCAGTGCTGAGCTGAGATGGGTTGGGGGATTTCTGAGGTCCTGGGTGCTCGCCTCCAACAGCTACCTGCAGCCACCCCAGTCGGGCCTGCGGAGGTCACTGCTGAGGAGGGGATTTGGGGAGAGCCCTCACTTCTCAGGCGTTGGTTTGGAGCGCCCTCTTGTGGCAGCGCGTCGAACTGAAGCCCAGCGGCAGGTGGGCAGAAAAGCATACCTAGGACATTCCCTGGGCTGGGGTGGAGACTTGTTCTGAGGGCTGGAACAGGCCTGTCATGAATCTCAAGCTGAACGGGCTGCAAAGGTAGCTCCCTTTCTTGGAGCAAACATTTGTACCGGGTGAGCAGAAATCTCCCAGGGACAAGTTTTCCAATACCTTCTTTTTAGGATGTCTCTCAACTCCCAGCCATGCCATGAAATGCTGTTTCTTCCTCCATCACAGGGTGGGCTCCTGGAATCCACGTTTGTGAACATGCTGTCACATCCTGGACCACAGCCATAGGACCTGGGTGGGCGCTTGGCAGATCTGGACCAAGCGGGGTTGTTTCCCTGGAAACTTGGAAGGAGAGCAATACAGAGACACTAAGTGGAGAGCTGGGTCTATAATAACGTGGCGAATGTGGGGCAGCTGTTTATTTAGTTCTACTTTGATATCTCCATGTGGGTTGAGTAAGAGAGAGAGCTGGAGAAACGGAGCAAACGTGCAGAAAGAAGCCAGAGAGAGAGAGAGAGAGAGAGAGAGAGAGAGCCCTCCCTGTGTTCTCCTTTCTAGAATCCCCTGAGGTCTGGCTGCAGCTAGCTTTTGGACCCTAAGATGCTTCTAGAACTTATTGGGTATGCTTCCTTATGTCTTAAGCTACCTGAAGTCCTACCACATCTGGTCTTGGTGCCTGTCTCTAGTGCTACTCATTCAGTCACTCATTCATTTCCTCATTCAGCAAGTAATTATTGACCATGTCTACATATCAAATAATACTGCTATAGAAACTGGGGAAAGAGCAGTGAACAAAAAAAAAAAGTTTGTTTTTTTTTTTTTTTACTGTCATGTAGGAGAGATGAACATAAAAAAACAAACCCATAAGTACACAACACATCAGATGGTGTTAGGGCTATGAAGAAAAGTGAAGGAGTAAGAGGAACAGTGACTGTAGACAGAGCAGTCAATAAAGACTTCTCTGCTTAGGTGGGACTTAAGTGAAGACCTAAAGGAATTGAAGAAGTAGAGGGAGCCATGTAGCACCTTAAGGAAAAGCACTGGGTAGGGAGAACAGTAAGTGCAAAGGTCCTGGGGCAGGAGGTGTTTGAAGAACACCAAGGAAGTGACTTTGACTAATGGAGTGAATGAGGGTTGAAGATGAGGTCAGAAGGGTGGAGGAATCTTGGGATAGGCTGTTTGGGTGTTGCTGGGTGGCGGCATGGGGTGTTGCAGGGTGGACATTTGGGAGGACTTTGGCTCTTGCTCTCAGATAGGGAACAATTGGAGGGTTTTCAGTACATGTTATGATCCTACCACATTTTTTTAAGTTAATAATCAGACATTGGTGTTTATTTTGGGAGTCTGGGGAGATCCATTCGAGATTCTGGAACTGCAAAAGCACCCATAGGCCTGGTGGGTAACACCCCCTGATAGGTGCAGGTCTGGGTCCTTGGCGGCAAATTGGGATGTATTTGTAGGAAGAATGAGGGCTCATCCCCAAATGGGCTGGATTTGGCTCTTGGCCATGTGATCTCTAGGCTTTTGCCCATTTGATTTGTTCTCTTTTAGGGGCTTCTATCTTTTTTCTCCCATGAGACAGAGCTCAAGGATGGGCCAGGTCTGATCTCCTCTTGCTTAGGAGGAGAAATCCCTCCCCCTGGCCAGCCCTCCCTCAATGGCTAAGGGGGCTGAGGGGTTATGGGGAGGGGAGTCTGTGTCGACGTGGAGTTCATTTACTTACTCAGCAACTCTTTATTTACGTATTCTACATGTCAAATCCTGTCCCCAAAGTGACATTAATGGAGACTTTATCAACAGCCTTTCCCTGAGCAGCAGGGCAAAATACCATACATGCTGGGTGTAAGGGGGCCCTGAATCTCCCATCTTCACTGATGCCCCATTCCCCCGCCTCCACTCTATGAAAGATGCTGTCACGGGAAGATGAATGCCAAGACCACAAGGCTCATTTGCACAATGTTGGAACGGTTCCTTTTGAAGTATCTGTAATCTCACTATATAACTCCTCACCTCGGGGCTTCAAAGAAGTCTTTCTAAGTCTTGTTACCTGATACCTAGGACTTGCATGGTGAGACCACGCCTCCGGGAAAAATTTTGAAACCCTTTTTAACAATTCTGCTAGGTCATCTTTACAGGAAACCAGGCACCCTAAACCACCGTTGACTGGGGGAGTCCCCCAGTGCTCTGTAGTACGCGAAAAACAAGGGCACCCCTTGGGATGAGCCGCTTTTCCTGGGCTCAAGCACCAAGGGTCCCCTCAGTGCTGATCCTGTGCTGTCATTCGGCCGGGGGCGGGGTGGTGGGATGGTGGATTCGTCTCCTAGGGCTGCCTTTACAAGTGGCTACAAACTGCACAGCTTTAAAAAGAAACTATTTTCCGATTGACTTATTTCGCTCAGCATAATAACCTCTGGTTCCATCCACGTCATTGCAAATGGCAAGATTTCATTTTTCTGATGGCTGAGTAATATTCCATTGTGTATATACACCACATCTTCTTTATCCATTCATCTGTCGGTGGACATCTGGGGTCTTTCCATAGCTTGGTTATTGTGGACATCGCTGCTATAAACATTGGGGTGCAGGTGTCCCTCAAATCACTATGTTTGTATCCTTTGAGTAAATACCTAGTAATGCAATTGCTGAGTGGTAGGGTCGCTCTATTTATGATTTCGCTCATAGGTGGAGTTTAAGAAACAAAACAGGATCACAGGGGAAGGGAGGGCAAAATAAAATAAGACGAAATCAGAGAGGGGACAAACCGTAAGAGACTCTTAACCATAGGAAACAAACAGTGTTGCTGGAGGGGAATGGGGTGGGGGGGTTGGGGTAACTGGATGTTGGACATTAAGGAGGGCACGTGATGTGATGCGCAGTGGGTGTTGTATGCAACTGATGAATCACTGAACTCTACCTCTGAAACTAATAATACACTATATGGTAATTAATTGAATTTCGATTTTAAAAAAATCTATTTTCTTACAGTCCCAGGAGCTAAAAGCTTGAAATCGTGGTATCGGCAGGGCCACGCTCCTTCCAAAGGCTCCAGGGAAGGACCTTCCTTCTTCTTCCAGCTTATGGTGGCTCCAGATGTCCTTGGCTGGTGGCTTCATCCCTGATCTCTGCTTTCATCTTCCCATGGTCTCCTGTTTCTGTTTTCTCTGCTCTGTCTTTTATAAGGACACTTATTATTGCATTTAGGACACACCTGGATTATCCAGGATGATCTCCTCTGGAGATCCTTAACTCAACTACTTTGGAGGTAGTTTTGTGTTTTTGTTTTTACGAAATGAGATTAGAGTCACAAATTCAGTGGGCAAGTACCCCACGCCCTAAGGTTCCCTAATGCAACCACTCGGGGTTATGGTGTGATGCTCAATTTTATGTGCCAACTTGACTGGTCTAAGGGATGCCCAGGTAGCTGGTAAAGCACTATTTCTGGGTGTGTCTGTGAAAGTGTCTCTGGGAGAGATTGGCATTTAAATCAGGAGACCGAGGAGAGAAGGTGGCTCTCACCCGTGTGAGTGGGCATCTTGCAATCTGCCGAGGTCTTGAATACAGCAAAGCTGAGACCTCCACCTACTCATGCCCCTGGACCTGGGTGGTCCCGGGTCTCGGGCCTTTGGAATCAGACTAAATCATACCACCTCCTGGGTCTCCAGCTTGTAGATGGTAGATCCTGGGTCTTCGTGGCCTCCATCCTCACGTGAGCCAATTCCTATCATACATCTTCTCATCTATATATTTAGGGATGTATCCTATTGGTTCTGTGTCTCTGGAAAAGGCTAATACACCCTGTCTAGTTATTTGACTGTTCCTGCTCTCTCAAGTTCCTGCCTCCTAAAAGCTGGCAGCTGTCTTGTTCCTGCCATAGGAGATGGGCTCTCCCTTGCTGCTTTGGTCCCGTCCAGCCTTCCAAAGCTGGGCTGGTGTCTCAGTACAGTGTAACTTCTGATCCCTGATCCTTGCTCACCTCCGGCGCAGCTCAGGTCCTTGCGGATCCATGCGGTCCGGCGTGCTCCCAGCTCTGCGGTTCCTCTCCTGCATCTCTGAGACTCCACTCCTCTGGGCTTGGTCTGACCCTGGTTCTCGGGATCCCGTGCAGCTGTTCCGACCGGGCTATGTGACACCCAAGGACGTTCTCACCATGTGCACCTGTAGCTGAGCGCAGCCCACAGGCCACGCCAGTCTTTGGCTGCAAAGAGTGCACACGGTAGACGAAATTCTCACCTCTTCTCTCGGTCCTGGTCTCCTTTTCTCCCTCCTTATTTCTTTTCCTCCCGTTCTAGTTTTTCGACTCTATCACATGCTGGGTTTGGTTCGCTACAGCCTCCAGAATGCTGCAGAATAAAGCCGTCCCTGACTACGGGGTCTTAAAACAACAATCTTTTTTTTTTTTCCCTTGTGGGCAGCCTGGGCAGTTCTGTTAATTTAGGGTTGGCTGGGCGGGGTGACTGCCTCAAGCTGTGACAGCAGCAGCTTTGCTTTTCACCGATGGCTGCGGGTTAGAAGGGACAGCTCGGATCCACGTCCTTCCTGGAGTCCAGTTTGATGGGGCGGCAGCTACCCACAGGAAGTTCTTCTTAGGGGAATGGCAGAAACTCCTGAGGCCCCATAAGACCTGCGCTTGCAAACGCTGACTGGCACTTCTATGCCCTTCCATTGGCCGAAGCGAGTCACACGATGACTCAAGCCCCGCCTCAAGGAGTATGGAATTACTCTGCCTAAAAGGAGGCCGTGGCGAGGCTGTGGATGCAGGGCGGGCTGAAGAATCGGGGCCCGTCATTCAATCTTACACCTGGTCAGTGCTCCTCAGTACGAACTGTTCGTCCCATGCGTTGACTTGTACATTCTCTAGGTTTTGAATGTGCACCCAGGCGAATTTGAAACTAGCGTCTGCGAGGACTTTAACTTGATTTCCTCAAGGGATTGCTGTTGGCTGCAGAAGGCACAGGGGGCCGATCTGCCTGTGGTACTTGACAAAGATAGAAGAGCTCTTTCTGAAAAATAACAAAAACTGGAAAACCTCCGCCAGCCATGACGTGGGGCTTTTAAGATCCGGGTCTGGGGCTCCATCACTGGGGACCCGAAACATCCATTAGCAAGGCCATTAGCATGCGGCGGCCAGGGCTGAGGCCAAGGACCAGAGCAAAGCTTTCGTTTCCTCTGCAAGACTGCAGGGAAAGGACTAACAGGAGGCCTTGTGCCAAGAGCGGGCCACACATTATCTCATTTAATGCTGGCCGCGGCCCTGGAAAGTGGTGTTTTTAAACCCACGAAATGGAGCACTTACATCTGTGCAATTATAATGCCTCTCCCTGGGTAATCACTTGAATGGAATTTTGTTGAGTGTGATGCAGTCCATTTCCCAGCATTGCTGGAAAATTTTGAAACACAGGTCAAGTACCCTCACCTTCAAGTTATATCAGGAAGCTTGCTCAATAGAAAATCCGGTGTCACAAGAATAGCTCCATTACGTGAGCAGGCAAATGCCTCAGAGACAGCCTGCGAGACCTCCTCATCTGCCCCCTCGGCAGCCTGGAGGATGCGGCTGCTCTGTGCTTCCCTCATTCATTTGCTGATGCCAGTCTTGGGTCTCTAGGTACCATGCATGGGGCGGTCTCTGGTCTGGAAGCAGGCTGAGAACCGCCTCCCGCCCCCAGCCCTCCTGGAGGAACGGGAGACCCTCATGGCCCCGAGGCTTGGGACATCTCTCTCCAGCGGTGTAGGTTGTCACCTTTGGTCATCTGCAAGCCAAGCGAGGGCTGTCCACTCTTCAGCTGCCTTTGGTCAACAGCTCACTTGAAAGTCCATGTCAAGAGGCTTTGGTGGCTGGGGTGGAGGTGACAGAGGGCAGGCAGAAGGAAGCACCGAACTATTTCCTGCTCGTCTCCATCTTTTACTTTCTTCTCCGATTCTCATCCGAGTCCCTCCCTGGCTCCTTACCTTCCTATCACTGCACCTGGAAAGTTCTCCCCGCCATCCCGCCCTCTGCGTGCTCCCTTCTTCGCTCCACGTTGTCCTATAAGAGCAGTGTGGTCCTACTGTCCACGTGAATCAGATTCTGATTCAGCAGCTCTAGAGAGGGGCCTGGGTTTCTCTCAAGCTTCCAGGGGATGCCGACGCTGCTGGTCCACGGACCACGCTCTGAGTAGCCAGAGTATCATGTTTTACAAAGGACTACTACATATATGATGCCCTTGTTCCTTGCCACAACCCAGAAGGGGTTGTTTACAGGTGAGGGGGCGCAAGATCGGAGAACTGGCAGGACCGTGTTGGGAGCCCCCTGGGTAACATCAAGGACTCGGAACCCGGGTTTCTGATCAGCAACTCGATGCCGGGTTTACGCTGCTCGACTAGGAGGACGCAAGGCCGTGAAGCCGTGGGCTCCACCTACGTGCTTGATGTCACCCATGCCCCTGCCTCGACACCGCGGTGACTGTCCTATTATTCCGAGGGCCCATTGTTCCTGGCCTACTGAGGTGCCCCAGTAAAATGAAAGACTTCAGAGAAGGGGTGTGTGGCCGTAGGTAGAGAGCACACACATTTCAGAGGGCAGAGCTCCCGGTGTCCCTGTGTGAGATCAGGTGTGCTCTGTGGGCTGTCCTTGGCCGTGGAAATGGGCCGTATAAATTATACACAGAAATAATATGCATTCTGCTGCAAGCTGCCAGAAGGTCTCGCGATGGTAGAGATGCTGGATTGCCTTGCTGGGGAATGGCAGGCTCTTCCGGGGGATGAGAGAGAAAGAGAGAGAGAGAGAGAACTCGAGGAGGGGGCGGAGGTTGAAGCCAGGCGTCCAACTTCTGCATTTCCTGTCAGCAGTGACGTGTGCTTTTCTCTCTGGCCAAAGCTTGCTGCCCTTCGGCAAAGGACCTACATTCTCAGAGTTGCAGATCGTGGGCAAGAAAGAAGGTTGAACAGAGTCCAATCCGTGAGTGATGATTTCGGGCCCGGTGAACCTGAAGATGTCGGGTAGGAGGTCAGAGAGGCTGAGTGCCCAGCCCAGGCACTGCGCGGCTGGGAAACAGAGGCCTCTCGACAGAGACACCTGCCCGAGGCCTCCCACCTTCTTGAGGGCAGCCCTGGGGCCAGCGCGCTGGCTTCCCAACCGTGGCCTCAGGTTTCTCCTCTCACTTCATCTCTTTGCCTGTCCATGGACCAAGATCTCGTCTGACTTTTCTTAAGCAGGAGAAAGGGCTCCGGATTCAAGACCGGTGGCAGTGGGGAGCAGCCTGCAGGGTCTTGGAGAGAAGTGCTCAGTCATGGGGTGCACCCAGAAAAAGGTAAAATCTCTTGGCATCAGGGAAAGACACCAGTTCGACAGGTTGTCACCCCCTTGGATCTCTCTTCTTGGGCCACTGTTCAGCGGACATTTCCGTGTGCTTCCCATTACAGTATGTCATTTATTCGCCTGCCCCTCAGTAAACGCCGTCTGTCCGAGGAGTGGATGAGCTGTGTGCTCAGGCCATTCCTCCCTTCAAGTCCTCTCTTTCTTCACTGAGGAACCACACATGACATCCCCCCTCCGCCAGCCAGTCCTGTGTGCCGAGCTGACTACCCAGAGGTCAAGGCCATGGTCTCTGCCCCCAGGGACCATCGTTGCAATGCTCCCGTGTGAATAACATGCGTGCGACCCCGTTCTAGAGTGATGCTACTCAGAGCACCTGTCTGCTTCCACAAAGGGAGCTTCCACCAGAGTGTAAACCAACACACCCATCACGCCACCGAGAAAGTCTTACTATGAGAAAGAAAAGTCCGCGACAGCCCTAAGGCCTGTGCTTAGCAAAATAGCTGATTTGTCTTCTAGCACCAGGTTCTGTCTCCTCACTGACAGGAGGAATGGAATTCCTAATTGTGGGCTGCTGATCTGTGGACCGCACGCCGGGAGCCCTGTTCGAGAGCACTTTCTGTGCATCGGGCACACCGCTAAACACTGTGAGTATATGTACAGGGCACACACACACACACACACACACACACACACACAGACATGTATATGTGTGTGTTAATTTCATTCCTTAAATTGGGCCATAAAATAAACTTTTTCTCCTTTTTGGTGTATAGTTCTATTTTCATTTTAATTTTAACACTTGTATATGCTCATGTAACCCCCACCATAATCAAGATACAGAAGACATCCATCACTCCAATGAACTCCCTCCTCCTATCCCTTTGTGGTCACCTTCCTGCCCCATCCAGAACCCCTGACTACCCCTGGAAGGCAGACGTAAGTGGGGCGCCAACTCGGACGGTGCGGAGAAGGGCACCATCCTAGGGAAAGAAGGAGCGTGGGCACCCGAGACTGCACAGAGCAGAACTCAGTGAGAATCAGCTCCTGTGATCATGTCCCTTAAGGGCAGGACCTCGAAACTCTGCTCACATCCAACTGCGCAGGATCGGGGAAACAGGACCTTTGTTCTGGATGGCCATTGTCTCCAACCTCTCCCTACAAAATAGGAGGGGTGACAGTTACAGTCTCTGCCACAACAGTGAAATTCAAGGACTGTCTCGTTTATTTCTTCTTGAAACAAATCAAGTGTGCGGCTCCCTCCAGCACACCCTGGCTCTGCTGTCCACAGCAACGTGGGGAGCGACCCCCAGTGTTTTCCGTTGTTCCCTCGCTGCTCAGTACAGCTGACAAGGGTGGCTCTTCATTCTCTGGGGGACACTGTGGCTCTGAGGAGGGGACAGAAGATACTCCCTCCTGAAGGCCCGGCCGTGGGACTCTGCCCCTGCCGTGAAGGCCATGGCCTTCATAGAATGGCCTGTTCAGCATCTCCTCAGCCACCCTCACCTGGGTCTGTTGCTTTAGGGCATTCCATGGCATTCTTGAGGAACACCCCGAATCCCAGGGGTCCCTGACATAGTCTCAGGAGCCTCAAGATTAAATATTCAAAATTAGTATGAATTCTTGGGGCGCCTGAGTGGCTCAGCCAGATAGGCATCTGCCTTCAGCTCAGGTCTTGATCTTAGGGTCCTGGGATGGAGCCCCACGTTGAGTTGGGGCTCCCTGCTCAGCGGGGAGTTTGCTTTTCCCTCTGCCGCTCCCCCTCCTCATGCGTGTGTGCACACTCTCTCTCAAATAAATAAAATCTTTAAAAAATTAAAATAAATTAGTATGAATTCTTAAGTTCACACTAATAATAATCTTAAACATACATATATATTTAAAATAGTCTTTAAAAAGATAAATTCAACAGCGCCTCAGGGGAACTGACCAACCTCTGACATTCCACTGAACCATTCGACTGAATATTGGTTACATCCAATATTTACAAAGTAGATGTCTCAATCAGGAGCCTGGCAAGAAAGAGAATCAACTTGGGTAATTTCAGGAGAACTTAATAAAGGGACCATGCTGTACTTTGGAGCTAGTAACATCCAGGGGGGCCTGAGAGGGTGAGGGATGGGGGCTCTTAACAGCCCACAGAATTGTCCTGAGGGCTTTTCACAGGGCAACTGATTTAAACCTTGCGGGGCCACGAGCACAAGGCCAGTGAGATCGAGGTGGCGATGAGGAGGCATTCCAAGCCACTTTTGATTAAAGCGACAAGGGAGAGGAAGTGGACCCGAGCCAGTCCCTGCAGTGTAGAGTTGCTTGAAGAGGACACATTTATGTGAGACGCCCAGATGGAGACACAAGGCGGCGGTGTGTGTGTGTGTGTGTGTGTGTGTGTGTGTGTGTGGCAAACAACACTCCTGGATCAAAGTGCACAACTTATCCGAGGAGCCAACAATGGTGAGAGGCAATTCCTGTGTGCGCAGGAGGGAGGGCAGGGGGGAGGGAGGGGTTTGCATGTTCAGACAGGACTGGTATGAGGAAGAAGCCCGCCTTCCTGCCCCTGCTGCAGCCAGCCAGCTCTCTCTCTCAGAGGATTTATTTATTTATTTTAGAGGGAGAGCGCGAGTGAGCAGAGGGGTAGAGGCAGAGGGAGAGGGAGAGAGAGTCATAAGTAGACTCCACGCTCAGTTCAGAGCCTGACAGCGAACTCAATCTCACGACCCCGGGATCACGACCTGAGCCAAAACCAAGAGTCGGACACTCAACCCCAATGGAGCCAACCAGGCGCCCCAGCCAGCTCTCTTTAACCACATCCTTTGAGAAAGGCCAGAAGAGGGAGGCCTCGGAGGTCATTCACGCCAGTGGTGGCCACCAGTCTGAAGCTCCCTGTTTGCCACGTCCGTCAATGCCCATTATCTCAAGTCATCGCCACAATCCTGCAAAGCGGATGTTATTGTCCCTTTTCTGTGGACGAGGAAACTGAGGTCCAGAGAGGTGAAGTAACTTGCCCGAGGTCACACAGCTGATAGTGGCAGAGCCAAGGCTCCATTTCAAACCCAATAAGCTTCTTGTTATACTATGTTGTCTTCCACATCCATAACAGAGACACAAAGCACACGGAGTAGGAGACTGGAACAGACCGTGTGCAGACATAATGGGGGGGACCCAGACTGAGGAGGGGAGGAGCACTCAGGTCATCGGAGATGGCTGCAGGAGGAAAGCAGGTGTAAACTGAACCCTGAAGGGCAAGGTGAATTGCTATGAGTGGAGCAAAGGGAAAAGCATTCATGGTGGGGGAACAGCATAACCAAGTGCATGGACATGGGGATGAATACCATGTCTAGCACAAGCCGAGGCAACAATCCTGGTGAGAGCAGGAGGCTCCGTTGGGAGGGACTTGCAATAAAAAAGAGGGGGGCCAAGACAGTGGACTGGCCTCATGGGACTTAGGCATCGGCTCCAGTTCTTAACAGAAAAGCGAAGGGATGGAAGCAGAGATTAAGGAAGATTGAAATCCGAGGTACACAGTCGACCCCCCCAAGATGGGACTCTGAAGAGTGCAAGTGCTACAGCTCTATAAATTAGGTATCGAATGCAAGTGACTTTCAAACCCAGTCATCGTGTGTTTTGCCTCTAGCACCAGGTATATCTTATAAAAGGCTATCATTCAAAACGTAGCTAACACATAAAGTAGGTGTTTTTCCCTTTTTCTGACTTAATGAGTTTTAACTGACACTCGTATTGCTTTTCTGGAAAACGACTCCCCCATGCCCCGCCATAAAACCTACCAGTGTGTGCATTCCCACACGGCTGTGAGAAGAGCCCCGTCGCTTTGACAACGGACGTGGTGGGCACCTGTAGGCAGCACCCTGCCCTCTGCCCCCTGCTTGGCCCGAACCCCCAGCAGGTGCTGAAAAGCAGGGTTTGGGCTGAGAAGTCTCAGGGCACTGATGCCTACAGTGAGCCCTGGGTGCCAGGCTCTGCTTAGACCCACAGTGGAAGAGCTCTTCTTCCAAGACCTGGCGAGAGCCTGGAAGCTGCTTTCATTTGGTTTTTATAAGATTGTCAAATCAAAGTTAAACAAGCATAAACGAACCTCCCCCGGGGCTCTGGAAATGAGCAGGCTAGAGAGGGTGGAGGCAGTGGCTGAGATGGGTGAGGGGGTCCTCTGAGATGCCCGAGTGGGTGATAGTCCAAGGCCACGGCAATGCCATGTCCGCCCAGAGTGAGGCTGTGTGCTAGGTAGGGGCTGGATGCAAAGGTCAGTGAGGCCGGGTCCGCTCTCGAGTGGAGACACCACAGTTTGAGTCCTTAGTTGCCACCTCTTCAAGGACCCCTTCTCTGCCACACACAAAGCTGTCCCTTTCAGAAATAGGTGCCTTATCTGGGGGCCCCGCAACCCCGTGTGTCCTACTGATCGCGTTGTTCCCCATACTGGATTGTCCTTTGCTAACTTCCCGGTCTTCCGTGCTCTCGCCAGTGCTGCGCACCATTGCTTGAGTCAACGTTTTACAAAATCGCTGGACCAGTGAAATGGGGTAAGGGAATTTAAATCCAATGGCGGGAGTGAGTGAATGATGTTGAGTTATCTTAAGACCATTTGCTTTCCTAAGAGAAGTGATTTGGGAAATACCCTCTAGAAGCTCAGAAAGAACCCATCTCGCGTATTTGGGGGCTCGGGATGATTGTGGAATTCTGGGAAACTGCAGCCACTGACAGGCTAATGGGTGCCCGGCCACCTGGGGCAGGCTGGAAGGGGGCGCAGAGCCACAGAGGAAACACCAATCACCTTTGACCCTCTCCCTGCTGGGGAGGAGAAATGCAGCCACCAGGCTGCATTCTCCTATGAGCAGGAGAGGGGAGTGGCTTAGGGTGACATGACCACAGTCATGGGAATGTCGCCCCTCACTCTTCTGCTCTACTGACATAATGGTGTCCAGCCATCGGTGTCCATGTTTAACCAACATGACAGCACGGTATTGGAAAGGGAAAGAGAGATGATCTGCTGCCACCCAGTTGGTGGGCCTTTGTGGATTGTGATGTGAAGAAACTTTCGTCCTTCCTGCACATGATCTCAATTCTTCCTTGACCTCTCTGTTCTTTCACTAGTTCTGGAAAAGATTTCTCAGGCCTTGGGACAATAGTAGACTCACTGTGTAGGTGATGAAAATGCATTGCCACGTTCCGTTCTCCCATGCGAAGTTCACTCCAATCATGTGGGCCATAATGAGTTGTCACAAGACACAGAGTGGTCATACACCCATACCAGGCATTCATGGTTTCTTAGCAACCAACCAGAAACTGTTAAGCAGGTATTGTTTGTGTCTGGGCTCCTGTGTATCAGTAGCTGTGTAGTCACCGCTGAGTGTAGATGGACGTTTTGTGCGTGTGTTGATTTCTTCTCTCGATTCCGTCGCAATGTAGTCACCTAACAAAGAGTTTGAAAGGTGGTAGTATTTCTGAAATTGTTTCACGGGTCTGGAGCTAATTTTAAGAGAAGCTAATCTTATCTGTTTCTCTTTACCATTTAATGCGTGCTACGCTTTGAGTTTTAACAATTTGCTTGGAGTTGCATAGAATAACTATTCTGAAGACCTGCCTTAGTTTCTAAATCCATCAATCCCTCTTATTTTCTGTTGCTTGAACGATCTTCGAGGACATGCTTTATTTCCATTTTACCTCCCCCACTAGAGGCTCGGAGAGGAGCAGTCCCAGGTCCCTTGGCCAGGACTGGGACTCAGACCCACATCAGCCCACTGTGCCATGTCTGTGGGGTAGGTAGGAGGTTTCTGGCTTGAAACTTGAACCCCTATATATAGTGTGACTCCTCAAACACGGTGGCCAGAATGTTCTTGGGTGTCTGTGATGCATGGTATCACTCCCTTAGAGCTCAGCATCACATGGTCATCGTTCTGGCAGACCCTACCTCTGGGTCAAAATGTGGGAGGGAATAAAGCCAGACTCCAGACCCCAGAAGCCACGGGGTACACTGCTGGCCACGTCACTGGAAATCTCTTGGTGTTGCTGAATGAATGAATGCAAAATGAACGAATGAGTGAGGGATTCCAATTCCATTCACAGCCAAAGTTCACACTTGCCCCGCACCCTGAAGCAGCACATGATGGTTTCCATTACCCAACACTCGGGAGATTATTTTGCTGTAAACAATGGTACTTTTGCATGTTACCGGAGAATTATAAGTTCTCATTGTTCAAATTATTGTTCTGGATAATTATTGTGGTGACACAGGGAGAGAAACGGAGCTGCCCTCTCTTATGAAACAGTGAGCCAGCATGAGTCAGGAGTGAGCATTAGTGAGTATTGTTGCAAACAGGTGGCAACGGACGGCCTTGCTCTGTTTGCCAAGACAAATGCAATCACAGTGCACAGCATTAGATACCCTTGCATGGTCTTGCTGACAACTTGTGCAGAAGCATTTGCTATCAGCCGAATCCATTTCATCCTGAATGTGCGCCATTCTCACCTAGGCTTACTTCCGAGGTGCTTTGAGTCTTTTGGACCACAGCATCTATTTATAGCTGGGTCTCCAAGTAGAAACGAACCAAAGCTCAGCTTCACTTCCCCATCCAACCCACACCCTCTGGAAGCACCTCGTTGTGCACTCTGTGTCTCCAGCTTGTACCCGGATGTGAGATCTGGCGTGGTAGTGGACCATTATTCACTCTCTCGTTTGTGTCCATTCATTAAACGTGTCTATTTGTTCTCTCTTATAATAAATACTCATCAACTTTTTGCCAAGTGCCAGACACACTGGGAGATGCTAAAATGAATGTCCTTCATAGGGAAGAAGCCCCACTCGTGCAACACAGTGCCTTTGTCATTGGGGCAGATTTTATTTAAGATTTATTGGCAGAGGAGGGGCCTTTACAACTCAGCAATGCCAACAACTCAACACTGAATATTGGACATCACTGTCTTTAAAAGTCTTGCTACTACCATGCCTCGTGTTTTGGCTATTCCCACCCTCCCTTTCTCTCAGCCTGGGAGACTTTCATTCCTGTTCCTACCTCCAGCCCCCCCAAAAATAATTCAAGGAGCACATTAGATGGCTACAGATTCGCTGATGCAATCTCCTTGAACAGCAAGCCCCTCCCTTGGGTCTTACTCCTGCTCCTCCCTGTCTTTTTAAGGGGAAGGAGTGAGTAGTGTAAAGATTTGATTTGCCCATGGACCTAAGTCATACCACCCACTCCCCACCTTTGCCTTAGAAATAGCTCTTGAGTAACTTCAATCAGTTTTGGTTTTAAAGCACGGTCAGGGTCATTATATGAACCTGTACTTGTTAACAGTTTGCATATATTCTTTCTCCTCTTAAAGATTTTATCTATTTACCTATTTATTTGTGAGAGAGAGTGAGCAAGAGAGAGAGCACAAGTGGGGGTGGAGGAAAGGGCAGAGGGAGAAGCAGACCCCCTGCTGAGCAGGGGGCGGGGCAAAGGAGCGTGGGCCTCTATCCCAGGACCCGGGATCATGACCTGAGCCGAAGGCAGACACTTAACCAACTGAGCCACCCAGGCAACCCCTCTTTCTCCTCTTAGACCATAAGCTCATACAGGCAGAGGTTTCATTGTTTTGTACCCCCTTTTTTCCTCTTAGCTCCAAACATGGTGCTAGACAAGTATAGTGATGTTTTTATCCATGTTCTTGTTCGATCAAACAAGTTTTCCATATTGGGCTTGAATGAAGGAGTTACTTCCTTTATACAACAGAGCTGAGCATGCGGGACAGGAACCAAAACCAGTTTTCGACTCTGTCATTGAAGGGACTGATGAATAAATCCAAGGTAAAAGTAATCCAGTCACGAAGATGTAAGGTGGCCAGGTACATGCCAACAGGGAGTGGTGAGGCTGGACGCAACTGGCTGGTCCTGCTTCCCATCAGAGCTTTGACATCCATATTACACACCAAAACAAAATATTGTGCTGGCCAACAAACGCAGAACCCCAGCCTCAGACACCGACGAAAGAGGGAAGCCTGCCTTCACACCCGTATTGCGCTAAACTGCTCTGCTTATGCGCGAGGTCTAGTGTCCCAACGGACTTGGCTTACAAAACACCAGTTCAAAGATAAAGTTGTTAAGGACTTCACGAAGGTGACAAGAGAGCATCCAACCTCGAGTGGGGGGCCCTTCTGAGTGCCGGGCCGTCCCGGTGAGACTGTCCAGGTTACAGGCCCATGAAGCTGGCCCTGCCTGGCCCATAGTAAGTACTCAATAAATATTTGGTGAATGAATGAATGAATGTCATCTTAAGCACCGGCCTCATTAACCAAGCCTCAGTTACCGAAATTATTCTAGGACCCAGTTACAATGGTGGGGGCTGAGGGGCTTCCCCTTACATAGCCCACCAAGCAATTCCCCATGACACCAGCTGGATGTCTTATAATTTAACTCAATTCTTTTTTTTAATTATTTATTCATTTATTTGACAGAGAGAGAGAGACAGCGAGAGAGGGAACACAAGCAGGGGGAGTGGGAGAGGGAGAAGCAGGCCTCCTGCTGAGCAGGGAGCCTGACGTGGGGCTCGATCCCAGGACCCTGGGATCATGAACTGAGCCCAAGACAGATGCTCAACGACTGAGCCACCCAGGCGCCCCTAATTTAACTGAATTGTGAGTTAAATTCTATCTTACCTGGAGGCATCAACAGATCCTGCTGGTTAAGGACTCAGGCCCAGGAGATTGCCCCCTCACTTCAGATGGTAAATTCAGTCCAGGACGGGTCACTGTGATTCTGACGGATCAGCTACAAATCAGAGGTTCCCACAAGCCCCTCTTTGGGTTCAATTAATTTGCTAGAGAGATTCGCAGAGCTCAGGAAAAATAGTTTATTTCTGTTTACGGGTTTCTTGTAAAAGCATGGGCTAAAGGATACAGACGAACAGGCAGGTGGAAGAGATGAGGAGAGCCAGGTATATGGGCAGGGACATAGATCTTCCATGCTCGGTCTGCCTGTGTTTTTCCCACACCTCCACCCGTGCGCCAAGCTGGACGTTCTCCGAACGCCCTGCTGTTGGGATCTTAGGGACGTTTTGTTACTTAGGCGTGACCAAGTATAAACTCCTCTCTATCCCTCTTCCCTCTCATTAAGGTGGGGCCGAAAATCCCAAGCTTCTAACCATGGCTTGGTCTTTCTGGGGACCAGCTCCCCTCCAGGAGCTTTCCAGGAGCCCACCCAGAGCCGCCTCCATAGAACAAAAGAGGCTCCTCGTGCTCTTATCATTTAGGAATTTACAAGGCTTTTAGGAGCTCTGTGCCAGGAGCCAGGGGGCAGAGAGACCAAGGCATATATTCTCTGTTATCTCACAATTGTCGCTTCATAGCAGACAGAATAGAAACATTGGTCTCTCAGATGATTTTTAAAAAGAACTTCTGAGCCAAGAGTTTTAATCTCTTTTTCTTATATGAGTTTTGTTAATCAGCTGCAATACTGAGCAGATTTGTTTTATCAATTCTGTCCTTTGCTAGAGAGGAGAGGGCTTCAAGAGAGAGGACAGAAACTGATGGAACATGAAAAATTCATGGTTGGGGGGAAGAAAGTCCCTGCAATGGAAAGATGAATTTTCGTGGTGTACGGAATTTAATCTATTAATAACCACAGGTCATCCCAGCTGATTCTCACACCGCTGCGAACAAATTTTTTGAAGCAATGCTACTTTCAGACTTTGAGGGGCAGGTGAGTTGTACCTGCATGCCCTGGGCTTTGCTGCATATTCACGGATTGATGCCATGGAGAGAGGCGGGAAGCAGTTTTCCCAAAGGGAGGAGGTGGGAAGACAAGACCCCAAAAGGCAGACGCCTGGAGTCCTCGTTTTATTTTGCCTCTCTCCTAAATGAAGCTCATTGTTGATGAAGAGATTTAAGAGAATCGGGTTTATATCACATTTATTTATTCATTCACCCACTATTTGTCCAACGCCTACTGTATGCCAGGCATTTTGAGAACTGGCTTTGTGAATGTGGGCTTCGGAGTGAGATTCGGCTAAGCCCTCGTCCCGGGAGAAGGCTTCAGTTTATCCTGAAATGACAATGTGGTGGTCGGGATGGGGGAGGACGTGGGGCCTCCCATCTCCTGGTGCCTTGGTGAAATGACCATTCTCAGCCAGAGCCCCCACATGCTGGAGGAAACCACAGCACCCCACAGAGGTTGGTAAGGTATGGGTCGTCATGGCAACAGACGAGCTGGAACTGGGTGTGAGCGCCCCAGCTGGGAGCATACTGTCTCCTCCTCGGCCTCTGCCTGGCTCCTCGCCTGCCGAGTCCTTGCTTACCACTGGATCGGTGGTTTCCTGGATGTGGGATTTGGCTGGAGGAGAACAAGCCGATGGAAGGGGGCTGCTGGGCAGGGGAGAGAGTAGTAGAGACACTACAGATTCGGATAGAATGAGAAGCTAAAAAGCCGACCACTCATCGGCCCCTCATCGTGCACCAGGCACCGTGCTACACGTGATTGCCGCTTCTCACGATACCACCATGTCCTCCCCCGTCAACGAGGCAAGGAAACAGGTTCAGAGGGGCCGAGCTAAGGTGGGAATCTGGGTCTGTCCGATTCCCACACCTGGGGGAGAAATGCCCACGTTGAGAAACGCCAAGTAGAAGTGGTTCTGAACAGCAGGTGCAGTGTACCTGGGGGTGTGGCCACAATCCAGATTCCTAGGCATGGCCCCAGACCTGCTGAATCAAAATGTCTGGGGGTGGGGTCCGGGAATCAGAGCACCAAGAGATCTCAGGGGATGCCTCGTCTGAGAGAGGCTTAGGGAGGAAGTGACTTGCCTCTCCGTCCCAGCGCTAGTTAGGACCAAGATCTGGGAACCAGAAGAGGGGACAGTCGGCCCAACCACTGAAAGTTGCCCTTCACTTATGGTGACAAGTCTCCATCTAACCAGTGCTCCAATCAAGAAAAAGAAGAGAGAAAGAGAGAAGCCCTAACTGGTGCTTATTATGTTTTCTTTCCAGCGTTTCTGCCTGCAAGGCCAACCCACTTCCTCGCCCGGTCACCAGGGTAACCGTCACTCCCACCTTGACAGTCAAGTGCATACACAGCTTCTTGCACCCACATCCAGGGCTGTGGGACCCAGCCCTATAATCAGCCTCCCGCTGCCTCTGTAGACAGCCAGCAGCAGCAGCTCCCTGCTCTCTGGGCCCCTCACCCCTTCGCGGTTCTGCAGACACCCCTCTCCACGCTCACACGCTGAGCTCTCTGCTTCCCTCGCCCACTGCCTCCCAGGAGACAAATGTGCAATCTGCTCTCAGCGTGTATCATCACCTCTGGAGGGAGGAATCTGCCCTCGAGTTGGGACACAACCCAACACACGCGGCCCACACAGGAGGAAAAACACCCCCTCCAAGGAGAAAGGGAGCGGTGGCAGTGAACGAACACCCCCTCTCCCTCCAGAGACAGCTGAGGGGGCAGCTGGAGTTTGGGAACGGTTTGCCAAGTGATGATCAGGAGAGGGCCTGCAGTGGTGGCGGCGGGAGGGGGGACCTGGGGGGGACGGGGGAGGCTGGGGGCCAGATACTGTTGCTAAGGAAGCGGCTCCCTGCCTAGGACATCAGAGCCCCTCTGTCACCACAGACACCCTGGAGTCTGACCCTGCAAGCGATGCGTTTGCATGCCCTTCGAAACCTGCTAAGAACAGTTCCATGAGGCTGGGCTGCGGGGGTCCTGGGGTCTCCGTTAGGACTTTACAGGGACCAGCTCTCTCCCTCCTCACTTATTCCTTCCCTTGGCCCCCCCTGTCGCCCCTGTCTCCTAGGTCCTGAGCCACTTATTGAGCCCTAGGGACCAAGGATTCCTATCCTGATTAGTCTCCTTTCTGCTTTCCCCGCAGCCTGAGGCCAACCCCTTCAGACACCTGTCCCATTTCCTGGCTGGGCCAAAGCCTTCCTCCTGAGGGCTTGGGCTCTGGCAATCCCAGAGGCTGCTCGAAAGAGCCCGCTGAGACAATTAAAGTGCAAGAGAGTTAACTCCCCAACGAGCCGACTTTGATGACCTGTGGGAAGCAAAAGGCAGGGGGAAGATTTACTGCCTCCTTCCTATGGACAGTTCCCAAGCCTGGGCTTCTTCATAGCCTGTCTGGAGATGCCCTGTATGGGACCTGGCTGGGCCTCTCCCTGAATTCGGGGGTCAGCCTGGTAGCACAGTGCTGTTTGTGTATTTGCTTCCCATCCTGCCCCACCTCACCTCGCTCTCTCTCACCCTGGCTGCCCTGGGATTGTACCTCTTAAGGAAGTGTTAGCGCTTAAGCGTTTCCTCAGACTGTTCTAGGGAATCTGGACTAAATTGGCACTAACATTCACATAGAGCGACATTCTCGTTCTAGGTCAGCGAGCCTAATTCCCTCATTTGTCAGGGGGAGCTAAGGCCCAGGGAAGTTAAATGATTCCATCAAGGGTACAGCCAGTTAGTGGAGATTCATGACATCATTATTCATTACTTTATGCCTACTCATGACTTTAGCAAATAATTAACGAGCACCTACTATGTACCAGGCATTACTCTAGGCACTGGGAATGTGGGGGTGGATAACACAGACAAAATCTCTGCTTTGATGGAACACAACATTTGAATGGAGGATTAGAGAAGAAAAAGACTATAAATGAGATGCAAAGGTAAAGTGTTCAGAATGTTAGACTAATCAATGCCAGCGGTGGGCCTGGTAGGTGTTCTAGGATGAATGGTGTCTCCCCCGCCCGCACCAAATTCGTATGTTGAAGCCCTAACGCCCAGGACCTCACAATGTGACTGTATTTGGAGATAGGACCATTGGAGGTGCTGAAGTGAAAATGAGGCCATCAGAACAGGGCCCTAATCCAAGAGGACTGGTGTCTGTATAAAAAGAGGAAATTCAGACAGACAGAGACCCCAGGGATAGGCACAGAGGGGAAAGACCATGTGAGGACAGAGCAGGAGGGCGGCCATGTGCAAGCCTCAGGAGAAACCAACCCTGCCTACACCTTGATCTTGGAATTCCAGCCTCCAGAACTGTGAGACAGTACATTTCTGTTGTCGTCTAAGTCACTGAATCTGTGGTATTTTGTGATGGCTGCTCTAGCAGATTAACACTGTGGGATTTTAATTTCATAAAAGGCATCCCGAGCTGGCCTCATCGAGAAGGTGATGTTTGAGTAATATCCTGAAGGATGTGATAGAGGGAGTTTGCTGACCATCCAATGGAAGGACATTCCAGGCAGAGGGAAGGGCAGGTTCCGTGGCTCTGACTGGGATCAGACCTCAAGTGTTCGCGGAATAACAGGGAGGCCAGTGGGCCGAGAGAGAGCAGAGTGGGCTGGGGGCAGAAAACGGGAGCATGAGGTGGGAGAGGTGAGGTGTGTGGGAGGACGTCCTCTGTGCCAGCTGGGGAGTTACCGCAGAGTTTAGAGCAGTGGTCTCAGTGGTGGGGGGTGGGGGAGAGCGCTTTGCTCCCAGTGGACCTTTGGCAATGTCTGAAGACATTTCCATTTTCAACTGGATGGGGATAGGTGAGGAGAGGTCAGGGTAGGATGCGGGCATCTAGTGAGGCGAGGCCAGGGGTGTTGCTAAATAGCCTACCGGGCACAGGACTGCATTTCTCTCCCCTTCCCCCACAAAGAATTACCAGGGCCCATGGAGTAACAAGGTTGAAAAGCCCTGTTTTAGAGCATGAGGTGACTGAGTCTGACTTTTTGTCTTAATACGATCACTCTGGCTGTGTCGGTGAGGCTTTTAAAAGTAGAAGGGCAGAAGCCGAGGCTCCGTTATCCAGGTGAGAAATAAGGGTGGCTTGGACCACAGCGGTTGACGGTTGACCTCCTCCCATGCCGGTTTAGTGCCCCTGTTCCAGCCTCCCTGCCTCCTGCCTCTTTCTGTCTCTCAACCAACATTAACAGAGCCCTTAGTGGGTGCTAACCATCATGTCAGGTGCTGGGTCGATTGCGGCAGACGTGGCCCGCTAGGAACCTCATGTAGCTCGCCCAGAACCAAGCTGAAGAGGAGGGAGCTAGAGAGAGCCGCTGCTGACTTGGGGGGCAGACACTGGCCAGTCTGCTTGGTGCTGCAGGTGGAGCTCTGTTCTGCGGTGGTCGTCAGAAGCTGCTTTCTACCCAGACACCGAAGAAGGCACAGAGCGAGCACCGGGTGGGTGATGTCTCCATCCATCCAGCTGCACAAGCCAAAAATGTGGAAATCATCCTTACTGCCTCAGCCTCCCTGACCTCCACCCATGCCCCAGTACATCAAGGGTGGAGCAGCCCCCGAAGATGTGCACCTGTTCACATCACTCCAAGGTGCTCCTTCTCCATCAGTATCCCAGCTCCTGTATTTTTTCCATAGCAGTTATCCTAGCTTGTAATCAGATATTTAATCACAGTAGATGATTGTTGGATCAATTTCCATTGTTCTCCTTAGGATGTGTGCTCTGTGGTGGGAGGGCCTGTACCTGGCTTGCTTCTTGTCTGGAGACCCAGCCTAGAACAATGCTTATCATAGAGCTAGAATTCTTGAAATATGTTTTGAATGAATGGATGGCTAGCAGTGCTAAATTCAGAACTAGGAACCACATAATCTCCCTGATGTAAAAACTTCTAAAATATTTCATGCATAAAACATACGGAATGCATATGTATAGTAGAAGCATAACAATAAAACAAATATGTATTACTATCTAGTTCAAAAAAGAACACATCCCCTATGACTGCTGTGTGCCCCTCCCCGGTCACATCTTGGTCCTAGAGATTAACAATATGTTTTGCTTTGTTTTTAGAGATTTTATTTATTTATTTGAGAGAGAGAGAGAGGGAGATCACAGAGGGGGAGGGAGAGGAAGAAGCAGACTTGCCGCTGAGCAGAGAGCCCAACGCGGGGCTCGATCTCATGACCCCGAGATCGTGACCTAAGCTGAAATCAAGAGTGGGAGGCTGAACTGACTGAGCCACCCAGGCGTCCCAACAATATATTACATTTTTGTGTTTATCGTCTCCTTTTCTTCTCATGGCCATTTTAACCACAAAGGGATATTATATACATATTATTGTTTTTGAACATTATGTAAGAGTTTCATACTGCAGATAATCTTGGGCAATTTGCATTTATTGCTCAACATGTTCATGAGATTTATCTTTATTGAATTATGTACTTGTCGTTCATTTTCACCATCATAGTCTTCCATGGATTGGAGTATGCAACAACCAATGTATCTATTCTCCAGTAGAGAGGCATTTGAGTTGCTACCAGGATTTTGCTGCTGTGAACCTTCCCGCGCAGGTCTCTTTGTGCAGGTGTGCTAGAGTATATGCCTTGAAGAGATTTATTCCTTTAGGCAAGTTAATGCCACATTATTTTCCAAAGTGGCTTCCAAAGTGGTTGCACCCATTTGCGTGAGCACCACTTGCTGGGTGTGTCCATTTACCATTCCCTGATTATTAAAATAAGGTTGAGCTTCTTTTCATAGGTTTATTGGAAATTCCCCTTCTGTAACGTGGTGGTTTGTATATTTTGCCCATTTTTCTACTTAGTTGTCCTCCTACCGATTTTTTGGGAGTTCTTAATTCTCGACAGCAATCCTTCTTTGATTAATTTGTTATGAATATCTTTTCCCAGTTGACTGTTTGTCTTGTCACACTGTCTTTGTGGTGTCTCTTCTGACGAATACCAGTTCTAAGTTTTCATTTAGTTAGATTTATCAGTCTTGTATTTTATAGCCCGTGCTTCTTGTTCTCTGTCTTCGGATGTCATAAAGCTATCCTTGTGTATTTTCTTGGAAAAGTTTGGAAGATCTGACTTTCGCATTTGGGTTTTGCTGTTGCTGTCGTGGTGACATAATGAACTCGCTTAGGCTGGTGCTGGAGCTTCACCTGGTCTTGCAACTGATCATGTCTCTGTGATGGCAGAAGAGGTGAGGTAGGTCCGGGCGCCATTTTCATGCAGGAACCACAGTGCCAGATCCCCACAGCGCGTCTCTCCGTCTTGGTTTTGCCACAGAAGGAAGGAATGCACTTGGTGTGCTAGTTCGTTTCTCTTTTCTTCACCATTTTCCTAAGAGAGGTGCCCTCATGGGTCCTGTATATTTTACTGACAGTTCTGACCTTCTTGGTGCATTTAGCCAAGTTGCTACCTATAGGTTCAAGCCCAGAGAGCCACGTTTAGGTCTTTCATTCACATGATTTAATAATCATGTGATATATGGTCTGAGGTAGTCATCTAATTTAAACATTTTCCTCGTATAGATAATGGCTTAGTTTTAGTTTTGCTGTTGTAGCAAATTACCACCCATGTGGTGGCTTAAAGGCACACAAATTTATTATCTTACGGTTCTGGAAGTTAGATCTGGGTTTCAGTGGGCTAAAATCAAGGTGTCGTTGGGGCTACATTTCCATCGAAGGGCCCTAGAAGAGTTTATTTATTTCTTGTATTCCTTTTCCTGCTTCTAATGGCCGTCTTCTTGTGGGCCCCTTCTGTTTTCAAAGCTTGCACTGGCTGGTCAAGTTTTCTCAAGGCCTGATGATGACTTTCCTGCTTCCCTCTTTTGCTCATGAGGACCCTTAGGATTACACTGGGTTTACCCAGATCATCTAAAATGTAGTAGATACATAAGATAATCTCCCCATCTCAAGATCCTCAAATGAGGCACATCTTCAAAGCCTCTTTTGCCAAGTAAGGTAACATAGTCACAGTTTCCAGCGATGAGGACCTGGACTTCTTTGGGAGAATATTATCCTAGAATCACAGATTCAACAGATTCAACCACAAGAATCAACAGCTTCAGCACACAGCCTATTCAATATTTTCTGAGCCCAGGGACGGGGAACACTGATGATGATAATGCTTGCTATGTGCTGGGAATTCCTCTAAACATTGTGTGCGTATTATCTCATTTAAGTCATTTGAGCCATTGTGCTGAGTCCTACTGTTATTCTGATCTTAGAGATGAGTAAAGTGGGGGACAGAGTGGTGAAGTAACTTGCTCACAGCAGGAAGTAGCAGAGCCAGGATTCTAGGCATTTGGCCAGAGCCAATCCAGGCAGTTAGACTCTGAAGTCCATGCATTTAACTACCAGGCTTTTGTTGAATGAAGAGATGACATGAATAAATCTAGCTTCTCTTAGCTGTGTGCTTATGCCTAAAGCCATGTAACCTCTCTGAGCCTCAATTTCTTTATCTATGAGATTGGAATAGGGGTGCATCTTGTCTGTACTTCACAGGGCTGCTTCTAGGACACATTGAGACAAGTTATAAGAAAACAATTCAGATAAGAAAAACAGGGCTCCAAGACTCGTTCCGTTGCATGTCACTGGCAGCGCCGGGACTGGGACTAACGTTTCCTGGCAGCCAGGCTGGGGCGGGCTATTTCTACCACAGGGCAGTAACTACAGCAGTTCCAGAGTCTAGTCACCAAACTGACCTCATCCGTCTCCTGCCCTGTAGCAGCCAACATCAAAGCTAGGTCTGTGTTTCAATCAGTTTTTCATTTAAGAATATCATCAAATCTCAAATGACGGTGTTACAAAATCCAAACATGAGATAATACTTCTTAGCTGAAACAGTAAAGTTTATAAATATGATTAGTATCAGTTACAAACCAAGGGGAAAAGAGGACAATTTCAGAAATTGACAGGAAAGGGAGGCTGCAAGGTGTTGCTAAGGAAAACCACCTCCCCTGTATCTCTGCCTCTTCTCCATCCTGATCTCTCCAAGCTCCCCCCACACCCCTTTTTCCTTAACGTGGAGCAGGGATCGGAATACCTGGATTTTAGCCGCGGGGTAACCACTGACCACTTTTGCTTTGAACTTCAGAGGCAATACTGAATTAAAAAAAGAGCAGAGTGGGGGAGGACTCACGCTACCAGATATTAGGACATATGACAAAGACATAATGATAAAATCAGTGCAGAACAGATACAGATCAACAGAGCAATAGTGAGAGCCCAGAAACAGGGACGTGTGGCTATTAAGAATTGGTACAGGACAGAGACGCCATCACACATCAGTGGAGAAAAGATGGATTGTTTGGTGACTACTGCTGGGCAAATCGGCTCACTACGCAGAGAAAATAATACTGTATTCTTGGTTATACCATATGCCAGGTGAACTGCAGATGAATTAAGACCTAACTGTGATAGATAAAGGTATGAAGTTATTAAACAGGGGAAAGTGTAGGAGAATATTTGGGTAGGAAAAGATTCTTCAAGGAGACCCAAAAACCCCACTCCACAAGGCTAAAATTAGATGCATTTGTATATAGCCAAATAAGGATTTCCCCTACACTGTAGGATAGCAAAGGCCAAGCTACCAGGGCATGTGAAAGATTGGGAGAAACACTTGCATTGTCCAAGACTGACATGAGATTAATATTTAGGATATATAGGAAACTCCTTTAATTCATTCGGAAAAATAATAGGAAATCTAGCCGAGAAATAGGCAGAGGATATAAAGAGTTAATTCACAGAAAGAAAAAATCTCAAAGTTTCTTCAGTATATGGAAAAATGGGTAATGTCACCTATCAGGAAAAAAATTAAATGAAATTACAATGTGATACTACTTTGCTATCAGATTGATATAAATTAGGACGTCAGATAATACTAAATGTTAGCATATGAAGTGGGAAAACAAGAATCTTTCTGTCTTCATGTACCACTGGTGGGAGTGCCAACCTGCAAAGCCACTCTAGAGGGCAACTTGGCAGAGTGAAAACAAGCATTGTAGACTCCATGACCGGGCAATTCCCTTTCTTTCTTATGGTCCATCAGGGACACTTCCAATATCATTCCAGTATTGTCTGTGGTTACAAGGAACTGCTGGCAACCTAACTATCCATTTTTTAAGGAATTGGTCAGTAAAATGTGTTAGATGCACATACCGAATTCTATTAGTGGTCAGGACTAATGAACACCGAGAATAAACAGATAGCCCCATGAATACATCTCTAAGACATTATGTTGAGGGAAAAACAAGAAACAGAACGAGTTCTTAGCACAATACCTTTCATGTATTTTAAAAAATAATACAGAAACTAACAGTATCTTTGGAGGATATACACACGTCCTGGGACATATCTTAACATACAAGAGAGGGTGCGCATGGCGGGTAGAGAAACGGGACTGTGGAGAGGGAACGAGTGGAAAATAAAATAAAATTAAAAAGAGCTCTCCTAGGAGCTGAAGAGTCTGCTCAAACATAACTTTTGTCCCTGAGGTCCAAAAACATCGCCCCAATCCCCTTCCCATCGCTTCCTATTCTTAACAGAATCAAAGGCAAGCGACTCATGTGGCTGCCCAGAGCAGGGCCTTCCTCTAAAAAGGACCAAGCCCTGGCTTCCCTGCACTCCTCGCAGTACGTCCCACAATCAAAACAATCCCAGATTTCAATTGGAAATGGGCTTACTCTTATTTCTCTAGGAAAGTCTGATTGTTTAAGACTCGGTTTAAGCGTTTCCCCTCCGGGAGTTCTTTTCTGGCCGCAGCCCCACCCAAATGCTAGCCCCTCCAGGACTGTATTCCAATACACCCTTTCCCTCATCACCCGCGCACACACCGCGCTGTAATTGCTGATTTTGGGTACGCAACCCTCCCCCAGGGCTAGAACTGAGCTAGGGTAGTCTCCACGTACACAAGTCCCCTGCTATGGTGGGCAATCACACGAGTTACCGGAAGGTTACTCCTGCAGGTTAAATACCACAGCAGCCCACCTCCCTCTCCTTTGCTTCCCCTGCCATTGGTTCAGCCTCTCCGCCCCCGGCCACCGCCCCCAGCCCGCCTCCGCAGGCTGTAGGAGGAGGAAGGTTCTGCGCACGCGCCACAGGGCGGGGCACGCTCGGCCGGGGGCGGGGCAAGGGGAGAGGAGGGCGCCGAGGGGCGGAGGGAGAAGCCACGGTGCTGCGCGGCAGGTGCGTCCGGCTCGCGTGCGCGCGGCGCTTGGGGGGCGGGGCTGAGGCGGGCTTGTGGCAACTCCCCCGCCTCTGGCCCCGCCCCCGCCGCCCGTCCGCGCGCCTCGCCCCGCCCCCTCGCTTTGCCCGCCCCGCCCCCCCCGGCGGCTGCGCTCCTTCTCCCGCCGCCAGCCACCCTCCCGCCCCGCTCCCGCGGCCGAGAGCGGGAGAAAGTCCTGCCGGTGGGCGGCCGCGGGGCTGCGAGCGTCCGGCATCCCGGGGCCGCTCCGGCCCGGGCGGCGAGGGGGCCCGGCGGTCCATGCATCCGCCGCCGCCCGCCGCTGCCGCGATGGATTTCAGTCAGAACAGCCTGTTCGGCTACATGGAGGACCTGCAGGAGCTCACCATCATCGAGAGGCCGGTCCGCCGGAGCCTCAAGGTGCGCCCCGGGGAGGAGGAACTGCCCGCAGGGAGCCTGGCGACTGGCCCGGGCCCCGACCCCGTCCGTCCCCTTCTTCCCGAGGCGGCCCGGGACCCTCAGTCCTCCTCCGGTCGCCGTGTCACCCTAAACCGGCCCCTGCCGGCGCCCCTGCTTCGACACAGCTTCGGTTCTCCCAGCTCGGACCCCCATCCCCGAGGGACTGACCCCTCGGACGCCCTGGGCTCCCTCGGTCCCCCGGCCCAGCCCGGCCCGTGCGCCTTCCCCAACCCGCCCCCAGGAACGGACGGTCCAGCGTCGTCCCCCGAGCCGCCCCTCCCGGACCGCCGTGGCCCCTCTTCCTTCCGATCTGCGGGAGCTGCCCCTCGAGGCCGCCGCCGCCTTGTCGCCACCTGAGTGCCCCCCCCCAACGGACTCCGTCCCACTCCTCAGTGAGCACAGATCCGCCCCTCCTCCCGGAGACACGCCGGATCCCACTTTCCCCTTCCTCTATCCGAGCAAGCTCGGGTGCCTCTGCACCCTAGTCTGCCAGGCCTCCCTTCGCCTCCCACCCAGCGCCCAGGCTACCGTCGTCCCGCTACGGATCTTCAAAGCCCTCTCGACCCTTCGCCCCCATTCTGAGTCACCACACGTCCTTTCTTCCCAGCCCCTCCAAGACTCCAGCTGGGACCCTGATCCCCACTCCCCGCCTTGAGGGAGTCAACCTTCAGTTCGCTCCCCCACCCCGCAGAGTCATCTTCGTCCCAGCCTCCAACCCTCACTGCCTGCAAACCTAGTTTACGGACCACCCCCTCCCCCAGCAGTCCTCTCAAAAGCTCGGTTGAGCTCTTCTCACTCCCACCTGCCGCAATATCGCGAATCTTATTTCCTTCCAGCCCTAGAGTTTATTCCCATCCCTTCCCCCACTCCACATTTCGTCTTTTTCATTCTCTCTCGGCTGCAGTTTGCCTCCATCCCCCTTGTAGCATTTCCTGGGGTGGAAAATGCTGGAGAAACAGCTTTGGGGTATTAGAGATTTAAAAGTACGTATGTATTTCATATTTGCATATAAAATCGAGTTCGGCAATGTTAGGAAGCCACACTGTAATTTTCAAGCTAGACTAGTTTAAAAAAGAAAAAAAAAGAAAAAAAAAAAACTCCACCACCCCACCCCAACAATTCGAGACGGAGACCTCATGAGGTCGGCACCTGGAGTCCTCAGACTCTTGATTACTTTTCAATGATAACTGCTTAATTGCGAAACTTTTTCATTCGTCTCTTACTTATATGGGGTTCCCGGAGGGTCACTGGGGGCAAGACTAATCCACGTTTGTGTGCATAATTTGTATTTTACACTTGACAGACACCAGAAGAAATAGAAAGACTGACAGTTGATGAAGACCTCAGTGATATTGAAAGGGCTGTTTATCTGCTCAGGTATTGCTCGAAGTCTTTCTGTGAATTTGTTGCTCGTTCCCTGTGGCACAGCATGGATGAACGCGTTGTGAAATGTCGTTCCGGTTATGTTCAGATTTACCCAACCGCTTGAACGGAGTACTTTGGCATGCATAGCATTTAATTATGTTGTTAAGTTAAGATTTTGGTATAGACTTACATGTTTGAGAATTGAAATCCAGTAAGACAACCAACTTAAGGAATATTTCTTGGAGGAGGAGGAACAGAACAGCTTAAGGACTTGAGTTGGATCTCCTTCTTTTTTTATTTTCCAGCTTTGGTTGTTCTCCCATAGATCCAGTAAGTTTGGATGAGACTTAAAGAATGTCCTGTGATTAATTTTAAGTTGATAATAGAGTATGAACTTACATGCTATTTACAATATATAGAAAAAACTCCACACAAGTAGAGTACTCAATTTGTTGCTCAGGATATCCTGTTTATATTACTTTTGCTATGTAAGCCTTGTAATTTTGTCTGAAAGATTTTAAAATTTAATTGAGCCTACTCTCATTTAAGTTTAATCTCACAAGCTCTGCAGAATTGCTTAATGCAAGTGATTATTGCAAATATTTATAAAGTTTCTCTCAACTAAAAAAACTTTAGATTTAACTTCTTAAAAGCTAATGCAGTGAACATTAATGAACTTATCTGTGAACGTACTTCCGAAGCAGAAATTTTCCCAAGGTATTTTGTGTATATTTGTTTTAAAATTTCTCTTTAACTTACAGCCACATGTTTTTCCCTTTGGCAAATTAGTTTTCCCTTTTGTTTTTTAGAACGGATTTTGAAAACTAGTGTTATTTACCTCCTGAGATACTTATCATCCTTGTTTCCTTAGCTTAGGTCAGCTTTGCCAGTTTCAAGTGCTGACAAGTTTCTTGTTCTCCTTTCTAATTTATAGGTCATGCTTCTAGTTCCATGTTATTCAGTAGAGGATCCTGTAAAAAATTAAAAAATCCCTCCCCATGACTTTCATTCCCTTAGTTATTTTTTAGCTTTTTCATGGCCTCTTGAGTTTCTGTTCTTAGTTTAGTCAGAACTGTAGCATGCTTATAATTTAGGCCATTCTAATAATTCTATCGCTTGAAAATGTTTCTGGGTATTAGACCTTCTGTTGGTGTTACTTCCCCTCCTTTGGTGATCTTTGGTAGCATGCTGTCATTTTTTCTCCCTATTAATTTAAAAGAAAACTTTTATTTACGTATGGATTAACAGTAATGTGTTTTTGATGTTTACATAGAGAATAATTCAGTGTTTAATCTTTTCTCATATTTTATTATATTTGAAGTACTTTATTCCTTAGTAATTAACATGTCCAATACAGTGAAAAATAGTTGTAAACTTCTGCCTTTTCCCCCGAGTTCTTTTGTTTGGAGTAGGTAGACAATTGATGAGAGTTTGGGTAAGTTTCTTTTAACATACAGCAGTTAATGATTTGTAAAAAGTTCCTCCTGGATACTCCTCCTGAAGTCTCTTCTTTTGCGTGAACTCTGGCTTACAATTAGGAAATGGAGAGAGTCTTGCTCTACTTACTTGTGACAGCAGATACCTTATTCTAGATATCAGTGACAAGGCTTCTTTTTTAGGACAGCTTACTTGTTTTCTATTTTGCTTTTATTGTTTGTTAGTGAACCGGGTCATCTAAGTTGTCTGTATTTTTCAGACGCAGAACACAGGTTTCTTCCAGTTCTGGAATTTACAAAGTCTTGCAGAGACAGATGGGACCTCTCCTTCTTAGACGAGAATTTTAAAAGAGATCTGATATCTCCTTAGTTTCTCGTGGCTCATCTACCTTGAAGGAGGTTTGCAGGGTGACTCAGAAGGCGAGCACTAGTTTGGTTGTGTGTGGGTTCTCTAGCAGAGTTCTTTGTATTCTCACCATCTCACCACCTCCTGGGGGAAACTGGGATTTCACCTTTAGGCCAGCTTCTGAAGGGCTAACTGCACGCTGCCTGAAAGGTTTTCTCTTCCTTCGGATTCCGGGGAAGGTACGGGATTGTCTCATAGATGAGTTCCAAACTTTGCCTCTGTTACAGCCTCTTCTGCTCTCTTATATTGAGGCTTTTATTTTAAATGTACCCTGTTCCTTTTTTTCTTTCATTTTATTTCCCAATGCTATAGAACCTCATACTGAGATCTGTTTTTTTTTTTTTTTTAAGATTTTATTTTTTTGAGAGAGCACAGGGTGGGGGGGGAGGGAGAAAGGGACAGGGAGGAACAGAGGGAGAGGGAGAGGGACAAGAGACTCTGTGCTGAGCATGGGGCATGGAGCCTGTGGGGTTAAATCCCAGGACCCTGAGATCCTGAAACCAAGAGTCAGATGTTAACCTACTGAGCCACCCAGGCGCCCCCTGTTTTTTTTTTTTTTTCTTTGATTTTCAGATTGATTTTGAGTGCTTTGCCTTTTCCTTTGTATTAGATATTTAATATCCAGATTTTTTCCCCCTTTGAATGTCAGATTTGTCTCTTTAGTTTTCTTATTTTGTATAATAAAACTCTTTTGGAATCTTAGGTTAAATTAGACTTCAGACAAATGTGTTTGCATCACACATGCTTTATATCAGTGGAGTGGAGGTTCTGATAGCATTTAAAGTGAATCTAATATATAAAACATGATCTGTAGAGTACTGTCATCCAATGAAAAACAAATTACACAGTTCATTCTCTCACTCTAAAATATGGCAGATCAATTGTTAATGCAGTTTTCATAATTAAGCTTAGAACATTACGGTATTTGAAGACATGACACAGATGAATTTGTGGTTTTGCATAAATACGACGCTGATACATCCATCTGTGGCATTTAGTGATGAAGCAAAACAGCTTTCCTAATAGTCACAGCTTGTGGCTTCATCAGAATCCTGTCGCATCATCTTTTTCCTGTTCTCTGTTGTCTTTGTGATTTTGGCATATATTTTAGGAATGTATTTAAAATATGTGAATAATTTTGTTAGAGAAGAGCCCTAAGTTCGTGTACTGTGCTTTCATTAGGTAAGTCTTTACTTAGATATTTCTAATTGCCTACCACATAAATTCCAGACCCTCAAACTTGTCATAAGGGACTCCATTTTAGCTGTGCAGTGTGATGTTCCCCCAGGCCCTCAACTTTTTTTTTAATGGCTTGATTGAGCTGTAGTTCATTTGCCATACACTTCACCCATTTAAAGTGTGCAGTTCAGTGGATTTTAGTGTATTCACAGAGTTGTGCAACCATCGCCACAATCAATTTTAGAACATTTTCATCATCCTCCAAAGAAACCCTGTACCTATAAGCAGTCAATCCTTACTTCTTCTTTCTACCCCACCCAGCCTTTGCGAATCACTAGTCTACTTCCTGTCTCTATGGATTTGTCTATTCTCTGGACATTTCATGTAAATGAAATTATACAGTATGTGGCCTTTTGTGACTGACTTCTTTCATTTAGCATAATGTTTTCAAAGTTCATCCGTGTTGTAGGATGTGCCAGTGCTTTTTATTGTTGAGTAGTATTGCATTGTGTGGGTATATCACATTTTGCTTATTCATTCATCAGTTGATGGACACTTGGGTTGTTTCCACTTAGTCCTTTACTTTTTAAAGCAGTCCTGCTGGCCTCTTCACTGTTGCTCATATTCATTGTGTTCATCCTTACCTCTGCTTTTCCCTGTCCTGGAGGACCTTTCATTACACCTGTTCAACATTTTCCATCTCCAGGATCTAGCTGTGATCTTGCATCTTTCATAAAGCCTTTCTGAACTGCTGAAACCACATGGAGCCCAGGCTTCTCTGAGTTCCCCTATCACTTATGGATGGCCTCACTCAAGGAGTGATTAATCACTACATTGTATTCCTTAACCTGTGTGTGTGTGTGTGCCCGTGGGAATATTTTCTTTAATTGTAAGGTCCTGGAGGGCAAGCCATCTGTTATGTTGTTGCTGTTTTGGTCTTTCTTGTTTTGTGCTGTGATAAAAATATATACCTCTTCATAAAGTGTATTATTTAATTTAAGATGATCAAAATGCCAGATGAATTAAGATACTTTTCTGATTTTTTTGTATTATAGGCAATAGAATCAGACAGATTTAGGTTATAGCCTATTCTACTGTTTATTATCTGTGTGACCAGGAACACATTATTTATGGTTGTTAAGCTCCCCTTTTCCGTCTATAAAATGGAAATAGCAATTCCTATTTCCCAAGGTTGTATTATGGGTGGAGCCCTAACACAGAATAGGTTTGCAATTAATGTTAATTTCCTTCTGTCTCTTTCCCCTTGTCCCTACTTCCTTGTTACTTAGGTTCTCAAGGTACATTTCAAACTTTTATAAGAGGATAACAATATTAATGTTGCCTTCCAATATTTAGTAAAGTAACTGGCAAGTAAAGTATGTCAACTGAAATTTATGAAAGATACCTATTAACTTCCTGTGCTAATAGTATTTATCAGAAACCAGAATCTTCACAAATTATAATCAAGCATTTTTAAACTTGAGTGATAAGTTCAGCTGGTTTTACAGATTTATATTTTCTTACCAAGTGACCTTATTTTAAGCAATATTTGCTCTTAACATTATGCATGCATTATGTGGATTGGTTAGTGTTAACCTCACTTTTATGTTGTGATTGCTTTTATAGTCACTTTACACTGTGAATTTTTTTGAAGAGTTATTTATTTATTTGAGAGAGAGAGAGAGAATGAGAGAGGGAGCACATGAGTGTGCATGTGCCTGATAGGGGCAGAGGGAGAGGGAGAGGGAGAGGCAGAGAATCCTAAGCAGACTCCCCGCTGAGGGCAGAGCCCGGCACAGGGCTTGATCCCAGGACCCTGAGATCATGACCTGAGCTGAATTCAAGAGTTGGCTGGATAACCGACTGAGCCACCCAGGCGCCCCTACGCTGTGAGTTTTAAAACACTTTGCACTTTGCCTTCCAGGGACTGTCGGGTAAAGTGCATCTTTAATTAGGAACTTTTATCCTCTGCCTCTTCCTCCCTTTTTTTAAGAAGTAAGTGTTCCCCCTGGTGATGTCGCAGAGGGAGGTTTCTGCAGCCAAATCTGGAAATGAACAAAAGTGCTGTAAACTGTGGCTACTGCTAATCACGTCTGGAGACCCTTGCATTCCAGACTAGAACAGGAAGGACAGCAGTAAAATAGTGGGGAAGAACTTCAGTGATAAGCTTGGCTACCTGGCTAGGTTTCGATTGTTTTGTCTTTAAAAATACCTTTCATATTTGCTATGCAAATGTGAAAAGTTGTGTGAAAAACTCCTTTGTATGACTTGATTTCTAAGATCTCTATATCCCCATACTTCTTTTATTTTCACTGTTGTCTTGATTTCTTTTTTTGATGCCTTCTGCTTTTTAATACTGTTTTAGTAAAGCGGGTATATAAGGGCTGTGTGTGTGTGTGTGTATGTGTGTGTGTGTGTGTGTGTGTATGTATGTATGTGAGAGAGAGAGAGAGACAGACAGACAGACTGTGTATGTGGGGGGGGTGCTTGAGTGTCTAGTATCACTTTGCCCAGTTTTCTTGAGTGATGTACAGAAGAACCTTTTAAATCCCTCACAGGTGGAATGGATAGTTGGTTAGTTAATCCAAAAAAACTGGTCAGCATGGGGAATCATAAGAATGATACCTACATTCAACATTTTATTTTAGTGTAAAAAAATACGTAGAGTTTGCCAGTCTTTGTTGTAGGTCCACTGCCTTTTCTTTGAGTGAAGGTCTGTTGATTACAGTTCAGGATCTGCTTTCTTGCATCGATTACCCCTATTACGCACTTAAAATGTCAAGTTTACATTTCTTTAAAGCTGGGTGAGAATTTGAAGATGGCTTAGAAGTATTCGGAAAGCATGGTCCTATAGTTTTGTGATTTTCTACTTATCTTTTGCAAGTTGCCTCGTTCTTCCTATTTCAATAGCAATTTTCTTTGGTAAGTTATCTTTATTGACTGTTTCTAAAACTTTCAATTTAATTTTCATAGAAATGATTCTTTTTGCATCATATGCTTCTGCAAGATTTAATTAAATTATGTAATTGCAATAGCCAGTGAAATTGGGATAAACTGGTCTGCAGCTGACTCTTGGTTAAAAATCCACTAGAGCAGAAGCTTGTGAGCATTCTAGAAAGTAGCCTATTAGCTATGAGCTTTCAGCCTGCCTTTGGCAAGGAAGTGGAGAGTGCTGTTCAGTTGGAAGAGTCTTTTAACACCATGTAGAGAGAGATACTATCCTTTTTCAAAGTATGTACTATGATGACCTTTTTTCGTCTTTGGTTACCCATGATATTTCTCTCTTGTTTCTGCATTGAGTTTGGCCCATGGTCTGCTCTGTTATTCCTTTACTTTCGTATACTTAAAAAATAAAATAAAATTAATGAATTAAGAATCTCAGTTAAAGAGGTCCTTTCCTTTCCTTTCTTTCCTTCCTTCCTTTAGAGGTGGGGGCGGGGAGGGAAGGTGGAGGAGCAGAGCAAGAGGGAGAGAATCTTAAGCAGTCTTCGTGCCTAGCGTGGGGCTCAATCTCACGACCCTGAGATTATGACCTGAGTCGAAATCAAGAGCCGGATGCTTAACTGACTGAGCCACTTAGGTGCCCCAAAGTGGTACTTTCATAGGCATATTTTTTTTGTTTTTTAAAACAAGCTTTTTGAACATCTGCAGAAATGTGCACAAATCCTAAATATATAGCTTGTTGAATTTTCATGAGTGAACACACCCATGTAATCAGCACACAGATTAAGAAATAGAACACAATCTACTGTATTAGCCTAGTACCTCTCTTTTACCCTGTCCAGTTCCTCCACCATCCTGACTTTTAACATCATAGATTAGTTTGCCTGATTTTGAACTTTGTATAGCAGGAACCATGGAATGTACTGTTTTGTGCTTAGCTTTTACTGAACCTTTTCAAAAAGAGATTTGTCCATATTGTTGCATGGAGAAATAGATTGTTCACTTTCATTGCTGTGTAGTATTCCATTATAAGTCACAATTTAATTATCCATTTTACTGTTGATGGACATTTGGCTTGTTTCCAGTTTTTTGCTATTAATAATGCTGCTAGGAACATTCACATACAGGTCTTTTGGTGAATATGTATGCATATGTATGCATTTCTTTTAGTTATCTTCATAGAAGTAGAATTATTGGTCATTGGTATATGCACATGTCAAGCTTAAAAGATATGGCTAAACAATTTTCCACATTGTGCCAATTTAAACTTCTATCAGCAGTGTACGAGTGGTCTAACCCTTATTTTTAAGGAAAGAAAGTGACAAACTTTCTAGTATGTAAATTTCCTAGCATATTGATAATGAACTCCCTACTAATAGCCTGAAGAGGTTTCTGTTTTCCTGTGCCTGATTTACTTATACCATTGAACATTTTTCTTTTCCTACAAGAGTGTTCCCTATAAGAGTTCCCGTTTAAAAAAATGCCCAAATTATCATCCCCTGTGAAGGTGATGCTTGAATGACTTGAACTAGGGAGCGCCTCCATTTTCATGTTTTAGAATGGAGGGACTAGTGCTTCACGTATAAAGAGGAGTATATAATAGATTCCAGCTGTATATCTTACATTATTTCTTAGGCCAAATTACTTAAGTCCTTGGCAAACCTTGAATACCCTGTTTTGGAAAAGTACTAGGTCACTGACTGTAAGGGTTTTGGTGATTATTTCCACCTCCTTTTCCTCGCTTTTTGTCATGAGCGTTAACAATGGCATCAGCTTCTTTTTTCCTATTTACTGAAGCTTCAGAAGGCCCTCTCTGTGACATCAGTAGAAAGCAGAATGCTCTCATGGGATCTGTAGGAAAAGCTTAACAAAAGAGTAAACTATTTTCATCAATGTAAAAGTGACCCATATCATGTCATTGGAAAGATCTGGAGCTTACTAACATGATGCAATTATGAGAGATTTGGGCAGTTTTTATCTTGTTAAGTAAAGTCGGAGATACTAATAATGGAAAGGATTTGTAATGCAACTAATAGTTACTTCAGAATAAATCTTACGAGTTTAAGTTAAACAGTACAGAATATTTATTGAGTACCTGTATGTGTTAGGGATCACCTGGGGAACGAGTGACATTATACCAGCAGATACTTGTGTTCAAGGAAGTACTTAAGGAAGCAAAAGCATTTTTCTTAGAGCTCGGTAGAATAGAGTTCATCCCTGGTTAACAAGTATGTTGGGTGTTGAGAAGGCAGGACATTGTGTCAGAAATACTTTATATTAAGACAAACCCAGATTTATTCTTAGAGGCTGGGGCTCACTCATTTACTTACTGAGAGACCTTGGGTAAGTTGCTTAGCTTCTCTGAATTCAAGCCTCCTATTCTAAAATGACAATAATAATACCTATACTATAGGACTGTAAGATTGGAGGAGATGTATATAGAAGACATAGTGCTTGGTGCAGAGTTGTGTTTAGGAAAGGATAGTTGTTATTGGTCTTTTTATTTTTTATTTTTATTTTTTAAATTTAAATTCAATTAATTAACATATAATGTATTATTTGTTTCAGGGTTTATTGGTCCTTTTAATCACCTGTTTGCAATTCAGAACATATTTCATAGGTGTATATATAGAATGTATGGGAAAATTCCCATCCGGAAACTTCCTGTAGTTGTAAAGTTTTGTCTCCAGATGGTGCCCCTTTGCAATTAATCTTCCACTGTGACCCTAGGCAACCAGTGATCTGCTTTTTGTCACTATAGATTGGTTTTTCCTGTTTTAGAATGTAGACATATGTTTTCATATCTCTTGGATGAATGCCTAAAAATAGAATGCTGGGTTATGTGATGAATATATATGTTTTTCATTTTTTATAGTTTTATTGAGGTGTAATTGATAGTCAGTAAACTGCATTTAATTGTAGGATTTGATGAATTTTGACATGTATATATGAATTTTGACATAGACACACACACCCACACATCCTTAAAGCTATCATCACAAGATAATGAACATATCCATCACTCCCAAAAGTAACTTTGTGTCCCTTTTTAATATCCTCTCCCTTTCCTCTGATCTCCCATCTAGGCAACCACTGATCTAATTTCTGTCACTATAGATTAGTTTGCAATTTCTAGAATTTTATAGGAATGAATTGGAATATCTACTATTTTGTCTGGCATCTTTTACTCAACTTAATTATTATGAGGTTCATGTATAATGTTGCATGCATCAATAGTTTATTTCTGTTTGGTACTGATAATTATTCCATTTTAAGGATATAACATATTTTGCTTATCCATTTATCTGCTAATAGACATTTGGGTAATTTCCAGTTTTTGGCTACTACAGACTTAAGTGGCTATAAATATTCGTGTACAAATCTTTGGTGGACACGTTTTCTTCCTTCTCTGGTATACAACTAAGAGTGCAATGGCTGGGTCATGTAGTAGATGCATGTTTTTAAGAAACTGATAAACTGTTTCCTAAGTGAACTTGTAATTTTACATTTCCAGGCAGTGTATGAGAGCTTGAGTTGTTCCATATACTTGATATTTGGTATGATCAGCCTTTTTAGTTTTAAGCCATTTAATGGTGTTTCTAGTGGTCTAGTGTGATGGTGTCTCATTGTATTTGTAATTTGGATTTCCCAAATGATCAGTGGCCACTGAGCATCTTTACATGTGTTTATAAGTCAGCCATATTTCTTGTTTAGGGAAGTATCTGTTCAAAGCTTTTGCCCTTTGGTTGGATATATGTTTCGCAGATATTTTCTCCCAGTCTGTGGCTTTTTAATTTTTACAAAAGTATTTTTCAGAGAGCAAAGGGTATTTGCTTTGTTGTGGTCTAATTTTGATGAGGTCTAATTTATTGATTTTTTTCCGTTATAATTAGTACTTTTTGTGTTATATTTAAGAGATTTTTGTCAACTTCTAGGTCATTAAGATTTTTTCCTTTGTTTTCTTCTAGCAGTTTTAAGGTGTTAGCTCTTAATTTTAGGTTTCTGATCCATTTCCAGGCAAATTTTGCATATGGGGAAGGTAAGGTTTGAGGTTAATTTTTTTGCACATGGCTGTAACGTGCAATAGAAAGGGCCAATTTGCGAGTGTAAAAATCAGGGGACTTGGCGTTTATGTCTGTGATCACATTCAAGTCACTTAAGTTCTTCAGGCACCGTTCCCCCCCTCTTCCCTCTATATAGTACAATGGGTTGAGCCTGATAGAATTTAAGTTTCCATCTTGCTTCAGTGGGGTATCCTCAATTCTAAGATAAAAGAGAAGATGTTGAATCCCAGTTTATTATTTCATCCACTAGGTGGTGCTAATGGTCATCCTTGTATGGCCGAACGTCCTTGGAGAGGTGAAGAATTTCACAGCTTTTTAAAAAAGTGTCATTTGTAATGTAAATAGTCATAATTCAGGAAGTGCCTGGGTTTCATTAAGGATTGGATGCAATAACATTATGATTAAAGAAAAATACTTTCATTTTGCTGAACTAAAAAATATCAGAAAATATTTTTTTCTTTAAGGAGTTCTGCACATTGTAGATTTGGTTTAAATATGTTTTGGGCAGAATGAGAGTTATGTGGCTAGCATAAAAATATTTACATGTTCATGCATGAAAAATCAGACTGAGAAGTCTGACTGGCTTAGAATTGTCATATAAATTTTCTTGGTAATAAGTTTATAAAATGTATTTGCTTAGAAATTCTCTTGGTAATAAAATTAAACTATATTTGCTTGAAAAATAAGTAGTCTTGAAGAGGGAAAGGATTCACAAAAGTACAGCCTGGGCTTGTGAGGAGAGGACACCTCTCCTCGCAGCTCTGATAATGGTGGGGAGGAAGGGGGATGGTTTATACATCTGGCTGGTGTATATCTGTACCTCACATAATTTTCCAGTTATTTGGGGGATTTTCCCAGATATCTTTCTGTTATTGGTTCTAGTTTAATTCTGTAATGGTCACAGAACATACTTTACTTTGCTTGACCTCAGTGCTTTTAAATTTGCTGAGGTTTGTTTTATGGCCCAGAACATGGTTGATTTTGGTGAATATTCCATGTGTACTTGAAAAGCATTGTGCATTCTGTTGTTGGGTATAATGTTCTATAAATGTGAATTAGGTCATGTGGGTTGATGGTATTTCTCAGGTCTTCCATCTCTCTTATTTTCTATCTACTTATTCTACCAATTACAAAGACTGGAGTATTGAAGTCTCTATAAACACAGATTTGTCTACTTTCAAATCTGTCAGTTTTAATAGTAGTTCAGGTATTTTGATTTCTGTATTTAGGTACATACACAGTTAGGATTGTTATGTTTTCTTGGTGATTTAACTCCCTTATAGTTATGTAATATTTGTCTTTATCCCTAGAAATATTCTTTGTTTTGAAGGATACTTTATCTGATATTAATATACTCCAGCTTTCTTTTGGTCAGTGTTTACATAGTATATCTTTTTCTGACCTTTGCTTTTTTAAAATTTAATTTAATTTTTAAATTTTATTTATTTATTTGAGAGAGAGAGAGAGCCCAGAAGGAGAGGGAGAAGCAGATTCCCCGCTGAGCAGAGAGCCTGACACGGGGCACGATCCCAGGACCCTGAGATCGTGACCTGAGCTGAAGGCAGACGCTTAACTGACTGAGCCACCCAGACACCCCTGACCTTTTGCTTTTTTAAAAAAAGATAATTTTTGAGGGAATTATTTTAGGCTTCCAGAAAAATCACAAAAATAGTTCAGAGAGTTCCCGTATAACTTTCACCAGCTTTCTCTAAAGCTAATATCTTACATAACCTTGGTACTTTTGTCGAAACTAAGAAATTAACATTGGTACATGACTATTAACTGAACTATAGACTATTTGGATTTTATTAGTTTTTTTCACTAATGTTCTTTTCCTCCAGGATACCACATTGCATGTAGTTGCCATACCTCCTTAGTCTCCTCTTGGCTGCGATGCTTTTGTAGTCTTCCCTTGCCTTTCAAGATCTTGATAGTTTTGAAGAGTACTGGTAAGCTATTCTGTAGAATGACTCTCAAGTTGTATTTGTCTAATGTTTTTCTCTTTATTAGATTAGGGTTATGGGCTTTTGGGAAGAATCCACAGAGGTGAAATGCCTTTCTCATCCCATCATTTCAGGGGGTTACATGCTATCAGCACGATTTATCACTGGTGCTGATAATCTTGATTACTTGGTTAAAGTAGTATCTGCCAGGTTCCTCCCCTGTAGGAGTAGTGAGAGAGGACCTCCCTTGTTTCTGATCTTAGGGGGAAGGCATTCAGTCTCTCACCATTAAATATGATGTAAGTATTCCTAATTTGCTGACAGTTTTTATTATGAATGGGTGGTGAATCTTGTAAATATTATTTATCTGAATCTATTGATAGGGTGTATGGCTTTTCTAACTTAGTTTTTTTAATATGCTGAATTACATTGATCAATTTTCAAATGATGAACCAGCCTTGCATTCTTGGGATGAAATCTACTTGGTCATGATATATGAGCCTTTTTTCAGTGTTTCTGGGCTCTATTTGCTAGTATATTTTTGAGGATTTTTGCATCTAATGTGATGAAAGATATTGATCCTATAGTTTTCTTATATCTTTGCCCACTTTTGGTTTAGGAGGATGCTCATGAAATGACTTGGGAAGTGGTTTCCTATTTTCTGGAAGAGGTTGTGTAGAATTGGTATTATTTCTCCCTTAAATGTTTAGAAATTTTTTTTAGGTAATCTCTACCCCAACACGGGGCTTGAACTCATAACCCTGAGATTGAGAGTCACATGCTCCTTCGGCTGAGCCAGCCAGGTGCCCCATATTTCTTCCTTAAATGTTAGGTAGAATTCACCAATGAAACCATCTGGGCCTGGGATTATCTTTTTTGGAAGGTTTTTACCTAAACATTCAATTATGTAATAGATATAGGGCCCTGTGGGTTGTCTGTTTCTTTTTGAGTGGGTTTTGGTAGTTTTTCTCTTTCAAGTACTTGACTGTATTCCATCTAAGTTATTGAATTTATGGGCATTGAATTAGACTATGCTAGTATTCCCTTTTAATGTTTGTGGGATCTGTACTGATGTCCCCTCTTTGATGGCCGATACTGGTAATTTGTGTTTTCTCACTTTTTTTTCTTGTTTGCATTTGGGGTTTATCAATTTGTTGATCTTTTAAAAGAACCAGCTTTTGGTTTCATTTTCTTTAATGTTTTTCTGTATTGTAATGTTTTCTGTATTGATTTCATTGATTTTTATTCTGTATTTAGTATTTCCTTCATTCTGCTTGCTTTGCCTTTAGTTTTCCCTTCTTTAATTTCTTAAGGTGGAATCCTAGTTTATTGATTTTAGATCTTTTATTTTAGCACATGCATTTTAATGCTGTGTATTTCCCTCTAGGCACTGCTTTAACTGCATTCCACAAATTTTCATGTTTTGTGTCTTGTAATTTAGTTGAAATAAACATTCTTTCTGGGGCACCTGGGTGGCTCAGTTGGTTAAGCTTCCATGTTCGACTCTTGATTTCAGCTCAGGCCTTGATCTCAGGGTGCTGAGATCGAGGCCTGGCCTTGGGCTCTAAGCCCAGCCAGGAGTCTGCTTGAGATTCTCCCCTTCCGTTTGCTCCTCCCCCTCGTTCATGTGGGCATGTGCACACTCTCTCTCTTTAAATAAAAGCTTTTTTCTTTTTTTAAAAAAAACAACAACCAAACTTTCTTTCAAGACTTCTTTGACTCATGAGTCACTGAGAAGTGTATTGTTTAATTTCCAAATATTGGGGGATTTTCCAGGTATCTTTTTGTTACTGATTTCTTGTTTAGTTCCATTACAGTTTGAGAATGTACTTTCCCTGATTTCTGTGACTACCTCTTCCTTCCCCATAACTGCTTTGATTTCATTTCTTTCTATTCCCTTCTTTGTGTGGTGTGTACTCTACCCATCTTTGCTATTCATTAAACATACCAGGTATACATCCACCTCGGATTTTGCACTTGTGTTTCCTTCTTCTTTTAATATGTTTTCCTCAGATATCTGCATTGCTAGGTGTATTATTTCCTTCACATCTTTACTCATCTGTGAGTTGCTTGTTTATCTCAGATAAATGGCACCATCATCTACTTCATGGCACAGGTTAGAAACCTGTGAGTATTCTCAATCTTTCCTGTTCCTCATCTCTGATATTTAAACAGATTAAATCTTTCTTTTACAAAATAGGAATGTTCACAAGGTTTCTGTAGTTTCCTGATATAGGCATTAAAAATCTCCCACATTTCTTTATTCAGGATGGTTTGTAAATAGTGGATTAGCAGAAACCTGCTGAAGGGTCAGAATTCCAGTGTTTTATCATTTCTTTTGGTACCCTAGTGGGTAAATAGATGTGGCCTCTTTTTTTCTTCTTCAGGAAAAATTTTCTTAATATTCCAAAACAGCATGTATTTTATTAGCTCTAGTTTCTTATTTATTGTACAGGAATCTATATATGTTTATATATATATATTTACATATATATAATTAGTTGAGACTAATTTTGTCTTTTTTTTATTAGGCAGTGAGAGCTATAAAACTTGTGTTTTTCTTCTAATCCTTGTTGCTAAGAGACAGAGCACAGCCACTAACCAGCTGCGTGACCTTGGGAACATCATTTAGCATCTCTATTCTGTTAGTAAAGTGAGGGATATGTACTTAGTCATGCTGTTAAGACCCTTTCTTGCACTATGACTGTACACTTAATTCAGTGTTCACTGCAGTTATCAGCTTACTTTCATTTCTCTGTTCTTTCAAAAATATTTACTTATTTGTAGTTTAAAAAAAGCTCAGGATAGGGGCACCTGGGTGGCTCAGTCATTTAAGCGTCGGACTCTTGGTTTCAGCTCAGGTCATGATCTCAGGGTCCTCAGATGGAGCCCCCGCTTGGCACTCTGCACTGAGTGTGCTTGTCCCTCTCCCTCTGCTGCTCCCCCCCCCCAACTCTCTCTCTAAATCTTTAAAAAAACAAAAAAGCTCAGGGCATACAAATCAACTCTTGATTCTTTTGCCTCGTATTTGAAAAAAATATTAAAAGTGTTCAATATTTTGCATGATTAAGTGTGCGCTTCTCTAAATCCTTTTGTGCAGGTAAAGAGTTATAAATAAGAATAGAATGACTTGTTATTTCATCAAATCATTATTTTGTAGTAAAAATCATTACATATTCTGATTTAAAAAGTCCATTTACTGCTTAGTGTCTTTATGATTTCCACATAAGTAGCACATGGACCTAGTCTTATGGACAACATATTAAAATAATTTAGGTAAGATATGTATTATTTTTAACTCATAAATTTATTCATATGTGTCCATATTTACTCATTGAATTACATGTGGTATAATTAGCAATTATATTTCCTTAGTATTTTTCTTTTAAAATAATTAGAGGACTGGTGATTCATATATTGCTAGAAGGAATGATAGCAATGTCTAAAATAATTCTTTAAGGGGCAGCAGGGATAGAATTGACTTTGTTTCTCCTTTTTTTTTTTTAAGATTTCATTTATCTATTTGACAGACACAGAGAGAGAGGGAACACAAGCAGGGGGAGTGGGAGAGGGAGAAGCAGGCTTCCCGCTGAGCAGGGAGCCCGACGTGGGGCTCAATCCCAGGACCCTGGGATCATGACCTGAGCCGAAGGCAGGCGCTTAACCACTGAGCCACCCAGGCGCCCCTCTCTCTCTCTCTTTTTTTTTTAAAGATTTTTATTTATTTAGTTGATAGAGAGAGAGAGTGAGCACAAGTAGTGGGAGCAGGCAGAGGGAGAAGGGGAAGCAGGCTTCCCGCCGAGCAGGGAGCCTGATGCGGGGCTCGATTCCAGGACCCTGGGGTCATGACCTGAGCTGAAGGCAGAGGCTTAACGACAGAGCCACCCAGGTGCCCCTGACTTTGTTTCTCTTAAAGAAGAAAATATATGCATGAAATTAATTAGTTAATGAATTAAAATTTTTATTATTTATTTACTAATTTATTAATTTGAGAGAGAGAGAGCAAGCATGACTGGGGCAGAGGGAGAGGGAGAAGCAGACTCCCTGCTGAGTGGGGGTGGGGGCGGGGGGCGTGGGTCTCTGGGATTATGACCTGAGCCAAAGGCAGATGCTTAACTGATTGAGCCACCAGGTGCCCCAGTTAATTACAATTTTTAAAACATTTTATTTTTAAGTAATCTCTACACTCAAATGGGACTTGAATTATAATCCCAGGATTAAGAGTCACGTGTTCCACTGACTGAGCCAGCTGGGCCCCCCTGAAATTAATTTAATAGTTATTTTTGGAACTCATAAGAAATACTATAGGACCAGTAGTTTTGTTGTTTTATTTAAATTAGATTCTTGCTTTATGGAGATACTGTCCTGACCCTGACAGTAATTACTTGGTTGACTTGAACAACTTCCATAAGTCTTTATAGATGTTGGTTTCTTCATTGTCACAATGTGAGGAGGTGAATTATGGACTTAGAAATATGTTTTGGAGATGATCACTGCTTTAGGCCCTCTTCAACACACTCCGTTCTGTCCTATCATTAGCATTCGAGGAAAGTAGCCGTTTCAGGCAGATTTTGCATATTGATTTGGGGTTGACCAATGAGCTTTTACATTTTATGATTGATACGTTTGTGTTGCATTTCTTCTGATTTGGTACTTCATTTGCAGTAATATCAGTCAAGCAGACAGGAACCGCTGTATGTTGTTTGGGACTTTCTTTCTGGGTCAAATTCTCCACCCCTAGATTTCAGTGTATATCTCTCTGACATACTTTCCAAATTCGTGACTATAACCTTGAGTTTTTCTTGTGAACTTTGGGCCAGGTCTGCCTGCTGGGTGTCTCCACAGGATGTCTCTACCAGAATGCCTTCCTGGCTTTTCAAACTTAGTGTGCTGCAAGATGAATTCATCACTTTTTATCTAAATGTGCCTTCACTTGTCATTGGAGCCTGACCTTTCAAATCATCCTGGAGGGAAATCTGGGAATGATTTTGTACTTTTCCTTTTTCCCTCAGTAATTGGTTTTATATCAAGTCCTATTGATTTTATTTCTGCAAGAAGCCATTTCTTCTTTTTCCACTCTAATTCAGATACACAGAATGAGAGTGCTTTGTTTTTATTGTTTTCTTTCTACTTTCAGAGCACAGCGACTGGCAAATCATAAGTGTTCAGTACACCATTATGAAATGATTGCATGCATCCCATCTGGCGTGGAACCTTTGAACCCACTGTTCCTTCGACTCTCTCTTTTCACCTATTCCTACTCATTTTCAGGTCTCAACTCTTCAAGGAAGCCCTCCCTTGGCCTCTAAATTAAGTGATGTTCTCAAATGTACTGTTCCTTGATAGGTCTTTGCACACTTGAGATGATTTAATTGATTGTCATTTAATACTTGATTTCTCTGACTGTGAAGCTCTAACAAGGCAAGGGCTGTGTCTGCTCTACCCTCCCATGCCGGCCAGGGCTTAGTTCACTGCCCAGTCTATAAGAAGCACTTACTCAGTCCTTGCTGTCTGACAAGGTCTGTGGCTAGGCATAAAGCATCATTAGATTATGTTGGAGAATCCAGAACCAGTGCCTGGCACCAGCAGGTCCTGATTAAGTACTTCCTGACTAATTGAACATATCAGTCCTCCTGTGTTCTATAGGTTAAGCAATCAGGTCTCTTTCCCCTTCCTGTGAGAGCAATTTAGCACCTTTTCTTCCTGTAGCTACCAGGGATTTGGCCTGCTTTTATCTCTCTCTCTTTTTTTTTTTTTTTTTTTACTCTTCTATTTTCCCTCCTGGGTTCCTCTCTTACTGGATTGGCAGCTATGTAAACTGAATTTTTCCTAGCTATCCTTTCTCCCCCACTATGTCCTGATATGTCTAGATAGTCTTTAAAAGTAGTTTTTAAAAGATTTTTACTACTGTGTTAATGGAGACATGGAAAGATTGATTACAAAATTAATCAGAGAGACTACAGTGTTCTCAGAAATCTTCCAAGTTTGTATAGTTATTCCTGAACTTATATTTTGCATACCTTTCAACATTTCTGCTGTAGCTTATTTATGTAGGGCAGACCTTGGTAATCGTCCTTTTACTCTTTGCAAAATACTGTGGAGCAATGATTTTCCGTTTTTGTTTTTTTTTTTTTACCATGACATACAAGATTTTTAAATTGTGACCTGGCATGTACACACAAGTTTGCCTGTGTGTGTATTTATGTGTGTGTGTGTGTATATATATATACATATATTGTGTATATGTATGTAGATATATATAACTGAAACTAAATTTTAATAATAATTATCTTTCTATGTATAATAAAATAAAAACATATCAAAGTTAGCATCAAATAGTCTTGACATAGTTAATAATTGCCCCGTAATAATTTCATTCCACACCAGCACAAGTGAGGATAATAATGCTCATCTTGTAAGCTGCTGTGAGATTTGCTGTGGGGTATGAGGGGGAAAGGGAAGGTGAAAGTAATTCCAAGATACATACCTGGAGAGTCAGAGGTCGACCCTTGTTGGTAGACTGAAGGGGAAAGGAACTCACTAGTTGATATATGAAGTTGGAGAGCCACTCAAAAGGAAATGCTGTCTGTATAACTGAGTTGAGTCAAGAGAGGAGTTTGTTCATCACAATGAACATGTATATTCGGCATACTATGTTGATGTGGTACTGTGATAGTAAAAGATATAGAGTGGAAATTGTCAGCTAAAGAATTTATTGTAACATGAATATTACTAAATAACTCATGTGCAAATTTTCTCTTGCAGCATTATCAACTTAGAGACATTTTTAGGCTGACAGATTAGCCACTTCTTATGATGTGACGTTATCCTAGGTTAGGTATGGGCTTAGAAGTCATAGTTGGAATTCTTCCTGGCTCTAGTCTTTAGTAGTTGGTTGGCTTTGGGTAATTTGCATTGTATTTTTCTGGGCCTCAGTTTCCTCAATTGTAAAGTAAGGATAGAAATATATTGCTCATATATTGTGAAGATAAATGTGATTATGTGAAGTGTCTTGCCTGGCACATTGTAGATCCTTAGATGTTAATTGTTCTTTTACCCTTCCTTTGGTGCTATTCAAAAATATAATATGTTTCTCTATGATTCTAAGCATAATGACTAAGCAGGGTCGAATGTTTCCCTAACTGTATAAAGGTGGTACTTGGAAGATTTAACATTATTCCAGACTCGATTTTCTAGTACTAACATAGGAGAATATGCCACATTTGAAAGATGACTGCTATCGTGGATTGGTATTCTGCATCTTCTGCTTTAGATTCCTGAGTCATCTTTGTCTTAAAAGAAGGTTTTGTCTTTCTTGGAAGTTTAATTCTCTGAGCTAATCATTTAATTTATTTTGCTCCGTTCATTAAAACAAACTGTTTAATAATTTACTTTGAGTAAAGAAATAATTAAATGTCAACTACGTGAAGTTTACTTTCATTGCAAACTCAAAACAAGGCCTCTCCGGCATCTGCTTCATTGTTCTGCATTCAAACACAGTGTCGGCAGCTTCTGTGTTATATTTTTGAGTTTGAAATGAGAGCTGCTGGATTAGGATCACAGACGGTGTATACACAGATCATCTGAGATCCTACACGTAGTTTAACAGTAGCAAAGCTAGAGTTCTCAGATTAATTTCTCTGGTAGTGACTGACCATGTTATGTCATCCTTTTTGGGTGGTATCTGTTCCCTCCCCTCTCCCTTTCCCCAGTGGTTTAAAATTAAATAAACAGGCTGGCCAGCTAGGAAAAGAGATAAGACTTTTTGCTGTACAGTCAGAATTTTTAGTATGTACATCTGTCTTCCTCATTAGAGTTTGAGCTCTTCGAAGGTTGAAGCAAGGTACAAGGATAGAGAAAGGCAGTCTTGTCAGTCTCCAGATCTGTTCTGACATGTGGCTCTAGCCTTCTTTGTGGGAAGGGCATGGGTTTCATAAACTAGCACAGATAACCTCATGTTTGAAGACCCAAGATAATGTTTCTGAAAGTGCTTTGGGCAGTACGATATACTAAGAATTTCTGGTCCTTTTCTTGATTTACCACAAATTGATTATCATTTTGTTTCCCCCTGGCATCATTGAGGACCAGCTCTTTTTGAAATCATGTTTTTAAAAGCATTACACAGCATAGTTATACAGTTTTCTCTCATAATTCTCTATAGCTTAGGAGCAGGAGTGGGATGGAAAGCACAATTGGATGGGTTTAGTATTGGCTGGGTGCGAAGGTTGGAAGAGAGGCAGTGTCGTGCCTGGGTTTCGGGGTTATACAGTCTGAGTAACTCTGGGCATTAATCTTTCTAAGCCCTAGTTAACCTCATCTATAAAATGGAACTAATAAAAGTATCTACTCTACCTCATAAGATTGTGAGCATTAAATAATATGACTACAAGTAAGCTGCTCATTTAGCATAATGCCTGGCATGCAGTATATTAGATATTATTTTTGTTGTTGTTGTTGTCAAGGAGGAGGAGAATTGAAGAAGGAGGTGATTGGTGAGAGTGTGGTTGGAGGAACAGCCAGGCAGGTTCAGGCTGGTGAGAAAGAAGGAGGCACTAGGAGGAATATTAGAAACTGGAGAATAAGAAGGAATTGACAAGTTAGAAATGGGAGGAGGGTAAAAAAGATTGATTTAGTGATAGAGAAATAGAAATAGAAATATAAGAGTTTATGGCCAGTGAGTGAGATCCCAGAGTTTGAGCGTCTAGAGATAAGCATTTTCAGGTAAGGGTAAGATCCAGCATGTGACAGTGGTTGCTGATGTGGAGGCAACTTCAGTTTAAATCAACAAATATTTATGGAGCTTTTCTTGCATGTGAGAGATCGTGCTAAGCATTGGAGAATGTAAAATTTGGGCAAAACATCATTGGATTAGAGGCGTCAAGAGCTAGCTGTTTGCTGGTCATCTGAATGCGGAGGTTACCCATGACACTGGCAGGAGCTCGGGCGACAAGGAAGACCGAACCTTTATTACAGTGAGAACTGCTTGAGTGGATTGACTTGTTTTTCACTGGTTGATGATATTATTATAAATGGGTCTTTAAAATAGGTGCCTCTCCCAATGGGAATAAAATAATTAGTAACATTAATTTAGAATTTAGAAGATAGCTGTCCTAAATTCATTTATTTATCTTGTCTTTTTTTTCCTTCCTCTTTCCTTTTTAGCCACGAGTATACATATTAGATGATTAACCCAGTTCTTTTTAGTTTTAGAGGAATGGTTTGCTGAGTGGGCTTGTGTCCTTTTTCTTTCTCAGTGAGTATCCTGGAAAGGGACCATGTCCCAAAGAGTAGCACAACTGGGGCACAAAGGGACAATGCATTTTGTAGCCAGGATGATGGTCCCTTGTGCCTTTCAGTTGAAAGTTGTAGGTTTTGAACTCTAGGAAGCTTACTTTGTATTAAAAAAAAAAAAAAAGTATAACATTGAGTCATTTGTTTTAAAATTACATTTACTATATCAAATAACAATAAAGTGAATTTTATACTGTTACTATGTAACAGTATGACAGAATTTTATACTGCTATACTGTTACTATACGATACTATGCGGATCGTTTTTGGGTTCATTCCAATCAGTGATGCTTGCATAGATCCACACGTATTTGGTTTATTTACCAGACAGGAGATAGCAGCAGGGCCCACAGCACCCGGGAACTTTCCAGGCATGCAAGCGCAGTATCTCACTTTAATGTCTGGCCACGTCTACTCTTGTCAGTGTCTCTTTTGTCTGATGCACAGTCCCTTCCCACGCTCCTCTTCCTGCTTTTCTGTAATGAGCATTTGAGCAGACTACGTGTTATTCCACCTCTGCTAACTGTTCTTTGCCACATCACTTTGAACATTGTTATTGTGAAGAGGAACCCTGTTGCCAGGACTAACAGCAGGAGCGAACAACTGCATTCAACATCAGATGGACCTGCTTCATTTGGGCAAACTGCTACTGTGCACTTGGCTCATTTCACTCATGTAGTCCTAAAAATGTGAAGAATTTTGCAGTCTCCTCTTTTTTTTTTCTTTTAAATTCTTTATCATGGTAGCTCGCATGGTATTGTCTCCGGACCCACAGCATTAGGGTCACCTGGGAACTTGTTAGAAATCAGGTTTTCAGGCCTCACCAAGATCTCCTGAACCCGAATCTCTCCAAAGTAGGGCCTAGTTCTAACAGGTGCTCCCGGGTGATTCTGGTACATGGTAACGTTTGAGAACCACTGCTTTAGCATATTGTGGTTACCAACCTATAAAGGTTGGTACACTTCCTTCAAGTCTTTGACTTAACATATTTCTGCTAAGCTCAGTGTGTAAGTTGAAATTATCAAATTGCCATTATTGTAGGTCAACAGTTATCTAATATTGGCAAAGTCATATGGTTCAGCTAATAGCTACTTTGTGTAAATCATTGTGTAAACCAACCAAAATGTTCTTAGACATTTTTTGTTGAGTTGTTGATATTCTTAGCTGTGGACAGCAGTCCTGTGCATTGTAGGAGGTTGAGCAGCATCCCTGGATTCTACCTACTGGATTACAGTAGCATCTGAAGTTGTGATGATCAAAAATTTCTCCAGACTTTGTCATATGTGTCCTGGTGCTTGGTGGCTCAGGGATCACTCCCAATGAGAACGATTAGCTAACCCAGCTGCTTTCCCTTCTAAGCAATAATGCTCAACACATTACCTGTAAAATAAACATTTTTCTCCCTGAGTGGGAGAAGGGCCAGACATAAATTAACTCTAGAAATTAAATTTAGGGGCACCTGGGTGGCTCATTCGTTAAGCGTCTGCCTTCAGCTCAGGTCATCGTCTCAGGGTCCTGGGATCAAGCCCTGCATCAGGCTCCCTGCTCGCGGGAAGCCTGCTTCTCCCTCTCCCACTCCCTTTGCTTGTGTTCTCTCTCTCGTTGTGTCTCTGTCAAATAAATAAATAAAATTAAAAAGAAATTAAATTTAGATTTTGTGTTTGATAGAGATTATGGTGATTATAATTTAAGTTCACTTTCTTTGTATGTTTCTTCATGTCCTGTTTATGGTAAGCAATAGTACCTGTAGACTATTATTTGGTTTTCTAATATCTTACTGCTGTCAAAATCTAATGGCATTCTGATTTTCTCAGTAATTTGCTGATTTTGCCAAAGGATTGTCTTTTTCTGTAAAGTCAAGTATATCTCAGTGTTGGTTATGCTAGATTGGTTTTCTCAGGTATATGGTGTGCTCTTTTAAATCTTTTTTTTTTTTAATTTAAAGGAAGTTTTCATTTTATAACTTTTTCTTTTTTAAACACTTCCCTTGCTTTGGATTTTTTTCTTTGAGGACTCCTATTAGAAGTAGGAGCTGGTCTTTATTGCTTATCTTTTATATCACTTTCTCTCAGATGTTTTTTACTATCTCCCAAATCTTTTAAATCTTGTTTATTTAAAAATTATCTTTCTTTTCACCTTTTCTTTTTCTTTCTTTCTTTTTTTTGGTTCACCTTTTATTTTTCTTAAGGCATTATCTATTGCATTCATTCACCTTTGTGTTCTTTCTAGTTTAGCATTTTTTGAAATATTTTCTTCATTTCTTTCCTGAATTCTGTCATTTTATTTCTGAGTTTTCATAGTTATCATTGATGGTTTTTTTCCCGATATCTTTTTTTTCTCTCTCCCTTTCTTTCTTTCTTTCTTTCTTTCTTTCTTTCTTTCTTTCTCTCTCTCTCTCTCTCTCTCTCTCTCTCTTTTGCTTGTGGAGAAATAGTAATTATAGTTAGCTGTTTTGTGGGCATGTCTGTCTTTCATTGTCTTTAGGGCTATTAGTCCACTCTTTATTCTCTTTTTCTTTTGGTAGCTATATATGGAATTACATCATGATCCTTCTATGTTTCCCCTTTTTACGTGAAACTAGTTTCATAAACCCTAGAAGGCAGTGTGGTTCGTGGTAGCTTTTCTAATTTCAGGATTCTAGAGCTCCCTCTTATTTTTTTACCTCATGTTTAAAATAGGATGCTTTACTTTCTGAGGTTTCTGGGCTCTATTTCCCTACATTTATTTGGATCTTGTCTTCCCTTTGTGGTCTTTTGTTCCTGTCCTCTTCAGTTCAGATTCAGTTTCTTAGAATTTTTCTTCAGTGTTCTTTGTTCTACACGTTTTGAGAATTCATAGGGATAAGACTAGTTTAGCTCCTTGAGATATTATTATGGACACATTGAACTCATCAGGTATTGGAGTGCACAAAAGCATTTATAGTTTTAGCTGCTGTCCGTACATGCAGGATCTTGGGTTTATGTGGGAAATTGGTTATGTTGTCGTTGTAGTGCATGAGTTTTTTATTTTACTCTTGCTCTGTTTTTATGGGGAATTCAGGAAATTTCAAAAACTACATGTCTACTGTTGCCGCCTTCCTAGGTACCCTTCTATCAGTCTTTTTGTATTTATATACTTTATTTTGTATGTATTTATTGAGGTGTTACTGGCATACAAAGAACCTGCACATATTTAAAATGCAGTCTCATGAGTTTGACATATGTATATGGCCATGAAATCCTCACCATGATCAAGATAATAAACCTGTCACCGCTGCAGCTTTTCTCATGCCCCTTTGCAATCCTAACTTCATTTTTTTCTCATTCTCTAGGCAACAGCTGATCTGCTTACTGTCACTATAGTTTAATGTGCATTCCCGGTAATTTTAGATGAATGAAATCATACAGTAGTATGGCTTCTTTCGTTCAGCATAATTACTTTGCAATTCACCCATGTTGTTGTGTGTATCAATAGTTCATTTCTTTTTATTGTTAATAGTATTCTGCTGTGTATAAATATATCAGAATTTGGTTTATCTACCCACCTGTTAGTGAACATTTGGGTTGTTTCAGTTTTTGTTTATTACAAAGCTGTGATAAGTATTTGTGTTCAGGTGTTTCTGTAAACATGTGCGTTTGTTTCTTTTGAGGAAATAAGAGTGGAATGTCTAGGTTGTTTGGTAGGTGTATGTGTAAGTTTTTAAGCGATTGTCAAACTTTTTCAAAGTATTGTACCGTTTTCCATTTCCATCAGCAGTATGTGAGAGTACTTCGTCATCCTTGCCAACATTTGGTATGTTCAGTCTTTATGAATTTAGTCATTCTAGTAGATGTGTAGTATCTTATTGTGGTTATAATTTGAATTTACCTAGTGAGTAATTTTGTTGAGCATCTTTTTCATGTGTTTGCCATTTGCATCTATTCTTTGGTGAAGTTTTAAAATCTTCTGTCCATTTTTTTTTTTTTTTGGATGTTCTTATCATTTAGTTTGAGTGCTTTGTATGTTCTAGATACAAGTTGTATGTTGAATATATATCTTGCAAATATTTTATGCCAGTCTGTGGCTTGCCTTTTTGTTTTTGTAGCAGTGCCTTTGGAAAGTAAATTTTTTGAATTAAAAAAAATGTTTTTAACTCTAGTTAACATGTAATGTAATAGTGGTTGTAGGAGCAGAATTTAGTGATTCATCACTTGCATATAACACCCAGTGCTCATCACAACAAGTACCCTCCTTAATACCCAGCAAATGTTTTTAATTTTGATGAAGTTCTTTTTGTTATATTTTTTCTTTTATAATTTATGTCTTTTCTGTCCTATGTAAGAAATATTTGTCAAACCCAAGGTCACTAAGATTTTTTGCTAAGTTTTCCTCTGGAAGTTTTATAGTATTGGCTCTTACATTCAAGCCTATAATCTACTTTGAGTTAATTTTTTGTATATATGGCTTCAGGTTGGGGAAAGATTCATTATGTTTTACATATGGCTATCCATTTGTTTCAGCCCCATTTGTTGACAAGATGATCATTTCCTCATTGAATTATCTTGTCACCTGTGTCAAAAATCAATCATGTATTTATGTTTGAGTGTGTTTCCTGGACATTTGATTCTTTTTCATTGATCTACAGGACTATCTTTATGTTGGTGTCACACTGTCTTTTTTATTATAGCTTTATAATAAGTTGTGAAATAAGTAATATTTGCTCTACTAAACCTTGTTTGTATTCAAATTTGTTTTGGCTATTCGAGATCTTTTGCATTTCCATGTAAGTGTTATTTTTGCTGTAGACAATAATGTCTGTGACTAAAGCCAATTTGACTCTTTCCTTTGCAATCCATAAGCCTTTAATTTCTTTTTATTGTTTATTGTCCTGGCACAAACCAAGCCTCCAACACAATGTTGAATAGAAGTGGTAATAGTGAACATCTTTGTCTTGTTCCTTTTTTTTTTTTTTTAAAGATTTTATTTATTTATTTGACAGAGAGAGAGAGAGAGAGAGAGAGGTAGTGAGAGCAGGAACACAAGCAGGGGGAGTGGGAGAGGGAGAAGCAGGCTTCCCGCGGAGCAGGGAGCCCGATGTGGGACTCGGTCCCAGGACCCTGGGATCATGACCTGAGCCGAAGGCAGACGCTTAACGACTGAGCCACCCAGGCGCCCTTGTCTTGTTCCTGATTAGGGAGAAAGCATTCATTCTTTTACCATTAAATATGAAGAAAGCTGTGTTTTTCATAGATGCCCTTTATCTGAAGGGCATTCTTTATCTAGGAATTTTTGGTTTGCTGATAGTTTTAAATCATGAATGAATGCTAAATTTGTCAGATTTCTACATCTACTGAGATGCACATATGTGTTTTTAAAGAATTCTCTCATTGATTTTTTTAAATTAAACTTTTTATTTTGAGATAATTATAGATTCACATACAGGAGTAAATAATACAGAGATACCCATATACACACTTCACCTAGTTTCCTCCTATAGTAACATCTTGAAAAACTATAGTACAACACAACCAGGATATTGATATTGATATGATCAGAATAGGTAAGATTTCTGTCACTGTCTAGTTACGTTCATTTCCCTCCCTATACCCATCTTTAACAAATCCTGAAAACCACTAATCTGGTTCTCCATTTGTATAATTTTTGTCTTTTCAAGAATTCTAGTTCCTTTGCCTTTCCCTATAAATTTTAGAAAAATATTGTCTGTGTCTCCCAAAAATCTTGTTTAGAGTTTTGATATGAATTGTGCTCTCTACTTTTGTATTTCATTTTTTCAAGCGGTATTGTATTTGTAATTTCAGTGTGCATGTATTGAATTTGGTCAAATGTTTTTTTCTTCGGGCGCCTGGGTGGCTCAGTTGGTTAGGCGACTGCCTTCGGCTCAGGTCATGATCCTGGAGTCCCAGGATCGAGTCCCACATCGGGCTCTTTGCTCGGCAGGAAGTCTGCTTCTCCCTCTGATCCTCCCCCCTCATGTGCTCTCTCTCTCTCTCTCTCTCTATCTCAAATAAATAAAATCTTTAAAAAAATGTTTTTTTCTTCACTGATTGATATGATCATGGATATTTTTCTTCTTTAACCTGTTAATATGGATTACACTGATGGTGAAAAATGAACCAACGTTGCATCCCTGGAGTAAACCCCATTTGGTCATGGTATATAACTTTTCCTTTTACATATCACTGTATTTTACTTGTTAATATTTTGTTAAGAATTTTTGCATCTGAAAAAAAAAGAATTTTTGCATCTGTATTTATGAAGGTTATTGTTCTGAAGTTTTTCTTTTTGGTCTCTGCCTGGTTTTGTATTTCTGTAATATTAGCTTCATAAAGTAATTTAGGAAATATTCTCTTCTTCTGTTTTCTGAAACAGATTGTGTAGAATGGTGTTACTTCTTCCTTAGATGTTTGGTAGAATTCTCCAGTGAAATTATCTGGACTTGGAGATTTCTTTAAGGAGTTTTGACATAAGAATTCAGTGTCCTTAATGGTTGTAGGACTATTCAAATGATCTATTTTGAATCGGGTTAGTTATGATGGTTTGTGTTTTTTTTTTTTTTTTGAGGAAATGGTCTATTTGGTTTAAGTTCTCAAATTTATATATGTCAAATTATTTATAGTATTCTCTTATTATCCTTTTGGTGTCTGTAGGGTTTGTAGTGATATGCTGTTTCAATCCTGATGTTGATAATTTGTGTCTTCTTTCATTCTTAATTTACCAGTCTTACTAGAAGGTAGTTTTATTGATCCTTTATTTATTTCTTTTTTGGGGGGGGCAGAGAGAGAATGAATGGGCGGGGGAGAGGGAGAGAGAGAATCTTAAGCCCGGCATGGAGCCTGATGCAGGGCTCAATCTCGTGTACTTGATCTTAGCCAAAAGGCCAAGAAGTGACAGGGCTTGATCTCATGACCCTGAGATCATGACCTGAGCCAAAATCAAGAGTCTGTTGCTTAACTGAATGAGCCACCCAGGTGCCCTAATTTTATTGATCCTTTAAAAGAATGAGGTTTTTTTAAAAATTTATTTTCTATATCATTTTCTGTATTTATGTCATTACTTTCTTCTGTTTACTATTTCCTTCCGTTTTTATTGTGATTCCTTTGTTCTTCTAGGTTCTCATAGTAGAAAGATTATTATTTTAGATTTTTCCTCTTTTCTAATGTATGCATTTTATTTAGTGTTATAAATTTCCCTCTCTGCACTGCTTTCACTGTGTCCCACAAATTTTGATATGTTGTACTTTCATTTTCATTCAGGTGGATGTATTTTTTTATTTTCCTGGGACTCCTCCTTTGACCCATGCATCATGTAGAAGTGTGTTAGTCACCAAGAACTTTTGAATTTTAAATTATCTATTATTGATTTCTAGTTTGATTCCATTGTGATCAGAGGAAACAATGTATGGTTTCAATTATTTTTACGATTTTATTTTATTTGAGAGAGAGATAGACAGAGAGCATGAGCAGGGGGAGGAGCGAAGGGAGAGGGAGAAGTGGACTCCCCTCTGAGTAGGGAGCCCCCCGTCACTGCTACCGGGCTGGATCCTAGGACCCTGAGATCGTGACCTGAGCCGAAGGCAGACACTTAACCAGCTGAGCCACCCAAGTGCCCTTGATTTCAAGCTTTAAATATTTGTTGAGGATTGTGTTATGGCTCAGGATGTGGTCTTTTTAGACATACATCCTTTGGGCACTTGAATATGTAATCTGTTGTTGGACAGAGTGTACTATAAATAACAGTTGGATCTTGTTGGCTGATGCTGTTGTTGAGTTCTCCTATGTCCTTGATAAATTTTCTGTCTCCTTGTTCCGTTGTTGAAAGAGGGTTGTGGAAATGTCCATGTACGTGTGTAATGTGTCTATTTCTCTTTTCAGTTGTGTAGGCTTTTGTTTCACATACTTTGCAGTTCTATTTGGTGTATACACGTTTAGGATTGCCGTGTCTTCCTGGCGGGTGGTCTCTATTATCATGATATAATGTTAATGTTTCTGGTGATTTTTTCCTCGAGGTTTACTTTATCTGGTACTAATCTAGCCTCTCCTGCTTTCTTCTGATTCCTGTTTCTGTCCTTTATTTTCAACATGCTGCTATTGCTCTATTTGAGATTAGTTTCTTTTTTTTTTTTTTTACCTTTTTTTAAAAATTTTTTTATTCTTATGTTAATCACCATATATTACATAATTTGTTTTGGTGTACTGTTCCATGATTCATTGTTTGTTCATAACACCCAGTGCTCCATGCAGAATGTGCCCTCCTCAATACCCATCACCAGGCTAACCCATCCCCCCACCCTCCTCCCCTCCAGAAACCTCAGTTTGTTTTTCAGAGTCCATCATTGAGATTAGTTTCTTGTAGGCTCCATTTAGTTGAGTCATATTTTTAAATCCACTCTGCCATTTCCTGTCCTTTAATTGATGAATTTAGACTATTTATATTTTATGTAATTATTGATATTTTGGGCTTAAATCTGCCATTTATTTATTTATTTATTTATAAAGATTTTATTTATTTATTTGACAGAGACACAGCAAGAGAGGGAACAGAAGCAGGGGCAGAGGGAGAGGGAGAAGCAGCCTTCCCGCTGAGCAGGGAGCCTGATGCGGGGCTCGATCCCAGGCCCCTGGGATCATGACCTGAGCGGAAGGCAGACGCTTAATGACTGAGCCACCCAGGCACCCCTGTTTTCTGTTTGTTTTTATGTTTCCTCAGTGCAATGTTCGGTCTTCAGATCTATTAGATTTTTTTTTTTAAGATTTTTATTTATTTATTTGTCAGAGAGAGAGAGAGAGAGAGAGCACAAGCCGGGGGGAGTGGCAGGCAGAAGGAGAAGCAGGCTCCCCGCTGAGTAGGGAGCCCAACATGGGATTGGATTCCAGGAGCCTGGGATCCTGACCTAAGCCAAAAAAAGGCAGCCGCTTAACTGACTGAGCCACCCAGGCATCCCACATCTATTAGATGCCTGATACCATATTGTTTTTTGCCTAATTGCAAAATTAGTGAATAAAATTCACCAGTGTTCTGTTCAATATTAAATATTCCTGGCATCAGTTCATCTAATGAATCATCCATTCATCCATCCTTTCAGGACACACTGAACCTCTGCTTTGGGCCAGAAATTGTCTTATAAAACATTACTTTCTCAGATATTTCTCCTCTCTTCCAGTTCTTTAGTGGTGTGTTTCTTGTGGCTGCCGTGGGAAATCACCACTACCTGGATGGCCTAAAAACAAAAATTTATTCTCTCACTGTTTTGGAATTTATTCTTTTACTTGTTCTGAAATCAGTATCACCAAGTGGAAATGAAGGTGTTAGCAGGACTCTAGGGGACTCTGTTCTTTGCCTCTTCCAGCTTCTGGTGGTGGTTGGCATTCCCTGGCTAGTGGCAGCATTGTTCCCATCTCTGCTCTGTGATCAGATTCCCTTTTTCTGTTTGGTTTGTCTTCTTCTCTGAGTGTCTCTTTTATTTATTTATTTATTTATTTATTTTTATTTTCATTTTTAAAAAAAGATTTTATTTATTTATTTTTTATTATTAAAGATAATAAAGATTTTATTTATTTGACAGAGAGAGACACAGCGAGAGAGGGAACACAAGCAGGGGGAGTGGGAGAGGGAGAAGCAGGCTTCCCGCTGAGCAGGGAGCCCGATGTGGGGCTCGATCCCAGGACCCTGGGATCATGACCTGAGCCGAAGGCAGACGCTTAACGACTGAGCCACCCAGGCGCCCCTCTGAGTGTCTCTTTTAAAGACACTTGTTATTGGGCTTATAGCCTGCTTGGATAATCCAGGATGATTTCTTGGTCTCAAGATCCTTTGTCAAATTAAGATAACATTCCCAGGTTCCGGGATTAGGATGCAGACATATCTTATGGAGGGCCATTATTTGACCCACTAGTAGTACAGATGATCCTTGAACAACATGGGTTTGAACTGCACGGGTTGGCTTATATGCAAATTTTTTTCAGTAAATACATTACAGTACTGTACATGTATTTTACTCTTACGAATTTATTCATAACATTTTATTTTCTCTAGCTTTATTTGTAAGATTACAGTAGGATACATATACAAAATATGTATCAATTAACTGTTTATGTTATCAGTTAGGCTTCCGATCAACAGTAGTTATGTTCTGGGGGAGCTGAAAGTTACATGCAGATTTTTGACTGGGTAGGGGGATGGCTCCCCAACCCCATGTTGTTCAAGGGTCACCTATAGTATATGCAACTCTAATTTCCCTTTTTTGATCTTCTTGCCATCTTGGCATGGGTCCCTTCTTTCACTCTCTTCTCATTTCCTTTTTGGAAGGAAAGCACGTTGTCTTTTCGAGTATTCACTTTGAGAGCGTCAAGGATGTGAAACGATTGTACTGACCTATATTTCACTGCCATATTGCAACAGGGGAAAAGGCTTTCTTCACAACGGGGCAACTCCATTTAGAATCAGGATGTGATTCTTGTTAACAGAACTTATTAAACTCTGAGGCCAATAAATGTAATACCTTAAGAAGTTCTTTAAGAGACCATGTTAAGGTCTTATGTACAGATAATCACAAAAGTTCTATTTGAAGTGATAAGTAAAAATAATTTTAATTAAAATAAATACTATGGTGTCGGCAATTAACATTTAAATTGGTATCAGTTAAGAAAAAGTAGAATTTCCATCTGAGGTGGTGCCACATTGACTAGCATCTTTTAAATATATGTTTCAAGTATGTGCACATGTTGCTTAGCTAATGCTTTCAAACAAAGACTTTTCTGTATGGAAATAGTTTTTCAGAAGAATCTGAACACCTCTACCAAGGTAGTTAGGCCCCTAGAGTGTCACTGAGATTATTTTGGGAAAGCTTTACTGACCTAATGAATGTTATATCAAAAAGGTACCATGTAAATATACCTCACTGAGCTTTGAGGATAATGAATATATCTTTAAGAAGTTTCTGGCGACTTTTAGAGTCCAGCTAGTGCAACAGTGGTTTCATTGTACCAGAAGAAAGTTTATGAGTCTGTGGTAAGTCGATTTTGTTGCGGTCCCTGCTGTTGTTATGGTTATTAATATTTTACCATAGTGAAATTTTACAACATCTACATATTTTTTTATAAAGTACAGTAAACTGGCTGGTCACAGGAAAAAATGAGGTAGAGTTTTATAGGAAGTATTTAAAAATCGCCTCGAGACTTTTAGACTTAAGACAAGTATGTAGAGTCTTGTTTTAGAGGAAGCATGATTCATATCTTCATGCATTTGTTATAAGATTTACTTAATGAAATTTCAGGTCTGGTTTTATTTTTATATCTAAGTGATGTGTTTAAAGTTTAAAACTTTGTCAGGTGTCTGTGAGCATTTATCATTAAAATTCCCTGCTTTTTATAGTTGTAAACTAGGCACTCGGCTTGTCATTACAAATGTTAAATTTGTGTTTTCTTTGTAAGTGCTGGCCAAGGTATCCAAGGAACAAGTGTGATTGCAAATCTTCCATTTCTGATGCGACAGAATCCTGCTGAGACACTTCGGAGAGTCTTGCCGAAAGTTAGAGTAAGTTGGTGTGAAATAAGATTTGAATTTACCATTTTCCCAGTAGCACGTTGTCATTATCAGGAGGAGATGTCAGAGTTTTGGATGGCTGATCTTTTGTACCTAATTGTGGAGTGGAGGAAGTATTATAATACACATTTTGAGTTATAATGAAAATATTTAGGAAAATTGAAAATGGGAAAAATCCAGATGTTAAGTTGTAAATATTTCTTTAGTCATTTTCTCAGTAGAGACATTTTGTTTTTAAAAAGGATTTGTTTGTTTTAGAGAGAGAGTGGGCATGCACAGGGGGAGGGAGGAGGGACAGAGGGGGAGAGAGAGTCTCAAGCAGACTCCTTGTCAAGTGTGGAGCCCGACAGGGGGGCCCCATGAGGTGACCTTGAGATCACGACCTGAGCCTAAACCAAGAGTTGGACACTTCATTGACTCACCACCCAGGTGCCCCAAGACATTTTATTTAATAAAGTTAGCTTTTCAGTAGCTCAAAAAAAAAAAAAAAAATCATCTTCCTTAGTCTTATGAAATCATAGCTATCTTATTTGGTATTCTGTTGATTTAAATTTATTTTAATAGTATTTCTACAACACTGATAATTAATATTCCTAATAATCACTCTCTAGTGACTTCTAAAGAATCACCAAATAAAGATTGAATTGCCATCACAGTTTTAGTTTTATATTTATTTATTGATTCCCAAATTCCTTCAGAATTAGTTTTCCTGCTTTAAACAAAAATCTTTGATTTATTAGAACATTCGTTTCTGGTATTTAATATTTATTGATTATTAATATATAAGATTAAATATTTGATACATAGTATTTGTTATTTATCTGTGACTGTGTGCAGAGTGTTGTTTTTATTGTAAGAACTTGAATGAGCAAAACAGACAACAGCTTATGTGTCCTTAGGGAGCTTACCTACTATTTAGGGTCAGGGAGGTTACATACTAATGGGGACTATGCTGATAGTGAGTTTTGTATACTTGCTTTGACTTTCTGGTTGGTTATAGCTTGTTCATAATTTTTTATTAATTTATATGTGTTTAAAAACTATAAATGTGTTCTTGAGTTTCATTTTTAGACATACACATCATGGTTCTGGTCACTATGATTTAGGTCAGGGATATAGCATGTTATTTTTACAAGATGCCCACATTTCTATGCAGGCACTATGAATTTCTTTTTACTGGTTACAATAGTGAATTGAGAAAATGTTTATTTTGGCTTTGCATGTGATTCAAAAGTGAATCCATTTTTCATAGCTCTTTTCCCCAGAATCACGCTGTATTTTCAATGGAATTAAGTCTCCACCATCCAGGTTTAATTTCACATTCAATTTCAGTGATAGTAACTGACCTAAGCTTCTTGGCATGACACCTGGAAGTGCCAGTTAAGTGATAGTGGTTAAGTCTCCTTGACTAAGGAATTATTGTAGGTAAGTGAATTTGATTTAAAGCTAAAAATACTGAGCATGCTATACACTCTGTGTTGAGCAGGCTAAATCTGGTTCATGGACAGCCTACTGAGCATCCACACTTTCTTAAAGCAAAATTAAAAGATGAAAGGTGGAGAATAGTGGCCTTTAGAGGTTTCACAATTATTTTGAAAAAATCCTTTCGTTAATGAGTTCATAATAAAGTCAAGTAATAACTCCTGAAAAATCTTAATTTCATGGGAATGTATAAAGAATATTATACACTTATATATACAGCATATTTATATAAAGGATCAAATGTATTTGCTAAAATTATATAACTGAGTTATAGAAGATAAGATTTTAATAAGCTTTTAACTTACCTTAAAAGTTAATCCATAATATAGAAGGTTAACTGAATAAATGGATATAAAGAAAATGTATGCTAATGAATATGTACTAAGGAAGCCTTTATTTAGTGCTAAAAGATTTCATTCATTTCTTTAATCAACAAACACCATTTATTTAGGACTCTCATTTATTCTGTCTTGTCCTAAAAAAGATACCAAAAGGGTAGAAGACAGTCCTAGATTAAATTCTATGCAGGATGGCCTAAAGACTATGGAAAACAATTAAAGAACAATCCTAGGAGAGTATTTAATTGTGTGATTCTGACTTTGTGTAAAAATAGTGAAGAATTAAGTATATTGGAAAGACTTGATGGGGGTAATAATAGTGACTTTTATAGAGGATTTAATATATAATATGGGCAGCTAAACATTTAAGGAGCTCCATTTCAAATTATAAAACCTATGTTATGTGCAAATCATTTTTAAATCACCATATTCAGATATTGTGAAGATTTATTGGTACTCATAGTTAACGCCTTCTTCAGTTCTGCCTTCTGTGAATAGTTACATTCAAGTGATAAAACTGTGACAAAAATCACACATAGCCACTTTATTCTCTTTTGCCATGGCCATAATTCCTTAGTTGATTTTATATAAAAACAGCAATCTTGTATCCCCAAGTGAGCATTTAGTAATAATGACATTCTCGTTCCTGCATGAATATTGACTGAGCCAGGCACTGTTGTAAGCAGTGAGAAGATCAGAGGTGAACAAAACAGAGAACTTGCCCTCAGAGGGTCCAGGCCAGAGTGGGGGAAACAGACATAAAACAAGTAAGTGCCTTGAAGAACAGGTTAAAGGGACAGGCTTACCTGCTGTGCTTTGGGAGGTCAAGGAAAACCGCTTTGAGGAACTGAAAACCAAAGGCGTAGGAGGAAGCAGCCATTTGAAGAGTCAGGAATGAGTGGTCCAGGCAGTTCCTGGCTGGAACTGGAGGAGGCATGCGTGGTTGGAATGCAGCAGGCAGGGGTGGGGTGTGACTTGAAAAGAGGTTAGAGAGATGGTCAGTGACAGAACACGCAAAAGGTATTCTTTCTTAGGCCAGTGGAAAGCCGTTGAGCAGAGCGGTCGCTTATCCCATTTACATTTTAGGATGATCATTTTGGTAATTGTGTGGCGAGTGGCTTGGAGTGGAAGAATTAGGAAGGTACAGCACTGGACCTTGTGATACGGGAAGTTGGCTTGGATTAGGCCAGCTAGCTGGGACAGAGGGGCGTAGTGGCTATATTAGAGATACAGTTACTGAGGCAAAATGAACAGAACTTCCTATGAATTAGATGTGGGAAGTGAGAGATGCCTTCCAGATTTCTGGCTTGAGCATCTGTATGGTTCTGCTGGTTTTGAGTGTCTTGGTTGGTTGTTTATTAAATCCACGGGGACAGTAGTTTGCGTACTTACTAATCTGTGATTGATTTACTTTTAGAGAATTTAAAGTTATGAACAATAAATATTCTGTAAGAAACTCATCATTCCTGAGATTTGTTAGCACATTCACAAGAGTAGGATAAGCAGCTTTTAGAGCTCACCCTTTAGCTTATCTTCACCTTAAAGAGCCTCAGACACTGATGAGGAATTTCTTTCTGGTCTTATGTAGTATAAAATTTCACCAGTGATATTTTTATTTATTTTGTTGTTGTATTGCATTTGCATTTCATCCTTACAATAATATATTAACTGAACAATGGTTTTTAAAATGGGTTGCTATTTTCACTGTCTTAGAGATGAAGGAATTTAAGATTAAGAATGGCAGAAACCAAGTCAGGATTAGAATTGAGCTAATCCATGGTATTTCTGCAATTCACTTTGTAAATTTTATCCAAAGTGTACAGTGAATGATAATGCTGTCAGGTCACTCATCTCAAGGTTAAGTTTAAATAAGACTCCAGGAAGGAACTATTTTGACCTCCAACTTAAGTTTCCTGGATTGGAGACACTTTTAAATGTAGTGTTATAATGTATTCATGTTCAACGACTTAATCATAGGGTATCCTTTGAAAAAGAAATAACATTTTTTCCTGTGGTCTTTATTGATTAAGTTTGAATTCTTTTCCACAAAATAATAAACAATGATTTAAAAATGAGCATCGATTGAACGTAATATTCTAAGACAGTAAGCGTCTGCCTGAAAGACAAATGACATATTGGCCTGATCCACTGATGGCATTCTTGGATGAGAAGTAAAAATGGGATATCAGTAGAGTGATATGCTGATTTATGGTCCTAGAGAGACCTTTTTTGGGGGAGTGGAGAAAGATGCATAATAAGGAAAGAATAAAAGAGACATAATCAATCAATATGAAATTTAGTCATTTGAGATTAGCAGATGTGGTCTACCAATCTGATTCTGAAAAGATTCATTAGCTTTATTAATTTTATATGGCATTATTTTCATTAATGGAAATAATAGAAAAAATAGAAGTTTCTGCCAATGTAATTATTTATTATTTTACATCTACTGAATATAGGTTGATTTTTTTAAAAAAAGATTTCATTTTCAGCTGTTTAAAGAAAACCTTTACTGTGTAAATATAGATATATGTGAATAAAAAACTTAGCTTTACTTACTTTTAAAGTCTTATTTCAAGTAGCACAGATGTGTGGATAACCAATAATAACATAACACTTTCTGTGGGCCAGGTACTGTGCTTACGGCTTTAGACACACCCTTTGAAACATCTCATCACAACTCTACATGATGTATTTATTCTCATTTCACAGTTGAGAAGATCCAGGCTTAAAAAATTCAGTGTTTGACTATGAATATTTTGTTGGGAGCTTTCTAGGAAGCATGAAATTACATAACTTATTTGTACAGTTCACCAAGAAAAAGAGAAATAGTCTTAACTAAAAGAATTAAAGAGCATAAACAGAAGATACAAATTGCTTTTTTCTTTGATTTGCAGCTCAAAAGTAAAAGTACTTGTCTTCCTCACTGTAGGTGATGTTTTCTGAGATAAGTTAAAAAGTTACATCCTGAGAAAAGCAAATGGATTTTGTGAAAGCAACACATTTATACATAATAAACAGAACATGGTGTTCCAGACACCCTACAGGTCTTAAGTGCACAGTGTAGTAGTCTGTTGACAGGCTAAGCATTTAGGGACACTCTAATGTAAAGGAAGAAAATGAAATAATGCCTATAACGTAAGCTAATGGAAAACAACCATCAGGGTTAGAATTGACTTTACGAGGAGGTTTTACGGGCTAAGAAGCATAAAATTATATAACATTTTGTCTAGTTCACTTAAAAAAAAAAAAGAAAGAGGCAGGATTAACCAAAGGAATTAGGGAACATGAACAGATGATACAAATTACTCTTTCTGCTGCAGTTTATAGTTCAAAAATAAAAGTACATTGACCCATACACATTTTGAAAATAATGTTTATGTTGTGTCTTTTTATCTATTTGTGCTTAAGGATAAAATGGATTAACATCATTGATTATTTTACAGTAATTAAATTCAATGGAAACATTTACTGAGTATATAGTTTTTCTGGACATATATAAATGTTATAGTAGCTAATATTCCTAATAAACCTAAAAATACTGCCTTTCAATAAATTCTATTGGAGACCATTGTTCTCACATGAGTTTCTTAGTTATTCATTTGTTATTTTTACCTTGCTTACCATAAAAAATGAACTAGAACTTTTGAAATTCTTAATTAGCGAATACTTTATTTCTGTGATAGTGGGACCACTGTTAATACTTGAATATTGTTTCTGATTTAAGGCGTTTGAGTGATATTTAGGATTATTTATAGATATTTTTATTTACAATTGTTGCAAAAGTATAAAACCTAGAAACTATATACTATACTGTCATACATATCTGTAATGTTTGATTAAAATTTATGGATTAACTAACCTTTTGGCAGTGGTGAACTAATATCCTAGAAATTTCGTAGAACATCTAGAAGCTCTAGATAAAGTACAGCAAGCATTCTTTTAAATGTTTAGTTAAGCTTATAAGGGTGGAAGGATTATTCAGGACTCAAAAACAAAGCAGTCAGTTCCACTTCTATTTAGGGTGTGGAAAGGAGCAAGGAAACATCACTCCTGTCCTAATAACAATAGGTTAGTCACAGAATCCATAGAAAGCTGAATTCAGAAGAGCAACGGCCCCTCTGAGGAAAGATGGGACACAGGAACACTGACTTTTGACAGAGTATAGGAGGAAGAACTGGCCACCACAGAAGGTTGTTAGAAAACAATCAGCCAAAATTGTGACAAGTTTTTAAAGGTTGATTGTGGGCTCGCTTATCATGGAGTTTAGAATAACTTGGAGCTCCAGACACAAGGAACTTTGCACCCACTAGCAAGCTCCTTTCCACAGGCCTCCTTGCCTTGCAGGACAGGAGACTGGAGAGACTCTCCCTTGCTGATGCAGGTTTACTGCTGCTTGGGGATGGGAACACAACACGGCCCATTTCCTCAGACTGTTGTGCATGGACATATAGGGAATTTCAACAGAGAGATGGAAGGTATAAAATGATCAACTGAAAATGCTAGAAATAAAAAGGATGATATTGGAGATGAAGCAGTCCTTCAGTGGGCTTATCAGCAGTTTGGACACAGATGGGGAAAGAATCAGTGAACTTGAAGGGAGAAATTATCCAGACTGAAACACAAAGGTAGAACAGAGGGGAAAAATGGGAGAGAGCATCAAATGGCTTTGAGACAATGTCAAGTGATCTAATATATGTGCAGTTGGAGTCTCAGAATTAGAAAAGAGAGAACAAGGAAGAACTCTTTGAAGAAATAATGGCCAAGACTTTTCTGAAATTAATGAACAGCAACAACCCAAAGATCTGAAAGCCCAGAAGATCTGAAGCTGGATAAACACACACACACACACACACACACACACACACACCCCACTAGGTATATCATCATCAAACTGCTGAATGAATAAAAAAAAAAAAAAAAGACAATCTTGGGAGCAGCCAGAGATGAAAGAAACATTACAAACAGAGGAACAAACATGACAGTAAAGCAGACTTCTGGTCAGAAATAATGCAGATTAGAGGACAGTGGAATGTTAGAAATACTAAAAGCAAGAAAAAAAATGTCAACAAGAAATCTGCACCCAGTGGAAATATCTTTCAAGGATGAAAGCAAAATTCTATTTTCTTTAGACAAACATAGATTGAAAGGATTCTTTGTACCAGACTTATTCTATAAGAAATGCTAAGGGAGGTTTTTTTTTTAGGCAGAAGTAATGTGATAAGAGATGGACATTGAATTTACACGATGAAATAAAGAGCACCAGAAATGGTAAAAATTTGGATAAATGTAAATGAAGTAACAATTCTACACAAATTCTTCAGAAGATAAAGGAAGTAAGAATAAGTCATCCTATGAGGTCAACATTACCCTGATACCCAAATGAGACATAGACTTTATAAAACCAAGAAACTATGGATGCATGTCCCTCATGAGCTTACATGCAAACATCTGAAAAACAGCAAATCAAATTCAGCAACATAAAAAAAGGATAATACATCATGACCAGTTGGAGTTTATCTCAGGAATTTAGAGTTGGTTCAAAATTAAAAAACGAATTGATATGAGTTATCATACCAACAAACTAAAAAAAGGAAAAAAAATACATCAGCATTCAGTTATCTCAGTAGATTTAGGAAAAGCATTTGACAGAAATCTAACAGTCATTCCTGAAAAACAAAACAAAATCAACAAACTAGGGATAGAGAGGAGCTTCCTCTGAAAAATGTATAGGTGTAACATTATACTTAAAGGTGAAGGACTGAATACTTTCCCCTAAGATCAGGAATAAGCCAAGAGTGTCCACTCTTACCACCTTGTTCAACATTATATTGGACATTTTATCCAATGTAGTATGGCAACAGAATTAATAAAAGGCACTCACATTGCAGAGAAAGAAGTAATTATGATTTTTTAAAATAACATTATTATCTATGATGGAATCTACAAAAGAAAAATACTAGAACTACTAAATGAGTATAGAAAGGTTGGAGGCTAGAAGATCAATATAAAAATCAATTGTATTTCTACACTAGCAGCAAACAACTGCACATTGAAGTTTTTTCTTAAACTATGACAGTAGCATTAAAGTATGTAATACCTGGGGAATCAATCTGATAAATGATATGTAAAACCTGTATACTGAAGACTGTGGAACATTGCTGAGAGAAATAATGTATGAAGTAAGTGAAGGGAAACCCCATGTTCATGGATCAGAAGACTCCATATTGTTAAGATATCAGTTCTTCCCATAGCAATCTACATATTTAATGTAAAAATTCCAGCAGGTTAGGTTTTTGTTTTTGTTTATTTGTTTTTGATAGGAAATGACAAGCTAATTCTAGGATTCATATGAAAATACACGAGACCAGAAATAGCCAAAACAACTTGGAAAAAAAGAAGCAAAGTTGGAGGACTTTTGCTGACTGATTTTGAGACATAATATACACCTACAGCAATTAAGACTATGTGATAATTATATATATGAAGATAAATCAGTGGGACACATACAGAGGAAAAATGAATCCCACGTATACATTGCCAGTGGATTTCAGTACAGGAGCAAAGACAGTTCAGTGTAGAGTATAGTCTTTTCAACAAATGGCACTGTGTTAATTGGGAAAAAGTCCATACCTCACACCATGTACAAAAAATTTAACTCAAAATAGATTGTAAACCTAACTGTTAAACACTAAAATTGTAAAAACTTCTAGAAGAAAACAAAATCTTTGTGACCTTGGGTCGGTCAGAGGTTTCTTGCATATGATACTAAAAGCATGATTCATAGAAGAAAAAAATTGATACATTTGACCTCAAGAAAATTTTAAGCTTTAGGTCTTCAGAAGACATTGTTAGGAGAATGAAAAGAGAAGACCTAGAATGGGAGAAAATACTCAGGGATCACATATCTGATAAAGGATATGTGTTTGGAACACACAAACAACTCTCCAAACTCAAGAATAGGGGGGAAAACCCAAATTTTAAAATATAGGCAAAAAATTTGAACAGATACTTCACCAAAGAAGATTTATGGATGGCCAGTATGCATAAGAAAAGGTGCTCAGTCTCATTCGTCATTAGATACATGCAAATGTATTTGAATATTTGTTAGAATATTTGCATTAAAAACCCTGACCGTTATCTTTTCAGACATTTTTCTAATATGCTTCTGCCTAATCCTCTCTCTGCTCTTCTTCTATGACTTGAATTTCGCATATATTAGACCTTTCCTTGGTATCTTCTATGTCTTTTACCTTTTCCATTCTTTTTGTGACTCTGAGTGATTTAACCTGACCCATAGTGCAGTTCATCAATTCGTTTATGTCTAGTCTGATTTTGACTATTATTAGTCTATTATTTTCTGGTCTAGAATTTCTAATTAGCTCTTTTAAAAATCTGCCACGTCCCCATGAACCACATGTGTGTCAGATAACACTAGTACTTGGAGCGCTTTTTAGTGCATTTCTGTTTTCTGCTTCTGCTGGTTCTCATTCATATCATCTTCTCTCTTCATGTGTCTGCATATTATTGTTTGTGTGTTTGATCTTGTATTTGATAAATTGCTTGTAGAAATAGATTGAGCTCTAGGGTGACATCTTTCTCTAGAAAGGAATATGTTTTCTTCTGGGAGCTACTTACCTGCACTAACAATAAAGTCTCAGTTAATCCAGTGTCAGGCATTGCATGGTTTGAAGCTGAGCTGCTCATCCTACAAATGCCAGTCTGCTTCAGGATCATCCTTATCCTATCCCAGGGGGCCTATCCCACTGCGGCATCCACAAGACTCAAAAAAGTCACTTAAGCTCTTAGCCTCTCAGGAGCCCTTTCTAGAATTAGCAAGTGACCCCAGAGGAAAAACAGGCCCCAAATTACATGCCTACCTTTCTGGAATGCCATATTCTCTTAGATCTTGGATGGGCAATTATTCCAGTGATGGGTAATCTAGTATGGGTAATTTTTTAGTTTTCAGTGGGTAGCCTTGTTAGGTTCCATATGCCTTTATGCAGATGAATTTTGTATTTTGTCATTTTTTGCTAATTATCGTCATCAGGAGAGCTGATTAAAATGATCTAGTCTGCCATTACGAAGTTCCCTTTCCTTTTATTTTATTCTTCTTGGTTTAATCTTGGAATGATATTAACCCAAAATGTTTCTGTTTGTATACCTGCATATACCCTCCACCATGGCCTGCCATCACCCTTACCCCCACACAAAACAATTGATTGTTTTCTAGGGATGTGTTAAGAATAATCTTGCACTTTAAATATTCTGCCAAAACATTTGTGTTGGATCTCTTTTTTTAAACTTTGAGTTCTTCAATCCCCTTATTTTGTTGGGGTGAAATTATGTTAACAGTAGCAGATCTCCACTTTCTGTTTTCTGTGTAGGCAATCTCATCTATACCCAAGTCTTTATATATCATCTGTATAAATTGCATCTATTCTATATAAATTCTCTTATTTACAGCAACTTTTCAGAGCAACAGATCTGTATATGCTAATTTTCTGTCCGTAATCTCTACTTGGATGCCTCAAAGGACTCTCAGAGTTAACAAGTCCAAAACTCAGTTCCTGCCATTTCCCCTCACCACCTGGGGTTCCTCCCATGTCCCCTGTCCTAACGTGTAATGCTGTTATCCCCCTGGTTTTCAAGGCAGGATTTTGGGAGTCCTCCTTGATACCATCTGTTTTACTATTCGCTTATGCAGTCCTGTTTATGTTATGTCTCCAGTATTCTGTTGAATCCACCCACCTCCCTCCAGCCACACCAGCTTTGCCCTCATCCAAGCTACTATGAGGGTTTGCTCGGATGAGGGTGATAGCTTTGCAGGTGATCCCTGCCCACCACCTCCCTCCCATTCCACCCTACTGTACTACTTTCTGACTCATTTTCATCTTAAGAGTCAGCAGGCTGTTTCAAAGCATTTAAGACTATAATTTGGGTATTCTCTTGCTGAATGCATCCAAGGCCCTACATAATCGGGGCTCTTTCTGCTTTATCAGCCTCAGCCCCTCCTTTCACTCTGTGCTCTAGGCACACTGATCTTTCAGTTTCAGAATCTACCATGCTCCTTCTTACTTCTCAGTGCCAGGAGCACTTGCTTTCTTACTCTACTTGCTTTCCTTACCTTTCTTTTTTTTTTTTTTAATTTTTTTATTGTTATGTTAATCACCATACTTTCCTTACCTTTCTTTATCCCAACTTTTGTCTAATTATCTCTCTTTTCTTACAAGTCAGGTGTCACATCCCACCGATCCCCTCTCAGAAGAGATCAGGTCACCTGTTAGATGTTCTTATACCATCTGTGCTTCTCATCCTTAGCTTTTATCACAGTTTTAACACTGCTAGCTCTCCTCATTGCGAAGTCTCCAGCACCTGGCTCAGTGCCTTGAATGTCACTCAATATTTGTTGAATGTTTGAATGTATAGAAGCAAGAGGAGTCTCTCAAAGGTAGGGGCACAACGTTTGACTTTTCTCCAGTTTCCCAGAATACTTCGTGTGATGCTTAATAAATAGTGAATGAAATTAAAATTATATTATCAGAATTAGATCTTCATTGGGCTACTAAGAGGAAGATTAGAAGGGACTAGCTTAGGACAGACTGACAAGGAAAGCCCTGTTTCCACTTGCTTTATAGACATTTGCCACTTTCCAATGCTGCTTCCCCCCTCCAAGAAAACAGCGTATACTTTAATCAAAACATATTTGACTAATTAAATATGGCCACAATGGATTGTTTGATATGGTTACTGACAGTACTATATCCAGCAAATAGATATTTCTTTGATAAGCACATCTTTTCTTCGCAGTGTTATAGAGCTCTTTTTTTTTTTAATATTTATTTATTCGAGAGAGAGAGAACACCCAAGCAGTGGGGAGGAACAGAGGGTGGGAGAAGCAGACTCCTCACCAAGCAGGGAGCCCAACGTGGTGCTCAATCCCAGGACCCTGGGGTCATGACCTGAGCTGAAGGCAGACGCTTAACTGAGCCACCCAGGGGCCCTCTATAGCTCTTTATTTACATTCTAGGCCTAAATTGTGAGATTACATGATTCTAATTTACGATATGTAAAAATGACTTGGCAGAGTAGCCCAATTAGAAGTTGAGTTTCGAAACCACTGTCGTGAAATGTATTTCTTTGTTTGGTGTTGTCATGATTTTGCATGGAAGGATACTTGATCACACATCTACAGTAGTGATATGAGAGTTACTGTTGGCATTGGTATTTCCTTTATGGAAAGAGATCTTTGGGGTATTGTTATGTGTACCTCCTCATGAACCTTGCTAATCACTGAAACACAGATTTAAAGAAGGGTAAAACACATCCCTCTTAGTCCTGTTCCTGTCTCCACTTTATTTTCCCGTTTTTCCTCTCAGATTCTGACTTTCACGGTTCTCAGCTAGTTTTCCCCATCCTTTATTTTAGTGTAGAGCATGGCAGCCAGTGATGGGGGAAAAAAAAGAGGTATAGTGAATTGTTAAAGGTATCTGAGTTGGCATGTTCCAATTATTAATATTTAACTCAGTTTTACAGTCATATAAATATTATCATTTCATAGTGAAAAGAGCTGTTTACCATTATTGTTAGTCACTAAAAGTTCTCACAAGTATGACCCTCAAAACCCCAGATATTTCATATGTCCCAAGTCTTCAATGTTTTAATTTTTAGATTCCTATTATTTAGTTTCAAAGCAATCAATGATATTCTCTCTCAAAATATACAAAGATACTTTGTAATGTTAGGGCTCCTTTACCTTTAGCCAGCACCATTTGTGGTAAATATATTTACCAGTTTAATTTAGTAAGTTTAGTTTCCAAATGTGTGAATCCAAAATATTTGTTCTTTTGGAATACGCCAGTGATTTATTTAATGTTTCTCTATGTCGTGTATTGTAAAGAGAAATACCTTCCTGATGTATACAATGTGGGTTTATTGGAGATAGAGCAGTTGCCCTCTAGGCAAGGACTGTATTATGCTGTTTCACAAAACGCTGTCTTGTACTACTCACGCTGACTACAGAATGAGTTCAAACAGAGAAGTGTCTAGAACATTCTCCTTCCTCGAGTGGGAATAGTTTTTTAAATTTGGAGATGTACCATGTACTCATTTATCAAATGTCTCATTTCATTTTTGAGGAGTTCAGGTTGGAATGCCAGCCATACAATAGGATGTAAGAGGGGCAAACCGACATTAAGGCATGCACGTAAGCAATAGAGGAATTTCCTTTTCAGTGTCTCCCAAGGTCCATGAGGATGCACACTTATTTACCCAGAGAGTATGGATCTCACTATGTTTGTCCAGAGGGTGTGACTCTGTGGAGGAGAACAGTTACTGGTAAGTGTCAAACTCTTATTGTATTATATTTCAGAAAAATATGTTTAGAAATCGATTTTTAGCAGTGATAAAATCTCTTAGTCTGTGCTGGTTTCTTAACAGTGGACAGTCCCAGATGTTGAAGTCAGCACAACAAGAGAAAAATCCAAATCCTGATAAGACTTGAGGATTTTTCGAAAATTAAATGCAAAATAGTTGGGGCAAATGTTGCCGCGGGAGTCAAGACTAAGTAATGCAGTAAGAAGATATGAAGTTGGAGAGCTTCTCATGTTCTTCTTTTGCATAAAGTTTGCATACGTACAAAACCTGAGTCTCTAATGGCTTTCAGGGGGGGCAGAATTACATCTCTTGGAACTTAAAACCGCAGACCCCGTGACCCGGAATGTACACTGTGGCCCTCACAATATAGTTTAATATTTCCCTGCAAAGTACTTTCTGTTTCTAAATAAAGACTGTGTGTTCTGAAACCTGTAAGCGATGTATACTGGCCACATCAAATCTTTTAAGAGTGTTTTCCGGATCCAGAACGGTTAGTGTGGAACAGATGTTTGTTTTGGAAACAATAAAGCAGGGAGATATGATTGTGCCACACGATTTCAGAGACCAGTTGCTGCTTTTGCTTTACACCTATCATTCCTTCTCTTTTTCTTTCAGCCAAGAACTCTTGAGATATGTAATTGGGTATTGGTTGAAAAACCTTGTAAAATAATATTTGTGTGTGTGATAACAAAAGTCTGAATGTGTGGTAGGTTTCCTGGGAATTAACCATGCCGATTAAACATTTGCCACAGTAAAGCCACTGCCAGATCTCCCACACTACCCCATGAAGGCTTGGGATTGATTTAAGCCAGGCCTTAATAAATGACGAATGGAAGTGTAGAATCCACGAGGAAGAATTTCAGTACTTAGCTTTGGCATCAGGCAGACAAACTTTAAGTCTTAAGAGTTGCCAATCACTAGCTCGCTGGCCTTCAGCAGAACATCGATAACCCCGAGTCTGCTTCTTCTGCTCTAAAATGACTTGTCACGTCCCGGAACGATGACTGGCCATGGTCCTACCATATGAATCAAGAAGTCTGAGTACTTGGTGTGCATCCTGGTTTGCAGAGATGCACTGGGGGAGAAGACAGCAGGGATGTGGAAAACGTCTGTGAAGGGAGAGCGTGTCAAGAGTAGAAGGTTTAGGTCAAAGGGTCTAAGAGTCATCTGGCAGTTACTGAATGCCTGCTATGTGCGAGGAGGTGGGGTGCAGCTATGAGCACAACAGCCAGAAACTCTTGCAGTCCTGGAGCTCGTGTTTAGGGGTGGGAGATGGAACATAAGCACGTGAGCATGTTGGATGGTGGAGATCATACATGTGTAATATAAAGGAGGTGGTGAGAGCTGGAGTGGGGGAGCGGCTTTCCGTATAAAATCGGGTCTTCGGGGAGGAGCTCCTTGGAAAGGTGATACTTGAATAAAGGCTTGGGAGAGATCAGGGAGCCAATCATGTGGAAATCTGGGAAAAGTGGGAAGTGGGAACAGATGTGGGAAGTCATTGCATAGACTGACTTTTATTTTGAGTGTGATGGAAAGCCCTTGGAGAGTGTTGAGCTGAAAAGTGCCAGGATCCGACTTATTTTTTATAAGAATCTCTCTGGCTACTGTATAGAGACTAGACAGTAGTGGGGCAGAAATGGCAGCAGGGACTAGTTAACAGGTTACTGGGACAATTCAGGCTGAAGGTGATGGTGGCTTGGATCAGGGTGGTAGTGGTGGAGATGGCAAGTGGTCAGGTTCTGGATCAGGATTGGCCGGCTATCCGTGGTGAGTGAGGGACTGAGAGGAGCTAAGGACTGGCCTCAGAGTTTTTGGATTGGCGACCAGAAGGTCAGGGCTGTCATGCACTGTTTACCAAGGTGAAGATTGGAGGAGGAGCAGGTTTTGGGGAGAGATCAGTTCAGGTGTGGACAAGATGAGATTCCTATTAGCCTCGTGTAGAGGAGACCGGTGGGTAGCTAGTGGTCATTATTTAAATGCCCAGTTTACACAAGTTGCTAAGTCATGAAAACTCTGCTTAAATGATTTAAATCTCTGAGAAGATGGTACTACAATTTACATTTTATAGATTAGGAAATAATACAGAGAGAACAATTTTCTTAAGGTCACAGATATGAAACTTTGTTTTATGGCTGCAAGTTCCACGTTGTTCTACCAACTTTATTATGTTAGTTATAAAATAGGCATTCAAGGGCAATTCCTATAATTGACATAACTGATTAAGCAAAGTAATACTTTTAGCTACCTTTACGTTAAACACACATACCCACACACACACACACACACTTTCTCTTCTAGAGAAGTAATATCTTTGATGAGGTTTATATGAAATTTTTTTTTTTTACTTTCTGATGTGTTGAAAACTAATATCTCGTGTAGTTTTAAAATTTGAATATATGTTAATTTTTTTAAATGGTGAATGGAGATGGCTATGAATATAATTAATTTTTAGAAACATTCTTATATGTAAAAAATTCCTTTTAAGAACAGTTTACTGCATGGTAATTTACGTACTCGTCAGTGGTTTCAAGGGGAAAATACATTTGTACAATCTTAAGTGTATTCCTTTTTTATCTTTTTATTTTTATTTTTTATTTTTTTTAAAGATTTTATTTATTTATTAGAGAGCGAGCGAGAGAGAAACAGCATGAGAGGGGAGAGGGTCAGTGGGAGAAGCAGGCTTCCCGCAGAGCAGGGAGCCTGATGCGGGACTCGATCCCAGGACTCCGGGATCATGACCTGAGCCAAAGACAGTCGCTCAACCATCTGAGCCACCCAGGCGCCCATTAAGTGTATTCCTTTTTTATAGTAAAATGCATAATGTTTATTTTTTGAAGCAGAAGTACAAGTAACGAAAACACATGTGATTGACCTTTGATATTATTGTTCTAGGTCTGATGGCAAACTGTACAATACAAATAGCAAAATTAGAAATTGAGAGCTATCAAAATCCCTATTCTATTATTTAGAGGTTTATCTATATTTATAATTTTCATTTTAAAAAGCAGTGGAATCTTATTTTGTAAATGCCTAAGACATTTAAACTTTTTTGTGGTGTAATGAGTTAAATAATAAGGAGCAGATTAATAGAGTTTTCTTGAAGTAAGAAGAGGAAGTACATACCCTTAAAGGTCATGTATTTTGTGGAATATGACTATGTTTGGTTTCTCTGACCCTGGATTTTTAAAACTTAGAGTTTCTGATCTCTCATCTCTGTAATAGCAAACTCTTTCTGATTATGCAGGAAGTCCTGCCTGTTGCAGGAGTGGAAATGCAGTTAACAGCTGCGGTGTCATTCTTGACCATTCTACAGGAAGATTCGGTGTCAATTCATACGTATGCCCACTCCTTCCTCCAAGTCATTCTGCTACATCTGGAACACCGGGATGCAGGTTAGCAGCCTGGCATGCTTCATTCTGTACCTGTTTATTGTGTCTTGGATGTGGCCATGATGTTTTTGGAATCTTGTTAGTCTGACGAGGATAACTGGTCATTAGTGTGACTGAAAACAGCCATGGCTCTTTCCTTACAAAACCCTCCAAGTTCAGTGTCCTTGAAGGCTGAAGACCCATTAATTCATCTTATGATCTATACTTTCTTCTTAGAATTTTTGAATTTTACATTATTTATGTGTATAGTATTATCGTACAGCAAAAAAATACACAGTTTGGCTGAAAGATATCCCCCCCCCATATTATTTTTAAAGATATAAATGTTTTCTAGATGTTGGCCAAGGCAAAAAAAAAAAAAAAGAGGAACTTCTTCAAATAGTAATAAAAATAATCATCCCATTTTATCATTAAATATTGTAACTTAATGGCTGACTTGAAAGTAAATTTGTGAGACATTTAATTTGGTGTGTGTTTTCTGTGTTAATCAGGTGTCAGCAATGCCTGGCTGGAGACTCTTCTGTCTGTGATAGAAGTATTGCCCAAAGAAACCCTAAGACACGAGGTAATACTTTTTTTTTTTTGTAAATACTATTAAGTAAGTCATTCTGAGGTTTTTTGTTTTTGTTTTTGATAAAAAGTGGTATTTAAAAAGAAAAATAAGGTTATTTCCCGCTCTGAAAGCAACACATGTTCATTATGGAAAATATAAGTGATACAGAAAATAGTAGGAAGAAAAATCATGGTTCTGCATGTAGCCAAAATCTGAAAAATCATTTCAGATTTTTCCCTATACATGCTTTTTGTTTTTTTAGTAATGATGTTGAATTTCTATATGGTTATTTTTCACTTAGCATTATTTTCCTGTGTTATTTTAAAGTCATTGGTAGTAGGTACAAAATATTTTACTTGTTAAACATTTAAGCCTGCTTTCAGTATTTTATTATTAAAATAAGGCATTAATGAGCATCTCTGTAGAGCTTTTTAAGTTTCAGAAAATTTTCTTAACTGTAGCTTCCAAAAAAGTGGAATTAGGAGGTCAGAGGGCATTCATATTCTTAAGACTCTTACTAGCAATATGTGGAAATGCCTGTTTCCCTGGACTTTACTCAGCAATAGCGTTCCAATTTTATTTATTTATTTATTTATTTATTTATTTATTTATTTATTTTTAAGGATTTTTTTTTTATTCATTTGAGAGAGAGCGAGAACATGAGCAAGGGGGAGGGTAAATGGAGGGTCAGAGGGAGAAGGTTTGAGGGAGAGAGAGAAGCAGGCTCCCCACTGAATAGGGAGCCCGACCCAGGGCTCCATCCCACACCCCTGGGATCATGACCTGAGCCGAAGGCAGATGCTTAACTGACTGAGCCACCCAGGCGCCCCTATAGTGTTCCAATTTAGTTTGATGGGCCAAAAAATGGAATTATCTTTTAATTGGAATTTTTTTTATTATTATGCTGTTGAACATTTTTTTCATATATTTATATCAATTCTGTTCTTTTGGAATTGTCTGATCATATCCTTTGATCACTGTTTTTATGTGCTGTTTATCAAGGTTGCGAATCTTTTGTTATGTTTGTTGCAGATATTGTTACTAATTTCTTGTTTGCTTTTAAATTTTTAACACTGTTCAATATACCCATCTCTAAAAGTTTTAGTAAATTAAAATGAGAGAATGAGAAAATTAGAAAGGAAATTTATTCTCTAATGAAATGATTTTTCATTCTTTGAACAACATCCCTATATTCTTTTCAAATATTTCGTGGTTTAAAAAGTAGTTGTCTGTCAATGAAATTCCTCTATATTTCATGAAGTGTTTTTGTCCTTTGCCCTCATACAGTTCGTGGTCCTATCTCAACGCCAAAATACTTGGTTGAAAGTGGGAAGATTTACTCAGTTATGAGGATGTTTGTAAACTTAATGCCAAACATCTAGATGATTACACACATTTAAACATTGAACTTAATGTTCACGCCTGTTATTGTAATTTTTGAAGAGTGCTATATAGTAGAATGCAGGTTTTACTCTAGAATGCCATGTATTATTTTATGTGATTTTTAAGATTTTAAATACACAGTTTATTTTATTTTACATCTTCGAGTTTCAAATGGTATTTATCATTACGTATTCAGAATTTCTGGCTACTTTGTTGAGAGGAAAAAACCACTTGACTTTTTATCAGAGCCATCGAGTTTTAGAACTTGGAGGGTTCTTAGTATGACATATTCTGATATCCATCTTAAGTAGGTGAGCCACCTTGGGACCAGAAATGGCAAGATTACTTGGACACATTAAAGAGTGGGGGCCAGAATCAGGATCTGATCTTCATAGTTCTTTACGGTCTGCCATGCTGTTGCGTTTTTGAGTGCCCAGCATGTACATAATACAATATCAGAATTGCATTCAAATGACAGAATTACTTAATAGAATCTATTTGAAGCTATATTGTTTTGCATCCCTTTAGGATAAATATGAAAATTTTATATGGAATAAAAATAAATTTCAGACTATGCGGTAATCTGATTTTTTTTCTTTTGAAAATGTACATTTCACAATGATACTTTATGTGCATACGGATCACTGCAGAATTCACCATAAGCTTTAATTCAGTTTTTATGTGCCTGATTGGTTTTTAATTATGTAATTTATCATCACGTTTACCTTAGTAAGCCAGAAGGCAAACAAGGTGATTCAGGTTATGAGCACCTCACATTATAATTCAGGTTCCTTAAAAACACTTGGGACCTTAAAATATTCCTTTAGGAAAATAGCTGACATTAGTGGCAAGAATATATAACACTTTGTGAATTTGTTTTCTAAATCTTTTCTCTTTAGATTTTGAACCCACTTGTTTCCAAGGCACAACTTTCCCAAACAGTCCAGTCTCGTTTAGTTAGTTGTAAAATTTTAGGAAAATTGACCAACAAATTTGATGCCCATACGTGAGTATTTGTATATAATTTTTGTCTACTTTATTCAATTAAATTGATTTAAAATGTATGATGGTCATATGATTAACAATTATATTAGACTTATTCCATACTGCATACAAGCTTAGCTGTTTTAACTTTATAGAATTCTTGGAAGCCTACTTATTCAGATGCATTTCTTCTCATCTCATGGCATTTCAAAATTAAGATGGTTAACTTTTTTTCTATTTCTCATCTTAGTCTTCTCTGTCACACACCTAGTGTAGTTTTGAGTATAAAATGTATTATTCTATAGACTTCAAAAACTGTCAAACCTGACCTACAGATAGACTTTCTGATTTCTTCCATTATTGTTATGAATTCATTATTTTGAATAATTTATCTTATTTTGGGGTTTTATGGAGAATGTTTATAATTTATATGCTACTCTCTGCCCAGATGATAAATACCAAGTGGAAAGAATGAAATGTTGTATATAATATGACACAAGAGTAAAATATAAAATAAAAAAATATTTTGGTCAATGGTTGTTAGACATTCCATTTGCCTGTAGTCTTTCATCTTAGCTAAGATGTTTAACTGTCAATCCAAAATTAACCATTACTTTAAAAAGATCCAGGCATATATATAATTTACAAATAACAAAAGATAACATCCAAATGTAATGATATATGTGAAAATACCATGTAAACTATAAAGCTTTCTGTTAAAGTATATTGGTTGTTATTAGGCTAAGATTTTGATAATAACTGTTTGAAAATTTTAATTTTTCTAAAACACCCATTTGCATGTTCCTTTCCTTCCCTTCTAAGCATTAAAAGAGAAATACTTCCTCTGGTAAAATCACTCTGTCAAGATGTAGAATATGAAGTTCGGTCTTGTATGTGTCGGCAATTAGAAAACATAGCTCAGGGCATTGGGTAAGTATACTTTCAATTCCTTATGTCATATTCTTAGTTCTGGATTGTCAGATATTCATATCCTGTTCCTGTGTTCCATGAGAGCATGGCGTTGAAAGGCTAAGCTTTATATGATCTTTAAAAATGATTGTAACAACAAGTACCTCCTGATGTGTCTGGATTAAGAGACATTAAAGTGAAGATGCTTAGCATTCATTTCATGCTAATTTCTTTCTTACCTTCAGTTGCTTGTTAGCATCCCAGATTCAGGAAGGGAAAATGTCCCGATATAAACCATGCTTGGACCATTGCAATAGCATTTCTTTGGGCTAGCAACCTACTATTGGGTCATCTCAGATGGGATTAGTCAGTTGAAGTCTTTGTTTCTTGTACACTCTACACTTCCACTGTCTGCTTTGTTGCTCTTCTTGCCTTTTGGATGTGAAGCTTGGGAAGGAGACACATAAGGCAGATAGTCTCTTCTCCATAAAAACTGATCTCATGTCAAGGTATATTAAAGGAAGTTTTATCTAAGAACCATCTTGGGAAACAGTTTTTTTTTGTTGTTGTTGTTGTTTTTTAAGGATCCGAAATAGATACAAAAAACACTGGGACCTCTCATTTTTAGTAGAAGTTGCACTGTTTTCATCTGGTTCTTTGTTTCACAAGAAAGGACAATCAGGTTGTTGCTATTTGCGCAATTGTTAATAAAAAAAGTTGGGGCCCAGTATTTAAGGCTTTAGGATGACTTCAGAATGTCACACAGATTCAGGTCCTCTGTCCTTCCACCTTGCTGAGTTGGATTTAAGTGTTGTGTTGGAAGCTTGACATTTCAACAGAGTAATCATTTCTCTAATTTTCATTTTAGAACCAGCTTCTTTCTGATAGATCTTCTAAGGCTAGGCTGACTCTGGATCATTGTGGACCCTAAATAATTCAGTCTAGCTCAGTTCTGTGTTCCTTAACCAGGATCAGAACCTATCAGGAGAATATACCATTGTCTTTTTGTATTCCATTTTTTGTCATCTGACATTTTGCCACTGTTAAAAACAGCCTGGTCAATTGGGTGCCTGGGTGACTTAGTCAGTTAAGTGTCTGACTCTTGATTTTGACTCAGGTCATGATCTCAGAGCCCTGAGATGGAGCCCCACGTTGGGCTCCATGCTCAGTGGAGAGTCTGCGTGGGGTTCTTTCTGTCCTTCTGCCCCTCGTCCAGCTCGTGCTATCTTTCTCTAAAATAAATAAATAAAATCTTTAAAACCAAAAAACCAACACCCCCCCCCCAAGCAAAAAAAAAAAACAAACGATCCTGGTCAAGTGTGTTCCAATTAGTCTTCTGAAAATTAATATCAGATTATTGCTTAAGGCTTAATTTACAAAAGCAAAACTAGAATCTACCTAGCTTGTAAATGTAGATTTCATGTAATAAACTACTTTGCCTGATTAAATGCATATTCATTTAATTTTGAGTTCTCACATACTTATTAGAACATAATCATAGGACTTTCATGGTATGATGGCTGAATACTACTAAGATCTGATTCATATTCTTTATTCTCCCTTTGATAAAAGATAAAACTAAAGAGAGGTACACTGTTTTTTTCTTTTGGCGTTGGAAATCAGGACTATTGATAAGATCTGATGACCACCAACAGGAAATTCCTACACTCAAGGCTAGAAGAATCCCTGAGGTGGGTGGAAGGAGGTAGGAACAGATAGTTCAGAGATTGCTACTGATTTAAGAGAGGGGCTGCCCACTACTGCACTGGGAGTTGTGTTCTAAGACACTTGGGTATGAGAAGTGCTGGGAAGAGGCCCGAGAACCGTACAGACTTGGGTTTGTAATTTTGTATTTGCTGTGGCTGGCAAGGGAACAAATTACTGACCACTTTAGTTTAATCAGAAATGAGCATTAGAAATTGTTATTCATTAATAAGGTAATCAGGAAACAAAATTAAGAGATTCTTGTCGAGCTAGCATATGTGTATGAAGTAAAGGCTGCACATCGCTAGAAAGCTAACTGTGGATTGTGCACCAGTTTAGGGTCAAAGAGGACAGTTCTTAGAATAATCAGATTCATAATGAATAGTATAATGAAGAGGTCATGCACATTTATTTGTAGGAAAACAAGGAATAGACCTTTCTTTGTACAGGATGACTAAAGAGAGAAAAAGAAACAAATGTGGGACCTACAAAAAGATCCTTTGGTGTTAGAGGGGAAGAACATAGCACTCAGATCAGAAAGGAAGCACATACTTTTGAAGAAGTTGATCAAACTTGTAATTCTGGTGATATGGCAAATAAGATAACCTGAAAATGCCCCCTTATGAATTTCTGATAAAATTCAACATCCATTCATGATAAAAACTTTCAGGAAGCTAGGGGTGAAGTGGATTTCCCTAATCTGATACAGGGCACGTATGAAAAACCTACAGCTAACGTCATAGTTAATGGTAGGTATTGAATGCTTTTCTCTTAAGGTAAGGACTAGTCAAGGATAGTTTGTATCACTTCTGTCTCACACTGTACTAGAGGTTCTAGCTATTGAAATAAGGCAAGAAAACAAAAACCTAAAAGGTCTAAAGATCTGAAAGGAAGAAGTAAAATGATTTCTACTTGTAGATGATATTACCATTTACATAGAAAATCCTCAGTAATTTACAAAACAATTATTAGAACTAACAAATGGATTTAAGGATATTTCAGGATACATACAAAAATATAAATCAATGGAACAGAAGAGAGTCCAGAAATAGACCCACACATATGTGGCCAGTTGACTTTCAGCAGAGTGCCAAAGCAGTTCAAGGAAGAAAATCTTTTCAAAATACGGTACTGGGATAACTGGATATTCATGAGAGAAAGCAGTGAACATTGATTCTCACCTCGTACCCTACGTAAAGACTAATTTGAAATTTATCACATTTCTGAATATAATCAAATCAACAGCCTTCCAATCTGACATGATATAATATTGCTGATTTGGCATTTACTTAAAAGTTAAACATCTTCTGTATGACCTAGTCATTCTACTTTGAATTATTTACCCAAGACAAGTAAGAATATATGTCCGCAACAAGAATTACATTATATATACATGTTTATAGCAGCTTTATTTGTAATAACCCAAACTGGAACAATCCAAATGTCTACTTATAGGTGAAGGGAAAAATAAAAGGTGGTATGTCCATACAATGAAAATACTATTTAGCAAGAAAAAGGAACATAGTGCTGATACGTGCAATACGACATCATGGATACATCTCACAATCAGTATGTTAAGGGAAATAAACCAGATGCAAAAGTATAAATACCATGTGACAAATACAAACTATAGTGACAAAAAGCAGATCCATGATTGCCTTTGTCAGAGGTAGATTGTAGAATTCGGATATAATGGGTTTGATTGATGATTGGTTTTTGTCCTTTGCCCATGATTTTTGTCTTTTGTCAGACTGCAAGGTCATTGATGAAGGGGAGCCATGTAGGGGAGGGCCAAGCAAGAACACTAGAAGCACCTTCCATCTTCTTAACAAAGAGATGGAAATGATTGGGTCCCCAGTATTTCTTTAAGCCTAGGCTTCTTAAAACAGGCCAGTGGAAAAGGCACAAATGAGAAGTTTCCTTGACTTGCTGTTGCTGTCCTGGCCCACCATGGAACTCAGGATCATCTTCATCAGTATTTAGCTTGAGCAGAAAAGCTACCATCAGATGACACTGACTCATGGCCAGCATCTGGGTAGATTTGTATCACACAGCCACCCCACAATTCCGGGTGCTGCCTGGGCACGCTTGCTTGTTTCATTCTTCTTGTTATCCTTCACCCTGATCTCACGCATCTCCCCTCTGACATCATGGAAGGGTTAGGCTGTAATTGCCAGTATCTTGGCTGATAAAGCTAGACCTCTACACACATAATAGGATCGGGCTGTCCTCAGATTTTTGTTCCGAATACTTAAATGCCAGAAGAGTTTTCAGTAGAAAGGATAATGACCTAGGATTCTGCCCTCGCTGGGGTGGAGTTTACATATAAAGTCAAGAAAAAGATGTTTTCGTAAATATACCAGCACAGGCGGTGTACCACCCACATCTACTTCCTGAAAAAGTTACTCAGCTATAATCCAGTTTGTGTAGAAGAACTAATAAGAGAGAATATTTGCATCTTAGTGTGGGTCTGCCATGATGCCTTATTTCCACTTAACTTTTATAATGTGACAAATGGGCAAAGAAAACAAATATATATTTCATAAAGAAGGAATACAAGTGTCTAATAAAGAGATTCAACCTCATTGTTCAAGCTCATTAGTTGTAGAGAGATGTATTCATTTAATGAATATATATTGAGCACCTACCACAAGCACTGGATTACATATGGGGGATGTAATAATGAAAAAGATACAGTCCTATCTCCAGGTGCTTAGAATTTGATAACAGATGTAGTCAAGTAGACAGACAGTTATTGAATAATATGTGATATTTACAAAAACAATAGTGAAATGCTACTTTTGCCAATGAAACTGGAAAAGTTAATGATAAATCTTTAGTATTAGCAAAGGCACAGGGAACTTCTTCATGTCCTACAGGGAGAAGCATAAACCTAGAGTCCTCTTGAGTACAGTATAGGAAAAAAATTTTGCTTATCTTTTACCTGTATTATCGGATTTGAGAGATGAGTCTAAGGAACTAGTCTATATTAAAATTTTTAAATAATAGAAGTATATGCTTAGATAATATTTACTATGTGTGAGGTATTGTTCTAAGCACTTCACATGTATGAACTTAATATCCTCACAAACATCTCTTGGATGGATAGTATTGTTGTTCCTTTTTTACAGATGGAGAAGCTGAAGCCCAAAGAGGAATGTTATTATATGAACAGGATAGAAGTCTGGAAGGCCATACATTATCAGAAAGTTCCCAAGTTTCTCTAAGTAGAGGGTTACAGGTTATTTTAATTTATTTTTATACCTACATTTTTTAAAATTTTGATAATGAACATATAAAAGTGCCATTTTAATACACAGTGCAGTAGTTTTTAGTGGTTTTAACATAGTTGGAGATGAGAAATCCCCATCTGTGCTGGTAGGTTGAAACTGAAATGTCCCTATTAAGCACTAATGAAATACAGATTTGATTTATTCTCTTTGCTTTTTCAACATTAAGAAATCGTTGTACAGCCATTAAAGACCTCTTGCTTCTGATTATCATTTTTAACACCCAGATAATTAAGTGGGGATTGCATCGGTGTACTACTTTGGGGGAGAAAAGTCTGTTGAAAGGTTGAATGGAAATAACTTTTACTGTAACTAGGGATGAAATCTTTATCTTAAACTATTGTTTTTCATTCTTAATAAATTCAAGGTTTTCAGTGGTTCTGAGGAAGATTTGTACGAAATAAATTTTTATGACCTTTGGGCCAGAATAGATTCTCTCTTCTTTTCCTCCTTTACCTTCCCTGTCTACTTCCTATGTTTGATGAATGTTTGTGAACTGCTGGTAATGCTAACATCTACACCTGTGATCTAGATTCATTTCCTTTTTTTCCCCTTTTTCTTAGCTTTATGCTAAGGAAATGGGTGTTGGTGGGGCACCTGAGTGGCTCAGTCGGTTAAGCGACTGCCTTTGGCTCAGGTTATGATCCTGGAGTCCCTGGATCGAGTCCCGCATCGGGCTCCCTGCTCGGCAGGGAGTCTGCTTCTCCCTGTGACCCTCTCCCCTCTCATGTGCTCTCTCTCTCTCAAATAAATAAATAAAATCTTAAAAAAAAAAAAAAGAAATTGGTGTTGGTGATTTTCTTGGCAATTTACTCAAAATCTCACATGAATATTTTATATATGAAGAATAAGTACTATTCAGAAAAAAATTTTGTTGAGGTATAATTGGCATGTAACATTATATTAGTTTCATGTGTACAACATAATGATTTGATATTTGTATACATTGCAAATGATTATCATAGTAAGTCTAGTTACCACCTGTCACCTTACGTAGTTACAGAATATTTTTTCTTATGATGAGGACTTTTAAGATTTACTCTTAGCAACTTTCAAATATGCAATACAGTATTGTTAACTATAATCACTATGTTGTACATTTCATTCCCATGACTTATTTATTTAATAACTGGAAGTTTGTACCTTTTTGACCACCTTGCCCCCTTTCATAGATTAATTTCTTAAAAAACAGTGTTTGGCCCTCTAATCACTCAAGTCCTTTGAGCTGTGCTGTTCAGTATGGTAGCCACTAGCCATGTTTGGCTATTTAAATTAAGTAAAATAAAGTTAAACCTTCAGTTCCTCAGTTATACTGACCTTATTTTAAATGCTCAGCAGCCCCATGTGGCTACTTTACAGATTATAAACATTTCCATCATAGCAGAACCTTCTGCTTGACAGTTATGTCTTAGAGTCTTTGTGGTCCACCCTGAATTTTTTAAGGTTCTCTGCAGCTCTTATTGACTCTTTTGTAGTCTGTCAAATTATAATTCATACCATCTTCTATCATGTGTCCAAGAAAGCTGGCTACATTATATGGCTCCACTTTATCAGTGTGTGTCATTGTAACAACATCTTAATCCTGGTGAATAAGCAGAAACTTAAAGTCTTGAACAAGAACCCTTTGTGATTATATTATAAATGTTGTCTGTGTCCTGAAAGCATGTATATTGTGTTTCATTCTTTTAGAGGGGGCATCTAGTATCATATATCATTCTATATAGAAATTAGTTCCTGTAATGTTACGTTTTAGGTGAATGAAAAAGTAATTTATCCCTTGAAATCTAGAGAAATAGGTTTTGTACCTATTTATGTTAAGTGACCTTAACAGTCACTACTGTTAAGTTTTTCTGATTAGTCCAGATCAGTGGCTGGTTGCTTAAAATGGAAAACTATGTTAAAATTTTTTTTTTAAGATTTTATTTATTTGAGAGAGAGAATATGAGAGAGAGAGAGCACATGAGAGGGGGGAGGGTCAGAGGGAGAAGCAGACTCCCTGCCGAGCAGGGACCCTGATGTGGGACTCGATCCTGGGACTCCAGGATCATGACCTGAGCCGAAGGCAGTCGCTTAACCGACTGAGCCACCCAGGCGCCCGAACTATGTTAAAATTTATAAAGCTTAGGGGCACCTGGCTGGCTCAGTCGGTTAAGCGGCTGCCTTCGGCTCAGGTCATGATCACAGGGTGCAGAGATCAAGCCCCGCATCGGGCTCCGTGCTCGGCGGGAAGCCCGCTTCTCCCTCTGCCTCTCCCCCTGCTTGTGCTCTCTCTCTGAAAAATAAATAAAATCTTTAAAAAAATTGTATAAAGTTTAATATAAACGTCTAGTCATTAAGATCTCTGTAGGTAATAATATTATCCTGGTGGAACTGGAATTGATTTAAATAATTATACAATTACTATTAATGTTTCTTATGTTTTTATCATGCTTTCCAACCAGATTGCCAGCTTCTGGAGAGCAGGAGCCACGTCTCTGTGATTTTTCCTATTTTCTACAGCACCTGGCACCATGACTTGTTTTTAATAAGCTTTTGCTATAATTTATTAATTGATTTATTTTCTTCCATTGCTTACTGTGCAGGACAGAACTTACAAAAAGCGTGGTGCTCCCTGAGCTAATAGAACTCTCTAGGGATGAAGGCAGCAGTGTGCGTCTTGCAGCTTTTGAAACTCTGGTTAATCTGCTTGATGTATTTGATACAGGTAAATCTACATGTGGACACATCTTTGCTTCTGAAAGCAGTGTTTTTCCCTGTTTTTATCACTGATAAGGGAGTAAAGGACGATAAAGGACAGAATTGCTTACATCGGATTTTGTGATGAACATTAAGCCTCCCTTCCTAAGAATTTGGCTTGGTAATTAGCCTCTAACTTGTTCAACTAATTGACCCGAGGAAAGATGCTGACTAAAACAAGGCCTAAATTAGTTTCCCTACCTTAATATTTTAATGCTAGAAATCTCATGGCCATAGGAGGAGAAATCTGGGATGAGGCACTTGGGTGGGAGGTATTTCTTAGTGTTGTGTCAATCAAATCACAAAGACAGTTAGCTCCTCTGTGAGTGTATGACTAGATCTTTGACTAATGCTGGGCATTAACTTATTAGTAAACGTTAACCATGTTGATATGGCGAAATTTGGAGGAGTAAATATCAAGTACTTTGGTGCAAAACTCTATTGTGTAATTAGAGGATCACATTTACTTGGCTTAACAGCATTTTACCTGAACTAGGAGAGCCTGTTGATTTTTGCAGTGTGGACAGTAATTATGTCTGATTGCTACAGAATAATCATTTAGGCTATCTGATGGGCCAGAGGAGGAAAAACTATAATACATGAAAAGAGACAAATGAATGAATCTGCTTTCCTAATCATGGGGCACCCCTGGGCATTCAGTCTAGGAGCCTTGGCATCCTCTCTGCTCTCTTCCCTTCACTGCTCACACTCGGTTATCACAGATCTGGGCCTGACCTGTGTTCTCGGCTTTCCCTGACATTCCTTCCCACCCCTGGTACGCGATGCTCCAATAGCACTTGTCATTACCTTGGCAGATTCCATTCTCCCACACCTCTAGCTTTTCTGCGTATTCTTTTCACTCCGTTTTTTTTTTTCTTCTATTTTCCTCCTAACCAACATCTCCTTCAGTGCTCATTGCAAATACGGTTTCCTCTCCAATATCTCTCTAAATGTCTTATGCCAGGAGTTGGCCAGCTATGGTCTACAGGCTAAATTCTGCTGCTGCCTGTTTATGTAGGTAAAGTTTATTGGAACATAGCCATGCCCATGTGGTTATGTATCATCTGTAGCTGATTTTGTGTTGTGGTGACAGAGTGGTTGTGACAAATACACTGTGAAGCCTAGAACATTTACAAAAAACATGTGCAGACCCCTGCCTTATGCCAACTATGAAAACAGTGATCGCATTGTCTTATGATAGTTTTTGTGTTTGGCTTCTTTGCTGGTCTGAGTTTCTCAAGTTTAGAGACCATGTATTACTCCTCTTTCTACTTCTACTTAATATAATGCTTGTTCTGTACGAAATACAGTAAACGTTTGTCTAATGAATGTTGTTTAGTTAAAACAGTAGTTGTGGTACTGAACTGTGGTGATAGTAACCAGAATAATAATACTAATAACCCCGTTGCTGCATTTTACTTAGTCCTGTCAGACCCTTAGTAAAGTAGTGGTGCATTTCTGAAAGTTTAAGAGAACTATGGGAAATTCAGAGTATTTAGAATTAAGGTGTAAATTTTGCTAATATATCAGCAATTTATAGCCAGCAGATATGTTGAAAAATATTAATTAACTTCTGAGGTGCCTGGGTGGCTCAGTCAGTTGGGTGTCCTACTTTTGATTTCAGCTCAGATCTGGATTGCAGGGTTGTGAGTTCAAGCCCTGCATTGGGCTCCCATGCTAGGCGTGGAGCCTACTTAAAAAAAAAAATCGATTCGCTTCTTAAGGAAGTATCTTCTAAGAAGTGAAAATGAAGAAATTCAGTAAACAGGTGCACTGAAAGTCTGAGCTCCTCCGCATGACATTAAGGTTTTTGATGATCTCAACTCTCCTCTCACTGCTTCTCTCCCCCACACCTCCACCACCATTGCTGGCAGAAATTTTCTGTTACTGTGTGGCTAACATGGTAATTTTTCTTTCTGGGATCTGTGTGTATATATTAATTTCTACCTGTGCAGTGTGGGTGACTAGATCTGAAGTACGTTTTATTTTGTTTTGTTTTCCAGATGACAGAAGTCAAACTATACTTCCCTTAGTGAAATCATTTTGTGAAAAATCTTTCAAAGCAGATGAATCAATTCTTATTTCCTTATCTTTCCATTTAGGAAAACTATGCCATGGACTATATGGTATGATATATCTTAAGATTTTCAAGATCTGTGGATAATTTTTTCCTTTTTCTTTTACCTCAGCCACTAAACTTCAGCTTTCCAGGTGTAAAACCTATCCTTTAAGTGTGTAAAATCTTAAGAGGCCTTAGATTTTTGATAGCATAATTTAGAACACATTGAAAAATTACTTTCCCCCCAATAGAACCTATCTGAAAGAACAGTGGCAGAATGAAGTAGGCATGGCCCTTTAAATTTCTGAATATTTTATACTTATGTATCAGTTGGCATATGATAATAGAAGCTCATTTATATTAACTATTGGTACATAGTGAGTATACCCTTATCAACTATTTGCTGTAATATATCATGTGAGCGTTTCAGCTTAGAATCAGCATAATACAACTTGGCATTTTGAACATATTACTCAGTTCTTAGCTTACTATAATAATGTAAGCATAAATTAAGTTAAAACCATCTGGCATAGTAAAACATTTTTAAAAATGTATATTGTAGACTTTTAACAGGCTCTTGAAAATAAGTACTGCAGTATATGATGAGTTCCTATCCATTGATCAAAAATATTTTGAGTTTACTTTGCTGTCCTTTAGATTGAGTTTTTAAGTGCCTCTCTGCAGAAACATATACATATCTTTTCTGCAGACAGTTTTGGAATATTTATGTAAGTAAATAGCAGTAATGGCCCTGATGTATTATTATTGTAGTGACTTGTTGGTCTGTGGTATGATATATGCCATAGAAATTAACGCAGTTGTAATTCCTGCATTGTGTAGGTTATACTATCAAAATTAAAATTAAAATATTATTAAGATTAACATAAGGTGAAACAATTGACCTGTTGGAGTTCTTCATAATAGGTACCCTTTCCTCTGCTGTTTTTATTTATGATCTTTAGCCATTTATTTGACTATTTTGCTCCAATTATGTATGTATTGTACTTTGCTTTTCTCTCTTTTTGTTTTCAATTGAAATGTTGAACAAAGGTTTTACATTTGTTTTAGGAATTTTTACTCCAGATCAACACTTGAGATTTTTGGAGTTTTATAAGAAACTCTGTACATTGGGTTTGCAACAAGAAAATGGACACAATGAAAATCAGATTCCACCCCAAATCCTAGAGCAGGAGAAGAAATATATTTCCGTCCGGAAGAACTGTGCTTATAACTTCCCGGTAATAAATTGTGTATTTGTACTGAGTAAACATTTTGGTTATAACTTTAAAATATATGAATAGATAGCATTAAAAAGTATGGCCATATTTGACACCTGCTTAGCCTTATGTCTGGTATATGCAGTAGGTACTAAGTAATATTGGTGTAATTTATATTTATCTTTATGTATAAATTAGAACTATATACATGCATTTGGATCTTCCAAATATCGCTATCTAAATTATTATTCAAAGGACATGATTTCAATATAAATGAAGTGATTGTAATATTAGGTACTGATGCATGTTTTTCTCTCCTTCCCACTCATCTTCGCCCTTCCACCTCCACCAGGCCATGATTGTGTTTGTTGATCCTAAAAACTTCCACATGGAACTCTATTCTACATTCTTCTGCCTTTGTCATGACCCTGAAGTACCAGTCAGATATACTATTGCTATTTGCTTTTATGAAGTAAGTCTGGAGAAGTGATACGGCTTTACATTGGTTGTTAATTTCACCTATGGATGCTAGATGATTTTTTGATATTGTATACACTTGTTTGTAAAGGTTTGTTACAATATACAGGCTCCATATGTCTTTCATATTGTGGTACTAAATGTTATTTTAAAATTCCCATAATTCTCTTAGTATGTTGATAGAATTCATTTACATAAGCACATTATAATCATTTATCATTTATTAATCCATTCATGTACTAAGTGCTTACTTTAAGCCAGACATTGTGGTGTGAATATGGGTATTGCAACTTTGGGAGTAAAATCAGTTTTTATAGGCTTTATAATATTTATATTTAGCTTTGTGTCTAAACTCAAGAACTTGAGAATAAATGGAAAATTGAAAAAGATTATTTAAATTTATTGTTTTTTTAAGGTTTTATTTATTTATTTGAGAGAGAGAGCCGAGAGAGCATGAGCAGGGGGAGGGGCAGGCAGAGAGGGAGAAGCCGATTCCCTCCTGAGCAGGGGGCTCAATCCCAGGACCCTGGGATCATGACCTGAGCCGTAGGCAGATGCTTAACTGACTGAGCCATCCAGGCGCCCTACATTTATTGTTTTTACTGCAAATGGGTCATGTTTCATGAACATAGCTGTTAGGTTCAGCTATTACAGCAACTCTCTGTAATGTAAGAGCAAAAGGGAATTTAAACTTTTTTTTTTTTCTTAAAGATTTTATTTATTTGACAGAGAGAGACACAGCAAGAGCAGGAACACAAGCAGGGGGAGCGGGAGAGGGAGAAGCAGGCTTCCTGCCAAGCAGGGAGCCCGATGCGGGGCTCGATCCCAGGACCCTGGGATCATGACCTGAGCTGAAGGCAGACGCTTAACGACTGAGCCACCCAGGCGCCCCTGAATTTAAACTTTCATGATGAATGTTATTAAGTGTTTAACACTTGAGGTTGAAATTTGGGTATGTCTTAGAGGTTCCCAGTAAGCACATGTATGCTGTAGTAAAGATTTATAAACTATCACTTAGCAACTTCAAAATGTAAATATCTCTTTATAAGTGGCATAATAAAATATTTCCTTTCTTTATAAGAGGTATCTAAATATTCTTAGTCTCAATGAGAAGATCTCAGCCCCTTCCTTGCACTGTATTCCATAGCAGAGCATCGTTAGATCAGCTGAAAAGTGCCCGAGGTACCTATAGCATCATTATTATGTTCCTTCAGACTCTTGGCTGTTGGCTGATAGTCTTTGCTTCTTTTCATTAACAGTTTTTCTGGTATGAATGAAATGTTCACTGTGCAAAATCTAGGAAATATTTCCTTTAAACGGTGTAAATAATTAAAATAATTCCAGTGTTGCACAATTAAGTCATCTTTGTAAATATAGTGGTAGAAATACGCTATTGGAGGAGGGGAAGAACAGAGGGCATTGCTATTAGCTGAGTGAACTCTGTCCCCACGGTGCATTTTAAGTGGGCATGTAGTCTTGGTTACCATGCGTGCTTGTTAGATGAATGGTCTCCAGAGATGGTTTCATGAGGTTAGTATCTGAGAACGCAATATTTATATAATATTAGAGTTCTTACTTATGTTCATTTTTATCTCATTCCTTTAATATTTCATTTTTTGTGTGTTTTATAGTGGACACAATATGTTAACACCCTATAAATAAACATCTGAAATGTGTCCATAAAAATATGTTACTGGTAGGAGTGAGTTTGGATCATTGATCTAGCTCTTTGGTGGCTAGTTGCCAGGTTCTCTCAATCATACCACGTAGGTAGGCTGTTACTGATACTCCATAAAATAGATTGTTAGTCTAAGTTTATCCTTTCTGAGTAGTGAGAATCCATTGGTGGATTTAAATTTTTCTCACAGTGCTGTTGTTAAATTATGATAGTTATTTTACCATGTCCTAACTTCATTCTTGTTTTTCAGAAATATGTTATTTTGAAAATATTTTGAACAAGTCAGAGACAGCCCTGTAGAGCAAAGTTTTTTAAAACATTTTCTTTATCCAGGAAGCTTCCCTCCCCCGCAAAGAAAGTCTTACCCAGAAGCCCAATATGTAAAAACAAACAAACAAACAAAACACCAAGCCCCAAAAAGAAAAAGAAAAAAAAGATGAAGTAGAAACTGGTGAATTTACCATTGTGGGTTCTGAGTTTGCCTGGAGGAAGAAGAACAGACTTGTTCACAGGGGAGCTGGATTAGACCCTTCCAATTCCTCTTGTGCTGATTAAAGTCTTGGATGGGAAAAATCGTCGGTGTCTTGCTTGCTCAGGGGCCCCCTCTATCGCTGTGTCACACCGACCTTCTGTAGTGCTTACCCTCCTCGGGAGGCGCTGAACCAGGGTGAATGCTCATACGCCCATGATGTCCTGTCAGACCCTGTTGACTGCTGTAAGACTTTAAAATATGAGCTAGAGGTGTCCATGGACTTACTGCTTGTGTTATGAAAATTATGACTGATAAATCCATCCTGTACTTTCTACGCGCATGTGGGCACTGACTTTCCCACCCTCGTGTACCCACACTCCAGAATGTTACAAAGCAGACTAAAAAGCTGGTTTTCTCTGCAATTAATTTTTCTAGAAATCTAATTTTTACATTTATGTGGTAACCTAGTTTCATTTTAGAAGAAGTATCTAACAGGGATGCGTTTTGTAAAATATTATTATAACCTTTAGATGTCTAGTAGTTTTAAACCTGAGAGACTTTATTGTTCCATTTCAGGTATCTAAACTTCTGAATTCTGGAGTATATTTAATACATAAAGAACTAATAACATTATTACAAGATGAATCACTGGAGGTAATAGCTTCTTACTCTTTGGTTTTTACTTCATGTTAAGTCTGAATATTATCAATGCCCTTCCCCTCTTCCCCCCCACTTCTTAGGAATTGCATGAATTCTTTCAGCTGACTAGCCCCAAAAGCGTCAAGACAAGGTACAATTGTATCATAGACTGGAAATTGAGATCTTTAAAAAAATACTCAGTTTTAAAATATATATGTATATTTGTTTATTAAGAAGAATTTAGGACATGCCAAAAAGTAGACAGACAAAAGGATACCTTTAGTTCCAATCACTGTTTCTGTTTTGTTATATTTTTAAGTTTTTCTTTTCTTTTTTATTTGCTATGAAGAAGTTTTTATTTTACTTAATTGCAATCCTATTTTATATCACATTTTACATCTTTTTTTCTTCTCTCAGCATTGTTTAGGGAATATACTTGGGAAAACTGAAATACTTTATTTTGATGCTTCATTTAGTATATCCTGTTCACCCAAATGACTGCTAGCTCAACTCATCAATATTTACACATTGCTGAGGGTGTTATCTTACTTAAATTGCTTTTTAAAAGTTGAGAGGCAGTTTTTCAGCATATTGGTTGTATGGAAGTAGCTGTCTCAGATCTAGACTATTTGAACAATATCAAGGGGCAGATATACTAATCTCTTTTCATAGGTAGTTTTGATCAAGGCAGTTGATTATGTTTCTAAAATGTTCCAGCAAGAAGATGGCAATGTAAGAAAATAGAAACTCCCTAAATGTTGTTTGGTAAATAATACTCTTTCTGCACAGAAATTGACTTATGAGGCTAATCTAAGATTAGAAAAACAGTAGTTGCCATAACAGTAATTGATATCTCTATTGAAAGGTACTAGATGCTCTTATAGATCATCTTCCAGAAATCCTTGAACTTATGTCTACTGGTGGAGAAAGCAGTATTCAAGAAAATAAGGTAAAAGCCATGTATCAGAGAAGTTCCTGAATGTTTTAAATATGATCTGACTCTATAGAGTTGTGGGGAATCAATGAGAGAATGTGCGGAAAACATTTAAAGTAGTGCTTGCCCCATAATAGCAGGTGGCTTAGTAAATGTCTCTTGGAGCTTCAACAGCCTAAATTTCCCCTACAATTCTTCCATTACCATGATTCTTATTTATTGTCCTTGGAGTTTACATTGATATTTCCAGTTTTTATTAGCATTAATTATTATTCTAAGAATAGCATCTGGTGAGGACAGAAGAGTAGGAATGTAGAAGGTCAAAATTTTCCAACAGCGAAATATAAGAAATTTTACTTTAGTTAGAAGGATTGAGTCCCATTCTCTATTTCAAAATCTTATTTTCAGTAACCGTAAATTTTACTTATGGATTTTTTTGAAACATATTTGATTTTGCCAGATAATTATCTCCCTGTGACAACTAAGATCCTCCTAGGTTCTGAAGTGAGTGAGAATATTCCTCTCCCAATGTATTGTAAGACTGAATAGTTTGACTGAATGCTGCACTTGATTTATTTTCATCAGTCTTCTGATGTGTGTTTTTTCAGTTATCATCTCTGCCTGACTTGATCCCAGCCCTCACGGCTGCTGAGCAGCGAGCTGCAGCCTCCTTGAAATGGAGAACTCATGAGAAGCTACTACAGAAATATGCCTGTCTGCCGCATATCATATCAAGTGATCAGATTTATTATCGTTTCTTACAAAGAATGTTCACAATCATGATGACAAATGTGAGCCCAGTATCTTTCATCTAAATCTTTTGAACTCACACTTGATTTTGGAATTACCAAATTCTTCCCATTCTCAAAATAGTACAACAAACTCTGTTTATTCCATTTTGCCCTGGAAAGATGTTATCCTCCTAGATCCCTGAGGGGGAAGCTCAGATTTCCCCGTGCTTCTTCAGTAATGCTTATTTTTGAACATTGTCGACATAGCTGGGTTGAAGAATGAACAGGTGGTACCTTTACTTACCCTTTTTCCATATGTTGCCAAGGAGAGCGTAAACAGATTCACTTCAAACTTGATATAGTTCTTCTCAAAAGGCAGGTTGGCAGGAGTCTGTGATCTCAACTGCTAAGTCCCTTTTGCTCTGATATCCACCTTTTATGTGTCGTGGCCTCAGAGCCTCCCTCAACTATGCCATGTTGCCAAGATAATCCATAAGTCCCTAAATCTTAGTGGAGTTGCTTTTTCTTTTAAAATACCTCTAAAAAGTGGCTGTGTAACAGATAAAGCTTATATTAAAAACATGATGGCCTACTATGGATAACCTTAAAATTAGAGTCAAAAGCAGGGAAAAAAAAAAGAAAGGAAAAGATTTGTACTCACATCCCCCAGAGAGTAAGTTGTCTACCTTTTTCACAAAAATTTCAGAGGTTTATTTAGCCTACAGTTCACTGTACATTTAATAGGATGTCTTCCTACCATTTTTGAAGTATGAAAAAGTTCCATATAACATGTACGTTTTAGAAACTGTTGAAAAAGTGCTTTATAGTGTCATTGTTCTCAATAAAAGGGAGATAATGAGCTCTTGTAGCCATTTCAGAAAACCAAAATCAGGGTTAGCTTCAAAGATTAAAAAGAAAAAAAATAACGTTATTGGTGTCATTTACAACTTAAGTAAGAAACTAGGCATACGTTTCATGAACTGACACTCTACAGGTTAATTTCATTCATCAAGGCAAAGCCTAGAGCATGAAGGTTACATTATAGCTTTAATAGTCTTAAGAAATGACATCAGTGACTCCCCTATCAGAGGACAGTGCATGAGTGTGCCACATAGGAAATTTCACATAAAATTGAGCAGAATTAATGAATTACTTTATTCAGAAATTACCTATTTGAGTGCCTGCTAGGTGTCAGGCACTGTTTCAGGAGGGAGGGTTATAGGAGTGGATAAGACAGAGACTTCTCCAAACGGAGCTTGTGTTCCAAAGGGTGGTGGTATCGGGATACAGAATACAACAGGATGGGTGATGTGTTTACAGATGCCGGTAAGTGCTGTGGTTTGATCTTCATTGTTTATCTCAGTGTGATGAGTTGGTTGCCATGCTGTGTTTACAAAGCTTAAGAATATATACTTACTCCATATTTTTAACTTCTCTTATCAAGAAAGAGAAATTATTTACAACACAGAGTGCGAACAAAGTACCTGTAAGCCTAAGAGATTGTTTTACTATTTTCTTTTACAAGGCAGTAATTCCACAGTTAAAAGGAGATACATGATTATTATAGCACATTTTCTGTGATCAAAGAGGATGTTCTGGAGAAAAGAAAGATTTGTATTTGTAATTCCACACCTAATGGTCATAATTCATTCATTCAGCAAAATTTATTGAGTGCTTACTGTGTGCCAAGCACTACTATATTTTGGGTACCAGGATACAGCAATGAACAAAAGAGACAAAGGATGTATTATCACAGAACCTGAAATTCTACTGGAGACTGGTGGTAAAGCAACATACATATATAGTATGTCAGGGGTGAAAAGTACAGTGAAGCACAGTAAAGCAGGGTAGAGGGTGAGGAATATGACAGAAGGTAGTGGGATGCTATGGTGGAGATAGCGGTCAGGGAAATGTCCTTTCTGGTCAAGTAAGCTTCATGCAGAGGCTTGAACAAAGTAAAGGAGTTACCATGTGGATGAAGGACAAATGGTCTGGGCAAAGAAAATGTGGTTGCGTGAGGAGCAAGGAAGCTAGTGTGGCAGGTGGTGGAGAGGTGAGGGAGGGGGGGTGCCTGGGCCGTGATGTGGAATCTAGCTTGTATTCTCTGAAACAAGGAAAATCTTTAGAAGATTTTGAGGAATGACATTAACTTTTTTTTCTTTTGTTGTGAAAAAATTTTAAAGATACAGAGAGGCGGAGAAGATACTGTGATGAAACCTCATGTAGAACCCAGCGAGACTGAACAATTGTTAACATTTTGCCATATTTGCTTTTTCTATTTCATTGTGCTGAGGAATTTTAAATTATAGATGTCACTGTATTTTATCTCTCAACATTTCAATGTTCATCTCTAAAAAAAGACATTCTCCTATATAATCACAGTATAATCATTACATTTTGCAAAATGGACAGTTATTCTTCAATACCATTTCATATCCATGTAGTTCACATTGTGTTCCCCAAACATATTTTATAGTTGTTTTATTCCATACAGGATCCAATTAAGATCCTTTGGCTATTGCCTTTGACTGTTACAACTCTTAATTGTCTTTTAATTCAGAACAGACTCCCTGTCTCCCTTTCCCCACTTCTTCATGACATTGAATTGTGGAAGAGACTTCATCATCCTGTAGAATATTCCAATTCTGAATTTGTCAGATTTATGTTTCATGGTGTTAGCTTGTTCACCTATTCTCAATATTTCTTGTAAACGGAAAATTAGATCTAAAGACTTGCTGAGTTTTAGGTTAAACATTTTTGGCAAGAATACGTCACAGATGCTGCTTTGTATTTTATATCGCATCATCTCTGGACACGTGTTCCTCTGTAAGTGAGCTCGGAGTGGTTCTCCAGTGGTGACAGTTGTATTACCCCACTGCAAAATTATGTTTTCTCCCTTGCAAGGTGCGCTGTAATCGGAAGCTGACACTGAACACTCTGAACACCAGTTTTTCATCAACCTTACACCCATTAGGTTTAGCATCCACTGATGATCCTTCCTGAATCTGTTTATATTAGAACTTGCAGAGGAGTGATTTTTAAAAATTCTATCACTTCTACATTTTTCATGGCATTCTTCTATGAAGAGATGCTTTACTTCATCCATGTGGGTAATCTGATTATGCTGAAATATATTTCCTCAGGTAATCTTTAGTTTTTTCCTCCTATGATCAATTTTCAGAGCTAGGAGATGGTGTAGGTACCACTTCCAATGGTGACAACTGAGTTTTGTTTTGGTTTTGTTCTCTCTTTCAGGCTCATTCTCTAATATTAAATACTGTTTTAATCAACTGCGATCATTATTGGTGTGCTCCAATTGTCACAACTTATTCAGGCTGGCTCTATGTGTTTTTGATATGATTACATTTATCTCTGATTTCTGGCCCAAAAGATAACTTATGTTATACTGTGAGGTACAAAATAGACATATTTTTTAAAAATTTTATTTTATTTTATTTTATTATGTTAGTCACCATACAGTGCATCATTAGATTTTGATGTAGCGATCCATGATTCATTGTTTTCGTATAACACCCAGTGCTCCATGCAGTACATGCCCTCCTTAATACCCATCACCAGGCCACACCCCCCGCCCCTCTAGAACCCTCAGTTTGTTTCTTGGAGTCCATAGTCTCTCATGGTTCATCTCTCCCTCCGATTCCCCCCCCTCATTTTTCCCTTCCTTCTCCTAATGTCCTCCAGGCTATTCCTTATGTTCCACAAATAAGTGAAACCATAGGATAATTGACTTTCTCTGCTTGACTTATTTCACTTAGCATAATCTCCTCCAGTCCCATCCATGTTGATGTAAAAGTTGGGTATTTATCCTTTCTGATGGCTGAGTAGTATTCCGTTGTATATATGGACCACATCTTCTTTATCCATTCATCTGTTGAAGGGCATCTCAGCTCTTTCCACAGTTTGGCTATTATGGACATCGTTGCTATGAACGTTGGGGTACAGGTGCCCCTTCTTTTCGCTACATCTGTGTCTTTGGGGTAAATACCCAGTAGTGCAATTGCTGGGTCATAGGGTAGCTTTATTTTTAATTTTTTGAGGAATCTCCACACTGTTTTCCAAAGTGGCTGTACCAACTTGCATTCCCACCAACAGTGTAAGAGGGCTCCCCTTTCTCCACAACCTCTCCAACATTTGTTGTTTCTTGCCTTGTTGATTTTTGCCATTTTAACTGGTGTAAGTTGATATCTCAATGTGGTTTTGATTTGAATTTCCCTGATGGCTAATGATGATGAACATTTTTTCATGTGTCTGTTAGCCATTTGTATGTCTTCTTTGGAGAAGTGTCTGTTCATGTCTTCTGCCCATTTTTCGACTTGATTGTTTTTTGGGTGTTGAGTTTGAGAAGTTCTTTATAAATCTTGAAAATCAGCGCTTTGTCTGTAGTGTCATTTGCAAATATCTTCTCCCATTCTGTGGGTTGCCTCTTTATTTTGTTGACTATTTCCTTTGCTGTGCAGAAGTTTTTTATCTTGATGTCCATATCTGGGCTCTCTATTCTGTTCCATTGGTTTATATGTCTGTTTTTGTGCCAGTACCATGCTGTCTTGGTGATCATTGCCTTGTAATATAGCTTAAAATCAGGCAACATGATGCCCCCAGCTTTGTTTTTCTTTTTCAACATTTCCTTGGCGATTCGGGGTCTTTTCTGATTCCATACAAATTTTAGGATTGTTTGTTCCAACACTTTGAAAAATGTCATTGGAATTTTGATCGGGATGGCGTTGAAGGTATAGATTGCTCTGGGTAGCATAGACATTTTAACAATGTTTATTCTTCTGATCCATGATCATGGAATGTTTTTCCATATTTTGGTGTCTTCTTCAGTTTCTTTCATGAGTGTTCTGTAGTTCCAAGAGTATAGATCCTTTACCTCTTTGGTTAGGTTTATTCCGAGGTATCTTCCTTTCCTGATTAAAACTCTTCAGAGTATAGGGATAGAGGGAACATTCCTCAAGTTCATAAAATCCATCTATGAAAAACCCACAGCGAATATCATCCTCGATGGGGAAAAGATGAGAGCCTTTCTCTTAAGATCAGGAACACGTCAAGGATGCCCACTCTCGCCACTATTGTTCAACATAGTACTAGAAGTCCTAGCAACAGCAATGAGATAACAAAAAGAAATAAAATGTATTCAGATTGGCAAAGAAGAAGTCAAACTCTTTCTCTTCACAGATGACGTGATACTTTATGGGGAAAACCCAAAAGATTCCACCCCCAAATTACTAGAACTCATACAGCAATTCAGTAATGTGGCAGGATACAAAATCAGGGCACAGAGGGCGCCTGGGTGGCTCAGTTGGTTAAGCGACCGCCTTCGGCCCAGGTTATGATCCTGGAGTCCCGGAATCGAGTCCCGCATCAGGCTCCTTGCTCAGCAGGGAGTCTGCTTTTCCCTCTGACCCAGCCCCTCTTGTGCTCTCTCTCTCACTCTCTCTCGCTCTCTCTAAATAAATAAATAAAATCTTTAAAAAAAAAATCAGCGCACAGAAATCAGTTGCTTTTTTATACACTAGCAATGCAACTGTAGAAAGAGAAATTAGAGAATCAATTCCATTTACAATAGCACCCAAAACCAAAATATACATATTTTCATATGACTAGTATTTATGCATTTGAAATTCTGTTAGAGTACACAAAATGAAAGAAAAGAGTAACATGTTTTTATTTAGTTCATTTATCTAAAATTTATTGTTTAAAATTCCTGTGATGTTTCTGTTTATGCACATTTCTTAAACTTTCTGTTCTAATTCATAGTGAATATTCTCCTTTTACATTTAACACATTAAAAACGCACAGAATAATACTCAATAGTGAGAAATAGCTTGTATAAAACACGAGAGTTGGTAGCTGGGAGCACACTCCCAGCAATGTAAAGTTTTATTTTACTTGAATTTCAAGGATCCTCTAATAGTACTATAATACTCTGAATCTTCAAGAATTAAATATTATAGTATTTATATGTAAGCCAAGATGGTGAACATGAATTTTATACTGGACACAGTATATCTGGTTGAGAGATTTTTCTCTAGTATGCAATTTGAACCCAAACCCAGGAAAGTAGATGATTGAATTCATTTAAAATTAATTAGTTGTGCCCAGTGGTGTGACAGAAATTCAAAAGACAAAGGAGTATATAGAACGCTAGTAAGAGTTACTGACATGGTGTCCCTTGGATTTTAAGTTTTATCTGTGGTATTGACCAGGGATCTCAATGGATGACACTGAGGTAGAAGAGGCAGAAGCAAACCAGAACGATTGAAAAGTATACCTGATCATGGGATCTCTAGGTTTCTATTTTAGAAGTGGCACATTTTTGGTGATGTATCTGACACAGGGCATGTTCTTGCAAATAGGTGTTGAATAAATGAATGACAAGGTCCAGGGAATGGCTAAGAGAATGGGTGGCTGAGATGTATTGGAGAATGTCACTTAAGCTGAAGTGGCAGAGAAAGGATAGTCAAATATAAATCAGATCTGGATGATTTGAAAATGACTGTGCCAAACTACATTAACTTTGTAATGTGATATTTTAGTTGATTTGCCTGAATGATATTAACATTAAATTGTGAAGACACTAACACGGTGATTTGAGAGGCAGACAACATTGCTCTCGCTTTTAGCCAAAACTGAAAATTGATTTGTGGAGCAAAATTATGCTATTAGATTGATTTAATTGTCTTTCTTACCTATTTCTTTAAGAATGTCTTGCCTGTTCAAAAGGCAGCTTCACGAACTCTATGCATTTTTCTGCGTTATAATCGTAAACAAGAACAGAGACATGAGGTCATTCAAAAATTAATTGAACGTAAGTAATCATTGCCTCTCATTTTGAAAAAGAGAAAGTAAACGGGCCTTAGTGAGCTCTGACTTTATCATTTTGCCATGAATAGTTAAGCTGATATTGGTAAATATCTGGAGTGTGTTTGTCTTTGAGTTTTGTAGGTTAATTTTTTTTGGTTTTAGAAATCTATATGACAGGATCAGTCTGTGATGAATGGAAGTAATAATTGGTCTGGGCCTCCTTTAGTGAGTTTCTACACTTGAGAAATTAAAATAATGTATATTTATGTTGAAAGTCTAGTTTCTACCCTGATGAAATAGCGTTTGGAGCTAAAATATGAGTAGAATATCCATAAATGTAGTCATTTATTTTATGTTTTTATTTTAAATATTAACAGAATGAGGGGGTTTTTGGTTTGCTTCCTTGAGTAGAGTTGACAGTGCACATAAATATGAATCTGGTAAGCCTAGGTGGTTCATAATGTCTTCAAAAAATTAAGTCAATTAACAAATGCAAATTTAATTTACTAAGGGCTAAAATCAAGGTAAAAACCTTTAGTTGGAGTGTTAATTCTAGAAATAGTGGCACACACTTATATATCCTTTTTAATTACTTGTATACTTGCTTTGACCATAATGTCTTAATGTTTTTATTAAACTGTTTTCTAGCATAGGTAGGTAATGGGATTTTCTAGTTATTGGAGTTTACCATTTTAAGTATGGATCACCACTTTTCAAAAAATTAGAGTATATAAAATTCTATTTAAGAAAAACTATGCTCGGTATACTTTAATCTTTCTCTTTTTTACTCTGTTTTAATTTAATTTTCATTTTTCAGTGATAGGACCACACATTTAGAATCAGTTTTATTTTGTAACGAGATTTTGTTTGGTTTTAAATATTAAGAATTTTGCTTTTGAACATTTGTGTAATAAGGGAGAAAATAATCCTTTAAATGTTAACCTGAATTATTGTCAGTAATACAGTGTTTACATATGACTTAAACCACTTCAAGGCATTCTCATGAGAATGAGACAAAGAAAACAGTTAATTTGATTGATCAAATATAACTTCAAAGTTTGAAATTATACAAACTTGCATTTGAATTCCAACTCTGCACCAACCAGCTCTGTGACTTTAACCTCTGAATCTCCTCTCAGGAGGATAAATCTATGCCTATCCCATTGGATTGCTTTTCAGGATTAAATGTGATAATACGTTTAAAGTACGCAGCACATAATGGGTGATCAAAAATAGTTTATATATTCAGTACTTAAAAATTACATTTTTTTCTGGTTTTTGAGATGTCATTATTTTGGAAGTCTACAAATCTGGAGTGTATAATATGATTTTTTTTCTCTTACCTCTTGTATTTGCTAAACAAATTGTGGATACAAAGAAACTTGTCATGGATTTTGTGTGTTTGATTTTGTCACATATGATTTCGTGTAGGAAAAATTAAACTTCTCTTTTTTGTTATTGTTGTTTCTAGAACTGGGCCAAGGAAAAAGTTATTGGAATAGACTTCGATTTTTGGATACCTGTGAATTTATTATAGAGATCTTTTCCAAATCATTTTTCTGTAAATATTTCTTTCTACCTGCTATCGAACTGACACATGATCCTGTGGCAAATGTGAGGTATGGTACCAATCCAAGAAAATACTTGAAAAAGTTGTACTTTTAAATTTATCTTCTATAATATATCTACTTATCTAATATAATGAACACATGCAAAATCTTTTTCATAGTCAGTTTAAAAAGACAAGTAAATAATTTAAACTTACTTTGAAATTCCTAGTAGTCCTAGTTAATGAGCCTCAATAGGACTTGGAAGCATAATCTTTTTTTAACTGTCCCCAGTCTTTTGTTTAATGGGTCGAGAGGGCAGTAGTCAAAGCCAGACTGGCAGGCTTTTCCTGACACTTGGATACACACATTGACATCAGGAGAAGGTTGAGTAGATAGTCTTAATTTATGGATCTTCTAAGACTAAAGAAAAAATAACTCAAAGTTGGCTTGGCGAAGTTCTGTCCATTTTTAGGGGCAATCAAGAGATTGGTTTTTGTTTTATATTTTCAGTGTAAGAAAATACAGAAAATGCCACTGCACTGGCCTCAGTATTTTGTGCATCTTATCTGTGGTAAATCACTAATGAATCTAACTATGTTGTTAACATTTTGCAAATTAAAGTTGTGAGTCTAGAAAACCAGCTCCCAGTGTGATGAACTATCACTTACCAAGCATTTCACCAAAATTATTTGAAAGGAAATGAAATCATCTTTACCCAGGTCAATATGACTTAAAAGCATAGTACTCGCCCTAAGAGAAAGCAACCTGCCAATTCAAAAACGAAATGAAGATTAATGGAACATTGCTCCATGAAGATTGGTTATTTTGGGGGGTAAGAGATCATTGCATAGCAATTTGTCTTGGTTTCCACTCTCCTGCCTGGGCAGCTGCCAGCCCAACAAATGGGTCCAGCAACACCATATACTAATTAGCTTTTGGATACAAAAGTGTTTGCCCAACTGAATAGAGATGTGTAGATAGAATGAAAGCCATCACAGGCAAGAGTGGTGGGATCATGCAGTTAGGAGGAAGGTTTCTGGAGCCACACCACCTGAGCCGATCTCCAGCTCTCTACTGGCTGTGTGTCTTTGGGCAAGTTACATAATCTCTCTGCACACTGATTTCCTTAGTTACCCAATTCGTAGGGTGTTCTGACGGATAAATATCTGAGATAATGTACATAAAGAATTTAGATTACCAGGAAGGTGTGATACCTAATCTTAAAGTCTTTATAATCTCACGGGCCCAGGATTCTCACAGAGATAAATCAGCACTATGGCTTTCTGTACCTTCTGTTGAGTATAGGTTTTCTAGACCTGCCTTGAGTTATGAAGAATGAAGTATGCATAGCCTGTTTTTGTTTTTCCTTAAGTGAATGTTTAAAACTTGAATTCACTGAGTCTAGATAATACGAAGGCTGGAAAGACTACTGGTATTGAAAGGAAAATGCAAAAAAATTCTCTTTGGGGCAACTGGGGCCTCTTAATTTAGAGAAAGCATCCCCAGGATCCGTTGTGAGCTCTGAATGAGTTTGAGACCATTATTGCTATGGACGGAGGTGAAAAATCTGGAGAAGAGCCTCTTTCGCCTTTTCACTTGAATAAAAAGCAAATCTTACGGTGTATGAAGAATCCTCAACTGTGGGCTTAGCTGACAAAGCATCCTGGAAGCTCTGGGAATGGGACTTGGTTGTCTCAGGTTTGGCATAGGAGTAAAAAAATAGTGTCTGGAGAGCACTCAGAGGAATGAATGAATACAGCAGCCAAAACATAAGCAACCGCCTAGCATCCGTCTCTAAAACCCACCCTGGCAGAGTGGTAGAGAAGTAGCTTAGCGAAGCAGAGCATTTTCTGCACTGTCTTTTCTGTTCTTCCCTGGATTGCCTCTCCCCTCTCTGGCATTCTTCAGTCTGCGTGTTGTTTCCTTATCCATGCAGTATCGCCTGGGATGGTGCCTACAACTGTCCTTTTATCTTTTCTTCTCAAACTGCATATACGGCCCCGGTGATCTGTCCAGTCTCATGGCTTGCATATCATCTATGTGCTGAAGATTCCTGATGATATGTCTCCAGCATGGACGTCTGTCCTGGACGGGAGCCACGTTGAGCTAGTTGCCCCCACCGAGCATTTCCATGGCATGTCCCACAAGCACCTCAGACTCAGTCTGTCCAGAAGTAAATCCCCGTCTCCTGCACCCACACCCACCCTTGCTCCTTCTGCAGTGGTCTCCATCTGAGCCAATAACCACTGCATCTTGCTACCTGCTCAGGTCAAAACCTTACCCCCTTTCTGCCACTCCAGCTACAGTCCCTCAGCACATCCTGCTGCTTGCAAATATAGTGAGTCCCACCACGTTTTGCCACCTGACTGCTTCCACACTCATTCAGGTGGCCACCCTCTCCCGCCTGAATTACTACTACAGCCTCCCTATTGTTTCCCTCTGTCCCAGACCATCTACAGTCTCAGACCAGTAGTCAGATGACTCTTCCAACGTGTTAAGTCAGATCACTTCACTCCCCTGTGCAAAATTCTCCATGGCTTCTTATGGTGCTCAAAGGAAAAGCCAGGCTCCATGCAGTGGCCTACAAGGCTCTGAACGAGCTGGCCTTCTGTTGCCAGTTTGGGCCAATTGGGGGTGACAGCCAAGGCAAGCTTCCCCTAGAGGGCATTTGCGCTACTGCAGGCCCCTGCCTGTAATGCTCTTCTCCAGATGTTCACATTACTTATTTCCTCATTTTCTTTAAGGCTTTGCTTAAATAATATCTTTTCAGTGAAACCTTCACTGAAACCCTCTATGACCACGTGTTTTAAAATTGTAACACCCCTCCTCTGCTACTCCCTCATCTTTCCCTGCTTGCTTTTTCTCCACAGCACTTAGCACTGTCTGATAGACATTTTACTTATTTCCGTATTCTTCCCTACCCCATACTAGAGTGTAAGCTCCATGAGAGCAGAGGATTTGTTGGTTTCATTCACTGTTGTATCTCCGCACCCAGAATAATGCATGCTTGACTCATCGCAGGCACTCCGTAAACATTTGCTACATGATAAACTCCCACGGTATCCGGAGTTTGAATTTTCTTTCAATTTCATGTTACTATTATTCTTAGTTATTAAGTGCATTCAAAAGCAAATACTATTTAATTTATTATAGAATGAAACTTTGCTACTTGTTGCCCAAAGTGAAATCTACGCTGAAGATCCCTGCAGATAAGCATCTACTTCAGCAGTTAGAAATGTGTGTGAGGAAACTCCTCTGTCAAGAGAAAGATAAGGATGTTCTGGCTATTGTAAAAAGAGTAAGTATCACTCTTAACCACCATGTCTGCATGTCTTGCATGAAGAGAGTGTCAATCTTCACTTCCCTGTTTTAGCTTGACAGGATAGCAATATGTTAAAATACTTACATTGTTGCTAGAGTGGTATTAGTAACTGACTTGGCTGATATGTGCTACAGCTGGTAAAGTTCCTTCCAAAGGGCACTCAGACACCCAACTTCTATTACTAGTAATACAAGCGCCATGAGAGAGAGCTTGGGACATTTGAGGTACTTAATAAATACTGGCCAACCAAATGCTTCATCCACCAGACTTGATTTATAAGGGATTATAATCCAGGAAAACTCTGTTGGTAAAATTGGGGAAGTCACACTTGATAGCAATTAACCCTGGAAGGGCCTTCGTGATCTGTTTGATTTTTGCTTCAAAAGCTCTAGGCCTAGAGATAGTAAATGTCTGCTTGAGGTCATATTAGCAAGTGGCAGAGCTGGGGCCAGCATATAGATCTCTTACCCTGAGTGCATTCCTTTTTCAATAATGTAACATCGTGTCTTGTGGGTTTTTTGTTTGTTTTGTTTTAGCACGGGATCTTATATGGATTGTTTGGGGATGTTAGAAACTAAAAGAGTAAAAATTTGGGTTAGTGAAGTTAAACCTGAAAATACCTTACAGTCTTCAAAAACTTTTTGCTGAATGTGTAACTAATATTTTTTATAAGATTAAGTCGAATTAAAGTGGCTACTTTTATGAATCTAAATGTGAACTTCAACTTCCTGATTTGTAATGAGAGGAATTAATTTATTAATGTCTTTAACTTAGCACCAGTGATGAGGAAAAAAAAGAATCCTTTGATGTTTTTTTCCTTTTGTTTCTAGAGATCATTGCCAGATGTCACACAAGGAACTTTTTAATAAAGTGATTTGACAATTTACTATTAATTAGTATACTCTTGTTTTACTGAAATGTGAATTCCTCTTTTGCCAACTAAACTAACCAGAAATACCCAGAGTCTGGACATGCGCCTACATCTAAAAACGTATTACATGCTATATATATGATGTGTAATATGTAATATATATGTATATATTATAATAATATATGATATGTATGTATATATAGTATGTAATATGTTTTTAATAGTATGTAATATGTTTATATATATGATATATATATAAATAAAATATATTACATGTATTTGTTTATACCAGGTATTTCTGTCCTTACCATTTAATTACAAAAGTTTAGGCAATAGAGTTAACTTTCAAAGTAATAAGTAACATAAGAGGGTTAGTTACTTTTTTGAAAGAATTTATTCACTCAAAAGATAAACTGACCATATAAGTAGGGACAAAAATGATATAATTAGTGGATTATTAATCTACAATGGGTTATTCTGGACTAGAGCTCTTTAGGTATATGTCACATGAGGAAGTCAACCAATCCCATGAAAATTCTTTAGTCTAATGTTTATCAAACTGAAATCTTGGCATGGGAACCTCTGAGGAAGCTATACAGAGCTTCGGGATAAAAATGGCATGGCTTTAGTCAGTTTTTTCAGATGGGAAGTAATTGTATTTAAAAGGGACATTTCATGGCATAAACTGTAATATCTTCAGAAATTTCAGCATAAAAATAAGGCTTCAAATAAATATTACATTTGCAATGGCTAGCTTTGGGCATAAGAATATATAAATGTACTTTATTTGGGCCATCAGAGTTACTCCTGGAGAGAAGTACTATCCTCTATTGGAGTCAGATTCCTGGGTTAGATGGACCGTTGTTTGATTGAAACAATTTGTTTCAGACTAATGTGTTCCAAAAGAGAAATACTAAATCAAGAAATACTTTCAGGGCAAAGTCTTTCTTAGTGGTTAGAATGTCATAATGGTCAAAAGTTTCTGTGGAAGGGAATTAAGGATTTTAAGCCAAATGAGAGTTTGCTTCATCTATAGTTAGCTAAAAGTTTTTTTAAAAAATTCAAAAATTATTGGGGCACCCGGGTGGCTCAGTTGGTTAAGCATCTGCCTTTGGCTCAGGTCATGATCCCAGGGTCCTGGGATCGAGCCCACATCGGGCTCCCTGCTCAGTGGGAAACCTGCTTCTCCCTCTCCCACTCCCCCTGCTTGTGTTCCCTCTCTCGCTGTCTCTCTCCCTGTCAAATAAATAAATAAAAAATCTTTTTAAAAAATTCAAAAATTATCTTGTATTTCTGAAAATTCAGAGAAAAGTGGCCCTGGGGGTTATTAGAAGTTTGTTAGTTTGTGTGTGTTTAGTGTGTTCACAGTATCCCTGGAGACTTGCTCTTCTTAAGGTCAAAGTCTTCTACAAGAGCAAATGGATCCTGGCCTTCAGAGGCTGGTTAAAAATACAGAGTAAAGTTGGGAAGAACTTCAGAGATTTTCTAATTTAGCCTTCCACAGAGTAGAGAAATCTCCTCTTTGAACCTCCCTCTGGAAGGGGAGTCTTTTTGAGAAATGATTCGTTGGTTTAATTTAATTACTGCTGAATAATTTTCACAACTTTGCTTACAGACCGTGTTAGAGCTGGACAGAATGGAAATGTCCATGGATGCGGTAAGCACACACCTTACCTTTTGCTGAAAGAATATTTTAAAATTGGCAGAAGCTCATAATGTCTCATAATTTCATTTTAAACTTTAAACTTAGTTTCAGAAAAAGTTTTATGAAAAAGATTTGTTGGATCAAGAGAAAGAAAGAGAAGAACTACTTCTTATGGAAATGGTACGTTGTTTTCGCATGCACACATCCATACTTATTCCTGATCAGTATTAGCTGGGCTTTGTTAGGAATTACTTATTAGTCATTTCCTTCAATTTCACACTGCTGTTTTTCTTCCTAAATGGTTAAAGAGGAGTCCTGATCTTTTGAAATCTCTTTTATGAACTAGAAGGAAAATTACATGTGAGAGCCTTTCAGAAAACAACCAACTTTGGGGTGCCTGGGTGGTTCAGTTGTTAAGCGTCTGCCTTCTGCTCAGGTCCTGATCCCAGGGTCCTGGGAGTGAGCACCACATTGGGCTCCTTGCTCAGCGGGGAGCCTGCTTCTCCCTCTACCACTCCCCCTGCTTGTGTTCCCCCTCTCTCTGTCTCTCTGTCAAAAAATAAATAAAATCTTTAAAAACAAAACAAAACAAAACAAAACAAAAAAACCACAACTACTTTATTGACGTATATAATTGGCATACAATTAACTGCATATATATATATAAAGTACTCAATTTGATGAATTTTGACATATGGATAATCCATGAACCTACAATCACAATGCCAAACATTTCCATCCCCTCAGAAGTTTCCTTGTGCCCCTTTGTAATCCCTGTCTTCTACTCTGGTCCCCAAAGACCCCTAATCTAGTTTCTATCACTATAATATAGCTTGCAACTAGAATTTATATAAATTTGTTCATATATAATATTTTCTGCTAATGCTTCTTTCAACCACCATAATTGTTTTGACATTCATCTGTGCTGTTGTATATATCAATAGATCATTCCTTTTTATTTCTGAGTAGCATTCCATATTACAGACATAGCACAGTTTGTTTACCCACCCCTTAATGAGCACTTGGGTTACTTCTAGTTTGGGGATGTTAGAAATAAAGCTGCTATAATGTCCACAATAGCCAAACTGTGGAAAGAGCCAAGATGTCCATCGACAGATGAATGGATAAAGAAGATGTGGTATATATACACAATGGAATATTATGCAGCCATCAAAAGGAATGAGATCTTGCCCTTTGCAACGACGTGGTTGGAACTGGAGGGTGTTATGCTGAGTGAAATAAGTCAATCAGAGAAAGACATGTATCATATGACCTCACTGATATGAGGAATTCTTAATCTCAGGAAACAAACTGAGGGTTGCTGGAGTGGGGGTGGGGTGAGAGGGATGGGGTGGCTGGATGATAGACATTGGGGAGGGTATGTGCTATGGTGAGTGCTGTGAATTGTGCAAGACTTTTGATTCACAGATCTGTACTTCTGAAACAAATAATGCAATATATGTTAAGAAAAAAAAAGAAGATAGCAGGAAGGGAAGAATGAAGGGGGGGAAATTGGAGGGGGAGATGAACCATGAGAGATGATGGACTCTGAAAACCAAACTGAGGGTTCTAGAGGGGAGGGGGGTGGGGGGATGAGTTAGCCTGGTGATGGGTATTAAAGAGGGCACATTCTGCGTGGAGCACTGGGTGTTTTTTTTTTTAAAGATTTTATTTATTTATTTGAGAGAGAGAATGAGAGATAGAGAGCACGAGAGGGAAGAGGGTCAGAGGGAGAAGCAGACTCCCCGCTGAGCAGGAAGCCCGATGTGGGACTCGATCCCGGGACTCCAGGATCATGACCTGAGCTGAAGGCAGTCGCTTAACCAACTGAGCCACCCAGGCGCCCAGGAGCACTGGGTGTTATGCACAAACAATCATGGAACACTACATCAAAAAATTAATGATGTAATGTATGGTGATTAACATAACAAAAAAACTTAAATTAAAAAAAAGAAATAAAGCTGCTATGACCATTAATAAAGAAGTCTTTGGATGGACATATGCTTTATTTTCTTTTGGGGAAATACCTAGGAATGTAATAGCTGGATCATATGGTAGGGCATGCATGACTTAAAAACAAACAAAAACTGTGCCATTTTACATACCCGTCGGCTGTGGGGGAGGGCTTCAGTTACCCCGTATCCTCTTAGCTTGATAGGGTGAATATGTAATCGTGTCTCATTGGGCTTTCAAATTGTATATCCCTAATGCCTAATGATATTGAACATCTTTTTGTTTGTTTATTGGTCTTTATCTCTTATTTGATGAAGTCTGTTTTTAGATTTTTATTAAATTTTTAAAAAAGATTTTATTTCGTTATCTGAGAGAGATAGAAAGCATGAGCAGGGGGGAGAGGGAGAAGCAGGCTCCTCACCGAGCAGGTAGCCTGAGCTGGGATCACGACATGCCGAAGGCAGATGTTTAACTGACTAAGGCACCCAAGTGCCCCTGTTTTCAGATTTTAAAGTGGATTGTTTTTCTTCAATTATTGAGATGTAAGGGTCCTTTATATACTCTGAATACTACTTCTTTGTCAGATACACATTTTATGAGTATTCTCTTGGAGTTTGTGGCTTATCTTTCACTTAATGGTGTCTTTTGAAGAGCACTTTTTAATTTTGATGAGGTTCGACTTAACAGTATTTTCTCTTTTGTTTATGCTTGTTTGTTACAAGAATCCCTTGTCTATCCCAAACTTACAAAGACTTTTTCCTATGTTTTCTTCTAGAAATTTTAGTTTTAGGTTTTGCAGTTAGGTCTGTGATCCATTTCAATTAGTTTTATATATTTTTTTTCATTTGAATATTCAATTATTCTGGCATCATTTGTTGAAAACTTCTTTTATTCAATTGCCTTAGCATCTTTTAAAAAAATTGTCCATATAATGTATGTGTTTATTTCTTGACTCCTTATTCTGTTCCACTGATTTATATGTTTATCTCTTTGGCAATTCCAAACTGTCTTTATCATAGTAACATTACAGTAATTCTTGAAATAAGGTCAGTTCAGTTTTTCAACTTTGTTCTTTTTTAAATTGCTTTGGCCAGTCTAGGTCCTTTTCATTTTGATATAGAGTTTAGAATCAGTTGTCCACTTACATAAAAAATTTGCTGGAATTTTTGTTAGGTTGTGTGTTAATTAGGATTGATCAATTTGGATAATTGCCATCTTAAAGAATTTTTTAGTCCATGAACATTGTCTACCACTCCGTTTGTTTAATCTTTACTTTTTTCTACATAATTTTGGTAGTGTTAAGTGTAGAGTTAAGAAAGTCTTTTGTTAGATTGTTTTTAGGTATATTATGGTTTGGGGAATTACTATAAATGGAATTATAATTTTTAATTTCACTTTCTAGAATTTTATTGCTGCTGTCAGTTACTGTTGATTTCTGTATATTAGTCTTGTATTTGTTCTAGAGTTGTTTCTTAGATTTAATAGGATTTTCTACATGAGCTATTACATACTCTTTAAGTATAGCAAGATTACTTCTTCCTATTCAGTGTTTATGCCTTTTATTTCTTATGTCTAGTTGCAAGATCTAGGACTTCCAGTATAATAAAACACTTCCAGTTTAATAAAAGTGATGGAAGCATCATCCTTGTCACTTTACTGATTTTAGGGGGAAACAGCTCAATCTTTCACCATTAAGTATGATATTACCAAGAGGTTTTATGTGAGTGCCCTTTATCAAATTGGGGAAATTCCCTCCTATTCCTAGTCTGCTGAGAGTTTTTATGAATGATTATTGAATTTTGTCAAATGCTCTTTCTGCATATTTCGAAGTGATATTTGTTTTTTCTACTTCATCCTGTTAAAACACTGAATTACATTGATCTCTTCAATGCATAAACCAATCTTATATTTTAGGGATAAACTCTACCTGGTGATGGTATGTTGTCCTTTTTTCTTCTGTTGGATTCTTGGCTAATTTTTAATATCCATCTATATTCATAGTGAAACTGGCCTATAATTTCCTTTTTTGTCATTTTTGGGGTCTTTTAAATTTGGTATTAGAGTTATTCTGGCCTTATAAAATGAAATGTGTAGTATTACCACTTCCTCTGTTTTCTGGTGGAGTACGTATAAAATTGGTCTTATTTTTTCTTTGAGCGTTTGATAGAATTCACTAGTGAATTCAAATCAAGGCCCAAAGTGTTCATTTTATTTTATTTTGTTTAAAGATTTTATTTATTTATTTGACAGAGAGACACAGCCAGAGAGGGAACACAAGCAGGGGGAGTGGGAGAGGGAGAAGCAGGCGTCCTGCGGAGCAGGGAGCCTGATCCTGGGCTCGATCCCAGGACCCTGGGATCATGATCTGAGCCAAAGGCAGACACTTAATGACTGAGCCACCCAGGTGCCCCGCAAAATATTCATTTTAGAAAGGATTTTGATAATTGATTCAACTACTTTAATAGATATAAAACTGTTTAGATTTTCATTTCTTCTTTTGTAAATTTGATAAGTTGCTTCCCACACCCAAAATTCTCTGTCATCTAAGCTGTCAAATTTGTTGCCATAAAGTTGTTTGTATTCTTATATTCTTCTAATGTATATCAGACCCAGGTGACAACCCCTGTTTCATTCTTATCTTAGTGGCTGGTGTTCTTTCTCTCTTTCCCCTTCTCTCTCTCTCTCCCTTTCAGAATTGTTTTTTGGTGGTTTCTCTAGAGGTTACAATATACTTAAGCTTTCAAAGTCTACCTATTATTAATGTTGTACCATACACTTCATTTAATAATGATGCGGATCTCTCTACTCTTTATGTTAAAATTTTTATGTGAATTATATCTGTATTGAAAACCCCACCAGTCAGTTGTCTCATGACAACTGATTCTAAACTTTGCTCTAAGTTGTGATATGTACCTTTGAAGAATTTAAGAGAGTAAACTTCTGTGTTCACTTTATTTTTAACATTTCTAGTACTTTCTTTCATTGCTCAGGATCCAAACGTCCCTCTGTTACTTATTTATTTCCCTTCAGCCTGAAGAATTGTCTTTAGTTGTTCCTTGGGATGTAGTATTTTGTGACATATTTTCTTAGTTTTCCCTAATCTGAAATACAGTGTTATCTGCCTTTGTCCCTGAAGGATATTTTCACTAGATAGGGAATTCTGGGTTGATAGCCTTTTTCTTACTGTACTTTATATGTTCTGGTCTCCAGAGCATCTGATAAAATACTAGCTTTCATTCAAATTATTGTTCTGTGTGTGATGTTGCTTTTCTCTGGCTACTTTGAAGATTTTTTTCTTTTATCCTTGTTTTTAGCAGTTTGCTTTTGATGTGTTTAGGCATAATCAACTTCAAATTTATCTGTTTTTGGATTTGCTTAGCTTCCTGAATCTGTAAACATGTATTATTTCCCAAATTTGAGAAGGTTTGAACCATTATTTATTTAAATTTGTGTTCATTCTTCAGGCAGTTGAGCATCCAACTCTTGATTTCAGCTCAGGTCATGATTTCAGTGTTGTGAGATCGAGCCCTGTGTTGGGCTCCAGGTGCAGTGAGGAATCTGCTTGAAGATTCTCTCCCCCTACCCCTCCCCCCACATGCACACACCTGTGTGCATGCTCTCTCTCTAAAATAAATCTTTTAAAAAAAAAATATGTGTTGACTCTTCTACTTCTGGGTCTTCAGTTACACATGTAAGATCTTTTGATATTGCCCCACAGGTCCGTGAGGTTTTGTTCTTTTTTTTTCTTAAACTTTGTTACTCAGAGTGAATAATTTCTGTTGCTCCGTCTTCAATGTCACTGACTCTTTCCTGTCCTCCCCAATTCAGCTTCTGAGCTTATCCAGTGTTTTTATTCCCAGTGCTGTATTTTTCAGTTCTCAAATTCCCATTTATTTCTTCTTTATATGTTCTGTCTCTCTGTGGAGAATTGTACTGTGAGATTAAACACTTAAGTGGAAATCTTCTGAAAAGCAATCACATTGCTTTAGCAGCCTTCTGAGACAAAGATCAAAGTTCAGGATAGAGGTTGTAGAGCATAAGCAGGCTTTAAAAATTTTTAGGACTCAGTGACCTAAACCCAAGACAAAAATCAGGTAATAGAAAAAACCCACAGATGATACTGGTATTAGAGTTAGCAGAAAAGAACTTTAAGACAACATGACCAAGATAATAGAGGAAAAGGTGGGCAAAATAGATAACACTACTTGTGAGCCCACTTAATGATATTTTAATTTTCAGTTTTACATGTTTTATTTTCAGTGTTAGAGATTCCATTTGGTTCTTTTTTTATGCAGACCAATTCTATATGGAAATTAATCTGTTGTCTATTTTCTCCCTGTTTTTCTTTACATATGCAACTAAATAGAATGTGTGTTCTCCAGTTGTCAAATGTAGTGGGTTTTTTTGTTTTTAAATCTTAAGTAGGCTCCATGACCAACATGGGTCTTGAACTCATGATCCTGGCATGCTCTACTGAGCCAGCCAGGCACCCTGAGTGTAGTGTTTTATAAGTGTCAGTTATGCTAATTTTGTTCAGAACTTGGTATGTTTATGATTTTCTTGCCTACTTGTTCTGTTTTTTGGGATAAAGGACTCTGAGTTTTGGTAACATTTTGTTTCTGGATCTGGAAGCTGGTTATATAGGTGTATTCGTTTTGGGAAAATTCATTGAGCTGTGCACTTATAATTTATGCACTTAATGTATGTTATACTTCAATGAGACGTTTAAAAATATCCAAAAGACCATTTCTTTTTCTCTCAGTCCTTTTAAAGAAAAATATTACTTTGCCACTTACCAATCAGAAATGGAAATGACTAACAGTAACAAATATTTTGCCAGTGAGAATTGGCAAATGTCTTCTAGAATATAAATGCTCATTACAACAATGATACTACACTCATTGTTTTAGCTTGACAAACCCCCAAGGGCACAGTTCTGTAGATGTTAAAAGAACACAAATCTGAAAGAACCTTGACTTCTTTTGACAGTAACTTGGATAAAATAATTCTTTTCCAAGGCAGTTTTGTGAACTGTGTTTGTATCTGTAAACCTTAGAATAATTTCTTATTAGAAGAGTTTTCTAAATCTATTTATGCTTACCTTTAATGCTAACATACTGTTTTCATAATAGGAACAATTAGAGAAAGAGAAGCAACAGAATGATGGGAGGCCCATGAATGATAAAACCTTTGAAAAGAAACGTAAGTGGTTTTCCTGTGTCTTCACCACTAAGTCATACAATTAATGTTGCATCCTGGCATTCTGATAGCCCATGCTGATTTTCAGATTTGATATGGGAAGTTGCTTTTCTTTCTTTCATTTTCTAAAATTCGTTTATGCAAACAATGAATCATGGAACACTACATCAAAAACTAATGATATACTGTATGGTGAGTAACATAACATAATAAAAAATTTTTTAAAAAGTTGTTTTGTTTTCAATAATTGGCTGTTTCATGTGGTACTGACTTAGGAATACATGAATAAAATGGTGCAAGTCAGTGTGGAGGTTCATATTCTTCAAAGGAAGACTTAAAGTCTGGTAACAGCAGTAAGACTATGAAATTGGTCACTGAATAGCGAAGTTTGAAATATGTAAATATATAAAGTAAGAGTATTTGGGAAAGAGCATGCTGCTTAGCTAGGGACAGGGACTCATGTTCTCCGTGTTGTCTTGTGTGTTTGTGGAGATTAGGAGCTCAGAGGAAGTTACAGAAATTAAAACAGAGTTTGTTTTAGGTAGAGACGCTAAGACACCAACAACTCTGCCTAAGAGCATCCCTATTTCTGTTCCTGGACCTTCTGGAACAAGCACCCCATCGACAAGTAAGAAACAACTTCTTTTTATGTCTCCTTTTCCCCTTTTCTAAAAATTAATTACAGGGAAAGTCGCTCCATGAGATGAAATTCTAAAATGCCTTTTACCTTTTATCATTTCATTATTTCAGGAGTTCTTGATGGGCAGTAGGAGTAAGAGATAGTCCAGTTAGCTCAAACTAAGGAAAGGAAGCTGTACACATTTGTGCCCAATGAGAGTGGGGTTGGGGTTGGCGAGGGGACGGGGTTGGCGCTACTAAGGATGAACTGAACAGCTGCATTTTCCTTCTGCTTATTACTCCAGGCAAAGAAATCAAGAAATCCAAACTGATTCGAAGCCAGTCTTTTAATAATCAAGCTTTTCATGCAAAATATGGCAACTTGGACAAGTGTCCTAGGTATGATCTGTCAGCTATTCATGTTTTAATCCAATTTTTGTTTTATAGTTACCATCTTTATGTGAAATCAGGATTAATTTTGGGTTTTGTATAAGTCAATAAATTGTAAGTTTTTTTCTGTAACATTCTCTAGGAAAAAACCCGTTGTCTACCTATTTGTATAAGAACAGGTATTCTGGCATTCTAGAAAAACTACCGCCATGGTGCTGTATAATGACATCATGGGATCCATGTACTGTTTTATGAGGGAGGTGGTGCTCTATCACATACGCCACTCAGCCTCTAAGTGGGTGTGGACATGCCCCATTTGCTAAGTGGATGTGGACATCCACATGCTGTTGAGGCTGTTTCTTTCTATATAGAGAAGCCATCGGCATGTGTCTATGGTAAAGAGATCACAACAGTTCTTCTTACAATAGATGAATGTCTGGTTTCCCCTTTTGCCCCACAGACTGAATTATAAATATAAACAGTTAAGATTAGGAGAGAATCAGCATAAATTCAATGACTGTAATTTGTTATAACTGTTGTACATATAAAGTATGTTAACAGCTGCATACCAATCAACAAAACTAATTTTAAGTAAACATAATTGTCTTTAAAAGTATTTATTGAGAAAAATAACATGGTATGGGAAAAAAACGTTTTTCTTTTGCTAAAGATAGCTTACTCTAGATTTTCAGCTATATTTTTGGACATTCTCAATAGATCTATCTGGCATTCCTGGTCAACAGGATGATCTTGAGATGGACAAAAGAGATTAGAACTGAAGATAAGTTATTTCCAGGAAAATTGTACTCATATTCTCTGTCTTAGCTGAGCCAAGGGAAAAACTTTAAGGAAATGGCTTTTAAGTTAAAGACAAAGGAATTGTTGGGAGGCATGGAATGTAAACAATAAATGAGAAGTAAGAGTAGCAAATGTGCTTCATCAGAAGTAGCGGGAACATTAAAAAAGATTAGAAAAGACCAAGTGCCTAATGACTGGAGTGAAAGAAGCACATTCTTGTATTTTAAACTAAATCACGTTCTTTTCTAGTAAAAGTTCTACAGCAGGATATACACCTGTCTCAGGGTTAGGAAAGACTTCTGTGATTTCACTGACTGGTAAGTAGAAATCGGAGCTCTTCAAAAAATTGCTAAGTATAATGAAATGTTATTTTCTTTAAATGACATACTTCTTTATTTCTAGATACAGTGTTCACCCCAGCCTTACCTCTTTATTAAATGCCCAGATAATTAAATTTTTCCCTAGCAACTAAGAAAATACTTGACTATGCCATTTTGTTTTCACTGTCAAGACTCAGCGTTCAATGCTGTTGAAAGAGAGAAAGGACAGTAATAGGGTAGGTTTTTCCATAATCCGAGGGCCTCCTGGGGGCACAGATTAAACATTTTTGCAATAATTTTTAAGGAAGTTAAAAACAGTAGGGCTTCATGGTGGATCATGTGCAGCCAGACATTTACAGTATTATATATTTGAATGTTTATACCAGGGGTCAGCAAGCTTTTCCCATAAAGAGCCAGGTAGTAAATATTTTCAGCTTTTTTGGTCAAAATCATTTCTGTCACAATTATTCAACTCTGCGGTTGAGCAAAAAGCAGCCATAGACAGTATGTAATGAATAGGTATGGTTATATGCCAATAAAGTTTTATTTACAAAAACAGGCAGCAGGCAAGACTTGGCTCACAGACTGGTAGCTTGCTGAATTCTGGCTTATATAATAGAACACAGACTTATGCTATGAATAAGGGAAAATATATTGCTAAAAATTACGAGTGGCTCTAAGTATATTTTTAAGTGTTTATCTTAGAATATTGGCTAAAAATTATAGTATTGATCTCTGTCAGTTTTTAGTGTAAAGAATAGCAAATCTACTCAAAGGTCTGAAATTTTTTAAGTTTGGTCACATTTCCTTTTCAGGTTACCTTTTTGAATATTTTGTCTTTCTCTTACCTCTTACTGTGTTCTCATTCTCATGAAAAATAGATACACACTCACTGGCTGTTCTGTAAGCAGTATGTTCTCATTTGCCAGATCAGGAAAATCTTTCTAATATTAAAGCATTGACACTCGTATACCCTATATAGAGTGGTTCTACAAGACAGACTATGAGTAGCATAAGAAACTTGAATGAATTTGATAACAGGAAGCTTTTGAACTAAAGTTATCGACAATTCTTCAAGTGAGGGCTATAAATAATAAACTGTTGTTTACTTTTATCATAGCAAATCAGTGCATTCTTTAGGAGATACTAAGGGAACATTCAGGGTTTGTGAACTCTACAGTACGGAGTGTCTTTAAGAATTGTGACTATATATGAAAAGTCAGTTGGAATTAGCTCAGCTTGGGGCTAAATGGTGCAGCTGATTATTGATATCCATAAGTGGTTCTTGAGACTTGCCTGGATCCAATCTGGCTTCTTGAAGATGAGTTCAAATGAGCCTATTTATTCATGAGCTTCTAACAATTCTTGCCCAGAAATTTCTTTGCTTAAGTCATTAAGAATACTGATTCAGAATGTTTTTGTTTTTTTTTAAGATTTTATTTATGTATTTGACAGAGAGAGTGAGAGTCAGTGAGAGGGAACACAAGCAGGGGGAGTGGGAGAGGGAGTAGCAGGCTTCCCGCCAAGCAGGCAGCCCGATGCGGGGCTCGATCCCAGGACCCTGGGATCATGACCTGAGCCGAAGGCAGATGCTTAACGACTGAGCCACCCAGGCACCCCATGATTCAGAATGGTTTTTTATAAGTTTCAATTATTTTGTGCACTAATTTCTTCAGTTTTTACTTTGCTAGTTCTTAAGTCACCTTGAGAATCAAGAGTGTGTGTATGATCTACTGATCCGTAAAACTTAACATCCAGTCTTAAATAAAATAATGTATTTTATAAGGGTAAATCTTTTATTAAAATATTTGGAAAATATTCTGTCTTAAGCGTTCAGTATTATTTTGGAGAGAGGGAATATTGGTTGAATGAAATCTCTTCTAGGTAATTGTATATTGCTTAATGAAGTACAGACTGAGGAAAAAGTCGTTACACAATTACACATCTGATCTACAAAGAGAAAAAGGGAGCAAAATGTCTTTTTACAAACATATTAGATGTTCACATAGAGAAGAGATTTTACTTACTTTGGGACTTAAGGCAGGCTTCAAGATATTTATGTCATTTGGGATGAAGCCTAAGGTATGCTGGGATTTTTGACGGGCAGAGGAGTGTATGGAATAACATCCTGTTCAGAGTACCTGTCATAAAGAAGATGTGTCAGTGTCTTGAGGAAGCAGCAGTAGGGCCAGTTTGTCTGGAGCACAGAGTTGAGTGTTAAAGAGTGGGGTAAATAAAGCTGAAATGAAAGGTCAGAGTTATCGCTTGGAAGGTCAAATTGAGTACTTGTTACTTAATATGAACCCATCAGTAATTGTTCGGTGACTTTTGCTCGTCTTCATTTCATCCAAGGCTCTGTGGGTACAACAGACTGGGGGAAATATGAAGGGAATGCTAGTAAGGATTCAGGGAAACAAATGGCAATGTATCCATTAGTGGGTATGAAAATGCATGGAACCTTTTGGAAAACAGTTTGGTAAAGTTCATCAAGAATTAAAAAGTAGTCTTTGAGTCAAGCAAACCCATTTCTAGTGACCTGTCATGAAACAGTAGGATAAAATACATGAAACGTGATAAAATATATCATAGTTTGTACCTTTAGTATGGTGTGATAAAAATGACACTTTACCTTTGTCACCCTTCTTCAAACCTACAACCTTAGTCTAATACTAAGAAGAGCATCCACTAAATTCTAATAGAGGGGCATCCTGCAAAATGTTTGGCCCGTACCTCTCAAAACTGGTAAGGTCACCAAAAACAAAGAAAGGCTCAGGAGAGCCGACAAGTGAAGGTAGTGTTGTATACTGGATGGGATCCTGAGACAGAAGCAGACATTAGGCAAAAACTAAGGAAATCTGAATGCACTATGGATTTTGGTTAATAATAATAATAATAATAATAATAATAATAATAATAATGTCTCATTACTGGCTCATTCCCTGTAACAAGTGTAGCATACTAGAGTGAAGTGTTAGGAGAGGAAGCCGAGTTAAGGGGGTGGATGAAAATTCTCTGTATTATCTTCTCAATTTTTCTGTAAATCTAAACTTTTACAAAATAAAGTCTATTTTAAAAAATAACTTTTTTATAGTGACTTCAAAAGCATTAAGTCTCCAGGGATAAATTTAACAAGATGTATATTCTATGTACACTAAAAAATTCAAAACATTGCTGAATGAAATTAAAGAAGACCTAAATAAATGGAGAGAGATACTATGTTTTTGAATGGAAAAACCTAACATTGTTATGATGTCAGTTCCTTTTAAATTGAGCCAGAGATTTAATGCAATCCTCATCAAAATTCCAGTAGTCTTTTTGTAGAAATGTATAAGCTGATTCTAAAATCTAAATTTGAAATGCACAGAACTGCGGATAGCCAAAACCATTTTGAAAAAGAAAACCAAATTTAGAGAGCTTAAACTGCCTGATCTCAACACTTGCTAGAAAGCTCCAGTAGTCAAGATGGAGTGTCTACACTGACATACATAGGCAGTTGAGTTTCCACAAAAGACTCCGGGATAAATCAGTGGTAATGGGATAGTATTTTCAAAAAATGATGCTGCATAATACCCTCCAGTTCCATCCACGTCATTGCAAACAGCAAGATTTCATTCTTTTTGGTGGCTGATAGTCCATTGTATATATATATACCACATCTTCTTTATCCATTCATGTGTTGATGGACATCTGAGCTCTTTCCATAGTTCAGCTATTGTGGACATTGCTGCTATAAACATCGGGGTACATGTGCCCCTCAAATTACTATGTTTGTGTTCTTTGGATATCTAAATTAAAAAAAAACAAAAACAAAAACAAACCAAAGTGACCCTCAATCCTTATCTCACACTACACACAAAATTACCTCAAAATGCACTATAAACCTAAGCATAAAAGCTTAAACTATGACATTTCTGAAGAAAATATTACAGAAGGAAGTCTTTGTGATTTGGGAATAGACAAAGATTTCCCCAAACCATAAAAGAAGAAGTTAACATACTGGACTTTAGCAGAATTTAAAACTGCTCTTTGAAATAGAGCATGAACAAAATAAAAGGCAGGACACAGATTGTAAGACATATTACATATACCTAACAAAGGACTTATATTCAGGATAAACAAAAGAAATCTTTAGAACTAATTGGGCAACACTGTCAAGTGTGTGTAAGAATATAGAGCAACTCTCCAGAATGCTTTTTCATTGCTCATGGAAATGCAAAATGGTACCACCACTGTGGAAACAATTTGGCAGTTGTTTTTTTTTTAACATATAATTATTATTTGTTTCAGGGGTACAGGTCTGTGATTCATCAGTCTTACACAATTCACAGCACTCTCCATAGCACATACCCTCCCCAATGTCCATCACCCAGCCACCCCATCCCTCCCACCCCCCTCCCCTCCAGCGACCCTCAGTTTGTTTCCTGAGATTAAGTGTCTCTTATGGTTTGTCTTCCTCTCTGGTTTCGTCTTGCTTTATTTTTCCCTCCCTTCCCCTATGATCCTCTGTCTTGTTTCTCAAATTCCTCATATCAGTGAGATCATATGATAATTGTCTTTCTCTGATTGACTTGTTTCGCTTAGCATAATACCCTCTAGTTCCATCCACATCATTGCAAATGGCAAGATTTCATTTGTTTGATGCCTGCATAATATTCCATTGTATATATATATATACCACCTCTTCTTTATTCATTCATCTGTCGATGGACATCTAGGCTCTTTCCATAGTTTGGCTATTATGGACATTGCTGCTATAAACATTGGGGTGCACGTGCCCCTTCGGATCCCTACATTTGTATCTTTGGGGTAAATACCCAGTAGTGCAATTGCTGGGTCATAGGGTAGCTCTATTTTTGACTTTTTGAGGAACCTCCGTACTGTTTTCCAGAGTGGCTGCACCAGCTTGCATTCCCACCAACAGTGTGTAAGAGGGTTCCCCTTTCTCCGCATCTCTTCAACATCTGTCATTTCCTGACTTGTTAATTTTAGCCTTTCTGACTGGTGTAAGGTGATATCTCATTGAGGTTTTGATTTGTATATCCCTGATGCCGAGTGATGTTGAGCACTTTTTCATGTGTTTGTTTGGGTGTCTTCTTTGCAGAAATCTGTTCATGTCTTCTCATTTCTTGAATGGATTATTTGTTCTTTGGGTGTTGAGTTTGATAAGTTTTTTATAGATTTTGGATACTAGCCCTTTATCTGATATGTCATTTGCAAATATCTTCTCCCATTCTGTCAGTTGTCTTTTTGTTTTGTTGACTGTTTCCTTTGCTGTGCAAAAGCTTTTTATCTTAATGAAGTACCAATAGTTCATTTTTGCCCTTGCTTCCCGTGCCTCTGGCGATGTTTCTAGGAAGAAGTTGCTGCGGCTGAGGTTGAATTTTTGGCAGTTTCTTATAAAAGCTAAATATATACCTACTATGGGATCCAGCAATTTCACTCCTAGGCTTTTATTTGTAAGAAATTAAAACACATATCCATACAGACTTGTACACAATTGTTCATAGCAGCTTTCTTTGTAATTGTCAAAAGCTGGAAATAATCCAAATGTCTTTCAGCAGGAGAATGTATAAACAAATTTTGGCATATCCATACAATGGCACATCAGTCAGCAATAAAGGGGAATGAAGTATTGATTTACACAACAAGGATGCATCTCAAAATAATTATGCTGAGTCAAAGAAGACAGACATACTGTATGATTCCATTTACGTAAAATTCTAGAAAATTTGAACTAATTTTTAGTGACCCGAGGTAGACTGCCTGGAGTGTGGGGGAGGGGTCACCAGGGTGCAGGAGGGAGGAGTGGGTGTGTTCACTCTTGGTGGTGGTGATGGCTTCATGGGTGCATACATATGTCAAACTTTAAATTTGTGCAGTTTATTGTACATAAACTCCACCTTAATAAAATGGATTTTAGAAGAAAAAAGTCAGCTATCATTAACCTTTCTTCTCTTAGGTTATCATCTTTCTTAGCACATTCAGTATGTCTGATTGTACTTGCATTCCTTCCAGATGACTCATTCCGCGCCCGCAATGCCAGTAGCATTCCGACTTCCTTTTCTCCCAGTCCTTCCCTACCGAGCACCTCCCGTGGGACAGGTAACCCAGTTGATCCAAAGAGCAGTGGAAGTAAAGACACGCAACCACGGAAGGCTACCTTGTAAGTAATCCACTGATGTGCCGTGTGGATCGTTCTACTCTTTTCTGAGGCATTCTTCTTCCCACTTGAATTCTTTCCAAAGAAGAGACAATGTCTATAATGAAGAAAAGGTATAAATTAAAAGGAATTATCTTCACCTGTGCCTCTGTTATGTCAGCTACTTTTTTTTTTTTTTTAAGATTTTATTTATTTATTTGACAGAGACACAGCGAGAGAGGGAACACAAGCAGGGGGAGTGGGAGAGGGAGAAGCAGGCTTCCTGCTGAGCAGGGAGCCCGATGCGGGGCTCGATCCCAGGACCCTGGGATCATGACCTGAGCCGAAGGCAGATGCTTAACGACTGAGCCACCCAGGCGCCTCTAATAAGAAACTTTAAATGGCTCCTATTAAAACCCGAGATCCATTTATTTTCCTGTGAAGTGTTTGCATTCAGGTCATTTATCTCTGAGAAGACACGGGATATAATTGTATCCCTTTTAAATACCCAGCTCACGAACAGAGTATGTAGTCACCCAGTGCCTAGAAAGATGGGTACAGCTAAGGCCCCTGAAGAACTATCACTGCAGCCCGTAATCTGGGCTTGTGGGCCCAGCAAACTGGAGGTTTCTATAGACCATACTTGTGCTTTCGCATTGTGGTTATAACAGGCCTCTCTTCTTTTCCCTCATGGTTCCTTTTCATGCACTGTTTATATCCTGTTTAAATTGTTGCAGCCTTTGGTACTTGTGGTCGGAACATGTAACAGGGTAAACTCTAAAAATCTCCATGGTGAGAGGTCATATCAAGGTGGGACTGATCAGCCAGGATGCCCAAACCGTAGTGACAGGTTTATGCTTTCATATAGGACACCGGAACCTTCTGATTAGAATGGAGTTTAAACAGGACTTAAATATATTTCACTGAATTCATGAGTATTTTCTCATGAAGTTTCTCAAATGCATCGTTTTTTTTTGCAGGAACTGCATGCTTTAGTCCCCTTTAGGAACTGAACTATATCATAATTTCTTCTAAATTTTAATTGGCCATTGGTATATATAAATATAGATGTATTCCAAATTCATTTAAAACTTAGAAAAAATTTATTGAATGGAGCTCAAGGAGAGAGCAGGACGATGTAATAGCAAAAGGCAATAGCAAATACAAAAGGTAATATTGATATTACAGATTAGTCCCATTAATACTTTTATTTGCAGAGAATGTTCTTTGCCCATACAATGATTGTTCAAATGACTATACCTTGAAGTTCTGTTTCGAAGTCCCGAGGATTGAGGACAGGATGGGGTAAAGGTCCAGAGAGAGCTTGGAGCTGGAGCCTCGTGCTCCGGTGCCAACAGCAGGCAGCGAAGCGCTGTGTATAGTCTGTTTGGCGCCTGGGCCTCATTGTGCCCATCTGTGTGATGACAGGGTGGATTCATCCCTCAAGGGGCCTTCCTGTCTGTCACCCCTAGGCCCTCTTCCTCTCAAAAGCTTGCCCCGGAATTCTTCTCCCGAAGACCATATTTAATAACATCGGAATGTAGTTCATTCTCTTGTCAACTTATTTTTCTAAATGTCATAGGCATTTTTTAAAGTAAAGAGGCTGAAACCTAATATTTTGACCAGTTCTCCTTTATTTCAGATTACTGTCTTCAACTGTTCTTTCTTTGCTGAGCACGTTTTTCCTTTTTGTAGACTGAATTTTCTCTTGCTCAATATATATCGTTTAGATAACAAAATTATATCCATGGAATTATATAATCAGTTACATATAATTGAGGGTTAAAAAATGAATCTAGAAACACTCTAAAAAATCACATCATTTGTTTCTTCTTTTCTGAATATTGTGAAGGAAGAGGAATGTTGGTATTACAGCTGCTCTTTTTAACAGGAGACTGGATATCGAGTCCATAACCCTATTTCCATCTGATGTAGTTGTAGCCTGGACTTGCTCATGAAAGCACATGGCCGCATGGCTGGAATAGCTGATTGATATCTACATTGGTCTAGTTTCTGTGAAGTATTATGCAAGATTCAGTGACGTGTCATATCCAGATGAAAATCTCTCCGTTCTCTGTAAAATAAGCTTATGAAGTGATTTCAGAAAGTATTATCTCAGTGATGCTTCTCCAAAAAATTCCATGCGACACATTCTCCAGCTTTTCAGGGTCCTAGAGATGAGCCGTCTGGTATTTAGGAGTACCAGTGTCTTAAAGGAGATACAGGAAAGGCATCAAATATTGATGTATTTGGGCCTGTGTTCATTTCTGTTGTCGTTACACACAAAAAAGTGGGAAAAGTTGTATGAATTGAACTGAATGCTATGTTAGATGTACGTAGGATTGGGTAATTAAAGAGTTCCAAGTCATCCTTAATGGATGATTTCTTTTTCACTTAATCAGAATCCTCATACAGTCAGTTTATTTAAAGTAGATTGTATTTCTTATTTACTTTGTAAGCATTGAATGGATAAAATTTTTCATGTTTTTTTTATTTTTCTCTTCTCTCTCTCTTTCCCTCCTTCTCCCTCCTTCCCTCCCTCCCTCCTTTCTTTCTTGACAAAGAAAATCGAGAAAATCCAATCCTTAAATCATCTGCTTGATGAAGGAAGCAAAACAAAGACAACTGGAGATAATGTGATTGATGGACAAAAGCTAAAGCAAATTGCTGGGCTTTTTTTTTCTTTTTCTTTCTTTTTTTTTTTTTTTGGTTAATGAATGGAAAAGAGACACATAATGGCAGCTGATGTTGATAAACTTTCCATATTTGAAATTAGATTCCCTAGGAGATATACTATATATTTCTTGAGTAATAATGTGGTTACAGAATTCCAATGTCATAGTGAAGTGTGATGAAAAACAACTTTAGCTGTACGCTTTTAGCCCTGCTGCAGAAGAGACCAGTCTGCATTCATCTGTGCAGGAAATCATCTATTTAACTGTTCTAGAGTTTTAGCACTCAAAAATTATATGAAAGTCCAAATCAACTGAAATTGCTTTAGCTAATCACTTGGAAGGGCTTTGGGAGTAAGAAAGACATTGCATCTTCTCACAAATCTCCAAGCCCAATTAAAAAGTCACACTGAAAAGGGTACGAGCAGCTGCCCGCAGTTTTATCAGTCCTGCGATGGTGGTGACAGTGTTGTAACTGGACGTTCTGAAATTTCAATTTGGCAATGAAAATTCTACCAAGATTTCTGATAACTTTTAGCTTACAACTACCTTAAAAATAATAGGCTGATGATTTCATTTCCTAGAAAAATTTATTTTATAAATACTTTGTTTACATTGTAGATTGTATTTGTCCTTAATTTAAAATGATGAATCTAGTTTGAATCAGCTGTTACTCCAAGCTATCATGCTTAAGCTATGTCAACAGCATTTATTTGTACTAATGCTAATATTTCCATCAAAATTTGCCTGTGGAACATATACAGTTCTTAATTTTAAAATGTCAGTTCTTGAGATATACTGTATGAAGCTATTGTCAGCTTCTCCATTTCAAAATGCAATCAGCATATAACTATATTGATATTAGAAAATATTTGTTTTTTAAAATATATTGATGTATGATAAAGATGATCTAATTTGTGAATGCATATGCGTGTGTGGTTACTTTTTATAATGTGAAATAATGAATAATGAATTTACTCAAAATAAAACGTAGGTTAATGAGATACCAGTGTTTGTGAAAAAAGTTTTAAATACTTTCCTGCAGCTTTTATTCTACAGTTAAGGAGTAAGACAGTTCATTTTTCAGTAATGAACGAGCAGCACACCAACATCAACTATAAATTATTCAGGGGACAGCTACTCAGCGTGAGACTTGGTCCAAGATATTTGCTTCCCCTTTGCCTTTCACATGGCCTCTTCTGGGCTATTTTTAGTGATTCTTAGCATCTTTCATTTGAGGACAAAGAAATGGAATTGTTGAACTTCTCATTTGGTCAGTAGTTAAAACTTGGGTCGATTTGAGAGACTGGACAATATGGGCTCAGTGAATTCAGTATTCTTTGTGGATTTTATGTAACTCAGCGTCACTCACATGGAACCGAGTGCACGATTAGGAGAGAACGTGTGGTGCATAACGGCACATCCAGCGCTTCGCTTCATACTCGGCATTGACTCTGTTGCTTTAAATAAAATGGAGAATTTCAGTTTATTTGTTCAATAATAACTAATAATAATAATAGCAGAGTGAGGGGCTTTATTTTCCTTCGTGTGCGCGGGGAAGAGTAAAGCGCTTTGTCACTAGGACATGTAGAGTTCAGGAGTACGTGCAAGTCAGCCGGGGTTTTGTTCCTACTCAATTGGAACAGGTCTTGTTCCTGTCAATTAAGACGATTTATCAAGATTTACTTTCGGGAGTATTCTTTTTTTTTTCCCCACAGGGCATGATTTCTAAAACTGTTGACCTATTTGCTAAGATTATACTTCCAAGGACGGATATATAAAAACAGTAAAAAACAAATCGGTGACAGTTATGAATATCCACGTATATCTCAATTTACACCAGAAGCAAGATTGATACTCTTAGTAAAACAACTCACCAATAGATCCTTTAAAACAGTTGTGTGACATCTGTCGCTGCAGTGAAATAGGGATGGCTGGCTCCTTTATCTTCTTGTTAATTATGGAAACTTGCATTTTTAAGGACAGGTTCTAGAATGTCTCTAGTTCACATTACAAGTGAAATAAAAGACCCCGTAGAACTCTGTTTTACTGGCAGAAATGGAGATCAGGCTAAAAAGGATTTTACTAATAAGCAAGAAGAGCATATGGAGTCTTGCTGACATAACCTCATACACATTCAAAATCATTTCCATTATTTGACTTCCTGAGTTCAGATATCTTATTCTGGAAGGATGGCTCCGTGAGCCCTGCAGTCAGTGGGCATGTCTGAGATACTCAAACTGAAGTAGACCAGACTCTTCAGCTTGAGTAGGAGTTTTGCAGTGAAGATAAAATGAATTGGATCAACTCAGTGATCTGTTTTCAGTTTTTACAGCGCGTGTGACAGTGTGTGAGTGTGGGTGAGTGTATGTGTGTTTGTGTCTATGTGAGAACAGTTTTTAAACCTGACACTTAAATATAGTGAAGACTTGTTGCAATGTTCAGACTTCACCCCCTCAGTTGAAACCTTGAATTTTTTTGGTAAGATCTATTACATTTTTCATTAGTCTGCCTTTTTCACCACACATAGATATACTTAGAAAAGCTGAAACCTAGGGTCTTAGGGATTTCTTCAATCATATATGGGGGGATTACTTTTTTTTTTCATATCACTGTTTCCAAAGCAGGTGTTTTTTTTTTTTTTTTAATTTTATTTTATTATGTTATATTAGTCACCATACAAGACATCATTAGTTTTTGGTGTAGGGATCCACGATTCATTGTTTTCGTATAACGTAAAAAAAAAAGTTTCTTAAAGCAGGGAATATGGCCATTTGCGGCCTCCAAGGGCAATTTTATGTGCTGTCCTTGTTCTGCATGCACAGGGGGAGGGGAGGGTCAAGTTGGGTCTGCACAGTCTAGGAGTCCTTCCATAACAATGAAGCTTTTTATAGCTGGGTTTGGCCATATTTGTTTCAAAGGATATTATGTTCTCATAGACTTTTCTAGATTTCATCTCTTAAAGGTGGGCGATTGGAATTCTCTTTTATTTCTCTTTCCACTCTTTTTCCACAAACACACTTGACGGATGGAATACTTTACAAGTCAATTAAGCATATTGATTGGACTTAGTTCTCTATGTTTGCCTTGTTCCAGGTCCTAGCATTGTCAGCCAGTGCTCATGGAAGGAATTCAGGAACGAAGTAACATGCAGATTTTAGAATGGCGAAAAGTCGGTCTTTAGACTGCTACTTAATAGCATTACCTTAAGTACGATTCACATTACTCTGATTTATATTCACAATCAAGATGACTAGTAAGTTCATTTTAGGTATATTTAAACATTGGATAGCAAAGAGAAATCCAATTAGGCATTTAGGCAACATATTTGACACTCCCAATTAGCTAGCTCTCTCCATGGTTCTCTGAATTTGCTCCTGAAATACTTTCTTGTCTCTAGAACGGAAAATGACTAAAAATTTCGGAGGTATATGCTATTTCCCTTTTAACCTTGGGACAAAGCCCATGCTTATGTTCTGTTTAAGCAAAGTGGGTAACAGAGGGACATGGCTGGTGCCTGTATATTTAGATTGATGTTTTAGGTAGAAGGGAGAAAGAGTGAAATGGACCAGGGGGCTGGGGTCAGGCCACACCACGTGGGGTGACCTTGGGCAAACGTTCTCCTTTCTCTGAGATGAGATTTTTGCCTTGAAGGCAAAAGTGCCTGCGGCCTGTGGATGTCCTCATGACCCATGACCCGGTCTGTGTGCCCCAGTTCTTTCTTGTGTGTGAAATGAAAGTATTGAACTCGATCTGCGGCTCGGTTAATGCCTGTCAAAGGATCTGCTGTACCACGGAGAAGCCAGGGCTGCCCCAAGGCTGGGGCCGCGGTCAGGACTGCCCATAGCTGTTTTCTTCTAATTTTAGTCAGCAAGAAATGGTTCTGTAACAGATTAAAATAAAACACTTCCTTTGCTCCAGAGGAAAGTAAAGAGAGCGAAGCACGTGACTCATGAAGAATGTGTCTTCCTCCCAAAGGCTTCGTCTTGAAATAGGGTTCTGATCTACGGTTTTTTAAAAGTCCAGATACGTGAGTAACAGAGAAAGGTAAAGATATTCTACCAAGCTAGTCTTAAGTTAATAACAAAGGCTCTGAGAAACAGGCTTAAAAGTACCAGACAGACGGTACAGACCTCTCCTTAAAATAGTGTGAATTTAATAGTCGGATTTGTCTGAGAATGGCTCAGACCAGCAGAGGACAAGGGGGACACTCTTCTTCGGCCACCCCGGGCCACCAGACTCAGCCTCGGCTGGAGCACTAAGTACTTAGGCATGTCTTAAATCACAGGAGAGCTGGAGTCACGACACTGCCCAGAAATAGAAACATTCTAGAGGTTTCTTCATACATCATGAAGTGAAATGTCTGGTCCACTTGGATGATGGGAGGCATGGAATAAGCAATAATTTCCTGCAGGGTTCCCACCACTGCCTCCGTTTTTTTTTTTTTTTTTATCATCCTCCATTACTGCTCCGCATAAAACCTAGACAAGGAAATAATGTGGAAGACCATTTATGGGGCAGTGGTGAGGAGGGAATTAATTGGGCCCCTTGACATTTTTTGCTACAGTCCTACCCATGGGGCCATCCATGATCCTGGGATTTAATGATACAGGCTCATCTGTGCTGAGAGGAAGGGTCTGAGGTTGTACCAGGCACTGTCTCAGGAGCCTGAAACAATACCAGGGGACCCCAGACCATATTGTGGGTGTGGACCCAGGGGACTCTGCCTAGCCAGTGCATGCACACACGCAGGAAATCAACAAATACTTAATGAGCATGGGCTTTGTGCTACTGATTCTTGAGCGAGCTGATACTCCCCCTCTACCCCCGCAGAAGGTTTCCACACTGCCTGGGACCCCTGAATACTTTGACCTTCCTTTTGGCAGGCACAGTGGGGGCAGGGGCCTGGTTACTCTTCTGTAGAAGCTTCCCCAGTCACTAATACTGCTCTGAGGCTGTGCCTTGGGTCCCTGAAGTCTCCCTGGACCCTGGGTGCCTGGACTCAGGCTGCTCATCATGTTTGGGAGGCCCTCTTGTCCAGAACCCTCATGTGATGCAAATGATGTACCGACATAATTTGTTATAAGAGGAGATCATAGGAAGGAACATCTGTGTCCCATCACCTGGAAATTCTCTCATTTTGTGGAGTGAAAATTTATTTTCCAGAGTAAATGGTGGGGGGCGGGGGGAGAATATTTAATGGTTTGCAATTTAAACTGTAAAACAGCACATTTCTTCATTTTTAAATGTGTTTACAGCAGAAATTCTTTCAGGTGCTGGTGTGCAGGATGGTCATGTTTATTTGCCTGACTTTCCCTGAGCTGGTAAAACCGGATGGCAGGCCATGGTTACCCTGCTGGGTCCTGCTTCAGTGGGTGCCTTTTTAAATCTCTCTCAGCATTGGTGAGTGAAATAAGTCAATCAGAGAAAGACGTGTATCATATGACCTCGCTGATATGAGGAATTTTTAACCTCAGGAAACAAACTGAGGGTTGCTGGAGTGGTGGGGGGGTGGGAGGGATGGGGTGGCTGGGTGATAGGCATTGGGGAGGGTATGTGCTATGGTGAGCGCTGTGAATTGTGCAAGACTGTTGAATCACAGATCTGTACTTCTGAAACAAATAATGCAATATATGTTAAGGAAAAAAAAAAAGAAGATAGCAGGAGGGGAAGAATGAAGGGGAGTAAGTCGGAGGGGGAGACGAACCATGAGAGACGATGGACTCTGAAAAACAAACTGAGGGTTCTAGAGGGGAGGGGGGTGGGGGGATGGGTTAGCCTGGTGATGGGTATTAAAGAGGGCACGTTCTGCGTGGAGCACTGGGTGTTATGCACAAACAATGAATCATGGAACACTACATCAAAAACTAATGATGTAATGTATGGTGATTAACATAACAAGAAAAAAATCTCTCTCAGCATTGGAAAATGCAACTGTATGGGGAAAACAGGAATCAGACTCCATAGCTCAGATGTCGCCACCATTGGAAATGTCGGAACGTCTTCTTGCTTGTAGTAACGATGGGGGGCTCTTGCTGGCTTTAGTACCCAGAGGTTGGGCACGCTCACCAGCTCCCCCGGATGCCCAGGACTGCTCTGGACAGCGGATGACTGCTTCCCCTCCAAACCAGTAGGGCTTTGGCTTGAGAAAATGGATTTGCTGAGGGATTCCATGCAGAAGATGACTAACCTTGCTCTAAGTAGCTTTAGAAGCAGAACTGAGGCCAAGGAGTCTGCATTAGTTAGGGAGGAATTACAGGGAGGGATGGGTATATAACAAAAACAATTTTAGCCATTTGTGGATTGAGCTGCTTTTCAAGGAATTGGTGAGTTCTCTGTCATTGGAAGCACTGAAAGAAAGAACGAGGGGGCTGTTTTGTAGGGATATTCCAGAGGGGACTTCCACAAGAAATTGGGCCAGGCGACCTCTGGGGGATTCTTTCATCTTGAAAGTGGTGTCATTTCATGCAATTTTAATGAATCTGTGACCCAGTTCCATTTTGGGGGTAAATCTTGAGCATTGGGAGAGAAGAGGGAGAAGTCCACATAAGAGCAATTAAATGAGTGAAATGTTTTAATAAAGTAGCTCAAAATTATTAAAACACTCAACTTGAGTGCTGTTTCAAATTTTGGGGAATTTTAAATCTGATTTTCTACTACAACTTTTCTACGACAGCATGGTATTTTATTGATGTTAAATGGTTTGCAAAAGTGTTGGTTTTGGTCACATTTGATACTTAGGGATTGGGCCCCCTGAAGGATCCTGACTTACCTTGGGTACTTTCAGGTTTCTTGAAGTAACTGAGAGCTCACGGAGGTCAGCCCTGGGGTGAGAAGACTCTTCTGATTCCCATCTGCTTAAGCAGTTCACACATCTCATACTTCTGATCTAGCTGGAACTTTGGGAAGAAAACTTCCATGTTTCTGCAGGATGCGAAATGTAGATAAAAGCCATAGACTCTGAACACTAAAAAGGTCACATACTCAATTCCTAGCAGTCAGTTGGCAGCACCCTCACTCTCTTCTGGGACTTTCCCCCCACCCTGTGGGGTGCCCTGGGGAGACGGGAGGTTGCAGTTCCCATCGGCAGAGACCCTCATTCTGAGCCAGGCCACCTGGAGCACAATGTGCCCGAGAGAAGTCCCCAGGCCTCTCCTCCCTGATGCAGGGGGCCGTGTCCAAGTCCCTGCCTGACATAAAATAGCACCCAGCCCTGGGACTCGGCACGTGGCTCCTTGCTGATGCCAACCCGTGCCTCAGGGACTCAGGGCCCCACTCCTCCTACAGGCTCAGGATCACCCCCTTACTCGGTGAAATACTTTTGCCGTGCTTCCTAAATATGTGTGTTTGGGGACGCCTGACCGATTCTAAATGGCAAGCCCGTGTTCAGCGGGTCACTCCTGTGTTGTAAGCTCTGGGCAAGGACCTGCTGCGGTGTACCAAACCTACGCCGGGCTCACGCCTTCAGTATGTGACAGTGTTTAGCACTACTTTGTAAATGAAGACATCGTCCCATGGCAGGATGCTCCTGAATTCTGAGTCACTCCTCTTGGTGACAGTCATCAGGAAATGATCCTGTCATACCCGGCAGATGTCACCCCTTCCGACTGATAAGTCTTGCCTTGGAGCAAGCTCCTCCTCCGGCCTGGAGTGGCTGTCCGGGGATACACGGGTGTCCCTGCATGCTGCCTACTGGACAGTCCCATGTAACCCTGAAAGCCTGGGTTCATCTGCTGAACAGAACAGAATGTCTGCAGGGGTCCCTCCCCTCTCCAGGCACTAGGGTGCCCTCAAGCATGCCAAGGATGCATCAACCTAAATAGAATCTGAGAGGGAAGAAATCAGTTGCTCACCTGCCATTCCTCAGCCCTGACTGTGCCTGGAGTAGCAGTCCCGCCCCCAGTCCTGGAAGGGGCAGGCTAGCCCCCTGGGCAGGAGGGTCCCTGGGAAGAAAGCCAGGGACTTGAGTGTGGTTTGCATGGCGAGTGTTGTGGGCATGAAGGCTCAAGTCTTGAAAGCCTCTTCCTCTAGCCAGCATCCCGCAAAGGAAGGTCTCTGTGTCTAGAACACTCCTCTAAGCCACTCCTGTCCTATCCAGCCTGGGGGTGAGGACTCGGCTCTGCGCGGCGCCCCCGCCACCTTGGAACCCACCCAGAGCCAACAAGAACATCTCTCCCCCATAGCTCGCTAGTTGGACCCTTTGAAGGTCTCCTCTAGTTGGCTGGCTCTTCCCAGTGAGTGGCCTCCTGGTGCCTGGGAAGGTCCTTCACTCAGAAAAAGGACAGGGAAGGTTAGGGTTTGCAGCAAATATTTGCTATTCCAAAGGATGCTCCCCAGGGGACTGTTACTGATTAACATCCCTCCTGGAGGCAGTGGTGTTTCTGCAAAAGCAAAGACAGAGAGACAGGCTTCCCATAGTCCCCAGCTGCTTCTCCAACCCGGAAGATGACTGGGTGCATCGTGAGAGCTTCCACCTCTCAACCCCAGGTGTTGCTCTGGAAGGATCCAGAGCCTCGTGGGATGGACTTGCTCCAGGGGCTGAGTACCTCGTGTGAAGGAAGGCGATGGTCGATCCCACAGAGGCTCCCTGGATCCCCAATCTAGGGCTGGGCACCCCATTGGGGGCGGGGACAGAGATGATGAAGACCCACCCCGCCGATCTCAGTCCTAAGGTTTTCTGCAATGTGAATCATACTTGGTAAAGTTCCCAAAAACAAAATTCAAATCTTCCTCTGATTTACTCAGTAGTTGTCTTCACAGGAAATTCATTGGGAATGAAAACCTTGTGGGAAATTGGTGTTTTCATATGAAATCAAACATCTGCGGGACTGTGAGGCTCTGGGCTCAGATGATTTTTGGACGGATTCTTCACCCGTATGGATTCGTTGTGGAACATCTGGGTCACTTCATTGCGAGGGACGGTCCTATGCCTTGCAGTATGTCTGGCATCGCTGACACTCATGGTTTATGCCAATCGCATGTCCTCAAATCTTTGTGAAAACCAAAGTGCCCCAACATGTTTCTGGAGTGTTCCTTTGGAGCAGCACCTGCTCAGTTGAGAAGTGCTACCCAATGAGGTCAAGGTGAGGGGTGCAGGTGGGCTGCTCAGCCTTGGCCTTCCCATCTGCATTGTTCTGCAGCTGATGGAGGAGGGGCTCCTTCCTGCAGACTGGGGTGGGGGTTCAGCTTTGCCAGATGTCTGAGAGGAACCAGCGGGCCCAATGCTGTGGGGCATGGTGTTCGTGGAGGGCTTCAGAGCTCCATAGAAGTCACTGTGTTGCACTTGACTTTCTGTGAGGCTCTTACAACGCCTGCCAGGATTTCAGAATGGATCTTTCCAAGGGAAGGCAGCAGAATGTATTGGAAAGAGCGTGAGGATCTCTGTCAGCCACCCCGGGGCCCCCCACTGTATTCACTGGGGAATGCAGCTCAGCCTGTCCGCGCTTGCTTTCCCCGCTTCATAGAATGGCCCGAACGGAGCCTGTGGCCTATGAATATCTCAGCAGCACCCAGAACCAGCAAGGAGCTGGACGACAGCAAGCCCTGGCCCCCAGGAAGTGTGGTGCGGACGCTCTGTGCCTCTGGCAAGGACATGAGTCCTGCGCTGCCCCCAGCAGGTCACACTCAGTCCCTACCGCTGTCGCTTGGGCTTCTTCCCGGCAGTGCCCCCTGGACCAGCTCCCCAACCTCACTCTGCTTTGGTTTTCCCATCTATAAAATGGGCTCCCACGGCCTAACTGTGAGCACTGCATACCTGTAGTGCTCGGGGTAGGGCAGGCAAAGAGCTTGAGGCCTGGCCCGACACACTAATGAACGGTCGTCATCGTGGGACACTGGGGCCAGAAGGAATGTCAGAGGTAACGCGGCCCCCAGATTTGGACTTTACGGAGGAGGACATGCGAGAGAGAGACCGCTGTGAGTTTGCTCTGTGTGCATCGGATCAAGGGCAGAGCTTGGGTAGGTGGGTGGCACGACGTGGAAGAGAAAAGGCTTCCCAACCTCTGCCTCCACCCGGTGCCTAGGAGACCAGCGCCCCCCGCCTGTGCCCCGGGCACCTCTCTCCTGTGCCAGGAAGGCAGGCAGATGCTGGGCGCCCACGCTGCTTAGACCTGAGAGTAACAGCATGTCTGTGACAAGCACTCAGCCCAGCGCCTGGCATGGCGAAGGGGGGCTGATGTCAGCAGGACTCACCGCCCCGCCGGAGGCAGGGGGATGGACCGACAGCCAGCCTGACCAGGATTCCGAGGGCTACGTGCAAGGGTCTGGGTGGGAGCGGTGGGGGGAAGGAATGGTTGCCTGTTACCAAAAGATCTCAAGGGAGCTCACCTAGCAGAGATGCAGCCTCACAACCTCATGGGCAGTCGTCCTAGGGCGGCTGGAGGGTCCCCATCCAACCATGTGGCTGCCGGTCCAGCCTTCAGTGCCCAGGACACAGTGGGGCAGTGCTGGGCCCTGCGCTGGGGGAGGAAAGAGCCTTTAGGTTAGTCGGGAGCTCGGCTGCCTGAAAGCAGGACACTTCTAGAGTGCTCACCACGCATCCGGCCCCTCTCCACCCCTACCGCACACGCACGCACACACACACGTGCACCCACGCACACCCACACCACGTATGCGTGCACACACCTGTTCTTGACCGTAATCTGTCTGGGTTATATCCTTTCCCTCTTTCCCTTTTATGCTGCTGGTCATTACTTATTTATTTCTGGTTTTAACTTAAAACATTTATTTTTAAGCGATTTCAAACTTCAAGTAAAATCGCAAGAATAGCTACAAAGAACTTCTATGACCCTTTACCCAGAACCACTAATTTTTTTTTTAAGATTTTATTTATTTATTTGACAGAGAGAGACACAGCGAGAGAGAGAACACAAGCAGGGGGAGTGGGAGAGGGAGAAGCAGGCTTCCCGCGGAGCAGGGAGCCCGATGAGGGGCTCGATCCCAGGACCCTGGGACCATGACCTGAGCCAAAGGCAGACGCTTAACGACTGAGCCACCCAGGTGCCCCTGAATCACTAATTTTTAAACCTTTTCCACATGTTTGACAATTCTCTTCTCTCTGTGCGTCTGTGTCTCCATGTGCCCCCCACCCCTTGTCTTATTCTGAATCTTTTGAAATGATTAGGCATCCTGGAGAATAAGAATATTCTCTTATGTAAATGGTAACAAATGATCAAATCCAAACAATTTAATGTCGTTACAATACCTGAAGCTACAATCATACTCTAACGTTGCCAGTTGCCCCACGAATGTTCTTTGTGGTATTTTTATTTGCAATTTAGGAGTCTGTCCAAGCTGTCTGTTGCATATGGCGCCACGTCACCTTGGTCTCCTTGGATCTGGGATGGTTCTTCAGCTCTTCCTGTGCCTGTCATTATACTGACATTTTGAAAGGCTTGGGTTGGCTATCTTATAGCTTCTCAATTTGGGTTGGTCTTGTGTATCCCCTTGATTAGCCTCTGATTATACATTTTTGGTGGCAGGAATAGAAAAAAAAAATGTTGGGTCCTTCTCAGGATATCACATCCAGAGGCACCTGATGTCTGTTTGTCCCTAGTTGGTGATGTTCATTTTAATAACTTGGTTAAGGGGATGTCCATTTCTCCAGGAATACCTTCCATGTCTCCTGCAATAAGTTCTTTGTGAAGAAATACTTGGAAAAAATTTAAATATCCTGATTTTCATCAAACTCCTCATCCCCCACCCCGAGATGTATATCCATTGAACACTCTTGCCTCAATCAGTTTTTAGGATGATGGTCTATATCCATATTCCTTTCATATTTATCAACGTTCTTAGTATAGATTCATGAACTCAATTTTATTTAGTACATGTTAATCCGTTACTGATCATATTATAAATATATGTGTATGCACGTTTGCATTTGTTTAGGTGTTCAAATTGTCCCAGGTAAACCTAGACACTAGGAATGTACTAGAAACCATAAGTTTATACCCCCAGTTATAATTTTTTGAAGATTTTATTTATTTTATTTAGAGAGAGCAGAAGCAGGATAGGGGCAGAGGGAGAGGGAGAGGGAGAATCTCAAGCAGACTCCATGCTGAGCGCGGAGCCCGACCCGGGGCTTGATTCCAGGACCCTGAGATCATGACCTGAGTTGAAATCAAGAGTCAGACACTTGACTGACTGAGCCACCTAGTCACATGTGATATCTCCAATTCATACCCTACCCCATAGGATTCTTTCTTGCTTCCCCATTCCATATGTGCGTCTCTCTTCTTGCTTAACCTATAGATAATGTCATGTTTGTTATACCCACTCCACTTTGGAAAAACATGCCTGAAAAGAAGTCTTCAAGGTTTCTTTGTGGTCTTTTATTCTTAAAACTGGGGGTATATTGTCCAAGTACTGGGTTCAAAAGTTCCTTGGGTTAATCCTTTTTCTCTCCCGCAGTGTGGTCACGTTATCTGTTTGAAATACATTTGAGCTCCTTTGTTTTTCTTTTCATTTGCTTTGAGGGCTTTCCTCATCTTGTTCATTTAATTTTGTTTTTGAATATAGAGAACGTTAACATTATTCTAATAGTCTCTGTGCCCCGCCCCCATCCCTTGCAGGGATATACACATATACTTTCTTCTTTCTTTCCTTTTTTTTTAAAGATTTTTTAAGGTATTTATTTACTTTTACAAGGGGGGCGGGCAGAGGGAGAGGAGAAGCGGGCTCCCCGCTGAGCAGGGAGCCTGACGCAGGACTCGATCCCAGGACCCTGGGATCATGACCTGAGCTGAAGGCCGATGTTTAACCAACTGAGCCACCCAAGCGCCCCTGCTTTCTTATTTCTTTTTCGTCCTTACAAACTCAATTTGTAGACGTCCTCCTTATTACTACTACTTTTTACAACTTCATAGTATTCCATTGTTTATTCAACCAATTGCCTATGTTTGGCCATTTAAGTAATTTCCAGTATTTTGTGATTACAAATTACAAATAATGCTCCACTTAATAACCTTGTGCAGATTATTCTTTAAAAATTGCGGGAGGTTTGTCTTTAGGTTAAATTCCTAGAATTTCTGGATCAAAAGTCAATATATCTGTTTTGTTATATGTGTTGGGTTGAATCGTGGTCCCTGAAAAGCGTCCTAACTCCAGGGACCTGGGCTGGGAAGCTCTTGCGGCTTTGCCAATCCGGCAGACAGGAAATGGTACCTCCACGGAGTTTTATTTTGCATTTTTTAAAAATTAGAAATGAGGATGAACATGTTTTCATATATTCCAGCAGCCGCAAATGAGGGATAGCTGCTCTTCGTCAGTGACGGACTTTGCAAATATATTCTCTCCAGTTTTCATTTCTGTTGACTTTGCTTTGCATTTTTTTTAAAGATTTTTTTTTTTTACTTATTTGAGAGAGAGAATGAGAGAGAGAGAGCACATGAGAGGGGGGAGGGTCAGAGGGAGAAGCAGACCCCCTGCGGAGCAGGGAGCCCGATGCGGGACTCGATCCCGGGACTCCAGGATCATGACCTGAGCCGAAGGCAGTCGCTTAACCAACTGAGCCACCCAGGCGCCCTGCTTTGAATTTTTGACCGAACATTTAAAAAAAATTTTATTGTTATGTTAATCACCCTACATTACATCATTAGTTTTTGATGTAGTGTTCCATGATTGTTTGTGCATAACACCCAGTGCTCCTGCAGAACGTGCCCTCTTTAATACCCGTCACCAGGCTACCCCATCCCCCCACCCCCCTCCCCTCTAGAACCCTCAGTTTGTTTTTCAGAGTCCATCGTCTCTCGTGGTTGGTCTCCCCCTCTGATTCCCCCCCTTCGTTCTTCCCCTCCTGCTATCTTCTTCTTTTTTTAACATATTTGCATTATTTGTTTCGGAGGTACAGATCTGTGATACAACAGTCTTGCACAATTCACAGCGCTCACCATAGCACATACCCTCCCCAATGTCTATCACCCAGCCACCCAATCCCTCCCACCCCCCCACCACTCCAGCAACATTCAGTTTGTTTCCTGAGATTAAGAATTCCTCATATCAGTGAGGTTTGACTGGACATTTAAAAAAAATATTTCTTGGGGCGCCTGGGTGGCTCAGTCGTTAGGCGTCTGCCTTCAGCTCAGGTCCTGATCGGGATCGAGCCCCACATCGGGCTCCAGCCCCGCATCGGGCTCCCTGCTCGGCGGGAAGCCTGCTTCTCCCTCTCCCACTCCCCCTGCTTGTGTTCCTTCTCTCGCTGTCTCACTCTCTGTCAAATAAATAAATAAAATCTTTAAAAAAATTAAAAAAATACTTATGTAGTCAAATTCGCCAATCTTTTCTTTAATTTCATCTGGACTGTGAGTCATGGGCAGAAAACCTTTTCCTACACCTACATTGTAGAGGAATTGACGGGTGCTTTCTTCTTGTACTCCTACAGTTTTTTTTTTTTTCACATAAATCTCTGATTCTTAGTTTATTCTTATGTATGGTATGAAGAATGGATCTACTTGTATCTTTTTTCCCCCCAATGACTATCCAGTTGTCCCAATACCATTTATTTAAAAGTCTTTCTTTTTTGAATATTAAATTTTCATGTGTACTGGTGTCTATTTCCAGTCTCCCAAACCTGTGTCACTGGGCTGCCCCCAGATTTATGTCCCAGCGCCACAGAATTAGAGCATCTGTGCGGTTTGCTTTAATATCTGCTCGGGATGGTCCCCAGTACTCCCCACCCTCACTCATATCTTTTCCTTGTCAGTGTTTTCCTGGCTCTTTATCTTTATCTTTCTATCTGGACTTCAGGATCCTCTTGTCTGTCTTCAGAGAAAAAAAAAAATATTTGCTACTATTTTTATTGCAATACCATCGAATTGTTAAATGAACCAGAGAAGACAGATATCCAGGTGATACTGAGGCATCTTATGTAAGGAGTACCTTTCCATTTGTTCAAGTCTGATTTTGCATCTTTAAGGAGTCGTGTCATAATTTTCTCAATGCAGATTCTGCATATTTCTTGTTTATTTCTAAGTAGTTTTTTTTTTTTTTTGGTTGCAACTGGGTTTTCTCCTCCATTATTTAACTGGTTGTGATTTGTGTATATGAAGGCTCATGTTTTTGCATGTTGATGCTATATAGTCTGACGGCTTGCTGAATTCTTTTGTTACATGAGTTTGTTTTATCACGAATTTGCCAGGGTTCTGCAGGTGTATTGCAAGGAGTGTTGTACTTCATTTTTCCCCATTCCATCCCTCTGCTTTGTCTTGTCTAACTCTGTGGCCTAATACCCCCAGGACAACGTGAAATGGTGGTGGAATAACACAGCCCTGTCTTACTCTTGACCTTAGTGGGAATGCATTTAGTGTTTTCTTATTAAGTAAGATGATGGTTTTAGGATTCAGGTCTATATATACCTTCTACATATGGAAAGTATAAATATGCATTTTTAGGGAAGTGTACTTCAATTCTTACCTCTCAAGACATACACTCCTCTATCCGTCATCTATCATCAATCAGTCCAGCCTTCATCTATCTATCTATCATCTAATTCTTCTTTATCTCATTTAATGCTTTTTGCCCCAAAGCAGGAGGGGGAAGCCTCTTCCTCTGGCAATGTGTCTCTATCGCCCTCTACTGACAAAGCTTAACATCATGTCCAGAGCCAGTTTTTGCAGAGCAGGGGAATAAAGGGAGCGCTGGAGCTTGAAGCAATAAACTGATCACTATTTTCGCTTTAGACGTTAATTATATTTTAAAGATATTTTAAGCAATGCTTTCTATTTGCTCGCATATTTGCCCTTTCCAGTACTCTTCATTCTTTTGCATAGGTCTAAATTTCCACTGAGCATCATCTTGTTTCAGCCTGAACTACTTAAAACTTTTCTTTAGGGAAGGTGACAAACTTTCCCAGCTTTTGTTTGTGTGGAAAAAAAAACACCTTTATTTTGCCTTCATTTCTGAAGGATTGCTTTGTTTCTTTCTCTTTCTTTTTTGAAGATGTCACAACATTTCCCCTAGCACTTAAAGATGTCTTTCTGTCGTGTTTGGGGTTGCATGATTTCCTCCTTTTCTAGAAATAATTTCAAGCTTACAAACATTTACAAAAACAATAGTGTTTCCATATACCCTTCCCCAGCCTCCACATATTACATAACAACAGCACGATGATCAACACCAGGAAATTATAGGGGTGCAAGATCGCATGCTATCATTCCGAGTTTGTCACCGGTCCCACTTCGTCCCTTCAACCACACCTGCCAGCAGTTGCAGTGATGATGATTTATTTGGACAGAAGAACCTGGAGAAGACAGGGCGTGGGGCGGGGGGGAAACTCCCACCTCCCAGAGCGTTTCTGTGGGTTCCCTCATGCGCAGGTCAGCTGGGGCTGTGACTCCTGGGGGCGCGCCCTTAGGTCGGATTCACAACCTTGCCCAGGAAAAGGCTGCTCCATGTGAAGTGGTCGAAGATCATGATAACGAAGGGCCGGTTGAAGTGGAAGGTGAGAGGCTCAGATGCCATGTCTAGCATGACCATAGGGAATTCGGGTGCCTTGAAGCTCTTCTCATCAAGTTGCAGCACAGCCTTATGGACCACCTGTTGGGTACGGGGCCGAAGGTGGAGGTTGAGCACCTGCTGTGTGTTGGGAGCTTGCCATGACTCATCGCTTCCATCCCTCCCACCCTTGGTTTTACGGGTGGCAAAGCTGAGGCTCAGAGAGGGTCACTTGCTGGCTCCTCATCTAAGTGGCAGCCCCAGGATGAGGGCCAAGGTGTGTCCACCTCCAGAACGCAGCTCATACCTAGACTTCTTCCCTAGAAAGAGGGCAGATGGAGCCCAGACAGGGAGATCAGGGGTCCCACAGTACTCACTGGACTTCAATGTCCACATCAGGCTCTCCTTACTGGGTCCTGGGTGAGGCAGACCTCGCTCCTTTTTGCACCCTGCTAGCCAAACACTAGGGGCCCATTTCTGCAAAGTGCTTGTGCCTACTCAGAATGGAAAGGGGCTGTTGAACTGTCTTTTGCTGTGATCAAAATTAGGAGGAATTCTGAAATTGGCAAAATGCTTGTGTAGCTTCTATCAAACACCTTCAGTGGATCCGAACTGGCTAATTATCAACAACCTCTGGGGCAGGGGCTCTCCTTGACCAGAGAGCGAGGAGCTGGAGTTTTCTGAGAAGCTCTGTCAACAGGTGCAGGAAGAAGCTGAGCTGGGGTAGGAAGCCCCGCAGTTCGTCTTGGGAAATGAGGTTTTGAGTTGAGTAGACCCCAAGCCAAACGTCAGGCTGTCATTTACCAGCTCTGTGGCCCTGGTGAGTGAGTGGTTCAAGCCAGAGGCTCCTCCTTTGAGAAATAATGCTCCCCTTATAAGGAGGTGGCTGTTTGACTCAATCCTTGGCACAGCAGACATTTTATGGAGGGCATACTGGGTACCAGGCGCCATGATGGTCCAAGTCTGTGTGCTTGAGGGAGGGGCGGCTGCCACCTCAGCTGTCTCCTGTCCCCTCTCAGGTTTGGTCACCTACCCGATCGTGAGATCCCGCCATGTCTCAGTAATGCAGGCATACCCGGTGCCCAGCAGTTCGGGGCACGGAGTGGGTGTCCAATAAATATGTTTGGAATGACTGAGGGACCCACAGAGCATAAAGTTAAAGAATGAAGGGAAAGAATGTAGTGGGTAGACTGTTTGATGGCACTGCGTTCGGACCTTTCCCATTTTCCCGGATCCGTTTTGGTGGGGGGCCCACCCTTGTCCCTAGCTCCCGTGTCGTCACCATGGGGACGTCACATTTTCCCGCTGAGCCTCCATTTACCCTGTAGTAAGAGTGGAGAAGACCCGGGTTTCTCAACCTGGGGCTTAGAGACCTATTCATGAAGGGGCCCCGCATTCCTTATTATTATTCATACTGTGAATTTTTGGGGAAAAGAAGATGGACTCTAGGGACACTTACCTTTGACAACTTCAGCTGGGCCTCTTGGGTGATGCCGGAGAAATCTGCCCCCTTGTCGAGCAAGTCTGCAATGCCCATGTCCCCCAGGATGGCCCTGAGGTCATAGGCTCCGGAGATGGCCACCTTTGGGATGTACAGGTTTACCTGGCTGCTCAGGGGTAAGCAGATGGGGTTAGATTTTCCTAGGGCTGGGCCTGGCCAGCCGACTTCTGTTTCCCCTGTGATCCTTCCAGACCCTTCCTCCCAGCCGGACACAACCTTTGCGGAAAAGGGGAAGGGACAGAACGAGAGGCAGGATTTGCCTCTCCTTCCATCACACAGGCAGCTTCCTCTCTGGGCCTCTGAATGGCTAAATCTTTTCTCAGCTCTTTCTTTGAGCCGATTCCACCCGTGGTATAGCTGGGCCACTGGACACTGAAGAAAAGGGTCCCTAAAGAAGTCCCTGTGGTCCCCCAGGCACCCCTAAGCAGAAGCAGAGGAGTGGAGGGAGCACCCGGCTGGGAGCAGCGTCCTGGCCCCAGCCCTACCACTAATGCTGTGTGGCTTTGACCAAGTCCTATCCCCTTCTGTGCTTGTCCCTCTCCTCATTGACACAGCAAAGCAGTGCAGGGCAACTAGGGCACTTCTCTAGATGAGGAAGAGCAACTGGCAGTCAGGGAGACTGGCCTCTACCGAACACCTGCTGGGCGTCCTTTAGCTTCAGCATCGCATCTAACGCACATATGCGCATGCGGCCTTAGGAAGCTGGGGCCAACATTTTCAATGTCCAGATGGGGAGAATTAAACTCAAGAGGAGCTGAGGAATTTCCCCAAAGTCACACCACTGGGAAGCAGCAGAATTGTGGAGAGGCCATGACTAGTTGCTTCAAATACCCCCTTGCCTCATGGGAGGAGGGAGGGAGGGAGCCTGTGAGCTCTGTGCGGGGGCAAGGAGGCTTCCATAGGAGGTGGGCAGTAGCCAGACCCTGAGGGATGGCACTCCAGTGAGGGGGGGCGATCCTGGGAGGGGTGAGGCGGGAGAAGGGGTGACACAAGCCTGGAGGTGAGGAACCATAGGGTCTGCCTTCTGGGACTGGGGGACATCATTTGGATGGAGTAGAGAGTTCACGCCCAATCATATATGATGCTTAAAGATGCAAGAGTCTGCCTTGGATGTTTATTTAAAAAAATATCTAGAAGAGAATGGCATGTGTTATTGATTTTTTTTAAGCTGAAGTGTTTTAGTGAAAAGATTTTTCTTGGTGTAAAAAGAAAGATTATCCTTCTCATTTTTCACAGCCTAGGAGCCAGAATTGGCTTGCCCCACGGTGGTAATCACCACCTGGACACCCTGTTCCTCAATTATGGGCTCCTTTGGAAGGGGAGGGAGAAGGGCATAATTGAAATGGTGAGCAGCCAGCCATGGGACCCCTCAGGTCACCCAAACACAGGCTCAAGTGCACACCAAACCACCTCACCCCCACCCCCACACCCAAGGTCAGGTGCGATGGGTCCAGGACTCTGAGAACACCTCCGGGTCCCCATGTCCTTATAGGGGATTTCTCAGAAACACAGAGCAGACCCCGCAGCTCTTCCCCGCAGGACTGAGGTCAAACTCCCATGTCCAGTCACGGAACTGGACTAACATTTCCAGAAGCTCCAGCACTGAGCAGCGCTCTGAGGCTACAGCTCAAAATAAAAATAACTCGAAACCATAAAACATAAAAACCTATATATATATATATATATATATTAGAGAGCTTCTTTCTAGATTTTCTGCCTGCAAAGCTCTTGGATTACACATTTCATTCAAGTAGAATTTGTCTCCTTCTTTGCAGCTGGTGCCCTGGGCGCGGCCCCCTGGACTTGGTTTGTGCCCTTTCCTCCTCCATGTTCACTCTTGGAGACCCTTCCACTGGCTGAACTTCCACTCAGGTTTAATACACAGTCCAGATGGAAAGCAATCTGCTCTGCAGCCCCTCCCCTGTCCCCTGGGGCGGCCAGGCACTCCCACCTTCCCCCACCTTTCCTCTCCTGCCCCTGGCACAACTGACGCCATTGTATACCTTGAACTCCACCAGAAGCTGTTTCCGGGCTCTAGAGTGCATGTCTCTGAAGGCTATAGTTTGTCCTAGTTGCCTTCTATCCTTTCTGCTTAGCCTAGGGCAGGGTACACAGCAGGTGGTTCCATTTGTGTATGAAGGAGGGAAGGAGAGAGGGAGGGAAGGAAGGAAGGAAGGAAGGAGGGAGGGAAAGGGGGAGGAAGGAAGGAAGGGAGGGAGGGAGGGAAGGAAGGAAGGAAGGAAGGAGGGAGGAAAGGGGGAGGAAGGAAGGAAGGGAGGGAGGGAGGGAGGGAAGGAAGGAAGGAAGGGAGGGAGGGAGGGAGGGAAGGAAGGAAGGAAGGAAGGAGGGAGGAAAGGGGGAGGAAGGAAGGAAGGAAGGAGGGAGGGAAGGGGAGGGAAGAGGGGAGGAAGGAAGGAAGGAAGGAGGGAGGGGAGGAAGGAGGGAAGGAAGGAAGGAGGGAGGTAAGGAAGGAGGGAAGGAAAGAGAGAGGAAAGAAATGGCACCTGCTCTGGAAACCTTCTTGAGCCACTCCAGATCCAAGTGCCCACTTCCCCTCCTGCGTCCCCTCTGCCCTTTGGATCTGCACCACCCCACCCACCACCAGGCCCCACCCTGATGGCCCTGCTCTGATTGCTTGGGCACAGACAGCACTCCAATCTCACAAGAGTGAGGATCACGTTCATGAACATCTCCCCCCACCCCCATGGTGCAGGCTGGGGCTGCGCACATGCTTGACCATAATTTTGATTGCTGTCTAGCTCAGAGGTGCCTAGGGGCAATGAGTTCCATCATTCATTCATTCATCATTCAGGCCTAGCTCACACGCTCAGCCGGTCCTCCCTGCGTGTGCGCTTGGAGCCCGCCCCTGGTGTGGGCCTGAGGTCAGGCATTCATGGGCTGGTTCTCCTCCTGACCCCCAGGTCATCTGCATATACACAGCTCACTCTCTTTCCCTTACTCACTTATTATCTACTTATGTCTTTCCTTTCTTACTTATTTACTGATGGACTGATTGCTTGAAGAAGAGCTACATCCCTGAGTGACTTAAGAACCATTCACAGGTTTTGTGCTGTTTCCGAGGCACAAACAGACCTCGTTTTGTGGAATGCCCCAAAGTATCTCAGTGTCAGTGGACAGAGATAAACAGGGCTGACTTCTTGGTCAGAGAGCCTCAGGCCTTTGGGGACCCAGCGGAAGAAAACAACGAGCCCTGCAGCGTGAGTTGCGGGGGAAGGACAAGGACTTACCCCCTGATCATGGACTCAGACCACCTCTGAATGGTGTCCCTGCTCAGCGCGGCGATGACCATGTCCATCTTCCCCTCGTCTGGGAGGACGAAGAAGACGGTCCCGTTGCCTACGTACTCTAGCTGGACCACCTGGCAGGGGAGCACCCGGTCATGAAGGTACTTGATGGTGCTCGACTGGAACATCATGGGCACTCTTACCACGGTGGTCTTGTTCACGTAGAAGTTCTCCTCCTTGGTGCTCTCGGGGTTGAAGGGGTGTTCCCATGTGCCTGGGAAGGGAAGGAAGGGGGGAGGCGGGAGATAGGCCTGTGAGAGCCAGAGGAAAACACAGTTTGGGGGGCAGCAGAGTGCTAAGCAGGTGTCATGGCAGCCATTCCCTGGAAGGTCCCCACCAGAGTGGCTAGAATTCTCTGGGAAGTTGTGAAATGCCCAGCAGTTTAAAGCCTGTTCTGTCTTCCACTTCTTGAACTGGATTGAGGATTAACTCAGTTTCTGAGCCTCTAAAATAGAAGAAGGGAGACAAAGGAGAATGCCCTTGGATTTGGGAGTAAACCAGATTCAGTAAACCAGACTTTGCCTCACCCCCTGGACAGGAGGGCTCTGGGAATGGTGCTGAATGGAACTTGGGCTACAAATTCAAGATCAGGGGTGGAGGAGGTTTGGAGAAACAGACAACCCATTCCATACCCACACCTTGACTTCTGGCCACAGAAGTCTAGCAGGTGGCCTGGCTGCCCAGTGGATTGTGTCCACTTCCCTGAGGGAGGCTCCTGACCTCCTGTGTGGCCCCGAGGGCCACACCACATTTCCTGGAGGGAAAGTCAGGATGAGAAGATGCTTTCAAGGTCACATGGTCCCACCCACAGCTGGACTTGAATCCTTCCCCCATGCTTCAGGATGGCATCACACAGCCTCTTTGCCTGCCTGGTGATAGGGAGCTCACTACCTTCACAGACCAGACTTTCATTACTGGTCAGCTCTCATGGGAGGAAAATTGCTCCTTAGAGCCAAAGCCTAACTGATCTTGAGGCCCATCGGCTGAGCCTCTTCGGCTCTTCTGGGCTTATTCCAAAAGACTGCGAGTCTTCTCACAGATGACAGAATTCTGGATGTTTGAAGACATGGGTTGACCTCACCAGGGCCTCCGATTCTCAAGGTTAACTCCTCAGGTCTCAAGGTGACTGAGGACCTTGCGTCCAGGGGTCCCCGGGTGTCTTGGCTGTCTGACCTTAAGCCTGGGATCCCTTGTGAAGTATCTGTTTCCCAACTGAGGCTGCCTGAGGGTGGTTGGCGCAGAGCTCCAGGCAGACCCTTCTCCATCCCACTGCTTGCAGGATCTACGGACCCCGAGGCCAGAACTCTTGTTTTGAGCCAGCCTCAAACCCCCACCCCCCATAAGGGCTCCTAAGGAGGTAGTAGGGAGAGGTGGGAGGATGGAGCAACAGGGCTGTGGATGCAGAGCCTGGAGACCCCGAAGCCGTGCCTGCTCCATCCCCAGTGACTGAGTGTGCTGTCACAGTCTGGCTGTCTCACAGCAGGTGAGATCATTGGAAGGTTCTCAACCCATCCTCCAGAGGAGCCCTGGGATCCCCTGGACTGAAGGTGGCGGTGTTTTGTGGCTAACTTGTTCAATTCACAGCAAAAAAAAAAAAAAAAAAAAAAAAAAAAAGTGACTATTTTTCAGTGTTAAGTTTTTCATCCTTAAAAGTTTGCTGTTTGCTTTCTCCTGAGTATTTCTTTTCTAGAAGCAAACATAACATATCCAGTTTGCACAAAACAAAATACAGAATGGGGTCTAACCTCTACTTGAAGGGATTTCTTCTTGAAAATTCTCAGGCCAGGAGAACTCGTGGTAGGGAAACTTAAGAATTCATGGGGGCAAACTGGAGAGAGCAAGGATGAGGCCTGTAGAAAATCCCGCCTCCCCCCCCTCCATAGAAAGACTGTTAAGATAGTTCACTAAGTAAGGAAGGAACATGCCAGGGACACTTTACGTGTCCTAAGCTTAGTGATGTTAGCTATGTCACCATTCATTGCTATTTATTATGCTGGCTTGCTGGAAATATGACAGGGTATCCCCAGCTTAAAGAGGGGCTTGCCAATTAGTTTTTCTGTGTCCCAGAAAATCTGTGTATAAGGCAGCACACAGCCCTGTCACCCAGAAACGTTTCTGGGCAAACATTCCCAGACTCCTTGACCCTCTCATGGTCAAGTGTAAAGAATGCTGCCTTTTGTATGGAAAAAAATGTAGCCAAAGCAATCTTGAGAAAGAACAAAGCTGGAGGCATCATGCTTCCTGATTTCAAACTATATTATAAAGCTATAGTAATCAAGAGAGTATGGCATAAAAACAGACACAGAGACCAGTGGAGCAGGATTGAAAATTGAGAAATAAACCTTACACATATGGTCAACTAATATTTGACAAGGGAGCCAAAACTACTCAATGGGAAAATGTCTCTTTAATAAATGGTGTTAGGAAAACTGGATATTCACGCAAAAGAATGAAACTGGACCCTTACCTTACACTACTTGCAAAAGTTAACTCAAAGTGGATTAAAGACTTAAACATAAGATCGGAAACCATAAAGCTCCTAGAAGAAAGCATAGGGAAAAAGAAGCTCTTTGACATTGGCTTTGGTGATGATTTTTGGATGTGACTCCAAAAGCACAAGCAACAAAAAGAGAAATAAACAAGAGGGACACATCAAACTCAAAAGCTTCTACACAGCAGAAGACACAATCAACAAAATGAAAGCCAACCTATAGAATGGGAGAAGATATTTGCAGACTGTATATTGGGTTAATATCCCAAATACATAAGGAGCTCATATAACTCAATAGCAACAAACAAACAAACAAACAAACAAAAAAACAAAACCAAAAACAAAACCCCAGGTAATTCAATTAAAAAATGGGCTGAGAACTTGAACAGACTTTTTTTTTCACAGAAGACATACAAATGGCCAACGGGTACATGAAAAGGTGCTCAGCATCATTAGTCATCAGGGAAATCAAAACCACAGTAATTTATCCCCTCACACCTATGTGATGGCTAGTATCAAAAAGATAAGAGATAGTAAGTGTTGGCAAGGATGTGGGGAGAAGGGACCCTCCTGCACTGTTGGTGAGAATGTAAATTAGTGCAGGCAACTTAATGTGTGCAGTTCCTCAAAAAATTAAAAATAGAAATTCCATATGATCCAACAATCCCACTCTTGGGAATATATCAGAAGGAAATGCACTCATGGTCTCAAAGAGGTAAGTGTACTCCTATGTCCATTATTAACAACAACCAGGATGTGGAAGCAACTTGAGTGTCCAATTATGGATGGATGGATAAAGAAAATGTGGTGTGTGCATGTGCATGCACCATGGAATATTATTCAGCCATAAACAAGAAGGAAAACCTGTGATTTGGACAATATGGATGAACCCTGAAGGCATTATCCTAAGTGAAATGAGTCAGACAGAGAAAGACAGATCCTGTATGATCTCACTTATATGTAGAATCTAAAATCTAGAACTCATAAAAACAGAGTAGAATGATGGTTTGTCAGGAGCAGGAGGTTGGGAGAAATGGGTGAAGTGGTCAAAAGTTACAAACTTCCAGTTATAAGATGAATTAGTTGTGGGGATCTAATGTACAGCATGGTAACTTCAGTTAGCAACACTGTGTTCTATCCTTGAAAGTCGCTAGGGGAGCACAGCTAATGAATTCTCACCACACACACACACACAAGTAACTATGTGTTGACTCACCTTATTTTGGTAACCATTTTGCAATATACATATATATCAAATCATCACACTGTACATCTTAAACTTATGCAATGTTATAAGTCAATTATGTCTCAGTGAAGGTGGAGGGAAAAAAAATGCTGTTTTTGCCTGGTCAGCCTCACACCCTCCAAGGAGGGAGGCCTCTGCCAGGTGGATTCCCAGACTTGTGAAGAGGATGATGGCAGGAGGGGGGCTCACCAAGATGGTAAGTCTGTCCAGGTAACAAAGAGCTGGGGGGGGGTGCAGTTGGCTAACGGGAGGCCCTGAGTAAGAAGCTGGGGAGAAGAAAAAGGGTGTGTGGGGATTCTTTCTGGAGATTATGATCTGGATGAGCTTTAATGTTGCTGAGAGATACATGTTACATGTCATGACTTTTTTTTTTTCTCTTTCACTTGCACTTCTTTGAGGATGACTGTTTAAATGAAACCGAGCCACTTTGGTCTGGGGTTACAAAGTTGTTAAAATGAGGTGTGGGAAGACGGTAGCAGGTACGTATAAGAAGCAAGGATTTCCCTGAGAGAATCGGGGGAGGCTTCATGGAGGACGTAACTTCAAAGCCAAGATTTGAAGAGTGGGAAGAAGTTTTAGGCACAGACCAGTTGAGGGAGGGCTCAGGGGACAGAAAGAGTATGGGTTTTGTGGCAGGCAGAATGGCTCCCTAAATATGTCCATTTCCCAATTCACAGAACCTGTGAATATGTTATGTTACATGGCAAGAGGACATTAAGGTTGCTAAACAAGTGACCTGGAGATGAGCTTATTCCGGATTACCCGGGTGGGTTCCCGTATCATCACAAGAGTTTCCTTAAAAGTGGAAGAGGAAAACAGGAGGGGCAGTCAGAAGAGAGGTCATGGGGATGTGATCACTGGCTTTAAGGGGGAAGGGGCCACAAGCCAAGGAAGACAGGTGGCTTCTAGAAGCTGGGAAAGGCAAGGAACGGGTTCTCCCTTAGAGCCTCTGGAAGGAACACACCCTGCCAACACTTTGACTTTAACCCAGCATGACCAATCTTGGACTTCTAACCTCCAGAATTGTAAGGTAATAAATCTAAATTGTTTTAAGCCACGATGTTTGTGTGAATTTGTTAGAGCAGCCACAGGGAACTAATTCAGGCTTCCACGAGGATAGTCATGCTCAAGGACCTAGAAGGAATTCAGTGTGGTTGGACATTGTGTGTGTGTGTGTGTGTGTGTGTTTGTGTGTGTGTGAGTGTGAGTGAGTGAGTGTGTGAGAGTGTGTGTGAGTGTGTGTGAGTGTGCTGTGTGTTGGGAACTTGGAGGAGGAAAAATGTTGAGACATGAGGCTCTGAAAGGACAGAGAAGCAGATGCCTCTAGGCCAGGGTTTCTCAGCCTTGGATGATAGCCATTCTGTAGCAGATATCATTGTAGGGGCTGTCCTGTTTGGCAGCCTCCCTAGCCTTTACTTAATAGATGCCAGGAACACACCCCACCCCACCCTCAGTTGTGACAACTCAAAATATCTCTAGACATTGCCAAGTGTCCCAGAGAGTAGAAGGGGGTAAAGATAACCCTGGGTACAGAACCAGTGCTATAAACTAAGGAGTGTAGATTTTCTTCTCCAGGACAATGTATCTCCAAACTGTCTGTTCATAAAAATTATGGGGGAGTGCTTGTTAAAAATACAAATTGTAGGACTTTCTTGCAGAAGCTTTGCTTCAGTAGGTCTGGCATGGGCTCTGGAATCTATAATTTTAACAAGTTGCCATAGTGATTTTTACGAAAAAGATCTTTGGAAGACCTTGCTCCGAATTGGTGAGGACAGGCTGAATTTTGACTAAGAGGGGACTTAGTCAGAGCTGGCTGTGAGTGCTGGGGAAGTGTGTGGCATAAGGCCATCCGGGGGGGAGTTTCTGGGGGGCGGGGCAGGGGCTGTGTCTATCTGGTTCTAGGCTGTGCTTCCAGCCCCTGGTCCAGTGCCTGACTCACAGCCAGCACTCAGCCAATATTTGTAGACCATGAGGCAGCCAGTCTGTTCATTATTACATGTTTGGGCCTCAAAAGAACCTGTAAGAGCTTGGGCAAGTTGCTCAATTCTTTTGGGTGTCATTTTGATCACTTGTAAGATGATGTAGTCTACCTTCCTAGTAAGATTATGGTGAAGATGGAGATTCACAGATGAAAATGTGCTTTGTGAGATCAAAGGCTTTGCCCAAGATTGCACCCTGGGTTTTGATGGCTCTTACTATTCTTGGTAATGGGGTATAGGGGGGTACCTTTGAAGAAGATGTAGTTGACCAGGATGAGCGTGGCTGAACTATCCAGCTTTGATAGAAAGTCCACAATTTTCCCTTGTGTCTTATTTTTGATATACTCATTGATTTGTCTGCTGGCTTCAGCCCCATCCTTGAAGTCTGCAGCCAAGGCCTCCAACTCATAGTAGTGCTTGGTGTCTGCTGAGAATGACTCCAGAAGCTCCAGGCTGCGGTCAAGGAACAAGGCATTACCCATAGCCATTTCCGACATGGTTTCTGATTCCTTCTTGAAGAGGTGGCGGAGGTGCTGAAAGCCCTGGTGGATCTCAGCTTCAGGCATCTTGGTGAGGTTGAAGCCCAGGCCTTGGAGAAGCTGGACCCGTGTGTGGCCACAGGCACCCAGAGACAGTATAGCTAAGGCCATGGAGATGCTCACAGGGGAGATGAAGACATTCTTGCCAGGAGCTGAAGCCACTAGATGCCTATACAGGGTAAAGGCAAAGTCAACATTCTTTGGAGCCAAGTCCCGGTGAGGGCTCCCTGTACTCAGGTCAGTATCTGGGTCCTTAGCCTGAACGGCCCAGAGGTCACTGGTGAAAAGCCAGAGGAAATAGGTGCCTAGGGCAAGCAGCATTGTCCAGGATGGTCAGGACCTGCAAAATCAGGAATTCTCATTAGATAATGTAGGGCCTCCAAGGCAGTGGGGCATGGTGAAGTGGTAGGCAAGAGACCCCATGGAGGACCCCATTCAAGCCTCAGTTCCTTCCTCCACATAGGCTGTGTGACCTGGGACAAGTCAGGACTCTGGACCTCAAATTCCTCATCTGAAAGTATGATTTTACCTGCTATGATTTATCAAGTACCTAACAGATGCCCAATACTGACCTATGTGTTTTGCCTATATTTTCTCATCTAATCCTCACCAACAAACTAATAAAGTAGGTATTATTATTATGATTTGAGGTAGGCAGAAATGGGGGCCCAGAAAGTTTAAATATCCGACCAGCTAATACATTCAAAGAACTGAAAGAAAAAAAACTGTCAACCAGGAATCCTGGATCTGGCAAAACCATCCTTGAAAAATGAGGGAGAAATCTAGACATTCCCAGATAAGCAAAAACAGAGGGAGTTTATTACCACTAGGCCTCCCCTGCAAGATATGCTAAAGGGAGTCCTTCTGGCTGAAATGAAAGGACACTAGAGAGTAAATACAATCTATATGAAGAAATAAAAATCTCTGGTAAAGGTAAATATATGAGCAACTAGAAAAACTCGTGTTATTGTAATCTTGCTTGGTAACTCCACTTTTTATTTTTGATATGATTTGAAAGACTAATCCATGAAAAGCAGTTATTAGTCTCTGTTTTTGGATACACAGTGAATAAAGTTATAATTTGTGACTTAAATAACTGAAAGAATGTGGGGAACGGAGCTACATAGGTGCAGGGCTTTTGTATGCTATTGAACTTAAGCTGGCATAAATTTGAATGAGAGTGTTATAACTTTAGGATGTTAAATGTAATTTCCATGGTAACCAGAAAGAAAATAGTTATAGAGTATGCGCAAAAGGAAGCAAGAAGGGAATTAGAATGTTTCACTACAAAAAAAAAAAAAATCCACTAAACATAAAAGAAGATAGTAATGCAGGAAATGAGGGACCAAAAAAAAAAAAAAAAACAACCCTATAAGGCATATAGAAAACAAATAGGAAATGGCAGAAATCCTTCTTTGTTAGCAATTACTTTAAATGTAGATGGATAAAATTCCCCCATCAAAAGACAGAGATTGGCAGAACAGATTTAAAAAAGGATCCAGCTGTACACTGACTACAAGCGATACATTTTAGATACAAAGACATCAATATGAAAGTGGAAGGATGGGAAAAGATATTCCATATAGTCATTAAAAGAGAGTGGGGTAGCAGAAGGAAGGAAACAATAAAGATTAGAGCACAGATGTATAAAATAGAGAATAGAAAAACAGAGAAAATCAGTGAAACCAAAATATAATATATCTAATTGATACAGTATAATATAGTATGATGATATATAATGAATATAATGTGGTCTTCAAAAAGAAGAACAAAATTGACAAACCTTTAGCTAAACCGAGTAAGAAAAAAGGTGAAGTCTCAAATTACTAAAATCAGAAATGAAAATGGGGACTTTACTGCTAATTCTACAGAAATAAAAAGAATTATAAGAGCGGCTCCTGGATGGCTCAGTCACTTAAGTGTCTGACTTTTGATTTTGGTTCAGGTTTTGATCTCAGGATCCTGGGATTGAGCCCCGCATCAGGCTCTGTGCTCAGTGGGGAGTCTGCTTGAGATTCTCTCTCTCTGTCTCCCCCTATACCCCTCTCTAAAATAAAAATAAATACATTTTAAAAAATAATTATAAGAAAATATTATGAAAAAAATTACACACCAACAAACTGGATAGCCTAGATAAAATGAAAAAAAATTCTGGAAATGCAAAACATACCAAGACTGAATCACAAGAAATGGAAAATCTGAATAGACCTATATGTAGTAAGAAAATTGAATCAGTAATTGAAAACCCAACAAAGCAAGCCCTGGACCAAATGGCTTTACCGTTGAACTCTACCAAACATTGAAGAATTCACACGAATCTTCCTTCCAAAAAAACCAAAGTGGAGAGAACCCTTCCTAACTCATTCACTGCCCTGACACCAAAGTCAGACAAAGATACATTAAGGACAGAAAAGTACTGATGAAGATTGCTTATGAACATTGATGCAAACATCCTCAACAAAATACTAGCAAATAGAATTCAGCAGCATATTAAAAGCATGATTATATAGCATGACCAAGTGGGGTTTATTTCTGGAATGCAAGGATGGTTGTACAGAAAAAACTCAACCAATGTGCTATACTACATTAACAGGATGAAGGAAAAAAAGACCATGATCATCTCACTTGATGCAGAAAAGGCATTTGGCATAATTCAACACACCCTTTCAAGATAAAAACACTCAACAAACTAAGACTAAAAGGAAACTACTTCAATATAAAAAAAATATGTGAAAAGCCCACAGCTAATGTAATGGTGAAAGATTGAAAGCTTTTCATCTAAGATTCAGAACAAGGCAGGATGCTTACTTTCGCCTCTTCTATTTAACACAGCACTGGACGTCCTAGCCAGAGAAATTAGGCAAGAAAAAGAAATAAAAGGCATCTAAATTCCAAAGGAAGGAGTAAAATTACCTCTGTCCATAGGCAACCTGATGAACGTCACAGCCACATGTAGAAAACCCTAAAGAGTCCATGAAAACCCGGCTGGAACTAAGAAATGAATTAAGCAAAGTAGCAGGCTACAAAACCAGCACACACACACACACACACACACACACACACACACACACACACACACACACACACACCCCGGTTCTGTTTCCATATACTAACAATGAACAAACTGAAAAGTAAATTAACAATTATGCTATTTATAATAGCATCAGAAAGAATGATTTCCTGGACACGACATTAAAGGTACAAACAACAAAAGAAAATTAGACACATTGGATTCTTTAAAATTAAGAACTCTTGATCACTAAAGGACACTGTCAAAAGAATAGAGAGGTAACCCACAAAATGGGAGATAATATTTGCAAGTCCCATATCTGATAAAGGATTAACATCCAGATTACATAAAACTCAAGTATAAAAAAATTAAAAAAAAATCCAACTCGAAGAATGGGTAAAGATGTGGAGTAGACATTTCTTCAACAGAAGTTACACAGATAGCCAACAGGCACATGAAAAGATGCTCACATTAGAGTCATCAGGGAAATGCAAATCAAAACCGCAATGAGATACAATTCATACCCATTTGCGTGGCTGTCTCAAAAACCAAACCAAGCCAAACTACAAACAGCAAAACAGAAAACAGGTATTGGCACAGATGTGGAAGGGCTGGAAACTACCTTGCTGGTGGGAACGGTACAGCTATGTGGAAAAAAAGGGAATGGTAGCTCCTCAAAAAATTAAATAGAATTACCATATGATCCAGCAATTCTTCTTCTGAGTAGATACACAGAAGAACTGGAAACAGGGACTCAAGCAGTTATTTGTACATTCCAATATTCATGACCGCATTGTTCACAATAGCCAAAAAACCGGAAACAATACAAATGTCCATCAGTGGATGGATGGATAAATAAAAGGTGGTTGTATAAATACGGAAAACACTCTTGTGTTTCTCCTTTCCTCACACACGATTGCCACGCTTCACTCTGACGCCAGAGATGTGGGTTTCCCACACACCAAGCAAGTCTCCACCACCAGCTGGTAGAGAATGTAACTCAATTCTGCAATGAACTACAATCCTAAATGTAACTCAGTTCTGACACTGTTCACCTAGAGGTAGTGTCAACGCACCCCCCCCCCCCCGCCCCGTGAAAGGCTCAGTTCCCACAAGATTGCCCACCCCCGACTTCAGATGCCAATCGTTAGTCCCAGATTGTCACCCTGTCCTTTTGACTGGGCACCCGAGACCTTCTCACTGGGTTTGATAATTTGTTAGACTGGCTCATGGAACTCAGGGAAACGCTTAGGTTTACTGGTTTATTATAAAGGATGTAAAAAAGAATATGAGTGAACAGCCAGATAAAGAGATTTATAGGGCGAGGTCCAGAAGGGTCCCAAATGCAGGAGCTCCTGTCCCCTGTGGAGCTGGTGTGCACCACCCTCTGGGCATGCAGATGTGGTCACCGACCCAGAAGCTCTTTAACCCCATACTTTGGGATTTTGATGGAAGCTTCATCACATAAGCAGGATGGATGATTAACTCCAGCCCCTCTCTTCTTCCCGGAGAAAGGAGGGTGGGGCTGAAAATTCCAAGCTTCTAATCATGGCTTGACCTTTCTGGGGCCAGCCCCATCCTGACGCTCTCCAGGCACCTACGAAAAGTCACCTCATTAGAACAAAAGACATTGTGATCACCTGGGAAATTCCAAGGGATTTAGGAACTCTGTGTCAGGAACCAGGGGCAAAGACCAAATACTAGAACAAGAGATGCTCCTGGTGCTCTTACCGCTTCAGAAATTAGAAGGGTTTTAGGAGCTCTGTGTCAGCAATGTGGGAGGCAGAGACTGATATATATTCTTTCTTTTATTTCACAGTGTTATAGCAGAGGCTATGGAGGGGGGAAATGGGGAGTTAGTATTTAATGGGTAGGCTTATGGCTGGGATGATGAAGAAGTTGTGGAGATGGACGGTGGTGGTGGTTGCGCAGCAATGAGAATGTATTTAATGCCACTGCACACTTAAAAATGATTAAAATGATCAATCTTTTGTATATTTTACCGTAATAAAAAATTCAGGAAAAAATGAAATATAGGCCATTAAACGATGTTTGGTAAGAGAAATTTAAAAAATGCATGCAGCCAAGGTCAAAACATTCTACTTGCAAGGCTGGTGGTCCCAAGCCCTGCTTTATGGAGCCACCTGTATCCCAATAAAGAAGGAGGAGCAGGTCCCCCTGCACGGCCCCACCTATGGGGCCAGCCATTCTGGGAGGGAGTCGGGAGCCCACAGTGAAACCAGTGCCCCCAGGAGAATGTGCTGCCCTCTGAGCATGGGAACCACTGGTCTGCTCTGGAACACCCCAAGGCTGTTTCCCCGGCATGCTCCCAAACCAGAACCTCACGACAGACAGGTGCAACCACCCCCCGACCCCTCTTCCAACCTTCCCCGCGAGTCTCCCTCCGTGTGGAGGGAACAGGTCCTTCCTCGTGGGAAGTTCTCTGCTCTGAGCTCCCTGCTTCTGTGCTTTTCTGCTTTGGTAACAGCCTTGCTGCCCTCCCCTCCTTTCTTGGCTGCCTGGCTTTTCATTTTCCTGGTTTCGTGGCTGACCACGTTGGATTAGGACCCCAGCACTGCTATTTACCAACTTGGTGACTCGGGTGGACTATTTAAACTCTGCCTCCATTGCCTTAGTACAATATAGAGTCAATAATAATGCCCACCATTGGCCTTGCCCATCTGACATTCTGATTTTCTGATGTTTGTTTCCCCACTGCCATTTCAGGACACAGTCCAAGTTCGGGGCCCGTCACCTCTCCCAGCATTAGTGGTCACCCCTACCTGGTCTCTTGCCCCTGCCTGCTCAGCTCCCTCCCACCCTTCCCCTCATCTGCGGCCAGAGGCATCCTTTGTGAAAATGCAAGCTGATTGGCCATTCTCCCACTGAAAAACTTTCGGTGGCTCTCATCATTTCCAGGAGGGGTTGGTCCTCACTTCATGACTTTGTGCCTGGTGACAGCCCTGCCCCAGCCTCAAATTTGGCCCCTTGAAGTCTGAGCCACGGCACCGCTGTGTGTGTCGGGGTTCCTCCCGCACACACCAGACTTTCCTCCCTCTGCCAGGGTCAGGGCAGGGCAGGTCATCTCAGTTCCCCATTGTTCGGGAGCCCTGCTCTGACCCGGGAGCTGGGGACAGAGACAGACCTGCCCCATCCGGCCCCCTGCGGCTCCACTCTGCCGTCCCATCCCTTCCCTGCCTTGCCTGGCTCCTTCCTTCTGTCCTTGGACACCCAAGTCCCAGCTCTCCTCCAGGAGCCCTGATCTCTGTGCTTCCCCATCACGGCCCTGTCACACTGCAGTGAAATCCCGGCTAGCCCCGTCCCCTCCAAACCTGTCGGGAGCCCTCTCGGGCAAGGACCTGGTGTCGTGTGCAGCCCAGAGCGGGGTGGGCTTGTCCACTTACCACTTCTTCTGGTCTCCCCTCCCCTTCCTGTTGTCTCTGGGATTTCACACCTCATCCCCTTCTGTGATAAGCCCCCAAGGTAGGGATGAAAACTCTATCCACCTCCTGAGATTGTCGCGAACATCAGTCACAGCGGTTATGAGTGCTTTCCCATGTGGCCTCATGCAGCTGGTCATCCTGGGCCCACTTTACAGATGAGAAAACTGAGGCCCAGGGAGGCAGAGTAACCTGTTCAGAGTTGAGATTCTAAGCCCTGCAGCCTGGCCTCAGACTCGGTGCCATGCCGTTCTGCCTTTCTCTATAGAAAGCAGAGCGATGAGGGGAAAATAGGTCTCCAAAAAGTACCCAGCAATGTTACAATGCAGAGTGTCGATATTCTTCATGAATTTCATTTCATGTATGTCCTCCTTTTCTCTCATTTTTGAAGTGAGGCTCAAAGTAAACGCCCACCGCATTCATTATTTTCATGAATGCCCCCATGGGCCAGGTAGTATCTTGGGCCCTCTGCGTTTAAGCCTTAGAACATGTGGTGTCATGCAGGGAGTCCTGTTGCATCTGCAGTACCCTCGCCCCAGGTGGATGAGCAAGGAGGTAGGTGTGTGCGACCTTGGGGCACGCACAGTCCACTGTGCCAAGGGGCACAGCTGTCCCTGCCTGCATCCCCCAGCAGGGGCCTTGCCTTGCACCCATTCAGCTCCGCTGTCAGACTCTCTTGTGTTACTTGGCTGGGTGGGCTTAGGAGCATCAGTGGAGTGACAGATGGAAATGACTCTTGGCTCAGTGTCAACCCCTGCAAGGCTGGAGGCCGGGGCAGATCAAACCCACATGGGTGACCCACAGATTGCAAAACCCTCCCCATATCACTGCTCATCTACCCAGCCCCAGATCACCCTGGCTACTGTAATGCTCAATGCCCATTAACAAATTAAATAAGCAAGATGCGCATGGCTTCATTCCGGTGGCTGGGCAGGAGCAGGAGGGATGGACAGCGATCAGGTGCTACTCACGGTCTGCAGAGGGCTCAGGCTGCCACCACCGGCTCGGCCCAGCTGTCCTGAGTCCTGGTATGTGTACAGTAAGCCCGCGGGCCACCACCGCTAAATCTTGTTGGCCAGCTTCCCTGCTGGTTAATGGTTAGAGGGGGGCCAGTGGCCTTCACCATTCGGTGGTCCCCTCCCCCCGGACATTAACCAATGGGCTTCCTTTCCAGGATATTTGAACAAACACAGCAGTGTGGCAAGTTAGCTTTCTTCCGTGTTCAGTTCCCTGAAGTTTTCTTTTTAATATCAAAATGAGGCTGGAGTTGCGTCAGTGCTTGTGGTTACCAGGAGGCAGCTGTCACGGAAGCCACAGGTGCCCTTAATTAGCCCAGTGGCATGGACACCTGTGAAGAACCAGGTGCTAAGCTCGGGCTGGGGATGAGTCTAACGTCTGGTAGAAAAGAGACGTGGAAGAAAAGCAGCCAAGTGCTTCCCATGGATTATCTCATGTAATCTTCCAAAGACATTACAAATTAGATGCTGTGCTTATCACTTTTGTTTAGATAAGGAAACTGAGTCACATGGAGCTTAGGTGAGCTTCCCTTGAGTTTCAAATCCAAGACCATTCTACTCGAAAGTCTAGTACCTTCTGTCTTTTCTGCATTTTTATTTATTAGTTCTCTTTTGGTTGAAATTGACAGGCAACAAACTTTTTTAAAGCAAAAAAAAAAAAAAGAATATATGTTGGGTCTCATGAATGAGAGTTCTGAAGGGGGGCAGGGTTTCAGGCTTGGCTGGATCCAGGGGTTCCAAGTTGGGTATCATATCCCTCTGTCTCTTTTTAAAAAAATCTTTCTTAGCTCTTCTTTATTCAGCTTTCCTGCTTTAGCCTGTATGTTGAGGACAAAGGTGGCCACTGAAGTTCCAAGTTATTTGGTTCTAACTGGTTATTTGAGAGACTCACTTTTTCTCCTTGTTCATATCAGTCCCCCAAAGGACTCTGGGCATGCTTGCTTATCATCGGCCTGATCACAGCATGCAAAATATTATGGCCTTGCAAATGCTAGCCAGGGTCCTGTGCCCTCTGCTGGTTGATAACATTATTACTTCCAGGGAAGCTGTTTCCAGGAGTGAAGAGAAGTTGCACTGGTTCTAGAGATTTTGGAGGCACTTCAGTTTTATTAATACTTATGGGTCTTTTTAAAAAAGTTTTTTTATTTGTTAAGTCAATTTTGGTACTTATATCTAGGAATTTATTATTCTTAAATCTACGTCATATCAGTAATTTTTTTGTTTCTATATTTTATTTACATATTTCCTCTCTTCCCCCCCCCCCCTTGATGAGTCTTGTTAGGGAAATCTGTCTAGTTAATTAATCTTTTCAAAGGATCAGCTTTTAGTGTTTAGTTTTCTTAATCCTTACTGGTTTTTTTAAAATCTATTTTTTTTATTGATTTCTTCCTTTATTTTTACCTTTCACCATCCTTTCAAATTCCTTGTTTTTTTTCTAAATCTGTTGTTCTTTTTATATTTTCTTGAGTTAAATGCTTAGCTAGCTTTCCTACTTTTTAACATTTCCAGTCTCCATATATAAATGTATTTAAAGTTAAAATTCTTCATCTAACTTCTGACTGAGCGATGCCCCACAAATTTTTGATTTTGACTATTATCATTGTCATGTTTTGATGTGTTTCTAATTCCCTTTTATTTTTAACCCCAGGGTAAGTTAGTAATATGTCATTTAGTGTATTTAGAACCTTAGGCTACTCTTTTGTTATTTACTTTTTTTTTAAGATTATTTATTTATTTGAGAGAGAGAGAGACAGAGAGAGCACGAGCAGGGGAGAGGCAGAGGGAGAAGGAGAAGCAGACTCCGCAATGAGCAGGAAGCCCAACACGAGGCTTGATCCCAGGACCTCGCGATCATGACCTGAGCCAAAGGCAGACGCTTAACCAACTGAGCCACCCAGGCGCCCCTTGTGTTATTTACTTTTACTTCTCTTTGGTCAACAAATACTATCTACAAGGCATACCTAATAGATGTTGTTGGTTTGGTTCCAGACTACCACAATAAAGTGAATTTCAGAATAAGGTGAGTCAAATGAAGTTGGTGGCTTCCCAGTGTATATAAAAGTTATGTTTACACTACATGGTAGTCCATTAAATGTCCAATAGCATTATGTCTAAAAAATGTATATACCTTAATTAAAAAATACTAAACATCATCTGAGCTTTCTGCAGGTCATAATCACTGATCAGAGATGACCATAACAAATATAATAATGAAAAAGTTTGAAATATAGTAAGAATTACCAAAATGTGCCATTGAAATACGAAACGAGTGAATGTTGTTAGAAAAATGGTGCCGACAGACTTGCTTGATGCAGGATTGCCAGAAACCTTTAATTTGAAAAAATACAATATCTGGGAAGCAGGATAAAGTGAAGCACAATAAAACAAGGTATGCCTGTATATGATATTGAATGTGTGGAGCTTATTGAGGATTTTTTGCAATCATATATGCTTTATTTTTATAAATGTTCCATGTTTTCTTAAAAATAATGGGTAGTGTCTGTTCAATATGCATAAATGTGTATACATATGTGTATATGTACAAATGTTCGAACTTATTTTTTTATTCAACATCTATGCTGATTCTCTATTTGCTTGACCTTTCCGTCTCTCAGAGAATGTTAAAATCTCCAATCACGATTGTTCATCCATTTATCTCTATCAGCTGTTGGTTGATGTACTTTGAGGCTGTTAAAGCAGATGTACTTTTGATAATCATATCCTCTTGCTCTATTGCTAATTTTTCTTTTATCTCTGTTTCATATGACACATTTTGCCTTAAATTCTACTTTATCCAAGAAGATTGCTTTCCTAACTTTGTTTTGGTTCACACTTGCCTGATATAGTTCACCCTCTCATTTCCAAACTATGTTTTCTTGTTTTAAAAGTGTCTCACATATACATTTGGTTGAATTTATTTTTATTATCCAAAAATGACATTCTGTCTTTTAATTGGCAAAATTAACCTATTTACATTTATCTTTAATTATTGTATTAGGACTGACATACCATTTTATTTCATATATTCCATTTACTATCTGTTTTTTCCTTTTTGTGTCTTTTACTTATTTGCATTGAAAAGATTGAACTTTCTCCTATGGGTTCAAAAGATGTTTATTCTAGTTTTGGTATTATGGTGGTTGCCCTTTACTGAAAAACCTTCAGCCGAGGTCCTAGCCATCATGGGGAGAGAGAAGCCACTCCCGCCATGCCTTGTCTGAATTCCTGTCCTCAGAATACAAGAGCATAATAAATGGTTGTTTCCAGCTATTAAAATTTTAGATAATTTATTATTAAGCCATAGTACCTAGAACAGATTTAGATACCTGGGAGTGGGTGGGGAGCTGAATAACAAGGAGGGAATGAAGCCGCAGTTCTGGGGTCAGCTGACAAATGGGAGTTGGAAAGGTCTTACATGACAGTTAGTGGACACCTGTGACCCTTGAGGAAGTTGTTGTTAGGAGCTTAATGGAAAGTGGGGACCAGGCTGGGGAAAGGTGGAAGAAGACTCTTACTATGCAGAGGGAGACAGTTTAGCAAGCTGTCACCTGCGGTAACATGAGTGTGGAAAATGTTACAAATGAGCTGGTAGCTGATGAGATTTCCAGGTCTGGCAGGTATGGTCTGGTTTATTCTTACTGCTTAGAGTAAAATGTGGGAGGTGCCAGATAAGCTTAAACGTTTTTGTTAAATACACAAGAGCGAGAACTTTCTGGGTTAAAAAGATAATATAGTTTCTCCCTCTTAGCCAAGGATATTGTCTTTTGAGAAGTACCTTGTTTAAGTAAGATTGAAGAGGAGTGACTGTCCCTGTCAGATTATCTTTTTCTTATTGATTGGTAGGAGTGCCGGAAAGAGAGATAAATATATTGCGAAAAACCTTCTCTAAATCTGTGGCCTGACTTTTTGCTATCTGTATGGAATGTTTTGGTGAACATAGTGCAGAGTTCCAGCGGAGCCCAGTCCTTCTATTTATTCTGCAGTCAATGCTGCTTCTGTCCTGTTTCAGAGATCTTTGCCTCCCCTGATGTTGTGAAACCCATTTTCTCATATTTTCTTTTTAGAAGCTTTGGTTGCTTTATTTTTCACATTTAGATCTGCACTCCACCTAGATCTGATTTGTGTGTATGGTGTGAGGTGGGGAATCAAATTCGTCTTTTCCCATAGGTCTGTGCCATTTAGTGACAACAGGGACTGTGTTCTTTAATAAAAGTGTCAGTCTCATAAAAGCCGAAATGTGTTACCTCTCGGAGGAGATTGAAGAGGCATGGCATCTGTAATGGTGTGATTCCAGAGGAGGAGGCGGTGATTCTGGGAGGGCTTCAGCAAGAAGCTTCTTCCCGGGTTTGGGGTGACCCCAGAAAGACCAGCACGTCATCCCTGATGGCTTCCATTGAGGAAGCACACATTCCCTCCTTAACTGTGGGAATGTGTACCACGAAGGGCATTACTGAGACAATCTACAAGACTGGAATATGAACAGTACATTAGAGGGAAAGTGTTGTACCAGTGGTGACTTTCCCGAAGTTGAGAGTTTTACTGAAAAATAGTACCCCCAATTCTTAGAAAATATACATGGAAGTATTTAAGAGTGAAGGGTCATGGTGTATAAAATGGACTCAGAAAGAATCCTGAAAAGACATATACATATATATCATACACGGCAAAGCCTGGATGCCTCCGTGAGCCTAGCACAGCAGCGAGCACGTGGTCAGGCCTCGATCAGGAGAGCCAGAGCTGAAATTGTTGTTATTTTATCTCCTTAGCGACTGGCGCCTACAGAGTACTGGCTACTGTTAGTGACTGACATGAAGACCTTGTCCTTAACCATAAACCTGAGCCCCTTAATGGAACAAACTAATTTTCTAAATGAACATTTCTCTTAGGCACTTTTGAGTCAGATGTCCATTTGTTAGTCACGTGTTCCCTGAACCGCTGGTCTGTGTGCACCAGACCCTGGCTTGTGGCCTTTGGGTGAGTGAGACCACCTGGTTCAGGAGGACCGGTTCAGCATTGATGCATCTGGGTCTCATTCGGGAAAGATCTGCTGGTCTTCCAGGGTTCACCCCAAACCCTAGGAGGAGCTTCGGGCTGGAGTCCTCTAAGAATGACCATCTTCCCCTAGTGAAATCACCCCATCACAGATGTGTAGCTTGGGTTCCTCTTGTCCAACATTGCCAACCACAGAAGCTGGGACCGGCAGTGTTGCTCAGGGCCTTCTAACTTCTGTAGCTTTGTGGATAAGGCAATGTTGCCTGGAATCTCATCTCCAGGTAAACAGGACCTCGCTCTGGTGTGGGACAGGTCATATCAAGCCAGGGACCTACGGTGATCAGATTCACTAGGCAGGAGTCTTGGCTGGCCTTTGCTGAGCCCTGACTGGTTGTTTACCCAAGGAATCATGAGCTGTGTTGGCAAAGCAGGACGCCAACCTGTACTGATGGCCAATGTGGGGGTGGCATGGGCCAAATCTTGGACTTCAGAGGCTAACCTGAGATAGCCTTTGCTGGTCCCAGAGCCTGCCTTTTGCCTGTGGTAGGTCAGGGGAACTGCCTGACTCCCGGTCTTGCAGCCCTGCTGGCCCACACTGCGGGACCCACCTGCTCCACCTGTACGCTCAGCCTTCAGGCTTTTCCTGGACCAAGCAGGACTCTAATCCTCTCTGGGCCTCCTTCACCTGGATAGGCAGGAAATCAGCCCAGAGGGGCGGCCATTAATTCACTGGTAAGCTTCTGCATTGGCTGGCCCCCTTTTATTTCCCTTTAGATTTCCCACCTGCCAATTCTTGCTCTGTTCTGGTTTCACAGCTGAGTGTAAAGCACTGAGCATGGGGTCTGGCGCCCAGGGAGGACAACAGCCAGCATTTAGCGAGCCCTGCCTGGGTGCTGGCTCTGGTGTTTAATGTGTATGGATCTATTTGATCCTGACCAGAACCCACAGGGTAGGTATTATTATCATGCAGGATAGTGCAGCAGTCAAGAGCATGGAACCGGGTTTGAATCCAGACCCTAGCTATGTGATGTCGGGCATCTTATGTCAGCTCTCTACACCTGAGCTAAGGAACAGAGATCCTGGTCTCTAGAATCTGTTAGGTTGTTGTAAAGAATGCCTGAGGTAGTATGTGGAGAGAGCACAGAAGAGTGCCTGATGTATTCCAAAGCATAGGAATACTAACGATTATTGCTATTTCCATTTGCCAGATCAGGCTAATTGCAGAGAGGTTGGAGGGCTTACCTGTAGTCACCAGCACATGCAGGAATCAGAATTTGAACCCAGGCGACTTAGCCAAAGTCCTCACCACAGAGTTCGGCTGCCTCCGGCTTCATGCATTCCCTCCCTGCCGGGCCCCACAGCAGAGCAGGGGTTGCGGGCACTCCAGTCTTGATCCGTAGGAGTTCCACGGGGCAGATTCCCGGGCCCAGGAGGTTGGCGGGGTGTGGAGTGGTGATGGGAACGCCCCCTGGCGGTCCACGTGTGGCCTACTTGGCAGGAGCCTGAAAAAGTCCCAGGAGCAGGGGATGCTGCGGGCAAGTTCTGGGGCGCAGTCCCAGCCTGTTCCTTGCTCTGTCACCAACTTGTTCTGTGACCTTGGGCAAGTTGCCCTACTTCTCTGAGGCTCAGTTTCCTAACCTCCCACCTTCCCTGAAGTCAGAGGAGGCAGGAGATTAGAATTGAAACACTAAGAGAAATGGCCAGGACCTTTGGAATTTGTCAGACCTGTCCCCAGTGTTGTTCGAGCAATTACTCATTATGTGACTTTGGCACATCCCTTACTGTCTGCAGACCTCAATTTTCTGGTCCATTAACTGATGTGAAGAATTGTGCCAGCCTAAGAGGGTTATCGTGTTGATGAGCGGAAATAATGCAATGTGTTACACACAGCAGTCGCAAGGTGCCCCTTGACGACTGCTCTGGCCACATCTGGGTCTCAGTGTCATGCCGGCCTCATTGAACAATTTGGGAAATGTACTCTGTTTCTCTAAAATCTGGACAAAAAGTGTGTAAATTTGATGTTGTTGTTTCCTTAAATGTTTCACAGAATCTGCCAGAGAAATCATTTGGGCTTGGGTTTCTTTGTGAGAAATGTTTTATACATGGATTTAATTCCTTATAGTTACAGAACTATTCAGATTTCCTATTTATTCAAGAAGGATTTTAAAAAATTGTCCATTTAATCTAGCTTTAAAAATTTATGTATATACAGTTTTTATAACATACTCATACTATTTTTTTTTAGCATGTTCCAGATGCACAGGAATGGTCCATTTTTCAGTTCTGACCTTGGTTATTTGTGCTTCTTTTTTTTTTTTTTTCTTGATCAGTCACACCAAGGGGTCATTAATGTTATTGTATATCCAAAGAACCAACTTCTGAGTTTCTTAATCTGTCTTATTTTATGTTGCTTTCTATTTCATTAACTTCCGTTGTGTTTATTATTTCCTTTCTTCTACATTGTTTCATTTGATTTGTGGTTCTTTTTTTAATGTCTTCAGATGATTGTGACCTCATCATTTTTTTAGCGTATATGCTAACATATGCATTTGGAGCAGTAAAATTTCCTCCTCAGTGCAGAGTTTGATGTATGTGTAAAGGGCAGTTTTAAACAGCTTTATTGAGATATAACTTATATACCGTAAAACTGACCCACTGACAGTGTATGATTCAATGATTTTTAGTAAATTTAGAGTTGTAGCAATGTCATCTGTTTTGGAACGTTTCCACTGCCATACGCACGAAGAATCCCATAAACCCTTTTGCTATCAATTCCTACTCGTATATCCAGCTGTTGGCAATCATTGATCTGCTTTATGGCTCCATGCTTTTTCCTTTTCTGGGTGATTTGTATAAATGGAATCACGTAATTTGTAGTCTTTTTGGTCTGGCTTCTTTCACTTAACATATTGTTTTTGACATTTATCCACATTGTAGTATGTATCAACAGATATTCCTTTTTTGTTGGTGTTCCACTATGTTGATAGCCCATAGTGGTGTGTCTGTGGAGGAGGAAATGATTATATTTATCTCTGTTTCTACCTCTAATCTATCTCTGTCTCTGTTTATATCTATCATCACGTGTGGATGTCTGTATACCTATACCCAATCTGCGCATGCATCCACCCATCCATCTTATGGAAGCAAGAGGAGCATGTTTGCATCCTCATAGCACAAGGGTAGTAGATAGGGAGGATTTGTGATTGAGGGAGGTAGGGGGCAGGATTGCTGGCGTGGTGTCCTTGAGTGGGTGAGGTAAAATACCAACCAGTAGCGGAGGTGGAGGGGGGCCTCAGCCAGGACCACGACCAGGTACTCCATTGGAACAGGAAGGAAGGTGGAGGTATGAGCAGAGCTTCAGGTGGTGGGCAGATGATCACTGCCCATGTTTTGCTAGTGAAAAAGGAAGTAAGGTTGTCAGCTGAGACTGATTTGCGGCAGGAAGCTTGGAGGTGAAGATGAAAGCCAAGTTATGGAGTATTTACTTAAGGCAGTGGGAGCATGAAAGGCTTGAGTAGAGAGTGATTGCTCCCAGGATCAATGCCACTTTCGAGGTTTAGCGATCATGAATTTAAAATGAGACCCATCAGTGTGTCGTATGTTTTTTTCTAGCTATATTCAGCAGTTCGCATGTAGGCTTGGAGCATGGGGAGAATCGGAGGGTTTTGCCAAGCAGGCATGATAAAGACAGAGAAGGCAGAGGAGCTGAGTACAGGTGGTCATGGAATTTAAGCAGGGCGAGGAGGAAGCAGGCCTGGAGGAAGAGAGGGAGGTGGAAACTGGTAGGCTCAATGGATCATGCATCCCAGTGGGTGGAAGGATTGTTGGGGTTGGATGCCAAAAGGAATGAGCTGGAGAGAAAGGAGGCGATGGTCAGAGAGAGGACACTTGAGCTTGTGGCGAGGTAGTGAAGCAGTGATGGTGTCTTTGCAATGACTTGTGGAGGGCCCTGGAACCCAGCTGGCCCCTCGTGGTGATGATGAGACAGTCCTACCCTCCATGTCCCACAAATAGTGCCCAGGCCACTCACAGCAGGTTCCCCAAGTCATGCAGGGGTAGGGGGCCTGCTGGCCCAGTGGCACCAAAGCACCCTCACACAAGGCGGTCATTTGCTGCGTTATTGAGCCAATTCTCCAAAGGAACACAGGTCTGCCACGGTCCAGGCAGTAAAGGGCACGTACTGACGGCAGGCAGAGGAAGAAGTCCAGAACCAGCCGGGGATGTGAAGCTGCCGGAAGGTCACGAGAGTGATCTGAGTTTGCAGATCCTCCCAGGAATGTTGGTGTTGGGGCAGTGGGTTTGGCTTGTGATCGTGCACCTGTTCTGGACCTTGGTGTGCTAATCTGTGCAATGGGGATAATGACTCAGAGGGGTTTTGTGCAAAGACCAGAATAGACCCATGAGCTGTGTGCTCAGCAGACGTCAGTCTTGGTTTTCCTTTTTCTTCAGGAGCCCAGGGTGGTGGAGGTGGAGGGGAGGCAGGGCCTCTGGGCACCTGACTATGACTTTGCTATGGGATTCATCACTTTCCCCATGAAGAGAAGGTTGCCGCTGCCTTCTTCAAATATTAATAGCAGGAAAGGTCGGTTGAAATGAAAGGTGGGAAGATGGGATCTGGGGAGGGTCCAGAAGCCCGAGGTATCCTCCGCCTCTGCTCCTGTCCCATCCATGGTCAGCTCCGCTGTGAGCTCCTTGAAGCTCAGATGCAATCCCGTCCTTGCTTATAGCCCCTGGTGGCCCTCCTCCCCCAGTTCACAGGCGACTGTCCCAGCATTAGCCTGGCTGACAAGACCCCTCTGGAGCCAGATCCAGCTCACCACGGACCCACTTCCCATCCTGCCCACCCCCACTCGCGCCCCCCGCCCACTACTTGCCTTCTCCCAAAGTTATTTAATATTTCCGGGCAATTCCCCTTTCTATTCCCCAGAGATGCCACAGTGGTGCTAGGACTTCAGGACTCAATCCAGAGGGCCTTGCCTCTGATTCTTACAGAACCCCAAGGGGACTCCCCTGTCCTCCTGGAAGGGGTCAAGTTTGCAGAAACACACCTGGCCTCGCGCTCTCCACAGCTCCTCCCAGCTCCCCAGAGCAGGGGCGCTTGCCTTCGCGGTGAGCTTGGGAAAGGGGGCATCATCCCTCACTCCCTAATGAGGCTCAGCCCTCTCCTCCGGAGCAGCTCTCCTCAGGACACCACTGGGGTGTTGTAAATCACCATTTCCACATTTGACTTCCCCACCAGCTGGGGAGCCCTGTGTGCCCCAGGGCACGGGACAGACATGGCATTGGCGGGGCCCCTGGGTGTATGTTGAATGAAGGAGGAAGAGAGGTGCATTATAAGTGGCCCAGACACCTGGGGCATCTAACTTACCCTGGAGATCTTCATGGGGATGGTCTGCAGAGAAATGCCCGTGATTCCTGCATGGTAACGGAATATATCTGGCATGCCCATTGAGGGCAGGAGCTGCTCCAGTTGGCTGTTCCCAGATAAAGAGAATTTTGGAAAATACAGCCCCCTCCTGCTACTTGGGGGAATGAGAGACGAGAACAGAGCTGAAATAATACTACCTAACGAATGGCCCGGGCCAGCAATCTCAGTGCTTGTAGATTAATAGAATAAAACCCATGTCAGCTGTGTCTACTGGGTGCCTTCAATGAACAGACCTGTGCCAGGTACTTTATAAGGTGATTTCATTTTGTCCTCACAGAAGTTCTGGGAGCTGGGTGCTACCATTACCCTCTTCGCATCGGGAGAATAGGGGGAGCCCAGGAGGCTAAGTGATTCCCCCCAAGTTATACGGTTTCTAAAGAGCAAGGACTGGACCCCCTGAAGCGAGCTGAAGCTCGCCCTCAAGCCGGGCTGCCGCCTGTCAGACTGGCCTGCCGCTGGGCCCCGCTGTCTAGGAGGCTGTCTGTCTGTCTGTCCATCCATCTTCCTTGGGCCCCACACATAGCCTTCCCCCCATGGCCCTGCATGAGGGTGGCCCTGAGGCAGGGCTGTGAGCCAGAGTTCCTATTTCCTCCTGACTCACCTTCCCCTGTCTGCACCTGAAAAGCACACAGGGGCTCTGCCCGCAGGAGGGCCCGACCCTGGCTGTCTGGGGTCACGGCCACATGGAGACCGAGTGCCGAGAATGCGTCTGCCCTTGGCCTCCCTGTCTCCATCGCCAGTTGAGCCAACAGTCTCCTCACAGCTGCAGGCGACTTGCAGGGGGCCAAGCAATGGGAAGAGAGCTGAGTCTCTCAGTCCTCTTGAGGGGCAGGGTGCTGGGGACTGAGAAAGTTCTGTCGGGGTAAAAACCTTGACCCTTAGCTTAGTGCAGCTCGCTCCATGTCTCATGGGCCAGGTCTTGGGTCGTGATGAGAACCTAGGGCGGGTGGGGTGCAGGGGCCCACAGTCTGCCCCTGGGTTCATTCCGTAGCACAAAGGAGACCTTATCTTCCAGGGGATAGCTTGCAATGTTTGGAGACATTTTTGGGGTGGTCACAACTGGGGCGGGGGGCGGGTTGTGCTACTGGCATCCAGTAGTTGGAGCATTTGGACATGCTGCCAAACATCACATGATGCACAGGATGGAGCCCCCCACCCCCACCCCACTCCCCGCCATGGTGAAGAGTGGTCCGGCCCATAACGTGCTGAGACAGAATGATGGCTGTCAAGAAGGCACGTGCGAGACAGCGCTTGGTGATTTGTAACGGCTGGGGATCTTGAAGATGGTCCCAGAAGCAGCAGGACCTGCCTGGAGCCCAGGGTAGGGATTCCCAGTCTACAATGTGCATGTGAATCCCCTGGGATCTTGTTAAACTAAAGACTCTGAGTCCGGAGGTGTGGGATGGAGCCCGAGATCCTCTATTTCCGTCAGACTCCCAGATGAAGCCACCGATGCTGATCCACAGGCCACACTGAGTAGCAGAGACCTCGAGTACCTCGGGGGAGCAAGTGAGTTGATCGAGGGCATGGCAAAGAGGAGGGAAGGGAAGTGCAGGTGGCTGGGAAGCCATGACCAGGTGTAGAGAGGCCCGGTCCTGGCTCCCACTGGGGCACTCATGGGTCACGGCGAATATATCAGTGAATGGCTGAGGAGGCAACTCTCCAACCATGGTTTCCATCGTACTTCCACTGTTTGTTTCTAGGTCTTATGTGAAAATGCATGGCATGTTCAGATCCTGTTTGAGAGATGCTGGGCAAAGCTAAGTGAAATATTGCTCGGTCCTTTCCAACAGCTCCGTGCTTTAAAACCTTAACACGAACTGTAAATCTCTCAGAGGAAAATTTGATGCTTCCCTGGGAAGGCACACCAGTTTCCAATGCTTGCAGGAGCATTCAGCTGAATCCTGCCTAACAATTAAGGTGCGAACGGTCTCCTCTCCCTCCCATCATGGGTCCTGAGACCAGAAGGGTCACAGCCCCCAAGTTGCAAAGGCAGAGAGGGAGGCTGTTGAGATGGGCTCACTGCGTTCGGGAGCAGAGACAGCTGGGGGTTTACCTTAGTGGGAAGGGCTGAGACCATGTGTCAAACTCCTCTCTCATCAGAGCCTCTTCTGTGTCCCTGGCCTTGCCTCTAGGAGGAAGACAGCAGTGGTGTGGCGGCTGCAAGCAGCTGGAGGACATAGCTGTGCAGGTGGTAGAAACACTGGAGCTGGACCCAGCCCGGCCGCTGCATCATGGGCACCAGGATCTTGACCCCCTCGCTCACTGAGAAGGGTCTGATCCCAGTGAGCTTTGGGTCAAAGCGGATTTTCCACTTCCCTGAGAAGAGAGAGGACACCACCAGCATTCAGGGCAGAAGGCATGGGATGGCAGGTGTCTCGTTCATCTGGGAGGTAGTTTGCGAGGGGCTGCTGTGTGCCTGGCACTGTTCTTGGTGGGGGCACTACAGTGGTGCACAAGAGACTGTTGTTGGAGGGGAGCTTCCGTACCAGGGGGAACAAGGGACAAGAAAAATAAGGAAAAATATGTTCGATGGTGGTAGTGCTGAGGAGGACAGGAAATGCCAGAGGGAAGGGAGAGCCTCCCTGAGAAGGTGACATGGAGGAAAGACCCGACAGGGTGAGGGAGTGATGGCATGACAGGGAGAATATCCCAGAGAGCGGGGATGGTATGTGCAAAGGCCCAGTGGCAGGAATGGGTCTGGCATGTTCAAGGGACATTAGGAAGCCTGTGGAGCAGAAGGAGTGAGGGAGAGAGGGTGTTAGGAAGGGAGGCCAGAGAGGGAATGAGGACCATTAATTTCTTCATGTGCAAACTGGAGGTATAACAGCTACCTCATTGGATATCTGTGAGCATTCAGTGAGCTGCTCTCAGTGAAGCTGAGCACAGTGTCCAGCACATAGTAGTTGCTCAGTAACTGTTGGCTATTGGTCTTACTATTATAGGGTTCACTGCAACTCTTCAAAATATGCCACTATTCTCTTCCCTGGTATCAGCTGGATGGAGAAGCTTGAAGGCAGTCTACAAGTAAACCATGGGCTATGGGGCCCAAGGAGCTTTGTCAGGGTTGGGGTGAGCCCACCCCTCCTCCTTTGGAGCTGGCCTCCTGCTTTTCCTTCTCCCCTGGCAGTGGAGGCTCCCAGCCAGGAGTTGAGGGGTCCAGCTCTGAGGGGCCACATGGCCAGCCTTGCAGGGCAGGAAGCGCCGAGAACCAGGAAGCTGAATTTCTGAGCGCTGTAATCTTGACAGTGTCTGGATTCCAGGTGTTATACCAAACAACGTCTCCCATGTGAAGAAGCCCACAGTCTTGTGGGGTTAGAGACAAGTAATCAGAAAACTATGATACTGCATGTTAAGTCTTCAGGTTGAAGAGAGGAACTGGTACCACCAGAACACAGAGGAGAGGCATTTGTCCCCTCCAGTGGCTCTAACCCTCCTGTTCACTGGAGCCCCCCAACTGTCTATGCGCAGCCCACACCTCTTATGAGCTCCAGACCCAAATCCCCACGGGCCATCTGGTCACCTCCATCCAGATGTCCTAGAAACACCTCACACTCAGCATGTTCAAAACGAAAAAATAGTTTTCCCATCGCCACCTACTTTGGGGGATGGTGGGCAGGGTTGCCACACAAAAATCCAGGATTCCCAGTTAAATCTGAATTTCAGAGAAACAAGAAATCATTTTTTAATATAAGTATACCCATGTTTTGTTTTGTTTCTAAATGTGGCAACCCCAGTGGTGGAAGCTGTTAAGGAAGGTTTCCTGGGGGTGGTGACTTTGGAGCTGAGCCCTGACAGGTGGGTAACCAGTGGTGGGGGAAGCGGAGGGGAAGTGGGGAGCAAAGGGGTGGGTGGCCTGTGTAGAGACCTGTAGGCCAGAGGGATCACGCAGTTCCGGAAAGGGGTGTTGTGTCATGTGGCTAGCCTGTGATGCTCTTGGAGAGAGGGAGAGCAGGGAGGGTGACGAGAGATGTGGTTGAAGAGATCAGCAGGGAGCAGGTCACTGAAGGGCCTTGTGGTCTGTCCCAAAGATGTGGAACACGATCCTAAGTGCTACAGCTGGGCTGGGGCGACTTAGAGCTTTTCAGCAGTGGAGTTACAAGGTCAAATGTGGCTGGTGGAATGGTTACCCTGACTGCAGTGTGGAAAATGGGTTAAGGGAGGCAAACTGCAGATAGGAAAGCCTGTTAAGAAGCAGTTGCAACACTTGTGGTAAGAGGTAATGTAGCCTGAATGCGGCTAGTGGCAGTGGAGGGGGAAGGTGGACCAGACTGAAGAGAGATGAAGCAGGAGACCCCACAGGTCGTGGTTCCTGTTTAGAAGGGTAGTGTTGGAGGGAAAAGAGACAGAGGATCGGCCCAGCTTGTGGTGAGACCCGGTTTGGGCAGGCACCCTAAGACTTAGAGGAAAAGAAACAGAAGAGGAGATTTTGGGGGGTGGGAGAGAGAGACAGTGGGAAGAAATCCTTCTTGTTTTGAACATGTTGAACTTAGGGCACTTCTTGGACATTTGGGTAGAGGTGACCAGAGTGTCGGTGGGGGTTTGGGTCTGGAGCTGACAAGAGGTGGGGGCTGGGCATAGAGGTTTGGGGGGTCCAGAGTGCGGGAGGGGAGGTCCCACTGGAAAGCCACGCTTGCCCAAGGAAGATGACTGAGGGAGAACTCTATGGAATGCCATTTTTAACAGACTCCACATGAGAGGGAGGTACACAAAGACGGCAGAAGAGGTAGGAGAACGACGAAAACCATGCCAAGCCCACAAAAGGACAGTGTCAGGAAGGAGAGTCCACAAAATAGAGTTAAATGTAGCAATGCTGTGTGGACACAGAAGAGCAGGGCCCCCTGCTCAACGAGGTGTCCCTTTTTGAGGAGGGGACGGGATGCAGCTTGCAAAACACTTTGGGATGAGCCTGGGGCTCAGAAGACTTGTGTTTGGTGGCATGGGAGGCGAGCTGGGATAGCCCACGTGGGCAGGGCTGGCTTTAGGGAGGTGCAACCTGGCTCTCACAAGGGCCCCGAATGTAGCTTCATGCTCTGTAGTCGCCAACTTGAAAAGCGATTTTTTGAACAAGGGTCCCACATACGCATTCACTGTGAAACACACAAATTATGTAGCTGGTCTGTGTGGGGGGCACTGCGACCTAACTTTTGGTTGCAGTAGGGCTACAGCCTGAGAGGGACCCAGAACGTTCAGGAGAAGGTACCAGAAGAGGGAGGGGCTGCAGGTACAGGGGAGAGAGGAATTAAGTTGTAGAATTCTCAGAGAGGCAGGAAGACAATGGCAGGGAAACAGAAATACTCGTCTTGGACAAAAGACAGATGAACTTTGTTACAAACTGCAGAGGGATCTAAATAATCATTTCTTACCTTTATTTATTTTTTTTAAAGATTTTATTTATTTATTTATTTTACAGGGAGAGACACAGCAAGAGAGGGAACACAAGCAGGGGGAGTGGGAGAGGGAGAAGCAGGCTCCCCACTGAGCAGGGAGCCCGACGCGGGGCTCGATCCCAGGACCCTGGGACCATGACCTGAGCCGAAGGCAGACGCTTAACGACTGAGCCACCCAGATTTCTTACCTTTAAAGAAAATATAATTGACCAGAATCAAGATGGTGTCCGGGTTCAACTCCTGGGCCAGCTTCCTGATCTTGAAGTGGGTCGTCTTGCTGGTGAAGTGGTCCATCTGCTCCCTGGCAATGTGATTGTTCCCAAAGCAGATGAGGAAGACCTCTGTGTGATACAGGTTCTGGGCAATGTCGACAAACCTTTGTGCCAGGTACCACTTCTGGTCCACAAACGGTATGCTGTCCATGTCTGGCCGGCATGCCGCAAGGGGCCGCAGGGAGGCAAGGAGTGGCTGGATGCAGTGTGCATGGACCCCGTCGTCTGGGACCTGGGTGAGGGGAAAGCCCAGACCCTCAAGGACCTGGGTGTGCACTTCTGGCCTGGCTTGGAGAGCCAGCAGGGTGAGGGGAATGGAGAAGCTCAGCAGGGAGAAGATGATGTTCTTGCCTGGGTTCGCAGCCACCATCCGCCTGTACAGGCTGAAGGCAAAGTGGGAATTGTTCAGGAAGGTTGAGGAGGCCGACAGGTCTTGGATGATTTTCTTGGTCAGGAGCCCCTTGGCCACAGGCATGAGGACCCAGCCTGGCCACCAGTAGCCAGAAGAACAGAGTGGGGTGCACCATCCTGGACAAACAGAGACACAGAGCACGGTCATCCAGTCCAGCAGAGCGTGACACCCCGGAACTCTTCCTGCTGCTTTCCTCCTCCATTGAGAGTCCTGGGGTACACAGGCTTTGGAATCAGGTGGGCCTGGGTTCGAATCCTGGCTCTGGAACTGTGTGACCCTTGATGTGAGCCCATAGTGGGTGAAACACAGCAGGTGTTTGGTAAAACTATAGGTCTTAGGGAAAAAAGTCCTAGCTGTACCCTTCAGGCTTCTTTAGATTTTAGTTATAATAATAAATTCTACTTAAAACATAATACTCACAGTATAAACATTCAGCTCCCCACCCGCTCAACCAATCCTGCTCCCCAAAGGTAATCAGTTTTAAGAATTTGGTCTAGAATTTTTTCTTTGGGTCTGCATATGAATTGAATATATGATATTTACACATAGAACATAGTTACATGTATGAATAATTATATATGCATCCTTCAAAATGAAGTGGAATCTCTTTTGCAAATTGTTCCATTACTTGCTTTTTAATTTGATATATGATAGATGTCTTTTACTAATTTGTCAGTAGGCGCACATCATTCCGTTATTTTAATGGTTATATATATTGTGTATGAAGGATTCACTTACTGTAAGTTATTAAATCGGCCTCTATTGATAGGTGTTGATATTTTTCCTGCTCTTTCAAAAATGTTTCCTGAACATCTTTGTATATATATCAAAATGTGAGTGATTTTGTAGAGTTCATTTATGAATTTGGCATGCATATTTGAAATTTTCCTAGGTACTACCAATTTGCCATCCAAAAGGTCTGAACCCATAATGTTCCTACAAACTCGGGGCAAACCTGTCTACGCCACCATGCTCTTTCTGATTGGGTATTGGCATCACTTTATTTTTGACTGTTTAATAGACGGAAATAGAGTGCCAACTTTTGTTGTACTTTTTTGTTGTTGTTCAACTGTCTTTTTTCCCCTTGATTGGGTTGCAGGAAATTCTTAAGTACATAACAGTGGGACTTTGCCAGTCATAGATGCTGCAAAAGTTTTCTCTTGAAGTTTTTTTTTTTTTTTAAGACTTTATTTATTTATTTGAGAGAGAGAGGGAGGGAGGGAGAAAGAGAGAGAGAAAACGCATGAGTGGGGGGAGGGTCAGAGGCAGAGGGAGAAGCAGACTCCCTGCTGAGTTGGGAACCCAATGGGCTCCATCCCAGGACCCTGGGATCATGACCTGAGCCGAAGACAGACACATAACCAACTGAGCCACCCAGGTGCCCCTACTTGCCTATTTTTCTGCCAGTACCATACAGTTAAAAATACATTAGATATTGTGTGAGGCAACTTGCTTTGTTTTCTTTTTTCAAAAATTATCAGGTTTTTTTGTGGATTTATTCCACCAGATGAACTTCAGGAACTGTTTGCAAATTGAAAAAATCCAGATGGAATTTCATTAAGAACTATTAATTTGAGGGCAAACGTCTCTCTTTCTAAAAGTGAATCTTTTAAACCAGGATGCAATATAGCTCTCTAAAAATTGGGACCTTTTAAAATTCATTCCCCTTTCCTGTTACACTTATATCCTAAATTGTATGGAGCATTTATACACATTTTCTGTTGTCATTGCAAATTAGCTCCTGAGCAGGAGCTCCCCACCTCCAGCCATGCTGATGGATCGGGAATGGGCACCTGATGCAGGACAGCCAGACTCTTCCTTCAAAATTTGTACTTGGGACTGAGTGGGCCTTGTCCTGTGCTGACTTCCCTTGTCCCGTGGCTGACTTCCCTGTCCTGTGAGCACGGGAATGGTGATGTTTGTCACCATGGAATGGGAGAAGTGGGCAGCTTGGTCTAGAGAGAGAGGGGTTAGGTAGGCTCCCTGAGAGAGGGAGAGAGAGAGAGGGAACTCCTGGGTTTCCCATGCAACCTAGGTCCTAGTCTGGGGATCAGGGTGCCCTGTCACTCTGTCAGGCTGGGCAGGGGTGGACACCAGCCTATCTCCCCACTATCTTCTGCTGTGGTCAGGTCTCCCCATCTTTGGAGCCCCTGTGCTTTATGATTTGGTAAAATATACCTTCATTCTAAAAAGTTGCTAAGGAAAACTTGGGGTTAGGGCTAGGGTGGGGGTCACTGATGCCCCATTTCTTTTTTTTTTTTTAAAGATTTTAGTTATTCATTTGAGACACAGAAATACAGAGAGAGAGAAAGCATGAGCAGGGAGAGAGGCAGAGGGAGAAGCAGGCTCCTCGCTGAGCCAGGAGCCCGATGTGGGGCTCGATCCCAGGACCCTGGGATCACGACCTGAGCCAAAGGCAGACGCTTAACCATCTGAGCCACCCAGGCGCCCCACTGATCCCCCATTTCTTAAAAACGTCCAGAATCTGAATTTGCCTTCTAGATCAGTGGGAAACTCCATGAAGCCAATAATACAAGTTATATAGTAGGGAGCACTTACACGCTCAGGGCTAAACTCTTTGTGAGTCAAAGTTCAATGAAATAGTCTATGTGCTCATGGCACGTAGTAAGCGCTCGGCAGAAGTTGGCTGTTCCTATTTCTGTTAGGGCTATCTTTCCTGCAGGCTATTCTTTGCTAGCCTTCTGCTCAGATGCCTTGTCTGCCCTTTTCTGCCATGTTTTATGCTCCAAAAGGCTGACCCCCTCTGGACCGGACGGCCAGGCTCTCCTGGCCGCTGACTTCTTCTTGGGTTTGGTCGTGGGTGGGATTGCTGGGCAGGAGAAGAGAGAAGTTTCCTGCTTCAGCTCCATGCCTCTGGAGCAGCTGTGTCCTTCCACCATCTTGGGTCCTTCCAGATAACCCCTCCTCCATGGCTCTGGCTCTCACCATTTCTTCCCTTCACTCCTTCAGCTCTGGATAGGCAAGAGCTCGCTGGTTTTGCTAACCTCTGGGTGTCTCATGAGAGACCCTGCTGTTTTCCCCTCCCATTTTCCCACACCTTCCTATGCTGTCTCTTCATAGAAGTCTCATCCTTTGAACCAATACTCTGAGCAATGCTCTGTTTAATTTTTGCAACAACCCCTGCAAAATTTCAAGTCCCAAGGAGGTGGAGTGGCTTGTTCAAGGTCAACAGCTAGCCAGGGACTGAGCCAGCACACTTGAGTCAAAGTCTGCTGCCCTGCAAGGCTTGATTTTATCCTTCATTGGCTCCCTATTTCTGGACAAGATGACTCTATGATAAGACTCACCTGTGGGTAAGCCACAGGTCCTATGGCATTGATCTGTTCCCTCCCCATATCCTACCCCAGACTACGGCCCATAACTGTGCAGAGAGAGGTATGCCTCAGGAATGAACTGGGAGCCATGGGGGCCAGACATGAGGCTAGGGGAAGGAAATTTTTACTTACAGACTAGGAGTCTGACATATCTGCAGCACCCTCCAGGCTGGCCCCTGTGGACAGGGGTCCTTAGCTAAGGAGAAGAGAGGATAGCCAACATCAACAGCTGATTCTGGCGGTCAGGGAGGCAGAAGCACACAGAAAGGGCAGGTTGTACCCTCCTTAGGCAAATGTTCCAGCCTGTGGCCCGCTGCACCTGTACCTTTTGGGTGCACAATGTGCCGTGCTCACTTGTCCGTGGGGAACTAGAGGAACAGGAAGTGGAGGGTGGCTTTGTTACACTGTCAGAGAGACTAAGGAGGAAGGATGGATGATGCCACATTCTGTAGGGAAAGTGTTTTTTCCATCTTCCCATCCATCCATCCATCTGCTTCTGAAGCACCGTGCTTAACCCTGGGTGGGCACTGAGAGGAGATTCAGAGTGATCTTATTGCTGCCTTCAAGAAGATCGCCTTCCTTGAGACCATGGATGCCTATTGTCTCCATACTCAAATACCTCAGGGATAGGTACTGGGGTGTATGCAACTCTAGACTGGGGAAACCCCGAATTGATGCAAGAATACTGAGTTGACAAAGTTTATATTAAACTAACAGAATTTAACTAGAGTTGACTAAGATTAAGCTTCCTCCACCAGACAGAGTAGAAACTTAAGTACTCAGTGGAAGCTCCTGGAAGGATGTAAACCTGACCTGTCCTTGAGGATGGGCAGAATCCAGGCAACCACACAGGAGGCAGAAGAGATGCTGGCTAAGCAAACTCTGAGTGGTGCCCCAGATGGGCTCAGATTCCGCTGCAGTCACACTGCCTTCCTCCAGTTTGTTCATGTACCTTTGCTCCCTCTTGCCCTTCTCCAGGGCATGGGCAGTGTCTTAATTCCCAAGCAGAAGCCCAAGGCCCAACAGATCAATATTGATATGGTACTATTAATAATAGCAACACATGCAAGGGGAGCTGCCATCTTATTTATTTGTTTAACATTTTCTAGGTGGTAGAATATGTGCTGTACACTAAAGGGACCCTATGAGGAGGCAGTAGTCCTGTTTTGCAGGTGAACCCAGGAAGGATTGAGTAGCTTGTTCAAAAGCAAGGTGCTTGCTGAGATTGAGGCAGGCTTGGCATGCAAAACTATGTGACACCCTGATCAGCATTCTACTATAATAGATGGCTTCCTGAGAACAGGCACATTCTGAGGTTGCTGCGGAGGTTAGAAGAGAATTGGAAAGGTGGTTTGAAGGCTTAATTAGAGGTTGAAAAGAAAGCTATTCATATGGAGAGCTCGTACCTGTCAACACACGCACACACATGCGCACAGAACTAGTCTCCAGTTCAGTCATTTCTTCTAGAGTATCTTTGACATATTTTCCTCTAATGAAATGGCCAGTAGTTTTTATCTGACACATCAATTTTAAGCAATTGGTAGGTGCTGCCAGAGAGACTGAATTCCAAAGGCATTTGAGACTCCCTCTTTCTGTATGAGAGTGCCTTAATCCATTAACCAGAACTGTCTTGGATGTGGGCAGAGGAAGCCAGATGACTTAAAATAATGGAGACACCCAAATCTAGGACCCTGGTGAGGAGGTTAGACATTTGGTCTGGGAGAAGAGGAACTGAAGCAGATGGGCAAGTCAAAATGTAAGACCCCAGACAGTGAAATGTCCCCAGTAATTACCACATGAAAGTCTTGAAAGATGCAAAACGAAGTCATGTCTGTTCTTAGAAAGGAATCAGGCTGGGCAAACAGAGGAACTAGAAGGCATTTTAGAGATCATCTGGCACAGGACAGTAAATGGTTTCCATCCAAGCTGCCATCTTGGATCTATCGTAGTGATTCCCAGAATCTTATTTTGAGAAGGTTTCTGAGGCTGTCTGAATGGAGATGAAAATAGGGCCATGGTTGACTGGTGATGTCTGTGTGGATGTGAGAGCGGAAGAAATTGTGCATGGCTAACTGTTTGTCATTTTCAGTCTAGGACAATGCTCTCATTTGATAGCTGAGGAAGTAGAGGTTGGGAGAGGTAACAGAGACTTACCAAGGGTTACACAGCCCAGAGCAAAGTGAGAATTAGAATCCTTTCTCTTGCCTCACAAGCAAGTATTCTTTCTACTCCAGCACACATTCTGTAAGGATTGACAATAAACCGTAGTCAGTTCTTACAGTGTCTAATATGGAAAAACACCTGATATCAACAGAGTATTGATTTTTCCCTCCACAGTCTTGATGACCGTCACCTGCAGCCATTTGTTTGTTGTACAAACAAGCTTTTGAGCCTGTTTGTTAGTCCTCATGGGGCTTATCTCAATCTTGTCTTTGAATTTTTGCCCCTATTTCTTGAGCACTTACTATGTGCTTAAAACTTTACATGTAACACCTTCATCTTCCCCAAAACCTTGTCTTTGTGAATGAGAAAATTGAGTTCCAGTGGCTTACCCAAGATGGTATAGCCAGGAACGGAACCAGGCTCTAATAACTCTTTTCCCTGGTTGCCATGCCTGGTTGCTTGGGTCACTGTGGGTTTTTTTTTTTTTTTTTTCTTTTTTTACCAACCCTGTCTGGTATCTTTATTTGTGGAATAGTATGGGGTGTCAGAAGTCAACAGTGGCAAAACTCCTTGCTTATAGCCCCATTACTGGACATTAGCTGGTCTTTAGATGCCAGTGGGCAATGACTTCCCTTCATCATCACTCCTTTCTAAGGTAAACATTAGCTTATGGTCAATTCCCAACAACCCAAACCCTGCAGTAGGAAATCTCCCCACTGCCCCAAGCCCTCATTACATCTGTGTCTACTCTAGGAGTTCAAGGTGAAGATCAGGTCTCTGCTAGCCTTCAGGGTGCCTCCCTCAGTGCAGACTAGGAAAAGGCACCCGTTAGTCTGCTAGAGCTGTCATAACAAAGTACCACAAACTGGGCTCTTTAAACAACTGAAATTTATTATCTCACAGTTCTGGAGGCTAGAAGTCTGAAATCAAGCTGTTGGTTCCTTCTGAGGGATGTGAGGGAAGGCTCTGTTTTAACCTTCTTTCCCGGGCTTCTAGATTGACTGTCTCCTTGCTCACATGGTATTCTTGCATTACCTTCATATTGTCTTCCCTCTATACTCATGTCCCAGTGAACAAATTTCCCCTTTTTATAAAGATACCCATCATATTGGATTAAGGCCTACTCTGATGATCTCATTTTAAGTTGATCACCTCTGTGAAGACCCTATCTCCAAATGAGATCACATTCTGAGGTACTGTGAGTTAGAACTTCAACATATACATTTTTGAGGGGGGCACAATTTAACCCATAACAGCATCTCTCTGGTCCATGCATAACTTGGTAAGGAAAAACATTCCACTTTTCCGCACCTCAACATTTTATTATGACAGTTTTAAAACATAGAGTCAAGATTTTTAGAGTGGACAGTTTAAATCTACCACCTAGTTTCTGTCATTAACATTTTACTATGCTCATTTTATCACATGCTCTCTGAAGTAATAGCATCTTTGTGTAAATTTAAAAGGACACTTCTTAGATCAGTTGGATGTCACCTCTTGGCAAGTGTAGCAGGGCCTGGATTTCAGGCCCCGTAATTCCTCCAGCAGGCATCCATGCCCCACTGTCCTTGACCCTGAAGGCAATCCTCCAAATAGGCAGCAGGGCAATAGAATATCTACGAGGCCCTTGCTTCTTTTTACAAAGAAGTTTGTAATTAAAAGTTATTCATTGCATTTACATAGAACTTACACATAGCACAATGGGTAGCCCTGGCCTGGCGTGCGGTTGGGCATTTAGGACAAGATGGTTGGATAAACGATTAACTTAGGATAAGATGGTTGAGTGAAAGATGATTGGTTGACTGAATATACTTTTTCATAAGTTTAGTTTATGTGAACAATGACCAGGAGTCAAAAAAAGTATCCAGACACCAAGACAGGGGGTGCGCTGTCTTGGAAGAAATCCTCCTAGGAGTGGCTTCGATGGCACAATTATTGAAATGGCTCAAGGTGACAATTATCCTGAAGCCCGTTGGTTGGATATTCATGTTGCTTCTGCTGCGTTTCTGCTCCCATTTGGTCCATCGCCAGATATTGCCCTGTCCCATGGGAGGAATCTTCCCTAACATGTAACCATAGGGGATTAAAGCTGCATATTTATGGGGGACTCAGCAGGAGCACTATCTAAGGCCAAGAGAGACTCATTGAAGACCTAGCCCATAAGATGAGCAAAACAATATTTATCAGGGCAGTGACTTTGGAGATTGCTGGTGCTCCCCCAGGCTGGAGATTGAGTTAATATTAACAGACCCAAGGTGATGTGGGCTTGCGTAATCCTTGGCCTGGTCATCTCCTCCCCACCTAACAGTCCCGTTTGTCCACTCTGTCTCTTGCACCTCAGCTGCCCTCCAGTTAATGCCCAGGGACGAGCTTGGAAGGCTGGGTCTCTGGGCAACAGCAGATGGTGCTATCACTCTGAACCAAAAATGTCAAATGCCACTCTGCTGCATCAGCATGCTTCCAGTGGATGCCACTGAGTCTCTGGGTGTAGGGGTATCTGGTGTTTGAATCACTGTCTTTGAGCAGAAGGGCATGTTAGCCCAGAAGTGCAACACACGTATGTGGCAGGGGAGTAAGCTCTCAGACCTCCTTATACCTCACCTTGTCTCGCCAACCAGTTCCCCTGACCGCTGCCCGAGAGAGCTAGCTAAATGCAGTTATGCCCTTGCCACAACCTCACTTAACGACCTTCTCACCCACAGCAGCATTTAGCAAAGTGTATTCCATGGAATCCTAGAGACGATTCATTAAAAGAAGAAAAAAGGGGGCTTTGTGGTCAAATAAGCTTGGGGAAGCACTGCATCTTCTCCCTTCCACTTGGGTGGTAATATTTGAAAGATGCTGAGAAGTCACACTTGTCCAGAGTTTTCCAGACCCATTTCATCAAGGACTCTTTTCACCCATAACACAAACTAACACCACAGAGAAATATCTTAGGGGGAATATCCTCCTCCAAGACAGAGACCCTGCTTCTTTGCTTAAGAGAGAACTGCCTCCTTGAACTTTTCCTTGCCCATCCATCTTCCCAATCTAGCATCCCCTTCCATTTGATTCTTAAATTAATATTTAATACTTTTTAAATATAGAAAACCATAAAGAAGAAAACAAATGGTCTGTGATTCGATTGCCCACATCTTTATATGATTCTGTCAAAATGTAAATCACTTTGCACCTCTGCTGGATTCCCTCTTGGGGCTCCAGGTCACTTAGAACAAAGGCCGGTCCTGGCAGGTGTACAGTATATAAGCCCCCCCACACCCCTAGGCCAGGAACTGCAGTTAGCATCTCTGGCCTCTTTTGCTTCTCTCTCTCTCATACTCTCCCCTGTTCTAGGCACACTACCTCTTTGTTTCCCTTGACCATGCCAGACATCCTACCCCAGGGCCTTTGCATCACCTTATTCTCTATGTCTGGCTGCTCTTCTTCCAGATACCCATGTGGCTTACTTTCTCACCTGCCTTGGGTTTCTCAGTGAGGCCTTCCCTGACCACTCTGTCTGAGCATGTCTCACACCCCAGCACCCCATACCCTGTCCCTGCATTATTTTTTGCTGTAAGACTCATTACCTTCCCCTATTCTATGCATGGTATTGACTTACCAGGATTATCGCCTATCCCTCATCGAGCTCCCGTGGGCAGGGATTTTGTCTGTTTTGTTAACAGCTGCACAGCCAGTGCCTGGCACATAGTAGATGCTTAGTAAATAATTGTTAGAGAAATGAATGTGTGTGTTCACAGGAGAAATCATACTTTGTACACTGTTCTGTATTTTGCTTTTTACCCTATTTTTTCTTTTAAAGATCTTTCCCTCTCGGCCCATATAGAACTAGCCTTATGATTTTGAAAGCCCGCATGACATTCCATTATAGAAATGTACCTTATTTTATGTAACCAATCCCCTATTGGTGGACATTTAGGGTTTTTTTGCTCTTCAGACGATGTTGCAATTAAAAAGAACTTCCCCCCTACATTTGTTGTTTGTAAATATTTTATTTTTTAAGATTTTATTTATTTGAGAGAGAGAGAGCACAGAGGGAGAGAGAGAGAGAGGGAGAAGCAGACTCCCTGCTAAGCAGGGAGCCTGACATGGGGCTTGATCCTAGGACCCTGGGATCATGACCTGAGCCAAAGGCAGACGCTTCACCGACTGAGCCACCCAGGCGCCCCTGTAAATATTTTCATGGGGTAAATTCCTAGCAGTGAAATTCCTGAATCAAAGAATTTTTTTTTCTACTTTTAGCTTTAATAGATGTCACAAAACTATGTTCCCACAAGATTGCACACATTTCTACTCTCCCATCTGTTGTATGAGATCTGTTTTTTTCACATGGAAATCAGCAGAGTATTGTCAACTTTGCACATTTATGCTAATCTGATAGGTGGCAGGTGGCACTCTGATCTGTGTTTCTTAAATTATGAGTAGGGTTGAGAATTCTTTTATATTTCCATTGGCCATTTGTATTTATTTTTTTGTACACTGCCTGTTTAAATCCTTTGCCCATTATTTTACTGGGTTACTTGCTGTCTTCCTTATAGATTTGAGAGAGTTCTTTAAAGTTAAAATGATTCTTTGTCATACTGGCTAAAAAATTTCTGATCTTTGGCTTTATGGCATTTTTTTTGTAGAGCAGTTGGATATATATATATATTTTTTAACGAATTGATGTGACATTATCATTAAAACCATAGAATTAGGAGTAACAGCTAACGTGTCAGGAATTTCACTGGCTTATTTAGAAAATGTTGGTCATACATTATCATTACTATCAAATTTTAAACGAATTTGCATCATGTTGTCTTTCATTGTGAAAGACATCTTACCATTTTGAAGTGTACAGTTCAGCGGTACTAAGGACATTGATGTTGTTGTGCAACCATCACGACCATCCGTCCCCAGAGCTCTTCCCATCTTGCAAAACTGAAACTCTGTCCCCAGTAAACAGTGCCTTCCCATCCCCTCCTCCCCTCGCCCCTGGCCCCCACCATTCTGCTTTCTGTCTCTGTGACTTCGATGCTCTAGGTACCTCACAGGAGTGGAGTTGTACAGTACGTGTCCTTCCATGACTGGTTTATTTCACTTTCTCAACTATGTTAAGTAGAAGAGGCCAAAGCAGGCATTTGGGACTTGCTCCTGAAGAAAACATTCAGTCTTTCCCCATTGAGTCTGACGTTAGCTGTGGGCTTCCCATACCTGGCCTTTGTGATGTTGAGGGTAGTCTCTTTATGTTCCTCCTTTTTTGAGTGTTTTTATCACGAAAGGGCGTGAAATTTTGTCAAATATTTTCTCTGCATAAACTGTGACAATCATATTTTTTCTCTTCATTCCATGGACGTGATGTATTGTATTGATCGATTTCCGTATGTTATCCCAGGCTTGCATTCCAGGGATGAATCCTGCTTGGTCCTGGTGGATGATACTTCTGCTGTGCTGTTGAATTGTCTTTGCTAGTGTTCTGTTGAGGAGTTTTGCATCCATATTCATCAGAGATGTTGGTCCGTGGTTTTCTTTTCTTATACTGTCTTTGTCTGGCTTTGGTATCAGAGTCATGCTGGCCTCATAAAATGAGTTAGGAAGTGTTCCCTCCTCTTCCATTTTTTTGGAAGAGTTTGTGGAGGATTTGTGTGAATTCTTTTTTGTTCCAATACCGTGATTAACAGTTCTATCCATTACTCAGTGCTCACCATGATAAGTGTGGTCACCATCTGTCCCCATACAACATTATAACAATATTATTGACTGTATTCCCTATGCGTACTTTCATATCCTTGACTTATCTATTTTATAACTGGAAATTTGTACCTTTTAATCCCCTTCATCTATTTCATCCATCCCCTTATCCCCCTCCACTCTGGCAGCAACCAGTTTTTTCTCTGTGTTTAAGAGTCTGGTTTTTGTTGTTGTTGTTTTTTTGTTCATTTGTTTTGTTTTTAGGTTCCATGTATAAGTGAAGTCATATATATTTGTCTTTCTCTGTCTGACTTATTATTTCACTCAGCATAATACCCTCCAGGTCCATACATGTCATCAAAAATGGCACCCCACCATTCTTTTTTATGACTGAGTAATATCCCACTGTGCATGTATACCACATCTTCTTTATCTATTGAGCTATTCATGGATACTTGGGTTGCTTCCATGTTTTGGCTATTGTAAATAATGCTGCACTAAACATAGGAGTTTATATATCTTTTCCAATTAGGGTTTTCATTTTCTTTGGGTAAACATCCAATAGTGGAAATACTGGATTGTATGATATTTTTATTTTTAATTTTTTGAGGAACCTCCATGTTGTCAATGGCAGCACTAGTTCGCATTCCCACCAACAGTGTACAAGGATTCCTTTTTCCTTGTCTTTTTGATACTAGCCGTTCTGACAGGTGTGAGGTGATATCTCATTGTGGTTTTGATTTGCATCTTTTCACGTGTCTGTTGGCCATCTGGATGTCTTTGGAAAAATGTCTACTCAGGTCCACTGGCCATTTTAAAATTTAATACATTGTCTTTTGGTGTTGAGTTGTGTAAGTTCTTTACATATTTTGGATATTAACCCCTTATCGGATATGGCATTTGCAAATACCTTCTCCCACTCAGTAGGTTGCCTTTTTGTTTCGTTGATGGTTTCCTTTGCTATGCAGAAGCTTTTTATTTTGGTGTGGTCCCAATGGTTTATTTTTGCTTTTGTTTTTCTTGCCTGAGGAAAACTATGTTCCTAAGGCTGATGTCCAAGAGATTACTGCCTATGTTCTCTTTTAGGAGTTTTACAGTTTCAGATCTCATATTTAGGTCTTTAATCTATTTTGAGTTTATTTTGGCATATGGTGTAAGAAAGTGGTCCAATTTGTGTGAATTTGTGTGAATTCTTCTTTAAATGTCTGGGAGAATTCAATAGTGAGGTCATGGAGTCTTAGGCTTTTCTTTGTTGGGAGATTTTGATTATTGATTCAATCACCTTCCTAGCCTTGCCTCTTTCCCTCTTTGCCTGTTACACTTCTACCAAAATCTAAATAATTAACTAGGTGTCCTGTCCCACTTCCCAAGAAGCCATCTCCTGTCATTGCTCGCTTTCTATGTCTGCTTATTAAACTGTGGGTTTCAGCCAACATTTCACCTTGCCTAGCACAGTGCCTGGACAGTGTGCATGCTCAATGCATATGAACTAAGTGGATACATGAACACTTGTTGTGACCTGGATTCCACACATATAAAGGGAGACCTCAAGACAAGAATATTAGGGATGTGCTCATCACACTCATGCTTGGGCAGGTCCACCATTCTCTAATGTCATCTAGGGAGGGGGCCTGGCCTGGGAGGGGATGGTCATTTTTTGCATGGGGTTCACCATCTTTCCCATGAAGAGGGGAACGTTGGTGTTCTCATCCTTGATGATGACTAAGAAGGGCTTGTTGAACTGGATGGACAGATGCTTAGACCAGATGCTCTCTTCTGAAGGGGTGGCTCCAGAATATTCTGTCACATTCTCATCGAAGCTCAGCACAACCTTATGCATGGCCTGGAAGGGAGAGACACAGGGGCCTACTGGAAGCAGAGACAGGCTGCACCAGCCCCCACGCAGAGCTGGGACCAAGGCCAATGTGATGAAATGAGAGCTGTCATGGGGGTTCAGGGAAGGGATCTTTCCAAATGCCCGTCAAGGACCTGGGTCTTTCTAGCACTTCGTTGAAATAAAAATGAAAATAATGACAAATAAGCAGAATTGCTAGTTGGGTGTCTGCCATTTGAGCATTTTTATTAAAGGATCACAAAATTTACAACTGAATCATCATGGTGTATATAGTAGAAAAAATATGACTTTCCATCACAAGGACCTGGGTTTAAATCCCATTTTCCCCACTAACTAACTGTGTCACCTCAAGGAGATGACAACTCATCTTGAAACCTTGGTTTCCTAAAGGGGAAGATGAGAGCTATCCAATATGGACTCCCAGGACCACTAAGGTGCTTCATGTGAGGAGCCCTGTTCAGTGTAGGTGCTCAGTAAATGTGTGTGTGTGTGCATAACGTATGTGTGTGTGAGAAAGGTGTGTGAGTGTGTGTGTGTGTGTGTGTGTGTGTGTGTGTGTGTGTGAATGGGGACTAATAAGTCAGAGTTCTTTAGCTGGTAATTATGGGCTCCTTCAATAGGTCATGTTTACCCAACCGCCTCAAGGACACTTCTCCTTAACCTTTTCCTCCCCGGGGGCTGGCCCCTTTTCTGTGCCTCATTATCATACTCAGGCCTCTCTCCTCACCTGGCCTGTCCTTCCACAACCACAGCCTCCCTCCCTACAGGCAACACACAGGCCTTCACCACCTTCTCCAGCCCTTGCCTGACTCCACCGGTGGACCCTACTTCTCCATCCTCACCAACCTGCTCAGTCTCCCTGGGAAGCCGCCCACAACCCCAGCAGGGAGACTTCCCTGTGATTCGTCTTCCTTGGCTCCTGCCTTGTTTCCAGTATCAGATGTCAAGTGCCCTGGGGCCCCGGACGTTGACAGGGACCTTCCCTGTGCCTGGTCCACACCAGGCACTCAGTTCCCAGCCAGCCATGGGGCTGCAGTGGTGTCTTTGGTCACCTGCCACTCTCCTGAATAAATGTCATCTTTAGGCAAAATCACTTGTTAACTCCGACTCTGTGATTGGCCAGTAGCTCCTGGGTCCCAGACGCAGGGGACAAAAGTTCTTTGAAATCCCTGAGCCCAAGCCTGTCTTGGTAAACATGGGTCCGTCGAGGCCCAAAGAAGGGAAGGCCCTGGCCAGAGATGACCCAGAGGGTCAGTGCCACCAGCGCAGAAGTCCCTAATGTGGCAGAAGCCCGTGAGGCCCCTCCTCCACTGTCACCTGCCCACATTCCAGTCCCAGTGGCTCCGGTGGCACTCCTCAGGGACCTCGGTCCGCAGGTGCGTCTGTGTCCCTTTGTCCTCCCCCAGACCACCTCTGCGCTGTGGTCCCGTACACGCTGTGGCACCTTCTGACCCACGGACGCCAGGGACAACTCACCTTGGACAGCTTCAGGGGCCCTTGCTCCGTGATCCCCGAGAGCTCAGCCTCGTTGCTGAAGACTTTGGTGATGCCCATTTTGCTCAGGACGGTTTTCAGATCATAGGTTCCCGAAATGGACAGTTTGGGCAAACGTAAACTGGCAGACCTGTCATGACAGGAAACAAGGGGATTTCACACATGGAGTGTCTCGTTTCTGGCTGTTTCTCCCTCCCACAGGGGGACGGGCGGTGTGCATGGGTTTATTCTATTTCTCGTTCCTCCAGCCCCTGGGGCCAGAGAATGTAGAGTCACAGGGATGAGCTTGTCCTGCAAAGTCTCAGGGGCTGCCTTCTGCCTCCTCTGAGCAGCCCTCGGGGCACTCCACTGGGGAGTGGTGGGGGAGGGAGTCTCCAAGGACACAGGACTTTGGCCTCCTCCCCGTGGGCACTGTCCCTCTCATGGAGCCTGGCTGGTGCCATGTGAGTGACGCGGGCCTGTGTCCGGGACACTGGGTCATGCGCAGTTGTGCGGTCCATGGGATTGTGGGTCCACCCTCCTTCCCTGCGGCCGGGCCCGACGTGGCAGCACCCAGGTTGGCCCTGGACCGGGAAGCACCATATGTTAATGACCCTGAGGATGTTGGAGAGTTGGTTTCCGGAGACCTTGTCCTCCAGCTGCCGCATCTTCCTGGGGCCAGGCAGGATCAGGAAGGCGCTGACTCTGCCTCGGCGCGCTTCCTCAGCAGTCAGCTGGCGAGCTCCCGGTCCCAGGGCAGGTCAAACATGCCCAGGCGCTGGATCATGGGCACCTTGATGGTGGTCTTTTCATTCACATGGAAGTCTCCTTCCACCATGCGCTCAAACTTGAATTTATCCTTCCATTTGCCTGCAAAGTCGAAGGTGCACATCAGCCAGGATGGGAGAAGGCTGGCATAAGTGTGCTAGAAGGAGTGCCCAGGTAAGGCTTTTCTCTCTGAGGCTCAGCCGCACCAGCTGTAAATTGGGGCTACAAGGACCCCATCAGGGGACTGAAGGGCTTTGTGGGGCTAAAGTGAGGCTAGAGGAGGTTTTAGAATTTATATATCACAGAGGCTACATGGCACAGAGCCTGCCCACATTCCAGTCCCGGTGTACAGAGCAAGCATTTTTACCTGGATTTTATGTTTATCTTAGATGGCCTGAAGATGATTAATGAAAATTATTAGGTGTATCTGGAAGCTCCCCAAGTCCTACTTGGGCACCTCCCTGTCCAAGTCTCTCTGCCCCTTGTTAGTGGGCGGTTCTTATCATTCAGGGAATCACTCTCCCCCCGACTCCAAAGCTTTCCCTGGATCACCGTGCGGAATGCAGATGCCTGGGCAGCTCCTCCCCACCCCCCACCCCCACGCCAAGACAGCGGCCCCATCCGGGCAAGTCAGAGTGGGAGGGTGCCCCGGGGACCCCTGCACCCAACTCTCCCATTGGACAGAGATGGAGACTGAGGCTGGAGAGGGGCCAGACCCACCAGAAGCCCCACAGCGGAGCTGGGACCTAAGACATACTGATTCTGGCCTGAGGCTCTCCATTGCACTGTTGTCTCCAGAATGAGGAGCCGGCAAAGTGAAGGAGGCCATGCTGGCCTCGTCTTTCCTCCCCCACCAGGCCATCTCCGTGGGGTGTTCCACTACCTTAGAGTGCCCTCCGTGGCCCACAGGCCCCCCACATTGCCATCCCTCAGGGAGGAGGCCAGGCTGAGATTCAAGTTCAGTTGAGCACCTGTTACATGAGCCTGTGGTCCTGTGTTCTTTGTAACTTGTTCAGTCCTCACAGACACCTGACAACAAGGGTATTAGTATGTCCCTGTTACAGAGGGGAAACCTCAAAGTGGAACGATGATTGCCCACAAAGAGCTAATAATCAGTGGGGGAAGGATTCCAACCCTGGTGCTTCTGACTCCAAAGCCGTCCCTCCTCTCACTGCACTGGAGTTATCAGCAGTTGTGTTCCAAGAAACCCCAGTCCCTTCATACACTCTGCTAAAACTGCCCATTTTACCGCCCTCCCTGGTAGGGATCAACAAGGCACACTAGGACATTAAAGGCTCTGAAAAGTCCTGCAGAGAAGATGACTGTCCCACCCATCAGCACCTGACCTTAGTTGATCGAGGAAAGTATGACAGTGGTTGTGTGTGGGATACTATGAATAACAGCTGCAGACATGCCCTGCCATACTCCTTCCCACACTGCCAAGGAAAGCTTACAAAGTGAGTGTTTAAGAATATTTTTGCGTGTTTCCTTTAGAACCAGCTCATACTGGTGGTAAAGCCTACCATGAAAGAAAATGTAATTCACCAGAACAAGAGTTGTGTCTTGTCAAGATCTTGGACCAAATCCCCAATTTTTCCTTGGGTTTCCTTCTCTATATACTGGTTGATCTGTTTTGTGGCCTCCTCAGTGTCTCTGAAGTTGATGGAGAAGTGGGACAGCTTCGTGACAGCCTCCAAAAACTTACGCACTTGCTTCTGATTCTTATCGACGAATAGTATAGTTCTGCTGGGCAGCTAGAACTGGCTGTCTGACAGGTTGAGGGTGCAGAGGAAATGCTGTAAGCCTTTGTGGACAGTGGCCTTAAGTGTCTCCTTGAAGTTAAAATCTAGGCCCTATGGGATCTGGGTGCGAGTGTCACCTTTGGTCCCCAGGGAGACCTTCGCAAAGGCCACCACGATGTTCACTGGGGAGAAGATGATGTTGTTGTTGGACTGATGGGCCAGTCCATGGTACAGGCTGAAGGCAAAGTTGGCCAGTTTGGTGGCTATGTTGGGGAAGGGGGCATGCTGATGGAGCTTAGAATCCTGCCTGGATGTGTTCAGGGAGCCGGGAACCTGATAGCATGTCAGAAGGAGGAAAACCCAGGCGCTGGAGGATGGCATTGTCCTGCAAGAGAAAGAGGAGGGGCACCACGCCCGAGTCAGGCCACACGGTGAGTCCCCCGGCCACTGACTGACCCCAGGTGGAGCGTCCAGAGTTTACTAAACCTCTACTATGTGCCGGCGCTGGGCCAAGCACTCTCCTACGTCCTCATCACGCAAGGACAGAACAGTAGCAAAGACTTTACAGGGCTCACCACGTGCCGAGTCCCATTCTAGGCACTTGGCTGTCTCAGCTCATTGTCCTCTCGTGATGACCTGTGACCTAGGGCACAGGACCGTTGCCCATCCACAGAGGAGGAGACCGAAGGCCAGAGAGGTTGAAGCCACCTGCCCAAGGCCACAGAGCAGGAAAGTAGCAGGAGCAGAATCACAGACCCGGGCCGTCTGGATGGGAGTCCATGCTCTTGATGGCTGCCTACTTCCTGCAGTGGCCCTGTGTGCAGGTGTCACAGATCCTGTCTCACATAAGGGGAAACTAAGGCACAGGAAGCATAATGTACGGGTGCACGATTACCCAGGAAGCATATCAGGTCAAGTGCAGGGATGCCTGGATCTGGAATAGTCCCCCATTTGCCCCCATTGACATGATGCTGCTGCCCAGAGGAGGTAAGATCTTGCCCAACGACACACAGCCAGAAACCCATCCTGGCTGATGGTGGCCCAGACTCTGCCTGACTCCGTACACTTCATCCCCCTTTCCTTGCAGCTGCTACAACCCTCAGAGTAGGGGCATCTTAGCCTGGAGTGGATTAGGATCTGACCCTATAATGTTCTGGGTCTGGGGCATGAGGCTGACAAAAGCGCTGCGGGCCCTTAACCTCAGGGCACTCAGAGGCATTTACTTTTGTTTCAATGACTTGAGGCTTGGAGAGTCGTTCCTGAACTTTCTCAAGGCCGCACGGCTGGTCAAGCAGCACTGGCCCCAGACAGGTCTGCAAGCTTCTGGTCCGGTGCTCTGTACTCAGAAATGCTCACCTAATACTTCCCTCTCTGAAGCGGGAACGTGGCTGCTTCTGAGGGCTGAGCACACCGGGAGTCAGGGCTCTCGAGCTCAGTACCATTGACGTTCTGGGCTGGAAGATTCCATGCTGGGAGCGGCTGTCCTGTGCATTGTAGGATGTTCAGACGCATCCTAGACAAAACATGATGCCAGTAGCAATCTCGCGACTCCTACGTAAGACAAACAAAAATTCTTCAGACATTGCCCAGGGTCTCCTGGGGTCAAAGTGCCCTTGTGCAGGGGGAGGAGGGGTTCAGAGCACATGGCCCACTTGGAAGGCCTCATTTTTCCAAGTTGGACAGACTTTTCTCATTTCAGAGCAGGTCTGGGTCCACTGAGTCCCGGCTTGGCTCACTGGGGCCACGGCATTCACTGGACCCGGTGAGACGGAGGTGTTCATGCTCCTTGGGTGAGGGCCCTTTCTTAGCGGGGGGTCCCAGGATTCTGCTGTGACATGCTGTGGCAGGGCTTCGGGAGACCGCAGCAAATCTCCTCACCTGTCACCTTGGGAACGCAGATGCCCCGATGGTCCTCCTGTCACTGGGAGCTTAATGACAAGTTCCTCTGAGTGTCAGGGTTGTTCCCACTAAACGCTCATGCCCAGCTGCAGCCCCTAGAAACCTTTCTTGAGCTGGCCCCATGATGAGTCTCAGTGCCGGTCCCCACACTCTGTGGGCCCCACAGTCAGCTCCCCGGCTCCCCGGACAGCACCCGAGTCCCCACCCTGCGCTCGGGTGGCAGGGGCCTCGGAGACGCCGGTGGCAGAGGGTTGACGTGGAGGGGAGGAGCTGGTTAAAAGCACACTTTTTAGCGTCAGACAGGCCTGGGTTCTAACCCGCTTCGATCCCTCGCTAGCTGTGGACCCAGGACACAAATGGTTCATCTCTCTGAGCTTCCTCTTTAAAATGAGATTGTTGGAGACGTGAGTGAAGCCAGGCTAGCCATCAAAACTCATGGCCAGAAGGGACCTGAGAGATCAACTCTTTGGGGGAGGAGGGTGGTGGGTTTCGCAAACAAAAGCTTTTACAACCAGTAAGGGGCCAACGAGTGGGAGATGGGGCCGTGAACCCAGATAAGAAAGGGAAGGAGGTGACATACAAGATAGCAAGGTTATCTGGGGAGTTAATGAATACACCTCAAGCTTTCAGAGGAGGAGTTCCAACGACAAGACCAAGGCCAGGGTCCACTGAGCAAGAGGGCGGGGGGGCCAGGGAGTCGGCGGGGGGCACCACGCGCCATCCCTTGGAAATCTGTGGAGCAGGTTGCTCTGGGGGAAAGCTAAAAGGGCATGTGCTTTCTCCAGTAAGATAGTTAAGTGAGGGGCGTGGAAGCTACATGGCAAGGGCAAGGACTCTGGCTCTGGCTGGAGCTGAAAAGGAACCAGGTAAAAGAGAAGGATCCTGAGGTGTGTTGGAGAAGCACATTGGGAACGTGGAAAGGGCGCTTCAAGGGGACTTGTCCCTGCCACCTGCAGGTGGCAGAGACACAGGGGAAGACCACCAAGGCCACAGGATCTTTTCTAAGCCTGGGGTGGCTGGGAGAAGGGAAAAGCAACCCTCCAGCTGTCCCACCCACCAGCACGCATCATGATAGTGGGCCTCCTATGTGCTGGGAGTGTTTGAATGGCGTGATTCCATCCTCCCCACTGGCGGCACTGAGCGGAACAGCCTGCCTGCCAATCCTGACCAGGCAAATCAGAGCCCAAACTGTCTGTGCCTGGGTTTTCTCCTCTGTTATGTGGAGATTATAATCCTGGCACAGGGGCTCCGCCTCGCAGACCAGTGTCAGCTCGGGAGGAGGCTGATGGAAAGTGACTCACTCAGCAGAATGCACTGATTTCCCAGACAGGCTGGACGGGCTGGACGTGCACGGCAGGTGTCCCACACTGGCTCACGGGGCTTCCCCTACTTATGGGGCAGTCTCAGGGGGCTGGGACACCCAGTCCTGTGGACCCACAGCCACCCCCGCTGCAGGAAATCAGCCTGGGGAGCCTCCAGGGTGCAGGCGGCGAGTGCCTGATATCATCAGAGGGCCTTGCTGTTCTTCTTTGAAGTGGGCTAGTCCAGCGGATCCAGGAGGCACAAGGGCCATTGGAAGGATGGGCTGCTGGGGGCCCCCTGGTCATGCAAGACCCAGAGTTCATTTTGCCTTGATACTGTCCTCACAGAGCTGTCGGGAGGAGAAAGTGAATTACAACACCTCCAGAGCCTAGAATTGTGCCTGACACATGGTTGATCTCCGAGAAACGTCGGCCCCCTGATGTCACCCGACTTGTGACTGCCAAGGTCCCAGCCCTTGGAATCTTCACACTGGGCACTGGAATCTGTGTCCTCTGGGCTCCAAAGTCCATTTGTCTGGGCACAGAAAGGAAGTAACAGGCACCTGCCAGGTGCATCATGATAGTGGGCCTACTATGATGGGAAAGAACAGCGTCGGGCTGCCCTGAGGTGGTGAGTATCTGGCAGAATATCAGGACCCAAGGGAGCTTAGTGCTCCCATTTTACTGGTGAGAAAATCGAGGCTCACAGAGGGGTGGTGGCTTCCCTAGCGCCCCGGGCGCCTTCGTTCGTGGTAGAGCCTTGAAAAGACCCCAGGCTGTCGGACTCCCAACTCAGGTCTTCAGGAACAAAATGTGGAAGTATCTGTAATTCACCCCTCTGTTAATTTTCTGCCAGCGAATCAAGAGGCAGGGGAAACCAGGCCCCCAAACCGCTACTTTCAGAATCTGCAGTCTGATGTTTAATATTCGGTAAGGACCAGCACTGAAGAAAGACGCCATTGCACCATCAGCCATAGAGGAAACTTTGAACGAGTTTGGTCTCACTGTCTCCATTTTGCAGTGACAGGAGCTGAGGCCGGCTCAGATGCAAGTGTGGTCGGGAGCCCTGCTCACGCTGCCACACTATTTCGAAGGCTGCCTTGGGATTCTTGAATTCTGTGTGCTTTATCACACTGCCTTAGGCATTTCCATCATAATATATTTTTTCTTTTTTAAAAAAGACTTTATTTGGGTGCCTGGGGGGCTCAGTTGGTTAAGTCGTCTGCCTTCGGCTCAGGTCATGGTCCCGGGGTCCTGGGATGGAGCCCCGCCTTGGGCTCCCTGCTCCGCGGGAAGCCTGCTTCTCCCTCTCCCACTCCTCCTGCTTGTGTTCCCTCTCTCGCTGTGTCTCTCTCTGTCAAATAAATAAAATGCATACATACATACATACATACATACATACATGAAGACTTTAACAATTGCACAGAAAGTACAGAGAGGGGGCACCTGGGTGGCTCAGTCGTTAAGCGTCTGCCTTCAGCTCGGGTCATGATCCCAGGGTCCTGGGATCGAGCCCCGCATCGGGCTCCCTGCTCTGTGGGAGGCCTGCTTCTCCCTCTCCCACTCCTCCTGCTTGTGTTCCCTCTCTCGCTGTGTCTCTCTCTGTCAAAGAAATAAAATCTTAAAAAAAAAAAGAAAGCACAGAGAGTTCCCAGGTACCTTCCCCCCCTTGCACCCCAGTTCCCCTGATAGGAACATCTTGCACAGCTGTGGGACACTTGTGACAATCGAGGACTCAATGTCAATGCTATTAACCAAAGTCTGAACCTGCAGTTTAGATTTGGTTCGCTCTTGGTGCTGCAGTTTGCTGGTCTTTTTATCCTGATCGCAGGAGTGAGAAACACTTTTTCCAGGTCCACCCAAAAGCAGGGTTCAGTGGCATCTGTGACCAGGCGGGCTGCAGGAGACTCGCTGCCCTCCGGGCCTGGGTCCCGTGGGAAGTGGCCCCAAGTCTGGGCTCTGCAGAGCTGCCCGGCAGCCCACAGACCTTAACATGCCACTGGTGGTTCCACAGCTCAGCTCCCTGAGCAGCAGGTGGCCCAGAGCTCGGCCAGCTGGGCACAGCTGTGGGGCTCCCCACCCTGGACGTGCAGCCTGGGAACCAGCCCCGAGCTGGGGGCGGGGGGGCAACACTCTGGGGGGAGCAGTCTCACAGTGGGGCCTGTGTGCCCTGCAGGTGCTCGGCACCTCTCTCCCTGCCCTCCCTCTTCCAGCTGGCTCCGGTGACATCGCCAGACCTTTTGGCTAGAACCCTGGTGCTGAAAGATGCCAACTCACTGTCAGCTGTCTTGAGAGGGGCCCTAATCCATCACAGCACAGTCAGTCCAATTTACTTTCAGGATGTGCCCCATGATTTCTGGAAGCAGGAAGGCAGGTGGTAATGGGGCGGGGCTGACACACCTGGGCTGACTGTGGTGGTGGAGGGAAGGAGGATGGATGGGGGCTCTGGACAAGGACCCATGTCACAGCGAAGGAAACTGCAGTGGCCCTGACATGTATAAGTGAGTGAGCTCGTCTTAGTATCGAGGTCTCCCTGAAACGAGCCTGTTGTAATCTACTGGATGGACAACAACTGTAAGGAAACGATTGTTCTTATGGTGGGAATGTAAATTGGAATCACCTTTTTTGAGGCGAGGGCCATTTACAGACCGCTATCAACATTAAGAGGCACACACCCTTCGTTTCAACAAATCCAACTGCACGCGATGTGATGATGAAAAATCAGAGCTGCCAGAAGTAGTTTAGTGCCGTGGTGTGCCTTTCACGGAGAGCACAGTGAACGGAACAGCAGACATTGGCAATGTGCATAAATAAACAAAGCGATTTCTTCACTCTGCCACTGTCAGGAGTCTTGAACTATGTCCTGAGTCCCATGGCTCGGAAGTGACTGTCAGTGGGCACCGGGTCGTGGAAAGGCAGCTCTGACTTCTGAGAACAAACGTCCCTGGCAATCAGCCTTCAGCCCCACCCGGGGCCAGGCCCTTCCCTGCGGGACTGTCCCGCCATTAGCCGTTAGCCTGGCCCCCGTGACACAGCCCCGCCTCCCCCAGAGTTGCTGGTACATGCTCGCCAGTCCCCAGTCCCAGTGGCTGGGCTGCAGCCAGCCTTAGGCCAGACAGGTGGCTCTCGTGCGGACCGGAAGGTTGGACTCGCCTGTAAGATCTGAGAGGGATGGGACATCCCGCGCTCTTGGGGCAGCCCGGGCCTGAGTGCGGCACCCGATTTCTAGGCCCGTGCTGGGCAGGTCTTCTAACCTCCGTCTGTCAATGGGGGATGACGAATGGCAGCCTGGGTCCTTCAGGGACTGGTTTGCGGGTCACACTAGGCAGTGACTACATTTGAAAGAACAGGCAAAGCCGGGGCTTCTGGCTGCCCTGGCTGATTAGTGTCACACTCCTGTCCTCCTTATGACAAGGTTGTTTGGATGTTTTGCCCACCCATGAATGGACCCTGTGGGTTGTCAAGAGCCTGTGACCTCCGCACTGGGGATTTTCAGGTCATTCGAATTGGGTTTCTGTCACCACAGCTCAGACGAAAGTATCTGCAGACCATTCTTGGAAGTGGAATGATGGTTTCTTAGGTGAGCGCCCTTAGGTCTTCCAGCTTTTTGGTCTTTCCCTGGGCTCCAGGAGTCCCAGCTGGCCTTTGCATGTGCTCCCCAATATTGGGGGGGGGGTGTGCAGGGTTGTGCAGGTTGCTTGCTGAAGGCTGTGAGCTCTTCAGCCTCGAGTGAAAAAGGCTCCCGCAGATCGGCTACTTGCCCTCTGGGGCGGAGGGTGTTTTCCCGCACAGGTGTCCTCAGCATGTGGCTGTGCGCCCCAGCATCGCCCAGGCTTCAGGCAGGAATCTAGCTTGTGGGTGTCTGGTGGGGAGCGTGGGTGGTGTGCTGAGGTTTGCAGGAACAAGTGGGGCTCCTGAAGCCAGCTCTGCCACTTATTAGCTCCATGACCTCGAGCAAGACCAGTGGCCTTTCTGAGCCTCTGTTTCTTCACCTGGAGAATGGGCACATGAGAGCCGAGCCGCTCCACTCGCCGCTCCACAGTGCTGAGTGAGGAGTAAATGCTGGAATTGCCCCTCGAGGGGCTCCAGGCTTACAGAGGAGCTCATGAATGTCACAAATGTCACCCCTTACATCGGCACCCAGCTCTGCTCTCCTTCAAAAGCTGTTTTGAGTACCTGCTTTGAAGCATACACCAACTCAAAGTCATGGCTATAACCCTGATGAAGATGCTGACGCCCAGAGAGGTTTGGTGACTTCGCCAAAGTCACACAGCTGGGACGCTGCAGGGTCTGGACTTGCTCTCACTCTGGCATCGTCCCGGGTGTTTGACACCGGGTGTATCATTAATGGAATTTGTGGAGGTTGGATGTGTCCAGGCAGAGAAATCGGGATGATATCAGACTTATCTGGGAGACAGCTGAAGTTTTAACCGTTATATTGGATTACATGGAATTGCACACATGTGGCCTTTCTGACTTAAAAGGTGTAAATTTCATATGACTCACCGCAGTTGTGTGGATGTGCGGTCAGCCTCCGTGAGTGACTTAAGGGGGGCGTTACTAGGTTCTTATGGGATGGGGCAGTCTTTCCCACAGACAAGCACATTCCTTTTTTTTTTTTTTTTAAGATTTTATTTATTTATTTGACAGAGAGAGACACAGCGAGAGAGAGAACACAAGCAGGGGGAGTGGGAGAGGGAGAAGCAGGCTTCCCCCTGAGCAGGGAGCCCGATGCGGGGCTTGATCCCAGGACCCTGGGATCATGACCTGAGTCGAAGGCAGACGCTTAACGACTGAGCCACCCAGGTGCCCCAGACAAGCACATTCCTGTGAGTCCCGGGAGCTGGCTCCCTCGGGCTGGGGGTCCGGCAGGACTTCCCGAGTGCCATAACCCTTCCGTGGGACTCTGGAGGATGAGAAAGAACCACATGGCCCTTAGTGAAAGGGCTGCTCCTGGGATGGCCACTAGCTGTGGTAGGAGTTGTGGTTTCCCTCTGAAGACCACAGGGTGGGCCGTGGGGCAGGAACAAGGCCAGATGAAAAGTGTCCCCTGTCAGAGCTTAGCCAAGGGAGGGCAGGGAGGGCAAGTGAGGTTGATGGCCTGGCTCCTGTCCCATGCCCAAGGACTCATTGGAATGAGTTTCCAGAGCCACAACCTGGCCCCATGATTGGGTAGAAGAGGACACAGGGTAAGTGTCTTGGGGGCTCTGGCAAACCGGGACGAGTCTGAGCAGGTGACACAGCCCAAGACGCAGAGACCCACCTGGAGAGAAGAGGATGCGGAAGACCCGCTTGCTGCTGCGGGTAATGTGTTTGAGGGTCCTGGGGCAGAGATGGAAGACAAGGACAAAATATGTGTTCCTAGCCTAGCCCCACTGAAAGAGTTTCCAGGAAAAATCAACCATAGCTTTTTGCAGGAAAGACCTTTGAGCGGTAGGAGCCCAAGCCTAGCTCAGGTGACAAGGTGGGAGGAGAAGGGGACCGAGGCGTCTCTCTTTGTGGTTGGAGGTGTGGCAGCTCCAAGCCCCCGTGTGAGCTGAAAGCCCTGGGAGCCATGGGGGGGGGGTGGGGGCGAAGCCTCGGGTTTGGTGCTGGCAGCCCTGCAGGGGGTGCTCTCATGGGGGGCTCCGCGAGCAGCACCAGGGCTGGGGGGCTTAGCCAGCGATGCTTGGTGGAGGTGGGGTCTGCAGGCTGGTATCTGAGCCCTTGCGATCCCCCTGGGCGATTCCCAGATAAGACTGAGAGCCTAGACTTTTCCATAGTGACTGGGGAAGAGCCGCTAAACGGTGTGTTGCAGGCAGTGGTTCTGGGCGTAGCACAGCTCCTGGACAGTGTAAGTGCCACTACAGGGTAGGACAGTGCCTACAGGGGAGATGCTGTGACTGTTCCACCCACTTCCTGGGGACGGAGAGGGAGACCTGAGAGATGGGGGGCTGAAGGATTCACACGTCACACTCGAGCCTGGGCCGGGTCACTCTTTAATGTCATCTCGGGAGGGAGCCAAACCCAAAAGGCAGTTACTTTTGGGTGGGGTTCACCACCTTTCCCACGAAGAGGGGGCTCTTGGTGTTTTTATCATAGATGATGATAAGGAACGGGCTGTTGAAGTCGACACCTGGGGGCATCGACATGGGGATGGCTTCCACAAACGTGGCCCCAGCAGCTTCTGTCCCTTTCTCGTCAATGGTCAGCACAGCCTTATGCAGCCCCTGCAGGGAGAGAGCACAGGGGCCGGTGCTGAGCGGGGCCGTCCCCTCCCCCAGCCTGGTAGCAAGGCCAGAGGAGGGGTGCAGGGGCCCAGGGAGGGGCTCATTCAGGTCTTCCTCCACGCAGCCTGTCTTTCCCCATCCCCGACCTCCCTCCCTACAGGCAACACACAGGCCTTCACCACCTTCTCCAGCCCTTGCCTGACTCCACCGGTGGACCCTACTTCTCCATCCTCACCAACCTGCTCAGTCTCCCTGGGAAGCCGCCCACAACCCCAGCAGGGAGACTTCCCTGTGATTCGTCTTCCTTGGCTCCTGCCTTGTTTTCAGTATCAGATGTCAAGTGCCCTGGGGCCCCGGACGTTGACAGGGACCTTCCCTGTGCCTGGTCCACACCAGGCACTCAGTTCCCAGCCAGCCATGGGGCTGCAGTGGTGTCTTTGGTCACCTGCCACTCTCCTGAATAAATGTCATCTTTAGGCAAAATCACTTGTTAACTCCGACTCTGTGATTGGCCAGTAGCTCCTGGGTCCCAGACGCAGGGGACAAAAGTTCTTTGAAATCCCTGAGCCCAAGCCTGTCTTGGTAAACATGGGTCCGTTGAGGCCCAAAGAAGGGAAGGCCCTGGCCAGAGATGACCCAGAGGGTCAGTGCCACCAGCGCAGAAGTCCCTAATGTGGCAGAAGCCCGTGAGGCCCCTCCTCCACTGTCACCTGCCCACATTCCAGTCCCAGTGGCTCCGGTGGCACTCCTCAGGGACCTCGGTCCGCAGGTGCGTCTGTGTCCCTTTGTCCTCCCCCAGACCACCTCTGCGCTGTGGTCCCGTACACGCTGTGGCACCTTCTGACCCACGGACGCCAGGGACAACTCACCTTGGACAGCTTCAGGGGCCCTTGCTCCGTGATCCCCGAGAGCTCAGCCTCGTTGCTGAAGACTTTGGTGATGCCCATTTTGCTCAGGACGGTTTTCAGATCATAGGTTCCCGAAATGGACAGTTTGGGCAAACGTAAACTGGCAGACCTGTCATGACAGGAAACAAGGGGGTTACACACATGGAGTGTCTCGTTTCTGGCTGTTTCTCCCTCCCACAGGGGGACGGGCGGTGTGCATGGGTTTATTCTATTTCTCGTTCCTCCAGCCCCTGGGGCCAGAGAATGTAGAGTCACAGGGATGAGCTAGTCCTGCAAAGTCTCAGGGGCTGCCTTCTGCCTCCTCTGAGCAGCCCTCGGGGCACTCCACTGGGGAGCCCTCAGCACACTGCTCTGCAGGGTTAGGTTCCCCCCAGATGGGGACTTCTCCAGGGCCTGAATCAAGGGTCTGCCGGAGTGAGCTGATGGGCACAGAGGCTCCCTGTGAGCGACTCTGGGTTCTGCCCCACCTTGTCTCCTTCCTTAGCCTCTGGTGCAGGGAACACAGGGGTGAGGTCGTCACCTCTGGTGGGGTGGGGGAGGCGGGGCCGGGAAAGAGGTCTTAAAACTGCTATTTTAATTTTAACCTTATGCTCTTTTCTATTCTCATATGTATGTGTGTATGTATATGTGCATTATACCGTCTTCTGCATTTTAATTTTATTTCTTAATTCTAATTTTAATGTATTGGATTATTTTTCTATATTCTTATTGCATACATTTATAAAGGGATGTGTATTTTGGAGTGGACCCGATAAACTAGTTCCTGAGGCCTTGGGCATCGTATGACTACTGAGTGATGCACGAATCTGCGCTGCATGCTCACATATCACTTCACTTGGGGACCTCACCAAACCACACTGGTCTAGTGACCGAGGAACCCAAACCAACCTGGGCCTGTGCTTTTCTGGTCCCCAGGCGAGCTCTCCCCTTCTAGCCCTGACTGTCCACTGCTCCCCTTTCCAGAAGCCCACGTCTCCTTTCTCGGTTCTCCAGGGCTCATGCTGGCATTGCTCACCCTGCTCCGGGTGCTGGCACAGGGAAGGGGCAGTGTCCGGGGCGGGGGGAGTCCCCAAGGACACAGGGCTTTGGCCTCCTCCCCGTGGGCGCCGTCCCTCTCCCGGAGCCTGGCCGGTGTGGTGGGAGTGACGTGAGCCTGTGTCCGGGACACCGGGTCATGTGCATTTGTGCGGTCCATGGGATGTGGGTCCACCCTCCCTCCCGGTGGCTGGGTCCCGACGAGGCAGCGCCTGGGCTGTTCTCCGGTTTGGGAATCACCTGGTGTGTCTGTTTTCCAGGAACTTGGCCAGGACTTCCTTGGTCAGCATGTCCTCCAGCTGCTGCATCTTGCCCTGGTCAGGGAGGATGAAGATGGCGGTGGCGTTTCCCACGTAGTCCATGAGCAGCACCCAGCTGGACAGCTTGTCGCAGTGATAGATGTCGAACATGCCCAGGCGGCTCATCATGGGCACCTTGACCGTCGTGTGCTCATCCACGTGGAAGTCCTCCACTGTGGTATGTTCCTCCTCGAAGGGCTTCTCCCATTTGCCTGGAGAGAAGGCAAGGTGGGCCTCAGCCAGAGGCGGGAGAAGATTGGGACAATATGGGGGGCGCTAAGAAAGCCCTGCACCTCCTCGCTGAGAGCCTACTCTTTGAACCTGTTTCACCAGCTGGAAAATGGGGCTGCGGTGAAATCTACTGAAAGGACTTCCGTGAGAACAATGCAAGACCTGAGTAGGATCCAGAATGTCTATCTTAATGGAGGCTAAGGGATGCCAAGCTGGATGTACAGAGCGAGGATTTTTACTTGTATTTCATGCTTACTTATTTGAGGGTGGCTTGGGAGATTCTAAATGAAAATGATTGACATCAGTCCTACTCAGCACCTCCTTGTCTGAGTCTCCCTGCCCCTTGTTAGCGGGCGGTTCTTGTCATTCAGGAAATCACTCTCCCCCCGACTCCAAAGTTTTCCCTGGATCACCGTGCGGAATGCAGATGCCTGGGCAGCTCCTCCCCAGCCCCCACCCCCACGCCAAGACAGCGGCCCCATCTGGGCAAGTCAGAGTGGAGGGGTGCCCCGGGGGCCCCTGCACCCAACTCTCCCATTGGACAGAGATGGAGACTGAGGCTGGAGAGGGGCCAGACCCACCAGAAGCCCCAAAGCAGAGCTGGGACCTAAGATGTGCTGACTCTGGCCCGGGGCTCTCCATTGCACTGTTGTCTCCAGAATGAGGAGCCGGCAAAGTGAAGGAGGCCATGCTGGCCTCGTCTTTCCTCCCCCACCAGGCCATCTCCATGGGCTGTTCCACTACCTTAGAGTGCCCTCCGCGGCCCACAGGCCCCCCACATTGCCATCCCTCAGGGAGGAGGCCAGGCTGAGATTCAAGCTCATTTGAGCACCTGTTACATGAGCCTGTGGTCCTGTGTTCTTTGTAACTTGTTCAGTCCTCACAGAGACCTGACAACAAGGGTATTAGTATGTCCCTGTTACAGAGGGGAAACCTCAAAGTGGAACGATGATTGCCCACAATCAAACAGCTAATAATCGGTGGGGGAAGGATTCCAACCCTGGTGCTTCTGACTCCAAAGCCGTCCCTCCTCCCACTGCACTGGAGTTATCAGAAGTTGTGTTCCAAGAAACCCCAGTCCCTTCATATACTCTGCTAAAACTGCCCATTTTACCTCCCTCCCTGGTAGGGATCGACAAGGCACACTAGGACATTAAAGGCTCTGAAAAGTCCTGCAGAGAAGATGACTGTCCCACTCATCAGCGCCTGACTTTAGTTGATCGAGGAAAGTATGACAGTGGTTGTGTGTGGGAAACCAAATAACACATGTGGAGACTCACTGCCCACTCATTCTGCACTGCTATGGAAAGTTTAACAACTGTGTGTTTGAGAATATTTTTGAATGTGTTCGTGGGAAACAGCTCAGGCTGGTGTTGCAACCTTACCTTTAAAGAAAATGTAATTCACCAGAGCAAAAACTGTGTCTTTGTCAAGATCTTGGACCAAATCCACAATTTTCCCTTGGGTTCCCTTCTCTACATAATCATTGATCTGTTTCTTGGCCGCTTCAGTGTCCCTGAAGTTGGTAGAGGAGGCTTCTGAGTGGTACAGGTTCTTGATATCCTCCAAAAACTTATCCAGCAGCTTCATACCCTCAGTAATGAAGAGACGATTGCCAGTGGTCAGCTGCAGCTGGTTGTCTGGGTGGTTAAGGGTGCGGAGGAGTTGCTGGAAGGCTTCGTGGACCTCACTCTCTGCTCTCTCAGTGAGGTTGAAACCGAGGCCCTCCATGATCTGGCCATGAGTGTCACCCTTGGCCCCCAGAGAGAGCATGGCGAAGGCTGTAGTGATGCCCACGGGGGAGAAGAAGATGTTGGTGGTGTTGGACTCACGAGCCACCTGGCGGTACATACTGAAGGCGAAGTCAGCCAGGTTTGGGGCAATTTTGTGGCAGGCTGGCTCCTGGTGGTGCTCATGATCGTGCTGGGATGCAACTGTGTCCTGGACAGCGTCTCCCTGGAGATACTCAGCCAGGGAGTGGGGGCCCAGGCAGCACAGACCTGCCAGCAGGAGGAGGCCCCAGGTGATGGAGGATGGCATTGTCCTGCAAGAGAGAGAGGAGGGGCACCACGCCCGAGTCAGGCCACACGGTGAGTCCCCCGGCCACTGACTGACCCCAGGTGGAGCGTCCAGAGTTTACTAAACCTCTACTATGTGCCGGCGCTGGGCCAAGCACTCTCCTACATCCTCATCACACAAGGACAGAACAGTAGCAAAGACTTTACAGGGCTCACCGCGTGCCGAGTCCCATTCTAGGCACTTGGCTGTCTCAGCTTATTGTCCTCTCGTGATGACCTGTGACCTAGGGCACAGGACCGTTGCCCATCCACAGAGGAAGAGACCGAAGGCCAGAGAGGTTGAAGCCACCTGCCCAAGGCCACAGAGCAGGAAAGTAGCAGGAGCAGAATCACAGACCCGGGCCGTCTGGATGGGAGTCCATGCTCTTGATGGCTGCCTACTTCCTGCAGTGGCCCTGTGTGCAGGTGTCACAGATCCTGTCTCACATAAGGGGGAACTGAGGCACAAGGAGCATAAGAGACTTGTGCACAACTGCCCAGGAATCGGGCCAGATCAGGCTCAGGTATGACTGGATGAGGAATGGGAACATTTCCACTAGCTCCTTTTATTTAATGGACAGGAAGCTGCTGCCCAGAGAGGGTAAGAGTCTGCCCAGTGACACACAGCCAGAATGCATGGAGCTGCAGAGCTGTCCCCACTCACCAGTCATGGTGAGCCTCAGCCCCCAGCAACTCTGCCTGAGCTGAAGGGCAGCCCCACATGCGTCTGTGGCCTCAGCCACACGAATGGGGTGCAGTCCCTGCAGTGAGCTTACCTGCCCATTGTCGTCACCACCTCTGTCCCGGCTCTGGGCCTGGCAGTGATGCGGGCTGTAGAGATACTGATTTCTCCAGCAAGTTAGGGGGTGTGTACTTGTGTGTGGGGTGGGGTGTAGGACTTCAAAAAACATCCCTTTTTCAGACAGCCCTGAGTTCTAATGTGGGCTCTGTCACGGCCAGCCATATGACCCAGGACAGGCCACTCGCTCTCCCTGGTTCTCATTCTACCTCATATAGAAAGTGGGGGTATTGGGAAAATTTTGTGAAATAAGTCCATGCATCAGACCTTACACTGACAGGTTCTAGAAGCTGCTAGGGGTTGCAAATCAGAAGCCTTCGGAGGGCAGGCAGGGGAGGGACATGTGTTCTGTGGCTCCCAGATGTGCCCCCGCCTCAGGGCCACCAGTCTGCACCCCCTGAGTACAACCTGGTGGGGAAACTGAGGTCCAAGCCGAGGAGAGTGTGTCTGCGGCCACATGGCTAGCTATTTCTCATGGGACTAACTCATCGTTTTAGTAAAACACAAAGACAAAGGAATCTTTGAATTTGGAATTTGAAAACCTGGGGGGAAGAAGCTGGAAATGAGGAAGTCTATCCTCACAGACTTTTTATAAAAGTTTCTTTCGAATCAAACAACAAAATGGGGAGCCTGGGTGGCTCAGTTGGTTAAGCAACTGCTTTCGGCCCAGGTCATGATCCTGGAGTCCCGGGATCGAGTCCCACATCAGGCTCCCTGCTCGGCGGGGAGTCTGCGTCTCCCTCTGACCCTCTTCCCTCTCGTGCTCTCTATCTCTCATTCTCTCTCTCTCAAATAAATAAATAAAATCTTAAAAAAAAAAAAAAACAACAAAATGAAGCACAGCCCTGGTTTCTCTTCGCCACCCTTTTTCTGGCCTTGGTGCCTCTAAGTAATCCAAACCTGACGGACTGCATGCTACGTGATACGTGTTTATATTTTTCCTAAAGTAATCAGCCAGTGTTGGCACTGGCTCTGCAGACGTCCATCTCCCTCGGCTCTTCCTCGCTTCCCCACCGGGGTTTGGCGCGGGTCTTCATGGTTTGCAGAGACCCCTCGTCTTTGCAGGGCTCAGAGATCATGAGGGACTTGGGTCTCTGCAGGGTGGGGACACTAAATATCGAAGGGGCCTCAAAGGCTGTGGCGTCCAGCCCTGATGGGACCACTAGCATCCCCTCGGCCTTGGGCACGCAAGTCCCCAGCTGCTGAAGTTGAGGTGGGGGAAGACCTAAACGAGTTTCCCCTGGACTAACGTTGGATTCTCAGAAGGTATTTGGGTTTGGTGGAGCAAAATGGACTGAGACTTCCTGTTGGGGGTGGGTGGGTAGGGGGTGGGTGGGGTGCCCTCTCCCTCCAAGGGCTGCTGGCCTGGGCTGAGCTGGGGAGGGGCCACAGCGGTGGTGAACACATCCATCTCAGTGGGTGTCACATCACCTTTCCTGGCTCCTTTTTATAGTAAAAGGTCTGAGATCCAGAGAGGGTCAGGGCCTTGTCAAGGCCACATAGCAAACCAGTGACAAAGCTGGAAAGAGTCTTGGTTTTCCCGCCACTTGAACTGCAGACTGAGACAACTGGGTCCTCTGGTCTTGGGCTCTGTGAATGCCAGAACGGGGCCCCGAGGGACCCTCGCATTGGGCTTGGGCCTCCTGTCGGCTTCCTTTTGTCTCTCAAGTATTCTTTCCAACTTCAGGGACCCCAGACTTCTGCTTTCTCCATGCCCTTCTATCAAAGGCCGTACCCTGCATCCCCCAAAGACTAATGCTGGGGAAGGCAACAGGAGTAGATAAAGTAGATAGTGAAGCACCCAGAGGTGTATAGACAGATCAAGCTTTAAACCAAAAGAATGAAGACGTCAGAGTGACGTTCCTGGCGTCCAGGGCTGGTGTGAGCTGTGTGCCAGGTGGGGGCGCAGGAAGGGAGCCCTCCCTTTACCTTTACCTCTATTTCCACCCATGAGCATAAAATGAATGATCGGGGTGACCCAGGGAGGTCCAGGAAAGCCACTGGGGCATCAACGACCTGCTAAACCCTGACACTGGAAAAGCCCACGTGTGACCCAGCCTTGCTGAGTTTGGGCAAGTAGCCCCGGGGAGGTGCACTCTTTTGAGCCATGGCTTCCTGTCTGTGGAGAAAAGAATCCCTCACCAGGCAGATGTGAGGGACGAACAAGGCAGTGGGTGGGCGGGCGAGCACCTGCCAGGTGTGGAAGCTCTCCCCGTACCTGCGCACAGGTAAGGTGCACATGTAAAAAACTGGCAGATTTCTTCCTGGCCAGTTGCCACATTGCCCAGGACCAGAGATGTGGCCCCTTCTGGGCCGGGAACTGCCTCTGAGTTCAGAAAATTTTAAATTCAATTCTCTGAGTATTTATGTATTGCCTCCTAGCTGCCAAAGCCCGTGTCGAATGAACACCAGCACCAGCATCAGCATCCTGGTGGTCACACCCAGTAAACAGCAGGTGTTTTACGCGCACTGTCTCATCTAATGTCCCCCCAATGCTTACCCTGTGGAGTGGGAATGATTATTAGCCCCATTTTATAGATGGAGAAATTGAGGCCTCCAGAGGTTGAGCAACTTACTGAAAACCACAGACCTGGTTGCTTATGAATCTGGGATTTAATGCCTGGCATTTTGATTCTGGGACTCGGCATTCAATCCTTCTCTGTTTACAAAGCTAAAGCCAGAGACCTTGCAACAGAAAAATGCTTGGATGTGATCGGGCTAAATGAAGAGGGCATCGCGTGTGCCTCTGGCCAGTGGCTCTGAGGCCATGATGCCTGAGTTCAATTCCATAGCAGCTGTGTGACCTTGGACAGATTAATTAACCTCTCTGAAACTCCGTTTCCTGGAGATGACAAGGGTGCACTTCCCACGGAGCTATTGTGCAAATTAAACATGTACAAAGTGCCAAGAAATGCTTGACACAAAGTCAGCTGTCAGGGAGGCTTAGCTGTTATCGATATAGTTATGGATCTTTTGGAGCACTGCATGGGAGTCTGGTGGCCTTGGCCTTGGTCATCTTTGTAGCCCCCGTCTCCAAGAACTGATGACAGAAAAATTTTATCCTTCCCACTCTCCAGAGATCAAGGCTGGGGGGCCAGGGCGGGGTGAGAGCAAAGAGGGCAAAGGTTGTCTACAGTTTGTCCAAGAGGACAGAGAGGTTGAGCAGGGGCCCAGGGTCACCCCACATCAAACAGGCCTCGAGGCTAGCCCACCTGGGTTTCTCCCATTCCCCAGCTGGGTCCTAAGACCCAAGAGAATTATGTTGGTGGGAGGTAGAGGTTTGGGAGGGTGAGTTCTGGATCTAGGTGGCCCCAGTGGGAATCCTGGATAGTGTGTAATTTGGGGCAAGTCATGAGCTTCCCTGTTCCTGATTTCCTTATCTGTAAAATGGGAATCATCTCAGTGACCACCTCGGAAGATTGCTCTAAGGCTCAAATGGCTGGCCGCATGCAAGGAGCTCAGCAGCCGGCTGGCTAGAGCGAGGGCTCAGGAGCACAGCGGAAAGCCCGAGCCGGGGCCCCCTCCATGGTTTCCCATCTTCCACCGTGCACGAGGGCACACAGAGACCCACTGAGCACGGGGGGTCCAGCATGGTTCTGTTCTGGGCGTTTCTGCAGAGGACGGAGACCCCATGAGTGGCTGGAACTCTGTGCTCTGGTCCCGTCTGGCTTCCCCACAAGGTCTCTATGGGAGCCTGGGCTCTCCACGGTCCCTCTCTGGGCCTTACCTTTCTCACCCACAGAAGGGGAAGCCCGGGGAAGGTGGTGAGGCCGGCAGGGGACAAACAGGAGGGACATAGGAGTTGTGCCCACAGAGGTGTGCTCCTTCCTGGGGTCGCCACTTCCCCGCGGCTCCTCGAGGGCCAGTGTATCCACCAGTAGATACTGGTGGACACACTGGAGGCCCCGGGGCAGGCTTGGGAGAGGAGAGGGACCTCTGGGGCTGCTGTTGCCATGATGACAGGGGCTCCAGCCCCAGCCTGTTCCATCCTCCCTGCATCCCCGGGGCCTGCTTGGCAGCACGGGGGCCTCCAGAGGCTCTCCCCAGTGGAAGGCATACTTACAGTTACTGTCCCAGGCCGGGGCTGGTGACCAAGGCTGAGGAGACAGAGCCTTGTCTCTGGTTCCTATTTAAGCCGTGGACCCACAGGGATGACGGGGGAGGTTGCTGGTGAATATTAACTAAGGTCACTCCAGTTATCAGAGGAGCAAACGGGGTCTAAGTCCAGAGGCCACCGCTGAGCTGTCCACCCGCGCCACCCGTGTGTGCCCTGCCCAGGCAGCCCACGGCCCTCTGTCCCGTCTACCAAAGGCAGTCATTGTACCCAGCTCATAAACCGTGGCGTCCTGCATCCATGGAGAGGTGGCATGACTCAGGCACTCTTGGGGACAGCATTCCTTTGGGGGCCTGCCCTCCCACTGGGGAATTCTCACTGGCTGCCCCAGCAAGAGCTACTATTTACCCAGGCCCCTTGAGATGTCTCCTGCTGGAGATGCGCTGGAGGAGGCGGGGAAGTGAAAAGCGCCTTTGGCAGAGGAGGCAGCAGAGGTCCAGGGTGGAGAGGCTGCTCATTCGTAGTCACCAAGCTAGCCCCAGATACGAGCTCTGTCGATTTTCCCGAGGAGGAACATGGGCCATAACCGATGCTGACACAGCCGCTTTGGGCTGGCACGGGCGGCCCAGGGCACAGACCAGCGGTCAGATGGTAAATACATAAAGCAGGGTTGTGCTCCCTCAGGCAAGCTGCTTCACCTCTCTGAACCAGGGGGTGGTTTTGTCTGCATCAGAGGGGTTTGGAAGTCCCGCCCCCTAGCACGGTTGTCAGGGTTGTGCACAATAACTTCTGTAAAGTGCCTGGCACACAGTGGGCTCTTAATCTGGGTCTGCTCAGCCCGGCTCTCCGGGCTTCTCTGGGCAGGACGAGGCTGAATTCTTGGCCAGCCTCAGCCTGTTACTGTTTCCACTGGGTGTGGCTCCCAGCAGAGGAATACGATCCACATATGCTTGAATTCTCCTGGGAATGAGGCCCTGTTCTGGAGCTACTGCAGGCCCCCAGGGCACTAGCAGTGGGAGAGGTGGTAGTACAGGGTTGAGGTTGATTGGGCCTTGCTTGACTGTGATCTCTTTAAAAACTGAAGGCAGACCACATCCCTCTCTGTGCGCTCTGATGGCTGCCTGGCACATGGCAGGCTCTCTATGCGTATTTGATGGAGCGGCAGAGGGCATTTTTGTCCCTTCTCTCATTCCCCCGGTCCCAAATGTGGGACTGTGCCAGGTGAACGGCCCGCAGCTTCCTTTGCTACACATAGGTTCAGACCTGAGAACCCAGCTCCCCTATTCAGTGACTGTGAGATCTCAGACAAGCTGTTTCACTTCCCCGTGCCTCAGTTTCCCCACCTGTAAAATGAGGATCACAACGGTACCCACCTCATTGGGCTGCTGTGAGGATTCAGTGCAGCGGTTCTGGGTTAGTTCAGAGCCCGGTGCTGGGTGTGCACAGCGAGCCCTTAATAATGGGGCCCCACCTGTGCCCGTGGGTCTCCCTGGTGTCACTGCGGCAGAGGGGAGGCTTCCGGGAATGCCCCCCAGGCTTCTCTCATTCAGTGCTCTCAGTGACTCTGGGAGGGGAGTTCATGCCACCTGCCAGACAGGAGCAGGAACGAGCTCAGAGAGGGGAGGATTCCCCACTCCCATCCTGATCCCAGTTCCACCATCGGGCTTCAGGCTCTTTCCCTCAGCTGGCTGGATGGGCTTCTCCCCACTGGGGCCCTCCATCCCCTCACAGCTCAGAGAGGTGAGTGTTGACTGAAGTGGGGCCTGACCTCCATACCTCCCGGGCATCTCTTCCTTGCCCCATGTCTCAGTTTCTCCATCTGTACAATGGCCTCCCTCCAAACCCAGCTGCCCCTCCCACCTCCCTGCAGTGGATGGGCAATGCCAAGTGCCCCACCTTCCACTCCGTTGCCAAGCTTGGCTCCCTCAGCCTGGTGGCCTCGGGGCTGGTGGGAAGGCACTGCCCTACACCCCCTCTACCTCCAATCCTTGAGCTGCGGTGCCTTCCACACCTCCTGTGGCAGCCTGCCTTTTCCTCCTCCTTCTCCTGCTCTGGCACTCTGTATGCACCTGGGCAGTGCACTGTCTCTGCCAGCCTGGGAGGAAGGAGGCTCTGGGTGTCAGAGGCAGCAGGTCCGGGAGGGGCGGGGAACTGGGACAGGAAGCCGCCTTGCACAAAGCTGTGGGTAGCCAGGCGGGTGCAGCCGGCCCTCCCTGGCCCAGGCAGTCCTGCTTGTCACCTGCTCTTCTAGCCGTGTCCAGCCCGTGTGACCCCAACGAGTCAACCTGTCCCTCTGAGCTTCTGTAAGAGGGAGGGTCGCACTGGGCTCAGGGCGTTTGCGGAGATAGCAGGTGTCACCCCCCTGGCCTAGGGACTGGCACCGGCATCTTGGCAGCTTTCCAGGGCCAGCCGTAGAGGGAAAGACCGAGCCACCCGAGAAATGCCCAGCTGGAGCCCCACGGAAGCTGGGAAGGGTCTGTGGGTATGGGAGAGGTGTGTGTCATGGATGTTGGCTGGGTACAAAATGGATGCAGGACGTCCCAGCAGGGACTGGGACATTTGGAGGGGAGCACGTGAGGGGCTCCGGGGCCCTGTGCCATCTGAGTCAAGGTTCCATGCTCAGCCCTTCCTTATCTCCCGATCCGCATGCTCCAGGGTCCCTACTCCCCTGGGGCTTCCTGCTGCGGAGAGCTCCTCTGGACACATATCTTAGGAAGAAGGGGTGGGATGATCCGGGAAACCGAGCAAGGACGGAATCCTGGCTGGCGGTGGTGGAGGGCACCCAGGGACCATTCTCAGTGACAGTGTTCCTTGAACCAGGAGCCATGGTAGAGAACGTCTTGTCCACTCAGTGGCTTCTGGAATTGTCGAAAGTAGCCTCTAGGCTGATTCCCTGGGAGTGAATGCATCCTAGGAAGATGCTGTGGGCTGGTTTAAGTAAGAAGCTTCTGGGGACACCCTACCCTTCCTGGGGCCCTGGGCCAAGTCAGGAGGGTGGAGGTACACTTCAGAGGCCCCACAGCCACAGAGCGTGGGGACCAGCCTGTATGTGCTGCCCCATTCAACACACAGGTGCACCAGGCTCTCAGCGCGCACTCCCACTCGGGTCCTGCTGTGCTCACTCTGGGGTCCCTCCCCCACAGGCACTGGCTCTCTTCTTCATTGTAGGGCCGTGGTTAAGGCATGGGCTCAGGAGCCAAACATCTGGTTCAAGCCTGAACTCCACCCCTGTCCTTTGTGAGAGCTTCACCACGTCCCTCCCCGTGCCTCAGTTCCCTCATCCGTAATACGCAAGATAAGATATATCACTTGTACCAGGACTGGGAAGGGTGAACGAGATGATTTCATGTAAGACTCGAGGCAGCCTCGGCCCAGGTGGGCCCTAAGTCGATGCCAATTACCATGAGATATTTGGGGATGTGTCTTGGGCCCGGGAGCCCATTCAGATGCTTTCCCGGGGTCTGAGCAGGAGAAAGATGGGGGGAACGGTGCTCTTTGTCCAGGCACACTTCTTAGCATTCAAGCTTCAGCTGATCCCAAAAGGCCTCACTCCCCTCTGCTGGGCTCTGAGCTAGTTTTCTTCCTAGAGGCACAGGGTTAGGAACAGAGGACCAAGTTGGGTGTGGGGTGGTTTGTAGCCCTGTCAACTTGGTGGCTGATCTCAGAGCCTTGGTTTCCTCATCTGTGAAATGGGGATAATAAGAGTCTTTTTCTCATTATAGTTGTTGTGAGGCTCAAATGAGTGGATGCTTGTGGGGTATTCTACCCCAGGCCCGCTCCGTGAGCATAATCGACAACTGTGTCTGCCTTGTCATAGCCTGTTCACATTAGGAGGGTTAGTCAGATGCTCCTGGGCTTCCTCCCAGGGTGTGAATTAAGTTTGCACCGTGAATCTGCTTCCTGTTGGCATCTTGCAAATCATCCATCTTGCAACAGCCGACCGGACCCTCTTCCTTCCTGTACGTGACCTCTGGGCCTGCTTCCTGTGTGTGGTTCAGGTCTGACTTTTTCTGGAAATGTTTGGCTTATGGCTTCTTGTTTTCACTTTTCATCCTTACTCAGAGGAAAAGAAGGCAGATCTATGCGTTGTAAGTGACAATGGAGTTAATAGAAGGAGGGAAGCACACATCTATAGCTTTATCCCCTACGTGTTAAAATTAATAAAACCATTATTTGCATTATCACTAACCTTTTCTACACTTTATTTTAAATTTATTGAATTTATAGGCCATTATGTTCATTATGGCCTTTCAGCTTTTAGGAGACTCAGCTTGTCCTATTTAACTACAGTGGTATTTCCTTTAGGATGGTCTGGTCACCACATTTTGGCCAATGGGAGCTTCTCAAAGTTCTCTTTTCTCCTTTTAGCAATGCTTGCCAATCTCCAGAAAGCACGCACTTGTATTCGAGCAACGAGCCCCTGTTCCAGCTCCACCCTCATCTTCTCTTGCCTCTAGGCACCATGCCAGCAAAACCCTCCCTGGGAGAGGAAGGGAGCTGGCGTGGCAAGGGTCCTCTCAGGAACACCCAGTGAGCACCGGCTGTGCAGGACTCACCCCTGCACGGGGCCGAGGGAGACCCCGAAGGACTTTGGGACTTGTTTTTCAGAAATACGAGCCCTGCGTGGGTGGCTCAGATAAGGAGGGCATTAGGGATCTTTGAACTTGCCCAACTCCGACCTTGGGTTGAAATGGTTCGATTCACTTTGTTGTCTTCTTTCCTGTTGACTTTCAGCCTTTTTGTTTGCTCGATCTTAACGAGTCTTTTGCAGCTCTCCTTTGGTGATACAAACCCCCGAACTGGCTCCAGTGTGGGGCCTGTCACCACGTGCATTGTGGCCGATGCTTCTCAAGTGCTTCCTATCTGCTGGGCTCTGTTTGAATCCCGTGCGGTGGGTAGCATTAATATCCCCTTAGTACAGGTAAGGAATCTGAGGCACAGAGAATCACCCGGATGCTGACCGTGTGGCCAGTCCACCTCCTTTTCCCTGCCCCATCCCTCCCTTCCTTCCTCTCTCTGTAGTCATCATATGGGGTCATCTTCCTTAGTTCTCCCCATCTATGAATGAATCTATCATCTGTTCATTCACTCACGAAACGTCCTGTATTGACCGCCTCCTGGCTCAGAGTTTGCAAAGGTGGAAGGTGTGCTCCCCACTGTCCAGAAACTTGCACCCTGGTGGGGGCTGAGCCTGGGGACCACAGAGCCCCTTTCGGATGTCCCTGTGAGGCGGGATAAGGCAGAGGGATAGAGAGGAGGGCTGGGGTCAGGAGATAAGCAGAAGGCAGGAGCCACAGACAAGGGTTGACATCGGGGGTAAGCGCCAGGAAGGCGCCGGGCTTCCCCCAGGGCCTCCCGCAGCTGCGCTGGGATCCATACCTCCTGACTTACTCTTCAGTTCTCTTTCTGGCAACTGCTTCACCTCCTTAGATGTAGTCTCCCCATCCCCCAGTGACAGGAAGGACCAAAGACTCCCAGGGCAGGTCCACAGCCAGCAGGTGGGACCCTGGGACACGGCGCTTGATGGCAGCTTTCGTACCTGCCTCTCCTTCTGCCCCACTTCAGCCTTGGGGCTCAGCTCCCCATCACCTGCCCCAGCAGCCCCTCCCCTGCCCGGGTACTAGTCAGGCGGCTGATACCCAGCGTCCCCAGAGACCTGGCTTCTCCTGAAGTCCTCTCCTGTGGGGGCTGTTTATGCTCCAGCATCCCTGCCCTTGGGGCCATGAGAAAGTCCAATTCTCCCGGCCCACAGCTGGGTCCAAACCTCTCCTCCTCCTGCAATCAGGTAGTTGCCTCCCTAGACAGGCCCACCGTCTCCCGGCCTCATCCCTGACATCTGCAGGCTCGTGGATCACATCCTACACCACAGGAGATGGGCAACAGGGGCCGGCCTGGTCCGTTCCGCATCACTCGACATGGCTGTGGATGGCCTTCCGAGCCCCCAGCTGCTTGCTTCCCATCCGGCGACCTTCTCTTTCACCCCTCCCGACCCTCATAGGACCCATGGCCATCCCTCGGACCTTTTTGTCGGGTCTGAGGCTTCTGTGTCAACCCTTCGTCTCCAGCTCCCCTCTTGCTTCACCCTGCTCACCGGTCCTCGGCCCTCATGGGCCTGCGGGTGTAGACACGTGGAGATGGTGAGGTGTGACCAGTTTAAACCTCCTGGGCCATCACGTCAGCCGCTCTCCTGTTAATCCCTCTGCAGTAGATAGAATAACGTCTCCAGAGATGCCCACGTACTAATCCCCAGGGCCTGTGAGTGTGTCACCGTGAAAGCGATGTTGCCGATATGATGAAGGTCATGATCTCGAGAGGGGACATTATCCTGGATTTTCCAGGCATGGGCCCAGTGTAATTATGAGGGTCCTTATAAAAGAGGGGCAGGTGGGTCCGAGTCAGAGAAGGGGATGTGACAGCAGAAGCAGAGGTCGGGGTGGCGTGAAGAAGGGGTTTGTAATGCAGGAAAATTACGTGAAATTCAGATTTCCCTGTCCACGTTTAATAGTTTATCAGAACACAATCACGCTGTTGGCTCACCCTCCACGGCCACTTTCCTGCGGCGGTGGCAGAATCGAATCATGGTGACAGAAAGTGCGTGGCCCGCAAAGCCTACAATTAGGCCTACGTACTGTCTGGTTTTTCCAGAACAAATTTGCTGATCCCTGCCCGAGACCACAGACCATACCAGCTCCACTGGTCCCTTGCGGCTGTGCCTCTAAGGCTGCTGGCTTTTATACAGGCTGCTCCGTCCCGGGAAGGAAGTGTGGCCAACTCAGTGCGTCTCTTCACATCCGGGGCGAGGATGACGTCACTGAGGAGCCTTCCTGCCCCCACCCCCACCCCCACAAACTGGCCGTGCTGGGGGACATCTCCTTCCTTGCTGCTTCCAGAGCATACTTGGTAACATGTGTCGTTGAGAGCTGACAATTATTGAGCATGTCAGACACAGGTACTTTTGTTATCCCCATTTGACAGACGAGAGAACTGAGGCTCATAGAAGTCAAGCCGGTGAGTCCTAGGTCCCGGAGCTGGCGAGTGGCGGAGGGGAGATTGGAACCAGCCTATGTGACTGCAGGACAAGGGCTCAGCTCAGACGCTGGAGTGTGGTTACCTGAGGGCGGGGCATCCTGTTTTCCGACTCTGACTCTGCTGAGCACAAAGCAGGAGCTCAAGGCTGCTGGAAGAACTGAGGGAAAACGAATGAAGAAGCAGGAACGGAGTGTCTTGGGGCGCCTGGGTGGCTCAGTTGGTTAATCGTCGGCCTTTGGCTCAGGTCATGATCCCAGGGTCCTGGGATCGAGTCCTGGGTCGGGATTCCTGCTCAGTAGGGAGTCTGCTTCTCTCTCTCTCTTTCCCTCTGCCCTTCCCCATTGCTCATTCTCTCTCTCTCAAATAAATAAATAAAATCTTAAAAAAAAAAAGAAAAGAAACGTAGTGTTTCTTCTATCAGATGGTTAAGGCGTCTTGCCAGGGCGAGAGTATGAAAACCCGTAGAATGGTTCTTAACTCTAGGAAACAAACTGATGGTTTTTGGAGCAGAGGGGGGTGGGGGGAATGGGGCATCTGGGTGACAGGCATTAAGGAGGGCCTGTGATGCAATGAGCACTGGGTGTTGCGTGCAACTGATGAATCACCGAACTCTACCTCTGAAACTAATAATATGTTATATGTTCCTTAAGTTGATTTAAATTAAAAAGAATGCTATAAATGGGCATGGGGCATGCAGCTTCCTAGACCGAAAACCAGTTGTTGTCTATTTGAGTTGGAAGCCATCCTGTGGGGAAGGGAGGCCCCCACTAGGGAGAGGCAGAGGGGACCAGGGCAGTGGGCTCACAGCCAGGACCTAGAGTGACGCTGTCCTGCTGGCCAAGCCTGCCCCCCCCCCACAAGCTGCTGCTCCCATCTGCCACCTCCGTCTGCCCCACGAGGAAAGGGGAAGGCTCACAGGAAGACAATAGAGCTAGGGCCAAGCTATTCGATGGTGAAATAGTACCGAGGGAGGGGGATTGCGTCGTGTGCACTGTGTCTCCTTCCCTGCTCCTGTTGCTGACTTGGCCGGGCAGGTGCAGGGGCAGCTCCTTGGTCCCGCCGCCCAGGAGCTGACCCCGCCACCTCCCATCCCCAAATGCCCACAGCTGAATCCTGGCTCCTGGGTGCCAGGCCCTGTGTACACAAACTCTTCTCTTTCCAGTAGCTCTGCAAAGAGGGTTTTATCATATCCACTCTGCAGGTGAGGCTCTGAGAGAATAAATGCGATGACTCCACGAAACCTGCCCTGAACCCTCCCTTCCCTCCCCCTCTCCACCTGCAATCACCAGACATGTGCGATCACTGCCTCCCTGTTTTCCTTTTTATGTATTTACTTTCACTGAGGTGTTATTTACATGCAGTAAAACCATAAATCCTAAATGCATGGCTCGATACATGTTTATATTTGCGTACATCTGTGTAACTGCCGCTCGATCGAGATACAGAGAACGAATCCATCAACCCGGGAAGCTCCCCACTCTGTCCACCCTCCGATCTCCCACTGAAGGTCACTTCTCCTCGGACTTCTGTCTCCATAGGTCAGTTTCGCCTCTTCTAGAAGGACATGGAGAGAGTGGGAGCGGACACTGTGTGCTTTTTTGGCCTCTGGCTTCTTTGTTCCACAACATGTTTGCGAAGTTCCTCCTGTCTCTGGCTGAGTAGTTCCACTGCAGGGGTGTACCACAATTAGTTTCTGTTGACAGATGTTTGGGTGCCTGCAGCTTTGGCTATGATGAATAAAGTGTCTATAAGCCCTCAAGCACAAGGCTTTGTGTGAACATGTTTTCATTTCTCTTGGGTGGACTAGCTAGTTACAGGGTAGTATATGCTCAGCTTTATAAGGAACGGCTTCCTCCTCTCCACCTTCCGGTCCCAATGTCCTGGGAGGGCTTCCAGAACCACAGTGGGGAAGCAGCTCAGGCCCAGCTCTGCCTCCCTTGCTGGGAACCTCGGACCGGTCGCTTCGCCCACTGCGTGGAATGGGGGTGATCACCTTGACCTCTCAGGGTTCCAGCGAGGATTTCAGGAGACACCGATCATGGAAGCCCAGGATCCATAAATATCATTTGGCTCGAGGCGGTGCGAGGCTTGTTTTCATGGTAGGCCAATAGAAATGAAGTAATTCAATGAAATGGCTGGGAACAAAAAACAAACATGCTCCAGAAATGTAGTGAGAAATCAATGCGTTCCATTCTACTGAAACAGGTTCTCAGGGCCTCGTATTCAACTTTCCACTTTGCAGAGTGTTGAGCAATTCAGATAAACAAAGCTCGGTCAACACTGCCTTCTGTGAAGAAGGTCTGTGTAGAGCAAACAATGGGGGCTGTGTGTTTTCTGGGCCTCCCTCTGCCCGCTTCCCTCTACCTCTGGCCTCCATGGGGCTAAAAGGGAAGCAGGTAGGGAAGGCTCTGCACGGCGACTTTGCTCAGCTGCTGGAGGGCTTGTGGAGGGGATTAAGGGAGACGTGCCCTCCTCCCGTGGCTGGAGGTTGGGCTCACTCAGGGGGTTGAAAGCAAGTATTTTTTGCACGCACACACAGACACACACATTACCACCACCCCAGGAGACTCTGGGGCTCCCCTTTTTGTATGCAGTCCCCTGGGAAAGATAACAGTCCTGATAGGGTCTGGGATGGTGTGGACTTTGGTAGGAAAGTCCGATGGGCCTCAGGGACAGTCAGAACCAGCCTTGATTCACTATGGACAAGTTACTTAAACCCTCATGGCCTCTCTGACCTTATCTGTAAGTGGAGATTCTGGTTCCAAGGTCTCAGGGTGGTTGTTAGGGTAAAGTGAGTCAATTTTTCTATAAAAGATCGGCATACGGTGAACATTCAATATATGTTGATTCCCCTTTCTCTTCTTTCCCTCTTCTGTCTAGGTCCTTTGGTTTGTTTTGATCACAAAGAAGTAAGAGAACGGTGTCATTCAGAGCATCCTGTATCCAGTAAGAGATTACATGTGTAGAAACTAAGGTATATGCATAGAAGCTTCTGGAAAGACACAAACCAGTGGTTATTCTGGAACACATCCTTCCCAGCTGGAGTGACTTTTCCTTCCTTCTGTATCTTCTTGTGTGCTTATGTTTTCGAAACAAGAGTGGGTTGTGTTTATGGAAAAGAACATCTTTAATTCCTTTTAGCTTAACGACCACACAGAAAGATGCTATATTTATATATATGACAGTTTCTGGGAGGGTCTTTTTTTTTTTTTTTTTTAAGTAACTTCCCCTGGATTTCTCTTTCCCTCTTTGGCTTTCCTCCAAATGCCCTCGTCCCCGGACATCAGCTGATGGAGGGGAAAAGATTTCATGGTGAAGTCAGACCGCGCAGGACTCAGATCTTTGTTGTTTATTAGCTGTGGGACCTTGTGAAGATGACTTAATCTCTCTGTGAGCCCAGCAATAAAATCGAGATCGTATCTACCTTACGGTGTTTGGGGGAAGGCTGAATGATAGGACTGTCTATGGTCCAAGCATATAGAAGCTTCTTAAGGAATGGAATGGTGGTTTTCCTCCCAAGCAGTGCGTTAGGTCACTTCTTCATGGAGATGGCCTCTGGCAACCCCACGGCAAGCCTGGGCAAGAGTCACTGCCTGCTGTCACCTTGACTGTAGATGAGAAATGGAAACTCAGAGAATTTAAGTGACTTGCCTAGTTTGGCCCTGGAAAACCAGTAGTGTTTATTCCGGGATCTTCTTCCTTGTATATTACAACATGAACATTACGTACATCATGGCTGTGTCATATTTGGGCTTTGACTCTGGTGCCTGGACAGGTCTTGAAGTCTGTGTTTGTCACATACTTGTCCTCGTTCAGTTTGTGCTATGTGCGTAGTCTCTAATTGGAGATTGGAGCACAGGGGGATAGGACTCTCCATGGCTGGATTTCAAGATTTTCCTGTTAGCCTCATTAACAAGGAAAAACTCTGGAAAATCCAACTGCTTTGGCTTCTAACGAACATTTTCCAGATGCAAAACCGTCACCCACCAAAATGCATGTTCAGATCTTTTGTCCTAATACTTAATTAGGTTGGTCATCTGGTCAACTAGGGCAGGTTGGCGCTGTTTTCCTGAACCGGGGGCAGCCATAACTCACAACTACTTGTGTAACTAATCATTCTAATGGGCTGATGCATCTCTATTAGAAAACTTTAAAAAAATAGTAGCTCCAAATATGTTATTTATAAACTATATACGTGTGCAACAGTCCCAATGCATTTTTTGCCTTAATAAAACAAAGAAAAATAAACATTTTTAAAAGGAGACAAAAATTAATGAATTTTACAGTATTTTCTCCTGTACTCTAATAGACCCATTGGATCCATCTGGGTACCCCTGGATTAGTCAGGGAAACCATGTAAGTTTGCAGAAGACTATGGCATCACAGAGTGGGTGAACATTGCTGGAAATCCATATGGATGTTAACATGAATGATATAAAATGTGAGTTTAATAAACTCTCTTTGCTCAACAATGCATGGACACAGCTTAAAGCCAGAGTGTAAGGGTGGACAAATCAATGGTAATATAGATTTGAGAGCCTAACTTTTTTCCCAGAAACTTGGGTTGGTCAGGGCCCACCTCAGCCTGACCACAAGCTTCCCTTGTTATTGGTGGATCTAGCCATTTCTGAGTTTGGGCACAGAGCCCAACCTACCAGAACAGCTCTGGTACTTGCCCTTATTGGCCCTTTTGCCTGGAACATTCTCCCCCTTTGGGGTATTCTCATGGATGGTCCTGCATGGCATTCAGCTCATGCCTCAAATGGGCCTTCGCAGAGAATGCTCTTTTGGTTACCTCATCCGAAATATCTGCCCTCCTATACACCATGACACAATGTCCTTGACCTTTATTTTCCCTCATGACACTTGTCACTACCCGATACTATGTTGTATGTCTATACTTACATTATATATTACCATTTATCTATTTGCCAATTTGTTTATGTCTGTCTCTCCCACTAGACTGTGTGGGCACGAACATTGTTTTGCCCATCCTACCCCCAGGTCCTGGAACAGTAACTGGTATACAGTAGGAGCTCAAAAAATATTTATTTCATGATCGTATGAGTGGAATGGAATCACGCATAATTTGTTTTCAGTACCATCCTCTCCCCTTAAAACAGAGTTTAATAATTTTGGCAAAATCTAAGATCTGAACTCTGAAGACAGTCACAAACACTTAGAGCAGCTTTCTCGCCAGAGTGTAGTCTCCACGAGAGCAAGGACCATGTCTGGTTGTTCTATGTTGAGTCCCCAGCCAAGATCAGCCGCTGTTGCAACAACCTCCAAATCGCAGGGGCTTAGCACAACAGCATTAGAGGGGGGTCCTTCTTCATCTCTTTGCTACGGCTTCTGGAACACGTGGCTTCCAAGGGTCAGGGAAAGAGAATTGGAGAGGACACACTGGTTCTCAATGGCATTGGCTTGGAAGCCACACATTTCACTCTGCTCACTGTCCGTTGGCCCCCATCCCGTATGTGACCCTCACCTAATTGCAAGGGAAGCTGGGAGATGAAGGGGAGCATGTAGGTTCTTGTGCGTGCTCATCCCCACATCCACACCCAGCCTCTAGTACAGTGCCTGGCATACATGTCTATATATAACAGCCGTTGAATATTTATTAGATGAACATATTAAAATCTCTAAATTTCATGCATAAACTCTTCTGAAATTATGACTTGTTTTCTACCAAATAGTTTTATATATTTTTTATATTGTAGTTTATTCTTTTTTATTTGAGGACAGTGGATGCATAACGTTACATTAGTTTCAGGTGTACAACTTAGTAATTTGACAAATCTGTACATTGGGGTATGTTCATCACAAATGTGGCTACCACATTGCTGTTATGGTATCGTTGACTACATACCTTATGCTCTACCTTTTATTCCCGTGACTTACTCATTCCCTGACTGGAAGCCTGTGCCTCCCTCTCCCCTTAACCCGTTTTGCCCATCCCCCCACCTCCCTTCCCTCTGGCAACCATCAGTTTGTTCTCTGTATTTATAGGTCTGATTTGCTTTTTGTTTGTTGATTCATTTTTTAAGATTCCACTTATGAGTGGAATCATATTGTATTTGTCTTTATCAGTTTGACTTATCCACTTAGCATAATATCCTCTAGGTCCTTCCATGTTGTTGTAAATGGCAAGATCTCATTCTCTTTATGGCTGCATAATATTCCAGTGCGTATACATCCAACATTTTCCTTATCCATTCGTCTATTGATGGACACTTAGGTTGCTTCAATGTCTTGGTTAATTGTAAATAATGCTGCAATAAACATAGGGATTTGGTAATTCTTAAGGACTTTCAATTCTCCTGAGCGCAGGGCAATTTGGAAACCGGTCTCCTCGTATGATTTTCTAAGTCGTGATTCCGGACGAATTATAAGTCCCTGCATGCCTGAACATAGGAATGAATCAACAAAAAGTGCTCTTGGTGTTTTTTCCCCTGCAACTTCAAGTGTAGCATATTAAAAACCATCACATCCTGAAGGAACTACCTGTCTGTTAATCCCTAAGACTCTAACATAACAGACTGGGTTTCCCAGCTCTGGGATTATGAGGTCTTTGATCCGAAGAAGTTGCTGAATGAATGCCTTCAAGCCACAGCCTAAAATTTCTATGTTTTGCCCCAATTTCTTTCCTCTTTTGCTTAAAATTGGGATTAGTAAGGGTCCTTGCAGGAAGACAGTTTATATTCTTGACCGTTTGTCTCCCATGCTGTGCAGTAAGTCTGATTAGTAGACCTCTCAGCCTCTCTTTCCTGATGGATTTTCCCTTGGAGGCCAGGAGCACCACCTTGGTCATGTGATTTGCATGAACTTTTCAAAAATTATTTTACCCTCTTAAAGTGTACTGATGGGTTTTGTTACCTCAGTTGTGCATATGTGACCATTTGAAATATCCACTCCCCCTTAATTTTATGGGTCATCCTGTACTTCAATAGTCTGTGAGACATTAGAGAAGGTTTCACATACTTAGTGTGTGAGCACACGCATATATCCACCCGTACACACAGGTGAGTTTAGCACCTGACATTCTGAATGCCTTGGAAATCACAGCTACTCTGCCTTTGTAACCAGGGAAAATGGGCCTGCTTCCCAGTAGGGATGGTAGGGAAATATGTGATGGAAGAAAGAGAACGGTGACATAGTGTTCTCCTCCTAATTTCCTTACATCTGGGTTTCATGTCGAGAAGCTTAACAATCACATCATGCTAAGTGAAACAAGCCAGATGGGGAAAGACAAATACTGTATGATCTCACTTATATGTGGAATCATAAAAGGTCAAACGCATAGATTGCTACCAGGGTCTGGGGGTGCAGGAAATGGGGAGAGGTCGGTCAAAGAGTATCAACTTCCAGTTATAAGATGGCTAAGTTCTGGGCTGTAATGTACCACATAGTGGCTATAGTTAATGATGCTATATTGTATACTTGAAATTTGCTGGATTTGGGGCAGACACTTAACTGACTGAACCACCCAGGCACCCCAGATTTTATATTTTTAAATAAAATTCAACATTATTGTATCTGAAATTGAGCTATTTCAACTCTCCTGTGTGTTGGCTTACTAATTTACTTTTTTTTCTTAAAGTATCTCAGGCACATCAGACTTGGGATTAGGTGACTCCTGTAAAAGTCACATAGGATCTATTTTAACAACTCTCCGACTGAGGCTGGTGGCCATGCACCTGGACCAGAAGCAAATGTTTAAGAATAACTAATATGGGCAATATGACTGGCCAGTTAGGTGAGGGCTGGCTCCAATGCCCAATTGTTGACTCCTGATTTGTGCTGCAGTCTTTCGACCTTATTCTTTCCTCCCTGACAACTGTTCTCCCTCCCTGTCTTCCCTATTTCTGTGAACAATGCTAGTGATATGCATCAGCTCACCCCTACACAGTTCTTATGAGCATGTCGCTATATGTTAACCATGGTCCAACTTGATTAAATAACCCTGTAAGAGAGATAGTTGATATTTTCCCACCAGTTTTCTCAATTATTTAAAAGTATCAGGTCGGGGGCTGCAAACCAACATCCACAACTGGACATCAGCTTACAAGTTGGCCCTTCAGAAGTGATGGCCTTTGACCAAATCTGTCTGTAGGTACCAGCCACCCGGTTGTTGTTTGAACTGCAGGGGGAACATAACTCTGTTCTTAGACGTGCAGAGAAAAACACATCATGCCTGGAACCGAGTTGCACTCATCAAAAAATAACCAAGACAGGTTTCTCAACGCCAGTCAGCAAAATCTGTGTCTCAGACCCAAGTGACGCTGCAATGCTTGGATTCCAGCAACCGGGGACCCTAATCAATGACTCTGGGTAGCAAGTGCCATGGAAGTAAATGTAAACAGTGGTTGACTCCCAGCCCTGCCTTGAGAAATGGCTGGAACTCCACGTATCCCAACTTAATGCCGACCTTCTCTCTCACAGGGCGCTCTAGGTGCTTAGCACATTGTTCCCAGTAGCCATTAACCCCCCAGCGAGACTTCATGCTTTTCTTCTCTGCTTTAATCCATAGCAATGCTTCTTTGGTGTCCTCTCGTGCCTGGGTCTAATGTTAACTCCTCCATGTTTCCTCATCTAGAAGTGATCACACCAGTCTCTGAAATCCCAGAGCATCTCATTCCATGCTGTTTATGTGTAACCTGGGTTCAGGGACAAGATGTGGTACCAACCCGTTGGCAGATTACCAACAGCAGCCCCACCTCTTCCAGTGTCTTGGGTCTTGGTAGGTTTGCCTTCAGCGTCCCTTGATGCCCACCCTTCTTCCCAAGATTGGTTCCCTGTTTATCTGAGCAGACTCACTTTCTGTATGACAGGCCTCCAGTTCCTGAGGGAACAATGGTCGGGAGAGGCCAGAGATGGAAACTGCTCCAACTTTTCAGCCATGTTGTCTGTGTTCCAGGGGGTAGCTCTGCACTGAGTCCCCAACTGCCCCACCCATCATCCCACGGAAAGAACAGGGATCTCCTTGGTCTCATATCATAAAATACATTACCAGTGCATATGGGGAAAGGGCAAACTCTGAAACCTGCTTATTCATCTTTGTGTATCCCAGGGCCCCTGATGCTGGGTTTGGCGGGAATATGCTGTGTTTGTTAACAGAGGGGAATGTTCAAGTAGAGAGACAATCATTGGTGGCAGAAGAGGGAGAGGAGAATCGTTGGGACATTGTCTTTGAGTTGGTAAAGGTGATGGGTCTAGTGCACAGGAGCGGTGTTGGCCTTTGTTGTTGTTGCAGGCATGGATGCTGCATCCGTAGTACAAAGGGAAGGAAGAGTTTAAGGGCATACTTGCAGGAAAGTGGAAAACTGTTGAGCTGGAATCCTCTAGAATTCCTCTTTTGATTGTTTCAACTTCCTTTGTGCAACAAGAAGCAAAGTCATCAGCTGACAATAAGAATGGAGAGACGGTTTTGGAAGTCTTTTTTTTTTAATTTTTTTTATCGTTATGTTAATCACCATATATCACATCATTAGTTTTTGATGTCGTGTTCCATGATTCATTGTTTGTGCATAACACCCAGTGGACAGTTTTGGAAGTCTTAGGAGAGAGAAGAAGATACGGAATTGTCATGGGAAACGGGAAGGAATGGGTTAGGGAAGTATGGTGTGATGTCTGAGTAGCATTAAGGGCCCCTTGATGACAGATGACAGTGATTGTGAGGTTCAAGTATGACCGGTCACTGTGGTCATGCGTTTTCTCCCTTGCCTTCAGCTGTATGGCTGCACATGGAGTAGATGAAGTGTGGGATTTAATCAGGGCTTGGTTTTGCAATAGGGCAAAGGGAGAACAGAATATATTAGTGGAGTGATTGTAACGACAGATCACACTGTCATTGGTACAATATCCAGGGTGTGACCATGTGACCTTAAACAGGGTAGAAAGATACATCATAAAGTTCTGTTTGTGCAGATACTGAAATTTCTAAGAATTAAGGAAGGAGGAACATTGGAGAGAGGGACAATGAACTAGTAGCTAAAAATCTTCAAGAAAGATGAACAAACAAATTAGATAAGTGTAATGTTATGAAGGAAATTAATAAGGGTCTAAGATAGACAATCAGGGTGTTTATGGGAACCCACTTCAGGTGGAGTGGTCAGGGAAATCATCTATGAAGATCAAGTCCAGTGGATACTTACAGGATAAAGACTGAGGCTGAAAACCTTCCAAGCAAAGGAAACAACAGAAAGTATAAAGGCCCTGGGGCAGCACGGAGCTTATTCCAGGACCTACGGGGCAATGTGTGTGGCTGGAACATAACAGTGAGTGGGAATACGGTGGGAGGTATTTGTTAGAAGGAGGAAAAGCAGAGGATACAGTACACATTGTGAACCTCAAATTCCAATGTAATTTCTTTAGACTCACCAACCAAGCCTAACCAAGCATTGGACCGTCTTTTTTGTGGCAGGTGGTTCAGGGTTCAACAACTTGTCTCCTCTGGAGAGGATACCTTAAAATGGCCCAGACCACCGAATCCCCAGAAGCTCACTGGGGTGGCAGGCCTGTGAATGCCTCTGGTATGCATGTGTACTGCTAAGGCGGCTAACAGGCTTGCTATTTCCTGCTCATCGGATGCAATGAGCATAATGTCATCAAGGCTGTGGACCAGTGTGATTATGTTTACAGTAGTCCAGTCATGGTCCAACATCTATTTGACCTTCTGCACAGGCCAGGCAGGTGAGGGACAGGGTCTGGAGTCAGAAAGCAAGGGTCCCAGTTCAGCTCTGACACTAGTCCCATGGGGATCCATAAGCAGGATGCTTCCCCACACTGGACCTAAGGGTAGAATTGGCTGTGGCTTCGGTGGTTACCTCCAACTTTGCCGACATGGAACAGCGTCCCCTGCTGGAAGGATGAGGGAAACAGAAAATAAATCTTGCAGGAGCCTGGCTGCGCAAGGACCAAGATACCTGGATTTTAATAAGACAGAAAAAGTGCCTGCACCCATTCCTGGTCACTGTTTCCTGAATTCTGTCCTTTACCAGGAGGGTCTTCCTTTCCAGAGTCATCCCTTCCCCTCCCCCCCCCCAGTCCCCTGCACGCCTCTAGGACTCTCCGCCTCCTCATGTCATAGGTTGTTCCCTGCAGAAGATCTGACCATGTGCCACACAGTAGAAAAGCTGCAAAGGCTGAAGACCCCACTGTGCCGGGTCCTGTGTCCCTGGTGGGTGAATGTCAGGCATTAGTGACAAGACAGGAGGAAGGTTTTGAGCAGTAGGTGTCTTCCCAAACCAAATCTTCGTAATTCCCACCAAAAAAAAAAAGGTTGACTGGTTTCTTTGCATTCAGTTACTTAACCATTTGTGTATGGGGTGGGTGGGGAGGTCAAGGGCCCTAAAGAACATCTAATGGACAATATCTGGCCCTCTGTCCAGAGAAAGACATGTACGTAAGTGCCCAAGAGTAATCCAGATGCCAGCTCGGGTGTCTCTGTCCCTTGAAGGCTGGGGACAGCTGTCAAAATGAAGGTTTGAATTTTGTGAGATTAGCACCCATCCTCAGAATAAAAAGCAGCTTTTAGGTTTGCTTATTCCTCTGGGCCCTTGGTTTCTTATCTTTTTGTCCTAGGAATTAATTTATCATCTCTTTGATGCTTTTGAGAATTTTGTTCAAGACCAGGTTTTCTAGCTGTTCTTAACAGCAGGATGGATTCAAATAGACAAGCTGACCGCTACCTAGCAAGAGGCATTTATTCTATAGTTGTCTGTTCCCCACTGAACGCGTTTCCCCTCGGTTACCAGCCGTGCGGAGGCAGGTGGCTCACTCTTGTATTTCTCAGTCCTATCCGTGTAACCCAGCGAAAGGCCCTTCTATCAAAGCTCGCTCTCTGCTCGTCCAGAAGCTAAGCTGGGCCCATCGATGTGTACGTGTGTGTGTTACTCCATGTAGGTTTTAAATAAACTTCTTATTTTTGAGTAGTTTTAGACTTACAGAAAAATTACAAAGGTGGAGTTCCTCTATACCCAGCTTCTCCTATTGCTAAATTCTTACAGGGGCGTGGTATATTTGCCAAGCTGAGAAACCAGTATTGTTATATCACTATTAACTCGATCCCAGTCTTTATTTAACTGTCCACAGGTTTGAAAAACAAAAACTAGTCACCAATATTTAAAAATCAAGAGATTTTTCATTTTTGTTTGGAAAATTAGAAGAACTGGCAACATGGGTGTATCCCATCTGACAACGACTGGCTGAGCCAAATTAATAATCGTAATGATAGCTGTAACTATAGCAAGCATTTATTGAGCACTTATTATGCACCAAGTACTCTTCCAAGTGATTTGAGTGTATTAACGCGTTTCACCTCATTAGAAGTCTTTAGGTGATTCCTAGTGTCATCACTGTTTTATAGAAGAGGGTCCTAAGGCACTGAGGGATTAGGGAGAATGACCAAGGTGACTCGGCTGGGCTGTGGGTGAGCAGGGGTACAGGGCAAACAGTCCCGTGTTCCCTGCCACACCTGGGTACAGCCTCCCTGGCCCTTTTGGATTACTGTCCCCCATCTGACTCTTTCCTTCATTTACATTCCTTTCCAGGACCATGTGGACATTTGATTTCAAAACGTCTGCTTTTTGGCAATTATCTCAGGCAGCCCTTCGCAGTTTATAAAGCATGCTCATGTCAGTGACCTTACTGGATCCCCAGCGGTGAGGCGACCCTATCCCTGGGGCGTCTCCCTCACGGCCGAGGGGCTGGGAAGTGGGGGGAATAGAGAGACTGGAATCATTGCTGTTATAGTTGGTGAGCTGCCCCAAACGTCCCACTCCGTCCACCTTGTTGGGGCTGTGGATCATTTTTCAGCCGCAGATTGACAAGCCTCTGAGCAGAAAGAATATTCAGAGGCATCTCTGGCCTCTGGCAAGAGCCCCCTGAGTCACCCCCACCCAGGAAAGGCCAGGTCTGCACACAGGAGCAGGGAGCTCACCTTCAACCCAAATCACCTCCGTTCTGCACAACTTGACCACTGCCCACCGCACAGAGATGCTTCTGACCCTACTGCCTTTCCACTGTTGGAGCCACACAGGTTACCTGGGATGTGCTGACACTGCCGAAGGAGAGTCACACCAGCCCCTGCTCCCCACCCTGGGCATCATTCAGACCTCCTGAGCTCAAGAGTGGCCCAGGAAAAAAGGAGCTTTCAAACGAATCTATTCGATTCTTAACTGACCTACTCTTAAGCGGGGTGCAAGGCAGAGAAAGATCCGTATTAGAGAGCAAAGGAAGACACCGAGCTGAATTTAAACTATATGATTTATGAACTGACCACTTCTGGTCGTGTTTGTTCCTGGCTCCCCTGTGAAGCAGCTAGAAGTGACCAGTAAATAATCTCATTTTCTCAAAGAGGATGCTGAGGTCCCCTCTGTATGGTCTCTCGGTGAGCGGTTCGGCTAAAGGGGAGGCTTGGTATGGAGACCACCACATACCCTCTCCTGGTGCAGCTGCCTGCTTTTTTCTGTGTATCTTTGGAGACTGCTCTTGGTCTCCTTTAAAGCAGCTCTGCAGGCTTATAAGCTCTTCCTTTTGGAGGCCATCTGTTCTGCCTGTTCTGCTAAGAATGTGTTCGCTTACGAATTCTATGCCCATCTCTTCTAATCTAGGTTGCATGGAAGAATAGATTTATAATTGGCAGCAGAAGGTTGAGAAGTTCTGGAGAAAAGAATAGAAACTGCCGGGAACTGGAAGGGGTGTGCAGGACAACTGGGCCCACATAATCACAGCTTGTGGAGTGAGTCTAAGAGGGTGACTGCTGCACAATGGCCAACCAACCATGGGTCCCAGGGGAAACTCAAGTGTTGGCTCAGCTCTCCATTACATGGCAGAGATGATGCAACGGATGGCTCCACTGGCTTGTGAGAGGGAGAGACACCACAGAACAATGAAGATGACCATGAGCAAAGGCACACTAAAAGAAAAAGACCCCATGCAGCATGAGAAAGGTGGAGAGAAAGAGAAAATTGTGTCTCCCATTGTAAGCCAACTGTCTCCACCATGTTGGTCGTCTTGGCTCTGGTGATGACTTCTCTTGAGTAGCACATTTTAAATAAATGTTTAAAAGGTCTTTATGCCTCACTAGGAATGTGGGATGGCCAGAAATTGTGTGCCTGCCAGCCTGGTCAGATTTGGTATCTCTAACCTGATGCTTCAAGGTAGTGAGGTCTTTGGCAAGAATACATCGGTGAGGGTCCACCAAGGATTAGTGATATAAGGTAGCTATGAATTGTTCTAGCTCTAAAAGAAAGAAACAGAAATGTTAGCCTGACACCTGCCTCATCTAACAGAAGATGAACCCTGGAGGCTGTGCCAAGAACAATTTAGTTCTGCCAGGAGAATCCCTTCTTCCATGTTTGCTTGGGTGGACATTGCTCAGAGCTCCCTAGGTCAGCGCTTTTCAGACTGTCAACAAATTCCCACAAGCTGCAGAGGTGAGTGGTCTTATTTCCCTGGGACCTGGAGTAGGGTGAAGCTCCAGAAGCACGAGTTCCTTTGAAAATTGGGCACTCCTTGCATTTTGCTGTATAGTAAGTCAAGTGTTTGTTTTAATGTGAAAACAATGTTTTTAATCAATTACTATTGAGGAAATGGAGGCTCTGGTGATCTCAAGGCAGTTTTGAGACTTGGCACACACTGTAGGCACACTGATTTTCTGTCAGGGGGCCATCCCCTGGTCTCCAACTCCCTTTCTTTTTCCAGAGAATCCTTGGTTACTTCCACAGACAGTTTAGGCTAGAAAGGAATAGGGGAATTCTTCCCAAATTGCTGAGTTTGCAGAAGCTTTCCCATAAAGATTCTTAACTGTGAAACCCTGGCCTCCATTAAAATCCTGGTAAAACTGCTCTACCTTCTGCGCTGGGAGAAATGGCCAGCCCCCAACTTCTGAGCTGCCATTCAGTTCTTCCACTGACCTTCTTTTTTTTTTTTAATTTTTTATTGTTATGTTAATCACCATATATTACATCATTAGTTTTTGATGTAGTGTTCCATGATTCATTGTTTGTGCATAACACCCAGTGCTCCACGCAGAACGTGCCCTCTTTAATACCCATCACCAGGCTAACCCATCCCCCCACCCCCCTCCCCTCTAGAACCCTCAGTTTGTTTTTCAGAGTCCATCGTCTCTCATGGTTCGTCTCCCCCTCCGACTGACTCCCCTTCATTCTTCCCCTCCTGCTATCTTCTTCTTTTTCTTTTTTCTTAACATATGTTGCATTATTTGTTTCAGAGGTACAGATCTGTGATTCAACAGTCTTGCACAATTCACAGCGCTCACCGTAGCACATACCCTCCCCAATGTCTATCACCCAGATACCCCATCCCTCCCACCCCCAACCACTCCAGTAACACTCAGTTTGTTTCCTGAGATTAAGAATTCCTCATATCAGTGAGGTCATAGGATACATGTCTTTCTCCGACTGACTTATTTCACTCAGCATAACACCCTCCAGTTCCATCCACGTCGTTGCAAATGGCAAGATCTCATTCCTTTTGATGGCTGCATAATATTCCATTGTGTATATATACCACCTCTTCTTTATCCATTCATCTGTCGATGGACATCTTGGCTCTTGCCACAGTTTGGCTATTGCTCCACTGACCTTCTTTTCCTGTCCTCCGAAGCGGCTTGTTAAAGCTCTCTGTGCCCTCCTGGGGCTGTTCTCACCCTGTCCGCTTGGTCTTGGCAGTCAGCGTCGCCGGCCGCCCCCCTGACAGACTGGTGTCGATGAGGCAGGATCGGTCTTGTTTTCCCACCTGTACCCTTCCTTGGGTCCCTACACTCACCCTCCCCACGTCTCCCCAGCGAAGACCTCTGTGTTCTTGAAGGATATTTTCTTTAACTCTGTAATTCTGGGTTGAAAATTTTCTTTCAGCGGTGTAAAGATACCATTCCACAGTCTTCTGGCCTTCATGGTTCTGATGAGATGTTTGTGGGCATTGGGATGTATCACTTTGTCTCTGAGCATTTTCAAGATTTTCTCTCAAAAAAAATAGATTTTCTCTCCAAATTTTGGTTTTCAGCAGTTTGACTGTCATATGCTTAGACACGATTTCTTTTTTATTCTTACTTATCCCATTTGAAGTTCATCGAGCTTCTTGAATCTGTAAATTCATGTCTTTAACCAGATTTTGCAAGTTTTGACCATTATATGTTTTGTGCCCTTCTCTCTCTCTCTCCTGCTTTTGGTACTCCAATTGTGGATATCTTAAGCCTTTTGCTCTAACAATCTGAACTCTGATCATTTTTCAGTCTCTTTTATTTCTCTTCATCAGGTTGGATACTTTCTACTGATGTATGTTCAAGTTCACCGGCTTGTCTCTCTGTCTTTTCCAATCTGCTTCAAAGTCATTTGGTGAATTTTTATTTTTAGTTTTGTGCAGTTTTTCAGTACTAAAATTGCCATGTGGTTATATTTTGCATTCTCTCTCACTGATCACTGTTGTCTGTCACTATGGATCACTTTGTGCCTTCTAGGATTTTTATAAATGGCATTGTACATAGTGTACTCTTTTCTTTTCTTTTCTTTTCTTTTGGTCTGATTTCTTTCACTTAGCATCTGTGTATCTGCTTTGGTGAAATGTCTTGAAATATTTTTTCCTTGTTTTTTTAAATTGGGATTTTTTTCCTCATTTTTCAGTGTTGAGTATTGTTATATGTTCAGGAATCAGATATGTGATTTGCAAATAATTTCTCCCAAACATTGTCTTGTCTTTTTAGTCTGTTAACAGTATCTTTCAAAGAGAGAAAGTTCTTAATTTTGATGAACTTTGATTGGATTGATTTATTCTTTTGTGGATTGTGCTTTTGGTGTCATAGCTAAGAAATTTTTGCCTAATCCAAGGTTACAAAGATTTTTTTATTTGTTTTCTCATTGAAGTTGGCGGTTAAAGTTTTAGGTTTACTTCTACAAATAGACTTTGAGTTAATTTTTGTATAAATTCTAAGACACAGATCAAAGGGTTTTGTTTTGTTTGTTTGTTCTTGCTATCAAGTTGTTTCAGCACCATTAGTTGAAAAGGGCGCCCGGGTGGCTCAGTTGGTTAAGCGACTGCCTTCGGCTCAGGTCATGATCCTGGAGTCCTGGGATCGAGTCCCACATCTGGCTCCCTGCACAGCGGGGAGTCTGCTTCTCCCTCTGACCCTCTTCCCTCTCATGCTCTCTATCTCTCATTCTCTCTCTCTCAAATAAATAAATAAATAAATAATCTTTTAAAAAAAAAAAGAAAATATCCTTTGGTCCATTGAATTGCTGGTACAACTTTGTCAAAAATCAACTGAACATATTTGTGGGTTTATTTCTATGCTTTCTGTTCTGTTCTTTTGATTTATTTATGTATATTTATGTTCACACCATGTTGCTACTATAACTATGTGTTGTAGCTTCACACCGTAGCTTTATAAGTCTTGAAAGCAGGTAGTGTAAATCCCCCAACTTTGTTCTTTTCTTTCCAAGTCATTTTATCTATTCAAGGTCCCATGCATTTCCATGTGGATTTTAGAATCAGCCCTTCAATTTATTCATTAAAGCACAGTGGGATATTTATTCCAATCGCATTGGATCTTAGATCTATTTGGGAGAATTGATATCTTAACAATATTGAGTCTTCTGATATATGTAATTCCTTCTGAGAAAAAAAGAAATAGAATGACATAAAAAGATAAAGTCTGAGCATGGGTTTTCCAGTGGCCTTGAGTATGTCACTTCCTCACTCTGAGCCTCTGTCTATCTCCTCTTCTGTAATTGAGGGGAGAATATGCTCTGTGAGATCAAGCCAGATAATGATAGAGAAGCTGACAGTGTTTCTGGGTAACATAGAGCTTTTCACACAGTCGATGTTATTGTTATGCACCTGGTGGGTTTGTCAAAATAAATGTCCAGTATAGAGGGCTTGGTGTTATTTGGCTATCAGATTTTATTCTCCTTATCCTCGTCATTATAATCACAATGACCATCACTGTCAGCCAGTGCTAAGCCTTCTAGGGGAGGTTCCATGTACTCACAGCCATCACTCTTGTTTGGTGATTACCCCAATCTGATGTCTATTAATTGGCATTCACAGCATCTCCTCTCTCCTTTGAAGTGCTCACTGTTTTTCAAGTCTGATTCCAAGTCTGACAATTTCCTCCTACTTGCTGCTAGCTATTTTCAGGCTAGTTCTGTGGACTCTGGTTTCTGTCTTTCTGTCTCCTTCCCCGGTCGTGTCTTTTTTTTTTTTTTTTAACCTATCTGATGTGTTGTTTCCAGGAGCCACTTGCACTAACCCCACACTTACTCTTTCTTCATCGCCCTGGGTTCTGTGCCACTCACTGGATACTGGGACTAGGGGATCTTGGAACAAGGGTTCTGGCCACTACCTGTGACCAAGCTCCTGCCAGGTCCTAGCACCTGTCTCAGGTGTCCACGGATTCTTTCTCCTTGCTCACCTCAGCCTGCACCAGCTACCAATGTGAAACCCACCTGCTCCTGGCAGTGACTGGTAAAAACATTGTCATTTCTCCATCACTGCCTGAGCTTAGGTCTCAGATTCCAGATGTGTCAAAACCCAGCCCAAAGTATTCTCTTTACATTTAATGAATGCCTGCTATATTAGGGTTTACATTTACATTTTTATGTGCTTTCTAATTTTTCTATTTAATGGTCCTTTTACTCTCCTTTCTTGCCCTCTTTAGGACAGATATTTTTATTATTTCATTTTCCCTTGCTAAGTTGGAAGATAAACACTTGACTACTCTGTCAGTGCTTGTCCTAAAACCTGCAGCACGAGTCCTTTGATTTATCAAGGTACAATACTAATTAGTACTTTGACCCTCCTCCTGAACAATACAAGGAACTTAGAACACCTTAATTTCACACACCTCCATTCTAACATACAAGTTGTGGTTGTTGTGTATTTTCAATTCCATATAAATTACGCAATTATGTTATTATTGTTGTATGCAGCCATATTTACTTAGGTAAGCCCACATGTTTGCTGGTTTGGGTTCTCCACTTCTTAGTGCATTTGACCTTCCTTGACCTTCCCTCTTGCTTATTCTTTCTCCTAGTGAGTTTGCTGTTGGCAAATTCTCTCTGCTTCTCTTGCCCTGAAAACGTTTGATTTCACCCTCATCCCAGGAGGATAGTTTTGCTGGTTGATAGAATTCTACTTCCTCCATCGGAACTTATTTTCCTTTCATCTTTTATCTGTTCCCATTGCCCTTTGGTTTTCATCCTTGTCCTTGAAACGTGAGAGGTCGGTGTCCTCCCCCTTTGAAGACAATGTAACCACACCACCTGGGCTGCCTGAAAAATTAACTTTGTTTTTTATTGTCTGCAGTTCAAAAAGATGCGTGTCTGTGTTTAGATATTTCCTTTTTTTAAATTTGATTCTCCTTGGGATTTATTAAATATCTTAAATTTCACAAGAGATCTCTTTCATCAGTTCTGGAAAAGTCTTAGCCATTGTTAGAAAGTGCTTCTGTCCGTTCTGTCTTCTCTGGCTTTCTGACTTCAGTTATGTGTGTCTTAGTTTCCCTCAGGACACTGCTTACGTCCACTGACGCCTCTTTGTATTTTTATCCTTCTCTCCATCTTGCACCTGGGGGAATTTCTTCTGACCTATTTTTCAGTTCACTTAATTTCCTCTCTTTTTTCAGTGCTGTAAAATTATTTTAGTATCATCCCCCCAAGACTGAACACAGAGTAAAAAAGGGTATAACACATCATCTCTTAAATTTCAAGTGAAAAGCATCGAAATATACCAATTAAACTTTCTTTAAATAACCCTCTCGAGCAACTGGCTGAAGAACAGAGGATGAGCTGCTTTTACAAGAACACTTTTGTGGGAGCACTTCGGATGATTTAGATGAATTTGTGCTTAGGTGCCACGTCATGGAACATATTCCTCATGTTCCAAAACTGGTTCTTTCACAGAAAATTTGCTTGTGAAATATCACAAAACCTCCAAATATCCAGAGAAAAATGCCTTCCTCCTGTCACAAGGACATGAGTTGCTCTCCAGCAGGTGGCAATGCTTTCTGCTTTTACAACATGATTCCCTATTGTGATCTGCAGGATGGTGGTTGGTACCCACTTTCTCCTTCATGGGGATTGTTCCCAAAAGCACTGCCCAATACACTTCCTGCATGCAAATCTCCAGTTGAGTCTCAGAGTGTTTGTTAGGACCCCAAACTGCAAGCATAAGTTATGAACTGCCCTGAGCTTCTATTTTTCACCTGTAAAGCAGAGATGATCATTGCAACTATGTCAGAAATTATTGCGGAGATTAAGTGAGATAATACATGCAAAGTGCCCGGGAGAGAGCCTGACACACTTAGCACTCAAAGGAGTTTGTTATTAAGATTATTAATAAAATGGGGACATTATTATCTCCATTTACACATGAGGAACCTGAGGGTCAGAAAGTTCAAGTAACTTGCCAAAGTCACATAGTCAAGAGTGGAGCTGGGATTTAAATGTTATGTATGTGTGTGGTAGTTATATATATGTAAGTGCATATATATAAATGTTTATGGTTGTATATGTGTATGTGAATATACATATATGTATATATGCATGCATGTGAATATGCTTATATGTATATATGCATATGTGGGTTTTTTTTACTTTTTTAAAAAAGATTTTATCTATTTATTTATTTTAGAGAGAGAGAGAACACAAGCAGCAGCGGGAGAGAGAGAGAGAGACTCTCAAGCAGACTCTGCGCTGAGCGTGGAGCCCGACTCAGGGCTCAATTCCATGACCCTGAGATCATGACCTGAGCTGAAACCAAGAGTTGGATGCTTAACCAACTGAGCCACCCAGGCACCCCTAGTTTTTTTTTTCCTACTACTACTTTATGTTCCCTGTTGTTCTTTGGAGCCAACACAGAAGTTTACGTAGAAGTTTGATTAGAATAAACAGTTTGTGGAGGAAGTTTTCAAGGGCAGAGAGAAGTTTGTCTCTTGAGGCTTATGGGAAAATGTGTGACAATCGGTTTCAAAGAAGTGGAAAGAAGACCCAGGTGTACAACAGATCTGTGATAAAGGGACTGAACTAAAAGGATGATAAAGCATGGGAATGAAAGGGAAGTATTGTTTGGGACTACCATTCCTATTGCAGCAATTGAAAAGCTGAAGCAGTGTACGTCTCAGAAATTTTGATGGTTTTCGGAGTTACGTTTAACCAATTGCCAAAGTCCTAGAACTGGGCGGAAAAGCCATTAGAGTTCGTGTTCTCTAGACAATTTGCACAACCCGCATGCAGTTTTTTCTTTTTCTTTCTCCACTCCAGGGTAATGGAAATAATACTTCTTTTTGTAAAGGATTCTCCTGAGCACCGCCAGTTGAGAATAGAAGGAACATAAAATGAAAAGCAAAACGAGTAAGAAACCCTTTCTATTAGAGTTGGGAATCAACAGAAAGAAGCAGATGAGGAAACAGTATTTAAAACATCAATCATGCCAGCTCTCAACATCTACCCCTCTGAGCGCTATTCTCCCAAGACCCCTACTGTGGCCTGAAATCTCGCCAGTGGTTTGGGGTAGAGTAAGATCCAGGAGAAAATCAGTGAAAGCCTCCTGGTCTTTTATCTCTTTCTGCTCTGTCAGAGACGCCACAGACCTCTTAAAGAAAGCAAAGTTTCACATTGACAGAACACATGTTGGAGACCCAATTAACTGTCCTGAGACGCGCCCTAGGGACAGGACAGCCTGGGCAGCTCAGGGGAGCACATCCTCCACCTGGAAGAGAGGATGGTTCTGTCAGGCCGAGGCAAGGGAGCTCAGAGGCTCCCAGAGTTCATGTGATGGGAGAGTAAAAAAGAACTTCTAATCAGGAGCTGTTTTGTGCACAAAAATCACAGGTGTCTACAGGTGCAGATGAATCATGGCCTCTATAGCTAGGGAATTGGAGGCTTCGGACCAGGAGAGTAAAAATCCAATTTTAGAACTTTCCAGCCAAAGCTACCTTTTGCTGAGATAAAGGCTCAACTCTGCCCCCGCCCTGCTTACAAATCCAAATTTCAAGACTCTTCCTTCCATCTCTGGCCCTGAGTGGAATAAATCATCTGAACAACAAAATAATCATTATATGCGGACGCCCTGCATGATAGCAATGGAAAAGCCAAGAAAACCTGAGAAGTTGTTAGACACAATCATTATGTTCAAAATGTTCATTGAGGTGGTCAGTTAAGATGTGAGCCGGTAGTTTTCCTGTATGTGGTATGAAAGGCAGCCAGCCAAAGAAGAAAAGATTTTATGCAAAAGAGCAACAAAATGTACAATATGTCCCTGATGCTATTAACAAGAAATGTGCAAGAGCTTTAGGAAAAAAAGAAACAGCAGAAAGAAAACCTGGTGAAGGTCACATAAAGATGAGATTCCTCTGGTACTTAGATGGGAAGACTCTCCACGTTATAGGGTCTAAATTTCCTTGCAATTGATTTATGCATTCAGGATAATTCCTATCAACATTCCAGCAGAACTCTTCTTGGGCTCTAACAAAAGGATTCTAAAATTCATCTAGAGGGATGCCTGGGGTCTCAGTCGGTTCAGAGCCTGCCTTCAGGGTTCTGGGATCGAGCCCCATGTTGGGCTCCTTGCTCAGCAGGGAGCCTGCTTCTCCCTCTGCCTGCCATTCCCCCTGCTTGTGCTCTCTCTCTCTTCCCCTCTCTGACAAATAAATAAATAAAATACCTAAAAAAAATAAAATTCATCTAAAAGCCTTGTTTTATTTTTAAAAAATTCTAGAAAAATCTTTTCCAAAAAAAAAAAAAAGAATCACACAGGACACTTGTTCCATAAAGTCAAACCACAGTATTAATATGTAAGGTACCGGGGCACAAAGACACTTTGCTCTAGCCAAGAGAATCGAGAAACAGATCCATGTGTATATGAGAATTCGATTTACAAAAGATCACAGTTCAAATGAACTATGGCTATCCAGTTGACCCGATACAACTTTTGGGGGAGATAATCTGCAAGAAAATGCTTCAATATCCTATCATCTGCTTATCCTTTGAGTGAGCAATTTGAATTCCACTTCTATAGTTAAAGGCTATGCATCTTAGTATTTTTAAAATTTGAAAACAATTGAGAAGCCCATTCAAAGAGAACTTTAAAAACTATGGCACACCTCAAATACGGAATATGATACAGTCATTAAAATGATACATTATTATGCCCAAAAAATGTTTAAAAAGCAGTGTGTCGAGAAGGATTGCATTTCGGTAAGTGTATATTTGTGTGTGCACACATGCATCTATTTTAGCATGAATGTATTTATATAAGAAAAATATATAATAAAAGGCTAATAGGACTCACTCTGGGTGGTGGGTTTTTGCATGACTTCATTTTATTTTTCGTATTGCTTTTATGGCTTTTATGAAGTTTGTATAATGATCATGTCTGACTCCTGTAACTAAACATTAATAAAGGCAGCTTTTGTAAAGGGGATTGAAAAACCCTCATTGGTAGAATAGTCCTGTCTCCTTTGCTAAACCCTACAATTGATGACATCAAGTGTCTTATTCATCTAGCCATGGGGCACATTTGTTCGGAGGAAGAGCTCTCTCTGGGAGAAGTGTCTTAGTGGACTAGTGAAAAATCTGCACCCCGATTTAGCTTCCTATTTGTCTCGCTTTCTTGAAACCTGAACTTCAAATTCAAAGCCCAATTGTTCAGACGGTCTTATCTCGTTCAGCTAAGTCAGACATCTATGGCGTATCCTTGACCTTTTTAGAGCCATTGTAGGTGTCACTCACTTGAACAATACTTCAGGGTCTTTTAAAATCAGAGCAGAAAGAATTGTGCTAATATGAAGCTCAACTGGAGCCGGATTCCAGGAAGAGACAATGAAATTATTTTATGCCCACAAACATCCATGCTGTCACTAAAAACTATGGAGGTTACAGATTTCCCTTTGCTTCAAAAGCCAAGATCTTATAACTGAATTCAGTGCACAGTGTGGACAATAGAAATGATTGGCAACATTGATTTCTGCATTTTTTTCATACTCTTTACAATGGCCTTTCTTGTAATTATTTTTAATCTTGAGATACATTCTTTCATAGCATTTCATTTTGTAAACGGCCTCAGATCTTTTTGGAAGAAGCTTAGATTTGGAACCCCTTTCCAAGGAGGCCAAGATGACCAGGAAACCGTGACCTTCAGAGCCAGTCCGCCTTGTAGGAGGTTCAGTGCCGTAGGTCCAGACTCAGCACCTAGAACTAGTGGAGACCTGGGGGTGGGGGTCCTCCCAGTGGAGACATTGACCCATGCATCGGGATCTCTCTGGTTTCTTTCACGCATGAGGCCTGGAGGGAGCTTTCCTGAGCATTCCCAGCCTCGGAGACTCAGGCCCCATCCTGGGGGGGGTTGACCCCAGAGAGGGGGTCCTGCAGTGGGTGGAGGCATCTGAGCCAAAGATGGTGTCTCCTGCGGCACGTGGAGGGCTGCAGGCACCGACAGGGAGGCTCAGTGATGGTGGCCGCGATGGGGCGCTCACTCCATCCCTCAGCGGCAGTGGACTTGTGACCGTGCCTTGTGCTTCCCTCCCAGTCCTCTGGCTCTAGGGCGCCCCCTGCCCCTGGGGCCCTGCCTCTGTGTCCCCGGGGGCAGAGCCTCCCAGAGCGCGTGCACAGGGGTCTGGCCAGGTGCAGAGCTGAACCTCCCTGGGAAGAGTCTCTGTCCCTCTTTGGTGTCACTTCTTCTTCAACCCGGAGGTTTCTCTCACCTGCCTCTCAACCCCCATAATATCGCAAACCAGTACCTTTGACTTCATGCTGGGCACCGGTGGCTGCTGTACTAGTTTTCGTATATACAGGCTCAGTGTTTCTAATGCTGCCTAGTACTGGTGGGGCACCAGACTTCGTCCAGGGACTGGATGACCTTGGGCAGGACAACTTTGTCTTTTGGCCTCAGGTGCTTCTTTAATAAAAGGGGTGGGGGGAAGAAGGAAGAAAGGGCTCTAGATGCAGGCACAATGCAGGGCATGGAGCGCTGCTCCTTAGAGTGGGTCACACAGAGCACCGAATCAATGGGGTGCTAAGAAGTTTTATAAGAACTTGATAAACACTAGATTAAACAAAGCAAAGCATGTTTGTCCTGCAGGACTTTTCCGTGCCTTTGACATGATTATGCACTGAAAATCTAAGCTTTTCATAGAGCCCCCTGAGGGATTTGTGTGTCACATGATCGCTTTCAGGAAGATGACAACAGTGGCCCTATTTTGTTCTCTCCTTGAGCACCACCTGGCATCAGTGAATGAATGAACACTGTTTACGCACACTAGGAATTCAAAACATATTTTTAAGTTGAGTTTAATTGATTTCACCGACGTCCTTCCAAATATGTGATTCTGTTATTAAGGATTTGACGGGGCCTCTCATCAACTATATTCAATCCATAACCCTGAATTCTTTATGAAGCAGAATTTTGGAAGCAGGGACCTAGTCTTGGTCAGGTAGGTAACCCCATGGTAAAGGGGTTACTGCAGAGGCGGTACGTCGGTCAGTGCAGGGAAAACAACTGGAAGGGTTTCTGGCATTGACACAGAGCCCACGCAGGAGAGGAGATACTGGCGTTGGGGTCTGTGGCTCTTTAGACCCAGAGATCACCAGCAAATTCCTGGTGCCAGGGCCAAGCACGAGAAGGGACCTTCTCTCTCGGGCCACTCTGAGTCTGTCTGCGCATGTGTACTTCTAAATATCCTCTGCTTCTCCATTTCTTATGTGGCCTTCTGTCACTGACCGTGACCTTTCAGCTCTAACCCCACAGCACCCTGACAAATTGCCAGAAAGGATGTGATTGGTCCAGGCCATGCAACTCATGCACGGTCAGCCAATGGAGCGTTGCCCTTGAATCAAGTTCTATCCCAAGCTCAGTTGGCCCTCGAGGGCTGGCAGATCCCCGAGGTGAGGAACATGAGCAGGTACTTTCTGCGTCAGTCTTGGAAGAGAGGGCCGGGGAGGACTCAGAAAATTTGGGTGTTCTATCATATAGTCTTCTCCGTCTGGAATTCCCAGGTCCCATCCCCCCACACACTTCCCCCTTTGCATTGGTTACCTATGCTGTACTACAAGCCACCAGAAGTTAGCTCATGATCCTGCAGCTCAGCCGCGCAGTTCGGGCCTGGGCCAAGCTGGGCTGACCTTGGCACGGCTCGGCATCTGCAGTCAGCTGCGCTGCTGGTCTAGGATGGCCTCCCTCACAGTTTTGCCGTAGGCTGGATATCAGCCCTGAGCCAGGCGTCTCCCATCCGTCAGCCGACTAGTCTGGATTCGCTCACACAGCAGACACGGCGTGCTGAGCCGGCTCCACCTCACAGCTCTCTCTCCTCCGAATCCTCTTTTAACCAAACCCATTGCTTTTTCTACCCTGATGCCCAGGCTAGCCTGCCTTCAGCTTAATGAATTTTCTTTCCTTCTGACCCTCTCACGAGTGTTGAGCATAAACACCCCTCCCTGGCTTGCCAGATTTCACAAGTAAAAATATAGGACAACCTGTTCAAGTAATTTGAATATTACATACACAACAACAACATATCTTTTTAGTATAAGTATATCCCAAATATACACTTATACTAAAAGATTATTTGTTAAAATTCAAGTTTAGCTGGACATCCTGTATTTTATCTGGCACCTCTCCCCTCCCATAACTCCTGAGTCCAGGCTCAAGGGAGAATAGGGGGCACTGATCTGCTTCTAGGGTGCATCGAGGACCCTCTGTAACCAGTAGGGTGTGGGGCCAGCCTTTGGTGATGTGGCAGTGGGTGTGGGATCAACATCTTCTTCTCTCATTGCCTCTTTCCATGTGAATAGTGGGTCATAAAATGTAGGCTGAAGGTAACCATTATTTGAGGGATCCCAATTAATTTGAGAAACATTGGAGCGCCCCTCTCAAACATGGTGCTGACGAAGGTATCGGGCAGGGATGCATAAAAGAGTCCATGTTGCCCTGCTCATCTTACTCTGCTTGGGACTGAGGTCAATGGACTTCTCAGGCCAGGCTATCCTGGTATTATTTAAATAGTTAATAGCTTGAATGTTTTATAATATTTCAAACTGGTGGCCCACAAGCTGAATTCGGGACTTGGACTGGGAACTTTGCCCATGCATGCAGACCCCGTGGGTTAAAACATCAATTAAAGGACGTGCTCTCATCTTTGGCTCTCTGTCCACAAGGAGAGGGCTGGGTTATCACACCTACTTTCTAACACTTCTGTATGGATCCAATGGTAAGGAGGTCCAGGGTGGAGCCGTTCAAGCAGGCTTTGCGCATCCCTTCCTCTAACTTGGGGGGAGGGCTTTCTTTCCTATGTGGACAGGCAGAGCAGGATGGATCCCCAGTCACATTTGGCATGAGGCACTGGAGCAAACATTTGCCTGTTTTCCCCCACTAGAATGTAGGCCCTGTGAGCTGGGCTTACTGTTTGCTTTGTTCACTGCTCTATTCCCATTGCCTAACTACCAGCGCCTGGCACACAGTAGGTGTTCGGTAAATCTGGGTTGAAGCAGTGAATGCATGCGTCCAAGAGCAATGGCTGTCCACACTCTTTAATATAAGTTCTTGTTCAATGTCCATCTGCCCTACAAGTCTACAGTTGTGTGAGCCCCATGGCATGGGACCCATATTGTCGGGTTCCCTCCCTCACTCAGAATCTTCCAGAATGCCTGACCCAATAAAAAATGTTCAATGCAGGAACCTCTTCCTTTAATATCTCTGACGTGCATGCCCCCAGGAAAATCAGTCATTTATTTCTGTAGGAGCCAAACCCACAGTTGGAGAGAGTTTTGGCAGCTCTTCAAGCGTTTGAACCTAGCTATTACTCAATATCTAGTCCAAAGCAACAGAAAGGAATTGCATGTGTCAGGTTGCCCAGGGCACCGGGTGGGCTTTCTGGGGTTCCTTCCTTTCAAATACGAGAAGTGGTGTCCGCAGGACCAACAGGCAGGGAGGATGGGATGGGGAGGTGCCGAGGGCCACAGGGGGTGGGCTGGGACAGAGGACTGTGGGTGCAGGTGGTCTCACAGAGAAGGGATATGGGACGGGCCAGGACAGGGCATGTGGTGGGGTAGGCCTTACAGTGTGGCGCCTTCCTGGCTGGCCCCTCACCCTGGCCTCACCACACTGGGTCTTATCTCCGCCCAGCCGTCAGATGATTTTCCCAGTCACACACATCCACATCTGCTCGCTGCATACAACTGCTCCGCCCTGTCTACAGGGCAACGTCTAAACCACTTATCTAGCATCCAAAGCCTCCAACCTTTTACCTCCAAATACCTCTCCAGCATTACCTTCCACTGTGATCCTACGCGAACCCTCTATTACTGCAAAACTGGGTTTTTCTCTCTCTTTTTTATCAGAACATACCTTTTCCTTTCTTTCCTCGCTGGCCCTTGCCCACAGAGGGTCTCCTCTACTCTCCCTGAGACCGTCTTACTCTTTTATCTTTTATTTAAGACCTACCTGGTTTTTAGGATCCAACTCAAGTATGACCTCCTTAGGGTGTGTGTGAGTATTTCTTCCAAGGGCACCTTTTGGGATGACTCCTTCCTAGACACACACCACCCACAGCCACCCTCTAGGTCTTGGCACTAACTTCATTGTGGGGACGGGTATTTCCACACGCATGACACATACATGCAGAGAAGTCGGCATCCTATTGTGTTTCCCCATTAGATTTGGGCAGATGGATGCCTCCTTGAGACTGGAGGGACACACTTGTAGGGGTAGGGACTCCAGCTGCTAAAGATGCCCTATTGCAACTGCATATTGCCCCCAGATTCATCCCACTGACCAAGTTTGTGCCCACCTGGCCACGTGGACCCTCACACTTTCTTTGATCTTGGGGTTGCCCTTGGCCATTTGACCTCCCATGCTACCTCGGCCCATTATCACACCCCCTTCTTCTCCTAGAGCATGATTTGGAGCCCCGGCCCTGGTCCCAATCTCCTCTGACAGTGATCTAGTCCCTGACATCTGGGCGATGACATTTCAGGATGGCCTCCCTTCACTGTACTGCCGAGATTAGTCAGGATGAAGGTAGAAAGCTGCTTATTCCTCCCGATGTCCCTTGTGCCTTTTCCTGGGACCCTCAGGAAAGATCAGCAGTGGCAGACATCTCCCGGGAGGCCACGACATGAGGCTGTTTCTGTTTTTGACTTTCTAATCACAGTTGATGTTGGGTTCAATGAGATTGTAGAGCCAAGGGCTCAAAGCTGCTCTGTGCGTTGACCTTCCCTTGTAAACACTGCGCCTCAATGTTCACACAACCCAAGGTCAACTTTATTAGGATCTTTGCACACTGATCAACTGGTCCTCACAGCAGCCCATGGTGCAGGCTGGTGCTGGCCTTCCTGATTGTTCCGGGGGAGGGGGAGACAAGCCATCACGTGGCCTCCCACCACGGTCACCCTGCAGCCGGGTTGACGACTTTGCCCAGGAAGAGCAAGCTCTGAGTGGTCACCTCCCACAGGAGCACCAGGAAAGGCCTGTTGAAACGGGCCTGTGGGGCCGACGTTGTGTTCAGAGCCCGGGGCTGGGAGAGGAGGCCGGAGGCAACCCCTGCCCTGGTTCCCCACACATTCATGTCCACGGCCGCCTTGTGTGACACCTGGAGGGGGAGACGGGGACAGAAACAGCGTCAGTTCAGGGCACTTTCAGGGGACAGATCCCACCTGTGTGGTTCTAGGGAGCTGCAGACAGAGTCACCCTCTCAGGCCCCACGGGCCCCGTCTTCCCAGGAGGCAACCCCCCCAGCCTTCATTGCCTCTGCTTCTTCCCTGTGTTTTCTCCCCCTCCCCACCACATCTGGAGGATGGCCTTGACAGTGCTGTTTGCTCCGTGGCGGAACACAGATGAGCCTGAGCAGGGCCATGCAGGAACCAGGCTGCAAACTCCCAACGGCAAGTTTTAGGAGCACGCCCGAAACGCCTGGGCCCCGGGACCGCAGGCCGATCACCAGTCTCTGCTCCGAGCTGCACGCACATCTCTAAGCCTTGCTGGCCTTTTCTTGAAAATGACCTGCTCAGCCTAAATCAACAGTTTTTAACATGAGTTCAGGGAACTGGGTTGTCTGATGTGCCAAACCCTCTACCAGGTTCTGTGAGAATTCCTTTTTTTATTTTGAGTTTAATTGCTTCATTTAAATTCAATTAATTAACAGAGTGTATCATTAGTTCCAGCGGTAGAGGTCCGTGATCCATCCGTTGCATACAACACCCTGGGCTCATTCCATCATGTGCCCTCCTTAATGCCCGTCACCCAGTTGCCCCAGGCCCCCGCCCCCCTCCAGAATTCCTTTTTTTAAACTCTCATCTTCACACACCTTTTTAGGAAGAAAGGATTCTGAGGCTTTAAAAAAGAGTTGAAACATTTTTTGCCTTGACAATCCTTTTCCTTTCTAAAAAGTTCTATGAAGATATACACCTAGCATTTAAGGTCACTGCAAAAGGAATTCTTTAAAAGGTTAAGTTATTTCTTTTCCTTCTTGTTCACCCTCTCCACCATGGGTGTGCACACACAAGCACGTGCACACACGCACTCACATTCACACACAGGACCACATCCTATATCCCTTGGTTCACATTCCTAATCTCAGCTGGCCTTTCCCAAGCAAAAGACAAAAACCTTCCTTATGTAATTCTTAGCAAAGGGGCGCCTGGGTGGCGCAGTCGGTTGAGCAACTGACTCTTGGTTTTGGCTCAGGTTGTGATCTCGGGGTCATGAGATCAAGCCCTGCGGAGCCCTACGGGGGGCTTGATCCCCAGTCGGCTTGGGATTCTCTCTCCATCTCCCTCTGCCCCTGCCCCTTCCCCCGTGCTCTCTCTCGTCTCTCTAAAATCAATCTTTTTTTTCTTTTTTAAAAGATTTTATTTATTTGACAGAGAGAGACACAGTGGGAGAGGGAACACAAGCAGGGGGAGCGGGAGAGGGAGAAGCAGGCTTCCCGCGGAGCAGGGAGCCCGATGCGGGGCTGGATCCCAGGAGCCCGGATCATGACCTGAGCCGAAGGCAGACGCTTAATGACTGAGCCACCCAGGCGCCCCTAAAATCAATCAATCTTTAAAAAAAAAAAAAGAAATTCATAACAAAGCTCCAAACAATAATCAATGACTCTACCCTAAAACAGAAAAGATAGAACAGGGAAGGAAAATTACATTGTTATTCCCAGCTATTAACTCTCCTTTCCAAGTAGAGAGTCATGGATCCCCACCCAAACCCCGTGACTGGCAATGCCTCCTACAGGAAGAGAACACAGATGGCCATCTTGACCATGGGACTTGCTTTAGCCAGGGGCACATGAGTGGCCTTGGCATAGGCCACAGTGAAGAGAAATGTGAAGAGCCATCACACAGTTTCTCTTGCTTTTTTCCCACTGTTATGTGAATGACATGTCTTAAATAGGGGCTTCTCCTTTCACCTGCATCCTGGAAGGGAGAAACAATGTGAGGCAGATCAGTAGCCCCGTGGTCGTGACACACTTCTGACATGTAACATAAACAGGAAATAAGCCTGTTCAGGCTCTGAGATTCAGGGGATGCTTGAATCTCTGTTGCAAGCCTGACGGATACATTTTTTTGTCCGTGCCTCACTACTCTCTATAACTATAACAAAGACAGAGTTTCACTGCCTGCCCTGAGGGAAATATAAGGAATGACGACAAAGCTAATCCCATACTGCAGAAATTTTGGCTCCATGGATGATCCCGAATGCATGTCTACTTTATTCAGGACTCAGTGTCCCTGCTCTGAGGAATACAGAGGAGAGGTGGAAAGGGAGCTGCCCATGAAAAGAGGCCTTATAGTTTGTGATCAAGACCCAGAATGGGAAAAAGAAAGGCAAACTTGACTTTTAAATGCACACTTCAAAGAAGAAAAGACCCTCCCTTCCATCCACATTCACCACCTTACCCGGGAGATGGTTTTGTTGAGCTGCTCAGTGATTCCCGATAAGTCAGCTTCTAAGTTGAAGATGTTGGTGAGACCCATGTGGGGAAGTATTTCTTCAAGGTTATATGTCCCAGAAATGGAAAACCTTGGCAGATGTAAATCCAGCAGGCTGCAGAGACAATCAGCCAGAAAGGTGGTGCTATCTGGTTAAATGGGCTGCTCTCACCCCGTCTGTGGGCAACCTGAGCTTTGGGAAGGAAAAGTGTTTCCCAGAGGGAGGGGAACCAGTCCTACCACAACACTCCCTGCTGTACCAGAACATTCCAGAACCCTAGAACCCCCTTCTCTTTAGACCTTACAGACCTCTTGTGACCTCTTCAGCCTTCCTCTGTCTGGAGCTGAGAAGACTCTTGGCATGGCCACGTGTCTCCATCTCCCACATGTTTATGGAGGACTTCCTCCATGCCAGACATCAGGCAAGGGATTTTATGAGGCGTAACTGATCAGATCCAAGGAGTAACCATGTAAGGGAAATATTGCCCACATTTTCCCACCTCCACGTCTGATTCATCGGCAGGTTCTGCTGGCTTCCTTCTGACCTGTATCCTAAATCCATCTGTTGGCAACTCCCTACTACAAGCCACTGTCTGCTCTTACTGTCTGGGCTTTGGGCTATTGTGAGGATCTGCTGAGAGATGGCGTGTGTTGCGTGTGGGCCACTCTTTGTCCTGAGACCGGCCTTTGCCATCGGATCACTGCACCACTGCCTGCAGTAAATTCACAAGTTCTATTTTGACACTGAGCAAATCTGTCCTTTTCTTCTTGGGATTGTTCTTCTTGATTATTGTTTCTCAGTTGTCAGGGCAGGGGCCCTGCGACCCTGGCTAGTAATAACCCACCTGGAAACTTCTGTCTCTAATGAATTCAGCTTAGAGAGCCTAAATCAGCTTAGAGATTCGTTGCCAGTTAACTTCTGGGACAATGTGAGTGTCCAGGTGTCTAATCGAAGGGAGAGGCCATTGGAAGTCAGGGGTCAAACACTGAAGAGGTTGGAAAGGATGTGGAGAACAGAAAACAAGACCATCTTGGCCCACTTGATAAATTTTCCACAGGCAGCCCTTTGGGGGCAGGCCCAAACCATGGAGTGGTCGGAGTGGAGTCTAACACAGGGGTCTGTTAGAGAGCCCCACACACGGCAGCTGTTCAACCCACATAAAGGAAGAATGAGCAGTTACCTGGGAGCGTGACTCCCCTGGGCAAGTGAACCTTCCTCACAGCTCAACAGAGGGAGGCTTGGCAGTCTGAAGTTTTTCATGTCTGAAAGCTCATTAACATGCTGCTGTGATACTATAACTCTCTGGCATGAGAAACAGTAACAGGAGACATCTGAGATTTCGAAAACTAACTTGGGTGGATTTTGCTTTTTGAAGGTCAAAGTGAGAGGTCAAAATAGACCTTCCTGGGGCATCTGGGTGGCTCAGTTGGTTAAGCGTCTGTCCAACTCTTGATCTCAGCTCAGGTCTTGATCTCAGGGTCCTGAGTTCAAGTCCTGCATTGGGTTCCACACTGGGCATGGAGCCTACTAAAAAAAAAACAAAACACAAAAACCAAAAACCAAAAAACCCCAGACCCTCTTGAGGGAAAATCTATCGGTCTAGAAGATTCTGTGGTACTTCCTCCTGTGCTAGGGGAAGGGAAAGGGGAAGAGACAGGCTCACCCCAAAGGTGCTTGAGAATATGGCATTGGAATCCGAAACTGACCACAGCCATGTAGGTTCATAGACAATAGGAATAGTGTCCTATCCTGACCTCTGTTCTTGACTTATATCTCTTTTATTTGGTACTTGAATCTCTGCCCAAGCACAAATACCTCTTCTATCCCTCAGTGTGGTTGGGGAGCTGAGGGAAGGATCCTGTGGGCATGAGGGCGACTGGTGTCTACCAGCTGCTGGGTGGATTCAAGATGAAAGATGACCATCAAGAGGTTTGGTCTATACCCCTCCCTCCAAATCGGAGTTGGTTCTGTGACTGCTCTCACCAAAAGCGTAAGGAAAGAGACACTTTGGAGCTCAGATCTTAAAAGAGCAGGAACTTTCACTTCCTGTCTTTTGGAATACTCCTTCCTGGAGCCCTGAGCTGCCATATAACAACATCAACTATGCTGAGCCACTGTACAGGAGCCCAACCTCGTGTCACAGAGATGCTGCTGGGAGAGCGAGACACCTGCTCAGCCCTTATCTGAGCGCCTGGCTAGCCCAGGCACCAGATATCCAGTAGAGGAGACTTCCATGCTGCAGGCCCGGTCAGCATCTGACTCCAATGCAGGAAAGCCCCACGGGAGAACCACAAGGCTGAGCCCAGTCTACCCACTGGTTGGAGAGAGATCATAGTTTTTTTTCAAGCCATTCCATTTTGGGGTGGTTTATTATGCAGCAAGAGGTAATTAGAACTCAAGGTCAGATTTCATATCAGAACTCTCAGAAAACAAGGTAGATCCCACGAAGGAGTTAGCTAGAAAATGGGCTCTAGGCATACCAGAAAAGACTGAAACCATTGTAAGAAAAACCACAAACTGAAAAGTGAGATAAAAAGGGGTAAAGGTTGAGATCCCATAAAACTAGCACTTTGATTTTTACAGTACTCTTCTCAGTATTTAATTTCCTTAAGAAATGTTTTCATTAAAATAGGGGCACTTTTTTTTTTTTCCAGAGAAACCCTATCAAAAAGACTGCTAGCCATCAATAATTGAGCAATATTAACCAAACATTGGGTGGGGCAGGGGGCGCTCTCTGACAGTAAGGCAGAGATAAAGTAATCGGCCTAGGTTTATCTCCCCTCTATACTTCAGGGAATGGCAAATTGAAGATTTACCTAACTAGGGCTTTAAGTCTTTCTTCAGGGCCAAGTTAATAAAAGACCAAGAAATTCCTGATTAAATTGGATATGGACTATTTTGTCAACAAGGCTACACATTTTGGCTTTGTTGTATTTCTGTTTTCCTGGTCAACATCTCAGAGTTCACATTCCCTAGCACTGTGGGGGCCAACTCAGGTTTACAGTTCTGACAAAAATCACCCTGCTTCCAGTTTATCCAAATTCTTTGCTTCTCACTTTTACTTATTAAGCATCATACTACCCAGGAGGTAGACCAGCAAATTGTGCAACTGAATAAAATGTACACTTTTTGTTTAGATTCTTGCAGCTGTAACATATGTGGTATAGTATCACTTTTTCTACATTTTGGTCAAACACATTTTTACATAAACTAAAAAAAAAAAGCGGGGCTCTTTTAAGAAATATGTGGGAGTCAGATTTATTCTTGATAATTGTCCTTAATCTGATTTTTTTTTTTTTTTTGGTTATGCTTCACTACCTTCTGGTAGTAAATTATTCTGGGAAAAGGGAGAAATAAGAGGAAAGAAGGTTGACCAGAAAAACACTCAGGAAAGGATAAGAATGATTAACTCCTGGTGAGCACTTACCATGACCAATCTCAAAACTTTCTGTGTGCCAACCTGATCAATCCTCCAACTAACCCAATGTGGCAGTGAATATGGCCTCATTTTACCTACATCGTTAGTTAAAGGGCAGAATGATGAACCAAATCCAGGGGTTGGGCTTTTGCAGTTGGCATTGATCAAAGCCTTGCCTGGGTTCTTGAACCACATCTGCTGGAGTCCTTCTGCTCTGACACTTACCTGGGCTGAAGCCACTGATCCCATTTTCTCAGGGTCTCTGGATGCAGAGCTTCCTCTACCTGCTCCATTTTCCCTGGGTCAGGTAGGATCAGCAGAGCCAGTGCGTTTCCGCTGTATTCTATCTGGAGGACAGTGCAAGCCATTTCCTGGTCATAGAAGAACCTGTGCATTTCCTTTTGGTGCATCATGGGGATGCGGAGGGAGGTCCTCTCATCCACAAAGAAGCTCTCTTGCTTCAGGGTCTGGTAGTGATTGAAAGGATGCTTCCACTTGGCTTAGGACACAAAAATCCATAAAACTGTGAGAACCTACTCTAAGAGAGCAACTCTGGGCAGACATACACTAAGTCACACTGGTTCCGTGACTTCCTCTTGGGTATACATAAATATGAGGTGGATACAGAATCAGGGGGCCAGAACTTAGGGCTGGCTCAGCCACTAGAGTGAGTCCCCAGAGTTAGGCTCTAATGGTTTATGATTTTGTTCCATTTCAGAACAACTTAGCTTTCAAGAAGCTAAAAGGTATTTCCATTTACTAACTACCTTCCATGTGCAAGACATTATTCTCTTTACTTTTTCATGCACATTAATATTAGACAAGTATTGTGATCTCCATGTCAGCAATGAGAAACCGAGTCCCTGTGAATTTATAGAAACATACTCAATCTACAGAGCTGTTAGGTGGTAGAGCAGGGACTGGGGCTTGAGTGGCTCCACAGCTCATGTTCTTTGTAAACATTGGCTTGACCCCTCTCTGCCATGCTGCCTCAAAACAACAACCTTCTACAGAGAAGGTCAAGAGCCACCCCCTCCCTTTGAACTTCCTAATATTCAAATTGAAAAACGAGAAAGAATCAGTTAATAAAATGTTAAATATAATGCAAAAGCTCATTGAGACACAGAAGTGTAGAATCTGTTGGTCACAGCATTGTTCATGTGTGTAGTATCTTCTCTCTTTCTACTTACAATCTCCATGCACCACAGCCTCCAGACTTGGCCTCCTGAAAGCACTGGTCTTGGTGATGGGAAGCTGGCTCATCCTGTCTCTCGTGCCTACATCCTCTCAGTGACCAAGCATTGCTGATTCTACCTCCAAAGCTACACCTTTATCCAAGGCCGCCATCTTACTTACTTTGAACTACTTCAAGAACCTCCTGACTTGTCTCTGCTCTTCCACTTTCCTCCCCTCCAAACCATTTTCCAAATTGTAGTCGGACTGATTTTTTAAAAAAACAGATGGAATCATGTCACTCCACTGCTTCAAACTTCTTGGTAATTCTGGGGTCCTACAGGTAAAGCCTAGGAGTCTCAACACACAGTTCCTCCTTACCTTTTTATGGCAACTCTTGGCCTTGTCCCCTAGGCACTATGCTGTTGAGTTCTATGTTCTAGTCCAACTAAATTCATTTCAGTTCCTTGAAAATGCAATGGTTTCTCTTTTCCTTGGACCTTTGCACATGCTGGTTTTTCAACCTGAACCCTTTTCTCCCCACCTTTCCCTCAGCCTCTTTTCCTGAGTAAATCCAACTCATTCTTCATTTCTCAGCTTAGATGCCTTCTCTTCCAGGAAGCCTTTCCTCACTCCCCAAGTCTGGAAAGGTGTATCTTTCGAGCACTCCATGGCACCCATGCCACTCAAAAAGCATCACTTTCCCATTGAATTGCAATTGCCTTTTTACTTATTTACAGTACACGTGGTACTGTGAGCTACACAAGGGTAAGAAAACTATCTTATTCATGGATTTTCCCAAGATGCTAGCAAAGTTCCTGATATGTAGTCAGTCTTGATGTATGTTTTTGAATAAATTAATGAATACCATTCCTAGACACCTCAAACATGAGACCTAAGTTTAACTTGAAATCATTCATGCAGCAAACATTCAAAACATACTTGACCCCTCTTTCTCTTCAAAAAGTGTCCGAGTGGTTTGGTGGTGGTGGCCTTGTGGCAGATGCAGAGATGCACATCTTTGCAAAGACCCTGATGGGCAAGACCATCACCCTCGAGTCAAGCCCACGGACACCACTGAGAAAGTCAAAGCCAAAATCCAAGACAAGGAGGACATCCTGCCTCACCAGCAGTGTCTAATTTTTGCTGGAGGATGGCCTCACTCTCAGACTACAATATCCAGGAAGAGTCCAGCCTGCATTTGGTATTTCACCTGCAGGGTGGTCTCAAGGAAACTTCCCTCTGCCAGCTTGCCCAGAAGTACAATTGCAGCTAGATGGTCTGCCACGAGTGTTATGCTCTTCTGCCTACCCACGCTGTCAACTGCCCCAAGAAGAATTATGGCCATACCAACAACCTGTGCCCCAAGAAGAAAGTCAGAGAAGGCCACTCCACCAGCTCTTCCTTTGTCCACAGGGTGGCCCCCTGCCTGAGCCCCAAGGCCCTGGGACCTCAATATAAATTTCCCTTTCATTGATTGGAAAAATAAAATAAAATAAAAAAAAAATCCTTGACCCTGTGCCAGACTCTGGAGAATTAAAAATGATTAAGACTTAGGTCCTTGAGACTTCTGATCAGTATCATAGAGTTAGTTAAAGCAGAAAAGCCTGGTTTTTTTCTCCATAAACAGCCAGATAAGTTGGACAAAATAATGGATAAAGAAATAAATAAATAGCTGAGTTCAAAAACAAGAATCAAAGCTTACAGATACAAAGCAGGAATGCGTATCTCTGATTTAGAGCCAAAGTCATCTGGCTCATGGGTTATCAGAATCAGATACAGCCCCAGCGGTGGTGTTTAATGTCTTCTCAGGGGAAATAAATGAAACCCAGGCCCACACTTGGAACTCATCTCTCTGCAAATAGTCAAAAGCTATGAAAAGCAATCCCTTCCCCGTCTAGGAAGCCTGGATTAAAAAACTCTGCCCAGCAGCTCAGGGATGAGTTAGGACAGGTCAATACATTTCCAGGTGGGGGTGGAGGGGAAGAGTCACTTGCTCTGGGTTCTTTGTTTTTATTATTCATTCAGTGTAGGAACTCCCCAACCTAAGTCTATGTTCTCATTAATCATTCAGTGCAGGGACTCCTCAACCTAGAAATTAAAATGGAACTAGTGAAACCAATAGGACTATACCAGAGGCAAATGTGAAATTGTCTCTTAGAGGCCCTTCCACAAAAGGCCATCAGAAACTCATGAAAAGATAATTTCCCTGAAAATGAGCCCAAAGATAAAAATTTCAATCCTCTATTGAAAGAGATTCGGTTGGGGCAGCAAAACCAAGAATTTAAAGTTCAAGATCTCCAGATAGTAGAGTAATCTGAAAAACATTTTTTTTCAGTGTGTTAAAAAAAAAAAGGAAGGAATAAAATTCACAAGAATGGGTCATTATGACAAAATGATAGGTAGATTTGAGAAAAATAGGATGTCAAAGTGAAAATATAGTCAGTGAAATTGAAAACTCAGTGGATGGGTGAAACACTAGATACTAATTCTTTTGAAAGAATTAGTAAAAGGGAAGTTTGAGCTGAAGAAATCAGCCAGACTGCAGCACAGAGAGACAAAGATATGTTTCCCAGGGGGCAGGAGATATAAAAGATGAGCCTGGAGCTTCTTGTAGTGCCAGAAAGTAAGGAAGCACTCTAAAAAGAAAAAAAAAAAAATCAACAATGATGGGGGCATGTCAAGGGACCCAGGAACCAATGGAAGGATCTCCTCATGATCAATGCTGGAAAATTTTAAGCCACAAAGCTAAGTACCAGTGGATTCAACCTCAAATATAAAATAAATATCCTTGAGTCTATAATGATGTAAGTCAGTGACTGAATAAATAAATGCAAGAGAAAAGAAAAATCTCCCATACAGAAGAATTCCAAATAATTTAGGTAGATCCTCCTTTCTCATGGAGCTGAAGCATAACACCCCACTCCCTAAGTGTGGGATGTACACAGTGACTTCCTTCAATGGGGAAAGGGTAACTTTGCAACAGAGAAATCTGACAAGCATGCCCTCAGCCAGATGGTCAAAGTCAATATCAACGGTGATAAGTCAAGCTGATAGTAAGCATCCTTGACTTGATGTGATAAGAACGAATGGCACTTCCTCTCTGTGGCCCTCCTCCGCATGGCCCATCACCCCAGTCTTAATCATGAGAAACAAACAATCTCAACTGAGAGACATGCTACAGAGCATCTAGCTGATACTCTTCAAAATCGGCAAGGTCATTGAGAGCAAGGAAAGTCTGAGAAGCTGTCACAGCCCAGAGGAGCCCACACTGACACGGTGACTAAATGTAACGTGGATCCTGGAATAGACAAAAACACTAGGTAAAAACAAAGGACGTCTGAATGGACCTGAGTTTAAAAAAAAAATGGAGGAATTCATTTTCCTAGTATCATGATAGAGATATAAGCTACTAAATCAGGAAATAACATGAGTAGAAGATATGAGCCCCACAAGTATGACATGTTCAGTGCCACAGTCAAAATAAGCTAATAAGCTGTTTATACAAATTAAGATATGGGGTGCCTGGGTGGCTCAGTTGGTTAAGTGTCCGAGTCTTGGTTTCAGCTCAGGTCATGGTCTCAGGGTCGTGAGACTGAGCCCTGCTTCAGGCTCTGCACTCAGCCGCGACCCTGCTTGAGATTCTCTCCCTCTTCCCCCCTGCACCTCCCCCTCCACTCTCTCTCTCTCTCAAATAAATAAATCTTTAAGTGAAAAAAAGATGTGGTGAGGTTACTAACACATTAAGTACAAGATCATCTGTACAGTTCCATACCATTCTCATAAAATTTAGAACACATACATTGTATCAGATGGGATTATGGACACTTAATGTGCTCATGGAGGGAGCACACAGGAAAAGGGATGCACACCACCCCTAGGATAGTGGTTGCCTCTGGGGAGGGATGGAAGGAGGGAAATGGGACCAGGGAAGGCTTAAAAAGGAACTGACCTCTCCCTGCAATACAGTATTCTTTAAAAAAATAAAAATCTGAAGCAAATGGTAAAATGTTAATATTTGTTCGTTCCTGGTGGGGGAGAATATGGTGGTTTTATATCACTCTCTGTATATTTTTCTATGTTCAAAATAGATGTTAATATAAAAAGTAAGATTTTTCTAAAAAGGGGGTTATTCCTAAAAGAGTATGATTGAATGCCTAACAGAAAAAAATCAGAATAAAAACTGAATGGAAGAAACATGGCAAGAGAAAACAAATATTGATAAATCGAGTAGTCCTACAGGAAGGTTATGTAAATATACAGAGGTAACTACCCAAAGGGACAGCTACAAGACTTGAAGACAGGTGGCTTCAAGGGGCAGGACTGCAGATGGTGGAGGTGGCGGTATTTCTGCCCGAGCCAGCCCTCACCTTTGAAGAAGATGTAATTCAAGAGAACCATGAGCGTGTCTTGCGTGAACTCCTGGAGGCAGTCCGTCACCTGCCCGTACGTCTGCTTTCTCACATACTCATTAATCTGCCTCCTGGTCGTGGTGGAATCTGAGAAGTTGGCAGAGAAAGCAAAAGCTCCATACAGCTCCCTGATTGTGTCTAAAAAATGCTGCTGAGGCTTTAGTTGCTTGTCCAGGAACAAGGAGTTGCCCACTTTTAGTTCAAGTTTGGGGCTGGGCAGGTCAAGGGTGTGGATGAGGCTCTGGAAACCCCGGTGGATGTCAGCTTCTGGGGTCTCTGTGAGGTTGAAGCCGAGGCCCTCCAGGATCTGATCTGGGTTGTCAGCCTGGGCCCCAAGAGAGAGCAGGGCCAGGGAGGTAGAGATGCTCACGGGGGAGAAGAAGATGTTTCCTGAGGTTTCCGTGGCCAGTTGCTTGTACAAATGCAAGGCAAAGTTGGTGACAGTGGGTGTGATTTTGTGGTAGGCAGGGGCTGGCGCGGAGAGCTGATCACGGGGGGCTTGAGGGATCCCCAGACTCCTACCTTTGTGGGCAGGAAAGGTCTGACAGTGGACAGAGGGCAGGATCCCTGCTCCCAGCAGCCACAGCCAGGCTGGACCCATCCCCTGAAAACAAGATGTTGAACATGTCATACTACTTCATAAGTAACTTCAGCACTCCCGATTGCTCACATGGTGAGCCTCACATCTGAACTGTACCCCACACAGGGGTCATGAGGGGCCCTGCAGAGGATGAGGCTATAGACTGAGCCGTAGCCCTAAATCTGCTTGACATATTGATCATCTGTCTATGAGGTTTTGTTGAGAAAAGGACTCTGGGCTCTAAAAACAAACTTACATTGTTTATGCTCCCTTCTTCCCTCTCTCCTCCCTTCCTCCCTCCCTCCCTTCCTCCCTCCCTTCCTTCCTCCCTTCCTTCCTTCCTTCCTTCCTTTTTCTTTTTTCTCTCTTCTTTCCAGGCATTCTTTGAATCATTCATTAACTTTCAGGGACTGGGGGTGGCTACGGGGCAGATGCTCAGGACATGGTGACAGTGAGTGAGGCTGGGCCTTGCTAGCACCCAGGTGTGGCCATTCACGTCACTCTTGCCAATTGGAGGGCAGAGGATGGTGTGTGCAGCTCCTGGGTCAGATCCTCCAAGAAAGGGGAGTGCCCTCTCCTCTTCTGATTTTTCATTAGGTCGAGTGTTGGGGTGATGATGAGTCATGGGGGACTGGTGGATGGGGGCCACCCGTGAGGGGTGGATGGAGCCTGGGGGGACGGATCAGCTCTGTTTCCATCCAACTTGTCATCTCAAGCACCTCTTGTCACAGGCAGCCGCTGAAACCTCTATCTTAATTGATGCAGAGGTTCAGGGAAGACATCTGTCAAGGGTTCAGTTGTGTACCCCCCAAATTCATATGTTGAAGCTCGAATCCCCAGTATCTCTGAAAGTTTGTTTGGAAATGGGGCAGTTGAGGTGTAATTGCTTAAGACAAAGTCATTAGATGGGCCCTAATCTAGTAAGACCAGTGTCCTTCTAAAAAGGGGACATTTGGGAACGGGCATGCACACAGGGAGAATGCACTGTGAAGATAGGCAGAGATCAAGGTGATGCTTCTAGAACCAAGGATGCCAGAGATCGCCAGCAACCCCCTGGCAGCTCGGGGAGAGGTCTAGAGCGCGTTCTCCCTCCCAGCCTCAGAAGGAATCAGCCCTGCCACCAGCACCTGGATCTCCAACTTCTGGCCCCCACGACTGTGGGATAATCCATTTCTGTCTTTGAAGCCACCCAGGTTGTGGTGCTTTGTTGGGGCAGCCCTAGGAAATGAATCCTATCTCTCTAGTACTTTAGGTCACAAAATGTGCCGGCAAAGCCTTCTGCCTCTAGGGAGTCAAAGTGGTGCAGGAGCAGGAGACTCCTTCCTCAGGGCGGGGAAGGCAGCTCCAGCTCGAGGTGAAACTGCAGTGAAGACATGGCTTATCTCTGCTCCCTCTGCCCCCTGTCTAGTGCCCCTGTCCCTTTCAGGGTCTCCACACACACACCTCCGCACGTCCTCATAGAGCATGCACTGTCACACGGCCACCCGGATGTCCCCAGGAAGGAGAGTGCCGTCCCTTGTCCCCTTCAGAACTGACCCTTCCACTGCTGACCGCCCGATCCTTGCCGTTTGTCTGTCTTGATAACGTCTGTGTCTTAATTGCCACACTTTGCCCAAAGCAATGACCTCTGGATCAATTACAGACGCCATGGTGGTATGGGAGAGATCACATTTTGTAGATGGTTTATAGCACCCGGGGCCCTAAAAGCCCCACAGGCCAGTTGTTGGGAGGGACGAACACAGCCTGCTTATCAGTTATGTGGAAACAGTTTGCTGAGCAAAGTACTGCGGGTCATTTCCCAAGGCCATGTCCTTCCTCCTTCCCTCCCCCAGAGCTCTGGTGGGCTCCCCTCACGACAGGTTCCATTCACAATGGGAAGCAGAACAATTTAAAAATCGGCCTGCTCCTGGGGAAATTCAGAAATACAGCTGTAATAAAACTGGCTCTGGTTTATTCTTTTCATCCCATTGACCTCACCACGTTTACCCTTCTGCACCCTAACGATTCCCAGACTTGCAGAAGGCTTATTTGCCAAAGAGGATGGAAAGTCAGAGGGCATGGGTTTGAATTAGACCTCACAGTATCTCACTGTGGGGTCTGCGCAAAGGAAACTCTCTGACCCGCGGTGTCCCCATTTGCAAAATGCAAAGGATAATGCCTACCTTCCGGGGTGGGGGGCACTGAAGGATTATAAGGCATATGGTGTGGAAAGCACCTGACACGTAGGAAGCATGCAATGTGAATTTCCACCCCTTTCTACATAGGTCAGGTATAATTACATCCGATTTCTTTCTTTCTTTCTTTTCTAGAAAGATCCCAGTTGAAAACTAAGAACTCCATTAATTAATGATAATACTCCCATATGTTGTTTATTTTGTGCGGGGATATTAGATCCATTGTATCACAGGCTCCCAGCCAGATGTGTTCTCAAATGCAAGGGGATGGAATTTGGGATCAGCTCAGAGACTGGAGCAGGGGCTGCTCCTGGGGTTTGGTGGGAGAGAGCCAGCTCTGGAAATGCCAGAGCAGTCATATGCAGTGAAGAATGGTCTTGTACAAATGCCAGAGGTGCGTTTGTCGAGAGATAGCTGATTCATGCCCCTTAATGGAATCCCCGTGAGAACCTTAACACACAGGGATTGGCACCCTTGCTGTGCCAACAGGGAAACTGGACTCAGGATCAAGATGAGCACCTGTTAAGTGGCAGGAGCATGATTCCGATTCTAGACAAGGGCTCTTGAAGTGTGAGCCTTTTGCTACAACTGTGTCTCAAGTAAATTTGCTACGGCGATGTTGTCATTTGCTTTGGGTTGTATTGTCCCATGTTCTTATCTAACCACCAGGAGTCCTGGGAGTTCCTCTCTCAGCATTTTTGATGGCCAAGTTTTCCATAAAAGGTTTAAAACCTGAAGTTCGCCCTTAAAGCCTTAGAAGCAGTATATCGTGGCATTTTTCCTTTGGGGGGCTCAGTTCTCCTATCCTTGCTGCCAAAGCCAGAGAGAGAGAGAGATGGAGAAAGAGAGACAGAAGGAGGGAGAAAGAGAGAGAGAGGAGCACCCCTCACACCCGCAAGCCCGCCCTTCAGGCATAAGCACGGTACTCACAGCAAGCTCCCTGGGCTGGGGGCCCCGGGTCTTCAGCACTGCGTGGCCTCCTACCCACAGGAAATGGTGTTTGAAGATCAGGGCGGCCCAGCCAATATTTGCCGGGTCAATTCCTGGAACTGGACAAAAGCAATGTGCAGCCACCAGGAAGGGACTTTTTTTTGTTTGGAAGGATCTGTCCTGCCTGCCCGTCCTACAATCAGAGTGGATTGTGATTCTGGGCCCCACTCCATTTGAAGATATTCCGGTACTGGTGACAATGACAGAGGTCGCAATGTGGTTGCTGCTGACCCGTCCGTGATGTTTCCTGTGATCTGGACAGTGTTCTGTCCAGGTCACCCTAGCGATAAGACCAGGAGTTGCTGACCCCACCCGTCGTGACCACGATTTCATAACACACGTGTACTGAACTGCCTTGCTGTTCACCTTGAATGCACACAGTGATGGGACAGAGAAAGGATGTGAGGAGGCACAGTCATCCCCACCTTACAGACGGGACACTGAGGCTCTGTGAGGTTAAATTACCTGCTCGCAAAGTGAGTGGCGATGCTCCAATGTTTTACTGATTCTTATCGTTCCCATATTTTACTGATACTTTAAATAAATATTGTCCACGTGCAGAAAAAGAAAGTGACTGAAGGAAATTAGAACCAACTCTGGGAATCTCACATTTTGGATTCTATGCTAGACCCTGGCACAAGACCCTCCCCTGAGAGATGAGCGACAAGGTAGTTTGTTCTAGAAAATGCGGAGGAAGTGGTGTCCACAGCATAAGCAGATGGAGGAAGGCCTGGACATCCCCACTTGTGCATGTTTCATGTCCAAGCAGATCCACGGCAAAAGCAGAGAGGGTGCGCTGAGGGCCTCATGTCCCATGGAGTAGATGGTGTCCGATGGAGGACAGCCGGAGTGTAGCGTCCCTCATGCTGAAGGGCGCTCATGGATACTGTTCAGGCCTAATGCCCAGTATGTTGAAGGGTGAGCATGGAGGATGGTGGGGGCCTGGTGTCCCACATGCTAAAGGAGAGTGAGCAGTGATCCATGAAAGTGCCGTAGGCTGAGCAAAGCCCGGCTGCCTAAATGTCCCGAGGAGCTGTGCGACCTCACAGACCTCAGTGCCCCAACGTGTGGTGCCTTAGTGGCGGAGGCCAGGATAGGCTTTATCCTGACTCTGGCAATGAGCTGGTGTGATTCCAAGGTGGAGTCCTAGCCTCTCCTCCACACACACACACACACACCTCCCATTCTGTGCATGACCATCCTCCTGGCTCTTCAAATCTTGTCCATGTTCCCCTCTTATCCCATGGGGGCAATAATAACTTTCTCATAAGGGGTCTGGACAGAGAAGGTGCTGCCAAAATATTTGGGGGTCTCTGCCTTCGTAGGTACCCTCCTATTTCCCCTGGGAGTTGGGGGGACACACAGAGGCCCACTGAGGTTTGATGTTTGCGGGTGCTCCCCTCTGTGACGGGACCCTGCCTCTGCCCACCCAGCTCCCTGCCCGGGGCTGCCTGGTGGAGTTATATGGCTCTTGTTGTGTCGATGAGCCGACAGGCTCTGACTACCAGCTGGGCAGGAAGCAAGGCCAATAAGACAGCCCCCCCCCCCCGAAGAGACCCTGCTCGCGCCTCTCAGAATCGCTTCCCTGCAAATATCCATCCTTCTTCAGGACAGAAGGTACACCTGCCAAGTGTCCCTAGCAGGCCCCCCACCTCTCCTTATCCTGCCCTGTTCCCAGGACAGAAGACCAGCAACGACCCACCCCAACTCCATTCTCAGCCCACACGTCTCAGACTCAGCTTCTTTTGATTCAATAGCAGTGAATTTTATTCACTTTATTCAGGAGTTGCTGAATTCCAGCTCCGCAGAGCCCGGCCCCATCTCTACTCAGCTATGGGGTTGAAGACTTTGCCCATGAGGATTGCTCGTTGAGTCATCCAATCCTCCACAAACAGGAAGAAGGGTCTGTTGAATTTCACGACCAAGGGGGCTGCTGCATGTGTATGCCAGGGGATGGCGTTGCTCAAGTCCATGTCCTTGGGGGTGTCCATCCTGCCTTCCTCACTCACCTCCATTGTGGCTTCATGTATCGCCTGGGGAGAAACAGGTCTTGTCTCAGCTCTGGGCATGGTGGGGGGTGGGGGGGAAATGCTGGCTCCCATTCCTGGATAATCACCTGAGGGTCTCAGCTGTCAGATCCAGATGCCTCAGGACAGGGTCCACACTAACTGCCGAGCTCCACCTCCCCCAGTGCAGGCAGAAAGTTCAAGGAGTTTAGGTATTTAAATGAGAGGAAAGGGGACTAGAACTCAGAGCAAACCTGGGTGGTCTGAAGGCTTAGGAAAAGATCCTATAGAATCACTGAGGGTGGGCCTCTCAAATGCTTTCAAGAAGGATGTGGTGGTAGAGAGAAAGGGAGGGAGGGAAGGGGCTGGTTTTTCCTGTCTCCATCCCAGCACGGAAATTTTTCTGTCCGTATGGAAGAGCTTGTCCCCCTCTGATCTGCAGGAGGCTCTGCCCGGCCTCTGGGGACCGGGCTCCTGTGCTGTGAGGGGCACGGCATCCCTGAGCCCCTGCCCGGCCCCCCAGCACTCAGTTGTGCTCATCCAGGGGATTCTGTGAGTAGGGAAACCTGTGACCCCAGAAAAACTGCATCCCAGCCGGGTCCCAGCCCTGGGAACTCCATCCGGTATCCTCCATGAGTGACAGCTCGCTCCTCCCTCAGTTCGAGAACAGACACTGTCCCCTCCCCAAGGTCTTTGGGAGAATCAGGTGAGAGAACCCTGAAAAATTGCTTTGTAATCTATCAAGTGCTGCACCGTGATGAGGGATTATGATCACTAGGCTTGTCCTGGGCAGTGTGTTATGGGGTGGCCACCAAGCAGCCAGCCGGTCTGTGACCTTGGTGGAGTAATTAGAGGCAGCCCCTTGTGCCCACAAATGCTCCATGGCAGGCATTTGGATGTCTTGCAGGCATCTCCAGTTGGCAGAGCCCGTCCCTGTTTGCTCATACACACCCCCTGCGGCTCCTTCGTCTTTCCTATCTGGGGCTGGCTCCAGCGTGGACCAGGCTCCAACTACAGAGCTGCCCTCTCTGACATTTCCTTCCCTGCACCCCAGCTCTGTCTTCAAAAGTCACACAGGGTCTCTTCACCACCGCTAACACTCCCACCAATACCCTGTCAAACCGCGTTTATGTCTCACCTGGGTTATGGGCCACACTTCCTGCACACCACAGAGCATCGCTTTTATAGAACACATGTCAGTTCATGTCAGCCTCGGTGGTCTCCCATGTCCGTCAGAACCGCCCCCGGGCCTGTGCAGGACCTGCAGACCCATGTGGCCCACGCTGCCTCTTTTCTGACCTCACCGGCCACCTATCTCGGTCTCATGCACCATGCTAGCTGTGTGGACCTCCTTGGGGTTCCTCGAGGATGTCCAGCCCACATCCCCCTCAGGATGCACTTGAACATGCATCCTCTCGATGTGCTTCCTTGCTCTTTTCTTTCCTTCTTCAGGCTTCTGCCTGAAGGTCAACCCAGCCTGACAACTTTCCTGGCCAGCACCCCCGCAAGCCAGCCCACTGTACCCCAGCATGCTGTTTGGTTTCTGCCTTTCCTGCCTTCACAGAACGTATCACAGGCTGACATGGTACATATCTATTTGTTGGTATGTCCACTGTCTGACCCTAACAGGAGAAGGGAACATCTATGACGGTAGGGCTTCGGCTCTTTCACAACTTTATCCCCAGAGCCTCCAAAAGTGCTTGATGCAATTGCTTATGAATGGCTGAATGACCAAAGAATCTCAAAAGCCAATGGACCCGGGCAGATAATATTTATAACTATTTTTTTTAAGTTTTTTCATTCAGAACTGTTGTGGATAAAACAGAAACTCTAGAAATTGCTCTACTCACCTCAAAAATAGCTGGGAAATCCTCCTCTGTGATGCCTGAGAAGTTTGCTGCTGTAGTAAACACATTGCTGATGCCCATCTTGGGAAGCATTTTTTTTAAGTCTATCTTGGAGGAGATCTTGAACTTGGGCATAATTAAGTGCACCCATCTGTTAGGAGTGAAAACCACAAGGAAGCTGAACAGGTCTCTCTCCCGGGTCCAGGGGAAGCACCTTGCTTTTGCTTTTAGGCCTCTTCCAAGGGAGAGTTAAGGAAGGCTGAGGCACGGGTGCTTGTGTGGGGAGAGGTTAATGGTGCTGGAGCATGAGCGGCAACCGTGCATTTCCAGACCAAGCACTTGCCTAAAATACACCTTACTATTCAAGCTATGCCCCTCATAGTCTCCCCAACCAAGAGAAGATGAGGATCAGGGCAGGGGATCCAGCCCTGAGTCCCTCCAACCCTCCAGCTATAAGCAGGGATTTAATTGAGTGGTGATCTGAAATATGGTGCAGGAGATCTAGTGCCTAGGGCCCTCCCCCTACCCAGCATGTCGTGTTGTTCACAACCCAATATATTTTCACCTGTGTTCATGTGATGTTAAGCTTCTGAATGGGTCATAACCCATTCAGTTGGGTTCCTCTAATGGGGTACCCCCTGTCCCAACCATGACATTGTGTGAAGTACAGCTGTGGCAGATGATGGCAGACACGCTCTGCTGTGGTCCTCAACCATGGATATGCTACATGGGCAGTAGCTGGTGCTCCTACATGGCACGGGGTGAACACTATTTGGAGATTTCTTCCCCAGTCTACACGTTTACTGCCTAAAAACTGCCCCAGCCCTGGCCAAGATCAGCGAGCCAATGGAAGTCATGCTTTCATTATGTAATTTGCCCATATTTGATTGGACCATGGTGGATACTATAACTAAGCTGGATCAACCCACTACTCCCTTCCAGGAATGTGTCATTGGAACAGAAACATATTAGGTTCAGTATCAAGTGGAGCATTTGCTTGAGTGGAAGAGAGCCAAGTGTGTCCACAATGGACTCAGCTTGAAATTTACCTCTTAGGATCCTCGCCTGAGCATCATACCTAATTAAGATCCCCAATTAATACTCTTCTGAATCCTCTATTCTATCACCTACTCATTTTTCCCATAGTTTTACTGCACTTTGAATTTACACGTTTATTAGTTGACTTACTGCCTGTCCCACCGGACTGGAAATCTCACAATGACAGAGACGTGTTGGCTAGCCTTTGTATTCCCAGCACTGAGCAGTGTCTGGCATGGAATCGATGCTCAGGATATATGTGTTGGGTGAGTAAACCAGCTGCTTTGCTGAGCCAGAGAGGTGAGGAGCAAGGACAAATGACATCAGGGAGATGGAGTTCCCAATGATGTTGCAGTCCCCTGTCCAATCCCTTGTGACACCAGGCTGCGTTTATCCTCTTGGGTGCATCTTTCTAATACATACCTTTCTTTACCCCCTTGAGCTTGTATGGAGTGGGTTTTTGATACATGTTACAAAAAGAACCATCATTTAGACAGTTGAAGGGGCATCTGGCTGATAATGGAAGCCAGGCTATCATTTTTCCTGCTTGGCTTCTTTCATTTTCCACAAATATGCTAGGAAATGAGCAAATACTCAGTTTCCCTGAAATAAGACTTTTGTACAGAGGAAGCGAGATCTGAGCAAAATTTCAATGTGAATCTAGAATGTCCCTCCAGAGTAGCATACCTCATGCCACTGGATTTCAGAAGTGTAGCTCTTTGAACAACCATCTCTTTTACAGTAGAGTCGGGCTGTCCTACATCAGGGAGCACAAGGACTATGGACATGTTTCCAATGAAAGGAATTTTAACCATTGTAACAAACAGCTTCTCCGATCGGCTATAAATCACGTGTTCCTTCTTCCACATCATGTCCACCTGCACTGTGGTGCGCTCATCCACGAAGAAGTCCTCCTTGTGCATGAGGTTGGTATGAAAAGCCATTTTCCAAATGCCTAGGAGAATCAGGAAGGAGAAATTCAAAGCGACCTGTTGGAGAAGGCGTCAGCACCCACATGTCTGGAGACCCCAGAGGTGAGGGGCTTGAGAAGGAAGCAGCCTCCTTCCAGCGATACCTGGACCTCAGTGAACAGAATATTTAAGAGCCCAGATGGATGCAAAGGGAAAAAAAAGGCAAACACACGAGTTTTGAAAATATTCACCAGAGGATTTCTTTAAATCTATATTCCTCAAAAGATATTTCCTAAAATACTGCCTGCCTCTGGAACTCTAACACCAAGAAAGGATTCTGTTGTCAAATAATTTGGGCAAAAATGACCACAACACCCCTTCTTTGAAAATTCCCACCACATTTTAGTGGATTAAGAGTTCCGATAGGCAACTGATGAGTAACTGAGCTCCACAACTGAAACTATGTGTAAATTAATTGAATTTAAATAAGATAAGATAATTTAAAAAAGAGTTCTGAGAAAGCTTTTGACAAAGAAATCTGCTTAAAATTGTTTAACGTATTCAAGGAGGGAGAATTTTCATCAGAAGAACATACACTGGCGTGCCCATGGGTGCACACTCACTCCTGTGCAGAATCCTCTTCTGCCATCAAGAGTTACTCCATTTTACTCCGAAATATCTTTAGTTTGGCCAACAATATGACCGAAAGGGTTGGGAATAGAAACACTTAAAAATGCTACGTAATTGGGCCGCCTGGGTGGCTCAGTCGGTTAAGCGTCTGCCTTCGGCTCAGGTCATGATCCCAGGGTCCTGGGATCGAGCCCCGCATCGGGCTCCCTGCTCGGCGGGAAGCCTGCTTCTCCCCGTCCCTCTGCTACTGTCTGTCTCTTTCTCTGTGAAATAAATAAATAAAATCTTTAAAAAAAAATGTTAGCACAATGAAATAAAAGCAAATTAAAAGTTTTGAATCTACTGGCCTATGGGACATGGGATAGAATCACAAAAACTATGTTTTTTTCTGACTGAGATTTTTCAGGAAACACAAGGGCAAAGGTTACCCAAACAGGAATTCATGCACTCGATAAACCTTACCTTTGAAGAAAACGTAATTTATAAGAAACAGGAAGGTATGAGGGTTCAGAGAGGTGATGAATCTCTTGGTTCCCTTGTGCATTTTTTCAGCCACAAAGTGGTTGATTTGCTTCTTGGTGTGTTTTACATCTCGAAAGTCAATCATCTGGGCCGTCACGTCATATAGCCCTTCTGTGTCCCACAGAAACGGGGTGTTGATCTTCCTGTTGCTATCGATAAAGAGCGTGTCCCTGTGCTTCAGGTGCCCCTCCCTACTCAGCTGCTTCAGCATCTGGACGACACTCTGGAAGCCACGGTGCACATCCCACACCGTCATGACTTTGAGGTCAAATCCAAGGCCCTCGAGGAGGTTAGTGAGTGTTGTGGATCTGGTCCCCAGGGAAAGCATGGCCAAGGAGGCAGAGATACTGAGAGGGGAGAAGATGATATTCTTTCTGGGATGCTCCATTAACAGGGTTTTGAACAATTTGTGGGCGAAATCCTTATTGCCAGCTTCTATCTTGTGGTGGATGGGTGAAATTTTCCACGATGAGACTGGGTAACTATTCCCTTTGGATCTTTCTTTCGTCTCACAGCAGATGCCATTAAGAAGGCCACAGAGGATCAGGACCAGAGAGAGAGGCAGGTGCATTTTCCTGTGGGACATTTCTGCAGCAATCCAGGGAGCTCTAATTGGAAGGAAGGAACATTCCATGGAACATGTTCTCCACGCTAAGGGGCTTGAGAAAGGGCCCATTATTACCTGGGAGCTGGGGGTTACTCTTAGTCCTTGATTAGAGGACGCTAACCAAGGCTAATGAGGAAAGCCTAAAGTGTTTTGGAACGTGACTTTAGGCAAATTAAAGATAAATGACCTGATGACAAGGGATCCAATTCTGCCTCTGGCCTGTGCTGCAGGTGGGTCCTAATGCAAGTCGCTTCTCCAGCCTGGTCCTAGCGCCCCTTGTCACGATGACATTCTATGATTTTGAGCAGCGCTCTACACTGGGACTTCTTTCTCTCTCTCTCTCTCTCTGTCTTTTCTTTTTTCTGCTCTTTCTTTCTTTCTTTTTTTTTTTTTTTTAAATACAGGGCTCATAACAAAGTCCTGAGACGTATGGAAAGGGAAGGCAAAGAGAGGGATAAAGCCCGGAGTGCAGATTGAAATGCTACAGAGATCTGGCCAGAAATACACACAGACAAGGCCAGCAAGCATCATGTAATAAGGACCACTGGGGACTGTGGCAAAGGGAGAGGCGTGCCCAGGTCGGAGGCAGGCAGGTGCTACTCAGCCCAGCTATGTTCACCGTGTGGGAGTGCTGGGTCAGTGGTGCCCGGTTTGTTTGTTTTTTTTTTATGTTTCCGAAGAAGCTGAAAACCTAGATTTTTGCATGAAAAATTCTATCTTGTCAAAAGCACTCGCTAACGCTATCTAGCTCAGGTGGAGGCCAGATCTGGCTTCAGGGCGGCCAGGTGTGATTTCTGAAAGGAAGCCCAGGTGGTGCTCAGGTGACTGGGTCATGAGCTGAATAGAGGGCCTGGCAAAGTTGTCTCAGGCGATCCTGGCCACCTCCTGTGGGCCCTCCCGGTCCTCACAGCTACTGCCCCATCCCATCGTTGGGGGAAAAACCTCTCTCTTCCGCCGGATGTGCCCCCCACCATTGACTGAGACTAGAAGTCAGGCCTGCAATCTGAAAGGTGCTCTAATGGTGGGATTTCTGGCACCCCCAATGGGAAGGGAAAAGATGTGAACCATGCCCCGAGTTTGTGTTCAGTTCAACCTCTTTAGGGCAGGGCCCTGTCTTCCCGCCTGGTTTTCCTACAGTTCCTGACACAGCTCTGGGCACAGGGTCCGCTCCTCTGCATGTGTCTGGTGATCCATCACCATGGCATCTCTTGTCGTGGCTACCGAAATAGTGTCTGCTGTGGACGAATGTTTATGTCCCTCAAAATTCCTGTGTTGAAGCCCTACTTCCACATGTAATGGTGTCTGAAGGGAGGGCCTATGGGAAGGAATTAGGGTCAGGCAAGGTCATGAGGGTCCCTTATATATGGTCATAGGTTAGTGCCCGTGTAGGAAGAGACACCAGAGCTTTGGCTCGCCCCTGTCCTTGACCCTGTGCCTGTGCCCACAAAGATGAGGTCACATGAGGACATTGCCAGAAGACCAGGGAGAGGGCTCTCACCAGAACCCAACTGTGTTGGCACCCCGACCTCAGTCTTCCAGCTTCCAGAGCTGTGAGAAAATAAATGTCTGTTTTCTAAGCCCCCCAGTCTGTGGGATTTTGTTACGGCGGCCCAAGCTGACTAAAATAGCATCTCTCAGTCCTCAGTCCTGCCCTGCACTGACCCTTCCCGCCACTTTGCAGCCAAGGTGGGTTCCCCAAAGCATAATCATCATTTCCTCCTCCTGGCTCCCCATGAGCTTCGAATAAACGGAGTACAAATTCTTCAGGTGACAGAGAAGCTCTGAAGACCCTGGTTCCTATCAACCAGACTCCTGGCCCTGAGCAGCCTGCCCCATGCCCTCATTGTCCCCTCCAGCGCCCCCAGCCACGGCCGTGCCTCCCACTGCCCCACCCCTGTCATTCACCCAGCAGCCCCCCTCCTTCCCTGCCCCCTCCATCCACCTCATCTGAGTGGGGGAAGGGGTAGTGAGGGGTGTAGGGCACTGTGGTTGAGGGGGGGCATGAGGGGAGGGGGCCATGGGGTGGGGGAAATTAGCGTATGGAGGAGATTCCAGAAAATAGACACACACGCTTATCACACTGCATTTTCCATCATCTTCCCTAAGGCAAGCACTTCCTGAAACATGGCAAAAAAGGAACAATGAAACACACACTCCGTGGAACCAGTTCTGTCCCCGAGACAAAGGTGACTTACCTTTCAGAGGAGCTGCGGTTGCCACGAGCTCTTTGTATCTGCCCGTGCCTTATTTATACTGCTGCGGGGGTAGCGACATGGATAAACCTGAGTTAATATTAACGACCGATAGATCATGTTCAAATACTGTCCAAAGCAAACAACGACTGAATCATTTATGTTATTTTTCTTTGCGCATCAGTCCCCAGGGAGACGATGAGCAAAGTAATGGTTATGGCACCATTTGTGTTACTGGTCATGAATTTGCTCAGGCAGGGTTTTGGCAAACATCCACTTAACCCCTCCTGAGAGCCATGCTCTGTCTTAGTACTGGACTAACAAGATGCTTAAGGCCTGGCTCCCCCTTGAAGAGAAACCCTGGCCCCATGGAACTCTTGGTTTAGAAGGAGAAACACACATGTAAAAAGACTGTGGGGCCCATGTGACTAGACAGGATGAGTACACATTCCCAGGAAGGAGCTGTGTAAGGGAAGAGAAGGACCCAGTGAATGACCTGGGGCCATCAGGAGAGGGTGGGTGCCTTTCATCTAGGTCTTAAAAAGATAGGCAGGAGTCTACACATCCTCGGGGAAGTCTGAAGAGGGAATTCTGGATGGTGGGGTGGGGTGGTGGAGCTGCCTGGGCCTTGTGAGGAGGGTCAAGACTATATATGTAGGGTTATTCCAAATCTAGAAGGAATTTACTACTGGCTTGATGGAGAGAAATCACTGACAAATCTTTTCCTTAGTGGCAACTAAAAAGCTAGACACAATTGTCAAAAACAACCATTTCTGTGCTCTAGTAAATCTACCAAAGGCCTATGACAAACAGAGAAGCATTCATTCATGAGAAGTACTAAACTTTGGGGAAGCACGGAGTCTGTGACATTTTTGTCTGGGGCTGCTTCCTCCCAACCCGGCTCTGCTGGCGGGTGGTTGAACCAGAGCAGAGCCAACTCACCTGATTTGGAGCGTTGTCTGTTCAAGTGACGATCTCAGTGGCAAGCAGTATGGGTGTGCAGGGGGTGGGATTGTGGGGGGCAGTGGTTCCGCTAGTCTGTGGTTGTGTTGGGGGCAATAAAAAAGCCAATGGAGTAGCAGGAGATTAACCAGGGAGTCCCAAGAGGTGTGGCAGCTCCAGGGGGCCTGATGAGGCTTCTGCATATCCGAGGTGGAGGGGAGGCTCTGCATGTGTACAACAGAGACTGGAACAGAGGCAAGCTATACACACCTCCCTGGTCCATGGAGAAGCAAGAGAGAAGAGTGGAAAGACAAATCTGGGTGGCACTTGAGAACCGCCTGAGGTTTGAACGGGCTCATCAGCCCACATACAGATCTATCACAGGCAAGTGGAAACTTTATTGGCTCAATGTGTTTGAACGCCGTTTCTGATCAATATGTGGCTGAACAATAAGCAATACAACCACAAGGGTGACCTCTAGGAGGCAGGCTTATACATTAAGCAAGAAAAAGAAAAACAAGAAACACCAGTGGCCAGAAGTTGCAGGGGAAACATGTTTTATAGATTCAGTCTAGACAAATTACTACATAAACACAAAAAACTGAAAACCCCCGGGAGGGAAGATTCAGAATCCAGAGTTACTATAACATATTTTCTAAAATGTCCAGCACTCAAGAAAAAAGTCACGACATGTGCAAAGAAACCAGAAAGCATGACCCCTACTCGGAAGAAAAGAAGTCAATAAAAACAGCCTTTGAGTATCCCCAGATACTGACTTTAGCAGCCAAAGACTTCATAGCACATCAATAATAATAATAAGACAAGAAACTCAATTTAAAAATGGGCAAAAGACTCTAACCAACATTTCACCAAAGAGGACAAATACGAATGGCCAATAAACACCTGGAAAAGCAAATTAAACCCACAGTGACTTAACATTACACACCCGTTAGAAAGGTTATAATAAACAAGGCAGAAAATACCAAGTGTTGGCAAGGACACAGAGAAACTGGAACCCTCACTCACTGCGGGTTGGATTGCAGAACAGTGATCCGTGCTGTAGCATACGGACAGTGTTATAGTGAGAGAGAGAAGCCACTCACAAGACTGCATACTGTTGGATTGTATTTCTGGGAGAGGTCCGGGAAAGGTAAATTTTTAGAGAGAGAAAGCAGATCAGCAGTTGCCTGGGGCTGAGAGAAGGTGCTAGGACAGACGGCAAATGGGCTTGAGGACAGGTTTTGGTATTGGAAGTGTTCTAAAACTGGGTTGGAGTGAGGCTGAATTTACTAAAAACCATGGAATTATACACGGACAATGGGTGGATTTTATAGCATGCAAATTATTAGCTCGATAATGCTGTTAAAAAAAAAAAAACAAAGATGAGCAGTGGCAGCAAGCTTTGTTGGAAAGATGGTGGGCCGGGGGTCCCGTGCACCTGGAGGTGAGTCCCAGTAATGGCGCCATACGTTGGGCTCTGTATTACACCCCTTATCTGCAGAATCTCTCTTAACCCTCTCACAACAATCGCGCTGGGCAGGTACTGTTACTACTGGTCCCATTTTAGAGGTGTGGATCCAGGCTCAGAGAGGTTCAGTAACTTACCCACAGTCACACAGTTAGTGGGGAGCAGAGCTGGGACTCAGACCCACGTCCACCTGACACCACAGCCGTGCTCCTAACCCAGAGCTCCCTGACCAGAGATCTCCTCTCTTTGGTAATAGACTCTGGACTAAATGGGCAGGGGACAAAGTTGTATAGGTAAAGGCTTTTAAAACTTCTTTAAATGCTGCCTCTTGACTTTGTAAGTATGGTATGCTATATGGTAATTATATTAGTTATCAAGAATCGCAACATCAGCATCCTATTTTAAGTGCCTTGTCACAGGGAGATTTTACTTTTTGACAGTTATGAATAAAGAGGCACTGTGGTGTGTAATTTTAAAGCTGGGCCTCTGAACATATTTTGCAAGGGATCGGGCGGGCTGACGGGCAGGGGGGTGTGTTGGTACCAGAGATCAGACACATCCCAGGGAACAAAAAGGGGGCCTCCATTCGCAGACGGTTCTGAGATCTGAATGGGACAGAGGATGTTGGCTGCGCAGCGTGAGAGATGCTTCAGGGGGCAGCGTGGGGGGTGGGGAGCATTCTGCCTGAAAGCCCGTGTTTTCTTCCCAGCTCTTAGCCGGGAAATGAGCTAGAAAGGAACACCTTTTTGGGGAAAGGTTTCCGATATGAATAACCTGAAACACAATGGCATTATGGTTAACATTTACAGGGCACCAACAGTTTGCAGGGCATTGTCCTAAGCACTTTCTGTGTGTTTACTCACAGGACAATCTGTGACGCAGGAGCTGTGGGTTTTTCCGAGGAGGAGAGAGAAGCGCGGAGTTTCCCTAAAGGCACTGAGGGTCACATGGTTATGCGATGGTGGAGCTGGCCTTCTGGACCTGGAAGGCAGCTTCTGCCTGCCTCGGCACAGGGGTGTCACCATTCCCCCGGAGGGCAATGACACCAACTGGGGTGACTGCCCTGCCCTCGGGGGACTTTCCCGGTGCTGGAGACCAGGTGAGTGCTTTCGACCACATCAATAGCTTCAGTTGCCAGTCCTGAAATTTGGTGCAGGGTCGTGTTGAAGTGTCACACTAGCAATGTCTTCCCCTCCTCCTCTCTGGATTGTAATCGCCACGAAGCAGGTAGCACTTGCAGCCCCAGCCTCAGCTCAGTTCACCTGAACGGCTGCACGCGGATTCACTGGCAGGTGACGGGGCAGGTGGGGAAGCAATGCTCACCTGGAAAACCGAGATGCCTGTGGGGGTGTTGCTGGGTGGTCTGCCAACATATTGTCTCTGAAACACTTTAAGATATTCCAGCACAGGGGCGCCTGGGTGGCTCAGTCGTTAAGCAGCTGTCTTCGGCTCAGGTCATGATCCCAGGGTCCTGGGATCGAGCCCCATGTCGGGCTCCCTGCTCGGCGGGAAGCCTGCTTCTCCCTCTCCTACTCCCCCTGCTTGTGCTCCTGCTCTCGCTCTCTCTCTATCAAATAAATAAATTTTTAAAAAATCTTTAAAAAAAACCAAAATATTCCAGCACAGACAGGAAGTGGTGATTACTTCTATTGACATTCAGTTACTAACCTGACCTATCAGCAATACACACGGGGTGAGGGGGTTACTCAGTATTTGAAAGACTCTAATCAGAAACCCATTCTCCAGAGGGGGCCGCTACCAACTCTGGCTAACTAGAATCAACACTAGGTTGATCTAGAACACTAGACTAAGAGTCAACACTAATAAGCCGAACAGATGATTCTTTAAAAAGTGATTTTCCAGCAATGAAATGACCGGTGTATTAGACGTGTGGGTTGGCTAGAAACCTTGTATGGGTGCCTCTGTACTTGTGTGAATGGTTCCTGGACTCAGGATTCTGAGGCATCACCTGGCTCTGATGAGAAAGTTCTCTGAATCTGCCTATAGCACATGGTCACTTCTGCCCTGAGGGAAACCCTGAAGCAGTTCTGTAAAAATCATTCCTGAATCTTCTGAAGCTCATGATTTGGTGTCTTTAAATCATGGGTCAGACTAAGGCCTGAAGTTTTACCATCTACAGGATGGCTGTGTTTCTACTGGCACACAAAAATCCTATCACAAACCTCCCAAACGTGACCTCAACGTCTGTGTCCTGCCTCCGGCTCAACAGGGTCTTGTCCCACCTAACCCACCCCCACCACAGTAAGGAAGGCTCTCGTCCATGCTTTCCCCTTGCTCCTGCCTCCTGGTGCTGCCCCATGAGGCCCCGGACAGTGAACATGCCTTCTCCCTCTTGGGAATCAGAGGTCACACTGTTCTTTTAAAGGCGGTTGTCTCACCGACAGAATGGGAGAAAATATTTGCAAATGACATATCAGATAAAGGGCTAGTATTCAAAATTTATAAAGAACTTATCAAACTCAACACCCAAAGAACAAATAATCCAATCAAGAAATGGGCAGAAGACATGAACAGACATTTTTCCAAAGAAGACATCCAAATGGCCAACAGACACATGAAAAAGTGCTCAACATCACTCGGCATCAGGGAAATCCAAATCAAAACCTCAATGAGATACCACCTCACACCCGTCAGAATGGCTAAAATTAACAAGTCAGGAAACGACAGATGTTGGCGGGGATGCGGAGAAAGGGGAACCCTCCTACAGTGTTGGTGGGAATGCAAGCTGGTGCAGCCACTCTGGAAAACAGTATGGAGGTTCCTCAAACAGTTGAAAATAGAGCTACCATACGATCCAGCAATTGCACTACTGGGTATTTACCACAAAGATACAAATGTAAGGATCCGAAGGGGTACGTGCACCCCAATGTTTATAGCAGCAATGTCCACAATAGCCAAACTGTGAAAAGAGCCAAGATGTCCATCGACAGATGAACAGATAAAGAAGATGTGCTATATATACACAATGGAATATTATGTAGCCATCAAAAGGAATGAGATCTTGCCATTTGCAATGACGTGGATGGAACTGGAGGGTGTTATGCTGAGTGAAATAAGTCAATCAGAGAAAGACATGTCTCATATGACCTCGCTGATATGAGGAATTCTTAATCTCAGGAAACAAACTGAGTGTTGCTGGAGTGGTGGGGGGGTGGGAGGGATGGGGTAGCTGGGTGATAGGCATTGGGGAGGGTATGTGCTATGGTGAGCGCTGTGAATTGTGCAAGACTGTTGAATCACAGATCTGTACTTCTGAAACAAATAATGCAACATATGTTAAGAAAAAAGAAAAAGAAGAAGATAGCAGGAGGGGAAGAGTGAAGGGGAGTCAGTCGGAGGGGGAGACGAGCCATGAGAGACGATGGACTCTGAAAAACAAACTGAGGGTTCTAGAGGGGAGGGGGTGGGGGGATGGGTTGGCCTGGTGATGGGTATTAAAGAGGGCACAGTCTGCGTGGAGCACTGGGTGTTATGCACAAACAATGAATCATGGAACCCTACATCAAAAACTAATGATGTAATGTATGGTAATTAACATAACAATAAAAAATTTTAAAAAAAGGCGGTTGTCTCTGTGTCTCCATCTGACCATATTTGATTAAAACAATTCTTGCACATGTTTCCAAACGAACGCAAGGGATAGGCATCAAAAAAACAAACAAAAAAAAAAACCAAACACACACACACACACACACACAAACTCAGAGAGCTTCGAACTCACCAAGCTGGCAAAATCTGTTTTAGGACCGTTCTTGCATCTCCTTGCTAATACAAGTCTGAATGGGCTCTGGAAAGATGCGGAGGCTGGCTTTCACTGTCGTGGGCACCTGGGGGCGAGGCTGCGGGGAAGGAGGCTGGCAGCCCTCAGCGCCCCCTGACTAGTGGGGGCTCCTCATGGCCACAGAAGTAGTAGTCCCGCACAACAGTAGTGCCTTTCCGCAGTCCCTCATGCCTGCCACTTCTGTGTGCCATGGGAGGGCACCCACGCTGCGTGTGCATGGAGCCAGGTCCTACCCATCACTGGCTCTGCATGGTGAGTTTCTGGTGCGCCCGTGGGCAGAGCATTGTACGTATAGCATCATGGTGAAAGTCATGTTGGAGCGCCCAGTATGTGGGCTTCGGTACCGGTTCTGATTCTGCCCAGGGAGCCCCTATGGCCTGGGTTAGTTGCTTCTGCTCTCTGTTCTCCTGCTTGTAAAAGAAGGTGGGACCGTGGGGGTCGGGGGTCCCCTGAAGCTCCTCTCCAGCTATCCAGCCTAACCTCCTTCTGTTTTTGTCTCTTCCTATGTAAAAGGACTCAGAAAAGCCAGCGTGAGGGGCCTGGCATGTTGAGATGGTGGGGGACACCAGTGCCCCCCTGAAAAAGGAATCTCTAGATCTGATGGGCATGGGGGCTCTAGTAGAGGCTGCAGGAAGGGCCCTTAGTAATGAAAGGGGAAGTAGAAGGATCCAGAACAGCCTGTATGGTAGAGAGCAGGGAGGGATGACGGGGTCGTCTTGGCCCAGTCCTGCCGTGGCCCAGTCCTGCCGTGGCCCAGTCCTGCCGTGGCCCAATCCTGTTGTGCCCAGACCAGATGGCGGTGGTCGGGATTCCGAGTCAGGGAGCCGAGCTGTGGTCCCCAGGAGCCAGCAGGGAGGAGGCTGGGCACCCAGAGGGTGGTGTGTGCCAGCCAGCCCCGAGGAAGCCTGGCCAGAGAGCCATGGCACCCACTCAGAGAGGTTGTCACGACCCAGACACCAGCCCTTCGTCTTCCTGCCTGAGACACTCACCTGGTTTCGAGGAGCCCTCACCGAACCCACCAATGATGCCGACCTCCTTGGACTTTTCTGGCCTCAGTTCTACCACGCCAGCCCCAGGGACCGCTTTCTGTCACAGTGTGCCTGTCACTGCTAAGTCAGGCCTTGTGCTCGAAGAAGCCCCTCCTCTGTCCCACTGCCCTCTTGCAAGCACCCTATTCTATGTCTTCACAGCCTTCGTTGTTGATTTACTTAGAGGTCTGGTTGTGTGGTGATGGTGGGGGTCCGTCACCCCCATCTAGGGCCAGGGGGCCAGGGACCTTGTCTGTCTGACTCACTCCTAGCACATAGGAGGTGCTCAGTGAGTTTTTGCTGAAATGGATGAATGAGGAGCACCTGGGTGGCTCAGTCAGTTAAATGCCTGCCTTTGGCTCAGGTCATGTCTCAGGGTCCTAGGATGGAGCCCCGCATCAGACTTCTTGTCAGGGGCTACCCTGCTTCTCCCTCTCCCTCTGCTGACCCCCTGTTTGCTCTCTCTCTCTCTCTGTCAAATAAACAAATAAATAAATAAATAAATAAATAAATAAATAAATAAATACAATCTAGAAAAGAAAAGAAAAGAAATGGATGAATGAATGAATTCATTCAACCCCTGAAATGTCACATCATGACAACCTGGCCACTGGGAGTTAGCCCATAACCATGATCAGATTTGGACCCTGAAGGCGTGTGGGAGCATTGTTCTTGGCCGAATCCTCATTTTGGGTTTATTGACTTTTTTCCTATAACTCTGCAATACAGGTGATTGCCCTGTAGGCTACCGTTCCCAGGGGCTTCGAGGAATGGGGATATGCCCACCAGAAACATCCATGAAGCTAGTCACCAGGGAGGATTTGTAGAAGAGAGCAGTGCCTGGGGTGGGGGTGGGGGGAGTGAACAGGCTTTGTGACTGGGGGTTTGTGACCCGGATCTCTACTGACTTTTACTGACTGAGCCCCCACAAGGACACCCCAGCAGCAAATGCAGCTCTGCTGGGGTCAGGTGGAACCCTCAGAGCCGGGGAGACACGTCCTCAAGTCACACCGGGATCATCACAACATGGTTTATTTCCTGAGTGTTTTCAACGTGGACTCCGTCGCAGGAGGTTTCCACCTAGAATTTCATGGGATTTTCAACTTTCCCAAGGAAGGGGATGGCCTCTGGCTCTGCTGATCCGCAGCAGCAGGAAGGACCGATTGAAGCGCACGACGGTGTGAGAGGGGCCGTCCTTGGAGCGGACTGTGAGCTTGGGGGCCGTGGCCGCTACGGCTTCGGTGCCCTCCTTGCTGATGTCCAGCACAGCTTTGTGGGCAGCCTGCCAAGGGAAAAACGGATGCCAGCGGTCCCCATGGAGGCACCTCTACTTCACTGAGCTTTCGGGTTCTGCCTGGGGACAGTGATGCCCCCCTCCAGGGGCCTCCAGCTCACTGCTCCCGATGCCGGGCATGGGGTGGGCAACTGCCGCTGATACTGGTCAACTGGGCCCCTACATGTGGAGTTGGGAGGTTACAAGTGCGCACCAGAATGCCTAGGGTCGAGTCCCAGTTCTGCCACTTTATTGTCGCAAACATTACTTAGAGGATCCTGGCTTCACTTTCCAAATCTCTGAAAGGGTCATTGTCATGGCGTATTTCCCACAAGTTAATGGGGTGAATGAAAGGAGATCACGCAAAGTATGAGAACCATAGTATTACCGCGCCGTTGCCCTGGAGACGCAGGGCGGTGTTATTATATACTGGATCCCCTCTGGGTCTTCTAGCGAAGAGACTTCACCAGGAGCTCATGTCCTCCCAAGCTTCAGGGGGCCTGAGAACTCCAGACGATTTCAGTCGTTATTGTTCATATGTGCACATAAACACATACTGGGAAAAGGACTGCTACTCTCAGCATATTTCATTGGGACCTCTGTATTCTTGCCCCCGACACCAGTGACAAAGGCCCCCTTCAGTGACCCAGCACCACTTCTGACCATTCTGATCTACTACCAAGACACATTTTTCAGTCAGGGATCAGAAACCCCCATGCAGACAAGGACCAGACCCCTCGTAAGAGCAGGGGGCACACGGGGTACCTGGAGGGTTCCCTCTCACTAAAAGGGGTGCTCACGGCTCAGCTCCAGCTGATGGATGCCATGTAGGGGTTTGGGCTCATGGTTGCTGTGTGGGAACCGGACTCAGTGATTTCTTTCAAGACAATCAGAAATCTCTACTTTGAGGTACAATATCCTACATATTAGAAATTGGCTTTCTCTTTTTCTTTTTAACACTGCAGGCCAAACACAGCGCATCAACAGGATACGAATGGCCCATGGGCAGCCAATTAGGCCTCAGTGTGAGGCCCTAGGCTTCAGGGAGGTGAGGTCGAATGGCAGGTGGGCACCTGCTCATCTGTAATAGGTCTCGAGGTAAAATTGTTGCCCTCCCAGGAGAGGCCTGATTTTCAAGGGACGGTAGTTGGATCTTAGGAGTATTTGTTGGAAGAGGAATAAAAGTTGCCTGTGTATCAGAGGGATGATGGCCATAAAGCCACAGGCCTGGCACCCTTGAAATTCAGCCCTACTTCTGCCATAGAGAGGTCACTTTGCCTCTCGGGGTCTATGTTTCCGTATCAGTGAGATGTGAGGGCTCGATTAGCCAGTCGCTATAGGCCCTTCCAGCTCGAGCAAATGTTCTCATGGACCAACTCACTTTGGAAAGCTGCAGGAAGTCTCTCCTTGTGATTCCAGGAAAATCAGCATTTTCATCAAAGGCATCCCAGATGCCCAACTTCGGGAGGATGGTTTCCAGGTCATAGGAGGCAGAAATGGAGAATTTTGGAATGAACACCTCTACCCACCTGTGGAGACGGGGTAAAGAAAAAGGTGAGGTCGCAAGCCCCTTGGTCTCTATCTCTGCTTCTGGGTGGCATTGTGGGAGACTCTGTTCTTCTAGCTATTACTGGTTGCTGCTAAAGTAGTCAACACATCCCAGACAACCAACCCAGGTTGCTCTGGAGGTAAGCCCCCTGGATGAGCAGCTCTGACCCCGTAGATGAATAAGAAGGAACGGGGCCCTGTACTAAAGTAGGGACAGAGCACAGACGGGGGCCTAGCAAGGGAGCCTGTGCCAGTGACCCATGGGGGACACCAGGCAGGGATGGAAGCGTGTCTGCCATTTCCCCCAGCCCTTCCTGAGACAAACCCTGCTAAGTGCTGAGAGCAGCAGAGTCCGGTAGAACTTTCTACAAGGTTGGAAATATCCTGTTTGTGCTGACCAGTAGGTTAGCCACGAGCAGCCTGTGGTTTTTGAGCGCTTTGAATGTGGCTCGTGCCAATGAGGGAAAAAAATTGTAGTTTCACTAATTTTAATTCATTTAAATTTAAATAACTACATGGGGCTAGTAGATGGACAGCACAACCCTGGAGTTCAGCATAACTTTTTTTTCTTCCTCTGCAATGTTTTCCCTGAACGAAGAATGAATAGCCCACATTTACTGAGCATTTACTATGTGTCAGGCACCGTCCCAGGCACATTCATGAACTTCATTTCCATTTTAAAGATGTTAAGAGTTAGTTTTAGTACTTTGCCCGAGGTCATGTACTTGGTAAGTCACAGAAATGAAAGCACAGAAGTGCTGGATGGACCCTGACGTCCTCATCGGTGAGCATCTAGCACAGTGGACAGCTCTCTCTTCCCTGTTACGGTCTCCTGCGCTGGCCTGGCCGTCTCCTTCCTGCTCTGTCTGCAGCTCTTCACACAGTGCCCCTGCCCCAGCCTCTGTGTTGCCTCTTCTGTCCAACCATGGTTGCAGTCAGAGAGGAAACCTCTGAAGCATCCTACAGTGTTCCTTGATTCCCAGCTACGCCTCTTTGCCGGCGCTGCTTCCTTTCCAAGCCTTTATGTCCTATCTGTAGCCTCACGTCCTACCTATGCTCCTGACTCAAATGCACCACCTCCGCGAAGCCTTCTGTGGATCCCGGCTGAAAGCGAACTCTCTTTGCTCAGAAGCTCCTCAGCGCACTGCCTGCCTTCTGCTGGGGCACTGATCTTTGATCAGTGGGGCACTTGAATTACAGTTATCCCTGATCCTGTCTTTTGTCTCCTCCTGGCTGTGGGCACCTTGGAATGGTACCGACAAGGCCAAGAAAATATTGCCAAGAGATTATACATAAGACTTTGACATTCTTTTTAATCTTATGGTTAATATCCTTTTGATAGTCTCCATAATAGTTACAGAATGAATAATAATCTTACCTATTAGCTAACATTATCGAATGCATACGCTCTTCCTGGCACTGTTCTAAGCATTTTATAAATGGTAACTTGTTTTATCTTTTCAACAACTTCTGGGTTGAGTAATAGTATTATCCTCACTTTCTAGGTGAGCATTAGTGCTTTTTTTGCTTGTTTATTTTTATGGAATCATTCCATGGAAATTTAATATCCGATTGGCTGCTAGAGTGAGTTCTCCTAGCAGGGAATCGCGACAATGACATAATAGTGTTGTGGGAACATATTAGCCACATAGTAGCCTTGGGCAATTCACCTCCCCTTTTAGAGCCTCTACTTCCTTGCCTGCGGATGCAGGTGATAGCGCTCTTCATCTGTCAGGTGATTGTGAAGTTCAAGTGAGACCACAGCCCCAAGTTCCCTATCCAGCAGGTGCTCAGTTGGCATTCAACAGCTGCTATCACGGTCTTTCCCCCCATCCTTGGAGGTACCCCACCACCCGCCTCAGACCCAAGGAGACTGACACAGATTCCCACCTCTTCTGGAGTAAATGGCTCCATTTCCTCAGCGTCCTGGCTGACAAGGCCTGTTCCAGCTGCCTCATCTTGCCCTGGCCAGGGAGAATAAAGAAGACCGCCATGTCTCCACTGTAGTCCATCTGCAGCACAGAGCAGTTCAGCTCTGAATCCACTCCAAAAGCAAACTGTTCTCCCTGGTGCATCATTGGGACCTTGACAGTGGTCCTCTTGCCCACCAGGAATGGGGAGCTCTTCCTCGTATATCCAGGGTTAAAGGGCTTCTCCCACTTGGCTAGCACAAAGAGAAAAGAGAGGTCTTTAGGTCTAAGTATAGTCAATGAGGTGAAGACAGCAAAAATGATGAAGTAAGGATCTCTGAAAACTCTCTCCTCCATAAAAACAATGAGACAACCACCCACAATGGTCTGAATTAACTTCCTTAGAACTCTAGAAATTAACCGAACTCTTTCAGCAAATTAGGGAATAGTTTATTAAAGGGAAGCAGCTAAATCTTGGTAAGAAAGTGAGCTTTGTGGTATTTTAACTTGCCCTAGTTCCATTTCTCTTGTCCTGGCTCTTCAATAATAGCCTGTATTTGCAATGAAAGCCAGCAGGCTGGCAGCCACTGAAGGGGAAAAAATAGGGCTTGAATACTTTTCAAAGACTCATTCCCAAAAAACTGTTATTTGACCTGTCTTGTGCTTCCCTGGAAGGCATCACTTGAAAAATTGTCTGTATTTGATCTGATTTGGAGTTCAACCAATGCAAAAAGCCCATTCGTCAGAGGAAATTAGTAAAAACAGTCACAGGTGGTGATAAGTTGTGCAGCTGCCTAAGGCTGTAGATAATAGTTGGGGCAAACAACAGATTAATCAAAAAGGTTAACAGAACAGGCTGGGGGCAGGGGTGGCATCTGACAGAGTAAGGACCGCTGTATATTTCCCCTTCCTTTAGGACAATGAGAAAAACTGGCAAAGATATTCAGATTCAACTTTTTTGGAACTCTGGAAATTAGCCAAAGGCTTGCAGCAACCCGGGGAGAGTTAATTCAAGAAAAATGGCTGAATCTCAATAAGAACAGTCAACTTCATGGTTATTTTAATTTGTGCCAGTCCCACCCTCTACTCTCCAGCTTTGCAGTAGCCTTGAAAAATAGCAGCCTGTATTCCCAATATCACCAGGAGAAAAACTTTCAAAGACTCATTTTCAAACAATTACTATTACTTGACCTCTCTGGTAGTTATCTGGAAGACCCCACTTACAAGGTTGATTGGTGCTCACTCAGTGCTCAAAGCCTTCTTCCCAGGGGGTTGGAAGTTTTTGTTAGAAACAATTATAGGCAAGTGTTTTAGTTTCCTGGTTGTCTGGATGAGGATAATAGATAGGACAAACCACAGAGTGATCAAAAATTCTGAAAGGAAAAGCTGAGGAATAAGATGTGCATAGGAGCTTTGGAAAGTGCGACTATATCCTGGGCATTTAGAGGCTGTGTGCATGTATATAGCTATATATGCATATTTGAGAAAAAATATGAGAAGGCTGTAAGTTCCTACTTATGGCTGACCTTGAGGGTCTGCATAGACAGGAAGTGAAGACTGAGTCAGAGTTATAAACTGCCTGGCTGAGAGTTGATGGCACACTCCACCATGCACACAAAAGCCCTCAGCAAAGACTAGGGGATTTATTTATTCTAGACACATACGAAATCTCTGCCCAATCATAGCTAACCACTTAACTAACCAAGAAGACGCTTTGGTGGCCACACATCACAGAGTATAGACTTGATATATTTTTTTAAGATTTTATTTATTTATTTGACAGAGAGAGAGAGAAAGCATAGACAGGCAGAGTGGCAGACAGAGGGAGAGGGAGAAGCAGGCTCTCTGCTGAGAAGGGAGCCCAATGCGGGGCTCGATCCCAGGACCCTGAGATCATGACCTGAGCTGAGGGCAGATGCTTAGTACAGGAGCCCCAAAGTATAGACTTTAAATAATTAATTCAGAAAAATCACTAAACAAACAGCAACTATTGCAACAAGCAAAAACAATCAGTCCTTGGAAGGGGGAGAATCTGATTTTCAGAGTTGTCACATTACGTAAATTTATTTTTTTTTTAAGATTTTATTTCTTTATTTGAGAGAGAGAGAGAGACAGATAGTGACAGAGATAGCGAGAGAGAGCACAAGTGGGGAGGAGAGGGAGAAGCAGGCTCCCGCTGAGCAGGGGGCCCGACATGCGGCTCGATCCCAGCACCCTGGGATCATGACCTGAGCTGAAGGCAGACGCTCAACCGACTGAGCCACCCAGGAGCCCTCACATTACGTAATTTTAAAAATCCAGCTTTTACAAAAGAAAAAAGTATGAGACATAAGAAGGAAGTATGGACCAAGCAATCTACTAATATCAAAAATAAAAGAAGGAACAGTGCCATAGGTCTTATGGACATTAAAAGGAAAACAAAGGAATACTATGAACAACTCCATGCCCACAAATTTGATAACCTAGATGAGATATTCCAATTTGCCAAAACTTATATAAGAAGAAATAAACAATATGAATAGGCCTATATCTATCAAAGAAATTGACAATAATTAATAACCTTCCAAAGCAAGAAACACCAGGTCCAGATGGATTCACTTTTGAATTCTACCAAACATTTAAGGAAGAAATTATACCAATTCTTTACAATGTCTTTCAGAGGATAGAAGCAGAGAAAATACTTCCTAACTAGTTCTATGAAGCCAGCATTACTTTAATACCAAAATCAGACAAAGGTATTGCAAGAAAGGAAAACTACAGACAAATATCTGTCATGGGCATAGATGCAAAAATGCTCCACAAAATATTAGCCATCAAATTTGATAATGTATAAAAATAATTATATACCACAACCAAATGGCGTTTATCCCAGGTTTGTAAGGCCGGTTCAACATTTGAAAATAAATTAATGTTGGGGCGCCTGGGTGGCTCAGTTGGTTAAGTGACTGCCTTCGGCTCAGGTCATGATCCTGGAGTCTCGGGATCGAGTCCCACATCGGGCTCCCTGCTCAGCAGGGAGTCTGCTTCTCCCTCTGACCTTCTTCCCTCTCGTGCTCTCTATCTCTCATTCTCTCTAATAAATAAATAAAATCTTTAAAAAAAAAAAGAAAGAAAATAAATTAATGTAATCCATCATCAAGAAGCTAAGCAAGAAAAATTAATCATATCAATAGATGAAGCAAAAGCATTTGACAAAATCCAACACCCATTCATAATAAAAATTCTCAGTAAACTTGGAATAAAGGGAAACTTCTTTAATTTGATTAAAAATATCTACAAAAAGCCTATAGCTAACATCATATTTAATGGTGAGAAACTCAAAGCTTTTCCACTAAAGTCAGATATAATACAAGGATGCCCCCTAGAGCCACTCCATTTCAGTATTTTACTGGAAGTTCTGGCTAATGCAATAAGACAAGAAAAAGAAATAAAAAGTATACAGATTGAAAAGGAAGAAATAAAACTGTCTTTGTTCACAGATGACATGATCGTCTATGTAGAAAATCCAAGAGTCAACAAACAAAAGAACTCCTGGAACTAGTAAGTGATTATAGCAAAGTTGCAGGATACAAGGTTAATATGCAAAAGTCAAATGCTTTTCCATATGCCATCAATGAACAAGTGGAATTTGAAATTAAAAACACAATACCATTTACATTTGAATCCAAAAAAATACCTAGGTATAACGCTAGCAAAATATGTATAAGATCTATATGAAGAAAATTATAAAACTCTGATGAATGAAATCAAAGAACTAAAGGAATGGAAAGATATTCCATGTTCATGAATAGAAAGACTCAATATTATTATGATGTCAGTTCTTCCCAACTTGATCTATAGATTCAATGTAACCCCATAGATATCCTAACAAATTATATTATCAATATTAACAAACGAATACTAAGGTTTATATCAAAAAACAAAAGACCCGGAATAGGCAACACAGTATTGAAGGAGAAGAACAAAGTTGGAGGACTGACAATAACCAGCTTCAAGATTTACTATAAAGCTATGGTACTCAAGACAGTGTGGTATCGGTGAAGAATAGACAAATAGATCAATGGGACAAAAAGAGAGCTTACAAATAGACCCACGTAAATATAGTCAACTCATCTTTGACAAAGGAATAAAGGCACAAAGGAGTGGAGCAAATATAGTCTTTTCAACAAATGGTGTTAGGACAACTGGCATTCATATGCAAAGAAAAAAAAGAATCTAGACACATACTTTACATCTTTCACTAAAATTAACTCAAAATGGATCACAGACCTAAAGGTAAAACGCAAAACTATAAAACACCTAAAAGATAATAGAGGAGAAAAACTAGATGATCTTGCGCATGGCAATAACTTCTAGATATAACACCAAAGGCATGATCCATGAGAGAAATCACTGATAAGCCGAACATCATTAAAATTTAAAATTCTGCTCCGTGAAAGATAATGTCAAGAGAATGAAAAGCCAAGCAACTGACTAGGAGAAAATATGCACCTGATAAGACTGTTATCCAAAATATACAAAGAACTCTGAAAACTTAGATAAGAAAACAAATAACTTAATTTTTAAAAAGTGGGCCAAAAACCTTGACAGATACATCACAAAAGAAGATATGCAGATGACAGATAAACATGAAAAGATGCTCCATATCATATGTCATCAGAGAAATGCAAATTAAAATAACCACAACACACCCATTCAAATGGCCCGAATCTGGAACACTGACAACACCAAATGCTGGCTAGGATGTGAAGCAACAGGGATTCACACACTGCTGGTGGGAATGCAAAATAGTAGAGCCACTTTGGAGGACAGTCTGGCGGTTTCTTATCAAACCAAACACACTCTTGCCATACAATCCTGCAAGCATGCTCCTCGGTATGAAGAATTGAAAACTATGTCCACACAAATCCTTGCACGTATTATATGATTCCATTTATAGAAAGTGTCCAGAATAGGCAAATCTATAGAGACAGAAAGTAGATTAAATACTTATTTCTGGGGGAAGAGCAGAAATGAAGTGAGTGCTCATGGACAGGGAGTTTCTTTCTGAGGGGATGAAAATATTCTGGAATTACATAGTGGAGGTATTTGCACAACTTTGTGGATGTACCAAAATCCAAACCCACTGAATTGTGCAATTTAACTTGGTGGATTTTGCAGTATGTGAATAATATTTCAATTAAAAAAATAAGGTTAAATTAAATGGAACAACGTATATCGAGCTCAGGAGACTTGGAAGGGGCTCACGGCATATTAATTCTTTTCCCTTCCCCTCCCTCCGTACGGAATGGATGGATAAATGGGTGGGAAGGTGAATGGGCAGATAGAGGGAAAGATAAATGGGGGAGGGGTGAACGGCAGGAGGGAGAAGGGAAGGGAAGGAGAGAGAGGGGAAGGACAGAGGGATGATACAGTAGTGTCCGTGACGATTCTGCTAAAGTTGGCCCTATCACCATCCAGCCGGTTAGCACAGAGACTCACACACATCAGGCACTCAATACACGATGGATCTTTCAAAGCAACATGCCCAGGATCATGGAGCAAGTAAGGGGCAGACGTAGAATTCAGACCCAGGGCTGTCTGACTTCAAAGCCCATGTCCATTCTGCTGCAGCACAGTGTTTTTGTAAACTGTAAAGCTCCAGACGGATGCCCGGGGGATGTGAATGGCAGTCACCCTGGCCTGTCTGCACTTCCACACCTCTGAAAGCGCTCTGGCCTTTGGATTTGCCTCTGAAGCTGGGTTGTCAGAGAACTCTGTGTCCCTCCTCGAAACCTTCGGGAGGCAACCAGGGCAGCTGCTGGTAACAAGAGATGAGGCCCTTACTCACAATCTCCTTTCCAGAAGATTTTCCCCATGGACTGCCCACTGAGCCCAAAGTCAGCCCCTCAGGGCACATAACCAGTCTATCCAAAGTCAGAGCCGAACGAGCCCCCGTCGTAATCGACCAACTGAAGCTAAGAGAGGAAACAGGATGTAGCCACAGTCATGCCGCCAGCCAGTTAACACGCCTGGTCCAAAGTGAGGCTTCCCATTACCTGACTGTGCCATCTAGGGTTTGTTTAGCTTGCTTACTCAACTGGGGGGAGGGGGGAAAAGAAACAACATTAAAGTCAAAATCAACCTCTCAGAGCCTTACCTTTAAAGAAAATATGGTTCACGGGCGCCTGGGTGGCTCAGTTGGTTAGGCGACTGCCTTCGGCTCAGGTCATGATCTTGGAGTCCCGGGATCGAGTCCCGCATCGGGCTCCCTGCTCGGCAGGGAGTCTGCTTCTCCCTCTGACCCTCCCCCCTCTCATGTGCTCTCTCTGTCTCTCTCTCTCAAATAAATAAATAAAATCTTTAAAAAGAAGAAAAAAAGAAAAAAAGAAAATATGGTTCACGAGGACCATGACCGTCAGAGGTTCAAGACCTTGGATTAAGTCTACAACCTTCCCTTCTGTCTCCTTCTCCACATAGCTGTTGATCTGCTCCCGGGCAGTGGAGGTGCTTGAGAAATCTGTAGAAAAGACTTTTGACTCATACAGCCTCTTGACGTTGTCCAAGAAATTTGTCTGCAGCCACAGCTCCTTTTTGATGAGGAGGACACTCCCCATCCTCAGGTCCAGGTCTTTGCTGGGGGCTCTGAGCGACTGGAGCAGGTGCTGGAAAGCCTGGTGGATGGCGGGCTCTGGCACATGTGTGAGGTTGAACCCCAGGCTCTGGAGGATCTGGGTCTTGGTGGCTGAGCAGGCCCCAAGGGAGAGCATGGCCAGGGGAGTGGAGACACTCAGCGGGGAGAGGAAGACGTTCTGGTCTGGAGTCTTCAAAACCAGCCTCCGGTATAGGCGGAAGGCAAAGTTGGTGTTGCTGGAAGACAGCCCGGAGGCGGCAGTGCTCCTTGGGGAGGACAGGCAGGAGAATCCTTTGCTGGGGTCCCTGGGTGGGGGCACACAGTGGATTGCAGCACAGATGCTGACAATGAGGAACACTCGATAAAAGGCAGATGCCATTTTGGAACGAAGTAAGTCTGCAAGAGAGGAAAGAACCATCAAGGGAAGGTGAGCCAAGCGCCTGGCCCCCGAATCGGAGATCTTGCAATACCCCACCCCGTTCGAGATAGAATGGGGACATGAGGGACAGTTAACAGGGCAGTTCACTCAAGTAATCTCATTGGCTCTCACGAAGGAGATGCTGGTATTATTGTTGTCTTTAGCTTACAAACAAGTAAACAGGCCTCAGAGACATTGTGTCATTGAGCTCAGGCCACCCAGCTAGTTTGTGTTCCATCTGGGATTCAAAGTCAGGTCTTAAATCCTGAATCTCAGCTCCCACGCTCTTTGCTGTTTCTGCTTCGTAGGCTTCTTGTTCAGAAAGGAAGACAGTGGAACCAGACCGCAAAGTCCCAGTCTTCGCAGCCACGGGTGTCCTCTCCCCCCTCAGAGATCCCTCCAGATGTTCTCGGTCCCTTTTGTGTCGAACTGATCATGTCCTTGCCGTGGCTGCCCACCCCTAGCCACAGGCATTTGCTGGCAATGTCGATGTCCCTCAACAGGCTGTCCTGGGACCGCGGTCCTCGGGGGCCTTGAGCACAGGTGCCTAGTTGCTGGTGGGTTGCTGGCTCTAGCCTCCACCGCCTGCCCCCTGCATGCCTCATCCGGCTAGACTGAGGTACCAGGAGCATTTTGGATTAAGTGAGCTGGTGGCAGGTGGAAATACCGGTCGTTTGGGAGCGGGACAGGGCTGGGCTTGCATCCGACTCTGATGCTCACGATGGGCAAGTTTTAGCTTCCCTGGACTTTGGTTCTCTTTTTCTGCTCTGGGAGGATGGTCTGTACCTTATCTAGTTATTCAGAGGATCGAGTGTGATGAGGTCACTGGTCTCCGTCAGGACAGTCCTAAGATCATAGCCACATTCCCAACAACCTCTTGGTTGAAACTCAATTTATGTACATTAAGTAATACTTGATCAGAAGGAACTATAGAAAGAATCTTTTTGCCAAATGAGTAATTCTTTTGGGAAACTGCAACTCTGTCCCCATTGCCATTTATCTAGGGTGATTTTTGTTTTGTAGGCAGGGGAGTGTGAGGCGGGCTGCAGAGACGGGGCCACCGGCAGGAGGTGCAGACTTGATTCTGCCCGTGGGATCCACGGAGGGGATGCAGAGGAGCACCTCCATTCCAAAGGAATTTCCAAGGACTGTTCTGGGAGCCACGCATGTCCTGCACTGCTCCCCCTGCCCCGGGCGCAGTACCCCGTGCAGGAGCGGCTGGAGAAGCTTGGTGCACTGGCCCGAATGCAAGGGCCTTTACACCAGCGTGGAAGGGACTGAAGGGGAGAGGCACTTGGGACGAAAAGCCCGAGTTTCTCCTTTTTGATGAACCCCGTGACAGGCTGAGGGTGCTCAGGACGCCGTGCGAGAACGTGGGGTCTGTAAGGACAGCTCTGACGGGCGGAGGGACCTGCTGGGTTAGCATGGGGTCGTGTCAAAGAGGAAATCACCGGCCCAACATGCTCTCACTTACACCGAATTCCCAACAGGGCTGAAAACCTCATCCAACTGCAGGTTCCGCCTCTACGCAGTCGGTCAGGAATCTCTCCATCAGGCCAGTGAGTCGGCCACGTGGACCCTCCATCCCCCCCAAGGGAGATGAGGTCATCTGTGTGGGAAGACCCCTTGCCTTTCCCTCTAGGGCAAAACGCGTGGCCTGGAACAATCTCTTTCGTTTGCCAATAACATCCTTGCCAAACCCCCCTTCTATGAAGACTTGCCATTTTGTACACCTCCTCGGAGCGCCCCTCTGTTTGCTGCCCGAGTCACGCGTCATTTAGTAAAGCCAATCAGACCTTTAACTTTTCTTCGGTGGGCCTGTCATTCCCAGGAGCAGTGCTTGAGCTCGCCAGTCAGCCAGGGGCCAGAGCCCCGGCAAGACCAGCACGCTCCTGCACGGCCACGATCTCGGTAAAGAATGGCAGCCTTGCATCCTGTCCTCCGAGGCCTGGCTTCACTGCCCCCCAACTCCCGCCCCATCTGTGAAAGGGGGTGGCCCCGAGGAAGAAGGAATACACCCTGTGTGCCACCCAGCACGGTGTCGGACCTGCAGAGGGCCCGAGGTCAAAGCCGCTTCTCCCTCGTGGCTGTTTGTGCTTTGTGTCCCTCACTTGGAAGCAGGGTGAAGGGGCAGGCCTGCCCCTGGGAATTCCTGACCGCGGGAAGGGACGGGGCTGAGGGCAGAGAATGCCAGCCACGCTGGAGGGAGAAGGGAGATGCCGCAGGGCAGCGGGGGACTGTATCCCTCTCGGGGGGGTGGGGATGGGAGTGGGGCTCCCGGGGCACCTGCTAATGCTGGCTGTACCTCCCAGAGGATCCACACCCCCACGAGCAGACACGGCCTGGCCAGAGGGCGTCTGAGTCCATGCCCCAAGTCCTGGGCTGAGCAGGGGAGACCGGCCTGGACCAGTAGCCCTTCAGGCAGTCCTCTAGTGAGTGTCCTGGCCCCTCGTGGCCCTGGCCTCCATGTGGCCTTAGGCGAGCCGCTGCTTCTCTCTGGGCCTCAGGGAGGTGGCCTCCAAGGGCTCTATGGCGATGGGCCTCCAGGGGCCGATCCTCACGCTCGAGGAAGAGCTCTGACGAAAGCTTACTCATTCAGCTCTTAAAATCCAACCTCCTTCTGCACTTGGCCTCTCCCCATGCCCAACTCCTCTCCTCTCATGGCTGCCCCTTCTGTCTCCCACAGAGGCCCCCCACTGCCTCCCTGCTGTGACATGACTGTGGCTGGGGATGGACGGTGAGTCCTGCCATGGGCTCTGCCCATCTCGAAGAGAGGGACACTGTCCTCCCTGCACCTGACCCTGCCTGGGCCCCTCTTGCCGGGGGGGCCACTGCCCTTATCCCACATTTCACCCTCTCTCCCCTGCTCAATTCCCCACTGGGCTCCCGGCTGGGTCACGCATCCACACCGCACACAGGTGGAGCTTTCTAGATGCAAAGCTCATGTGTCACTCACCTACTCAGCTTCCTCAATGGCTCCTCTCTGACCTTGGGAGGAACGGCCACGCACCTGTCATTCAAGGCCCTTCTCAGCTGGGCTCTCACTTACCTCCCAAGCTTCATCCTCAAGCACACAGCTGTTCCACGTTCCTGGAAAGGTTGTGTGGCCCTCCGCCCACCCACCCTGCCCTGTCTTCATTTGCCTCCTTATCTACTTGAGTTCCAAAGGGCTTCATTCCATTCTAAAACCCCACACTCCTGGTGACACACACTTCTGGCAAAGCCCCAGACCTGGAATAATCCACCCGTCTGTTCCTTCTCCGCCAGCCACTGGAAGGAAGCGGCTCACTGAGGCAGTTTTGTCCGCAGTGACTTGCCAACCACCGATCCTGATGTGGCTGGCAACAGAGAACCGATCACCTCACTCTCCCATTGCCTGCAGGGAATGCCTCGGTCTTCCACCTCCTGAAGACGGACTCCCGAGCCTGCCGTTAGGGCACCTGTGCGCGCGCGCACACACACGCGCACACACACGAGACCACCTTGCCCCCCATCTCCCATGAAAGACAGACCCTCGGGAAAGGACCACGTCCCCCTCTCCCCAGCACTCCTTGCAGAAGTTTGGAGAGCCTCCCTTATGTCCATCCCAGGACCCTCACACCTGTCTCTTCCATATTCCCAACTACAGCCTTGCCGTTGGCTTTTTTTTAATTTTTTATTGTTATGTTAATCACCATATATTACATCATTTGTTTTGGTGTAGTGTTCCATGATTCATTGTTTGTGCACAACACCCAGTGCTCCACGCAGAACGTGCCCTCTTTAATACCCATCACCAGGCTAACCCTTCCCCCCACCCCCTCCCCTCTAGAACCCTCAGTTTGTTTTTCAGAGTCCATCGTCTCTCATGGTTCGTCTCCCCCTCCGACTTACTCCCCTTCATTCTTCCTCTCCTGCTATCTTCTTCTTTTTCTTTTTTCTTAAAATATGTTGCGTTATTTATTTCAGAAGTACAGATCTGTGATTCAACAGTCTTGCACAATTCACAGCACTCACCATAGCACATACCCTCCCCAATGTCTATCACCCAGCCACCCCATCCCTCCCACCCCCCACCACTCCAGCAACCCTCAGTTTGTTCCTGACATTAAGAATTCCTCATATCAGTGAGGTCATGTGAGACATGTCTTTCTCTGATTGACTTATTTCACTCAGCATAACACCCTCCAGTTCCATCCACGTCGTTGCAAATGCTTGCCGTTGGTTTTTAAACACGGTCAAGGCTTGCCCACTAGGACCAACGAGCCACTACCAAGAGCGCGATGAAAACCCCCCCTCGCTTCCTGTCTCCTTCCTCCCCATCCCGACTCACGTCCTCACGAGCTGTGTGTTCACTGTCCTCACGGTCTCACTTCCATTCCCCCTTGGCCCACTCCAGTCCGGCTTCTGGGTCCACAGAGACGGGACCAGCCTGCGAACGCGGCCAGGTTCATCCTAGCTGCCTCCCCAGGAGCAGCTGACACTGGAGACCACGCCCTTCTCCAGTCCCTCCCTGTGGCTCGGTGACACCATGATCTCCTGCTTTTCTCCTTCCCCCCATCTGCCTCCGTTCCTCCTCCTTAGTCACCTCTGGGCCTCCCCTCCTGCGCCCAGTCCTGGCGCGCCCCCCGAGCCTCGGCGCCCTCTCCTTGGTGCCCTCCTCTGCCTCCAGCTGATCTCGTCAGGCTCAGGGCTTCGTTACCAAGATGCACATCACTTACTATTTTTAATCCCCAGGCCAGAACTTTCCTCGGAATTCCGTAGTTCTAACCACTTCCTTGATATTTCCTCCTGATGTCACAAATGAACCCGAAGCTCAGTAAGACCCAGACTGAACTCAGACTCTTTCCCAAGCGCCATCTTCCCATGGAAGTCACAGCTGAGATCTTTCTCAACATCTCCGTCCGTGGACAGCACTCACTCAGTTATTTGAGCCCAGGACTCACACGTGCATCTCTTTCCTCCTCATTCCCCACACCAACACATCACTTACCTACTTGCAACTGTTCCAGTAGCCTCCCATTTCCCAGAGCGGCACCAGCCTCTCATCCAACCTGCACTGGTTGGGATCCACCGGCCCCTCTAACTTCATCACAGACCTCAGAGCCCCTTGCTCGGGACTGCTGTGTCCAGCCGTTTTGCCCATTTCTCTGCTTCTCACAGGTGACCTTTGTTGTACCCCTCTCCCCTCCCCCACCAGACTTTCCCCTCGAATTAATTCCTTTCCACTGCTTAGGTCCTATGTCATGTCACACCCTTAAGGAAGCTCTCTTTGAGTGCGCAGATCAGGAAAATTCCCTCCTTTAAATGTTTTTATAGTACCATTAACCTCTTAGTGGAATACTTATCATGGTCGTAATTTCACATTTATTTGCCTGACGGAAAATGAAACGAATCAGGCACTTGCCTCTCTGTTCTCCCCCTACACCCCTGTTTGGCCAGTACAAAGGGCTCCCCTTAAGTGTTTGATGAAGGAGTGAATTGAAATAAATTAAATGGGCAATTTACCTCTGAGGGGTGATACTGATGGGAAATGAGCAAGAAAGACCTTTCAGGGTCTTCCTTCAGGAGCTAGTTACACAGGCGTGTGCACACATAACACTTGAGTTGACTTACGCGTTTGGTCATTGTGGCCAAAGTGTCTGCCATTGGACTTATGAACAGTAGTAAACAGAAAACTGGACAAAATACACGAAAAAATTGAGACACTGAGAAAAATATGTGAAATAATGCAGACATTGGACCACAGGCAGAGAAGGCAGACAAATTAGGGGAGCCCTGTGATTGTCCTGCTTTTCTGTCCAAAGACACTTTCTGGCTCCAGGGAGGGAAACCCAAGCAGAAGTGGCAGGCTGGCTGAGCGCAGGGGACGGGGACCAGAGTTTGGGAAGGTGCGAGCAGCAAAAGTGCGCGTTAGCTTCGGTGCAAAGCTAATTGTTTGGCTCTGCACGCATAAAGTGACATTCCACAAGGACGGTCCCAGTGCAGAAGCAAAACCCCTGAACTGCTGTGATGTAAGCAGAAGTCCCAGAGTTCACGTAGCTGGGGAGGGAGGGAGACCCTGACCAGGCCGAGTTGGGGGACCTCCAGGAACATCTAAGGCATTCAGGAGAGACCCTACAAGCGGCACATCTTGACGTTAGGGCCACACTAACTCTAGGCTGAAGCTGCCGTAGACACCTTAACAACATTGTGTCTGAAATAAGACATTCATGTTATCAGGAAAAGGTGACAAAATCCTTGACGGGATAAGAAAAAAAGGTCTGCAAATACTTTCAGTGGCTTTTAAAACCAGTGTCACCACAGTAAGGGAGGACAGTAAAGTCCAGACCAGAAACATTGTAAGAGAAAATCTAAATGGTGGAAGGGACGATCAGGAAGCTTGCAAACAGAGCAATAGGAACTGCCCAAACTTAAGAGAACAGACAGGGGAGAAAAAACAGAGCCCCAGTGATCTGTGAACGGAAAGCACGTGGTCTCACAGACGGGCAGCTGGAGTCCTAGGCACGGAGGGGGTGGGAGAGACAAAGTCTGGAAGAAATCATAGCCAGAAATATTTGCGTAACTCACTCTATGTGAACTACAAGACAATAGAATGAATTCAGCCCTGCCATTTCTTCCCCCGAGCTACACCCTGAGCCCTTGATTCTCAGTCTGTCTAGACGGCTCTCCCCTCCCTCCCCTCCTGACCAACTGCTTTCCATCCTCCAGCTCCAGCTCCAGACCTCCCACACCATGGAGTCTTCCAGATCCCACAGAAAGTCGGGCCCTCCCTTTGCAAACACCTGGAGCAAACCACGGCAATCTACCTCCTCACGTGTCCGTCTCCCTGAGTGCACAGGCTGCACCTTGTGTGGTTTCCTCTGGGGCAGGGACTATCCCCAGTGGGTGATGGGGACAGAGGGAGAACAGTAAAGGGAAGATGAAGGGGGGGGAGTGGGTGGGAGGGCAGTCGGGAGGCACGTCGGGAACCCCAAGGGCCAGGGTCTGCTCCCTGGCCTACACCCAGGGACTTTTGTAAAAAGGCCTCCAGTTGGTGAAACAGGTTGGCCTCCCGAAGTGTGGAGTTTCCCAAGCCTGGTTAATTGTCAGGAGAACCTGTGTTCTCATTAAAATGCACATTCCCAGGCCCCACCTAGAGCCACTGAGTCAGACTTCCCAGGGAAAGGATGAGCCAACTTAGGAGTGAGGGGAGCTGGCTGCTTCCTCTTTGCACAACTTCTGCCTAGCAATCCGAGATGATCCCCAGCTCTGAGCGCCTCAGGTTGTGGGGAAAAGAAAGGCTTGTTCCTCCCCAAATTCTTAAGACCAATCCCGCCGCCGCAGCGACAGATCAGGAGCAGATCCCATGGGTCCATCCAGGGTTCCATCAAGATGGAGCCTTATCCCGAGTCCATCCTCCTTCACGGAGCTTCTCTGGCCATGCCTGGGCTGCTCTAGACCCTTCTCTTTCTGGCTAGAAGTTCTCCTGCCTACCTCACACATCTTTATGCTTCTGCCCCATTTCTGGTTTATACAGATCTTCACGTCACTCTTTAAAACTGGCTACATCCTTATACTTTTCTCTTTATAACATTTTTCAATTTCACCTATTCTTGCTCTACCTACGGAGCACATTGGATGCCTCATGGCTGGATTTGCCATGTCATCTTAACCAGAAGCCCCCCAAGAGGGACCTAACAATACCCAGTGTGGACGTGAGACAGCGTGGACGTGAGCACCTGTCTCATGGAGGAGTGCTCGCCAGGGCTCCCTGCACTGTTTTGCTGCAACATCGCTCATTCCTGAGCCCACCCACAGGGACCACGGGACTTTCAGGATCTGAGTCAAGCTGGGGGTGGAGATGGGGAAGGGGGTAGATCCAGACAGACCCTCCGGCCCTGAGGTGTTTTGTCTAGTCGTTCCTTTGTTTTCTGTGCTTTTGGCAAAGAGGTCACTATTTCAACGTTACGGGACACGTGGGCTTACTGCTCCAGAATGGATCTTCACCTGGAGGGACTCTTTCCCAGCCTAGTCTCGGAACCTGAGATTCCTCTGTTCACGTCACAACAAGAGAAGCAACAGACAAAAGGCTACCTGTGCTGGGAGGACGCGCAGTCCTCAGACAAGCCCCCTCAGGTGCCTTCCTCCCCACTCTGGCTGCCTTTACACCAGGCATCCCTGATGTGGATGGGTGCCTAGCAGGTGCAAAGTAGGTTCACACGCATCACGTCATACAATCCTCCCTGAGTAGCCGATGAGATGAACAGAATGGTCCCCACTTCACAGACAGGAAAAGCTCAGGATTGGGCACAGCAAAGTGTCTTGCCTCGTGTCACAAACCAAACACATGGCAGAGCTCGGATTTGAACTTCAGCCTGTCTGGACTCCAGGGCCTCCTGCCAGCCTCCCTCCACTTGAGGCCCCGGACAAAGTCCCTGAAATGAAAGACCACCGCATCAGACAACATGGCGTCCCGAGTTTGAGCCTCGAGCTCAAACAGACAAGGGTCTTGGTGGCCACTGTCTTGTCCGTTTTCTTCCCTCTTTAACCGAACAGAACAGGCTTCGGGCTCAGGCCTGGGTGGAGCCGAATTGCCAGGTTGTTTGTGTTGTGTGTATTTTTAGTTATTTTCTACCTGGGGCCTGTTTTCTGGTTTTCTATAGATGGCTGTGACGTTAATTTTTCTGTTTGAACAAATTTCTTTTTTTTTTAAATATAGATTGATTTAAAGATCCCTCTTGAGTGCATAAGAGCACAAAAGAGTTGGGGATTCAGCCACAATATCAACAGTGGTTTGGGAATGAAAGAAATTTGGGGAATTGAGTGGAAATAGAGAGCATGTCTCCCAACAAGAAGGGGGCCCCGGCCTCACACTCCCACTGTCACGACTACGCACTGCCCTGACCCACCTGGGCCTGAACGGGAGGAAGCCGGCCATGGGTCTCTAAGCTCTCACCTGGCTTCTTCACACCTGGCACCCTCCCGGGCACACAGGAGATCCTTAATAAGTATTTGTTGGCCAAATGAATCTATGAAAAAAGAATAGGTAGATGAAATTTGGAGCAGACTCTATCATTTCCAAGACAAATGGCAAAGTGTTATCTGAGATCGAAGTGCTTTTGGAGATCATCCAGGGCAATCCCTTCACGGCGCAGGTGAGAAACGAGGGCCCTGGAAGGAGAAGGTATTTGCCCAAGTCACAAAGTCAGCGTCTGGGCAAAGCAGGGCCGGGAACTAGGGCTTCCTGCCTGTGATTATCCTCCTCAGCGCACCAGCTTGTCACCTCTGGTGTGTGCCCACATGAATGACCTCAGCCTGGGCAGACAGGAAACCAGCCGCCTGACATCCCACATGCATTTGGAAAGCCACCCGCTCGGAAGCCACACAAAGGCTTTCTGCATTATGTGGAAGGTCAAGCTGGATCACATCAAAGGGGTTCTGCCCCGGGGTTCTGACGTTGGACACTTCCCTTCTTGGCTGGGGCTAATCCTTCTCATATCATCAAGTATGCTCCTGGTGGGCATCTCTGCAGTTCCAGAAGTCTCCAGAAGCTGACTGTGCAACAGAAGCCATGGGAAGCAGAATCACAAAATCTACTATCTCAGCAGTGTCACCTGCTCAGTGAGGCCGATCTGACCATTGCCAGCACCACCAGCTCCTCCAATCACCCTTACCTGCTTTACGTAATGCTCTTATTCATTTGTTAACCCCATGGTGTATTGCATGCCTCCATCTACTAGCTGGGAACCTCCACAAGGGCAAGGAGCTTTGTATGTTTTGTTCACCAATGTGTTTCAACCCCACAGTGGCACAGAGTGGATCCTCTGCAAATATTTGCTAGATGGGTGGATGGACAAATGAAAACTGAAATACTCAGAGGACTTGCACTTAGTCTCATATCTGTGGCTCTCCAGTCGTGGGAACATGGGCAAGTTATGTGGTCTCCCCTGAGCCTCGGTTTTCTCATCAGTAGAGTGAAACGGTCCCACCAGCTTGAAGGGTTGGTGGGTCGGTGGGTCGGCGGGTCAGTGGAAAAGCCTACGCAGCACCAGTCCTGCGGGAGGCAGGTAGGAAGGGTTGCTTACTTCAAAGGCAAACTCCGTGTACTCAGTTATTCATTCGTGAGGTCGGTCAGTCCACAACAGGTGGCCCGTGAAGGCTTCTTAGAAGAGGTAGGAGTCAGTCTTTTCTGGAAGCAGGAGTACCACTCTGAAAGGAGCTGGCGAGCGTGGCAGAGAATGGGGAACAAGGAGAGCGCCAGGGCAGGGCAGGGTGGAGCCGTGTGAGCCGGTGCAGGGAGGTGCAGGGAGGTACAAGGAGGTGGCGAGGCAGAGCGCATGCTCGGCAGAACCACGGGAGGGCGCTGGCCATGTCTGGAGCAAGGGTGACTGCTGTGGTAGTCTGTCTTCTCAGCAAACACACACTGAGCGTGTTCTCTGTGGCCTGGCCTGGGAAATGGGGCCAGGGGATGCCCAGTGTGCAGCCAGAGGGACACCTACAACACACGAGTGTGCCTGAGTCATCCTCCAGTGAAACACCAGTGACAGCTCACCATAGTTCTTCGGTTAAAGACCAGCATTCCCCCCGGGGCCCCTGACGCCCCAGCCTACCTCTCCAGCCTCACCGCCCACTCCTCCTGACTTATTTTGTTATGCTGGTCACATTAATCTCATTTCAGTTTCTTGGCCCTGCCAACTTCCCACCCCAGGGCCTTTGTACATGTTGCTCCCCTGTGCTCGGTAGTCTTCCTCTGCTACCACTCCAAGTTCCTCCCCTCTTCTTTCTCTCCTCCATGATAGAGTTTATTTCTGTAGTGCAGAATGAATATATGGCTGCGAAGGTAGGAAGTCATATAAAAAATATTTAAGATGTGCAGTGGTCGTTCTTAGAATAAAGTCGGTTAAAGGAAAGGTCGGTCAAGCACTAGAGCTTATGGAAGACCAGCCAGCATTTTCTAGATTGTGAACTACACCGGGACAAACATACCTGTATGCAGGCTTAATTAATAGTGGCAGTTCAAGAACAGATGAGCTCCCAGCATTCGGAGCTCCCTCAGCCTTGTTGGAGCCCCCGGCCTGGGTCAGACTCCCGTTCCACACCCTCGAAGGCCCCCGTGGCTTTCTCTCATCATGCTCACTGGAGCTCGTGATCAGAAACGCATGGGGGTGCCGACGCGACTCGCAACTGTTTCTCCCACTGGATATTAATGACGTGAAGATAGGAACCAGGTCTGTTTGGATCAGTAACTTATGCACGGGTTGCCACCCCATAAATCATTGTTTAATGCGGGATTGATTGCAGCCCACATCGGGGTGGAGGGGAAATTCAGACCCAGGAGCCATGGAGGTGAGTGCTTTATTGAAGGGCTGCTTGGAAGTTGCCAGAAAGGTAGAGAAGATCTCATAACGATGTCATAATGGACTGGGCATTAAAGGATGAGCAGGAGCTTGTCAGGCAGGGTGAGAGTATTTCCCAGTCGAGGGGACAGCACAGGCAAGTGCCTGGAGCACCGTTTTTTAGAAAAGAGCTGGTCACCTCCGAGACGTGAGTGAGGGCAGCAGAAGACCGTAGCTCTGGCTCTCTGCCGAACACCTGCTGCGTGCCAGGCTCAGCGTCTATGCAGTGCCGTGTAACCCTTAGAGCTCCTCACCCCCCTGGGGTAGGCATTACGACCTCCTTTTAAAAAATGGAGCTCAGAGGAGTTAAGTGACACGTCCAAGCCTCCCGGCTATTCAATGGCTGACCTGACTATCGCATGTCCCCAGTGGCTAATGTTGCAGACCTGAGCTGACCACTGAGCATTTCCGCGTGTGTCAGGTGTCTGCCCACCCCCACCACGCCCCCTCAGGCTGGTGCAGGGTCTCAACCTTCTCTGTCTCCCTCCCTCTCAAAGAGGGGTGCTTACTCTGGTGCTCCCCTATCTGAGCCCTTGCCACACGGTAAACTAGCCTTCTCTGCCAACCTGTGTGGGGGCTGGGTCTCCAGGGCCCTGGGGGTGCCCAGGATGGAGGAGGGGGTGCTTATTGAATACGCACAAGCCGAAGGGGCCTGGCGGGGGGGCTCTCGTACCTGGGAGAGGATCTCAGGAAGGACCAGCGGGGTGCCCAAGTCCACGTGGAACCCGTCCCTGCCCTAACCCAGAAGACCAGTATTTGTGGGCCATGGCTAACCGCGTGGCCATAGGAAAGTCACCTCATGGCTCTGCATATGGATCTGTCACATGGATGTCCATTCTGGCCGCCCACAGGGGAGCTGTGACCAGAACTCAAAAGGCACAGTGAGCTGTGAATTGCTAGGCACACCCAGGGGGTGACAGCTGATGCCGGCGCAGGCTTAGTAGTGCCAGGCCAGTCGGTGCCCCCTCCTCTCAAACACTTCTTCGGGCAGCGGGGATTCATGGCAGGAGGCAAAGGAATCAGCCGCCGGCAATGAGGGCTCCCTGAGGCATGATCAGGCGCCCCCTAGTGGTCATGGGCAGACCCTGCAGGGCCACGTTTTCCAGGGCAGACGCAGGGACCCCATTCACTCTTCAGCTGAGCTTGCTAACAGGTCCAAGCCCCAGACTCTTCTTGGCGGGCTCTGGAATCAGGCAAACCTGGCAATGGATCCTAGCTGCTTCTACTCCAGGCTCCATCCCTCTAATGCTGGGCCAGCCCCACCTCCCCTTTGCCATCTGATTGGATGCCTGGCTGAGCCCAGCGAACTCCCATGTGGACCCTGGGGGGACATGACTTTGTAGCTCACATACCAAAGACCCAAGGCTAGGGGCTCACCAAGCGGAACTAGCTTTTCTAAAGCAGCGTGCTAGTTTCTTCAGAGCCCCAGAGGGGAGTATCCCTGTCCTCGTTTCAGGAATACAGAAATAGAGGCTCCGAGGAGATATGTGGCTTTCCCAAAGACACTTTGTTCCTAAGATTTGAACCCAGGTCTCTCTCACTCCAAAGCCCAGGTACTTGCCTTGTCTCATAGCTTCCCCAAATTATCCACCAACAGCCAGCAGAACTGAGGGGGTGTTTATTAAATCACAAAGCCCCTCTGCCTCTCCAGGGAGAGAAGATCACAGCCAGCCAAGTGGGTGGGGGTGGGGCATCTAAGCCCAATGACGCTGGACCGGGCAGGGAGGGGGCTGAGGGAGGATGGGGACGGGGGGGGGGGTGGGCGGTGGTGCACAGGAGCCCCCAGAGCCAGCGGCGCTGCCTGTTTGGATGGTGGTCTTGGGAGCTCATGAAGGCGTGGGATTAGATTAGAAGGTCCTGGGATCCCAATTTGAGGCAGATGAAACATTTTCAGCCCCAGGCTGCCTCTGGGGCCCACAGCGAGCTGGAACGCCCCCTTATTCCCCAGTAGGATTAGCAATCTTTCCCAAGAAGATGATGGTGGGCAGGACGCTATCCCTAATAAACACCAGAAAGGGTTTGTTCAGCTTGATGGAGAGCGGCATCTCCATGGGCAGCGTCTGGACTCCGGAGGCGGCCGCACCTTCTGTTCCCTTCTCATCCATCTTCAGCACCGCCTTGTGCACCGCCTGCAGGAATCAGGATCGAGGTCAGTGTCGCGAAGCCACTCTGGGCCAAGGACAGTGAGAGGCCCAGAGAGGGAAAAGCCTCAGCCAGGGTGGCCCAGCACAGCAGTAACCTGGCTGGTGCCAGGCGCCACAGGCTCCTTCTGCTGTCATTGCCGGAAGGATGCGGGACAAGCAGACTCAGCGTGAAGGGACCAATGCAGCTGGGGCAGCATCAGCTGCAGCAGGGAGGATGGAGTGGGGTGTGCTATCCTTCCGTGAATTACAGGGAAGTGCTGAGCATCATAATGGCAGAAAGAATCTGCGGAACCTTAGCTAGATGGGAGGGACTTGGTGACATCCCCACCAGGAAGCCTCCAGCCCTGCTCACACTCCTCTTAGCTTCCTGGGGGACGGTGAGAAAGGAACGAAATCGGGGGGGGGGGGGCATCAGAGACAACTGAGACGCCAGATCTACCCCAGGGCACCCACATCTGTGACGCAGTGATTCACCCTAGGACATGGAAGTTTCTGTACATACTGATGCATTTCATTCCATTCTACAAAATCCTAACAGTTTTACTAGCGCGCCAGCCAGGAGCCATTGACAATCACAGCCATGGGCACACCTAACTGCAGAAAAGAAATGAGCCGTGGAACTGAGTAAAGGCCCCCGGAAAGGGGTAGCTGGCACTGACTATTTATGGGAAGTCTATGTTAAAAGGGAGAAAATTCTACTGTTTTTCTTCCTCTTGCAAATTGGAAAATAAATCTGAATCAGTGCCTACTGGGATCTCTCCCAGACTGGCTCGAACTTCCCACTTAGAACGCGCCGGTCTCCACTGCCCACAATGCCAAGCTCTCCCCCAGCCCAGCCTCTGGCCATGCTGCTCCCCCGACTGGGAGACCCTCCCCGCACCTGTCTCTGCTCCTTGCAATCTCCCCACCCCCAATGCCCTTTTAACCTAAAAGTAGGGTTGCCAGGTGAAATGGGGCATGGACCATTAAATTTGAATTTCAGATAAACGATGAATATCTTTAGTGTAAGTCTATTCCATGCGATATTTTGGACTAAAGAAATTATTGGTCACTTGCCTGAAATGTGAATTTAACTGGGTGTCCTGTATTATCTCTGCTCAACCTGGGGACCCTACCCCATACGGTCCTCTCTGCCCCCAGCAGGCAGGTGCTCAGCCTTGCTGGAAACCCCGGGGCCCATGGCTGGTTCGTCTTTTGGTCATGCACACGTTTGCAGCTTACTCCCAACAAGCCCGTGAGGTCTCTGGGAGAGGCTCTGGGTCAGACCTAGAGCGGTTCTAGGACCGATAAATGTGCCAGGCCTTGATCACTTGTTTGTTGCACGGAATCGACCTCCAAAATGGGACCAGGAGCTTAAAGACTGGAAACATGACGCTTGGGGAAGTGATGTGACTGTCCCAGGGTGACAAGGGCTGGTGAGGGACAGTGCTGGATCAGCGCCCGGCCTGACTGGCAGGACCAGACCCAGCTCATTCGGCTGCTGGGACAGTGGCTCTGGCCCAGGGCTGCAAGAAGGCTCCCTGCGGGAGGCGTGGCATCCGGGCCGGGCAGGCTTACCTTACCCACTTTCAGGCTTCGATGAGGGGCGATCCGGGTGAGATCACCATGCTCCTCAAAGATTTTGGTGATACCCAGGTAGGAGAGTGTCTTCTTCAGGTCATAGTTACCAGTGATGGAGAACCTGGGCAGGGACACGTCTACGACCCTGGGGAGATGGGGGTGACAGGTGAGTGGCAGGGTCTCTTTGCTTTCCCAGGCAGGCCGCAGGAGAGGTGATGAATGGGACCTTGGTCTTCCCAGCCCCGGAGGTCTCAGACCCTCTCTTTGTCCCCACAACGAGGAGGGACTCTGGCCCCAGGACCCTGGCTTCAAACCACCTATGCTCTCTGAACCGTGCCCGTTCTTCCTAGCACACCCTCCCCAGGCCCTCACCCACAGAAATGGTCTCAGGGCCTCTTTGGTTGCAGACACGGAAGTGTCGTCCCCCTCACAGTGCTGGCCTTGCCCAAGCCCTGAGCCAGTCCTGACCCAGCAGGCTGGATGCCAGAGGCAGCGAGGGCCTGGGATCTGAAACCAGGTAGAACTGAGCTCAAACGCATTCTGACTCTCATGAGCTCCGTGACGTGGACCAAATGATCTCCCCTCCCTAAGCCACTTGGGCGAAACGATCGTGCTAATCACAGCAGACGGGGCAGTAAGAGTGTAAAGCAAATGGATGTGGGTGCTCAAGGAGTCCCTGACCAGCAGGTGTTCCTCCTTCTGCCCTTCAGTTAGCAGCTTCACATCCTCCGTGGGTGGGACCCAATGGACCTCCCCGCTTGCGGGCTGGGATCAGTGGTCCCGGGAAACCTGTGGACCCTGGGTCCCTGTCCCCCTGGCCCTGAGCCCCATTTCTTCTTGCCTATCCAGGACCTCGCCCCTGCCTGCATTCCAATCTGTTCTGCGCCATCCATCGTGAATGGTGTCTGCCTGATCGCCCTCAGGAAGAGACCATGTTCTCCAATAATTGATATCCTACAAAACAAGAGCAAACACATCCCCACTGGCCCCGAGTCACTTCTCCAGCTTCCAGCCCATTCCTTTTCTTTCTTTCATGGTAGAAAGGAGTTGTCTCTGCCAGAGATTTCCACTTCCTCCCACAACTGCTGCAGCCCACTCCACTTGGGTCTTCTCCCTCCACCTTCCACTTTCCAGGGTCATGGCTGAGCTCAGCTTGCTTGACCCAAGAGACAGCTCTCCGAGAGTGGATCGCCTTTTTCCACCTTGAAGCATTCCAACCCAAGTCCATCTTCCCCCCCTTCACAGGCCACTCCTTCGCTCACCCTCTGCCAGAATCATCTCATCGCCCACCTGGGCTGTCTGTGATCCTCCAAGCCTCACCCCTGGGTCCTCTTCTCTTCTGTCTTTCCTCCCTCCAGAGGAACCTCATTCAGTGTCATGGCTTTAAATACTGGCCATTGGCCCAATGATTCCCAGACTTACCTTTCCACTCATTCATTCACTTAACAAATTAAGTGCCTCCTCTCTACCAATCGGATGCCTAGATGCATGTGTGAACAGAAGAAGCACAACCCGTGCCCTTGGGTGCGTGCTCTAGCAGGGAAGACAGACAAGAAAGTCCATACGATGAAAAGCATCCCGTAATCATCGATACATAGACTGGGAGTCTGTGTATAAGAAGACAGTGTGTGCAGTGGAGAAAAATACAGATCAGCTTGGGGCTATCAGCAATCCTGGGGCTCAGGGAAGATTTGAGAAACTCTGAAGGAGGCAAAGGCGTCAGGCAAGCTGGGTCATTTCTTCTGAGTGAAATGAGCTGCCAAGGAGATTGGTGGTTTCCAGCCTGTGCCCTACAGTTTCCGAGTTCACAGAGGTGTCTTGGGGAATGAGGGGTATGGGAGGTGAAGGGAAAGGGGGCTCCACTACCTCTACCCCAACTTTATCCACAAATCCTGGCTTCATGCAATGTGGGCTCCGTAAGGTCACATTTCCTTTAGGATTCAAATTATGATGACTTGAGACCCTCCAGTTGGATTAGGGGAACTCAGAATCCTCATCTCCAAGTTATTTCTGCCAATATCCCATGGGGTGCAGCTCTGGGGCCAGTAAGTGGTGCTCCATATTGCTGTGCCAAGCCCCTCTGGAGCCCTCGGGGCCAAGACTACCACCAGCCCGGGTTTGTAGCAGGGAGGATCGGGGGATGCTGTGCAGACCCCAAGCCTAGCAGCCCTCTTGGGATGACCTGCCATGTGGCCTGCTGCTTCTCCCCATCCCCCCGGTACAGTGACTTTATCTGAAGCATTCAGAACCGGAATTTCTCTTTTATGGAGCTTTCAGCTCAATTGAGATATCCAAGATGTGTTCTGCCATTCCCCCGAGGATGTGTTTGGTGTGGTAGAGCACCCATGGCAGCCCAGCTCTGTCCTAGCATCCTATCTACCTGCCCTAGAATCCTCCCCGGCTCCCAACAGCATGTCAGCCATGGCAGAGGCTCTTGGTAAAGACCCGTTGGGTGGAAAACAGGGGTGAGGGCAAGATGGAAGAGAGAGTGTACAGAGCAGGGAGGAGGCCATCCCAACACCACTCCTAACCAAGTCAACCCTGCAAGCCCCAGCCCTGACCCTTCTCGAGAAAATCAACTGTCAAGCACATGCCTGAGAAGAATTCTGTTGGCTCATCTCAAATCTGTTCTAATTTTATGGTTTCTTTTTTAGAATATTGACTCACTTTGGTCCTTCAACTATTATAACTTATTTGGGGCACACTTTGCTGGTTTTGTTGTGATATTACAGTGGAAAACATGATTCCGTGTACAATAAACAGCTCCCTCTGACAGCCCGTGGTTGTCCTGGTGGTTCCTTTCTGCCTGGGATTCCATGACTCCTCTCCCATCCCCACGTGCCACTGTTCAGCCTGGAAGACTTAGCTCCGGTGCTCCCTGCTCCGTGGCACCCCCCTCCGCCACCACCACCGGGGACCATGGTTTTGCTCTGTCCACTCTACTCTCATGATATAAGCATCTCCCTCTATAAACAAGGGCTTCGCTACATTCCTGTGACTTGTCTTCTGGTCTACTTCCTACCAAAACACAAGTTCATCATGGAGCGCAGAATAGGACTTGACCATGGGGTCAGAGCTCAATAAATCTGGGCTAGAAGAAGCAAAGAGTGGAAGGGAAGGCAGGAAGAAGGAAGCAGCTGCATATGCCAGGCACCCTCGTACCTTCGTCTGACTAATTTCTTCCATCTGTCAAGGGTGTCCCTCTTCAAGGCCGCCTCCACATTCTTCATTTTGCCCTCGTCAGGAAGGATGAAGGTGGCAGTGATCGTGCCCTGGTAGGGCATTTCCAGAACAGTGCAGGAGAGCTGTCTATCATAGCCGGCTTCATACATGCCTCCATGGAACATCATGGGCACCTTCACTCGCTTGTTTCCATCCAGAATGAAGTCTTCCTCTTTAGTTGCTTTTGGATCAAATTCATGTTGCCACCTGGCTTAGGAGTGAAGAAAGACAAAGTGGCATGAGTGTCCTGAAAGGGAAGGGCTGACTGGACCCAGGTAACCACTGGTCTCTGTCCACATGGATTCAAGGAGGGCATTTGGATGTTCTGGGATGTCAGGGCAGGTCTCCAGGAGTCCTTGGTCTTTGTGCCAGGCCCTGGGAACTCCTGGTAAGATGGGCATGGGTCTGATTGTTCCCAAAGTAGCCACGACCAGGGCTGCTGAGCTGAGAGGGTACTGTGGACTGCCTGAAGCCCAGGTGCTTCTGAGGCTGAGAGAGCCCACAGATTGTGTTCCAGCAGAGGGGTCTGGGTGATACCTAGTGGGAGTTATTTGGGTCTGGTGTGAGTGAAAAATACTCGATTCTAAGTCATGCCTGGAGTAGCTGCTCTCATGTAGGAATGAGAAAACCAATGGAACAAGCTGCTCTTGGGAACCTGCTGAGGAGCAGCAAACACTCAAAGCTGGGTGTTTGGACCCTTCCTTTTTCACCCTGGGAACTCTTTGATGCCATGGGGCATAAACTTGGACCTGGGTCTTTTCGCACCTGCCAACCTCAGAGCCCCCAGTAGGGGGCCCTGAGGGCCAAGTCCCTGAATTCAACTCTGGCTTCACTGTTCTGAAAGGATGACCTTAGACCAGTGTCTTAACCTCTCTGGATTTCAGTGTCCTTGTCTGAAGAATGAAGATTTTGATGGGTACCTCATAGGGCTGCTGTGTGGCTGAGTGGGAAAGGCAGGACAGAGGGCACCTGGGTGGCTCAGATGGTTATGCATCTGCCTTCGGCTCAGGTCATGATCTCCAGGTCCTGGGATTGAACCCCATATAAGGCTCTCAGCTCAGCAGGGGGCCTGCTTCTCCCTCTCCCTCTGCTGCTCCCCCTGCTTGTGCTCTCTCTGTCTCTCTCAAATGAATAAATAAAATCTTAAAAAAAAGAAAGAAAGAAGAAAGAAAGAAAGAAAGAAAGAAGAAAGAAAGAAAGAAAGAAAGAAAGAAAGAAAGAAAGAAAGAAAGAAAGAAAGAAAGAAAGAAGAAAGAAAAAAAGAAAGAAAGGCAGGACAGCTCAGTGATCTTGTACAGTGAGTGTTGAGTGGATGCTAGTCATCATCAGCCTCACTGTTGCCATTGCTTTTGTAATCTAAGTGATGTGGGGACTTTGGAAAACTCCAGATTCTCTTCTCTCCCTCTGCTCTTTTCCTCTATGCCATCAGTCTCACTGTGGATTTTGGGAGAGCTGAACTTCCGTATTCAGGACCATGTCCCTGACAGCCCCGCAGAGATCTTGCCTGACCTGAGGGCCTCTGATTCTCACCCATGCTGACCAACTTTGTGTGTGCATCGGGCAGGTGAGTGGGTGTGTGTGGTGGTGTGGGAGGGTTGAAGCTTGGATTTGGGAATGTTTTTTCATCTTTTTTTTAGTCTCTCACCCTCAGACTTGGGGAATCTATAGAATGTGACAAGGAGACCAATGCATCCACCAAAATGAACATCATCATCATCATCATCATCATCATCAACACAATCACCGTGCTGGGTGTCTACTTGGACTAACATAAAGTGCACAGCCTATGGGTCAATAGAAGTGAGTTCTAGTCCCGGCTTTGTAACTCTAAGTCCATTAATCTCTTTCCGTGTTACACTTTCCTCATCTAAGAAATGGGGAAAAGAATGTCACTCCAACCTCTACAACCAGTGTTGTGTTAGGATAATCAGTACTAATGAAAATGCACATATGGAGAATAATGTAGACTTCCCCAAATTCATTCCTCATGCATTTTTACTTTGAGTCCCAACAACTGCCCTATGAGTTACATATAAAGGCACTCATTTTACATAGGACAAGTGAGGTTCTGAAAGATTAATTATATATGAATTCAAGGTCACAGAGCAAGCATGTGGCCAACCAGGACTTTAATCCAAGTCTACTGGAAATCCTATCCTTTCCATACCAACATGACCCAAGCCTTACCTCGAAAGAAAATGCAATTTGTAAGAAGCATCACAGTGCCAGGGGTTATATTCTTGATCAGGTTGTTGATTTTCCCCTGGGTTTTCTGATTGACATAGTCATTGATCTGCTTCCTAGTACCTTCCAAGTTCTGGAAGTTGGTGCGGACAGTGTCTGAATCGTACAGGTTCTTGGCATCTGCCAGAAACTGCTTCTGTGGCTGCAGCTTCTGGTCGATGAACAAGATGTTTTTAAGGTCCAGCTCGAGGTCCTGGTTCCCCTGATTCATCCTGTAGATGAGGTAATGAAAGCCTTCATGAAGGTCTCTCTCTGGCATATTCCTGAAGTGGAAGCCCCTCTTGATCTCATCCAGGGTGGAGTCCTGGGCACCCAGAGACAGCATGGAGAAGGCTGCAGAGATGCTCAAGGGGGAGAAGAAGATGTTCTTGTTGGGGCTATTGGAGGCCAGCTTCCTATAAAGGTTGCAACTGAAGTCTGTGTTTCGCTTTGTGAGCTCCTCGGCTGCCCTCTTTCCCTTCCATGACTGGATCTGGCTCACAGGTCCACGATACTGTGGTCCCAGAGGGAAGTCGGACTTCAGAAGACCTTCCACAGTGAGAAGGCCAGCCAAAAGTAGGCCCAGGCCCAGCAAGGGGTTCATTTTCCTTGGAGATTGTCCTGTTGAGTAGTAGACTTGAGGTTAGCAGAAAAAAGGAACAAAACAACCCCACTGCCCCTATGATGGAAAGAGAGAAATGGGGAGACATATGTGGTGACATCTTTGGCGTCCCTGGATCAAGCTTTACCTGAGGCTCACACACTTCTGTTTCTCCAAGTTACAAGAGCCAATACATTTCCCTTTTAGGGTTGACTGGTTTGAGTTGGATTTTTTTTTCCTTACAACCAAAAGAATCCTGACTAATTTGCAGAAATAAAGCCCTTTGTCTAAGATCACATCCCAGGGGAACCCAGGTCTCTAATAAACCTCTTTCCCTACGCTTTTTCCAGGAAAGAGAGGCAGTGTGATAGAGAGGAAAAGCCAAATCTGCTGGCTCCAGGATTGCTGTTCCTGTAGCCACTTCTCAGCTCAGAATCTCCCAACAAGACTGAGTTTTGGGGGCACAAAAGTTTCATTTTTAGTTTTCCCTTCATTTCTAGTCCTAAGGTTATAGAGAGCTGCCAAAAGTATGATATTCTAAAAAGCCTGTTGATTTCTCTAGTTGGACATGGTACTGCCAATGATTTTTACACCAACTTATGTGTCAAATGAAAGCAGATTTTTTCGCTCGATCCTTTGTTATTACTATGGGTTCTCCTGTAATTTACATCTCTGTTTACCTGCAATCCATGGGAAATAGTGCAGTCCTCAACGGTAAAAGCTGTTCATGGTTGTCTTAGATTGGATTCCCGAGAAGCAGAGCTTGAAATGGGGATTCGGGCCTTGCCCGTATAGGAGAAACTCCTCAGGAAGTGAGGGAAGCAGGACAGAAAGGGAAGGAACTGAGCAAGGGTCTGGCCCCTCGTAATATGGAGACTTGGCCTGATCCACGGGAGAGGGCTCTGGAGCATCAACCACAGGGCAGCATCAACCCTGTGGGATGAGGATACAGGCCGTTTGGACAGTGGTCAGTAGCTAGGGTCTGCCCCCAGGAGACCTGGGGCCTGGGGTAGAACTTCCTGGGTTCAGTTAGCTCCTACTCACCGAAGGCAGTTTTCTGGTTTGGGGAGGGAAGCTGTGAGCTGTTAGCAACTAACCCGCATATCGCCACCAGCCTGGGGGAACTGGGCCCGGCACCAATAGGGTCCACGCAGCTAAATCCCTGGTGCCCGGCACTGAGTAGGCTCTTTCCAGTTGACTGAATGAGAGGATGAATGAACACCTGCACAGGACCTGCGCCTGGGAGTGCCCCAAATCCCCAAGTTCTTTGTGGCCTCAAACCCTCTATGCCAGGTCCTGTGGACACAGCCCGCAGCATAGAGGACAAGGTCTTCAAAGAGGCTCTGACCCAGGGTTTGAAAATTCTAGTGGATCTTACCCGTTGCTTCCATCTTCCTAATGGAACTTCATTTTTCTAGGTGTTTCCCCCTCCTTAGACCGCCCATGTGCCTCAGGGGCAGGGTCACCTCCCCAGGTCCAAGGGGGTGTGGTTCAGGAGCTGGACCCAATCCAACCAGGTCACAGTGAGGTTCAGCCCTGAGAGCTGTTCAGGGAGGGGCATAGGACTTCAGGGATCCAAGGAAGGTGAATTTCAGGGCTCTTTGTTGGCGTATTGGGGTGCTGCCCTCGCTCTTTCTCTGGATGTCCGGGGCAGGAAAGTGTGAATGCATGCAGGGCTTTGCAGAGAAATTGGAGCTGGGGCCACAGATTAGGTGAACCCGGAGCCCACCCACCCTGCTTCTAGACTTCCAGCAGTGCTAGTGTGGGTTACATGAGACCAAAAGCAGCTATATGAGACCAAAAACATCTTAACAAACACAAGTGTGTATAAAAAAATCCCAGGACTACCAAGCAGTGAGGACTCCTGGCTCCGATCTCACACCCCTCTCTGCTGTGTGACACTCAAAAAGGACACCCCCTCTCTGAGCTTAGGTGATCTCTCAGCACCTTCCACTCCTAATGACATAGATTTCAGTAAATATTAAACGTAGCTGGTGATGGACAAGGGCTCTAGGGACTGTCTGAAGATAGGTTATAGAAGGCAAGATTTGTAAAGCCCCTGAGGATGTTTCAGATAAAGGAAAGAAAATTAAAGATGGAAAGGATTCAATCTCTCAGGTTAGTGGGCTGGACTGTTTACAGAGTCAGCCTGGTTTAAAAATAGGAGCTTCACTTGTTGGGATGAGCCTTGGGTATTGTACGGAAGTGATGAATCACAAAATCCTACTCCTGAAACTAATTTCACGCTATGTGATTACTAGCTAGAATTTAAATAAAATTTTGGGGAAAAAAAGAAAAGAAATAAAAATAGAAGCTTCTTGTATTCAGAGTAGGTGGTGTCTGCCTGGGAGCTAATTCCCAACACCTGGGAATGGAGAAGTTAGCCACCTCCATCAATATGGAGAGAACTATCTCAGCAGTAGGTTCCCCACCAGCCAGCGGAGATGCAAAGCCTTTGGGCAGCGGAGATGCAAAGCCTTTGGGTAACCGGCTTGGAGCAGAGTGTGGGTCCAGGCACAGGGCCAGAACCCACAGAAACTACAGCAGAGGAGGGAAGCTGCTGGAAGCTTCTGGCATGGACAGCACACACACACACACACACACACACAACATACACACTGCTCGGTCAGTGGCCCCTAGAAGTGTTTTCTACTTCTCCAAGTTTTTGGAACAAGAACTGATTATGGAATTAAAAGTCTGGATATTGGTCCTCTCCTGCTTGTGTGTCTGTGAGGTGGCTCAGAAGAAGTCTGTCAACCCTTTCGAGCCTCAGTGTCTTCATCTGCTAAATGGGCCAGGGGAGTGATAGTTTGGCCTCCTCCCCACTAGATGCTGCTAATCGCCTCGCTGCCCCTGGGGGTGGAGACAAGGACCACACCTTGGCCGCGTCTCAGCTTACCCCACCTCCTTGAGCTTGTGTCACTGGGGTCCCCACCAGCCCCCTGCCCTGCCCCATGGAGTCCCAACAGCCTGGCCTTTCTTCCCCCAAACAGCCCACACTAGCCCCATTTCTGGGCCTCTCCATTCGTCATCACAGGCTCTGAACTCGATTCAAACTTGTTAGATGGGTACCAGTCCCAAATGCCTGAGGAGGCTAACTTTTATTCTATTCATTAAAATAGCTGAGCAACTGGTTATTTCCCAGTAAACTGATAGACTGTCCATGTTGAGCAATTCTTTGTTGGTTCTTAGTTTGGAGTGTGTGTTTGTGTGTGGTTGTCACCCTAATAAAATAAATAAACACAATCAGGAAGAAAAAGAACAAGATAGGACCTGAGCCTGGTGGGGGCCACATGGGGCGGTTAAAGCTACCATCCGCCTTGCAACTCCTCTCTGACTCTCCTGTTCCCACATTCCCTTTTAATTTGGGGGAATCGTTTCCTTTCTCTTATGAATAGATGAAATAGTATGGCCCTGACTCAGGAGTCATTCCTCCTGAAGAAAGATCCAAGCCGGGCGAGGAGCCCTCTGAAGGAGCGGCGCAGGCACCCTGGGTCTGCACGCGGAGGGGGTCCCTGGGGAGGGGCTCTGCTTTCACCTCCCACACTGTCCTGGTGGGCTTCGTAATGGGAATCAGCCAACTGAAGAGACTGGCGGGGGGGAAGAGGGATAGGCTAGCACTTTCAACAAGAATCCTGGAAGTCCGTTCGTTCTTACTCCCACTGGTAGTTTGGGAAAACAAGACAGCAGCAAACAGCCCCTGCAGGAATCAGAACCACTCCGAGCATGGCAGTTTGGGGCAGGGAAAAGTTCATGCAGTCTCGGTCCTCAAGCCAGTGAGACTAAAAAAGCTTAGGGTGCTCTGGACGGGTTCCCCTCCCCAGTGGCTTGAGCCCTAGTGAGTGACTGCCAGCCAGCCACAGTGCCCCCTGCTCAGTGAGGGGCCTCTTCCTGCAAGGCTGGACAGAGGTGTCCTGTCCTGCCCTGAGGAACCCCAGACCCCCTGAGATCCCAGGTTCCCTGCAGTCCTTTCCAGAGCTCTCCATGGAGGGCACAGCACTTGCATAAACTCAGTGCCCTCCCTTGGACTACAGGGTTTCAGGCCCCTTCCTAAAGATGTGCCTTGGCACCGCAGAAGACCAGCACCAAGGCCCTGGGCGTCCCAGCTAGGGGCTGGGGTCCACCTATTTTAAAGGACTGATAAGGTTTTAAGGGGAGATCGTGCTAGACATATTAGACATTATTTTTTGAAGCAGGTTTAGAACTAAGTGGTGGTAAGACATATCCTCCCTCCCCTGCTGGACATGAGAGAAGACCTAGGAACAAAATCCAATGAGTGTTGCTGTAGACTTTGTCCTCCTTCCTGGGAAACAGAGGGTGGGACACGAGGCCACAGTCTCACCGCTACATTTGCCCTGGAGATTTCTGTCTTCATCCTTTCAAGAAATATTTGGAGCCTTCACTATGTGCCTGCCCTCAGCCTTCCCTGGAGCCCACTCGTGGAGCTCTCTCTCCTGAGGGGCAATACCCCCTGCCGGCCCCACACACTTCTCCAAATCCTCATGCACTTCCCAGCTCTTTATCTAGCCCATTCCTCCTGCTTTCAGGGACTTCATTCCAGGATGAGGGAATGCATGGGTTGGAGAGGCTGAGCCACCATCAAGTTCAGGGCCACTCATGCCATAAAGGGGAAAGGGAGGCCCAGAAGACAAGGGAGCTATCTGAGGTCACGCCACGCCTTTTGATGGATCAGAGCGGAAACCCACCTCATTAAGGCAATTCTGCAACAGTACGTGGGCCTGGCTGCTTGACCTCCCTTTCTTCCCCAAAATCGTGAGTTGGTAGATATAGCTTCTGTCCTCAGGGAGAGATAAAGATAGACAAACAGCTCACAGACAAGGCTGGGCATAGCCTAAGCCACAGGGCAGGGGCAGACCTGAATGGGAAGGACCCCATTCCACTCTCACCAAGGATTTTCTTCTAGAAAAGCACTGGGGATCGACATCCATGAAAACGAATCAGGGCTCGCCAAAATGCCCAGCACACTCCTCAAGAGAAGGGTTTTCCGATTTGGAAATCCTCCAGAATTTCCTTCAAGACGCCCACCCTGGGACTGCACTGAATCCTCCCACAACTTTGCACAGAGTAGACAAAGAGCAACCAACCAACAACACTGGATACTCACAGTACATTCAGGAGAAATCCACTGAGCCGGCCAAATGGATCTACTTTTCTTGCTTTATTATTTATACTTCCATAGCTTCTTGGTAAAAGTAGACCAAAGGCCAATAAAATTAGCTGGCCAGAGTGGGCAGGTGATGGAGACTCTGGGAACAATGACCACACCACTTCCTCGGGGGTTTCTCCTCATCCCCGGAGGCAGCCCCGCAATATTTAGACCACACCTGCTGGGCTGTGGCTTTTCTAATGAAGTCCATTTATATCTTTTGCAACTAGCACATTTCCCAATCACTGTGGTTCTGGAACCTGGAGTGTTCTACAGGTAGATTACTATTAAATAGTCACCCCAAACATCACTGCTGTCATTGATGGGAAGAGGTTGATAGCTGGGTTTCTTAGGGTCCTTCCTATTATCCCCCGTTTCTTTCTTTTGCTGTTTTTCCAGCACTCTACAATGATCAGTCAGTTCCATTACCTTAGCTGGCATGGAGTTCTTCTGGGGGAAGAGAAACAATGAAATACATAGTTTCTGTTGGGGTTAGCAGGAATTAAAGACTCACATCAAAGTGTTTGATCATTCAAGAAAATGACAAATTGCTTTCTGCCTGCCTGTTGCGCTAGGGTAATGAAATGATGGGGTGGTTTCCCCCTCCTGACGTTTCTGCATTTTCTGAGTTGTCTTTAAGGAACGGGTATTCCCTAAGAATTAATTTTTAAAAGATTTAAAATAAAATGAAATTCTTACCCTAAAACCCACTGATCCCAGGATGCAAGAGCAATGAGCCCGATGCACCTGTTTATTTTTTTAAGATATTTTTTTTGAGAGAGAGAGAGAAAGAGGGAGAGATTGTGCAAGCAAGCACAGAGGGAGAGGGAGAATCTCAAGCAGACTCCATGCTGAGCAGGGAGCCCAGCGTGGGGCTCAATCCCACAACCCTGAGATCATGACTTGAGCCGAAATCAAGAGTCCGACGCTCAACCGACGGAGCCACCCAGGTGCCCCTACACCTGTTTTCAATTCGGCTTTCTCTAATTCTAATGAGCAGAAAAATCATGCAAATATTCCTTCCCCATTTAGTGACATTCCATAATAGGCCCTATGTGACCGCAGTACCAAGAGTGATGGACAGTGTTTCTCTTCCTTCAGGATGCTACTTTTAGCAAAGACATGACTCGCATCCTCAAAGCTGTACAGAGCAGATGGCCCAGCGAAACCTTCTAGAAAAGAGGGGCCTCTGGCTCTTTCCCAAGCTTGGGTCAGCCACATCCTGATCCACTCACAGACCAGGCCCACCAGGCCGTGGAGATGTGGGGCTCCAGAGCTGCTAAAATCAGGAGGAGCCCCTGCAGGAGGCCATGAACCTCCACCTTCCCTCTGCCAGGGAGGCAGGCCTGTCTGTCGAGATGTATCTGGGCCAGATCCACCAAGTGACTGGATGAGGCGAGAGGCCTCACTGTCAGTCTCTGTTCACTGAGGGGTGCAGATGGGAATGCGGCCACGGCAGCAGGAGGGGCTGAGGCGAGGGCCGTGGTCCCATCGTGCGTGGTGAGGGCTGAGACCAGCCAGGCAGATGCTGACCCAGAATGCTGGTCCCTGCCCTGGTTTGGGAGGGAAGGACCCTGCTCGTTAATGACAGGGTGAGACCTGTGTGAGTCTTTGGCCCACACCCGCTGGCCTGCCACAGACACACTCTGCTCTGGGGCAAACTCCCACAGGAGACGCACGGGTGAGGCCAGGGAGGGACAGCAGGTGGAGCCAGGCGGGGATGCTTGCTGAGCAATATGGGGCTGCACCGGGGATGCCTGAGTTCAGACCAGTCGGCCACAGTGGAGGGGAGCCACTGAGGGAGGCCAGGCCCTGAATCTCAGTGACCAGCTGCCCACGCTGGCCAGGGGTCCTGATCAGCCAAGGTATAGCCTTGCAGAGGTGGGTGCTGGTGGAGAGCACGGCCCCCCCCCCAGCACCCATCAAGGCGCCACCGCCTAGACTCAGTGCTGTCTGACCACCCATAGATGGGAACACTCGAGGCCCATGGATTTGGGCCTGGTGTCCACTGAGGGCTAGGAGGGTGAAGATGATTGTCCAGTCTGGGGACCCTGCAACGAGCTGGTGGATGAGGGCAGTGGCCCACGGCTGGGGCATGGCCCAAGTGTGTTTTTATGGCATGGCCTTGTGTCCGGGGGAGGGGAAAGCAGGGAGCGTCCGGATGCCCCCTCGCTCTTTGGCTGTCCCAGATGCCAGGCCTGTGAGAGACCTAGGAACACAGCAGTGACCATGACAGGCCCCGGGTCCCACAGCACAGGTCTGCTGGGAACACAGGAGGGCACAGAGATAGAGCCAAGCTTGGTGAAGGCTTATTATTATTCATTATTACAAGATACATTTACTGATAGATATTATGTATTTTTCACGTCAACTTTGTAAGTTAGGTGCTGTTAGACCCATTCCACATGTGAGAAAACTGAGGTTCATTTAGCCAGATTATGAGCAGAGCCAAGACTAAAAACTTAGACCTTCTGTTTCCTAATCCCTCGTTCTAGCCACAGCTCTGGAAGAACATAAATGAGATCGGTGACCACAGTGTTTGTACAGCCAGCCCTGACCTCTGGGGTCCCTGTCCAGACTGGTGCTCCAGCCCCTGCAGCCAGGCACAGAAAAGGGGACAAAATGTCTGTCTATTTGAATGGTTACCTCGGCCCTTGGTTCTCTCCCCTAAGACACACACACGCACACGCACACGCACACGCACGCAGATACACACACATTTCGTGCCTCTCCCAGGCTGCTGGCCCTCTTCATACCCTCGTCCCACCGCCCCCAATTTTTCAAGTAGGATCCTCTAGACGCCCCAGCCCCACAGCCTCATCTGTAACCTGGGTGAGCTTCTGCTCAGGACCTGCCATACCTGCGTCTGTAATCTCTTCCCTTCCCCCACTGGCCCAGCCCGGCCAGTAGGCCCTGCTCGGGTCTACAGCAAGAGATCAAACTGCCTGGGAGTCCCCTTCCTCCCTGCCTAGAAAAGCCCAGGCCTGCTTTTCTGCCCCCATCCCAAACAGCACCCAGCACTCTGCGAGGCCTATTGTGGGAGCTCTGTAGGTCCACCGATGGAGGCCGAGCTAGCTAGGACGTGCGTGTTTGGCATGCGGGTGAGTTCACAGAGAAAGGTGAGGGCCTGCTGCCCAGAAATCAGGATGACACACTCCATTCCAGTCCCTGGTTCCATGGCCCTGATCTCTGTAACGTCTCTGAACAGAATCATCCAGCCCAGATTCCTTCCCTGGGGCGGGAGGGGAGTGGCCAGGGTGCCCTGGCATAGCTGTAGATCACCAGGCACCCAGCACACACGTGGACAAGACCCCCTGCCCCACTTCCCAGATGGAGGCTGGGCACAGGCACCGCACCCTGCCCTCCCCCAAGCTCTGGGAGGTCTAGAACCCACAGGCCTGGGCCTGTGCTCTGGGCTCCAGACGTAGCTGACCTGTAATGCACAGGCGACTGAGAAAGCCATACCTGGCCCTGGATCTCAGTTTACCCACCTGTTCAGTGGGGGAGCTGGGGATACGCTAGATCTCTGGTTGCCTGAGGAGGTCAATCTCTTGGCAGTTATCCTATGAATCAGTTGCATTTAAACAGACCTTAAGTCTGTGTTTAATGATGTTCTAGGGGCGCCTGAGTGGCTCAGTTGGTTAGGCATCCAGCTCTTGGTTTCAGCTCAGGTCATGATGTCAGGGTCATGGGATCGAGCCCCGCATCGGGCTCTGTGCTCAGCTGGGGAGTCTGCCTGAGATTCTCTCTCTCTCTCTCCCTCTGTCCCTTCCCCCACTCACGTGCACTATAAATAAATGAATACATAAATAAATAAATATATAAATAAAATCTTTAAAAAGTGATGTTCTAGCCAGGACTAGAGTCTGGTATAACAGCAGAACAACAGAAGGTATAGAAGTAGAACGTTTCAGGGGCGCCTGGGTGGCTCAGTCGTTAAGCGTCTGCCTTCGGCTCAGGTCATGATCCCAGGGTCCTGGGATCGAGCCCCGCATCGGGCTCCCTGCTCAGCGGGGAGTCTGCTTCTCCCTCCCCCACTCCCCCTGCTTGTGTTCCCTCTCTCGCTGTGTCTCTCTCTGTCGGATAAATAAAATCTTTAAAAAAAAAAAAGCAGAATGTTTCAGAAAAACCTTTATGGAAGGACAATTGCAAATCACAAAGAAAAAAAAGAAGTCCCTATTTCAATGTTTCACTGCACTTTGGGATAAGTCCACCAATTAGATACCAGCATGTGTGCACATGTACACACATATGTACACACACACACACACACACACACACACACACGTTTAATTCTTACTAGTCTATGAGGCAAAGACTGTTGGAATGCCCACTATGTAGATTTAAAAACTGAGGTCAGACATCGTGCATGTGTTGAATACCACATGGTTATTAAGTAGATGGATGACCTCATCAGAATATCTTAATATAGAAGAAAAAAATTACTGTGGATACCATAGTGAAGCAAGTTTGGGAGAGACTGATGAAAGACGGGGATGGTCTGTAGCTGTGTGTAAAGTCACTGCTTAAGTGTTTGCAGAATTTGCCCCGATGGCTCATCTGCTTCCACGTGGCCCGGCGGCCACAGGAGACCTCACTGCCCCCCGTTCTCCACTTTTGAGCCAGTCATTCAGCTTCACCTCTCACCGCCTTGCCTGTCCCTGTGACTGACTGGCAGAGCTTTGGTCGAAACACGGATTGAGTGTCTACAAGGTGCTGGGCGCCGTGCAGGGTCAAGGAAACCATGTCCTCTCTCAGGAGACCAGAAAGGGCACAGCCACCAGAGCGAGCTCTGTGACCGAGGCCTGAGCAAACCCTTGCGAATTCCCAGTGGAGAGATACATCTTAGCCAGCCAGCCGGGAGAGCAAGGAAGGCTTCCTGGAGTCGGTGACGCCTGTGTTTCTAAAGGGGGGTCTGAGGCTTCGCTCCAGCAACCCCAGCACGGTGGCAACTGGAGAAAGTATGGCCATAACAAAGCCACAGCAGTGTGGAATGCGCCCAGGTGAAGGCTGGCCTCGGGAAGTCCTCCCTCCCCCAGATCCCCCAGAGCAAGCCCAGGTAGAATTTCAGCATATGCGTACCAGGCACATGGCTGAATTCTATGTACTTCTCCTCAGAGAGCCTCAGTGGGCTCGTCTCCAAAATGCTTTATTCGTTTCCCACCTGCCTAGAAACCGGGCCCAGGAGCAAGGCGGAGCCTTCCAAGTGCCGGACGCTTACTTGCTTACTCGGCGGGGCCGGGGCCGGTGAGCAAGAGGGAGAAGCAGAGTGATCTCACCTGACCTGACTATACCCCTCTCCCGCATTCTTGTCACAGTGGGCTTGGGGACAGCAGGAGGAGAGAGGGCAGGGTGAGCAGGCTAGGAGAAGGGAAGGGGGGCAGATGGGGCAGCCTGGGACGCTGGGGTGGGGTGGGTTCACCGCTACCTGCGTTAGAGATGCACACTGAAGCAAGTCAGGGCCTCCTGAATCAAGCACAGGTAGCTGGGAATCAGAGAAGCCTGGGTTCTAGTCCTGCATCAATCACGCAGTAGCTGGGCCACCTCACCCAGCCCACTTCACCTTTCTGGGCCTCACTGTTTCCATCTGTTCTGTGGGCTTACAGAACCACCTGCTTTGCCCACTTCACCAAGTTGTTGGCAATGCTCTCAAATGCAATAGTCAATGTGAAGGTGGTAAATGAATAATAATTAATAATAACATAATTAATAATAATAGTAATAATGAGCAGGAGGAGCACCTGATTCGGCTTAGCCACGACACGCAGTGTTCCTCGCTTCCATCCTCTGGCATCTAGAGAGAGAGTGTTGGGTGCTTACTGGGTGCTTAAGGCCCAGTGGCGGGTAATTCTTCCCATCCCAAGGGAATATGTGCTGTAAATAACAGATCAGACAGTGAGAGTAGATTTTTAAGGAAGGCTGAGGTCTGTAAACAAATTAGCTATTTACCAGTGTAAAGACAGGGAAAGATGTCTCTATTTGGGTAACTACTAGATGTTTTATGTGCTACAGTGCACTGAAGTATGAGAAGTGCTCATTTCTGGTGTTTAGAGATTTGGGAAAACAGAAAGGCTGTCTCCCTAGGACCCCAGCCACGGGCCTGGGGGAGCTGAGCCATGTGGGTGGGGAAGTGGTGAGGAAACACTCAAGACTATGCACCTATTCTCCAGGAATGGTCCATACCATTCCCCAAATCCCCATCCAGAACCAGCTGCAAGCACCGGTGCAGGAATGAGGAGTGATACAGCTCTGGAAGCCGTCCGCACGGGGCTCACCCTGCAGGTGGATGGAGGTGCAAGGCAGCTCAGAAATAGGGAAGGGGATGTTCCCCTCATTCATCCACGTTCCTAGCACCCCTCCCTGAATGAGAGAAAGCAGGCTGGTAAAAAACAGGTGTCGGGGGACCTGGGGGGCTCAGTCAGTTAAGCATCTGCCTTCAGCTCAGGTCATGATCTCTGGGTCCCGGGGTGGAGCCCTGCGTCAGGCTCCCTGCTCAGTGAGGAGTCTGCTTGTCCCGCTCTGTCTCCCTCTGCTGCTCCCCCTGCTTGTGCTCTCTCTTTCTCCCCACCCCTCAAATAAATAAATAAATAAATAATTTTAAACAACAACAACAACAACAACAACAAACATGTGTGGGCTGGTAAGCAGATCCCCTTTATATCCAAGGGTACATTCTGAGCTGTTGTTTGATACCAGACAGACCTCTTGCAGAGGACTCTCTCTACAATCTGAGACAGAGTGAAGGACACTTACTTTTGGAGAGAGAATATATTGACTGAAATTGACTCATACTAAGGTGTGAATGACTGATACCCGATGCCTTTACTGGGGGTGAGGAAAGAAACAGTAGCCTCCCAGGGATCTGAAGCAGTAAGGAAAGGTCTCAGAGCAGGGAAAGGTTCCAGAACAGGGACACAGAGGGGTGGGGACCAGAGGATTCCATCCGAAGTCAGCAAGTCTCCATATAGCTGTGCCTCCAGCTTTACTACCCTCTTCATCTGGAAGGATCTTCATTTCCTCACCTGTAAAAGCAGGGAATGCTTGAGAAATCCATGGGGAAGACCGATGACACTGGACAGGAAGGGGCGCCGTGTCAACCATCGCCGCCCGCACTTGGGAATTTTGCAGGGGTCCCCGAGGGCTTTCCTAGTCTTCCTTTCTGGTGTGAACTTAAAAAAAATTCTGTGTGCTGGGCTTGAGATCTGTGTGGCGCCGGGATTCAACCCCAAACACCACCCAACCGCCAACGTCCTGCAGTCACGCGACACCTGCCCGGTGTGGGCTCGTCAGCACCTCTGTGTCTCTTCCCCAGGCCAGAAAGGACGACTCCTCCTCAGATGATCAGCCAGGCCATTCTGGTGGCTTCTCAGAGGACTCACAACCCGAGCAGGGGAATGGGTCTGAGCGGGGCCAGACTCCCGGTGCCACCTGAAATCTCATCATGTCTCAGTGCCTCGACTTGCTGACCTGGAAGAAGGGCACGTTCATACCCTCCCCCTCCACATGCAAGGCCCCCGCACGGTGCCTGGCACCCGGAGGCACTCCACGGGAGCTGGTCTTACTATTTTATCACCCCTGTCATTATTATATGCAATTGTGATTATTTCATGATGACCCTGGTAATGGAGATGAGCCACAGAGGGTGGAGCATTGCCACAGGTACGTCCACATCCCTGCACCGCACCCACCCCACCTCCCAGTCACAGCTGCATCCCACCTGGCCCACTCCGGCGGCCTCGGGCAGGCCGGGCTGGGCAGGAGGTGTATGCCACAGGCATGTGGGGAGAGCCGGATGCCAGAGCCACTCCGAGCCAGCCCCTGGCAGCTGTGAGTCACCTGTCAGTTACGGCTGGCGGAGGTGGGAGAACAATGTTCAGAACTCCAGGCAGGGTGGGGGTGAGGGGCAAGCTAGGCAGGACAGGGGGAGGTGGGATTGGGGTGGGTCCCTGGAGGTGGCTCTAAAGGTTCAGTGTGGGCGTGGTGGCTAACCATGGGGGGCTGGGGGCGTAGGATGGGGTCAATGGGAGTGCCCAGGCAGGGGGAGTGCCGATGGGCCCGGATGTTCTCTGGGCCAGTGGATCTGGTTGCAGGGACTCGATCTGGGCCAGCATAGGCATCTAGGGGGCCTTCGGGAAGTGCAGGGCCAAGCGGCTTCTGAGGTGATGGTAGCTGGTGGCTGGAGACAGGCAGGTGGTGGAGCTTTGAGGCCATGGTCATTTGAGCCAGGGCCTCGGGGGCCCCTGAGCTTAGGGGCTGAGCAGGTGAACAAGAGTAAGGCTGGGTATCAGGTCAGAGAGAAGAAGCAGTGAGTCAGGGCCTCGAGGACCACTGTGGCCGCCAGCACGCTGCCCCGTAGCCCTTCTCCCGCCACGGAGACAGTTGTTCTCCAGTCTCACTCTGGCCCAGGGGCTTCTGTCCCTGCTGTTCTCTCGTCCTATGGTTCTCTGCTCCTTCGTCACCTCAGGGTGCCCTCTTAGCTAAGTGGACACACCTGCTGGGACTTTCATGCCCAACATCTTCCAAGCTTCACATCTTATCTTCTGCCACCAAGATGCGCTGCCTTAGCGCTCCTGGGTCCCACTCGCTAATCCCAGTTCCTCCCTGCTTGGGTAAGGGGTCGAGGCGGGACAGGTGATAAAATGACAGCTTCTGCCGCCACCCGGAGAGGGGTAGTGTCCATAAGAAGGACAGGGAGGGTGAAACTATAGGTGGTACCTCAGTTATCCCACATACATACAAGCATGCATGCACATTTACACACATTTACATGCACACATAAGTATGCACACACACATACACCCACCTGCATGCATACACATGCATGCACGAGCACTACACACATGCACACACATGCACGCACACCCACCTGCATGCACACACACACGCATGCACAAGCACGTACACACATGCACGCACACACACGCATGCACGAGCACATACACACATGCACACACATGCACGCACAGCCACCTGCATGCACATACACACATATACACGAGCACGTACACACATGCACACACATGCATGCACACACACACATGCACGAGCACGTACACACATGCACACACATGCATGCACACCCACCTGCATGCACAAACACATGCACGAGCACATACACACTTGCACACACATGCACGCACACCCACCTGCATGCACGCACACACACATGCACGAGCACGTACACACATGCACACACATGCATGCACACCCACCTGCATGCACACACACATGCATGCACACACACATGCATGAGCACGTACACACATGCACACCCATGCACACACACACACACCTGCATGCACACACACATGCACAAGCACGTACACACATGCACACACATGCATGCACACAGGTTAAATTAATGCAAAAGGACAATGTGGACGAAGAAACAGCATTAAGAGGTGGGCAGCCAATGTGCTGGCCATAAATGTCAATGAACTTGCCCTTTGGGGCATAACACATGGTTGTCTGGGTCCCAGGTCTGAGGACCTGGTGAGGAAGGACACATGGTCATCTGTAGCTCCACAGGTCAGTGCAAATGTGCTTGTGAGGCTCAGCCCCCCACTGTGCCGTGGGCATCGGAGCACGGGACATTCACGAATACACCTGGTGCCACAGGCCGCTTCTGTCATGGCAGGAAGAACAGCAGAGGATTTCAGGGTGTGTTTGGGAGGCTTGTGTTTCAAAACTCAGCATCTGTCTCCTCAAAGTCAACAGGACAGCTTTCACTGGTCTTTTCCTCCAGGACGGCATCACCTGCTCTCTGGGTTAATCCTTCTTTGGCCTTCACTCACTCCATCTATTCACAAACATGTATTTGGCACCAACTGTATACTGGACCCTGGGACACAGCAGCGAGCAAGGCCGACATGAACCACAACCTTGTGCACCTGACACAGGAGTCAGGGAGAAATACAATGACCACAGTCCCGGTGCGTCTGTGTGTTTGGATGCCCAGCATGTGTGTGTTAAGTTGATTGTCTTCTTTTTCTACACGTCAGATTGACATTTTTTTCCTCCCTGCCCCTCCCCATTTCAGTACTGGGAGCTTTGTTTTTTTCTCCTGGGGATCAGTGATTTCCCAGACTTAAGAAGAATGCCCAACAGACTGGGCCTATGGGATTCGGTCCTCTCAGACATTAGCAAGCCACCAGCCAGGAGGAGGTAAAGACTGTCTTCCCAGGTGCCTGGGGGCTCCCTAATTTTCCAGGGCCCCTCCCAGCTTTTGACACCCCACTTCTCCCGAGACCATTCCAGCTGAAAGGCAGCATAGGACTGGGAGGGAATAAAAGCCCATGAGTGGGTTCTAAGCTTCAGTGGCTCTGACCAGGAGCCTCTGATTTCTCCAGGGAAACAGGAACATACTGGCAGGAGATAACTCTGCCATTGCATTAAGCACGGGGAAAAAGAAGGGAGGCTGAAAGCATTGTCCACAGCAAGTGCATCCAAGTAAGTGTCAAAAATATCCCAATGGTCTCACTGTAAGTAGGGGAAAACTAAGGAACAAGACAGGGATGTCCACTCTCACTACTTTTATTCAACATAGTACTAGAAGTTCTAGCCACAGCAGTCAAACAACAAGAAGAAATAAAAGGGATCCAAATCAACAAGGAAGAAGTAAAACTTTCACTATTTGCAGATGACATGATACTCTATGGAGAAAACCCAAAGGACTCCACTGGAAACTGTTAGAATGGATAAACGAATTCAGTAAATTCACAGGATTACAAAATCAATGTACAGAAATCTGTTGCATTTCTATACACCAATAACGAAGCAGCAGAAAGAGAAATTAAGGAATTGATCCCATTTACAATTGCACCAAAACCCATAAGGTACCTGGGAATATACTCAGGCAAAGAGGCAAAAGACCTGTACTCTGACAACTATAAAACACTGATGAAAGAAATGGAAGAAGACACAAAGAAATGGAAAGACATCCCATGCTCATGGATTGGAAGAATGAATATTGCTAAAACATCTATACTACCCAAACCAATCTACACATTTAATGCAATCCTTATCAAAATACCACCAGCTTTTTGTCAGAGAACTAGAACATGCAATCCTAAAATTTGTATGGGAAAAAAAAATTTGTATGGAACCACAAAAGACCCTGAATAGCCAAAGCAATCTTGACAAAGAAAAGCAAAGCTGGAGGCATCACAATTCTGGACTTCAAGTTATATTACAAAGCTGTAGTCATCAAACAGCATGGTACTGACACAAAAATAGACACATAGATCAATAGAAAAGAATAGAAAACCCAGAAATGAACCCACAATTATATAGTTGATTAATCTTCGATAAAATAGGAAAGAATATGCAATGGGAAAAAGACAGTCTTTTCAACAAGCGGTGTTGGAAAAACTGGACAACCACATGCAAAAGAATGAAACTGGACCATTCTCTTTTAGCATACATAAAAATAAACTCAAAATGGATTAAAGACCTAAATGTGAGACCTGAAACCATAAAAGTCCTTGAAAAGAGCACAGGCAGTATTTTCTCTGACATTGGTCCTAGCAACTTTTTTCTGGATACATCTCCTGAGGCAAGGGAAATAAAAGCAAAAATAAACTATTGGGACTACATCAAAATAAAAAGCTTCTGCATAGTGAAGGAAACCATTAACAAATCTAAAAGGCAACCTACTGAATGGGAGAAGGTATCTGCAAATGACATATTTGGCAAAGGGTTAGTATCCAAAATATATAAAGAGCTTCTAAAACTCATCACCCACAAAATGAATAATCCAATTAAAATGGGCAGAAGACATGAATAGATATGTTTCCAAAGAAGACATCCAGATGGCCAACAGACACATGAAAAGATGTTCAACATCACTGATCATCAGGGAAATGTAAATCAAAACTACAATGAGATATCACCTCACACCTGTGAGAATAGCTAAAATCAACAACACAAGAAACAACAGGCGTTGGCGAGGATGCAGAGAAAGGGGAACACTCTTGCACTGTTGGTGGGAATGCAAACTGGTGCAGCCACTCTGAAGAACAGTGTGGAGGTTCCTCAAAAAGCTAAAAATATCAGAGAGGGAGACAAACCATGAGAGACTCTTGACTCTGGGAAACACACTGAGGGTGGCTGGAGGGGAATGGGGTGGGTGGATGGGGTAACTGGGTTATGGGCATTAGGGAGGGCACGTGATGTGATGAGCACTGGGTGTTATATGCAACTGATGAATCACTGAACACTACATTTGAAACTAACGATGTACCATATGTTGGCTAATTGAATTTAAATTAAAAAAAGAACTACCCTATGATCCAGCAATCGCACTATTAGATATTTATTCAGAAAAGTACTAATTCAAAGGGATACATGCACCCTGATGTTTATAGCAGCATTATCTACAATAGCCAAGTAATGGAAACAGCCCAAGTGTCCATCAACTGATGGTGTGTATACATACAATAGAATAATGGTATATATACAATGGAATATTACTCAGCCATAGGAAAGAATGAAATTTTACCATCTGCAATAATATGGATGGAGCTAGAGAGTATTATGCTAAGCGAAAATACCACATGATTTCACTAATATGAGGAATTTAAGAAACAAAACAAAAGAGCCAGAGAAAAAAAGAGAGAGAGAGAGAGGCAAAGCAAGAAACAGACTCTTAACTCTAGAGAACAAACTGACGGTTCCCAGAGGGCAGGGGGGTGGGCAATAGGTGAAATAGGTGATGGAGACTGAGGAGGACATTTGTTGTGAGGAGCCCTGGGTGATGTATGGAAGTGCTGAATCACTATTTGTACACCTGAAACTAATATTACACAGGATATTAACGAACTGGAGTTTAAATAAGAACTGAACGCACACAAAATCTCAATGCTCTTAACCCACCTAATGGCTGAGATGTCTAAAGCAACAGCATCAGAGCCTCATTCACCTGTTGCAGAGACACTTTGAAAGGCAAAGATCATGTTTTAATGTCAGACCAGCCTGGCTTTGAATTCTGGCTGCAGTCCTTATTAGCTGAAAATGGACTATGCGCTCCCCACACAGAGTGTGTCGTGAAGAATAATTATGGAAATACTGACTTAAGGCTTGGAAGCCATTTTTATCCACAATAATCAAGTGGATAAACAGTCAGGACCTGCTGGGTTTACGGTGAGAGTCGATGAGATCATTTAAATAGGTTCTGTGGCTTTATTCCTTGCTATAAGCCCTTGGACCTTGCACATAAAAGGCACTCATACATAACTGCTGGATAAATTAATGAATAAACCAATGAATGAACAAATGTCCTTTTTCTCATCAAAACCCCTTTACCTATGAAAGAAAATCCAAGTTTTTAAAAATAGCAATAGTTAAGATGTGTTGCTGTAATGTCAGCACCTACCACTCCCCATCCCCTCTACCCACCCACCAGCTCAGCCTCCCCTGTCTTTATACTCTGCCAGGGCCCAGTGTGTTAGCCTTCTTCCTACTCACAAGCCCTTCCTGTCTTTACACTCTGGACCCTGGGCTTGCAATACCTGCTTCTGGTCCGCCTGGAGATGCTCATCTATCTTCACAATTCAGTTTAGATATGATTTCCTCCAGGCTTTTCCAAACTCCCTTCCCCAAACAGAGCTGATCACTCCTGGTACTGTGCTTCCCAGCCCTGGGTCTGTGGTTTGCTCTAACCACTGCGCTTCTCTGTGTAGAAAAGTTACAGGTTTCCAAGCCTGTCTCCACATTGAGCCTACGAGACATCACTGTGTCTGCCTCCCTCCCTTTCTTTCTTTTTTTCATCCTTCCCTCTGGTCTTCCTTCATCCTTCCCTTCCTCATTCGCTCATACTATGATCCAAGCATTTAATCCATACCTGGCATTAAGAATACAATAGTTGACAGGAGCACCAGAGTCCTGATCTTCATATAGGTTGTAACTTGTGGTGGTGGAAGTGGTGGTAGTGGTGGTGATGATGATGGTGGTGGTGATGATGGTGGAGATGGTGATGGTGGTGATGATGGTGATAGTGGTGATGATGGTGGAGATGGTGACGGTGATGATGATGGTGATGATGGTGATGGTGGTGATGTTGGTGGAGATGGTGACGGTGGTGATGATGGTGGTGGTGGTGATGATGGTGGAGATGGTGATGGTGGAGATGGTGATGGTGGTGATGATGGTGATGGTGGAGATGGTGATGGTGGTGAGGATGGTGATGGTGTTGATGATGGTGGAGATGGTGTTGGTGGTGGAGATGGTGATGGTGGTGAGGATGGTGGTGGTGATGGTAGTATTGACAGTAAACAAATCCTTACCCTAATAATTATTTAAGGACAATTGTCATGTGACTGAAAAGAAAAACTTATTTTCCCTTTCTTCATCTTTTTTTTTTAAAGATTTTATTTATTCATTTGCAAGAGAGACAGAGAATAAGCACAGGGAGAGGCAGAGGGAGAGGGAGAAGCAGATTCCCTGCTGAGCAAGGAGCCCGATGCAGGACTCGGTCCCAGGACCCTGGGATCATGACCTGAGCCGAAGGCAGATGCCTAACCATCTGAGCCACCCAGGCACCCTCTTCATCTTTTTTTTAATGAATTATTTTTTTGAGGTGGGAGGAACAGAGACAGAGAGAGAGAGTGAACCTCCAGCAGACTCCACAGTGAGTGCGGAGTCTGACATAGGACTCGATCACATGACCCTGAGAACATGGCCTGAACCCAAACCAAGAAGTCAGATGCTCAACTGCCTGCACCACACAGGCGTTCCTTCCTTTTCTTCATCTTAACATTAAAATACACTTAAATCTTCAGGGCCCTCAGCTCGACCTATCCTTGGTTACCTATCCCTGAGTGGGAATAAGGCTCTGGAGGTAGCCAGGTGGTCTTTGAGGATAGGCGGGCGAAATAGCAGAGGGTTGCTGGAGTGGGACAAGGGCAGAAAATGGGGCTCTGGGTGCACAAGATGGAATTCCCCCCCTTGGCCTGCCCTCCACTACCATTCATTCATTCACTCATTCATCCGCTTGCAAGTTTTTACTGACCGCGTCTGTGTGCCTGGCACTGTGTTGGGCTCGGGGACGCAAGGCTCAGAGAATTCCCGCAGGCTGCCACCGATCCAGGTCCCCCCAGGGGAGGTACAGTGGCGCCACCTGCTTACATCTGGACTTCACTCAGAGAAATGCCCGTAACACACCTGTACTTCCGCTCTGCCGGTCTGCTGACCTAGGTAATTAAGTTCCCACTCTGGAAATTTAACAAAAGGAAAACAGGCACGTAATTCCTCCACTGCACTCTGCTGGAGCCTGGCGAAGGAATTGAGACGTCAGTCCAGGGTCCCCAAGGTCTGGGGAATTTTTGGGGCTTCAGACTTGGGCCTGGGACGAGGAGTGAGGGAGGAGGGAGCAGGCAGGTGTAGTCAGGGGTCCCAGAGGGCAGCAGCCCCGGGGAGGCTGGAGTGCCCACTGCTGGCAGGAGCCCCACCACACAGCAAGGCGGGCTCTGGGGAAGGAGGCATGAGGCATGGCCGCTGGGTCTCCAGCTTTCCTGACACTCTCGCTCTCTCATGGAAGGGATAGAATGTGTGAGCAGCTCTCATCTCCTACCCTGGAGGGTGACAGCGACAGCCATCAGCACTGCTGCAGAAGATGAAAGCTCCAATCCGCCTCTGGGGGGATTGTGATCGAAAGCAGATTTTTCCTGTCACTTTTTGGGCCACTTGTGATCCTGTTTCTATTCTGTCCTTCCCAGCAGTTTCTAGGGCAATTCCCTATGCAGACACTTCCTTGAACTTCTCTTTTCTTCCAACAGAGTTTGGATGCTGGAGTGGTTGCCTAACGTCCCATCCTACCGGGGTGGGCCCGCCACCTGCACACCTGTCCTGCAGATCTGGTCCCGTTCCCCAAGCAGCCCCGAGGGACACTGGTTCCCTTCCCGAAAGAGAAGCAAAGGTGGCTTCCACTGCTGGGCAAGTGCTTATCTCCCAGCCCCCAGCCCGCCATCCAGCACCCCCCCGTGTGTGGCCTCCACGCACATCTCTACAAGCATTTTGGCTAATCATGTGTCTACACTGCACATCCCGCCCCACGAACATCCTCACTCCCCGCCCCAGGGCTGCCCTTTCTCTTGGAAGCCCCTCCACTCCAGCCTCCACACAAATGAGCCCTTCAAGTCAAATTCCACCACCTCCCAGAAGGCTCCCTGATTGCTTGATTAGAAGAAGAGGTCGCGCCCTCCTCTTCCCGTGGTGTTCGGCCTGCATGTCTCTGAGGCACGGATCACAGCCTATCTGGGGCTCAGCATTTCCTCCCGTGTCAGCACCTGTGTGTCCAGCCCGGGTCTGGTGGATATGGAGACGCGCTGCCTTCGGCCCTGGGGAATGGGGTCAGCAGACAGCATCCAGCTGTTGGCTCCTTCAGGGGCCACCGTTCCCCAGGCAGGCTGTGTCCAGTGACTGAGTGACATGGCATTAAAAGGCCCGGCTGTTTCAACCCAAGAGGGGCCAACCCCACTGAATGGTGCTCCCTCTTGAGCTCAGGAATTGGCCAAAGCCTTGTTGGCCGGCATCGCTCTTCCACGTTCCCATCCACCCACCTTGCTTCCTCCCACTTCCGTTCGCAGGTGCTGATCCCTACCAAGCATCTTGTACCCCGGCAACACCCGGCCTTCTCCTGGACTCCCTCACTCAACAGATCTGGAGCGAGCCCTGACTGTGTGCAGACACTGTGCCGGGCAATTGAAATCTGAGAGCAAATAACGTGGGGACCCAGAATGGAAATGAGCACGTGCGTGAACGAGATGATGCAAATGCTGTGAGAACAGACAAGGTTGGAGTCAGAGAATAACTTGGGGGTAACCGCCCCAGACAGAGAGGGGTACTGTGGGAAAGCTTCTCTGGGGAGACGATGTTGGAGTGGAGGGCTGAAGGCGGGGAGGAAGCCAGCCATGGGAAGGATGCATCTCTCCAGGTCTTTTTTGTCCAGCAGCCTCTGGATATCTCATCAAACATTCCCAGGCCCTGGGGTGGCCCAGGGGGCCTCCCCCATCCCCGGTCCTTATTACCCTCCTCTGCCTGTGTGTGTGATCCCAGGGAACCCCACCCCTGTCCACCAGCCACCCAGCCCAGATGCTGGCAGTCACCCCGCCCCCTCCCTCTCTCACATCACCAGGTCCCCGATGCCACCAATCTCCTGGGCTGACCACACCCTGAAGCCGGAGCGACTGCTGTGCCACATTCCGGCAGGCCCTCGGCACCTGCTGTTGGCTGTAGTGATACTCACCGGACAGACCGCCCTTCTCCACCGGGAAGCATCCTCCTCGCTCTCGGGATCCGGATCCAGCGTGCCCCGTGACCGAAGCCCCCTCTCCCCGCCACCGACTCCTGGAGCCCACAGCACCCGGTGTGTCTGTGTGCTGGGGCCACTGTAACAGAGAACCACAGACCGGGCCGTTACACAACAGAAACGGGTTCCCTCACAGTTCTGGAGGCCGGAGGTCTGAGATCAAGGTGCCAACAGAGCTGGGCTCCCTCGGAGATTCTGGAGAGATCTCTTTCATGCCCCTTCCCAGCTTCTGGGGGCCCCAAGCAGTCCGTGGGTTCCCCTGGCTTGCGGCTGCGACACGCCAGTCGCTGTCTCTGTCATCTGGTGATGCTCCCCCCATGTCTGTTCATGTCAGCTCCCCTCTGTGCGTGTCTGCCTCCGTGTTCCAATTTTCCCTGTTTTGGAAGGACCCCAGTTACATTAGGGCCCACTCTAATCATGTCATTTCAACTTGATTACCTCCATAAAGATCCTGTCTCCAAATACATTCACATCCTGAGATACTAGGGGTTAAGACTTCAGTGTATCTTTTTCGACCCAGGACACCTGTCACGCCTCTACCTTAGTGTTACTCACACCTTGGCGTAATATTCTTCTCCTGGGGCCACTCCCCTCCCTGTCCCCATCCCGACACCCAGATCAGTGGTCTTCAACCTTCTTGGATTTTGTAGCACACTTATTTTTTAAAACGTTAATTTTACGTGCTCCTCTGACATCATAAACACAGAGTGGCGGGGCTCTCTGATTAAAAGGGACGGGGGCGAAAATTGGAGGTGACAACCTCTGCCATAGCACCTTCACTGGCTGGGCCCTGAGGACGTCTGGGCTGCCATGGAGCACGGTGGAGAAACACAAGCCGGACAGCGAGACACCTGGCGATGCGCCTGGGCCTTGACGGACTGGAACCCTAGGACCTCAGGTCTGTGTCCTCCTTCCTTGAGCCTCTGCTCAAATATCAGCTTCAGTGTTGGGTCCCCTGGTGACCTAGTAGCAAATCTTAATGCCCTATTTCCACCTTCCGTTCCTGCTTGGCTTTCCTCCCTGGCACTTGCTATCCTATTTCTTCTGCCATCTGTCTCCCCCTTCCCTCCCTGTCCGCAAGAACGGACATCTCCGCCCCCTTCCTCCGGGACCTGGAATGACGCTGGTGGGTGGTAGATGCCCAACAGATATCGATTGGATGGGTGAAGGCATGGACTTTTTCTTTTAACAGCTTTGTTGAGAGATCGTTCACATTCCATACAGCTCCAGCACTCAAAGGGCACCATTCAGTGGCTTCTAGCATGTTCATGGAGGTTGGGGAAACACCACGGATCATTACCACGAGACGTCTTCCTCTGAGTGACACCAGAAAAAAAGAACATTCTCATTAGTGGCATAACAATTACTTAACGCATATTAGTGCGTAGAAAAGAGAACATCAGGGGTTTGGCTTGTGAGACAAACATGAACAGGGAGGTTTTTGTAGGTCATATTTTTCTTTTTTTGTGTGAGGAAATGTAGGCGTTATACTAAGAAATGGAATAATGTATATAAGCAGACACTTTATGCATAGATATGAAAAGTTGTTATTCAATTAAATGCTGTGCACTCATTAACTTTAAAATAATTAAATAACTGTAACGGACATCTATGGTCTCTGCTTGCTGAGAACCCCCTTTTCCAGAAACTTCCCAATCCCCGTCCCTGGGTCTCTGCCATTACCCTGGCAGCTGCCGTATGGTACAGCGTGTCCCCAAACTCAACGCATACTTGGCTGGTCCCAGGGGAGCTCCAGACGTAAGCTGGGCCCCTCAGCCTCCTCCCCCTGGGATGTGGAGTCCAAACTAAGTCCTGCTCAGTCTGACGTTCTTTGGAATAAAAGATGTAAGCCCGGCGCTCTTGGTGGCTTCACTCTGCCCTGTGGACAAAGAGGGGGATAAACCGGTTGGTGGTCAGAGAGAAAAATAAAGCATTGGAAGAAGGAAAAGGAGGTGGGGAGAAGGAGGCGGAGGAGAGGAAGGAGGAGAAGGGGGAGAGGGCACGACGGGGGGAGGGCACGGATGCAGGCAGCTGAGCCTGGGGGTGCTACTAGCCACGGGTTCTGTGAGCCGCCCAGGGCTGGCCTCTCGCAGTCCTAACTCAGGAACTCACGTGGAAACACGAAAGGCCGGGGCTGAGAACTCGCACACCATCTCTTCCGCCTCAATCTGTTGGCCAAACCTGGAATCGGGAGTGGGGTGTGAGGACACTGCAAATCTACGTGCCGAGGGCACGCACGCAGGGAGACGTGAGGAGCCAGGGCTATGTTTGCAATCTACCCAGCAGATGAACCTCTGTGAAACGAGGATTTTAACGGCACCAATCCTCGGGGAGGTGCTCCTAAGTGTTACCCGGCATCGTGATCCTTGCCATGCGTGTGAAGTACTCTGCAGAGCCCAGTACTTGATAAAGAAAGTCGAAGCTTCTGTGTTTACTGCCACAGATAGACTGCCGCACGATGTCATGGGCCACAGAGTTCCACTTCTGCCAGCCTCACGGATGCAAGCCCCCCTCCACCCACCACCACAATCCCATCTGACGTGCCTCGTTTCTCCAGTGTGTCAATGGAGGTGATGTGCTAACTCCTGTCCGAGGCAAGCTCTGGGCTGGCCTCCCGGGCTCACAGCCCCTCTGGAATTCCTCAGGGACTCCACTCCCAGGGCACACCCCACCCCCCCACCCCCCTGTCCGATGCCTGGTCCTTTTTCGTGCCATCCCAACCTGCATTTCTAATCTCATCTCTTGATTTTCTGCTATTTCTCCCCAGTGGCTCCATCAAACCAGATCACTACCCCTTCCCTGCCTCACTGGCCAAGCTTCATGCCGCATGTGAGTGTCCGGCTGGCTGCTAGGGTCTGCTGCACACCAACTTCACTCTGGGACCCAGATTCCTTCCCAGACACTGCTGGTCACAGTGGTGGCAGGAAAAGAAAGGACACTGCATTTGAGCAGAGACCTGCATGACAAGAAAAATCCACTTTGGAAGTGCGCTTCTGGCAGGGGGAATAAGATGGTTATGCAAAGGTCCTGAGGTATGACTAAGCTTAGCATTTTGGAGGAACAGAAAGAAGAGTAGTGAGGCTGGAGGGACATAAGTGAAGGGAAGGGTAGTAGGAGGTGAAGCGGGAAAGTAGGTAGAAGCTTGGTCATTCTAGACCTTCTGGGTCATTGTAAGGACTCTGAGTAGCATCTTAAGTGAAATAAGAGGCCATTGGACATTGGAGTGGCAAAGCCTGGTCCTTCCTAAACTCTGGGAAGCCTGCAGAGTCTGCAAGCTCCTTGGGAGAGAGGACTCTGCCTGGCATCGTGTTCCCAGAACGCTACATGCTGCTAGCATGGGGACACACTTGGTAAGTTTTGGCCGAGTGCAGGGCTGGCTGGCCTTCAGACATTTCACAATGCACCTCAGCACGCGCCTACCTCATCTCTTGTCCAGTGTAAATGCCACCTTCTCTTTACCCAGGCTTCAGGACACCATCTTGAGAGCCCTCATCACCCCTGTCCTATTTTCCAGCTATGGTCCCTTGTCTATGCCTGCAGAAAGGGGCCACCCTCTATGGGAAACTGGGCTCCAGGCAAGGTTGGAAACAGGCAGAAGAATGTCCCTTATCCTAGATTCTATTCTTTTAATGCAACTTAATGGGTGTGATACAAGGAGAGCGACAAGCATTGAGCGCCCATCATGCACCAGCAGGGTATGCACATGATTGAATCTATTCCTAATAGCCGCATGGGGCAGGTGTCCCCACTTATAATAAAGGAGGACCCTGAGGCTCAGGCATGGAGAGATTTAAATTGTCACCAGTTGTTTGGAAACAGCCGAGCTCTATAACCTCTGCAGACCGCACCCCTTCCAGAAGCCCAGGCTGGATCCTACCAGATACTACCTGGCCTCAGAGGCCTCTGTTCAGAAGCCTGCTCCCCAGAGGGACCTGCACTGTGCCCCTAACAGTCTTGTCAACTCTGCTCCTGCCGGGCAGTCATCGGTTCTCCGGGTCTTGGACGAGCCTCCATCGCTCCCCCTTCACCTCCCGCCCCTGCTTCCCCAACTCCCTTATCGCAGCCCCATCCCAGCAAAGGACAGCGGCGTGGTCCCAGAACCCCTCAGCAGAGAGAGAGAGAGCAGAGGGAATGGGCTCTAACCCTTCGCACGCCCTCAGGAATGTGGTGCAGGTTAAGGGTCCCGTCTCCGGATCAAGGCACAATGAAAAGTACCCCTGGTGGGCCATGGGAGCTGCCGTGGGAGGCCCCGCCGGCTCAGGGAGTCAGACCCACAGATGCTCCAGGAGTGGGGGAGGCGAGGCTTTGTAAACCCAGTTCAAATGTTGCAATAGCATTGCCCGGAAAAGTTAATCCAGCCAAGGCCATCTTTATCTGGTAAAAACATAAAGGAGACGATTAAATGACAGCAGCAGGGGGCTGAGGCTGAAAGTTCCAGAGGTTTATCAGCCTCAGGGCCTTGGGGGATGAGGGAACAAAGACAAAACAAGCAACAAAACCCTCGCCTTCATGCTCGTCACAAGAATGTGACAACAGCACGTAACTTGCTGCCCGGTTCACGGATGATTCCGAGCAGCCGTTCGGCTCTTCAAAATGTAGGAAACACCTCCCCACTGCTAATCTCAAGAAATACGTCCAACAGAGCTGCAAGGGGAGTATTATCACTTCCACTTCGCAGACGAGCAACCCGAAGCTAGCAGGGGTGACTGCACTTGGCCAAGCCCAACAGAGGCAAAGAATGTGAAGTCAGAGTATATTGGAGGGCTGGCTTCAAACATGCCACAGGTGGGGGGGGGGAGCAAGGGAGGCAACACCCACAGGGACCAAGCAACCAGACAAGCCAACCTGAGCAAGAGCCTAGAGAGGTTGTTCAGGGCTTCCTCAAGGACAGAAATCCCTATGAGAGTAATTCTGGTGGATGATGTGTTCTCCATCCTGCAACAATGTAACATACCAAACTGATTTGCAAAAACACAGCTAGAGGGAGGAAAATGAATCCAGAAGCCTTCTTGTTTACCATTTCCACTGTTGTCTGCAACCCTCTGCACGCATCTTGATGGTTATCTGTTTTCCATGAATCAATTCAGAGGACTTATGATTTATAAGAAAAATCCTCTCTAATGGGATCTTTTCCTTCCCAGTCTGTATTCTGGTATCTCTCCTAGGATCAGCAAAAAGTATGATTTTCTGATCATCCAGTTCTGTACCTGTGGCAGACATTACTAGTTGATCCTAGGACTCTTGCCTACTGAGTCCTGTGTTTCTCAATCTAGAGCTCCAGGCAGCCACAAGCCATGCCAAAATGCAGTTTGTAGCCCGTCTTCAGGCATGGAGGGGCTGATTCAATCCAGTTCAGCCAGCTTTTCCAGAGCACTCCCACTGGACTTGCAAATCTTCATCACAGAGAATTCTCATCCCATCTCAGAACCATGGTAGGACGCCACCCTGCAGTCAAGTGGCCCCTGTGCTCACCCGTCATAACATCAGAAAGCAGGGTTTCCCCACCAGGGCCCAGATGACATTCCTCGTGGTGGCGCTCTCCTGGGCATTTGTAGGGTGTTCGGCAGCATCCCTGGTCTCTACCCACCTGATGCCAAAAGTACCCAATCCCCCAATTGTGACAACCCAAAATGTCTCAATGACATTGCCAAATGGTCCCTGGGGGGCAAACTCACCCCAAATTGAAAGCCAGGGCATTAAAGCTCCCCTCAGCCCCAACATTATTTGGTTCTCAGTGTTTAATCAGGACACACAGAAAAAAATCCAGGTCTTCAGAGGCCCTGGATGCATTTCTGTACCATCTGCTGGCAGCCCGATGCCTTGTCTTCAAGCCTCGTGTCTGCCCCTCCATGAGGGATGCAAATGTACCTGGAAGATGGATGCCCAAAGGCTCCGCTCCGCCTGGGGAAATGGCTAGAAAGGCAGAGAGAGAAAGTAAGGCTCATGTGTGTGCTTTGTAGACGATTCACAAGTTCGGGCAGAAACCAAAGCTAACAGGGTCCTGGCTGGGAAAACCTCAGGCTTCTCTATTCCAGCCTGTCCCAAATGGGGGCAATTTTGCCTCCCTGGGGACATTTGGCAACGTCTGGAGAGATTTTGGGTGGTTACAACTGAGGGGGCATTACTGGACCCTACGGAGGAGAGACCCAGAATGCTACCAAAAAATCCTACAGTGCACAGGACAGCACCCCTCCTGGCCTACCGACTAGAATGATCTAGCCCCTATGTCAATAGTGTTGAGCTGAGAAATCCTGCTCTAAACCAAGAGCTCCTTGCCTCATAGGACAGACCCTGAGTCTTGGTGCCCTTATAGACACTCTAACACACACTCGCCAAACCTGGGGAAAGGCCCAGAACTTACAGAAAATGAGTTTGGAATAATTTATAGTAGCGGGATCAGGAGGGAATAGAGCAAGAGCAGGTTTGCTTATGACGCAGCCCGAAGGGTCAGTTTCCCTCGTGCTGAAGTGAGCAGTCCACCAGCAGCGGCTGTTTACATGATGATTCCTGAAGCCCCAGCCCTGTGCTGAGTAGACAAGCAAGTGGCTCCCTGGGGGCCGGTGTTGTTGAGGGATGAAAGCCCTGAAACTGGAATTAGACCAAGCTTGAAGGCCAGCTCTGCCATTTTCTCACTGGGCAACCTGGGGCAAATCAGTTGACTTCTGGAAACCTCAGTCTCCTCATCTGGGAAATGGGCGTGATGCCAGCTGTATTAAGCTCCGAGGGGAGCGGGGCTGATTCAACAGAACAATTCTGTGTTTGCCACGGAGGTGCTCAGTATGAGCTGGTGTTGTGGCCTGTATGTGGTGTTTGCCTTGAGGGAAGCCCCTTCTCATCTGTCACCTCATTTCACCGTTACTATGTCACTGGAAGGCAGGAGCCCCGGGGCTGGCTTTCTACAACTCTGATGGTATGTGACTGGTTAAGAATAACAAAAAATAAAAAATAAAAATAAAAATAAAGACACACTCAGACACCTCTGATAAGGAGGTTTATTGTAAGGGGCCCCAAGGAACTCGGGGAGGGAGGGAGGAGCCTGGCAGCGGCACCATCAGCTCCCATACAGAACTGGAACAGCCTTGGGAGGCACTGGCCAACTGCCACGCTCTTAGGAGGGAGGCATGTCACCACCTTGGAGGTGACTCAGCTTCTCCCACTTCTGTTGCCTCTGCTCCCGCCTCTACCTCCCCAGCTCCCCATCAGCCTCGCGGCTCCCCAGCCTCATCGCCCTCCGCTAATGTACCCTGTGCCCCCCGGAGAGAGGGAATCCAACTGGTCACTGGTCACTGGCCAGGACAGGCATTTTTCTGGGGCCTTCCGTAGACCACCAACCCTCATGGGAGGGAGGACGAGCTGTGGGTGGGGTGTGCTTCCATGGTCCAGTCCGCTGATGCCCTGGGAGGGAAGTCAAGAGCACACAGCAGGGTCACTCACCCTCAGCAAGGTGATGGTGGGGAGAGGAAAGCAGCATATCCAGAAGTATGTGGCCAAAGATGCACCCTCAGGGACCTGATGATGTAGTCAGTGAAAGGAGATCTCAGTGAAGGACAGAGCTTCTGGAAAAAAATGGAAGACATAGCGGGAACACGGCTTTTCAGCTAAAGTGCACCAGCTGACAAGGGGTCAGAGAGCATCCACGTGCCATACATTGGGCTAGAACTTGAAGTTCACAGAGCTTTTCAAGGTTCCTCTTCCAGTGAATCCCCAGAACAACCTTCTGTGATAGGTAGGGAAATCTTCAATCTCCAGATGTAGAAACTGAGGCCCACAAGAAATCTCTTGCTTCTGGGCATGCAAACAGCAAGTGCCAAGGCCAGACCTGATGGCAGGTCTATCCACTGCGAAGTTTGCACAGTGTGGCCGCTTGGAGCCGCAGGATGCTTGGGAATGGAGATGGAGGTGTCCCCTGGAATTTCTCCTTTTGTGCCCAAAGCCTCAACTTGCTCGGGCTCAGCGAAGACAAGCCCGCCAAAGTGTCACCTTCTTCTGGTGGCCCCTACGTGGAGAGAGCCTATGGTCTGTGGGATCAGGAAGGACGGCACATCTTGCTGAATGCTTCCTGGCACACCGGCAGTTTTAAATCCCCCAAAGGAAATGCCAGCTCCTGAAGAAGTCCTGCTTCCCTGTGCCTGCCCTCTCCACTGGCAAAGGATGTGAGACCCCCAACCTCAGTGGCTCAGGGGTGCCTGGTGACAAACCGCAAAGTCAGGGGCTGCCAAGAAAGAAATAGCATAAAAGGATCTGGAAAGTTCTTCCTGGAGAAAAGTGGCCCTCACCGCATCAAGGACTTGCACACTGTCTCGGCAAGGACTCGAGTCATGTGAGGCTGCCTGCAGAAAGCCGGGGTCCCTTGATGTCTGTCTCACCGGCTGGAGACTATGGTGTCTATGTGTGTGTATACCCGTGGCCGACTGATTGCATCTGTGCCACTCAGCAAGCAAGACACCTCCTCAGGCCTTGATTAAAGGCCTCATACAGATGTCTGGGTGCTCCTTGAGGCCCACTCACCAGCTGGTTTCCTGTGGGAGGAAAACCCCGTGAAGTTAGGTCCAGGAAAGTCATGGCTTCCGCATCCTCTCTCTGTCCTCCCTGTGTGTGTGTGCCCGCGGGAGTGCATGTGCTCGAGTGTCAGAGAGAAACCTGATCTAATGGGATACAATATAAGCCATAACATAAATCACCCTTGTCTACGTAGAGAGACAGAGATTCTAGAGACAGAAGTGCATGTAGACCAGATGTAACCGACTACAGACCACACTCTAAACAGAGATCTAAATGTTGCAAATTTGCCAAGATCTAAATGTTGCAAATTTGCAGGGTTCTTGTCTCTTGGAGAATGAATCTCTCCTGGACACAAAAAGGTGAAGTGAAGTGAAAGTTTATTAAGTGAAGCTGAGAACAGAAAGAAAGGCACGTTGGCATCTTTGCATCCGTCATTCCATGCCTCATTCTTCTGCAAGATATTGCGCATGCTGTTCCCCTTTCTGGAACCCGGTACCCCCACGGCAACCCCTTGTTTTATCTTGGAGTCATCTGCTTAGCTCATGTCCATTCCTCAGGAAACCCCTCCTAACCTCCACTCCCTGCCCCTGGTGACAGCAAATCCCCATATGGTCAATGCTAACTCCTGACCTTCCCCTTCAGAACCGCATACTTGTGTGTGGCTACAGCGGGAGTGTTTGCCTACCCTCCCCCGAGCCTGCAAACGAGGACATAATGAGGTTGCTCATTGATGATGGAGCTCAGTAAATACCTGGAATGATTGAGCAAGTGAATGAATGGATGCAAGGATCAGTGGGTGTTTCTATTTCTCCTCCAAGCTGTAGTCAAGTCTGAGCTCAGAGGGGAAGGAGGTCTGTGGTGGTGTGCACAGAGCTGTGCGTTGTTTCCTGAGCCCAGTTCTGCCACTTACTTGCTTTGGACAAGTTCTGTCCCTCTCTGAAAGAGGAGGTGTTTGGCCTAAATGAGCTAGCTTTAATGCTCTTTCAGAGTAGCAGAGGAACAGTTGTGCTTTCCTAAACACAAAATCCCTTTTTTCACCCAAAGCCCCGGGATAAGTGTTATAGGACTGCCCGTCTGTGGAGCCGCCTGTGCAATTAAGAAGTGGTGGCGCGCCCTCTCGTGGTAAAACGTCAAACTACAGGGACTACGCCCCGAAAAGCCCTTGCTTCCAGACAAGTGGCTGATTTTTCAAGACTCATTTGGGAAGCTCATTAAAATGCAATTCCTGGACCCACTCTAAGCCAGCCCCAGGCTTCTTATTCAAGAAACTTGAGGGAAAGCCTGTGGTCCTTCACTTTTAACAAGTACCCACTTATGGAGGACCCCGGACCACATTTTGAGGAATGTCGGTCTTGGGCAAAAAGCCTCAAATCCTTCAGTTTCCCAGCCGCCATGCGGTCTTATGGGGGAAGTGCCTCCATCCTGTGACCTTGAGTGTGGCTGCAGGAATTAGCAGGGTCCGGGTGACACATGGTGTCTCCCTCAGTGGCTGCCAGTCCCCAGCATCACCCAGTTAAAGAAAGCCCAGTTCCCTTGGAGGAAAAGGTGGGGGGGGGGGCATCGTGGGCACTGGCTGGCTGCTATGCTGAGCTTAATCACCCCATTTCTAATAGTAAGAGTCAAAAGTGGAGGCTACGATCTTGGGCTCTGGTACCAGCTATCACCGGGCTCAAACCCCAGCTTCCCATGTACCAGCTGTGTGACCACAAGCAAGATATTTAATCTCTCTTGGCCTCCACTCGCTCCTCTGGTTAGTGGGAGAAAGCATACCTTGTAGGATCCCTAGGAGAACATAACACGGTTAAATCACCAAACAGAAGACCCCCACACAGGGGTTCTGGGCTGAACGTCGAACGTTAGAGGGAAGGGGACAGACACAGAGGGAAAAATGAATAAAATTCTGTCCCTGTTTCCAAAGAGCCCAGAATCTAGTGGGGACATAAGATGTGGTGGTTTGAATGCCTGATGCTCTTTTATGCCACTAAATTGGGGGTGGTTTGTTACCGGTACTACGTAACCCGGGCGCATGCGTATCCACCCAGCTCAAAGCCAGGCAGGAGGTGATGAGTCAGAGAGGAACAAGAAGTTGATGCAGGGAGTCCCCAGGAAGTCTGACCAGCCCACCAGCACCTGGCAGATGTTTCAGACAAGCAGCAGGTCCCAGTGAACTGGCCCCCCCCCCGATTATAGGAGTGCACGTTGTGTTTTATGAATCCCCCACTGAAGGCCTTTACTGTGGTCTGAATGTTTGTGTCCCCCCCAAATTCACAGGTTGAAATCCTGGCCCCCAAAGATGATGATGTCAGGAGGTGAAGCCTTTGGGAGGTGATTAGGTCAGGAGGGTGGACTCCCTATGCATAATTAGTGCCCTTAAAAGTGAGGCTCCAGAGAGCTTCCTTGTCCTTCACCATGTGCGGGCACAGCGAGACGGTGTCATCTGCAAACCAGGAAGAGGGCCCTCACCAGAATGGGACCATGCTGGCCCTGAGACCGTGACCGCATTGTTCTCAACAGGGCTGGGTGGGGGGGGACCCTCCCCTCCCTTCTTTTTGTAATCCCTCTCCTGTCTGCACCTTCTCCCCACTTCTGAATCTTCCTTCGTGCCAGTAAAGCATTTAAGCGTCGGGAGACCAGTTCTTGACCCCCTTTTGTGGAAATTTCTGCATGGGGCGGGGGGTCTCTGGACTGTAGCATTTTTTGTCTTTGTGCCTCCATCAAAACCAAGACAGGAAGAGCCTCATTGTCGACAGGTGTTTAAAAAACACACCCTTTTTTTTTTTTTAAAAAGACTGGAAGTAAATAAATTAAATCTAGCTATGACAGGTTTACAAATGATTTTCTTTTCTTCTTTAGACTTTGCGCATTCCCCGACTTTTCCTAACAACCATTATTACATTGACCATCAACTGATAAACAATGACAGCCTGTTTTGAGGGCAAGATCCCAGCTCCCCCTGGAGTCCAGGGAATGAGAAAGAGGTCAGGAGTGGTGAGGAGGAAGAAACCAGGACATCTGCAAAGGACTGGGTCTCAGGCTGCAATGTGACAGAGGAAGGGTCCCAAGGGAGTGGGGCTCTTGACTGTGGGACAGCTCAGGTCACTGCTCAGATGCTGGGAAAGCAGCTCCCCCTCAGGGACCTCGACCCTGCCCCTGCAGCAGCCCCAGGTGGAGCAGTGAAATCCACTAGCATTTCTGGGGGAGAGAGAAATGGTCAAGCCCCGTGCTTCTCCTCTTCTACCCTGGACTTCCAGGTCAGAGAGTTTTTCCTCTATCATTTAAACAGGTACTTGCTGAGATCATTGCTGTTTTCAGGAGTGTACCCCCACCCAAGATTTGAGCAGAGCCTCTGGTGTCTATTCATTCATTCATTCATTCACTGACTTTCATGAGGCATCTTCTCTGGGCCAGTCCTATTCTGATACAGAGATGCAAATCTGACTGTGACACGACCTGTTGCCTTCTTGGACCTCACAGACAATGAATGAGAAACTCCTGGCATTCCGGGGTATACCGTGCAAGGTTTTCACACTCCTTAAGCCCACGCAGAGGCCTGAGGACAAGAAGCAGCCAGATGCTGGAGGGGAGCGAGCTCCAAGCTGGTGGCCGACACCAGCCTGCCGCCAGAGCTGCCGGCCATCGGTCCCCATCCTCCAGGCTCTCAGGCAGTGACTCCTTTAAGGATCTCAAGGTCATTTCTATCTTTCCATTATGTAGGATGTTTCCTGTGGGAGGAAATGATTTCTGGCACACAGGGACCCCAGAGACTTTGTGTGATTCAAGAAAATTTGAGAGTATGTGCATGTTTTAGGGAGAGTCCAAGGCTTTCTTGAGATACTGTCAGGACCACAATGCAAAAAAAAAAAGTTTTAAAACACTGATTTAGCCATATTTACACATTTAGGGATAAATAAATAGCATACAAACTGTCTAAAGTAATACGATGGAGAGTAACTCGCACTTACATTGCACCCCCTGTTGCCGACACTTACTCGAAGCACTTGCGGACATGAATTTGCTGACTTCTCATGACAAGCCTGAGACTTGGAATTATTGCCCTTGGCTTACAGAGGAGAAGCAGAGGAAGTGACGTAGCTGGTGGCGGGATGGGGACTGAGCCCCCGCGGTGCCTGCTCTTCACCAGTGCAAGAAGCCAGGAGGAAAGAAGGAAACACAGTGGACCCAGAGGTGGAGCCCAGCACATTTGGGGATGCCCGGTCCCCTCACGTCTGCCTTTCCAATTAGTGATTGCTCCTGATTTGGTAGGAGAGGAAAGTGTGTTTCAGAGAGGTGGAGTGAGGTTCACCAGCTCAGGGGCAGCACTGTCTGACTTCAAAGCCCAGCTCTGTCCAGAGCATTGCAGGGATAGGGTCCAGGAGCCAAAGGGCAATCACCATGTGCTCACACTGGGGTCAGGACACCTGTCCTTCCAGCTGTCCCAAGCACACCCTGCCTCCGGGAATCTGCTGCGTCGGGCTCTAACTCACTGCAGAAGCTAGGCTAAGGAAGCAAAACCCAAATTACTGACTCTGGAAAGGGAATAATTGATTTTCACACTCATGAACCGGTAACCACCTTGCCTTCATTCATTTACTCGGTGAATATTGATGGAGCACCTCCTGTGTGCCACACGTGTTCTAGTAAGTTGGTTGAAGCTGAAAACAAAACCAGAGCGGATAGTCTAGAGGAATGACAGATTTGTCCAAGCAGAGAAAGAACACGGGCTTCAGTCTAACTCTGGAATCTGAGCTAGCAACTTCTCCGGGCTTTCGTTTTCTTATCTGTAAAATGGGATAAGGACAGTCCTGCTGGGGTGTGTGTGCATGTGTGTGGTGAGAGAGGAGATGCAAGTGGGTAATAGTTCTCACTCTCACCTGGCACGGCAAGTTCCTCTCTTGCCCTGGTGTTGATGCATTTCTGTCGTGTGAACTTGGACACAACCCTGAACTTCTCAGAGCCCAACAACAGGCTGGGATGCAGACCCCAGGCCAGCTGGGTCCAAACCTGCACTTGTACCTTCCCCACCATTCTGCTCTGCCCAGCTCCGGGCTCGCAGGCCAAACTTGCTGCTCACTGGTATATATTCCACTCAAGTCAAAGCCCCAAGCACCTGGAGACACATTCAGAAAAGCCCACTAGAGGAAGCCTGAATGTCAAGGGCATCTCATTCAGGACACTGAGGACCACATCGCTTCCTTCCCCATTGGGCTTAAGAAACAGTCACATGCCACCCACATATTCAACTGCCCCAGAATGGTCCAAGGGTGCCCAGGCTCACCAAGCACTGCATGTAAAGTAACTTCAAAATCCATAATTAAAAAGGAAGTGTGCAATTGGATTCCTGGCCCACGGAGGAGTTTGCTCCCACCCCATGCCACCCTTGCCCCTGGGATGCATTCTCCTTGAAGGCCAACACGTGGCCTCTCAGAGGGTTCCATCACTGAATCATGTACGTTTAAAGCTGGAAGGTTCCTGAGCAATCACATAGTCCAGGATTGAAAACTGGAGGCCCAAGGCAGGATCCAGCCCCTCCTGATGGGTCCTGATGGCTGCAGAGCTAACCCTCTCCAGTCCCACATGCCCACCATTCCTCATTATGTCACCCTGGAAACAGCCTTCCCAGGATCATGAAGGCACTGAGGTTTGCTACCCCTGGTCTGATCCATCTCTTCATTTTATAAGAGGTGGTGGGGGATGGAATGGGGGGTCGTGACAAACCCAGGGATGTGCCTGAGTTCACATGGCCAATGAGGGGCAATGTGGAGACCACATCCACTAACAGGCCCCCTGGGCCTCAGGGGGAAGCATGTGCCAGGCAAATCTTAGTGCATGACACAAACAGCAAGGGGTGAACTCTGTTGGAGTCCTCCCGGATGGAAGGGGGGGGTCATCCCCGGAGGGGTTGAGCCAGCTTTCAGTGAAGTTTCTCTGTGTTGAGACTCCACGCTGCACCCATAGGTCTGTTCATTAATAATTACCTAATGCGGGGGGGTGGTAGGTGGTGCTGGTGGTGCTGAGAAGTTCTGCCAACCTTCCTGGGCTTGATAAACCCAGGCCCTGTTCCTGGGCTTCCCTAGTGCTCAGACAGCTGCCCGGGGGACCATACCAGGACTGACTGTGAGTAACTCTCTGAGGGCCGCAATTGAGACTTGAAAGGGAGGGTGATCAATCTTCTAGTTTGCCCAGGACCGGGAGTTCTGAAACATGACTTCCAGTGCCAAGACTAGGAAAGACCTAGAGGTGAAACATCCTAAGGCTGGGAAGACCCCTACACGTGACTGAGCCAACCTTCTCATCACACCAGTGGGAGAACTGGTGTCCAGGCCCAGAAACAGCCTCCCGCAAGGCCACACATGACTTAGGACCCAGGTCCTCTGGCTCCTGATCCAGGTGTTTTTGGAGGGTGCCTGACAGAGGGGAATTCTGGGTAACTCGCTGCAAAGTCAGAGAGAAATACGCACGTGAGGGTTAGGGCGGGAGAAGGTATTATAGCTTGGTAGGAAGCCATGCTTTGGGGACTGGCATTAAGTTGGTGAGTGAAGTGGTCACTCCAACTCCTGGGTAGAAAATAGAATAGAGGTGCGCCTGGGTGGCTCAGTCATTAGGCGTCTGCCTTCGGCTCAGGTCAGGATCCCAGGGTCCTGGGATCAAGCCCCGCATCGGGCTCCCTGCTCGGCGGGGAGCCTGCTTCTCCCTCTCCCACTCCCCCTGCTTTGTCCCTGCTCTCGCTGTGTCTCTCTCTGTCAAATAGATAAATAAAATCTTTAAAAAAAAAAAAAGAAGAAGAAAAGAAAAGAAAATATGGAAAGAAAGACCAGATAGGAAACAACAGTGGTCTAAGTCAGGGCTCAGCAAACAGTGGCCTGTGGGTCAAATCTGGCCGACTGCCTATTTTTGTCTTGCCCCTGAGCTAAGAATGCAAGATATAACATATATATAAGATATAGATATAAACACAAAATTTGTAAATGGTTGAAAAAAATCAAAAGGAAGACAATATCTTGTGATCTATGAAAGTATATGCAATTCATATTTCATTGTCCATAAATAAAGTTTCACCAGAACCCAGCCACACACAAGCCTGCTTTGTGGGTGGTCACTTTCCAGCCAACACAGCCAGGTTGGGCAGCTGCAACATGACCATATGGCCCACAGAGCCAAAGACGTTTACTCTCTGACCCTTTGCAGGAAAAGCATTCTGACGCTTGGTCTGGGTGAACGACACTGGAGGCCTGAGTGAGGGTCATGGCAGTGGAGAGGCTCAGGGGTTGAGGAAAGAGCCTTCCAGACATGCAGAAAGATAGAATGAGGTAAGGGGATGGAAGGCCAGACACAGGTTAGGGATGACAACCTGGTTTGGGGCTGAGAACCAGAGAGTAATGGTAGATCCATTTGATGCAGCAGAGCAGATTTGGTGGACAAAATAGAACACCCTGTTTTGGGCAGGTTAAGTTTACTAGGAAAAGAGACCAATCCTTTTCCTGGGACTTGGGGCAGATCAGTTTTCGAATGTCAGTGATTGTATCTGTATGGAGTGTTGGTAGGAATGCCAGTTCTACTGACCTCTACCTAGGTAAGAGGGTCAAACAAAATGGCATTAAAATGATGTTGTAAACTGTAAAGCACACCATGGATGTCGGTGGGGTAGATGTTACAGTAACCTTTGGTGATTCACACCCTTGCTGCAGTGGGTCACTTGGCTGAGGGAATAAACACGAATGGTAAAAAGATCCCCAGGCTGAGTCTGGAGACTTTGTGTCCTAGCTCAGGTACTTACCAGTTAGGTGACCTGATTAAGTCATTTTTGGAGTCTCGGGGATGAGAAAAGAGGCCAGTGCCTTGCAGAGCTCAGAAGGATGAAAATGCAGGTAGGTGGGGGCATGAGTGTGCTTTGTTCATCTAAAGCACTGCCACAGAATATCATCTTCACCACACACTGGGAAGGTGCTGGGTGTTTTGCTAGACTGCCACAGGCCCATCTGCAAGAGTTCACGGTGTCACTTATCACCCTGGGGCCCTGGCCTTGCCCAACTTCTCAGTAGGGTTGGGTGATCTGCTGGGGAATTGCCTAAGCACTCTCTTTCCTCCTATAGCTGTGAGAGTGCAGAAGATGCATCTTGCCAACCACTTGCTCCTCCTTCTGGTCAGACTGCTGGTCCTTTCTCATGGTCAGCTGCACCCTGAGCACTACAGCCAGGGTAACACTGGCATCCCCCATCAGGAAGCTCCAAGCATAGGTGAGGGCTCCCCCAGCCTCAAGATTGCCCCAGGGAATACAGCCTTTGCTCTCCACTTCTACCACCTGATGGCTTCCCAAAGTCCTGACAGCAACATCTTCTTTTCCCCACTGAGCATCTCTGCCTCCTATGCCATGCTGTCCCTGGGGGCCCGCTCGCACAGCCAGACCCAGATCCTTGAGGGTCTGGGCTTCAACCTCACAGAGCTGTCCGAATGGGACATCCACCAGGGCTTCCAGCACCTCCTACACACTCTCCACCTCCCGGGTAACGGGCTGGAGATGCACATGGGCAGTGCCCTGTTCCTGAGCCAGGACCTGCTGATCCTTCCGGAATTTCTTAACGACAGTGTGGCCTTCTATGAATCCAAACTCTTCCTCACCAACTTCCACAACTCTGTGGGCACCACCCAGCTCATCAATGACCACATCAAGGAGGAAACTCAAGGGAAAATTGTGGATTTGGTCAGCCACCTGAGCACAGACATCACAATGGTGCTGGTGAATTACATTTACTTCAAAGGTGAGAGTTGGTTCGTTGGTGGATCCTTTATCTTCCCTCTCCTTCTGGTTTATGGATGGATTAAATATTTAAAAAAGAGGAAGTGGATGGATGGGGTCAGTAAGGGTCAAGCAACCCTTAGAAGATTCATGTGAGAGCATCAGATATTTAAGATTGTGTAGTATTGAGGTTTCCTCATACCTTTAGACATATTTTCTTACTTATTTTCTTTGTAACAGTAATGTATGAAATGCACAAATTGAAATGCTGGATTCATATCAAAGCTCTGTCACTTACCAACAATGTAAACAGGGCAGGTTGTTTGCTTGAAGTAAGGATAATAAGAGTCCCTCCTTCAGAGTCTTATTTTGAGGATCAAATTATGTCATATTTTTGTGTATACTCCTTAGAAGAGGGCCTAAAGGGATAAGCAAACTACCATCTCTAGCCACATCTGATGGGTTACCTCTTTTTGTCAATAAAGTTTTATTGGCACACAGCCATGCCCATTCATTTATGTATTGTCTCTGGCTGCTTTCACACAGCCACAGAGATAAATAGTTGCTATAGAGCCGAAAATATTTGCTTTCTGGCCCTTTGCAAAAGAAGTTTGTTGACTTTTGACCATTATATATACTCAAATAATTAGAGTAATCATAATTAATCTAATGATAACAATGCTCGTTTCGAAGACGCTTGAAAACACACAAAGGAGGTGCCTGGGTGGCACAGTCGGTTAAGCGTCTGCCTTCAGTTCTGGTCATGATCCCAGGGTCCTGGGATCGAGTCCTGCATTGGGCTTCCTGCTCAGTGGGGAGCCTGCTTCTCCCTCTCCTCCCTGCTCGTGCTCTCTCTCTCGCTATCTCTGTCCTTCTCTCTCTCTCTCAAATAAATAAATAAAAATAAAAAAATTTAAAAACCACATAAAGGTATAAAAGAGAAATTACCCATAATCCTACCACCCTGAGACAACCAGCGTTAACATTTTCACCTAATTCATTCCAGTCTTCCATTCACACACATATATTAACAGTTGAAATCACAGTGTGGGGACAGATTTGTACAGTGTGTATTATCAGTGTTCCATCAGAGGAGAAAGGGGATTGCTATAGGAATTGGGCCTTGCACAATTGTGTGCAAGTGAAGGCCTGGAGGAAACAGGTTGGAGGGACAAAGTGAAGTCCTTGGTGCAGGTGAAAGTTTGGAACTTATTAGGGATCTATATGCCAGGCACATCCAGCCACGACAGTGGGTCCATGTAGGGGGAGCTTGTGGAGAGGCCCATGCTGGGCATCCGGTGGCAGCTTAGGGACATGTTGGTCTGGAAGGCTAATGTTGGACAATGAACTTGGAGGAGAGCATGGATGACCTGGAGCACCACTAGGTCTCCATCTAGGGCTCCACTGAGTCTGTCCATCTTTTCATCTTCCTGGGAAGACCTTCAGCGTGTGGTTGTTGCTTCACATCTACTTCCCAATCTCACACTTGTAACCACCTTGAACCCAGAATCTATAGAGAACAGATTCTGGGAAACAGTCCCAGACTAACAATCCAGCCAAATTGGTCATCACTTGCATTTTACACATGGAATTATTCATGCACCACTGAAAACTTTTTCAAAAACCTTTTTAATTCTGCAATGGCCATAAACTTATAGGAAGTTGCAAAAATAGTACGGAGAGATCCTATGTACCTTTCATCCAGGTTAGATACATCTTACATAACTTTCATACAAAAGCAAAACCAGGAAATTGACATTGGTGCAATCTACAGACTTTATTCAGATTTACCAGGTTTTACAGGCATGTGTGTGTGTGTGTGTGTGTGTGTGTGTGTGTGTAGCTTTATGCTATTGAAAACTTTATTTAGATCTCACTTTAATGGTTACACAATATTCTATAAGCCATTCCTTTTGAAATATAATTTAAATGTATAGTATATACCATTATCTTACCCAAAGCTCTGACCATAAAGAAAGGTTTGGGTGCTCTCTTCCTGAAAGAGACCTAGGTCCAGCTGGGTTAGTGTTGTTGGCCTGAGAATGAGAGGTTCTCCAGAAATAGGAAGGAGATAGAGACATCCTGCCCTCTGACACATCTGCCCAACACTTTGGGATGTAAATTTAGCCCCAGGCCTCACTGTGGGTTACATGGTGAGAGAGTGGAACTATTGTGGCTTACCTCCAAAACTGAAAAGTACCTAGAAGAAAACAAACAAAAGATGCACAGGATCTCTGTAGATAAGATTATCTTGAGAGATATTAAAGTAGACTTAAGTTTTTAAAAATACAGATATACTATGTTCATGAAAAGGAATACTTAATAGGTAAAGATGTAAATTCTTTCATGAATTAATCTAAATATTTAATGCAATCCCAACCAAAATCCTAACAGGTTTTTTTATCCTTTTTGGTGGCAGTTAACAAGCTGATTCTAAAATGTATATGGGGGTGTAAAAGGCCAAGAATAGTTAAGATGGGAAAACTTGTTTGCCAGAGGGTGAGACTTATCATAAATCTATATTAATTTAGCCTGTGTAGTATGAATAAACAAATGGGACAGAATAGAGCCCAGAAATGACCCCATGGAGAGATACATGGACGTTTGATATTTGTCAAACCTGGCATCCCCCCGTCACCGCCATGACGGAGCATTGGGGAAAGAGTTGATTTTAAAAAATGGTGCTGGGACAACTAGGTACCCACAAGGGGAACAAAATGGGGTTGGACCCCTCCTTTCAACCAATAATAAGTATTTATTCTAGGTGGAATATAGTCCTTTTTGCAAAAGGGAAGACTAAAGCTTCTAGAATATCATATAGGAGAGTATCTTCATGACCTTGAAGGGAAGGTTGTCCTAAACAAGACACAGAACACCTAACCACAAAGGAAAAGACTAATATGTTCACTGCATTAAAATTAAGAATTTCAATCACCAGAACACACCACTTATAGAGTGAAAGGGCAAGTCAGAGAGAGAGACAAGGGATTTGCAACTCACGCAACTGATAGACAACTAGTGTTCAGAAAGAACTCCTGCAAATCACTAAGAAACAACCCTACACAAATACAGGGGAAAAACATGAACTGGTGCTGACATAATAATAAAAAAAAAAGGACATTTAGTTGGTCAATAAACATACAAAAGATTGCCCAACCTCATTTTTAACCAAGAAAGTACACTACAAAGTTGTAACAAACAACCACTACATAAATACCATGTTGGCAAACAAAATGTAAGTGCAGCAATGTGGATTAAACGGTGAAGACATGGGGCACCTGGGTGGCTCAGTTGGTTAAATGCCTGACTCTTGGTTTCAGTTCAGGTCATGATCTCAGAGTCATGGGATTGAACCCCCTGTCCGGTTCCACGCTCAGTGGGGAGTCTGCTTGAGATTCTTTCTCTGTCTCCCTCCCCTTCTGTCCCTCCCCACTCACACTCTCTCTCTCTAAAGCAAATAAATAAAATCTGTTTAAAAAATGGTGAAGACATGAAACAATGTTGCTGATACCCTCTTGTATCTCACATTTTAGAATCTAAATGAGCCCTGAGAGATCCATTTCTTAGGCAGGTCAAGGTTTGAAGGATCTGAATAGTATACCGTGATGGAATAGTAAGTTGTGCGTCTCCACGACTGTAGGAGAGGCATTCCCTGGCTGGACGGTTGGCTTGTTGGTCTACAGGTGCCCTGTGTCTTCTTTCCTTCTTCCCTTCAGCTCTGTGGGAGAAACCATTCATTCCCTCGAAGACCACTTCCCAAGACTTCTATGTTGATGAGAATACAGTAGTCAAGGTGCCTATGATGCTGCAGGACACACAGCACCACTGGTATCTTCATGACAGATTCTTGCCCTGCTCGGTGCTGCGAATGGATTATCAAGGAAACATGATGGCCTTTTTCATCCTTCCTGATAAAGGGAAAATGAAGCAGGTGGAGGAGGTCTTGACTCCAGAGATGCTAACAAGGTGGAACAACTTGCTTCAGAAGAGGTAATCAATGTGACCCATGGTGCTGAATCTGCAAGATTGCCCTTCAAATGGACCCTTCTAAGGAAAGCCAGTGCCCCACATGGGGATGATTGCCAAATTATGAAAGCATTCTTATTTGCTTTAAGACTTTCCATGGGTTTTCTTAGATGATGAACTCTCCTGTTACATCTGAAATCTCATTTTGCCCCGATCAGTGAAAAGAGAACCAGATCAGGAGTTAAGAGTCCTGGTTCTAGATGTAGCCCTTACACTGTCCAAGACTTGGGTGAAGTGACATTGGCTCTCTGAGGGTCTGCCCAACTGTGCAGTGAGTGGGTAGATCTCTGATCAATGTGCATAGTATAGAGGGACTTGAAAAAAACTGCATACACCCATCCAAAGAAGTAGCAAGGAAGTTTTCTATCACCCTGGGGCTATGAGTGGGAAAAATTTCCAACCATAGATAAGGGTCTCAGCCTAAGGCCACGGGTGGATGGAAAATTCGCACAGCTCATGAGATAGAGGAATTCTAGCCAAAGAAATCATCTGGTCCCAAATAAGTGAAAACCATAAGACCCCAATAGAGGCGAAGGCAAAGCTACCACATAGGGAGACTCGTACCTCCCTGGGCACCTGGCACGTCCCCAGAAAGCCAGCTCTGTTGAAGATGAGCTCCCAAGGGAGGAGGTCCTGCAGACAGCAGTCTTGAGGGCAAAGGGGCCTGGCATTAAGTTCCTGGGAGTACTGAAGCAAAGTCAGATGGAGTGAGTGGGGCCAGTTGAGAAGAGCACAGAGCACTGGGGTCCCTCACTTGTCTAACCCCATGCCTCCTTCAGGTATTTTTATAAGAAGCTCAAGCTGCATTTCCCCAAGTTCTCCATTTCTGGCGCCTATCAATTAGATCAGATTTTGCCCAAGATGGGCTTCATGGATCTGTTCTCGAAGCAGGTTGACCTGTCCGGCATCACCAAAGAGCGAAAACTGCAGGTGTCCAAGGTAAGTCATCCAAGGTCATCCATGCCTGGAGACTCGGTGGGGAACTTCTGCCCCTTGGGAGCTGCTGGGTGGTGGGTGTTCTCTCTGCCACCACATGAAATCTCAGAGCCTGGGTTTCATTCAACCATCCACAGACATGGGCATCTGGGAACGAACCCACCATGTGCTGGCGTGGTACTTGGTGCTGGGGATATGGTGTCCACCCAGTCTGTGTCCTCAGGGAGCTCTCACAGCCAAGTGGGCTTCATAGATCACAATGGAGGGTGATAAATGCATTGATAGAAATAGAGGGAGGATACAGACCAGGCTGGGCTGGGTGTGTGTGTATCAGAGGTCTTTTTGACGAGATAAAGAGAATTTTGACTTCAGTTAAGAAGACAAAAGTGCACTCCAGGGTACAGCTTTGAGTTGCAGAGTTGAATTCCAGAGTTGAGGTCCTCCCCTTATGGCATTCAAGGGTGAGTGAGTGTCTGGATTTATTTTCCTCATCTGTAAAACAGCCATAATACATCAACCTTACCGGGTGGCTGTGAAGATTTAAGAAGAGCCCTAGGCACATAGTAAGTCTTCAGTTGCTGATAGAAATAATCGTTCCTATAAATAAGAGGTCATCCAGCTCACAGATCCACCCAGTGTAGACATTCTTTCTGTGAGATCCCCCAATAAGTGGTTTGGCAAGCAGTGACCTGCAGTGTTGATCTCCAGTGATCTCTGGTTCTTCCAGTCTTCCCTAAGTCCTGATTCATGTTCTCTCGGAGGTAACACTTGTGATTTCCTTCCCAGAGTTTCCACAGAGCCATTCTGGAGGTGGATGAGATTGGCACCCAGGCGGCAGCGGCCACTGGCAGCTTTATCACCTTTATGTCTGCCCAACACAATCGCAGTGTCCTTCGGTTCAACCGGCCCTTCCTCGTGGCGATCTTTTCCACCAACACCCAGAGCATCCTTTTCCTGGGCAAGGTTGTCAACCCCACAAAACCATAGCCCTCCCAGGGCTGGCTCTTCTGTTACAAGCAGGAGGATGTGGCCTGGGGGTCTTGGTGTGAGCAGCTCCATGTTCGGAGTGGGGGACGCAGAAGATCCTGAGAGTCCAGGGCAGAAGCTGTTGGCAAGGGAGAGGGATGTGGGTGGTGTGAGATACGTGTGAACTGGACACCCAGCTCCTCAGGGCAGATCATCTCACCGCTTTGAGCACCACCCTGGAAAGTGGGAGAAACCCTGCCAGGTGCTTGAAGGGATTAAACACAGTGATGGCTATGAGGAGCTTGGTTTGGTGCCTTGCACATAGTAGGTACGCAATAAATGCATCCCTATTCTCCATCCCTTTGGGGTTTGCCCTGCGCTGCCCTGGCATAGCTGGTCCCAGACATGGGGGTGAGATGCTCCAAGTTCCAGGGGGTTGGCAAGGTGTATATGGAAGGGGAAACAAGGTGGGCAGCCGGCTGTCCCCGGCAGGGTGGATGACTTGTTTCTAGAGCGGGGGCTCTGAAGACCTTGGCTGGGAGAGCACAAGTCAAGGTGGCCACCATAGCGACCTAGTGAGGAAGACCCAGCAAGACGGGCAGCACCCCCCAGGGTGGCACAGGCTCTGCCTCCTCCTTTGACCATGGAGATGTGGCCCATCCGGCAGGATCAATGGCCATGGTCACAGATGCACCGCAGGAGAAGGAAGAGCATGAGATTGGAGCCTGGGGGCCTATACTTACATCCTGCTCTCCTGCTGATGTACTCCAGGGCCTCTGGCCAATCTCTTCCCTTCTTGAGGCTGCTTCTTCACCTGGCTAATAGGGGCTTACCCAGATGGTCCCACTCAGATGTGGGGTGAATTCTCTGAGCAGAGTCCACCCAGGGTCTTAGAGAAGAAACCTCTATCCCTCCCACAAGAAGAGGCAGGCCAGCAGATCCTGGCTGTGTTTGTCCCAAACCTCAGTTATATACGGCAAACGCATTTCCCCAGGCAGGGCTCTAGGGGTGTTCTTGTTGCTTAGTTGCTGTCACGAACCCAGATTTCCACTGGTGACTGGAGAGACAGGCTGTGGGCCACCTCCAGCATTGAGAGGACTGATCCAGAGTCACAATGATCCAGGCTTTGCGTGACGTGGTCTCTGGCCCACATCATGCTACAGGTACAAGAATAGGCCATTGTGGGAAACCAGGAAATCAATATCCAGGGCAGGAGACAGACTACCTGCTTATGGTGGGAAAAGCTGTTGCGGAAGGAAGCTAGAGAGGGTGGGAAGGGGAGATTTTGAGGTTCTCTCCCCTGGCCTCTAAAATACAGCCCTGAGCTGGACAGGACAGCCTGGGACAACACTGGTAAAGGAAAGTCCCAGAGGAGGAAAGTGCTGAGCTCATCATACCAGCCCCGAGCTACACATACAAGGCGCTGGAAATGCTACAGGACCCCACGCCCTCCCATGCTCAGAGGAATGCAGACCCTCCTTTCCATCCCCTGGTTTGATTGGCTGAAAAGCAACTACGTTACTGAAAATATTGGTCCATTTCCCCCTGCACCTGTTGAGAAGTTGAATTCTGTTTTTTAAAGTCCGGCCCAGGCTGACACTGTCATCTCTGCCCCTACAGAGGCAGGCAGGTGGGTGGATTCAAGTGGGTCAGGTGAAAGGGCCTGGGGTTATTGTGGCCCCTGCACTGCCCAGGGGCGTAGGAACGTGAATCCCAGGTGTGACCAAGGGGAGGAAAGGGGAGCCGTCACCCTCAGTTCAGCCTTGGGAGTGATGCCTCCATATTCTGATGAAGCTGGTCCCTCCCCAGCTCAGAAGCCCTCAGTGGCTTCCTCTTGCCTACAAGATAAAGCTCCCAATCCTCTACTTGCAGTCAAGGCCCTCCCAACCTGGTCCCCACCTGCCTCTCCTGCCTTAGTTCCTCCTCCTGCACTTGTGTGTCCAGTGACTTCAGCCACAGAAACGTGCTGCTCCCCCAGGTGGTCCATACAGGTCCCCATTCCCCTTTCCCTGCCTCTGAGAATCTACCAGGATCTCCTATAAATGCCTCATACCCTCCCCAAGGTGGGTTGCCATCCTACCATCAAACGTGTTTGGTGGACAGTAATCTCTCCTCCCCTGGCCCCGATTAGATAGAACATCTGGAAGGCAGGGCTCTGTTCACCCTGCATTCCCTTCACTCACCGCAGAACCTGGCCCCTGAGTTGATCATACGGTCTGGCGTGTGGCTGAGGCTCAACCGGTATTTGGTGAATGAATGAATGAATGAATGAATGAATGAATGAAAGAAAAAGGCTATGCCCTGAGCAAGGTCCCTGAGCTGTTTGTTCTGCACCATCCCCCTTGACACATCCCTGGAATTGATTGGGTAAATATTTATGCTAACTCCGCAGATTTCCTAAATGCCCTTTTGGAACATTAAACCCAGAAATCAATTAAAAAAACTCCATCCAGGACACCTTATTCCCCCCGAGTGGTGCCCGGGCTTCCTTCTCTTTTCTTTTGCTGCTCTCCTATGGGGTCCCTTACTTGTGTGGCACTTGTTACACAACTTGAGAACCCACTTCTCAGGGACCAGCATTCAGCACTCCGAAGGGCTGAGTGGGTTTGTGGTTTCAGTAGCTCTCTTGCATGGGAAAAATGGAGGCTTTCTGTACTTTGCAGCAGGAGGGCGGGGTGGGGGGGGCAATAGGGAGCGCCATGAGCATCAGCGGTATACTCTGGGCACCCCGGATGCCAGTGGAATGATGAGTTTGCCTGGCCCTCCTAAGTGGGTGTGTGGAGATGCCTCATGGGCTCTCTCGGTTATTCATTCTGTCATTCAACAAATAGTTACGAGGCGGGGATTGGCCACTGGCCGGGAAACCAGGGGATCTCCCCAGTGGAGGGGATGGAGGGGGAGGCACTTGAAATTTGGATTGAAACAAGGAAGGATGCAGCCCCAGCTTCTCCACTAACCCTGTGCAGTGGGGCAGGCACTTCACCTCTCTGGATCTCAATGTCCACTCTCCACCCCATAAGTGGGCACAGAGCCCCCCGCAGCAGCTTTAGCAGCAGAGAGAGGAGGGTGGACATGGGATCCCCTGAAGCTACAGACCTAGGGGCCCCTGGCTCTGACTCAGTGTGGCAGGTGAGGGGCAGGAGGGAGCCCTCTCCATCCCTGGCTGCCTGAGAAGGCGAGGGACCCTTCTCTGGGAAAAGGCAGATCTAAGGCCGGTGGCTCCCATGTTCCCATACTCTGAGCAGCGGCTGCAGGGAGCAAAGCATGGTGACGCGTGCTTCTAGGAGTTATCAAGAAGCCACAGAACACCCAAGTATAGAACCCAGACTTTGGAGCTGGAATGCCTGGGTTCAAATCTGGCTGCCACCGATAACTGAGTGTATTAGCTTGTTAGGGTGGTCAGTACAAATCACCACAAACTGAGTGGTTTAACCAACAGAAATGCATTGTTCCAGAGTTCTGGAGGCTGGAAGTCCAAGATCAAGGTGTTGGCAGGGTGGTGGTTCTTTTTGAGGACCGTGAGGGAGAATCTGTTCCAGGCCTCCCTCCCAGCTTCAGGTGGTTTGCTGGACATCCATGGAATTCTCTGTGTGTCTGTGTCCAGATTTCCCCTTTTTATAAGGACACAGGTCATAGGGGATTAAGGGTCCACTCCAGTGTGATTTCATCTTAACTAATTCTATCTGCAATGACCCTATATTCAAATAAGGTCAACTTCTATGGTGGTGGAGGTTAGGACTTCAATTTGGGGGGACATAGTTCAACCCATAACAGTATGGGACATGGGGTATTCTGTGCCTCAGTTCCCTTATCTGTAAAATGGTGATGATACTGCCTAATGCGGAAGCCCATTTGGAGCGTTGGATGAGTTATTATACATAGAGCACACATCTTTGGTGCCCCACAGATGTTAACTAGTCTCTCATTTCATCTTTTGTCACAACCCTGTCCTCTAGAGCAAGTCACAACTTCGTACGACACAGGTCATCTGAATAGGTTAAGTGGGCTGATAGTGTCAGGGTCCAGGCAGGTGGGTCAGCAATGGCCCCCATTTCATTAAAGGCATTTTTGCTCAACATTGTAGCCCTCAGCGGGCTGAGCAGAATCCACCTCTGCCCCGGGTGAAACCCACCTGTTGGGATGGTGGTCTCTGCTGCTCTTGGTGTTAATGGAAAAATAAATCTATTGTGATCTATGTAGTCCTTTAAATTTCCATATTCTGGCCACTGACCCATCCTACCCTCTCACTGGGGCTGTTACAGATTCAAGTGTGTCACCTCAAAATTCACATGTTGAAGTCCTAACCCCTAATGTGACTGTATTTGGAGATGGGGACTTTCGGGAAGGTAATGAAAGTTAGGTGAGTCATAAGGGCTGGGCTTTAATCCCACAGGAACTGTGTGCTTAAAAGAAAGAGATGCCAGGGCTGCGTCTCTCCCTCTCTCCCCTTATGAACAAAGAGCCCGTGGAGAAGGTGCCAACTACAAGCCAGGAAGGGAGATCTCACCAGAAACCAAATCTGACGTCACCTTGGTCTTGGACTTCTAGCCTCCAGAAATGGGAGAAAATAAATTTCTGCTATTTAAGTCCCCCAGTCTATGGTATTTTGTTATGGCAGCCCTAGCAGGCTAATACATGGGGCACCATGCCCTGAGACCATCCCCCCCAAACCTTTCTCTTCGGAACTTACCCAGTCTCTGCCCCCTTCTTTCAGAGCCCTTTCTCAGCAGCAGTGGGGGGTCAGGGGTCACCACAAACTTTCCCCAAAATCTCAAGACATTCCTTATAACACAGGCTCAGAATGTAGTTCACGGGATGTCTCCAGGAACAGCACACACAGCCGGAGGAGTCCTTCCTATCTTGGTCAATCCCATCTTTCCCAAATACTTCCATCTGGAGCCCATTTTGGGGTATTACACTCGTTTCCTGTTCCTGCTATAACTAATTAATACAAACGTAGTGGCTTAAAACAACACACATTCATTCTTCTACACTTCTAAAGTCCCAAAGTCCCAAAACCGGTCTCACTGGGTCAACATCAAGAAGTTTGCAGGGCTTCCTCCGGAGATCTTTGCCCGGCACACGTCCTCGGCCTCCCCGCATCGCACGGTCTTCCCCTGCTTCCACGATCACGTTGCTTTCTTCTGATTCTGATTTCCCACGGCCTTCACTTATAAGGACCCCTGTGATTACGTTTAGGACCCACCTGGGTAATCTGTGCTAGTCCCTCCATTTCAAGATCTTTAATTTAGTCCCATCTGCAAAGTCCCTTTTGTCATATAAAGGAACACTCACAGGTCCTGGGTATTAGGACATGGCTATCTTTGGGGGGCACGTTATCTATCCCAGCACAAGTGTGTAATACGATTTCCACCCTACAGAACATAGTTTAGGAATCTCTAGGTTCTGAAAGGAAGGACTCTTGCTATGTCACATGGCACAATGCACAGAAGAGACCTAGCTTTCCCCTTGCTAATGCGGCTCCTTATGAGCTGTGTGCCTTTGGGCTGATTACCTAACCTCTCTCTGCTTCCACCTTCTCACTGATCCGATGGCTATACTAGTACTCACTTTCCTGCACATCAGGAAGGCAGGGAACACAAAGCAAGTCCTGAATGCCTGGTAGCTACCATGTTTGCCTCTAGATTGAGGCTGAGTTCAGTCTCCTCCTGGTCTTAGAGGTGGTAGAAGGACCCTGTTTGCAGAACACCAAGATCACTTCCCTTGGGCAATGCCTGGTCCCCTGTCTCCTCTGCCAACTCCCCACCCCAGCTCACCCACATAACTCTGGGTCGTGGCCACACATAGGACACCTAATACCAGGGCATGGGGACCTTGGGAATGAAACAAGGGTTGAGCCAGCACCCTGCACCGGCATCTTGGAAATGCTCTTGAAATGATGGGGCTGAGTCCCAGAGCCCCCATTTCAAGGTTGGAAAGAGCAGTCGAGATGAGCCCACCGAAATCCTAGATACATCCCTTTTCTAAGTAAAGAGCCCTGACCTTGAAGTTGGGGACCTGGGCACTTGGCCCCATGTTGTCCCTAATTTGATACATGACTCTGAAAAGTCCCTTCATCTTTCTGAGCCTCAACTCAGTTATTTGCACAGCCAGGGGACTGGATACAATGGTCCCTTCATCCAGCCGTGGTGACACTCAGTCCCTCTGATTTCCACCAGACTCTCACTGTTCTATGAATCCAGCAAGTACATGGGGCTGCAGAGATCCTGGGCTCACACCGCACTCCCCCAGATGTACAGCCAAGTGACTGCAGGAGACAGTGGAATCAGCCTGGAGAAAGGAAGGCTGGCCAGAGGGTGGTGTCCCTTTCTCCGGGTCTGGAATGCCACAGAGGGTGGCCTCCCTGGGGAACCTGTGCCGCTGCAAGCAAATGGGGGTCTGGTGGGGCAGGCGGCGGGGCAGTGAGCGGGTGGCCCGGGTCAGAGCCCAGGTGGCTGTGCCAGCAGCCCGCCCATTGGCTAGAAGCCTGCCGGGACAGGACAGGGCAGGGCCAAGGGGGGGGGGGGCGGGCAGAGTCAGGGCCCAACCAGGGTCAGTGGCAAATGCTGGTTCCGGTCCCAACACTCTGCTTTTCACTGAGCGCGAGGGACTGTGACCTCCACTGCGTGCACGCTTGGCCATGGGAAAGAGTAAGTACAGGCACTGAGGGCCTACGGGCTGAGGGCGTTCGCAGGACAGTGAGGATGGGGCACTGGGGTTATGGGATTTGGGGGGCTTCAAAGCTTTGGTGTTGTCCCAGAACGACCAGGAAAACTCCCCACAGTGCTGGGGAACGAGCCAGGGCCTTGGAGGCAGCAGAGACCCCCCTCCACCACCCCCTGGCTATGTGAACTTGGGCACGACCCTCCATCTGGCTACACCTCAGTGTCCTTATAGGTAAGAAGTGAATCATTACACCTTCTGCATCTGTGAAGCTTCAGTACTTGGTAGCTCTCGCCCAGGAGTGATTTTATCCCCGGGGCACATCTGGCAACAGCGGGAGACATTTGTAGTTGGCGCAGCTAGAGACAGGGCTGCGCAGGCATCTAGTGAGTAAGAGGCCGGGGATGCCCTAACCACCCCCCCACAAGGCGCGGGACAGCCCCCGCAGCAAAGAACAGTGCGGAGGTGGAGAACCTCGAAGTAAGGTCGTGGGGACGCAGCGTCTGGTCCACAGGCAGTGCTCTGTAACCCAGAGCTTTTCTGTATTGTTCTGGTGCCTGCATCTCGGACCTTGAGAAATCAGGAGAAAGGACGGAATATCTCTCTTTCCCCAAGTGAGGGCTGCCCTGCCTGGAGGCTGCCACCCAGAAGGGTTGCAGTGGCCAATCGAGCTCCAGATGCTGCATGGCGATTTGGTTTTTGTTTGTTTTGTTTTTTAAAGATTTTACTTATTTATTTGAGAGCGAGAGAGAGCACAAGCAGGAGGAGAGGGAGAGGGAGAAGCAGGCTTCCCGTAGAGCAGGGAGCCCGATGCGGGGCTCGATCCCAGGACCCCGGGATCAGGACCTGAGCCGAAGGCAGACGCTTAACCGACTGAGCCACCCAGGCGCCCCCAGGCGATTTGTTAAAAGATAAGCAAAATGTCGACATAAAAGTGAGTGTACTTTCCAGTTTTTCTAAGGATGGGGCCCCTTGGCAAAGAAATACGACCATAAAAGGGGGAGTTGCTCTCCTGGCCAACATCCTGGGTCACGGATCAGGAAGCCACCACGTGAAGAATAAGGTGGCGGGCAGAGGGGGCCAGGAGCTGATGGATGTGTTGGTGTTGGTGGTGATTTCGCAGGTGTACACGGTAAAGATGTACGGCTCTTTGTATGTCAGTTGGACCTCAATAAAATGTTTTTTAAGAAGGAAAAGGGAAATGTAAACCAAGCAGCTGGGCAGGAATTGGCAAGCCCTGGGAGCCCAGCCTGACTCCATGTCCAGCGTGGCGTCTAAAACCTCTGAGCACTTCATTCATTCATTCATTCATTCATTCCAAAAAGGGATGTGAGCACCAGCCCCTGACTGCAAATCTTGCAGGGAGAGCAGGGTCGGTGTGGGTCCTCTCTGTTAGGAGCACATGCTCCAGTCGGGGAGAGAGGCTGGAACCCAGGAAGGCACCAGCAAAGGCATGTGGGTTCACGCTCACATCACGGTGGAGCAGTGAGACTAACAATCAAGGGCCCCTTACAAAGCATAACGACACAGGGGGAGGGGCCGGGCACAGGCGAGGGACCCCGACACCCAAAGTGACATTCAAGCGGGAGCCTGAGGCCTAGGGAGAAGCTGGATCTGCCCCCACATACCACGGAGGCGGCAATGGCCTTCTTGGGCAGGGGGCGCTGTGCCCCGGGGGGGTGACTGAGGGAGATGCCTTCAGAATGGCTCTGGGGGCCGGAGGAGAAGGGGGGTGGGCCGGTGAAAGGCCCTCTATGAGGACAGAGCAGGAGCAATGGGGAGAGGCAGGTGGATGTCAGAGATACTCTGGAGCTAGAAACCGCGAGCCTCGCTGATGGTCTGGAGGTGGGGAGGAAGATTAAGAAATTTCCCTAGGTCACGGCTGCCAGGAAGCTCTCCTGGGTCTTTAGGATCCAGGGGAGGCTGGGATTTTGTCTTTCCCTCTCTGCCTGCACCCCAAGGCTCACATCTCCTTTTGCAATCAGTGGTTAGACCTCAGCCACACGCCTCCCCCAGCTGAGTCCAAAGTTGATCCAGTAAGACTTTGTTGCCTAACATTTGGAATAAATGAAGAAGATGTTGAGTCCATGGATGGGGGGGTGGGGAATCCGTGGGAGGACTGCCTCAGCGCCTGCCCACCCCCTGCCCACACCAGCCGGCTCAAACCGCTTTGTCCTGGGATGCCAGCTGAGCCTGAATGATCTGCTCTCCTCCCTCAGACCCGTGGGGGCCTATCTGCAGAAACGCCGGCAGCAGGGGGCCCAGGATAGGGTCAGCCAGGCCAGGGTCCCAAGGGCCAGGCTCCCAGGGCCTGGAGCAGATTGGGCGTTAGCACAAAACTCTGCTCCAAGTTAGCACAAAACTCCGTCAAAGCTGCGCATTTCCACCAGAGGCCCAGGAGCGTGATGGCACAGTCTGGGCTTGAAACTGGGAAACCTGGACCGAGCCCCCTAAGGCCTTCACTTTCTCAGAAGTGATCTCTCTGACCCTCTGTTTCCTCCTCTGTAAAATGATGATGATACCAACTCCGTGTTGCTGTGGAGGAGTATAAAGGAGCTCATACAGGCGAACAGCTTGGGCAAGACCCAGGGATACTCCCCAGGAGCTACAGGAGAGGAGGATCAGGAAGACAAGGGGCCGTGTGTACACCAGTCACAGGAATCTGGATTTTAATCCCAGTTCCATCACTCCCTGGCTGGGACAAGCTGTACCATTTTGCTCAGCCTCAGTTTATCCATCTGTAAAACAGTCTCAATGATGCTTACTTTCGTTGACGGTTAAGTGTAGTAATATTTGTAGAGTGTCTGGCTTTAATAAGAGATAGAGAGTGGTCCCAAATGGAGTGAGAGTTTTAGGTCCCAAACCTGCAGCCCAGGGGAGAGTGGATGAGGCTGGAGCCCCCTCTAAGGAGACCCCGCTGTCCAGGGAGACTCAGGGCATGCTGGGAAAGCGGCTCTGGCCCACCAGACCTCTGCTGTTTGGCGGGGTGCAGGAGGCAGTGGTGGGGAGAAGGGTTACTGGCCGGAGCACTGTGACAGACCTTGAGTTGTTTACGAACAAAATGAGGCCTGCAGAGGGGCAGAGACTGGCCCAAGGCCACCAGGTTGGCTGCAGAGACAGGAGGCCAGAATGCTCCCTCCTGCCTGAGCCAACTGCCCCTGGGCTCCATCCAAGCAGGACACTCCCTCGGTGTCGGCAACTATTGTTTGAAAGCATTTCTTTTATCAGCTCGGTGTTGATCTGTGATAAGGGGGGGAGTTGAGCTGAATGTGTGCTCAGCAGCATCCTGCTACATTGATGCTCTAACACGTTGCAGGAGGGAACATACTGTGCCGTAAAATTAACTAATTTAAAGGACACAGAGATTAAGCCACCCACCCATGTCCTTTAAAGACCTGCACTCTCAGGGTGCACATAGAAAGGGGGTGCCCAGACCCTGCGGCTTAATTATCTGCAGATTAACAGCTACAGTGCTGGCTGCCGAGGCAGGGGACACAAAGGCTGGGGGCTGTCTCAGGGAAGGAGGGCCAGGGATCCGGGGAAGCCAAATGGCGTGGTGGTTCCGAGCCTGGGCTCTGCGCATCAGAACTGGGTCTGAGCCCAAGCCGTGCCCCACCAACCAGTGACTCGGCCTCTCCGAGCTTTCGGCGACCCCTCCGTAGATGGCGCTAGAAGCGGAACCTGCCTCTGAGGGTGGGTGTGAGGCTGATGGAGGGAAGAGACAGCGCAGTGCCCAACAGCGGGCCCGAGATGGCTGCAGCCGATGTCTGGGGTCCTGGGTGGCCGGAGCTACAGACAGAACATTCTAAATGGGCCTCCGTTGTGAGCTCAGGTGCAATGTGGAAGCCGAGGATGGGCGGGGGGCTGCTCAGGTCCCTTGATTTTGCTCAAAGACAGGACGGCAGCCCAGGTCTGCCTGACCCCCAAGGTCACTGGAGCCCCCCCAACTACCCTGCCACCGGCGGTGGGCCACTTTGCATGCAATGTCCAATGCAGCTGTTTGGGGCCCTTTGGGGTTGGGGTTTGTGGGGGTCACGGGACCTGATGACGTGGTGTCCGCGGTGGAAGACCCAGCTGGAGGGAGTTCTCACCGTCAAGGGCTTTCCTCAGCAGACAGGCCGCCAGGCCCACACGAGAGTAAGGGTGCGGTGAGAGCGCGTCCCCACGGCACAGCTGGGGAGCTGGGGGATCTCGGCAGGGCTTTGGCTGGAAGCTGCCAGAGCCACCACTGACCCTGCCACCACACCAGGTCTGCGCCGGGCCCTGCCACAACACTTGCCCTATGTTGACTCCTTAAAGCCCCCAGCCACGCGCTGGCGCAGGTCCTGGTGTCACCTCTGCTGTACAGGTGGGGGACAGTGGCACGGGGCGTGACTGGCTTGCCTCAAACCACACTCCTGTAGGAAGTAGCGGGGCTGAGCTTTGAACCCAGGAGGCTGGGCTGCAGAGTCTGGGCTGCTCACAGGTGGACCGTGAGCACAGGGGACTTTGGGAGGCCCGGGCACAGGAAGGGTTCTGGTTGGAGGGGAAGGGGTCTAGGTAGGTGGACAGGAGGGAGGAAGGGGAGGAGGGGCTGAAGGCCCCCCCAGGGCCCACCTAGGAGGCCCCCTCATCTGGGGGACGGAAGGAAGAAGAGACGTCTTGGCTCAGGCCGCCGTAACAAAGCGTCACAGAACAGAAGATCGGTCTCGGCTCAAGGTGTCGGCAGGGCCGGTTCCTGGACTCGCAGATGCTGGTCTCCTCCCTGGGTCCTCACATGCTCTTCCCTCTGTGCATGTCTGCGTCCTAATCTCTTCTCACAAGGACACCGGCCAGACTGAATCAAGGCCCGCCTGTAGGACCTCATTTTGACTTCATTACCTTTTAAAAAGACCCTATCTCCAAATACGGTCACATTCTGAAGTGCTGGGGGTTAAGACCTCAACATAGGAGTCTGAGGGCCACAATTCAGCCATCATAGAATAGGAGGGAAGCTGGGGTGCTCACATTAAGAGGGCAGAATTTCCTCCCTGGGTTGGGGGGAGGTGACTCTGATGAGGCGCCAGGATGGCCCTGGGGTCCTAGCGCAGCGCCCCGCCCGCTCCCCGGGGCAAGGAGAAAAGAACCAGTTGGCATCCGCGTGTTCACCAATGAATCTCTGGAGCCCGGCACCCTGCCTGCCATGTGGGAGATGCTCAATATATATTTGCTGAGTGAACAGGGATAGACCAGCAGTCTGAGGGGCCCGTGGGGGGTAGTTGGTCTGAGTTCATAGAAGGACCACCAGGCCTTGCAAATGCTGCCCCCAGGGGTTGAAGTGACAGTCAGAGGCCACTTGGGAAGCAGGCTTCTCATTCCCTGGGAACCTCAGAGATGCTGAGCGGGCAGAAGGAGGAGAGCCCTGCACGCCCACGCCCCAGGCCCTGTGGCACGTACCCTGATGTGGATGAGAGGACTCTTGCCCCAGGGGCCAGCCCCCACCTCGGGTCTGCATGCTCTGCCTTCTCCTAACTCTCCTGACCCTTAGATGCCCAAGTCCCCCAAGTCTCTGTCCTCGAGCCCCCACAGCTCTCTTTAAACCCTCTCTCCCAACTGCACAGGCTCAACCTCTCCCTTAGATGCTGCACGTCGGGTGGTCACATCTCTGGGACATGGGCCTTACCCACTTCCCCCCAGTCTCCTGGCTGAGGAGATGCACCAGCTGTGCACCCTCCCTGAGGACCCTGCCCACTTGCCTTTCAGGACGAGGAGCAGCCACAATGCGGGTCTGCCTCCTCCTGTGCCTGACACTCCTCAGCCCACCGGGCGCCAGCCTCTACCGCCACCGCTCCCGCGAGGCAAAGAAGAGAGTCAAGGAGCCGCCCGTGCTCAGCACGCTGGCCCCCGCCAGCAGGGACTTTGCCTTCGACCTCTACAGGGCCCTGGCGACAGCTGCTCCCGACCAGAACATCTTCTTCTCCCCTCTGAGCATCTCCACCACACTGGCCATGCTGTCCCTGGGGGCACGATCGCACACGAAGGTGCAGATCCTAGAAGGCCTGGGCCTCGGCCCCCAGGAGGGCTCAGAGGAGGAGCTCCACAACACCTTTCACCAGCTGCTGCAGGAGTTTGCCCAGCCCAGGAAGGACATCCAGCTGAGCCTTGGCAACGCCCTGTTCATTAGCCCAACGTTTCACCTCCAGGACACCTTTCTGAATGCCGTGAAGACGCTGTACCTGGCAGACACCTTCCCCACAAACTTCATGGACCCCGCGGGGGCCCAGAAGCAGATCAATGATTACGTGGCAAAGCAAACTGAAGGCAAGATTGTGGACTTGGCTAAGGACGTGGATAGCACGGAGGTCATGGTTATGGTGAATTTCATTTTCTTTAAAGGTAAGACCCCTGCGCGCAAGCCTGAACTTTCTCCTTTCTGCTGCTTTTGTCAAAAGAGCACCCAATTCCCACACACATAAAGGGGTGGGGGTAGATTTAGTCCCTTCTGGTGCCTGTTGACAGATGGAGGCCAACAAGCAGCCAAGGGTAAGACAGAGGCATCTTCCTATGGGGTAAGGGGATGTCAGTGACCCCGGACTGCTGTGTCCCCCCACCGGGGAAGAGCTGGGTCCTGTCCGTGGGCCCTGGGGTCATAGCTTACACACTGGATCTAAAGCACAAGATCGTCATGGCCACCAGCGGCCACCACTCGGGGCAGGATTGCAGGTCTTAGAGGGACCTTAGAGGGCCTTCCCTTGCCCCCACCTCCTTGCCCCCGTGCACTCCTAGGGGCTGTTTCCTTAGGAGAGTTCTCCCCCTCTCCCACAACAGCAGATCTCTCCATGCTCAGCTCCCTGACGTTTCTGGTGGATACCCCTACTCATCTCGGCTCTCACGAGCGCTTCTCCTTCTAGATGCTGAGCCCCTCGGTGCCTGTATGGGGCCCGGCTGAAGATGGGAAGACAGGGGTGAATAAAGGAGGGGAGGGGAGGGAGGGAGGAAAGAGGAAAATAGTTAGCTTGTTAACCGCCTCCCCCCTTCCTAGGAGCGCAGATGGCGAGCAATCCAGCTTGGAATCCAAGATTTATTATGCCCCAGGGCAGGGCTCTTTCTAGGACACCAGGCTGCAGGGGACAACTGGGTGGCACAGACATAAGCCACGAGAGGCACTGGGGTGGGTTCCGAATCTGATGACTACCAAGAAGATGGAAAGAACTACTCGTATCTCATTGATGTAGAAATGCAGCAGGAATCAGACGGAGCAGGAAACATAACTCAGGGCTTTTCAGTAAGAAGAATCCTCTATGTCCAGGAACCTTACAAACCTCTCTCGCAAACTTAGATCAAAATCCAAAAATGGGAAAAGAGTGAAAAACAGAATAACTCCCCCAGGTGTAGTGTCGATTTGTCAGCCATCGGTACCGTTGACCCTCTTCCCGAGCATATTTGACCTTGAGTAACACCTGAGAATCAAACAAATACCATTGGCAGTTGAGGGCCTCCAAAGACATGAAAAGCATCCTCCTCGCTTTGCCCATGTCAAAGGAAAAGGCCCACAGAAAGTTCAGGCACATCCCCGAAGTTATAAAAAGGCTCACCTTTCTATTCCAGGGGTTCCATGGTCCCTGCCACCGAGGAGACTGTGCCAGGGAGAATGAGCTCTGTTTGATGGGTTTACTGTCTCGATGCTGTTCGTTTGCAGCGCAGAATTTCTGATGTCTTTTCCATTTTGATATTTAGCTAAGTGGGAGACAAGCTTCGACCACAAAAGCACCCGAAAGCAGGACTTCCATGTGACTTCAGAGACGGTGGTGCGGGTGCCCATGATGAAACGGGAAGACCGTTATTATTACTTCCTGGACCGAAACCTCTCCTGCAAGGTGGTGGGCATCCCCTACCGAGGGAATGCCACCGCTTTCTTCATTCTCCCCAGTGAGGGTAGGATGGGACAGCTGGAGAACGGACTGAATGAGGAAACAGTGAGGAAGTGGCTCAAGATGTTCACAAAGAGGTATTCTGCAGGTGACACGGGGCCAGCCTGGCCCCTCATACCTCCAGGGAGACACAGCGGTGGTGGGAGGGTCTCACCCAGCCCAGGAGCGGCCTCTAAACCCAGAGCCATCGAGAGAGGTCCCAGCCCCCAGGGCCTGGCCTAGCTGGAGGGAGCCATCAGAATGGTCAGGGATCACTGGGGACAGCCCAGGTCCAAGTCCAGAGTGGGGTGGGCTCTGGACAAGGGGTGGGGGGATCATTACGAAGCCGAGGGGAGGTAGCAGGGGTATGAGCTCCGTGAGCTGATGCTCTGGGAAGACTCTAAGAAAAGTTCTGGTCCTCCTTCCAGGCAGCTTGAGCTCTACCTTCCCAAGTTCTCCATCGAGGGCTCTTACCAGCTGGAGGAGGTCCTCCCCACACTGGGCATCAGTGATGTCTTCACGTCCCATGCTGACTTGACGGGCATCACCAACCACTCCAGTGTCCAGGTGTCTGAGGTGAGCTCGGAAGCTCCTGAGCCCGTTTTCAGGGATTTTTGTTCTATCCTGTTCTATTCTATTCTACCCCAGTCCATCCCACTCTTTCCATTGCATTCCATTCCATTCCATTGCATTCCATTCCATTCCATTCCATTGCATTCCATTGCATTGCATTCCATTCCATTCCACATTCTCTCTCTCTCCTCTTTTCCCTCAAGAAGCAAAGATACCACTTTGTATTTTATCCTTTGTGCAGTGGGAAACCATATCCAGCACTGTGTCTTAGGAGGAACTCTCATTAAGCAATCAAAACTAAGAATTAGGGGCTAGCTCCTTCACTCACTAGCTGTGTGACCTCCAACAATTACTTGACCTCTCTGAGCCTCCTTTCTCTCTATAAAACTGGAGAGTCACAACGTTGCTGCGAGATGCCATGAGAATTCAATGGAAGGCACAGGCACCATCACCTCCCGGCACAGATCCTGGTGCATGGTAGCTGCACGGCTGTGTCATTTGCTACCTGCTTGGTGGCGAAGTTGCACAGGGACTTGGACAGGGATGCCACAGGCAAAAGCTCTGCCATCTCCTGGGATGGCATCTCCCAGCTCCTGGTGGCTCGGTGACACCTGATGTCTCCTCTGCAGATGGTGCACAAGGCCGTGGTGGAGGTGGATGAGTCGGGGACCAAAGCAGCTGCAGCCACAGAGGCCATCTTCATGTTCAAGTCGGCCCCAATGAGCTCTCAAAGGGTCATGTTCAACAGGCCTTTTATGATGCTTATTGTGGAGAATTCCACCAACATCCTCTTCCTTGGCAAAGTGACCCACCCCTGAGGTCAGTGTTTCTCCTGAAAGGCCACAGGCCTCTGTAGTGGAAGTTGAAGGTGCACTGTGGCATCTCTCTGCCGGGAGCTGGTGATTTACACAGGTTTCGTGGACTAATGAGGCTTTTACAAGTAGTAATAGTCACAGTATTGATATACTAATGATTGTTTCTTCTCACACAACCGCACGATGTGGACACCTTGAAGAAGCTTCGCGAGCATTTGGTTTTGCCCTCACCCTTCATCAGTGGAGTCTAACACTGAGGCCCAGAGAGGTCGGTTGACTTGCCCAAGGTCACACAGCATGTTAGTGGTAGACAGAAGCCCAGAATCCAGGCCCCTGATGCCCAGTCCAGTGCCACAGAGCTCTGTAGGAGGATTGTTCTGGTAGACATTTCTACCAAGAAATGTATTTCCAAGCCGAGTCCTCCTCTTGCCAGCAACACCAGCCATCAATTCATCATGGTGTGGAAAGAACACTGAAATGGGAGTCTGGAATGGGGCGTCTGTCCCAGCTAATGAGCTGCGGGACATTGGGGTAATGCTGTCCCTCTCTGGACCTCCATTTCCCCCTCGCATACAATGAAGGATCAGGTGAAGGGTGGAAGGCTCCTCGACATTATATAAGGAAGCTGGGGTGTTCCCCGCCAGTCACAGTAGATTTTAACACATTCCAGTGCTACTTGTCCTTGAAGAAAAGCAAGTGGACAGCAGGGTGGAAATGGCCCATCACAGCATCGAACCATCCTGTGGCTTCAGTTACAACCTCCCAGCATTGGCTGGAGGCAGGAGCACAGAGACCTGTGGCAAATCCTACAGTATCTTTTGAAGACATTGATGACTAACTGTGACTGTTAGTGTCAACAGTAACAATAAAGCACTCTGCAAACACTGGCTGTCATTTTCCTTACAGAAATAACGCTGGGAATGGCAACATTAATAGCTTACCATGTGCCAGGCTTCGTGCTAGGCGCTTTACCTGGATGGCTGCATTTACCTGCTGGGAGGCAGGTACCACTGTTGTCCCCATTTTACAGATGGGGAAGGCTAGGCTTGCAGAGAGTGGGCTGCTTATCCAGCCACACAGCTTCTAAGGGGTGGAGGCAGGATTTGACCCTGGGCGTGTGGCCCCCAGACCCACATTTTCAGCCCTGTGCTCTGCTGCAGGGAAGACATGACTAAGAACCAGAAGGCCGGGTCAGGTGCCTCTCAGCCATCCACTCCCCTGTGATGCCGGTAAGCTGAATCTCTCTCCTCTTTTATGAAAGCTACTACAGACGGTTCCTCATCTATCAAATGAATGGGGTCGGACACTTTGAAGAATCAACGAATGAGCGAATGAGTCCTTCACTCAAATTGTCCCCTAATTAGCTGCCCCCTTAAATCTGAGTGCTTGCCCCCGCCCTGCATGATGACCCTAGCTTGCTCCCCAGTAAGGCTGCCCCTATCACTCTGATCCCAGACTCCGCACTGTGTTGCAAAAGGGTGCCCCCTAGATCAAACAAGGTCAGAACCCCAAGCTTTGGTCACACCCCAAAGTACTGAGCACCTACTTTGGGCCAGCCCTTGGGGACACCTTGCATCTCTCATCTCCTGAATCTCTCAACCCAGTATGTCAGTGTACCCATTTCACAGAGGGGACGTGAGTGCTTGCCCAGAAGCTGAGGCCAGTGAGAGGCTCAGGCCCCGAGACCCGGATGGCACCCGTGCTGGCATGTGGCTGGGCAGATGGCCGCGACTGGATGGCGACAGCTCGTCTGCGTCTGTGCTTTCAGCTCAGGACAGCGTTTCAGAATGGGGCCTCCTCGCGGGGCCACATCAGCTCCTGTGTGCCTCTCGCTTGTGAAATGTCTCTTCTGCCTTGGCAGATATTTCTCTCACTGTTTGCTCAGCCAGTCCAAGGTCAGGGGGAGGCCCTGTCCGTGTGATGTGTGTCAGGCCAAGGTCCAGCATTGTCTGAAGGTCACTGGGCACGTGGCCACAGAACATCTACCGTGTGTAAGGTCAGGATGGGCTCCGGGGTGCCTCATGTCACACACTGAAGCTCCTTGCTGGGTGTCATTGCAGGCCGTGTAATTCAATTGTCACACAATCCTGGGATGAATGAAATGATACAGCACCTGGGAGAGAGAGATCAGGAAAGAGGTGGTACCCAGCTGGTCTAAGGAGTAAGTAAGCCTTCAATAGACAGCAGGTTTGGGAACAGGGAAGGGACTCCAGCGGAGGGAAGGGCTGGAGAATGGTGTCGAGCGAACTGTCGTGTGTGGGAACCATGGAGACTTCATTCTGGGCCAGTATAGGGCACTTGAAGGAGAGCAAAGGGGATGAGGTTCCCACGTTACTACAACCGTCTGTAGTAGCTTCCCCCGAACGTGAGGCTGGCGTTCGTTCTCTTTCTTCCCAATTTTAGGGTGGTTTGGTCATCTGCGTCACACCCTGAGCACCCCCTGGACCCCTTGTGTCCCTCACTCTCCCATTGGCCCAAGAGCGTTCACCTCCATTCAGCCCTGTAGGGGGCGCGCGCTCGCACCCCCGCGCACCTGCTCCTCCAGCTCCCCACCGGTCCTTTCATCTTGTCCATCCTATCCAGTAACAGGGCAGCTTAACAACAGAAACTGTGTCATCTCACAGTCCTGGAGGCTGGAGTCTGAGACCCCGGTGTCAAGAGAGTCGGGTCCCCCTGAGGCCCCTCTTCTTGGCTGGACTCCCAATGGCTTCCTCTCTTTGCGCCACCATATGGTCCTCTCTCGGGATGCTAACCTCCTCTTCTGTCTCCCAGCCTCCACCGGTCCAACTGGACCAGAGCCCACCTTACCAACCTCATTTTAACTGGATCACCTCTTTAAAGGCTTTGTCTCCAAATACAGCCTCATCCTGAGGTGCCGGGGGTTAGGGCTTCAACAGATGAATGGGGGGGACCACAATTTAGCCCATAAGAGTCACCTCCCTTCGAATTCCCGCTGCTATTGCCAACCCCTGCCTTGTTCTTGGGAACTCACTTTCATTTCCCTCTCTGACCACATGGACTCTCAGGACCTCCCCTTGTGAACCCTCTGCCTCCAGAAGGCGGAGGACAATGCTAGAGCCCAGGACTCCTGCCCCCGCCTCTTCTGCAGAGACCTGGGCCAGAAAAATGACCTTGGACTCCAAGAGGAAACACTTCACACCCCAATGAGAAACTATGCTCAGCCCACTCTTGCTTTTTTAAGCTCTTTCACGCCATTGTTCGGGGGCCGCCTACGGGGCCTCGGGCCTGGAAGTCATACAAGAGTACAAGGGCAAGCCCAGCAGACATGGACTCTGGCCACAACCAGCTAACCAAACAGATAAACATGGGAGTACAAACTGTGGCGAGGGTGATTCGTTCATCCGCAGATGTTTATTGAACCCCCACTGTGTGGCTAGAACCATCCCGGGTGCTGGAGGTAAATGAAGGAAACCCCCAAATCCCTGCCCTGGTGAAGCTACATTCTTGCCTTGGAGAGACAATGGAATAAAAAAATAACAAAGAATAAAAGAAAAAAGTAGAGTATGATGTACGTCTGTTGATGACAAGTGTTGTGGTGAGTGAGCTTGACTGGGCACCTTGCTTCTAGAAACAGAGCCCGAGGAGGGAAGGACACTGGTGCCCAACACCTCGACTAAGTGGTGGAAACCCTAACAGCACCCCACCCCCCACGGCCCCCCCCCCCCCGTGATGGTGTGGCAGGCGGGGCCCTTGGGAGGTGATTAGTCATGAGGCTAGAGCCCCCATCAATGGGATTCGCGCCCTTGGAGAACACACGGCAGACAGCTCCCGCACTCCTTCCCGTGGCAGGGCACGGACTCCTCCTTCCCGTGGCAGGGCACGGACCAGAAGCCCGTGACCAGGAAGAGGGCCCTCCTCCCGCCGCGCTGGCCCCGCTCTCGGACTTCCAGCCTCAGGAATGGTGAGAAATACATTGCTGCTTCTCATAAGGCGCCCATTTGTGGTCTCCCCAGACACCTGGGGAGCTGTGCCACCCCAGGGGAGACTGACGAGGTGTGGAAATTAAATGTAATGCGGTTTCCTGGACGGGACCCAGGAAGACCGGAAGGACAGTAGGGGAAAACCTGCTAAAATACAAAGAAGCCTGCGCCGTACGGATGTTCACTTCCTCGTTTCGATAAATATGCCGTGGTGACCTAAGATGTTTATGTCACAGGAACTCCCTGCACTGTTTTCACTACTTTTCCGCGTACCTCGAGTTGTTGCGAAATAAAAAGCTGTTTTCTTTAGGAAAATGTTAAGGGAGCATAGAAGGAATGCAGAGGAGGGGAATAGGAATGCGACTGGGCTGTGAAGGCAGAAGCTGAAGGCCGGTGCAGGAAGACCACGGGGTGCCAAGAGAGACAGTTGGGGAGACCTTCTGCAGCCAGGGGTCCAGAGGGAGCTCTGAGGTGGTGGCATTGAAGCCGAGATCTGAGCGACAAGCAGGACTGAACTGGGCAACGATTATGAGCAAGACTCAGATGGGGGAGAGTGTGTCCTGCTCACGGAACTGAAAGAGCCTGCTCCGGGGCTAATCCAGCTACAGCCTCCTCGATTGTACTAAGAGCTGAGCATTCACCGTAGGCCTGGGGGTAGGGGGAGGGGAGGCAAGAGATGAGAGGTGGGCTGGGATGCGTGGGCCTGAGCGTCTGCTCCCCGGTGTGCTGAGCGAGGCGCTCATGAGCTGACCCACAATGTGTCCATTCGTCCCTTGCGCCGTGGGAATGGTTGTAATGATGCCCCGTCACCAGGTTGCTTGAAGGCTGGGAGCAAATCAGGCAAAGGGAAGAAGCTTTGACCTTACAGCAGCATTTCTCAAACCTCACTTGGGGAGCTTGTTAAAAATTCATATTCCCGGCCCCACCCAAGGAATGAAAACGGTTGAGGCTGGGTCTTGAACAAGCCCCCTTCAGATTCAGACGCACACACAGAGTTTGTGTCTCCAGTGCTCGGGGTGCGTCACCGCGCGGGGCTACCCTACTGGGCCCCCTCCTCCCTGCAGCTGCCACCCACCCACACTCAGGGCCTGAAGACCCTCATCCTCCAGGGCCTCACGGGCCCGGATCCTCTTTGCTTTCAGGTGTTTTTCCGGCTAATTCTTGCAGAGCAACGACCAGGTAACAAATACACAAAACCCGGGTGTACCTTGGAGCTCATGCCCACTCTGAGAGCTCAGAAAGCCCTTCCTCAGGATTCTGCTCAGAGGTCCCTGCCCGGGGAGCTGTCCCGACTCCCCCAGCCCAACCCTGGGATCCCAGCTCCCCTCTGCCTCCCTCTAGCACTTTCCACACTGTAGTTGGCATCTTTCTACGTGCCTGTGTCTCTCCAAGACCATAAAGTCTGTGAGGGCCCTGAGTCGTCTCTATACCCCAGGGCCGGGCACGGGGCTTGGCCCACAGTGGACTCTCGGATGAATGAATGAGGGCATGGCCAGCTGGCTCCAGAGGATTCTATTCCTCTGCAAGTCCTCAGGTCACTGCCCGAGACTTCTCTATTCCTGGGGTGGGACCCCCACCACACACCTGCAGGTGTGGTTGCTGATAACATACAGGACGCCCAGCTAAATAAGAACTCCACGTAATAAATCACTTTTTAGTAGAAGTATAGCCCAGGCATTGGGAGGCATTTTTGCTCGCTAATTCTGGCAGCTCCATCGGTAGGGAACAAGGATGAGCGAGAAGTGCACCCCTGTTGGCCAGAAGCCAACAGTCTCACTGCAGAGATGGGGGAAGCCACAGTCACGGGGACCGCAGGGGGAGAGGAGGGAGGCCCATCTGGGCTAGTCAGAGGAGGGTCGGTTCCACCAGAAAGGACCACGGGAGGCCTCCTGCCACATGATGTGTGGCCCAAAGTATAACAAAGGTGTTGACTCACCCGTGATTGCATCAAACCGAAGCCTGAGACAGAATGTTCTGGGAGGTTTCCTTGTTTGTAAAAGAAATTGAAACCTCTCCCTTCTCCTGGTCCAAGCTGGGGGCTGTGGGTTCTGCAGGGACAGCTCTGCTCTGGGGAGTGTACTTTCGGCCCCTGCGGTCTGGTGTCCCAGCTGCAGGGGAGGGGTGGGGGGGTCTAGACCATGTGGGGAGGGGAGGCCGGCAGGGCTCCAAGCGGGACAGGGTGCTGAGTGACCCACATCCTTAAAGTGATTCTGTAGCAAACGGGCTGGAGGGGGCCGACCGGGAGGAGTGCACACAGCTTGGGGGTCACATCACCCCAGGTAAGACATGGGAGGTGATTGATGGGACACCCCCCTGCTGGAGGAGTGGAAAGTGCCCGCGGCCAGGGAGAGGGTCTGAGGCCAGCCGAGACTACTGGAGGGGGCATGGGAGGAAGTGGGGGCACACGGGGGCCCCCCCTCAACCACACCCGTGTTTACCAAGAGCTCTGCAGCGTGCGGCCCCCTTCCCGTCCCTCAAGGCTACCATCAGAAACCTCTCACCGCCGGGCCGCCAGCCGTGTTTTCCAGACCAAACACGGGGACCCATCCACAGGCTGGCACAGAGCATGGGCAAAGCCTGGAGGCTGGGGTCAGGACACCGCTGCCTTCAGCCGGGCCACCGGGTCTGAGGGCAATGCGCCACCACAGCAGGGCCAGGACGGGCACCGTGTCTCTCAGAGAGGGCAGGAGCGTGGGCTCCCCACCACCGGGAACCTGCCCCATCTCTCTGTGCCTCCGTTTCCCTCAGCTGTAAAAATAGAATACTTGCACCTACCCAGGGTATCGTATGTGAGTATCGACGAGTTCTTAGCAGAAAGTAGAGGACAGAGCCGGTGTGTTACCTCATGGTCATGACCGGGCCTCTGTGGGCAAAGGAAGAATGGGTCCGTTTGCTTGAAAACAGGGAAGGCAGAAAGAACAGCCACTAACTGAGGCACCCACCACGGGCCACAGGCTTTAGTATGAAGTTGACCTGCTTTCTTATATAATGTTCCAATTTCCCTGTTTGTTCTCTTCCCCTGATCCTAAGAGCTCGGCGGGCAGGGGATACGGCTCGGGGTTCATCTATTGCTGTATAATAAATCACTCCAAAAGTCCACAGCTCGGAACAGCAAACATTTACTCCCTCCCCGTTTCGAACGGTCAGGAATCCGGGGGAGGCTGAGCGGGGGGTGGCGGGAGGTTTCTGGCTCAGGGTGCCTCCTGAGCTTATAGTGAAGTCACAGGCAGGGGGCTGTTGTCTTAGTAAAAAGTGGCTGCACAGACTGAACGAGGAGCGGATGGGTGAGTGAGGAGGGTGTCCCTGCCCCACTGGACACAGGGGAAGAATCTAGGGCTTAGGAACTCGGGGTACATCGGGGTGTAGGTAGTAAGTCGGGGCCCGTGCTGCTCTGACCCCAAAGTCCCTGTTCGCCAGGAATTCTCAGATGCCGCCTAGAACGGGAAATGGGAGTGGATGATGGCAAGCCGCTCCCCCCTTCAAGGGACAGATGACCGAGCAGCATGCAAAGCAGAGGCAGGAAGTCTCCCTGCTCGGCCAAATCCTCCAGCGGGCGCCTGGGAATCTGCGGGGGCACAGCCGGAGCGGCGCCAAGGGGACTTGGCAAAGGCACCGTAGGTCTGCAGCCACACGAAACCGGGTCAGTGTAAACACGGCCAGAGAGAGGACTGGGTGTCAGACAGCAGCGGGCGGCTCTGGGTACTTTTCCAGCCGAGAGCAGAGTCCACTCCCCGGCCTGGAGGAGAGAAGGCACACACAACCCGCGCTGGGGCTTGGGCAGCTAGGTGTCAGGGTCTCGTTTCTTCCTCCTAAGAATTCTTTAAGGAGCGATGATTGACAAAAGAGGTTCAGAGAGGTGAAGGGACTAGCCTAAAGTCACCCAGCGGGGAGGTGGCACAGAGCCGAGACGTGGGAGGAGCCTGGCTGAACGGGGCCCTTCCCATGACCGCCGCCTCCCCAGCCTCCAGGAAGAAGCTCTCTGGAAGGAGCTGGTGTTTGTCCCTCCCAGCCTCACCTGTTCTGTGGAGGTGGGACACCCTCTTACTGGGATTCCTGCCATCCACCCCGCCCCCGTCTGGCCCCAGAAGTGCACCCTTTTCCATATGCAATAGCAGCCCAAGTGGGGACACGGCTCTTTTCCTAAGACTTTCTATAGCCTACCTGTGCCAAGTTGGCCCTCGGGAATCAGAGGTAACAATGGGAGGGCAATAACTATGGAAAACGGTAAACAGATCGCAAAGTCAATCCAGTCCCGATGGATGCCATATGTGGCTGGGGACAGTAAGAGTGACCATCCCACAGACAGAGCACCTGCCAGCCCCATGTCTGGGGCTGAGCACATGAGATCTAATTTTTATATCTTCCCCTTCTAGGCAGGTGCAACAGCCACACCCCTACAGACCCCAGAGGCCAGTACCACTTCTGGCCTCTGCTTGTCCCTCTCTTGTACTGCCAGGTTCCCTGAGTCTTAGCCGGAGGCTCCTGGAGACCTTCGCCCTGATCCCGCCAAAGCCAGGTTGAACCTCCCAGCTCCCTTTGGGCTGCTCGCCTGGGTCCATCTCAAGTTTGAGAAACATGCCCATCTGCAGTCCTAGGAAGGACGTGGTGACAGACAGGGACAGAGCTCCTATTCAGCTGAAAGGAGGCAGCCTTCCCTACTCAGATCCACAGACAAGCGACACCTTATAAAAATAGTGACCCCAACACCTGTATAAGAATTATACTCCCAAGGGGTGCCTGGGTGGCTCAGTCAGTTAAGTGACTGACTCTTGGTTTTGGCTCAGGTCACAATCTCGAGGTCGTGGGATCAAGTTCCGCATTGGGCCCCATGCTCAGTGTGGAGTCTGCTTCAGATTCTTTCTCTCCCTCTCCCTCTGCCCCTCCCGCTCTCTTTCTCTCTCTCTAAAATAAATAAAATCTTTTTAAAAAAAAGAATTATACTCCCATGATTGGCATTTTTCTGTCATAGGTTCAAGGATGGAAATGCTTTTCTTTTTTTTCTGTTTTTTGAGACTGAAGGTAGACAGAGAGCCTGGATTTGGCATTGGATTGGTTTTGCCCAAGCTCCACCAGCTCCGCCATTGAACAGCTAAGTGTCCTCGGCCAAGTTGTAAACTCACCTTTCTGGAGGCCGGCACAGACCAAGTCTTGGTGACAATGCTTCAGATGGAAAAGGGACAGAGATCTTTTTCAACAGAAGTAGGTACCGGAGCTATACAAAGAGGCAGTCAGTCCGGGAATGGTGGACACGGATGATCTAGTTGATGTTCTGCCTGTGGATGAGGCAGCATCCTTCCGGCCCCACCCAGAGGGTCACCCAGTGGTCCTGAATGAATGAATGATGATCTCAGTTCTCGGGGACAAGTAGAGGGTTTTTCAGGGCTGGGAGGCCATGGGAGCAAGAAAGAGAAGGAGAGAGAGAGAGAAAGAGAGAGAGAGAAGATTCCAGTGGGGAAGGGTGCCCCTGCAATTGGTGGGATGGAGTAAAAGGAGGAGCAAGAGAAGGGGGTGGAGGCAGAGGAGGAGGGCCCAGCAAACAGACCCTAGGAATGGCAGAGCAACAAGATAGAAGGAGCCTGGGCCCCTGAACAAGTGTAGCGACCACATCAACCCACCCCCACACCTGAACTTATGTGAGTGAAAAGTAAATTGTAGCCTTGTTTTAGCCACTATTTCCTTGGGATTCTGTGTAATTCTTTTAAGATTTTATTTACTTATTTGACACACAGAGAGAGAGAGAAAGAACAAGCAGGGGGAGGACAGAGGGAGAGGGAGAAGCAGGCTCCCCTGCTGAACAGGGAGCCCGATACGGGGCTCGATCCCAGGACACCGATCATGACCTGAGCCAAAGGCAGATGCTTAACCAACTGAGCCATCCAGGTGCCCCTGGGATTCTGTGTAATTTTAAGATAGGTATTCAATTCTGAAAATGGAACCTAAAAGGGCATTAAGTCACCATTTTAGGGAAGATGGGACCAGAACTCTCCTTAGTCACCTCAGTGGTTCCAGGCCAGCACATACTTGGTAAGTACCCTAGGACACAGCCCTGCACAAACAGTCCTGTCCTCCAGAAGCTTACGTTCTGTGTTATGTCACTTATCCTTTATATTGCCCTGTCGGGAAAATGTCGCTATCTGCACTTGTAGAGACGAGGAGGTTAAGCCCGTGGGATTTCCAGTTGCTTGAGGCCACAGAGCTGGTGAGGTTCACAGCATGCCCCAGCCACACCCTTACCGGTAATCTGGTGGTTTCCAAACTGTGCTCTGTGGCACCCTACAGTCTGTCAGAGGTGGTCATGGATGGGGGGTCGTGACCATGAGGGATCAAGGGGAAGGTTTTCTCAGGAGCCCAAGAAAGGCCTGGGATTCAAGAGAGATCTGAGGAGACCTCAAGGTCACCATGGCTCTTAGTGTGAATCAAGAGTGAAGGGCCCTGGGTTGAAGAGGAGGCCTCCCAGGACGGATGGTGCCAGAGACCAGAGGCCCCTGACACCTGTGCTCCCCTATGCTCGGGGTCCTAAGACTGCCACCCCAAATCCGGGAATGGGGGAGAGGTGCCTCAAAAAGCAAATCAACCTACAGGCAAATAAAGAGTGTTGCATTTTTTAAAATATATCTGAGTGTGTGTATGAAGATTCGCATCACATACACACACGTCAAAGAAGGTGACTTGTAAAAGAAATCACAACAAAAAGTTAGCTGGGGGATGATATTTGGGGGACCATTTCCCAAGGTCCTTCTGTTATTTTCTGGGTTTTCACATGTTCCTCAATGAATATTTCATAAACAAAAGATGAAAATGAAAAGGGAGAGTTGGTTTTTTGTTTTGTTTTGTTTTGTTTTGTTTTGTTTTGTTTTAAGAAGCAAGTTAGGGGCTGTTCCTGTAACTGGATTATTCCACTAGATCTAATAAATTCATGTTACCAGAAATGCTTATTTGGCCATTCCAGTCTAAAAACAGAACCCTGGGCGTCCCTGCCAACATTTCCCAAGCAAGGGGAGGAGTTCTTCACACGGATAAATAGGCATTAGTGTCCACGAAAATCCAGCACTCGGGGCAGGCGGTGGCGTTGGAATCCGCTGAGGACATCCAGCTGCAGAGGCAGGTAATCCATGATGCTGTCTATCCCGGGAGCAAAGGAACCCATTTTTCTAGGGTGGTTCCAGGCCTTGGCCTGGAGCCTGTGAGGTGGCAGGGGGCCTGGCAAAGGCGTCCCAGAGTGCTGGGGACAGTTCCAGTGCTGGCCCCGAAGGCCATGCCCTCTGAAGACACGTCTTCCCTCCAGGTCTGAGTTTTCACACCTGCAAAGGGTGGACGTACCATGAGGGCCTCTTTGGCTGTTTCTGCCCCCCACACTTTGGGATTCTGAGTTTAGACAGCTGTGTACCTCCATATACCGGGCCATCCGGACCCCAACTGCCCCAAGGGGCATAGGGCACCTCCCCTTGTCTGGCACCGGGCACTGCTCTCATGGCGAGGTGCAGACGTAACTGATGGGGGGGGTCCCCTCCGGGCAGAGCCGGCGGGGTCTCCAAGGGGGATGGTCCTGCAGCTCCTTTCCCCTCCAGGGCCCCTGGCCAAACAGAAAGGCAGGCAGTGTCTGTCCAGCAACCGAAAAGACAGTCTGCTCAGAAACAGAGCCAGCCTGCCAACTTGCCCAAACAAAGTTCTTTTTCTCCAGAAATAATTTGGGGTGGGGCGGGGGATGTTTAACTCTTCCAAAGAAATGATTGCATTAGCTTGAGAGTAAGCAGACAGTTGAGGCAATTCAGCTGCTGCGGCTGGTCTGAAGGGGTTTCCAATGGCCTCTTGATGGAAAGCAGCTCAACTGCCCTCCCTTTCCCTGCCTCCCCTCCCCAACTCCCTTCCCCACCTCTTTTTTCTTCTAAGCTCTGGGCCCCGAGTAAGCAGGGGCTAAAGGTAAATAACCCTGTTGGCTGCAGTCGCAGGCTTTGAACTCGGCCCCTCTCTCAGATCTTTCCTGCAATAGCTCCATGCCCCCTCCCCCTGGGATCGTAGCTCTGGCATGGCGGGTAATTTCTAGAGCGGGTGGCGTATGGAAGGAGAGACGCCTCTGAAACACCCATTATGAGCCCGGCACCTTCACGGTTTCTCTCCCTTGAGCTTACTCAGCGTGTTGTACAGAGATGGGAATGGAGGCTCAGAGAGGGTCAGTCACTTGCTTGTCACCACACAGCAGGGCAAGTAGCCCAGAGGAAATCCCAGTCCAGGTCTCTGCAGCTCTGAAGCCCACACTGCTTTCTCCCTACCAGGAGTCGGCGGGAGCCAGGCTAGCTGGTCTCCTCCCCCTGCCCCCCCACCTGCCTGCTGTGGTGACCGTGGGCAAGCCCCTCCCTGCTCTGTGTCCAGTTTCTCCCCTGGGGAAGAGGGCAACAACTGCAGTACTTACCTCAAGTGTAATGTAATCACGTATGTTGGGTGCCCGTGAGTGTGCCTGCCCAAGAAAGTCACGAAGCTAACAGAAGCAGAGACTAGAACACAGGCCACATGGGAGGTGGCAGTGGGAGGCAGTCGGGGCACCATCTGGCCCCCCAACACTTAAAGGAGCTTTGTTTTTCAGAGTTGAGGACAGAGGGAATGTCGCCCCTCTTGGCTCTGGGGCTCCTGGTGGCTGGGCTCTGCCCCACTGTCCACTGCCTCCCGGGGGGCGTGCTTGACCCGCAGAATGTCACCCAGGCGGACCTACACAACGAGACGCCTGTGGACAACCTCGGATTAGCCTCCAGCAACACCGACTTCGCCCTCAGCCTCTATAAGCAGTTGGCTTCGAAGACGCCCAATAAGAATATCATCTTCTCCCCGCTGAGCGTCTCCAGCGCCTTGGCCTTCCTATCCCTGGGGGCCCAAGGCACCACCCTGACGGAGATCCTTGAAGGCCTCAAATTCAACCTCACAGAGACCTCCGACGCCGAAATCCACCGGGGTTTCCAGCACCTTCTGCGAACGCTTCGCCAGCCCAGCAACGAGCTGCAGCTGAGCGTGGGCAATGCCATGTTCGTCAGCGAGCAGCTGAAGCTGCTGGAGAAGTTCACGGAAGATGCCAGGGCGCTGTACGCCGCTGAGGCCTTCTCCGCCAACTTCCAGGACTCTGCTGCCACCGAGGGGCTCATCAACGACTACGTGAAGAATCGGACCCAGGGGAAAATTGTGGATTTGGTCAAGGACCTTGACCTGAACACAGCCATGGTCCTGGTGAATTACATCTTCCTTAAAGGTGAGTGCCTGGCTTGGGGTTTGGAAGGAATCAGAGTGTTAGTTCTGAGCCTTGGGGGCCATTTTCTGGCCTGGTGTAGCAAACCGTGTTATTGGGGAAACCACCATAGAGCAGGCACCCTCGGTCTGGGGTGGGGGAGGGGAGGAGGCCCGGCACCGAGGCCCCGCCCTGCCTGTAGGCATTGTCTTCTCTTAGGATTTTTTTTTAAATTTATTTTATTTTATTATTATTTTTTTAAGATTTTATTTATTTTACAGAGAGAGAGACAGCGAGAGAGGAACACAGCAGGGGGAGTGGGAGAGGGAGAAGCAGGCTTCCCGCTGAGCAGGGAGCCCGATGTGGGGCTCCATCCCAGGACCCCGGGATCATGACCTGAGCCAAAGGCAGACGCTTAATGGCTGAGCCACCCAGGCGTCCTTATTTTATTTTTTACATTTTTTTATTATGTTCAGTTAGCCACCATATAGTACATCATTAGCTTTTTTTTTTAATTAATTTGTTTTTTTATGTAGTGTTCCATGATTCATTGTTTGCGTATAACACCCAGTGCTCCATGCAGTACGTGCCCTCCTTAATACCCATCACCGGGCTAACCCATCCGCCACCCCCGCCCCTCTAGAACCCTCAGTTTGTTTCTCAGAGTCCATAGTCTCTCATGGTTCATCTCCCCCTCCGATTTCCCCCCTTCATTAGAGCTCACCATAGCACATACCCTCCCCAATGTCTATCACCCAGCCACCCCATCCCTCCCACCCCCCACCACTCCAGCAACCCTCAGTTTGTTTCTTGAGATTAAGAATTCCTCATATCAATGAGATCACATGATACTTGTCTTTCTCTGATTGACTTATTTAGCTTAGCATAATACCCTCTAGTTCCATCCACGTCGTTGCAAATAGCCAGATTTTGGGGGTTTTTTTTGATGGTTGCATAATATTCCATTATATACATATATATGTGTGTGTGTGTGTGTGTGTGTGTGTGTGTGTGTGTGTATATATGTCACATCTTCTTTCTCCATTCATCTGTTGATGGACATCTTGGGTCTTTCCATAGTTTGGCTGTTGTGGACATTGCTTTGATGTAGTGTTCAATGATTCATTAGTTGCGTATAACACCCAGGGCTCCATGCAATACGTGCCCTCCTTAATACCCATCACCCCATTACCACATCCCCCCACCCCCTCCCTTCTGTAACCCTCAGTTTGTTTCCCAGAGTCCAGAGTCTCTCATGGTTTTTCTCCCTCTCTGATTTCCCTCCCTTCCCCTCATGTCCTCCGTGCTATTCCTCATGTTCTACATATGAGTGAAACCATATGATAATTGACTTTCTCTGCTTGACTTACTTAGCATAATCCCCTCCAGTCCCATCCATGTCGATGCAAATGGTGGGTATTCATCCTTTCTGATGGCTGAGTAATATTCCATGTATATATGGACCACATCTTCTTTATCCATTCGTCTGTTGAAGGGCATCTCGGCTCTTTCCACGGTTTGGCTATTGTGGACATTGCTGCTATGAATATTGGGGTGCATGTGGCCCTTCTGTTCACTACATCTGTGTCTTTGGGGTAAATACCCAGGAGTGCAATTGCTGGGTCATAGGGTAGCTCTATTTTTAGCTTTTTGAGGAACCTCCACACTGTTTTCCAGAGTGGCTGCACCAGCTTGCATTCCCACCAACAGTGTAAGAGGGTTCCCCTTTCTCCACATCCTCACCAACATTTGTTGTTTCCTGCCTTGTTAATTTTTGCCATTCTAACTGGTGTGAGGTGGTATCTCAATGTGGTTTTGATTTGAATTTCCCTGATGGCAAGTGATGTTGGACATTTTTTCATGTGTCTGTTAGCCATTTGTACGTCTTCTTTGGAGAAGTGTCTGTTCATGTCTTCTGCCCATTTTTCGTCTAGATTATTTGTTTTGGGGTGTTGAGTTTGAGAAGTTCTTTATAGATGTTGGATACCAGCCCTTTATCTGTAGTGTCATTTGCAAAAATGGGTTGCCTCTTAGTCTTAGGATTTTCCAAATGATGCTTTGCCACTGTAGAAAGTCACTGCAGTGGGGCCCAACCACCCTTTGAGTGAGAGTGGTACTTTTTACCCTGACTCAAACTTACCTGGCTCCCAGGAGGAAGAAGCAGTCCCTTCAAATTGTTCCAGGGTGGGCAGGAGCTTCAGCTTCCTCCCTGAAGAGATGTCTGTGGGCAGGCTCAGGAAGTCCTCTGCCTGGGCACAGCTGGGCCATTCTGACCCGGGCTCTGTCCTGGCCAGGGACTCAGTCCCTGGGGGAGTCCCGTCTACACAGGAAGACAGCATCTAAGGAGCCTGGCCATCCCAGGGTTCTGCAACGATGGCCCCCTATCATCTTAGGGGTGGTACCAGCAGGGTCACCATCTGGGGAAGGGCCTTGGGGGAGGGCAAAATCCAAGACAGAGCCCATTCCCAGGTTCCAGCTGGTCCAGTGCCCGGTCCCATGGGTAGGAACGTGACAAACAGAAACCTCTGCATCCTGTAAGTCTGAAGAGGCAGAGTGCAAACAGAGTCAGCCCTGTGGAGCTGCAGTTCTCGTGGGCACAAAAATTAGACAAAGACCCAGAGAGGCATCATGGAGTCAGGGGGTGATTAGGAGCTGGGTGGAGACACGGGAAGCCTGCACTAGAGGCTCTGGCTGAATCTTGGGGCAAATCCTCCCGGGCCTGTGTTTCCAGCTGCAGATGAAGGCCCAGAACCAGATTTCTTTGTAAAACTAATCCAGGCCCGATGTGCTGGTTGTTCTTTGTGTCTCTTGATTTTCCCCTCCTACCCCCCTGCCTGTCCTAGGATTTTCTCCTCCAAATGCTCTTCTCCAGGGACACACTGGCCGGCCAGGCTTTCCCCTCCTCTCCTGCCTCCACTGGCGGGGGGCGGGGGGGGGGCGGTGGTAGTTTACACATTTCCCAGCAAGCCCCTAGTCTCTAGTCTCCCCAGGAGTGCCCCCCCGCCCCCGCCCACTGAAGGCTCCTGTCCTCCTCGGGATGGAGCCCTATGTGCCCCTCTCCTCGGTCGACCTCTATCCCACCTTCAGGTGACTTGACGAGGCTGTGGGCATGTGTGTACCTTGTAATGCCAATGACTAACCGTGAGTTACTAGCATTGTTCCTTTTAGGGGGTGAGGGATGCCCCATTCCTCCCCCTGCTGCCGCCTCCCACGGCACTCCCGGTCCCCCCTCCCGTCTCTCCCTGACCCCCACCTCTCTCTTGCACCCGCTACTCCAAACTCCTGTTGGTCTCTCGCTTACACCAACCCGGCCTATGGGGCTCGCCCCCATCCCCGGCAGCCTCGCCACTTGGCAGCGTGCTCCTGCAGACCAAGGCAGGGCCGGTGGCGGGGCCGGTGGCAGGGCCGGTGGCACGCCGAGTGTCTCCATCAGCCAGGGAACCGGGCGGGGAGGGGGTAGAGGCAGGACAGCCCTTGTGTTCACAGAGTTCTCTGACCTTCAGCCAAATGGAAGACACCCTTTGACCCCCGAGATACTTTCAAGTCCAAGTTCTACGTGAGCAAGAGGAGGTCGGTGAAGGTGGCCATGATGAGCCTGGAGGACGTGCTGGTGCCTTACTTCCGAGACAAGGCGCTGGCCTGCACGCTGGTGGAGCTCCAGTACATGAATGCCGGCAGCGTGCTCTTCATCCTCCCTGATGAGGGCAGAATGGAGGCGGTGGAGGCTGCGCTGCTCCCGGAGACGCTGAGGAGGTGGACAGGCTCACTGCAGATGAGGTGACCACCCCGGGATGCAGCTCGCCCTCCTTCCTCCCTCCTCAGCGCCGCCCGCTCCCCGCCCCCACCCCCGGTCCCCGGACTCCCCACACCCCCCAGCACCCGGGGCCTCCCTGATGTCCGGGGCCGAGGCTGCAGCGCTGGGCAAGCCATCCCAGCGCAGGTGGAGCTCGGGGTTTCCCTGCCCTTGGCTGCCCGCATAGCTTTGGGCCCGAAAGTATTTGCTCTATGAGACGCGATGACCTTGAACAGGACAGGGGTGGAAGCTGCGTCTGACGCGAACATGCTCAGGTCCTGGGGACTCCTCAACACAAACCAGCCCTCACGCCTGTCCTCTCGTTGTCTCGACCTCTAAATGGCAGAGGGCACAGATGGGACCGCAATCAGCTGAAGGCCAAAGCAAGATGGGCTCCGAGCACCCACTTTGCGCTGGCTGTTTCATTCATTCAGTTATCCATTCATCCATTGGGCATGGGTCACGTAGGTTGATGGAGAACCTCGTAGGTGCCAGGCACTGATTTAGACCTGCAGGGCATGTCTGCAAATAAAATATAAATCCCCTGCCCTCGGGGAGCTTACTTTGTCATTGGAAAATGAGAAAATAGATAAATATAACAAATAGGTCAATTATTTAGTATGTTGGATGTTGAGAAATGAGGGTGTAGGGGTGGGTGATAGAGCTGGGGTGAAATGATTAGGGGAACTGGACCAACGAGGAGGTAGTTAGCGGTTTTAAATAGGACCGCCATTAGGTGATATTTGAGCGTTGACAGGATAGAGATGAGGGGCCGAGCCCTGTGGATAGGTTAAGGAAAAGCATTCCTGGCAGAGGGAACAGTCAGTTCAAAGCCTCTGTGCAAAGCCCAGTGTGTTTGAGGATTAGTGAGGCGACAGAGGCTGGAGCAGCGTGAGTCAGCGTGAGTCAGCCCCACGGGATGGCTCAGGTTGAGCAGGGCTGTGCAAACCCCTGGAAAACCTTGCCTCTTCCTCCTCTAAGTGAAATGGGAAGTCCTCTCAAGGTCTTGGGCCAAAGAGTGGATGACCTGAGTATTGTTTTAAAAAGATCACCCAGGAGGCTGAGTGGAGAACAGGCCACGGAGGACAAGCATGGAGGCAGGACGACCAGCTAGGAGCCCAGGGCAGCGATCCAGGCGAGACGTGTGAGAGGTGGTCAAGCGTCAGATAAACCTGAGGGTAGAGACAGGCTGGAATATGGAATTCAGAAGACTAATGTCAAGGGGGACAAGCAAGGCCGAGTGAGTTCCGGGCCTGGTCCTTGAGGGTGGGGACATGGGGAGACAGTTCTAGCTATCAGCTGGCCCGGGCTTGATGATTCGTTGTGAATGGTTAGAATATTCATCACCTACCTCTGATTTACAAAGCACTGAGGAAATCTGCCGTAACACTTTCCTAGCCCATGGTGGGTGCTCAATAAATATTTGTTGAGTGAATGGATGGATGGGTGAATGAATGAATATGGAGAGAAACAGACATCTTCCCTGCTGGTGGGACTCAAGGTTTATTGGGACACACAGCCTCCCTGTAGCTGCACGTGTGAAACCAGGCAGACCGTGACAAAAGTCTTAGGGATATAAACAGAGAGAGAGGGAGGCTTGCAGGTGGGAGGTATCCACTCTTGCTCCAAGAACTCACCAGCAGCTCTGCTCAGAAGCAGAAGCCCCTGCTCTCAGGGAGCCCACCAGACGGCCAAGATGGGGACCTTCCATTGCTGGTTTCAGGATCCCCCAGGCCCTTCGAATGCAGTCCCTTCAGCTCCTGCCCCATCCCCAACACTAAGCCTTCCCTCCACTCTGTGGAGCATCCCCTCTTTCTTCTTGCCTTCCTGTAAGTTCATCTCCCTGCCTTCTGCTCTCCTCTTCGCCCAGCCAACTCCTTCCCCTCCTTCAGGACGCAGGCTTGATGCCGCCTCCTACAGGAAGCCTTCCTGGTGCCTGTGGAGCATGCTGTGGAATTCCCTGTTGGAGAGAGGGTGTTTCCTGCTGCAGGGGAGGAGCGGGGCAGGCACTGGCACACGTGGGCGCTTGCCGATATGAAGCGATAATTAATGAATTAAGAAGAGTCAGCGCAAGGGGTCTGCCTTGAAGCAGCTGCGGCAGACGCCACCGCGGACCCGAAGGGCCCCACTGCTCTCAGCCCTGCTCCTGCCCCTTGACAAGGGGTCAAGAAACTGAGGAAATGAGTCCTTCTTTCCAGCAAGAAGGGGGTGGTTAGAAAGGAAACCAGGCAAGACCATGCAGGGAGGTGGGAGAAGGTGAGCCTTGAGTAAAGCAATTGTTCAAATTCATGTTTCTCCTTTCCTAGGAGGATAGACAACCTTTACCTGCCAAAGTTTTCCATCTCCAGCAGCTATAATCTGGAAGACGTACTTCCCCAGCTGGGCATGAGGGAAGTCTTCACCAACCAGGCCGACCTGTCAGGAGTCACAGGGGAGAAGAACCTGTCAGTTTCGCAGGTGAGTGTTTAAATTTTAGATCGTTCATCCTCCGGATCTGAGCTTAAATGGTAAGAGGCCAGGCAGACATTTGGGTAACCTTGAATTTGCAGGAATGATGGCATCTCTCATTACCCTGTCCCCCTCGGGGGTCTGCCCCAAGCCCAGGAGAGCTGGGTGGCAAGCACGTTGGAAGCTGGTCCCCACCTCCCCTGCAATATACTGTGACACAGAAGCCACTCGTGGGGAGGAGCCTGGGGTGGAATCAGGGATGGGCCCCATCCCAACCACACTCCACCTTTTACCGCCTACAGCAGCAAATACTGAAAGTGCTGGACCCCTCCGTTTTCCCATAAAATATGGGTGATAGGTCTTGGCCAGTGTGCCGTGCCTGGCGGAGTAGGGGAGGGGCACCAGGTCATAACAACCATCGGGCAGGTGTGATGGGTGTGAAAGAAGGATAGAGGGCCCCTTGCACCGCGCCCCTGGAAACAAGGTCCTCCGAACGAAGCAGGGTGTCTGAGCAGCCCTCCACCCCCCTCAGCACCCCACCTTTCCAAAGGGCATGGTCATGGAGGGAGGGGCAGAGGGGCCTATGGGGTGGGTCCAGGGATGTGAAGCCACATCTATGCAAAGTTGCCAAGGACCCCAAGGACATTGCAGATGGGGCAGGAGCAGGGCTGAGAGCAGTGGGGCCCTTCGGGTCCGCGGTGGCATCTGCCGCAGCTCCTTCAAGGCAGAGAGGCTGCCAGAAACTCGCTTGCAAGACAGATGCCCAGTGTGGCCCCTGCCCCCCACCAATAGCGAGTGTTTGGAGGGCAGCACAGTCTCTGGACTCAGGGAGGCATCCAGATCAAGGTGCCCCTCCCCTTTATCTCCATGATCCTGGGGAGACCCCTCGCAGCCTTGGAGCCTCTGTGCATCAGAACCATGCAGGACCGCTGACAGGGTCGTCAGGAGGAACAAACCCACCGATCAGTGACAGCCAGGGGTCCAGGCTGCGTGAATGGCAGTTCCCTTGGGGCTATCAGGTGGGCCGCTCACCCCTCGCCCACCGGGATCTGGTGGGTAACGCTCTCGTGTCCCCACAGGTGGTCCACAAGACCCTGCTCGATGTGGCCGAGGAGGGCACGGAAGCCGCGGCCGCCACGGGAAGTAAAATTATTTTGTTGTCCGGAAAAATTGGCCCACTGATCACTGTGCGTTTCAACAGACCCTTTCTGCTGTCCATACGCCACAAAGATACCAAGAACATCCTCTTCTGGGGCAAAGTCACCAACCCCCATCAAGCCTAGGGCTCCCTCCCACCCCCAAGGGGCCAGGTGCCAGGTCTCTGGATGCAGCCTGCCTCTGTTCACCAAAGAGCCACAGGCCAGGCCCAGCCTGGCTCATCCTTTAGAAAGTGACAGTGACTCTGACGGGTGGCTTCCACGTGCACGGGGAGCCTGGGGACTTTTGGAGCGGAGGCTCTGCAACCTCCAGATGGCAATAAACTCTCTTTCTCAGACTGGACACTTTCTTTGTGCCTTTCTACCCCGATTGCCTGACTCCACACCCCTGTAGCCCCCACTGGGCTCAGTCTCACCTAGGCTTGGGGCGCCTCTGCCTTCAGCTGCAGCAGCCTGGCCAGAACCAGGCTTTGCACTTGTGGCCAAGCCCACCTGGACCTCAGGCCCGGGAGGAGAGGGGATCCTGCTGCCTGATTCCTTCTTCTGTGGGCTCCCATGTACCCAGTTCCAATCTCAACCCTTCCCTCCCCTGGGCCCAGGATGTGCCCACGTGCTGACCCCTAACCCTGACCCCATGTGGCACAGCCCCTGGACCCCTCGTTCCTGGGCCTTCTCTTTTCCAGGATCCCTCCTTTTGCTCCCCAACACCCCCAGTCTGGGGAGAGTAGCTACTTTGTAGGTTCCTGGCCAGAGCTTGTCACCCACCTCACCAGTTCTGAGTGCTCCCCAACAGATGAACTCCTCAGCAGCCAGGATGGAGGGTGGCAGAAAATGAGCAATACACGGACAACTGCAGTTAACACCATCCACCCAGTCATTCCTCCGCTCTCCGCTGGTGTTATCGGGAACTGGCTGATGGGGGGGAGGGGTGTGGGCTGGGGGAGACGATGAGCAGCAGAATGGCCAGGCATTCTAGCCCAAGCCAGGGAACTGGGCAGGTGTGCAGAGAAAAGAGCGCTAATTGGAGAGATGTCAACAGTCCTTGGCAGGACTTGGTGGTTGATTGTGCAGAGGACAGGAAGGAGTCAAGGATGACACCCAGGTTGCTGGGCTGGGGGCTCGGGAAACTGGAACTGATACACTGTTCTGTTCTGTGAGTTCAGGATTACAAAAAGAACGCTTTTCTGCAGGAAGATGAAGAGCTTTTATGTGCACACGTGAGGTCAGAGATGTCGGTGGCGATCTGTAGCTCAGTAAAAAAATTGGGGGCAGAGAGATGGATGTCATGGTCATCATGCATTGGTGGTTAAGCGAGACCATGAGAGGAGACAGGTATCTTCGTGTGCGTGGTGCCGAGAGCATAGGGGCACCCGTACCCAAACACCAACATGTAAGGGAACAAGCAGACCACAGGGAGACTGGAACAGAACAGACACAGGAGGAAAAGTGTGGCCTCGTGAGGGCCCCAGGAAGAAGATGTTGCAGCAGCAGTGGATGGTTGGCATGGAATGGGGCTGAGCCCTTCTGGAGCAGAAGGACGAAGAACGTCCTCTGGAAGAGTCCGATGCTGATCCACTGGTGACCTTGGCAGGAAGGATCCCAGGGGAGGGCCAGAGCAGGAACCGGGAGCGGGGCGGGGGGGCGGGGGAGGCGGCGGTGGGCTGGGCAGAAGAGCAGTCAGCTAAGGGAGTCTACGATGTCGACACCACTCCATAGCTGTTTAGCATCGAAAGGCAGGAAAGAAGGGAGCTTGAGAGCCATTTAGAATAAAAGGAGGATTTTCTTTCCATTTTTTTTTTTTATAATGAGAGACTTGAGCATGTTTACATAGTAAAAGTCAGCAAGAGAAACTGAAGATAGAAAATAAAAGAAGTTAATCCTCAGCGGGGACTCTGCTTAAGATTTCTCTCCCTCAGTCCTTCCCCCTGCTCATGTACACACTCTCTCTCTCTCTCAAATAAATAAATCTTAAAAAGAAAAAGTAACTCTACATGGACTCATGGGTTCCAAAGTTAAAACCACTCACTACTGGCCTCGTTTGTAAATTCCAATCATGCTTTCTATCACCCTAAAGCCACTGTGAACTAATCGCAGCTCACAAAACCCCAGAAGTACTTGCCCTAACTTCCCCTATTGAGGCATGACTGAGATGCTGTCCAGGTGGTGCTCTCCCTTGCTCAGTGAGTTTATGAAACCCAGATTTGTGTGATCCACGGAGTTCCCTGGCGACCTCTGTGGGGGACTGCAACCTTAAGAAAACTCAGGTTTCCCAGCAGAGAGGGAGGTGCCCAGCTAAGGTGCAGAGAGCAGAAGGGTCTGGATCTCAGGGCTCTAAGCCGTGCTGCAGTCCGAAGTGCTTTGCACCGTTTGAAACTGCTCTGCCCCCTCCACAGCTAGGAGGCAGTAGGAGGAATTAAAGTGAAAGGTGACAGCGGGCTGAGCAGGGGATGGGGGCTTAAAGATAGAAAAAAAGGGACATTTTGAGGAAATGTCATTGAGTGGCCCGAGTGGAAAGAGGTGACACTCAGGCTGCCATATGGGAGCTTGGGAAACCGGAAGACATCCTTTGGTAAGATGGGTAACATCGAATGATGCTTCGTGAGGAAGGTGGTAGAGACCAGAGATGCCTGACCATCACCCACGAAGGAATGAGCAGTGATCAGCGGCTGGTGTGGTACATTCACACACAGGAATAAGACTCAGCCCCAGAGAGGAATGGGGTGCTGACCCATGCCACAACAAGGGTGAACCTTGAACACACGATGCTCAGTGAAAGAAGCCAGACACAAAAAGTCACGTACTGCGTCATTCCATTTACAGAAAGCACCCAACCCAGGCAGGTCCGTAGAAACAGAGAGCACATTCGTGGTTGCCAGGTGCCCGAAAGGGGGGAGAATGGGGATGGGGTCTCTGCTGGGGGTGCGTGACACCGTCCGAACCGAGATGGAAGTGATGGTTACGCAGCATTGTGCATGTACACGTTGCTGAATTGTCCACTTTGGAATGGTTGATTTCATGTTATGTGAATTTCACCTCACTAGACAGAGAGGGAGGCTTGCAGACACATGAACTCAACGCCACATTACATCCCAATTCAAACAAACCAACTGTGAAAAGAAATATTGAGGAACCGGTGAGGGAAACAATGACTTGATATTAAGGAATTATGTTTTTTTTTAAGGTGTGATACATTGCTGTGGCTATAATTTTTTTTTAATTCTTACAGGTAAAAGGAAATGATGCGTAGGATTTGCTCAAAACAACCCGAGGGAGAAAAGGGACCGGAAGGAATGGAAAAAAACGGTACTGGCCTCACATTAATAATAATTGAAGCTGGTGGAGGTAGGGAAGGTTCATTATGCCATTCTCTCTGGGGTTTTTTTTGTATTTATTTGAATTCTTCCATAATAAAGATTTGAAACAAAAAAATCCTTGAGGGCAGGATCAAGTCTTATTCTCCAGTATTCAGTGCATCCTCAGCACGCAGTGGGTACTCCATAGTGAATGGATGGATGGATGGATGGATGGATGGATGGATGGATGAATACAATGAATCTCATACCCATGTAAACCCTGTCTCTGCACTCAGTATGCAGGCCACCTTTGTACCATCCCTGCCACCAAGCCAGCTCAGGAAGGACAAGGCATTTGACTTGCAAAAGTTCTGCTGAGTACACATTAACTTTTCTGTGGATGCTGCTTGAAAGCGGAAAGTTCTATTGGCTTTCCTGAAGAACTGGGCATTACAATTTAAAAAACACTATCGCTAAAGTGCCCAAGGAATCACAGCATTTTAAAAGTTTTGTAGTGCAAGCTCCCTGCAAGTGAGAACTATGACTCAGGCATCTGCGCTCCCGGGCACAGCGCCTGGCAGGAAGCAGGTGTCCTCAGGTGGAGGAATGAAGCCCGGAGAGGGCGGAGTATGGTTCCAATTAGGTCAGCCCTTTACCAGTTTTAGAGACTGCGCCCCTGCATCACTCGATTTGATCTTCGTGACCTCATCTTGAGCGGTGCGGAGGGTGAAGGAGGAAACCGACACTCAGGAGAGTGTGCGTTGGTGGAATCGAGCCTCATCCCCAGGACACCGGCCCCATGCAAAGCATCAAGACTGCTCCATCACTCCTTCTTCTCTGTGCATGCATTTCCACACAACCTGAACTTAGGGGTGGGTTGTTTTCCTCGTTATTGGTTGTGCTGAGAATGGACACTGGGCCAAGGGCAGCGTCAGTACACTGTGTTAATCCCAGAGGCCCAACCTGTCACCGTCCTCCCGCAGGGACAGATTTCTGTGTCCAGGGCCATGCAGACCTGCTGAATCTCCCCAGCGCCTTGGAAAGCACTTGATTCTAGGTGAGTGTGGGGCTGCGGGTAGGGCTGGAGTCCTGCCACCGCCCCCCCGCCGCACCCCCAGCCCGCTTGGTGAACCTGCCACAGGTGGTCTCATCGTGACACACGCACACATGCGCCCTCATGCTCCAAGAGCTGCACAGGTAGGCAGCTGTCTGGAGTGGTGTTGGCTCGCCCTGCCTCCACGACCTCGAACACACTCTTCCCCCTGCTGAAACTCCTTTCCTCACTCTTTCCCGATCCATGTTCCAGTCTCAGCTGGGGAACCGCCTCCTCCGGGAAGCCCTCCAGGAACGCCCCGCCTTCTGTGCCTCCTGTAGGCTCCCCATTCACCCTGAGTAGGCCACCTCTGATGGAGCTGTAATCAGCTCTCTGCATTTCCATCTTAGGCGATTGTAGGCAAGCCTCTTCCAGGTAGTCCCTCATGTCCTGGCTGCCAAATATTTGTTGAATGAGGGAGTGAACAAACAAGCTTCTCTCTGGTTCTCATTTTTCTTGTCTGCACAATGCTCAGATTGGATCATGGTGTCCTGGCAGCTCAAAAGCTCTTTGATTTGGAGGACTTGGCCATGACACACATACTGCCCTTGTGAATTCTGTGTGTGTTTTCCCAGCGGACCTGAGCCCCCGAGGGAGCAGCTGTGTCTCATCCATCTTGCATCCCCAGCTTGTAGCGCAAGTCCTGACACAGACTTCTGGTCCATGTTTGTGCAGTCAATGAATGAATGAACACATGAATGAATGTTCAGTATAAGAAGGGAATGAAAGTTTTACAAACTTTTCAGCAAAACCAGGATAGTCATCAAAGCAGATTACCAGGCAAATAGACAAATGGAAACGTGTCTGTTCTCTGCTGATAAATGATAAGGAACAAACCTCCACAGATGAAGCTTTCTCCGGGGCTGTTTCAGTTGCTTCTTCCTTTTTCAGAGAGAACTCAGGTTTAAAAATGTTCAGGATTGCCCGAGGACATGGAAAATCAGAGGCGGGACAGAGTGGTGTGATGATGATGAATTCTATCATAATTAACCCAAACCCAGGGGGCCCAAGCACGATTGTGGCAGGGGAGTTTGGGATGGTCTGATGTTGGGGGTGGAGCCCCAAAGGATGGTGCTTGGGCTGGGGGGAGGAAGTGCTGAAACCCTGGAATGGAATTTTTTTTTATTAGAGAGAGAGAGAGAGAGAGAGAGAGCAGTGGGGGAGGGGCAGAGAGAAAGGGAGAGAGAAGCCTAAGCAGTCTCCGCGCTCAGCCTGGAGCCCAATGCAGGGCTCGATCCCAGGACCCCAAGATCATGACCTGAGCTGAAATCAAGAGTCAGACGCTTAACCGACTGAACCACCCAGGCATCCCTAGAATGGAATTTCTGACAGTAGCCCATGAACCATTTGCTCTTTCAACAAATACTGAGTATCCACTCTGTGCTGAGTTCTAGGAACTGAGCAGTGAATGACACAGACAGGATACCTGCCCGCATAGAGCTTACCTTTTAGTAGGGAAGCTAGACAAATATTTCATATCATTCCAGATGAGCATGAGAAAAATAAAACAGGGCATAGGGTGGTGAGGGCAGAGGTAGGGCCTCCCTAAGAAGGTGACCTTTGAGCAGAGAACTGAGTGAGGTGAGGGAGTGTGCAGCAGCAAGGGCTGCTGAAAGGCTGTTCACTGTTCCAGGCAGCCAATAGCAAGTGCAAAGGTCCTGAGGCAGGAATGAACTCTTAGGTGCTAGAGGAGCAAGAAGGCCACAGCGGTGAGAGCAGAGGGAGGGAGGAAAAGGATGGTCAGAGGTGAGGTCAGAAGACTGACAAGGGCCTAAGAGGTGGTGAGAAGTGCAGTAATTTCTCCTCAGTGTGATGGCAATCTTGAACTAGAGGGGAATAAATCTGATTAACCTTTTTTAAAAAAAAGATTTACTTTGTTTATTTATTTGAGAGAGAGAGCAAGCAGGGGGAGGGGCAGAGGAAGAGAATCTCAAGCAGACTCCCTGCTGAGCGCAGAGCCCGACGCAGGGCTTGATCTCACAACCCTGAGATCCTGACCTGAGCAGAAATCAAGTGTCGGATGCTTAACCGACTGAGCCACCCCTTTAAAAGGATCACAGTGGCTCCCTCAGAGAAGTAAGAGTCAGCTCACACCCTCACTCAAAGAGATTCTAGTCTTCCCCGAGATCTCAGTCAGAATCACTAGAATCACACTGCTGGGGTCATAGTATCTGCTGCTTTCTGGGGGCCCGATCTGTGCCAGGTACTGGGCTGGGTCAGTATGGGGCAAAATCACTTTGAATTCCTATAACCCTGTGATGAGGGGATTCTTAGCGCCACCCCAGAGAGGGCAAGCAGAGACCCCAAGAGGTGAAATGACTTGACCAAGCTTGCTGGGTTCAATTCCTGACTCCACCACCTACGAGCCTCTTGACTTCCAGCACCTTACTTAACCTTTCCAAGTGTCCTCTGGCAAATGTGAGTGCAAAACCAGTGCCTCTCCCAGAGAGGCTCCATCACCCCTCAGCCATCCTCCTCACAGCTTCTGGGGAGCCTCCCCTGCTGACTTAGATCTAGGAGGCCCTCCATAAGTGTCTTCCCACTGAATCCTTGATGCCTCTGCTTGAATACCCTCAGTGATGGGGAACTCATCACCTGTACCACTTCAATACTACTTGTTAAGCTTTTTTCAAAGGATCTTTCCAGTTTCAGTGTGCATAAGAACTTCCTGGCGAGTTTGTTTAAAATGCAGGTATTTGATTCTGATTTAAGTCAGGGACCTAAGAGCCTGCATTTGAAGAAGCTCGCCTCTCTTTCCCCATACAGGTGATTCTGCATCAGGAGGGCCATGATCTCCACTTTGAGTAGCCCTGTAAGCAACCACTGAATTAAGGAGCACCATTCCCTTCCTCTGGCAGGTCCCAGGAGGCATGGATTCGAGCAGAAAGAATCCCAAGACAGGGAGGTCCCTTATTTTCTCCAAAAGAGCCAATAAGGCTCTTCCTCCATCACGCTCCTTCATTCAGCAGATGAATTCAGAGCTCTTCACATTGGTACAGTGTTTTGTGGATCTTGAGGGGTCTTCCCACTCATGATCTCATTCTATCTTCTCATCCGAAGGAGGCAGACAAGGCTAAGATGAACATTCCCATTTTACAGATGAGACAGATTTTTTTTTAAGAAGAAAAGTTATTTTCCTGATCCACTAAGGCATTACTCAAATACACATCTCATCCCTCCCCTCCAAGGGGAGCCACCAGAGAGCTTTCTCTCAATTTAACGCTATCCTCAATTTAACCTCTGTCCTGCGCTCCCTCGGCCTCCTCCAGTGTTAGGGCCTGGAGCTCCGGCCAAGCAATGTGCCATCCAGATCTGCAGCAAAGCGAGGACCAGAAACTGGCCTCCAGACTCCTGGTCCAGTGCTCCTTTTCAGGCCCCATCCTGATACTGTAAGGGAAGCCAGGGACACTGCCCTGGAAGGGTGCCAATGCCCTGGGGGTGACAGTGCCCCGGGGGGTGGATAGTGTCCTGGGAATGGCAATGTCCTGGGCATGGGGGAAGAGTGCCCTGGGGGCAGTGATGATGCACTGAGGGGCTCTGCACGGTGCCTGAGCCAGAAGACAGGAACTGCCCCCCCAGGACTCTGCTCCTGAGCACACCATCCCACCTGATCCATGTTTGGGGCAGCGCGGCGTCCTCCAGCTGGTCCCCGGTGGCCCCGGCTGGGGAAGACGGAGAGGGTGGTGACATTGCCGGCATGGTCCCTCACGGTGCACCGCAGCTCAGGGCCGTGGGAGAAGGTGGCGGGTCTTCTGCTTCGTCGTGGGGACCTGCACGGCTCTATGCTCAGCCGCAAAGAAGTCCTTTGGGCTCGAGGCATGTGGGTCAAAGGGCTGCACCCACCCGGCTGAGGGGAAGAGAAACGCCAATGTCACTCTGGGAAAGAACCAAGAATGGGCTCGGGGGTCACCTTCTGGCAGCCCTGGGGGAGGGGAGTCCATGCTCTGGACACCACACCCAGCTTCAGAGCTCACTCCTGGCCCATCCTTTAACACCGTGTCACTCTGGGGGTGCTGAGCCCTTGGTGGTCCTGAGTGTCTGTGTCCTTGCCTGTAATATGGAGATAGATACCATCACGACAGCATCATAGTAGTTCGATAGTGTAACACTATTGTTGGTATACGGCTGCTCTCTCTGGTCTCTTCGACCTCTCTCAGAGGTGGTTAATTCGTTTTTAAAAGATTTTATTTATTTATCAGAGGGAGAGAGAGAGAGAGAGAGAGCACAAGCAGAGGGAGGGGCAGGCAGAGGGAGAAGCAGTCTCCTCGCTGAGCAGGGAGCCCGATGCGGGACTCAATCCCAGGACCCCAAGATCATGACCTGAGCTGAAGGCAAATGCTTAACCGACTGAGCCACCCAGGCGTCCCAGAGATGGTTAATTTTTAAGAACAAAGACATCACTGTGGTACAAGCTGCTCGGAATGTAAGTGAACCTCTGAAGACTGGCTTTGAGATGTAGATGACCGACTTCCCACACTTCCTCAGTGTTCTCATCTCTCAAGTGGACATAAGATCGACCTTGCTGGGTTGCGAAGAGAATTCAACACAAATGAAATGCGCGCCATGCCTGGCACATACTTAGGGACCTGATACTTTGTGTGTGTGTGTGTGTGTAAACACGCTTACTGTAACAGATGATAAATATGCACACACATCACCAGGCTGCTGGGGATTCTGCTTCTTCATCTGAAGTGAAATGAGACGTACTCTTGAAGCAGTGCTGATGGTGGGTATCCTCGTACAAGCTTCACGCAGCCATGAAAGTAACAACCTGCTCGTGTGCCCAGAGCTTCTGTTGAGGAATCAGGTGCGCCCAGAGCTTCTGTTGAGGAATCAGGTGCAATGAGATCCTGTGTACACCCTGGTTCTTCTGCACGGTTTTATGGGAACTGGGAACGTATGGTGAGGGTAGCAAGGGGGATCAATGCTATGGCATGGAGTGAATGCCTACTATGGGCCATATTTTATCTCATCTTACATTAATTCCTACAACCCAACAGGATCAGTGCTAGGTGAAAGCTTATCAAATTGATTATATTTGGCCTTTTTTTTCCCTACCTACTAGAAAGGGCAACTTCATATGGTTCCACTTAATATTATTTCTCTCTTTTCATAGCTGGGGCTCAGAGCTGACAAGATGTACTGCGCTCGGGCAGCTCAGAAGCAACAGAGCTGGGATTTGGAGTGTTCTACTTTAAAGCCTGAGCACTTCCCATTCTCATCCATTTGGCTAGATCAGTGATTCTCAGGCTTAACCGTGGGCGCAAATCCCCTGAGCATCTTGTTAAAAGGTAGATTTTGATTTGGGAGGTCTGGGCTAGGCGCTGAGATCTGGCCTTCCTCAGCAGGTCCCAGTGTTGCTGAGGCTGCTGCTCGTCAGGTGAGCACACCTGTGGTAGCAGGTGCCCGATGTTCCCGCCCCCATGATGCAAGGAGGGGCAAGTCAGTGTGGTCGGCAGGGCAGAGGAGTGGCACTGGCCCCTCCTTTATATTTCAGGCTGAGCACAATTTTGGAAACACTTTTTTGAAGTCTGCAGACAAAGCTCGCTTTAGGGCCACCAAGTAATGAGCATATTGGGGGAAGATGAGGGTCCTAAATAAACACATGTTGCCCGTTCTAATCATAAAATTGGGTTTGTAACTGTCCATGGGTTATAGTCCATGCCAGGCCCTGTAGCTGGGATGTTGGCTGTCAGCTGGCTAAGGTCCCCGGGTCTCCAACTGCACAGAAGAAGGGAGCCACGCAGACACACTTGGGGTCGGACTCCCTCGAGACCAGATGCTGTCCCTGGCTCTCACTAGCTGTCCAGAAGAAGCAGGAAGAGGGCAGGTGGCAGGTGCAAAGAGCCCACAGAGTTCTGCTCAGGGGTTGTGCTGTGTAACCCCATGTAAGCCTCATTTTGCATTTTGCATTTACTGCCAGAGATAAAATTGACTGAATTTTGTTCTTCTTCTCCAGTGAGGACCAATGAGTCCATAAATTTAGGCTTCTCAGAGAGAGGGGTCCCAAATCACTGAGGGTAGTCCTTAAAAAAGAGGGGTGATTGGCCCCAAAGTACTGGAAAACAGGTATCTTACTTATCTTTTGTTTCTTGAGGATTGACAGTGGGTGTCCCAAACTCAAACGCTTCAGGGCCAGGCGGGCAGTAGGCAGGGGTTAAGGAAAAACAAGAACACTATGAGTTCAGTAGCAGACATCAGCTGACCTTGGTGTTGGGAATGGGGTACACTGGAGAAGAGAGCCTCATCGAAAGGTGGCTCCCGGAGGTGGGCTGTCTGCAACAGTGGCTTAGATGAGATAAAATTTAAATTTTGACCAGGGCGCCTGGGTGGCTCAGTCGGTTAAGTGTCCAACTCTTGGTTTCAGCTCAGGTGATGATCTCAGGGGGATGTGGGATGGAGCCCTGAGTTGGGCACCACGCTCAGTGGGGAATCTGCTTGAGGATTCTCTCCCTCTGCCCCTCCTCACTCTCTCTTGCTCTCTCTTTCAAATAAATAAAAAAATCTTTTTAGAAAAATTCAAATTTTGACATTGTTTAAGAATGTGGGCAGACATAGTAGCCCTGCTCCACCCAGGCTTCTACTAAATGGTGCATCTGCCATCTCTAGGGTGTTGTCCTCGCCTGGATGCCTGAAGACCACCCATCAATGCCTTCACCTTCTGCTCAACAGGAAGGAGGCAAGGGAAAATGGAGGCACACTCTTCCTTTAAAGGTACAGCCGGTGGGTTACACCCCTCTTTTCAGCTCATCTCCTATTGGCCAGACCCTAGGCACATGGTCTGCCTAGCTGCAAGAGAGGCAGAGAATGTGGCTTCCATCTTGGGTAACGATGTGATGGCCAGAAATGGGGGGTTCTCAGAAGAAGGGATGATTGGCTACTGGGCACACCCCCAGCCTCTGCCAAAGTTCCTGCCGGCCTCCGTTGGATACTGCTTTGCAGAAATGTGGCCCAGGGCCGCTGGCTTTTCAACTTTCAAGAGAAACCAAAGAGCTAGGTTTTTAGGTGAAAATGTTTCCGCTTTTGAATGTTGACTACTAGTTCAATTTTTTAAAATACTGAGCAGGCCAACAGTGCATAGGGTAAGTGAGGTAGGCAGCTGGGCAGAGTGGAAAGCCGTCTACAGGATCCCCAAGACGGGCCCCAGGCTAAGGGGCTGGCCTCCAGGGCTTGGGTTAAAGCCCAGCCCTGGGCTGTGACCTGCACTGAAACCTCCAGGCAACCACAGGACTGTCCCCAGAGAGAAAAGGTGTCAGCTACAAAGCAGCTTCAGTCACAGGACCGCAGTTCAGAAATGTTTGAGCAGATTTTACAAAAGATATTCAAGATGAGTCCTTTAGACTCTTTCTTCCAATCGATCCAATTTGTGTGAAAATCACTATTATAACAAGATAACTCGTGATTTTGATGAATGAAGACAAAAGCAATAAATGTTATGGAAAATATAGGAAGATTTGTGAATTATCTATGTCTTTCCTCTTTTTTATTTTTTTAAAGATTTTATTTATTCATTTGACAGAGAGAGACACAGCGAGAGAGGGAACACAAACAGGGGGAGTGGGAGAGGGAGAAGCAAGCTTCCCGCTGAGCAGGGAGCCCGACGTGGGGTTCGATCCCAGGACCCTGAGATCGTGACCTGAGCCGAAGGCAGACACTTAATCAACTGAGCCACCCAGGTGCCTCTATCTATGTCTTTCCTTATTTCCATCCAAACATTATTGGCCCATCAACAGGCACCCAGACATGAACAATCATAATTAAATTCAATCACCTTTGATATTTTGCTGATTTGCAGTCACACGAAACTGCAGCTGTGTACAGGATTTTCGATTCTATTGTTTTGAAGTATCATTTTTCCATTTCATTCAGCAGCTGTTTTGGCTTGCTTGAGAGCTCGTCGGGCTCCAGATATGCATGGAAACTGTCTGTCTTTTGGACTTTGCCCTTGGGGCCCTTTGCCCCGGCTGAGAGGCAACCAGGGCCTCCCACCTGTCCCCTCTGGGCGCGGGTACCGTATGGGAGGAGTGACAAGAAGAAGGTGTGAACAAAGCCGGGACCCCTCAGGCCAGACAGAGGCCTCGGCCTAGAGCCAGGAGGGGTTCCAGAGCAGAGAAGGACCCTCCCAGCTGAATGGTTCACCCATCGTTCATTCCACAAGCATCCACTGAGCACCCACTGCATGCCAAGCATAGGGCACACACGTCCCTGGTCAGAGGCAGGAACCCACCCTGCAAGACACCCCGTGGAAAACACAGGGTCTTTGGCGCCAGAAGTCCCGTGAGGAGGGGCCCTGGCACCAGCACCCACTGCTCCGAAGGCCACGGGGAAGGGCCAGAGTTCCTTGAGCAGAGAGGCTGGGCATATGATGAGGCATGCTGTGGGCTGAGGCTGCTTTTCTGGTTTAGAAGGGAGGAAATTACCAGGGCAAGTCAACCCAGCATGGGGTGCTGGGAGGGATGACCAGAATCTGGGGCAACCCACCTTGACCGCAGCCCCGGGGGCAGTTCAGCCTTCCAGAGAAGCGTGACCGGGAAGAAAACTCAGCATCTGCCCAACAGCTCTGCCGAAGCACCCCTGTCCTGTGGATGGGGTTAGGCTACACCTGGATGTCAGCCATCCCTAAGGGGAGTGGAGGGCAAGCCGGGATTCTCCCCCAGCGCTTTTGGAGGGAGCGCAGCCCCTGCTGACAGCTGGGTTTGAGACTTCTGGAATACAGAACTGTGAGAGAAGACATTTCTTTGTTTGTGGTCGTCAGTTCCAGCAGCCCTACAGAAGCAGGGCACGACGGGGGTTGGCAGTGTGTGATGGGGTCTATTGGCAGCACGCCATAGTGGGGACTGCTTGCCAAGGGAGGCCCCTTCGGGGGTCCAGACACAGCAGGGGTGACTTGAATTTCCACCTCTGGAGTCAGCGTTGCTGCGTCCCTTGCGTTCCCCAGATGAATGAGATCTGTTCTGGGCCCCGTCCTTTGGGGTTGTCAGAGAGTCAGCTTGGGCCATCTGGGGCTCTTCCCCAAGCCCCACCCGGCTCAGAGGCCCTGCTAAGGTCCCGGGAGACCTTAGGTCACCACTCCTGGCTTCAGGCCATTTCCACCTACCCCTGAGTGGCCCCTTCCAAGGCTTTGAGAGCCCCAGGCCTCTGAAAGGGAGTAAAGAGTTGGTGTCCTGCTCAATGTCCCCACCTCTCCTTCTCGGGTTTAAGGAACACGATCTGGCCAAGCCCCTGTCCCCCATCCACACCCGGAGGGAAGATCTGATCCAAGGCCCCAGCGTGAGCTCAGAGGTCCACCCTACCGCAAACCCTGCACCCGAGGAGCTCACGGGGGAGCTGGACACCCCTGGGCAGAATGTGAGTGATCTCAGCTGTGACAGAGGGTGCATCCAGGACAGATTTCCCCTGACGGGGAGGATGGGGAAGCAGGGTAGCCCTGCCAGGAGGCCCTCAGTGGCATCCTGGGGCCGGCCACTAGCTGTGGCACTGTGAGCAAGTACAAGTGTAAAATGGAAGCTGGAATGACCTTGGTCCCCTGCAGGCAGAGTTTCGGAAGGTGACATACGTTCATTCAGTCCTCAACGCGACCCTAATGAGGGAGGGCTTCTCGCCTTTGACAGTGGGGAAAACTCAGGGACACAGAGGCTCAAGTAACTTCCCCCTCCAAGCTCCCAAATAGAAACAATGTCTGCTCCAAATCCCTCAGTGCCCTCCACACCTGTCTTGAGCCCTGACCCCTCTCTCCTGGGCAGGTTGGCTGTAGCGTCCACCTGTCACGCCTACAGCAGAAGGGACTGCGTCTGAGCCATTTCTGGATCCTCCAGACGTTGAGGTGGCGCCTGAGCCAGGGTGGGCAGTCGGGGGGGACCCTGACTGGCTGGAGTCTCCAGCAGACCTGGGCTGTCCCCACACAAGGAGCAGAGGAGAGAGAGATGGAGGTCGTGGGGAGAGGTGGTGACACAGAGCACCCTCTGTCTTACACATACACACGCGTGCGCACGTAGAGGGCAGGCAGAACCCCAGAGACAGAGGCAGGGAAAGGCAATAGGGAGACAGGAGAGAAAACTTCACAGACTCCCAAAGCAGAGCAGAAGAAATTGTTTCCAGAGGCACTTTGGAGCTGGCCCCCCCTGGCCCCTACAGCCCCGTCACTTAGCAGGTCTAGAGGTCCCCTTGCAGCTGCCAAGATTGGAAAGAGGGGGGTGGGCAGGGGCGGTCGGGGCCTGCTGGAGAAAATCTCCCCAAACCAGGCTTGGCATCCGAGCCTCTGATTGCCCTGAGCCTGGGGGAGGGGTAGCAGAGAAAAGTGGTCCAATATGGTTGGTGCACATGCATACCCCAGATGCCCATCTGCTCATTACGAGAGGCCGGGTGGGTAACCCGAGAGCCCTGAAGGTGTGGCCCTTAAAACCAGGCCCTCCCAAAGCAGGGGGGGCTCTGTCTGCTGGATCTGGGGTTGGCAAAACTAAAACACAAAAAGCTTACATGCGGCTCTAGAAGAAAAACAGTGAGAAGTGAAGAGATCCAGCTGAATTCCTCCCCCCTTTTTTTTATTATAGTGAGAACACTTAACATGAGATCTACCCTTTTAACAAATTAAGTGTACATGCGGTATAGACACAATATTGTACAGCAGGACCCTAGGACTTTTTCATCTTACATAACAACTTATATCCATTAAATAGCAGCTCCCCACGCCCTCCTCCCCCAGCCCCTGGCAACCACCCTTCCACTCTTCGCTTCTATGAGTTTGGTTATTTTCAATACCTCATGTCACTGGAATCAGACAGAATTCATCCTCCTGTGCTGGTTTATTTCACTCGGCATAATGTCCTCCAGGTTCAACCATCTTGTGACGTATTATAGAATTTCCTTCTTTTTTAAGGCCGAATAATATTCCATTTATGTATACAGCGAAAAGGAAACCTACCGAAGGGGAGGAAATATTTGCAAACCATTTATCTGATAAGGGGTTGATATCCAAAATACATAAGGCATTCCCTATAACTCAACAGCAAAAAACATAAATGACCCCTATTAAAGAATGGACAGAGGACTTGAATGGATATTCAAGAAGATATTCAAGACCTACAAACGGCCGACAGGCCTATGAGAAGATGCTTAGTGCCACTAATCATCAGGGAAATGCACATCAAAACCACAGCGGGATATCACTGCAGACTCGTAAGGATGGCCATTATCAAAAAACAAAAAAATAAGCATTGGCAAGGATGTGGACAGATCAGAACCCTCATCCACTGCTGGTGGGGATGCGAAACAGTGTAGCCCACATGGAAAACAGTATGGAGGTTCCTCGAAAAATTAAAAATAGATCTATCCTATGATCCAGCAATCCTTCTTCTGGGTATACCTCCGCAGGAATTGAAGTCAGGATCTTGAAGGGATGTCTGCACTCCCATGTGCACTGTGGGATTATTCACAATAGCCGAGAGGTAAAAACAGTCTAAATGTCCACCAGCAGATGAACGAGTAACAAATTCCTCTCGTTCTTTTCCTTTTATTGTTCAGCATCTAATGTTAAGCATTTATCCCCGTGCTTTTCAAGTACGACGCTTCCCTGCGGGGAGCGCGCCAGAGGATGATGGGGCAGAGGGGCCAGCGGGTAGCTCGCGCTGACCCCAGCCTGCCCCAAGCTGGGGGCTCTGCTCCCTGCTCTTGAAGTAAGGTTTCAACTGATACTGCTAAAAATATTTCAAATGTAGACAATTCTTTTTTTTAATTTTTTTATTGTTATGTTAATCACCATACATTACATCATTAGTTTTTGATGTAGTGTTCCGTGATTCATTGTTTGTGCATAACACCCAGTGCTCCACGCAGAATGTGCCCTCTTTAACACCCATCACCAGGCTAACCCATCCCCCTACCCTCCTCCCCTCTAGAACCCTCAGTTTGTTTTTCAGAGTCCATCGTCTCTTATGGTTCGTCTCCCCCTCCGACTTACTCCCCTTCATTCTTCCCCTCCTGCTATCTTCTTCTTTTTCTTTTTTCTTAACATATGTTGCATTATTTGTTTCAGAGGTACAGATCTGTGATTCAACAGTCTTGCACAATTCACAGAGCTCACCATAGCACACACCCTCCCCAATGCCTATCACCCAGCCACCCCATCCCTCCCACCCACCCCCCCCCACTCCAGCAACCCTCAGTTTGTTTCCTGAGATTAAGAATTCCTCATATCGGTGAGGTCATATGATACATGTCTTTCTCTGATTGACTCATTTCACTCAGCATAACACCCTCCAGTTCTATCCACGTCGTTGCAAATGGCAAGATCTCATTCCTTTTGATGGCTGCATAATATTCCATTGTGTATATATACCACCTCTTCTTTATCCATTCATCTGTCAATGGACATCTTGGCTCTTTCCACAGTTTGGCTATTGTGCACATTGCTGCTATAAACATTGGGGTGCACGTACCCCTTCGGATCCTCAAATGTAGACAATTCTTAATGACCATATTATATAACTTACTATTTCTCCAGGGAGGGGGAAGTGGCTGGCGCTGTCTCAAGGCCTCACGGCAAGAGTAAAAGGCTAACCTAGGGTGCAAGGGCCTCTGAGTCAGGTAGGCCTGGGTTCTCTCCTGAATTCTGGCCTTTTTTGTTGCATAACCTCAGGCAAGTTACAGAACTCGCTTCCCGTGTCATGGGGATAACATAGTGCCTCTACCCTGGGGCTGTTGACAGGGTAAACCGAGCTCAAACCCAAAAGCACTTAGGAGCCTATGGGCCTGGCATCCTCGGGAGGCAGAGCTCCCATTCCCTGGGCTGGGGACCCAGGAGATCTACTACTGGTTCTCAGCTTGACAACAGACACCTCACCGCCTCTCACTCCCCATCCTTCAACTGCTCAACAACAATGCTGGTCTAAAGTGGTGGTTCTCCACCTTGCTGCACGATAAAATCACCTGGGAAGTGTTGAAAAGTGATTTTGGCAGGTTGACTGCCCCCCCCGCCACCTCCCCCGCCCCCCGCACCCAGGCCTCACTCCCCTCGTTTCTGAGCTCACTGCTCTGAAATGGGCCTAGGCGTCAGTGCTTCCAAAAGTTCCTTAGTGACTCTCATGGGTGAACAGAGGCAAGAACCGTTGCTCTAGCTAATACGAATCCCCGCGTCCAGTGCTTAAACTTTGTGGCTGGACTCAGCTTGATTCTGAAAATACCATCTGATAAAGCACGTAGTGGGTTTCGAGCACTGTGTTAGGTGTCTGGCCCAGAGATGCTCTCCTTCATTTCATCTGCCTGGGAGATGCCTGATGTGGCTGAAGCTGGGAGTTGTGAAGTAAGATGCTTTCCTTTCTTTGATAGTAACCTGCCTCCATCTTGCCGACTTTTCAAATAAACTAACTTTGTAAATAACAACCCTATAGCTCAGGCTCGTTGTCCTATGATCTATATACGTTAAACATGGGGGGGGGGGACAGGTCTGTGAGCAACACCAACTCATGCTCATGTTAACATGGGCTCTTGCCTATCCCACCGTATCTTTGTTTCCAATGTAATAATTATAAAAGGGGCTGAGGGACCAATACTTTTCACACGTGCAAATAAGGAGAAAGAAAGGGAGAAGAAGGGAAAAGAAGGAAGGGCTCCTGTTCTTACAATAGCAACGTAATGACAAAATAGTCTGGAATAAGCCGAGAAGTGTGTTAGCGCTAGATGAGGGGAAATCTTAAACGCTGCTAGGAACATAAAGAAGAGTTGAACAAAAAGAAAGACACATCACAGCCTTGGGCAGGAAGGCCCCGCATCATAAAAATGCCAGTTCTTCCCAAGTTAAAACATAAATTTAATGGGAACTCAATAAGAACACCCATAGGATCTGGTCACTAAACAAGATGATTCTAAAATACGCATGAAAAGATAAACCAGCAAGGAGGACTAGCCCTACCAGATGCTAAAATACCTTACAAAACTCCTAATTATAAATTATAAAATAATAATTTAATAATTACAAAACATATCATTAAAACCACATGGTGCATGATTAGGCAGACTCGTCATTGGAACAGAATAGAAAATCTGTGATAGTCCAAAATACGTAATAGAATTTAGATCACAGTAAAGAAGATATTTCAGATCAGTAGAGAAAAGGTGGATTAGTCATTGAATTGAGCTGAGACAACAAAGTTGTCATCTAGAAGTAAAAAGTTGGATCCATGATCCTTATAGTAATCACTGAATCTGTTCACAAATATTCCAGTTCTCCTCTCCTTCTGACCATGTGATTCACTTTGATGAAATGTGAGCATGAATGTGTTTCTTTCAAGAGGAAGCCTTTAAGAGCCAAGTTTAGATTCACATATCTCTATGTTCTTGCCACAGTGACCAACGATGTTCTCTGTCTACCTGGGTCCTAGAGCCCAGAGCTAATACAGAACGGATGTGTAACACGAATAAGGAATGAGCTTTGCCGCATACATTGTCTTATCCTGTTGCGTCCACAACATACACTGGGATAAATTTCATAGACATTTAAGATTTAAATGTAAAGTATGAAGCACTTAAAGTGCGAGAAGAAATCATGAGAGAGCTCAATACCTTAGAGTGGGGAATGCCTTTCTAACTAAGATTTAAGAGCCCAAAAGTGTTTTTTAGAAGATTATTAAGTTTAAATACATACAAAGAATAGAATTGCTGCATGACAAAAACCGCCATAAGCAGAGTTAAAATACAAAGGAAAAACTGGAGGAAATACTTATAACTCATATCATGGAAAGAGGACTAATTTCACATATATATATAAAGAGTTCTTATAAATCAATAAGAAAAAAGACTAGGGACACCTGGGTGGCTCAGCCGGTTAAGCGTCTGCCTTCGGCTCAAGTTATGATCCCAGGGTCCTGGGATCAAGTCCCATATCGGGCTCCTTGCTCAGCGGGAGCCTACTTCTCGCTCTGCCTGCCACTCCCCCTGCTTGTGCTCACACTCTCTCTCGCTCTAACAAATAAAATCTTAAAAAAGAAAAAGAAAAAAGACTAGTGACCCAATATAAAAATTGACCAGAAGTAATAATCGATTGTTCTTAATAAAGCAAATTAACTTGGCTCTTAAACTTATAAAAATATTAGTCAGATTAAGAAAAATGCAAATTAAAACTACAAATGAGAAGCTCTGTTTCACCTGTCAGATTTGGCAAAGATGAGAAAAGTTGATGCCATATTGATAAGAATGTGGGAAATAGGGACTCTCATAAAGTCCTAGAGCAAATACAAATTGAAACAATCTCTGTGGAGAGATATCTGATAATCCCTCAAAATTATAGGTACATATACTTTTTAATCCAGCAATTCTGTTTGTAGAAATTTATCCCACCAATATACTTACACAGATGGGAGTTGATATATATAACAAAGTTATTCATCGGAGCATCATCCGAAGTTGCCAAAAAGAAAGAAAAAGGAAAGGAAGCAGTTTAAATACCCATTGGTAAATGATGGTTTACATAAATGGCAGTTCATGCATATCATGGAATGTGATGCAGACAAAAAGAATGAGCAAACGTTTTGCGATTCTTTGTCAACTAATATGGAAAGATGAGCCAAACATGTTGTAAAGTACATGTAAAGAGCAGAAAAGTGTGACTATCATGCTGCCATTTGCATGTGAATAAGATATTTCTGGACAAAAATGTTCAAGTTGCTTAAAACATGTTTGCCTCTGGGAAGGGGACCTTGAGGTCTGGGAGGGGTTTGGAGGAAGATTTTACCATTCTCCTCTAATTCCTTTTGAATTTTGAACAGTGTGAAAATTACTTATTTCAAACACCACTTAAAATACAGGGGTGAACAAAAAACTCTGAGTGTGACTAGTTCTCTTGAGTTCGCCAGCACAGGACCACAGTGAGGACCCATCAGACAATGAAATTAAGTGTTTATGTGTTTCTGAGTATTGGAAACAATTTTGTAACCCTAGATGCTCTGAAATCTCATACCAAGAAGGTTCAAGGCAATTGACCATAATTTCCCGCTGCATTGAGTGTCGTACATTTCAGAATTGGAAGACATTTTTTCAGAGAAGCTAAGACCAAAATTTCTTTAAAAGGTCATCTCTAATTTCATTTCAGCTGAGAGATGTTTTTTTCTAACAAGAGCCATCAAATTGCTCCAGAATGTCAATGTATTTTTCATCTTCTTATCTGAGACAGAGGTTCCCATGAAAATCACACTCATAGCTCTCTTCTCAGTAGAGAAGGCCATGAAAGGCTTATTCCCCAATGGAGAATTCTCTATCCACCTAGACCACGAATTTCAAGTGAGAAATACCAACCCGAGATCACCTGGGGAAAGTGGGGGTGCTACATCAGGCAGCTGAGTGCTTTAGTAGAGGCTGGGGAACAAAATTGGGCCTCCTGCTCGGAGGTCCACCCCAACCCTACACTGCCCGCTCTAAGCACTTCGTGCATGGGGTCAGCCTGAGAAGGAACTTCAGAATCAGGAAGACCCAGATTTGATTGCACCTTTCCTTGAGGGATTTATGCAGAATCTCTCACATTCCAAAACCATCAATGGATTCCCATCCCAGTGGACAATGGAGGGTCCGGCACCATGACCATGACAATAAAGATTTTGACAATGAGCATCCCCAAAGCATCATTAGGACAGAAGAGGTGAGAATTGTCTACCATGTAATGAGACCCACCCAAGCCTCCCCTTCAGCTACCTAAAGGGGAGGGATAACCCACCCACCCTCCTTCCCTGATAATGATCGATAATGAATTTCCAGCCCCTGGATGGGGAGGCAGAATCAGATACACATAAATTTTAAAAATAAAGAAACAGAACACTTGTACATCTGAGTTGGTGATGTAAAACTAATACCTACTACATTTTTATCACTATTATTATTATGTTAATATTTTACAGGCAATGCTGCTCTTCTGGTGTCCCGAACATGTTGATTCAGAGAACAGTATGTGTTCACGCATGGAGCTCTCTCAGGCTCTATCTCACCCCCCAGCCTGAACCTACTTGTTCAGAGCCAGTGTCTCTGGCTACTACTCCATTGTCTGTTTAGATCCTTTGGGTCAATGCTCCTGTTGAAACTTGTGCTTGGTTAGGGGTCCATTATTGCTCCCAGATGCTGTCCCTTAGCTCCACCCTCTATTCCCATATGGGTTAGTTCCAATGACTCCCGTATCTGTTAAGGGGTTTTTTGTTGTTGTTTTTTTAAGATTTTATTTATTTATTTATTTATTTGTTATTTATTTGAGAGAGAATGTACATGCAAGTGAAGGAGGAGCAGAGGGAGAGGTAGAGAGAGACCCCCCACATAGGCTCTGCCCCGTGCACGGAACCCGAAACGGGGCTTGATCTCATGACCTGAGCCGAAACCAAGAGTCAGACGCTCAACCGACTGAGCCACCCAGGCACCCCCCATATCTGTTAGTTTTAAATCCCACAGGTGACAAGATTGTCCAGAAGTGTCTTCTGATTTGCTCCTGCTGCGCACCAAGATCTCTATGAAATTAATCATACAGGGTGGATTCAATCCACTTTGAGAAATTCTTTAACTTGGAATTTGATGGATATCAAAATAAAGTTCATTGAGAATTACTGACCCTCTGTTTTGGAATGTACCAGGCACTGTACTCTGTGCTCCAACCCTTTGAGGGAGGGTTATTATCTTGGTTTTATAGATGAGGAGACAGAGTCTTAGGTCAAGTAACTTGTCCCGGGTCGGGCAGCTAGTAACGTGTTCCTATTGTGTTCAGGTGATGTGCTGTAACTCTGCGCATCTGCCAACACTACACTTCTCATGATCTTTTATTCTACCCTCTGGGGCCACCCATTCCCTTGGCTACACCCCAGATTCGGTCATGATCGATAACTGGCCGCCATTCAAGGATTCTCTCAGCAACATGAGCATCTCACCCTGTCTTTACAGCAGGCCCACTCCAAACCTTTTCCATTCTATTAAATTCTCCAGTCACTGACCTGAAATTTCCCTTGCTTCAGACTCTTCCATGTGTTCATTTCCCTCCTTTCCCGGCTGAGCGTCCACATCCAATTTGACAACCACTCCCTTACATTTAGTTTCAATTCCTTTTCCCCCTTCACCTTCCAAAATAGGGACCTGGCAAACCTCCAAACCTGCTGATCCCTGAATCACTTTACAGACAGGGTACTGATTCTGGGGATACCCAAGGCCCTTCAAAGATCTGACCAATACTGGAAGATTTAGCTGTGTTACCATGCTCCAAGATAGAATAGCTCAGACATTGTGGGGATACCGCCATACAAGTGCTGAACTCAAATCGGAAGTTTCTAGTATCTTACAGATAAGAGGGAAGAAGCAAGTAAAATATTCCTCCTATTTAAGTTTGGAAAATATCAAACACATAGAACAATTAAAAGAATAACACAATTTAGAACCATATATCTTTCTCCTAGATTTACCAGTCATGAACATTTTGCTACAGATGATCTCTCTGTCTCTCTTGTTCTCTCTCTCTTTCTCTCTCTACACACAAACATACACACATACACACACTCTTGTACACATACGTGAGTGGGCGCGCACACACACACACACACACACACACACACACACACACATGAGTGCGTTAAAGGACATTCAGAGTTGGGTGCTCAGTGTAACTGTAAACAGTCTCTCATGGCCACATTCAGGCCAGGAAAATGGAAACGCATCTCCAGGTCTCTCTCATCATGTCATCAGAACAAAAGATAAGAGTGTCCAGATGTTGGGAAGGACTGTGGGTTGTGTCCCTGTTGATTCTGGACACGGACCCTGTTTCTGAGTGTGCAGGGAGGTTGAGTGCTTGGGTAAGAGGAAAGAGAGACATATTGACTTGCCAATTCTTTCTCTCAGATTGCAAGACTTCAATAGATACTGCATAATGATGTATCATATTCTGGAAGTACAAACGTCCATTTTCCTGCTTCTTTTTATGTTATAATCTGTGCTTCCAGAACTACTCACAAATTAGCACAATATTTCCGAAGTTGCTCATGACAGCTGAGGAATACTTTTCAACATTAAATGATTTATATTCGTCCCAAATTTGTATAACATAGGTCCAGACAGAACACACATAAAGCATGAGATGGATTTTTCATACGGCCAATTATGCTAGAATTGCACATGATTTTATATTTATTAAAATACTTAATAAGATGTAACTAATTTTAAAAATAAATTATGCCTTATTTGAATAATTCTTGTTTAAAATTTATATTTATTGATTTTAATTTGCATTTTGTCATTTGATGAAAGATAACAAAATATTTTAGAAGACAAATCATTTGAAAACATGAATAATTTTTCATTTTCTGTCTCTCACATTTTTCATTTATATTTTTAGGAAAGTACATTCACATTTTATATAGTTTGAATTAATTACATTTTATTGTTTAATACTTTACCTCATTGCTGTCAATAGAAAATATTGTGTAATAATCTTGATTATAGTAATATAATTAGTGATTTTTGCTAAAATGAAAGCCCAAGAAATAAAAATATTTTTTGAAACATATGGCTATTTAAGCATTTTGTGTTTATATATTATATTACACAACCAAACATTGACAGTTCATCCTCAGAACATCCAGACATTCATGATAATCATTCAATTCAGTTTTTTCTTAAATATTTTACCAACTTTTAGTCCTATAAAAATCATAGCTTTATAGATTACTTGTTTAGTCATTATACAAGTATATTTGAAAAGGTAGGCTAGAACATATAGTATTTAGGGGTTTGTTATTTTGGTTTACAACTCTTAAACATCTGCTTTATATATGTGCAAATATATACTATAGACATATAGTATGTGGCCTTCTAATTGTACTCTTAACCCACAGCCTCTTAGATAAAGTCTCATTCAGTCTCTTGCAGATGTTAGATCAGGCCTATCTACAGATCTGGAGATGTACACTTACCTCATTTATTTAAGATGTGAATGGGAAAACAAACAAATATTAACAAGCCAAAAATCAAATTATAACAGGGTTCTCCAGGACCTAGTAGAGAAACTTGCAAGGCAAAGGGGTTTAACAGTAAGTAAACTATTAATTTACTAAAATGCATTTATAAACCCAAATAGTCTTAGCAAATGCCACAAGGAAAGTTGATGAAATTTGATATTCATTCTCAATTTAAATTTCGGGAACATTTTAGAAAATTAGGAAGAGCACATCTAACTTAGTCTCACATTTGATGGCGAAGTATCACAGACATTGTCCTTAAATTGGGGCAAGAAAGGGATGCCAGGATTTTCTTTTTTATTAGTTCACATTGTTCTTGAGTTCCCATCCAATACAATTCTGTATAAAGTAGATATAAGAAATATGATCTCTGGAGGAAGGGATGAAATCAGGTTATTTTTAGGCAGTATTGGATATACCAAGAAAACCCAAGAGACTCATCTGAAAAGCTATTAAGAAATAATGGAAGTTCAATAATATGGCCAGATATGTAATAAATATGCCAAAGTCAATACAGTTTTTATATACCAGCAATACCAGATGGGAAGACACAAAAAAGGAGATTCCCTCCAAAAGAACAATAAAAACATAAAATCTCCAAGAATGACTCTAAAACGGTAATGCAAGAGTCTGTATGAAGAAGAATATGAAAGTTTACGCAGACCTATAAAACAAGACTTAAGGAAATTGAGGAATGGGGAGACACGATGGGGAAAAAGATGTCAATTTGTCCCAAATTAAATAAAGATTTAATGCAATAACAGTCAAACCAATAGAAGTTTTTCGTAACTTGACAGATGTGATTGTAAAGCTATCCCTTTAAAAAGTTGGAAGAGGGTCGCCTGGGTGGCTCAGTCGTTAAGCGCCCTCCTTCTGCTCAGGTCATGATCCCAGGGTCCTGGGATAAGCCCCACATCAGGCTCCTTGCTCCACGGGAAGCCTGCTTCTCCCTCTCCCACTCCCCCTGCTTGTGTTCCCTCTCTCGCTGTGTCTCTCTCTGTCAAATAAATAAAATCTTTTTAAAAAATTAAAAAATAAAAAGTTGGAAGAGCTAACAGAATTTTTTAAAAGAAGGGTCATATGCAGTCCTTACACAGCCAGTTATCAAAATGTATTATCAGTCTACGCTAATTAAACGGCGCGACACTGGTGCGCTCACAGATGTGTGCAAGTTCAAGCAAAAGCCGGCTCACCCGCAGCCCTGAAGGTCTTGCTCCTGCCCTCCCACACAGTCCTGCCGCTGCTAACCTCCTTCATCCTCCTGGGCACCAATTCAGCAAAAGTGCCATGCACGCGTGTCCCCGAGGGATTCCTTGGTTTGTAACTTTTTTTCTGATGATAAAATTCATATAGTTGGAAAATGCAAAACTAATAATCTTTATATGTTACATATATAGTCCTCTGTCCTTTTTTGGCTGAAGTTTGCATCTTTTTTAGCCTTTTAATTTTATTTATAGCACATTGCCATGCAAGGAAATCTTTCATTTCTATGCAGTCAAATCTACTGATCTCTTATAGTGTAACTTCTTCCCTTATCTTTAGGCTAAAAGATTCTTCTCGATTTACTCTATGATAAATGTCAACCCTTTAAAGCGGGGGGCGGGGGCCGCCTGAGTAGCTCAGATGGTTAAGCGTCTGCCTTCGGTTCAGGTCATGATCCCAGGGTCCTGGGATCGAGTCCCTCATCGGGCTCCCTGCTCCTTGGGAGCCTGCTTCTCCCTCTGCCTCTCTCTCTCTCTGTCTCTCATGAATAAATAAAAATTAAAAAAAAAATTTTTTTTAAATCTTTAAAAATAAATAAATAAATAAAGTGGGGGTGGGGAGATGACTTTTTCAATCAATGTTGTCAGGACAATGTGGTAACTATGCATACAAAATTCTGACTGCTTCATCATTTTTTATATCAATCTATTCCAGACGAAGCAACAAATTAAATGTAAAAAATGAAAAAAATTTAAATGTATTAAAGAAAACAGGACGAATTTGTTTGTATTTACGATGTGTGCCTGTGTGTGTTTTCTCCTAGGTATGACCCTAAACCCAAAGCCCATAAAAGAAAAGACGATAAATTTGACGCATTTTACTATGTAAAATTTCAATTTTCAATGTGGCAAAGGTACCATGAGGTCACTAGACAAGTGACAAGTTAGAAAAACAGTTTCAGGCTACATGTACATACATATACATTCATATATCTCGAACTGTATATAATTTATAGTTATATAAGTATATATAATTTGCTTATAATATTCTGCTTACATATACATAAGTATATATAATATTACTTATAACATTATGTATACATAAGTATATATGATCTACAAATTATTAATACATTATTTAATCTAATAATTTAAGTAATAAGTAATTGCTTATTGCTATATTACTAATTGATTATTAAGAAAGAGCAAAGTAAAAAAAGAACGTGGACAGCTCACAGAGGGAGAAATACGGATGGTATTTAAACATGCAGTACATAAAGAGAGAAATCAGTGAAATCTACAGCTTGATACCATGTATTGTATGTATTATATGTATGTGCTCCTCTATCCAACTAGACAAAGATCTAATGAGATTAGCAATGTACTGTGTGTCAAGGGCATTGGAAAATAGGCACCTGCAGAAATTTGGGGAGGTTGTGTAAATCGGGCAACCTTTGTGGGAAGCAATTTTTATCAAAATTTAAATGCTCTTTCATCGACTGTTTCACTTGTAGGAATTTGTCCCAAGAAATCCGTACTACAAGAGCATTGCCTTAGCGGTAGGGACTGGAAACAAGCTACCCATAGCACTGATTGAATGAATGATGGTACAGCTGTTTGTAGGGGAGTCCCAAGTTTTACCTTTTACCCTCTTAGGGTGCTTTTTGGTTGGGTCTAAGAGTTAAATTGACATAAGACAGATTTAAAAAAAAACATACAATTTTATTTAATACAAGTTTTACATGCCACGGGGGAGCCTTCGTAAGGAACGAAGACCCAAAGCAATGGTGAAACCTACTTGCTTTTTTATATTAGGTTGAACAAAGAGAGGCAATGTGAAAAAGCGACTAGATTCTCAACTCCTTCCCATTGGGGGGGTTACTGCGCTGCTATTTAAAGGAAAGAAGCAAGCTCCCTCTCGGACACTGGCGCTGACTCTGGCTCGCGGGGCTCCAGCAGAAGGAGAGGAGGGGTCAATAAGGAGGACGCTAAGCCACGGCTCTTACACAGCAGACCGGTTTCCTGGCTACAGAACCTACACAGCTGGCCTTTTTTAAGACACCAAGCTTGTCCTGTCCATGCCACAGGGCTCACAATCACGCCAAGGACACGCAAGCAGCACGCCACTTTCAGGGAGCGACGCTTAAGACTTCACTATCATGAGAAGCATTTCATTGTCAAAAACAAGAGAAGAAAAAAAAGAAGTCTCTTCTTCCTGTGACTAGTCGTTCTGAACCATCAGTTTTTCCCCCCGTGGGGTCAGAAGGTACCTAAGCAGATGACTGCAAGTGGAAAAATAGAGGGCAGAAATCAGGTATAGGCGATTTTTCATTTTCCTTAGTGTGCAAATTATCCATCTACAGACGGGGACGTAAAGCATTAATGCATCAGAATGTTTCAGTGAACACGTTTTGGCAGTTCAACCTCATAACAATGATAAAGAAACCCATTAAAATTTTCCGGACAATGTTAGCATTTGAGGTTTTAAAAAAACAAATTTTCTTTTTATTTATTTGTCAGAAAGAGAGAGAGAGAGCACAAGCAGGGGGAGTGGCAGGCAGAGGGAGAAGTAGGCTCCCCTCTGAGCAGGGAGCCCGATGCAGGACTCAATCCCAGGACCCTGGGATCATGACCTGAGCCGAAGGCAGATGCTTAACCAACTGAGCCACCCAGGCGCCCCAAATTTTCTTGTTAATGGCAACCAAACAGTATTTGTAGAATTCTTAAATAACCAATTCCCTCATTCATTCTACTTTTCTGGGTTGCCCAGAGCGCGAGTGTATGTTTTTAATGTTGTCTGTCTTCTGTGCTATTCCTGTAAGTTTGCTATTAAAATACATTAAACTGCTCTGTAGAAAAGAAGAAAGAAACAGATCTACAAACAGGAAATTGTCTCCAGCGCACTAGGAAGGCACGCTAGGAAGGCACACCCACGAGTTGTGTCTTTCCACAATGTCAGTTTCATTCACTCGTACTGCAAGGTTAACACAATTATAAAGCAGGTGCAGGATTCCAAACTCAAAGACATTTCACTGGTATGTTTAATGTGGCTTCTTACACAGCACACAAAGCAAAGCACAACAAATAAGACAGAACAAGGGGTAGGAAGTAAACGAGCTAAACGCCAAGTCAGTCCATGAGCGCACAGTTGGGAGGAGAACTTGGTCTGGTCTGGGTCAGCTCTCAGCACATGCTGCTTATTATGGTCAAGCTGTGGAGGATCTCAGCTCTGTTAGGAGATCCATCGGGCAGGGCCTTCAGTCGCAGCTGACTTTTTTTTTAAGTTAATTAATTTATTTGTCAGAGCGAGAGTGAACAAGCAGGGGGAGTGGCAGGCAGAGGGAGAAGCAGACTCCCCGTTGAACAAGGAGCCCCATGTGGGACTCGATCCCAGGACCCTGGGATCGTGACCTGAGCCGAAGGCAGACACTCAACCGACTGAGCCACCCAGGCGCCCCCACAGCTGACTTTTTAAAGTAGTCAGACATAAAGGGGGCAGCATCTGAGAAGTCTGACAGTTTGCTGCAAAAATACTACCTTTTTAAAGGTATTTAATCAGTCTTGGGCCTTTGCAGACCTCCTCCGTTTCTGCTGCTTATCAATTCTGAGTGTGTCACTAGTTGGTGCTTGGTGATATCTGGCCTCAGCTATAATCCCCTTAGCTGCTTATGTCACTCTTTGACACAGGTCCCTGCTTGACATGAATGACTCCATCTTGCTCTCTCCAGAAATGATAAATTACTATGTGAAAAATAGGAGACCAAGCAGTGTGTGTAATGCTTCCACATTTTAAATAAATACATGTAATTCCTTTAAATGGATACAAAAAACTGGCAATAATTATTAAAACGATGACCCTCTGCCACCTATTTGCTCGCACACACCCACCCACGCCAGGAAGGGTCCTACTTCGCCAGAATGGGGGTCAGTTACAGCATCCTTTTCAAAGACAGAGACTGGGTCTTGTTCATCTGCATTCCTCAGGGCCTGTGCAGAGCCTTAGGGCTGAGTGTCATCCTATTGAAGTCCTCCCCTGAAATGCAAATATGTGACGAGCCCTACAATTTAGTGTAAATTAATGCATAAATATTTCTGTGCCATCCAGTCTGGAAGGAGCAGCAAATGAGGGAGCCACCACCAGCTAACAGAGCTCTGAGAAGACAGGAGGTGGTATCAGTTATAACCCATGCCCAGAGTCCCACACGGGATCCACTTGGAAACCCTTGGAAAACAGAGGGCATGAAATGGTGTTGCTGAGCCCTGCATGAATGCTCATTACCAGGCACGTGACGTCAAAAGCCTAGAGTCCAAGTCAGGGCCTTGCACTCCCTGGTGATAAGATCCTGGACCTCAGTATCCTCATCTCTAAAATGGGAACAAAGTTAACTGCTCCTGTATGTCCCACGTATCAGTTGGGAGTGTCAAGTGCCACGATGTGTAAGATCGCTTGGTCCTGGCGGACGTGGGTGGAGGTGACAGCGTGGGATTGGCCAGAGGCTGAGCAAGACAAGACGTTGTTGGTCCTCACATCCAGGGGCAGGAAGCGAAAGTGTGACTCTGTCTCACAATTCACCGAAGCCCCAGAGGCCAGTAGCCAAACAGCGGGTGCCAGATATCCCACACTTCAAGGTAAGATTCTAGACTACCTGATGGGGTTCACAAAGAAAGTGGATGAAAACCTATTTGGTAGCTCTCAGCCCAATACCGAATGCCCAGGTGGACGGGACGGGGACAAAGAGAGGATTTCCTGGGGAGAGGTGCTTGACTGCTGGGGTGTTGCCCTGCCCCGTGGAGGAACTATCCTTCCCTCTTCCCTCAAGCCCTGGGAGGAGGCGTCAGAGGACCCTTGGAGACCTTGGGCCCCTAGTGTCTGTGGATGCCGAGTTGGCAGGTGTCAGCCCGAGGCCTGAAAAACCCTGAAGGCAAGAGGTGGAGCTCCCAGCCTAGGGTGGGAGAGAGCAGGGTGCCGGCGGAGTCCGAAGCAGGGTTGGACAGTACTTCCACCAAAGTCAGGGCGCAGAGAGGGGAGGATGTTCCTCCACCAACTAAGTAAACCCACCAAGGAAGCCAGCTTGGGGTCATCTTGGAAGGAACTTTGCCCCGAGGGCACCTGGAGGGGCAGCATGCTGCGGGACAGGGTGGACAGACAGAGCCCAAAGGCCAACGGCAAAGGTGAGAGACGCATCTAGAAGCTTGACGAGAAGTGCAAGAGGAGGCTCCTGGTGGGGGATTTGCCACGAATCCCATAAACCCAGCTGTCAAGAAGGATGCTCAGTGGGCGCTCGGGTGGCTCAGTTGGTTAAGCCACTGCCTTCGGCTCAGGTCATGATCCTGGAGTCCCGCGATCGAGTCCCGCATCGGGCTCCCTGCTCAGCGAGGAGCCTGCTTCTCCCTCTGGCCCTCCCCCCTCTCATGTACTCTCTCTCGCTCTCTCAAATAAATAAATAAATCTTTAAAAAAAAAAAAAAGAAGGATGCTCAGAGCAGACTGCCAGGTGAAGCAGAACCTTCCCGAAGCTTGCTGATCCCCACTCTTTCCTTCAATCCCAGAGCAGCAGGAAGGACACTGGTGAGGTCCCCGTGAGGTGCTGGTGGAGGAAAGAGGAAAGAGGCTTCCAGGCCTGTCCCCTGCCCACAGTCACCCAGCATGAGTTTGCAGGTGGCCCACGAGGCGCTCACCTTTGGGTGGAATTCAGTGTTTTCATGATTGCACTGAACTAAACAAAGGATTTTTTTTTTTTTTTAACTAAAAGTAGAGGATATTCTATTGTCCAGGAGTGAGCGGAAAAGCTATGGGATGGGACTCACTCCAGACAGCATCCAGGGGTGGAGAAAGAGACAGATTGTCATTGGGAAGGGAAATCCAGAAGCTGTAGGATAGAGTCCTAAGGACTCCCATCTGCTCAAAGTGTCCATATCTGTGCAACAAGCATATAAATGTGTAGGGAGAAGGGAGGTTGTAGAAGCAGACGTAAGAGAAGGGGAGGGGCGCCTGGGTGGCTCAGTCAGTTGAGCCTCCAACTCTTGGTTTCAGCTCAGGCCGTGATCTCAGGGCTGTGGGATGGAGCCCCATGTCAGGCTCTGCGCTTAGCATGGAGTCTGCTTTTCCCTCTCCTCTCTCTCTCTCAAATAAGTAAATAAACAAAATCTTTAAAAAAAAGAGAGAGAGAGAGAAGGAATGAGAAACCTTTTTTGTTCTAGGTGCTTTTACATTGGGAAATACTTCTTGAAATGAAGGTGCAGGCAAGTATCAGTTGAGGAATTAGAGAACAAATTATATCTAGACACACACCGTTTGTCTCCCGGCCTTGCAGAATCTTTGTTCTTGGGCCCTGACTCCCACTTGCAGGTATGACTGGCTTCTGGAGCGCTCCATAAATATTTGCCGCCAATGAGCCAAATTCTGGCCTGCCGCGGTCCAAGCCAGCGGTGGGAGATGGAAACTCACACAGGAATGGAGGGGAGACAGACTGGGCTGGGGGGAGATCCATATGCCTTCTTTTTCTCCTTCTTTTATATAAACACTGTCATTTGCCATCAAATGTGAAGACAACGTTGATTAGGGAGCCTGCATGACAGCTTGGTGGAAAATACTCTCGGCTCATTATGCAAACATCCAAGGCCTCACTTTTAATTACTCGGCTAGTGCCAGATTAACTCCTAGTCCCTGCCAACAGCACGGCCTTTCTCTTGGAGAGGTCAGAATGAATCACGAGGAAACCAGATGAGTCTGAACCTGTCACCCGCTCCCTGACTCCTTGGTAGGGAAATGTGTTTAGCCAGAAAAGCAGGTCACCCCTCCACAGAGAGGCCATTGGTGAGCTGGAAAACAGCCTCCTTTCCTGCTGGGTTCTTTCTTTTGGTTGGAGCCCCAAGTATTCCAGATGGAGAGACCTCCTAGAATACTGTTTTCTTTGGGGAATCGCAGGAAGTCAGCATGGTGAATGTGAGTTCGCCGAGAAGACTCTCCTCTCAGACCAAGTAAGGGCTTCCAGATGACTCTGATGTGGGCAGGGCATGAAACGCGAGGACAGGAGCTTTGCCATTCATTCCATTCCCTCGCACACATGCACAGGGCACCCACTGGGCGCCAGCTCACCACCACACGGGCTGGGGTCAGCGCTGGGACCGACGTGGCCCTGGAGACTCGGTCCACAAAAAGACAGACTGACAATCAATATGAACAATTAGCTTCTGCACTTGGATGGGGGGGACAGAGGTCTGTATGGATCCTGCGGGGCACAAAGAGAGACATGGCAGGAGAGAAGAGGAAAAGCTCTGCAGCGGGGAGCCGGATCCGAGATGGCCAGGGAGCAAGGGCAAAAGGAGCCAGGGAAGGAGCTGTAGGACCGTTCATGGGACCAGAAGGGGAGCCACGCAGACGTGGGGTGCTCCTTAACTGCCCAGGACCTTCGAATACTCCTCCTGCATTTGAGAAGGCCCCTCTTAGAAACACTAGCCTTCCCAAGGAAAAAGCCAGCAAGTCTCCTTCCCGCATCCCTGGCAGCCGGGCACAGCCACGTGACCTTGAACCCACCAATCAGCCTTGTGTCACTGTCGGAGACAGCCAGCCTCATCTTCCAGACAGGTGAGGAAGGAAGACCGGAGGTGATTCCAGCCCCAGCTGCCATCAGACCCAAACCCCAAGTGGGACCTAAGTGAGAACAGCCTGGCCGAGCCCTGTCAATGCCCAGAAATGTGAGGGATATAATACAGTAATGGCCATGTTAAGGTGCTAGGTTTGGGGGTGTTCTATTAATGCAGCAATATGTGCCCGGGACACGCGGTCCTAAGCAACTCATTGACTCGCTTAGTGTCCACCACAATCCTACGAGGTAAGTATTGTTATTAGCCATTATTATTACTATTCTCCTCACTCTCATCAATGAAGCGGCTGAGACACAGAGAGGTTGAGTGACTTGCTCAGTGACGCACAGGCAGCTGGTGGTAGAGCTAAGATTCCAAAGCAGACCCCCTGGCTTTTGGAGTCAGGGCATGTTCCCTCGAGGCGTGCTGCCTTTCTGAAAAGCACTGTTGCAAACAACAGAGGGTCACTGAAGGGTGTTGAGCAGGGAAGTGGAGAAGGGCAGATTTGCGCTTTAGAAAGATTGTGTTCGTGGTGGTGTGGGGGCGACATTGAGGACAGGTGTCAGGGCGAGGCTGGAAGCAGAGGGGCCCCTCAGCCACTGCAGCATCCAGACGACGGGGCCTCGAACCAAGCAGTGGCCGTGGGGATGGAGACAAGGAAACCGGCTCAGGGATCGATCCCTGGCTCCGTCACGGGGATGGGGACAGCAGGGACCCAGAGGGGGGGCATCCGACATTGTCCCCATGGTTTGGGGGCTGCCAGAGGAAGACAGTTATTTTACTGATGTTAGCAATCGCTGAAAGACACGAATCACTCATTCCTCCTAATTGTCAGCCTTGCTTGCCAGCCAGCATTATAGTGAACACTGAACATCTTACACACGAGAGCAGAGCCCGGCCTTGCATCAGGAGGGATATGCTCGGTTCTGCTGTATTAACAATCAACCCTAAAAATCCCAGCTTCTCCTCAGGAAAACGAGCATGTCCCCTGAGGTCAGCAGAGGGCTCTGCTCCTCAACGCCCTGCTCTGTAGCCCCCATCTCAAATGTCACTCATCACCGTCACCGTCACCGTTATACATGGAAAGAGAGCTTTGGAGAGTCTCAGCCAACAGTGAAATCTTTCCCCCAGAAGTGACACTGGTTACATGCACTCAACGGATGGGCCAGAGCTAGGCTCCCGACCCACCCAACAGTCCGCAGGTACCGGGAGGGAGGCAGGTCCCAACGAGCAGCCCCAGATACTACAGCAGGGCACGTCCTGCCTAAAGATCAGTGGGCTGGTACCTTGATTTTGTTTCGGCTAATATTACTGTGGGGTATTTGTGCCTCCTTTCCTTTGGCTGACTGTGAGCTTCTCAAGGGCCAAAAACCCGACTCACCCTCTAGAGTAGCAAATCCTCACATTGACCTGAGTGCCCTCCTGCACAGGCCAAAAATTCATCAAGCTGTGTACTTTTTCTAGATGCACATTATATTTCAATAAAAAGCTAATTTTAAAAAGGTAAGGACTCACACGCTCTGGCAGGGTCAAAAAAAAAACAAAACAAAACAAAAACAAACCCTCATCCCAGAGCCTCAGAACTTGGGAGGGTCCCATTCACTCTTCTTCGATCACTAAGGGGATCAGAAACCTGGTCCTCAGTCTGAAAGCTGCCAGGCAAGTAGCAGGACCAACCCAGCCTCCTCCCTTAACTGCTGTCCGCGGAGTCTCTCTGCTTCCTGGCTGAGGCAGGACAAAGGCAGCGAGTGGGTTAAATGTGTAGCCGGGCAGCACGAGTCTCTCAGATACATAAAGTCCATTAGCTTGAAGCCCGGATGGGGAGATGCTGTTCGTCTCCCAGCCCAGGCTCCTGGGAGCTGGCAAACATCTGACACCCTCCTGGATGACTTTTCCAGGGTCAGCCTATTACGGACGAATCCCGACTAATTCGGTCACCCTCCCATTTCTCAAGGATGATTTGTGGCTTAATTGCAGCAGGAAAAAAATAATGAAAAGTGCACAGTCAGGGCCATATCCATAATTCATAACCACAATAAAACCCTTGATGTGCTGTCGTGACTTATGGCAGTCTGAGGGCTGTGCACCCTGGGGCCAGCAGAGGGCCCAGATGTTTCCGTTACAGAACATTTTAGAGTTCACAGCCTGGAGAATCCGGCCTTCCCAACTATTACAGCAAAGTTTAGTCCTGGTTGGAGGCAAAAGCCAGAGCCTCAGCACAGGGTCCTGGGGTCCAGGAGATGTCCACGCTCAGGCTGCCCTGGAAAGTAGAATGTGTCAGAGGCTTGGAGGCTGTAGCTAGCATCTCAGAGGCAACTTCAAAGTGTCTCAAGCCTATGGAAGCCCCTCATCATGCAGGAGGCTGGCCTATGCCAGCTCCAAGAGACAATAAGAATGATATATCAGCTAGGGGGTTAGGCTGTGAGTAATAAGAAACCCAGGTCAAACAGCTTAAAACATAAAGGTAATTTATTGGCTCACACAATGGAAAAGTCCAAAGATGGACAAGCTTCAGGTATGGCCTGATCCAGGGGCTCAAATGACATCACCAGGGAGAAGGCATCTTCCATGGTTTCTTCCTGCTTTCTATCTCAGGATCCACAGTGGTCCACTGGCAGTTCCAGGGATTCTTCCCCAGAGGCAAACTGGCTGAACCAGTTCCAGACCTCACGGCCTCAGGGGAAGAAAGGTTGTCTTTCCCCCCACGAGCTGAATGAAGACCCCTCCTACTCTCGCTGGCACCCACCGGGTCAGGTGTCCATTCTTGAGCCAACCAGCATGTGAGGGGTAGAAAGGAAAGCAGAACATGATGATTAAGCCAAGTGGGGAGCTGACGGTCAACCCCACATACGCCATGCATTTGAAAGTGGAGCAAGGGTAGTTCCCAAAAGAGGAGACTTGTCTCACCAATGGACACACTGGGAAAGCAAAGGGCAGAGGTCTGCTTCCTGGAGTGGGCACAGACAGAGAAGGGCCAGGGGCTGGGTCCAGCCCAACACGTGTCTGTAAATGGCGTCATTGGAGCTCAGCCACACTCATTCTTTTATGCTTTGTCTGCGCTGCTTTCAAACTATAGTGAGAGTCAAGTAATTGAAACAGAGTCTGTCTGGCCCAAAAGCCTTAAAGAGTTACCATCTGACTCTTTACAGAAAACATTTGCTGACCCTTGGCATGGAGGCCCTTTCCCTCTGAAGGAGACCTTATGAGACAATCACTAAACATAAGCAGTGGACATCGCTGGGGTCTAGACACCTGCTCCTGCTTCTTGCCCACATTCTGGCTGGCGCCCGAGGTGGGCTCAGGAGAGGCAGGATGCAAGGAGACCTGGTGCGGGCTGGGCACCGAGCACACCTAAGTCTGGAGGAAGGCACCCAGTCCTAGATGCACTGCTCGCTGGCCCGGTGACTTTGGGCAAGTCACGTGCCTTTCTTGGCCAGGTGGCTGGGATGGCTCCCAGGATCTCACATCTGTCGGTACGTATCCTTCTTGAGCCTGCCATGGAGGGAGAGCTCTCCCCTCCCCTGCCCCAAATCTGCCTGCAGGAGGTGGAACCCATCAGCAGGGGGCGCTAAGGGGCACTGTCATTGCGTAGCCGGAGGAAGGGGGATTGCCTACGTGCTGAACTCCTGCGATTACCCCCTTAATCCAAACCTTGTCCTCCTCCTACAAGCGCCTTCGTTACCAACTGTAATGGTCATTATCTGCTGGAATAATTTTCCAGCTTCTGACACCATGGTTGTCTTCATGCTCGCAGTCACATACGTACTCATCCATCTCTGTGTTTGGACCAGTGCATGAATAAGGCTGCAAAGGCAAGAGGCACACAGGCTTCCCTGTGAGGCGTTTAGGAGCACAAAGTTAGCTTCAGAATCTTTTCCCACGTTCTATGTAACTTCGTTCTTGCCTTTTACACTTGCTGTTAAGAGATGGTAGCTGAGTTACCAAAGATTTCTTCTCTGTAGGCAGGAAAGCAAGTATCCACCAGCACCTATCCGTACGTGTGCCAGGGTCCAAAATGAATTTAAAGAGCTCCAAGGCACAGAAAAAAGCCCACGGAGTCCCCCCCCACCCCATGGGAAATTTAAAAGAAAAGTTTATATGTTTTGAAATGCAAGAAAACATATGTGTGTGTGCTAACGATAAAGGAGGAGGTTCTTTCTGAATATGTCTGATTACTACTCCATTTATTTTCCGTGCATGCATCTATTGGTTTGTGAATGAACAGTTCGTGCACCCGCTGCTCGGCGCCCCTGCTATGTGGGAGCCCTGGACCCGGATGTGCACAATTCTGCCTTCCAGATGCCCCAGCGGGCCTGGGCACACCCATCCGTGCAGCTGCACACCCCGGCAAGAAGCGAGCACTCACGCATGGTCACGCCCACGTGTCCCACATGGGCACACGGGCTCTTGGGCTCCATGCACACACACACACCTGTGCACATGGAGCCCAACAGAACTCAGAGCCAGAAGCCCCAAGAAGGAATCCAGTGCTGGCATCCTCGCCATCAGACACAGCCAGCATTATATAGGACACCTCGCCTCCCTCCCGGTGTTTTGGCCACTGCAGTTTCCAAGCTTAGCGGGAAACCTCGGAGTGCTCGCACACAGTGAGCCCCGTCGACCTCGGGGGTGGGAAGCAGTCTAGTTCAGAGACAAAAGGCAGGGGGGCGGAGAATGTGGGGCCCAGGGAGGGAAGGAAGGCACACTCCACGCTAACGGACAGGTGTTGGGGGAAGAAAGAAGAAGAGGGATGGCCGGAGGGGATAGCTCAGCATGGCCGGTGGACCCCAGACAGGGGCCAACACCGTCCCGGATGTCTGATCGATGACTGACATGTGCCAGCCTGACCCCCATCGGAACACGAGAGCGCCCACCACCAGACTCAGACTCGGGTCTAATGCGCGAACTCCCTCCTTAGCTTTAGAACTGCTGGGTGAGTCCCATTGCAACATTCTGATCTAATTGGTTTGGAGTGGGGCCTGGGCATCTGGATTTATAAAACCTTCCCAGGCAGTTCTCATGCGCAGCCAAGGTCGGGAACCTCCGGTCTACACGGGCCCTGGTGAGGTCCCACAACGGGGACCTCATGACCCAGCCGCGTAGCCTCTCGGCCTTGGGCACATGTTCAGAGTGAAGAGCTTTGCTCCACAGCAGCATCGTGCCCGATCCCCAGGATGGAGAAAGCAAGCTCAGGGAGCGCCCGGCCACCATCACAACGGTCTTGGCTGTCCGCCTGACCGGGTGTCCATCCACAACAAGGACGGCCTCCTGCAGAAGTCTCCCGTGATGCCCGAGCTCACCCATCCCTCTCTCTCTCTCCCCTCCCCTCTGAGCCCACGGGGCCCCAAGGGAGGAGTGCTGGCTTCCTGGTTCTCACATCCAATCCTTGCACCCCCACCCCCGGGTACCACTCCGTGAAGGCGCAGGGGGCTAGCAGCTTGTAGGCTGCAGGGGGGAGGGCTGAGAGAGCACAGAGCTGGCATCTGGCAGACACTGGCCGGATGGGAGACCCCAGGGGCAGTCCCCCGCAATTTTCAGAGCCTTTTTGCTTGGCCACCAAGCATGGAGGGGTGCGGCTGCATGAGAGGGAGCGGGAAGAATGTATGGACCACGTGAGCACCTCGCTTGGCACACAGAGGGGCTCCATCCTGGGCACCCCCCCACCTCCAGCAGGGCGCCTGATGGGCGCCGCAGACCTCTCCGAGAAAGCCCACCCTACTCTTTAGCGATCCATGAAGAGATCTTCCTTTCTTTTAAAATCAGAAGGCCAAAACGGAGTATTGTCCGGCCGGGCTGACATTTCTCTTCATACTGGTGCCGTTGTGAAGGAGCATTTCAGACTCTGTTTTTGTGAAGAAAGGGGCCCACCAAAGTCACCCTGCAGCCCCACCAGGAGGGGCGATAGCCAGCCCCCAGAGGAGTCCTGGGAGGACTCCCTCACAGCGCCCGAGGGGCCCAGGCCGGTGTCTCAGGAAGCAAGGGCCACTTCCACAGTGGGGTTTCTCTGGGAAGCTGGGGCAGGTGAACACGGGCTCTGGAGTTACGTGGTTCAGATCTGAGTTGTGCATCTCAGGCAAGTTACTTCACCTCTCTGTGTCTCCACGTCTGCCTCTGTAAAAGCGGGGTGCTAAGGGCCCACAGAGGGTCATTGTGGGGATCAAGGAGATGATGCATTTGGAGATGCAGAAACCCGGGAGGTCTGTCACCAGCTTCAACTCGCAGGCAGCGGCTCAGGGAGCTCGGGGACAGCACAGCAGGGGTCTCCCTGGGACCCGGTGCGAGGTCAGACCAGGCCCAGCCAACCCCGCAGGCCCCAGACAGGAGCCCATGGGAAATACCCCCAAGCCCCTGGGCTCTTCAGGGCTGGGGGGACGCTGAGCTCTGGGGTCCCACCTAAGAGAGCTCTGGGAGTTGCTGTTTGGTTTCCTTTTGGACTTATAAAGGGGCCCGAGGGAAGCTCAGGACACTGTCCAGGACGTGTGGCTGCTCCATGCCAAGGGACTACCCTGCCTACCTCCTCAGCCTCCTCCTCAGCCCCAGCAAGAGAGAGGAGGCATCAGACAGCCCGGCTATTTGCACTCCCGCCTTTGTGTTCTGGGGACATTCAGCAAGCATTCATTGAGCACCTACCAAATGCTGGCGGGTAGATGGAAACGTCACCCTCAGGGGTCTCTGAACCTCAGCCAGGCCCAGAGAAGCCTGGGCAGGAGAGGGAGTCCCCTGTATGGCTGAGTGCCCACAGGGGCCAGGAGACAAGTGAGAACTCATTCTCTCCTCATCTATCCAGGGGCAAGATGGGTATGGTCATTGCCATTTCACAGATGAGGAGACTGAGGGTCAGACCGGACCCCATGGCTGTAAGTGGTGAGCTAGAGCTGAGGATGACCCTCATCCCCAGGACTCTTGGGATCCTCAGGCAAGACCCTTCCACATGCCCACCCTCTTGGTCTGACCACTGGAACAGGCCTGGTGAGAACTTACCTTGCTCCTCCCTCCAGGAGGCCCATCACCAGCATTAAAGCTGAAAAGGACCCAGGGGCTTGGAGCCCTGGGTGCTCCCAGATGAACATCCGACAGATGGGGAGAGTGCCCAGGGTCACTCAGGTGCCCAAGTTCACTTAGGCAGTGAACAGAAGGAAGGCTGGAAATGAGAAGCCCCCGAGTGCCCGGTTCCCTCCCCCTCAGGGCACAGAGGGCTCCTCACTGCCCCCTGAGAACGTTCTAAGCTGAGAGAGGGACATCACACCCCACAGAACAAAATGCAAGAGGCCGATGAGGCCCCAATGGGCTCTCGTGCAGATTTGCAAGCATAACCATCCTTCCGCGACGTACACACAAAGTATCTTCTGGAACACATTGAATCTGACAGTGTTCAGAACACGTTGCATTTTACAAAGCACATGTACACATGTTATTTGCACTGACTCACTACAAATCCTGAGATATGTAACATTTTTTAAAAGTGATTTTTCTGAGTATAAGTATTTAAAGCACAACAATGCATAAAAGGAAGGAAAAATTACCCATAATCCCACTGTCCAGCGGCAACTACCTTATTAACATGTTGGTGTGTTTCCTCCTACCTCCTTTGCTACTTTTGTTTTTTTTACTTTTTATTAAAGCATATCATCAAAAAAATGTGTAAAGTGTATGTCTTAGTCCATTCAGGCTGCTATAATAAAACCATTGACTGGGTGGCTTATAAACAACAGAAACTCATTTCTCAGAGATCTGAACGTCTCTGAGGCAGGAAGTCCCGGATCAAGATGCCAGTATGGTCCAGTGACCGTCCTCTTCCGGGTCACAGAGTCCGGTTGTGTCCTCACACGGGAAGGGGCAAGGGAGCTCTCTGGGGTCCCTATTATAAGGGCATGAATCCCATTCGTGGGGGCTCTACCCTCATGACCTAAGCATCTCTCCAAGCCCCCACCTCCTAACACGATCACACTGGAAATTAGGGGTTTGACATATGAATTTGTGGGGGACACAAATAGTCAGCTCATAACAGTGCTTAATTTTAATGGTACAGCTTGTGAATGTAGCAGTTAGCGAGATCAAATATTGATCAAGTTTCGGTACAGAGTAATTCAGCACCCCAGCGGGCTCCCCCTCTCTACCCAACACCCAGGTGCCGAGAGCAGCTCTTGCAACTTCTACCACCATAGATGAGTGTTGCTTGTTTTAGAATTTTATGTGCAGGAAATCATTTGTATCTCGCTTCTTTTGCTCAACGTGACTATGGGGTCTTCATGTTGTTGTCTGTGTTTGGGTGTGCGCTTTTTCACGAGCCATTATTAATTTATCCTTTCTACAATTGACCGACATTTGGGTTTTCTCTAGTTTGGGGGCTGCTGTGGACATTCTTGCCCTTTGGTGGATTTCCTGAAAGGAATACATTTTAACTTATTATATTATATATTGTGCTTATATCTTGGATGTTATTACATTATACCATATAAATAACACATGTATTAAATAAGATTAATGAAAACTAACACAATTGTCATCATATTAGATGAAATCCTGGCTCTGTACTACACGTTCTCAACCAACGTAACAACAGGAGGATTGCAGTGTGGTTAAGACCCCTCCGTAGTTACGGTGCTTAAAGATGACATAAAATCTATTTTCTAGATGAGAAAGCACTGGCTCAAACATGGACCCCTGGGCTCTTTCCACTCCTTAGAGAATTTCAACGTGAAGAGGAAAATAGGATAAAATAGAAACACTGCCCAACCAACTAGGAAAAAGGACGCGTCTCCTTCAATAGGGAGAGGAAACATCTGAGGAAGCTGAGAAGTGTTTTGTCGGTTGGCTTTTACAAACATGAAGCAGAAAGAACTGAGGAGACCACGGAACCCCCGCAAACGGTCAAGGTGAGCGGAGCCAGGCGCCTGCGCGGCAGGATGGAAGGGCGCTGGCGCCCACCCACCACTAGGCGGCACCAGAGCAGCGCCAATGGCCCGGGGCGGCCGGGCAGGGCTGGGAGAAGCCGGCAGGGAGGCACGGGTCCAGCCCTGGAGCCAATCCAGGGCCCCAGACCAGGATTTTTGGAGAAGACCAGGTCAGAGAAGGCTCTGGCAGCACATTAGAAGCCTTGCAAAGGACACCCACCAGCCTCGCTCCACAGCCTGGAGGACCCTGAGTTCCTCAAGTGCCCTGAGCTTCCTGGACCTCACGTGCTGGCCAGGACAGAGAGGATGGATCTGCAGGGTGGCCCGCAATATCAAACCCCAAGCAGGAAAAAGGGTCCTTCCCCCATGTCCCTCCCCACCCTCCCACGGGCCACCGATGTAGAGCTTTCCAGCCAGCCGGGACCTGGAACCCAGCCCCCAGTCTTTGCGGCGGAGTTCAGCGAAGGCCATGGGCGAGCCCGGGGCCACTGAGCCATCCCGGGTCTGTGGTAGCCTGTGGCCTTCCCCCCCCCCGGCTTCCCTGCACCGCGATACCCCCTCGAGGGCCAGACGTAGAGGCATCCAGGCCTGGAGGTCTCCACCTGTACCCGCTGTGACACATTGTTCCGAAAACGTGTCTCCTGCCATATATCAGAAGGAACTTTCCAAGTGGCTCTTCTAGACACGTTTATACTTTAGGGTGAAAGACACAAAAGCGTTAAGACAAAAGCCACTCTGATGTCAGAAGTGCTTGTGGGGCGTCTCCACAATCAAGCTGTAACTCGTCCGCTGGGAGGGAATTCTGACACCATCTGGTCCTGAAGTTCATCCTGCAGACAGGGGACCCGACGGTTCCACATGCATGCTTGTCCACCGTACAGGCGGATGGGCACATCTGAAATGGCTGAAAAGTCTCAATCTCTCCTGGCACAATTGCCGCAGTCATGCTAACGGGCCCCAGGCTGGCCTTCTCTGTGTGGCTCACCACGCTGGGTCTATCCGTCTGTCTGTCTGCGTGATCCATGAGGGCGGGACTGGCCTATTCATGTCCTGATCCCCAGCGTCAGTCCCAGACGTGGCACCAAAGAGTGACCGGGCCTCCAATTCAAGGGGCCCTCAAATTTCAGTTGCTACAGAGGGGCAAAGGGTCTGGGAAATGGGGCGGGCTTTATCTAAGTTGTAATTGCAAGCTTGGTCAATACCCTCCTTACATTTTTCTAGAATCCCCCCTACCACCAAGTGCTAGATATGTGTGGATACTCTTAAGACTCTGAGCTTTTGTTCTCCTGGTTGGAGAGACTATGTCATGGCTTTTCCCATACATCAAGACAAGTTCCAAATGAAACAAATATTCACAGGCAAAAAACAAACAAAAATCAGACTAAAATGTTAGAAGAAAGCACAGCATTTTAATATATAATTTCAGTCAATGGGGAAGTTCTTTCTATATGCATGGCCCAAAACTCAAACACCATAAAAGGAAAGACTGTTAAATTCTCATAAATAAACTTTTTAAAACAGCAAGGGGCAAAATTGAACAAACAAAATCAAAAGGCAAAACAGGGAGAAAATATTTGTAACTCATAGCACAGAAAAAGAGACACTTTTCTTGATATTTAAAGACCTCCTCCAAATCAATAAGACCCAAACTCACTAGAAGAAATGAGCCCAAGACATGAAGCGGGCTGGCTGTGTGTTCTTAGGCAAATTACTCAACCACTCTGGCCCTCGGTGTTCTTGTCTATAGAAGGATCCTGACCTCATGGGGGGTTTTGTGAAGATTAAATACATGAATATTCCTCAGAAATGCCCTGTTGACTTGTCTGCCTCCTTCAAGTCTGGGAGCTCTTGAGGGTAGGGGCTGGGCCCAGCACAGACTCTCCTGTCTTGCAGCTGTGTTTGGTGACTCAGAGCCCATCTGCCTTGAACTTGCCAGGAATGGCAAGGTGGATCACAATAAAGGCGCCAACCCCAGGACTTTTGGCTCAAGAGTCAGCAGTGCCTAGGACACTGATAATCCTGCAAACATCCCCATCGCACATCCAGATTAGCAGGAAGGAGAAAAAAACACCACAGACATCGACCGGCAGGTACAGGCCTCCACTGAACGCATGTTACAGCTACATGGGCCCTGGGTGGAAGTTAAAATTCATAGACTGTTAATTAGCATGCAGAACAGGAAGTTTTTAAATAGCTTTGCAGCGAGGCAATCAGCAGGCTGAGGGCCAGCACTTAAAAGCCTGGTTTAAAGGGGGGCAGGGGAGGAGAGGGCAGGCGACACACCGGGACGTCGCTGCTTCTTTTTACTTCACGCAGCCCAGACACTGGTGCTGCTGGGACCTCCTCTGGAAATGAAGCCATCTGTCCCCGTGGCCTCCAAAGGGCGTGGCCAAAGCCTCCGTGGCTGGGAGAGCACGCGTGGGTGACCACCTTCCCAGGCCCCACGGTGCTCGTCCCACCAGGTTCAAAGCCACGCCAGCTTCCTTGGTGAGTCAGGATTCCGTGTCCTCTGTCATGGCGAGATACCACCGTTAGATGAGGGGATGATGGTGGCCCTGGTTCAGTGAGACAGATGGCTTTTCTGGGGACCTCACACCCAAATTTACAACCTTCCCTCCCTGGACCTGAGTTTCTGGCTTGACGAGGGAGGACCAGGCTCCGCAGCCTGCTGGTTCCTGGAGCTTCGCAGGTGGGCCCTGCCCTGCCCCATGGCGCTCGCTGCTCCCCAGCGCCGGCTCTTGTCGGAGGAAGGAGTTCTCTGGGTCCCCTGCCTGCGACAGGTGAAGGTCAGTGAGTATTTTCCCTGACATGGGCACCAGCCACTGCTCTTTGGTGCTCCGGACACTTGCCATGGTCTGCTCACGGCCCCGGCCAGCCCACTGCCCACTGCCCAGCCCGGGGTAACTGCCCTCGGGCTCTGTGATGGGGGACTGGGCACCTGAGCATCTCTGCTCAGAGATTCATCACAGAAACCTCTACCTGCTCTAGGTGCAGGGCACACACAGCCCATATTTCAGCCCATGGGACAGGATCATGCCACCAAGCGTCCAAGAAGTGACTGTTTGTCAAGTCTAAGAAAGTCTAAGAGAATGAAGCAAGTCCAAGTTTCTTCCAGACCCAGGCCCAGCTGGTGGATGCTGCCTCCAGAAAGCCATCCCGGACTTTTCCAGCCTTATTCAGTCCTTGCAGGCTTCTCCAGGCCAGCACTGAGTGATCATCTGCACCACACCAGGCACCATGGAGACCTGTGAAGTTTCTTTCTCCTCTTAGTTCCCTGGCACTTTCTGGCCTCCCAATTACTGGCTCCATGGACCTGTGGCTTCTCTTCAATTGTTACCTACTCGTTCGCAACTTCACCTCTCCTCGACCACCCACAGAATTCACATAGCTTAGTGCTTAAGAGCCAGACAGCCTGAGTTCAAATCCCAGCTCTGGTACTTCGGGCTGTGTGAGCTCTGGTGCTTCTGGCTGTGTGACCTTGGACAACTTACTTAACTTTTCTGTGCCTCAGTTTCCCACACGTACAATGAGGATCCGGATAGTACTGGCCTCCTAGGATTTCCATGAAGGCTGAAAGAGTTAAATTTTATAAAGTGTTTTTTTAAAAGCGTGCCATTGGCAAGGTAGAGCACCCATTGTCCGCCCCCTCCCCAGGGATCTCAAACTCACATGCCGAGAGAATTTGGACCAAGAGCAAAGGGGCAGCGAGGGCTGGATGAGGGTGGCGATCTCCAGCCCCATTGGAGGGCAGCATCCACGCTTGCTACTCTGTACCAGGAGACACCAGATTTTTCGATTTTCAAGAAAAGCTAGAAGTCCTGTTAGAGTGTTGGTTTTTAATGCAAAATATCTCAACTTTAAATGTTGGCAGCTAATTTAGAAAAAAATCATCACATTGAAGACTTCTGTTCACACAAAAGTCCACACACAGATGTTTACAGCAGCTTTATTCATAATCGCCAAAGCCTAAAGGTAACTGAGATGTCGTTCAGTAGGTGATGGATAAGTAAACTGGGGTGTATCTAGACAATGGGATATTATTCAAGGCTAGAAAGAAATGAGCTATCAAGCCATAGAAAGACACAGAGGAGACTGAAATGCCTATTACTAAGGGAAAGAAGCCAATCTGAGAAAGGGACAGACTATATGATTCCACCTATAGGATGGTCTGGAAAAGGCAAACTATGGAGACAGCAAAAAGACTGGTGGTAGCCGGGGGTTGGGGGGAAGGTGGGATGAATGGTGTAGCAGAGAAGTTTTTAGGGCAGTGAAAGTTTTTGGTAGGAGACTGTAGTGGTGAATGCTTGTCACCATACATTTGTCCAAACCCATATAATATACAGCATCAAGGGTGAACCCCAATATTAAGTATGGACTTCGGGTGGTGATGTTGCATCAATGCAGGTTCCTTGAAAAATGCACCCTGGTGGGAGATGTGGATCACGGGGAGGCTGTGTGTGTATGGTAGCTGGGGGCACATGGGAATGCTCTGTACTTTCCACTAGCTTTTGCTGTGAACCTAAATGTGCTCTAAAACATAAAGTCTATTTTTTTAAGAAGTCCACAGGCTGCTGACCAGGCAGACACATATACAGGCTGGATAAGGAAGACCCACCTGCAATCCCAGTTGTGTGTTTTTGTTTAATAACTAGACCATAAGCTCCATGAAGGCAGAAGCCTCACTCTTCCTATTCCCTGTGGGATCCCCAGGGAGGGTCTAGCACAATGCCAAGCAAAAAGGAATGGAAGAAAGAAGGAATAAAGCCCATGTCCTTGACAAGAAAGATGATGGAAATCAACATTTACTGAGTGCCAACTATGTAACCACCACCATATTGAGCACTTAATGAGCCTCTTCACGTGAATGCCAGTTTACCAATCTCGTGATGGAGGTATTCTCAGCTTTGCTTTGCAGATAGAGAAACAGAGGCTCAGAGGGGTGACATTGGTTGCACAATATCACATAGGAGGTAAGTGGCAGAGCCCAGGATGGCTCCTGGACTTCCAGACTTCAGCAGTGAAAGCTTCCACTCTAGTCTACCTTGAGATGGATGGATGAAGAGCTGCATGGATAATAGGTGGATGAATGGATTGATGGATGGATGGATGGATGGATGATGGATAGATGTTGGATAGACGGATGAATGGATGGTGGATGGATAACAGTTGGGTGGCTGGCTGGCTGGCTGGCTGGGTGGATGGTGGATGGGTGGGTGGGTGGATGGATGGATGGGTGGATGGGTGGATGGATGGGTGGATGGGTGGATGGTGGGTGGATGGGTGGATGGATGGGTGGATGGGTGGATGGATGGGTGGATGGGTGGATGGATGGGTGGATGGGTGGATGGTGGGTGGATGGGTGGATGGATGGGTGGATGGGTGGATGGTGGATGGGTGGATAGAAGAATGGGTGAGTGGATGGATGGGTGGATGGGTGGATGGTGGATGGATGGGTGGATGGGTGGGTGGTGGATGGATGGGTGGATGGGTGGGTGGGTGGATGGTGGATGGATGGGTGGATGGTGGATGGATGGGTGGATGGTGGATGGATGGGTGGATGGGTGGATGGATGGTGGATGGGTGGGTGGATGGTGGATGGGTGGATGTGTGGATCAGTGGATGGATGGATCTGAAGAACCCTTCCCCTATGAAAGTTCCAGCATAATCCTTTTCCCTTTCCCACTTCCCATCACTGCTGAGACTCCAGCTATTTCCATTCAGCAGCTAAATGAGATGCCCAGACAGGGCTAGTTTCACAGTTAGCAACCAAACCAGTTTAGACTGGGCATGGCAGATAAAGAGAGAATACCTGTCTTTCCCCTTCACACCTTGGAAAGGTGCAAACAATGTAACTAGGTTAATCACAAAGCCCTGCCAAGGCCTGCTGCAGAATCCACATTTCCTGACCCGTTCCCCCTCAGTGAGGCTCAGGAAGAGTTGCCTGCCCCCCTCCTCCATTGCCTCCCCGTGATAATAGGCCAGCAGCTCCTCATAGGCCAGTGGGGCCCCTGGGAGAGGGTGAGATGCACGTGACTCTCCAAACATTTCCCGATACCCACTCCCTTTCTCACTCTGGGATCCAGAGCAAGGAACTCATCCTAGCCAAGCCTCTGCTTCCTCATTTGCACGGAGCAGTTGAGTCATAACCTCCTGTCTATTTTAACAACAAAGAGAAATGATTATCCATGTACAGTACCTAGCACAGAGTAGGTGCTCATTAAATTTTTGTTTCCTTCTGCCTCGAGACTCAGCCCTTTCCCAAATGGTTAATCCAGGTTCAGTCTAAAAACCTGGGGTTACCGGACCATTTCCTTTGATAAATCGAGCATTTGTGCACTCTCCTTGCACAAGGCTGGTAAGTGCCTGGTATTTGGGTCCCGGTGCTCTTGGCCTCAAGGCAGGGGTAGTGGAGAGCTAGATTATATGTCTCAGACTGAGCCAAGCATTGTGTTTAAGGCTCTTTATGCCTCCCCAAGAGCCCGATTCACTGCAAGCAGTGGTTCTAACCTCAGTTGTGCTGGATCGGTATTTATCCTGCACTTACGTGCCTGAACCAAGAGTGCAGTTAGTCTCCAGGGGAAAGGGGCATTTTGTTTGCCCCCACACCCTCCTGTCCAGGGCCTGCCTCTGCTTTTTATGTGCCCCAGTAAACCCAAAGTCTTCTCCAGTGAATACGGTAATTATGGCTTCCAAGTCAGTGGAAAGACCAAGCTTTTCCCAGAGTCTCCAAAAGGAAAATACAAAACCCAGGCCATAAAAACCAGACCCAAGTGCAGCCAACTGGAATACTAGAAGCAGTGTGGCATCATGGGAAGAAGCTGGAGGCCAAAGGCCCGGGAGAGTTTCCCCTCTGGCTTCTGCCCTGGGTGTGACCTTGGTTGGAAGACCCTAACTCTTTGGTCTCAGCTTCCTGCCCTGTGTAACAGGGTCGCCAACCCCCACAAGCCCCAGTGAGCTGGAGAACTGGCAGGCCCTTCTGTTCCTGTGCGTGTCCATTCAACACACATTCGTTAGTAGTCTGCCACGTGCTTAGTGGCCAGAACGATTGATCTTTCAATTCCGACACAAATCCTCTGGAGTAGGTACTGTCGTCTCCTCTTGAAAACATGAGACTCAGACACAATGGGTGACTTAACCAAGGCTACAAGGCTGATAAGAAACAGAGAGGGGGTCAAACCAAGGACCCTTCTTGCCCCCAAACCTGTGCTCTCACTAACCTATGGCGGTCCCCATTGGAACGCTTGGGCCACGGCCGCGGTGACCTCAGGTGTGTCCAAGCGAGAAAGTGACTCGCCCAGGGCCCTAACCGTGTGTCTGTGACCACTCCAGAGTTAGGGCATTGTCACAGAGGACGTCCATGGTCTTGTGTAAAACTTTCCCCTTTGCAAAAGAGATGCCCGGGGTATGGAGCTCCCTCTCTCTGTCCAGAGCAGAGTTAACCAGAAGCAGGAGTGTGTCAGTAGCGGAGCCCCCTACCCCCCACCCCTGGCCACACACACACACACACAGACACACACACACACACACACACACACCCACCCCTCCTGGAGGAACAAAGTCACCCAGTGGGAAAGTTATTGCCTTTATGATTCTCTTAGCTTGGCTGATTAGGTCAAGAGGAAGGGCTCAGGTTGGTGCCAATGTTTTGTTTTGTTTTAGGACTTTATTTATTTGAGAGAGAGAGAACACATGAGCAGGGGGAGAGGAGAGCAGAAGCAGACTCCCCACGGAGCAAGGAGCCCAATGCGGGCTCGATCCCAGGACCCAGGGATCAACGACGGGCCGCCCTGATGCTAATGTTTTTAATGCCTCTCTGACACTTGCTCTTCCCAGATTTCCAATGGAGAGAAAGCTTATCTCAGCATCACATCCTTCAGCAGACAAAAGACAAGAGTCTACAGCCAGAAGAATATGCCCTGCTTTGCATTTTGCCTATTTTCAAGGATACCTCCTGCTTCTCCCGAGGGGTGTAGTTTTCTGTTTATATCTATAGTTTCCTTTTCAGGAAATGTATGCAAGCAAAAAGAGGATTGAGTTAAGAAAAATTATTAGCAGCTATGGATTTTAAATTTTACGCAAGGAAATTCGTTTAAATTTAATTGTAAATTAAGTAAACAATAGTTCAGGCATCCTGTGGCCATGGCTCACACCCAAGCATGAGCCCTGCAAGGCTGCGCATGGGGAGCGAGTCGCGCTCAGGCAACTGCTTGGGTTCAGGCTGCATGGGATCCAGTTGAGGCTAAAGCACGAGGCTGGGTCCATGGCTGGGTCCTGTGGCGGCCGCACTGGATGCTATGGAGTGCTGAGCCTGATGACTGGCACCACTCAGTTTGATCTGTGACCAAAACAAGCAACTGGGGTCTCATGACTGTGAGGCTGGACAGGAAGGGGACCCTGGCTCTTTACTGCTTTTCCCCACCCAGGACTGGGGCAGGGTGCTGGATGCAGACTTCTCCATTGAGCAAGGGGAACACTGTTGATCCCTCGGACCCCTCTGCTGAGTGGGGAGTTGCCCCTGGGTGTGAAAGTTACCCTCTCTCTAGATGATTCATTCTCTGGGCCTGGGTCTGGGCTCCTTTTCCAGCTGAGGCCACCTTTTGTTTCTTTTGATAAACAGTGACAGAGCGCTTCCTTACGTGATTCTGGGTTCTTCACAAGTATTAACTCAGTTCACCCTCACCATCCTTTGGGGAGGTACTGCTGGTCTACCCATTTAACAGATGAAGGGACTGAGGAAGGGTGACCCAGGCTCAACGACTAGAGGCAGTAGATCAGGATTTGGCCTTTGTCGACACGGGGGCGAATGACTGACATTAGCAGAGGGCCCAGTGTCCCTCTTCCATAACCCACGCAGTTGGCATCAGTATGAGCCCCACTCCAGCCAGAATGTCCTCTGTGAACAGGGGAATGATGCCCGCCTGCCAGAAGCATGCTAAAAAGACACCTGGGTATCAGAGTCAAGGCTCCTAACTCCTTGCTGGCTCCCCAACTACCTTCTGTGTGAGCTTGGCCTAGTCCCTACTCCCTCTGGGCTTCAGTCTTCCCATCTGTAAATGGGCAGGTGTCATCCCAGATCAGGGGTCAGACTCCTGTAAAGTCTTACCGGCCCAGTCACACCTGTTCACTTACTCAGCATCCACGACCATTCTGACGCTGTGACAGCAGAGTGGAGTATTTGCAACAGACCTAAAATATTTCCTGTGCAGCCCTTTCAAGTTTTCTGAGCCCTGTCCTTGCAGGTCTGTGCAGAGACCGTTTTGTTCACTACTCTTTTCCCAGAACTAGAACGGTGCCTGGCCTCCAGCAGGCTTCCCGGAGACACTTGCTGAATGAATGACCCAGCCTCTAAAGGCCCTGCCAGGTCTGCTAGTCTAAGGCTCATCATGGCTGGTGGACCAGGGTCCCCTCAAAGGCCTGCAACCTGCGTGTCTCCTTCGGCTGTCATGAAGCTGATGGCTCAGTGACTGGCAGGGGAGATGAGTCACGGGGTTCAGCCCCCAGCCAACAACTGGTCTCCACAGGGGTCATAGGGCCCGGCCCCTTGTGCCCAACAAGGGACTCCGCAGCATGCTATCTTTATTCTGGAGCTTTCCCCCGGGCTGGCCAAGACTTTGCCAGAAGCTCATCGGGCTCCGAGGCGTTCCCTGACATTCCTGCCTCCTCATCCTCACAGGCTTTGCCTACAGCAAACACCCCAAATCCACCTCAGCAACAACTCTCTGAAGGACGAACTGCCAAGGGGACCAAGTCCTCAGCATGCATTTATCAAGTACCTGCTGTATAAGGAGCCCCAAGCTGGGAGCTGGGGTACGGGCCCATTCATCTCAGGATGAACAGATCTGGTCAGCCGCCTTGAGAGCTTGTCGGGAAGACAGGACCAAAACCCCCGCTCCCACACTCCAATATGGGTTCCAACATCCACAGACTAGTGGAACTTTCCAGTTTGGGGAGCATTTGGTAGCACCCCTGTTATCTGTGGAGGAACAGACTGGTCTTGGAGAGGTGTTGGGGACCGCAGAGCCAGGGACTACTGCCCTCCTGAGTTTGGAGGCAGCAGGGACCTCGTAATCTTAGATTGTGATGTCAGCTTTCCTGAACAGCTGATGAGAGAGCAGTGCTCGGATCTGCGGCCAAGACAGAGACCCCGAGACTTCGCACAGAGTCAACCCAACGCAGGCCTCTTTCCTCCCAAAAGAAGGGGCTGGGTTCTGCCCCTCGGTTTCCCATCCCTAAATCACCATTGGCTAAGCTACTCCCCATCCCAAAGCACAGGCTGAGTTGGGGCTGGCGGGAGGCCAGACTGTTTACCTCTCACTTTTTTATCCTGCGGAGGGGAGAGCACACGGTCTCCCGCCGTGGACGCTGGGGAGCGCAGAGTGGCGGAGGAAGCTCATCTCAGGACACGTAGTCTGTTCATGGTAGAAGTGGAGCTAGAAGAAAGATTAAACCTGACGTTATTGAGAACAACGTATGGAGATGCCTGGCTGGACACAGCCCACGCCACGGCTGGAATCCCAGGAGCAAAATGAAGGGCTAGTCACAGAGCATGGGGCAGGCAAGGGGACCAGCACCGGAAGACACATTACCCCCTCTTGGGGCTGGAGCCTGGTGGACAGCTGCTTGTGGGAGCCGTAGCTGCAGAGGGACTCAGATGCCCCCTGGATGCCAGCACTGAGGCCAGGAGGGAGTAGAGGAGAAATACTCCAGCTTCTCTCCGCAGCCACACTCTGAGCCCCTACCAGGGCCTCCCATTGGCTGAAGCCAAACAGCAAGGGAGGCTGGGTCATGAAGTCCACGGGGGCAATAGAACAGGGAAGGCTGAGGGCTTGGGAGGTGGTGGGGCCTTGGGAGGGACGCAGGAAGGCAAAAAAAAACAAAAACAAAAAAAAACAGAGAATGAAGAACACAAGAGCTGACTGATGCATATGCCTTCTGTGCAGTATCTCATGGAATCCTGCCAAGATGCCATGAGTAGGAGACACTCACCCCTTTGACAGATGAGGAAGCTGAGGCTCGGAGAGGTTAGGGCACTTGGCCAAAGGATCACAGCAAAGACTGGCCAGGGCCAAGGCTGGAACCTCCATCTTCAAAGTCTTTCCACTCCCTCCCAGCAGGCCCCGGGAGGGGTCAGCGAGCTTCCAGGGGCTCTGTCTGGGTCCCTGCCAGACTGGGGGGCAGGGAGCTGGCTTTTCCTGACCGAATGTTCCAAAGTTTTATAAATTTGCCCTGCTTTAGTTCCAAGCACCGTTTTATTTGCCAATTCTGCAGTAAAGTGCAAGTCTCTGCTAATCAAGCCCCAAAGACCACTACCTCTAAGAGCTTTCAGCTTCATTACCCGAGTGCACCCCTCATTGCGTTTCTCCAGACGTTTAGGGCGTCTGTCCAACATTTGGCTTGTGAAACACTCAGATGCTGCTCTTCAGGAGCACCCCAATGAAATATCAACAGACAACTGAGAAAAACAGCAGAGCAGGAAGGGTGTGCGAAGGGCCGCCGTCACTAACCGAGAGGCTGGGAAATCTTCTGGAGTTGGGGGTGCAGGGGGGAGGGGATGGGAGGGACACTGCTCTCAGCTTCCGACACAGCAGCTGCGTATGCACCCCTGCCTGGTGGCTGTAAGCATAACATTCCCCAGAAAGTGCCCAGCATGGAGCCGGCCGGGTCTTCCCATGAAGGGCAGCAGCATGACTGATGACTGGCTCTGGGTGGCGGGCTCCAGGTTCCAGTCCTGGCTTTCCTGCTCATTGGCTGCATGACAGTGGACAAGCACTGGCCTTTTTGGTCTCATTTTCCAAATTTGTAAAGTAAGAATCATGGCAAAGAGCCAAAATGATGCATCTACCTGACAGGACTGGTGAAAAATGATAAATGGTGTGAGCTGCAAAATACTTAACCCTATAAATGGGTGTAAAACAAACAAACAAACAAAACAAAACCTACAATAAATGGTACTGGTGGTTGTTTGGGTGAGCTGTGTGATCCTAGGGAAGTTACTTAACCTCTCTGTGCCTCTGTTTCCTCATCCATAAATGGGGATAAAATAGCGCCTGCCTCATAGGGTTGTTGAGCAAATTACATAAGATCGCCCTCAGGAAATGCTAGCACACTGCCGGGCACACAGTATACTAAATGCTGGCCCTTACCAGCAACCACCACCATCATCAACAACGGTCTCGCTCCTGCCCAATTGCTACTCATCCTGCATGGGTCACCTCCTCCAGGGAGTCCTCCTTGACCTTACCATGGGATCTCAAACAGCTACACACCTGTAACCCTCCTGTGTTATTGTATTGAAATGACCACCTCCTAAGCTGCTCTCCTTCACCCCTGCTTCCTCCCTAGGTCCCGGATCTGGTTCCTCTCTTCTCTGTCCCCCCAGTTCCTGTGCCAGGGCCCATGCCACATGGGCTTTCCTCCAGTGCTGGCTGGATGAATGGAATTGAACTGAACTGAGCAGATGCTAGGCTGAGTAGAGGTGGAAAGGAATACAAAAGAGAAATCCAAGAAGAATTCTAATCCCTGCTTTCCAGGAGGTAAGATTCTGTGTGGGGAAGAAGGGGTGAGCCAAAATTTGTCAACATAGCTGAGTATGAGACAGATGTTATTCTCCCCATTTTGCAGATTATAAAACTGAGGCTCAGAGACGTTAGTGGGTTGTCCCAGGTCACCCAGCAGGGAGGTGGCAGGGCCTGAGGCAGCACTCAGGCTTATGAAGCATTACTGGACCCCACCCCGCCCTCGGAGGGACTTGTCACTCTTTTCTTCCACTTTTACCCTGTGGTTTCATCTCGAGCAGCCCCCGGGGAAGATATATTTTACCAACATTTTCTTCTGTTTGCATCTGAATTTCTGGGTTCAGCCAATCACCAGGGCCCCTGCCCAGGACATAACAAACTCAGAAAGGAAATTGTGGATGTCCTGCAAAGTTTGCATTTAAAGCCAAGGATTCCATCATATTCCCCAGTGTTGAAAGCTGGGGAGTCCACGCTGAACAAAAGATTCAGCTGCCCTGCCCTCACTTATATCGTGTGTGTGTGTGTGTGTGTGTGTGTGCACAAGAAATTTAAAAAAGGAAATAAAAGGACCTTGAAGAAGGTGGTCAGGGAAGGCCTTCTTGTCCTGCACTTGACTTTAGATACCACCCCCACCTTCCGTAGGTGCTCACATTTCCTTGGTTTCCTCATCTGTAAAACGGGCATAACAGCAGTATATCTACTTCCCAGGGCTGTTATGAGGTTAGATGAGTTCATATCAGGAAAGCACTTAGAACAGTTCAGCATAGAGCCAGTGCTGGGCAAGCTTCATTAGATGACTAATTAAGTACATCCCTCCTCATGCAGAAACCCACAGCCCACTCACGGTCACTGCTCTTGGCAATGGGGCTGTGCCTAGTCACTTGTCTTGGTGGCTTTCTCCAGAGTAACCTTGACAACTGGCATTGCTATGTCCGGTTCATAGATGAGGAACCTTAGCCTCAGGGATGTTAAGTAAGTTATATAGCTGATGCTAAATACATCGCCTATAAAGTGAATGAGGGCGTGGATCGTTTTATCCTGGTCTTGAACAAAGCACTGGACACATAGCCTAACTCAAGTTTCGCTGGATGAATGAATGAGAGAGTGCATAGATTATCCAAAGAGCACATCCCCAGTTTGTGGTGGGGCTGGGACCCGACCCCAGATGGCCTGGCCACAAGGGAAGAATCAGACCCCACCTCTGAGGGCTGACAAGCAAGCTGACTGGCAACTAAAAGTTAACAGACCCATAGTTTCCAGTGCCTTCAGTGACACCCGGAACATAGAAGCCGTCAGTAAACCTTCTAGGAAAGAAGGAAGGAGGGAGGGAGGGGAAGTGGGAAGGAAGAGATTTAAGTTCTCCTATTTCATTATTCAACCAAATATTTACTAAGTGCAACTGGATGCTGGGCCCTGTTCTTGTTCCCGAGAGAATGAAGCGAATGGAAATCCTTGTCCTTCTGTAGCTCAGATTCTAGTAGTGGTAGGATAGGACACAAGACCGTTCCAGTAACTCACTGGAAGGGAAGGGAAGAGGCGAGGGGAGGCGAGGGGCGGGAAAGGGAAGGGTCCCTATTCAAGTCAAGATCCGGGTTACTGGGGATGCAGTGCCTTGTAACACGTACCGCTAATTCAATAACCTTGACTGTGTGTTTGTCCCGTCCTGTGTCGTCTGCAAGCCCCATGGACACCAGCATGAGGACAAGCACAGGGTCTGGCACAGAGTAGGTGCCCATTTGCAGATGGACGGACTGAATCCTGAAAGGCACCGGGCCCTGGCGGGAGATTTGAACTCGCCTCTACCCTGACTCCAATTCCAAAGGAAGGATCATGTGGCCTGCTGGAGCAAGCTGGGACCTCCATATTTGTCCCTGCCTGGGGTCCCCAAACTTGAAGAGGGAGTTAAAAGCAGCGGGGGATGGTTGGAGGCACACGGGCTGGGAGTCAGACCCCTCAGGTTCAAACCCCTAAGGTTATTTGGGAAACTGATAACCCCTCTAAACTTCGGTTTTTCATCAGAGATGGAATATTAATCATATCTACCTCAATTATGTTCAGGGGTGTTTAGGGGGATGAAACATCATTGGGATATTATTGGGCTATTGTGAGGGAAATCACATCAAATTCAAGGATTCCCGGAATCCTGGTCCTGGAAGATAAGCGGGCATTTGCTCCCAAAGGCAACAATGAATTCGAAATGAACGGTTACCCTGCGGTCAGTGGGCGTTTTCGTGAGCGCCCACCTGCTGACCACCCTCTTCTTCTGCGTCCAACACACCCGGCCCAGGCTCTCCATCTCTCCCCGCCTCGGTCCCCAAGCCCAGGTTCCTGGGTCCTGACAGAAGGTGACCTTGGGCAGAGCTCTTCACCTCTCTGAGTCTCTGTTTCAACATCTGTAAAACAGAAACAGATGAATTAGATGAAATTAAGTTTCACTAAGCCCCTAGAGAGAACACAGTCACAGGACATCTAGATAAATGGCAGTTTCCTCCAGGCATTGCCTTATTTCTTCCACCCGAGGGTCTGAAGGCGAGCTCCTGTGGGGTGGGGAGAATGGGGTGAGCCTCTGGGAAAGACCTCATTTCATCCATTCATTCAACAAAGTACATACTATTGCCGCGTGGGAAGGAGAAGCCTGTGGGAATCCTCATCACTGGATACCACCCTCTAGGCCAGAGTGAAAAGGACTACAGTCCTTGCTTCCAGAAGGCTCCCCCTGGGGAGACAGGCCTGAACAGCAGAGGCAGTATCCTGTAGGAAGTGATGACTGAGTCCTCCCCCGGGCAGAGGGAAGCCCACAGGAAGAAATGACTTTCTCCTGAGTCTTGAAGTTTGCAAGAGGTTTTCAGAAAGAACCTATGAGAGCATTCTAGACAGAGGGAACTACATTATAAAGGCACAACGGATTTGGATAAGGGCCAATCTACAACTCACCGTCATGCAGTCAGCTGGGCATCACGGATGGGAATGTTAGTTCAGAGAAGGGGGCAATCAAGGATGGGAATGTTGGAGAAGGGGGGACCAGGGAGCACAGTGTTGGAGAGTGGCGGCAGAACCAAGGACACAGTGTCAGAAAGTGAGGGGGGGACCAAGGATACAGTGATGGCAAGTGGGGGGGGGGTGAAGGGAGGCAGTGATGGAGAGTCGGGGGAGATGGAGGAGGGTAGTCATGGAGACTGGGGGGGATGGAGAAGGGCAATCATGGAGACTGGGGGGGATGGAGGAGGGCAGTGTCGGGGCGGGGGGGTGGGCGGACCAAGGAGGGCCATGGAGGTGAGTAAGGTTGTGCGGGTAGGTTCTTGCCTGGTCCCGAAGGCCTTTGGATGCCTGGCTCAGACATATCACTTTATCAAACTAAGACCTCTCTCCTACATGCTGCTGACTGCTTTGGGATCTGGAAGCCAATTTGCAAATGCTACAGTGAAAAAAAAGAAATGCATTAATGGCAAGCTTTGTGCTCATCAGAGTTCTAATTTCCACTGGTTTTTGGTTTTCAGCTCTATAAATCCTAAATGTGCCTTTCATTTCATTTTTCCACCCTTTGAGAACATCTGTTTAGCATTTGCCTTGGGAGATTGGGAAGGTGGGCGGGAGGTGACAAGTAAGTTCCTTTTGCACTTCTCTGCATTGAAGTAAGAGGCCCAGGGCAGCGGCTCTCCCTCAGGCCGGGGCTCCCCTTCCCATCCTCAGATGCTCTATGAAGGTGGCTCACTTTCAAGTCCATGTATTAAAAATGTAGTCTATGGGCCCATATAGGGCAACTTCACATGTTTCCAATTTATGGTTTCCAGCCCAGCATGTTGTAATATGGATTTTATATACATGCATAGTCAGGTTTTTCCTTTTTTTTCTTTTTTTCTTTCAATGAGACTTACTTTGCCCATATATTTCCATTTTAATTTGGCCAAATATTGCTGGACTTGAGGGCTTTCAGTAGGGGACAAATGCTCACATAAATTTCAAAGGGCCACTTAGTCGCGACAGCGTCGAGAGGCCCTCTGGACAGAATTTCACTTACTGAACACCTATTACGTGTTGGAAACTCTCATTGTGCTTTTTCTGTGCTCTCAGTGGTTTTTTTTTTGTTTTTTATTTTTTCCTTTCTAAACTGCAAGAACTTTTGTTCTGATTATAAAATTAATGCAAGCTACGTTTAAAAAAAAATCACGCACTATAAAATGGATTCGGTAGATTGCAAACATTTCCCCATATGCTAACACTATTAACAATTTGGCTGGTGTGTACTTCCAGATTTATTCGTGTATATTAAGAAAATATATAAATCAATGCATATTATCAAGGCTTTACCAAAATCAAGTAATACCCTCCAGTGTTCCATAACCTGGTGTGTGTGTGTGTGTGTGTGTATGTGTGCATACGCGTGTGACTAGGTTTCAGTCTGGGTCCCTGAATGTAGCCCTAGCTGATGCTCTTCACAGGAACAGGTGCAGTGTATTTTGCTCGGGGGGAGGGGGGAGGGGGGCACCTTATTTAAACCTGCCCTCCATCGATGGCTGGGTATTTGCCGGTTTTCGCTCCCACACACAGGGTCCTCCTGAACTCCCTCCTCCATGCATCTTTGCCTTTTGCTTAAACTACTCCCCAGGACCAATTCCGCCAAGTAGAATTACAGGAGCAAAAGGTAGAAATCATTGTTGATCCGAATCACCAAGCGGACATGATTGAACCCATTCACACGCCACTATGCTGGGTGGGAGAGGACCTCTTCCCCAGCCCCTGCCTCCTCCCCTCATCAGAACCACACATCACCCTGCAGTGGAAAAGTGAAAAGCTTCATTTCCCCCACACCCTGAGGAAACAGGCTGTGGCATGGGGGGTGGGGGGTGGAGGAGTGGAGGGGGGGAGGGCTTAGAAATCAGCACGCCCCCTCCAGGTAGAGGCAGCCCGGTGCCAGGGAGCACTGCTGGCTGGTAAGCCCAGCACTATCTAGACACCTGCCCCACCCTGCCTGGCACCTGTCCCCTGCCTCAGTTTCCCCATCAGTCAGACAGAGAGGAGAGGGTTCTGCCCTGTTGCTCCTCCAGCCTGTCGTGAGGGTAAATCCCATGAAGGAGGTGGAAGCAGGCGTTTCTGCCTATTTGTCTCCTCATACAAGGATTCTGGGCCTGAAGACTTCCCTGGGCCCTGCCTGGCCGTCGCCCCCACCTCCTCCCGACTGGGGAGACTGATCATTTCCCCCGTCAGCCCCTGGGCCTGCGAGCTCCCGCCTGCTCGGCTCTGCATGAAAGCTCTTGAGTCTTTTTTATTGAGTTATAAAACCAGGATTGTTTTTGGATTGGGTTGGTAAAAAGGCCTGGAAACTTGGTAATCTGAACTTCTCAGGTTTGTAGACAGATCTTGTTGCTTGGAGAGATAATGAGGGCTGCATTTCCAAGTATTAAATTATTTTCATTTTTTTAGATGGTGCCAGAAGCGATCAGGCTCTGCTCTCTGGGAGACGCTGGGTAGGGCAGCCAGGCACCCCGAGACAGGAGACCTGGGAAGGTAGGGATGGGCCCTCCCAGTGACAGTCACCATCCCCCAGCCAGGGAGGGAATGCAAAGGGCATCCATCCAAATCTCCTCTGGGGACCAGACTGTGGGGTAAAGGGCTGGAGAGGGGCAGTGGTGTGAACCCAGGGAGACTGTCTCCATGAACCAAGGCCTCCTGGTACAGGAGAAGGTAGCCCCGAGTCTACTCCTAATTCTGCCACAATTCACTGTGTGACCTTGGGCAAGGCACATGTGCTCAGGAACCCCAGCCTTCAGTGGGAGCCCGGGGGTGTCCCCCTCCCTTGAGGGATCATGCAGGCTGGACCCCTCTCCCCATCCAGACTGTCCAGATCCCTCCAGCCAGAGTCCCATCATAATACAGGAGCTAATCATAGCTCAGTATATATGAACACCAACCCTTACTTCGTGAACACCTCTAAGGCATCAGCTTTGGGGCTCAGCTCCTCATGCCTATTATTTCCTCTGATGCTCTAGTAACAAGAAGTCAAAATAACGCTGCCAAGAGCGAGTGTTTGCCGAGCGCTCACTCTATGCCCCTCACCACCTGCTAGGTTGTTGGCGTTAGCAGGTGCAATGTTGCCTGGTCAACCCTTATTCTACAGAGTCAAGCTGTTTTCCCACGGCCCCGGACTCCAGTGGCAGAAGAGGAATTTGAAGGAATAGAGCCTACCTCTCCTTGCATGCACCCCATCAGAGGATGATGAGGGACTCAACCCCTCCCCAAATCTTCATCCTTTCACCCCATATTGCACGGATCATGGAAGGGGAAGGGAATGCGGGGGCGGGGGGCTGCTGTGTGATTAATAGAGGAGGCTGAGGTGTTTCCAGGCTGCCTTTAGGTGTCCACCGAGAAGGGCAGTGACCACCCCTCTTAGGCAAAGCATGAAGAGCTGCTAATTTGCAAGTTCCAAAAGCACTGTCCCTCCCAGCCCCCACGGGCCCGAGAGAGCACGCGTTGTGCCAAGAGCCTTTAATCTTGCCAAGGGCAGATCCCCTCGCCCTGGAAAAGCTGGGGTCAGCCCAGGGACGGCGTCCTCTTTCATACTGCTAGCATGACGGGCCCAGAAAACTAAACAGCATCCTCAGGGTAGGACTCATTCAGAATGACAGCAGCGCCGTTATAAAATAGGGCGCCTCTCTCCGAGCGGGCTCTGGATCCCATCAAAGCAACAAGTGTCTTTCCTTCCCTTCCTCAAGAAGGTGAAGTAGAAGCCTGTAATAACACCATGCCCCTGTTCGCCTCTGAACCAAAGTCAAAACTCAAATCTGATCAATCCGAAATCAACGTTGATGTTGTAATTGGACTTCACAGGGCTGGCCACGGTCTCAGAGCTGATGGTATTTCATGCCGTGTGTCATCGTCGGTGCCAACAGAAAAAATGAATCTTTCAGGCGAGTCAAGAAGAAATTAGTATTTCTGGGATTCCAGGGAATGAAATACGCACCTCTTCGAGGCTTATTACAAAGGGGTCTATGTCTGGCCCTCAACACCTTGCAGTGGCCCCAGAAACAGAGCCCGGCATGCTTATGTGCCGACCAAAGATCTTCTTCCCGTTCTCGTTCCAACCCGAGAAACTTCCACTCACCTTCCAAGACCCGGTTCAGAATGCCCACTTCTGAGGATCCTTCCCGATCCCCTTCATCAACGCCTCTTCCTCTGTAGGGATGGGACTGATGTGTCCCTGAACATTCTTAGCCCATTTGCGCACCTCCCCTGGTTCTTTGGCTACTCGTGAAGCAGCCCAGGGCAGGAAGAATATCTTACTCTTCTATTCTTCTTCCAGTTCCCAGAGCAAGCACCCAGTGCCTGGGAGGTGCCCTCGGAATGCTTGTTGACCGACTAAGCGATTACTACTGATACAGCATAGAATAGTGTAAAGCGGTGATTCTCAGCCAGCTGATTTTGCATAACGCCCCCCCAGCCAACCTGCCTCACACCTGGCAATGTCTAGAAACATTTTTGGTTGTCACAATCGGGGAGGGGAACGCTAAAGGCATCTAGTGGGTAGTGGCAGGGTTATCCATCAAGACTTCCCCGGACCCTACATTCTTTCATCATCATGGGCCCCTTCCTCCGAAAACAAAATTTTTTAAATTATATTTTAAAACTGAGTTGGTGTGAAGAGGAACAGAATCCACATTGGAATCATTGTTATAGATCCGTTATTATTATATTGGTTTTTTTCTTCCGTTTTTAGAATTAAGTTAAAACTAAAGCATTTTCCCAAGCCCCTAAACTTCAGCATTGGGTCCACTGAGACAAATGGGTAAGTGGGCCCCGGTCAGAGGCCCGGAATGCTGGTAAATGTCCCGCAGCACGGAGGACGACCCCAAACAACAAAGAATTATCCAGCCCCAAATGTCTGTAGTGCTGAGGTTGAGAAACCTGTTGTAGAGCAAAATTCAGAATGGGCAAGCCTGGAAACGTAATGTCTGAGCACCCGCAGCAACTGTAATGAGCACGGGGAGCACATAACTTTGGGTAATTAGCAAGGCTCTAGGGTAGGGAAGACGCCGATGAACACAGCGCACACTTTCATGAGAGCATTCATAAAACATCCAAATGTGTTTTTTCCTCTCTTTCCCCAAATGGTGGACAGAGCCCAGAACACAGATTTTGTTCAGAGCCAGCCACGCCAGCGAAGGGCAACACTTCATTATTCAGACAAATTGGGGAAATCCCATGATGCCTTCTGCCTCTGGTCAGCTTCTCATTATCCTGAAACAGAGGCTGTGCTCAGCAAAGCACCTCCTAGGTACTCATGTTGAGTCCTTCGCCTGCCTCCTGAGGCGTACTGGGCAAACCTGCCCCCAGATCGCTTTCAAGGCTGATTCTTTAGAGAGAGAGACACCAGACAACACAGAGTTTAGACTTGGGGGTCTGTAGTAGGGTTCTCCAGAGAAATAGAACCAATGTGTGTGTGTGTGTGTGTGTGTGTGTGTGTGTGTGTGTGTGTGTGTGTGTACAGAGAGAGATGGGGGGGTGGGAGAGAGAGAAGCTTGTTTTAAGGAATTGGCTCACACAATTATGGAGGCTGGTGGTATAAAATCTGCAGGGCAGACTGGCAGGCTGGGGAACCCAGGGGAAGAGCTACAGTTCCAGACTAAAGGCCCCATGCTGGCGGAATTCCTTCTTGCTCAGGGGAGTTCATTCTTTGTGCGAGTCAGGCCTTCAACTGATTGGACAGGGCCCACCCACACAGCAGAGGGTCTACTTCAGTCAAAGTTCACCGATTTAAATGTTAACTCACACAAAAACAAACAAACACACCAAAACCCCACTTTCCCTGCAACATCCAAATATCTAGGTACTGTGGCTCAGCCAAGTTGACATACAACTGATCCTCATGAGGTCTAAAGTTTTTTATCAGTAATCTCCGTTACCTCTCTGTGTCTCTGAAAGACCAATGAACCACCATGCCAGGAAGGAAAACACACAAGGTTTCACATCAAAAGGAGGCAGCTAGCATTCACTGAGTGCTTACTGTATACCAGGCACGTGCAGGCACGTGGCCCTCACTTGAGCTGTGTGAGGGGCTAGGGCTGTCCTCATCGGACACATATGTGACTTACCCAGGGTCCCACAGGTGATCCTCAGCACAGCCAAGACTCAAAGCCAGGTCTCTCCTGACCCCAAAGTCATGCTCCATCGCCCCCCACAGGAGCTACCCGAGGGATGCCAGAGAAAGGATGGGCAGCCCAGATAAAGAGAAGAGCACCAGATAAGAGTCACTGGGAGCCCAGCTCCCACCGGTCCCCAATACTCTCACACCAAGGTATGCCTCTTGATTTCTTACACACATACACACACACATACAGAATATTTAGATGATTCATATAAAGTGCCTATTAATGCTTGCATAGTTGGTGTGCAATGGAACAATGGTCGTCATTACAACAATAATAATAACTATAAATGATGTACATGGACCACATGTGTGGTAGTGAAAGCATCATATGTCATAGGCGAAGGAAAGGGGCATAGGAAATAAAAGGGCGGGAGACGCAACTTAAAATTAATGAGACCATGGAGGTGACTGCATATGCAATAGCACAAAGCCCGAAAATAAATTATCAGCAGCTTCTTTCATTCAAAGAACACCTCGCAAGCCCCCAGGTGACCCCCCCCCCAATATCCTGATGAAGTGGCCAGGACAGGGACCCTCTGCTCATCTGGCGGATGAGAAATCTGTGGCTTAGGGAGGTTGAGCGTCCTGCCCAAGGACACATAGCACTCTGCTTTAGGGATTCGAGCCAGGCTTCCCGCCAGGACCGTCCCCACCGGGAACAGGCAGCTCAGGCAAGAGAGAGTCTGGAGGGCCTTTCGAGAGTTCAGGAATCTGCTTTTCCCTTCCTCTGAGGTCCAACTGGGATCCAAACTCCTTCCCTACACGGGGAAGTCGTAAGAATTAGCAACAACTTCTATGACGGTCCCATCCTGGCACTTGGCACAAAGTGGGTAATCGCGACAAACAGCAGGTAATAGGTAACGTAAATAAGTATCATCCTCTTGAAGCTGGTTCCCGGGTTCAGCCATGTGCTCTGCAGCACGCAAAATCCAGAAGCCCCCCATGGGGCGAGGGGATAAAATATCAGTACAAGCATGTCTCCCAGCCCTTTGTTCTACCCCATTCTATCCCAAATGTCTCCCAAGCCAAAGATTTCCATAGCAGCTGCATCGTGACTGCCTAGTTTTCGCCTCTCATGCTCCTATTTACAGTCTGCAAATGTTGGCTGGGATATGAGGTGAGGACTTTTTCTCATTTTCGCCCAGAAGGCCCACGGCCATTACATCATTCTGAATTTCCTTGGCTTGTTCATGACAAGACACCCACCCTGGGCTGTGCAGACATGGGGCTTGATTTTCTGCTTGGCATGCAAGGCCAGGAAGATTCAACATGACAGCCGTGATGTCGGAAGGAGCTGTGATAGGAAGACACAAAAATCAGGATCAGACCTGCAGCTTGGATGGAGAAAGTCAGCCTTGCAAATGACAAGTGGGCTGGGGAATCTGGCCATTCCCCAACAGCCTAATGACAGAGGGTTTTATTTTCTTAAAACAAAAAATTTTTTTTTTTTAAACTCTGGGGAAAGATGTTGGTTGAGTTCATCACAACCCTCATTTCGTGGCTCACACTCACCATCGGTCAATTCAGGGCATCCGTCTTGATCCACTTACTTATTTCTTCTCTTTTAGCCTCATTCCCTCCCCTATGCCGTCTCCCACGGGGAGATTCACACACATTCCAGTGTGCATGCCCAGTATGCGTCATAGTTGCATGCAAGTGTTGAATTTACATAAATGGTATTGGGCCATAGGTCTCCTTCTTGCTTGATTCAGTCAGCACTGTTTTGAAAGATTTGTAATTTTGCTGCTAACTCCTGTGTAGTATTCGTAGTATTCCACAGGGTTTGTCTGCCACATCTCACCTACCCGTTCCCCCAGGACCCACACTGGACTGCCTCTGCACGCCCCAGCAGCCCTCGATGAGTATCCTGTATTCGTCACCTGATGGAGATGTGTGAGAATTTCATTGAGAAATAGCATCCCGGCCGGAACTGCACGGTCGTGGGGAGCGTGCATACACCCCAATCACACCAAGGGCCAGCCAGGTCACTCTCCAGGGCAGCCACAACCATCTGATGGTTCCCACCAGCCAGGCACAGGGTTTTCTGTAACCCTGCATCCCCTGCTAGCATTTTGCATTATCCTGCTTTCTGTGTTTTTGTTTTTTTGCCAATCTGATGGGTGTATAAGTGATGTCTTGTCGTTTTACTCAGCATCTCGCTGTTGGCTGCTGAGTTTGAGCATTCTCTTCATTTGCTGGTTAGTCTTTTGGGTCTCTTTACACCCTTTCCCCAGTTTTCCTTGTAGTTCCCGTTCTTTCTTGCTTTGCAGAAATTTCTTAGATATTTTTCGATATTAGTCCCTCGTCTGCTTCCAACATTGCAAATACGTTTCTCGGTTTACCTGTCTGCGAACGTGTTCCAAAGTGTCCTTCACCAGACAGAAGTCTTCAGTTGTGTTATGACCAAATCCATCCCTGTAGTTGTTTTACGGTCTGTGCTTTTCTCTCTCTCTCTCTCTCTCTCTCTCTCTCTCTCTCTCTCTCACACACACACACACACACACACACGTGCACACACAGTAGTTTCCCACGAAAATCCTCCATTATTTTCTTCCATGTTATTTCCTATGGATATTCGAGCCTTACCTGTTCCACTTTAGGTCTCTTCCATCTGGAACCCTCCTTTGTAAGTGGTATCATTAGCAGGGGATCTAGGCCTCTCTTCGCCTCCACTTGGTGGGTCCGTTTTTCCAACTCCACTCACGAACTGCTCTTTCTCCCCCGCTGATGTGTGGGGACACCTTTACCATGTTGCGTTTCCACCTGCACACACGGCTCAGTCTCTGAGGTTCCCATTCTGTTTCAGGGCTCCTGTGGCACATTCTTTGTTCCAAACTGTTGTCATCACTATGTCCTTGGGGAGGGAAAATCTTGACTCTGCTTTTAGTTTTCAGAGTCGACTCAGCTATTCACAGACCTTTATTCTGCAAGAAATTTTTAGAACAAGTTTATGGAGTTCCCCCAAAAATCCAACCGAGATTTGGTCACGCCTGCATTGCAACAATAGCTTAACTTTGGACAACTGACATCTTTGTAACATTAAGTAATGCTATTAAAGAATAAGAGTGTCTCTTCATTTTTCAGACCTTTTCTTTTTGTTCTTTCATATCAAACATTTAAACTTTCTCCATAGAGGTTTATATTTTATTTATTTGCATCTTTCTTTCATCAGCCTTACTAGCACTGTTTCTCCTATGAATCCTATGACTATAATCAAAAGACCAACCTTGGTCTCATTCCTCTCCTCTATTTTTGTTATTGTGCTAGTTACTCTCTAGTTCATTGCTTTCTGCCCTTGTCTTCATTATTATTTTCTCTCTGGTTAAAGGTCCCCTAGTATCTTTCCCTATTCTCTTGATTTGGATGCACTGCATGTTCGTTTCACATTGCAATGCTTATACAGAAAAAAGCCCCATGTGTTAGGACATACACATGCCCATCACGTTCCCCATGACTTGGCCATGTCACCTGGGTGAATCATTGAGCTCTTGGGAGTGTCTGTACCCTAAACTGTGAAGTAGGGGTGATAGCCCTCTCTCCTAGCCTCTGGTGAAGACTCTAAGTATGGGATGATGCACGGGAGGCTCCTGGAGGATCCACCAATCTTAGTCGGTTTCCCTTCCTTTGCTCCTAAGCTAATGAGAAAACCACTAATCCCAGATTTATGAGAATCTCAAACCTTGAAAAAGTGGTTCACAAGTGGGGGTAATTTTGCTCCCAGGAGACATTTGACACTGTCTGAAGACAGCGTGGGTTGTCACAACTGGGGGCAGAGAGGGGTGCTACTGACATGTAGGGATGCTGAAGATCCCTGGGTAGAAGCCAGGCATGCTACTGAACATCCTAGAGTGCACAGGAACAGCCTCCCCAACAAAGAACCACCTGCCGAAACGTCAGAAGTGCCAAAGTCAAGAAATCTCATCTCCAGTGAGCTTCCAGGGGCATCTGGTCCTACCTGCCCATCCACTAGAAGAATCTTCTTACTGTAGGGACTCTGATTGGGACAGGAGGCTCACTACCTAAGAAGATAGCTAACAGCAGCAGAAGGAACATAGGCTTTGGAGTCAGGCACCCTTGCAAGCGGGCCCACCCTTATTCTGACCCGTCATCCATGAACCTCGGCTTCTTCATTTGCAAAGTGGATGAGACAGTTAGCTGTCATGACCACATGAGACATACTTCTGCACAGGGCCTAGAGTGTAGCGAGTGGTCAGTAAACACTAACTTTCACAGTTAGCCCTGAGTGCACCTAAACAGGTTTTCCCGGGACTTCAAAATTCTGTGGCAATGCAGCTTCTTCTATCTAAAGGCCCCTAAACTAAGCACGGAATGATTCATACGGTCATTCCCCGTCTTTGGGTCTCAGCTTTCTCCTCAGTAATATAGATGGCTCCCCTAGATGAAAGCTTCCAGCTGCTTGCCCTCAGCCAAAGTCTCTTTGCAGGCACATTTGGTGTGTGGCATGCATTTTTTTCTCTTAGAATCCAAATCTATTTCTCGCTTCTAAAAATGGGCAGATTTCACCTAAAAATCTGCAATTCTAGCATCTCTTGAAGAATAAAAGATTTAGCGATACTGGGCCTATTTCCTTCATGGCAACACTCTGCGGGAACTGAGCCATGCGACCCCCATACAGAGACACGTGGTCTTGTTTGCCACAGTCCCCACTATTCCCTATTGCCCTGCGCCACTCATTTGTCGTCCTTCTGGCTCCTGTAGGCATTTAGCTTTACAATTATTAAGATATATGGGCTCTCTGGCTCCTTTCATCTCTCTTAGAAATCATGAGCTGCTACTCAAAGAGGGAATTTCTTTGATAAATTACCAGTGGAGAATCTAATTTCTGATGATTTGCTACAGGCTTTACTTAAAACAGAAGCTCTCCTGGACTCTGATTCCATTTTTAAAAAAGAGAAGGAGAGTCTCTTTTGAAGAACTTCGTAGTCACCTTGTTAAAGTTAATGGAAAGGGTACTTTGATTTGCTGAGCCCATGGACACAGTGGGCAGATCCAGAGCTAAGAGGAGGGAGCTGGGATGCCTCACGGGGCTGTGGTGGTCTAGGAGTGCTCCCAGGGTACAACCATGTCACGGAGCAGTACAAATCCATCCCTGCTGGAGGGGTGATGTGTGGGCGCCATACAGATACAAAAACTCAAATGAAAAAAAAATTTTTTTTTTTAAATTACACCATGGCCTATCCTGGAGATGCACTTGGCCCCTTTCCAATTAATCTCTACAGGACTTACTTCTACTTCTACTTGGGCCAGCAAAATTCTCTCCCCAGAGTGACTTCCAGTACAATTCATGCAGCATGGTGAAGCACCTATGCTTTAAAGATTGATTGACTGATTTCAGAGAGAGAGAGTGCGAGCGAGTGCAGGGGAGGAAGGGCGGGGGGGGAGGGGCAGAGGGAGAGGGAGAGAGAGAATCTCAGGCGGACGCCCAGCTGTGCACAAAGTCCGTCATCGCAGGACTCAACCTCATGTCCCCGAGATCCTGACTTAAGCCAAAACCAAGAGTCAGACACTTAACCGACTGAGCCCCCCAGGCGCCCCGAAGAACCTATGATTTAGAGAGAGCCGGCACTTAACCGCACATACAACCTCAGACAAGTTACCCAATGTCGCCGAGCCTCAGTTTCCTTTAACAGCAAAATGGGAATAACACCAACACCTGCTTCCCAGGGTGCCTGCACATGAGTTAATGGGCATCTGTTCCGGCCCCTTTGTCCTGTGGTCACAAAACCGAGGCTCAGGCTTCAGCGTGTCCCTTGCAACACGTCTCTGCTGTTGGAGGTTCTGAAGGCTGGCCAGGATGGAAACCCATTCATCAGCTCCAAGGGAAAACTCATGAAAAATAGGTCTGCAGTACAAAAAAGAGGGTACTGTTCAACTGGAGAAAAGATGAACACAGCAACACTGAGTATAGAGAGACAGACACACATCCACGCTCGGATGTCTTGTCACTACAGGTGAGAAGCCACGTCATGTCCTGGGCTCTTGTATGTTTGCTAAACCCGTGAGCTGAAAGCAATTTGGCAGCTACCTGGAGAGCCACGAAAATGTTCATTATCTGTAATGAGCAGATAATGGGTTTTGTCTGTTTGTTTGGCTTTTCTGCTAGGAATTTTTCTAAGGACCCAATCTTGTAGGAAAAATTTTTTTAAAAATCATGTGTATTCACTGTGTAAGGTAGAAAATGCTTTACCAATGTTCCCTAGAATCATGTGGAGTAATGCGCTGAACAATGAGGTCAAAGGGTCAGAATATTGCTGTTGTCCAACAGAGCATTCCACGTAGCTGCGAGTAACTGAAGATAATCCACCGACCCTGCGATCGGGCGCACCCCGACTCAGTGCTGTTTGGGAGAGACCGAGTCGCAAAAGGGGAAATGTTCACATTATGTTAAGTGTACAAAGCACAGTGAAAAATATTACAGAGGCAGTGATGGGACAGAAGGAGGGTGAAACGGCTGTGTCAGAACTGTAAGATGACAGACTTTAAACTGTCCTGACTTCTGTAATGCATACACGTGGAGGACAGACGCTGTGTTCCACACACCAGTTGAAAGAGTCTGAGTCCCCTTGTCCAGGCTTGGACTTCCGGGTCTATGTATAACTTGAGGCCGCGTATTAAGCCCCTACTATGTGCTAGGTAGGCACTGTCCAAGGCACACTGTGCTACGGTGATGGGAATCTCCAACCTCTGTTGAACAGATCTCAAGGGGAGGAATCAGCCTTACAGTTACTTGCCACAGATGGGAAAACCGAGAGAGTAAGAACTTCCCCGGGGTCACACGGCTATGAAGGGCAAAGGTGGGGTCCAAGCCCAAATGACCCATGAACAATATCTGGTCTCTTTCCAGCAGCCAGGGTGCCCCCAAGAGTTGGGACATGGAAGAAGGCTTTAGGTAGCCTTAAACGACAGTGCAAAGGTCCCTTATGGTACTGCCGATGACCTCTAGAACAAAGATGATCTTTTTTAACCACGAGCAAGCAGTTCTGGGGCCGAGAAGCCTCCCCAGACAAGAGACTGAGCCAGAATGGAACTCTGCTATGTTTTCATTAGTCCTACGCATCCTTACGAGTCTTTCCTCCACGGTGGTTTCCACCTCCTCGCAGCAAGTGCTACTTGTGTTCCGTGGACTACAGTGATGCAAAGATTCCTTTTCATGTCCTCTATTTTTTCTGTGAATTTCGGAATGTGTCTCTTTACACGTATACTTCAGGATTCACGCTTCCGGGACTTGAGGTTGAACCACGCCTCCCGTCACCGAGTTTCCTATTACAAAATGCCTGGAAGTCCCCCCATGATGGGGCAAGTAGGGTCCAAACGTCTAGTCGCATTAGATATAGTGCATTATTCTGAGGTTAGGGAAAGCCAATGTTTAACAGGGGCTCTGCGCTGTCACAAAAATCACAAAAGACCGTGGAAGTTACGCCGTACGCTGAACTGAAACCGTGATCCCGAGCCAGTCACTTCCTGGCCCTCCACAACCGCCACGGCACCCCTTCCCCAGCATAAGGGGAGCCCTTGGGCATCCTCCCCGCCCGCACCCCTGCGGACCGGGAGCCCTTGGCTGGTCTCCGCAGACCCGATCGGGGCGCCTGTCCAGCGCCGTATCCAGCCTCTCCCACGGTGCCGAGCTCCTACCACGGTACCAGATCCAGGCACCAGGAGCAGTTTCCTGGCAAGGAAGCACACAGCTCGATTTAGGCATTTTTACTCCTCAGAACTGCAGAACTGAGCCCATGCACACCTGTCCTTCCAAACTTGACTCGTTTTCGCAGTCTCCTTTAACGGACAAAAATGGTGTCACCTGTTAAAAGTTGAAAAGCTCACTGTACCTTCTTTTCGAAGCTCCTGTGAGGTCAGCCCCATCTCCCACTTTCATGAGCAAATACGAAGGGGCAAAGTTGAGGGGACCGATCTTGGGAGCATAGCCCCCCGCCCCCCCATCCAGGGGCTGGAAAATGCTAGGCTCACAGGGTTTCAAACGTTCCCCAAGCAATGCTACCACAGGCCACTGGGGCTGGAAGCGCTGGGAACTTTGAGACTGCAAAAACACTTTTAGGACAAAGAAGTGTTTCTGAATGTAGAACTATCCCATTTCAAATCCGCTCTCTACTATTAGCAAACAAAGCAGGACCAAATGGAGGAAGCCGAACCCCTCTGGGGAACTCTTGGTTTGGTCTGGCCTGGGGCAGCTCTAAGGCTGCGTGTGGGAGGAGGACGTGACAGGAGCCTGTGGAGAGGTGCCAGGACCGCTGTCTGGGCCCGGCTGGCCTGGCCTGTCCCCATCTCTCCCCACTGGGCCACCTTCGGGCTCTGTGGAGGGACACATGAGGCTCTGACAGGCGCTCGAGCTGGTGGCCGCGTCCATGCGGAACCCCTGAAGGCCTCCTAGCCCCACAGCCAAAGCCCCGTAGAGCTGGAAGGGCCTCAAGCCCAGGCTGAGCCGACCCACGAGGTTTCATTTTTAAATAAATGCATTTAAACTTTAAAACGCAAAACGACTTAAAGAAATATCAAGTAAACCTTGTGTGAGGCTGACATGCCATGTAGGGCCAGTGGACGTTTTGGCCACGATGCCTTGGACCGGGACCCTGAGCTTTTCAAATGAATTGTTCCCCTAGGGCCTGGGGTCAGGATGCTATTTGGGGTTTCCTCCAAGCCACCAGTCTCTGGCGACTGGAATTCGTGTGCTCTACTGGAGCTGTCTGACTTGAAGTCTTTCGCGTAGGCTAATCTCTCGCCTGCACTACAGAAACTTGATGTCAAAAGGGAGAACTTGCCGGTGGCAGGAAAATACCATTGGAAGTCAAAAAGCAGCCAAACCCCTGGTAAGCGGATTAACTCACTTAGCCGCTGGAAGATAAAGCTTTCTGGAGATGGCATTCAAGTCAGGAGGTGGGCCAGCCAGCTGTTGGGTGGGCTCCTTTAATGCAAAAGGAATGTGGGTTTGGAGCTCTGATGTAGATCCAGAGGGGTGGGGATGGAATGCTCCGCAGTCCCTGATTCTGCCTGAGAATGCCGAGGTGCAGGATATGTGAAGGTACAAGGAAGGGAAAACGCAAGAGGAATAAAAGCAAATATTTGGGAGGAGATTTTCTTTTTATTTTTTTTAAGATGTAGTTATTTATTTTGGAGAGAGAGCATGAGTGGGGGGAGGGGCAGAGGGAGAGAATCCCAAGAGGACTCCCCCTGGGCATGGAGCCTAATGTGGGGCTCAACCCCAGGACACTGAGATCATGACCTGAGCTGAAATTAAGAGTTGGACGCTTAACGGGCTGAGCCACCCAGACACCACTAGGAGGAGATTTTCCCGGGCTTACTTCCCCTCACTTTACAGACCTGTTATCCTCCGTGTGTTACGGAGCATTTTCTTCGTTAATGAAGAATCCCATTAAACTCTGCAGAGAAATTAGGAGGAGTTTGCTGGGCTGATAGAGAATAGACACAAAATTCATTAGTGACAACTGGGTATTTACCCCAAAGATACAAATGTAGGGATCCGAAGGGGTATGTGCACCCTGATGTTTATAGCAGCAATGTCCACAATAGCCAAACTGGAAAGAGCCAAGATGTCCATCGACAGATGAATGGATAAAGAAGATGTGGTATATATACACAATGGAATATTATGCAGCCATCAAAAGGAATGAGATCTTGCCATTTGCAACAACGTGGATGGAACTGGAGGGTGTTATGCTGAGTGAAATAAGTCAGTCAGAGAAAGACATGTATCCTATGACCTCACTGATATGAGGAATTCTTAATCTCAGGAAACAAACTGAGGGTTGCTGGAGTGTTAGGGGGTGGGAGGGATGGGGTGGCTGGGTGATAGACATGGGGGAGGGTATGTGCTATGGTGAGCGCTGTGAATTGTGCAAGACTGTTGAATCACAGATCTGTACCTCTGAAACAAATAATGCAACATATGTTAAGAAAAAAAAAGAAGAAGAAGAAGATAGCAGGAGGGGAAGAATGAAGGGGGGGGAATCGGAGGAGGAGACGAACCATGAGAGACGATGGACTCTGAAAAACAAACTGAGGGTTCTAGAGGGGAGGGGATGGGGGGATGGGTTAGCCTGGTGATGGGTATTAAAGAGGGCACGTTCTACATGGAGCACTGGGTGTTATGCACAAACAATGAATCATGGAACACTCCATCAAAAACTAATGATGCAATGTATGGGGATTAACATAACAATAAAAAATTTAAAAAAATTCATTAGTGACAGTGGAAACTGCAGAGTTAAACCTCCAAATCGAATACTAGAGTTGGAATTCTGACTTACAGATCAGTGCCCTTTCAGTAATATTGTGTGTGTGGAGTGGGGTATTATTTTTAGAGAAATACTTGGGCAACAGTCCTCCAAATACCCAAAGATATCTGAGGAAAATAGTCTAAGACAAAGGCTATCCATCCATTCCTCCAGTCCATAAGCTCTTGGTCTGTATCAGGTTAGAACATGAAAGAGATGGCTTCAAGACTACAGGAAGTTACCTTCTTACTAAATTACACTGATATAGTAACATCCCTTTGCTTTTATATTGGAATGTTATGGCTTCTTTAAAAACATCCTTACCCTGCTTCGTAGCCTCATAGTAAGAACGCTCATGAGAAAATATTTGCCACATTTGGATCAAAGATAATGTTATCTCTCTTAGGAGGTCGTTATGTTTCCTTTAATAAGACAAGTGTTATAGAATTCATCCTGTTTCTGTTTTTGCTCTGGCTGCCAGGAAGCTCCAAGTTAAATGCTCTATTTAAGGCCAGTAACTATATTGGCCTAAATTTTGAGTATGATCATTTTTTTTTTTTACCTACTTCAGTATATTTTAACAAATTTCAATACTAATTTTAACAGTCCTATTAAATCTGAACTGAGTCTGGTATATATTATATCTGTTATATATCAGATATATTATATATGATATATATAGTTATAGACATTTATCAGATCTCTTTTTGCTTGCCACTGACAGATATCCAATTCAATTTAGCTTAAGCAATATGGGAGGGAGGTGGCTTATTGGCTCATCTGTCTGAAAAGTTGAAAAGTTCAGGGTAGATGTGATCATAAAACCTGAAGGAGTAGGGACAATTCTCACAGACACAGAAGCCAACCTGAAAGAGCTCTCAATGACCACAGCTGAAATAATCTGAACAAAATAAATAACAGTTTTAAATTACAAACCAAAGCAAAAAATAAATATACATGAATCCATACTTATATAAATAATAGAATAAATCAATAAATAGGGAAAAGAAACAAACCTTCCCTATAAAAGAATTTCAAATAATATATGTAGATACCCCCTTTCTAGAAGGTGGAGCTGAATCTGCCCCCCCCTTACAGGTGGTCTAATTAGTGACTTGCCTCCAAAGAGGTAAAGGGCATAAAAAGGGGAAAACGTAGTAATTTCCCAGTGGAGAGATCTGGCAAACAATCCCTTTAACCAAGTGGTGAAGGTCAACATCACCAATGACGTGTCTCCGATAGGCCATGACAAGAAGGGCACTTCATTCCGTTGGTATTCTCTCCTAAACCCCATAACCCCGTTCTAATGAGAAAAACATCCCACAAGCCCAAGTTGGGAAATATTCTACAGGATACTTGGCGAGGATTCCTCAAGACTGTCAAGGTCATGAAAAACAAGGCAAGACTGAGAAACTATTAGAGACCAAAGGAGACGAAGAGGACATACTGACTAAGTGCAAGGTGATACCCTGGGTTGGCAAGAGGACATAAATGGAAAAACTGGTGAAATCCAAAGAAAGTCTGGAGTGCAGTTAACAGTAATGGGCCAGAGTTGGTTTCTTACTTGTGACAAATGTACCATGGTAAGGCCTCATGGAACATGTTAACAATGGGGAAACTGGGTGAGCCAGTCCTCGCACTCTCTGTACTATTGTCTTCATCATTTTCGGCTGCTCCAACAGACACCATGGTGGGGGAGGGGGATGCTCACAACAGATGTTTATTTCACACAGTTCTGAAGGTGGGACATCCAAAGTCAAGGGGGGCCAACGGAGTCAGTTCTGGTGAGGATCCTCTTCCTGGTTTGCAGATGGCTGTTTTTTGCTATGTCCTCACACAGCAGGGAGAAAGAGAGGGATCCTGCATCTCCTCCTCCTTTTTACAAGGGCACAAATCCCATTCACGGGGCCTCCCCCCTCACGCCCTAATCACCTCACAAAGGCCCCACCTGCAAATACGATCATATTGAGGGTTAGGATTTGGACCTATGAATGGTGGGGGAGGGGGCACAACCAGTCCGTAGCTATCTCTGCGTCTTCTCTGTAAATTGGAAATTATTCTCAAAAGCAGGTACAAAAATAACAAAGGGACAAACTGAAAACAAATAATAAAGTAGCAGACCTAAATACAGTCTTAGCAATAATCACAGGAAATGTTGATGGTCTAAACATTCCAATTAAAATGCAGAGTAATCAGAATGGACACAAGAAACCCAACTATATATTATCTGAAAATGATGCACTTAATTTTTTTTTAAGATTTTATTTATTTATCTGACAGAGAGAGACACAGCGAGAGAGGGAACACAAGCAGGGGGAGTGGGAGAGGGAGAAGCAGGCTTCCCGCCGAGCAGGGAGCCCGATGTGGGGCTCGATCCCAGGACCCTGAGATCACGACCTGAGCCGAAGGCAGACGCTTAATGACTGACCCACCCAGGTGCCCCTGAAAATGATGCACTTTAATTATGAAGACAGAGAGAGTGACAGTAAGTGGGTAAACACACCTATGTTATCTTGAATTCTGGCCTAAGTGAGATCATGTCCATCTGATGGTGTTAGATCTGTGTTTGACCCAGTTTTTTGTTTTGTTTTGTTTTGTTTAAGTAATCTCTACACCCAGTGTGGGGCTTGAACTCACAACTAGGAGATCAGGAGTCCAATATTCCACCAACCAAGCCAGCTAGGTGCCCCAACCCAGTCTTATACCTGCTTTTTTCTCTCTGGGAGGCACTCTGTTCCTTTTTTACTCCATCTGGTGAGTAAAGTGTACTCAACCGGTTTAAGCAACCTTGTATTTATTTTTCTCCAGACTCTCCACATGCTTGCAAAATCACTTCTAAAGTGATACTGGCTACACACACACAAGCATATATACCTACACAAAATATTTTTGTCATTGTTTTAAAAAATGGGTTCAAAGCGTACACATTTGACTTCAGCTTTGCTCTTTGAATACCTCATGCAGATTGCTCCAGAGCCCCAGAGGGCCAATTTATTACTTTTAATGAATCAAGAATTATCCATTACTATGATTATTAATAAAGTACTATGAATCATTAGGAGGGCTCCACAATTTATTCAACAGTGAACATATATTCTTCCATCATCTGTGTGTGATCAGGATTCCTAGGTGTGGGATTCTGGGCCAACGGGGCCTGTGCTTGTGATTTTAATACGTTTTGCCAGGTTACTCCTTGAGGAGTTGTAACAGTTGCGGGTCTACCAGCAATGGGTACATGCACCCTCTTCCCCACAAAGGGAAGCCGAGGCCATCTGTTGACCTCCCACCCTGTCCCAGCCCCCAGGCTTGCCGTAGCTGCAGACTCTGCGGCTAGAGCTCGCCCACACGGCCCTGGGTCTCCTGGCCCACTTGGTTGGAACAGAGCAGCCAGGCCCATGGCTTCTCCAGCTCCTACCCCATCTCCTCGCTCCGGGTCCCAAATCTTGGATCACTTTATGTGTATGAAGCTGTCCATGCCCACCTGAGCCAGGTGCTTCTGCGGAGAAGCACCTAGGTCTTCCGTAGTGCACCTTAAGGCATCGAGGCTGTGGGCTTGGAGGAAATGAAAGACCAGCATGGGATCCAACAGGACGCAGGCTTCCGGGGCTCATCCTCCTGGGTTCCTGTGTGACTCCCCACTGCGTGTTCGTCTTCTCCTTCTGCTGGCAGCCATGTTGGTCTCAGACCCACAACAGACTCAATGACAACACATGGACATAGACTGTTTAACTGGTTCGCATACAGGTATGAAGTCTAATGCTTAGAAGGAACCCCTTATGACACTCGAGCTGCTCGGTTTCTTTGGTGGAATCTTTACTAACACACCAGTTACTCTGCATACAGTTCTGTGAAAAAGCAAAACCTGACGCCTCGATGGTCAGTGCTAATCCCAGCCATTGTGTCACCGTGTCTGCTTAACCACAGGCTGGAATCCACGGATGCTGTTCTGCAGCGGGTCAATACAGCAAACATGTGTTGAGCACCTACTGTGTGCTCTCTGTGAGGTCTGCCCTCCTACTCGGAATAATCCTCTCTAATAGCCGCAAAGAAAAAGGAAAGTCTTGAGATAAGGTAAAAACAGTTTTACTGTGACTCTCTGGGAAGCGACCGTGCTCTGACTTCGGAGCCTCATTCATAAAAAGCAAGGCAGACTCCACGGGGCTCTCCTTTTGGGGCCTATGCTTTTGGAGCCCTGAGCACCGCAGGCCTCCAGCTACCCTGAAGGCACCATGGGGGAGAAACTGTGCAGAGGGGCCACACTGAGATCAGAGTGCCCCAGGAGCCCCAGCTGCCCAGCCCATGTATGCCAGCCCTCGCCATCAGACACGCGAGCACCCCTCCGATGCTTCCGGCACCAGCCTGCATCCCCTCGCAACTGTGCGGGAGGCAGACAAAACTGAGCCCAGGCGACCTCCAGCACCATGAGAGCTAATAACATACTATTTTAAAACCACTAAGCACTGGAGTGGTCTGTTAGGCAGCAATAAATAACTGGAATATTATGGGTAGAGAAATAAATAGTGCGGTCACCTTGTGCTCAGGACTCACAGTTTACAGGGAGATAGAAGCACACAGTTTCGATCCAACCTCCGCGCTCCATGGAATGTTCCCAAGACTCAGAGGAAGGGCAGAAGCAAGACTGAGTCTGACTTTCAGATGTGAATACTAGCCAATGTCACATTTTACTTAGTAACAGCTCCATCTGCAACACACGAAACCATTCCTGAAACACGCAGTCCATTTGCTTCCCGTGTTGCATTTGTGCAACAACCAGCACAGAGGAGCTGAAGGCGCTCAGCTTGGGGTCCCACTTAAAGACCGCCCCCCTCTCCTTACCATTCCATATACATTGCCGACTGTGGTCTGAAAATTTTAGCATGGCTCTCAATTGCCATAGCGAGCCTTCCCCTTCCGGGTACTGCAAACTTTTCTAACTGGAAGCGTAGAAGACAGATATTTCCCACTTCACAGTCGGGCTTGCGGGAAGGAGACAGAATGGATACTGTGGGGGCCCAGCTCTGTGCCAAGTCGTCATGTCACTTCCCCTGATCGCAGGTCAGCGCGGCCAAGGAGAGTCCCATCACTGTCATTGTCCAGAGACAAGAACCAACTCTCAGGGAGAAAACCACGTTCTGCCCCCTGGCAGAGGAAGGCAGGGCTGGGCTGCGAAACCAGACATTCCTGCCCCAAATCTCTTACTGGGATGGGTTGCCCTGCACCGCCCAAAATGATATGTTGAAGTTCTAACCCCGGGACCTCTGAATGGGATCTTATTTTGAAATTGGGTCTTTGCAGATGGAATCCGTGAAGATGAAGTCATATTGGAATGGGATGGGCCCCTCCTCCAGTAGAACTGGTGTCCTTGTAAGAAAAGAGACACAGGGAAGGACACACACAGGAGAGAAAGCCATATGACGACAGAAGCAGAGACGGGAGAGATGTAGGGGCAGGACATGAACACCAGGGGCTGCGGGCGACCACGGGAAGGGAGCAAGAAGCAAGGAACCATGAGAACCCCTTAGAACCCTCGAAAGAGCACTGCCCTGCCGACACCCGGATGCCAGGCTGCTAGCCTCCAGAACTCTGGGAGTTTGCACTTCTGTTGTTTTTAAGCCATCAAGTTCGTGGTGCTGGGTGCCGGTGGCTTTGGGAAACCCATACCCGCCATAGTCCCCCCCGCCCCCGAGTGTAGACCTCCACTGGAGGGGGGACTCCTGCCGGCTTGATTCTGACTCTTCATCTTGACCTGGACAATCCTAGGTAGGAATAGCTGGTTCTAAAGAAACTTGTGAAGGATCCTTTCTGTGTCCGCATCAGGCCGGGCACACACAGGATTCCACTTGGCCAGGCTGGAAACGGTCTGGGATGGCTTGAGTGTCTGCACATCGGGAAACTTTTTGCACAAAGAAGGAGTCGGGATATTTTTGTTCCACTGTGTACTCTATCACAGGAGTCCTTGTTTATCCAAAGGATTTTCCATGTAAATAAAGACATTTGCAAATTGATTTAGATTAATCAGGTGTGACTGCTGGATAAACAGAGGGAGCACTCTGTCACTGAGATCCAGGCACTGGAACAACCAAGACCCTGTGCACAGGCCCGCGCCATTGGCGGCCGAACTTCTGTGGTCTCGGAGCGAAGATGAAAACCAGAAAGGAAAAGAAACCCAAAAATATGAAAAACATCTCGGGTATAATCCCAAAAGACGCCGCTGGACTCAAAAGGTCACCCTAGAGATGTGTTTAAAATGTGGCCTCCCCCAAAACCCAAACCGGGGGGATTTCTACCTTCTGGACTTTTCCCACTCCTCTGGCCTCCCCCAACGCACACAGACAGACAGACAGACACACACACACACAAACACACAGAGACTCACAGACAGACATACAGGGATACACATGCAGACACACTCGCGCGCGCGCACACACCCACACCCACACCCACACACTGGGTCGCTGCACATTTAAAGTGTTTTCAGAGAACACACTGCCTGTATTCAACGCCCGGTGCCCGGGCCTCTGCTCTCAGCTGCCTTATGGTGTCACTTCTTACAACAGCCCTTCCGGGCAGCTGTTGCTAACCCCATTTTGCAGACAGGAATACTGGGCCCCAGAGATAGGAAGTGTCTGGTTCAAGACTCCATAGCCGGCTAGCAGCCCAGCAGGGATGCTAATCCCTCCCCTGAGCTCCAGATCGCAGCCCCCTTTGCCCACCGAAATGCACAATCCCGCGTTCACTCCAGCCCCCCTGGTGCTAAGGATAGAGGGGTGAACAAACCAGACCAAGCCCTTGGGGAGGTGGGAGAAATGGGGAGATGTTGGTCAAAAGGGACAGACTTCCAGCTAGAGGAGGAGTAAGTCCTGGGGATCTGACGTAGTTAACAACACTGTATTATGTACTTGAAAGTTGCTAAGAGAGTAGAACTACAGGGTTCTCACCGCAAAAAAGGAAGGGTAATGAAGTGATGGGATGTAGGTGTTCGCCAATGCTGTGGGGATCACCATTTGGCAACACGGACATGTACCAAGTCACCACACCTTACACCTTAAACTGACACAATGCCGTATGTCAATGATACCTCAATAAAGAGGGTGGGGGAGCTCAGACAACACATATTGTTTGAGTGCGTTTATATGAAATGTCCCTGAAAGGCAAATCTAAAGAGAGAGAAAGTAGATTCGTGTTTGCTTAAGGCTGGGATGGGAGTAGGGATGACTGTAAATGGGCACAAGAATTCTTCCGGGGGTGATGGAAATGCTCTAAAATTAGATTGTGGTGCTAGTGGCATAGCTCTGGAAATAGACGAAAAATCGTTCACTTATACACTTAAGATGGGTGAATTTTCTAATAGGTCAACCGTACCTCAGTGCAGCTGTTAATAACCATCACGAGACGGGGACGCCTGGGTGGCTCGGTCGGTGAAGCGTCTGCCTTCGGCTCAGATCACGATCCCAGGGTCCTGGAATCGAGCCCCGCATCGTCGCTCCCTGCTCAGCGGAGAGCCCGCTTCTCCCTCTCCCTCTGCCTGCCGCTCCCCCTGCTTGTGTTCTCTCTCTCTCTCTCTCTCTCTCTGACAAGTAAATAAATAAAATCTTAAAAAAGAAAAAAAGAACCACTACAACACGATAGCAGACGGAGCCCCACCCTCAGGAGCTCCCATTCGCGTCCTCCTTGCTCCTTTCCACAAGATGTCCCTCTGCCGCAGCCTGGGAGTCCCTGGGGGCTGGCTGGGTGGCTGTGACTCTCAGGTGGGAGTGGATTTCGAAGCAGCTCCCAAGGGAGGCCGATGCTGCTGACTCACAGACCACACCTGCAATGGCAAGGCCGCACGGCATCTTGGGGAGAAGGAGAGGAGATTTTTTTTTTTTCCTCTCGTGCATCCATCGTTGAAGCTCTTTTGCACATCCGTCCTGCTGACCTGACCGGTGAGTCTGGGCAGGGGGGCTGGCAAAGCAGGTGGGCGGTTCCCCGTGGAACCCCCTGCTCTGCTCCGCTGGGCACCTGCCTCGTGCTGCGCCTGCGCTTGCGGCCAGCGTTCAGGGTGGGGCCAGTGGCGCATCCTCCGGGCGTACAGCCCTGGGAGGCCTCCAGCCCACAGATCGAGGCCACGGCCTCAGTATCAGCCTTGTCAGCACGTCAATTGCCCGTCTGCTTTCCCTGGTAATTTCTTAGTCGGTTCCAAGCAGGAGCAAGGAAGAAGTATCAAGTGGAACCACGGGAGGTTGCCGACAGAACGGATCCAAATGGTAGAATCGGGCAATCTGGTACTGTTCAAGCTAACATTAATTGGCCACTCTCATATCCGAACACTAACTCTGTGCCAGGGGTTTTCAAACTTAGATCATATCAAAACCACCTGGGAATCTGGTAAAACTATGAAGGCCCAGCCTCAGTGGCCTGGATTGGTTTTCTAGGCTACGGGGAAACCTGCTACGGAGCAAGCAGGATGCTGATGGCTCTGCTTCCTTCATTCCAGCTCGGGGTGGCCCGCCGAGCCCCGGCCTGAGCCAGCTCCGGCAGGTTTGCAAGAAAGCAAACACAGTTTTGGAAATTGTGTGAGCCGTTTGTTAAACAGAGTTGCTGTTAAAAATCAAATTATATGCACTTACAGTTACGTAAATTGTATGAAAAGCAAAGGAAATACATACTCAGAAGTCATCACTTCTTATCTTACTGCATTTTACTATCATCTGTGCTATGGGGGCTATTTTTCTCCATCATATGAGTGTATTAGAAATAATCTATGATGGTGTGTGGCCGCACACGTTCCACGAGGAGAGTGCTTACAAACCCTGCAAATCAGGGTTTACTCCCCACAACCAGTCCCTCAACATCCCCATTTCACAGATGAAGAAACAGAGGTTTGGAGAGTAAATGACTTTCCCAAGATCCCAGAGCCACAGTTTGAACCCAGACAGTTGATCTAGAAGCCCAGGTTTTTAACCATTATGCTCTGTCTGTGTACCCTTCCTGGGCTTGTGGCGTGAATCTCCACCCACCTTCCTGGAAAGCACAACCCCCCCCCCCGCAACCCCCACCAACAACTGGCCTCCCTCCAGCATCCCACCCCTGTCCCCCAGCAGCCTAAAGAGCAAACCAGCCCGGGGGGGGGGGGGGCAGTGCCTGGGTGGCTCAGTTGGTTAAGCATCCGACTCTTGGTTTCTGCTCAGGTTGTGATCTCAGGGTCATGGGGTCAGGCCCGCATCAGGTTCTGTGCTGAGTTTGGAGCCTGCTTGAGAGTCTCTGTCTCCCTCTCCTTCTGCCCCTCCCTAGCCCCCAGCATGTGTGCACGCTCTCTCTCCAAAAAAAAAAAAGAGCAAACCAGCAGGGCAGTGCCTATGACCTCTGAGCTCTGACAGGTCAGGTTTCTCAGCACTATCAGTGGGGGGCTTCAGTGCCCCAAGTCCAGTCTCCTGCAGGGTCTCCCCACCAGTGAATGTCACTACAGTTGAATATATGCACATTTAAGTAAGTTAAGTGAAATATGGCGCATGCTCTTGAAGCTGAAAAAAGTCCTAAAGAGATGGGGGTCTTGAGGCGGGAGGGAAGGAGGTCCAGCCTTACCGTACAGATGCGGGAGGCTGAGCGGAGGCAGGGAGAGGCGGGGGGGGGGCGAGGGGGGCGGGCTTTGCCACCCAGGCTGGCAGTGCTCTGCACCCCTCCCACACCCCCACCCCCACCCAGCAGTGGCCCCTTGGCCCCTCAAGGGAGCCAGGAAGGAGAGAGGAAGGGGCAGTGGGAGATTTCCGGTCTGGTTTGCCCTCACCTTCCTGCTTCCTCTCCAGAACGCTGGGTCCCTGAAGGTTCTGCCTCCACATACCACTCCCACTCTGTTCCAAGAGGAGGAAACACTCAGGACCAAGAACCTCTTTGAATGTTTCTTATTTTTCCGTAAAAAGTGAAAGTAGGGGAGAAAGAAGAAAGGAAAAAGAAAAAAAAAAAACAAAAGGAGGTCCTGATCAGTGTACAACATGGTGTTAAGAGAAGGTTAAGGGTGTTTTATTTTCTTCTGGCTCACCCTTTTTTTTTCTTACAAAGAGTACGTCTTTTTTATAATGAGGAGGAAACAAGTTATATTTTAAGAAGGAGGAGTGGGAGGACAGGGAATAAAGAGCAGGGGAAATAATCATAGCAAGTACACACTTGGAGGCTACAGGACAAAATGTACTTTCACATTAAATAATGTATCACTTTCTCCCATAGCCGTGCAAGCAAGAAGCACAGACACTGTTAATCCAATGTAAAAAATAGGAGAAAATGCTTATTCACGATAGCCGAGATAGGGAAGCAACCCAAGTGTCCATAGATGGAAGAATGGATAGAGAAAAGGTGATATATAATGAATAATAAGTGAATATTATATATATGATATGAATATATATGAATATTATATATATTCATTATATGTATATATAATATATAATGAAATATTATTTACCCCCAAATAAAGAAGGCAATCTTGCCATTTGAGACAACCTTGATGAGCTTGGAGGACATTATGCTAACTGAAAGAAGCCATACATTGTATGATCTCACTCATAAGTGGAATCTTGAAAGGTCAAGCTCAAGGAAGCGGAGAGTAGTGGGGGTTGCCAGGAGCTGGGGTTGGGGGTAAATGGAGAGATGTTAGCTAAAGAGTACAAAGTTTCAATTATGCAGGATGAGTAAGTTCTGCAGATCTAGTTTACAGCATAGGGACCACAGTTAATAAAATTGTATTGTTTGCTTGAAATTTACTGAAAGAATAGATCATCTGTGTTCTCACCACATACACACACACACACACACACACAAAATGGTAGCCATGTGAGGTGATGGGTGTGTCATTTAGCTTGATTGTGGTGTGGTGATCTTCTCACATTGTATACATATATCAAAACATCACGGTGTACACATTAAATATATACAACTTTGTTTGTTAATTATACCTCAATAAAGCTGGCAAAGATGGGGAGACTGAGAGCTGGGGGACTCTTGATATTCCCAAGGTCAAGGAGAGAGTCCGGGACAGAGTAAGGACGTGACTTGAAGCCTCTAAGCTCCAAACCCAGGATTCCTGCTGTTGAGTTGAGGTCACTCTCTGCACAAGCAATATCTGTGGACTGTCTACCCCAAACAAGCCCCCCCTTACTTCCCCAGATCCAGATGGGGACCCTCTGGCCCATGTACAATGAGACATCTTTGTCCCCTGACCATCGATGTTTTCTGGGGGTTGGGGGGGGGGGGCATCTGACTCAGGTAGGGCTGACCAGAGTTCTTTCTGCTAGAATCTGGAATGGATCATGGAGAAATAGAGTGATGGGGGGCAGAGAAAGGATGAGTGTGATGTTGTTCAAGTGTCTGGGAATCATGTGTTTGCCCAATGACTTGGGGAACAGAGAACACCGGTCTACAGGCATATGAAAATAAACAAGAGGCACAGAAAGGAACAGAAATGAGAGATGAAGGGAGAATCTGAGTGACATTCTAAGCCCTTCATCAAGCTTAGCTGTTTCTGTCTACATTATCCTTATATAAATGCTATTGTTAGGGATCTTTCTTCTAATTAAAGGTAGACTGAGCTGATACCTATTACTTACAGCCAAAAGAATACAAACTAATAATTTATTAAAGCATGTTTGACTTCCAAACTTATCTCTCCAATTTTTCTAGAAGGAGGCTTATCTTCACTGCAAGCATCTACCGTTTTTTGTCATGGAAGAAACAATAGCAAATATAATATTTATCTGTGAAACCCAAAAGCAATCCTTTTACAAGAAGGAAACAAGGATGCCTGCTACCAACACTATTATATTCACTATTGTGAGCACAATAAGTTAAAGAAAAGAAATAAGAGAAATAAGTACTGGAAAAGAACAGGCAAAATTATTATAGATTTCCAATGACATTACTGTCCACCTAGTATATCCCCAAAGTCAACGGAAAATCATGCTGAACTAGTAAGAGTTTGGTAAGGTGGCTGGATACAATAAAATAAACAAACTATTCCACCGCATGCCAATAAAAAAACTCTTTTAATGGATAATGGATAAAAGGTCCCACTAACAATAGCAATAAGAACCGTAATATCTAGAAATAAATCTAATGAGCATTAGGAAATACATATGCAAAATACCATAAAATTTACTCAGGGACCAAAAAGAAAAATTCAATATAAAGTTATACCCTGAGGTCCATGGCATTGCTGGCCCCAGTTCTTCATCTCTCTCTCTGCATCCATTCCTTCCCTTGGCCTCACTGTGGGCAGAGTGTTCCTTCATCCCTTGGTTTTAGGCTTGACCACGTGACTTGAATTGGCCAACAGCATGTAAACAGAGTGACGACGCGCCTGTTCCGAGGTCCGGTCTTAAGAGCCTTCTGCTTGCCTCTCTGCATCTCTGCTATGAGAGAAGCTGCCCCAGACCTGGAGCCCAGAAGGGAATAAAAAGGGAGCAGACCTGAACTCCAACTTTAGTGAAGTGCTAAGTCCAACCAGATGCCTCTATAACTTGAAGCAGAGCCACCTCGCCGAACCAAGCCCAGATCAGCCAGTCTCCAGCCAACTCACAGACTTGTGAGCAGTAACACACACATATGTCTCAAGTCACTGAGTGTCAGGAGGCTTTGTTAGACAGTAAGAGCTAACTGATAAACTCCACATTCCTGGCTGGTGATATCCACTATTGTAAAGATATGCCTTCTCTATAAATTAATCTATAAAGTTATGAGTGATGCCAATCAAAATGCCACTGGATATTTATTTCTCTGGGATTTTAAATATAAATTGTAAAACAAATTTGGTCACTAAAATTATGGGGGGGGGGAACCAAACTAACGGAGGAGAACAAGATCTTCCTCCATCAGATACTAAGAGATACTGTGCAACTAGGATAGTTACACAACATGGCCACAAATTAACCAGTGGAACACAGCCAAGGGGGCAAAAAGGTGTAGACAGATGAGAGACAGAGGGGGAGAGGGGAAGAGAGAGAGAGAGAGAGAGAGAGAGAGAGAGAGAGGATACATATGACGCCACAGACAAATAGAAATGATGCCATATTACAAATTAACAGGAGTGGTGATAGATTATATGGTAAATAGCATTAAAACAACTGGCCATCCCTTTGAAAATATACATTTAAATTCCTACATCACCTTAGATACGAAAATGAATTCCAGATGGATTAAAGACCTGAATGTAATAAATGAAACTATAAATGTACTAAGAGAAATTACAGATGACTCTTGTCATAGTCTTGGGGTGGAGCAGGGCCTTGGAGGCAAGGCATCATCCAGAAGCCATTAGGAAACAGCCACAAATTTTACTCCATAATGAAATGCTCTATATAGCAAAAGACCATTGACAAAGTTAAACTACAAGGACAGCTTTGAGAGAAAATATCTGTAGCGTATCTAAGGGGTGAAGGGCAAGTGGCCCTGACTTACTCAAAGCTCTGAGAGGAAGCAAAGGGCCAAATGTCCCCTAGAAAAATGGGGAAGGTTTTCGGCAGGCAGTTCACGAACGCCAACAAGCAGCGACAAGGAAGCCTAGGCCCTCGGCCTCGCACAAATCCATGACCGACACCCGCAGTGCCGGGGAGTGAGGCTGGCTGGCAATTCCACATGAGGATTCTGTCCTCAGGCCCGCTTCCGGTGGGGCGAGGGCCGACAGGATCCACGCACAGTCGTCCGTGGGCTGTGACAGTTAGGAATGGCTTCCTGGGGCGCCTGGGCGCCTCAGTCGATTAAGTGTCTGCTTTTGGCTCAAGTCATGATCTCAGGTCCTGGGATGGAGCCCCAGGTACAATGGGGGCTCCCTGCTTAGTGGAGCGTCTGCTGCTCTCTCCCCCTCTGCCCCTCCCCCCTGCTTGTGCTCTTTTGCTCTCTCTCTCTAATAGATAAATAAAAATCTTGAAAAAATAAATAAGTAAATTAATTAACTAATTAATTAAATAAAATTCTCTGTTCTTGGAGGGGAGGGGTTGTGGGGGGGACAGGGTAACCGGGTGACGGGCACGAAGGAGGGCACGTGATGCAATGAGCACTGGGTGTTCTATGCAACTGACGAATCCCTGACCTCCACCTCTGAAACTGATAATACACTATATGTTAATTAATTGAATTAAAATAAAATGAAATAAAATAAAATGCACGGTCTTGAAAACCTAGCAGCCCCCCCTCCAAGGGACCCACAGAGCTGAGCACCGTCTTAAGCTGGGAATGGAGCGGTCACCGATTTACGGCACAATCAACCTCATTATCCTGATCCGGTGACATCTTGTCTCAGTGAGGACACTGGGAGCGTCATTCTGAGGGAAAGAAAAGCCAGGATCGGTCCCTATTAATGAGCACTGTCCCGCTAAAGCCCCCCTGATCTGGCCCCGCTGCCCCCACCCCTGAGCTTCAGTCCCTCTATCGTCCCCGCCCGGGGCCTCCCTCCCCTCCCTCCCCCAGCATCTGTCAACTCCACCGGGACACCCTTGGTGGGGCCCCCTTGGAAGAGGCCGTAGGGCACGAATCTTTCAAACTTTATTAACTCTGGTCTCTCCTGACCCCATCTCTTTCCCTTCCCAGGTAGAGTAACGAGGACAGAGTGGCCAGCACGGGCTGGGCAGGGGTGTGGCTCAGGTGCCCAGCTCGGGGCGCCACGTACATTCCATACCTTGTTTAGTCCTGGGCCCCAGGGAGCAGCTGGTGTCAGGAGGCTCATTGCACAGATGTGAAGACTGAGGGAAGCCGGGGACTGCGGGGAAGCCTCCGCGGCCACCCCCAGTCCTCGCTGTGCCCTGCGCCCACCTCTCTCTCTCTCGGCGTCACTGTCTCCAGAGGATTCCGGTGTTGGTGTCTGTCTCCCGCCCTGGCCGGAGCTCTGCCCTGCTCATCTTTGCACCCCCAGCCCGAGGCAAAGGGCAGAGGGCCAAGGTGTTGGAGGAGAAAAGAGCAAGACAGGAAAAGAGGGAATAAAGTGAGGGAGAGAGGGGGAAGGAGAAAATGCAAAAAAGACAAGCCAAGCGAGGCCCAATATGGGGCCCTGAGAGCAGGCTGAGCAGGGCGGAGAGGGGCAGCCCTGGGGAGGTCAAGACAGGAACTGGCCCATTGCGTTATGTACCTCTGTCCCAGTGTTGGCCAAAAATAGTGCTGCTCCCACGGGACTCTGCATGCACACGGCCTTCGGGATAGGGTCTCCTGTGGACCTGGGACACAGGGGTCAGTTCAGCCTCCTCCATGTGCTGCCCCAGGGCCCCTCAGGCCCAGAACGTTCCATCCTGCAGTTCTGCCCCCCTGCCCTCATGGCTGTTCCCGCAGGAGCAGGCTCTGGGCCCATGGACCTGGCTCATAGCACCGTCCTAGGCACCCCACACTCAGCTTCCAAAGCTGTTCAAGTCTGCCTGGCCCCGGACTGAAGGCCTGGGCTGGGACCTCAGCCTTTCCTTACCCTCCTGACCTGAGGCTCCGGCTCGCTGCCGGGCCCCGTCTCCGGGTGCTCTGGGCACTCCTGGGAGGCCCCTGTCCTGGACTCTGCTCAGCTGGCCCTCGCTTCCCAGATGCAGCCAGCTCCAGAGAGACCCTGGACACGCCCCTACTCCTCCCCGAGCCCCCGTCCCTCTCCAGAACATTCCTTGCTCTCATCATGATTGCAAGCATTAGATGGGAAAATGCCTCGTTTATCCTTGCGTCAAGAACCCAGACCATGGTCGTGTAGCCTGTGTTCAGCCTCCCAGATGTTCTATCATGGGTCTATAAAAAGAGTCTTAGAGGCAGTATTCCACAGGCAAAAATATGGACTGTTATCAACATCATATTCTGCCATTTCACATGCAATTCATCTGAAGAGTCCACTCATCCCTCCCACTCTCGGGGAAAAGAGGGGGAAAAAAGTTGCTTTTGTGCTTCCAAGACTGCCGTAATTTGCCCTGGAGAGAACAAAGGGGCATGAGTTATTAGCTCCGTTTTCTTCTTGAGGCAACCATATCTCTGAGAGATTAAAAGGCTCACTGTGTCACCAGGCTCCAGGGGCCGCGGGGAGCAGAGCCAAGCTCATCACTCTCCATCCCCAGAAAAGAGCTCTTCCCACCACCGTCCTGCCCTGCCTGCCAAAGCACTTTTACTGCTGTCTGTCGGCAGTCACATAATTTGGACCAAATGCAGACCAACCCCTCAGGACAGTGAAAGTAGAGACCGCCTCAAGGATTCCACTGAACGGGGTCGAAATGATTGAAAAATCGCTCCTTTCCAGTGAGGCTCCAAACAAAAGCAAAAGCCAACGAGAGAGCATTCTAGCATTCTGGCAACAGATGCTTCTGGGGAGAAGCATGTGCAAGAGGCTGCCGCCGCTCACTCAGTCTCTCCACCTTTGCCCTGCAAATGAGCCACTCTCGCAAAGGCAGATGCATCGGATTTCCAGGGCCAATGGCGAGAACGCCCCACGGGCTGGAAAGAATGAGCATCCTCGAGGTCACCCCCCTCTCTTGGCTGCAAAGAGACACACCCACCCTTCGTGGCTGGCCGGCTGACTGGCGGTCACCTCCATCCCATGAAGATGCTGGTCAGTATCCAAATGACCCCTCTACTTGGAAGCCCTCGGCTCGGCTCAGCCTGGAGACCGTTGCTATGTGTGGGGAAGGTTTTTCCCCCAAGCACTGAATGTAATCGCAGGCCGGGAGAAGGCTGTGCGTGCTTTGGGATCCAAAGCTGGTTTGGGGATGATTGCAGAGGACAACAGTCTATCTGGGCAGGACTATAACCTTCCAAAGAGAGACGGAGAAGTTGCGGCATGGGGGAAAAAAAAAGCAGGCCTTTTGGGAACAAAAGGGAGGGTGGCAGGTGCCCAAGTCGGGTGTCAAAGGTTCTCCTCTGAACAGAGAGGGGTAAGAAATGATGGGAGGAGGGGTCAGACAGAGGCCATTTCACGGTGTCTTCACAGTGTCTCTCTCGCAGCACCTAGTTGGGAGATTCCCCCCCTCTCGGAGCCCCCAGCTCCTCATCAATCAAATGCAACAAATAATTGTCCCAGCTTAGAGGGGGAGGGTGAAGTGAGGCCCGGATATATCGTGTGGTGTGTAAATGTCCCTGCATTGCATTCAGTGCTCAACACGCAGTGGCTCTTAGGGGCAGTGGTATCCGGTACACGCCCGCGAAGATCTCAATGACGCGTCTATACATGGCGGAAGCTCCGATGGGCGGCGGTGATTAATAAAACTGGAAACAATCACGTATGACTTCAGAAATCCAACGTCGGGTACGCCCGATCTATCAAAATGTTGCTTCCTCTGGCAAAGCTAATCAAAGGGGGTGTGATAGACTGGATTGCGCCCCCCTCCGAAATTCATTTGTTGAAGCCCTAACCCCCGTCTTTGCAGAAGGGGCCTTTAAGGAGGTAACTGAGGTTAAATGAGGTCACGAGGGTGGGGCCCTGATCTGATAGGATTGGCGTCCTTATAGGCAGAGGAAGAGACAGCAGGAGTGACTACACACAGAGGCAGGGCCCTGGGAAAGCAAGGAGAGGAGGCAGCTGTCTGCAGGCCATGAAGCCAGACCTCCCAGCTCCCTGATCTTGGACTTCCAGCCTCCAGAACCGTGAGAAGATAAATGTCTGTCCCTTAAGCCACCCGCTCCGTGATATTTTGTTTTGGCACCCCAAGCTGACTAATACAGTGGGTCTTCAGTCCCATCTGTCCTTTGCTGCCACCAGAGTCATCTTCCTGGCACTTGTGGCCTGCCCTGTGGGTGCCACAGGGTGGCCCGGGGGCCTCAGAGCATCACGGGTATGCATAGGTCACCCTCAGCATGACCAGATGGTGAGCACCCAAGGGAGAGGTCTGCTGCAGACCTTCTTAGAACGAGGAGCACGTAAGAGAAGTGTTACATCCTCTGCTGAGAAATGGGTTCCCAGCAACCCTTCCTTTTCCTCCTTCCTGGAGTGGGCCCCACGGTGGCCCCCCCAAAAGATGTGTCCACATCCCAACCCCAGGAACTTCTGAATGTGACCATATACGGGACAAGGGTCTTTGCAGATGTAATTAAGGATCTCGAGATCCTCTTGGATTTAGGGTGGGCTGTAAAAGCAATCTAAGTGTCCTTATCAGAGAAAAGCAGAAGGAGATCTGACACAGAGACTCCAGGGAGTTGGCCACCAACGGTGCTGCTGAGATGGGCGTGACACAGCCAGGAGCCCGGGACGCCTGTGGCCCTTGGAAGCTGGCAGAGGCGAGCAACAGAACCTCCCTGAGAGCCTTCGGAGGGAGCATCTCCCTGCCAGCACCTCGACTTCAGACTTCTGGCCCCAAGAACCATGAGAGAATGCATCTCTCCTGGGTTAAGCCACCAGGGTGTGGTAACGGATACACCACCCCATCCCCTGCTTCAGCCCCTAAGCTTAGCTTAACGGACAGGCAAGATCATGTCATGACACAAAGTTCCTGATGACAATAGTTCTGGTGGTTTCCTGAGGACTTGTTCTGTGTAGACCCTGGGGTAAGAAAATTCCATGTTCTCATTCTGGATGAAGAAAAGGAAGCTCAGGGAGGTTAGGGGACATGCCCAAGGTAACAAAGCCTATATCTGACCTTGAATTGAGGTCATCAGGGTGGGGCCTTGCTCTGATAGGTTAGTGCCAGAATGAGGACCGAGTCTGTCCAACTCCAAAGCCAGTGGGACACTGAATGTCCAGGTAACAGCAACAAACACTCTGTAAACCCCAACCTGTGGCACAGTGACTACAAATAGTGTCGAAATCACAAACCCCAGCACAGCCAAGGAATCGGTAGTTCTTTGGGGTTGCAGCAATCGGATTTGATCTCCTGCAACATTCTGGGGTCTGAGCAGGATCGTCACCACACCCTTAGGTCCCCTGGAGACCTAGAAGACCCAAACACCTGGTCACATTGCATGAGCCCAATCATTCAGCAAAAATCCAAATTCGGTAGCATTTGCAGTGCTCCAGTCTGTCTGCTGTTGACCCTGCTGTCCACCCTGCCTGCAGCGGGGTTCAGAAGAAAGACAGGCAGGTGTGCACAGAACAGCGGTCCCCCCCCCACCCCCCCGCACAGACACACAGCAGGGCCTGGGAAGGACAACCGCAAGCTGGTGGTGAAAGGCACTTACTCACTCATTCATTCTACAGATTTCTCCTAGGTCCTAAAATTAGAAGCAAGAACTACGTAACTGGTCTGAGCACTCTTTAATCCCCACCATCTAACACCCTGCCTGATACAGAGTAGAGGCTTAGTAAACGCTCTCTGAGCTGAGCTAAGTTGACAGAAGGGGAAAATGGAAGCCCAGTGAGGCGGGAGTCTTAGCCAGGCTCAACCCCAGGACTAGAAGGCAGAGCCTCTGAATCAGGCCAGTGAGCAGCTCTGCAGGACTGATGGGATTTCAGGAGCCAGCACTGCGGGGAGAAGAGGCATCCTGGACAGGGGGAACCACATGGACAGATGCCCAGAGGTGGGAAAAGGTGAGCTGTGTCTGGGGGGCGGGACCAGCCCAGCCCGCCTGGGCACTGGCCTTCCTTCCTCTCCTCTCCTGGAGGCCACACACTCAGCTCTCGGAGCTGCAAAGGGCTGTAGATGTTTTTCCTGTAAATGTCATCCTATAATGTTTCCAGAAGGAAAATCATGTTAATTGCCTAAGTTCAAAGGAGTCCTCGGTTCTCCTTGCTGCCTTCTCACAGATCCTCAGATGAAATGAAACGTGGAAACACTGATGCTGCAGGGTCGGAAAGAGCAAGTCACGGTCCCCGTAATTAAGTGCCATCACAGACAATGGTAGCGTGAGTCAGGTTTAGGGGACAGCATTCCAAGGCAAAGCAGGTGTTTTCATTTCCTTGGGCTGCTACGAGATATTACTGCAAGCTGGGTACCTCCAGGGGCTCCCAGGAGAGACCCCTTCCTTGCCTTCTTCCAGCTCCACGTGGATACAGGTGTTCCTTGGCCTGTGACAGCATCGCCCCAATTGTCTCTGGGTTCCAAGGTCTTCCTGGTAGGTCTCCTCTCCTTCTTCCTCTTTTTTTTTAAGATTTTATTTATTTATTAGAGAGACAGAGAGATCACGAGCAGGGGGAAGGGGTAGAAGGAGAAGCAGACTCCCCGCGGAGCAGGGAGCCTGACGTGGGACTCGATCCAGGACCCTGAGATCATGACCTGAGCCGAAGGCAGACACTTAACCAGCTGAGCCAGCCAGGCGCCCTTCCTCTCTTTCTTCTTCTAAGAACACTAGTCATTGGACTTAGTGCCCACCCCAAATCCAGGATGATTTCATCCTGAGACCTTTAACTTAATTACATCTACAAAGACCCTTTTTCCAAATAACAGCACATTCAGAGGTTCCCAGGGTTAGGACAGGGACATATCTTTTGGGGAACACAGTTTCCACTCCGGGAAAAGAAAAATGTCCAATGCCTGTGGAGGCCCCACGCTTTCCTTGAAGGGCACAAATTCGATGTTCCACAGATGCTTCTCTGTGGCCCGTGTTCCAAGGGAGCCACCTAACCCATGGTGGAGGCCTTCTGTCTCTGGCCAGGCCAGTGACCAGATCAGATATGTCCATCATTCTAAGAGGAAAGATGGATGCGGGAGAGACCAAATAATTGAGGGGAAAGACATCAGAGCTGACAGGGACCCCGCCGGGTACAAGGTAAAGTCCTCATGCCACCAGGGACTTTGACCGACACCTGATCATGGGACACATCACACAGTGTCCACACTCATTAAATCAGGTAAACCTCTCAACAACGCTGGCAGGTGACCACTTGCCCCAGTGAGAAGCTACGTGCAAAATCACTCAGACTGCAAAGGCCTCGCCAACACTCACTGACTTCCGTATCAAAACTGACCTGGGTCTGATCCCTGGGGTGAAGCAGCTTAGGAATAAATCTATGCCACGGAGTTAACAGAACTCCTCCCAGGTTGGCCTTTTGCCAGAGGTTTTGAATGAAGGTGCTCTCTCCTGGTATGGAAGGGGTGAGATTCTATGCCAATGCATGGACGTCAGTACAGAGGTTGGGGGGAGGGTGGTAGCCACAGGTATTTGGGGCAAATCTGCCCTCTGAAGCCTTAGAATCTCATGGTCACTGGCAAACACAAAGCCTGATTTATTTCAGGAGGGGACCATCCTGACAGTATGAGTCTGTATGAAGTCCGAGCACATCCAAGGGTCTTTACAAACTCTTAGAATGCACAAGCCATCAGGCCAAAGTCTCTGAGGCCTATGAAAGGCCGGAGTGGTCCAAGAAGGCCGCCTGGAGGAAGGGGCATGTGGAGGATTTGGTTACCAGGAGGGGCATGAGTTTGAGCCTCATTTCATGTGGAAACCAACATGCTGCTACATCCAGAAAGAGAGCAGCTACACTCCCGCAAGTAGACAGAGCCAGATATAAATGGAAAGTTCCAGGGCCAGAGACTTCTGCTCTTCCGCTTTTCTCTTCACGACTGCGTGATCTTAGGAAAGCGGCTTGATGACTTTGATCCAGTTCCTCCTCTGTAAAATGGGAAGAACAGACCCCACCCTGCCCGCATCCCATGGTTGCCATAGACACAAAGAATTAAGAACCATGAAGGACATTCTGTAAGATGTCGCCTGCATGCCTGGGACGGTTCCCATGGGGTAGGATCGGTGCCTGAGGCTGGAGGGGGGACTTGGAGCATTGGGGAGGCGGTGGAGATGAGGCAGCCTTGACGTGTCAGCTGCCCAAAAATTGCAGCATCTGGAAAATTCACTTTGATGAACTCAGCTACCCGCCACAAATCACTGTATTTTAAAATCCCTTTCCAAAACAAAACAAAAAACCCCTTCTCTGCAGAAGGCTCCAAGTGAGATGTTTTTCTCTCCTCTGATAGAAGATGGAGAGGATGCTGAGCAGATGCTGACGGGACATGGCCCCCACGGGGCCACAAAGGCCCGTGGCCAGCAGTGTCCATGAATTATTCGCATGTCAGTGTGACCCTGGCCATTTCTTTGGTTATCTTCTGACATCTGGGAGGGCAGGGACCCCTATTCTGCCAGTTGGTTTTTAAAAAAATAATGACCTGAGCACTGCACACGCCCGACTGGATACCCCCCAGGCTCCTCCCCTCATCGCCCTCCAAGCCAAAGCTTCCCTCGGTGGGTTCGCCTCCACCCTGCCCTCCCACCTCCGCACCTTTGCTCAAGCTGCTCCCTCTTCCTCGAGGCTCTCTCCCTCTTCCTCCACCCATCACCATGTGCCTCAAAGCATGTGGCTCCCATGATCCATTCTCAGAAGCTTCTAGGACCCTGCCTCTGCCCAACCACAGCACAGCATGGGTCCCACTCCTCCCCCGCACCGAGCATTTAGCGTTGAATGAGGCACATGGCTGGAGGGGCGCTGCTGTTCATGTTTGCAGCCCAAACGCCACGGGGGGGCCTGCCTGGCACTCAGCAGGGGTGTGGCAAGTGTTGGAGGAATGCAGGGAGTGTCGGCCTCCTCGCTGATCTGATGAGGTGGTCTCCTTGCTGCCACCATACTTGCCTGTCTTGGTGCTTCGGCTCCACCTGGCCAAATCCTAACCCCCCTGCAACTCTCGCTTCCTTTAGGAAGCCTTCTGGGGTTGCGGCTGTCTTCTCTCTTGATCTCCAAGTCAAAGCCACAAAATTTAGCACTTCCTGACATCCTGTTTTCCATTGGTCTAAAACTGTTTCTTGCACATCACTGAGAAAGCAGCAACCCGGCATCAGGCACCATATTGTGTTCTGCCAGACCCACCTGATATCCTACCCTCTGGACCCCAGCCCCGTCACAGGGGCCTAACGCTGCGCTAAAAGCTAGAGCAGGAAATGAAGCATTGGGCAAACAGGTATAAATCCTCACTCCACCCCTTATGAGCCACAGTTTCCATTTTTGGTTTAAACTCTCAACTTTAGACCAGGGGTCAGCAAAGTTATTCTGCGGAAGACCAAACAGCAGGTATTTTCAGTTTGTGCGGGCCCTACAGCTTCTACTGCAGCTACTCAACTCTGCCTTTCCAGGGGAAAGCAACCACAGACGAGACATAAATGAACCAGGCACAGCTGTGTTCCAATAAAACTTTATTGACAAAACAGGAAGTGGGCCAGATTAGCCCATGGGCTGCAGTCTGCCCGTCCCTGCTCTGGAGGACTACTTGAGGTAACATTTAATCCCCTCACCACATAGACCTCAGACCATGCTGCGAAATATCCCAACTCCTGCCCCAGCCGCTAACACTTTTTTCTCCTGGTTTTCATCTTGGTACTTAGCACGGTCAGAAATTACGGCCTGTTTTTTTGGTGAGTGACTATCTCCTCCAATAGAACACAAACTCTAAGAGGGCACAGGTTCTCTCTCCAGCACCTGGAACAGTACCGAGCAGAGACTGGGCACCCTTTTAATATCTGTGGGCTGAATGGAGGCCATCGTTACTACCTTTTCATTGAAGGTCTTGAATAAATACATTGTTCGATTATACGCTCATGAGTATTGTTACTGTGTTGGTATGTTTCCCGTCATTAACCACGGGCATTTGCAAAGCCCCAGGTAATTTTCATGTGTTGCCGGAAATGATCATCCTCCCATTTTGATGGGAGGACATCCAATGAGGGGGCTGAAGCGTAAAGATGACATTCCCTGCTGGTGACCAGGCAGAGATTCAAACCCAGACTCCTGGCGGGTCCTTATTAAGGAAGTCCGGCAGGGCAGAAAGAGAAGTGCACTTGGAGTCTAAGATCCAACCTTACTTGAATAGACATGTCATCTCACCTTCTGCTAATGGGGCAGACAGGATGGATTCATCACAGATGACAGCCGTCAGAACAGTGCAAGCCAGACACAGGACAAAACCTGTGTAAGTAACCACTATTATGTAACCAGATGACCGTCGCCACCTCCACCCTGCCTCCTAAGGCTTAGAAGGGATTAGATAAGGACATGGCCAGGAAAATGATTATGAAACTTGCCAATCCCCAAACTAACATAAGATCCTTTTTTTTTTTTTTTAAAACACCCTCTGGAAGTTGCAAAAAAAAAAAACTCCCTTCTTTAAAAAAAAAAAAAAAGAAACTACACATCTTCTATAAACTCAAATCTAAACCAAAAAGACCTACAATCTTTTGAGAGTTTTAATGACAATCCAGAAAAGGGTTAAATTTTCAGCTGCTCACATTCGTATCGGAGACCAGTTAGGACACAGGCCCCAAATGAAACAAAACCAAGGGGGTTTCACCACACTGAAGACAAAGGGACAAGGGGTCTCCATTTTCACTCACGTGCCTTGGGAGTCTGAGAGCAAAAGCAGACACAGATCAGAAGAAACAGAACGGAACCCCGAAGCAGAGGAAGCACCCCCACCTCGCTCCTGGCGTCCTGCACCAGCCCAGGGGGGACCCCCTCTTTGAAGGTTCTGAGTGTGGCAGGAATCACACAGGCTGGGGTGATGTTTAGGACAGTGGGGGACATCCACCAGCATACACAACTTTCCATCCCTGCCCACTTCAGTAGAAAGTGATTCACTCCGTTTCAGATTTAAATATTTATTCCTCAAATACAAAACAATGTCGAACATGCGCATCCCCTGATGTCCCAGCCATCTGGCCCCGGAGTCGGAACATCTTCAGATGAAACAACCAGCTGGGATTCCGACTTCACAGAGTTCTGAGTCTCCCTTGAAGAGGGGGGACTTTCCAAATGCTCTGGGCCTCCCCGTTTCTCAGAGAAGGGCAGTTTTCTTTTTCTGGTCCCATAGTTAGCACTTTTGAGGATTTTCAAAGGAGGATTAGCCATACTCCATCTGGAAAGAAGTGTCTCTAGGCCTTTGCCGGGCGATGTCAAAAATTTGCTTGGGACACGATTAAAGTGGACACAGTCACGGTGAGGCCGCTTGGGGCGAGTCAGACGGCGGCGGCCCCCGAGGCTGGCCTGCATGCAGGGAGCCGTTACCTGGCTGGCGCAGGCCAACCCCAGCCACAAGCTCACCCTCTCTGGAGGGACGGCCCTGCCATGAGGTCAGTTCTCCGGCAGCCCTGTGGCCACGTGCGGGGCGGCCACCTGGGACACTGCACCTGGGGTAATACCATCTTTCTCACTGTAGGCTGCTGGACATCACGGGTTTGCTTTCCTCTGAAAAATTCTTACTTTTAAGATATTTCTGTCTCCGCCCCATCCTCCCTCCCTGCCCCCCCCACCAACAAATTTTTTTTAAACAAGTTAACTGTGTGTTAGTTCTGAGCACTGGGAGCATGGCAATAGCCAGGAAAGGAGCTCAGCCTTGCTCAGACCGACAAAGAGAATCTGTCTCCTTAACCTGCTGTTGCTGGCATTTTCGGTGGTCGGGAGCCTCGCCGATGCAACAGGTTGGGAGCATTTCCAGGGCTCGGCATTCTACGACTGGAAGATCAGGAAGGAAAGGGTATGGACACTTTTGAACTCTGTCCATCACAGCTAAAATTATCTCACTAATGATAGGTTCTATAAAATCAGCTCAGGTTAAGGGAGGGCGGGCAAACGCTCGGTGAGACTGAACACGGTCGCTTGCTTCTGGTCAGCAGACTCCAGAGGACCTCGGAATTAGGAAAACAGAAGGTACGAGTGGAACAAATCCCAGGGAAGAGAGGGTTTGGGAGAGAGATTCTTAAGATCTCTCTTCACTGATGCTTCCCAGGGCTGGACACCTGAGAGCAAATGACCATGGCCGCTGGAATCCAAAAATTACAGACCCACTTAAAAATACCGTGACATGCTGTAATGCATCCTGTTTGTCCCGTGGGTCATTTGGACTGCAAAAGAAGACGGCTTTTCCGCACCCCACCCCCAGATTTAAAACCAAGCCAGAGGTCTTCTGCATTGTTACATGGCTCCAGGGATAGGCATCGGGGACACACCATGTCTCCCCAACAAGTGCAAAGCCCCCGCAACAAAGACCCAGCTGGCTCCATCTCTTCTAGAACTTTCAAGAAGCTCTGCACTGGCTGCCACATTTTGTTTTCATTTTACTTTTGAAAAACTCCAAGGTCATTTCATAAATCTTGGAAATGGAATCCAAACCCATGCCAAATTCTCTCCTTCACTCTTCATCCCCTCATCCTAAACATCTTAGGGAGAATACAACCTATTATGCCTATCAGATGCTTCCTTGGCTTAAATCCATGGTGGTCACATTTAATGTCATTACAGTCTGTGTCCTGTGCTCATGCATAAACTGCTACGCCAGCAACAATTAAAAAACAAGGGGCATTCCTCAATTCCTAATTCCAACCTACGTATGCAGGGCATTATCCAGCCAATTTGAGGGTGCTTTTCAAAGCACATAATAAATGTGTCAGACACTCTGCCGGGTTCTTAGATTATTATTCTAATCCTCAACCGGAGCCCACTGTGCAGGTGAGGAAGGAACCTCGCCCGGGTCACTTGATGAGCACGTGGCCCCATTCAGACGCACACTGGTACCAGCCACCCAGCCACCCACTGGCCACACCACCGTCCTCCTGCCCTCCCCAGGCTGGAATTCCATCTTCCTGAAGGTGGAGGTTTGCATTTGCAGTTTGCCATGAACAAGGGAAACTGAATTTGTGGGACCTGACCAGGGATCTCTGGGTGGGAGTCTTGGTGCCTGAACAACTTTACTTGAGTCACTTAAAACCCCATACGAGTCACAAAAAGCACCCTGTGACCCCCGACCTCCCAGCCTCCAGCTGCCCGACCCCCCCCCCACCCCCGTACATACAAAGAAACGAAAGCAGAATCTACCAGCTCCGATCTCACACATACCCATTAAAATGACGTCCTTCATACGAGGCTTAAGACATGAGCTCAAAGTTCCAAAGTCTGTAAAAGGGAACTTGATTCAAGAACTGTCATTGAAACATACACCCCAAGAGTGTGGTTTAGAAAGCAATTGTTTACAGGCCCTTGTGCCCCACCTCATGTGCGCACAGCACAGCTCACCACAACAATGGTAAGAACATACCCGCTACGCAGCAATATCCAAGAACCCGAGAATCTCGGCTCTTCCCCCACACACTCCATTCTCCGTACTTGTCAGCTGCCTGCAGCCAGGACCCTCCTTGGCCCAGGTGACCTGGCAGCTGGAAGCCCTTACCTCATACTTTGCTACCAACCCAAGACGTGTGTGGGAGCGTCCGCTCAGGTCTGGGGTTTCCAAGATTTGCTGTGCCATTTACTATGCATTCTGGGCAAGGCAACTTGGTCTGTCGGAGTCTCCTTCCCATCTGCAAAATGGGCTGCGATTCTCCCCTCCAGAGGGCCAGAGATGTACGTGGAAGGGCTTTGTGGTGGAAAGTGCTAAGACTTGTGAGGGGCTCTGATTGTCATTCTTTTTTGCCAGAATCTTTCTGGCACTTTAGGGCACATTAATTCCTATGTCCCTCAGGGACAAGAGCATTCACTCCTGCGGATCATTTGCTGTCGGGGAACTTTTATACACAGCCGCATCACCACTGGAAAGAATACTCTCAGTTCTGTGAGGCAGCCTGATTTATGGAAATTTTTAAGAGCCTTGTGTCCCTTGAAGATGACAATTGTCATTTTGGCCCCTTGTGTTAACTTTGTCCCTCAGTTTGCCCGACTGTCCAATGGAGAGAACACCTTCATTTTGGGGGGAAGGTGTTGTATAGGCTACAGGCCATCCAGGCAGTCTCTTGCCTTATGCCTTGCCCCTTTCAACATGCATACACACCACTTTCGAACACTGGGATCCAAATTCTCAAAGACAATGACAAAGCCCGAAGACAGCTCTTAAAGGCCAACTGCCTTCTGTTCCATGACACTATCTGTCCCTGCCTGACTCCAGTGGCCAGGCTAAGACAAAAGTCTGAGCCCCACAGCTGACTGGGGAATGCAAAAGGTGGGTTAACTCTATATAATTAGACCACCCTGACATTTCCCTCTTCGTTCCAGATGTTTATTATGTTTGTTTCCAGTAAGCTGGGCCTAGGCTCATGCACTGTGGGAAGGACAGGGAAGGACCTTCGTCTTGCCGGCTTGCATCTGCCTGGGGCCAAGCTGGGAGGAGCCCCCTGGCTCTTCCCCCTCTCTCCCCTTGCATACCCCACTTGTTCTGGCTTTTCAACAGGTGCTCCTGGGGGAAGAATGTCTGAGAACCTACTCCTGCAACCCCGCTCCCCCTGCCACCTGACTGGACACCTCTCCAGATTAGACAAATGCAGATCATTTTTTAAAATGGAAGATCCCTGTTTATAGGGAGTCCAAGGGCAAGGCATGCACAGAGACACACGGGAGTTTATAACAGGGTTCTGGGACATCAGATGTCTCAGGGTGGAATGATGCTGCCCAATTATGTCCTATGTTAGAATGTTCTAGACTGGAGGAAGGATAGAAGTCAGAGCTCTTCCTGGCCACCCCTCTCCAGTGGGACAGACGACAGCACCTAGGAACAGCAACAGAGGAGGGGGGGGCGTAAGGCAGGCAAGGCTTTCTCACCATGGAGATGTAATAGCCATTGCAAGATTCATTAGAAATTAATGTAACGGCCTCTTGAATTATTTCTCACCAGAACTGATATTAGTGGAAACATTCCCAATTATAGTATAAGACTTACTTGGGCAAAGATGCCCAAAGATGAGTATTTTCTAAAGCTCAACGTTGTTAAAAGATTTAACTTTTCTGAAACCTTAATTTTCTCCTCTGTAAAATGGCGCCAACTCCCCCACCTCAGTTTCTTGAAAAGCAAAATGAGAATGGACATAAATCTCTCTAAGCACTGGGTCTGATACAATACAAATAACAGTATTTTTTAAAAAATATGTAGCCATGTTGAAGGACTCCCCCCATACCAGCTGCTATTCTATAGGAGTTCCGTGCCTTTTCTGTCCATGCCAGCCCTGGGAAGGAGGTATTATAGTTGTGCCCATTTTACAGTCCCAGAAGGTGCAAAGCCAATGGGTTCAGAAGTTTGCTCAAGGTCACGCATGAGCCAAGGTGACCTTGACCCTCTAGGCACCTGGCCTCCAAATAGCTGTCTCCTGCTTCCATCTGGGGGATACTCCTTATTAAAAAGGTGATAACTGGGAGTCACTCCATATTTCATAAGTGTCCCTTCACCCACTCCAGGAGTCACTTTTACCTTTTAAACATGAAAACGCTGTGGGAGGAAAAAATACTGCCTCTTGTAAAAAGCCCTCCTTTCTACATGCGCTGTGTTTCACAGGCGAGATGCACAGACCTCCCCTGGAGGGTCCTTACACCAAATACCCCAGGCAGCCGAAAAGGTAGGAGCAGCAGCTCATTGCTCCCTGGGGAGCACACACATCCGCCAACCCTGGCAGCTCTTGCGGGTCTTAGCTTCCTTATCTATAAGATGGATTTATTGTAAAATCAATCAAGGTGAAGCATTAAAAACCATTCCTGTTGGCCTTTGATCTCCACCCACCCCAACCCCTGGCCCAGGGTCCCGGGAACCATACAATATGCATGCTCTCGTCTTCATCCCTGTCCCAAGCACTCAGCTCAGTCGGCACCAGCACTGGGAAGCTTCTCTGCCTCTCCAGTTCTTCACAAGCTGCTGACCAGGCCACCAGCTGCGCTCCAGGGGTGCGCCTCCTCCCGCCCCAACCAGTGCACAGGGGAGATTGGGGTGGGGGGGAGAAAGCCAAGGGCATCAGCACTCCCACCTCAAAGTGCCTCGGTGGCCACCCGACGCTCTTAATACGCGACTCACAGACAGAGCTCAGGGCGCAGATCTGGCCACCCCAAATGCCTGGGCTAAAGCACCATGGGCCCAGCGCCGGGGAGGTCCCTAGTGGGCCCCAGGCCGCAGCTTAAGAGCCGCAAGGCAGGACAGGCGCTGTGCCCAGCAGGGTTGTGGGGAAGCAGGGCAGCCCAGAGCAGCCACGAAAGATCCAAAAAAGTGTCGGGAGAGAGGCATGCCCACCACCTACTTCCCCCCTAGGAGTCCCAGCCTCCGATCTGGGGATTTCGTGGGAACAGGGATGGCTGACCCAGTTCTGGAGAGAGCTCCGCGGTGGATCCTGCTTTTCCGCTATGGCGTCCTAGCCGCAACAGGGAGGAAAAAAGTCCTTGTTCTCCCCAGGGCGAGGGGGAACAGGAACCCCATGCTGTCCCCTCTCTTGGGCAATGCTACCTACCCCCGGCAGCCCGGCAAAGCCCCTCTCCCCCTCTCCCTGCAGCCCTGGAGACCAAGTGGATTTTAAAGCAAGGACACCCGTCCTGTGACGAATTCATGCCCAGAGTTTCTTCTTCTCTTCCTCTTTTTCCGGGCCAGGTCAGAGCTGCCCGATTTTTCTTTCGAAGCTACAAGACTAAGTAGATTTCTTTATGGGGCCTCAGATGGGGGTGGGGGAGGTTGGTAGGAAATACAGAATGTGGCCCGTCTACATCGCCATCACTTTATTGTATTGTCACCGTTAACTTAACTATAAATACTACGGCGGGGAGCGAGGCGCCGGCGGCCTCGGACTTCGGGGCTGCGAGCCCCGGCGCGACCCCGACCCCAGGCGTCGGCCCTCCCGGCTCTGTACACTATTTACAGCTCCTCGTTCCTCTTTCTCGAGCCCCTCCCGCAAGGCAGCGCGTGTGCAAGAAAGTAGTATCGTCTGTCTGTGCAAGTCCTTCGAGTTAGGCAAGAACCACAGCCGGCCCGCGGCCGTCAGCTGTCCGAGTCCAAATCGCTTTTACCTTCCTCTTCCCTCTTCTCGGGCGACGCCTTGGACGACGTCTTGTTCCACTTCTCGGCGTTTTCCGACTCCTCCGACGAGGACCGCTTCTGCCGCCTCCATTTGGCACGGCGGTTTTTAAACCAGACCTGTTGCGCAACGGAGGACAGAACAACAGTTAAGATCAAAGGCGCGCTCCCCCCACCCCCGCGGCCCCGGCACCCCGGGGGGCCCTCGGCGGCCGCGGATGACGCCGGCGTGGGCTCGGAAGCCGGGGACCCCGCGCGCACGCCCACAAAAGGACGGGAGACTCGCTCCCGCTTCCGCATTTCCCTGCAACTTCCTGGGCCTAAGGCGCCCTCCAGCAGCCTCCGGGCCGCCGCGGGATGTCGGTCAAGTTCAGGGAGACCCGAGCCGAGTCCGGCTGCAGAGCCGAGCTAAGCCGGCGGGGGCCCGATCTCGCCCGCAAGGGCCCGCAGGCGCGCCCACCTCCACTTTCTCCTCGCGGAGGTGCACCTTCCGGGCCAGCTGCTCGCGGGTGCCCACGTCTGGGTACTTGGTCTCCTGGAAGAGGTTCTCCAGCGCTTCCAGCTGCTCGTCGGTGAAGATGGTGCGGTGCCGCCGCTTCCGCCGGCAGTGCAGCTGGTTGAGGAGTTGCAGCTCGGTGCGCGACAGCGTGCCCACGTTCATGTAGGGCAGCATCTGGTGCGGGACCGGGGACACCAGCACCGAACCGGGGCCCTCGTAGCCTGCGACAGAGGACGCACGGTCGGCCGGCTCCCCTGCCACTGCGCACACCGCCCGCCCGCGATCCGACCCACTCCCCCTAGAAAATCCTCTGCAACGGGGCGCTGGGAATGGGGGGCGCGCGGAAATCGGAAATGCAGGGCAATGGGGGAAGCGTGCTAGAGCGTCCACCCGCACACTCCCAGGGCCAGTTAGGGAATCCCAAAAGCCTCGTCTCCCCACGCAGCCACTAAGTTACTGTTTCCCCTAACTCTCGCCTCAAGTTTACAGCAAGTGTACAAACCCCCGTGCCGGATCGGCCAAGAAAAAAGGGGGGCGGGAGGTTCGTATGTGCAAGGAGAAAAGTTAGTGCAAAAAATGAAAACAAAAACAAAAACAAAAACAAAAACCAGCGCCAGCCCCAGGGACCGAGGACCGCGGCAAGAAGGCCGGCGCGGGCGCGACCCTACCTGGGGGCGTCGGGACACAGGAGCACTGCTGGGCGCCCAGCGGCGGCACGGCCCCGCAGCAGGCCGGGCCCACGGGCGCCGCCTGCACGTGCAGCTGCCCGTAGAAGTAGTTGTTGTAGCCCAGGCGGGAGCTGCCGACCGCGGCCGGGAGGCCTGCGCCGCCGGGGGCCACGGGGCGCGGATAGAAGGCGCCATAGTCCGAGGAGGCGCCGCCGCCGGCGCCGTAGAGCGAGTCCCCGTGCAGGGCCGGGAAGACGACGGGAGCCGCGGCGCTGGGCGCCACGGGCAGCACCGAGTCTTTGCAGCGCGGCCGGGCGGCCAGGATGTTGTCGATGCTGAACATGCTGGCGGGCATCCCCGAGCCCCGCGCCGGGACCGGGGGGCGGCGGGGAGGCGCCGGGGAAAAAGCCTCAAAGTTGGGGGGGTCCACTCTCCTCCAGCGGCCGACCAAACCGAAAGAGAGCGCGGGCGAGCGCGCAGCCCCGCGCCCCTCCCCGCCCCCTGCGTCCGCTCTCCCTCCTCCTGCCCTCCCCTCGCAGCAGCGTCCGCCGAACTCAACCCGCGGGTAGGACGGAGTTTAGACCAGCTGAACCTCTTGTTGGTTTTATACTGAGTCGACGTCATCCTGGATTTAGTTCCTGGTAATATGCAGATGACAAACAGAACCAGATTTGGCCCTTTCTGTTCCTTTGGGTGGGGGGCTTTAGGGAAGGGGGAGGGGGAGAGGTGCCAAGGGGAGGGGGTTGCGGGGGCCAGAGAAGGGATTGTGGATTGCAAATTAATGAAATTAACCTAATCTTTCCCATTCAGCGGCCCCGCCGCGGGCCGGCCGAGCTGGACGGGCGTCCTAATTGCTCCGGTTAATCTCATTAATTCCATTGTGCGGCGCAGTTAACAACTCCCTCCGCCCGACCTCTCCGCCCCCACCCTTTTTTCTCAGATTGGGTCCTATTATTGGGTGCGATTTCCTCTGCGAGAAACTCCAATTTATTGTGGCCAGTTTTACTTTGGGGCTACTTTTTGCCCCATTTCGGAACTTGTTTTGTCTTAGAAAATGTGAGGGGCTGCGTCCTCTCTTAAGATTAAAAACTCCGTTCTTCTTCCGGACCCCCAAGCCCTCACCGTCAAATTTCACCTCTATTTTTTTTTTTAAAATCTCGAGGTTCTCTCCCGAGTGGAACAGGGTAACCCCACCCCCAACCCTTTTGTTTTTGCAAAGGCCAAAATTTGTAAAGGCGAAATCGACGAAAGAGGTGCGTTGTGGTTCTTAAAATATGTGTCTATTTTTTTCGCAGTCACTTTGGGTCTGACAACTACCATAGGAATCCGTAGGCCCTTACACAGCAGAGACCAAATTAAAATTCGCCACCAAGAGTAACACGCTCAAGCGATGCTTCCAGCTGTTCCCTGCGTGGGTGTCGGTAGGTTTTACGTTTTATCTTTTGCTTTTTAAAAAATTATTCTTGGAAATGGGGTGTGTTCTCCCCCATCCTGTTTTTGTTTTCAATCCAAAATCCAGAAATGGGGCTTTGGGGATTCCCCAGCCCGTTTCCCAACAGTTGAGTCGCATTCTCCCCGTCCGTCTCGCCAGCCCCCTGAATGGGACAGGCCCCCTAGCTGTCCTTCACCCGACAGGCCCCCAGCCCCGGCGGCCTGGCAGAAGCCGGGCTCTGCTTGCCGCAGGCGGCCGCCGTTGATTTGCGGGATCCTCGGCGCCGCACTGCTCGTCCGCCCGAGCTGCCTGCCGGAGGCGCATCCAGCCCGCGACCGTGCGCAGGCGGCAGAGCGCCCTTCGAGAAGGTAGGCGATGGTGCGCGCGGAACGAAAGTAGCCCCCGAGGTACTTGCGGGCCCGGCGCAAGCCCCAGCCTTGCAGAGATGTCCTTTCTCGGCCCTTCGCGCAGGCACCTCCAGCCACTCCAGGGGAAGAGGTAGGGCCGAGCCCCGGCGAGACGGCCCGAGGGCCGGGTTGGGGGGCAACTCGGGTTTGCCGAAGGAGGGCCGCCTTTAACTCAACGCCCATTTCTCCCTGTTGCTCTCGGGCTAATTAACAGGGATCCCCGCAGGGATGTCTGATGTTACTTCAGCAAGGCCACGTCTGTGGGCTGCCTCCTCCCGGGCGGCAGGGCAAAGGGGAAAGGGCACTTGTCAATTACTGTTCCAGGGTCAGGGGAGCCGTGGCGCTGAGGTTAGGTCCGGCCGGGGCGCAGAACTCGGGCAGTGCGCAGGAGCGGCCGGGGAGAAGCTAGGCGGCGGCGCTTTTCCTAGGCCTCCCCTTCGCGGACCTCTGCACCCTCAGGCCCACCCGCTCGGGGCCCAAGAGCCTTGCCTTTTTGAACGCTGAGCGGACTAAAAAGTTGTTGTAGGGGGAGATTAGGGCAAGACCGGGATGGGTCTCAGTTTGGGAAGGCAATCGATTTTTTTTTTTTAAACACTAGAAACCACTCCCAGGGGACGGACAGTGACCCTCCCCTTCAGAGAGGTCAGGTCTAGGGAAAGAAGTGCAGCGCTTTCCCTTTGCTACTAACTAGGGATAGAAGCATTTTTTCCACTCGGGAGACTTAAAAATCACCAGTTTCCGGGCACACATTTCCCCGCCAACCTTTCCTGGGTCTGATTCTGCAGGGCAACTGATGGAAGACAACTAGAGGCTGCAACTCCTGTAGTGAGTTGGCCGAGTTTGCGTTTCGGGGCTGGGCGCTCTGGGCAGCGCGCGTGTGTGAGCTGAACCGGGCGGAGGCAGAAAACCGAGGCCGATTCCTCGTCCATTTCTGTGAAGGTGCTCAGACCAGCAAGGCGCCAAGACGTCAGCCAGATTTCTAAAAAGAGCAATTTCTAGGTTTTAAATAAGACAGCCTCCGCCACACACACGTCATGCCTTCTTCCACTTGGTACATAGTTCTTTTTAATAATCATATTTAGCAAACCCCTAGACTTCGCCCCTTGCTTTAATGCAGTGCGCTCTCGGCACCATCCGATTCCTGGAAGGAAGAGCACTGTACAGGGAGTCTGAGCGTCGGAGTTCTCGACCCAACGTTGCCACCTTGCAAATTATCCCTCCTCTCTAGGTCTCGGTTTGTTGTCTTTTTGTTTTTTTGTTTGTTTGTTTTTTTAGTTGATGGAACCAACGCCAACAATCATTGGGTCCCTTACAACCTTAAGAATTAATGAGGATAGAGAATTGTCGCCCGTTCGCCAAGGAGACTGGGGGTAGACTTTGGGGCATTTTTCTAGTTCTTTTCATTGGGGCAAAGGAGCTTGCTATCCCCACCCCCTCCCAGGGCAGGGTCTCTATCAGCTAGGTCCACGATTAGGACAAGCGAGTCTGAAAGCTCTGTCCTCTTGCAGAAGGGACTTTCTGGGAAGAGGACACAGGGACCCAAAAGCCTCTCTGCCCCAGTTATTCAGCCAGTTATTCTCTTTCCCAGGGAGCTCACCCCCTGCGCGGCGGGGGCTCCCCATCCTTGTTGCCCCTCAATCTGCAGGCTGCACTGTGTCCGCGGGGCGCAGGAGCAGGGGAAGGCAGTCAGCGGTGCGGCGCCCCGCGCTGAGCTTCCTCCGCGGGCCGAAACCCACAAGTGTCCGCCAGGCACTAAACAAACAATCATCCGCCTCGTGAAGCCAGGGGCAACTGGAATAACAAATGCAACGCACACAAATTGCCTGCCTCCTGTTTCTAAGCGATTGTTTGTCGGCCCCGCAGGCACCGCTCAGCATGGGAGGACCGCGAGCGTCCGGAGGCGGCCAGCAAGCGCTTAGGTCGGACATGCAGTAAACACGCCGCTGATTTTACTTATTATCACCCAAACACGATTTCACACAAAGCAATCACCATGCCAGAAGTCTAGGAAAATGTGCTTGTTGAGGAGTCAGTCGCCCCGGTAATAGCCCTCATTTTTAATATATTAAAGAATAGATCAGCGGATTCTGAGTGCGTAAGGTATACGTGCGGTTCGGTATCTGACAAGGGGCTTTTTTTATTCCTCCACAATCATTGCTAAATTAATTCATAGCGCAGAGATTAAATTGCTTCTCTGATTTAAAACAGAGTGCCCAAATTTGGAGTGTGCGTTTGGCTATCGCCACCCTCCCCAAGAGGTTCTCGTTCGGGAGGAAACTGTCTCCCACGATCCTTCCGCACACGCACCACGCACACGCACGCACCCGTGGCTGTAAAAAAAAAAATGCACGTGCGGTCTTAACTTCTTGCGGTTTGGAGAACTTTCCTAATTCTTTCAGCCTCTCAGCCGATCACAGCTCATAATCGGATGCCCTTAAGGATTTTTCGTGGCAAGGGCAAAAAAAGCTGACGTGTCCTTTTCAAAGGTAGGGGACCCCCCCTCCCCCAGGGAGAATTAGCTGGGTCGGAGGAATGAGGAACAATGAGCAGACCCGGATGCAGCCGGTGCACAGCGTCGAGACCCCATCCAGCCTTCATAGCGCAAATCGGCTTTTTTTTTTTTTTTGTCTGTAGACGGGCTTTTAAAAAAAAAAAATCCAGTGCCTCAAAAATGGTGCTCAAACCCCGGTCCGTGGCCCTGCTCTTTGGAGGACACCTCCGGTAGCCCCAGGGGGTTTTCCGTGTCAGGCTGGGTAGGTGGAGTACATCTAGGAGCAGATACCACCCCGCTAAGGGGCAAGCGCGCAAGGGCTGGATCTTCTGCAGGCAGTCAAGGGCGATGTAGGGACGCTTACTAGCTGAGTTTTGCTCAAAGTTTTGCAACATTCCAAATAAGCACTCTGAGCCCCTGAGGACGAAATAATCAAGGTGTTAGGAAAACTCAACATAACTCGGGGAGGGGGGGTGGGGGGGGAGAAGAGGGTGTCGAAAAATGACGTCTTCCCAAAGCATCAGAAAAAAAAAAATAGCTCCGGGTTTCCAGGGTTGCAGAAATACACTCTCAACCGAGCTGTTTACCCAAGTTTCTTTCAAAGTGACTTGCACCGTTGCTTTTGCAAATCACAGAATGCAAATGACGATAATTTGTTCTCAGTGGAACTTTCTCTTGAAATGATTAGCAAAGTCAGTCATTTGAAAATTAGAGCGAATGCACAGACGGGTCCCGCAGCCCCTCGCTAACCGATATCAGCTTCTAAAGTTTTCATTCATGTAAACCTCATTAATGAAGATCTTTTATTTAAACGTCAAGAGGATTTGAAATTTAGAGTAAATTATGAAGCTTGTATGTCTAGCCAAGTCATGGGTCAAATGCATTTGTGAAAAACTGCTAAAAGAGCATATGGTTTTGAATTTTTCTACAATGACTAGTGTTTAAATAAATTGCTTGTACTGCTTAACTTCATGTGTAATTTTGACAGAAATTGGCCTATAGCCTTTTGATATGTAAACATTTCAGCCTTTTATGCGGTATAAAAAAGACACTTGCTTTTTAGGATCAGCTCAGGCGGTCACCCTGTAATTCTGAAAGCTGTGGCACCTACCATTACATTCTTGCTAGATTTCAACTTTCCAGTGGCAGCCTCAGGGAGGAAAAAAAAAAAACGGAAAGAAAGAGGATATTTCAAAAGCAGTGTCCATTTGGGATTAAAAGCTACAAATGAGGTGAGAACGTGCCACTTACTATCTGAAAGAAATGGATAAACCATAGTTATTAAAGAACATTTTCTGTCATTTTTCTTTAAGCCAGCCCGTCTGAGGGGACACTTAAGCAGGGCTGGGACTGACTGCCTTATCATTAAATGCTTATGTAGAGCTGAGCCAATCCGTCCAACACACAAATAGGTGTTAAAAATCTAGGTATCACTTCAGGACGTTACCAGCGAAATGGCTCCCGTGTCACAGAACCCATTAAGATGCAAAAATCACTCCGTCTGGGAAGAGAATCACCCGGGGGCTCGGAATCACTGGACACAAATGGCGGGTCTGAGTCATGCACGGGGGTCTTTCGCAGTGGGAGGCTGTCGCTGGGGATTGCAGAGACGGCAGAGGGCACAATTCAGAAAGCACTTCTGGGCTGCCAGGCGGTTCTGAAACACACTGATAAATCTGCATAAATGCATTTGTTGCTAATATCTCTGTCTCCCGTAAACAAGCTTGGGATGTGGATTGGAAGGCCCCTCGCCCAGAGGGAGGGAGACAGAGCAAGGAGCCCGGCCCCTGAGGTTACCCGGTTACCCCAGTGCTAGACGGGGCCAAACCTTGACTTGCACCCGGGCTTGGCAGCCACCTCGCCTTCCCCCCTGCTCTCCCTGTCCCACCCTCTCTATCCTGTAGGTCAGCGTTGTCCTACACAGACTTTCCCGAGAGATCTCTCCCCTCTGTGAAGTTTTGGAGGAACTATGGGGAGATAGGAAGCAATGGAGACAGGTTTCTTTGTACACAGTTGAGCCACGGGAGCAGACTGAGATCTTCTTTATAGAGAGACTGTCCTGGGACAAAGCCGTGATGCAGCAAAAAAAAAAAAAAGGCTGACCCAGAAAGACAAGAGAAGGTGTTTTATTTACATTTCTTACGCATTCCAACACATACTGTGGTCAGCAAACCGGAAAGGAAAGGCCATATTTCAGAGCATAAAGAAGGCACCAGACTTTTTTTGTTTTTCCTGAGCGTTCTACATTCCTGTCTAATTTCTTCTGTCCATTTTGAAATGAATAAGGGTAATTTTTTCCCTATTAGCTGTCATTTTAAAGTTCTTAGAAAAACAACTGATTCTCTAATAAAATATTTCCGTAGCTTTCGGCTGCTTAACTTTTAGGAACTTACCCCAAAAATGTGTTTGTGATCAAAATTAGCTAGGCGAGGGATGTATTTGGGGTAAGAGAGGAACACTTAATACTTAAAAGATAATTTGAGAGGTTGAGGGCTTTGGGGTTTTTGTGTTTTGTTTTGTTTTGTTTTGTTTTGTTTGGGAAGGAGAGAATATTATGAAATAAAACTGAAAATTAGAGGAAAAGATAGCTGTGTCTGAGTGGTAATGGTACTGTCCGGAAAGGTTAGTATCGGTGGAGATACGTGTCATATGAAACTTTGCTAGCGTGTTCATCTTTTTAAGGAGGACTTGCTAAAATGGTCATTGGGCACCACGTCCTCTTAAGATCTGGATGTGAAATGTATAGCAGGTAGCGTTTTTGGCTCTTTTTAAAACATCAGAGTGAGGAAACTAACAAGGGTCTTCCCAGATGTGTCTTGTCCTTCAAAGCAGTCACTCACCAAGGAGGCTCGGATTTGCTCCAGCATCACTGTCAGTGGTGGTTTTAAAATAGTTTTCCTGAACTCCAGAAAGGGCCCTTACTTGGGCCCATTCATTCCTGTCTGCCTTTTAAAGAAGCAGCCAGACTCCCTTGTCCTTGGTTATATGCAAAAATCAAGGCTTCTGAAGCCTCAGGAGTCAGATTCACGGGGAGTGGGGGGAAGAAAGCCACTTTCGGAGGTCACAGGTCATGTCACCTGCTCAATCCCACCAGCCAGAGGGTCTGATGCTGTCACTCAACCTTAACTTGGCTTTGCCATGGGCAGAGGAGGCTGATAATTCAGATCACCTCTCTGTCCCTGAGGGGGGAAAGGAAGAGAATTCCCAGAAACACCCTCAACTTTCCATTTGTTTGATTTGTGTTGGGGCTTTTATTATCTTTTCGTAGCCAGGAGATCAGGATTTGGGGAATACACTGCCTTATGTGTGCGCATGCACGCACACACACCTTCCCCCAGCCCCCTACACCTTCATATTGCACACTTGGTCATTTCCGGGCCAGTGAACCCCGGTACCAGCTCCTTGGTCACCTTCTCTCTGGAGCTTGTGTTTATTTTCTTGTCTTGGGTACCTGCCTGCAGCCAGGGACGAAAACTGAATGATGCTGGGTCCGCGAGGTGGATTTGGTTTCACTTAGCAGTAACATTCTTTCTGCAGACCAGAAGGTCTTGGATTTAAAATCACAAGAGTCCATCTCCCCTGTCATTGGGTTGTTTGTAATTTATGTATAATGGGGAAAAGTAGTCTGTTTGTAGTAATGATAGCTTGGGGAATTGAGTGTATGAGCCAAACATAGGACAGTTGAACTGAAAAGAACTCCTCTTGTCCACATGATACCTTGCAGGTTTTTTTTAACAGGTCCCCAAAGAACATTTCATTCCCCTCTCAGAAGGTTTGTAGATAGAGTCATTTTCAGCTCTGCCTGGTAGGTCAGTGCAATATTTGCAAGTGAAATGCTGGCATCAACAAACACGGTCAGTGCTCAGCTAATGAGGGTGCTTTTTATGAAACTCTAGGATTCTGGAATTATTTGGATCTTAAAGGATCTCCAGTTGACTTTAAGACAGGAACAGAAGTTTTTGATAATGCTATCCACATTCTGATTTAAGCTGTGGCCATTCTTCCCCATCCCCCCCCCCAACAAAACCCTCAGAAAGTAGCTTTCCAATTTCAACTAGATGATCAAGTGAATGTTTCACTTGAAATAATTTTTGAAATAACTTGTTCACCATTCACATCCTTCCATAGAAGAGCAGCAGTGGAGTGGGTTGCTTTCAGAGCTCTCTGCATGGCAGGGGTGATCTGGTGAGGAAGGGTGGATATTGAATATGTGTGACGAATGCACACCACTCCATATTTCAGGGGAATTCTTTATTGAATATTTCTCGCTCGGGAAGCTGGAGTCGCTGTGAAATCTCGCTCCTTGGATCTCTGTCTGGGCTGACCTCCTCTCGCAACCTAGTAACAAATTGCCTTTTTATGGGTTCCTGTTCTAAATGGGAGCAAAGATCTGCATCCTGGGGCGGAAGGCGGTGGAAACTGGGATTGAGGATCAGCCATGACTATGTCTAATTAGGACAAACCACCCAGTCGGTTCTACAAAATGGGGCTCTGGGCTGCTCATTCTCTGTGCCTTCTCTGCCTCTCTTCCCCCCTCCTACGTGGCCTTCTCCTGTTGGCTCAGCGGGGCCACACTGGCTTCCCTGTCCAGCTGTGTGGACATGGCCTCCGCCACTCTGAAGACCTGGAGGTAATCACTGGGGCCTTGCTGGGCTCCAGAACGAGACCTCCTAGAGTTGGAGGCGTTGGGGCTGGGACCCCATAGGCAGAACCACCGTTGATTCTGTTCCACGTGTCCCACCAGCTGACCACCAGCCTTGGCCCAGGGAATGTGCTAAGTCACTTGTTTAAGGAAAGAATACATTTTCACCCCTTCCCCTATGCCACGTCCTTGCTTCTACATCCCCCCAAATTCCAGGCTAAAGACCATTAGCAGGAGAGTGTTCATTAACCATGGTGGGTGCTCTCCTGAAACAGAATAAAAGAGCAGGCGAGGGAGAAGGTCTGTCCATCCGTCTGTCCGGACGCTGGCTGGGATCATCGTGTGGCTAGCGTGTGCACGGGAGTGAGTTGGCGTGCGGGTAACCTTGTGTCTCTCCAGACACACCTGCGCACACATGGAGGCTGACCGTCACCTTTGTACCTGAGGACTGACACATCTGGGTGGAGTGGCCCATTGTCCTCTGGGAGGGTCAGGAAGAAAGCACGTGAAGAAAGCACGAAGATTCCCCAGTCTGGCCTGGCTTATGTTTCCACTGGAGCCTTCCTTTTCCTATCTGTGAAATGGGAGAGCAGTCAGGAAACAAGCTGGAACTGCATCTTAGCGCAGACATCCGCTGCTCTTCAACATCAGTTTGAGTTCCGGCTCGGTTCAGGGAGGATGCATCCCCATCTCCCAGGGGTACGGCCTGGGGGAGGGGTGGGCAGAAAGGGTCAGAATCCAGTTCAAGGCCACATGGAGAGGTGGGGGCAGAGCTGCCTGGGCAAAGTTGGCCCTCCGTGATGCTTTCCTCCTGCTCTTGGGTAGTTGAAAACATGGCCTCTTAGAGACGTACGCAGTGACAGGTACCGCCGGTGGGCCTCCCAAAGGGGCCTCTTTGAAATCCGCGCTTACCACTCCCTGCCCCTCCACAGCGACAAAGCAAGTTAAGGAGAGACCCCACGGCGAAACTCTAGGCCCTTGCCCTTCATCTCGCAGAGGAGTCATGTTAAATGCTGACAAAGCTCAACTTTCTCTGTCTGGTTCCAGAGCTTCCAATTCCAAGAGCTGCTTCCTGCTGTGGGTGGTGTAGTGGCTAGAAGTCCAGGCTTTTCGTTGTTAGGCTGACTTCCAGCTCTGACGTTTGCACACTGTGTGAGTGGGAGCCAAACCCCGTCACCTCTCTGAGTCTCAGTCTTGGACTCTGTAAAATGGAGATGGTAGGATCCCACGCTCACGACAAGTGAGCGTGTGCACCCATCGAGCAGCGGTTGGTCGTTGTTATGGTGCAAAATCCTTCCCACGTTAGGGGATATTTACCATGAGGGCTCCCCAGCTCTTGCGCACAGCCTTAAGAAAGCTATTCACCAAGGGACAGAGAAGCATAACTACCTGGAGCCCGGTAGATAGAGGACTGGGATTTTGCTCGCTGCCAAACAAAAGCTTCGAATCCTATCCTGGGGGATTTCCCAAGGAAAATGGTGCATCACTTAGGAATTGCAGTTCTCCACCACTACATGGGATTCTCAGATTAAAGTAACCCGGAGCCACAGGGCAGGGCCAAGTAACTCGGCTTGCCTGATGAAGAGACCGAGGGCCAGAGAAGTCTAACCACTTTGCTCCTGGTCTCAGAGGGGAGGTCGCGGCACCATCATTCCTGGCTGGGCCTCCTGGTAGCCTGGGGCTCCTTCCACCAGACCCCTCCTTGTGCAGCCTAGCCTTTTCCTTCTTAAAAAAACAGCTACTCCAACTCTGCTGTGGGAAAAATCAGGGTGGCTTCCAACTGTGGGGAGTCTGAGAAGCTGAGGGACCACTTGCTGGGAGGGTGGGGTCCTCCGGAAAAGCTGTGCACACACCTCCAGAGGAGGTATCTCTGCCTCCCAAGGAAGCCAGTGTGGAAGGGGCAGTTTTTAGGTCAGGGTTCACAGGTAACCCCAGGCCCCATCCCTCTTCATGCGCCTCCTCCTCCCCACCACCCTGCCCCAAACCTGTTTGGGCGTGACATATATTATTCATATGCTAGCCTACTGAAGATTAAGATTTAAGACCCCTGAGTAAATCCACCCTAGCGATCCCCTCCACTCATACTACACACAAGATCTGCGGAAGGAGATTCACGACGGATGATGAAATTCATTAGGGGGCAACCTAAATGTTATAGGTAGCGTACTCATTAAATATACCAGTGCTCGCGCGTCATAAATAACCACGCGGCCATTGAGGAGAATAAGGCCATCTTATATGTACTAATATGGAAGGATCTCCAGGATGTCTTGTGGAATAATAAAGACAAGTTACAGAACTGTAACATCATGACTCTGTGTGCGTGTGTGTGTGTGTGCGCGTGCGCGTGCGCGTGCGTGCGTGCTCACATACACAGCCCAGCAACATTGACTGTGGGCTCATATGAGTTAATATTTGGAAAGCCGAGCAATGCACGGAACATAGTAAGTGCTGTATGGTGTTTGAGAAATAAATCTAAACACAAAAGAGAAAGATCTGGAAGGTCTGGGATTGGAGTAGATGCTTAAAGAGGACTGGAGTCTTATTGTTAATGTTTTGCTTTTGTACAAAGACACAGCATCCGTGTTTTACTTGTGAAATTAAAACTAAGCATGAATCCAAACCCAGTATCTACAAAATCTGAAACTCCTTTCCTCCTCCGCACAGGCCGTGTTCCAAGGAAACAGCACCAAGGTCAAACAAATAATGGGATAAGCGACTCCCCCCCTCCTCATTTCCTCAACTAACACCTCATCACAGGCAAACAGCATCCTTGGAAATGAGTCCCCCTCGCTAATGACTTGCTCCCCTGGGTTCCTGGACCATGGCTGGGGGCGTGAACAGGAGGGGAGTCCTAAATGGACACATTATGGTTTTAAAGTCTTAAGACTGGATTCTAGTCCCCAAACTTGCCCCTCATGTGTGTAAGTCACTTCTCATTCTGCGATGGGGACCCCAATCTTTGCCATAGGTACCCCTTAATTCTTGAGAAACAAGGGGAGCAAGTGAGCATCATTAAAATTATAATCATTTTTGTGCCTGGCCTGTTGTAGGTGCTCAGTGGATGTTTGTGAAACGGAGCTGAAAATCGTTTATAAGGAATTAAAATAACAAAGGAATTGCTATTTTATAGCATGAAATTAATATTTTGATCTTTCAAGTTCATATTCACAGTGCACTCATTCAACAGCTATTTATCGATTGCTTTCTGTGTGCGGGCCACTGGGGGCTACGTGCTGGGGAAGAAAGATGAACATGAAAAAGTCCCTGACCTCATGGTAAGTCCCTTACACTCAAAGACATTGCCTGCAATAAAGAGCCATGGCTAAGGAGAAATAAAGCAGGTGATATTAGCTAGGAGGGTGCAGTGAACAGGACAGGAAATTATTGTCACAGTATGTGTTACAACAGACAGAGCACAAATGTCTGAGTTACACGGAGTCACAGAGACTCATAACTCCGTTGGAGATGCCAAGTTGGATTTTGATGGGCCTATAGCCACAGATCCTACTCAGGCTTTTTGTAACGAGCCTGCTTGATCTTCATTTGACAATCGGGGACTGTAAGTGTGATGTCCGGATGCTTTGGACCGACCACCATACTCAGACCTGAGCTCAAAGCCTGATTTCACCAACTCCTAGCCAGGTCACAAGGGGGCCAGGGCAAGGTGTCAGGGTGTCAGAGCCTCAGGATTCATCCGAGTAAGATTACCTGTTAGGACTACTCTCGGGGTGTTGTTGGACAGATGAGTACCTGGTGCACAGAAGGGGTTCAGCCAGTGGAAGCATTCTGGCCTGGACAGGAGGGGCAGCAAGACTCCTGTACCCTCACCGAGGCTGGGCACTAAATGGGAGCCTGGGGAGCCTTTCTGCATTTTTCCAAGACTTTAAACACCTTTCAGACTCAAGGCAGCGTACGGATACTCAATGTGACTCAGAAAATTCACCTCAATCCTCTTCAAGGGGAAAGATAAAGGAGATCTTGATAGTACTTCCTTATCTCTAATATACTTTAAAGGCCTTTTAACTTGCATTATTATCCTCATTTGCACATGAGGAAATGGGATCCTGGAAGATTAAATGATCTTACAGATTGTAAGAAAGCAGAAGTATTAGACAAACCCACATCCCCCCCCTCCCCCAAGCCTGCACTCTTTGCATTCAGCCCACGGCGAGGCAAAGAGCGGAAGCCGAGAATGGAAATCTCCAGCATGGGCTTTCTGTGTTAGCTTGCTCGGAGTTTTTGAACCTCCCTGATCCTCAGTTTTTGCATCCATAAAGTGGGGCTAGTAGTCGTCCTGTCCACATAGGCTGTTATGAGGAATAAAGGAGCCAATTAGGGGTCGCTTTCACAGGCATGGTGGCCCAGAGGGTGATGCTATGCTATGTGGAAACACATAATTCATAGAAGTTGGACTCTTATTAGAGGAAAACAATTTACCTGGCTCTCACTTTCCTTCATGTGCACATGAGAGACTGATAGAGAATAGGAATTTCTCTATGGCTACGTTGGGCTAAAGCTCTCATCACATCAGAATGAAGGTGCTAAGTGGGTATGTCTGCACAGATGTGCATGTGACTTTGACATGGTGCTTAGCAGGTGCTAAGGTCAGGTTAATGAGGAGATACGGTGGGCAGGTGAAACCAGGATTTGAACCAGGCACCTGGTGGAGAGCGGCCTGGCCACCTTCTCCACCATTCTGCTTCCCAATCCACCGAGACCAGTTGAGAAAGGGGTGTGGTAGCACTTTGTAAACCGCCCCAGGGGACTCCAGTTCTGAGAATCACTGCCCTACCCTTTCCCTTGGCAGCAGGGGACAATGTGGAGTGTTTAGAAGAAGTGGGTCTGACCGCAGGTGTGGGACATGGCCAGATTCCCCCAGCTGTCTTCCTCTCCAGAAATGGGCTGTGGCAGCGCTGGGGTACCCACCTGCGCCTGGAGGGCAGAGGACGCAGACAGACTGACAACCGGGCCAGAAGAAGAAAAACAGACCTACTAGAGCTGACACAGAGTTAGGGCTGCTAACGGTGTTGGTGTTAGAGTTAAGGATAGGGCTACTTTTACGGTAGGGTTAGAGGTTTGACTTAGGGATCTGGTGTAGGTCTGGAGTGAAATCAGAGTTAGGGGCCACCCCTGGGAGCCGCATGAACCCCAGGATGAGAATGAATGGATCTTATTGACCATGCATCTCCCAGGGTTTCTGCAGAGTTAACTCAGATGACGTGCTTGGCATTTACTGTATTTTGCCAATTCTGAGATACGCTTATTTTGTTATCCACACTTCAACGCATCCAATGTTAGGGTTCGACCTAAATACCTGATGGCATCAATGGGCAGAGCATTTATAAAATAATGATGCATCTTACGTTGCAGGGCCCCTTCGGTTAGCAGCAGTGCGCTGTATGGTTGCTATTATTGAGCCGCTGTCCTCTGCTCACCACTCAACTCAGAGGAGTTGCCATGCCCCTGTCCCCTGCGCTCTAGGGTCCCATCATGACGATAGCAGGTGTTGTATGGTATTTTCTGTTCACTAGATTGGTATTCTTCTAGCCAGTTCCTCCCTGGTCTTCCCCACAGCCCCATCCCTATGCGGCCCCGCTCCCCTGCGCAGTGCCTAGGGATCTGATAGGAACCACGATGTCTGTAAAAGCTGCCATTTGTTGAGCACTTAACGATGAGTGAGGCATTCTCCAGAGGCTGTGCATTTACATTCTCATTTATCCCCGTAATAGCCCTCAGAGGTAGGTGATAGTATTATCCCGATGTATGGGTTAAACCGAGGCACCGAGAGTTTAAGGAGCTTATTCAAGGTCATTTTTTATAATACCCTGAGGCATCTTTAAAGACAATTTTCTTTAAAGATTTATTATTTGGGAGAGCGAGAACACACAAGGTGAAGGAGGGCAGAGGGAGAGAGAGAATCTCAAGCTGACTCCGAGCTGACACACTGAATGCAGAGCCCCCAAGGTGGGGCTCAATCTCACAACCCTGAGAGTGTGACCTGAGCTAAAATCAAGAGTTGGATGCTTCACAGGCTGAGTCCTAAGCTGACGTGCCTCAGTAGTCTTTCCTGGCTGCCCTGCTTTCTTATATGACAAGATTTTCCAGGATTCTCTCATTCATTTCCTGCCCAAGAACCGGAATCAACCCTCCCTGGTTTCTTGAAGGGAGAAACGGTATTTAGAGACCATAGTCTGGATGCTGGGGATGTTCATTTACACTCTTGAGATACTGCTTCTGGGCCTTTTCAGTGGATCTAGAGTTAACAGAGTTAAAAAATATGAGCTAATTTTTTAAAGGATAAACTATATCATGAGTTTGTACTGATTCTTCTAACTCTAAGTCAGGCTATATTTAACCTTTTAAAACTCAGATCTCAGTCTTTTTTTTTTTTCTTACACCAAAATCCTGGCTCCTAATGACAAGTGGGAGGGAGAAAACACGCTGAGAGATGAAGCGCTAACAAAAACAGCTGACGTTCATTGAATGATTCTTATATGCCAAGCCCTAGCCAATCCTTACCACCCGCCTAGAAGCACGTCATTATTACACAAGCTAAGTCTGAGGCTCAGAGAGGCTGAGGAAACTGCCCAAGGTCACACAGCTAGTACAGAGCCAAGTCAGGATTCAGACAGGGTGGCTCTAGGGCGAGACCCTTTACACTTTGCTCCTTAACCTCCTCCCCTTGCTTACAACGGTGGTCAATGGAAGGCAACCAGAGCCCCTGAGAGAAGCAATTATAGAGCTAAGAAATTGAGCGATCACTTCCACAGTGGGCTGGGGAGACCAGGAAGGCTCCTGTAATGTCCTGGGTTCCAGGGACACCGTCTAGGCCACGACAGTGACCCAGGTGAGGCCTGTAATGCCTGGTGCACAGTGGGTCATGTTCAGTCGCAGACAGATAAGCGAACTTCGTCCTTCACTGAGGCAGCACCGGGACATTTTGGGCGACTGGATTGTGTTGTCTAGTTCTACCCCCTATGAGCTGGCCTTGAGTGTGAAAGGGAGTCAAAATGTGGCCATGCCCAGCGGAACTCAGGTGAGAGGATTCCCATGAAGGAGTCCTGTAGTCAACAAAGCTGGATGACGTAATGCCGGCCAGTCAAGATGACCACAGTGGAATGCAAGCCCCCCCCCCGCCATCTTCAGCAGTTTCAAGTTGTCCCAGGGTCACTCCCCTCTACTGACAAATGAGGAAACGAGACTAGGGAGAAACAAGATCGTCCTGAGCTCAAGCAGCTGTGAAGTGGTAGAACCTGGCCATGACCCCAAGGCTCTGCCTCCCCGCCTGGGCTCTTGCCCCTATGTTTTGCAGCCCATGAACACAGGGTCACGACACCGTAACAAAGTGCCACACCCTGGACGACTTCACCAACAGGAATGTATTGTCCCAGGGTCTGGAGGCTGGAAATCCAAGGTCAAGGGGTTGGCAGGGTCGGTCCCTTCTGAGGACCTTGAGGGAGAATCTGTTCTGGGCCTCCCTCCAGGTTTCTGGAAGCATGGGAGTTCCTTGAATTGTCGATGATGTTCTCCCTGTGTCTTCACATCATCTTCCTTCTGTGTGTATTCCTCCCTTTTATAAGGACAAAGGCCATATTGGATTAAGGCCTACCCTAATGACCTCATTTTAACTTGATTTTTTCTATAAAGACCTTATCTCAAAATAAAGTCATGTTCTGAGGTACTGAGGGTTAGGATTTCAACCGATGAATTTGGGAGGGACCCATCAACCCATGACACTGGGGATGGAGGACTCTTCCCCTACACGGCGCCTGTGGGCTGGGCAAACCTCAGGCTCCAGCGGGCCATCCAGGCTGCTGGGCTCCCCTTGAAGCTCTCACTTGGCATTTTCCCGCCACTCCTTTAACACATGCGTGTGTGTCTGTGTGTGCACACGTGCACGTGTCCTCTGTGCTCTGTCTGCTTTGTCTCCCCCATCTGATCATGAGCTGCTCTGGTGGCAGGGACCATATCTTGGTTACCCTTGTCCCTTCCTCCCAAACCAAGCTTTGCAGATTAAAAATTCTGCATACAATGGAGTAACATCTTCCAGGCCTTTATCTGAAGCAAAGTCAACCCTTCACCTGCGTTCCCTCCCCCTGCTCCATCTCTCTTTTACATCTTTAAAGATGATTTGCAGCTCTCCTAATAAAAATTCGTTCCGGGCAAAAATCACTGATGGGTGCTAAAAACCTCTGGGTGAAATTGTTGGGAGACGTGATGCTTGTACACACTCAAAGCCTCATGCTATAGATTGCTTATCGACTACAAAAGGAGACCAGAGATTTCTTAATAATTAAAAAGGAGAAGATCGGGGTGCCTGGGTGGCTCAGTTGGTTAAGCATCTGCCTTCAGCTCAGATCATGATCTCAGGGTCCTGGGATCGAGCTCTGTGTAGGGCTCAGCGCTGGACATGGAGCCTACTTAAGATTTTCTCTCTCCTTCTCCCTCTGCCCCTCCCCCTGTCCTCTCCCTCTCTCATTCTCTAAAAAATAAATAAATAAAGATAATAGGTCTTAAAAAAAAAAGAATATACGCTTAAACATTCAAGAGTAAAAGGTCACAATATCTGCAGCTTACAAATGGTTCATCAAAATAATAAGAATACGTGGGAATATCCTGTAAACTAAGGTTTTGCTGTGTACTCTTATTCTACTGTATATTACCGAGTCTGTGCATACATATCCCCATGCACCGAACCAGGGACACGCTACCGCATGCCCACTTTGAGGGCTTTTTATTGATAATTTTGCCTAGAACAATGTTTGCCTCATGTTCTGACTTTAGAACCAACCCCCCCATGTAGGAGGCATCTCCAGAGTAAATACTGTCCACAATATTCAGCTAAAAAGCAAGGCAACGGCACTGGGGTTTGAGGTACGTTGAGGCTGAACATCCCAGGGGTGGAAGAGAGAACCAGGGGGACAAAGAACCAAGCCTTAGGCCGATAGTCCCGTGAGTACATTATTGGCGATGTTAAAGATGAAGGCATTTGAATCGCTAGAACACATCAACTGAGCGCTTAGCCTGGTGCCGTCCAACAAAAACATAACGCGAGCGACAGTGCAATTTCCATTTGTCTAGTAGCTGCATTAAAAAGTAAAAAGAAACAGGTGAGATTAATTTTGATATTTTTCATTTAACCCAATGTATCCAAAATACCTTCATTTCAGCAAATTTTTAATGTAAAAAGCATTAATGAGATAGTTTTCATTCTTTTTCTCACACTCCATCTTAGAAATCTGGAATGTATTTTATCTTTACAGCACATCTAGATTTGGACCAGCCACAGTTGGACAGGTCCTCGGTAGCCACCTGTGGCTCACAGCCACCACGTTGGAACGGCACAGGGATTAGACTATGAAACGAGACAGTGCTGGGTTCGAATCCCAGCCCTACCACTTACTAGCTTTGTGAACTTCAGGCAAAGCATTTAATCACCTTCAGCCTTAATGTTTATCCTAGACAGTAGGATGGGATTTGACGAGGGAACCTATCTCTTAGGTTGTTTTTAAAGATAAAGTTAATGGGGGCACCTGGTGGCTCAGTCGGTTAAGCATCTACCTTCTGCTCAGGTCATGATCCCAGGGCCCTGGGATTGAGCCCCATGTCGGGCTCCCTGCTTAGCGGGCAGTCTGCTTCTCCCTCTGCCTGCCACTTCCCCTGCTTTTGCTTGCTCTCTCTGTCAAATAAGTAAATAAATAAGATCTTAAAAAAAAGATTAAAGTTAATGACCTGTGTAAAGTGCTTTACGGAGTGTTCACTCATTCATTTATGCTGTTCATTCATTCATTTTACCTGTACAACAGTGAGGGGCAGTTGCATTCCAGGTGGGGCACTGGGCAGGTAGTGAGCCCTCCGTGCAAGCATTCTGTGCATACTGAACAAACCCTGAGCGAGTATAGATTAATAAGACCAATGCCAGCAATGCCGTGCTCATGATAAATGCACATAGAAGATGTGGGAAGAAGAGATCATCTGTCAATTGTGCGACTCATAGCTCAAAGGCGGACCATTCGGAGTGCCCTGATCAGCCCAGGGACTTTATTCAACAACTAACTGTTCACCCTACAAGCATTTGCTGCACCGAATGGTCTAGAATTGTAGGAGGAGGTAGCGGTTAGAAAAGATCGTGGAACGTGGGCAGAGGAGCCTGAGGGTGAGCCAGGCAGGGAGCTTGCAGTTGTGGGGGCAGGAAAAGGCCCATGGGAGACAGATGAGACTTGGGGAAGAGGCAGGGAAATGGAACGAGGCCCACGGTGAGGCAATTGGGAAATACAAAGCCTCAGGGCCTTCATATGGACCAAGTGACCAGGAAGGGTGCTAGAAGTAAAGGGCACATGGTGTTTGTTCTAAGAGAACAAACCACACGTGTTAAGGTCAAATATCAGGGAAGGGCCTGGGGAGTCTGGGGACTGGGCTGACCGGGCGGGGTTGGGAAGATGGGGAGTGGTTGGAGCCGGAGGGCTGGACAAAGGTGGTAACGGAGTTTGGACTTTTATCAAATGGCATTAGAAAGGAGCTAATGGTTCTGCTCGGTAGGATCGGCAAGGAGGCCCTTTGGCGGAGGTGAGCCCCTCTTAGCGGAAGATAGCCACTGAAGATCAGAAAGGATTGTCAAGACCAGGAACTTGCCCTGGGTCTCAGCCGGGGGTGGAAGAACCAGAACCACAGCTCTGTCCTTTCCCTGCAAACCAGCCCTGTGGGATGGACCAGTGGAGAATGGCCTTGGCCCACAGCCTCAGTTAGCAGGTAACATGGACAAAGCGCTTGACGGTGGAGTCAGAGAGGAGGGCTGCATTGTGTAGGGACTCCGGAAGAGGGTTAGCAGGTTTCCCCCAGCAAATCGAGATCATCCCATTCTTGTCTCTGGCCTTTGCACTTGCTGCTATCTGTCTGTTACCTAGAAGCTAAGTTCACGCTCCATGTTTGCACAGCTGCCCTTGATCAGCAAGCCGGTCTTCCTCAGACACCAGCTGCAAAGGCCTTTCTAGCACTGTCGTCCCCTCACCTCCTCTTCCCACACAACCCAACTCGTTATCCTGGCTGTAGATAGCACCCCCCTTGCCTGAAATCAGATCATTTGCTTGTAATTGTCTATTTCCTCCCCTTGAATGTAACATGCTCCTTAAGGGTAGGCCTTAGTCTTGTTCCCTGTTCTCTCTCTCCACCATTTGCGGCAGTGCCTGATATCTAGGAAATGTCCAAAAGATAGCTGTTGTCTGAATGAATACATGGATGGGTGGACAGACGGATGGATGGATAGATGGACGGACAGATGGATGGATGGATGGATATACAAACTTGGTGACTCTTCCAATGTGACTGAAACTAGGATGGACGGAGAGGCTGCCCATAATCTGAACTAAAGGAGGAAACTGGTACGGTCCTATTTCAGAAATATTTCAGGGCTGGACTTGATCTTAGTGACTGTGGAGTTTGCATGTGGAGGTGAAAGAGATAAGGAGCTCAGATCCTAACCCAGGATATAAAGGGGCCACCCAGGAGCCATATCTAATCTACACAGATGGTTGATTTGAACTGCACCGTGTTTAAACATTTTTTAAAAAATTACTTGCCAGCATTTAAAACTCTGCAAGGATTTCAAATAACAGATTTAGATACCTAGGTATCTATTTTCACTTAACCAAAAGATCTGGCAAATATCAGGCCTGAATTTTTACAGGGCAAAAACGGGCTGGAGCCAACTAGCATTCACTCCCATTTTATCTGACCTTCGCTGTCTGGCCACTCGAAACCCCCCTGGCCCACTTTCTTATTCCCATCCCAGGCCTGACCCCAGCCATCCACCTTCGGATCTGCTTTTCTTGCTCTAATGCTCTCAATCGCCATTCAAAGTAGTGGTTTCCAACTCTTTGAGGTATGAAAACCCCTTCGTAAAACAACTGTTTCCCTATAATCATGAAACCAGTACAGGCCTACAGCAGAAGCTCAAGAAACAGAGAAAATCGATAGAAGCCAATATATATCACCCCCCCATGCCCAACACATAGAGAGAAGCACTGTTTACATGTAATGGATGTGACGATCCCTAAAATCTTTATGGTTCTCACACCCTTGTCGTTTCATACATAGCGAATATTCATTGACCAAAATATGATGTAATTTTAAAAACCTATGATTTCAGGGGCGCCTGGGTGGCTCAGTTGGTTAAGCATCTGCCTTCAGCTCAGCTCACGATCCTGGGGTCCTGGGATTGAGCCCGGCGGGCTCTCTGCTCAGCACGGAGTCTGCTTTTCCTCTCCCTCCGCCCCTCCCCCTTGCTCGTGTGCGTTCTTGCTCTCTCAGATAAATAAAATCTTAAAAAATTTTTTAAAAGGATTAAAAAAAAAACCCTATGATTTCAGAAACACAGATGACGGAAGGAATGTATATATTTCCTTCAACACATAGTTTACCCACAGCCATTCTGGAAAATACTCATAGGTGTATGTGGGCACATACGACAAGCTCACCTGGTCGGTACTCCTTGGTGCCCACGGCTCCGGGCTTATCTTTTTGGGCCCGTAACTTGTACTTTCAGAAACTATCATGAGGACTGCAAAGTGTGCCAGTTTAGCATCATGGTATTCTGTCTGAAGGACTCTCTTATGTCAATTAGAGCCAGGCAAAATGACAGCAAACATATTTTAATATATTGATGAGCTCATTGGAAATAAGGGCACACTTAAGGCCATGATAAATAGGTAAGCAAGAAACTAAGTAAATAAGTAAATAAATAAATAAATATCAGGGACCTGAAGCCAAAGCAAGGAATGGTAAATAGTAAGCAAGTAAACTGAGTAATAACTATAAGGCAGGGTTGTCCTAAGGTCAAAGACCTATATCAGCACTACCAATGAGAAACTAAGTGATTTTTTTAAGATTTTTATTTATTTATTTTAGAGAAAGAGAGAGAGCACGAGTAGGGGGAGGGGCAGAGGGAGAGGGAGAGAGAATCCCAAACAGACTCTGCGCTGAGCATGGAGCCTGAAATGGGTCTTCATCCCAGGACTCTGAGATCATGACCTGAGCCGACATCAAGAGTTGGACACTGGGCGCCTGGGTGGCTCAGTTGGTTAAGCGACTGCCTTCGGCTCAGGTCATGATCCTGGAGTCCCAGGATCGAGTCCCACATCGGGGCTCCCTGCTCAGCAGGGAGTCTGCTTCTCCTTCTGACCCTCTTCCCTCTTGTGCTATCTCTCATTCTCTCTCTCTCTCAAATAAATAAATAAAAAATCTTAAAAAAAAAAGTTGGACACTTAACTGACTGAGCCACCACCCAGGCGCCCAGAAACTAACTTATTTTTAAGAAAAAAATGCAATGTTAAAGAAGGTCAATATGTAATGATAAAGAAGTTCAATTCACCTGTAAGATGTGACATTGTAAACTTGTATCCATTTTATAAAGCCTCAAAAATATAAAACAAAAATGGAAAATGACTACAGGGAGAAATGGACAAATCTACCATAACAGTTGAGGATTTTAGCACACCTTTATTAGTTACTGATAACTCAAACAGACAAAAAAATTAGGAAAGACAGAAGATTTGAATTACAATTGCCCAGCTGTGACTTAGAGGACATATAGCTCCTCTGATAATTAAATTATGGTCATTCTTCTCAAGCATATATAGAAACTTTCATCTGTGTTTTACAATGTCATAGCACTGGTTTTTCTTTCTCCTTTCTTTCTGTCTTTCTGTCTTTCTTTCTTTCTTTCTTTCTTTCTTTCTTTCTTTCTTTTTCTTTCTTTTCTTTCTTTTTAAAGATTTTATTTATTTGACAGAGAGAGAGACAGCAAGCGAGAAAGGGAACACAAGCAGGGGGAGTGGGAGAGGGGGAACCAGGGGGAGTGGGAGAGGGGGAGGCAGGCTTCCCGCTGAGCAGGGAGCCCGATGTGGGGCTCCATCCCAGGACCTTGGGATCATGACCTGAGTTGGAGGCAAACGCTTAACGACTGAGCCACCCAGGCGCCCCTGGTTTTTATTTCTAATTTAATCACATCGTGGTCAGAAACCATGGTTGCAATGTGTAGACTTTATTAAGCCACAAAACATTGGTCATTATGTTTAAGACAATCAGTGTCATACAGATACCACACAATCTCTGATCATGATGGAATTTAAAAAGTAGATACAGATAATGCAAAGACAAATTTTAGTAATCTTTCTATGTTTGGAAATGTAAAAGCACACTTCAAAATAACTCATGAATAGGGGCACCTGGGTGGCTCAGTCGGTTGTGTCTGACTCTTGATTTCCACTCAGCTCATAATCTCTCAGGGTCGTGAGATCAAGCCCCATGTCTGGCTCTGTGCGGGGTGTGGAGCCTCCTTAAGAGTCTCTCTCTATGCCCCTTCCTCGCTCCCTGCCCCTGCTGCCTATGTGCTGTCTCTCTCTAAGATAAGTAAAATAAAATAAACCAAAAAAACCTTCATGAATAAGAGAGTAATAATGTGAATTTTTTTTTGGTGAATTTTAAAATGAGAATTGTATGATACCAAAATGATTACTTGTCAGTGTGCAACAAAAGTGATACTTTGAGTGGAGATCTGTAACCTTAAATATTATATTAGAACAAAGAGAAGCTGAAAATGTATGCATTAAAGAGAAAGATAGACTACCCTCAAAGAAAGCAGAAAGGAGACAATAAAGAACAGAAATTAATGAAATAGAAATAAAAAAAGATCCAAGAAAGCAGATCAACAAGGCTAAATGTTGGTTCTTTGAAGAGATTAATAAAGATTAATAAAATAGGCTACTTCTGGTAGACTGATTTAAAAAAAATGAAAGCATAGGGGCACCTGGGTGGCTCAGTCGTTGGGTGTCTGCCTTCGGCTCAGGTCATGATCCCAGGGTCCTGGCATCGAGTCCGGTATCAGGCTCCCTGCTCAGCGGGAAGCCTGCTTCTCCCTCTTCCACTGCCCCTGCTTGTGTTCCCTCTCTGGCTGTGTCTCTCTATCAAAAAAATAAAAAATAAAAAAATGAAAGCATGCACATATAACAATGAAAGGAATGTAAGTGGATCAAAATTATAGCCACAACTAAGATTTAGTAGAATACTATAAAAATCTTTATGCCAAAAATTTGAATTCTTAGAAAAATGTAACTCCAAAATTGATTCATAGAGAATTAAAAAGCCCCAAATTTCTTAAAACCATTTATAAAATGAACAATAGGTTAATTATCTTCTTATGAGAAAAAATGACAGGTCCCAGATTTTTTTTTTTTTTAAATAGGGGAGTTCAACTAAACTTTCAAACTCATTCCAATCTTACAGGAAATCTTCCAGAGAATAATAAAAAGTGCCTAACTCCTTCCATGATGGTAATATAATCTCGATATCAAAACCCACTAGTTAGGGACAGTGTGAGAAAGAACTATTACAGATCAATCTCATTTATTAACATGAATGCAAAAGTCTCATCTACATTACCAAACGGAATCTGGCAATAAAAAAGATAGTGCCCGAGAGCTAAATTGGTTTAATCCCAGCAATTCAATATGCACTCAGTTAGACTGAAGTAAATTAACTGTCCCATGTGTGTAGAAATAAGAATTTGGAAAACTTATTACCCATTTGTAATCAGTCGGTTAAACAAGAAACATTTACCAGCCTAGAAATGGAAAAGATCTTCCTGGATGAGGTTTACCTACCAAAATCATCAGTCTTAATGGTGGTAAATTACAATCTTTTCCTTAGAAATTAGAGATAAGACAAGAATGCGTTCTATCACCACTATTGCATCCAAGGCCCCAGCCAGTGCAACAAGGCGAGAAAAAGATATAATAGGGCGCCTGGGTGGCTCTTGTGGTTAAGCGACTGCCTTGGGCTCAGGTCATGATCCTGGAGTCCCGGGATCGAGTCCCACATCGGGCTCCCTGCTCAGCGGGGAGTCTACTTCTCCCTCTGACCCTCCCCCCTTTCATGTTCTATCTCATTCTCTCTCTCAAATAAATAAAAAAATCTTAAAAAAAAGAAAAGAAAAAGTAAAAGATATAATAGATGTTATGATTGGAAAGACAAAACAAAAAACCCTGTCATTAGTCACAGATGATAGCATTATTTATAGGAAATACAAAAGAATCTACAAATTAAGATTAGTAAGAGTTTAGCAAAGTACCTAGATATAAAATCAATAATGAAAAAATTAATTGCATTTCTAGACACCAACAACAAACAATAACACAAAAAGAAAATGTAATTTAAAAAAATGATTCAATTTATAATGGCAATGACAACAAAGAAGGTACAAAGCATCTGAGGATCATTTTTTAAATGTGGAAGACCTTTATAGAGAAAAGTATGTACTGTTAGAGAAAATCATTTAAAAGGTCACAAGTAAATGGGGAAATATTTTCAATTCATGGCTAGGAAGACAGTATGTTGGAGGTCTCAAGTATCCCCACATCGAGCCATAGGCTTTATACACTGCCAGTCAAAATCCCAAATGGATTTTTCAAGGAACTGAACAAGCTGATTCTAAAATGTATATGGAAGAACAAAGACCCAAGAATAGCCAAGACATTTCTGGAGAAGCATGAAGTGGGGCGAGTTGCCCAGAAGATGTTGAGATTTAGCGTAGAGCTATGTGGATTATGGCAGTGTTATTGGCACAGAGAAAATGACCAGTGAAGCAGAATAAAAAGCTCACAAACAAACCCAAGCACATTTGGGAACCTCATCTAGGACTGCATGCAGCAGCATCTGGCTACCAGAGAGATGAACAATGGGTCTATCGAAGATGCTAGGACCACTTGTAGCCAGAGGGCAGAAAACCAAAAACGGGTCTTCTCCTGAGCCTTCACTTACAAAAAAACTAGATTCAGACAAATTAAATATGTAAATAGGGAAAGCACAGTTTTAAAACTTCTGGAAAAACGCATTAGAGGATATTCTTATGGCCTCCAAGAAAGAATTTTCTAAATAAGACTCAAAAAGGACAGTCATAGAAAAGATTGGCAAATAGGACTTCAGTGAATCGGGAACTGTTGTTCAAACTCCCCTTCAGCAAACAAACCACAAAAGGGAAGATAATGGTAACACTTTAACAGAAAAAGGATTAGTATCCACCATACATAAACAATTCCTATAATCCAATGAGAAAAAAACAACCTTCTATAAACAATTGCGATATTAAAGAAGGATCCTCCCATACCCCGAGGTATAAACAGGGCTACCTCTTTTGCTTTTTGGTGGTCTCAGAGTTTTTTGCTAGGAGAAAGCTAAACATATGTATTTTACTCAAGAGTGCTTTTACTCAGAGAAATGGGTCACTGCAGCTTGGAGGAATGATTTGAAGGGGGGTGGGGGAGGGGAGCGGACAGCGAGCTCAAATTCCCCAGAGGCCACAGGTAACAGGACTGAGGAAGAGAGTCAGGTGAGGACAGCGTTGCTGAGGGGATTACATGAGATAAGCAAACTATTTGATAAATAAGAAAATGAAAATTCTCCTTTTATGATTGTCTTTAGAATAATTAAATAATAGGATTAACATAAAGGCAAAGGACTTTGAAAACAAAGGACAATTTTATCAATGGTGGGTGCGGTCCCTTCTGGGTGATGTAGTGATGTGGCTTGGTCCTAACTGCGAGCTCCAAGTCCTCAAGGACACAGGATGAGAAGCAGCAGATGAACCCCTTGCCTGAAGCTTTTACACACAGCCAGCAGTCCCAGCAGGCGAGATGGCCAGACACAGGAGCGCTAACGCCCAGGGCAACGTGGGAACACTAAGCTTCGGGCTCTTCTCCTGTAAAAGTGGGTGATAATGCACTGCCCCCCTCCCCCCCCCCCCCCAGGATGTGACAAGACTTGGCACATGGTGGGAATTTGACCACGTTCTGCAGGTTTCTGCCTTGGGAGACCCAACAACACATCTGCTGGGATTTCCTCCTTCCTCTCTTTGCTTCTTCCTTTCTCCCCAGTTTTTCCTTTTCTTCTTTCCATCAACATTTAACCTGCAGTCTCCCTGCATATATTGATTTCCAAACCCCAGATAGGGATGCAAATGAATGCATCCCAATGCGCCCAGCCATTATAGCTGCTACAGACAGAAGGGACCCTTTTGGAATCAGGCTATGGGCATGACACAATGAACATCAATAAAATAAATAATCATAGTCACGAAACTTGCTGTAATTTGGCCAGCACTGTGCCCAGGAGCTAAATACACTGCCTACTTTTTCTGGTTTAATTCTCGCTCATTCCATCCCAAGGACCCAGGCACTGTCCTTAAGCCCATTTTACAGATGTGAAAACTGAAGCCAGAGAGAAGCTGTGTATCTTGCCCAAGGTCACAGGCTTGTTGGAATAAGAATCGTGCATTTTCTGTAGATCCGCCAGTCAGCTTGGCACAGTGCTTGACTGTCACTCGGTGCAGCGGCTGGGGAACGTGCCCCTGGGCCGACATTCCCGGCTCAAGCCTTTACTGCCTACCAGCTTTGGAACTTTAGGCAATGCTCCCAGACTCAGCTGTTCTCACGTGTAAAATGGGGCCAGCCCCCCGCTTCAGAACATTTTTGCAAGGAGTCAGATAAAAATGCCCGAAGAGCTTAGTAAAGCATTTAGAGCCGTGCCTGGCACAGAGTCACTGCTATATCAGGATCATCCAGATCACAGATGAGCCCCTTTAACGGAGGACCCCACAGCTGCTTGGAGATCGTGTGACTAGATTAACGACGGGCGGGGGCAGAGCTTCGGCAACACACAGACCCCTTATAGCCCATGGAGGTCGGGGGAGGGGGGGGAATCAGATTTTGCACAAAAGTCTGAATATTCCAGCTTGTCTTAAAAAGCTAGATCTGGTAGCCATGGGCCCAAATTCCCGTGGGTGACTAATTACCACTTCTTTCTAGCTGGCATGTGTGGGTCCTTCCTGCCAGCCTCAGTGGGGGAATGTCACTTTGTCACTTGCCTGGTCCCCATAGGTGTAGGAGTTTGTAACCCCAACACAGGAGGTGTGACTTGCATGGTTAGAGAAGGGTAAGGAGAGCTTCTAGGAGAAGGTGACATTTCAACAGACTTTCAGGAAAAAAATTCTGAGACATGGGGCACCTGGGCGCCTCAGTCATCAAGCATCTGTCTTTGGCTCAGGTCATGGTCCCGAGGTCCTGGGATCGAGCCCCGCATCGGGCTCCCTGCTCCGCGGGAAGCCTGCTTCTCCCTCTCCCGCTCCCCCTGCTTGTGTTCCCTCCCTCGCTGTCTCTCTCTCTCCATCAAAATAAATGTGTTTTGTTTTGTTTTGTTTTTAATTCTGTTTCGTTTTGAAAAGCAGTGCAGGCCTGGTTGCGGGTTGAGTGCTGAGCACCATCTCTGGGACAAGCTCGACTCAGTTTCCCTGCGAGCTCCCTGGGAGGAAAGTCGGGTGAGGACATCCCCTCAGGGCATCTGGAGGGGTACCATGTACCCCCAGATACCCGCTCAGCCAGTGGTTGCCCTTTTCTGCTCACAAGCTCCAGAGCAGGTCAAACCAGAACCGTTCCAGGGGTAAATGAGGTACTCTGCTGACCCTGGACCCTGCCAGGAGAGCAGGGATCCATCTGCTCATGGTCAAGAACAAGTAGGAAGCAAGGCAGGTGCCCCACGCCAGGATCTTGATGGCGGGGATTTCGGGGATGACGCCCTCACCAAACTGCCCTTGAGGCCCCAGGATGGGGACAGGCAGCCAGATGAAGGCAGGGAGACCCAAACTTCATGGTTGTCTTCTCCTTCCCTCCCGTCCCTGGCGAGCTAGTTTCTTTAAAAATCCCTTGACTGTAACTGAGTGGGATTTTTTTTTTTTTAAGGGAGTGAAATTGGAAGTGTGTGTTCAGCTTGCATTCTTCACCCAGAACCCTTGGCCAGGCCTCTGGGCAATAAAGAAGTTTAGAAGGACGTTGGGCAACAGAGTCCTATAGGGCTGGAGCTGTCTAAGGGGAGAAAGGGGGTGTACTGCTCTCCCAGGGCTGCCCTAAAGAAGGGGGGGCTTCCAACAGACACATAGTCAGTTCTGGAGGCTGGAGGTCTGAAACCAAGGTGTCAGCAGGGCCCTGCTCTCTCGGAGGCTCTAGGGGAGGATCCTTCTCTGCTTCTCAGCCTCTCGTGGCTGCTGGGATCCTTGGCTTTCCCTGGCTTGTCGCTTCATCACTCCTATCTCGGCGTCTGTGGTCACATGACCTCCTTCCTTATGTGTCTGTGCGTCCTCTCCCCGCCCAGTAAGGACACCAGGTAATGGATTTCGGACACAGTATACTATGAACTTAACCTAACTAATTACATCTGCAAAGACACTATTTCTAACGAAGTCACACTCTGAGGTTCCGGGTGGACGTGAATTCTGGGGGTCCTGCTGAACCCACTCTGGCTGGTGTGGCTGGAACCCAGGGCACGACAGGGGGTGCACAGCAGGAGATACTGGGAAGCAGGTAAAGGGTTGTGACCGTTGCCTCACTATCTAGACTTTATTTTCCACTTGTGGAGGGTTTTCAGTGTGATAAATGATTCTGCCCCATCCCGACACTCTAGAATCTATTTCTCTTTGCTTGCGATGAACGTATCCCATCCTTCCGAGGCTCCCACCAGCCTCTCGGCAGAGCCATTCCGACCAGCCCTGAGTTCACGGCCGGGCCTCTGCTCAGCGCCCCCAGACCGAAATTCCCTGTTTTCACCTGGCTCGTGGCTCGTCGTGACCTGTGGCTGCGTCCATCTCTGTCCTCCTTGAACGGGAGCTCTTGGGCCATAGAGGCAGCTCTCCTCATCCCAAATCTTCTACTTCTGGCAGGGAGGACACAGAACAGATAGGGACAAAGGCATGGGGAGCCTGAGAAGATCAGGCTCAGAGTCAATGCACGGATTTGTTCGGGATTGTTTCCCAAAGAGGTATTTTCCTGCGGGCCTTCCTGTGCAGTTTTTCCAGATCAGAGATTCTTTACGGTCCCTCTCTGAAGTGACATTCCCTTCCAAATATGCCTCGGTCCTTCCGCTGCCGGAAGAAGGGCCCCGTGGCCCCGTGAATCGGGCCCCCGAGCCCCGCCTACTCACCCCCCCTGCCCGGCAGCCCAGGGCCGGCTGTCTGACGCTGGAGCCCTCCGCGCAGCCCTCCCCTGACGACAGGCCCCGCGTTTCCAAGACAAGGCGCGGTCATAAAATCAACTGTCCGCAGCCATTTAGGTCGAGGCATGGTTTATGCCAAAACTGGCCTCCAAATTGACAGTTAATGAGGGAAAATGCAAGGGGCGTGTTAACAGACACAGGCTCAAGGTAATAAACAGGCCATTAAAGCCGGGTAGTAAACAGCTTGCCAAAGGCCATTTATGAATTTATTTTTTTGAAGGGGGAAAAAATTAACCACCAAGGCTTGTCTCCTTTGGTGATGGGGTCTGACTGGCCGTAGGAAGAAGAGATTTCTTGGGGGGCCGAACCGGAGGGGACGTGCAGAGGCTGTCCCAGGAGGCCCCCTCAGGTCCGGAGGTGCAGGTGCATGGCTGGGGCCCCGGGACCTGGGCGGTGGGCTAGCGGTGGACTCCCGTGGATGGGACTTTGGTCCCAGCTGTGCCGCATGCCCTTGGAGGCCGTGTGTGGTGTGGTGACACGGCTCCTAGCTCTGCCCTCCCTCTGACGCAGGGCTCTAGAAGAAGTAACCCAATCTCTCAGGCCTCAGTTCCCCCTCTGCGAAGATGAGGCTAGACTCCACTGTCTCTCCAAGGTCTCATAGTGAGTTAAATAGTGTCCCCACCGCCCCCAATTCATGTCCTCCCTGGGGCCTCAGGATGCAGCTTTATTTGGAAATGGGGTTGCTGCAGGTGCAGTTAGTTAGGATGAGGTCAGAGTAGAGCAGGATGGCCCCCAATCCAATATGACTGGTGTCCTTGCAAGAAGAGAAGAGACACAGAGACACACGCAGGGGAGAAGGCCACATGGAGACAGAGGAAGAGATTGGAGGAGATGTGTCCATAAGCCAAGGAGTGCAGACCACCACCTCCCACCAGAAGCTGGGAGAGGCCAGGAAGGATCCCCTGCTAGAGGCTCAGAGGAAGCAGGGCTCTGCCGACATCTCATTTCAGAAGTCCCGTTTCTACAGCTGGGACACAATATGTTTCTCTCCCATTTTTTGTGGAACAATGTGTTTGTTAAGGCATCGCAAGGAGACTACTGTAGGCTTCTAGCTCTAAAATCTTCTATGTGGGGTGCACGCCCCTAAAATCCTCCCCAAAGTGAATTTCTGGAGGACAGGTGCAGAGCATTTGCATGTACCGGGGGAGATTTTGCACTCAGGAGACATTCGCAACATCTGAGGCCACTTTTGGTCGTCACAACCGGGGAATAGGGTGCGGTATGCTCCTGGCGGGTAGGGGCGCCCACCACAGAGAATTCCTCAGGCCAGAATGACCGTAGTGTCCGAGCCGACAGCCGCCGGCGGACGTGAATATCGATTCTGAGCTCCGTTAAATGTAAGCTGAGGCACTTCACAGTTTTCAAGAGTTTATGTGAGCATACGTCGATTGGAACCGAGCAGTCCCCCCAAAAGATGATTAGGACTCTCCATCAACAGGAGCTAGGACAAGGATTTTATAGAGAAGAGGTGAAGCAAAGCAAAGCAAAGCAAAGCCATTATTTGATTGATTAGAGTGTAAGCAGTTGCCTTACTTGGGAAGGCCTCGTTGACTATCATTGGTTGGTCCTGAGTTTCATTTTTGAGGATTCAAGTGCCCTGACTGCGGCTTAGGTTTTGATTTGCTTACATAGCGACTGAGGCGTTCGAGCCGTGGTGTAGTGAGCTCGTCTGGCCGGGCTGCCTTCAGGACCAGCCCCGGAGAGCTGCCTGTGCCCGGCGCCTGGTGCCCAGTGCAGGGAACCCAGGTACCAGAGCTACAGTATTCTTCAGCACAGTATCAGAGGATCTAACCTTGCTAAACCGAGCCTTCCAGTTGATATAACCCCTCCCCCACCCCCATGCGCGCGCGCGTGCGCGCGCGCACACACACACATCCTATCAGGATCAACAATAGGGTTTGCCACGTTTACATCTTTCATCTCCGCGGCTCTTCTCACGCCCTCCTTCTGGGCTCTTGGCATGTGGTGTTCACCATCGGGTTTGGCTTGTTGGCTTTGACACACTCGAATGGGAGCTCCCCGAGCTCGGGAACCTGCGTGGCGAGCGTTGCGTCTCTTGCACTGGAGAGGATGCGCTCGATACCCGCCAGAGGGGCAGCCATGGATCTTGGTCTCCCCCACAAGACGCTGGCTCTCTGGGGTGAGGACGTGTCCGTGCACCCCAGCAGTCAGCACAGAGACCTGGTACCTGCACAGCCAATTGCCTCTGAGCAACGGATGGAACCTAAATGCGAAGGAGGACAGCCCGAGGGGACGTCGTCCTGAAACCAATAGCCCCATTTCTGGGACTGATGTATGTGCATGAAAATGGTGTTTAATTGGCTAAAACCAGAGCTGTCAGCACCTCATCAGAGAGCCTGAGAATAGATTTTCAGCACCTCCCGCTTCGGCTCCGGAACGACAGTGCAACCGCCCCGGGACCGTGGGGCTGTTGGAGACGTCAGCAGGCGTCCGTCTGGGGAGCAGTTGGAGCTGTGCTTATTCGATCAGGGGCGTCCACGGCCTGGAGGAAGCTCGGGGTGCTGAGGGGCCCTTCATTTCCGGTAGGGCCGACAAACCCATTTGTTTCTTTTGCTTAAATAATGGTCATCATTGTTCCCTTGGGCCCGGCACGTCATAGTTTGCAAAGCGCTTTCCCATTCCCAGAGCGTCCAGGAGGGGGTCAGGCAGGACTGTCACCCAGGGTCCTGGCTAAGGGGACCAAGGCTCGTGCAAGGTCGCGCGGCTGTGAACCGCCGTGCCTCCTCTGGTTCCTCCAAAGGCCTTCTTCAGCATCATTTTCCACTTGTAGGCACGCACTCCCTACCTGGGGGGCGGCCAGAGCTTGCCCCACACCGGTTTGGGAATGAAGTCATCCTGGGGACCCCTTCTCACGCCCTCTCCCCCCTTCTCAGTTGCCACTGGGTCTTTCCTCCTCCTGCCTGGCTCTCTTGGACCCCAGGAGTCCGCCTCGAGCCTCAGGCCCTCTGTCTGGTGTAACACCAGCCGTCTGCCTGGTCTCCATCCCAGGAGTCCAGCTCAGGAGTCACCTCCTCTGACCTTCTCAGCCCAGTGGGGTGACCGTCCTCTGCCCTCCTTTGGCCAGCAGATTCCAGAACCTTCTCCCGAGGCTGGAGGTGGAGATAGACCACACTTCGACAGAGATTGACGGCTGTGTGGAACTGGGTGGCATCCACAGCGGGTTTCACTGAAGACAACAGAAGGAGGGGGTGGAGGGCAGAGGGGTGGGCAAGGCTAGCAACGGAGGGGAGCTGTTACTACAGCCAGCTCTGAAGGGACAGGGCAGGGAGTGGCTCAAGAGGGGCCTGCGGTGGCCTTGACCAGAGGCCACCCAGCAGGGCGTGAGCATGCGCAGTCAACAGCATCCCCCACCCCACCCCTGGCCAGACCCAGCAGGAAGCCAAAGGACAAGGAGCCTGGGTGAGGGGCTCCACATGGGTCAGCCTCGTGGGCACCGAGAGGGGTGGGAAAGCTCCAGCCCGTGGGCTTCAAATAGAGCAGAAAGGCCCACACTGGCCTCATCAAACGAATCGCCACCAGGGGCAGTTTGGGGTTTCAAAATTCAGATTGGCCCTGTCCCCATCTCAGATATTCTTTTTTTTTTTAATTTTTTTTAAAGATTTTATTTATTTAAGTGAGAGAGAGAGCACATGAGCAGGGGAGAGGGAGAAGCAGGCTCCCCACTGAGCAGAGCCCGATGTGGGGCTCAATCCAAGGACCCTGGGATCATGACCTGAGCCGAAGGCAGACGCCTAACGACTGAGCCACCCAGGCGCCCCCCCAACCTCAGATATTCTAACTGAGTAGGGATGTGGGGTGTCTCCAGGACTGGCTTTTGAAAAATCAGTGATTTTTCAGAGGCAATGTCAGCACAGCGTGAACATTCTCTCGGGCAGCGTTTTGCTCAGGTCACTGGGAGATCTGAGCTCTGGTCGCATCCCAGTTTCACCATGTGGCTCCCAGCCAGCCACTTCCACATTCTGGGCCAAGCTGCACAGATGTTGCTAAGTTGCCAGCCATACAGCCAGCCCATTAGCTCTGCCCTAAGTCCCAGGGCCGGCTGAGGGAAGACGGACTTGCCGTGGAGGTGACGGTCCATGCCGCAGCTTCCAGCATTCCCCAGCCCTTGGAAGTTGACAAACGCTCACAGTGGAGGAGGTAACAAAGGTGCACAGCTGCCCTCTGCATTTGTTGGTCTATGAATTGTATGTTCTCCCGACCGAATGGAGGTCACTGATGTTGGGAACCCAAGACAGACACGGGGAGGCTGGAGGGAGGGACAGATTTATATGGATTCATGAGGCCTCCACACCCCACCAATCAGGCCTCCATGGCAAAAGGGAGTAGGTAGGGTGATGAGCCACAGTCCATAATCCTTGGGGAGCCTTGCCTGGCTCCTCTGGACCCCTTACTTTGGTTGGGGGCACCAGGTATGATCTCTAGGAGGAAAGATGTAGTCTGTTCCCAAAGGTGACTGTGTTCTCAAGAGGCCTCCATGCCCCACTTCCTGCACATGCCCCGTGAGGCCAGCTGGAAAGGGTACTCTCACTGCCATTGTAGGCCGTGGGCTCTTGTATGTGAGCGTATGGCTGACCTGCCCCTCCCTCCCTCCCTCCCTCCCTCCTTCCTTCCTTCCTTCCTTCCTTCCTTCCTTCCTTCCTTCCTTCCTTCCTTCCAAGATTTTATTTATTTTACAGAGAGAGAGAGAGAATGTGAGCAGGGGGAGGGACAGGGGGAGAGGGAAAGAATCTCAAGCGGAGTCTGCGCTAAGCGCAGAGCCTGACACAAGGCTTAGTCTCACAACTCTGAGATCATGATTTGAGCAGAAACCAAGAGTCAGATGCTGAACTGACTGACTCATCCAGGCGCCCCTGGCTTGCTCTTTCTGCCAAATGCTGTCACTGGGGTTCATTTATCTTTTATCCTGAATGCCTGGCACAAGCCTGGCGCCTAGTAGGGAATCAAGCCGTGTTTGGCAAATAGACAAACACAAGATCTACTTGGACTTCCCTTGTGTATTGCCAGCCAGCCCCGAAGAAACAGCTGCCTATGTTATCTCCCTGACCTTGAATCCAGCTTGCAACAAAGTCCACCCACCTGCCCCACTGCCCAGTGGAAACCCAGCCGCCATTTTGTAGCTAATTCTTAGACATTCTCTGTCGGTTGAGAAGGACAGTAGCTGAGTTAGCTGAGTTAGAAGAGTCCCAACCACCTCCCCAACCAGGTCCAGGGGAAGGGATTTACTATCCTCAGGGTTTATTTTTCTTCTTGCTCTTACCATTACTGCTGATAACAGTTATCACTTACAAAGGCTCAGAGAGGTTAGGGGACTTGCCCACGCTCTCTCGGGTAATGAGCAGCCTCATCCTTTCTGGTGTCTCCAGCATAGACACTGCTGACCAATACTACCCCTGCCCCTTGCCAATCAGCCCTTGTCCCTTGGTTCCTCTGTCATCTTCAGAGAAGACTCTACCTCTCTGTCTTTAACTTCTTGTAATATTTCTTCTCGGTCCTCTTTTCTGGCACTGGGTTATCTTCTATCTCCATCCGGGGGCACTCTGAGCAGTCGAGGATTGTTTTTCTGGGCACCTTGCCATCCTGATGACCTGAGCCGCCATTGCCTTCAGCCTGGTTGGTCCCTTATTATCTTGGCCCTGAACTCATAGTTGCCTCCCGCGCAATGTCCTTGGGGAGATCCATCATCCTTGCAGTCTCTGTATCTGAAAGCTCCGTTGTCATCTTCCCACCAAAATCTGTCCCCTTCTTCACCTCCCAGACAGTGCTGTTAGCTAAAAGCTTTCCTCCCTTTACTCAGACCAGTGGGGACGGGGGCAGGCAGGGCCAGGACTTGAACCCAAGTTCATTTGAGTCCAGAGTTCAAGCTCTTAATGCCTCTACAAGAGGGGCAAATACATCATTATGAGAGTATTAGTTGTTTTTTGTAAACAACAGATCTCTATACATAAACTTTTTGAAGACTTTCCATCACTTGGCCACTTTCCACCACTTGGCTTCCCCTACAATCATGCCGCGGTGTCCCCACTAATGTTCTCTAAGGCTGCTACAAAGAGAAGCCTCGTGTTTAAAGCATAACGTTGAGTCACACAGTGCTTGCACCCTGGTATTAAGTTGAGTCATGCCGAGTTTTATGTTTCTGAAGCACTGAGAAGCATCTCAGTTGGCATTTCCCACCCTTGGGGCCACTCTCAGAGCCTCCAGCCTCCTGAGCTGGGGATTCTTCCTGCCTTGCATTTATAGATTCCCCAAATATATATTTTAGCATCTAGACCCTGTCCTGAGCTCTGGGGATACGGTGGGGAATAAGACACACGAGGTCCTTGCCCTCCTGAGGTGACATACAAGTAGAGGAAGCACAATTACAGGGAAGGGTCATTTCAGAGTGTGACGGCGTTTGAAAAGAAGAGGGTCTGTATGATGCAATGACGAAGGCAGGGTGCAGTGTTAGCTGGAGTGGTCAGGGAAGGCCTCCTCAAGGAGGCGATATCCAAAGGACGAAAAGGAGCCACTGTGTGAAGAGATGGGAGTGGAGCAAGTACAAAGGCCCTGAGGAGGCCTTTGTGGCCAAGCAGAGTGAATGAGGGCAGTGGGATTGGGAGGTGAGGTCAGAAGGAGCAGGCAGGAGCCAGATCACTCTGGGCCTTGAAAGCCATGTGAGATAGTCTGAACTTTGTTCTAGGTCAATGGGCATTCATCTTATTGGGTATGCCATGGATGCAAGGCTCTGGTCACTCTTTACTTGAGCCATTTCTCGGGGTTGTGTTTGCAGAGAGCAAGCTTGAGACATGTAGTAATGTCCCCTTCCTGACAGAGAACAGATTTGTTTCCTGCCTGCTATAAAAGCTCAGAGTTTCTCTCCATTAATGAAAACCCATAGCATGTACAGGCATTCATCTAGGCCCATCCATGTCACCCTTGTGGGAATCGGGGCTAAGGGACCATCAGTGAGCCTGCCGGTACTTCCCACTGCTCTTGTTGTGAGTGATGAAGTCTGTTGTCTCTGACCCAAGAGTCTCATGTCTCCTGTCAGCGTCCGTGAGACCAGCCTGATTTGTCAGCTTTCAACCCAGTGAGATCTCAGCCCCTTCCTAGTTCTTGACAGGATGGCTTTTGGCACTTGCGAAGACAGGGCATGGGTGGAGAGGATGAAAGAAAACCAGTCAGGAGGCTCTCGCAGTGGTCCAGATGAAAGCTGCTGGCGGGTCAGCTAGGAGCCAGCTGTGGAAATGGAGTAAAGTGGGCAGATTTGGGATTTCATTTGGAGGCAGAGTTGTAGGTCTTGCTGAAGGATGTAGGGGATGGAGGGAAGAGAGCAAGTAAAGGTAACCGCAGGTATGTGACCATGCACTGCGTGGCTAACGGGTGCCACTCGGTGAGATGGGAAGGCTGGTAGTGGAGCAGTTTGATGGCGTCTGGTTCAGCCATGTGAGGTCGATCCCTGAGAGACACACGGTGAGAGCATGAGGGTCTGGAGGTCGGCAAGAGTCCTGGGCTGGACGCGGGGACTGGGGATTGCTGGCATGCAGGTGCTGTGGAGAGCCGCGTGGGGGGCTATGGGCCCCTCCCCGCCAGGAGCTGAGTCCTGCATGCATCCTGGTGGAACCTCCCATACTACCCCGAGTGGGACCCTGAAAGGGCCCCTCTGGTCCCCAGTCCTCCCTGAACTCCCAGCAGCCACCACTCTCTCTGGACCTGCCCTGAGGGATGGCACGTCGTAAACTAGAGAAAGTCTCCGGAGCCAACGGCCACCCTTCAGAATCCTTGAAATCTGGATTGAACCCCCTATTCTCAGTGTGGCAGGGGGCAAATGACTTGGCTTCTTTAAGCCCTATTTCTTAACTCCGTAGAACAAGAATGACAGTACCCACCTCTTAGGTTGTCCTGTAGATTGAACGTGGTACTTCCTGCAAAGCATTCTGCACGGTACCCGATGCATGGTAAGCACTCAGCAACATTGGCTGCTGTGTCTATCCCTTCCTTTCATTCAGGGGCTACTTGCAGGGTGTGGAACTCTGGGCCGGGCCCCGGTCTAGGCTCTGCAGACACAGCAGTGAACAAAACAGGAAAGGGGAGCTCACATTCTCATGGAGGGGGGTGTAGACTGTGAAAAACTCATGGAATGGAGAACAGAAAAGCAGGGCTTGGTGGGGCCTGTGCTGTGCCACCCAGATGTCCCTGCAGAACGACAACCTGCGTCCCCCGCCACCTTTCCCCACCCTGCAGGGAGCGTGGGCTGCCAGTGGCTCTCAGCTGAGTCTCTCTCTGTGCTAAGAGTCCTCATTCAGGCTCATACTCGCTTCCCAAGGGTATCTGCATCCAGTGACTGGTCGATGTGGGGGTGTAGAGGCTGTGGCTTAATTGGGATCAGTTCTGAACTGGTTTTGAGGCCTTTGTTGTGCAGTGGAGTCTGAAAGTTTTAGTTGGATGGATGGATGGATGGATAGATGGACGGACGGATGGATGGATGGACAGACGGACGGACAGATGGACGGATGCCTGGGGCTTGCTGTATTTAACCTATTCACCTGAAATCCACTCTCTTTGGTCCTCCCTGTTGACATGAAGCAAACCTGCTCTCTGCCCATGGTACTGTGTGGTCCGCAGCGATATTCTGCCACTGGCCAACCTTTTCCCCATTAGCTGTTTGAGGAAGAGCACGATCATGTGGAGCGTGCATTAGCTCTGGACTCAGAAAGACCTCAGTCCAAGCTTGACTCAGCCATCCTGCTGTAGAGGATCTGCTGTGCATATTGAATTTCTTTAAGAAATTATGTTAGGTGCTTGCCTAATGCAAGACACCTGGTCCATGGCCACTGAAAGTCATTTCCCTCCTCTCCTTCCCTCTCTCCCGATTTCTTCTGTCATTCCTTCCTGAGTTTCCATCCAGAGAACAGCAGCCACTAAAATGAAAAACTATCATGTCTCTGCATCCCGCTTCTTTGTGAAGACATTGTGGGTAAGCTTAGGTTGAAGTTTAATTTTAGAAAGGATAATCAGAAGTGGAGTCAGAAATTAGAAAAATAGGGGACTCAGAGCCACTATCCATAACATAGAAGCAGTTGCTGGTGCTGAGCTACCTGGTGGATGAGGTGAAAAGGGGAATGTGATCAGTTGCACAGCTCTCATGATCAGAAAAGGAAGAACCCACCAGTCATCCCAGGAGATCAGAAGTGGAGCATTTTACACGCAACAGAAGAAATTAAACCACACGTCCTTCTAAATTTCTTCAGTTGAAAGAATTTTGGAATGCTCTGCTTGCCTGTTCCTAGTAGAATTTCTACATAAAACTAGACTGAGTCAGGGGGGAGGGAAAGTTGGAAAGAAGGGAAGTAGAGGCTATGAAAACATTATTATTATTACACATAGCAATAGGGCTTAAACTAACATCTCTGATCTGCTGTGCCTCTTGTGGAGAAATGAAATGCATATGCACACTGGCCGGAAAAATGCTCCCGCCTAATTGCCAGTGGATGAAGCACTTTATTTATAGACATCCAGAAGGAAATTTGGCTCCCTGCTCTATAATACGGCAGGGAACGGGGCCAGGTAGCTGCTGGCTCCAGAACATTCTGTGTCCCATACGGCAAGAATGTGGAACCACTTTCCATGTAAACACAGTGGGTTCTTCTCTTTTCTTTCTTATGCTTTTTTTTTTTCTTTTTAATTTTAGAGCTCTTTGAAGAAGAACGCACTTAACCATGAATGCAAGGGGTTGGTCACCCCCCTCCGTGCGGCAGCAGGGACTGACCGCCAGAGCTGACTTCTCTTCCTCATGTTCTAATTAGCTCCCAAGGAAATGGGGAGGATGGGGGTGCGCCCAGCTCCCAGATTCAGGAGACAGTGCCCGAAGGCAGTCTGACATTCTCAGCCCCCACGTGAGGACTGGGGACACTGCAGAGAATCTAGTAATGGCTCAATCCATGGGCCCTTCATAGCAGGGAGGTCCCCTAGGAGGGAAACCTTTCCTCCTCTGCACTCAAGGGCGGGTCAGGGGAAGCCAGGGAGAGCTGCAGAATGCGGGCTGGGGTGGGCTCTGTTCCAAGACAGAATGGGAGCTGGGATTTGGGCTGCAGCTCAGGTTCCTCAAAGGGTGCTTCAGTCCAAGCAGAGAGGCCCCGAGCAGAGCAGGCCCAAGGGTGATAACAGAACACACAGACAGTGCCTTACAGCATCCAGAATGCTCTGGGCTGCTGTCTGTCGTGCGTTTCTGGTTGGCCAACACTGATTGTGCACCTGCTGTGTACCAGGTACGACGCACGATGGACGGGCTTCCGGGGGGACAGAAGCAATTGACACCCGCTGGTTCCCCCTGCAAACGAGAGCCGCAGGCCCATGAGTTTGCAGTCTCCACGCCCCCACTGTGGCCCGGGCCCCCGCCTTCTGCCCGTCACCTGGTGTCCGCAGCGGCCTCAGGACTGGTCTGGTGGCAGCCAGTGGTGCTCCTGCGGATCATTCTCCATGAGGACCTGGGTGGATCCTTTTTAAAGTCATTCAGATCAAGTCACTTAAAAGTAAGTCGAAACTACACCAGGTAAGTGAACGGGTAGAATGTCATCCACATAAAACCTTCCAAGAGCCTGGTGACGGTGACTTTATGTGTCAGTTTGGCTGGGCTCCAGCACACGGTTATGATTCAGACACAAATCTGGGCGTTGCTGCGAAGGTCTTTAGTAGATGTGGTGAACATCCACCAAGAGACTTCACACCTGCTCTTTCCTCTGCTGGGCACACCCTTCCTCCAGATGTCTACACTCTTGCTTCTTCTTACTTTACTTCTTCCTCTGTCTCTGCTAAAATGTCACCTTCCCTGACCACCTGAACACTCTGTCCTGTCACTCCTATATCCCGCTCTCTTCCCCCGCCCCCAGCCCTTGAACTGAGTACCATCTAATGGAATACCTACGTCCTGGCATTTTTCTCTTTGTTTTCTTCCTCCTTGCTTGAGAAGGGAAGCTACCTGAGGGCAAAGGCTTTGGTTTGTTTTGATGACTGCTGTATCCACAGCACCTGGGTCTGTCTGGCACATAGATGCTTACTTATCTTGGGCGGATCAGGCCGCCATCACAAAGTCCCACAGACTGGGTGACTTAAACCACAGAAATGTACTTTCTCACAGTTCTAGAGGCTGGCAGTCCAAGATCAAGGTTCCGGCAGTTTCTGTTTCTGGTGACAGCCCTCTTCCTAGCTTGCAGATGGCCACCTCTTCACTTACCTTTACTCACCCCCATAAAGGCCCTCTATCTCTAAGTGCCATCACCTTGAGGGGTTAAGGCTGTAACTAAGAATTTGGGGAGGGGACCCGGTTCAGCCCATAATAGTGCCCAACAAATGCCTGTTGAATGAATGAAGGGGCAAAGTGAGTCGTGTGATCATGGTTCAGAGGACCCTAATGTGCCCAAAAAGTTCAAGAAGTTTCTAGAAGAGAGGACTCCTGAGTTGAACCTACAAAGCCACTCTGTGCTGATGGGCCTTCTATCACAATTCTTTCCACCTCACAAATCAGAAAATGAAGGCTCAGTGATGTTCAGCAATTCACCCAGCGCTGGAACTGAGGACCAGGAAGCCTGCTGGGGGTGTATCAGGGGGGGTCAGTCAGGAGACTGAAACCACCCTGGGTATTTGGTTGCCCAGGGGTTGACCAGGTATACAGTTGTTACCTGGGCAATGAAAGGGTAAAAAGAGCATCAGAACTTTGTAGGGATAGCTGCTATAGGAAGTAGCTACCACCTGCCCGGAATGAAGGCAAGACTTTGGAATTACTATACGGACCCCAGGGCCCTGGCCCCCCGGCCCCAGAGGAGTCTGTGGGGAGGGGCGGCACAATGAAGGGGTTGTGTGAGGACCGGGAAAACAGCAAACCGGTTGCAGATGATCCTGTGGACAAGCAGAGATACAGGGGGTGCTCGCGGGAGGAGCCTCTAGGAAGAGGGGGCCCTGCCGGCGCGTGGTGGCCTTGTCCAGGCTCTTTGGGGAGAAGGGCATCAGTGAGGTAAACAACAGGGTCTGCCACACTTCAAAAAATCAGAAACAAGGGATGCCTGGGTGGCTCAGTCGGTTGAGCATCCAATTCTTGATTTTGGCTCAGGGCATGATCTCAGGGTCTTGGGATTGAGCCTCATGTCAGGCTTTTCGCTCAGCAGGGCGTCTGCTTGAGATTCTCTCTCCCTCTCCTTCTGCCCCACCCCCTGCTCGCTCGCTCGCTCGCTCGCTCTGAAATAAATACATATTTTAAAAATCAGAAATAATAAGAAAATTGTTTCCATTTGAGACAAATATCAAGTGTAATTTATATGATCAAACTTAGCGCTCTTTTCTATATTAAAAATCGCATGAAAGGAGGAAAAAAACTTTGCTGAAATTCTAGCAAGCACTTTCCATGATCATCCAAATGATATTTTTTGGTGGCAATGTATCACATTGTCCCCTAAATTGGAAAAAAAAAAAGAATAACTTCTTCAGATCATGTTATTAGCTAGACTAGGAAGGTGCTCTCTACATCTTTAAAATTCTTGCAAAGTACAGTTTGATGTGTCCTCTGACGAATATAGAAAAAACGGTTCAAATATTAAGTCATTTGGAGGGAAAATGACTTAATTTAACCCAGTCTCCTTCCACCCGCTCCCAGCAAATGAGAAAGAAGAGATGAAGGGCAAAGTGTAAGCCAGGGTTCATGGCAACACCTGGTCGGAGAAGACACCCTCCCCCACCCCACACCAGCTCACAGGGAGCCTAGGGGACACCTGCAGGACAGCTGGGCAAAGTCTTTGCTTCTGGAGACAGCTGGTCACGGGAGGTTGTGCCAAGTAGATATCCTAAGCTACATTGAATCCTTACTTTGTGCCAAGTATTGAACAATTACAAACTCACTAATTCTCTCAAAAAAAAAAAAAAAGAAATTAGGCACATTTTGATCCATATTTCACAGTAGGATTCACTGAGGCTTAGAGGAGTAAAGTAACCTGTCCGAGGCCATGCAGCCGGCTGAGCCCGGATTTCAGCCCAGTCTTTGTAACTGTCAGGACTGGAAGGTACCTCAAATGGTATGTATCTAACATAGGTCACCAAGCTCAAGAGAAGCAAGGCAATGTTCCCAGTGCACGCAGTCAATTCCCCTGACAGCTGGGAGTGGGCCGGATCTCATGGTTCTCTGTGGAAAGCTGTTGCTGCACCAGTCCTAAACTGCAAACCAGAAACCTCACTTATATCCTGTGATTCTAATAAAAGGCGTTGGGGGGACACAAACAAAATCAGGAAGAGATCTTGGAGAAAATGGACCAAGGGAGCTGAATTTATTTATTTATTTATTTATAAGATTTTATTTATTTATTTGAGAGAGTGAGAGCGTGAGTGGGGTGGAGGGGCACGGGGAGAGGGAGAAGCAGGCCCCCCGCGGAGCAGGGAGCCCAACATGGGGCTCATTCCCAGGACCATAGCATCATGACCCAAGCTGAAGGGAGATGCTTAACGACTGAGCCACCCAGGCGCCCCCAGGGAACTGAATTTAAAATACAAGGATCCTGGGTGGCTCGGTCGGTTGAGCGTCTGCCTTCAGCTCAGGGTCCTGGGATCAAGCCCCGTATTGGGCTTTCTGCTCAGCAGGGAGTCTGCTTCTCCCTCTCCCTCTGCCCCTACCTCCTGCTTGTTCTCTCTCTCTCTCAAACAAATAAATAAAACCTTAAAAATAAAGACAAGGATCATCAGTATCTGCTAAAACTAAACCCAGGCTGACCCTCTGACCCAGCATTTCCACCCCTGTGTGTCCCATACCCAAGAGAAACGTGTGTTTCTCAAACCCAGAAGACACGTACCACGATGTTCATGGGAGCTTTCTTCCTAATTGTCTCCAAGTGGAAGCAACCTAGGTGTCTTGTCAACTGGAGAATGGATAAATAAATTGCAGTATATACATGTAATTAAATACTACATGTATATGCCGCATAAGAAAGTATCCATCATTGATACACAAACATGATGAATTTCACAAACATATGGATGACCGAAGTCAGTTGTGCCCATGTTTGAACTTCTACTGGGTAATTCTATTTACAGGAAGAGCCAACACGGGCAAAACTCACTGCGGGGGAAGGGAATCAGAAATGGTGATCATGGTGGGGGAGAAGGATATTGACTGGGGGCACGTGCAGGAGCCTCCTGAGGGTGATAAACAAGTTCAATGTCTTGATCATGATGGAGGGTACAGGATGCATGCTATCATATGCCAAGCTGTATGCTGGTGGAGGTTTATGCATTTTACCGTATGTAGGTTATATCTACATTGAACTTTATTTTTAAAAACAAGTCAAGCTCAGGAACCTCAAGGTGAGGACAGGGACGAAGGCGGTCCCTCTCTTGCCCGGGGAACCAAGCACGGTTGTGTGGCACATAGAAGACCCCAGTAAATTATTGTTAGAGGGAAGCATGTATGAATGGCATCAATAATCTCATATGAAAAAAAACACACTGGCTCCTTAGAGAAGGGAAGGAAGTGGAAAATGAAGCTAGACAAAACATTCAGGTTAATATACCGCAAATCTCCATTTATCTATCCAATTTGGGGAAAGTGAATGAGTGCTAGGCAGCCATGATTACAATGCCAGCCCTTGTTTTGGTTGACAAATTAATCTGCCCACGGTTTGGGAAGTGAGGGAGCATCTCCCTGCATCATCCCACAGGCCAGGGCCTCATCTGATTTCAGGGGAATAGCTGGAGGCTGCCTGATTTTCATGTAGATTACTCGAGAGCTGAATGTAAATTGATGTAAATCAGGGAAACGGATCAGTGGCCACGATACCTCATTCTCCATGGTGGGGCCTCTCCTGTGCATTGACTGGCCAGTGGCTCTCTGGGTACCTTTCCAATCTGAGCCAGGCAGCCTTCTGGGGGTGAAGCTGGGGGAGGGGAACCAGGGAAGCCCAAGGGGAGGTCATGTGGGCTCCATGGAGCCCTTGAGGAAATAGGGTCTCCCAGGAAAGAGATCGATGACAACCACCAGCAGTGAAGCGCTCTGCAAGGGCCTCAGACACATCTCGGCTCTAATTGACACATCGAGTTGCAAGCAGAAGGTGGTTATGGTTTTTATAAAGGCAATATACGCTCGTTGTAGGAAGACTAGCAAATTTAGATAAGCAAAAGGAAAAGAATAACGAGGACCCACAACTCCACCAGTCACGAGTAATCAGTTGAAATGCGGATGTGCTTCCTTTCAGACCTGTCCTAATATACATGCAGATATGTATGTCTTTGTAGGGAATTTGTGTTTTCATGGTTTGTCATTTTTAACTGTTTTATTCCTTTGGCTCCATGTAATGAGCTTAGAAACTGAATCGGGATAAATGAGGTTTAGCCAGCCGTAGATTTTCCATGGAGCTACAATGCTTAAGCGACAGAACCCCCCACTTATTCGTCCCCTTCCAGGGTCCTGTACCTAAACTTGCATTCATCATTTTGTGGTCTTTTCCTTAAAGAGGGCTCCCCAAACCATCTCTGTGCTCCACAAAACTTGATTCTATGCCAGCATTTAACCATAAGTTAGTGCTAGGGGCTGAATTGTGTCCCCTGAAAAGATATGTTGAAGTCCTAGCCCCCTGGTACCTGTGAATGTGATCTTATTGGAAAGAGGCCCTTGCAGATATAATCAAGTTAAAATGAGATCATACTGGATTAAGGTGGGTGCTGTTTGGTGCGATGCGTCTACAGGCCAAGGCATGCCGAGGACTGCCGACCACCACCAGAAGCCAGGAGAGGCAAGGAAGGGATTCTCCCTTAGAATCTTGGGGACACCTTGATTTCAGGTTTTTACCCTCCAGAACCGAAAGAGAATGAATTTCTGTTGTTTTAAGCCATGCAGTTTGTGTTATTTTGTTACGGCAACTCTAGAAAGCCAGGGCAGCCAGTGAACCCCGAAGCTTGCTGGGCATCAGAATTACTGGCAAGACTGAGGTGACCAATGGGAGGCTGCTAGGTGAGTGAGGGCCCAGAGCAATGGAAGGGAGCATGTCGGTGGCATGTTCTTGGCCCACAACTGGCTGCCTCCTCCGTCTGCACACATCCCGGTTAGTTGGCGTCTGCCTTAAGTAGTGCTGGATTAAAAAGAAGCGCACGTTCTTGTTGTTTTGACTTGACTTTTTCTCCATTGACCCAAGGAGGGGAAAGCAAGTTCGCTGAGCATCCAGGTCTTCCCTTCTGTCATTTATCTGTGTAAATGTCCTGGTAGCTCCCCGAGGTAAGTAGTATTATCCCCATTTTGCTGACAAGAAAGCTGAGACTCTGGAAGTTGACACAGCTTGCTCAAGGTCAGTGAGCAGGTGACTGAGCCAGGGTCTGAGCCTAAAGTCTTCTTGCACCGAAGTCTGCGCTTTTCTCTCTCTCCCTTCCCTAAAAGGGGGCTTTGAATCTCATGTTGAAATTTCGGCTCTCGTTGTCCACTGTTGACCAGCCAGTCGGTGAGCCCAGGGTGAGCTCTCAGGGAAGAAGGAAGAATCCTCCCTTAAAAAAACAAAAAAACAAAAAAAACAAAAAAACAAAAAAACCCCCAAAAAACTTCAAATAAAAAAAATAGGGAAATAATAACTGTTGGTGGGTACGTGGGGAAATCGGGATTCCTACACATCGCTAGTGGGAATACAAAATGGTGCAGCCGCTGTCGAAAACACTTCTGTGTTTCCTCAACCAGTTAAACATAGAATTACTACATGACCCAGCAATTCTGCTCCCAGGTATCTATCAAAAAGAATCAAATGGGTGTCCCAGAAAAAAACTTGTACACGAATGTTCACAGAAGCAGTGCCCACAATAGCCAAATGGTGGAAGCCACCCAAATGTCCATCGATGAAAACATGGGTCCACAAATGTCCTATTTCCCACGCCATTGAGTATTACTTAGCCATAAAAAGGAATCAGGTATTGGCTCCGGCCATGGATGTGTCAATGGATGAACCTTGAAAACGCTATGCTAAATGAGAGAAGCCAGTCACAAAAGGCCACATCCTGGATGATTCCATTTACATGAAGTGTCCAGAATAGGTAGACCCACAGTGACAGAATGTAGACTGGGATGGGGGTGGGGCCCGTTGCTAGGGGCTGGGGGAGGGGAGGAAGGCGGGGTGACTGCTGATGGGCACGGGGTCCCCTTGGGGGAGGATGAAAATGTTTTGGAACTTGATAGTGGTGATGGCTGCCCAGCATTGTGCATGTGTTAATGCCACTCAATTGTACACATTAAAATGGCAAATTATACGTTATGTATATTTTACCACAATGAGAAAGATTTCAAAAAAAAAATCTTCAGTGGATTTCTCATGATGCTGCCTTCTCTCAGCTCTCCTGTTTTTGTCACAACCAGACTTCTCCGAGGAGCTGTCCCTACAGGCTGTCTCCACGTGGCCATGACCAGCTCACCCGTTATGTCCTCCTGTCTGGCTTTGGGCACCATCCTGACCCTGACATTGTCCCATTGGGTCACACTTTCACCTCCCCTCTTACCTGGCCTGAAGGCATCATCAGACAATACAAACACACACACACACACACACACACACACACATCTTTTTTTCCATTTGGGGTGAAGTGTCCTCCCTGAAGACTCTTTTGTTCCTGACACAGCTCACTCGGCATTGGAAACTTTCAGACTGACACCTCAACACTGACCTTGAGCAAGGTTTCATTCTCCAGCGGGAGAGACGGGGCAGAGCCCAGCAATTATGCGCTGATGGCCATCAACCCAGCTGTCCTGGAAATTCTCGCCCCAGCAGGCATCACATGCGGAATATATATTCATGAGAGTCAAAAGGTAATTTGTATGTGTCTCAAATTGCATCCTATCTTTCCCCCCTCAATTTTCCTTTCCTGCAGAAGGTAAAATTAAAGGCTTCAGAATATTACACCTTTTAGTAGTTACCAGGTGACAGGGTATCAAGGTGTCAAAGTTACTGACAGACGTGACAGGTTGGACTTGGGCTTGGAATATCCCTTTATCACAGCTACAATCAGGGCACTTTGTAACAATGTCCAAGAGACAATAACAATTAATTTAGGCACAACACAACCACCTTGAAAACTCCTACAAACAATTTCGCCAGCACACCTTCAGAACACTTCAGGGCTCCCTGGGGTTCAACTTCATTGAACGTCAGAGGTGACAAAGCATAGGGGTTCAGAATCGGGCTTTTCTCTCAAGACAACCTGGCACACATCCAGGCTCTGCCCCTTTTCAGCTCTGTGGCCTCGGACCTGTCACTCGGTTCTCCGAAGTTTGGTGTCCTCCTCCATAGATTGGGGGCAGGACTCATTCCTTTAGCATGGGTCTTCTCTGACATTTCAAGGAACACATTTCCCCACCTTTATTATGTGCTGGGCACTGGGGGCAGGATGGCGATCCAGCCAGGTGACTCCCTGCCATCCACCATGTGCATGCTAGAAAAACTACAGGTACAGAATTAGGGCAAGGACTGGCTTCCCATCAGCCTTCAGTGAATGCGAGTTAACATTATTTTGAGGAGAACATTTTTTCCTTTTTTACTGAGATATCACATGGTGTACAGTGCAGGAAGTATACTGCTCAGTGATTTTTCTTTTAAATAGACTTTATTTTTTCGAGCAGTTCACAGCAAAATTGAGTGGATGGTACAGAGAGTTGCCATATCCTCCCTGCCCCCACCCGTGCACGGCTTCCCGCACTGTCACCCCCCCCCCCCACAGCACCTTGAGCATTAGCTATAGTCGATGAACCTACCCTGACACATGGTCATCACCCACTGTCCATACTCTACCTTAGGGTTCCCTCTTGCTGGTGTATATTTAATGGGCTTGGATAAATGTATGATGACATGTATCCACCATTCCAGTATCATACAGAATAGTTTCACGGCCCTAAAAACCCTCTGTGTTCTCTGCCTATATTCCTCTCCCCTCCCTCCATCCCTGGAAACCATGGATCTTTCTACAGTCTCCCAAAGTTTTGCCTTTTCCAGAATGTCATACAGCTGGACTCCTACAGTGCATAGCCTTTCCAGGTTGGCTTCTTTCACTTACTGATAGGCATCGAAATTTCATCCATGTCTTCTCACAGCTTGATAGTTCATTTCTTAAAAAATAAAAACGAATAATAGTCCATTGTCTAGTGTACCACAGTGTAAAGTTCAATTAGTTTTTCAGGTGTATACATATGTAACCGCCACTCAGGTCAAGAGATAGGCCATCTCTAGCGCCCACCAGGCTTCCTTGTGCCCCCTACCGGACAAACCTCCTACGGGTAACCACTTTTCTCTCCTACATCAGTAAGAATTGGTTTTGCCTTCTGTTTGAACTTTGTAGAAAATCGAATCTTATACTTATCATTACTCTTTTATATCTGGCTTCTTTCATTTAACCTTATGTATGAAAAGTTCATCCACATTATATGTAGAGATGTTCATTTTCTCGTTGTCGTATTGCATAGAAATCTGTCAATTATGTGGTGTATCTTGAAACATGAACATGTCTTGTGGATCAGACACTGAGCCGGGTCCCAGAGCTGGGTCCCAGAGCTGTGCCACCGCAGTCCCCGTGCTCAGCGAGGGCACACTCGCTGAGAGTGGATGTGAACCATCCTACATTCCACCTGTCTCATCAGGTGTAACCCAACCAAGGAGTGTATTATACTTCATGGGAACACTGCAGGGGAGGAAACGTGGTCATTTAAGCGCTCTGGGAGCTCATATAAGGTGCCCAGCCCCTCCCTGAGGAGCCGGGAGGAGAGTAAGGTGGACAGGCTACACCCCCTGCTCTTGTGGAGCTAATATCGGGGCAGGGGGAGTAGAGACAAATTGCAAAGTGAAATGTGCTATAATAGAAGGGGCACAGAAGACTCTGGAAATCCAGAGGAGGAAGGGGCCCTCCCAGCCTGGGACTCAGGGAAGATGCAGTAGACACTGTTGGCCTCGCCTGCAGATATGCCCCTCCTCCATCCTCACAGCCAAGCCTTCCAGGTGCAAGATTTTCTTTTCTTTTCTTTTTTTTTTTTTAGATTTTTTTTCTTTTCTTTTCAAAAGGGTGACTACCCCTTCCCAGAAGGTTGAGCGTTCCCCGGGGCTCCAGAGGATGACTGCTGATTGGTCCCAGCCAAACAAGAGGCTCCTGTTTCCCACTAACCACTGGCTCAGCCAAAGGCATGTGACAGGTTCTGGCCAATTAGATCTGAGAGGAAGTCACGGGGGTGGGTGAGGCGTGGGGACCCTCTGGGAAACATTTTCCTCGCTGATATTAAAAACACACACACGCACACTCTCACACAAAAAACCGTCCCTGAGGAGTCTTCCCACATCTATGACTCTGGTCCTTGTTGCGAGTAGGTGACGTTGTGTATTTTGCTCATGAAACTGCTAGTAGAATTAACCCAAAACTTCTTTTTTTTTTTTTAAAGATTTTATTTATTTATTTGAGAGAGAGAGAATGAGAGAGAGCACGAGAGGGAAGAGGGTCAGAGGGAGAAGCAGACTCCCCGCTGAGCAGGGAGCCCGATGTGGGACTCGATCCCGGGACTCCAGGATCATGACCTGAGCCGAAGGCAATCGCTTAACCAACTGAGCCACCCAGGCGCCCACCCAAAACTTCTTATCTCTGGACTTCTAGTTCTGTGCTATAATAAACCTTCCGTCACTTGCAGGCAAGAACGTTCCAGTTTATAGTCTCAGAAGACAAGAGTTCCTAGCCGAGTCTTCAAGGATGCTAAAGAATTGACAGGAGGAAACTCCATGGAAGGGAAGCCAAGTAACTTCACGTGCAAACCGGGACACCACCAAGAGTGAAAGTGGGCATTGCCAATGCTTACTCATGGGAGGAAGGGCCTAAAGCAGCTCTGCCCTGGGGAAAATGGGACACAAAGACACAGTTTCCATTGCCTGGCAGCTGGGATGCCCTAGATCAGTGTTCCATGATCCAGCCGATCCTCAGAATTTCGGGGGGAGGTTGAAGATCACACCAAATGAATGAGCAAGTTGCTTGCAGGTGACCTCTGTGCAGCTGGCAGGCCACGGTCAGTACACTCAGGGCGGGGACGGGGTAGGGTTGGGGTGGAGGTCCCACCCTGGGCCTAAGTTACCCCCAAAGTCTTCAGGGTTCGGTGGAGGGGAGGCAGGATCCAGAGGAATGGGGCTACGGGCGTGGTCAGCCACTGTCCTCACTCTTAGCCCATTTTATAGCTGGGGCTTCTGAACAAGCTTTCACCTGTGAATAGGAAAAAAATGTGCACTGCTTACAATATTTATTTTTATTTTTTGAAAACCAGATTTCCTAATGTAGAATCCATGGAACTAGGTAGGGGTCCTTGGCTGGACTTCCAAGAACTGGGAGAAGTTTCTGGAATCTGAAGCAGAAATCTGTGTCATTTGTGTATTTACACTTTTTCTGGGAAGGAGACTCCGTGGCTTTCAACTATTACGAAGGGTTCTTATCGCGAAAGGTAAGGAGTCGAGATCACTTCTCAAGGAAATGTGCACCCAGATCTGCTGAGGACCTCGTTAAGGTACAGATTCTGACTCCGGATGTGTGGGTTGGGGCCTGAGTATTTGCATTTCTCAGGGGCTCCCACCTGACACCGCTGCTGCTGATGATCCATGGACCAAACTGCAAAACCAGCATCTAGAGCTGAACTGCCCAACCTGGGAGGGACTGGCCACACGTGGCCCCTGAGCTCTAGAGATGTGGCTCATCCAAATTGAGATGTGCTGTAAGTGTGAAATACACAGCAGATTTCAAAGACTCTGTAACCCAAAACGTAAAATCTCTCACTAATAATTTTTATATCAATTGTACGTTGCAATGGTAATATTTTGGAGTATGGAGTTAAATAAAATATATTATTTAAATTCATTTCACCTGTTCTTATTTACTTTTTAAAAATATGGCCAGTAAAAAAAAAAAAAAAAAAAAAAAACTCGGATTACATGAAGCTCACATTATATTTTTATTGGCTACAATTAAATGGCAGCTGACTCAGGAATGAAGAACTGGTGTGAGGCAGTGGAATTTGGTCCTAATGGTACAGCTGAACAGTCTAGAGACCTGGGGGACCAGTCGCTTCCCTGTCCAGGTCTGAGTTAGTTCCCTTTATAATAGGGAGGTTGTGAGAAGTATTACCGAAGGCCCCTCTCAGGTCTCAAAGGCCCTGTGGCTCTGACATGAGCTCCCCAACTTCTATAGCTTAATGTCTTCCAGAGTCTTCCAGAGAAGCAGTGCAGGGGTCGGGGTGCATGGTCTGGGGCAGACTGCCTGTGTCCCCATCCTGCTTTGCAAGTTACCACCTGTGTGGCCTGGGGCAAGATGCTGCACGTGTCTGCTGGACCTTGGTTTTTCCATCTGTAAAATGGACGTAATAATAGTACCCATCTCACAATGTTGATTAGGGGAATTGAAGAGTTCATGCCTAAAAGGGTTCAGACCATCGCCCGGCACACCGTAGGCCTTCCATTAATAGGAACTGCTTTTATTCATTACAAGCCAGAGTTAAAACCCACAGTCCATTCCTTCCATGTGAGATGAGCTTAGCCTTTTACTTGTCACCTTCCATTCCCTCTTGTAAAATAAAGACATCAGTTCTGGGAAACAAATGATGTTCATAAAGTGCCTAACACTGTGTGTGGCACCCCACAGGCCCCGAATGAATGGCAAATCATCATCCTCTTCTGTGCTTTTCTGCTATTTTTGTGTTTATCCCCATGGACAAAGGGCTTGTGTTTCATCAGACAAAATGTCCCCACCCGATTGCACTGTGGCTCAGCGCAATGTAAGCTGGAGGGAAGGCATCTTTTTCATCAAGATGAGGTCTAGCATGTACTTCTGGAGGTCTTTTCCAGGTCCCGTCCAGAACTTGATCAAATCAAAAATTAAAAAGAACAAAATCATTGTTGTGAGCCAACTCCCACAGCAAGGAGCTTCCTGGACGGCTCCCGAGGATCATGGCACTCTTTGATCCATGCGCAAGGCTTGGAAACTTGAAAACTGCACTTCGAGTCTCAGCGTTCGCCTCCCCTCCTGTCTGCGTTGTGTGTTTGGGTCTCGGTCGTAATGTATTTTAGGTTTGCAGCTCCATATGACACTTCTGGTGTCACACCAGATTTGTCACACACATTTGCTTCAACTGCCTGATGGGGTCCAGAAGACTACCCATTCGCCCTGCGTGGGACATTACATTTCCGAAGTGGAGTTGCCTAGCAGAAAGGCCTGGAAAAGGATTTACGGGTGGTGGGGAGTTGCCTTTGCATGAAATAAAGGATGGGTGAAGGGGCTGGTCCCCACTCGGGAAAGAGAGCGTTTTTGTTCCAGGAAGCTGAGGACCACAACTATTTCAGACAAGCCGGCTTGGCAGTTCCAGTTCCTTTCTGCCAAGCTTCACAGAAGGTTGAGGGCTCATCAACTGTTCCAGGCTTTGAAGCAAACAGGCAGCTGTGGTGTGGCTCTGCCTCGGGCGACTTGGCCTCAGCTTCCTGGGAGGTGAAAAGGGGCCAATGCTACATTGCTCCCCACTTAACTGGGATAATTCGAAGGAAAAGGCGTGAGCTGCTAGGTCAAACTGAGAATGGGGGCTTCGTAAATATTTATTGAATTGAAAACCCATCAGATGAGGACACACCGTCCGGGGGAAGGATCCATGAGAGGCACTTTTCAAGCTCTGTGGAGAAAATGCTGAAAATCCCTGAATTCAAAATGGCCTCCGCGACCATGCTGAGGGCTTCCTGTAGGCTCTCTGGGGCCGGTCTTGTAGGGGTTGCGGGCTGGCCTCGGGGGAATGTCCTTTGTGGGTGGATATTGTACATCTGATGCTGGCTTAGGAAAGAGACCCGGTGTTCTGTGCTCATTGGCTGTTTCCCTTCCTTTGTTCAAATGGCTAATGACACCTTGATGTCCATGCTCTCCTTTTTTTCTTTAATCACTATAAATACCATACCTCCCTCCCCTACACACACACACACACACACACACACACACACACACACACACACACACACAGAGCAGGATTTTTTTTCTCTTGGGACTAAAGATTGTTTATTGTTTTATTCTAATTATCAATGCAGTGCCTGCTCACAGTAGCCAATCACAATGAAGAGAATTTATAATCTCATCAGAGGTAGGTCATCGCTGCTCATCGCTCCAGGATATATCCTTCTAGGATTGGTGCCTCCATGTTTCTTTTAGAAAAGAAGATTCTTTCTCTGTACTTGGCTTTGTATTCCATGAATTTTTTTTCACTTAAAGTTACATTGTGAAATGGATCTTTTGAACAAAGGAGGTACAGATGTGACATGGTGTGTGTCTTACATGTCACCGTGCGCACACGCGTTTGGATATCAACTCGATCTGTGCAGCAACAGCAAAGTATAGATGAGATTATAGTAGGCAGAGAACATCAGCCCTACTATAGGCAGATAAACTAACGTTAGAGGATAAATAACGTTAGATAAACTAACGTCAATAGCCATATCTTTCTTGAGAAATTTCAAGACTGTACACAGGAGTCTTTAGGACTCTTGAAAGATAACGTGGCTCTACTGCTTTGCACCCAAGTTTCTTATGTCACAAACTTTAAGTATTTAAACATTTCTATTTTTAATAAAATGCAAAAGAGTTGTATCCCCCTCTCCCCCCAAATTACATTGTGAGCACTTTCCCATGTGATTACATTTTCCTTAGAAACACATGTGCTTGGAAAATTTGTCAGCTAATAATACTCCATAATATGGATAAACTGTTATTTACTTATATCCGATCTATTGTTGGATATTTGATAATTTCATTTTGCCATTCTCCTGCTATTAAAAGTACACTCATATGAGAAACCTAATACTGATGGTTTAGTGTACATTTCTGACCCTAGCTCTTGGGGTAGATTCTTCAAAGTGCAGTTATTGGGTCAAAGGGCATGACTATATTTAAGGCTCTTAATATATCTTGCCAAATTTCCTTCCAGAAAAGTTGCAATGCAGCACATTCCCGCCAGAAATAGATGAGACTAGGTCTTAGAATCATGACCGGGATCATGGGGACGTAGGACCCCCAGCCAATCCCTGAGGTCCCCCAGGGAGCTTGTTAGTCCTCATTTGATAAGGAGGACAGCATGGTTGGCTGAGAATGGCAGACACCCATGCCACCGAGTGGGAGTGGACACTCTTAAGGGGCACTCCAGAATGATCCCATACCACACAGGGACCACCGGGGCAGCCACATTTATTTCTAGTTCCCTCTTCACCAAGGGAGCAGTGACTGCTCTTAGCCAGATTGCCCGAGGGGCTGGTTGCAGATCTGGCGCCGTCTGGCTGGCTCATCTCTCAGAGTCTGCCTTCTCATTCCATACTGGGCCGCCCGGGCATGGTCACTTTCTTTTTAGTAGCTTTGCTTACAATCTCTGCCTGGGATCACTTTAAACCCAGTCCTTATTAAATGTGTGACCAAGCAGGGTAGAGTCCTTGAATATTCTCTGCATGAAGTGTGCCACCAGGAACTTGAGACATTCACTTATCTCTGTATTCATTCATTTTTTCATTCAACACGTATATAATGACTACCTCCTATATGCCAGGCGCAGTGGAAAGCACAGTGGTAGACAAAACATACACGGTGCCTCTCTTCATAGAGCTTATTGGCTCATGGCAGAGCCACATAATAGGCCACAGATAAACTAATATGTAATTTCCAAACTTTGACATGCACCATAAAGGACAAAAATAGAACCCTAGGCTAGAGACCACTGTGGATCTACTTCAGAGAAGTGGGCAGGGATGCCTCTCTGAGGAGGTGGGCTTTAATCTGAGACTTGGATGAGAAGGAGAATGGGATGATTGAGGGAAAAGTCTTCTTGGCAAAGGGAACAGGAAATAGCATATCCTTGAGATGGGAAAGCTTTTTGTGTTTATAAGGGACTAACGGACAGCAGTGGGCTGAAACAGAGGGTAACCATGGCAGGAGGTGGGCTTGGAACAGAGGCCAGTGCGCAGTTTTCCTTTTGTTCTAAATCCAGCCACCGAAGGGTTAGAAATAGAGGCAAATAGAGGGAACAGTGTCCCAGGGGCCCATTCTCATTTGTAAATGGGTTAGAGAGTACGAGACAGTGAAGGAGTATAATTGGACCATTGCAGTAGTCCAGGGGAGAGATGACCATGACGGACCCCAGGGTGAGGGTATAAAATAAAGCCAGGAGGAATTTTCATGGCATCTTGTCCAAGTCATCCTATTGGACACCGGTAACTCTGGGGCCAGGTTCGGCTTACCAATTGGCCAGTCGCCGACATAGCTTGCTAACAGAGCACCAGACAGACCCGAGACCTGCTTTCACCTGTGAAATTCATTCATAGGAGAGCACTCCCTCCCCCAAGACCCATGTAATTTCTAAAGGAAAAAATCAACCAGGAGACGTCTTATTTCAATCTATTCTGTTATTGACACCCGAATGGGAAAACAGTTTCTGAGACTAAACCTTAGGCTGTATTGGCCCGTTTCCTGATCTCAAAAGGGAAAGGGTATGTCTCCTCCTCTCCTCCCTTCATTCATTCATTCAACAGCTCGGGTGCCCGCTCGCTCGCTGTGCCCGGCCAGGGGCCAGAGGCTGATATGAGTCAGACCTGATTCCTGCCCCTCACCAGAAGCTAAAGATCCCGCAGGTCTGTAAGCTTCCTGTTAGCCCGTGAAAATGAACATCACTGATTTCTCCATTTTGCTGAGCAGTCAGCCTGACCTCCAGGGCCCTCCCATCACTCCTCTCAGACCTCATCTGATGGATCCTTTTCATGGCGTTGACACCCCCTGAGGGCTTTCGCTCTGACTTCTGGGGAGGTGAGGGCCCTGGCGGGTGTATTGCAGAAGCCCAGGCCTTTCCCTCAGACGGGTGCCCGGAGTTTGTGACAAAAGCTAAGCCACGTGACATTCCTGCCCCTGGACACACCCTTGAACCGTTCCCTCCTCATGGTGGCTTTCTCCAACCCACCCACATCCAGATCCCCCTCTTGTCCAGCGTGGGCTGTGCCCAGGCCAGAAACTGGTCATATATGACTGTCAGAGTGAATTTCCACAGCCTGAAAACATTCAAACACAGTCACCAAGGCTCATGCCAAACCTCGTTATCACGGCTCTAACATGACTTCTTTCTAGAAGGGTCTGGCTCAGGAGGCCAAAAACCTGTTTGTTTATTTTAAGAGGGAGAAAAAGTAAAATGAGATCAAAGAACAGAAAGGAAGGGGAAAACCGTAACAGAAGCTGAAGGCCTACTATGGGCCACATATGCTAACTTCCCGGAAGACCATTGTATAGATGGGTCTTCTGAGTCTGAGAGGTCGAGAAATTGGAATGGTCAGCCAATAAGTTTGAAGGCTGGGAATCAAATCAAACTTGTCTCCAAAAATGTTTCTGCTTTACTCCCTGGGCACCCAGACGAAAAGAGGACTGGTCAAGATTAATGGAATTTTGGACGTGGCTTCCATACCCCTTTACGTAAACCACCATGTGCGGGATGCTGCATGGCAGGGAGATCCCATGACCCCAGATCCCTGCCCTCATGGAGCTTATAACTAACGGGGAGATAAGACACGCGTGACAGGAAAAGAAAGCAGAACACAACAGAACAAGACTGCACGTTAAAGGGATGGAGGCTCCTGGGGAACAGGGTGGTTCTCCTCACCTGGTATGTCATAATTTCTTTCTTTCCTTCTTTCTTTTTTTCTTCTTTCCTTCCTTCCTTCCTTCTTCCCTCCCTCCTTCCTTCCCTTCCTCCCTCTGGGGCACTTCCCTCCCTCTCTTCCTTCCTTCCTTCCTTCCTTCCTTTCTTTCTTTCTTTCTTTCTTTCTTTCTTTCTTTCTTTCTTTCTTTCTTTCTTTCTTTCTTTCTTTCTTTCTGCTTTCTTGCTTTCTGCTTTCTGCTTTCTGCTTTTATTTATTTATTTGACAAAGAGATAGAGAGAGAGCACAAGCAGACAGAATGGCAGGCAGAGGCAGAAGGAGAAGCAGACTCCCCGCTGAGCAGGGAGCCCGATGGAGGACTCCATCCCAGGATCCGGAGATCATGACCTGAACCGAAGGCAGATGCATAATCACCCAGGCTATGCCACCCAGGCATCCCTCTGCTTCTTTCTTTCTATGAGAGGTTTTCTCTTTGTAGGTAGCTAACTCCACCATCAAAGGACCTGAACGTGGCAAAAACACCCTTTTGGGGGGGAATTTGTTTTATGGATATCTGAAAGAACAAAATTCTGGGCTGAGTGGGTGTCTTCCATGTTGGATATGCTCCAATGCCAGATTTTCAATCCCTGAGTCAAATCCACCAACACACATGGGGTTTATTTCCACATATTCGATGATAACGGGAAGTTTTCCTCAATAGGTTTAAAAAGAAAGACCAAAAGGAGGGAAGGGAGGGTAGGAGGGAAGAGTGCTAGTTTTCTATTGCTGTATAAGAAATCAGCACAGATGTAGCAACCTAAAGCAACACAATTTATTATCTTGCAATTTCTGTGGATCAGGAGTCTGGGCATGGGTCAGTAAAAGGTCTCACAAGGTGGAAATCAAGGTTCTGGCCAGGACTGTGGTCTCATCTGGAGCTCATCCACACTCATTCAGGTTATTGGCAGAATGCAGTTCCTTACCTCCTTGATTCTGTGCTGACTGTTGATCAGGGGCCCCTCCCAGCTCCCAGAGGCCATCCCATTCCTCACCAGGTGGCCCCTCCAGCTTTAAGCCAGCAATGGAGAACTTCCCCCAGCCCTCTGGCTCCTCTGATAAGGGTAGGCCCACCAGGACATCTCCCGATCTGAAGGTCAACTGACTTGGGACCCTCATTCCGTCTGTAAAACCCCTTCACTGCAACACCTGGGTTCATGTTTGACTGAATAATTGGGAGAAGGCAGGTGTACACCCGGGGCCAAGAATATGGGGGAGACTCTCTAAGACTTCTGCTATGATAAAGGGAGAGACAGAGATGGAAAGGTTGCCAAATGTCTGTAATATAAGATGGAGCAGAAGGTCCACAAACACAATTGTCACTGAAGAAGGCGGGGAGGTGAGTCATTGCCCGCCCACCCGCATCCACAGATGTCTGCCATGGAGGCGCTGATGGGTCCTGTAGACCCCACAGACTCTCAGGGACTGCAGCCAGCACTCGGTGCACAAAATTGGCCGGGGGTGGGGGGCATAGCAGCTGACGGTTGTGGAGAACCCCCACCCCAGAGCAGCCTGCACTGTTTCAGCCACGTTTGCTCAGTTATGAGAGTTTGAATTTAGTCAATAAGGTCAAGGGGAGTCCAACTGCCAAGGGTGATTTTCTGGTTCATTGACTTTTCCAGTTACCTGCAGCTCTCTCATTTAAGGAGACAACCTTTTCTTTCCTTTTTTCTTTCTTTTTCAAGAACTAAGAGTGACAATGAGTTGTTTTTCTCTTCCTTCAAAAGCAATACATGTTCATTGTAAAAGGAGAATAAACCACACATTAACCAAAAGACAAAATATTCTTTTTCATACTTCCTCCCTAGACATGACCACTTTTATAACAACTTGTATGTATGTTTCTCCAAAATGGGAGGATATCATATACATTGTTTCTAACCCACTGTTTTCACGTACTACATTGAGAGAATCACAGAACATCAATATTGCCCTATGGTCCTCTATAATTATGGATATATCATGATTGATTTAACCAATCTCCCATCACAAACTATGTTGTTATGAACATCTGATGACTAAGACTGAATTGCTTCCTTAGAATAAGTGCCCAGAAGTGGGAGTGGTGGACAGATTACTTCATCTATGAAATGGGGTTAATAGGAGTGCCCGTGTCCCAGGATTGTGGGGCTATTAAATGTGGGGCAGATAATACAAACAGGGTCCAGCACATACTAAATGTTCAATAACAATTGCTAGTAAGCAGCACCTTTCTGGAACTATGTTTTTTTTTTTTTGAGACTTTATGTATTTATTTATTTGAGAGAGAGAGGGAGAGTACAGAGTGAGAGGGAGAAGCAGACTCCCCGCTGAGCAGGGAGCCCTATGTGGGGCTCGATCCCAGGACCCTGAGATCAATGACTTGAGCCAAAGTCAGGCACTTAACTGACTGAGCCACCCAGGTGCCCCTGGAAACATGTTTTTAATAGAAGTTTCTAGCGTCTTTCACATACATGCCCCTATCTATCCAGTGGCAGAACCTGAATCTCCACCAGCCCACATCAGTAAGAATCCAGTGTCCCTGTGGTAGCCTCCCATGATGACCATCCATACACACATGCTCCTGCTCACATCTGTGTCCCCTCTGGCTGCATCAGGTATGGTCTTACCACTTGCTTTGGCCAATAGAAGACTGGCAGATGTGCCAGTTCTAGGATCCTCCCTCTTGGAAGCAGTCGTCATGTGATGTTCCTTTGAGACTGTGATGCTGTGAGGAAGCCCAAGCTGGCCATGTGGAGAGAGAGGCCCAGACAGCCCCCAAGCCCCCAGGGGTTCCAGCCACCTACCTAGCCAAGGCACCAGACTTGGGAGTGGTGGCGCCATCTTGGGTCTTCTAGTCCCAGTAGATGCCACAGAGAGCAGAAGAACCACCTGGCTGAGAAGAGTTAAGAAGCTGATATTCAAACCACTGAGGTTGGGGTGGTTTGCTATTGAGCAATAGACATCTGAACCCCACCTCCTCCCCAGAGCCTCTTCCCCTAAGATGTCCAAGAATTTTCGAGGGATCTCATTCTTGCACCAGGAGCCAATCCTGGCTGCTCTTGCCAAGCTGGGGACTCAAACCTGGACCAGAACCTTTGGGGTCAGAGGCCTCCACACCCCACCCTGTGTGTGGTCACTCTAGTCTGTGGTCTATCACAGGATTGGCACCCAGCATCCCCCCCAAGAAACATTTTAGATTTCTGTGCAGTGGGTTTGGTTGTTACAGTGACCAAGGAGGGGTCTAGTGTAACACTCGATAACTAGTGTTTCTAGTTATACGAGAAAACACTAAGTAACTAGTGTTTCTTGAGTGGATAAGTACCACTGCAGAGGCATAGGTCAGTCCCACGCAACAGGGGATTTCCCAAACAGACATTCACGTAAGTAGGTAAAAGTAAAAATCTTCATGCAGTGATCTAAGCCCAGAGTTGTGGTTCTCAACCCAGGGTGATTTTGCCCATTAGGGAACATTAGATATGTCAGGAGACATTTTTGGTTGTCACACTGGGCATGGGGGTGCTCCTGGCGTCTAATGGGTAGAGGCCAAGGATGCTGCTCAACACCTTACAATGCACAGGACAGCCCCCCAACAAAGAATAATTATACCCCAGATGTCAATGGTGCTGAGAAATCAGAAATCCTGATCCAAAACTTCCTCGGTTTTCTGCATAAACTTAGTTTTGTAGGCAGGTCATAATATGCACTGAATTTCTTTGGGATGAAATGATCGTAAAATTAATGGAACTTGATTAAGAACTATCCTACTTTGAGAAAAGCACCTCCCTGGGCACCAAGGCTTTTGCTCTGAGTTGCCAGTGCAGTCACTGTATGTCTGTGTGTCTGTCCGCTGGGGGAACTCTGACGGATGGGATTAGTCCCCTCATAAGAGAGAGCCGAGAGTGCGCCCTCACCCCCTCCCATCAGGTGGGGACACAGGAAGATGGCCCTCGTTGGACACAGGCTCGCTGGTGCCTCGATTTTGGACTTCCAATTTCTGGAACTGTGAGAAAGACATTTCTATGGGTTATGAGCCCCCACCCCCATTCTGTGGTATTCTGTTACAGCAGCCCGAGTGGACTAAGACAGGCCAGTGCCGATCACCGGAGCGAACCCCAGACGGCAGCCCAGTGCCAAGCTGGGGAGCTCAGATGAACAGAGTGCAGAATGCACTCACCCGGGATTGTGATGCAATCAGGAACATGAGCGAATGCAAAATGTGGATGGGTCTTAGCAATCCACTATGCGGTTTAGAAAGTCGCCAGGAATATTAAGTAAAACAAAACAAAATAACAACAACAAAAAAAATCATGGCCCCAGATTGCATGCAGTTAAATGCAAATAAAACAGTCATTTTATGAGAATTCATATAGATGCAATAAAATTACATAAAAAGGAAAGCAAGGCAATGTTGAATATAAGCCTGGAGGCGCTATGGTGGGAAGGACCATATATTGTCCAATGGCGATTATTATTAAGGTCTTAGCCGTGTTTCGAGGGATGGCTGACAGGTGCTTATTATGCTATTAAAAATAATAAATTAAACCAATTACATAGAGTGCGCTACTACGCCTGGACTAAGGATGGCAGGTGTATTGTTATTATTGTTATTCTTTGATAGAGAATAGAGAAGGCAGGGGATGGGGGTCAGCCTCCCAGGGGCCTCCGCTCCTAACCCCATCTCACTGGGTTTAGGTTCCAGTGTGGGGACATCAGGGGGATGCAAAGCTCCGCTCTGGAACAGGGCAGCTCTGGACAGGCACGCGCGCAGCCCCTGTTCCGCCCAAGCGGGGACTCCTGCACGCATCCCTGGAGGACAGACAGCTCCTCCCTGCCTCCTCAGGCAGAGCACACGAAACAGAGCTAGCTGCCCCTCTCGGGGGACAGCTGAGTGGACGAGTAGACGTTGTGGCGGGGAAGCAAGCCCTCTGCTGCAGAAGCCCCGCCCCTGGCCCCGCCCCGCCGCTTCCCAGCGGGGACCTGTCATCATTTCAGCCCCTCAGCCCCTCGCCTCTCCCTATGTGGGCTCAAGGACGCATTGCGTGCGCTCAAGGACCGAGTCACTCTGAGCTCCTCAACAGGAGGTACAGGCCCTGGGACAGGTATGCGGTGCTGGGAGAGGGGACAGGTATGGTGTGCTGGGGTGGAAGAGAGGTCAGCTCACTGCAGCGTCTGCTTTCCTGGACTACTGGACAGGGTGGTGGTGGTGAGGGGCAGGACATTTTTATATTAAATAAAACACAATCATATTAAGTAGCAAAACAAAACACACATGAAGTCTTTTTTTTTTAAAGATTTTATTTATTTATTTGACAGAGAGAGAGAGAGAGCACAGGTAGGCAGAGTGGCAGGCAGAGCAGCAGGCGGAGGGAGAGGGAGAAGCAGACTCCCCGCCAAGCAGAGAGCCCGATGTGGGGCTCGATCCCAGGACCCTGGGATCATGACCTGAGCTGAAGGCAGACGCTTAACGACTGAGCCACCCAGGTGCCCCAACACATGTGAAGTCTTAACTAAAGTAGTCTTTAACAATGTGGAGGTTAGGGGTGCTGACCCCCTGCATAGTCAAAAATCTGCATATGACTTTTGACTTCCCCAAAACTTAACGACTAATAGCCTCCTATTGACCAGAAGCCTTACCGATAACATAAAGTCAATATATGTGTTAATATATTTTGTATATTATATGTATTATATACTATAATCTTATAATAAGCTAGAGAGAATAAAATAGTAGGAAAATCATAAAGAAGAGAAAATGCATTTATAGTACTATACTGTATTTATTGAAAAAAAAATCTGTGCGTAAGTGGACCCACATAGTTCAAACCTGTGTTCTTTGAGAGTCAACTGTAGCAATTTAGAAAGCACCGACAAATAAATGCATTTGCTAGCTTTGTTCCAACCACACCAGCAATGGATATTACCATTTTAAAAGTGTTTGCTACTTTATTAGGAACAGAATAGTTTATCCAAGTTATTTAATTTGTTTTTCTTTTAATCATAGTAAACATATATCTGCTGAGTCTATTTCGTTGTGTTCCCTTGCGTGACTTGTCATATTCATGCAGATTGGCATATCTTCCTGATTGTGTTACGTCTGTATTTGGATACGAACACGACCAAATATTTGCTGTGAATAATGTGTCTGTTATGGGCTGAACTGGGTCTCCCCCGAAGATAGGCTGAAATTCAAAGCCCAGCGCCTCAGAATTGATCTTATTTGGAAAGAGGGTCATGGCAGACGTAATTAGCTGAGGCTGAGATGAGGTCATACTGCAGCAGGGTGGGTCCCTGCTCCAATATGACTGGTGTCCCCATAAGAGAGAGAAGAAAGACACAGAGGCAGAGCTACACACAGGGAAGAGACCATGTGATGATGGAGGGGAGGCAGGAGCGATGCAGCCACAGGCCACGGAGCACCAGGATCACTCATACATGCTGGCAGCTGGCAGAGGCGAGGAAGGATTCTCTGCTAGAGTTTCCAGGGGGACCACAGCTCTGCCGACCCCTTGATGTCAGACCTCCGCCCTCCAGAGCCATGAAACCATAAGTTTCTGGTGTTCGTGTCACCCAGGTTGGGATGCTTGGTTAAGGCAGTCCGAGGAAATGAATACAGTGTCTAGTAAAAAGGCAGCCCCGTGGGGATGCTTAAACGAGAGTGGACAAGTGGAGCTGTCACAAGGAGATGTCGGTGCCCAGGTCCAACTGCCCTGCTCACTAGCTTTGTGTCCCCAGTGGTCACTTATGTCTCTGTGCCTCATTTGTAGAATGGGTGCGTTGGCCCCGTCCTGTCTTCCTCTGAGATTCCTGGGAGGCTCAAAGTGATTCCACGGACTTCAAGGTGCTGTGAAGAGCTGAGTTTGAGCACAACCTGAATAATTTACTCAATAGCCATTGCCGTACTCCTGTTGTGTGCTAGATTTCGTGGCTGGAGATGCGAGGATCAACTCGGGGATCTTGGAGACAAGAGACTAGATGAGGAGAAAGTGAGTCTCCACTGAATCCTCAGAAGAACTTTCTGAGATGGGTTAGGAGAGTAGCGTATCATGGTCAAGAGCCGGGCCGCCCAAGCCCACGTTCCATTCTTGCCATTTACTACATGTGTGGCTGTGGGAAAGCTCATGACCTCTCTGTGCCTCAGCATCCTTGCCCGTGAAGACCGTAACTAGTGCACCTCTACCAGGAGACTCTGGGGCGGGGGGGCCTGCATGAAGCAGGGTGCCCTGGGCTCCCAGAAACCTGGAGACAGAGGAAGGACAGACAGGTGCCTAGGTGGTGTGGACACAGTTCATGCACTAAGCAGGTGAATCTGGAGGGCCCCCAAACTCCTGAGAATTTACAGATCCATGCTGTCCAGGAGCACCCAGGCTAGGGGGCATAGCCAAATAATTCCAACATGGGTGAGAAATGATCAATGCCATGCGAGCTACACATAAGAAATGATGTCACCAAGGAGTCCAGGAGGGCTTTTAGCAAGGGGGCATGTGTAAGGACTTTGTAGGATGATCTGGATTTGGACCCTTAGGGATGTGGAGGAAAGACACCTGTTGGAGATGGAAAAGTTTGGTCTATGAATGGAGACAGGTGAGCACAGATCCATTTGATGGGCATGTAGGGCAGAATGTTGGTCGGGGTGAAGCTTAAACACGAGGCAAAGGGGTTTGGACATTCACTGGGTGCTAGGGAGTTCCAGAAAGAGTGTTCCTACCTGCTTTAAGCAGAACCCAGCCCTGATTGCTAAAACCTTTGACCTGCCTTTCCCCGAGATGGGAACAGAGCTATCTCCGGTCCCCTGCCCCTACAGCATGATGTTACTGTGCTGGGGCTCTGTGCTTGCATTTTCACTCGCTTGTTGCTTTTCTGTCCCAGGCTTATTTGAGGGACAAGGATCGCTCAGGAGCTGGTAACTGTGGGTTGGCAAGAGGGAAGCGGGCCAAGGGGAGGGAGGGACACCGCCAACAAGAGTGGGCTCTTCCTCCGTGGTCACCAAGCACTGCTCTTGCTCTGGGTGCAGCAGAGGGCCACTAAGACACCTGAACAAAGGGCGCCTGGGTGGCTCAGTTGGTTAAGCGACTGCCTTCGGCTCAGGTCATGATCCTGGGGTCCTGGGATCGAGTCCCGCATCGGGCTCCCGGCTCAGTGGGGAGTCTGCTTCTCCCTTTGACCCTCCCCCCTCTCATGCTCTCTCTCATTCTCTCTCTCAAATAAATAAATAAAATCTTAAAAAAAAAAAAAGACACCTGAACAAAGATTCCTGCTTGAGTGACTGCTCCAAGAAGGAGCTAGAAAGCCCATCCAGCCTGTGTTTGGGACTACGCCTCGCTGGATCCTCAAAAGGTGTGTTTGTAGAGACACAATCAAATCCAACTGCTTTTTTGCCCCAAACCCTTCAGGAGACCTACCCCCTGGGGGGGTGGAAGGAGAAGCGAACCCTACGTTCCAACCTCCCCAGTCACTTGGTGCCTCCTCCTCGTCCCGCCCGCCCCCTACATCGTCCCGGGACCATCTCCAGCTTTGGAAGGACTGGCAGCACTTTGCTTTTATGTCCTTTCATCTCAGGAGGTAGAAATGATGAGGAAGCTGAGTCTCAGAGATGGGGAGAAGGTCCCCAGGTAAATGGCAGACAACCCAATTTGGAATGTCCAGAGCACATATGGGCACCCCCGTCACGGCCCCAGTCTCGCCCACTTGCACGCCCAACACGCGATGTGGTTAGAAGTGGAGAGTCTGCAGCTCGGCTGGCTGGCTCCGAATCCCAGCTGCGTGTCTCTTCAGCTCCGTGACTTTGGATAAGTCGTGAGTTCCTCTGTGCCTCAGTTTTCTCGTCTGTAAAATGACGATGATATTAAACTCCCTTGTAGGGCTATTTTGTGAAAATTAAGGAATTATTACATGTCAAAGTCTCCCAGCAGAGCCTGATGCAGAGCAAATGCTCTTATTTTTATTATTATTAAGCAGGGCATGGCCTCCAATGTGGTGTCAACCCTGGGATGATGTCCTAATCTGACTTCGGGGTGTATGGTCCTGGGCATCCTGGCTCTGTCACTTAGTCACCAGGGGATGGTCACCTGCCCCCCCCCCGCCCCCGCCTCAGTTTCTCCATATATAAGATGAGGTTGAACTAAGTCAATGATTCTAAACTCTCATGGAGTCACGGGCCTTTGAGAATCTGAGGGAAGCCGTGAACACGGTCAGAGAAAGATTCTTCCCATGGTCTGAGCATTGCTCAGCCCCCAGAAGCCTGCTCATGAGGCTCAGTTTGAGGGCTCCAGGATCTGTGGGCTCCCCAAGCCTCCAACCAGCTCTGGCAAGAAAAGGAGGTGGGTGTGGGTTGAAAGCCAAGGGATGACTCCAAGTGCCTCCTCCCTGCCTTTTGCTTTTTCTTCTGTCTCCCTTTCTGTATTTACTGCTTCTTGAAACCCCATCCAGCTGTGAAGACAGAGAAACCCCAGAGTCCAGGGCAGAGGGGGACCTGGGCTGGACCTTCCTCCCACCCCCACCCCCACCCCCATTTCTGTTTGAGGTTTTCTGGGTCTCTTCCGCTGTTCAGAAGAAGCCTTCACTGGGGGTGGGGGGCCATGGGGGCCATGTTTATGAGAAAACAGTGCAATCCATACCCAGGGAAGAGGCGGCGTGAGAAACCCAAGACGCTGGGGAAGGCATCCCTCTTTATCTGCTGGATTGGAGGCCAGCTGTCTGTGCAACAGACCATCTCATTCACTGCTCAGTGGCAATCAGGGGGATTTACTGAGGCCATCCCAGCAGGAAAGCAAAACCAACCCCACCAAAAGAAAAAAGCCTCCCGAAGCCAGGCCTGCGTCATTGAGGTGTCCCCCATAAAGGAGGCCAGTGAGGCACCTGGGAGCCAGGGAGCCCCCATTGCTGGGGCCCGAGGTGGAGCTATAAAGCCTTCTGGGTGTGTTCCCGTTGTCCCACATCCCTCCCATAAATGGTCCAGCCACTTGGCAGTCTGTTCTTGCCGTTTTTATTTGAGGTCATCCCAAAGGCCACGTGGCAAGGAAAGAGCACTGGGGACACAATGGTGGCACAGTGACCGGCCGCATGGGTCCTGGCTAATCACTTGAAACACCTGGAGAAACCCGTCGGAGGAAACAAGAAACAAAATCCCTGCGATTAGGCTTGCAGGCTTCTGGTGGTCCCAGCTAATCTCTTTCAGGTGGAGGGCCCGGTGGGGAGGCCAAGCTGCCCCCGACCCGGAGCTGTCCCAGAGCCTGGGGCCTGGGGGCCGGTGGCTGGAGCGTGTCCAGCCGCAAGGCTTGAGAGGCAGGTGCCCTGCAAGTGACGAGGGGGCCATCGAGACAAGCCAAGGTGTGTACAAGAACCCCATAAAAGAGATCAAGCTATTTAACAGACCACCCCCCCGCCATGGAGAGTTTCCCCAGCCCCCCCTCTATACAGTCCTAAAGCAGGTCAGAAGCCAAAATAGCCCAAGGTTGAAGCTGAGATGCAGGAATCTCAGGGCGCTCAGCCTCTCAAACAAAATAATCTGATCATTGTTACTCATGATAGAAGTAACACATGTTTATGGTGAAAAATTAAGGTAACATATAAATAAGAGAAAGAAGGAAAAAAATGAAAAGCACAAAATCCCACCACCCAGAAATAGTCACGCTTAGTATTTGGGGCTTAACCTTTATTGCTACATATAATGGACATTTATAAATGTTATATCCATGTTTTCTTCTCAAGACAGAATTACGTCATCCACACCATTTTCAACCTCTTCTATTTTTGTATTCACCCGTACATCCTTAGCATCTTTCTGTGCCATTCATTCTGCTCTGACAGCATTTTTGGCTGCTCCATAGTGTTTGCCTTGTGAGGAAACCTGAAATCATCTGGCTAATCCCAGCCGGATGGTTTCCCGAGGTTTTCCACGCTCACATTCAGGATTACTTTGATGCCTTTCTAATCTTGAAAATGTCATGAACTCCCACCTGGGGCACTGGTTGGAAAAAAAATAATAAAAAGCTTTGATGAATTTAATGAGAATTTTACATGAATTGGTGTATTGATAACCACTCCAGTCTAGGACGGACTTTGAGGATGGGGGGTTCTTTGGGGTGGGAGAGGATGACCTGACCCACCCCCAGCGACCCCTACCCCACCAGTTGCCCAGGAGAAAGCTGAGGCCTGGGGAGGGAAGTAGTTTGGCCAAGATCGCAGGGCAGGAAGAGCCTGAGGCAGGACCCGAGCCCCAGATGCAGCAGCGAGTTCACATGGATTCAGGGTGGGATTTTGCCTCAGCCACCAGTGAGGAAAATGCCGAAGGAGGTTCATCTTTACATCATTTCTTCTTTAACCAGTAAAGAGTTTTGTTCTCCGAACCACTCAGGGCTAAAACCACCTCTCATCCTTTGGAATGTTGGTTTTTGGAATGACCCAGCCTAACCAGCTGGAAACCGAGTTATTGCCTGTCACCAAGAGGGGACCTCCAGGGACCTCTCTGAGGACAGTCTCCTTGGGCAGATTCTCGGGCAACACACACAGCCCACACTCGGAAAGACCCCACACCTGGCTCAGTGCACTGCTCTGCCATCTTGAAATTCTGCATAAGGAGCCTGCCTTGTTCTCGCTGAGCCCTGCAAATCCCGTAACTGGTCCTATCCTAGGGTTTGAACACTTCTCCTGCTTCCCTGTTAGCTTCATCTCAGGTGTCACCCTGAGGGGTCTGGACATGTAAGCCTCCTTGGCACAAGGAGTTAATTTAGGAACCCAGCGGGAAAATGAGTCAACCAGTGTCATGTGACCATCTGTGATAGAGCCGGGACCCTAACCCGGATTTCTAGGTCTGCTGCACACCAACCGGCTGTGTCCTTTGGACACAACCATTTCATAAACAGGGCGGTCACCCTTTCCCACTGGGAATGAAGGCCACACAAGGGAGGTGATTTGAGGTGATTGGGAGGTTCTGGCAAGGATTTCTGCCTGCAAACACTGCTCCCATGAGCTTGTCTGAAGTCTACCGTTAGAGAGAACTTGGCCTCAGGGCACTGGATCCCCAAGCCCCATCTTTGGAAAGCTCCATGGATTTATAAGTAGCCACATACTGGTTCTCTTTCAGCTTAAGTTAGGTCACAACCTTCATGGTCACACCCACCGTCTGTTCAGTACTAGGGAGAGGGTGATGACCCAGACCCTGCCCTCAGGAAGCCCACACTCTCACGGATCTCATGGAGGATAGGTAACTCCTCGGGTATCCTCAGGCTTCCCCGACTGAGGCTTTGCGGTCCTATGTGAACTGAGGTATGTCACTGCACCACCCTGAACCTCAGTGTCTTCTTCAGTGAAGTGGGGATAATACCTACGTTGCTGGATCCTCATGAAGATAAGTCTTTAGCCCAGTCTCTGATAGAATCTATGCATGCACAGATATACAAAGATAAATATACACCTTCTTGTCACGCGGGGCACGTTTTCAACAGCACCCCCACAGAGAGAACTCCCCTGGCTGCTCAATCTCCGTGTCACACACCTCCGCCCATTGTTAGGGGAGTTGACAGTGACCTGGCCACAGCTGGCCCCTCCAGCCTCACCCCTGGGACACGCCCCGTGTTCCTCCCATAGGGAGGGACCTCCCAGGGCCTCCCCAGGCCCCCTTGGCTGCCGGTGCTCCACCCCCTGCACAACCCAGTTCTCTCATTTCTCACCATTCCTGGGAGCTGGTCCCAGGAATCCAGCTAAGCCAGAGGGGGATGGACACAGGGAGGAAGGGGGCGGCTGCACAGAGCTCAGGCTGTGGAGGGGACCCAGGGAGGGGGGCAGGTGACTTCATGGTCTGGCCTGGGTGGCCGGCTGGCGATGCCCTCACCCGAGAAACAGTGCATATGGGGCCATCCAGCCACTGACTCCAAACCCCAGGAGCACGCCAGCATCGTGGAGCCCTGGCGCATACTCATGCCTCGCTCCATGGGCTCAGTTTATTCAATTCACTCATCACCAGCTAAGAATTAATCCAAAGGAACTAGAACAAAGACTGCGGGGTGTCCCTGCTGATGGGGCAAAGAGGTGCCCCCAGAGGGAGGAAGCACAGGAAGGAGGACCCTGGTTCCCTAATTGATACAATTCCCCGCCTTCAGAAATGGCACCTCCTCCCACCTTTCTAGCAGGCCCAGATTGCTGAGCTGGCCTACCTGAGGTCACCATGCACGCTTGTGGCTCATTGGGGACCCACAGTCTCCCTCTCGGGGTCAGACGCTGTGGCTTTACCATGATGCCCCCCACCTTCTGTGTGGGCCTGCAGCGAAGACCCCCACAGCTCGGGTCCCCACCCAAACCCCCCCCCCACACACACACACGAGCCCATATGAAAAGGACACAGGCACTTTCCTGGGAACGTTGAAATGTCATTGGTGAGATGCACAGGCTCACAGTTCGAGTCCCAGCCGTGTCACATACTTGCTGGGTCATCTGGGGCAAATCACTCCCCCCCAGCCTGTCTCCATTTCCTCATCTGCAAGATGGAGCTATTACTTGCACCTCCCTCAAGGATGGCCGTGCAGAGTTGCACACAGTCCGTGGCACGCGGTTAAGAGCTCAGAACACATCAGCTGCGGGTGGGGCTGTTTGTCAGCTAAGCTTTCTCATCCCCTCCATGTGCAGACCTCTTCCCAAATTTGCAGTTACTGTATTTCCTCAAAAGTCTGTGCAGTGTGTTGTTCATGTGTATGGGGACGACTGAGTCTGGCACCTTCCAGGACAGAAAACGCAGGTGGCCGTTTGGGCAAAGTGCATAGGATGTCCTGGTGGTGGGGACACAGCGCTGCATCGTGGTCCCTCACGTCACCCCCTCTCAGCGCGCACGCCCCCTTGGTGATTTCACCGTCTGTCGACCCAAGAACAGTCACTGCATTGTTTCATCCGCAGCCCGATTCCTCTCCCTTTACATTTTTACCACTAAATTGAATCCACTGCCAGTAATCTAATTTACCTTTGAAGGCACACACAATGCCAACATGACCAAACGCCAATAAAATTTCTAGTAAAACCCATAAATGGCTCAGTACTCATGTTTATGGAAATCTTAGCCTGCTCCTGCCCCAAGAACCCTGCAATCGAGTCCTAAATCATTCCCATATGACGGTGAGACACTCTGGATGCCCCCAGCAATGGGGGATGAGGCCTTTCTCCAGGGCCTGAGGTGGAGACCCCGACGTTCTGTCTGGTCCAGTGGAAGGGGGCGTGGGCGGGATTGGCCCACGGTCAGGTGCACACACCTGCCCCACCCCATGGTGCCCCACCTCCCTGCCTCCCAGCCACGCGGCCGAGGCGGCCGAGGCATCTTTCAGAAGCACTGACCATCTCACTCGGGTTTCTGGAATGACAGATGAGAGAAAATCCACTCAGTAACTCACCCTCTCCTGCTGAGTCACACTGTTCCATCTGTCGAGCATATTACGGGCATTTCCTAGATTCATGAAAGTATAGCTTCTCAGTTTGGGAAGAAACCCCATGAGGACACAGTCCCTCTTTTCATAATGAGTGAATAATAAAAATAAAAGCAAATACCCATTGAAGACTGAGTATGCAGCAGGCGCTGTTCTAAGCATTTCACGTAGATTAACTCAGTGAATCCTCACAATAGCCCCGCCAGGCAGAGCTTTTCTTATTCCCACATAGCTGATGATGAGGCTCAGGCACAGCGGGGTTGAGTAACTTGCCAACGCCACACAGGAACTAAGCCTCAGAGCCAGCTTTTTGGCTCCAGAAGATACTCTGCAGCTTGTCCACTGAAGAAGCACCTACTATGTGCCACGCTGTGGACTGAGTCCCCTACACAGATTACCCTGGAGCCTTGTAACAGCCCTGCTGTGCAGGACTGTCGATCTCAGAGAGGTGAGTTATCTTGCCCAAGGATGCCCGCCTTGAGATTTGCAGGCCCAGCCAATATGATTGTTGCACGACGTCAGGTTCAGAGGACTGAGTCATCACACTCCTCAGTTCATGGCTAAAGGTGTTCCTGGTCCATGTTAGTGTGCCAGCTTGACTGATGGATAGGTCAACCTAATCTCTTTTCTCCCTGTTCCCCAGGCTCACTCCTGCCCTTGCTGTATAAAACACATTCTATTATTTTATGTGCAGGTAATACGATTGTACTTAGTTATTATGCTGGTTCTACTTTTTTTTCATTCAGTTATATGTATTTATGCTCGGTCCATGTCGTTATGTGTCTTTCCCTAACTGCTCATGGTATTCCCTAGTGTATGCATCTAGCATGTCTTCATTATCCACACCCCGCCCCCCACCCCCACCCAGTGATTGGCATATGCGTTGCCTCCAGGGTCCCTAGACCTAATCAGTGAAGTGATGAACATTCCCATAAATATCTTCTGGATTTCTCAAGACCAAACACTAGGGAGTTGCACTGCTGGGTCATAGTAGATACACATAACTAATTTGATGGAGTTCTGTTCAATGACCTTTCGGAATGATGTTCCACCCACCTCCCTGTACCCTCCTTTCTAATCCATGCTGGTCTGATAGGTGTAAAGTGATATCACATTGTTGATTTAATTTGCAATTCTCTGGTTCTTAGTAAGGGCATTTCTTCATATGCTTGTTAGAATTTGGGGTTTCTTTGGTTGTGAACTACTAGTTCATGTTCTTTGACCATTTTTCTGTTGGCATTCCTGGTTGTTGTTGGTGGTGGTGGTAGCAGTGTTTTTTGTAGACTTACAACAGTTTATATACATGCTAGGCTGTCAATCCCTAATTAATTTTAGATATTGCACATTTCCTCCTTGTGTCTATTTATCAGTTTTGTCCAGGTTGCCCTTCATGAACAGAAATCCTTAATGTCAACGTACTCAAAAATCATCTGTTCCTTCCCCACGCTTCATTCAAACCATAGCTTGTATTCTGGGGGTCTTGTATGGGAAGTCCTTCCGTGGTCCCAAGTTACAAAGCTAATCTCCTATCACTTCGTTATGCTTATGTTTGTCTTTCACATTGAGGTCTTTAATCCATCTGTGCGTTCAACTTTGCTCTACTACTAGTTAGGCATCTAACGCATTTTTCTCCCTGTAGTGACCCAGTTTCCCCAACACCTCAACAATCCTCCCTTTCCCCCATTGAAATGCGTGCCCCCCCCTTATTGTTTACGAAGTTCCCACATACACGTGTATCTCTGTCCAAGCCCCCTCTTTGCTTCTTTGGTGTATCATCCCAACTTGGTTTGTGGAACAGTGGCTTTGCAATTTGTCATTGTCTGATACAGTGAGATTTCCCACTTTGCTCCTATTTTTCTCAGTTGCTTTTGCTATTCACAGACCTTTATTCTTCAAAAGAAGTTCACGGAATCCATCAAAAAAGCCCAACTGGACTTGAGATTGAGACCGAGTTGGATTTATGGATTAATTTGGAGAAATTCGACATCTTTTTAATATGAAGTCACCCCCATCAAAAGCATGAAATAGTTATTTATTTTAGGGGTCTTAAGTCTTTTACTACAATTCAAAAAAATTTTTTTCAGAGAGGTCATGTGTTTTATTTATTTATTTATTTTAAGATTTTATTTATTTATTTGACAGAGAGAGATGCAGTGAGAGAGGGAACACAAGCAGGGGGAGTGGGAGAGGGAGAAGCAGGCTTCCCGCTGAGCAGGGAGCCTGATGCAGGGCTCGATCCCAGGACCCTGGGATCATGACCTGAGCCAAAGGCAGACGCTTAACGACTGAGCCACCCGGGCGCCCCTGTGTGTTTTATTTTTAGGTTATTTTCTAGATACTTTATGGCTTTGTTGCTCTTGTGTATGGTCTATTTTATTATTATGTTTTCTATTTATTGTTCATGTAAAAAAATCTACTGATGTTTTCTTTTTGTATTTAGTAAACTTGCTGAACTTGCTTGCTAGTTCCAATAATTTATTTTTTATTATTTTATTTTTTAAAAGATTTAATTAATTTAGGGCACCTGGGTGTCAGCTAAGCATCTGCCTTCGGCTCAGGTCATGATCCCAGGGTCCTGGGATCGAGCCCCACATCAGGCTCCCTGCTCAGCGGGGAGCCTGCTTTTCCCTCTGCCCCTCACCCCACTCATGCTCTCTCTCTCAAATAAATAACTAAAATTTAAAAAATTATTTATTTGAGAGAGAGAGAGCATGGGTCGGGGAGAGGAGCAGACGGAGAGGGACAAGCAGACTGTGCTGAGGTGGAGCTGGATGTGGGTCTCGATCCCACGACGCTGAGATCGTGATCTGAGCCCATATGAAGAGTCAGACACTCAACCCACTGAGCCCCAGTTCCAATAATTTATTGATTCTGGTTTGTTTGAATTTTTTAATGTGTCTGTAACTTTCTTTTCTTGGACCACTCTTGTCTAATTTAAGGATCAAGATTACAGTGATAATCTGATAAAACTAATTAAATGGTTTCTTTTTCTTCATCTCCTTTTGAAATAACTTGTATAAGATAAGAATTTTCTCAATCTTGAAAGTTTGATAGCGTTCACTTGTAAAACCATCTGGGCCCGGACCTTTTGTGACAAAGGGACCTAAATCACCATTTTAGTATCTTTGAAATGTGTAGCTGTCTATTGGAGATCAGTTGCTTCTTCTTGAGTAAGTGTTTGCTCTTTTTTATTCTTCCAAAATTTGTCTTGATTTTAAAATGTATTACTTCTTAGTTTTTCCTAAAACTTTAAACTTATGTTTTAGTTTCTCTTGTATCAATAAGTATTTTCCTCAGTTTTATTTTATATTTATTTGCATTTTCCTATCTATCTTAATTGATCCTTTTGAAGAAATCACTTTTGGTTTCATTAATCTTTTTTTTTTCTTCTGTTGTTAGTGTTGTTTTCTCCACTTCACTGATTCTTGCCATTATCTTCATTACTGTCTAACCAGAGCCAGCTCTAACCTTCGCCTTCTGAGCCCTACAATGATGCTCTTTCTGTTTTGCTGAATCACCTCTTGTAGCAGATCCTTCAATGGACATTTGACCTCTGTCTTTCTGTGACCTTTAACTCACTGTCTCAGGAGACAGAATCTTCCACCTTTGGATAACTTTGTTGCAAGATTGACTCTAAAGATGACTCTCTGTAACATTTCTACCACATTTTGGTGACACAAAGAATATTCAGTCTCACCTTCCCAGGACTGCTCTTTGACTATTTCAAGATATTATTTTTCTCTTCTCAAAATAAATCCCCAGGAGTTCCTTCAATTGCCCTCCCAGCCCCCTTTCCTCTGGACTTTTCCAATCTACCAGTGCTTCTTTTAAATAGCAGGGCTCAGAATGCAAGACAATTCTCCAAAAGTGGTAAAACAGAGCTGAGCGAGAGAAAACCACCCCCTTCATTTTAAGTGTTTTATATCTATTAATGTAACCTGAGTGGGCATTAACCCCATTAGCCAACACCTCAGAGTGGGCCTCACCCTGAAATCACTGCTGGCCCAAACCCTCTCTCTGCGTGCTAGTCACTGCTCGATTCTGATTCCTACTTCTGATCCCAAGAAGTTGAAATAACTGGTTCCTCTATTTTAGTTGGGAGATATTCTTTCCCCCAACTGTTCAGTTCTCTTCGTTCATAAATTCGACAAATATTTAAGTAATTACTATGCATCGGACCTTGGAGACATAGCAGAGGACACAGCCCGTCAGGGTCCATTTCCCAGGGCAGCCCCACCCTCTCCCCCAACAGGGATTCATGAATTTTGCTTCCAGAAAATTGAAGAAACCTGAAACCATTCATTAATCCATCCATTTGCTAGATAGATATTTAAACTCTTAGGCACTTCCTCCACTCCCCTTTTGCCCACCCCTTGCCCTCACGCCCACCCCCCGCCATGTGTGAAGAGGAGTGTAAGAGAGGGAGGCGGGGAGCCAGGCCAGGCCCTCGGTGAAAACCTCATTCTCTGGCTGGAACCCAGAGCCACAGCCCATTCCTAGGGTCTCCCAGCAAGACACCTCCCCCATCAGCCATGAGAGATGACCCCCCAGGATCCAAACTTGCCCTCCAGCTGCATCGAGGGATGTCAGGTCCTGTTGGGGGAGAAGAGTGCCTGAAATCTAAGACTTTTCCTCAGTGTGTCTGCCAGTCAGGCACCAGAAGTTAGGGCTGGAAAGGCCATCCCCCCATTTTACAAGTGTGGAGACCGAGGCATCTGCCGGCCATGCCCTGAGGCTGGGGCAGGGGACTTAGCTGGCTTCCTACCACACCCCAAGTCAGCTTCCTCACGGAGGTTGTGGTGAGGACCAGGACCCAGGTGGGGTTGATGGGCCCCCTCCTTGGGCTCGGCATCCAGCAGCAACCCTGAGGAGCTAGAGCATCCCAGAAAGGGGGGCCTCCCCGAGGGTGGGGGGCTTGTCAGAAGTGGGAGAGGACTATCACAGGACGCGGGGACCAGGCTGTGGGATGGTGCCGGGGAGGTGTGAGGAGGCTGCCAGGCTGGGCCGGAAACTAGGGTGCCCTTGGGTTGGTGATTAAGTACCAAAGTGTTGTGATATAGTGGGTCGCTTCCTGTCTAAGAGAGGGTCTGCTTGAACCTGCTCCTTTCTGCTCACCTTTACAGCCTCTTTCTGGCCCAGCCCTTCTGTGGCTGGCTTTCCATGAGGTCCTCTTCTCGGGAGGTAGCGCACCACCCTGCTACTGAAGGTAACTTGGGCAGCCACAGTCTGGGGGCTTGTAAGAGATGCAGGATCTCAGGCCTCACCGCAGACCTCCCGAGTCAGAATGCGGATCTTAACAAGATCCCGGGTGTGTATTTAAAGTCTGAAAAGTTCTGCCGTATGCTGTGGTTCTATGAGGGTCAGAAGCATGTCTGTCTTATTCACAGTCTGAGAAGCACTGGTCCAGTGGCTGCCCTTCCTGCGTGACCCTGGGAGTGGCATTTCAACTCTGTGCCTCTGTTTCCTCGTCTGTAAAACGGGGATGACGATGACAGTCCATGCCTCAGTAGAGCCATGGGGGAATTAAAGAGGTGGATACAGAGAGAGCTGGTCCATGGTCATTGCTTTTAACCCTACGGCCTGCCCACTTGGAGCATTTTCTAAATCTTCCTGGTCACAGAGGTAATAGGCTACGTTCTGGCTTTATTTGGGTGCCTGCCTTGTTTTTGGTGTTCACTGTTTCTCCTTATTTGTTGCCCAGATAGTATAGCGGTGTAATCGTGAGGGTGGATGCAGAGGACTGCACAGCGGCCCCAGCCCTTACAAACCAAACTCCTTTCCGCATGCACCCATACTCTCTATTAGTCAACACAACCATCCAGTATTTACTGAGCATCTGCTATATGCCCGATTTCGCTTTAGCTGCTATACTTAGCAGCAATGAAAAAAACAGACAGAATCCCTGCCCTCCCTTCATCACGAAACTTCCAGTCGAATAAAGGGACACAGATAGGAAGGTAAATAAACAAACAAGTAAGCTAATGCAGTGTAAGTTCAGGGTTGCCTGCTTCTCTTTTCCCTTATTACATAGCAGATGCATGTTACATGTTGTTCATGAAGATGTCAACTCCCCCACCCCTTTAATGTGCTCAGAACACTTTATGGACCAACATGACGGAATCTGTACAATTTGTGGACACAAGTCACCCATCTATTGTCAGAGTTTGTCCCCGGGGCAGATGGGGTCCTCTCCTTCCTACTGCCTATGGGCCCCTTGTGAAAAGGCACGAGATGTAAGTGTGGTGGGTCAGACCGGCACCCTGTGTGAGCCCCCAAAGGAGGTGGGCACATGACTTGAGCCAGGCCAAGCAGCCCCAAGCAGAAGACTGAGTTGTTGTTTTTTTTTTTTTTTTGTCTGAGTACCTGGGAAGGGCTTGCTCTGTTTCTTCTTCTCCTTCTCCTTCTCCTTCTCCTTCTGTAAGCTCTAGGCCCAACGTGGGGCTTGAACTCACCACCCTGAGATCAAGAGTCACGTGCTCTACCAACGGAGCCAGCCAGGCGCCCCTTGAGCCAGGAGGGTGTCAGGCTAGATTTAGGGCAGCCATCTCATCACTATGAAGGGAGAACTTCTGAGACTGTGGGAAGAACAGAGGAAAAAGCCTGGAGACTGGGAGAGAGAGACCAAGACCTAGAGAGACTGTAGAAGCCCCTGTCACCTGCTCTTGGACTTCTAAGTTTTCCATTGAAGACAATTCGTGCTGTTTTTCTCGCCCCTTCTCAGAAGAACAGGAGGTTCTCTCCGTCCTCACAGAAAAAAAATGGAGGCAGTATGTTGCAATATGGCAGAAAAATATAATGATTAAATGCTCTCCCAGAGTAGCAACTCAACCAGCAGCATTCAGGAGCTGATATATCCATGCCCAGCACCCTCGCCCCTTGCGTGGGAGTCCTGAGGGCACATTCTTCCCTGGCTCCAGCGTCCCCTAGTGGGATCCAGCTCCAGTTGCCGCCACGGTAACACCCACTTCAATAGGCCGCCTCCCCGACCCTACCGCCGTGTCCTGGATCACCTCCCAGAGAAACAATGCGCACTCCATTCCTTGTTTCGGGGTCTGCTTCCAAGGGAACCCCAACTAAGATAGCTCCCTCAGGTGATCATGGGGGTTGAATGGGGAAATGCCTGGCACGGTGCTAGCATCTAAGAGGCTCTCAACAAAGAGCAGCTAGTCTTCCTCACCTCTGTTAAAGCACCTGCTACACTCCTTTCACCTTTCATCTTAAGGGACCAAGAGGGAAGCCAAGCGGCCTTGGCAGGTAAATGCTTATTATAAATTTTACTGATGTGAAAGTTGTGTAGCACACAGTCAACAAATAGTACAATACCCAGTACTATAAATTCCACACAGCCGATTGCTTCTCCAAGAATGCTTTCACGGTGATGAGCTCCCTACCCGTAGCCAACCAGCGGTCTCAACTGAAGGATGAGGGCAACACCCCCCCAGCGATGATGGTGGATGTTTCCATTTACATTAGCACGTAAGACAAAAGCGAACGAGGAAGTTCTCCTGAGTAATCCAGGAGCAGTGTCTTCACTGACTCACACAATATTTTCAAAGGCTGGGAGAATGGGGCCTCAATTTGGGGGGTGATTTACCATGTACAGCGACAGACACGACACGCTTAAAATGTATTCCACGTACTTTCTTAAATCTAAACAATCACAGAGCCTTATGTGTGGCGGTGGCCCATTTGCATGGTAAACACTCCCATCCAGGTAGGAGTGTCACCGGGACGCGGGGTGGCCGAGATGAGAGCTAAGTTGGCATTTCCTGTGTCGCTAAGTTGGCGTTTCCTGTGTCGCTACCACGCAGCTCCAGTTCACGTGAATAACCTCGGGAGCTCAGGCGGCAGCAAAGATCTAGTAAAATAACCAGGAATGATGAGCTTTGAGTACTTACGACCTTTGCTTTTGAATTAATCCGCTTGATTTTTTGAGGGCACTTTTTGGTTCACAGCAAAGTCGAGTAGCAAGCGGAGTGCCCTCTTCCCCGTCCCTGGCACGCACAGCCTCGCCGACTTCAGCATCCCTCCCCAGAGTGACAAGTACGTTGGTAACCCTCAGTGAACTTGCACGGATACATCATCATCCCCCAAAGTCCATAGCTGACTCCGGGCTTCACTCTTGCCATTGTGTATTATGTGGCTTTAGACAAATAGAGGATGACACGCATTCACCATCATGATATCATGCAGAATAGTTTCACGCTTACCTTTGTTTTTAATATAAGTTATTTAAGTATAAATTTACACAATTTAATTATTAATGATGGAATGATGGTTCTATTTAATGCTCTGCTCGTAAAATTCCTGAAATGGTAACAACTGGTTCTCCAGGCTCAGTGCGTGCTGGGTCCGCTGCCATCGAGCCTTGCCGAGATGCCTGGGTTCCCGGGCCTCACCTGGACGGCCACCTAATGCCTTCCAGGCAGAGCCAGACATGCTTCAGGTAGCTCTGAACTCGGAAGACCCACCTGGTAGCTGGGCGGGGTTGGGTCTGCCCCCGGAGCAGGTGGGACCCTCTCCCCTGCCACTTCTGGCCAGAGCTCTAAGCAGTCAGGAGGCTGGTGACACTGTCCAGTTTGGGGGCTAGGACGACACCTGGGAACCGCACACAAGCAGCTGCACCAGATGGGCCAGCAGCGTGGGCCGCTTCTCCAGACCCTTATTCCTCCAGGTGCAGCAGCTTGGGAAGGCGCCATCATGCGTTTGGGTGGGAGGCCCCGAGAAGTTTACAGTAAAAATCAGAAACGATTTTACGTTGAGGAGGAATCATTTAATTGGAGAGCCACGGCCTAATGTTGTTCTGTTCACGCACTTAACTAGCATGACTGTTATTTGTATAGCTTTCCAGAGAGATTTACACAGGGCATGCTGCCTTCAAGTGACAGCCCTCGGAGCCGAACCCGGCTGGGCCCTGGAGGGAGCCTCCTGAATGCTCTGACATGCCAGGCCCCGCAGTGCTGGGAGCTGGGGCTTGAAAGACAGCAGATCTTGCAGTCTATGGGGATCGACGCTTCCAGGACGGGGAGATTTGCTCCACCATAGGGGAAGAACAGAAGAGGCACCAAACTGGGACGCCTGGGTGGCTCAGTTGGCTAAGCATCTGCCTTCGGCTCAAGTCATGATCCTGGGGTCCTGGGATCGAGCCCTGCATGGGGCTCCCTGCTCAGTGGGGAGCCTGCTTCTCCCTCTCCCTCTGCCCCTTTGCCCCGTTCATGTTTGCTCACTCCCTCTCTCTCTCTCATGCTCTCTCAAATAAATAAATATAATCTTTAAAACAAAAAGAAGAGGCACCAACCCAATGATCTGTTTAACACCCAGGTAGCACCTGTGGTATGCCATGCACTGTTTCAAACAATTTATAAATACACTTTACAAATACTGCATTTAAACCTCATAAACTAGGTACTCCTAAACCCATTTCTCAGATGAGTAAACTGAGGCCTCGGAAGGGTAAGGGACAGAATTTGAACTCAGGCAGTCTGGTTCTAGAGTCAGTGCTCCTATGATGTCACTCGTGAAGGTAGCAAGGAATGCAGAGTAGTTGGGAAACAGCAGTAGCCCAGGTAGGCGGGCATGGTTGGAGATGGGAGAGAGCGAGTGGGGAGCAGATTGCACACACCCACACGCGCACCCACAAGCATGCCCATGCACATGTTCGAGGCTATGTATGGATGCACTTAAGTGTGTGGACACATAGGTATGCACCCGTGGACATACACTTGCGCACTCACATGCGCAACCGCATACACATGCGCACGACACTTCATCTTTACCCTGAGGGTAGTGGCAGGTCCGTGAAACAGGAGAGCGTCGCCCTCAGATTTGTGCTTTGGAAAGCTCACTGGCTGGGGAAGTCGCTTCTCTGCACCTCAGCTTCCTCATCTGAAAAACGAAGGACCTATTTTTCCTACAATGAATGCGCAAGTTCCTTGTAAACTGTAAGGCCAAACCTGTGTGAGCCCTTTTTTTCTCAAGCCCGTGTCCTTGTCATGAGAGTAAATTGTGAACGTTCCCAACATGGATCTCAGCACCTTATGTCAGCGTGAGTGGGTGGGGTGACTGTGTGTGCAAGCACACGCATGCGTGTGCCTGAGTGTGTGCAGCCAGAAAAGAAACTGGACCCAAAAGGAATAAGAAAAATGTGCAGGGTCACCCAGCAAGCTGATGAATGAGCTAGGATTCGAATCCAGGCCTGTCTGACTGGGATCCTCGTGGTTCCTGCCTCACGCCTCAAGGCTCTGGAAATACCCGAGTCAAGGTCACAGAACATTTTTCCCAGGCCACTTGTCTCCTCTGACCATGGCTAGTGGACCCTTCCAGCAGGCCTCAAGGGACAGTCATCCACACGCCATTAACCACAGGTGACCCTTCTCAACCTAAATGTCTTGACCTGTATTCATTCTTCATAGCTTGACAAGTTGTAACGTCCTTTGTCCCTCCCTCTTTCCTGACTTTCCTAGTCCTACGATCAAGGGTGCACTGCCCCCCACAGAAGGAGCCTATTGACGTCAGAACCAGGGAGGGAGCTTGGCAGAGGTTTGCACGTTGGACCGGGCCTGCATTCAACCGCTGGCCCCCTCACTTCCCACCTGCACAAAGTAATAATAGTTAGCCTAGGTAACCTATGAGAAACGCAAGGCCCAGGGCTAGGTAAGACAATGTGTGTGAAACAGGAAGGGGTGAGCATGGGCCAAAGGCCCTCCGGGGAGGGGAAGGTGTAGGTGGGACAGTTGTGCAAAAGGGGGCGATCGGCCTTTCGTTCGACTTCTGAGGAACAGTGCCAACTGTTACGGAGAGCTGCCCAAGGAGGAGACAGAACCACAAAAGTGACCTCTGAGTCCCCGGGTCCTGATGCTTGGAGGGCAACAGAGAATGGACAGAACAGAGGCCACAGAATCCAGAAGGCCAGTGGAATGGGAAAGACATGGGCTCGAGCCCCAGCTCTGCTACCCATTTGCTGAGCAACCTCACCAGATTCACCCAACCTCTCTGAGCCTCAGTTTCCTCTTCTCCGAAATGGAGATAATCACACCCACCTCTCAGCTCTGGTGCCGCTTGCAGGCGGCCTGGATTAGGCCAGGCACAGAGCTGATGTTTCAGAAACGGCAGCTCCCGGAGGGTCACCGTTGTTTGGACATTTCCGTTCACCGAGGCAGGCACTCAGCAAGGCCTCAGGAAAACTCCAGACTGCCTGCGGGGAGCAAAACTTCCAGCACCCCCTTCCCAGTCGGCACTTGGGGCTTCACTTACCTCTGTGAAAATTGAATTAAACTTGACAGTAGTACCATTGTGGCGGACACTCCGCGGCCTTCTGCCAGTGAATAGTCTTTAATATCCACCGCTGACAGGATGGAATTAGCTGCGTTTTGTTTTCTTTCTTTCTTTTTTTTTTTGTTTCGGTTTTAATTTCTTGCTCTTTCATTCCCCCCCACAGGGGTGTAAGCTGGTGTTTAATCCCATCCTGAGAGCACTGGGCTGCTCTGAAGTAGGACGGGCAGGAGGCCTTGGCCCCCGGGCCTGACCAAGGGGAGTGCTCCACGAGCAGAGGCCGAGGGAGCCTCTGTGGATCTCCCCGGCATCCGAGTTGGCCAACACGGTTTCTGTAGGCACAAGAGAATCAATGAAGAATTACGGTTAAGCCTCCTGATCATTATCCTCATTAGAGGTAACCAGAGCCCCCCTGGCCCGAACGCAGCTCTAAACCCCACTAAGACGGGACACACTCGGGAAGAATACGCTGTATGTAATTTAATAATCCTGGAAACAAGTCCGCATTCTTTTCTGTCTTTGGCCCAAAGGAGAGGTAATTCCTGATGCAGCCAGAGAAGTGGAACCGTGCCGACTCGGGAGAAAGGCCTAGAGAGGGTGGACAAGGAGGACTGGGGATTTGGAAGGGTGCTCTTTCTCCTAGATGTAATCACCTCCCAGCCCTCCATGCCCCCGGCAAGGCCTCTGCCAGCCCGTGCGAGCCTTCTAGAACCTTCACGCGCATCAGAGAAGGGAGCCTCTCTCTCCAGGTCAGTGCAGCCCCTCATGGGACATTGTGTGGCGAGCAGAGAAGCGGTTGGATTTCAGCCCCCCTTGGCCCCGCTGGGTGCATCCCTACGTAGAGGGCTCCCTCGTCACCCCCCCACCCCCCCCACCCCCCACACACAGACAGCACCTTACGGTTTCTAGAGCACTCTTGCATCCTTCACCTTTTTGGATTTTCCCACGGTCCCGTGAGAGAGGCAAGGTGGGATTCCTACAGCCATTTCACAGATGGGAACATGGAGGCTCAGAGGTGTGAATGGCCGACTGAAACTACAGGGCTGCCCTGGACCACGGCTGGCCTGGAACTTAGGCCTTCTGACCCCAAGCCCAGGAACCCTTTTTGTGTCCTCCAAGGCTCATAAGGGCTGAGTTGTGGGCTCCCTCAAATTTATATGCTGAAGCCCCTAGCCCAGTGCCTCAGAATGTGACTGTGTTTGGAGACGGGGCCTTTAAGAGGGGATTACGTTAGAATGAGCTAATTAGGGTATTCCTGATCCAATCTGACAGGTGACTTTATAAGAAGAGATCAAGACACAAACACAGAGGAAGACCCGGTGAGGACACACAGAAAATACAGCTACCTACAATCCAAGGAGCGAGGCCTCAGGAGACACCAACCCTGCCGACACCTTGATCTTGAACTTCCAGCCAGCGGACTGGGAGGGAACAGATGTCCCTTGTTGAAGGGACATGGAAACGGGGTGGTCTTGACTTCACTGCCCCACGTGTCTGTGCTCTTCTGTTACAGCAGCTGGAGCAGACCAGTGAAGGCCCCGCCAGGCCTCCCTGTCTTCATGGTCTGCCCTGTTAACCTGGTCCCCGTCTGTCTTGTTGGCTCCCAGCCCCGCTTTGTGACCTGGCCAGCACTTGACACCCACCACTCGGGACTGAGACCCGGCTTGTGGTGGCAGCGCTGGGTGGGGGGCGATAGGGCCCCAATGAGGCCAGCGTGTGACAGAGCTGGAGGCTTCTTAAGCCGATGGGACTTTTAGGATATTCCTTCCCACTAACTTGTGTCTTCGTTATCATTTATGCTATGATATCAGCTTCACGTGCCTCCAGGGTGCTAGACATCTCCGTACCTGGAAACACGACTTCTGGAAGAACTTTTTGTGAATTTCATTCTTAGCATCATGTCTGTCTGTGCACATTCATCTACAAATACGCATGCAGACTGTGCTTCATGATTAGCTTTCTGTATCAAGCTATCTGTCAAAAATGACATATATACACCAACACAGACGTGTTTGTATTTCCACCATACCAAAAAACTTCTCGTGTTTTATTCAACCTGTTTACCGTCAGCATATGAACATACCAAAATGAAGACATGTTCTCCCCAGTGTTCTTCTCTAAAAATCTGTTGACACACCATTAATAAAAAAGGTTCCATTACTATACTATTCATCACATTTTGACCTTGATATTTTCCACATTCTCCTTCAAGATGTTTTGAGGCGTGCATGTTATACCCTTGCATTAGGCAGAAATCTTCAAAACCAACAAACTTTTTTTCAAAACCAACACCCACTTTTTTTCCAACACCCTCCTATGTAGGTGTGTCATTCCATAGACCGGAGCACAGAGTGAAGAGTATACAGCAGGTGCTTAATAAAGGGCTGATGCTTTGCAGAGGGGAGTATACAGCAGGTGCTTTAATAAAGGCTGATGCTTTGCACAGAGTGAAGAGTATACAGCAGGTGCTTAATAAAGGCTGATGCTTTGCACAGAGTGAAGAGTATACAGTAGGTGCTTTGATGCTTTGCACAGAGTGAAGAGTATACAGCAGGTGCTTAATAAAGGCTGATGCTTTGCACAGAGTGAAGAGTATACAGCAGGTGCTCAGTAAAGCCTGATGCTTCCCCCGCCCCACGCCCAGGCCTCTGTCCATCTGTCCAGCCTGTTGGGTCCTGGCCCAGCTGGGCAAGTCCATAGGAGTCACCAAGTGGCAGCCCTGCCTATGGAAACGGGGTGGTCTTGACTTCACTGCCCCTTGCCCCTCCCTCCAGCACCCCAGTCCCGCCTGGGAGGGGGGCACTCGGGCCGGGAATGTCTATGTTGAGGTCGTCAGGGCTGCGGCCCCTTGCAAAGGTGGTGAGGGGAGCTGTCACCACCGGCCTATAGCCAGAGCGAAACCCAAAGTGCTCACGTGACTCTGGTCCGAATGGGGGTCAACCTGGGCCAGCCTCAGCTACTCGTGGCTTCGCAGCGTGTGGCCGCAGGAACGTGGCCCACAGAGATGGCAGCCCAAGTAGAATCCCACCCAAGAGAAGTAGTCAGGGCCTCCCATGGAGACATTTATGACTTGGGGCTGGGGTGGCAGGGCTGGGGGTGAGCAGGCAGAGCCCAGAAGGGCAGGGAAGGCTCTGCAGAAGGAGCTACATTTCCGAATGAACCTGGAGGTGGACGAGAGCCCATAGATAGGGAATCCGCCATGCACTTCATGCTGTTGCAGCAGCATCTTCTTGCCACATGCCCTGGACCTGACTCTCCGTGGACGGCTACGTGACCTTGGCCGAGTCTCGCCTTAGCTGGACCGCTGCGAGAGGCAGGAAAAGCCGAGCAGATTTCCTATCAGCGGCCGCCCGGATGGCAGGTCTTCGTGGGAGGTGGCGGAGGGGGCGGCTCAGGCAGGCAACCAGCAGCACCGAGGGCCACCCTCCCCAAAAGTGAAAGCGAGAAACCAGGAGAGAGTGGCTGTCCCTGGGGAGAAGCCCCCCGCTCCCCCCCACAGCCGGCCAGGAATGTGCTGACGGGGTATGAACCCTGTCCCCAGCCGTGCCAGTGCCCTTTCGTCCTGCTCTTTAGTACAAACAGCGTCTGTCTGGTAGACCAGAGCGCCCTTCCTTCCCGCGTGGGTCCTGCCGCACCTGAGACGTATAAACAAGGCTCGGGCCTCAGACTATTGAATTAGGCCGCTCCTGGCGTTGCTATCGTTGGCAGGGCAGTTCCTCCACGATTGTTATCGGCTCTAATCAAATCTGGAGAGTGGCTGGAATGCTAATACCTCCCCCAGGAGTGTGTCCTTCAACAGCCGGGCAGTCACGCCCCCTCTCGGCAGAGTCGGCCTGCCGGCTCCAAGCCCCCGCGGTCTTTCTGTTTCAACCCAGGCGGCTCCCCAACGTGGGCCAACTGGTGGGGCGATGTCGTTCCGTGTCCCAGGAGAGTCTCCCGCCCCACCCCCCAAGGCTTTGTGTCCGATGGGGCGATGAGAAGGTGACAGTGATGGATTGCAACGCCTGCCCCAGCCCTGCTGGGAGGGTGCACAGGTGAGCACCAGGTGGGCTTGAAATGTGATCTGTTTGGGCCCCGGTGAATTCATTCATTTATTCATTCGCTGAACAAAGGTGGGTTGCACACTCTACCGTCGGGCACAGCCACAGCTAAGAGGAGGCTCCTGGCCTCCCAGGTTCACGGTGGGGACCTGCTCTCCAACTGACATAGCCCACACATTACAGCATGTGGGTTACAGACACCATGATGAGCGTGAGATGGGGGCCTGGGGGGCATTCCAGAGGACTTCCTGGAGGAAGCTATGTTTAGGTTTAGCCAGGATGCAGCTGTATGAGGGTGGGAGGCTGATTGCCAACCTGGCCAGAAAAGGTGCCCATCTTCACGGGACCCGGTGCACTCAGCAAGGTGCAGACAAGGAAGGTTGGGCTGGCCCGTGTTTCACACCCGACAGGGGCCTGGAGTCCTCCCCAGTGGCTTCTTAGGCCCAGGGCTCGGCCACGAAGGAGGCAGATTGTTGGGGGTGCACACACAGTCTGCGGGGCATGCCAACCCCCAGGAGCTTATACCGTAGAGAGAGGAGACAGGTGGGTAACAGGGAAACACAGACACTAACAAGTGAACAAGATGAATCACTTGCTAAGTCCGTGAGGCCAGTGGGGAGGTGGTTAGAGACACAACCCTGGAGCGCACCTGCCCATGTCCCAGCCCTGCCATGGGCTCCCGGTCACACTGCACAACTCACTTAATGTCCCTCTGCCTTGGACTCCTCATTCTTGGTCCGTGAACTGTGGATTATCATGGGGTCCGTCTTGGGATGAGTGCACGTGTGCACATACAAGTTCAACAGCTCAGAATGGTGCCGCACAAAGGTGCTGTGTTGTGTTTATTCTTGGTGCCCCGGGGTTGAGAAGGATTCCGAGGCCCACTGGGCTCAATGGCCCTGGGGCCCAGAGTGGTGCGTGCGCTCTGTCTGGTCATCCCCATTGTCGGGCTCTGCTGGGAGCCTGCTGCTCTGGCAGCCCCTCGACTCTCCTTGTCATGGCTCTGACCGGCGTCTCCTGAACCTCGCGGCCCCTCCTCCACTCTCCTGACCTCATTCATTCATTCTTTCCCTGGGCCACAGAGGGGGCAGGGTGAGGTCTGGACGAAGGTGGCAGCAGTGGACCAGACAGGAGGGGACGAGGAGCCTGGAGTGTCCCTCTCATGTCTAAGGGGGCACACAGGCAAGTCCATTCCAAGGAGCACTGGCCTGGGAGTCTCAGAGGCTCCACCTCAGTGTGGGTTCACGGGCAAGTCATGCCCGCTCCCTGGGGCTTAATTTGTCCCGCTCAACCACGAGGGGCAGACATTTCTTCAAAGAGACCTCAGCGATAAGACAGAAGTGGACCTTTTCTGGTTGGGGTTCGGGGTCTAGGGCCCATCCATTCAGACTCATCCCCCTTGAACCCTGAGGACCCTCCGGTCGGTCCCCTCTTTCCGGGGTTGGGGGGAGATGGCCAGGGAGGGCAGCTCAGCACTGTGGAGGGGAATGACTCAGGCTCGGACACCTTAGATTCCAAAGCCAGAGCTACGCTGGCTGCGACCCTGTGACCCTGGGGGATTTAGGCTCTCCGAGCCTCAGGCTCCCCATCTCTCAGAAGGGGTAACAATCATGGTGGCAGGCATGCAGAAGTGGGGGCTCAAGTCGGGGAGGAGGAGGAGACAGGGAGGCCTGTCCCTCCTTGGATAAACCTTCCTGGGCAACCAGCTTATGCTCTGAGGAGACTCCAGTGGACCCTGGCCTCCTCTGCCTTGACCTCATCCCTAGCCCCTCCCCTCCTTCTCCCTGCAAGCTCATCTCCCAGAGGACCTCCTCCACCCTCTGCCTGCCACCCACCCTTCTAAGTCCAGCTCCAGCCTCATGTTCTCTGGGCAGGTTTCCTGACCACTCCAGCCAGGAGCCTGCCCACCCGCCCTGCTCCTGACACAGCCCTCCCCATCTTCATTGTGCAATCAACTCCCCTCGTCCTTTCAAGACCAAGTCCAAAGCCCCGTAACTCAGGCTTCTTCTTGCCCCCCCTCTTGGCAAGAAGAAGTGGACAACACACAGCCGGTCACGGGCAGCAGAGGTCAAGCCTGGCTTTGCAGCCTCCAAACCTGTATGACCTCTGAGCCTCAGCTTCCCGATCTGCAAAATGGAGAGGCAAATACTAGTGTCTCCTTCGTCGGAGGATTCACTGTGATGAAGCACGCGGCCCAGTGCCTGGCCTACGATAAATGCTTAGTAAGAACATCCCTACTCACCGAGTTCTATTATTTGCCATCTATTCACTCCTGCCTGCCGCCCCTGCCCCTGTGGCGCAGGCCTGCGGGGCCCCAGAAGGAGGACTAAGGAGCCCAAACTCTTCAATGTGCCTGGTTTTACTTTCATCGGTGTTGTTCCATTTTATCCCCCCAGTGTGACCCCGGGGAAAGGCACAGGACAAGGATGTTTAGGCTCACTTTTTAAATGCGGAGAAAAATCCATAGCTGTTCCCGGAGGCCCTGGGGCCCCAGCTCCCCCCCCAGTGCTTCAACTACAAGATTTAATCCTAATGATGCAGGAGGCAGAACAGAAATGGTCCCGAGTGCGAAGTGAGGAGGCAAGATGTGCCCCCAGGGCAGTGGGGCACACAGTCTGTCCTCCACCCCACCGCTGGACCCACGGAGGACCAGTTATTGGGCAGGGTGGCACCAGAGGGGCCCTGGGTGCGAGTGGCAGGGACCAGGCTAGAGGGAACCCAGTCCAGTCCGCACAGCAGACACTTTGGACCAGAACTCCTGCCAGGGCCATGGGCTCTGCAGATTCGTGCTGCAGGGCGAGCCTTCCAAAGACCTTCCAAAGACCTGCTACCTTCCCGTAATCCCCATTCAGACCCCAGGCCGGCACGATACCATCCCCAGTTTACAGATGAGGAAACTGAGGCTCGGGAGGATTTACGAAGCTGCCCAGACCACATAGGTCACAAGGACACAAGCAGAGGTGAAGGTGGCACCCGTCCTCACTTTCCTCTGCCCTGTGCACCCCTTTAGAAGGCTGAGGTGACAGGCCCAGAAGCTACTCCACAGGCCTGTGTCCACCAGGAGCCTAAACCATCTGGTGGGGCGCCTGGGTGGCTCAGTCCCTTAAGCATCCAACCCTTGGGTTCGGCTCAGGTCATGATCTCGGGTTTGTGAGATCGAGTCCCACGTCGGGCTCTGTGCTCAGTGCAGCGTCTGCTTCAAATGCTCTCTCTCCCTCTCCCTATACCCCCCCACCCCCCAAATAAATAAATAAATCTTAATAAAAAAAATAAAAATAAACCGTCCAGTATCTGGGGCACTTTCTACATTACAAAGACTTTCACAGGCAAGAAATGGTGCCCCCTCAGCAGCAATGGTTTCTACCCTGGAATCTTTGGAAATACAGGAAACACCACCTACCTTAAGAAGAGACACTTAAGGGGCTCCTGCGTGGCTCAGATGGTTAAGCGTCTGCCTTCGGCTCAGGTCATGATCCCGGGGTCCTGGGATCGAGCCCCACATCGGGCTCCTGGCTCGGTGGGGAGCCTGCTTCTCCCTCTCCCTCTGCCTCTCCGCCTGCTCATGCTCTCTCTCTCTCTCTCTCTCTGTATTTCTGTGTCTCAAATGAATCAAAATATATATATATATATATATATTTTTTTTTTTTAAAAAAGAAGAGACGCTTAAAAGCTATGAGTATACATTGCATCCCTAAAACTCCAGGGGCGCTCAAGGCTGCCAACTCCAGATGACCGAGAAATACTAGATGCACATGTACCATAAATACATCACGTTTCCGTAATCATGTCTCACCCGGCGGTGACTATGACATCACTTCAGCGCATCATAGTTTACCAAGGGCGTTCCTGGGCACACATTTCCTCGTTCATCAAATGCCTTTTGCGGGTCTCCTGTGTCCCAGCCACAGGTCTGGGGGCTGGCTGACAGTGGGGCACAGACAGCATGCCCACCTTCCTGGAACTCGTACGTGGGAGTGAGGGAGAGGCAGTCAGCGGACGGCGGCGCACGGTGCATAGCCAGAGTTGCATGGAGACAGAGCACCATGATTAAGAGGGAGAGGGGTTCTGGGTTAGCCAGGTACAGCACTCTGAGGATGGTCAGGAGGCTGAACCCCAAAGGGCCATTCTGGACCTCCCCACTCACTCTCTGAGGCAGGTACACTGGGGATTATCTATTCCCATTTTCCAGTAGAGAAAACCCAGACTCAGAGAGGTTAAGTCATTTACCCAAAGGCACACAGCTAATCATCAACAGAGCCAGAGCTCCAATGTGGGCTCAGCGGACCCAACCAGCCTGGGGCTCACCCCTTCTCCTCTTCTACATTCCCTGCCTTTCATACTGCCCCCTGCAATTTATTCGGTGAAGTAAAAATTCAGAGTTGACATTTAAAAGCTGAATAGGGTGCCTCTGATGGAAAAGATACTCTGTTTCCATTTCGAAAGAGTCCCCGCCTATTCTGCAAGTGAAGCAAGACCCATCTAGGGATGGTCTAATAGTCACGTGATGAAGCCCTGGCAAGGAGCGTCTGCAAAACTCACATCCTGTCAATACGTTTTTAGGAATGTCATCACACCCAGATTGTAAAAGCCACTGATAATAAAAACAAGACTCAGCAGAGGGTGACAGGAGTGTGTGTGTGTGCGTTGTGTGTGCGTGAGCACACGTGTGCGCACGCGTACGTGAGGCACCACGCCTGTTGCTCAGTGCTTTCCTGCTCACGGTGACAGGGTCAGGGAAGAATTTTCTGTGACTAATTAGGTTTTAACTTGCCAGAGAGAAAGTGGACATTGGCAGGCCCTGTATAAGAGTGAAACAAAGTTTGAACTAGAGTGAACTTAATTTCCTTTGCACTGAAAGGAAAGAAAGATTAATGAAATATCCCCAAATCCATCCTGTTAGTTTTTATTAAATCAGCAAATGAAATTTAACCTCCAATTCTGTTATAACGTCCTTTCCTGTAGATTGGGTTTCAACAAGCCTAAGTGAAATAGACACCCTCCCTCTAGAACAACATTTCGATATGAAAATTGCATTATTGCAGTCAACATCAGGTTACCTGAGGAGCAGCCACTTGGAAAACAATTATTTCCACAGAGAGCACAGTGACACATACGTGGCCTCAGATTTGCAAGAGCCACAGTGGTCTGATTATGGTGTTTCTGCAAGGCTACTTCTCACCTCTTTGTTAAATGCTAAAAAAAAAAAAAAAAAAAATGCATTGAATTTTATGTCACGGCAGCTGCAATATTTTTATCTTCAAGTAGGGATGAGAAAGAGGCGGGGAGAGAGGACAGCAGCAGTGAGCTGTTTTGCACCTAGCCTGTTTTGTACCTAGCCTGTGCCGGGCACTGGCTCTCCCCTGTGGGTTGGTCAGTGGACACCAAAGTCTTAGGGAGGCAACGTGTAACTCAAGCTCACTTAACTAACCTGAAGTTGTTTCCTGGCTTTCTAGCCAGGAAGCATATACAGCTGAACAACTTGGGGGTTCGGGGCACCAAACCCCGACACAGTTGAAAACTCAAGTATACCTTTTGACTCCCCTAAATTAAGCTACTAACAGCCTACTATTGACCGGAAGCCTTACTGAAAGCATAAACAGTCAATCAACACGTACTCTGTATGTTATATATATTATATAACATATTCCTACGATAATACCTAACTTTTCAGAGATATTTTATTTCTTGGCTCTGCGGTTCATCTGTTTTTTTCAAATTGTCGCAAATCTCCAAACATCTTTCTTATGTACTCATTGAAAAAAAAATGTGCACAGGCGCCTGGGTGGCTCAGTCAGTTAAGCGTCTGCCTTCGGCTCAGGTCATGATCCCAGGGTCCTGGGATCGAGTCCCACATCAGGCTCCCTGCTCCGCGGGGAATCTGCTTCTGCCTCTCCCTCTGCCCTCCCCCCTGCTCATGCTCTCTCTCCCTCCCTCTCTCTCTCTCAAATAAATAAAATAAAATCTTTAAAAGAAAAAATGTGCAAAGAAGTGGACCCACACAGTTTGAACCCATGCTGTTTAAGGGGCAACTGTGCATCATTTTATTCATTCCTTGGACATATAGGACAAGCTAAGCATCACTATGTGCTGGTACCCTGATGGTCTTGGAAATTTCAAGCTTCCATGTACACGTGCAGATGACAACTCTTACAACGCAGCCCTTGGCCTTTCAAGACCTCTGTCATTTGACCCTCACGGCCCGATGAGGGGAGATAATAATGCCATTCCATAGAGTTTCAGAGAGGGGAGGTGACTAGTCCAGGGTCACAGACAGTAAGCGGCAGGGCCAGAGCTAAGCACCCCGGCTTCAGCCTCCGGGCCCAGAGCTAATCTCTTTGCAGTGAATCCAAAGGTGGCCACCAAACATGTCTGTATTCGTACGTCCTGTGGACACTGCTGGGGAGGGGAGAACACCCCTAGGGTGACTTCAAAGCGGTTCTCGGGTGAGTTACACAGAAAAGCCTGGTTTCTTCTCAGTTTACTGCTGTCATCGGATTGAAGGAAATGTGCGAAATAAGAAGTGGTGGGTGGGAGGAGGCTTGGGAATGATCTCTTTATGTCTGCGGGATGGAGACAGCCAGGCGTCTCCTGGGTCTGGCGGTGATGGGGGTCGGGGGGAGGCCAGAGCCTTCCTGAAGCCTGGGAGAACCTACCAGACTCAGAGTTCAGCTCAGAAAAAGCTGCAACCAGCCAGAGCTGCCATCAGACGATGTGCCCGCCTTAGGGAGAGATGAGATGCTTGTCGTTGGAGGACAACACCTAGAGACTAACCGACCACTTGGCCGGGAGCAGGGAGCATTGTGATGGGGACACAGCTCATGCCTCTGTCATTCTGGGACTCTGCCTTAGAAACCTTCACGTCCATCTCTCCTCGGGATCCAGCCCAGCCACCCAAGGACAAGGCTCCGTGCAGCATGGAGTGCATTCAGGAGACAGGCCAACCGGCAAAGAATTCCTTCACTCGCCTGCCACCTGCGGCGGAGGGCGGGGCCCTGCCTGCCGCCTCCCACGGACTGCCTGTGGGCAAGGGCTGGACACCCGTGAGCCTCAGTGACCTCCTCTGGGAATATGGGGATGATGCTAGGCCTTTCCTCACCAGGCTGTCCATGGCTGGGGTCAAATGAGAGAGGGAGTGCCAGCACGGAGCAGCGGCATCGGGCACACAGTAGATGCTCAGTAAATGTGGGCTATTATCAGCCAGTTCTCAAGACCTTTCCTTCCTTCGGAGCATGAAAACTGATGCAAAACTCCTCCCTTAGAAACCTTAACATCCACGCCTCCCTCGAGGGCCTCCGGAAAGCTGCTCTCCAGGGGAGGGTGCACATCAGAACATCAATTCAGATGGGCCCCTAGATTTCCAAGTGCCCACATTTGGGGCTCTATCGTAGCTCTATGAGCTGCATAAAATACCCGAAGTGATAGCCAAGAGCGAGGCCCCTTTGCCAAGGTTCCCCCAGCCCGTCCTCTGGAACTGATTACTCGGAGCCTTTCAGAAACGCAGAAAGAAAACGATGCCAGGGCGGATGGACAAGCTGGGGACCAGCTCATGTTTCTAATCCAGCAGCCTCCCTCCATCCCCCCACCCTGGAACAAAGTCTTCTCCAGTTTTTAGTAAACTTAACTTGACAATCGTCAAAGGGAATCAAACAGCTCAGAAACGAAGCCTTTAAAAGATGTCAGAAGAAGTCAGAATCGGTAGAAATCTACTACGCCTTCCACCCGCCCTCCTCCCCTGAATTAGCATTTAAATCTTTTAGGAACAGGCTCCAGGGGCTGGATTATTTAACTTGCTGGCAAGAATGCACTTAGGAAGGGCGCTGGTGTTTATTTTGGGCACTACCTCCTCACCTCCTTAGCGTAATCCCCAGACTCAATCTAGGGTTCTTGGGAAGACACCAATTAGCAGCACCGGCTGTTCCCCTCCCCACCCCAAATCCCCAAATTGGAGGAGGGAATCCCCTGGAAGGTAGATAATTAGCAGAGGGTGCTGCCGGCCGAGGGTGGGAGCTGCCCGGACCACCAACAGTCCGAGGAGCTCTGTACACATCCCTGTCGCTTTATCAGAAGCAACACCCCCCCCCCCCCCCCCCGGCTACGTGGCTCCCTCCACCCCCTGCTCATTAACAGCTACAGCCCGGGGCTCCTCTCTACACAATGCCTCTTTACAGAACAAGGATTTAGCACAGAATAGGCCCGGCATGCACCCCAAACACCTGGGCACAGCTGGCCTGAGTGGGGCAGCACCCCACTCAGGGTCCTGACTTCTCAGACCACTCCCAGTGTGACCTGATTCCTGGGTCCAGCTGGGGATGGTGGTGGGGGGCGAAATTCCTATTTGTTGATAATCTCCCATGGGCTAAGCCCTGGGCCAGACAATTTACAAATGCTTTTTCATTTAATTCCATGTAGGGAGTCCTTCCCACATTCCTGCAACTCCAGCCCACCCACCCCATTTCTGCTTGGGCACCTGAAGATCTGCTCAGTGTCCCAACCCCATGCAGAGCAGGGGGTGGGCACTGGAGGCCAAGACAGGGAAATGCATGTGTGTACAGGTGTGGAATTTGCACATGAAGACACTTCCCTCCACAGCTCCTGCCTTCCTGAGCAGCTCCATGATGGGGATTCCTCAGGGCCAAAAGCGGCAGATGGGTGGAGGGCATGCATTTGGGACCTCAGGCCTGCCCGCTCCATCCCCAGGAATGCCGAGACCAACTCTTTCCGGGCTCCCCGCCCTCAGAAGGGACCCTTTGGAGACAGTTCTACTGCTGTTTCCTTTCTAGCAGCAAAAGAGAATGTCTGCAGCATACTTGGGTCAGGGAATTTTCTCTCCGACCATGACAGTCAGGGGTTGGTCTCCTGGAAACCAGCCTGGTGAGCTGGTAAAGCTGGAGGTCAGAGTTGAGGCCAAAAGCGACATTTGTACCTGGGCCGGGCTGGGTGACATCGATGGGTCACTTGATGCCTCCAGCCTCTCTCCCCTCCTGGAGAATAACCTCCCATCCGGGATGGGGCCAGAGCGCTGGGTAGGGCTGACTACGATCAGTGCCTGGGGCTTTCACAGCATTGGGGTGGAACTCTGTGAATGCGTTTTCTTTTTCCTCCTGCGAGTTGAGGTCAACGAATATTCCGGCAAGGATTTTAACCACAAAGGTGCAGGTTTCTTGCTCTGATGGAGACATAGTGCACCTTCCAAAGAGCTTTGTGACCTTGTGAAAAATGACCCGGCCCAATGTTCCCCGCACCTTAAACATTTTAACACGAAATCTTCCTGGGGAACGAAACGTGAGTTTGGGGCCCTGCCTCAAGGACGCCCTGTGGCCTCGAGGGGGCTCTGACCTCTGCTCTTCTGTTTCCACAGGTGAAAGCCCTGGGCTAATACCACCCACTTCCAGTGGGCTCTGTGGAGATCACACACACGGGGTGAGCGCGAGGGTGGGCACCAGCGATAGCATCGTGACATCGTCAGTCCAAAGGAGACAGAGACCGCCCAGCATCTGATAGCTTTGGTACCGCACGTGTGAGGGGACCGAGGGTCGGGCATCCTAAATCCTCTACCTGGCCCTGCTGCTGACCCATGCCCCCCCTCTCTCTGGGCCTGCCTCGTCTCAGGCCCTGATGAGGGATTCTGTCTTGCAGGTGACCTGCCTGCGCCCTGGAGATCCCCGGGCTGGTCCTTCTTGAGTTAGTTGGATGATTCTGATGGTCTCTTGTGGGCCTCTCTGTGAGGTCTGTCTTGAGCTTCATTCCTGAGGGTTCTTAGAGTGTATGGCAAGAACAGACTCAAGAGGAAATGCCTTTAGAAAGCCGAGAGCCAGATCTCCCAGGAGCCACCCAGAGCAGCTCATCTCATGATACGACCATGACTGTCAGGCCCGTCCACTCATCCCCCTGCACGGAGCGAGCAGTCTCGTGGCGCATGCTCAGAAACTCCTGCGCAGGAAGGTGGCATGGAGCCGTATGGAAGGGCATGACCTTGCAGTCTGATGGCTTATTGTGTGTGACCGGACTCCTAGCACCTCAAGCCTCAGCTGTCTCACCTGTATGCGGGGGATAATGATACTTACTCATTGGGCTATTGGGAGGGCAGAAGGCACACAGCGAGGAGTACCCACAGAGAGTAGAAGAGTGGGGCTCCGCCATTAAACTTCTTCCTCTAACCTGCCACCAGCTCATTCTGGACGTCCTGAGATCCTCAGCAGAGCTGTTTGATCTCGGGTACAGAGGGGACCCACGCGGGCCTCTCTTGTCTTTCCTTCTCTCCCACTTGCTAGTGCCAGATCCTAGGGATTCGGAGGGGAGGAATCCTCAGAGCCTGCTTGCAGGTGCTCGTTACCGAGAGGAGAGAGGCACGTGAGCAATTAACGAGGATGCAGATGGCAATGGGCATGCGTGCGCGCGCCACCCAAGCTTGCCTTTCTATAAAGCGGAGGGCTTGAAGGCCGTGATCTCAAGAAGCTTTTCTACCTGCCCAAGAGAGAAGAGTGACCACGAGGAATTCTGAGTCCTGTGCTTTGGGGTCTTTGCCTAAATTAATCCCTGCCACTCATATGCAGATCACCCCAACTTCCCACAGGGCTCTTTCTGTCAAGAGCGCACTGGCCATGACCCCACACCACAGGTAACACTTTAATGCCCAAATGATACCCAAACTGCATTCATCGTCCTTAAGGCTATCCTCTGCTGCCAGCCTCCAGTCAGAGCTCCTTCAGTTAATATTTGGGGGACAATCCACAGGAGACTTCCCCTCCCAACAGAACCCTCAACCTACAGACCCCAAAGGAAGGCACTCTTAAAGGTAGACAGCACCTCATGACACCCCACAAATCTCCCTCTCCTTCCCAGTTGCCTTCCAGACTTTCTTCTGGCCCCCCTCCCACCTACACACACACACACACACACACACACACACACACACACAGACTGGCCTCCTCTGTTAGTGGGTTTTCTTTCACACAACAGAATGAGATTTCACAAAAACACAGGAATTCTGGGAGAACTGGCTAAGATCAGCCCTGACTTCTGGGCACTCCTGGTGAGTCACTAGGTCTCAGAAAGACCTCAGGGCATGAAGAAGTTTGCCAGGGAGGCGGTGAGCCAGCCCCCAGGGGCTCATACGATCCCTTCCCTCTCTCCTCTGCAGTGAAATATCAGGGAAGGGGGGCGTGGTGGAGGGAATTATGTAAAGAGATGTGGTATTTCATGAAATACAAGAAGAAAAATGCTCTAAAACCCATAATCATAAACACATCATATGGAAAAAGGAAAGAGCTAGTTTTGAGTAAGAAGCATCTTTTCTCTACTCCCGCCTCCTCCCTGTTCTGGTCAATATTAGATACATAATCAGAGAAATGCTTGAATTTCGTCCGAAGCTTGCTGGAGTTGGAAGCCTGATTTTTTTTTTTTTTTAAGAAATTCCCTACCATGCGTTTTATTGCAAGAAGGATTTCCTTTCTCAAATGCTTTCACCTGTCAGAAGCCCTCAGTCAGAAGCATAACAGATGGCTCTATTCTCTCGTTCCTGCAAAGCAGAGAGGAAGGGGGACCCCATGGAGTGTCTCCCGTGTGCCGGACACAGAGAGCTGGCACCTCCTGCCGGCCTCGGTGAGGGTCTCTGAGGGCAGTGGGCTGCCCGCAGGCTCAGGGACTCGGAAAGGCCAGGAGCCTTGCCAGGGAGCACCAATTAGGGAATAGCAGAGCCGGGGCTCTATATAACCCCAGAGCCCAGTGTACCCCACCTCCCTGCACAGAGCTCCTCATTGGAACAGGTTCCCTGCGAAAATGCAGAGAAACTGGAGTAGAGGAACATCCCCCTCACCCCAGACAACACGGGGAGGGGGATTGTCCGATTTCCTTCATGCTTCTGTATTTATTCCTCTCCTAGAAATAGCCACAGGAATAGCCTGCTCAGTCACTTTCCTATTTGATATATTTCCTTCCTTCCTTTTCCCTGCATTTTTTTTCCCTTTCTTGATTACTAACTTTTTCTGACTTATTGAGATGGGATATGTATCATTAACATGCACACATCTATCAACTTGTGATGACTTTGTGCATATACATACACCCATACAATCACCACTTGATGCTTTGCCCCATCAAGCCAGGTAAGGCCCGCCCTGATTTTTAACACCAGAGATCCAGTCCACTTGGTCTTGAGCTTCACTGTTCCGTGCATCACTGGTTTGTTCTTTTTCCTTGCTGTACAGTATTCCAGTGGATAACTTCACCACTAATCATTCATCCATTCCACTGGTAATGGACACTTGGTTATTTCCATTTTTTTTAAGCTAATGTGTTACAATGTTCCTTTTGAGGTTTCTTGTTCTTGTCTTTTGATGGCTGTAAACATTCTGTTCACTTGGGTATATAACCAAGAGTAGAGTTTCTGGGTAATGGTGTGTAGGACGCTTTTTTCTTGATTATTACTATTTTTATTTCAGCATGATAAACATCATTGCAAAAAGTTAAATAAAAGTTAAGCCCCAACTCTTCTAGTCCCATCCTCCCACCCCTGGGGAATATTCTTTTTTTTTTTTTATAAAGATTTTACTTATTTATTTGAGAGAGAGAGAGAATGAGAGATAGAAAGCACGAGAGGGAAGAGGGTCAGAGGGAGAAGCAGACCCCCCGCTGAGCAGGGAGCCCGATGTGGGACTCGATCCCGGGACTCCAGGATCATGACCTGAGCCGAAGGCAGTCGCTTAACCAACTGAGCCACCCAGGCGCCCCCTGGGGGATATTCTAACACACCTCTCTACATGCTCATCCAACATACGTGGACACACATACCACACACAGAATGTTCCGAATCTTTCTTTCACTTCTCTTTATTTTCTTTTTCAGGCAGAATAAGATCATTCTATAACACTACTTATAACTTGCTTTTTTGTTTGCTTGTTTGTTGAAGCTTTGCGTATCTTAACCATTCTCCCAGATTCATACATATGAATCTACTTGTTCTTGTTCTGTTTAACAGCTGAAATAATATCCCAATATATGAATGTAAAATTACTTATTCAACCAGTATTCTCTTTTGAAGAAGGTGATTTCCAGTTTTCCTTGACACATGATGCTACAATGAACATTTTGAGATGTGCCATTTGGGTACTGCTGTTTTTATTTTCCTTATAAAACAGATTCCCTGAATTGTGATTTCTGGATTGAAGGATATGCGCATCTTCAAATTTAACATATCCAAGCCAGACACAAAAGGACAAATATTGCATGATTCCACCTATATGAGGTGCATAGAATAGTCAAATGTATAGAGACAGAAAGTACAATAGAGAGGGCCAGGGGCTGGGGGGAGGGAGAAATGCGGCGTTAGTGTTGAATGGGGACAGAGCTTCTGTTGGAGAAGAGGAAACCTTCTGGAGACGGATGATGCTGACCGTCGTACAGTACTGTACGCTCACTCAGCGCCCGAACCGTACACTTAAAAATGGTTAAAATGATCAGTTTTAGGTTATGTGTATTCTATCACAATACAACAATTTTTTAAATCATGACTTAGAATTTAATGCATCTAGTGATGACTTTCTCAAACCCTTTATTTACCAAGTGCAGCAGACACGGGGGTCCTACCCACTTCTCCCAGCATTCCTGGTTCCAGCATAGTCCAGCTGCCTCCTAATGCAAGCACCGGGGACTCCTCACCTGAGGGCTTTCTCGTGGCCAGCACAGTGGAGCAGACGGGTGACATAATGCTCCCAGGAGAACCCTCAGCCCATGATGGACAGGAAGTGGAAGAAAAAGGCCCCTCAGGTGGGGCAACTCAGTGGCACCCTCTATAGTCTCCAGAAGGACTGCTCCGCGGAAGCCACAAAGATCACCTGTTGGGGATGCACCTGCTATTATTGGCTTCCTTCCATCCTCTCCTCTCTTGTTTCCCTACTGCCTTCATGTGCTTTCTGGAATCACCTCCCAAGCAACACTCACACCCTTGTCTGAGGGTCAGCCTCTGCAGGACTCAACCCAAGACACCAACTATCCATTGAATGGCTGCATGGGCCAACACTGCTTTGAACCTTGTAGGGGAGACAAAGATGAGTTAGCACCCTGCACAGCCAGGGGCCGAAACAAAGCTCCGTGGGGTGCAACAGAGCCTCTTCAGCATATGAGGCAGTGAGTCTCAGCCGAAAGGGTCCGAGAAGGGCACCACCCCTGAAGCCGCCACATCTGGACATCCCAGGAAACACCTGTGTGGGACGGTGGCTATGATAGAGAGGGAGGTGGCAGTTGTACCTGTCAGGAGGACTGGCACAGGCAAAGGGCCGGAAGCTGGAATCTGCGAGCCCTGTGCAGTGTAGGGACGCGCTGGCATCTGCCATGGGTCTGGGACTCACCTCTGTTCTGCAGTATCTGGGAGGGCTGGGGCAAATCCCTCAGAAGTGGGGAGGCTTTATGCACTCCTCTATAAAACCGGGCCAAGGGCTCCGGGAGGACCAAGCGAGTCAGCATGTGTGGACGTGCTTCTCCAAATGGGGTGCAGATGGTAGTCATTTGGGTACGTGTTTCCTTAAGAGGGTGGGCATCTGTGTCTGGGGGCTTAAAAGACAGTCATACCCCCCACCCCCACCCCCCAACACACTCACATGGCTCAGAGCTGTTAGGAGCAGTGAGACTCTTGAAATAGGAAGGGTGGGGGAAGGCTGCCATTCCAGTGGCCATGATGCGATCACTAACAGTAACGATGTGTACTTAATGACCTTCCAGCACAGTCAGGGTGCTCTCTGGCAACACTCCTTACCAGTTCCCTTCTCCTCACATGTATTAACTGATGGCAAAGTGCCTGGCACCGTGCTGGGACTGCAGGAGACAAGGAGACGCACAATCCGTGAATGGCCCACCTTCTGGCTCTGGGTGCGGACCCGGACACAGCCACGTGACCCTGAGCAAATCACTTCACCTTTGATAAGCTTCTATTTTCTCATCTGTGAAATGGGGAGGACACCACTCACCCCATACAGATGTTCAAATGATTCATCAAGCTCATGGAAGTGAAAGAACCTGTCAGGCTCTTGCCTGGGAGCCTAGGAAATATGGATTATGGATGACAGTAGCTGGCTGCACACTCACCATCGCCCAAGCACCGGAAGCATAGAACAGATGCAGGAAGCGACCCACGTGGCCTCTGAAACACAGGGCATCCAAACTGCAGGGCGATACCACATTTTATTTATCCAGTCATTGGCTAAGGGACATCTGTGTTGTTTCCAAGTTTGGGCAATTATGAAGAAGGCTGCTATGAACATTTTCATACTTGTCTTTGGTGGATATGTGTGCACATTTCTGCTGAGTAAGCACTAGGAGAGGCAATGTGGGGACATAAAGCGTGTGTTCATTGAACTTCAGTAGAAAAACCTCACAGCGTTCCAAAATAAGTGGTGCCAATTGCCACTCCTGCCAGCCGTGTCGGAGGGTCTGTGTGGCTCTTGGCCAACACTTACTATTGTCAGTCTCACATTGTAGCCATTCTGGTGGGGGCGTAATAGAATTGCATGGTGGCTTTACTTTGCATCTGCCTGATAATTAATTCAGTAAGACATCTTTTCACATGTTCATTGGCCATTTGGGTGTCTTCCTTCATGAAATACCTGTTAAATCACTGGCCTGTTTCCCTATTGGGTTGTCTGTCATTTTCTTATTGATTTGTAAGAGTTCTTTATATATTCTGGCTACTGATCCTGTGTCATTTATATGTACTGTGCACTGCATGGTACTCTCTGCACATGGCAGAGAGATTAAGGGTAACATGCCCAGGACACACAGATAGTAAGGTTTTAGTCATTCTTTTCAAGAATGGATGATAAGGGCTCATTAGGTCTGTCTGTATGCTATATCAACACCACCAAACCTTTAGATTTAAGACCTCTTTGGACAAACACAGAGCCCCACGTCAGCAGGTGTGGCCCATGGATGGGTAAGATAATTATCTGTTGCTAATTAGAAATAGCATCTTGGGATAAGGCTTCTGCATCATTACAAAATATCTCAGTTAATATATACCTCCTATAAAAACTCTTAAGGAATTATCTATTTATTAAACTATGTTCTCCCATCCATGTACTAACCAGGCCCGACCCTGCTTAGCTTCCGAGAGCAGCCAATGCTCTTGGTGAATCCCTAAGGCCCTGGTTCTCAGAGTGTGGCCCTTGGACCACCAACAGCATCATCTGGGAACATGTTAGAAATGCAAATTCTTAGGTCTCACTTCAGACCTTGGGAATAGGAAACCCCGGGGTGGGGCCCAGCCATCTGTGGTCTCCAAAGCCCTCCAGGTGATTCTGAGCCTTGGCTAATGTCTGAGAACCAGAGCCCTAATCCATCTCACATATACTGGGATATAAAGGATCACACTGGCCCCAGACCTTCAGCCTTCTGTGGCCAACATCTGCTGTATATCTTCCAGGCCTTCTTCCTCTGGGTAAACACTTGGTATTATCCCATGAACTGCTCAGGATAATAAGGTGTGATGTAATCACTTCCGTGCTACTGATAAGAAAACTGGGGCCCCGAAAGGTTGAGTGACTTCCCTCAGGCCACACAGCTCACAGGTCGGTAGAGCTGGGGTTGCAGCCGGAGCCTGTTTGACTCCAAGTCTATGACTGTCCCACATGTTGCTCCCAAAATCAGCACTGAGGTCCTGACATCATCAGCCCAGCAAAAAGTCACTGTTGGGGCCTTGCCTTCTTCCCTCATCCATATACTTCGGATTGAGAGTTGGGAGTTTAGCCAACATTAAATGGTAGAACGCTGGAGCTAGGAGATCCCTCAGCATCTAAATAGACCATTTATAAGTTCTACCATGTGCTGGGCACTCCGCCACACACTGTGTGGGCCATAGATGCCATCAGTCCCGTTCCCCACCCTAAAGCAATTCACAAGGCACTTGGACCAAACAAACCCGAGCTTTGAAAGTCACCAAAAGTTTTGCAAGAAGGAGGATGGAAGAAGGGAGGGACTCGTTCTGCCTGGAATGCTTGGGACTGGCTTTTTGCAGGAGATCTGTTTAGCAGATCACTCAGGGATGGGCAGGGGGGACCTCAGCAGGCAGCGCACAGACAGGAAGAGGAGCTCGGAACACAAAGGAAGGGGTGGGAAACTTAAATGTGCAGTCCCCCCCCCCCATGATGAGGTTGGAAGGAGAGGGTAGCGGGAGTGGAGCAGAGGAAGAAGAGCAGGAGCTTAACATCAGCTGGGCGAAGGAGTTGGGGGGCAGGAGGAGGAAGTGGTCCGCCTCATGGACACAGAGATCATCTGGGAACATTCCTTTCCAACCCCTCTTGCCCAACCAATCCCTAGAGCAGACGGGATGGCGCAAGGGTGGAGAGCAAGGTGAGACTGGAGTGGTCAACAGCAGGAGTCAAGTACAAAATATTTCCCAGCCGGAATGGTGTGGGCACTGACCAACCATAATAGACGTCAGCCACCATACACACCAGCACAGACGTGCTAGTGCAAACCAGCTGGTCACTAGCCCTGATTTACACTGGAGGCTGGCATTGGCTTTGAATGCCAACATGATTCCCCAGTACCTTAGTACTCTTCCTCCAGTGCAATTAATCTAGAAGGATCCAGCAGTCTTAGAAATTTCTGCTCGGTCTCAAGTGGACAATGCCCACTTCATCACAGCAATGGCGGGGGTAGGTTTCCCTGCCTGGATACTGCTTGAGAAGGTACCCGAAGTGTTGGGGGTGTACCTGCCCATACCTGCAACAGCACTGCCTTAAGGAACTGGGAGCAAACCAGACCAGGGGCCACGTGACAACAAGGAGGAAGCATGTTGGGGACCCATCTCTATTAGTGTTTGAGAATCCATCAAAGGTTTTTAATTAAAGTTAAGAGGATCTTTGAGGAGTCCGTGGCTTTCCAGTCTATGTGATGGTAAGATTAGCTCTGGCTGATTGATGGGTGGTGGGTGGTAGATCTGGGGCCTCATTCAGAAGACTGTCTTTGAAAACCCAACACGTTGACTTTTAAGGACACTTGGTTTCAGTGAGGATTGCGAACCCCCAGCGGGCTTAATCCTTGCTATTTACTTTGCTGTGAAAACCCAAAGTCATCAATTCCAAATCTTCTTATGTTTTTGTCCTAGGATTCGGGTCTCCTTACCCGCAGCCCAGGAATCCTTGTGTTACCACCCTTAGGGCCGTTTCTTATTTATTGTTTAAGAAAATGGCCAGCGGTAATGACCATGGAAGGGCTGACATTTTTCTAACATTTGCTAACATTTCTGACATAGTCTTACCCTGTCCTTACTTCCTGGCTCCAGAAAGGGGCCGAATTCCTATCGTTCTATCAGATTGGCCCGGTAGCAGTACCCAATTTAAGAGATAACTCAATTTTAGAAAACTCGGTGCAGAGAAATTAAGAAATTGGAATTCAGGACATGGAATCTTGGAGGGTTGAGAGAGGACAGTTCGTCACATTCTAAAAGGATCCTCTGCTTCAGTAGAGCTTCTGCCTGGTTTGGCAGGCCTACTTTGCTGCACAAGGGGTCTGGTCAACCAAAGCATGTACTTTGCACCTGTGGCGTGTTGAGCACTGGACGAGGAGTTAGGAACAGCAAGATGATGACAAGACAGTGTGCAATGAGCTATGATAGGAACAAGGCCATGAAAGAGCAGGGAACAGGACACATATCCATCTGCTGCTTTGGCGTACCTGATTCCCTAATTGTCCCCTTCATTCTACAAGCCCTGTGTTCCTTTAGTGCAGACCCTACTACTGCTGTTTTGCATGAGAATGGTTGGGTAGAGACATCTTGAGAGCAGTGGTCAACATGTTTCTCTCTGGTCTCCTAGTCCTTAGCTCAGTGACCCGCACACAGTAGGCACTCAATGGATATCTGGCAAAATGACGAATCAATACATGAGAGAGGTGAGTAAAGCAGACAAAGAGAATGGAGTCTGAAACCTCTGCCAGTTGGGTCTTGGAGGAGACGGTCACAGCATGAGCCACTTGGAAAACAGAATTCAATTTCTTAAAAATTCAAATTACATGGAAAATTTTTAGGCGTGGAGTGTTCCACAGTTGGAAATGCTGGTGTTAGGTGAAGGGGCAATGGTGACGAGTCATTTCACTGTGGCCTGGGGACAGGAAAGTAGGTTGAAGGGCCACTGGTAAAATGATTGAGGGGTTTGTGGATTCAACCAGAGGTTTGTTGGAAGAACTCTGGATTTCTTTGCTCCACCCCCCCCCCACCCCCCTGGAATCCTCCAGGATTCCCAGGCTAACTGGGACAGAGCTCAGTGGCAATTGAAGGTGGCATCTGAAACCCCATTTGGGTTTTGTTTTGACTTTGAGGTTTAAAAAATCTTTAGCATGTGCTCATTGGTTTCTAGTGCAACCTCCCAAATCCAGTGGTGTTCCAGAACCACAGAGCATTTAGGCTGGATGCATCCTGAGTGGGGTGGCCAACCATCTCGGTTTGTCCGGGACTGACCTGGTTTTAGCTGTGGAAGTCCTATGTCTTGTGGAGGCCCTCAGTCCTGGGCAAACAGAGATGGTCACTTGAGTCTTTAGAGACCATTAGTGGACCTAGAACAGACCCAGATTTAGCCCCTGGTAATGTCTACTTCTTGGCACGTGACTTTGGGTGATGCGTTTTGCCCTTCTAAACTTCAGTTTCTTTGTCTCTGAACCAGGGAGACTCACATTCTGAGGTGAACGTGTAGATTCAGGGAACTAATATATGTATGGCACTTGGCCCAGCGTGTGGCCCCTAGAAGCAGTCAATAAATTCTAGTTGCTATTGATTGTTGGTGTGATATTCCAAATCCTCACCTTCGAGATGAAGTCCAGAAGGAAAACCAACAAATTGAGGTCTCCCAGCAGGACGTAGTGGAAAAGCCAGGACTCAAAGCTATACCCCGACTCCCAGCCCAGTGCTCTTCCTTAAACCCAACCAATAGAAGCATGGGCTCCCCTTGAGGGGCTCCCAGGTCTGCGGGCTCCTTTGGGGCACACATCTGTCCCACACTTAGTACAAAAGCCATTGCAACAGTTGGAGATCTAGGGTCACAGGCAACAGCAAAAAATGCCGGGTCACCCAGAAGCAAAGGAGTTCATGGAAGCCCGTGGGGCCCCCGGGACCACACAGAAAGGCAAGGAGCCAGCTTGGAACAGCGGAGTCAGATAGGTCAGATCAGCAGTTGCATCAAGGTGTTGCACCGAGAAGAAGCGTATCCCAGACGGTCTTCCATCTTTGAGCCCAGCCGAGGGCCCAGCACCCAGGGGAGACGGCCCGGCTGGCCCGGCTGGCAGGGGTGGAGAGGGAGAGGAAGGAAGGGACAGAAGAGCCTCTGGAAGTCATCTGCTTCTACCTGGGGTGGGCAAGAAGCGGGACTCACTATGCTACTAAGGCTGCTTTCCAAGTGGGTGCCCCAAAAGGAAGTCAGGGTCCCATGAGGAAGGGGAAATAGGTGCGAGGAGGTGGCCTCAAATTATAACTGTCCCTTCTAGCCATGAGCTCAGGGAAGGTTGCTCTGCTGCCTAGTCTAGAACCACTTTGCGATGTGCCCACCTCTCCTGTCTCTCTCTCCCTTCCTTCTTCCCGTTGGAATCTGGCCCGTGCTCAGCCCCATTTCCAGAAGGGACCCTGCCCAAGGGATGGAAGGTGTTCACGCTGAATAATCCCATGCCCCACCTCCCTTCTCCAATGGGACACTTGCCCACCCTGGGCCCCCTTCCATTCTCTGCCTGCCCCACTTCACTTCCTCAAACCAAGGCCCCTTGTGAAGGAAGCCCTTTTGGGAGCTGGATGAAAATCACAGCCGGCTGGCTACAACCTTTGAGTCCACATGAAACCCAAGTGAAAAGTTCTCCCTGGAACACAGTTGCTGCAATTTGGGTAAAACCACTGTAATGAAACAGTAGTAAACATCCCAGAAACTCTCCGTGTGAACCGGGACCAGAAGCCTTTCTCCCAAATGGGTCCATTTTTCACTTTCTCCTCTTCCAAAATGGTCCGAGTAATGACTTGCTGAAAACCCGGACCATACCATGCTGTTTTGAAGCCCAGCCTGTCTTCAAGGGTTTTTTTTTTGTTTTTTGTTTTTTTTTTACCTCTGATTTAACTTGCTGGGCGCCTCTGGAGTCTGGTATTAATAATAAATATTATTGCCGTGCATCCTTATTTTTCCCTTAATTTAATTAGAGAAAATGTAATAGCCCTTATGAAAACAATATATGAGTTTTCAAACCTAATTAACATGATACAAAGTGCGCAGGTCACTAAAATTGCTGTTTTCTCTGGAAAACTTCCATGCAAACAGATAAAAACAAAACTGCATTTAATTCCATAGCCTGGGCTAACAGGCAAATCAGAGATGACGGGCTCCCGCCCTAGGGCTCTGTCTGCCTGGTAATGAATACTTTCCTTTTGTCACGATTCAAGGGAGAGCAAGAGCGATATGCGAACCCTATCAAATGTTCTGAGGGGGAGTCAAGTTAGCCGTGACCAGGGTTCAGCCTTGGACCGTTCACGATCCTTAGGCCAAAAAGCAGCCCAGATGGAAGGGAGCCTGCTCTCCTGCGTGGCCTTTGTGTTCTGCGTGCAGCACCCCTCCTTCTAAGAGGAAGGCCCCGGGTGCCGGGCATCCCTCCTGTTCCAGGGGGTCTCCCTGGGCTGTGGGGTCTGTCTGATCACCAGGCAGAATTGGCAGAGCCCCCAGCTTGGAGCCTGACTCTTTGGGATTTTCTCCAAGGCTGAACCCATAAGTGCCTGGTCTGGGTTCTGCCAGGAACGCCCCCCTGCCCCGCCAAGGTGTACTCTCGACTGACTTTTCAGGACGTGCCTCTTCTTCTTCCCTTTAAGCAGCAAGCGCCAGGAGCACCCCCCACTTTCCTCTCCTGGGTTCGAATCCAGGCTCCCCCTCATGGAGAGTGGTCAGTGTCCCACCTATGAGAGGTCCGTGGTTGGTCCGTGAAATGGAGGTGGTGGGTATCTCCCACCCAGTGTTAGGGGAGGCTTAATGTGCCTACTGAGAGCTCACCACATAGTAGGTGCTTTATAAATGTCACTTCTGTTTCTTTTTCCCTACAGCTGACAACTGCTACTCACTTTTTCCAAAGTCTGAACGTGGAGTGAACAAGTGCCCCCCCACCCCGCCCCAATCCCATAAACAGCAGCTCACAGGCCCTTCTGCTTGCCAAAGCTTTGGGGTTCATGTGTCTGGAAGTAGCTAGATCTTTGCATCCAGGCGGTGACAGGTGAGGGAGCTGGAGGTCCAGAGGGAGAGTAGGGACATGGGAAGTAGGGTCTGGCCCCAGCGACAGACGTTTCAGGATGCAGGGAAGAACCAGAATCCCTAGCACACACAGCGTCCTGGGTTCTGGTCGGTTCTCCTTAGGGAACTGGAGCAGGGACCTGGAACATCGGACCAACGCAGAAGGCCAGTGGACCCCGCCTCCAAGGATCGTGTGGCTCTGCAGGGTTGGGGCAATGGGCCAAGATAAGAGGCTCACAAGTGGCCAACATGACAGTCTGTCCCAAGCCGGCTGGTTCCAAACACAATGCTCCTTCCCTTCTTCAGACAAATGACAGTACGTTTAATTGTGAGACACCAAATCAGGAAAGAGCTTTGTTTATAGCCAAATGTGATTATGTTGTCATGATAGTTATTATTACTTGCTATTATTATTCTTAATTAAAGCATGCTTCCTAAATGCCTGTGTTAAAAATACTTTAATGCACAATGCACACACCATGTGTTGCTAATGGCCTCTCATTCTAATTTTTGCTAATCCACATGGGTACATGGTTTCTGTTGGCAAGTCTGAAGCTTCCTTTAACTGAATACGTGTGAGTAAGCGTGTGTGGCTGTGTGCGGTCCAGAGAAAAGAACAGCCATGCACTAAAGAAAAAAGAACATCCACATGTGACATTTTTTAGATTTTATTTTAATTTATTTATTTTGGCGGGAAGAGGCAGAGGGAGAGGGAGAGAGAGTTTTAGAATTTTTTTTTTAATTCATTTGAGACAGAAAGATACGGAGAGAGAGAGAGAGGGAGAGAGAGCAGGAGCAGTGGGGAGGGGCAGAGGAAGAGGGAGAAGCAGACTCCCTGCTGAGCAGGGAGCCCAACGTGGGGCTCGATCCCAGGACCTGGAGATCATGACCCAAGCCGAAATTAGATGCCCAGCCATCTGAGCCACCCAGGCTCCCCAAGGGAGAGAGAATCTTAAGCAGACTCTGTACTGAGCATGGAGCCTGACACAGGGCTTGATCTCATGACCCCCGATCCACAACCTGAGCCAAAACCAAGAGTTGGACACTTAACCAAATGCACCCCCCAGATGCTCCCCACGTGTGACATTTTCATACACACAGAGAATTAGTACACGTTTGCCTCTTTTCTCTCTAACACCTTCTGAAGTGACAGTCAAGGAATAATGGAGGTATGGACCCACAAAAAGTAAGAGAATTGAGCGGGGAGAGGTAGGCCCCAGAAGACAAGAATTGACCAAAATTATTGGATGGATACCAGTAACCGATTTAGCAGAGCCGTGCTTGTGGCAAGGAAGGGGTGGGGGATTCCAGAATTAAGCAGCTTCAGGAACCAGGTCTCTAAAGACTCAGGAGTTGGAGGCTACAGAGGTACATCAAAGAGTTAGGGTCAAGTTGTGTCTTAAAAGAAGATTGGTGCAGAAACCACGTAAAGAGCAGTTACCCAGCTTTCCTTCCCCACCATGCTCTGCCATGCGGCACCTACCCCACATGCTAGCAGAAGCCCAAGGTTAATCTCTGAAGAAACTAACTAGGGAGGGTCAGAACCCAAGGACACCAGACACAGCTGAGGGTAGGGTGGGTGCCATATTGAAAACAGGGGATTGAGTAAGAGTTGGCATTCTAAACGGTGAGACCCCTGCCCCCTCTCTATCTAGGCACCCAGGATGCAGGCAGCATCTTCCACAAGCATGAGCCGGGAGCAGACTTTTCTGGGAAAACTGACTAGCATGAGAAAAAAAAATTACTATAGCTACTCACACTTGAGGTCCCTCAATGAAACAGCCATAATTCTGTAGAGAGCCCCCCCCCTCCACAAGGCCCTGCATCCAAGGCTCCTAATCTGGTTTTTAGTGCTTTGTTCTAAAACACGAACAGACAGACAAGAATCACCGGACCTTTGAGGAGAGCACTAAAACCAGCAAACAGAACAAAGGAACACATAGGGAATAGAGACTTCAAAAACAGTAATATCCTCAGAGAGATAAGAGAAAATTTCGAGTCCAAGAACAGGATGTCATTTATAGAGCTCTTAGAAACTAAAACCCACTTCAAATGAAAATCGAGTAAAGGTTTGGAAGATATAATTGAGGTAACCTTTTTAGAAAGTATGACAGAAAGACAAAGGAGCAGGAAAACAGAAAATGAGAGAGGAGAGGCTCATGCAGGAGGTCCAATATCAAATTATTAGAATTTCCAGGGCGCCTGGGTGGCTCAGTCGGTTAAGCGACTGCCTTCGGCTCAGGTCATGATCCTGGAGTCCCGGGATCAAGTCCCGCATCGGGCTCCCTGCTCAGCGAGGGGCCTGCTTCTCCCTCTAACCCTCCCCCCTCTCATGTACTCTCTCTCTCTCTCTCTCTCATTCTCACTCTCTCAAAATAAATAAATAAATCTTTAAAAAAATTATTAGAATTCCCAGAGAATGAGAAAATTGAGAAAAGAGAAAGAGAAAGAAATCAAGGAATACAATTAAGATTGGCAGAATACAATCAAATGTGTTTCCAGATGGAAATATCCCACCAAAGACCTAGCTCAAGGTTGGAACAAAAGGTGTTCACCAAGGCACATGATCAAGAAATTTTAGAAAACCCAGGATAAAGGGATCTTAAGCGCTTCTGAGAGATGGGAAGTTCGGCGGGTCTTATGCAAAGAATCATCAATCACAGCAGCACTGAATTTCTCAGTACTTGAAAGGTAAAAGTTGATGGAATGATGCCTTCGACACTCCAAGAGAAATGATTTCCAATCAAAAATTATATTCCCAAAGTATCAGTTGGGTGTGAAGGTAGAATAAAGACCATTGTAGATATGGAAGGTCTCAAAAACTTTATTTCCATTAACCATGTCTGAGGAAGCTACTAGAGGATGTGCCCCAACAACGTAAGGAAGTAAATCATCAAAGAAGACACGTTTCCAAATCTGCTCAGGCTGCCGTAACCAGATACTATGGACGGGGTGGCTTAAACAACATTTTCTCACAGTTCTAGAGCCAGCAGATTGGGTTTCTGGTGAGAGTGCTCATCCTGGCTCGTGGCTGCCTTCTAGCTGTGTCCTCACATAGTCTTTCCTCCATGCGTGCACACGGAGAAAGAGAGAGCTCCCTCTTCCTCTTTTTATAAGGCCACCAATCAATGAATATAAGGAAGGATTAGTATAATTCAAGCACTAATTAATATCATTCAATCACAGTACACTGTATGGCTTAGCAGTGAACGATATCTATATAGTCCTAACATTATGAAAATTAGGGATATTAAGAATACATGAGTGCTGAATTTTGAAAATTTGTGATGTAACTATACTGAACCAAAGTGCATTATGCTCTTTGCCAATGGAAGTACTTCAAAATTGTCAGATTTTCAAGTTTGCTCTCCGTGGAGCGTCGCTCCTTTTACTCCAAGGCAGGGTGTCCCCCTCTTCTGAGCTCCCGCCACCCCGCACTCCCATCTCTTGTGCTTCTGAACATATGGCATGGCTGCTACTGTTTCCCACAGCACCCTCCCCACGGCGGCCCTTTCAGGGAGCACATTCAGTGAGGGAGACAAAGAGTAAACACAGTAAATGAGAACATCATAGCCGGTCAGAAGTGACGAGGGCTGTGCGGATGGGAGCCAGAAGGATGGGATAAGGGAGGTGGCGGGGGGCTGAGGATGGACCACTCTGCAATGGTAAATAGGAAACGGGGAGCCATTGAAGGTTTTTGAGCGGAGGAAGGACCGGATCTGATTCGAGACTACAGAGGGACCAATTAGGGGCTGTTGCAGCAACCCAGCGAAGCGACCATGGGGACTGGCCAAGATGGCACTGGTGAAGGTGGAAAGAAAGGGTTGGGATTGGGGTCTGTTTTGAAAGAGTGAATGAACAAAACCAACCCATATGAGATTCGATGTGATGGCAGATTTTCCTGGGAAATCTGAAGAGAGAGAAGGAAACAGTTTAGGATTTTGGTTTGGAGATAGATGTGGTGCACCTTGACACCCAGTTTCTGGTTCCCCAAAGCTCTGAATGTGCAGGTCCCTCCAATCCACTCAGTCTGGTCCAACATCTTCTTGAGGAGCCGGAACCTGGGGAGGGGAGAGACACAGAGGAGCCCAGAGTCCGTAACTCCGTCCCTCTGCTACCGCCTCCCACCCACATCTCCCAAGGGGCTTCTGGCAGCTCCGAAGCCAGGGTCTTTCCAGGCCCCTCCAGAGCCCCCGTCAGGGGAAGGGGCCTGGGCGGCTGGACCTTGGTCCCGGTGGGAGTATGGCATCGGGAGGTGGGAAAACACACAGAAAGGCAAATGAAGGAAGGAGGAGAGCTGCTGTTTCTAGAAAGCTCCAGGTTGTGCTGAGCTCAGCCCCAGAGAGCAGGCACCTGGCCTCTACCATCTCCTTGAATTTGAGCGATCATCCCATTTTCAAGATCAAGAACTCCAGGCTGATGGAGAGGAAGCCACTTGCCTGAAGTCATCCACAAATAGAAAGGACTGAAGCTGAACTAACCAGCCCCTTCCCACCCCTCGCCCTGGCTGCTGATTGCAAAGCCCCTGTGCTGTCCAGAAGGCTTAGGGGTTCAACCCCAACCTGCCCCCGAGGTGGCCGAACTGTCAGGAATCTGACCTAAAACATAACCTTGGCCTGTGTGGTTTCCAGAAAACCAAGCGGGAGGCAAGGATTGCCATGTGGCTCCTGAGAGTCACCTGTCACTCAGGCCTGCTGATGCCTCATCTTGTCCCAACGAGGCTTCAAACCCAGGGGGTCCCGGGAGGCAAGGCAAACTTTCAGAGCCCTCCAGAGAGAGGGGCTCATCCTGCTGTGTCTGCTTCCCGGCATGCTCCCTTTGCTTTCGGACACCCCCACATCTCGCCAGCCCCCTCCCCTGCAGCAGCACGCGGGCAGGGCACATTTCTGCAAACACCACGTACAGCTTCTGCTCATGTGGGCAACAGCTGGGACTCGCTGGTTCCTCTCTATAGGAACTGAAAAGGAGCAAGAATCCCTCATGTCCTGTTTCCCCCAGTGGCCTTGAATGGATAATGGAGGGGAAACAGCACAGCCAAGTCAAATTTCTCTTTTCACCAAGATAAAAAACACAGAAGCTTGGGAGGCTGAGGGGCCAGCATTCGAAGCACAGCTCATCTGCTTTCCTACGTGGAACCTGCCGCAATTCGCTTAAGCTCTTGGAGGTTCAGGCTCCTCACTTCTAGAAAGGGGAGCTCCTTTGGGGGCTGTCCTAAGGATATACAACAGTGTGTGTGAAGTCACCAGCACCATGCCCGGCACATGGATGGTCATCGTTACGACTGGGTATCAGAATTTCACCACGGAGAGGCTAAGAGTCTTCTAATTTCTTGCCACTGAAGACCAACATTTTCTGCTTGTTTCGCAATGGGAAAAAAAAAATCTATCTTAATCAACATGTGTTTTATTGTATTTAATCTCCTCTGTCATCCTATGAATGAGGCATCATTATTTTTGCTTGAAAGAAGAGGAGACCAGCACAGAGGGGCTGATGGTCACACAAGTAGACACAGGCCTGGAACCTTCAGGCTCCAAGCACAGGGCCGCCTCCCGTAAGAACCGCCCATGTTTGCCAAGTGAGGATTCTGTGCGCATCCGGTGGTAAGGACAAGCAGGAGGAGGTGGGGAGGGGACAGGCAGGCAGTCGCAGCTCTAGTTCACGGAGCAGCTAGCAGGCACTAAGCCCACCCGTGCATTTCCTCATTCCCAGGGCTCCCGGCCACCCCATTCAGCAGGTAGCACGGACAGGAGCAGGCTTGGGACCGCTGTGCCCATACTCACATCCCAGCTCTCCTGCTCTCCAGCTGTATGACCCACCGTGATGTGTTTCTTGCCTCTCTGGGCGTCAGTTTCCCAACCTGGAAAAGGGGCTGATAATTGTACCTGCCCCCTAGTGTCAGGATAAAGATGCACAGAAAGTGCTAGAACGGTGCCTGTCATGTCGTGAGTGCTCAGTACACTTAAACAAGTATTGTCTCCGTCTGACAGATGATCTGCCCGAGGTCACCCAGCTCATCAGTCGTCAACTTGCCAAATAAACAAATAAGAAACCTCACAAGCCATGACTGAGCCGATGCTGTAGACCAGCCAGTGTGGTAGGCAGGGCATACCCTGGTACGGACTGTGTGCCCCCCAAATTCCTATGTTGAAGTCCTAAAGCCCCATGGGACTGTATCTGTAGGGTCATATGAACAGGGTCCTATTCTGATTATGACTGGCAGCCTTATTAGAAGAGAAAAAGAGCTCTCTCTCTCCCCCACCTCCCCCAGTCCAGGTCACACAAAGAAGAGGTCACATGTGGACCCAGAGCGAGCCAGCCACTATCTACAAACCAGAATGCAAGCTCTCACCAGAAACCGGATTTGCTGGCAGCTTGATCTCGAACTTCCAGCCTCCAGAGCTGTGAGGAGACATATTTCTGCCGTTTCAACCGCCTGGTCTGTGGGATTTTGTTAAGGCAGCCCGAGCCGACGAAGACACCAACGTAATCAGGTTCTGCTAGCAAAGCAGAGATTGGATGGGCAACAATCGTGCCTCGCACTCAAAACCATGCAGTTAACCCAACAGCACTGAAAAAGATGATGTCTGTCTCTCAGGGCTGGGGCGGAAACTGCTCAAGACCAAAAATGTTGACCAAAAAGGCAAGTTGTCAAACGTTTCACAAGGGATAACCAATTCAAGAAAAACAAACACACGCACGAATACAGAACAATGCTAAATATTCCTATGGGATCTTATTTAAGTATGAAATATATTCAGACAGATCAGGAAAATTAGACTCGTCAAATTCCCTTCCTTGATTTCCTCCAAAGAGGAAGAGCACGGGATGGGGAGGATCCGAAGGGCTCTCTGCTTTATCTACAGTTTGTAAACTTTTTATACTGAAAATATATTCATGTGTTGTGTTTTCTTGAGGACTCAAAAGTCATCAGATTTACAAAGAGAAAAAAAGAAGAACGAACGTCCGCCCCGAGGTGATCTATGCCTCTATCACGCACATAAAAGCCACAGGCATAATTCTCTAATGCCTCTTCACCCCACACCCCATTACATCTCTCCTAAATGAAAGACTTTTTGAAAAGAGGAAGACTGTAGAGGATGGGAAGGTGGTGAAATCCATGCAGGGAAGAGAGCCGAGGCCGGCTCCAGCAAACAAGAGTGAGAGATAAGGACAGGAAATGTGATCAAAGGATAGAACGTAATAGGCATCAATATTTGACGCATGTGCTCTCCCAAAATTTTCCCGGCAGCCCTACTGGGGCTCAGCCCAGCTTGCAGAGGTGGTGCAGTCCCTCCAGCCCCACAGCAGGTCTCCCGCACCAGCCCCCAGACAGCTCTTTCCAAAGAGCAGATCTGACATAACTCAGCCCTTCCTACAAGATGCAGCCCGTAGCGGGGTGCGCCTCCTCCTGAGTCACCCCACACTCCCTGCCCTGGGGTGCATGCACTGCAAGAGCCTGTGGTAGCCCTGGGCCCCCATGCACGGCTTCACTACCCTCCTCCAGGGATCACTGAGTGCCTTCAGGGTCCCTGGAAGGCCAACCTCCCACCCCATCTCCCTGCTGGCCTAATACCAGAGACACCTGGGGCGGGGCCAGCATCATGGACCCAAGCGCATCATCTCCTGAGGGGAATATTTGACAGGCATAGAGCTTCTTGGGATCTGTGGGTCACTGTCCAAAGGCTGGGGCACCAAAAAGATCATCTCCTCAAAGGGCGTTTAAAACAAAGATTTTTTTTTTTAATTCCTTTTTATTTTTTTATTTTTAAAGAATATGTTATTTATTTATTTGACACAGAGAGAGAGCGTAAGCAGGGGGAGAAGCAGGCTCTTTGCTGAGCGTGGAGCCCAATGTGGGGCTCTATCCCAGGACCCTGGGATCATGACCTGAGCCAAAGGTGGACACTGAACCAACTAAGCCATCCAGGCATCCCTCCGAACTCCTTTTTAAAGGAATTGTGAAAACCCAGACCACGCCATTCATAGCCTCCTTCACACAAGAAGGGGCTGAGAATAGTTTTTGTTGATTGACAGAGGAGAATGATATAAGAAAGAGCAAAGAGGTATTTCATTGATGTTGCTCTTTATTTCACATTAATTAGCTTTTTTAAGTTGAAAATAATGGATGCATGTGGTAGAAGAAAGGTAAGCCACACTAAAGGATGGTCGCTAGAACTGTCTCCTTTCCACCCCAGAAGTAAGTGCTACTACCAGACACTACCAGTGTGTCCTTGCACACACACACACTTGCACAATCTGCTTTTTCACACATCTGGAAGTAGACTATACATACGACTTAGCATTTTGTTCTTTTTTCAATTGACAATATATAAAGGAACCGTGGATGAAGAGGTCTCCCATCCCTAAGTCTTCCCAAGACCTAGCCAGACTTCTGTCCAAGATGTGCAATCCACATTGCTTGAAATGTGGCATAAAAGCAGTTGAAGAAGGGCTGTGTATCTGTCCACACAAGCAACTGGGGAGGCGGTGCAAGCATGTACAGAGGGACCTTGGTGAACAGTTACAACCACCGGGGGGGGGGTATAAGTGGTGTTACAAAGGTAGACATAAAATGCGCGGAGGAAGGAGAAATTGGTCCTAAACAAAAGCATCAGGAAGGCTGGGCCATGGTGCGTCACCCTCTCAGGCTAGAGGACACTGACGGGAGGTCCACTGATGATCCTCGTACCGGCATGGAATCCCACCTTCACGACACGACACACTGAGCTGTCACAGAAGGCAGCCCAAAATTGCTCACATTTTAGCAACATGTCACATATAATACTGCAGTGCAGTCTGGGGCAACCTCTCCTAACCAGACACATTAGTATTTCTGTAGAAAACATTTGAAGTATTTTTTTTTATGATTAAAGCTTTTTGAATTTCAGAAATACGTACAAGAGATCATGGACCCTAATAAGCACGGACCTCAAAGAGGAAAATGTTAGATCCAATAAAAATGGAGTGGGATTCAAGAAGCAACGGCAGAGAATGAAACTAGCAAATATGTTGTTAAAATGATAGAAACATTGTATAGAATGAAAAAGAAATCATAGTTTAGGGGAAGTTTAAGCACAAGAAGGAACTAAAATACTGGACCAAAAAAAAAAAAAATAGATGAAAATGGAGTGGTGGAAGATCAGAGGTAAAACATTCTAAAATCATTGTATTGTCCTGGAGGATGAGAGAGGTATTTTTTAATTTAAATGTGCAGCCCTCCAGTTGAAACATGTAAGGTCAGACACTAAAATTACAAAAGGAATAACTTCCAAATAATTAAAAGGGGCAAAGAAACTAATGAAGACTTGATCGAATGTTGCAAAACAGGGAAAGAGACAAGGGCGAAGCAGAGGGAACCACAGTGTGCGGAAGTCAGCTCTCACACATGCAGCAAATGTAAATGCACCAAACTCATCTATTAAAAGACTGGGATTTCCCACAGTGAATCTGTGAAGATGGAATTCTATGATGTTTAAGAGAGAGGCTGAAATACGAGGCCCCAGAAATACTAAAAGTAAAGATATAGAGAAAGCTACACAAGACAAAGAAATCTTTTGGATCTATGGGAATATATCCCGTAGAACTGTCTTGAAGATGTTATTTGACTGTGTCTCCGTTGATACAAAAACCCCAATGACCTGTATGAAAAATCTACACTTATAAAGAAGATGAACGCCAATATATTATTCCCAGCCTTCACACTGCAAGGGAAATTGTCTGCCAATGTACCTGCATTGGCCTCTAGGCTCTAAGCTCCTGGGAGGAAACAGGTTGTATCTTATTAGTAGTTGCTCAATTCCCAGTTCTCGGTCCAGGCCTGACTTAGAGGCTTCTTAATAAATGTTTATTGAATAAACCAGTGCTTCTTGAGCCTGGCTGCACATCAGAATCTTCTGGGAGTTTTTAAAAATACTGAGGCCTGGGCCCCACCCCAGACCAATTAAAAAGAACTCTCTAGGGGTGGGGCCTCAATATGGTATATTTTTTAAAAGCTCCCCAGGTGATTCTGATGTTTGGCCAGGGCTGAGAACTGCTGGAATAAATAAATGGCTGAATGACCAAATGAATGAGTGTCTCTTTGATTTACAAAAGAATTCATTGCAGGATTCCTTTTAAAAGCACGCTCCCATGGTGCATTTCCAGTGTAACTCGATTTTAAGAAATTTGATTTACACCCAATATTGCTGGGACAATCTATTTTGTAAAGCAAGGAACATCTGTATTATCTATCAATTTTTTTTATGGATTTGGGACTATTCTGTTTCTCCATTTAGAAGTGAACTGGAGACTTGAACCAAAACTGTATCATTTCCTGTACTCTGAAAAATGCTTTCTCCCACTCTGGCATTTAGAGACCATTTCCCGGCAATATTAAGCATGTGATTACTTAACGAGACATTTAAGGCGGTTTTGAGAAGTATAAAAACATCACTGTCTGGGCTTCCTGCTCCTGATGTTATAGGAGCGGGAGATGAAGAATCGAAGGCACGTTAGGGTCCTCCTGTGGTGCCGGTGCTGCGGCAGACGCTGGGAGCAGAGTGGGGAGCGAAAGCCAACTCAGGTGGGCAGCAGGAAGGAAGGTGGATGAAGAGGCGTCCTGGTGTCAGGCGAGGTGGACAGCAGTGGCACTTTCCCGAAGTAGCGTTCATTGTAGCTGGGCAATGAGAAGATGGGTCAAGACCTTCTGACCAAGTCCCAGAGAGGCTGGAAGGAGGAAACATCTCATAGAGGAGCAAGCCTTGGGGCCCGGTCTTAACAGATGGGGAGGAGTTCTCCTGAAGTAAAGTTGAGGGGAGCATGTTCTGGCAGAGAGAACAGTGTGAGGAGTTTAGGGAACTGCAGCAGATGGAGTCATGCTGGTGGACTATCTCCTGGGGCTTTTCTTGCACGGCTTGAGACCCCCTCGTGTCCACCACCAGGACGCACACCAGCGGGCCACACTGGGCACTTACTGCTGGTGGTCTCGGCGGCCATAATTGTCGCATCGGTGTCCTAGGGCAGCCGTAGCAAAGTGCCACAAGACAGCTGGCTAAAACAACGGGTATTTGTTCTCCCATAGTTCCAGAGGCCAGAAGTCTCAACTCAAGGTGTTGGCAGAGCCACAGACCCTCTGAAACCTGTAGAAGAACCTAGAAGAATCCTTCCCTCCTGCCCCTTCCTAGCTTTTGGTGTCGCTGGAAATGTTTGGTGTTGCTTGTTCAACTCCAACCCTCCCTCTTCCCATGGTCTTCCCCCTGTGCCCCTCTCTGTGCCCAACTTTCCCCCTTTTTATAAGGACACAGTCACACTGAATTATGGCCTACCCTAAGGATCCCATTGTAACTTCATTTCCTCTGTAAAGACCCTATCTCCATTAGAATAGCCAAGACATGGAAACAACCTAAGGGTCCATCAATGGATTAATGGATAAAGATGTGGTCTCTAAATACATACGATGGAATATTTATTCAGCCATAAAAAAGAAGGAAATCCTGCCATTTAAAACAACATAGATGGAACCTAAGAGCATTATACTAAGTAAAATACGTCGGAGTAAAAGTAGTCAGGCAAATATTGTATGATCTCACTTACATGTGGAATCAGAAAACAAACACCAAAAAAAAAAAAAAAAAAAAAATCCACCAAACTTATAAAGAGAACAGGTTACCAGAGGCAGGCATGGGAGGTGGGAGAATTGGGTGAAAGTGATCAAAAAGTATAAACCTCCAGTTTATAAGATAAAGAGGTTCTGGGGATGTGATGTGCAGGATGCTGACTGTGGTTAATGCTACTGTACCGCATATTTGCAATTTGCGAAGAGAGTAGATATTTAAAGTTCTCTCATCACAAGAAAAACTGTAAAACTCTATGTGGTGATGGGTGGTAACTAAACTTACTGTAGGGATCATTTCACATTAAACACATAAATCATCACGTTGTACCTCTAAAACTAATACAATGCTCTATGTCAACTTTTTTTTAAAGCTTTGACTCTGATGGTTCCTTTTTTTTTTAAGATTTTATTTATTTATTTGTCAGAGAGAGAGAATACAAGCAGGGGGAATGGCAGACAGAGGGAGAAGCAGGCTCCCCGCTGAGCAGGGAGCCCAATGCAGGGCTCGATCCCAGGACCGATCCCGGGACCTCGGGATCATGATCTGAGCTGAAAGCAGATGCTCAACTGACTGAGCCACCCAGGTGCCCCTCTATGTCAATTATATCTTGATAACCACCTCCCCATCTCCAAATAAGGTCACATTCTGAGGTTCTGGGGGTCAGGACTCTAATAGATCTTTTATGGGGACACAGTTCAACCACATTTTTTTTTTTTTGGTGTTTGTTTTTTTGATTCCACATATAAGTGAGATCATACAATATTTGCCTGACTACTTATTTTACTTAGTATAATGCTCTTAGGTTCCATCCAGCTGTAAAGGTTGAAAGATGGCCTTTTCTTATTCTCATTTCTTTCCTGTTCCCTATGTTCTTTTCTTTCCTGCTTCTAAGCACTTAGAATATCCCGCTTTCCCCCCAAGTCCTGAGTCTTTTGCATCATCTCTCCTCCCCTTTTCCTGCCTGCCTGATCCCCTCTGGCCACCCTGGAGAGTTTTGAGCAATCCGCTCAGGGTTTCACCTGGAGTTACTGCCCGGCTGGCCCTCTGCCCACCCCTCCACCCCCTTGTCCCTACAGCCCAGTGGTCAGAACACACCTGTCAGTGCTTTTCCCTGCTGTCCTCAGGGCAGCCTCCTGGCTATCTGCTCCAGGTACAGTTCTCTTATGCAGAGCGTTGCTGCCCCCACCTCTGGGACCTCCAAATCCTCAATTTCCCCCACTGTCAATAGTAGCATCTTAGAGGTAACCCCAGAGCGTCCCTACGACCTCATCTTCTTCCTTTCTCTGAGATGATCTGGGCAAAGTCCGGTCTTAGCTTGTCCGGTCGTCCTTTAGCAGGATCTCGGCTCACCCTTCATCTGTCTCCTGGAACATTCTTGAGTGTCTGCAGCCAAGGCTGTATTTCTTCCCTGTTTCCCTTTTCCTTCTCTCATATCTTGGCTTGCTCCCTGCCCTCTTCCTTTGTCTCTCTGTCTGTTATTTATATGAAGTCCCTTCCCTGTTCTTCATCCCATGGAGATCCCCTGCTGAGGCTCAGAAGGGCAGTGCTCCCTCTGGAATTTGGCGAGTCCCACCCAGTCTTTGGTCTGTTGCTTCCAGCCAGCTCCGGAGAGGACAGTGCCTGGGCTGTGGCCCCCAGAGCCCCCGGGGTGGGGGGGGGGGAAATCCCGCATGGTCAGTTGGGTAGAGCCAAATTTAGTGATGAAGAGTTTGGCTGTGGCATCAGACAGGCCAGGATTTGGAACCTCACTGTCATTTCCGTTGTGTGACACTGGGCAAATTCCTTAACCTACTTGTGTTTACTTCCTAATGTATGCAAAGGGGGGCAGAGTAGCATCCAACTCGCGGGGGTGACAGATTAATTAGGTCCCAGCAGGGAAACAGGTAGCAATTTTGGAATAAGATAATTCTAGGATTATTCAAGAAGCGTTTACATACAAAGGACCTATTTACAAAGTGGTGGGTTGCAGCCAGCTATAACTACCCCGAGCCCTAAGCAATAGGGGCAGTGGGGTGGGGGCATGGAGGGGGCACTTACTGGGATCCAGGAGAGAGACCTATAGAGTCAGACACCTTGAGAGAGGAGTAACTGGGGTCTAGGGCCACACTCAGCTCTGCAGGGCAGGCGCTGGGGAATAGAGGCCCTGGTCTCTCCCTCCTGCCTCCCACGGATGCCTCCCATTGGTTGGACCCCACAGAAAGCCCCAGGCCAGGGGGGGCCTGCCCGGAGGTCAGCCTCCCCAGCAGACGGTGCTGCAGGGGGAAGGGTAAAGAGAGCATCTGGAGGAGGATTTGGGTTAATCAGCAGAATTTTGTAAATCAAATGAGATAAGGTCTGTAAGACCCAAAACCTGGGTTTTGGCAATTAGGCAATTTCTTCAATCTCCTGTGCCTCGGTTTACCTGTCTGCAAATGAGGATAACGTGAACCTCTCGCTCCATTTCATTGTTGTAAGAATTAAATGAGCGAAGGCAAGTAAAACATTAGCACAATTCTTGGCACATAGTAAGTGCTCAATGAACACCTGCTATTAAAACATACCAAGAGTTCAATACATGTGTTGGCAACTTTTCCTCTCCCCCGCTCATTGTTATTATTATTTAGAGAAAGTAAAGCACAGTCTTCACTGATTTTTCTCTCACTAATTCTAAATCTCCAGGAAGAGAAACTACCAGAAACAACTTCCTCTTTGAGTCTTGAGGAGTGCCTGCCCACTCTAGTCCTCTTCAGTGAGCCTCCCGATGGTTCCACCGCAGCCTAAGCTGATCGGATCAGGGGCGAGCGCTTCATCTCATGGGCAAAGCTGACTGGACCAGGAGTGGGCGCCTCACTCTCATGGGCAAAGATGATTGGACTAGGGACAGGGGCCTCACCCTCCTGGACAAAGCTGATTGGGCCAGAGGAGGGCGCCTCACCTTCGTGGCCAGTGTACCAGTCAATGTTTCCACCCCTGCCCCAACTGATCAGACCAGGGGTGGGCACCTAGGAAGCCGCTGGCTAGGATAGGCCAAGCTCATCTGCTCTCCCAGAGGGTTTGCTGGTGAGCTGTAGAAAGGAGTCCTTGGTGAGTATGTCCTGGGGCAGGAGGAGCAGATCAGGCGGGGGGCTGAGGCACCACGAATGTGGTGGAATAGGGAAGGGCCAGCAGACGTCCAACCCTGAAAGGCTGGAGATGCGCTTGGGACCCAGAGCCACTGCCCTGCTCCCGCGCTGAGCTTTTCCTGACCCCTCACTTCCCGCCTTCTTACGGTAACCCCCCTCTTAGCCAAGCTTGTCCCCGTCTGCTGCGACAAGAATTTCCAAACTCTTCTCAGACTCGTCAAAATCGGCCTGCATGGCAGGCGAGCGGCGGCCACAGTCCATTTGCAGCTCCTGAGAAGAGCGCTGAAGGTTGATGATCAATACGCCCCCCTCTCTGGCTCGTCAAAGCAGGAGGGGAAAGAGATGAGGCCCTCTACATATTCAAGGACCTCTCTTGATTATGCAGTTACTTCATTTGTTATTTTTATAGTCAAAAGGACCCACTAATACGTTCAAGGAATTTATTCAAAATAAATATTGGACAGATATTTAAGCTAGACTGAGCGGTGGGGGGAGTAACAGAGCATAGCAGCCAGCTTGCATCCTTTCCTGCGCCAACACACTCCTTCACCCTCACCAGACAATTTTGCATACCTTTTTATAATTAATTGCTATTGTTTTCATCTCCAGAGCCAAAATATTTTACTCTCTGACACATCTGTTGGGCATTTGATGTATGTTTTCTCCTTTGTCTTTCTGATGGTGAGCCAGTAACATGGAGTCTGGCCTGCTTTTTTTTTTTTTTTTTCCAGATGAGAACGCCAAGGCCCCACAGGACCAGTAGGTGCATTGCCCAAGATCTCAGGCGGTTAGAGGCACAGAAGAGAACAGAACCAGGGTCCAGAACTCCCGATCTGCTGCTCCTGCCAGTACCCTACACCATCCTCTTTACCTGCAGGCAAAATGTCCTCATGGAACTGGAGCTTTGGGAACCTGCTCAGGCTTCCAGAACTGCTGCAAGGTCACCACCTCCTGGCAGCCCTCCTGGATGGCCCCGGCAACATGTGACCTCCAGATCCAGGTTTGCGCTGTGCTTTCTCCACAGAGCCACATGTCTTTGTACCTTTTACCTCCTGTTGCGCTCCAAGCCCTCTTGAGGTCAAGATCCTGGGTCGATCAACCTCATGTTTCCTGTAGTGCCCAACTCAGAGCCCATATGCATTTATTGGATGAATGAGTGCATAAGTGACTGAAAGAAGGAAAAGAACAATATTCTATTGGAAAGTGGGCAAGCCCTTTATAACTGGTAGCCAGTGATGGTCTGAGAGATGAGAGAGAGTAGAGGTGAAGAGCCAGAGTGGCGGGGACCTGGCTCCTAACTCCCACTCCGCCCCTCACAAGCAGTGTGACCTTAGGCAATTTCTTTAACCTCCTGTACCTCGGTTTACCTGTCTGCAAATGAGGATAACGTGAACCTCTCGCTCCATTGCATTGTTGTAAGAATTAAATGAGAGAAGGCAAGTAAAACATTAGCACAATTCCTGGCACATAGTAAGTTCTCAATGAACACTTGCTATTAAACAGACATAATTTTGCAAATTGGAAATCATGCCTGCCAGAAGCTTTATGTTTCTTCTCTGTGAAAATAAGGACCCATCCTCTATATTTTCTCTTTGTGAACGAGGTGCTTACCTTAGGCACAAAATTTAAGAGGGGGATCTGAAAAACTCAATAATCAAGAGAAATATTTTTTATTGTGTTAAACCTACACAACATAAACCTTACCAATTTCACCACTTTAAAGTGTACAGCTCAGTGACCTTAAGCACGTTCACAATGTCATATAGACATCACTACCACCTATTTCCACTAAACAATAAACTCGCAAGATAATAATATTTTAATGCAATAGTTTTAAAATCAAAATTAATGCAGAAAAAGTCATGATGAAGAAAATATCAAAATTTTAAATAAAGGCAGGATTAGTATACTGAAGTGGATTAAACATTCTTTAAAGTTGTCACTTGGTAGAGAGAAATCCCCAAGCATGGCAATTCTCTCCATTGCAAATGAGTATAAAGTGCTCAATGAACACTTGCTACTAAACAGACATTAGCAAAGAAGTAGATTTTTGAAAATGTTATTGATAAGTTTGCTTCCATTAAAGGCAGAAAAGTAAAATCATAGTAAATTCTGTTTGGGATATTAATAAAATAAAATATTCACATTTAAAATAGTCTTGTGAGTTTTAATACATCTACTTTTCAGTTTTTCAATAATATTTTCAACTACTTTTAATGTTCTGGGAAAAAACAATTGAAAAATATGTCAAAAGGTGTATATTGGGGCACACGTTTTTCCTTCTGCCTTGGGCTCCAATAATGGTTCCACACAAGCTATATTACTAACGCTGTAAATATACAATTTTGGTATTTTGCTCATCATGGGATTTTGGCATTAATTTTGATTTTAAAAGTCTGTATTAAAGTATTATTTATGTTGATTATTGAATTTTTGGTTGTCCCTTAATTTTTGTTCTTGAGGGAGGGCCTTACTTTCCTCACCCTAATCTGGCCCTGCCTCAGGAGCTTCCAAGAAACTTGCACATGACCTCCCTCCAAAGAAGAGTGAATGTCCACTTGGGGAGACAGGCTTTACACACTCACCCCTCCAGAAGTATGTGGAAGGAGAAGTTGGAAGGTCTGGTCACTGTGTTCCTCTTCTCACCTACAAACAGCTTTAGAACCGGACCCAGTACAAAATGGAAATGCAGGGCTCTTGTTCACAAATGAAGAATTTCAAGATGGCAGCCAGCAGGGCATTACACCAAGTGCGGGGCCCTTCTGAGCCTGGGGCCCCCAGAGCTGGCTCTGCTCTCAGCATTGGCAAAGGCAGTCCTGGGTGACCCCCTCAGACCTCCTCTTGTCTTGCAGGTGTGTTTGCCTTCTTGCCTCTTCTCCATCAGCCCCACCATGTCTACAGCAGGTTCTTCCCGTGCCAGGGGAAAGCCATCTTCCCTCCCACCCCCCAGGCTCCTATGGAGCAAACCAGCTACGTGCTTGTAAAGTCCATACGCATGTGAGGCAGTGGTCTTCTGTGGTGATCGTACCATATATGTGGGCCCCCCAGAGCTATTTCAATCAGCTGCCTGGCTGTTTAATAGTCATTCAGCAAACATTTGCTGAGCACCACTGCGTACCAAGCCCTGTGACATCTGTGGCCTCTTAAAGCTTCTTCAGCATTTTCCTACATCTTTTGTTGTTGTTGTTTTTAGTCTTCCAGTGGAAGTAGAGAGTTGTTATTAATTCCATTTTCACAAATGGGGAAACTGAGCCTCAGTTACATTGAACCCAAAGTCCCCTGTGTAATTGGGGGCACTCTGAGATTTGGGTACATCTCTGACTCTGTGCCCAGTTCGGTTTTACACTGAGGCCCCTGCAGGACCTAGCAGCACCCTCCCCCCACCCCAGTCTGGCCCTGGAAGAGGATTCTGGAGGCGGTTTCCAGCAGCCCCCTCCAGCCTGCTGCTGGGCCCCACCCCCTCCCCACTCAGCCCCAGGCTCTGCAGTCACCTCCGACCTCATGCCCTGCTCTTGCTCTAGCTCCACAGCAGTGGTGTCTGGCAGAAAGAGCCTTGAAGCAGGGAGGCCCAGTCTCTGGTCCCAGCTGCACTTGGCAGGACCTTGACCTACCCATGCTCCTCTGCACAATGGGAAACAGGTCCCAGGGCACAGGGCTCGGGGTACGCAGGGGAACATGTGAAAGGGCAGGCCTGGAGGTTTCATTCACTGGAAACAACAGAAGCATTGTTTACCCTGAGCCCACTGATAGGGCAGTGGCCACATGGCCATGTTTCGGGGCTCCTTCCATGTGGGTCCCTCTGGAGCAGGCCACAGTTTCCACCTGCAAGCTTGCTGAGAGGTATCACCACTGCAGTCTCCACCAGACTCACCCCCAGCAGTCTGGCCCCGATTTACAAGCCCTTCTGAGCTCTTGATGTGTCCCCAGCACTGTGCTAGGCACAGTAGAGGACCCAAGGGAAGGACTGCTCCCTGCTCTTGAGAGCTTGCAGCCTGCTAGGGAAGGCAGCACCAAGCAGATACTCTTGGGGAACAAACTCTACCCCTTTGTGTCAGCCCCGTGAAGATGTAACCCTGATCAACCCTGTCTGAAGACAGACTTCAGACAGACTTGATCCCACCCTCCTGGGGGAGGCATGCCGGTTGGGCACTGTGCATTCCAGGAAGCCTTCCTGGAGGAGAGGGTTATTAAGAGGGGATGGGATTTTTCACTTTTCCTCCTGGAGGCACTGATGCATCAAAGAGGAACATTCTCTATATAGGGTCTCCTGGCACTGTTCCATTCTTCTCTCCCCCTCCGGGTGTAGTCCCTGCAGGCAAGCCCCCATTGGTTTTCTCACCAGTACAAGGGGGTAATGTTATGACTAACCTCACGGGATCGTGCCAAGGCAATAACAAAATAATGAAATGAAATTGCTTTGTAAACTATCAAGTGCCAGTGCTACTGTCATCACCCCAAGGTCTGGCTTCACTTCCTCGAACAACTCTCCGGACTGGGCACCCACCCAGGCATGGCTTCTGGGGATCCAGGTCTGAACCCAGGTCCCTGGTCTCCCCACTGTGTTCCTTGTATTCTCACGGTCCTGAGTTCTGTCCACTCGATGTGCCATCCTTCTCAACTCTTCCAGCAGGACTTCTATGAAGACTCTTGAGAAATAGTTCATTTTCTCAGGGTTACTTTTTTTGTATGGTAAAATACACATAACGTAACATTTACCACTTTAACCATTTTTAAGTGTACAGCTTAGGGGCATGAGGCACATTCACACTGTTATGCCTACACCACCCATCCATCTCTAGAACTCTTTTCAACTTGTAAAACTAAAACTCCGTCCCCACTAAACACGAGCTCCCCGTTTCCCTCCCCCAGTCCCTGGCAACCCCCCCCACCCCGTCCTGCTGTCTTTATGAATTTGACTCCTCTAGAGACCTTGAATCAGTGGAATCATGCAGTTATTTGTCTTTTTGTAACTAGCTAATTTCACTTAGCATACATGTCCTCAGGGTTCCTAAATGTTATAGCATACTGCAGATCTTTCTTCCTTCTTACAGCTGAACGATGTTCCGTTGTACCCGCATAATACCGCATTCCGTTTATCCGTTCATCCCATTGATGGACATTTGGGTTGTTTCCACCCTTTAGCTGTTGTGAATAATGCTGCTCTGAACATGGGTGCACAGGAGTATCTGCTCAAGTCCCTGCCTCCCATTCTTTTGGACATGTGTGTATACCCAGAGGTGGAATTGCTGGATCCTAGGGTAATTCTACATTTAATTGTTTTAGGGACCATCCGGCTGTTTTCTGCAGTGGCTACACCTCTCTACATTCTTCAGGGTTACATCTGACCAGCTTCTTTCAGCCTGTGCACGGAGCGCCTGTTTTGGGGCCAGCGTGACTATGTTAGAATCGGAGATAGAAGGTAACACTTGAAAACATGAGAAGCCTGGTTGAGGTACAACTCGGGGTCTTTCAGAAAACGGAGGAGAAGCCATCAAGAGGTGTTCAAGGAAATAAGTCTGAGCACAGCACAGCGCCAACGTGCAGATCTCGCTGCATTACTGAGCCTCTGAGTGTACTTGTAATCATGGATAATTTTATGACTTCTTACCAGATGCCTGGTAAACCCCTTAATATAAAAAGCAATGATTTTTCTTTTGCCAAAGGACTTGGGAAATACCTCTTCTGAAACTGTGGATACCAGGGATACCAAGCAGAGAGCAAAAACACCCATGCAAACCTGTCTAGCTTTTCCAATAAAGAACATTATAGGAACAGAGGATTTTTTTACACGCTCATAAAATGATTATACTTGTTCTGAGAATTTCCTGGTTCGAGCATGACTGTTACAGACCTATTTCGTAAGTTGATTTATTTGTTTAACGGTATCTGCAGGGACCTGTGTTTTAATTCCAGTTGGCTTGGTTTGTTTTTTTGTTTTTTTGTTTTTTTGTTTTTTTCCTGTTTTCCTTTCCCTCCTGTATCACATCTGAAAAATCTCTTTCCGGCACAGCACATTTGAAAGTGGCTAGAATTGTCAGGGACTCTCAGTGCTCCAAAATTCTGTTGGTGTTCTCAGCTGCTAACATTCCGGTTTGAGACTTTCCTTGCCTTGAATATTCATTGGTCATTTCTGTTGTTGCATTTACCAAAATAAAAATCTATTTCAGCTTTTTCCTCTTCAGGAAAGGGCTGGTGAGCAGTTTTCTGACAGTTGTATATTAAATGCAGGTGACTTCATGAATGCACTTTCTGTCTGGCTCAGTACATTAACCATAACCCACAGTTTCTTCCAAAGGAGCTGGAATGAATTAAATTGTTTAATAAAACCTTACTTACCTGGATAAACTCATTTCTATTTTGCATTTAGATTCCCTAATGCATCTTTCCAGACTGTTATTTGTAAAATAAAAAGCTAGACGTGTTTACTTAGAAAGCCAAACATCAGACCCTAATCCTGGTTCCTATCCAAATTCTTTGCAACATCTTTTTTTTTTACATTTCCTACCGTGTTATGAACCATTGAGTATTTCATTTAGCATGACTTGATAACTCCCACCCCAGATCCAAATGAAGAGCTGGGCACTGAATTCACATCTCTGCATACATTTTTTTCTATCACACGCCTGAAACCTGTACTATTTTGGACGGGAAGGAAGCCGAAACTGCAATTTAGAAATCGATTTTCAAGCCAGGCCTCTGCAAGAAGGCCTCGCCGGGCTTCTGGTGGAAACTTTCCAGGATTTCAAGGGTCTTTTTAAGAAGCTGCCTATAGGAATGTTGCTGCAGCCCCTGTGAAATCATTCTAGAAGACTGGATCTTTCAGAAGAGCCAACATGGTAAAGCCAGCTTTAGAGTCTCGTTCTTGGAGAAAGCTGGACCTGAAGAATCAGTCATCTTTCCTCTTCTTGCCAAAAGCAGTTTCTGACGCATAGTGTGCCTTAAGCGAGGGCTTGCTGACTTGATTAACTGAACAAATGAATAATGAGGATGACTTACTTCACCTTATTTCCCTGTTTGCCTTTTTCCAGTAAACCCGGTGCCAAATTTTATGCTCAAATACAGTGAACTATATAAGCCCGGATATTTGATCTAATTGCTTTTCCTCTTTCTTTTTAAACATGTAAGAGTTTTATTTATACAATTTTATCATATACCTGTCTTCAGATAAAGTACTAAAGATAATGTCTTTCTGTTTGCGCCAACATCTACTGAGCACGTACTTTTTCAGATGTTGCCTCTCATCTGCTGGCCAGCCCCACGTGCCAGGAATCAGTGTTGTATTTAATAGACGAGGACACCTAAATATTTTTGTCCTTGATTTCTGGCGGGTGGGGGGAGTAGTAGCTGACATTTTTATAGTGCTTCCGACGTGTCACATGCTATGCCAATCATTTGACAGAGTCCTCAAAAAAAACCCCTCATTTCACCAGGTAGCTATTCTGGTGGTCCCCATTTTGTGGATTAAGAAACCGAGACTTGGCAGTTAGCTAAGTCACTGCAGGGCATGCAGCTGGGAAGTGGCAGGGGCAGGATTCGAACCCAGATTCCTACCTCCCAGGCCAGTGCACCCAGTATTCATAGGTGCGATGCAAGACTATCCATGTAGCAATGTTTTTTTTCAGAGGTAAATGATATGTTTTCCCTTAATGCAGCCATCCAGCTGCTTAGGGACCACTAATGGGGCTTGGGATGGGCCAGGTGGGTATTCCTGCAGAGATGAAGGGCCGCTAGACGAGAAGTCACTGGAAGGAGGAAGAGGGTCTCAGGTGGCATGAACTCCCCTTCGCTGTGTGTTGGAGGGACCACTCAGGGGAGAGGCAGGGTGCTGGCTAGGCCTGAGGGAGCCCCGGCAGCAAGGGGCCTGGCCCCAACCTGGCGCTGCCCGCACCTCGCGGCTCTGACCTCAGGCAAACACCTTGGCCTTTTTGGGAAGCATCTCCCTCCGCGAAACAAAGGCACCGGACTCTGCGTTGTTGTTGTCCTCCGCCTCTGGTAGGTAGCTCGGTGAACCCTCTGGTCCGCCCGCCCGGCCATTTGCAGGAGAGCCCGCTCTGAACGCCCTCCTGCCTGCAAGCCTGCCGCAGAGGAGGCCTTCCCGTCAAAGCGCCTGAGAAACTCGACAGGAACGGCGGAGATGAGGTGCCTGAGGTTTATCAAGTTTTCAAGATTACACCTCCATAAAGCCCTTTACAAGGCCGCTCAGCACCAGGCCGCCGAGCCTCCCCGCGCATCGCCGCCACCGCTGGCGGGCGCCAGCCCCAGAGAGGCTCCGGGAGCCCCGGCAGGCCCGCCACCCACCCACCCACCCATCAGACCCACCGTGTCCCTGTCAGGAGGAGGGGCCGAAGGCTCGGTGCTGCTTCTCTTATAATCAAATTTTCACTGCGCTCTCTGACAGGTTTTTAAGTCACTTAAGGGATCTATTTATATGTGAAAGCATCAGCATCGTGCAGTAAATCCAACCACAAGCCAGTCCCGTGTTTTATTAAGTTTAAGTTCAGTGAGAGTGCAAAGCAAACGAGGGTCCCGTGTCTCTCCGTTACATCTGATTTGCGGTTCCCATAAAAAGGCCCACATGCCGCTGTCTCAGATGTGTTTTGGATTGAAAATAGGATTAATGTGCTAAAGTGTGATTAGAATGGTTAAACGCGATTAATTGGAACAGACTGCTGCTGCCAGGGGAGCTCCTCCGAGGCTGGCCCCGCTCCAGGTTACCAAGTGAACAAAGCCGGCCAACTGTCCCACTCGCTCGGCGGCCCGCCTCCCGCGCTCGGCCCGCGCATTTTCCCCTCGCCAGCCTGTCTCAGGCCAGATTAAATGCAGCTGAGAATGCGGGGCTCGCGCGGCCCGCGGCCGTCCTCCGGGAATAGGCAGGAACGGCGGCCCGGCCCGGCCGCATCGGTGCCGGCCGAGGGCCTGCGTGCACCGGGGGCAGCGGGCCAGGTGGCTGCGCCGGGGGCGGGAGTAATTTGGGTTTGTTTTTTTTTTAATGGATCTATTAAACCCCTGAACTTTAATCAAGCTGCTACCACTCTGACGGCTCTGATTTACTCCCGGAGCCCAGGCCCCCGGCCTGAAGCCCTAGGCGGCCTGCTGGGTCTGGGCCGCTGGCTCCGGGTACCCACGGACCTCCCCCGCCACCCCGCCCCACCCCCCCAGGGGTTTCGTCCTTGGCCACCAGGCTGGACAGAACCTTCCTTCCGTCTCTGGCCCAAACACAGACGGAGACTTGAAAGCTGAGGTAGCCAAGCTTCCTGCTATCCGCCTCCCCCCGCCACAACCCCTTGGATGGGCTCTCTTGGCTGTGGCTGGTTTCCCCACATTAAAGTCAAGGGGTCTCCCCAAAGGCAGTCTTCCAGGCGATGGCTGCCCCCAGGTCAACGGACTGGGGGAGGAAGAGGTGACTTTCTTCTAAATTCTACTCAGGATAAAAATTTTATAAAGGAGGCATTTCTCTTTCTAGGTAGCTTGAAAAAAAATTCTTCTTCTTTTTCTTCTTCTTCTTTTCTTTTTTAAATAGTGAGGAGGAAAACTTATTTTAGGCCCTAAAATTTAAAAGCATATTGCCCCGGGGCGCCTGGGTGGCTCAGTCGTTAAGCGTCTGCCTTCGGCTCAGGTCATGATCTCAGGGTCCTGGGATCGAGTCCCACATCGGGCTCCTTGCTCTGCAGGAAGCCTGCTTCTCCCTCTCCCACTCCCCCTGCTTGTGTTCCTGCTCTCGCTGTCTCTCTCTCTCTCTGTCAAATAAATAAATAAAATCTTTAAAAAAAAAAAAAAAAGCATATTGCCCCTTTAAAAGGGTCATCTGGCTATTAAAGGAAATATGTCCTGGAAGGGACCAATTCCCCCCAGGTCTGCTGAAACAGGGTACCAGGCAATGGCTGAGTGTGTTAGGGAACTTTACGGTGGTAACTTATATTTTTATTTGTCTCCTGGGTTGGCTAAGTAAGGGTGTGTGTGTGTGTGTGTGTGTGTGTGTGTGTGTGTGTGAGAGAGAGAGAGAGAGAGAGAGAGAAAATGTGTCTGTGAGTGTCCGTGTGTGGCTGTATGTGTGACTGGGTGTGAGCGTGTGTGTGAGACTGTGTGTGTGAGTGTCTGTTTCGGTGATATGTGTATCTGGATGGTACGTGTAAATGTGTGTACCCTTGTGTATCCCTGTGTGTCTCTGTGAAGTGTGTTGGGGGCGCGTCTGTTGATGAGAGGAGACTAGAAGTAAGGAGGAGGCCTTCTAGAAAGGTCAGCACTTCCAGATGTTAGCCCGGACCTGCTCACCCAGTCCTACGTAGGGTGGGCTGAAAAACCTTGTGAGGTGTGAGGGATGGAGCCGTAGGACTTCCCATCTAAACCGGAACACCCGAGAGTCAAAGAAGGTGACCCAGCATGAACAGAAGCATAATGGGGAATGAGCAGTCATCCCAGTTTGAGGACCCAGCATGAAAGTTAAGGCTCCTGTAGCTCATCTAGACCACACAGTGAGTCAGCGGGGTGGGACCTGGGTGGAAGTCCTAACTGGTGCTCTTCTGAGGGTGGTATTTCGAGGGGTCCCATGTGGCATGTGTCCTTTTCCATTCCTGCTTCCGTTTTGTTCTCCTTCTAGAACACTCTGCCCTCTGATGCCTCCCTTCCTCCCACCCTTGTGGCCTTTGCCCACCTGCCTGGCACAGCACCCTCTTCAAAGCCCGGTCCCTCAGTCACATTGTGGACGCTTCTCCGCCAGCATCTCCAGGGTACCCAGCTGCAAATCATGCCAGGTTTGTCATGCTTCTCCATCAGCCCCACCTGTCACTTTTCCATCAGCCTGTTACAGGTGAGGCGAAGGGGTAAGAACGTTTATGGTCCTCCATTTTCTCATCTGTAAAATGGGGGCAGTAGTCCCTCAAATTTGAGACCTGCGCTTCTCATAGAAATTTGGGTGCATCCTCATTCAATGTGCGCACTGAATGAGGGCATCCTTCTTTCCCTGAAATTTAATGTTATTAAAGCAGTGCTGTGTCTTCCAGCTAATGGTGCTTGAACCTAAGAAAATTCGGAAATATTTCTCACGTGTTGACTAGAAGTTTCTTCCCCGACCCTCCCCCCCCAAACCCCCACAGCCCGAAGAGCATCCAGGACCATCTGGCCAGACCCTCCCTCAGGGGAACGGGCAGGGCTCAGCTCTGTAACCACTTGTTTGTTATCCTGAAAAAAAGAAAAAAAAAATGCATCCTGGAGGTGTGAGGTCTGGAAGGGCCTGAGCCACCTGGCAGAGGGCACCAGGAAAATCAAGTGTTTACGGGTTTACGGACAGGAATGTTTCCTCAGCCCTGCGGGCCCCACAGCAGACTCCCTGGAGCAGCATCAGGCTGTTTGAAGGGAGAAGAATGTCCGGGCCGGGATTTCTGCTCAGCCCACTGCTGGGCCTTCCACGGAGCAGGGATTCCTTCCACTGAGCGGGGATTGGGGTGTCCCTGGGGCTTTCCTGCCACCCCTCCCCGCAGGGGAAGGAGGGCTCCTCTCTACAGCTCAGGGGTGGGAAGGGGCTGAGGGAACAGGGCCTGGTGTGAGGCCCCTCCCGGTTTTAAGGGCTGTCCTCTGCACCCAGCAGGTCACTTTTCACCTCAGTGGAGTCTCTGTTTACCTCCCCTTTAAGGTGCAAAATCAATGGCCCCATCCGGCTCAACAAGCTCTGAGGAGACACCACGTCTTGCCATCTCCTCTAGCCCTGTCCAACTGTAAAGGAGGGTCGTGGTTTGAGTACCCTCAAATCCAACCCTGAGAAAGAGCTTGGGACCCGAACTGGTGAATGATCTAGAAGGTGGTCCCAGAAGGCAGAAGCGAGGGGAGGTGAGGAAGGAAGGAGAGCTTAAGAGGTGCCATATGGCTCTGGTAAGTGCTGTGGGCAAGTCGGACTCAGTGCGGCTGGGGACCGCTGAGGAACTTGTGGGACATACCACAGAATTGTCGCCCGGAGGCAACATGTGCCCAGCGACTTCATCCCCTTTGGGTGAGGGTCCTTCAAGGTGTTAACCTTCTGTGTTTTGAAGCCACCTCTGCTTGCAGACAGAACATGCTCCCTCAGCTTTCCAGAAAGTTCTGTGCTGGAAAACTGAGAGACAGACGCGCTTGTGTGGGAAGACTCACAAGGGCAGGATCTACTTACCACAGCTGCAGTTGGCTTGGGGGGCTAAGGTGGTAACGTGCAGGGCACCACCAGCATCTACCACAGGTGGAGCATGATTTACCACCCTGCTCAGGGCCCACCACGGGCTTCCCATTCTGGGCCGTCACGTGACTCATGTGATCCCTTCATCTCTTAAAAGCTATTACATTATTTTTAAAATAATTATTTTAAAATGATTATTAAAATTATTTTTTTACAACTGCATTGGTGTAAAGATAAACCAGATCAGATTCATTATTATATGTGCATTACTATATTTGTATTTTTCTTTTAGTTTGTATTTTTCTTTTGATTAAAAAAAAAATTACAATTAAAACATCTTCATGGGCCTCTCGAAGTGTGGTAGGTCCTGGGCATGGAGCCTACTTTTCCTGGTCCCACTGCTTGTAGAAAAAGCCCCCTCCTGTCCCACGTCCACCAGGTTCTTGGCACTCTGTCCCCCGACTCCCCCAGGCCTGGCCTCCTGTATGGGGCCTGTCCGAAAGTCTTTTAGGACTTTGGAAGAGAGCTGTCTCAGGTCTTAGCTTAAATGTCACCTCCTCTCAGACTCCTTCCCTGATATGCTCTCTCACACCATTCTCTTGTCCTTCTAGCACTCATCACCCTGACAACAATATGTGAATGAATTTGCTTGCTGTTGAGGGTCCATCGTCCTGTCAGGACGATAAGCTAGCTCCATGACAGTAAGGATGGGGTCTGTGTGATCCATTTCTCCATCACCAGGGCTCAACCAGGCTACTGGGGTGAGCTCCCCAGAACTCCTTCAGGAAGGCAGGGCTGGGAGGCCCAGGAGCCCTCAGCTATCCACCCTGTTCAGAGATTGCGTCTCCTAAGAGAACTCCCTTGCCCCGCGCCTTCTAGAACATTCTGCATCCAAGGACTGAACAACCTAGGGCATAGACTCGGCTCTCACTTGGGACAGCCTTTGATGGGTCATCCCAGCTGCAGAATTCCCTCTGAGGAGGGCCATGGCCTCTACTGGGACTGCATTACACTCCCCACCCCACCCCCCAATCCAACCTGCCCTTGTCTGCCTCAAAGATGCTGCCCCCAGGACATCTCCACCCAACTTCCTGCATGCACTCTCCCCTCGAAACCCACCTCAGCCCGCAGTGGTACCCCTCTGAGATGGGACTATAAGAGAAATAGGAATTTATTAAGAGCCTTCTGACATTTCTTATTTATATCCTTTGAAGAGATTTATTTTATTTTATTTTTTAAAGATTTTATTTATTTGAGAGGGAGTGAGCATGAGCAGGGGGAAGGGCAGAGGGAGAGGAGGGAGCCCGATGCGGGGCTCCATCCCAGGACTCTGGGATCACAACCAGAGCCGAAGGCAGATGCTTAACTGACTGAGTCACGGGGGCACCCCAGCTGAAGAGATTTTTAAACTGTTGTCCTCAAAGCCCCCCCAGGGACTAGGGTGGGGGACCGCCAGGGAGGGGGTTTATTCTGAATACCTAAGGCAGGGCCTCTGCCCTTCACTTCTACCCAGGTAGCTCTGCTTTATTTCCCTATATAATTCAATTCTGTCTGAAGAAAAAGTTGTATCATTAAAAAAAAAAAAAGTTTAAAAACCATCGATTTATGTGTTACAGTACTGCTAATGAGGGTGGGGAAAGAAAGAACCCATCGGGTGTCCTCCTGGCACACACACACCTCATTCTAGAATTCAGGACACTGAGGCATAAAGACCATAGGTAGATGCCCAAGGTCACAGCCGGCAGCTGTGTCAACCAGGATCTCCACTGGCGTTTTGTAGCATTCAATCCCAGGAGCTGAGAGAGGCAAGATGTAGGCAGACACTCTTGTCCATTTAGAGGAAAGCACCCAGCGTTTTTTTTTGAAATTCAAAAGCCCAGCAGACTTCCTTCTCTGCTCTAGTGTCTTCCCACCTTCCTTCCCTGGGGCATGGAAGTGGGAGGGGGTAGCGGGGAGGCAGAGGAAGCAGGGAAAAGGGTAGTTGAATTTTTGAACAGATTATCCCAAAAACAATGTGGTACTTCAACCCTGTATTTCACAGGTGGCCAAAGGGAGGAGGTGATGGGCCCGCACGCCTGCAAAACTCAGTGGTTTCCAGCTTCCCAGCCAGGCCAGGGTTCTGTCCACTCTGCCAGGCTGCTTCCCTTACTTTCTGAAGCCTCCTGATGAAGATAAGGCTCAGTCCCTGGCACCCCGCCCACGAAAGGCCAAATCAAGTCTAGGGGAAAAGTCTGACCTTGGTGCACTGCCCGGGGTCGTGGGGGGGTGGGGTGGTGGCTGGGATCCCAGGAGGCAGGGCACGGTGACGGCTGCCAAACTCCATCTCCTCCAGAGTTTCATAATGTGGTTTATTTAGTATTAAACTAAGGTCCTGGGACCTCATCAAGAAAAGAGAGCAAAGTTTCTCAGGCTCCCTGAGGAGAGATGCTTTGGCTGAGTTCGGCCTCCATTTTCCCTAGGGATTCAGGCACAACGAAGACCACATTTGGGATTCTGCCAGGTGGCCTCAACCCAGCTCCACGAAGACCCAGCTGCACTGGACCCTCTTGGGGTCCCTGGGGTTCGCGGTCCTGCTTCAGCCTGGAGCTCCTCCGAGCTGAGTGGCCTTGCCAGGGGGTGGGCCTTGGGGTCCCCAGCCAGCAGCTTCACCCTCAGCCTCCTTCCCTATGTGCATATGTGGAGCAAAGACGAGCGTCTCTTATCCAGAAAGTTTAGACGGTCACTGGGTTAGAAAAAAATGAGGAGTCTACTGCAGGACACCACATCAGCTTTGCTTACGTGTCTCCTGTCCCGCATGCTCCATCCAAGCTGGCTCTGACACTCTTGAACAATGATATGGAGACAGTTGATTCACTGAATTCCTCTTTGGACAGATCGTGTTTGTGGGGGACGGTCCTGTGAACGAGGCAGGATTAGTGGGACATTAGCTAGCTTTCTGGTCAACTTCTTTGTCTCGTGCTGGAGCGTATGTGACTTTAGACAAAGAGAAATAAGCCTGAGGTTTGAGTAGAATGTGCTACCCACTCTTGGGTAGATGCATGATCGCTGCTGAACTTGGCCCATTTCTATATGTCATGTCATGTATGTTTTATTTTTAGGTATTTTTTAGGTACGTATGCTTTATGTGTAGCGTATGTTTCAATTTCAGATAGAGACAAGTCCCTGCCTCTCATTACTCTTCAGAATTTTCTTGGATCTTGTTCCTTCTTTATTTTTCCATGTGAACCTTTGATTTGGCTTATCTAGTTGTGGGGGGCGGCGGGGATCTTTGGGTTTTTTATTGGGAATGCATCAAATTCATAGATTAACTTGGAAAAAACAAATCCTAACTTTGGGATGCCAGGTCTTCCTATCCAAGGCATAGGATGCCTTTGCATGTGATGAAATGATAATGTCTTCTTTGGGGTCCCCCGGTAGGACCTAAAGGTTTTCTCTTCTTTTTTTGAACAGAGATCTTGCCCATTCCTTGTTTATTCACCTCATTCATTCCTGCCGCATTCTGCGGGACTACGAGTCTGCGTGTCCAAGGCTGTCGAGTCCTAGGGGAAGGGGAGCAGTGCGTTCCTGCAGGTGACAGAGAGACGCCCGTTGTCCTGCTCCCGTGGCCCCTTGGTGTCTGGCGCCTTGCATCTCCTTCCCAGCTACACATGATGCCCATACCCAGACCTAGTTCCCAGGTGCCCGGATGGCCCAGGCAGCCTTCCCTCTCTAGCGTCTGAAGGCCTTCCTGGGCGTCGCCAGACAGAAGGGTCTGCCTCTGATCCTCTAGGACCCACAGCCCAGGGAGGCTCCTTCCAGCTTGGGGAAGCCCCCTCTCCCTCTTGCTTCCCTCTTGCACAGTCTCTGGGGATTGCTTTTCAGAAAACAAGAACCAGGAGATCTTGCAGGCCAGGCAGGGTTTCTGCCTAGCCATAGAAACTGCTACTTGCTCGAAGAAGTGGAGGGAAGGGGGGGATACAGGCAAAAAAAATGTCAATGAGCCTTTTGAAACAAACCTCCCGTACTTCCCCCACTATCTCTCCTGCGAGGGAATCCCACCTGACCCTCAGTGCCTCCTCCCCCTTCCTCCTTCGAGTCCTGCTCCAGGTCAAGCCTAGGCGTGTCCAGGACCATTTGCCTGAGCACTGGTCTCCCAAGGGTCATCCACAGGCTCTCCAAGGTCAAGGTCCCGAGAGCCTTGGGAAGTCACAGCGGAGGGAGCAGAGGCAGTTAGCTAGTGGCTGGAGACAGTTCCGTGCGCACCGTGAGGAGCCAGGCTCCGAGATGAGCCCTCAAGGCCATCATGATGAACAACTCCAGGGGCGCTGTTGTCGCAGAGCACACAGTAAACGGAGCCTCCTGGGGGTGTGCCGCAACCCAGTCCCTAATGATTTAATAAATAAAACAAGGAAATTGAGGTTCACTCTGACAACTGCTGAGCCTCATAATCTCTAATATTTGCATTATTCTTTGTCATTTGCAAGGAAGCGTCCCTTCGGCTTTCTCTTTAATTCTCAGAATGGCCTTACGGTGTAGACAGAAAAGAGCTGAATCTTCCTGCCTTGTAGAGAAGGACACGGAAGCTCAGAGATACAAGCAAGTGTCCCAGGGTCACACAGCATGTCAGAACCTACGAAGTTCAGCAAGCGGATCAGCTTAAACTTGTGCTGCTTTTATGTAATGACCAGTTCCCATCTGTCTCCCCCCTGGCAAGGAGCTCCTGGAGGGCACGGCTGTGTCCTCTGCCCTGTCTTCCCGGCCCCTGACAGTGCTGGCAAATGTTTGTTAAGCTCGGGAGACTCCATGTGGATGAAGTTCCCGATCGGCACGGCGTACCCTCGGTGCTCCGTGAACATTTACTGAACGAATGAATGGATGAACGATGACAGTTATACCCAATGCTAATGAACCCTTTGCAGCTGATAAAGCACATTCACCTGTGTTCCAGTGACTGTCATGTAACAAGCCATCCCCAAACTTAATGGCTTGAAAGAGCAATGGACTATCTCCCCTCCGACTTCTGTGCGTTGACGGGGCACTGCCACGCGGTCTCGTTCCGGGGTCTCTCATGCAGTCAGATGTCGGCCTGACTGAGCTGGACATTCCTGGTGAGTCACTCACCTGGCTGGCAGGTGATGCTGGGGCTGGGGCCTGAGCTCTAACATGTGGCCACGCGGTGTGGGCTTTAATAGCATGATGGCTGGATGCCAGAAAGAAGCATCCCCAGAACAAGCGTTCCAGGGGACCCAGGCAGAAGCTGCGCCTTACAAAAGGGAAGGAATCAGGGGAGGCCAGCTTGGAAGACTCTCTACCGCATCATCTATCCTTTCGCTGTGCATTCATTTTTGTTGCCATCAAGGTCTACAGTTACACCAATGTCTATGCTCTCTAAAGGGCGCTGGGCATAGAGCAATGAACCGAACAGGTGCATTTCTGCCCTGTGCTGGGCTGGGGGCTGCTTGCTCGTGGATCCATTCTCTGCCCTCCCCTCTGTGCTCCGTGTCTCAGGCCACTGGCCCTGGAAACATTATGTCCCAAGACTCCCTTGCCAATTGGCTTCTAGCAAGGTGGGAGGCACCAGTAGGTGGTTAGAAGGTGGGAAGAAAGGAGGAGCCTGGGTATCTCCCACCCACCCCTCTCTTCAGGGGGCATTTCCGGCAGAGGCCGTGTCACCTCTGTGACCCCAGCCCCACTGGGCAGCACGGGCTCTTGGGCTCTGGTGACATCCCTTTGTTCCTTTGCCCCACCTTCCCTGAGAGTGGGGGCAGCTTCCTGCCACTGCTAAACTCTGGGTGGTCCCCCAGTTGGCTTTTTACCTCTTCCAACACCTTTGTAACCCATTGGCTATATTAAATTCCCTCTGTTGAGCTGCCTGACGTGGGTTGTTCTCCTGACGGAGTTCCAGTGCGACTCTTGAATCCACATAACCAACCCGGGAGGAGAGGACTCTTATACCCCCATTTTACAGAAAAGGAAATGGAGCCTCCTCATTCAGGCTTGTCAGGAGAAGACCTTGCCTCCTTCTCTGGCTTCGAGCAGCCATCTGACGTTCTAGATTTCGAATCCCCAAAATGATACAGCAACCTTACTCACGCGTGGGTTTTGGGATTAGCTGAAACCCTGGCAGACAGTGGTTCAAAGCACCGTTTCCGGATTGAAGCTCACGTATCTGGTTGCTGAGGCTTGGCTGCTCTCCACGCACCAGCCCCAGGTATGTTATCAATGAGGAAATGCACAGGGAGGGGGTCTCAGAATCGCTCCTGCAACCACGCCTCCCCGTTTCATTTTCAGGGATATCAAGGCTTAAAGTAGTAGCCTAGGAAACCAGGATTATGACCTCCAGACCCTGCCCAGTGCTCCTGCTGTAGGCAGGCGGGTGGGGAAGCAAAGGAACTTAGGATCAAGGACGTGGGTTCAAATCTTGGCACTGCCACTTGGGGCAAGGCACCTCCGGGCTAGCAAATGGCAAAGCTTGCAATGCCAAGAGAGCTCAGCATGCTGCAGGGCTGAGCAGGGAGCCACGGGGGTGGGGGGCGACCTGGGGCGCCCTTCCCATCCCGAGGCAGCAGCTCCTGGGGGTCATGGCCATGTGGGAACAGGGCTCAGCATGCTGAATCTGCCCATTGCTCAAGGAAAGCCAAAAATCCTTTTTTTTTTTTTTTGGTAGAATTTTTCATCTTCAAAATACTGGGCAGGCCATACAAAACCCAACCGTGGGGTGTCGGGACCTACAGGTGGTCAGTTTCCAACTCCTGCTCTAAAGAGTTACAGAGACGTCAGAGAGCCCACCGCAACCCACTTTCTATGAGCAACAACCCTGGGAGTGGCCCGGTTTCTTTCTTTTTCTTTTTTCTTTTTCCAAGAACACAAGAGCTTTCTGAGTTACTGGTTTCTCTCCAAGGCTTTGTAAATTTTGGTTCCCTCTGAACTCTGGTCTACAGGTAGCTCACATCACAGAGCCCCGGGCCAGGGCCGCAGGGGTGCCCAGGGAGACCCAGGTGTGACTCCACTCGAAGACCCCAGGCTAAACTTTCTAGATTAATTTTATCTTCTGGTCTGTAACGCCCCTGATTATATGCAGATTTATGAGAATTCTTTCCGCATTCACACTCACAGAGTACCGGTGAGCAGTCCAAGCTGGAAAATAAGACACCCTTCTTAATTCCGTTCGGCCGCCCCAATCTGGCTTTGGTTAAAAGGCATTTCTTTTTAGCTGTGCCCATCTCCTGTAATGATCACACAGGACAGGAGGGGATGGTCCTTATCTGAGGAAAAGTGATCTTAGGATTTCAGCCCAAGGCTTCCCCTTCCAACAGAAGAAGCCGAAAGGGCTCATGGAAGGGAAGAGACAGCGGGGACAGTGACCCTTGAGCTGGCTTCCAGGGAGGCCCCGTACTGTCTCCTGAGGTTGATTGGCTGGGGGTTCCTGCACAGTGGCATGCAAGTCCAGGAAATGCACAGGGTGTCAGGTCTAGGGGACGTGGAGAGCTGACCCGGTCTGCACCCACCTGGAGAGCCCAGGTACCATGCCCCATATCCCAGAACTGCAGTATCGTGATGGCGGGGTAGACCCACTTCTCTCCATCCTGCCTTCCAGCAAACCCACATGGCCTCTTTGACACAAAATATGCCTTGGCCTGATTTGGGCTGCATGGCATCGTTCAGATAAATCATTTGTGCGACATTAAGACACTGCTGAATACCGGGTCTTGGTGCCATGATGGGGGGACCCAAAGAGCAGGTATTCTGACCCCTAGGAAATTCCTAGTCCAGTGGAGAAACAGATATGGGACAGACAATTGCCACAGAATACCCTTGGTGCCATTTCTAGAAGTCAGGGAGGGAGAAGAGGGAAAGGGAATCAAGCCAAATTTGAGTTTGGGTTTTCTTGTTTGATGTTATTTAACCACGAAGCAGTGGACATCACACAGGTACAGTATGTGATCTGCAAGGTAAGGCCACTCCCAGGACGTAAAGACCCCGAGGGGGCCACGGGTGCACCCCTGCCCACAGCTGGGGGTGGGGGGATGGACAGCACAGCCTGGGCTCCTGCTTAGAGCCCGAGCCTCCTCCAGCCAGTGTCAGGACCCTGCTGCAGCCCCAGGGCAAAACACAAAGGTCCCAGCCAAGGCGGTGGGGCATGGGGTGGATGGAGCACAGACCCCAGGGAGCCCCACCTACCTCGATACAGATTTGGTGGGCCCTCCTGAGTGACCCTCCACTTTCCAGCTGGGCTCTCGCAACACACTCACTGATGTCTCCCTCTGCGCAGGGCTCCCTTGGCTCTGGAGCCCCAGGATTGGGGGCCAAATCTGTGTCCCCCTTCCCTAGCCCTAGACCCTTTGCTCATACCATCACTGGCTTTCTTTCCACTCTAAGGACGCTGGGTTCATTGGTCTGTCCCTTCATGACCACCCCTTCCCCTTTTTAGCAGATGGCTGTAGTTTCTGGGAAGGAAGGAGGGCAGTGTGTTCAAAGGACTCTAGTTGTGGCCCTCACAGCCCCCAGCAAGGGCTGCTACCTCGGAAAGCCTCAGGTCCCTGGGTTGGCCAAACGCAAGGGCTCTTGCTTTGTCTTCTCCAGTCCAGACTCCTGCCACCCCTCCTCCCTCAGTGGGGGCCAGGATGGAGAGCGCCGCACCTGTATCTGGGGCAGACAGCTCCTGGAGCGGGACCAGGTGGAGTGACCCTCCGCCCTGGCCTGCCCGGGACAGCATGTGGGACTTCCGGAGCTCAGCTAGACCCTTCCAGCAAGCCGAGAGAGTGGGTCACCGTAGTACAAAGGCAAGATAATTTCCCCACCCACCCCTCTCCACCCCTCCCTACCCACCTCCCGCACTTCCAGAGAGGGGGGAAAAAAAACCTGTTTCCTGGCCGGTTCTCAGGCTAATCTGTCACCACCAACTCCTTTGGGGGAAGATGACAAGAAGTGAAAGGCTTTGCCTCTGGTCAAATTAATAGCAGTAGCATCTTCACCATGAAAAGAAAGCATATGGGTGTAGTTAGACACACGGTAAAAAAAACTATCTGTGTGCACATATAAATCCCCCATCCAGTGGGCTACTGACAGACAGAACCCTGCCAGGGATGAGCAAGGCCAGGGTGGAGGTCTACCCGAGCACCAGTGAGAGATGCTGAGGGCTTTCAGCCCGGAGAGGAGCATAGGGTCAGCTGACAGTGGCCTCCTGTGCCTGCAGATCTGGACAGGGGGACAGAGGGGACAATCGCCCCAAACCCCAGATGTGGATCCGGGCTACGGGCCAGAATCGATACACAGAGGTATTCGAATCCATGGGAGCCACCCGGCCAGGGCACCAGCCACTGGCCATCTGTGCCCACTGGGCCCACATCTGAGGTGTGACTGGGGCCCCTAAGACGTACTGTGAGGATCTTGGGCAAGACTTAGACGACTCCTAGGAACAGACAAATGTGAAATGCCTCCTTAATAGCTTTTTTACACGGATAATAGCTGGAGCAATAATATTTTGGATAGGACAGGTTAAACTAGATCATTAAAAATCAGCTTCAGCTGTTTCTTTTCCCCTTGGTGAATGTACCTGAAGGAAATTCACACATACATGTGGCCACACTGGTTTGCCGGGGCTGCCGGGGCCAAAACAGTCCCACAAACTGGGTGGTTTAAACAGCAGAAGGGTGGGGCGCCGCTCTGGAGGCTGGAAGTCTGAGATCAGGTGTCCCAGGGGGCTGGTTCCTTCTGAGGCCGGGAGGGAGAATCTGTCCAGGCCTCTCCTCCAGCTTGTGGTGGGTTGCTGGCGATCTGTAGCGTTGCTTGGCCTGGAGAAGCACCATCTTCTTCTCTGTATGACATTCCCTCTGTGTGCATAACCTAGCCCGTCCCCATGACCTGAGTTTAGCTTGGTTACTCCTGTAAAGGTATCTCCACCTCAGGTCCCATTCCTGAGGTCCTGGAGGCTAGGATTTCAACATGTAAATTTGGGGGAACGCAATTCAGCCCACAACGACGGCCTACATCCTATTTTTGGTGGAGTCACTGATAAATAAGTTCCGTGTGGGCAGGAGCCACACTGGGACTTGCCCGTTTTCAGAATCCAGCCCAGAGCCCAACATAGAGTAGTCACTGGGCAGCCATCCGTACGGTTAACCCATGAAATCAGTCCTCCTTCCCTGAGTCTCCTTAGAGGTGGGACAGGCCGTGTCTAAGGTTCGTGTGTGAGACAACCCAGAGCCAGACTCTGGGAGTCGGGCGGATGCCACCTTTCATGAACAGAGTGCCCGTAGGCAAGCTGCTTTATCACAGGAACCTCACTTTTGTTGGTAAAATGAAAAAAAAAAAATGCATGCTTACCCAGATGTGCACCTAATGCTTTTGAAAGCAACTGGTACACAGTAACCATCAGCTTCAACCTCCATGAGGAGTGAGGTCCCCATCACCGAAGGTGTGTAAGCAGACAAACGCCGGAAGGTCTCTTCTCAGGAAGGCTGGAATGGTGACTTCGGCACAGAAATGGAGCTGGGGCTGGATTGTGCCCTGAGCCGCACGATACAACTAGGCTTTACCGTGCCTTCTCTCCAAATCCACCCAATCCACTTTCCCATGTTTCCCCTGAGAGGAGAACGGGCACTGATAGGCTTTGAGCATCAGCCCCATGCCATCGTTAGGAACCACTCTACCGCCATTTAACAGGTGAGAAGACTGAGACCCAGGGCGGGCTCCGTTGGCCCAGCTGCCCAATGGTGGCACTGGGATGAACTCAGAGGTGTGTATCCGAGCCTGAAGCTTTCCCCTGAGGTCACAGCATCATGGGGAATCATTCGCTTGTGCAATCACTCAGCACCTCCTAGGTGCCTGGCACCAACTTTGGCCCTGGGGAAACGCGGGGGACGGGCACACAGCCCACACCAGTGAGAAGCTGCCCGTGTGCTAGGAGGAGCCCAGCACATAAACACACTGTGGTGATCTTTACACCCAAATAGGAAACATTTTTGCAGATTCATTATGTGCCAGGCACTCTTCTAGGTGTGTCACATATATATTTTCTGCTCCTAGTGGCTTCCTGCAGGGCTTTCTCCGTTGTCAAAGCTCATGGCTCCAAACCTGCCCCCATCGTGAATTACATGGCCTTCTCTCCTGCAGCCATAGGGCCTACCTGGATCATCCAGAGTCATCTCTCCACCTCAAGAGCCTTCACTGAATCACGTCTGAAAAGTCCCTTTTCCCATATTAGATAAAATGCACAGGTTGTAAGAATTAGGACCCAGATATCTTCGGGGACCATTATTCAGCCTACTACAAGCCCCAAGGACTGATTGCCAGGCCAATCTCCTCCTTCAGAAATGGGGAAACTGAGGCTTAGAGCATGGATGTGCTCAAAGTCTCTCCAGCTGGTTGCAGGGTTGGTTGCAGGGTTGAGTCACCGGCTGTCTTTCTGGAGCTGGGAGGTCGTGCCCACCTCTGGGACCCAACGCTCGCAAGACCCAAGGAGTCAGGCTGAGAGGAGACCTCCTAAGCCTGGCTTGGCCTTTTCCTCTGGACCACAGGCAGAGGGGCAAGGAGGTGCCTGGACGGTGTCTAAGAGCTGCCCAGCCAGGGGATGCTGCAGTTCAATGATTTTCAAATGTTCGGGTCGCAGAATCCCTCTACACACTTAAACATTATTGAGGACTCCTGGGGCACCTGGCTGGCTTAGCCAGTAGAGCATGTGACTCTTGATCTCAGGGTCATGAGTTCAAGCCCCACGTTGGGCACAGAGATTATTTACTAAATAAATAAATAAACAAACACAGAAATAAATAATTGAGGATGCCAGTGAGTTCTTGTTTATGTAGAATATAATTATAAGTAGTTGCCATATTAAAAATTAAAACCAAGACAGTTAAAATATATTCGTCACATTGTTTAAAAATAAGCATAAACCCATTATTAGTTAACATAACATTTTAATGTAAAAAAATCCCTATATCTTCTAAAACCACAAATCTGTGGGAAGAGTGGCCTTGTTCCATTCGTTTGCAAATCTCTTTAATGTCGGGTTTAATAAAAGAGAATTCTCAAAGCTGCTTCTGCAGTTTGTTGGGGTATGTTGCTTTGATTGAGGCATGTGAAGAATATCCAGCTTCCAGATAAGTTACTTGGAGAAGGGAGGAGTGATTCACCTGTCTTTTCAGATAGTTAGGGATATCCAGTTTTGATATTACACCAAAACTCGATGTTTTAGTTGTTTTACTTTAAGTTTCACTATGGCCTTGGAAACCGTATCAGTGAAATTTTTTCTGCTTTGTTATATTAAATATCATTGGTGTGTCCTGCATTTTGAATGGACCTTTTACACATGCAGGCCTTTGCAAATCATGCATTGGTCACTTGGAAAATATTGTTCCATTGAATTGTGCAGGGCTCCCAAATGTTGATTATAATGCCCATATATCATCATATAATATCAAACAGTCACATTCATTACTATTACTTTAAAAGTCTTTAAGTAATCGGGAAGTATATGATTATGGATACAAATTTCCTTGGAAAATTTAAAATTTATTATTGGTAACAAATATGGCCAGTTATTTTTCTTGAAATGACAGGCTCATGTTTATTTTCCAGAAAATGCGTGCCCACTGCCCAAGTCTGAATAACCATAGTCTACTTATTGGTGGTTCTCTCAAGTCAAAAATGAGGTTCTCGGGAAAAAGGAGTTATGCTCCAATATGCTTCCGTGTCTCCGAAGTTCTCTGGGGGTGCCCAGTTCTCTGGGTAGTGCGGTTGGTTAAGCATCTGACTCTTGATTTCAGCTCAGGTCATGATCTTAGGGGCATGGGATCGAGCCTCATGTCAGTGTGGAGCCTGCTAAGGACTCTCTCTCTCTCTCTCCCCCCCTCGGCCCCCCACCTCATATTCTACTGTGCTCACTCTCTTTCTAAAAAAAAGAAGTTCTCTGTGCACGCTTCCTAGTTAGCCACTTGGAATGTTTAGAAGATATGTACTCAAGGATCGAAATTTAATAACATTAATCATTTTTACCATTTCATCAAGGATATTCTTAAGGGAAACTCAGGGGTTTTCTGGCAAGTGTGTGTGTCTATAAAGAACACAGCGAACTGCGAGTACGTTGGTGCCCCTGCCCTGATCCGCACTAACGTGCCCACAGTTTACCCAGCATGGCTTTGCATCCTTAGTGCTAATGTCTACACCATGCAAAGGCAAATACCATCTTGGTTTTATTGCAGAAATACTTTTGACCCAGCAGACTCATGATGGGGGTCTCGGGCATGCCCCAAGGGTGTGTGGACCACACTTTGAGAATCACTGTGTAACTCAATAGATATCACGGTTCTGATGTTTGTCTTCCATGCCCATCCATGTCCTCCTCCGCCCAGAATGGCATGTCTCCCAGGTCCCCTTCTGCCTTGCATTCAGTCGGTGCTTACCACCCCACCACCACGTCATTGGCTTCCCCCCAGTCCGGGGGGATTCCAGTTCCTCCCTGTCAACTTGTGGCCACCGCAAGCCCCACTCCTTTGAACCACACGGTCCATCTTGCTGACCAGCGGAGGCCCTGAGACTTGCGGGATCCAGGTTTCAGCTCCTCCCCAGTGAAGGGGCCTTGGAGAATTCATTTCACATCTTAGAGCCTCTGTCTCCTCCTCCATGAGATCAGGGTGAAAGTGCCCCCACCCCTGACGGTCTGTGGGGGAAGTGAACGAGGTCACCCACAAAAAGCACCCACGTAGCACACGGAATTCTCTGCGGTTCCTTACTACCCCCTCAGCACCTTGCAGGGCGTGCAGGGAATGGGCTATAGCGTACAGAGTGCCCTGACCTGCCCCTCCTCTTGCACTGCCTGACAGCCTCGAGGCAGGGGCTCCCGGGCCCTAGGAAAGGAGAGAAGGGCCAGCATACCCCTCTTCCTCTTCCTCTCTGCAAGCAAAGACAGGGAAGGGTGGAGGCAGGTGTGAGCACCCCTGCCAGGACCAGCGACAAACCCTCCTGGCCGCTTCCTAAGGCAGCTCTGGACTGTCTCGAGCTTCCGCGGTAGCCCTAGCATGACCGTACTTTGGACCCATCACGGAGTGTTATGCAGTGTTACAAGCTCCCGTGACCTCGTGGGTGGGGCCATGGTCATTATTACACACAGGCATCGCTGTAAGGCCGGCCGCCCCTCCCGGTTCCCACTTCTGGTGTGACCTAGCAGCGGGCGCCCCTGCCCACGTGGTGGCAGGACCAGCATCCCCTGGTTGGCTGGCTCTGACCCTGATGGAGGCCTGGGTGCGGGTGACATGTCACTCCCCCAGCCTCCACTCTGGTTCCAAGACACTTTGTTCTGTGCCACATCATTAATTTCTGGAAGAAAAAAAGAACAAAACAAAAAACGACCTCTCAAATTAAAAAAAAGAAGAAGAAAGACATGCTCCCAGCTTTGCTTGTTGGCACATCAGTCTAGACCAATCAGGGCTCCTTGTCAATGAAGAGCAGAGTCTGGACCTCCGGGGTGGGGTTATCTCATGCAAACATGACCTTGGGGATGGGCCCTGGTGCTGGTCCCTGCCTGCAGGAAGGGGCGGTGAGGACATTTTCAATCCCCACCCCCCCCCCCCGGCCCCCAGTGACCAGGCTGCAAGGAAGCTTGAGCAGCAGAAGTGAAGGTGGTGGGGGAGGCTTGCGGGGCCCCAGGGGAGCTCGTATCCCCTTTCCCTGAAGCACACAGGACTGCAGACTGGAGGTTGCATCCTAACCAAGCTCTGTGCAGGGCTCAGGAGGCAGGATGACCCACTTTCTGAGGGTCATCTCACTTCCCTTAGCAGCCCCGTCAGGAAAGGGCTATAATCATGTCCCTTCAACCGTGTGCCTTCGGGGGTTCTCACTTCTCCCACTGACTATTTTCCCCACGACATGGGGGGCACCGGTCTTCTCAGCACCAGATTCCCCACTCCCGGGAACTTCTGGGTCCCCGCACCCCCCTTGAGCATTCTGTTTCTGTAAAATGGAATATCTGGGACCTGAGCGTCCTGTCATTTCCCTCTTGGAGCATAAGTACCAGGGGATGGATTACCCGAAGGTTTGGGGGTTTGGAGACCCAGAAAGGGGGTGGGGGGAAGGGAAGTGACACTTGGGGAGGGCCTGCTCTGTGCTAAAACGGCCAGCCACTGGCTTCTATGCTTGAGCATTTCCGTATTTAACGTAATCATCAACGACAGCCCTGTGAGGGGGATTTTATTTTCCCCATTATATGGTTGGGGAAGCTGAGGCTCCTGGAAACCAAAGACATAACCAAGGTCACACGGGAGCAGGTGGCGGCGTTGGATCTGAGCCCAGCTCGCCGACCCAGGGAAGGTCGTGGATCAGCCTCGCCACAGCGTCACCTCCGCCTGCCTTGGGGGTCATCGTGGCTCCGGAGGCTCATCACGGACCTGGGCTCCTAGAAGGCGGGTGGGCACCTTTTGTACCTGCATGTCTCCCAAGTCCCCTTCTGCCTTGCATACAGTCAGCGCTTAACACACGTGGACGGCATGATTGAATTCCTGAAGAGGCCAAGAGGAAAGCTGGTGGCTTTGACTTCGAATTGCAAGGGGACATGAACTGTGTGTCCCTAGGACAGAGGCTGTTTCATTGTCTTCATGGAGTCACCCACAGAAAGGGAGGGTCCTCCCGCAGCCCTGGGAGGGTTCCCAGCCCCCCTGAGCGAGCTGGGATGGAGGCAGGGGTGGGGGCCGGGATGGGGGACGGGGTGGGGGCAGGGGTGGGAGCCCGTGTGGGAGCACGGAGGGCAGGGCGCAGGTGCCGCATGAGTTGGGGCTCATGCCTCAGGCAGGGGATAAACACCTAAACTGGGGAGACAGCTGCTTGCCATCAGACCAGCAGGAGATTGAAACAGAAGCCTCGGTGTTTAAATTCTTTTGCTTAACAACGAACCGTGTAACACGTTTTTGGTGGAGCCTGGAATTTCCTAGCCCTTGTGTCTCTGCTTCTCATTTTCAGTCTCCTTTTCAAAGGGGAATTGGAAGTCGTGTAATATCCAGGCCTGGTAGATCAGGGGAACGCCTGCAGGGTTTAGACCCAGTTTGGGTTTGCTGATGAGTATTTTCCTCCCTCTTCTCCCTTCTCCTCCTCCTTCCCCTTCTTCCTCATCTTCCAACATCTTCAGTTCTTCCCCACTTCTTCTGGAGACCTCAAACTCACCAGACTGGCTTTTTACCCAAAGGGGGCTTTAGAGATCACCTGATTTAGTGCCCTCATTTTACCGAATGCCTCTCTGGAAAGCCAAAAGGTCCCACTTAGCAATTTAGGGGAGAGCGGGGATCAAAACCTTTGACCCTCAACAGGGGCTCTGTCCACTATAGATTTTGATGATATGCTCTTTCCATGTTCATCTTTTTCTCAGGCTGGCCTCGGGTTCTAGCAGGTCATGGCCTGAGATACAACAGTGGTCGGGGCTCATCGGCCGGCAGGATCATCTCCGCCCCACTCTGTCACTGTGGCTCCACGGTGCTGGCCCAGGAGAGCAAACATGACCAATCAAAGTGACCGACTGTGAAGGGCTCAGGACTGGGCCAATCAGGCTTTCCTGGGACTTTGGTGGAACTTCAAGGCAAGACTATTATTTTGTCGAGCTTTGAAATAACCAGGGCGATACAAGCCTGGAGCCACATGTGCCATCTTTCTGCCACATGAAGAGAGACTGTCGAAGAATGAAAACAGAGGTGGCGCGGGGAGGTGGGGGGTAGGCTAGTCCCAGGGATATCATTCACACCTCTGGATCCTTCCATACCAGAAGAGACCTCCCACGTGGACTACCCAGAAACACAAGCCAATGTGTCTCCTCTTGTGATTCAAGACAGTTGGAGTCGGGTGTTGACCATTTACAAATGGAAGATTCTCCACTCATACATGGGACTTAGATAAAACCCTGACATGTCTGAAGGGTGATTCTGGGTTTCCTTGGGACATCAGGGACCTCCTCCTATAACCTTGCTAACTGGTTGTGTGTGAAAGTAAATGCAAATTGTGGTTCAAATTTTGCCCATGTCTAAATATTTACTAGCAGGCAGGGACAGTTGCTAAACCAGAACAGTTCAGTGCCTCCTTAGAGTCCAGCCTTCTCTTCTTTTAGGGAGCAGACCTGCCCATCTTCTAGTTGCAGGATTCAGCAAAACTTCTCAGCAGAGCCAGATAACCAGTCCTTCGAGTGCCCAAACCGAGGGCCGATTTGTAATCCCACGTCTGGGACAGCATGACAGAGGCTGAAGGACATGCATGTCTAGGTTCTTAGAGACTATTTAGGCAAGAGGAAGGAGGGGTGCCGTGTAACGCCTCAGACAAGCTGTACCTTTGAGTATCATTCATTCCACCCATGGAAAATCATTTCTACCATGTTAGAAATGTTACACCGATTAACAAAGTCTCTGTTTTAATTAAAGATAAAGGTATCTGGAGCACTGCCAGAAACTCCCAGAGTAGTTGGAACTTTTAAAATCAGCTTTTTATTTTTGGAATAATTTTAGACATACAGGAAAGTTACAAAGATAGTACAGAGTTCTAATACACCCTTCATCCTGTTTCCCCCAATGACTCACACGCCAAGATTCATTTGTCAAGATGAAGAAATTAATACTGGTAAATTACTATTAACTAAACTCTGGACTTTATTCAAATATCCCTGGTTTTTCCACAAATGTCCTTTTTCTCTTCCAGGACCCCATCCAGGTCTCCACATTACATTTAATTGTCATGTCTCCTTAGGTTGCTCTAGTCTGAGCTTCCTTGCTTTTTGTGATCTTGACAGTTTTGAGGATTACTGGTTGGGTGTTTTGTAGAATGCACCTGATGATTTTCTCATAGTGAAGTGGGGTGATTCATTTTGGGGAAGATCACCACAGAGGTGGAGTACCCTTCTCATCACACCAGGTCAGTGGTTCCCACTATTCACACAACCTATCCCTGATGATATTGACCTTCATCCCTTGGTTAAGGTCTCATTTCCCAGGCTTCTCCACTGCAAAGCTGCTTTTCTTTCCCCTTCCCATGTTGTATATCTTGAAAGCAAGGCAATTAAGTGCAGCCTACACCCAAGGGAGAAGGGGTTAAGCCCCATCTCCCGGAGCGAAGAGCTTAATCCCTCCCTCCCTGAGTGTGGACTGGATTTATTGCCTTCCTATCATCGGTGAATTCTCCTGTAAGGAAGATTTATCTCCTCTCCCCCTATTTATTTAATCATTTATTCGTATCAGTACGGACTCATGGATATTTATTTTATACTCTGGGCTTTAATCCAATAGTATATTCCTAATTTCATTGCTCATATTGTCCCAGCTTTGGCTATTGGGATTTCTTTTGGATTGGCTCCAAAAGGTGACATTTTGGTAAGTTACTTCCAATGCTAAGTAACCACCTCTGCTGTGGGTAATCCTGAGTAAGATATACTTCTGATATTAACGAGTGTCCTCTAGAATGTAGATAAGACTAATTAACCTAATAAAATGGCAATCAAACCGTAACCTTTGTACCCTTTTTATTCATTCCACTTTTCCGTTAATGTCCATATATATAATGTTTTGCTGTGTGGATAGAACACAGTTTACATACCTCCTGTGTTTTGCTGTTCTACACAACACTAAAATGAACATTTTCTCATGAAAAGGATTAAAGCTCAATTCATATGGCTGAATCACTTTCTAAAGGTAAGGTTTAGACCTGCCACCAACGATGCATGTGAGTTACTAAAATTACTACCATGAAACGGATTCAACACAAATGCACTAAAAAGCGGTAGAAAGGCCACTGGCTGATACACAAAATTTAACCAACGCACGCATTCCTATCAGGCTGGAGATGCTAATTTTTTTTTTTTTAAATCTATTACATGCAGTAGAGCAGGGAGGTGGACAAGATGACTTTTTAGATCTTTCAGGACCCTCTGACTCTGATCCGTTGTAGTTCTACCCGGGATGTATAAATATTAATATTTACTATTTAAACAATTTAATATACAATCATTTTTGTACTTCTTAAGGGGAAAAAAAAATCCCACCTGCCAGGCATCATGCTTCATGCCTTCCATACCCGCATACCTACTTCTGCCCACAGCCAGAGGAAGATCCAGCTGTTATTCTCATTTTGCAGAGGAGGACCCCAGGGATTTGCCCCGGTTGCAACTCCAGGACACCCCTCACCGCGGCATGGTCTTCACATTTCTGGGAACTTCTTGAGACTAGGCTCTGTGTCTTCCTCCTTTCTTTTCCCCAGTGCCCACCACGGGCCCTGGCACTGTTGAAGCAGAGATCAGGATATAAACACCCCAAAATTTATTTTAAAAAAACCTTGTATGAAAGAAGAAATGCCCTGAAGAAAAGGAAGGCAACTACAGTCCAGGAGGGAAAATTTCACCCTTTGGGTCCCAATTCCAGTTCACACCCTGACTCTGTCTCCCTCTCCTTTGTAAAGTCACTCTGATCCCTCCTACCTTAGGGGAGCGGTGAGAATGAGAGAGGGCGGGCAGAAAGTACGCGGCTCAGTGTCCCCCAGATTCCCGAGTCACGGTATCATTTATTGGGCGACAATCCTCCTCGCTCCTCCGGATTCCTATAAAATGGAGAGAGTAAACCACCCTCAGACAGTTAAGTGAGGAAATGCACACGGGCCCCTCGGCGTAGCTCTGGACCCCGGCAAGGGCTCTGGCAGTGGTCGTGGGATTCGCCTGTAAAGACAGGTAACATCCTGTGACTGTTAATCTCTCTGTTAGAGAGAAAACCTCACAAGATACGCCAAAATTACCGACGAGAAGGCAAATCAAGTTGGATCTCCGGTGCCAAAACCCACAGCCGGAAGTTTCAATTCAGCAGCGTGCGGTCACAACCCTGGCGGGCGTGGACACGGCCGCAGACCCTAAGCGTGGCAGTGTTCAGCCCTCGGAACTGGACCGGGTGCCTCCTTCTCTGAGGTCCGGGGAAGCCATGCCAATCCCTTCTTTCCACCACTACTGCTTCTTCCTCTGCTCTCTGCCTGGGTCTACGGCACAGTGCCGAGAGCACAGACATGGGGGTTTCAACAGACCTGGGGGGTATGCCAGGATCTGCCACGGCGGTGTGGCCTTGGGCCAGTTGTTAACCTCTCTGTGCTTCCATCTTCTCCTGTGTAAACTGAGAAAAATGCTCCCTATCGGATGCTTGATCTGGGTATTCAATGAGCAGACCCGTAGAAAGCTGTTAGCCTGGTGTCTGGCACGGAGGAAGCAATCAATGCACGGGTGCTGTTAACTCTACTAACACGAGGGTGCTCGCGGAAGGGCTGGTGATATGCAAAGTCTTGCATAGTAGGTCCTCACTAAATGCTGTTGGAATGAACACATGCAATGCATGAACGGTGCAAGGATGAGTGAATGAATCATGCTAAAGTCCCTTTCCTCCTTAGAGGGAAGGGATTATCTCTGCTCCCCTGCCCCTGCTGCCCTGGGCCCTTTCATCTTCTGAAGGCTGCCCACCTTTCCCTCTGGGCTGCCCGCCCCCCCCCCCCGCGGGGGGCCTCCCTGCTTGGTCACCGCCCAGCTCAGCTCTCTCCCGGCTCTCTTGTCCTCTTGGCTCCCACTGGCCTGGGGGTGGTAGGCGGTGGTGGCCGCTGGTTGGTGGCTGGACGCTAAGCACCGGGTTTGCACTCCCCTGTCACCCCAGACCCTGGCTGGCCTCCCGTCTACAGGGCTGCACCAGGATCCCTCCCCCACGCCGCCCCAGTGGCCCCGCTCCTGGGGCATATTTCAGAGTCGAAATGGAAGGCGAGAGGTGGGTTTGCTGATCACCAGATAACCCTGGGAGTAACTGTGAAGTATTATAAACAGTGTCACGTCAACTCGAGATTTAGCATCAGATCCTGACTTGAGCGCGAGGAAATGGGGCCGTGACAGGGAGGCGCTTCCTTCCAGACGAATGTCCAAAGGTGTCTCGCGAAGGGCCGTGATGACAGGCAGAAGGCTTAGAGGGGTAGGAAGTGGCTGCTTATGGGCTGCAGGCTTCTCGAAGTGCTGCTGAGCGGCGCCTGTGGGGAGGGGGTGGCCTGTGGGAGCCATGTCCTCCTCCAGTCTGCGGCCAGCACGGGCTGGGGCCCCGCGGTCACCGCCCCACCCGGGAGCAACAGGGACACCCTCTGGGAGCGCCCAGGCTCACAGGTGACCTCAGCAGCCTCCAGAAAGATCCCCACCAGTTTTCAATCTTCCCAAAGCTGGAAACCATCTCCCCCTCCCCGGGCCCCCCCCCCCCCCCCCGCCGGCACTGCTCCCTGCACCTTATCTCTGGTGACTTCAGAAACCTCTGAGAAGAGTTCCACGGCACGTATCTGAATCTTTCTGGAAACATTTGGCCCGCAGAGATGGTTGTAAGGAGAATGAGACCTACTTCCCTAGGGAGACGTGCCAGATGAAGATGAAGACGGGAGACATTCTGGCGACTTCCCGGCTGGGGGGCCCCCTCTGAGCCCAGGCTGCCCGCGCCGAACGCCCACTCAGCCTCGTTCGGAACGGACCCTGATGGGAGCAGTTCGCCCTGCGGACCCAGGCGACAACCCCAGCCGCTCCCACCGCTGACCCGGAGGCAGGACGTCCCTTCGCCTCGCCAAACCCCAACTGCCTTAACTCTACCCCGAGGCTCGTTTTATGAAACAAATTGCCCAGCACCTAAGACCCATTTTTCCCCAGAAGGCAGTGCACCCCAAAATGTTCCAAGCCCCGTGGTCATCAGATAAGTTTATACCTTCTCACTGTCTCTTCTGCATTCAGTGTTTGGCCTGAACAAAATAGTATGTTTTCCTACCATTTTTCAACACAAATGTTTCTTCACACGTTTCAATTACTTTTTCCAACAAACAAACAAACAAACAAACAAACAAAAAACCCAAAAAACCGAACCACACATTTTATCCACCACCACCTTGTGGACAAGGAAGGTGACAGGTGGTTGGGGGATTTGACGCCGCGACACTGGGGACAGCACGTCGTACAAATGTGTTTCCCGGGTTGTTGAACACGCCGTCCGTGCCAGGCTCCAGGGCCTGGGGCGCCCAGCCTGCCTCCCTGCCGTCTGTAAGTCATGGGCTTGGAGGAGGATGGAGCTGTAAGAGCGGACGCAGCCTGTGCTGGAACTGCTTTGACCGAGGAGATGGCATTTCACACTGTGAAATATGTCATTACAAACACTACCCCCAGTAGTAACAAGAACACAGTCATCCCCTGTGATCACGGGGGGTACGTTCCAAGACCCCCAGCGGATGCCTGAAACTACAGACAGTACCCAACCCCAGAGGGACTATGTCTTTCCTTAAACATACATCCCTATGATAAAGTCGAATTCATAAATTAGGCACAGTAAGAGATGAACAATAATAAGAAAGCAAAACAATTCTAACAATCTACCGTAAGAAATGCTAGGTCACTAGAGTCTCTCTCGCTCTCTCTCCGGCTGTCTTACTGTCCTGTCCTCAGCCCTCTTGTGAGGATGTGACATGATATCCAGCCCACGTGACGAGAGGACATGAGGGGAGTGACGTCGGCACGTGACGTCGCATGAGGCCGCTGGGACCCTCTGACCACAAGTCAGGAGGAGGGTCAGCCGCGGATGACCGTGGTCCAACAGAGGCTAAGGGGGCGCCACCGCGCTGAGGGTGGTGGGAACACACACAGCACACGTTACTGCTTGCCTTCTGTGCATCTGGCATGTGCTAACTGCGCCAGAGACGTTCCCCGTTTGACCCTCCCCATTACTTGTGAGGCACAGTCTCCTGTTGCCACCACCTTACAGACGAGGAGACCAAGGGAGGGCTTGCCAGGAGCGCAAGGTTGGAAAGCCAGTAAATCCCAAGCAATGTGATGTCGGCCCCTACTGTGTCCCTCAGTTACCGCCGTGCTGTTGGGGGAACGAGGGCTCTTCTCGATTTGCTGTCATGGAACCAACCCAAAAAACCCTTGGAGAGCGGCGTGTCCATCTGCCATTTTGCAGCCGAGGGGCCAATGGCTTTACAGAGGAGGGGTACATGGGCCAAGGCCACGGAGCTGCGGAGGGCTGGCGACTGGGGGGCAGGACCTAGAGCTGCCTCTGAACGCGGAAACTTTTACACTGTCTGACATGGACAGGCCCACCCCTCCTTGGCACACTTCTTCTCTTTTGTTTTTTCTGTAGCAGAAAGGAAGTTAACCCGGCTATAAGGTGGTTCCCCACTGCCTCTTCTTGTCCGGACAGAGAGTGAGGCTGGGGCTCCCATCTCGGGCTCTCTTCTCAAGCCGTGACTCCACGGGACCCCGAGTCCACACCTGTCCTTGGTCACCTCATGCCTCCTCCCTCCTCCAGCCTCCCCACTGGGTTTTCCCGGCCCTGCACATAAGTCATCACCTCTAGGACCCCTCTCCCTGGCCAGGTGATCTTGACCTGGCCTTCCACGGTCACCCTGCTGCACTTCCCGCATGGTCCTTGGGCGAAGTGAGGGGGTCCCTGAGCAGGGTCAGGTCCTGCCCCAGCTCAGCTGCCATTCCCGTGGCCAATCATTGGACTTCTCGATTCCTTATCTAGTAAAGCAGGGAGGGGCACTAATACAGCACCAGCCCCAGAAGGTTGTCAAGATTAAATAAGTACTGAGCACAGTGCTTGGTACACAGTAGGTGGCCAATGGATATTAACTGCTCTCCTAATGGCAACAGGGAGTAAGTGAACCCCATGTTCTGTGCATGAGAATCTCCAGCTCCCAAAGCAGGAACTCCTTCTTGCTTCCCTGAGCCCTCTGTGACATGTGGCATCGTGGAAAAAAAACACAGACCCTGGCCTGGTCTACAATTTTGCTGTGTAAATCTGGGCAAGTCACCTCCCTTCCCTGAGCTTTGGTTTGTTGGAAAATGAGGATATTTATACTCATTTTGTGGGTTGTTATGAGGAAGAAAAAAGGTGCATGCTTTCCTTCACGAATCTGAACATTCTTAGAGCTCCTGATCTGTACCCCACACAACACTGGGGGCTGGAAATATGGTGACTATGACAAAGACCTGGTCTGGGAGGGCTCCTGGCCTGCCCATCACGCCATGCTGCTTCTCCACGAAGAGAAGTTCTTAGAACCCCTCCGATGGCCTTTCCCAGCTTCATCTGCAGGAACAGTCAGGGTCGGAAGCCAGAACACTCTGGGCTCTTGGGCGACAGTTTCCTTCCGCAGCCCCCAGGGAGGGGGCAGCCGTGCATGGCTCCTGCCACCTAACGGAGAAAGTGTGTCTCCGGAGTTTATGTGTTCCTTTTGGTGTCTGGGGTCCAAAACATGGAGTAGGGGCAGAGAGACATTTTTTCCAACCATCTGGGTTTGGGCAGAACCCAAAGCACACTTCACCAAGATGCTTTCTCTCCATCTTGGAAGCAAGGGGTGCTCCCCCAGAGATCTCATTCCTAAGTGTGGGTTTCAATATGTAATTGATGCAAATGCTGCCGAGAAGCAGTCGGGGCCCAGGCCGCTTCCGCCCCCCATCAGCCACCAGAGTCCCCAGGTGTCCCTGGGGTTCATGCTGAACACTTGCAAATGTTCCTCTCTCTCTCTCTCTCTCTCTCTCTCTCTCGCTCGCTCAGAGCTGCTTTAGAGCCAGGAAGTCTCTCCCGAACATGATTCCTGGCCCTGACTCCTCTCTCCTAGGGGCTCAGAATCTGGCACGTAGTAGGTGCTTCGTAAATATTGTTGAAGGAACAAAGGAACAAACGGTAAGCTTCCGTAAAGCGGCCCCCTGGGGGTAGGGAAGACAATTACTCATCTCTACAGAGCACCTGCTATATTTCAGGCAAAATGCCTGATGCTTTAGGTAGTGTCCTTTCTTTCTGCAACGGTGCTGTGACCTGGCACCTCCATGCCCGTTTTACCGGGGAGGAGACAGGCTCAGAGAGGGCAAGGTGCTCAATGAGAGACACACAGCAAGTGGAAGCAGTGCACGGTTGGCACGCGGGGCCGTCAAACCTCCAAGCCACACAGCTCCTCCTGGGCCGAGGGCCCCTCTCCTTGGATCAGTCATAGAATCGGTCCCAGACCCCAGCCAAGCCACCTTGCTGACTCCTCAACCCCCCTGGAGCCCCCTGAGAGGGGCCTCGCTGGAATAATGAAGGCAGGACAGGCTACACCACGGCAAGAGCTAAGCGCCACGACCCTGGGGCTGGATGGACTAAAGGCTAATGTCTGGTTCGCACCACAATCTGGCTGGTAAGTGGGGAACCCTCCCTGGTGGCTGTTCTCCAAGGCAGGCCTCCGCACGTGGCTTCCAAGGTTGCAGTAGAAGGGGACAAGCGGGTGGGAGGGCCATGCACGATGTTTCCAAGGGACAGGCCTCCAACTGGCATGTTCCTTTCACCGCGTTCCATTCATTCCAACCAACGACCAACCTACCTGAAGGGAGGCTAGAAACAGAGCCTCCTGGCACTCGGAGGAAAACCAGCTCTGGGTATGAGCCTGGCGCCCACCCAGCTGCCCTCGGGGCTCTGTCTCTCCCTGGACCTTAAAGCCTCCCCCAGCAGACCCTGCTCAGCTCCCAGAGTTCCAGGGACAAGCCAAGCCCCAGAACCCGGGGTGCATAAATGGGGCCTGTGCCCCTGAGCCCTAAAGCTGAAGCCAGAGGCTCTTGCTGGGCCCTGGGTGATGCTCAAGACACTTGCCCAAAGCTGGATGAACCCTGGCCTGGGGTCTCTCAGGAGCCTCCTTCCAGCCCAGAGGAGCTACAGGGAGCCCCTCCTTTCCTGCAGCTCTGAGCCCTGGCCCAGTTCCCACCCCTGCCCAGCCAGACACCCCATCACAGCATCCCAGAGCTCTGAGGTCAGCTCCTCCACGTAGAGGCCTCCTCCGGAGCCCCCACGGTTCCACTCAGAGCAGCGCCAGAAGCCCTCACAAGCCTGGATGATGTCTGTTCTGGCTCCAGACGCAGGACATCCAGACTGAGCTCCCGGAGATAGAGGTGCATCCGTCACTCGTCAGAACCCTGGGTCTCAGCCTACCGAGGCTCGTCTTCAAGATCGGCCTTGGAGCCAGCAAGGCCCGAAAAGGATCCAGGCTGGATTTTAAGGCCAGGGAGCCCTACCACAACGCTGCTGGAGGGGAGGGGTGTGAAGGCCGTGGAGCCCTACAGACCCATGGGGAGTGGGAAGACCCCGAGAACCCCCTTTGCCCCTTCCCCACCAGCCACCTTGTGAAGCTGGGACGTTGACAGTGGCCACCACATCTTGGGGAGATTCCCACAGGTCTGAGGCTAGTGTGAACCCCCATGACAGTCCAAAGACAGCATGTCCCCTGATAGGGAGAGCAGCCCGTTCCTGGAGTGGGATCTCAGGAAAGAAGGAGAGCCCCTAGACTGTGGGTGGGAGTCTCAGCCACGCTTCAGGAGACCTCTCCTCACTAATTCCCCAGATGCCACTGCTAAACTTGGTCCTGGACCAGGGCCCCGGAGGACAATGCCCTCGAAAACAGCACTTCTTAAAATGGGTAACCCAACGTGGTTCCCTAGTCAGGTAAATTCGGGAGCTGCTGCCCGCTGCAGGCAGCCACCCCCTGCCTGCACCACCTGGGAGCGTCACAATGCACCTTAGCTTACAAAGGCTCTGAGAAGTCCTGCAGCAAAAAATAATAATAAAAACAATAATAAACCAACAACAACAACAAAAATGCCAGAAAACTTGTTTTATTTTATTTAGCTATGGCACCTTCCAAACTTTGACCTCAGAACCCTTTCTGTACTCTTTACCTCATAACGGTTTGATGGAACCCGCTTTGGAAACCTGTCCTAGCTGATCCTAGAGGCAGCTTCAGAGATGAATCACACCTGGCCCCTGCTCTGGGTGGCTCGCCTGCCGGTGGTTGGAGGGCGCAGGAGACAGGCAAATGCAACAAATGCCATCAGTACTTGGCCAACCAACGGCGCCCAACAAAAACCTATGCCCCGCCTGCTTTACTTTTGCTGTAGCACTCTTCCCCGGACACGCCGTCTAGGTATTTGTGTGCAGGTTTATTCTCTGTCTCCGCTTCCTCTCGCTCCAACGGACCCTCTGCAGGGAAAAAACTTTGTCCGTGGTGTTTACTGCTTCACCCCATACGTCTCCTCCCATGTCTTGGGCCAGGTTTGGCATGTACTGGGTGCTTAATAATGTTTGGCAAAGTGGCTTCGTTAATTGCACAAATGGGATAAAATAGAGCCCAAGGAGAGTACGTGACTCGCCACTGTCACGTGGCCAGGTGGTGATGGAGCGGAGGTGTGAAGCCAAGAGTGTGACTTCGGAGCCCCCACTCTGGCCCTCTGCCTTCTGCGCCAGTGGCACCAGGCTGTCCTGAGCGAGGGAAAGAGTGACCCATAGCCCTTCGTCTTCTTCCAGGGGCTCACCTGAACCCAGCTCCCCGAACCTGCCCCGCCCTGGTTTCCACTTGACCTCTACACCCGTCCCCGTCCACCCCTGCCTCAGACCCTGCCCCGGGGCCAGCACCCGGCAGGGGATCAGGTCACCTAGCACCCCCCGGCAAGGCCGTGGAGGCCCCGGAAATTGAAACTGGGGGTGACCCCCAGGGTGGCCAGTGCTGAATTCTCCAAGAGGAAGAGAATTCTACTGAGTATCCAACAAGCCCAACTTGACTGCTCCCAATCCTCCCCCTCTTCCTCAGACGAGTGCCAAAGGACGCTGCCTCCCTGCAGTGTCATAAAATGAGAGACGGGGAAGCAGAGGGGCTAAGTCCGGGGCCGGAAGCAACTGGGTCTGGCGCACCGCGGCATGAGCCTGACTAGCCGGCCCTTCTCGCGGCCTCGGTGTTGTCCCCAGACAACCGAGAAGCCTCGCTCAAGGATCATCAGCTTGACTGTCCCACAGAAATGTGCTACTTGCCAGTACAGAGGTATGGGCAAGACGCTGGGGGTCCCAGAGCCAGGACCCCCGAACAGCATGGAGCAGAGAGGCTTCTCAGAAACACTGTTGACTTTTAACCTGAGTCACCAAAGGTGAGTTGGAATTGTTTGGTTGCAGATGAGGTTAGAAAGGAAGGAAGAGACCTATTTGCACAGGCCTTGGAAGGCAGGACTCTCTCCTGTGGGCACTGGGAAGCAACCTCCGCCCCTTTGTTTTCCATGAAGGTAAGCAAAGTATTCTCTGGCTAACTTTTGTTTCAGTATGAGGCTCATCTCTGATTTACAGAAAACTCAAAATGCCAGTGGTTTAAACCCACAAGAATTTATTCTCTTCCAGAAAAGAAGTCCAGAAGCAGTGGTCTGTTCTACCAGTCTCTAGGAACCCAGCCTCCTTCTTTCCGTTCCACTCACCTCTCTATGTGGCTCCCATCCTCAACATTGCCTCATGGTCCAAGATGGCTGTTGGAGCTCCAGCCTCCACATTCACCTTCCTGGCAGCAGGGCAAAGGAATGGAAGTAGCACAAAGGAGACACATTCCGAGCAGAGGCAGCCCTTTTAAAGAGGCTTCCCAGAAGACCCACCCACAACTTTCACTTACATCTTACTGGTTAGAACTTAGGCTTTTAGCCACTCTAGCTGCAAAAAATGTAGTCTTTGTTCTGAGCACTAGTTTGCCCGGCTGTGCATCAGAGGTCTATAACTAAAGAAGGTGGGAATGGCTATTGGGTAGACCTGAGCTACCCTGGCTCCGGGCTACAAGAAACAGAAAACCTGACACCTAGTCTTTAATACTAACTGGCTATGGGACGCCTGGGTGGCTCAGATGGTTAAGCGTCTGCCTTCGGCTCAGGTGATGATCCCAGGGTCATGGGATCAAGCCCCACATCGGGCTCCTGGCTCAGCAAGGAGCCTGCTTCTCCTTCTCCCTCTGCCTCTCTCCCTGCTCAGGCTCTCCTCTCTCTCTCTCTCTCTCTCTCTCTCTCTCTCTGTATCTCTGTGTCTCAGATGAATAAATAAAAAAAAAAATCTTAAAAAAAAAATACTAACTGGATAAGAAGTCTGGAGGGACATGTCCTAGGGTTGGGTTGCTGACTCAACAATGAAATCAAGACCCAGATTCTTTCTGTTCTGCCATCTTCAGGATATTGAACATTAATTGAGTTATTATTAAGTTAGTTAATATTTAGTACTTGTGTGATATAAGAATAAAATTCATGGCACTTATGCTATATAAAAATAAGTTCGATGTACCACCTCACAATCACAAGATGGCTGCCACAGCTCCAGACATCACATCCTGCCCCTATATCCTATGACATAAGAAAGGGAAGAGGGCAAAAGATTGCTTTCCTTGTGCCAGTCTTATGTCTTATCAAAAAAGAAAATGTATCTCGATAGCATCCCATCCCCATCAGACTTCCTCTTATGCCTCATTGACCGGGATGAGGCCACTTGCCATAGCTAAACCAATCGCTGTCATGGGGGAGTGAGGTTGCCCTGACTGGCTTAGACCAGTTGTGTTCCAGCCTGCAGGCTGGACACGTTGCCACCCAAATAAGACCAGGGTTCCAACAGCAAGGCAGGAGGGGACAGGGCCGGTGGGTGGTGAGCAACCATGTCCACTGTGCTATAGAAGAATGGAGGCTAGGAAAATACAGAGGAGTGTGCCAAGGCTGCTCCAGGGAGAGGTGCTGGTGGCTTTTCCACAAGAAGGCAGGCCCCCCGGGCTCAGGGCTGAGCTGGCCTACATGGGCCTCGAGTGTGGGGGCAGCCCCTCCTGACCGGTGACTGCATCGAACTCTCCTTTTCGGCCATCGAGAATGCATCTGTGCTCCGTGCACCGGTCCCCGAGGGCACGGGGGCTCCAAGCCAGTGCGTCAGGAATTCTGCATTCTCACCTTGGCCTGAGCGTCCCAATTTATCTCGTAGTTGCATTAAATCCTGCGCCACATACCACAGACATATTTCTCATCTAACGGCCCGTTGCAGGGGATCCAGAACGCTGCAAATACAAAACGTTCTTTGCCTGGTTTTCTTTCTTAAAATCAAATAACTCCACTCACCGCTCCCTCCCTGCGTCTCGCACGGTTCACTTAGATTAATAACATTTGAGATTCTGCCTATATGGAAAGCAGCAAGCGAGGGCCTTCTAGCCAATTCCAATTCCAGGTACTGCGTGATGGAAACTATTTCTCCCCGTCCCTGTTGCCAGCAACAAGCTTTTCTATAACGGCTTAATTAGGATTCAAGATTGCGTCCAGGAGCCCAGAGCCTCAGAAAGAGCCAAGCCGGCGTGTTTACAGACTTCTGTGTTCAGTTCATTTCTGGTTTTGTATTTTGCAAGAGAAGGGAAAAGGAAATCGTAGGGGCGGGGCGGGGGGAGAGAGAAGGAGAAAGAGAGAGAGAGAGGTGGGTTTTTAAGAACAGAAGGAAGCTTCAAATATGGTGGAAACATAGGTACACTGGGGGCCAGATGGGAAGATGGGACCAAAATGGAGATGTGGAGCCAGCAGGCACGGAAATCCAGAAGGCGTTCAGACATTCGGGAGACCAGAGTAATGAATGGGCTTCCTTTCCGGCCACCGCACCGTGGTGACAAAAGGTCACGAAAGTCCTGTCTATCGATGTTGGCAGGGCCTGGCATTGGCAGGAAGTCTTGTTTTGAAAAAGTGGCAGAACTCAAGTTAAAGACTCTGTTTCTTCCCAGCTGTGTGGCCTTGGACAAGTCCCCTCACCTCTCTGAAGTAAGTATGAGGAAAGCACTTGACATCACCATGACACCGGCGGGACCTTGGTAAATATGGGTTTGTGTGCGTGGAAGCTGACTCCCATGGAATTTTATGTCACCCTGGACTCAACGGTCATGCCTTACAGCTGGACAGTGGATAAGCCTCTAAGGAGATGTGGGTACCATTTATGCTCCCTTGGCCTCCATTTCCTCATCTATAAAATGGGTTAATAATAGTGCGATTTAGAAGATATGATGCACCTAAAGCCCTGAGCTCAGTGCCCTGCACAAGGAAGGTGCTCAAACCTAGGGGTGGGCAGAAAGCTGTCTTGGCAAACCCCATCATTGTACTGATAAGGAATGTGAGGCCCAGAGCACGACACGATGCCCACTGATCCACAAAGAATCAATGGAAGAACTCGGTTAGGACTCCTGCTATTTCACCACCAGTCAGGAGATAGAAGGTCCCATTTAAGATGCATGTAATGGGGTCCTTAGACGCCAGAAGAAACATGAACTCTTGACAACCTGCCGGGGAGGAAGAATTCGGGAGTTCAAAATACACAATGTCAACATGGGAAGAGCAGATGCCAGAGGAGGAATCCTCAAATAGGTCAGTTTCCAAATCGCTCTTAGGAAATGCCACTTTGCATCTGACCTTGCACTTCCTTGTCTAGGGAGCCTTCCAGCAGAGTCACAAACATTTACATATGAGGATGTTGATTGCTCACAATAACAAATAGCAAGACGTTGGAAGCGTTTCTGCGTGTTGGAGGGTTGGTCAAGTAAAGCATGCTAACACAAAGGGTAGAACACAAGGCAGCTTTGAAAATTGATATTTGTGAGGAATTTTTAACGAAACAGGAAAACCCTTATGAGATAACGTGAAGAAGAAAGAACACAAAAACTGTGCATCCAGAATGCTTTCAACTGTGTAAAATGTGTGTGTATGTGTGCGTGTGTGTGTTGTATATTGGGAAAAATACCAAACTGGTAACACTCCTTGCAGAAGAATGGTAGAATTAGAAGTGATCTCTTTCTCTCGATTTACTTATTTATATATGCATTTTTTCATTTTACAAATGTTCTACAGGGAGTACATATTACTTTTACAACCAGAAGTTCTATTTACATGTTAAATAGCATATAGAAAAGCAAGTGTGAAGTGAACCCCTTCAGCCCTTTATTGTATCTTTCCTCACTCCTATAGGAAAGCCAGTCATAGGGAGAAGGTCTAAATTCCAGTCTACCGTCCCACCCAAGCTAAGTGCACTCATCCACACGAGGGCTCAGATCTTTCCTTTGATGCGTTATTAATGTCAAAGAATGACTCAGAGACAGTACCACTCAAAAAAGAGAAAGTACACTTTCTTTGGAAGTGAGTCAAGCTTCAGAAGGACCAGCTCACAAGGACTAACCACAGTAAGAATTTAAAAGGAGGAGTCGTGGGGAGACGTTGGTCAAAGGGCACAAATCTTCAGTTATAAGAAGAATAAGGGCAGAGGATCTAATGCTCAGCATGGTGACTGCAGTTAATAAATCAGCTCTCACCGCAAAGAGAAAAGTTAACTGGGAGGTGATGGTGGTGCTCATTATCTTGATCTTGTCAATCATTTCACAACCTACAAGTATATCAAGCAAGTCACCGCATTATACACTTTCAGTATATACCATTATATTTGTCAGTTAGTCCCAGTTCCTCAATAAAGTTAAAAAAAATCTTACAAAACCGCAAAATTATCAACACTTCTCTTTGGATTATCGATTGCTGTGTAACAAACCGCCCCAAAGGACAGCACTCAAAGCAATCGCGATTTATTATCTCCCAGAATTCTGTGGGTCAGCAGTGCAGGCAGGGCTGAGGCGGGGAGTGGGGGGGGGTGGCTCTGCTGCTTCACGTGGCATCAGCAGGGACTGCTCAGCCAAACGTCACTGATGTGCCAGGCACCTGAACGCGCCTACATGTGCTGAGCGTGTGTGATGGGGCGGCCTCTCTTCATTCAGTCATCTAGCTTGAGCTCCTTCACAGATGTAGCTGCTCCTCGCACCCCTCCAAGGACAAAATCAGGTGCCGCCAGGCTTCTTCAGGGCTATGTCCATACCTGGCACACTATTGCTTTCTCCAGGTTTTATTGGTCAAAGCAGTCCAAGGCATGGGCCAGTAAGGAAAGAGATGCGCCACCTCGCAATGTGGGGAGCAGCATCACATGAGGGGCGGTGGGAATTGCAGGCGGCCACATCTGGAGACAAGCAAGCATAGCTACCAAGTTCACCTTGGTCTGCTCATGATGGGAAAAGAGCGACCTTCCCACATGACACAGTGCAGGTGCGTCTGGAGCCCAGCCTGAGGTCAAGTCCGGCCCCAGGCTCTAGCAGACATTGGTTCAAATCCCAGCTCCACCACTTACTAGCCAGCACTGAGGGGTTTATTGACCTGGGACCAGTCAGACCTCCAAGCCCCGGTTTGCTCACCTATAAAGTAGGCTTCATGTCTGTCTCAGGTGTTATTTGAGAGAATTAAATTAAAGCAACATACCTAGCCCAGTGCCAGGCAACACAGCTACTCAGAGAAAGTTAATATTAGTCCCTCCTTGCTTTTATAAGAAGATTTGGGCAGTAGAAACAAAGACTCCTACTTTTCCAAGCCTTCTAGGATTATCAAGGTCCTGAACAGACATTCTGGAAATGAAGGAGAGGCTAATGCTTTGATCAGCCTAGCGGGCTCTGCCACCTGCCTGACAACAGGCGCTGCACGGTGAGCACGTGACCCAGGCCTGCCCAATCATCCGACCTCCTTCCTCTGGATTAAGGATTGGTTCAAGGGAGAGCACGTGACTCAAGTAGAACCAATCAGAGTCCTTCCCTGGGATTTCTGAGTTTGAGCTAGAGCCTTGCTCCTGGAGTCCCAGAGCTGGAAAGATGGGATGGTAAGGCTGCTCTCAGGTATCTTTAAAGTGGAGCCAAGAAGGTAAGAGGAAAATAAAGAGAGAAGCAGGGTCCTGGGAGCTCTCCCGGCGACCCATCCTATGGTTCTGGGATCCAGGCAGAGTAGCCTAAACTCTCTCTCTGTTGAAGCCAGAGTGAGTCCTAATACAGATCTCAAGAGGAAGACAGGTCCAGGAGGAGGAGGAGTACTGGACAGAAAGGCAGAAGGAGGAGAGAGAAACCTGGGCCACTCCACCTGCTCAGGATAGCGCTGGAGTAAAAATCCAGCATCACTTCCAAGGAACCACCTCCGCCAGAGGGGCACGCGTTCATTTAGGTAGGATCAAGACTAGGAGCAAGAAGGATATTGTCTGTTGCAAGATGATTTAGGGAAATAGAAAATCAACAACCTCAACAACCATCAGGGCGTGAATGGTCGAATAAGCTAAGTTGTCTACAAAGCAATCATTTAAAATATCGAGAATAATTTAAATATTGCAAATAATCAAAACTAATGACACCGGAAGATCTCAAAGACATATTATCGAGTGGAAAGCTAAATATGGAATGGTGAGAGGAAACTAAGAATCAAACCAACAACAAAAGTCATGCAGGCACGCATCGGCGCGCTCACGTGCGCGCGCACGCACACACACACACACACACACACACACACACACACGAGATGAGACCATATGCATCCATGTGGTGTAAAAATGCATGGATACAAACCGAGCTGATTAGCATTTCTTCTGGAAAGTGGAACAGGGACCAGGATTGCTTTGGGGGATGGGACCAAAATGGACTTCAACTTTGTCTATAATGTATTCCTGCTGGTAGATAAATCATGTCGTATATAATGTATTCATGTATTTGTATGATTATAATATTGATAAAATAACCACTCTGAACATAAATGGGAATGCAGAGCAATTTCATTTTGAGATCACTGATTTCAACATCCTTAATTTATATGTAAAGAAATCAAGGCTCAGACCAGGGAAGTGACTAGTCCAAGCCCACAGGAGGCGGGGGATTTGTACTAAATCCAATCGAGTTCCAGCCCCGTGTCTTTCTATCACATCACACTGTCACCCTTGAGCTGAGACAAACTATCTTCTTAGCACCAGGTAAAGCCCATGGAGATAGCGAGCCTGTGCCTTTGAGGTCCTAAGTCCAAGCCTGGTCCCCATCCACCTGCCTGTCCAGCCTCAGCACGCAGGCAGAGTGCTGGAGCACAAGACAGAAGACTGCTGGGGATTGTTCTCAGCCCCCAACCTCCCGTGGGACCCCGGGTGAGTGGACAACTTCTTCAGTGCCCTCCTTACCTCCTCCCAGCTCTTGGGCGCTACCCGCCATGAACTTTGCCTGTGGCGAAGTCCATACACAACATACCCTCTGCATGACCCTAGATCTTTGCCTCCTGTTCATAATTAAGAGACGAAACCACCAAATGAGCATATGTGTACATATATGCAGCAATGAAGTCTTTTTTTTTTCTTAATGTGAACTATTTTGGCCTAATTCTTTTTTTTATGAAAAGAACGGCTAATATTTCATGGCAAGAGATAAGATCTTGCTTTAATACAGTTAGCTTCAATTGACCTTGAACTGAATCTACAAATTTCTTAGAGGTGACCTCTTCATCGACGCTTGATATATGTTCACAAATAAATTAACTGGGAAGATTCCTATTTAGATAACGCGTCCGATCGAGAAGCCAAAATAAAGGCAGATGTCCAGGGCTCACGAGGAGAGTCGTGGAATCACAGAATCTTAGAATAACAAGAGTTTAGGAATGATAAAATTATACTCTTAGAGTTGAAGAATCCAGAACTAGAGGGGACCCCTCACATGAAGACTGAAGGAGCTAACTTGTGAACTCTTCAGGGAAGGGGTGAGGTACTGGTCATCCCCAGCCCTGAGGCTAGTACACACGAGGAGCTTTGTAGTAAATATGTCCTAACAAGGGCCTGAGTGAACAATTGAGTGTTAAGAAAGTCATCCTGTAAAAGAAAGCCAGAGAAGGAATCATTCCTTCCACAAAGCTCTACTGCACACCGGCCGTGTGCCAGGCCCTGTGTGACAGACAGACGTAACTCCTAGAAGAGTTCACACACATCCTGCCCTTGAGGAGGTCCCAATCTAGTGACAGGGGCTGAGGAGGATTCTGGGAGATTTCCTCTAGTCCCTGCCCTTTTCCCACCCAAGCTATTCCTTTGGGGGGGGGCCCCCGTTACCTCCTGGACTTTGGATCTGGATTTCAGGGAGCCACCGCCAAGTACGTTGTACGTCACTGTCACGGAGTGAGACAGCGCACTAAGCCTTTCTCAGTGACATGGTAGAAGGAAAGAGCAATTTTAAAGCGGAATACAAGTCTCAAGTTCAATCATTCAGGCCTTCTTTCCAAATACAGTTATAGATTTAATTAAGCATAAATATTTACCACTTGGTTTACTGAGGGTTTTTTTTTAAGATTTTTATTTATTTATTTGAGAGAGAGAATGAGATAGAGAGAGAGAGCACGAGAAGGAAGAGGGTCAGAGGGAGAAGCAGACTCCCCGCTGAGCAGGGAGCCCGATGTGGGACTCAATCCCGGGACTCCAGGATCATGACCTGAGCCGAAGGCAGTCGCTTAACCAACTGAGCCACCCAGGTGCCCTACCAGGGGTTTTTTGATGGCCATTCTAACATGGGTCAAAATGTTAAAAATATACGGGTTCAATCATCCCTCGCTCGATGGTTAATGAGCACCATCGACCCCAGCTCTGGGCAGCCCTGTAAGTAAGCCTGGTGCCCTGTGTGACATATTTCTGAGGAAATTGAATAGATGGCCCCTAGGGAAAGACTTCTACTGCCAAACAGGTTTGGAAAATGCTAATACAAAGGAAAGCTCCACACCCTTCTTTACTACAGGACTTCTCAGAGCATTTATCGTGCAGACGTGCTCCACACGGGCATATGGGATACAGCTTTTCCCAAAGTGATTTGGCCACGGAACCGTTTTGGAGAAATAGGCACACATGGTGAGGATGAGCCCGACAAGCCACCACATCCTCAGCGTGACACGCTAGATTCCCCAGGGGGTCGATGTTCTCACAGTCCCTCATTTGTGGACCTCTCCCTCACCCCCTGGGCTTTTCAGCCAGCCATGCCACCCTGAACTTCTGTAGGCAATGGCCTCCAATGTCCATTCACCTGTCCACTTCCCTTCCCACCCCGTGGGGACAGAGCCTTTGGTGGGCTCCCCACTGCATCCCCAAGCAGAGCGGCCATGCCAGAAGGGGAAGGCAGAGCATGTCAGGGGGCAGACTTCACCTGGTGTGGCATGGTGGACTCCTGCTGCAGCGCTGGGAAGGTCAGGAGATGAAAGTGGCAGCACAGACAAGGAGCAAGTTGAGAACAATGTGGAATAGCATGTTAAGGAACTCGGGCTTTGTCTGAAGGGCAGAGCCGGCCATTGTTGCATATTCAGATCATCTGGCTCTTTCCACGGAGAGCCCCTCTGCTCACTGCTCTTCACCCCAGTTCCTTCCCCAAGCGCACCTCCTGAGCGCCACCTCCAACCTAAAACTCCAGCCCCTGCTCTTGGCCTCACCCAGCTGCTTCTTTCTGCAGGACACTCACCTCTACCTGACCTTAGAGTATAAGGTGAGTCTGATTTGTCTCTTTTCCCCCTCCCCCGCCAGGCAGGCCCCGCTTTGGTTTGGTCACTGATTTTTCCCTAGCACCCGGCACAGTGCCTGCACACAGGAGGCTCTCAATAAATTATGGAATGGGTAAAGGATTTTTAAGCCCAGGAGTGACATGGACAGAGGATGCTCGGGGTGCTGTTTCTAGCAGCCATTCCTCAGGAAGCTGTTCGAAACGGTGATTTTTTGGGGGGGCGCCTGGGTGGCTCAGTCATTAAGCACCTGCCTTCGGCTCAGGTCATGATCCCAGGGTCCTGGGATCGAGCCCCGCATCGGGCTCCCTGCTCTGCAGGAAGCCTGCTTCTCCCTCTCCTGCTCCCCTCTCTCGCTGCGTCTCTGTCAAATAAATAAAAAATCTTTAAAAGAAAAAGATTTTAAAAAACAGTGACTTTTTTTTTTATTTAAAAGAAATACATTATCCACAAAGGCAAATTCCATCTGAAGACTGGCATCTACAACATCTAATGAAGAGCTCCAAGAATCAAAAGACATAAAGGACATTTAGTCCAAACGTCTCAAACAAGAAGTCCAAGGGCCGTCTCTAATGAAAAAATTGCTTTGTCTAGCATGTTCAACTTTCTTTCTCTTTCTTTCTTTCTTTCTTTCTTTCTTTCTTTCTTTCTTTCTTTCTTTCTTTCTTTCTTTCTTTCTTTCTTTCTTTCTTTCTTTCTTTCTTTTTCTTTCTTTCTTTCTTTTTCTTTCTCTTTCTTTCTTTCTTTTTTCTCTTTCTTTCTTTCTTTTTTCTTTCTTTCTTCTTTCTTTCTTTCTTTCTTTCTTTCTTTCTTTCTTTCTTTCTTTCTTTCTTTCTTTCTTTCTTTCTTTTTCTTCTTTCTCTTTCTTCTTTCTCTTTCTTTCTTTCTTTCTTTCTTTCCTTTCTTTCTTTTTCTTTCTTTCTTTCTTTCTTTCTTTCTTTCTCTTTCTTTCTTTCTTTTTTCTTTCTTTCTTCTTTCTTTCTTTCTTTCCTTTCTTTCTTTTTCTTCTTTCTCTTTCTTCTTTCTCTTTCTTTCTTTCTTTCTTTCTTTCTTTCTTTCTTTTTTCTTCCTTTCTTCTTTCTTTCTTTCTTTCTTCTTCTTTCTTTCTTTCTTTCTTCTTTCTTCTTTCTTTCTTTCTTTCTTTCTTTCTTTCTTTCTTTCTTTCTTTCTTCTTTTTCTTGTACCTTTAGACAACTGTGCCACAATCCTCCACTCTCCCTTCTATTTCACACTTGGCCCCTCCACCCATTCACGTTACCAGTCTTCAGGTCATTTGTATGTGTAATTTGACCAAATCTCTCATTTCCCATTTTAAAAAAAAAAGAAAAAAAAACACGGAAACTCAGAGATGGGATGGGAACTGCTCAAGGTCTTACAGCTTAATGGGAACCAAAGTCTGGACTACACCCTGGGCCCCCCACACCCAGCCCACGTCTTGCCCTGACCAGAGCCTGTCTTCCTCTTGGCCAGACTGAACCTGGGCTCATCCTCCTGGTCTCAGGGGCTGGATTTCCCTTCCTTTCAATAGACCATGACTGGGAGAAGGTCAAGAAACACAGAGATGCCAGAACAGAACAGAGTGGACCCGGTGGAAAGAGGCAGCAGAGGCAGGAAGGGACCTGCAAATGACACCTGCCCTTGAGTGGCCCTTAAATCCTCTCAGACAGACACTCCACCCACTTCCAAAGAATACTGTGGACAACCTGTCTGTAAGAACCCCTGTCCTGAAACGGGCTCGCTCCCACAGCAAGCTCTTCCTAAGACACCTCTCGTGTTCCACGGTAGGGAACACATGGTTTTGGGAAGCAGAGACACATGCGGTGGCATCTCTCTCCTCTCCCCCTGCTGACTGAGTCTGTTTCTCTTCAGAGTGTCATGAGAGTAACAATGGCCTCCACAACAATTTGTTTAAAAAGAGAAAATGAAAGACTGTGTGTCAGAGGCCTGGCCCAGTTTACAGCACAAAGACAGAGCTTAAAAGTGGTGGCTCCTTGTCCTTGTTGGGGCTCCCACGGAAGCAGACCCTGAGACAAAGATTCAAGTGCCTGTGATTTGGGGAAGGTGACTCCAGGAAACCCCAAGGCAGGGGGAGTGAGACAGGGGAGGGAAGCAGCCGGAGAGGGTGGGTTATCAGTGCACAGGCAGAGTTCAGTTCCACTAGGGAGTTCTGGGAAATGATGCAAAGTGCATGCCGGAGTCCTCCCCCTCTAAGGGGTGAGAGAGCTGGGGTATTGATGTGCCAACTCCCCTTAGTCATTGGTTGAGGATTGCCGCCAAACCTGGTAATTCATCGGCACTTCAGTGCGTCTTGCTTGCTTGCAGAGCTGATTCCAGACACAGAGAGAAAGTCCCAGGGCAGAGATGTGGGTGCTGACTGTTGGGAGCGGGGCACGTGTGCACGGTAAGGATGTGGGATAAAGGCAGGGCAGGGACAGTGTCTACTACCACTCTGTTATGGCCTGCATGGAGAACAGCTAACTTTTTTTTTTTTAAAGACTTTATTTATTTATTTGAGAGAGAGAGAGTGACAGAGAGAGAGCATGAGTGGGGTGAGGGGCAGGGGGAGAAAGCAGACTCCCCACCGAGCAGGAAGCCCAGTGTGGGACTCGATCCCAGAACCCTGGGATCATGACCTGAGCTGAAGGCAGGCGCTTAACCGACTGAGCCACCCAGGCGCCCCGAGAGTAGCTAACTTTTAACGAGCTTTTACTATTTTCCAGGCGATATCATTAGCATTGGACATGTTTTCCCTTATTTAATCCTCACAACAAATCTATGAGGTGGGTCTTAACTGCTATTCCAATTTTATAATTAAGAGAATTGAGGCCCAAGTTCATGTAGCTAGATTTGAATGCAGGCTAACTCTTGAGCCCATGCTCTTGCACACATAGCCTCTTCTGAAGGAACACACAGTGGCACAGCTAGTTAGTGGTAAGTTCAGGTCAAACTCTGAGCTGTAGAGCATTTCCCCACTGCTTGGTGTATATTTGAGTTCCATGCTTGACTGCAGCCTTTTCTGGGCACAGCAAAGTCGTGCAAATTCCTCGAGCTCTCTGCGCCTCAGTTTCTCCAGCTATAAGATGGAGTAATAAGCACATCTGCTTTATAAATTACTGTCAAGGGGAGTAAGAAGGTAAATTAAGTTCAACAATTGTCACACAGGATATTCTCAGTAAATGAGAGCAATTATTTTTCCCCTATGGAAACCTCAGCATTCTTAAGTGTAAAAGAGAAAACATAAACTTATCTCAAAGGTTCTGTTGGTTATCAAGTGAGAAAGTGTAGGTGGATACTATCATTTCCATAAAAGTCAGAAATTAGCACTTTATTTTTTTAGCTCAATGTTTTATTTTATTATTTTTTATCATTTTATTTTATTTTTCATCATGAGAAGTGTACTCTTTAATCCCCATACCCTTCCCCCATCCCCCCACCTCCCCTCTAGAAACCATCAGTTTGCTCTCTATAGTTAAGAGTCTGTTCATTGGGCGCCTGGGTGGCTCAGTTGGTTGGGCGACTGCCTTCAGCTCAGGTCATGATCCTGGAGTCCCGGGATCGAGTCCCGCATCGGGCTCCCTGCTCGGGAGGGGGTCTGCTTCTCCCTCTGACCCCACCCCCTCTTGGGCTCTCGCTCTCTCTCTCTCTCTCAAAAAAAAAAAAGACTCTCTTCCTTGGTTTGTCTCTCATGCTCTGTCTCTCTCTCTCTCTTTCTTTCTTTCTTTTTTTTTTGCTTTGCTCATTTGTTTTGTTTCTTAAATTCCATATAATGAGTGGGAGCATATGGTATTTGTCTTTCTCTGACTTATTTTGCTTAGCATTATACTCTTTAGCTCCATCCATGTCATTGTAAATGGCAAGATTTCATTCTTTTTTATGGCCGAATAATATCTTCTTTTTTTAAGATTTTTTTATTTTAGAGATAGAGAGAGAGCAGAGGGGAGGGGCAGAGGGAGCAGGAGAGAGAAACCTAAGCAAACTCCTTGCTGAATGCAGAGCCAGACATGGGGCTCAATCTCACAACCCTGAGTTCAAGACCTGAGCCTAAGCCAAGTGTCAGACCCTTAACCAATCACATCACCTAGGCACCCCTGAATAATATCTTCTTTATCCATTCATCTACTGATGAACATTTAGGCTGTTTACATAACAGGGCTACTGTTAACAATGCTGGTATAAACACGGGGGTGCATATACCCCTTCAAATTAGTGTTTTGGGTTTTTTTTTGTTTTGTTTTGTTTTTTTGGTAAATAGTAGTGTGATTCCTGGGTCATATGGTAGTTCTATTTTTGAGGAACCTCCATACTATTTTCCCAAGTGGCTGCACCAGTTTGCATTCCTACCCACAGTGCACAAGGGTTCCTTTTCCTCCACATCCTTGCCAACACTTGTTTCTTGTGTTTTTTATTTTAGCCATTCTGACAGATGTGAGGTGATATCTCATTGTGGTTTAGATTTGCATTTCCCTGATGATAGAGCGATGTTGAGCATCTTTTTATGTGTCTGTTGGCCACCTGGATGTCTTCTTTAGAGAAATGTCTGTTCATGTCTTCTGCCCTTTTTTAATTGGATTATTTGTTTTTTGGTATTGAGTTGTATCAGTTCTTTATATATTTTGGATACTAAACCTTTATTGGTTGTCACTTGCAAATATCTTCTCCCATACAGAAGGTTGCCTTTTAGTTTTGTTGCTTGTTTCCTTCACTGTGCAGAAACTTCTTATTTTGATATAGTCCCAATAGTTTAGAAATTAGCACTTTAACTGCCTCATGTGGTGTCCACTTTGGTCTGCGTTCAGGCTAAAAGCCTTTATAAATAGGAAATCACCTGATGCCATTCCCTTTTTCCAAGTGTCTATTCCCTTAGAGAGTCTGCCTGCTTTTACTCACTCACCAGTGCTTGTCTTTACATAGTTGCCTTTTATATTGTGCTCCGTTTTATAAAAAAAAAAAAAAGGAAAGAAAGAAAGGAAGGAAGGAAGTGACACCCTAGCTAAGAGAAATGAAGCCTCCCCTTCTATTTTAAGGTCACAAATAAATATTTCTAAGCTCATTTAGGCCCCAGTCATCAAATAGCCCACCCAAAGTTACTCCTTTCCAGCCATTTCAGACACTTCCCATATTTATCTTCTCATGTGTCCTTCTCTTCATTCTATGATGGAAAAGCAGACGTAAGGTTCAGAGTCCGCATCCTAGCACTACAGAGAAGAACGTAGAAGGATGGGTTTGAGCTGTGAGACAATGACTTAACAGCTGAATGACCACTTTGGGTAAATCACCGCCCCCTGTGGGTCTCAGTTTTCTCTTCTGAAAAGTAGTGGATGTTCAATTGAGCATTATGTGCAGCACAAAAGAAAAAAAAATGAAAGCAACTTGAAGCAGTCTGACCACTGGTCAGAGAAACTATAATAAAAATCGATAATCAAACACAATATGTTTATTAAGAATGATGTGGTTGAAGACACAGGAGATGTTCCTAATGTATTGTTACTATAATAAAATGATAATTATAGAACAAATTCAAGTTAAATATACTAATGGGATCCCAGTTTTACTTAAAAATATGCATGACATCCTTTGAAAGAAGACCAGAAAGTTGCACATGAAAACTGATAATGATTGTTATGTTTGGATTGTAGGTGATTTCTAGTTTCTTCTCTATTTTCTAATTTTTCTAAAATGAATATGTTTGCTTCAGAGAAGAAAGATTTTAAAATATTTTTTAATTTTAATTATTATTATTATTTTTTTAAAGATTTTATTTATTTATTTGACAGAGAGAGACATAGCGAGAGCAGGAACACAAGCAGGGGGAGCGGGAGAGGGAGAAGCAGACTTCCCGCTGAGCAGGGAGCCCGATGCGGGGTTCGATCCCAGGACCCTGGGATCATGACCTGAGCCGAAGGCAGATGCTTAATGACTGAGCCACCCAGGCGCCCCAATTTTTATTATTTTTTATGTAAGCTTTATATCCAACATGGGGCTCCAACTCATGACCCTGAGATCAAGAGTCACATGTACTACTGGCTGAGCCAGCCAAGTGCCCCGAAAATATTTTTTTAAACCAAAGTGATGGACTCACTTATCACCAAAGTCCCTTCCAGCTGGAATATTCTGCGATTTGTTTATTTATTCAGTGTGTATTCATTGAGCACCTACTCTATACCAGTGCCCCGGCTGACACCAGGGAGACAGGAAAGGTGCTTAAGATACTTTCCCTTACAGCTTCCACTCCGCAGGGGAATCAGACACATCTTATTCCTTCCTAGAACCCCAGTGCTCTGCTCATAACACAACAGGTCCCATTCAGTGTTTGTTGAACAAAGGCTGACCATAATCACTTAGCTCAAAATCTAAGCAAAAAAAGATACCCGGGACAAGGGGCTACAAGGGGTGTGTATGGGGGGAACAGAGGACGGGTCCAAGAAGGGAATAAAGTCTACAGAGGGGAGGGGTTGGTAGATGTGGTGTGGGGGAGTAGGTAGAAAGTCCGGCTTGACCATTTGTGCGTGTTGTGTTGGGCTTGGCCAGGACTGGAGAGACCCACTCACTCCATCTGCTTCCCCAAGGATGCTCTTCCCAGGGCTCCCAAGAGTGCCCGAGGTGATCAGAGGACCCCCAGATTCCAGAGGAGGTCAAGAACTCGGGCCTTTCTCTCCGTAGGCAATCCCCTAAATCAGCATCCCTGACTTGCTGGAGGGAAATTAGTGTCTCTTGCGTTTTATTTCCATCTCAGCGAGAGGTTAACGGACAATGCAAACTGGCCACTGTGCAGAGGCTTCTCCCGCCGAGTCCCCGGACCCTCTTTCGCCCCAGCCCCTCTGCATGGTGCCGCCTGAGGCTTCAGGTGGCTGCCCCTGGAAGGAGGGGAAGACCCACACCCCTTAATTAACAACCTGAGACAAATTGGAAGCAGCTGTGAATAATTAGACAATTTAAGTGCTGTGAAGAAGGAATAATTTCTGTAACCTTCGTAATAAATCTTATGCTGTCTCAGTCCCTACGCTGGACTTGAACTTTCTTTCTTTCTTTCTTTCTTTTTTTTTTTTCCAGGGGTGAGTTAGCACATTACTCATAAAAGAAACAGTATCCCTTTTGTTTGGGCTGGGTCTGTTTAATAACAAAAGGGCCTATCGCAATTACGGGGGCCCCACGGTGACAGCAAGTGCCCCCGGCTGACGGGGCTTGCAAAGTCCGTGGTGAGACAGGCGGCCGTGCCCTGACCCGCTGTCCTATCCGCTGTGGCTTGATTTCCACTCCAGACGATCTACACTTTCAATAGGCTCCAGATTTGGGAGATGGTGGTCGGAAAAGATAGAATGCCCAGATGCATTTGCATCAAACAAGAAGGACCTCGGGTCTAGGCGGGGTTGGACTTCTGCTTGGATTCCAAGAGTCTCTTTTATTCCAACATGTTTCTAAGAGAGGGAGGGAGAGGGAGAGAAACCCTTAGCATGAAGGCGCAGGAAAGGACCAGAGGTGCCCCTAAACCAATAATCCCTTCATTGTGGAGATGAGAATCAAGCCCACGGAGGGGAAGTGATGTAACTCGAGCTCCTGTTGAATGTGTAGCTGAATCGAGTCTAGACCTTGACAGTCCACTTTGGAGTCTGCATAGCAGGTTCCCGCTGATGAAACAGTCAAAATCCCTTTGAGCACCCTTCGGGGGTTCACGGGGCGGCTCTGTGAGCTTCGGAGCGAGTCCTGCCTTCCAGTCCTGGCTGTCCGCCTCCTAAATGTGAGCTTGGGTAAGTCATTTTACCTGTTCACACGTCAGTTTACTTGTCTGGGAAGTGGCTACAAAATAGCATCTCAGGTCTGTCAGGAGGGTTGATGAAACGATGCGCATTAAAATCTCATCAAATATACCTGTCTGCTCCACAGGGGCACCAACACGCTGAGCGGGGCTGGGGAAAGGCACGCAAAGGGGCTTTGAGCTTGTGACCCAAGCCTCAGGCGGTCTCTGGGGGCCACCCAGCAATCCTTTTCAATTTATGCCGATCACCCTTCTCCTAGATGGCTCAGTGCCCTCCCTCTCCCCAAAGTGCCGACACCCTCTCTTCTACCTGCTCTCCACTGATGGCCTTGCATTTACATTATTTCACTGAAAGAAGTTTGAAGCAGTCAGAAGAGAACTTTTAAACGGCCCTCCATGAAATCCACCCATCTACTGATAGCCATAAACTCTGCTTTTCCTTCTGTTACCACAATGAATGCCCACACTCTGATCTAAGCCATTTCCTCATCTTGTGCTGAATCAAAGTTCAGAGAAGCTCAGTAATTTACCCAAAGTTAACAGCTAGAAAGCAGGGGAGCTAAAATTTCATCTTGATCCTGTTAGAAGATAAGCTCTGGGAGATTTTTTTCCTCAGTACCCTGCAGAGTGCCTGGCATATGGCACACTCAGTAAATGTCTGTGATGAATGAATGCATGAATGAATGAATGAATGAATGACCAATCTGGGGATCTCAATGAATTTCCCATGACACTAGTGACTTACCAACGGTAGCTGCCCTCATTGCAAGAGCAGAGGTCTCAGTGTGTAAGGACGTAGGGGAGTTACCTGTTACAGGTGTGTGTAAAGACGTAGGAGAGTGGAGACTCCTGCATAAAACCACTAGCAGGAAAGCAGCAAGGGGGCTTGCCACATATCCACAGCCCTGCACAGGAAAAAAAATCCACTTTCTAAAATTTGGTAACCCAATTCAAACTTTTTATTCCTCATAAGAGAAGCATTTGAACCCTAAGCTGACACATTAACATAAAAACTAATCCAGGACAAGTGAAACTTGCCAAGGCCATTCTGTAGAAACAATTTATAATCCACGGTGCATAGGATTCCCACAGGAAACTATTCAACTATTCCTTGAGAGATGAAATTGCAATAAAAAAAAATTACAAACCACCTGCAGAAATGAATAACCTTGAGGGTCAACAAGAGTCAGCACCTCAAGAATCGAAGAGAAGAATATTCTGAAAGCGACTATTTAAAAATATTGCGCTGTATGACAATGACAGAAATGGTTCATTCTGGGTTCATTTCTTAAAGGGAAACCAATAGGATCAGAGCCGTAATCATTAAACCCAGAAAAAAACTCCACTGTACCCCCAACTTCATTCACTGACATGGCGCCTTCACAATTTTGCAACATCCACCAGACACTTATACTACTTACCTATTTTTTCTTTAAATTGACCCCCTTTAAATTTTTTTATGAATTTAATTTAAAGTGAAATCACAATATTCCATAATACCTACAAAATCATGGGCTTGATGTGCTAATTGTGTTTTTTTAAAACATCAAAATAAATATCTAAGTATTATAATTTTAAAAACATTTGTCCGTGTGGTAAGAATATCTCAGGGGCACCTGGTGGCTCAGTGGGTTAAGCGGCTGGCTCTTGATTTCTGCTCAGGTCATGATCTCGGAGTCATGAGATTGAGCCCACATCGGGTGCCAAGCTGGGTGTGGAGCCTGCTTAAGATTCTCTCTCTCCAGGGTACCTGGGTGGCTCCGTCGGTTAAGAATCTGCCTTTAGCTCAGGTCATGATCCCAGGGTCCTGGGATCGAGCCCCCGCATCGGGCTCCCTGCTTGGTGGGGAGCCTGCTTCTCCATCTTCCTCTGCCTGAGCTCATGTTCTCTCTCTCACCCACTCTTTCTCTCTCAAATAAATAAGATACTTAAAAAAAAAAAAGATTCTCTCCCTGTGCCCCTCCTCCCACTCTAAAAGAAAGAAAGAAAGAAAGAAAGAAAGAAAGAAAGAAAGAAAGAAAGAAAGAAAGAAAGAAAGAAAGAAAGAAAGAAAGAAAGAAAGAAAGAAAGAAAGAAAGAAAATCTCCTATACCACCAGTGGCACATCAACTTAACTTTGGAAAATACTGACCTAGAGCAATCACCCTCATTTCAGAGATGGGAAGGTAAAACTTTGCCAGAAGCCAAAGAGCAAGTTCAGACAGAGGCCGGGTCCCCCACCCAGACACCTGCCTCTCAGCAAAGGACTGAGACCTGCGCTCTGCATCGTGTGGCCACCATTCACATTTTTCTTACATAACTTTTTAATCTGTTTGCAAAAATCAGAAATTCTTTATGCGTTTTCCAAAATAAAGGTAAAAATGGCCTTAAAAGGGGGGTCGTCATTTCCCCCAGACATGTATTCCATCTCTGTAAATGAAAACCGTATTTATGCATGCTAATGAGATGGGAAGTGAGTAACCATCCTGTTCAATGAATGGAGAAGCAGGTCTGCGTGGAACGTATTAAAATAATAATATTGCTAACTGAGGCGCTCAAGGGGCTTCATGAATGTGAAGCCATTCATAACACTTTAAAGAAATCAAACTAAAGGGAGAGAGATTTCCTTTACCACTAACATATTGCCAATCTGTAAGTGAGCTGAGGCTTGCCTCCGCTGAACAACTGTGTAGCTGCAGAGATGTTTTGGGCGTTTTTAAATGAGGCTATGATTTCAGTTATCTCTGGGAGCAAACTTTCCAGCCCCATCCACACACTCTAACTCTGTCTCTCCACTCCCACACTGCTTGAACCATGAACTTTTCCAAAGAAAACTTATCCAGGCAAGTATTCAAACTCCACAGAGGATCATTTAAGACTCCTCACAGTCAGATCTCACCGGCTCTTCTGGGCCAACTGCCCACCACTTACCTCCTTCCCCCCACACGCTGGACTTCCCCAGGTGCTTGCATACGTTATGGAGGGGCCCGCTGCTGTGACAAATAAATCCCGAAAGTTCAGTGGCATAGTACATTAGAATTTCCCATCTCACTTAACAGTTCGATGTGAGTGTTTCCATTCCATGAACAGTTTTCCTCCCTGTGATCATCGGGGTCCTTCCCACTTGTGGCTCTGACACCCCTGGGAATTCAGGATTCTGGACAGCCAGCCGTGAGACAGGGGAAGAGGTCAAGAACATGCTATACCCCTTTCTTAATCATGTGAGCCCAGGAGTGGCAAACATCTGGTGCTCACATCCCAATGGCAAGACCAGTCATTTGGTACCTTCCTGGTGGAAGGAAGGCTGGGGTATGTGGTCACTGAATAGACAATCCTCCTTGCCCTTTCGCCCGCTGTTCTTTCTCTACCTCTTGAACTCCTATTCATCCTTCAAGGCCCTATCATATTCATCCTTCAAATATCACCTCTTCTGCAAAGCCATCGCTGATGTCCCAGGCAGAATTAACCAGTCTCTCTCATGTTCATTCTGGACTTATCTCTATGAGGAGACACTTCAGGCATTCAACTATCTGTCTCTTCTGACATCTGAGCACCCCAAAATTAGGTCTGTGTCTTGTTCAATTTTGGGTCACTAGCACTATTCCTGATATATAGGACAGTGGGCATTCAATACATGTTTTTTTAAATAAACCAATATATGTTCATAAAATTCATTAATAAACATTTAGTGAGTTACTCCTATGCTCCCAGAACTGCATATAGAACAAAAGGAGTTCCCAAATAAATCATCTTTAGTTCTAAGAGTTAAATTTTTAAGCAGAATGCATAATGAACTTGGGCAAAATTCAACTCAGGGGAAGGGCAGGACAGATCCAGAACAGTCCCTCCTTGCCTCCAGGCTCCCTCATACACTGGACCCATTACCCATTTGTCTGAAATACAGAGGCTCTGATAAGAGGCATAAGAAAAGCACAAGCCGGGCGCCTGGGTGGCTCAGATGGTTAGGCGTCTGCCTTCGGCTCAGGTCATGATCCCAGGGTCCTGGGATCGAGTCCTGCATCGGGCTCCCTGCTCCTTGGGAGCCTGCTTCTCCCTCTGCCTCTCTCTCTCTCTCTGTCTCTCATGAATAAATAAATAAAATCTTTAAAAAAAAAAAAGAAGAGCACAGGCCGGCTCTCCTCGTGTGTGTGCCCCACACATGGGCCATCCCTCCAGCTGCCTTACCGGGAAGGAAGACAGAAGGGGTTCTGCGATTTAGTGAGTTTGGGAAACGCAGCATACTCTATTTCTCTTTGGGCAATCCATGACCATCACTGGTGTATGGAGGGCTCTGGGAAGGACAGCAGGGAAAACACAGTGAAGCAGATTAACCATGTTGAAAGCAGCGTGTCTCCATTTTCTTCCACGAAGAATCCCTCCAGCCTGCCTTCCAGTGACCCCTGAGCCACTGGCTGGAGCAGCTATCCCCAGCTCCTGTCTGAGGGGAAATGGCCACACACGCATCCCCGTCCAGGCAGGTTGGGAAGGACAGCTGGCCCTGGAGGTGGGGTGAAGGAGCCGCCACCTGGCTCAGGGGCCATGGCCCACCTGTGGCTGATGGGCTGCTGTGTCCAATCGGTGGGTACCATGTGATCAGTTGCCAAGGAGCTGGAGGGAGGGCAGCAGGGGAGGCGAGGCTTGTCCCTAGCGAAACCTGCCTGATTACCAGGGCTGGACAGAGGGCCCTGCGAGGGCATGGCCCCAAGCCGTGCATAAGCATCACCTGGGCCCTTGGCACACGGCCCAGGCCATCCCTGACCCTTTGGAGCCTGACCCGGGGGCTGGACCTGGCACCCGGCTCTGCCTTGGAAAGTTCCAGCGTGCATCTATTTGTAACTTCACTTCATGGCTCTGCCCTCGGAATTCTTTTTTGAGCCAGTCATAACATCTTACCGGTTGCCTCATTAACTAGTGAGGTAAATAAAATCTCAGATGTGTTCATTTAATGTTTTTGTTTATCTTATATTTACATTTATATATTTATATTTTAAAATTTAGAAACTGTCCCCCTTCACATCCCCATTTTTATGGTTCCAAAAACCTAAACAGAATGCCAGCCCTTTTTTCTATCAATCTCCTCCTTTTGATTTCCTTAACTCTGTCGAGTGCTCTTTCTTACTTCTTGACTTAAACATCGGGCTCATTGATTTGCATTCTTTCTTATCTAACTATTAAAAGCATTTTGTGGTATGGATTTGCATCTGCGATGGGAAGAAAAATGACCTCCCCAGAGGCATAGTCACTTCCTAATTCCCAAAACCCGTGACTATTACTCTACATGGCAAAAGAGGTAATATTAGGTTATGTGGCAAATATACCACAAAGTCAAGGATCTTGAGGAGCTTGTCCCAGATTATCGGGCTGGGCCCTAACTGCCACTGCGTGCATCCTTTTAAGAGGGATGCAGGGGAGATTTGATACAGACATGCAGAGGAGAAGATGATGTGCAGACGGAGGCAGAGATGCAGCGATGCAGCCTCAAGCCCAGGATGGCTGGGGTGGCCGGAAGAGGCTCCCCCGTGCAGCCCATGCAGCCTGGAGTGAGCACGGCCAAATCTGTCCTGGTTTGTTATAGCAACCACAGGAAACTAACTCACACATCACCTGATACAGATTTGGTTGTGTTCCATGAATTTCCGGGCACGGCGAGGTCATGATCAATATTTTCCAGGTATTGGAGCTTTCAGTTGCAGCCTTTAGTTATTCTTTGTTCTAAGAGTTAGAGGAACATTGTTCGATTCTCTTGAAGTGGGTTTTGCTAGTTTTTGCACTGATGATGGTTTGGGTGTTATTGCTGGTGCTCGAGTTTTTTTGGAATGTATCCATATTTCTGTCGTGGCAAAATTAATCATGAATTTTTTTTAACTTCCCATGGACTCAGAAAAGTTGTAAAGCAACTGATGAGAGGAGATAAGTAAATGTATTCTTCACATCACCCCTGTTGCCGCTTTTGCCTACTCGGTCTGAGCAACTGAGAGAAGTACGCTGACTTCCCTCCCTTATTAGGCTTATGGTCATTTCTCTTTGTATCATCAACGGTCTGTTTTCTAGATTTTAATACTATGTAGTTCATCCCATGAAACACTGTGATTACTCTGTTTTCTTGATGGATGTCTTCAATTTTTATCAACCAAAAATTTATCCTCTGTGGTTTTTTGTTTCTGTCTTGCTTTGTTTGTTATTTTGTCCCACAATTCCTTGAAAAGCACTTTGAAAACACTTTCCCTTCCAACTCTCTAGCCTCTTTGTTTTAGGTGTATCTCATGGAGACAGAACATAGCTGAGTTTGGAGTTTTTTGGTTTGGGGTTTGGGGTTTTTAATCCAGTCTACGAGTAAGCATAAGATTTAACCCATTCACATTTATTGTCATACTGATACATTTCTCCTTATTTTAATCACCTAGTTTCATAAGATATTTTTAAATGATTTATTCTCCTGTATTTTGCTTTGTCTTTTTTCCCTAATGATGGGGAAGCTGTACATACCATTTTAAAAATCTTCTGGACAGGGGCACCTGGGGGGCTCAATCAATTGAGCGTCTACCTCGCGATTTCAGCTCAGGTCATGATCTCGGGGTTGAGGGGTTAAGCTCTGTGTCAAGTTCCACACTCAACGGGGTGTCTGCTTCCCTCCCTCTCCCTCTGCCCCTCCCCCGTGCTCACACACACACACACACACACACACAAACACACACACACTCTCGCTCTCTAAAAACTAGATAAATAAATCTTAAAAAAAAATCTTCTGGACACACTGATCCCACCTGCAGCTTCGAGAAGCCATCTTTCCATTGCCATTTCCAGCTTTACCCTTGGGGTAACCACCCTTGTGTTTATTCATTCAACAAATATTTAATGAGTATGTACTATATGCCACCTATGGGGCAGGGCCCAGAAATCAGAGATGAGCAAGGATGGTCTGGTAGGGAGGGAGAGACCCTTAGCAAATAATCATAATTACACAAGTGCCATTATATAATAAATGCATTAATAATTACATGAGTACAATTTTAAAAATATACAATTTGATTTGCTTATGAATATATCCCTCCAAATAAAGGGCCTCCATAGGGTCCAGGTTTCTTCTTACAAGTTATACGGCTTTCTGAAAACACACGCTGGAATCCGTCCTCTATCTGCTAGAATCCACTTGTGACCAATGCCTGGCACCGTCCCCTACCTACTAGTTGGTGCAGGGTCTTCCCTGTTTCTCCACCTCACGGCCATTTCAGTTAAGACCAAGAGGAAGGAATCACACCCTTTGCTTCTTACTGAAAAGACCAGAAATTTTTGCTTCCATGTAGCCCCAGAAACCAGCACAGTAACTAGCTATTGAAATAATGAATTAACCAGAATCCTTTTCTCTAAGCGACCTCGATCCCTTGGGAAGAAGAGAAGGGGTAAGTAATTTATACATTATTATAATCCTGACTTGGTCCAGATCGGGCAAGGCTGGGTGAGACTTGGGTCTTCCTCCCCACCCTGAGGTGGTGGGACAGAGGCAATGAGTCAGCGATGGAATTCCGTGGGCCTCAGATGTTCCCCCAGATCTGGGGGCTGCAGAAGAGGAGACTGTGGGGGCAGGAACTGACATTCACTGCTCACTGGGGGAAACAGGGAAGGCAGTTCTGGGAGAAATCCAGAAATTCCACATCTAGAAATAGATCTATCTAGAAGCAGAGTTGTCTGCTGAGCCTCTAAGGAGCCAAGTGGTTGGGCTATGGAGGCCAGATCAGGCATCAGAGAGGGTGAGTGAGTCTCGCGGGCACACACAGCCCCCAGGGCCTCTGGGACACCAGGACGAGACGGTCTTAGGGCCCAGCTCCAAGGCCATGGTTCCTCAGCCCTGAGCTATCTGGTGTTCCATGACAGAGCTTCAGGATGGGTTGACCATAGCTTCCCCGTCAGCTTTCCGCCGTGATCAGTCGTTGCAACCAAACCTTTCCAATTACACTCCCTTGAGAATGCCAAACTGCAATCTTCCAAGAGGCCTGCCCACACGGAAGAGTTTATGGATGTTGGGATCAAACCCAAAGCCGCCAGGGTCAGCAACTGCATGGCTGGCTCCAGGCACAGGGAGGAAAACCCCAAGAGGGGGAGTCCCTGTGGATGGTGTGGGCAGCAGAGGAGGGTTTTCAAGACTCAGCTCAATGGAAGCAGCTCAGCCCACACCCTGGTCCCTCCACGGCGGGGTCCCAGTCCATCCCACAGCCAACAAGCCTCACAGAGAGCCTGCGCGTCAGCTCAGCCACCCTCGCCCACCTCCGTCCGCATCTCGTCTGTCCCAGGACAAGGTGGCTCACCATCCACCTCTGTCTTGCACACAAAGACATTAAAAGAGCTTGAGCTTTGGGGTAGGGATGAAGAGACAGGAGGGGGAAAAAATTCCACCCCTATATGCCTTGGCGCTGCCTTCCTCCAAACGTAGGAGTACCTAACAGGAGGTACCATTCATAAATAGTTAACTGCTGGCTAAGATTTTCTCTTTTTCTTTTTCTTCTTTTTTTAAATCTGGTGTTTATAATTCCAATTGGTGTAAAATTTCCTGATGGTTAACACATCACATTACTGACACTTTTGAATGAATGACTCATTCCCGAATAATTGACTAGCTTTGTAATTTGGGGAAGTAAAATCACATTTACGAGTCCCTCGAGTGGAGGGTCTATATTGTTGTGCATAAAAAGTAGATAAATCATAAAAGTAGAATCTGCAAACATTCCCATTAGCCTTTGTCCTTGCATGAAGGCAGGGCCTCTTAAAAGTGCACAGCGGCCTAGAATCACTAGAGTGCTTTAAAATCGGGACCCATTTTATCTTGATGGTAAAATTACATGTTGGTCACCCTAATCCTGTCTGTGTCCAATGGACCGGCCGTGCTCCGAATCTCTCTTTTCCAGCCTGGGTTCTTATCCTGGGTCGAGCTATCCAGGCCACACCGACTTCGGGCGCTTTGTGGCCAAACGTGGAACCCCATCAAGAAGAAACACTCCCCAATTAAGCCAGATTCGATTACAAGCAGCATCCACAAATAATAAATAGGTGCATTGCCAATTTAGGGTTCAACAAACCCACAACATGATCCTAATAAGAGCTGACAGAGGTAGTTTTTTCTTTCTTTCATTCGTTCTTTTTTTTTTTTTTTTTGAGTGGGTGAGAGTCAACTATTGTTATTATTTTGTTTAACTACACACATGCGTGCATGCATTTTTTTTTAAAGCATATCTATTTTTAAGAGCAAAAAGTACACACGGGACCAAGGGGCAGGCTCCAGCCTGTGCTATGGGGTGCTGAACCCTAATTGTATTTTTATGTGCTGTGGATTTGAAATCTAGAAGTCCTGGGATTTTAAGCCTCAGGTCCTTTTCCCACTTTTCACGAGTACTGTAAATTAGTTTAGTATGCTTGAAAGAACCCCTAATTGTAACTGTTCTTGTTGACATATCAACTTGAGGCCGCACAGAGCTGGCTTTGGGACTATCGCCCTTGGTTTTGTAGTTACAGTGCATTTTAAGGGCCTGACAGGTCCGGTGCTAAGATGTTCTGAATTAGATTTGAATTACAACCGCTAAATGCCCTTGTCAAAGATTGTTAGTCCTGACACTAGCCATGTACCTTGAGCTGACTGTTCCAATGCAAAGGCCCACGGCTTAAACAAAGACATGCCCCCAAGTTTCATTCCGAATTGTCAAAACGTAATTGAGTTAAAAAGAGCAACTACAGCATAAGAATTGCAATCTTTGCTGCTTCTTTTCGCTTTGAAATAAATCCAGGGGACAATTTAGCGGCATCACAGGCGCAAAATGAGAAGAGCGTTTTCCACCAAGATGCAGTGTTCTTAAAAAATAAAAATCCAGACCCTGTATCGCAGGATTAGAACAGCCAGAGAGGACTTCTCAAGTGCCTCTCAGTTTCAGACTGTGTCCTTCCCAAGTGAGAGAAGAAAGAACCGCCCGCTAGACAGTTGACCCACGGTGCCAAGCACATGGCTGTGGTCATGGAAATGAATGAGTGAATTTTCAGAGAGATCATGGGTAGAAAGATGGGATAGAGGAATCAAGTCAGGCAACCTGGCTTGAGTCTCCTTCCTGCTGCCAGATGTGGGCCCTGCCCGATTATTTTCTCTTTTCTGAGCTGCCATATCCTCACGGGCACACACACAGGCCCCATCCCGAAGAATTAACTGAGCCCACAATCAGTAAAGCCATGTTAGCACACTGCTCTCACTGTCTGTCCTTTCTTCAAAAGATTACTCACACCAGGGTCTCGTGAGGCTGCACTGGGAACTCCAACCGCAAGGCATCGAGAAGCAGGGCCTGGGAAGGCTGAAACGGGATGCCCAGCTCAGAAGCTGGGAGACCAGGCAGCAGGCCCAGGGGAAGCTGCTGGTGCCACGTGAGTGGCGGTGGGCATCACGGTGGCTGAAGAGCATCTGGTCCATCTGAAAATCCTCCAAATTCAGAAGTCAAATACATCAGTCAAAACAAACTTAGCCGCCCATGCATTCAGCCAGGGGCCGGCAGTTTGCACCTAGAGGATTCACGTTTTCATATATTTCAGGGAAGGCAGCTGATGGATTAGAAATGGGGTTGTCAGAATACAGGAGAGCTTTGAATTTCAGATAAACCAATAATTTTTTAGTAGACAAATGTCCTAATTATCTTATGGGTGTATTTTAAAAGTCTTCAATAGTTATCTGAATTTGAACTTAGCTGGGTATCATGGTTTTTTTTTCCTTCTGCTAAATCTGGCAATCCTCAGTAGAAAGAGCCTTAAAACTGAGAATCAAAAAAGACCCAAGGTGAAGTCCTGTTTCACCTTAGTGATGCATTTCACCCCCCTGGGGTCTCGGGTCACCCCCGCAGTAACATAACACCAGCCCTGAGTCACAGAGGAGGGAAGGAGACATTGAGTCCCAGCCAGGCTTGGGGTGCTGTGAAATGCTCAAATGTTCCCTGCTATCATTTCATAACTGGCAAGTGCCATCAAAATGCAAAGGGGTCAGAGACCCATCCATTAGCAGAGTGACAAGTCCCTCCCTCCCTTGCTAAGTAAGAAAAGTACGCGACATCTCGACTACACATATACTTCTTAGCAGGGATGGAAAGAGCAAGTTCTCGAATTGCTCGGGTGGATTCTTGGACCTGAAACAATGAGCACAAATCTGGGCAGCTTCACATGAAAAAATAAAATACCCCAGAGAAGGCGTTCCAGTGGCTTGTTTAGGGGATCCCCCGTCCAGGAAGGACGGGGGGGGTGTGATGAAAGATGAGGTTCTCAGTCTGCATCTGGAAAGTCCATTTTGTGCTTCTTCAGAGAAAAGCCTGAGGTGCCCGGGAATGTCGGCCCCGGCGAGAGTGGAGGAGGAGAGAGAAATTGCAGGGAGCAGACCTGGACGGGGCATTTGCTAAAACTAGAGGTTTCCACTTGACCTTCAACTCTGACCTGGAGGACCAGGAGCCCTGGCCTGTCCTCTGGTAGGCTGCCCGAAAGTCTCTTCCATGCTGTAAAATAAATAAGTGAGAGGAAGAATCATTTTTGTAAGCCGTGCATAAAGCCCAAAACAAAATATCCTCCTTTAGAAAAAAAAAAAGGAGTGGGGGGGGGCACTGAAATGATGGTCTATGGTGTCAGAAATTACCTGCTGGCAGGACCTGTAGGAGAGACGGGTTTTATGAAAGCATTTCTCAGGAGACGCAGACAGACCAAGGACAGGGAGACACTTGTCTCCAGGGCCATCAGTTGCGTCACTGAAGCCACAGGTGGGGGGGCATTAGCTCAGCGAGACGTCCCCTCGCCCTCCGATCAGCTCGGAGCGGCCCCCTCCCCGCCTGGCCTGGGCCTGATTCGGATGCAAGTCACAGCCCTGGGGTTCAAGCTGCTGCCGCTTAAGGAGGCTTATTTTGACACAGTAATTACAGGGCTCGAACGATGCTTTACATTAGAGTATAAAACACTCATTAAATTAAAATTCTTCTATGAAATCATGAAAATAAACAGTCTGTCCAAACTGGCATCAACAAATTCACAGGGCGACTCTGCGTTTTCTCAGGCCAGGGGCCTGGCTGCAGGCCTCGTGGAACCTCGAAGTGTGAATGGCTCGCATTCCTTTGAAGGCAGCATTCTGCTTCTTTTTAAGATTATTGCTTTAATTGTTTTTACAACTTGTAAGATTTTAAAGCTATTAAGCTTCAAAATTGGGGGTGGGGGACCTTGCAATGAGGAACTTGTCCCCAGCTCCACCAGCAGTGGGTGTGTTGGGGGGGGGGGGACGGGTTACCACTCCCAGCCCCCAGACCCTTCTGGGACAATTAAAATGCAGGGGAGAAGCGGGGATGGGCAATTTTTCCATGACCCCTTAAGGGATAGAAAATAAACCTCACATTTCAAAGGTTTTAGACAGAAGAGGGGGGAGTAGATGGGAAGAGCCAGTCACACTGGGCATGAACTTGGCAACCAGCTCCTCTGAGCTCACTTTCTTTGGGTATAAAAGGAGAAGAGGGAGGAGACACAGTGGATTCTCCGTATATGGGATGGTTATGTTCTGTAAAGTCGCCAAGAACATCGAGTTAGCGAATATTGAACCCCTGCACCTGGGAGAAACTCAAGGGAAGGCACCTGTGGGCCTCTGATCCTATTTTCATCAGCTGATCGATATATAAACTTGTTTGTGTGTGTGTGTGTGTGTGTGCGCGCGCGCGCGCGTGTGTGTGTGTGTGTGTGTGTGTTTCTGCTTAAAGACATCTTATTTAAAGGACATCATTGATTCATTAACCGTGAACTCATGGGCAACCGCGCTAGAACTCTTGCCGGAAAAGACACAGTAAGATGCATGACAGCCATTGATCCGGGCAGCAGGCAGCGTGGGGGCCAGGAGAACAGGGAAATCACCAAGAAAATGGGCAAAAATGCAAAAACCAGAGCACTAAATAGACCGCAACAAGGACCCTTGTTTACAGCATGCTAGTGAAAACTGGAAAGTAGACCGTCCCCTTGCTCCACCGCAGGTGGGAACGTACGCATCTGGAGACCCCAAAAGCTCCTTGTTCTGCGCATGTGCATGAACATCTGCAAAAAACCCCCAGGAGTGCTGGTAAATTTTAGGCAGGTTACAAATACGTTTTAGCGGAGGAGAATTTACAAATACGAATCTACAAATAATGAGGGTCAACTCTATTTTACAGGCATGAAAGGGGTGTTTTTAAAACAAAACAAAACAAAATTGAAGGTAGCTACTTTGCCTTCCCGACAGGGGTTTCCGGGAAGGGAATGGAAATGCCAGAAGGCACAGTCTAATTTGAATCAGGGAAATAAATTTCAGTACTGCTCCCTGTTACCTACAAAGACAGGAGGACAGAAGGTGTGACAGAGAGTTTGATCAAGATGCATCACAGGTGGGGTAGCAGTTCAAGAACTTTCTCCTTTAGCCATTAAAAGGGAAGGCAATGGGACACATGGGTGGCTCAGTCGTTAGGCGTCTTTGGCTCAGGTCATGATCCCAGCATTCTGGGACGGAGCCCCGCATCGGGCTCCCTGCTCAGTGGGAGCCTGCTTCTCTCTCCCTCTCCCACTCCCCCTGCTTGTGTTCCCTCTCTAGCTGTCTTTCTCTCTCTCTGTCAAATGAATAAATAAAATCTTTAAAATAATTTTAAAAATGGGGCGCCTGGGTGGCTCAGTCATTAAGCGTCTGCCTTCAGCTCAAGTCATGATCCCAGGGTCTTGGGATCAAGCCCCGCATCGGGCTCTCTGCTCAGCAGGAAGCCTGCTTCTCCCTCTCCCACTCCCCCTTGAGTCATGGGATCAAGCCCCATGTGTGGCTCCACGCTCAGTGGGGAGTCTGCTTGTGGATTCTCTCTCTCCCTCTGTCTTCAACGAACACATATTCAATGAATGGATAAGAAAGTGGATGATTTTGTATTTGAAATCTTAGCAGAGAACCAACATACCAGGCCATCAATAAACCTTTGTGGATGAATGCATAAGGAAGGAAATGAATACTTTTAATCTCAGCTCTTAGTCTGGTACATAGTAGCTTCTCATTAAAGTTGAAGAAGTAAAGGGACTCCTGGGTAGCTCAGTCAGTTAAGCCTCCAACTCTTGTTTTGGCTCAGGTTATGATCTCAGGGTTGTGAGATCAGGCCCTGAGTCGGGCTCTGTGCTGGGCATGGAGCCTGCTTAAGATTCTCCCTCTGGGGCGCCTGGGTGGCTCAGTTGGTTAAGCAACTGCCCTCGGCTCAGGTCATGATCCTGGAGTCCCGGGATCGAGTCCCACATCGGGCTCCCTGCTCAGCGGGGAGTCTGCTTCTCCCTCTGACCCTCTTCCCTCTCATGCTCTCTCTCATGCTCTCTCTCTCAAATAAATAAATAAAATCTTAAAAAAAAAAAATTCTCCCTCTGCCTCTCCCCGCCTCTCTCCCTCTCTAAAAAAAATTCTTAAAAATATAAAATTGAGGAAGTAACTACATACTGGTAACTACATATTGTTATTTCATAACATTTTATCAAAACCCTTTTCTCATTTCATTACAAACTATTTATTGCTGTTACTATTAATGACTGCATAATATTCCACCACTGTCGGGGGTGGTTGTTAAGAAGACAAGACAGCTGGTTGACCCCTGAACAGGAACCCCGTAGTTGGAGGCTCCTCACCCTCTCTGCTGTCCTTGGAATGTGCACGCTGATTGCCCTCCCCACTCCTAGAAGCTGCCCTGAGGACACAGCCTTGAGATAGAAATGTGATATTAAGACAATCTGGACAGTATATATGAGACTGAACCTAGTTAAGGCCTCTACCTAAGCTTCTAAGATTTGGCGGACAAGTTTGGCTGGTGTCTTGAGCAGAGATATACCTGCTCAAGACAAGCCTCATAATAAGTTCCCTTGCTTATTAAATCTGCTTCCTACCAATCTGGAGTGGTTTGCTTCTTCCTTCAGTCTTTTGCTGCCCTCCATGTACGGGGCCAGTTTCTGATAATACCCAGGAAGCTCCTGGAGAGGTTTCAAACCAACAACCACTTTGTCTTTACTGGTCCCCTAGTGTTAGACATTTAAAGAGTTTGAAGTTTTTCACTATTATATAAAACGCTATGGCTAACATCTATGTGTGTGACTTTTGGTACACATTTTAAGTAGATTCCTCAATATGGAATTATTGGGTCAAGGGTTTCTGATATATTAATATTGGTATGACCCTATTCAAAGATCTTGTTCTGATCCATGTCCACACGAGCAAGGTATGTGCATGTCTATCTCATTTTACACTCAAAAGCCCTGAATACCATCAGTGCTATTGTCATCACACTTGCATTTTTGCTGACAGCTCAACATTCCAAGAAGCTCCAGGATGAGCAAGATGGGAAAAGCCCAAAGTGATTATTTCAACACTGGGATTAATTTAATCCTCATAAGTACGTGATGGTATTTATATTTCAAGCAGTAGGGTTCGGTATCCTCTGCACAATGAGAATCAGGAGGGAGAGAGCCTTTGTAGTTCTTTCCAGTTCTGGTGGGCTATAGTTCTAGAACTTTCTCAGGCATCCCAAGGAATGCAGATTCCTTTCCTGGTCTGCACTGGTTCTTTTTGTCAAGCACAAACTCATTTGAGAGTTAATTACGTGGTGTCATTTGGCTTAACACTCCTCTGGCTTAGCTCTGACAAGGGCCTAACCTCTGGGAAACAATTAGAATAAATAATGTTCCTAGACTACATTATAATTTTCAAATCAACTTCATATGCTTCAGTTCCTTTGAACATCAAACAACTCCCGGGAGAAGGAAGGTGTTACTATTACACCCATTTCTGAGGGAAATGTGAGGTTCAAGTAGCTCTACTGATGGGCTTGAGATCACATGCTCCCAAACTGGTAGGACCAGAGCTTGAAACTCAGGTTTTCTGTCTCTGGGTCTCAAGATTTTTCTACTGTCCTACGGACTGAGTAAAACCCCACAGCTGGTCAGAATGAGCCGTGCCTATGCCAGTCTCTGGTTCTTTTTTCTTTCTGGGCACATGGACATCATGGCAGTAGGGTCACATGCCTAGTGTTGGACAATGAAGTGTGAGCAAAAGTGATGCGTGTCATTGCCAGGCTGAAGCTAGGAAGGCCTTCCCTCTCTGGACTGAAGTGATTATGGAGGGGACCAACTTTGAGATGGCAGGGCCACTCTAAAGAAGCATCTGGAATCCTGAGTCACCCCATGGAGGACGGCTGTTCTGGAAAATCACCCAGAGCCACACCGTCCGAGGGAGTGAGCAACCAGTTTTGCGTTAAGCTGCTGAGATTTGGGGGACTGTTTGTTACTGCAGTGTATTCTATCCTATCCTGACGGCTACAAGGAATTCATACGCACATGGATGTACTCAGTGAGGACCATCCTGTTGAGTGGTGGAAACCAGCTTCTAGGCTGAGGTCTGCCCCTTTCTTGCTCTGTGACCTTGGTCAAGTCACTTTCACCTTCTGAATCCCAGTTTTCTTCTCTCCAACATTAAGTGATCAGATATTGGCAGTGTGCAAGTCCAATTTATTTATTTATTTGTTTGTTCATTTGTTTAGTAAGCAAAGAGACTATTTTGGATGAATAATATCTACCTTGTATAATCTAATGATTATCCCTAGGAATGAGATTCTGGATGCTTTTTATTTTTTTCTTGCCCACATTTTCTGCCACAGACATTTATTGCTCTCGAAATCCGACGGAGGGGAAGGTAAACAGAAGAGAGTTGTTCAGACCCAAAGTGGAACATAGTTGTGAACATGTGAACCCAGATGCACACAGAGTCCCCTGGCTCCAAAGCCAGCCCCTGGCCGTCTCTGCTTCCTTCTGATACCAACGGCCATTGCTTTCTGGATGAAAAGGGTTCTCCTTTCCTCCCACGCCCCAGCAGATTTTTCTCTTCAAAACACAAAGATCATGGAACTTTTAGTTTAACGGATCGGGATTTGGGTCCTAGCTCTGCCCCAGAAGAGTCAGGAGATGGAGATAAAGCTGTTGACGCTGTCGAGGGCCCCTCCTTCTTGATCCGGAACATGGGGAGAACAACCCTACCTCGTTAGCTGCCCATGATGAGAAAGGGCTACACCGCATGGAGGGCGGCTGGTGCATATCCACGAGATGTCTAGCACATCTCATTCTTTCTCTCTTAAATATTCCGCATCTCCCACCCACGCTGGGGAATACCAGGAATTCTGACTGGGCATTCTTAAAATAGCTTCACATTGGTAGACTAATGAGAAATATTCCAGGAGCCCCAGAGATAGGGTCCAGGGTTGATGCACCGTAACCGCATTGTCCTCGATGGCCAAGATCCTTCTCTCTGTCTGCTCTACAGGCTTAAGGAGTGGCCTCCTTCCTATTGCTTTCAGGATCACTCCATTTTAAACCAGAAAGCCATAGTTTTCCCAGTGACCTAAGGTTGCAGCTTGCCGTTTGCTCCTCATTGAGTCAAAGCTGCTAAGCCAGCTTCGAGGGAATCTGGGAAAGTAGTTTTAAGTATTGGGGACCCTGCTACCCTGAACAGAAGCTGAGGTTCTGTCTACAGGGGAAGAAGAGCCGAAGGTAGAAGCAGGCAGCTGCGTCCATCCACTGGGGGCTGATACCCTTGACCAGGGCTGTGGCTCTGAGCTCTGATATAATCCAGAAAGCCTTTATGTCTAAAAACGTCTATTGCTGAATTATTTTTAGTAGCAAAAAGTCGAAAGCAGCGGAGGTCTCCAAAAAGGGGAGATCGGTTCATCAAGGTATTAGTTACAGTCACTGGAGAAAATACTACGCAGCCACTAAGATTACTCGTAAGGAGACCGGGGGGCAGCACGGAAAGTGCTTACGCTCTGCCGTTAAGTGGAAAAGCAGAGCGCAATGTCGCCTCTGCTCATGACTAACACCATGCAAAATATGTCTGCGCATATGCAAAAATGCTAAAGGGGGTGACAAAAGATGATAGTAGCTCTGATGAGGTGGTGGCGGCATTGTGTGTGAACATTTTTGGTCTTTATTTCAAAATTTTCTGCAATGTTGTGAGATTGTTGTTTTCCAAGAAAAGAGTTATGCATGAAAAATTAAATGATCCGAAAAGCTTAGCAGAAACTGCAATTAAATATGTGTCAGGCTCCTGGAGGCATAGTTACTCTCTAAGTCATGGAAGCCAAAGAGAAAATTGCAAAGGAAAAGCAGGCAAGTCTCATGAAATAAAATATCAACGTTCAGCCCAAGGCAATCGTTCGCCAATGTACTTTATTTAGCAAAAGAAATTGTTTTAACAGTACACACACTGCTGGCAAAACAGCTGTGTCACCCAGGGCTCGTTGGCAGGGGGAATTGGCATGACCTTTCTGGAAAGCAATTTGACAATGTATCTCGAGTGCTGCAAATAGGATCCCAGGTTTGGGCCTTGTATGACCACCCTGGAGATGGTACGCGGACGGCCTAACTCTGTAGAAGGCAAAACTGGATGCAGAAAGATGTTCCTCGTGGTGTTGTCTATAAGCGCAACATGCATAAAGCTCCTCACGACGTGCCCATGGCTTAGGAGAGTATGTGCAACGCTCCATTGGATGCTCTTCCACCTTCAGGCATGAAGACAACGCCACAGACTGGAAATGTGTCTTGCTATAACAGTAGATGTTAAAGAGCAGAATGGACAGGGTTGCATATGCCTCTTATTCAGCATTTATTGAGCACCTACGGTGTACGAGGTGCTGGCGATTAGCGCGGGGTTCTGGGAAGGGGAGCGGGGGGAGAAGTGCTGAATTTAACCTCCTCGCCCAATATGCAACAGGGGGGCTGTGTGTATGTGTGTGCTCACGTGTGCCTGATGTGTGACGTGTGTGGTGTGGAGGGTGTGTACAAGGGCTATGTGGGAACGGACAAGGTGGGATTATGGGTGATTATTTTTCCTCTGTTCAAATTTTTCTGAAAGTTGTTATGTTGCTTTAAAAATAAAATGTTATGCTTCCAGGATAAAATCATTCTGTTCTTCTCGAAGCACAGGAAACTGAGAAAGGGTATGTGTCCGAATCATTAAAAAATGTAATCTTTGTTCCAAAAGCTGGACATTTAGACAAATTGAGAGCAAAGGCTCAGCCACCACCATATGGAAAATGTGACTAGTGCCTACTGAAGAACTGAATTTCTGATTTTGTTTAATTGTAATTAAACTTAAGGACGGATACAGTGTAAAATATTTTCTGCAAAACTTTCTTATAGACATTATTTATTAACATTAATTAAAACTAATTTTATGTGTTTCTTTATCCTGTTTTATTACAGTTACCAAAAATTAGAGCTACCTATGTATCTTCCACTATATTTCTCTGGACACCGCTGTTATAATCTTTTGTCAATCATGTTTTACAAAAATCTTTTCTACTTTGGGGCATGTATTTCTACTTTTCATGGAATCTTTCAATAATCAGAACTTCTATTATTTTTATGGCTTTTAGGTAGGGACAGATTTCTCTTTTTTTAAGATTTTATTTATTTATTTACTTAGAGAAAGAGCATGTGGCAGGGGAGGGGGCAGAGGGAGAGGGAGAGAGAGAATCTCAAGCAGACTCCCTGTTGAGCACAGAGCCCCATGTGGGGCTCCATCTTAGGACCCCGAGATCATTACCTGAGCCAAAACCAAGAGTTGGACGCTCAACTGACTGATCCACCCCGGCCCCCCAGGTAGGGACAGATTTCTTAAAGGTGACCCCCCAAAGTCACAAGCCTTAAAAGGGAAGATTGGCAACTTTGACTTCATCAAAATTTTATCTTACATTTTATTCCAGACTGTAGAATTTTTGCTGTCACCTTCAAGTCCTCGATCCAACTGACATTTCTTGTTTCCATGGTGTGAGGTAGGAATCTGTTTCTTTTTCCAATATAGATGACCAGTTGTTCTAGCTTTCTTGACCAAGCCACCCTTTCTTTCCCTCAATCTCCCAGCCAACTGGTCCCACACAGGCCTGTGCAATGTGTTTCTGAATATTTGGTCCCTTCCTTTGGTCTGTTGATCTATCCTTGTACATATACTATGTTGTCTTCATCAAAACCATTTAAAATTTTCAGTCTCTGCCAGGGTGAGTCACCTTGACTACTGTTTCTTCTTCAGGAAGATCTCCGCTATTCTTGGCCTTTGGGTATTTTGTATCAGCTGTCAAATTGCCTCCCAAAAAAATAGGGGAAAATAAAACCTCTGGAGGTTTGATAGAAATGGCATTGAATAAATCGATTTGGAAAGAATTGACGTCTATTGAATATTAAGTCCTATCCAGGCGAATGTTATGTATCTCCATTTTATTTGGATATTTGTAATGCCTTTCTACACATTTTTATAGTTTTTCTATTTAGTCTTGCTCTATTTTACTTGTTTTATTTCAAGATACCTTAATTTTTGTTGGGGCTACAAATGGTAACTTTATGTTGCATTTTCTAGCTGCTCCTTGTTGACATATAGAAATACAACCAACATATGCATATATTGCTCATATACCTAGCATATGAGTCTGCTCAGGCCTGTCAGAGCTGTACGCCATAACAGACTGGGGGCTGAAAAAAGGGGAATTCATATCCTCATAGTTCTGGAGACTGAAGTCCAAGATCAAGGTGCTGGTGAGGTTGGTTTCTGGATTGCATACAGCTGCTTTCTCACGATGGGCTCAAATTACTTTTCCTCTGTGCACATTTGGAGAGAGATCTCTGGTGTCTCTTCCTTCTCTTATAAGGACACCAGATCAGGACCCACCCTTATGACCTCATTGAACTTTAATTACCTCCTTAAAGGCCTTGTCTCCAAAATACAGCCACAGATGAATTGGCGGCCACTGGGGCGGGGGGGGGGGGGAAATTGGTGGCCACTGGGGGGGGAGACACACAATTCAGTCCATAACATCTAGCAAACTTGCTAAACTCCCTTATTAATTCTGATAAAATCTTCCATAGATTCTTTTAGGTTCTCTATATGGAGAAGAATATCATCTGTAAATAAGAATATTATTCCTTCCTTCCCAATATTTACATCCCTTTTTTTTTTAACTTTCTGTATCGACATAGACATCCAGAAACGTGTTAAATAAAAACAATGATTAAAATCTTATTCTTTATTTTAAAGGGAAACATTTTCACATTTCACCATTGAGTAGGGTATTTGGTGCAGGTTTTGAGCAGATACTCTTTACCAACTTAAGGAAATTCTCTTCATAGCTGCTGAGAGCTTCTACCATAAACTGAATTTAATCAAATGCTTTTTTTGCAAATATTGAGATGCTCACATGGTTTGCCTCCTTTAAACTGTCCATTTTCCAGACATATCTTCTGAAGTTGATTCAGCCTAGCATACCTAGACTACATCTAAGTTAATCGTGGTTTATTTTCTTCTCCATACATTTCTGAATTCAGTTCACTAATTTTTGTTTAGGATATTTGCCTTTCTATTCATGAATGATATTAACCTGTAACTTTCCAAACCTTAGCAACTTACAACAATAAACATTTATTACCTCACAGATTCTGTGGGTCAGGAATTGGAACATGACCATGGCCATGGTCTTATCTGAAGGCTCAACTGGGGGAAGATCTGCTTCCAAACTCACACTCACGGGCCTCTGCCCCTCACTGACTGTGGGCCAGAGCGGTCCCTCGGTTTCTCCCATTTGGATCTCTCCGCAGAGCTGTCTCAACATATAGCAGCTAGTTTCCCCAACAGCAAGCCATCTGAAGGAGAGAGCACATACCCATGAGGGAAGCCGCCATCGTTTTTACAACTTAATCTTGGAGATGACACTCCACTATCTCTGCCATGTGCCATTTGTTAGAAGGAGTCACTAAAGGCAGCCCACTCTCGAGGAAGGATTACACAAGAGCATGAATGCCACTGGGTAGGGACTGTTGGGGGCCATTTTGGAAACTCCTTAGCACAGGGAAGGAAAGGTCATGGTCAGCGACCACTCCTTCCCTCCACTGAGGGAGCTCACCAAAAGCGGGGTCCCCCATTCTTCTCCTCCCACTTCCCTCAGCCACAGGGCTGGGACCTGGGTTTTCGTACCCCGGCAGCACTCACAGCTATGCAACTTGGGGAAAATCACTTGAACTCACTCTTTTCTGAGTGGGAAGTACTTTGGTCTTTTGAAGAAGCAGTTGAATGGGACAGCTCAGCCTTGGGTCAGGCCCAAAAAGAAAAGGCAGAACAGAGAGATAATGGGAGGCTTCTATATGAAAAAAAAAATGGGTTGGGGGTTCTGTCCCTGGGAAGCAGAGGACAGAAAAATGAGCACTCTTATAAACGAGAATAACTAGTATATAATTTTACGCTCTTTAATACATAAGCAAATCTAACTCAATAAAACCTGACAGACATTCAAAGGCCTTAGGACTGTGCATATGAGAGTATGAGTGTGTGCGTGTATGTGTGTGCACTGTGTGTGTGTAAACCAAGGAAAGGGGCTGAGACCCACAGGGGAGCCTAGTGCACATGCAGAGGAATGCTCTCTAACCTGGGTCAACTCAGTAGAGGTGGCAGCTCTGAGCCTGAGGGCAATGTGGGAGCCTTGCCTTGGTGCCCCCAGAAGCCTGGAAGGAACAAGGAATGTGAGAGGACAGCTTGAGCCAGGCTTTGTGGATCTGGGGCCTGGAGTCCCAGCTGATGGCGTGATTTACAGGACATCTCTCGATGCTTTGGTGTCTAAATAAAGTGGCTTCCCTGTGGCTCTTGTCCCTGGGACAAAGGTGGACTAGCTTGGCAGCCATCAGGAGGGACAGAGACACCTCAAGCTAGGCATCAGAGGAAAAGCTCTGGGAATCCCAGCCTGCTGTCTATGGGGGAGGCAGCCACCCCGTGGTCAGAAGCCTCAGTCCAGGCTCCCTGAGAGAGGGCTGATGCAATCAGGGTGGTTGGGAACATTCTTGGAACATCTCTGTTCCACTGGAGTCCTCAATTATAGCTGCTGGGGTTTCGTCTGAAGCCCTTCCAGGAGATGGCCTGCCTTGGTAATTGCCCTGTTTTATCTCAAGATGCAGATCTGGAGGCTGATCTCCCAGCCTTATGAAGTTACAACCAACGCAATGCTTTTTCCATTTACATAAGGCAAATCTGAAACATACCCATACACGCGCATTTTGTCTTAAACTTGTGAACATGGACAAAGCCCAGTGACTCAAGGAGAACTAGTCTAAACGTCTAACCATTGTGTGAACCCAGGTCGTGCATCTCAGACCATCTGGGTTTGAAGGGTAGCTGTTTCAGTGTTCTGGCAATTTCACCAGAACGTCTATGAGGGGTTGTGGGAGTTTTTTTTCCCCTCCACTCCAGTCACACATACTGGGGGATGGTGGGCATCAGTGGGGGGAAGCCACTTCCTCCAAACCATGGCACAACTATACCACATGGGGTCCCATGAGCAGATTTGTCATGTCCCCCTCCACCCCAGGACCTATTACTCTTTCTTCTGTGCTTCACAGCCTTGAAGGATTCACAAATGTGAGCATTTGTGCTAAGGAGCAGCATCATGGAGCCCGGTATCTCCCAATCCTATTCCAAAACTGGCATTCATAGGATGTTAACTGGGGGGCTTCCAAACAAAACGAAACTTTTTATTAAAAGCTGGGTTGCATTTTTTTAAGAGTTGTTATCCTCCTCTGCAGGACTTCTCAGAGCCTTTATTACACCAAGGTGCCTTATGATTTCTGAGAGATCTAGTATGCAGCATTTCCCAAACTAAGGACCACAAAGCCTTTTTGCGGCAGGTACAATGGGCATCTGCTGGTTTTGCTTGCCCGGCACCCCTTCCGTCTTGTTCCAGTAACAGATTCTTCTTGTTTCCATAGTGGTTTAGAAGAACTGAATCCGAACCTCTCCCATCACCCTCATCACAAAAGCAAACAGGTGATTCAGATCTGGCCCAGAAAAAGTTCTAGGCTAGCTCTATGTGTGAAAAAGTTCTCTTTTTGTCAGGGTTCCTGAGCTATGAGGATGTGGGCCTTGAAGCCAAGAGGTATGTCCCAGAAGCATGATCAGAAGCTTTGGACCCAGTCATGCCTGAAGCCGTCTTTTCCCCAGATGGGGTTTTATCTCAGGAAGCAGGAGCAGGGAGAGCTCTGGCTGATACAGAGACTATCCCTATGGGGTAATACCAGAGCACAACTCAGGGGAAGTTTCTGATGGTCAGGATGCTTCCAGCTGCAAGAACAGAAACTTCTGCTCAAAATGGCTTCAACGATAAAGAATAAAATTTTCTCATCCAAACAGTAGTCCCCGTAGGGTGGCCCCTGGGGTCAATGAATTCAACTGCTCAATGAGGCATCAAGGAACTGGCTTCTTCCCAGTTTCTGCACAGGATGGGGTCCCTTTAAAAGCTTCCCTTACGGGGCACCTGGGTGGCTCAGTCAGTTAAATGTCTGAGTCTTGATCTCAGCTCAGGTTTTGATCTCAGGGTCATGAGTTCAAGCCCCATGATGGGCTCCATGCTGGGCATGGACCCTCCCCCCACCAAAAAAAGCTTCCCTTACACAGGTGCCCCACCCTTTCCAAGCTTTGATTTTCTCATTTATAGGATGGAGGGAAGAGCAACAATGCATATGTTCCTCTGGGCTGTGGCGAAGGTGAACAGACTGTGGGCAGTGATGTACATGCACCTGCACAGTACCCCTGGGGGCTCCACTAGGATGTCTCCCAAGCTGCTCAAACATGTCCACACAGAATGCCTAGTTCCCCACCTCAAAACTGGTGCTATGCCACTTTCTCCCACCTCAGTTCATATCATGGATTTTTTCAGGTGCCCAGACCTCAAAGTTATCCTTGGATACCCCCCTTCCCCTCACCATTTGCATCCAACCCATCAGCAAACCCTCAGAGATATCTGTCTAAACTGTCTGCTTCCCACACCTCTTCCTCACTGTGGTCCAAACCATCCTCATCGCTACCCTGAAATTTCTGTCAACAATTTTACTGAGATAAAATTCACATTTCGTCCATTTAAAGTATACATTTATTGTAGTCACAGGGTGGCTTTTAGTGTATTGAGAGAGTGTATAAACAATCTAATTTTATTTTAAAGATTTTATTTATTTATTTATTTATTTGAGAGAGCAAGAAGGTGGAGGGGCAGAGGCAGATTCTGCACTGAGCATGGAGCCTGATGCAGGGCTCAGTCTCACGACCCTGAGATCATGACTTGAGCAGAAATCAAGAGTTGAACGCTTAGCCGACTGAGCCACCCAGGTGCCCCCAAATGATCTAATTTTAGAACATTTTCATCACCCAAAAAGAAACCCCTTACCCATTAGCAGTCGCTCCCCAACAACCATCACCACCACCAGCTCCAGGCAGCCATTTATCTGCTTTCTGTCTCTATAGATTTACTTATTCCAGACAGTTCATATAAAGGGAATCCTACAATATGAGGTCCTTTGTGTCTGGCCTCTTTCTCGCTCCACATGTTTCCAAGCTTCATTCATGTTGTAGCCCGTGTCAGTACTTCACCCCTTCTTAATGCCTGACAATATTCCCTTGCAGAGATATACCACATGTTGTTTTATTCATTTATCAGTTGTGGACCTTCGGGTTGTTTCTGCTTTTTGACCTTTGGGAAGAATGCTGCCATGAACATTCACACACAAGTTTTGTATGGACATATTTTCCTATTCCACTAGGAGTGAATTGCTAGGTCATATAGCAACTCTGTTTAACCATTTGAGAAACTGCCAGACTGTCTTCCGAAGTGGCTGCAACCATTTTACAATACCCCCCGGCAATGTCTGAGGGCTCCATTCCAGTGGGTGTGAAAGAGTATTTTCATTGTGGTTTTTGATTTGCATCTCTGAGGGTTAATGATGCTTAGTGATCTTTTCATATGCTTATTTCCAATTCGTGGATCTTCTTTGGAGAGAGATTTTTTAAGGTATCTTAGGTTTAAACTTAAGTTTAAATCTTTGGCCCATTTTTAAATTGGGTTTTTTGTCTTTTTTATTACTAAACTATGAAAATTCTTTATAAATTCTAGATACAAGACCTTTGTCAAATCTATAATTTTGAAATATTGTCTCCCATTCTGGGGGTTGGGTTTTTATTTTCTTGATGACATTCTTTGAAGCACAAGAATTTTTTATTTTAATGAAATCCAAGTTACCTGTTTTTCTTAAGTCACTTATACTTTTGGTATCTAAGAAGGCTTTGTGAATTCAAATTCACAATTTATTCCTACAGTTTCTTCTAAGAGTTTTATAGTTTTAGCCCTTTCATTTAAGTCTTTGATTCATTTTAGCTTAAATTTTGTATATAGTGTGAGGTAGGGGTCCACCTTCATTCTTTTGCATGTGGATATTAAGTTCTATCAGCACTGTTTGTTAAAAAGACCATTCTTTCCCCCATTGAATTGTCTTGGCCTCCTTGTTGAAAACCAGGTGATTGTGTATTTGTGAGTTTCTTCCTGGACCCTCAATTCTATTCCATCTATTTGATGTATATTTCAGTTGTTAGGCCAATGCCACACTATCTTGATTATTGTAGCTTTGCAGTGAGCTTGAAATTGGGACGGGTGAGGCTTTCAACTTTGTACTTCTTTTTTAAGACTCTTTTGGCTATTCTGGATCCCCTGAATTTTCATATGAATTTCAGGATCAGCTTGTCAATTTCTGCAAGAACACCAGCTGGGATTTTGATAGGGATTGCATGGAGTCTGTAAATCAGTTTGTGCAGTATTGCCATCTTAACAATATTAAGTCTTCCAATCCATGAACATGGGATGCCTTTCCATTAATGTAGGTCTTCTTTAATTTTTTTCAACAAATGTTTTATAGTTTTCAGAGTATAAATTTCACACTTCTTTTATTAAACTTATCCCTAAGTATTTTATACTTTTTTGATGCTACAATAATTGTTTTCTTTTTCCTTTAAAGTAGGCTTCACACCCAGCATGGAGCCCAGTGTAGTGCTTGAACTCATGACCCTGAGATCAAAACCTGAGCTGATATTAAGAGTCAGATGCTCAACCAACTGAACTACCTGGGTGCCCCCGGAATTATTTTCTTAATTTTCACGTGGTTCTTTGCTAATGTATAGAAATACAAAGGATTTTTGTATATTGATCTTTTCCCCTGCAATGGGGCTGAACTTGCTTGTCAGTCCTAACACATTTTCAGAGGATTAGTTAGGATTTTTCTTCACAAGACCATGTCATTTGCAAATATACAGATAGTTTCGCTTCTTCCTTTCTAATTATAAACAAGTTTTATTTTGTTTTCTTCCCAAATTGCCACAGATTTAGATTTTCTTGAATAAGTATTTCTGCATTTGCTGTATGCCCATAGAACAATTTCAAGAGATACTAATAGCTGCTTTTTTTTTTTTTTTTTTTTTTTTTTTGCGGTTATTTCACTGGGGAGAGAGTTTGCAGATCTCCTCACACTGCCATTCCAGAAGCCATTTCTTCTCCCCTGGGTTCTGCAACAGCCTTGTAATGGGGCTCCCCATTTGCATCCTTATTTCCCTACATCCATCCTCTATCTCATAGCCAGAGTGACTCAAAAAACATAAATCACATCATGTTACTCCCCTGCTTATCATTTTGCAAAGGCTTCCCATCAATTTCAGGAGAAATATAAATGGCCTAGCGACTCCAGAATGTTCCAGCCACTACCTACCCCGCTGACTTCATGCATGACACATCACTTTTCTCCACAATGCCAGCTTTCTTTTTGATCTTGGAATATGCCAGGCTGTTTCTCACCTCGCGGCTTACACTTGCTATTCCATCTGCCACGAACACACTTTCCTCCATTTATGGCATCCGTGGTTCCTTCTTGGTGTTCAGATCTCAGCTGAGGCATCACCTCTCCAAAGAGGTGACAATCCATTCTACCAAAGTTGCTCTCCCTCCACCCAGAGCCTGCCTGCCTGCCTGCCTGCCTTCCTTTCTTTTTGAGAGAAAGAGAACATGCATGCATGGGCCCTGGGGGAGGTGGGGAGGGACAGAGGGAGAGAGAGAATTTTAATCAGGCTCCATGCCTGATCTCACAACCCTGAGATCATGACCTGAGCCAAAATCAAGAGTGAGATGCTCAACTGACTAAGCCACCCAGGAACCCCAACATGAGCCAATTTCTTAAATGTTTCAGTAGATATAGATGAGAGATACAGAGATAGACACACGTGTGTGCACACACACACACCTATACATATACACACATGTATATTATATTGGTCTGTTTCTCTAGAGAACCCTGACTAGTCCATGAAGGGTCAGTCTTACTTTAGGAGAAGTACTAATCATATTCCTTGAAGGCAGGAACTGTAACATCTACTCTATTTCTCCATGTCTCCCCAGCATCTAGTGTGACACTGCATACAAGAGCTCCTCCATGAGGCCTCAGAGACTTCCCTAATAAATCAATGAATAGCTCTGGGTCTTCTTGCATTTAGACCCTTCACAGCTGTGCAAGAAAGAGAAAAAGAAAACCTATCTGTGCCCCAGGTTTCCAATCTGTTTCCTTTAAAACCAATGAAGTTTCTATTATATGGGAGCCTATTAAAGAGAGCAGGCTTTATCCCACTGAAATTGAGTCTGTAAATGCAAAACATTAAAAAAATAACGAATTGGTACTTGATATTCCTATATTTCAATATTCCTTTGATATTCCAATATGAAACTTAAACTTCTGGGGTTTTATGCATTCTTCATCTTTCCTTTGATTCGGCACAACTTGTTGCTTTGAATATGTTTGCTTTAATCACTGGACCATGGAGCAGGAGGGACATGCATCTTGTTTGGGGAAGGGTTGGGGGTGTAGCCATCTGGGCCCGGGAAATGACTGCCTTCTGCAAATCAGGGAGTCTTCCTGCTGGAACTGGCTGGAGGGGATTGTCAGGCCCACAGGGAGGGCTCCCCCTGGCCTTACTCCAAGAGGCACACTTGAGCCTCTACCTTACAGTTCAAAGGCAGAAAAGCAGAAAAAGCAGCTGCAGCAGGGCCCCTGGCAGGTGCCAGGACCAGGGACAGGGTCCCGGGACATCTGATTGGCAGCCGATCTGGAATGTGAATGTACTGAGTTCTGCTGCCAGGTTCTGTGCCAGGGGATGGCAAGTGGGGGGTGGGAATATGGGTGAAGTCTGTCCTCATTCGGTTAGGCAGCCCTGGCCTCAAGAAAGGGCATGATCTTGATGATCACGGTGATGGGGATCGCGACCATGTGGATGATGTTAACAAGAGTAACGACAGAACCACAGTGGCCCGCGTTTATTAAACACTTTCTAATGCCGGTATCTGTCTTCAGACACACTGCCTCATGGTTTATTCGGAGGTTGGGCCATGAAGAACAAGTAAGGGGCTGAGGAGCAGAGGGTGTGCTCATGAGTTAGTCACCTCTGCGGGCCTTGGGCTTCACGAATTACTGAATGTCCCTTGGAACTGTCCCATAGGGGGACTTGGAGGCTGGCGCATTGTCTCCGTTGGTGGAGAGTCTACCCCAGGGCAGTAATTCCCTTGCCATTCTGAGTCACAGTGTGACCTGGAGCCAGAGAATGTCCTCGGGTGGAGCGGCCGGAAGGACCCAGGCCCTTGAGAAGGGGAACTGTCCTCTGCTAGGAATGCTCCCCTGCAGCTGCAAGTGAATTTTGAGATGGGTCCAGGAGGTGTGGACAGAATCTACGCAACACTCTTGGGATAAGGGTTTTCACTAACCCCACTTGCCATAGATGAAACTGAGACTTAGAGACATGGCCAGATCTTGTGCAAGCGTGTCCGGCTAGGAAACGTCCCCAAACCTCAGCAAGACATTTGCTCACCACCTATGACGTGTCTGACGTTGCCAGGCAACAGATACGATTCAGACAGAGATCCCAGGGATGTCCCTAAGGATGTCCTGCAGGATGTAAGCAAGCAAACCCCCCGTCCTGAGCGATGAAAGTAAGCCCAGATAGCACTGGGAGAGGGCTCCTAATCCTGCCTGTGGAGGCAGGAAAAGCTCCCTGAAGAGCTGACGTTTGTTTGGGTGGATTTTTGTAGTCTTGTTTGTTAAGGAACAATTAGAAATATCTATAAGCAGAACGCAGCAGGTATTGCGTCCTGTGTGCCCTGACCTGTGAGCAGACTCTACTGAGGTGCCCACAGCCCCCCTGCCTCGAGCCAGAGTCAGCGTGGGGTCATCTGAGTAGAAGAGGGCCACTGAAGTCCCTCCACACCCGAGTCTGGAATATTTCTGAACTCAGGGACTCTCCGATGGACCCCACGCAGGCTGACAGGTTGGCAGGAGGTTCCCAAAGGGAACAGACAGAGGAAGAAAAAGGACTTGGAACAGCAAGCCTGGACTTCGAGTCCTGGCTCCACCATTTCAAGCAGCCAGGTGACTCCGCATCCTCCCACAGAGCCTCACCACGCAGCTCCGCCTCCACCCAAAGTGCGTGGGGGCCAGCACCACCCCAACGCACACCTGCCCCCTCACTGCTCCAGGTGCCTTTGTGTGCAAGGGAGAGAGCCCAATCCAAACGAATCTGTGTGCAAGGGAGAGAGCCCAGTCCAAAAAGAGGGTTGACTGGGGCCTGTGAGGGAGTTCGGGGATGGCTCCGGCCCCGAGCACAGTCTGACCCAGGAGCCCCAGGGTGTTAGAAGAACGTAGCCCTCAGTCTGGACTCTGCTTCCCCTTGTGTGGGTTCACTGCATGCAGCTCTGGACTCTCAGTCTAACCAGTGCCCCCAAGGGGACAGCTTCCTTCTGGAGAGTTCTAGCCAAGGGCTCCCACTGGACAGACTGGGTCTTGTACCCATCCTGCACAGTGGCTGTGGCCAAAAGGAGGCTGGCCTCTGTGTTCCTGGGCCTGGTTCACTCCCTGGGGTCCAGAGTGGGGTCGGTCCCAGCTGAACCCTGTCCGCGGAGGCCAGAGAGGGGCAGGTCCCCAGAAGAAACTCAGGCTGCTGACGTCAGAGGAGGGCCAGAAAGGGGACAGGCAGCCCCACAGGTAAAATAGCGCTCTCAGGAGGCAATGTGCACCCTTACTCTTCCCGGGGGAGGAAAGCAACGAGAGGCGAGCTTGTGGAGGGCTGTGTGTGAGAGAGCACATGTGTGCTCACGCACGTATGAGCAGCTGGGGCGTGTGGGACTGTGCACAGGAGTGCGTGTTCGGGGGGGCGGGTGTGGGGCGTGTGAGTGAGCACCGGGCTGGGGCTGAGCATCTCAGGGGAGGTGGGTGTGTGGGAGCGGGGTGGGCGGGGACTGCAGAGGGGGGAGGGGTCAGGGGGAGGGGTCTGAGCCGGGCCAGCATGGGGGGCTGCCCAGCCAGAAGGACACCCACAAGGGGGTCCTGCTGCTGCCTTTCCCTGAGGGCTCTGGGAAGCCCAGGGATGGGGAGCAGCATGTGGAACCAGTGTGAAGACCAACAGGCCATCCAAATGCCCCCTGTTAGATGGGCCACAGAGGGAAGGACCTGAGCCACGCCAGCCTAGAGGCTCAAGGATGGAGACGTGGCCCTGTTCAGGATGCATCCCCAGGACGATGTCCCTGGGAACGGAAACAGGTCATCATGCAGCTCCTCTCAGAAGAGGGACCCCATGCAGCGCTGGATCTCAGGCTCTGGGCCCCTGAGGTCAGTCAGCACCGCCACTTCACTACGCCCGCAACCCTCACTTTTTCCATGGAAGGTTTCAGCCTCTGCGGGGAGGGCAGCTCCAGTCTGAACGCACTCCGGAGCCGAAGACTCAGCCTTTGCCTCTCTTTAAACAGCTCTTACCATGCCCTCAGGCTCCTCCAGTGTTTACAGGGCAGAAGAAAAATCAAACAAACATTCTGGGAGAGGAATTTGGCCCAGGCTGGGGCCGGGGTCCAGGAGCCTTTGGCCTCCCAGAGAGTTTAGGCACAAGGAGTGGGCACGGGGCTGGGGGAGCCCCGTGGCTGCACGTGAGGTGTGTGTGTGTCAGGATATGTGGCGGGAAGGGGAGGGGGTGGGGGGGGATGCTCGGGACCATCCCCCAGCCACACACACCCTGACCAGCTTCTCACAGCCCTGGACCCTTCGCAGGACAGCGGCACAAAGGAGACAAAGCAAAGCACTGCGTTTGTTAGCCCGTCAATTTAGCCTGCCTGGCGCCAAGACCCAAGAGGATTTGGGGCAGCGGGAAAAGATACACACCATGTAAACAGAAACGATGTGAAGAAACCAACCAGAGGGGAACAGGGCAGGAGGAACAAGGGGAGGCCCAGAGTCAGAGCAGCAGTGACCGGCTGAGGCCCCCGACCCCTGGCCCTGGAGGACTGCAGGCAGACCCAGGAGACCCAGGGTATTCGAAGAACGTACCCCGCAGTCTGGACAACCTTCCAAGGAGCCAACCTTTCTCAGAAGTCATTTCACCAGGAGCCACCATATTGAAAACAGATGGAAAGGGGCTGCTCTGGGCAGGGGAGGGAAGCTCCCCGAATCCGGGCCCCGTACTCCCACAGCTGCCCTGAGTCACCCTCAGACCCCCAGGCTCTGGTTCCACTGTCAGGACACCCCCACGCTGGTCCGCTGGGTCTCCTGTGCATTCATGGCAAGCCTGGCTGGGGCCCAAACTCTGCCGGGCCTGAGGCAAGAGGAAAATGGGCTGCCAGGCCCCCACGGTGTCCTCATAACATCCTGACAACACAGAAGTAGCTTCTAGAGCTACTTCTCTGTCCTGCAAGCTCCGCACAGCACCAAGCACCTGTCCACACCATGAGATGGGCTCCACACGTCACATCGGAGCATATGGAAAGTGACAGCCTGGGGCTCAGACCCACGCCTGGCACCGCCACCTCTCTGAAGGGCTGTCCTTAGGGGAAGGGAGGGGCTGGCCCTGTGTGTCCCCAAAGCACAGAACTGACACCAGGAGGGCTGGCCTTGCAGACCGCCGTGTCCACAATCAGAACAGCCCACAGATGAGTGGGCCCCCTTATCACCTGGGCGTGCCACGCCCCTGACCAGAGGACCCCAGGGTGCGGGGTTAGGGGCTCCCATGCACCCTGACCCCTCTGCACTCAGAGTTCAAAGGATTTCTCCCTCCTGCCTCCCTCTGTCCGCTCCTCCACTCTGCACATCCTGACCCCCATGCAAGGAGCTGTGTGCTGGCGGAACTGGGTACCCAGTGGTGTTTGGTCGGCCGCCAGCCTCTCTGATGTCCAGAACCCTGAACGGCTCATTGAAATAAGACTGCTTCCTACGGTTCGCACGTCCTAGATGGGAATTCTTCTCCTGTTGTGGTTTGTGCTGCCCAAGGGTACAGACCCTTGATGTCTCTGAGTTCACCAGTAACAACCCCCAGGAGACCACGCTGAGGAAGTTATATGCTACCAAATAATAAAACATCCCCCTGTACTTTCAGAAGCTTTGGGCAGCAAAGGCAGACCACCAGAGACTCCGAAAACCTTCAGACAGGATCTGTCTGGCTCATCCAGCCTAACTCACTGTGACTTCATACATCAGTGGGAAGGGGCAGCGGGACCAGGGAAGCCAGGCACAGCCAGAGTTCGTCGATATAAAATACCAGCGACTGAAAGATTTAACAACGGTCCTGGAGGGGACCAAACCCCCCCACCACTAAGTGTACACGCAGATGCAAGATCTATCCTGACTTCAAAAACCTGAACAGTAGGGAGAAAGAGAAAGAACATCCATTTCAGATGAAGGAAATATGGGAGATTGCGGCCCCTTTGGACCTGCAGAGTCTTCATTTCCAACCCCTTTCCCTGGGGGCCTGTTTTTTAAAGCTCAAATGGCCAACCTGTAGTCTGAATCATGCACTCTCAAAATGAAAGAACCCTCCAGGCCCTACACATCAAAGGGCCCCTGGCAGGGCCATCTGTCCCCTGTGCTGCCTGCACCGCCACCTCCAGGCCCCACAGCCACCCTGCACTGTCCACGTGTCCCTGGACAAGCAGGCTCTAGAGGAAATTCAAGGAAAGGGGAGAAATTCACAAGGCTTTATGGAGCACCTGCCCCGTGTCAGGCACTGGCTAGGGGCTGGCGTGATCAGGCTAAACAAAACTTGTGTCCCATGCCAGGCACATGCCACCCCATTCGGCCCTTGCAAGCGCTCCACCTGGGGAGGAGGAAGGAGAGGCTGGGTGAAGCTAAGTCCCCTCAAGCACAGGCCGCTGATACATGGTAGAGGCAGACTCTGAACTCAGCCACTCTGCCCAGAGCCCATCTGTGCTCACTCAGCCACCTCATATAGCCCTCCCTGCATGACCTGAAGCCCAGAGCAGCGTCTGCTGGCCCAAGATACCGATGGGCCTTGTGTTTCCACCCCCTCCGCAGAGGGATCACATCGGATCCACCTCCTGACCATCAGCCTCTCACCTGTCCACTTCTCTTAGTCGCCCCTGCCAAAGGCTTAGACCAGGCCACCACAGTCACGGTCATAGGAGGCCACCATGACCTCCCGAGTCTCCCGGCTTCCGTCCTCACTCTACTCCAATATCCGCACCACAGCTGGTGAGATCTTGGTAAAAACACCAGCCATACAACGCCTCTTCCCCTGTTTAAAATGCTCTAAAGGCTTCCCCTTGTCTGGAGATCAAATGCTCCACCTCCGAGGGCCTGCATGATCCAGCCCCACCTTAGCCCATACCCTGGATCGTGCTCTAGCACTTCTGCCTTCCTTCCTTTCTTCCGTGTGTGCCCCTTCTCAGGCTCAGAGCCCACACACATGCTGTTCCCAGGCCTGGAATGCCATTCCCCTCCATGAACCCATCCGTGCCTCTTCATCTTGCCCAGGTGAGATGGCTCTTCTCCTCAAAGCCCCCATCGCAAATTATAACTATGTATTTACCTGTTGATTTATTAACTGTTGGTCTCCTCTCCCAAGCCATAAGCTCACGGACATCCAGAACGGGGGCTCTTCTGTTCACCGTTTTTGCTGCTCATGTGGCACAGACTTGGTGCCACATACTAGTGCTGAGTGAATGCGTGAACTGCTGAACAGGGACGGGATGGCTGATCACAGTGGACAGAGTCATTGCCTGTCGCCGTGTCTCGGGCAGCCAGAGCCCATGGGGCAGACTTGACAACTTGGATAGAATTCGGGGGAAACCCACTGGTACATCCACACCCTGGACGACTCCTCAGGAATAAGGAACACACTTGTCTGGACCTCGAGGGAATGCTGCTGAGTGACAAAAAGCCAGTCTCAAGAGTCTCCCTGTTGCTTGGCTCCAGTTACATAAACATTCACCCTGTGCGCAAACGATAGAGACGCGGGAGAGATGAGAGGTACCAGGCCCTGGGCACGACCACCGAGGGGAACTAGGAAGGAGTTCCTGGAAGAGAACAGTCCAGATCTCCATCACGGAGGCAATCACAAGAATCTACGCAAGGAATAAAATGTCGCAGGACTAAGTGCAAAGACACAGAAGAAATGAAACGCAAGCTGTGTAAACCCTGGCAGAATCAGCAAAGCCAAGAGTCCAGTTTGCTGCATTGTGCCAAACGATGTCCTGATTTTGATCATGGGTGATGGTCACACACGTTGTCACCTTGGGGGAAAGCTCACACAGGACCTCTCAGTACTGTTTTTTGCAACTTCTTCTGAGTCTATAATTATTTCAAATGGAAGAGTAAAGAAAGACAAAGTTCCTGTACCACCCCAGGCTCAGACACTCCCTCCTCACTGTCCTCCCTCCATCCTTGGGACACCAGGTGACATCCGCACTGGGTGGCTGTCTCTCCGCTGGGAAACCTGCAGGCGGCCCAGCGCCATGGACCAGTTGCCCACACTCCCAGGCCTGAAAGGGACTGGAACCTGCAGGCCCACCTCTCCAGTGTAGGTAATACACACACATATGTCAGGCACCCTACCCAGGGTCTCCATTCTGCAGCAGATTCTGAGGGACGACCCTGTATGTTTCCAGTGTGACCTGTGATATAAGAAGAGAAATTGCTACCCGGATCCGCTGCTGCTCACACGCACGGCCTCCCAATAGAGTAGCAGGGAGAGGGCTCCCAGAGACCCCAAGCTGGAGCCCTTCCTTGGGGACCCGTCCCCCACCAGCTGGTGCTGAGGAAACTTTCATTGCGCCATTCTGTCTCAAAGAGGACAATTTTATCTGTCAGTCAGGCCACAGGCCACAGGCAGAAGAGCCGCTGATTTTTGTCAGGGGTGGAAACCTTGCCAGTGTTAGACCATAAAATAGATGCACCAGGAGGCCTGCGTGGATTTGTGGCTCAGGGATGAGATGGCAAGTCTACTTTGAGTGCCGTCCAGATTCTGGTGGGAGAAAGCAAAAAAAAAAAAAAAAGAGAGAGAGAGAAAGAAAGAAAGTTCCCGTCTTGTGGCCACACAGTGAGCAGGAACTGTGTCTACACTAAAACAAGGCTGTGGGCACAGTGTTGTCTTAACCCTTGGCTAGCCCTGAGCACTGACTGTCTACACAGGCAAAGGGCTGGCAGGGACCCAGGGTCTCCGAGGTGAACCAGGTGACTGAATGGGCCTGGGCTAGGGAAATGAGCACTGGATGAGGAGTTAATGGGGTCCTCAGCCTGGCTCTGCCCTGATTCACCATGTAAGACCCTTCCTTTCCCTGGGCCTCAAGGAAACAGGGGGTAAAGGATGCTGCTCTGATCGATTGTGGCTCATATCCAAGGCCCAGCACCTTGCCTCTACATCTTAGAAGAGGCATTTAGGGAGATGGCCACATGCCTGTCTATCTTCAGTTTCCTGACTAAGGAGGTCCTCATCGAAGCAAAACATTTATCTACACCAGGGCTTTTCAATCACTGTTCTATGAACACTTAGAGCCAGATAATTCTTTGTTGTGGGGGCTGGAGTGAGCTTTGTAGGATGTTTAGCAGCATCCCTCGCCTCTCCCCACTAGATGCTAGGAGCACTACCTCAGCCCCCACACACAATGTAACCACCAAAAATGTCTCCAGACATTGCCAAATGTCCCCTCAGGGGTAAGACACCACCCCCCACCACCATGGAAAACCACTGCCCTAGACTCACAACACTCAAATCAGGGAGGAGCGAGTGGTCCAAACTCTCACCTGATGGAAGAAGCCCCCCCCCTTACCTCTTCTCCATCAGACCGTCCCCCTCTGCTCCAGTGCCTCCCACGTTGGAGCTCTGGAGCAGGGTCCTTCCCTCCAGGACAGTACTCCTCATTCAAAAGTTCTCTTTGGCCTGAGCTACAGGGTCTATTGCTGTTTGGAACCATCCAGAACTGGGCTGGACCTTCCAGTCATTGCCTATTTGAAGAGAAACATGATTTCCCTTCTCTTCTCCAGCAGCACACCCATGGAGGACAAGTACCCACCTATGGGAGGACAGAAAGGGAGGGGGAGCAGGTGGCCCACATCAGGCTCTGAGAAGGGGGACCCCTTCCTTGAACCACGCCGGCCCCAGCCACTGGCCCTGCTCCATCGGTCTCCTTAGCACTCCCTATCACCTGGCACGGAGCGGACATCACGTTTCTGCACCTCACTCGTGGTCAGGCGTCCCTTTACGTCAGCTGCGTGAGGTGGGGTCTTCGCCCTGTTCACGGCTGTGGGCCCAGCAGCTCGACAGGGCCACACCAAACAGATGCACAATGCACTTGGCTGCAGGAACACAGGGCTGCCAGCCTTCACCAGGGGGACTGGCTGCTAGAAGGCAGCCGGCTGAAAATGGGGAACCCCACCTAAGGCTGGAAGACCCCAGTGAGCCGAGTGGTGAGGGCTGGGGCAAGTAGACCAGATGTGTAGAACCCCAATGCTCAAGGCTGGAGACACCAAGACAGGAGAAATGAGTCAACGTTCAAGTTGGCAGCAGACTTAGAGGCTACCTCGGCCACCCTATGTGGACATGGTGATAGATTTATCAACTACTATGCGGATATAAATGAATACATTAATCAATATGTAAAGACGACTTTGTGAAATATTTCATTTATTCCAACGTGCACATGTGTACACAAACCAGACGATATGAATTACAGAAGTTGCTCAACCATCCATTCTAACAATTCCCCAACAGGTGGCTGGCTTTTAGCAACTGCTGGGCCCATCCTTTGACATGGCCGTCACTAACTCAAGGGCATCCCTGTCTGAACCGTGATTCGATCTGGGGAACCCCGGGTCTAAGTCCGCTCGGGCTGCTATAATGGAATACCACAGACTGGGGGCTCAAAAAATACAGTTGTTTTTAATTCCTCACAGTTCTAGAAGCTGGAAGTCCAAGATCAAGGTGCCAGCAGATGTGGTTCCTGGTGAGGCCTCTTCTGGGCTTGTAGGCAGCAAATTTCTCTCTGTGTCCTCACATGGCCTGTTTGTGTGTGAGCACAGAGAGGGCTCTGCTGTCTCTTCCTCTTAGAAGGGCACTAATCCCATCATGGGGGGCTCCATCCTGATTACCTCCACTAAACCTATTATCTCTCACAGGCCCCACCTCCTAACACATTACACTGGGGGTTCAGCTTATGGATTTGGGGGGACACATTCAGTCCATAACACCCCCTAAATGCTTCTAGCGGCCTGCCCCCTGAGAGCCCGTGGGACGCTTGCGGCCCGCCCTGCGCTGCCCCCAGCAGGTGGATGTGACCTGGCCACACACCCAGCTGGACACCTGACCCCGTCTGACCTTGCCATGTCTCTGACCTCGTCCCCATCCCCATCCCCTCCCTCCAGCCTCAAACAGCCCTGGCTGTGCTGGACCCCTGCCTGGAGCCCTTCCCCCACTCCCCCCAAACACTTACATAGAGCTCACGTGGAAAACTACTTCGGGTTCTTACTCAAAGGTTCATTTCTCAGTTACACTTTCCTTGGGCGCCTTTTCCTAAAACTGTAATGTCCCCACTCCTTGGCAGCCCATTTCCCTCTTCTGCCTTGTTTTCTCCTGGCACCTGTCCCTAGCTGGCATTCCGCGCACCCTGAGTTAGGAAGCTAGTAGCTGAGGGTGGGGCTCTCCCCTGGGGAGAGGCTAACTGGGCTCCACGAGGTGGCCTGTGGCCACCCTCAGAAGACCACTCCCTGAGAGCCCTCAGGTCCACTAGCAGACAACTATAATGGGATTTTTCAAGGAAAGGGGCGGGCGAAGGAAAGGAACTTTCTTGAGTGCCCAGTGCCTTCAGGGGTTTCCACTCCTGTGTTCCACAGGTGAAAGCTGAGGGTCAGGGGGTTTAAGTCAAGGTCAAAGAATCAGTAAGCACCGACCCAGGATCAGCCCCAGGTCTGCCCTGCTGCAGAGCCCGTGACCTCTCTGGGCACAGCCTCCACGTCTAGGAGGCCACAGACATGCAAGACACACACCCAACCATCGCAGCCGCGTCCAGCCCAGGGATCCCGCCGGCCTGAAGCTCCGGAGCCTTCAGAAAGAGGGGGGCGGTGGGGACCTGCCACTGTGGAGCCGAGGGCTTGGGTCCTCCCCACCAAGAGGAACCATGCCCGGCTCTGCGTTCCTGCCCATCAAAGCTGTCCACTCCCATCAGGACGGGGCCTCTGACGTACAAAACCCAGGCCCTGCCTTGGGCTGGTTTCAGGTTTCTACAACACAGTAAAGCGGCGTGTTTTTATTTCTCCATCTGTAAACATCTCTCCTTCTAACACGGTAACTGCTGTTTATACAGAGCTATAAAAACAGAGGTCAGAGCACAATAAGATTATAGTCTTACTTCAATACATCCAATCCATAATAAAATAAAATCTTACAAACGATCCAGAGGACCCGTTTAGGGGTTCTCGAAGAATTAATGTCTGTCGTATGTAAGGATTCTATTTGGGCATAATATTTTCCACAGCTGTCAGGGCCTATTTAAAAGGCAATATCCTTTCACTGGCATTTGATTTAGACTCTGTTTATACCATGTGGAGGATTGTTAATTCTGCAGCATCTGACTCAGGGGTGTTTGATTACACGGAGGCCACAGCCAAGGGGACGACACATGATGTAGTTGGAGTCCATCCGGGGCGCGGGGCTAGAACCTGGCAGTGGGAAATGAGGGGCTCTGCTCCCCAGGCAAGAGAAGGCTGGGCCATGGTCACAGAGCAAGAACGTGCGGAGTTGGGGGGGGGGCCCTCACCACTACCCCTGTGTCCCTGCTCCGCTCCTTCCTGCTCTGGAACCCACCTTGCCCCTCACAGCTCGCTGGCTTGACCCCCAGCCTGGGCCACTCGCATTTATTTCCGGTTGTCCAGTCCTAGGCTCTTCTACGGACGTCCGCTCCTGAGAAAGTGTTATTAGTCAAGGCTCTCCATTGAAACAGAACCATAGAGATTTGTTTGAAAGAATGAGCTCACGTGGTTATGGAGAAACTGGCAAGACCAGAGTCTGCAGGGTGGGCTGGTTCAAGTCCGTCTGCTGGCAGAATTCCCTCTCACTCAGCAGAGGTCAGTCTTCTGTTCTCTTCGGGCCCGTCAACTGCCTGGAAGAGGCCCATCCACTTGAGGGAGGGTCATTTGCTTTCCTCAAATCTACTGATTTAAATGTTAATCTCATGCAAACACACCATCACAGAAACATCCAGAATAATGCTGGACGACATTATCTGGATCCCGTAGCCCAGCCCAGTTAAGATGTAAATTAACCATCTCAGAGGTGAAGACATCCATCTGACACGCAGCCCCTCGGGTCCTCAGACAGCTCAGCAGCTGGGCAAGTGCCCTCATGTGTCGGGGCCCTCCCCTCTGCTGACCATGGGAGTCAGAGTCCTGCCCCTTGAGGCTGGGGCTCGGACTGAATGGGCCGGTGTCTGTGAGGCCCGCCCTCCCCCCCCCCCCCCCCCCGCTGCAGCCCTGTCCCTCTGCTGCCCTCCTCTTTGGAAGCAGTCAGGCTGCTGCCTGCTCTCTCTGCTCACTGCCATCTGCTTCAACCACCAGCTTCGGACTCAGCCAGGCCCCTGGACCCCCCTAAGCCTCCGTCCCTGTGGCTGCCAGGGCAGCTCCCCCAAGTGCTGATCTCCACCCCCCCTGCACGTGAATGCACACAGACACACGCACACACTCAACACATGCACGCAACACATACACACACATACCCCAACACACACTTGCATTCATGCACTCCAAAGTACATGTGTACCCCAACACACACATGCACCCAACACACACATGCATCCATGCACTCCAAAGTACACACGTGTACCCCAACACACACATGCACCCAACACACACATGCATCCATGCACTCCAAAGTACACACACGTGTACCCCAACACACACATGCACCCAACACACACATGCATCCATGCACCCCAACGTACACATGCACCCCAACACACGCACATACCCAACACACACATGCATCATCCATGCACCCCAATGTACACACATGCACCCCAAAACACGCACACACCAACGTACACACGCACCCCAACACACACACACACCCACCACACACATGCATCCATGCACCCCAACGTACAGACATGTATCCCAACACACACATGCACCCCAGTGCCTATACACACACACCCCCCTAACATATACACCAAGCGTACACACTCCAGGATTGGGCAGCTCCCCTGATTTGTAAAAGACAGTGTTTGGTGCACCAGTCCCCTCTGTCTCCATGCTGACATGAGAGCGAGCCGCCTCCAACCCTCTCGGAGGGACATCATCCTGGACGAAATGGTTCTAAATAGTGTGCACTTCTGTTCAAACACTGTTTATAGAGACCCCCTCGGTGTCCAGCACTGTGCCATGTTCGGCGGAAACAGAGACAATAGTGAGAGTGTGTGACGTATTCTTCTGGGCATCGTGACGTTACTTGCAAGCATGACGCGGCTAAGGGGCAGGTGGATGCCTGGCATGACAAGAGGCTGAGAGCCGAGCGCTTTCCTTCGATCCAAGGTAACTGAGCCCCACCTCAGGTGTGCTAGGGGCTTGACCGACCCCTCTGATAGCTTCCATCTGAGGATGTCATTGTGCCGGCTGTGAGCTGCCCCCCAGACAGTCCCCACTGTCTCTGAGAGCTCCAGCTCCAGGCGAGGTCAGTGACCCCCCAGAATACTTCACAGAACCAGAGGCAGGGCTCCATCGCTCTGAGGGCAGCAGGACCCTAGCTCCACGCTATCCGTCACCATGACCCTGTCCTCAAGGAGGCGTGTGGTGAACCCACACAGTGGATCTTGTCCTCCCAGGGCTAGAGGCTAAAACAGCACAGATGACAAGAGTCACAAGAGCCCACATATACACCCCTCCTCCCTCCCAGCACCTCGGGGGGCCCCTGCCTCTTAGCAAGCCCAGCCGGCCCTTTGCCTACCTGCGCCCACCTGAGCACCAGGCCTCTGAGCTGGCTGGTGCCTGGAACCGCCTTGGAGGAAAAAGATGGGATGTGTCTGTGGGTTCCTGGGAGCTGGGGCTGAGGCAGGGTTGGTGGTGGTCCTAGCTCGGCCACAGGCATCACTCGTGGGCCTGGGGGAGGGAGGGAGGAATCCCCTGAATTATTTAACTTGTTTACTCCTGTTTTCCCACTGGCTGCACATAGTTGAGTATGGACAGAAGATGAGTCCCCAGATCGCGGCTCAGAGGGGCGTGTTCTATGACCGGGGATGCAGTTTGTGCAGGTGTGTGACACATCCTGCCATGTTTTTGTGTATAAATGTGTGTGTCAGGGACTTCAGCTGCACAGCAAAGCCACGTGGGCTGCATTTGTGTAAAATATCTGGCCTCACAGAGCCGGCAAACCAGGACAGTGTGCAGCTCGGGAGCTCGGGAGAGCAGGCGCCTCCACCCAGCTCAACGTGCAGGGGCGGCCATTTCCCTTACCTCGTCTACACGGACACGGGAGCAGATCCCAGGAGGTAATCTTCAAAGCCTCTCTGGCTCCAACAGTCCTCCACGCGGGGAACGTTCTGGGCTCTCTCTAGATTGGCAACAAGGTACAGTTGTGAAACTTTCAGATAACTTCATCCTAGAAAATTGCTGGAAATCATAGTGACACAAAGAAAGTTGAGGGGAGAACCCAGGGCGTGCTCCGCACTTGAATTAGGGCCTCCGAGGTGCGCCATGGTGAACAAGAATCTGGGCTCTAAAGTCAGACAGACCTGGATTCTGATCCTCGCTCTGCTCCTGGCAGGCTGTGTGACCTTGGGGAAGTCACTCAACCTCTCTGGACTTCAGTTCCTTCATCTGCAAAACGGAACTGATGATAATCAGACTGACAACACACGGAGGGGTGGGGGTGAAAACATCACAAAGAACTGACTGGCAAAATGCCACATAGTAAGTGCTTGCTACATGTTTGTTACTATTATTATTGAAATGTCTACCCTGGGGTGCATCTACCAAGCCCCATCCCTGGTTGGCGGCCAGTGGCGGGATTGAGCAGCACACAGCAGCATTTTGCCTGTGAAAACATTTTGGTGCAATTTTCTGACCCGCAAAAATATTTTTACAATGAAAACGCACGTCTGGTGTGGAGCTGCTCAGTCTCACTGGCTTTCTTAGCTTTTCAGGAACATAAACAAAAGTGAATTTGCAGACACTGGGGGATGGACTCGCCATCAGTCAGAGCACTCGCCCGCCCCCAGCGTGGCCCCCGCCCTGCCCGGCAGAGCAGCAGAATCTCAGCCCGGGTCACCCGACCGGTTTGTCACTTGTCCGGGAGGCCACGGAGCCCAGAGCCCGGCAGGCTGGGGGACAGCCAGGGACCCGGGGGCGCCTGCCCACTCCTCACCGCTCAGAGCAGGTGACCACCCACAGCAGCAAGGGGACCTGCCCAAGATCTCACAGCAAGAGTGTGTTTGCTCACTTGTTAGTTTGCTTAGATATTTGCTATTCCTTACTGGACGCACCCCAATTCTTTAAAGAAGCCGTTCCATCCCCGTTGTGACAGGAGGCAAATATGAGGCTTGGAGAGATTGACTGACATGACCAAGGTCATCGGGCGCCCAGGCTCTCGATTCCTTAATTGGGGAGAAAGGCTCTTGGGGGAAGGCTTTGCCCGGTCCCGGACGACTGCTCTCCAGTCAACGTCCTTTGTCCAGAAAGGTGGCGGGAAGCTGAGGCAGAACACAGGATCCCAGCACGGCCGTTTATTAACCGTGCAACCTCGGACAGCCCGGGAAATGTCCCTCCAATCCAGCTCCGTCCGCTGTAGGGATGATCGGCCGGTGGCCGGCAGACGAAGAGGAACGGCCGGCTCGCACGCCCCCCCGACGAACAGAATCTCACCGGCGCCGCCTGGAGCGGAAGGGGCCAGAGAGGTCTTCTCTGGGTGAGTCCATTTATGGGACGTCCAGGGACAGACGAAGGGCCTGGGGCGAGAGGCCAGAACAGCGTTTGCCTCTGCGGTGGGGGAGGGGCTGCGAGGGGGCGGGAGGGAGCCCACGGGGCGGGGGCAGACAGCTCGCCGCCTGGTCTGGGTGCCTGGCGCCCACGACTGCACCCCGAAGTGCCGTGCACCTTAATATACCAACACTAGGCCTCGACGCAACCGAAATAAAACCAAACGAGGACGCGAGCCGCGCTGTCGCGTTCACATACGGCGGGCGACGCAAAGGGAGCCCGTCTCGGCGCGGTTGGTGGGAAAGCGCATGCTCCGCGGCGCTCGCTCGCAGGCGGAAGAGCCGCGCAGACGCACTTGTGCCTCGGCCCGGCCCTTCGTGCCCTCGGCCCGCCTGGGGACCCACAAAGGGGGGCCGCGCCGGCGCCGGCCCACCGAGGCTGGCATTCCCGCAAAACCGTCCTGGTGCCAAGGGAGGGGGGTGCTGGAGGCGCAGGAGGGGCGCCGGGTGGCAGGAGGGGGCAGCCCGCCCTCGGCCCGCTAGCCGGTACTAGCCAGCCTGCAATCAGAGAACTTCTCCGGCCGGAGTTGGACGCGGTTGCAGCCAGCTCACCCCAGAAGTCTCGGGAAGCTGCCCTGGCCGACATCTAGCCACCCAAGATGTTCGGTGAGGCCGGCTCACGGCAGAGGCGCCAGTGGGAACAGCTCTCCTCGCTTTCCCCAGGCAGAGGCCTCTCTCCTGCGCCTGCAGCGTCTGAACACCCGCGCGTCACCGGGGAGTAAAGGCTGGGCCCCGGAGTGAAGAACAGACGGAGAGTTCCTTCTGTACCGAGTGCCAGCCCTGCTAGTTTTCCTCCCTGTTGGCTGAGCGATGCGGGCACACCTGGCCCCTGCCCTCCGGCTCCCGCACGTCGCCCCGTGCCCACGATCACCACTGTGACAGGTGCCAAGGACGAAGAGCACAGGGCACAGGGGCGCAGCTGTCAGGGAAGCCTGGCCTGACCTGGGGTGCAGGGGGGGCCTCCCGGGGGAGGCGGCATCTCAAGGGTGAGGTAGCAGCTGAGCAGGAGAAAGGAACGGATGGGGAGGGTGTGCTGGGTGGAGGACCCTGCGTGGACAAAGGTGCCTGGAGGGAAGGGGCACGAACCAGAGCAGGCTAGTGCCTGCCCAGCGGCAAGTGGGAACCGATGGGATGGGCCGACTCGGGCCAGGCCTCTAGGCCTCCAGGATTTGGGGCCTTCTGTGAAGATGGGGCCAAGGGGGTGGGGGCTCTGAGGGTTAAGTCAGGGCCTGACTGGGTGGGAATTAAGGGTATTTACCATCATTCTGGCAGCCAGGTGGGGAGAGACTTGGAGGAGGCAGGTCTGGGAGGGGATGGGAAAGCTTTAGGGCCCCTCACAGTTGTCCAGGCAAGAAGAAGAAGAGACTGGCTGTGGGGGCGGAGTGATGACAGACCTCCTGCCTTCCTGGGCTGGTGACTAGGCCAGGGTGGAGGGTCACGAGAGGGAAGGCTTCCAGGTGATGCCGGGTTTCTGCCTGGAGCCCGTGGCTGGCAGCAGTGAACCCTAAAGTCCAGAATGTCCTCTTCTTTTCTCAGCACTGGCCCCAGGTTCAGAGCGTTTGCCCAGCTCCTGTGGGAAGCCCAGCAGAGCCGAGGCAGAGGAAAAGCAAGTCCAGCCATCCCACCATGCTCCCTGCCATAGCCCAGCACCTCCCAGATGCTAAGTGCATGCAAGTCACCAGGCATCTGGGTCAAATGCAGGTTCTCACTATGCAGGTCTGGGGAAGGTCCTAGAATCTGCAGGCTCACGGGCCGCTCGTCCACAACCAACCAAGTAGCGAGGGGTCATGGAGACCCTTCCCGGGCTCTGGGTCTGAGACTTGATGGCCCCGTGCCTTGGGGGAGGACCTCTTGCCCATCCCACCCCAAAGGCAGGATCTCGGCTCCTCTCGCTCCATGCCATCCTCGGCTCTCCCGAGAAAACCTGTTGTCATTTACCTGCTCAGGATCACCTTCTCTTGGCCCCCAGGTGGCATCTGCCATTTTCTGCCTCACCAGCTCCAGGAGCCAGTGGTTTCTGCCGGGACACCACGAGGGCACGGCCAGGCCCTGCTGCAGGGAAGCTGAGCTGAGGAGCCCAAGGGGCGGCCAGGGGGACACATCCAAGTGGCACTCAGGTATATGTGGGTCTGGAGCCCAGAGAGCCACGGGTGGGAGTGTGCGATGAATGGCTCCTAGCAGAGGCCCTGAGGAAGGACAGGCACATTCGTTTCCTAGGGAGGCCACAGTAGAAACCACAAGCCGGGCAGCCCGACACAACAGAAATGTATTCGCTCACAGTGCCGGAGGCTAGAAGTCCAAAGTCGGGGTGTCAGCCGGGCCATGCTCTGATGGCTCTAGGAAAGAACACTTCTTTGCCTCTTCTGACTCCCCACCGCTCGCGGGGGGTCACAGCAGTCCTTGGCTTGTGACAGCATGACCCCAACTCTGTGTCCACGGTCACATGGGCCTCTCCTCTGTGCGCGCGCGCGCGCGTCTGTGTGTGTCTGTCTGTCTGTCTGTCTTCGTATAACCTTCTTATTGGGACACCAGTCATTAATTGATTAGGGCCCAACCTCATGACCTCATGTTGACTCCATCTGCAAAGACCCGATTTCCAAGGAGGGTCACATTCCCAGGTACATGGTTCAGGACTTCAACATATCTTTTGAGGGGATGCAATTCAATGTGCAACAAAGGGGTGGGGGGACCCAAGAGAGTGTGTGCAGCGAGGCAGGAGCCAGCAGCCTCCCAGGGCTGCCCAGTGAGGTGGCCCCCTCGGCCAGCATACCCCCCACCAGCTCCTTAGCATGTGAGGAGCGACGAGCCGTCGGCCGTCCCTGTGGCCTCCCCTCGCTCGGCACCGAGGTCTTGGCCTGTAAACTGTGCTCCATTGGCTGTAAACTGTTTGTAGGGTTTTAAATAAACACCCACAGTCCTTCTGAAGTCTGGTGGCTTACCGCTCACCCTGGGCTTTGGCAGCTGTCAGCAAAGTCCCCAGCCCCAGACTCTGAAAACTAACCGATGGGCAGAGCCACCCACAGAGGCCAGCAAGGAGGCTCCCGCGGCCGCGGCCCAAACCGGGGCACCTCCCACCGCCCTGCCAGGGCCAAAGGGCCCAGGAGGCCCAGGAGGGGAGGGTTCTCCTCCAGCTCAGATGCTGTCTGGAGGGTGGGAACTCGGCACACTTCCCCCACCCCCCGCCCCTGGCAGCCTCAGTTTCCCCGGGCCGTGCAGGGAGGCCCTGCTCAGCTTCAGGCTCGGGTACTTCGGCGGAAAGAAACTTCATCCCCTCAGGCGGGCTGGGCCCAGGAACGGGTCTGTCCCTTTACCGTAATGGAAGTCGGGGCACCTTGGTTGGTTCCCCTGTGGGAAAGACAGGTGGTCCATTTACCCTTGTAGCTTCCAGCTGCTGTCGCTTCACCGCCTGGCCATCGGGCAAAATTCAGCCTCTGCATGGGGTTAACTGGGCCCCCAGAAGGTGGATTCTCAATGTGTGTAAGTAGCGCCCATATTTTAAGGTGGGGAAATTTCACCTAGAGATCTGGGTTTCGAGCTGCCCTTGAAAAGCCCACATGGCCTTCGGGAAGGGAGGCCACAAGTGCTCCCTCCTGGGTCTCCTCCTAGCAAGCTGAGAGGCGGTGCGCGGGCTCTCGTGCCCAGTACTTAGCCAGTGGGAAAATGAGAGCTCAATTAAAAAAGGCAAAGTGTTTCAAAAAGAGACGTATGCGGAATTTAAGCAACAAAACAGATGAGCACAGGGAAAGGGAAGGAAAAATAAAATAAGATGAAAATTGAGAGGGAGGCAAACCATAAGAGACTCTTAACTGCAGGGAACAAACTGAGGGTTGCTGGAGGGGAAGGGGGTGGGGGGACGGAGTAACTGGGTGACGGGCACTAAGGAGGGCGCGTGATGGAATGAGCACTGGGTGTTGCGTGCAACTGATGAATCCCTAAGTTCTACTTCTGAAACTAATGATAAATACATACATAAACACAGAAACAAATATCAGATGTGTTAGTGCATGAAAAGATTTATATTTCTGCTTTCTTTCAGAACACTCACAGTTGTTGAATCTATGGATGTTTGTTGAATGTAATTATTTGCTTTGCCTGAAAGGATTTTATAGTTTGTATTATAAAAATAACTGATTCCAAGAAAATAAAGCTCAATAACATTGAAAGAAAAAACAGCAGTGAGACATGAGGAACGGCCTAGAGATTGGCTGGGCTCGTCGGACTCCTCAGCAGCTGCCTGGCCCACCCAGACCTCCTGGATTACAGTCCACCAGTGTTTTCCCCAGAGACAAGCTTCTGGACGGTTCCACCAAAGGGCACCAACTAACATGACTACTTGCCTCGAGGTTAGTGTGCGGGCGCCAGACTCTTCCAGAGCTGGAATCCCAGCACCGCGCTCATGAGCTGTGAGGCCTGGCAAGCCGTGTAACCTCCCTCAGCCTCAGGACCCTCATCTGGAAATAGAGCTCCTGCTGGGGAAACGAAAGGTTAAGTGAGGATGATGCGTGAAAGACGATTAGCGTGCTAATTGAAATCTAGTTTTATTGTCGTTATGGTTGTTTCTCTTGCTGCTGTGGTTGTTGGTAGGTGTCTCGTGTCTCAGTTTCATTCTCCCAGAAACAGACTCTGAGGCCAGGAGGCAGTGCAGAGGTCGGTTTGTGGGAAAGGAAGGCCCCCAGGACACACCAGCAGGGAGCTAGGAAAATGAAACAAGGAAGGGAAGGTAGCCCAAAAAGTGTATGTGGACAAACCCATTACCACTGTGGGCAACTGCCCCCAAGTCCTGCTCGGGGCTCTGGAGCCAACGCAGCCCACACACCTCAGAGCCCACACACCTCAGAGCCCGTGTGCCTTAGAGCTTACACACCTCAGAGCTTACACACCTCAGAGCCTATGCATTCTCAGAGCTTCTACACCTCAGAGTCCACACACCACAGAGCCCACATACCTCAGAGCTTACACACCTCAGAGCCCACACACCACAGAGCCCACATACCTCAGAGCTTTCACACCTCAGAGCTTACACACCTCAGAGCCTATGCATTCTCAGAGCTTCTACACCTCAGAGTCCACACACCACAGAGCCCACATACCTCAGAGCCCACATGCTTCAGAGCTTACACACCTCAGAGCCTACACACCTCAGAGCTTACACACCTCAGAGCCCACACACCACAGAGCCCACATACCTCAGAGCTTTCACACCTCAGAGCTTACATACCTCAGAGCCTATGCATTCTCAGAGTTTATACACCACAGAGCCCACACACCTCAGAGCCCACACACCACAGAGCCCACATACCTCAGAGCTTTCACACCTCAGAGCTTACATACCTCAGAGCCTATGCGTTCTCAGAGTTTATACACCACAGAGCCCACACACCTCAGAGCCCACACACCTCAGAGCCCACACACTTCAGAGCTTACACACCTCAGAGCTTTTACACCTCAGAGCTTACATACCTCAGAGCCTATGCATTCTCAGAGCTTATACACCTTAGAATCCATACACCTCAGAGCTTCCACACCTCAGAGCCCATGCATTCTTAGAGTCCACGTGCCTCAGAGCTATCCACCCTACCCCTGATCCCTAAGAACATGGGAGCTATAGCATTGATATACCAACTCTAGTCGTTCATTGGCTGAGGGCTGTCAGCAGAGGCTGTTCACCTCCTGGCCCTCTGGCCTGCACGGGGTTAAGAGGAGTGAGCCTCTACAGCCACAGAAATGCTGGTGCCAGCGTTTCAGAGATTAAGTGGTGACACCTGAAGTCCTATGGGTGAGGAGATGTGGACAGGCCACCAATGGCGTCTGCCAGAGCTCATGTTTCTCTTTTATGTGGATGCGAAATCTGCATTTGATTCCATGATATGTCCATGTTTGTTTTAATATAAAAATATGTTGGAAAAATAAGTAGATGATCAATAGATATAGATAGATAGACAGACATTGGGCCTTAAGAATTGAGTAAAAGTAATATTATAAGAATGTGCCTCATGTTTACCCTGTAATTCTTTGTATTCCCTAGCATGCGCGCGCACCGCGCACGCGCACGCATGCGCACACACACACACACACACACACACACACACACACACACTGAGATGGCCATGACCCTGTCGGTGAAATCGAACCTTCTTGACTTCATTCAAACCTCACAACAATCTTGTGCATGAAGCACATATTGTCCCCATTTGACAGATGAGGAAATTAAGGCCTAGGGTGCTAAGTGACTTGCTTTGACCTAGACTGGTAAGTAGGTGAAAACCACTGGAAGGCGGCCCTTCAACAGCGAGACCGCGTGGAGCCAAGGCTTCAGAGGGGCTCCCCTATGTACCCTCTACAGGGAAACAGCCTATAGGAACAGAGGTCTCCTGGAAGTCGGGGCAGGGGGGTTGGAATCAGACTTGCATTTCAGCAAGATCCTCGTGGCGACGAGCAGAGGAGTCAGGAAAGGCGGAAGTGAGGGCGGGAGAGCAGCTGAGGGGCTGCTGAGATGTGCCCCAGCGGGGCCGAGAAAGACAACCAAAGCCGGAAGCTCTAACAGAAGAAGAATTGCAGGACCAGGGCTCACTGGGAGGCAGCTGAGGAGATAGGGAGGGAGGTGATGAGCATGACTCCCAGGTTTCTGATTTGGGCAGCTGGGTGGAAGGTGGTGCCCTTTACTAAGGATGCGTAGGAGGAGGAGTAGCTTCGGAGAGCCCGGGAAGAGGATCTGTTCTCAAGGAGTTGATGTTAAGGGCCTTCCGAGGTGGACAGATACATGAGACCAGAAGTGAGCACGACCAGTCCGGACTGGAGCTTTAGATCTTGGGAGCTATCTGCTGCGAGAGCAGTCATGGCCATGGGAGTAGAAGATGTCACCCCGAGAGAATGAGGAGAGGGGAGGAGGGAGAACCGCACCCAGGGCAGAGCTCAAAGAACCCTCACATCCAGGGTCAGGCAGAAGAAGATCCAGTGCAGGAGACTACGCTGTGGTCAACGAGGCCAAGGGAGAACCCCCGAGACAGGAAGACATGGCAGCCAAGGGCGGAGTGGTAGGACCCTGCCGCCTCCCTGGGGCTGGCGCACAGCGGGTGCTCTAAGAAGACTTTCTTGATTGAAGGAGTGCATGAATGAATTGCATTTCCTTAGCGCCTTGCTGCTTGCAAAGTTCTACCACAGCTCTGGACCCATGTGACCCTTGTAAGAGGCAAGCAAGACTGACCCCCTGCTATAGGTCGAAAGCCTGAGCCGTCAAAAACTTCCGCAGTTGGTGAAGGACTGAACTTGTAGGTTCTCCACAGGGTAATTTCCCTGGCTCCCCATGGCTCTGTCTGGCCCTGAGGGCAACTAATTGGTGCCCTGGGGTTAAGCGCTTTCCCAGAGCCCTCTCTGTACCCCTCCCGCTGCCGCTCAAACCCCTAAACACCAGACTGGTTGCCTGCACCAAGCAGGGATATTTGGTGTGTGAGAGTTGATTGGTTTTTGACAAATCCAGCTTGGCCTCTTTTTAGCACCTACTCATCCCCCAGGGGCTGGAAACCTGATATTTTAATGATTTGCTCCAGACCCTTTGGGGGTGGGGTAGAGATTCTGTGAGGCTAAATTCGGTGGAGGCAGGCCTGGTAGATGTAATTAGCAGGTGAGGACTCGCTGGGCTGGGAAATAAGGGATAGTCAACACAAAGTGGGCTGTGTCGTGCACCCACCTCCATTCCAGCAGGAGCCAGGCCTAGTCCCCCAGAAGCAGAGGGACAGCCTTCCCAGGCCAGTGGGGAGAGAGACTTCAGGAGAGGTCGCTCTTCTGTCTGGTGACTGAACAAACATTTCCCTCTGCCCCTGTTTGGTCCCAATTGGTGTGTCTTCCTCCAATCCCTTTTCTTTCTTTCCTAAAAGATTTCCCTACATCCTCTGATCTTCTCTTTGGATCACAGAATCTCACAGGAGGAAGGAGGATGAAGTTCCACCTCTTTGTTTTATAAATGGAGAAACCTCTTTGTTTTATAAATGAAGAAACTGAGACCAGTGAAGATACAAGTCTCATGCAAGGTCACACAGTGAATTAATGGCATCATTATCATCCTCACCAATGTCATTGTCATCTCCACCACCACCATCACCACCATCATCACCATCACCCTCATCACCCTCACCACCACCATCATCACCATCACCACCACCACCATCATCACCATTAGTACCACCACCATCATCACCGTCATCATCACCATCACCACCACTGCCATCAACATAATCACTATCATTATCACCACCATGATCACAACCACCATCTTCACCATCACCACCACCACCATCACTACCATTACCCTCATCACCATCATCCCCAACAAAATCACCACCACCAACATCACCACCACCATTGCCACCAATATAATCACTATCATTACCACCATCACCACCATGATCACAACTACCGTCATCACCACCACCACCACCACCACCACCACCATCACCACCACTGCCATCAGCATAATCACTATCATTACCATTGTCACCACCATGATCACAACCATCATCATCACCATCACCACCACCAACAATCAGGCCTTTTACTAAGTCCCATCCGAGTCTTGAAGACGGTTACACATCCACTGCCAGCTGTGCCCCACCCAAAGTGAGGGGAAAGGGTGCCTCTCTTAGCTGCACCGCCATTATTCCTTTTTCTGAAAGGAAATTCAGACCTTGGAGGCATGAACACCAGAGTAGTTGGGAATCACCAGGCCAGGCTGGGGATTGATTGGTGGTCCATGGCATGGCAGGGCATGGCGAAGCCACTTGTTCCATAACTGAGCCTGTCCCCGGATGTCATCATTGTCATGGCCTCGCCTCCTCACAACTGCTTCCCTGGAAGGGCCACTCCCGCCGCCGCCTCACGCTGAACATGGAGTCTGCTTGAGATTCTCTCTCTCCCACTCCCTCTGCCTCTCCAGGGCATGTGTCTGGCCCTGTGCAAAGAAACAGAAGAAACCGACAGCGGTGTGGCCATGGTGACTTTTGTGCAAGGTCATACAGCTGCTAAGTGGCACAATCCGGGTTCAAACCCAGTCCTGCCTGACTCCCCAAGACTTAACCAACTGCTGCAAAAGCCAAACAATGAAATAAATGAGGACGTGGTAGGAATTTCCGTCCCTGCATTTCTCAGGTCATTGAGCTGGAGGGAGGTGGAAGACGGGGCGAAGGAAGAGGGCTGGAGCCAGGCGACAGCTGTGATGGGCCAGCCGAGGAGCCAAGGGAGGAGGGTGCGAGGCAGCGAGTGGAGAAAGACAGGAGCACAAAGCCATCTGAGGCCTGGGCATGGGCCAACAGCTGCACACAACAGGCTCGGCAGGACAGGAAGGCTAAGGATGGGGCTGCCACCTGGGGGCCATGAGAAAGGTGCAGGCAGGCCAGGAGGAGCGGCAGAAGCCGGATGATGGCCATGCAGGGATGGGGAGGAGAGGCAATTCTAAGGGAGGGGTGAGCCGAAGGGGGGAGGAGGATGGGTCCTGACATTCCTAGAGAAGGAGAAAAACAGGGATATCAACCCAGCAAAGAAAAACAGAGGAAACAGTGAGTCAGCTGTGCCCAGGCTGGGCTTGGGAAAAGCTGGGTAGGCATTGGGAAAGTCAGTCCGGGCTTAAAGTCAGAGCCAGAATGTCCATTCAGGATCCACTCTGCACATTCATTGACTAAATATGTACTGAAAACCTCTGGTTTCAGGCTCCGGACTAGACACTCAGGGAGGCAGTGATGGTTGGTAATGGTCCTTGCACCGCAGGAGTTCAGACTGCCCCCATCCCGAGCACCAGGGATGATGGTGAAGCAGTTCCTCACCTTCTCCTTCCTCTGCTAAGATCCAGGATGCCCCTTCCCCACTCGTGTGCACGCTCGCTCGCTCTCTGTCTCAAAGAAAGAAAAGGGAAGGGAGGAAGGGGAAGAAAGAAGGAAAGGAAGGAAGGGAGGGAGGGAGGGAGGGAGGAAGAAAGAAAGAAAGAAAGTGGTCTGAGGGAGGGAAGGATTATGCTGGAAGGTCTGAATGCCCTGTATGGCCCGTCACCCTGCATGGTTGCAAGGGCATGAGGACTGGGGAGGAGAGAGGAGGGAGGAAGGTCTAGTCTGGGCATTCCCTGAAGAGGGCAGAGGAAACACCCATCACAGCCCAGCCCCTAAAATCTGACCAATCCCAGGGTCTGGGCTGCATCTCCACATCCCGTGGGGGGATTAGGGTTTTAGCTGCCAACTCTCCTCACAGGCCACTCCTTCTTCCAGATGCCTCTCACTGGAGCTCCTTAGGTCGGGTCTGGCAGGCTCACGCATGCAAGGTCCCAGTGCCCTGATCTCCCTGGGGACAGCCACATTGGCAGTGCCCCCTTTAGGATGTGCTCTCCTGGACAAGCTCCTTAGCACATGATTCCCCAGCCTCCGCTCTGCCAGTCCACGGCCCCCTTGCCATGTCCTCTTCCCCACCCTCTGTCCTCCCCCACCACCGCCTTGACATTTGCAGCCTGACACTTTGAGAGGTAGGTCCAACTTCCGCTGGGTTTGGCCAGAAAATATTCGTCCATTACAGCTGCACCTTTGGAAGGAGAATGAAATTCACAAACCCTCGTCCAGGAGCCTCCCAGCAAGCAAGAAGGCTGCCTTCACTGCCCTCGCCAGAGTGACGAGCAAAGGGACACAGATGACTTCAAGTCATCCAAGGGCCCCCATGCCTGTCAGAGTGAGTCTGACAACACAGGCAGCCAGGCTGCCTTCCCCACCACCACCATCCCCATCATCACCATCACCACTACCACCACCATCATTACCATCATCACCACCACCATCACCATCACCACCATCACCACCACTACTGCCATCGTTACCATTATCACCACCACCACCATCACCACCATCATCACCACTACCATCACCATCATCACCATCACCACCACCATCACTATCACCATCACCATCACCACCATCACCACCATCACCACCATCACCACCAACATCACCATCACCACCATCACCATCACCACCATCACCATCACTATCACCATCACCATCATCACCACCATCACCATCACTATCACCACCATCATCACCATCACCACCATCACCACCACCACTGCCATCAATATAATCACTATCACCACCATGATCACCATCATCACCCTCACCATCATGACCAGCACCACTGCCATCAACATAATCATTATCATTACCACCATCACCTCCATTTGTTTGGTCCAGATGTGAGTTTCTTTTCACTGCATTGTTCTGTTTGCCTCTGTGCACCACCCCCCAGCTACACTGGCATCACCTCCATGGCAGGAGCCACCAACCCCTGCGGGATCCATTGTGCAGCAGATGCTCAGCAACCAAATAAGATACACTTGATTACTATACTTACCAGTTATTTAATAAAGATACTATTTGTCAAATAATCATTAAACCATTCCAAGTTCTAATTAAAAATAAAAATCAAGCAACCTAACTTTTGAAACTTGTGGATGAAGCTTTGGGATCTGCTCCTCTATTCTGCTTTCTCATTTATTCAACAGACTGTGGCCGCCCCAGGCGAATCAGAGATGATCCCGAGCTCAGCCCCCAAGTGGCTCACGGTAGGTCTCCAGGAATGCAGAGTAAGGCTAATAACATGTGACAGCTGTATATGGTAGGCAAACTCAGGATATCGTTCTACCAAGATGAGGAATCCAGGAAGGCTTCCCAGAGGAGGGGCTAGCTGCCTTGAATGCTGGGCAGGGCGGGCCGCGTGGAAAGAGAAGATGATTCAGCAGAGCAGGGGCACGGAGATTGAGGCCATGACAGTGGGAGTATGTTGGGAGGCTGGGAGTGTATGGATTTGCTTGTTTAGGGCCTGGGGGGCAACTACCAATCTGTTCATTGCTCACGGACCAAGCTAGGCTGTTAGGATGGGATCCTGGAGTGTCCTGATCACATCATCATCTCAAATCAGGAGTCTTTCTGGGCAGCATTCCCAGCCCTTAAACCATCCAGCACTGGCGCCCAACGGACTTCCGGAGTCCGAGCTCTGCTGGGGAGACCTTGCTGCCACCGCTGTCCCAGAGTCCTGTCCAGCCTCAGGGGCCACGTCCCTTCCAAGGTACCCCCCCGATTCCACCTCTACCCACCTCCCCCAGAACCCATCGCTGCCTTCGCTCTAGCTCTGTGACCTTGGCCCCTTCCTGGGGGTGCAAATCGTGTTCTGGTCAGTCAGTCGGGTATTCAAACGCTTCCTCACCGCTCCGTAGGAGACGACAGTAGAGCGGACGGGCGTGCAGGCTCTGGAGGCAGAATGCCTGCAGAGGGGGCAGAGGAGCTGGACGGTTTCCTGGAGGAGGGGACCACCCTCTCTGAAGGCTAAGAAGGAGTTGGTGAGACGAGGGAGGGATGAGCAAGGGAAATTCAGGCAGAGAAGGTAGCCCAGACAAAGGCTGGAGGCGCGTTCGGATCATGGTGGGAAGTTGGGTGCGGGGGAAGTGCGCGGGGGTGCAGTGCGTGGGGGGGGGGGCGGTGGCTGCAGAGGACACAGAATTCCTAGGCCTGGATCAGGACAGACCGCCAACACAGTGCCCAAGGAGGTAAACACCGTCCCTTCCGGCCCCGAGAACGCAGCGCACGTGGGAAGCCATCAGCAGATGGTGGCTGCTCACCCACCTGGATGGCACACACCTTGAGGTGTCACCACCCTCCGAAAACACCGAGGTGTCTCCTAAAGGGTTTTCTAACAGACCCCACCACGAGGAGCTTTCCGGCTGGACCCAGCTCAGCTCTCTCTCCCCTCCTCTCCCGGGGCTCCAAGGCTGCCATTCTACCAGCCATCAGTTTTTTTGTGTTTTGTTTTGTTTTTCTTCATTCATTCGCTCACTGATCATTATCCTCCGCCCTTCCGACGCTTCAGACAGGCCGTCCGTTTCATTTCGTAAAACTAAACAACACGCGCTCGGTTCTTTCAGGACGCGTGCTATGTTCTGGGGAATGTTTTTCAGAGCAGTGAAAAATTTAATTTTTTCCCCCAGCATCGAGATGTGTCAAACATAATTTATGCCTGGACATAATTCATCCCTAAAGATAAATATTGAAACCCAAGAGAGGAGAGACGGCTGCAGAATTTCCAGGGGCAGGCGGGTAGGAAAGGGGGTCTCCCTTCCTGATCCCACCACCGGAGAGGTGAAAAAAAGTGTAAACGAAACGAAAGTAAAGTAGCTAACTCCAGGTCTGTTCCCAGTCTCCTTCTAGAACTGCTGCAGACTTTTTTTTTTTTTTACAGGCCTCTTTTGTGTCTGTTGAACTGTTGCTCTGTCTTGCATAAAATCTCTTGCAATAGAAGTCCTCAATTAAAGTCACCTGCTGGTCTTTGTCAGCTGAGCTTGACGCTGTCAAATCATGCAGAGCTCCTTAAGCCAATACAAGTCATTAAGGAGGAGGTGAATTAGAGATCCGACATGGCGGACAGGAGCCATCCATAATCAATTGATATCTTCCTCTGCTGGAGGCGGGGTCTCGGGGAGCCCCCTCCCCACTCGCCTCCTCTACAGGGGCCGCTACCCCTGGATCTAATTAGGCTGAGGCTCAGCAGGTCCGAGGCTGCGCTGAAAGGCCATCAGTAGGCGAGCCCATTAATAACTCGCCGGTGCCCTGCGGATTGTAATTGTCAGGCTGCAATTTACAGTAATCCTCCGATGCAAAAGTCTAAACCGCTGCAGCTGATTGGAAATTCATACACCCATTTGAAAGAGAAAAACACAAGATGCACGGGCTAAAAGGTCACAGCATGCAAGTGTGTGTGCTGAGTGACAGACATTTTAGTACTAGCCTGGGACCATATTTTAAAAGGTCACTGAAAACTCTTGGCTTGGGCCCTCTGACAAACAATGAACGTTCCATATATTTATTTGCCATCTCTTTGTTTTTACAGCAAGCAGAATAAATGAGTTAAATGACGTTGTGCGGGCCTGCATATTGTCAGCACAGGTTATAAGTCACTATTAAACTCCATCAAATCAAACCAAACCCGGTCAAGGCAATGAGACTAAAAGTTATTTGCATTCCTTCTGTCATAAAAAATCATATCCCCTTACTCAAGACTTTCGTTTCTTTATTAAATGCAGCCACAAGAGTATTTCAGGTCTGGCAATATAAGCTCAGGAAAACCTTCTCAGTATAACTCAGTGTAACAGCTTAGACCCGATTCCACTAAAAAGTCCCAGTTGAGCGTATCTGGGCACTCAATCAAGACATACATATTACTTTTAAATAAGATTAGCCTTTATATTTTGCTGCTTAAGTTAAAACTTTTCATGTCATTCTCTACTTTTATGTAAACTCCAACATAATTCTGTTTTAGCAAAATACTTCAAACAAATTAAAAACCTCAAGTCGAATGTGTCCTTAACAAAAACTTTCTTAATGGCATCGCAATGTGTTTGCTGACACTAAAACACTTTTAAATAAGATGGATTTTCCCTCCATTTCCCTGCATTTGTAATTACGGCTGCTCGGTGCGCGCCTTTGGTTACAATGGCAAAAGCAGTTATCTGTGCTCCAAATACAATTTGACCAATAGCTTACTGGTGACCCACAGCAACTATGAAAAAATGTCTTTCCCTATCTGCCTCCTGTTGGGTTCTCCGGTAGTTGTGAAATGGAAAGTGATCAATGGGGACTTTTTGGAGGGGGAAGGGTACCGGGAAGCCGGAGGGTAGGTGGGAAGGAGGGGGTCGTGGCCCTGAATGGACCTCATGTGGGAAATCACAGAGTTGTTGATCACAGTGTCTCTCTGATCCCGATGAAGGGCTGAAAGGAGATCAGAATCAAAGTCAACGACTGGACCCTGCATCCATTCCTAATCCGAAAAAGATGTCAGTGGCCATTATGAAGCGTGCGGGGATTTGGAAAGGCAACTGTTTTGAAAAGTGAACTGTAAGCAATTTGAGTGCCCGCTCGGGTCATTGATCAAATCAAAGGGGATAGAGTTTGTCTGTGGTGTCTTCACGTTTACAAGTGCTCAGGGGATTCGGCAGTATCTTCAGCCCGAAGTAGAACCGCAGATTAGTACTCCCCACATCTGCAGGAGTACTCTTCCCTCAGGTCCTGCCTGCCTGCCCGCCCGAGGCTTCCCAGCGAACCCCAGATTTCCCACACATTATCTCGTCGAGGTCAACAAGATCCTTCCAAGACAGGTAGGAATTATCTTTCCCATTTGACAGCCATCCAAGGGAAAAGCTCAAAAGTATGAAATGTGTCTAAGGTCACATCTGTGGTGTGCCAGGCAGAATTCCAGGATAGCCCTGGAATTCCCACCCCTCAGCGTACACGCTGTATATAACACCCTCCCCTTGAGTGTGAGCAACATGATGGGATGTCACTATCATAGTTAGGTTATGTTATATGACAAAGGGGAAATGATTTTGCAGATGTAATTAAGGTCCCTAATCAGTTGACCCTAAACTAATCAAACTGCATGTTATCCTAGGTGGGCCTGACCTAATCAGGTGAGCTCTTCAACAACAACAACAAAAAACAAAAAATGGATCCAAGCCTTCCCTGAAAAGAGACTAAAGTGGGAAAGCTCCCCTGCCAGCCTCCAAGAAGCAAGCTCCCAGAAGTTCTGCACCTGAAAGAAATGAATTCTGCCAACAACCATGTGAGCTTGGAAAGATCCTGAGCCCAGATGACACCATGGCCCAGCCAACACCTTGATCATGGCCTTGTGAGGCACTGAGCAGGGAAGCCAGCTAAGCTGTGCCTAGATTCTGGACCCATAGAAACCTGGGGATAACAAATGCATACCGTTTTGAGCCATCAAATGTATGTTAATCTGTTACCCAGCAATAGAAAACAAGTCCACACGGCTTGTAATGCACTCAGGGCCCCCTGGCCACCAACCTAGTAGATGCGCCCCAACATCCACACCGTGGCCACATTTCAACCCCATATGTATACTCTTTTCTAATATTTACAGTCTAAACATCGAATATAAACTTACTTTTAAGTAGCTTGTATCCTACCATTTTCTAATCCTAAAATATATTCTTAAATATTCTAAAATCTGCTTCTTGATTTGGTTATTACTATGAAATTGTCTAAGGGCTTAGAATACAAAAAAAGAGCCTATAATACCGTTTTCTTTTTCATTTCAAAGTCCAGCAAACAGCAGAGTACTTGACACCAATATGAAATTTTCTTGGTAAGCCCATAAAAATTAGTACCTTATGAGAAAAGTCGTACCTTTAGAAACACCTGACTAAATATTTCATAAATGCAACACACAGCAAATTCCTACAGTAGATTCACTGGATTTACAACCATCAAACTATATTAAACTTAAAATATCAAGATTTATCACCTATTAAATGGAGTCTCGTTTTAGTAATATCTTGCATTTGATCCCAAAGGATCTCAAATACCTTCGACCCTTCACCAGGGCACTCCACCGTAATTCATAACGAGGTAACAGAAACCCTCACTGTAAGGCCCCGCTGCTACATTTGGGGATTAGCTCACCTATCAAAGAAAGGTAGCCAGATCTGGGGTGGAAGGCAGCGGCCGCTTTACAGAGTGCAGAAACGGTACCGAGATCCAGACCGGGCGGGGGGGGGGGTTGGGGAACCACCCAGGGGACCACAATATGCAGAGTCGGAGGGTCCTCCAGCAGGCCGTCCCAGGGGTTTGCAAACATTAATTTTTGGCAGAACCCTTTCTTCCAACATGATTGTTGTAACAGAGTTCAATAAATAAAGGAGATAAACCTGGAGCGGCTCTGGCTGAGGTGGGAAGAAAGGAGACCCCAGCCCCACCCAGCCTCCTGCAGCACGTGGTGGGAGACCGTTTCCACTCTTGCAGTTCCTCACGCTGGCTACCCGTCAGGATCCACCTGGGCCCCACCCCAGAGATTCTGACTTTGTTGTGATTCTAACTCAGATTTGCTGGTATGGCCGACCCCCCCCCCACATCCCCCCTCCCTTGTGTTTACGGAACCCGAGACTCAGAGCAGAAGAGCTGTGCTTAAGGAAGTCAAGATTTAAAACTACAGCCCAGAAAAATATAGCCTGCTCTCAGAATGTGTGCAGGGATGTCATCATCCGCGTTGAAGCTGTAAATTTGGGTTAAAATGTGAGTTAATTTTGAAGATTTATAGTGATCGCATACCTTAAATAATTCCTCAAAAACATGCAGGGCTTTATGATGTAGGCAAATAACAGGAATAGCAAAGAATAACGTGGTCTACTGAAAAGACTGCACATGTCCAAGGCACCGCGGACCAACTACTGTTGGTTCTATATAGATATAAGAACTTCTACACATCCTTCAAAACCCAGTTCAAGCACTACCCTCCCAGTAAACCATCCCAGTAATCCTCCAGCCTTCCTCTACTCTGCCTGGTCAGCCCTTTATCAGAGGGGACACTGGACTGAAATGATTTGGTTATACTCACTTGTCACCGCCATAACTTGAGCTCTGAATTCAGGCCCTGCGTTTTGTTCGTTTTTCAGGCATGTCTTCAGCGTCCCCGCTTTTCTCTGCTCATCTGTAAGATGAGAACAGCAGTAGCACCTACTCTTCCCTGAGACACAGGGAAAGTGCTCGGGGACAGGAGGCACTCAGTAAATGTTATCCATCACTATTATTTTAAACTTGGCCACGCCACTCCGCCTTGCACTTGATTACATTACCCTGTTTTATTGTCTGCCCAGCAAATACCATTCTCCAAAACGATCAGCTTTCTTTAAGATCTGTCTGCCCCTCTGCACTGGCACCCCCCTGGAATGTAAGCTTCCGTGACCATGAACGTGAGGGGCTTCTCTGACGGGACCTCACTCACTTCCCGGTGCCCAGAGGGCCCCGACCACAGGGGATGCTGAATCGATGTTCATGGACAGATGCACAAATGATGTGTCGAGCAAAAGAGCGAGGGCATGAGCTCGGCTTCTAGGAATCTACGGTCTGACCCAGCCATGGTTCATACTCCTGCATTTGCAAATTAAATGTTTGTGGCTTTGAGTATCAACCATTAGCAGATCCCATGGGCCAATTCCTTCACTGTATAGGAGGAGACAGAGGCCACGGGAGGTTAATGACTTGGCCAGGGGGTGACAGACCCCAGGCGGCGATGCTGCGGTGCCGACTCCTGGACACCGGCCGCCTGGCTCCTTTGGGCATCCCTGGTAGAGGAGGGTTAAAGTTGGCTCGCCCCGGGGGCGTGTCTGGGACTCAGGAATGCCAGATGCCTCGAAATGCTCAGACCGCTAGCTGACAGCACCTCCCCTTTGTCAACAAAATTGGTTTTAGTGAGCCTTACTTCTGGAAAGCCTAGATTTTCTATTTATAAACATAACCTCAAGTTGGAATTCTGGCTTGTCAAGAGGACTGATTCAGCCCTTTATTCCCAAATAGGTAAATATAAGTAAAAATAACTAACCACCAAACAAAACCCAAAGTGGCCTTACGGCTCTTAAGAGAACTTAAAAGCTCAAACACGCTTTCCCATAAAAGCAACTTCTGTCCCACTGTGTCTGCCCACATTGGAGCCCGGGCTCTCAAAGGGAGAAAACAAAAGAGCGCCACACCCCGGGTCGCAGTGAAGTGTGGCCCTACCCATTTGTCACGCTGGCCTCGGCAGCAAAAGCCAGTGCCAAGTTCAAAGATGTGACTCGAGTGCTATCTGCCTCAAGCACCACCTTACTCATCTAGGTCGGCCCCACGCCCAATACGCAGTAGCTGCTTAATAAGTATATCCTGGACCAAGGAGTGCCGACGTGTTCGTTACAGCCCACCTTGTTCCCTGAAGGATCTGTGGCAACGGCACAAGGTGACGGTATAGATGCTGTTACAGGACAGGGTGGAGGCGCTGGGGAGAGGAGGAGCTGCACACACTGGAATTTGTCCCCAGACAACGACCATGGTGGATTTGGCCATGGCCTGTCTTCCCAAGGATCCACGAGGATGTTAACTGCCTGTAACGAGGGCCAGAGCTTCATATTCTTCATTGCTCTGCTCCCAGCACCCAGGAGGGTGCCTGCACACGGCAGGTGCTGGATAAATGAGGGAACAGATGAACTGGAGGTCTACCAGAAATCTGGCTCAGAGTGGCCCAGTAGTCCAAGCAAAAAAGGGAAAGATCCACTACAACATTCAGTGTCCATTTAAACAGAATTTTCAGGAAAAGCACAGGCTCTGCAAGGTCTATTTCTCTTCTGGGTCTTTAACCCCAAGTGAACCAAAGGTGTCCGAATGACCACAAGGCCCAGCCCTCACCCAAGACTAGGACACAATATGTAGGAGAGACCCAGGTCTGGGGCGCCTGGGTGGCTCAGTTGGTTAAGCGGCCGACTCTTGATTTCGGCTCAGGTCATGATCTCAGGGTCGTGAGACCGAGCTCCGTATCGGGCTCCCCAAATCTCCTTGAGATTCTTCCTTTCCTTCTGTCCCTCCCTCCACGCATGCTCGCCAGCACACGCGCTCACTCTAAAATAAAATATTCAAAAAAAAAAAAAAAAAGGGAGACCCAGGTCCTATAGGTCCTATTCTCCTTGGAGAAAACATGGTAAAAAGCAGGGATTTTCCCCCCGTGTGGTGCTGGCTCCACTCCCCCGCTCCCACGTCCCTCCTGATCCCGCGCTTCATGTCTCCTGAAGAATCACTGACACCTACGGATGGCGGATCAAGAACAGCACAGCAGTGAACTGAGATCAGCATCTACTGTATAGTCCAGAAGCTTTTGAGACTCGGGCCATGGGGTGGCGGTTGCCTTCCAGTAGCTCACAGACACGAGCAGAAGTGGTGAGGACCAAAGGATGGGCACAAGCTGAAAGGTGGTGGGAAGGAGGCGTCCTGGGGGGCTAGGTGCCCAGCTATGTGTGCAAGGATGGGCAGCGTTGGGTGAGTAAAGGAGGAGCTTGGGGAGGGCCAGGATAGTTTTAGGCAGAGTCAACAACATGTAGAAAGGCCTCTCTAAAAGCTGCAGACTTGGGCTTATAGGGAAGACAATGTCCATCAACCTGAGATGGGCCAAATGCACCCCTCTGAAGGAGGCAAACTTCACTCCTCTGTGCCTCGCTTTCCCCATCTATAAAAGGGGGCATCGCAGCAGTAACAATTAGCATTTATTATGGGGTTGTGACACGCGGGGCACTGCGCCCAGCACTGTCCATGAAGTGTCACTTGAATCCCAATGACGCCGTTCCTCACTGTAGAGGCAAGGAGGCGAGGCTAAGAGTGGTTCACAACTTACCCAAAGTCACACAGTGCAGGGAACCAGGCGGGCTGACTCTAGTTCTCAGTGTGAACCTCCAAAAGGAGTCATTTCCATACTCGTGGTGAGAAGTAAATGGCATAACATGTGTACAACATTCAGCAACCATCAGGCACCAAGTACTGTTCAATAAGCCTTGGCTATCACGAGCCCACAAGCTCTTAAAGAAAGGCTTGAGGTCAACGTGTTTTGCAATTCAGAATGTCTCAACAAGGGTAAAAGGCAACCCACAAAATGGGAGAATATACTTGCAAATCACAAATCTGGTAAGGGCTTAATATCCAGAATACATAGGGAACTCTCACCACTCACCACCACCAGAAAAAAACCAACTCAAAAATTGACAAAGGACCCGAAGAGACATTTCTCCGAAGAAGATATACGATGGCCAACAAGCCCATGATAAGATGCTCCAGATCACTGATAGAGAAAAGCAAATCAAAACTACGAGATGCCACCTCTCACCCCTTAGAATAGATATTACAGAAAAGCAACAAACTGGAAACAGGTGTGGGTGAGGATGTGGAGAAACTGGAAGCCTTCTCCACCGCCGACCAGGTCATATGGTGCAGTACGCGGGAAAGTAGCATGGCAGCTCCTCAAAAAAATCACAGATGCAATTCCCGTATGACCCAGCAATTCTACTTCTGGAATGTAGACATGCTGGGGAACTGAAAGCAGGGACCCAAGCAGGTATGTTATGCCAATATTCGAAGCAATGCTCTCCACAAGAGCCAAAAGGTGGGAAGCACCCCAGGCATCCACGGGCAAATGGAGGGTAAACGAACTGCAGCGTGTATATACGTTGGAGTACTCCTCAGCCTAAAAAAGGAAGGAAATTCTGACACCTGCTTCAGTATGGATGGACCTTAGGCCCTCATGCTGAGAGAAATAAGTCAGATGTCAAAGGACAAATACTGTCTGATTCTACTTCTATCAAGTACCTCGAACAGTGGAATTCACAGAGACCAAAAGCAGACTCTCGGCTGCCAGGAGCGTGGGGAGGGAGGCAAGGGAAGTTAGCGTTTCACCGATGCAAGGCTGCAGTTCTGAATGACGAGAAAGTTCTGGGGATGGACAGTGGTGATGGTTGCACAACAATGTCGACGTGTTTTAACGCTTCTAAGCCGTATGCTGAAAAATGGCCGAAATGTTAAGTTTTGTGTATAAGTAACCACAAAACGAAGAAAGAGAAAGAGAAAGATCGAAGGGTTCCCCCACACATTGCCTGGCCTGCCCACCTAGCGTGAGTGCACGCCCTTGCTCCCCGGTGCCTTCGCAAGGACCACAGGTCCGTTCATAACCCATGGTAGATGGTGAACCGGCATCTACCATCCCATCTAAAGCATGCGGTATGTTATCCTTATGGAGCTGCAAAAAGAAAAAATTTCCCTTCCATCTGGGTTCTTTTCACGCACATCATGATCTGCAAACAGATCTTCCTGGCCTGGCTGTTCTCTGTTGCTAGCCAGGGGAGGGCAGGGTCCCAGGGCAGGAAGGCACTGTGGCACTGATGCTTGGCCTGCACTACCGGGGACTTCTGGGCCGGAACACCAGCACGCACAAGCCTGTGGCGCTGACCCCAAATCCTCATGATTAAAATACACAGACTTTTTCTCCTTTAGTTTAGAGAAGAAGCTGGAAGGATGAAAAAGGAAGGGATTAATCTGAACTGGTAACAAAAGAAAACTAAACATTTTTTTCTCCTTCTAAGAGACTTATACTTATCATCTTGTTCCTGCAGCCAAGTCATTGCTATTAGTCCTTAGTTTACTAAGTTACAAAAAGATTGGGTCAAATCTTGAAAGACAGAATTCTTGCTTAACCAACAATATTAGGAGTGCGACCTAAAAACCTGGAAGCTAAACATTGTGTCCACTTGATCTCAGAATAACCAAATTCACTTAAGGAATGTGTCAAATGCATCGTGTATAATCCAGGAGCTGGAACACATCGGTCAATATGGCAGAATTTCAGAAAAACACACTGTTATTATTTAAATCTCGAAAAGAAAAAGGCAACTGCTACTATACAACTCTACCAGTAAACGTGAAGCAGGGCTCGGTCAGCTAAACTTTTATATTAAAATAGGCATTTTCACATGACCGTGGAATCAGAACACTTGAAAGATCACGTCTGCTACAACCATTTCAGTGTTATCACCCGCTTGAACGGAACCAAAATGAGAAAAGAAAAAGATAGGACACAGGATGAACAGACCATAACTTTATTGGAGCTTGACTCTGCTACAATTATTACAAAACAAACAACTAAAGGTAATTGGGGCCCATAAGGTGCAGGCTGCACGATCCCGCAGCACAATTACTCTATGAATGGGTTACAGTATGTTCCTTAGAACAGCTGCAGCATGTGATGGTAAATAGGTTACTGTCAATCAAATTATGTTAGTTTTTCTTGATTTTAGTCATTTCCCTTCCCTCTATTTACAGCAGAAAAGCCACAAAGTTTACTTGCTGTTCACCTTTGCGTTTTTGCTAGGTAACCTGCAGATGCAGTGAATTCTGAGTGCATCTATAAAATTTAAATTGTCTGTGGTTGATGTCCAAATAAAAATGGACCAGGAAAAAAAACAAAACACTTAATGATTGAAATATATTTACAAGTTAGTTCTGAAAGACCATTTTCACTGCTAGTGGAAAACCACAATGCAAGTCTCAATGCAAGTTCCCGCGAGATTGCTCCTGGCGGCTCCAACAACTGGTAAAATCGCTTTATTATGCTTGGTCTTAAACGTATCTTAAAAGCTTTTCATGTACAATATAAAATAAAGAAATTTATTTGGAAATAATTAAATTCCTGAAAAGTAATCAGTGGTTGAAAAAAATATACCTATTGAAATGCAATGAAACTGACCATTTGGTACCAACCGCCAGGAACACGAGCTGGGCGAGGGCTTGGACAGAATCTCAGATGCGGTTTCAATAAAGATATCCAGGTCTCAGTTTGGTGGCTTAGATCTTGTGTGAAAGGATCAAATACCCTAAGAGAGGACGATGGAGAGCTTGCCATCGGCTGGGCCCTCAGACCGCGCCATGGTTGGGCTGGGTGTCGGGCACTCCCCGCACCCCAGTCTCCGTCAGACTGGGAATGACCTGGAAGGGCGCGGTGCTGGGTGAAGGGCCATCTTTATGAGCCGCCGAGCAGCCTAGGGGCCTCTCGCTAGTTAGGGAGGGAAGTCTGAATCGTTCTGAAGAACGTGAAACTATTAGTAGTTTAAGAGATCATTACAGGAGTGTTAGAGGTCATTCTAAATTTAATCACTTCACATGACGTAAAAGAAAGAGAAAAAAAAAGTAACAAAATATATTTAAAAAAAAACATAAGAGTTCAGTTAACAAATCTTTGTCATACTTTCACAAACAGTAAAAATGCCACAGACAAAAATGACCTATTAAGTTGTGCAAGTATATGACACATTGCAGGCATTATAATTATCTTTTTCAAATCCGGTAAATCAAAACAGCAGCGAGGCCAAACCACATCTTTTTTCCTCTCCGTTAAGCATATTTTCCTTGAAATGAGGTAAAGCATGGTACCAAGTGCAATGCTTATCTGGGCTACACGAACAGAACAGAGGGGGAACAAAGCTGTTACACAACGCAGCATAGTTAGGACTGTTGAAAGTGTATTATAAAGGAAATCAAAAATCTTTACAATGCAGGTTCATGCCGACTAACCTCCACACCATCATCATAAGGAACTTCGCAGTTGTCAAGACACACTTCCCCAGTCCTTCACGCACGTGCCTGAGGCACCACCACACCTCCCACTAGCAGGGCCTCCGCGTCACGTCCGGTCTCATGTTGCAGTCACGGGAACAAAAGAATGACACACACACAGGGGTGGGAAGGGGCGCCACACAGAGTGATTTTCTTCCTTCGTTAACGGATGCAAAACATTTCCACAAGCTAAACTGGGGGCACTTTACAGCATTAAAAATCAGCAGCACGAAAGCGTTCATAACCATCTCGGTATGTCTCACTCAGAGTTTTTATTTTTTAACTTAGTAACCAGGGGATCACAGAACGCGTCCAAGTGTGCGTCACAAATTAAAATTAGCTATCTTTCTCCAACAACAAAAAAAATGAAATAGCTAAAGTTTGCCGTTGATAAAACATTTTGAATGGTAGCAGGAAATTTGAACCCCTGAGAATGTATGACCTAATCATATCCAAGTCTGAACTTTTTTGTATTAACAAAAAAATACTCTTCTTAAGGTTACAAAATATATTGAGGCATTTTTCTCCCAAAGGGAATTGTAACTGTGAAACAATCTGGTTTTGGTGCCAGGAGGCGAGAGAATCCCTTAACACTGGGATTAGTGCATTAGACACAACGCAAAGCCCTAAGCTCCTGGCATCAGGTAGTTTATAAATTAAGAAGAGATCTGCGATCTAACTTGATCACAGATCACCCTCACACGTAAAATTCACATCCAGCCTTACTTGTTAATTGTACACGTTTACAGTTAATATAATTCAAGAATTGCTTGGTTTTAACTTGCTAGGAGATCTCCCGCTGAGGTTTAAAAAAAAAGACAAACAGAAATCTAAGGTTCCCGATCAGAAGTATTTTAAAAATGAGCCTACCCAAATTAATTTGCTCAAAATCTCATTTAATAATTTAGATTGCAATTTAAATGTAAGATTGGAGACAACAAATAACGTTGGAGAAGCTTAACATCCCCTTCACTCAGGTCTCCTTAGAAAGCGGAGCTGACAGTTTTCTCTGTGCACACGTGCAGAGGTGTTTCTCTGGGGGTGGGTGGTGCAGATAAAGCAAGAAGTACAGTATTCAACTGTAACTGAAAACAAAAAAATGCAGCATTACATGAAGCATCGAGTTCAGAATGACGTGCTGGAAAACATTAGACACCTCTGCTCGGCTTTCTTAAACTTCAAGCATAATTAATGGGGCAAATTGCAGCAAACCTCTACTGGTATGTTGGTGGGAGTACAAGACCGACCCACAGCTTTTAAGAAGGTAAATTAAGAGGTATTATAGTTACAGTGCAAAAAAAAAAAAAAAAATTAAAATTTCAAGCATAATACATAAACATAGCACCAAACAGGGGGAAACGCATGCAAAAGAAAAGAAGAACTGAGGTATTTAAGTGAAGAGTGCCTACAAGTCTAATTAAAGAAACTTCGGCAAATGCCTAAAAATGTCTTTTTTTTTTCTTTTCCAAATATGGAAATCATGAGCTTGTTTTCCTAAATTAATGACCTTAAATCACAGATGTATCAAGATGACGGCAGTTTGTCGCAAACGTTATGCTTCCACAGCATTAGCAGCGCAGCTTTGGTAGGTGAAGAATGCACGCAACACTGTGACGAGTACAGTAAGACATTTAAGTGAGAAGACTAAGGGTAAAGGTGCTCTGTTTTGCTTCTTTAAATAAGTAACCAATCACTTATAAAATCTGCAGCATATTTTAGGTGTGATATGTCTAGAGTTTATCTTGTTAGAGCAACAGCCTACAGGGCAAAACTGCTACAAACAATTTCCATCAGTGGAGCTACCTGGCAGGAGGTTTTTAGTAAAACTGGGTATTTAGCCAAAGATCATTTTTATTATGGTGCTTAAAAAAATCCATAGACTACATATATAATATTCTGGTTTTCAAAATGCCTTCAGGACACAGATGACAGAAACTCTAAGAATATAATCCTTAATAAGTTAAGTCACAACTACCCTAGTGAGTTGCAAATATCACACTGTCTCAACCTCTAAATGCATAATAAAAGGAAGGGAATGTCAAATAGTTTGTTCCAAAAAGATCAGAAATTAAAGAACATCCATGAGGGTTTTACTTTTAAGGCAAGAACCTTTTGTATGCAAGACTACGTGGCATGAGAGAAAACGAAAATGTGATTCACCAACATGCCAGCCAATGTTCATTAAAAACCTGTCCCTTACTATAGTTAAGTGCAATGGCGACCGGAAGACACCCTCTTAGGCAACAGATCGTGGAAAGAAAAGACAGCACGGGCAAGCTTCTCCTCTCGCAAACCGCACCATCCTCCTGGGCGCAGCGGCCACACCGAGGAGGGGAGGGCGCTCCACAGAATCCAGGGGCTGTCTCAGCTGTAAGCTCCTTGGCCTCCTAACACTAAGCAAAGCTGACGGAAACGAAATTAAAAAACAAAAGACAAAACCCCCCCAAACAAAACAAAAAACAAAATAACTGTCAATAATTCTCTTGAACACTTGCTAAATGTCATCATTAAAGCACTCTCGTGATTTAAACAAAGCAGAAGTGAGGAAAGAAGACAAGATTGTGTTTGCGCAAAAAACTAAAACTACAATTAGTTCCAAAATTTTTATACATATGTTAAATGTTTTATTCTGTAATCTATCTTGTTATCAAACAAACTTTAAATTCTGCCTTCAATTCATTCCACTCACTATGGACTTTAAATCATCCTCCTCGATTTAAATAGTTTTCCCCTTAATTCTGCTTTTTGTTTTTTGTTTTCTGTCCGTTGTAAAAAGGGGTTTCAGCTGTTGGGAACCTGAGGTTGATTGGCTTTGAGGCTGCGTAGGGCTCTTCTTGCTGCTGCAGACTTGGCGATCCTGTAGCTCCGGCCGACGCCTTTAAATTTCCCCTTCCCCACCACTTCCACCGTGACTCTGACCTTGCCGTCATACGTCCTCTCAGCCGGGCTGTAAAAAAGCCAAACAGCGTGAATCACAAGTCAGAACTATTTATTATTATTGTCAATCAGCACGGAGCTCGTGCTCGGAGGCGGAGGGCCCGGGCACGAGCTGCCGGCACACAAAGGAAACGTGCATCACACGGTGGCGCGGCCCCCGGCACACGGGGCTGAGGCTCTTCTTTAACTCAGCATTACTTTATCAAAGCAAACGGGAAAGTCAATCCGACTACAAACGGAGAGTGCAGAGTGCATGCCCCAGTGTAAATATTTCTCAGAATCATTAGTTTATGGCATCTTTGACAACTCTTGCCCCTCTTGTTTCTTAAGGAACTTAATTTTTTCCATGCACGGTTTTGCTTACCTAAATTTGGCAGTTTCTGGTTCCATTTCGAGCAATTCTCGCACAGGGGAACGGGGCACATTTGCAGAAAATTTTTCTGTAATCAAAATGAAAGAGTCATGTGAATGATATCCTTATAGTTGTTTTTAATTATGACTGTGTTTCTTTCGAAGGGAACGAACAGTACCTATGAGCGGCCGCATCATAGGATAGTACACCTGCCACACCATCTCCAGGGACATCCCGCTATCCATGTAAATGGCACCAGCAAGCGACTCAAAAATGTCCCCCATGGCCTTTGGAACTTCGATGTCCTCCTCCTTCTCTTCATCCTCCTCAGACCTCCTAAGCTATTTACACAAAGAAAAGGGACTTGTGAGCAACAAGGCTACCTTTAAAGGCATTCCACAGCAGCGTGTTTCTTTTCTTGGGTAGGACTTTTATTATACCCTTTAACAAGGCTAACAATACCAACCATTTATGGCAATCACCTAACGACATTGCAATAGGTTCTTCGCGAACATCTAAAAAAAAATTTTTTTCCCCCAGTTTCTCAAGGGATAAACAAAATCCCTTCCCCAGTTAAGTAGTATACTCAGCAAAGGGAAAAAAGAGTACTTCTACATGAAAACAAAAACACCACAAAATTAGAAATAGTTAATAAATGTATGAAAAAAATTTCAAATCCACTCGTAACCAAAGAACTGCATCTTAAAACAGCTCTACCCCCTAGCGGTTTGGCAAGGATTAGGCCGAATACTAATTAGTACGGCAATGACAAGAATGTATATACACTGCTTTGGCAAGTATAAATTGCCACTTTTTGCCAGAAAAATTAGACTGGACAATAGATCCCCCCGAGGTCCCTTTTTATTAAACCCCTTAATACACACTGACTATAAGAGAGTGCCTGACACACAGTAGGTATTCAAATTAATGTAATAAAAAACTTAGATATGCATCAAATGCCTTTTTAAAAGTTCCTAATGCTTTGATGCAACAATCCCATCTCTAGGAATTTATCTTAAGGAGGTACTGGATATATTTACCACACCCATGTTTATTAAAAGTCCTCAGTAAAAACAACGTAAATATCTAGCCACAAAGGACTGTTTAAGTACATTCCATTATAGCCATATATTGATTAGAGGGCAGCCACTGAAAGTCAAAACGCCAGTGGATACACGGAAAGTTGTCCTCAAAATATTAAGTGAAAAAAACACGTTATGGTATACTACGCATAATATAATTCCATTTTATGTTTTAGGTATGCTTATGTTTATATACATTAGCAATAAAACATCACAGAATGTTCATTTTGGTTATTTCTAAAGCAGTGTATTTGCATAACTTTAATTTTCTTCTTGCTTATTTGTATTTTCTAAAATAAACACAAATTACTTGTGAAAGAGAAACAAGAGAAGGGGGCATTTGGAGTTTTTAAAAAAAAAATTTCTAAATGGATTGTTTAGCCATGTAGAGCTCTATATAAAACACTCGTAATGCTGGCTACCGGGGGGGAAAAAAGACACTTCTTGTTGGTACATCACGGTTTTGAGGTAGAAAGGAATTTAAAATTTATCTAATTTAATTCTCTCCTTTCACAAACTAAGAAACTGAGGCCCAGAGAAGTGGAGAGACTTACTGAAGATTCAACAGTAAGTTAGAAAAGCCAGACCACTGACATTTCCAATCAGTTTTTGTAACTTCTAATACATATGTTTATATAAACCAAGGAAAGGAAAAGAATGAACAAAAATTAACAGAACCAGCATGTCCCACTGTCATCAAAAGAGAACTTAAGTCTAATTTTAGCTAATTCCTCAAATTCTAAGCTTAAACACTTCTAAAGAATAAGACCAGAAATAATACTGAGTACATATGAGATGGTTCTAATTCCTAGTGCCACTGCTGGCTGTGCCCCGACTCGGCCCATTCACCTTGGCGGAGGGCACCCGGGAGAGTGGATCCTCCTTCAGCATGTGCTCTGTACTGTTTACAGGGTGGGACACTAGCCTTGCGGTTACGCCTCAAATTTCTCTCACAGCAAGTCAAGGAAAGAAAAGCACTAGTCCCCAGCCACGGTTTGGTGCGATTAAAAAAAAAAAAAAAGGGAAGGTACGAATTAAACGAAGAGCAATTAAAACAGCCACCAGAATTAAGAATAAATGCCCTGACTCCTTATAAGACATCCGCACAAGTAAGGAAAACGAGGGAATCAGAACGGGGAGAAGGGGACCGAGAGTGCTCTCCTGGGTACACAGGTATGCAGATGGATGGCAGCGAAGGATCAGAGGAGAGTGGAAAGACCTAAGTGAAATTCTTCACTACAAAACTTCAAAATAGCTCACAAACACATTAAAATGAGCTCCATCACCAAAGAACCTTTGGCTGAACTTACGACAGAAGCCTCTCAAATTCCAATGGTTAAAATTTTAGAAGGTTGGTTTTTAAAGGAGATTTTCTTATTTTCAAGGAGAAGCAGAAAATACATTTGTGAGGCTTACCTGAGATCGTATCAGCGAATGTTTTCGGACCCATTCTAACAGAAAGAAAGGCAGAATGAACCGCAGGGAGGTTCATTCACTAAGGTTCAAGGGCCACCGGGGGCAGGGGCCGGCAGGCATCAGTCAGGCGTCAGGGACAGAAAAGAGCCCACAGCCCCCCGGCCCCCTCTCTCCCCTGGAAGGACCGCACGCACCACCATCGCGGGGGCGGTCAAGTTTTTGAAGGGCCGACCTGGAGAGCACGACCGTCCCTCGGCCCTGCCCGGAGGAAAGCGGCTGCGAGCCGTGCACTGGCCGTGTTCTCCAGGAGCACTCACCTCGGAGTCCATGCCCTGCATCTCGTTCTTCTCCAGCTGGAACTGCACGAAGTCGTCGATGACGTGAAAGAGCTCGGGGGAGACGGCTTTGAAGTACTTGTGGTAGTCGTACTTGACCGCCAGCGACGCGAAGATGGTGTTGTTGACCAGCGCAGACCGCAGGTCGGTCAGGACGCCCGGGGAGTGCTGCCGCGGGTCTTCGTAAAGGTGCTTGGTTATGAGGTAGTCCAAAATCGCATCTCCCAGGAACTCCAGGCGCTGGTAACAATCTGCAGGCGGCCCAGAGCGCAGGCGTCAGCTCGCGCAAACCCCGCTCTTCCCGCACAGGAACCCACTGGGACGCCTGGCCCCGGACCCACCAGCGAGAATGCTGCCAGTCTCTGTTTTCCGTGTATATTCTTCAATGACAAACCAGGGGACGTGTCACACTTACTAAAGCCTCTGGAAATTCAATTTGAATGGCAAATGAAGCCTATTTCTTATCTATAAATTGGGATCATAAAAGCCTTCGGTGGCCCAATGGCTACTGCCCCTGCAGACAAAACACTGGCCGGGGAGCCTCATCAGGTCAGGCCCTTCCCTCGGGCACGCTGCTGGCCAAGCAGGTGCTGGGCGCCGGCGAAGCCGCAGCCTCGCTCCCATGCCAGCGGTCAGGGGCCAGACGCTGCACAGGCACCCCACCCTCCGCCCCCCAACACCCCATGCACCCCGTGCTCTGGCCCCACACACCCCCTATTCTGGCCTCAAGCTCTGCCCCCGGCACACCCCACCCTTTGCCCCAGTACCCCCCTATGCACCCCATACACCCTGCGCTCTGCCCTCGCACACCGCCCCCACGCTCTGCGCAGTGCCTCGCCCCCGCTATGGAGTGTGCGCTGGGGCCACCGTGCCTCGCCACTCCTGGGTCACAGCTGCCACCGGCCCAGTAAGTACTAGAAAACCCCCTCCTCCACCTGGGTGAGAACTGTTGAACTGGACATGAACAAGAGCCTAAGAAGGGAGAGTTGTGGCCGTGCGCAAAGACCTGGGGCAGCATGGGCCAGCTGCCCACGTGGGGGAAGGCACCCGTGCTGGCCAGCACCCCTATCTCCTCCCCGGGCCGAGCAGAGCCCATCCAGGCCAGGAGGCGGGGGCGGGGACCGCCGAAGTGGTGCGTCCCGGACACCCAGAGCTCCGAGGCAGGGGCCTCGCTCAGCAGAGGGCAGGAACCATGCCTCCCGGCTTCGCCACAAAGACAAACAGCGTCCCGGGCCGCCAGCCCTTCTCGTCCAGAGCCAGATCGGTTTTCACTTTTTGGTTTTACACTCTTCTGATCATCTGAACCTTTCCTGTTTTTCTTATACAAACTTTATACTCTGCTTTGGTATCCTAGACTCAAGCACTTATTACTCTGATAGAGAAAAAAAAATACACAGGCTTTTCATAAGCTGAAGCTGACTGCAGTTCCAGGCGCCTGGTCTCCCTTCGCATCTCATGGACTGGCCACCACTACAGAAAGGAGAAGACGCTGGAGCACAACGCCAAGTGGAAGATGCAGAAACCTTCCCCCGAAGAAGTTTCTTTTAGCCCACTCATCTTTAGATTTAAAACGACCTTTAGAGAGGGGCCTTTTTGTTCAGGAAGAACGATAAAAGGACGTGGAAATACATCCAGAATATACGAAATCAAGAACCATAAACGGCGCTAAACGGGCATCAGAAAGACAGAGGGGGAGGACAAAAATGGGAAAAGCACAACAAAACAGGAAGGCCCCAATTTCTCCAACTGTGCAACCCGTGAAGTGACCTCTCTTCGAGCAGGGGAGGCGGGGGCGCTGCCAGCGATCATCGGTGAGAAGCCCCGCATGCACCCAGAAGGAAGAGGAAAATAAAGCCGCCTTCATTTTTCTCTTGCTCCCTCCCTCCACCATGCATCTTAAGCACCAAGTCTGTACATGCACAGGTTGCCTTTTAAAAAACAAAAACCCAAGGCAAAAAGAATGCAGTCAGCACGAGCTCGCGGTTGCAGGGCACTGGAGTTCGGCCTGGGGCTCCTTACCAGTAATGGTATTGTAGTGGTAGGAGGCATGGGTAAAAGCCTGTAGAAGGTAAGCCTTATTCTTGAATCTGTAGTTGATTTTCTTTTCGAAATTTTCAAAACCCGATATAAGGTGATTCAGTGTTTTATCTGCGTCTGGATGATCAAACATACATCTTGGTGGAATCTTCAAACAACCATACTCCAAGTCTTTCAACACCGAGGAGCGCGAGCTGGCCACAGAGGCAGGAGCACGGCTCCCTGAAAGGTTCTTTTGTTGGCTGCTGAAATTCTCCCTAGTAGGGCACACGGCCTTTTCCCGATCAGTCCTTTTAATTACCGGGAGCACCTTCAGCCCCAGCGAGCAGAGGAAAAGCTGAGCAGCCCTCTCGCCACAGCTGGTTAAATAGCAGCCCAGCAGGGCTTCCACACAGTCGGCTATGCTTTTGTCCGCGATACACTGCTCAGTGTGCAAGTCGTAAGAAATGGACTGTTTCCCTGTGTCAACACCACAGTTTTCTTCGGATGGATTCCAGAACCCCACCACAAAGTCATCCTCTTCAACAGCTTTGCTAGGATCCAGATAGCACATTGCATCCCAAGAACTATAGTCAAAATCCTCAAAATCTGATGAGAATGGCATACTACCTAAGGAGGATTTTTTGGGCATTTTCCATTCGTATGCAGAATCAGTGGTTGAAAAAGGAGAGAGAGAAATTTTCTTTACAAAAGCTCCTGACCCCATTAACATGTTATCTATAAATTTGATATGTTCCTGGTCATACTCCAGGAAATCATCTTCATAGTCGGCATCGTCCTTTGGAGCCCTCCACGTCAGGTCCTCGTCCTCAAAGTCCTCCTCCTCAAAGTCCTCGCCCAGCTTGCCGTTGGCCAACGTGCAGTCTTTTGTCTGAAACGAGGAGGGGTGGGGAAGGAGGGGAGACATAGCTGCTGTTTTTAAAAGGGTTTGAAACTCAATAAAAGCAAGGGTTATGGATAATTTCAAATGACAACCACAAATACTAAAAGGCAACTTTAAAATCATGGCCATTTGTTTTCAATTAACATAAAATAAGTTATTTAATCATATAAACAAAGTAAAACATGTTCTTTGAATGTTCATTTTCTAAGTTATACAATGATCTTTATCCAGTATGAAGTTTTAAGTTAAGGATTTTGAACACAGATATAAAGTTAAAATTAATGTCCACGAAGCAAAACTTCAGCTAGCAAGGCTTACTCCAGCAGACACACAACAAAAGCACTCACAGGCCGATGAGAGGTCTTCAATTTTGCTGACAAAGTTTTAAAATGTTTCAAAAAGATTTCAAATTAATAAAATTAAATTCCAGATGCAGAAAAAGCATTATCTGCACAATAAAGAGTATAAATATGAAAAAAGATAAATTACCTTAAAAATCTGTAGAATATTAAAAATAGGCAATAGGGTGTTTTCATGCTAAAGGTTTTGTCCCTACTTCCACTTCAAATCAAAGTACATTTGCTACAATTAAAACTAGATTGCTCTGCTTGAAAACTAAAAGTGATCACTGAACTAAGCTATGAATCTGGGAAATTACGCTTTCCCCTCCACGGTGCTACAGTAATCAGAGGAACAGATTAAAGCATAAATGACAAAAATAGAAGAAAATTTAGACTAACATGAAACACAACAATCCAATTTCTGTCAGAAGATCTTTGCTAATTCCAATTTCTTTGGCAAAAGCTTATTTGTGAATGACAACCTTAATAATGGGCTAGGATTCAGTAATGATGTAACTTTTTTGCAACGTTAAAAGATGCCAAATTTCTGTTGCGCAAGAAATAAAAAAAAAAAAAAAAGACTTGACTTTGGGGGGAAAAAGGCAGGAGGGTGTGCTTCAATTCTGATAGTGACAACTTTCCAGAGATTTGCTGACAAAAACGTTTTCAAACTTTGTCAAGGATTTTTTAAATACTGCAATATTTCATTTTAAGCCAGATTCAAAAGACATAGTGTATTTATTTGAAAGTAAAGAAGAGCAGTGAACCGAGCCATGTCTCTACAACTATGTATCTTTATGGGTTTTATTTTTTTATGAAAAAAGGTTTATAAAAGTTTTCCAAGAATGTAGAAGAACATGAAAAGAGACTGTAGTGGCAGATCTCTAGGAACTATTTCCTGTTAAAAAACCCTCTACCTTCCCAAGGTAACATGAGATGTTTTGGACTACTGTTTGGTCCTTAACATTAAAAAAAGCAAACTGCAATTAAAAAAAAAAAAAATCAGGCTGAATAATTTTTTAATCAAAAAAAAAAAATCCTTATATATCTTTAGTAAGATGCTACCATAGTGTAAAATTGGCACACACACACACAAGAGTAGGTTTTATCACAAATATGCTATGTGATCTTGGAAAAAGTTCTTTAATGCCTCTGGGTTTCAGTTTCTCTATCTGCAAAATAGCGGGATTCTACCTCACTAAATGGTTTCTGAGAACACTTCAAGCTCCTAAACAAACAAACAAACAAACAAACAAAAACAAAAAACCTGGCATCAAACTCTTTTCTCCTCCGGTTCAAGTCAACTCTCTACCTGAGTTATTACCACTTTGGCATTCGTATGCAAAGTTTCTCTTAAACCTATTTGCTGAGGAGGGAGGCAGGCAGAACAGGAACGCAAGCACACGCCTTCCGATACCACTCAGGGCCTATTTCAATTAAGTACAAACTACTAAGTGAAAATATGAATGGTATGTTTAATGTATTCCCAAAACCAAAGTGCCAGGTCATCTGAAATGTTAAGGAAAATAAGAAATTTCTGTTGTATTTTTAAAAATTCTTTCTTAATCAAAAGGACTTGTCAATGTCACTTTTATGCTAATTTTTTCTAAAAAGCCAATTATATTATGAAACTACAAGGCAGAATAATTATTGGGAATGTTTTTCATAGATATGCAATATTTTCTCTAAAGTCCTCCAAATCTATACATTTTCCTCTAAGCTTCTATCTATTTCCAAGTTAATAGCAAATGTAATTTTTCTAACCCAGCCTGCATTAAAATATTCTCTTAACACTTTTCTGGAGAAGTTCAATTTCTGTAAAAAAGTCAAACACTGCATGAGTTAAAACTGTACTCCGTAAAGGGGTAAAAATCAAAGTCGGGGCACAGAGCGGCGGCCCCGGGGAAGCTTGAGACAGAGAACTACCACAGGCGTGTCAGGAACAGGACACGAAAGCCTGTCTATTTAGAAAGCGTGACCTGTGAAAAGAAACCGTATTCTCACTGCTGGCCTGAAGGAAAAAGTAAGTAACCATGATCCAGTGTCTCATTAATGCAAAATAAATGTCCACGAAATGAAAGTCGCCAAGAGATGGCCTTTAGCTCTGGGAGAGGCGCCGGTGTTTCCCAGCAGTCCACCTCCTCCTAGCCGCCCACCTCTGGGCAGATGGATGGCTTTTCCAGCTCCGAGGCCCTCCGAGGTGCCCTCTGGTGGCCTTCAAGACAAGACAAAATGAAGCAGCTGCAGCTAATATCTGGCCTGAAGCCACTGGCACGATTTTTAAACTATTTCCAGAGAACTACAACCTTTATGATTTTCTTTCTTTCTTTTAGGTCACCAGAGCAGACCGAGTCCTAACTGAGAGAACCCTGACCTGCAAAGCAAGGCTTTACTGAAATTAATTATTTCACAGACTGGAGATCATAGTTCACTGAAAAGTCACTGAACAGAGCTAAGGATCGAGGGAGGATGAACTGTTATATAACATAACAGTAAAATGAAATGTTACGGAGTTTTGCTTTTTTTTCTTTTTTGAGTCACGACATCATACATACTTCTGCCTCTGAAAAGAATGACAGACTTGACCCCCATCAAAATTACAACACTGTTTCTTAATTCAATGAAGAGATAGTCGATTTAAAGGAATTAATTCAATATATCAAATACCTACTCTATTATAAATACACCAAGGATTTGGTGTATAAAGGAAACACAAAAATTAATAGCACAAAATTCTCCCGCTCACCAAAAAATAAATGCTTCCAGTTACCCAAAACTTACCATTTCATCTTTTTCCCATTTATCTGTGTTACTTTTGTCTTGGTTTACTATATAACCCGGAGGAAGCCAATTCACAGGGGGATCAAATATTGATACCACCATGCGGCTGGGCAGTCCCTTCTTTTTTCCAAGCCGATACAGATTACAGTTGCTGACCTTTAGCAGAAAAAAATCTGTAAGATACTTATCCGCAAATGACCACTGCTGGAATTCATACCAGGCAAATAAACATATTTTTAGCTAAATGTTCTTCATATTACCACTGGCCATCAATTATTCACAACAGCAAATATTATATTCCCATATATTCTATATCCTTCAGCGTAGTTAGATGAGAATTTCTGATTTTCAGAGCAGATCAGAAAAAACTGATATGCAAATTCCTTATAAAGTCAGAACGAACAGTTCATACAATTTCAAACCTCTGAAAACACAACCTGATGATATTAAATGCAAACTGTCAACTGAGACCATCAGAATAGAAAAAGAATCCACATAAAAAGTCTAAGATGCCACAATATTCTCAATGAAATAAATGGGGGGAAATGCCACAAACTCTAGCTATGAAGTAGAAATTGGCACTGAACAGAGCTAAAAGAATTTTATACTCCTAGAATCTAAGCCACAAATACAATTTAATTGTAATGTTTTCTCAAATATCATTCCTTTGTTTTGGATGGCATTTCAAGATATTTTTGTTCACCCATTTTAAAACAGAGCAAAAGGTAGGAACTCCATGTTTATTCACATCAATAAAATAGCTTCATTGCTTACCCTCTGCTCTGTTTTTCCTAAGGACTCCATGTCCTCCGTAACTCACTCAAATCACAACATTTCTGTCTAGGAATGTCTAGTAAAAACTTGGAAACCAGGAGCTAGAACTGTCAATCTCATTTTCATTTTCTATAAACTGGGTTCCTTTTTACGGAAGTACTTCATGAGCCCCTTTTCTAGGGAACTCGGTACCACTGACCAGGCACCCACCCTGGGAGAGACACCTGGCCGGGCATCCCTGAGGGAACAACGTCAGCAAGACTGAGGAGCAGTCCCTGCGGACGACACAGCCGGGAGGGACAGGCGGCAGCATGCTGTCGGAAGTGGAAGAGCTCAGATCAATGCCAGCATCCCTGCGCCTCCGAGGAGAGTACAGCATCCAGATGGCAATGGCAGGAGGAAGACGGCAAGCACATCCACAGTCAGACGGGATGGCGGGCAGGATGGGACAGGGAGAGACGCTCAGGGCTCCTGCGGTGCAACGCGGGACAGGCAGGACCAGACAAGCCGGAAGCGGGGAAAGCACTGAGAGAGGAACAGAGTGGGCGCATGCATGCAGGGAGCCTGTATGAAGGCCAGCTAGGGGCTCGGGTCTGGTCGGGATGCAGGACGTGTCTGGGGCGGGAGCACACAGAGAAGGCTGCCCTTCCACACCGGGCTGAGGGAACAGCACTGATCCCTACAGGACATAAGCAATCACGACTTTCCCGGCACACGAACAGAGGAAGTTTTGACATGTACACGAATTTCTTTGTTACCCAATAAGAGTGTACTGTTTGCTTCCTACTTATCCTCAGTCTCTGACATTTTCTTCCTACAACCACCTCGTGGAAATCTCATTTGTTCTGACAGCTTTATCACTCTTACAAAGACTATTCCCCCAAACCAGACCTCAGTCCTAAACTCTAAGTTATCTGAACATTTCACTGAATATTCCACTTCATTTCCCATGAGGTCTGAAAACCCTATACCTGACTCTGATTCCTACATTTGTGCCTATGTCACCATGAGCACCACTATCGCCCCAAATTCCCCAGCTTACACAGTCACCCCGGCATCCCAGGTCTCTCTCTGCCCCTAATCACACTGACAGGCAGCGAGAAGGGTGGTGAAGGGTATGGGCTCTTGCGTCCGACACCTCCCTGATTAGTTGGGCGACCTTACACGAATTAAACTCTCTAAACTAAAAAACTTTCCTCATCTGCAAATTGGGGACACGTTATCTACCCCTCCGGGGCTCACTGAGAAGCATAAATGAGGACTGTAAAATGCTCGGGGTAGTGTCTGGTGTTATAGTGTGACATCGGAGATAGGGGAGTGTGACATCGGAGGTAGGGGAGAGTGACATCGGAGGTAGGGGAGAGTGACTTCGGAGATAGGGGAGAGTGACATCGGAGGTAGGGGAGTGTGACATCGGAGGTAGGGGAGTGTGACTTGGGAGGTAGGGGAGAGTGACATCGGAGGTAGGGGAGAGTGACATCGGAGGTAGGAGAGAGTGACATCGGAGGTAGGGGAGTGTGACATCGGAGGTAGGGGAGTGTGACATCGGAGGTAGGGGAGTGTGACTTTGGAGGTAGGGGAGTGTGACATCGGAGGTAGGGGAGAGTGACATCGGAGGTAGGGGAGAGTGACTTCGGAGATAGGGGAGAGTGACATCGGAGGTAGGGGAGTGTGACATCGGAGGTAGGGGAGTGTGACATCGGAGATAGGGGAGAGTGACTTCAGAGGTAGGGGAGAGTGACATCGGAGGTAGGCGAGTGTGACGGTAAAGAACAAGGTCTCTAAAGCCAGACCGGGCTCCACCACGTAGTGCCACGTGACCTCAGGCCAGTGAGCATCTCCCGCCCCAGTCCCCTCATCTGTAAACTAGGGATACTATAAAAGTATACACAATTATAAATAAAATCACAAAATAAGAGTATACAGAACCTAATTAGGCAAGTAATGCCTGTGATACGTGAGGTGGTGGGAGTAGCGTCTGGCTACAGGAAGCACTTAGCGTGAGCTACAACTCACATTCCCTCTGAAGTACTACTCACCTCCGCCCTCTCCTCACTGCCAGAACTCTAGAACTGTCCCACTTTCCGCTTGCTTAGACTTCTTCGAAGGCCCAACTGATCGCTCAGCTTAGTTTGGTTTTGCTTTTCAACCCAGGCTGCACCCTGCTATACCAGAGCCATCATCTACAGCTACCACTTCATGAACATGAAGAGTCCCTTACGGTGCCTGGTGGCTCAGTCAGTTGAGCGGCCGACTCTCGATTTCAGCTCAGGTCATGATCTCAGGGGGTCATGAGATTGAGCCCTGCGTCGGGCTCAGCGGTGGGCATGGAGCCTGCTAGGGATTCTCTCGCTCTGCGTTCCCCCCCCGCCAACCTCTCCCTCTCTCTATCAAAAAACAAAAACAAAAACAAAAAAACAGAGTCCCTGGTGCAAAAAGTGTCTTTAACATTCAAAATAAGTGCAAGCTCCTTCGCCTAGCATTGAAGATCTTCCACAAGAGAAGAGAGCTTCACCCACCTGCCTTTTTCATCTTTTCTCGGGTATTTCCACACTTCTGACTGCTGCCAGTCTATTCACTGAGTGCTGACACGCTCTGCCATTCGTTCACTGTGTTTACACACTATGAACGCACCTCTTCCATTAACACCTTCCGATCACAAGCGATATTCCTTCCTTCTCAGTGTTTAGGGCAATGAGCAGCTTTCTAAGCTGCTGTCAAGCAGGTACATGTGGCCTTGTGATACCTCTTTTAGCGTCATGGAAACATTCTGACTTTGTTGCTTTTCCTCCTTAAATCTTAATTCCCCACTGGTTTCAGAACACCCTTCCTCTGGGCTCTCAAGCGCCGCTTGCTCAGAGCCCCGGCATCACTCCCTCATCACTCCCTCGACAATGCAGAGTCACTGAGCTGGGGGAGTGCTACTCTTTCCCTGCCTCACGCTCTAGAACCCTGAAGATGAGCTCCTCCACGCAAGACCTGCATTTTAGCCACATCTGTATGCCTCGTGTGCCAAGACAGCATTCTCCCAAGTAAATGTTAAACTGGATGAAATTAAAGCACGAGCCCCCTGAGTAACTATGCCACGTATTTCTTTATATCCCCCTCAGGATCCAAGGAAGCACACACATGCTCACAAATGGTCCTGGCAGAACTGAATGCCTACCAATAAATAAGGCACATTCGCATCAGCTAATGCCCACCCAAAACCTGAGTGCTTCATCAGTGAAAAAGAGATTTCGGTCAACCCCTGGGCAGGTGCACCACAAGCCCTAAGCAATCCCTCATCCTCTAAAAACCATCCAACACCTGAAGCCACTCTTAGGCACACTGAATAGTTGCTCAAACTGTTCCATATAAAAACAGTCTCTCTTACCTTTTTGCTTCTCATATATGAAAGGCGGCCCTCATGAGCATCAGGGTAAGTGCAAAACAGATACGTGGTGATGGCATGCTTTAAAAAGGAATCACCAAGCATTTCAAGCCGCTCCAGGTTAAATCCATCACTAGCGTTGGAAAGGGTCAAAGCCTGCAGAATAAGTCCAGGATTGGGGCCAAGAGTCCTCGAGGAGTACCCAGGACACGGGCTCTTCTCAGAACCCGTCCTGTCCTTGAGCACTCGAACAGCTTCGGTAGTACCAGGCGTCGCGGCCGTCGTGGGACTTCCATCTGAGGTAGATTTGTTAGCATTTCCATCAAGGTATTTATTACTCAGTAGAGTACATTCATCGCTGGGCTTGGGCTGGTTCTCATAATTGTATAAATTCTGAATGGGATATGAGGTAGTTGGTTGTACAGGTATTTCCTGCTTGTAGTAATTCAGCTGATTTCCTTGGCAAAAGTCTCTGTTAGCTAAATCATAACTGCCATTGGCAAGATTTTTATTGTAAGAAAGACCATTAATTGCTGTAAGATCTGTTGAAACTTCAATTTGGAGCTTACCAGGTGACTCACTGAATAACGTTCTGCAGTTCACAGACATTTGGTCATGATTTTCTAGACAGGAGGTTCTATTAGCACCTTGACGTGCAGCATTTTCAGGGACTACAATTGTGCTGTGCTTAGAGTAATTATCATTTTCAGCTGAAGAGGAGTTAGCAATTGAGATGAAAGATTTGCTGTCAATAGATTTCTTCCACCCGAAGTCTAGGTTAGGGTATCTGCAAAGACATTTTTATGACTTCATCAGATCCTTCAGAAGGGCTAGGCTTAGAGCAAGAACAATGTGAATAAAATAAATAAATAAAATAAAGATTCCTATAAATCACCTCCTGCTTTAGAAAAGAAACAAGTTTCCAAGGCAGAAGTCAACAGTACTGGACTTCCGCACAGTGCCGATCAGGAGTGGGACATGGTTCGCTGTGCTGCTTTCATCCGCCGCCCTACGGCAAGCACGGTGTGGTGGTTAGGCTTGGGGTTAGCCCCAGGGGCCAGGAGCCAGTGTGGGCTGGAATCCCAGGCCCTCCAGCTAACCAGAAGGTCATTCACGGAACCCCTCTGCACCCTGGATTCCCACACTTGGAAGAGGGGCTAACGACTCCTACCTCATAGGGTTGTCCTAAATGATTAAGTGACCTAATAAAGGCTCTAGCATTTAAATCAGTGTTGGACACTATAATAAGTACTCAACAAACATAGTTGTGACTATTACTATTATATTTTCACATTCCTTAATCCCTAGAACCATTGTAGTCTTGACAACTGGATAACCAAAATTAATCCCAGAGTGGTTAAGCCAGTAATTTCCTGAGGATGCAGCCACTTTCCTAGTGGGAAGAAAAGGAAAAAGACAAAGAACATATTGAGGCAATTGCCATTTAATATAAATTTATAAAAGAGGAAGCAGCCTTAAAAGGTCAGTGTGGTTACAAAGAACTGTTTCCGTTTTCACTCTGACTGCCATCACTGGAGGACAAAGGACCCCCTCGCCCTCTGCGACTTTACAAGGACACAGGAGTCAAAGGATGCGCTTATCGCATGCATGAGACATCCGTGCTTTCTTTTTAACCTTTTAAGAATTATTTTATATAAAATTAAAACTTGAACTGAATTCAGTTCTTTTGCAAATGGATTTCATGACCCGTGTTCTTTCCGACTGACGACACAGGCATACCTAAAATCCACGGGAAGTGATCGGACTCCCACGCCAGCATCGCTGGCCGTCTGGGCTCTCAGCTCCTCTGCGGTCAAAAGGCAGTGAAGGCGATAGAGTATACTAGGGAGACAGACTGCTTTTCTCCACAGTGACGCTGGAATCGGATGTATAGCACAGAGCTCTGGAACCAGGATCTTTGAATATGGAAAAATGTGGATAAATACAAAGCAAACACACAAAGGAATAAAAAATTAAAGGTCATTTTCACTAATGGATAAAGACAAAAATAATAAATACTAGTAAAAATCTAACTTTTAAAAAAGTAATCCTTTAAGGCCAAATGAGATTTATCCTAGGATTTACAAGGATGAATTGTATCAATGGACCAAGTACAAAAGCAAACCTCTCATACTTCCAAAAAGACATTCAAATACAAGTTAACACCCAGGATTACCTAAAACATAACAAAACCTAAGGGTTGAGAAACTTCCAAAAAATTCATGTCGCTCAGTTCACTTGACAATATAAAAGCCAAACTTATCTTTCAAAATATTAAATTATCTAGTAACAATTAACACATTACCTGTTTATTCTGCAGACTTTCCCACTTGGCTTTTCTCTTTTCAGCACTGCTTAGAGGAAGAGCTTTCCCCTTCTGATTCAAATGGCGAGGTGTCAAAAGATTAAGTCTGTTAAGAATTTCAAAATAATTTTATCAAACAAAAATAAAAATAAGTCCCTTCTTCACAGTGTTTCCACACCTTCAGTGTGCAGACTCCTGGACCCCACCCTGGGCAGTTCTGCCTGCAAAGGGTCTCCTGATTTCAGAGTCTACAGGTGGGCAGTGGGGACAGCGAACCTGAACATTTGTCTACTGACCCCTGCAAATAATGCCTCGGGCAAAATTTCAGATGTCATTTCTGAAACCCCTTACCTTGAAGATGTGTGGTCCACATCCAGCAGTGGCTGGTTGAGATTGGTCAGGTCAAGGTTGTACTTTGTTTTATAATATTCTGCGAAAGTTTCATACTCAGGGGAAGGAAATTTACTCAGTGGGGTAAGATCAGTGTACACATCAGCTACATAAAATCGATGAGGCTGATCAAAATTACGGTATCTAATAAAGAAAAACAATACACTTAAAGACAACTATTCTCAACAAATGTTTTTCATATGAAAATGCAAATTATGATTTTAAAGTAAGTTCAAAGGTTAAAAATAAATAGCATAAATGAAAATTTCAATTCCAAATAATATATTTCAAATGGGTGTAAGAAGAAAAGTACGTTTATATTAACTGAAAACTGATTCTCCATTCTACTCTATTACCCACATTCTAAATATTTGTGCTTCGCTAACACATTAACACTAAACAGCACCTTTAAATATCTTTTCATTTCACCAGTATAAACAGGGTAGAAAACTTTCAGTGTCCCACCAACTAAGCAAGCACCCTGCGTTACTAATATGCTAAATGTGAAAGGCACTGGCAGCATAAATACAATGAGACACCAATAGTTTGATGAGAGCTAACATTTAAAATACGGCTTTAACAAAGAAGAAGAAAAAAATCAAAGAAAGACTGAATTACAGCCAGTACTCTAATTTTATGAAAAGTTCCTATATTTAAATTTATTGCTCAAAAAGTCTATCCCCTAAATCTTTACGAAATAAGAAAAAAAGCATTCTGATTTACTTCTTCGTTGCACTTAATACCACTCATTATTCCTCATAAAAAGTTTAGGAAGCTATTATTTACAATCAAATCCTTTAAGACTTTGGGGATTAAGAATGCCTTTCCACATCACTTAGATGACCTGACCTTCCCAAGGTAAAACCCCTCCGCCAACGGTGTTTCTTCCAGGTGTTTTCTTTTTTTTTTTTAAAGATTTTATTTATTTATCTGACAGAGAGAGACACAGCGAGAAGGAACACAAGCAGGGGGAGCAGGAGAGGGAGAAGCAGGCCTCCCGCAGAGTAGGGAGCCTGATGCGGGGCTCGATCCCAGGACCCCGGGACCAGGACCTGAGCCGAAGGCAGACGCTGAACGACTGAGCCACCCAGGCGCCCCACTGCCAGGTGTTTTCTTACAAGTGGAAGTCAACCAGGGGGAACAGACCCACCAGGAAGAGACACTTAAACTTCCTACTAGTGACCTCAGTGCTAGAGCCCAATGACGTTTCCACTCGAACCAAGTTAATCTCCTGAAACAAAATACCACCACCCCTTTGCTTTCTACTTAAATACCCACCTTGGAATGATAACTGCATCCTGGTAATCTTCTAATTTAAAAACAAAGGGTGTTTCTTTTGAATACTTTGTACTGGGAATGCCTATGCGAGCTTCAGACTTCTCAATATCTTCCATGAATTTAAAGTCAATGTCCAAAGTGCTGGAGTCATTCACTTAGGGAAGGAAAAGACGCTTTAGCTTGTTAGAATGTACTACAGAGGAAAAAAAAATGTACTACAGAAAAGATTCTTACTTAAGCCATATATTCATGTATGTGTCTAAGGCAGAGTTGTCTCTAGTAAGAGAGTTCTCTAGCATCCACGATAAACTAATGGTAAGCCAACTTCCCTTTTTGAGCTAGTATCAGCAAACACTTTGAGAGTCTGGGCCCTTCTTACCAACATTAAGAGGTAGAACACAGTATGCTGAATCAGCGTCTGTGGGTTTAAATTCTAGTGCAGGTTTTTCAAGCCGAAGAATATGTGAGAATATATACTGGTGAAGTCTTGTAATCAACTCAAGCATTTGTAGAGACAACGTGAAACCAGACTTCTTCAACTCAATGGAAATGGTCACCTCTCCAGAGCGCGTGTACACAGGAAAGTGCGGGATCTTAGCAAAAAGAAAAATAAAGCATCCCCAAAGTTAACAGGTGTTTTATTCCATTATAAATATTTAACTTCAGAGGAGGAACAATGCTTTCAATCCAGGAAATAGAAGGGACACCCTGATTTTTAAATACTAAACGTTCTGAGGTAACAAAAGATAGTTACTCGTAAATAGCTGTTCCCTTAAAAAAACAACAAAAACAACAAGATATCTTTATCAGTCATAAGGAGCCGTCTACCTGAGGTATGGGTTTGGCTGTCAGTATTCCAAAGCATCTTGTGGTATCCTCAGGGGGGTAGAGCTTCCGTCTTCTAAAGTTGAGCTCATCGGGTAAGGGTGTCGTCAGAACCATTCCTATCACATACAGGTAACAGGGCTGATCGGGTTTGGGATAGCTACCCCGCAAACATTCTGGAATCTAGAGTTGGAAAGAAAACCTAAGCATCAAGATCACGTGTAACAGCCTCTTTTCCAGATCCTGGCAAGAAAACAAATTTCTTCCTAGCTTTACTAAAAACCGATGAGAAAAAGCTAAGAAAATAGCCAGGGAGGGAGACCGAACTACCTAACCCCGCTGCAGAGCCAGCCCTTCTCAGGTCTGGGCTGCAAGGTGGCCTGGGGTCACCTACCTCATGATGCACTGCTGACTAGATAATACCAAAATTATACAAAACAATCAAACCCTGTAGGGTCTTGTCTATGAAACACTATTCGAGTTACCTCTTTTGATTAGAGAACTCTTTTCTTCCTCGGGATTTTTAGTCTTTTTTTAACACTGTGGAACATCAGAAAACAAATGCAAAATTTTAAAAGTCCCACATGATTGTATAAAGATAACCCTGATTAACTTCTGATATACTGTAGCATCCTCCAGACTTTCTCCTGTGTATAAATGCAGATACATATACACATACGTGTTTTTTCCATTACGTCTGGAACAGCACAACGAAGGCTGTTGTCACCTGATTTTTTTCTCCAGTTACTACAATGAGAATATCTTTCTTGTACCATTTTTAATGGTTAATTATATATAAAGCATAATTTAATGAATCTGAGATTGCTTCTAAACTTTCAATATTCACACAACCCCACGCAGGAAGAGTCGTGCAATTTCAGAGGCTCAGGGACATTAATGATTGCATCTGCAGTTAAAAGGCATAGAGATGCCGGCTAGGAGACAGTTACAGTGAAAGAATATCAGATAATCCAGAAGGTACTTGTTAATTAAAACACTTATTACTAATGACGATGTCTGCCATATGAAACGAGTCCAGTGGTCTTTGGGGTTAATGTGAGAGTAGGAAGGCTGGGAAACAAGCATTTCAGGCAACAGGTCACATTCATAATTTTTAAACAAACGACATGATTCTGAATCTTGAAAATGCTCAAGTGAAACTTAGTGAAAATTTTTTAAAAAGTAACAACTCAATGCAACTGCAAAAATGAAACAAAGAACCACACTTTTAGGCTAAGATGAAAATACACAGCAAAGTTTTTGCTTTTGTTTGCGATTCTTACAGGGGACAGATATTAGCATAATTTTTTAAAGATTTTATTTATTTATTTGACAGAGACACAGCGAGAGAGGGAACACAAGCAGGGGGAGTGCGACAGGGAGAAGCAGGCTTCCCGCGGAGCAGGGAGCCCGATGTGGGGCTCGATCCCAGGACCCCGGGATCATGACCTGAGCCGAAGGCAGACGCTTAACCATCTGAGCCACCCAGGCGCCCCATTAGCAAATATTTTTAAAATAAGTCCTTCCACCCAGTATGGCTTTAATTAGAAGTCCGACTCAGGGACGTCGTAGTGCACGAACCCCACCAAGATGCCACAGACAGAGCCAGACACGGCATGCTGGCAGGACTGGTTCTGACCGCTCGCAGGCCATGGCCTAGCTCCTGACAAATCCTTGCTGTCACCATCCTCGCACCATGTGGAGTGGGCACCCTCTCACTCGCCTATTTTATCATGCAAATCCTCTTTTGTCTTAGCCCCAAACATTAGGAAAGCAAAAATCTTACCACTAAAGTGAATGAAACAAAAAATATCTCTTTAAAAGAAATAGACTCATCCTGGATAGAATCTGACAAATGAGTCCATACTCCTTTTGAGAAGAAGAATGAAAGCAATGTCCTAAGTGGGAAAGCGCACACAGCGCACGCGGGAAGGAGGGGCTGGCTGATCTGAGAGAAGCTGTCACGGGAGGAAGGGAGCGGAGACCCCAAGTGGGCCAAATTACACGGTCTGGGAAGGCGAGCAGAGGAACGTCGATTTGATGTGGCCAGAAATAAAAAGTCAGAAAGGCCAGATTTGTATTTGGTTCTAACCAATACTAACTGCTTTTGGGTAGCACTGTCTTCGTTTTGTGGAACCTGGTCTTCCCGGAACACTGGTCTCCTCTTCATCATGTAAATCAAGCTCCTCTTCATATTTAACAGTCTCTTTCCCAACTGGCATCAAATGGTCATCCAGTTCACCTAAGAAATGTAAAAACAATTAACACAAACAATCCAGATGTTCCCTCTCTAATCACTAGAGTATCCAGAGCAGCAGTATGTTAGAAAGCAAGTGGAAGGGTAACAAAACTAAAGCATCTGTACTTTTCGTATCACAAGCTGATCGGACGTCACGCGTCAGGCGGTCTACTTTGGTGTTCATATAGTCAGTGAGCAGGGCCACAAATTCTGTTCTAAGATGCAAACATCACATCTACACAAGGCACAGCACAGGGGAACGGAGCGCAGGGTACCGGGCCAACACCGTAAGCCGACAGAGGGCGTCTGCACCTGAGCAGAGCATCACGTACAGACTCGTGCAATCTCTCTGTGGGACACCTGAAGCCAATGTACAATGTGTGTCAACTCTACTCCAATAAAAAAAGTTTCTTCAATAATATTGAAACAGAAAAACAGCACATAGCCACTGTTTTACAAAGTCTATGGAAAATAAAGACTTCCCTCCTTTTTTTTAAACGGTTGAATTTGTAAACTATTTTGAGAGACTGACCCATTGAAACACAAGTGTCCGTGATTCTGCTGAAGAAAGAACACCTCTCTGTAATGACAAGGGGTCAGTGAGGAGAGTAAATACAGCGCAGCTGCTTGCAGTGAGCTGGTCCGTGTCACAGGACCCTCAGGTGACATCAGATCTCCATCTGGTCTTCACTACCGTACAGTGAGAGCAGCAAGTTCAGAATGCCACAAAATCCTCAGACACCTATCTAGTCCTTGATACGCTTCTGTTGGACAATGTTTCAACTTTATTCTTATTTGCGTGTGCTTTTCAAACACTTACCAATTTTGTGCAGTTTTTCACAGCAAATGAGAGCTACAACTCTTTCGGCCAATCGGATACAGCTCATTGGTGGACCCTGAAAGTACCAAAAAACATTTCCACTGTACATGCACGTAGCTATCCTTAACACATAAAACTTCTATGAAAGCAGTATCTTTAAAGCCGAACTTTATGAGAGCAAAGTGGTTTATTTTGAAAAATGCCAGCAAGTTTGTCAAAACCCTCATCTCCACAGTTGAAATAGCCATTTTTAAAAGTCCTGCCCAGTAAAACCTAAGTTAAGTTATAATGAAGATCTGACAATTTTAATGTATAAAAATTTCAGTAAGATTTTAATGCAGCTTATTTTCACTAATCTACAAATAAGAAAAAAACAAAGATACATCAAAACGTGGCTGTAACATACACATTAACAGCATTGACAAATTTTTATGTGCAAGAGAAATTAGTCATCTTGGAATATCTGGAAATCAGTACTGGGACCAAGGACGGCAATTACGCAAAGGCAGATTTTCGGGTGAACAACAAACAGCTAGAGAAGCCCAAATACATTTAATAAATTCTGTCCCTATAAGTGTCTAAGCCACAGCTGAATGTTGCTATTAGTAAGATCCTAGAGGGAACTTCAGGTTATCTACTCATACAGTCTACTGGAGGTCTGAACATGTAGGCGACCACAAAAGAGATTTAAAAACCTATGCTTAAGAACAGATTTAAAGCTAAATTTTCCTATAACTTGCGCTGGCATAGAGAAGCTGAAAAACAATCCATTAATGACATACTTTAAAAGCACAATCATTTCTTTTTCTAAACTTACAACAATGGAGGCTCGGAGAGGTGAGTTAATTGGCAGATAAAGAGTTGAATAAAATGTACCATCAGGCAACTCTCGGGTTCTACATTTAGGAGCTAGATGAGTAAACGGATCACTTGGTAATCTAGCACAGTATCTGTGAAGAAAAAGAAATTCTGATGCTAAATCTACACCTGAGAAATGGAGGAAAAAATCTGTATTGATATTCACAGCCTCAAGTTTAATTTTTCATGTCCCTCTTCCCCTCTACTGGATTGGTATTTGTATGTGAAGTTTGAGCTTCACCACTTTGAAAACTTGCAGTAAGATGAACAGTGTTGTCCAACAGAATCTTCTGCAATGATGTTCTGTGTCTACACTGTCCAACGGGGCAGCCACTGAGCACCTGAAATGTGGTGAGGCAGCTAGGAAGCTAATTTTAAATTTTTATTTAATTTTAATTAAAATTAAAACTTGAATTTAAATAGATAACATATGTCCAATGCGATCGTAGAATGCAGAAAATACTGTTCAGAATCCATTAAGAGAACATGCCACCAGTGTTTGTTCCTTAATATCGTACATGCACCCACAAACTTTCAGGGCCTGTGCAAGAGAGGCATCAGAAGAGGCTGGAAGGACAGCCCAGTATTGACACAACGGAAGGTGTCCGAACAAGAAGACCAACCCCGCTGCCCACCACACCCCGACAGCAGGAGCAGGAGAGTGTTACAGGGCAGGAAGCTAGCTTCAGGGGCGCTGAGACTGAGCGAGGAGGGCGCTGGGACAGGAAGGTAATCGGTAGAGGCAGAACGCGCCCAAGGCAGGCACTGGAATGAGCGGACACCCTGTGAGGTCACGACCTGTGCATAAGGGCACCCAAGCACAGTGGCAGCCGGGCAGAGTAGGAGACTGGCTGCATTCAGGGAGACTGGACGTAAACGTAACGATTCTGAGGGCAATGGGAGTCCTATCGCTCACTATTGAAGAAGCCAGAAATAAAGATGGAAGAGAGGAAAGCTAGAATGAACCCTGTGGTTTAACAGTAAAAGTGGAGGAAACAACCCATAGTCAGACACAGAAATAAATACATGTGTACGTGAATATGCGCGCGCGCGCGCACACGCACACGCACACGCACGCACGCACGCACACACACACACACACACACACACACCTTCTAGTTCTAAGGAGTCCGGCAGCGGCAATACTCCAGGGGCAATGAGCACACCCAGTGCTCAGCACCCAGATTTTGGTTTCTAAACGCCAGGCATTTGCCACTAAAAGAAACCAGAACCTTTTGGAGAAATAGCCAATATCTAGGCTGAGGCAGGGAAAATAGAAGTTGAGGCTAGAAATCTTAGTACACCATAAAATGGGGAAGTGATCAAAGAATAATGGTGACGTAAAAAGACTAGCTTGAAGGGGCTCCCACTGGCCAAATCTGAGATAATTTTAACATCAAAATAAATAATAAATGACAGTAACCAGACTGTAACCCATTGAATAAAAGAGAACTCCTCAGTTCATATTAGATAAAAAATAATAATAATAAAGGGAATAAGTGGAGAAAAGAGAAAGCTCTTCGTTCCAGGAGAATGCCGACAAATAGAAAGAATAATGGAATCAGAAGACCACCATTTTGGAGACACCACAGCAAGAATCAATTCAGGCAAGAAATACCAATGGATACTTAAACTAATGGGTGACACTGGGAAGAGGAATAAATTTTCACTGTCTCAAACTATTTCCCCATGAAATACGCACTCATTATAAATGGGGAAAAGGCAACTTTACAGCAGAGAAAGCTGGCAGACCTTTCGTAAGTGATCAGAGCCACCACCACGAGGAAGAGCACCAGGCAACATCGAGTGCATCCGAAGGACAGGATGAGAACACAGCACCACTTCTGTGACGTGCAGGCAGGCCCCAGTGCATAACCTGGGGCTAATTACCAGAAAATATCAGATAAAGCCAAACTGAGAGACAGACTACAAAATGACTGGCCTATAATCTTCAAAAGTTGCAAGGTCATTCAGGTCAGAGAACGACAAGAACGATTCCAGGTTGAAGGAGACTAGAGAGATGAGAAAAACTCACTCAACCCTTGATCCTGGCTTGGATCCTTTCACTACAAAGAAACATTCTCGTGAAAATTCTCCTGAAAGCTGAATCTCTCTGGGTGAGGGGTAAATGGGAGTTCTCTGCAGTATTCCTGCAACATTTTAAAGTTTGAAATTGTTTCAAAATAAAAGGTTAAAAAAATCTTATGTGAGTTGCTCCTTTATTTTGCCTCTGCAGGGAAGTTTATCCTGACACATAATCTAGGTATGTATCTGCTTTTCTTAGTTCTTAGAAATGTTATTACCAATTCAGGACAAAGTAAATTAGGACATAATTAAAAATGCGAGTTAATTTATCATAATCTTGTTATCATAGCTAATGGAAAATTCAACATCCCTCAACATTCATGGCACAAAACAACAGATTTCAGAATAAAAAAAAATTAGCGAGCACTATAAAATTAAGTAAAATCTAATTAAAATAAGTATGCCTGAAGTCAGCCTTGCCAACAAAAACTAAACATTTATTACTGCACAATACTGTTTCTGCCTTCTGATCAAAAAGACGAATGAATGGAAAAAAGCAACTTCTTTTCCTTCTCTCATCAAAATAGTACAAGCCATAAACAGAAAGACTGGTGAATATTTGCAAAAGGTAAACACTACAATACTCACAGGTTTAAACTTAAATCTTGCAATACTCCTAGATTTTCTATGCAAAAGTATTTTATATCATACCTATTGATGTGTCCAATGGCCGTGTTGATTGTGACTCGTGGACCACCATCATCAGGCCTCAACACATATGGTGGGAACACATCGTCATCATCCACAACAGGTTCAATGTCAGTCTCACCAGTGTCAACTGACTTGGAACACTTGTTTCTCAAGATCTGAACATTGTAGAAACAGATTTTATGATGAGAATATTTTCTTTGCATGTGTCAGGAGTCTGCCTCTGTACCTACAGAAAAAGCTCTCCTCACACAAAACAGCTCTCCTAAACACACTTCAATATTCCAAGTCACCTGATGCAGAAACTCCCTCCCAAAGTGGTGCCCCCAGCTCCAATCATGTGGAGACACTAGCTACATGCGCACAGGTTTGCATGGTACCATACTTGCGCACACACAGACAGGGGCTATGTCATCACCCTCCCATCGCTCCACAACTCTGTCACTCAACTGTGACTACATTGTCCACATGAACAGGACACTTTCCAGGCTTCTCCCCCCATTACACATATGACCACTTTCAACGCGAGCTTTCAAACACTTCGCAAAATACTGCAGAGCTCTATAATTACTTGACTTTCTTATAATGTACATACTGCACACCCCTGCTGAGACTGTTCTCTGTATTTAAAGCTGTTTTTATCTATTTCTCTGCACATAAAAAGTAACTTAGAGATAGCATACTGATTTTTGGATCTTACCTTTTCAATAGCTTTGTATGTTTTAAGGTCTTCTTCAAAACTTCTTATTTTGTCTGTGTCTGCTAACATTATATAATTAGAGACCGGTGCCCTTGCTCTCCCCTTAGATTGAACATAGGACCGATACTCTGTGGGCAAATCAAATCGAACCACCAAGTTGCATTTTGGTATATCTACACCTTCTTCCACAATACTTGTTGCAATGAGGAGATTGGTCTCATGTGCTCGAAATTTCCTAAGGACCTGAAAAAAGTCCACCACGAAAAGCAATTCTAAGAAATTTCCAAAGGAATAGCGTAGTACAAATAAGTGATGACTGTCTTTTTTTTTTTAAGATTTTATTTATTTTTCAGAGAGAGAGAGAGAGCACAAGCAGGGGGAGAGGGAGAAGGAGGCCTCCCGCGGAGCAGGGAGCCCGATGCGGGGCTTGATCCCAGGACCCTGGGATCATGACCCGTGCCGCCTAAGGCAGATGCTTAACCGACTGAGCCACCCAGGTGTCCCACAACTGTCACTTCCGACACATCTTCTGGGCACACTAAATCTTTTGGTCCAGGCTAAAGAAGATAACACCACCACACAAAACTCAAGATGCATGAACACGTGGACAAAGAGACTCTGATTTAATGACAGTTTTCAACTGAATAGGACTTGAATAATCAAAGTGACTTTCTACCATACAGAAGTATGTACAAATCACAGAAAGCCTTCGGATTGAAGAGGCTGGCTTCTTCAATGGCCACAAAAGAATCTAACCAACAAAGTGACCAAATGAATCCACTTCTGGAATCCCGTTGATACTCTGACTCTCCGTGGTAGTGTCTTATGTCTGGGAGACTGTGCCAACATCCCTCCAAAGATGTCAAAACTCACTAAAATCCCTAAAATGCTTCTAACTTAAAAATTGTAAGTAAGGCATTACTTATTTTCTGGCATCCTGGGACATTTTCAACTTAAGGAATCGGAACTACTGATTAAAAAATAAAGTGAAAATTTTTTTCATATTAAATTTAAAATAACATCATTTCTCAATCCAGGATAAGTAAAGTAAGTTGGCTTTTAAACAGATCTATCACACTGGCTGGCTACTGGACTCCCCAAACTTGGAACATTATCAAAAAGCTATGACACAGAAAATGAACTTCAACGTGAATTATTCCACCTTTACGTTAAATAACAAACTTCAAATAAAAAGTTTTTGTTTGCCAGCCAGAACACTATATTAGGTTTCACATATTTACAATGCTGTCTCCTACATTAAAATCTTAAAATGCATGAAAAAAATTAACCCAGAACCTTTAACGTATTCAACCACGGCACGGACTTTAAATGGAAAACAAAATACTTTCTAGGGAAAAAAATTTATTTTGTTGCTCAGTCGCATGGAGTCAACGGGAGTTACAGTTACACATGCTTTGTTTTTCTATGAAATGCCATCAGTCCAATAAAGGAAAATGAAATGGTTGACGGCAATTAAGAGAAAATTGATTTACCAGCTATTCTAATTCTAAACATATGAATCACTATACAGCTACGTCATAGGAGACAGTCTATCTATGAGCAAATATTCTATATTACAAAAAAACGCCAAGCAACTATGAAGAAAGGGAGTTCCTATGAGCAGGGTTTATATATATTCTGAAAACTGTTATTGTACAATTATTTCAACTTAAGTTACCTCTTCCTGTTTTCTGAATTCTGCTTCCATCTGCTTGTTACGAGGCTGATTCTTTCCAATGCCATGTCCAGTTATAAAATTGCTGCTAATGTAAGCCAGTTCTGGATCTTGTTTGCCAGCTTCCTTTATCAATCTAAGAAAATTATATACATTTGGAAGTTAAGCATTGCTGAGGGAAAAAAATTTAAACTTTTGTTTGTAAGGTCTCCCTGAAAATGGAAATACACGTTATGTTTTGCCAACATACCTAACAAAATGGTCTTGGTGATTTTTTTCAACCAGCTTCAACAGAAATCACTGCCACTCTTCCCTGTGTAGATCTGTGGACCAAACCCTTACAATACCAGATACAGGGCTGATTTATACTGACGAACAAAATAGTCACGGTACTTCAAACTTTCTAATTTGGCCGTGATGACTTACTAGAAACGTGGCCCGGTAGGGGACAGAGCTAGGCAGAGAGAAACATGGAATCCTCATATACCTGAGCTTCAGGCCAGGACGTATAATGAAAAAGCCACACACCTCTGAAAGCTCAATGCACTTCCCCACACGCACACACAACTTGTAGCGGCCATCACTGCCCTTGTCTCCATGGCCAAGTGTATACAGAGTACCAACACCCGAGGCCAAAGGGCAATTCTACAGCAAGGGAAACCTCATTCTCCTGCTACATGGAGGGAGAGAGCTCCCGCTGTGTGTGGAAACTAGCATGGTTATTTCTTTTAGTCTTACCCTAATACCCTTTTTATCACTGGAAGCAGAGCTCCAGGGCAAGAAATGCCTACCTACTGGGAAGCGCCTCCATTCCCAACACTTTCCTGCCCCCAGGCCGCCAACCACAGTTGCGCACCACAGGGCAGCGCCAGAGAGAGTCCCATCCCATCCTGTCATGAAAGAGAGAGGCTTCCCAGCTCATCCCTCTTCCTGCCTGTTCCTCTGTATTAATCCAGAATGCAAGTAACCTAAAGCGGGCCTTCTAGCTAAGAAATGGAAAAGAGCTACAGGATGAGATCACATTACACAGGGACAAAAGGTTAACAGTTAGTGTTGCCATTACAGCTATTTTGGAAATACCCACATTCAAAAACTCAGCACACGGGATAAATGGTTCCACACCTGACATAAGTGATTCCAGATGGTTCTTCTGAAGTCATACACATAGTATAAATTCCTAATAGAAAATTGCATTTTTAAGTCAAACCACTCTTTTTGTTTTGTTTTTTGTTTTTTTTAAATACATGAAACAGACTAATATCAAAGAGCTGGAAGAAACCTTGAGTGGCCATCTAGAATATCTTCCTGCCTCCAAATCAGCCAAACACCTGCATGTCTAGGTTAGTTTAAGAGTCTGTTCTACATTCAAATACTTAAAATGTTCAGAATCAGGAACTTCCTTAATATGTTCCAAGCTCTGTTTAGTTATTAGAATAAACTTAGGATGTCAGTAGCAGAAAGCAATGTTACATGCAAACAAATCGCATGCCCCAAAGTCTAAATTATGAAAGCAATTATCTTAGAAATATGTACTTCCAAATGTTAGTTTATGTAAATAAGCATCAATGTGACTGTAACAGAGGCTAAAAAAAAATGCATTTCATGGCAGGCATTAGGCAAATTAATTTAATTAGGCAAAGAATATATTTTACTTTGCCAATATGATCAGTCTAGCAGATTTCAATTAACTAAGAAGCAGAAGCACTAAGAGTAAATGCATTTCTCCTTAATGAAACTCGCATCAGTACTGCAGAGAACAGAAGAGACAATATGTACATTAACGAACCAAATCTCTTGTAAGCAGTAATTAAACGCTATACCCATGCTGATGATGTTTAGAGAGAAAAATGTCTCTTTCCGATAAATTAAGGGATGTCTGACCACACTCCTCAGATAAAACTATAGGCTTCCAGAGAAACAACAGAGTCTACAGTGGTCAGGGAGCTTACAAGTGAGTAACACAAACTGCTTATAGATTTCACGGTGCCATGAACTGATTAAGACAAAGTCTTACTTGTTTCTTTTGATTTTTACAGAGTTTATGTGGGCGGCTCCACAAGCAAGCGATTCGACAAACCCAGCTGATGTCTTGTGCACAGGGCTTCTGAAACTATCAGCAGCTAAGAACCAGTTATTTTTTTTTTTCTAATTTCAAATCCATCAGAGACTAGCATTTTTATAAAATTCCATGAAAATTGATGAAGAAAAATGAAACTTAAAAGCATTCAAATTCAAGAGCCAGCTGTATTATATTCAGGAGACATAACTTGCTGTCAAAACTAAGAGCTTCTAGATGTTCACCCTCCATCTCTGTACCTAACTCGCTCAGCTGGTGGCAGCGTACCGATCACATGGTGTGTGCACAACACGCTGTCCCCCACAATTACACGGGAAACAGCATGGCCAGAAATGGCAAATACGGATGCTGAACTGGTAGATGTATCCTAGGGAACCGGGATTTGACTACAAGTGCTAATTTATGCAGACAACCGTAAGGGGAAAAAAATTCAAAGAAACAAACGCATCATTTGAAATGTCTGCCAAGTACTAAAGCATGTTATCAACAATAGCTTTTAATAGTGTCCTTACTCCTTATATTTCCTTACCAACATGAGAAAATCCAATGTAATTCCTCTGGGATCTTACCAAAAAAACTATGACTGATAGGTCCAGTACACGGATCCCATATGCCCCAAATGTGTGCATAAAGCCCATAAGAAAATAGCACCTACTGTATCAGGTGATAAAACAGCCATTTTTATATATGTTGTAAAGAGACAGAGGGACTATTACTGTTTTACAAATGAAGATCCTGAGAGAGAAAAATTTCTATTTAAAGCTTTAAAAGTTAAAAAAACTTTCACAAAATATACATCTAGAAAAGTGGGTAGAAATGAAAGGAACCAGGGCTCCACAGAGAAATGGCTGATTCTACAGCTGGAGCAGCAAAAATACAAGAGCCTGGAGCATCTTGTAGGGCTAGAAAGTCAGGAAGTGCTTAAAAAAAAAAAAAAATCCAGAATGAGGGCCTGTCCAAGGGACACAGGCACTAAACTCAAAGAGCACCCCTGCCCTCCCTGTAGCCTAGAGTGGAACATTTTGAACAACAAAATAAACCACCTACTATCAGATTATAACCCAAAGTGTAAAATAAACAAACACAATAAATATTAGTAAATAGGATCAAAGAGGTAAGCTGTCCTTACAGAAGAATTCCAATAATAAACATAAATACACTCCTCTCCAGGAATGGAGTTCAAGCCCTCCTTTCCAGTTGATGAGCTCAACTTGGTGACGTGCTTCCAGAGAAGAAAGTGAGGAATAAAACAATAACAACCGTCACAGTGGAGAAGCCTGGCAACACTATCATAACCACGTGATGAAGTTTCCCATCACCAGTGATGGCTCATGTCCATACCATGAGTCTCCCTGATACAATGTGATGAGAAGGGCACTTCATCTCTGCAGTGTTCTTAACAAATCCTAAAACCCTATTTTAATCCTGAGAAAAACGTGAGACAAATTCAAATTGAGAGCCATTCTACAAAATACTTGACCAGTCCTCCCCAATACTGTCAAGGTCGTCAAAACCAAGGAAAAACAAAATACAAAGAGACCAGAGGAGATTAGGGACACGCAACAACTAGATGCAATGTGGTACCCTGGATTAAGAAGACGACATTAATGGGGAAACTGGTAAATGAAAACACAGTCTGAAGTTTGGTTAATAGTAACGCACTAAAGCTGGTCTCCAGGTTGTGACGAAGGTACACAGTAATGTATGATGTTAACAACAGGTGGGGGAAACCCGGGGAGGGGGGACAGGGGAGCTCTGTACTCTCTTTGCAACTTTTCTGTAAACAATGTTAGGAGGGAAATAGACGGGGCGGGGTAGATGGAGGCCGTGAACCCAGCCAGGCTTGTCTGATGCCAGTGTCACACAAGACTAGTAAATCACACAGTGAAAAGAGAACCAGACTTGGGAGACCAGAAGCCCATTTTTGCCTCTTGGTATCTGTGTGATTTGGGGAGGGTCACAAACTGTCTTGGCTTCCTCATCTAAAATATAGTAAAAACATCTACCTTCCTCCCTCATGGAGTGTTGTAAAACTTGAAAACATATCTAAAAGTAAGTTATAAACCATAAAGCCCTATATATATAAGGCAAAAAGGAAAACTATAAACATAAGACTGCACACGTAGCTACGTCGTCTACAGAAGTAGCTATGATTTATTTTTTTTAATTAGGAGAGGACAAAACCGCCCATGTATCACAATAACTTAGACTCCCATGAAACTGTTCACTGAGGGTTTTTCCTCCTATTAAATTGATGGAAGGAAAGAATCTAGATTTCAGGAAGTTTTTCTAAGCTTATTAAAAAGCTTACTGGAACAAGACCTCTATTGTATATTTAATTAGCTGCCCATAAAATCAACCCTCAAACCGCTCTTGATTCATCATCCAACACTAAATTCCAGCCCCATTTTATGAAAGTTGATCACAATTAATCTGATCCTCAAAGTCAACAGGAAATAACTGACTTTTGATAAACCTTTACAGGCTAATATTCCTGCCATGAAAACTGGCACATCTCTACACTTAAGAATGCATGTAGAGAAGAGAGAAAAGAAGAAAATATGCCATTTCTTCTTTCTAAGCGCCATAAAATGTATTTAATTCTGTATGGGGGCAGGGAGCATGTCTATAACAAGGCTTGGAACTGTACTGATATTAAACTTCTCTGACCCCTGAAATGCCTTTTCCCCCATTCTAAGAAATAATCCTGATGGTTAGGCTCTCCCTGGTCTGTCTCCTGGCCGTCTTCCACATGGATTTTTAGTGTTCTCTGACGCCCAGGGGCATTATGACTGCAGAAGGAACTGGAAACTAGGAGGCAGGATATCAGGATTCTAGAACTGTCTCTGCCACTGCCTGGCAATTTAACTCAGAGCAAATCACTTTTCCTCCTGAGGCCCTTTCTCTTATTTTTTATAAAAATAAGTGGGCTGGATTAGATAGTCAATGAGTCCCTTTCCAACCGTAAACTTCTGATTCCAATGTAATTCACTACCTAAAGTTATTTTACTTTGTATTCATCATAGAGATCAGGCCCAATGACTATGAAAATTACCAGACTAAAAACTGCCAGATGACTACCCCAGAGTCCAATTTCTCATTACTCCAGTAAGTTTTCAAAGCCCCAAACAGTCAGAAGCAGTTTAGGAAAAGAAAAAAAAAAATCCCAAATTACCACAGGAACCAAAGCTGAATTTCTCCTCAGAGATCACTACTTGCACAACTGGCTCTAAGAGATCAACTCTGGCCAATTAATGGATCTCATAGAGAAACAGATCATTGTCTGAAGTACAAACTAAGGACTCTTTCTGGCCCTTATATACTACAGTGTCTATACATACACCAAAAGAACCATACACTCCGTGACCATTTGACACAAATTTGGAGGACAGCTCCTTGGCAGGGTCTACGTTCAGGAAAAATCAACTTCTACTAAAGAAGCGGGTGGACATGGAAATCCACAGCCTAACTTTGGATGCACTGTCATCTTCTGCCAATATCCTCTGATTTCTTCTCTAACATCCTTATTTTCTTCTGATTCCGAAAATTTTAATATATAGTCTATGAACCAACCTAAACTGCAAATCCAATTGTTCTCAACTTTTTCCATTTTGAACTTGCAAGCACGAATCGATACTGGTTAAGATAAAAAAGTTAACACCACCACCACCAACAAAAAGATAGACACAATAATGCCTAGGTAAAATTTATCCTAAGATTACCCGAAGGAGAAAGCTTGGTGTGAAATGCTCAACACAATGCCTAACACATAGTCACAGATGAACCGTATCTGAATTGACTCTCATAACTAAATGCAAAACAAAACAAAAAATGTTTTACCTTAATGTAACTTCATCTTTCTATACTTACTACTTTAAAGATTATTTATTTATTTATTTGAGACACAGAGACACAGAGAGAGAGAGAGGGAACACAAGCAGGGGGAGAAGCAGAGGGAGGGGAGCCCGCTGAGCAGGGAGCCCGAGGCGGGGTTCGATCCCAGGACCCTGGGATCATGACCTGAGCCGAAGGCGGATGCCTAACCATCTGAGCCACCCAGGCGCCCCCTCTCTATTTTAAATGGATTAGAACAGATTTGCATCCTCCAAGAAAAAAAAATCCCAGGTCCTGTCAAATCTAGTCTTTCAGGAAAGCTACAGTCATACAAACGTCCTCCCTGAAGATTCCAGCACATTACACGGGAGGTACAATGGTGCCAAATAGAGGACACTCACCTAAGCCTTCTGCCAGGTTCAAAGCTATTATTACAGCACAGCACTTCACAAAACCAAGTTGCCCCTCCACTATGGGAAAGGATGCTGGTTAATCTTAAGAGATTTACCTGTTTAAGACAACGGCCGTGTACCTTCTTTCCACAAAAATGATTCCACATAAAATATTGGTAAACGGAGAAGGAAAATTTGTCTCCGGCTTTTCTTTTTCTTCAATTTCTTCATCCTCATCATCATCCTCAGAATCACTCCAAGACACATAATTATCCTGATTCCTATTATTATACCACTCAACACTTTCAAACTGCTGCCGCTCATACGGCTTATATTTGCGTAAAATTTCAAGCAGTTTTATTACTTTAGGAGTTACAAATTTCAGGTCAAGTGAGGCAGGAGAGAAGTGCTCTTCACATAGTGCATGTATTTTCCTCAGGAAGGTGTCTGTAAACAATAGAAATTTCCTGTGCAGCTCCTCTTGTTCATGTTTGATGTATTTCTGCAGTTCTCTCACCATCATTCCAGCTACCTTATCTGCACACCAGGGGCCCAGAACCACCAATACCGCACGACAGTCTGACAGGATCTACAAAAAAATGTAAAGAGCCAAATGCTAAACAGTAATCATGTAGCACTTTCATATGAGGCTTAACTAGGGTTTAAGTTGTCTTCAATCTGCCCCTTCAAAATAAATTTTTCCCACTAATATAAACACTGAGGTCAATTCCTCAAGTTTGGGGCAGGGGGTGGGGGGGAAGAACGGCCAGTGGTCTTTTCAATCTCTACTTTTTCATATATATATATATGCCCAGAACCATCCTTTTGTTTTCCCCAGAAAAAATAATAGAAAATAAAAGATGCAACTGTATAAGGTTAATAAAATTTAATTTCAAGTCGGTCATTAGTTACAAGTAGAACTGAGTCATTTACTTGCAGGTAAATATGCGAGGAATTATGTAGCAGACTAATTTTATTTTAGGTATCTAAGAAGAGCAAGTCAACATTCCCTGCACCTTACACCCAGAGTGCCACATCTTACAACTCTAGCTCCGATGAGAATGTAAATCCACAACGAAGTTATAACCGAGGAATTGTCAGCTCCGCAGGCAGGTAAAAGACAAACTGGGTGGAACACAGACTTAGTAAGAAATCAAGGACTGGAAAGAGTCTAGGCACTGCTGCTCCAGAGCAAATCAGCAGGAGAGAAATGGAGACTCAGATTCAACAGTGTTGTTCACAAATGGCTGCAAAGTCCTAGGTCGATGGGTCTCAAATTTTAATGCATCGGGATAACTGGAGTACTTGTCAAATCTCAGAAAGCTGGACCCCTCCAACAGGCAGGACTTTTAGCAGGTGAAGGACAGGACCCCTCATCTGCTTTTCCACCAAGTTCTAGGGGGAACGCAGATACTGCTGAACTGGAGTCCACACTTTAAGGACCACTGCTAAGGGATCTCCTCCCAAAGCTGTGCCACTCAGGAATGACGGGCTCAGCTCCAGTTACACACAGGGTATTATTCGGTCAGTCCCAGGGTTCCAGCAGGGACTAACTCACGACATGAACCCCAACCCATCTCCTTAAATCAGGGAGGTCTATATTTAGTTATCTCTCGGGTAACCATAAACTCAACCCAACAGGATGTGTTCAATGAAAAATGGCCAAACAGATTAAGAAGACCTTAAACTAAAACACTAAAACAACAGCCTCATTAGAAACACGTTTTCATTTCGCTATTAAAAATAAACAGAAGTCTTTTAATTATGCTTTCTCTACTTACTTGTACACGCTTACCTGTTTAGAAATTAAAGTAGAATCTCTTTCTTTCGAATGCACAGATATGTTACAGTCGTTGATAAAGTTAAGTGCTTCCTCTAGCTCCACCAGCAGTCTGCCATAGAGGCCACTTCTGTCCGTGAATGGCCCACAGTCTACCACAATCTCACACGGTTGAGAAGTGTATCTTTAACAGGGGAAACAGAAGTTGTCACCACCAGAAACTCACTTCAGCGCGCCGAGCCATTATGACGTGTCCAATGGGATCACAGGCGGGCTCGCAGCGGTCTTCCTAACGGGGTGCTCACTTCTGTCTGGGCCTGTGCTTGCTTGGAAGGCTCAAGGAACGACTGCCTAAGGCTGACATTCAGAGAATTTTGTGCCTCTTGTCACTACCTTACGATCTCAGGATTTTTGTTTTGGTTTTTAGGTTTAGACTTTCAGCTTTTGCCTCCTTGGGCATCAAGATACTCAAACAACTCAGTAACGATCACTTCACAGAAGCAGAACAGGGATGGAGGGGCAGATTCTACATGGAAAGTGTCATCATTAAATCTATCCACTTCCATACTATTTGAAATTTTTGGCATTTGCAAATGTCAGTTTTATTTTAATGTGTTTTTAATGTATCCTTGTAAGGAAAGCTCACCTAACTTTCAACCAATTACGGTTATCATCCTTGGATCTCTTACGTCTTTCATAAAATATGGCAACTGGAATAGCACATAGTATTCCAAAAGCACTAACAATGATTAAGGAAAAGAAATATACTAAAGTCATATTTAAATACTACAGTTCTCATTATTCTCAATCAGAATTTATACTTAAACAGAGTCAAGCTTAGAGAACTAGGAAGTACCAGATTCAAGAGATCACTTATCAGTTTTATTTAAATGCTCTAATACCTCTACTTCTGAAAACTTCAAGTGTACAAGCCCACCAATCTAATCTGGGGCAGATAAGAGCAGAAGTACAGCCTTTTACTTCCACCTCAGATCGTTTGGGCTCAAGGGTGTCAAAAACAACATGTCCAAAAGGTCCTGAGATTTGTACTTCATACAGCATTTGAATCCTTAAGTTCCACGAATCTGAAACATTACGTTTTCATTTCATTCTACAAGGAGAACTTTCCCCAAGTTCCTATTAAATGGCAGGCACACCGCCATTTTTAATGTGATTGAGCATCAAAGAATCCCCTGAAACCACCTTCAATGCCATCTTCCAGGATCCAGGAGAGTACATGACTCACCTGAAGTTACACAGCTTCCAGTTAGTGGAGCCAATATTTCAAAACCCATCTGATTTAACTCCACACCCTGATAAATCAGCTTCTCTAGTCATTATAACTGTTCCAAAAACCAGCACTTGATCATTTTTAGCCCTGCTAAAGACTGTATCTAATAAGGATGTAAGGATACTTTAATATGAATTGAATTATATTTAAAAACCTATTTATTTAGGCTCCTTTCCACCAACTCAAATCAAAAAGTGTTTTACTGAAAACACTTTCACTTCTATAGCACATTCTACTGAAACAAAATAGCCACCTTCTCAAAAAGAGACAAACCTAGAAAGCATACACGGTTTTCTCAGACACTCACACCCATTTTCAAAACTACGGGGTGTTTCCAATCATTTTAAAACATACTGTAGGGGCACCTGGGTGGCTCAGATGGTTAAGCGTCTGCCTTCGGCTCGGGTTGTGATCCCAGGGTCCTGGGATTGAGTCCCGCATCGGGCTCCCTGCTGGGCGGGGAGCCTGCTTGTCCCTCTGCCTCTGCCTCTCTCTCTCTCTCTCTCTCTCTCTGACTCTCATGAATAAATAAAACATTTAAAAACATATTAAAATTAAAAAAAATTAACCTTAAAAAAAAAAACCATACTGTAAAATACTGAATTCTGTCAATAAGTGAATGCTCTTTCAAACTATCCCATGGGACACTTAGGTTGGAACAACCAAGCACACACGGACAGAAAAGCACACAAGTTTCCTGTCTGAGTTCCAGGTCCCCGTCAAGGTCTGCAAACAGGGGGGCCCGAGCTTCTGCAATCCTCTCAGAATGAAGAAACCCCTCCATCTGCTGCTCTGTGTGGAAACAAGGTTATCAGATCCTTGCCCTTGCGGGCAACTGTCCTGACAGAATTCTCCAACTTGCTTGTTCCTTTAGGCAGCCATCTGTTCACTTGAGCGGGCGCTGGCCGAGAGAGCCTACGGGAGGGAGGGAAGGCCGCCAAGCCCCCAGCGCCTACCTGTCCAAGACTACCAGGTCGGTTGCAGTTTCAGCATTACTCTTCAGAATTTTCTCCAGTTTCTGGATCTTTTCTTCCAATTCCTCAGGATCACATTTCCCATTTAAAATGGAAGCAGTGAGTCCCAAAATGCGAGGACACGATGGACAATTTTCGCAGAGCTAACACAATGAAAGACACCGACAGTAAGGATCTGTTCTGCACGGCCGGCACAGGAGAGATGCTAACAGGTTGAGAAAATGGGCGGATGCTACAGATACAACCCATGGAATTACTGGAGCTTGTTCAAAAGGCCTGTTTAGCAGAAAGGCACATTTAAATATGCTATGAGAGATTATATAATTAATTTATCAGATTACGTACTTCGTTTGTCATGTTTAAAATTTTATTCCAGATTTAGATTCACTATAGGTTATTTATGCTAGTTCATTATCATAGATTTAAGTGAAAACTAATTTAATATTCAGTGATTCATACATGGAACAAAGTTCCCAAAACTGGTAACCAATATTACTGCTTTTGATATATAAAAACACTGCTTATTCTCAGTAATCTGACTTGAATTAAGACTGATAAAATCTAAAAATTTACCTTCATAATTTCTCGGTAGGGGTGGTCTAGGATTGCAAGATGACACTCATCAAAGACCAAAAGGTTAATGTCTGACAGTGATAAGTAACCATTTTTCAAAACATTCAAGGCGACATAGCAAGTCATAATGAGAACCTAAAAGAAAACTGGCATCAGTATACAAATGTGCCTTTCACCTGCCTGGGTACACTTATACTAAATCAGATAATGGAAACTATATTGTGGGTGAGAATTAAGAAATTCATTAGTCAAAATAAAAACAAAAATTCTAAATGTATGGAAGCTTACACTTTGGAACCAAGAAGCAGAATTAGAAAAATATGGAAAGAGATTATGAGAAAAAAAAATCCTTGATAATAGAGACCATGTTTTTACGATAAATCTACTTCAGGTTTTCAGGTTCCTATAGCCATATTTTGACCGATGAGACCTATCAGTTTAATCAACTCACAAAACAATTCACACCGTGTTTTCCTCTTTTTTCCCATTAAACTGACAAGGTTTTCTGGAAGAAGGCAAAGACTCAACATTCTTTTTTATGGTGTCATCACTCATCACTGTGTGGACATTGAAGTGTTTTACTGATGAGGACTCAATCCCACAGGTGAGACACACTCGTCACTGAGGACTGCTCCAGGTTTGTGAGGAAGCACCTTTTAACCACTTCACCCACAGACACCCAAGAGCCCCTCCACACATGCGGCTTCCACAGAAACGGGACAGTTAGAGGAAGTCTCTCAAAGACCCAAAGATCTCAACCAAGAAATGTCTCCAGTTTCAAGACCTTCAACCCAAGCATAAATTTTCCGAAAAGCAGGCTATCTACAAGTTGGAAATAGGTCATCAGAAGTTGTGTTCTTCAAGCAAGTAAATCACAGTCTAGAGCACATTCTCTTCTATTAAGTAAGACAGCAACATACATGACTCTTTATTTGGTTTTGGTGTGAGACCTCCAGTGAGAAAGAGGATGTAAGGGCTCGTTTCTAGGCTGACGAAGTACAGGGAAGTACAGGGAAGTAGGGTTTTCAAGGCTACAGGTGATTTCAAAAGTGAAATCTCTCTACGAGTCTTACCTGGTGCTTGGTAAACTCTTGGTTCCATTTTTCTTTTGTCCAAGATGTATTCACTTCTAGGTCTGAGTATTCCCCAACCTTGAGATCTGAATGAGTTCTGACAGCTGACACTTGTTGAGCGACCTGGTTTGCTGATTACAAATATAATACTCCGTGTAAATATGACAAATCTTATCTAGTTGGTTCTCGGACTACTAACGATTGAGACAGCCTAGGAAATCTTTATTATCATACCTAACCCCCAATTCCTTAGATAGCCAATTTAAAAATCCTCTTTCCAAAGTTATCCTCCAGAATTCATTTACTAGACTCAAGACGCTACCCCCTGTCATTCCCTTCAGAGAACCTTATACCACCTTCCTTTTTTATGGCTGATTTTCCCCAACCTAAGAATATAATGGTATACTGTATTGTTATATAATATAAGGCTAGAACGGTAACTACTCCAGATCCACCCCTCCTGTTCTCTTCAGTAAAATCAGATCATTTCACCAAGAAGTAAGACAGTTTTATATGTATTTAAAGTACATAAGAACATCACATGCCGAAACAAACTAGAAAAAAAAAAAAAAAAAGGAGAGCAGTGGCAGGGTTATATTAGTGCCCTAGCAGCTTAGGTCCACATTTTCTATTCTTAATATATAATCCCAAACACATAAAAACCAGTATCATAAACTCTTACTGAATATCTAACTTTTAAGAAGCATCTAACTTCTCTTCAGTAACTGGCATAGCAAAATCATAAATCAAAAAGTTACTGATCTCATAATCAAGCACCTTTTGACATACTTTGCAAAGCTAAAACATCAAAAGCAAAAATAACTGCCATGGCTTAGATTAGATGATGTTCCAAGAAGTCACTCAAGCAAAAAATGCAGAATCAGAATTAAATGCAATTACATGTAAGGAAAAAGCTGAAGTTTAACCCCTGTGGAATAAAATGGCTAACACTTAAAAGAGGGATACTATAAAGTTAAGAAATAAGTCAAAATGATGTCTCTGCTACCAGAATTTGAACAAATAACATTATTTCTCAAACTCTCTACACTTTCAATAATCTAACTGAACGCCCACAGAGAAAATGTGCTTCACCATAAAATCTCATCCAATTTCCTCCACGTTATTTCATAAAATAATTTTTTTATTACCAGAGTTGACCAAGAACACCGTCCTTTTTCCATTTCTGCTGAAGTCTCCCCTGATCTGATAGGACAGCTCTTTAGTGAGTAGTACTGCAATAAACGTCTTCCCTGAGCCAGTGTTTAAACAGACTATGGTATTATGATCCAGAGCTGCTTCAAGCAGTTCCACCTAGAAACACAGTGGGGGAAAAAGATTATACACTTCTTATCTAAGTACAAAGTTGGGAAAATTGGATTTTGTTTTAATTCGGGAAATTTCACTGTTTTCTACAATCTCCCTCTGATAAATCTGCCAAAAAATAGACTTCCTATATCTGTACATAAGAATCATCATCACAGGCATTAAAATGCCTGTTACTGTACAGCTGTGTTGTGTAAAGATGCATGGAATGATATTTATAATTTCTTTAAGAATTATTTTTGCAGGGGACAGAAAACTTCTCAAGAAGAATCTGAATGACTGAGTTTACAGGCCAGTTCATGGTTGTCCAAACCAATATCAATTCCTACCCGTCTCATGAGGACAGACATACGCAAGTGGGTATTAAGGAGCAGTAAGGTTTTCAGAGGGAAAAAAAAAATAATGAACTTCACAAATAAAACTATCAAATCAATTACCCGGCAGATGTTAGAAAAGAAAAGGACTATTAAGAACAAAAGTATCTGGAATGAGAAAATTAATCAGAAGAGGAGAGCTTGAAAAGGTAAATGGGTTTTATATAAGTCGTGTCAACTATATGCTAATTTATTCCATTTTAGTGAAAATGCTCCAGTATTAGTGTTCTCATTAGTACCTGATATTTTCTTGGCGTATAAATGTTATCATGAATTGCTTCTTGTTGCCATGGCAGTCCAAAGAAAGGACCCATTGGTGAGGAGGCAGGGGTCATGAGCTGCAGGCCTGCCATGCTGAGGGGCTGCAAAGCAGGGCTTTTCATTCATCCAGTGCTTCTTTCATTGCATTTTGCTCTAGCACAGCTTACTACAAAAGGGAAAAAGAATACCATTACACCACCATGCAGGGTTAAGAACAAAAGAAAGCACAGAAACAAGAGAAACATAAGAATATCATTCCTATGGACGCTTTCAAACTTTTCCTATAATTGTTTTAGCTTTTTCTTGATCTAAGAGGATCATTTTAAAAAGTCAAGTGTTCTACGCTCTCCAACCCAGCAATTCTACACCTAGAAACTTATCTAAATGAACTAGGTGACTACACAAAGATATAAGTACATGAATACGTACTGCTGCATTATAACTGGAAAGCAAGAAAACCCTTTCGAATGTATTCATAAAAACGTGAGCTATGTAAATGATGGTATAGTTATACAATGGAATACTTTGAACCCACGAAGAAAATCCGTATCTATATTTAGTGATACAGAACTATGCCTTTTCTGATATACCTTTAAAAGAAAATACGAACATGATGCCTTTTTAAACATATACATATATAGGAAACATGTCGATATGTGCATAAATATATTTCAAACATTCTTTGTCAATTCTTTGATGCCATTATTGATAAACTTATGAGATAATGGATGGAAGGCATTTAGCAATGTGCGTGCACATAAGAAAGATGCAAATGCCTGCCAACATTTTGTCATTTTATCCATAGACCATAAACACACAAGGTCTTTTTCTCAAATGACAACCTATCACAATGGCACAGATGACCAACTATTTAAATATGTATCTTTAAAAAAATTACACACATCCTAGATAAATTCAGACAGTGCACCATTCTGTGAGTTTTTCATGGTACGTAAGCACTCTTCTGTGTTTCATGTATGCTTTCCCAAAGATAAATCTGATCCTATAAAATGACAGACTAAACCTGAGTCTTTTTAAAACTCCTAACCTGCAGATAGAGGGTTAGAGTCTCAAACCTCACCGTCAAAGTCCATCAGCTTTCTGAATGCCAGCAGAATTTACTTGCCCCCGCAAGGAGGTTTTCACCCTCATACGGCTTTAGAGTGTTCACTGTTAACACTCTATGAAACTGGAAAGAAAGAAGCCCACTCTTTGTTCCTTGACCAGAACCTTTGAATCTCCCGACACGTGAAATGTACAACCATGATTCAGCACGGTGACTCAAGTTGTCCCACCTAATCCAACAAGGAGTCTCAAGTGTAGTCTCTTTGAGGCACAGGCACGATACCAAGTCCTCATTTCAGAGATCAGCTCAGCTGACAACAACTCAACATCGGGCTAACAGCAGTGCAACCCCAAGTAAGCGGTAGGGGGCACAGGGCTGCAGGAGCCCAGGACCTCAGCGGGGCAGGTGCCACCGGACCAGACAGCACAACCATTCTCATGATCCTTCTCAGAGGAAGACGGCAAGCCAAGGATCCCAGAGTCCACTCTGACAGCTACCAACTCAGTTCTTCATGAGGCACAAGTGTTCTTTCTCTAGTCAACCAAAGCCCCAACAGCCATCTTTTTACCCCACACTTGGCGTTCACTTTGCTCAACTCCTCAGGCCCCGTGGTCGCACACCCTCAGGTTCATGACTCAAGCTTTTTACTCCATAGGGCTGCCCAGAACCCAGAGTTAAACCCACTTTACCCTCCGGAAACACAGCAGGTCATTCTGGAGGCCCATGGCTAACATTGCAGGCACTTCCCACCTGACTACCGTCCTTGTGATACCCCTCGACATCTTCATTACTATAGGTTGCCTACAGGAATTATTTATGCCCAAGCCTGACCCACTCACTTTTCGTCCAAGCCAAATGCTAATCCAAGACCAATCCAAAACATGGCGAAAGGTGTCAGGAAGTAAGCCTAAATCCTGGTAGCTGAAGAGAATAAAGCAGGAAGAAGGCAGCAATGTAAATCCCCAAATACCTCTTCCTCCACCTCCAAACACCACGTACAGCCAGGAACCCGCAAGCACCCCTCTCCTCCTGCCACTGTCACCTCTGTCACTGCTTCTTCTCATAGGGATAACAGTGGTAATAATAACAATTAATTACTCCAGAGAGATAGTCTAAAAAAGACTGTTTAAAAACTAGCCTATTTTTTAAAAGGGAATCTAGTCTTCAAAACTGCATAAAATACAAAGAAAAACTACAGGAATGTTCCAGATTAAAGAAGACTACAAAGAGACACAACAGCTAAATGCAGTGAGTGATCTCAGACTGGGTCCTGTACTGCAGGACAACACCATAAATGGCCTCACAGAGCCCTGATAAAACTGTTCAAGTCACTGAAGCTGATAACTGCACTATGGCTGTTTAACAAAGTATCCTTATTCCTAAGAAATATACCCCAAAGCCTCTAGGGGTAAAGCGCCACAAGTGTACGCAATTTATTCTCAAATGGGTCAGAAAAAGAAACCACATACAGGTAGAGAAGTGTGCAACCAGCAAAGCAAATGGGGCAAAGCACATATTCTTTGTCCTATGCTTGCTCTTTTAACTTTACCGTACATTTGAAATTATTTCTCAGTAAAGATTTTTAAAAAGTAAATAAACAAAAATGACAGGTTGGACTGGGATTTCCTTGCCTACGGGAGCTATAGGTCTCACACACTTGGGTCACCCGCCGTACCAAACCACACCCAGAACGTGGCAAACAAGCAGGGCAGCTTTGTAGAATGAAAAGTGTCATAAAAACCTTCCAACGGGTTGGCTCAGTCCATTAGGCATCTGCCTTCGGCTCAGGTCATGATCGCAGGGTCCTGGGATCGAGCCCCACATCAGGCTCCCTGCTTAGTGGGGAGCCTGCTTCTCCCTCTCCCCCTGCTCGTGCTCTCTCTCTCATATAAATAAAATCTTAAAAAAAAAAAAAAAAAAAGATTTCCAACAGCTTCTGTCTGCCTTTCCAATTTTATGGCATCTTGCACATATGTGCATAGAGACACACAAGTACACACCTGATTCTTCACCAGCACATGTGCTCCCTAAGAGCAAGATGCAGGTCGCATTTTCTGCAGCTCTTCAATTTCCTCCTACAGTATACCATATATACTTTTACGTAAATATCTCATAAACTCAGCAAGAGGCTCATGAGTGTCACACAACAACGTACAGAACAGAATCATCACAGTTCAAAAGCTATTTCTCTCTGTTCTGGAAATCCACACCCTCTCCATTTCTACTTGAGGTGAGGGCAGGGGGTAGGGGGCGATGGGCAGGAGAGGACCTGCAAGGAAATGGAGAACAGTGGTTGAACCCTCTCAATGAACTTCTCCATAAGGTCGTAACAGCTAAGTTAATTCTCCCTTCATTTCCTATACAGTGGCTGGCCCCAGAGTTAGGGAACACAAACCCAAGATGAAAAAATTCAAAAGGTAATCCAATAATGTAAAAACAGAAAAATCTACAATTATGCCAATTTTTATTTTCTTTGACATGTTTAAACAGATTTTTTTTTTCTTCACTTGGTCATAATGAAAAGTTCTGAATCCCTGGGTCAGTAGAAGTCCTGTAGTCTCACAGATGAACTGACTATTGGTTAGCTGCTTTCCCAGAGCCAACAGACAACTCTCCGTGACTGTTTTTCAATCACAGATTTTAACTGTCTGGCCAGACAATTTACATTCATGAAATCAGTGAGGTTGTTTCATAACTTCCATATATTATTCACTCAGAAACAATGGAGGAAAACACACGAATAAACTCTCTTCCTCTTTCCAAATATGATAAATCACAGATTTACCGTTTTAATGTTTGAGATCTCTGTGTTGCTGTTGTCTGAACTGCATTTTGACATTGTGATAGCAGTTTATTGGAAAATCACAGCATGCTCAAGCTTCTGCTCTAAAAATAAATGCAAAAATAGCCAAATGTAAGATTCCTGTACTTAAATGGAATATAAGCACATCTACAAGAAACCCCTATTGATATGAAGAGTTAAATACAAGGCTATTATTTGGTATTAGATTTTAAACAAAAGACATTTAGGTTATTTTAGAATACAAAGTCTTACTCTCTAAAACAAAGAACAAGAGAATGAGCTGCAACAATAGCACGCCTAATTCCTAGAGATCCGGGGGAAAGAAAACGTTAGAGGCAAGTCCGAGAAAAGATTTCAAAATGAATACAAGAAAATCTAAAGATAGTGGCTAGGGTAATGGGGGAAAAAAGAAGACGACAAGCATGTGTTATTTGCTAAATTCACATACACAAAAGAGGGAAAGATCACCAGAAGAGGCACTTGGCTGAGAAATCCAAATCACCTCGATACACGTATGCAATTGGTCAGTAATTTCAATTTCTCAAAATGGAATTAAAAACTCCACAGTTAAATCCGCACCATAAACTCTTTTACGGAATTCATTCACGAATAAAAGAATTCAGAACACAGTTCAACAGTACTGTTATAAAGAAATATAAACAGTGTGGCCCTCCTCAGAGATTATAAATCAAAAACGAGGGAAGTGTGAAGTATTGAGATGGAAAGCTTAATTTCATCACCAGGTGTTGATCTGGTTAGACGTGCCCCCGACTCTTGCTTGTGCTCATTACGCTCGAGGGCAGGGCCTTCACTACCAGCAGCTTGGGGAAAGCAACTGTCACACATGTCTCTGTCTCGTCTCGTGGGTGCGAGGACATGTGAGCACAGGTCACACTTTCTCATTTTAGAGACAAGTTTGGTTTGCTAGAAGGTTAACAAGGCAGAATGGGGAAACCTTAGCACTATTTTAGTATGTACATATTTACCTCAAAATGCTGATTCTAAGTTCTTTCAGTTTCCAAGTCTGTATTAATTCATACCCTAGGTAACCTAAAAGCAATCAGAGAGAGTATTTTAGAACATAAAACTCATTTTTAAAAACCAACTTTAAGAAAATTCCTATTTGACAAAATTTTCACATTTAACTTATCAGAATAAGATTCCCGATAACTTTTCTACTCAGTCAAGAAAATAGTACATGCCTCAAAGAGCTGCCTTTAAAATTAGTATTTACTATGTTCTAATACAACTGAGAATGTTTGAAAGTTGTTAGTACAATCCAATCAGCTATAAGGGAGAATTCTTAGAAGTAAATTACATTTTCCCCCAGTAAAATCTGGCTTTAGAACTGCGTGAACACTATGTGAGTCAGTACCATGCTTCACGTGAGCAGATCTTCCCTCTCCTGGTTGTCAGTCCGTGTTTCTAAAGCTACCTCATACTCTGATGCTTAATTCCATTCTATACTGTCACCTAGTCAGATGCAAACTCAAGACACCAACATGGCCTGATGTGTCATGCCCTACACTGTTCAAATTCACATTCACGTCTTTTCTAGAAACACCGTAACTAAAATAAGAACACTGATAATCCTTTAAAGTTCAATGCGATTCCACTATTACAAAACTACTGCTGAGTTATCCAAATTATTTCCCTAGACTATTCCGTATAAAGATACGTCAGAGGGTTAGCACGCTAAGTACAATGACAACTTGTTTTATGTTCATTAATACAGAACCAATAGGTCAAGTTTTCTCATTTTAACTGATGACTGTAACTTAGATTACAAACATGCAAACTCCTGTTTGATAAGCCCCTTTAAGATAACTGAAAAAGACGTGCCCCATCCCAAGACAGCCAATTTTTAGGACAAACCAATAAACTTCACCCACATTGGCATTTAAATCCAGTACCTGGCTGTAGCCCTTCAGATAAAAGCTTGTAACAACAGACAACTTAACCCTGCTCATCTGAAGTCTAAAAGCATCTAGAGCTTCTTGGTACACATTTCCAAAACGGGCAACAAAACTCCCAACTCATTTTATTATAAAATGTCACAGATGCTGATACTATTAACTTTACAAGTATCACTGTCCAGATTTCCTTCCTACTCTCATGCAGCCCAAGCAGGACTACCATAAAGTCCCACGGTGAACAAAAGACAAAACACACACACACACACACACACACACACACACACACAAACAGTAACACTGTGACATTAAAACAGTGTCAAAAGTACTTCTGTGAGCTAACAGATAAAAACTAAGAAATGTTTGAAAAGCCTTTAGTTCCTAGTAACAAATATGCTATGGAGATCTAGGGCATTATTTTAACCAACCAAGCCTAAAAACCACTAAGGGAGTCTTTGGCTATTGATGTAAATGGGTTTATACAATTATTGGCATAAAGGCAAATTAAAAATAAGAGGCTTAATTCTCCCAGTCAATAATAAAGAGAAAAGCCTCCTTTCCCCCTCCCTTTTGTTCACAATTCCTCAATACTCTCCAGATGTTAAGTGAATCTTTTTAAAAGCTAAATAGCCTCTAGTCAGTCTCACATCTCAGGAATGTCTCCCTAAGGACCTGAAAGCCATCCCTGAAACATAATCATCAAGAAAGACAATGCCCAATCTCCCAGTTTCCTATGAAGAGCCAGGCCTAATAAGGTCACTTGACTCCAAACCGCAAAACCTACCTCCAGTCATAAAGATGTGAGGAAATGAGCAATTCTACCTTGAAAAACATGGATGTCAAGTGTCTAACCAATTAGCTATACAAAAGAGTAGGTTTCCTTCTGTCTTTGGAGTCTCTTAAGTGGACAGCCTGTGATGCACATCACACACTGGTTTAATGCTTAACGAGTAATAAAACTGTTTTCTTCCCTCTACCTTTGTAGATAGGTTTTCTGGGTGGGGAGGAGATTCTGTTTTTAATTACATTTCCTCAAGACTGGCTTAAAAAAAAAAAAGGGCTTAAAATATATCCTCAAATAATATTCGTGCCAAATAACAAATTTCCATTTCTTGGAATTTGAATACTGGAGAAATCTTAAAATATGCTACCCAACTACATTGGGGAGACGAGCTTTTAAAACGGAAGATGGAGCTAAGTGTGCAAACACTTAACTACATCAAAAAGGAATCTGCACACGGAAAGGATCCAAGTTGTTTAAAAACTACTCCCACCAGCCTTCCTTTTCTAAATTAAAGTTGGAGCAGGACGAGTCTCAGCTGTTTTTACCTTCAGAAGCCAAGGTGATGCCCTCACTCCTTAGTACTTTCTCATACACAGTCACCCCTCACAGAGGCCCTCCTGGGATCTGGAAAGCAAACTCTTTTCTTCTTCTTCCCCCCCCCCCTTTTTTTTTTAAAGACTCTGTCATTTAAAAATCATCTGAAAACCAGCAAGGGCTCCAGTGTCAAGACCACAGCTTATCAGGCTACCTCTAAGGTGGTTTCCTTGCCCGCAAAATAACCCCCGGCTATTATAAGAATTCAGTAAGATCATGTATGTTAAGCTTGGAAGAAAAAAAGTTCTCGCAACACAGAAAACGCTCAATATATGGTAGTATTTACAAAACCACCCTCCCATCTCTATCTAGAACCTTTGTTTTCAAGCAATTCGTAAGACTTTAAGAAACTTATTAAAGAAAATCTAAAATGCTCTATTAATCCTAAGATTCGGCACAGAAAATGCATTATCATATACATTTAAAGTATACAAGATTTTTTACAGTATTTTTAACCAGATGAACCTGAAAACAAACTACAAACTACCTAGTCATCATGAATTTACAGTAGAATGAAAATCAAACATTTAAATCACAAAATACGGTCTACAATGTGAAATAAAATTAAATAGCTTTGCGTCCACTAGTTCTCTTTTAAAAGCAAAAACCAAAAAATATTAAACGCTACTTCTGTTTGCCTCCACAAACATCACTGAAAACATTACTTCACTTAACTATTTCTTAGGCAATGAAATGGTACACGACAGGCAAGAAATCATCATCAAATGGATAAAGTCTGAAAATATAAAAATACCCAAAAAGAGGAAATAACCAAAATATCCATGGTATATAAAAGTATTAAGGATTTCAAGGATTTCTCAACTACCATTTGGTGAATATAGACTATGAAAAGACTAAGGTGGAACCAAAGATTGAAAGACCAAAGAGAAAAGAAAATAATTTCAAGAATTTAAACCCTGGTATCTTCAGATAATGAAATACACAGCACAAGAGAAATATTTCCATTTTTACTTTTAATTGACAGGTAGGGGCTAAAGGATAGGCTGCCCCAAGATGGGCCACTTTTGCATGGAGATTCTTTTGAGCTGAAAGCAATCCAGACCCTGTGGGCTCAAAAGAAACTTCTGCCCCTCCATTAAGCACGTAAAAGAATCTAAATCAAGGGTCTTTCCCGGAATAAGGGTTATTAGCAGAGATCAATTTTATTTAAGTGACCTATCTGCATGGCAGGGCAAACATCTCATTACCAAACATCTGCTCTTCTCCTTATGGCCCCGTGAAGTGCTTTCCTCTCCTTTGCAGTCCCAGACCCCTCACCCTTCCCGTTAGTTCTGGGTGACCTACAGACCTCTCACTATGCCTTCCTGTCTTTGGAATGTCCATGTCTGCGTGGATTCCCTGTACGTACGTACACTATTACATTTGATTTTCTCCTGTTAATCTCTTTCAGCCAGTTTGAGTCTCAGCCCAGTTAGAAGGACCTTGAAGAGGACAGAAATTCTTGCTCCCCGACAGTTACATCTGTCATTATTAATTTAAAATCCTTGCATATTAATCTATCCTAAAATATTAATACACACACCAAAAAAACCTCATACAGCATTTGCTCTCTTCATCATTACCATTTATAAAGAGCAAAAAATGTTCTATGTCTAACACTGAATGAGGGAATGGTGTGGTAAACTGTGGTTCATTTTACATGATACAATTCAACTCAGCCATTAAAAATGATGACAGTTTATAATGAACAAAAATGCTCATGGTACAGCATACAATGAAAAAAAAAAGCAGAGCATTTTTATTTACAGGAAGACCATGACTAAGTCAAGTTAAAAACTAAACATAAGAGGGCGCCTGGGTGGCTCAGTTGGTTCAGCGACTGCCTCCGGCTCAGGTCATGATCCCGGAGTCCCGGGATCGAGTCCCACATCGGGCTCCCCGCTCGGCAGGGAGTCTGCTTCTCCCTCTGACCCTCCCCCCTCTCATGCTCTCTCTCTCTCTATCTCTCTCTCAAATAAATAAATAAAATCTTAAAAAAAAAAACAACTAAACATAAGAAAAGGAGGAATGGAGAGAGAGAAAATTCACCCCAAAATTGAGGATGGGATTGGATTATTGCCGTGAGCCATTTCTTTTTCCTTAAAACTTTTATGCATCCTAAAATTTCCCACAACTTGAACAATTTATTACATTTAGAACTGGAAAACAAATTTTCATACTAAGGATGATTTGTAGGAAGACAATTAGAGAGAAATGATTCTGGGGGCACCTAGCCGGCTCAGTTGATAGAACATGCCACTCTTGATCTCAGGGTCATGAGTTTGAGCCCCACACTGGTGTAGAGATTACTTAAATAAATAAATAAATCTAGAGAGAAATGATTCTGTTTTAGGTTAAAAATAAACCAACAAAGAAAACAAAAAAAATTTTTTTTTTAACTTCTCCCTTAAGCCATTAAATGTGGTTAAAACTTACCCCGGTTTCTATGACTTAAACCACAAATGCACTAGCCTTCTTTTCTTGCACTATTCTATGACCCGAACAAATTTCTGGGTTTCTGCAAATCTGTAACAAACATATTATGTTTATATTTCAATGTCATTATGCCTAAAATTAGATTTATCCAAAACTGAAATTGAATACAGGTCAAACAGCATTTTAGCAAGTATCATGCATCAAAATCTCCATATAAAAAGTATCTCTAGGCTGCCAGCCAATGGCCCACGTACTTCGAAGACTTCTTAAAAAGACATTCCCACACACCAAAATGGCACCCAGAACCATCCCTCCCCTTCATGTTGCCTCCTATGCATTTACCCTTCCGTTTTGTTTCAAAAGAGGCAAACACTTAATACACCACTAACTTCCAAAGTGAGTTTTAAGGTTAATGTTTGATTCCAAGTTTCTGTACTTTACTCAATAAAAACACTCTTCAACAAATGCTAGAATGTACTCAATTCATGACCACCTTCTAGCCTTTTATATACCCCATAAGAACATCCAATGAAGGGAAAAAAAGCCGTAATTTTCTATGTTAAGCTGTTTTAACACAATATAATGCATGTATATTTTAATACTAAAGAGAGTTTAGTCTTGAGACAAAGTAAGTCTGAGAGACTGCTGAATATGATGAGTCTGGAAAACAAACATATTAAAAGTCCCGGGCAAGGGGTAAAGTGCCACACTGTAGCTCTGTGCAGCATACCCAACCACTCATGTTTTATCTGCTTTCCCTAGAGTGCTGTGACAAGTACAGCCCAACCTTCACATGGTGCCCCCACCTGCCACTTACCCCTTCCCCAAGAACCTAAAAACCTCTATTGCTTGACTTCCCTCTCATGCAACACACAGGGGCTATCTGTAACCACCCAAATCAGGGCTTATCTGTATCTTCTGCCCCGTATCAGGTATTATTGTTATTGCTATTTTCCCCCCAAATTAGAAGATTTTTCAAAAGAAAGATAATCTCACATTTGACTTACATAGAATGGAAGGAAAGCTGGAAATATCCATAAATAATGGATATTTAATTCTATGTTCAGTATAAACCTTATTGATCTACTCTTAAATTAATACGTATCTTTTTGTAGGTCAAATAAAAAATCCAATTTAGATACTTCTTACTTTTAAAAGACTTTAAACAACCCAAATTATTTTAACAAGTTTAGGACCCCCAAGTTGCCCCCTTCTCCAACAAAGAAAAGTTCAGGGCTGATCTGAAACCACCAAAGCTACAGAGGCATCCACTGCACAATAATTCTGACTGCATCCCAGCGACACCCATCCCTCCAGCCTCGGCCTCCCAGAACTCCCAACCTCTGCAAACTCATCTTCCGCATTAATGCAATCTGATCTGATACAAACCTTGAAAATGTTCCACCAACAACGTACAGTTCTAAAGTTACGATATAACTGGGAAAACCCAAAGACTCATTTTAGAAACAGTGTTTTATTCGGTTTAAAATTCAGATAAAATTCTGGGGCGCCTGGGTGGCTCAGTTGTTAAGCGCCTGCCTTTGGCTCAGGTCATGATCACTGGGTCCTGGGATCGAGCCCACATCGCATCGGGCTCCCTGCTCAGCAGGGAGTCGGCTTCTCCCTCTCCCATTCCCCCTGCTTGTGTTCCCTCTCGCTGGGTCTCTCTCTGTCAAATAAATAAATAAAATCTTTTTTAAAAAAATCAGATAAAGTTCTATTCAATGTCAACTAATAAATGTAGGAGCAATGACAGAAAAATTACCATTTTTAACCATCACATTAGTAATTGGGCCAAGAGTCATTAATGGATGCTAAAACTATTGGGTGAAGTTTACAAAAGAATATTTACATCACCTCAAAGTATCTCTGCACAGATTCCCTACAAATCCTCACAAAAACTGATATATTCACACTGGGAAAACCTGACAGATACCACCCTCCACACCAAAGTGACCTCACCAATACTGGGACTAACTGACATGTATCTCCTAAATGTGATAAACTGAGAAGGAAATATCAGTTACGTAGTTTTCCTGCCAAACGTGAGAACCCTGAATCTAATCATGAGTTAGCATAAAAACCAAATCTGAGATGCATTTTACAAAACAACTGGCTCGTGTTCCTCAAAAATGTCAGTTATCATAGAAGCTAAAAGCTCAGAAGTGATTCCAGATTACAAGAGTAAACAAACATGACAGCTAAATGCAATGCACATTCCTGGACTGAATCCTGTATCAGAAAAGGAACACTGCTATGAAGGACACGACCGGGGTGAAGGGTGATCAGAATAGGCCACCTGAAAATACGCTGCCTTGGCATAAGGATTATTCCTTGCTGAAGGCAAGAGAGAAATAGCAGATAAAGGAGAAATTCTTTGCCCTTTCCCTTCCTGCCTAAAAGCAGGACATAAATGTCGCTTTGTGAGTGTCCCTCCCTCCCACTCCAGTACCAGGAAGAGGAGATGATAATTATCACTAAAGACGGCACTGACTTGCATCTGCACAAACCTTGCTAAAATAACCCCTTATTATTTTCCATCATCTATTCACTGTCCCACAATTTACCACCCCTAGAAGCCCAAACTCCCCCATTCCTGTGTCTTGTCACTTGTCCACAATATATGGCCCTTTATTAAAAGGGTATATAAACTCTCGAGTCTAACCACTTCCTTGGGTTTTCACTCCTTCCATGTGAATCTCCAGCATGCACACAAAATAAATCTTTTCTCTTGTTAATCTGTCCTTTGTGGATTTAATTCACAGGCTCCACCCACTAAGAGCGCAGAGGAAAACGTTTTTTCCTCCCCCTATAGGGACACTGGTGAAATTAAACTATCATCATCAACGAACGCTAAATGCTGAATTCAATAACTATATTGTGATCATGTAAGAGAATGTTCTCGTTCTTAGAAAATAGACTTTGAAAGTATTCAGTAGTGAAGAGCATAATGCCTGCTACTTATTCTAAAAAGGTTCAGAAAAATAACAATATACAGGGGAGAGAGAGAGAAAAGAGAGAGAATGCACAAATGTGGCAAAACGTTAAGTACTGGTAAATGTAGGTACTGATATGGGGAGTCTTTATACTATTCCTACAACTCGTAAGTTTGAAAATATTTTAAAACAAAGTTAAAAATAAAACTCTACTAAAAACTGATACTTATGTTTGACTATCGACACAGAAAAATGGAAATTGTCCACCTGTATTTCTGGGTAGTCTAAAAAGTAATAATATTTAGGGTGATTTTCCCCACTTAAAAGAGCTTTGTTTAACTACTGCCCCTTAAATGATTCATTCATTCAACAAATATCTATTGAGCAAGACACACATACTGCAAACCTGTATTCTGGAGAAGGTGAGAACCAGACTAGAGGTCAGTTCTGGAGGATGAGCAGTAACAACCCCACTCAGGGAGGGGACAGTAATAGGGAATCATGGGGGTGAGGAGCCAGCATGTGGAGAAGCACTACAAGGGAACCAGGCAAGTCAAGCTGCAGAAATTACAAGCAGTGTGCTGACACACTCGTCCCACACGAGAGTGGCAAAACAGTGCAACAGGTTAAGATAAGTCAGAGCTACATCATAAAGGACCTTAATATATAGCTCCACAGGGATCTGAATCTCATCCTGGGGAATTCAAGCAAGATTTGGGCCTCTGCTTTTCTATTCTCAGCATACACCAAGGGCTCTCCGCTAGTTCATCTCAGCCAAGAACAAATCTCTATACAGAGTCCAGAGACAGGAACAGTGCAAGACAATACAACAAGAGACTTCTGAAATTTCCTCTATTAGAGAAGACATTCCTGGTTATAATCACTGGATTATACTGGAACTTCCCCTGTTTGCACACTGAAAGTCCCCTGTCCCAGGCACTATGCACCCACTTATCCCAACCCTGGAGGAACGAGGGTGGTTGGTCACCCTATCTCCAGCTACGATTCTCTATCCTTGGCGGCCGATTGCCCATTTCCACTTGGAGAAAGATCCACACTTAGCTACCCAGGGAACTTGGGGCTGTTCCAAAAACTGAACTAATCTAATAAGAAAGATGAAGATTCATTACTGCTAAATATAATTTCAAAAAATACATCCATTACAGGAATTAGAGAGAGGCTGCAAAAAAAGAGAAGCAGCATCAGAATGAACGCAGCCTCCTAAGGTAAGCACCCTTGTTTCGCTCAATTATGTCACAATTAAACCCATTACACACACATTACAGAAAGAATCCAGATGAGAGAGGAAAAGAAGCGGGCTCCAAAGTCAGAGTGGTGACGGAATCCTTTTGTGAGCTACAAGATCTTGGGTAAATGACCTTGTCTGCCTTTCTGCCTCAGCCTCATCTCTACCATAGGACCCACGAAGATGTCGGCATCTGGCTCCTCTCCCTCCCCTACACAATCCCACAATATACACAATGAATTCATTGCTAAGTCAAATATGCAAATCACTAAAAAAATAGGCCTGATGTTGGGTGTGAAAAAAGAGAACTTTATGTACTGGAGGGAGGGAGGGGGTGAGATGCTGCAACAGCCCCACTCAAGAACACTCGGCTTGGAGGACAATTAAGAGCAGGCGACATTACTGACCTATTCTGGGACTACAAAGAATGGGAAAGGAGCAGGAACCAAAACTACGACTGCAGGCTCATATCTTCCAGAGTACTGAGAGCCCTCTGAAAGGGGAGAGAGGAGAGAGAGAGAGAGAGAGAGAGAAAGAAAGAAAGAAACGAACGAACACAGGGAAGAATCCATACTAGACCAAAGGCCCAAACTGGCAGCTACCATATCCTGCAAAGCCAGAGTATTGTTAACATCCTACACTACCTGAACATGAGCAAAGCCACTAGGACACCCAATATGGTTCAGAATTCTCCACATCTGCTTACACCTTACTGCATGGATAAAGTCTGGCACCTGTAAGGGACCTGCACCATAAACCCTCTGAAGGACAACGGACAATGTGATACACACAATATGAACGCTAAAAGCATAAGTAAATATTTGTCATTTGTCAGACCCAAGCTCTTGCCCAGGACTACCAACAAAGTACCAGTCCCAGAAAAAAAAGAAAGTGATTAAAAACAAAAGAAGAGTACTAATGGAGCTCAAAGCAGTGCGTAACCAGGTATGGGGAAAACATGAATCAAACCAGTATAGCAAGATGGCTTAAAACTTTCAATGGATTCCCCCGGCACTTAGGCTAAAATCCAAAATCCTTACTATGTATGGCCCTGCATCTACCTCTAACTGGGGCTTGTGTAACTCTGTCACCTCCCCACAGCCACAAGGACCTCTCAGCACCTCCACCAACTCTTTCCTACCCCAGAGCCTTTGCACATACCATCCCCCAGCTAACTGCCCTTCAACCTGTAGGTCTCATCACCAGTGCCACTTTTTCAAAAAGTCAACAGTTTCAGTGAAAAGACAGTATATCTGTACATCCAGAACCAATCGGGATGCCAGGCACAAGCAGGATGTTTTTGAATAAACGAATAAATGCTGACAATTCTCACCACTAATAAGCAATACTTAGAGATTAACTGTATACTGACTGCCCCACTCCCAAAGAGTTATTAAGATACTATTATTTTGGGCGCCTGGGTGGCTCAGTTGGTTAAGGGACTGCCTTCGGCTCAGGTCATGATCCTGGAGTCCAGGGATCGAGTCCCGCATCGGGCTCCCTGCTCAGCAGGGAGTCTGCTTCTCCCTCTGACCCTCCCTCCTCTCATGCGCTCTCTCTCATTCTCTCTCTCAAATAAATAAATAATATCTTAAAAAAAAATACTATTATTTCATACTTTAACCACTTATTTTTATTTTTACTTTCTCTTAGAAACAATCTTGCAAACAACAACCAAGAACATGTTAAATTATAATTCACTAGTCAAATTAATCCAAAATGAATCCAAGACTTTAGAAAACAATCCAAAATTAATCCAAAATGGAGCAAAGTTAAAAATTTAGCTCCAAGGGGCACCTGGATGGCTCAGTTGGTTAAGCATCCAACTCTTGGTTTCGACTCAGGTCATATCTCAGGGTTGTGAAACTGAGCCCCATGTGGGGCTCTGCACTGGGTATAGAGCCTGCTTAAGATTCTCTCTCTCTCTCCCTCTCCCTCTGCCCCTCCCCCTTCTAATTAAAAAAAAAAAGCTCCAAATCTAATTACAGATTTCACATAGCAACAGTCTTTGAATATAATTTGTTTTCAAGGAACTAACTTTGTCCATATAAATCACATTAGTATAAAAAATCTCATTCGAGTGGCATTTACCACTGTTTATTCTTCCACAAACCACAACAAAGAGTATTCTTTATATTAAATCACTTAACAATCTCAAAAAAGGTTGTAGTTTTCCAAATGGAGCAAAGTTTTACCTGATTATTTCTATTTTTAGTATCAATTACCTCTTAGTATTTTAGAAGTGGGGAAATTCCTTGAAAAACATAACCTACCAAAATTAACATCCAAAGAAACAGAACATTTGAAGAGGCCTATAGCTTTTAAAGAAAACAGATTATTAACAACTCCCAAGCCCAGACAGCTTCACTAGAGTGAATTCTTCTAAACATTTAAAGAAATAACTACAATCTTAAAAACAAACACTTCAGGAAGACTGAAATGAGGAGAATACTTTCCACCTCTTTCCATGAGACCTGCATAAACTTGACACCAAAACCTGACAAGGACATTACAGTAAAGGAAAATTATAGACCTATCTCTCAAACTAAAAATGTAAAATACTAATCAAAATATGAGCAAACTGAATCCAGGAATATATCAAAAGGATAATGTATCATGACCAGTTGTGGTTTATCACAGCAATGCAAGGATGGCTTAATATACAAAAAAATAAACTGGTTTATTAATATTTAGTATAAAGCATCAATACTTAAGACAGGGCGGGCAATGACACAAGAAAAGACAATGCAACAGAACAGACCGTGGAAACAGACCCACCCATATGAGGTTATTTAATTAGTGACAAAAACGACACTGCATTGTAGCACAGAAAAGGACAGTATTTTCAAGTAACAACTGGGTTAACTGTGTATCCAGATGGAGAAAAAGTGAGTCTTGACTCCTTCCTCAAGTCATACACAAAATTCAATGCCAGTTGGATTGTAGAGCTAAATGTGCAAAGTGAAACAACGAAGTATTTAGAAAACAACATGAGGGGTGCCTGGGTGGCTCAGTTGGTTAAGCATCTGCCTTAGGCTCAGGTCATGATCCCAGAGTCCCAGGATCTAGCCCTGCATCCCCACATTGGGCTCCCCACTCAGCCAGGAGTCTGCTTCACCCACTGCCCCTCCCCCTGCTCATGCTCTCTCTCTCTCTCTCTCTCTCTCTCAAATAAAGTCTTTAAAAAAAAAAAAAAAGGAAACAACATAAGAGAATACCTCCATGTCCTTGGAATGAGCAAAATTTCTTAGACGAGACGTTAAAAGCGCTAGTCATAAAGGGAAAAAATTGACAAACTGGACTAGATTAAAATTAATACTGTCTGTTTATTATACGATCTGATTACGAGAGTGAAAAGGCGAGCCAGGGTAGGAGATACATAAACAATTTCTACAAATTGATAAGGAACAAACAAGTAAATGAACAGCGGGCAAAGGACTTCACCACACAGGATATCAAATGATCAATAATCTTCATAAGCCATTAGAAGGATGCAAATTAAACCACAATGAGCCATTACCACACCCATCAAAATGGCCAAAACGAAGAGGACAAACAATACCAAGTGTGAGAAAGGATGTGGAGCTGCGAGAACTTTCATACACGGCCGGCAAAACTGTCAACTGGAAGTATCTGCTGTGAATATACAAGGACCCTATAACCCAAGTAATTCCATTCTACGTGTATACCCGACTGAAATATGTACAAGAACTGCACTATCCATAACAGCCAAAACCAAAAACAAGCCAAATGTCCATCAGCAATATAACAGACAAGTAAACACTGACATATTCATATAACAGAATGCTAAGTATCACCAGATGATGCAATGGAATGAGTCTCACCCATTCAAAAGTTCAGTGAAGAAACCCAACACAGAATCATACCATATAACTTCCACTACATAGAGTTAAAAATAAGGAAAAGTCAGTATGGTGTTTTTGGCCAGGGGGTGGAGGGGTGTAAATGCCTGGATACATTTTGTGTATCCTCGTGATTTATGTACTTTCCTGTTTATCAGCTGAAACTGACGCCATTTAAAGTTTATTTTGAAAGAGAAGTAAACAATCCTTAATATAATATGTAAAACTTTTTCATTTGCCATGATGCATGTATGAGACAGGAGGGAGAAGATTTACCTTTACTGAGCACTCAAATTCCATTATCTAATTTCATCCTCAAAACAACCCTGAAACAAGGGTCATATCCATTTTACAGAGATTTGAAATAACTTATGCAAGACCATTTGCCCAATAAATGGCAGAGGTGGAATTCTACTTAAATTCTGACTCCAAACTTACTTCCATAATATATAATTACACTGTGGTCTCGGAGGAGGTGTCTATTTACACTGATCTGCCAGGCAAAATAAGCTGCTTCTGGATATGTTCCTTTTGATCTCCCCCCCCCGCAACCCGGGGGGGGGAGGGGGGTGTGAAAAAGAGTGAATGCAATTTAAAATTAACAGAAGCAAACTAATATTTTAATTTTAGCTGAATCTGCACACACATATAAGTAAATATTGCTTTAATTTTAAAGCCTGTGGCAACCGAAACCAGCCCTGTCTACTGACATTTTCCTTGGTCTTTCTAGTCTAGGAACATAGATGCTTAATAAACACGCAAAACTGACTATGTATCTCACCATTTTTTTTAGTACCTCTATTCCATTCAGCTGATGATTAAACATGATGCACAACCTACTACAAATAGTACATAGTGACTTCTTTAGTGAAAAGTACCTTAAAAGAGATTACTATCATAAAGGGGCTTCAGATACGGTGAAATAAATTAGATAAATTAATATTTCAGAAACTACAATGTACTGTGTAATTTTGTCTTCACTCAATACAGACAACACAAGTAAGCATTTTACCCGAGCACCTGCCGCAGAGACACAGATAACAGATTTCATACATGTATATATGTGTACCGTGTGTGTATGTATGCACGTGTGTGTGTGCATGCATGTGCACGTGCTTTAAAAAGGCTTTAAGGAAATTATTTATTTCCCTATTCTTGGCCAAAGTACAGACCCAACTCACAAGCTTAAAAAAAAAAAAACAAAAAAAAAACTTCCCAGAATTCTCCCAATGTTTAACAACACAAAAGCTCGGTGTTTACAAAGACTGAGTATAAAACCAATATTCTCCTTCAGAACTGCATCATATGTCAGTGGAGATGTTTTTTACAAACATATCCCAAAAGGAAAGCACTATTTGGCAATACCTTATTTCACATATTTTATTGAAGAAGGGCTGAAAACTAAAGGCCATATATTGGATAAGCAAAAAAGAAAGATTCCTTCAAAGATACTAATTGCATTCTTTTTAAAGACTTTACTTATTTGACAGAGAGAGAGACACAAGAAATTACAGCTTGTCTTAATGCCTGTTCAATTTACAAACTGCATTCAAATGCCTAATTTAGGTTGTTTTATCATTTGTTCACCTATTTTTATCAACAAAATCCTGCCTTTTCCTTAAAATACCCAGAATTATGTTTGGTCTAAGATTAATAAACAGTTTATTATATGTAGCAGGTACATATAAAGATTTAGAAGTCAGGTATTTCTCCTCTTTAATACCTAGCTATACGAGACTGAGAAAAGTTAGGTAATCTCAGTATAGTGTTATATACAAAACAAAAGCTTTTAAAATTAAAATAGCAGGGTGTCTATTAAATAGACACTTTTCCCCTCATTCACAGTCTCAGAGGCCTCTCAATGGGTTACCTGCTTTTCACCATACTGATCAGATAGAAGGCTTTAAACAGTCTGTTAGATTTTCCCTCATTAACAAGCATTTACTAAGCTGTACTAAGAGCAGAGACAGAAAATGAAAAGACTCCACTGTCTCTGATTCTGCCATCCATTCAAGGCAAAATCTGGCTCTCTTCTACTTTCCAAGACGATTTCCCAGGGGTTTTCATCTTATGTTCCCTGCTCAGAACAGCTCACAAGGCCATCGTCCCCTTTTCATGGTCACTGTGCACCAACCTTAATACGCCAAAAAAAAAAAAAGCAGCCTCCCTTTTCCATGCCTCATATTTAATTAAGAATCTCAGCTTCAGGGCGCCTGGGTGGCTCAGTCGTTAAGCGTCTGCCTTCGGCTCAGGTCACGATCCCAGGGTGCTGGGATCGAGTCCCACATCGGGCTCCCTGCTCGGTGGGATCCCTGCTTCTCCCTCTTCCACTCCCCCTGCTTGTGTTCCCTCTCTCGCTGTGTCTCCCTCTGTCAAATAAATAAATAAATCTTAAAAAAAAAAAAAAGATTTTTAAAAAAAAGAATCTCAGCTTGAAACAGAGAGGTCCCAGAATTATATGGGTGCTTCAAAGATGACTGACTATAAGATATTTAGAGACTTGTAAATGTTCTCAATTTTACTAGTGAGAAAATTAAAGCTAAGTCTAGAAAGGCCAAGGTGATCTGCCCTTAACATGCAGCTAGTTATTTAGAAGTAAAGCCAAACTAGAACAGAGGTTTCTTAACCACACATTACTTCGCACTGTTCATTCCATTCCATCAATCATGTGGGAGTTGTGCCTCAATCATCCAGAATTGTGTCACTGTTCCTTAGTTAACCTATTACTTGGCTCTATATGCGTAGACATAGCCTAATCAAGCATCTACATATAGGATTCAGGAGGGGTCCTTGCACCTCCTATAATTTTATGTAAAATTATGAGCATGTACATTTTTCTGGAGTAAGATTCACATTTTTCATCAAATCAGTAGTCTCCAATGAGTAAGACCACTGGCCTACACCAAGGACGTGTGATAGATATATAAAAAGTTCATGTTGGTCTGAAATACGGATACAAGGACAATGTATTTATTCATGCCTAATAGAAGAATAATGGTTATTTAGGGAGAGTTAGCAATATTAAGACACTATTACATTTGATATCACTATTACAGAGACCCAAGTAAGACAGCTGAATCATTTGCTACAGTGCAGACAATTCTCAGTATAGAACTTGCCTATAAAATACTGCTCTCAAGCCCTCCCCTCTTTCATCTTCCATTATAAATGTATTGGACATACATCTCTATAGTAATAATTTGGGGGGAATCACAATGTAATCACATTAGGAACACAAGCAAGATTTTCTCTAATGCAGATAAAAGAAAAATAGTATCAGCTAAATGTTATCAAATGTTACGTGCCAGAAGTGGGCTGAGAGTTTAAGAAACTCATTTTTTCCTCACAACCTCAAGTAGGTAATATTATGACCAGTTTACCAGTGAGGAAGCGGACACTCGGAAAGGTTGCCATATGCCCTGAGTTCCTTAGCTACAAATCGGAGGAATCACCATTTGAACCCTGGTTTCTCTGACATCAAACACTTGCTCTTCACCAGCCCTATAATGCTCTGATAAAATATTAATATTTAATTTTGCAAGGTGGAAAAAGCTTAAAATACCACCAATCAGAGTCCTCATGAGGCCATTCAAACCTTTGGGTTCGTCACGTTAATTTTGCCTTCCTGGGCTATTACCAACAGAGAGACAGAAATCCTGGAATCTCAAAAGTTTTAGACAAGTCTACTGCCTTTCTTTTCCCCCTCAAATACGGTCACTGATCTAACTCCTTAGGCAAAGAACCTTTCTACCATTTCAAAGATCAATTTTTTAAATTGAGATCCTTCTCTCATTATATGAGTTCTTTACATACATTATTTTTAAAATTCTGAACTGGTTTGCTGACATTTTCTAATTCCCAGAAGACTCTCCAAATGTGTTTTTTAAATCGCTACTTTAGTGTATACATTGAGCTGTCAGCTAAAACAGAACCACCACCACAACTACCAGAGTGAGGTTGCTTCAACACCGAGAAAGCTTTCAATACCAGCAAAACTCCCAACTCTTATAGCACTTTTCTTTTTTTAAAAAAAATATTTTATTTATTTGAGAGAGAGCGCGAGTGGGGTGAGGAACAGAGGGAGATGGAGAGGGAGCCGACTCCCCACTGAGCAAGGAGCCAGATGGGGGGCTCAATTCCAGGACCCTGGGATCATGAGCTGAGCGGAAGGCAGACGCTTAAGCGACTGAGCCACCCAGGCGCCCCAGCACTTTTCTTCTATGAAATTCTTAACACTTCTCTCAGTCCACAATGTTTCTATTCACCTAGTCATACGGACATCACAAATGGAGGGGAATCAAGAATGAGACAGCATGACTGGTCCAAAATCAGAAGAGTAACGACCTTTTTAAAAGCCTTAATATATAATATTATTCTCCATAAATCTATCTTAGCTTCTAAGCACTTTAAAAAATTAAATATAAACCAGTCTATTCATTCAACAAATCTGAGCACCTTCTACTACGCCCAGCACTGTTCCATCCTTACTCTCATAAACCTTTACACATCCAAAACATTTAATATCACCATGAGCCTCGAAAATGAAAACACTATGGCCAAAATGTCATTACTTTATGTCTTCTTTCTAGTTAACAGGCTTACTGACATCCTCAGACAATGTTTTCTTGGGGCACCTTCTTAGTCACTTATTTAGAATGTAAAGCAACTTTGTATTTTGAGAGTACCAACAATTCATTGACAATTTCAGAAAAACAGGAAAGCCACTTTGTACTAGGGATTTATTTTAACAAAGGCTTTTTTACATGACTGAAAATTTAAATTTCATCAGCTAGGCCTCAAAAATACTGCTCTTCTCTCTGCATTCATTCACAGAGTATACACCACCACATAAGAAAGCCAACCAACACACATTCCTAAAGACAGGCAGAGAGAATCCTGACTGCCCATACTGTCCAGAAAAGAGTTCATTTGCGAACGGATTGTTATTCAGCATCTGTCAAAAGCCTGAATGAGACAATTGATATTTCAGGGACATCAGCTGAAAGATAAATTCACTAAACTCTACTGAATCAAATTACCAGACTGATACACACCTATATTACTAAAGCTTGCTTTTCTATTATGCCTGAGGCTTTTATCCACATTCTCTAAAATGGCATGTGAAAAATGTTTCCCTATCATATACTGTAAAACGCAAAACAGTCTCTCCATATATTGTTAACGTTGTTTAATGCAAGAATCCAAACGATTAATTATTCTTTGTACAAGAGAAAAGTCTGCTTCTCTTGGTATACTTCCTCCCATTAATCAATGCCAACTATAATTCGTCGTTTCCTCTTTTGCTTTGACTAATAAAAATAAAAAAAAACAACTCTTTAGTTACACACAGATGCTGAGCCATCCTTGCCCTAAGTCTCTCTCTCCTCTAATTCCCTCTAGCAACTTCCATACTCTACCCCTCAACCTTTGCCATAATTTTCAGTCATCTCAAACCTATAGTGTAAGACAATTTCAAATCCTTTCTCAAGTAGACAAATAATAAAGTAATAAACAGGTGTCTCTACATCGCTGTACTAATACTAGAATCGCTTTAGTAGAAATTAGTTACAACTAAAAATCATCCTGGATCATGCAAAAGATTTGGTAAACAATCAGAAAATAAGGACTAAAAGATCCACTAAAAGAGATAATGCTGTCTCCCAAGATTCCTGTCTCCTTTGGCAAGTCATAAGTGCGTAACGATAGGAAAAATATTACAAAGAAACCTGTGAATAAGAGCTAGTATAATACATATCCATCCACTGGGGTTTCTGAATGAAGTAAACTGTTGAATGTCCAAAAAGCAGAGCACAAGGTAAACAAGATAAATCACTTGGCTTCGACTTAATATTTACACAAGTGAAACACAGGCCTTGCCAGTCTCTTCCTTGAGCACCCACCAGACACCAGAGCGCAACAAAGCCCCAGGATGAAGCAACTCAACAACCTCAGCTACTTGAACATCCACTTGCCAGTGGTAGGAAGAAAGATCATAAAAAGGAGTAAATCCTGGGCCTCAAGGAGATTAAAGTCTTTTATTAACACAGAGGAATTGTTTACAGGATAGTATAACTGCCTGGAACAACCCTCGGAAAACTCATATTGCAATAAATTCTGAATTGAGGGTTTTGATGACCGAGAAACAGTCTGACCACTTCTGAGTATATACCCAAAAGAAGTGAAAGCAGGGACTCAAACAGATACCCGTACATCTATGTTCAGAGCAGCATTATTCACAAAGCCAAAAGGCAGAAGCAACCCAAGGTAAATTTCATCCATGGAAAAATAAGCAAAATGTGTATGTGTATTGAATATTATTAGGCCTTAAAAAAGAGGGAAATGCTGACACACAACATGAATGAACCCTGAAGACTATGCTAGGTAAAATAAGCCAGTCACAAAAGGACAAACATTGTAGGACTCCAATGATATGAGGTTCCCAGAGCAGTCAGATCCAGAGAGACAGAAGAATGGTGACTGCCCAGGTCTGAGAGGTGGGTGGAATGGGGAATTAGTGTTTAATGAGGGCAGAGTTCCAGCTGAAGATGATGAAAAATTTTGAAGATGGATGGTGGTGATGGTTACAAAACAACATGCATGTACTTAATGTCACCAAACTGGTTAAAATGGTAAATTTCGTGATGCATATTTTACCACAAAAAAGGGAAAAACTCTGAATTATTCAGATAATCAGAAGTCACCAGAATATTTAAGGTTAGAAAGAGTTTCATCCATTCAACAGATATTAACTAAGGACTTACCTGCATGCCACGCAGGTTTTTCTCCTAAAATCCACTTGGCACAACAATGCAGTGCAGTGCAATGCAAAGGGCCCACACACAGGCCTCTGAAATCAACCACGACTGAATTCCTGACTGCCACTTCTAGATTCATAACTCAGGTCAATAATCTGAGTCTTCGTTTCCTTGCATGTAAAATAAGGATAATATTGAGTTTGCCTCGAGGTCGCAGTGAGGATTAAATGAGAATGTATATAAAGGCAACTGAAACATCTTGGCACATAGTAACGAGGCACTTTTTATTAATAAGTGTGTCCCTTCTTTCCTTTGCCACAAGAAATGACCACAGAACGTTAAGGTGATGAGTGAGAGAACCTCTATGAAATACCTACTTTCTCATATGAAACCAGCATCTCACTTGTCAGAGAGTGCCCGGGAATAAATCATCTCAATGCCATAAAAGTCATCCTTCCTAGAAGGCAGCACTACACCTAAAGAGCTACCAACTATGTAACACCACAAAATCACTATCAAGTAAGAATCATGAGCCACATCAAAATAAAATGTCTTCTAAAACCAAGACAAGAAAACTCAGCAATGGCCAAACCTCACTATACGACTCATACAAGAGCCCCCGGCAAAATACAGGAGACAGTCTTAACCTTTAATGAGGAGATGATAGCATATACCTAAAATAATGGCAGGAAAAGATCTTTCTCCCCAAATTGACTAATACATCTTTTCTTAAAACAGCATGTTGATGCCATGAATAAATCCATTAACCCATGTTACCATTTAAATGTCCATAGTGACCATTTTAAAGACAATTTTTATGGTATTTCTAACCTATAAACAGAGTAAGTTTGATATGGCCTAAAATGAAGTTCTAAAACAATTATATGCGTGTGTGTGGGTGTGTATATGTGTGTGTGTGTCATAGGCTCCAGAGAATATCCGTGTACCACAGGTAGTAGCTGGCTCTAAAGACAACACTTTGCAAAATAAACCTTATTCCAGAGCCTAGATATTAAGAATATTCCCCAAAATATTAATAGTGCTAAAATCACTATTGCCTAGCAGGTCTCATTCAGAATCCTGTACCACCATCTACCCAAATTACTGGAGCTCCTGGTTAAGATGCATACTCTTATTTAGGAAATTTAATGTTTACAGCAATACATTTTCAATTCAGTGAATGTTTTATTAAAGCACATTTTAAAACATATATTTTCCAAGTTACTTAACTCCTCATTCCTGCCCTTTTCCATTCCCTGAGTGTGCTGCAACTTAAAAAACAAGCAACAGAAAACAACTGAAAATCGGGATTGTAAAGATTCAGAAAATTCAAAGCCAGAAGCACCTCCAAGCAGCACAGACTTCAAATAATCACTCTTTAAAAAGATGAATGCTTTTTAAGTGTGATAGTCCTAAGAAAGCTTAGACTTTTCATATGGATCGGTAACGTGTTGCCAGAAGAATGACTTCCTTCACAAAAGCACTGACTGAACTCTATAGAGCAAAGGACTCCCCACTCATCCCTGTTCTCAGAATGCTATTAGAGATACATTACGTGGTTTGTTAAGCTCTGCGGCGGGCAAAGCCTTCGGGGCAGCTCAGCTTTTCTAGACAATCCACATAAATCTGATGTGCTAACCTAAAATATACACTCACTTCCCGAAGATTAAAAAACCCTCCAGAAAGGCTCCTTTGCGGGGTTCCGGCGTTCTGGCAACAAAAACATCAGAGGGGAGGGGCGAAAAGATGGCCTCGGCCACCCGCCCCAGGGGACCCAGATCTGGTCACCTGCCAGTAAACACGAACAATCCTCCCCGGGCGGGACCCGAAGGCTCGAGCTTCCCTGCCAGCCCCGACAGCCGGCCTTCCTGCCCTCCGAGGAGGCCCGGCGCGCGCGCGGGGGGGGGGGGGGGGGGGAGGGGGGGGCACCGCCGCCGCAGGTCCCGAGGATGCTCCCCGGACGCCGCCGCGGGTCCCGCACCGCTCCCGCGTGCGTACCCGGACCTGTCAAAGCCTGCTCTCCTCCGGCGCGGCGGGCGGCAGGACGGCTCCACGCCCGATGCGGAGGCGCCCGCGGCCGCCGCCAGCGCGACCGCACCGAGTACCCCCAAGGCGCCAACTCCGGAGGGGCGCCGGGGTCGGGGCAGCGCGGAGCCCGGCGCGGGGGACGCCCGGCCCGCAGGCCGCGCCGCCCGGGACCAGGCGAGGCCGCGCCATCTGGTCGCGCCGGCTCCCCTCCCCGGCGGGTCCCGGCCCGGGCACCCACGCGGGCCTCGGCGCGGAGGCGGGCGCGGGGGCCGGGCGGAGCCGCTCCCCGCCCCGCACACAAAGCGACTCCGCGGGAGCCCGCCTCACCTGCAGCACGGGGCGCCGCGGGCCTTCGAGAACCATCGGACCCCTCGCCGGCGCGCGCGTCACAGCCCAGGCCTCCCGGTGCCGCCCGGCGCCGCCGCCGCCGCCGCCATTTCCTCCCGCTCGCCGTCGCCTCGTCCCCGCTGTCAGGTTACTCCATTCACCTGGGCCTGGAGCAGCCTACGCCGCGCCGCGCCTCCGCCTCGACCCCTCCCGCCGGCGCCTGCGGAGACTGCGCAGAGCCCGGCTCGCCCGCAGCCCGCGCACGGCCCGCGGCAACGGCGCACAGGCGCTTGGAGAATCCCACCCGCGCCCGCACCGCCCCTTCCGCGCCCCCACGCTGCGCTCGCCCTGCTCGCCCGGCGCCGGCATGAGAGCGAGCCTGTGATTGGACAGAGTGCGGCGGTGAAAGGTTAATCCTGGCCCCGCAGCCACTCAGGAGCCGGGAGACAGCAGACGCGGGAGGCGGAAGCCAGGCGGCGTTTGCGGCCCTGCGCCGGGAGTGGACCCGGGAGATCCACTGCCTGTGGCCCGCCGCGTTCACCGCCGTCCTGGGCCCGCGTGCCGAGAGTGCGGGGCGTCCGCTCAGCTCGGCCGAGCCTCCTGGCTCTCGGAATTCGTCCGCCTCCATTGTTGCCCCTCTGGCACGCACCGCCCCCTAAACGTGGCCCTTCCCCACGGCCGGAATTGTTCTCCGGAGGCTCAGCGCTCCGCTTACCACCGCCTCCCCTTTTTAAAGGGCCTTCCCACTCGCCTGGTTCTCCCCCGCGGTGGTGGTGCAGGGCCCTCCACATTTGGGGAGACAACAGACCCCACCCCCACCCCCGCCCCGGAACTACTGGGATAACCGGATAATGGGATGGAGACGGCAGCCCCACTTATGTAAACTGCTCATTTGCATAGGTCGCAACCCTCTGCCAAACCTCGTGGCTGTGAATTGAAGTATGGGTGGAGGTCAAGTACGTGACTGGCTTAAAGAGAATTCTGTGAATAGCCCAAAATGTAGGCATCCCTGGCAGAGGACTCCCCCTGATAGACTGGTGTACTCCAGAGGAGGTATAACAGCGACCATGCTTCCAATCTTAAGCATTTGCAGTTAGCACCGACTACGTGCCAGAGACAGGGTTCCATACAGCAGCCACCAGCCCCACGTGGCTCCCCGGCACTTAAAAATTGGCTAGTCCCGACTGGGATGTGCTGGTTGGACTCGGATGTATGTGTTCTTTACGGAAAAAAAAAAAAAATGTAGGAATCGCACTGATCATTTATTGATTACATGCTGAAGGGATATTTTTTAGGTTGGGATAAACATTAGTTTCACTTGTTTCTTTTTTTTGAATGTGAGTGCTGGAAGAATTTTAATGTCTTGTGTGGCCCACATTTTACCACTATTGAACAGGCTGCTCTAGGGTTCACAGGCCTGTGATACTAACCTGGACCCTGTGAGGTGGGGGTTGTAACTGCCCCCTTTTTAACAGCTGAAGAAACTGACTAACCTCCAGCAAGTAAGCAGCTAATAAGTGTACAACTGAGATTAGAACCCTAGGTAGTCTGGCTTTGGGACTGGTGTGCAGGCAGTCACTACTGTGCTCAAATTTTGATCATGGGGCACCTGGGTGGCTCAGCCAGTTAAGGGTCTGCCTTCGGCTCAGGTCATGATCCCAGGGTCCTGATATCCAGCTCCACATGGATCTCCACCTTGGGGTCTCTCAGCGGGGAGCCTGCTTCTCCCTCTCCCTCCCAGCTCCCCCTGCTTGTGTGCTCTCTCTGTCAAATAAATTTAAAAAAAAAATTTTTTTTTTAATTTTGATCATGTATCTACCATAAATTGGCTTGAAGTTTCACTGAAACATAGAATGTTCATGGGCAAAATTAGGAAATAGAATGCTTTGGGCAGATGTCCATAAAAGCATTTCTTAGCCAAAGGCCTCCCCCGGAACACACAGTAAGGCTTTTTGGAGATAATCCTTTATGAGAAGGATGACTTCTCAGGGTGAAGATAGGCTGGGATCCACTAGCAGTGGGAATTTGTGGGCAGGTAAAACTTTTAGCCCCTCCTGCTGTCTTTTCAATCTGTCAAGACTGGCTGAGCTTCTCCATCAGCAGGTTTGTCTGATTTTCACCAATTTTTATTTAATTTTAAAAATAAGTGGTACATACATACGGTTCATCCATCAAACAGCATAAAAAGAAACTCTCTCCCACACCTGTTCCCCTAACAGGTAACCAGTGTTTCTTATTCTTCTGCAGAAGTTTTTTATGCATATACAAGCCAAGACTTCCTCATTTACAAAAATGGTAACATACTACACATACCTACCATACCTTGCTTTTTTTACATAATATATCCAGGAAATATTTTATAGCAATATATACAGAGTTCCTTGCTTTTTTTTTTTCAGTCCCCACCCCATAACATTTATTGCTGGGGTGTGCCATAATTTATTGAACCAATTCTCTATTGGTGACATTTAGACTTCCAGGCTTTTGCAATTAAACATTGATCCATTTGGAACTGATTCAGTATATGGGATGAGGGATGGATCCAAATTATTTTTTCTTTCCAGATAGCTACACAGTTTGCCACTTATTGGCCATTTGTTAAAGACTTCACTTTTACACTCTGCATTTTGTTCCGATGATCTATCTATTCATGCTCCAGTTGCTGATTTGTTTTTAAATCTGGAGACCTAAAGTCTTGTAAGGGATAGAGTTTCACACTTTGTTTGGATCACTAGAAATCTTAGAGCTAATATTTCAGCCCATGTTAAGCAACGGTACAGTACCATGTGGTATGCATTTTCTTTGGGAAATTTTTATTTTCCCTTTGCCCTGATTATTTCCATAATTTTTTTTTTTTTTTGTAGAACAAGCCAGGATATAAATATACCTTTGTTTAAGACTCTCTGTTTGCAAGTAGCAGAAACCAACCTGAAGTAGCTTAACCAAAAGGGAAGAATTTTATCATAAGGTTGTAGGACTTCTCACAAAGCTGGGAGCAGGAATAGAGCTACAGCAAAGAACTAAACCCAAAAGTTGGAAAGCTTTCAGGAACTCAAAGATACTCTGTGTCCTTCCTCTGTGATTTTTTCTTTCTCTGTATTTGCTTATCTCTGTATCTTTCTCTACTAACTAGTTCTCTCTGCTTTTCCATCGACACAGGAGAATATAGCCATTTCCCTATTCAGCTAGGAAGTCCGCCCAGTGTGGAGATCAGAGCACAAATAAAGGAAGGTGGGGTGCAGACCTGGAAAGTCAGGTGGCTGATTATATACACAAGGGGACTACACAAATTAAAAACTATATTGAGGATAATGGAAGCCAGATTTCTCACTGTTGGGGAACGGGGTTACAAATACAGAAAGTGGACAAGCAAGAAGACTTGAGTGATCAGACTGGAATTGGAGGTATTGATGTGAACTTAAGGCTTTCGGTATATATATAAAAGTATATATACGGGATGCCTGGGTGGCTCAGTGGGTTAAGCATCTGCCTTTGGCTCAGGTCATGATCCCAGGGTCCTGGGATTGAGTCCCGCATTGGGCTCCTTGCTCAGCAGGGAGCCTGCTTCTCCCTCTGCCTGCCGTTTCCCCTGCTTGTGCTGTCTCTCTCTCTCTCTCCCAAATAAATAAAAATCGTTTTAAAAAAGTATATACATGTGAATATATACTTCCTAGCTCTGTCCACTGAAAGAGCTTTGAGCAGGAACACTTCGAACAGCCAGGAGAATATACCTCACACCCAGATCTAAACACCATTTTCCACCCAAAGGAACCAGGGCTCCTTGAAGAAAGATCTGATTTCAGGGTCAGGACAGAGAAAGTATAAGATGAGCCTGGAACTTCTTATTGCGCCAGAAAATAGGAAAATGCCCGAAGAGTGAGGGAGACATTTCAAAAGGACAAAGGAGTCCGCTTGAAGGGGCTCCCACTGGCCAAACCTGGGAAATTGGAACATCAAAATAAATGACGATAGTAGAGATTATGTCCCATGGAGTAAAGTAGAATCCATGAGTCCACGCTGATGGTTTTTTTTTTTTAGGAGTAAATAAATGAGGGGAAGACACAGGCCATCCTTATACTAGAATGTAACTAATAAATTTAGAAGGAATAATGGAATTAGAAAATCACCATTTGGGGAATGCAAACTCGTGCAGCCACTCTGGTAAACAGTATGGAGGTTCCTCAGAAAGTTAAAAATAGAACTACTCTACGGTCCAACAATTGCACTACTTGGTATTTATCCAAAGGATACAAAAATACAGATTTGAAGGGGTACATGCACCCCAATGTTTACAGCAGCATTATCAACAATAGCCAAACTATGGAAAGAGCCCATATGTCCATCAACTGATGAATGGATAAAGAAGATGTGGTATAAATAAATACATATATATATAATGGAATATTACTCAGCCATCAAAAAAAATGAAATTTTAGCATTTGCAATGACATGGATAGAGCTAGAGTGTATTATGTTAAGTGAAATAAATCAGTCAAAGAAAGACAAATACCATAGGATTTCACTCTTAGGTGGAATTTAAGAAACAAAACAGATGAACATATGGGAGGCGGGGGGAAAGGGAAAAACCATAATAAACTCTTAAAGATAGAGTACAAACTGAGGGTTGATGGAGGGAGGTGGGCGGCGGATGGGCATTAAGGAGGGCACTGGTTGTGATGAGCAGCGGGTGTTGTATGTAAGTGATGAACCACTGAATTCTACTCCTGAAACCAATATTGCACTGTATGTTAACTAACTAGAATTTAAATAAAAATTTGGGGGAAAAAAATCACCATTTGCTAATCATCAGAGAAGAACCATCAGTGTTTGCTAAATCTAGTGGGTAAAGGTTGGACAAGGCATGAGATAGTTACATAGGTTCAAAGCATCTCCTCATTAAAATTCTCATTTTAAAAATGAGAACATTACAAAAGAGAATCTAGCAGACATCACCTTACTCAAGTATTCAGTGTTAACTGTCATGCAAAAGGTCATAGACACACCCCACTAGCGCTACATGGTGCAGCTATAATATGGACCTTATTGGGGGGAACCTACATGCACAAACATACACCCTATCCGCTGAACTGTCGTTATGACACAGCACAGGCCAAGCACAACTATTATGTATGTACCACGTCAAAGGTTCCTACAGGATGAGGACTGTTTTAGCCAGTGGCCAGGGATACAACAGACAGAGCCATAGTCCAAGACAGAAAGTGGGCCCTACCTGACACTGCATTACATGTTTATATGTTAGCCTAGTTGGGGCTGGAAAATTCCTAGTTTCTCCAGATAATAAGAAATATATCAAGGAAAACCCCAGATATGGTGCTAGGGAGCAAGCACACCAAGGACCAAGGTCTGCTCAGAGGGTCCTGGGAATAGCCTTGCTCACCAGGAACACTGACCCTAGCCCAAGGTCTTGTCTGTTTGCAGACCTGCTCAGTCCAGCTTAGCAAGCTCTTAGCTCTGCTACCAAAAGAGGGAAGGAAATGAGCTTCCAGGGCCATAGAGATTTCTCTCTCATTCGTCTCATTGCCAGTGATGTGATAAATTAACAACAGGTGCTACAGCATCACTTCTGCAATCTTTCTGCCAGAAATGGGTATCTTGACTCTTATGAGGAAGCATCAGACAAACCTGAGTTGAGGGACAATCTACAAAATGACTGGCCTATAATCTGGAAAAAAATTTAAGATAATGAAGGTCAAAGAAGGACTAAAGAACAGTTTCAGAATTAAGGAAACTGAAGGTATATGACAAGTAAATGCAATGTGTATTCCTGGCTTGGTTTGGATCTTTTTGCCCAAAAAGATATCCTTGGTATAATTGGTGAAAAGTAAATGGAGTTTCAGGGTGAAGGGCATACGGGAGTTCTTTGTACTTTTATATTAGTCAGAGTTCTCCAGGGAAACAGAACCAGTAGGATATATAGAGAGAATTATAAGAGGAGATTTTTTTTTAATGTATTTATTTATTAGAGAGAGAGAGAGCATGCACGTGCATGTGCTCGGGGGATGGGTAGAGGGGGAGAATCCCCAAGCAGACTCCCCACTAAGTGAGGAGCCCGATGCCGGGCTTGATCCCACAACCTTGAGATCACGACCTGAGCCAAAAACAAAAGTCTGACACTCAACCAACTGAGCCACCCAGGCACCCCAAGAGGAGATTTTTAATAGGAATTAGCTCACCCTCTTATATCTTCCATCTGCAGAACCAGGAAAGCTAGGGTTGTAATTCAGTCTGAGTGCAAAAGCCTGACCAGGGGCCACTGGTGTAACTCCCAGAGTCCAGGAGCTCTGGTGTCCCAGGGCAGAAAATGGACATACCAACTCAAGAAAAGAGAGAGAACTTGTAGTTCCTTTGCCTTTTTGTTCCATTCAGGTCCCCAGTGGATTGGATACCATCCATCCACATTGGTGAGGGTGACAAATTTTTTTACTTGATCTATTGAATCAAATGCTAGTCTCTTCCAGAAACATCTTCACAGGCATAGCCAGAAATAATCTTTTACCAGTTATCTGGGCATCCCTTAGGTCAGTCAGTTGAGACACAAAATTAACCATCACAACTTTCTTGTGGCTTTTATTTTGGAATTATTTTCAAATAAAAAGTGAAATTAAAAACAAGAACAAAGAAGTAACACTGTAGAAAATTCTAAAGAATCTGCAAAAGACCTACTGGAACTAATATATGAGTTTACCAAGATCACTGGATACATGTTAATATGCAAAAATCATTTATATTTCTATAAATAAATAATAAACAATTGGCAATTGGAATTTTAAAATATAATGGCATCAAAAGACATGAAATACTTGGGGATAAATTTAACAAAATATACACAAGAATTTTACACTGAAAACTAGAAAATACTGATCAGAGAAAGTAAAGAAGACCCAAATAAATCAAGAGGTATACTATGTTCATGGAACAATGACTCAGTATCCTAAAGATGTCAGTTCTCCACAAATTGACCTATAGATTCTATGCAATTCCAACCAAAATCTTGGCAGATGTTTTTGGTAGAAACTTACAAGTTGACAAGTTGGAAGAGGCAACTACTTGACTTCGAGATTTACTATAAAACTACAACAATCCAGATGGTATGGTACTGATGTAAGGACAAACACAGATCAATGGAAAATAATAGAATATTTAAAAAAATCTATTTATACACATATGGTCAACTGATTTCTGCCAAAGATGGCAAGGATGTAGAAAGGATAGTGTCTTCAACAGTGGTACCGGAACAATTAGATACTGATGTTGCAGAAGAAAGAGAAGAAGAAGAAGAACCTCAAATCATACCCTGTATTCATACAATTAACTCAAAATGGATCGTAAGCCTAAATGCAAAACCTAAAAATGTAAGACTTCTAGAAAAACTATAGGAGAAAATCTTTGTAAGCTCTGATTAGGCAAAGGTATCTTTGATAGGAACAAAAACTATAAATCAGAAATTTTAATTGATAAATTTAATTTGGACTTCTCCAATTTTAAAATTTCTGCTCTTTGCAAAAAAAAAAAAACACTGCTAAGAAAATGAAAAGTACAGACTTGTAGAAGATATTTTCAAAATATATATCTGATAAATTACTTGTAAAGAACTCACAACTCAATATAAAAACACAACCCAATTTTTTAAAAGATTTTATTTATTTGAGAGTGGGAGGAGGGACAGAGAGAGAGGGAGTGAGAAACTCAAGCAGACTCTGAGTCTGCTGAGTGCAGAGCCCAAGGTGGGGCTCGATCTCATGACCCTGAGATCATGACCTGAGCAGAAACCAAGGGTCAGACACTTAACTGACTGTGCCACCCAGGCACCCCAACACAACCCAATTTTTAAATATGAGCAAAAGATTTTTTTTTAAAGATTTTATTTATTTATTTGAGAGCGAGAGAGCACATGGCGGGGGGGTCAGAGGGTGAAGCAGACTCCCTGCTGAGCAGGGAGCCCGATACGGGACTCGATCCAGGGACTCCAGGATCATGACCTGAGCCAAAGGCAGTCGCTCAACCAACTGAGCCACCCAGGCGCCCCAAATATGAGTAAAAGATTTAAACAGACGCCTTACCAGTGAACATATACAGATAGCAAATAAACATGTAAAAGCCTTCTCAATATCATTAGTTGTTTAAAAAATGCAATTTAAAACTATAGTGTATACCTTCTAAAATGGCCACAGAGATTGAGCTTATAGAGTGCTGACCTGGGTCTAGAGCAATCAGAACTCTCACGCATTGCTGATAGGAATGCAAATAACCACGCTGGAAAATACTATGGCCATTTCTTATAAAGTATACACTTTCCTTATAACCTAGCAATCTCAATCCTAGATATTTACCTTTAAGAAATAAAAACAAATGTTCACACAAAGACCTCTGTATGAATGTTTGCAGTAACTCTCTTCACAATTGCTCAAAACTGGAAACAACCCAAATGTCATCAGTCGGTGAATGGAGAAACCAATTGTGGTACATCCATACAATGGAATACTACGTAACGGTAAAAAAGGAATGAACTACTGACATAAGCACCAACACTGTTGAATCTCAAAAGTATTATGCCAAGTGAAAGAATTCCAGACATGAAAGGTTACATGCTATAAGGGATTCCATTTATCATTCTGGAAAAGACAAAACTACAATATAGGGAAAGAAATCAAATCAGTTGTTGCTAGGGGCAAAGGATGAAGAGAAGGGATTGATTACATAAAGGTACCAGAGAACTTTTGGGGGTGATGGAAATGTCCTCTTTTTTTTTTTTAAGATTTTTATTTATTTATTGAGAGAGAGAGAGAGAGAGAATGGTAGAGAGCATAAGAGGGAGGAAGGTCAGAGGGAGAAGCAGACTCCCCGCTGAGCAGGAAGCCCGATGTGGGACTCAATCCTGGTCCTCCAGGATCATGACCTGAGCCAAAGGCAGTCGCTCAACCAACTGAGCCACCCAGGTGCCCGGAAATGTCCTGTCTCCTAACCGTGGTAGTGATAATACACTGTATACACTTGACAAAACTCATTGGATTATACACTTAATTTTACCAAATTCAAATTAGACTTCAATAAACCTAACTTTAAACCAAAATCTGTAACTCCGCAGTGGATGGATCTCACTTACATCTTCATGGTCACCCTAGGCTCTAGGCAACTAATACACACACCATCTTTGCCTCGTACCACCTTGTCTCAGACATGAAACCCAGCCTTACCTCCATTTGCCCAGCAAGCTCATTCACTCTCCTCAAGCATAATGACCAAAAACACACACAATGGTGTTAGGTGGCAGGAGGGAGGCAGACTGGGGCAAAGGAGGAGGCTTTGCCTCTTATCAGTGAAGATAACTTCAGCCAAACAGAAGGCACTGTCGTCCTCAAAATGACTTCTGAACACCCCATCACTGTAGAGTTCCTCTGTGTCTTCACCTTGCTCAACTCTTTCCCTGTCTCCTCTTTGGTGACATTTCTGTTCATCTCTTGGGGTCTGAGAATAAAACTGTATCTCACCATCCACCCTCTCAGAACAACGGATGGTTCTTTCTCTGGTACCACATGTGACTCCCAGAAAGTCTAAACTGATCTACTCCCCAGGAACACACAAGCTCCCGAAAACTGGCCAGTGACAGCCCCTACTTTCTGAAAGTCAGTGAGCCTCAGTCTCATAACCACGTCTCCAAAGCTAATGATCCATCAATCCCTAGACGCTCCAGTTTCTGAAAGTCCCCCAATCTTTGAACTCCACACTTCCCACGGCCTGTTTAAGAGCAGCAGTTGGCTCTGATCAGAAAGACTGTGCCAAATACAGCTCTCCATCCCTCACTCAAACAATAAATTCAGCTCTTTAATTCACACAGTGAGAGGTGGCCTCTTCCTCCAACAGGTTTTAGTGCTTGCTGACATTCCTAACTAGCAAGGGCTCGCCCACCCTCTTCAGCTTAATCAGAGTATTGCCCCAGGAAGAAGAGTTCCTTTCCAAAGAGGAATTCTGAGTGTCAGCTGTTACAATTTTTTTTTTCACTTTATTAAAAACACTCATTTATTCACAAAATATTCATTGAGCACTTCCTTTGTAGGAGACACTATTTTTGTGCTAGAGCTACAGAGCTGAAAAAGGTAGACATGGCTCCTATTCTCATGGAACTTACACTCCAACAGGAGAGAATAACAAATACTATCAATGAAATTTCATGATTGTTATAATGACAGATGTATACGGATATGGGGCCATACAATAGGGGAGCCTATCTTAGTTCATGGGGCCAAGGACGTTCTTCCTAAGTAAGAAATCTACTTATAAGCTGTGACCTGAAGTATTAGTAGCCAGGTAAAGAGTACGGTGACTTCCAGGTAGAAGGAACAGGATGTCCAAACCCAGAGGCAAGGAGGTATGGCTCATTCCAGGAACTGAGAGAAGTCCAATATTGACCCACACATAGAGCAAGTGATGAGGAAAGACAGGAAAATGGTGCCAGAACACCAAGGAACTTGTGTATCATGTTAAGGATTTACTGCTTCGTCTCAAAGATGGAGAAGCCATAGAAAGGTTTTCAAGCCAAAGGTGATCAGATCAGATATATACTGTTTAAAGTTAACTCCAGCCAGTGTAGAAAAATAAGAAGAACAAAGTCTGAGTGTTCATTTCCAACAGTGTAAAAGACATGATGATTTTGACCAGGATCGTTCTGGGGGAGAGAGATGTAGCTGAATTAGAGATATCTGGAAGGTAAAAAAGTATGCATTTTAGTCTCCTCTTTTATAGTTGCAGTTTCGGGCTCACCAAGAGTCTGTTTTCTGGAAAGTAGAAGGTGCATTTTGGACAGAGCACTGCTGGGCATCAGAGTTTTGCCCTCTGAACAAAGGCTTATTAACTGGGATTAAGATTAGCAATTTTTAATTTATCGCAAGGTTAAACTTTTGTCATTATTTTGCTTTGTTTTTATCAAAATAATGAAAACAGCTAAACATGAACATTCATCTATTCAAGGAGCCTTTTCAGTTGGAATAAAATGTAGAGAAAAATACACCAATCAGGTACACTCCGTATCTTTTTCCACAGTCCCAGATCATCATTATATCAGGCCTCTCTTTTGACTCGAGTAAAATGAAGTCAATATTTCTTGGCATCTCCCTTTTTGGGATGACTTTTGTTCAGTCATGTCCTTTGCCCTCACATCAGCACTGAATCCCTGAGGCTTATTTAATTTAGAAAGAAAGAACCCCGGCCTTCAGACTATTCAGTATTTTCCCAGGGAAAGTTCCCCAAAACTACTTGCTGCTTTTCCCGGCGCCCCAGATAGCTCCCCTATAGAGTTTCAGTATCTTTTCACTCTGACAGAGGAAGATAAAACAACAGAAAGATTACAGCCATGTGGTTACCCAATCCATGTCATGGTATTTGATTGCCCCCCCCAATTTGGACGACAACAACTTTCCCATATCTTGGCATTAGCTCTTTATCATTTGGAAAAAATGTACACTATACTCTTAATTCGTAGTGAATTGTTACTCAGTAAACAACATTCAGGCAGCATTCATACTTGTATAAAGCCATTTTTAAAAGAGCTTAGAATAATAAAATCAGGTATACTCAGATATTGTTTTTAATGCAGTTAAACAGAATTATAGACTTGAACATTGATTTTAGGATGATTTATTGTTCATTCCTTCTACTACCATTCGCCTACCTGTTTCCCTAGACAAACCAAACTTACCGTGGGTTCAGCTTCTCCATGTGATATGAGCCAGGCAAATCAGAAAAAGGCCAACTGCACGGGGTCATTCCCTGCTATGGCCTGAAGGTTTGGGTCCCCCCCAAATTCATATGTTGAAACCTAACTCCCAAGGTGATGGTATAGGAGGTGGGACCTCTGGGAGGTGATTAGGTCATGAGGGTGGAGCCCCCACGAGTGGCATTTGTGCCCTTGTAAAAGGAACCCCAGAGAGCTGCTCGCCCCTCCCACCACGTGAGGACGCAGCAATGGCGTCAGAGGTCTACAACCGGGAAGAGGGCTTTCCTCAGAAGCTGGTGTCTTTTTATGCATCCACATTTCCTCTTCTTATAAGGACATACTGGATTGGGACCCAGCCATACGACCTCTTTTTACCTTAATCATCTTAAAAAAAAAATTATTTATTCATGAGAGACAGAAGGTGAGAGAGGCAGCGGCAGAGGGAGAAGCAGGCTTCCCGCTGAGCTGGGACCCCGATGCGGGGCTCGATCCCAGGACCCCGGGATCACGACCTGAGCTGAAGGCAGACGCTTAACGACTGAGCCACCCAGGCGCCCTCTTAATCACCTTTCTAAAGGCCCTTTCTCCATATACAGTCACATTCTGAGGTTGGCAATGAGGGCTTCATGAATTTTGTGGGGACACAACACAGCCCATAACACTCCAGAGTGCTTCTGCTGTCACTGGGGTCTTGGGGTGCATGAAACTGATGCCCAGAGTGTCATCCCAAGCTGAACACTGGTGGGAGCCACCATCCTTGCTTGCTTACTGTCCACTTATGACCTTCTCCCTTACCTAATAATTCAGAGGAAAGAAAAAGAGAAGCTATTAGGTGTGAATCTCTTAGACTGGTTCATTCCACCGCTCAAAATCTTCCCTTGCCCCTCATCCAAGCTTTTTAGTGTGGTGTTCAAGTTCCCCCGAAACGCAGCCTCAACCAGGGGTTCCGGTCTCATGTCCTGCTCCCTGATCTGCTGGCTCCATACTCTGGGCACAATGACCTCCTGGGGCCACATCCCCGCTAAAGCAGAGCTTCTCCAGGGCACGAATAACGGTGTCTGTGTCATACCCATCTCTAAGTCTCCACCGTGTGCATGGAGCAAAAGTAAAAAGGAGGAAAGAGAGAGGGGAAGGAAGAAGAAAGAGAAGGAGAGGGAGAACCAAACCCAAGACAGCGTGATTCCCTATGATTGCAACACACAATTGCTTATCACACCACTAGCACAAAGATCCCTTCCTCCGTTTAGAGTTTAGCTAAACATACCTTCTTCGCGCAGTTTCAAGGCAAGTGTGGCAGGACATCGTGGTTCCTGTCTATGTAGCACACACACACATTGTTTTGTCTGTCCTGGTGCAGCACATGCTTTCTTAAATAGGAATGCCTTTTCCCCGCGATCCTACCTCCAACAAGGTGGTCTCCGGGAGGGCCAGGCACAGACCCCACCCCTCATCTCGGGGCGGGACGTGTAAAGGCTGGACCAATCACTATTCCCGTTTCTCCTGGCACATGATACCACCCTGGCCAATCAGAAACCTTCCCTAGGATTGTGCGCCTGGAATTGGTGAAGGTGAATCCCTCTGCCTCGCTAGTGGTGTGGTCCTGGAAGCTGCTGACAGCCAAGTTTCCCCAAGTGTGGAGAGATCCCATTTCAGGGGAAACAAATGACACCAGAAAAACAAACAAACAAACAAAAAACAGGAAAACCGAGTTGGGAGATGGAGATAGGGAGTGGAGGAGGAAAGAGACACTGTAAGATATCCTTAAAGGCGGCTTCATTCCATCTTGCCCCCAGTACTTTTAAAGTCATTTGAATTGCACTTCTGTCTTTGCAAGTAAAATGGATTATAAAAAATGGTAAGCTTGAGGGACGCCTGGGTGTCTCAGTCAGTTAACCATCTGCCCTTGGCTTGGGTCATGATCCCAGGGTCCTGGGATTGAGCATCAGGCTCCTTGCTCCTTGGGGAGCCTGCTTCTCCCTCTGCCTGCCGCTCCCCCTGCTTGTGTTCTCTCTCTCTCTCTCTTTCTCTGACACATAAACAAAAAATCTTTTAAAAAAAATAGTAAGCTTGAATTTTCATTGATCCTTAGCAATTTTTGTGTAAAATGTGGTCAGACGACAGTATATACAGTGAGAGAGAGGTCAAGCTGTTTCCAGATAATCTAGATTGGAATCCAGCTTCATCCCTTACTCGATCATCTTTTTTTTTCTTAAGATTTTATTTATTCATGAAAGACAGAGAGAGAGAGAGAGAGAGGCAGAGGGAGAAGCAGGCTCCCAAGGAGCAGGGAGCCCGACGTGGGACTCGATCCCAGGACCCTGGGATCATGACCTGAGCCGAAGGCAGACGCCCAACCATCTGAGCCACCCAGGCGCCCTTACTAAGCTTCGGTTTTGTCTTTACCCATGATTTGGGGTTGAGAGAATTCAATGAAATATTGTATGTAAAGTGATTAGCACACAATCAACATTCTGCAGGTTGTAGTTATCATGAATAGTAGAGACATGTGGGAAGAATCATTCAAATCAGTTCAATAGAAGCAACACATACTTGAGTACGTCTTAAGTATGAGGATTCTCCACCCTCATAATCCCGTGTTGGGCATCCCAGGATATGAGAGAATTGCCCATGGTCTGTGCCCTCCAGATGCTGACAACCCCTCAGCAAGGGGATTTTCAAAATATGAGATGCTTCCTAGAGAGGCAGCCTATTTCTGTGTGTCTCCCACTTCAGCGATCAGCCCCTGAAAGCAGGAAACGTGCCAGATCCTCTTTGTACCCCGTGCACTTTGCTCCATCCCGGGCACAAAGCAGTAGTTCAATAAAAGTCTGCTGGATGAATGAGCCGTAAAGTAAAAGACACCTGTTCTTTGAAAGTCACTGTCACTGAACTGGCTTTTGAATGGACGCCAAAGAATATAAAGCAGGCGAGGTACAGAAACAAACTCACTCCTGCCCCAGGTTTCAGCTATGATGTTCTCTCTTAAAGTGTCCACACTTGGCAGAGCTTGATCGCATGCCAGAGCAAGCGTGAGTTTTTCAGACTGGACTATCCATGTTTTGGATTTCTCCCAGAAGTTTGGCAACTGGGCAGTGGGAATGTTTCCTCAGTTTCCCCACCTGGCCAGACTCTCTTAGTAAAAATCCAGGAATGTGTCAAGAAGGTGCAGCTCGACTCAGAATGACATTTCTTTGAGGCTTCCCCCCAAAATGAGCTGCCTCACTTTTGACTCTGCCAGGCCAGGGTGAGCAGTCTTCTCGCCAGCCCTGGTGCTTTGTGCACTGTTCAATTGTGCTGTGGAGCGTCTTCTCAGAGCCCATTGTTGTCCGCTTTAAAGCCTCAAAAGCCCGAATCAGTGCTCCCACAAAGGCTGCAGTCCAGTGGCTTGTTGCAGACCATGCAGTTTTCTTAGTTGATTGTTGATTACAGCTTGTCTGTATTGATCAATTTCTTGGAGTGACAATCAACCAAAACCAAAGCTAGCTACCATAATTGACAAAGGGATTTTTTGGAAGGATACTGTTAAATCCTGCAATAGATCTCCCTGTTATAATCTGAGGGCCCGAGCTGAATAATCTAAGGGGAGAGGGCACGAAGCAGGACCAGTGTGAAGCTCATGCTCGCTGGCATTCTGCCATGGATGTGTCTCAATACCCATAAGTCTAGATTAAAATTCCAAATGCCCGGGAGGAAGAATTCTGATTGGCCCAGCTTAGGTCATGTATGAAGTCTTAGACCGAGTGAAAGAAATAAGGCTGTTGAAATAAGTCAGTGGTTTCAAACGACAGAAATGTATTGTTACAATTCAGGAGGTCAGAAGTCTGGAATCAGTTTCCTGGGGCTTCAAGGCAAGGTACGGGCAGGGCTGGTTCCTTCTGGAGGCTCTGATGGGAGAATCCATTTCCTTGCCTTTTTCCACGTCTCGTGGCTGGCTGCCTGTGTTCTTTGGCTTGAGGTCCCTTCCTCCATCTTCAAAGCACAACGTTCTGCTTCCAACACTAAATCACCTTCTACTCTTCTGGAGTCAAATCTCTCTCTGCCTTCCTCTTATAAGGACACTTGCAATTACTCCCAGCATTTACCTGAATGATCCAGATAATCTTCCCATCTCAGGATCTTTAACTTAATCTCATCAGCAAAGTCCCTTTTGCCACATAAAAACGTTCGTAGGATCCAGGGATCTGACACGGATATCTTTGAGGGCCATCTTTATTCAGGCCCCACTACCACAGTGGGGCAGGAAGTTTTCAGAGAAGGACAGGTGGACAAACTATCCCTAAGATACCCACTACTGCTATTACCTGATGAACTCGAGTGATTGCTGTGCCCCAAGCATTATGCTAAATACCCTACACACATTAATGCATTTAATCTTTAGTGCTGCTTGAAGAGTGGGTGTTACTGTTATCTCAATTTTACCAATAAAGAGATTAAGACTCAAAGAGACAATGGACGCGGATTGTCAATAGAAGCCTTGGTAGGTAAGGGATACAGTCACATACCAGTTAGTAGTGAATCTGGGATTTAAATCCAAGACTGACTGACTTCGGGCCTGTGTCACCAGGCTTGTGTTGCTAGGCTATGCTCCCAAAAAGCCAACCTGTACTATTTCCACGTGCACTGACAGGTGGGAGCCTAATACACACTGGGCAATTTGTTAAGGCAGATTCTAGAGTCAGCAAAACTTGTCTGCAACACCCTCTATGGCCTTTTCTCTTATCTGACAACTGTTCCTCAATACGTCATACTGCTCCCCTGTAAATTCAATCCATCCTCCAGATTTCCCTCCCCCAAATGAAAGCACATGCTCTAGACCCATCGAACTTAGTTAAGTGACTGATTATTCCCTAGGCAATAGGGAAATGGGACACTATTAAAAAATAATATTGGGGGGGCGCCTGGGTGGCTCAGTCGGTTAAGCATCTGCCTTCGGCTCAGGTCGTGGTCCCAGGGTCCTGGGATCGAGCCCCGCATCGGGCTCCCTGCTCAGTGGGGAGTCTGCTTCTCCCTCTCCCTCTGCCTCTCCCCCCTCCACTCATGCTCTTTCTCTCTCTCTCTCCTCCCCCCCAAATAAATAAATAAAATCTTTAAAAATAGTAATATTGGGACAGCACACGTGAACTGGAGCTGTCCCAGGCAAGCCAGATGTGTAGTCGACCCACACTTAGATGTTTTGGGACTTACCTCCGCAGGGCTCCATTTGCAGACGGCTTATTAAAAGCGAGGAGTAAATAAGACGTCGTAAAGTGTTAATAGGTAATAATGGCTTATTATCTCTCTCTCAGAGGTATGTATTAGTAGCTGAAAGAGATTTCAGTAATCACAATGATTTTAACTCCAAAAGGAAAAATCACAAATGGTACTATTTCCAGTATTGAGAGAGCCTGGAGCTAAGATATGTGTCTCGGGCTGGGGAACGAGAGACCAGGGAATAAAAGGAAAGAAGAATCTTTTCGGTGGAGGAGTTTCTAGGCTCTTCACAAAGTAGCTTCACGTGGTGGGGAGGGGACGCCTGGGTGGCTCAGTCGGTTAAGCAGCCAACTCTTGATTTCTGCTCCAGCCGTGATCTTGGGGTCTTGGGATCAAGCCTTGCATTGGGCTCCAGGCTCAGTGGGGAGTTTGCTTGGGGATTTTCTCTCTCTCCCTCTGCCTCTGCCCCCATTTTTTTCCTCTCTCTCGCACATAAATAATCTTTCTTGAAAAGCCTAAAAAACAAAAACTCGCATTGGTAGGAACCACCTCTACGTGCCCCTAAAGCCAGCCTCAGTCTTCCCACTTTTGCTGTTGACTAATCTGAAGAACTTAACTCCAGTCATCATGGGCCTCAGCGGTAGGCCAGCAGGAAAGGGCGGAGACTAGGAACCAGATGGGGTTTTGGGAGACTAGGGCACCCCACCCATCAACCAGAGTCAGCAAGGTTCCCAGGACCCAAAAGATGTTGATAGATCTGGGCTTGGTCCAAGAAGACTCAGTCTGTTGCACAGGACCTCGTAGCAAATGAAGTTCTCAGAAAACATCATGACTTCACCTAATTTTCCAGTGTTTAAGATTCCATCCGGTAAGGGAAGATACTTGGATAATAATTTGGGGCTCCAAGGAATGAGCTAGAAAAGCCTGAGTTAAGTATCCAAGTTCCAGTCCCAGTATTCAAGATTCAGAGTCATTCTTGAATCTTTGCTCAGAGAACTAGGAGATAACCAAGAACTTGGGCAGAAGCCCCAAACCATTGATTGAGAAAACAAGGCTGGAGTAAGGAGGAAAATTGCAAGTTGGTGGTCAAACAAGGGCCACTGACCCGCCATCAGGTTTGGAGCACCACCAATTACAGCAGTGTAGGTAGACCCCCCAGCACCTGGCTCACACAGTGCCATGGCTTCCCCGGTGCCCAGTGTGGCAGGGAAGGTGGCTTCCCTAGAGCCTGGCTTCTGCAGTATACAGCAGCACCCAGCACCCAGCACCCCACAGCTTCCATTGGTGGTCTCATAGGGCCTGCAGTGAGATGCGTCTCCAGGAATGGCTTTCCCCAGCACCTAGAGGATGGATTTCCAGCAAGTTCCACCAGCAACTACACTGTCATCCAGTAAGCCATGCCCTGCCCTCTGACAATGTCAGTCCTCAGGCCTCTTTCCATCTTCAATTCCTGTATTCTTTAGAGCTCTCTTTACTTCCTACTAGTCAGTTCCTTGTGACATCAATCCTTGTTATAGTTAATAATTATATTAAACTTTTCCCTTTCTTTTTCTTTTCTTTGTTTTAAAGGTGTATTTATTTACTTTAGAGAGAGAGAACATGAGCGGAAGGGGCAGGGGGAGAGGGAGAGAGAGAATCTCAAGCAGACTCCGTGCTGAGCATGGAGCCTGACCCCGGGCTCGATCTCACAACCCTGAGATCATGACCTGAGCCAAAACCAAGAATCAGACGCTTAACCAACTGAGACACTCAGGTGCCCCTAAACTTTTCCCTTTCAAATGTCTCTGTGGTTTCTATCTCCTCACTGAACCCTGACTACTACAGAGAGTGTTGACCACAGAGCCTGGGCCTGGATGGAAATGTGGAGTGTGGCCCATACTATGAGTGCCCCCCAGTGTCCCTTCATCTTACGCTATTAGTAGAGATGCATAGAAGAGGTTCACAAACTCCAAGAAGCCTTTGGATAGAATTCAGGGTGTTCATGAACCAGGATAAGGAAAAAAAAAATACATCTTTGTTTTAACTAACCTCTAACTGAAATTTATCATTTCTTTCAATTACAAATGTAATATAGGTGATGGTCACAGTAAGTTACAGCAGTGATTAGACCTGCTGCCATGTTTGTTGATAATGCAATAAGAAGCACAAATGCAAATCTTTCACCATTATTTTTAATGTTTTTTTTTTTCTTAAACAGTTTGAGAATTCCGAGAAACAGTTTCAACAGATTGCCAAAGGGATCCATGGCCTGAGAAAGGTTAAGGACCTCACTCTGTAGCGATGGAAGCTTCAGGCAGGCACATGGGGAGCCAGCTAGATGCTTCATTTCCCGGCATGCCTGGGAGCCAGTGTGGCCACAGGACCAACTTTGGATAATGTAATTCATGCAACTTCTGGGTCATGCCCTTAAAATAAAGATGTCCTCCTGCCCTCTTTTCTCCCTTTCCTGAGGCTGGAATAAGGACATGGTGGTGGGGAGCTGGATCTGTCACGTCACACGAGGTACTGGAAGCTGCCTGTTGAGTGTGCGAGAGCTACCAGAGAGAAAGAACTTGGAATTCCAACAGCTTGGAGCCACTCTTAGGTGAGAAACATGACCTGATTTTGTACCTGAATCAATATGCTCATACAAAAAGTCTGTGAAGTGTGCAGAACATCTGAATGATAGTAGAAACTGAATCCAAATGATTTGGGCTAAAACCTGCCCTCTTTGACGAGTCTATTTAGCGAGAAAACTGTATGGAGAGGGAGGCTGTGGGCAGATGGACTGCCTCTGGGTGGGAAGCTAACTGGCTCTTAGTCACTGTGGATTCCAGTGTGGCTAAGTATGTCTGCCAGGAGTTCATTCTACTCATCCCTTGCTTGGGCCATTTGGGCAACTTCCAAGTATGGTACACATTATATTCAGTCCAAAAGAAGGGATCTCTTTCCCCAGGATTTCATTCTTTTGTTGCCTTGTCCATTCTTTCACGCATTTCTTCCTTCATTCTTCAACAAAGGTTTTGGGAACACTGGCCATGACCATGTTCTAAGATTGCCCTTAGGCATGGGGACATACTGGCAAATAAGTCGGCGTCTGATTTGTGGACACTCTCAGTCCAGGGTGAGGGCAGGAGACAGCGGTAAAGTAGGTGTGGTGATATCTTAATGCTTTGCAGCTGCTTTATGCGCAACATTGAGTAGACTAAGTTACAAAGGTTCTGATTTAAGGGTTAATGATCTTAAATGCAATAGAAGTTTTCTAGTAATCTCTAGTATTTTGCTTAATACAAAGAAATTCAGTTATTTAACTTTTCTAAAAATTATCTGAAAAAAGTCAGCAAATGATGATTCCATTTTTGAGATATATAATAGTAATAATAATAAATAACATGGATGGGACACTTTTTATGCACCATTTAGTGTGTCTGTGCATGGATATTAATCAAATGCCTGATCAGCCCTTCTCCCAATGTCCTTGTCTTGGTTAGAGATGCCACCTAAGTCCAGTTGGTGGCCCCGCACTGTCTGTTCCAAAGGTGAATTTGAACTTCCCCTTGTCATTCTGTTTCCTCCTCTTTATACTGCTACTGCCCTGGTTCTGATCTTCCATTTCTCTTCTGAACTCATTCCAGTACCTTCCTAACCAGCCTCTCTGACCTCCAAGTCTTAAAGCACTACAATCCACTCTGCTCTGCTTCCAGACAATTGTTCTCTTGTCTCTGCCCTGCCTCGAAGCTCTCCATGTCTGCAGAATTTTCGCCCAGGAGTTTAAGGTCTTCAAGAAGCTGGTCCTGCTTATGTAACTTCTCGCCCTGACATCTTAGGAAGCTTTAGCTGCACCTGGCTACCCTGTTTCCTAAAGACATGATGAAATTTCACACCTCTATGCCATTGTTCGTGCTGTTCCCCTCACCCAAAATGCGCTTCCTCTCTTTCCGTGCCCTTAGAAATCCTACCGCTCCGTGTTTATCTCACCTGCTTCCTCCTTTATGAGGTCACCCGAGTGACGCCTGGTGCCCCGCCGCTCCTGCCCTTGCTCCCTGCAGCAAAGCGAATGTCTGCCTTCTCTTTACTATCAAGGGACAGTGCAAACACATGGGCTTATTTCAACATCCACCACAGGGTGTGGTACTTGCTTGAGCATCTTTTTCGTCTACTAGACAATAAGTAGTTGCTTGAGGGTTCTTCCAGTTCGGAACATGCTGTCTGGCCCGTGCAAGGCACACCTGCTCTGAATGAATGACCTGGTCCGTCATGAAACTGTCACCTCTGGCCGTGTCCTTTCATTGGCTTGAAATGCTGGTCAGCTGGGGATAAGTGAGAACACCACTGGCCTCTCTTTGTCCTTGTTCCTTCCCTACCCATCTCTCCAACCCTTTCCTGAATTCCTTTCCCCTCTTGTCACTTAACTTCACCCCCCTCCAATGATTGCAGCTTTAGGTAAAGCAGAGTAATTCCTCTTAGACCCTAAAATCTCAGTCCTTCCAAGGCGAGACAGGGTCAGCCGGTCACCAGATGTCAGCCTGGGTTAGGCGTTGCCTTAAAACCGTTCAGCTAGGATGGGGCACTTGGGTGGCTCAGTTGGTTAAGCGTCTGCTTTTGGCTCCGGTCATGATCCCGGGGTCCTGGGATTGAGCCCCACATTGGGCTCCCTGCTCAGGGGGAGGTCTGCTTCTCCCTCTCCCTCTGCCCCTCCCCCCTGTTTGTGCGCACGAGTGCTCTCTCTCTCTCAAGTGAATAAATAAAATCTTTAAAAAAACACAAAACATTCAGCGAGGAGATCTGAGGGGCAGCATGCTCTTGTTAATTATGTTTAAATGCCTTAGAGTCTAGCAAAATGCTCTGAGCCTGACATCGCTTACAAAACTCCCAAGTTAAATTCAGGATGAAAATAAACTAAGGTCCATAAAGTACAAAACCCAGAGATATCCAATTCAAAGTACTTACAGTAGATGGAGCTATATATTTCATGGTGATCTATTCTGTATTTCATATATCATATGAAATTATTAACATTTTGGCATCTATTAATCAGTTCATACTTTTTGCTTAAATATATTAAAAAGCCATGGGACTCACTTGCCCTGGTTATGCTTGTTAGCTCTACGTTGTCAGAAAATGTTTAATTAAAGAGTTTCCCTAAAAATTGTAATGTTATTGAAAGCAATTGGTACAAGTAATAGACATTATTAAAAGCCAGAGGTAAACCCTAATGTAAACTGTGAACTTTGGGCAATTACGATGTGTCCCTGTAGGTTCATCAGTTGTAACAAATGTCCCACTCTGGTGGGGGATGTTGATAATGGGGAGGTTAACTGGGGGGGGGGGGCAGGAGTGTATGGGAAATTGCTCTCAATTTTGCTCTGATCCTGAAACTGCTCTAAAAAAATAAAGCCTTGAAGAAAAAAAGGAAAAGAGCCAGAAATACAATGATATCTTCAAGACCCTGATAGATAATGTCTGCAAAGGACAGTTACATTTCACAGAAGGGCAGTCAACTTTCAAATAAAGAGGTCAACCCGATTTGTAATCTTAAAAAAGCCAAAAAAAAGACTTTTTTTTTTAAGATTTTTATTTCTTTAGTTGACAGAGAGAGACACAGCAAGAGACGGAACACAAGCAGGGGGAGTGGGAGAGGGAGAAGCAGGCTTCCCGCCGAGCAGGGAGCCCGATGCGGGGCTCGATCCCAGGACCCTGGGATCATGACCTGAGCCCAACACAGACGCTTAACGACTAAGCCTCCTAGGTGCCCCAGAAGACATATTTTTATAAATATATTTCTAAAAGATATTTTCTAAGTTAACCAAAAATGTATGTGGAAATGCTCAAATGTGGTAACATTCTGTTAAAACTGCTGTATTCCTAGTAATAATAATTGGTGCAATTCTTTTGGAAATCGACTTGGCAGAAAACATAAAAATAAATCACTCTTTGAACTAGTGATTATATTCCTAGGAATTTTTGCTAAGAAATACTCCAAAAGGAAAAGGTTAAATTCACAAAGTTGTTTATTAAAGCTTTTTCTTTATCATAGTAAAATATTCAAAATAACATAAATAAATGTTAAGATAGTAACTAAGCAAAATATGCTATCAGAACGATGGGATATTCTTCAGCCATCAAAATATGTAAGCAGTTCATATAAAAATATGAAAAATGCTTGAGTGAAAGGAGGGTTGGACCACATATTTCCAAGTACAAACTTCTCTATATGCTCTGCTTAGGCTTTGTAAAAATTGTACATAAATATAAACAAGGACTGACGTAAATAGAAAATTTTAAATACATGTATTAAGTGATTACCAGTGGAATTGTCTCCTTTAAAATATTTTTGTTGTGGAGTGCCTGGGTGGCTCATTCGTTAAGCGTCTGCCTTTGGCTCAGGTCATGATCCCAGGGTCCTGGGATCGAGCCCACATTGGGCTCCCTGCTCAGTGGGGGGCCTGCTTCTCCCTTTCCCACTCCCTCTGCTTCTGTTCCGTCTCTCGCTGTCTCTCTCTCTGTGTCAAATAAATAAATTAAAAATCTTAAAAAAGAAACTAAACTAAAATAAAATATTTTTGTTGTTATAATGTTTTTGCAGTTAAAAAAATTCTGAATAGTAACTCTTCCATAGTAACTCCATTCTTTCACTGCTAGATTGAAGCAAGCAGAGAATTTTATACCTAATCAGAAATAATAGCATTGTGCTTGGTCTTGGAAAGATCTATTGTCCAACAATATTGCACATATTTCTGTCTTTAATCTTGTATAAATTAAATCACCAGACAACACGATCTTTAAAAGAGGGAGAATTAATACCTTATTAATATGTTTTCTTCAGACTCGCACAGTGCTTGGCACATAATAGATGCTGCATACAAATTTTCCATAATCTGTATTCACTGAGCAAGTGGTTAAGAAAATTCCTAAATAAGCCTGTGTCTGTGAAGTTCATGGATGTCCTGTGATTTACCGCACTTAAACTAAGCTGGTGAGAATGTGTTCAGTGAGTGACTTCCAAACAAATGACCACTTGATATAGTCCTAGAAATTGGTCTTGAAATGGTACAGGGAGATGAACTATCCTTCACTCTTATCTATATGCAATGAAGAATGAACTTCTCAGATGAGGGGACAACAAAAGGGTCAGGATTCCTTGGCTCCTTCTGAATCCACCAGGGCAGGTGTGGGAAATGGCAAAGATCAGGGGAACATGTGTACATGGAGTTGTTGTTTTTTTTTTTAAGAGCAACACCCATGAATAGCACGTGTCTCATGTCACTTTCTCTTGCATCTTATTGGTCAGAACTTCATCACATGGCCACACCTAGCCACAAGGAAGTCTGGGAAATGGAGTCTTTACTAGGCAACTAGGTGCTCAGCTAACTATCTAGGAAGTCTGGGAAATGGAGTCTTTACTAGGCAACTAGGTGCTCAGCTAACTATCTAGAACAAGTAGTAAAGTACACCTTAGTCTGCTGTAAAGGGATAGTTTAAAACTTTTCATTATGGAAAAATTTAAGCATATAAAAAATGTATAATAAATATCAGTGTACTCATCATAAATCTTCAGCCACTGTCAACATTTACCAATCTTATTTCATTTCCACACCCCTTTTCCCCACCACTACATATATTTATGGATTTTAGAAAATCATGGTAAAATATACATACCACAAAAGTTGGATTATTTTTAGCATGACATTTTACCTATAAATACTTCAAAATGCCTCTTTGATAATGACTTTTTAAAACATAATCATCTGCCACTTTTTATATCACAAAATGAACAATAATTTGTCAATATCACCTCCTTTCCAGTCCATATTAAAATTTCTCCATAGGTCTAAAAAGTATCGTTTTACAATTCATTCAAATCAGAGTCCAGACAAAGTCCATACACTGCATTTGGCTGTTATGTCTTCTAAGTCTCCTCTATCCTGTAACATCTCCCCTCCCACCCACTTTTTAAAATATCAATTTATTGGAGACACCAGGGCAGTCTTCCTGAACAATAATATTCCGCAATAGGTTTTTAACTTCTGTAGAATTGGATTCTCAGGGAACATTCCTTAGAATAAATTTCTAGAATTTTTTTTTTAAAGATTTTATTTATTTATTTGAGAGAAAGAATGAGAGAGAGAGAGAGCACATGAGAGGGGAGAGGGTCAGAGGGAGAAGCAGACTCCCTGCCGAGCAGGGAGCCCGATGCGGGACTCGATCCCGGGACTCCAGGATCATGACCTGAGCCGAAGGCAGTGGCTTAACCAACTGAGCCACCCAGGCGCCCAAATTTCTAGAATTTTCTGGTCAAAACGCATGAGCATCTTGTTCAGCACACCAGCAAGTGGAAGTGTTTATGAAGTAGACTCCTACTAGTCGGAAATTATCCTATCACACTCCCCACAGCTTTGGCGAATGCCAGGTGGCATTTGAAATTGTATGCTGATTTAGCATGTGTAAAATTTGCATTCTGTGAATTTAAAATGTGTCAAGTGGTTCTTTTAACTTATATTTCTTTAGTTGTCATTTCCCCCCATGTGTTCCTTTAGGATTTGTTCTTTGTCTTATGTGACTTGACTCTTCAGATCTCTCCCTGGGGCAAGCAGTGTACCTCCAACCCCTCGAGATAATTCTGTAGTAACTTCCTGTTGTAATCATGGTTATCACTCATCTTTTTTTTTTTAATTAAGCTAAAAAAAATTGAATAGACTTCATTGTGTAGAGCAGTTTTAGCCTTAAGGAAAAATTGAGCACAATGTACAGAGAGTGTCTGTGTGCGCTACTGTGCAATTCTACAATTTTCCTATTTTTAACATCTTGCGTTAGCGGGGTACATTTGTTACAATGGACTAACCTGCACCGACACATCATCGTCACCCAAAGTCCATACTTTATGGGAGGGTAGGACTGGGGGTTTTGACAAATGCATAATGACATGTAACCACAATTACAGAATCGTACAGAATAGTTTCACTAAAAAGCCCGCGCTCTGCCAAGTCTTCCCTGCCACTCTCCCCTGTGAACATAGGTGACCACAGCACTTTTTACTGTCTCCATAGTTTTGCCTTTTTCAGAATGTTATGTACTGTAATTGGAATCATAAGATGTGTAGCCTATTCACGCTGGCTTTCTTCATTTACCAATTTGCATGTAAGGTTCCTCCGTGTATTTTCATGACTTGATAGCTCATTTCTTCGTATCGCTGAATAACATCTCATTGTATAAATGTACCACGATTTGTTTATCTACTTACCTGTAGAAGGACATCTTAGTTGCTTCCAAGGTTGGGCAATTATGAATAAAGCTGCTATAAACATCCATGTATGGGATTTTGTATGGACAGGAGTTTCAACTCATTTGGGTAAATACCAAGGAGCATGATCGCTGGATCATTTGGTAAGACAATTGTTAAAAAAGAAAGAACAAGCCCAGATGGGAGTCTTTTGCCCCCCCGCCCCCCAGGATAGCAAATGAAGATTTAACTACAGTTTCAACCTCTTCCAAGAACGTGACCTTTTACAAGTCCCCCAGGACATTTCGGATCAGCAGTAGTGAGATCATCTGCGTGATATAAACCCTGCCCTTCCCTCCCCTCCCCCAACAAAAGAAGATGTTCTGGTTGAAACAGTCCTTTCTTTTCTTTTGCTAGTAACTTCCTGCGTCACCCTCCTGCTTATGAGAACATTTCATTTGGTACAACTCCTCTGAGCATCTCTCTACTTGCTTCATGGGCTGTTGCCCGATTCTTGAGTTGTTTAATAAAACCAATTAGACCTTCAAATTTACTCAGTTGAATTTTTTTTTTTTTTAACACTATGCTTAGCTTTGTTGGAAACTGCTAAACTGTCTTCCAAGATGGTGATACCATTTTGCATTCCCAACAGCAATGAATGAGTTTCTGTTGCTCTGTATCTTTTCTGGCATTTGGGGTTGGCAGTGTTCTGGACATTGGCCATGCTAATAGATGTGAAGTGCGATCTCATTTTAATTTGCAATTCCCTAATGACCTATGATGTTGAGCATCCTATTAAATGCTTACTTGGCATCTGTAGATTTCTGTTGGTGGGTTCTCTGTTCAGGTCTTTTACTTTTTAATTGGGTTGTTTTCTTATTGAGTTTTTTTTTTTAAGATTTTATTTATTTATTTGACACAGAGAGACACAGCGAGAGAGGGAACACAAGCAGGGGGAGAAGGAGAGGGAGAAGCAGGCTTCCTGCAGAGCAGGGTGCCCGATGCGGGGCTCGATTCCAGGACCCCGTGATCATGACCTGAGCCGAAGGCAGACGCTTAACGACTGAGCCACTCAGGCGCCCCTTCTTATTGAGTTTTAAGAGGGTTTGTTTTTTGTTTGGTTGTTTTTTTTTTTTTTAAATATTTTGAATACATGTCTTTTTTTTTTTTAAAGATTTTATTTATTTGACAGAGAGAGAGACACAGCGAGAGAAGGAACACAATTAGGGGGAGTGGGAGAGGGAGAAGCAGACTCCCTGCGGAGCAGGGAGCCCGATGCAGGGCTCAATCCCAGGACCCTAGGATCATGATCTGAGCCCAAGGCAGACGCTTAACGACTGAGCCACCCAGGAGCCCCTATGTGTCCTTTTTTTTTTTTTTTAATCAGATACGTCTTTCAAATATTTTCTCCCAGTCTGTGGCCTTTTTGTTCTCTTAACAATCTTTCACAGTTAAACCTTTTATTTTGAGATAATTGTAGATTCACAGGTAGTTGCAAGAAATTGTAGGGGCCAAGGGCAGGCTGCCCCAAAATGTGCCTCTTGGCATATTGGTTAAATAAAAGTCACTTAAGAGACAGCCAGTGCAAGAAGGACAATCAGAACTTCCTCCATCCTCTTGAAAGCAGTAAATAAATGTCCCATGTGAAAGGTACCCTTCCTTGTACCAGGAGGTAGACAGACATCCTTATCACCAGAGGTGGGAAATTTAGAGCCAGGAAGCCTGTATAGACAACCCTTGTTACTTTTTACTAATTTACTACCCCAGCCCAAACTAGAATTCCCTATTAATTAGAGCTCTCAAAGTTTTCTGTGAGCATGTAATAAAACTTCTTTTCTCTCCTGTTAATCTGTCTCATGTAAATTTAATTCTTAGTCCAACTGGAAGACCTTGAGGGTAGAGAAGAACTTTTCTTTTCCTTCAAAATAATACAGAGATCCTGTGTACCCTTTACTCAGTTTCCCCAATAGTACCATCCTGCAAATGTATAGTAACATATCACAACCAGGATGGTGACATTGATACAGGCTGATACAGAACATTTCCATCACCACCAGGGTCCCTCATGTTGCCGGTCCCTCATCTTCTGAACAATCTTCTGCACTTAGAGAAATTCCTGCTTGTGGAGTCCTGTTTCCCAGTATGAGATGTGGTGGTGGCAGGCACCTGGCTTTGGGGGAGGCAGTGGTAGTGGAAACTTGCAAAGTTGAGCTCCTGGTGCTGAAAGGGCATCAGAGGGGTATCGCTGGTGCCTCTCCCTGGGGCCTGACGGGGCAGCACAAGTGCAGAGATTTTCTCATCTAACTTGGGTATTGTTCTCAAGGCTTTAGTTTCAAATTCCATTCTCTACCTCTGCCAACAGTCCTATGAGCGAGCCCATATCCTTTTATTTACTTACTTAGTTGATTTGGGGAGAATGCATAGCCTTTGATTGTACGAACAATAAACAAACAAAAACCCTCCAGCATTATTAACCACCCCACCTCTATCCTTTTCATTTACTTCTTTCTGCTTTATCGCCCAGAGTCAATTGCTTTTGCTTGGAACGAAGCATTTTGACTGATCAGTTTCCTTAAGACCCAGGCTCCCTTGGACTTCAAGAAACAGAGGTGAACTTTCAAGCACTTGTGTTTACAGGCATTTTGCTACAAAAATATTCGTGGGAACCAAAAATAATGCAGATGGCCGTCTGAGACCGGATAGCAGATTGTTTATATCAGCGAGTGAACCCATGGGACAGGCAGCCGAGGAGCAAGCGGAAAACGAAAGATGCTGAATTTAGAAGAATGATCTTCAGCGTGAAAACCTCTCAGCACCATCCCTTCCTCTGAGGCAATAATCAAGATGTATATTGGGCTATAGCGGAAAGTTCGATTTTAAGGAAACCTCAGGGATAAGACTTAGATCTTCTCATCTATTGCCCGGGTGATGCCTTGGACAAGACCCTTGACATTTCTCAGCCTCTATTTCTTCATCTATAAAATGAAGATGATAGGGGCGCCTGGGTGGCTCAGTTTGTTAAGCAGCTGACTCTTGATTTCAGCTCAAGTCATGATCTCAGGGTCCTGGGATGGAGCCCGCTGGGCTCCAAGCTCAGTAGGGAGTCTGCTTGGGATTCTTTCTCTCCCTTTCCCTTTGCTTCCCCCCCCCCCCGCCCCCATTCTCTCTCTCAAATAAATAAATAAATCTTTAAAACAATAAAATAAAATGGGGACGATAATAATCTGCCTTTAGGGTTATTGCAAAGATTGAAAAAGAACACCAAGTGTCTGACAAACTTCCTAGTTCATAATAGACACTTAATAAATGGTCATTGTTATTTGGTGTTCCATTGGAAAAGAATGAGGTAACCCCAGTCCCCAAGACGGATGAGGGGAGGCTGGAACAGATACAACCAGCTGCCTCCCCATTGTTCATTCTCGCCTTCTTCTCTGTTGACAGGTCCTTCTTTTGCACGGGAAGCAACAGTCTTAGCTACAGAACTACATCTCCCAACCTCCCTTGCTGCCCGGGGCTGGTCAAGTCCCACAGTGTCAGCCAATAGGACTTACATGGAAGTCTACCAGGATTGTTCTACTTTCTCCTTGGGGCTTCCTTCTGCTGTTCTGGCACAGAGATGGGAGGCTGGGGCTGTAGAGGCCATCTTTTGACCAGAAGAGACCATGAGGGCAAAAGCCACATGCTAAGAGTGGCAGAATAGACTAAACCCTGAGACACTGGTGACATCATAGAGCCACTACACCTCAGAACCACCTATTTCAATGGCCTGTGAGAGAAATTAAAGCCTCTGTGGTGAGGCTCCTGTGGCGAAGTTTCTATAACATGCAGCTGAATGGATTTCCTAACTGATGTGGAGACCCCACCTACCCAGCCCGCAGATCCAGGTGTGAATTAGCTTTTAGTAACAACTTTAAACCACAAGTTATAGAATGTGCTGGGGAGGAAGGGCAGCTTAGACTTTTCTCTCACTTATCACATACATAGTAAAAGTGAAAGCTATCATTATTTTTTTATAAATTTAGAAAAGCTAAACCTTTTTCATAGCACCTATGTGATGGGGTGTCTCTCTCTGGTTTGAGGTCTCATTGGTCCCGGGAATGCAGTGCTGGCCACCATTGCACATTTTGTACATAGGAGGACATTTGGAGATTCGCTCCCCCCACCCCCGCCACCAATTGGTGTCCAGGGCTTCTGGAGTGTTTGAAAGAGAAGGATAAGTCTGATTTGGTTCAGTCCTGTCTGGTGCTTTGACGATGTTGGAGGATACAGGCTTACAGAAGCCAGGCACTCACCTGTGTCCGCATGATGACAGCTGGACAAGACCTACTGCGCCCCTGGCAGCCACAGGCCCTAGACAGTGTCTTGTCTTGGCTGGAATATTCTTCTAGTGGCAGGTGGGCCTACCTGCCAAGGGCTGTGCTCAATGAAGGAGGCTTGAAGCTGAACTGGTCAAGGCCAGTTGGGAGAAAGCGCTTACGATTCTGTGGGGGAGGAGAAATTTCTTTCTACCCTTCAAGATTCTTACATGAAACAGATTAAAAGGAGAAAAAAAAAAACAACAAAAAAACCCTGAAGTATAATTACTTGCACACAGAAGCCTAATAATGAAATTGGGCTCTAAAGAAATGACCTAGGCGGGCAGTTTTTATGCTTTTTAGACAAAGACAATATGTCTGTGAGGAATTGATGGGACAAAGAAAACTTAACTTTGGGAGGTTCCGTTAGTAAGGAATTCTAAGCAGAATTTGGGCTGGGGTAGTAAATTAGTAAAAAGTAACAAGGGTTATTTATACAGTCTTCCTGGCTCTAAATCTCCCACCTCTGGTGATAAGGATTCCTCTTTACCTCCTGGTACAGGGAGGGGATCTTTCACATGGAACATTTATTTCCTGCTTTCGAAAGGAAAGAGGAAGTTCTGAGTGTCCTTCTTACACTGGCTGTCTCTTAAGTGACTTTTATTTAAAATAACCAACGGGCACATTTTGGCGGCCCATAATTCTTTCACCAGCCACTTTCCAGGGCACTTGGGCAGCACTGTGTGGTGGGGATGGGCCTGATGGGCATCAGCCACCTCAAGTGTGTGCTGCAGTGGGGCAGCCTCTAACCCTTCTCCTCATCACCAGACCCTTCTCAGTCCAGTTATATCCTCAGTAATGTAAGAAATACCACATGCCTTTAGGAAACATGGAGGGATACCATGAACGTGAAATTAGACCACGTGTTGGCAAGTGCCTTGTACCCTCTGCAAGCAAACTGAAAATTTCCAGGAAATACACCACGAAGTTGTGATGTGGAAGTTAGGTAAGTGGTACCTATTTAGTTAATAATGACTGGGGTTGCATAAGACAAACACAAAGACTATCATTTCCCTTTTGAAGGTGGAAGGTACAGGTGGTTTTTAAGGCGATGCTACTCAAAGTGTGGGCCCTGGCTTGCTGCATGCCCTTGGGCCTCTGTGAGGTGAGTTCAGAAGCTGAGAACATCCAGATAATTTTTAGGGATGTGACAGCATAACTGTATGCCCACTGACTCTAATAACACAAAATTGGGGTTTCTATTTTTTATGTCTTTTTAAAATTTCATTCTTTGGTTATTAATTTATACCAAATGGTACAAAAGCTGCTGTATGACAGATTGGAAATCCATTTTTTTTTTTTAAATGTCCTTCCCCTAAGTGGTTTGGGAAGACCTCGTTGAGAGTTTCTCCCCGTGGACTTTGACTTTAGGGAACTCTGTCCCTGATGTAAAGGCTCCAGCCCACGGTCGTAGCCAAGCTCCATCTTTGGATGGACATTTTCCCCACGGAGCGCCACGTGGGATCCTCTGAGGGTCTCCAGGGACTGAGCTAAGGCTTCTTAGCAAGCAAGTTTGCCTAAAATGGCACCTATGTGATTTGGAAGCTAACTTTACCTAAACCCCAACTCCCAATAGTCTATTAGAAGGAGGAGATTAAAAACTATGCTCAGCCTCTAGTCTTCCCTGTCGTCACTACAGATAGGCTAGTCTTTCACCCAAGAAGGCTGGATGACTTCCCACAGGGATTCCCCATCTGTTGGCAGAGGTGGAGCCCCCTGTGTGAATTAATTCTGCCCTTTCACACCAATTTCAGTAGCTGGGGCATCGCTGCCTGGGCCGGACAGAACCGTAGTGTAGAAATGCTGCTGTCTGAAATGAAATTCATGGCTGTCAGGACATCCTGAGGGTTATAGCAATGGGACACAAAGTCTGCAAATGATGAATATTGGCTATGAGGGGGTTGAATTCTAAGCAAATATAATTGGAGCTTTGACTCTGCTGTTTAGGAGGGAAAGAAAAAAGGACGCTATTCTACTAATACGAACATGTGTCCTTGGGTCACCTTGGGGATTTTCACAGACAGTCGCTCATTTCAATCCTCACAATGGGCCCCTTACTATTTTCATTTTGCATCTGAAGGGTCTGAGGCCCAGGAAAGTTAGAGACTTCCCTGAGGTCCCTAGGAGAACTGACCCCTGCCTGGCACAGGGTAGCAGGGGAAGCTGTACTGTCCACCCTTCTTGCCCATGGCAGGCTGTGGGCTTCAGACCGGAATCCTGGGGGGCTGTTCTTTCTGGGAGCAGCCATGGATCCCAGGCCCCAGGTCACGTCCTCTTGTTGGGGGGGCCACAGCTGGGAGCACAAAAGGCAGGCTGATGTGGACAAAGTCTGGTGACCCCAAGTTTTTAGTCTAACCCCTCTGGGCAGCGTGTGAGTGAACTGATTTTATCCAACGTCAACCTTCTCATGGGCAGAACAGGGCCACCCCCGACCTGGGATGTTGTGTTTGATGATGGTGGAAAGGGTCTCTATGGCCCTAGGAAAGTGCTCAAGAAATGGTAGCCAACGGCAGCCATATACGCCGCTTTGCTCTCCAGCTACTCGCTGGCTCCTTCAGAGGCTGGACTTCACCTTTTTCCTGTCCGCATCACCAACACTGAGCCTGTGCACCCAGGACGCCTCCCATACAAGCACATTTAATGGAGAAGCTGCAGCCACATGGCCCAACCTGACAGCCAGGACTTAGGAAGCGTCGCCGAGGCTGCCTGTCCCCAGCTACGTCCCCCTCCTGTTAGAAGTCCGTGTAGCAGAGTATTCAGCCAAAGGGCACCTCTCCTGACCCCCTAGCAGCTGTGCTCGTAGCCGAGCTCAGTGACGAGAGGAGAGGTGGTGTGTTGTCTGGTTCTCCCGGGGGAGTCTTAAAAGCAGGGTGGCCAACTTCTGCCCCTTCTGCCATCCTACAGCATGAAACACACCTGGGTCACTTGTGGGGTGGGACGGACAGCATTTTGGAGCGTGAGCACAAGGGTGGCAGTCTAGGGGTGATGCAGCGAGAGTGCTGGGGGGCACTGAGGACAGGGAAGCCACCAGCCAACCCTGGATTGATGGCCTCTCTCCTAAAACAGACAACAGTACAACTTTGGTCATGTTTAAGCCAGTGCTTTTGTGGGCTTTCTGTCAGAGGCTACTGAAATTAATTCTAAATGTTACAGCCATTCATGGGAAGGAAAATGTCACCCTGTCTTCACATTTGACCTTTTTATGGCACAGTCACGCTGTCGAAAATAAGGTAGAACCATCAAGTTGAAACATGACTACGCGCAGCCTACGACTATAGGCTTTGGCAGGCCAAGTGCAGGAAATGGCCAAAAAAACCTCCCTGGCATGGATCCCCCTACTTCTTAATGTGGCCGGATAGTTGGATGTGCTTTCACCCTGCATTTTCTCCTTGCCTCCGTTCAAGCAGGGAGCAGGCTTCCCACGAGGCCAAGATCAGAGGTTAAATCATGTTCAGAAGATGAAAAATGCAAAGACAGCAAGGTGAGAGGTGGGAATGCCCATGTGGGGGGGGGCAGGGGGTGCAAAGGTGGAGGCTCCATGGGATGCCAGTGGGAATGGCTGGTTGGGTGCTGGGGACCCGGGATCCAAACCCCACTGGAGATTCCCCACGGTGGGGCATACCCAGTGTTGACGGATGATGGATCACCCCGGGGCACTCCCCGCACCGTGGGCCGAGGACCCTTGGGCAAGGAGAGAGAAGGGGTACACCCAACAGGCATCCCAACTTAACATGCTCCAAACCTGCCCCTTCCACAACCCACCACCTCGGCGCACAGCGCCCCCACTGTTCCAGCCGCTCAGGCCAAACCGCAGAGCCTTTCTTGACCCTCTTCTTCTCTTGCGTGCCACACCCAATCCACTGGCAACTCCAGAGGGTCTGCTTCCAAAACACATCCAGACTCAGGCGCTGCTCTCCGCCGTGGTCCACAGCAGTGTCCTCTCTTCCCTTCCCTGCTGAAAGGCCTCCGAGCTGGCTCCGCGCTCTGCCCTCGTCCCCCAGCGTCTACTCTCATGGTGGCAGCTCAGCCTGCTAAAATTAAGTCCCATGTGCTCAAACCCTCCCGTGGGTCCCAGCGCACTCAGAGTAAAAGCCAAAGTGCTTCCGACATCCTACAAGGCCCTGCCTGACCTGATGCTGTGAGCACCTCTCCTCCCAGCCCCAACTCACTGCTTTGGCCCCACGGGACTCAGAACACCGGCCGTGGACGCATCTCAGTGCCTCTCTAACCACTGCTTGGAAAGCTCTTCCCCAGACATCTGAGGGACTTGTCCCTGCATCTCCTTTGGGCCTTTAGTCAAACGCCTGTCCCACAGCGAGGCCTTCTTGACTATTCATACTGTTCACCTCCCCACCTGCTCCCAACCCGATCCCCCTTCCCTGACTTTTCTTCTAGCCCTCACCAATATATATGTGGCATGCTGTGTAATTTACTTATTTTGTTCAGGTCTCTCCCCACCCCGACTTAGAATGGAAGCTCCAGGGGCATCTGTGTGGCTCAGGAGGTTAAGCGGCCAACTTTTGATTTCGGCTCAGGTCATGATCTCAGGGTCCTGGGATCGAGCCCCGCATCGGGTTCTGCCCTAAGTGGAGAGTCTGCTTCAGGATTCTCTCTCTCTCCCTCTGTCCCTCCCCCTGCTTGCTCGCTTGCTCTCTCTAAAATAAATCAGTCTTTAAAAAAAAAAAAAGAATGTAAGTTCCACTTAATCTTAGCCAAAAGGCCGAGAAGCGATAAGAATGTAAGCTCCATGAGGACAAGCCCCACGAGCACAAGACTTCGGTTTCATTTACTGCTGGATTCTCAGCAACCAGAACAGCGCCTGATTCCTAGCAGACGAGCAACAAATATGGTGCCCTGCCTTTAACTTGCTTTCCCTCTTTTCCTTGCCTCACTCTTGCTGCCCTGGGACTACATCACCCCCTTCGTGGTGCATTTGCACATAAGCTTTACTTGGGCTCTGTTTTCTGGGGGAGCCTGGGCTACCAGCGTCCCTTGCTGTGGGCCGGAGGGCTGGTAAGAGACAGGTCCAAGTTCAGGCAGTATAACTACAGAGCCTGTAGTTATTGCTATGGGGCTTACTACCGAGGTGTTTTCTGGGAGCTCCCCGCGCCAAGGCTCAAGGAGAGTTCATCGTCAGACGGGGCACATTCCCAACAATCTCTACAGCCCGAAAGCCAACTGGCTTCACTTTGACCCTGGCCACGGTCCTCGTGGGTGGGACACTGGAAAGACGGTGCAATTTCTGACTGGCAAAGACACCGACACGCAGGGAAATAAAAGTTAGCAAGGAAATGGACAGTTCGTGAAATTTATACTTAAAAATTTTCTTAAGAATACATGGGATTTTCCAAGACCATTCATCATAGCACTGAGCCTACTATTCCTTAATAGAAAACAGTCAAATAGCAAATACTCCAGTTAATTTCCCACAGGTATAAATTATGCAAATAGTCATTTATATCTTCATTTACAATAATCAATAAATAAGAGGGCACATTCATACAATCTTTTTTTTTTTTTTTTTTTTACAAAGATCCCTTTTTACAAAGCTACGGGTATATACTCAATAGACAAAATAATCCTTGTTCTACAAAATAACATTTCACTTTTTTCTCCATAGTTCTCTTAGCGCTCTCCATAAAAATGTTCAGACGTTGTCCCTGAAGCTCTGCCATGACGTTAAAAGAAACAGTAGTATTGAATCTGTTAAACATATTACAGACCTTGAAGCAAACTCCTATCACCATCCTCGAGAACAGGCTCGGGAGAAACTGTTGCCAGGCTTAGTCATCAGTCCAGACGACACACGACACATGGGAGGGAACAACCATGTTTCCTATTTGTCTTTGGCTGCGAGGCAAGTGATGCAGGCACTCTCTTATGGTGTGATTTCAAGCGCAAAAGGCAGGCCTCCTCCTCATGGCACCCTGCCCCACAGGTGCGGGCCCACTCTGGAACATTCTCCACTAACGTGCCAGCCTTCGGCTGAAGGGATCCAATGTTACAATGCAAACAGCCCAACACGAATGGGATTTCTGCACCGGTTAATTTTGAGTCCGCCAGGGGAAGGGGGAAAAGTTGGGGAGGGTAGGAAGGTCCTGTTTATAGTTCTTTGTTCCTACTGCTGAACTTTGGCATCTGGGACAGATTTCCCTGGCAAACTGCCTCCGACACAGACTTAATTTAAGGAGACCAGTTTAGGTCCGGGAGCCCTAGGAAGCAGATCTCCTCCATTCTACTCCAACTTTCATCCCCACATCCTAACAGACTACGCTTTGTTTTACCAAACTCTTTCTGAAGGCACCTTTATCAGATACGAAACCCAGAAGCAATGTTCTAAGCTTTGGATTTCACTTAGGAATACAGAGATGCATTTATTTTAAGCAAATAGGTCACTTACTGAGACTTTTTAAAAAATCTACCTTGTTAACCTTTGGGTTTTTAAACCTAGGAAGGACTTTTGTAAAAGATTTTCCAACTTCCGACCCAGAGAGGTAAATGAATTATTCAAGGTGTCCCAGCAGGTGAGCCAGAGTCCAGATGTGGGTTCCTGATGCTCAGGCCGGTGTTGTCCTACTTTGGAACAATGTCAACTCCCTAGGTTACAGAAACGCCCAGCGTTTGCCTTTGATTCAATCCTCGCATGACATTGAAGAATACTTTGTGACATTGAAGACTGCTGGCCTTTGTGGCTGTTCTTACTTATAGCACAGTCTGGCAGAGGATATGCTCTTATTGACTTTGGGTGGGGCTAAAAGAAGTCCAAGCCACTGCAAATGCAACAAACCAATCAAAAGATATTTCTGTTTCTGCGACAGTGCAAAAATCACAACTTTTAAACTTAAAACAAAGGAAAAATAAGTATTCCTATCTCACAGACCAACCAATTATGGCTTCATCCAAGTAATTCAAATCCTCCATCCTTATTTTAATTGTGCTCTGCCCAGCCCGATGAAGTGTGTTTGTGTTTTGAGGGAGAGAGCCTAATTTCCTGCTCTGAAAAAGCAGGTGTTGGAGGGCGCCTGGGTGGCTCAGTCAGTTGGGCATCTGACTCTTGGTTTCGGTTCAGGTCATGATCTCAGGATCATGAGACCAAGAAAAACTGAGCCCCACATCAGGCTCTGAGCTCAGCACGGAGTTTGCTTGAGATTCTCTTTCTCCCTCGGCCCTTCCCCTGACTCATACTTGCTCTAAGAAATAAATAAATCTTAAAAAAAAAAAAAAAAAAGCATGCGTTTGGGTTGGAGAGGTGATTAGCTGGGGCAGGATGGCTCGTTAACTGGTGGCTGAAGTTTTTGAGGTTAGATGCCGAGATTTTACTGCTGGCGGTTCTTTAGAGGCAGTCATTTTGGTTGCAAATTTGCAACCAGAGGCGAAAACATGAATCTGGGTCATCTTAGTCATTTTTATGCGAGCATGAAGGAGACATCTGAGTGGTTTTGGTACGGGGTTGGGAGTGGTGTGCAGAAATTTGGGATGGGGGAGAAGAACATGTGGTGGGGAACTGCAAGCTGACTAACCAAGTTCACCACCTTCCCAGCTCTGGGAATCTCCACCCACAGATGCCACCTTGGCCAAAGCCATCAAGAATCAGAACCTCCTTAGGGTGTAACTATCTTCTAAGCCGTGAAGTCCAGGGTGAAAATCAGCATTTGAAATCAGTGTGGAGCCCAACATGGGGCCTGAACTCATGACCCTGAGAACAAGACCCGAGCTGTGACCAAGAGCTGTACACTCCACTGCCTGAGCCCCCCAGGCACCCCTCAACTTCTTCTTTAAAAGGTTTGGGTTAGATTTGAGACAGAGCAGCTGGTGGGACAAAGGTGGGCTGAAGAGGCTTCAAGAAGCTCTTGTCAATGGAACATAAGGAAAGGAGGTGTCTGCAAAGCTCAGGGAGGAGGGGAATTCAGAGCAAGGAGCTGCTGGACGGTTTACAGCTTCGAGGCAAACTTGCAAGGAAGCATTATTCATTCAACATGGATGTACGCAGGGTCTGCCCCGCGCAGAAGACACTCGGGGAGCTTGATGATCATCCAGATACCAGGTGACAGAGCAGGGACTCAGACCTAGATCTGGCTGATTCCCAAACCTGCGCTTTCTGGAGCCCAGGACACCTCCCGGAGTAGGAGGAAAGGGAACTGTGATGTAAGGAAAATGGTTTCAGTTACGCAGACCCCTGTGAGATGAAAGCTAGACTTGGCTTCTGGGTGTCAGGAATTTAAAAAGTTAGCAGTGGGATCAGCCCCCGGATGGCTGAGTAGTGTTGTATTTAAGAAGAACGTGGTCAAACAGAACAAAATACTGGTTGTCTCTTCCCCATACACTAAGATGTTTCCTGGCTTGTTGATGCGACAGCCCTGGGCTGTGAGAACTGCTTGCCTGATGTGTTTTCATCAAGGTTCTCAGAGCAAACTCTAAGAGTCTCCCTGGCTCCGCGGGGTCTGCTGATCGCTGGACGGGCCGGGGTGCACAGGAACTCAGATGGTCCTCTGCCGGCTCTCAGAGAAGTGGGAGCTCCGACTCTCTAAGCCTTTGCCCAATTACTCGACCAAGCTCACCCCAAGCCCATGCAGGAGAAATGACAAGGCCTGACGGTCAGTGGGGAGCTCCGAAAAATCAGAGCGAGGCGGGCTGAGTGCTCATGTCGAGTGTGCACACGACAGAAATGGAAGATCTGGGGCCCAACTCAGCCCAAGCCCGTGCTTCTCAGGCACCAGGCTCACTTCCCTGAACTGCTGTCCTTCCTCAAGGAAATGCCTGACAAGGCCGACTCGAAAGATCTGTGGACTCAGCGTCCAGCAAAGAAGCTACGTCTCCTTTCTTGGCTCCCTCCCTTGGCTAACTGGGAAGGCAAACTCTGCAGCAATTTTCAGCAAATAAGCACGGTATAGCCCCTCCAGCTCTCAGCCTCAGTGTCTCGCCTGGGCTCCTGGCCCTTGTCTTCGGAGCCGCCCCGCTCACTGGCTGCAAGGGCCGGACGAATAACCTGCTATTCCGCCGGGGCTCCCCATGGCAGCTGCAGGCCCAGGATCTTAAATCTTCCCCTAAAGGTGGTTTCAGCAGCGATTATGCAATGTCGGGGAAACAGAAAGAACACAGCTGGACCTGCAGAGCATTATGGGCTTGCTTCCTGGCAAGAGCATTGCCGAGAAGGTTCTGAGAAGCCACGCTGGCCTGAAACTCCAAGGCAACCCACTTTGGGGACTTCAGGATGTGAAGCTGAGTACAGGTGGGGAATTCGGCACAGATCCCTGAGGAAGGTCTGGAGGCAGAAAGAGAGAGAGGCCACATCTCAAAACTCCAGCGGGCCTCCAAGATCCAAGAAAAACTGAGCTTGCGTGAAAAGTGTCCTGTCATGGGACTGCACTCCAGTGACGTCACCACGGAAAGAGAATAGTTCTTACCGAAGCAGCTTTGATGCTTTCTGATATTCAGTAAGATACCTTCTTTACTTGTTTATTCCGATTTGTGTTTGAGAAATTAGCTTCGTGACGTTCTGAGTTCTTGGCAAGGAGGGAGGAACAGGGAAGCTTCAGGGGCTGGAGGATGGAGTTTTGTAGAAAACGTCATTGGGAATCAAGATGACCGCCCTGGGGTCACTCATCAGCACTGTGACGAGTCACGTCCCCTTCCTGACCTTCAGTGTTCTTGTTGCTCAGACGAAGCGATAGACCCTTATGAGATCCCTAAGGCTATCGAATATTCTATGACTTATAAAGATTGCCCGAAGAGGCAGCCACTAAACGCTTCTGCTTTCTAATACGCTCTGGCCTTCCAAGGAGCAGGCACGCACTGTGCGGGCAGGGAGAGCACTGGTGGAAATTTGCTGCACCCCAGAAATGGAGCAGCACCATGTGTCTGGGTGGCTGTCCTGGGCAGTGAGGGCTCCAAGTCCTGGCGGGAACCTGTCCCCCTGCAGACGCCAGCTCTGGCCAGCACAGGAAGCGATGCTCACCAAGTTCCACGAAGCTGCCCAGCAGAGAGAGAAGACCCTGTTGGTTAGCAGACACGAGCGTGGACTGTTTATTTCCTACATGAAGTGAGGGTGGTGAGGGAAACCTGGAAACTGCCGGACACCTCAGACTAGAGCTTGTGGGGAGGTGGGAGATGCAACTGTCTGGGGGCAGGGGGTGACCAGAGAGGAGAGGGAGGAGGATCACTTCGCACGTGGGGCCTTCCAGCCGAGCTTCCGCATGCCTTTCAACCCCCCCCGGCTCGGAATGATGCAAAGGCACCCGGCCCCAGCTCGGCAGGATGATTGCTGCCACGGCCCCAGATAGACTCAGGGCGGGCTCACAGACAGGCGCACAGAGCAGCGAGCCACCCAGCCAAGTGGTGAGCAGGCTCAAGTGGGATCTGCGGTTCAAGATGGTGTGCTGACCACATGGGCTCCTTTCAGCTTTCGTGAAAGCCCATGAAAACAGGAGCAAAGGAAGGAAGACAACGGGGTAGGAGGGGATGAGAGTAGGCAAGAGATGCCAGCCCATGTGTAGCAGGGCAGAGCTGCCGGAGAAGTTGAGCGGGCAGAGGACCTGACCACCGCACACCGGCAGAGGCATGCCACGGAGCGGCTGTGGTCCTCCTCCACGGGGGAATCAGAGGAGCTCCACCCCGGGGACGCCGGGCACAGCAAGGCAGGGGCAATTCAACGAGTCTAAGTACTGACCGTGATGAACCTGCCCGCTTGGGTCAGGATATGAGCACTCACGTGTGCTAGGATCTCCGGGTACGGCTCTACAGTCTGCGCACTGCACAAAGGTGCTTGGCTAAGGGAAGAGTCGGGAGTAAAAATCTAGTCCTTGCTCTGCTCCTCAAGTCTTGCCCTAGCTCAGGTCTTACATCTCGCTGGAGAAAGGGGCAGGAGATGTCATCTGCCAGTCAAGCCAAGTGCCTATGGGTGGCTTCTGCCCAGAGGCAGTGTCTTTCTCTAAGTGAGCCACCCAGAGCGAATGCCTTTTCTTGGAAATTGCATGAGGACACTGCATCGGCCAGTAGCAGCTCTATGGATGTCCCTCTTTCCCAGGCAGGAGAGAAGTGAAAATACCTCGAAAGAAACACAATGAGTCCTAGAGAAAAGACCTGCAATTGATACGTGGGGTGACCCTACAGAAAAGCCCACTGGTTGATACACAGAGCTTCCAATTTGTTTTCTGATGGATCACTCTTCAATATGAACAGATCCACAGAACCACCAGCCGTCAACGTGAAAGAGCCTGAGACTAACCAAGAGAAAGGACACTTAGAGGAGACAAAGCCAGTACAGGGAGCAGAAAAGAACTTCCCCGAAGCCACTTTCATGAACAGCCACAGGGAGAGAAGAGCTGCATCCATGAAACAAGAACAGGACATGATAAAACAGGAACAAGAGAACAGTAACAAACTATTCTGGAAAAATTAAGCATTAAACATCCATCAGGTATGCGAGAAGATAAAGCTGAAGACCTCTCCCTGAGTTGTGATCCCCAAAATAAAAAGATTACACATAGAAAAGATAAAGAAATATTAAAGGATTGTAGGCTGGAAGGTCCAACACTGAAATAACAGGTGGCTCAGAAAGAAAGGATGTGAACCATTATAAGAACATTTACGAAGTTTCCCATGAGAACCCAGCATGACCTGCATACCACGGAGGACACAGTAGCATCAGGATAGCTCGGAACACTGAGAAGGAAGGGATCTTGAATGCTTCGGGGGAGGTGGGGAGAAACCCAAGTCACATCTAGAGGCTTGGGAATCTGGATGGTGCCAGAAGTCTCAACAACTAGGCTGGGGAGCAGTAGGAGGGAGTCACTCTCCACCAGCAATCCTATACCCAGCGACACTCAGGGACGGGCAGAATGGAGACATTTTAAGGTATGCAAAAGCTCAAGAAATTTACAAGATTTACTTCCCATGTTACTTTCCTCAGGAAGTTACTAAAGAACGTGCCACACTAAAAAATAAAAAAAAATAAAAATAAAAATAAAACAACTCCAAAAAACAAAGATGAGCAAACCAAGGGGGAAATTTGGGGCAAGAAAGGGCGTGTTACCATAGCACACTACTTGGCTCAGGCGTGAACGGTCCTTCTGCACCTACACTGAATAGACGTGCATGAAATAACGTGATGTAAACACACCAGGGGAAAAAAGTGGAGCATGGAGAAGGGCGAGACCCCCATCTACCGGAATAGCAAGTTGCAGGTGTTTCTAATTTAAAAAAGGAACATAAGTGTAAGCGTGTTACCTTGCAACTGCAAAGGTAAATAACAAGCCATAGCTAAAGAGATGGATAGTGTGGTTTCTAGGGAAACCGGACTTAGGGACGGCTGGTTTTCATCAAAAGCCCATATGGTACTTGTTTCTTCATAAACTATGAATATGTGTGACTTGGATAAGAATTAAAAATCAATTCTTAAAAAAAAAAAATTCAAAGCCATTGGGTGGTCTGTCCTGTAGGCTTCTCCATCCACCTTGTATATCCCACTTCCTCTTCCATAGAAGCCTATTCTCCACTGGGAATTTTTTTTGGCCTTTAAAGAAGAAATCTGTTTACAGCCTACCGGAACCAAAAGATTTTTAGGCATCTTGCCACTGGGTGGTTTTAAACAATATTACATGTTGTAATGGGTGAGAGAAACAGGCTGCAGAGATTTTTCTGAACAAGGTCTAGCCCCGTAAAATGAGATGACGCGTGTTTTGGGTCGGCTCCTCCCTGGTTCTTCCAGCATCTAGTCTAGGCAAAGACCACGTGGTGTCCGGGGTTAGAAAATATCACACACGTCATCTTTACTCTCTGTACCTCTGAGCCTTCAGTGATGCCAGGGAACTCACTAATTAGCCCATTCTCCCCGGGACGTTTGGCCTTCAAGATGGAACCGCTCCAAGCTCCCGACAGCTTTCCACTTGGAAGGCTCAGATTTGTTCTAAGAACCAAGAAGGAGAGAAGGCAGGCTATAACCGAGTGGGATTTGGGTTGTCATCGATTCAAATGTGCTATGTAAATTCTTTTGGCCATGCTGGAATTCTGTAAACTTGAAACCCACTGCCTGAAATAAGCACACCTCTCGGCTTGCTCAGAGAGAGCCGTGGGTTCTGGAGCAGAAGCAATTACCAGCGGCCGAGCTGGCCCAGCGGTCAAGGGCACTCCAGACGTCACAGGGGACAAGCGTGAAAGCGAATGCCTTACGAGCGCAAAGCAAAGGTTGCAGCTGGCCCCAAATTTTGGTTTTGTTTCAATGAGGACATTTTTATCTAATCATTTAACCTTTTTTATTTCCCCCCCCAGGACACTCATGGGCCCAACACAAGTTTCGTTAAAGAGGGGACAGCCCTGGACCAGGCATCAGGCAGCACGGGTGCCTTTGCAAGTCTGTTCCTGGTTGGCTGTGTGACCTTGGTCCACCTGCTCTGCCTCTCTGGGTTCGGCAGACCCAGGGGCTGTCTGAGGGCCCCTCCTGACCTACTGGTTTGTGATTTTCTGAGTAAGGCTGGGAGGGGCAGGGCAATGGGAGTTAGAAGCAATACCAGGGCCCTAGGGCCTGCATCTTGGTGGGAAACGGGGGTGGGGGGGGGTGGCACAGGGCAGAAGGAAGATGGGAGGGTGGCTGGAGGTCTCCCCACAAACTGTCTGCTCTGGTCTACTTCTCGGGGTACCTTCCAGAAAAGTCTATTCAAGAATCCCATTATGGGGGCACTTGGGTGGCTCAGTTGGTTAAGCGTCTGCCTTCGGCTCAGGTCATGATCCTGGAGTCCCGGGATCGAGTCCCGCATCGGGCTCCCTGCTCAGCGGGGGTCTGCTTCTCCCTCTGACCCTCCCCCCTCTCGTGCTCTCTCTCATTCTCTCTCAAGTAAATAAATCTTAAAAAAAAAAAAAAAAGAATCCCATTATGACTGACCACAAAGGATGCCCATGCTGACGTCCCAGCTCCAGTGTGAGCCAGAACTTATTCTGAGCCCAGCCACTCCTGCACTCCTCCTCCTGGCTTTTAAGGAGCCTTGGGCAGTGCCCTCTGGAGCCCTGGAGATCAGCACAGAGGCTTTTACTGTACCATCTAGATTCTCCCCTGGCTAAGACACGGGTGGAAAACATTTGCAAATCACAGCTTTAACCTCAATCCAATCAACGCAAAACTGAATTTCCATCCTCCCCTCCCCAAAACTAGGGTGACAGAAAGTGCACCGCAGCTCACTACACAGCCCCCACTTTCCTCCTCGGGTTTGCCGTTCCAGGACGTGGGCTCCTGGAGCCGGCAGCTCTGCGCCCCTCGGATATAACCAACCGCGGACCACACGACAGGTGCACGGACACCCAGCACCTTCACTCAAACCCCCCCCTCGGGGAGGAACACGGGGCAGCTTTCTTCCCAGTGGAGGTCCTGTGTGGGGCATCGCCCCTCTTTCCCATCAGGAGGACCCTCCTCCGAGAGACAGCTCAATCGAGTCCATCCGGACCTTAAAAACCTGCACGGGGGACGAGCTACGAGCCAGATTATGGCTAAATAATAGCAAGGGTGCTTCATACCTGACAAAGCAAGGCCCGCAGGAACAAACTCCACCTAACGATCCAGCCAAACACACACCTGAGTGTCGAGGACACAGCCGAAGGGAAAAGCATGCTCAGCACTTACAGGACAGAAAGGAAAGGTGGAGAAGCAGGGAGAGAGGGCTGTTTTCCCTGAGGCCCTCCACCGTCTGCACAGGTGCCCCCCTCCGCACCCGAATAAAGTGAAGTAGAAAGAGCTCCCGCCCCCTGGTCAGGGGCCTGTCGTTTTTATTATGCAGACATGCGCCTCAGAGTCTGTTGACGTCCAGCTGCGGGAACAGCAACAGGCAGTAAACCAGGAGCCAGAGGAAGAGAATAAAATACATCATATCCGGCTGCTGGACAAACTGCGTCAGAGAGTCGCTCTGGGGGCTCTGGCTCTCCAGCAACGTGGCTTCACCAGAGTTGTTGGCCTTCCTGCAGGAGGGAAGACACAGGCAAGGCAGTTACAAGTGGGTCCCCAGGGCGGATGGCCCCCGCCCCCCCCCCCGTAACCTCACTGCCCAACTGGAGAGCTGAGGGCTTCCCAGCCAGCCGGTCAAGAGGCCCTGCAGGGCATGTGCCGACCCAAGGGGACGGCCGGGGTCCCGGGAGAGCTCTGCGCTTTCATATGAGCTCAGTTCATCCGCACAACCCTAGGAGGGCAAAGCGGTCAGCCCCATTCTGCAGATGGGCATACTGAGACTCACGGGGTGCAGTGGCTTGCTCGCTCAAGGCCACACAATGACTAACCCCGCCCCCCCATCCCCGGTCCAAGACACCTTCCTTTATGCCACAGTGTCCTTAACGCAGAGCTGGATACTGACGGCACTCTGCTATCTGTCACTAACAGAGGGGACGTCATAAGTCATCTGAAGGAACAGAGTTCCCTGATTACAGATCATTTAAAAAACAGAGACAGAGGCATGCCCTGCCCCACCCCCACCCCCAAGCTTCTGTTTTTTGGCTTTGGAACAGAACCTTGAAGATAATGACTAGATTTGACTTTGGTCAGACTTCTCTTTCTTCTTTTGTGTTACAGTAGGTGGTGTCAAGGTGACATTTTGCTTTGGCTTGGTGGAGAAAGCCCAGAAGGGTCCGCGCGGTGGTGACCAACCTCAGCTCCCAATTCCCACCAAGGAAAGGGTTGGGGGCATCATCTGATTGGAAAGGGGCTGGGGGCCTCTGCTTAAAGCTGCATTTATAGAAGCCTAGAGTGTAAGCTTTTTAGGGTTATCTGGTGTGCGGTGTGCGGTGGAGACGACCTCATCCCTGAATCGTCTCCTGATGCAGACAGAGGCGAGGCCAACAGGGAATTAAACGTTTGCCTTTTGGTCTAGACACTGACTCGCGTATGCCAATGGACAGAATTTTTCTTTCTGAAAACTTTCTTTTTAAAATTTAAACGCTGTTTTTTACAGAGCATGACTGCATTTCTCAACCTTCTAGTTTAAATTGTCAAAGTCTCGATCCCATAAAAGTGAAAAGCGCTACTTTCCTAGGGAGTCCATCACGCCTGGTGGACAACGTGAATTAATAGTTCCATTTTATGGCAGGGGAGGGAAACAGGTCTTGCGTCTTTCTTAAAAGCCAGAGGGGCGGGCTTCTAGGGATCCCACTCGCGGGTGTTGGGCAATATTCAGAGAGGATTTTCCACTCCAATAATCTAAGTCCTTCCAAGCCAACTGAAACCGTGGCAAATATTTAAAAAACAAAAAAATCAAGACAATTAAGGGATGTGGTAACTTTAACAGGGATAGGGGCATCTCAGGATGGTCAGAGTTTGTGGGATTTCTCTGGGCTTCTGTGTTCTACATGGGCTGAGATTCAGCAGTATAGCGATTCAGCAGGATCAGACTAGGTCATCTAGTTCTCGAACAGCAAGAAATACTTTCATGGACATCCTGGCGTGTTTGCACTCCCTCTTCATGTCTGCCCTGATGCCATAAAACTGTAAAATCAGCTCAGTGAGCTTCTGAGTATCGTACCTGCAGTGGTGACACAGAACGAAACACGGGGTCAGGGGCGACCGCATGGAGACCACACCCAGCATCACATCTCTCCCGCCCGGCTCTACCCCCGCATGGTGTAAAAGGCAGCTGCAGGCTCATGACCCGATTCCGGCTTTAAGCGGAAGCATTTTCTGAACCATGCCCCCCCACCACCTCCCCACCCCACCCCCTCATCCATTAATTTCCACTCTCCCTCCTGCTTATATTCAGTTTCCATGCGTTTGCTCTGGAGCAGGGATCTCCTTGCCCGATCTCAGACAATTACTACGGCCATCAACCAAGGACAGTTGGAGAAGAGCCACCCCCATAAGACCGCGTAATTAAAAAAGAAAAAGATATATATATATATAAACCCCATAAAACCTGAGAGGAAAGCCACTGACCTGGTTAACGTTCGGTTTCTTCTGTCATCCAGATCTGCTGCGTTCCTTGATTGAACATAGCTAAAATGATCCTACAGTGAAATTTATAAACAAAACCCCCGCAACCCAATTAGTAAAGATGAAATCTCTGAAACAGAAAATAAAATGATTTTAAACATACAAAGCCGAGCATGCCGCGCTTTTCTCAACATTGCAAACATTTAGTTTCCCAAATCAAACGAATAATCTACAGTATTCTACCCTCTCCCCCAACCCCCACCCGGTGAACCAGAGAGGCGCCACCACCTACCACCTGAATCAGGTTGAGGACCACGGTGCTTTGGGTCCCAACACGCCCAGCGCTACTTAAGTAGCTGCTAATTTAAGTGTTGCACTGTTGTCTTTGAGGGCAGTCTTTCTGGGTGTGTGTGCTGGGGTGGGGTTGGGGGTCTTGGGTGCATTTTTTTTTTACGACAAAGAGGCCTTTGGGCTTTATGATCATCACTTTATTTATTGACATCCCCTACTGCCCAAATTGGACATCTAATTGGACTACGCTTAACGACAAGGTTTGAATTTGCTTGTCTTCTATCCAAAAGTATATTTGTTGCACATCGGTAATTTCAAAGCTCTGGGCTGAGGAGGAAGAAGGATGGAAATGAACTGATTAGCAGGGGCCATGCAGAAGAAGAAGAAATTCACATACTAACCGATTCCAAAGACCTGTTAGTATGTCGTCGAATGTAAATGCTGGAGTCGCTGTGACTAGTTCTGAAAAACAAACACACGTTTTAAATTGGTTGCCACCAAGAGCTCTTTGTGGCTCAGCTGAACAGTCACCCCCATCCCGAGTCCTCCCCATGCGGATCTAGGCAAGCTATGATTTCAGACCCAGCAACGGAAAGGAGAAATTTTATTCAGTATGCCCCGTTGGGTTGGGGTGCGCTTACAAATAACGGGATGGGTATTAGAGACACACTATGGCCTCGTCTACAAGGGAAAAAAAAAACAAACAAACTGAGGAAGAATTTTAAATTGAAAGCAGACCACATATTTTTCAAAGTCTCAGGGTTTCAGGGAAGGAAGGGAGGTCCTTCTCCAAGCATCTCAAGATCTGGGAATTGCTGGAGGTCCTCTGCATGCTAATATCAGATCTGGGCTAAGACTGGCTATCCGGACTCCCTTTCTAGTGCTCCTTCCTGTGCATGATGCTGCCGTCTGACTGTCTCTTGGGTGTGGCACCTCTTTCCCTTTCCTGCATGAGGAAGCTAATTTTCTGACCATATCTTTGAGGCTGATGGGGAACGTACCTCTGGTCATCTACTAAAGCTGGTTCACGTAGGGCTGAGGCAAAAGATACCCAGCCAGGAGCCTGGGCTCCTGATTAACTGGCCACCTTAGCCACTTATTTTATGTCTCTGATCAGTTTTCCTCATCTGTAAAATGGGTCATCCTTCCTACCCCAACTACTTCATGGAGCTGCGGCGCTGGTGGTAAGAACAGTGTACTCCAGGTCCCAAGGGCCCTGTCTTGCCGCTCAACAGGAGAACGAGGTGTTGGGTGTCAGAGACAGTCATCTCAGTTTCCTTAAGGCAAACCTAACCATGCGGCATCTGGGGATCCAAGAAAAAGGCATCTGACCCAAGAGTTTATTCCCAGGGAATTCATCCTGGGCAGCCTCGGTATTCCTGCCCACTGCTGTCCCGAAACGTCACCAACCTCTTCCCGTGCATTGGGCATGTTTCCAGCTAACAGGTATTGAGTTCCTACTATGTGCCAGGCGCTGGGTGCAGCCCAGGGAAGCGTCAGTCCTTGCCCTCAGTCCAAAGCCTGGGCTAGTTTTCCTGGCAGGTATCACAGCACAGAAACAAACAAACAAAATGCACCACAAAGGAAAAAGAGCCTCAGGTGTGTGGGACCCAACACTGTGCCAATTCCCGGGAGTACCTGGAGACGTGGGTAAGCCCCACCTGCTTATAGTACTTTCTAGTAAAAAGCACAGCCACATCAGGAAGGGCTCCTGTTCTCCTCCCGCCCTCTCTTTTTCGGCGTACTTCCTTGTAGGTGGTTTCTGTGTTCTAGGACCATCTGCAGGAGACTTATCCAGGTGCCCCTCCTGAATCTCATTCTCTGAGATTGTGTGCCAGGCACTGGGCCCGGCGCCGAGGGCCCGGCTCCTCAGGAGCCCACCCACCACCGCCTGAGAGAGCGCTTCATTCATTTATTCATCCACCCAAAGTGTTTTTGTTAAAGGCCGGCTGCGAGCTGGGGGTGGTGCTAAATGCCAGGGCTGTGCCCTCCCTGCCTCCAGGGAGCTGCCTCACCAACTTGGGGGACAGTCAATGATAAAGACAGCCTTACACAAATGATCAGAGAAATGAACTGTTTTGAGAAATGCTGTGAAGAAAAGAGCAGGACCGTGAGCGCGCACAGAGGGGGATTAAAAATAGCCCGCAGGAATCCAAGAAGGTTGCCTGGAGGAAGTGGGAGTGGAGCTGAAACCCAGCGAAGCAAGACAGGGAACGGGCAAGGCACAGAGGGTCCTCAAAGGCAAAGGAGCTTGGGGGGCATTCAGGGATCTCAACGAAGGCCAAGGGGCGAGGCAGGCTAGGGAGGAGGGCAGAGGTGACCAAGAGGGGACATGGATGAGCCCGGAAAGGAGCTGCGAGAGGGGTGATGCTGCCCGCTCCCCACAGATCCGTGTGCAGATCGGTGGGATGGGAAAAGTCAGCTGGGCCTCCTTCCCACACACACCAAGATGACGCTCCCTTTTCAACATTTACCGGCTTCGTCTCATCTGCATGGGGACGGGTTTGGCAGGCACGGCTGGCTGGATGCAGCTGGTGTCCAAGATGCTCAATCCCCCAACGCTCCCCCTGCTTCTCCCCGACCCCCTCACATCCAGCCAACGTGTCCTGTTTGCCTGCTGTTTGCTCAGGCTGTCCCTTCCACCCGGGATGCCTTCTCTCCCGCTCCCAAATCCAAACGCTGAGATCCCTCCGTGCAGAGCTCAAACGACATGGTGCGCCTTCCCTCCGCTTGCCCGAGCCCCTGGGGGCCGGGACCATGCCCGTGTCACCACTGCGGCTGACCTCTTCCCAGAGTGACTGGTCACGGAGCACTGCCAGCTTAACTAAACGACCAGAGGCCCCTGCCTGAGCTGGGGTGGAGGAGACGGGGGCCTGGGCACCTGCCTGCTAAGCCATGGATGTCTGCTGGACGGTCACGACCAGGTTTCTGCAGGGACAGGGACTCTGGAGTCAAGGGCAACGTGGGCGGCAGTGTTCCAACGTGCCTTGCCCCTCACCTGGGCGCCCCCAAAAGTCTCCCTTTGACCCCTGTAGTGTAGGTGCAGAGGCAGAGCAGAGGGGAGACGGAAAGCAGGACCTCCACCAGCCCTTCCTCCAGGTCCCCCTGCACTGGCTTCTCCCCGCTTCGCTCCCCACATGCTGATCTCAACAATTTCCCTTTTGCAGCCGGTGTGGCTCACCGCAGGCAAGGAGGGGTCATGGGGAGAATGTGGGTCACGGCGTCTGACAGGTCTGAGTCCGAGACCCCAGCTCTGCCGTCCCCCAGGCTGCGAGGCGCCGCCCAAGCCTCTGTGCCCACCGTGCTGATGCACAGTCCCTCCTACCTGCCTCGGGAGCTGCCGCGCCCATCAATGAGGGAACGTACGGGAAACGCTTGAACGCATGAGGGCAAGTTAAACAGTGACCACTGTGGCGGTGAGGGATGATGAGGAGAAACCAGGACCTGCCATTCAGCAGCTGGATGTTCTCCCTGGGACAAATCTGGCTCACGCGGAGCCCTTGGGAGCGACAGAGCCGATGTGCACGACCAGCTTCCTGGACATCAGTTAAAGCCCGTCATCCTCCCCACTTCCTCCTCCTCTGAGATAGATCAACCATCCTTACTCCCTTGGACCCCGGCTCATGCGTGAAGCCGCGTTATTAATGCCCGGCTTCTGTGTGACGGTGATAACAGGTCATACGTAGCACATTCCTTCGAATTCGGTGAGCTGCTCGTAAACGGCTGGGCGTGCTCTCGACCCAGCGGCTGTCAGGGGGCGGGGGGCGGCCGCAGAGCTTCCGAGTCTGTAACGTTCCACGGCCCACACCTAACCCTGCTTCTGCTGCCCACTTCCAGCTTCCGCGCAAAGGTCCTCGGAGTGGGGAGAAGGCAGGCCTCATGCCCACCTAGCGCTCGGCGTGTGAGCGGGTCTGGGCAGGGCGGGGGAGCTCGGGTGTAGAGGAGGAGCACGAATCTGTTTCTGATTCTGGCAAAGGACCCATCGGCCAGATGAATTTTGTACGAACCTGTGTTTCCCTTGCTGTCCGGTTCCACCCCTCTGTGTCCCGCCCCCGCCCCCGGCCCCCGCCCAAACCAGAAACCAAGAATGGAATGAGTTCAGGGAGTAACTCTCTAGCTCGGTCCCTAGGGTAAGAAGATAGTAACAAAATACCTGGAGAGGACTTTGTGGTCGCCAGGGTCTTCTTCTAGGTCATCTGAGGACCGGATGGTGCCGGGTGCTATAAATATTGAACTTTCTACGTGGCCCACATGCTTCCTTTTCTCCTTTTTTTTACTGCTGATCGATTCTCCCATTACCTTTTCTTCTAAAGAGTTTGCTAAGTTTCCCGAGTTTCCGAATTCCTGTGACTTAAGGACAAGACAACCGAATACAAGTCAGCATTTCATACTGCGAGGCCCAGGGCGTGACGCCCCCCCCCCCCCCCAGCAGCGCTCCACTCCACCCGCGGTCCAGGAAGCTAGGGCATCCCCTCCAGTTCTGGCCCTCCCGGGGAGTCCTTCCAACACGGCCTGCCGTGGAAGACAAACCCACCCGCGCTCGGGCTCCCTGGGCAGAGTGCAAAGGCCACAGACTGTAAAAACAGCATGGTTTCAGAGTCACTGAGATCTGCTTTCAAAGCCTGGCTGAGTTAGTTACCTTACCCAACTGACTTTATTTCTCAAACCCTCTTCTCCTTGTCTGTCCAATGGATATAATAATCATCAGTCTTCTGTCACTACTCCACAGGGTTTCCCATGAAGGATGCCCTGTACAGTGGGCAATGGTGGGACCCTTCACACAACCATCATCCAGTTTAAACAGAGGAGTGACTCCTGGAAGCCAGGTGGGCCACCAGGTGCAAAGAGGGCCCCTGAGCTGGGAGAGGTACCCACAACATGCAAACCTATGGCTTTGGAATGACAGCTTCACTGTGCCTTTGGTGGCTCAGAGGGCAACATATCTAGCATTTACTTGACGAGGAAGATTCTTTGACCACTGTCCACACCGGGCACTGTGAAGCCCATCGGCAATGCTCCCGAGTGAAATTAAGAAGCCGAGAAGCAGGGGCGCCTGGGGGGCTCAGTCGGTTAAGCATCTGCCTTCGGCTCAGGTAGTGATCCTGGGGTCCTGGGATCGAGCCCCACATCGAGCTCCCTGCTCGGCGGGGAGCCTGCTTCTCCCTCTCCCTCTGCCTGCTGCTCCCTCTGCTTGTGCTCTCTCTCTGTCAAATAAATAAATAAAATCTTAAAAAAAAAAAAAAAAAGAAGCCAAGAAGCCTGGGGATTGTTAGAGCCACCTCTGAGTCCCTTCAGGGGCTGAAAGAACCTGCTCAACAGGTGTTGGAATGTGAGGATTAGAGTGGCCAGTCCCATGCACCCCAGGAGAACAAAGGTCCTTGCAGGAACTAAAAATGCTTCTAGCAATTTGAAATGCCAGTCCTTTCCCCGTCATCCATGGGCCAATGCTACCTTTTCTGAAACGTGAAAAGAGAAGAGGAGTTGTTTTCAAAGACTAGAAGAAAGGTTCCATGTTCTAGTCTTGTTCGGAAGACTTTTCTTTCCATTTCTTTTCTTTACTTTAATTTAAAGGAGGGCCAGGTATCGGAGAAATGTTCCCGTGTCGTCTTGTCTTCCAGGAGGCAAGACTCTGAGACCTCACCTGTCATGCTGGGCCACAAGCCAGCCCCCCGCTCACCCCTAGGACTACTAGGGCTACACATGGGGGCTGATGACCAGGTGTGCTTGGGAGTGGGGCGGGGGGTGCCTGCTCCTTGGATGGGCGAGAGCCTGGGGAGGCAGGTCAGAGCCCAGAGATGCAAATGGTGGCACACTTTACCCAGGAACGGAAGCTCTCTCCCCAAGGGCTCATGCTTAGCTCGGTGTAAGGTAGGTTCAAATCTACATCTCCCAATTCCATTCCCAGCCCAGGACTCGTCCGGCCACATCCCAGATCACCTGTCCACAAGCTGGGCACAGACACCCACACCACCTGCTTGTGGAAAATGACTTTTCTCTTTGTAAAGCAGAGGAGAATAAAGTGACACGTCTGCATTTCTGCATGGAGCATTCAGTCTGCCCCAGGGAGGGGAAGTGAGCTGCTAATAAGCCATTTTAAATAGTACAGATGGGCAGAGATGCAACTTAGTCTTTCTTCCTGCTACCTACTCAGTCCCCCCCCTTTCTTTTGTCCTAAAAGATATTCTGTTCCTTAACAGTGCCGAGAATTACTGTAACTCTCGTCACGGTCCCCCCAACCTGGGGACCCCAAGACCTGATCTGAGGGCCATATCTACCCCGCTGGATCTTGGGGTCCCCTGCTGGAAGAGCCTGTTTGGCTGGGCTGGCTTCCAGCAAGTCGGTAGACAGCAGGTGGGAGGGGGCGGGGGCCCGGGACTGGGTTCTTCTTTCTGGGGGCAAAAGGGGCAGATGGCCGGTGGGTCATGGCACCTGCAAAGCTACCCCACTCTCTTCTCCATCCAAAGATGGACAGAGCATTGGTCCTGCCACACTGACTTCTAGGCTGCCACTGTCTGAGAATTCTGCTCCACCCAGTGCGTTCTCTGGGGTTGGCGAACCCACCAGCCCAAGCCACCATTTCTGGCCTATCTAAATCCTACATGTCTTTTTTTTTTTTTTTTTTTTAAGATTTTATTTATTTATTTGAGAGAGAGAGAGAGAACAAGCAGGCAGAGAGGGAGAGGAAGACAAGAAGGAGACTCACTGCTCTGAGCAGGGAGCCCGATGCGGGGCTCGATCCCAGGACCCTGGGATCATGACCTGAGCCGAAGGCAGACGCTTAACCGACTGAGCCACCCAGGCGCCCCTAAATCCTACATGTCTTTTAAAGCTGAGAGTGTCCCTTGCTCTTGCAGCCCTCCAGGTGCAAGGATTTCTCATTGTCCTGAGCACCTTTCAGCCCCTCCCTCAGGCTTGACTCTCCCCTGCTGTGAGCCAGAGTATCTTCTTGATCTTGGTGTTTGAATTTACCCTAAGGTGTTCGCCTTACACCCCCAAGCCATCATGCAACCCAGCCACCTTTGCTTCTCCACCGCAAGCCTTGCCAGGCTGCTCTCCAGAGTCCGAAGATTCATACACAAATAACTGCTCACTCTTCTGCTGGGAGGGAAAATCACAACCCACCACACCAGGCTAGCGGAAGGGTAGAGAGCTGTCACGTGTCACCGGCTATCGAGGAGAAAGCAACTGTTCTGCCTGGGGAGAGGCTGGGAAGGCTCCTGGGAGGAGGTGTCATTGGCACTGGGCTTTGCAAGGTGTCAGTGTTCGCCAAGTGAAGCACGAGGCGGGCGGAGCAGAATGTGGGGTGCCAGAGAGCCAGGGGGAAGCTGGCCTGGCTGGAGGGCAGCAAAGGAGGAGGTCGAGCTGCTGGGCCAGGCAGATGGGACCAAGTGGTGGCCAAGTGTGTGCCCAGCTGCTAGAACTCAGAAGTGCGTGTCCCCCACTTCTAAGCACAGGAGCCAGATAACTGCATCAACAGGCAACCTTCAAAAATCAAGGCCAGAGTCAAATGTGAGCTCACTGGTTTCCTCAGGCTGCTGCAGGAGGCGGGGCTAAGGCTTGCGGAGTGCGCACGAGATGTAGCTATGAGTAGCGTGGGCAGTGATTACTGCTCCTACTACCCCGGCCCTCAAACATGACCTCATGCCATCCCCTGGCCCCCTTGTGGGGAGGGCCAGGGCTGCGGGGGAGGCCAGGGAGGCCCCCGAGGTACAAAATCTGGGCAGTGCCGAAGGGTGCCAGCCCTGTCCTTGCCCCAACCCGAGTGAGTGCCTCCTTAAATTCTGGCCCCGGGCTGCCTGTGAGGGAAGCTTCTGCTTCCCTATTTTATGGAGGGAGAAGAGCAGCATCCCTGGGCAGGGCCCAGGGTTCCCGAACCCGCGACCAAGTACCTGCTGGCTCTCCACAGGGGAACTGTCTTCGGCCTCCCCTTGCTGGTGGTCCTCTGGTGGGGAAGGGTCAGCGGTTTCCAAGGCCGGTCTGGCATTCTCCGCACGTCCCTTAGGACAAGGCGCCGCAGGGTCGCTGGCCTCGGGGACGTCCTTGCCCAGCCCCGAGAAGCTGCAGGTGCTCCGAGACACCGCGACCTCCTCGGCTTCGTCCCTGGCCCCCACGTCACACAGATAGCCCTCCGGCTCCTCGAGATCCAGGGCTTCGTTTTTCAAATCCTCTGCGCCCTCCACGTAAGCCTCCAAAACCGCAGCCAGGGGCACCTCGTAGTGCGGGTAGTAGAATAGATCGTGGGGAATGACGGAGACTTTGGACAGCGGCGGGGAGGGCTTGAAGTCCAGGCCCTCCTCACTGCGACTGCGCAGGGTCTCCAGGCTGACGCTGCTGCTCGGCGGCTCGGAGGGCACCTCTCCTTCGGGCCCCTGCGGCCCCGCAGGCTCCCCTTTGTCCTCGCACCAACGGCGGTGCGCAGACTTACGCTTGGGCTTCTCGTACACCTCTGGCTTCTTATCCGCAGGTGCCTGCCCTGGGGCCAGAGAATAGCCTTGGTCTTCTTGCCTGGGGTCCTTGTGAGGTTCAAGCTTGTCGGGCCTCTCTGGGGACTCATCCGAATCTTTCCTCTGGTGTGCAGATTTACTTCTCCTCTTCCCCGGTTTCTCAGCCTGATCCTCCAAAACCTCATCCTCCACTGTTTTTTTCTCATGAGGCGAAGGAACCGCCTTGAAAGCCTGGCTGGTCGAGGCAAAATCTATTAGGTCGTTGCTAAATTTAGAGGCTTTTAAAGAAATGCCTTCAAAATAGTCTTCCTTACCCATAGCTTCTACGGTCAGCAGCTTGACCTTGATCTCCAAGGAATCGGCCATAACAGTGTTGTCCGCGAGATGTGAAAGGGGACGACTCTCCTCCCCGGGGCTGGCTGCACCCTCCGGCTCCCCGTTCCAGGAGGGAGAACTCTGGGCAGTCTGTGAATGATTGATCTTACCGTCCACCAAAGAGATGTCACCTGGGGACTCATCAGAGGCTGCTTCTGAAATCTTCGGAGACTCCTGTTTCGGCTTTTCCTCGGCAGTTTCAATTGCTAGGATGTACCCACCCTGCTTCAGCAATGAGTCCTCTGTCCCTCTCGGGCTCCCTTCAAAGCGAAGGTCTTGACTGTAGAGAGGGTCCTTACTGCAGGAAGCGTCCTTGTAGGTGTCAGCCTCAAAGTGCACAGTTTTCTTGACTGGCAAAGAGTTGGACCTCCGGCTATCCTTTTTGGATGATAAAATGGAAGATTCTGGAGATGGGTCGTTGGTGCTGCTGGCCTTACCTGGGATGCCTTGGAGGGCCTGGTCGATGATCTGGTGCGTGAACTCAGTGGAGCTGTCTGACACTGCATAGCTGGACACACCACTGGGGAAGCATTCTTTCACGCTCTCGGGGTTGTCACAGACAAAGACTTTGGAGGGTGGTGGTTGGCTGGCCTCATGGTTAATGGTGTAGGCCCGCTCCCCGTTTTCAGTCAGAAGGAAGACTGTGCTTTCCTGTTCAGAAGGAGTTTCTTTGATGCGGACAAAGGTGGATTCGATAGGGCCTTCTTTATCGGAATCCACGAAATCCTCCTGCAAAGAAACATAGGGCAACACAAAATCAGAGGAGTACTGAAGTACGATGTATATTCCCCTCTCATAAAACAAAAACCAATGTGGAAAAAGCCACTTCAGAACTAATGCAAAGTGTTCTAATTAAGAGATACAGATGGTTGCTCCTGCTGAAATGTGAAAACACCAGATAAGTTAAAAATGTGTTTTTAAAAGCTATGGATGCAAAGAAATCTCAATGAACTGAACTCTAGAGAAGGATGAGCCCTTCCTAAGTGAGTGTCAGCTACTTCAGACTGGCAGGCCATTGCCTAGTCTGAGTATGGATAGGAGAGTGAACCTACCCAAGCTAAAGAAAGATTAGCCGAATCTTTATTGATTGCATGGGGAAGTGTGAGAGATTAAATATAGAAGAGCCCCAAATGCAAAACCACTTGTCTTCATATACTAATTCTCCCACACCAGGACTTCTGTTAAGTAAGAGCAGCTGAGAGCAGGGCTGAAAAGCAGAGAGCAATCTTGGTGGTATTGCAATGCTAGGCTCCCGGTGTACTGGTGGAGAGAGTCGACTGACCTCATCCTAAAATAATTTGAAATGAGGCAGTTGACATTAAATAAAACTGCAGTGTAGCTGTTATCGACTCCTGGGAAGGTCAAAACAATCAGCTCCTCAATCAGGTCCTAGTTTGGAAAAAGGCTACATTCTCTGGGGTAAAAATATTGGCTATCTGAATCTCTACTATTCTTTCATATACAAGGTCTGGCATAAAACAAAACATTTTAAGACATAGAGAAGCAGGAAAATGAGACCCATAATCAAGAGAAACAACAATCATTAGAAGTAGACTCAAATATGACCAAGGGTTAGCACTAGCAAATAAAAGACTCCAAAAGTAACCAAGGCTACAAGAAATACAAAGGTAGCTCTCCAGGCTGAAGGGAAATGACCACAGACAGAAGCCTGGATCTGAAGGAGGGAATGAAAAGTACCCCAAATGGTAATTATATGGTCAATATAAAAGACTATTTAAAAATTTTTCTTAAAAAGTCTCCTATTTAAAGCAATAATAATAACAAAGCACTGGAGATTAAAACACATATAGAAGTAAAGTAAATGATAATAATAGCACAAAGGAACAGAGAAGAGAATGGAATTACATTGTTACATACATAAAAATGCATACACTATGCATTTTACTTAGAGCAATTCAAGGTAGACTAAAGTGGGTTCAAGATGAGTATTATAATCCCTATTGAAGCTACTGCAAAGATAAAACAAGGAGATGTGGCCAAAAAGCCAATGGAGGAGATAAAATGGAAATAAAAATAATCAATAATCAAAAAAAAAAAAGGAAGGACAAAGGATCACATGATAGGACCAATGAAAAACAAAAATCAGGATGGTAGATTAAATCTATGTCAATAGTTGAGAAATACACTAATAAAATGATGCACTAATTCTTGTCAGAATGGATAAAAAACAAGACCCAGCTATACACTGTTTACAAGAAACTTGCTCTAAACGTAAGCACACATACACTGGAAGGAAAAGATGGAAAAAGATACATCATGTAAACACTAATCATAAGAAAGCTGGTATGGTCATATTCCTGTCAGACAAAGTATACTTTGAGACAAAGACTGAAACGGCAGAAAAATACAACGACTGAGTCATCAGGAAGATATGACAATCTTAAATGTGTATGCATTTATAGCATAGGTCAACATCAGAAAGCGAAAACTGACAGAACTAAGAAGAGAAACCCATCCACAACCACTAAGGAGATTTTTAACATTTTCCCCTCACACTAAATGATAGGGAAAGGAGAAAAAAAAATCAGTAGGTGTACAGAATACTAGAAGAGCATATTAACCAAGTCAATCTAATCAGTATTTAAAAAATGTCAATTCTTTCACTGCCTAAGACACATTCTTTCCAAGTGTATGTGATCCATTTACCCAAATAAAACCATATGTTGGGCCATAAAGCTAGGCACAGTGTCTGGCACATGGCTGACCAGGGCTTACCAAAGGTTTAGTAAAATGAACTAAATTCAGCTGAATTGTTAAGGAACAGCTGAGTGGGCGTCTAGATTAGCTGGGACTTCCCATCTGTATTCCCTTGAGGAGGTATATGGTCAGTTCTGCAGTGATGCACTGTGTTCTGTGATTCAGGACCACTGTTTCCAGGTATCCTATCCCATTCAATCTCTCTCCTCCCAGCCCTAGTCTCTGACCCCAGCACTGGGGAGGTCCAAGTGTCAGATTTGCCGAATCTTGGCTATGACCTTGACTCACACAGATACCGTAAGATTCAGTTGATTTCAAACTCTGCCTACAGCTTAAGAGCTCAGGGCTCATAAAGGTCCTCGTGCTTAGCATCTCAGAATTTAGTGATGGGCAGAGAAAACTGAATTACAAAACAATCATAATCACCACCCTTTGCTGAGCATCAACTGTCGTGGCAGGCAGAAGACTGGGTACTTGACATCATCCATTTATTCTTCACACAACACTGAAATGTGGGTAGTATTTCCATTTCACAGATGATACATATCAGAGATGTTAAGTAAGCAGCTCAAGGTCACAGAGCTTTAAGTGGCAGAACTGCCATTCCAGCCCCAAGAATTCTGCTTTTAAAGCACCCTGGGAAGTGATCTATGGTGTAAGGACAGATGGGAAACACACACACACACACACACACACACACACACACACACACACACAGGAAGGGAAAAGAATGAAAGCCACAGCATAGGAGGACCCCATCTGGCTCTTCAGAGCCTCACAAAATGGGGCCTCAGTTTCAGCCACATGCTGTAAGGGATCTAAAAGCCAGAACTGAGGAGTCACAGAGACCTGAAGTCTCTCGGTAGCTGTGATCCTGGGGTGGTGTTTAAGCTTCTCTGACTGTCCGTATCTTCATCTATAACACGAGGATAATGACGTGGAGCCATGTCGAACTGGAGGGGCAGTCAGCCTGGAGATACACACAGCACTTACCTGACCAGCCTCCGGCTCCAAGCGCAGCTCCGCTCCCCCTGTGAGCATTAGCTCTTCATGCTTATTTTGCTTCTATCTAGTACTTAACCACTATCTGGACATCTAGACTGTGTTTGGTCACTTGTTAACTGTTTTGTCTATTAGAACAAAGTTGTAGGAGGTCAGGGACCTCATCTATCCAGCTTCCTGCTGAGTCCCCCTGAGCAAGCGGTAAGTGTTTGGTAAATTACCAATGAACGAGATCTACTGTTACATTGTTGCTATCACTAAATCATCTCAAGGTTGGGCACGGGGTGGGTGCATGTTCAGTGGAGCCTGACAACTTCTGAAAGGTCTGATTCTGCTCCAAGTACAGCCTGGGATTCTGAAAATAAGAGGGTTCTGAATGGTCATTGTCTATAATCATTTTGCACACTCTGATAAAATTTGGTGAACCGCCCAAATGTTCCATCGGACACCTAGAGGATCAGGTAGCCCATCCATATGACAAGCGAGCATCTTTGACAATCTCAGTGAAGTTTGGTATGGGAAGATATTTGCAAGAGGTATGGCTGGCCAACTTGCCATCCTGCTTTTAAATGTAAAGCACCTTATCTATGATTCTGAAATTAAAATGTGCCAAGGCAACGCTCAAGGGACTTGAGATCCAGTTTTGATTATTATTGCTCGTTGCACGGAGCAACATGGCCTGAACCCCAGCTTTGTGTGATGGCCGGCAGATGGAAATGTACACTTTCTGCACTGAAGGTAAGGGAAACAAACATACGGCTTCCAACTCCGGGAAATGTTCCAGAAACTGTGCCACGTAAGTCACGATAGACTGCTCATCTGGCGTGTCAACCATGATGTCTGTCAAGAGAGACACAGGAGTTAGAAGGATGACGAACAACGAGATTTTTAAACAGGATCAAGGGCTGCTTGATGGTGAAGAATCCCAAAGACCTTTGATGTTTTTTCTCTATTGTTTTGTATTTGAGGAAATTTAGACCCAGAGGGGATGAATCACTTGATTACAGTCTCACATCTGGCTGATGAAGAGCGGAGCTGGGATGCAGAATCCAGAATTCCTCATTCCCAAGGCTGTCCATTACTCCCTGCTGAATACCCTCCCACCCCACCCCCCCCCACCCCTCCAGGAGCAGCCAGCTCACTGCCGGCCCCATCAGCGAGTCTGCTGATCAAGACCCTTCTTCACTGCTGGAGAGAGTCCCATATCAGCCCAAGCCACGTGGAAAGCAATCGGACAGATAGCCAAGTGCCTTAAAAAGGTGTGCACTTTCCCACCCTGGTATTCCACAGAGAACATCAGGTGGGATGCACACTGAGCTCTTTCCAGTAAGATGGCCACTGCATGTTGTATATAAACGTGACTGTTTCCAAAACAACCTCGGTGTCCACCAGGGGTAGGAGACCTAAGTGAATTTTGGTATGCCCATGAGATGGGCCATTGTGCAGCCATTAAAAATATGTAACAAAGACATGAGAGCAACAGGCTCAGCGCTGCTGTCGTAATTACAATGCTAAGTCAAAAAAGCAAAAGACAGACAGGTGATGAGGAAGCAGAGCACAGGTATCGCGACGGGCACTGAGCAGTGTACAGGATTGCCAATCACTAGACTGTACATCTGAAACTAACACGACACTGTATAGTAACCATACTGGAATTAAAATAAAAAACTTAATTGGGGCGCCTGGGTGGCTCAGTCGTTAAGCATCTGCCTTCGGCTCGGGTCATGATCCCGGGGTCCTGGGATCGAGCCCCACATCGGGCTCCCTGCTCCGCGGGAAGCCTGCTTCTCCCTCTCCCACTCCCCCTGCTTGTGTTCCTTCTCTCTCTGTGTCTCTCTGTCAAATAACTAAAATCTTAAAAAAAATAAATAAATAAAATAAAATAAGAAACTTAATTTAAACAAGTAAAATACAAAACCACAGCTGACCATTGAGCAACGGCGGGTTTGAACTGGGCAGGTCTGCTCATACGATTTTTTTTTTTTTCCCAAAAAATATGGTACAGTCCTGTAAGTGTATTTTCTCTTCCTTATGTTTTTCTTATTAACATTTTCGTTTCTCTAGCTTACTTTACTGTAAGAACACAGTGTATAATACATATAACATACATACAGAATGTGTTAATTAACTGTTCATGTTATCGGTAAGGCTTCTAGTCAAAAGTAGGCTACTGGTAGTTAAGTTTCTAGGGGGGCGGAAGTTATACGTGGATTTCCAAGTGCGGTGGGCGGTCAGCACCCCTAACCCGAGTTGCTCAAGGGTCAACTATATAGGTGCACCAATGATCTCAATTACGTAAAAAAATTGCCATGAGATGCATAGACAAATACTAAAGGGTAGGGACATAGGAAATATAAACATGTCTTCATTAGATTTTTCTGTATTTTCCAAATTTTTCTACATGCACAGCATGTTCCCTATGTCACAAAAATTATTAACAAGTAAGCAAGAGAAAGAGAGAATGAGCACTACCTTCTGGCTCCAGAAGCCTGGGGATGTGAAGGGCCTCGTGCGCGATGCTGAAAGCCTTCTCTAGGTTTTCCCGCATGGAGTCTTCCAGGGCCTGCTTCATGTCAACCAGGCTGGGGTCGATGGCCTTGATCACGGCCAGGAAGGCCATCCCACTTCTCCAGCTGCCCGCGAAGTCCTGCACTGCCACGCCATACCTGCAGCAAAGTGGCCACGCCGGCCACGCCGCGGGTCAGGAAACGCACACCCCTCCCCAGTGAGGAGCCCATACGCGGCAGACTCGCGGGCCCCCGAGCGGCCAACTCGCAAGGCCCTGGGTCCCAGGAGAGTGGTGCCGAACCACCCAGATCTCCATTTCCAAAGAAACAGAATAATGTCAGAATAATCTAGAATCATAGAACAGAAAGGTGTAATTTGCACCCAGAGGCAGATAGGAGCTTATGCTCCGAGATTCCCAGACACACAAAGGAGCGACTCTCCACACCGTGCACGTTGCAGTGAGGGTCAAAACCCAAGGTCACATCCTGGCCGCCCCTTGTGCGTTCCCAGGGCTGCGGCCTTGCTGAGGCAAGCCCCGTATCTTCTCTGGCCCTCAAGCTCCTCAGTTGTACAATGAGGACCATCTCCCTACGACCTCTTGGTGGCTATTGGGGGAAGTGTTAGGTTTTGCCCACGTGGCACACACAAGCCACCGACTAAGTGGCCGCCAATGTCATTATTCATATCAATAACCTTAACAATTTACAAGTGAGGGACAAAGATACATAATCCTGCCAGGCACTAATTTCCTTTAGGATCCATCCAGAGACGTCACCCATCTTCCAACTGCGGTCGCTGACCTCTTTGAAAAGACAGTTTTATTTAGAAATCGCCTGAGATTCCTCAGAAGCTGGAAAAGCAGGTGCGGAGACCTCTGATACCATTCGTCCAGCTTCCCTCGCTTCTCCTCTGTCAGCTGAGCGTATCACCAAAAGCAGGACCCTGACATTGGTGGGCAACTTCTGAGCCACAGACCTTGTCCGGATTTCTCCACTGGCATTCCCGTGGGGGTGGCGTAGGGTACCACACCACTCGGTCAAGTACAGGCCTGCAGCCGCCGCCATGAGGGAGATACTGAACTGGTCCACCCTCCCCCGGACAATTCTTCTCCTTGACGATTGCCCTACCTCCTGGCACTGAGCTCTCTTTTGGTTGATTTATTTTTAAAACACATCTGAGAGGGGTTTTTACGTTCATCAACTCTATCATGCTCGACCCTTTGGTTCAAACCCAAAGAGCCAACTCTCTCTTCTTTTATCTTTTATTTCCATAGAGCAGGGAGAAGGGACCCGATGAGTAAGTGCTTATTAAGTGCTGGGACCGTGGAAGGCGCTTTCACGAGCTTGCTTCACTTAATCCTGACTGTCCCGGAAGGCAGCCAAAGATAAGTTACCATCCTGTGATGTGCCGGGAAGGCCCCCAGTCTGTGCGCCTCAGAGCTGGGTGGCCCTGCAGTGGTGTGGCTCTCATCACACATGGCCTAACTTTCCAGCCATCCTGGCCCACGGCCCATGGCCCACGGCCCACAGGCCCCAGGGGCTGTCATCTGGCTGCCAGTAAAAGACCTGATACAAAATTGCAGAGAGCCCTGGCCTGCTGGCATGGGCTCACCCAGCAGCCCGGGACCTTTGCTCCGAGTCACCTGTCTCGGTTTTGGAAAGGCTGGACCTGACCGAGCACGATACCGCCTTTATTGTTCCTAGTGTTTAAGTGGGTACAGACTCTGAAAGATCCCCTGAAGCTTACCAATGAATATGTACCTGTTATGAGGATCCAAGCCCCTTTGATTTGTATTCCAGTCTTCCTATCGGTTTTCTGCAAACCAAGTATTCTGCAAACACAGCTCTGTGTGTGCAGAGACTGAAAACGTACAGTGCTGTCTGCTCTCAGAGCCTCTAGGGAGTGACAGGCGCATAACTTAATACATGCTGGTGCCCCCTTCTTCTGCCCCACCCCACCCAGGGAAGCCCCCCGCCCCCCTCCCCCCTGCCTGACAACAGCATGTCGTGCGCGGTGGGGACAGGGCGCGATGGCTTACTTCCTTGTCTTCCTCTGCACCCATGCCAGCAGGGTCCGGATAGCCTTCCTCTGATCTTTCACCGATACCGCCAGGCTCCTCTCTGCGGTGGGCGTGGGCGGGAAGGAAGAGTCTGAGTCTGTGGCCCCCGAGCCAGGTGACAGGCTGGAAGATGGAGACTTTCTGCTGAGATTGCCTGTGAGCTCCTTAATCTGGAGGGAAAATGGCACTTCAGGCCCTGGAGAGAGTCCCAGGGCAAACCCTTCTCTGACCCCAGGCCACAAGGAGCCTGGCTGGAGGGACCAGCTCATGCACAATTGGTTCTCTACATAAGGAGAAGCCGCTTCCTAAAGTACCCATGATGGCCAGACTGTTTTATGTGGCTTGCGGTGCATGCAGACACTTCCCAGGGAAGCTCATCTCTTCCTGGAGTCTCTCTCTTTTGGTGCTTGGGCTATGCACGCCTGCAAGGTCTTCTGACCTGCCTCCGCCTACCCCTTTCCCCTCATGGCCTATCAGCCCTAGGATGCATGATACTGTTTCAAGCCCCATGCCTGTGTTCATCTTGGTCCTGCTGCCTAGATGTTCCTTTCCTCCATCACCAAATTCCTGGCTACCCGAAATAGGGCCCCTATCATGCAACTCTTGCAAGAAATACAGAACCCCAGGCTCTTCCCCAGACCTACAGAATCAGAATCTGCATTTCAACACCTTCTCCAGGCCATCTGTATGCACAGCAAAGTCTAATGCACTCCTACTCATCCTTCAAAACCCAGCTCTGGCAACACTTCCTCCAGGAAGTTTTCCTTACTCCCTTCCCCAATCTGAGACAGTTGCTCCTGCTCAGCATTCTAACAACACTCTGCTCATACCTTGCCCAGAACCTGCACCACATGGCTCTATAACATGGGACTGCCTTGTCTGAGGTCCCAGAGTGTCATGAGGGCAGGACTTTGTGTGTGCAGAGCCTGGCACATAGGGAGAAACTTGATAGACATTTACTGAATGAATGAATGAAGATCGGGGGCAGATTTAAGGCCTTGACTTTGGACACATTTTCAGGATGTTTTCAGCATTGATTGGAGAGTTTAGTAAGAGACATTAGTAACTGAAGCCTGTATGTAACACTGTCCAGTTGACAAAGGGCTTTCCCATATAGCTGACCACTGCTCCCATTTTACAGATGTGGAAACTGAGGCTCAGAGACACAGTGTTTGGTTTCTTTAAGTTCAAGGCTCACACGGAACTGGGTCTGTTGTCCGTAAACCTTGTCTGTGCACATTCCTCTCAGCAACACAAGCGTTGAGACAAAAGCCCCAGCAAATCACCTCCAGGCAAGTCACTGTTACTCTTGGCAGGGCAATTCAAATATGAGCCACGACTTTCTATTTCAGAAGAGGGGATTTTAGAGGACAAAATGTCAGCTTACTCCCTCCTATTTGGGGGCAAGAACTTGAGCTTGTTTCAAATGCCACCTTCAGACTCCAGCCACAGATCCTGTCCTTCCCTATAAAATCTGCATTTCCAAATTCAGGCTGAAGTTGCCAAGGATGGAGAGCAGAGTCTCACTCTCATGCATGCCCCTTCCCACAGCCATCTTTCAGACCGGCTCCTTAACTGTCTGCTGTGCACCAGTCATTTTTGAAAGTAACTCCAAACTCAATTTGTGGTTAGCAGTATTTCCCCAGTTCTCGTAACACTTTTACAACAAAATGATTTTCCGAATATGTAACTCTCGAAGTCCCAAGGGGATGGCTCTACCCTTCTGGAGAATGGAGCTCACGTCCCTATTAAAATCACAGGGACCCACATCGTCAGCAACCAGATGGCCTCTGGTTCTTTTTCAAGACACAGAAAAGTCACAATCTGTCAGAAACAAGATCTCACAGTCTCCCCCGACGTGGCCCTCCCTCTGTTCTGCGGGCACTAAGCAGGCTCAAGGAGATCGTTACTGTGCGTCACGGAAATCACTTTACCTGGAAGAAGAGGATTATGTTCCATATCAGCCCAAGAACCAAAGAGGGGTTGCCATCTGCTATTTCTGCTGCATCAATGCTAACCAGTTTTACCTGGAAAGAAGCAATTTATGAGCTTAACGCAGGGCGTTCAAGAAGGTTGCAACCTGTTATTTTCGGATGCCCTCGTGGGCCTGTCGCTCTTTCTCATCTCTATCATTCAGTTCTGTCCAAGGTCACCTCAGGGACCCCCATGTGCAAAAACATACGCAAATGAGTTTAATAAACGTGTCCATAGTACTTACCGGGGGTAGACGTTATTCTAAGCAACTTGTAAGGAGTAACTCAGTTTGACCTCACAACAACCCCACAATGTAGGTACTTCTATTATCCCTATGTGTCAGGTGAGGAAATCTCACCAAGGCCAAATGTAACGTGCCTGGGACACGCAGCCAGGAAAGGTCTTGGTCATTCTTTTCGAGGGGAGTTGGTAAGTGCCGGCTGGGTCTGTTTGTATGCTAACACTAACACCACCAAACCTCCAGGCTTAACACAGTTTTGGACAAACACAGAGCACCAACAAATCAGCAATCATGGACCACCAATGGATAAGATAGTTATCCACTGCTAAGTAGAAATAGCATGTTGCGGGGGCACCTGGGTGGCTCAGTCAGTTGAGCTACAACTCTTCATTTCAGCTCAGGTCATGATCTCAGGGTCATGCGATCAAGCCCCGTGTCAGGCTCCTCACTGGGTGTGGAGTCTGCTCAAGATTCTCTCTTCCTCTGCCCCCTCATCCCCTCCCTGCCCCTCTCTCTCTCTGGGAAAAAAAAGAAAGCAAGAAAGAGTGTGTTGGAATAAGGCTTATACCCCGAGTGACTGCATCATTACCAAACATCCTGGTTAAAATGCATCTATTATAGAAACCCTTAGGGGAACTAACCTATGTATTTCACTATGTTCTGACGGCAGGGTGATGCTTTTGGTGAATCCCTAAGGCAGGTTTTCAAAGTGTGTTCCCTGGGCCAGGGACAACAACATCACCTGCAATTTGGTTAGAATGCAAATTCTCTCCTCGTCCTCCTGAATCAGGAAGTCCGAGAACAGGGCCCAGACACCTGCACTTGAACCAGCGCTCCAGGCGATTCTGATGCACACTCAGGTTTGAGGACATCACTTTAACCTGCGAACAGAATCTGAGTGCATAGATCAGGCATCTGCACACTTCTTCTGTAAAGGGTAGGAGATAACCGCAAGTGTTTGCAGGCCACACCGGCCTCTGACAAATTTGCTTCTTCTTTCTTCCCAACTCCTCTACAAAAGTAAAAACCATTCTTTGGCGGCAGAGAGGAGAAATAAAGTCAGTCAAGGTCTCCTGCAAAATTCTGCCAGGGGACGCTGGAAAGCAAGCACGAGGAGAGCATTCTCGCACAAACACTCCTTTCTCCCCTTTCCCCGGGGCCTTTTACAACTGTTCACCCGGGTCTCAGATCCTATCAGCGGGTCAGGGGTTTCTGACTACCGCAGGCGGTAGGGCCGGGCTTTCCTAAAGGGGGAGAGAACCCCGAGGTCCACGGCTCAGGTCTGTCTCGCAAAGAGTACATAACTCAAGCAGCACGAGCTCATCACAGGCAGGCTGGAGCCAGGAAGGAAGCTGTCAATGTGAATAAAATGGCTGATCAAACTCAGGTCCGGTATTCCCTGCAAGCTCGTCAGAGGCGGCCCCATCCCACGGGATGAGTCGCCGGCTACACGTGGCCTGCTGTCTCCTGACCCCTCTGCTTTGACAGCCCCCTCCATGTGGAGGCTCCCTGCACTCACCCCTGTGCAGGGGATCAAAGCGGTCTACGGGCCTGTCTCGGCCTTCACTCCCACCTCGAGGAAGCCAAGCTCGGCCCTCTGAGCTGAGCTTTCTGGGAAACCCTCCCAAGCCAGAAAATGCCAGAGCAGCCTTGTCAGGAGACACTGAGTAGGCTGGTGAACCAGCCCCGGAGGGCGACAGAGGTCAGGCCTTCCTGCCTTAGCTGTGGGCTTGCCCGGGGCCTACTTGCGGGGCCGGCCACCCCGGATGCCCCCTGCCGGCCACCAAGGGATCATGGCTCCCCAGGATGCCCCTGGTGCCCTGGTGCGACCCGCGGCTTGCCGGCCACATGAGGCCTCTTCCACTGGACTCTAAGCTCCCTGAAGGCGCAGATGTGCTTCTCATGCAGCTGTGTGTCCCAACGCTGAGCACAACCCCAGGCCCCCAGAAGACACTTGCTCAATGAGCCCCGAAGGGCCGCTGGGGGCAGACCCACCATTTCCGTTGCCTATATTCCAGGCCCATCAACATGGGCAGCTGACAGAGTAGGAACGTGCTTAGGGGTCGACCAGCAGAAAGGAAGAGCAATGAATCTCCCAGGCAGTCATTCCAAGGCTCTAAGTTATCACAAAAACCACGCCCCTTTGGGAATGGGGGAGACACTGCTCAGAAGAGCCATGCCCAGTGCTGCCTTCTAGGAGCTGAGGTGCAGGGGGGCAGGGTGCCCTCACCCAGGGCCAGCACTTGGCTAGCCTCCACCGGGCCAGGCACACTCAATCCTCAACAAGGTTCTGGGGTTTTATCACTTTCATTTTACAGATGTGAGAACCGAGGATTGGAGAGTCTGCCTAATTTTCCCGGGTTGGAAGCCCGCCAGGTGTGCCCTAGGACCCGTGCTCTGAGCCACCCCATGAGCACGAACACCAAGGTGAGGCCAACGCCACAGACAGGCCAGCCATTTCCATGAAAATGTGATGTGCTTTAAAAAAAAAAACAGCTCGGGGCAACCTGGGAGGCTCAGTTGGTTGAGCGTCTGACTCTTGACTTCGGCTCAGGTGATGATCTCAGGGTCGTGAGATCGAGCCCCGCATCAGGCTCTGTCCTCAGTGGGGAGTCTGCCTGCGTTTCTCTCTCTCTCCCTCTGCCCTTCCCCGGAACTCATGTGCACTCTTTCTCTCTCTTTTTCTCTCTAAAATAAGTAAATAAGTCTTAAAAAAAATAAAACAGCTTTATTGAGATATAACTCACATTCCATTCCATTCACCCATTTAAGGTATATCAGTCAATGGTTTTTGGCATATTGATGGATGTACACGCCTGTCACCACAATTTTAGAACATTTTTGTCACCTCAAAAAGAGAACCCATACCCCTTAACTATCACCCCCCTGCTACAACCTTAAGCAGCCATGAATCTATTTTCTGTCTTTTTTCTTTTTTTTAAGATTTTATTTATTTGAGAGAGAGAGAGAGAGAGAGCACAAGCGGGGGGGGGGGGGCGGCAGACAGACAGAGACAGAGGTAGAAGCAGCCTCCTCGATGAGCAGGCAGCCAGATGCCATGTGGGGCTCGATCCCAGGACCCCGGGATCATGACCTGAGCCGAAGGCAGACGCTTAACGACTGAGCCACCCAGGCGCCTCTATTTTCTGTCTTGAAAGATTTCCCAGTGTTGGACTTTTCATAGGAATGGAATCAAAGAGTAATGTCCTTTGTGTCTGACTTCCTTCACATGGCATAATGTTTTCAAGATTCAACCATGCTGTACTTCATTCTTTTTCAGGGGTGAATAATATTCCATGGTGTGGACAGACCCCATTTTGTTCATCCACTCATCTGCTGATGGATACTTGGGTTGCCTCTGCCTTTTTTTTTTTTAATATTTTATTTATTTATTAGAGAGAGAGAGCGAGAGAGAGAACAGGGGGGTGGAAGGGGCAGGGGGAAAGAATTCCAAGCAGACTCCACACTGAGCATGGAACCTGACTCGGGCCTCGATCCCAAGACCCTGAGCTGAAATCAAAAGTTGGCCGCTTAACCGACTGAGCCCCCCAGGCGCCCCGAGTTGCCTCCACCGTTTGGCTGTTGTGAATGATGCTGGTGTAAAGTGTACTGTGCTTTTTGGCTGCCACCATCTGAACTCCCTCCTGTATCTGGGGCTTTCCCCACAGTATGGGAGGCGGAGCCCACCTCCTTCAAAAGCCGAAAGTGCTTTCCCTCCCCCATGGCAGCAGGGATGTGGGCGGGATCCAGGCATGGCGGCCCAGGCCTTTGAACCTGAATGTGGGACCTTAAGAGTTCATTCCAGGGGCTGTGGTGGGGGCAGGAATGTCCTCTCACTCACAGGCAGGGGGTCATGTGCACAAGGGTCCTTACACTGTGGGGAGGCAGGCTCTACAATGGTCCTGGCACCTCGCATCCCTGGACTGCCTGACTCCTCAGTCTAGCGAGGCATTCTGTGTGCTACTCGGCATCCCTTCAACAAATTCCTTTTCCGCTTACAGCAGCCAAGGTCAGCTTCCATTGCTTACCATTAAGAACCCCACGCTTGAAGTTTTATTGCACGTGCAGACACATCGGGCAAGCTGCGGGCTTTCTATCCAGGTTAACTGATGAAGCTTTAATGGAAGAGGAGCTCTGGAAATTTCATCCCTCCAGGACTGTCCCTCCCCTCTTTTGAAGGACATGAAGCAGAGCTCAAAACACAGAAAAAGCTAACTTCAATCTAGAAAGTTCCTTGCTAAGAGAAAGTGTCCCACTGTGGCACGTTCGGGGCACCATTCAAAGGGGTAAAGAAGGAAATGTGAAATGCTAAGGGCCGGAGAACCAGCCTGTTGGTCTGCCCTTCCCACGGCCAGGTATCCGGCAGAGATGGCATCGGATGGACAGGGCGCGGCAGGCAGGGAGGCAGGGACCACATCTCCAGCTGAAGGATGACCGGAGGGAGTCCCGTTACGTGACTGGCACTCGTCCTTCTCGTCACAAGAAAAGCTTGTGTTAACAAGATGTGTTTCAAATACTTACGTTGCTATCTTCCAAAAACTTAAGTGCTTTCGCTATGTTGTTCAACCGGAAAATACGATGGGATGAGGATTTGTACTCGTGCAACTGTAACACAGAACAGAGCAAACAAGAAGTGAATCCAACATAGGCGCTCCAGGCGCAGGGGTGCTGTGGGGTGGGCCTTTGTCTTTACCTCTTTCTCATTAATCCCAAGAGAAAGTTAGGGGCTCGCAGCTGAAACCCACTCCTTATTTATGGTCCTTGGGACTTAACTCACTTGAGTTGGTGAATCGGGGGACCCAGACAGGTTAAACAGGGGACAGATTTGTCAAACTGTTCTCTCTGACCCGGCTCCTGGGTTTGATATTCCTTCCCCTCCTGAGACCTCCAGGGACGCGTTCTCCTCGCCACGCTGACGGTTTTGACAGGCAGGGAGCATCAGCTGGGGCATCCCCGCAGCTGCTAAATCATCCGGCAAGTCCCTCCTGCCAAGAGCAGATGTTTCTGTTTTCTGCCAGGATCTTTGTGGACAGCTGCCCCAGGTTGGAGAGAGAAGCAGACAGACAGACAGGCAGGGAGAGAGAGACTGAGACAGAGAGAGAGATGGAGACAGAGAGAGAGATGGAGACAGAGAGAGAGAAAAGAGAAAGATGGAGAGAGAGAGAGAGACAAGAGACAGAGAGAGAGAGAGAGAGAGAGAGAGATGGAGACAGCCAGAGAGCGAGAGAGAGAGACGTTTTTTACCACAGTGGGTCCGCCATTTGTGAGAATTCGTTATGAGACTCTGCACAGCCCCCCTGGAGCAGTGAACAGGAATCTCCCATTTTACTTTTGGGAGATGAAGATGGGAACGGTTAAGGGGTGTGACGAGATTCCAGCTACATTAGATCTGAAAGCAGGATGGGCTCTTGACTTTAAACCTAAAATTAAAAATAGATCTCGAGAGGTCCACAATGGTCAAGCTATGGGCTGGCAGAGTTGTGACCCATGGCAGCACCTTCGCCTGAGCCGCAATGGGGCATGGAGGCCACATCAAACACTAGACTCTAGAGTGTGGTTTCTCAACATCAACACCACTGGCATTTTGGCCAGGTCACTGTGCCCCCTCAGTGGACATCTGGCAACGTCAAGTGACATTTTTGGCTGTCAAACCTGGGGGTGCTACTGGCATCCAGTGGGTAGAGACCAAGGCTGCTGTTACATACCCTGCAATGCCCAGGACAGTCCCCACGACAAAGAACTATTGGACCCAAAATGTCAGCAGTGTTGGGGTTGAGAAGCCCTGCTCTGGGAAGGGGAGAGAGACGACCAACCTGCGCACAGCAGACACACACAACATGGAGACGTAGGGGGAGATCCCAAGTAGAATGAGCCTCCAGCTCAGCTAGTGCAGCTCAGTGTGGTCATCCCTTACACGTGGTTTCACTTTCTGTGACTGCAGTCAACTGAGGTCCAGAAGCAGACGACCCTCCTTCTGACATGTGGTCAGAGGGTCCCAGCGGCCTCAGGCTACATCACGTGCCAACACCCCTCCCCTCACTTCCTCTCACCATGTGGACTTGATATCATGTCACATCATCACAAGAAGAGGGGTGAGGCCAGGACAGTAAGGCATTTTGAGAGAGGGAGAGTCCACATTTACATAATTATTTTTAATTTAATTTTTTCACATTCGCAAAATTTTTATGACCATATACAGTAATATAACTGTTCTATTTTATTATTAGTTATCCTTGTTAATCTCTTACTGCACCTGATTTCTAAATTAAACTTCATCACGGGGACGTGTGTATAGAAAAAAAACATAGCACAGACACAGTTCAGTACTGTCCGCAGTTTCAGGCATCTGCTGGGGGTCTTGGCACGTATCCTCTGCAGATAAGGGGGAATGACTAGACTTATGAAAAGGTTCTAGAAGCCAGCAGTTGTAGTTTTAGCCTCAGGTGGATAATGGAATCTGGTTGGCAAGCTGCCTTTCTCCTCAATCTTCCTGATTCTTGGCTATTGTTCTAGTTGATACAACGGCTGGAGAGCTAAAGTTTCATGATCTCGTTTCAATCTTTAACAGACTCCCGGAAAACACTGAGCATGAAGTTATTTACTTACTAAAGTATATTTACTTTAAAAAAAAAAAGGATACTGCTTAGTTATACATGATTATGTCACCCTTCTAAGTTTCTCGTCACAAGATCACGCGTGGCCCGATATGGGTACATACGTGTAGGTGTGTACTGAAAAGAAACCAGCAGTGGTTTCCTTTGCATCTTATGTCTCCCTGCCCCTTCTGTGACATACGTACCAGATTTCGCCCAGACAGGACTTCTAACAAAGCCATTAGGATTTTGCCATCTTGTATATCAATGAATAAATCTTTAACTTCTAGAGGTGGGTTGCACTGTGGAAGAAGGGGAAGAAAGAAGCTGATTAGTGGCCTGTGTAGTCCACCAAACTGTGCCCGAGCTGCAGGTCTCCCCCAGGAGGAGACTTGCATACATCCAGGTCTGTCTACAGGCAGCCCCTGGCAGGGGCGGGGGGGGGGGCACGGGGGGGCGGGGGGGGAACGCCCAGGCAGAAAGTATGCTGATGAGCCATGGAGGAGACTCGGCACCAAAGGGCCAATCACACTCCAGGGTCCTGGAGATCCCTGGGACCCTGAGATCTGAGACCCCCCCCCAAATTACATTACATCCACACTTCTCCCTAACGGGAGAAAGAAAAGGCACGTCTCAATTACAGCCCTCCACAGAATAAAATGATTCCAGCAGGACTCCCAGGAAATTACCTAGTATAAGCCCTTCCTTTAGATTTGGGGAAACTGAGGCTCAAAGAGGCTAGGCGACAAACCCAGTGTTTGGTCAGATCAGCTCTTTCGTACCATCAGTCCTGTTTCTTCATCAGGACACACTGGCAGCCCACAGGCGCTGTCCAGACCCACGCCACGATGGCATGACCCTGGGTCAGTGACCCTCTGGGCCTCAGTGCTGATGTCAGCAGGGATTCCCTGCCTCCCACACTGCTCCATCTCCATATGTGACCGACCTGACATGCCAGCTGACACTTCATCACTATTCAGTCCAACTCTGGAGGGACCCTTGGCAGAGGGAGCCAGGAAGGTGGCCAGTGTGTGACTCAGTTGTGGCAAGGAGGGGCTGGATGGACAGACTGCTGGCCGAGGGGGAGAATCCCCTCCCCCCACCAAGTTTGTAGGCCCGTTAGGGACTCAAAGGTTGGGAGGCCGATTTATCTATAGATGTTCTATTGTATATTTATATGTTGAGCTACAAAAGTAATCCACGCTCATTATTACAAATCAAGTTAATTTAAATTGTATAAAAAAGTTAATCAGCATTCTGAACGCCACTCCCTCGGTTCCTCCACAAAAGCCAGACTTCTGGATAACCAACGTTATCTCAAGATGCACCTTTTACCTGTTCCACTAAGAATCAAGGGAGTTAGAACTACCCGAGTTCAAATCCAGGCTCTACCCTCAACAGGAACTAGGCCTTGGGCATTTTCCTTAACCTCCCTGGGCCCGAGTGTCCTGGTCTGCAAGGTCTCAGAGCATAGGGGCTAAAATGAGATGAGATCGTTCAGGGAAATTGCCTGGTACTGCACCTGCCTTCCCAGATCAGTGCATCAGTAAACCAGCCCACGAAGTGACTTCTTTCCTGCAGAGTCTTCGGGTACTCTCTGTAGGAAGGCATTTCAGCCAGGGGGTGTATGTCCCATGGCCGTAAGTGGTAAAAAGATGTTCTTCGCCGGTACCTCTGCACAGGGAACGGCCCTGAGTCACTCTCTCTCCTCCCCTTACTGGCTTCTCTTTCTGGGTTTCCTGGGTCAGCTCCAGTGTACCTCAGCACCTGCCTCTCCCTGGGGGAAGAGGCAACTTGGCTCCCATGATCTGGACCGTGAAGGAGGCCTGGGTGGGAAAAGCTGGAGGCTGCCCAGGGTTTCTTCTGTGGGCCTGGATGCAGAGAGATTGACTGTCTAGGTGACCTGTGTCCACCAGGAGTCTGGCTGGACGTGTGGCCTGGAGCTCCCGGGGCTGCCTGGAACCTGTCAGCCAGATGCTCCAGCACATGGATCTCCAGACTGTGTTTCCTGGAATCCTAGACCGGAGCAGAGCAGCTTCAGGGTCCTATGGGGACCCAGGGGTGCTGAGAAGGAGTCTGATCCCCCACAACCCCCTTTGATCAGAGAGGCTCAGCTCTTACTGGCCTTTCTTTTGGGTTTGAGGTAACACTTTGCTGAAGAAAGGTCGCTGTTGACCAAACCAGCTTGATAATAGCTCCTTCAATGCGGGATGATTAGAACTTACTGTGCAGAATCTTAGGGAATGGGCTCCAGACATGTGCACTTGTAATACGCCCTCACCCCAGCACGAATTCTCAGTTTACCTTTTGGTAGTGGGGCTTTTGGCTATTGGAACAGGTGGGCTCTACTTCTGGGTACAATGAATGGGGTGTTCACATAGGAGACAGGATTGGGGGCAAGTGAGGGTGGCAGATGTAAACCAGCCAGAGACTCAGGGGTCCGAGGAGAGTCTCGGAAACACGGAGGAGCTGTGGTCGGGGCACCCTTTCCCTCGGGGAAGGCCTCCTTCCCGTGAAAGCTTTGGAGGGTCCGTGTGTTCTTTTTTTATGAAGGAAGGTGGCATTTCCTTACCCCTTATACGAGACCCCTGACCCCCTGTTAGTCCAAATACAGGCCAATTCCTCCCACAGGTGCACAGAAAAGGGATCTGCTTCTAGGGCAACAGCGCCTTTGAACCAAAAGGCAAATTATTTTCTTTGCAAACCCCCACAGCTCCCTGGGCACATTCCACTCGGAACATGACGGCATCAGGTTACCAAGCCTCTCACGGAGATGTTATTCCTGCTAACTTGAGGCAGAAAAACGTGATGCCCCAACAAAACACCCCCTGATAGATGGACTAACAAAATTCCCAGGTACCAGCCCCGGCCGTGGCCAAGCCTTGCTTGGGCGTTGAACCCGGAGAGTAATTTCCACCGACAGTGTCTGGAAGAGCCTCAGGAGCAGCAAATGGGGCCTTGGCCAGAGTCCACGCGGCGGGACGGCAGCGGGAGACATTGAACCTGCTCCAGTGAAAACACGGCCCGGGCCCCAAATGTTCCACGGGCTTCATGGGATTGGTATGGCCGAGTAAACAGCACCCCCAGGGCTTTCTTCATGATCTAACTCCTTTGGTAAATGAAGGAATTTTTCCAGAAGCCCGAGACTCCGTAAATATCTCTGACAGCCTTCAAATTGTAGTTAAGCCCAAGTCCCTGAGTGGTTCCTGGGTTTCCTTGACATGAAAGGTTGGTCTTGAAAGTCTCCAGGTTGGAAACATGGCTGTTAATTTCACCCTGTTTATTAGGCATCGGTTTCAGGTGCTATCTGATTTATTCTCAGAGCGGGGCGACCCACCTGCCCCAAAGAAGGGACAGGGGCCTTTGCCAAGGAGGCCATCCCTGATCCCACAGGCGCAAACGGGGGCTCCCTGAGGCTGGTGAGTGAGTGCATGGCTGTTTGCTACATTACCCTCTGTCCTTTTCTGTATTTATTTTTCGAAAGAAAGAGAAAGAAAGGAAAGAAAGAAAGAAAGAAAGAAGAAAGAAAGAAAGAAAGAAAGAAAGAAAGAAAGAAAGAAAGAAAGAAAGAGAAAGAAAGAAAGAAAGAAAGAAAGAAAGAAAGAAAGAAAGAGAAAGAAAGAAAGAAAGAAAGAAAAGAAAAAGAAAGAAAGAAAGAAAGAAAAGAAAAGAAAAAGAAAGAAAGAGAAAGAAAGAAAAAGGAAAGAAAGAAAGAAAGAAAGGAAAAAGAAAAGAAAAGAAAGATCTGCCATAGCTACACTCCATCCACCAGGAGGAATTTCCAGCTACCCTGACCCACATCAGGCATTAATTTAGGAGTTCCGTGAACTCAGATTGGGGGAACGGTTTTCCTTTTTTCCAAAAATAACACTTCGCTTTATGAGCCCTGCCGAAAATGCACCAAGAGTCAAAACAACTGGCAAGTGATTTATAACGCTGTATCCTGGGCAGTTTGGGAGCCCTCCTGGGTCCAAGGGACCCCATTGTGCAGGTGTGGAATAGAGGTGTGGGTGGTCAGGGGCTGCTCGGGGAAAAATTACTGGTCCCAAGGCAAATGGCACAAATTAGAATTTTGGTCAAGAGCTGCCCTTCTGAGAAACCACAATTATTTTCCTGGCGATCTCAGAGATTTCCTCTATGACCCTTTCTTCTGGGTTAACGCTATGGGCAGTGAGTAGCTGCTTTTATACCTTCTAGAAGGACAGGAGAGAAGAAAATCCACACACCTAACCTCACTAAAGTGGGAGACTTCAACACTAGCAGCTTTACAAGGAAACGTGTGGTGGGCTGCATCTATTGGGGGGGGGGGACCAAAAAGTGGAATTTAAGAAGAAATGATGGGAGGGAAACGAAGCCTGATGAACCAGCTGACTTCTAAAGAGAAAAATCATCTCTCCTCCCCCTGCCCATCGCCAGGTATAATGTTCCCCGTCTTGGGGGCTAACTGGTGTAAGTGGAGGGCTTGGAAGGCTCAGATTTCCGCTCGCTCCAGACTGGGCTGTTTATCCACTCTGCAACCCATCGCCTCCTCTGCTGCTCATCCTTCTGTCTGCTTCTCAGGAGCCAGGTCAGCCGCTTTCATTTTATGGTGAGTGTGCGTAAGAAGCCTGCAGACAAAAATGCAATTCCAAATTGCCTGGCCCCAGAGTGTCAGAAAGAAAGAAAAGCAGGGAGAAGTTGAATGCCAAGTTGAATACACAGGAGAAGCCACTGGAAGAGCTTCCTTCTTGGTTGCAGGAAAACCCTTTTGGTCTCAAAGCCTCTTCCCTCATTGGTAACAGGAGGGGTAATGAGGGTTGTCATGGGGATTGAAGGAGATGTGTGATGCACCCAAAGGGGCAGGTAATATCCTTGGTCAGTAGCAACCGTTCTGTGATTAACAGGAGAATCTGGCTTTGTTAAAAGGTGTTGAGTTCTTGCATAACTCAGTCCGAATACCTACAAATGGTTCTCACACGGAGAGTCCCCTGCCATCCCCCCAGGACTGGAAGCCCAGCCCTATCCCCCCACCGGTCCCTGTGTCCGAAGAAGCATTTGGAGTGTTCAACAATGAATGTCTTCTAATATTTGCTCATTGATTCCTTTTTAAAGATAGACCCTCTCCTTCCCCAACTGGACTGATCACCGCATGAGGGCAGAAGCCCGTCTCAACATCCGTGTTCCCAACACAGAGCTGGGCAATTGGCAGTGGAATGTACTCAGTAGATGTTTAAACGAATGCATGAAAAAAGTAACAGCCGAAACACTGAGCTACCCCGTCGCCCTCGCCACACTCCTGCATTGCACACTGCCACGGGCGAATTGATCACTTAACAAAAACCCAAGTGCCCCCGCTTACCTTCTCTAGATGTAGATTTACCCATCGCGTAAAGGTCCTCTTCTGCACATTTTCCCTCTCAACTGAAAACAAAGAAATGCTATTAGCTGGGTAAAACGGAATACATGCAAAATGCTGTTCTCCTCTTCCCCAGGGGGATTCCAGGTGGATGGCAGACGGACCCCGGCGGGTCCCCTGTATAAGCGAAGCCCTTTCCAGAACGGGGTCTGCAACGGCTTGCGCGGCACCTAGAATCCATTCTTCCCAGCCCAACCCCACAGCCTCTTAATGACAATAAATAACCATGAATTCAGACACACAGAACAACATGTTCTTTCCGATAGGAAAACGGGGGCACCTGCCCAACATCACACAATAAGTAAGGTTATTCCCATCTTACAGATGAAGAAACGGAGGGACAAACAGCTAATACGCAGCCAAGCTGGGACTTGGGAGCTGGATTCCGTGCATTTCCTGCTGGCTCCTGAGCTCTGCGACGTTAGCTGGCTTGGTGCCCTGGGACCCGGACCACGGGCGGAGGTGCCAGTGCCTGGGTCTATGTGCTCACTGGCTTGTGGCAGCAGCCCCCCACCCCACCCCGAAGCTCAGGCTGCTCCACCCCTCAGGAACCTTCCTTGAAATGCCTCAGCCAGATGACTCCTGAGTTACTAAGTTCTGGATTTCAACATATTGGAAGAACATATCACATATGCTTAAAACCATTCCACATTTCTTCAGCAGTAAGAAAATGGGAGGCAATTTATCTCCGGGGGGAGCCAAGGGGCTATGGTTTTCTATAACGACTATGGTTCTTTTTCCCTCTCAGCCTCATTATTAGGTAGATAGTGGTGGCCATAAATCAAATTTTAATATTATGGCTTTCAATCTTTTTAATTGAAGAGCCGGCAGACAGTAATTATGCACTTAACTGCTTTTTTCTCATTTTCCTCCTTTTCTGTAAGGAAAGGTCACTTAGTAAGGAGGTGTAGGAATTAAAGATCTAGTTCCAGTAAATTGTGTTTTGTGGGTAGAAGAGGAGGAAAGGAAAAGAAGTTGACAGAAATGTGGGAGGAGGGAGAGGGGCATTTGCTGAGGGCCATGTGCTCCAGAGACTCGGAGCTTTCCAGAAGACTGGAGAGTGCCCTGCCGCCAGCCCCACTTGGGACCTTTCTGCTGCAGTGTTTGCCATAGTATGGGTGTCCCATAGCTCAGCGGCCACCCCTCTGCGGATGGCACTTGGCAGTTTCTGGTGTTTCATGGTCACGAGCAGTACGGCAGTGCACATCCTTGTGTAAGTGCCCTGCTAAGTGGTTCTTTGTGCACAAGCCTATGAATATATGTCTTATGCCTGACAACTGAAAGTGGAACTGCAGGGTCTTAGTGGTAGGCACATTTAAAATTTTAATAGCTACTTCCAAATTGCCATCCCAAAAGGCTGCCCCGGTTTATACTTTCACCCCCACCTGTCTTTAAACAAGTTTATGGGATTGTAAAGTATTCACACACACATTCAAACACTCAGGCTGGTTTCTCCATATGGCTTCAGAGGGAGCGAAGTACGTCCCCTGAAACAGAAGTGCATTCAGTGAAAGCCTGAGAGAACCTGGTTTAGACTGTTGGTTTAACTATGCGCGCGGAAGGGTACAAAAGAGGAAGTGGGTGTCTGTTAGTCTATATATGCCTCATGTATCCATCCAGCCACCCATCTGTCTGTCCATCCACCCAACCATGTATCCATCCATCCACGCATTCATCCATGCACCCACGCGTCCTGCTACCTATGCATGCATGCATCCATCCATTCTTCCTTCCATCCAACCATGCATGCATCCATCAATCCTTGCATTCATCCATCCACCCAACCATGTATCCATCCAACCTTCTATCCTTCCATCCATGCATCTATCCATCCTTCCATCCATCCATGCAGCCTTCCGCCTATGCACCCATCCATCCATCCATCCATGCAGCCTTCCTTCCTTCCATCCAGCCATGCATGCATCTATCCATCCACCATGTATCCATCCATCCATCCATCCATTTCCATCCTCCCAGCTGGTATTTAGTCAGTGATCATTACACGCCAGCAACTATGCCCAACCCTATGGGCAAAATCAGAGATAAATAACACATTCATGGTGGGATGCCTCGGCGGCTCAGAAGGCTAAGTGTCTGCCTTCGGCTCAGGTCATGATCCCAGGGTCCTGGGATCAAGTCCTGCATCGGGCTCCTTGCTTGGCAGGGAGCCTGCTTCTCCCTCTGCCTGCCGCTCCCCCTGCTTGTGCTTGCTCCTCCCCCCTCTCTGACAAATAAATAAATGAAATCTTAAAAAAAAAACCACATTCATGGAATCTGCACTCCAAGAACTCACAGCCAAGCAGGAGAGAAGACATGGATGCTACAAGGCACATATGCATGGCAAAATAAATTACAAATTTCCAGGGCTGATGGGGATGAGAGGAGGTAATTTCAGACCCCAGGGGTGTAGAAGTAGAAGGCTACCCCAGGGGGGTAGAAGTAGAAGGCAGAAGTCTTCATTTCCCTTCCAGCCACGGCCTGTGGGTGAATCTAAGCACAGATTAGCTTTGACAGCAAAGCTGACCCATGGGAGGGCACCGTGATGACTGAAGACACCAGGGGACCACGAGACTAAATCACAAATAACGGATGAGTCCCAAACTGAAATAGGGTATGGAGACCATAATTTCTGGACCTGAAACTGGGACACATCACTCAATACACAGGAGAGAGAGAAAGAGAGACTGTGAGAATTTAGCCTGCCCCAGAATATCCACCTGAGAGCCACATACCACTAGCTTTACCACCTTGGGCAAGTTCATGACTGCCAACACACCCTTGCCTCAGTCTCCTCTGTACAGAAGGGAGGATAACTGTGCCTCCCTCAGAGGCATGTGGTGAAGGTTCAAAGGTATCACCCCACGAGGCTTCCCCGAACGCTGCTCAGGGAAGACCACCTTCCCTAGCCTCACGGTCACACAGCGCGCCCTGGGCCTGCAGTATTCTGTCTGCTGTCTCGGCACAAAGGTCTGACATTCTTTCATGACCTTCACCATTTCGAAATACCCACCCCCACCCTGCAGGCTCTTTCTACTTCTGGCCTGCCAAGACTCCATAAACTTTATATAGTTTCCATAAATCCAGTGGCCCCTTTTTTCCTCTGCACCTATCACATTGTAAAGGTGTAGGGAGCTATTTCTCTGGAAGGGTCTGGCCTTTTCACGGAGTGTCTGTGGGGCCCGGACTGGGTGTGCTGGGCAACAGCAGAGCAATAACAGTGTTGTAAAAGCACCATCCAAGTGCGGGGCGGGGTGGAGGTTGGGGAGCTCGCCAAGCCTGGGACCCACTGGATGCAGGCAGAAAGGGAGGCCCAAGCTTTTGGCACAAAGCCATCATCCTGAATCCCCCTGCGTGACTCTGGCCAAGAAGAGGGGCACCTGGGTGGCTCAGTTGGTTAAGTGTCCAACTCTTGATTTCGGCTCAGGTCATAATTTCGGGGTTATGAGATTGAGCAGAGCCTGCTTGCGATTCTCTCTCTCCCTCGGCCCCCCACCCACTCACGTGCACGCATGAGCAGTCTCTCTCTCTCTCTCTCTCTCTCTCAAAAAAAAAAAAAAAAAAAAGAATAGGCAATTTCAAAATGTGACCTTCCTCCCTTCTCAGGCCACCGGTGGCCAGCTAAGGAGTCGGGAGCCACAGAGAGAGGGACGCTGGCTTGAGAGTTAAAATAGACTGATTTACACGATGGCCTTCTTTCCCTATGGCCACACTTCCCTTAAACCTACTTCCTCTATAACATTTCCTCTATTATATTTCTGCTCTTCCCCACCCAGGACAAAGCCCTGATGGCTTATCTGTCTATAAATATGTGCTCATAATAAAAAAAATAAAATACAGGAAAGCACAGAAAAATAGATCTAAAATCTGTTAAAATCTCATTACACCCAGAGATCACCACTATTGATAATTTGCTGATTGTCCTTCTAGAGCTCTCCATGCATGCACACTCACACTCACACTCACACACACACACACACACACACACACACACAGCTGAAGCACGAAGACACTCATGTACACAACTTTAATGCGATCAGCAAATGCCTCGGTGTTTCTCCAAAGTATGGCCCACAGTTCACTCACACCAAGAGCTTCCAGGGTGACAGTTAACATGCTAATTCCTGGACCCCATCCAGGACCTACAGACTCACTCTTTCTGGGGCCAAGGCCTGGGAACTTGCATTTAATCAGCCTGCTGGGTGACAATGCGGCACACTTTGAGAACCTGGGTCTAACTGGGGAGAAACAACTGGCACAATCTCTTGGTTATGTTCAGGCAGCATGTGGGGTGCACCGGGCCTGTCACCTGGCATGGAAGGAACAGGCCGTCCAGAGCCCGGTACACAGGCTGTACCAGAGACCAAAGATGGGGACGCAGGTACGGTTCCCGGCTTGCCTACTGCCAACCGGCAAGAAAAATGGCATTTCTCGTTCCTTCGTCGTCCAAAGGGCTCTTCCTGAGAGTGGCTTTAGTCACTGATTTCGTACATCTCTCTGACTCCCCGAGAGATGAACCAGAATTTACTAGAAGGACCGCAGACCAGAATTCCCGCAGGGGGCCTTCATTCTGCAATGTCCATTCAGATGGTCAGCTGGGAGCGTTTCTTTCCAGCTTCCGAGGCATTGCCTGGTCCGAGGTGGAAGGCAGATGGGCAGGCTGAGGCCTCGTTGCTCTCCTCCTCGGCTGGGCTGCTGGTCTCCCAGCTCCAACCCCACCTCCAGGAAGTCCTCCAGCTTTCTGGCGGCCTTGGGCCCACTCCCCACGCTGGGCAGGCCTGCACGGGCTGGAGTCCCCTCCAGGCCTGGCTCCCAGCCAGCAGTGCTCAAGCAGGGGTGCCTCTGCCCCCACGGGACACCTGGCAGCATCTGGGGAGTTCTGATCGCCACGGAACGGAGGGTTCGACTGGCATCTACAGCTTGAGGCCGGGGACACGGCTCCACACCCTAGCGTGCACAGGACGGCCCCCACCAGAGAACAGATTTATCCGGTTTGGAATGTCAGCAGCGTCCAGGGTGAGAAGCCCTGGTGGGGACCCTACGGGACCACCCAGGCGGCCCCCATCTCAGCCTTCCTGCCACAGAATACAGAGAAGAGCTCCAGCAAACGAGAGGTCGGCCACTATCTTCCCTGAGGGCCTCTGTTTACCCATCTGTACAATGGGGATCATAGCACCCACGTCACGGGGTTGTGAGGGTCAGAGGCAGTCGGGCTGGCCTTCGCCATCGCAGAAGGGCTTCCCCACGGCACGGGGAGTGGGTGATGCACGGCAGTTACTCTTCAGGTCATCAGGCAGCTGGGGAGAGGGCGCAGGAGGGGGCAGAGCGGGGGCAGGGGCGGTGACGATGGGCCTTCCGTGGGGCAAAGCACCCAAAGAGCTCAGCGCCGAGCAGGGCAGGCGGCACTGTGGAAACACGGCTCTATCACCATTCCTGCTCGCCTCCGACCGGCTACCGAACGTTTCCAGGCTAGCGGTGGCCCTTCCGGTAAAACAGAGACGGTGGTGCCTGTGCGTGCAGGGGTGACGCAGCTCAGGAGCTGGACCCACTAGTCCTCACCGTTCGCGGCCCTTCATGGGCACACATGTGGCCCTGCGCCTTTTAGTCCTTTAGCGAGTCCTCTCGGACACAAGCTCCTTTTTACAACTCGACGTGGCAGTCGTGGAGGCTGGCTCCTTTGGGTCGGGTCAGCGTTTGGGAGGGGACAGCAGTGGCAGCAGGGCAGGAGGGGGTCACATACCCAGGACTGGGACAGCGACGTCAGCTGGGGCAGGGGCATTGCCACCCTGGCTACGGCTGGTGGACTCTGCCTGTCCCCAGGGGGAGAGTCACCCACCCCTCTCTGTCCAGGAGGGAGGGTAGGGCAGGCAGGGTGGTGGAGGGGGGGGGCTCACACTTTTCCACAGCTACTTCTGTTTTGTGCAGAGGCAAGCTCCTGGCACGCACCTGCTCCCATCCACCAGGCACCAGACAGAGGGCCATCTCAGCTCCAGGGGACAGTCGCAGCCCCCACTGGTGACAATCTCTAGGGCTTCCTCTGATAATAACCTGGTCCAGAAAGCCTTTGCCCTTCCTTTTACCAGCAGCCTCCTGAGCGGCTTACGTACACTCTCCCGTTCCTGCCAAATCTTTTTCTCCACGGCTCAGACCCACTCTCATCTGAAGTGTCCTCCTCGGCTCACGTCGGCCGCGCTACCCTCCTCCGGCGGCTCGGGCTGGCCCCAGGGATCTTTAAACAGAGATGGAGAGACAGCTCCCTCGCTCTGGTCTCCCGGTGGACTGGCAGCAGCCCACGCAAGGGCACCTCCTGCCCCCCCAGACAGCACCCAGAGAAGCCAGCGCCCGGGCAGCCCCCGCCTGCCCCTCCAGTCCTGCCGCTGTTGGACCCCCGGGAGTCCTCGGCCACCCCGTCTGGCCGTGGTTTTGCTCCTTTCCCATCTTTCAACACCTCCTAGAAACACAAGCTCATTACATGGCCCCATGCTGGTTCACTTGAGAAATAAAACTCAGAAACAAATTAAACGGCAATTTCTTTTTAAACAGGAGAGGGGCCAGGCTTCAGGAATCCCAGGCCAGCACTCCTTGGTTCCGACTCCTGGGGGCCACTTCCCTCCACCGGCTCTGGTGGTATTAAAGGCAAGGCCTCCATGTGGTTTACACCCGCAGTGATTTTGCATTTAATTTCCTTTGTTTTTCCTCCCTGAATGTTTGCTCTGACCTGAGTCCCTTTTATCAAGACTTTGGTAATAAAATGCAAAACCCTCCTTGGGACCACAGGCCAAGCAGCACGCAACTTACTTCGCCTAAGTGTGCGGAGAAGTGGCAGGCCAGAGCTGGCCGAGCTCGGTCACCCTCTCTCTGGCTCGCGCCTGCTCTCCTTTGTCCCTCGTGCAGGCCGGGGATGCGCCCAGCGCCATCGTGGACAGAGACTATGGGTGACCTGCTCGAGGTGGCAGGAACCAGTGGTCTCCCCAGTATGCGCCCATAGAGATGCAAATAAAACTGCCAAGCTCATTCTAACTGGGGACTCAAATCCAATTCTCTCACAGGTCCCAGAGGCCACCAATTAACATACCACGGCCTGCCCCGCCGTGCCCCTGCTTCTCAGCTGCTCCAAAACACATAACCCAGGGCTCCAAAGAGCTAGTCCCAATTACACACCAAATTAAGTTTTAAACTATATATATATTTAGGCTGGTGCCTGTAACAGAAATAAAAAATAAACCCGCTCTAGTTTTTTCTGTGAGTGATTCTGTCTAACCTCAACGCTAAACCTCAGTTCACTTTTATGATGACAGATGACGCCAGCCAGCCATAAAAACCCAAGCTTAGGAAAAGGGATTTTTTTCACATCCACCCAGATGGGCAGACCAGGGTGACATGACCAATCCAGGCGGACTGCCCTGACGTGTCCGGCTGAAAGCGAGATGGGGATTTAAGTGGCCCCACACAGATCATTCACATCCCCATCCAGACAGCAGACAGTACCGACTACACTCAGCTGTGGATAAGATGTGGGCCCTGTCCTGATAGGTTCTACAAGGACGGATGGAGAGAGAGAAGGAGGGAAGGAAGAAAGAAAAAAGGAAGGAAAGGTAGAAAAATATTCTCTTCACACAGCATGAACCCCTAACGCTGAGATCCTTGGGGGACTGAACTCTCCACAAATTTTGGTGATTTTTTTTTACACGAGTGCTTTCATGAAAGTATTCTGTCTTCTGAGTACTGAGTAACGTCTAAAGCAGTGTTTTCTGAACCACATTCTGTAGACTACTAGTTCTCAAAGGCCTCTCCAAAGAGGAGTCCAAGAAGTCTGGGAAATAGCAGTATATTAAAGGTTCTGATAAGTCCTGCAATAAAAAAAAAAAAAAAAAAAACTTTCTTTGACTAAACCAAGCTCCTTTGAAGCCAGACCCCTCTTCTGTGTAAAACTGATCACAACTTCCTTGTAGGAGCCTGTTTTGCAAACACGGAGAGATGTTCATTAACGACAGATGTCTCCACTGGGTCCTCACAGCCAGTGAACTGGGGAGCCACACTTCCTGTGACAGAGACTACCATGTGTTTGCCAAGCCCTGTATCCTTTTCATCTTGGGCACACAGCCAAACTATACTTCCCAGCTCCCCTTGCAGGTGGCAGGGGCCTCATAACTGACACCTGGCCGGTAGCATGTAGGTGGGTCCAAGGTATGGACCCACTTTCAGACAAGGCCCGCACAATCCACCGTACTTTGTGGCCACTACACAGGGACCATTCCAAGGACACAGAGGATGACAGAGCCACAGGGGGTAAGGAGCCCGGACTCCCGAGTCTCCCCTTGGACAAGGATCACCGGGCGGCGCAGCCTGATGAGGAATAGCACTGTCGGACCACTGAGTGAGTCAGAAACGCGTCGTCCCTGAGTTAGGCCACAGGCATCTTGGGCTTGTTGCTGGGGCACTGCCTCTGCCCTAGCTAACACCTGTCGTGAGTGCGAACCAGGCTCCCCAGGAAGGAAGGGAGGAAGCCAACATTAACTAAGTCTGTTCCCAGCACAGTGAGAATCACCTGACACCCGCCATTCATTTGTCCCAGCCACCCCTCCCCTCGGTGAGCGACAGTACTTCCTGCGTCGAAAAGGACACCGAGTCTCGGAGACTTGGCAGTAGAACTGGGAGAAGACTCTACCGTGGTTGCTATAAGCCAAGACTCTCCCCGCGGCACGGCGCTGGGCTGGTCGAACCCCTTCAAAATTAACACTTTACCGAAGAACCTTCATGAAGAACCTGTTTCATGCCCAGGTTAGCTCAACTGTGGAATAACAGCTGACCTGGTATTTTATCCCAAAACAGATCTTAACAGGCCTAATAAGAATTAACTCGACCGCTTGGGTTCAGCTATTTTTTTTTTTTAAGGAGATTAAAAACATTCCACTGCATACAAATGACCTTGATTTGCATTTTTAAGCACATCTGTCTTTCATAAACCCCGCACCTGCCCTCCACATACCAATGTTTTCAAGTACAAAGCCCAATCAGCTGCGGGAATCGGGAATCTCGAGTATTAGGGCGACCCAACTGTCCCGGTTCACCCAGGACCAAGGAGGAACTCCAGGACTCGGGACGTTCAGTGCTAAAACTGGGAAAGTTTCCGGCACACTGGGATGAGTTGGTCATCCTGGCTGGTAGACACGGTGCTGCGGCCAGGGACAGCGGCCAGGAGGGTGGAAGGCACTGGGGTCCCCCCGTGGGTGACACAGACAGCGAGAAGCAAGGTGGTTAATGCTTGCTTCAAATGCAAGGGATAAAGCAAACTGTGAAACCCCCATTTACCGCTTTTGCCTGCCAAAAAAAAAGTGACACCAGCGTGATTCTAAATTCCTACTCTGAGCAGGAGATGGAGGGCTGGAACCTGTGGTCAGGGGAGGCAGGAAGTGTCAGATTCTCCTTGGGCTGGAGGTGTCACCAACATTTCGCATTAATTAGCAGGAGAGAGGAGAGGCTGCCAGTGTGGGGGTCCAGGGACCGAGCTGCACCAAAGTGACAAATACGAACGCTTCACATGACACTGGTTGCCATTAAAAAATAAATTTTTTAAAACCTAAAAAAAGAAAGAAAGAAATGCTTTGTCTGAAAGCAGACAAAAGTGAGGCCCCCTCACACGGGCCATCCAAACGGACACACTCACACACATCTGTGTGTGCGTGCAGGCGTGCCCCTCACCGTAATGCAGTTCACCTCCAACCCTCTTCAGGCACATTTAGTCCCCAGGGGCACTGGGGGCTTTTATCATTACAAGGTCTCCCTGATGCCACAGACACATGGTTCGGACCGAAGGGCTGCACAGTGACATTGAGGTCAAGGTTGGGTCATTGTCACTGGGTACAAATGCAGAATGGCAAATTCCAGGTCTGTAATCTTAAAAAAAAACAAAAAAACCCCACTGAGACTAGACACGTGATTCTCAACCGTGGCCGCACATGACAGTCACCTGGGGAAGCTCTAAAATATAGGGATGTCTGGGCTCCACTCCAGACTAATTGAATCCAAATCCCTGGGTGCGGGGCCCAGGCATCTGCATTTTCAAAGCTCCCCAGGTGATTCTGACACAGAGCCAGAGCTGAGCGCCACTGCTCTGGGCCAGGAGTTGGCCATTTTTCCTGTCCAGGGCCAGATAGTAAATGTTTTAGACTTCGCAGGCCACATGGTCTCCAGCGACTAGTCAACTCTGCGGTCCTGGTGGGAAAGCAGCCAAGACAGTACGTAAACGGGCATGGCTGTGTTCCAATAAAACTTTATTTATATGAACAGGCCGTGGGCTGCAGTTCGCCAAGCCCTGCTCTAGACTCCACAGGCCCCACCACCTGATTTAAGCAGCCGTCCCAGGTCTAACTGGTGGCCCGACCTCACGGCCCAACTTTTTTAAAAATTCGATTTAGGGCTTCCGGAGGGGGGGGTTTGTTTGCATTCTACTTATTGTCATAGGAAAATAAAATAGCAGTGGTGGGAAACGTGGGGTGGGTGGAGTGGCAGGCATGGGGGAAATAAAAGCAGAAAGACAGGGGTGCCTGGGGGGCTCAGGGGGTTGAGCCGTCCAACTCTTGGTTTCAGCTCAGGTCATGATCTCGCGATCGAGGGATCGAGCCCCGCATTGGTTCCATGCTCAGTAGGGAGTCTGCTTCCGATTCTTCCTCCCTCCGCCCCTCTCCCCCCTCAAATAAATAAAATCTTAAAGAGAAGCAGAAAAGCTGAGTGAGGTTTAGTGCCTGCAGATCAGAGAATGCCTTCTCTCCTCCCGTGACCAAAACCAGTAAGAAAAATAACATTTGGGCAACCAGGCTTTGACATGATTCTTACCTTTGCTTTCCTTGTTCAGCAAACCAGCCTCTTCCAAGACAAGTCGGTCAGAGCACCTACTCCTTCCTCGCCTCACCCCTGCTAAATGTCCCCTTTGTCTGAGGAACCCAAGGAAGCAAGAGGAAAAACCACCCCAAACAATCATCAGTGACTTTTTTTCTCTTTTTCTGTAAAGTTTAAATAGAAACGAGTAAAAAAAAAAATAAAATAAAATAAAGTAGGCTACCTCCTACTTGTAGGCAAAACTTCTTAGTAGATTAAATTTTGTTCAAGGAGAGTAATCTTCCCCATTTTCTGAGCCCCACGAGGAACCCAGATTTACTCTGCTCATCAGACCATTTGGGAATCTGGTGTTTTGGTTGGAGAGGTTCTTAAATAAGATTACTGAGGGTAGCTTCCCATCCAGCACTGGCATTAAGGAAGTCATCCAGGGTCTACTTGAATGCCTCTCAGGACGAGGTGCTCAGCACTTCTCCAAAATCAAGCTCCCATGATCTTTTTTTTTTTTTTAAAGATTTTATTTCTTTGACAGAGAGAGACACAGCGAGAGAGGGAACACAAGCAGGGGGAGTGGGAGAGGGAGAAGCAGACTTCTTGCTGAGCGAGGAGCCCGATGTGGGGCTCGATCCCAGGACCCTGGGATCATGACCTGAGCCAAAGGCAGATGCTTAACGACTGAGCCACCCAGGCGCCCCAAGCTCCTATGATCTTAAAGCTGTCTTTTGGAAAAGGGCTAATCCAGTAGGGGTACAACAGTTAGGGAAGCGAGAGGAAATAAATGGGCCTCAGTTTGACATCAGGAAGGCAGGCCATCAGAGGTGACCAACCTGGAGAGGCCAAACGTTTCCAGTCCTTCAAACCTTAGCATTTTAGAAAGAAACTAAAAACACATCGATACTCTCCAGCAGCTGATTCTGATAGAAAGCCTGGTAAATGGTTTTCAGGCTGCCAAAAAAGCTGATGAGCTGGAAGGTTTTGTTACTGCTCTTGAGAACTATTATCATTCCTCCATCCGGATATGCTATGATGACTCTCCTTGTCACAGATTTCTTCGGGATGAATTTTGTATTTGAAAATGAATCTGTGCATTTATGCAGGAGATGAAAACACAGGAGTCTACCCAAAATAGGGACAGATCCTATCACAAACAGCTTCTTACACAAAGGTGCAGGGGTTCTGCAAATATTCACGTTTTCCTCATTGGGGGCAACAAAAATCTCATAGCCAGATGAATTTCCTTTATTGCTCTGTTGCCGAGAAATTCTTTATGAAACCTGATGTCTGAGTTTCACAGATGAATGGGACCATGGCCCATCTAATCTGGATACTCACTTTCACCCAATTTTTACAAAGATATTACTTGATATAGACTCTTTTGTTGATCTTCTTTTTAACTCTGTTTTATGGATCAGGTAAGCCACCTTAAATGTTTTGGTTCAAGAAAGGAGGGTATCCTCAGTGAATGCACGAACACATGAATGAGTAACTCCATTAGTAGAAAGTGTCTTGTACGTCACTGTTGCCCCTGGTACGTGAGTGCAGATGCTTGTCACATGAGTGGAAAACCCATCTACCAGTCTGCTCCTTGCATCTGGCCTCCGAAACCACCACGCCCATTCTGATACAGCCTGGCTCACTCTCCAACCGCAACCTTGACCTCTAGCCTGTTGTCTAACCTCCCCAGCATGGCTCTAGGAAGAAATCCAGCTCTTCTCCCGTTTTGTACCTGCCCCCTGCGACTCCCACAGTCTCTGTTTCTGGGAGCCACAAGCTCAGGCGGATCCAATGGGACAGAACCCAGAAAGTTTTGGGGAAGATGCCTGGGAATCAGCGTGGGGACCAGCTCAGCAGTATGCCGGCCCTGACAGGGTAGATCAGTGTGGCTCTATCGGGGAGGGGCATCCAGGGGGCACCTGGAATCCAAGTCCACAGCGTTGTTCCCATGAAGGGATTTCTCCCAGGCCGGCATTTTTGGTGCATCAGTTCAGGAACCAAGAGGACAAGCCTGACTGCATAACTGTCCACCACCTGCACACAGTGGCCAAGGGCCACGTCTGGCCCACGTTAGCATTTGGCACTTGACTTAAATGAATGGCCAATGATGGCGCTAGGTCTGATTGACTCTCAGGAAGATGTGGGGTATAGCCTCATTGTGCCTAAAGGAAACTTCATTGACTCCTAAACTTCAAAACTCCTAAGAGTTTTTGGTGGTCCGTTTTTTATGGCTGAAGCTGCAGTGTATTTGGGGCTCACACTGTGCACACCTTGTTTCTTTCCTCTGACCCAGCTACCCTATGAGATGAGTACCCTCATTGTGGTGTGTACCCCGTGAGTGTTCTGCCCGTAGATTCGAGTGGTAAGGGCAGTGGGACTCGGGAGGCCAGCGACTCGGCCACTGGATCAGAGCCCCTTCGTAGGAACTCACGCGGGGACTGAACGCAGCCTCCGTCCGGCTGGTCTCTGAATGCCGTGGGTGGTACGGAGGCCATCAGCTGCTGTGTAGACCGGAGGGCAAAAAAGAACAATCAGGAAAAAGATGGAGCGGGGCAAAGTGTGCAAAGGGCAGTCCTGTTCCAGCCTTCACCCGAGGCCCTGCTACACCCGGGCCTTTGGATTCAGTGGGACCACTGTAGTTTTCTTAATGCAACCTTATAGCTTCGTCACGTTCTCATGGGTTTCTGTTGGTTACGGTTAAAAGCATCCTCACTAATCTCTTCAACAAAGTACAAAGAAGAAAGAGAAGAAGGAAAACCTACGGATTAAGAAAGGTTTAAAGGCTTCAGAGACACCAGCCCATTGCAATGTAGGGCCTTTCTCTGGATCCCGATTCAAACAAACTTTTATTTTTTTAAGATTTTATTTATTTCTTTGACAGAGAGAGACACAGCGAGAGAGGGAACACAAGCAGGGGGAGTGGGAGCGGGAGAAGCAGACTTCCCGCGGAGCAGGGAGCCCGATGCGGGGCTCGATCCCAGGACCCTGGGACCATGACCTGAGCCGAAGGCAGACGCTTAATGACTGAGCCACCCAGACGCCCTCATTAGTAGAATATTCTAAGTCCTTCCAATTTAGGTCACTACCTCCGACCACACTGCCTGCCACCCTGGCGGATCCCTCTGCAGATGGATGCATATTTCCGGGGTTGTGTTATTTTCAAGTTCACATATTTTACCCAGTTGTTCTACACAGAACCACACCTTAGGCAAGGGAAGAATCCTATGTGAAAAAGTCTAAAAGCTGCAAAAAGCCTTCCCCGTGGGGACAGGCCAGCAGGTGGAGAAAGCTGACGGAGAAGGACACTGCTTTCATTATAAGCTTGTCTGTGTATTTTATCTTTTTAATCATGTGCCTATATTTGGGAGAAATTTTAAATTTTACTTAAAAAAAAACTTCCATGTATTCAACCCTGTGCAGAGTGCAATGTTTCTGATTTTCTGTTCTCCAGACCATCGGGGGAAATATTTACAAACGTAGTATCTGACAAAAGGATTTTGTTCAAAAAAGATACCTAGAACAGAAAACACTGGAAAAGTCAAAAGAAAAAAGTCACATGGGTTGAATTATTCCCAGATTGCGTCTTTCCTTCCATTTTGCCTTCGGCATGCGTTTTAATTTTGCTCACTTGTTTTAACATACTTTTGACCCTATCGTGTGTGCGGCGTGGTACCTGCATGGTGGGCGCTGCTGGGTGCCGAGCAGGGACCTCTCCTCACCTTTCCCGAATGGTGGTTATTGTTGTCATTCTTATTATCTTGCTTCTCTTCTCCATCATTGTACACTGCGGCTGGGTGAGGGGAGGAGGGCAGACCACCTGTCTTTTCGTTTATAGGCACAAGGAACCACACACGTTCAGACCTGGTGGGTAACCTGGCACAGCCCTTCACGATCCTGGATTCTGAGCCCCAGTTGCAACAACAGGATGAAACCTTGTGGCTCTCTCCTTGGGAGAAGGCATGTATGGATGCCGGGTGGCTTAGGGTGGGCTGAGCAGACAGTGCTGGATGCCTCCCCTATAACCATTTTGCTCTTCTCAACTCCCAGGATCCTAATTTTGAGTCAGCAATCTGCCTAGTTTACAAAGGATCATTTCCCAGCCTCCCGGGCAGTTAGGGGTAGTCGTGTGACAGAGCCTGGCTGATGAAGTGGGGGTGGAAATTAGAGAGTTAGAGGGTGGGTTTTCCAGGAGTGCTCTGTAGAAGGGAGCAGAAGATGCTGGACTGTGCCCTCTTTGCCCTTCTTCTAACCCTCTGGCTTCCCGGAATGGAGCCGTGGAGCTAGAAACAAGAGCCAGCGCTAAGGATGGTTGAGCAGTGGATGGAAGTAGCTGGTTCCCTGATGGCCCCGCCGGGTCCCGAACCGGCTGTAGGCTGCCTAGCTCTGGGCTTCCTGTTGTATGAGCTAGATGAACCCTCTTGGGTGAAGTCCCATAAGTTGGGTTTTTGTTACCTGCAGCTAAACACAATCCTGACTGGCACAAGACACGTTCTCTTGTTTTTCGAAACCCATCAGAAACCCATCGGTGTGGACTCAGCCACATCCCCATTGTTGGTAGTTAGGCTAGCTGTGATGTTTGGGGCCGCTAAAAATACTTCAGTAATGAGTACTATCATGCATAAGCGCTGGTGGGCTCTTCTACATCACTTCACAACCTGCACACCTGTTTCGCGCACACCCCATCCCCAGCGCAGCAGCGGAAAATGATTCGCAGCAGAATGGCTCAGCAGCCACAGGATAGGCAATGGGCTCTCCGTGATGTCTTTTCTCTCCTTTATGCCCCTCCCCCATCTGAGTTGTGCTCAAAAAGCCATCCAACTTCAGTGAAGCGTCGCTGCTGAGTCTATGCGAGAAACGAGAAACAACTACAAATGGCGAAGAGCTAAGGGATGTGTTGTCCTTGCAGATGAGCCTTACTGGGGGTCACCCTGCCAAGCCAGGAAGCCTCTCACTGCAGGGTGCAAAGAATGAATGAATGCAAGAGTCTGAGGCATGAGGAAGGATTTGTAAATACTGTATATTGCCCAGGGCCTCTGAACAACATGGCGGCGGGGGTGGGGGGAATCGGACAAAAGTCTCAGAGATGATGAGCCAAATGTTTCTGTGTGTTGGGGGGTGAGCTGGCGGAGTTGGGGGAAACTGGGAAGGACAGGTATTTGAAAAGGTGGCAAAGACTGTGAGATCTTGAAAAGGCATTAGGCTTTTAACGACAATACAGGAAATCTGCTCAGGGGACCACCTGGAACCAAACATCACCCCCCTCTAACCTCTGGGTTTCCTGCGCACACTCTTTATTTCCCATGTGGTATGTGCACTCAGCGTCTGCACCAAGTGATCCCACGTGTGTGTGGGGGGGGGGGTGCTGAAGAGCCAAAGGCAATGTCCATCTTCCTAGTTCTCAGATGGCAGCGCTAAGGCCTCCACCCGCCATCTTGCATGCTGTCAGAGCTTTGCTGCCCCGCACCTGATGTTCACTTGGCCAACAGAATCTGCTAAATCAGCTCATCTCCCAGTCAAGCGGTCTTTGCAATCTTTCAAACACACTGGTTCCCTCCTTGGGCCCTTCTGAACGTCTTCAGTTTATCACCTGAACTTGTTTGCTATAGAGCAAGGAGGGCCTGGTGTCCGAATCACAAAGATCATCTATTACCCTCGCTTGCGGAAACCAGGCACCTCAATGTATTAAGTTGTGCGCACCGAGCTGGGCACTCGGCAGGTGGGTGTTGAGACCTCCACTTTACAGACCAGGAAAGAGAGGTGAGGGAGTTTCGTGCTCAGGATCACCCAGGAAGAAAGAGAAATGCTAAATGTAGGGAGCCAGTTCCCTCCGATTCTAGAGCAGTGGAATCGCAGAGAACCGTCGGGCCTTTGTTGGATGCCCCTCCTCCCACATTCAATCTTTTTTCCTTCAGAAGGAGCAGCTGGGCCCTCCCGGCCACGTGGCTTTCTGAGACGCATTCCTTTACTTTTAGACCCAGGTCCTACACTCGGGTCCATGGGCCAGAACCAGGCCCGGGGTCTCGTCACGCAGAGAAGAGTTTTCTGCCCTCGGCCCCTGCAGAAGGGAAGGATTAGCGAGGCAAAGCCCAACTTGATTGAAAAATAACTTCCCTCCAGGCTGCTTTATGGCTTTGCACCTCTTCCAGCTCCTGCTGAGTGTGGCCCCGAGACCAGTGGACTCGGGGTGGTCTTTCCTTCTCCAGGGGGCCGGAAATTACCAAAGGAACGCCAGGGGGTGCTGGACAGGCCATCTGAAGTGGGGCAGCAACTTATTAATGTTTTTCAAAAGTTTAAAAACTAATAGCCAACTATAAGGGGTCAAGGCATTCTGACTCTACAGCTTACTGGTTCTGTGATGGGGGGCAAGGGGCCTCCCCTCGCTGTCCCCATCTGCAACGTGTGTGTGTGTGTGTGTGTGTGTGTGTGTGTGTGTGTGTGTGTGTGTGTGTGTGTGTAGGGTGGGGGGAGTTGTCTACGGCACCGTGTGGTTGGCCTGAGGCTGAAATGAGAAATGGTGTTTGCAAAGTGCTTTGATTGGACCCATGGCTGTGCCTGCCCCCCCCCCCCACCCCGAGCACATTTACATTCACCAGATCAGCCAAAGCCAGTTCCCACCATGACTTTCAGAGCAGGGCTGACTTTGGCCTTGTCCGCGCTGGGCTTCTGGGAGGTGATCTATGTCATAGGCAATAGGAGCGTGTCTGGTTAGGGCAGGGGCTGACCACACGGGATCTTAGTGTAGGGCTGGCCATGCCGGGAAGACCAACTGTGTGACTTAGGGTGGTCACCCAGTATCAGCTGGCCTGGAGACCGAGTTCAACAAGGAGGGCAATCCATCAGTCAGTCATCGTGCCCCAATAAAAACGCTGGGCACCACAACTCAGTGAGCTTCCCCAATGTAATGCGAGGGTAACATGAGGGTAACAGCCTTCAGTGAGTATGTGTCTCTCTAATGACTTCTCAAACCAGAGGGTGATTTCTGGAACCCCTTGAACTTGCAATTGGTGTCGGAAATATGAGCCATCTTACGTGGAGACCCTGTTTCTGTGACCTCTGTAGTCTGGTGACTCCAGGGCAATTTCTTTCTTTTTTTTTTTTTTTAAATTGCCATAGTTATAGCAGGTTTATTATTTTTTAAACTTTTTATTTATTTATTCATGAGAGACAGAGAGAGAGAGAGAGGCAGAGGGAGAAGCAGGCTCCCAAGGAGCAGGGAGCCCGATGCGGGACTTGATCCCAGGACCCCGGGACAATGACCCGAGCCAAAGGCAGAAGCCCAACCATCTGAGCCACCCACGCACCCTCCAGGGCAATTTCTACAACACGAACCCTCCTGAGCTTCCTGCCCGCTGTCGCCTGCAACCACCCGAACTGGAAAGGATGAGGGGACAGCGGGAGCTTGGGCGGGCACTAAGCCACCTGCTTTCCGGACGCCGACTCCCGGGCGCCGCAGTCTACACATCTATAAAATGGGACCCAGCGTACTCTCCTCTCCAGGTTGGGACTTGCCTGGGGTCTCACAGCTAGGGAGCTAGAGCACATGGGTCACCTCCACGGCCTCAGTACTTTGCACTCAGCTTTGCTACCTCTCCGGGCTGAGGTCGGCTTGTTGCGGGGGCGGGGGCGAGGGCGAGGACAGACCCAACCTCAGGAGCAGGTCCCGCTCACATGGAAAATGTCGTTTCAAACATCTGAATCATCAGTTACAAACACGGATCAAGTGTCGCAGACACACTGGGAGACGGAGGGCAGCATCACCTGACATTGCCTGGTCACGTCATGACGATCAACCTGGGAGCCTCCTCGGCCCAGGCCCTGATGGGATCCACACGCCAGCAGAGGGGGAATCTGCACGTTCAATATGCCCTGTTGGCCGAACCGCTTGCAGGGGCAGATCTGAGAACCGCCATCAAGATCAAAAGGGCCTGGGTCCCCCCCCCCGCCCCCGCCCAAACCCCAAGCAGCACCGCTGCCGGGCAGGCCTCTCAGGTCCCAGGCCTTTGTGCCCCCACCTGTGCAAATGGGGGTGGTGGTTATGGCTGTTCTTTTGCACCTGGGGCTCGGCGGTGGGGATGACATGCTTCGGACGGGCCCCCCGCCATGCCCCGGGAGCTACGGTCAGCCCTGGAGAGAGGCCGCCCACAGCCCTCACCGCCCAGCCCAGCACGTACAGCCAGGCCCACTACAACCCTTGCTAAAAACACAAACTCCTGCCGGCGCAAGTGGCATGTTAGGGACCAATTTAAGTACGACATGAAGTTTGCATTTGCTGATGCACAGTTTTGTCTTTGAGAAACGCTAGATGTATACAGACAGCAACACCACCCAGCTGCTCGGAGCTAAAGAGATCCACCCAGGAATATATAAAACACACACACACACACACACACACACACACACACACACACTCACGTGTGCACACCGCAAACATCTACCCGCTACTGTGTTCCCTGCCCGTGTTCCGAGCCACACCCATCCACACCTCATGTTACAGGTTACTAGGGGCTGACTGGTGTCCTCCCAGAATTCCTCCGTTGGAGTCCCAACCCCCAGGGCCTCAGCATGTGACTATAGTTGCAGATGGGTGGCGGGGTCTTTAAAGAAATGATTCAATGAAAATGAGGCCATTAGCTTGGGCCCTAGTCCAACAGGACCAGTGTCCTTATAAAAAGAGGAGATTCGGACACACAGACACCAGGGCAGCGCCCGTGCGGAAGGAAGACCATGGGGGGACCCAGTGAGAAGGTGGCCGTCTGTCTGCAGGCCCAGGAGAGAGGTTTCAGGAGAAACAACGCAGCCATCACCTCGATCCTGGACTTCCAGCCTCCAGCCTGGGGGATGAAGAATGTCTTCCATTCAGCCCATGCAGCCCGAGGTGTTTTGTGACGGCGGCCGGAGTAGACGGACACACAGCTTTCCATCCAATCTCGGGTCACCCTCCTCCCACCAGCTGGCCGTCTCTCACGAGCCACACGCCTGCCGTGCCCACTCCCACGAGCAAGCTGCAGGCCTCCCATACCTGCTGCAGGTCTTTTGCAACCATTTCCCAGGTACCAAACTGGGCTGGTGTTTTTACGAGGTTCCTACCTCTTTTTTCTCCGTGTGCCTGCCCAGTTCTTGAGTTTTGTGCTCTATTCTAGACTGGATGCTGTGTCCCCTCAAATTCACATGGTGCAATCCTCACTGCCAATGGGATGGTGTTGGAGGTGGGGCCCCCGGGAGGTGATTACGTCAAGAGGGTGGCACCCCCGTGAATGGAATTAGCGCCCTGATAAAAGGAACCCCAGAAAGCTCCCTCGTACCCCCCTTCCATCAGGTGAGTGCTCAACAAGAAGATGGCCAGCAGTGAACCAGAAGCAGGCTCTCGCCAGCCCCCAAATCTGCCAGCACCTCAACCTTGGATTTCCGGCCTCCCGAACCATGAGAAATAAATTTCTGTTATTTACGAGCCACCCGGTCTGTGGCATTTTATTCTAGCAGCCAGACACACCAACACATGACTCCAGCCTATTTTCCCTTACGCTCATGTTTATATGAGTGGGGTGATTTGGGGGAGCTCATAGGTCGCGTCATATAGCCAGTTCTGTTCGGAGTATTCTAAGCACTTTGCCTAAATTAATACTTTTAATCTTAATTCTTTTCCCCCTGTGAAGCAAATACGGTTATTACCCCATATTACAAACGAGAAACCGGAGGCACAGAGAGGTCAAGTAACTTGCCTGGAGTCGTACCCCTAGGAATGGGCGCTGCTGTGGCCTGAGCCCAGGCGGTCAGGCTCTCCGGAGCCCAGGGTCCCAACAATGGGATGTTCGGGGGTTGTACGGGGGAGGGGGAGGACACAGGGGACAATGCCCCACACTTTCCTCCCGCAGCTTACCCGCCACCGGTCGGGAAGGACTGCCTGATGCTCCCTACATCATTTTCAACCCGATCTTATTCACAAAATGGCATAATTTGATCAGGCTTATGCATGTCTCGTGGGAAGGAACTCTGGGTTGTGTTGTAAGACAATGACTCTTGCCAGAGGAAATGGCAACCGGTGGCTTTGTGATTTACCAGATAATTGCAGCGCTTATGACTTAGAAAGCGCTGTCTTTATGAACACCGTTTTGTTCCCTGAGAATAGGCTGCCTTGGCGAGCACACCCCACCTGCTGGGCCCAGGGGCGGGTGTTTGCCCTGTGCTGGCTGAATCCTCCACGAGCCCCCCAACACCTCTCTTTCTCAACCATCTCTTAAACATTCACTCAAGACACTTAAAGGACCAGGGGCTAAATGTCCCTTCATTTATTCATTTAAAGGTGAAGCTGAACAATGCACCGGCCACAACGTGTCTTTTGCTGGTCTGGGAGAAACACTGCCAAATACAGTGCTGGGCAGAGACCCTGGTAAAGTGTGGATGGCAGGAGAAGGGCTCGGCTGGGGAACCGGGTCACCAGCCTCAGGACCGTCCCCAGTGGAAAGTGAGGCTGGAGCAGGGACTTTCAGGTCCTGGGGCACCTGAGCAGAATAGTAATGACAATAATAATATTGAATGGCTGCTTCTGAGATGTGCTAAGCCCAGCTCTGTGGCAGGTAGGGGAGGAGGGGTGCTCCGTGAGAGCCTTGAATGCCACCCAAGGGCTTCCTTTGGACCAAATATACAATGAGGCCATTCTTCACCTGGGTTCCTTAAATTAGAATGTGCGATCTTTCATGCTGGGTTGCAGTTTACACTAGTTAGAATTTGAGAAGTGAACCAAAGGCAAAGGAGGCAAGAGTAAAAGGGAATGATTTATACTTTGTTCATCCAATTAAACAATTGTCAAATACCTGATGCCAATTGCGTCTAGACGAGGAACTATTTGCTACTGTTTTTATTCATTTTCTGTCTTCATCCTCTGTAAAGAATGGATTTTAAGTCATTCTCTCGGATGTGAAGGATGCCAACAGTAAGTGAAGGTGTCTATTCATCGACAAAGACCCACCACTGGCCACTTAAAATATTTTGTTAATAGAGTAACTATGTGCTTCAATGTTAAAAATAGTTCAACTGCACCTCATTAATTCAAATTAATCTCCTTCTGTTCACTTGCGTTACGTAAGCAGTGGGTAGGGAGAAGGGCGCTAACATTTCCAGAGGCAGGCAGTTGGCTAAGAGTGCTCATGAGCACCACCTTGTTTCATTCTTGTAGCACCAGTGTCTGTGGGCTCCCTGTTTTGGACGCTTCTTGGTCCATTGCCGCTGCCACGTAGCCCTGAGGGGTATGGAGCTACCATGTTCTACTGGGAACTTACATCCTAGGCCATGACCCCACCACATGTCACAATCTGGCCCCCTGTAGTCACAGATTGCCTTGGAGGACATGGTCCCCCAGCTGAGCCAATGAGCTCCTTCCCTGGGAGCTTTGGACTTGGGACTACAGAGACCACCAGGGATGTCTCTCTCTCATGACTGGAGCTGTGATTTGAACTTGGGGGTTAACGGCGGTCATACAGGGCTCAATCCCATGACTCCAAGATAACGGCCTGAGCAGAAATCAAGAGTCGGATGCCCAACTGACTGAGCCACCCAGGCGCCCCAAGAATAAGAGGGCATTTGACAAAATGCAGAGAGGAATGAAACAGTTGTCGATGCCCAAGTCCTGGTTTCCTTTACTCCTGGGCCCCCGCTACATCCCTGCCTGGCTAGTGGCTTAATCGGTATCTCCTCCTTGAAATCCGTAAGCAGATTTACTCCCTTTCATGCTTAGGTGAGTTCCAGTTAGGTTTCTGTCACTTGCCACCATGAGTCCTAATAGACAGGCACCATCATCACCATCTCACAAATGAAGAAATGAGGCTTGGGATGCATGCCCAAGGCCATGCTGCAAGAGAGTTTCCGAACCAGAATCTGACCCCTGGATGTCTATTTTCAACGTACCTTTGGGTATGTGCAACAGAAGGAACAGGTCTCCATGACTGACATTATGGGCCGTTCTGGTTGGAGGGTGGGGTATCCCCGGAATCAAGGATATAAAGGCATCTGCAGGGATGGGCAGGCTCAGCTCTCCTCCATCCTTTCCCATCAAGTCCCCCCAACCCCAACCAGCCCCCAAAGCCCTCTCCAAGATGGTTGCCATTGGGTGGCCTTTGGGGTCTGGCAGAAGTTGGTTCTTCTCTTAGCTCCACCACCCAGCTATGTGGTCAGGGGTAAACTCTCTATGATGTTCCCTCAAAATTCGTATGTTGAAGTCCTAACCTCTAGTACCTCATAATTGACCCTACAGGAGATGAGGTCTTTACAGAGGTAGTTATGTTAAAATAAGGTCATTAAGGGGAGGCCCTCATCTAGTAGGACTGGTGTCCTGAAATACACACAGAGGGAAGACCCAGTGAAGACAAAGGGAGAACACAGCTATCTACAATCCAAGGAGAGAGGCCTGGAACAGATTGAGCCCTCACGGTCCTCAGAAGGAACCAACCCTGATGGCACCTTGACCTTGGACTCTGGCCTCCAGACCTGTGAGAAGATAAAAGTCTACAGGTAAAGCTCTAGCGTGTGGCACTTCGATACAGCAGCCCTAGAGAACTAATAGACTTTTCGAGATTCATCCTTTCCACCTATGGAATCACTAAGACAATACCTGTGGCCCTGTGTTGCTGGGGGGTGGTGGTGGTGGGATGGTGGTAAGAATTATAAAGTGGACATCAGCAGCATCAGCATGCCTTCAGTGGTGGCTACTTATGTTCTAAGGATGATGCTGCCCCAGGAGCAGCAGAAGTTTCTCTGCAAGGAATCCCATTATTTCCTTGACAACAATGTTCAAAGGAGTTGACACGTTTCCATCTTTCCTGAAAAGACTGCTCTAATCTGAAGGGCTTGTAGTAAAGCCAACTGGGTCTCTATGCACAAGGGACGAAGAAACTTCCAGGTATTGGCTCATCCCAAGAGAAGAGGGAACGGAAGTGTGCATGGTTCACTGGATGCCCCCAAGGAGCCCAGTGTGGAGGGAAGGGTGATCTCCAGCTCAAGGGGGTGTCTGTGTGGCTGACATTAACAGGTACTGGCCAGAATCCTTAGGCGACGCCTATAAACACAGCGAGCCCCGGAAAAGAAAGTGCTGATAGGAAATATCTCTGAGGAAATAGGGAGCATATGGGAGCTGGCACTCACAGGTAACACAGTGCATCTTGTGTGTGTGTGTGTGTGTGTGTGTGTGTGTGATAGGTGTAATATGTGCAGTGTGTGTGGGGTGTGTGTGGTACATGTGTGATATGTGTGTGGTATGTGTATGGTAGGTCTGTGTGGGGTGTGTGGGGAGGTGTGTAGTACATGTGCGGGGTGTGTGTGATGTGTGTGGTGTATGTAGTATGTGATGTGTGTGTGGTGTGTGTAGTACATGTGGGGTGTGTGGGGGGTTGTGTGTATGTGTGTGTGATATGTGTAGTATGTGTGGTGTGTGGGGGGAGGTGTGTAATACATGCGGGTGTGGGGGCTGTGTAGTACATGTGTGTTGTGTTTGTGTTGTGTGTACAGTATGTATGTGGGGAGGTGTGTGGTACGTGTGTGGGGTGGGTGTGTTGTGTGTGGGTGTGAGTGTGAGTAGTGTGTGTGTGTGTAGTGTGTGGGTTGTGTGTGGGGTGTGCAGTGTGTGTGCAGTGTGTATTGTGTGTGTGTTGTGTGTGTGGGGGTGAGTAGTGCGTGTGTGTAGTGTGTGTTCTGTGGGTGTGTAGTGTGTGTGTAGTGTGGGTGGTGTGTGTGGGTGTGTAGTGTGTAGTGTGTGTAGTGTGGGGGGTGTGTGCAGTGTGTGTTCAGGGCCGCTGGGGGGCCCAGAGGCTGGTGCCAGGAGGGCCGGCCAGGGCTGGGAAAGGCAAGGGAGCGGCTCCTGTGGGCAGGAGGGGGTGAGGCGATGCAGGGCAGGGCTGGGGGGGGCTCCCGTGCCGGCTGGACCCCACCCCCGGCCGCCCACCGGCTTGCCCCCACCCCGGGCTTGACCTCAGGCACAGGAGCAGGGAGGAAATGCTTCTTGGAAAAGCCTGGCAGGTGCCAGGACGTGTACTTCGCGAGGACTGACAGGGAGGACGGGGCGGGGACCGGGAAGGACACCCCACCCCCAGCCCTGCCAGGCCCTCCTGGGCTTTCAAGAAACACTGGAGAGGAAGCCATGGCTGTGGTTCCCACAGAGCGGCTGGGAGCGGGCCAGCAAAACGAGATCTGGATCTGTTTGGGGATCCTGTTTTTATGCCTCGCTGGAGGGGCTGGAAAAGAAGTTTGCGTCTCGCCCCTCTCCTGGGTGGGTGCCCCCGGAGGGACCACAGGAGGGACCACAGGGTGCCACATGCCTTTGAGCCCTCCCCCGGCCAGCACAGCACAGATCCCTGCTCCGCATCATGCACATGTGCTGCTGAGCTGATTAAGCACGAAACTCTCATGTCCGACCCCGCAAACCACTGAGGGCTTCAACCCCTCAAAAGGCTTTTCCTTGGTCACGCAGGGCAGCTCCCGTGCAAACACACGGCCCCTGGGGCCCGGCCCCACTGCTCCCAACTCCTCCCCACCAACCCCAGACCATATCCCCTTCGCTGCTGCACATCTTTGCAGCTTCCTAACATATCTGCTTGCCATGCCTCTGGGCTTTTGCACGTGCTGTTCCTGCTGCCTGAAATACCGTCCCTGCGCTTCTCCACCTAGCTGTCCGATTTCCCTCCTTAGATGGGGGCACGCCTCCTCTCCGCCCTCCACTACGGCAGCACCCAAGATTCTGTGACTAATGACTTCCCCATCCCTACTGCCTCACGGCCTCCCACGGGTACCGGGCATTCGGTGAGCGCATCATTCCTTCCTTCCTTCAGTCAGTCCTGCAGGCAGTCATTCGTTCAAAGAAGGAATCGAACACACAAATCAAACGAATGAATCGAATATTTGCCAAGAGAATCAAACACTTATTATATTGCCTACTATGCGTAGGGTCCAAAGAATTATAAAGGACACGTTCCCAGCCTTCAGGGAGCTCATGCTATTGTCACACAGTAAGATGAACGTATGGGGATAATGACTAACACCTTGCAGTCTGTCATGTGCTAAATCAATGATAAACATATTGCGGGGTGAAACCGGCTAGGGGAAAGATCTTCGGAGGCTGGAGAGACCATGGGAAGCTTCCTGGAGGAGGTGGCTTTGCGTCAGGTCTTTGAGTGACTGCATGATCCAGTTTATCCCTACTGACCAAAGATAAAACTGTTGGTCCTCCTTGTTCACAGTACAAAGATAAAACTGTTGGTCCTCCTTGTTCACAGTAGTTACGCTCTAGAAAGTTTGAATTGCAGGGGCCCACTTATGCGCAGATTTTTTCAATCAATCCAGTACCTACTGAAAAAGTATTTTCCTTGTGATTGTCTGAATAACGTTTTCTCTTTAGCTTACTTTATTATAAGATTATGGTACATAATACATCTAACACAATATATGTGTTATTCGATGGTTTATGTGGCTGGTAAGGCTTCCGGTTAACAGCAGACTATTAGTAGTTAAGTTGGGGGGGGGAGTCAAAAGTTATACGTGAATTTTGACTGCAGGAGGTGTCAGCCCCCCTAACTCCTGTGTTGTGCAAGGGTCAACTGTATATTGTTGACTCATTAACCCTGAACTCATGACCACCAGCGCTATAACTCTGGCTTGAACAGAGCTTATGTAACGCGAGCATTTTTCCCATAAGGTAGGTCATAGCCTTCTTGCACTTTAGCACTATTGGGGGGGCACTTTAAAAAAGCAAAATCATCAACGAAAAGCAAAAAAATGCTACAAATGTGACACTAGCTAGACCTCCAAAAAGACACTCGTCTACCCGATGAGAGCCGAAACGAGAAGACAGAAGACAGACTGTCGCTTTGTTCCGACTCAGCTGGGGCCCCGTGCCCCAGAGAGGACGCAAATTTTTTTTTGCCACCGTGCACGTGTCTGCATGTGACCAGGAAAGCGTCACAGCTATTGATTTTAGGGTTACAAATAATCTCAGCAAGTGAGTGAACTGCAAATGTGGGATGCGTGAATAAGGAGCGTCAACTAGAATGAATGGCATCCCCTTTCTCGTTCTCAAAAGTGTGAGTCGCCAAGGTCCCGGAGACCTGTGTCTCTGCAGGGGGACCCAGCAGCGCACACAGTGGCCGTTGGGCCGGGTGGCTCTTCCAACCCTGGCCATCCGTGGCCGTCTCCAGGTGTGCTGGCTCCTCCTCACTTCCCCCGTGGAGGCCTGCGAGGATCCCACCTGCTACAAGGACCCGGAAGCCTCCGAGGGCACCCGTCAACTTCATTCTGGGAAGGAATGAATCCCGACAACCTGCAAGTGAGCTCTCTCCCCCAGAGGGCTTTTCTGGGAATTTCTCCGCGGAGCAGGAGAGCTGGCATCAAAAGCCCAGATGACAGGCGCTGAGGCTGGGCCAGCGTCTGCGTCCCCAAACATCCCGGAGAGTCAACATGCACTCGTCACGTGACTCCCTGAGTCGCGTGGGGCGCCAGCCATCAAGTGTCACCGCCTGTTCAAAGGCATTAAAGCCAATCTCAGAGTCGGGCTCTGGGGGACTCTCTGGAAGTCGACATTTCTCAGGGCCCTGTACCCACCCCGTAGTTAACCGGGGTTTGGGCCTGGCTACTTGACACGTGGCTTTTCTCCAGGTGTTTTGCTCACCAGAAGGCCAACCCCACCTCCCTCCACAAAAGACAAATTACGTCCCAGCGACCAGAGGACAGCTCAGCAAGCTATGGCCTCAAAAATAATCGGGACCAAGTGGAGGGTCAGCCAAGAGATATCCGCTGGGTATTTATTAAATGCCTAATAAAAATAGACAACCATTTCTTGAGCTCTTGCTGTGTGTCAGGCAAGGCACTGTGCTACGTGCTTTAGAGATAGTACTTTCTCCAATCTTGCTAAGTTCGAGGCAGGTGCTATTCTTTCCCCCCTTTTCCAGATGAGGAGGTCAGGCCCAGGGAGTCTGGGAATGGGCCCCAGGCCACACAGCTTGCCCTTTGCGGAGGTAGAATGCAAAGCCCTTAATCATCGAGCAGTGGGGGCCACCCCAGGCCCGGCTTCTGGCGGCTAAACCAACAGCCCGGTGGACATGCGGCTTCTTGGGGCCAGGCACCCAGCAGGCCCGAGTGACCCAGATACGGGAGGGTGCAGCCGCAGACATCCAGAAAAAGGGCTCTGGTGTGGCCCAGGCGGAGGAGGATGGAAGATCTGCTCACTTCACCCCAACTGCAGAATTTCAGCGATGAAGCCATAACATTTATCTGCAATGGGGCCACGCATTTAGAATAACTGCATATCTGAGTTGGATGGCTGGTGGTGGGGGGGCAGCGTGAAGGACTGAACGTCTGCGTCTCCCCAGAATTCATATGTTGAAACCTAACCCCTCATGTGATGGTGTTAGGAGGTGGGGTCTGGGGGTGATTAGGTCATGAGGGTGGACTCCTCATGAATGGGACTAGTGCTCTTCTAGAAGGGACCCCAGAGAGCTTCCTCGTGAGGACACAGCGAGAAGGTGCCATTGGTGAACCAGGAGCGAGCTCTCCCCAGACACTGTGACTGTCGCCTTCCAGTGTCCAGAACTGGGAGAAATGAGTTCCGGTTGTTTATCAGCCAGCCAGCCTGTGGTACCACATCGCAGCAGCCCGGGCTGACTGAGACAGACTCTGCAGAGCCTGGCGGAGCCACGGGCGACGAGGTGGCTGTGCTGGGCGAAGGAGAAGACTTCAAGCAAGTCATGTAAGCTGAGCCTCGATCTCCTGGAAGATGAGGAAAGTGGCGCCCCCACCTCATGGGGCTGCCATGACGACTTAGGGAGCTAGCCGTGAAGAGCTCAAACGGCTGCCACAGCAAACGCCCAGTCTAGGGTGGCTGTCACTGTCCTTGTCACCATCAGCAACTGGCCCTAGACTCTGCAAGTCCACCATTCCCAGTGGGGCCCCTTGGAGAAGAAACCTGTTAGCGACTGAGCTAGGCAGACGGCAGCTTTTGCTTGGTATTCTATCCACGCACCTGCACCTTACTGAGCTAATCCTCACCTGGGCTGGTGCGTGGCAGTGGGACGACCATGACCCCGAGGCCAGACCTGGATTCCACACCCCACCCTTCCAACCCCAAGCAGGACAGTGTTAGGACAGTCTCTTAAGATGCCCTGTCTTTAAACTTGGGAAGAATCATGAATCCATGGCACTCAGGCTCCATAAATGGCCGGGATTTTTCCAAGGCTGCAGAGGCTCTGAGAGGTTAAAGTTAGAAAGCTCGGTTGGAAAGATTCACATCCTGGCTTCCCAGCATCCATGCACTTTGTGGGTCAGCCTGCTGCTTCTGTGAGCCCGTTTGGATTAAACACGGCGTGATGGTTAATTTTATGTGCCGACTTGATTAGGCCATGCACTCACATATCTAGTCAGAGGTTAAGTTGGATTGTTTTCTGTGAAGGTGTTTTCTAAATGAGATTGGTATTTAAATTAGCAGACTCTGAGTAAAGCAGACGATGCTTCATGATGTGGGTGGGCCTCACCCAATCAGTTGAAGGCCTTAATAGAATAAAAACTGAGCTCCTCTGAGCAAGAAGGGATGGTGTCACTGTCTCCATAATCGTGTTAGTCCAATTTTTAAATATAAATCTCTCTCTCTCTCTCTCTCTCTCTCTCTCTATATATATATATATATATATATACACATGCCCTGTTGGTTCTTCTTCCTCTAGAGAACCCTGACTAATACACACAGGTATGAACTGTGGCATGTGGAATACGGGAAAGGGGAGGAGAAAGGCACTATCTGTGTTTCAGACCTCCTATCTGCAATAATTTGCAATCATCACATTTCATTTTCACCTCTCAGTGAATCATCCTTCAAGCAGATGCCTGGGATCAGAAGGAACAAGGTCTTCTTTTCATGCTCAGACACACACTGTTGAACATATACCTTCCAAGGGCCTGTGGCAGGCAGAAGGAAGGGCCTCCCTGTGACATTCTCCAGCCTCGAGGAAAAAGAACATTCTGATTTAATGAATTTGAGTTTGACTATAATCAGATTTTCTCTCTAGCAACAGCCCCACAACACAAGCCTCCTAGCAGCTGCAAACAGCAAGCAGCCAACTCCCGGTGAAATGCATCTCACACGCAGGCCACGGGAGAGGCTGCCACTGGCCCATGAGACACCAGGGCCATACATGCAGCCACATCGAGGCCTCCGCTGTAGCCCAGAGCGAAGGGGGTGTAGGCCAGCCACTACAGGCCTTTGGTTTGTCACTTTATAGATGTTCTTGTGAAAACTTGCTTCCCCTCTGATTGGTAGATCTGAAAGGTGGTCAGATGGCCTGACCTTCAGAACCCAAAGGGCTTTATCCCAGCTCATGACCCGTGATTAAGGTTAGAGTGCTTTGTGTTCATATCTTGCTTTCCAACACATCAAAGAGCTTATCCTCATGGTCCAAATTAACAATAATGTGGCCTCCTGACTGGTCAAAAGGGTCTGTCAGTCTGAGCCTCTGCCAGACTCCCCTCCCGGATCCACAGGCCTGGCCGCCTGCCCACAAAGGTTCATGCTTTCCCTCCAAACTGTGGAGACATTCCCGGGAGGCAATGGTATCTCCTGGCCCCTGAATCTAGCTAGGGTCATGTGATAGAATTCTGGTCAACGGGATGGGGTGGAAGGATGTGTATCACTTCTACCTTGGCCATAACAGCCTCCCACATGCTCTCCCATCCCATCTACTGGCTATAAGGTGGACTTCACATGAGTGAGAAATTAACTTGTGTGAAGGCAGCCTAGTGAACACGAGAAGGTATTTGCAAATGGTATACCTGACAAGGGGTTAGTAGCCAAAATATATAAAGAACGTATACAACGACACATCAAACAAAAGAAATAATCTGATCAAAAATGGGCAGAAGACCTGAACAGACATTTTCCCAAAGACATACAGACAGCCAAGAGACACATGAAAAGATGCTCCATATCACTCATCATCAGGGAAATGCAAATCAAAACCACAGTGATATATCGTACCTGTCAGAATGGCTAGTATCAAAAAGACAGGGAATAACAAGTGTTGGCGAGGATGTGGAAAAAAAGGAACCCTCTTGCACTGTTGGTGGGAATGCAAATTGGTGCAGCCACCGTGGAAAACAGTATGGAGGTTCCTCAAAAAATTAAAAATAGAAATACCATAGATCTAGTAAGTCCACTACTGAATATTTACCAAAAGAAAATACTAATTCAAAAAGATATATGCACCCCTATGTTTACTGCAGCATTATTTACAATAGCCAAGATATGGAAGGAACCCAAGTGTCAATAAATGAATGGATAAAGAAGATGTGGTATATTTACACAGTGGAATATTACTGAGCCTAAAAAAGAATGAGATCTTACCATTTGTGACAACATGAGTGGACCTAGAGGGTATTATGCTAAGTGAAATCAGTCAGACAGAGAAAGACAAATACCATATGATTTCACTCATATGTGGGATCTAAAAAACAAAGTGAACAAAACCAGACAGACTCTTAATTACAGAGAACAAACTGGGTGGTTGCCAGAGCAGGGTGGGGGGAGTGGGGGAGGGGAGAAATAGATTAAAAGGGATTCAGAAGGACAAACTTCTAGTTATAAAATAAGTCACGGAGATGAAAGTAAGCATAGGGAACAGAGTCCATGATGTAATAACGTTGCATGGTGACAGACAGCAGTAGCTACACTTACCAGGGTGAGCACTGAGTAATGCACAGAACTGTCAAATCAGTAGGTTGTACACTTGAAGCTAATTTAACATTGAATGTCGATTATACTTCAATAATAAAAAAAAATTAACTTTTAACTTTTGCTACGTTAAACCACTGCAATGTGTAGGTTTATCTGTTAGAGCAGCTACATTTCCCCTAACACAGGATTTCTGTTTTATGAATAAATAAACAAAACCCAAGGAGGTAGAATGACTTGGCCAGGGTCAAACACCCAGCACGGGGGAGGGCCGAATCCAGGATGCAGGCTGCCCATGGGACCCTCCCCACGTGACATGCCCCATCTTTTTGTCAAGCCACAGTCCAGTTAGCACTGTTTATACTGGCCATCTTCCCATCATCATCACCTAATTCAAGGTTTTTAATAAAAAATAATTCCCCATTATATCTGCCAAGTGCCTTACTCTTTTCTTAAAAATATAATTCACATGCCATTACCTATTTAAAGTACAGGTCAGTGGTTTTTAGTACGAACATAAAGTCCTGCAAACATCACCACGATCTAATTTTAGAATATGCAACAAAAATTCTACACCCATTGGCAGTCATTCCCTGATCCCCACCCCCTCCCCAGCCCCAGGCAGACACTAACATACTCTCTCCCTTGATTTAAGACATTTCATCTTAATGGAGTCATCATAGATGGCCTTTTGTGACTTGCTTCTTTCATTTAACATAACGTTTTCAAGGTTCATCTACATTGTAGCATGAATCAGGGCTTCATTCCTCTTTAGGGCTAATATCCCACGGACATGTTGTTTATCCATCTGTCTGTTGATGGACATCTGGGTGGCTTTCATTTTTGGATAATTCTGCTCTGCTGCTGTGAACATGCATGTGCAAGTTTTGTGTGGATGTATGATTTCATTTCTTTTGGGTAGATACCCAGGAGTGGAATTGCTGGATTTTTTATGGTAAATGAAATTCTGAGCAACTGCTAGGCTGTTTTCTAAAGCAAGCTGCCCCATCCTACATTCCCACCAGCAGTGTCTGAGGGCTCCAATTTCTCCACATTCTTGCCAACACTGTCTATTGTCTGTCTTTTTTTTTTTTTTTTAGCCAGCTAGTGGGTGTGATGTGGTATTTCACTGTGGTATTTCACTGTGGTTTCTATGCCATTTCCCTAATAACTAATGATGCTGAGCATATTTTCGTGTGCTTATTGACCATTTGTACATTTCTTTGGAGAATTATCTATTCAAATCCTTTGCCCATTTTTAAAATTGGGCTGTTTGTCTTTTTATTATTGAGTTATAAGAGTTCTTGATACATTCTGGATGCAAATCCCTTATCAGATATATGATTTGCAAATATTTCCTCCATTTTGTGGGTTGTCTTTTTGCTCTCTTGATGGTGTTCTCTGAAGCACAAAAGTTTTTAATTCTGATGACCCCCTGTTCCCTTTTTATAAGTTCTTCCTGATGAACTAAATTACTCTGGACCTTCAATCCCAGACCAGTAGCCGTGTTCTCCCACCCTGTCTGCTGAGACCACATCCCCAAGAAGCACAAGGACAATACCACAGACACTGGGCACCCCCTCTCCTCTTGCATCATTGCAAACATCATTGGTTCCCATCATTGGGAACAAAGCTGGTCTGAAGATACAAATGACATCCACGCAATGGAATACTATGCAGCCACTAAACTCATGACGCAGATCTACAGCATGGCAGAATGTTTCAAAAACCAAGGTCAAGTATCAGGGAACAGAGCAGGATGCAAAGCACAAACCTCTTCTTAATTTCTCCCAGAATGCAAAAATTAAGTGCACATAGCTCAACAAATTTTAACACAGGTCTGTATCTGTATAACCACCACCCAGATTAAGAATACAGAATATTTCCATTACCCAGAGAGCTCTCCTGTGTCCCTTCTTGGTCCTTACCTACCTGGCCCTGACCAAAGGTAGGTACTCTTCTGACTGCCATCACCATAGATTAAATTGCTTATTCTTGAACTTCAGATACATGCATCACATAGTACCTGGTCTTTGTGTCTTTTTTGTTGTTGTCCATTAATGTTTCCCATATTCATCTATGTTACTGTGTGTATCAATACTGCGGTCTTTTTTAAAAAAATTATTACTGCTGTGTATTATTTTATCGTATAACTAATGCGCGATGTGTTTATCCGTTCTCCTGCTGATAGGCATTAACCCTGTCTTCTCTTAAAGAAAAATATAAATATTTGAATGGAAAAACGTGTGGAAAAGAAAATGCCACAGTGTCAAACAGGGATCATCCCTGGGTAGAGCGAGGTACTCAGTCCACCACAGTCAGCCATCTGTGCGTCACTCAACAGATCTCTCCTGCTCACCTACTATGTGCCAGGCCCTGTGCCAGGGGGCCAGGAAACTCAGGCATTTCAGCACTCAACTCACCAGCCTCTGTGTGCTCCCTAACATCTACAGCAGCATTCAAAGTGTGGGATTTGGTGGATACAAATTCCAGTTCACTACTATAATCACCAGCCACATGTCGTGAGTTAGTTCATTCTTTCTCCATTTACCAAATGGTTAAGTCAGGCTGTGTGCCCAGCCCTGTGCCCAGTTCTAAGGAATTAGGCCAACACGGCCCTGCCTGCCTGGGGTTCACATTCTAGAGGGAGAGATGAAAAGCCAAACTCAAGCTAATCAATAAAATAACTGTACATTGTCTACAGGGCTCCAGAGGTAAAACCCTGGGGGGCCAAAGTATTGAAACTTTTCCGTTATTTGTTTTAATGTAAATCTGAATAAACATTCACATGGTTCAAAATTTAAAATGTGTAACAAAACTGAATAATAAAATAATAAATAATAATAAGATAATAAACGGGACCTCCCTCTCTCTCCAGCCAGTCAACTTCCTTTCCCCAGAGCAAATAATTTAGTCATGGTATGTGTGATTTCTTCTGGAAATATTTTACATTCTATAAACTAATGTATATATACACATTCCCTCCCCCCCCCCAATTCAGCAGACTCTAAAGGACTGGACCCTGAAGGGTGAGGAGGAGTCAGTCCTGCAGAGGGTAGTGGGAAGAACATTCCAGAAAGAGGGACCAGCGGTGGAAAGCCCCAGAGGACGTCCAGAGCCTGTGGACATCTGGGCGAACTTCTCCATTACTCACCCCTGCGTGGGAGGATTCCTCCTCTGGTGTTGGGCCATGTGCTTATCAGAGAGGAGGATGCAGCATTCATGAGACTATAGTTCACCTATAACCAGGAGCTGCCCGTGGTCAGCTTTGTCTTCCGATAGGCCTGACATCCCCAATCTGAAGTTGGCTCACCCCTAGGCAAGTAATACTCCCAATGCAATGAGCCGTATTCAGGAACAGCCCCGACAGGCTCGGGGGTCTCTGACAGATCAGTAACAATCACCCTTGTCCCACACGCCCCCTACACCCATGGCGGCAACTCGGGAATGTCATGACCTTGAATGACTTAGCCCGCCACCAGGGGAGGCGGAGAAGGGAGGGCAGGTAAATGTGCACGTGTATTTGACCTCCGGTTCTGCACATACTGCCTCTGCCCTGCCCTACGTGATCTCCACTCACACACACACCTTAGGTCAATAGCAATAAAACAGCCACAATCTCTCGAGTCCTCACTGTTTCCCAGAACGGGTCCTACAATACAATGACCATGAGCGATCCTCCCGAACCTCTCAAGGATCTGCCACCAGGACGCATGTCTGCAATCAAGAGTCTCCCAACGCCGGCTCATTCTGAGCTCAGCCGTCCAACCAGGAGCCCTCCACCTGCTTCGGGTGTTCGGGAACACGCGGCTGACCCACGTGGTTCAGGAGCCATTTTTTACTGCTTTGCTGTGTGTTTGTGACAGACGAAGGCAAGGAAGAGCCTTGCCCTTTTACCTCTGGGTTTCATCATCTGGGCTCTGGCTTACCGATCAGTTTCATGCTATCCTTCATTGCCCTTCTTATATTTCCCGCTACTATCATTTTTCTTCCCCGATTTTGCTGTCCAGCCCCTGCCCCTGTTGCAATTTTTTTGCTCCAACTCGCTTCCTCCTGGCCTGTTAGCCATCGGATCTCTGCACACCCAGAGCTCTCCCTCCCTCCTCTGCTCTTTTCCCCGTTCTGCTTAGCAATGTGTTTTCTTTCTTTCTCCCCAGCAGACCCCACACTGCAATAACTGCACCTGATAAACTTCCCAGGGCTACATGGCACCCAGGACCATGAAGTCAGCCGGTATTTTAATTGCCACCCCTGCCCACACCTTGCACTAGTGGCCTCGTGATTAGCCGTCACCATGTCATCATGTGATCAGTAGCACTCACCCCTGCCCAGCAGCGGCTGTCTGGCGCCTTTCCTGTCACTTCCCGGGCACCTCGGGCACATGGCCCAGGCCACTGCCTGGGTGGGGCGGGAAGCATGTCCTGAGCCCCAGGGAGTTGGTCAGCCTCAGCACGCTGCCTTGGAAGGAAGGCTCCAAACCTCGTGTGGCTCCTTGCAGGGGAGACTCTGCCTACCTGCTTCTTTCTGCGTGTGTCCAGCAGTATTACTGAACGATCCCTGGTTGATGCAACATTTACGATCCCTCCTACGGGCCAGGCGGTGGTCTAGGAGACCATAAAGATGGGTATCTTACAGACGACACAGACAAAAGTCCCAGGCGCATGGCACTCATATTCTGGTATGGAGAAGCCAACAATCCATTGCATGAATATGTAAAACATCTACTCTGTTAGGAGGGAATAAGGGCTAAAGAGAATTTTTTTTAAAAACAGGGAAGAGGAGACAGAGATTATGGATGGAGGCAGGGCAATGGGTGGAAATGGGTGGGCAACAGGTGATTTTTATTTTCCCCAATTTATATTTAAATTAGTTCTCAATCTGAGAACTAATTTGGCAATTCCTAAATGTGGTTTTGATGGTCTCAATGGAGAGGAGGGAGCTACCAGCATCCAGCGGGGACAAGCCAGGAAGGCTGCTCAACATCCTGCAATGCACAGGGCAGCCCCCCCACGACATGGAATCCCCCAGCCAACACGTCCTCAGCACTGAGGTCGAGAAACCCTGATTTAAATACAGTGTCTAGGGAGGGCCTTCCTGAGAAGGCAGCATCAGGGTAGAGACCCGAGGAAACAAGGAGCACCAGATTTACGTGATCCCACACACACGTGCACACGCCCACACAGGTGAACAGACTCTGACCAATACTGGGCACCTCACCTATGTCTTTTTGGCGAGACTCATCCTTGTGTCTAGCTCAGACCACAAACCTGAGGGGGTGGGGGTCATTTAGGATACAATAAAATAAACACAGGAATACGGAGGCATGGAGGGTCGAAGGACAGACGGAAGCAGAAGCTCTAGGAGCTCGGGGGGGAGGGGCAGGGACCCTGTCGCTCAAAACCCTCTGAGAATTTCCAAGCCCCCCAGCAAAACACCTCTAACTTAAGAAGACCTGGAAGACAGAGCAACCGAGTACAACGTGCAACCCTTGTTTGGATCCCCACGTGAGCCACAAGGGCAAAAAGCAAAACCAAAACCCGATGCTGAGGCCGCAGGGAAATGCGCAGGCTCATGGTATCCGATAATTAACCAAAGGGTTTTGGTTTGGTTTTCAGGTGTGATGACGTTGTTGTAGTTAAATTTTATTTTATTTATTTATTTTTTTTAAAGATTTATTTTTATTTGGAGAGAGTGAGAATGAGAGAGAGTGTACATGAGAGGGGGGAGGGTCAGAGGGAGAAGCAGACTCCCCGCTGAGCAGGGAGCCCGATGCGGGACTCGATCCCAGGACTCCAGGATCATGACCCGAGCCGAAGGCAGTCGCCCAACCAACCGAGCCACCCAGGTGCCCCTGTAGTTAAATTTTAAAAAGCATTTCTCCTCTATAATATGTGTGGATAAAATGATATAATGTCTAAGATCTGCTGCAAAATAGCCCAGGCAGGTGGGCGGGTCACCGGTGACGCAGGAGTGGTCACAACTCCGTTATCGCTGAAGCGTGAAGGAGGCGGGCGGGGGGCGGGGGGTCACTGTCCTGTTCTCTCTATGTTGCTGAATGCTTGAGATAGTCCATCACCGTGTTTTTAAAATGAATAGGATTTAAGGTATATAGTAGCCCTAATTTTATTGTCCCCTCTGGCAGGTGGAAGTCGGTGAGGGCATCGACCCTCCTGACCCATTCCTTCTGGTGCCATAAATACGGGGACACGGACGGGGGGGGCTTGTCACAGTGCTGAGGCCCCTGCCACTGGGACCCTTCGTTCCCTTCCCGGTTGAGCAAGTCCTTCACCACGGGCTGGCTGTTGGGGCAGCCCATCTCAAGGTGGCCTCAGAATAAAATGGACTTTGTGCCATGAAGCCTTTGCCAAGTGCCCAGAAACCTCTCCCCGTCCCATGCCACCATGAACAACTTACAGACGGGGACCTCGGCCAGGCCAAAGAAGGATAACCAAGCCAAGCTATCAGACTCTTGATGAGTTTACATTCTGGCAATGCAAACATATCAGGAGCCAAGACTTGGGTGCAAGCTCATGGCCTACCTGTGACCCCTTTGAATCATTTCAAGGAATGGCCCTTCATTTAGGTGGTCGCTGGGGCAGAGAAGTTTCTAGATAACCAAAGCTTATCTCTTCATGATCCAAACAAACTCCTTTTGATGGAAGCCTCTGTAACACACTTCCCTTTGATGTTTCAAATATAAAGCAGGCAGACGCCATGGAATAGCCGTTTAGGGCCGGGCCTAGAGAAGGTTAGGCTAATCGAGAGAAGAGAAACAAAGGAAAAACTGAAATAGGGAAATGAGAGCAAAACCCAGAGAACCAGGTTGTGGCAGTCAGGCGGTCTCCCCCAAATCCAGAATGATCAATCAGCGAGTGATCATTCACCCATTCATTCAACAAACCCTGAGCATCACCTCTGCACCCAGCACTGTGTTAGACACAGGAAAAGACAGGATGAAAATGCACCATCCCTGCCCTCCAGGAGCTTGTGGTCTAAAGGCAAATAAGCCCCAGCTACAAACTCTGGTTAGCAGTAAGCTCCTAACCCCCTTGACTGGGGGTATCAAGGAGGACTCCCTGAGGAGGTGATGCCTGGTGGCCCTATGGATATGTACGTACTTCCCCGGACAGAGTTCTGGGGCAGCGTGGAACTGCCAGCATCAATAGGAGACCTTTGTATGCAGGGATCCCTTGGCCTTCCAAAGGCAAAGTGGTCTCTCTGCTCAGAGGTACTCCATCAGGACTGGGGGGAAAGAGGGTGCCAGATACTTCATGCTTCCACAGGTGTAATCTACTAGTACCCAGAGCCAGAATCAAGTCTATCAGTGGGAAGCAGTTTTGACATTTCTTGTAATCTGTTGTGACAATACTTCCTGGCTGGAGATGAAGATGGTCCCATCGATGCCATCTACGTATGGAAAGTTGGAAGCAAGTTTAAGAAAATTTGACTGGCAACCTCCCATGATCCTTTGTGACAACGTGCTATTCTTGCACAGAGATGGGCCACTCCAACACTGGCAGACGGAGGGAGAGAGAGAAGCGGGTAGGCGCCACCATCCCCCAATTTGCCAAAGAATGGCTCCATTCTCATCTGCTGTGGGCCACACCTTCTGGGTTTGGCTGTGTGTCCCTCCCTGATCATGGTTAGTGGTTTGCCTCAGAACATCAGCTTTATGGGAGGTGAGAAGATGTGAACTGGGTTCTGAAGGATGAATAGGAGTTCACCAGGCACCGATGCTGGAGAAGAGAATCTCCAGGAAAGAGCATGTGCAAAAAAGCACGAACAGTTTGGTTCTCCAGGAGCAGAGGACAAATACCAGATCTTGAGTGGTTTTTCTTGCACTAAGATTTGGACTTCTAGAGAACCAAATAGCTAGATCAGACTTAATTTTTATGAATGTTATTCTGGCAGCATATGGAGAGGAGACTGAACAGGAGCCATTTAGGAAGCAAGATTAATCCAGACACCAGTGCTGGGGGCTTGAATAAGGGCAGGAGCTGGGGGTGAGGTGGGAAGGGTCAGATCTGAGGAAAGAGCCGATGATTCATTCGGAGCTGACCAGGAGGCAGCAGGGAGTAAGGTGGGGCCAGGTTTACACAGGCAGCAGAGTCCAGGTTGCAGGTACCGGGCAAGATCCCACCCCACGGCAGAGTCGAGAGCCGACTTCCAAGGCATTTCCCACCTGGGCACTGTCAGGATTACTGTCCTGAGCAGAGGCCAGGACAGGGCCCCGAGAGGAACAACAGCGGCAATTTCTGCTTCCTCTTTGCTTCAAGTCCTCCCTTCAGCAGGTCTGGCCTGTTCTTTGCTGGAGCAGGAGTGCAGCTGTCAAGATGCCAGGCCGGCAGAGGGATCAGCCATGATGGAGCCCACCCACGGCCCTGGTGTACACAGGACAGCACAGGACCAGGAGAGGGACAACAACCCACCCAAGGTCACCCTAAGGTCCCAGAGCGGAGCTGAGCTGCAGCAATGCTTGAGGCTTCGGCTCCAGGGCTGTTTTCTGTTGCAGGATGCTATGGCTTTCTGAGTTTGATTTTGACCTGGGTGGAGAATCAAGCCCTAACACCAGCCATCCTTCATGGGTACCTGAAACTATACCCATTCGAATCACTCCTTCAGAGCACTGAATTCTCTCCAGGAAATGAGAGCATGAAATTCAAGTGTGTGTATGTGTGTGTGAGAGAGACACAGAGAGAGAGAGAGAGAGAGAGAGAGAGAGAATGAATCAGCCCGGGAGAGAGAGAGAGAGAATGAATCAGCCCGGGAAGGCAGGGCCCACGTCAGAATGCTGGGGCTGCTGGGAAACAGGAAGACTTCTGTGCTGTTGACACAGTGCCTGGTAAACACGGAGTGAGCTGTAGAATGTGCCTTCCTCCTCTGGAGACATACGACAGGACCCACGAAGTCCAACAGAGGGAAAGATTAACACCGACCGGACGAACTGGGAAGGTCTTTCGGAAGAAGGCACATCTGCGCCGGGTACGCAACAGGACGAGATGGGGGGCAGGGGGGTCGTGGAGGAGGGGCGGGCAGGTGGAATGTCAGGGAGAGCGCACAGGTGACCGTGTTCCCGAATGGATGCAGAGACGATCGCTGGGCTCTGCACGTAAGGCATAGGCTCCATCCGTGCCCACAGCGGGCACTGCTAATGAACCACGGCCGCCTTCCCCCCCACCCCGGACTTGACCTCCAAATTCTTTTTTGCCAAGTGCTCCAGACGGCACTAACAGTCGAGCCACGTGGGACCACGTGATCAAGTCTCGCAAGCTCTCCGATCTGCGGGAGGAGGAGGAGAGAAGACGAGGCAGGCCCGGGTGCTAAGGGCCAGGCTGAGAAACTTCTTCCTCCGGCTGTTTGGTGATATTCAGAAACTATCATTCATTGGTTTAAGTGTGGCCACGCTTTTTAAAAGAGTCCTTATCTCCTAAAGAAACATACTAAAATATTTATGGATAGAACAGTGCAATGTCTGCAATTCACTTTAAAATACTAAGTCCCACGGGCGCCTGGGTGACTCAGTCGGCTAAGCATCTGGCCTTCAGCTCAGGTCATGATCCCAGGGTCCTGGGACCGAGCCCCACGTCGGGCTCCCTGCTCAGCAGTGAGTCTGTTCCTCCCTTTTCCTCTGCCTCTCCCCCTGCTTGTGCTCCCTCTCTCTAATAAATAAAAATATAAAAAATATAAAAAAATAAAATACTAAGTCCCAGAGAGGGAGGCGGGAGAATCGAGAGGGGGAAAAGGTGTCTGTCACATGGGTAATATCCATGTCAGAGCATTATTTGTCTATAAAAAAGGAATGAAGTGCTGACCCACCCTACAACATGGATGAACCCAGACAACATCCCGCAAAATGAAAAAAGCCAGACACAAAAGGCCACATATTGTATGATTCCATTCAAATGAAGTATCGAGAACAGGTAATCCATAGAGACGGAAAGCAGATTGGTGCTTACTGGGATTGGGGTTGGGGGAAGCACGGGGACAAACTGCTACCGGGCGTGGGGATCTCCTTTTTGGAACTAGAGAGAGGTGGCAGATGGACAACACTTTGAACACGTTAAATGCCACTGATTTGTAGACTTTAAGATTTATTTATTTATTTGAGAGAGAGCACAGGCACGTGAGCAGGGGGAGGGGCAAAGGGAGGGAGAGAGAGAAACCCAAGCAGACTCCACACTGAGCACGGAGTCCAAAACGGGGTCTCAACTCCACGACCCTGAGATCATGACCTGAGCCGAAACCAAGAGTCAGACCCTTAACCAACTGAGCCACCCAGGCGCCCCTGATTTGTACACTTTAAAGTGGTTGATTTATGCACTTTGTTTAAAAAAAGGGTTTGCCCCAAAATAAGAAGTTGCTTTCCCAAATAAAAAAAATCATAATAAAATAAAATATGCAGGAGCCAAATGTGTGAAGATGAAGAGTCTGGAGGGGAAGGACCCCTTTCTCCTCTAGTTACCTCCTCCAGGCGGCCCAGGAACAGGGGTGCAGAGAAACAAGGCGGGGAAGCCCACCTGGATGTCGCAGGAGTCACATGAGCAGGTGCGTGGCAAGAGCATGGCTCTCTGAACACCACCAGCTACCGAGGCTGTAGTTATTATCCTCATCAGCATGACCATCCTCTTAGCCACCTGCTAGGCTCTGACCTGACCGAGCTCTGGGGTCAAATTCAGAATTTCTTCCTCCCCCAAAGAACCAGGACAATTAAAAGAGAAACGGCCGTGGCAAAGGCTTTAACTGGCTGGAGCAGAACCAGAGTGACGAAGGTGTCCCTGGTTACTGATGAAACATTCCCAAGTTGAGCGGGAGGCGTGGCGCTTTCCTGTCTGCCTGGGGCTTGGCTCGCCATCCAGGAAACCACCTGCTGCAGGCCCATGTTCAGCGGGAGCCCAGCAGCCTAGCAATGGCTCTGTAAACAGATTCCTCTTCCTGCCCACACCAATCTGCATGCTACAGCTCCTTCCCTTCTCAGAGCTGCCTGACAACTAGGACTGTGGGCTGCCCACGCCAGAAACACAAAACCCGGCCACCCACGTCCTCCCTGGAAATGTCACTGGCCAGAGTAGCCGCCTCTCATCCCCAGAGGCTCCTGGTTACAGGCATGGCCAGGGCTGATCACTTTTGCAAATAAACATCAACCCAACCAGAATGTGGGCGAGGGAGGGGCGAGGCAGCCCTGGTGAATCCAGTGGGAGGGGAGGGGAGGGGAACACGAGGGGCTATCACCCGTCTGCAAAGCAATCTGGTCTCTGTCCGGAGCCCCAGACATCAATTCCCATAGCCTGTGACCCAGTATGTCCGCCTCTTGGTGTCTGTCCTGAAAGGTCATCAGAAACGGGGATGAGAGGCAATGTGCAGGGAAATGCATCATCACCGGATCTATAGGAAGGAATGGAAAAGCAGAGAACTGAATTGTAGACAGTGGCTAAAGACATCCTAAGGAGAATTCTCCCGTAGCCACAGGACGATGTTCCCCCGACATTTCAGACCTGGGAAAATTCTGAGAGCCTAATATAACATGAAAAAGAGTAGCGTCCAAAATTGTACATGCGACCGACTGAAATCGCGAATGGTGACTAGGTGCATTTATAGTGAGCTCACTGGGTGCCCGTGCCTGGGGCTGGGCTGCGTTTAGCCTTGCCGCAAGCCTGTGAGAAAGGTCCAACCTCCGGCCCATTTCACAGATGAAGGGGTGGAGGCATGGAGAGAATACGTCATTAGCTCGACAGCACGAGGCCCTAAGATCACTAAGCAGTGACTTTGGAACGAGTTTGCAGGTCCAGAATACAGCACGTGATGACACTTATGTTAAAGCCATTAACACTTTTAAAGGAAAAACACAGCCTGAAGAGTCAATGTATCAAAACATTAATGGTCGTCATCTCTGGGTGGTGCCATGTGAGATGATTTTTATTTTCAAAGTTCTTTATATGTTGGGTATTTTCCATATTTTATCCAGTGCACAAGGACTACTTTTAAAACCAGAAACCATGCTATTTTTATAAGGCTCCAGAGATTTCATAACCTTCCCTAGAATGGTTTAAATAACAACAACACAAACAAAGACCAGTAATGCGAGGAGATCTGCCCTCCCAGGGCTCCCGCTACCCCCTACCCCTGGGCAGGAGGAGCAATAACCGTACTGTCTTACGCATTGATTTTCCGTCCTGGGAGACTGTGCCCTTGACTTTAAATAGCTTCAGGCCAAGAGCCTGAGAACAGCTCTCCCCTTCCGCCTTTTCAGGGAGTACGGGGGACCCTCTGCGCCTGCTCTCTGGATTCCCGGGCTGGTGGCAGGGCAGGAGGTGGGGGTCACCGAGCTTGTGTCCTCCACTAAAAACACCAGCTTTCCCAGGAGCCAGGATTTTCTCTGGGAGCTAGAGAGAAACCATCAAGGATTAACACAAGAGAGCTTGGGAGGGCAAGACAAGGCCGGGAAAGGAGAGGCCTGTGGGGGCACAGGGTACAGTGGGGGCGTGGGGAACAGGAGGTCCGGAGTCTGTGCACCTCCAGGGACATGGTTAATTCCACCCCAGCGCCCCCAGCCAGACATTGAACGTGATCCGACAGGGGCAAGCAAGCAGCAGGAAGAGGGGCAGGTAAGTGACACACAGAGCAGAGGGCAGTTTTGCACGCAGCCTTTCATGGCTATGAGAATGAGCATAAATGTATTTGAGAGATGATCAAAATAAACAAATTCATAACATGACAATAATGACGTCACAGTGAATGCTCTGGAAGATACTTTCCTTCCTCTACCCCTACCCTATACTCCCACGTTTTCTCTAATTTGTCTTTAAATCAAATCAAACAAACATACATGCTTCTGAAGCCCTCCTAGGAAGTCTGCCAGGCTCCAGTCTTCACTGTCCTCTTTGGACCCGAGGCCAGGAGCAGGTTCCAGTGGGTTCTGAGTGCCTGACCTTGCAGGCAGGAGGAAACCATACAAACCCCAGCACCAGCGCACAAGGGCAGAACCAAGCTGGTGCGCTGTCCCCGACGGGGCCCCGTCTGGTTTGTGAAATGAAGAAATAAATCTGTGGCAACAACAAATCGCCTGGCTGAGCTTTCCCTGTGAGGCTGAGAGTGGGCTCCAAGCCCCTCCCTCCCTCCCTGGGCCCATGAGACCAACCTACAGGCTCGAGAAACCGGGCCTGGTGTTGGAAATGGCTAGAAAGGAGGCAGTGGAAGGAGAGAAAGGAAAAAGCCCACTCCCTCCTCGGTCTCTCCCCCAAAGCCGCAGCTACAGCTTGCAGGATGCAGGCAGGGAAGGAGCCAGTCCCTGCCAGGCTGGGGGGTGGGCGTGGGCCACAGACCAGAAAGCGGGTGCTGTCCGCACCCTGCGTGGAAAGAGGGATGGGATGCTGAGGGGGTCGGGGGAGGCAACTCTCCAGGCAACCCCTTCCCCAAATGGCCAGGAGAGTGGTCAGCCTGCCTGCTGAAGAACTGAAAATGAACAGGCAGGAGTCACCCATATTTCTAGAGGTATCTGCTAAGCAAATGTTCCAGGCCCGGACTAGGCTAGCGTGATAAGCAAGATGCATGGCCCCCTGCTTGCCATGGGGAAGCAGGTATGAATCAAGAAACCCAACCACGGAATTACTGTGATGGTTGCAATAAAGGAGAAGAAAGCTAGGCTCCTGGGGATGAAAGCCCAGCACGCCTCTGGAAGGAGAAGGGCTGGGGTGCTTGGCTGGCATGCACGGGGTGGGCCCTGCACAAAGCCAGTGCTCAGGGACCTATGGGAAGTTGACGCAAGCCTACCAGCTTTTGGACGGAAGGATCAGGAGAGCAGAAAGAGCCTGGAGACAGACCTGCATCCACGTCCCAGCTCCCTCTCCCTCACCAGTCCCCTCCGAGCAATGTGAGCTTCTAAGTTCCTTCATGGTCTATAAAAACACACAGAAAGACACTCATTTTCAAGTGCCCTGTTGAGGAGGAGAATGTAAGCCCCTGTAGGGCTCAGTCTCCACTTGCACAGTCCCTCCCACCAATTCACCCCCCGTCCGGGAGGTCGATCCCTCCACAGGCCGCATCACTGGGCGCCCTCATCCTCTGGCCACCCACTGGGTTCAGCCCACGGGCGATGCTGGCAGGACCGCTGGGCAGAGGGGGCAGAGGATTGATCTCAGTGCCACCACCCTCACCTCCCCAGCTGTGGTTTTGACCAGGGCTGCATTCAACCACCTTGGCCCCTAGTTCCTGCCAGGGGACCCCTCACCCCCTCTCTGTGCCCGCAATGACTCCCCGCTGCTATGAGCTCCCCTCCCCTCCCAGGGCTGCACGCTCCCCGCAGGGGCCCTCCTCCTGCCCCCGCCTCGGAAACAGCCCTTCTTCCAACCCTGCACTCACTTCTGTGAGCGCCCTGCTGGGCTCCTGCCTGATCAAGCCCTGTGACAAGCTCCATCCATCTGGTCATGATGGGAGGGCGGAGGACGTGGTGGGGGTGGGAATGTGTTCAGGCTGCAAGGCTCTCAAGCTGGTTAGTTCAGTCTCATGTAAGGAGTTGGTAGCTGGAAAGGCCAAGCAGGAGGCTACAATTCGTTCTGAGGTCAGAGCTATCTTGACAAACACTGCAGTCCTGCAGGCCGGCACTGGGCCAGGCGCTGAAGACGGGTGGGTGACTAAGAACTTTATTCCTGAGAAACGGCCCAGCAGAGGCAACACACGGGTAAACAAATGTTCGGTGCACAATGGGCTAAGTATGAGCAGAGCCGGGGACTGCAAGGGGCAGGGCTGTTAGTCTGCATTGGGGTGGTATCAGGAGAGGCTTCTCAGAAGTGACACTGGGCTGGGCCTCTTTGAATGTGTAGGAGTTTGCGGGGCTGAAGGAACACTCAAGGCAGAGGGGAAAACGTGAGCAAAGACAAGGAGAGGAGAGGCCTGGGGGGCGGGGGACAAAAGTCGGTTTCTCGCGTTGCCCAAAGGACCAGGTCACTGAAAGTGACAGCTGGCCACAACGGAAGAGCAACCCACAAACGAATCCTTGCCCCAGGACCTTTGCACTTGCTGTTTCCTCTTTCCAAAGTACTTTTCACTAAAAAACTTTGTATAACTGCTACTTCTCATTGTTGAGTAGGTTGAGATGGAGACAAAGAAAGTGCGAGCTGGGTGGATGTGTCTGCGGGGAAGGCAGGGCTGGGAAGCCCGTCTGGGTGCCGCCCATGCACCAGGCAGAAGGCTTGGAAGCTCATTCTTTAAAAACTGGTTTTCTTATTAGTAAAACTCAACATATTGTTCGTAGAAAAATTAGGGACTACGCAAAGCCAAGAGAGGAAAACATCAGACGCCCACTGGTCTGCCACGGGGAGAGAGCCTCTGTCCCCAGCCTGGGGTCCAGCCAAGGGCTTTTCAAGGCAGCAATCTGTTCCCCTCCCCTCTGCTGCGTGCACCAGTCACAGAGAAAAGGCACCTGCGGCAATCAGATGTGACCATGAGCGGCTCGGGCCCCTCCTCCCACCGCAACCACCGGGGTGCTGACCACCCCTCCCCCAAGCACAGCAGCCTTGTTCAGAGGCAGGACAGGGGGTTCCTTCCACTCCCAAGGAAGAGGGCATGACAGGTGCTGACATTGAAGGGGGGCTGCCCTGCAGAGCAGACCCTCAGCCGGGGTGAGTGGAGGCCACAGAGCCTGTGAAGGCCACGGTCAAGATGGGTCAAGAGGAGGACAGGCCGCTGCAGACAGGTGCCAGGCACTTCCTGAGTGGATATGTCCAGTCTCCTCAAGCAGGCCTGGCGTCAGGCCCATGATACGGGGAAAAACAAAGCAGAAGCTCAGAGAGGTTACACAGCTGGGATTCACATCAAGGGGGCATAAATTTCGGGGAGCCCATGTTCCCCTGTAACATGTCTGCCCATCCTGCCCCACCGTCCTGCCCCACGGCGCACAGTCAGTCCCTGCACGGAGCCATGGGTACCTGCGGTTCGGCAAGGGAGCCCAGGCTCTGCCCCATGCTGCCTGGGCTAAAATCTCAGCCTGCCTCTCACTGATCATCCGACCTCGGGCAGGTCTCCGATCCTCTCAGTGCCTCGGGCTAAACAGGAATGACAAAAGCATCACTCCAGCTCAGCGAAGGGCACCGAGCTCTGGGCGCTACAGAGGAAAGCTCGCGGTGAAACCAGAAGCTAGGAGCTTGGTCCTGCGGAGCTATTAGAGTTAACTGCTGGGTAAATAGGTTTGGATGGCTGGATTTTGGGTATCTTCAAAGTGTGTGCTCTCTGTATGGTATTCCCTGAGGTGTCCCCTTCGTGACCAGAGGCCACTTAGAGAAAACACAGTGGGAGTAGTAAACGCGGTTACCATGGGGAAACTGAGTGCCCCGGGGGGGTATTATAATCATCTTGTTTAATTCCCATAACAAGCAAGAGCAGAAGGACTTGTGCTCACTTTACAGAAGGAAAATAAGACCTTAAGAGCTCTGACACTGGTCCAGGGCCCCACAGCAAAACCACGGCAGAGCTGGGAGCTGTGGTGGAAACCAGGGGTTGCCTTTTCCATCCCAAATATCCATTCTCTCTTCTCTCTGTAGAACTAGAGCCCCATTCTTAGGGGGGGCACCACAGGTTCTACTTCCCGGCCTGCCTCAAAGTCCACTGCAACTATGTGACCGAGTGCTGGCCAATGAGATGTCAGCAGAAATGCCAAGAGATAGCTTCTTGAAACTTCTGCTAACAGAGATCTAGCACTCACCCCTTGCTTGACTCTTATTTATTGTCCCTCCCTCCACCCTGCTGCCTGAAACACTAAAGGTAATGGCTGGAGCTCTAGCAGCCACGCCGGATCATGAGACCAAGAGCTAGACCAGGAGATGGCAGTGTGGTGAGCTAGAGGAAGCCTGGGTCCCTCAGATTTTGTGGTGCACAGTTGCCCTACCAGCTCTGGACTGCCTGTGCAGAAATGCACACCTGTTTATGACACTATTATTCGGGGCTCTCTGTAATGCACAGCCAAACCTAATGAAGACTGATCCAGAATCACCCCTCAGTCGGCCCTTCTTGGAGGTGGAGAAGGCAAAGGCAGGCCAGTTACTGTGCTCCCAGGGAGGGCTCTGGGCTTGGTGCCTGCTGGGGGCCAGAGTGAAAGGGTGGTTGCCAGACTCCTACCTGTGGCTCTCCCTGCAGGTCTCACTTTACTAGGCTTGAAAGAAGTCTGCAAAGTCTCATTTACAAGGGAAATCTATGCCCGGGGCTCAGTGGGGTTCCCGTGGCTTTTACGAGGACGAGATTTCAAAGATCAGTTTAGAAAGTGCTGACTTACATCAATGGTCCCAGGACCAAGAAAGGCCACTTTTGTGCAATGTCCCGTTTCAACAGACACACCAGCATCCTGAAAACAACTGTGATAAAGAGACTCTCTGCTTGTTAGTGGTCTCTCTCTCTCTCTCTCTCCCTCCCCCCACTTTTAAAGTCAGATTTATAGAGGTCCGACTTACATATAGTAAAAGTCACCCTTTCTTGTATACATACAGTTCTATGAGTTGTGATGAATAAAATTGAGTAACCACCACATTCAAGATACAGAATAGTGTATCCCCCAAAAAAGTTCCTTTGTGCCCCCACTGTAGTCAATTCCCTTCCCCACTCCTCGGCCCCTGACAACCATAGGTCCGTTTTTTTTGTCCTATAATTTCGGCTTTTCCAGAATCCCATGTAGAGCCTTCAGAATCTGGCTTCCCCCACTTAGCACGTTTGGGCGATCCACCCTGGGTCGTATGTCCTTTCTCATGGCGGAGCAGGACTCCTTTGTGGGAAGCACCACGGTCTGGGTAGCCGTTCACCAGCCCGGGGACATGTGGCTTGTTTCCACTTTTTGACTACTGGGAATAGAGCACACACAACAATGTGGGAATATATATAGAGAGAGTGTTGTGTGTGTAAACATGTTTCCATTTCTCCTGGGAAATACCCAGAAGGGGCATGACGGAGGCGAATTGGAGTGCGTGCATCGCTTTATAAGAAACCACTGAACTCTTCCGAAGGAGCGGCACCATCCTGCGTGCCTGCGAGCAGTGAGGGCATTCCGGGTGCTCCCCGCCTCACCAGCCCTTGCTGAGAACTACCAGAAAGTCAGAGTGTTGTAGACGCCAGTGATCATTCCTGCCCCAGCCCACCTGACCACCACCACCACCATGTCCAGCTCCTGACTGAGACCCGCCTGCACCTCACTCTCCTCTCCCACTAACCCCCCCCCAACAGGTTTGGTACCCCAGCTAACCACAGAGCATGAAGCCTGACTCTCTCTTGTCATCATGGATGGAAAGATCTGCCTGAGGGAGAGCTAGCTGATGGATGCCGTTCAGCCTGCACCAGGCAGCACCCCCCTGCTGCATCACGGGAGCCCCCCTCTAGCCATCAGGACCTTCTCCCGCCATCTTGTCCGCCAGCCCTGGAGTCAGGCTGGGCCACGGAATCAGAGATTGCTCACGGGGCCACACGGCTGCCGGCCCAGGAGCCCCCGAAAAGGGAGGGTCACTCGTGCAAAGAGATGGTAACCTCGGCGAAAGCAATGTGACTCCCCCACTTGTCAGCCCCCTCCCCCAAAACACACCATCTGTATGAGGGAGAAAGAAGCCTTCCACCCAGGCTAAGGAGATCTTGGGCCTGAACACTGGGCCAAGTGTAAACCAGGAGGATCCCCGGTGAGCAGGCACTGTTCCACTCAAAAAGGTACATTTAAGGGGTACTTGGGTGGCTCAGGCGGGTGAGTGTCCGACTCGTGATTTCAACCAGAGATCTGGTTATGATCTCAGGGTCATGAGATCCAGCCCTGCATTGGGGTCCGTGCTCAGCGGGGAGTCTGCTTGAGGTTCTCTCTCTCCCTCTGCCCCTCCTCCCCCTTGTGCTCACGTGCGTGCTCTCTCTCTCAAATAAATAAATAAATGTTTAAAAAATAAAAGGTGCATTTATACCTGCAGGGAGGGGCAGCAGGCTTGGCGCAGGCTAACATAAAACGGAACAGGATACACACAGAGAAGCATATCCGACCTAACCCCCCTGCCCTGTGACTTAGGTGTCAATCATCCTCACTTCGCAGAAGAGGAAAGAGAGCCCAGAGACACCCAATAACCTGCTCGGGTCACACAGCCCGAGTGGCCAGTTTGCAAGTCCATCTCAGCTTTCCCGACTCCAACATATCTTTGGAAGGAAGCTTATTTTAAAAGCTCCTATGTTACCGCCAGGTTCCAGGTATTTTAATGCCTCATAAAAAGCCTTCCAGCCCCTTCTAGAGTTCATTCATTCATTCATGCAAATGTCTATTGAGTGCCCTCTATGTGCCAGATTGCTGTTCCAGACACTTGGGACACATCCATGAACGAACTAGACCAAATCCTGCCTTGGCAGAACTTACGGTCTAATGAGCCAGTGGGTGGAGCCCCCGGGAGACCTGGGCTGCCTGGGGTCCTCCTCGTGGTTCCCCCTTTGGGTTCTCTCCCAACCCAAAGAGGCTCGCCCAAGTCAGGAGTGAGCAGCCAGGGAAACCCAGAGCCCACAGAGAATATTCTGGATTTCCTGGTGCCAGCCCCCACTGAGATCCACCTCAGAGGGGAGTTGCTCTGAAAGCGGGAGCGAGAGTGCTCCCTGAGCCAATGCCATTCCATGCATTTGTTCCGGTGTTTGCTGAGCACCCACTCTGCACCAGGCACTGGGGACAAAGGGGACCACAACAGAGCCCCTCACCGGGGGGGACTCACACCTCACAGAGCAGAGCTGTTAAGACTCGTCAGGGGGCAGAGGGCTAAATGCTGGGGTGCTGGAAACAGGAGGTGGAGAATCAAGGAAGGCTGCCTAGAGGCGGTGAGCGGCAAAGGTAGACAGACAGGGCATGGAGGGAGCGACATTCCTCACCCAGGCTTCATGGGACCCTCTCTCTGGCACTGTGAGGAAGACAGGCCAAGCAGTTCAAACCTCCTTCTCAGCTGAGGAGACCGAGACCGGGAGGCCGGTCAGGGTCTGGTGGCTCCTCGGCAGCCTAGAACCAACAGCTGCTGGTTCTAGAAGGGCTGCTGTGCATTGGGTCTGGTTATACGCACGGCGGGCATCAGCACCACAGTTCTGACCGGGCTAGGAGAATTTCCCCCATTTCTTGTGAAAAGGGGCCTTGTGCAAAGTCAGGGGAGGAGCCAAGATTCAAGGCCTGGCTTCACGAGGGTGGCGGCCCAACACCCAGCATGGCCATCCCACAGACCTGGGTCTCCCCCTGCCCTGCCCGGGCCCGTCAGGACTCAGCTCCCACACCAAGTCCCGCGGGCAGGAAGGGGCAGGAGGGGGCTTAACGCCCCCCCTCGAGGTCCGAGGTCCTGCCCATCCACTTCTGGGTGGGAGATAGGTCCCCAGAGCTGGCAGTCCTGGGCAGCCTGCCCTCGCCACTCTTCTCTAGGACAGCGGACCAAAGCCCAGGGACCCTTCCCTCCCACCCTGTGAAGCCAATGAGCAGAACTTGGACTGGGAAGGGAGAAAAGGGAAGGAGCACGCCGATCTCAACTCCCAGCGGCGCTGGACCAGGACACCGCCGCTGGGCTGGCCTGTGTCCTTCCCGAGGCGGAGCTCACCCCTCCGCTGGGGGCTGACGCATGCAGGTACTTAGTGCGAATCATATTTTGTGAGCCTCAGTTTCTTCCTCTGGAAAATGGGGGAGATGACAAAAGTAGCCCTCTCCCAGGATAGTTGTGATATGCAGGTAATCTGTTCACAAAGTGCCTGGCAAGTTCTTGCAAGCACTGAAAACAGCCTTAGCCAGGAACAGAGGGGGTGAATGTGCCCAGGGGTCATCGATCCATCTTGAGGGATCAGTAGTACCTGGGGACCGGCTAGGCATGCAAATTCTCGGCCCCAACCAGACCTACTCGGGTGGGGCTGGACAGCTGTGGTTCAGCAAGCCCTCCAGGCAATTCTGATGCGCCTAAGGCAGGGGTTCCTCAGCCCCAGCGGGGTGCACATTCTGGGCTGGGTCATTCTCTGTGCTGGAGGCCACCTGTGCATCGTAGGATGTTAACGGCATCCCTGGGCTCCCTCCACCAGATGCCAGGAGCATCCTGGCAGCTGTGAGAACCAGAAATGTCTCCAGACCTTGTCAGATGTCTCCTGGGGGCAAAATTGCCCTGCGCTGAGGACAAGGGACCTCAGGTTTGAGAACCGCTGTTCTCCAGAGCACAAGGCAGATGCCCTCCCTCCAGGAACTTCCAGGGGAACTGATCTGAGGAGCGGTTCAGGATTCGGCCCAGGCCCCCGGGCTCTGTGCTGTGGTCCTCCTTACTCCACAGCACTGCCTGGCCCTCGCTGACCATCTCCCCTCCTTTCCTCTCCCCTCTGGACACCCCGCTTCCTCAACTGACCCGTGAGGCTCCGTCCATGCGGGCCACCCTGGGGGAGTTGTTTTCATGCCCGGCTCTCCCGGGACCACCCTAAATCACTCCCCACCGCGACCTCCGCCAGCTGGGGAGGGGCTGGGAGGAGCCCAAGATTCAGTTAGACCGCTCTGTTGCATCTTTATTCCTGGCTCCCACTCGCTCACTTGTGACATGGAAAAGCACAGAGCAGGGCTCAAAGGGGCAATGGATACAAGTGTAGAAATAGGGACGCAGGAAAAAGACCGGAGGGACGGTACAGAAATCTGGGTGGCGGAAGCGTGAGGGTGGGGGCCCCAAAATGTGGTTACAGGACTTGTATGACCACGTGAAAACAAAACCAGCAATTGCTACAGACTAGTACCCCAGGGGACACCCCTGCAGACCACACCACCCTGCAGTGCCAAGGGCTTCCCGTGCAGTATCGGTAAGGCAAAGCACCGCCTTCCTCCAAGTACAGACAAGGAAACGGGCCAGGGGGGTCAGGGGGCTCGCTCTGGAATCGGCGGCTTTCACGGCCTACAAGGGCTCTGTTTTCAGACAGAACACTCTCTAAGGGCAGGTGAGCCTTCCCTCCCTTCTGCCCTGCCCTTTGTTCTACCCGGCCCCTCGTCACTGCCACCAGCCAGGATGGCGCCACCAGCCCCGTGAATCACCGTTTTAACTCTGTGACCCCAGGGTCTCTAGATCTGAGCCCAGGTGAGGGAACAGACGGACCAGTGAGGGACCTAAGGCCACTAGAGACAGGATTATGGGCGGGTACTTGACCCATTTGCTCAGAGGCCTCTCTCTGATTTCTCTGCGGCAGGTGCACAACGTCAAAGCTAGGCCTCCAACCCACGGGCCTGGCCTCCAGGACACAAGACAGGACAGCACCACCCTATTTGCCCTGCGTGCAGGGGCGGCTCATCTGCCTCTGTAGCATTCCATCACCTGCTGCCTGTCATGAGGGTGACAAGTGTCAGCTACAGAAGGCCCCTACTAGGTGTGGGGGCCTGATGGATATCCTTGTAGCTGAACAACCCCACGAGGAGGACAAGAGTCACTTCCAGTTTATAGGCGAGGCATTTGAGACTCAGAAAGGTGGACTGACTTGTCCAGGGTGGCAGGTCCGATGCTGATGGAGGAGTCCCCCCGGAGAGTCTCAGGGACACACATGGGGCAAATAACTCAGAAGGGGTCTTGGGGCTCAAGGACATTGCACAGGAAGAGGAGAAATGCAGATGGGAGCGTTAAAAGGTCCTTAGAAATCACAGTCTCACCGAAGTCTTGCTGAGTCAAAATATAATGCGAGCCACACGGGTTATGCTGCAAATTTCTAGTAGCCATATTGTAGGAAGTCAGGTGACGCGGGTGAAATTCACTTTAACAATGTACCTTATTCAACCGACTATATCCAAAGCATTTTCATTTCAACGTGTAAGCAATGTTTAAAGACCACTAATGAGATGTTTACATCCTTTTTTCATGGCGGGTCTTCAAATGTGGCGCATGCTTCCCACTCCTAGCACATCTCAACCTGGACTAGACACAAGTCCCCGGGAGCCTCAGGTGAGTGGTGGCGACCACGGAGGACAGCGCACATCGAGGTGCTCAGGGTCCACTGCAGATACTGAGGTCAGAATGGGGGACTCAATGCAGCCAGAGGCACAGGCTCGTAAACCACACTGTAAACTCAGCTTTGGTGAGGGACTGGTGTGGCTTAGTGGAAAGAGCACAGGTTTTGGAGCAAGAAATATCCAAAGCCAATTTCTGAACCGGCAACTCTAACCAGCTGTGTGACCATGAACTGTGTACTGGACCTCTCTGAGCCTCAATATCCTATATAAAAAAACGAGCACTTCCCCTCCTCACACAGTTTATGGAGAATTAAATATAAAATACCCAACAGAGTTCTTGGCACACAGTAAGAAGTCAATACGGGGACATAATGTGACATAGACGGTGACTGTACGGCCATCACCATCTACATTTTAATCCTCCCCAACACGGAAAAATGGTGCTTGAACAGAGCAGCCCCTCCTGGCTGGGGGACAGATCTGTGTGGCCTGGGACAGGGGCAGAAAGAGGAAATGAGATGACATGGGGAGAGGAGAGGACACACCCCCAGGGCACTAGACCCTCAGGGCTCACTGCGCCCCAAAGCACACCGAGGAATAAGACAAAAGCCACCCCAGCTCCGTGGCCCAAAGCCAACTGGTGCACTGTCAGTGGTGGGGAGCAGGTCTTCAGAGCTGAGCCTATTGAAAGGAAGTGAATCACAGACCTTTTGATCCCTCTGATAATGGCCCAAAGGCCCATGAACTTCGTGGTGCGTTAAAAATCCAGAGGCTCCACCTCCAACTCCAAGGACACGCCCATCTTCACCCGGGGCGGGGCTCAAGGGCTCTGCAGAACAAGTGCTCGGATCCAACACAGCCCCTATGGCAATCTTTGTGGGCCCCGGTCAGGGTCAGTAGACCTGCGTCTTTGAGCCATGCTCCTGCCCACCTCAGCCTCTGGATGAGTTGACCCCTCGGCATGGAATGTTCCTCTCCCCCTTCCATCTGGCTAATTTCCATTTATTCTTCTCATCTCAACTGAAAATGTCACCTCGTCCCAAAAGTCCTTCATGGCGCCTATACAAGGCTCCCTTGTTAGACACTCACAGTAGTTCCCCATCACGGTCATCGTTATATCCCAATGGGAGCATGGGGACTGACTACCTGCCACCAAACAGAGGCATGCCTGGATCTCCCTGGTGCCTGGGAGGGTGCCTGACACCAAGCAGACACTCCGTAACTACCTGCTGGATGTTGTCCTTGCATGAAGTTAACTCAGGAACCAGAAGGGCTCCACTTGGTCTGACACGGAGAGAAAACAGGCAATATTTTAGAAAACAGAAATAAAAATTGCAGCCTCTGCACCTGATGCAATAAGTAATTTTCCATGGAATAATCCAAAAGGGTCATGCATTGTTGCACCACTCTGCTGGATTCTTCCGACAGCTGGAGAGTACTTGGTTATAATGGACACAATTCACAGAATGACTATTACATCAACTATTGATTTTCCAAGAGCCCCAGAGCCGGAGCTTCATATCAAAGAGTCTTTTGAGTGAGGGGCACATGTAGTTATGACTCTTGTGTGTACACAAGTGGAGACAGCTCTGGAGAAGTACAGTTTCCCCCTTCATTTGCATCCATAGTGCCCTATTAGTCTCAAATGGGTGGGTACCACTCCCAGGGAGAAATGTGGAGGGAGATTTTGATTGTCACCTGATTAGCATTTGGCGGGCTCACTCGAGGATGCTAAACCACCTGCAACATTTGAAACATCCCATCCAAGGAAGACCATCTTGCTCCAAAAACCAATAGCATCCCCCCTACTACTCATTCACTGAGGAATGCTGACCACAAGCCAGCCTAGGCCATGTCCCCGGGGTGAAATGGTGGCGGGGGGAGGAAATGAGTCAAAAAGGTCACTTGATTATTAATGAGCACCCACAAACACTGCTCCACTCTGGTCCCCTTTCTCACCCAGGCTGGACCACTCACCTCCTGAACACTCCAGCACATTCCTGCCTTTGCACCTTGGCTCACACCAACTTCCTCGCTCACCTAGAGGGTCATCCCGGCTCATCTCCACCTACCTGTCCTAAATCCCTTCCTAACACAAGGTGCTACTACCTGCATCTTGCTGGATGGCTCAACCCCTATCATCTCTCCCATCCCCAAAGGATGCCAGGCCTCCGACCAGACCACTCACTTAGTGTTAGCTAGTGCCCTGTGGTCTTCACAGCATCATCCCAAGTATTAGACACCAATCTGACCATGAAATATGGACTAAGCAATCGATTCATTCACATGGTTCAGGTGGACCCCTATCAAAATCTCCATCACCATACCAAAAAAGAAATTGCTCTTTTAAAGAAAGAAACATTTATTTAAAAGATCCTGATGAGCGTTCGGCACTGGGCATTCATGACTTCACTGAGTCCTCCAAACAACCCGGGGAGGGCATTACTATTATTAAAGTCCCATTACAGATAAAAGAGATCAAAATTCCACAGGGACCCATAACTTGGCTAAAGTTCCACAGGCACAAAGCGAAGGAGCTAAAATTCAAGTTCACACCTGGCCTCAAACACCTCTTCCCACTGGAGATCAGGCAGGCTCTCCTTTCTCTGGTTTTGTTCTTATTCATCAACTCTGTTTCCTCGACCAGGGCTGTAGGATAAAAAAGCGTCAGGGGGCCTGGAGGGTCATGTATTGATTCTGCCTTTCCTGGTTATCTCCAAGGTGCTTCCACGGTGCTCCTCCTGGGTAATACAATGCACTCAAAAATTTAGAAGATCAAGTACAGTCGTCCTGCCAGTGTCTAATGGAGGCTCAGGTAGGATAATCTTTAATCTTGCCATGAAGAATAGCTTAACTTTCAAAGCTTGGCACCAGCCAATTCTCCCCTAGGTAGCCTGTGGCTTTGGGCTTGGGATGTTTTATATAAAGCAGGCAGGGCTCCAACATCAAACAATGTAGAAACCAAACAACCCGTTCCTTCCCCGGTTGGTTTTTCTCTCCTGAGGGGCCAGTGTACCCCGTGGATGGCACAGGCTACAGCTCTGCATTACGCCCCACAGCAAGTGTATGATGATTAGCACTGGGGGGGGGAGGGGCGGGGGGGCAGTGAAAACCCCACCTGCCCAGCCGAGAGGAGCCTTTAGCCTGCTGGCTGGGGATTTGAGACCTGGGAGGACGTCAGGGGCAAGTTTGTTAGAGGAGGCCCCTCTGTTCCTAGAGCTGCACCCCTACCTGGACCCCTGATCCCCAGGGCTCGAAACTCCAGGTAACCAGAATGTGCAGCTGGGAAAAACAGCCACCAGGGGTGACCAAACCCCTCTGCAATTTCCCTGATCTCTGCTGGTAACCAGGATTCAGCAGCAGTCTCTGGAAAACAGTCAAAATGGAAGGGAACACAGCCAGGCAAGTATCCTCACACTTCAAACCTTCAAGGCTGGGGTGGACGCGGCACTCGCTGGCTTCCTCCCTGGCTGCTCTGAGACACTTGGACAGGCGAGGGAGTGACTTCCTGCAGAACAGGAGTCGGCCTTCTACTCAGCACGGGCTTCTGATTTCAGTCCATCTCGGAATCCTACTAAAACCTAGAGTAAAGGGGCCTTGTTTGTGACATGCACTATGTATTTAGAATATAAATCCACAAGGACGGAGAGAACAGAAGGAGGAAAGACCGCACCAAAATCCCAAAGGGTGGAGAGAAGACAGACCTGTGGTAACTGATTAGCATCTCGAGAAATCCACACCTTAATGTGGCAGCGAGGAAGGGCAAAAACAGCCCAATTTACAACCTAGAAGTCTCAAAGGTTCTCGGGAATTAGTGGTGACAGGTATCTCTGGACATGGGGCTGGGGCGGGGAAAGGCAATAAGATGCTGAGTCCCTTTATCCCCTCCCCCACGTCTGCTCGCAGGTGACGGTCCCACCCTCCATCAGACACGAGACGGGAAGTCTGTTCTATAAAGAAGATAAAACAGAAGGTCTGAGTGTGAATTGAGCTGAAAAACGGCACAGTAAGTGATTTCTACACACTGGATGCAGAGGAACCCCTCACCCCTAACGCCTCTCCCTTCCTCTAGCTCCCAGACCCCCCACCCCTCACCCCCAGCACCCTGGCCTGGACCCTATGGACAGAAGGCTGTAAGACTCTCTTAATCTGACCAGCCAGGAGGAAAGACCTCAGGATACTGACATAGGGGTTCCCTGTGACGCAACCCAGCAGGACGCCCATCAGAGACTCCCCTCCAAGAAGCCCTGCCCCCTGTGCTCCAAGCTCATAGAACACCTTTCAGTCCCCAGCTCTTAAATATGAGAAAACAATCAAGGATTATGAACCAGCTAAACAAAGAAGCCTCTACTGCAAAAGCTCCAGACCAAACCAACCCAGATAAACAAAGAAAATGGCAGATATAACATAGGCCACACAGCACATCCAATGGCTCTGTGTCCTTTGCCTCCAGCAGCTCATGCCATCATCACAACTCTTGAGGCAGGTCTCAATATTATCACTTTCATTTTACAGACAAGGTGTTTGAGGAATAACGAGGTTGAGTAACTTGCCCAAGCTCACAAAGCAAGTGAGTGGCAGAGCTGGGATTCGAACCAGGCCATCTGCCTCTGTGCTCTTGCTACTGCCTTTCAAAGCACCACCTCAGCTGTCACTGTCCATCATCAATATTCCCAGCGTGTAGGAGAAGGTACCACAGCTCTGAAATAAGACTTCTCTAAGGAATAAGAAAGAGCTCTTGTAAATTAAAAACGTGGCAGATTAAAATACAGAATATAAAATTAATGAAATCTCCCAGAAAGTAGTGCAAAAAGCAATGGGGATGGAAAATAGAAAATTAGAGGATTAGTCCAAAAGGACCAATATCCAAATAAAAGGAGTTCTAGAAGATGAGAGAAATCCATTAGCAGGAAGCATGATTTAAAAAAAAAAAAACACAAGAAAATTTCCCAGAACAGAAGGACACAGTTCCAGAGGGAAATGTCTCCCTAAGTGATCAGCATGGAGAGACCAGCACCCAGGCAGGCCACCCTGAAGTCTCAGGGCACTGGGGACAAAAAGAGGATCCTATAAGCTTCCAAAGAGAACAAAACAGGTCGCACAAAGGATCCTTCACACTTCTCAACTGCCACCCTGGGAGCTAGAAGACAATGGAGCAAGGCTCCATTTCCAAAGGAAAACGATTTCCAACCTTGAATTTGATACCCAGCTAAACTAGCAATCAAAAGTCAGACGAGAATAAATTCATTTTCCCATGGGCAAATTCTCAGAAAATTGGCCACTCAGGCACACTTTCTCAGGAAGGACGTGCCCCTGTATTCAAGAGACTAAAGCCAGAAGAGGAAGACAGGAATGGGAGATCAAACCCAGGAGAGAGGTGAGGGGGGGGCACAGGTGACTGTGACAGAGGGCCCAGGTGACAGTCAGGCCCCAAGTATGGAGGGTAATGAGTCCAGACTGGAGTAGATCAAAGGACCCCGATGTGCTCAAGAAGAGGAAACAGAGAATTTATCTGATGCAACCAAACAAGCTGAGGGGACATCCAGAACACTAATAGAGCTTGGGGATGAATTAATAAGCACATGTGCCAATAACAACAGACAGTTCTACTCCAAGGAAACAAAAAGTAGAACAGGAAAGGAAGAGAGATCATAAGTTACTACATGACTCAGCTCTGAATAGTGCCGGCCTAGCCATAATGATGTTAACCCCAATTACTAATCTTCCAAAAGTATGATGAAAACATATCAGGCATTTGGGAGGACGGGAAAGATCTGAGGTTAGAAGAGGTAAAGAGGAGATCTATAGCCTTACTTTCCAGGGTCAGAAATCAGAGCCTTGAACCAAAACATCAAGACAAAGGAATACATGCATGTTATTCAGAGACATCGAGGAAAATACCAAAATCATCAGCTAAAAAAATTTGCAAGCGATTGCTTCTGGGAAAGGGGGCAACGAGGGGGAACCACTGTTTTTCATACAAACCTTAGAAAACTATAGTTATGTATGATTTAGAAAAGGCAAGGCATAGGGAAACATGCTAAAGACATGTGATGCCACCAAATGTTCTAACAACCAAGAGAAGGTGGGATTTTCACCAAAAAGATGTTGTAAGGCTCAGATAGCTACAGCTAGTCAATAGAAAAGAGACTAAAACTAAAAACCCAGCTCTGCCAGATCCTGGAATCTACACTTTCGAGTCTACATTCATATATCCAAGATATACACTGAGCACACGCTGAGCCTGGAACAGGAAGCTAAGCCCTGGGACACAGTGGTGGCCAGGATGGGCCCCAGTGCCCATCCTGGCCATCCAATGAGGCTTCTGGTTCACCAGGGCTCACTAATAACAAATCCCAGTAGAGCAGTGCCCACCCCTGGCAAACACAGTCTATCAAGGGCAACTCTTCACTGATTCCCGGCCTCCTACTCTGCTCGCCCATCATCAGTCCTGTGGCAACATGGCGCCTTCTCCCCCACATTCCCTCCACAGGTAAGCCATCACATGCCATTTCGTGGCAGTTGACCACAGCAATTCTGGGAACTTGACAGGCCATCATCCAGGCCTGCCAACACCCTGCCACTGGGGCCCAAGGCCCTCAGCTTTGATTTGGAAGGTATCACTTTTTGCTTTGTTTTAGATCAGAGTCAAGCTCAAAGGCCAGACCAGCTCTCCAAGGGAGAGTTCCACATGCCCCTTGTGTACATGAAAGGAAAGTGAATCCCTTGTTTAGACTGGCTCTCAGCAAGCGCTGGTGGGTCTGGAGGGCCAGGGGGACGTCTCAGATGCCACAGGATGACATGAAAGCCCAGGCATGAGCTTTCTAGCTATGCTGACCTCCTCTGGGCCTCAGTGTCTGCATCTGTAGATGGGACATAACACTAATCTCAGGGGTTATAGTAGAATTAATGATACCGTGAAGGTAACCATGCTTTATAACCTGACACTGCCCTTACCACAACCCATGACGGGGATGACACGATGGTTTCCCGTGGCTGCCTCCAGTCAGTTCTGCCATAATTCAAGGTTACAGGGATTTCATTTTTTCAACCTCTTAAAATGGGATCCCTGTCCCTATTCTCAGCTCTGCCCCCGGGAATCATCAGTTAGGAATTTAGACTTGATTTTGTCACAGTGTGAGGAACCTGGTAGGTACGTGACCATAAACAGCTGAGTCACTGAGTCCCCTCGGATAAGGCTCAATACCCAAGGCTGGCTGACTTCTTGCCCAACATCCTCCAGCCTGGTCCAGCTCTCTTCCTGGGTTCCAAGCCAACTGCGCCCTCCATAGCCAACTGGGCCTGGAGCCAGTGTTCACCAGGTCTCTCCCCCACCCCAAACTCAAGTCTCATCAGCGCCGCTTCTTCATACCCCATCCCCCCAACTCATTTCTTCCTCTGATTCCTGGTTTCTACCACTTGTTAGCTCAGTCTCTTGGCATTCTTGCTCAGCCTTAGTGCTTGGGGAACAGATAATAATGCCCACTATGGGGGCTGTTTGGAAGACATGTATAGTGTCCAACAAGTGGCCACTTCCCCCCATATTCCCCATAATCACAACATCAATGCCCTATAACCAATTAAGACAATCTTTGACTTAGTTGATTTTACACACCTGTACCCTATATTACACACTTTACAACAACAACATGCCAAATTATTCTCTGTTAGTCAAGTCAGGTCTTCGCAAAGTCAGCCTGACAATGAAGGGGCTGAGCCACAGCCCAGGGGAGCCCTTTAGCTACACTGCCTTCTTTATGGTACCACATTTCAGAAATTACTGGAACATCTGATTGCATTTCATCCTTGTTTTATAAAAATAGTAGAATCAGAAAAAAAAGTGTCATTATCAGTGATTACTATTGGTTTCATACTTAATACCACGAAGATGATGGAACCAGAGCAATTTAGGTTGGAGGGTGCCCTTGAACTAAGAAGGAAGGGGAAAATGGTAGAATATAATATGGCAGCATTCGACCACGCTCCAATCATGAGGCTTGATTAGGATTTTTCTTCCATTCTCTGGGAATTTAACTTCCTCATAACGTGTACGTCTAGCCTTGGACTTTTAATGCTACCAAAGGTTGAGAATTGCCCATAAGGCAATAATACCCTAAGAATGTTCTCTTGTTTTCTAAACAGACTAATACTTCACATGAAGTAGAAGACCATTTCAAACGCCTGCGACTGGACCTGCTCTCGGTTAAAAGCATTTCCAGGGTTTGTGTATCTTGATTCTAAAAGAACACAAGGATTAGAAGGGAGGTGTTACGGTTGCCACAAGGTGTTGAATCCCAGGGTCCACCCAACAGTGTTGGTACCTAGAGGCCACTGTGATGTCACCCTCTTCATGCCACAGCCATCCACACCGCCCAGGCCCCAGAGCAGAGATCAGGCTCCAAGACGTCGTCCCTGGGGTCACTCACAGTCCACAGCATGTATCTCAGATCACACCACTGCCTGTGGACTCCTGGGTGGAGTCCCTGCAGGCCCAGGCCAGCCCCCTCTCCTGTCCCCTCAAACCCTGCTCTCCTGCCCTCTGCCAGGTAGCCTCTCCAGGTGCCAAGTGGTGGCAGCCCTGTGGCCAGAGCCCCAGTCTCTGCACTCCCAGCTCGGGTTCCATGCCACCACCTGATGTCCACCAGGCTTGATACCCACTTGTAATTCATTTGTGTGTTCGTTTCCTACTGTTGCTGTGACAAGTTACCACATACTTAGTGGCTGAAAACACCACACACTTATTATCTTTCATTTCTGGGGGTCAGAAGCCCGAGATGGGTTTGATGGGCTAAAATCGAAGTTATCAGCAGGACTGTGCTCCTTCTGGAGATGCTCCGGGGAGAAGCCATCTCCTTCTCTTCCTCAGCTTCCAGAAGCCACCTGCACTCTTCAGCTCACGGCCCCTTCCAGCAATGGCATCTAACTATGACCTCGGCTCCCCCTGTCACCTCTCCTCTCTCTCTGAGCCTCCTCCTTCCCTAAGGATGCTTGGGATTGACTGGACCCAGCTGGATAATCCAGGATAATCTCCCATCTCAACATCTTTCATGTAATCACATCTGCAAAGTCCCTTGACCGCGTGAAGTAACATAACCAATGGCAGGTTCTGGAGATCAGGACGTGGCCATCTTTGAGGGTCCAGGGCTCAGCCTCCAACAATTCAGGGGACAGTTCTGAAGACCTAGTCCATGGGAGGGCCTCACGGGACAAGGGTACATGCACTCTTCTCAGGGACCTGCTCGTGGGGGCCCCTAGGAGTCCAGAGGAGGCGGCTGTGATTTTTCCCCCGGGCAGGGGCAGACGGGGTTCAGGGAGGCTGCTCTAGGCTGGGTCGTGGTCATTCTCTGCAGGAGTCATGCACACAGAGGTACAGGGTCAAGGGGTGGGTGCAGCTGGGTCTGGTTCATTCCAGGAAGGCCAGGAGCAGTGAGAGAGTGAGAGCAAGCACACAGCACAGCTTCTTCCTGAGGGCAAAGAGGTGTCTTCTACCAAGACGGAGAAAGATCTCCGGGGTTGCAGGGATGAAATGGGGTCAGAGGTGCTGGAGGCAGGAAAACAGCGGTCCTGGCGAAAGCAGGCAAGAACGGAAAGGCAAGAGGTGAGAGCCACTTCGGGACCGGGACCGACGTGGGAGGGGAGGGAGGGTGGCTGGAGGATGCCCTGGGCGGGCTAAGCTACTGCAGTGCCAAACTGGCAGGTCATCGCCATGCGCCGCCCCCGGCCCGTCCCAGTTCCCAGCTAGGAGGCCTCAGAACCCTGCTTTTTAAGTATGTCATACCCTAGAGGATTGAAAATAGTTTAAAAGGAGAGGGATATAAATACCGCTAAGGTTCCTGCCTGCGTGGAGGGCCCCTAGGAGAGGGAGGCAGGAGTGGGGCATGACATCATCAGAGCCCTAAAGGCCCTTCCAATGAGACCCCTAGTTCTGCACGACCGGACAAGTGACTCTAGGGCTTCTGCAAATTCCCCAGATCCTCCCTGGCTCGGCCTTGTCCTCGTCCTGGGGGGGCCTGGGGCTATCATCTCCCAGAAGCAGTGGATCACAGTGCTCCCGCAGGGCAAGATGAAAAGGAAATTGTCAGGTGCACAGGCTACTTCTGGAACCCACCTCCCTGTACGCCCCGCCCCCCAACCCTGGTCACAATCCTCCCCAAGAGCCCCCACCCGCCCACCACCATACACTCCCCTACTCCCCGGTTTCACACTACAGATAAAAGATTTGCAATTACAGATCTTTTCCCCGTCCCCCCAGGACGTCCCCACCCTTAAGGTTGGATGGGACCTCCCCTCCCCCCCGTACTCCTGCAGCACCCACTCTGAACACCCTCAGTCCCAACATGCTTCATCTAAGCCTCATGCTATGCAAGTCCTCTATGCCCTGGGGACTCCTGCGAGTGGCCCCTGCACCCCTCCACACCGGCTCCCAGGATTTCAGGAGGACTCAGCAACTGCTATTTGGCTGAATGGCCAGGCTCCCAGAGGGCAAGTGGTTTTTGTAAGGCAGGGCCAGAACCCACCTCGCGGCGCATCAACCTTCCAGAAACAAGGCTGGGCCCTGTTACACATGGAACAGGCATCCTCCGCTGAGGTCATCAGGAGCATCTCCCACTGGTCAAGTGCCGAGCCTGGGTTTAAGGCCCCTGCCATCCCACAGAAAGCCCTCTGGATTCCCATACCCCAAAGAGTAAATAACCAAACAGTAAATATTCCCAGTTGTGTGGGTACTTCTTCGACGCGACTACTCAATTGCCCTTGGGGTGCAGAAGTAGGCCTGGACAATATGCAAATCACAAGCACAGCTGTGTTCCAATAAAACTTTATTCACAAAAACAGGCAGTGGGGGCGAGATTCAGCCTGCCAACCAGAGTCTGCCGCTCCCCGCCCTGATAAAAACAATTACTGAACGAAAAGGACACAGGCCGGTGAGGTAAAAAAGAAAGCCCACCAAGGATTCTTTAAAGCCACACTTGTGATTTTTGATGTCGCCTCCAATTCCTTCTGTGGCTGACACAATCTACCACTGGAAGAAAAAAAAAAAAAAAGACACGCAGGGAGGGGGTGGGAGAAATCAGAAAAGGTTTCTATGGGAACAGGGAGTTCACTTTTAATGGTTCAATCGCTAAAAAGACAATTACTTTATTTTTCTCACTTCCCCTCTGAAGCAGGGCAAGGGGAGACCTCTGGCTGGTCGGGCTGGCCGGGAGGGAGGACCGTGCCCTGGGCCTCAGCTGTTCCAGGCAAAAATTAAATGCCAGAGTGTTCCACGGGTCAGGGAGGGCAGTTAATGCAATCTGGGCCTCTCTGGCCGCTTCCCCGGAGCGCTCCATCGAGTCAGAAGTTCTGCCTCTCCCCTGAGGCTGCTGGGCTGGAGTCAAGGCCAACCAGGAGCTGGGGCCACTAATAAGTAACCCTTTGGCGACACCTTGTCCTACTCTGCGGCCAACTGACCAGGGGCCCCCCCTCGGTACTGACCTCCATTCTACCTGGCCCCTGACCGCTCTTGTTCCTCAGCACAAATATAACATGGGTGAAGGCAGGATCCCCTCGGTTGCCCTGACTGTGGGCGGGTCACCACCCCCACCGGGGCACCTCCAACTCTGCCCAGCTGGTTTAGAGGCGGCGTCCCAGACCTTCCCTGAGCTTTTCATACAAGCCGTAACTGATCAGCCCAGAACAGACCAAGAATGCACACCATTTACTGCGGTGTACTTCTATAACAAACTTCTCAACTGCAACCTTTCCTACGGGGGCTCCTCAGTGGGGCTGAGTGTCTAGCACTTAACAGTGAAAAGAATCCAGGAGTGGGACCAGCTGTCGCATGCTGGCCACCCAAGCGTGCCAGGGACTGGAACTCAGGTGCCTTTATGAGGGCATGCTCTGTCCAAGCCATGCCACTCCTCATGCCACCTTCCAGGGAGCCCACTGGAGCCCGACAGTCCAGCCCTCTTGTTTGGCAGCGAGAAAACTGAAGCACAGCCAGGGCAAGAGATTTCCCAGGATTGCACGGCAAGGGAGCGGCAGAGCCAGGACTCAGGCCCAGGGCGTCAGCCTCTGGGTCCTGGCTATGGCTTCTCAAACTGCACAAAATGCTCCACCCAGAAAGGCCCCTGGAGAAGAATCCACACCCCAAGTTAGGGATGGAACCTCGACTGGAGGATGGTCGCTGGGGGGCAAAATCCAGAGTTAACTCAAAGCCTGTGTACTGACTCTGGCAGGGAGCCTGGAAAAAAATGTTCTATGGGAGGATTTACCCTTTAGAACCAGGCACACGGACAGACCTGGGCTGGGGCCTTACGGGCAGCAAGTTCCTATAGGCCAGGAAACCTCTGCATTTGATTTTCTTTGTTTTCATACAAGAAACCTCCAGCACATCTGCTGTGCCCTCCAGGAGCAGGGGGGTGGAGGGGGGAGGCAGGAATGATTCCTCCTCGGTGCTGGGTAACTTTGACCACAGTGACATCCCTGAGCCCTCTGCTGTATGCACGGGAGGTCTCCAGGTATGGGGACACGAGCCAGGAGGGGAGGGTGCTAGGGGCTAGGAGCGAGGGGAGGCTGGTTGGCATCTCAAACCAGACCACAGAGGATCTCGCATCCCAGGCTAAGGGGCTTGGACTTGATCCCATAAGCCAGTGCGGCCCAGCATTTTTCACATCGTGACGTCCGTGGACCATGATGGACCCATGGGCCGCCCTCAGCCCACAGGTTGGTCGTGGAGACCCACCGAAGAGATTAGCATGGACGCGTGCAGGGTGGCTGAGTGGTAGATAGATGGGAATTAGTGACCCAAGGCCCAGAGCCATAAAGAGGTGACCACAGAGTCCAGGCAAGCATGGGGAGGACTGCTCCTAGAGCTGAGCCAGTGGCCTCAGAGGAGGGGGGTGGAGAACACGGCAAGGGCTGACCTTTTTAACCACACAGGCGCTGTCCCGCCTGGAGCCTGCCTTCAGGTTCTCCCGACCACGGTCCTGCTTCTGACACTGTGAAATGGAGATTTCACGCAGTCACATTTCTGCTCAGCCCTCGAGGCCTGACTCCAGCGGCCCCTCCTCTGAGAGGCCTGCCCAGCTCCACTCCTCCCGGGGACGCCCATCACATTCGATCCATGGAGCTAATGCGACAGGACGCGTGGGTTCAGTGGGACCTGGGTTCACATCCCGGCTCCACTCCGAAGGCCATGACCGCGGGCAGGTCATGTGACTTCTCCACTTCCGAAACAAGCACCCCACCCCAAAGGCCTGTGGGAAATCTTAAGGAGGCAGTTAGCACCACGCCCGGGACCACCTCTGTCTAGCAGTCAATTCCAAGGGCCCCAAATTGCAGTTCCTGTGTGTCAACCCTGGGCAGTATGGCTTCCCAATGCGTGCTGACAGAGGGAGACACTGAGACAGGGGTGAGAACACAGCTCAGGGAGGACCAGCCAGCAGGGCCAGCTGGCAGCGGTGGGCGCCCCCCCACCCCGACATCCAGAGCAGCAGTGGGGATGGTCTCCTGCCTGCCCGGATCCACCTCAAGCTCTGGGGACCAGGTCTTGGCCAAGCTTCACAGGTCAAGGTTCACCGCATCAGACGGAACAAGGCGCCAGAGCAGTAGGAGACGGCCGGAAGCAGAACATTTGAGCCCCAGTCTAGCTGCATGCTGCTTTAAAGGCAGGAACAAGGACCAACTGCATTTCTTGTTGTCTGCACACTACTGTGTGCTTTGCACACATTTGTTAAACAGAACAGAAAAGTACGGGGAATTCTGAGGATGGTGGAGGCTTCCTACCAGACTCCCAACACCCACCCTCCCCTTTGGCCAACAGTCAGACCCACTGGAGCACTCAGCTGGACCCTGAGGCCAAGTCAAAGAGGGACAGGGGGCAGCCAAAGCAGACGTGTCATGGAAAAGGCACCGGGAGCCCCTGCCGCCCGCAGCCAGGCCAAGAACTAAGGCACAGACAGTTCACTGACCACCTCTGACCTCAGGGCTACCCCACAAAGCTCCAGGGAAGTGGGGACACCAGGTGGAGGCTGCCAACATCCTGCAACTCTGCTCTCTCCTCTCTGGTTGACTGCTTGGGCCACCTCCATTTCCCTGAAAGGGACCCCGTGAGGGTGGCAGTGGCAGACTTGGCCCAGAGGAACACCCGTGCTCTCTACCAGCTTGCCCTTCATTAACAAATGCTTTATGAGCCATCAGAGTCAATGAGGACTGTCCCTGTGGCAGCTACAGCAAGCTGAGGGACAGGCATCCTGGGAGAGACCACGCTTTCTGCCTGGCTCACCCCAGTCTCCAAAGACAGGCCAGGAAGTCTTCGTTCCAGGGGTCCGCGGGGGATGACTGGGTGACATCACAATCATATCTGCTTGGACTCCAGAACCCCACAGTTCAGGATCATAGATAAAGGCTTCAAGGAGCAAATGAGCAGAGGCCAACATACCTGCAAGTCAACTTAGGAATACAGATACAGAGAAAGATGTAAACGCACAGGCGTGCCACTGAGCCATTCTTCCCTGAAATGCAGTGTCCTCCAGACTGACATTCTGGGGCAAGCACCTGGTCCCAGGACCACAAGAGTCAAAGCTTTGTGAACAGAACAGGACTGCCTGACCGGAACAGCAGCCACCACCTACAGATGGGAGGATGGGCATCCTCCTTGGTCCCTAGGATTACAGATTCACGAAATCCCGCTGTATCCAGCCTCCCATCACCACGACAACTGCTGACTACCTGTGCTCTAAGTAAGCACACAGCTTTATTCAAAAAACAACCCTTCTGCCTGGACTCTTCCTGCTTCCTTGACTACCACCCACGCGGAGTTTGGAGGAGCAAGGTCCCCCATCCCCTGCCTGTGGCCCGAAGAGCTGGTCATCCACCCATGTCCAGGCCCAGCAACACTTGACCAGCTGGTCTGGGCAGACGCTCAAAGCACGGTGAGCAGCGCCTTCTGGACTTGGCCCTTCGGTTGGGACTTCCTGAGGACCACGGAGACGAGGAGAGAAAATCTCTGCGAAGCATCCAGTCCAAAGACAGGGAAGCCAAAGGAGAAATGGACAGATGGATTCCTGCCCCAACAACCGCAAAGCCACGACAGGAACTTCCACGGTGCAAATGCCTCCCCCCCATTGCGAGGACAAACAGCTTCACAATAGCCCCGAACTGCAAACAACCCAAAGGTCCCTCACTGATGAGCAGCCCCACAAAGAGGGGTGCATCCATCGAACAGAACTGTCTTCACAGGAACAAGGACCTGCATGTTGCCTGGACCCAGGCCTGAGAGATGCATATATATGCCGACAACCAGGGAGCTTTTTCAAGTGGTGAAAATGTTCCAAAACTGGATTGTTGGGAGGTTTGCCCAATTCTGTCGACTTGCTAAAAATGATTGCATTGTAAACTTAAATCAGGTGGATTTTATGATATGTAAATTATACTTTAATAAAGCAGTCTACAAAACCTCCTAAAAAATATAGGCAAGGACATGGATGAATTGCACCAACATCATGCGGAGCAAAGCAAGTCAGTTCAAAAGAGTATGTATTGTAAATGGGATCGACTCCTTAATTTGTCTCTCTTCTGTCTTGTTGATGGTGTATAGGAATGCCACTGATTTCTGTGCATTGATTTTATATCCTGCCACTTTACTGAATTCCTGTATGAGTTCTAGCAGTTTTGGGGTGGAGTCTTTTGGGTTTTCCACATAATGTATGGTGATTAACATAACAATAAAAAAATTTTAAAAAGTATGTATTGTACTCTTCCATTTTATAGGACGTTCTAGAGGTAAAACTATAGTGATAAAGCTCAGAATAGTAGTTGCCGTGTGTGTGTGTGTGTGTGTGTGTGTGTGTGTGTGTGTGTGTGTGTGTATCAGGGGAGGGAGTTACTGCCTGGGAAGGGAGACGAGGCATCCATCCAGGGCACTGGAAATCATCTACCTCTTGATCTGGATGGTGGTTACCTGGGTTATCCATAGGTAAAAATTTGTTGGGCTGGCACCAAAGATTAATGCACATTTTCTACACATATATAACCATACATGTGCTATATACATAATATATAGACACAAATTTAAAAGCTTATCTTTTTAAATGGCAAAGCCCATTGATGCTCAACTGGCATTGCCTAAAAGTGAGGACAGTTCACTGGGAGCTGAGGGGAGAGCCCATTCAGTGAACTCCTACCCAACCTTCAGGACCCATCTCAAATGGTCCCCATGTAGCGAAGCCTTCTCTCAGAGTTCCAGGTCTAACTGCTCATATTGCTGAGCATCCCTTTCACAAAAGTCGATCCCCTTTACACTGGGAGCTGGGCTTTGAGGAATGTAGGGAGTTGCTGCGGTAAGGATTGGTTAGCAAGTGTTTATTAAATACCCATTGATTGCCTAACACACACACACACACACACACACACACACACACACACACACACACCATGACAGCCCAAACCACATGCCATCTCAGCAAGAGATGCTAATTCCCACCCCCAAATAGGATGCTGGTTCTGGGGCAACAGGATCCAGATACGAGGCTTATTATCAAAAGGGCTCATTTGCAACATCTCCAGCCTGATCCTCCTCTTACACAAATCACAGCCAGAAGAGATCAGGGGAGCCCAGAGCAAACTCAGTTTCCAGTGTCCACTGCACCAGGCTCCCCCGCCCCACGTGAGGTCACCTTTGCTTGCACTGTCCTTGCATAGCCTAGGGGTGGAGCAGGTCCACATGGACTCCCAGGAAACAGTCTCTCAGGTATAATGTTTAAACTTGACTGCCTGGCCATCCCCACCCCCCCCCACACCCCTCCCCCCTCCAGGCTGGGACTCCCTACCCTCCAGCAGTAAAGGCAGGTACCCAGTAGGAGGGCACCCACCACCCCATCATCTCTTTGTCCAGGGCTCCCAGCTTTCTCTGCAGAGCCCCCCACCTTGGAATCTCTAGAAACCCAAGCCTGCCCAGGAAACTAAAGAAACTTCCCCAGCCCAGCCCAGCCAGGTCTCTGTGCCTGAAGAGAGGCCGGAAGTGGAACTCTGTCTAGCTCTGCAAAGCCCACGTATGCAAAGAGAGAGACTAGAAATACACCTCCAGGAAAAGCAGGTTTCTTTCGGTGGGTGGGTGGGCTGGACGGTGATTGTGGGTGACTTTTTCCCTTTAAATATGGTTGTGCTTTCCAAGTTTCCACAGTGAATAAACTCTTGAAAGGTTAACACACCTTAGCCCTGGTCGGACGCGCCGGCCTCCCGAGTTTCTCTTTCACCTTGTGTCAAGGTAGCCGCCGGTCCCAGCGTCCGGCGTCTGGGGGGCGGGGCCTGTCGCCCCCTCCCCAGCGGAGCCCGGGGTCAGAGCAGGGGCCGCTCCCTGTGGCCAGTGGCTGAGCCCGCCCAGCCCCCGGATCCGCGCCCCTGGACCCTGGTCCCCAGCCCACCCCCTCAGGCGCCGCCCCCCCCCCCCCCGCTCCATTCCCCTAGCCTCAGAGGTACTTGGGAGGTGTTCAAGCTCACACGCGCGCGCGCGCGCACACACACACACACACACACACACACACACACACACACGCAGTCGCACTTTTTCCTCCCTCTCTGACCTGGGCTACTGCCCCTAAGAGCCCACACGTTCAAACTTGGCCAAACTCGCAGCAGTGGCTGCAGGGGAGTCGTGACGTCCCCCCCAAAGAAAGCGAGACCCCCCCAACACACACACACACACACACGCACGTGTGCCGCCCCACCCCCTGGGCGACGGCGAATCTGGCCGGGCGGCCCCGCTGGGGGCTCGGGGGGGCGGGGGGGCGGCCGTCTCAGCCCCCTTCCCCCCAGTGGGCGACCTGAGCGGGGTCAGGCGGGGCCAGGGGGCGGCGCGGGGCGGCGCTGTCCCGGGCGGGAGCGGCGCCTGGGCTCCCGGGGCCACCCGACCGGGCGTCCCTCCCCGGAGGGGGTCTGGGGGCGCTGGGGCGCCTTACCTTGCAGGTTCTGGACGCGGATGTCGCTGATCTGTCCGATGAGCTCCTCGCGTTGGAACCAGTCCCACTCGTGCGCAGCCATGAAGCGCGGGCGGCGGGCCGGGGCGCCAGGGCCGGGCGCGGGCGGCGGGCGGAGAGCCTGGCGGGCGAGGGCGCCGCGGAGCCGGAGCGGCGGCGGCGGGCGGCGGCGGGCGGGGCGGGCGCGCGGTCGGGCCGCCCCCGCCGCGGGCGGGCAGCGGGCGGGCGCGGGGCGGCGGGTGCGGGGCGCCCGGCTGGCGCTCACTCCCCCATCCGGAGGCGGGGGCCCCGGGGGGCGAGGGGCGGGGCGGAGGGGGAGGTAGGGAGGCTGGGCTCGGGCCGGTTTCTTTCCCCCCCCCCAAGGGGTGTTTGTCGGGTGGATTGTTTGGTTGCAAACGGGCGGTGATGAGGCACGGGGTCCCGGCCCCCAGATTGTGATGTCTCAGGGGGCGGTGGGCGGGGCGACGCCAGCCGGGGTGAGCCCGCGGGTCCCAGCGCCGGGTCCCTCTCCCACCCAGCTGCCGGCGCCTCCGCGCACCCCCGACCGGGGTACGACCCCCGCAGACACCCCTCCGCCTCAGGTCCCCTGCCTCCGCACGATTCCGAGAGGCTACCCCTGCAGAGGGGAGGGACCCGGGCTGAGGCCAGGCGCCCCTGGAGGCATTTGGGGGAGCGGCGAGGACCTGGGTAGGGGGCGAAAGATTGCAGAGGTGGAGTTAGGGGGAGTCTCTCTCGTCTGCCTCCAGATTGGGGAGCCATAGCAGGAGGGACTTCTTTCCTGGGTTTTGATATTGGAAACCTTTTCTCTGGGGATCCCGTCCAGAGATGACTCCAGATTCTGGGAGGGAAGGAAAAGCAGCCTGAGCCCCCACTCCCACCCCCGTGCAGTCCGGGGCCACTGAATCTCCAAGTGACCCCCTCTGGGGCTTTACTGAAAATGAGTGTGGCCCTTCCGGGTGTCGGGGGTGGGGGGAGCTGTGTGTGTGTTGGGGAGGGGGCGGGTGATGGTTCTTCACTATTTCTTTTAACTCTTGAAGAGTTGCAGGATCTTAACTTGTTTGGGGCTCATTACTACATCAAGTAAAGTTCTTAACTGGTTTCACAAACAGGGGAAAAGTGAGGTCCTGGGATCTTGAAATTTACCCAAGGCTGAAGAATGAGTTAGGGGCATGAGATCCAAGCCCCTCGCTCGGTACTTTGACCCTTTCCGGAGTGCTGAGACAGGCTTGCCCCCCGCCCCCCAGGATGGCTTCTATATGGGGTATTCCAAGAAAAAAAATGGTAGGCAGGTCTCCCTGAGCATTTAAATATAGGTTGTGTTCCTTATTGCCATGTTCATGCTACTGAACTACTAGAAACCCAGATGGATGGGCTACTCTCTCCTTAACTCATAACTATGCACCCTTCCTGGTTAACAGAGCCTGTGCTCTTGAGGCAGGGCCTTAAGGTGAGTGAATCTACCCTCAGACTCAGACTCCTGGGGGCAGAGGGGACAGCAACCAAGAAACAAAATAATACAGATGGAAGTCACTTCCAGAACAGAGAAAATCCTCTGGGGTAGGTAGCAGGGATGGGGTAGGGGTCCAGGGAGATCAGGAGGACTGACCTTGGAGCTGAACCCAGAGGATGAAGGGAGCCACCGCTGGGCAAGCAACTTGGGCAGGGTCCGTGGATGCAGGCCCGGGGTGGCGTCCTGTGTGCCGCCCGTTTCTAGATGCCAGGGGCAGAATCAGGGACCGGACATTGCAGCCCAGTGAGCTGACCGTAACGGTGGGGAAATTTAACCGAAGGATAAACAGGACTATAATGTCAAGGTGCAAAGCTCTGGATTGCTTTTCTTTCTTCTTGTTCTGTTGGCCAAGTTTCTCACCATGAGCACATATTTTTATAATCAGGCAGAAAACCAACAAGTTCTCCTTTAACCTCTCAAGGATTAAAGCTCAGCGGGGAGTCTGCTTCTCCCTCTCCTCCCCTGTATTTCCAAGCTCTCCTCATCTGCAGGTCCAGACGGCCAGTGGAGCCACGGGGGGCTTCTGGGGGCCTGGGTGCAGGCCCCCCCGGGGGCTGGAGGCAGGAGCTCCCTCCTCCCTGCCTGGGTCTGAACACACGCGTTCATTTCACACTCCAGGGAGCTGGGTGCTAGTAGCCAGGCATCACTTCATTTTGGCCCATCTGCTAGCCATCTCCCGTTTTTACACTTCAATTTATTTTCCATAATTGCTGTGGATAGGGGAGTGAGGCTGAAAATAATTTTCTTTACAAAGCAAAGAGCCAAGAGAGAATCAGCCTTCCTCAGGCAGGTCTCAGGGAGCAGAAGGCTTTAAACGATGTGGCACGCGGATGTCAGCTGCGGGCATGGGCCCTTTTTCAGGACACAAAGATGACTGTCCTGTGAATGGAAGGCTGTGTCGTTCGAGGAACATTGTGTAGGCAATAACAACTCCCTGGCAGAGAGGGGCTGCGATCACCGTTGATTGAGCACCAACTGTGTACTAAATGTTGGTGCAGAGAAATTCTTTGTACCAAGGTATAGAGAATTTTAGGTTGGTTTCCAAGATGTTGTAGGAACTTGAGCTGGCACTAAGCATAAGGCTAGCCCCTAACAGGTACTCGAATATTCACTGAGCTACCGTGTCACTATCACTCCTCTTTCCTTCATTCTCCCTGAACTCTGGCTCTCCCAGACTGATCCCTGTGCCACCTCCTTGCCCATTAATCCTGGTTTTACGCTTTTCTACCCAGGATGTGGAAATACAGGTCCTGGCCACATCCGGGTCACCTCTAGGCCTTTGCTCATTCTGTTGCCTTTGTGAAATGCCCTTCCCCTCCCCTGTTCCCTGCACTTCCCCTTGACCTAGCACACCACTGCTAGCTCAAGTTCGTCTCAAGAGAAGCTCCTCCAAAACCCCTAAGCCCAGCTGAGTGCCCATCTTCTACAATTCCCATAATATCCAGTACAAGCTCATGGTATCCCATGAACCCCTGTCTTGACACGTTACATTATAATTATTTACTTGATGATTTCCCACAGAAGCTGAAGTACTTGAGAATAAGGCTGTCTCACGAATGTGTCTATCTGAGCAGTTAGCACAGTGCCTGGCACAGAGAGAGGTCTCAATATTGAGTGGATGGATGAATGAATGGCTCATTAGAGGCCTGAACTCACAAAGCAAGGACCAAATGACAAATAGTTGATCCCCATGTCCTGGGCCAAAGAGGCAGTCAAAAAAAGCGTTCACATACTGGCAATGGGCAAAGCTGGGCCCCAGGCAAGGGCCACGCTGTACCTTCTTCCAGTATATACAGCCTCCCGATTCTGGAAGTCCAGTGGGGAGAAAAGGGCATGTGACTTCCATGGGGGTTTAGGCTACTTGCCCTCTTGCCTGAATTAACAGTACTATTTTTCTTTTGCATTTTTATTTTTGGGAAGGAAAAGTACTCAGCCTGAAGGCTTGGCTTCCCGGGAGTTTCCAGAAATGGATTTTCTAGAAATTACCCAATTTCACTAGAATCTGTGCCATTGTTTAAAACTGACTTCTGCCAAGGGAAAGGACGTGGAGTCAGAGAATCTCAAAGAATCCCTGGATAGGACCTCAGAGATCAAGTCCAACATCCCTCCCTACGTAAGGAGTTCTAAAACATCTGGCCCAGTCATCATCTTGCCTCTGTTTATGGGGACGGATGACTTCAGGCAGATGATCTGCACAGAAGGTTTGCATGTCCACATCCCAGACCCCCTTTGGAAAAGAATAAGGACAACTGAGATAACCCCAGTGTACCCCCCAGCCTCTTGTAGGAGAGGGGAGTGGTGAGGGCTCCAGCCAGTGGGAAGCTGCCTTCTCTGCTCATTGTCAGAATCGTGTATTGGTGCATGGCACTTGAGGTTTGGACAGCCCTCTGGCTAGTGCTCAGCCCGTCTTCACAATAACATCGTGAGGCCAACAAAGCAGGCTCATTTTTAGGTGGGGCTTAAAGCTGCTCAGATACCTGCCCGAGGTCACAGAGTTCGAACCGTACTTCTCACTGCCTGCCGGCATCCATCCCAAGTACGGCTGGACTTATGCTGTGGACCCGACAAACACTTAGCAATTTGGTATTAGTCATATGTACTTATGTACTGTCGTGTTTACTTGACATTTTTAAAAAGACTTAGCTCATCAGCATGTAAAAACCGTTGGGGAGGGGCACCTGGGTGGCTCAGTTGGTTAAACATCTGCCTTCTACTCAGGTCATGATCCCAGGGTCCTGGGATCGAGCCCCGCATCAGCCTCCTTGCTCAGCGGGGGTCTGCTTCTCCCTCTACTCCCCACTCATGCTTTCTCTCGCTGTCTCTTTCTCTCTCTCTCAAATAAGTAAATAAAATCTTTAAAAAAAAAAAAACACTATTGGGGATTTCATTAAGTCCAGTTAAGAGGCTGTAGTGGATTCTAGCTAGATTCACTGATGATGATGGCTCTGCATTATGATGTCACAAGGCTGCCCTGTTGTGTGAACAACCCCAGCCTCATTTATTCACTCAACAAACGTTGGTCGAGTATCTACCCATGGCCTGGCCCTGTGCCAGGACCCAACAATGGACAAGACCCAGAATCTGCCTGTCCCTGTTCAGAGGTTTGGACTTGGTTGTAAGAGGAGCCTTCGGAGGACTAAAACGGGCCAGCCTGTCCCTTTTGTTGTGGTGTGGAGGGAGGGTCAGAGGTGTGGGCAGGAGCTCGGGGTCGGTCTCAGTGAGGCAGGTGTGAGGTGGTGGTGGCCGTGAAGGCAGATTCTCTAGCTGTTCGGACAGTGGGATTGACGGCACCTGTGGCTGGCACAGAAGAGTGCAGCAGCTGTCCGTGTGCTGGGCACGTAGTAGGTGCTCAGTAAGGGTTAGTGGTGTGTGTGAGTAAACAAATTATATTGAAACTCCACCAAGCAGTAATTCTTAAAACTTTTTGAGCCCTGGGCTCCTCCAAAGACGGTCTCCTCTGTGCCTTAGGAATGCCAGGTGTCTACCCGTCTGCCAATTTTTTCCTGCTAAATATTCCCCATTGATTGCTACCTGCCCCCAGGAATCCTGCAGGACGTGACGCAAAGGCTAGTGGCAGAGAGAGATGCTGAGAAATGGAAGGAATCGGGCTCAAGCAAAAAGGAGGGAAGGTGGATAGTGGGCAGACAGTAATGGTCTGAGCTGTGTGACCTCAGGCAAGCTCTAACCTCTCCGGGCCTCCATGCTTTCATCTGTAAGAGGGGGCCCAGCGTCCCTACCTGGGCAGGATTGTTGGGAGATCCAAGATACGCACAGAGAGAAGAGATGCTTCAGTAAGATATTTCAGTAAGATTCTTCGGTAAGATTCAGATCATTTCTATGGCATAAAATGAACCACACTCAGAAGAAAAATTGCCCCTGAACTTGGGAGATTACCTACAGTGTAAAATATTGATGTGTTCTCTGGGATTTTATTAATTTTGGGGGGTATGTGTAGGTGTTGATGGGTGGTTAAAAAAAAAAAAAAAAACCTGCTTCCCTAAGTAGACAGCACCGGATGTCCCAATTTCCACAAATAAAACCCTTCATTTCTTCCAGGTTTGAATAGTCAAAAGGCTGCTTCCCTGGAGACAGTGCTGCTAATTTTTTTTTTTTTTTTTTTTGCAGGCATTAGAACACTATTTAAGGACAGTAGATTTTCCAGTAAAGCAAATGGAACATGTGAGGTGTTGGCCATGCGAAGATGTGGGGAGAGAGGGGTTGTTCTGGACAGAGCAAAAACACCCCAGATTGTTGTTTGCAACGATACTGGAGAAATATATATAATTTTTTAACATTTTGGAATCAAAGGCAGACTTTGTTGATGATAATCCCAAGAAGGGGGATTTAAAAGCCAAAGCTTGGTGCCAATAAAATCCCTGGGCCAGCCCCTCATGCCCATGTTCCCAGCACAAGCAAGTGAAGCTCAACGAAGTTACTGTGTATCTGTGCTCTGCAGGGCAGCTAACAGTTGCCCAGAGCTCACTGTTTGCCCAGGGCTGTGTCAAGTGCTTTGCATTATCTCATTTAATCCAACAACCCTTTGAAGGAGGTCCTATCATCCTCTTTATTGATGGAAACTAAGGATAAAAAGAAGTTCAGTAATATTCCCAAGGTCACACAGGTCGTAGGTTAACAGAGAAGGGACTTGACCCCAAATATTATGCAGAAACCAAGTCTGATCTTTCTGCTCCATGTCAGCAACTGTTGACCTTTTGGAAGGAGTCCAGGTCACTAAGTGGAGCCCTTCATGTTAGAGATTTACTGTAAAAAAAAAAAAAAAAAAAAAGTCCAGCCAATTTTTGTCCTTAAGGATACAAGACCACCAGGAGCATGTTTTCGCTAGTAGGTCAGAAATAAAAATACTCTCTCCTTTGCCCTCTTTAGGGATGATTCTTGGTTTATGTGAAATGCTGGCAGGCATTTCCACTTCTGACCCCTGCGCATCTCAAATGGCAACTTATCTTTGTAAAGATCCCTCAGTGTGGCTCTGCTGGAAAAGTAAGTATTTCAGGCTATCCACACGGATTTGAACATGCAGATTACAAAGGAGAAAGGGCAAAAGTCTTATCCAAGCCAGAAACAGGTCCTGTCAATTTTCTGTGATCTCCCCAAATCCATGCTCGTAGTTAGTGTCCGATGTTCACCTTCCGATGTCTGCAGCGCTCTGCAGGGTCTTACTCCTCCCCTAAAGCAACCCCGCCCCATGCAATCCACCTGTCCCTTTCACTTCCTCAAAAGAATTGCTCTATATGCAAGCTTCATGGCCCAACAATTCCATTGCTGGTCTATACTGAACACAAATGCACACAGATTGCTCAAAATTTGTGTCCGAAAGCATTCACAGCAGGTATTCTCTTGGTAGCTAAAACAACCCAAATGTCGGCCAGGAGGAGAATGGATGAATAATGGAATTCATCAATGAGGATGAAAGAACAACACGGATGAGTCTCAGAACCATGATGTGGAGCAGAAGCAACCAGGGACAGAAGAATGTGTCCTATAGGATTCCACCAGTGAAAAGCTCAAGAACAATGTATGAAGTTCAAAACCACTCCTCTCGGTGGTGATACAAGTCAGGGTAGTGGTCAGCCTGGGAGGGAGGCGGTCCTGGGAAAGGGCAGAAGGGGATCCTCTGGAGTGTGGGTCATGTTTTGTTTCTTACGGGTCTGGTTACACTGTGTTTACTCGTTACATGATAGTCTACCAATTTGTACATTTTTCTCATATGTTTAATAAAGTGTTACAGAATAAAAGCACAGTTCTGCCTCCTGCCAAACAGCACACACTCTTCGCTCCACCTGGAATTCTCCACCCTCTGTTAGCCTTTCCCTGGTGAATTCCTGCCCATTGTTCAGATCCAGCTTAGATCTTCCTTCCCTGGGGAATCCTTTCCCTCTTGTATCCGTCAGTCTTGGCTGTGTAACAAACCACCCGGAAACATACTGACTTACAGCAACGGTCATTGATTAGCTGGTGACTCCATGGTTGCCAGTTTGGGGGTTTGTGTGGGTCTCATCTGGGTTTGCTCATGTCTCTGCACCTTGGCCGGGTTGGATGGCTCTAGGATGGGCTCACGTGTGTGATAGCCGGTCCAGAGTTGGTGGGGGCACCTTAAGCCTCCTCCAGGTGGCCTCTCCAGCTGGTTAGTTGGGCTTGTCACATGATGGGCTCAGGATTCCAAGGTCCATCAAAGAGGGCCAGCCTCAATGCACAAGCTCTTCTTAAGCCTCCGCTTGTGTCACATTTGCTAATGTCCATTGGCCAAAGCGACAGAGCCAAGCCCAGTTTCGAGAGCTAAAGCAAAGAGCTCCACCTCTGGATAGGAGGAATTCTTACGGCCTTATGGCTATGTCTTCTAAACATGCCACCACCGCTGGCCTCCCCAACTCCTTGCAGAGAACAACTTCCCTGTTACCCCCCGAGATTTCCCTCCATGGCACTCCCCCCCCCATAACTGACTATTTGTGGAGTGGGTAGTTCATTACCTTCCTCCCTCACATCCCTATAACTCTGCGCGCAAGGGCTGGGGTGTGCAGCTCATGCCCAGAACAGTGGCTGACGCGTGATGGCTACTAACAAATATTTGATGAAGAAAGTCAAAAGAAGAGAAGAAAAAAGAGAGAGAGGGAGGGAGGGGGGAAGGAAAAGAAGGAAGGTGGGAGAAGTCCTAGAAAAACGGAGGCACTCCTTTGGCAGAGAACAGACTAGGCCGTCTCTGGGAGGCGAGGTACCCACATAACCTCCACCACCCCCCCAAATTCACTATTCCTATTTTAGCTTTTGCAACATAGCTCTCCCTGTTCCTTCCACTGGGCTGCCCTCCTACCTCCTTTCTTCGGCTTGCCCAGGCCTTGGATCCGTCAGCGGGCAGCCCAGCGTCTGCCCATCCCACTTTTACAAACTTCCCCTCCGTCCCCTCCTCCTGGGTGTTTGCGTCCCTGGCATTCAATGCCCATGGTGTGGTGAACACACGTTTCTTCGCAATTTCAACTGAACACCCCACCAGTCCCGTGCAAAATCTGGGATGGGTATACCAATGTTTCCATTAAAGGGATGAGAATTTTGTCCGGATGGGAGTGGCTTTGGGGAGGCTGGGAGGGTAACGGGAGCTGAAGGAGGCCTTGGAGCTGGGGGGCTTGGGGCACTAGCAGTTTGCCCTCATGGATGCTGGAGCTGGAGGACCTGGCGTTCTGACCTCTGGGCAACAGCAGATGGAGGGGAGCCAAGGAGACAAGGAGGAAGCCGCCTTCTCCTGGCGAGCACGGGGCTGTCCTGGAATGATCTGCACGGCAGCGCATGGCCACGTTTTCCGAGGAAGGTCAGGACCAGCCCAACCCACTTGCTCAGAGAAGAGATAAGCCCGATTCTCAAGAGGCCACGGGACTTCCAATCCTACACCGCAAATTAGGGCAGCCCGGGGCTTCCGATTGAGGCCAGGGATCTTTCTGTCACAGCGTGTCCTTCCTTACTGCCTTCCCAGCCCCCCTTCCCACCTCCACCCCCAGCTTCCGGCTGGGTCTGTGACCAACCCAAGGGAATGAGACTAGTTACCGAGAAGGCCAGTTCCCGAGGCCCAGGACAGAAGGGGAGTGGCTGAGACGCAACCCATGATAAGCCTTTGTCACACGTCTGTGACCATCTTTAGAAGCGGGCTTCGGTAGAAGCTGCTGGTGAGTGTGGGTGTGCTAGTTCACTTTAACCCTCGGGGCTGGTGTTTGAAGTAACACAACCGTGAATACCGCTCCATGGCTCAGAGAGCTTCAAATATGGCTTTGCTAAATTGGCACCAAAGGGCTTGGCTAAATAGCATAGGAGATGTTACAAATGCTTTCTCACTGGTAAAAGGAGCCGTGTGCAGGAAATGCGGTCCACGGTCAAGGCCACACAAGCCCTTCATCTCTCTGTGAACCAAGTTCAAGGATCCTGGGAGCCCTGGAGCCTCACACCTCACACCACAGCTCCAACGGGGCCCTTACCACCACTGAATGGGGACTCTGAGACCACTAGAAACCTGGAGACCTTGTCTTCGCCGGGGGTCCTGCCTTCATAAGGGGTCCTGATTTTGGAAGAGGGTTGCCCTTGCCTTAGAGCAACATGGGCCTTCAAGGTGCTCATCAGATGCCCCGAAGGACAGTGGAGTGGTCCTTGCTGCGAGCCTACTATATGGTAAGGGACAGTTCTTGATGCCGTTCATGTATTACCTTGTTGAAAACTTACCATGGTCAGTGAATAAATCAACTGTGGTATACCCATACAATGGAATAGTATTCAGTGGAAAATAAAGAAAAGAAAAGGAAGGTGGTATCAAGCCATTAAAAGCCATGGGGAAACTTAAATCAGGAAAGACTGCATACTGTACGTTTCAACTGTGTAACATTCTAGAAAAGGCAAAACTACATAGACAGTAAAAACATGAGCGGTTGCTGAGGGTTCGTGGTGGGGAGGGATGAGCAGGCGGAGCACTGAGGATGGTCAGGACAGTGACATCATTCTGTTTGCCACCGCGATGGTGGACACGCGTCATGACACCTTTGTCAAAACACAGAATGTACCAGGCCAAGGATGGGCCCAAATAGAAAGTATGGAATTTGGGTGACAATGAGGTGTCGATGCAGTTTCACTAAGTATAACAAACGTAACTCCTCTGGTGGGGGACGTTGACTGGGGGGAGGCTGTGTTAGGGAGCGACAGGGGGCGTATGGGAGATCTCTGCTCCCTGCTTCATTTTGCTGTGAACCTAAAACTACTCTAAAATGCAGTCTATTAAAAAAAAAAAAAAACAACTCACTGGGACCCTCTGGCACAGAGTGGGTAAGTCCCTTCACCAAGGCCTCACAGGGAGGAAGGGGTGGGGCTGGGATTTGAACCCGGGTTGTGTTGTCTGAGTGCAGGGCCTGGGCCGCAAAATGTCCTACAGTGGGGAGCTGCGGGCCAGTGGGAAATCGGGCACAAGTGGCTGAGATCACTGGAAGGGGCCTACACATGTCCCTCCCTTGCTTTGTACCCTCCATGGCTCCTGCTCGGGACCAGGAAGACCAGGCTGGACCCTCTAGCCTTACGTCCCTGTTCCCCGGCGACACCGAGCTTCTGCTCCCGGTCACCCGGGGTGGCTTCACACTCAGCCTCCTGGCTCACCTGGCTCGCCCTCTGCTGCCCTTCCCTCCCCCCTCCACCACTCCCCTCCAGGTAAACCCAGACTCCTCTCTCAGGACCCCACTCAGAGGGGGCACCTGGGTGGCACAGCTGGTTAAGCATCCAGCTCTTGGTTTTGGCTCAGGTGGTGATCTCAGGATCCTGAGATCGAGTCCCATGTCGGGCTCCGCGCTTGAGCAAAGAGTCTGCTTGGGATTCTCTCGCCTGCTTCCTCTATTTCTCCAGCTCATCCTCTCTCTCTCTCTCTCTCCCTCTCTCAAAATAAATAAATAAATCTTAAAATGACTCTACTCAGACCTTACCACCTCTACAAAGACAGTGAGCCTGGACAACCTATACCCTTTGTGACAGACCAGCCTGGATTCCGTCCTCACTTGGCCTCACTTTGCTGTATGACCTTGAACAAGTGACTCAACTTCTCTGAAACCTCCGTTTTCCCCATCTACGCAGTAGGACAATCAAGTTTTCCTCCTGGTGGTCGTATGGGTTAGAGAAAACACACACCAGGCACCTGATATAGCTTCTGCCATGTAATAGGAGTTCAAAAACTGGTACTTATTTTCAGGGAGCTCTTCCTGCCCCATTTCTTCAGGAACACTGGACCCTATACACCCGTACCTCTGTCCCTGTAACGTCCATGCGCGTTGACCTGCGATTTGAAGAAGCCTCAGTTACTCTCCACGGGTCTTGGCCTTTCCTTATTAGCACTTCTCACAAGCTGGTATTGTTTACTTGCTTCTGTTCCTTCTCTGCCCTCCCTTCCCTGTTGCTGCACCCTGAGGCATGGCTCCCTGGAGGCAGGGATCTGGCCCATCCTGTTCATTGCTGGATTTCAACGTTTAGAATGCTGCCCGGCACTTGGGAGGCCCCTGATTAAAACTGGTTGGGGAAAATGAGTGAACCAATGAATCCAGGTGCATCTCCTGCATTGGACTCATTCTTCAATCTCCCTGCTGCCCGCCCCCCCGCAATGGCTTGACTCTATGGCCTGCATGGGTGTAGACTCAAGAATGACTGTAGAATGAATCTTCTTATCAATACCTTGTTTTTTGCTCTATAAGATATAATGGTATAACCAATGCATCAGATCAAGTTGCACAGAGCTTTCCATGGAACTTAAGCAAGACTGATAGGCACCTTATGACCTTTCTCCTTCTCCATTCCTTGCTCTCTAGAAGCCCATCCAGTCTCCCCCCACCCCAGCCTCAGGGAATCTTTGGGAAAGAGGCTGGGCAGAGACCCTGTAGCCCAAGGGAAGTGGGCCTCCTTGCAAATGCCCAACTTCTCTGCTTTTACAAATTGCAATTTGTGTGTACCTAATTTGCTGGGTTGCTGGAAATGCACACAGGCATGAAATAGCACACAGAAGAAGATGGCTCGGGAAGGGATGATCATGTTTCCCAGAGTTTCTAGGTAGGGCCTCAGTACCAGAAACAATCTGTAACCCCACTCCTGACCCACAACCTTGTATAAACAAGTGGGCTCTACGTGCCACCCGATATCTTTGCTGGGAGGATCCCCGGTCCTGGGAGGTCATAGAGGTCAGGCACTCAGTAGAAAAGGCCGGCCCCCTCCCACATACCCGTGCCTAATTTGGGAAGGAAAGGAGCGCAGACACTCTGCGAAAGGTGGCCTTTCCAGTTAGGGCATATGACCAGGCTTTGGGAACACCTCTCCATTAGAATTGATGTTCCTCTTAATCAGCAGTGATGGGGCGGGGGCCGGGGGTTGGGGGGGGGGGGGCTTGTTTCTTAAATGCGGCTAACTATAGTGAAGGGGCCCAGGTGAGAAGGTAGAGTTCTCCCTAACTCCCCGGCAGGATGTTCCGAAGCGGGAAAGGGTTTCTGGCAGCCCGTACCTGTGAGGAGGGCCTATTTTCTGACGTTGCTTGACGTGCATCTGGAAACCAAGAATTGTCTGCACGTTGCCTATAATTTCCTATTCATTTTACATGTCCTCCTGCCCCCAGAACCATTATTTCTTAAGAAAAGCAAAAATTAAAGCTTCATACCTCTCAAGAAGAGTGAGGGGGTGGTGGTATGCCAGCATCTGGTACCTTGTTCACCCCAAAAGTGACTTCAAGTGAATCCATATTAATACTCTTTCAGAGGCAAAGCAGAACCATCTGCGGAGCTCAGGGGGCCTAAAACTCATGGAGGGATTTCACACAAGGCCCTCCCAGAGGGAAGACATTGTCCCCGGTGGGTGCCTGTGAATCAGACCCCGAACTGTGACCGCCATCATGACTTTGGAGCCGCATAGACAGCTGAGCCAGACTCAGCGGTGCCCACCACTAGCACGCTATCTAGCTTCCCCGAGGCTCGGCTCTCATCCAGAAAATGGGCTGGCTGTGGGATTAAATGAGCCTGGACGCCTGCATGGCCCGCCCCTTTCCCTGGTGGAGGAAACACCTTCCAGGACTCCCAGGAGCAGCCATGAACATCTAGTCCTTCGTCAGTTCCAATGGCACGACCGTGCAGTTGACACGCGGGATGGTCTCGATCGCGGGGGAGGCCCGTGGGCTGTGAGAGGAACACAGCCGCTGGGTGCCCTGGGTCAGCACACACAGCTGCACGGAAACAGCACCACCTTCACGTCAGATGGATATCAACGTTTCCGTTTTATGGATGAGGAAGCTGAGCCCTCGGAAGGGGCGGTGTAGTAGAAATGTGTTCATTGTTCCTGTCCAACACTGATCCCCGCTCCTTCTGATAAATACTGCCCTACTTCATTGAGTGGAATTGCCTCCTTCTCCTGATGGGCTGTCTGGTGGGAGTCTCAACCGAGAGGCCCGCACCCTCCAGCCGAGGGATGGGTCTGGGACCCAGCTCCGCTCCTCAGAGGCTCTGTCTCTCATCTCTGGAGTTCTGATCTCATGCACAAGGATGGAAGCACCAAAGACGGCTGAGGCCAGTTTGTCCCGGGGAAGAGAGTGGGGGAGTGTGCAAAGAGACCCCCTCCCTTGTTGGTTCCTGCTGTCAAGCCACCTCCTTTGCCCCATTGTCACCCCCAGGCAGCTTTATTCTACCTTCAGAGTCTGGTCCTTCACTTTCGCTCTTGCGCCTGGCCTTTTCTGCACAAATTAGCCAGATTCGTTTGGCCTTATGCCCGTGGAGCTGGCTGGGAGGCTCAGGTGCTGGAGCGGAGCTCTGAAAGCATCCCGTGAAGCCCAAGAGCCTCTATATACACACGAACAGGGTGGCCACTCACCCTCTTTAGTCATATTTAACGGGATGTCTTTGCCGCTCCTGTCAAGCAAACTAGTCTGCTCTTCAAGCCCCCAGGTCACCAGGTATTGTCACAGGCAAGAGTGGAGACCTTCCTCACCTGGGTTTCCTCATTTTCCTTACTGACGGTATGAAACGGACTCAGCCATGACCTTCTGGGAGAGAACCATTCCCTCGAAGCCCACCTGCAAGGACCTGAGGCGGTCCAGAGTACAGCAGGCACCCGCCTGGTTTGCAGCCCAGCCCCTGCACCCCCCCAAGGCAAGTCGCCCCCACGTCCTCATCCTCAGCGAGCACTGGGCCCGGCCAGGGCTGGGGCAGAGGTTTCACAGCTGGGTACGCTCAGGTTCACGTTCTCACCCTTTCACTGAACTCGCTTCCTGTGTGACACAGGACAATGTACCGAAAATGGTGTCAGGTTCCTAATCTGCAGAAAGTGGGATTAACACCCCCTTCCTGTAGGCTGGGGTGAGAGGGGATGCTCTGTGTCCAGGAGCCTGTTTGCATGGCCACCATCCGGTCTCCCATGCTGTCCCTTTGCAGGTCGATGGATCTGAACTCCTAACAGCTGGTCATCCAGCAGCCCAGCGCGACTCAAGGTCACAGGAACCAGCTCTGAACCCTTCCCATGCCAGCCTGGGGCCCACGATGCTGATTGTCTGCAGCAGCTATGGCCAGCCTCCTTCTTCCTGGCCAGTCTCCTCCTGCGGGAAGTCCAAGTTCTAGAGCCTCACTTTCCCAGACTCCTTTGTGGCTATCAGTGGCCACATGCCCGGCCCTGACCAAAGAGATGACAGTAGAAGTGTCTCGCTGGCCCCTATAAAAGGGGTGAGGCACTGTGGGTAAAGCCCCTTTCCTCCCACCTGCAGGTGTCATCACTGTGACCACCAGGCTGTGCGATAGAGCGGAAGCAGGGCCGGGGTGGGGGTGGGGGCGGTGGCCAGTGCAGGTACTCAGAAGCGCCCCGCACTGGGGATCTAAGGCTCTGGGGTCACCGTCTTAAAATTATTTAAATAAATAACATTAATTTTATCTATGAATTTGTGTTTTGTAAGTGAAGTCTGATGGGACAACGGAGCATGTGTTGGAGGCACCGAGCCTCCCTTCGTTCACCCATGGTCCTGCCTCCCGCCGCCTCCCCACCTCCCTGGAAGGGGCTCGGCTGCCTGCTCCCCACCTCCTGGCGCTCTAGACCCCAGCCGGGCCACCGCATGTCAGTCCTGCAATCGGCGGGAGAGGGGACCAGCCGCCAGCGTGCCCGGTTGCAGGGTGGGACGCCCCCGGCCACCTGTGTATCGTTAAATAGCAAACAAAAACCCTGTGACAGGTTGAGAAAGAGACAAGAGCAAAAAAGAAAATGTTTTATATTTTAGCACTTTCCACAGCACTTTTATCCCACTTTTTAAACCACAGGCCCTTCGTTTTTGTTACACTGGGCCTTGCAGGCGGAGAGGACAGTTTGGTGCCGAGGCAGAGACAAAGGAGAGAAAGAAACTGGATTCTCGATTAGGTGAGCTGTTAAACCAAACCTGGAAGAGGCCCCTGCAGCTGTTGGCCGAGCTGATTCTCTTCACTGTTGAAGCCACTGTCAGGTGGACACCTTGTTACTTGCTGCCAGAAGCATCCTAACACAGAGTCGTTTTATTTTTTACTCTCAGGATGATGCTTTAGGGCCCCACTGAGCAGCTGAGTGATAGTGCACGAGACAGCCGTGTACCCATGCACATCGCCAAACAGCGGTTAGCCTTGGACTTTTTATTACCAGCAAAAATAACGTCATGACTCGTTTTGAAGTGCCGCCTTATACGATTCTGATGTCAGGATTACTTTCCTCACTTTTCAGACGTGGACTATGAGGCTCGAAGAGGTTAAGTAATTTGTTTAAAGTCACACAGCTCCTAAGTGTTGGAGGCAGAGATCAGATCCATATTTCCCGGCTAAAAAGACAATGAATGGTCTTTCCACTCCACGTCAGTCTCTCTTGAAGGGATAACTGGTTCCTTCACGGCTTCCTCCTCTCGTCCCTGGAACCTGCTGGAATTCTCCTATGTGCCCTATGTTGTTCAGGGGGTCATTCTCTGGCTGCCCATTGTCCTCAGAACTCTCTCCCCAAAGTTGTTGCTGGAACAAGAAGGCAGTGAGTGGGCATCAGACACCAGCCTGGCCCTGGAGTTTGGCTCAGGGTCCTGCTTCCTGTCTTTGCTTTGTTCTCATGCCCAAGGCAGGCCTTCGGCCGGCATGCGACACAGCTGTACCCTGTGCCCAGGACCCGGAGGGCAGAGGGCTGATGCCCATCTCTCTGCCAAGCACAGCAGTAGCTGGGGTGAGAGAGCCCAGAGCCCACGGGTCTACTCCTCACTGGTCTCTAGAGCTCACTTTTTCTCTCCACATACTTCTCCAGGACCCCCGCTTCCTCTTTGCCCCGGGGAATATTCCCAGACTCCCCTTTTGCCTGTCTCCTGGCCAGTAATCTGTGCTGAAGCCTGAATCGTGGTCAGTGGAAACCCTTGGCATTCTGCCGCCTGCCCTCCCACCAGCCCCGTGGGACGCTCTCAGCCCTGCCGTCAGGAATGCGCCACTGGGGCAGAAGGCGGGAAGCCAGGCAGCCCTTAATGGTAATAGTCTTAACTGCAGCCAATTTTCAGTAATTGGTGGCATTTGCCAGGGCATTCCTGCCTGTCGCAGCCCCTCCTTTATGCCGGCTTTGATCTCTGCCCGTCTCCCCGAGAGACAAAATGCTGTTGTCATGTCCAATTTCTGCAAGGGGTAGCGTGGCCTTGACCTTGCCACGGCACGTCCACAGCCTGCACAAGGCAACAGTAGCCTTGGAGGAGGGAGGCTGGGTGACAGGGGAGGGGAGGCGCCAGTTCCCTTCCTGGAAAACCCAGCGGACATTATGTGTGACAGGGGGACCCCAGGGCAGAGGGTGCAGGGAGGAGGGGTGTGGAACGTGCTGGCAAATAATAAAGAGCAGGGTTCCCAAGCGCCTCTGTGCCAAGCACATCTCTTCCCTCTAAAGCTGTCAGCGTGGCCCCTGCCGGGACGTATAATTATCCTCATGTTACAGAGGAGAACACTGAGGCTCAGAGCAAAGCTGTGGCTGGTGGGTGGGGGTGGGGATGGGGGTCCAGCCCAGGCCTGCCTGGCTCTGGTCCGAGACTTTCCACATTGCCCAGGTCCTTGGACCTGCGGGCGAGATGCGGGCTCCTTCTTCCCCACCAGGCTTGGTGCTCCCTGAGGGCGGGAATCGGGTCTCATTCGAATCCGTGCCTCCCCCACAGAGCCCACCACGGTGCAAACGCTCAGCCTAGTGGAGTCAAGGTGGGGATGAGTCCCTTGTCTTCTTTTTTCTCTCACACTCCCTTCTCAGGGATGTCATCCAGGGTCCTGTATAGCCTGACACCTCCCACATTTCTGTCGCATACATCCAACTGCCTATGTGACGTCTCCCCTGGATGTCTAATAGACACCTCCAATTCACTAGGTCCCAAACTGACGTCCTCAGGTTCCTCCCAAACCAGCTCCACCTGCGGTCTTCCAGATCTTCATGTCTGGGTTCTCTGGATCATCCTGTCAGTGTTACCTTAGGAAAAAAACTCTGTAGTCCAACAACTTCACCCCACCTTCCCTGCACCATCACCTCTGGCGGAGATTATTGCAAATAATTCAGATAATGTTGTTTTTCTGCTCCAACCGTCCTGCCGCTCCTCACTCGCCCATGGTGATGCGCTGGGGTCATTGACATAATGCCTGGCATCCCTGCAAAGGGACCGCCACCAACAGTGGAATGAAAAAGGCCCATAGCATGGGCCATGGAAGCACAGGGTAGGGGGATCGATTCTGTCTGGGGTATAGGAAGACTTCCAGGAGGAGGTGTCACTGGCTGCAAAGCTTTGAACCCTGAATCCATCTAGGGTGCTGTCATGGACTTGAGACTGGCAGAGCACTGCCTGCAGGCGGCACACTGGTGAGTGTCCCCTGAAGGCTGATCCCACCAAAGGGTCTAACCCAGCTTCCGGGCATGCACACATTCACACCGCCAAATCTCTCTCGTGTTCCTTCCGGTGTGCTGACCCTGGGTAGGTTCTTAGGGCTCAACATCCTTGCTCCCTTTATGAAACATATTCCAGCAGGGTCGACAGATAATAAGCAAGTATGCAAATGAGAAGTCTCTTGGGGAGCAGTGGCAAGAGTGTTGTTATTTAGCATGCAAAAATAAATACCTGCACCAGCTTCTTCCTGATCCACCGGTGCAAGCCCAAAAGATGCAAATCATTTTTAATATTGGCTTGAACGAACGAAGGTCTGCTCCAACTGCAAGAGATCCGAATCAGCAGCAGTTCAGCCCTAACCACCCTCGGCTTTCTGGGGCTCTGAGTCCCATGCGTGTTATGACCTTAGAAGATATCACTTCTTCCCTGTGTGGTCCTGCAAGGTACATACTATTGTCTACATTTTTCCAGGCCCGGGGGGTGAAGCCACTTGCTTACAGTGTCCCAGCCAGGTAAGGGCAGTCCCAAGATTCCTACCAGATCTCCTTATCACCCGAGTACCTGCTTTCAGCCATGACACCGGGCCACCAACCTGGGAGGCTTGCAGAGCTGCCAAGAGATCACTCGCGGATTTGATTCCCCCAGGGCTGATTGAGGACCCACACTGCCTCTCATCTTCTAGGTGTTCTAGGTCGGTGAGCACCACGCTGAACTGAAGGGCTCGTTCCCGTGGCTTTGTCTGGCCCTTGCCCCACTCCCCCCGCCCTGCGTGTTGCTGCCATCCTGGCTGCCAGGCACATACCCTGAGACCTTTGCACTGCAGATGGAAAAGTTATTTAACAAGAAACTTTCTGCATCTTTCTTTCTCTCTTGCCAGAGGCTTCTGCATACATAATTCTGCAAATTCTGCTGTGCTGTTTCCTTGTAGAAGGCTAAGCAATTTTTATTCCTGTTCCTCCTTCTATTTCAATTCCCTCTAAATATTTCTGTGGCCCCTTCCTCCTTCCTTTTTTTTTCTTTATAATGATAAGTCTTTATAACCACGTCTGCACCTGTATTTATATCTGTACGTAGGCACTCTGCTCCTGCCTTTATTTCAGCATTTCAGGAGGAGGCAGGGATCTAAAGCTCCAAGCAAGGGCTATCTGTTTATCCATCTAAGAAACCCCCAAAATAATTCACAGCCAGCAGGTTCAACGGGATGCTTCCGCAAAATCACATTCCAGACCCCGGTGCGTGTGGTGAAACTCAATGTGTTCACGGTGCCGTGGGGGTCCACTGTGGCCCCGGGGCCCCCTCTCTGGGCAGGGGCACCTGGTAACGTGGTGGAAAACAGTAAGGGCTTTAGCATCAGCAGGCTTGGGATTCAAACCCTGAGCCGTCAGGTCCTTGGGCAAACTTCTTAATTGCCCTAGCTGCGTTTCCTTGGTAAATACTAATGAGGATGATGTTTCCCTGGCCTGGGCTTGGAAGGATTGATGTCATAAAGCCCACAAAGGGCGGAGCACAGAGCTGGACACATAGTTGGCCCTCAGCCCCCTCTGTGGACCGCGGGGAGACTCTGGAAACATCGGGTGTGGGGGTGGCGTTTGACAGATGCCCAGCCCCGAGCTGATGGGTGGCTGCTTCCTGCCTGGGGCGTGTTCTCCTGCAGCGAGGACCCAGAAAGGCCTCCCCAGGGATGAAGTGAGCAAGTGTGCTCTTACGGGCCCCGCTAGCTCACACCCAATCACCGTCGCGATGGAGAAGTTTTCCCAGGAGCTGGTGTGCCAGCTTGTGGATCTTGCAGATTCTCTGCTTCCATTTTTTTGTTTGTTTGTTTGTTTGTTTCCCTCCACCAAACCAGTGGCTGGTCATTTTGTGTTTCTGGGTTAGCCCCGCCTTGGTAAGCAGGGGAAAAGATATGACCTTTGAGTCCGTCTTTTCCTCCATGTGCCAGCAATGCTGTGTGTGGGGACAAGGGCAAGGTCACGGCAAATATTTACTGGGTTCCTAGTTAGTGCTAAACACTGTGTTAGACACTGGAGATCCAGTAATGGAAAGATGAAGAGCCTGCTCTCACGGGGCTTATATTCTCTTATGGAAGGCAGCATGAACAAATGCATACAGAGTTAATAAAATGCCAGTGGCAATAAGAATCATGAAGAAATATAAAGTAGAGTAAGGGGATAAAGCAGCATGAGGGGATGGGGTGGGGCTCTGTGGATAGAGCAGCTAGGCAAGGAATCTCTAAGAAGTGACATTGGCGCCAAGAAGAGAATGAGGGTGTGAACCATGTGAGTATTTGGGGGGAGAGCTTTTCTGGCAGAAGGTGATGATCCAGAGACGAGGAATTGGTCAGCTATTGCCACAATAATGCCGTGTAACAAACATCCCCTAACTCAGGGGCTTAAGACAACAATTACTTACTCTTGAAGATGCCTCTGCAGATCAGTCAGTGGTTGGCTGATCTGGGGTGGCCTCAGCCAGGCTTGGCTCCATGCTGTAAACCTGTATCTCTCATGCTCTGTGGGTCAGCATGCTAGGGAGGATATGTTCTCAATTTGGAGGCAGGAGAGAATAGGACAAGCAGAAAGAGGGGAGCTCTCGAAGAGCTTAGGCTTGGAGCTAGCACACTGGGGCTTCTGTCCATACTTCATGGACCCAAGCACATCACATGGTCAAGCTTAACACCAGTGGGGCAGAGAAGTAGACTCTACCTCTAGTGGGTGCACCTGCCAAGTACAGAGAGGGAAACGTGAAGAACTGGGAACAGAGGGGAACCAGCTTTGTGCGCTTGAGTATCAGCCATAGGCCAGTGTGGCTGGAATGAATGAAGAGCAGAGAAGCGGGATTTGAGATCGACGACCTGGGCAGGGCTAGATCATATACGGCCTCGATAAGATTTTGGACTAATGAGTGTGATGAGAAGCCACCAGGGAGCTATTTATCTTTATTTTAATTTTAATCATCGAAGTATATTGCATATAATAAAGTACACAAAAATTAAGTATACACGTGAGTGATAAATGTTTACATAGTGAAAGGTGAGTTTCGCCTATTTTGAACTGTATATAAATGGAATTGGACAGCATATATTTCTTTGTGCCTGTCTTCTTTTGATCAAACTTGTCTGGGAGAGTCATCCATATCCTTACATGTAGCAATTAGGTTCTTTTTTCCCCCATCACTATATAGCATTCCATTATATACTATATCTTAATTTTTTATCCATTTTATTATTAGTAGACATTTAAGTAATTTCCAGCTTAAGGCTATTAATAAAAATCCTGCTAATAATATTTTTTTCATGTTTTTTGACACACGTAGGTAAGCATTTCTGTTAGATACATACCTAGGAACACGTATATATACATTCATTAGATGTTTGTAGAGTCTACTTCAGTAGATATGGCCCAAAAGCGTGATTATTGGACATATGTACTACAAGGGTCTCCCACTTCAAGGCTTGCCTTTTGGCGCTTTTTTAAAGTGTCCTTTGGTGACTGCAAGTTCTCGATTTTAATAAAATCCAATTTATCAGTCTTTTTCTTTGTAGTTAGTGTTCTGTGTGTTCATTTAAAGAAATCTTTGCTTATGCAAAAATCATAAAGATATTCCCCTATGTTTTCTTTGCATGCTTTATTGTATGATTTTTAACATTTGAGAACTTGTCTTGAAGATATTTAATGAACTCACACAAATCAATAAGAAAAAGACAGACAAACCTATTTTTTAAATTTTTTTAAAAGATTTTATGTTTAAGTAATCTCTACACCCAACATGGGGCTCAGACTCAAAACCCTGAGATCAAAAGTCACACGTTCTACCCACCGAGCCAGCCAGGTGCCCCTGTGCAAACCTATTTTTTAAATGAGTAAAATTATTGAGTAAGATTTTCACAAAAGAGGACATCCAAATGGCCAATAAGTACATGAAAATGTGTTCAACATCATTAGTCATCAGGGAAATATAAATTCAAACTAGTTGAGATTCCACTACCCCCCACCCAGAGTGGCTAACATGAAACAAAACAGAAAATAACAAGTGTTGATAAGGCTGTACAGTGACTCCTAGCAGGAGTGCATATCAAATAAAACCTTTTTGGAAAACTCCCAGGTGATTTCTACTGAAGCTGAACATACGGACATCCTGTCAATATACACATCAGATGAGCTGGGTGGAGGGTCATCCTACAGATTTGTTGAGGACATGAAAGGTAGGGAAATAATAAGAATTCATTCCAGATTGGAGGAGACTGGAAAGACATGAACACAGAATCCAAGTTGGCTGTTTCTCATGACCGGACTCCATTATAACAGCTCTGTTTCTTGCTTTACTGCATTGGCTAGGACATCATCTGAGAATCATAAGGCGGATGAGTGGCATGATATGATTTGCTGCTTTGAAAAATGACTCAGGTGGCCATATGAAGAACAAATGAGGCCGAGTTTGGCAGTAATGCGGCCAGTTCAGCTCAGTAGGAAGAAAACCAGGAAAACGTGGTAACCCAGGAAGTACATGAAGAAAGTGTTTCAAGATGGAGGAAATTGTGACCAATCATGTCAAATGCTGCCAAGAAGATGAGGATGAAAGTTGACCATTGGATTTGGCACACTGGACGTCTAATGACTATTGACTCCAAGTGAGACTGGATAAATGGCATCCCTTCATAAATTGTCAAGGACAGGACACAGGGTTTGTGATCATAGTTACCAGCATCCCACAGGGAAGAGGCCCCTCACACCTCTTGAATCACAGGAACGGCGACCCCAGGGAAATGTGAAGGAACCATTGTCACTCAAAGTACTGGTTTTAATGGCCTCCAAAACTTGGGTTTTGTCAGGGTCTGGGCACTCAGGTGGGTGGCTGTGAAAACCTGAAGTGAACCACATTCTTGCTACCACTCGCTGGTCTTTATTTTTAGGTGAATAAGGAAGAAAAAAATCTAGGTTTTTTTCTTTTTTCTTTCCTTTTTTTTTAAATGCAGAACAAACCCTCAGCTCCATTTTAGCTTCAAGCCCTCATTGAAATGCCTAGCAGGGGTGGTAGCTTAGGGCAAGTTTCACTGAGGAGGATTTCACTGTCTCTACTAGCCTAACGACTGGTTGGTTGGTTGGTTGGTTTTTTGATTCTTTGATGCATTCATTCATTCATTCATTCACTTAGGACTTACTGATTCAACAATCTCTGCTGAAGACAGGCATACTAGAGCTAGGTAGAACATAAGACCTAGTTCAAAGTCGTGTTGGCCGGGTGGGGCCTGACAGCAGATAAAGGCTATGCAGTGGGTGGGATGAGTGTCGGGACAGAAGCAGGTTAGCTGCTGTCTGGAGCACCAGAAAAAGGGAGGGCTCAGCTTCATCTGGGGAGATGGAAACCACCTGCTGGTGAGGCCAAGGGCTGCCTGGGGCTTGAAGGAATCGGTCAAGTCCCCCAGACTGGGAGTGGGAGAGGCAGGTATCCGGGGCGGATGAAGCAGCATAAGGTGAAGGCAGGAAACTGCAAAGCCTTTGCAGAACTTAGACCAAAAATGGAGGGAAGACTTGCAAGAGCTGAGCCTGGACAAGTAATGATAGTAATTACTATTAGTAACATTAATTAGTAAGTAAATGGAGGGAACACTGTGTGCTGTAGTGTTTAGGCAGAGCTATTCCAGGCTCCTTTTCTATCCAGGCCCGGAGATGATGGTTCCAATGCACGGACTCCCGCATTCTGGAGTGGGTACCGCAGTGCCTAGGTGGAACTTGCCAAGGAGGTGGCCAACTGATCTCCGGACCTCTATCTGTTTATCTGCCCTGGACCACAAAAGAGAGGCCAGAAGATGGGGGGATTCCTTCAATGGAGTGGTCCCTGTAGGTGAGCACGTCCCCCCCACTCTTAATCCCCCCCCCCCCCAACCGGGGACACATGGGTGGTGCTTTTCTCTTGGGCGCCGGTTGGGAGGGCCTTCAAGGAAGCAAGCCTCCGAGAGCCTGTCATGTGTGTTCCACAGCCTCAGAGACACAGTGAGCTGGGGTGTGACTCACTTTTAAAAAGTCTCAAGGGCTTTGAGAGGCTGCCTGAGTGGCTTTGGCAGCCCAGCAGGGGGCAGCACCACTGTCCTCGCGTTGAAAATGGGAACAAGGGTGCAGAAGCGTTGCCCAGGGACCGTGATGCGTCTAGCCCTTTGCTTCCTGGCTGAGGGGGGGAGAAGCTTTAACTCTGAATGAAGTGAGCAGTTTTGATCATCATATTGAAGAAACACAATATTTACTAAAATGAGACAGGAGACCACTGTGACTATTATTATCATTGGTGGGATTGTCCCAGACTGAGCAGACAAGCCAGGAGGACTGCCTAAGATTTCATCGGAGGGCAGAAACTAGCCTGCAAGAGCAGGTTGGGACGAGGCTGTGGAAGGCCTGCTGGAGTGGCTTCCTAGTCTCACCTTTAGGCCTTGCCATGGGATGGAACAGGCGCAGGCCTGCCCGATGTCCAATGAGGTCAGTCTTATTATTCTCATTCATCTACAGAGGAGGAAACTGAGGCACAAGGCTGCGGCACAGGGTTTTGAGAGGATAGATTGGAGGTGAGGGGAGGCTTGTGGCAGCTCCAGAATTCCAGTATAGGACAGGCAGATGGGTCTCCCTGCCAGTGGAGAAGGAAGTAAGAGGTGTTCTCCATTCCCAAGATAAGCAGACTGTCTTCCTTGATGTTACGTGGAGTGGCTTGGGAGGGAGGAGGCTGGTGGAGATCTGGGCTGGAGATGGTTAAGCGCCCCACCCAGGGTTGCCTCTAGGGCTCCCCCTGGGTGAAACCCAAGGCAGTGCAACAGTCCTGGGGTAGATCTGGGTATGCAGACCTTGAACTTGAGATGGAAATCCCAGATGGAATTCAGGAGCTGCCAAAGGTCAGAAACTTACCCAGAGCAGGGCTGGAGAGAAGACAGATTGCAGAAAGATGCCCAGAATTTTGCTTCTTGAAGCAAAGGTGGGGAGAAAAAGCTAGGGGAGATGACACTGTGGGAAAACCCTAGCCCAGAACAGCTACTCAGCACTGCTTTCTTGTAGTGTAAGTTGCCTTCCAGTTCCTTCTCTGTCTAGTTGTGTCGCCCTGGGAAACACCACTCTAGCCTTTGGACACCCTTTTGATGTTGACATAAGTTTGGGGAGTAAACCAAGGGCCCATCCCCGGAAGCTCACCACCTCCAAGGGTTGCTCTGGGGCCCTTTACAGCAAAAAGAGTAGCCCCACCCCCCACTGCGCCTGCTTGGCCTCGACTCCAGGAAGCAAGCAACTTACAGATTCTGAACAATAGTCCTTATTTGTTTAACATTTTACTGACCCCACCTGGCTCCAGGGATATTTACAAGTGTCCATTATAGGGCAAAAACGCCCCAGCTAGGTCTCTGGCAACCACAATAGTTCTGCATACCAGCCTCCCTCACTGGCAGCAACAAGGGAACCCTGTGCAGCCCAGGGGGCAGAGGACAAGGACTTGGGTAGGTCTCTAGTCCCAGCTGTGCTGATTACCGTGGGCCCTTGGGCAAGTCACTACGTCCCTCTGATTAACAGTTTCTCTTCTGTGAAATGGGCATGCGATTTGTCCCTGGGGTCTTAGAAGATGGTTGTGAAAACCAAGTGAGCCAAGAAGTAGGGCTTCACCAGTGGTCAAGTACGTGCGCAGGCAAAGGCATGGATATCCTTCTAAACCTACAAATATCTCCTTCTCCTCTTGTTATTTTACTGTGGTTCTTGGGTGGGTGTGAATGGATTCTGCACTGCCCATGGATGTAGGACCAGAGCACTGTAGGGAAGTATTCTCAGGATGCTTGTGGCTGGAAGTTCTCATCCCCCAGCCAGTTAGAGAAGGTGGCTGGGTCAGCATAAGCCACACCCGGGGCAAATCCAACAGACGTGGCTTTGCACCAGGTGCTGGGACCTACAAGCACCCTGAGGGGTGGTCCAGACTCATGCAGCTGGTAAGTAGCAGAGCTGGGATTTCAAACCTACTCACCTTAGTGCCCAGGCTCCTTCCCCTACCCGCCATTTCCAACATCAACAGCATCCCCCCCGGAACCCCCCAGTCACTGTGTAAGGGACGATGCCACAGCTGGTGGAGCACATGATACTGGCAATCCAAAGCATCTTGGTCAAGAATCAGCCTCTTTGGGTACTTATTTTGCAGACAGTTGACACTCCTTTTAAAACCTTGACCACTTTTTAGGGCTTTTTTGGGTGAAAAAGCTTTCCAAACCATAGTACACATGTCCCTACCTCCTCAACAGAGTACAGACAACCCTCAAGTTTGTAATAAACTTGATTTCCAATGCAAAGACATTGCATTGAAATAACATCAAGCAAATCTGATTTTTCCGTAGAAACAGTGTCGTAATGATGGACTATGTCCCTCCCAGGGATCCAAGGCCCAATTTTAATAAGAATGAACACAAATGATTAAATTGAATTCACCATTGGGGCGCCTGGGTGGCTCAGTCGTTAAGTGTCTGCCTTCGGCTCAGGTGATGATCCCAACGTCTTGGGATCGAGCCCCACATTGGGCTCCCTGCTTGGCGGGAAGCCTGCTTCTCCCTCTCCCACTCCCCCTGCTTGTGTTCCCTCTCTCACTGTCTCTCTCTGTCAAATAAATAAATAAAATCTTTTAAAAAAATAAAATAAATTGAACTCACCATTAATCAATAAAATTAGCTTTTGTGTCCCCGATACCTTAGTACAGTGCCCTAACACCTAGTAGGTGCTCAGTAAACCTTTGCTGAATTAATAAAAAATGAATATATACTAGGTGACACAAAACTATAAAATAAAATATAGTAATCAATAACAACATTTAATTATTATGTTTCCCAGGAGAGGGGCCGGGTGCTAGGGAACCCTGAGATAGAAGATATACAGGGGCTGGAAAAATTGTCTGGATCTGGAGGGAAAGCCAGCTCTATCTGAGAGCAGGACTAAATAATTTCAGATTTTCTATTTCTTCTTGAGTCAGCTTTAGTAGGATGTGCTTTGCAAGTAATCTGTCTGTTTCATCCAAGTTGTCAAATGTATCAGCATAAAGTTATTCATTATTATCCATTGAAACTTTGTAGCATGTGCAGGATTGCTCCATCTTTCATTCCTGGTTTTGGTAAGCTGCATTGGTTTTTTTCCCCTTATCTTTTCTTTGTCAATCTAGCTGGGGATTTATATGTTTTATTCATCATTTCAAAGAAACAACTTTCGAGCTTGCTGATTTTTGCTGTTGTCTGTTTTCTTTTGGTTTCACTGATTTCTATACATCTTTATAATGAACTTTGTTCAAGTTTAGTCTGCTCTTTTTTTCCTAGCTTTTAACATGAGAGCTTAGATCACAGACTTTAAAACTTTATTCTTTTATAATATAGACATTTAGAGGTAAACCTGTTCCCGTAAGAAGTGTTTTAGCTGAATCCTACATATCTCACTATGTAATCTTTTCATTATGATTCAGGTTGAAATATTTTCTAATTCCCTTGGTGTTTTCTTCTGTGACTCATGGGTAGAAGTGCTGAAGAAAATATAAAAGTGTTAAATAAAGAAGAATCAGTAATGTTGCTGTTCGGATCCATGCTGTAGCCTGAGGTAAAAGGAAAAATCAGAAATACTGATCCTGCTATTATTTAAAATTTTGGTGTTTTGTTCCTCATGGATTTTTTTGGCATTAATTTTCATTTTTTTTAATTTTATTTTTTATTTTTTTAAAAAAGACAATTTATTGCCCTAAAATATTATTTATTCTGATGACAGAGTTTGTTGGTGAACCTTTGCATTTTGCACCCAAGGTGAGTGCCTCACTTGCCTTACCCTAATCCTGGCCCTGGTTCTATCAGTTATTGATGGAGTGATTGTCAAAATCTCCAACTGTGATTGTGAATTTGCTTATTTTTCCCTTTAATTCTGTGAATTTTTGCTTTAGCTGCTTTGAAGCTTTATTTTTAAAAAATTTTTAAAAGATTTTATTTATTTGACAGAGAGAGACACAGCGAGAGAGGGAACACAAGCAGGGGGAGCAGGAGAGGGAGAAGCAGGCTTCCTGCTGAGCAGGGAGCCCTATGCGGGGCTCCATCCCAGGACCCTGGGATCATGACCTGAGCCGAAGGCAGACGCTTAACCGACTGAGCCACCCAGGCGCCCCTGAAGCTTTATTTTTAAGGTTATATTTTAAGTGTATATTTTTAAGACTATTTTTTTTTTTTTTAATGAATTGATCCTTTTAACATTATGGAAAGTTCCTCTTTTTCTCTGGCAATATACCTTGTCTTGAACTCTACCTTGTCTGATATGAATATATCCACACCAGCTTTTTTATGCCTCATCTTTCCATGTTATGCACTTTTTCCATCATTTGAATTTCATATCTGCTTTCTTCATTATGTTGAGAGTTCTCTCCTGTCAACAATGTAGAGTGGGTTCTTGCTTTAATTTTTTATTGTTTACTCTTTGATCCAGTCCGGCAACTGCTATCTTTCAATTGGAGTGTTTATTTTATGCGTAAAGAGATTACTGATATGGTCGGGTGCAGGTCTTCATTTTCTACTTGATTTTTTGTTTTTGTTTTTGTTTCTTTGTCTTTCTCCCTCTGTTTCTTGATTTCTCCTTTTGGGTTTTGAGATAACCGAATATTTTTAGTGTTCCATTTTAGCATTTGTGTTACTTCTTTGTGGTTCCTTTAGGTATTATAACATGCACTCTGAACTTATCACAGCTCGCCTTGAGTTAATATTACACCATTTCATGTAAAATGCAAGCATTGCAATGGATGGCAGAAATGAATTATTATATTTTATTCATCCAGAATAAAATAAAAAAAATAAATTTCGTCTGGTCCCAGGAATTCAGCTGGATAGGGATCAAACCATTCTGAACACATGCACACTCAACAGGAGATCAAAGAAAAGAATAGCAACAACACTCTGAACAGAAAAGCGACCACTTTCTGGAAGGTAGGACGTGCGGAGAAGTGAATCCGAGGCGATATTCGGGAGGATAGATGGCGGGGTCGGGGGCGGGGGCCACTTCTGGCAAGTGATAGAGCCGCGGAGAACAAAATCGGAACTTTTAAGAAGTCGGCTCCGCTGAGGGACGTCGCTCCAGTGGCTAAGTGGGGGGGTGGAACCCTCACAGGACAGTGTGGTCTCAGGACCCTCGGGGTCACAGAAAGACCGGGGGTGCCTGAGTGCAGCAGAGCTCCAGGGTATTGGAGTGGGGAAGCCAGCTGCAGAGATGGAGCTGAGGCGCAGACTCTCAGCTCGGGGTTGCCATAAACCGTGATCTGCGGCACAGTCAGGCCACTGCTCTTCCAGCAGGGACCCAACAAGCGGGAGATCCGGGGAGACTCCCCTTCCTCCCATGGGAGGAGCGGCGCAGGAGCGCACCGCAGGGATCTGCTGGGTTTGGAGACTCCACACGGGGTCGGGTGCCAGAGATACAAACGCTTGGTCACAGGCCGGGTGAGCACGGAGTGCGGCTGGAGACTGGGGAGACGGGAGTGATTGACTGCTTTTCTCTGGGGGCGCACTGAGGAGCGGGGCCCCGAGTTCTCAGCTCCTCCAGGGCAGAGGTTGGGAGGCCACCATTTTCACTCTCGTCTTCCAAAGCTGTGCCGAAAGCTTGCAGGGAACGAAAGCTCCCAAGAGCAAACCCAAGCAGATTGCTTAGCCCGGACCCACAAGGGCGGGGCAATTCAGCCTCCGGCAAAGACATTTGGGAACCACGGCAACAGGCCCGCCCCCAGAAGATCAGCAAGAACAGCCAGCCAAGACCAAGTTTACAGATCAATGAGAACGGCAGAACTCCAGAGCTAGGGGAATACTGCACACAGAATTCATGGCCTTTTTCCCATGATTCTTTAGTCTTTCAAAGCTAATTTTTAAAATTTTCTTTATTTTTTTCTTTTTCTATTTTTTTGGAATTTTTCTTTTTCCCCTTTTCAACCAACACTCTTTAGCTTCCACGTATTTGAGTTCTTTCCGACTTTTCTCTTGTGATTGAGTTCTAGTTTCAAAGCATCAGTCCCTTTTTTAAAAAAAAATCTTTTTTATTTTTCATTTTTAGAGTCATATTCTATCCCTTCATAGTAGTTAACCTTATTTTTGGTATATATATAAGTTGTTCTCTCTTTAAAATTTTGGGATACAGTTTCTTCTAACAGACCAAAATATACCCTAAATCTCTAGTGTATGGCTTTGTTCTAGTCTCCTGCCTGATCACATTCCCGGCCCCCCCCTTTTTTTAAATTTCTCTTCTTTCTTTTTTTCAATTCCTTTTATAAAATCTTTTATAATTTCATCTTTACAGTCATATTCCATCCCTTCATCGTATTTACCCTTATTTTTCTACATATATAAGTTTTTCTTTCTTTAAAATTTTGGGAGGCAGTTTCTTCTAACAGACCAAAAGACGCCCAAAATCTAGTGTGTGGGACTAATCTATGCACCAGCCTGATCATATTTGATCATATTCTTTTTTTTTTTTTCTTTTTCCTTTCTTTCCCTTTCTTTTCCCCCAGTTTCAGGTCTCTTCTGATTTGTTTAGTGTATATTTTTCTGGGGTCATTGTTACCCTGTTAGCATTTTGTTCTCTCATTCATCTATTCTCCTCTGGACAAAGTGACAAGATGGAAAAACTCACCTCAAAAAAAAAAAAAAAAAGAATAAGAGGCAGTACTGACTGCCAGGGACCTAATCAATACGGACTTCAGTAAGATGTCGGACCTAGAGTTCAGAATGACGATTATAAAGATACTAGCTGGGCTCGAAAAAAGCATGGAAGATACTAGAGAAACCCTTTCTGGAGAAATAAAAGAACTAAAATCTAACCAAGTCGAAATCAAAAAGGCTAATAATGAGGTGCAATCAAAAATGGAGGCTCTAACTGCTAGGATAAATGAGGCAGAAGAGAAAATTAGTGATATAGAAGACCAAATGATGGAAAATAAAGAAGCTGAGAAAAAGAGAGATAAACAACTACTAGATCATGAGGGCAGAATTCGAGAGATAAGAGATACAATAAGATGAAATAATATTGGAATAATTGGGATCCCAGAAGAAGAAGGAGACAGAGGGGCAGAAGGTATATTGGAGCAAATTACAGCAGAGAACTTCCTTAATTTGGGTAGGAAACAGGCATCAAAATCCAGGAGGTACAGAGAACCCCCCTCAAAATCAATAAAAATAGGTCAACACTTCGACATCTAATAGTAAAACTTACAAGTCTCAGAGACAAAGAGAAAATCCTGAAAGCAGCTCGGGACAAGAGGTCTGTAACCTACAATGGTAGAAACATTAGATTGGCAGCAGACCTATCCACAGAGATGTGGCAGGCCAGAAAGGACTGGCATGATATCTTCAGAGCACTAAATGAGAAAAATATGCAGCCAAGAATACTATATCCAGCAAGGCTGTCATTGAAAATAGAAGGAGAGATAAAAAGCTTCCAGGACAAACAAAAACTAAAAGAATTTGCAAACATGAAACCAGCCCTACAAGAAATATTGAAAGGGGTCCTCTAAGCAAAGAGAGAGCCTAAAAGCAACATAGACCAGAAAGGAACAGAGACAATATACAATAACAGTCACCTTACAGGCAATACAATGGCACTAAATTCATATCTTTCAATAGTTACCCTGAATGTAAATGGGCTAAATGCCCCAATCAAAAGACACAGGCTATCAGATTGGATAAAAAAAACAAGACCCATTGATATGCTGTCGGCAAGAGACTCATTTTAGACCCAAAGACACCTCCAGATTGAAAATGGGGGGGTGGAAAACCATTCACCATGCTAAAGGACATCAAAAGAAAACTGGGGTGGCAATCCTTATATCAGACAAATTAGATTTTAAACCAAAGACAATAATAAGAGATGAGGAATGGCACTATATCATACTTAAAGGGTCTATCCAACAAGAAGATCTAACAATTGTAAATATCTATGCCCCTAACATGGGAGCAGCCAATTATATAAGCCAATTAATAATAAAATCAAAGAAACACAGAGACAACGATACAATAATAGTGGGGGACTTTATAACACCCCCCTCACTGAAATGGACAGATGATCTAAGCAAAAGATCAACAAGGAAATAAAGACTTTAAATGACACACTGGACCAAATGGACTTCACAGATATATTCAGAACATTTCATCCCAAAGCAATGGAATACACATTCTTCTCTAGTGCCCATGGAACATTCTCCAGAATAGATCATCACATCCTAGGTCACAAATCAGGTCTCAACGGGCACCAAAAGACTGGGATCAGTCCCTGTATATTTTTGGACCACAATGCTTTGAAACTAGAACTCAATCACAAGAGGAAAGTTGGAAAGAGCTCAAATACATGGAGGCTAAAGAGCATCCTACTAAAGAATGAATGGGTCAACCAGGAAATTAAAGAAGAATTAAAAAAATTCATGGAAACAAATGAAAATGAAAACACAACTGTTCAAAATCTTTGGGATACAGCAAAGGTGGTCCTAAGAGGAAATAGCAATACAAGCCTCTCTCAAGAAACAAGAAAGGTCTCAAATACACAACCTAACCCTACACCTAAAGGAGCTGGAGAAAGAACAGCAAATAAAGCCTAAACCCAGCAGGAGAAGAGAAATAGTGAAGATCAGAGCAGAAATCAATGAACTAGAAACCAAAAGAACAGTAGAACTGATCAATGAAACTACGAACTGGTTCTTTTAAAGAATTAATAAGATTGATAAACCCCTGGCCAGACTTATCAAAAAGAAGAGAGAAATGACCCAAATCAATGAAATCATGAAGGAAAGAGGAGAGATCACAACCAACACCAAAGAAATACAAACAATTATAAGAACATATTATGAGCAACTCTATGCCAGCAAATTAGATAATCTGGAAGAAATGGATGCATTCCTAGAGATGTATCAACTACCACAACTGAACCAGGAAAAAATAGAAAACCTGAACAGACCCATAACCACTAAGGAAATTGAAGCAGTAATCAAAAATCTCCCAACAAACAAGAACCCAGGGCCAGATGGCTTCCCAGGGGAATTCTACCAAATATTTAAAGAAGAATTGATATCTATTCTTCTGAAACTGTTCCAAAAAAATAGAAATGGAAGGAAAACTTCCAAACTCATTTTATGAGGCCAGCATTACCTTGATCCCAAAATCAGACAAAGACCCCCATCAAAAAGGAGAATTACAGACCAATATCCCTGATGAACATGGATGCAAAAATTCTCACCAAAATACTAGCCAATAGGACCCAACAGTACATTAAAAGGATTATTTGCCATGACCAAGTGGGATTTATCCCTGGGCTGCAAGGTTGGTTCAACATCCGCAAATCAATCAATGTGATACAATACATTAATAAAGGAAAGAACAAGAACAATATGATCCTCTCAATAGATGCAGAAAAAGCATTTGACAAAGTACAGCATCCTTTCCTTATTAAAACGCTTTAGAGTGTAGGGATAGAGTGTACATACCTCAATATCATAAAAGCCATCTATGAAAATTCCACAGCAAATATCATTCTCAATGGGGAAAAACTGAGAGCTTTTCCCCTAAGGTCAGGAACACAGCAGGGATGTCCACTATCACCACTGCTATTCAACATAGTACTAGAAGTCCTAGCCACAGCAATCAGACAACAAAAAGAAATAAAAGGCATCCAAATTGGCAAAGAAGAAGTCAAACTCTCACTCTTTGCAGATGATATGATACTTTGTGTGGAAAACCCAAAAGACTCCACCCCAAAACTGCTAGAACTCATACAGGAATTCAGTAAAGTGGCAGGATATAAAATCAATGCACAGAAATCAGTGGCCTTCCTATACACCAACAACAGGACAGAAGAAAGAGAAATTAAGGAGTTGATCCCATTTACAATTGCACCCAAAACCATAAGATACTTAAGGATAAATCTAACCCAAGAGGGAAAGAATCTGTACTCAGAAAACCATAAAATACTCATGAAAGAAAGTGAGGAAGACACAAAGAAATGGAAAAACGTTCTATGCTCATGGATTGGAAGAACAAATATTGTGAAGAGGTCAATGCTACCTAGAGCAATCTACACATTTAATGCAATCCCTATCAAAATACCATCCACTTTTTTCGAAGACATGGAACAAATAGTCTTAAAATTTGTATGGAACCAGAAAAGACCCCGAATAGCCAGAGGAATGTTGAAAAAGAAAAGCAAAGCTGGTGGCATCACAATTCCGGATTTCAGGCTCTATGACAAAGCTGCAATATGGCACTGGCACAAAAACAGGCACATAGATCAATGGAACAGAATCGAGAGCCCAGAAATGGACCCTCAACTCTCTATGGTCAACTAACCTTCAACAAGGCAGGAAAGAATGTCCAATGGAAAAAAGACAGTCTCTTCAACAAATGGTGTTGGGAAAATTGGACAGCCACATGCAGAAGAATGAAACTGGACCATTTCCTTACACCACACACAAAAATAGACTCAAAATGGTTGAAAGACCTAAATGTGAGACAGGAATCCATCAAAATCCTAGAGGAGAACACAGGCAGCAACCTCTTCGACCTCAGCTGCAGCAACTTCTTCCTAGAAACATCACCAAAGGCAAGGGAAGCAAGGGCAAAGATGAACTATTGGGACTTCATCAAGATAAAAAGCTTTTGCACAGCAAAGGAAACTGTCAGAACAAAAAACAAAAACAAAAGACAACCGGCAGAATGGGAGAAGATATTTGCAAATGACATATCAGATAAAGGGCTAGTATCCAAAATCTATAAAGAACTTATCAAACTCAACACCCAAAAAACAAATAATCCAATCAAGAAATGGGCAGAAGACATGAACATATTTTCCAAAGAAGGCATCCAAATGGACAACAGACACATGAAAAAGTGCTCAACATCCCTTGGCATCAGGGAAATCCAAATCAAAACCTCAATGAGATACCACCTCACACCAGATGAATGGCTAAAATTAACAAGTCAGGAAACGACAGATGTTGCCGGGGATGCGGAGAAAGGGGAACCCTCTACACTGTTGGTGGGAAGGCAAGCTGGTACAACCACTCTGGAAAACAGTTTGGAGGTTCCTCAAAACGTTGAAAATAGAGCTACCATACGATCCAGCAATTGCACTACTGGGTATTTGCCCCAATGATACAAATGTAGTGATCTGAAGGGGTACGTGCACCCCGATGTTTATAGCAGCAATGTCCACAATAGCCAAACTGTGGAAAGAGCCAAGATGTCCATCGACAGATGAATGGATAAAGAAGATGTGTATACACACACACACACACACACACACACACACACACACACACACACAATGGAATATTATGCAGCCATCAAAAAACCCTGAAATCTTGCCATTTGCAATGACGTGGATGGAACTAGAGGGTATTATGCTAATCGAAACAAGTCAATCAGAGAAAGACATGTATCATATGATCTCACTGATATGAGGAATTCTTAATCTCAGGAAACAAACTGGGGGTTGCTGGAGTGGTGGGGGATGGGAGGGATGGGGTGGCTGGGAGGGTATGGCTATGGTGAGCACTGTGAATTGTGAATTGTGCAAGACTGATGAATTATAGACCTGTACCTCTGAAACAAATAATACATTATATGTAAAAAAAAAAAAAGATAGTAGGAAGGGAAAAATGAAGGGGGGATATCGGAGGGGGAGATGAACCATGAGAGACTATGGACTCTGGGAAACAAACTGAGGGTTCTAGAGGGGAGGGGGTGGGGGGATGGGTTAGCCTGGTGATGGGTATTAAAGAGGGCACGTTCTGTGTGGAGCACTGGGTGTTATGCACAAACAATGAATCATGGAACACTACATCAGAAACTAATGATGTAATGTATGGTGATTAACATAACATAATAAAATAAAATAAAAAAGAAAAGAAAATGGATTTACTTATTACCCCCAAAATTTCTTTGTGCTTCTTTGAAATCCATTCCCATCTTTTGCCCTCCATTCCTGATAGCCACTGACCTGCTTTCTGTCACTACAAATTAGTTTGCTTTTTCTAGAATTTTCTATAATTGGAATGTACGGGTTTTTTTCTTTTTTCTGTCTGGATTCTTTCTTATGGCAGAATTATTTTGCACCTCATCCAGAGTGTTGCATGGGTCGATAATGCACTCTTTTCCGTTGCTGAGTTGTATTCTGTTATATGGATGTACCACAGTTTGTTTATCCATTCACCTATTAACGGACACGAGTTATTTTCAGTTTTTGGCTATTACAAAAAAATAACCTGCTGTGAGCATTCAGGTATTGGTTTTTGTGTGGAAATAGACTTGCATTTCTTGTGCATAAATTCCATGGAGAATGGCTGGCTAATACATAGGTCTGTGTTTAGCTTGAAACCACCAAAGTGTGTTCCAAATTGGTTATATCATTTTATATTCCCACCAACAGAGCAGAGTTCCAGTTGCTCCACACCCTCTCACAATATTTTGTGATTTCCACAATATCAGAAACTAAATAACAAAAACTTCTAACTAACCCATAGGTCAAATGGAGATGGATCGTGAGTCTGACCTATGTCCCAAGCCTGGCTCTGTCCCTTAGCTGTTGCACGACTTTGGGTGATCACCTCTCAGGACTCAGTTTCCTCCCCTGTAAAATGGGATGGATACAGACCTCCAATTTGTGGCAGGGATAAGAGGACATGATATGGTATAAGGGCCTTGATCAGCCTCTGGCACATAGTAGGTGCTCAGCGCAAATGACTACCCCTCCCCGTCCCCTTTCCCTCCTGTCTGAAGTGCACCTGTTGACTTAAGTTACCACCAGATAATTGTTAGACTGTTTCTCGGTGTCAATACACTCTGAGCCAATTTGCTTTTTCATTTTTCTTCAACTGTGTGTGTTTTAACGAATGGTAAAGGCATCAGAGATTTACTCAATATTGCAAACAGCCTTTTGCTTCTGCTTTCTGTTATACACTTAGGATGAGTGTCCAAGAGCATGTCAAACAATAGAAGGAGGATGATCTTGTTCAGGCGTTGCTCAAGTCCAACCACTTCCTCTCAGGAGATTGTGAAAGGGCTGAGGCACCAGGGTCTAATGTCCTTTATGGGCAGCTTGTGGGCAGGCGTGTGGATGACTCACCTGCCTTAGGTGAAGCGTGGCCTCCAGCTGACTGAGCATCGTCCTGCTGCCTTCTGTTCAACAGCTGGTGGACACAGCAAAGGAAACATCAGACCTCCCAGCTTCCGGCCTCAGAGCCAACTCCCCCCACACCTGTCTCCTTCCCCACCTGCCCTTGAAAACTTAATTACAGGGGCGCCTGGGTGGCTCAGTCGGTTAAGCGTCTGCCTTCGGCTCAGGTCATGATCCCAGGGTCCTGGGATCGAGCCCCACATCGGGCTCCCTGCTCAGCGGGGAGCCTGCTTCTCCCTCTGCCTCTGCCTGCCTGCCTGCCTACTTGTGCTCTCTCTCTCTCTCTCTCTCTGTCAAATAAATAAATAAAATCTTAAAAAAAAAAAAAGAAAGAAAGAAAACTTAATTACAATCAAGCAGGGCTAGGGAGTCGCTGCTCCAAGAGTGTTTTTAGGAATGACCACAGGCCCTGTTCAATGAGTATAATGTTCTCAAGGAGACAGGATGAGGGGATTGAAATGCTGTACTCTCCAGAATCCAGGCTTAGAAACTCTGTTGAGAAAAGAAGAGTTGGCTGGGTGGAGGAGAGTTCAAATGCTATCATGTGCGGCAGGTGTCTCCAGAGGCTGGCACGCTGCCTGGTCATTGTCCAGGCATTCATTCACTTGTTCATTCATCCATTCATGTACATTCAGTCTTTTGATTGTTTAATCATTAAACAAGAATTTCTTGAGCACCGACTATGTGCCAGCCATTGCGCGAGGTACTGGGGTTGCTAAGGTCAGTGTGATAACCCAGCTTTGCCTGCTCAGGGCCCACTCCCCATTCCTTTGGTGTCACCACCTTGATTTTGTTTAAGGGACAGTCCCACCCAATGGATTAGGCCTTGGTGGGGCTGTCATCCAGGTGGGCCTGTCCTTCCGTGGTCCAAGAATTTCCCCCTGGAATTTGAATATTGGGCAGAGTGACATGAAGATGACAGGGTGGCTTGTTATCTATAGCACCTAAAGAGACCCTACATACATCCCTGATACCTGGATCCCTAGACTCCTCACTCCTTTCTAAATCCAGTGTTTGATTTTTATTGGAATTCTTCAAGGTCTCCCAAATTCTCCTGATCAATTCTGTCTGTGCTTAAGCAAACTGGTGTTTGTTTCTGTTGCTAGCAACCCCAGCATCCTAACATATTCCCTTCCCTCCAGGATCTCAGTCTAGTGGGACAGACAAATAAAGAAATGATGTGGGTTCAAGATACTCTGGTTGTGATCACACTGGGGGCCCTGGGAGCTCAGAGGAGGAGCCCTGATTAATTTCTTACCCCGGGTTCTCTTTCACCAAAGAGCCTTGCAAGCTTGCCCACAGGTGTTCCAGTTATCCATTGCTGTGTGTAACAAACCATCTACAGCTTTTAGCTTGAAACACGGATGCATCAGTATTTCGGGAGGTTTGGGATTTGTCTGTGCTTAGCCGGTGGGTTCTTGCTTAGGGTCTTCCATGCTGTTTGCATGTCAGAATTCAGCTGGGGCTGGAATTATCTGAAGATTGTCCCCTGCAAGTGTCGAAGATGGCTCACATAGCATGATGGCATGCTGTGAGAGCAGCTAGAGCTATTAACAGGAACACCCCCAAATGGGGTCTCATGCAGACTTCTTACAGCACGGTGGCTGGGTTCTGAGAGAGACCATTCCTGGATCAACCCAAGAGGCCCCAGTGCATGCCGCACAGCTTCTTAGGACCTAGCCTTACAGGTCCCAGACTATCAGCAAAGCCACTTTCTATGGGCCGAGCAAGTCGCTAAGCCAGCCCAGACACCAAGAGAGGAATTAGACTCCCTGTCCTGATGGGAGGGTGGAAAAGTCACACGTGGGGCGAGAGCACGTGGGGCGAGAGATACTATTGTGGCCCGTCTTTGGAAAATAAGATCTGTCTCACCAGGCGGTCCCCCTAGAACATTCCTTTGGCCACTAACATGCCACAAATAGGTGGCAGATGCTTGGTGCTTGATCCTGAGTCTCTCCCAGTTGTCAGATGTGACTTGTTATTTTGGAAATACCAGTCCTCAGCGTCTCTGGGCATTGTTATGAAGCTCTGTAACACTCTCAAACCAAACCTCTAAGTTTTAGTTCCACACTCTTTCTATACAGTCCTCTCCCAATATTGCTGTAAGGCAGGTCAAATTAAATAAATTAAATTTCTCATTCCAGTCCCTGGCTGTGAGATTTGCACTCAGCTCTGTGGGCTTCCATGCCTGAGTGGGCTTCCCCAGGAGATGCTCTATCGTTGCGATGGAAATGGGAAGGCCTGGGAGTTAAGGAAGATCTGGGCTTAGGGTGGGCACTCCGCAAATGTTCACTGAAAAGAATGATGAATGAATGAATGGATTAATTAATGAACAGCCTGGCCTTCTGTTCAGCACCGTTTCCGGACCCTTGAAAACTCAATTGCGCCTCTTACTATCCTCGTATTACTCGCTTTCCTGCAGTTCAGGTAGGTGGAATTCAGGTCTGCTTTAGGTTCAGGCTGCCAGGAGAATGAGCAGGACTCACCTTCCTGCTCCTGTAACACCTGGTCACACTCTATTAAGGTACCCACCTCCCTCCCTCCCTCTACCCTCTCCCAGCATCTCCCTCCATCTTCCTTTCTCCACCCAACCCATTGAGGCTCTCCTTGCCCCAGGGGGTGCTGAGCTTACACTAAGAATGTGGCCACCACTTCTTGAATGTGCCCTCATATCTGTTTACATGGCTGTGACAACTCGAGACAGAGCACACGCCTTTCTCTTGGCGTATCCCCAGTGACGGCGAACTGTGTCTGACCCACAGGACAGTGGCCAATAAATGTTTATTGGATGAATAAACAAATGCATGAGTGTTCCGAGTGAATGATTTTGGAAAGCACACAAATGTTGTTCCAGTTCAGTGACAAACGAACATTTGGCTTCATCTGGGGGTTCATTCCACCTTGGGTTCTTGGGTCATTTCAGTTCAGGGTTCCGTGGAGGAATGTGGGGTTTTGCCCAAGCGGGGCTGGGTTACCCATCCTGAGTTCTGAGAGCAGTTAGCCCAGAATGGATGCCTCTCTCAGGGGCAGAGAAGTGCCCGGGGAAGGCTTTCCTTTTGAATCCGCCATGGCCCAGGCGGGGACATGGGACAGACCCACAGTGCGGCTGAGGCCATGCTGGAGGCAGCCTGCGCGCTCTGCGCACACCCCACCCCCAGCGTGACCTTGATCGAGGACCCTGGCTAGGGGCTGCGCTGGTCTCAGACAATGCACAATGCGCGCCGGTTGGGCCACAAGCGCTCCATTGAGCCTGCGCCGCGGGTCCAGAGGGAAGAGTTATGAGGACTCTTTGTTCAGGGGCTCACACGGGGCCTGCGGAGCCGCCCACACAAATATGCAAAGCCTTTCCAACCCTGGCTGTGGAGAAAGCCCCCCGGTCACCCTAGAGCTAGAACTGGACTCGCAAAGGAGAACAAGGGCTGGGGAGAGGGGACAGACCCTGAGCTAGGTCGCTGCTGGGGAGGGACCTCGTCCCGGGGATCTCCTTCCATGCAGTGCGGCTCTGCGCGCACAGGGGCGCTCAGGTCTTGAAACCTGTTCCCAGGTGGTAAATTGAGGCTCAGAGAGGTCCGAGCGCTTGGCCAAGGCCACAGGAAGGCATCGATCCTGAGAAGGACTGCAAAGCCCTTTCATGTGTTTCTGATGGGAGCTTTGCCAGAGGCCGGCCAGGTAATGGCAAGAATGTGGGCTTGGCTCCCGGCTCTATTTCCCATAGCTGTGTGACCCAGGGCAGGTTGTCTAACCTCTCTGTGCTTGGTTTATTATAGTACCTGCCTCCCAAGCTTGTTGTGAGGATCAAGAGACAATGTGTGTCCAGCCCATACAGAGCCAGGCTCGTGGGCGCCTGGTCATGGTTTTGGCTTCGCTGTTGCCAGCTTGCATGGGGACTCATGCTGAGACCCCCCAGAACTGTAACCTCTGTGGGTCTCAGCAGAGCAGAGAGCAGTGCCCCCTCCAGGCTTTAGTTTCCCTATCGGTGAGATGTTAGGAGGCAGAGGAGTTGGACGAGAACGGGCTTCTCAAGCTCAGCATGACTGACATTTGGGGCCAGAGAGCTCTCTGATGTGGGGGGCTCTCCTGTGCGTTGTAGGATGTTCAGCAACATTCCTGGCCTCCACCCAGAAGATACCAGTAGCACCCCCTCCGTCCTCGCCAGTCGTGACCACCAAAACTATGTCCAGACTTTGCCGGACATCCCCTGCAGCGGAAAGATGAGGTTATATTCTTGGCCCATCAGAGCAGGTACGGAGAGGGAGCACCTCCTGTGTGCTCGGTGCTCTGCTGGAGACTGCAGGGGGCATGACCCCGCCCGCGAGGACCACATCTTCAGATCAGAAACATTCAGTAAGCATTCACACAAGAAACAAATTCTACAAGCATTCACCGGTGCCTTTTCCACGCCAGACCCTGGATCTCGTGCCAGGATCCTGAGGTCCAAGGTGAGGTGTGGTCCCCCCCTCCAAAAAGCCGTCCGGATTCTTCTGGCTAGGTGAATGCCTTCCTTTGTGCTTCCAGACATCCTCTCCCCCAGCCTCCCAACAACCCTTGGAGATGATTTTTACAGATGGGGGATTTGGGGCTCAGTCAGGGATGGGGAGGGACTCGCCCGAGGTCATGCTTTGACTTAGAGCCGGCTAGCTCTCTTCCCATAGGCGGGGAGGGAGGGGGGAGCCAGAATCTAGATCCAGTCAAGGAAACTTTGGAGCCCAGGGAAGAGGCAGCCCCCGCTGGAACGACAGGGCCTGGAATATAGAGAACCCCAGCTCTGATGCTTACTGACGGGGCGGCCTCTGCGCCTTGCTTCTCGTATCTGCACAAGGGATATAATTACACCCCACCCACAGCATTCCTGCAAAGTGTTGGTGAGGTGACACAGAGTGCCCGGCACACAGTAGGTGCTCAGCAAACAGCAGCTGTAACGATTGTGGCTGTCGTCCCTAAGGATGCAGAAGTAGTTGTCCCAGGGGGCTGCCAGGTAGGCTGGCCTGGGCGCCGTGCAGATGCCAGCTCCCTGAGCCTGGCCTCCACTCCTGGGGCGCGCCTGGGCCCGGGGCCACACGGAGAGCAGCAGGTGTTTGAGCTCTGCGGAGCCAACAGTGCCCCCTACTGGACAGTCTGCAGAGTCGGGAGAGGGGCCCAGTCGCCTTGACAAAGTCTGGGCCCCTTCCGTGGTTCAACCAAGTTCATTCTTCCGCTTCTCTGACTGAACTCTAGCATCTGTCCTCTCAGGGAACACACGTAGAGGGAACTCTGGACAAATGAGCTGAGTTATTATCTGAAACCCGCTTCCTGGCTTCCTGGCTCCCGGACAGTAAGAGGTGGCTCTGCGCAGCAGACTGAGCAGCAGCCCCCATGGTAAGCTGCGCCCCCCACCCCCCCCGCCCGAGCTCTGTGCACGTGAACAGCCTTTTCTGCTGCGAAGTTCTCCCATCAGACAGGGGTCGTGTTCATCTTTCTCTTACAGTCAACATTTCACAAGCTTGCCATGGAGTGGACGTGAGCCCGGGCGTCCAGGACTCGGAGAAACCTCGAGAAGGGCAAATATCCACCCAGGTAAAATTTCCACTGGAAGTGACTGACCCACGAGTCCCCTGGTCATTCCCATAGAAGGTGTGGGTGGCAGTGGGGCCGCTTGTCCGCTCACTCTGATGTCGGGATGGCCAGTCGAGGAGTAGCCGGGACTCCTCCTCAGATGCTGTTGAATGAAACCAGCAAATGTGATCCTTGCTCTGGGGTCAGACTTTATCACCCAAGCATGGCCAAAAATACTTAGATGGGTATCCTGGCCCGTGGAGCGGGCTGCGTGTGATCCCTGGGTGTCCGGTTTCAAGGGGCAGATCCGTCGGACCTCAGCTTCTGTCTGCAACCAAGCAGGGAGGTGCTGAGTTGGAAGGAGCGGGGGAGGCAGAGGAGCGACCCGGAGGTCGCAAGTGCCCTCATCCCAGGTCTGCAGTGACTGGGACCCTGTCGGGGACATTGGATTGTTCCCTTGCTCTCTTGACACTTTTCTGCACTTTCTCTGTGTGTGTATAAATGGAGAGAAGGACTATGTGGCTGAGCCAGAGGCTCAGCCAGAGGCTGGAGCAGAGAAGAGACTGCCCTTCTCCCGGCGTGGTGACTCCTCGGCGTATACACTGGTTTCCTCTTCCCCTAACCCCGGAAGGAGAGCGTCTGCCTCGTGGGTTCTTGGGAAGCTTCAAGGAGACCAGGAGAGTTTGCTACGGGTGCCTCTCTGCTCTCTTCTTCTGACAGGATGGCTGTGGTCATGGTCAGCTGATGGCCCCCAGGAGGTCCTGTGACTCTTAGGGGTTGGGGAGGTTGGGCCAGCCAGACTCCAAGTCCCTCCAGGTCCTGGCAGTTCCTCACTCAGGGCAGGGGGCGTGGGCTGCCCAGCACAGAGGATCCAGCCCTGCTGTCACCTGCACACGACCTTTGCAATCCTTCCCTTGCAGGATTCTTGGTGACAGTTGAAGGGGACAAAGGGTATCAGGATTCCAGCACCAGTAGCTGCTCAATAAATGGCTCTTCTTTCCTTCCCTCTCTCTATTTCCCTCCCTCTCTCTTCTGCCCTCGGGTCCATTAGCTTTTAGTTTGCCTCAAGTGACATAAATAATAAATGACCTTTCCCCTTCCAGTGCTTATCAGTCTTTGAGCAGCCTGTTTTTAAATAAATAAATATTACTTGCAGATTTCTCATCCTTTCTCTTAAAAGGTTTTAAAAACCCCCACTAATATTAGATTTTCCCACAGGGACTAAAAATCACATTCATTCCCTCAAAGGGAGTATTCTCAAATGGGGTGGGGGTGTTTGCCCCCCAGGAGACATTTCTTGTCGCCACTGGAGGAGGGATGCTGTGGCATCTGATGGGTCAAGGCCCGGGGAGATGTTGCTGAGCATCCTACAATGCCCAGGGCAGCCTTCCAACAACACGGGATCAGGCCTCAAATACCATCAGTGCCAAGGTTGAGAAGCCCTGGTATAAATCAGCAGCCACGAGGGATATGAACCTCCCCATGGGAGGTGGTGGCCACGGCCAAACCAGCGGTGCTCTGGATCGCCCCACTACTGGGATGAGTCTGCATCCGCCAAGTCCAGAAACAGAATTCTTGAGCAAGCGAAGCCTTCTGCGTCCCTCCCTGAGCATTTCCAGAGCCTGGGGGCAGCAGGAACAGCTGGACTTAGTGGTCAGAAGCCAGCCACAGACGCTGCTTCTCGGCTCTCCTGGTGTGTGCCACTGGGCAGGCCACTTAGTGTTCCTGAGACCTACGTAGGTCCACGTCCATCAGTGGTTCCCCAAGAGTGCAGTGATTTTGGAAACCTAGAGGTGATTTTGATGGCACAGGGACTGTTGCTTTAACAGTAGACCACAACGTGAAATCATCTTTCCCTTTTTCGTTTGCTTCCAAATCTCTGGTTAACTCAAGGAGAGAGCCTCTGCTTGGTGCTGCCCTATCTCTGACACTTCCTTGAACTTCCTTGACTTTTGCTGATCTCCCTAACCCAGAGCGGCCAGGCCCCAGGTTCAGAGCCATGGACCCGTGATCTCCCGTCTGGCTGGGATTTAGTACCCTGGACTTAGGGTCCTCGGAATCTTTGTTGTGGCTACGGTCTTTCACAAGCGGGCACTGCTGGTTTCCCATTTTTGGTAGTGAAGCACAGCTTCCTTTGAACATGAAATGTAGTAAAGTAAACAAGTAGACTTAAAGATAAGTATTCAGTAAATAGCAGCATGCGTGGTACATGGAAGTGGCAGGTTTGTGACGAGTGTTCAAGAATGCCTGGGGTTTGCATCCCTTTCTTTTTTTTATAGCTTTTTATTTTAATTTTTAAGTAGGCACCATGCCCAACATGGGGCTTGAACTCACGACCCCGAGATCAAGAGTCGCGTGCTCCACTGACTGAGCCAGCCAGGTGCCCCAAGAATGCCTGGGGTTTGGAGCTCAGTTCTTCAGCTTCCTCATAGGAAAAGGGGATAACAGTCCATCACCTTGGGCAATTGGGTTGGGGTAACTATCGAGCAGAGCAGCATGGGGCGGGGAAAAGGTCTCGTCCTTGGTCCGCTACACACCTGCAAGGTGCAGCTGTCCACGGGATGACCTTCTGCAAAGTAAGTCCCCCATCTCAGGGTTTAGGGCCTGATTTTGTCCTCATGCTTACGCCGTCAGCCGGGCCTGGGAGTCAGAGGGCCTGTGTCCCAGCCCTGATTCGGGGGGTCAGTTCCAAGGAGGAGCAGACAGGAAGTACCCATATGACAATCAACTGATCCTAAGATCATAGTGGGTAGAGGATACAGGCTGAAAAGGGGGGTGCATGCCCTGCTATGAGCATTCAAATTCAAACATCTAAAAGGTATTGTGAGCTGCTGACCAGCCAGACTTGACCAGCAGGTGGCTGGTTTGAGACCCCTCACCTACAGTATTTGTAGGGCCAATCTGGGTAGACACCCAGCAAAAGGTGAAGCCTCACCCTTCTGCACGCCTGTCCTTCATGTCCATACTCAGGACCAGGCCAAGGAAGGGCTCAGGAAATGTTTGCTCCATTGAGCAGGGATGTAGCGGTGATGCCACTGAATGCATTATCCGAGGATCCTGTTAGGGATTGGGAGTGTGTAAGCTAAGACCATTTTCAAAGGGAAAAAGTCTTTGTATTAGAGGATCAGTTCCCCTGGAGTCCAGAAGGTGCAAATTATTTCTTTCCATTGCCCTCAAACAGATGTCTCTATCTGTGATAAGCTCTGGATGAAGGAGCTGACATATGACTTCGGTGTCATAGGTAGAAAAAAAATGTGTGTATTTAAGCCATAGAAAACCCGGGGACCGCCAGTGCTCCTGCTGGGAAGGGGTGTCTGGGCCGAGAAGGTGGGGGAGCCCAGATTCATGTCTCCCCACGTGAACCTGCTCGCTTGGGGCCTCCATCCTCTGGGTAAGATAGCAGGAAGTACAAACACACCATTTCCATGTGTTAATTCTCTCTCTGCAAGCGCCTGTAGACAGATTGCAAGGTAAGTGCATTCAGGTTACAGCTGCACCATATAAGGCAAGCAACCTACCTCTTACGAAGAGTGACCAACCGCCTGTTAGGAGAATTTTGAGGACTATCATACTAATAATATAATGATATAATAATTATTATATAAATTACATAATATAAATATATAAGGTATAGAATATATACAGATTATATGAATACATATATAAAAATAATTGTTATAAATTTTTTTTGCCTCATTAGCAAAAACCCCCTCCTGTAATCTCAAATGCCTTGTTTTACTCTAAATTTGGATACTCGTGCGCACATCGGGCTGCCAGATAAAATACAGGGCACCCACTGACCTTTGAATTTCAGATTAACTGTGCATACCTTTAGTGCCAGGCAATATTTGGGAATACTTGCGTCAAAAGGATAATACCAAATACTAAAATTCCAAACGTAACTGGGCATCCTACCTGTCTGTGGGCACACAAATACATTTGTGCGTGTGCCTGCACACACACAAGGACCCAGGCGCGCAAACACAAATACGTGCTCAGATACACGGAGGCGTGGGGCGTCCAGTGCCTGGGGCTTCAGGTGCGCACCCACGCCACATTTCGCCCTCCCCTCTCCCCAGGGTGTCCTCAAATGCTTTTTTCCCCATGCCGGGGCCTGGGGCTGCTTCCTGAGGCCGGGCTCCTCCCAGGTCTCCCTGAGACCTGCAGTTGCCGGGCAGTTGTCGGCCTTCCTGCAGTTCCCAGGGATTTTTACAGCTCGGGCCTGGTTTGGGAGCCGGGGCCTGGGCCGGGCAGGCGGCTTCCCCTCCGGCTCAGCCGGCCTCGGCCTCCCTTTCCCTAACGGCGGCTCCATTACCTTCTGGCCTGCAGGCCGGCTGGTTGGTGGGCTTTCTGGGAGCAGGCCTCTTCCCTCGCAGCTCCCCAGCTGCTCATATCAAGGTTTATGGCCCCAGGGCAGCGCCGGGGGGGCCCTGCAGCCTGGATGTTCGGAGATTTTTATTGGCGTCTCCATCAAGATGAGGGCCGTGGGGGTCCTTCGGGCCTTCCGGACCCGCTTTATTGGAGCCGGCCTTCCAGACGCGCTGGGGAGCAGCGATTTCCAGGGGAATCTGGTTTCTCTGCTGGGCTCGCACCCCGTTGCCTCTGTGTTTGGCTTGGCAGCGCCTGGCCTGGCCTGTTTTGATCCTCACCTCGTGCTGGGCTTTTGTGGCCTGTGGTGTGGATGAAGTGGCGCGAGGTAGCCATTCCCCCGCAGCCGCAGGGACACAAACAGAGCTTTGTGTCTGCGGGCGGCAGGTGGAAGGCAAAGAGCTCGAGCCCTTCCAGGGCTGAGGGGAAACACTCTGGAGTTTGAAGCCATGAAAACACAAATAAAAACCACTCCACCTCGTCCACACCTTGGGAACCCACGCTCACTTGTTGGAGAAGATTGCATGGCGGGGTCTCCGTTTGTTACTGGCAGCCCCTTTGGGGATCCGGAGCAGGAAAAAAGAGGTGGGAGGATCAATATTCTGCCAGGAGATTTAAATTAAACTCCAGGGGGAGTTCAGTTCACTCTCGGCTCAAAAGGAGCAACAGGTGGACGGGTGTCGTGGGCGTCTGAAGCGGGAAGGAAGTGGGTGGGAGAATGTGCGGTCCCGGAGGGTCCCGCGTACCACGTGGCCCTTTCTCCGCTTGGTGGCCCCCAAACCAAATGAACAACCAACCCCTTTTACATGAAAGATTCAAGGTTAGTATTATGGATTGGATTGTGTTTCCCCCAAACTCCGATGTTGAAGTCCTACCCCTCCTCGGACCTCAGAATGTGACTGTATTTGGAGACAGGGTCTTCAGACAGGTGACTAAGGGAGAGCAAGGCCATATGGGGTGGCCCTGACTCAATCTGACCGGTGTCCTTCTAAGAAGAGGAGGTTGGGACACAGACCCACACACAGAAGAGGCCTTGCAAGGACACAGGGAGGAGAGAGCCATCTACCAGCCAAGGAGAGGGGTTTCAGAAGAAACCAGCCCCACCGTCTCCTTGATCTTGGGACTCCCAGCCTCCAGACTGTGAGGAAATAGATTTTTTGTTCTTTAAGCCCCCAGTCTGTGGTGCTTTGTTAGGGCAGCCCCAGCACGCGAATGCAGTTGGCAACAGGAAGGAAAGTATCAGTAGAACTTGAATTGATTTTTTTAAGTAGGCTCCTCGGAGAGCATGGAGCCCAGCTTGGGGCTTGAACTCACGACCCTGAGATCAAGACCTGAACTGAGATCAAGAGTCAGATGCCTAACCAACTGAGCCACCCAGGCACCCCTAATTTTATTTTTTGTACTTGGTGGATTTGAGGGGGCAGCCTTGTAACTGAGGGTGACGTGGAGACACTGGCCATCTGTGCCCAAGGGTGTTCATTTTACCTGTAAACAGTCCACAAGCATTTCACCCTCATTGCCCTTTGCTCTTGCCATTCGCTTGCTCATGGCTTAGGCTCCCCGAGAAGTGGAGCCTGAGACCTGGGTGTAAGTGGCTTACAGAGGTGATTCTGGGAAGCACGTGAGGGGCGCGGAAGGACATAAAGCCAAGGACAGGTGACCTACCTGGTGAGTTACTGTTGTGAGCAATGGGCGCTCAGGCCCGCAGAGGACCCGCTGGGACACTGTAGCACCGCTCAGAACTGTCCCTCCAACGGCAGGAAGCTGGGGTGTCTTTTCAGCCACCGGTCTATCATTCATTGAGGGCTACCCCGGGCATTGACTCTAGTTGCTGGAGAAGGTGGCCAGGCCAGAGACACAGAAGATGGCCTTTGCGGGGCGGGGGGGGGGGGGGGGGGGGGGCAGGAATGTCTTCCCAGGGTGGCCTGAGAGATGGTGGTGGGGGAGGCTGTCTGCTGTCTCCCTTGAAGCTGTGAAGTTGTCCTGGGACCAGCCCCCTCTCAGGGGGAAAGCTCCTCCTGAATTTGTTGAGTAATTACTGTGCGGTGGACACCAAGCACCTGCTTTGAGTCTACTCATACTAAAATGAGTAATTTGGGGTCTCTGCCCCTGAGCTGTTCACAGTGTCATGGCAAGGGTTGGCTCTGCCTCATTTCCTTTGCAAATGCTGGCCATCCCAGGCAAAACTACGGGGCCTTCTGAAAGCCGAGATCTGGCCTGTCACTAGTCACAGGTGTGGGGAGGAGCTGCTGGGTGAATTCGTTGGCTTTGCTTCCTTCAGGCAGTTCTGTGAGGCGTTTTGGATGCCTCTCTGAGGGTCCCATGCAGTCGGGCACCCATGGGTGTGATGGATGTGTGGCATGATGCTCAGTGTATCTGCTTTGCCAGCCTTGGCAAGGGAGGGGAAGTATCAGGGACCCGAATAGTGATCACACAGCTAAACTGGATTCTTTAATCTGGTCATTTCAGTAATAAAGCTCATTTTTTTTTTTTTAAAGAGTTCCATCTGTCTGGTTCCTAGATCTGTTTCTCAATTATTTCTGAACACAAAGAAGCAGAAAAAAGTTGTGATTAATTAGCATTCCCCTGAGCCCCAGTACTTATACGGATGAATATGTGACTATCTTTTTACTTTATTATTTTTAATCAACTTTACTGATATATCCTTTACATACAATAAAGTGTATAGTTTGACAAATTGTGACAAATTATGTACTCAAGTGATCACCACCCCAGTCAAGACAGAGACTATTTCCATCATCCAAGAAGGTTCCTGTATGCCCTGTTCCAGCCAGATATCCACACCCACCCCAGCCAGGCAAATTCCAGTTGATTTCAATGACTATGGAGTAGTTTACCTATGTTGCAGCTTCATGTGCATGGAAGCATCTAGAATGTTCTGTTCCAAGACTGGCTTCTTTTACAAATGTTCTTTCCTTTTTTACCGAGTCATAGTCCATTGTATAAGTCTTGACGCAGTCTTATGTTTTCATTCTCTTGGGGTAGGATTGCTGAGACTTATGGTAGGTTTATGTTTAACTGTGTAAGAAATTGCCAGCCTGTCTTCCAAAAGCATCCCTCCAGTGTATTCCTGGTGATCGATTAGAATTCCAGGTACTCTCTATCATTTCCAGCACTTGGTATTTTCAGAGTTTTTTATTTTAGCTCTCCTAGTGGACATATAGTGGTATCTCTACTGTACATTCATGTCTCCTTTTGTGAGGTATCTGTTCAAGACTTTTGCCTATTTTAAAAATAGAGTTGTTTGTTTCATTATTGTTGAATTGTAGATGTTCTCTATGTGTACTGAATACAAGTCCTTTATCAGGTACATGCATTGCAAATATTTTCTCCCAGTCTATGTTTTGCCTTTTCAGTTTCTTAATGGTGTCTTTATCATTGTTGCTTTTAAAATTAAGAAAAAAGCTCTAGTCTCTTCTAGCATTTTTTTTTGCTTTTAAAAATTATTAAATGACTTTATCATAGTATACTTTCCATACCATAAAATATACTTCTTTTTGGTGCACATTAATGGTGTGTGGGTTTTTTTCCTTTCAGTATTCAAAAATGTTGCGAACTATTTTGAGATCCAATCCAATGTTCTTACCCATATTGTTTTTTCCTGGGGGAGTGGGAGATGGCTAGTGTTTTTAATGTGCGATTTTAATAGAAATATCTGTTCAAAATCATAAAGAAATACATGCTTCTTATTTTAATAAACCAAACACTGTAGTCAAGAAAAAGTTAGTGACACACCAAAAGTCAACTTCAGCTTTTTGGTAGTGAGCCAAAATCTGATACTTGGCCTTAGCTTTGTGTTGACTTTTGGAAGGTCAAATAGTTGATGCCAACTTCAATGTCATTTCTGGTATCCCTGCACTTGTGTGTGATCAACAATCATGCGATTGTCTCATATCTAATCATCATAACAAGAGCAATGATATGAACAAGGCATGGCATTCAGATTTATTAACTGCCAAACATCCATTTTGAAGTATTAGCAAGCCTCCTAGATGCAGCTTGGAGTGAGAATCTCTTTTGTGCTTTATATGTTGAAATGTTGCCCATCAGTTGAAGCAAAAACATGCATTTGTTACTGCATAAATGTGCTGCAACAACCATGTGTTAGAGTTGTTCACTTTAGGCATGAAAATGATTATGAGCTTTCAAATAGTTAAGTATTTTTCTTTTTTTGTTAAAGATTATTTATTTATCTATTTGACAGAGAGAAACACAGCGAGAGAGGGAGCCCAAGCAGGGGGAGTGGGAGAGGGAGAAGCAGGCTTCCCGCAGAGCAGGGAGCCTGATGTGGGGCTAGATCCCAGGACCCTGGGACCAGACCTGAGCCAAAGGCAGAAGCTTAACGACTGAGCCACCCAGGCGCCCCTGACTGAAAATTCTTTTAAAAATATTTTTTTAGGGGCCCCTGGGTGGCTCAGTGGTTAAGCGTCTGCCTTCAGCTCAGGTCATGATCCCGGGGTCCTGGGATCGAACCCCACATCAGGCTCCCTGCTACGTGGGGAGCCTGTTTCTCCCTCTCCCACTCCCCCTGCTTGTGTTCCCTCTCTCGCTGTCTCTCTCTCTCTGTCAAATAGATAAAACTTTAAAAAAATATATTTTTTTAGAGCAGTTTTAGGTTCACAGCAAAACTGAGCAGGTGGTATAGAAATTTCCCATATACCTCCTGAACCAATGGTATCTTTTGAAAAGCAAAAGGTTTTAATGTAGTGAAGTCCAATTGGTCAATTTTTTCTTTGATGGTTAGTACTTTTTGTATCCTGTCTGAGAAATCTTTCTTACCCCCAAGGTCACAGAGATTTTCTTCTATATATTTTTTGAGAGTTTTACAGTGTTAGCTCCTACATTTAGGTCTATGATTTATTTGAGCTAATGTTTGCTTCTTGCTCTTCTCAGTGAACAGGGCTAGGATATCTGTAATATGCAGACAATGCCTCACGAGTTCATACTGATATTTCTAAGCCAAATCAAAACCACAGAATGTTTTGTTTTGTTTGCTTGAGTTAACTTCTTTTCTATCACATCTTTTCTTCCTTCCACACTGAGCATCCCACTTATCAAGGACACACAGATGTTAGCATTCAAATATCCCATAATTAATCATTTACATGATCTCATATGCGCATCAGCCATGATAATATTCACACAACCACCACAATTCTGATTACTGACCATAGTTAAAAATGTCTTTCCATATGCTTCCCTCTCCTCTCCCCACTGTTCTGTTGTTGTCCTGTAGCTCCATCATCAGAACATGGGGCCAGTACATCTATATTTACGTGTATGTTTGATGTTCACCACATCCAACTGTGGATGCCTCTCTACTCTTTTGATAGTAGCTCATTCTCTAGTAGATTTCTTCAGAAGTAATGACAGGGACAATATTTTCTGATTCCTGCACATGGATGACAGTTTGTGTCATCTTTATACCCTCCGTGTTTGAAAATCGGTTTTCCTGCATGTAAAATCTTTGGCTCACATTTTCTCCTCTTTTATATCTTGACTAAGTTATCATTTTCTGGTATAAATTGTTGATGTTAAAAGCTTTTTACAGCAATTCAGTTTTCTTTACCCATATCGGTCACATGCTCTTGGTCCCTAAGCACCCAAAGACCTTCTTCTTTCTCCTTAAAGTCTGTGGTTTTAGGAGACTTGTTCAGTTGATGTTCTTAGGTACACAGTGTGCTCTTTTGATATGAAGCTCGATATTTTTCTTTCAGGAAAGTGGTCTTGAATTATGGTTTTTAGTGTTTTTTCTATTTCCTTGCTTTGGTTTTCTTTTTAAGGGTGTCCCATTATCCATATGTTGGATCTTCTTTTTTTTTTTTAGCATTTGTCACTGCCTTTCAAATCTTTTTTTGTCTCTTTCTTTTTTGTCTCTTTCTCTCTTGTCTCTTTTTTGTCTCTTTTTATTTTTAAAAATGTATCTGTTTTTTATCTTTTATTTCTCTCCAGGCATTTTCTGTGCTGCTGTTTGCAATTGTTTCTTCTAGTTCTGTCCTCATTTCTAAAATGATTTTTCTCTTCTATTTCCAATTCTTGAGTTCTGTCTCATCATATTTTTGGTTTTGGGGATACTCTTTATATGTTTTCGTGTGCCTTGTATCATATTATTAGTGCCTTTTGGCTTTTTAAAAAATAGTATGTTTCCATTTGATCTATTTTTATGAGCGTGTCTTTCTGGTATGCCTGGTTGTCAGTGGGTTTATGATTCTGCTCCTTAGTCTCTTCTTTCTTATTTTTTAAAAGTTATTTCTTTTTTAAAGATTTTACTTATTTATTTGGCAGAGAGACACAGAGGGATGCACAAGCAGGGGGAGTGGCAGAGGGGGGAAAGGGAGAAGCAGATTCCCCACCAAGCAGGGAGCCCGATGTGGGGCTCGATCCTAGGATCCTGGGATCATGACCTGAGCCAAAGGCAGATGCTTAACTGAGCCATCCAGGTGCCCCTCTCTTTTTTCTTATAATAACTCAGTATAGGATAGTCCCTGATAATGTTTGAACGTTCAGGTAGTTTTCTTGAATTTTTTCCAGGAGTTTTGGTTCAGATAACTCTAACTTCACAGAGCTCCTTCTTCTGCTGTTTTCATGCAATACTTAACGTGTTCGACAGTCCAAGTGTCCTGACTGTTCCTCCTTTGTTCCAGTATTACTCAGATTTAATTCCCCTTCTAATAGTCCTGTGTTCTTTCTAATACACAGCTAGAAATGTATAGACCCCTGACTTTGAAATTCTTCCTAGGAAATTCATAGACATTTCTGCAGGTGAGATGCCTGCAGATGTAATCGACAAGGAATACATTGAAGGCGCCCGTGTCACTGCGTGACATTCCTTACATGACAAATGAGAAGGCAACTAGCCCTCCAACCAGGGAGGCAGCTTCCGCCTAGCTATGGGGCTAGTGGAACTTAGCCTGGCTTTCACAGGAGATGGGGGGTGGGTGGTCTAAGCACCGTATTTTAGGCAAATGTCCATTCTGAAGCCCACATGTACAGGACTTGAGCTGTTCCAGGCTTTCTATTGACATGGGATGCAAAGTGCATCGTGACTCTAAAATGTTTGCCAAACTGATTAGGATGGTTGTGATCATGGCTTCATTCATACTGGGTGAGCATCTGTTATGGACAGGCCTTGTGCCAGGGGCTGGGATCTAGCAACAGACAAGACAAACAGTGTGTGTGTGTGCTCAGGGGAATTCCAGTTCTCTTCTCCTGCTCATAACATCAATAAAAATATCTCCAAGCCTCTGAAGTCACAGTATCTGTCACTGAGAACAATGACACAGGGAGTTTAACCTTGTTGAGAGTAAAATCCGAACAGGAAGATATTTGGGTCTCTCTCTTTTAAAATGCACATACCAAACAAACAAACAAAATGAAGCAAAATATGGCATTTGCGTCTCAGTTTCTGGTTTTAATTTTCCCCTCTGGTGCCCAAATCAGATTTGAGTTTCTAAGGAAGTGTATCCATGGTGGGAGTCGAGTTGGGATTTTATATTGCACGGAACCTTCCAGCTTGCAGCCTTCATCTGGAGTGGGCATTATCTTCTGCTTTTGCACAGATGTTTCTGTGACCTCCGGACTGGCCCACCATTGAGGCCTGACTCTGTCATAAAATGTGATAATTGAGGCCAAAGGGTCACTTTTATTGTTCAAGAGAATCTGAAAATTCCACGAGCAAAACATTTATTATCTGAGAACTCGTTGGCAGAATTTACAGCCTTTGGGGAAGACGGGAGTGTCATCAAAGTTCAATATCTTGGTTTCCCTAAAATTAGGGAAGCAGGAGACTCCAAAATAGTACGAGTTTTTAAAATTGTGTTCTCTGGGAGGTTTGTCTCCCCGAGTGGATTGCAATTCACCAAGTGCTGTTCAGCTCCATCTCTGTGTGCCAGGCACCAGGCTGTGCCAAGGCAGTCCCAGCTTTTATTTATTTTTTTAAAGATTTTTTATTCATTCATTTGAGAGAGAGAGAGAGCACGGGCAGGGGAAGAAGGCGGCGGGGGGGAGGGGCAGAGGCAGAGGAAGAAGCAGACTCCCCACTGAGCAGGGAACCTGACACAAGGCTGGATCCCAGGACCCCGGGATCATGACCTGAGCTGAAGGCAGACGCTTAACCGACTGAGCCACCCCGGCACCCCCGGTCCCAGCTTTTAAAGGCAGACTGAACGGGGGAGGAAACTAACATTTACTGGTCACTTTCCCTGGACCTGGTGGAGCTCCTGCCAGTCCTCATGGCAACCCCAGGGAGGTACAGGTGAGCGAATGAGGGCTCCCAAGGGTTGTCCGAGGTCAAACACGGTGAAGACAGTGCTTGGGCTGAGGCATTTGAGTCCGTGGCCCCCACCTAGGAAAAGCGTAGGCATGGGGACCACCAGCCTCATCTCTAGTCTCAGCTGTCCACAAAAGTGCTGGGGACAAGTGAAAATCTTACTTGTCTCTGGCTTGAAGGAATCTGAACAATCCAATAGTTCTCATATGATTAAAATAAGTATGATTAAAATGAATATGATTAAAATAAATCAAAGGTTGGGGCGGCACAGGGAAAGAGGCATTATCTGGCACTAAGCATGGATGGCTCTGCAGCAAAAGGCAGAGAGAGAGACCTGCTGTTTTAAATTGTCCAGGAGTAGGCTTCCATTTGCACCCTGAAAACCCACTTCTCTCTCCACCTGCCTCTGTCCTTAGCTCTGGGCTTGTGGGGGCAGAGCTCCCTTTCCCCACCCTGCACCTCTCACATTTTCTTGGCTTCCCCTGAGTGCGCTGCCTCCCGCCAGGGGAGCCCAGCTGTGCCCTGGGCCCGTGTGCATGCTGGGAGGGAGGCTGCTATAGAAACAGTGTTTGCGGGTGCCCCAGTCTCCCCTTAAGCTGCGAGTCTACCTCTTATGCATTCAGAGTCGAAGCTTGCCCTCAATCCTCTCTGGCCTGGACCCCTAACAGCTCCCTACTGCTTCTCCTCTTGGCCCTGCAACCTTCCCCAACAACAGAGGGAGGCGCCTTGTCAGAGCATAAAGCCCATCATGTGCACCCTGCTCAAACCCCTCTCATGGCTCAGGCCCAGAGTGTGGGACACCTCAACCCTTCCGGCAGCCCACAGGGCCCCACGCCACCCCCCGCCAGCCTCCCTGAGAACAAAGCCTGGGGCCCGGCACATGCCAGGCACTGGACAAGGCGCTGGGCACTCAGTGGCCAGACCGAAGTCCCCATCCTCCCGGGGCTTACAATCTGGCGGGAAGATAGGCGAACCTGCAGGTCAAAGACGCCATGAGCCTAAAGAGAAACCCCACCGACCGAGTAAAGCCTGGGGCTCTGCCGTGGGACGAGGGTAGGGGAGTGCTATGTGAGAAGGGTGGTCAGGAAGGCCTCTGGGACAAGGGCACAGTCGGACAGAGACTCGGGTGAGGGGAGGCTGTGCGCCTGGTGGAGCTGGGGACCCAGGTCCACCGAGGGACCACCTTGGGGTCTCGACGCAGCTGCCTGGCCCTCCCCAGGCCCCAACCCCAAGGTTCAGGACACGCACACCTTTGTGTTATTCAGGTCTCGACTGGACCCAGAGCCAGAGGGGCCTTCCCTATTCACCTCTCCTGCCCCGCCGTGCAGATAAAACCACTGAGACTCCGAACAGTGAAGAAACCAGCCCAAGGTCAGCTGGCTGCAAGGCATTTGGGCCACAACGTGGCTGTCTTCTTCACCCCTCCCCAGGCTGCTGAGGGCTGTTGCAGGGTGGTCGATGCCCCTGAACCCCTGTGGTCTCCATAGCACCTGGGACCCGCCCTCTCAGTGACTGTCTGGAGAAACAGAACCAGGAGAACATAGATACGTAGCGAGAATGAGATTTGTTACAAAGAACGTGCTCACGCAGTTATGGACGGGGTTGAGCAGTCCCGAGGTCTGCAGCGGGTGAGCAAGAGACCCAGGAGAGCTGGTGCTGTCGTTCCTGTCCGAGTCCGAAGGCCAGGGACCCAGGAGGGCCTGGTGTCAGTTCCAGCGGGAGGGCAGAAGACCGATGTCCCAACTCAAGCAGGCGGGCAGGTGGAATCCCTCCTTACTCAGTCGTTTTGCTCTTTTCAGCTCAACTAATTAGAGGAGGCCCACCACATTCTGGAAGCCGATCTGCTTGGCTCATTCTACTGATTCAAACGTTAACCTCATCCAGAAACACCCTCACAGACACACCCAGAATATTAGGGCACCCCGTGGCTCAGTCACGTTGACATAGACAGAAGCTCCTGGTCTCTGCACACCTACAGCCCATGTCCACTAGTGGTCCTTGTTTCTCCCTCACATCTGTCTTAGCAGAAAAGGCATGACTCCTCTAGTGTGGGGCCAATCCCTCCCACTGTGCTCTGGGTCTGTCTCCAGAAAGCAAATCAACCAGCATTTTCTACTCCACATTACCCAAGATGGCAGTGTGGGCAAAAGCCCAGCATGGGAGGGGAAGGTGATAGTTCTGGGCAGGGTGTCCAGAGTGGGGATTTGAGGCTTCAGATGGATAGCTAGACAGGCATTCCTGAAAAGCCCTCCAACCGAACAGCCCCCTCCAGGCAAGGCCCTCTGTGGGGCACGCAATCGCTCTTCGTTGGGACCTCTCCGGAGCCCTGGCCTGCTCTCGAGAGAGGTTTCCCTGTTTGATGTTTATGTCCAGCAGCCCTCCTGTGTTGAGCAGGACTTTCTCACTGTGGATGTCAGAATCCCATATCAAACCGGTTAAAGTAAAAATGAGGATTTATTGACCGATGTAACCGGGAAGTTCATGAATGAGGCTGGCCCGAGGACTAAAATAGTATCACTAGGCCTCAGTTTCCCTTTGTCTGTCACACACACACACACACACACACATCAATGTGCTCTTCTGCTGTCCTCTGTGTGTAGAGCTAGTTTTTCCTGCTGTAGGTGATTTTCTCCATGCAGTCAGGGGACAAAATGTCACAGCCGGAGAGATTCCAGGCACCTGTCATCCCACTTCAGCCACCTTGGAGATAGACATTCTCTTTCCCACCCTCCATATTGAGAGTCCCAGAAGGGGACTGGTCCTGTTCAGTCACCCGCATTGCCTGGATGATTACCTTACTATGGCCACGAGATGGGGAGGCCATATTGGCCATATTGACCAGGCCTGGGTCACGGGACCACCCCCTTGGCCACGGTACCGGATTGGCAGGTGCACTAGAGTCACAGGGATGGAGGGCAGAGCAGTTCAAAGAAGGAAGGACCTATTTTAAGAAGGAATGGGAAGGCATGCAGGGCAAATAACAACAGCAGATGACCTCCTCGCCGCCTGGTCTGGGGGTGTGGGACGGTGGGACTCCGGGCCTTCTCCGACATATTTGTTCAGCTGCGCCAGTTTTAAATTCTATTGGTACTTGCCTCGGCAGGTTCTTTTTCTAACTTACTGTCCGGTGAGTGTTCTAGAACCTTGCCCACCTCCATGAAAGCTGCTGGAGTATAAACATGCCCGGACACACGAGCAGACATTACCGACTGGATTTTTCACGCATGTGGCCCCGCCTTGGGCTGGCCTGGGAATAGGCATATCTCCCCACCTCTGTTTGCTTTTTTTCTGAAGGTGGCTGAGGGTCAGATTCTGCAAATATGAATCCAGCCCTTACCAGGTGCCCAGAGCTTTCCCAACTCTTACCCGCCCTGAGCCCCAGGTTGGGGTGGAGGAACCAAGGCTGAGAGAGGGGAGTGCCGGATGTCTGAGTTTCCCAGGGCTGCTACCACCCACACCACAAACCAGATTGCTTAAAGAAATGGAAATACATTCCTGTAGACTTCAGAAGGCCAGCAATCCAAAATCAAGGATTCGGCAGGTCTAGTTTCTCCGGAGGGCTGTGAGGGAGAATCCACTCAGAGCTTCTCTCCAAGCTTCTGGCTATTGCTGGAAGAGATCATTGGCATTCCTTATCTTGTAAGATTTTATTTATTTATGTGAGAAAGAAGGTGAGCGAGAGAGAGAGAGAGAGAGAGAGAGAGAGAGAGAACAAGTGGGGGGAGGGGCAGAGGGAGAGGGAGAAGCAGACTCCCCGCTGAGCAGGGAGCCCGATGTGGAGCTTGATCCCAAGACCCCGGGATCATGACCTGAGCTGAAGGCAGACGCATAGCCCACTGAGCCAGGCAGGCGCCCCCTTACCTTGTAGATGCTTGGTCGAGCCTCTGCCTCTGTGGTCACGTGGCTGTTTGGCTGTGTGTCTTCACAACAGCTTGTAAGGACTATAGGCATATTGGATTGGGGCCCAACCTACTCCAATGTGACCTCACCTTAACTAATGACATCTGCTGCGACACTCTCTCCAAATAAGGTCACCTTCTAAGACACCTAATCCTCAGATTGGGACTTCAAATATATCTTTGGGGGGGCACCATTCAAAACCTAACACCTATTGGGCAGTGAAGCCAGCCTCAAATCCAGAGCTCACACTCTCTTGCCTGAAGGTGCTGGTCATGACGACGGGCATTTTCAGGAGGCTATTTTGTGCAGGCCAGGCCTTACATTTTGCCATTTCAAAATCCCAACAACCCTAGAAGGTAGGCCCCTCGGGTCCATTTTACAGGTGAGGACTTTAAGGTGGGGTGAGGTGAAATGCTCAAAGGCACACAACTCCTTAGGAACAGAGTTGGGTTCTGAGCTGGTTTGCCTGACTTCATGTCTACCTCGCTCATGGCTCCAGGTGCTAAGTTAAGGGGCACCGTAGAAGCGTTGACAAAGTGCCATGAGAAGCCCAGGCAGACAGAGACCACTGCTGCCTGCAGATGGTTGGGGTAGGGCTGGCGGATGGGAAAAATATCTGGAAATCCTTCCTGGAGGAAGTGACATTTTAGCTGCGCCAGAAGGATTGGTCAGATTTAGTTGTGCAGAGGCGACAGGGAAGGATGGTTTGGACGAGGCATAGAGCAGAAGCAAGACCTAAAGGCAGGAAAGTATTGGGGAGGAAAGGGATAATTCGGTCTGTCTAGCCCAGAGCCCACATCTTCCCGTGGGTACCAAAGGAGAGAGGATCTCGTTAATTGGGGAGGCAAAAGGGGCATTCATATTTACCCTCATTCATTTTTCCAAAGCTGCCTTCCTCCCAAGAGCAGGGGACATCCCAAGGAGGCAGTGGAAGCCGGGAGGGGGGGGGGGAGCATTGCCCTTCTCCTTCGCACACACCCATAGCCCCCCCACCCCATCCAAGCCCAGAAACCACAGAGCTACAAAGACGCCTGTTCATTCTGGTTTCCAGAAGGCCCAACTGAGATCTGTTCTAATCCACCCGCGTGGAAAGGTTTCCAGTGTGTGTATCCGGTTGCCATGGGTTTGCTTTCTGCGTCAGGCACTCTGTCTGTCAGACATGACAATTGAATAATATTTTTATTTTTAGGTACGGGTCACCAAGTCTTTTCATTCCACTTCCAGGCTCGCCTCCGCACTGGAGCCCCAGGGAACGGGGCCTCCGGGCTCCTGGGACTTGAATGGCTGCAGCAGAAAGCAGGGTGGGCGGTTGTGGGCCTGAGCTGGACACTGTCCTGGGGGGCAAGAAGACCCTGTCTCGGTGGGGGGGTCTGTTTTTGTGTCTTGGCAGAACGACGGTAGTTGGTCTTGGCCAAGACCTGGGTGTTGTCAGGCCCAAGGGGTAAGGTTGGCACGGTGGGCAGGCAGGTGGGCGGGGCGGACCCGCCGTGGTGGTGGGACGAGGGCCACGTGGTTGGTGGCCTGTGGTAATGGTGGCAGGAAGCAGGTGGCCCCTCAGGCACGTAATCAGGATCAACAGAGAACCACGGATGCCCAAAGGTGGGATGTAGGCTTATGTGGGGGCGGGAATGAGTTCTCAAGGGCCTAATCAAAGTGAGGGGCATTCAGAAGCAAGGCCCTCGTATGAGGGGCCGGATACAAGTCAGGCAGGACCTGCGGACAGAGCAGAGTTCCCTGCTCTTGGCGCTGTTGGCATTCAGGGCTGATTGCTCTTTGTGGGCTCCGTCCTGCGCGTTGTGGGGAGCTCAGCGGCATCCCTGGCCTCCACCCACTAGATGCTAGTCCACATCCCCTTCCCAGCTGTGACACCTGAAAATGTCTGCAGACATCACCAGATGTCTCTGGGGCAGTGGGGCTGAGTTGTCTCTGGCTGAGGCTTAGTGGGGGCTGGAGGCCGAAGGGCTTGGGATTGGGGGCAGACGCAAAGATCCAGTTACTGGAACAATTGGCCCTCCTCAGTGGGCCCCACGCCTGCGAGGGTCTTTGGGGGCAAACAACCCCAGTCAATCCTGGCTGACACTCCCAAGAGGCACAGCGGAAGAAGTATATGACAGAGGGAGGTAGGGGGCACCCCTCGAAAATACCAAAAGGCTGGAAGATCTGGCTTTTAGAAATGGGTGGGGACCCAGGTGGCCTCAGTTTCCTCATCTGTGTAATGGGAGAAGTAATTGTCCTCGCCTCACGGGAGTGATGCGGCGGTTACACGTAGGGGCTAGCGCACACCCGACATATGGTGAGCGCCATGTGAGAACCAGCCCGTGTGACCACCCCTCGTGTCACTCATGTCATTTCCCTGTTCATGACCCAGCCATTGGCTTCCCCTCCCCCCACCTCCAGGTCTTGTCCGCCTCTGCCCTGCCCCCACACTCCCGCTGTCCCCAGGAACCTGCGGGCCTTTCAGATGCTGGGCCATTTCAGCTGAAGGGACGTCCCCGGGATTTGTTCCGAGGTTCTGCCGGTGTCATCTTTAAAGGGTTCGGATGGAGACTGAGTCTGGCGCCCTGAAGCGGAGGGCCCCCTTAAACAGATCTCAGAGGAGGTGACGACATGCTACCTGCTGGGGAGCTTTCCCGAGGCGTGATCTATGGCCACTGACCATTTCATGGGCAGGAGGACCCCCCAGAGAAGGGGGACGGCTAGGGCCCCGGCCGGAAAAGTCTTGGAGGGTGGCGGGGTGTGGCCTTCATGCCCCACCAGAGGGGGGGGTGACACGGGACAGCTGCGTTGTTCCTGCTTTGAATGTAAAAGAGGGAAAAATCTAGGCGAAGGGGTGTGAGTCATGCAGAGACAGCTCCACGTGTCCCCTGAAACTCGCTGTTTGGGGAGACACGAGAAGCCACCCACGGTGCCACTGTCACCACGCACCCCAGGCCGTGGGGCCATCCTTGAAGGGTGCCTCACAGCAAAGAGGTGAGATTCTTCACGACGGAGCTGTTCGTGGTGTCCGAGGCCGTGGACGGGGAGCGGCCACGCACGTCACCGGGGAGCACCGCGTGCGGCCACTTCAGCTGGGAGGCGTGGGACGTTAAGCCTGTGTTTACTTTAAGCCTGCTTCCTATTGAATCTGGACTCGAAGTTGTTATGCAAAGGGGAGTCTCGGTGGGTAATTCAATATTTATGCTCTTATTTAACAACAATTTCCATTTTAGTAAAGAACGCTGACTTCATGTTTCCCTGACACCTCTCACCTCTGCCTGTAACAGGCCCAGCTTCAGGTGGGCCCAGAACATCATGGACCAGCGGCGGCTGGGGGGTGGCAGTGGTAGCCCCCAGAATATCAGGCAGAAGGTGAAGCTTCGTGGGCCCAGCCCTGACCACAGCGGGCAGCATCTGGGGACTGACTGAGAGCTTGGCTTTGACCATCATGATGCTTGGGGTCACGCTGTGGCTCCCCCTCGCAACAACGAGCAAACTTATTTCCCTGAGCCTCACTTTCCTCATCTGTAAAATGGGCATGAGGATCTCTGCCTCGCCGGGAAGCAGCAAAGCTGAAATGAGAGAATGAGGGTTACTGGTTCCCAGATGTGATGGTGCCCAAGAGTCAAGGGAAGAGACGGTTACAATGCAGGTTCTCGGGCCCCTCCTGTTTTCCTGATGAAGTGAAACTATGCTGGGATGCTGGGACATTCTGACAAGCTTCTAGGTGATTCTCACCCGAGTGTGTTCGTAAGAAACACTGGTGTCTCCAAAGGACTTAGTACCGAGCCCAGCACATCATGAGCCTCCAGTCCAGGGATTGCTATATTTATTCTACGCCAGTTACCTGTCGCAGCAATAACGCTACATGACGGACTGTCCCCAAATCCAGCCACTTGAAGGAACCATCGTGTGTTTAGCCCGTGAAGATGCGTGTCAGCTATTTGGGCTCAGTGGGGCGGCTCTTTGGTTCGGCTCGGTCACAGGTCCAACACCAGCTGGCGGTCCACGGGGGCCGTGGCAGGTCCTGGGTCGCATGACTCCCCTCCTCCAGCCGGCTAGCCTTGGCATGTGCTCTCGGAGAGGCAGAGGTACAAATACTCCCAGGCCTCTGCTTTACTGTTACCCTTGCTGCCAAGCCAACGGTCAAAATCAGTCACCTGGCTGAGCCCAGAACCGAGGCATGGGGGACAACCCACCCAGACAGGCAGGGTCCTGATTAGTGACCTGCCCAAAGGGGGGGTGGACAGAGAGAGGAGTGAAGATTCGGGGCAATTAATGTAATCAACCCATCTCTCACCGGGATCCTTTTAGAAAGTAGCAGCGTTGTACCTTCTTTGTCTACCAAATTTGTTTCAGTGGGCATGCATTACCTTTTAAATCAAAAAACCTTAGTTATTTCCCTGTCCCCACAGAGCATCGGAACAGTGGTGGTGATAGAAGCAAGAGCAATGACAAGTTCTGAGCACCTCCTATGTGCCAGGCACTGGGCTAAGTGCTTTTAAATATTGGCTCTTTTAATGCCCACAGTGACCCTTAGGGGTTGGTGTGTTAGTTTCCTGTCGCTTCTGTAACAAACTGCCACACATCAGTGGCTCGAAATAACACAGATTTATTATCTTAATAAGATTAATAAGAAGTCCGGGGCGCGTGGGTGGCTCAGTCGGTTAAGTTTCTGCTTTTGGCTCAGGTCACGATCTCAGGGTCCTGGGATCAAGCCCCGCGTCGGGCTCCCCGCTCAGCAGGGAGTCTGCTTCTCCCTCTGCCTCTGTCCCTCCCCACTTCTTGTGCTCTCTCTCTCTCTCTCTCTCTCTGTTTCAAGTAAATAAACAAAATTCTTTAAAAAAAAGATTAATAAGAAGTCCGAAATGGGGCAAAATCGAGGTGTCAGCAGGGTTGTGTTCTTTCTGGAGGCTCTAGGAGAGGATTCAGCCCTTGCTTTTTCCAGCTTCTAGAGGGCACGTTCACGCCTTGGCTTGTCACTGCCTTCCAGCAATGGGGATAAAAGAATGGATGGACAGATGGATGGACAGATGGATGGACAGATGGAGGAATGGATGACAGAGAGATGGATGGATGGATGGATGGATGGATGGACTCATGGATGGATGGATGTATGGGCAGATGGACAGATGGATGGACAGAGGATGGATGGATGGATGGATGGGTAGATGGATAGACGGACGGATGGATGGATGGGTATACACCAGAAAGTCTTGTCTCCCAGGCTCTCATCTCCATGGCTGAGACAACTAAAAAGCATCTTTCTTACCCACACCTCCAGAGCTGTCGTTTCTTCTCTCTGCATCAGCATCAGGACACTTCTCACTTGGCTTCGTGGGTGAGAGCCATTCTCTTCCCAAACCTTCCGCAGAACCAGTCTCCTCCAGTTGTGAGAAAATAAGTATGTTGCTAAATCACCAGCAATGTCGGTCAGGGAACCTTAAACAAAGAGATTAGTTCTGCTTTTATTTGTTGGTACAATGGAGAGCATGAAATATTTAACAGCATCGTAATGCAGAACAGATGGGAAAGATACTGCCTTCCAGGACCTCTCCTCTCCCACCTTCCACCAACAGCCAAAACCAGGCAGCCCTTGAGGACAATTTATGGGCTGGAAGGCAGCCAAGGGGTGTCAGGTATCGGCCCAGCCCCGATAACGCCTACTGGGTTATTCATTGAAGAGGATCTAGTTACAATCTTTTGCACACTGGGAATGCCACAGTGGACCTGGATGCTACATCGGGTTCAAGTCCTCCTTAGCTTTATGCAGTTATCAGTGTTCAGGGAGTCTTTTTCTCTGATTGTCATGGAATTTCTACCCACAAAACCGGAAAGCTTGAAAAATCACCAAGGAGTAAACTTTGATATGGTTGTGAGCTGTGCAATCTTGGGCAAGTCTGTGACCTCTCTGAGCCTGTATCTTCAGCTGCATGAAGAACGAGAAGAGCCACTGTGAGTGAAGCTTGAGTGAGACAATGTGTATTAAAGCCTGCCGATAGGCACATAGTAGGTGCTCAAACTGCTCTCGGGCCCAGTGGGTGAGTGACCAGGCTTTGAACTATGGGTCCCACTGAGAAACATATCACATGCGCACGGTCTCTGGATCTGCATCCCACACACAATTTTAGAATTGTGAACTGAAAGAAATCTTAGGGATTAGATTAAAGGGTGCAAAGCAAAGGCCCATGGGCCACATCCAGCCTAAAGACACACACACGAACATATACACACATCCACACACACAGTTTGCACAGGTACTTTTTAATTATTCAAACTACTTGCCACTAAAACGAAAAAAAATTTCTAATATTAAAATCTGAAATCTTGTGTGATCTCAGAACTGTCCGATGCAGTCACCCAAAGCTCCCACACTCACATGGCAACAACCGGCAGCACGCCCCCCCCACCACACCTTTTTTCATGATATTTTTTACACATGGTCTCCTCTCTCATTGGCGTTTCCTGGCTCGGTTCTGTAGGCATGTGAGTTTGTGAGCCCCGGTGGAGAGCAATCCTCTCACTTTTCGAGACAGATTAGGCTAAGAGAAGGAATCCAAATGTGCCCCTCCCCCCACCGCTGCCCTGGTCCTCACTGAGAGATCTCGGAGCTCTTTGCTTAGTTCAAGGCTCAGGGTCCTTCTTAACCCAGCTCTTGGGGCAGTGATTCAGATAAATCTATTAGGTACCTCTGACGGGGTGATTTTGTTCCACATTCTCCAACCCTGCTGTAGTCTTCACCTTGAGGCTTTGTTGCTTCTTCAGTACCCAATAAATAGTCTTGGGAGTTGGATGCAATAATGCCTCTGACATCTATTGTAAAAACCAAATGAAATAAGTGCCTAGCAAACTGTGACTATTACGTTATCATGTTATTAAGCCCAGTATGCATTACTCATAAAATAAATGGCTCTCTCCCTGACTTCCCCCCATTCCTGGATAAACTCGGGTTTTGATAACATGTGAAAATGTAGCTTGGGGGAGGTGTGCTGGCAACCCAGACTACACATTTTGTGTTTGGCCCCCTGGGCCTTTGGTCGGGGTCGGACATGCCTTTCAGCACAAACATGATTGTAAGATGTTTCTTTAATTAAATGCAATCTCTTTCTTTATAGCCCCCGCATTACTGACCCCCGCCCTGACCCCCGCCCTGACCCCCGAAAGGCAAGACTTGCTGCGTATTCAGATGCTGGCTTGGATTGCGCCGGGCCCTACCTTCTCCTGACCTCGCCCATCAAAAGGCTCATTAACCCACACAACAGTCTTTTTCTTTTCAAGCTCAGTTAAAAAATAGAGAGAGAGAGAGTGAGAGAGCGAAATGTCCATTCTCTTTTCCTTGCCCACAGTAATCCTCAAATTATGCACAATATCCAGACCAGAAAAATGGCCCCAAATTTAATTTTCTGGTTTCTGAAGAGACTTAATCAGGCCCAGAGTCTAGGAGGGAACCCACAGGGATGTGCCCCAGAACTCTGGTGGGGCTCCCAGTCTAACGCCCCAGGAAACACAGTCATGAAGGCTGGACAGCGAGTCATGCGTGTGGTGGGGGGGGCTGTGTGGGGGTGTGCCTCTGCGTGTGGTTTGCAGGGAAGGTAATTGTGTGTGGTGTGTGTGTCTGTATGTGTGGCTGTGTGTGTGTGTTGTGTGCGTGCAGGTGTCCATATGTCTATGAGGTGCGTCTGTGCATAGTATGTGCGGGGAGTGGTGTGTTTGTTCCTGACGTGAGCATGCATGCGTGCGGATGTGGGTGGTGGGCATGCGCAGGCGTGTATCTGTGCTGTGTAGGGTGTGCGTCTGTGTGAGTGTGAACGTGCACCTGCCTGGCTCATCACGCGTGGCCTCGACACGAAGGATTAACTGCAGGCCCTCCCCTGAGCTTCCCCCGTGTGTTGTTCTCTCTGCGTGTTCCTGGTGGTTACGCGAAGGATAGTTTAAAGAGGACCGACGCCACTGTGGGAGTTCTCCAGAGCAATTCACATGCAAAGCCCCACTTGACAGCGAGGGACGTAGAGAAGCAGAGCGGGCACTGAAGTTAGCCAAAGACACAGAGGGAGTTGGTGGCCATTGCTGGGGCTGGAGCAATTTCTCCTGACACCCAGTCCAATGGGCTTTCTCCTTGGTCCCTTTCAGGGGGGTCAGGGCCAGCCGACAGGGAGCCAGTCTTCCAGAAGGATCTGGCTGGGATCCAGGGGTGAACAGCTTAGATACACACAGTGCCCGGGCGGGCAGCTTCGTAAGCAGCATCCTTGAGCAGGGGTTGACAAATGCTTCTCTATATGGCCAAGTAGGAAATATTTCAGGCCTTTATAGGCTAAGAGGCAAAACTGAAGGTGTTATGTAGGTACTTACATAACCACTCGATATGTGACCCTTTAAACACAGAACCATTTAGGGGCTCCTGGGTGGCTCAGTCGCTCAGCGTCTGCCTTCGGCTCAGGTCATGATCCCAGGGTCCTGGGATCGAGCCCCGCATCGGGCTCCCCGCTCAGCGGGAAGCCTGCTTCTCCCTCTCCCACTCCCCCTGCTTGTGTTCCCTCTCTCGCTGTGTCTCTCTCTGTCAAATAAATAAATAAAGTCTTAAAAAAAAAAAATGGAACCATTTAAACATTTAAAAATCATGGTTATCTTCTTGGGCTAAACAAAAATGGGTGGCAGCTAGATTTGGCCTGCTAGCCAGCCCGGTCCTGGAGGATGTAAACATCAAAACAGATCTGGATTTATGGAACCAGAAACCGGTCAAAGCCGGGGGATGAGAGAACAGAGCAGGAATCAAAGAGCAGCTGAAGGAGGAGAAGATGCAAACCAATGGCCATAAATTAGCCTGGGGAGGGGGCTGGGGAAGAGGGAGGGCATGTCAGCGTCCCAGGTGTAAGAAGCTCAGTCACAGCCTGTTGGCAGAGAAGCGTCTCCCAGCAGTACCCCGACGAGTGGATGGACAGAAGTCCGTGGTGTGGACAGTGCTCCAGTGGGGTCCGGAGCCACGCTGGCTGAGAGGACCTCCCCATCTGCTTGTCCAGTCTTCCCATGGGTGGGAACCTCACACCGCCCGGTCCCAGTGTCATGTCCAGTTGCTGGGTGAGTGCCCAGATGTGAAGACTTTGCCCGTTCTCTCATTCGGTCACGCCGAGAGCTCCATGCCTAGGAGATTCACATCCCAGGGCACCCACACCTGCCGCACAGCCTCTGCCCCCTCAGCCCATGCTCTGGTCTCACCTGGAAGTCCCCAGGACCATACCCTCACGATTTTCCCAAGGCCAAAAAATCTGTATTAAAAAAGCTTTTTTTTATTTGGAATCATTTTAGAAAAGGTGCAAACATAACACACAGTTCCCTGACACCATTCCCCCCGGTCTCCTCTGATGCTGACATCTTATATAACCGTGGGACACTTGTCAAAACCGAGAAATTCACGCCAGTGCAATGTTATTAAGGAAACTACAGACTTCATTTGCGTTTCATTGAGTTTTTCGATAACGTCCCTTTACTGTTCCAGGATGCGATCCAGGATACTGAATTGCATTTAGCCTTTTTTTTTTTAACTTCTCTTTTTGTCATCCTGTCACCTATTCCAAAGCAAAAGGGCCTCAATTATTTGCACATGCTCAAGGACGGGACCCCCACACTCGCATGTGAGAGAGACGGTTGCGGGACAATTTGGAGCAATTTCCTTTGATGTCCACTGGTAGCGGAGGCCTCCCGTTAGAAACTGGCAGCGGAAGGCCACGGTGAAGACCCAGTGGGACTGGAGGCGGTGGCCGAGCAGGAGGCAGGCCAGAGCACAACTGCCATCCGGAATCCCCGCTACGGGAGCCCTGAGCAGGCCGGGGCCGCCCCCCCTCGCCGCCTAATCGGAGGAAGCAGGGTGGAGAGAGGTCACTGCAGGAGTGCTGGGAGCCAGGGCTGGTGAGATGGTGACAGAAAGGGCCAAGGCCAAGTAGCTGAATAACGTTCTCACCCAGGGGTTTCCACGAAAGATGATGAATCTCTCCAATTAAACGTGTCACGGCTGGGCTGGGAAGCCACAGATGAAAACAGGGAAGATAATTACTTCCATAGCAGGGCTGGTTGTAGGCCGGAAGGGGGAATCACATAGTCGTAAAAATGACTTGGGGCACCTGGGGTGCTCAGTCGGTTCAGTGTCTGACTCTTGGTTTCGCCTCAGGGCATGATCTCGGGGTTGTAAGATCGAGCCCCGCATCGGGCTCTGTGCTGGGCATGGAGTCTGCTTAAGATTCTCTCTCTGCCTCTCCCTTTGCCCCTTCCTCCCCCACCAACCTTTCTCTCTCTCTCTCTCTCTTGCTGTCTCCCTCTCTTACAAAAACTGACTTAATCACCCAGCCAGGAGTATGAGAGCTGAGAGTAAAGATTTTCCCACTGAGATGATGTTTTAACACCAAAGTGCCTGGCCCAGGGTTTGATGCCTCCGTTGTAGGAACAAACGTGCGCCCCACAGTTAACCATCAATGATGCACGGCACACTCTCACCTTCTACAGATTAAGGCTTTTTAGAATCAGCTACACAGGCCAACGCCAGGACCTACATACACCTAAAGGGCAGAGCATCCCAGGGGACGGAGTTCTAGCTGTCTTCACCACCTATGTTTTGTTTTGGGGGACAGCTAGTTAGAAGCCGAGGAGCCCCCTTACCCCAGGCCACAAGATTCACAAGGGTTTCTTCGTGGGCCCTGGGCGCTCCTCTAAGGCGTTAGCCAGCGGGTCCCAGGATCCCTGGTCGACTCACTTCTTTCAGAACATTCCTTGTAGCAAACAAATGCTGCTTTTGCTATAGTCCCGCAATAGAAAATCGTTCTGTCCTTCGGCACCAGCGGCCACCAGCTGGGGCACTGGGGACTTCACTGGTTCCCTTGCTGTGAAGGCCGGCCTTGGAAACCAAGGACCCCCTTCTAACAGAGCAGCCTCTCCCATCCAAGTCAGAGGCTCAGGGAGCGATCAGGATGGCGTCGAGCTCCAGGGCACGTGTCACGGAACTGGATCCTGCATCTAGGATTCCAAGTCCTTCTCACTCGCAATCCTGGACACCACTTAGATGAACACGCACTCTAAAACCTGGTCTCAACCTTCTACCGGCCACTGAAGGAGCAAGGGATTACAGACACGTTGCTCTCACCTGAGAGGTCCTTCTCTCTCTCTCTCTCTCTCTCCTCTCAATAAGTGACGAGGGTTTCTTCAGATAACAGACCAGGAAAAGTATTACAAGCCTTATTGAAGTTAACAGCAGATTTTTAAAATTTGGGGTTGGGACGGGGAGTAAATAATGCAAGAGGCAACGCCTTTCTGTTTTAAAGCCTTCTCACGAGAAGTGTTCAAAACTAAAGGGTACACTTCATAAACAGAAGGTTCTGGACACAAATTCCCCTTTTCTTGGCAAGTCAGGGCCATTGCTAGGAGGCTTCATTAACTGGCGGTGGGTCCGGGGTTCACCACTGGTCTCTTCGACCTCTCCTCGAATGGTATCCCCCCTTCTCCTTCACTGTACCCTCTCTGGTGACAGCGCCCCGTGCCCCGTGGGTTCAGACACCAGATCCCCAGACCTAAGAACTGTTTGTTAAACAAACCATCAACGCTTGGGCTTTGATCCAAGGGGTGGGAGCAGAGTGCTGGGAGGGCCTTCTGTTATTTGCCTGGTGCCTGCCTCTGTTTTGGGCCGCTTCTCTACTCGGTGCATTTGGAATTTTCAAAATCCACTTGGCCAACCCCCCGGATTGCAGCCCACCAGCTCTGGGGGAGATGCTGGTAATGTTTGTGAAGATGCTTCCCAGGTGATCCTGATGTTCCCGTCGAGCCGAGAACCGCTATTGCCCTGAGGTCAACCTCTGCATAAACCAGGCCCTGCCTCTGCCCAGAAGCCAGACTTTAAAATCCAATCAGCTCTGGGCGCCTGGGGGGCTCAGTCGTTAAGCGTCTGCCTTCGGCTCGGGTCATGATCCCAGGGTCCTGGGATCGAGTCCCACATTGGGCTCCCTGCTCCGCGGGAAGCCTGTTTCTCCCTCTCCCACTCCCCCTGCTTGTGTTCCTGCTCTCGCTGTGTCTCTCTCTGTCAAATAAATAAATAAAATCTTTTAAAATAAATAAATAAATAAATAAAATTCAATCAGCTCTTGCCACCTACCCTCTTTCTCCTCATAACCTCTTCAGACAAAACCCCTCACTTCAGAAAGAGTTTTCCAAACCACACAATGCTTCATAGACCAACATAGAGATTTTTATTTCCAAACATAAAGCAGATACATTTTTAAACACATAAAGCAACAACAAAAACATCAAGCCAGTCTTTGAGAACACAGCCCCTTACAACTTGAACAACAGAAAGGGGCTGAGGATGTCAATGCAACTTTGAAACACAGTACTGAGAAGAGACTACAAGAGGCCACGCGTCCCTCCCTCCTGAGCAGGGAAGGCTCTAGGCTGGTTGTGGACTTGATGTGAACCGAGATAAAGCACATGTTTCAGGACACTCACTTGGCTCTGATACTGCTTGCCTTCCCAGAAAGCTTAATTTATTGCAAATGCATGTTTTACAATCACAAATAATATGATGAGAGTGGATATGGTCCCTGTGAATACTGTTTACATAACAGAACATTTTAAACAGTGAAGTTAGCTTGCTTTTCATGCCAAAACCCACTTACGCGCGCGCACACACACACACCCACACCCCCCCACACACACCCATTCCACCAGGCCAGTCGCCTGGTCCACACTGCATTAACCAGACCAATCCAGCGGTATAAACAGCCAGTCAAAGTCAGGTTGCAAAGATGGAGCAGCTTTGCCCCTGAGGATTTGTCTGAGGGTAGAGAGATTGCAGGGACATGGCTGATGCCTCCAGGTGGGGCTCTGCAGAGGCCTGGACCCTTCCTTGGGAGAGGAGATAAGACACATTAATGAATCCATCAGGCTTTGGAAGAAGAGGGTTGGTCTCTTGGACTTGAAATGGAGGGAGAAAGCATGCATTCCTCCAAAGCTGGTGCTGGAAACTTGCCATTTTTCCTGCCCCTGGCACCTTATGAATACCAGTGGCTTCTAAAACACAAAGACACAGGCAGACACACAGAGTAAGAGAGACGTGGGTGAATCCAGGACCCCTCGAGCTAAGTCCTCTTTCACAAGCTGTCCCAAGAGAAAGAGAGAGCATCACTTCCAGACCAGCTTAAGGAAATTTCCAGATGGCAGAGAATCTCAGGGGTCAACTGACATTCCCCTTTGTGTGGAGAATGACAGGGGACAAATAGCTGCTCCAGAAGAAGTATAAAATGCTATTATCTGAGGAAATGTCCTGCGTCCAGCACGGTCATCCTGAGGTTGCCAGAGACCATGATGCGTCTGTTTTCCAGAAGCCCAGGGCTGGGAACCAGGTTGCCCCATCTGCTTCTGAGCAGATGTGTGTATAGTATACACACACCACATTCACACACACACACACACCTTCCTCTGTCTACTTCTTCCTTGCCAATAAAACTTCTAGACCATGCATGGCCTTGGCCCCTAGAGAGAAAACGCCTCTTTTTTTCTCTAGTAGAAGAAATCAGAGCAGCTTTTCAGGCAGTGACGTCACTAAGCCTACTCTGTTCCCCCCCACCCCCGCGCCCTGTGAGAGGCAGCCTGTCTCCGTTCTTCCAGGGGACACAAGCACCTGTCCCCAGCCTCTGGCACTCATCATGGTGGTGCCTGTTCCCGATGTCAGTGGGAGGTGAAGAATTCCCTGGAGGGAGTGGGCCCGGGGCAATGCCCTGCAGCCCCTGCTCTGGGTCACCCTCCACTCGGTAACCGGCTGCCAAAGTAGCAGCCCATGTCCACCAAGAACAGAAAGGCAGCTGAGGCTGAAGTTCCACGGAGAGGCCTGGAGCCCATCATCCCTGGGTTCAAGTCCCAAACAGGCGACTCGCGGACTCTGGTTGCTTTTCGGCAAGCTGCTAACCCTCCCTGGGCTCTTCTTTCCACAGGATCATGACCCATAACACAGGCTTTTCGAAGGAGTCAGGGCCCTCTTGTAGGCCCTCAATGGAGGTTTCTTCCCTCTTCTTCTCAGAACAGGCAGGGGGACTGTGGGCCGGGGGGACTGATTGCTGACCTTAGGGGTCCACATCCCTGGAAGGAAGCCTGGACCCTTTGGGTAAAGAGATCCCTCCGTACGCTCACTGTCCCATCTGGACAAGGTGGTTGGGTACCAACCAGTGAGCGCGGGTATGTTGCCATGACAACCAGCAGGCGGGCACGGGGTGGGTGGGGGATGCTCAACTGGCTGACTGTTCTCTAAGACTCTGGGTGCGCTGCTGTGAGTTTTGTTTTTTTAATTCCCTTTTTAAAAACAAGTTCCTCCTTCTCACCTGGACAGACAGAAGGCATTTCTCTTGTCATTGAAACATTGAGGGAGAACTGATGGCTGGTGTCAGTCCTTTGAATCTGGCCCTCTGCCAGAGGCGCCCATGGCCACCTGTGGACGTGTCCCTGCGCTTTCCCTTCCCCTCTGCTAGAAAGTGAGGGGTTGGCCTGGAAAAGCTCAGAGAGCGCCTCTTTCCGGGATTTACACCCAGGAGTAATTCATGTTCCAGAAGCAATGAAAGCAAATATGAATTTCCTGGGCTCCTTCCAAACACAAAGCTGTTCTCAAAAGCTTAGCCCTGGGTGACAGGGCCGGGACCGGGGAGGAGCACAGCCTGGGCAAGCAGGGGCACGTGACGCATCTGCCTGTCCCCAAGTCTTAAAAAAGATGGGGCTGGAAGCGCCCCGAGTGGGGAAGGAATGCCCGCAACACCTTGGGGAGGGTAAGGACCCAATGGACCCAGAGAGCCCTGCCAACCGGTGGTGCAGGGGGTGGGCAGCGGCGCGACCTGCTCTCACTCCTGTGATCAGGAGGCCTCCGAGCTCTCTGGTGGAGCACGAAACCGAGACACAGAGGATCCAGCTACCCACTCATCCACCTAAGTGCCACCTGAACCCACTCTACCCTCTGTCTTGCTGAGATGCCCGCTTTGCTGGGGGGCGTGTTCCTGGGTTCCTTGCAGGTGTCGAGGAACCATGTGACACAGTCTGACCAATGGAGGACAGAAGTCTCTGGGTGGAGCTTCCGGGAAGGAGGGCAGGTTCAGCTTGTTCATCTTCCCTCTTCCTACCTTGGAACCCAGATGAAAAATTGGAGGTAGGGCAAGCACCTAGGGCCGTGAGGTAAACACAAGGAAAAGGAAAGAGAGCTATAGAATCCTTGGCTCTGGGGCACCTGGGTGGCTCAGTCGTTAAGCGTCTGCCTTCGGCTCAGGTCATGATCTTGGGGTCCTGGGATCGAGCCCCACATCAGGCTCTCTGTTCAGCAGGAAGCCTGCTTCTCCCTCTCGCACTCCCCCTGCTTGTGTTCCCTCTCTCGCTGTGTCTCTCTCTGTCAAATAAATAAAATCTTTAAAAAAAAAAAAAGAATCCTTGGCTCTGACATCCCTGAGCTGAGCAAAGGATGCCAATAACTACCTGGCTAGATTTCTCAGGATGAGGGAAAAGCAAAGTCCCCGGTTGTTTAAGTCAAAGCTGGTGGGAGGAGGGATTCTGAGATTCTGGGCTGAATCTAGGGATTTCCCACCACCATCTTCTGAGAATAGCTAACATCTCAAGCAGGACAGGGGATTCCAGGGCTAACTTCCCCTTTTATGGTTGCAGGGACGGTGACAGGGCGCTCATTCAAGGTCACCCAGCCGTTAACAGCAGAGCTCCATCTGCACCCTGTCCAGCACTGAGCACTGTCGCTCTGTCACCTGATGCGGTGAGACCTGTCTCCAGCTCCGGACCTAACTCCCTGTGTCACTGGGTGGACAGGAGCTGCTGGGACCTCAGTTTGCTCCCCTGCAAAATGGGCACAGGTTGGAACAAGACAGTCTATAAAAACCCTTCCAACCTCTGACCATTTGGAAAACCAGGTAATTTAGCATTTCCTACTCCATTTTGCTTCCCTTGAAAGTTCAATCTGGTAATTCATCCCATTATCTGCTTTCTGGGCTTAGCTTGCATCACCCATGTACTAAACTAAGGAAAGTGATTTTTGATTGGGAACATCTTCATTTTAAACCCCCCCCCCAAAAAAAGAAAGGAGGCGGCCAAAATTGAGTTTGCTGAGGGGATGGGTATCAGGTGCAAGAAAGTCAAACAGGTTTTTCTCGAATGACCAATGGATTGATTGGCAGCAGCTGCCTGGAGTGGCTTTTTTTTTTAAAGATTTTATTTATTTATCTGACAGAGAGAGACGCAGCGAGAGAGGGAACACAAGCAGGGGGAGAGGGAGAGGGAGAAGAAGCAGGCTTCCCGCGGAGCGGGGAGCCTGATGTGGGACTCGATCCTAGGACCCTGAGATCATGACCCGAGCCGGAGGCAGACACTTAACGACTGAGCCACCCAGGCGCCCCATGCCTGGAGTGGTTCTGAGAAGGACTCTGAGGCCCATTTGGGCTGGAGAGGGGGAGGGGAAGACCTCAGTAATCTACGATCAATGTCTGCCCTGGATGCAGTAAGAGCAGTAAATGTCGGTGTATTTAGTGCTGGGCCTGTGCTGAGCTCTCAGTTCACGGCCTCGCCACCTCTCCTGTACTGCCCCAGACTGGTGACGGTCAGACTGGCTGAGAAGAGTGGGGTGGGGGGTGGCCCGCTGGAGTAGCTGAGTTCCCATGAGAGAGGGAATTAGGGCACAATCCCGGCTGGGCCAGGGACACAAGAGGCTTACTGGACATCCCTGTGCCGCCACCAGCGTGAGCCGCTCCTCAGGATTCACAGAACACCCTGGACCCCTCACCCCCCGCCCCCCAAGGCACAGTCTCCCTTCCTCCCTTGGGGGTCCCTCAGTGCCCCTGCTCTGGGGACTAACAGTGGGCAGGAGGTGGGGAGGGGCAAGAGCTTATCCTAATTCTTGGCCAAATTGATCGATAGAATGTTTATTTCCAACTCAGAAAATCTCCAGTGGGGTTAAGTGGGCTTCTCAGTTTGGTATTTCCAACCACAAATTTCTACCATGACCCATGGCTGCAGATGAATAATTGTGTCAGGAAGAGAAGTGACAATAAACATGTAGCATCTGAGGGCTTGCACATCCAGAGCAAAGAGCCCGGAGAAAAGAGATGAGGTGGTGAGAGATGCGAGTGAGTCCAAAAGGCTTCCTCTGTACCCTGAAGGGGGGTTGAGGTGTCAAACACACTCGCCTCTGGGGTTTTTCATGGGATTCAACAACCACAGCTGAAGTGCCCACCCTGTGCTGGGCAGCGGGCTTATCCGCGTACCAGCCATGCCTGGGACCGCGCAGGAGGACAGAGAGCTGCCCAGCCTGCGGAGGGGCAGGAAGCCCTGCTTCCCTGTGCAGTGGGAAGTAACTGGTGTGAAGGTGTTTGCAGAGGACCCTGGGGTCTCTGCCCCCCCCAACCTGGGGGGTGACCCTGTGCCGATTCTAGGAGAGCAGCAGGGAAGCCCATGTGGGAGCTGGTCCTCCCGCCGAGTGGAGGGCAGAGCGCCCACTCACTGAGATCTCCCTGCACCCCGGCAGAGCCAGCCCGAAGCCCTGTCGGGGAGGTGAAGTTAATGTCACTCCCCGAGAATTGTCATGGGGATTAAACGAAATATGGCTCCTCCGGCGCCTACCAAGGGGCCGGGCACCTGCAAGCACCAAACGGAGGGCACTCTTGTTTTGGATGCCATTGTCCCCTCTGCTCTGAAGCGGAGCTCCTCCTGAGTCTCCCCTGCCATCCGCACCCACACATCCCACCCCTCACCCTCGGGTCCTGCATGGGCCTTTCCCCGCGAGGTCAGACTAAGAGAAAGGGCACAGGGTGGGGGGCAGCTGAGGAGGGGACCGGCACCTTTGGTCATATTCACTGTTTTCCTCTCCCCCTCTCCTCCCCTCTCCCTCTGCTTCCTGCTCCCATACTCCCCCCTCCCCTTCTTCCTTCTCTTCCTCTTCCCTTCTCTCTGTCCGTCTGTCTGTCTGTCTGTCTCTCTCACACACACACAAACACACAGAGCTGGGCCGGGCCATGATATTCACATTTCTTTCCACGACTCTCACTCTGGGCACAGAGGAAAAATAAACACACAAGGCCCCACTGGGGCACCTTTCTCAAATGGCACTTGAAAGCTCTTTGCGGTTGTTGTTCAGGAAGCTGGAAAGTCATAAAAATCATAACTGTCTGCATCCACTTTAAGCAGAAGAGATTACACTTGAAAAGCACCAGCAAGTGAGCTATTATTTCACAACTGTATTTATAGGAAAGTAATGAAAATATCAATTCTCTTTTAAAAAAGTTATGCAAACAAGCAGGCTCTATGGCCTCCTTATCAAAGTTTAAAAAATATGCAGAGACATTCTCCACCCCACCCCACCCCACCGCCGCCATCAACCTGCACACTGCAGATCCCCCCTTCCCGACGTGGGCCACAGGGGACACAGCAGCCTTCGCCTGGAGCACCTGCTCCTTGATGGAGCTCCTGACATGGGGCGGGGGGGGGGGGTCCCGCTACAGTGAGCCAGAGGGTGGGGGTGCCTGGCTCTGTCTGGCTTCCTGCTCTCACTGTGTGGCCATGGCTAAGTTCCTCCCCTCTCTGGGCCTCAGCCTCCCGGCCTGCAAAGTGGGAGAGTGGGAATGGAGATTGCTCGAAGGCCCTGCCATAGTCTGACCTTCCAGTGGCCGGACCCACACGGCCCAGTGAGCACCCGGGCTTGGCCAGCTTGGGCCCAAGGCCTTGGCTCACTCAGCCCTGATTTTCCACGGCAGTGGTCCCTGGAGAATGGTCTTGTGGCTCGTTTCCTGGTATCTGGAGAAAAGTGTGCTTTCTGAGTGCAAACCAAGACCTCTTCTGGGCAGTACCATTTTCCTGCCTGTGAATGCCCAGCTCCGCTGAGTTTCAGGGAAGCCTGGGTTCGGGCCCTCCTCCGCCACTGGAGAGGGCGGGGCCGAGTGTGCAGGAGTGCTGCGGGGCGGGGCTTGGTGCCACCAGTCAGGACCCTCCTGGATCCTCCTTTTCTCTCCCTTTACAGGGCCTTTCTGGGTCTGGACACTTTATGATCCCAAAGGCCTAGAGGACCCCGTCTTGGTCTCCTGCAGACAAAATCAGTTTGTAAAGAATGGGCACTAGGCGTTTTCTGAAAGGACACTTAGTGTTGATTAAGGAAAAACATGATCCAGTTATAATGCACTTAGGAGCCATCCAGAATTCCCTGGGGAAGAAGGGACAGGTTTCTGGCCTCAGGGCCCAGCACAGGGTCCCCCGGCTCCTCCCCAGGGGCTGCAGGGAGATTAACAGCCTTGCCCTGCCCAGAGGGAGCCTCATTTGGGGTTTGGGGCGGCCCGGGCCATGGCCTCTTGTGAGGCCATGTGTGGGACACTCTGGGCCCAGAAGACCCGCCTCTCTCTGAAGTCCCTTCTTGCGGGAGGAAGAGGCAGAGCCCTGCAGACAGGCTCAGCTCTAAGGTCCGTCTCTGATCCCTGTCCTGGACCCTTGATCCCTGGTACCTGGCCTCCCAGATGCATCCCTTCTGGCCCTTCGGCTCGAGTCGCAGACCAGGAAAAAGCAGAGAGCAACAGAAGGGATGCATCTTCCCGGGGCTGATGCACACAGCGCGCTCCCCATTCTGCATGAAGACCCCCGCGACCGAGTTTCTCGCCTTCCCTTCTCCTTGCACACAGCACGTGGGGCCCCAGCTCAGCGTGCCTGCGGATCAGTGTCATGGCCACGGACCTCCACTGTGGCTCTGTGCTATCGGAGGCTGGGGGGGGGGTTGCGGTTAGCGGTCCCTCCCCCACCCATGGAGCCCCCGTGCTGTGTGCTGTTTCAATGCTCTGGGTCTCCTCGTTATAGCTCTTTTCCTTCCTTGATATCACTCTATCACTTGTCACTTGTCACTGCTGTCACCAGGCCCGCCTTCGATAATCACCACTTCTGCTTCCAACCCACAGCGTCTAAGCTGCTGTCCTTTGTCCTCACTGTGCCTAAAGCAAGAGTAACTGGGCGCCGAGTGAGGGCCTGTGCGGCTCTTCCATGTCCGCAGCTCAGGGGTCTTCTCACAGCTGGGCTCAGGGCTCAGCTTCCGGGCAAGCAGTGGCCATAAGTGACATGTTATTTGCTCCTGCTTTTCAGGGCACGGGTTGGGGGGGAACTGCAGACCAAGGCAAAATGCCACCCAATCCCCCTGGACCCTCAAAGTGCTAGGAATTCGGCCCCCCCACAAAGAGACATCATATATGAAACGATACAGACTAAGCATCTACATACAGAGGCTATAAAAATTCTATCCATCATCCCCTAGTCACACACAGGACAGCTTCTGTATAAATAGACTAAGACGACACCGTATAAAAAGTGGTTTTCTTTGGAGAACGTCAGTAGAGTATGTGTCCGGCGGCCGCCTGCCTCCGCAGCCCCAGAAGCAGTGCTGGGGCGGGCGGAGGGTCGGAGAGGGGCCACCTGGGGTCAGGTGGGCGGCGGGCCGCTGTAGCGGAGCATGAGCCTGAAGGAGCGGGCGAAGTTGTTGACCATGGAGCAGCTGCGGCTGTCCTCCCCAACAGGGAGCAGCAAGAGCAGCAAGAGTAAGAACAGGAGCTGCAGGGGGAGCGCCACGCAGCACACCTTCGGGAAGAGGGAGCCGAGTCCTCGCCACCGCGCCGGCCACCGCGGACTCTGCAGAACAAAGGCAGGTGTGAGTGGGCGCAGGGGCCCTGAGCGGGAGGGGAGGGCAAGGGGGACACTAGGCAAGCAGTGGCCCTGGGCTGATTGTCTGACCGCGTGGGTGTCAGTTTGTCCGACTGTGAAGTGGGGCTAATGTCAATTTTGCCAGAAACAAAGATCTCTGGTTTTCTCAAATCATTCAGGGTATGAAAGGTACCACCATGTTTATCATCATGCTCTTCAGCATCACTTTCTCCTCCTCCTTCATCACCACCTTCACCGTCAACGCCACCAATATCACCCAAAGGCCAGTCATGCAGGTCCAAATGCCTAATGAACTTCCTTGCAGCAACATCCGTGAAAGTGGCCAAAAGACATTTCCTAAAGTCTAGAGGGACTGGTTGGGTTGTGGCCTCATGGGATGTCCTCACTGCCAAAGAGTGCAGGCCCAAGAGCGCTGGCGACTCAGGGAAGTAGAGGTCCCGTGGCCAAAATACAGCATGGTGCAGGGCAGAGGCCTACCTCTTAGGAACCTGGCTGACTAGGTTCTATCGTAGACTCTGTCACACAGTATCTATGTGACCTTGGGAGAGATGGGGATAAAACACCTACCCCTATTTGTCAGGCTGTAGAGAAGACTCAAAGTATATTTATATACCAATTTAAAAGTATATAAGCTTTTATTAGTAGGACTATTATTGTAGAATATATCTTTTGGCCCCCTGAAGAACCAAAGGGTCACCCTCCGGGAATCCAAAGCTACAGTCAAGTGATGGTGAGGATGATGGTGAGGATGATGGTGATGATGGTGAGGATAATGATGGTGATGATGGTGGTGGTAATAATGGTGATGGCACGATGGTGGTGGTGGTGGTGGTGGTGATGATGAAAGTGATGGTGATGATGGTGAGGGTAATGATGGTGATGATGGTGGTGGTAATAATGGTGATGGCACGATGGTGGTGGTGGTGATGATAGTGATGGTGATGACAATGGTGAGGATGATGATGGTGATGATGGTGGTGGTAATAATGGTGATGGCATGATGGTGGTGGTGGTGGTGGTGGTGATGATGATAGTGATGGTGATGATGGTGAGGGTAATGATGGTGATGATGGTGGTGGTAATAATGGTGATGGCACGATGGTGGTGGTGGTGGTGGTGGTGATGATAGTGATGGTGATGACAATGGTGAGGATGATGATGGTGGTGGTGGTGAAGACGATGAGGATGATGATGAAGATGATGGTGGTAGTGATGATGGTGGAGATGATAATGGTGGTGGTGGTGATGGTGATAGCATGATGATGATGATGGTGGTGGTGATGGCAATGACAGTGATGATGGTGACGGTGATGATGATGTGCTGGTGATGGTGAGGAGGCTAACAATGATGATGGTGAGGATGGTGATATGAAGGTGATGATGGTGGTGGTGATGGTGATAGCATGACAATGATGGTGGTGATGGCAATGATAGTGAGGACGGTGAGGATGATGGTGGTGAGGATGGTGATGAGGATGGTGCCAGTGATGGTGATGTGAAGGTGATGATGGTGGTGACGGTGACGATGGTGAAGGTGATGACGATGGTGGTGGTGGTGGTGGTGACAAGGCGGTGATGACGGCGAGGGTGAGGATGGCAATGGCAGTGCTGACAGTGATGAGGAAGCACGGCTGAATGGGGGGGTTCTGACCTGGGCACTTCTGACTCTCTAGCTCTCCCACCTGAGTCACCACACCTCCTGCCCCAACGATCTCCTCCAGGTTGATAACACTTGACCCTATGCCTCCAGCCTCAAATGTTCTCACTCACTGAAGCCCTTCCACACTGATTTTGCAAAACCAGACTTTTTACACCCCACACGGCGGAGAGGCCCTCCCGGCTGCACTGGTATCAGCAGGGACTCTAGGGGTGGGGGAAGGTAAGTCACCCGAGCAGCTGAGTGAGCATGAGTTCCCACAGCTGCCGGGGAGGGTCAGACCTAGTTGGCACGTGCTCGGTTCCCTGGCACCTGCCTGGTTCACGTGGGGCTGCCTCAGCCTGTGTGGACTCAACTTGACTCCTTGACATGTCACATTGACTCTATCTGATTCCAAATCTCTGACCCATCCAGGAGAAAGGAAAAGAGAACAACATGCTGCAGGCCCATGCTAGCCTGGCATTGCCCTCAACTACAACCCTATAATGAACGGTTTCCCAAATGCAAAATCTGTTTACAGTGTCCTGTTTGTTTGCACCTGCATTTGCAGAGCTAGCACTCTGCTTATTTAAGTGAGGAACGGTGCCTTGGCCAGGATCCTCTGGAGAAAACATCTCTGAAGGTCCAAAGTGTGTTTGCATTGACAAGTGTTGACAAGGGGTGGTCTTTTTTCAAAAGACTCCCAGTGGCTGTTCACTTAGAGCTCACATTTTCGCTTTGAGGGACCTGAATTCTGAAATGCTCTTTGAAATAAGAGATACTTTTTAAAATGATCCTCAGATGTTTAGAAAACACACACACACACACACACACACACACACACGCAGGCATGAACTACCTTTCTAGAAGCCAACAAAGAAGTTGACAATCTCAGCTCTTCCCAGATCTGGGAGCTGCTCTGTGCCTCAGTTTCCCCAGAGAAAGTACTACCTGTGTTCCACCCAGTTAGAATTATCCGAAGAGAGAAGGGGCTTCCTCTGGAAGCAATACACTCCCAATCCCTTAGGGTATGGAAGCAGGGGGTCGACAGCACATGGTCGGGGGGGCAGGAAATAGGAGATGTTATGTAGGGTAACTGAATGCTTGGAAGTCCTTCAAGATCTCACACAGACCTGAGACTCGAGGGTTTGAGGAGTTCAGGCAAGAAGAGTTTATCATAGTAAATGTGACCTAATCTACCTTGGATGAAAGGTGACATGGGGGAAAAGAAAAGGTTTCGAGTTCTGGGTTCTACCCTGGCTCTGGCACTTCCTAGCTGTATAACCTAGGATAGGTCATTCAGTCTCTCTGAGCTGCAGTCCCTTCATCTGTTGCGGAAAAGGGAGGGATGATGCCTGCCTACCAAAGTTAGAAGGATAAATGAGGCAATGCATGCTATGCTCAGTAAATGCTCACTCCCTTCCTCCTCTAACTGGTGGATACTGGGGCAGATAAGCCGCTCCTACAGCCCCACAAGCTTCCCCCTCTACCTGGTGGTGCCAGGGATCAGGCACCACCAATCTCCTCAGGCCCATCAGAGAGAAAAGCACCACCCTCCTTAAATGCCATCTCTTGGCCCTTCAAAGGCCCTCACGTCCTCCCGCCACTGGGCCTTTGCACAGGCTATCCCTTCTGTCTGGAATACTAATCTCCCTCCTTTTTCCAATGCACCTAATTAGTTCCTACTGATCACTCTAATTTCAGCTTGTGAGTGGCTTCCTCAGGGGTACCTTCCCTGCCGTAGACCAAAAAACAGCCCATTATACATTTTCACAGCCCCAATACCTTCCCTTTGGATGACTGATTAAAGTCTATGGTCCTCTTGACTCCTCGGAGGCAGGGTCCACATTCATTTGCTCAACAAATATGTGCTGAATGAATGAAATAGGGAATGAAAGCGTCCTTCCCTTCCTGCATGTCTGACCGTCTGCTCCTCCCTTGGTGTCCATGGCATAACCACACAGATCCTTGCTGACCACTGGCTGTGGCTCTTCTCACTGTCCAGACGCTCTACCATTGATGAACACCCCGGACACAGCCCCCAGGCCCAGCGGCTTTCAGTTCTCCCCCACACCCATTCCCCAGAGGAAGGAGCCGAGCCAACGGGAGAGGAACCAGGCCAAGGTCACACAGACAGCCTCCCTCACCACATCGTTCCACGCCCAGGCTCTGCCCACCATCCTGCATGGTGTTCTCACAAGAAACAACTCAGCCACAACACCAACAATGACAGTCACCCCAGGCCCGAGGTGTCAGTCAGCCTACATCTGTTAAATCTGGTCCCACCCCGAGCTGGGGCCCCCAGTGTGGAAGTCACACTGCGTCACCGCCGGGGCCTTTGGGGGCTTTCCTGGGTGGGGTTTCACCACCACAGAGATGCTTCCAGGCCAGCACCAAGAAGGATGGATAGGGGCCCGCTTTTCTCCAGCAATTCAAGATGGCTGCCATGAAGCCGTCACTAGTAATTTCTCCAGTCCCTGAAGGCACCACATCCTGGCTGGCTTCCTCTCCCTGGGTTTCCCTCAGAGGGGGGCCGTGTCTGGGGCCCACTGCATTTCCCCAACTGCGCTGGTGAGTCTTAGGGTGGCCAGGGTTTCCTGGGCCAGGGCCTGCTCGCCATGCCTGTGATAATGTCTTCGCTGACTGCTCGCTGCCAAAGCACCAAGTTACAGCCCCAGATTCACTTCCCGTGAGACCTCAGGGGCTCTGGACAGTTCCAAGCAGGGACAGGACGGCAGTGGCTGGGGTGGGGCTGGGTTCATTTTATCTCCTTCCTGAGTAGCTCTGCCCATGATGGTCAGGCCACAGACTGTGGTTTTCCAGAAACTTGAGTTGGTTTTGGAGAGAGATGGAAGATGACATCGTCTGAGCTGGCCTTTTGGAGGTGGTTTAGTTAGTTGGTGGGAAGGACCTCTGGATCAAGTGACCGGAGTGAGGATTTTGTCATTACTCAAGCAAGGATGCAAGCCTCATTTGGGAGATGTACGGGCATATGGCTCCTTTCCCTTCCCTTCCTTCCTTCCCTCATCATTCCTCATGAGATCCATCCATGACCAGGCTCTGAGCTTAGGACCAGAACCAAGGTCGGTGAGGGTCTGGGATGACCCGGAGGCATCCGGCTTGGGAAAGTGGGTGGTCATGATGTTTTTCACCGATATGGGGACTGGGCTTGGTTGGGTACAGGGAATACAGTGAGGCTATCTCTGGACATGCTGAGTCCGAGGGTCTGTGGGACTCCCAAGCAGATATCCAGCAGGTGGGTGGGCCTTTGGGACTGAAGCCAGAAAGGAGACCTGGACTGGAGAGATGGACCCAGGAGAGTGGGAGGCCCGGAGTCAGGAAACAAAGCCACAGCAGCAGAAGGAACTGCCCAGATGGCTGCAGAAAACCCCGTAGATACAACCACTGAAGAAAGAGGCACTGTACGTCCAGTGTCTCTAAGCAGCCGCAGAGATGACTTATTCATTACAAAAGAAAGGACAGCACTGTATGGGGGAGAAGGCTGGCAGGCACCCCCTTAATCACGCAGTCAGAGTTAGCATCCGCGATGTTGGGGCCACAGCGACGCAGTGGGTCTTCCAATAAGACACGCCAAGAACACAGCATCCCTTCTGCAACATTCCTGCCAGAAATGCACAGCCCGATTGCAATCTCAAGAAAATACCAGGGAAATGTGCCTCGAGGGACATCCTAGAAAATCTCTGACCTGGACTCAAGGTCAAGGTCAAGAAAAACAGAAGACTAGTTCTAGCCTAGAGGAAACCAAAGAGATGTACAAACTGAATGCACTGGGTGACCCTGGACTGGATCCAGCATGGAGGAAAGAGGTCTATAAAAAAGACCAGAAGTGGAATATTAATACAACAGAATATGACTTGGCACAAAAAGAAATGAGCTATCAAGCAACCCCAAAACCAGGCAGGAAACTTAAATGCATATTATCGAGTGAAAGAAGCCGATCTGAGAAGGCTCCATACTATCTGATTTCAACTCTATGATGTTCTAGAAAAGACATAACTAAGAGACAGTAGAACAATCCATTGTTGCCAGGGGCTGGGTCAGGGAGGGATAAGTAGGTGGTGCAGAAGGCAGGTGGGCTGGGGGACGGGAGGCTGAGGAAATAGAGCACATAGAGATGAACTTGTCTGGATTTCTGAAGTCAAAGACAAGTTTCAAAAACTTGATGTCCGAAGGGTTAGCATAGGCTCTTTCCTACATTGGCGGTAGCACGTCGCTTCTGGGCTCAGTGGACGGACGGACAGACGGGGCCCTGGGATAACACAGCACATGGGTGGAGGCCCATCTGGGGCTCTCTCCTTTTCAAGGTCAGAGACTGCGCGGTCCCAGCCCAGCCCAGCCCAGCCCAGCCCTTTGACCAAGAAAGAGCCAAATTTAGTCCCCAAAGCTGCACAGTGAATCACAGGGGGACAAAGCCAAGTGACATCTCCTCTGTCCCCACCTGAACTGGGTCCTTTGTCACATATGGAGAAGGGGCCAAGAGGCCACGCTCCTCCCACTAAAAAAAAGGTGGTTTTGAGTGGCAAAGGCCAGGCACGTGAGTGTTCCAGCATAGTGCCTGGCACACAGTGGAGATTTTTAAAAAATCATACTTACCAAGAAACAAGGTTACCATCTGACATGGAGAACTCACAAAGGCTTCCTTAGATTTAGTATCTGAGTTTTTCATCTGATCTAGGATGCCGACTGTGAGGGGTGTCATTATTTTACAAACCACTCAGGAAGGACAGAACCAACCAAGATGGGGCACCTGACAAGAGACTCCACCTAAAGCTGGGGCACTGAGGGGCCATGCCTTCCCTGTCAGGGGAAACGAGGAGTAATCTCACCTCCCAGAAAGGGGAAGCAAGGAAATCTGAGGTATGATCTTGGCACTGGGTGAAGCGAGGGGAATTCTTCTTCCCTGCGAATGTGAACCATAGGCTGGAGCTCCCAGAGGCTGGGTGTCTGAGTTTACACAATCAGTGTGAGCCAAAGGAAAACAAAACAGGACACCACCTGCAAGCAAAGATTTTCCATTTAGAGAAATCTCAGGTGGAGCGCATCCTGGGTGGCGGAGGGAAGCAAGCCCAAATCCTTTCTGAGAGGGGTAGATCATAGTAAGTCGCCCAAATTCCAGAAATGTGAAAATGAAAAATCACGAGTCTTAAGACCTATGCCATATGATCAAGTAAATAAAATGCAACTTTGGGTCACTCAGCATCTGGGGCTGCACCCCCAGGGTCCACAGCGTGCACAGGAGGCGTTTGCTCTCCGCTCCTGCAAACTGGGGCACCGGCCCTGCCCCAGCTGACCCAAGCAACCAGAAACCCTTGCGAATCTGCTCTTCAATGCAAAGTTTGTCGCAAGAAGGACTGTACCCCACTTCCCCGGGGCCAATGCAGAAATTCAGGCGACTCACAGCCCAGATGCAATTTAAAAAGCAATTACATTTCATGTGTCTGAATGCTGCAGGCACGCGGATCCGGTGGCATTGGGCTGGCAAGTGTGTAGGAAGCTGCAAATTTAATAAATCTTAATTATTGTGTTTATACAAACAAGCAGGCTGAAGCCATTGACGTTGCTGGAGCTTTCAATGACTTGGTGCACGCAGAGAAAAGAAAAAAGTGTGGAGAACCAACTGCTCATAAATAATTAGCTTTGGGGCAGGTTTTTTTTCTTCCTTTTGGACTAAAAATCACATACGAAATGTTTTCAAGTTGGCAAGATTACAATGCCTAAAGACAGAGTCTATTTTCTGCCTGTCAGGCCTGTGTGTGCGTGTGTGCGTGCGTGTGTGCATGTGTGTGTGAGTGCACACGGACGTGCACATATGCATATACGCACACACCGACCACAAGAACCAAACTGAAGGGAAGAATCCCCCCACCCTCAGAAGCGTCACTGCTCCCTTTGTTCACAGAAAGATAAGCAGGTGCAGTGTCCAGAGAAGTCTCCGGGGCCTCTTTTACATGGCAATTAAGAACCTACTGTGTGCAGTTGTTACAAGAACTCTGCCTACCCTTAGCTCGGTGGACCCTCGTTCTGTTCAGTGCAAAACGGGCTGAGGGACTCATCAACAGGAACACACACTAACGGGGGGGTCCTAGATTCAGGTCCAAAGCACAGAGCCGTGGTTCTCAAAGTGTGGTCCCAGGCCAGTAGCATCAGCATCACTTGGGAACCTGCTAGAAATGCAGATTCTTGGGCCAACTCAGCCCCAGTGAATCACTCAGGGTGGGACCCAGAAATCTGTACATAAGATGTCACATAAGTGAGCCCAAGATGGCCTCTGCACACTGGCTTACAGGCTGCTTACTTCTTTGCAGTGGGCTTCACAAAAGCCAGCCAGCCAGCACCGAACTCAAATTTTCACACACCCAATTATTTTACACAGAGCCCGAATAAGCACATTTTTTCTTAGCCATGTAGAGCCTGCCTGTTTTGCAGACCCTACAAAACTGTGCCCAAACTCCACTGGCCACGGATAAGACGATGCCTGTTATAAAGACCTGAATCTGCTGTTGCCCTTTGGAGCCCCCGCCCAGAGATGAGCCGCTGTGTGGAGCACCACCAGCTAGACGGGTGAACCCTTCCTCCCAGGCACCCTCCACCCAGCTGGGACACACAGTCCACTGGGGTGGGTCTCTGCTCTTGTGCTCACTGATGGATCCCAAGTGCCCGAATCAGTGCTTGGCACAAAGTCGGTGCTCAGTAAATCCTTGTGGAATGAATGAATGAATGAGAGACAGCAAATGAACACAAGGCTATGGAGACTCCACATTCAGCCAATCACAGGCTGCCAGGAAACTGAGCCTGCTCCAGAGGCCTGGTGCCCCCAGCCATGTGTCCCCCTACTCAAAAACATTCAGTGAGCACTCACCGTGTGCAAGGCATCAGGGGACCAAGACATGACGCCCACCGATTCCACCTGGGAGCTCCAGATCAGATGGGGGCTCCCCAGGGAGGGGCTTAAAGTGTGGAGGCCACCGGGAGCCATGAGGCTAGACTGTGGGAGCCACCCCATCCTTCCTGATGCTCTTCCCCATTTCTTGGGGAGGCTCTGTGTTATTCTAAATTGGGGGGAAAACCAGGCCTCTAGTCTCTCTGAAGAATTCTACAACCATTCACATGACCTTCCACACTCATTCATGAAGGAAGGAAAGTCAGCATTGACAATTCCATTTTCCAGATGGGGAAAGTAAGCCCGGAGAGGCAAAGCAACCTGCCCAAAGCCACAAGGCTAGTTGACGCCGGGCCCAAAGCATAGCGTTGGTCTTGTGATGGCCCCACCCAGTCCAGGGGACACCCACTCCCCTGCAGATGTGAGACGTGCACCCCAGCTGGAGACCAAGAAGAAATCCTGGTGTGCAAAGCACCTGGAAACAGATTCCATGGCATTAGGGATCTTGAGGAACCCAGAGCTCTTTGCAGCAGAGCACGCCGAAGGCTCACTTTGTTACGGGCCAGGGCTTGGCAGGGAAACAAGTGTGTTCCCTTTGGAAAGGGTGACATCAACTTACACTGGGTTTTCCCTGAGGCAGGGATACCCCCCAGGCCCCCGGGATGCTGTCTCCAAGGCACAGTGTGGAAAGTCAAGATGTGGGCTCTGGGGCCAGAGGCCAGAGACCACCCAGAAGCCGCACGCCTGGGCCGAACGAGTGATTCCAATCCTGTCATGGCTCCGTTTCCTCGTGCTTAAGCGGAGGGAATAACACCTCTCGAGCGTTGATGGGACAGTTAAATGAGATGCCCTGACCATGATTTAGCGCAGAGAGAACAGAAGTAGAACAGAAGGCACAACTCCCCCCTCCTCTTCTGTCCCCTGCCACCGCCGTGCCCCAGACGCCCGTCCCCACCACTCAGGGGGCCGCACGATCCAGTGCGCCCGCAATGGTCCGGGTTTCCTGGGACGGTCCTGGGGTACACCCGCTGTCACCACATAACTGTCAATAGTCTCCTTGTCCATTCCCCACCACGTCCTGGTTTTGCATGAAAATCTCCAGGGTCCCTCCTCTATCATGGGTGTGTCACAGCTGAGTACACTCTGCACCCTCCTGGGGCTTCCCAAGGGCCCCAGGGCCCAGGACAGGGCAGCCCAGAGCTCACTGCCCAGAAAACGTGCCTTGGACCTCATGGAACCTTCCAGAAAGCCCAGGAGTCTGGCTTCAGCACTGCAGGCCTACCGGCCTCCAGACGCCCTGCCTTCTAGCGTGTGCAGCAGATGGCAGACACGGTACCTTCTGGAATCCAGTCGGCTCCCCTGGAGAACTCTGCGTCTGTTATTTTCGGGAAGGAGAGGAAAAGGGGAAAAAAAGACGTTAAGTGAGTGAAACTCAAATCCCAACAGAGCCTGTAATGGAATATTCATTCTGTCAGGGGAGTGTTTCTTTAAAACTTCTGGTCATCTGGATAGGCTGAACCAGCAGGTGATTCGATTTAATGAGCTTTTTAACGCACTTCAGGCCCAGGTGGGATTCCGGGCCCGGGAAGGCCTGGGGGGCGGCCACCAGGCTGGGGCTGCACTGACACCTAGTGGCCAGCATGGCTGTTGCAGGGACCAAGGAGCGGGAGCACCAAAGCTTAGCGTCTGGGGAGGCCATCTCAAAGGCCCTCCATCCGGGGCTAACCCTTGTGCCTCAGTTTCCCCATCGCTTCTCAGGGAATAACAACAGCATCTCCTTTATAGGGTTGTTACAAGGACATCGCACTTCATAAAGGCTCTCATGACTATTACTATTGTTTTGTGCAAAGGCACACGGGAACCCTGGGGCCGTGCTCCCCTCTATCACACATTCCCCAGCGGGGCGTTCTGAATGCTGGCTCTGCTGCTTCCTAGCTCCATGACCCCGGGAGTTCCAAGTCTCAGAGTCTCAGCCCCCACCCTCTTTGGAGACTGGAGACAGGACTGAATGGGGTCCCGAAGGTTTCAGCTCAGAAGGCAGCAAAGCGCTCCTGAAACATTAACCGGGATGGCTCCTGCCATCGTTCCTGGAGTGCCAGCCACATGGGGTGGCAGGACGGCTACGCGACATCTTAAAGCCAAGCACCAGGACCCGTGAGCATGGCCCAGCTCTGTCTCCTCACATGAGCCTGGGCTCAGCCGGAGTCCCATCCCCAGGACCTGGGGCCCGTGCTTCCTTAGCACCTACCAGCAGGTAGCCAGAGTCCTTGAGCTTGGACTTGTACAGCATCCACCGGTAACGCAAGTCCTCCAGCTCATTGGAGGTCCCCCTTGCTGGCCCGAGATGGAGGAGGTTCTCGAAGAGATGCTGACCCTCTGGCACCCGAGCCTCCAGCTCCTGTGGGGGAAAAGCAGTGTCACGTGTGCCTTCCAGATGGCCCAGACGGCCCCACCGGGCCGGTCAGGAGGAGCCAATCAAATTTCACTTCAGAGGAGGCTGGCAGAGCCTGTAAAGTGAGAATCCCATCGTGCAAATTCACGGGCAGTCGCTTTCTGGAACAATACAGAATGACCTCCATGGTCACTTCCATCTCTGATGTTCTAGAACCGAGTCCTCTGGAGGGCTTGACATAAGAGTTGCCATCATTATAAAAAGCTACTACTTTTCTGTTGGCATGGTTAAGCCTGGACGTGTGCTATTGGGACTGGGCAGATAATCCTCAAGACTCCTGAGCCGTAGTGATGTGGGGGTAGGAGTGGAGCTCTAAATCGGAGTGCGTGGGTCTAAATTCTGACTTTGTAGCCCTGCTTTCACCCCATCCTGCTCGTAGTGTGATACAGGCAGTTTGCTTAGCTTCTCAGAACCCACTAGAATGAGAGCTGTACAAGAGTAAGGAGGCTTAACCTGGAGCAATTGCAAGTCATCTCTGATATGGCTGGAGTTGGGCAGTGATGGCGAGAAATGAGTCATGGCCAAATGTGAGGTAGGAAGTCTGCGGGAAGGACTTCCTGCTCATAATCCCCTAGGTGATTGGACCAAACCTCTCGCTGAGGCCAAAGTATTAAAAACACTTAAAAGGCATCAAAGAGTTGGCAAGAAGGTGAGGCACATCAGCTAAAATTTGGGAAATGATGAAGCCCAGAGAAGTACGCCCAGTGTTCAGGCCTGCTTTTGCCTTCAGGACACCTGCCGTTCTGGAAGAAACAGTTGTGAAACGGATCATGCTCTTGGCAGCCTCACGGGGCTATGGAGACAAAGGTCAAGGTCTGGGCTCTGTAGGGGTGGAGGACTCTCATAACCCTCTCCCCCTGTGGCTGAGGCTCCTAAAGGTGAATCCAAAATAAACTCACACCCTGTGTGGACTGAAGTCCACTCCAAGTCACCAGGGGCGCAGGGAGCCTCCAACATTGAACTTTGATTCCCTGGCTTCAGAACAAGAAAGCCCTTCTTGCCTGGAAGCCACAAACAAAATCCTCTGAAAAAGAGATGATCCTCAACCTCAAGTGACCCCTATACCTCTTTCACACATAATCAAAGCAGCCCCATACATGCAAGACACTGACAACTAGAATGGGCAGAAACAACATGCAGAAAAAAACGTTCCTAAAATGACTTAAGATATTAGAATTATTAGACATACTCGTTATTAGACACACTCGGTAAAACAGTTCTCTTTACTAGGCTCGAAGAATTAAAAGCCAGGCTTCAAAAGTTCCGCAGGGATCTGGAAGCTACGAAAAGTGACAGAGTGGTATTTCAAGAGAACTGGGTAGAAATTCTAGAACTGGGGAATATAGTATCAAAAGTTGAAGGCATAACAGACATGTGTAATAGTGAATGAGACACAGCTAAAGAGAGAATTAGTAAACCGGAAGGTAGAGTAGAAAAACTCTCCACAGTGCAACAGGAAGAGACCGGAGGATGAACAAGACACAAGAGAAGGGAGGAGACATAGAGCCCACAGTGAGAAGGAATACCACGTTTCAGCAGCAACACAGAAGGAGAGGGGAAGGGAAACAAGGCGATATGTTAAGAGGCAATAAGTTAAGAAAGTATCAGAGAATTTTCCAGAAAGACTCTAGACCAGAGATTCCAGAATCCAGACGAATTCCAAATAAGAGAAAAAGAAATCCAAACCCTAACGTATCATAGTAGAACTGCTGAGAAATAAGGAAAAAGAGAGGTAGGCTGGGGCTTGGTTGAGAATGACCTTGCGTGATATGCTTAAGGTGGGGTGGGGTTGGATTCTCTACGGAAAGGTTCTCGTCAAGGGAAGAACAAAGCCAGATTTATGATGCTGAAGGTCACTCTGGCTGCAGAATTGAGCCGTGACCTGGATGGGGGCCCAAAAGGAAGGAAGGAGGCCAGCTGAGAGCCTACTGCCATAATCAAGGTCAGAAATGGTTAAGTACCTAGATTAACATAGTGGTAGCAAGAGGGTGCAGAACAAAACACACCCAGGAGGTGGAATCCAGGAGGGGTGGGGGACTATTTAGATGTGGGAGTGGAGTAGAAAGAAGACTGGTGGTAGAAGGATGGCAAAAATGACCATGACACCCCCATCCCACCTCCCCCCACCATATCCATTCCCTTTGCAATATGACCTTGAGTCCTTCCCATCAAGAAGTGGAGTCTGTTTTCCCTCCCCATGAATCTGGCTTGGCCTTGTGATTCTTTGTCCAACAGAATACAGGGCAAGTAATGCAGCAGTTCCTACTCTAAGCCCCAGAAGCCTTGGGTGCTCCCACTTGCCCTTGGACAATGCCTCTGCTACTAGAAGCCTAGGCTGCCCCACAAGAGGAGAAGAGATGTGTGGTCCATCTCATGCTCATCTCCAGCAGCCTGCCAACCCCCAGAGTAGAGCCACCCGGCCAACCTATAACTGACAGCAAATCAGGGAGCCCCACAAAACCAGAAGCATTGCCCAGATGGGCTTAGCCTAGATTGCCAACCTTCTGAATCATGACTTAAATGAACATGTGCTGTCTGAAGCCACAAACAGCTGGGATGATTTGTTACACAGCAACAGCTAACTGACTTCAGAGTCATGATTAGTAGTGATATTTTCCAAATTGGGGAAATACAGATGTAGGCTGAATGAATGAATGGTTCTTCCAAATTTCTTCTAAAATATGTGAACCAAAAAAGTTTAAGAACTGTTATTTATACACAAGTAAAAATGGCTCACAAGCCATGTGTGTGCTCTTTTTTTTTTTTTAAGAACTCCCTGGTAGCAAACACGTCCATGGGGGCAAACCCTGTGGACAGAGGGCCTTCTCGTGGGAACAAACCTGCAGCTTTGTTTCCCTGGTCTTCAAATCCTTGGCGGTGGCCGTTCTCATCGCAATGATTCTAACCAGCTTGGCATTTTCCACCTCTAACCACTGCTCGAAGTCCCTCAGGAGTTGGGAGAAACCTTCATGGCTGCCTTCTTCCTGGAGTGGGTTTGCCTGAAGGAACGCACAGCAGCACGACCAACGCATCAGAGGTGAAACAGCCCCCCAGGCCCGCATCCCGGGGGCCTCCTCTGAGGCAGAGGGTGGGGATGAGGATTTCCAAAGGTGAGGAGGGGGCACGTCTCTCCATTCAGGGTGGCCACATTAGGAGTTTAATTGTGATTCAGGTCTGGGGGTCCTGCGGGGTTGGGGTGGCCCAGGGGGTCAGTGTGGGCCGGTGCTCAGGGCGCCCTGGGCCCCCCGGGGCTGTGCCGCAGGACCTCGTGGATGGGTGCCTGCAGACCGTGCAGGATCACTGCACTTTCAGCGCCGAGCTGCTGGAGCTGCGACAGTGAGTCACCGTGGTCACCTGCTGGTCTCCTAGCGGCAGTCACCACCATTCCTTGCCAGGATGGCTATAATGGTGGTCAGCCTTGCACACACCTGTCCCTCTCTGGGCTCTGCAGCCAGAGGGAGCTGTCTAAAATGCAAGTCCGTCCAGCGAGGCCATCTGTGTGGCCCTCTGAGAGCCTCAGTCCCGGCCCTGCTGGACCCTGTGGCGCGAACCACCTTCCCCGCCAACACCCCCACCCCCGGAACCCGAGCCCCAGACACCTCTTGACCCCTGGCACTTGTGCTCTCTCCCTCTGTGTCTCTCACACCGTCTCCTCTGCATGGGACACACCCCTCCTTTCCTCTCCCTGACTTCCGCTGGGCCGTGAGGATTCCCCTACATTTTCCCAGGAGGCCTTTGCTGTCCCAGAACTGGGTCCCGGTCCCTCTGCATCAGCTCCTACAGCATCAGCCCTCGGCCCTGGCCCACTGCCCTTACTTAACTGCCTGTGATTCCCACTTCCTTGCTCCTCAAAATGTGCTCCGAGGCCCAGTGGCCCAGGCGTCCCCCTCCAGCTTCAAGAAACGCAGAGTCCTGGGCCCTGCTGAAGTGGGATCTGCGTTTTCCTACGCGTAGGGAGCACGCTGCAGTGTCAGAGGCTCTGCGCTGGGGTCTGCATTCCTGTGGGTTAGAAGCGCCTCTGCTTCGCCCACAGCCGGCCCTGGCTCCAAGCGCAGGCCTCCGGGCACAGCCACATTGGGCAGGTGATTCGGGAAGGGGCAGTACAAGAATACAGGGGAGACTGAGAGCTGGTGTGCGGTTTCCGAAGAACGAGGAAGGAACGTCTTTTCAGTGCGGTTCCTTGTTTTAAAAGCCGTCAAGAGAAGGGATGGACGGCACTAGGTCGTTAGGCTAGATCTTTTGAACAAAATACAGCTTATGGCACAAAAAAGGGACCCAGCCTGCATGATGGCAGTTTGCAATCTGGGGCCAGCAGGAAGCTCTCAGCCCTGTAGGGCCGGCTGGCTACCTCTTCTCTGAGGGGTGAGGACCTGTCTGCCCGAGGGACGCTTCTGACCTTTCCTGTGGCCTGGGTCTGGGGTCTCTGGGTCCCTCTGTGCCGTGGCACAAGGAGCAGGGACAGGTTCACCCAGGCTGGGACGTGGCCGAGTCCTGAGCTGAGCATGTGGCCCCAGGCGAGGAGGGGGCTTTGTTGAAGACCACCCCCCATATCCCTGACTCCGGCCCCAGCCTCCCAGGGCCCAGGGAGCCCCGCTAGGCAGACGCACCTGACGGGGACGCCTGGAAACAAGATCCATGGGATCGATGAGAAACCCGGCCTTCGGGATGTTGTTGGTGAAAATCATTTTCTTCCCTGAATCCACTTCCGTCTTCTGCAGCTGCTGGTTTCTGATGAGGCTGAGGAGACAAACGGCCCAGTCACCGCGGTGATGCAATGGGGACTCGCCAGGTCACTGGGGCATCACGTGGTAGGAGATGATCTTTCGGGTCAACTATCCTTCGGGTTTGTCAGAATGTTCCCCAGACACATGCATTCCCAGTTTCCCACTGGGGACCCACCTTACGCTGTCATTAAAGTGCCTGTACCCATCGATGCAGGCGAGGCCCAAGCCAGCGCGGGCGGGAGGCTCACCCCCGCGCTGGGGCACTCCCTGGCTTCTACTGCTCCTACTACAACTGTCCTTGGGCCAGGGCGGAGATGCATGGAGGCACCTGGTGCCATGCTCAGCACCCAGCCAAACCCCAGCCTCCTGTTCTAAGGGCACCACTGAGCTCTCCCCTGCACAGGAAGGGGGTGTTGCCTGAGACCAGGCTCAGAGCCGGGGACCCCCCTCACCTCAGCAGGCTTTCCTCCAGCTGCCTCAGGGCCTGCCAGGACTCCATCAGCTCCTCTAGCTCCTCCTGGACGATGGCAGCCCCTTCCGGAGAAGACTTCTTCATCACCAGCCGGCCGTGTGCTTCGACCAGGGGCAGCTGGGCCTCCTTCTCCGGGAATTCAGCCAGCAGCCTCTAAAGGACACACATGCGCACACGCAGCCCCCCACAGTGAGCTCTCGGGGCCGGGGTCTCCGCTCCCCCGTGTAGAATCTTTGGCCTCCCAAGCCTGCCTTCTGGGAGGCAAGTGAGGGAACTGGAACAGCCACCTTACCTCGACTTTGACCTCCTGGGACTGGGCGTCCCATGTGCCTGCATCCTCCTGGTGTGATTCCAGCTTCTGAGTGACCATGGCAATCCACTGTCGCAGCTCCAGCAGCTCGTGGCGGAAGGTGCAGTGTTCCCGCACACTCTGCTGGCCCCTGTCCATGAGGTCCTGTAGCACAGCCCCGGGGGGGGCCCAGGGCGCTCTGAGCGCTGGTGGCCACTGGGCCTCCGGGCCCCTCCATCCTGCAGGACCCCCGGACCTGCCCTGGGGCAAGATGCACCCCCGCCAGGGCTCCCCACCCAGCAGGAACACAAGAGGTGAGTCCTCCCTTCTGCCCAGGACAGGGAATTTATTCTGGAAAGACCAACTCTGGTTTAAAGTATCTCTAAGCCTGTCTTAACTTTTATAGACGGTACCATGTCTGGATGAGGGTGTGGGCAAGTGGAGCTCCTGCCCACTGCTAGTGTGGGTATCAATCATACACCACGGGGGGAAACCACAGGTCAGTATCTACTACAACTGAACACAGGCATCCCTATGACCCAACCATTTCACCCCTGGGTGTCTACGTAACAGATACAAACATGTTTTCACCAAAAGGCATGCGGGTGGTGTTGCTTCTGATAGCCCCAAACCGGAAACTACCCAAGTGGCCATCAACAGAAGTATGGATACGTATGTTGAGGTAGCTTCAGACAGTGGAATATTTTACAGCAGCAAGAATGAGCAATCTACACAACAATCTAATCCATTATGAATGAGGGGAAAGCTAGAAGCCAGAGACAAAAGAAAACGTTCTGATTCAATGAAAATAACGTATAAAATCAGGCAAACCCAATCCATGGTGTTCCAAGTTGAGTGTCAGGTGCCAGGAGTGGTGGGCAGCGACTGTGGGGGGCATGAGGGGCTTTGGGGGCTGGGGGAAGCCACTATTATTCTGTGTCATGATCTGGGTACTGGTAATGTGGAGTTTTAAAAAACTCATCAAACTACACACTTAGATGTTTGCTTTTCTATATATGATTACACTCTGATAATTTTTGAGAATGGTCTTGCTTCCCCCCACCCCTCCTCTGGGTCAGCCACTCTGAGCTCTCTGAGGCTGGGGCCTTGTTCCTCTGTCTTCAGGGAAGGAGGGCCCATGTCCTCCTGGTCACCCAACCTGGGGCCCTCTGAGCACTCCCTCTCAGCCCACGGCAGAGCACTCAGACCCCAGGGTCTCTCTGTGATCCCTGGCAGAGGCCACCACCGGCCCAGCCCTCCTGCATTCCAGATGCTGGCTGACACCACTGGAGGCCAGGCCCACTAGAGCTGGGGACACAGAGACAGTGCATCTCATCTTCCTGCAACAAACCAGTGACCAGAGCCGGAAGAGTCACCTAAGACTCCGCTTCTCCGCAATGTCGTCACCACCGCCACCACTCCTGTCTGCTGTGCACCGGCTCAGACCCCATGCTTTCAATAGCCTCGGGTCCTTAGGGGGGTAGGTGCCCCCCCAGGGGGAGACAGGAGGATCACCTGGGCTGTGGGGGAAGGACTTATTAGCACTTATGAGATTTAAAAAGCCCTGAGTACCACACTAATAAAAGGGGGGCGTGACTTCTTTGAAGTATGTAGACAATAAATGAAGAGTCACAAGAGCATTGGAGTATCAGCATTCGGCCACCGTTAATCATGCTCCGTTAATGCTGTTTCTAATTATTATCACCATCAATCGGACTCATCAGATGCAGGCATTAAAGTTGATGTTTGCTGTTTCCCTGGGTTCTGTGAGCTCCCAAGCAGCAGGGACAGTGATTCCTATTTCTCTACGCCCCCAACCCAACCTTGAGACCACTAGCCACTCATTTATTAAGTGGAGTTAAATCAGGTCATCTAGACCTTATGCATCACTTAGATCAATGAGCATCTACAGGTTGGAGCCGTGTTTCTTGGAAGCTTGCGGGCGTGGGGGTGGGGGAGGGGGGTTTGACTGCTATGACAGTGATGGGGCAGGGGTGACACCTGCAGATACAGTGAGAGCGACAGGTGTTGCCATCCTGCTGCCCCATGGCCTGCAAGGTTTCCTCGTGCCCTACCTGAATCCACAGTGCTGAAAACCCTGCCCATCATGACCCGAGCTTGGACACTTTCCCCAGCTGACAAACACAGAGGTTTCTCCAGTTCTAATAAACACGCTGGTTTTTCCAGGAAGGCCTCTATTTCGTCAACTGATGGAAGACCGCGCTTTGGTGCAACTGAAACTTCACCAAAGGTTGTTCACATTTTCAGAGAATCTCATAAAGTAGAGGCATTTTGGCTGTCACCCAGGCGGGGCACATCTTCCTGTGACCACCTTCAGCGCTTACATGAAAGACAAGCATTTTATTCTAACTTGCCTTTTTTCTCTCCTATTACAGGAAGGGCATTACATGCCATTCTTAAATTGTGTGGGTCACTTATACTCTCTCCGAGTTTCGGGATGGCATGCGATGTTGGGAACATGTTATTAAAATAGACTGCGCCTGGGTGGCTCAGTTGGTTGAGCGACTGCCTTCGGCTCAGGTCATGATCCTGGAGTCCCGGGATCGAGTCCCACATCGGGCTCCCTGCTCGGCAGGGAGTCTGCGTCTCCCTCTGGCCCTCTTCCCTCTCGTGCTCTCTATCTCTCGTTCTCTCTCTCTCTCTCTCAAATAAATAAATAAAATCTTTAAAAAAACATAAATAAATAAATAAATATAAAATAGGCTGGGCCCGGCAGAGTGCAGAAGCCCGCCTTAGACTAAGTTTTCTTGAGGCATGGCTGCCTGACAGCCGGCTCCACAATCCCCAGGGTACTTGTGACAAAGGCAGACCCAGGCCCCCATCTGAATCAGCCACTGAAACCTGTCCTCAGGCCAGTTTTGAAGAAGTCTGCACCCCATTCCATTCCCAGGGCTCAAGGGGCCATCAGAAGTGTGCGGACCCCACGGAGCCCCAGGCGGCCGCTAGAGGGCACTGCAGAGGAGGCTCCGAGCAGCCGCCGCGCAACGCTCAACTGCCCTTACCACAGCCAACGCCCACTGTGCCCCAGGGTTGCTATGGGGAGCAGAGCAGCCTGTTCTGTTCCTTGGCCTCCTGGCACACCTGGATTTGTATCTGAACTTGCTGTTTTGCTGACTCTTGGTCCATCTACCCACTAGAATATAACCCCCCAGGGAGCAGGGTCTTTGGCTGTCTGGCTGGGGCCCAGAACACTGCCTGGCATACAGGACGCACTCAATAATCATCTGCTGAATGAATGAGGAAGAGAAGAAAGGAAGGGAAAAAGAAAAACAGAAAGGTTTGAAGGAATAAAGGAAGAAAAGGCAGAGAAAGACCCCCGGAGTGTAGGATCCCAGGTGCCCGGGTTTACCTCCAGAGACCTCTGCAGGGCCTGGTAGTCGGTGGAAATCTGGTCCATTTTGTGCTGGTGGCCGGGGTTCCCCTGGACGAGAGGCCTCATGGTCTCCATCCCTGCCCCCAGGTCCAGCGCCTCTTCCTGCAGCCCCTGCAGGAAAAGCAGCAAGTGTGGCTGCCCTGTTTGCCTCTTGTCATGGGAGCTGATCGGGGGGGGGGGGGGGCGGCTCTGAGTGGGGGAGCTTGGGAGGGTCCTGGCATGATGGGGCTACCCCACCCCAAGAGCTGCACCATTTGGCCATCTGATGGGCCTCCTCTCAGAGCTGGTGAGATTTTTTAAAAGGAGACAAAAATATTCTGGGATGGGCGCCTGGGTGGCTCAGTCTGTTAAGTGTCTGCCTTTGGCTCAGGTCATGATCCCAGGGTCCTGGGATCAAGCCCTACGTTGGGCTCTCTGCTCAGCGGAGTCTGCTTCTCCCTCTCCCTCTGCCTGCCACTCCCCCTGCTTGAGCTCTCTCTCTCTCATTCTGTCAAATAAACAAACAAAATCTTAAAAAACAAAATTCTGGGACACAAGCCTGGAAGGCATCTCTGGGGAGCAAACTCCCATCTGAATTCTTACTTGATGACCACCTCTCCTTGTGAAGAATCACACCCCAACTTGAGTTTCAAAGCCCCCAAATGCACCATTCTTAGTGTCTTCCCAAGAACCCTCTCAATGTATGCATGAGCTATGCTTGAGTTTTAAAATAATTGTATCGCATGCATTTAAAATCTTGCAAGCTCCTTATCAAGCCGATAATTATCAACAGTCAGCCTGTGTGCAGTCTGCATGTGTTTTAAAACATTTGTTCTTACTTTTAAAATCCAATTATTTAACTGGACCTCTGTACTCATGAGGAACACTTAGCAAAGCAATTTAAAGAAAAATGAATGCACACGTTAGACTTTGGAATCACAGAGTAAACATCATTTTGTTGGGCTCCAGAATCAGCAGTTCACAGGTACTAAATGTCTCTCAGAGGCCAGAAACCACCAGATAAATCAGCAGCGATTCAGACAAAAGGTCAGAGCTCAAGTGAAGGGGCTCGGTGATGGCTGTTTGGTCAGTTATTGCTGCCAGCGGGGAGCTGCTTCTGGGCGCAGCGGAGAACCCGAGCCAGGCCACTCGGGCCCCACCAAGCCCTTACCTGCAACCTTGAAAGCTGGGCCTGTTTCCCAGGAAGGTCCTGCTGAAGCCCATTCTCAGCTTGGACCCTGCCATGGAGGTCTGAGAGCTTCTTCTGGAGGGGCTTAAAAGCAGCCCCAAAATCTTTGTGTTGGGCCAGCAAGCTCTGCAGAGACACACACGGGCAGCACAGAAATTAAGAAATTTCCTCACAGGCACCTTGTACAACCAGCCCCTCACAACCCCACGGCTCTTTCTCCAGCCTTCTCCTGGTGGCCTCATACCCACTCAGGCATCACCCCCTCCAGGAAGCCTTCCTGGAGCCCTTGCAGGGGTTGGACGCCCTCCTTGGAATCACCGTGGGGTCCTCACATGACGGCTGTTCTGCTCTCTAGTACAGAACTACATCGTGTAACACATCCACACCAGATCCCACCAGAGGCCTGTTTTTGTAAATAAAGTTTTACTGGGACACAGCCATGCCCACTCCTTTACAGCTCTCCGGCTCCAAGGGCAGAGCTGGACGAGCTGCCGCAGAGACCCTCTGCCCCACCGACCCTCAGATGTGGGCTGAATGTTGGCTCCTCGGGTGAGACGGATCCTGGATGTGAAAGAAGCTCCCGGCGGGCATCCTCTCAGAGCCCCGTGAGCAGCTCACGCTCAGTTCACGTCTGTTACGTGAGGGAACACACTCCCCACCACCCGCCACCTTACACCTTAGCTTCGGCGTTGTCATTCAGAAATGTCTTCCTAATAATAGTGGTGTTCAGCTCTATGGTGGTTTAATTTTACAGGCGATTTTCTCTGCATTTTCTCCTTTGACACCCGCCCCCACCCCTCCGGCGAAGCCCGTTCTGTGTGACAGCGGTGTAGAGGGGGACTTCGGGGGGTGGGGGCAGAGGTGGGGGCGGCAGGTGCGGGACACCAGTGAGAAGGCTCGCTCGTTCACTGCACCCGGTGTACAGCCGAGGAGCTGAGGCCATGGGGACAGAGGGAAAGGGCAGGCCACCCAGCAGCCAGAGGTGCAGCTGAGGCAGGGATGCAGGCCGCCCTCCTCCCTACCAGGAAGGCCCGGACACCCACCTGCAGCTTGCTTTTCCTCTGCAGAAGGCTGTTGTGCAGCAGGTCCCGGTCCCGCACGGAGCTCACCACCTGCTCCAAGAGGGCCGCCGCTCTGTCCTGGCCGAAGACGCTCCTCAGCAAGTCTTTCTTCAGCGGCAGCGCCGTCAGCTGCTCCTTCAAGCGGGAGCTTTCAGCCAGGGCCGCCTACGGCAGACAAGGCATCCGGTAAGCCCAGGGCCCCGGCAGGGCAGGCCCGGGCTGGGAAGCTGTCCAGGAGCGCATCTGTCCTGCCGCACGTGCCCCGCGGGATGCACGCCTTTGTGCCGGGGGTGGAGGCGGCGGCAGGGTGCATCAGGGAGGCCCTGCATTTCAGGGTCAACGCGATTCCTCTCTCGCCCCCCACTTCTGTCTTATCACCAAAGCCTGGGCAAGAACTCCACCTCCTCCCTAGCCACCCCCACTGCCACTGTCCGGTGATCCTTTCCTCAGTGACCCCCACCCCCCGTCGCCGACAGCAGTGGGACTACCCCTGGAGGTGCTGTTTAGGACATTCTGAAGGGGCTAGGGGCCTAGGGGAGTATGGTCAGTGGGAATTCAGGAAGGCACCCCCCCCAGAGGAGGTGACACCTGCGTGGAATCATGATGTGTAGGAGCTCGCCAGGTGAAGGAAGGACCTAAAGGAGACTTATGTGATGAGTAGCTGGCTCCCACGCAGCTGGAACTCAGCACAGCCCAGGCCCCACCTCCTCCAGGAAGCCTGCCCTGACCACATCCCCAGCCTACACTCCCTCTTCCCGCCCCAAAGCCCTGGGCCAAGCCTCGGGTTCCTGCTGCTTAATTCGCTGCTTGGGGTAAACACGTCTTGCTGCTCTGAGGGCCCAGGGGCCCGGAGGCCAAGGGTCTTGTCTTTAGCTGGCCAGAGTCCTTCCATTTTATACCTGTGATGTTGCTGAGATACTGAGCTAGCCACAGAGCTGGGAAGGAAGAACAAAGACCCCCAGCCAGGTAGGTAACTATAATTCAGGGCACAAAGTGATCATTTCCCTTAAAGTTTCGACAGAGCCCTATGGGTGTTCGAGGCAGAGCTGAACCCTCCTGGTTGAGGAAATCCAAGAAGGCTCCCTAGAGAGGGCAGTTTTGCCAGCAGCCCTGGGAGGGCAGAGAGAGTCCCTGGAGGAAGGACAGCATAAACATGGCGGGCACAGCTGAATTAGCGTAACCTTCCCACGAGGGCATGTGGCTTGTGATCAGCCACAGAGAGGACAAGCCTCTTTAGGGAGAGGGTGCCCTGCACTCCCTTTTCAGCAAACCTGGACACAGGAGTTCAGAATTCGGCCTGGCCACTGTGAGTGTGAATTCCGTAGTAGCTGGGAGGACTTGGGTAGTTCTGAGACTCAGTTTCCTTATCTGCAAAACAGGCGTAGTCACACCCAACTCAATGGGGCTGTATGAGGCTGACATGAGGGGAGGCCTAGACAGCATTTAACATGGTGCACAACCCACAGCGAGCACACACTAACAGACGGCCCTTCTCCGCTAGGGTCATTACACCAGCTCTTATGGGATGAACTGTGTCCCCTGCAAAAAGATATGAAGTCTTAGCCACCATCTCCCACAACTACCTCCGAATGTGACTTTATTTGGAGATAGGGTCTTTACCGAGGTAACCAAGTTGAAATGAGGTCACTAGGGTGGACCCTAATCCAATGTGACCCATGCGCTTATTAAAAGGGGAAATCTGCAGGCACACGCACTCGGAGGGAAGAGAAGGGGAGAAGCCGTCCACGTGACCAGAGGCTGGGATTGGAGGGTTGCGTCTGCAGGCCAGTGAACACTAACAACCGCCAGCAAACACCAGGGGCTCGTAGAAGCAGGGAAGGCTTCTCCCCTAGAGGCTTCAGAGACAGCGGGGCCCTCCAGACACCCTGATCGTGGCCTTGCCGTCTCTGGAACCATGAGAGAATGAGGTTCTGTTGCTCTGAGCCACCGAGTTTGGGCACTTTGTTACAGTCACCCCCGGAAACGAGTATTTCAGCCATGTCCAACCTTGGGGCCTGGTGTCTCAGTTCTAGAGGAACTTCGCAGGTCCATAGGCTACTCTGAGGCTAGGTGTAGGAGCTGAGCCAAGAAATATAGGGCTGGCAGCTTGAGCTTAGCCCCTGAAAGCCATCCTTCCTGGGAAAGCCCGGTGAGCATAATCCAAGACATGATCCCAGCAGCAAACAGCCTTTAAACGTGGACAAACCCAGTGCTGCCCACTTTTCCAAAACACTGCTCTGTGAAACTCCTGTCCTGGGAGGTCCTGAGTCACATTCTAGAAAGACAGTACCTCTCTCTCCTGCCTGGCACAGGTCCTGGTTAGCTTTCTGCTCCAGCGAGGAGGACAGGATGGGAATGCAATTGTGGTCCAGCGGGAAAAGCACCTGGCACCGAGTCAAACAGACCGGGGTCAAAGCCAGCCCTGACACTCAGTTGCTGTGTGACCTTGAGCAAGTGCCTTCCCCTCTCTGGGACACGGTTTCCTTAACAGTCAAAGGATAATAATAAAATTGTCCTGCCTGCTTCATAAACCTGTTCCCAGGACCCAGTGTGACAGCAGGAATAGGAACATAAGAGGAGAGGCTAGAACCCACCATTCTGGCTTCAGCTCTGCCTCTCAAGTGGCCTGACCTTGAACAAACGCCCTAACTTCTCTCTGGCTCCGGTCCCTCCTCAGCAACATGAGGAGGAAAATGATGGAAATGGAGATCAAAGTCTGTGTACGTAGGTATTCAACATATACAACTGATGACAAGGAAAACTGGAAACAACCTAAATATTGTAAGAATGGAAAAGCATATTATGCAGCCATTTAGAGTGATGACTCTTTGGAAACATTTTATCTTTTTTCCTTAAATTTGTAGTTGAAGTATGATAGACATATAACATTATATTGGTTTCAGATGCACAACGTAACGAGTCGATATTCGTATTTGCCGCGAAAATGATCACCACAATAAATCTAGTACCATCCGTCACCATAGAAAGTTAGAATTATTTTTTCCTTATGACAATGAGAACTTTTAAGATTCACTCTTTTGGCAACTTTCACTATGCATTACAATATTGACTATAGTCACCATGCTGGACCTGACATTCCCATGACTTATTTATTCTGTAACTGCAAGTTTGTACCCCTTGGACCCCCTTCACCCATTTTGCCTACCCCCAACACCTGCCCCATTGGCCACCATCATTCTGTTCTCTGTGTCTACAAGTTTTGTCTTGTTTGTTTTCTGAGATTCCACATAGAGGTGGGATCATTGTCGTATTTGCCTTTCTCTGCTTGACTTACTTCACTTAATATAATACCCCCAAGATCCATCCATGTTACTTTAAGTGGCAAGATTTCATTCTTTTTTATGGCTGAGTAGTAGCATTCCATTATATATATATATATGATAAATATATGATATATTTATCACATCTTCCTTCATCCATTCATCCATCAGTGGACACTTGGGTGGTTTTCAGGCCTTCACTATTGTAAATAATGATGCAATGAACATGGAGGTGCAGATACCTTTTCGAATTAGTGTTTTTTGTTTTCTTTAGATAAATACCCAGAAGTGGAATTGCTGAATCATAGGGTAGTTCTGTTTTTAATTTTTTTAAGATTTTATTTATTTGAAAGACAGAGAGAGCATGAGAAGGGACAGGGCCAGAGGGAGAAGCAGACTCCCTGCCGAGCAGGGAGCCCGATGCGGGACTCGATCCCGGGACTCCAGGATCATGACCTGAGCCGAAGACAGTCGCTTAACCAACTGAGCCACCCAGGCACCCCTATTTTTAATTTTTTTGAGGAACTTTCATACTGTTTTCCACCGTGGCTGCACCACTTTATATCCCCACGAACAGTGCACGACGGTTCCCTTTTCTCCATATCCTCACTAACACTTGTTATTTCTTATCTTTTTAATACTAGCCATTCTGACAGGTGTGAGGTGATATCTCATTGGGGTTTTGCATTTCCCAGATGATGAGTGATGTTGAGCACATTTTCATATGCCTGTTGGCCACCTGTATGTTTTCTTCGGAAAAATGCCTATTCAGACCCTCTGCCCAGTTTCTGCTGAAAAATCTGCCTATAGTCTCCTGAAGCTTCCCTTGTACATAACACATTATTTTTCTCTTGCTACTTTTAAGATTCTTTCTTTAAGTTTTGACATTTTAATTATCATGTGTCTCGCTATGGGTCACTTGGGGTTCATCTTATTTGGAGCTCTCTGAGCTTCCTGGACCTGGATGTTTGTTTCCTTCCCCGGGTTAGGGAAGTTTTCAGTCTTTACTTCTTCAAGTAAGTTTTCTGCCCCCCCCCCCCCCCCCGCCCTTTATATCTCTTCTCCTTCTGGGACATCTATAATGCAAATGTTATTCTGTCTGATGTTGTCTCAGAGGTCCCTTAAGCTATTTGCACTTTTTAAAATTATTTTTTTCTTTTTGCTGCTCTGAGTGTGCTCCAGGACCCTGTCTTCTAGATCACGGATCCCTTCTGCTGCATGTCGTCTGCTCCTGAACCCTCTAGTGTATTTTTCAGTTCAGTCACTGTATTCTTTGGTTCTGTGACTTCTGTTTGATACTTTCTTGTATTTTATTTTATTTTTTTTGTTGTTGAAGTTCTCGCTGTGTTCACCCATTCTTCTCCCAAAATCAGTGAGCATCTTTATGACCATGACTTTGGACTCTGTATCAGGTATACTAATTACTTCCATTTCATTAGAGTTTTTTTTTTTTTTCTGAGGTTTTACCTTGTTCTTTCATTTGGAACATATTCCTCTGTCTCCTCATTTTGCTTAGCAAAATGCCAAGAAAAAGCTCAGATGTGCCAACCAAAAATATCAGAATATACAACTGTATAACATGATCCCAAATACGCGAAAATTGTCATGAATTATTTAAGGCTTCTGTCTATTGGTGACCATATTGCATAGAAATGGCTAGATGGATTTTCATCAGATATAAAGGGTATTACTTGGGATTGTCTGAGCTAAAATTGATTTTTCTGACACATGTAAAATCCTCAGGGCTCCCCAAAGTGAATTTTACATGGGCTGAAGGGCATCCCCAGAAATACCAGGTTGGAGGGAAAATGTGATGTTGTGTCCCTCCACATGTTAACAGTGGTCCTAAGGGCTTATGGGATTTTGGGCGTTCTTTGTTTCCTTCTTCACAAATCTTTACATCTCCAAGCAGGCACGACTTTCATAACCAGATGAAAATTAATATAAAACGAGGCTTATATCTGATACTCTTTTGTGTCTCCTCCCACTCAGTATGTCTTAGACTCGCTGGACCTGAAAGTATTTTATGGACGTCAGAGCTCCAAAGGGTACCATCAGGCAGTGTTGACAGGCTAATCAGAGCCTGCCTGTTGATGGGCAGTTGTGGTAGATGCCACTGTCTGCTCACCCAACGTTCATTCCTCCTTCTTGCTCACCCAACAACCAGCATTGTGTCTAGATGGCAAAGTGCCCAGTTTCAGGTGTTGAAATAAATTTCCAGGGTCAAGATGGGGCTGCTTCCACCCTGGATGCCAAGCAACAGAGTGAAACTTCCAGGTAAGTTTTGAGTTCTCGTAAATGCTCTGCTTGGCCAGAAACGCAGTATCTCTAGTCTGCGATCCCCAAACATCAAGCCAACTCTCGGCCTTCTCAACCCAAACAAGGCTGGCCATTGGCCAATCAGATATTTTCTATCTGTCTTTTCCTTGTTCTTTATTCTTTATCCTATGAAACCTTCCTGCCGTCTGCTCCATTTTGCAGCTCTCCGAAAGGAGGCTGTCCACTTCATGAAGTGTTAAACAGAGTTTGTTCGTATCATCTGAATTGTCTTCTTTGATCACATTTTAACACAGGGTTAGGTCTGTAATCCGTATAAGCCGGTGCTGGCAATCCCATCATCCTCAGCCAGTGACTGACCGAGGGACAGTCATGTGACCTGGCCAAAGAGATGTACGGAACCTGCTGGGGCTTCTGGGAAGGATGGTTTGCTCCCTGTTTTAAATGGTGAATAGAGAAAGCCTCTTTGCCCCTTGCTGTTCCTTCCTGAACAAGATGTTGTTCACGTGAAGATGCAAGCTTGCTGTGGTGGCAGCCATCTTGGGGCTATGAAGGGAGATGTGGCTTAGAGCTAGAAAGAGCCTGGGTCCTAGAAGATACTGCTGAGCTACCAAGCCAGCCCTGAACCACCTGGAAGTCTCTGGATTTTAAGCTGCCGTTGGTCAGAATTTCTGTCACTTGTTACATGCATCCTAACTGATACACATGCAGTAAAGGTAATGGCCTCACATGCTCTCCCTCAGAATTGCTCATGCTTCCCCCAGAGGACCATCTGCAGGAGACTCCTAGAGGGAAAGGGTGTGGGAGGGTCAGTACAAAGTCCTGAGGTCACCTAAGAATTGAGGATGACCTTTGTCACTGATAACATTTCCTGTGCCAACTCAGGACTTGGCCAGGCAGGGTGCGGGGAACCCTATCCAGATTCCTGAAGCACCCAGGGACACGTCTTTCCCTGGAAGTCTGGCTACAGTGTCATGTCTGGCTGGGGGCCTCCCTCCTCCCCGCCGCCCCTGCACTGGTCAGCCCTCCTGGTGGGACCTGGTTACCTCGATCTGGGGCAGGAAGGTGTGAATGGAGGGCAGGTCTGGCAGGCTGGCGGTAACATCCAGGAGCCTCTGGGCCAGGGCCCTCCACAGCTGCAGATCCTGCAGAGGCCGCTGGAAACACTGCCACAGCTCCAGCCCTGTGGCATTGCGAAGCTTGGTGCTCTTCCCCTTCATGCTGCAAGGGGGAGAGAGGGGGTCAGTTCAGAACTGAGGCCTCTACCGGGACCCCGAGGGAGCCCAGCACACACTATCCCCATGGCGGGCTCTCCCCCATCTACAGGCTGCTGGGAGTGGCCACGGGGCTTCAGAGGTCTCCCCCTCTGGATTAACGTGCACTGAAGTATGCCAGTTCTCAGACAGACTTGCAGCCCAGCCTCATGACCAGAGAACCTCAAGCCTCAAAGAGGAATCATGGAGCCCCCTAGCCTGGTACTGCCTATCCCCAGGCGCCTCGCAGGAGCTAAAGCAAAATCGAAGAGACCATCATCCGGGGCCTTAATAATTTCTGGAAATAATCTCTCAACTACAACATCCAGTCATAGAGAGCCAGCACATAAAACCTCAACAAGAGAAGCCGGATCCGGGCCCCTGCTCTGAGGTATAGACTCACAGCAAGAGGGAGCCCCCCAAGTTCATTTGGAAGGAAGCTCTGTATCAGGCAGAAGGATGCAAGGGGCTCTGGATCCGTGGACAGTTGTGCTGTGTTCACAACACCTCTGAGGCTCACGGAGCAAAAACAGCTACAGGTTGCAAATTTACACGGTGCTCAGCTCCAGCGCAGGTGGATATTTGATCTGCTGGTGTTTGCTGAGCTAGGACACTGGAGCCCCGGCTCTGCCTGAGCCCATGGGCCGAGGCAGAGGTAGAGGCTGGTCTGAAGACAGGCTCGGATGCTGAGGCAGCACCATCTGCAGGCAGGGGGGTGGTGTTTGTCTATTGAAGAGCCCTCCCTTTGGGCCATTATGTGGTGGATGCCTCCCCAGAGTGATGCTACACAGAGACGGGATGGAAATCGGTGAATGAGCCACGCCGCATGGAACAAAGCTAAGTCCAGTCCTCCTTCTGGGAACAAAATACCAGGGGTTGAGGGCACCAGAATTATGTTAGAGTTACCCAGGTGTGATGGTCTTTAATGAGGTCAGAAGACCCTTTGAGTGTGAGGTTCAAGGCACAGCCCGAGTCCCACCTCCCTCAGCCCGGATACCTCTGGAACTCCTGGAGGGCAGCGACCACGCTGTCGGAGAGAGGCTGCGGGTCACGGGAGAGGGTGATGAGCTCCTTCAGCTGGGCCTGCAGCCAGGCCACCCGGGGCTCTTCGGCCACCAGCGCTGTCCGCGTCGCCTACGACACAGGGACGAAACCAGAGGGGCGTGGGAGAGTCAGTGACTGGGGGACGAGCGTGGCAGGTGGGAGTGGGCTAGCCTGGGAGAAGCCCGTCACCCAGGGCAGGGACTGGGGTCTCTGGAAGCTCAGCCCCACCCTCCTGCTCTGTGCCCTGACCTTGGCATTTGCTCTCCCCAGGCTGGCTTTTCTATTATTACTGACCTCAGTGTTGTCCTGAGGGCCCGCACCTAATAATACAAATAACGAATATCTTGGGAACACTGCACCACGCTGAGTGCTCTGGGTGTCCCATTCACTGAAGCTGGGCAAAGACCCTAGGAAGTAATTCTCCACGTCTCCATTGTATACCCAGGGCAACTCTGGCTGAAAGTTTCCTGACAGTTGCGGGGCAAGTAGACAGTGGACCTGACATGGGAGCTGGGCCCTTTGGCTCTTAAGACTCTGCGGCACTGAAGGAAAACAACAATCTAAGGTGCTTTGTGAATCTGGTTCGTGTTATTGGCAGGCCGAGAGGCTATCTCCTCTGAGCACTCCCAAACCACTGCACTCACTGGACTGCATTCTGACACCAGACACAGCCCTTTCCTGCTGTCCTAAGGAAGTGCGGAATTTGACCTTGACCTTGATGCTTGCTGGGCCCGTGCTGAGGAGGAGGTGAGATGGGGTAGTGGAAAGGGCTGGGCTTTGGCATGACACAGGCTGTCCGGGAAACCCCCTCGGCCCCTTCCTAGCTGGGCAACCCCGGACTGTTCCCTCATTGGTAAAATGGGGCCACCCCCTTGACCAGGCACTGGGTACAGAGCAGGAGCCTGGCCGTACCCCCACCCAGCTGCCCCCCATGCAACCTTGAGCCTTGGTCCAGATCCTCCACTCACAGGGACTAGTGAACCAGCCAGCCTCAGTCTTGGGCAAACCACAAGTGAACTGGGACCAGCGTGGAGCTCAAGGGCACAAGCTCAGACGGATGGGAGGCAGCCGCTAGGGGCAGGAGGGAACACTGTATGGGCAGCGGGATGTGGAATCTGTCCACATTCAATCATGAAGCAAATGTAATGAAATCCGCACAAGTTTTCATAGAAGAGGAAGACACAACTGGTGTGTGTGAACTCGCAGTTTCCAAACCATTCACGAGGAAGCCCCGCACACCCGCTCCCAGGAGGGCTGGCCAGCCTGTGGACAAGAGAGACTTGGCCTTCTGCACCCACGATGTGGGCATCTTGAGTTTCTGGATTGCAGGGATGCCCGGGAGGGGGGCCATGTGAGGCAGCTGTGGTCGATGCTGCGTTGGCCACAAAACCGCTCTGATTTCAACTTCAGCTGCAAAAAGTCTCCCTGAAGCTGATGAATGGTCCTGCCCGGTCCGCAGGGGGATGCAACAGATCACTCCCCCCGCCCCCGGTTCTCTGTGGAGGCGGGTCTCGGGACTGGGACAGAGATCAGGACATCACGGCCAGCCTGAGCTCCAATGTCCTCGCTCCTGGTCCTTGCCTCTCACGATGCTAATTTGCTAAAGCTGGGAGTCTGAGCTGGTACAGCGGGTTAGAAGCATGTGCTCTGGAGTTAGACTGTCTAGGTTCAAGTTCAAATCCCTGCCTCCACCTGGAGGGTGCATAACCACAGGCAAGTCTTCAACTCATGAGTGCCTCAGTTTCCCCATCTATAAAAGGGGATCATGGCCGTGCTCCCCCCCCGCCCCCCCGCTGAGGTTTGTCCAGCACTCAGCACATTGCATGCCAGGTAAATAACAACCGGACTGTGTCGGTTTGAAGGTGAACATGTAGCTCTTTCACCTGGGGTCCTGATACCACCACCTTCTCTGAAGTGGGCCTGTTTCTCAATAGAGGGAACAGTCCACATTTCCTTCTTGGTGCAAGACGGGATAAGTGCCCTCTACCTTTCCCCTGCTCTGCTGGGCCACAGCTGCTCCCGGCCGAACCAGGTGGGTTTCGTGGGCCTCGTCCCAGGGCACCCCACCACTCCGAGGGCTGGGTTGGAGCAGGTCAGGTGTGTGTGCCTGCTTCTTCCTACAGAACACATAGTAAGTGCAAAAACAGCAACCGTGTGAATGCTCCCTTACGAACAAAAGTCTTGAGTCAGAAATTCCACACTTCCTTTCATTGATTGCGGTTAGTCACAGCTTGACTGTAATTGAGAAGACACTGGAACCAGGTGGGTCAGAGAGTTCACAGGGAGGTGGTCAGCCTCCTGCCTCGGGACAGGCTTCCTGACACACAGCCGGGCGCAGGCAAGAAGCTCTCGTGATGGGACAGAGGCAGGGCTTTCTAGGCTTTCCCTCCCGAGTTTGTCCTCTTTGAGAACTGGCTTTGGCAGGTGCTATGCTAAGCACTTGTTAAGCTTTCATGGGTTCATTCCTGTTGTGCATACAGCTGAGGTTTAAAGCACCTCTCCCAGGACCACGCAGGTAGCAAGGAGAGAACGCTGGACCTGCGCCCAGGCAGTCTGACCCGAAAGCCCCTGCCCTTGACCCCTGTGCTCGCCACCTCGACCTGTGCTGAGGTGGACAGTCCTAAAGAGGAAGCACGTTCCCTCTGGGCAAAGGTGGTCACTACAGCGGAATCTGGGCTGCTACGAGGCTCAGTGAGCCCTGAAGACTATGTGCCTTGTTTCTACCCACACAAACGTATTTTTGCAGATGGGCAAGCATTAGAAGGAAGAGAAAAAATAGAACAACAATGCAGACTGGAGGTGGGATCTGGGTAGTTCTTCTTTTAGACATTTCCCCTAATGGTGCTAATGTGGAGCTAACCCAGTGAGTTAATAAGTAAAGACAGGAGTGGGGGAGGATGTGAATCCTTATTTGGAAATCTCTCTGTCCATAAGTCAGACCTCCTGAGTGTGTACACGGGTGGGAGGAAGGCAAACGCAATCTGACTGCACGCTGTGTCTGGGTGGGAAGCCACGCCACCCTCCCAGGATGGGCATTGTCTGCTGGGTCTCCCCAGAACCCCATCAACTCTACGCTGAAGAACTTTCCCTCTGACCTAACTCTCCCTGCTCTGGTCTCAGGAAGTCCACCCCATATCTCACCACTGGGCAAGGGAATGGCAAACTCAAAGCCAATCCACCTCTGGTCTTAGTTACCCTCTGACTCATCGTTTGATCCTGGGGATGTTGGGGGTGGGGGGAGTGAAATCTCTCCAGGCCTCAGTTTCCTCATCTGGAAAATGGGTACAAGCACCCAACTTACGTATTACACCCAGGGAACTCAGGTTACCAAAGATCCAGGGAAACCAAAGTGAGTGTACTTAAGGCTTAGCTTGATTCGCGCCCCCCACCCCCCCAGGCAAGGGAGCTCCAAGTGGTGAGGCTCCGAGGCACACAGGGCACCTGGACAGTCCATGTCTTAGCCAAACGCTGCTTACCGAGTAGAGTCTCCAGCGGGCCACCAGCTCGTCCTCGGTCCCCGCCTTCGCTGCGGGTTCCAGGCCCTCCTTGGCCAGCCTCTGGAGGTCCTTCCTGAACTCTCCCAGCTCGGCTTCCAGCTGCCGCCACTGCTGCTCACTGGCCCCCATGGACCTGAGCTGGCCCTGCAGCCGCTCCTCCTCCTCCTCCCAGAGGACGCGCATCTTCTCCAGAGCTCTGCGCATATCCTCCAGTCCCTCGGTGATCCTCTCTGCACCCAGGGGAGAGGTGTTCTGGATGACGCCCACAGCCTGTTCCTCCAGCCTCCTCAAGGACTTCTCACCCCGGGGAAAATCACTGGCGATGTCCTAAAGGGGGCGGGGGGGTGGGGGCAGGACAGAGAAACATATGAGGGGAGAGAGAAAACATCGGCTGCATTTTCCCGAGCCCCGGGGAAGGTCATGCTAAACACCCATCCCTGATTCCCAGGTTAGGGTCCGGGGCGCCTTTCCAAGGAGTGGACTGTCTGCCTTCGTAGCACTGACTCATAAGGTGAGGACAGAATTCCCTTCCCGCGTCTTTTATAGCCATTTGATTAAGTCAAGGAGAAAATCTCTATTGGGTCTTTCTGTCTTCAACCCTCTCTGACGTTTGTTGATCTTCCTTTTTACCGAGGACGGAGGCAGCCTCAGGCCCGGAGCCTTCGGCGGGCAGAAGTATGGAGCCAAAGAGAGCCTAGTGACCCCATTTGGTTTCATTATATTTATTTTATGGTTCTCTGCAAATTAGGAGTGAGTGCTGGTTTTCCATTCATGACAATGATGTAAATTTTCCCTTCAAATAAAATATTCATCCACTTTTAATTAAAAAAATTTATATAAACACCTTTAAATCTATTTTGTTTGAAAGTGCCTTCAAAATATTTCACTTTTTTATCGAAGTGTCAACGCATGGAGTCAAGTATATAGATCCTAAGCACTACTGTTCAGATGGTTTTGAGAAACATTCACACCCGTGTAGTCCATACTGTGATCAAAATGCAGAGCATTTCTAATACCCCAAAGGCTTCTAGAACTCCACATATCTGAAATCATAGAATATATTAGCTTTGGAACCTGGCGTCTTTCAGCAAAATGCCCTTCAGATTCTTCCATGTTGTTGTATATATTAGTACTTTATTTTTTTTATTGTGAGTAGTATTCATATATATGTGTGTGTGTATATGCATATATATGTATCTCCTGTTCATATGTATATTCACATATACATATATCTCTCCTGTTCCACGATATGTTTATCCACTACTCTGCTGATTAAAATCTGAGTTTGCTTTCAATTTGGAACTATTACAAATACGGTCTGATGAACATTCTCATACTAGTCATGTAAGATGTTTTTGGGTCATTGTTCATTGGTTTTTTTAAAAAAGAGTCACCTTAAGTACAAATATGAAATAAATGGTACAGGGGCTGTATATCTGTGGCAAAACTTATAACGTGGTCCTTGAATTACTGACGGTAATTAACACTCCCTTTACAGAGGACGTCAGAAGCTCATTCAAGGTCACAGCCATTCAGGAAGGCCAGAGTGGACCAAGCCTCTCACCACCATAGGCCTGATGCCTACGCCAGGGTTCCTTACCTGAGGCACACTGACACCTGCAGTGAGGTCACTCCACTCCACTGTGGAGGCTGCCCTGTGCGTCACAAGATGCGTCACAGCATCTCCGGCCTCCACCCAATAGATGCCATTAGCATCTCCACCCCCCACTGTAACCACCAAAAGGTATCTTCAGACATGGCTGGAATGTCCCCTACTTGAGACCCACTGGTCCAGACCATGCCGCCCTAGCCTTGGGTTTCCAAATGCCCTGCTGGCTCAGAGATTTCCCAGCCGAAGCCCCAAACATACTGCACTAGATTCCATGCTTCTCATGTGGGGTCTGTGTGCCGTGGATTTTGTTATCTCCCGTGGCCCCCAGCATACCCTATTAAACAAATGACAACACAGAGCCCCCATATCTGAGCATTTCCTCAGTGGCCCCCTCTGACCGAGACACAGCCCAGTTTACCTGCAGCATGGAGAGACCGTGCTGGGTGGACAGTTTGCAGCTCCGTCCCAGGCAGCCGTTCACCTTTTCCACCACCGCATTCAGCCACAGCTGGAACTCATCCACATCTGCCTGGAAATCCTCATGCTCCCGGGTCATCTGCTCCAGCAGACTCACTCTGTCCTGTGGGAGGGGAGGAGAGTCACCACCTAGGAAGGTCCCCCCAGAGTGCCCCTGGCCTTCAAGGCCTGCCTGCGTGTGTGTGTGTGTGTGTGTGTGTGTGTGTGTGTGTGTGATGCAATCAACCCTCTGTCCTTTTGCCGAAGATAAAGACATCCCAGATGCTCTTCTCTACCTTATTAGAGTCAACCAAGAGACTCTTGGTCAAAGCATGTCCACACCGGGCCTGTCAACATGTTTTCCTGCCATATCCTGGGGGTAGCGCTCAAGACGGGGGCATTGTAACAACTCTTGCTACACAAAGCGATCACTGCAGCATTCGCCCAAGTGCCAGGACCGCTCAAGGAACTTGAGGTGCATTATCATCTCATTGAGCTCTCCTGCCCACCCCATCAGCTGACACTATTATTATCCTGGTTTGACAGACGGGGAAACTGAGGCACGGAGCGATGCCTCAGAGAGCACTTGCCCAAGGTCACCAAGATTCAAACCCAGAAGGCAAGACCGGGCCAATGACATTTGTGCCCTGAGCCGGCCGTGTCGGTAGGGCATACAAATAAACAGCAGGCTGCCCCCATTTCCTCACGGGGACGGTGACAATCCCACTCTCGTTCTAACCACACAGGGACAAGATGGTGTCCTGAGGGCAGCTGTCATCGGGAAATAGCAGTGTCCCTGCTATAAGACCTGTGTCCCCAGGGACTCTGTTTCTCAAACATATCTCTGATCACACAGCCTCATTTCTCTAAAGCCCTCCATGGCTCCCCACTGCCCATAGGCCCAGATCTCAGTGCTGCAGCCTATGGGTCAAGGGCAGGGCCCTGCGGTCAACACCCTGGGCTCGGGAGCCCACTGCCCGCAACTTGAACCCTGGCCTGCCTCGTGCCTCAGTCTCTGCATCGGTACATATGGTTAATAATAACAGTCCCCCACCTCACTGGGGCGCAGTGGCAGAGCTCACACAACCCCAGTTGCACTGGGCAACTAGTCAGCACCTAATACCTGTGAGCCTTTGATTCCTGTCACTTGCTGTCCCCTGTGCTCTTGTCACACCCAACAGAGTGGGAGTGGGCAAGTGAGCAGCTCCGCCCAGATACACTGACTTCCAGGCCCCACCTCCTCCGACTTGGCCCGCTGCCCCCAGGCTCAGTAAGCGGCCTTCCCTCTGTCCTGTGCTTTCCTCCTGGCCTTGCCCACGCCTTGTCATCCGCTGCGAGAGCCAAGGGCTCCCGACGCACCGGGCTCTGGTTGACTTCCTCCCCAGGCCCCGCGCAGGGTGGCTCTGTGGATGAACGCTTCCCTAAAGGCAGGAAGAAATCCACATGGAGTGTGGCCAGCAGAGAGAAGTTTTCAAAGGAGAGCCAAGAGCGAAAGAGGGGACTTCCTTTTCATAAGCACATGCTATGTGCCTAAAACCCTGGAACATGACAAGCACAATCTTAATTTTCCCAATGATGCCAAGCCTGCCCATTATGCAGATGTCCAGGCTGATGTTGGGAGGTCATGTAACTCTGGAAGGGCCTTCTAGACAAGATTATAAATGGCCAGTGCCCAATTCCAAAATCACGGCTCTGATCCAGAGGTGGGCTGACTAGACAGTGGATGTTTTCGGCTTTATCCTCCCTGTGGTGTCTGGTGCAGCCAGTTATGTGCTAGGCTGTGGCTCACAAGCTGCCAGAGGCAAACACGTAAAGCAAGCTTGTATTCCAATAAAACTCAAATGTGGACACTGGAATGTGAATTTCGTATCATTTTCACATGTCCTGAAAGATTCTGCTTTTTATTTTCCTCCCTTTAAGGAGGTAAAAGCCATTTTTAGCTCCCAGGCCATACAAAATCAGGAGATGGGGCAGATTTGGCCCACAGGTCCTTGTTTGCTGGCTTCAGCTCTTACTTAGCCAGGGAGCCGGCCATGTCCAGGAGGGCGCTGACCCTCTCCAAAACGGAGTCAAAAGTTCTCAAATGGGAAGTGTGGACAGACATGTGGATTCAGAAAACTTCCCTGCCCTTTGAGAAAGTCCTCACCACACCTGAAAATATGAATATTAATTCATTTAGACCTTTGCAACAACCAGGACAGGGAGGAGAAAATATCCCCATTTTAGAGATGGGGAAACCGAGGCACAGGACCAAGTCCTTCAGTGAAGAGCTGGGAGCCTCCCACTAACGGACAGAGGCTCAGAGCATCACCAGCAGCGCATAGCGGCTGCCTGAATTCCAAACGTGGACCAAGAGACCATGGCCCTCTCCATCATGCCTCCCGTGCTGGCTCCCTCTTCCCGTGGGATTGTCTGCATCCATCAAAACCCTTCCAGAGCTGCCCCTGTCCCCGGGAAAGCCTCATTTCTGAAAGTGGGTTAGGAATAACAAGCAGAGAATAAATGCAGGGCCCCGGTTGACGATGACGGTGATAAATGTTGTAGCGAAGCGAAGTCTTCCCCCGAACGAGCTGGCCAGCGGCCCGGCGTGTGAGCAATGAGGTGCTAGCTGGCGCTTGGGAAACGCAGAGTAAATAAAAGCCTCCATGAGAGTGAGCAGACGCTGGGAGCCCAGCACAGCAGGCGTCCAGACCCACTCTGTGCCAGGCAGAGCGATCACAGAGCACAATTCAGCCTCGGCCAGGCCGGCCCCGCTGCAGGATGACAGGGGTGACAAATGGGGGAGACCGAGCAATTAAACCATTGGTGGCAGGCAGAGTTGTCAGGAATGTCAAAACCCAACCAATTAACAAGGGCGGCGTGGATTGATGCCTCTGCAAGCCTGCGCCAACCGCTTTGATTCATGGCCCAGATGCCAGACGGACACGCCCCCTTTGAGAGCCGCCTTGGGAAGCGGCGGGGGGGGGGGGGGGGGCGATGCTGCTGGGCGCCTGGCCCTTTCACAAAACATAATTGGTGGATTAAAAATAAAACTCATAGTAAACAAGCAGGACCCCACTGGCAACCAGCCTGCTCTATTCTTGACTCTTGAGGTCTGGAGTTGACAACATGCCATTGCTCACCCCAGAGCTTGGCCAGCAGATGGAGTCCTGGGACCTCCCTCCAGGGGGTGGCCACAAAGGCCACAGTCCAGAGGTGGCCCCCACAGTGCCTCAGTGCTCCTGTCCCCCGCAACACCAGTGGCTTTGCTAATGAGTATTTCGGAAGTCAAATATGGATTTTCAGGGGATGAAAACTATGGCCTGCTAACTAGCTTGAGAAAGGTTGAAATGGACTCTTCACTGGGGAAAGGCAAGGTATTAATGCAAAGCATGTCCGCTACAGGCTGAGTTGTGACCCCCCGATTCATAGGTTGAAGCCCTAACCCCCAACGTGTTGGTATTTGGAGGTGGGGCCGTTGAGACAGGGATCACTGGAGGTCACGAGGGTGGGGTCCCCAGGATGGGGTCGGTGCCCTTAAGAGAAGAGACAGCAGAAGCTTACTGCCCCCTCTCTCTGCCATGAGAGCAAGAAGGCAGCCATCCACAAACCAAGAAAAGGCCGCTCACCAGGCGCTGAATCTGCCAATACCTTGATCTTGGACTTCACAGCCTACAAAACCATGAGAAATACACTTGTGTTCTGGTGTTCTGGTACGGCAGCCTGAGCGGACTAGAACAATGCCACGGAGACCCACCCTGAGCACAGGCCTGGCTCCCTGGGGATTCTGACACGGCCCTTGTGCTGTCCCTGGGCTAGGAGCGTTTCAGCGGCCCACCCTGGGATGGCTTTCTTATCTGCCTTGGGAAAGCCTTCCACGCAAGGTGAGGTCTTTGTCCAATGTCCAAGGCAGGTGCCCAGGAGGCATGTGGACCACGAAGGATCTTCAGGGGCCCCAGGACATGCAGCGTTCCCCACCTTGCTTAGGATAGAGCTCGGGCATTTTCCTGTTGTCTAGGGCTGGAAGGCTGGGCTGTGTCCCGGGGCTTGGTGTGTGTTGGGGGGCTATATCCCATTTCACTAATGAGGACCTTGGGGTTGGAAGTTAAATCTCTTACTAAGGACAGTGCCAAAGTTTGATTTGCTCGGTAAATTCTCAGTCTTCGGAAGCTCACGCCCCCCTCTAGAATCTGAAGGAAGCTATAGCTCTTCTCCCCAGCAAAATGCACTCATACAGGTTTGCATATGACTTCAGAGGGCTCGCAGGGGCCTGCCCCGGCCCCTCCCTACCCGGCACCTCTGGTCTGCTATGGCCCAGTCTGGGGGAGACAAGCAGCCGCTCCACGGCTCACCAGCCCCTCCCCGTCCATGGGCTGACAGGGCCCCCCCCCCCGCCCCGTGAGTAGGAACAGAGCAGAGCTCCCAAGGCTCTGGTGGCCAGGAAGAGAAAATCCAGTGTCTGTGAGCTTCAGCCAACAGCTGGAAAAGCCAAACTGAATTTACTTCTCCACGCAGGATCAGGTCACCCTGCAAACACAGGAGCCCCCATGCTCCTGCCCTGCAGACCCTGCTAGCTGATCTCTGCCTCCTGGAAACCCCCCAGGAAGCACGGTGCTCCCTCCTCCAGGGGCTCCAAACCTCCCACTCACTGCTGCCTTCCCCTTTCTCCGCGTGACCCTCCCTGATGGGCACGGGGCCAGGACCTGAGGCACCACTGAGGGTAGAGCCTACCTCGAGCATCGCCTAGAACCTTCTGAGTCTTTCTAGTGGGACATCTAAGTGGGCCTGCCACTTAGATGTTTGTTTAAGTCTGCAAAATGGGCCCAGTCAAACCTGCTCTATCTACCACACGAGAAGGCTGCGAGGACCAAATGAGCCCAAAGACATGAAGAGACTCAGATGTCGCCAAGAAGAATCGTGCTTTATGATCTTTTGGATCCAGTGAGGGGAGGGTCCCCCAGAGTGACCTTGAGGATCTCTAAGGTGACCATTTCCACACGTGGGCCAGGACTGGTGCTCACCTGGGGCCCCTGGCACGCCCCCTCCACACATGCGCGCGCACACATACGCACACACGTGTACACACGCACACCCCCACACCCCCACAGGCCTAACTACTTTCCATTTCCTGTCCTCTGCATGCTGCAAAGGCTCTCCGCTGATTGACAGGAGCACTTGTTTCCTCTAAAGTCACAACAAGAGGCCACGGGGGCAGGAACCTTCTCCGCCTGGGCCCCAGGGGCAGACCTGGAGAATCATGGTCCTTGCCACCGCTCAGGATGTGGGAAGGGCCGACTGGCTACACATATGAGAGGCAGGCTCCCTACCCACGCTGCCCCTCCATTCTGGCCTGGACACCGCTGCCCCACAACCTCCTGTCCCTTCCCTCCGGGACCTTGGGAACTCTGTGCCACCAGGCTGAAGGGCGGGGCTCTCATTCATTCAACAAACAGCTCCGGGCACCTGCTGTGTCTCAAGCTCCATGGTGGTTGCTATTTATTCTCATTGCTATTGAGAGTAGAGGTAAATTTCTATTGGGAGGCCATCTGGCAGTTTTCAAAGGGCTCACTTGTGAAACTCATTCAGTCCTCAGCCTGGTGGCAGGAGCCTGGTGGCAGGAGCCTGGTGGCAGGAGCCTGGTGGCAGGTAGGGTGAGCTTCCCCGAGGCCATGCAGCTGGGAAGCAGCAGAGCCTGGCTTGAACCCAGGTCCCTCCCCAAGCATTCAGGGACCTCAGCCCTGTTCTTTTTTTTTTTTAATTCTTTTTTCTTTTTAAAGATTTTTTATTTATTTATTTGACAGAGAGAGACACAGCAAGAGAGGGAACACAAGCAGGGGGAGTGGGAGAGGGAGAAGCAGGCTTCCTGCTGAGCAGGGAGCCCGATGTGGGGCTCGATCCCAGGACCCTGGGATCATGACCTGAGCCGAAGGCAGACGCTTGACGACTGAGCCCCCCAGGCGCCCCCCTCAGTCCTGTTCTTGTCAGTGCATTCCAGGATCCCTCCCTCTTCGTTATAGGCCTGTTGCCCTTCAACTGTAATCAGGAAGGACCCAGCAATATGGTGGGCTAGAAAGCCTGAACACCCTTCCATGCCCGACAGCCAAAAATGCTGCACAAAATTTAACAAGCGTTGTTTAAACGCAGGCCTGTGTGTGCACACACCAAAGGAAGAGACATCGAGTGGACCACAAGCAAAGATTAGAGACTGCTAAACTCACAGGTGTGCGTGAGGTTGTCTTGGGTTTAGTGCTCAGGCTGGTGGAGGAAGTAAGACTTTGGGCCCAGAGGAGGCAATGCCAAATGTCAGAACCCTCAAGGGCGAACTAGAAAAATCTCCCCATATGCAAAATACAAGAAAGAAGAAGTCTGGGTTTCAGCTTGGGCTCTGGGATATAAATAAAACCAAAACAAATGAGAAAAACAATCACCTTTCAGAGTACGGAGCCAGGGGCCTCTCACATAATTTTGGCTTGGGGTTCAAGTTTAGAAACGGGAACTCCCCAGCAAACACACTGATATGAACAGAGGACTCATGAAGGTGTGACTTCCTGGCGGAGCCTGGCTGAAGCAAACACAGGCCACTCGGAGGGCCAGGCCCCAGCCACAGGGATCTACAGATAGAGTGCTGCTCGGGACGAGCTCACACCTCTAAACTACAAAGGCCCCAAGGAAATCATTCATCCCATCAGGAGACCCAATGGATGTCAGGTCAGGCTCTGGACTTCAGCTACCTGAACAATCTGATGGAGACTGTAAACTATGTATACTTAGAATGCTTACAGATGGAGCCCGTATCTGGAAGGAGGGCAAAATTTATACAAGGAGAGAAAGAACAATGGAGGTAATTAAAAAAAAGAAAAATTAGAATTTCTCTAAAAAATACTCATAATTGAAATTGGTAACTCAACAGACTGGTTAAAAATCAAAAATATATGGGCCCATTGGACTCCGTGCTCAGCAGGAAGTCCGCTTGAGATGCTCCCTCTGCCTCTCCCTCTGCCCCTCCCCCTGCTCGCACACTTTCAATAAATAAATAAATAAATAAGATCTGTAAAAAGATAGTCAAGGATATAATGAGGTGTGGGTATGGGGACAAAGAATGGGCAGAAGGGTGGGGGAAGGTCAAAAGCGAGCAGAGAAGGAAGGGCTAGGGTGGTAGAAGGGAAGGGGGGGGAAGGAGAGAAGCCGGGCAAGGGCGAGCATCACACCATCAGTCAGTGTACACGTGCTAAGCACCACATGTGTACTCAGCGCTGGGCGGCACCAGGTGTATGGACGGTACACATAAGCTGATGGGTGGCTGAAGGCGGAGGGGTGGGTGGGTGAGTAGATGGAAGGCAGATGTGTGGTAGTGAGGTGGGTGGGCGAGTGCGTGGACAGTGGGTGAACAGGAGCTTGGTTAGGCTGGTGGGAGATGGCTGGATGAGTGACAGATGGCTGGGAGGGTGGGTACAGAGAGATGGCTGGGGGGGATGGGGATGGGTAGTGGGGGGGATAGTGAATGGCAGATTGGGTAGTTCAGTGGGGAGACAGATGGGGAGTGGGTAGGAGGGCGAGCACGTGGATGCATGGTGGTGGCCGCGGGGTGACTGGGTGTTGGGTGCATGCACAGTAGATGGCAAGTACGGGGCGGGGGTAGCTATTTAGGGAGCGAATGTGTAGCTGCATGGGTAAACAGTGGCAGATAACTGGATGCAGGGGTGAAGCTAGAGCCCACCCCACCTCACGCACCTGGGCTTTGGCCTTCACCACACCGTACTCAGCCTTCATCCTCTTCTGGGCATCTTCGTCCACACTGGGGTCCCCGATCCTGTTGAACAGGGAGGCCGCCTCCTCCAGCAGCCGGTCCAGGAGTACGGCCTGGTTGCCCACGTTGTGCAGCAGCACCTGGGCGTGGCTCAGCTGCCACTGCTTCTCCTTCAGGCCCACCTGCAGCTCCACGGGGGCCTCCAGCACCACCATCATCTTCTGGAACCAGCGGTAGAACTCGTCTCGAGCCAGCAGGTACTCGCTCCAGTGTAGCCACACCCACTCGATGCGGCTGCAGACAGAGAGCGTGGGGCCATGATTCCCCATGTCTAATAATGTCCGGAGTGCAGCAGTGTCTGGGGGCTTGTCCCCGGCTCAGGGGAACAGAAGGCTGGGGGCCTGTGTGTGGGTTCCAGAGGTGCCATGAGCTTGCTGCCTCTCCCTGCCTCTTCGCCCACCTCAGTTTCCCTGTCTGTAACATGGAGATGGCCCCATCTATCCAGCCCACATCAAACCACTTTGGAATTCTAGCAGACAGCACTGGGCCAAGTCACCCCAGCCCTCAACATTCTGGGTTTCAGAAAGATGAAGGGGATGCTGGCGGCTCCCGTGTACCGAGGGCCTACTGTGCCTTGCCCTTGACATTTGTTATCCTCTGCCATCTTCTCGACCACCTTCAAGGAACACTTGATGACATCCCTTATCCAGATGAGGAGGCTGGCCGCTCAGAGAGGTCAAGTAACTTTCCCAAGACCGCACAGCAAGTAACCAGCAGAGCAAGGGGCAATCTCAGGTCTGTCTAACCCCCATCCCTCCTTGGCTCCCAGGTCTAGGCAGAGAATCTAGGCTGAATTGCTGGCAAGGCAATTTTCACTCCAGAGCCACTCTGCCATTCTGCTGGAGGACGAACACATGGCAAGTCTACTAAGAACTAATTGTTGGCAAAGCACGAGGGGACTCCCACTGTCTACTGTCATCATTAAGCTTGAGTATAATTAGAAAGGGGCAGGTGGCACTGGCCAAAATCCCAAGAGAACACTCTATTCCCGGCGATCCCAGGACTGGAGAAATGTCCCTTGGGCAGAGGCCCCAGGACAGTGTGGTGGCAGCCAAGGAGGGTCCCCAGCAGCTGCAAAGGCCTGCCAGGGTCCCCAGCCACCCTACCTGTGACAGTGAGTCATGTAGGTGACCGTCTCCTCCCATTGGGCTTTGATGTCCTTCAGCTGGGCCAGGATCTCGGGCTTCTGGTCCTCACGGCAACACGCCAGGAGGGTTTCAGCCACCCGGAGCACCAGGTCCACCTTCACGCGCCCCTCCGGCTCTAGCTGGCATAGTTTCTGTCGTGGACACAAAAGCCAGTTTCCAGGGGTCAGACAAAATACAAGCGGGCAGAGCCTTGGCAAGACAGTGGCATGTTGGCAAGAGCCAGGACTTGGAGGCCAGAGGGGCTGGGGTTCTCATTGTGGCTCCTGCATCCTTCTCCCGTGACTGTGGGCAGCCAGCTAACGGCCTTGAGGTTGGAAGCAGGGGGCCTCGGAGATGAGCGCACCACCACAGAGCTGATGATGTAACTTCCTTCCCTTCCCTACTTGGCCGCTTCCAGCTCTGTGAACTCAGACAGGTTGCATTATCAGCAGCCTGGCACCCTGGACTTGGTTTTCTCATTTGTAAAATGGGATCATTCATAGTACCTAGCTCCCAGATTTTTTTTTTTTTTTCAGTATGAAATGAGAAAATGCAAGGTGCATGTCACAGTGTGTGGGGCTGTGAGAATCTGCCTCGCAGGTGTACTGACGGGAGTGGGCTTGACCCAGGGCTGCTCCCTCCAGTGACCAAGCAGAAACACCAAGGCAGACCTGTTCCTACGGGCTTTTGGGCTCCTCTGATGGGTGACTGGTCCAGGAGGCTCCACGGCCTTGCCAGACTCCCTTAAATCCACACCGCAGTCCCAGACGCTCCCTGATCTCCTGGATTGGGGGGTCAGACCTGTATCAGACTGACCTCACCTCCCCAGCCTCATGGGGCTCCCAACTCATTTTCTCTCACAGATGTTTCCCTATCAAACATCTTGAGCTTTATAAAAAAAAAAATTTTTTTTAAGTTAAATTCAATTTAAGGAACATATAGTGTATTATTAGTTTCAGAGGTAGAGTTTAGTGATTCATCAGTTGCATTTAACACCCAGTGCTCATTGCATCACGTGCCCTCCTTAACGCCCATCACCCGGTTACCCGTTCCCCCACCCACCTCCCCTCCAGCAACCCTCAGTTTGTTTCCTATGATTAAGAGTCTCTCATGGTTTGTCTCTGTTTTCTTCTTATTTTCTTTTTCCTTCCCTTCCCCTATGTTCACCTGTTTTGTTTCTTAAATTCCACATATGAGTGAGATCATATGATAATTATCTTTCTCTGATTGACTTATTTCGCTTAGCATAATACCCTCTAGTTCCACCCACATTGTTGCAAATGGCAAGATTTCACTTTTCTGATGGCTGAGTAATATTCCATTGTATATATATTACCACATCTTCTTTATCCGTTCATCTGTCGATGGACATCTTGGCTCTTTCCACAGTTTGGCTACTGTGGACATTGCTGCTATAAACACTGGGGTGCATGTGCCCCTTCAGATCACTACATTTGTATCTTTACAGTAAATACCTGGTAGTGCAATTACTGGGTCATATGGTAGCTCTATTTTTGACTTTTTGAGGAAGCTTCCAGAGTGGCTGCACCAGCCTGCATTCCCACCAACAGTGTAGGAGGGCTCCCCTTTCTCCGCATCCCCGCCAACATCTGTCGTTTCCTGACTTGTTAATTCTAGCCATTCTGACGGGTGTGAGGTGGTATCTCATTGAGGTTTTGATTTGGATTTCCCTGATGCCGAGCGATGTTGAGCACTTTTTCATGTGTCTGTTGGCCATTTGGATGTCTTCTTTGGAGAAGTGTCTGGGCATGTCTTCTGCCCATTTCTTGACTGGATTTTGTTTTTTTGGGTGTTGAGTTTGATAAGTTCTTTTAGATTTTGGATACTAGCCCTTTATCTGATAAGACACTTGCAAATATCTTCTCCTACTCTGTAGGCTGTCTTTTGGTTTTGTGGACTGTTTCCTTTGCTGTGCAGCAGCTTTTTATCTCGATGACGTCCCAACAGTTCCATTCTGCCTTTGTTTCTCTTGCCTCTGGAGACCTGTCTAGCAAGAAGTTGAGCAGCCGAGGTCACTGAGGTTGCTGCCTGTGTTCTCCTCTAGGATTCTGATGGACTCCTGTCTCACATTTAGGTCTTTCATCCATTTTGAGTCTATTTTTGTGTGTGGTGTAAGGAAACGGTCCAGTTTCATTCTTCTGCATGTGGGGGCTGTCCAATTTTCCCAACACCATTTGTTGAAGAGACTGTCTTTCTTCCATTGGACATTCTTCCCTGCTTTGTCGAAGATTAGTTGACCATAGAGTTGAGGGTCCATTTCTGGGCTCTCGATTCTGTTCCATTGATCTATGTGTCTGTTTTTGTGCCAGTACCATACTGTCTTCATGATTACAGCTTTGTAATAGAGCTGGAAGTCTGGAATTGTGATGCCTCCAGCTTTGGTTTCCTTTTTCAACATTACTTTGGCTATTTGGGGTCTTTTCTGGTCCCATACACAGTTTAGGATTGTTTGTTCCAGCTCTGTGAAAAAATCATGATGGTATTTTGATAGGGATTGCCTTGGTAGCATCGACGTTTTAACAATATTTATTCTTCCAATCCATGAGCATGGAATGTTTTTCTATGTCTTTGTGTCTTCCTCAATTTCTTTCATAAGTGTTCTATAGTTTTTAGAGTACACATCCTTTACCTCTTTGGTGAGGCTTATTCCTCGGTATCTTATGGTTTTTGGTGCATTGCATGTAATGGGATCCATATAATTTGGTGCAACGCATATAAATACATGATTTCTCTCTCTTCTGCTTCATTGTTAGTATACAGAAATGCAACCGACTTCTGTGCATTGATTTTATATCTTGCGACTTTGCTGAATTCCTGTAGCAGTTCTAGCAATTTTTTTGCTGGAGGCTTTTGGGTTTTCCACATAGAGTATCATGTCATCTGCAAAGAGTGAAAGAGTGATTTCTTCTTTGCCAATTTGGGCGTCTTTTGTTTCTTTTTGTTGTCTGATGCTGAGGCTAGGACTTCCAGTACTAAAACATCTTGAGCTTTTAATCTCATCTTGGCATTGGCCTCTTGGAGGACCCAGACTAAGACACCATGTCTAGCAACTAGTACGCCTCTGATTAACATCAGCTCTTCTCCTTATTGATTGGTATTACCTACTTCTTTGGCCACTAAAGCGTGGTCTCTGCAGTAGAAGTACAACTGGATTCCAATGCCAAAGCCACTCCTTCCTACCTGAGTGACCTTCATCATGGTACTTAGATTCTCCAGGCCTGTGAAATGTGGGCCTTATGCCACCCAGGGTCCTGGTCACATTCCCTGATGCAGGGAGAGCCCCAGGGCACACCGCCTGGCCACGTTCCACTGTCAGCCACTAACGAACTGTCCACTGTCAGTACTGTCTTTTCCCACCTTTGATCCCTGTTCACTGACAGCACATTTGCTTACAGCTCCAGCTCTGTTGCCCAGCCTGTCTCCCTGGGGGCTGGCAGCCAGCCTTCTCAGTATGAAATCCCAGGGGGCTGGCCGTCTCTGACCCTTCTCTGTGGTTGGCACCGGGACCAGCTGGGGGGAGCCAGATGCCACTTCACTGATAGCTGTCACTGGATCACTCTGGGCCTCCCTTTCGCACCCTGAGATAGTGATAACAATCCCCACTTTGTCTACCTCATAGGGTTATACCATTAATTTTCAAAAATACAGTTACTTAAAACATTGATGGGTTAGTATACTTTGTAAACGGTTGAGCTATGCTGTAGATCCTTTTCCAACATGTGCAAATGGGCAGTGGCGTCAATCCTTGTCACTTCATAGGAGAATGGTTACCGATGATGATGATGATGATGATAGAGAGGGGCTTCCCCTCCTCCCTGTGTTATCAAAGAGAGACATTAAACAAGCTCCTTCCACAGGCTGTCTCTGTGGTCTATGAGTGTGGGGGTGGGGAGATGGGGAGAATGGAGAGCAGGGAGCTACCCCAAGAGGGGGAGAGAGGTTTCGTTTGCTTTTGGGCCCGGCCAAGCAGTGGGATACAGCAGGGCCCCAGAGGGTCATGGCTGCAGCAAGAACCCAACAGAGACACCGAGTCCCGCTCAGCAGCGGGGAGCAATGTGGAAGACAAAGATACTCTAGTGATTAGTGTGGACTAAAGATCCAAGGGCCCCTGCGGTTTGTTCTGGGCCGAGCGAGATTACCCACGCCCTGCACAGAACATTTCACATCACTCAGGAGCAGGGGTCCCACGGTGAGGCTCAGGATTTCTTACCATCCCATGAGCTTGACTCTGATGAAGGACCTGAGATTTCTGACCCCCGGCGTCGAGGAGGAGACAGAATGCGCACACCCCAAGCTCACAAGAGAGGTGCCACGGTAACGGCAGTTTTATAGACAAGGGCACTGGGAACCCACAGAAACCTGGAGCTTTGGGGGACAGTTCTCTGCAGCAGTTGGAGTGGCCTCCCCATACCTGCTGCCCAAATGAGGCTCTGTCAGTATCTAGCTCCATAAACCCAGGGAGCCAACAGTTGTGGGGGAAGACACTGAGCTCAGTCTCTCTGTCACCCCCAGAGACAGCAAACCAGCCAGGCCTGGAAAGTCCCCTTGAGGACCACGGCCCTTTTCCCACAGCCTAGTGTCTTGACGGTGTGACCTCCCCTAGGCCTCTGGCCCTTTGCTCTCCTGCCGCCCCTGCTCAGCCAGGTGCAGGATGGACGGAGAGGACACGGCAGACCCCCTGATCCACTGCCCTTTGCAGGGGAGTGAGTCTGTGGCTTCCCTACCAAAGAGAGGAGAGGCCAGGCCCAAAGGCGGACAGAACACCAAGCCCTTCCTGGCCCAAAGCAGAAACCTCTGCCCCTAAACCAAAATAGCAACCAATGGGATATTCACTGCTGGCCTGGGGCCAGGAGGCTGGGCCTAAGCCTTTAAGGAGAAGATTCCACCTTCCTTCACCGCTGTCATGATTACACTCTCTTGCTGGTGGGAGGTTCTTTTATAGCTGATGGAGGGCAAGATCCAGGAGTGCTTGGCAGGAGCGACTAGCCAGCTGGGAAGGGGTACTTGACCTGCAGCCACAGAATGATCCTGCTTGGAAGGAGCCAGTGAGGGCTACAGTCAGGTGGGGGTTGGATGGAGGGAAAACCTCAGGGGAGAGAAGAACAACTAGATCAGGAAGGCTGGAGGAATGGGGTTAGTCAGAGCTTTCCCAGTGCAGCCAAGATGAGGCAGGAACTGCACTGGGTACTATGCTCCGTACCATGCTGGGCACTATGTGCAGTACTGTGCTGGGTACTGAGTTGGGCACTGTGCTGGGTATTATGCTGGGCACTCAGTGGGTACTATACTGGGCATTGTGCTGGACAATGTGTTGAGTACTATGCTTGGTACTGAGTTGGGCACTGTGCTGGGTACTATGCTTAGTACTATGCAGGGTGCGGAGTTGAGCACTGTGCTGGGTATTGCGCGGTACTATTCTGGGTACAATGCTGGGTACCATACTGGGTACTATTCTCAGTACTCTGCTGGGTACTGTGTTGGGCCCTGGGGTCCAGGTTGAACAAATAAGGCCTGGCACTTGCAGGCTGTGGTGGGGTCTGCAGCCAAGAGCACAGAGGACTGCAAACGGGCCACAGACACCGCAAAGTAATGATTGGAGCTCCAAGGAGGAATGTGGGGAAACCCAGGGAGGCTTTTTGAGGAGGTGGCACTGGCACCAACTCTTAGCGACATGGCAGCATCTGCGACAGGGGCTTGAGCAGAGGCAGAGAAGCACAATGTGTCCGGCATTTGGAAGCCAAGTCCTAGGAAATGCATCCTGTCTCCGACCACAGAGGGGGGGCCTGGAAGCCAGCTAGGAAGCAGCTCGGCGGAGGCGAGGCCCCGAGTGCAGGGCCACGGAGGCTGGGAACCAGAGGGCAAAGAGACGAGATGCCGGGACCTGGGGGACCAGCTCCTGGAGGCTCGGGCCCAGGCGGGGAGGGTCGGCATGCACCTATCCCTGCATCGAAACCACGAGAAACCACCTCAGCCACTGGGCCGGCTCTGCCAGGGGGGCCTGCAGTTGGCCAAGGGCCCCAGTAAGTCATTCGCCTCCATGTTCCGTCCCTCCCACCAGGCGGCTACCTCCACGCGCACCTCCACCCCAACAAGCTGAAGCTCCAGGTGCTCCAGAAACTCTCCTGAGGCGCCACGGCCACACGGGGATTCGAACCCCAGCCTGCCAGAGCCCTATTTCCCAGAGCAACACTCTCTCCAGTCTCCCTTCCCAGAAGGCTTCCACCACCATGAGGGTCCTTGAGCTGCACAAGGGGGAGAGGGCTCTTCCTGCACTTTGCAGGAGGACGCGGGACTCACTCCTGGCCACATAGCTATGAGGCATCACAGCGGGATTGGAACTCACATCCTGGCTGCTCTAGCAAACAATTACCAGGAACGCACATCACTGAGCTGGTGGGGGGGGGGGCGCCCACAAGGGAGACCCCCAGGCCCCAGAGAGGGGTCCCATGGATTAGAGAGTTGGAAAAGTCCCTAGCTGCTCCCTTCACCAGATGGCAAGAGCGAAAGGTTTTCTTTCTTACTGCGAAATTGGTTTTGAAATGTCAAAGCCCAGAAAAGAGCATGCCTGAGCCCCGTGGGAGAGCCAGCGGTGAAGGACCCAGGACAGGATGCCTCCGCCTAGGCTCCAAGTCAAGTCTCTGGGCCAGGCAAGGGCTCTTCCTAAGGACCACCCTCGCCTCGGAGGAGGGTAATGACCTGCTGGTGTAAGGGTCCAAGGTGCAAAGGGATGAGTACCCTGAGACAGCGAGTATATATGCAGGGCTGTGGTGCTCCAGGACGGAGAGCATCAGGAGCTGGGGCACGGTGGGGGGGGTGGGGGGGTGCTTCATTTCACAAGCACACCCACGCCCATGCTCAATAAACAGGAGACTCGTGCTTGCTGGGGGTGGGGCGCGGGGGGCGGAGACAGTGCTGGAGCAGCTGAGGCCAGAAAACAGGGTTGTGTAGGGCGTGGCAGACTTTGACACCAGGTGACGTTTGGTTTTCCTTTGGTGGGCAATGGGGAGCCACGGAAGGTTTTAGAGGAGGAGAATAACATCGATAACATCAGGACACCCTGTGTGCTGTGGATTATGTGCATACCTGTCCCCCTTTATGTAGTGAGCCCTGGAGTAAGGTGGACCTCGCCTGCCTCCACTGCCCCAGGCCCCCTCATGGGGATGGCCAGTGATGCTCTGGACTCAGCCCTGGGTTCAAGCGCTGACGAGATCAATTTCTGGAGTTTTGGCTCATCACTGTGTCTAGGAATCACATTTTGTTATTGAAAAGTAGGGACAATAAAACCACATTCACAGGACTTTTGTAAAATTAAACATAAAAGCGGAAAGGGCAGCCCCGAGCATGTAACAGGTGTCAAATGAATGTCGGGTCCCCTCTCTCTGTGATCTGGGAGGACTAATCATTGCATAAATGCCTCCTGGTGGCAATAATAATGCTGCTGATGAGAAAGGCCAAGTCTGACATGGGAAGGGGCTTCAGGCTGCCAACTCCTCTCCAATGGGAGAATCCTTCAACCCCTGACCATCTGAATTTCCAATCCACCATCCCCTGTTGCAGAACAGACGTCCAAACCCCCTGGCTTGCTGTTTCAGGCTGTCACCCTCTGACCCCTAACCACCTCTCTGGCCCTGCCCCCTGCCTCTGCCTGATGCTCGGTGCTACCCCAACACTAGCCTTGTTGGGACTCTGAGCATGCGCTTTGGGCTCTGCCCACCTCCAGGCCTTTCCTGCACTGCTCCCTCTGCCCGGAGGCCCCTCCTCCCCACCCTCACCCCTGCATCCCCCGACCTGACTACCTCCTCTGTATTTTAGCTTCAACAGTAAAGTCACTTGTCCCCAGAGGCTTCCCTTGGGGCCCTGGGTTCTCTGCTCACTTCACCGTCCCATTGGGAGGCCTCTGATCACATGACTTAAAAGTCTTCCCACCTTTCTGCTATGATGGTCACTTGGTGGGCGGGCTTTAACCAGCCCCATCAAGCACTTGTTCTTGGTTGTCCTAGAAAGGTCACGTGGCCCAGGATGGTGAGTGCTCAGATGGCGCCCACCAGGAGGCAGGCGACGTTCACCACTGGGAGAGGCAGGCCCCTCCATGCCTACCCTGCAGGAGCAGGGCTGTATTTAATTAAGGTGTGTGTCGGGAGCAACCTGAGGGCAGGGGACAGGAACGAACCGATTACCTGGGGGTCCCAAGGTCATGGTCCAAGGCCTGAGACAGGGGAGGCTAGTGAAAAATGTGACTCCACCAGAGTCAGGCCAGTGAAGGCATGAGAAGCACCATTCTGAGATAATTAGCACCATCCCTTTCTAGAAGGGAAGTAAATGGAAGCCCAACAGCAAATGACTTGCAGGGACTCACAGAGCCAGCAAGAAGCAGAGGTGGGATTTGAACCCAAGATGTCCAGACTCCATAGCCTGTCCTCACTCAAATCCAGTGAGCTGTTCTATTAAACAGAATGTCCAAGAAACCAGAAAGTATGCTCTCTGCCCCGCCAGGCACAGTTTTATTGTGAATACCCGTCTCTGGTCATTGAGGAGCACGTGACGCTGCAGGGAAGCAGAAAGCTCATCTGACAAGGACTCAGAAAATTCAAATTCCAGGAACATCCCAATGGATGTGACCCGAGAGATGTGTCAGTCCCGGCTTTGCTCACAGATGGGAAACGGAGGCCCAGAAAGGGGTAGGGACTTGGCCAAGGTCACACAGCACTTTAGCACCCTCATGGAGACTATAACCCAGGTCTCTGATTCATGCCCATGTTTTTCCCCCTTGTTCCCTGGCCTGGAGCAGAAATCCTTGGATGGGGGCCCCATAATGCCAGGCCCTGGGCACCAGTTCTTCTAGTAGGCCTAGCACCACAGCCCTGAGCCCTGCCTTGTGGGGAGCAAGGCCAGACCCTGGCCCTGGGGTCACTTCTCACTGGGCAGAACGCCTTCTCCACCCTCCTGAAGGCCCACCTGGACCACCCAGACCTGGCAGGGACCTTAGGCCCAGGGACGCAGGGAAGCAGGAAGACACTGGGGACCCAGCTGGCCGCATGGTGCCTCTGCCAGGACAGAAGAACCAGACGGCCACTGAGAAAGTGTGTCCCCAGGACCAGCAGCAGCGCATCACCCGGAGCATGTTAGTGATGCCGTGATGGGGCCCACTCTGACCTCCTGGATCAGAATCTGCGCTCAAACCCAAATCCACGGGAGATTCCAACACATCAAAGTTTGAGAAACACCCCTTCCATTTAACAGCCCGGAAACCTGAGGCCTGAAGGGAGAGTGACACGGCGAGGCCACGGGGCTACGGAAGCCATGGAAACCACGGCTTCTGCATACCTCGGTCTCCCGCAGCCTGGCCTCCAGGGCCGCCCGGGGCCCCTGGGTGTTGTCGTTGAACTGCAGTCGCTCCTGCATGGCCTTCATCCACTCCCGGGCATCCTCCACGCTCCTGTCGAAGCCCTCCTGGGGTGGCTGAGTCATGGCAGCTGCAGGGGCTGAAGGTAGGACCACATGAGATCAGGCCGGCGGGCGAGAACGTAGGGCGGCGTGGGGGGTGGGGGAGGGGGGACCGACGCTGGGGACAGACCCACACCCCACCAGCGCCCCTCCTGGTGCTCCCACTCGGCTGCACAGTCCTCCAAAGGGCCATGGAGAACAGGTCTCTCCTGTGGCTAAGCAGGGAGAGCGGGCCCAGGGCGCTGGGCTGGCAAAGATTCTCTCTGGCCTCTCAGCTTCCCTGCTTCCCTCTCACCCTACCTGGGGACTCAGGACCAGCCCTCTTCTGTCTCTGTGAGTTGAAGCGCCTCCAAAAGAGAATCCCAAAACACATACAATCTGAGATGTCCATGACGCATAATGATGATCCATGATCTGAATGGATCAAGAAGCCTCAGCTGAAGAAATAATTTTTGGCATCGGCCAAGCCGAGTCCAGCCCCAGAACCTCACCTGAATATTACGATCTCAGGGCTGTGGACGGCCAGGTTAGCAGCGGTCTTATTGCTAGTTTGCCACCAACTTGGGTCCACGGCGGACAATCACTGGTGTTTTTCCCCTGAGCCACAGACCACCTAGCTTGTGGCAGCCACGGACAATCAACTGACCTTGCACTTGAGATGAGCCCCACCTGCTCTGGCCACCTTTGGGGAAGGCCTAGCACCACAGGCCCTGAGCCCTGCCTTGTGGGGAGCAAGGCCAGACCCTGACCCTTGGGTCACTTCTCACTGGGCAGAACCCCTTCTCCACCCTCCTGAAGGCCCACCCGGACCATCCAGACCTGGCAGGGACCTTAGGCCCAGGGACGCAGGGAAGCAGGAAGACACTGGGGACCCCGCTGGCCGCATGGTGCCTCTGCCGGGACAGAAGAACCAGACGGCCACTGAGAAAGTGTGTTCCCAGGACCAGCAGCAGCGCATCACCCGGAGCACGTTAGCGATACCGCGATGGGGCCCACTCTGACCTCCTGGATCAGAATCTGCGCTCAAACCCAAATCCACGGGAGATTCCAACACATCAAAGTTTGAGAAACACCCCTTCCATTTAACAGCCCGGAAACCTGAGGCCTGAAGGGGGAGTGACACGGCTGAGACCATGGAGAGCAGGCCTGGATCCCCCAGCAAAACCAGTCCTCCTCGACGCTGCCCTCCACTCCCTCGCCCTTACCTTTTAGCCACAGACACAGTGGTTCAGATTTTCACCCATAACTTTCTCAGAATCCCATTAAGCCCGGGCAGAACTATTTTGTGTTCCAGTTCTAGTTGTCTCCTTAGGGCAATGATAACCGACTTTGGATTAAAGTTATTTATATCTGCATCTTACGTGAAGGGATTGGGTGTAGCTTATCCTCAACCTCCCACAACGCCTTGCCCAGAGTCAGCCCTCCACCAACGTGGAAACATCCCAGAATTGCTATAAAGTTTAATAACGCACCAGAAAACGAATGTAGCATTGGTTAAAATGGCAAAGCAAAACTAGGAACAACCAAAATGCCCAGTGGTGGGAGATTAGTTAAGGGAAGGATGGTACACTGCATTTCGGGATATTATGCAGCCCACAAAAAGTATGCTTAAAATGAATGGGTGATGGAGAATTCTTATGATATAATGATACCAAAAAATTAGGCAAAATTGTATATTTAGTAGTTACAACTCTACACTAAAAGCAAACAAAATCACAAAAAACTACACTCCTAGGGAAAGGTTGGGCAGTCTTGCCATGACATGTCCACGTGACTGACTGCAGGGCGCATGGCCCGAAGTGGCTCGAGCCACATCGCACGTGACCTCAGGCCTCCCTTCCTGGCACAGTGGCCTTCGAGGCCACTTGGTTAAAGACGATTTGCCTGTGGATGGTGGAAACACACAGTCGGAAGCTTTCGTTTCCTTATTTTTCCACAGGCTCTTTGGGAATTTTCTAGGAAGAGAAACCACCACTTTAAAAATAAAAATTAAATTAAAAAAACTGGTTTGTTGGCCCTTTCTTCTTTTTCTTTTTTTAAAGATTTTATTTATTTATTTATTTGAGACAGAGAGAGAGCATGGGAGAGAGAGAGAGTGCACGCGCGTGCACACAAGCAGGGGGGAAGGGAAGAGGGAGAGGGAGAGGGAGAGGGAGCAGCAGACTCCCCGCTGAGCAGGGAGCCTGATGCCGAGCTCAATCCCAGGGCCCTGGGATCTTGGCCTGAGCCGAAGGCAGACGCTTAACGACTGAGCCTCCCAGGCGCCCCAGGCCCTTTCTTCTTGATCATCAGCTGGCGGTTCAACAAGTGTTGACTGAAGACCTGGGGCTCTGAGCCCCCCACCAGGGCCGGCACGGGGTGGGCTCTGCCCCCAGATTGCACGGGACAGATGCTGTCTGCGAGGGGGACCTGGGCCTGCAAATCAGAGCTCAGTCGCCCACCCTGTTGTTTTCCTTTCAGAGCTGTTTTGATTTTTTTTTCTAACAATTTAATATGTTCCCTGAAGCCACTCCCTGTCTTTGAATACTCCGTTTGTAAAGCACATTAGAATGTGCGGGCGTTTAAATTGGTTCATTGTGTCTTTAATCTCCCGTCTAGCGTCTAGCGTGGGACTTGACTGGCTTCCAAAAGCTAGGCTTTTACGTAACTTTACAAAGCAAGGCATGGGAGGGGCAGAAAGGAGTCTCCCAGAGTTTCTTTTTTTTTTTTTTAAGATTTTTTATTTATTTATTTTTTTTTTTAAAGATTTTATTTATTTATTCATGAGAGAGAGAGAGAGAGGCAGAGGGAGAAGCAGGCTCCCAAGGAGGAGGGAGCCTGACGCGGGACTCGATCCCAGGACTCCAGGATCATGACCTGAGCCGAAGGCAGACGCTTAACCATCTGAGCCACCCAGGCGCCCAAGATTTTTTATTTATTTATTTGACATAGAGACAGCAAGAGCAGGAACACAAGCAGCGGGAGTGGGAGTGGGAGAAGCAGGCTTCCCGCCGAGGAGGGAGCCCGATGTGGGACTCGATCCCAGGACCCTGGGATCATGACCTGAGCCGAAGGCAGACGCTTAACAACTGAGCCACCCAGGCGCCCATCTCCCAGAGTTTCTGAAGACAGGACAGCGAGGAAGCACTGTCTTAATCGCCAAAAGGCCAAGAGAGGCTTGGGAGAGCCATCCTGGCGGCAAATGCCCAAGGCCTGTGAGGCAGGGTGGTCTGGAGACCCCGAGGTACAGTAAATGGGACACGTGGGGTCCAGCTTGGCGAGCCTGCAGGCAGAGTCCAGGAGACCGGGGTATCTAGGCCCGTTCTGCCAACCATTTCGTTCCCAGTCAGTGACACTCATGCTCCCAGCTAGGCCTGTCTCAAGAAGCTCACAGGAGAGGGGCGCCTGGGTGGCTCAGTGGGTTTAGTGGCTGCCTTCAGCTCAGGTCATGATCCCAGGACCCTGGGATCGAGCCCCATGTCGGGCTCCCTGCTCAGTGGGGAGCCTGCTTTTTCAACTCTTCCCCCCTGCTTGTGCTTGCTTGCTCTCTCTCTCTCAATAAAATTTTTTTAATTAAAAAAAGAAGCTCACAGGAGAGAAGCTGAACCCTGAACACGCATGGGCTGCAGATGGTTGAGCTCCAGCCAGGATGGGGGTTTTGAGGGAAGCGGGACAGCTCTTAACTTCTGTGGACTTTCTCTGAATAATGGCTTGAAATGCCAACAATAAAATGCAAAGAATTACAAAGGAAACCAATCATATGAAAACATATTGGGGACCTGGGTGGTTCAGTCAGCTGAATGTCTGACTCTTGGTTTCAGCTCAGGTCATGATCTCAGGGTCGTGAGATCGGGCTCCGTGCTCAGAGGGGAGTGTGCTTGAGATCCTCTCTCTTCCTCTCCCTCTGCCCCTCCCCCTGCGCTTGCTCTCTAAATAAATAAATAGATAAATAAATAAATAAAATCTTAAAAAAAAACCCATAGTTATCAAAAGACTAAATTAATGAGATACACATGAACGCAACACACTTTTTTATTAACACATTAAATCACAAGAGCTAACAATGGGGCTAATCACTCCCTTAATTTTGAAGCAGTGATGGGCAGGAAGGACATTTCAAGATACCTACAACCTCAATGCAGCAGAAAAATATGGGTGACAAAGTTACCAGCACTGGTAACGGAGAGAGGGCTTTGCTTTGGTTCTGCCTCCGGCATGAAGTGCAGGAACCGCCATCTGCTAGAGGTTAGCAGCAGTAAGACTACAGTTTCCCATCCAAGTTTTGGCCCCTAAATGCCCCCCAGGAGCTCCCTCTCAGTACCCAGACCTTGGGGGGTGGGGGGTATTCCTGCTCTACACCTTCTCACAGTCAGCAGGAAGGAGAGCCTGTTTTGTGATGCAAGGTTGAAAGTTTTTAGTTAAAAATCAAATGGGCAACTCAAGAAAAGCCCATCCACCATTGATTTAAGGACCAAGGCATTCCTAGAAGGCATCCCTCACCGCAAGCTTAATGGGACTCTCATGGACTTCCCTTTGTGGAAGCCAGGGGCAGAGGTGCAGCTCTGGAGTGGGGAGGAGGTAGGGACAGACCCATGTGAGCTTTAAGAGACAGTGGCCATAGAGCCATAAAGGAGGGCTTGTCACCTGGTCTGGAGCAGGTGGGCTGGGTGGCAGGTGCTGCTCCCTGAGGGCAGTGGGGAGGCTCTTGCGGGGAGGGGAGCAGGGGGATGGTGAGGTTGGAGCATGGGAACAGGGAGGAAGTGACCAGAGGAAGCTGGGCTGGGGGCAGGAGTGGAGGGTAGGGGGTGGGGTGCAAGGGCCGGATCAGAGCCTCCGGAGCCATATCCAGGCCCTTGGGGGACCACAGCCAGCAAGGGTCCATGTGGGGGGGACACGACTATTTCTGAGCTTCCGGCAGGTGACCCTGGCCAGGGAGGGTAGAGGGGGGATGCCCTCACAGGGGCTGGGCAGAGGCTGGGGGTCAGGGCAGAGAGGGGCAGCTGCAGGAGGGCCCCTGAGGGAAGGCTGTCTGCCAGAGGAAAGAGAGCGAAAGCAAACTGCCCTGGTTTCCAGCGTCCTGTGTGGTTACAAATGACGGCCGGAAGAGAAATGACATTTTGGCCTTGAGGACACACAAGCTGGGCCAGGGCGCGGGAATAAAGCCGAGTCAGGGCAGATCATGTGCTCAGATGGAACCCGGGGCAAAAGCCATAAGTCTGGGAGACCAACACGTTAGTAGGAAGCTGGCAAGACTCGTGGGATCAAAAGGGGGCGCGTAACTAGAGCCTGAGGGGGCCGGTTCAGGGCAAAGCGAAGGGCTGAAACATGGTCGGCTTACTTACGTACATACTTACTGGTATGCGGTGGGCAGAGGGTGCTGGAAATGGGATGCAGCCCGAAGGGAAGAGAAGGGCGCAGACAGGAGGGCGCAGACAGGACTGCCATGATAAACGGCCTGCACTGTGCTAGGCACTTTGCCTCGAGTCCCTGCTCCCCCCCCCCCCCGAGAGGGAGGTGACACGGCGGCAGCAGTAGAAGTCGGGCTTCCCCTCGTGCTATGCACTGCGGCTGCCCGGTGGCGGGGGGAGCTCAGCCCAGCCGCCTCCTTTCCACCAGCCCCTTCCTCTGGGAACGTTGTGGGGACTCATCAGGAAAGCAGGGGCTCAGGGCTGCCCCACCTTCTCCACTCGCAGATAAGAACACTGAGGCTAGGGCGTCTGGGGGGCTCAGTTGGTGAAGCGTCTGCCTTCGGCTCAGGTCGTGATCCCAGGGTCCTGGGATCAAGTCCCGCATCGCGCCCTGCTCAGCGGGGAGTCTCCTTCTCCCTCCGCTGCTCCCCCTGCTTGTGCTCTCTCTCTCTCTCTCTCTGCCAAATAAATAAAATCTTTGGGAAAAAAAACAAAAACCAAAACAAAAAAACACTGAGACTGGACACAGACCCACGGCTTCAGCACTGAGATTTGAACCTCCTTCTGTCACATTCCGTAGTCTGTGCTTGTCTCACGGACCACACCGCCTCCAAAACCAAGTCCAACTCCCCGCCCCCTGGGGCATCTGACAGAAATGACCCAAGGCAGGCAGTGACCCCTGATTGGACAGGATCCTACCAGGTGGGCCGAATCCACTCAGTCCAGCCGCAAACCTCGGAGGCCTGCCGATGCAGGGGTGCGGCAGCCAGGAGACAAAAGGGAGCCTGGAGATCGGCCACTTTTGCCACTAAACTGGAGGGACGAAGGGCTGGGAGCCACTGAGCAGCAGAAGCCGGGTATGGCTCCAATAAAACTGCCTGATACTGACTGTCCACCAGGGCTCAAAACCCTGTCTCCTGAAGGGTCAGTGGGCCCAGACCCCTCCTTCCCCCTCCTGGGACCCGCAGAGCTGAGGCTGTAGGGCGGAGGCCCCGACTAGGCTCTGTGGCGCCACGGAAGGGGCAGACATCATAAGGACCAGGCTGGGACAGTGCCCTGCCTCAATCCCTCCAACACATTCTCTGGGAATGCACAAACACTAGAATACAGCTTTTGCCATTTGGCGATCCAGACGCCGTAAGCGTCCTGCTTCGGACCTAACCAAATTCCAGTAGGGAACGCCGTACAACATGACACCCAACCAACCCCTCCCAAGCAAAGAGAGGGGCAAAGTCAGGTTCACAGAGTGGCTGTTATGTGGCCGGCCTTATTAGTACCAGTTTACAAAGGTGGAAACAGACTCACAAAGGTAAATAAGCCTGTCAAAAGTGGCAGATGCAGGATTAAGGATAATAATTGTAATAGGCAACAAGTATCTGGCACTCTGTGTGTGCCTGACTCTAGGATGAAGGGCTTATGGCTATTAACTCATTTATCCTACAAAGCCCCAGTGAGAGACTTGTTATTACCCCTACGTTATTGCTGAGAAAATTGAGGATCAGTGATGCTAAGAACGTTGCTCAAAGTCAGAGGGTTGTTAGGTAGAAGGTGCAGGACTTGCCTTTGCTCTTTAAACACCATGGTTCTGTGCGGCTTCCACACCCTTGCCTGTGTCCCCTGAAACCCCACTGAGGGCTGCCCACGCAGCGCAGGGAGCCTGGGGCAACCAGCCCTCTGCGGATCATCCCTGATGAACATCTAGGTTCCAAGAAGGCCACTCCAGGGGGAAATCCGGGCCTCTGCTCAGAGATCTGGCCCCTGCTTCCAGGCAGCCTCGGTCATCAGTGCCTGGCCACCGGCATTCCTTCTGGAACCCAGAAGGCTTCAGTATGCACACCTGAGTAACTCCTGGTCCCCGTGGCAGGCCCTATAGGCAGCGACAGCCCATGCCTGCTCCACCACCTGGCCAGGGCCGCCGCCGCCGCCGCACGCTAACCCAGAGCCCGGGGAACGGGGTGTGCACCCCTTCTGTGACTCGCCTGGCTTCCCCGTGACTCATTCCTGCCCTGCCACAGTTTCCATCCTTACTCATTCCCGCTGCTCTATGGACACAGATGGAATTTCAGGAACTGAGCAGCCAGCTGGTTTTAATCCCAAAGCTTATTTCAAGTGGATTCTGGGAACGCACTCTTTTGTTTACGTCCAGCCGACAATGATGTGGCCCGGCCACCACCGTTCAGGGCGTCGTTCAGAGCCCCGGGATGTTCCTGGGGGGTTCTCTCCTGCCTGGCGTGTGCAGAAGGTGATTCTGAGAGCAAAGCGTGAAGAGCGGGGACAGAAGTGTTACACCATCTTATTTCATCTTTCAACAGCCTCCAAGGGGGCTGAATCCAGAGCTGGGAACCTACGCTGGGCTTTACCCCGTCTCAGAGGGAAGCACAGGCTCAGAGAGGCGAAGGGATGGCCCCAAAGCCACACAGACGACAGGCCGCCGCAACGCACCCTCTGCCCGCGGTCTCGTAAATGCTGACACCAGAAACCCCGCATCGTACCAGGGTTGTGGGGTCCACTTTACAATTCCAGCCACAAAGGGGACAGGCCAGCGACGGCTTTCACAGCAAGGGCTCTGAGAGCAATTTTCGAACAGCCGTCCATCACGGATAAATGGTAGCTGGCGGTGAACACCGTTCTCTGGCCCAGTTCCCTCCCCAGACACTGACTCTCAAACAGCATTTCTGAGTCCTCTCAACAGACTAAAGCCAAGCTCTCCATCAAATGGCACGGCACGGAGGACACCAAGATTCCTACCCATGGTCTAAGCATGGTCAAAGGTCAAATACAAATATTTGGGAGGGGAGAGAATGCACAGGGCAACTAAGAGAGAATGGGGGAAAGGGGGTGTGGGCAGAATGCATCCCTGGGGCAGGGCATGTGGCTCAAGGTGTGGGGCCACGGCTCCTGGGGCACAGGTGTGCTTGGCTCCGGCTGCCGGGAGGAGGGGGGCCACCAATCAGAGGCCTGGAAGGGGAGGACTCCTTGTAGGGATCTTGAGGAGGGGGCGGTCCTGCCAGGCACCCTGGCCCCAGGGTCATGGTCAGCTGCTGGCGGTGTGGGCAGGGCGGTCAGAAGACAAGGAGGCAGGGACTGGCCATCAGATGCAGGTCAGAGAGCGCTGGGCAGTGCGTTTGAGTACCAGTCCGACCTGGCTAGGACACAGAGCCTCAGACCACAGGCACGAGGTCGCTCTGGCCGGTCAACGTGGTCCTCCTGGCCTCTGATTCAGAAGAGAGCATTAGGTGGGTGTTGGTTTTTCACACCGCAGGCTGTGACTCAATCCCATGCTCCAGCGGTAAAAACCACTCACACTCCCAAGAACCCCATGGATGACATCTCCCAAGGCTCTGACCCGGGAGGACAGTGCTCCTTCTGGCCTGCAGCAAGGCCAGCCCCAGGTGCTGCCCCACCCTCCGAGGCCCCTGCCTGAGAAGAGCTGGCCCAACGGGATGGAAGCCAGGATGGGATGTCAGCCCTTTGTCCCTGCACCTGCCCTGACTTCCCTTCCCAAGGGATCCGTGACAGCCTTGCCGTGACAGATGTCCCCATGCTCCCTCTCCAGGCCTCTTACTGGCCCTGCAAAGCCGAGGCGCAAGTCAGGTCCCCAGCGCCTCACGCCTTCTCTCAGGGAGGAATCTGCCCCAGAGAGGGGCAATTCCCACAGTCATCCCCGAACCCACCAGACCTGCCTGACCTTCTGCAGCACCTCGCCCAGAACTGGCACCCCTCCCTGCACTGTCTGCACAGATAACACCATCCGTAGCCCGTGGGAGGAAGTCTGGCCACAGCGACGACGCACGCCTTGCCCCCCGCTTCTGGCAGCTCCCTGATGGAATAAGGTGATGGCAAACCTCTTTAAAGGAAAAAATCATAGCTGCACATAACATAGTCTCAGAACCCACTCTCAGCAACACGGACTTTAGAAATGAGAGCTTTCTGCTAGGTGAAAATTTCGTCTCTCAATTTGAAAGCATGGCCCCACGTGTACAGTTTTAACTTTTGTTTTTTATTAGACAAAAATTGTAAAACTTCTCATACAACTTGTGGTCCCCAGAAAAATCTTCCTCAGGTCCCAGTTTGAGAAACCCTGGACTGGCGGATGAAGCCAGTGCTCATGACCCTCATGGATGGATGGAGCTCCCACCTAACCCTAGTCCCACCTTGTTGCACCACACTGTCGAAGGTTCCAGGAGCTTCGAGTCTGGGTGCTGCCCCCTCCTCCAGCTTAGTTCTGGCTGGTAAGTCCCTTCCTACCACACCCCTCCACACCTCCTTCCCACAGACTCTTCCCTGTTCTCCTTTCCAAGATCCACTTACAGCCACTGAGAGGTGGGGACCTTCCCAGCTTCCTCCTTCCCTGCACAATGACCCCCTCCCTTCCTTGGGTGCCCGCAGACCCTGTGCATGCTTTGCTTTTACCACAGGTTTACTAAGCACTTTCTGTGGATTTCCCCATGTTCTCCTCCCAACCTAGGAGGGAGTTAGGATCACTGGTTCTACCTCACGGAAAGAAAATTGGGGGCTTGGGGGGCACGGCATGGTTAGTAAGCCATGGACCCATTATGGGACCCCGCAGCTGGACCGCGCTGTTCCTGTTTTACTGCTCATATGTGTTGAGGAGTTTGCTGAAGGAGGGCAGGGTCAGACTCATCTTATTGAATAATTGACTGGAGATGGGGTTGCCTTCATTTTTAACAGCTTTCCTGGGAGGCTAATTGATGAATAAACGCATCGTTAAACAGTACAATTTGTAGGTTTTGACATGTACACCCATAAAACCATCACCCCACTCAAGATAAAGAACACACCCATCACCCCCCAGGTTCCTGATCCCATTTCTGATTCCTCCCTTCTGCCCACACCCTGTCCCAGGCAGCCGCTGACGTGCGCGCTGTCACTGGAGGTGACCCGGCATTTTTCTGAAGGATTTCACATAAATCGAATGATGCCCTATGCATGTATTTATTTCTTTTTGGCCTGGCTTCTTTCACGGGGCACAACTACTTTGAGATACCTCCATGCTGATGCCCATATTGACGGCTCATTCCTTTCTGCATTGAGTAATAGCTCCCAGTCTGCATGGACCCCACGGGTGGACAGTTTTCAGCTTTCATGAATAAAACGGCTCTGAACACTTGTATGCAGACATTTGCTTTCCTTTCTCTTGCAGAAATACCTAGGAGTGGAGAGCCCAACTCACATGGTAGGTGTGATGTTTACGTTTTTTAGAAACTGCCAGGCTGTTTTCCAAAGCGGCCGCACCCCAGTCCGTTCCCACCAGTGGTGTGTGAGGGTTCTGGTTCCCGCACATCCTTCCACAGCCAGCTTCTCAATCTTAGCCTCTTCTAATCGGCAGGCTGGGATAGTTTATTGTGGTTTTAATCTGCAGTCCCCAAAGGCCAACCACCTGATTGACTTGCATCTGTACTTAGAGCACCGTTATTAAGCTCTCGGGCTCCGAAGAGCACTCCCCAGGCCCCTCTTCCTTTAAGGCTCTCGGTGGCTCAGCTCCCAGCCTGGCCGGTGGGCTGAAGGCCAGAGGAGTAAGGAGCTGAGCGACGGGGACACGCAGCCAACAGGAATCCGCTCCAATTCCAAGGGCCCTGCCAGCCGACTCCTCGAACAGGTGGTTCTCTGAGGCCCAAACCCTTGAACCAACAGCCAAAAGCATGTAATGTGCGACGGTCTCTCTGAGCTCTGAAACTGGGGTCCTGGGGGGGCCCTATTCTGTGCTCCTGGAGCTCCCAGACGGGCTGGGCTCCAAAGGGACCTGGGTGCCTGCACACAACTCAGCTCACTCAGTGGCTGCCACCGGATGAAAATCAACAACTTCCCCAACTGCACTGAGCTCGCCACCTATTCTCCTTTGAACGTGAACTTGCGTCTGAGCCTGGCCCTTGCCTGTCTTATCACTGCTCTCTTGATCAAGGCACCTGGGATAGACACCGACACATGGCAGGCACTACAAATATTTGTGAACGAGAGGGTAAATCTGGAAATTATAAAGAATAAGATTTACTCCCACTGGCACTCAGTAGGTACTCGATAATTATTAGCTCAGGTTTTTTTGTTTTTTTTTTTTTTTTTTTTACTAAAAGGAAGAAGTACGGAACCAGAAGGAGCATCCGTCTGGTCGTACTGCTCCTTGATGGACACATGCTGCAGGTTCAGGGAAAATGGGAGAAAGGCAGGGATGGGGGAGGGGGGACATCAGCGACTCTGCTAACCCGGTATCAGAGCCTTCTCTCGGGCCACGTGGGCCCCAGAATGGGATTAGGAAACCCAGGTTCCTGTGCTGACTGCCACCAGTCAGCTCCCAAACCTAGTCTCCTTGTTGGTAAAGTGGAAGCAATAGTCACCCCCTGACTTCCATCCTCTCTGAGCTTTAAACTAGAAGGTTGTCACGAAGGGAAAGGGCACATCCAATTCACCTTGGGATTTTTCCAACAGAATCACTCTTTTTTTTTTTAAAGATTTTATTTATTTATTTGAGAGAGAGAGAGAAACACAGTATGAGAGGGGAGAAGGTCAGAGGGAGAAGCAGGCTCCCCGCTGAGCCGGGAGCCTGATGTGGGACTCGATCCCAGGACTCCGGGATCATGACCTGAGCCGAAGGCAGTTGCTTAACCAACTGAGCCACCCAGGCGCCCAACAGAATCACTCTTAGTAAGGCAATTATCTGTGGCCAAGAAGCCCCGCTCTATCCAAATGTACCGGACTATAATGATCATCTTCTGTGCTGGAGACAGAAAGGCTAATTTTACTTTGTTACCAGGTCACAACACGGAATAGCCATGGGTTCTAACAAGCCACTGGGAAGCCCGCCTAGCTTGCTGGAGGAAATGCTACATTGTTCCAACCCACAACTCCAACCTCTCAGAGCTGGAGACCTTCCTAAGAGCTAGCTCTCTGCATTATACCCTACAAAGGAGATGCTATTATCAGCCCCCTGTTATAGATAAGGAAACAAAGCACAGAGATCTTAAATAACTTTCCCCAAAGCCTGCAAAGCTGGAAATGAAACTTTGACAGTTTGGCTGACAGTTTGGCTCCAGAGCCTTCTTCCCCTTAACCATAGCACTTGACCTGTGGACAAGAGGTCAATACTACCTGGTTGGCCTGTTAGGGAAGGTTGGAAAACCAAAGGTGTCGGTAAAGTAACAGCCGCAGCTAGGTGCTGGATGAAAGACCCGTGAACGTCCTGTATAGCTCAACCTAACATTCTCCAGATACTTCCTTGAGCAAGTATTGACATTTGGGCCAGGCCTATGGCCTTACCAGCAAAGCCGTGTTTTGTCATCTGCCCCTCGCACCTGCATTCCCAGGTACACAGCACCAACCAGCACGCCCCACTGGCTCCATGACTGTTGTTGATGTGCCTCCCTTCCCATTACCCTGTCGCCCTCGAGGGTGGAGGCCGTGTCTCATCTGCTCTGTACACACAGGCCTGCAGCATAGTTGGCATGGAGGACGGCAGTGCTGCTTATTAACTGAGCACAACATCGATGTTCTTGGAAAGGCAGGTTGGCTTTCATGGGGCCATCCCAGGCCAGGGAGTCGCTGAAACTGCCCTCAGATTTGAGCCTGGCTCCAGATCTCAGGCTGCAGGGCCGGGCTCACAGGATGATGGGTTACCCCAAGGAGCCAATGAAAGATTCTGCAGAGACCTCCCTGAGTCTCAGTATGTAACAATTGGACCACTTTTTAGGAATTCTCTTAGCTAGCTGGGCCATTCTATAGATGGGGAGACTGAGGCTTATAGATAGAAAGAGACCCATCCAAGATCCCGCTCAATGGCAGAGCTATGGCCAGGATTTATCTTGGTATAAACACCTTCTACGTAATGCACATTTCTTCAAATTGACCCACTGATAAAGAAACAATTAGCTATCATAGTTACAGTTAATTTTCAACAAGGGTGCCAAGACAATTCAATGAGAAGAGAAGAGTCCTTGCAACAAATGGTGTTGGGACAACTTGATATCCACATGCAAAAGATAGAACTTGGACCCCTACCTCACACCATAGACAAAAAGTAACTCAAAATAGATCAAAGGTCAAATTGCAAAAAGCCAGATTATAAAACTCTTAGAGGGAAACATAAGCGTAAATCTTCCTGGCCTAGGACTGGGCACTGTTATCTTAGATGTGACACCAAAAGCACAAGCAACAAAGGAAAATTAGATAAATTGGACTTTATCAAAAGTATAAACTTTTGTGCCTCAAAGAACACCATCAAGAAAGTGAAGAGAAAACCCCACAGCATGAAAGAAATTTTGCAAATTATTTATCTGATTAAGGGACTTATAACTAGAAAGACAAAAACCCAATTATAAAATGGGCAACAGATCTGAATGACATTTCTTCAAAGAAGATGTAGATACAAATAGCCAATAAGCACACTGAAAGATGTTCAACATCATTAGCAATCAGAGAAATGCAAATTAAAACCAAAATGAGAAACCACTTCATACTCATTAGGATGCTTAGAATCAAAAAGATAATAACAAAGTTATGTTCGACGATGTGGAAAAAGTGGAGCCCTCATACACTGCTGGTGAGGATATGCAATGGTGTAGCCACTTTGAGAAACAGCGTGGCAGTTCCTTAAATGCTTGAACACATAGTGAGCAGAGGACCCAACAATCCCTAGATATCTACCCAAGAGAAATTACAACATGTCCCCACGTGAAAATATGTGAAAACAACCAATATGCCCATCAGCTTATGAATGGGTAAATAAAATGTGTTATATCCATACCATGGAATACTATGCAGCAAGAAAAAGGAATGAAGCAATCATGAAGCCATAATACAAATGTCCCCTGAAAATATGATGCTATGAAAGAAACTAATCACAAAGGACCACATAACACATGATTCCACTTACATGAAATGTTTAGAACAGGCAAATCTATACCTAGGGACGAAGATGCGGTGGTGCAGGGTTTCCTCTTAGGGTAATAAAAATGTTCTAAAAATGACTGCAGTAATGTTGGTACAGCTCTGGGAATGTACTAAAAGTCATCAAATCGTATACTTTAAGTGGGTGAGCTGTATGTTGTGAATTTTATCTCAATAAAGCTGTTTTGTTAAGAAACAATCAGAATCCAAAAACTAAGGTGGCCAATCAAAAAGACCTCGATTAAGCACCCATCGTTGCTTGAATTTTCTTAAAAATATACCCATCAAAAGGCCTCTAAGACCCTTGCACACCTCCAGTGATGGGAGGCTCACTACCTCTTCCAGGCATCCCATCCTCTTTTTACATAGCTCAGGGGAGAAGAAAGTTCTTCCCTCCAGGGATCCAAACCCTGCACCTTCCCAGTGGTATGCCCATATGGGAGGAGCTAAGGGGCTGCTGGAGATCTTTTTCAAAATGGTGAACCTGTACCTTCCATCCACTGAGCCCGCATTAGGTGCCATTCAACATGTCCCTCCCTCTCCGGGCACGCATGACCTCACTTGATCCTTAAGAAAACTCTGAAGGTTGCTATGGTAGTCCCTACTGCAAAGATAAGGAAACTGAGTCTCAGAGAGGTGAAATAACTTGACTTTAAACTCTCAGGGGCACCTGGATAGCTCAGCTGGTGAAGTGACCGACTTGATTTTGGCTTAGGTCATGATCTCAGGGTTGTGGGGTCGAGCCCCGTGCTGGGCTTCACAGTAAGCATGGAGCCTGCTTAAGATACTCTCTCTCCTTCTGTCCCTCTCCCCACTCATTCTCTCGCACACACTCGCTCTCTCTCAAAAATAAACTAAAATCTCTGAACTGGTCACTGCTGTTGCCCAAGAAGCACAGCTGGGATTTGAACCTGGGTCTGTTGGGACTCCAGAACTGCAGCCTAGCCAGCCCCTTGGGCCAGACTGCTTCTGAGAGCCTGACACCACGCCAGCATCCAAAGCGGGCTTATGGACATTACATGAGTGGCATGAAACTTTCACATCCCACACTGGAACAAACAGAAAGCAAACTCTGTCACCCCAAAGAGGGGCTGAAGGCAGCCCGATGGGCTGAGCAAACACAGAGGAGCAGAGTGAGGCCCTGGGAAGCATTCCAACAGGCTTGCCAGGGTTTGCAACTCAAGGACACATCCCTTGGTACTGGGAATTCCTGGGAGGAACAAACTCTCCCTGTGAGAAGCTACTCGATGCGACAGCTTTTGCTGAGTTAATCATAAAAATATTTTGTTATACTTGAGAGTCGGGTCTCAGTATCCAGTTCCAGTTTACAGATGAAGACACTGAGATGGAGAAGTGGCACGGCCCGCCCAGGGTCCCAGAGCTAGTAGTTGGGAGATAAGGAGTCAAATCCAAGATCATCTGACTTCCATACCCAGGTGTGCCCAGTGCTGAGGCCGGCGCCGAGCCTGGCGCGGCCTGCAGGTTACAAAGCTCATGGTCTGCATGACCGCGAACTCTGAATGCCCACGTGGAGAGGCACACCAGAAGCTCTTGGAGCCTAGAGAACAGAGCGATGCTGGTGATCAGGAGATCCAGGGAGGGGTTCACACAGGAGGGGACACTCTGGCTGAGGCATGGAGGAAAAGCAGGGCCTGGATAAGATGCAAAGTGGCAAAGAACAAGATAAGTGGGTGGACCAGTGTGAGCAAAAGCTAGGAGGTGAAAAAATGCAAGGCCAAGTTCAGGCTGCAGAGGGGGCTTGGGAATTCTTAAAGGGAAACAGAAGGAAGCAGTTGTCAGAGGCAGGCTCTGGGGACTGAATGGCAGGGGATACAAAGGGGGTGGGCTGACGTGCATCTGCAGGCAAGAGGGAGCTAGTGAGGGTCCATGAGCAAGGGAGTGGCATCCTCTGGTCAGTGACAGATCCACAAGCGGCCAGACAGCATCTGCCCAACCCTCTGAAACAACGTGGGACTGAGCAGGCTCTTTGCAACCTGGCACCTCGGGCCACACGCTGGGAAATGCCTCCTAAAATGTCATTTTCCCTAAGGCATCCTTCTCATCACAAACCTGCTCTTCACAAGGCCAGGGGTTCAAGTCAAAAGATCTTTTCTCGACATCTGATCGAATGTGCAAACATCTAATAAGCTGCAGAAAGCAGCCTCCAGCCTCCCAACAGTGTCTGCGCTTGAAGCCTGTCTCGTGGGCCCTCAGCCAGCAAAGCACCTGGCCACGCGCTGTGGCCAACGCTGTTTGGTGGGTAACAGGTGTCCGGTCTGCTCTACTGTCCCCACCTCAGGCTCATCTGTGGCCTACAATTGCCCTGGGTGGGTGTCACGTTTACCATGGAGCTTGACCTTTGGATGCCAAAGGAGGCTCCTGTGGGTTGGGGGAAATGTGAGCAAAAGTTCCTACATGGGAGGCCCCCTGCTGTGTGCCAGGCACTGGGCAGATGCTGTGCACCCCTTACGCACCGACACCAAGGCAGGAGTGACTGAGCCACTTTACAGATGGGGAAACTGAGGCTCAGAGGGACCAACTGTCAGGTCAGACGGCTGCCGAGGCACAGAGTTGGGAGCAAGCTTAGGCCTGTCGGCCCCAGCACCCGTGCCATGCTGCAGAATGGTCAGCAAAATGAGGAAGTGAGTCAGAAAGGCAAGAGAAGGGGGGTTCCTTTTTGAGTCGGAACAGGATTTCCCATCACACACCCGACTGACAGCAGAGGCACACAAGCTCGGGGGTAAACCCCAGTGGCTCAGACTGACAAGGCGCCCGGCCAAGGCCAGCCCCGCACGGTGAGCGCGGCTGAGACGGGGACAAGCCCGAGAGGCCTGCACAGCTTGAGGTTACTGGTGATGCTTCCCCCGTGGGTCTCCTGGGTGTACGGCTCAAAATCAATCAGTCCAGACAGAGACTCCAGTCCCAGGTGCGGGGAGCCTTGGGCCGGGGGTTCCAGAAACCGAAGGCTGAGAAAAACCAGCTCTTAACTTCTCCCACCTTGTGCCTTCTCATTCCACCCAGACAGGCCAGGGAAAGATGAAGGGCAGGCTCTCAAAGGACCCCGAGTGAGCAGGCAGAGGTTTGGGTTGGGCTCATTTCATCTAAGTGAGAACCACACCGGGGGCCTGCTTTCCCTCCGTTCCAAAGCCTGGGAGAGGCTCGGTGCCTTTAATGGCAAATCTTGTTTCAACGCCTCTACTCTGCACCAGACGCTGTGGTCGTCGGTTGGCGTGAAGATCACAAAGAGGAAGTGAACCGACCAGGTCCTGCACCCTTGGGTGGCCTGACAGCTCAGTCTCCCTCCTCCCTTCTGGAAGATGGGCATGGCATCCAGCGTTCTCCCATGGTCTCCCTCCCACCCCTGATGTCTATAACACGGCGTTTCTCAACCTGAGACCTTTTGCAATTCACCAGTTCACACGCCCTGTGGGAAGCCCTCACTGAATTCACCTTTCAGAACGTCTCTGTGAACCAGGGATTTTGATCTGTCCCCCGAGACCCTCGGGGTGGGTCACGAGGGCTCTGTGAGCCTGGAATGTCATGTCGCCTTTTGGGTCTGCTTGTCCTCCTGGTGAGGTCTGCAGGTCTCAGGAGGCCCCCTGACTCGGAGAAGACTAACACCAAGCCTGCCACATGCCATCCATGGTGTTAACCATTAACAGTTCTCATTGTAAGTGACCCAGAACATTCCACGGGTGGATGTCACAAACCATCCTTAGCCGTTTCTGTTTTGCTGGACAGTTACATTGCATTTTTGGTGGTGTTTTTCTCAGTTTGACTAGAGAATTTGCAAATTTATCACTTACTTAACAACTGAGCAAGCCCGGGAGCCCTCTGGCCACAAAGCAGAGTCCTTGATCTACTCTTGCTGTTATCACCCACGTGGTATTTTCCTGATTGTGACACATTTTCTTGGCCCTGCCTTTTCTTACTCTTCAGCATTGGCCGTGAACCCCCTTTTCCACAGAGAAACAAAATGTGTGGTCATAGGGCCCTAGCTGCCTGGCTTGTGACAAGGAAGACCAGAGAATAGCCACATCTGGGTGATGTGGGGCAGCTGGGCAGGGCAGGGAGTGCAGGGCAGGGCTCATCCTGATGAGTCACTGCCCTAGACCCCCACTCACACCCAGTCACAAAGGCCTGTCTCTTCTGGATACTTCCTAAAAGATGCTAAGCCTCCGGAGCTAGCCTGCTAAGCAGATTCAGACCTAAGCCAAGTGGATTTAACTTCTCTGACTTCACTTTCTCGTCTATAAAATGGGAGTAAGGGGGCGCCTGAGTGGCGCAGTTGGTTAAGCTGCCGACTCTTGATTTCAGCTTAGGTCGTGATCTCAGGGTCATGAGATCAAGCCCGGCATCCGGCTCCGCACTCAGCGCGGAGTCTGCTTGAGATTCTCCCTCTCCCTCTGCCCCACGCCGCTCTCCCTGCTTGCTCTCATTCTCTCTAAAATAAATTTAAAAAAATATTTAAAAAGGGGGTAGTAATAATATGAACTTCCTATCACTGATCTGAGAATAAAGTGAGTTCTATCGGTAAAATGGTTAGAACAGCGCAGGTAAACAGCAGGTGTTAAGTAAGTGTTTTAAATAAATAATAAATTGACAGATGAGGAAAGGAGGAAAAACAAAACAAAATGAAAGCAAAGATGCAATATAACAGTCCAGCAAAGAGGAAATGATGGAGAAAAGTGTGTGATATCATTTCGTGGAATATTCTGGGCCATTCACAATGAAACAATGTGATGGTTCACACCGTGGCATAATGCTGTAGCTAACAGGAGGAAGGGCATGCTGAAAGACTCTGTGCGTTCTGGAAGAGGGGTTGGCAAACTTTTTCTGGAAAGGATCGGGGAGTATTCCAGCCATATGGTGTCTGTCACAACTACTCAGATCTGCAGTTGTGGTGTGAACACAGGGGCGATGTATAATCCACGGGCATGGCTGTGATCCAGCAGCTTTGTTTATAAAAACAAGTGGCATTTGGCCAGGGGGCTGTAGTTTGCCAACTCCTGCTGGTAAATTATGCAAAAGCTGTGTCAAAAAAAAAAAAAGAAAGATTGAAAGGAATACATAAAAAAGACAAGGGTTTCTCTTACAGCAGTGGAATCACAGGTACATTGTTAAAATTTCGATTCCCTTAAGGTGGTAGTCACAGTTTAAAAAAAAAAATTAAAGGGCTTTAATGTAACACGCTCTAAGAACACATTAAGGATTTCGCGGTTCTGTTAGACTTTCAAAACAAGTTCAAATGAGTGTTAAGCCCAGCAATCACATTATGCTGCACAGAAAAGGTAGAGACTTTGAAGTATGGCCAGTCTGGGACTGAACCTGGCTGCTCCATCTGTCTGCTGTGTGACCTTGGGCAAGTTTATTAACCTCTCTGTTCCTCAGTGTTCCTCAGTTACAAAGTGAGGATAACAACAGCACCAACAAGCACACAAAAGCCCGGCACTGAGCTTGCGGCACAGTAGGGCTTGCCTCTCAGACCCACCAGGGCCCATGGGGACCCACGTAGGCCAGATCCCCCTGACCCTGCGCCTGTGTCATCACCAAGAACAAGGCAGGTTAGAAAGCCCGGCATTCTTTCCAGGTAAGAAAAATGCCCTCCCGTGGTTTTCAGGTTTGGTTTAGGAAACAGAATAACCTGAACATCACTTTTCAATTAAGAAAAGGCACTCCAGCTGTGGGATGAACAGCCCAAGGAAGGAAGTGCTCATTCCAGACGGGAGTTCTTGGAGGGAGGGAACCCTGGGGAGACCCTTGGCCCTGCAGAGCCAAAGCCATGCCTGGTTCCCAAGCCTCAGGCATCAGGGTGCTTCGACTCCTCCCCCAGAAGCCTGCCAGTCTTTTTAAGATTTTATTTATTTATTTTGAGAGAAAGTAAGAGAGAGCACGAGCAAGGGGGAAGGGCAGAGGGAGAGGGAGAAGCGGGCTAGCAGGCTCTCCAATGAGCGGGGAGCCTGATGGACGCGGGGCTAGATCCCAGGACCCGGGATCATGACTGAGCCTCCCAGGTGCCCCAGAAGCCTGCCTGTCTTGCAGGAGGCAGAGGGACCTGAGTCCTCCCTTCTCGGCGACGGAAGAGGGCATGTAAGGGCTCAGGGTCAGGGCCTTCCTGACTTTAACCCTTCAGTGCTCCATATCCCCTGAGAAAATCCTCAATCTTAACAGGACAGCTAAAGTCCTTCTCCATTTACCTCGGCAGCCTTACCTTCCACCACTTCCCGCTTCCTTCCCAGCAACAGGAGCTCCCTGGGGCTTCTCCCCTCTATGCTTTTCTTTCCCCGGCTCCATTTACCCATCACTGCCTCCAGGAAGCCCTCTGGGATTTTTCAATGGGTAGAGGGCTGGGAACTAACATTGCTAAATACCTACTATGTGTCAGGCACTGCGTTGGGTGTCTATACACATTCAGCTCATTGAGGTCTCCCACCTACTCTCAGACCCACGGCAGGAATGATTGGCTTTTTTATAAGGAAATCAAGATTCAGAGGGGTTACCTAACCTGCCCAAGGTCACACAGCAAGAAATCCTGCTGCCTTCTTCTCTCCTCTTAGCAGAGTCCAAGAGGTTTAAAACCATCCCCATTCTGCTGAAGCTGAAAGGAGATATCCACTGGACTATCCAGATGAGTCCACACCCTGTATTGTTAACCCCTGCCTTGTATTTGCAAGCCTCAGAGCACTCCAGAGTCATTCCCCCCAGGGAACCTTCACCTCTCTGGAGTCCAAGGTCAACTGTTCACAGGCTGTGCTGATTATAATTAGCTCATGCCTGTTCCTGCCAGGGCTTCAAGATGCCAGGTTTAGGATGTGTCTGTGCAAAGCCAAGGGCACCTGGCTTGTGGACTGACTTCTGTTCCTCGGTGCTCTGGTGTCTCAGCGTGAGGGTGTTACCCCCAGAGTGACATCCTCGTAGACTAAGAAGTGCCACCTGAATTGCCCGGACCTCAGCACCGGGTCGAAGCCATCCTCTGGGGCCCAGGGGAGCGGCGTGTTTCCCAGTCTTAGGGCGCTGTGGCCCTGCACCCCTCCTGGAGAGGCCCGTGTCTGGGCTTGAGCACCCCATCAGCCCCAGGGGACAGCACTCCCCTGTCAGGGGCAACCCATGGCAGCTGATGACGCTGCCACCTCCGTATCCCTCTTGGCCCTCTCACGGGCAGTCCCCTGCCTGGGGCTGGAGAGGGACCGATCCCTTTCCTCCTGGAAAAGCCTAGGTGCCTGGCTTCTTGCCACCAGTCCCTTTGGGAGCCCATGTCCCTTCTTGCTGTTGCCCTGGCAAGGTCACCCACCCAGCGGGGGGTGGGGGGAGAAGGGTGGCCAGCATGTGAGCTTGGTACTTGGTACTCCCACCCTGAGGAGAGGAGCAGACACACACTCAGCTCCCGCACAAGGCACAGGACACCATCTGACTTTCCCAAATGTGTTTTCTGCCCTGCCTCACACAATGCTGGCTTTTACAGATGTCCTTGAAGGGACTGAGGGCCCACATGCCACCAACCCTGAGTGGACAACACTGCACAGGAGGGCCACCACCACCCAGGGGAAGGTACCTTCTTTCTGCCTCCATGGGAAGGCGCCGCATGTGCTAGGCCTGAACCATCAGCCACCCCCTCCATTCCCAGCCTGTTGGCAATTGGCGGCGGCTCAGTGACTTCCCTTCCCTTCTTCTTTGCATTTCCTTCAGAGCATATGTGACCTTCTGATATGGTCTGCGCAGTCATTGCCTGCTTGTTGAATCTAGAGGATTCTAGATCTTTCTAGAATACACGTTTCATCAGAGCAGAGACTCTGCTAGTCATGTCCACTGCTCCCATCCCACTTCCTGGGACAGCTTCTGGCACACAGGAGGTCCTCAGCAAGGAATGCATGACTCTCTGCTCTATGTGTTCAGTGTCATTCATTCCTTCAAGAAACCTTTACGGGGCCTCCAGGTACCAAGTGCAGCAGAGGAAACACTACAGTGGGGACCATCCCTTGAGGAGCTCGCAGTGTATGGGGAGAAAGATGCAGAAACATAGAAGCCCAGTTGGGGGGTTAGTAAGATTCAGCTCAGAGGGACACAGTGGGGGTGGGAGACACTGCTTGTCGTGAGGGGCCAAGGGATGAGTCACAGAGGAGGTGGCCAAGGGATGGGCAACAGCATATGCAAGGTGGCAAAGCATGAACGAGCATCTGAGTCATTTGCCCCAGCGTGGTGGAGACCTTAACCCCCAGCCATTCACCCCACGGCATTTCCGAAACTCTCTGTGCTCTAGGACCCGGTCCTGCAGGGGTGGGGGGTGGGGGTGGGGCTGGTTTCTCCCGTTATGCACGCAGAGACCCAGGGGACAGCAGAGTTGGTGATTCCTCATGCACAGGGGCTCTGAGCAGACCCTGATGCTCAGGGGAGAGCTGACCCCTCCCACACCGCCCCGCCATGACCCAGAGACTGCCCGATGCCACAGTCAGGGTGGCATGACCCACTGACCAAGGGGGACCGATTGCTCCAGTTTGCTCCAGACTTTCCCTGTTTCTGCCCCGCAAGTCCTGTATCCCAAGAAACCCCTCCATCTAGGGCACACTGGGGACAGTTGGTCACACCTGTGTCCATCTTTCTTTCTCTCCCAAGATGCCTCCCCCCACTCCTGACACACCTGTCCCCACCCCAACCTCTCAGCCACTCACAGGTGGGGGCTGGGTTCCAGCAGCCTGGGTCCAGGCTGCTTGTCCTCAGGTAACCGAGCAGGAGATGCTCTACGTTACAGATGGGGCAGCTGACCAGCGAGTCCAATGTCCGGGTGTCCTGGCTTCTCTGATGAAGCCTTCAGACAAGAGCAAGGGGTGCAGGAAACCCAGTCCGGAGCCTAACTGCAGCTGGCCCAGATGCACTGATCCTGCCACAGTCTCCCTTGCCTGGGCTTCATCTCCAGAGGCCTCCATAATCCAAGGCCAGGCTTCCTCCCCAGCCTTCTTCTGTGCATTCAGAGCAAGGCCCACTGCAGGCGCCCGACAGACACGTGTTCAGGCAACAGGCCACTAATGACATTTCTGTCTCCATTTTACAGAAGGGAAAATACCAAGGCCTAACACCAGTTAGGAACTCACAGCCAGTATGTTTCCTAAGACTGCGATGATTCCATTCTTCAAATGCAGCTACCCTGAGTCCAGTCTTCTAGAACCTTCTAGAGCCTTCCCCACTAACCCTGCAGAGACTCAGACACCACAGATGTTCTCGCCCAAGAGGGTCCGATAAACTTAAAGACTTCCCCAGATGCCTGTTTCCAGGCTGGGACTTCTACACTAGAGCTCCCTGCAGAATGACAAAGTTGCCCCCCTAAGATATTTACAGAAAACCCTCAGCCTGGAGCTGCTAACCCCACAAGCTGCTGTAAGTCCGTGAGGTCCCCCAAATGATGCTTGTCCCCCAAAGAACTTCAGGCACAGCACAGAGGAGTTACAAGAGCCTGACTGTAAAAGGAAAGATGCTGATTACATTAACCTCTCAGCAAGTACATAGCTGAATTAGATTTAACCCCCCTCTGGTCCCCTGCAAGGACATTGCATGGAAAGAGCTAGGTCCTTCGAGTTACACAGTCTTCTAGATCTACTATTTATTATCAGCTGTGACCTTGGACAAGCTCTGTAACTTCTCTGGGCCTCCTTCTCTATGAAGTGTCAAGTAAGATCTACTGTGCAGTGCTGCTGGCTGAAGGAAAAAAGTACTCCCATCCACCCGTGCTCCTGAACTCATTGCAGAGGGGAGAGGACATAGCTGACCTTCCTGCAGAGTTGTGCCATGTGCCCGGTATGTGTTAAGCCTTGCATTGATCATTCCATTGACGTGGTAGGTCCCACTATTCTTGCCTCCCCAGATGGAAGAAGCGAGGCTCAGAGAGGCTGAGCCACCTGCCCAAGGTTGCACAGCCAGCACAGGTCAAGTTTTCTCCCTCCAGGTTCCTCTCCTCCTCGCCACTAGACTTAAGGTTTGGCTGAATGCGGGAACTAAGTCACAGACCCACGGTTCTATTTTAAACAGCAGGCTTAAAAGATTGAGACCTATTTCAGAACTAGTTTTCAGAACTGAAATGATTAGAACCACTTGCTCCAATCTGCAAGACCCACCCTCCCCTGCAGTGGGGGCTTCTAGAACAGAGGCCTGCAAACCATGACCCATTGCGGGTTCCAGTACACAGCTTTCCAGTACACAGAATGATGATTCTGTTTTTAAATGGTTGGGAAGGGGCGCCTCAGTGGCTCAGTCAGTTAAGCATCAGCCTTTGGCTCAGGTCATGATCTTGGGGTCCTGGGATCGAGCCCTGCATGGGGCTCCTTGCTCAGCAGGGTGTCTGCTTCTCCCTCTGCCTGCCCCTCCCCCCTGCTCATGCTCTCTCTCTCTAAGTAAATAAAATCTTTAAAAATAAAAAAATAAATGGTTGGGAAAAAACTGCAAGAGTAATACTTTATGATAGGTAAAGATGACGGGAAACTCTAATTCCAGCATCCATTAAGCATCCGTAAGCAAAACTGTACTGGCCTGTAGCCACGGCAGCGAAGATACAACAGAACTGAATAAATTACAACAGTCTGTGCGGCCCATAAGGCAAAGATAGTTACTATCTGTCCCGTCACAGAAAAGGTTTGCCGATGCTATTTATCAGCTCAAGAGAAATACCTCACCCCACCCCCACAGATCAGCACAGCATTCCTGAGAGGTCTGGAAATCTAGAAGACTCCATACTATTCCTTTCGGCAAGAAGTCTGCAATCCCTGATACCCAGAGTAGGCTGACCAGTTAAAAGACAACAGGAACCTCACACAATCAGGAAAGGAAGGCACAGGGGCCAGCTCGCCCATGGCAAAAGGTGGCTCCCCCCAGACACAAGCAGGAGAAGCAGGCTGGGGCCAAGCAGGGTCTGTTCACCTGAAGTTCGGTTTCTATGTCCCTTTGGGATAGTGTAAACATTGGGGGCGGGGGTGAGGACCCTCCTCCATCTGAGAAGTCAAGGCCTGGGGCCAGCACTACTAGCCCCCCATGACCTGATTCCTCCATGTGCCAGGGCGGGTGCCTGAGTCCTATGGAGTCAGATCCTGGTAACTTTGCATTCCACTGGGTTTATGTAGCAATGTCTCCGGTGGGCGGGGCGGGGGGGGGGAGTTGGGGGGGGAAGCCCCGAGTGCTGCCCAGAAGGCTTCCCGAGCTGCCACTATGATCCAGGAGAGGTGGAGACCCACTGCAACAGAGAGAACCAGCTGGCCTGTTTGGGGTGGGGGGGTCACTGAGTAAAGCAAGAGGGGGACACCTCATGTACCACTGCCCCCGAATCTGCTAACCCTGTTTCCTCTGGATCCAGGCAGCTGGTGTGAACAGTCTGGGCTAACTGTCCGTTTTGTTAGGCTGTCCATGGTGAGCGCCTCTCGGGTCCATCAGGACGTGGGGCCTGGGGGGGGGGGTGCTTTGAGGTCACCTAGTTACAGTTTTTACACACTTTGGACATCTGGGCATCATATCTGTGATTTTGGCCACATCTAGGGATGCCTGGTTTTATTATTTTTTCTCATTAGTGCTTTTTTTTAATTCTCCCCATTTACACTTAAATCTCTTTTTAAAAAGGAGAATTTTTATCTTTACCTCAAATAGAAAACCAGAGCGATGATCGATTACTGTGTGTAGAACATCATAAGGGATAAACACTGTGCATATAAACCATGAGAACCCAGTGGTTCTCAACCAGCCCCGTGCAGCAGCAACACCCAGGGAGCTTTTAAAAAAACACAGACAAGCAGCCTGAGGCCCAGAGATTCCTACATTGGCCTAAAGTGAAGCCCAGGTGATTAGGAAAACATTGCATAACCGGAAGGATAAAGGGGAAAAGTCAAAGGGAAGTTAGAGAGGAAGATGGAGAAAGGAATGACTGTCACCCCCTGCTCTGAGCACGTGCCACCACACTCACCCTGTCTGTGACCAGTAGCCCCCAGTCCAAACTCAGACCTCAGACCTTGTTTATACCCTCACGCTGTACTGAGGATCCCGGGCTGGGATAAGACCCGAGGGCCCAGTGGGGTGACACTGACTTTTTCCCATAGGCCATTCTCTAAAAGTAAAAAAGTCACTCTGGCCATTAGGGATGGCCGGGACCCGGGGAGGGAAATGAGTGATCAAGATACACAGTCTGCACCCTATACACCCCAATCAGAGTCTTCCCAAGGAGGGGCAGGCTCTGCCCATCACGCCCCTGGGACCGGCCGGTGCACGGGCCCCAGCCGAGAACACCTGAGCCAAGGGCTAGCTCACCGGCAGCTGTGTGGATCCAACCACTGGGAGTGCCAGGGCGGAGGCAGGCGGAAGTGGCCAGCTCCCTTGCACATGGGCCACGCTGCCACCGGAGTCACTTCCCCAGCTAGGCGGCAACCCGGGGAAAAGAGGGAGTGCTCAGAGCAGCTGAGACCAAGCGCTCACCTGCAGCTGGGACTCCCTCATCCGCCCGTGATCCTATGGCAGGGAAGGTGTGACCAGCCCCGGGAGCAGGCGAACTGGCCTGGCCCACGCAGGTGATGTGACTTGCTAACAAGATTGCACTCACCCACCAGGCTCGTTCGAACCACGGGGCACAGACGTGCCTCTGGAGTCTTCCTCCCCTGTCCAGCTCAGGGGGCGTCAGCATGCTGAAGGAAGGCGGTTGCCCGAGGCACATGGCTTCCAGAGCCCAAGGGCTACATCCCAGTCCCAAACGCGTACCTCTCTGGCTCCCCAGCAAAGCGGCTCCACTGAGGGGCCCGCATGACAAACCCCGCTACCTAGAGGGGACAAGTGTGGGGACTTACGGGGCCACCCCCTCGCCTCGCCAAAGGAGCACACAAACAAGCAAAGACCGCCAAAGGAGCACACAAACAAGCAAAGACCGCTGGGAGCATCCACCCTCCCGCCCCCCACCCACCCAGGCATTCAGGTGGTTTTACCTAGAAGGCACTGGGGACAAGAGATACTACAGATGGAATTTTTTACAAATCCATTTTCTATAAGTATTTCTGAGCCAAGCTGAATGTGAAATCAGCAAACAGATAAACAGGCAAATTACATAAGCCAGGCTCCAAACTGCTGCCCAGTCCCGAATAAAGGAATTTAACCTGACAACCCCAGCTGGCTCACATCCAGCCAGGCGTGTGGCCACCCACTTCTCAACAGCGAGTGAGCAAGCCGCAGGCGGAGCTCCGGGGCCCGCGGGAGGGAAGGGTGTGGTCGGGGTGGTCAGGGTGGGGCGCCCCAGGGTGGGCCCGGGCTCTGCAAAACCTGTGGCATTCCTGGACCCATGTGACACTGGCCCCGCAGAAAGGATTTCCTCTGAGGAATGGCCTGTCAGTGTGACAGAGACTGGGGGTTTCAGGGAAAGAACTCGATGCTTAGGGAGGAGGCCTGAGTTCTGGGTGTGACTCACCGCATCCTGCCCAGCGCACTCCCAGCATGGAACCGCGAAAAGGCCAGTGAAGGCGGACGGTTCCCGGCACAAGCTGTGGGGTCAGATAGTCGGAGCTAAATTCTAACTCTGCTGCAAAGTGGCCGAGGGCAGGTTGCTGAACGTCTCCGTAAAGTGGGACCCTCAGAGCCTGCCTCCGGAGCTGTTGGGAGGATAGAGAGGGAAAAACCCAGGGAGCATTCAGAGTAGCAAGGGCACTCCTAAGTGCTGAGCAGACGCTAGCCATCATGATCAAGTGTGCCAGACCCCTGGGGGGAGGGGGCACTCAGCGCTCCTGGTCAGTTTCTACTGCCATTCATCCCATAAATAGGGGCTGAGCACCTACCACCATGGCGAGGCTCTGGGGACAGAAAAAAAAATCTTTGCCCTCATGGAGTTGACGTGCTAGCAGGGGAGATGGATGATAAGCTCAAGAGCAAATACTTAGGGTGATTTCAGGTAGTGATAAGTGCAAGAGAGACTCAGAGAGGGAATGAGCATCAGACGTGAGCTCCGGGGGGGGGGCAAGAGATGTCAGATTCCAGACAGGCTCCAGGTCCAGCGCCGGCCCCGGAGAGCCCAGGAAAACGGACAGCTCTCCAAGAGGACAGTCTCCAAAGAGAGCCACAGAGGGAGGTGACCAGCGTCCCTTCTCTCCCCAGCCTTGGGTCACGACTCTGGAGCCCAGCTTTCTCCTCGGTGTCCTGGGAATCACTAGGATCTACCCCGTCCACTTCAGCTGGGGGTGCTCATTAGGGTGGCATCAGCACCCCTATATTTGTAAGATCTGATTTTAAAGTGTAGAGCCTTTTAATTAGATAACAACAAGAAGGGAATGAAAAACCCTGTATCTCTGCCCTCAGGGAGGTCACAATCCTGGGGTGGGGGGGAATCAAACACAAAAGCTGAAATTTAAACACCAAAAGGAAAGTACACTGGGAAAGGAAAACAAACCCCCAACCCCCCAGGGTGGCCTGAGGAAGGCTTCTAGGAGGAAGAGCCACCTAGCAGGTGTTGGCGGGGAGGAGCTGGGTGAGGGGCACAGTGAGGCAGAAGTCACAATGGGAGGGCAGGTCTGGAGGTGGTGAAGTCCAGGATGGGTTTGTGGCCTTAGGGGACCAGGAGGTAGCCCAGGTGGTAGAAAGCACAAAAGGCCAGCCGGGCAGCCTGGGGGCCTGGGTCTTGGTCCTCAGAGCAAGGGGGAGCCCTGGAGGGGATAGTCAGGGACTCACCCGCTTCAGTGAGCTGGCCTCTCCTAGGGTGGGCAGATTGCAACGGGAGACTTAGAATCTCCAGACACCTCCTTCGAGGCCCCTTCGAGCTCTCCTAATTTCAGCCTCCCATTTTGAAGGGCAGGAAGCCGAGACTGGCCCAGGTAAAGGTCAGTGTGCCTGGTGACCTGCCAGTACCTCCCATCATCACAGAAGGGCCAGCTCTTTGAAACAACAAGGAAAGAGGCTCCCCCAGTGAGTCAGCCTGCTGTATTATTTCAGCAAATGTCACTTGGGAGGGGCTCAGCCCTTTCCAGGCCTCAAATAAGTCTTGGCTTAATGAGAGTTCAACAAGTGACTCCAGGGGCCCACCTCTTCTATGCAGGCCTTGGTGATGAGGCCCGAAGACAAGTCTGTCTACACCACACGCCCAGCCCGCCTGGTGCTATGGCACGAATGCAGACAAAACAGACTTTTAGGGAAGGTGGCTTCGAGGGAAGAGTACTGGCCAGGGACCAGAAGACACCATCTCAGATCCCAGATTGGCCTCGAGGCACCAGAGAGACCTGGGCCAGGCACTTGCGCTCGCTGAGACTCGGTTTCCCCATGGGTCAAATTAGAGGCTCAGAGGAGATGAAGTCAAGGCTGGCTCCTGTTCTCCCCTGCAGCTGTCACTTCCAAACCCTTCGCGAACACTGCACACACAGTGTCCGCGGGCACATACAGGGAGGGCTTGTTTCCCAGTTTCTGAAAGCTGCCTGGCTTGTGCATTAGCCCTGCCCCAGGGGGAGGCACCACCAGCCCCATCAGGCACATGACAAATGGGGTCACGGTGTCACAACTGACCCCAGGACCCAGGGCAGGGGGGCTGGGCCCCGGGCTCCACTGCGCAGGTGGGCGCATGGGCTGGGCACAACAGCTGCCTCCGCACATCAGGAGAACCACCACTGAACACATCCCCTGGCACCTCGAGCCCCACTGGCCTCTGCAGAGGGAAGGCCCGAAGAACACCTGTGATTTGGGCAGAAGAAGGTGGCCCAGAATTGAAGTGGGCGTTCAGAGCACCAGGGCCAAAAATGGGATGGATTCCCCAAATCTCAGCACCCCGCTGCCCTGCTCGGTCATAAGGAGGAAGACGTGGCAGTGAGAGCCGTCAGGTTCCAGAACCTTCTGCGATCTGACAGGTGGGCAGACACCACCCAACTATGCTTGATCAGGGCATGTCCCCATGACCCACCAGCTGGGCTGGGCCACTGGGGATTGCAGCTTCTGGGGAGGGAAGGATGCGTTCACAACACAGCACACACAAAAAGTTTCCTGTCTTTTCAGTTCTTCCTCGGGGTGGGACTTCTGCTCTAGCACTTACCTGCCCCAGGATTTGGAGCAAGGCATTCAACCTCTCTGAATCTGTTTCCCCAACTGAAAAATGGAGGTAATCATACCCAGAGCAGTAAGTTGTTTTGATAACTTATAAGTAGATCAAGTGTGCCCCACAAAGACCGGGAGGAATATGAGGGGCTGTCCCAGGAGGGTTCTGTAGCAAAGGGGAGTGTGGACACGGCTTATGTATGGCCTTTGATGATGTTTGTGTTCGTGTAAGTTCTGGAAGTGTGTGCTCATGGCACACTGTAGCTTTTTTCTGACTTTTTAAAAAGATTAAAATGATCGCGTTAGTTTAGCCTCAAATATGGAGGTGTGGCAGGTGGTGTCCCAGTGACAGTCACACAGGTGTGGCAGCCCAGAGTGAGCTGTCTGCCCTGCCCATGTGCCTAATGCTGACCTTGGCCGGGGCACTTCTATTAGCCATAAAACCAGCAGGTTGGTCCAGGTGACCCGAGGTTCCTCCCAGCTCAAACATTTCAGGATTTTCTGATTCGTGAGCATAAATCATAAATCATAAAGCATAAATCATTACCCGAGACTTTAAAAACTCCCGTTGATAACCTGAGATCGCCGTGTTCACACCATCTTCTTGTTGTTAGGACTTCAGAAGAGGGAGATGATTTCTCCAGAAGAAGCCATGTGTCTGTCACACACTAGGATTTGTGTTTGTTTTATTTCTTAAATCCAGCCAAATTAACATCTGAATCCATGGGGAAGAGTCTGATTTCCTAAGAGGGTTTTGTGAAATGTTTCACATTTCATATTACCTTTTTATTTGCATGTAAGATTTGATATGTACAATGGAATATATGCGTGTCTGTGTGTATGGAAACAGATACAGGTTTGTAAATGATGAAGCATAAAAATATTTTAAAATAGCACCCATGAGCTAGAAGAAACAGAACATAATGGATGCCACTGGAGGTGGAGGTGGCTCCTCCCTGACCCTGTACCCTCTTCCCCACCGAAGATAACCACCCCGATTTGGGGTTGCCATTCCCTTGCCTTTTATAAAACCTGCTTAAATCTATGAACAGGAGCTACGTAGAGAGGCGCACAGGAGACATACATATCCTTACAAATATTACAGGGTGAATTCCTTTGTCGCAGACCCTGTGACCCTCCCAATCCCCTCTTACCCCCCATGCACCCCCCCAGTGGTCATCTCTGACTCATTAAAGGTGCTCACTTCTCCCATTTTGCCATTGCTTTTTACTTCCCGTGTATGCATCGCTTAACAACTCCTGGTTAGTGTTTGCGTTTTGAGCTTCATAATTAGCAGCTCTCTGCCCAGCCTTTCAAAGCCATTTCGGAGATGCTGGGATTCCCTGCCCAAAGTCTGCAGCCTAGAAATCCAGGCAAGAGGAGCACGGCCGCAGCACATTGTTACAGTTACATTAGGAGGATTAGTAATAATAAAACCATCGTAACTCCTCCTATGATGTGTCCCCAGCCTGCAGGGCATTCTGCTGAGCCTTGTCCCCCATTGTCTCATTTATCCCCCACAGCAACCCCACAGGGAGGTGTGGGGGCCTCTTATCTCTATTTTAGAGATGACCAAACTTAGGCTTTGGCTGCTGGGACGGTCTCCCCGCTACTTCCTAGCTGCTAGGCCCCGTTCCCAAATCCTGAGGCAAATATCCATCCCTTGAGGCGGGTGGAGAGGGTCAGCAGACAATTCTGGAACTTCCATCTCCTTCTCCCAGTTTCCTCTCTTGGCCCTGTTGAGCTATGTTTCGATGTTACAGGGAGAAGAAGTCCAGAATTCATTCTTTTCCAGGAAATACCAATGTCTTAGATAACCAGGATCCTGCCTCGTCAATACTGTTCTCCTGAAGATCAGCAGATAACATGGTGCTTCTATCCTCTGAGACACGCAGCCGGGCATAATGAAGAGCATCAAGTCAAAAGCCCAGAGGTCAAATCCTGACTCTGTGGCTCCTGGCCTCTGCATCCGTCTCCTCATCTGTAAATGGGCCGGCAGTGGCAGCATTGGCTGCCGTCAGGGCCGTAGGAGAGACAGGAAATGCTTCCTAAGGGCCCACAGACACATGGGGTCCCCTGGCAGACCCCTCTCAAATCTCTCTGCCTGGGTCGAAGACCATCTTTCAGGGGTGCAAAGGCTCCAGGGCCACCCGCCACTGGACAGACACGGGCATTCAAGGCAGAGAGGAAAGGGCGGAGCTGCGCTGGGCAGGGGGCACTCAGGTGTCCCCCACCTCCCCCCTCCGGAGCCCCATCACCAAAAACTATGATAGCTGCTTGCACGTGCTGTGTCTGGCCCCGTATAAATCACTCTTCATGGAGCATCTCATTTAATGCTCACAGCACCCAAGATGGGGGCACTACGATTACCCCCCCCTCTCGTGCGGAAGAAGATCCAAGCTCTGAAAGCTGAAGTGACTGTTTCACCGCCAAGGCTGGCCCTGGACCCAGGTGGTCTAACATGGCCACCCCCATTCTTAACAGCTGGGCAACACGGGAGGCCCCACCGCCCTCTTGGCTCTCAGGGGCTCCAGGATATTTAGGGGGGGTTGTGCTGGACTTGTCCAGTCTTACTTCCCCAGAGCGGAGGTCACCCTGCAGCCAAGCCAAGGTCCCCCAACTGTCCCAGCCCCAGGTTTTGGCATCACGAGGCCCAGCGGCCCCCCAGGCAAGGACAGGTCTGCAGCGGTTACAGATCATGTAAAGCAGCTGGGAGAGAGGATTGGTTGTTCCCATGGAGACCGAAGGAGTTCAAACTCACCCTGAAGGGGGGTGCCTGCAGGGGGCCAGTCTGCACCCTGAGGCAGAAACCAAAGCCTGGATTCTCAATCCTCCCCGCAGGGCCACCAGCAAATCCTCAGGCCTCCTCAGGACCCCCAGCAAGACAGGAGTTCCAGAAATAAAGCCTTCCCAGCCCACTCCCCCACTCCAGCTGCCCTCAGAGAGGCCTCCCTCGCTGAAAACCGCCCCGGGGCCAGCAGGCTTGGCACAGCTGTGACTGTCGGCAGCCCAGTGCGGTCCTGCTTGAGGAATGTGCAGACCCACACGTGTCAGAGAGCCTCGCTGGGGCACGGTTACAGGAAACAGAGCAAAACAACCCATTGGCACAGGCTTGTCCCTCCCGCCTCCCAGCTCCTGACCCCTGGGGGCTGTTGGCTGTGCAGGAGGCAGGGCCTGACCCTTTGAGAGAGCCAGCTTCTGTTCTTGGTTGCGCAGCTCTGGGCAAATCACTCCCCATCTCGGGGCCTGCTTTCTCTCTTCTTGGTGGATGAAGGAGGCTGTCCCGCCAAGCTCAGAAGGGCAGTGATTTTGTGACATGCTCCCCTTTCTGGGGGGACCGTCTCTTTTCCCCACTGTCTCCTCCTGCGCTCTCTCACCTGGGATGGGGCATGCTTCCTGGGCATGTCAGGCTCCTCCACTGGTGCCAGGAGGAAGTTAACCCTTCAGAAGTGAAAGAGACCAGGAACCTGGGACAGGGTCCCAGGGCAGCCCTGGGCCAGAGCTCTTGGGCCAAAGTGAAAAAATAACATTGATTATCACCCCCACTGCAGCGGTATAGTTTTGAAGCAGAGGTCGCTGCGCAGGGTGGGGCACTCACGGGCTCCTAGGTTGACCATTGGGTTACCTCCACCAGGTCCTCTGTCTAGAGTCAAGATCTCAAGACCCTAAGGGGAGTCAGCATCCATCTGGGGCTGGCTCAGACCCTGCAAGAGATCTTTGGCCTCGCTACGCCCTCCTTGAGAGTTGCGGAATGAGGCTCAGAGAGGCTGAGGGACTTGCCCAGAGCTGCACAGCCAGGAGGCGTCTGAACGAAACCGAGGCCGCCTGGGACGACCTCCCCCCGCCCCCCCCCCCCCCCCCCGCCTCCTAGCTCGCGGGCTCTGGGCTGTCGCGGGCACTCCGAGGCGAGCGCGTGGTCGCCAGGATGGGGTATTCCCGCCCGCGTTTACTGCCCAGGCCCGGGACACTCGGCGGCGCGGGCCCGCGGTGACAGGTCCTCTGGCCCCAAGCGGAGGCTGAGCAAAGATTGGAGGCGGCGCCCGGCCAGCCGGGGACGCGCTGCCCAGGGCTTAGGGGCTTTTTCTTGGGGGCCGCGCCTCCAAGCTTGGGGAGCAGAAAGGCTCCGGGACTTCGCAGGCGGCGGGGAACGGTTGGGTTTAAACTAAAAATACCCGCCCGCCCGCAGCTGTCACGCCAGGGCCCCCGCCCCCGCGCCAGGCGCGCCTCCCCGGGTCCCCTCGACTTTCGGCGACCCATACCCCTGGGGGACGCGTCGGGGCTGAGCGGGGGGCTGCAGCCCCGACCCTCACGGCCCCAGCTCGGCCTCCCGGTCCCGCGCCACTTACCCGGCCCCGAGCTTGCAGGAGCGCGGCGCCGCGGGCTGCTCCGGCCCAGCCGCCCTCCTCCCTGCGTCCCGGGCGGCTACGGAGGGGGGCGGGGCCGGGGCGGGGCCGGACACTCGCCCCCCCCCAGCCCCGCCCAGTCCGCTCGGGGACCTGCCGCGGGAGCCGCCGCCCGAGCCCTGCCACCGGGCAGGGCTGGACAAGGACGCGCCCGGCTCCGCGCGCTCCGCGGAGGCCCCCGGTGCACCGCCTCAAGCCCCCGGCGCCCAATCGCAGACCCCTCCGAGGGAGGGAGCGCTGCCGTGGGGTCTCCCCATCCTCACCCCCGGCCCCGCGCCCAGGGCTGCACACTCCGGCCCGGGAGCCGCCGGGATCCCCGGACCCCTGCCTGCCTCCGCCGGGGTCTCATCCTTGGGGATGACACGGAGCTGCCTCTCCCCCGGGGAAAGTTAGATCCGGGAGGGAGTTCCTCGGGCGTCCAGATTTGGGGAGAAGGCTAGGGGGCTCGCAGGTCTTGCCCCCCCGGCAAGAGCCGAGGCGGGGCCCAACGCCAGGGCACTCCCCTGAGGCGCGAAATCCAGGAGGAAGTGACACCTATCAGCTGGCCTGACAGTGGGGGCACCCCATCCGGCCCCTCCCACCCCACAGTGCCTGGAGCCAAGGCGCGCGGGATCTCTGGGCCACAGGCTCAGAAGGGAGTCCCCCAGGATGCCGAGAGGGGGCGACGGTGCGTGAGCTGCAAGGAATGTGAATTCTAAACATAATCTGGACCTCCCACCCACGCAAGGCCCCCGGAAACTGTCTCCCTTTTCTCCCAGCGCGCACTCCCACCCAAAAGACATCCTCTCACCTTGATCAGCGACTCCACCAACTCTTAAACCTTGCGGCAGAATGTCTGAATCTTATCTGCCTCCTTGCCTTTGGCTCCCGGCACACCTAGGGCCCTTTGAACTGTCTCTCCACCCGAGCCTTGATCTTTGTCCGAGTAATTACAACATGTTTGCCTGATTGGTTCTGTCTCCTCTGGATGGGAATGAGAGCCACTAACGACACAACTTGTGGAACTATGTACCATGGGGACTCCAGTCTTCACAATTTAGGTGTCAGTGACGCCCATTTTGCAGATGAGACCATGGAGGCTAAGCTTGAGGAGTTAGGGAGCTGGCCCAGATCTACTGCTTCCCAGAGGGTGTTTTCCTCTTTTGTTTCTTAGTGAGAGCTTGTCTGGTCCTCTATCCATATTTGTTGAACAGATCAGTGTCCTAAGACAAAGATTAAATTGTAAAACAGGACCAGATAGTAATTGTGTGTGTGTGTGTGTGTGTGTGCGCGCGCGCGCGCGCGCGCACGCGCTGTGCATGCGTGTGTGTGTGTGTGTGTGTGTGTGTGTGTGTGTGTGTGTGTCTTTTCCAAACTGAGGGCAAAGCAGAGGAATGCTACAGCCCAGAAGTAACACTGGGGTAGACCTAGCAGGAGTTAGAATGCCAGTGTCAGCCACACCTCCTAACTCAGAACTCTGTTCATCAAGCTATAATTATCCACAGGGTCATAGGAGATGCCCACAAAGGGCCTCTCCCACGCTTCCCCTTGACCGGTTCTAGGTGTCCTATTATGTTTCTCATTATCATCCCGCCTCCATCTGAGGTGCTGTCACAAGCCTTGGGGTTACAACAGCCAAGTTGAAGGTGCAGACAGCAATGACCAATTATTATGACACTTGGCACTTGGATAACGCTCTTTATTCTTCCAAATGCTTTCACGTGTATCTCCTCATTACATCTCTGCCAAGGTCTTCCAGGGGGTTAGGAAAAGTTCCATTTGTCTTAGGTTGGAAACGGAGGCACACGGAGGTCAGGTACTTTGCGCAAGGAGGAGGATGGTCCCACCAGCACTGCTGGTAAGGTGAAGCAGCAGGCCATCAGAAGTCAGCTTCCTGCTGTGAGAGATGGTTTCGCACAGGTGGGGCAAAGAGCTCAAGCTCCAGCGCCAAACTGCAAGTTGGCAACTTTCTGTTCATTACTCATCTTTGGCTTCCTCTTCAGTTACATGCGCTCAATAAGAAGAATCCATCTTCAATGATTTTGCACCTAGTGGTGTGAGCACCCCGCTCATGTGAGCTGTTCTGGGTAGAGCATGATCCCAACAGGTTCTAGTACGCAGCTATTCAGTCCTTCATCAGATATTTCCTGAGCACCTACTACGTGTGAGTCCCTGGGGATATGGAGAGTGAGAAACAGAGGACTACTACCAGAGGTCGAGGTCACAGTGCAATGATTCTGTGTCCAGGGGGCTGTCTCCTGAACGGGGCGGTGGTGTGCATAGAGATGCCCCGACCTCCCCCCCAACCCCCCCAACCCCCCCCAACTCCCAGCTCACACAGCACAGAGCACCACCTCAAAGCTGCGAGACCCACACTCCAGACCCAGCTCTGCTCCTTCACTGAGTGAACCCTAGCAAGCCATGTGACCTCTTAGAACCTGGGTTTTCTCATCTCTTAAGCGGGCATAGCAAGAATATTCCATAGGGGAGGGCGCCTGGGTGGCTCAGTTGGTTGGGCGACTGCCTTCGGCTCAGGTCATGATCCTGGAGTCCCGGGATCGAGTCCCACATCGGGCTCCCTGCTCAGCGGGGAGTCTGCTTCTCCCTCTGACCCTCTTCCCTCTCGTGCTCTCTGTCTCTCATTCTCTCTCTCTCTCTCTCTCAAGTAAATAAATAAAATCTTTAAAAAAAAAGAATATTCCATAGGGGAAAATATATGTGATAAAAAATATTTTACATGCCGATATTAGTAGATTTATTGTCATCATTAATATTATCTTCATCTTTACAGGGCTTGGTGATTTGTGACGATACTCTCCCGTTGCTCTTCTCAAGCATGATGTAAGCACAGGGTGTGATTTTTTGTTAATTCTGTGCCAGTCTTCTGCCACTCCGAAGTAGACCACGCTGAAGGCGAACATGTTGAGTAATCAATGCGGGAGAGAGGGGCAGTTTGCCACTAGGAAGGCTGTAAGCCTTCACCTCCGTCTTCAGTCTTCAGCATTACCCACGGCTACAGAAAGGAGTGGAAACGAAAACTGCTCTGGAAAGAAAATTCTGGCAAAGGATGGGGGAGGCGGAGAGAGCCCCTCCAGCATCTCTGGAATTGAGCACAGGAAACCCCGCCCTGAGGCCTCCCTTTCAGAAGTGGCCCAGAGAGGGAACCACAAGGAGGCCCTAAAATTATGCCATTCGGAAATTCTGACTCATTTGGCAGTGGGGGCTGTTTGTGCAACGTACAAAATGTCTCCCAAAAAGTGAAATTTTGACTGCTCCTTCCCCAAGTCCCTTCCCTGCAGCCAGCATCTCTACCACCACCCATGAGGAAGCAGGGGCTGATTTAATAAGCCTGGGGAAATGATTCAGGTCTGTTACACATTTGCCGTTGGCTAGCCATCTGTACGAGTCTTATTTTGCAAGCCTGATTTTTAGTTGTTTGCGTGTTTGGTCTGCACAGGAAGCTCAGAACAAAAGCTAGAGCCACTCTTCTGGCTAATCCAAACCCCCTTGTATGAATGGGTAAACTGAGTCAAGATGGCAGGAAGGAGGGATCATGCCCAGGGTCCCGGGTGGTAATTGGTGTTCTGGAAACTTAGGTTTCCATTTCTCTGTCCCTAGCTTGGCTTCCCCCCTCCATGATGACTTAAATAAAGGCCACTGGCCACACAGTGATGAAAAGCACACACTGGGGTGGCCATTTCTGGGGTGCCCCATCAGAGAAGCCCTGATCTGGGCGTGGAGAGCTGGTTCTCATCCTGGCTCTGCTTCCAGCTGCCTCTTTCTCTGTTTGCTTTCTAGCCAGTCCTCCAAGTGTTATTCCGTCCTCTCCCACTCTGGTCCTATTATGTGCTTGGAGGGTGAGGGGTCCACCAGCCTGGTTTGGTCTCAGAGTAAGTTGCTGTCCCCACCAGCAGCAGCCACCCCATAACTGGGCAGGGGCACCCCTGCTGGAGGGCAATGAGTCCTCTCAGGTGCTAAGCATGGACACCGGGGTAACTCAGGATATTGATCTAGATCCACTAATAGTGCTGCATTTATAAAATAAAAATACAGAGCAGTTGGAAGCACAGGATTGGATCCTGGGATGACTGGGTCCTAGTCCTGGTTAATACTGCTAGTTAGCTGTGTAACTTTGGGCCACTTCGGAGTTTCTGAATCTGTGAAATGAGAGAATTGGAAAAGATGATCTCTCAATGACTCCTGCCAGTTTTAAAAAAACTGTGTGAATCCGGGGCACCTGGGTGGCTCAGTCGTTAAGAGTCTGCCTTCGGCTCAGGTCATGGTCCCAGGGTCCTGGGATCGAGCCCCACATCGGGCTCCCTGCTCGGCGGGAAGCCTGCTTCTCCCTCTCCCACTCCGCCTACTTGTGTTCCCTCTCTCGCTGGGTCTCTCTGTCAAATAAAACAATAACAACAACAACAACAAAAAACACCAACCATGTGACTCCTGATGGTATTAGACAATAATGTCGCTTAGCATGACTAAACACTGCTATTAATATATCCCAAGGATTAAGTACTAATGGAAACAAAAGTGTTAAGTACAATCAACAAACTTCCTTCCTAAAAAATAAAGCCCTTCTAGAAGAGGCTTGCCATATTTCGCCCATCAGTGGGCAACCCAATCTACTCTTTCTGCTTCTGCTGGGAATGCCGTAAGTGGTTTTTTAAAATTCATTTGATTTAGGGCGCCTGGATGGCTCAGATGGTTAAGCGTCTGCCTTCGGCTCAGGTCATGATCCCGGGGTCCTGGGATCGAGTCCCGCATCGGGCTCCCTGCTAGGCAGGGAGCCTGCTTCTGCCTCTGCCTCTGCCTCTGCCTCTCTCTTTTTCTCTCTCTCTCTCTGACTCTCATGAATAAAATAAATAAATAAATAAATAAAATAAAATTCATTTGATTTAGAGGCAATTGTAGATTATGCAGTTGTGATAAATCATAGAGAGATCCCTGTACCTTTTACCCAGTTTCCCCCAATAGTGATGCCTTGTAAAAACTATATAGCACGATATCAGGACCAGGATGTTGACGCTGACACTATCAAAATGCAGGTCTTCCCCATCCTCCACGGGTCCCTCATGCTGCTCCTCCCCCCTGTTCTTATCCCCTCCACAACCCTTGGCAACCATTAATCCATTCCCATTTCTACATTTTTGCCATTTCAAGAATAGTACATAAGTGGACTCATATGGTGTGTAACTTTCGGGGATTGGCTACTTTCGCTGTATCAAGAGTTCCTACCACTTCATTGCTGGGTAGTGTTCTGTGGCACGGAGGGACCGCTGTTTGTCTAACCATTCGCTTGTGGAAGGGCGTCTGGGTTGTTTCCGGTTGGGGGTTGTTGTGAGACAACCAGCCATAGACGTTCAGTATGGGGGTTTTTGTGTCTCTGTAAGTCTTTCCACTTAGCATGTTAGCTGTTGGCTGTAGTACCCGTATATAATGCCACATCACAGATTTTTTCCTGTTTATAGTGATGCACACACTCCAGGGATTTTTATGTGTCCAGTGGTTGCCCAGGACAGGGCTGTGCGTTGTAGAAATGCAGCAAAAGTAAACTACGTGGTTCCTAGGACCAGGCATTTACAGTCTATTGAGGATGCAACATTAAGACTCAAACACTGAAATGACACTGAAACCACAAGGCAACACTGCATGTCATCAAACACTAGACTGCACGGTACAGAATTGAACCTCAGAGGAATCTAGAAATGGGAGGTGTGAAGGTCCAAGTGTTTGGGGGAAGGTGTTCTGGGTAGTAATGATACCTAACATTGATTAAGGGCTTACCATGTGCCAAGCACTGTATTAAGCCTTTACTTATATTAACTCATTTAATCCTTATCACCACCCTTCAGGGTAGCTACCATTATCGAATTTTTATAAAGGAACAGAGAGGGTAACGACTTGCCCATCATGTGTGTGACCAGATACAAATCCAGGCATCCTGGCCTCACTCAGGCCACGCTTAATCCCTGGGCCTTCTGTTTGTCTGGTAGCAATAGGTGAGGACCATTTCCTGGTCATGATTCAATCCCCGACCATTTCTTAGGTTATATTTTTACACGGGGTTACACTGAAGCTGAAGTGTTCATCTCTGGCCTCATTGGTGTGATGAGTTCCTTAAGGGTCAAGGGGATTGATGAAAAATTAATTGTACTTTGCAAAGAACTGCACCGGCTTTAGTAACAGGTGAGCAGCCTGCATATAATACATGTGCCATGAGAGGGAGAGCACCAGCCTGGAAGTTTGTCCTGTGTGAGTGTGTGTAAACAGCAGGACTGAGCGCTCTGGTTATGTTGATTACCTGTATATGCAGCAAGAAAAGCTTCAAAGTTCCTGCTTCCTACCATAAAACACCCAGGGCTGGCTGAGTGCATTTCAGATCATGAGTGGCTTCGTGTCTTCTGAATTACTCTATATCAGGAAGGCCACGTCTGCTCTCGGCTCTCTCTGTGGCTGCCAAACACACCAGGGGTGTGGTTTCTCTTCAATCACAGTGTCTGTCCCCTGCCGCTGACCCTTACAGCTTCATCATAAAATGACAGGACATCAGGGTGCCCGGGTGGCTCAGTTGGTTAAGCTTCTGCCTTCAGCTCGGCTCATAATGCTGGGGTCCTGGGATCGAGTCCACATCAGGCTCCCTGCTCAGGGGGAAGTCTGCTTCTCCTTCTCCTTCTGCTGCTCCCCCTGCTTGTGCTCTCTCTCTCTCTCTCTCTCTCTGTGCCAAATAAATAAATAAAATCTTTTTTTAAAGATTTTATTTATTTATTTAATTGACAGAGAGAGAGAGAGAGATAGTGAGAGAGGGAACACAAGCAGGGGGAGGGTCAGAGGGAGAAGCAGGCTTCCCGCCAAGCGGGGAGCCTGATGCAGGGCTCGATCCCAGGACCCTGGGATCATGACCTGAGCTGAAGGCAGTCGCTTAACCAACTGAGCCACCCAGGCGCCCCAATAAATAAAATCTTTAAAAAATAAAAAATAAATGACAGGATACCAGCAACCTGGCTTATTTGTTCTTGTTTTGAAACCTAAAGGCAGCCTTGAGAGTGTCGTGGCTGCCAGCCCTGGGGTGGACAGGCAGAGTGAAAAGCTCGTTGGGTGAGAACCTCTGGACAAGGTCCTGGGGTATCTCTGGGCTCTGCATCCCCCAGCTGGTTGGGCCGGGCGGCCCCCCCATGTCTCCACATCTAGAAAGTGGGGGGGGGCAGTTTCGCCCTGTCTTCCCTGTAGGAGCTATCACGACGATAAGGACGATGAGCATGTGCTTCACGCTCGCTCGGCGCCAGTGTGCACTACTGTGGGAAATTAGACCCTGCAGAGACGGTGCTTGCAAATACACCTTCAGGACCGACTCCTACTCAGGAAGAGGCGGTGAGTCAGGAAGACTTCTCCACAGAGGTCGCAGAGGAATCCTTTGTCCTTTCGCTCCCTGGGAACATGTTTTTAGAAATCAGCTGCGGTGTGCTCTGCTTGCTCAGGGCAGGCTTGGCAGGTCTGGACGCGCGGTACTGTGGAAGTGCTGTGTGATAGGCAGTGTGCCCAGGGGGCCGGGAGACCTCGCCTGGCCGGTGGGTGGTGGAACCCTGGCAGGGCATTTGGGGCGGGGTGGGGGGGGGCCCTCCAGCAGCACACAAGCAGGCGGGGCTCGGCTCTCTGGGGAAGCCCACCCTCAGGGCGCTGTGCTCTCCAGCCGCAGAGGCTTGTGTCTAACAGGTCCCCGGTCTGGGTGACACCTCCTGCTCTTGAGGACAGACCTTGAGGGCCCAAGGCGATTCCCCAGCAGATGGAGGCCCTTTCCCTGCAGGAGCCTCGTCCACAGCGTGTTAGAATCTTGCTGCAAATGGCTGAGCCCAGACGCACGGATCCGGTGCTCTCCAGATGGACTGCTGCCAAGTCCCTGCTCGGCAGGCGCTGCACTCGGCCCAGGATTTTAAAGAACTTTCGTCCTCGACTTCTCCTTTGATGTTGGAGAGCTGGCGTGCGGAGAAGGATGGCAAGGGCCGCTCACCGCGCCTCCTGGCTAGTTAAAAAGCCGTACTTGGCAGAGAGAAGCAACCCGGTGAACAGGCGGGAAAGAAGAAGGTAGCACACACATCTCGGTGTCCTTGGGTGTTTGAAAGGTCCTTGCTGGCACGACGCCTCGGGAGTCAAGGCTGTTCACCATCCACACTGAAATGTTTGCTTGTGTCATGGCTGAATTGGGGCAGAAGGACTGGACCCCGTGTGCTCGGCTCACAAACGCTGGGTTTGCATGCATGTGCAGAGGGGACGGCCAGAAGCCACCTCCCGCGTCCGCTGGCCTGGCTCCTTCGTGTTCCAGAGACCCTGAGAGGTCCAGGGGACACCCTGAGCGCTGCGGCCCGCCACCATGCTTACTTCAGTTGCCCGATCATCCAGGCGACACCCTGGTCCTTTCTGGCTCTCCTCCTGCCCCCTCTCAGCCCCATGGCCTGTCCTTCCCTAACTGCACAAGTTCTCCAGGTTCTTCTGTTGTTCCTTTTCTCGCTCTCCCTGCCCAAATCTATAGCCCAGACCTATAGAGGCAACAATCTGAGTGTAACATGCCCCCGTATTTTATTTTTTTAAAAGGTTTTATTTAAGATAGGGTGTGTGAGAGAGAGAGCACAAGTTGGGGGGGGGAGGGCAGAGGGAGAGGGAGAAGCAGACTCCCCGCGGAGCAGGGAGCCCGATGTGGGGCTCAATCCCCGAACCCTGGGATCATGACCTGAGCTGAAGGCAGACGCTTAACCGACAGAGCCGCCCAGGCGCCCCGTGACCCCATATTTTAGATACAACCTAACGATTTTGAGTCCCTTCAAAATGTCCGAAAGCAATTCATGACTTGCCCTTCAATCCCCACCCCCCCTTCTCCCCCGTATCCCAAGCCTCAGCAAGGAGGAGCTTGCGGGCTGCCAAGCCAGAAAACTGGGGATAAGCCTGAGTCCCTGCCTTTCCTTCCCAGCCCGCTCCCCACCTCCGGCCAGGCACCAGATGCCGTCGGTCCTAAGGGAACCCCTCGCACGGGTGTCCTCTGCTCACCCCAATCCCTGCCTGGCCCCCCTCAGCCACTCTGCGCCCTCCCTTCCATCCTCAACATGGCTGTCTGGGGCAGCTCCCCAGAGCTCGGCAGCTGACACTTTCGGTGACCTTCTCCCACCCTGGGGAGGAGAGCCCAAGGCCCTCAGCTGTGTCCACGTGTCATTATCTTCCCGGAGCTTGCGTGGGCCTCGGAGCCTTTGCCCTGGATCGTCCTTCCCTTTCAACCAGCAGCTCTCCACCCTTCTTTCGACACAGTTCAAGCGCTGTCCCCTCTACCAAGCTTTCTCTGGCCTGACTCGCTGTACCGTTTTCTTGCATCTGTCCCCATCATATGACTGTGAGGCCCTTGGGAGTGGGAGTGTCTCACTGCACTCTGTATCCTCCTTAGCATCCATGCCGGAATGTGTCTTCAAATCCTTTGGTATCTGTGGTCGGGGTTAGGAGTTTCATGCAATTTGGGATTGCTCACTGTGGTACGTGTTCTTTACTCCAGAATTATGCATGGAGCACATACTAAGTGCCAGGTACAGGGCTAAGGACCAGGGGCAAAATAATGAATTCTGTCGGACTAGAAGCTGGTGGTCTAGTGGCAGGGAGGGGGTCAGAAAAAAATGAAACTGTGATTCCACACACAACCTCTGAAGGGCTTGGCTCCCTACAGCAGGGAAGTAGGGCTGGGCCGTAGGACGCAAAGTGGTTACATTCTTCGATGCCTCTAAGTGCGCATTCCAGATTGAACGCTACAACAGCATCCAGATGTTGTATGGATGGCCGTCTCTAGGCTTGCTGTTGGCCGAGCTCTCTCAAGCCCAGCATGTGGTTCACAGTTGCAAGATCCAACCGAATGCCGATATCATTCAATCCCTCACCATCTAATTAAACTTAGTATTCCTAAGGGGTTTACCATGGACTAATAGGAGGTACCTAACAGATGTTGGATAATATTGTTAACCCGGCATAATGATGGAAGACAGTATTCCTTTGAAGTTTGTTTGAGAGAGAGTGAGCGAGCAGAAGAGCACACGCACGCAGAGGCGAGGAACAGAGGGAGAGGCAGAGAGAGAATCCCAAGCCGACTCCCGGCTGAGTGCGGAGCCCGACACAGGGCTCGGGCCTAAGACTGAGATCATGACCTGAACCGAAACCAAGAGTCAGATGCTTAACCGACTGAGCCACCCAGGCGCCCCTGAAGTTTATTTTTTAACACAAACCCTTTAATGAAGCCATGTATGTATAATTAGTGTAGGCAATCTGATATATGCTGAATCCCTGACTTCTTCACCAAAGCTTGTGGAATACAATGTTCTTTTCTTGGTGCCTTGGAATTATTTTATGAGGCTCTAAAGAGCAAGGCATAGTGACATGTGAGGGCTGTTTGCCCTGCTTACATCAAATGCTCCCAGAATGCTGCTTTACCAAAAACAAAACAAAACAAAACAAAACAAAAAATTCCCAGAGAGTCTGCTTCTTTGTTGTACAATCTCCTGTTAACCTGGTAATCGTCCTGCCCTTAGTCTGAGCCTTTCGAGTTTACTGCTTCTCATGCGTTGTGACTGTCACGTTAGGAAAGTTAGCCCGTCCCTAAAACAACAGCAGGCCTTGGAGGACTGAGGGCCTCTTCCTGGAATCCCGCAAGCAGATGACTTCCCAGACACCTTGTGCAAGGGCAGGGAGAGCTGCTGTGGGCGCCTGCTGTCCCGGCTTCCGAAGTAGACTAGTGCCCCCTACCTGCCGTGCAGGGAAAGGCGGGCGCTCGGGAAGTGCTCCAAGTTTCTCAAAAGACAATGATTTTGAAAGACATGTGTTACTTCCGAACACGAGCAAAAATCCCTTCAAGTAAAAGGATATTATTGGCCCTGTCCCCAAGCGGCAGCCAGCCAGCAGGATGTGTGATCTATCACAGGGCTGCAGCTGCATGGGGTGAAGGGAGATGACCCAGTGGGACACAGACACTTAGCGCTGCGCAGACATAAGTCCCCACAGAAAAGAGAGTGCCAGGTCACTGCATATATCTGCAGGGTGGAGACGGCCTCAGATGTGTCACCTTTTCCTCAAGGCTTTTCATACACAATTCTCTTGGTCACCCAATTTTTGCAAAGCGCTTCCCCTTTTTTTCTTTTACAGAGTATGATTGGTTTATAATAGTCTTTTATTAAAACTCTCAAACTCCAGTTTACAGAAATTTGATATCAATTAATTGTATCTCAGCAGGCTACACTCTCAAAAAGTATAAAGTTTAGAATTAACAAAAGGGATTTTTCCAGCCATAAAAGAAAAAAAATTACTTAAAGTCCTCCAATTTTTCCCTGTAAAGGAAAACAAACAGTTAACGTTTCCTCCCACTTCCAACCCGCCCCCGCTTCTCTGTCAAACCGGGGTGATTTCCCATCCTTGGCTGGATGGATTGTTGCAGAAGGCTGGAGCAACGGAACCCCACCCCACCGATGGCCAGATTTAATTGAGGGCAAGAAATTATTCAGACTCAAAGGCTGAAGTACAAAGTGAAATTCTGACTCATCCTAAAGAGTATTTATGGCCTTGGCAATACATCTTAGCAATCATTCAAAAGAAAACAATAAACATTTTCTAAATGTTCCTCTGGCTGCAAACTGGGGTGATCATCAGAGGGAAACAAAACCTTCTGCTAACAGGTAAATCTTCCTACAGGCTTGACACACAACAGCACTGGATGCTTGATTTTTACACCCCGGGGGCCAGACACCTTCTCAGAGGCTGCTGGAATATAGTAACAGTTTGAGCTATGGAAACTATCTGCTAGCAAAAACAAATACACACACATAATGTAAAACATGAAAAATTTCATTAAACAGACAGTTGAGGAAAAATCAACAATTATTTTATCACTTTTAATCAAGTCTTCACATGGTTTCTGATTACCACTTACTTCTTAATATTTTAGGAGGTTTTGATTGGGGTTCTTTCCCTCTAGTCCTTTAAAAAGGACTAGAGCATACTCCAGCATATGCCTGATTTTAAAGGCCTACAGCAGAGTTCGGGCCTTAATGCATAAAAGCAGCATGGGGACAAAGGACCACAGAGCTTCGAAGTGAAAAGCTAGGTTGATATTTTTTTCATGGGATTTTTGGACTGAAACTGTTGCCATTTTAGTTTCGCAGAGCCTACAGATCACATCTGTATCCAATAGACACACACGCAGCGAAGATAATTCAGGAATATTTGATTTTCTGCAGGACTTGCTGGTGATTCAGCAGGGAAAAAGAAGTGCTTTGAAGGCAACACAACACATAGAGGAACCCAAAGTGCTCGGTCTGCCAAAAGATGTTATAAACAAATGCTGGAGAGAGAACATAATTTGGGGACCACTGGAGTTAATGAAAGGTTCAAATCAGTTCACGTACAAGAACACAACGGTGTTCTGCACGTGCAAGACGGAATTATTCGGGGGGTGATTCTTTAGGAGCAGAAAGGAGTATAAACAGATTTCTTAAACCTCTGCAGCCCTCATGTAGACATCTTGGAATAGACATAACCTTTTGCGGACATCACAAACCCAGTTTTCACAAACCCAGGAAGCGGAAGAGGGGTGGAAAATCCCCAAGAGAAGGAACCAGTAAGTCTAAGTGGTGTCAGCACTAGAACCCAGGCCTCACACCTCTGCAGTCCAAATCCCAGGACAGAATCGGGTGCTGCTGTGGCGCCCAGGCTTCTCATAAATGCTTCTCCAGCTGCGTCTCCCAGTGTCTGTTCTAGGTTCAGCTACCCCAGTTTACAGCACACCATCTTTCTGCATTTCACCCAGAGGAGAGCAGGACCAGTGGGAAGGGGCCCTGATGAGGCCTGCCTTCCTGTCTCCAGGCCGAGCCCACGTGAGGTAGGAGAAAGATTAGCACAACCGAAGCCACTCCCGTGGCCAGAGGAGTATTTAGAAAACCAGCTGACTCGTCAGAGAGGTAGTAAGAATCCAAAAGGCATTTCTATGTTGGCATGACGGATTGGCAAAAATGCTCTCAGGGGGCTGGGCATTGCCTTGGTTTCTCACACATTACACTATTTTTACGGGAGCTGGGGAATCAAGCTAATTCCATGATTGTGGTGATGCTCCAAAATTACTGGGTAATAGCTAAGTGCACCACTGAAAAAGAGTTCAGGTTCCGGCTCACGTCTATGGAACTCTGGGTCTCAAATGTTATTTTAGCTCAGGAATGTTGAGGGGCTCAACCCCCTGCGCAGTCCAAGCAGCCACTTTTCTCTTAAAATGACACTTAGAGAATGCTCCGGCCAGCTCGGGCCTCCCAGGTCTGTAGCATGTGTGCGAGGCACAGAAACACAGGGATTTCAAGACTGAAGTCAGGGTATGGACACATATAATCCTGAGTGTTCACATACTGGATCCTCTTGGGCTCAGTAACCCTGACTCTTCATTGAGGGCTGATAGATAGGAAGAAACTCACATTTGTAAGGTTTTTAACCATAGGTTCGATGGTGAATTTGCTTTTGGAGGGGTGGGTATATAGTAAAACCTTATCTATAAATAAGCACAGGGAGAAAAACATTTTTAGGATGCTTGAGTCAGCATGTTTATTCATGGCATGGTTATTTAGTTTGCGGTCTAATTCACTTCAGTGACCCAAATCCCAGGATTCAGAGAAGTTTCTGTGTACTTCCCAGACCTACCTTCTCACTAATGTCCAGGTGGGAGAGATCACAAACTGATAATGATTATTGACTTCTGTGTTCAACACCCAAATACACTGGAGTATAAGTGCAAATTTCTGACAACTGTTTAAGAAGTCTATTTTTGTCATGTTTGCATTATAGAATTTTTTTTCTCTTTTAATTCCAGTATAGTTAACTTACAGCATTATATTAGGTTCAGGTATGCAATATAGTGATTCAGTCATAACAGAATTTCTAAAGAGAAACCTCAAAACTAAAATGCCAAATTATACATAACAGTTTGATGCTTTGGGAGAAACATTTTGAACACCATTTTTTCCACTTCTTTATTTATTTATAAGATTTTATTTATTTATTTAGAGTGTGCATGAATGGGGGCGGGACAGAGAGAGAATCTCAGGCAGACTCTGAGTAGAGCCCAACATGGGGCTTGATCTCACGACCCTGAGATCCTGACCCAAGTTGAAATCAGGAGTCGGACGCTCAACTGACTGAGCCACCCAGGTACTTTTAATCATGTTTGGTGCCAGTACTCCAAGAGTGGCTTTTAAATTAAATACAGAAAAGAATATGTTCAACATACATAGTATTTTATATTTTTGGTTGCTTTAGTAAAAACTTAAAATTTAGATCTATAGTTTTAAGTTCTTTGGTTTAGCTACCTGATTTATCTTCCTGCCTTCGATCGTGCCACCAAAGTCGCCCACTGAGCATCCTCAAGGAGTACAGACATGCTTTCCTATATTCTGAGGTTTCATCTATGTTTTTTTTTTTAAGATTTTATTTATTTATTTGAGAGAGAGAATGAGATAGAGAGAGAGAGCATGAGAGGGGGGAGGGTCAGAGGGAGAAGCAGACTCCCCGCTGAGCAGGGAGCCCGATGCGGGACTCGATCCCAGGACTCCAGGATCATGACCTGAGCCGAAGGCAGTCGCCCAACCAATTGAACCACCCAGGCGCCCCTCACCTATGTTCTTAGGCTCTACTGCACACAGCAACTCTACTTACTGTAGGTTCGAAGAACACAGGCTCTGTATTCTTCCTGCTCCATGTTTACTCGTAATCGTTAACGACAGCTCTATTCTCAATTTAATAAAACGTCTGATTACTAAGAAAGACAACTTTGCTTCCAAACCATCGTTACACACTAGGGAAGGGATACACTACTCCCCGTCACTGTCCCACGTCTCTGCCTCTTCACAATATAAGTCTGTGAGCTCTTCTCTCTATTCCAGTCAATACAAAAACAGATCAGACAGTTTACAGTAGGCAATGAACAGTTTGAGATTCTCAGGAACAAATTACCAACAGTTATTTAAAAACAGACAAACAAACAAACCCAAAGTTACTATAACATAAGCCTGAGGGGAAAATGAGGTGATTTGGGAGATAATCTATTCTCTAATGTAAGTGTACCAGACACAGTCTTCTGCAACGCCTGGGCTTCAGCACCTCCACACTTCCTATATATTTCTGTTCCTCTGATTTACCTGGAATCCATGAATCTGGGGGAGAAAAAAAAAAAGGATTCTGTAAGGAGCTGATCAATTTTGGGTCCCCCATTAGAAAACTATCACACATCCATAGCATCAATGAGCATGAAATAAACAGGTCACTGAGGAGCACTTCTCAGTAGTATCTTGAATTTATTCTCGGTTTACTAAGGTTCAAGTTTCATGCTGAATGATTAGTTGCAAGAGTACTTGCTAACAGCATCCCTACTAATTTTCTGGTTTTAAATTTGAGAACCTCCGAAACAGAAGCCCGTCACCTCCAGCAACAATTTTTAAAATACTTAAGGCTTTTGTTTTTTAAAACTAATTTGTAGCAGTACTTAGTGTCCAACAGAAACCACTCCGTCTGTTAAACAATATCTCGACTGCAAAGCTTCTCTTACTGTTGGTCGATAGATAACGACATGGCGCAGTCATTATCACCGTGGCAACAGTACCCGGGACTATCAGAGGAAAATTGCACATAGAACCGCTGGCTCTTGAGCAGTCATGCCTCAGCTTCCTCTGGAGTATGCTTTCTCTGCAAGTCTGGTGTGCCCCAGGGTACCATCAACCCAGCGCGGCTCCAAGACTACAGATGGATTTCACTCGAGTCCCGATCTTCCGGAACTGTTCATTCCACCAATAGGCACACCTGCCCGGTCCCAAGCACTGCTCTAGGTACTGAGGATGCAGCAGTGAGTTAATTCCAGTGCCCGGGAGGGAAATCAATAAACCAGCTCATGAATACACGTGAAGGTGCAATGCGCACAATGGAGAACAGAGAAAGCAGTGAGCCCTCCTCTGTACCTGCTTCTCAGTCCCCCCGCTGACTACCAGCTTTGGGCACCAAGTCGCTCTGGACATCCCGCGCTGGCACCGTGCCCGGCACGCAGAAGCAGCCCAGAAAACGTCTGTCCAGCGAACCAATTCCCTCTTAGCTCCCCATTCAACAAAGCTTTCCTGGGCCATAGGCCCAAAGGACTTAAGTGGGCTGCGAAGTCCACGAAGCCCCAAATCCGGAGGGGGATCAAGCATACGAGAGCACCTTACACACTTTTTAAATAATAGTTATTTTGGAGAAATAATCGTGCGCTGGAGACGGGAGCCTTGGGGCCGGGTGTGGGCCTCTGCTCCCACGCGGGCGGTGGGGCCGAAGGACTGCCGACACGTGGTCCTCGCCTCCACGCGGGAGCCCCGGCCGCGAGAGCCCGGCCCCGGTCCGTCCCTGCCACGAACGGCCGCTTTCGGCCGCGGCCTTACGGAGGCGCCGGGGTCGCTCACCTAGGCTGGGAAAGGCAGACCCGGGCCGACTCCAGCCCCGCCGTCGCCCCGATGCAGCAACTCTACGCCCGGCTACCGCGTTGCCACGGCAACTCAACCCCCCCCACCCCCCCCCACACACCGGAACCGGAACCGTCGTCTAGAAGTGACCCCTTCCCGGCGTTCCGCGGAACGCCGAAACCCGCCCACTGCCTTCCCCAGTCATCCGGGAGTATCCCAGCAGGCCCGTCTACCCTCCGGAGGGAAGTCGTCTTCCCCCTCGTTTCGCCTCTCCTTGACTCGGAGCGTGACGCTAATGGACATTCATTCTCTCCAATCAACTGACAAAGCGATTGCCAGCGGCCAATAGTAATGCTGTAGGATGCGGCTCAAGTTTAAGGTCTGCCTCCAATCTGTCGGGGGCAGGACGAGCCACATGATTGGTAGAGTCGAGTAAGTGCGGGCTAGCGTTGTCCAATCACGGGGAGCAGTTCGGAGCCAGCCCAATGAGATCCTCCGGGGGGCGGGCCGAGCTGCCGCGGGCCCGGGGAAGGCTACGGGTGGGGGGGCCGAGCCGAGGTCCCGGGCCGTCGAGGGGTCCGGCGGGCGTGCGGGGATGAGCGGATCCCTGAGCCGGGCGGCGGCGGCTCTGCTCCGCTGGGGGCGCGGTGCGGGCGGCGGCGGTCTGCGGGGCCCGGGCGTGCGGACGGCGGGCTCGGGCGGCGGCGGGGGCAGCTCGGCGGAGCAGCTGGACGCCCTGGTGAAGAAGGACAAGGTGGTGGTCTTCCTCAAGGGGACTCCGGAGCAGCCCCAGTGCGGCTTCAGCAACGCGGTGGTGCAGATCCTGCGGCTGCACGGCGTCCGCGACTACGCGGCCTACAACGTGCTGGACGACCCCCAGCTCCGGCAAGGTCAGGGCCCTCCGGGTGGGGGGCGACGGGCCGAGGCCGCTCGGCGGGGCTGGAGTGTGCCGCGCAAGCTCTGGGGGTTCGAGCGGGTCGGGGCACGGGCTACTGCTCTGTATTCGGGGTGGGGTTGGGGGCATGATTGACTTGAAGTGGGTCTTGAGGATCTGGGCATCTGGTGCTCTTGCCAGCTTGGGCATTGGGTAAGTCCTAGCGGTTCACCGGTCCCCACGCTGAGCCGAGAGAGGCCTTTTGGGGCCAGATCGCTCAGGCTCGGTCGGAGGAGAGTGGTGGGGAAGGGGGGCCAAGGGGGATACGGTAAGAACCACTAGAAGGTAGGCACTTTGGGGGAATTGGCCTGTCTCGTGGATAAGGAGCTGGTGCTGTTGATGGTAGAGGGAGGGCCGAAGTTGCGCTTGTCAGAGGCTGGTGGGTTCAGAGACTAGCCTGGTGCCTCAGGGCTGGGGGTGTCAGGAACCATCCTCTGTTGTTGCTACAAGGAGGGGGTGGACACAGCTTTTGGACTGGTCTTAGTGGGGAATCACTTGGTGTTGAAGAAAAAGATACGAACTTTGTTTTTAGATACTCGAGGACAGGGCGGGATTGGGGCGGGGGGGGGTGGCTAGGGCTTGGAGAGGCTTGTGGGGAGAGGGATGAGGAATGACCGACCCCTAGGCCCTAGCTGACTCAAGGGTGGAGCTCAAGGAACCTGGGGCCAATCAGGGTGTGGGGCCAGATGCAGCGGGTCCTGTGGCTTGCCGCTGGCTCGTGGGAAGGGGGGGGGGGGCCTGACAGCTAATAGTACCTTTTATGCTGAGCACCATGCCAGAAACCTTCCCTGCATCTCAGTGGGGGAGGAGGACGGGGCCAGTGGAGCACATGGATCTGCTCCTTGGCTAGCGTCCTTCCTTGGTCGGAGTTGGTGGAGAAATGGGGAGGCTGTGCCTGTACGCCCTAGGGGGTGGCTTCGTATCCTGCATTCCAGTTAGAGACCTCAGTGACCGAGTCCTGGCATCTCCCTGAGCCTAGTGCTATTCTTTAGTTACAAAGTTCTAAAAACAGTTTTACCAGGCACCAGGTTCCCTGTTATTCTACATTTAGAATTCTACACTTTGTTATTATGTACTTAGGACTGTTCTCCAGTTGCAACGATCAGCCCTAATCCTCCCTCCTTGACCAGACAGGCTGGTGTGGCGGAAAGGCTTGGGGCTGGAATCTGGCTGCAGCCAGTCAACGGTGCAACCTTAAACAAGTCGCATTACTGCATTTTCCTTTTCCGTAATAGGAGGATAAGGAAACCAAACTTGACAAAGGTTTTATGGGGAAAAAATAGAGAAAGTAAAACTTTTTTAGAAAGTGCCCATCATTTCATCTGGAACACAGAAGATACCCACTCAATGGGAGCCTTTTTATCATTTGGACTCTGTGGTTCTCAGAGTCAGTATTTTTTTCCCCAGATTAATCCCTGGGAAACTCTTGGGTTTTGGTGGGTGGAAACTAGGAGGAGGGAAGGCAGGTTAACATTGCCAGCTCTGTGTGATATTGCCCTGTATTAGGCTCCTGATCCTTGTTTGTTGTTTTCCTGCTAGAGTGCCACTAGGCACCAGGTATCTAGAGTGTCGCTAGGCCCTGGGGTGTTTTTCAAGTACAAGGCGGGAGGGGAGGGGCGGTGGGGGGGGAGCTGCAGTCTTCACCCAGCAGCAGGCTGCTCTGCTTCAAAGATAAGATAGAGGAAACTACTCTGCAATCTTTCAGCGGGGACCTTGCCGCAGGTCCCCTGCAAATGGCTAGTAGGACAGTTAATAAAAAGTCGCATCCTTGACAGCTTGCTTAGTATAAGGTTTTGAGGGTCTTTGGTTTGTGGTTTCCGTTCTGTTTATTTTTAATTTTTTTTAAAGATTTATTTATTTTAGAGAGCAAGCACAGAGGAGAGGGGCGGGAGGAAGAGAAATTAGGACCTGAACATACCTTCTTAGGGGACACAGTTCAACTCACAACACCAGTCTTTTCTTCTTTTTTAAAGATTTATTTATTATTTATTTGAGAGGGAGAGAGAGAGAGCGCGAGCAGTGGGGGGGGTGGGGCAGAGAGAGAAGGAGAGAGAATTCTCAAGCAGACTCCCACCGAGTGAGGAGCCTGACTCAGGGCTTGATCCTACAACCCTGAGATCATGACCTGAGCAACTGGTCAACTGACTGAGCCACCCACGCACCCCATGTTCTCCCGTTTAACATAACTGGACATGGGGTATACTGGAATATAAGAAGAAAGTAGGAGCAGAAATAAGGTTTACTCATAGCACTTAGGTTCCTGTCTTGCGTGTCATGCGTCTGGTTTCCGGTCTCACGTTCAGGTGTTTAAGCAACAGCAGCAGGAATTTAGCCCTTAAATTTCTTGAGCGTTGAGTTTCATCATTTTCATTCCCAGTTTGTTTCATACCAGATTATTATCTTGGTCAATAAATATGTTGCATATATATTGGACATAACACACACCTCTTTGGTGGCTTACAAAAATAAACATGCATGCAAGTATTAACCTTCAGACTGGGGCAGGGTGGTGTGAGCACGTTCCCAGAGTGGGGATTAGTTTAGTCAGGGTAAAACTTTATAAAAACATGACGACTCTTCATCTCTTTGCTCTCTGCACCCTTGAGTTTTACCGAGAGAAGCTGATAGGCCGTCCGATGCTTGCTTTTGCTATAGCCACAGATACATCTGTGCACCTTTCCTAGACCCAAGGTCACTGCCGGTAACTGGAGAGGGGCTCCTGCAAAATTGCCTTTTCCTTTATTCTTGTGTCAGAGCTTTACAAAGGGCCTGAAGCCCGAGGACATGTGATGCAGAGAGGTCTCAGCCTGTGACCCAGGGAACAAAGATGACTGTGAGGTCTTTCTCAGGTCTTTTCTTTTTCCTGTTGATCTGGAAGACACACAGAAGGTGCCACTGGGTCCCAGTAGACAGATGTCGGCATATCGTAATCCTGGTCTAACAAAGAATCTCTTTCAGTTTTCTGTTGTAAACATAACATGCTCATTGAAGAATCTTGGAAACACTGAAGGTAATAAAGAAAAGGGAAATTACCTGTAATTCCATATCCACCATTATTAACATTTGGATCTAGCTTCTAATCGTTTTTTTTAAAAAAACGCTTTTGAGATCATGCGTGTCTGGGCATAGTATTTTCCCTCCCGAGAGCAGGGAACATGTCTTATGCCACTGCCTAATAAGTACCCTGTATATTGCTTATGCAGAGCAAGCTTTCCATGATTTTTTTTTTAAAGATTTTGTTTTGAGAGAGAGCGAGTGCGCTTGTGCACACGAGTGGGGGGAGGGGCAGAGGGAGAGAGAATCCTAAGCAGGCTCCTCACCCAGTGCAGAGCCTGACACGGGGCTCAATCCCAGGACCCTGAGATCATGACCTGAACTGAAACCAAGAGTCAGACACTTAACCGGTCGGACGCTTAACTGACTGATCCATCCAGGGGCCCCTCAATGATTGTTACAATGAATAAGTAAATACTATTATTTATCATATCATAAACTCTGTCCCATGCTCTTTTTTTTTTTAAGATTTTATTTATTTATTTGACAGAGACAGCGAGAGAGGGAACACAAGCAGGGGGAGTGGGAGCGGAAGAAGCAGGCTTCCTGCTGAGCAGGGAGCCCGATGCGGGGCTCGATCCCAGGACCCTGGGATCATGACCTGAGCCAAAGGCATTCACTTAACCAACCGAGCCACGCAGGCGCCCTGTTCCATGCTCTTAAAAACACAAATACTCTTAAATTTCTGCCTGTTCAGATCACCATTGTATTCCTTGCATTAAAAGCAGTGTCTGTTGAACGAATAGCCATTATCCTGTTGTTGAATGTTTATTAAGCATTTGAAAATATGCTCGGCCTTTTCAGTATCAGGGAGTTTAAGGCAACAGAAACAAATCTATGACACTGGCAAATGTTAGAAGTCAGATTAACAAGTGGTGTTTCTGGGCTTGTGTGGCAGATGTGTTACATGCTGCAGATGAGAGTATAAAAGGGGTACCAACGCTTTGGAGGAGTAACTGTGTCAGTACCGGGTCAAGTTGAAGGTGAATGTAACTGAAGACCCAGCTGCTTTACTTCTGTGTATGCGGTCTAGAGTGGGGGTTGGCAGACTTCCTTTGTCAAAGGCCAGCAGTCTGTGTGGATTCCACTCTGTTGTTGTGGCGTGAAAGTAGTCAGAACGTAGGTAAACGGATGGGTGTGGCCGAGTCCCAATAAAACTTTATTTACAAAAACAGGAAGTGGACCACATATGGCCCAAAGGCCATAGTTTGCCACCCCTTTCTCCAGAGAGGAAGACCCCCTGCATTTGAGTTAGAAGACAGATATAAGGGTATTCGTGGACGTGTTGCTTGTAATATTGAAAAATTGGCAAGAGAGGATCTTGGTCTCTTAGCAGACTGGATAAACAAACTGTAGTGTAGTCACGTGGTGGAAAATGAAGTTGTGGCCAAAACGGAACTAGATCTAGATGGATTCCATATGACCGTGTCTCAAAGAATACAGTGTTTAGTCATGACATAAATTGCAGAAAAGGTAAAACTATGGCACAATGCCATTTGTGTTAAAGGTGTGAAACAGCCCCACGTGTTGTGGATACACATGCAGTGCGAGTGTAGTTCATGGGCAGGGGTGACATGCCAGCCACAAGCCAGAGGCCACCTCTGCCAGTTTAGAACCTGGCCTTCGGACTCCCAGAAACCTGGATGGAAATCCAGGCTCCACCATATAAAACCATGCACATAAATGGTTCATGCACACAATATGGAAGATACTTGAGAAAGTTTCAAAGTATTAAAAGAAATTCATATTTACTTTAAACATGTTTTAATTCCCACCGCCACTCTCAGTCAAAAAGATTTATAACTGGCTTTGTTGTGGAATAAGTTCTGGTAAACTTATTTGAGGATAGAGCTTTTAAATATATATTTATATATAAAACTTATATGCTGAGTCATCTGTGTAACACCAAATATCAGAATTCAGGATGAAAAACTTGCATTCATCAAGATATTCTAATATATCTAGATATTTGGTACTATAAAAACATTCTGATGGTTAATGGAATTTTCCCTTTGTTAGTAACCCCCATACCTCTAGCTGATTTTTCTTTTTTTAAGACATCCAAAGTGGCTTAGAAGTGTGCTTTTCTGGGGATGTCATGCACAGCATGGTGACTATAGTTAATAATACTGTATTGCGTATTTGAAAGTTTTTAAGAAAACAGATCTCAAAAGTTCTCATCACAAGAAGAAACCTTTGTCACTGCATATGGTGATGGATGGTAATTAGACTTACGGTAGTGATCATTTTGTAATATATACAAATATCAAATCATTATGTTACAGACCTGGAATAATATGTCCTATGTCAATTACACCTCAGGAAAAAAAAAAAGTATGCTTTTTGGGGCCTACGATATTATAACCCTTTCTCCATAGGGGAAGTCTGGAGGAGAAAGATAAAGCCCTCTGTTGCGAGGGGCCTTCTCTAGTGTTCTGGTTTAGAACAGAGTCGTTATTTTTTTAGAAGGTAGTGACTTTTAAAAGAGAAAAACACATTGCATCTTGGGACTTGTGATTGAGTCCTATGAGGCATTGGTGATTTTATTTGGAAAATAAATGTTTGATAATAAGTGATAGGGTATCAAGGACCAGTTTTTGTAGTTTTAGTTTGTTTACATGAAAAGCACCACTGAGCCATTTTTAATTTGTATAGTATTGTATTTTGTTTGAAGAATCTGTTGACTTTTCTGTTTTATTTTGTCTGCTTATTTTGGCCACTTAAAAATACCTTCCTCTCTGTAGAAGTATAAAAATAGCAACTATGATCTATAGTGATTAATTCTCATATGTCATGATTTTGATCATCCTCTGTTTTTAATAGGACCAACACAGATGTTTTATGGATGGATATATTTTTAAAAGTGTCTCTCATCTGTAGAAAGGAGGTGGAATGGTGTGGAAGAACGTGAGGAAAGAGTAATCTTTTGTCCTAAGATTGAAACCACATTTTCTTCCTACTGTTTTGTTAAGACCGTCAGCCCCATGGTCCAGAACTGACCAGAACAATCGTGTGGCTGCCCTGTCCTAGGAAGCGCCTCATCTCTGTGTCCTCAGAACGATTCGCACACAGGACCAATCACATGCGTGCTGGTTGGTTGCTGTGAGCTCTTGAGAACAGGGAGGGGGTCTCTCTTAGCCCGTGGCCCTGCACCTGGCCCAGGTCATGGGCCTTAACCGAGCTTCGGGCCTTTCCTTGCTTTGACTCAGTCACTGCACGTTCTGTGCTGAGCCACATCAGCCTGCCCCACGGAGAGCCCACCCGTGGGGCTGAATAGGGTGAGGGCTGCAGTCTGCCACAGGAAAGAGATTGTTCTCTGGGTAAAAGGATTATTAAAAATAAAACCCAGTGACTCAACATCTTGGTGCTGTTCACCAACCCAGCCAGGCACGGAAAGCCTGAGGTGAGGCCTGCCTCATCTGGCAGACGTACCGTGATGGCGACCCACGTTAAGTAGTCCATTTGAAAATGAAGTCTTAGCATTTAAGTTTTGTTTTACGGAATGCATGTCTGGCAGATGAAGGGAGACCATGGCTTTGTACATCTGGCGTGACTTACTTCCACCAGTCGGGTTCTCCGCCATCAGTCCCTGTTGACGGTCTGTCAGCTGTCACTGCAGAGCCTCACCTCCCCGACTCGCGTGAGAACCTTGGGAGATGGGGGTGGAAACAGGCGGGCAGTTGAGTGACTTGTGGGAGGCCTCACAGTTAGTAATCGGAAACGGTAGCGTTTACACAGTGATCAGTTGACTCTAAAGCCCCTGCTCTGTGGCAGACCCGTGGTTCCCCAAGGATGGGGGACGCAGGGGAGGGACCCTGGGTGTTGTGCTAGGAGCGGGTAGAAAAGATTTTGTCACGAAAAGTTCAGCTCTGAGCATTTAAATGACACCTAAATGTTCTTTCCCTGCAGGCATTAAAGACTATTCCAACTGGCCCACCATCCCGCAGGTGTACCTCAACGGCGAGTTCGTGGGGGGCTGTGACATTCTGCTGCAGATGCACCAGAATGGGGACCTGGTGGAGGAACTGAAAAAGCTGGGGATCCGCTCGGCCCTTTTGGATGAAAAGAAAGACCAAGACTCAAAGTGAGGGCGGCCCGGGGCCTCCCCGAGTAGTAGAGGGCTGTCGGTGCCGAGCCTCGGTGTCGAGCCCCGCTGCCAGCAAAGCCGTACCGATTCTGATTTTCGCTCCTCACACGGCAGCTGCTTGCACCGATCCCTCCCGTTTGTAAGCAGTTGGGTGATTGTAGTGTGTCTGGGGTTTGGGATGCGAATATTCGATTGTGAACTTAATTATAACCACTGCACTGTAATAATTCAATGTTGTATTATGGTATTGTTGTAAACAAAATCTGTTCTTATGTTGTCATTTGCTCTTTGCCTGATTCAGGAGTAAAACCAGGAGCTTTTGAATCATCATTACTCATGAATCCTCTGCAAATATGTCAGTCGGCAAAGATAATATATCCCCCCCACGCCCCCACCCCCGATTTGTCATAGCTGCTTCTGTTAAGAAAAATGATGGCCGAGGAAGAAGATGTGGGAACTGGGGCATTGTTTTTTACAATAAACTGCCAACCCAGGGATACCGTGCGTGAGTTGTTAGTTCTAAATGGCAGAAAGCCTGTACCTCAGTCTGCTCGGGGTGCTGTCACCAAATACCACAGACTGGCCTGCTTATAAATCACACGTGTTCATTTCTTGAAGTTCTGGAAGCTGGAAGTCCAAGCTCAAGGCTCCAGCAGATTAGGTCTCTGGTGAGGGCTGTGCCTGCCTGGTTCATAGGTAGGCTCTTCTCCCTGTGTCCTCACGAGGAAGCTGTATGGGCTCGCTCTTGGAAGGGCACAGATCGCACTCATGAGGACCCTACCCTCCTCATCTCCTCGCCTCCCAAAGGCCCCCACCCCCACCCCCCAAAACACCACTCTGGGGGTCAGGTGTCAACATGGGCATGTTGAGAGGACACAGACCGTCAGTCTGTAGCAGTCTAAGGATTTAGTGCCTGGGACCTTCTCTTTTTGGAAATTAAGAGTGATTCTCATACTCTTCAGTTAAATTTGACATAGAAATTGCTATCAAACTATGGTCTAATTTCTCGAGGGGAGGTAAGTGTTGCAAACGCTGAGTGGTGTTAACGGTGCAGTTGGAGGCCTGGGTGTCGTGCCCAGAAGTGAGGTGGCTGAGGCTAGGGGAGGCAGCCCCGCTCACCCACCTCGGGAGTCTGCTGCTTGGCAAATTGCACTGCCGTCAGCTAGGGAGAAGTCACTGGCAGGCCTCCAAAGAAAGGAATCCACTCAGCATTTTCTTTCTTAAAAAATACAGTCTTTACATGATACTGTGTAGTGAAAACCCTAAAGATACCACCAAAAAACTACTAGAACTGATAAAGGAATTCAGTAAGGTTGCAGGATACAAAATCCGTTGCATTTCTAGCCGCAGAAAAAGAAGTTAACCATCCCATTTACACTTGCACCAAAAATAATGAGGTACCTAGGAGTAACACTTAAGCAGGTAGGTGAAAGATTTGTACTCTGAAAACTCTAAGACATGGATGAAAGAAATTGAAGACACCACAAACAAATGGAAAGACATCCCATGCTTATGTGTTGGAAGAAGAAATTGTTGAAATGCCCATGCTACCCAAAGCAATCTATAGATTCAATGCAATCCCTATCAAAGTACCTATAGCATTTTTCAGAGAATTAGAACAAACAATCCTAAAAAGTTGTATGGAACCACAGAAGACCCCAAATAGCCAAAGCAATCTTGGAAGAAAAAAAAAATTACAATTCCAGATTTCAAGTTGTATTACAAAGCTGTAGTAATCAACAATATGGTGCTGGCATAAAAATAGCCTCATAGATCAATGAAACAGAATAGAAAAGCCAGAAATAAGCCTATGATGATATGGTCAATCTTCAAGAAAACAGGAAAGAATATGCAATGGGAAAAAGTCTCTTCAACAAATAGTGTTGGGAAAGCTGGACAGCTACATGCAGAAGAATGACATTGGACCACTTCTTGTCATCATACACAAAAACTCAAAATGGATTAAGTCTCTAAATATGAGACCTGAAACCATAAAAATCCTAGAAGAGAGCACAGGTAATAATTTCTCTGACATTGGCCTTAGCAGTACCTTTCTAGATATGTCTCCTGAGGCAAGGGAAATAAAAGCAAAAATAAACTTGGGACTACATCAGATTCTGCACAGCAAAGGAAACAAAACTAAAAGGCAACTTCCTGAATGGGAGGAGAAGATATTTGCAAATGACGTGTCTGATAAAGGGTTAGTATTCAAAATATATAACTGCTACAACTCAACACCCAAAAAACAATCCGATTAAAAAGTGGGTAGAAGACATGAACAGACATATTTCCAAAGAAGACATCCAGAGGACCAATAGACACATGAAAAGATGCCCAACATCACTCAACATCACGGAAATGCAAATCAAAACTACAATGATCCATCACCTCACATCTGTCAGAATGGCTAAACTCAACAACACAAGAAAGAACAAATGTTGGTGAGGATGTGTAAAAAAAAAAAAGGAACCCTCTTGCACTGTTGGTGGGAATGCAAACTGGTGCGCCCACTGTGGAAAACAGTGTGGAGGTTCCTCTAGTTAAAAGATAGAACTACCCTATGATAATCATACCACTGGGTATTTACCCAAAGTATACAAAAACACTAATTTGAAAGAATATATGTACCTCTGTTTATGGCAGCATTATTTCCGAAAGCCGAACTATGGAAGCAGCCTGAGTGTCCTTTGATAGATGAATGGATAAAGAAGTGGTATATATATATACACACACACACAATGGAGTATTAGTCTTGAAAAAGAATGAAATCTTGCTATTTACAACATGGATGACTCGAGAGAGTATAAGGCTAAGTGAAATAAGAGAAAGACAAATACCATATGAGCTCATTAATATGTGGAACTTGAGACAAATACCGTATGATCTCACTGATATGGAGAATTTAAGAAACAAAGTGGGGTGGGGGGGCACGGAATGCCTGGGTGGCTCAGTCGGTTAATCATCTGCCTTCGGCTCAGGTCATGGTCCCAGGGTCCTGGGATCGAGTCTCACGTCGGGCTCCTTGCTCAGCAGGAAACCTGCTTCTCCCTCTGCCTGCTACTCCCCCTGCTTGTGAGCACACACTCTCCGTCTCTCTGACAAATAAAATCTTTAAACAGATTCAAGTTCCTATGATCTAAAAAACAAGCATACAAAACTCCATGTCCTCTCTTTAAAAAAAAAAAAAAAAGAGGCGGCGGGGGGGGGCGGGGGGGGCGGGGGGGCGGGGCGCTGTGGGGAGACAAACCGGAAAGACCACACAGCAAACCAGACTGAACTAGAGAGAACAAACAGACGGTTGCCAGAGAGGAGGAGGGTGGGCGATGGGTGACATAGGTGAAGGAGATGAAGAGCACACTTCTTGAGGAGCACTGAGTAGTCTGTGGAAGTGCTGAATCACTATATTGTACACCCAAAACTAATACACTGTTAACTATACTGGAATTTAAAAAGAAAAAGATTTGGCACATGAAAATAAAAAATAAGGTCTTTACAAAAGGAATAATCGGAATCACAGTAGATATTCTTCCAGTATGCAGTATCTTTGTGTTTTTTCTTAAGATTGATTGATTTATTAGAGCATGAGCAGCGGCAGGAGGAGGGAGGGCTGTGGCTGAGGAGCAGACCCGAAGCAGAGCGTGGAGCCCAGCGCGCTGACTCGGGGCCCAGTCTCACAACCCTGAGATCACGACCTGAGCCGAAATCGACAGTGGGTCACTTAACTGCTGGAACCACCCAGGGGCCCCTAAGGTATCTTTTTACATGACTCAGCGTTTGTCCTTCCTGCGGAGGCGGAGCTGGAGGTGAGCTTTACAGTGGCTCCTGGGCAGAAAGCCTGACCTGTCACCAGGTGCTTTTGGATCCCCAGAGGCCATTCATCTCCGGGACCTGAAGCAGGACGTCTGTTGGAATTGCATCTTCCCAGTAGCAGATGTAGGAGGAAGAATGCAGTTTTTCATGAGCAGACCAGGAGTGACAAGGAAGGAGGGAGGCCTCATTCCCCAGAGCTGTTCTAGAGGCTTGTTCTGTGTACTCAGTCTGCTTGAGTGCCTCTTGAAGAAGCTCTGAAAACAGACTGACATAGGTAGGACTGACCTTCTGGGTTCCTGCCACCATCCCTCCCCCAGAGGTTTTGAGATCCAGAAGAAAGGACAGTGGGAACCCCACCCCCGATTTACTGGAGACCGCCCCGTCGGGTTAGAGGACTGCTCCTAGCCGGCTACAGAGCCCAGGGCTCCAGGGAAAGAAAAGCAGATCGTTCTCACAAAAATGTTTTTTATGACCTGAATTCTGCCCTGCATCCCATCAATACCTTGGTGTCAGCTCTAAATTAAGAGTTTCTGTAGACCCCTAGATGAGGCTGGGGCTCTGACAAGTGACCTTGTTTTGCAAATGGAAGTGTTGCCACTAGAAGGAAGGCTCAAGGTCTCCCCTGAGCTGCGATAAGGAGGCGAGGGGCCAAGGTTGTGACCTTAGCCTTTGGAGAGAATATCATTGACAGATCACACGGTTGCTGGTTGAGCACCAGGCGTGGGGCACACACAGGACTGCACAACTCTTCTTCACCTTCATTTCTGATGTGTAGTCAGTACTTTAACATAATTTTGCCCTTTTTTTGGCTTTTCCTTAGATATGCCTACATGCCCTTAGGGTTCATCTGAAAAATGAAATGACGAGAAGATCATCAGGGAAACATCGGTGTAAGAAACCTGCCCGGAATAGTAGGACTATGGGAGGGCTGCCGACTGAAGAATCGCACTCAGACGCTCATGAATCACGGTGACATCCTATCTGTCGCCAGAGCTTCAATGTTTAAGGAATCACTGAGCTCTACAGAAACAGAAATGTTCTTTCCAGGAGTTAATACCTTTTTTCCCCTATATGCTTAAGGAGTCTTTACCAAGTGGAAAATTGAAGATGCTATCTTCTGTCAGTCTGAATAATTGTAATGATCTGCATAATTAGAATTCACTGTGATAATTAGAACAGTGACACCAAAGTTCCTCCTGCAAACAGAGGTATCACATGCTATCTATTTTAAAATGCAAGGTCCGCTTCACAGCATTTCAGCACAGCGCGTTTGGCTTGTATCATTGTGATTTATTGGCTTATTGTCACAGCTCCAAAATCCTGTGTTAATAGACCCTTTAGAAATAGCGGAAGTTATTCTAGAAGCTTAAACGTTTGCATGATTTCAGGCAGTTTTTGTTTCCTGAGTTGGTAGTTATACACATGTCATCGCAGTTCATTTAAGCAATGAGTGTTGGAGATACTTTGGGACAGAAGGTAAATTTTAAGAAGTCTCTGGGGCTTGGGGCGCCTTCCTTGGCTCAGTTGGCTGAGCCTCTGACTCTTGATTTCAGCTCAGGTCATCTCAGGGTGCTGAGATTGAGCCCCGAGTTGGGCTCTGCACACGGCGTGGAGCCTGCTGGGGATTCTCTCTCTTCCTCTCCCTCTGCCCTCCGCTCTGCCCCGCTCTCTCTCTCTCTCTCAAACAAACAAAACAAAATAAAGAAGGCTCTTGGGTTTGTTGTTATTGGCCCTATTGAATTTACTTGTGCAGAATCTGGGGCATCCAGCTTTCCTATAATTAATAAAGCCACAGCAGCCAGCTTGAGAGAGAATTCTTGGAAATGTATTCAATAGCGTATTTGATATTTAGAAATTGTATCTGGAGAGGGTGGGGTCCCAGGAGAGACTGTGCTCAGAGTTCAGGGGGAACAACCTTTGTATTGGCAAGGTTTTGCTGAAGTAAATACTTTATCTATCTATCTACCTATCAGAGAGCACAAGTGCACAAGCAGGGGGAGTGGCAGGCAGAGGGAGAAGCAGCCTTCTCGCTGAGCAGGGAGCCCGATGCGGGACTCGATCCCAGGACCCCAGGATCATGACCCGAGCCGAAGGCAGACCCTTAACCAACTGAGCCCCCCAGGTACCCCTGTAATGGCCTTTTTCTTAGCTTCGCTCAGGAATCCCCTATGTCTGGCATATGTAGTGCTCAAAAAAACCTGTAAAACATGAGCCAAGAATTCTTTCTCGATTCCTTTTGGACAGGTCACAACAAGTGCTAGATTACAGTTTCACAGACTGCCACAGAAGTTTTTTTTTTTTTTAGTCCCATTTTCCTCCAACATTTTATTATGAAAATGTTCAAATATACAGAAAAGTTGAAAGTGAACCCTCATTCAGCCACCACATACTTTCCATAACTGTTCAATTTTGCTAGACCTGCCTTATCACAAATCTTACTGCTCGCCTAGCCCTGGGCAGCGAGCGGTGAGGTCACACTTCCTGGGATCCCGTCCCGACGCTTCCTGGGTGTGCGACACTTCAGACCCATGAATAACCTCCCTTTCCCACTCAACGGAATAGGAGAGTAGCCAATGCCACCTTCACCAGGCTTATTAAGAGGCTCAAATGTGAGAGTCGCCCTCAAGAGCATGGCCCACAGTGAGCTCTCAGGATAAGGTAACCCCTATAGTTCCCTTGGACCACATGGAGACTTCATATTGTGGTATACTCTCCACCAGCATTTTAAGACCTAAGGGAACAGATCCTTGTGAATGGCTGGTTGCCCCGGGAGCATGGCGACCCGTCTTTGAAGGTGAATACTTGTGACGATCTGCTCCGTAGAGCGCATTTACCCCAGGGGATGGGAGGACCTCAGACATAGAATTCCCTGCAAATTACCTTCTCAAGATTACAGTTTCACTGACTGCCACAGGTTTTTTTTTTCCATTTTCCTCCGACATTTTATTATGAAAATGTTCAAATATACAGAAAAGTTGAAAGTGAACCCTCATTCAGCCACCACATACTTTCCATAACTGTTAAAATTTTGCTAGATCTGCCTTATCACAAATCTATCCCTCTGTCTACCTATCCACCCAATGAAGTTGGCATCTACGTTAAGTTGTCAACATCAGTGACCGTTCCCTAAATGCTTCCGCATGTGCATCATTAACCAGAGCTCAGGACGTGTTGGTGGGGATTTTTAGGTAAAACATACATAATGTCGCACTTGACTCCGCGACGAACCATTCCACATCGAGATGCACAACATTCTGTTACCTTAGAAAGTTCCCACCCGCACCTCACCCTCACCCCCACCCCACAGGCAGGAGCTATTGATTTTTTTTTTTCTCCCAGAGTCACAACCCACTTTTCCTGCTTATATCTTACTATAGATCTTAAAAAATATATCAACTTTTATTTCATACAATGGGAAGACTTAACTGATGGATTATGCTTTTATTGTGCGGAGTTATGCTTGAAAGAATACCATTGAACCTTGAGTCAATTCTAATTTGTTAGCAGCAAGGATTGTGATGCTGGGTTGTCCTGTACTTAATTAACAGTTTTCACAGGGATCCATTTTGCCAGAAAAAAAAAAGAAAGAAAAAGAAATGACCCCCTGTTCATAGGCACTTAGGTGATGAAGTTTAGAAAGTATTTCCAGATGACTGCTGTCTGTCACTAGTCCTGAGCAGGCAGGGGCTTTGGTGATCAGCAACCACAGATATACCAGCCCCCCGGGGAGTTCATGCTGAGCCCCCAACTCTGTAGGGATATGTCTTCCTGCCCTGGACCCAGGCTGGCCGGAGCGAGCCTTCTGCTGGGAGTCAGGTGCGGCGGGGCCATGGCCTGACATGGGTGTGCGGATACTTGGCATCTCAAGGGGAACTTGGCAGTGATTCAGTACTTGGACAAGGAAGCTGGAATCCTGAGAACCTAGCATCGCATTTCCCACCATGCTGGCCTTTTTTCATTTTTATTTTTTTAACTTTACCCCCCCAATTCCTTAGCAAAAGCTCTTTAGAATGATTTTTGGGAGAGCAGAACACGATTTCGGAGGAGAGAACAGAGGATGGTTTCGGTCCCACCCGTCCAAGCCACTACAGACTGGGTAGACTTTCGAAAGGCCTGGTTTGGCAGTCGGAACAGGGGAGCCCCAAAGGTGCCCGGTTCCTAATCCTGGACCGTGTGACTGTGTTGCCGGGGGCTTTGCAGATGCGGTCCAGTTCAGGATCCTGAGACGGGGAGAGGACCCTGGATGATCTGGGTGGGCCCAGTGCATTCACCCGAGTCCTAGGAGAGGGAGGCAGGGTCCAAGCAGAGAGGAGGTGGGATGTCAGCAGCAGAGCGAGGAGAGGTGGGCTCTGCAGATGGGGCAGGGGCCAAGGATGTCGGTGGCCTCCGGAAGCTGGGAAAGGCAAAGGGAACGGCTTCTACCTTGGTTGCACCCCCTGCCCCCTGCCCTGCCATCTTGAGGTTGGCCCAGTGAGACGGATTTCAGACATCTGACTCCAGAACTATAAGAGAAAAAAATTCAGGTTGTTTCAGGCCATCACATCTGTGGTTATTTGCTGCAGCAGCAATAGGAAACGGATATGACTGGCTACCTGGATTTTTATGGGAGGCGTGACTTGGTATGAGTGGCCAGGGGTCAGGGGACAAACATTTAGTGAACCCCTGCCGTGTGCCAGGCATTTAGACCCATAATAGACTCGTCACAAAAGGCCTGCCAATGTGGGATAGGATGTCTGCCTCAGATGGCAAAGCAGACTGGGACGGGTCGGGTGACTTGTCCAAGGTCACCGCCTCTCGAATAGCAGGGCTGGGACTTGAGCGGAGGTCCTCATACTGTGTCACACGTCAGAGGCCTGGCTGGAGAGGCACATGCTCAGCATGGTGCCGGCTGGGTCCAGGAGGACCGCCCCGAGGAAAGCCTGCTCCCGCTGCTGAATTCGGTCTTCACTTTCCACTGAAGCCTGTAGCAGGGGAGGCCGGGGCTTTTGGAAGACCCTCCCGGCCATCCACGAGTAAGTGCGTGAGTATTTGGACTTCTCTCCTCTAAGGCCACACAGCTCGGGGATGTGAGCCTGTCTTCTGATATGCTCCCCTATGGCCGACACTCAGGATCTCCTTACTGAGGGACAGACAGGGGAGAGGGGCCCGGTTCTGAGTAAGACAGGCACAGGATGACATAATGACCTGGTGTCTCAGGCCTCACCACGGCGTCCCCAGCGCAGGGGGAAAACCAGGCACAGAAAGCAGCCTGCAGCGAGGCCGAGGAAGCTGGGGGCCCCCTGGTGACCAGTGTGCAGAGAGCGAAGATCGAGGGGCCTGGGAGAGGCAGGGGTGAAGCGGGGAGTAGGGGTCATGGACCTGGAGGGGTCCTAGGAGCAGCCTTCATGCCACCCGTGGCTGTTGACTTTTCATGGGGAGCAGAGGGGAACTTTGGGGAGGCCTAGGCAGAGGCTCCAGCCTGAGTTGGGGCGGCTGGCTGAGAAGCCAGCATGGCCAAGGACACTCTAGGGGTGCAGAGGGGGCCTTGTGCAATGAACAGCACTGACGGGAGCTTTCTGGCTGGGGAGGGCTGGGCCCATCACCTGCCCTCCCTCCCTTGCTGCTAGAGCCCAGGACCCCACCTGGCGTCCTGCTGGGGCTCTACTTGGGCTCCTGCAGTGACTGGCAGTCCTCAGGACCTCCAGGCCCCTGGGACTCCTGTCTGCTGGGAGTGTGTCTGTGCGCCTGGGGCTCCGGGGCCTGGAGACTGAGGGGCTGAGGAGTAAGCACTGGCACCACGGACCTCCAGTAAAAACCCTGGCACCCAGCTCGGCTGAGCTCAGCTGGTTGGCAGCCCTCGGGACATGTCACATTGTTGCTGGAAGAATCAGGCGCTATCCCTGCAGCTCCACTGGGGACGGAAGCTGGCGCTCCTGACCGTCTTGCATGGACTCTGCCCTGTGTACTGTCTACCTTTCCTTTCCAAATGATCTCTATCCCGTCACTGTACAAACCACATAACAGCTTTCGTAAGTCCCATAAGTCCTGCGAGGTGGTCCTGGGGACCTCTGGCCTTGGGGAGGATCTCCAGCTGGCTGGGCTGGGAAGCCCCAACACTTTTCTCGAAGAGTAACTGGATCTCGTTAACTCGTTACAGATTACCTCCACCATGACCAGCCTGACCTCCGGACTCGTGGACCCACGACTCTCCCCATGGTGGTGCCTTTAGCATAGCTGGGTCAAGACTGGGATGTTTAGACAGAGACTTTTCTAAAGACTTGGGGGACAGGTACACTCAGAGTAGACAGGTGGGCTCACGGGTACAGCCTCTGAGCCTGACCTCGGTCACCGTGGCCTTCCTTCCTGGGCCAGACCCCTGATGGTCCCTGCCCCAGACACTTAACACTGGCTCTCTGCACCTTGCAAGGTCCAAGCCAAGAGAGAAACAGTTCTAAGTCCTCTCTTTTGTCTCCCTGAACTCAGTCCCTGAGCTGGGATTTCCTGACCGGGTTCCAGACTCCTCCACGTGAGGTGTCCCCTGGGAATGACCTCTGACCATGGCCGCTTATCCACCCCCCGGGGGAGGGCCCGTCGGGGGTGGGGGGTTGTTCTGCAGAATGACCTTGGGCAAGCTGCAACTTTGCTGTGCTTTTCAAAGTCACCTGGGTTTTCTTCTATTCATTTAATGGATTGTTTACATTTGAAGACTTTACCCAAGTGTTGACTGAGGTTAGAAGAGTGGGTGGGTGAATGTAAATACCGCCTGAAAGCAGGGACTTGGGCTGAATCCACCTAAGAACTGAGCTGAAATGAGTGACCCTAGCTAGCTGTATTCCAGCTCAAACGGAATCACTTTGTGTCTCCAAACACTCAAATATATTAAATATACATACACCACAACTATCTTAATTTTAATGTTGATTTTTTAAAAGATTTTACTTATTTATTTATTTATTTGAGCATGAGCTGGGGGAGAGGCAGAGGGAGAGGGAGAAGCAGGCTCCCCGCGGAGCAGGGAGCCCCATGTGGGGCTCGATCGCAGGACCCTGGGATCATGACCTGTGCTGAAGGCAGATGCTAACCGACTGAGCCACCTGGGAGCCCCAATTTTAACATTGATTTTAAATTTACCAATGAGGGTGGGCCCTCGGGTGGCTCAGTCAGTTAGGTGTCTGCCTTTGGCTCAGGTCATGATCTCAGGGTCCCTGGATTGAGCCCCATACCGGGCTCCCTGCTCTGCGGGGAGCCGGCTTCTCCCTTTCCATCTGCCCCTCCCCCTGCTTCTGCTTGCTCTTTCTCATATAAATAAATAAAATCTTTAAAAATATAAATAAATTTACCAATGAGAGCACTGAGGCATAGAGAAGTTGAATGGCCTAGGGACATATAGCTGAAAAAAAAGTGAAAGAACTGGGTAATAAGCCCAGCAAGCAGCTCCAGGGCCCATAATCATAACTGCTACACTGTTAATTTAGTTACATATAATGTATTATAAAACACATGTATTTAGGAATATTGCTTTCCCACCACTGTTTATGAAACACTATTAAAACACTCCATATGCATTTTCAATATCGATGTCTCTGTCATCACTAGAGCACATTTTGAGCTCTGTACCAGCTTTTCTAGAGCTGAACTTCTCACACTTTGTGGGGCATACCAACCACCTCCTGTAGGGATCCTTTTTAAACACAGTTTCCAGTTCCAAATTTATTTTTTTTTAAAAAGATTTTATTTATTATTTATTTGAGAGAGACAGCATGAGCAGGAGAGAGGGGCAGAGGGAGAGAGAGAAACAGACTCCCACCTAAGCAGGGAGACCGATGCAGGACTCGATCCCAGGACCCCAGGATCATGACCTGAGCCAAAGGCAGATGCTTAATGAGTGAGCCACCAAGAAGCCCCCTGATCCTCTGTCTTCATATGACATCGGTCAGTACCTAAACCGAGCTTGTGTATGTATGTACATATGCACGTGTGTACATGTATGTGTGTAGGTAGGTCTGTATGTGTGTGTGTGTGTGTGTGTGTGTGTGTGTGTGTGTGTGTGTGTGTGTGATATGGAATGGCTGTCGTTTACCAAATGCAACTTCCAAAAGGGCAGAAACCGGGTCTGTCTTATTTTATTAGGTGCTTGATGTGTCTTTATCACATAGTTAACAAACACTCGTTTTGGTTTTGTTTTAAATGCTAGATGGATAAAACCACTGCATAATCTCAAATTCAGCTCCAAAGAGTAAAATATTGAGGTAGCTTGAAATGCTATTGTCTCAATGTTTTGGTCTCTGTGGTCACAGAGCGTGTCACACGACGGACATCCAGCAGATGGCGCCACTTCCCCGGGAATGAGACGCTCCACCTGGGGGCAGCCGGGCCTGGCTCCCAACCCTCTGTCCCGTGACTCAGGCTTACACATGCGGAGCCAGATTCTGATCTTCCTGAAGAATCCTCTGTGTGGTAAGCAAATCAGGCAGTTTACACCTGTCCCCAGGTTCAGACCCGCATCCCCCACATGCCTCACTTCCTCCCATGGAAGGGGTCTTGCATCCTTCCCTGGGCCTTCGGGGGTGCAAGGGGGTGTATGTTGGCACCAGGCAGCCTAATCCTATGGGGAAGCGCGGTGGGTTTGGAGTCCATCCCTTCCCCTCCCCTGCAACAGGCCAGAGACGGGCGGTGTGGTGTTCTCAAGCTCGGAGCCATCCAGCGGGAAGGATGGCAGGAGGGAATTTGGGGACTGAAGCCTAGGAGGGGAGTCCTAGCTCCCCCTGAACTCAGACAAGCCTCCTCAGCTCTCTCTGTTTCCTCCTCCATCAGCTGAAATAATCACAGGGTCTCCTATCAAAGAGTAAATCAGCCACAGGTAACAATTAGCACGTGAACTTGCTTCTCCACGGGGGAAGCCAGCAAAGGGTGGATGTCCCTGCGGCCACGGCGAAGGCAGGGTCTATCTTTCTTCAGGTGAGATGCTGAGCGGCTGGCATCGCAGAGGGCGATGCCCTTGGACAGCAGACGGGTCATCAAGGAAGTGGTCTGACTTGCCCACGGGTCTCCAAAACCCTTGGGGCTTTAAGTCTACCGCATTCAGGACAGGCTGTCCCTGCATCTGTCCGTCGGGGCCATCGACAGCCCCTCCGTCTCCCGTGTTCCACGTTGGCATCATTTCCCTTCTCAGGAGGGCTCTGTCCTCCCTCCCGGGGTGGCCACGAGGCTGGACGAACAGAATAGAGCACCACATACACGTGTCACACGTTACAATCAGGCTTGTTGTCTGAATCCGCCTTCTGATCACCAGCTCAAACCAGACACTCTGCTTCTGTCCAGTGCAGATAAGCCTGTGCGTGTCTGCCCTGAAAACCTCTTGAATCCGTTCTCGTCTCTCCACCCACCCCCATGACCGTGCCCTCATGGTACCTAACCCACCCTGCCTGTCCATTCTCCACACTCAGAAAGCTGCAAGCCCGTACTCACCCTGCGTGAGAGCACTCCGTGGTTCCCGTTGCCCAGGACCCCCCAGGGCGCCCCGCAGGGACTTCTGAGCACCCCCTGGCCCCGGTGCCCTCTGGCCATGCCTCCATTCACGTTCCTCCTATGGTCTGAGCTGTCCACTCGGGTGCTGGATAAAGTACTCATCCCACAGGCCTCCCCCTTCTTCTTCCTAGAGGAAGCCACAGCCCCCCGGTCCCGGCTGGTGCCTCCTGGGACCCTTGCTTCCTCCCTGCCAGCTCTTGGGTTCTTACTTGCCTCCATCCCTGAATGTAAGCTCCCAGGGGGCAGGCACACGTCTCCCTTCTTCCCGGAGCCCCTCCAGCACCCAGCACAGTGCCTCGAACATAGTAGGTGCTCAGTAAATGCTGATTTTGGTGGGAGAATCCTCTGCACTGTAGTTCCTTGGAGGAGGGCCACTCTTTCTCGAGTCAGAATCATGGGCATTTGTGAGTGGAAGGCACGCACAGGCTTATCTGCACTGGGTCTGCACTCTTGTGCTGTGCAACTGTAGGAGACTCACTTTTCCTCTCTGGGCCTCCGTTGCCCTAGCTGTATACATAAGCACTTGGGCTGTGTGCGTTCCTTGGCCTTTGCCGTGTCTGACGTGGTTTATAACTGACTAAGGTTTATAACTCAGAAATCACCATCAGAGGCTGATCAGTAATCACAGAGACAGGCTATTCTCAGGCGGGACGATTAAACACCCCCTGGTCGATTTTAGTCCTGAGCTCACTTTTTCAAGTCCCCCAGAGTAGAGCTCACTGATCTCAGAGGGCACAACTCCAGGTTTTAGGTGAACATGTGTGTGCTCTCTCGCCGTGCCCGCTTCCCTCAAATACTGTTTCTGACAAAGCATGCTGAGGCCGAATTGCATTTGAAATGCATCATGACCGTGGCCTCAGAGGCATGGCTGGGATGGACGGGTGTGCTTGCAAAGTGAGGAGACTCCTCCCAAGTTTGCTTTTGCCAATCTGGACTTGTGTGCATTGGATTTGCTCCAAGGGGACCCCGCCCGTGTTGGCTTCCCAGGACCATGGCTGCTAGCTGGCAGATCGCTGCATTCTAGACTGGGGCTGGCAAACTTGTTTTGCAAAGGCCCTGTGTAAATATTTTACGTTTGGCAGGCTAGAGTGTCCCTGTCACCATTCTTCGACTCTGCCATTGTTGCTTGAGGAAGCCATACATAATATATAAACAAATACGTGTGGCTCTGCTCCAGACTTTATTTATGAACACTAAAATTAGAATTTTGTATAATTTTCACATGCCCTGAAATACCATTTTTATTTTGTTTTCTTTTTTTTTTCAAATATTTAAAAAAATAAAATCTGTTCTCAGCTTACCAGCCATACAAGAGAGAGGTGGCGGGCTGGATTCGGCCCCTGGGCCATAGTTTCAGACCCCTGTTCTGGACTGTGGTGCAGGGGCTGACCAGCAGGGCAGGCTTGGGTCCCAGGACGGGGTCTGGGTCTCCTGGAGGGGCTTAGAGGATGAAGCGGGGGCCTCGCTTATGTTTCAGGGGAACAAGAAAGTCAACGCAGATGTGTCCTTTGCTTCATCAGGGAGTGGTAAGTTCTAGAACCCCACAGCAGGGAGAGGGGGCAGAGAGATGCCACTGGGGCTTCTCCATGTTTGAGGGACCTGTACAATTCCCGCTTAGGTCTGACCGGGGTTGACTGACCCCGTGAGTCCAGCAATACTTTCTGCTTTCAGGTTTCTGCTGGGACATCCTTGGAAGGCCTGAGGGACACGCAGGTGGCTCGTCCCCATGTGGCCTTAGGGAGGGGGCCTGGTGCCCATTGAGAAGGGACGTTTGTATGAATGTCCCTTTGTTGACAGGAATCGCATGGTTACTTACGTACCGTACGTCTGAGGAAGGGACAGTTGGGACACAGAATGTGACCTTATTTGGGAGTGGGGTCTTTGCAGACGGGATTAGTTAGGATGAGGTGATGCTGGATTAGAATGGGCCCTCGATCTCACATGCCTAATGTCTTTATAAGAAGGAAGAAGAGGCACAGACACAGAGATTGTGAGGACAGAAGCGGCTCAAAGTCAAGGATGGCCGGCCGCCACCTGAGGCTCGGGGAGAGAGGCTGGGAAGGGTTCTTCTATAGCACCTTCCGTGGGCACAGCGCCCCCGAGACATTGATTAGGGACCTTTAGCCTCAGAGCTATGAGAGAGTACTCTGTGGTTCTGTGTTAGGGCAGCCCGGGGCATGAATGCAGCTCCCGCATAGAGATGTCAAGTTGGGAGCTGGGGATGCGGGTCTGTGGTTGAGAGGAGGGAGTTGTCCCACGGGGGCTGGTGATTCATGCCCCCAGCAGTGGCTCAGAATGTCGGGGAGTGAGTCTGAGTCAAGAGGGGGAAGGCACACGCCTGAGCCCTGATGCTCTCCGATGTCGGCAGGGAGAGGAGAGAGGGAGAAACCAGCAAGGGAGGGTAAAGGGCCAGTGCGCCGTAATAAACCAGCGCTTCCGGAGTGTCTCCAGCAGGAGGGAGAGGCGAGTGGGACATGGGACAAAAGCGCTGAGGGGGTCAGGTGAGATGGGGCTGAAACCCCACCATCGGACTTAGCTACCTGGGGGTCACTGGGGACCTGGACCAGAGCAGCAGGGGTGAAGGGGTGGGGTGGAGGCCTCTCTCCTCGGCTCTGCCGGCAAATGGAACTCTATGGTGCTTCCTCCAAGAAGTCCTCCCTGACTCATCCATATAAAAATGCTGTCTTCCTGCTCTGGAAGGCTGCCCCTCTGTGTGCGTAGCCCAGTGTTAGGCTGGCTGTGTGTGTGTGTGCGTGCGTGTGCATGCGTGTGTGTGTTTGACACCACTGGCCGTATGGCTTTCAGGAAGGGACCCCACCCAGGGAGACGCCGCTGTGTGCCTGGGTTCAAATCCTGACACCCTTACTCACGAGATGCATGACCTCAGGCAAGTTACTTATGCCATCAGAGATTCCTTAGGGTACAAACGAGCTCATACTCCCTGCTGTGAGGACTGAAGACATGATACATAAAAGCATCCAACACTGTGAGTTCTACACATGCCCTTTCCCCTTGTTCACACAGTAAGTGGGGGTCAGGCCTGGCTTAGGTACTCAGAAAGCTGATGAACGGATACAAGAACAAAAAGAAAGTCACAGCAAATGGGCACTTTTGTTTGGTGACACAGGCCTTAATCCGATGCCCATTTTATAAGCTGAGGCCGGGAAAAAGGAGTGTCCTATTGAAGGTCCTCCAGGCAGGTCCGCACCCATCTCTGTGCCCAGCGCATGCCCGTGGCCACAGGTCCACTGTAGGCTTGGTGGGGCTGCCGTGTTCCCCGAGAGGAAAGAGCTAGGTCCAAGCCTGGCTGAGGGAAGGGCCCCGCACGTGCATTCATTCGTCCATGCATGTATGCATGCATGCATTCATTCGTTCTTTTCCCAGCTTTATTGGGGTATAATTGACAAACATACTTGTATGTATTTAAAGTGTACAGTGGGGGGGCGCCTGGGTGGCTCAGTTGGCTAAGCATCTGACTCTTGATTTCAGCTCAGGTCATGATTTCAGGGTCCCGTGTCGGGCTCCACGCTCAGTGGGGAGCCTGCTTGAGGATTCTCTCTCTCCCTCTCCCCCTGCCTCTCCTCCCCTGCACTTTCTCTCTCTCTCAAATAAATAAATAAATAAATAAATAAATAAGGTCTTTTTAAAAAGTGTACAATGTGCGGATTTGATGTAGGCCCACACTGAAATTACTGCCACGATGAGGTTAATGATCAAATCTGTGACGTCACATACTTACCATGTTTTTATGTCTGGTGAGAATGTGGCAATAATACAGTACAGTATTATTAACTACGGTCACCATGCCGAGCTCTCGATCCCCAGAATTCATTCATCTAGTAACTGAAATTATGTAATACCTCCAGGGCTCAGTTTCCGCGTGGGTAATATGTGGGTAATAATATCGATCTAAAGGGTTGCCGCGAGAATTGAAGGGCCTTGGGTACCACGTGCCGAACACAGTGCTTCACGCATAGGAAGCACCAAGTAAACTGCACACCTAAGACGTCATGTCTCTACTCTGCTGTGTCTCCGGGTTATCTGAGTGGCTTCCATCTCCTCTCATGGGGTCAGTGGTGATGGAGAGAAATGAAGGATTTGAGAGACATTGGAAGGTCAAATTGGAGATGCTGAATTAAAGACGAAGCAGGAGCCGAGTGTAAAGCCCAGATTCACACACCGCGACCTGGGAACTGGCGTGGGGGGTGGTCGGCCAGGCCATCCTTCACCTGATGACGGACACCACCAGTAATCTACAGGTGTACAAGCAATGGGGTGGTGTTCCCATGCTCACGGGTGCGGTGGGGAGCTGGAGCAAGAGAGGTCAACCCTGGCATCTTTTTAAACTTGACCTGAGACCTGTTGGCAGGTGGACTGTGAGAGCCATGTGCTGTTGGAGGGCTCTCAGGGATCACCGGCTGCGTGTGAGTGGGGCTTAGAAGCCTGCGCAGCCCGATTCCTGGGCTTCTAAGAGCCCCCCGTGCGTGGGGGTCAATTTTAATCAGCGTAGGTGTTGTTGAGGTCTTTGATCCATCTGGCCATTTGGATCAAATAGCTGACCCGACACTCTGAGAGTCTCTAAGCCCCCGAGTCACAAACAGCAGGGAGAAGAGGAGGCTTAGAATTTACTATTCGTGGCTCAGGTTTGGGATAATAAAGTTTCTTGCTGAATGTATGCAGGTCTTCTTGGCCCTGGGCATTAAACAGCTCATGTGTATGTGAGTCCGTTTGTGAGTGTGTGTGTGTGTGTATAACACTTTTCAACTGGGGGGGTGTTATTAATATAGTAACAGCATTTCCCACACAGTGCAAGTCTCCTAATCGACCGTTTTCTTTTTTTTTTAAGATTTTATTTATTTATTTGACAGAGCGAGACACAGAGAGGGAACACAAGCAGGGGGAGTGGGAGAGGGAGAAGCAGGCTTCCCACGGAGCAGGGAGCCCGATGCGGGGCTCCATCCCAGGACCCTGGGATCATGACCCGAGCCAAAGGCAGACGCTTAACGACTGAGCCACCCAGGCGCCCCCTAATCAACCATTTTCGATAGAGATCCCAGTTCTGCTAGCAGTGAGACGGGCCTTCTCAGCAATCTGGGATAATCACTAATCCCTCTTGTAGCATTTCCCAGGGGACTGGGGTTTCTGTGACAGCCTTGGAGGCATCAGGGGCACGCACCAGGATCTGCTAGAGAAAAACTTACATTTAAATGCCTTCTCTGACCATTTATACAGGCACAGGTGGAGGTGGGTGCATAGGCGTGGATGCATGTAAATCTCTCCTCCTCCCAGATCCTTTGTCAACTCTGAACTCAGCCTTCTCGTCCCCCCAGAAGGGGCTCACCACAGTCTCCACCTCCTGGAGCTGGGTGAGAAGGAAGGGAGGTAGGATGACCTAAAACTCCTAGCAGAGCATCTCTCACCTTCCATGTTTTCCTTTTCTCTCTTCCAAACTTTTCTTGGATATTTTTTCTAGCTTCCTCCTCCTAGTGAACTTCAGAATCACTTTGTCAACAGAGTGTCTTTTTACCTTTTGCTCGCCTACACACACTCGGGGAAGTGCATAATCACAGCAGCCTCAGCCTGTCCCCAGCCCAGCAGCACACGGGCTCCGCTTGGCAGGCGGCGCTTTCTCTGCCATCTTCTGAGAGAGACCTCACCTCCGCTGGCGGCCGAGGGGGTGGGTGGGGGAGCACTTCCTGCCCACCCGGCGGGGGGGGGGGGCTTGCCCATCTCCTGGCCAGCCTCGATTCTGCACCCGCATCCGCACTGGGATTTCTGCTTCCCCTTCGGAAGGCAGCCTGGCAAAATTCTGGTACTGATTCTGCCCTGAGGGGGATGCCGATCCCAATCCCAATCCTGATATTATCAGCTGTAACCACAAAAGCAACACAATTGCTAGTTTTTGAGTATTCTTGGTCTGAAACCCTGCCAAGCATCTTTTGTACTTTGTCTGGTTTAAGGTAATCTACAACATGCGGGGTGGGGGGACACCTTTTTGGTAAAGGATAAACATTTGCGGCTTTGCCAGCAGCATGGTCTCGATCGCAACTAGCCGCCCCTGGCGTTGTGGTACAGAGCAGCCACAAATCAAACAAATGGGCGTGGCTGTGTGCCAAGTGGACTCAGTTTACAGACCCACAGTGGGCTGGATTCGGCCACCCTGGTAGAGCGGAATGGCCAGGAGGGCAGACTCGCATCCGAGCTCTGGACTCGCATCCGAGCTCTGCCACCTTTTATCTCCTCAGCCTCAGGTCAATTACTGCTGGTCTTTGTGGTCTAGTCCTTGCGATGAGTCATTTCCACTTGCCTGGGCTACGGATGCACAGAGAGCGGGTGAAACGTTATTTCCGCGTGTGTCTGTGAGGGTATCTTGGGAAGAGGTTTGAATCGGTAGACTGAGTATAGCAGACGGGCCTCCCCAACTCGGACGGTCGTCGTCCAATCTCCTGAAGGCCCAAAGAGAACAAAAAGGCGGAGGAAGGACAGATGCACTCTCTCTGCTTGAGCGGAGACCTCACCTTCTGCTGCCCGCAGATACTAGCGCTCCTAGTTCTCTGGTGCTCAGGCTCAGACTGGGGTGTACACCATCGGCCCCCTGGTCCTCAGGCCTTCAGACTCCAGCTGAATCACATCACATGCTTTCTTGGATCTCTAGCTTGCAGACGGCAGAGCGTGAGACTTGGTAGCCATAGTTATCTGAGCCAAATCCCATAATAAATGCCTCCTTATCCATCTATCATCTGTCTGTCTGTCTGTCTGTCTGTCCATGCATCTTACTGGTTCTGTTTAGGACAATCCTGATTAATCCAGTCCTCCAATATCCATCCTCCCCTTTTCATAGCAGGTGAGTTTTTAGCTGGGACGGTGGCATTCCAGAGTAGAGCACCATCGCCCAGCCGTCTAGCAGCTGTGACCGTGTGCCTAAATTCTGGCCAGTGTGATCTGAGCCAAAATGTCATGTGTTCGTTTCTGGGAAGTCTTCCTTCAGAGACAGCCCCCTCTCTAATTTTTTTAAAATCCTTTCCATCAGGGGCCCCTGGGTGGCTCAGTCGGTTAAGCGCCTGCCTTTGGCTCAGGTCATGATCCCGGGGTCCTGGGACCGATCCCTCTGTGGGGCTCCCTGCTCAGCGGGGAATCTGCGTCTCCCTCTCCCTCTGCTGCACCTCTTGCTCATGCTTTCTATCTCTTTCTCACTCTCTCTCTCAAATAAATAAATAAATGAATAAATAAATAAAATCTTAAAGAAAGATCCCTTCCATCATTCTGCCTGTGTCGTGGTGCCACCAGCATGGACCCTGAGGGTGAGGCTACCATGCAGAGACCACAGTGTGGTGAGCTGCAGGGACCTCCTGGAGGAGAGCCTCCACACATGTCCTGGTCCGCTGTGCTGTGACAGAAACACCATTGTCATCCTTCACCTGGGTTTCTGTCACTCATAGCTGATACTAAATTAACTAATGCCCTCTTTGAGCCTCAGTATCCCGTATGTAAATAGTAATAACAATAATATGCCCCCCCCCCCGAGGGTTTGTTTTGAGGATTTGATGTGTCAGCGCATATAGAATGCTTAGAAAAGTGCTTGGTATGTAGTAGGTGCCCAGTAAGTGTTAGCTGCCATTTAACCCACATATGACTCTGTGATGCGGCTTGTGCTACCCACAACTTTTGGATCGGTGACTGACGTTCAGAGAGATTAAGTATTAGGATTATAATTAGCTGCTTTTAAGAGAAATACACAATTCGTGTTTTAAACAAGATGGAAGTTTATTTGTCCCTTGTGTAAAAAAGTCTAGGGCTTGTGTGGGAGGTCCTCAAAGTTCTCTGTGTTGTCTGATTCTAGCCTTTTGGTTATAATGCTATTCCTCATGTTTCAAAGTGGCTGCCAAAGCTCCCATCATCACATCCACTTTCCAACAGGAGGATGGAGGAAGGCACCCAGAAAGGTGCATGTCTTAAAAGACTTCATGGAGGTCACACTCCACACTTTGCCTACCTCTTATTAGCCACTTTGTAGTTATATGTCAGTTAGTACTAAGTCAGTTAGTACTAAGAAGCTGAGCTGCTTTGGTTTCACGTTGCCCGTCTGTTCTATTGGTGTGGCATACAAACCATTCCTGGTATGCATGAGTTCACTATTTTGTCCTCAGAAAGTTCACAGTAATAGTCTTACGGTTGGGGTGCCAGCTGTCCTGGTTTGCCTCTCACTGTTAGAGACAAGGAGGCTGGGCGTGTATCATCTTTTAGACACTCTTCTGCATAGAATGGCAGACTCAGGATTTGACTCCAGGACCCACTAATTCCAAAGCCTGTGCTCTAATCCACAGCCTCCCATTGTTTGTCGCCTTTCTTTGTGCTGTAAGTTTGTCGTGGAAAGAGCGTGCATGGGCTGCCAGTCAAATCCAAGTGTTGCTGCTAATCAGCTCTGTGATTGTGGACAGGTCACTTGAGTTCTTTGTGCCTCCTTGAAAGGCGGGGAATCACACATACTTCCCTCTAGGCTGTTGTAGGATTACATGAGGTAGTAAATGTCAGGAGCCAAGAAATAGGGGACTACTCTCTTCCTGCTCCTTTCTGAGTACCCACACCATGCCTGGTTTCCACTGGTCCCCAGAGATAGACAAATAATGGACAACAAATGTGGATGAGAAAGGGACATGCAAATAGGAGTCATTATTTGGACATTACTACCTTTGACTTTCTTTCTTCTTCTTCCTCTCTATAGATGGGCAATAAGCCCACTTCTCTTCACCTGAGAGCTGACCTTGTATAGACTCCTCTCTGTGGTCAGTTCCAAGGCCAAGGGCCAGTCACAGAGACGGGCTGGTTGTGGATGCAGGGGGGCAGGGGTGGGGCTGAGTGAGGAGTACCTTGGCAGCCCCCGCTGGCTCCCTGTGCACACTGCGGTGGGGTGGGCAGCACCCTGAGCAGTACTCCTGCCGTCTCATCACAGCAGCTCCCAGAGGGGACCCAAATTAACTGGCAGGGCAAACTGCTGACACAGACAGGGACATCCCTCTGGGCAGGTGCAATGGCAGGGAGCTTCCTTCTTTGCTCACGGCATCCTATCTCTCTGCGGAGCACGGGATCCAAACCACGGAGACAGAAAAGTATATGTCCGAGGTTGCTGGGCACTTAGGTCGGATTCAGATTTCAAAGGGTCCGATTCTTCTGTGTGTCTTTCATGTTTCACAGTAAATATGGACGTGGTGTGTCCTCCAAAAGATATTCCCACTGAACAGTTCAGAGCAGGGCTTGGCAAACTTCGCCCTTAAACGGCCAGAGCACAAACACTGTTTAGGCTTTGTGGGTCAGATGGCCACTGTCGCCGTCGACAACGCGGAAACGAATGAATAAGTGTGGCAGTGTCCCTCAAACTTTCTTTTTGGTCCCTGGAATTCGAATTTTACAACATTTTCTCTCATCACGAAATATTCTTTTTTTTTTTTAAGATTATTTATTTATTTATTTATTTATTTAACAGAGAGAGAGAGAGAGAGAGAGAGAGAGAGAGCATTAGTAGGCAGAGTGGCAGACAGAGGGAGAGGGAGGAGCAGGCTCTCTGCCAAGCAGGGAGCCTGATGCGGGACTCGATCCCAGGACCTTGCGATCATGACCTGAGCCGAAGGCAGCCGCTTAACCGACTGACTGAGCCACCCAGGCGCCCCATGAAATAGTATTCTTTAAACATTTTTCTGCAACATTAACAAACGTGCAAACGTTCTTAGCTTGTGGACTGTACACATGCAGGCAGTGAGCCGGATCCAAGTCTCAGGCTGCGGTTGGCACTGGTTAGACCATGATAGGAGGACTCACATTTTCTGCGGTACCCCAAGCACTTGGGGGCTTCGCTTCTCAGCTGCATGTCCCCTGGCTGCACTGTCTGCCTCTGCCATTGGCGCAGAGCCCTCTGAGCCTCCTTTCCCTGGGATGCTCCCGTGCCCCAGGGATCTGCAGTCTCCCTGAGTCTCCTTCTTCAACCACAGCAGGGGCTTCTCTTCCTCCACCCACGACACTGTGCCGCCTACCGCTCTCCCCTGGTGGCTCACTGCCCTGAGGATGGAGGGTGGAGTGATATGTCCTTCGCCGGCTCTCAAGGCCCTTCGGCTCTGGCCCTGCCAGCTTCCTCACCTCCCCACCTGGTTTCCTGCTCTGGCATCACTGGCCTCCTTCAGCCCTGGAACCAGACCCTGTCCTGACTCTAGGCCTTCCCATGGGCTGGTCCCTTCGCCCAGGACACTGACCCCTGCCTTGCTTGGGGGACTAACTCCTATGTCCCTCCAGATTTCAGTTGCAAGCCACTTTCTCAAAGATGTCCTCCCCAATACAGCATAGGAGTAGGTCATCCCCAAGGTCCTCAGTGTCCTTGTACCTCCTTCCAGCAACTGATATTCTGGGGAATATTTGTTAACTGCCTGACTCTCCATAAGAATAGAGACCCATTGAGGGCAGGGGCCTACCTGTCTTGCTCACTGCTCTATTGCGGAGCACACAGTAGGATCTTACCAGTGACTGGAAGAAAGGTTGTGTCCCACCCCCTGTCCCCGGGTCACCTCGCCTGATCTCACCTGAGCAAAGATTGTCACCCTTCCCTGTGCATAAAACCACCTGGAACTGGTTCCAATATGGCTTCCCGAGGCCCACTCCCAATTTTGAGGACTCGCTAAGGCTGTTGTGGACCCTACCTAGCACCTGCCTTACTCATTAGCCACCTGACACCTCCCTCCCCACCCATCCACGGTGAAAACCAAGAAATGCCAATGCCCAGTGTGTGTGGAGCATGCTTTGAGAAATGCTCATCTATAATAAGCGGATGGTCACTAAGCATCATGAAGAATGAATGAGAGTCCTGGCGCTCTTCATCCAAGGACGGGCATCTAAATTCTTCAGGGGATAGGTGGCCCTTCGTTCTCCTGAAAACGCCCCAGGAATGAAGAGGCCCTCTTCATTCATTTATTCAACAAATGCTGCATGTATTGAGCTCTGTAAGGACCAGGCACTGTGCTGAATATAAAGATGCCATGGTGCATAAACCAGACATGATTCCTGCCTTCATGTGGTCCCTATTCTACTGAGGAAGACAGAATAATCAGAGTCAAACAAACATTTAATTAGATGTGGTACTAAGTGCCGTGAGGACAGGGAACCGTGAAGGTGAGGGAACCAGTCACCTGCTCTCAGACTCATCATCTGCCCTTCTATGCGGTGGTAGCTTGCCACCAGAGACGGTCGCTGTCAATTCCTTTCTTCCCTGAACACGCATGACGCTCCCCCACTGGGACGTGGGGTATACTTTTCCCTCTGATTCTCCATCTGATCGTTGTGATCTGCAAATCGAAGAATACAGTGAAAATGATGTTTAAGACTAGACCATAAGCTGTCTTAGACCTTCCTCCTAGTTTTTAAAAAATAGCTTGCTCTTTGGACACTCTCTCTTGGAATCCAGTGAGAGAAGCCCAAGGCACATGGGGAGACCATAAGGCTGACCGCCGTGGCTGCCATTCGACTGTAACTGTACAAGAGATCCCAAGTGAGCCCAGCCAATCCACAGAATGATGAGAGATGAAAACCTCATTTTAAGCCATTGAGTTCCAGGTTGGTTTCTTACACAGGAACAGGTGAGCAGAAAAGGAATTAGAAGTGGGGAATGAGGTGCTGCTCTGCTTGGGACCAAGATGGAAGGATTCAGAGACTGTCGTGGAGGCTTGAAGGAAGTGAAGAAATTATAAGTGGAGATGGGGGAGGGAAAGAGATGTGGTTTATGTACTGGTGGGACAGTTGGGGAGATTGCAACCTGTGTCACTTGGAGCATAAAAACCATGCTTAATGAACTTACAGATCTGGCTAACGAGGTTCACAGGTGAGATGTTATAAGCGACAACTGGCTTCTTTTTTGCTGCATGTGAACAGATGTGGATATGGAGAAAGGAGCTCAAAGTAAAAAGGAACTGTACAGTCTTTAGACAGAATTTAAAGGAAATATAGAGAGCTGGGGGCAATCTCTCTAAAGAGCAAGATGTTTTCAAAGTAAGACATGGCCCTGTGACAATTCAGGAAGATGCCAGTAAAAGATGGTGTGTCAAGGTAAAATGAAGTCTGGGGTGCAAGCGAAAGACCCTTTCTTAAGATCTGCCAATATGTAGACCCCCACTAGAAAAGTTAAAGAATCTTGGGGGTGCCCTTATGTCATCTCTGCTAGACAATGAGGCCTTTAAGAATCTAAAAGGTGTCCCACAGCAGCCTCATCAACAGCCCATAATATAGAAGGGGCTATCCTAGAAAGACCTGTGTAGTTTATAATTTGATACTAGGAAACCCATGGAAATTTTAGAGGAGATGTATCGGCTTACGCTGAAGGGACGGGCAGTTCAAAACGACAAGACACCTTTAGGTCCTGAACTTAGCAGAGGCAGGAGGCAGCCTGAGAAAGCTATACACATGGGGCCATTTTCTATGGAAAAGGAAGGATGAACTCGAGAGCAGAGACAAGAGTCCAGAGTCACAGAGCAGCCCTCCCAGGGAGCAGGACTGGGCTTTCATCAAGGAGCTGGGGATATGTACCCAGCGGCATTCCAGAATGGCTATGGACCAAAGACCCCTATGTATTTCCCATTCCCCAAAGCTTTTATTTTTTTCCATCCCTCTTGACTGGGAGTGTGACTGCAAGTACCCTCCACTTGTCTAACTGTTGTTTGCTGGGAGTAGGACTATGAGAGGAGACATAATTGTCTCTCTAATTTTCAGGTCTTTAGGTTGCAAGGAACATTACTTGAGCAATTGCCTTGTCAATCGGCTTGGGCTGCTGTAACAAAATACCACAGACTGGGGGGCTTATAAACAACCAAAACACACTGCTCGCAGTTCTGGAGGCTGGGAAGTCCAAGATCAAGGCACCAGCAGGGTCACATTCTGGAGGAGGCTCTCTCCTTGGTTCATAGCTGATAACTTCTCACTCTGTCCTCACATGGTGGAGGGGTGAGGGATCTGTCTGGGGCTTCTTTTATGAAGGCACTAATCCTATTCACAAGGGTTTTACCTTCCTGACTTAGGCACCCTCTGAAGGCCTTACCTCCACATATTATCGTCTTTGGGGGTTAAGATTTCAACACCTGAATTTTGGAGGGACACACACATTCAGACCATAGCGAGCCTCATCTGCACCTGGACCTGATTTATATGGTGGGGGTCCTAGACCTTGAGCCTGAACCTGATTCCATAACAGGATGAAAGTTTGGGTGTCTTGGCAGGGGATGAATACATTTTGCTTGTGAAAGGGACATGAATTGTTATGACTGCAGATTGGTTGGTGATAGCTTGTCTCCAAAGATGGTCACCATTACGTCTCTCTCTCTCTGTGTGCACATGCTATCTTCCCATCAGTAAGTAGAGGCTATTCTTCTAACCCCTTGAGTCCCACTTGTGCTTTGGCCAATAGAAACAGCAGAGATGGGGGTCCAAGGCTTGGTCGTTAGAAGCCTAAACCTGCTGCTGGGCCCCCTGGAAAGCTTGTTCTTGATATTCTCCTTTTGGGAACCCAGCCCTTATCCCCAAAGCCAGGGAATGGCCATATGGAGGAATTCTGGGTGAACTACGAGTGTGCCATCTTGGACACCTAGCCTGATTCGGCCTTTAGGTAACTGCAGCCAGCTACCATCGGACTGAAACTGCATGAGAGAGCCCAAGTGACAGCATCTCAGCTGAGCCAAATCAACCCCCGAACCATGAGCAATGATAATAGTTTTATTTTTTTTATTTTTTTATTTTTTTTTAAGATTTTATTTATTTATTTGAGAGAGAGAATGAGAGAGAGAGAGAGAGAGAGAGCGCACATGAGAGGAGGGAGGGTCAGAGGGAGAAGCAGACTCCCCGCTGAGCAGGGAGCCTGATGCGGGACTCGATCTCATGACTCCAGGATCACGACCTGAGCCGAAGGCAGTCGCTTAACCAACTGAGCCACCCAGGTGCCCCAATGATAATAGTTTTAAATCACTAAGTTTTGTGGTGGTTTGATACAGCAAGAGATGACTAGAACATCTGCTTTGTTTGGTATCATGTAGAATTACATTTCCTGAGCTCTCTTGCTATTTGGGTTCTTGGCAGTTTGGGCCAACGGGAGGCACTGGGGGGAGACTGGAAGATAGGAGGACAGGAGGAGCCAGGGTATTTTCTTTCCCTTTCCCTGGACTTTGGGTGACATCTCTTGCAACGGCAACATCTCCTCCTTCCCTCTGTGGTTCTGGATGCCCGTAGGCAGCTTTCACTGCATTCTAGCTCCTGCGAGCCTGCCCTGGCTTCTGGCATCTGGGGCACGTCAGTCAGCCCTCTGGCCCCAAGTGCAGTAGTGCCTCCCTGCTGTTGCTGCACCATCCCCTGTTCAGGCTCCTCAGCATTTCTGTCACCTGTGTAGCCAATTCCCATCTTTGAATTCTTCTATTTGAAACACCTAGAGTGGTCTCTGTTTCCCTAAGTGGACCTTGAGGGATACAGCATGAAGGAGGGTGATATTATCCAGCCTCTCAGGTTGGGAAGGTTTCCCTGGGGAAGGACGGGTCGGGCTGAGGTCTGATGAGTGAGGAGGACTTCTGGGCATGAGGGACAAGTGGTTTGAGGGGAAGGCGAGGACTGATGAGAGGTGCTAGGGACCCAGACGGTGTGCCGCACCACAAAGACAACGAGAGGGAGTGGCATGAGATGAGGTTGGAGACATCGTCTTACCCGCATTGTTGACCTGAAAATAAAGAGCAACGGTGAGAGGCAAACCAGAGTTTATTTAGGATCAAAGAATTGCAATCGAGAGAGCACAGATTCAGGTAGAAACTCAACTAGTGTCTGCCTGCAGGGTGGAAGCTCAGGGTGTTGCTGAGGAAGAGGAAGGGGGTACACTTACATGACTGGGATAAGAGGGGAAAAGGGGTCAGTTAGTACTAAGAAGCTGAGCTGCTTTGGTTTCACGTTGCCCGTCTGTTCTATTGGTGTGGCATACAAACCATTCCTGGTATGCATGAGTTCACTATTTTGTCCTCAGAAAGTTCACAGTAATAGTCTTACGGTTGGGGTGCCAGCTGTCCTGGTTTGCCTCTCACTGTTGGCTTATGAACAGCTGCCTGTAAAACAGTTGCCACTTCTGGCCCCGTCCAAAGGTCTTTTTGGCCAGTTCAAGCGTCCTGAGCCATTGGTTTTAGAAAGGGAGATGCAGCTATTCTCTGGAGTTCCTCGTGTCCAGAAGTTTTATGTGGTTCCATTGCAGTCAGAGCTGAGAACCAGTGGGCCAGACCACACAGGCCTGGTCTCTATCCTGGTCAGTGGGGAGATAGAGGGCGGTGGGCTCCCTGCTCCTGAGTGAGGGCATAGAGGGAGCCAGAGTGGGGCAGGAAGACCTGTAGGAGGCCATCTTCGCAGATGGGGGAGAACCGCCATGCTCCTGGCCTGTTGAGGGTGGGAACGGACCGGAGTGGGTGGTTCAGTACTTGCTGGGCTAGGTTTTCTGGAACATCCTCACTGTGTTTTTCATGTCCCCGCATCTTGCTCCGTATGCCCTTGCTCCCCATTGGTTCTGTACACCTGCCCGATAGCTTTCTGCCTCTGAGTCCACCCCACTTCCTCAGGGTCAGATGGATCAGCCATCCCAAAGCCCTGCAGGGAGCCAACTTTGGCAGAACCTGGGAGCCCACCTCCTTAAGAACCCTGAAATTTGAAAATTGCTTGAATTTTGATTGTATTTTGGCAGCTTCAGTCAGAATGTGAAGTACATGGAGTTCGAATCTCTGGTCAGAGAAACTCTGAGTTTAAAGTCCCTGCAGGTGATCTCTTTCAAACCTTGAATTTCATAATCAAAGGAGATGCTGAGCTCCTGAGAGTTCAGGGTGGGCCCCAGCTCTGGGCTTTCCTTCACATCCTGCTGATCTAGGGATTTTACCATGAATAGGCAAATGCTATGCTCTGCCTGATAGTCATTCTGGAGCTCTAGAGAGCTCACCTCCACTCCCAGGGCCAGAATTATCATAAGAGTGTCCCAAGGATAATCTTTTTGTAAATTTAAATCAATGCATTTTCACTTCCCTCTTTCAGACAGGTTTCCTGGTAGCTGCTTGCTCCAGGGGAGCCAGAAGGCTTATTGCTCCCAGGCAGGAGAGGCTTTGCAAAGGGGTTTTGAAAGCTCTGAGCAGAGAGGGTGTGCTAGGATTCCTTTATCTCCCTCATTAGCATACCAAGGGCAAAGCCGGGAGAGCGTCCTAGTACCCAGTGGCCTGTGTGGGAGGGGCCAGGCCCACAGGCTGAATGCAGTCAGGGAACGAGGATGGGCGGGGAAGGAGGACAAAGAAGGCAGGCGGCCCTGGAGATCTGTGGGAGAGAAGGAAGGAGGTGGGAGCGGGCGGAGGGCGAAGGGCGAAGGGGTCAGAAGCCGCTTTTCTGATTGCAATTCCTGGGCCCGAGGCTGGCAGAGGGATCAGCAAGGAGGTCAGGAAGAGGAGGCTGATCACTGTTCCCCCGGGTGCCCACCGTCAGAAAGGGGCCAAGAGGGTCACTTGAGGGGCACCCTCAGTTTTAGCTTTCTCCTCGGTGCACCACCAGGGGGCCTGTCTTGGGCAAGGCAAGGTGACACTCAGGGGTGACACAAGTCAGTGGGCTGGCTGGTGGAGGGCAGCCATAGGCAATGCAGGAGCCACCCTGACCTTGAACAAGGCCTGGCTTCCAGAAGCTTTGATGTTAGAGACCCTTGGCAGTCCATGAATGCCAGGGGCACCTCCATGGGCTCAGGATGGGTCAGGGCCTCTACCGCCCATCTCAGTCCACTCAGGCTGCTCGAACTGAATACTGGGGGGGGGGGGGTGCTTATCAACCACACAATTTGTTTCTCATGGATCAAGGTACCAGCAGGTTGGGTGTTCAGAGAGAGCCCACTTCTGGTTCAAGGTCTGCTGTCCTCCTGCTGTGTCCTCACAGGGCAGAAGGGGCCAGGGATCTCTCTGGGGTCCCTTCTATAAGGGCACTAATCCCATTTTTGAGAGCTCCAACCCTCATGACCTAATCACCTCCCCCAAGACCCCCACCTCCAAAACCCATCACACTGGGGATTAAGTTTCAGCATATGAATTTGAGGGGACTTGAGCGTTCAGTCTGTAACCCCCCCAACACCTCCGGGATGGTATGCTCCTCTCCCCCACTCACCAGCCATCACCTTAGGGAGCCTGCAAAGACAGAAAGGGGCCAGATAAGTGAACAGGTACCTAGGAAAGACTGGGACACTGGTTGAAGGCTCAGAGAGAAGGCTGTGAGAACTCCAAATAGGATCTGAATAATAGTTTGGCCTGCTAACCAGGGGATGGGGAGAGCTCCGGAGAAAAATTCAATTCATTCCACATTAAATAAGCAAAAGCACTTTTTTTCTCCTGCACAGTCTGATCATAATACAAATTACATTTATGACCCTCATTTAATAGCTACTGAAGGGAAGCAGAATTCACCCCCAAAATGTGCTTCCTTGGCTTAAGGATTTTTTTTTTTTTTTGAGCTGATTATTTTTGAGAACAGCAGATATAGAAGAAGTTCTGAAAACAGAATAGAAATTACCCTTTTGTTAAGGGGCATTTGCATCTCTAAAGGAAATCTGAAAGCTCCTTTTGGCAGTGTCTCCCTTGCCTTACCAGGAAGAGAAGCATGACTCTAAATTATGAGAAATTTATCAGTGGAAAAGGGACCAACCTGAATCACCAGGCTTTTTCTTTACCTCCCATACCTGTCCCCCACCCCCATCTCGCCCCCTCATATCTAACTTTTGTCTTTAGCTGAAGATGGTATTTAAGGTGGTGGCTTGGGCCATGTCAGGGAATTAGTGTCCCTGGGTCTCTCCCACAGATACGTGAGGCATACATGTGTATTAACTTCTCTTTGTTCTTCTCTTGTAAATCTGTCTTTCTATTCCAAGGCGTTTGAGCCAAGAACTCAGCAAGGTAGAGGGGAAATTGTTTTTCTTCCCCTACACTACCATGTATTGAGCATCTATTTTTGGCTGGACTCTGTGCTAGCATTTGGAAGTTAATGCAACACATGACACTGGCTTAAAAGTCACTGTTACTGACATTATCATTATCATTACGATGATGCTTTAATCCTCCTGACAGCTTTGCACGGTGGATATTGACCAGGAAAATATGCTCCAAGTGTCTTACCCAAGGTCATAGTGACTTACCCAAGGTCATACATTTTAACAAAAGTCAGGGTTAAAAACATTTATTTACCTTATTTTTTTTCACTTCAAAGATATATCATTTATCATTATTTTATGTACCACTAAGAAAGGAAAACATCTAGCAATGGAACTGTGACACAGGATTTCTGTAGCATTTAGAATTTTTTGGTAAACTTACCATAAAACCTCTTTTAAACTCGTTTAGGCATAGATTTTGACCATTTGTTACTCTTTTGCCTACATAGAAAGGAAAATGTACGTGAAATAAATTGGTTAGGTATTTCTAAAATGTCTTCACGTTCAGGCTTTAATTCCTTTAAATCACTTTTCAACTCAGAGTTATGGATCTCCTCTGTGCAAAGTGTGTTAGTGATGCAACATTTCCTTTTTTATGAAACTTTATATTTTGGAATAATTTCAAACTTAGAGAAAAGTTGTCAGAATAATACAAGGCGTTCCTTTATGTACTTCACCAGATCCCAAGATCTTTACATTTTATTACATTCTATTTACCATTACCTACATGTGCGCACATGTGTGTGTGTATGTCTTTCTATGTACAGATGTTCCCCAAATTACAATGGTTCATATTAACGGTTTTTCAACTTTACGATGGTGCTCAGTAGGAACCATACCTCAAATTTTGAATTCTGATCTTTTGCAGGTTAGGGAAATGCGGTATAATCCTCTCTCATGATGCTAGGCAGGGGCAGTGAGCCACAGCCCCCGTCGCAGGGTCCTGCAATCACAGGGTCAACCGCTCCACCAACAACCATTCCGCACCCATACAACCATTCTGTTGTTCACTTTGAGTATAGTGTTCAATCAATTACATGGGTTATTCAATACTTCATTACAAAATAGGCTTTGTGTTAGATGATTTTGCCCAACTGCAGGCTAATGTAAGTGTTCTGAGCATGTGTAAGGTAGGCTAGGCTAGGCTGTGATGTTTGGTAGGTTTAGGTATTAAGTGCATTTTCGACTTAATGGTATTTTCAACTTACAATGGATTTATTGAGAGGTAACAGCACTGTTAGTTGAGGAAGATCCATACATTATTTTTTTCTGAACCAGTTGAGATTAAGTCGCAGATATGATGTCCCTTTACCTTTAAATACTTCAGTGCATATTCCCCCCGAAAGAGAGGATATCTTCTAATTTAACCACAGAACAATGATTGAAGCAATGAATAAAGAAAATTAACATTGATATAATTCTGTTACCTAACTTACAGACCTTACTCACATTTCCCCATTTTATCAATAAAGTCTTTCATAACAAAAGAAAACATATATATATAAAGTAAAATATTTATTTAAAAAATATGTATTTTTTGGTCCAGAATCCAATTCAGAATCATGCACTACACTGAGCTGCTGTGCCTCTTGGGACTTGTAATCTGGAACATTCCTCAGACTTCCTGTGCCTTCCACATCTTGATATTTTTTTTTCACATCTTGATATTTTTGAAGAGTACAGACTAGTCATTTTGTATAATATCCCTCAATTCACATTCATCTGGTATTTCTTCATGATTAGATTCAAATTACACATTTTTGGTGTGGATACCACAGAAGTGATGCTATGTTCTTCTCAGCACATTGTTATCAGGAGACACAAGTTGTCCATTTGCCCCACTTGGGGTAATGCTAATTTTGATCACATGCCAAGGTGATGTCTGCTGTCAAGTAATTATTTTCCCCTCCGTAATTAATAAACATATCCTGCTTTTCTTCAAATGTTCACCCCTTAGTTTTGTCTTCCATTGATGAGCCTTCCCTAAGTCCACTGTGACTGTGATGGATGATACATAGTGAGATGCGCCATATTGGTTTCTTAAGATGCTATAACAAACTACCACAAACTTAGTGGCCTAAACAAAATGAATTTATTATCTTACACCTCTGGAGGTCAGAAGTCTGAAAACAGTCTCACTGGGCTAGCAACAAGGTGTCAGCAGGGCCGTGTTCCTTGGGGCAGCTCTAGGGAGGACTTTGTTACCTTGCTTTTTCCCGTTCTAGAGACTGGCCATATTCCTTGACTCATGACCACAACACCCCGACCTCCGCTTCTGTGGTTGTAGCTGCTTCTCTCATTCTGACCTTCCTGCCTCCCTTTCATACTTATGGATGCTTGTGATTACATTGAGCTCACCCAGACCATCCAGATAATCTTCCCATCTCAAGATCCTTAGCTTAATCATAACTGCAAAGTTCCTTTTGCCATGGAAGGCAACATATTCTCAGATTCCAGAATTTCTTAAGAGTGTTCCACTGTTGTCTAAGGGATTTGCTTCTGAGCCTCTCGTTCACATTCTGTAAGCTTTGACCTGCACAAGCAGGAGTGGCAAATGCCACTGGCCACAGGGATTGTAAGATGCATGTTGATCTCAGAGATACTGAAATGTAAAGATAGTGCCTGGTCCATGTACTGAGGATGCTGCGAGTCCGTCTCCCATTGATATCTTGAATGCCATGGTTTGTTAAACCTTCAGCAATGTGTCTGAGCACCTCCTAGGTGTCAGCAATTGTCCTGTCTGTTGGGTGTGCAGAGATCAGACCCACAAGACCCCTGCCTTGGGCTGGGGGTTGGGGGAATCCATCTGCCCTACACTGGGAGATACAAAGATAAAAGTCAAATTAGAAGTGATTTGGCAAAGAGGATTGGCCTGGGAAGAATGAACTGAACATCAGATTTCCTTATTGGGCTGGGGTAGGGGATGCTCAACTGGGAGTGGCTCTGCAAATCTCTGGACAGGTGGGCAGAGTCAGGGGAGCCCCAGACAGGCCAGTGTTCAAACTCTAGTTTAAACAGCAGAGCCCCAAGCTTAGCTATTGAACAGCCATCCTGCTTGGTAGAAGAGATTCTTGCAAATATAAAATATTCCTTCCAATCCCCAGAATTGTCTGTGATTCTCTCTCCTCTTGCTAAAAATAGTTTAAATTAATTACTAATAAATAACAGTAATACTCCTAGTATTCTAACCCCCCATTAACCAGTCCGCTGACCATAGCCATCTCTGCTAACCCAGGACATCTCCTGGATTGTGTGTTTTGTGTATTTGTGTGCATGTGTGTTTATGTGCTTGGCAGGGTGACTGGGGATTGGAAGCAAGACATAGTGTCAGGGCCAGTAAACCTTCTCCCTTCTTAGTCTTGGGAGCCAGATGGACCCTAGTCCACATCCTGCCTCTACCACATTCTGTATGAGGGCCTGCGGACCCCAAATCACAGGCTGCTTCCCCTCTTCCTGGAGGAGTTTTACAATCGGTTCCTAGTCTGAGAGGGGGCGAGGAAAGCTTAGATGCAGATGTATACAGTCACTGCCCCAGATTTCCAGGGCCTACTGTGTGTCAAACTCCACAATGCATTTAGGATATCAGAGGAAATAAAACAAAATCGGTCCTGCCTTTGCTGAGCCCAGAGTGGGAGGTCAGAGAGTGAGGTCGGAAAGACAGTGAATTCAGGGGAGGGCCTGACATGGCGTGGGGGATGGGCGAGCTGGCAGGTCTGAATGAAGACCCAGGGCCCAGTGCATAGAAGAGGTACACAGCAAGCGGCAAGAGGGGCCCAGGAGCCTTTGTCTCAGACCTGAGGTTCCTCGACTGGGGCTGCACCTGTGTGGTTTACGACAGAAGCCCGCTCTCGAGAATGACATCTCAGACCAGAGCGAGGAGGCCACGGTGCTGTGCGGCCACTCACAGGGTGTCAGGACCACCTTGCCCAAACGATGGCTTCGAAAGTCTAGTGAATGAGCTCCGGACCGAGTGTGACCGAATCCGCCTCCCCAACCGTCAGGCTTTCTCTGGGAGGGCACAGAGTCGGGCGACTCTCACCTCACGGCCAATGTCATCGGGATTGGAGGCCAGTGCGGCTAGCATCCTGCCCAGAACCCACTGCAGGGACGCTGGCTGCAGGCATTTAAAAATCTGTGGGTACAAAAAGAGGTGGCTGGTCTTCCAACGCAATCTAACTGTGGATAAATTGAACCCCGCAACTACCGTGGTCCGCTAATGAGAGCAGTGAATCGCCTCTGAGAAACCAGTTACAGTTCTGGAATAGCATCCTGGACATGAACTCCAAACCAGATAAACCCAGGGACAGCCTAACGGAGTTTGACACCTGATCCGGTCCCCGCGGCAACCTGAGCGAACGCGGATGGAGCGCCCCCTAGAGGTCGAGTGGGGCTGTGGGCCTCAAGACAGGATGCTGGGTCAGACCTCCAGGGGCTGGTTACTTGGACCCTTTGCAGCCAGCCCAGCCCAGCCCGGAATGGCTTTCTTTTCTTCCAGCGCTTCCCTGGGCCACACTCCCTCGAATCTCCTTGTCCCCCTCCCATCAATCTCATAGCAAACCCCATGACTTTTTTGGTATTAAGTCCAGCCCAGTCCAATTTATTTTTTATTTTTTTTTCAGCCCAGTCCCATTTCAAATGTCATCCTCATCTCTAGTTTCCTGCTTGCTTAGGCCCGGGATGCTTTGGGTGGTGGCCTGTGCACCAAGGGTAGATCTGGGGGTTTCCTGACACTGGAATGAAAGCTACTAGTCTTGGAATTGGACGCTCAGCCCTGGAACTTACCAGTTGTGTTACTTTGGTAGCTCAACCTCTCTGTTCCTCAAAACCCTCTTGTGAAAGAAAAGGAAAGTATTAGTGTTCCGTCCACACCCTGGAGCTGTGGGGAGATGGAGGTTGGTATCAGGTTCACACATCACACGAGAGTGGTTCTCATGCCTGTTCCTCATTCTGCTGTGGGTTCATGTTGCCTCCTCATCAGAGTCCTGTCTCCTTGGCTGACAAGTGCCCCAACCTTCCTGCTTTCCCTCTCACCCCACCGACCAAGCAGCACAACGGTTACCGTCATGATGCTGGGGTCAGGCTGCTTTGATTCATCGCCCCGCTGTGCCGTTCTGTCACTCAGCTGCCCTGTGCCTGAATCTTCCCCTCTGTAAAGTGGGAGAAGAGCAGTTTCTCTCCCGTGGTCTGTGGTGGTTCTGCATAAGTGCCCGGGATGTAGTAACAACTGTGAGAATTCTACCTCTTACTATCACCAAGACGTGGATTTCTAGCAACAAGGATTTATTAAATTTTTTTAACTAAATTTTTAATTTTAATTCCAGCATAGTTAACATGCAGCGTTATATTAGTTTCAAGATATCACAATTCAACAATTCTGTACATGACTCAGCGCTCAGTAAGTGTGCTCTTCTTCCCCATCCCTATTTCATCCGTTTCCCCCCCACCCCAGCTCCCCTCTGGGAACCACCAGTTTGTTCTCTAGAGTTAAGAGTCTGTATCTTGGTTTGCCTCTGTCTCTCTCTCTTTTTTCCCTTTGCTCATTTGTTTTGTTCCCTAAATTCCACAAGTGAATGTAAGAAAGTGGTCCAGTTGCATTTTTTTTTTTTTTTTGCATGTGGCTGTCCAGTTTTCCCAACACCACTTGTTGAAGAGACTTTTTTTTCCCATTGAATATTCTTTCTTGCTTTGTTGAAGATTGGTTGATCGTACAACTGTAGGTTTATTTCTGGGTTTTCTATTCTGTTCTATCAATCTATGTGTCTATTTCTGTGCTGTTTTGATGACTACAGCTTTGTAATATAACTTGAAGCTTGGAATCGTGATACGTCCAGCTTTGGTTTTCTTTTTCCAGATTGCTTTAGCAATTCAGAGTCTTTTGTGGCTCCATACTAATTTTAGGATTGCTCGTTCCAGTTCTGTGAAAACTGCCGTGTGTGAAGGTGGGTGGGTGAGGGCAGGGAGTGGGTGGGCTGGCGCTAGAGGCATGTGAAGCAGGAGGGAAGGGTGGAGGAGCACAGATGGAGGGGAGCAGTGAGGCTGGATGAGGTAGGAGGGTGCCCTCAGGGTCCAGATCAGAGCTATGGTGATGGCACCTGGGGGCCGGTGGGCAGATTTGAGAAGTCTGTGAGGGAGAAGTGTCAGCTTTGGTCATGGAGAGGAAGGGGGGGACATCGTGGGCAGGGAGGGGCAGGACGGGGGTGGCAGGATGAATGGGGGGTTTCTGGCTCAGTTTTCGGTCGCCTGGTCTCCTGTCATGCACTGAAGTTGGGACCTCTGGGGGCTGAGCAGGAGGGCTGGGAGGAGGATGTAGAGGAAGGCGGTGAGCTTGATTTGCAACATGCTTGAGGTGCTTGTGGGGCACCCAGGTAGCACTGTCCGGCAGGCAGGTGGGCATCTAGGGGTCCAGGTGGGTTTGGCTGACATCAGCACATAGAGGGTACCGGGCCACTGGGTGAGTCACCAGGGAGAGTGTGTGAGAGGCAAGGGGGAGAAGCATCCCGGGACAGAGCCTAGAGGGCCCCAGACATTTGAGGGCATGGACCAAGAGGATACAGTGGACCCTCCTTCCTGGGCATTTGAAGTTTAACAGAGGGCAACGCTTTCATCAAAAGGAGTAAATCCTGCATGGGGGACCCATGACCAGGTAAACAGATGAGGGGTGAACTTGGTGGGGAGACAGGAGCAGGGGATCTGGCCCTTCAAGCTCCCTTCACGTCCCACCCAAGTGGCTATCAGTTCAGAAGCCCCATCCCCAGGGCAACCGACGTCAACAGGAATTTAATTTAGGTGAAGCCCGGCCCAAGTGGCCTCAGTGGACCCTGGAAGGGTTCCAGCAACAGGAACCCCAGAAGACAGCTGAGGCATCGGCTTCCTGCTCGTCACTTACCCCCGGCTCCCCTCCGATCAGCGGCACGTGTCAGTTCAGCTCTGTCTCGGCTGAGTCCACCTTCTGAGTCTTTCAGGGAGGTCGCTGCCTGCGTGGTGCTGCAGAAGATTCGGGAACAGCCAGAGTTGTGCTGAGCCCACCCGACCAGCCTGCGGGAGCTCGTGGTGGAAGTTTTAGGGATTTGGCAAGCTGATTATTCACAGAGCCATTATTAAAAATTAAATTACGTAAACGTATGATTAAGTACGTTCTTTTAAAAGCAAACTCATATACATTCAAAACTCATTGCTTCCTATTCACTTCATGTTAACTATTTCCCTGTGCTCTTGAGGGGATGCATATCGATTGTATCTAGACGTAGAAATATTGTACAGGGGATGTAACCACACATCTCTTCCCAACTCGGTTCAGGGTGACACGTTGCTTGCTTGAACTCAGTTGTGCTGGGCGTATGGACACCGTAAATGTTGGCGAGAAAACAAATGACGGCCCTACCCTCTTCCCTGCCCCTCTGCCCAGCACCACTGCTTATAAAGGTTTGTCCAGAGGAGGAAATGTAGCATATATTCCTAGGCATTCATGCGCTTTCTATTAAAATGTTAACAAAGAAACATTTATCTAAGATGACTTCTAATCACTACTTATAAATAAAATAATGAAAGAAGATTTAGGGACGCCTGGGTGGCTTAGTTGGTTAAGCATCTGCCTTCGGCTCAGGTCATGATCCCAGGGTCCTGGGATCGAGTCCTGCATCAAGTTCCTTGCTCAGCGGGGAGTCTACTTCTCCCCTGTCTGCCACTCCCCCTGCTTGTGCTCGCTCTCTTCCTGATAAATAAATAAAATCTTTTTAAAAATAAATAAACAGGGGCACCTGGGTGGCTCAGTCATTAAGCGTCTGCCTTTGGCTCAGGTCATGATCCCAGGGTCCTGGGATCAAGTCCTATATCGGGCTCCCTGCTCGGCGGGAAGCCTGCCTCTCCCTCTCCCACTCCCCCTGCTTGTGTTCCCTCTCTAGCTGTCTCTCTCTGTCAGATAAATAAATAACATCTTTAAAAAAATAAATAAAATAATGAAAGATTTAAAGAAATATTATCATCCTGGCAGCATCCAATACCTTTTCGTGTCTTTGAACATTACTGATCTTTTAAAGCCTTTCTGGGTCTCTCTCTCTCTCAGAGGAAGTCAACCGACATACATCTGAACCTAGAGTTCTAGCCTGATCTGTGCCGTGGACTCCAGGGCTGAGACTTCAGTCTCTTCTCAGAATCAGTGTTTTACATGCATACTATAAACAGCATTGAATTCTAAAAGAAAGCAATTATAATGAGATAAAATTATCAAATTATAAAAATATCTGACACAGTCATTAATATGTGCTTCTTCTTAGCATGTTAAATCACCAGCTCTAGCAATGGAACCTAATAACAATTGTAATTTCAAACTGGAGCTTAGTGGGCATGATATTGAGAGATATCTAGCAGCCACTGTAATGTGACATGGAATCTGTGATTTCTACTGATAACAAATTCAGTCAGTGATCGTACTACCCCATGTGGCTGCCTTTTATTCTTAATCGAAAAAAATTGCTAAATTCTGATGAGGGATTAGAGAAAATAAATGTGATTTTTTTTTTTTTCCCATCCAAGTTCACAGGCAACGCTGAATTCTGTCCGGGTTCAAACCATTGCATCTGAGCCTTGTAGAACCTCAGATGTTTTCTGCAGAGCAGCAGGGCCCTGCTCGGATCTCTACCGTGTGCCTGGGCATCGGGGCCCCGAGTCCTCTGGAGGAGGAGGCCTGCAGATTGCGGGCGGGAGCTCAGTTGGGCCAGAGCCAACATCTGCCTTGGAGTAGGTTCTCTCTCTGCCCTTTGGTCTCGACTCTGCCTTCTGGAAGCACACGGGACAGATCTAAGCCATATCCCCATGAGTGTCCCTCAAATCAGCTGCGTCAGCTGGTGAGTCCTAACCAAGCTGTTTCCTGTCTTGTACTTCGGGACAGAATTGAGCTCATGTCAGACCGTTAAAATGGCCTTTTTTAAAGTGTATCTTCCAGAAACTACTTATTAGTTAAAGTCCAAGTAATACAGTGGTAGAAAGACAGGGGGCCTTCTAGGCTCTGAAATTCAACTTCTCTGCAGTACGTGGAGGACCCACCCTGGGCCCGGCTCTGTGCCAGGCGTTGGGGTTGCAAGGACAGCAGGCTCCCGGGTTGGCCCTGTCTCCAAGCACCTTGAGGCTGGCTGAGAGAGAACACCTGCCTTTGCTAGCCAGGTTTATAGCTGGGCCCAGGGTAGCCTCACCTCCCCATTACATACGCACTGAAAATGGAGAAACCCTTCCCCTTGCTGTTTGCACAGAGCTGATAATTAAGTCGCCTTCCCCGTCTGCAGAGCAAGGGTGTAATGTCAAGCTCCGTGGAAGGAGGAAGGAGGAAGACTCAGTGCTGAATCTGAGACATCCAGCTCAATTCAGTGAACTCGGGTGGAGGCCTGCTAAGCGCCAGGCTGCAACTCCATGCCCGGGGAGCCTACCGTTCATTCATTTCCAAACATTAGGTTAGGACGCAGTCAAGTAAGAACCACGGTAAGTATAATTCCAGGTCAGATGGGAGAATCACCAGAGGAGACAAGGGGACACCTGCCGGTGCAGGTTGGAGGAAGGGAGCCGGCTCCTGAAGCTGGAAGGAGCAAAGGGCCTCCTAGAGGAGGTGGCATTAGCTATGGGTCTGGAGGGACTTTGAAGGCAGAGACGGGGACGGGGGTGAAGAAGCCCCTGCAGGAAACAGTCACCTGTGTATCCAGTACTGTTGGGTTTCCTGGTACAGCAGAGCTCCCCCGCCTTTGAACATCGACTTTAGGAATTGATGTGAGAATCACTCACTCCTCAAACACCCTTTGGACAGGTGCCGCGTCCCCCGCGCTGGGCTGACCGCCGGGAGCCCTACCGTGTGGTTGTCAATCCACAGTCTAGTGGGAGGGACGAACGAGACAGAATGACCAGGTGTGCTCATGAAGGCAATAGGATCCACAAATGTGCGCCTGGTCTTCCCCCTCTCCCCCATCCCCACTCCCATGGAGGACGGTTCCCTGCCCTACCCAAGACCAAACCCTCTGCTTCTGCTCTGGATCCTGCCCCTTGGGCCTTTTTAGAGACCTGCCTCATACAGGTACCCTGCATCTCCCTGAATACTTAACTTCACCATCTCGACTGGCCGGTCCCATGAGGTTAGAAACCTGCTCTGACATCATAAAAAAACACAAAGAAACCCTCCCTTGACACAACTCTCTCCATTCTCTGCCCCTGCTCACTATAGAGCTTCTCGAACCAGTGGCCTGAGGTTGCTGTGTCCACTTGCCCTTTCCACCCCTCCGGCCGACATCCACGTGTCTTCGATCACTGGCATTCCCCTGCACGTGCTCCTGACGAGGGCAGCCATGACTCCTGTGTTGCCAAATCCCATAAGAATTTCTGTGTTTAGAATTTTCCATGTCTCAGCAGCATCTGACACAGTGAAGCATGCCTTCTCCCTCCTTGAATGTCTTCTTTCTCTTGGCTTCCATGCTTTCTCGCTTCCCGTCCTCACTGTGGGCTCCTTCGGTAGCCCCCCCACCCCCACCCCCTGCTTCACTTCCTGTGGCCGAGGCCCCGGGACTCAGTCCTCGGTCCCAACTGTCCTCTGCACGCTCCCCGGCCGGCCCAGCCACCCCCGTGCTGTGCCATCCCCTTTGTAGGCCAACAGCCCCCCATCTCTGCCTCCTGCCCTTGACCTCTCTTTTGAACTTCATACGTGTGCCCCCAGTCGTGCACACGACAGTTGCACAAGGAAGTCCAACAACAGCTCAAAGTCCACTAGCCCAAAGCAGGACTTCGAGTTCCCACTGCCGGACCAGCTCCTCCGGTATCTTTCCTTAGGCAGCCTCCGTCAAGCTGAAGGTGACGTTGGGAGTTACTCTTGGTTTCTCTTTCTCCCTCACCCACCCCTCACGTCCAAGCCTCAGCAAGTCCTAGAGACTCTACCTTCAAAATGCATCCCTGTGCAACCGATTTCTCTCCATTTCCTCCTCAGGCTGCACACGCCGAGCCGATCCGATCTCCCGCCGGTTTACCAGCCGATCCGATCTCCCGCCGGTTGGTTTACCAGCGGCACCTGTCACCTGCTCTACTCCCACTCTTGGTCCCCAGTATGACCTCAGCCCCACCCAGCAGCCAGAGAGGCTTCCCCCAAAATGTAAATCAGACCATGTCACAACACCGTCCCCTCCCCTCCACTTAAAACCTTCTAGTATTTCTAACCACATGTAGAACACATTTCAGCCCCCAGTCCTGGGGGTAAGAAACCCTGCGCATTCCGAGACTGGCCTACCTCTGTGCCCTGGTCACACGCACGCTCCTCTTCCCCGGCTCCCTGGAGCGCCCTGCTTTCCTCTCTCGGCCTCTGTCCTGTGGAGCTCTTTCCCACCTCCGGGCCTTTGCCTCGTCTGTTCCTTTTGTCTGGAACGCTCACGTGGCCTGCTCCTTCCTCTTGGCTTGCTATCACAGGACCACATTTGGGTTCTTTGCGTCCTCTGTATGATGATGATTACTCTGATCTTTTCTTTGGCTTGTTTATTTGTATATTTGCCTTTTTCCACTAGAATACAGTTTCTGTGAGAACACAGAGCTTGCCAGTTTGGGTACAACGAAATTCCCAGCACCTTGCACCATGCCTGGCCTAGAGTGGACATTTAGTAGGTGTATGTGGAATGAGGAAATGAATAACATAATGAGTGCCCTTGCAAATGCATCTCTGAAAGCTTCTGTGGTCGGCAGTCAGATGAGACACTGGAAAAGATGATGTGTAAAGTTTTAGCCATGGGGATCACAGAGGCCACTGTGAGAACGGGCCCAGCCAGAGCGGGCTGTCACAACAGCCTGATGGTTCTCAGGGACGGTGGCCTGCCTTCGTGTCCACTCCACGGGGACTCATTGAAGAATGTAGTGCATGGGCAAGGTGGCCTCAGTGCAATTGTGGGGTGATGGATTTTGGCGCCCAGCTGCTGGGACCCTCCCTGGTGAGTTAAGCTTCCTGTAGCTGGAGATCTGTGAGGGCCTTTCTCCTGTGCCATCCATTATCAGCCAACCCTGCAGCTGACACAGGTGTATGAGAAAGATCAGCTAAGCCACCAAGACGGGAAGAACTGCCAAGCCAACTCACAGACTCATGAGCTAAATATAATTCTTAAGCTATCAAGTTTTGGGACAGTGTCTTTCACAGCACAAGGTAACTGATAACATCTCTTTGATGATTCCTTAATCCCTGGGAAGCTTGAAAGCACTTAATACATCCTGCCAAATCACTTGTCAGGAAGGCTGTATCCCTTTACACATCCCCTGGCAATATACAAGACTGCCCATTTCATTCCATCTTCCCCAACACTAGGTATTATTCTAAAAGGCATTTGCAAACGTGACATGTGAAAAGGGGCAGGTGTGTGGTTCCAAATGCATTTCTTTGACTATTCCAGAGATTGATTCTTTTTCCAAATTTATTGGCCGTTAGTGAGGTGTCTCTTCTTAAGCTTTTTAAAATCCAAGTTATAGGTGTAATTCCTGAATCCCGTGTCCCCCCTCTCGGGGTGGCAGCCCAGAGTGACTGCCCTGTGCTTCTGTCTGCTTCCAAGGCAGTGCCCTCATTTCTCCGGCAATTATCAGCTGGTTATCTCCCTAATGCACCCTCTCCGCACTTCCGTGGTTAACCCCGTGGCTGGAGGGCTGCCCAAGGACACTTTTATAGCCTGGTGTGCTCTCCTTCGTTAAGTCACAGCTACGACCACAGCGGGGACCCCCCGCCAGTCAATCGGGAGCGGCCGTGTGGAGAGGTGGCTGCAGCCGGGGGTCGGCTGGGCAGGGCGGGGAGAGGGCATGTGGCTCCCCTGCGTGTGACCTGTGTGGAGGGCGGCGGCCGGGGGCCCATGCCGCTGGGGAGCACTGCAAATGCGGGCAGTCTGGACTGAGGCCCGCAGCGGTTAAATTCCATAATTTAGCAATAGCAATGACCTGCTGAAGTGCTATTTTATTTATTTATTTATTTATTTTTAAAGATTTTATTTATTTACTTGACAGAGAGAGAGACAGCGAGAGAGGGAACACAAGCAGGGGGAGTGGGAGAGGGAGAAGCAGACTCCCCGCTGAGCAGGGAGCCCGATGTGGAGCTTGATCCCAGGACCCTGGGATCATGACCTGAGCCGAAGGCAGTCGCTTAAGGACTGAGCCACCCAGGCGCCCCGAAGTGCTATTTTAAATACATTAGGTTAAACAAAATATATTATCAAGATTAATGTCACCTGTTTCTGTTCCCTTTTCCTAATGTGAATACTAGACAAATGGGAGTTATGCGCGTGGCTTGCATTATGTGTCAGGTGGAGGGTGCTGGTCTAAGGGCTCGCAGGGAATGAGTGGCAGCGGGGTGAGAGTGTGTGCGTGTGTGTGAGTGTGCATGTGTGTGCATTTCTGTGAGTGTGTGCAAGTGTGTGTGAGCGCGTGTGCACGAGTGCTTGAGCGTGCGTATGTGTGAGCATGTCTATGTGTGAGTGTATACACGTGTGCGTGTATATGTGAACATGTGTCTCTGTGAGTGTGTGAGTGCATGGGCATGCATGTATGACTGTGTGTGTGTGTGAGCATGTGTCTGTATGTGTGAGTGCATGTGCACACATGTATGTGAGTATATGTGTGGGCACACGTCTGTGTGCGTGAGTGCATGTGCGTATGTGTATGAGTGTGTATGCATGTGCATGTGCGTGAATGTGTGCGTATATGAGGCCATGTAGGGGTGGGGCAGGAGGGCTGACTTATGCACTCACAGTCTGACCCAGATCAAAGCCTGGGACATTGTAGTCTCACCACCTTACGCTCTGGCACCTACTACAGGTCGGGCACCCCGCGTACACAATCTCATTACATCTGCAGGAAAACCCGATGATCAGGGAAGTGCCATCCTGGCCCGCACAGGGTCAGAGGGCTAAAGGACTGGTCAAGCCACACGTTAGGAAGTGACAGTAGCGGGATGGCGAGTGGTGGCACTCCAAGCCCCTGTTCTCTCTCCTGCAGAACCAGCTCATGCAGAGTCTGGCCCAGGGCGAGGGAGGGGCTGGGAGGGAAAGGACTCCAAAGTGAATTTCCATGTTGCTGTGATGTTGGCACAGGGCAGGTGTGCCATCAGTCACCACCACTCATGCCTGTCCTCACCATCTCACTCCTTCCGTGGCCATACCCCACACTTGGCCCAGATTTGTGAAGATCAGGGAAACGGCAGGACTTCAACTTGCTGTAGAAACAAATACTTACACGATAAAGAAAAAAAAGCCCACAGGTGTAGGGTGCAGACCTGGGCTTGGATGCTGGTTCTGCTTCTGAGAATTCTGGGCAGGGAAACAGTTGGTGCCAAGGCACTAAGGCAGAAATAAGTTTGGCATTTCTGGGGAGCAGAAAGAAAGAGCAGCGTGCTTGGAACAGAATAAGGGAACAAGAAAACAGGTGGATTGGGGAGATGAAGTCACAGAGGTGAGGCCAGCTCACATCACTTCCCAGGGTCGGGTAAGGAGCTTGGCTTTCCTTTCAAGTGTGATGGTAGGGAGATGAATTGTGTGAATTGATTTATGTGTTAACAAGACTACTCTGGGCATGGTGACTCAGGCAAGAGCAGAGGCCATGCGGGTGGAGGAAAAGAGGCAGTTTAGGATTACGTTTTGGAAGTGGAATCCACAAGATTTGCTAAGGAGCCAACCTTGTAGGTGCAGTGTAGAGAAGAAGGCAATTAAAGATGGGTCCTGAATCTTTGATCTACCCAAGACGGTAGCTGGTGGTGCCATTTAGTAACGTGGAGGAGAAGCGGAGTGTGTGCGTGTGTGCATGTGTGCATGCGTGTGTATGTGTGGAGGGGCTCGAGGAACTGAATGCTCAGTCTGAGAACCCTGGTGGGCATCCCTGTGGAGAAGCCGAGGTGGGCAAATGCTGTGGGGGCCCAATGGGGGCATCGGGGCTGGAGGTGTCCATTTGGAGTCATTGATATATGATGATCTCATATTTTGCTTACTCTAAAATGCGTCTGTTTTCATATTTTAACACCACACTCTACACTGTCACTTTGAGCCATGTGGCATTTGGGACAAAGCTGCCATTGCCCAGGCATGGGTGTCAGGGGCTAGATAGAAAGTCCCAGTGACCATAATGGACACTCTTAACAAATTCTGCCTCTCTGATGCTTGTGGAACACTGGAGGATGCGTCTGTGCCAAGAAAATGGACACAGATTATTCTGAGTTGAAAAGTTTTGCCTCAGAGTTGGGCTTTGGATACAAAAAGATTTGGGGAGCATCTCACCCAGTTTATTGCATTTATATATTCATGAGATGTGTTCATGAGAATGATATGTGATGAATATCAACGTCAAAATAGGTCTAAGGAGCTCTCCCATGCATAAAAAATTAAAACTCCAAATGATTAAAGAAAATCATTACAACATTGTTTAATTGGCAGCAGCCTAAAATGTTTTCCTTCTAAATGGTACATAGTACAATGGCGTGTCTTACACCTGATTCGGTGAATCAATAGATTCAATAGATTCAGTGGAATTTTGGATTTAAAGTCACAAACATAGATGATAATCGTAACAGCTAATGTGAATTGAGTGCTTTACTATGTGCCAGGAACATAGTGAGTGTTCTGAGCTTTGTGTCCACTAGCTTATTTAATACTTGTGGGGTGTTGGCAAAGCCCTGCCGGTCACCCCCTCAGCTGCACGACCTCGATGTCCTACCACAGGCCTCTGTGACTCCGCCTGAGGGCTCTCCCTGGCCCATACCTGGACCTGCTTCTGCGCACTTGATCCGGATTCAGTTCAAAAGCCACATCTGATTAAGAGCCAGAAAAGGTTTTTTCCCCACGCCCAGTAGGAAATTGGGAAATGCTATTCATCCTGAGGACTTCAGGCGGGGTACAGTAGAGTCTTGGGGAAGGGCTCAAGAATTCAATGGCTTCTATTCTGTTAGAACAGGAGTCAGCAAACTACGGCCCAAAGACCAAGTCCAGCCCGCTGCCTGTTTTGATACAGCCCTCGAGCTAAGAATGGTTTATACATTTTTTTTAAAAATTGTGGTAAAATACACAGAGGATAAAACATTTTTTTTAAAAATTGTGGTAAAATACACAGAGGATAAAAATGATCATCTTAACCATTTTTAAGGATATGTTCACTAGTGTTAAGCATGTTCATAGCCTTGTGTAGCCAATCTCCGGAATTTTTGTATCTTGCAACATTGAAACTCTATAGCCATTAAACAACTCCCCATTCCCCCTCCCCTCAATCTCTGGCAATCCCAATTTTACTTTCTGTTGCTATGAGTTCGATTACTCTAGATATTTTATATATAACTGGAATCATACAGTATTTGTCTTCTTGTGACCGGCTTATTTCACTTAGCGGAATGTCCTCAAGATCTGTCCATGTTACAGCGTGTGTCAGAATTTTCTTTCTTGTGGCACGTGGGTGAGTCAGTTGGTTAAGTGACCGACTCTTGGTTTCAGCTCAGGTCATGATCTCAGGGTCATGAGATCAAGCCCAGTGTCGGACTCCACACTCAGCACAGAGTCGGCTTGAGATTCTCTCTCTCCCTACGCCCCTACCCCGACTCATGCATGCACGCATGCACGCGTTTTCTCTCTCTAAAGTAAAATAAATAAATAAAAATTAAAAAAAGAATTTCCTTTGTTTTTAAGGCCGAAATACTATTCCATTGTCTGCTTATCTGTTCATCTGCTGATGGGCACTTGAGCTGCTCCCACTTCTTGGCTATTGTGAATAATGCTGCTGTGGGTATAAGTATGAAGATACTTATACCTTTGAGATCCTGCCTTCGAATCTTTTCGCTATATACCCAGAAGTGGGATTGCTGGCTCCTACCAAAATTCTAGTTTTAATTTTTTGAGGAACCTCCATATTGTTTCCCAGAGTGGCTGCACCAGCTTGTATTCCTACCAATGGTGCCGGAAGGGTCCAATTTCTGCTCTTCCCCATCAACATGTGTTACTGTCTGCCTTTTTTTCCCCTTGGATAGTAGCTATTCTAATGCATGGGAGGTGACATCTCACTGTGGTTTTGATTTGCATTTCCCTGATGGGTAGAAGTGTTGAGCATCTTTCCCTGTGCCTATTGGCCATTTGCATGTCATCTCTGGAAAAATGCTTTGAGTTCTTTGCCCATTTTTAAACTGGATTTTTTGTTGTTGAGAATTTTACTTTTTTTTTTAAAGATTTTATTTATTTATTTGACAGAGAGAGACACAGCGAGAGAGGGAACACAAGCAGGGGGAGAGTAGGAGAGGGAGAAGCAGGCTTCCCACGGAGCAGGGAGCCTGATGCGGGGCTGGATCCCAGGATCCTGGGATCATGACCTGAGCCGAAGGCAGATGCTTAACAACTGAGCCACCCAGGCACCCCAAGAATTTTACTTTCTTAAATGGTTACAGAAAACAAAAGAGGAAGACTATTTCATGACTTGGGAAAATTATATGCAATTCAAACTTTAATGTCCATAAATAAAAGTTTCATCGGAACAGGGCCACACTCATTTGATTACATTCTGGCTATGGTTGCCTTCGCTCTACCAGAGGTCAGTATTTGCGACAGAGATCGTAAGTTCTGCAAATCTGAAATATTTTGCTATGTCATCTTTTACAGAAAACGTTTGCTACTCCAGTGCCAGGATGTTAGGGATTAAGAGAAAGCCTTTTAAGGCCCAAAGGGAGGGTGTGTTTGCCCCCTACAGACAGTGGGGGGCAGCAGAGAGCTGACGTGCTGGAGATTCCCTTCTGGTCCTGCTGTCCGGAACCGAGGATGGATTCTGCACCTCGCACCCGGGCTCATCAGCGTGGAGGGCCTGGTGGAAACCATGAGAACGTATGAGAGGCTGACTTGGGAGAGCAAAGAATTTTCGTGGGTCTCCCTGTCTCCCTCCTGCCTTCCTCTTTCTGCTTGGTGTGGGTTGCCAGTCTGCTCTTCTAACACACAAATCTGGCCCTGCCTCTTCCTGCTTAACACCCTTCATCGGCTCTCTCTCTGCTTTCCTTGGAGATTAAGTTCAAGCTCCTTCAGTTTGGTTCCCAAGGTCCTGTCTCTCTCTCTGCCTTTCTTCTTAGTCTTCATTGCTTGGCTCCATCAACTTGGGATGACTCTGAATCTCATGCTCCAATAATCTGAAATCCCATGGTCTTTTCTTCTGACCTTTGCTCACGTCCTTCCATGGCATCCTCTCACACTCACCCTTCCCCCTTTCACCTCTTTCACCTGCTCCTGTCTTTAGGCTCGGCTCGGGCTTGCTCCACCTCCACCAGGAAGCCTTCCATGACCACCTACTTCCACCCCAGACACAGTTAGGTATCCCTCTTCTGACTCCTTTAGTTCTCAGTGTTTGCTCTGCTCCGAGTACCTCAAACATGGCCACAGGTACCGTGGGTGAGGGCAGGACCAGGGTCTTGTTATCTTTGGGTCCCCAGTGCCTGTGGGAGGTCCCGGTACATAGCAGGTACTCGACAAATGTTTGGAATGAATGAATGAATGAATGAGCATCAAGTCCCATCAAGAAAGGAGTTCGATCTTTCTAGGTCCTACAGCTGCTTTAGTAGCATCCTTTATCTTCCTGGTGAGGTTGGACCCGGGGAAGAGATACTGCAGTTGCCTCTGCACGGACCTCTGGCCCCTGCAGATCTGTGAGCTGAACCGGTGAAGAAGCTGTTCCTCTGGCTGCTGGAAAATTGTACGGCGTGAGGTTGACAGCTGGAGGCCCTCCCTGGCCCGCCTTAACACTCTCACCTGAGGTGAGCTGGTTCCCATGGGGGCCCCAGGGCCCACCCTTCCCATGGCCCTCTGGAGCTGCGAGAGGCGGTAATGATCTCCAGCGCAGGAGGAGGTGGGGTCTCGGAGGCAGAATGAGCTAGTGGGTCCTTCCCTCATCTTACCCCCTCCTTGCACTGGGGTCTACCAGCCTGAGGTGGACAGGACCAAACACAGCACTGGAGTGGGCTTCAGAAGACCAGTGGGCAGTGGCTGTGGGACTTTGGGGAACCCCTTGCCCTCTCTGAGCCCTGGCTGCAACCTCCCGGGCTTGCCGGAAGACACCTGAAGACGGGTCTACGAGGTCTTTTTGCAGTGTCAGTTGCTCTGCAGATCTGCAGATTGCCTACTGGGCAGGCCACATGGGACACAGCCATCACATGCTTAAAGCCTCTTTATGGGGCCTCCAGAACCAAGTGAAGGAAAAGAACCTTTGCAATTCCGGCTGGGTTCTCAGATGTACCTCTAGCTCTGAATTCTTCCCGAATGCTGCTCGCGCAGCTCAGCCCAGAGGCCTCAAACTCATTTTAGAATTAGCGGGAGGGATTACTCACTATACAAACAGACTCCTCTTGTCAGATGCAATTTGCAAATATCATTTACAAAAGGAAGTCAATTAAAAGTCTCCCCGCTGACTCAGGCCCTCCTGTCGCCACCCTTCCCCAGTGCCCAGCAAAGCGCCGTTCTTTATAAAGCGGTGTGTGCCTTTTAGGGCTAATACTTGGAGAATTCTCCTCTCCTCTATTAATTAGATATGATCTGGGTCCGGTAGAAATCTTATCACGTTTCAAGCTCTTGCCGATGAGTCATTTCCCCTTAGGAATAAATGAAATGTGGGTTTTTATTGCTTCATTCACTCATTCAACAAATGGATACAATCTATTCATCCCTTTGGAGTCCATGCTCAGATTCCACCTTCTCCACGATGCATGCTCAGACACCTGCTCAGTGCTGCACGCTGGTCTCCCCCAGCACTTGCGATCCCCCTTTCCCTGTTCCCCTTTCTATCCCCAACAGACCTAATGACCTTCAAACATACAAAATAATGTACTGATTTATTACATGTTTTGTTTAATTTCTGTCTCCCAGACTAGAAGTTAAGCCCCATGATGGCAGAGATCTTTGACTACTTTATTCACGCATATACCCAGATGCTGGCCTGGCAAATAATAGATGATCAATGAGTCCTTTTTAGTGGATGAGCAACAAGCTATGGACTCATAAGGAAAACGCCCAAGATTTCTGTCTAAGACAGAGAAGACGGTGATACAGGCCAGTGGAAGGAAGAAGAAAGGAATTAATGTTTATTAAGTGCTCTCCATGAACCGAGACTTTTATGTAAAAGAACTTTGTCATTTAATATTTAAAATCACATTACACATTTAAGTGATTGTTCTATTTTCACACAAGGAAGTAGCTGGCTAGACAGGTTAGGCTATTTGCCTTAAGGTCACATAGCTGGAGGGAGGTGCATCCGGGTTGTCTTCCCCTAAAGCTCTGTGCACTGATGCACACACGAAGAAACAGTAAATGCACTGGGGCTTCAGGGGAGACTTCCTGGAGGAGGTGTCATCCACACCACCTTGACGACAGGATGTGGGATGGACTTGCAGGGATGATATACAGGAATTGCTATTTGCAATGGAAAAAAGGGTGAGTGGGGAGGGGGGTGGTTCAGGGAAGGAATGGCCACTAGAAACCAAGCTGCATGAGAAGGACGGTAGTGGTCAAGAAGGCTGGAAAGGCAGAGTGAGGTCAGGCACCAGTTGAGACTCAAGTTCAAAGCTACCCCTTTAATTTCTAATTTGCAAAGCTTTCATCTTTGCTATGGAAAGGTGGGTCATGCTCTCAAAAGTCCTTAAATTAGAAATCAGCATTTCTCTGCTTCACATCCCCTCAAATGAGGCAGATCCAAGATGGACTGAAACAAAATAGAATTACCTTTTGAGTCTTGTGGGCCAAACAGGTTATAAAAGCCCATTCAGCTAAAAGTCCAGCTGTTGCCAAAACAGTAAGAAAAAAAAAAAATTAAAAGACCGTCCGATCTAATACGTGCCTCTGACAAGCAAGACATTTTGCTTCTACTGTGTATGATTTAAGTACTGTGAGGCAGGCAGCATGATGGTCATTTTAAAGAGGTTCAAAGAGATTCAGTTCCTTTCCCAAAGTCACAGGGCTAGTGAGGAGAGGTAAATGGCCACGTCTATGCCACTTTCTCTACGCTTCTTCTGCCCCTGGAAGAGAGCATGCCATATCCTTGGAAACACTGCTTCAGGGGCTGCCAACACGGTGTCTCCTGTAAAGAATAATTCATTTAAGATCGCTGAGCCTCGTCCTTTTAGGGAATGGTGGAAATGGTCCCCAGGAGCTCAACTGCATCCATTTAGCTGGGAACCTCCCGCTGAGTTGAGCAGATGAGGGGAGTTGGGACTCGGTGCTTCTGTCAGCCTTCTCCTTTGACTGTGACAGTGTGGGAAAGCGAACCCCGAGGGAAGCATAGCTTACAAGCCCGGCAATGGGCACCCAGCTTGCCTTGCCAACGTCAGAGAGCCTCTCCGTTACTCATTCATCCAGTGCAGGGCCAGCCAGTGAGCTAGGAGCTGGGAATATGAAGGGGAGATATAAGACAACAGTCGGTACAGTACCCTCAAGTAGGTCCCCGCATAGAAGGGAGAAGGGACAAATGAAAGGTCATTGTGCTACAGCTCTGCTCAGGCAGGGAGGAGGCGTTGAAAGATACTCCAAGAGGAGGGGTGAACATTGTAGAATATTGGAAGCTTTGAAAGTGCCCTCCGGGGGCCCAACAAGGTAGCAAGATGGTGTGAATTCCTTCCCAAACTACCATTCTGAGAACAGCCCGATGTTCCCAAATCAGTTTATTTCTGCCCACCCCCTGGGCTCTCCATCACAAACCTTACAGTGTGTGTGCAAATGGTTGGCGGGTAGCTCCGAAGCAGAGACTATTCCACATCTTGGTCTGGTCTGAGGGGTCATTAAATAATACCTCTCTTTCCCAGCATGAGTTCTGCAGATGGAGGACAAAATATCATCTCCCAACATTAGGCTGCAGGATGTATTTGTTTTTTGCTGTGTATCAGGCAACCCTCAAATCTCAGTGGCTTATGACCAAAAAAGCCCCTATTGTTCTTATTGATGGGACTGGGTCTCCGGACACAGCCTCGCTTCAGGTTGCAGACAGGGCTCATCTCTGCTCTGTGTATCTCCGATTCTGGGATCAGAGGAGATGTCAGCATGTTCTTCTCTTGGCAGGAAGCAGAAGCGCACGAGGGGCTAGAGTCACGCAGGATGCCTCTTAGTCTCCGCCTGGAACTCGCACTTTCCCGCACGTTCACTGGCCAAAGCAAACCTCGGGGCCAAGGTCAGCCTCCGAGGGGCCGTTTCATCCACAGGGAACCATTCCAAGGACAAGGAGGGAAGAACAGGAAGGAAATCATACACTTTACGGGCGGACATGGCTTTGGTGCTTGGAAACAGAGGAGACACGGAACCCTTTATCAGAAAGTCTCACCCACTGTGCAAAGGCATGGGCAGACCACTGCTAGCACCCTCCCAGGGGGACCGGCCCCTGTTAACCGAACTCCCAGGGGAAGGCAGCCCCAAATATACACTTCCTGTGGGAACCTTGGTCCTGGAGGAGAGGGGGAGAACAAAGAGGGGAGGAGCTGGGCGTGCCCACCTCCCCTTCCTCTGATCAGAACTCAGAGTGACTGAAGGGTTGCCAGGAAGCCAAGACTGTTACCCGAATTGCTGTCCCCTAACGTGGAAACACGGAGAGCAGAAAAAAGGTTCCCTCCTGGTATCTACATGAGCAAGTGATACATCTCTTGGCCCTTGGCCTACCCTGGCCCACCGGTGGAGCCAGATACTCTCGTTGCAAGCATGGTACCTTCCAGGCTGCTATTCGTTTTCAAGGACAGACCGGGTTACGCGGCAATACTACATTAAATGTTCCTTATGGGCAAACTAAACTCTTGTAATTACTTCAGAGGGATAAGTCCCTTACTGTCTAAGGCAATGTTTCTTGAACTTGGCTGCCTCTGGAATCACTTGGGCCCTGGGGGGCTTTCCAGAATTTGGATGCCCAGGCTGCACCCCATACAAGTTCAGTCAGGATCTCTGGGGGTGCGGCTCCGATGTGCATAGTATTTTGAACCCAACTCTCCCTCCCCTGCAGGTGATTTCAACGTGCAGTCAAGCCTGAGGACCCATGATCTAAGGCAGGGGTTGACAGAGGGCCAGATAGTGAATATTTCAGGCTCTGCAAGCCAGCCAGTCTTGGTCGCAAGTACTCACCTCTATTGTTGAAGCGTGAAGGCAGCCATGGACAATATGTAAATGAATGAGCGTGGCTAAATAAAACTTTATTTACAAAAAAAAAGCCCAAGGGCTGGATTGGGCTCACATGGATAGTTTGTGGACTCCGGGCCTAAGGTTATTTACAAAATAAGACACTTAAGAACCAAAGCAGAGACCCTCCCAAGTTGCATGATGTCTAAGAGAGCTGGGTGCTGACTCGGAGTCCTAGCTCAGCCACAAATGGCCTGTGCGCCTCAGGGATGTTCCTCACCTTCTCCGTGCCTCTTCTTCCTTGTCCAGAAAATGGGGATAACACAAAAGTACCTCCTTACAGAGTTGTTTGAGGGTTAAATAAGAGGTAACAAATAGAAGAGCCAGGCACAGGGTCGGCTGGATGCAGAATAAAATTCTTAGTAGTATCAGTATTTTTGTGTGTAATTATGGTTTTTTTCATAAAGAAAGAGGATCCCATAGCTTTTACCAGGCCCCTCAGATATATGCCCTTCAAGGAGATACGAATTTGATTTTTAGTGCCGGTGGCCCAAGCAACAAGGAAAGGCGTCATGGGGAGATTACTTTTGTTTTCTGACAAGTGGTAACCTATGGAGTCGGTTAAAGTAAATTTAATTACGGAAGGGGTAATTAGCATGTGAATCTAGGGTTCACTCTCTCTTTTCCCTTGAGAATCTCCACCAAGGGTGAACTGTGGTAAGAAAAACTCGGAACAACACAAAACCTGCAGCCAGTTGGAGAAGGCTAGCACCCCTCTCCCTAGCTCCTGCAGGTTGGCTGGCTCTTGGGCTGCCGATTTGGCCCTGGGCCTTCCCGCCTGCACTTCATCATCTGTCAGAGGCTTCCCGGAGGGGGCCCTCCCGCTTGGTTTGCATTTTTTTTTTTTTTAACTGTCATGACAATGTGAGCAAGGATCATCGATTTCCTTCAATGACCCTCCCTGCAGAGGGACTTTCACCCAGGCTGCAAAGCCCCCAGTTATTTAAAGGTAGAAAGGTGAGGTTTAGGCATTGCCAGGCTCTGTGACTTGGAAAAATATCTTGGTATCAAAGGAGACCTTTTCCCCCCCTCTATCTGCAGCGAAGCCTCCCCACCTTATCCCCCCTCCCCCTGCAAGTGAGCAGATCAATCCAAATGACTTCATGAAGTCGAGTTCCAGCCCTATCTCACTTTCCACGTGGTTCCAAGAAAGTCAACGTCATGCCTGGTGCTATTTTTTATCACGGCCCCGCTATTTCCGTTTCCTCTGTGGTCTGTGGGGTTGGGCATCACTTCCCAGTGACGCACAGACCTCACTGAGTTCTGGGGAGTCAGCATGTTTGAGTAGCTCACTCCATCCTTCTTGCCTGTCCTACCCTTGAACTTTCTTCCCTGAAGCCCAAGTCCTAGCTATTTTTGAAGACACAATTCCACCATTCCCCCACTGGGAAGCAAGTGTGCCCCTCTACTAGGCTTCTGCCATGTTTTGTCTGAATCTTGGAGGGCAGGGATCTCTCTCCCAGCCACGGTGCTGAAAGTTCTCCAAGGTCAGAAGGATCAGGCCATCGTCCTCTTGCAGAAGGACATGGATGCAGGGTCGAAGAAGCAGATGTTGCAAGGAAAAGGGGGTGTCCTTTAGATTCAGGGTTTGGACTCCGGCTAGGTGACTTCTGAGTAAGGTTGGACAAATGGTTGCACCTGTTGAAGTGGCGGTTCTTCCTCTGTGAGCCGAGCACCAGAATCCTGACATCCGAGCTTGTAGGCAGAAGGCAGGAGGTACTCTGCATTTGGTGTCTGGCACAGAGGCAGAGGTGGCTACCCCAAGATTTACTGATTCATCGATTTCCCTCCTGCCAGGGAGGCTGAAGGCACTCACAGAAATGTTTGTGGGTGGACAAGAGGAAGGAAAGGAGAGAAAGAAGGCAGGGGAGCAGGAAGGAAGGGACCGGAGTCGTGAGGAAGGGAGGGGAGCCGGCGGGGGTTGGATGTCCAGGCAGTTTCTGAGGTGGATCATGGAGGTCTGGGCCTCAACTGGGTGGAGCCGAGGCCAGTCTGGACCGAGCTCAAGAGGTGGGAGGCTGGTTCTGAGCTGTCCTGGGTGGAGCTCAGTCGGATAGGAAGTTCCGGAGGGAAGCCAGAGGTTGGCCTCCTGGTGGCTTTGAGGGAAGAGCCCTTGTGGTCAGAAGGCGCCAGGGTGAGGTGGCATCACCCCAGAACAAAATCCCTCAGTTTTAAAGGGCCAGGTCTGTCCACCACGGGACTGGTCCCACACATATCGGGGCTGTGTTTTTTAAAGTCCAAAAGTCCATTTGCCTCATTCATTCATGGAGCATTTATTGAGTGCCTACTATTTGCTGTGCTACGTGCTGAGGATGTCACGGTGAATGAGATATTGTCCCAGACTTAAAGGCTCCCCCAAGTCTGTGCGGATCATGAGTAGCATGAAGTGAACAGCATGCTTCAGTCCAGGGATGGGTGCCATGCTGGAGCTGAGCCAGGTGTGCATGGGCCAGAGGTCAGGGGACAGAGAGAGTCCCAACCTGGCCCTGAATTGTGAGGAAGACTTCAATGGTGAGTTCACACATTGGAGTGGTGTCTTTTGCTTAGCCAGAAATGATGGAAGAGTGTTCCATTAGAAGATGCAGCATAGCTGCCCTGGGGGCATGAGAGGGGACATGGGGCCAACAGCTGGATGTGCTCTTGTTAGAACAGTAGGGGAGGCTGAGGGGAAGGTGCACAGACGCCAGGCTAAGGCCTTGGTGTTCTAGCCTGAAGGCATGGCAGGGCCAGTGGTAGGTGGGTTTGGACCAGCACCTTGGTCTAGTTTATATTCTAGAAGCATCACAGAGCAGCGAGGCAGTGATGAGAGCCTGCCAGAAGGTTCTAGAGTAGAAGTGGAAAGGAGGTCATGGAGAAGAGGTATGGGGGGCAGAACTAGCTATCCTTGGTGACACAGTAGATGTGTGCAAGGAAAAGAGAGGGGGACATAGGGGGCCACAGAGGTTACAGGGTAGATCAGACGGGAAGGAGACACTTCTGGAGATAGACCAGCCAGGAGCACGTGAGGATGTTTGGCCAGTGTGGCTCCTGGGTGACTCAGTCGGTTAGGCGTCTGCCTTCGGCTCAAGTCATGATTTCCGGGTCCTGGGATCCAGCCCCCCCGTCGGGCTCTCTGCTCAGTGGGGAGCCTGCTTCTCCCCCTCCCACTGCCCCTCCCCCGACTCACGCACTCTCTCTCTCTTTCTCAAATAAATAAATAAAATCTTAAAAAAAAAAAGAATGTTGGGCCAAGACTCACTGCTGGTCTAAACTTGAAGGGTGTGGATGGAAGGGCCACATTTCTAAACTATTTGGGAGACTCTCTTACCCTGTGAGCTAGAAACCCCCTCACACAATAGAAAGTGATGCAAATCGCACATCCTTTTTCCAGGGCCCTTTACAACCAGCCCATGGGCACAAGAGATGGCTTCTTGTTCTTAATTCAAAGGAATCAGAAGTTGTGAAGAAGCAGGGACATGCTGGTGAGGGGGCTGGCGGCCCCTCTGGATCTGGCTGTGGCCGGGGCCAGCCCGGCTGGGGGGTGTCTGTGCCAGGCAGTGTTGGCGCGAATCTGCACCCAACCAGGTCTGCGGGGTAGTTCGGGGTTCAGTCCTGGCCGTGTCACCTCCAAGCCCTCCCCAAGAGTGTGACCTCTGCAGTGTCTTTCTTAAAAAAAAAAAATCATGGTAAATCCACACATCACAAAATTCACCATGTAAACCATTTTTAAGGGTATAGTTTAGTGGTCTTGAGTACACACACATTGTTTTTCAACGAGCACCACCATCCACCTCCAGAATGTCATCTTCCCCAACTGAGACTGTACCTGCTGAACACTCCCCACTCCCCGCTGCTCCTCCCCCACCTCACCATCCTGCCTTCTATCTTCTGTGACTGGTTTATTTCACTGAGCATCTATCTTCCAGGTTCACCCAGGTTGCAGCAGGTGTCAAAATCTCGTTTCATAAAGGCTGAGTAATATATTGCGTTGTATGTATATACCACATTTTGTTTATCCATTTATTTATTCTTAAATTTTAATTCATTTTTTATTTTTATTTTATTTTATTTAATGATTTTATTTATTTATTTATTTGAGAGAGAGAAAGCAGAGTGAGAGAGCGCACATGAGTGAGGTGGCAGGGGCAGAGGCAGAGGGAGAAGCAGGCTCCCTGCTGAGCACGGAGTCCGATGCGGAACTCGATCCCAGGACCCTGGGATCATGACCTGAGCCAAAGGCAGACGCTTAACCAACAGAGCCACCCAGGTGCCCCCATTCTTAAAATTTTTAAATAAACTATTTCTTTTGGAGTAAGTTTTGATTTCTAGGAACGTACTAAGTCCCTACACTCACCCCTTCCCCAGGCTTCCCTGATGCTGACACCTTACACCCACACGGTACATTGATCAGAACTAAGAACCGAGATCGGTCCATTACCATTAACCAAACCGTAGCTAGGCTTCATTTGGATTTCATCAGTTTATACACCAATGTCCTAATTGTGTTCTAGGATCAATTCCAAGATCCATCTTGCATTTAGCTCAATGTCCTTTTAATAAGGCAGGCCAGGTTTCTGTTGCTTGCAGCAAAATGCCCTCAGGGTGGAGATATTGGTTAGGGTTCAGGTGGCTGGGTGGGAGGGAAGTAGGAGTCTGAGGCAACTCCCGGGCTTTGGGCTTGGGCAGCTGGCTGGACGGGGGGCCATATGGAGAGAGGGGGAAGGCAGGGGGAAGACGTTTGAGTGGGGACAGCATCAGAAAGTCACAAGTATCTTTGCAGGGATATGATTCTTTCCAGATCTCTACACAGGTCTGAGCCTGGCTGGAGGCAGGTGCAGGGGTAGGTGCTGGGAATTATTCTAGAAACCTAAAGCATCCATTCACCCAAGTCCTCTTTCAGGGACTGGCCAGGGTAGAGAGGAAACGCATAGCCCAGAGTCTGGTCTTGCCCATTGGACTACTCTTCCAGGAGCCACCCCATTGCTCAGAGAGCAGACCTCACCTTCTTCCTTCCCCAAACCCCACTTCCAAGAGTAAGCATCACCTCCCTCTGGTCAGTTCCCATAGAAATGCATTAATGGCCTCTCCTCATCAGCATTCCACCTTGAAAACTGCCAAAGCCCTCCCCGGAGGGACAGTTAGAAATTCTTCAGTAATGTCCCTGCTTGTCCTTCTCACTTTAAGGAAAACCTCCTTTGGAGACTGCAAGCACGGACTTGGGAATGAAGATGCCCCGGTCCAGTCCTGGCTTTGTCTAACTCTCCTGGTGACCTGGGTGTGACCTTCCCCTCTCTGGGCCTCAGTTTCCCCATTAGTAAAATGAGAAGGCTTCTACGGAACGCCGACTCCCAACCTCGCCCCCACCGAGATGCTCTTTGTTGGCTGCCCAGAGAGGCCGCATTTTTGAAAGATGTTGTCTGTCAGATAGAGCTTCTCTAATAACATTAGGTTTTCATGTATTATTAAAGACATCCATAACTTCCAACCAGAGCTTCTGATTACAGTATCAGCAAATGGAATTGATGTCATTTTATGCAAATCCTGGAGAGGCCTCATCTTGGCCGGGAGTGCAACGTTCCCTTGGGAATTTAAAGATACCGAAAAGCACTCTGCCCATCCCTACACCTGGGGACACGGGTTCAGTCCCTCCGTAATGGGGCAAGACCAAGGTGTCTGCTTCTCAGAACCAGCTCTGCAATTTGGTGGAAGGGAGAGACTGTAGACTTTGTCGCGTCACAGATCTGAGGTTTTGGGGTTTTGTTTCTATTTGTGTTTGTGTTTGAAAATTTCAAGCCTACTGCTTAATCGAGTGTGGTCTTGGACAGTGTGACAAAGTCCGAGGATGCCTGGATCCTCCACCTTTCAGAAGGTAGAGCTCTACCCCCTGCCCCTGAGGTGCAAGCTGCACTTAGCGGTAGAAGCAGATGTGGTAGACATGCTGGTGTTGGGCCTGTAACACCAGATCCTACTAGGCATCTCCACATCCTCCAGGCTCTCTTTCTTGGGTCCCTTGCTCGGGAGGAAGACAGTTGCCACTTTGGAAGAACATTCGAGCGGCCTATGGAGGAAGCCGTCTGGTGAAGAACTGCGGTCTTCTGCCAATAGCCGGGTACGTGGACCATCTCAGAAGCTGTGTTCATTGTCTATGGCTGCTGGAACAGTGGACCACAAACCCAGCAGCCTCAAACATTGCAACTTTATCTGACACTTCTATAGGTCTGAAGTCCAACAGGGGTCTCCTTGGGCTAAAATCAAGGTGTTGGCAGGGCTTTGCCCCTTTCCAGGGTCCCCATGGAAGAATCTATTTCCTTGCCTTTTCCAGGTTCTAGAACGGTCCACGTTCCTTGTTGTGTGGCCACCTCTCCTTTGCCTCCCAAACCAACAATGTTGCATCCTTCTGGTGCTGCTTTGTTGGCACCTCTCTTGCCCTAAACTTCCTCTCCTGTCTCCTTGTGATGACACCGGCTATCCTGGATAATCCAGGACAGTCCCCTAGGCTGGGCTGCAACTTCAGTTACCCTTTGCCTTGTAACCCGGCACATTCACGGGGTGCAGGGATGAGGGCTGGGACAGCTCTGTGGGGCCGTTGTTCTGCCTCCCTCAGAAGCGGGTCCTCCAACCCCGGTCAAGCCTTCGGACGACTCCTGCCCACAGCCTGACAACCAGCTGGTGAGAAGTCTGAGCCAGAACCATCCAGCTAAGCGGCTCCCTAACCCCTGGTGCACAGAAATGGAGAGAGGACACGTGTTTGTCGTCTCAGTCCTGAGGTGTTGGAGGAATTTGCATTGCAGCTGTGGGGACCTTCCACAGGCGGTGTACTTGACCTTGCTCAACCTCTCTCATTTCTAAACTGGGGAGAGTTTCTGCCCTGCAGGACTGTTGCCATGTTTGACCAAGTTAACATTCAGAACACATCTGGCATCTAGCAGATGTTCTTAGATGTTAGCTCTTTTTTCCTAGTTTCTCTCTTCCTTTCTGTTAGGTAGTGCCCCCAGAGGTGGCAGAAATGAAGGAGTGGTGTTACGTGCCACCCACGATCCCCAACAGTGAGTTTGTCTTGCAGACTCAGTGTCCTGACAAGCACCTGGTCAGCATCACCCTTGAGGTACATCTGGGAATCTCGTAAGCTCCAGGGCACAGAGATCGAAACCCATGGATAGACTCTACGTAGAATATTTGCCTTCCAGACAACGAGGCAGGTGTGTCGTGCACACAACTCGGGTGTGAACTCTCAGGGGTGTGGCGGGGGCTGAGGGTATGCGCTCACAGGTGAAGAAGAGATGTCTGCTCTGGAACTTTGTCCTGGAGGAGTTCTCATCAATAACTCACCAGACAGAGCCTCTCCAGGGGGTTACAATGATTCTTCGTTTTCTTTTGAGGCTTGACAACGTAAGATATCAATACATTACCAGGAGTGGAAGTGTGTAGAATATTGAATGTCATTACAGAAAAAAAAATGTTTCCTTCTTCCCAAAAAAGGTGATTGTCAATTTCGCGGAGCCACGGTGGAAAGGGAGCTGGGGCGTGGGTGTGGATTTGTCTGCATGAAAACGTAAATATGCTATCTTAAGTCGTTTTTTTTTTTTTAAGATTTTATTTATTTATTTATTTGAGAGAGAGAAAACACAAGCAGGGGGAAGCGGCAGAGGGAGAGGGAGAAGCAGCCTGCCCTCTGAGCAGGGAGCCCGATGTGGGGCTCAATCCCAGGACCTTGGGAACATGACTTGAGCCGAAGGCAGCCAGCCGAAGGCAGACGCTTAACTGAGCCACCCAGGCGCCCCTTAAGTCATTTTTAAAGACATAGCACTGCCGATGGGCGCAGTTTGCTCGTTGAGACTGCAGCACGACGTGCAGCCAGACACGGGGCCATGCAGGGTCCTTCAGGAAGGGCAGATGGACTCAGGAACACTGGGCTGGGATCGGAGTGGGCAGTTCGGGACTGGGCACAGGAGAAGGTGGCAGTGTGTCCCGGGGAGAGGACAGGAGGGAAGGACTGGAGGGGTTCTTGGGAGGACAACCTGGGGCCGTGCATTCACCCCTTACTGTAGTGTTCACAGAGCACCTGCTGTCCCCGGGGCCCCAGGCCCGGTAAGGAGGGCGGGGTCCGCGCCTCCCCAGAGTGGCCCTCCGTCTGCTCCCCAGGCCGTGACGGCCTTAGCTTAGTGGCAAAGGGGAATTAAACTTGGGGATCAGCGTACCTTTAAGTAGGGAGCACATCCTGCATTATCCGGCAGCCCAATGTAATCGAAAGGGCCCTTGGGGAAAAGGAAGGCAGGGTTAGCCACAGTGGGGGAGGTGTGGGAACTGAGGCAGCACGAGATGCAGGAAAGGGGCTGCGGCCAAGGAAGGTGGGCAGAGTCCCGAAGCTGGAAGGGCAAGGGGGGATTCCCCTGGAGAGCCTCCAGGAGGAATGCAGCCGCCGGTCCCCTGATGTTAGCTCCGGGAGACCCACGCTGGACTCCAACGGTTGGGTGTTTCCAAACCACTGAGTTTGTGGTAATTGTCACAATAACCCACCCAGAGGGAAGGGTGTGTTCTAGCGGCCACGTCTGTTGGTTCATTCCTGACACTTAGCGCATAGTGTGGGCTCATTCAAGATTTCTGGGCTCATTCAAGATTTGTGGAATGAATGAATGAGTGAATGAAGGAGATAGGAAGACAGTGGGTCAGGGTTCTTTAATAAGCACTGTGAAATGAATGAGTAAATACTGCAAGAAGATGCGGGTCAGCTGGGGGAGACCAGGTCCCTGGAGAGTCCCCATGGGCCGGGATGGGTGCGGGGGTAGCCCTGACTTGGGTAGGGGGTGCTGCAGGTCTGTTCCCAATAAGCAGGCTCTGAAGGGGAGGTTGTGTGCAGGAGGTGTGTTGGGGGACGGAGGGAAGAGCTGCCCTGTGATGCAGTTGCAACACGGGGAGATCTGCATGGTTCTTCACAGCCCCCCCACCGAATCAAGGCAAGGGGTCTTTGCCACTGCTCCCTTACTCTGCCCTTGGCCCGACTGCGCACACTGGCAGTATTCAGGCTGCCACCGGGCAGAGGGCGTGACCTTGTGAGAGGCAGGTCCCTATGGCAACTGCCAGCCATGAGCCATCAACATCCCACAGCGCTGGCAGCTGGACTTTGAGGGCCTCGTCCTGGAGGACAATCTGGGCGGCCACCCCAGCACCCGCCACAGGGAGTGAGGGAGGAAGGGGCCCGGGGTGACCTCAGGGATGGGAGAGGGGCCGGTGCGCCGGCTTAGGCAGAGCAAAGGGGAGAAAGGATTCTTAGGTGAGGAACTGTGTCAAGGCTGGGAGCCTGAAAGAGCTCCACGGGGAAGGTCTGGAGCAGAGCGTGCGGGGTGGGGGGGCATCTGTGAACAGGCAGCCTGCGGAGGTCAGAGGCGACCAGACAGTGAAGGAGCTTGTGTGCCGAGCAAGGGTGTGGCCTTCATCCTCCAGGGTGGGCACAATGGTAGAATAGGACTTAGGTTCATAAAGATCCCCTCTGACAGCCCCGTGGGGCCCATGCTGAGGTAGGAGGCAGGGAAGCCGCTGAGGGTCTGCCACAGAGTCTAGGTGAGGGCGGTGGGTTGCTGTGCCTGACTCCGTGTGGCAGCCTGGAGCCAGGGGACATTGGCCAAGTCTCCCTGGGCGAAGCTTGTCCACAGAAATCCCCTTGCGGTGGGTGGTGAGGTGGGGCAGGGACTGGGGCATCTGCATTGTGTGTGTTAGATGGAACCCCTTGAGTTGGGGGGAAAGAGAGAGTGAGGAGGGCCAGGACAAGGTGGGCCATCGCTGGGACAAGACCCCCCCATCCTTGGGGGGCTGGCAGCGAGGAGGAACCCACTGTGATGCTGGCAACAATGCCTCGGTGGTCAGGCTGAGGGTGGGAGCCAGGAGAAGGTGGGCAGAGGTCCGTGATGGGTGCTAAATGCACCCCGCAAAGCCAGGGTCACGGGAAAGCCAAAGATCTCAGTAAAGCCACACAGCTCAGGGGAGTTTGAAGGGTTAGGAGCAGAACCAGGGTCAAGGGCAACTCCCTGCTCTTTCGACCCCAAGGATGTTAAAATCCTGCTGCTTCGACCTCATCGTGCGGCAAGATCCTCACTGAGTTTGAATGAAATTGTGGCTGCTGAAGAAAAGCCGCCTGGCAGAAGCCACGATAGGGTCACCGGGTGGGCAACCGAGCCAAGCTTCATTGCACGCCCACGCCCTGTTGGGCCCTCAGCTGTGTGGTGCAACAGCTCCGGGCGCAAGTCCTGTGAAATTATTCTGGAATACTACTGATGGAAATAGGAAAAACTATCATGGCCAAAGATAGTTCTTGACCCCGAAAGTCATTATCCCTATAATTTTTATTTCAAAGTTCTCATGCATAAACGTGAGTTATGCTGCCCCTGAGGTCACCGTTGGGAGGCCGGCAAGGCCACAGGGTCAAAATGGCAGGGTCAGAGGGTCCCGAGCTCCAAAACAGAAGCTGGGGGTTTCATTTGGAGCAGACGACCTGGGTGCAGGGCCTCTCTGTGTGCACAGATCTGGGCTTCCTCACGGCACGGCGGCCTCAGTGCAGTCAGATTACGTAAGAAAGAACGTTCCGGGCGGTAAGACCAAAACTGTGCGGCCTTTCATGACTCCACCCTGGAGCAATCTGTCACTTTTGCCCTCTCGGGTTGTGAGGAAGCCCACCTGGTTTCAAGTGAGAGACATAGACCCTACCTCTCCATGGGAGGAGGGTCAAGGAATTGATGGATATATTTAAAAACCTCTCCAAGAGCTCGGCTCTGCCAAGTGTTTTTTTTTTTTTTTTTTTCCAGATTTATTTATTTATTTATTTGAGAGAGAGAGAGAGAGAGAGAGAGAGAGAGAGAGAGACAGAGACAGAGAGAGAGACAAGAGAGAGAGACAGAAACACAGAGAGCATGAGCAGGGGGAGGGGCAGAGGGAGAGGAAGAAGCAGACTCCCTGCTGAGCAGGGAGCCCGACCTGGGGCTCGATCCCCGGATCCTGAGATCATGACGTGAGCCAAAGGCAGACGCCCAACCAACGGAGCCACCCAGGCGCCCCATCTGCTCTGCCAAGTTTTACAATAAAGAGAGGCCAAAAAATGGGGCCACCACTGGAGAGAAGAGTTGGGTTGAAAGAGTCCGTTCCTTTTCAAGGTGGAGAGGGTCACCCCCTTGATCACAGACGTGTGTGATTTGCGGGTCGTGGATATCTATGTGATACCTTATATGTCATAGATGGAGGGATCCCTGGCCGATCATCAGGAACCCTGAGTTCCGCACTTATAAACAGGGACCATAGAGGATACGGGGGATGGAAGGGCTCCTAGAGAATGTTTGGTCCCACGTGTTTCTTAGAGATGGGGAAACTGAGGCCGGGGCCAGGCATGACGTGCCCAGAATCAGGGAGAAGAAGAGGTAGTACCACTTTCCCTGGCCCCCAGCTCCCAGGCAAGGGGGCTCTCGTAGAGCCTCCTCACCACCACCTTGCTGGGGTTCTGCAAGGCCCCCCTGCAGAGCCTGGGAAGCGACCCAAATGCATTGCAAACATAAGGCCTTATTATGAGAAAGCCCATCCCCGAGGGTGGCTCCCTTGCTTGGAAGGAGGATATGGCCAATGTGTGGCAGGTGGTGGGGCTTGCGCTTTGCTTGACGTGAAAAGTGGGACCCTGGGAGCAGCAGAAGCAGGTGCTGCAAAATTTTAATCTCCTAATGGCACCAGGATGGTAGGAGCCTGGGGCGAGCATTGTGAGTTTTGAATTTAAATAGAAAAGAGAGAGAAGCCAAAAGAAAGATTCTAGGGCATTTGAAAGGTAAGCCCAGTGCCAAGCAAGCTTCAAGAGCACACCAATTACAAAAGAGGGAGGAGTGGAAATGAGGAGGTTGGTGGTGCTGAGCCTAGAATAGACCTGAATCATCCGGAGACCGGGCGGTAATGCGAGGGAGGGAATGGGGTGAGGAGGGCGCGGCACAGATCTTGCTGCAGGGGCCACGGGGCCTCATCTATGCCCACATAGCCCCATAGACGGGGTTTGATCGATGCCATTATACAGGCGAGGAAACTGAGGCTCAGAGACACTAGAGCCTTGCTGCTCGAAATGTGTTCCGTGGCCTCATGGAAAGGGTGGGCATCATTCATCGGGTGGCCTGCAGATACCCAGGGAAGTGGGTCTTGTTGCAGAAGCATCACCAGGGAAGAAATGGAAAATTTCTGAGAAATGCAAAATCTCAGGCCTTGCCCAGACCTGCTAAATCAGCTCTGCATGTTGATTCCTCATTTGAAGGACCTACCCAAGGTCACCCAGCTGGAAAGGTGGTGGGGGGGCAGCATCATGAGAGCCCAAGGTCTCTTTGACTCCAAAACAAAAGTTCTTTCCATTCATGTGGTTTCGCTCCCCAAAAGGCCCCCAGAGGAAACTAAACAATGCGGACCTGATTATCTCCTCCCCGCTTGAAATATTTCCATGGCTCCCTATTTCCTTCAGACCGAGCCCCGTCACCCTGGCATGACACTCAAGGTCACAATGTAGTAGGTGACTGACCCAAGGTCACTCAGTCAGACTCTTCTCCCACGGACGAGAGGTGCCCTGGGATTGCAGAAGCTGGTGGTGAGCTGCCGACCACCGCACACGGTTATGTTGCCTCCCTGACAGCAGCCTTGTGGGGTGGGGCTTGGTATATTCTCCCCACGACAGCCGAGGCAGGGCCAGCACCTGCCTCAAGCCACCCAGGAGGCAATGGTGGTCACAATTTTTGAGACCTTGCTCTGCAGCTTTATCCATTCCTTGGGATTTTGTAGTGTTTTCAGAAACCACATTCCCTAGGAAACCATTTCATTTTTTTGTGCATTTGGGAGGCTTCTTAGAGAAGAAAAAAAAATGCTGATTTAAAAGAGATATCATATTATTTATGAAAAACAAAATTCATCTTGTGGGCATTAGAGACACCCTTCCGGGGAGCTGAGATTCCCTGCACTAATTCGCCCGCGAATGGACCTGGAAACTCACAGAACAATGTGCAGAGCCCTCTCGCTGGGCCTGGGGTCCCCCCCGTCCCCGAACGCCTCCCTCCATCTCTCCATGCCTGGGACACGCATCCCCTTCGAGCTTTGTTCTCTTTTGTCTTCCACTTTGGGAGTGTGAAGATGCTGCCAGGTTGGCACCATACACTCGGGCTCTTGGTCAAGACCGATCCAGGCTCAGACCACATGCCCTGATGGAAAAGAAAAGAAACAGATATCTCCTGGCCCTGGCAGAAACCCATTTTGGGGGCCTGGGCCCCCAAGGATCTTCCATTCTCCAGCAAGGCTTTCCCTTAAACTCATGGAGGCCATCTGGCATAAACTGTCGAACAGGCTGATGCCACTGTATTGAAATCCTAAACCCCTAGGTGATGCTATTAGTGGGGGGAGGGGCTCTGGGAGGTGAGTAGGTCACCGGGGTGGAGCCTCGTGATGGCATTGGAGCCTTAGAGAGAGAGAGACACACAAGAGCTTGCCTTCTCTCTCTTCCTACTCTGTGAGGTCACAGACGGAGAACGACCATCTGCATGCCAGAAGAGGGTCCTCACTACAACCCGACCATGCAGCTACTCTGAGCTTGGACTTCCAGCCTCCAGAGCTGTGATAAATAAATTCCTGTTGTTTGTAAGCCACCCGGTCTGTATTGTTCTATAGTAGCAGCGGGCTGGCTCAGACACCTGCTATGGCATTGTCCATGCTCAGCTTCTTTTAATTGTCCTGCACTCACTGGTGAGGGGTTCCAGGTGGGAGGCCAGCCCCGAGGTGGAGGTGACATGTGCTGCAGGGTAGGTATGTAGAAATACTGGGCGCTGCCTGTCTGAACTACCCAGAACGGCTTTCTTCCGTGGCCCAGTGCCCTAAGCCTCATTTGGAAATGGTCCGTCATTTACTTTTAAGATTAACAGCCTTTAAATGTATTCAAAGGGAAGTGGGGTGATGAAATACGGCGGCAGCCTTCAAGCCAGATTTCTGATTCCACTGGCAAAACCGAGCCCTGGGACTGCGGCTCCTAAATTGTCCTGTGCTTGGGCTGGAGTGGTGCCTCCTGCCAGGGTTACCTGTGCAAGAAGGAAGGCAGTGGGGGATGGCATCAGGGCTGGTAATGAGCCGATGGTCGATGGGTCAGGGTCTGCCCTGCATCATTGAGGCTGTTGGCACCTGATGGATGAGAATGAGGCTCCTGTCTCAACAATCCTTGTGCTCTGCTTTCTGAAACGGTTGGGCTCAGTACATGAGCCAAGGGGCTGAAAAATCTTTAAAATGTAAAAAATCTGTAAAAACGTAACATATAGACAATTGCATAAAACCAAAGTACCGCTTCGTGAATTATGTTAAAATGAATCCCTTTGAATCCACCCTAGTCCTTCCAGAAGGCTCCAGAGGTCTGTCTCAGTCACAGACCCTGCTCACCAGTAAGGACACATCACTCCCCGGGCATTCATGGACACCACCTGATGAATGGAGAGACACAGTGTGGTACCTCCGTGCAAGGGAGTATCATTGTGCCATAGGAAGGGAATGAAGCGCTAACTGTGCTACAGTGCGGATGAGCCGGGAAAAGTTATGCTCCGTGAAACAAGGAGACACAAAAGGCCACATAGTGTGTGATTCCATTTATAAGGAATATCCAGAACAGGCAAGTCCAGAGGGGCAGGAGGTGGTTGCTGGCGGCTGGGGGTGGGAGGGTAGGGAGAGGGAGAAAAGGAGTGACTGCTAATGGGTATGGGGCTTCTTTTTGGGGTGATGAAATGTTCTGGGACTCCATAGTGGTGATGGCCGCACAATCTTGTGACTGTCCTCAAAATCACTGAATTGTACGCGTTAAAATGGCAAATTACTTCTTCACTAAAAAATAAAAAGGTGGTAAGCTCAGCAGATGCACGAAGGAGGGGATTTTTGGTGAGCTTTGTGCAGGCTTGGGCTTGGCAGACTGGCTGACCCAGGGCGCTGCTGTCCTCTCCCTTGAACCCCATCATTGCTGTACCAGCCTGTCTCTGGCTTCTGCTCGTGCCCCTCCAATTTGTCCTCCACGCAGCGGCGAGAGGGATGCATTTGAAATGTGCATCTAATCTTGACATCCCTTGAAAGCCTCTGTTCACAAGAAGCCTAAAATCCAAATGCCTTAGAAGACCCTCCATGAGCTGCCTGCCCCAGCCCGTTCCCACTGACCACCCCACACACCACCCTTGGGCCTCAATCACAGCTGCACTTGCTCTGGACTCATCTTGACTGTTTCTGCCTCAGGGACTTTGCAGTTGCTGTTCCTTCTGCCACAGATGGTCTTCTCAGATCTTCACAAGCCTGGCTCCCTCTCCTTTCACAATCATGTCTTCTTGAGAGAAGACTTTCCTCACCACCCTGCGGCCAGCTGTCTCCTCCCTCACCCCTGTGACTCTCCATCCCATCATTCTAGAGTCTTCATCTTAGTACTTTCACCATGCTAAATTCTCTTATTTATTAGTTCACTGTCTGAGTCCTACTAGAATGACAGTAAAGTCCACAGAAAGCTGGGTTCTGGTCTGTCTGCTCCCCACTGTGTTCATACCCCTGCAATAGTGCATGAAACAGAGTAGGCATCACAGTGTACAGCTGGATGGATGGATGGATGGATGAGTGTATGGAAGTATGTATGTATGTATGTATGGATGAATGGTTGGATGGATGGGTATATGGATGGATGGATGGATGCATAGATGGATGGATGGATGGTTGGATGGGTACATGGATGGATGGATGGTTGGATGGTTGGATGGATGTAAGGATGGATGGATGGATGGATGGATGGATGGATGGATGGATGGATGGTTGGTTGGATGGTTGGTTGGGTGGATGGATGTAAGGATGGATGGATGGATGGATGGATGGATGGATGGATGGATGGTTGGTTGGATGGTTGGATGGTTGGATGGATGTAAGGATGGATGGACGGATGGATGGATGGATGGATGGATGGATGGATGGATGGTTGGTTGGATGGTTGGATGGTTGGATAGATGTAAGGATGGATGGATGGATGGATGGATGGATGGATGGATGGATGGATGGTTGGATGGGTACATGGATGGATGGATGGTTGGATGGTTGGATGGTTGGATGGATGTAAGGATGGACGGATGGATGGATGGATGGATGGATGGATGGTTGGATGGGTACATGGATGGATGGATGGATGGATGGATGGATGGATGGATGGATGGTTGGTTGGATGGATGGATGGATGGATGGATGGATGGATGGATGGTTGGTTGGATGGATGGATGGATGGATGGATGGATGGATGGATGGATGGATGGTTGGTTGGATGGTTGGATGGTTGGATGGATGTAAGGATGGATGGATGGATGGATGGATGGATGGATGGATGGATGGATGGTTGGATGGGTACATGGATGGATGGATGGATGGATGGATGGATGGTTGGTTGGATGGATGGATGGATGGATGGATGGATGGATGGATGGTTGGTTGGATGGATGGATGGATGGATGGATGGATGGATGGTTGGTTGGATGGTTGGTTGGGTGGATGGATAAATGGTGAGTTAGTTTCAGGTGTGGGGATAGGCAGGAAAAATCGCAGGGTGTCTGTGGGATCACCGGGATACTCATGAGGCAGTGGCCACAGAGTTCAGATGAGGTTTGACCAGAACTGCTCAGGGACAGAGGGTTAATGGGTTGTAGTAAGGACTCATTTTCTCCAGTTCAGTGCTCATTTACCCATGACTTTGTTGGAGATTCTGATTAGCTTGTGAAAACTAGAGTTGCCTGATTGGAAAAGACAGCAGCTTCCTCCCTCATCGGGAAAGGAGTGGCCACTCTGTGCTTTTACCTGAAAGTTCCCTGTCCATTTCCTGGCTGACCATATGATAGTAAGGCCAATTTCCCAGGCATGAGCCCTTGAGTTATTTGGTCCTCACATCAACCCTGTCAAGGCAGGTGTGATGACTTTTTTTAGGTGAGGAGGAAACATCTCAGAGGGTTGAGTCAGGTCTTCACACAGCTTAGTTCAAACCCAAGGATTTCTCCCACACACTGACCAGTCAATCAAAGTCTGTAGAGAATACCACTGAGCAAATTGCTAGAGAGGCATATATATCCCCCCCCCCCCCGCCCACTGTCTAGGGTTTTCCATCTAAGAAATGGAAATATTCATGGCTAACTGCATGTGTTGGTCTTTGTTTTGATGAACCCAGGTCAGTGCAGAAGGCAAACTCTTGATCCCTTATTCCAACCAAGGGAGTTGACCAGAGACTTGTGCTCACTCTTAATGATCCTGATGCTGGGACAAAAGCTGGGAGTTTAAACTACCCTTTTCCCCATTGCTTTAATGATGAGTAAGGGGCAGCCATCACCTTAACAATCGGTCACTCAAATTTAGGGCACCTTAAGTTGCCATTTATCTTTTTTCAGAACTTCTGATGGGCTATACCCCCCCCCCCCAAAAAATGGAGCTGGATATAATTTGTAGGAGAAATGTGGCAGAGAATTAGCATGAGAAACAGAATAGTAAGGAAAATATAGGTGAGAAAACAGGAAAAAATCTTTAGAACCTACAGGTAGGTGAACATTTCCTAGACGTGACTCCAAAGGCATGATCACTAGGGAGAAAAATTGAGAAAGTTGGACCTTCTCAAAACTGAAAGGTTCTTCTCCATGAAAAACCCAATGGAGAGGAAGAAAAGGCAGATTAATACAGGGAGAAGATAATTGTGTGCCACACATCTGAGAAAGGACTAGTATCTAGAATACACAAAAAATGCTCAAAACTCAGCAGTAAAAAAATCAACAACCCAGTTAGAAAACAGGCAAGGGACACGAATAGACATTCCACCAAAGAGATAGAGGGATGGCAAATAAGCACATGAGAAGATGTTCAACACCATTAGCCTTGAAGGAAATGCACACTAAACCCATAAGGAGATATCGCTACACACCCATCCGAATGGCTACGATAAAAAAAAAAAAAAATAGTGACACCGCCAAAATCTGGTCAAATTGTGGAGACACTGAGTACTCCAACATTGTGGGTGGGGTTGTGAAGTGGTACAGCCTCTGTGGAAAACAGTTTGGCAGTTTCTTAAAAGACAAAACATGCAGGGGCACCTGGGTGGCTCAGTCAGTTAAGCATCTACCTTTCAGCTCAGGTTGTGATCCAGGGGTCCCGGGATTGAGTCCCCAAGTCCAGCTCCCTGCTCAGCAGGAAGTCTGCTTCTCCCTCTGCCTCTGCCCCCTGTTCGTGTTCCCCGCCTCAAATAAATAAATAAATAAATAAAAATCTTACAAAAAACTATGCAATCACCATACAACCCAGAAATGAAAACTTACGTTCACACAAAACCTGTACACAAACATAGTAGCTTGATTCATAATAACCAGAAACTGGAAACAATTGAGGTTCCTTCACCAGGTGAATGCTTAAACACACTAGTGCATCTGTGCCACAGAATATGAATTATCAATAAAAGGAATGAATTATTAATACACACAACAACTTGGAGGACTCTCCAGAGAATTATGCTGAGTGAAAAAAGTCAATGCCTGAAGACTGCATACTCTACGATTCTATTTTTATAGCCTTCTTGAAATAACAACATTACAGAAATGACAAACAGTGCTTGTTGAGGGTTAGGGGGGTGCGGGTGGGGGAGGTGGTCCTGGCTCTGAGCAGGTGGCACAGGGGATCCTGCAGATGAGCTGTTCTGTACCCGCATTGTGGTGGTCACACCAATGTATAAAGGTACAAAAACACATAGAATGAAATAAACACACAAACAGATGAATGGTGTAAAAATGATGGATTGTATGGTGGTCTTTCCTAGTTGTGATATTACACTTTTGTTCCACAAGATGTGACCACTGGGGGAAGCTGAGCGGAGGGGATAGGAGATCTCTCTGTATGATGTCTTCCAACTGCATGCACATCTACAAATATTTCAAAATAAGAAACTTAAAAAAATAGGGATGAAACTTTAGCCTGGCAGTTGGTGTAAATAACGTGTTCTTTTGACCCATTTCAGAACCATTTGAGGAAAATCCAAACTGGCACAACTGGTTTAAGGGAGACCCATAAAAGATGGATGGTCAGTTTGGGGAGAGTGCCTTCTTGAATAAAATGCTCCTTTCCACCTTTGAGGGGCTGATCACACCCCGTAATCCTCAGGCTTCATGAAGGGGACCAATGTGTTCAGGGAACAGAGAACTAGGGAGTGTTAGTGGGGACACCTCTTCATTCTCTTGGTAGGACCCTCCTGCCTTCTCTCCATCTCTTCCTCCCTTTCCCCAATGGGAGGAGCCTCTTCCTGATCCATGAGTTTAGAAAGAGGCTGGACACATATGGCATAGCCCCTTCCTGCTGTCCCACCTTGCAGTGTTGAGAGCAGGCCCAGGAGCCACCCCCCCTGGCGATTCCTCCCACAGGGCTGCCTCAAAGAGGCTGCAGTCACTTCCCAGCCTGGCAGAGTCACATTTAGTGCTGTCACTCTGAGGACCGAATTCCAAACGACTCAAGTAGATCTTTGAGACATGTTCTGCAAACACAAAGTCAGAAACCCAAGACACCAGGAGGCTGAGAGTTCTCAGGGAAGAAGAAGGGTAGACAAGATGGCTGGACTGTGCTTGCAACATGGAGATGACAGAATCATACAGGCTGGGCTTGGGTCTTTGCTTCAGCTTCTTCAAGCTGGGAAACTTTGGGTTCTAACTCAATCTCCCTGCACCTTGGTTCCTTATCTGTGCAATGAGGATAATAAGGGCATTATTGACTCAGAAGAGTTGCTTAAGACAATTTGGTTCCTTTCCCCTTTTGTGTTGAGTGAATGGTTAGTAACCAAGGCGACTTCCCAGATTATAAATGTGATCATGTCACTCTCCCAACTATTTAATGTTCCCCAGTACCATTTGGAAACATTGCAAATTCCCTAGCCTGACATGATGTGTAGGTGCTCCTTCCCTTGTCAACCCCAGCAGGAACACTGATGGTCCAGCTACATACAGTGCATTCCCCCCATACTGCCACTCCAGCGCTGCCCTGATTCACTTCTTCCCTGACCATTTTTTCCACCCTCCTTGGCCAGGTTGAGTCTTGCTCTAGAATCCTTGGTTCTACAAAGTTCTACATAAATACCAAGTAATGGCCTGTAGAATCAATGCCGTGTGGACCCGGCGATGAGCAACACCTCTGAACCACAGGTCCTGGGTCATGGTGGGTCAGCCTATGAGGTGCTCCAGAGCTGAAAGCTCAGGCAGATAAAAGAGAGGATGCTAACGGGCATTCCGACTGGAGGCCGCTAGCTGGGTGTCAGAAACAGGTACTACTAGAGCAGGTGCATCACAGATGGCTCCTGGAGACTTCATTCAATCATTTCATTTCATTCATTTGGTAGGTATTCACCAGCTGCCAGATGTCTCACTCTGGGCTGGTTTCTGATAGTGCCTAAATGAAAGGCATTGTCTCTGTCTCCAGGATCCTCACAGTCCATTGGGGAAATCAGACGGAAAATCTTTCCCATTCGGTGCTATAATATGAGCGGCAGTGAGTGCGCTCTTGTCCTATGAGCATTTGCCTTCACCCATCCATCTCCACCTTAACCACTGGCTTTTCCCCCCCGCTGATTCTTACCAGCATCAGAGTCTCCTCCTCCATGGATATGAAAGGAAGCATCCTGTCCTGATAATTAGGCTTCCCTTTTCTGTGAACTCAAGGCTTCTTGTTTTCATTGTGAGTCTGCTAGAGTAGTGCTCTGTAGGGAGCCCAGCAGACACAGCAACCAGAATGCAAAAATGGTTGAGGAATGGATTTTGCCTACCTCCTCTTGCCCCAGGGAATGGGGGTCAGCTTCTTAAAGGGCCCAAGAGAAAAGCCTGGGAGAGCAGAAGCAAAGAAAGGGGCCCTGGGACTCGGGAACCTGCACTTCATTCAAGATGCAGGTCTCGGCAGGAAGTTCAAGTGACCTTAGACTTTTTAAAAAAAATATTTTATTTATTTACTTAAGAGAGAGAGAGAGAGCATGAAGAGGGGAGAGGGGCAGAGAGAGAGGGGAGAGGGACAAGCAGATTGGGCGCTGAGTTCAGAGCCTGATGTGAGGCTCGAACCCACGATCCTGAGATCATGACCTAGCCAAAATTAACAGTCGGTCGCTCAACCGACTAAGCTATCCAGGCTACCCTGACCTGTTCTAGACTTTAAGAGGCTAGTTGGGCAGTAGCCATGCTTAAAATGGATCAGAACATTGACATATGTGTGGGAGAAGATTCTGGAAGCTCTTGAGACAATCCAGGTGAAAGTCAGTGAGGGGCTGTACTGTTGAGCAGCAGAGAAAATGGAAAAGAGAAAACTGGTTTGTTTGGGGTTTTTTAAGAGGAATTTGTAGTTTCATCTAGGTTGTTGACCTACTACGTACCTCCCCCGCTGAGTTGGGCAGGGCCTGGCTGGGTCCCTCTTCTCCCCCTCCCCTCCCCCAGGCACACACACCTTCTGAGTTTCAGGTTCAGCAAAGCTCTCAGGACAGCAGCAGCCCCCCGGGCTCCCTTCAACCCCTGTGGAGGTTTACCTTACCTGTCAGCCTACCCCACGGTGCCCAGGTTATTTGGTCAAACAAGTTTTTGCGTCTGTCTTCTCTTCTCTCTGGAACACGGTCAAGTCAGATGTTGGACTGGCTGAGCCTCTCATTACCTCTTCCCTCTGATTTTTCATCTTTCTACCTTCCGCTCTGTTTTCCTCATCTGCTAGGTGAGGGGTTTTTCGTTCTGGTTGTCCTGTTTTTTTTTTTTCTTTCCCTTTGATCTGAGAGTTCTTTCTTGTCCCCTGATTTGCCACCTCCTGGTTCTTGCTGTGTGTGGGGGGCTCTCCCGTTTTCTTGTCATTCTGAGGATATTCATTCTAAGTTTGGAAAAGTTGTTTTTTCTTCCTTGTCTTAATTTTCTCCAAGTTCATCCTTCCTCCATCCCTCCCCTCTTTCCTTCCTTCCTCCCTCCCTCCCTTCCTTCCTCTTTCTTCAATTAATTTGGCTTTTCTCTTTCCTCTAGGAGGTTTCCCTCAATCTCTTCTCTCCTGGGTTGGCTGTTACTTTTAGGAGCAAACACTGTGTGTGTGTGGGGGGTGTCACCTGGGAGCTTCGATGGAAGGAAATTGGATGACAAGCGGAATTTCTTGCTGGGGGATCCCCCAGATGTCAGTGGGTACCTGTCTCCTCCCTGGTGCTGTCAGATGCTCTGGAGACGAATCTTTCCCCTTCTCTCCTGGGCTGGGGCTTGTGTACCTGCCTGCGAGAAAGGTGTACGTTTCACTTAATACCAACCGCCCCCCGCCCCCGGTCCCCCCATCCCCTGCTGTTCCATTTTCAGCTGGAGACCCGTCCCTTCCTTCTTTGGTACCTGGGGTCCTCAAACCTAGACAGGTAAGGTTTCTCCACAGCATGACCCAGTCTCCTGAGAGATGTGGGTAGAGGAACGTAGCAGGTACGGGAAGGGGTGTGGGGGTTTAACCAGGAAATTTACACCCATGCTTGCAGCACCAGGCCCTCTTGGTGCTACAACCCTCTCTGGGAATCTCTGTTCTTGGGGCCTCTCCCATTGCCCCCACTTTACCACATACCTCCCTCCTCTCTTCTAAGGCTGCTCCCCAATGTCTTAGATCTCGTCTGAGACGACCTGAGCCCCCATCTCCTGCTCCCTGTGGTTTGGCAGCTTTTACTTTTCCCCATACTGTTATTTCCGCGGGGCTTAGAGAACGGAGAGGAGATGGATGTGATTGTCATCCTGTCATGTTTGGCCAGAGCCTGTCCCAGTTGTGGGGCATCAGGGGCAGAGCCAAAATGCCCTGCTGGCTGCTTAAACCTGGGGGTGCGAGAGGAGTAGGAGGGGAGAGGGTGCTCCCGCGTGCAGCCGGTGAGAGCGGGCGGCAGACAGGAGTGGACTGTATTTGATGGTGGATGGAAAGAGGGAGCTCTGGACTGGGTTGGCAGGCCCTGGCCCAGGTCCGGACGCAGAGCAAGAGGAAGCCTGAGTCCAGCACATGCCCTGGCAGGGTGCAGGACTGAATGGGCACAGCACAGGACCGGCAGGCAGGGGCCAGGACGGGAGGGACTCAGCTGGGTTCCTCGGGAGTTCAGAGCAAACGTGCAGGCGCCTGGGCGAGGTGTTTGGGTTATTTATCCAGCCTGGGAGAATCCACCGGCAGGGGAGGGCCTCCCATCCCGCCTGGCATCAGGTGCTGGCAATCACTGCAGTAGCATTTTCTGGCTTCTCTGGACAGCCCCCGTGGGTGCTCACACATGTCTGTGCACATATATACACAGGTATGCGCATGTACACACAGGCACACGTATGCATGTGCATGTGTACGCAAGCACACACACGTACATGCTACAACTTGGACCTTTCCTTCAGAGCCACCCCTGCCCAAGCCCTCCTTGCCATGTTAAAATGATCATCTCCTTTAGAGTATAGCGTAATAGAACGTGGCATTTTGAGATAAAAATAGAACAGATCTCCTGCTGCCCAGGCACCTGGTGGGCAGGCTCACGGCATCATTCTCTCTCAGCTTTCCATGTTATTAATTTTTAGTGCCAAAGACAGTTCCACTGCTCTGGGCCTCCAGCCGCAGCTCTGCTAGATTGGAAGGCCTTTCTCAGCTGGATCCCCAGGCCCCAGAGCTGGGGGAAGGGGCCTCCCCCACCCCTCGGCCCTTCCTCACCCTGAACCTGCCGTGGGTGACACATCTACACCTAACCCATCGGATGAGGCCCATGGCCCTGGTCCCACTGTCCTGGCACCCATGTCAGCTGGTCAGCCCAGGATGGACACAGCAATCCCGAGGGTCCCCAGGCACTGTCCTATCTCCCTCGGGTCCCAGGCTTCACGCCAAAACTACATGGAGAAGGAGCGGTTCTTTTGGGGGAAAGTGTCACCTGGGCCCTGGCATGAAGAGTCCAGGCTCGGGTATGGAGACAGGGAGGAGGCTGGCCACACCCCAGGAGGCCCCAGGAAGCAGCGTGGTATTGGAGAGAAGCATAAGGAACAAGAAATAACCCTTCCTAAAACAAGCCTGTTGCTTGCCTCTGTATGGGTCTTCAAGTCATTTGGAGACCTGAGAGAATGGGAAGGGAGCCTTGGATTTCCTCCTTCCCTCAGCAAAAGGAGGTCATTCTGGCAGGTGTAGGCTAGCAGGATCGAATGCATGGCAGGTTACTGTCGGCGATCTGCCTCCCTCCTCTGTGCCCCGGTGTGACCCGAAGGTCCCCCTGCGCACCTGGGCGAGGGGCCTTTTGATTTACTCAGGAACTTCTTATCTGCTGACATTTCAAAACGGCCCCACAAAAGCTTGCTCATTTGGTAGCTACTGCGACCCGGCTCGGAATGTTCCTGAGTGAGACCTCAGAAAGCATAAAGAAAACAGCAGCTGGTGACCCCCACCCAGAGACAGCTGTCATTTAACATCCTGCCATGTGCTGTTTTCTTCCCGGTAAGCTCTACTTCTCCAGGTTTTTTTCAACGTAGTAGAGCTCCTGCTGTACGTACTTTGGAAAAGTCTTCGTTCTCCTGATTTGATGTCACATCCTGAACATTCCCCTGCATCTTTGAAATGCTCTGTGAAGTCCTATTTAATGCACACATAGAATCCTCTGCTCTGGCGTATGACAGGTCACTTAACCGTTCCTCGCCTAAAAGCGCACCTTTTGCCAAACGCTTCCCTTGAATTTCCTGAACACAAATGTGCAAGATGAAGGCAGCTCCTGGCTTGTGCCTGCTCCCCACTGCCGGGGAGGACCTGGAACCCTGACCAGCTGAGCCAGTTTCCTACAGCTGCTGTAACAAGTCAGACTGGTGCCTGCAAACGACACTTGTCCATCTTCTGACCAGTCTGATGTCAGAAGTGTGGACTGGGTTTCAACCAGCCTAAACCAAGGCGGATCTAATGACTCCTGTGATTTTGCCACCGAGGCTGAGGCTCACAGGTCTGAGGGACGGGATTCTGGGTATCCTTGGGGCAGCATTCGGCTGCCCAGCTGCTGGCGAGCATGAGGCCTGCCGGCTCTTAGCCCCTCTCCACTCTGTCCCCGTGTTTGCTTGTCGGAGCGGCTTGGGCCCATGCCGAGATGCCCCCCTGAGACTGCAGGTGGCTTGAGGGCAAGGCCGGTGAAGTGACCTAGTCTCCTTCACCTCCAGACCCTGGACCGGCCTAGCTCCTTGGGAGTGGACACTATGATGTTAAAGAAACAAATGAACTGATGACGGGTAAGAGCAACCAATGTAGAAAATAAAGAAGACAGCACCTACGGTTCCAGACTCTTAAGTCCAAAAGCCAGGGGGACACCAGCCAGCGTCTGAGGGCTGTGTGCGGAAGGACTGGCCGGTTAGGGGAGGCCCACACTGGACAAGCTGCCCCACGGGCACGCCAGGAGCCAACGAAGCGGCAACTGACTCCAGCCGCCTCAGCTCCTCCAGCCCCGCACCGGCCTTCCGAGCATGAGAGTGGAGCTACGGCCCCAGCCCGCGGCGTCTCTGGGTGCCACGCTGGCCCGGGACCATGCAGGGAAGGAGCTTCTGGAGGATGTTTCCAGCTCGGCTAAGTTGACGCGGCACAAACCCACACGAAGTCAGCGGTCCCAGGTTTCGGGCTGGGGAAAGCGGCAGCTTCAGGGCTCAGAAACGGGACGGACGCCCCAGGGGCCACAGCACCTGAACTTGAAAGCTATCTGTTTGCTGCTTCTCTGGGGCTTTATTGCAGTTGAAACAAATCATTATTCTACAGTTGTCTGAAGCCTGTTGATTCTTATTTGTAAACCGAATACTTATATGGGGAAAATTGCCTTTAGCTGCGTTTCTAATTTTACCAGTGTCCAGTATCCATAAGCTCTGCTTTTACAGGGCAAGTTGATGAGAACTGGAGGTGAGCGGTCGCGGTGAGTTCATGATCACCAAGAATGTTGAGTGGGATCAGCCACCGACGACAAAGGTGGGTTTCCACTTAACGTGCCGAGGGGAGTGCGGGATCCTGCCACAAACCTCCGACAAGTGGGGTTTCTACAACCAACACTCTAATCCCAGGTTATACGTCAGTAGTCCTTGGGGCTAACCCAACAGACCCAGCTACTGGAAAGCTTTTGCCCCTTGTAGCAAGTAGCCTGGGACACCACTCTATGATGGCAACACACAGAGTAAGTGTGTGTAACTCACGCCTTAGGCTCCTGGCGCACCGGCTCCCTCTGCTATCTGACAGGAACGCGAGGGCTAGTGCCGGGAGGTCAGCCCGGACACCTGTGCCTGTCACCTCCAGTCCTTTCCAAGTTTTTAATGACGCTCCCAACCGAGGTCTGTACAACTTCCAGCCAAGAGTGAGTTATGGCAGATGGGGCACCTAATTTCCCATTTCCATTCTAGTCGCTTTATTCTCACGAGCTCGAGGGCTCCAGCTGCCCCTCCCCCAGGCAAATGCCCATCTCCCTCCCATTATGGCCATATAACGGGAGATTGAAACAATAACACTAATAATACAGAGGAACGTTTGCCATCCATGGAGCATCTGCTACGGGCACCTACCTCCTGTGCATGATCCCCAGTGATTAAGGTAGTATCATTATTCTCCTTTTACAAATGACACATTGAAGATCAGATTGATTAAGGATTTGTCCAAAATTAACTTAACATTTAGGCACCAGAGTTGGAATTAAAACTCAGGTCTGCCTGTCTCCTGAACATCACCAGCCCTACCGCACTGGTGTGTGCAGCTCCGACACATTTGTGTGCAGATGGAGGCTGAATCTGAGAAAGGCCCTCGCTAGACTCGGGAGAGCAGAGTGGGGAGGGGCTCAGTGAGAAGCCCCTTCACAGAGAAGACTGAAGCCCAGGTGGAGGATTGCCTTGTCCAAGGTCACATGGCCACGTGACGTCGAGCAGCCCACGCCCCTCCTGCACCCCGTGCTCCCCGTTTTCACGCTCTATGTCGGTTCACTTTCTGGCTAGGCATCTGAAATCAGAAATGGGAAGTTCTGAGTGCGTATGTGGAGCTGAGGAAGGTGAGGAGCAGCAGCAGGTTTTGTGTGTCTTGGGGTTTATCTCCCCCCACATTCTTTTTGGACTTTTTATGAGTCTTTTGTTTGTTTGTTTGTTTTAATTTATTATTTTTTTAAAGATTTTATTTATTTGACAAAGAGAGACACAGCGAGAGAGGAAACACAAGCAGGGGGAGTGGGAGAGGGAGAAGCAGGCTCCCCCCCTGAGCAGGGACCCTGATGTGGGGCTTGATCTCAGCAGCCGAAGGCAGACACTTAACCGACTGAGCCACCCGGGTGTCCCAGGACCTTTTATGGGTCCTAAGTGGAGAGTGATTTGGAGCAGTACCCATCCTTATTAGGTTGTGCTTTTCTGGGGGGTTGGCACGGGGTAATTGACAAGACATAGCAGGCCAAGAACTTTTTATAAAAAACCAGTTGAGAAAAAAGAAAATGGAATCAGATTGCCTGTCCCACATCTGGGCTGAGCACCAAATAAGCATTTTACCAAATTCGAAGTGCACCAGCGAGGCACACACCTCTGGCATGGACACTGGATGTGAGCCTTGTTGTGTCAGGTCCGGCCTTGCAGGCACTGGACAGTTGCTGGGCCCATGCGGCCACTGTGCATCAGCCAGGAGCACTTTCAGCTGCGGGTAAGAGAAAACCTGGGCGATGTGTCTGAAATAGGGTCTTCATAGAAGCTGCAGGCATTGGTGTGTTGAGCCACTGAGCTGACGTTCTGTGATCCATTTTTCCTTTCCTTCACTTCTGTAAGATGGCCGTCACAGGTCGGGGTGGCAAATATCTGCACCATGTGCAAGCCCAGAAGGGGGCAGGTGGGAGAATGGGGTCTCCACCAGTCCTCTGGTTCTTCCTCCTCCCCACTTCTGCTGTATCCTCAGGCTGGCTTCTCTTGGGGTAACAAAATCACCCCCACAGCACCAGACCTCACACCCACCCTGCTCCTAAGCTGTTGGTTCTCCTGATGTTTCTTTTCAATCTGCACTAAAAGTTCCTCCCAAGCGGGGCTACTCTGTTTCCCAAATATACCAGTCCGCTACTTATGGGTTGTATCAGTCAGCTACTGCTGTATAACAAGCCACTCCAAGATGTAGTGGCCTAAAATAAGAACCATTTATTGTTACTTGCAAGTCTTCGGGTCAGCTGTGTGGTTCTGCCAATCTGGGCCTGGCGTGGCAGACGTTGCTGGGCTTGCTTACATGTCCAGGGTAGGCTGGCGGGTCGCCTGGGGGCTAGATGCTGTAGGGCAGGCTGTATTGGATGATTTGGTTCTCTTTCAAATGCCTCCCACATACCTCCAATGGGTTAGTGGGAGCACGTTTCCATGGTGACAGCGGGAATCCAAGAGGGAGCCAGTCCTGTCATGGGAGAGAGCCGGTGGAGCTGTGGACTTACTTTCAAGCCTCTGCTTACATCACATCACTTTGGCCAAAGCCCAGAATGGGATTGGAATCTGCAGAGTTAGAGAGAAATAGTGGATGCAGGCCGTCATTAATTGCAGTCATTACTACAGTCTACCGTATTGGCTGAGGGACTTTGGACAGGTTAACTTAGCCTCTCTGTGCTTCGGTTCCCTCATCTGTCAAATGGGAGTAATGACAGCACCTGCCCCACAAGACTGGGAGCATCAGTGAGTCCCTGCATTATAATGTCTCCTCTCTTTCTTCTCTTCTCTCTAGGCTGGCACTGACTCATCCCTTGGGTCTTGGGTGTTGGGTTGATGGATGGAGGATGGCGGGTGATGGAGACAATCACTGGACCAGGAATTCAGAACCCTGGCTATAGATACATCTCTGCCATTAACTCTCTGTCCCACTCAGCACCGGGGCTCTTAATTTCCTAATCTGTAAACAGAATTGCTCCTGTCTCTTCACCTCATTTCTGATCGTCCCTGTTCAGTTGAACATTAGTTAGCACTCCCTGCTGTCCATCTAACACCAGCATGAGCCACGAGCAGAGGGGTAGTGGATGTTCACTGGATCGTGCAGCCCCCATGGGCCACACCTCAGCCGGTGGAACCCCATCTCTGGATAATACTAATTGCATTAATTTCCAGTCGCTGCTATAACGAGCTACCGCACACTTACTGGTTTGAAACAACTAATTTATTCTCTTATAGTTCTGGAAGTGAGAAGTCTGAAGTGAGTCTTACCAGGCTAAAGTTAGGGTGTTGGCAGGGCTGGTTCCTTCTGGAGGCTTCAGGCGAGAATCTTTTTGCTTGCCTTCTCCAGATCCACGAGGTGCCCACATTCCTTGGCTTGTGGCTCCTTCCTTCCTTCACTCCAAACTCCTACATCTGTGGTCACATCTTCTCTGACTCTGACCACCCTACCTTGACCACCCTACCTTTCTTCTAGAAGGATCCTCATGGTTACACTGGCCCCATCCACATAATCCAGGATAATTGCTCATCTCAAGATCCTTCATGTAATTATACCTACAAAGTCTCTTTTAACACATGAAATAACATATTCAGGGGTTCCAGGGATTAGGTACAGACATCTTGGGGGCCATTATTCAGCCTTCTGTACTAATTAACCCATCCTTTAGGGTGGACTCAGGGGAGAGCTCCTCCCAGCTGGTGTGACCTATTAAACTTAGTTCTAGATTGAAAATATAAGACGTGAAAAATGATACCTTATGTGTACGTGGCATATTTGTCTACTAAGGCAAAAGTGTCCATCTCTATCCTCACAAAAAATGATGCCAGGGAAGCGGCATCAGCCCGTTGCACAGAGGAGGAGACTGAGGCCCACCGAGGTCAGGGAAGTCACCCCAGTTCCTGTGGTTTCTCAGGGGCAGAGCCAGGATTTGAGGTCAGATCCCATCTGACCTCAAATCCACTGAGAGGATGGGACTCAGAGTGACACGCAGGAGGAGGCTGGGGCCACGGGGCCCTGGATGGACACATGGGGAGGGTGAGGTCTGGAGAGGTGAAGTGCCAGAGGTCACCAGGGTCTTCTGACCCCTAGTGGGTCTTTTCCGCACTACAACTCCACCCCTGCAGACACAGTCTGTGACCTCCCCAGAGTCAGAGCTCCCTCCACATGACTTGACTCTAATCTGGAGGGAAAGAGACTAGATTCTGCCCCAAGCGGCATCCTGCTCACCACTGGGCTTCCTGCCTTCATGGGGGCAAAGCACACTCTCTTGCCTCCGGGTTTAACCCTAACTGCACTGGGGTTCGTGTCACGACCGTGCATGGGCTGTTATCCGGCTGATTGATTTCATTTAATTCCGCAGGTTCTTCCTTGGGCCTTGCTTCCCATGCCCGGGGTCAGCAGAAGGCAGGAAAATAGGGCCGACAACCCAGCCTGCTCCTCCATCACCCCATCATTCATCACACGCCAGCAGGCGCCTGGCACCGTGTTTTGGCGCTCTGCCTGCACCGTCTCCTTGACCCTCGGAGCAACCCTGTTGTGCAGACCAGAAAACCGAGTTTGGACTGAGGCTCAGAGAGATTGAGTGACTCATCCAAGGTCGCACAGCTAGAGTACGGCGGGCCTGGGCTCCGAGTCCCGACAGTCCTCTCCCCTAAATAGCCACTCCTTAAATTTGATCAGCACTCTGAGAACTCGCCAAAGACTTTTACCATCTGTCCTCTCTCTGATGCCCACGCCCAGACGGGGAGTGACTTGGCCGAGGTCCCACCCTGAGGTAGGGGGCAGGCCTTCTGACTCGCGCGGTAATGCTCAGTCAGGCTGTCCACCCTCCGCCAGTCATCCCGGACCAGCCGGAGGCACCCACAGCGTGCCCAGCCCTGCGTACAAAGGGAGCGGCCACGGGGGTTAATCCCAAGCATTTGCCCAGGACTTTCCAGGTGCAGAGTCTCCGAGAGGTGCTGGGAGGCCCCGCTTTGCTGTGTGAGGCCGAGTCTACTTGGGCAGGTGCTTCCCCTCCTCCCATGCTAAGTGGGGCAATACTACCTCCTCTTGGGCTGTAGGTATAATGAGACACTGGATATAAAACATTCAGTTCAGGACCTGGTCTAGAAGAATGGAAGCTCTATTATAGTATTACATAATGGAGCATGACTACGTAATCCGTGTAACGTGTGTATGGTGTCAGTACGATTATTAGTCACGCTCAGTATCTCGTTTGGATCTTGCAACAGGAAGGACCCCAGCCAGTAACTGGTCCTCAGGAAGCACTGTGTGAACACATGTTGAATAAGAAAGGTGTCCATTCTCAGTTTTCCAGAGATGGAGGCAGAGGTGCAGAAAGTCAAGAGCCTGGCACTTGGCAGAGTTTGCGGAGTGAACTCTGAATCCCACTCCCACACTCGAGGGGAGGGGACTTGGCAAGGGTGTGAGTATTGGGGCACAGATCATTGGGCCCCCCGCTTTCGAAGCTGCCTACCACACCTTCCAATCCCTGTTTCAGCTACCCGGGTGCTCCGGGTGACTCCCTGAACCCTGCCGAATGCCTTTTCCTATGCTGCTCCCTCCTGCCCCTTTACCTTTGCCCACCTTGTCCTAAAGCCTCTGCTTAGATGTTATTTCCTCTGGGCTCTTGCCGGCAGTACCCACACCCGTGTGGGCCTCTTCCATCATACAGTGGATCACCTTGCATTGTAGTTTTTCTTTTCTTTTTTTTAAAGATTTTATTTATTTATTTGACAGAGAGAGACACAGCGAGAGAGGGAACACAAGCAGGGGGAGTGGGAGAGGGAGAAGCAGGCTTCCCGCGGAACAGGGAGCCCGATGCGGGGCTCAATCCCAGGACCCTGGGATCATGACCTGAGCCGAAGGCAGACGCTTAACGCCTGAGCCACCCAGGCGCCCCACTGCGTTGCAATTTTTCTGTTTACTTGTCAGTTCTGCCCCCTTTCACCCACCCCTGCTCATGCCTACCTGGACTGTGCCCAGGACCTGGCACGCTGCACATGCTCACTAAATGCTTGCCGAAAGAACGAATGGCTAGAGGAAGTAAGGAGGCCCTAGCTTGGAACCCCAGGCCCTGGCTCCCACTCTGGGCCCCGGCCCCTGCCCGGGCCCTCTGCTGCACCACCTCTGCCCGAAGCCCCTGTGTCATCTCAGTAACCAGGCCGGTGCCATGTCTGACTTGCCCCGACTTTGAAATAATAACTCTCCCCCTGCAGTGCTCAGATGCTCTTTCCTGGAAACTCTCTCGTCCTTCTTTGCCTCCCTCCTCCTCCTGATTGGAACTCCAGGGCCCTGCCAAAAACTGGAGGCTCATTATTAAACCAGGCGCTGCCTTATATTATATCCCAGAGACTACAGATAGAAAATATTCGCTTCTGTCTCTGCTGAGCACTGACATAGTAAAGGCTCCTTGAGCTGTTAGCTGCCAAGGAGAGGACTGAAAGGTTCTCATCTGCATGAGTAATTGTTTCCTGTGTTACCCACCTAGACAACAGATTTACCTCCCAGGCACATTCACGCTGAGCCAGGAGGAGCTTTCCCCCCACGCTGTCCTACTTGGGTTTGGTCAGAGGAGAATGTGGGGCGGTGAGGGTGGGGGGCAGAGGGGCAGGGGCTCTGGAATGTCCAGGCTGGGAGGATGGAGCCAGGAAGGGGCCGGAGCAGGGAGGCAGCAGGCCCTGCCCCACGGCTTGGGAGGAGGCCAGGAAGGCTGGCCAAGCGGGCGTGAGGGCGACTGTCCCTCTTCCCTTCCCCTCACACCCCACCGCAGTTGGCCACCTGGTCCTCTGACCTTGACCTCCAGAGCACATCCCCAAGCCAGCCCGCCCTCCCTTCCAGCCCAGGCCACCATGTCTCTCACGGGTTCTTCTGCACCAGCCTGCACGCTGTCTCTGGGCTGTCCGGCTTCAGCTCTCATGTCTTACAGCTCCCTCTCCACACAGCAGGTGGATGGAGACCGCTCTCCTCTGTCTCTCGACGCCTGGAATGAATCCTGGCCTCCGGGGCCCTACACACCTGCCGCCCACCGACCTCCTAATCCCAACTGAGCTCACTCTCCCCTCTCCGCACTGGCCCTTCTGGTCCTCAGACAGCCCCACTAGTCCTGCTCCTGGTACCTTCACACCACTTGCCTGTCTCCTGGGAGCGTGCTTCCCCGTATCATGCAGTTGGCTCCTCCTCCACACAGGCCACCTGCTCACACGTCCCCCTCCCCATGTCTGCCTTGACCACGTGGTCTGACCTAGTGCCTGTCTAGCCCGTTGCCGTGCTTTATGTCCCCACCGTCCAGAAGTACATCAGCGGTCGCCATGCACCCGATGGGCCACAGATAAGAGCAGAGAGAGACACGTCTGTCTCATTCTCTACTGGACCCGCAGCACCCAGGGCCGTGCCCTGCACAAAGCAGGGGCTGGATAAATCTTGATTGAAGGAATTAATGCCGTCCAGGAGACAGAAGGCCAAGGGGGGGCCAAGCCAGCCAAGGGTTAAATTTGGCACTAAGCAGGTGCATCTGCATATGGGGATTTAATAGCAATAATTACAACTGCTCCTCTTGTGTGTTGGGTTGTGTTTTAGGTTCTGAAATTATCCACAGAGGCTGGTGACCCATCAGTATGACAGGCAGAATCGGCAGAGGAAGCTGCCTCCCTCACATACCGGAAGGCAGAGGGAGTTACCCCTGTGCTGGAGAACACAGGACCCGCGGCAAGATGGACGAGAGGAAAGGGGTTTAAACCCCTGAATGCTCACATCTTAATTTAGCGTATGGACTCTGTCCTCTCATACCCCGGCCGCGCTTACTGGCCAGCCCTATAATGGAGAGCGTGTTTCACGAACCTTGAGGTCTACACAGAACATAGGGTACCGATTTCTATTTTAAAAAGAGATAAAGACAGACCCTATTTGCAGCCAAGAAATGCCTTGCCTTCCTGGATGGAGAGTCAGGAAGCTTAGGGAGCAGAAACACCCAGAAGAAAGATCTGAGTGTAGGAAAGGTCTGAATGGAGACCTCTGATTTTAGTACTCCAACTCACAAGCTTTGTAACCCTGAAGGTCCCACAAATATTTCAGAGCTGAGACAACTTTTTTTTTGCACTGGACAGAGGTCCAAGTGATTGCTTCCTCATTTCTTTTAACCCCAGCTACTTCTTCTCCTGATGGAAAATTTCTATTTCTGGCTTGTTTCCCTTCTTGAAGCACTTGTGGGTTGGGGAGGTTACGATATTAGGTCTTCACAGCACCATCCATTAAGAACGACCCCGGCCAGGCATTGTTACAGTTCACATTTCCGTATGTCATCTCTAATCCTTACAAACTGGAGGAAAGAGGTTGAGCGGCGTGTTGGCCATCCCCAAGCTGGTAAGTTTCAGAATGCAAACTCAAGCCTGGGTGTCTTAGTCCTAAGGTTGTGCTCTTTATGACTTCTCTTACAGCAGGTGGGAGGCTGTCAGCAGCAAGAGTGTAGTTCTGATGTTTATCAGGCACCTGATATATGCCAGGCCGCCTGCAAACACCAGACAGATGTAGCCCATAATCTGTGTTATCCATTCAGCATCAGGGAGATTGTTATCAGGAAGAGGGGCTCCAGGAAGAGGTCTGGATCAGAGGCAGGCCTCCAGTTTCTGCAAAGGATGAGCACGTGTGCGTGCATGTGTGTTGGGTGTTAGGATCGGGGTTGGAAGGCGCTCCCTGCACTATCAATATTAAGGCAGTTCTCCTGCGATGCAGGGACTGGGTGTGGGGCAGGAGTTCAGACTCTCGTTTCTGATCCAATGTGGCCAGTAGAGAAGCCTGGAGATGCTGAACCACCTCAGAGGAGCTGGGCTAGGCCTCCTCCATACAGGAAGAGAAGGCCTCCTCCCTTCTCTAAATGAGGGTACACCTGGGCTCAGAGCTGCTCCAAGCCTGGGCTGAGCTTACGGGGCATGAATGGCTCTCAGTACTGAGAAAGGAGGCGTGAGGATGGATCTGGACCCAGTGGGTCATGGCACAGTGGGCTTGGCTATCCATTGTGTGTCTGTGAACATTTAAGGGTTTTTCCTCGCTTCTGCTTTGCGCCTATGCCTGCCCATCTCCTGGAGCAGGTCCCTGTAGTGTGATAACGACAGGAACTCTGTGGGGAATCACACTTCTCCTGCTCGGAATCCAGTGTGGGGGAAAAGGTGAGCAGCTGTTGAGGGATGACATCTTTTGCTCTGTGTTCGGTGAAGCTTCCATTAGCCAGGATCCCCCATCATCGATCAAAACACTCAGATTTCTTTGATTGAGAAAGGTGAACGGTCAGGGAAAAATACCCGCTGTTGTCAGAAGTTTCGGAGGAACTTCGGGGAGAGGAATGATGGCAGGTTGCATCTCCACCTCACACTTTAAACCTCCCTATGTCAAAAGATGAGCATCGCCAGTGTCAAGATATGGAAACCAGAGTGTTACAAGAAGGCAGGAGGGGCGGCGGTGTGACCCGAGGCAGAGAGGCAGGATGGTGTCTGCCGAAAGAAGCCATCGCCCCTGACCATTAGGAGGGTGGCCCCTGGGGAGTCCTCCAGAGAGCATTTTCAGTAGAGGATGCGGGGGGTGTGGCGGGTGAGGGGTTGGCAGTAACAAGATGATCAGGTGCTCTGTGCGAGGTGTTAAGCTCTAGGTACAGAACCTCCAGCCTTTTCTGGGAAGTCTGGCTGTACAGGGGAAGCTAGACAGCTAGCACAGTACCCAAAGAGAGTCAGCAGCCCCTGAAGCTCTTCCTGGGTGCCAGACACTGAGTCCCGAGTGCTCTGCATACATGAACTCATTTCATCCACAACTACTGGAAGTAGGTGGTATTCTCATTATGCCTATGGGTCAGGCAAAGTACTTGCTGAAGGTAACATGGCTAGTAAATAGCAGGACTGGGATTTGAACCCAGGCAACCCGGATCCAGAGAGTGTTTATAATCCACGTACTCCGCTTTTTTCCAACACAGAAACATGGTGGGGGTAGGCTCATTCTAAAGAGTGGGAGGGTCCTCATGATATTTACATGAACGATGGGGAGGGAGAGGTAGCTTAGTCCCTCTCCCCTCCTGAAAGCCACGTATCGGCCAGCATCCCTGGGACCTGAAATCTCCAAGCAACTGGAACCACGACCACAGCCTTGCATATCAGATGTTCTATCCACTACATTCGTGCAGTGTGCTCTCCACTGCACCCCCAGAATATCTCCTAGACAAGCTAGAGCCTATAGGGCCTGAGTTTCAATAAGATGATGCCCTTCGTTATGACAGTGTAACTTGATGCTGGGCCCCAGGTGCCCTGCAAAGATTATAGGAGTGATTAGCATTTGGCAATGTAATCAGAGAGGTTTGCTGAGCTCTTGGGTCCGGGGGCCCAGCTTGTCAATAGCTGGTTTCCATCAACTGATGAATCCAGTTTTCAGAGTGTCCACCATGTCCTTTGGATTTTTGAATCGGGCACACTGGGGTTCAGGTCTTTGCTAACCTCCGCTAACCAGCTCTGTGATCTTGGCCAAGTGATGGTCGTTTTCCCAGCCTTGGGTTCTCATCTCCAGAATGAGGAGAAGAGCCCACACAGCACAGCTCCCATGGGGAGCCCCCTTCCCTCAGCCCAGCCTTTGGTGAGATGCTTGCTATTTGCAAAGACCCAATTTCTTCATCATCAGAAGGCTGCCACTGGGCTTCAGGGGATGACCCACTTATAGCCAATTGCTTCCTTCTGGGTCGTTCTGGTGGATTAAATGAAGAACCATTTAAAAAGCACAGCCCGGGGCGCCTGGGTGGCTCAGTCGTTAAGCGTCTGCCTTCGGCTCAGGTCATGATCCCAGGGTCCTGGGATCGAGTCCCACATCGGGCTCCCTGCTCAGCAGGAAGCCTGCTTCTCCCTCTCCCACTCCCCCTGCTTGTGTTCCTGCTCTCACTGTCTCTCTCTGTCAAATAAATAAATAAATCTTAAAAAAAAAAAAATAAAAAAAATAAAAAGCACAGCCCAAAGAGCCAGAGGGAGAGGCTGCAAAGAGGCGATACGGGTAGAGCCCTGCGCATACGCGAGGAAACTTTGTACCGCAGTCAGGAAGAGCTCCGGGCTTGCTAGGAGGGCCCCAGCGCCAATCAGATGGCATGACCTACCTCGCGATTGTGCTCACCTAACTAGGCCAGTCACAAAGCGAGCCCTCAGTAAGCCCTGGCAATTACAGGGACCCGGGGCCGTATGTGCCCCATGCTGCTCCATCTACCCTGACCCCTCCAACCTTTCCTGTTTCACTGCAAACTCACAATACCCAGGGCCTCTGTTGTGCTGAGAATATACTTTTATTTCTGAGTGCGCTTGCGACCAGGCATTTGCAGAATGAGAGTCTCCGAGTTATGTTTCCAACCCACCTCTGGACTCCAGCTGGACTTGGCTGGGGCTGGGTTTTCTTGTATGTTTATTTTAAGATTTTATTTATTTATTTGGCAGAGAGAGAGAGAGAGAGAGAGAGAGAGAGAGCACAAGCGGGGGGAGCGGCAGAGGGAGAGGGAGAAGCAGGCTCCCTGCTGCGTGGGGAGCCCGATGCAGGGCTGGATCCCAGGACCCTGAGATCTTGACCTGAGCCGAAGGCAGACGCTTAACTGACTGAGCCACCCAGGCGTCCTCTGGGGCTGTTTTGAACCAGTTAACAATCTGACTAAAGGACATTTCAGTCCAACAAATGTTTGGAGTGGCCTTCCAATGTTTCTGGCCCCGGCTTTCATGCTGCAACACAGAGATGAATAAGAAATGGGATCTTACCTTCAGTTGGTAAATTACCATTGACTGAAGCCATATCACATGCCAGACAGAGGCTTTAAGAATGTTGTTTCTCTTCCCCATAACAACCAGATAAAGTAGTTACCACCTTCGTGTTACAGGTGAGAAGTAGGAGGCTCACAAGGGTTAAGTCATCAGCTCAAGGTCACACAAGTAGGAAGGTACAGAGCTTTGGATTCAGGGATGTATGACAGCAAACCCCACGTGCTTTCAAGTACTCTGAGCTACCTTTCTGTCAGGGAGCCAGGGTCGAGTGGAGTCAAAGATATAAAGCCTTAAATACTATCCTGACAATATAAACCCACATGTTGTAAGTCAAGGCTAAGGAAGCAGGAGGTCATCACAGAAGTCTGACCAAGAAGGTGTGAGCCATTCATTCCGACCAAAGAGAAGGCAGGAAGCAGGCCCTGCCCCAGGCTGCACCCTGTGTACCCCTGATTTTCTGACTCCCTGGCAGATGGAAAATACTACTGTGGCTGGAGGGATCAGCACCCATGCCTCCCTTTCTCTCCATTTTTATGGGGAGGAACAAAGAAGGGCAGGGCTAAACAAATTTCACCCTTGGCGTTCCTCCAGCAAAGCTCTGCTAAGAAAGCTGAGAGCCGCTCTCCACCCCATACCCTTTCCTTTTGATAAAGCCCCTCTGACAATAATAGAGACCAAAGTTTGCAAGGGCAAGACAGGCCCCCAGCTAATGAAGAAAATGTTGTTTCTTCGATTTGGCTCTAGCCTGTCCTATCCTACGGGAAACATGTCTGTCCTTGGGAGAAATGCCAACTTTATAGATTTATAAGTGAAATATCTGGCAGCTCACAGTTCTTGTCCATAAGGAAGCTTGAATCAGAGGGGCCAGGCCCACCCTGGGTCCACAGGCTGGAGCCCATTAGACTAACTGCTCCCCCCCTCCCCCAGGCTTGTAGGACCGGGCAGAGCCCACCTGAGAACACCCACCTGGCCAAAGCCTGCACCCTGCTCTAGAGCAAGGACCAGACCAGATGGACACTCTGCAGAGGAGGAGAGTCATGGGAAGGGAGGGTTCACCTGGGGTGAATTCTACCAGGGGTAGAGTCTATCCAGTGGGAGACTTGAGAAGTGGATGTCTATGAGGTGAGAAGCTATCCCATGGCGGGGTGGGGTGGGGTGGAGGGGCGGACGGCAGGAGAAGGGGCTGGAGGGACAAGCTACTGGGGGAACCTCTCCTTGGGAAGGCCTAAGTTCCTAGCTAATTTTGTGGAAACTGATGGGGGTTCCATTTCGCCCCCTCCTTGTGGAGAAATGGCATGGCCAAGGAGGTGGACTATGCCACTTGGCAATGTTCTATATTATTGAGTGCTTTTGTGTGTGGGTGTGTGCTGATACTATACATATTTAAAATGCATAATTATATAAGTTGCATTTTCTCCATTGTGAGGCTAAGTGTGTTCTCACATGGTGGCTGGCTGTTGGCATTTCCTTTTCTGTGAATTTATTGGAACCTTTCCCTATTTTTCCAATGGGTTATTCTTTTTACTTGTTGATTTGCAAGGGTTCTTTATATATTCCAGAAACTAACACATTCTTATATGCTGGTAGTATTTTCTCTCACTTTGGTCATTATGTTTTACTCAAGGTATTGCCATAGAAGGGATACTTTTGGGCACCTCAAAAAAAATTTTTTTAGGTGGGGGAGGGACAGAGGAAGAGAGAGAGAGAATCTTGAGCAGACTCCCCCCCTCAGCACAGAGCCCGATGTGGGGCTTGACCCCACGACCCTGAGATCATGACCTGAGCCAAAATCAAGAGTCAGATGCTTAGCCGACTGAGCCAGCCAGGTACCCAGGGCACCTCAAAATTCACCAGTGTTTTCATTGCTTTTTTCATTCATCTCTAAGAAGGCTGTCCCTACTCCAATCGTAAACAGGTTTTCTGTGATTATCTCTTAATAATTTCATGTATTTCTTTTCCAAAGTTAGATCTTTCTAAGCCATTTTTTATTTTATCTCATAAAAGGTGGAGGAGGGGAGTTTCCTCTTGCCCCTGCGAGTCCAAGCGCTGACACACGTGTAGCCCCCTTGCCCCTGTTCCCTCCATTGCAATGGAGAGTCCTCCCCACTTCTAGGACAAGCCTTCCACTGGAGCTCCCACCTCTGTGTGTTCTTTCTGCAAGACATCCGTCAGTGACTACTTCACCTGTCATTATTCTTTCCTTCCCCTCCTGGATCATTTTCATCAGCACAAAGACATGGTTTCATTCCCCCCCACCTTCAAAGAGCCCTCCCTCCCTTGGGGTAAGACAGGGTAGTTTGCAACAGGCCAATGCTACTGCTGATAAGGAAAATCTGTGTCCTAAGATGGCCCACCAAGGCAGCAAGAGAGTCCCAGTCCTTGCCCTGGGCCTAGTCAAGGTTCTTCTCCCGGCTCTGCTTCCCCGCGCCCACCAACCGGGGTCCTTCTCCCTGCCCCGCTTCGCGCACGCGCCAAAAGTGCCCAGGATGCGGAAGTAGAAGTGTATAAATTGCCCTCTTTGTGCTCAGAGCTCAGACCTTTGGAGACCACTCTCCTCTGAGCCAGCCAGTGTTAAATAAACCTTCTTATCCTCCGAGATCTCCAGGTGCCGGTTGGTTCTTCCGTCGGGCGATCCAGTCCAGGTTCCAATATTTGGTTCCCTGACTGGGAAACCCAACCGCGCTGGCCCATTGTTGCCACCGGTTTGGGGGCAATGGCAGGGCGGCGGCGGAACGAGGGATCCTAACAGAGAAGGCGCGCCCTGCCTGATTTTCGGCAGTCTCCCGCCCCGGTCGCCTCGGGTCGGTCCCACTCCGCTGTTCCTGCCAGACTCGAGGAGACTTTACAGGTGAGGACCTGGTCCCAACGTCGGATTCCGGTAAGGCGTGGGGCCCCAGGACCCAGACAGGCCCACCCCCACTGGGGTGGATGGGGGGCCTGATCACCTCCCAGAGACCTCTTAGAGGTCTTACAGGTAGGGATTCCCAGGGAGGGAACGTAGTAACTTCTGGAGTGTGAATGTGTGAGTGAATGTGCCGCCCGACCTGGCCTGCTCAAGCGGACTGATTCTGTGACTCCATGGGCGGGCACCTTTAAGGTCCCCAGAAGCCTGTGAAGTCTGAGTGCGCCCATCTGTGATTCTGTGGTGAATAGCATACAGTCTAGGGCGGCACTGGAATAGTTTCTGATCATAAGTCACAACGCTGAGACCACTATGGCTAAGCTTCACCTAAGCTCCTTCGGGACATGGCCAGATGGGCATCTGATTGGTCTCCTCATCTTAGGAGGCACCCCCCCTTTGTCTGTCTCTGTGCCACCGCACACAGGGACATCACCATGGGGTCAGGGCAGAGTAAACCTACGGTTCTAGATAAAAAATTTCATGATCAAAAATTTCAAGAAGGGGTTTTTGGGAGACTATGGAATCAGGATGAACCCTGGCAAGTTGAGAACCCTATGTGAATTGGAATGGCCCATCTTTGATGTCAGGTGGCCTTCAGAAGGGACATTGGACATCCCAATGATTCGTGGAGTATGGTGAGTCGTAACAGGAGAACCAGGACACACTGACCAGTTTCTGTACATTGACTCCTGGCTAGGAATTGCTCAGACCCTTACCCCCCAGCGGGTGTGATTTGCTTGCAATAGGCAGGGACAGGCCAGGGTCTTAATCGCCTCATCCAAGCGACCTAAAGAAAATCAGCAAAAGCCCCAGTCTCCACAGATGCTAGCTGGAGATCTCGAGGACGAACTGACCCTACCCCCACCGTACATACCCCCAAGACTGTCTACACCTGGCCCTTCAGCTCCAGACACTTCGCCGCCATCAGTTTCACTGGTGCCCCCAGGCCCAGAGGATCCATCAGGGCCTCCAGGCCCAGAAGATCCACCGGCGCCCCCAGGCCCAAAGGATCCACTTTCCCCAGGACCAGCAGCCAGGCTGCACCCCAGACCGGGAGCAAGCATCCTCCCAATGCCAGTATGAGAGGTGCGATGAAGATGGGGTGGTCCAACCCGGCCATCCCATGATGTATTATTATCAGCCCTTTTCCACCTCCGACCTCCTCAACTGGAAACATAACACCCCATCCTAGACCTCATAGAATCCCTCTTCCAGACTCATTGGCCAACCTGGGGAAGACTGCCAACAGTTACCCTGTAGCCTGTTTAACACAGAGGAAAGAAGGAGAATAATGAAAGGTACACAGCAGTACCTGGAGGAGCACGCACCAGTGGGAGTCATCGACCCTGCTGTCTGGGCTAATATGGCCGCACCCAAAGAGTGTCCAGCATGGGACTTCACCACAACCGAGGGACAGGCCCACATCACCGGTACCAGGAGGCCCTCCTCTGGGGAATCTGGGTAGGAGCTAAGAAACCCATGAACAGGTATCCTTGGTTGCTCAACAACCAGGGCAGTCCACCAGGGACTACTATGAAAGACTATGTGAAGCCTATAGGATATACACTCCATCTGACCCCAAGGCACAGGAAAGCCAACAGATGGTAAACACCTCCTTCATGGCTCAGGCTGCCCCAGACATCAGAAAAAAACTTCAGAAACTAGAGGGTTTCGCTGGGACGAACATCACCCAACTAACAGAGATCGCCAATAAAGTCTACATGAACAGGGAGGTCGCAGCCGAACAGGAAGCCAACAAAAAGATGAAAAAGAAAGTCAGCCTCCTTGCCGCCGCCCTGAAAGAAAAGGGCAACACAAAGATGGGGAGACTCCAGCCACCGAAAAGGGGGGAGCCTGGAACCCCTTTGGCAAGGGATCAGTGTGCCTACTGTAAAGAGAAAGGGCACTGGAAAAATGAATGTCCCAACCAGGGAAAGGCTCAAAAGCCCAGCTGCTACAAGGAAGAACCCCAAGAGGAGGACCTCATAGGCCTTCTGGGAATGGACTCAGACTGAAGGGGACCAGGCTCTTTCCTCCTTGGCCCCCATGAGCCCACGGTCAGAATGAAGGTGCAGGGGGACAACCAGTGACTTTTACTCTCCAAGCTTAGGGCTCAGATAATCTTTGATCCCACTGGACACACTAGCCTCCAATTGAACCCAAGGCAAGAGGAGACAGGGTCTCTAATACTAGCAATTACCATGCCCAAGGGAAGAAGAATGGAGGCTATTCTGTGCCCAGGCCCAAACAAGCAGCCTGCCAGAGTTCAGACTCGCCTTCCCTTCAGTATGGGCTGAAAACAACCCACCTGGACTAGCCCGAAATTGGGCCCCTGTCACTGTTGAACTGATCCCAGGAGCCCAACCTCAGAGGCAAAGGCAATACCCCCTTCCACAAGAAGCTAAGATTGGCAACCAAGAACATCTGACCAAACTCAAAGAAGCAGGTATTCTAGTCGAGTGCCAGTCGGCCTGGAATACCCCACTCCTGCCAGTCAAGAAGCCAGGAGGGGGATACTGACCAGTTCAAGACCTGCAGGCCATCAACAAGGTGACCATCTCTCTGCACCCAGTGGTCCCGAATCCATACACCCTCCTCGGCCAAATCCCAGGGTTGGCCAGATGGTTCACTTGCCTAGATTTGAAGGATGCCTCCTTCTGCCTCCACTTACCTCCCCAGAGCCAGCCACTATTTGCCTTTGAATGGTCTAAACCCAATACAGGAGGCCAGATGCAACTGACTTGGACGCACCTCCAGCAGGGGTTTAAAAACTCACCAACCCTCTTTGGGGAAGGGCTGGCCACAGACCTCACCAGCTTCCCAAGAGAAGCCACATGATGCACCCTCTTCCAGTATGTGGATGACCTCCTCACCAGCGACACACAAGAAGACTGCACAAAAGGCACCAAGGCCCTCCTACAGCTCCTGTCAGACTCAGGATACCGAGCCTCATTGGAAGAAGGCACAAATCTGCCAACAACAGGTCTGATACCTTGGTTTCCTCCTCACCCAAGGGAAGAGAGAACTAGGGCCAGAGAGGATAAGGGTCATCATCTCCCTGCCACAGCCCCAAACAAAAAGGGGCCTACGAGAATTCCTGGGGGCTGCAGGATTCTGCCACATCTGGATCCCTGGGTTCTTGGCAATAGCAAGATCTCTTATGATCTCTTAGGGGGACCAGATCGAGAACCCCCTGCCTGGACTGAGGAAGCAGAAGCCGCTTTCACAGAGATAAAGACCGTCCTGGGGTGGGCTCTAGCTCTGGGCCTACCGGATGTAGAAAAACCCTTCAATCTCTTTGTGCATGAAAAGGAAAAAATAGCGCTCGGGATACTCACCCAGACTGTTGGACCCTGGCAATGGCCAGTTGCTTACCTGTCAAAGAAGCTGGACCCCGTGGCAGCAGGATGGCCGCCATGCCTCAGGGCGCTGGCAGCCACAGTCCTACTCATCAAAGAGGTGGACAGACTTACCCTGGGGCAAGAACTTAACGTCAAGTTCCCTCATGAACGCACAGGGACACCACTTCCTTCCCAACTCTCGGCTAGCACAATACCAAGGGTTCATCTGCGAAAACCCGCGGGTCACCCTCGAAACAGTAAGGACATTAAATCCAGCAACCTACTCCCCACGGAAGAGGGGGAACCAGACCATGACTGCTCCGAGGTGACTGATGAAGTCTACGCGAGCTGTCCAGATCTGCAGGATCAAGCCATAAAGAATCCAGAGCTCACACTGTTCAGCGTGGCAACAGTTACCTACAAGAGGGTGCCCGGAAAGTGGGTTATGCAGTAACCACAACTACTAAAGTCCTAGAACCTAAGGCATTACCAGCTGGATGGTCAGCTGAATGGGCTGAATTATGTGTCTCAGTCTGAGCCCTCACCCTCGGTGAAGGCAAGCAAGTCAACATCTATACTGACTCTCGGTATGCCTTTGCTACTGTACATATACATGGAGCCATCTACAAGGAAAGGGGCCTCTTAACCGCAGCAGGAAAAGCTATCATGAACAAGGAGGAGATACTGAGACTCCTCAAAGCCATCTGGCTTCCAAAGGAAGTGGTAATCCTGCACTGTAAGGGACAACAGAAAGGAGATGACCCCATAGAGTGGGGAAATCGTCTGGCAGATAAGGCAGCCAAGACCGCAGCCAATGAGGACATGGACAGAGCCCATTCCCTCACCATGGCCCTAACACCCCTGGAAGACGTTCCTCTGCCCAGTTACACTAAAAAGGAAAAGGAATGGGCCATGGCTGAGGCGGCCATCCTGACTGAAAAGGGATGGTGGATGATGCCAGATAGGCGCATCTTTGTTCCAATAGCAACTAGAGGGCATCTGGTCAAGGAACACCACTGACTCACTCATCTGGGAAAAACTGCATTAGAGGCCCTTCTCAAGAAGCACTACTACATCAGTCAGCTGCCTGCACTATGCCGAGCAATGAGTGAATGATGCATAACATATGCTAAAAATAATGCTTGGTCTGTACCATGGTCCCCGCCAGGTGTCCAGAGGATGGGAGCAACTCCCTTTGAGATTTAGAGGTAGATGTGCAGCCGAGCAGGGGGTTCAAATATCTCCTAGTAATAGTATGCACATACTTTGGGTGGATCTAAGCCTTCCCAACCAGGACGGAGCAAAGCTGGGAAGTAGCAAAAGTCCTCTTGCAGGAGATTGTGCCCCAGTTTGGCCTTCCATTAACAATCCATAGTGACAGGGGTGCCTTGGTGGCTCAGCCGTTAAGCATCTGCCTTCAGCTCAGGTCACGATCCCAGGGTCCTGGGATTGAACCGCACATCAGGCTTCCTGCTCTGCGGGAAGCTTGCTTCTCCCTCTCCCACTCCCCCTGCTTGTGTTCCCTCTCTCTGTGTCTCTCTCTGTGTCTCTCTCTGTCAAATAAATAAATAAAATCTTTAAACAAAAAACCAAACCAAACCAAAAAAACAATCCACAGTGACAATGGACCTGCATTTGTGGCAGACATTGTACAGGTCTTGACCAAATCTCTCAACATCACCTGGAGACTCCACACCGCTTACTGGCCCCAAAGTTCAGGGAAAGTAGAGCGAATGAACTGTACCCTCAAAGGAACCTTAGCAAAGTTTTGTCAGGAGACTAACCTTCCATGGCTGGATCTGCTACCCCTAGCCGGGACATCGGGTTTCTCCCCATTCGAGTTAATATATGGATGGCTTCCTCTGTGCTTGGGAAGCCTTCCAGGAAACTTGCATCAGGTTGGAGATAAAGGGATAAAGGAGCAGCTTCAGGCCCTGGGGGCCACCCTAAATAAGCACCACTGAGAGGGCCTAATCTCCTTAGGGTCTCAGGTACTGGCCCTCTGCTGTCTATCATTTGGACGAGGAGCCCCGCCAGTGGAGAGTCCAGCCAGACTTCACAAACCCACTTTGGCTTCACCTTCCACGAGACCCCACCGACTGATGGACACCTGCTCACCACGGTCCCTGGCTCTCATCGGCGTGATTTTCCTCATCTTGGGAGTCAGAGTCTACACTGTTGCCCCTCATGACTGGACTTACCCCCAGAGGCTTCTACCTAAGGTCATAGATCCCACTTTTACTGGCCCACTGCTGTCTACTCCTGAGCGCATTTCACCATGGTTTTCCTGGCCCCAGTCAGTCCTGGTCTTCTGCTACCTGGTGTGCTGTTAAGTTTATAATTAAGTCCGTGTTCACCTCAAGCCTCGTAGTCAACCCTCAGAGTCAAACAGAATGATGCCCTCTAAACTAGGTGTTTAAAGGGACATCAAAGGGGGGAATGATAAGGAAAATCTGTGTCTTAAGATGGCCGACTGAGCCAGTGAAAGAGTCCCCAGTCCTTGCCCCGGGGCTCTTCTGGGTTCTTCTCCCTGCTCTGCTTCCCATGTGCACCAATCCGGGTTCTTCTCCCTGCCCCGCTTCATGCAGATGCCAAAAGTGCCCAGTATGCGGAAGTAGAAGTGTATAAATTGCCCCCTTTGTGCTCAGGGCTCAGACCTTTGGAGACCACTATCCTCTGAGCCTGCCGGTGTCAAATAAACCTCCTATCCTCCAAGATCTCCGAGTGCCACTTGGTTCTTCCGTCAGATGATACATTCCAGGTCCTGTAACACTGCCAAGCTTTAAAAAATCTGGGTAAAAGTAAACATTGTATTTTTCAAAGCATCAGGGAGCTATGGAAGCAAGAAGCACCAGAAGAACTAAACCTCTGGAGAATGGACGGCTGCGCAGAGGTGACTATCTGCAGCTGCTTTTCCCTCTGGGCCATCTCTGATTCTGGGCACAGGCTAGAGGCTGAAATCTGGGCTGGGTCCACTCAGAGGGCTCTGCGGAGGCTTGAGGGGCCCAAACACCCAGCCAGATTCCACCTCGAGATATGTTTCAAATTACAGAGCTGCATGTTATGAGAGGCTGAAGACCCCTGAAAAGCCGAGTGGAGTTTTCTGGTGCCTCTTGAGAAGACAAACACATGCCAGGGGTTGGGGTTTCTGAGACAACGCGAGAAGAGCCAAAGGCACTGGAGGGAGTGACCTGACGCCAGCCATCAACCATCAGCCATCGGCCACCTGCAGCACCTGCTGATTCTGTGTGCTGCTGGACAAACGTGGAGGCTTGAGAGGCCTCAAACACAAAGCTGCTGTCCCATCCCTAAAGGCCTTTTACAAACAGATGCAGCTTGGGACAGGACACTAAAGGGCAGAGACACACCGCTCTCCCCAAGACAAAACCGTCTGTAGTCTGTGCTGAGACCAAGGCCTGCCAGGCCCTTGACTGGAAGCCCCACTATGGGGACAGGGCAGACTGGAGGTATATCAGCTGATTCCCATTGGAACCAAACCTTGACTCTGTTCAGTCCTTCTGGAATTAAGGTGTTCAAGACCACATTCTTCACTTGCCCAGCAGAGGAAAGGGTTAACTCCCTCTGGGGGAAAGATTACATTATCTAGGACCTTTCAGGGCTTTTATACACAATATTTGGTATTCCTTTAAAAATTACTCTAGGAGAAAAAAGCAGACAATAGAAGAAGACCCACCGGCAATCCAGAGTTGTCAGAAAAGAGCTTGAAAATAACTGATTAGTATGTCCAAGGATATAGAAAGAATAATGAACAAATGGTTAAAAGGGTACAGATTATCAGAGAAAGTTCAAATCTGTAAAAAAGCATCAAATGGGCATTCTAGCCCCAATAAATACACTATCTGCAGTTAAGAAATCTGATTGGTTTAAGAGCAGATCAGACACAGCAGATACCAGGATTAATAAACAGTAAGATAAGCCATTATAAAACACCAAAATCAAAGTTCAGAGAGGAAAATAATAATTGAAAAAACAGAACAGAGCATAGGAGGCATGACTCCCAGTTTAAAAGGTCTAAAGGTATAATTGGAGTCCTGGAGGAAGAGGAGAGAACAAGGTAGGAATAACTGGAGATACAATGGCTGAGAATTTTCCGAAGTATCAGAAACGCTATTAGCTCAATGTGTGGGAATTAGCAAGGCTGCCCTAATTTTATTTATTTATTTAGACAGAGAGAGAGAGAGAGAGACTGCAAGAGAGGGAACACAAGCAGGGGGAGTGGGAGAGGGAGAAGCTGGCTTCCCATTGAGCAGGGAGCCCGATGCGGGGCTCTATCCTAGGACCCCGGGATCACGACCTGAGCTGAAGGCAGACGCTTAAGGACTGAGCCCCAACACTGCCCCATTTCTTATCCTTCATCTTAGGAGCCTGCACCCTCTGCCCTGGCTACTCCTCATTAATTCCTAGTCTCCAAACACACCCTGAATATTCCCTCTTCCAAGTCTGTTCCTGCTGCTTCCCCACTGGAACAAGCCCTTCTGTGCCATGCTGTTTCCAGGCCATCTGCCCCCAGTGTCCTGCCTGCCTTGGCCAGTTTGGGCTCAGCATGTGGGAGAAGCCAAGCAGACCATGCAGAGATCTCGGTGACTCTTAGAGCCTTCTGAGCCCCGCTCTGTGCCCCTTTATTCGGGGCTTGGAATCATCCCCGCAGGTTGAGTGGTCCTGGTGCTGGGACACTGGGGCTTAGGAGGGCTTGTGAAGGGCTTCCCCTGCTGGAGGAGGACAGCAAAGGGTCCAGGCAAGGCTACACGGTCATTACCAGGCTCTGCCAGGGAGCAATCCTGGAGAGGTCCGTGTCTCAAAGTCTTAAGACTTTGGTGACATCCACTGCAGAGTGAATACTTCAAGTTGCAGGTCCCAAAGATGGACAACCTGGCCAGGAGACATTGCCATATCTCAGACATGATATGCACAAAGACGAGCTGCAGGACAAGGGTCCAAACTTTTGTTCTCATTGCCTGCCAGCCCTGGTCTTTCTTCAGGGCAGGTCCAAGGGACAAGGGGACATGGCAGGAGAAGGGCACTCAGTGAAGCAGTCTGTTCGTTAGGGACCTCCACACTCGCTGCTGATTTTGTTCTTATTGCTAACGGAGACCTCTACTTACATCTCATCCACGAACTGACGGGGAGGTGTTCTTCGTCTTTACCTCAGACCCTGCTGCCATTTCAGCAGCAGTGGGGGGAAATCTCTCTACTCCTGGTTCTGCCTCTGTGTTCCCTGCCTTTGTGCCTATGGGTCTTAGAGCCAGGAGCAGGTGGGTTCACCCTCTTTCCCTACCGCCCACCGTGCTCAGGCTATGAAACTGTTCAAGCTTCAGTTTCTTGGTTTATCAAATGCAGATGACAACCTCTAGCTCACGGAGCTGTTGGGAGGACATAAATGAGGCGACATAGGTCAACTGTCTCCCTTGGCATGGGTGCTCTGCCCCTATTGACCAACTCTGCTCCCAGCCCATCTATAGCCACACACCTGCTTATCAGGGAGTGAGGCTGAGAGCATCACTCTCAGAGGAGTGACAGAGATAAGTACCAGTTGCAGCAGCGTTACAAGGGCAGGGCTGAGGGACTGTCCCCGGGGAGGGGACAGGTGTGCAGACATAACTATCGGACATCAGGTTTTGAGGACCCATTGTGTACCAGGCACTGCTCTTTACACACATTCGTCTGATCCTTGTAGCAACCTGGGGGGGCTGGTACTTGCAGCAGACAGGCTCTGGGGGTCCCCATGATTCCTGGCTCCTGGTATCCACACGCTTGTGTGATGGGTGCCCTCTGTTTGGATGTAGGTGGGACAAGAAATCATTTTTCAGTCTTCCCAAAGGAATGACATCACCTCCATAATCATTATAATGTGAACTAGAAGACTCATACCTCTGGTTTTCAAAAAGAAAATGATCACTTCATGGTGCATTCAGACAAAGCCCGGGGTGCTTACCAAATGGCCTGCCTCTCGCCTCTGTGGCCTCATGGCAAAGCAGCGCTAACAAGATGGCCGGGCCAGGTGGGCACTCTGGACCCCGTGGGCAGGGAGAGGTGGACAAGGTGGCCAACATGCCCTCTCCCCCCGGGCCTGGTTTCTGTCATCACATGATTCCGATCTCAAACGTCCCTGGGGCACTGGCTCATTCTCTGATGGGAGGTCTTGATTTGTCCTCTACCCCTGGTCAGATGCCCCCAGGGGAAAGAGCCCACTGAGCTTGAGGGATGCCTCTAAGCTCACAGAAGTGTCCTGACGTGGAGTCCTGTGGAAGGAATGGTCCCAGGGGTGGAAGAAGATGAGCAGTCTATGCTGGCTCAGGATCTGGGGCAGGGAGGTTTGCCTGAGGTCTGGGCACAAGCCCCAAGGCAGGGGTGGGGAGGGGCAATCAGGGACATAGCCTGCGGAGAAAACCGGGGAGGGATGTTCAGGGAGGGGGCTGCGGAAGGATCATGGGAGGGAAGTGGAGTGTTGGTCTTACGGAGACACTCGTGCCCTGGGTGCAGAGCCGGGGGTGACCCCTACCCAGGGAGGCGCCTTCCCACCCCCTGCAGCTCAAGGCCCTGTCTCAGCAGTCCAGAACTGGCCCAACTCCTCCTGCCCCTGCCCTTTGGCCCCGCCTCTGTGTGCCCCCTGCAGTGCGCTGCCTCTCCCACCCCTGGGTGGGTCCGCCCCTTGCTGACCTCCCTGCTTCCCCGCTGCGGTCCAGACCCTGTTCCCCGCGGGGCCGCGCCTGCTGGCCCCGCCCCGTGCGGTAACCGCCCTGCTTAAGGCTGCCCCGCACCAGGAGGCCTCACTTGATGCCTCTAGGGCCATGTGGGATGCGGTCTTGCCATGGCCTCCAGGGCTTCTCCTTGCCTTGGGGTGCCTGCGCACCGTCTGTGGGCCATGAGGCCTGGCATCTACGAGAAGGGGAGGACCTGGGGGACCGTGGTTGTGCGGCTCAGTCCCTCCCAGAGAGCTCGGGGCAGGAGCTCCCCAGGCAGCACAGTGAGTTGTCAGGCGTGGGGGGTGGGAGGTGGGAGGACCGCCCAAAGACCTCTGCCCGTGTGGGCCTGGCACATTCAGCAATAGGGTCCGGGATAGAGGCAAGAGGAGGCCGTTCTCACTTGTCCTGAAAAACTCGGCCCGTGCAGGGTCCCGAGCTCAGGGATGTCTATGCCTGATGCAGACCCCCGGAACCCCTGCCTGGAGGGGCCAGTGGCACGAGCTTATCTACAGGAGAGGATGCAACCCTCACTGGGAGGCCGAGGCGTCAGTAGGTCAGGGCCCAGCCCTGTCCCCAGTGCATGCTGGGAAGGCTTCACGGTCGGGGCAGCTATTCACCTGGGCCCTGCAAGATGAGTAGGAGTTTTCCAGGTCCCGGGCAGGAGGCTTTGCAACCTTGAGGCAGCAGGTGAGCCGACAGTGTAAAAGAAACGTCAGCTTTGGGTTCCTTGTCTACAAAACAGGAATAATATACCTCTGTGGCAGGTGAGTCATGGATGCCACAGCTGAAAAGCCTTGGGGGTGTTTGACTGATAACACCTTACAGAATCCCACCTTGGGAAACGGATTCCGGATAAGGAAGCTACGGTGGAGTCTAAGACCCTTACCCAACCCCCCACCGCAAAAACTCCCCAGGTGTTAAAGATAATCACTCAGGTTGGCAACAAGTTGCCCCAGGTGAGGGGTTTAGATCCATCTTAGAGGGGTACAATAAATACCTCCGTGTAATATGGGAAAAGCCTGTCAAGCTACTGAAAAATGCCATTTAGGCCATTATAAGCAATTTGCTGACATTTTAAACAATACAAAACACTTCTAGCACTCTTCAAAGAGGTTATCCAGAACATTTTTGGTGGAGAACACTGGAAGTCTTTTCCACACCTGCACCAAATAAAGCATGCAAAAAATTCTGGACAAAATATTTTGGTAGTTTTTTTTTTTAAAGCATAAAAATGTATCCAGTGGGAAAAGTGGATTCAAATAATGTAGCTATGGATGCAGTGGGGTACCTGGAGAATGAACATTTCCCCCTATTTAGAATAATTACTTCTTACTAGTAGACCTGTATTTTCACATATAATCTTAGGATGGGAAGCAGCGTTCTGAACCTGATCTAACCCAAAGCCCAGCAAACTTTCTGTAAAGGGTCTGATAGTAAATATTTTCAGCTTTGCAGGTCTGAAGGACCCTATAGTGACTACTTGACTCTGCCCTTGTAGTGCAAAACCAGCCAAAGACAGCATGTAAAGGAATGAGCACCTGTTCATCTACAATAAAGCTTTATTTGCAAAAAGAGCTAGCAGGCCAGATTGGGCCCACACTTTGCTGACACCCTATCTAAAGCCAGAATCCAAAGGGAAAGAGATTTTGCCATGTAATTAAAAGCATTTCCTCTGCAAAAAGAGCCCATAACAAAGTTAAGACAACAAACTGAGAAGAATTATCTGCCATATGTATAATTGATTAAAAAACTAGTATGCTCATCACAAACACATTAAATACTCAGATAAAACCACTGTAAAGAACTTTCCATTTTGTTGCATAACAAAGGGAACTTTGGTTATAGTTGGTGGTGGTTTTCCCTACTCACTTTTATACCTTTCTGTATTGACCAAATTTCATTTTATTTTTTTTATGTTTATAATAAGTATGTGAAGGTCAGGATCAAAACTACAACATATTTTTGGGGAAAACCCATCACTCCTAGGTCCTAAGGTGTATGGATGCCTTACTTATAAAAAGAAGTTAAAAAAACTCTAGAAATGGCTGAGATAGAGGCCCAAGGCATAATCAGTGCAGACCCAAGGTTGCCAGTGGGTGGGAAGAGTGGCTAACTTTTCAGGGGTACAGTGGGGTAAGGTGGGGTGCAGGTCAGTGAGAGGACCATGCTTGGGGGAGCCAGGAGAGAATCCATCATTTCAGGTCTAGACCAAACCCCCAAGAGATGGTGCCATGGCTTTAGGTCTGGGATTCTGAAAACATTCACATCTGAAGGGGCAGCTCCCCAGTGGGACCAGGCATCCAGGACTGTGTTTGCATGCAGCCCAGCTGTCGGGGAGCCCTGTCCCTGATGCGCCACCTCCTCTCTGGTCCCTTCAGCATGAACCCAGCATCACAGTCCACATGTGGCAGATGCCAGTGCACCCCCAGGAGCCCATGTCCCCCAGCCAGCTGACCCTCTGCCAGCTGACCCTCTCCCAGCTGCCCCTCATGTGGCAGCTCTACCCCGGAAAAAGGTACAGAGCAATGGACTCCAGACTCTGGGAAGTAGTGGACCACAGCCAGGCAAGTGTGTGTGGCCTCAGGTGAGGGTGAAGAGGGGCAGGTGCTGACTGCATCCATGCAAAGTGGGACCAGGGGTGGAGGGGCTAGGGGTGGAGGGGCCAGGGGTGGAGGGGCCAGGGGTGGAGGGGCCAGGGGTGGAGGGGCCGGGCTGCTGAAATCCACAAACCCGGGTTCCATCTGCTTCAAGTGGCCGGACAAGCATTTCCGGGGGGCGCTAACTGCTGCCCCCCTCCTGCAGATTGCCTCCACAGAGCAGCTGATCCTGACCCAGCTGCCGCCCGGGGAGTGACTGACAGCGGAGAGCCGCTCACGGGCTGGTACGGGGGGGTCCGTGTCCCGCAGTGCGGAGAGCCCACAAAAGCAAGGAGGCCTCTCCTCTTTATAGGAAGACAGTGCTGGGTTCCTTTCCCTCCTGCTGTTCCCTGAGCTTATCTCACACAGCCACCCCCCCACCCCCCTGGTCTGTGGTTTTCACTATGCGCAGGCCCCCCCCCCCAACCTTCACAAAGCATGAGATCTCACCAGATAATAGTCATCATTTAATCTTTGCAAGAATTCTGTAAGGTGCATGTATTAATGTCCCACTTTACAGATGAGAAAGCTGAGGCTCTGTGGGCTGCATAGGATTACCCCAAGACCTGGAGCCTGGAAATAGTAGTGATCAAGCTCAAGTCCAGTAAGTGCGGCTCTCTTCCTAGGTCTGACCATGATACTGGGGTACCACAAGTCTAATCAGTGGCAGTGGCCTTCAAGGACCCTGCCTCCCCCGACAGTTACCTTCTCTCTGAGACTGACCGGGGCAGGGCCCCGTGCATCGGAGGGACTGGTGCTGGGGCCTTGCCCTCCCAGCCTTTGGTCCTGCTTGCCCTGGGGGCCCCATTCCCCCATGATGCTCTGCCTCCTTTTGTCTTTTCCCCGGTCTTGCTGGCCCCGTGGATCCTCTGTGAGGATCTCTGCATACCTGCTCTTCTGTTTGCACACCTAGCATGGCCTCCCTGGGAGAAGGAGGCAGCGGGGCCCTTGCCGACTCTGCTTTCCTTGTTTTCCTCAGCAGTCCTACCCTGCTCGGCTCTGCACTCAGCGTGACCTGCCTGGATGGGCCCCGTCTGAGTGCTGGGCCCAGCTCCCCCACTGGCTGCGAGCCATGGTTTCTCTTTCCCTTTTGTGCCCCTGATGCTGATCTTCCAGGTGCCCCCCAGCAGATCCCCTCTGAGGCCCCCAGGCCCTGCTCCAGCCAGACCCCTGGCCTCCCGTGCAGCCCGGGATTGGAACTTGCCATCAACCTGCTCCTATCAGGCAGGGAGTGGCTCAGTTTAAGAGATGCCTTCAGAGCGGGAGCCAGGCCTGGACTTGGGACTCAGACGGACATCCATTCTGCTGACCTACTGGCCCGGAGGAGGTGGGGTCCCAGGAGGCCCACCTGCACCAGGGGCGCACGGACAGACGGATGTGGCCCAAGGTCCTCCTGCTTCTTCAGCTCTTCAGCTCGTGGATGTGACGCTGGTCCATGAGGGCTCCTCGCAGTACTGGTTAATTAAACTTGCTTGTGGTCTGCTTGGTGCTGAATTAGAGCTTAGCTTCAGCTGGTTTCTAGTGCAGAAATGCAGCAGCACTTAAGCTGGCACTTGAGGTTGAGATGAATTTTAATTACCTATTGAGTGTTTTCCACCCCAGGAGTAAGTTGTGATCGGCCCATTTCAGGAGCAGGATGCCAGGGGAAGGGAGGGAGGGGAGGCTCCCCTGGGGCTCTGTGTGAAGCTCGGAGAAGGCAGGAGAGACTGTGGCAGGAGCCGGTGGGGGGAACCGGCTCTCACAGATGGATGACACCCCCGCATGTCTTCGCGGATGGCAGAGGGAACCATCTGAGTGGCGCATGAGGCAGAGTCTGCGGTGCTGACCGGGGCCACGACGGAAGAAGAGGGTGGGGTGGACGAGGGGCGGGGTGACAATTTAGTGGTGGGAAGAAGAGGGCATAGCCTCTCTCATACCAGTCACGAGAAGCAATCGCCAGTGGATTAAAGTCCTAACCTTAAAAATGAATCCGTGAAAGCACAGGAAAATACAGTCATGATCTTGGGGTACAAGAAACCTTAAGCGAGACACAGAAAGCCAAAGCCAGTGTAGACAGTTGTTCTAGTTAAACATTTTCTGTAGGACAGTGTACTAGAAGGCAAAGGTGGAGGACATTGGGACTGGATACCAAGGCCCTAGGATGCAGAATGCATAGAAAACTTCTAGAAATCGCTAAGAGAAGGCGGCATGTGCCAGGAACTAGCAACTTACAGGAGACGCCCAGATGTTGCAGGGGAGAAGTACAGATTTCAGAACTCAGAAATCTAGATCCCTGGTGTTGGTAGAAGTAGAGGCTTGAATGGGATTGCGTGGTGGGAGTGTCCATTGTTATAGCCACTTCGGGGGTTTGGAGGACAATTCCTAAAATGGCACATGGGGCCCTTACCCAGAGTGCTTCCCTACAGCAGGGTGGTCAAGCTCAGCACTGCAGACATTGGGGACCAGGTACTTCCTTACCATGGCGAGCTGCCCTGAGCATTGTAAGGTGCTTGGCAGCATCCCTGGTCTCTGCCTGCTAGATCCCAGTGGCACCCCTCTGCCCCTTCGAAGTTTTGACAAGTGTCTCCAGTAATTTCCAAATGTCCCCTGGGGCAGAAATCACTTGCACGTGTGCATGAGAGCTCAGGGGAGGGAGCATTGTGGTCACAGCTGGGGTCCACCATGGAGGAGCTGTTGAGTAAAAGGAGATCCCAGGAGCAGAGGTTGGGCTGAGCCCCTTCCAGTTAAAGGTTTCTGTGCTCTGAGAAATAGGCTCTTTAGAAAACCCTCCTGCCCTCAGCAAGCCCTCCCCTCCCCCTGGCCTGAGATGGGGGCCTGGGGGCGGGGGTGTCATCCAGCCCGCATCACGGTCACAAAGCAGGCATGAGCAAGAGTGAGGAAACTGTTCTTTTAGTTCAGGGGGAAGTTTACAGAGCCAGGGATGGCAGGGAAAGGAGGCAAGTCAGGGTGGGGGGGGGGTCTACTGGACCCCCAGTGCGTGTGTGGCCCAGGGCAGGGGACTCAGCCCCCGTTTGTCTCCCTTCTTACCTGGTAGCCACGAGACCAGTGTCACGATCAAGAAACACGCACACCTCTTGGGTGCCAGGCAGGCTGGTTTTGGGGTGCCAGCTATTTACAGATGTCTGGGAATGCCAGCTGTCCAGCACCTGGACAGGCCCCAGGATGGCAGAAAGAAGCCACTAGTCCTGTGGGTAGCTGGGCTGGGGTGCAGCCTCTTTCGGGAGAAACAGGGCCTCTGGTCCCTGCCCCCCGCAGGAAGTCCCCAGGTCAGGCTGGAACGGCTCTGCAGCTTGCATCCCAGGGCCTACTGGTCCTACAGCATGGGGAGGGTCCCCGGGCTCGGGCTGGTCCCTGGGGATGTGCTATGGGGGTCTGCTGCCTTCTAGGCACTGTCAGGGGTCCGCACGCTCGCATGGCCCCCCAAAGTCTGTGGTGTCACTGCACGTGCTCTGTGCCCGTGACGGCTTCCGCCTGGGCTCCTGCTGCTCGCGGTGCCAAATGTCTGCGGGACTCCCATGCAGCTTCTGTCTGGGGGGCCTGCCTCCCCATCTGCTGGGGGCTCTGCTTGCCCTGACACCTGGCTGGTGCCACACGGGATATGGTGGTGGCTCCTAGAGGATGTGCTCCAGGAGCCTCGCCGCACCTCAACTGTATTGTGCCTTCTGCTTTAGCTGGGCCGCAGGGGCCCACCCCAGCTCCTCCTGAAGGCAGGTTTCCCTCACTTCCCTTGTGATTTTCCCTCTCTCTCAGCTCAGGAAGGGCAAGTGGGCCTGCTTGATTTTTCTCCTCCTTCTCTCCCGCCTCTCCTTCCCACCCCTGCTCTGGGGCAGGAAAAGCAGCAGGCTCTCCTTTGCCTCCCCTGGTCTTTTGAGCTCAGTTGTAGATCCGCTCCAGGACAAGGAGAGATCCAGATCTTTTCAAAGGACAGCAGCCTGGCCGGGCAAGGGCGCTCGGCTGCCGAGTCCGGCTGCAAATGTCAAAAGCCTTGGATCCCTCCCTGTTTCCTGGGAACAAAGACCAAGTCTGCCCTTTCTGCGGGGAGGTGGTGTCTAAGGCGGTCCGGGACAGAGGCTTGGGGTGGGAGAGAGCAAAGAGAAAAGCACCGCAAGATGTTTAAAATCCCTCCTGGTGCAGATCCAGGACTGCCACAACGGGCTTATAGACGCTGGTCTATAAGGTCTGCATCCTGGGTGAGCCCCGTTCTGGCTCTTTCCGGGCCGTGACACCCACGGGGCATCTTCCTCCGTGGGGGCTGTTTGACACTTCATGTGCTAGGTCTCTGAGCCAGATCACTCATTTGTGTGTTTGTTCTTCCTCAATTTGGGAGCTTCCTGAGGGCATGTGGCCAGGTTCTATAAACATTTACAGAACCTCAACTTTGTGCCAGGCCCAAAGCCGAGCGTCAGGGGAAGAGAAGTGAGTAGGAATCGGTCCCTACCTTCCCAGGGCTCAGTCTGGCCAGAGCCAGGGACCGTGCCTCAGGGCTGAACGCAACTGAAGGAGGCAGTGGTTGTCCAGCAGCTGGGTGATCCAGGGAGGCTTCCTGGAGGAAGAATCAGAGTAGCGGAATCCTCACGTTTACATGACACTCTGCCATCTTTGCAGCACTTTATACCACAGATTGTAAATGAAATACACAGCGTGATGTAAAACTTTGACCCTGACAGCAAGCCGAGGAGAAAGGTCGGGCACTCCCGTCCCTGTCACTCCGGGTGAGGAAGCTGGGCCCCAGCAACATGCGCTGGTCTGTAGTCAGAAGGGCAGCGCCAGGGCCGGAGCCCATGTCCCCCCGGGTCCCCATCCCCACTCCCCTCCTCTGCACGGCCAGGCGGAGGCTGTGGGGGTGGGAGAAAGGAACAGATGCGAGAGTGGCTGAGGAGAGAGAATAGACAGAATGACTGGTGATGAGCAGATGTTGGCAGCAGGGAGAGGTGGAGTCAGGGATGCCTCACAGAGTCCTGCTGTGACCAACCGGTCCTGAGTTGGGAGCATGCATGCAGGGAGGCAGAGCACTAGGGTCAATAAAGGGATGAGTTCAATGTTGAGTGTTGAGTTCCAGATGCATGTGGAACATCCAAGGGGAGGCCTCCGGTAAGCAGGTGTTGTATGGGTCTAGAGAAAGATCTGGGCTGAATTCATAGACTGGGGAGGCAGCAGAGAAGTGGCCATTGCAGCCAGAGGAGAAGAGAGAACTATCTGGGGCTTCCATACTTCTGCACAGGGTCACAGAGTAAATACTGGCTCTACAGGCAATATGGTCTTTGTAGCAACTGTGCTTTCAGGGCATGAGAAAGGAGCTACGCACAACACGTCACGATGGGCATGGCTGTGCCTCAATAAAACTCTGCTTAAAAAGAGTGAACAAGCCAGACCTGGCTCACTGGCCATAGCTTACTGACCCCGGATCAAGAGAATGGGTACAGAGCAGAAAGAAAAACGGCAGCTCTTAAGCACAACAGCAAATGGATCAGCAAGGGAAACTAAGTCAAAAAGATCTAGTCGGAAAATACCCAAGGTGGAAGATGGCTAGCTGAAAGAGAGAAAAGTCTGACGTATGTGGAGAACGAGCAGGAGTTAAAAAAAAAAAAGAGATATAATCTTCCCCTTAACGACGGTAAGTGGCTGAGACAACAAGGCACCCCTTGCGGCTCCTCAGGCTGCTGTCTGCACAAGGCCAGGGGGCACCATCCGGGCAGCCACGATGGCCTGGTACCCCCAGAGCAGTGCATGATGGAGGCCACGCACCCCTCCGATGGTTCATAACCACACGGGACACAAAAAATAAAAGGCAAAGTCCAGACACTAGAAAACGCCATCACGGACAGCTGAAAACCATGAGCGAATACTTCTCTCTGAAATCCAATAAAGAACATAGGGTCTCTGCCATCGGAGCGCACCGAGTCAGACAACAAAGAGAAACATCGGCTGGTGGAGCCTTGGGAAGAAAAGGGAGAAAAGATGCTACAGATGCCAAAGTCACTTTAGAAGCACTTGCTGACCCAGTCAAGGTTATGGAGGATGGGCTTGATGAAATGGAGGCAACTCTTTGGGGAAGAAATACAGGTTTACATAGGATTGAAAGGAAAGTGGCAGGAGCAGAAGACGCTCCGAGGCGGTCCGACATGCGTGGAAATGGCCTCCTTCAAAAGGACTAAAACAGTGGAAGCTTGGGGCGCCTGGCTGGCTCAGTCAGAGGAGTGCGTGGTTCTTGATCTTGGGGTCCTGAGTTCGAGCCCCACGTTGGGTGCAGAGATTACTTAGCAATAAATAAATGAACTTAAACCGTGAAAAGGAGATGTTTGAAACAGTTCATTGAAGAAAACTGCCTGCAATAAGTAAGACATCTTATTTATCTTATTTATTGTAAAACACTACAGCCGGGTTGCAGGAAAAGCTGCAGTAGAACAACCCAGCCTGGTAAAACTTAAAGAGTGTCAGGTTAAAGGAACCCTACGGGGAGCCTCCAGGCCTCCTGCACCTCCCACCACCAAGTCAGGTCATTCCGAGAATTCTTTTCCACAAAAGTCAGTGCTGTGCAAGAAGGCAGGGGAGCGGTGCATAAAGGACCCAGGAAAAGAAAGTGGGACACAGTAATTTGATATCCAGAAGGGCTGTGAGCAAATATAAAGGCAAGATGTATTTCCAAACATGTGACACCAAAGGGTATAAAGCTCCCACGAGCCCTTCTTGAAGACGATTGCTAGTAAACCCTGAACAGAAAGGTCATGGTAAAGAACAGACGGAGGGTTGGTGGGGTTGTGGGTGTGAACGAGCTTCTGGGCGCTGGACGTGTCTGCTCCTGACCCAGGCTGTGGTCCCCTGGGCGTATTTGTTTTGTCAAATTCACCAAGCTATCAATTTAGGATTTTTGTACCTTTCTGTATGTTTTATTAAAAAAGAAAACGTCCGGTGGAGAGTATTGAATTTACTTGGAAAATCAGCCACTATCTTAGGAATTCTGCCTACAGCACAGAATATTACCTTTCTGACAGGATGGTTAGCATGACAAGATATAAAGATAACAGTGTTTGTTTACAAACAGTGGGAAGAGGAACAAGAAGGCAGGGTGGGGTGAGTACCCACGGGGTCTTCAGGGAAAGAGCTTCAGAAAATACTGCTGAAAGGCCAAGAAACAGAGCTGGGCACATCTTACATAAAGGGGAAAAGTAACCGCTGGAAGAATAAGACTCAAAACCAACCACAATCGGTGGTGGAGGCAAGAACTGGCAGTGGTGGGAAGCCCCAGGGCACCACTTCATCAGCTTTCCTGGTGGAGGGCTGAGAGAGGTTGTTGCAAAACAGAGCTACTTGTTACCTAAACCTCTAAACGTACCGTAGAAACTTTCCAAATTACCATAAGAAAAACATTTGCCGCCCAAATACATTTGAACCAATAAGAGAATTCAAGAAGGCAAATGGTTATCCATTTAACACACAAAACCTGTCTTCCGAATGCAGGCACGAGTCAGACAAAAATAATGAAAGGCCACATTAGATATACCTCTATAAAGCAGATTTTAAAATTCTACTGGAGGACAGAAGAACAGTCTGAAATACCTGAGAAGGCATGCTCATTTTAGAACAGTCCAGTGAACTGGGCAATTGACCTCCGTGCCTCAGTTTCCTCATCTGTAAGATGGAAATAATAAGAGCAAGCCACCTCCTACGGCTGCTGTGAGGATTAGCTGAGTCAGAAATGTTCCTGCGGCACACAGGGCGACATAAATGTTGGTAAGTTCAAGAAATGGGAAGACCCAGTGTCACAAAGATGCAGTATCTCCCCCAGGTAACTTATAACAAATGTAATGTAATCACGATTAAAAACACTTAAAGGAAGAATTTTGTACGTGGTCAATTTGGTTCTAAAGTCCGCATGGAAAATGGAACACGTCAGAGACTCTGGGGGATGTCTGGGAGAGAAGGAAGGGTGGTCTGGGGCTCTCCCCCACAGCTGCACGAATAACCCAGCATGGGTCTAGGTGGTAGAGCCGTTAGACCAGGCTTCGGGAAGAGAGGAAGATGCCCCGGGGAGTTCAGTATATGATCTGGCTGGCATTTCAAGGTATCGGCAAAGCCACCTTCAGCCAACTGGCGAGCCATTTAGAAAAGAAAGTTTCGGTTAGGGCGCCTGGGTGGCTCAGTTGGTTAGGCGACTGCCTTCGGCTCAGGTCATGATCCTGGAGTCTCGGGATCGGGTCCCGCATCGGGCTCCCTGCTCGGCGGAGAGTCTGCTTCTCCCTCTGACCCTCTCCCCTCTCGTGCTCTCTCTCTCTCTCTCATTCTCTCTCAAATAAACAAATAAAATCTTTAAAAAAAAAAAAAGAAGAAAGTTTCGGTTAGGTTGCTACCTCATTTCTCATATGAAAATAAATTTCAGGTGGATTAAGTAAGCAATAAATGCAATGACATAAAAAATGAGAAATTTCTGCATAGTAGGAACAAACAAAAACCCTAAACCCCAAACCAACTTAACTAGAGTAGAAAGACAAATGTGCAGGGAAATCTGGCCAAGGACTTGTTTTCTGAACATAGAAAGAGCCCTTGTAACTGTTTCCTCTTCTCTAATGGCCTCACCAGCTTAGTTAGATTCCATGTCCCAAACACGCCTTTGCAAAACTCACGACTCCCTGCCCCCTTCTGAATTATTTGCCAGGTAAAATGCCCAAGTTGGCTGAACCCGATTTGCCGCCTTCCTTTCTAAACCCAGCAAATACTGGTGGACAAAATAATACTCACGCAAACAGCTAAGTGTTCATTTTCTGTTCCTGGTTGCAAACCTCGAGAGGTCCGAGATCTACTCGGCCATCCTGTGAAGCTCCTCTGATACATCTGTCTTCACTGGGTCTGAGATGGGTTGCTCCATTTACAACTTTTCTTAGACTCAGGACTTCTTCCTCCCCTACCTCTCAGCTCATGGCCCTGCCTCGCACTTCCTGGGAAAACAGAGGACTTCAACTGGGAATTCCACGTTCCCGCCCATTAAAACCCCATGTTCGTCTTCCCACGTGTCCCCTGAAGCCCAGGAAGTAGTCGTCCCTGTGATACATGGTAATGCACAGAACCCTGGTGATGTTACAGTAACCAACGGTGCGAGGCACTGTCCTAAGCCTCAGCGGGGTCCTCGCTCTTTCAACCCCAGGAGGGTCCCCAGAGTCCATGATTCCCATGCTGTCTCAATCAGTTTGCTGGGGCTGCCATCACAAAGACCCACAGACCAGGTGGCTTAAATGACTGAAATTTATTTCCTCACAGTTGTGGAGGCTGGAGGTCTGAGATCAAGGTGTTGGCAGGGTTGGTTTCCTTTGAGGCGTTGCTCCTTGGCTTGTAGATGGTGGTCTTCCCTCGGTGTGTGTCTGTGTCCTAATCTCTTCTTCTATGGGCACCGGTCACATTGCATTAGGGCTATCCTAATGGCCTCATTTTTAACTTATTTACCTCTTTAAAGACACTGTGTCCAAATATAGTCACATTCTGAGGTGCTGGGGGGTAAGGACTTCAACACACGATTTTATAGGGACACAAATCAGCCCATAACATTCTCCCTAATGACGGCATCAGACTTCTCCTCTCTCAGCTCTACTCTGACTGTTTCCTCCTCCATCTTAGTGATAATCTCATCCCACCGATGAGATGGGATGACTGAGAACTGAGACTGAGAACACAGTAGTCCTCACGCTCTCTCACCTTCTCCCAGCAGATCTCCAGTCTGGCCCACATCTGCAACATCGTCCCTTTGTCCCTTCTGTCGCAATGGAATGGCAAGGTGCCCTCCCATCGAAGGCCATTCCTTCTCTTCTTGCTTCTTCTGACACCTCAGGGCCACCTCATCCCCATTCACACACAACCTCTGGTAGCTCTGGTCTTAAAAATGCTCCACCACACACACCTGCCCCCACCGTGCCTGCTTCCTTTGCTTGCCTTCGGTATCCAGTTCCTGTAAGAGTCGTCTACGCGTACTTCACGCCCCTGCTTTTCTCTTCCACCCACTCCTAGGGCCTTCCATCCCCACAACTCTGAAATTGCTCTTGTCAAGGTCACCCATGGCCTCCATGGGGACAAGGCCAATGCTCACTCTCTTTGCACTCCTTATTCGATGTCGCCACACATCTAATTGATCATCCCTCATCCTTGCCACTTGGCTTCCGTGATATCTCACACTCCCGAATTTCCTTGCACCTTACCACCACTTCTTCTCAGTGGCCTTGGCTGCTTCTCACCTGCTCTCTGAATGTCGGAGCAGCCCAGGGCTCTGTCTTGGGCATGCTTCCTCCCCTCACTTCTGTCTACATCAGCTCATCCAGCTGGGCAGTGATTTCCAAGTTCCTGTCTCTAGTCCAGACCTTGGCTTTGAGTTGCAGGCTCCTTACACGACTGCCTCATTGGGGCGTGCAGTCAGGAAAACAAAGCCCACACCACAGGAACAATGACATAGGGAATCGGTCCAGAGGTGCGGGGAGGACTGAAGACAAGGAACTCAGAGAATAACAACTCCCTGGGCCTGGAGGGATGACATAAGGAGTCAGTGTTGGCAGAACGCAGGGACCGGGACTGTCCGATAGGAGTTAGACTTAGGGAAAAAAATAATCAGCATCTCTAATATCTAGGAGGCCTCGCGCACGTAACACACTTCTCTCCCAATTCCACCAGCCCCTGCCTCAGCCTCCATATCTTGGCACTTGAAAATACCATCTGTTAAGTTGTCCAAGCCAGAAACCCAGGGGTGTCTCTGACTGCTCTCCTGCCCTCCAGCCCATGCCACGCCAACCCAGAGTGACTGCGAGGAAGCCGGGTCAGACATGCACCTGGAATCCTTCTCAACTCCCTGTCAGCAACACCACCACTCCCATTTCACCTGGGGTGCTTGATTGTGAACTAAATGGACTCCCAGATTCCACTCCTGCCTAATCCACGCCCTTTTCCACACAGTAATCAGGGTGAACTTTTAATGAAATAAATCAGGTCATTCTCCTGCTTAAAACTCTGCAGAGGCTTTCCTTTGCTCCTAAACTAAAATGCAAATATCAGGCTATAGCCCTTAATAGGCTACCTAATCCCTCCCTGCTGACCTTGCAAATCTCAGTGCTCATAACCAGGGTGAGGAAACACCATGCCTGAGCTGGGAGGAGCTAGTTTACATGGGGGAACGCATCCCACGGTGCTGGCCCGGAGAAGGGGTGGGGGGATATAAAACAGACTAAAGCAGAGTATTGGCATGGGGACCCTAACCTGTGATTCTGAATTCGGTATTTTGCTAGGGACATCAGGAGTTGGTCCTAATGTTCTCTTAAAGGCTCCTTGAACTTGGATGTGGCAATGGCCTATGGTCAAGGAAACAGAGATGCTGGCACTTGCTTGCCACAGTATAGAGGAAGCGGTCAGAGGCTCAGGGAGGTGGGAATGCCAGAAGGGATTTATTAGGAGAGACCAGGGGAGTCTGCCCCCACCCACCAGGCCACAGTCTCTGGGGGGCCTAGAGGCCTCCCTTCACTAAGGCACAAATGACGTACTGATGAGGGGTGCCCACGCCTTTGAAAGCTCCGGGCGGGCTGTCCCTGTAGGCCAGGACTGAGAGATGCTGCAATGGAAATATCTGTGGGCAGGATGGGATTCTGAAATGGCAGAGGCCTGCTGACAGAACCAAACCACCAAAGCCAGATGGATGTAGTGACCACAGTTAGGAAAGCCGGGGACTTGCTGGAAGGGGATTTGTGGCTATGGCTAACAGACCAGGATGCTTCTAGAAATGAGATCAATGAGCAGCTGACTAGAGTGTTGTTAGGCTCAGAGGAGGAGGGGGAGGAGAAGAGGAGACGGATGGAAAGGAGATGATGGAGGAGGAGAAGGAAGAGACCCACCGTTGAGCTGAAGTCTGACCTCAGTCCTCAAAAAAGGGAAAGCATGACCCCTCACCCAGTTTCCAGACAGTTCACAGACCCAGAGCCCATTGACCAAAGATAAGGCCAGGTCCCCTGAGGAAGATTCCTACAAAGCCACTGCAAGTATATATCCTCCAGTCTCTCCAGAGACCTGTACCCATTTCCAAGAGGAACTCTGCACCAGGGAAAGGGAAATAAATACCCAGCTTTCTGGAGGACTGCTGGACACGGGGTCCTAGCTGATACGGATGGCGGGGGACGTGAGACTCCATCATGGCTCTCTAGTTGGAGCAGACACTGAAGGGAAGTCAAGTGTCAGATGGAATCCTGGCTGAGACTGTCTAGCTCTAAGAGGAAAATGGATCCCCTGGGTGGCGGTCTCTGTCATCCCTGAAGGTGTAATTGGGAAATTCTTAGCAGCTGGAAGGACCCTCACTCTGGCTCCCTGACCTGTGGAGTAGGAGCCACTGTGGGAGGAAGGGCCAAGTGGAAGCCCCTGAAACAGCCCCTCCTATCCCTCCTCTCACCAGCTAAGTATCAGAAGCAATGCTCTATCTTGGGAGGAACTGTAGAGATGCACGCCAGAAAACAAGATTTAAGGGAGTGGTGGTTCCCATCCGTAAGTGCTCCCTAGTCAATCCACCAGTTTGACTCCTGGGGAGGGGGTGTGGAGAAAGATGAATAGTTGTCTTAACAAGATCGGGGTGGCTTAAACATTTATTTCTCATGGTTGTGGAGGCTGGGAAGTCAAGGTCAAGGCACCAGAAGATCCAATGTTGGTGAGAACCGCGTCCTGGTTTGCAGATGACCCTTTTCTTGCAGCACCCTCACACGGTGGAGAGGGCAAGAGAGTCTCTTCCTATAAAGGCACTAATCCCATCATGCGGGCTCCACCCTTATGTTCTAAGTAACTCCCAAAGGCCCCACCTCCAAATGCCATCATGCTGGGGGTTAGGGTTTCAACATAGGAATTTTGGGGGGACACAAACATTCGGTCCATGGTGGTGGCAGATGATGGCAGCCCAATCACAACTCTCATACCAGATACCGTTACTGGTACAAATCAGTTTTTCATTCTTGGTATATGCCCCTTGGTCTGCTCAGTGCACTTATTCTCCATCTATAGAGAGGTTGAAAATAGTCTGCCTTTATTGGGAAGGCAAGCAGCACACATTCATTGTCTTGCTCCAACCGTCCTGGACCTTGAGCCTTGGCGTTTCATGGGACATGACGCTGGTCCACGATATGGAAGACTTCAGGCGATTGGACCCGATGAACAGGAAAGCGGCAGGTACTGCGGCTGCCCTCATAGGATACATGCATGTCAGAGAATGGGAGATACTGCACCCCCACCCCATGAAGGTTCAGTGCTGCTACTGTACTGAAGTATGTAGGGTCCTGTGGTTTGTGACATGACAGGACATCTCCTCTCAGCTAAAACACTGCCTGTTTGGAGTGGGGTCCAGAGGAAGTTCAGGCTTTGCAACAAATCTGTTCTGCCATTAGGGCCAAATGATGGGGCACATCTAAAGGCAGTCTTTCCCGTTAGCCCCTGCGTAAGTCAGAGCAGCATTCCCAAGGGCAGCAGATGCTGCCTTCAAAAGCCAAGGAAGCCTGTCAAGTGCCACATCTCCTTAGTGGCAGGAGGTGAGGGGTGACGGGAGGGGGGAGAGAGAGAAACGACCCCTCCTGTATTCAGTAGGCTGCCATTTAGATACCTCACCGCCTGCCCCCCCCCACCCCCCGGCACAAACTCATTAAAGGGTACAACACAGCTCATCAGGTTTTTATAAACACAGAAAACAAAGCCTATAATGACATGCTCAGAAATAAAAATAGGGGCCAGCCCCCCTGGGATGGGCTCCCGGTTTGGGGGCATGGCCAAAGGGATTTTATTTGTAATGTTTTCTTTTCTTACGAGGAAAATGTAACTTACATCTCACGTGTGCAGTAAGTGTTGATATTAAAGAATTAAAAAATAAACACGCCCCACCAAAAAGCAACTACTTTCAAATGGTTCTCCGCCTACTTACCTAAATCCCTTCACTGCCACTACCTTGTACCTTAGTACTTACCACCTAGAACAGCAGCCAGTGAACTCTGGCCCCCGGGGCCCAATGTGGCCACTCACCTGCTTCTATAAACCAGGTTCTGTTAGAGCCGAGCCGGACTCATCATTTACATGTTGTACGTGGCTGCCTTCCATACCACATGGGCACAGTAGCGACAACAGAGAGTGTTATGGCCCATAAAGCCAAAATAGTTATATCTGGCCCTTTACAGAAAAAGGTTGCTGACCTCTTGACTAGACTTAACTGGTTTCTCTGGCACCTTCTCCCCGCTCTGGGCTCAGCGTGTTACCTCCCGGGAGGGGCCTGCCTGGTGGGCCCGTCCACAGCCAGCCCTTCCCGCATTCCTGGTGGCTGCCCTCCACCCACCCCATCATGGTGCTTCCTTCTGGGCTGGAACCCGCATCCCAGAGAGCTCCGTGTCCGAGCACCTAGCGGAGGACCAAAGACTGAGTTGAATACATGAATACTGCAAGCCAGAAAACAGGACAGACTCTGGGAACATCTGGGCCACACCATGTACTAACTTTGGACAGGTGACCATGCCTCTGAGGCTGTTTCTCCACCAGGGAATGGGGGATAACGAAAGTACGGACTTCTCTCGGTGAGGCTAAAAGGAGATCATCTGTATTCATCACATATCACGGTAACTAGCACATTGTCATTACTTGTTAGCCTAACTCCCTTTCTTGACTGAGGAAGTGGCTGAGGTGCAGAGAGGGGCTGGCGTGACTTGTTCCTACATCAAGTTAGTCAGTAGTTGAGACCAAAATGCAGCCTCGACGTTCCACTGTGGCCCATACCTTCCCTCCCTGCGTGGCCAACCATTGGGCGGGTTCCCTGGAGCGTCTTCTAGGAACCCAAGGAGCTGCGTACGTTTAAAAATAGTGAAAACTGGGACGCCTGGGTGGCTCAGGTGGTTAAATGTCTGCCTTCAGCTCAGGTCATGATCCCAGGATCGTGGGATGGAGTCCCATATTGTGCTCCTTGCTCAGCGGGGAGCCTGCTTCTCCCTCTGCTTGCAGGTCCCCCTGCTTGTGCTCTCTCTGACAAATAAATAAATAAAATCTTTAAAAAAAAAAGTAGGGCGCCTGGGTGGCTCAGATGGTTAAGCGTCTGCCTTCGGCTCAGGTCATGATCCCAGGGTCCTGGGATCGAGTCCCGCATTGGGCTCCCAGCTCCTTGGGAGCCTGCTTCTCCTTCTGCTTCTCTCTCTCTCTCTCTGTCTCTCTGTCTCTCATGAATAAATAAATAAAATCTTTAAAAAAAAATTTAAAAAAAGTAAAAACTGGGATTAGTGAATGAAAATCAGGATATGGTATTTACAAATCTGTCTTTCAGGATTATGCAGAAATATGAGAATGAAAATGCCTAATATACAAGTCTCATTCTTTTCTTTATATACGCAAAAACCTTTAAGTAGCCACAACAAAGCTAATAATACAGTGTTATTTCAAGTTTACCTTCTCCTTCTGTGGCATTAACACCTGGATAAATTCATTCTTAGGTAGTCTGGAGCAAAGGGGCTGGGGATGCTTGTCACTCTGTTCAACAGTCTCCAAGGAAAGGAGGAACGCTGTAACTTGGAGCAAAAATTGACCTAATTATTTGTGATTATATGTCATGTTTTTAAAGGCGAGCCCTTCAACATGCCAATTGTGATTTTCTTTTAATCGAGCAAATTGTATTATTCTTGCAACATTTCTTCATCTCTAGCTACAAACCCATAGTCATTCTTTCCCCTGTTTAAATTATATTAATCAAAATAAAAGAACAGGCACTGATGTTTGGTTTGTCCCTCAATGCTTTTTATGACTCTTGACAAAATAAAATAATCTTAGAAAGTTTTTGATCTTTTTTTCCCCTTAAGAACACTGTGAATGATCCTTCCCACTAAATACAGAACATATCATAAAGAAGGAATGCTGATATTTATGGAATCTACTACTTGCTAGGCTTCACATCTGCTGGCTGATTTAATCTTCAAAGCAACACCATGAGATAGGTTTCCACGCGCCCATCTTGTTAGAGGCAAGGAAACGGAGCCTCTGCGAGGTGAGGCGCTTTACTGCGGGTTTGAGGAAGAAAGCGGTCGACTGGCATTCTAAGTGTGTTTGTCTTCCGAGTGGGCAAAAGCAGCACCGTGACCAAGAGTGTGGACCAGAGCCAGGAGCCTGCTTTACTCCACGCCTGCTGTTTACCAGCTCTGTTAACTTGGGGCAAAGTGCGGAATCCAAGGCGCTATTTTCATTTGTGTGAAAGAGGCAGCATTATAATAATCCCTCCCTGAGGGGTGGGTTCTCAGAATGGTTCTTTCTTAGCCACAGCAGCTCTCAGTCCTGGGCCTGCCTGAGGCCCCCCTCCTGGAGCCCCCCAGGGACTTCCCGCCGGACCCGCATCCCACCTGATTTCCAGCAAGCGTTCCTCCATGGTTGCTGTCCGTACAAACGCTCTCGCCCTTCTTCCTTCTCAACTCAAACACTCTTGAGCAGGGCTACTAGCAAGAAAGGAGACAGAAAGAGAAAGACAAGAGAGAACCCGTAATTGGCCACAGCAGCTCTGGCTCCTAGGAGAGACACATACTTCCTTCTTGGAATAGTCTTTTATTTAGCAAAGCCCGGCGATGGGGCACTGAATCATAGCAGTGGAGCAGAGGTAGCTCCAGGCAAACAGAACCACGTCATTCTGCGCAATGAAGTTAAGAATGTTAGTTTTCCAAGGAGTAGCTACATGAAGGAAAGAAGGGTCTGTGAGGGAGTGGGGAGCCCAGAAAGATGAGGTGACGGGCTTAGGGGAGTGGAGGGATGCTGCTGTTAACAGTGACTAAGAGATTTTTTTTCAAAACAAGGGTCTAATATCCCACTTTAAGGCATTAGTCTGAATGTTAATCCACAAACCTCCTCAAACCCTCACGCTTCACTCCAAACGGGCCCCCAAAGTCCGTCACCTGCAGCCCTGTGGCGAAGGCATCCGAGCGGCGCCCAGTGTGAGGTGGAGGGATGGGTATGGAACAAGGAGAGGCATGGGAGAGCATCCAGAAACCAAACCGAATCAGCAGACGCTGCAGTTCTGAAGAAGGGGAGGCGATGGGGAGGAGTGTGGCCCCCACCGAAGCCTCTGGAGAGACAGGGAGGTGGCGGGAGTCGGACTGAACGAAATCTTGTCTAAAAGGACAGAGTTCCCCGACTGGTGTACAGATTACAGCAAATGCAGGGGATTTCATGATGAACCGACAGAATTACCAAATTATGAGCAGAGTCTATTATTTTTCTATAGGATGAGCTAAATGTGTGTGTGCCTTCCAAGATGAAGGTTTACTGTCGTTGTCCATGACCCTCAAGGGTTAGAGGATCAGCGGAAAGGAGACTTTCAGATATTTAACCCCGTACAATCCAACCAAACAGGCAGTGAAGTGGACGTGGCTTCTTGGTGTCCTTGGTTGGCAGGTGATGAGGCAAGTGTTGGGGGGAGGTACCCCCAACTGTTGCTCAGCTCAGAGCAACACCAGCCAAGGTCTCTAGATTCCAGCTTTTTTGGCCTGCCAAGCCCAGAGGCCCAGGTAATCAGCACCTCAACCGATGAACGTGCTGTGTAAGTACTGCATCAACTGGATCAGGTTCCAAAGCTGAGTTTGTGCAAAGAGCTCTTCCACATTGCAATGTTCAGTTTAATAGTTCACGGGCTATTGATTTTTTTAACTCATCTGGTATAAAAAGATGAGGAAGAATCTTTTAGAATTAATATACCTCTAAAGGTATTTCCCCTTCTTAAATAAAGTTGTTTTGTGAGCAAAATATAATGACACGAACACAGCAACTTTAAAACACAGTAAGGATCAGGGCAAGATGGTGACAGTGGCATGGTTTTCCAGTCTCCTCAAATTACAAAAACTAGCAGAGTGACTGGGATAGAAAAAGGGAAATGGTATATAGAATGGAAACATAAAAAGAAAATCAGTAGAAGAAAAAGATCAAAAGGATTTAAGAGACAGTGATGGATACAGAAAGAGCCAAAGAATCCAACATATGTATAAGAGACCCTCCTTCCCCCGTTCCCCCCACAACAAAAGTAAAGAAAGTAAAGGTAAGGCCGTAGAGAGGAACAAATAAAAGCAACTATTAAAGAAAAACTTTCCTGAAAACAAACAAACACACTGACTTGAACCTGTGCGTTTAAAGGGGACATGTTGTGCCTGGACCAGAACAGTCAACTCCAAGACATAGTCTATTAAAATTATTAGATTTTACCGAATAGAAATCCTTTTGGCATAAGGTAAAATGACCAAGTAACTTACAAGGTATTACACCTTCACAGAATACTTGAACGCTAAAACACAAAGGAAGAAATGAAGTAACATAGTACAGATACCCATGAAAGAAAATGGAAGCCAACTTTTTTTTTTTTTCTAATTTGGCCAAAGTGACCTTCAAGTGTAAAGGCTACAAACTGGGATGAAGTTGAGGTAATCGGGGAATAATGCTCCTGTGTGCCCTTCCTGAGTAATATACTAACTAATATGCTTCAGACAATCGAGAAATGCTTAGAGCAGCTTTTCCTAAGAACTACTGACGAGCACTGAGTATATTTAACTGTAGAATGAAGAGTAGTGGGTCTAGGATGAAAAATACTTTGTACTTGTCATACCCTCTGATGAAGATGTAATTCAGGTATCAAAAATGGACAGAGAAGGGAAAAATTATCTAGAAAGTCAGCTTGCTGGTTGCCTTAAAGGTTTCATTTAGCACTAAATAGATACCACATTAAACACTTTGGGGAGAAGGAGTAGAAGGGAAAGGTGACTAATTTCAGTATTGTTCATAGTAAGGGATTAAAAAAAGACCTACACCATCTGACGTGGTAGCCACCAGCTATATGGGGCTATTTAAATGTAAGTTAATTGACATTAAATGAAATTTTGAATTTGGTTTCTCAATTAGAGTAGCCACAATTCACATTTCATTTCATATGCAGCTAGTAGCTTCCACACTGGAGAACACAAATGAAGACCATGTTCATCATTATAGAAAGTTCTTTGGACACTGTTACAACCGATAGCTTTTTTTTTTTTTTAATCTGGAATGCTTCAGGAATTTGCGTGTCATCCTTGTGCAGGGACCATGCTAATCTTCTGTATTGCTTCAATTTTAGTATATATGCTGCCAAAGCGAGCATAACATAGCATTTTTTAAAAAGGAGCAAGGATACCACCCTGAGATAGCGGTGTAAAGGTAACCATGGAAACGAAACATCTGATCTATGGTACTTGGTTATGGCAGCCTGAGCAGATACAGATAGGGATTCTCTACATAGTGACCTAGAAATTCAACACAATCGCTTATCAAATCTCCTTGACTTCACTGCAGAAACTGACAAGCTGATCCTGAAATTCATATGCAAATTCAAGGGGCCCAGAATAATGAAAACAATCTTGAAATCAAGAACAAGGTTGGAGGACTCACACTTCTCAATTTCAAAAAAAAATTTTTTTTAAGATCTTATTTATTTATTTGACAGAGAGAGACACAGCGAGAGTAGGGACACAAGCAGGGGGTAGTGGGAGAGGGAGAAGCAGGCCCCCCACCAACCAGGAAGCCCGATGTGGGGCTCAATCCCAGGACCCTGGGATCATGACCTGAGCCGAAGGCAGACGCCTGACTGAGCCACCCAGGTGCCCCTCAATTTCAAAATTTATCACAAAGATCTAGTAATCAAGACAGTGTAGTATTGACATAAATATACAGATGTGTATTTACCAACAGAAGAGAACTGAGAATCTAAAAATTAACCCTTATTTTACAGTCAATTGACTTTTGACAAGAGTGCCAAGACATTCAATGGGGGGAAAAAACAGTCTTTCCAACAGATGACACTGAGGCAACTAGCTGTTCACATGGAATCCCTACCTCATACCATACATAAAAATTAACTCAGAATGGACCATAGACTTTAATGTCAGAGTTTAAACCATAAAACTCTTAGAAAAAAATACAGAGCAAACATTCCTGACCTTGGGTTAGGCAAAGCTTTCTTAGATATAATATTAAAAGCACAAGTGATAACAGAAAAAATAAATTAGAATTCATCAAAATTAAGAAGTTTTGTGTTTCAAAGGACACCATCAAACAAGAGAGAAGACAACACACAGATTAGGGAAAAATATTTGTAAATTACATTTGATAAGGGAGTTGAATCCAAATATATAAAGAATTCTTATAACTCAGTAATAAAAAAATAACCCCATTTAAAAAAAGGAGCAATAAATAAATCATGGAGATGTGCAGCATGGTAACTATAGTTAATAATACTGTATTGCATATTTGAAAGTTGCTATGAAAATAATCTTAAAAGTTCTCATCATAAAAAAATTTCATTAACTGTATGGTGATGGATGGTAACTAGACTAATTGTGGTGATCATCTGGGAATATATACAAATATCCTATCATTATGTCATACACCTGAAATATAATGTTACAGGTCAATTATACCTCAACTAAAAAAATAGGCAATTGATCTTAACAGGCATTTCTCCAAAGAAGATACACAAATGGCCAAAAAGTACATGAAAATGTATAGACATCCTCAGCCATCAGGGAAGTGCAAATCAACACCACAATGAGATACCATTTCACACCAACTAAGTGGCTAGAATAAAAAAGCCACATAATGAGTGTTGACAAGGATGTGGAGAAATTGGAACTCTCACACACTGCTCTTGGGAATGCACAGCCACCTTGGAAAACAGTCTGGTGATCCCTCACAAAGTCAAAAACAAGTTACCATATGACCCAATAATTCCACTCCCAGGTACATAACCAAGAGAAATAAAAACATATGTCTACCCAAAAACTTATATGTGAATGTTCGTAGCAGCATTATTTGTAACAGGCAAAAAGAGGAAATAACCAAATGTCCATGAACTTAAAAATGTGGCATATTCATACAACAGAGTATTCAGTCATAAAATGGAATGAGATACTGATACATGCTAAAACATGTATGAACTTAGAAAATACTAGGCTAAAGAATCCAGTCACAGAAGACCACATAGTGTAGGATTCTGTTTCTATGAAATATCCAGAAGAGGCACAATCTACAGAGATGGAAAGGAGATTAGCGATTGTCTGGTGCTAAGAAGTTTGGGAGCATTATGGAAGAACTGCTAGTAGTTGTGGGCTATCTTTTTGAGATAATGAAAATGTTCTAAATTTAATCATGATGATGGTACAACTCTATGAATATGTAAAAAAATTGAATTGCACACTTTAAATATGTGAATCGCATGGTATGTCAATTATATTTAAATAAAACTGCTATATATCTATATAGAAATTTTAAAAAGGAAATAAACACCCAATTAAAACAGCTAGAAAAAGGGAAAAGGAAACAAAAAGTACAGAATGAAAGAAAAACAGACATCAATGAGACAGAAAACCAAAAAAAAAAAAAACCAAAACAAAACAGCATTAATAAATGAATCAAAAAGTTGGTTCTTTGGGAAGTAAAACAGACGAACTTGGGGTGCCTGGGTGGCTCAGTCAGTTAAGCGTCTGCCTTCGGTTCAGGTCATGATCCCAGAGTCCTAGGATCGAGTCCCTCATTAAGGCTCCCTGCTCAATGGGGAGTCTGCTTCTCCCTCGACCTTCGCCCATCTCATGCTCTCTCTCAAATAAATAAATAAAATTTTTAAAATAGACGAATTTAATTTTATGAAGTGGGACAAAACACACAAAAAAAGGCAAAATAAGAAATGACAAGGGGCAGTAATAACCCAGAGAGAATATATAAAGTCATGAGACTATTTTGAATAACTATGACAATAAAATATAAAACCTAGAGGAAATTTATGCTTTCCTAGGAAAATTGATTTAACTTAAATTGACCCCAGTAGAGAGAGAAAAACAGACCAATTTTCATAGAAATAGAAAATTGTACAAGTGCTCTTTCTAAAGAGGGACCAGGCTTTAATGGGTTCATAAGGAATTCTACCAACCTTAAAAAAAAAATTCTAATGTAACTTACACTATTACAGGATATAACACAAGAAAAGTCTCCAAATTATTTTTATAAAGTGAATATAACTTTGATGCCAAAACTTAACAAAAACCGAGGGAGGGGGGAGAAAAAAACTCCAGATCACTTCCACTACAATACAAAAATGTTAAATAAAATATCAGCAAAGAGATCCACCATCATACCTTATACATCATGACCACATGGGGTTTATTCCAGGAATGCAAGAAAGAGTCAATAACCTAATATTAACATGGTATCATTAGCTATATATACGACCATCTCCTTAGATATGGAAAAGGCATGTAACAAAACCCAATCCCCATTCAAGTTAAAATTCAGAAAAAGAAACTGAAAGATATTTAACATGATAAAATACAAATATTTCAGCTCCAAAGCCAGGCTCATGCTTAATGGGGAAACTCTAGAAGCTCTCTTGATAAAATTAAGAAAATAAAAGAACGCCCAGCACCTCCACTATTTACCATAGTGCTGCAATATTCGACAAGAGAAAGGAGTTCTAACCAAGAATTAGAAAGGAAGAGGTAAGGGGCACCTGGATGGCTCAGTAGTTAAGTGTCTGCCTTTGGCTCAGGTCACGGTCCCAGGGTCCTGGGATCGAGCCCCGCATAGGGCTCCCTGCTCCACGGGAAGCCTGCTTCTCCCTCTGCTTGTTGCTTCCCCTACTTGTGCTCTGTCAAATAAATAAATAAAATCTTAGGAAAAAAAAAAAAAGGAAGAGGTAATAATATCTCTTTGTAGATATTATCATCATACATCCGGAATACTCAAAGACTAAATTAAAACTACTATAAAGAATGAGATAATTTAGTATATAGCAGATTATAAAATTGACATACAGGAAACAATAATAGGCATTTTATACACACATGAATACAGATACAACCCTGCAAGGTCCCGTTAAAGATGACAAAAAGGAGAGACACCCTTACAATAATAAAAATAAACAAAAAGCCGGAGAATAGCTTCAACAAGAATGTGCCAAACCTTTACGATTAAAACTATAAAGCATTCTGAAAGACACAATGTAGACTTAAATAAAAAGCAAGACAATGTTCTCAGACAGGATGACTGCGCATCGTAAACATGCCCAAGGGGCAGAAAGGACAGGTTGATGGGGGGGGTGGTGCTCCAGGATGGACGGGAGGCTGACAACACCAGAGCCCACAGATCACTCTCATCGCCACTCAGAGTGGGGTAACCTGACGTGGGTGTTTCCTGAGCCGATGCCCTGAGCAGTATATACGGCCCCACCTATGGAAGATTCGTGCCCAAAGAACGAAAGCAGAGTCTAATCAATTTAACGGTAGGTTTACAGGAAATAGGAAGAGGGGAAGCATAGAAAGGATATTCTGGGAGGCCATGAACCAAATCCAGGAGGTCGACAGGACAACCTACCTACATAGGTTACAAGAGACCTGAGACACATCAACCACCCGCTGTCTGTGGAAAGACACTGGAGATCAGTGAGGACATCTGAAAACAGACCGGGTATGAGAGGGTATTAAGAATTACAGTTAATTTTGTCAGGTGTGATAATGGCATGGTGGCTATCAGGAATAAAAGTCTCATCTGTAAGATACGCAAGAAAATGCTTGTGGGTGAGATTCTCAAGTACTTAAAATACTTCAGCAAAACAAACAAAATGGATCCCCATTCTGGGGGGGGGGGGAAGGAAGCAGGATGGGCACATTATTGAAAACCACATGGGCGTCTACATCTGACACCAACAGACGTTTGTGCCCTGGGTTCATCTGTTAGCTTCAGGAATGTTGTTCGACTGCACCCCCTCTCCTACCCTGTTCTGCCTCATCAGTTTGTCCCCTTCTGTGCACATACCCAGGCTCATTACCCCCGGTTCGACCCACCCGGGAAGCCAGGCTTCTCCGAGGTCCAACAAAGCTCAGAGTGAGGTCAGCCCTCTTACCTCCCCTCCTCTTGGCGCCCACCCGTCACAGCACTGGAACTTTCCCGGAGGACATCACCGTCCATCTCCAGGTGACCAGATCCCAAGGTGGGTCACTCACTCCTCTTTACTCAGCCCCGAACAGCATGTGTTCCTCGGTCCCCTTCTTAAAACACATTCTTCTCTTGCTTCCAAAGATACCACCATCTCTGCCTAAGTGACTTCAGTCAGGCCCTGGCTTTAATGATCATGTGTATTTTTTTAATGCCTCCTACATTTATCATTTCAGTCTGGACCTGTGTTCTGGACCCCCGTTCAATCAACAGCCCATCAACACTCCGGAATCAGAAGCCTCTGTAACTCAACACCACGCTAAACCCGAACTCTGCTACTTCCCCCTTTGCCCCAAGTCTCATCCCCAACTCAAGTGGCAGCATCACCGTCCACCCAGCTGTTTCAGCCAAAGCCCAAAGTCACTCTTGCCATGGAACACGGAGATCCTGCATTGTATTTACAGTTAATTCGTTAGGGTCACTTACTCTTATAAAACGGCCTTTTAATGAGCAGAAATCCTTTTGCCGTTTCTAATTTCCACAGCAAATTAAACGTGAACCGCGTGCCATTTCCTCTCCCTGGGACTCTCTTCCCTGCTTTAAGAATCTAGCTCTCTCTCATTTTCAAGGTCCAAACTTGGAGGTCACCTCCAGAGATGGGAATTTCTTCCCCATCCGAGCAAACTCACCAGATTACCCTGTTCTATTTCCTCTGTAGGATTGTGCACCCCAAGCTGCTCGTTGGTCTTTTTCCAAAACAAGAGCTGCGCGAGAGCAGGGCCTGGGTTCTGGTCACTGCTGTTATCTGGAGCCCCCAGCAGAGTTCACAGTGCCAGTCTGATGTTTCCCAAACAAGCATCTGGAACAAGAACAGTCCGTCTGCTTGGGCTGCTGTAACAAAATACCAGACACTGGGTGGCTTAAACAACACACATTTATTTCTCAAGGCTCTAGAGGCTGGGAAGTCCAACATCAAGGTGCCGGTAGACTGGGTGCTGGTGAGGACCTTCTTCCTGGCCTGTAGACAGCTGTCTTCTGTGTCCTCACTTGGCCTTGCCCTTCTGCGTCTTCCTCTTCTCATCAGGGTGCTAATCCCATCACGGGGTCCCACCCTCATGACCCCAGCTAATCCTAACCACTTCCCAAAGGCTCCGCTAGGAGCCTGGAGGTTAGGGCATCAACGTATGAATGTGGGGGGACACAGTCGGCCCAAAACACGAACGTTCTTCTTCCTGGGTCAGTTCCTAAAATGAGGCAACTGGCTGATCTCTGACATTGTTCCTGCTCTGACGTCCTGAGGCTCAGTCCCTACCAAGAGGGGTCTGTCTAGGAACAGCTCCCACACACCAAACTCGTACCAAACTCTTATACTGGCAAGCCCTGTGCAAGGCAACGGGGTTAAAATCACAAGAGGGGCTCCACGTCTATCTGTCCAGGTAAGACTGGGATCAGGGAATACAAAATAGGAGAAGCGGTACTTTTCTTAGAGAATTCTCTTATTAGATACTTAAAATACATATCAGTCCCCCCACATCTCTCTGTGACGAGGAAGCTACAGACTGCGGTAACACACAAGTGGCGAGGACCAGCACGCCACAAGGGATGGATCGCTTCTCCTGGAAGGCATCCCTTGGTAGTACCTGAGGCCCTGCTCACCTGCTCAGGAAGAGGGAGACAGGGCATGGGGTGGGCTGGGCTGTGACTGCTGGGGACAGTTTCAGGTGAGGAGAGGGACTCCTGCTGACACCGGAACGAGGCATGTAAAGGACAGTGCCCGGCGAGTGCCCCCACACGGAGGAGGGACCACACAGAGGGACCGTGAACATGAGGAGTTGCTGACAAAGACTTTCTGGGGTCACTGACTCCAAGGGTTCTCAGATCATGCCTCCAAGAACACTAGGGTTCTGAGCATTTGGATTACATGCAAGCAAAAAGAGGAAGGGAGGGAGGCAGGGAGGGAGGCAGGCAGGGAGGCAGGCAGGGAGGGAGAGGGGGAAAAACAGATTTCCAGGCTTCTCACCCCAGTAAAAGAAATACACTACATTCATGAGTATTCTTTCCCTTTCCAAATTTCTAATTTGGTGACTGACTGCCTGTTCTTGCTTCTCTCCAGGAATCCAGGTCACGGATAGAAGTTGGTTCAAGCACAAATATAGATAACTGTTTTACATTTAATCAATCAACATTGCCAAGTGTTCACACTACATACAACTTCATAACACCAAGGTGTGTGGGCACCGTTAAAAAGAAGAGGCCCCTTCGACCTCTGTCCCTCTACACATGGGCCACCCAAGGGCGTCCGCAGTGCTCGCCTGCTCGGCCTCCTGCTAGGTCGTGAGCCGTGGACGTGGCCCAGTGGGCTCCTTGGTCCTGCACGCAGATCTGGGCTCCTCCTGGGCCTTCCCGCGAACTGTACCAGAGCCTGCCTGCGCAGCGGGGGCTTTTACAGGCACGGTCAAGTGCAGACATGCACCACGTACGACAGCTGGTCCCCGGGCTCTAAGACCTGGCCCCGTCTCAAGTGAGTGGGCCCCATTCCCTTGCAGCCAGAGGCGCACGGAGCTGAGGGAACAGAGTGAGAAGCAGCCACGGGAGGCCACGGGAGGCCACGGGAGAGAGAGGCCAAACGCCATCAGGGGACGGAGACACCCGGATGGCAGCTAGAGCTGGGGCAGCTGGAGGAAGCCACACCAACCTGCCTCCTCTCCAGTGCCAATCTGCTGGGGGGAGGCCGAAGGGGCTGCAGGCAGGCCCCGCACGCCCCGGGGAGGGCTCATCCTCTGCCCCTCGCTCCCTCCCGGACTGGGGAGTGGCAGAACAGAACACGCAGGGCCGGGAAATGAAGGTGAACGAAGGCCAGCAGCACTTGGACTCCGGGGGCAGGAGGAGACAGGAGCTGTGGGACCTGGGCCCGGAGGCCGAGAGAAGACAGAGTCAAAGGCAAAGGGAAGGAGGTGGCAGAGGCGTGGGGCGGGGTGGAGGGCGGGCAGGAGCAGAGCTGCTGGGGTGAGGCTGCACGGAGAGCTTGGGGGTCACTGCCCCCCCCCCCACCGCCGCCCCCGAGCTGAGGCCTTACGTCTGAGCCAGGGCAGATTATGAATAGAGCGAGCAGCCCGGGGTCAGAACACCGGGGTTGGGAACCTGCACAGTCACTGTGCTTCCTCAAAGCTCATTTTTGTAACCTAGGAAATGAAATCATTCCTAGCTCAGTCGATGTGATGATCGAGCGGCAGCGCCCTCAACAGCGAGGCACTGTACAGATGTGTGTCCCTACTAGGAAGGGGGCTCCCCTGAAAATTACTAGCCCCCAAGGTGCTAAAGGGGTGAGCCTGGATCCCCAGACCCTGAGACCCACAGAGGGCAGTACCGTTGGGGGTGGGAGTCAGCACTGCCTTCAGTGGGGGGAGGGTGTTCTTTCTTTCTGCCCCGGTCACTCTGGACTGACAGGTGCTGGCCCCAAAGGTACTCACCTGGTCACTCATCTTCCGGGTCCGGCAGCTGCTCAAGGAGCATGTCCTCCTTGCCACTGAACTGCACGAGAGAAGGGGGTGAGAGGCCGGGCCAGGGAACTCTTCCTTCTGTCCTTCAACCCTGCTCCAGGCCTTCCAGGAGCTTCCAGGAAGCTGCCTGGGGGCAGGGGATTCTAGGAGCCCCTCCTCCCACCAGCCTTCACCCCCTGGCTGCCCAGCAGAGAGGCCCCCCTGGGCCGAGGGGGCTTCCATTAGACCTCAGAGAGTGGCCCAGGCAGTCACTTCTGACCTCTCTCTAATCCAGTCCTTTAAGAACTTGCAGTGTAAACTCCTTCCCTTGTTTAGCTTTTGGTGCAGAGATGGGGGAGCGGATACAGCTGAGGCCAGACATGGGGGGCGGAGGGGCAGGGCCACCCCAGATGACCCAACGGCCCCTGGGAGAAGGACACACTTGCCTCGATGTGGTACACTATGCGCCAGAAACTCGAGTCTGAGCCTCGGTATCTTCTTCCAGGGTAGAGCTGCCACATGGAAGGCAGCGGGCATGGGGCTAGCAGGCTGGGGCACACAGCCTCCCCCAGGGACACATCCTCCTGACGCATGAGTACCTGGAGGCTACTCTCCGTCTGAAGAGAAGACCAGGGCACGCCTTCAGGGCCCAGGCTCCCCAGCACGCAAATCCCCAGAGTCCTTCCCAACCACCCCCCCCTCCGCCCCCGGCAGCCCGGCCGGCATCTGAGATGCTGGTGATCACTGTTCCCAGCAACGCCCCCCCCCTTAAGCCATGCACGCCCCTCTCAGGGACGCTGGCGAGGCCAGGATGACCGGCACTCACAGGTGTCTAGACACCCAGACGGGGCCACATGGAGCCCGCTGCTTCCTGACAGACTTAAAGCTTGTCCCTGAGCTTCCTTAACTGCAGTGTGGTGCTGATGTCAGCTGCCATGAGGTTTTATTTTATTTATTTTATTTTTTTTTAAAGTAATCTCTACAGCCAATGTGGGGCTTGAACCCACAACCCCAAGATCAAGAGTTGCAAGCTCCACTGACGGAGCCAGCCAGGTGCCCCCGTAGAGCGCCAGTGAAACCGGCGAGAGAATACTTTTCCCCACCTCCACCACCACCCCTCTGCTGCAATAAGCTAACTTGCCACCTTATGGTCATATGCCTCCCAATCAGCTCCCCGCACAGCAGCCGGGGTGCGCGTCTAAAAATCGTGTCACCCTCCTGCCCGACGCTCTCCAGTGGCTTTTCACGGCAGGTAGGAGGAAATGCAATCTTTACCACGGTCCACAGACCCACTAATGTGGGCCCCCGCCTCCCTCATCTCCCATTCTATCCTCCACCCTCCGCCCTGTGGCAGCCACAAAGGCCTCCTCGCTATTTCGGGGACATGTCACATTCCCAGTAATCTCTTGCATTTGTGGTCCTCTGCCTGGAACATTCTCCCTTAGATCTACAGAGGGCTCGCACCCTTCTTCGGGACAGGTCTCTGCACAAATATGTCTCTAGGGACACATTTCAGCAAAATCCAACTCTATGAATTACACATGAAGCACACACGTCTAAAAGGGAGCTTTACAAAGGTCTGCATGACAGGCAAGTGCGAGTTAATACTCTTGAGGGGTCTTGCTTGTAGACCCTGCCCCACTCGTTACTGCCTTTCATCCTGCACAACTTACCAGCAGCCTCAATTATTTTGATGTCCTGCCCCTCCCCACCCTGCAGTGTCAGCTTCAGAGTAGTGGGATTTTATCAAATTCACTGCAAACCCTCACAGCCTAGAATTGTGCTCGGCATATAAACTAGGCCCTCATGTTGGTTCAATAACTACTTTCCAAAGTGAAAATCGTTTTTTAAATTTTCCATCCATGAAATACATTGGAATTGTTAAGAAATAATTCAGATCATCCTGCAAGATATAAATGGAAATACCATGCTTGCTGTGTTCGTATATGGTTTTCTATATCCTTCAAACACTTTTGGTCGGCTTGTTCCTTTTTTTCCTTATTGATTTAAGTCAACCTTTAGTATTAAGAATACCAGTCCTTTCAATTACATGGGGGCGAATCCTGCCTCACAGTCTGCTAGCGGGTTATGTTTTGCGCATAACTTATAATAATGATTATGTGACCTACACTGCTTTGTGGTTTTGGTGTCATGTTTAAGAAGATATTCGCCAACCAGGGTTTTTTAAAAAACATATTCACATAAATTCTCTTCAAATACCCGACTTAAAAAAAGTAGATATTTGATGTTTAAAAGTACATATCTGTGTACTTAAAAAAGACATTAAATGCCAGTAAACATGGTGGTTAAGAGCCTGGAATTTCAAGCTTATCACCTATCAGCAGGACTACTTTGGGCAGGTTTACAGGTTGTGACTCAGTTTTCTCATCTGTAAAACCGGGACACAGTCACTACCGTGTAACTTTTTGCTGTTCTATAACGTAACCGTCCTACTAGGACATACTTTAATTTTGCTCTTAGTCCGGCTCTTATACCACTGCGTTCCTGGTGAGGTGTGCTCCCCCGCGGCACGGAGGAGGCCCGACACCCCCGAAGTCCGGGGCAGGTCCCCCCACGTGGCGGCTGCGGACGCCCACGCCGCCCGCCCGGCCCGCCCCAAGGCCGCTGTACCTCGATGGTTATGGGCAGCCAGGTGCGCTGGTTCTCGTCCACGTACACGGACCTCTCCCAGATCCACAGGTGGTCCGGGTGCAAGGCTGTGTGCGCCCTGAAGAACGGGAGCTCGCCCATGGCGCCCCGGGCAACTCAGGAGCCCCCGCTGGAGCCTCTCGAACCGACTCGCTGGTGCGCGGGACGCAGGACCCCGGCGCTTTATAGCGGGACGCGCGCGGGCGCCCCCCAGCGGCGGGGCGGGAGGAGGGCGGGCGCAAGGCAGGATCCGCTCTGGAGCTGGTCTTGCTCCCGGGGACCCTGGCCCCGTTTAGGAGAGCAGCCCCAGCCCCATAGACTCGTGGCTTTTTCCACGCCCCCAGCCCTCCAGCTCCCACTCCCCACTGCTGGGGAGGCACCCCTGTCTGTGGCCTTTGGTCTTTCCTCTGTCAGGAGGTGCCGGCGTCCTCCACCCCCTGGGACGCCCAGACCCCACTGTCCGAGTCAGCCACCGTGTGTGACTGCGCAAGTCACACCCCAGACCGGGACACCAGGCCTCTGCTGGGAACTCACAGTCGATGCCAGGCAACCCAGAGCCAGGACCCCCTTCGCGTCTCCTGGGATCAGAAGAGAACCGTGCGAGCCTGAACCAAGCCTGAACTTTCCCAGGTTCGCGGCATCACCTTCAGCCTGTGCATGGGGTGTGAGAATCAATTTCCTTGGCCAAGTGCAACTCTTGAAGCCCCGGTCCCCCACCCACACACATTTTCCACGGCTTTGATGATGGTGTGGTCATCTAATGGCTATTGTGAAACACGGTGGTGAAGAAACATGGGTTTTTCCTTTAACAGGCTTTGAATTCATTGGTGAGCACATCATTCAAAATGAATGCTTGAAAAGAATCCCTTCTCTCCACTCCAAGATCAATGGAATTGAAAAGTCCCTGGGTTATATGATCAAACCCACTCTCTGTAAATTACAGCAAATAAGGAAAACAATTTCACTTCATTTTGCAGTACACCACATGCCCATTAAGGCAATTAAGAAAATAAAGTACAATGAGAAACATGTAAGCCGAGCTCCGGCCTCGTTGCTCAAACATCACCATTGGCGGCAGTTTGGTGCTTCATCTTCTAGCTCTTTCCTGTCTCTCTGACCAGGCGCTAAGAAAATAACTTTGGGATCTTTTGCAATATCACAAAAGTTGAGAATGAGCTTAACCCGGATTCCCTGATAGCAAAGGTATGTATCTGCTTCTCTGCGGATCCAGACAGCCTAATTCCCAAGAAAGTGCTGAGGTGGGCTACGGTAATAAAGATATAATTGGATTTACCGGGAACACAAAATAGAGGACAAAAGCCAAAGCCAAGTGGGGAGTGGAGGAGGCAGACATGAGCCCAGCAAACCTCCTTCCCAGGGCAGCCCCTGGTGGTGCTAGTATTTAATATTCAGACTTGCGGCATTTAGGCTGATTTCCCTGTGGATGGTTCTTAATTCCAGACCCAGATAGCCACTGGGAGCAAGATAATATGCTAATATGTCTGCTGGGGAAGTCTCAGCCCAGTCCTGAGCTTTGAGGTAAAAAATGATGACAAATCCGGCTTAAACAGTGTGGCAAGGGAAGGGGGCACCTACGAGCCAGTGTGGCCACTGACCCGCTGTGTCGATGGCTCCAGGACCCAGAATGCCACTGAGATGCCAATTTCATTACTACTCCTTCTGCTTTTCGAAGAGGTCCCCAAAAGAATAAATAATGGAGCAAGATTCAAACTCCCTTGGCTGGATATGCTTCTGAATGTTCTGGGAATATATATGATCCTTACACCCCCGACCCCCTTTCAAGGAACAATATGTGCCTTCTGCATCACATGAGGGCTTCTTAATATTGAGCAGTAGTGTACATCATTCTTGTTAGGATTTAGAAAATCATTTGTGAAGGGGTTCCAAAGCATGAAAGTGGCATAAGATGACTGAGGAGTTCATAGGGCAGCTTCTGGGGGGCCCTTGAGCCTTCTTTATGGAAGTCCCATGAGAAAGGAATAGCTCCTGTGTGGTCTCAGGGACAGGGCAAGCCTCTTCAGCCTGTTACCTGCCCCATCTTAGGGCTTGAAGGTCAGTGGGCCTAGCTTTAGAGTCACATACAACTTTCTGACTCCTTTGTCTATAAGCTCCCTGAGGATAATCAAGTGTTTCATTTACAAAGTAACACAAAGCAACTTCTTTTGCTTTTTTTTTTTTGTTTGTTTGTTTGTTTTAAAAGAATCCTTTGCTGATGCTTTTGTGTTCTGGCTTTGGGTCCAGTTTCAACTCTGCCTCTATCACCCATGAGTTTGGCAAATCCTTTGCCCTCTTGGCCTCATTGCCACACTTGTGTAATGAAGGGGCCCTGCTAGCTGCCCTTGAAGCCCATTCTAACTCAACAGTCCCTGATCCTCTGATAAAGTTGTCTAGTAGGAGGTTAAGAATGGTTTTGGGCAGAGTGGTTCTGGATATGAAAGGCCACAGTGGAATTTGTTTCTCAGGAGTGAGGAGGCCATCTTCTTGGTTGGGCCCCAAGGAAGAGCCTTGGGGCTGAGTCACGACCATCAGTAGGGTCTAGAACCTTGCTATGTAAGTGTGGTCCCCAGTTCAGCTATATCTCAAGCCTTCCCCGGATCAACTGGGTCAGAATCTGCATTTCAGCAAGATCCCCAGAGGACTGGTGGGCACCTTAAGCATTGGTCTACAGGGGGGAAACAAGAGGGAGAGATGGTGGGTGTCTCATTCTATCATTTCCCTCTAGATTTCTCTGTGACACAAACCTTGGATATATGACTCTGTATCATTTAGTTGTAGGCTCTCTTATTTTCTGTCAGAATCACTTCTAATATAGAAAGTGTTTTCCCCTTAAAATCCTGGTCATCAGTGTCACCCCAACCATCGGGCAATGACCAGCAAGCTATAAAGAAACTACTTAGAAGCTACGTAGGTCTCCAGGCCTCTGGGCCCTATAATGAACGGCCGGAAATCACTAAGCTAGTGGATTGCAACCCTCGCTGCTTATTAGAATCACCTGGGAAGCTTTTATAAAATACCTGTGTCTGGACCTCACCCCAGACCATTTGGACGAGAATCTCTGAGACTGAGGCTTTGGTGTTCTTTCTCTCCCCGCCCAAAGGATTTTTCAGGTGATTCTAATGTGCACCGAGGATTGTCAACCGCTTCTCTGAGATTTGAGTGACTGTTTATGACGTGTGAACAAGATTTATGAAACTAAATAACCATGAAAATGTTAAAGGTATTCTTTCTATCACCAATTCTCATTGTAAACCTACCCCAAGCACGCACTTGACTTCTTTCCCTATGCCCTGATATATAGGTGTTAAGACATCCATGCTAGTCACCTCGAAAGGAGTTTGTTTGTTCCAACAGCTGGACCATATTTTAGATAATTAAGTCTGATGATCAAGTGAGCCCAGGAGTAAAGGGATGGTATGGCCTTTCTCCCAGGGGATGAAATTTTATCTGTAGATTAATGGAGAGTGTGGGAAGGATATTCTCCAAGTGGAACTCGGGGACTGACCATAGCCACTGCATGGCTGCTAGCTCTCTCTTCACACTTAACAGAATTTTCTTTCTGTTTTAAACATTTTTCAAACCTCAAGGTGTGTTTGAGGATCTTGTTAAAATGATTCTAATTCAGTAGGATTGGGTTGAGACTCGGCATTTCTAACAAGGTCCAAGGTGAGCCCGAGGCTGATGGTCTGTGAACCACCTCTGGGTAGCAAAGGCCTGGACTAACCCAATGAACACACCACACACATGCAAAAGACAGCCATAGCCCTAACTCAAAATGCACCAAATAGTTGACCCTGACAAGTTGGGGGAGTGAGCAGCATGTAGGAGAATTGCAATGGACACTGAACTAGAAATGACGCATCCATTTGCCCTGATGAGTTAAAGTTTACCTAAGTTGTATCAGAAATATTTCTCAACCCTGGGATTATTCCATACTTTGGGTATTATGCTCACAGTGTGGCGGGTCCTACATATCGGCTTGTTCCTGGGTCTTCCGCCTCAATTATTCTTCAGTTTAATTTGATTGCATTAGTTTGGCCTCAGAAAAATGTTTCACATATCTCTTTATTCCTTCTAGAAAACTGGTTCATAATCTTCATGCTTCTAATATATATAAGCTGAGATAAATAGATTAACTAGGTACTGCTTTCAGCTTCGACACTGAAAATTTCCTCTATACCATTTATCCGATAACTCTTGACCTAGATTTTCAATTTTAGGATATTTTATTTTTTTTCCAAGAAAGTATTCTTATACCCTTCAGATGAATACCCACACAGTAGGATTGCTGGGTCATACACTAGTTGTATTTTCAATATTTATTTTTTTAATTATTGATAAATTTCTTTATTTTTTAGATTTATATATTTAATTTCTGTACAATTAACGTACAATGTTATATTGGTTTCAGATGTATAATATAGTGATTCAATAATTCCATACATTACTCAGTGCTCCTCGCAATACGTGCACTCTTCATCTCCTTCACCTGTTTTGCCCATCCCCCCCCTAGTAATCATCAGTTTGTTCTCTATAGTTAAGTCTGCCCTTTTGTCTCTTTATTTCTTTGTTTTGTTCCTTAAATTCCACATATAAGTGTAATCATATGGCATTTGTCTTCCTCTAACTGCATACTTCACTTAGCATTATACCCTCTAGTTCCATCCGTGTTGTTGCAAATGGCAAGATTTTATTCTTTTTTATGGCTGAGTAATATTCTATTGCATATCTAGACCACATCTTCTTTATCCATTCATCTATCAGTGGACATTTGGGCTGCTTCCATAATTTGACCATTGTAAATAATGCTGTAATAAACATTGGGGTGCATGCATCTTTTCAAATTAGCGTTTTCTTATTCTTTGGGTAAATAGCCAATAGTGTGATTCCTGGATCATATAGTAATTCTTTCATTTTTTGAGGAACCTCCTTACTGTTTTCTACAGTGGATGCACCAGGTTGCCTTCCCACCAATAGTGCACCAGAGGGTTCTTTTTTTCTCCACATCCTTGCCAACACTTGTTGTTTCTTGTGTTTTTGACTTTAGCCATTCTGACAAGCGTGAGGTGATATCTCACTGTGGTTTCACCCTGCTGATGAGTGATGTTGAGCATCTTTTCATTGTCTGTTAGCCATTGGGATGTCCTCTTTGGAGAAATATCTGTCCATGTCTTCTGCCCATATTTTAATTGGATTGTGTTTTTTAATGTATGTTGAGTTGTATCAGTTCTTTATATATTTTGGATACCAATTCTTTATGGATATGTCACTTGCAAATGTCTTCTCCCATCAGTAGGTTGTCTTTCGGTTTTGCTGGTTGTTTCCTATGCTCTGCTGACTTTTTATTTTGATGTCGTCCCAATAGTTCATTTTCACTTTTGTTTCCCTTGCCTCAGGACACATCTAGAGGAATGTTGCTACAGCTGATGTCAGAGAAATTACTGCCTGGGCTCTCTTGTAGTGTTTTTATGGTTTCAGGTCTTACATTTAGGTCTTTACTCCCTTTAGAGTTTATTTTTGTGTATGGTGTAAGAAAGTGGTCCAGTTTCTTTTTTTTCTTTTTTTTGCATATAGCTGTTCAGTTTTCCTGGTATCTTTTGTTGAAGGGACTTTTTCCCATAGGATATTCTTGCCTCCTATATAGAAGATTAATTGATCATATAATCGTGAGCTTATTTCTGGGTTTTCTATTCTGTTCTATTGATCTATGTGTCTATTTTTTGTGCCCATACTATACCATACTGTTTTGATTAATACAGCTTTGTAGTATATCTTGAAATCTGTGATTGTGGTACCTCCAGTTTTGTTCTTCTTTTTCAGGATTGCTTTGGCTATTTGGGGTCTTTTGTGGTTCCGTACAAATTTTAGGATTGTTTCTTCTAGTTCTGTGAAAAATACTGTTGGCATTTTGATAGGGATTGCATTAAATGCATAGATTACTTTGGGTAGTATGGGTATTTTAACAATATTTGTTCTCCCAGTACATGAGTGTAAAATATGTTTCCATTTATTTATGTCCTCTTCAGTTTCTTTCATCAATCTTTTATAGTTTCAGAGTAGAGATCTTTCACCTCCTTGGTTAAGTTTATTTCTAGGTATTTTATTATTTTTGGTGCAATAGCAAATGGGACTGTTTTCTTAATTTCTCTTTTTGCTACTTCATTATTAGTGTATAAAAATGCAATGGATTTCTATATATTGATTTTGTATCCTGTGACCTTACTGAATTCATTTATCAGTTCTAGTGGTTTTTTTTTTTTTTTTGGTGGAATCTTTAGGATTTTCTATATATAGTCTCATGCCATCTGCAAATAGTGAGAATTTTACATCTTCCTTACTAATTTGGATGCCTTTTATTTCTTTTTGTTGTCTGATTGCTGTGGCTAGGACTTTCAGTACTATGTTGAATGAAAGTGGTGAGAGTGGACATCCTTGTCTTGTTCCTGATCTTAGGGGAAAAGCTCTCTTTTTTTCACCATTGAATGTTAGCTGTGGGTTTTTCATATAAGGCCTTTATTATGGTGAGGTATGTTCCCGCTAAACCTACTTTGTTGAGGGTTTTTATCATGAATGGATGTTGTACTTTGTCAAATGCTTTTTCTGCATCTATTGAAATGATAATATAGTTGTTATCTTTTCTCTTCTTGATGTGATGTATCATGTTAATTGATTTGCAAATATTGAACCACCCTTGCTTCCCAGGAATAAATCCCATTTGATTTGATTGAGGTAAATGATTTTTTTTTTAAATGTGTTGTTGGATTTAGTTTGCTAATATCAATTTTAGGATATTTTAAAAAGGATTTTGTCAATATCATGTGGAACTTCTTTTTATATATGAGGTGTACAAATATTATACTATGTTCTAATATGTATATTTTGTATAGTAGGTCATAATCTAGTTGCATGTTAATTTTTCCAAATATTTAGCCAGTTTCCCAAATATTACTGAATAATTTTTCCTTCAACACAAGATTTCTGACACTACCAATATGGAATACCAAGTTCCCATGCAGACATGGGTCTGATTCTGGGCTCTGTTCTGTTCCATTTGTCTGTTGCTATGGCAAAGCCATACTTTAAAAAGTTATGAATTTGAACTTGAAATACTTGGTGGAATAGGTCCTCCCTCTTTGTTCTTTTTCAAAATTGTACTTTTGCACCTCTGAATTTTTTCTTACTACTTTTGGGATTTTCATTGGCATTTCATTGAATTTGTACGGTTGACAAAAACCTCTGGTGTTCTTTAATAACATTTTATAATATCCTCCACAAAGTGTTACATATTTTGTTTATCTTCTAGATGTTTTATACCCTTGTTGCTTTTGTGAATGGTATGTTTTGATGCTACTTTCTGGCATAAAATTTTGGTGTTGACTTTGTCTGTAGCATCCTTGCTAAACTCTCATATATTAGTTTTGATGGTTGGTTTATCTGCAAATGATAGGTTTTTTTTTTTTCAGCCTTCCTTTTCAATCCTTATGCTTCCCTATGTCTCTCTATCCACTCCCCCCCTTTATTTCTCTGCCTCTAATTCTTCCTGTCTCATTAACTTTTAGTGTTTGTTAAAATATGTTGGATAACAGGAGTGGGTGATGGCAGGCATTCCTTTCTTGTTCCAGTCTTTAATAAAATTCTTCTAAAGTTTAACCAGTAAGCAGGATGTTAGATGAAAGTTTTGGTAGATAAGCTTTATCGGTTAGAAAAGGTCCTACCATTCTTCAACCTTAAGCTCTTTACTGTATGTGTTGAATGGTGTTTGGTGCCTTTTCTATTGAAATGATCTATACCTGTGGTGAAGCACATCCTGCAGGTTGCCTACCCAGCACTCATCTCCCTTTTCTTCCTTGCGGCAGAATGCTCACTTTTGCCTGGCTCTACCTCTAACCTCTTTATGTAACTGAGAATAAGGATGACCCAGCTGATGGATAAAGCCTGATTTCTCTAAGGCAGTGCTTGGTTTGGGGTGGCCACATGCCTCAGTTCTGGCACATGAGACCTCCGTTGGGTTTTTTTTAGAGCTCGAAAGTACTCGGCTATTATTTCTTCAAATATTATCTTTCATTCTCTTTATTTTCTTTGCGTGTTTCTTCTTTCTTTTTTTATTCCAACCAAAGGGGAAAGAGCAGTGCAGCATGCTTGCAAGGCAGTCCCATCTAAATGAGGTGAGAGTAACAAGATGGGAATTCCCACACCCAGAGATGGTTATGCCTAGAGGGAGGGGAGAGTGGGAATGGGTTGGTGGCCATTCATGAAAGGATTATCCAGATTTTTACAGCACGAGCATTTGTTCCAGCTGACATGAAGAGCTCCCGACAACCCCCCACATCCACTGCCCCTGGTTAAGGGGAAAATGACATCTAACCTCTGGGAGAATGGTAATCAGGGTAGGAGTTGGGGCAGTGCCCTAAAGGGATAGCAGTAGAGGGAGGAATAAGGAGTCCATAAATAAGCAGAGGACTCCTACCCACTGGACACTCAGCCAAACTTTTTATCCCTGGAAAGGAGAAGAAATATGCCCATGGAAGTTCTGCCCATCCCCCAGGTAGATTCCAAAAGCAGGACACCTGAAACTCTTGTAGGGGAGCATCACTTCCTAGATGAACTCACAGAAAGGAATCACGGGAGGATGGAAGAACACACACAGCAGAAAAGAGAGGCAACAAACAGAAGAACTTACATCTGAGGGATTAGAGCTATCAGAGTAGTCAGATAGGTATTTAAAACAAGCATATTTGATATGCCCACAGAAAGTAAGATAATGTTTTATGGCAATGACACAAGCATAAGTGGTTATTTAAAAAAAATCGTCTCCTGGAGATGCAGTACTGTAGGGTTACATGCACAGCCTCTGGAATCAGGTTGCCTGGATCTACATCAGCCATTTGTCAGGTCTATAACCTTGGTCAAGTCACTCACCTTCTCTGTGCTGTGAGTTTGTAAGATGGGGATAATAATATCCCATCTATTCCACAGAGTTTTCACAAGGATTAAATAGCCAATATTTGTAAATTGTTTAGAATAGCACCTGACATACAGTTAAGTACCCAATTAATGTTTGTTCTTATTATCTTGGAAACAAAAATAATGCAATTTTGAAATAAAAGGCTCTGTAGGTACGTTGAATAGCCTGGAAGCCTAGAAGTTATCTGGGACCCTTCCTAAATGCGCCAGAGATGGGTAGAAAGGTGGAAAGTGTGAAGTTAAGAGATGTGGAGGGTAAATTTACACTTACCAGGATCTACATCAGAAGAATTCCAGCAGCAGAGAAAAGAGAATAAAAGGGAGGAAATGTTTGAATGAATAACTGAGAAATTCCCAGAACTAAGAAGATTGGTGTTATCAGAATAGAATAAATAAGGGGAAAGATAGCTAAACACACCATAATTAAATGTCAAGGATAAAAGTTTTTAAAAATTCTGTCAACAAGAAAAAAGATCAGAGAATTCAAAGCACACGAATTTCTCACTGACTACGATACAAATGTCTCCATAATGCATTTGAATTAGAATTATATATCCAGCTAAACTATCATTCAAATGTGGAGATGAAATGTGAGCTACCCTCACTCCCCAGACCCTATCTGGCACATAGAGGCAGCTCTTTAGTAGGACAGGAAAAACTCCGGAAGAAATAAATGAGATACAAGCCACAATGGAAGATCATCAACAGCAATAATAACGACAATGTTGTCTAAAAGTAGTTTTACCTTTTTTTCTTAAAATATGGAAATAAAATTCTAGACATTAACATGGAGTGGAAATGGGGTCAAAAGAATGAAGCAACGTAAGTAAATTCCAAGGCTCTTTTTTCTCTTTTTTTCCTCTTTTTCTTTTTTTTAAAATTAAGTAATCTCTACCCACAACATGGAGTTCGAACTCACAACCCTGAGATCAAGAGTTGCATGCTCCATGAGCCAGCCAGGCACCGTGCCCCCAACAAGGTTCTTTTCTTTAAGGGGAGAATAAATAAACTGATTAACTTTAGATGTTATGTTATGAAAAACATGCCTTTAAATGTAAGTTTAGGGCAACTAATAGAAGGTTAAAAACAGGATGTAAAGAGCTATCTGTTTTTGGATAGACAAGATGAAGTAGATGGTCTGAACAATATTTCAGCTGAAAACAATGAAAATTCTAGATAAAACATGTCTCAAAGATCTTTTTAAATGCATCACTGAACTGAAAGAAAGTAATAAATCAGAGGCCAAAGCAAGTGAGAGCAGAAACCCAAAGAAGTAATGGACCAACAAAGCAGTTTACACCCTGGGGACCTGTGCTAAAGCCTGGTGACCCTGAGCTTCCAATTTACTTTTGGACACTTCTTAGACAGCAGTACACTTCATAAATGTTTATTTACTGTTACATCTTATATGTTTTTCTCCATCCTGGTTTCACTTCTTGATGGAGGGATTACTCTAAGAACAGTTTTATGGAGGCATCTGTATGGTAAATTTCCACGGATGTGCTGCCCAATATGTAGACACTATTCACATGTGGTTACTGGGCACTTGGAAGTGTGGCTAGTCTATACTGAGATGTGCTGTGATATGAAGTACACACTGGATTTCAAAGACTCAATACACACAAGTGCATACACATACAAACACACAGAATGCAGTGTTACCCTTGCCCCCAAATAGACCAGCTTCCTTCACTGAACTTTGCAAGTGTTTGCTCTTAATCTTTGTCAACAAAGAGTCATGAATTTCTTGGGACTCTGTGTGTGTGATATGCAAGCGGATGGGCTCTGAGTAGGGCCTGAGAGGCTTTTCTAAGAGCAGAAACATGAGCTGTCACCTGTAGGCATTACATTATTCAAAAATTGCACAGAATGCTTTTTACTGACTCTCCAGTTCTGGGATATCTTCTGGATAATTGAGGCTGCTCAAGGGAGCTCTGGGCAGGGGGGATGTCACAGACCCTCTCCATAAAAAAAGGACATAACTTTTACATTTAATAAAAAAGTTGCGATCAGGATAAATAGAGGGGAACTTGGGTACTAACCACAGCTGGACTGCCTCGTGAGTAGTACAGGTTTTCTTCCTCATCTACCTTCTTATTTTTGTTTTTATTCCATTTTTCCATTCGCTGTGCTTCCACTCAATCAAATATTCCACCCATTGCAAATAATGAAACTAAAAAGTTTCTTCAATGACTCAAAACACCATTTGGTCACATTAGGAAAACTTCTTTCCCAGTCAGAGGAGAGTGATCCATCAGATCAGCTCTTTGATGAATTCAGAGAAAGTAGCCCAGAGAGTCACCTGGAAGGAACATCAAGGACCAATGGGGTTTGTTTGACTCCACTGAAGACCTGGGATGAATGCCAGAAGGAGTAAGTGTGGGGCTGGGTTGGTGTGTTGGTTAATTTTATGTGTCAACTTGACTGGGACAAGGGATGCCCAGAGGGCTATTTAAATATTATTTCTGAGTGTGTCTTGAGGATGTTTCCTGAAGAGATTAACATTTGAATTGGTGAGGTGCATAAAGAAGTTGGTCCTCCCCCATGTGAGTGGGCATCATGTAATCTGTTGACGTGAACAGACCAAAAAGGTGATGAAGGTTGAATTCGTTCTCTGCCTGACAGCTTGAGCTGAGACACTGGTCTCCTGACCTCAGGTCTTCAGACCTGGACTAGAATCTACACCATTGGCTCTCTGGCTCACAAGCCTTCAAACTATGTCTCTATCTTTCCTGGGTCTCCAGCTTGCAAACTGCAGCTCATGGGACTTCTTAGCGCCATAATTGTGTAAGCCAATTCCTCAAAATAAATCTCTTTATCTATCTCTCTGTGTGTTTCTATGTCCCTATGTCCCTATCTATCTATCTATCTATCATCTATCATCTATCATCTATCATCTATCTATCAATCATCATCTCCTATTGGTTCTGTCTCTCTGAGAACCTTGGCTAACACAGATGTAACATTGTGGGGTGGGAGTGGGAGACAGTGGTTCAACACTCAGGTGTACTTGGGCAGGAGGCATGCTGGGATCTGGAAATGTAGACCTGCAAGGTTAGTAGCTGAGACCAAGCCAGATGTTTCCCGTAGGTGAGGCCACCAGGTGGTACACTGAACAGATGCAATGAAATGGAGTTGGAAGATCAGCCAAGATTACACTAGAGTCATAAACATGGATTCTAAGCACGTTATTATTAAAGGGTGTAACTGCAGAGAGGACTTCCTGGAAGTTTCATTAACTTTGGCAAAGTGGAATAAAAATAGCAACATTATTTATTTGCATTGCTGGGAAACAAGCTGGAGATTGCAATCTGAGATTGGAAGTTAGGCATCAGGGTCCTGGAATTGTCTGCAAAGTTGTGTTTATATGGAAATACATGACTTTCTTTTAGAGTGAGTGTCCAAAACCCTAAAAATTACCAATTATGTGATCTATTTTTTGATAGCTAACTTCTTCCCTCTCCTTTATGACAACTTAGAAATATCATTTTAGGGTCGACATTTTAGGTCGACTGGTCGACTAAAAATATCATTTTTAGTCATTAAGTGTCTGCCTTGGGCTCAGGTCATGGTCCCAAGGTCCTGGGATCGGGCCCCACATCGGGCTCCCTGCTCAGCGGGAGGCCTGCTTCTCCCTCTCCCACTCCCCCTGCTTGTGTTCCTGCTCTCACTATCTCTCTCTCTGTCAAATAAATAAATAAAATCTTAAAAAAAAAAAGAAATATCATTTTTTGGGGGGAAAAAGTATCTCCTTCCAGAGTATGACATGTGTCCTTGAGTTTGTAAAGAAAGTAGATATAAACAAACCTTCTCTTACTGACTATATTAGGTTAAGTGATTGACCTTATTATGATTTGGAAATGTTCATAAGGAGTCTTTCACCCAGGCTGATCTCCCCTAATAGTTAAAGACTGTACTCCCCCCAGCCCTGGGCCTTTTTAATTCTGTTTACTTTCCAAGCATTGATTTGCTTTCACTTTTCTTCCTGTGAGCCACTACTTTCTGATGGTTTCTATGTATCTTAATTTTTCTAATCTCTTGTCTGATTTTGCATGATGTTGTTGGATAAGGATGACAAAGGCTGTGTAACAGCCGTTTGTCTTAAAGCTTAGTGGCCGCACTAAGATCTTTTTCATTTCCTGGTTGCTGTTTGTGCCAAAAATTTGACCACTGGATTATCTGGGCCTTGCTATATTTTGTTAAAGCCAAGCAAATCAGTTGTGGCAATAACCTTTGGAGACTAGAATATATTTCAGGAATATCAAGTCAAAGAGTTACTGTTTTTCCCTCATTCTAATTTACGACCCTCTGCTGTTAGTTTTATCTCTTCTAGTGTTGCTAGAGAAAGTCATAGCATCTTTCCGATTTAATACATTCATCATGCCTGCCCAACACTCAGCGGTCTTGCTGGCTTATTGTATTATTCATACTGAAGATTTCAGACTTACTCTTTTTTTAACTCCCCACTTGAATGTAAGCTCCATAAGGGCAGAGACTTTATGTTGTTTCCTTGTATTCTGAGCACTTAGGATTGAAATCTGCAAAATATTACAGAAAGAAATAAAAAAAAACCTAAATAAATGGAATGATAGTATATATCATGGGTCAGAACACTCAGTATGAAGATGTCATTCAAAGCAATTCCAGTCAAGATACCAACAAGTTTTGTGGGTTTTTTGGCAGAAACTGAGCTGATTTTAAAATTCATATGGGACCAGAAGGACCAAGAGCAGCTACCTTGAAGAAGAACAAAGCAAGAGGACTACCCAATAGAAAGCTGTAATAATTAAGACAGTGTGGTAGACTCAAGGATAGAAAAAATCAAGAATGGGATCGCATAGAGAGTCCAGAAACTGATCCACAAAAAGGATACTGAAACCATTGTGGGTAGAATGCTCTTCTCAACCAGTGGTGCTGGGTGAAGCAGATATACACATGAACCAATATGAATCTCAATTATTACTTCATACAATATACAAAAATATTTCCAGATGGATTGCAGATTTAAATGGAAAGGTAGGGGCACCTGGCTGGTTAGTTGGTAGAACATGTGGCTCTTGATCTCAGGGCTGTGAGTTTGAGCCCCACATTGGGAGTAGAAATTACGAAAAAATAAAAAAATAAAAAACTTAAAAAAAGTGAGAAAGGTAAAACAGTTTTTAAAGGAAAATGTAACAACATCTTTGAGATCCTGAAGTAGGCAGGTTTCTTAAGTAGAACATAAAATCACTAATCATAAAGGAAACTAATAAATCTGGACTATATTAAAATTAAGGAAGTCTAGGGGCACCTGGGTGGCTCAGTTGGTTAAGCGTCTGCCTTCAGCTCAGATCATGATCCCGGGGTCCTTGGATCGAGCCCCATGTTGGGCTCCCTGCTCAGCGGGGAGCCTGCTTCTCCCTCTGTCCCTCACCCCACTCATGCTCTCTCTCTCAAATAAATAAATAAATAAATAAAATCTTAAAAAAAATAAAATTAAATTAAGGAAGTCCATTTATCATGATGCACTATTGAAAGAAGGAAACGGCAACTCACAAAGCGGGAATAGATACTTTCAGCACAAGTATCTGAAAAAGGACTCTAATATAGCATAAATAAGGAACATCTACAAATCAGTATGAAAAGGAGACAACCCAGTAGACAAATGGGTAAAATATTTGAATGGGGACTTCACTGAAGAGTAGTAATCCAAATGGCCAACAGACGTATGAAAATAAGCTCGCCTTCATGAGTCATCAAGGAGATGCAAATCAAAACCAATATGAGACATCACAACATGCCTACCAGAATGGATAAAAAGGGAAAAAAGACAGAAAATACCACGTGCTGATAAGACTGTGAACAACTGATCTTCCTACCTTGTTGGGAGAATAGTAAATTTATTCACTTTGGAAAGCTGTTTGGTAATTCTACTAACACTGAAAACATGGAACCGCATCACCCAAAAATTCCATTCTTAGGTATAGACCCAGCAGATATGTGTACAGATGTTCACCAGAAGATGTGTACTAGAATGTTCACTGCAACACTGTTCCAAACAGGCTCAAAATATTACACCAATATATTTTGGAAACTACTACTCAAACACCCACCAATGGTTGAATGGTTTTCATTCCATTCACACAATGGAACACAACCTAGCAATGAGAGTGAACAAACTTCAGTTACACAAAACAAAATGGATGAATCTCACGAACATAAGGCTGAGGGGAAAAAAATTCAGCCATGAATGAACTCACAGACACCATGTGGGCAAAAGAAGTCAGATTCAAAGGAGTACATACTCTATGACCCTATTTATAATTGCATTTGTGAAAGATACAAAAAGAGGCAAAACTAATCTACAGTGTTAGAAGTCAGGGGAGTGGTTACCCTCAGTGGGGAGGGGCAGTGGCTCGAAGGGAGCACTTGGGGAGATCCTGGGAGTCTGGTTACATTCTCCTTTTTGAGGTGGGTGCTATTTGCACAGCTGTATTCAGTTTATGTATGGTCAACATGCTCCATATTCCTGATACTTGCATTTTGCTCTATGTATATTTGAGCGAAAAGGTTCTATGTTACAATCAAGTGACCATCAAGTGTTCATCATATGAAAAAGAAGTTAATGAAATGCTGACAATTAAGAACCAAAGGATTGGCACAGGCTTAGCTGCTGTAGGAGCGTGGAGGTAGGAGTAGTCCCTGGGGTCTTCCTGGAGGAAGGTGTGCTGGAGTGGCCTCAAACAACAGACAGGCTTTGGATGAAAAAGAATAGGTTCTTTGGCTCCAGACAAAAAATAACCTTTGAAAAGTAGGTCACTAGTTATGGCCTATTCTTCTGACCCAGAGAAGTCTTTCGAACCAGACTTGCATAATTCTTTTTTTTAATGAAGATTTTATTTATTTATTTGAGACAGAGAGAAAGAGAGAGAGAGAGAGAGATGAGCAATGGTGGTGGGCGGGGGGCAGGGAGAAGGAGAGGCAGACTCCCTGCTGAGCAGGGAGCCCATCCCAGGATCCCAGGATCACAACCTGAGCCAAAGGCAGACATTTAACAGACTGAGCCAGCCAGGTGACCCCAGCCTCGCATAATTCTTGAAGGAAAAGACTAAATGGGAATTTTAGCATGGAGTAGCGGGTATGGAGAAAGGCAGACATAACTATAAGACTGGAGTAAAATTACTTTGCTTCTCTGAGTCTCAGTTTCTTCATCTGTAAAATGGAAAAAATAATGCCCCTCAGAGGATTGTGGGAGTTAAATATGATGGTTGGCATTAAAAAAAAAACAAAACGTTAGTTAAAAAAAAAAAGATGAGCCCTACTTGGCCTTTATTAGTCCCTAAATAGCGTATTAGATTTTGGGTTTCTGGACCTCACCCCCTGGATGATCCCCAAGCATCTGTGGGCGACAATGGTAAATATATAAATAGCAGACTCCAGCCTTCCTGTCCCCCAGGTTGGAATCGCTGTTAATCAGCACAGAGGCTGAGGGCACCGGTGCCGGGATGATTCACAGAGAGGGCTGGAGTGGGTCTAGGCTCGTTATGCAGTTTATGAATTTAATTCCCTTTGGCTACTCCATGCCCTGCCCGGAGATGAAACAGCACTTTTATTTGAGGACCAGGAGCCAGCTCACAGTGGGTTCTCAAGTTCTCCGGTGGCAAATGTGCTTGGTTCGTCAGCCTCTTTGAGGTTGCTCCCGCCCACTGGAATCCTGGAGGTGCAATGTCATGAGTTGCAGGACTCCTGGGAAATGAGAGATGGGGGGTGAACTCAAATGTCCATTGCCAAATCTGCTGCAGACTAGGGGATTTTACCACCTCTTGCCTGGGCCTCTTGGGACAGCCTCCTAAATTGTCCCCCTGTCTCCAGACTCCCATCATTACACCCACTTTCAGAGTGAGGGTAAGGCTCAACCTTGCTGAGTGTTGGAGACCCCTCAGGGAGACCACTGAGATGGTTGCTGTGTGTCAGGGCAGGGATGACAGTGGCACGGCACAGGCAGCTGGATGGGGACAGATGAGCTGTTGGAAAAGCTATTAGATGAAGCCAACAGGAAGTAAGGTGGAAGCGACAGGAAGTCGAATCAACAGGAAGTCAAGTTAAACTGAGAGAAAATAACAGAGTCAACAGGAAGTAAGGTAGGACTTAGGAATCAACAGAAGGAAAACCATCTGGGTGGGTGTGTGTGTGAGGCGGGGAGAGTAAAGAAGGGGAGGGAGGAGTGCAGAGTGTGTCTCCCCAGGCTTTTTCCTGGAACCCATATGATGGGGTTGCCACTTGCAGTGGTGGGGAGCACCGGTTGTCTTAGCCTGGGCCCCCCCAGAAAGAGGACCTGAGAGAAAGACTGGCAGTGGGGTTGTTCACTTGAGAATGTAATGTCAGAGAGCAGGAATGAGGGCCTGGGCAAGAGAAAGGGGCAGGACAGAACCCAATGCCAGGAGGCGTTATGGCGTTGGCCACCACCACGAGTGACTGTTTGCTCAATCCCGTGGACCTTCTGAGTCACTTTATGAAGCACTTCCCAGGACTGTCCCTCCAGGTGAAGAAAATGGGGGTTATCAGCTCCTATCCCATTGGTCAAGAGCTGCCCATAGTTGCCCACAGCTGCCCTACATTCCCATTGGCAGAAGCAAGACTGTCCAGGAGGGTGATGCCCATGAGAGAAGCCTGGGAACAGGGGGCAAGAGTATCATGTCCTGAAGCTGAGACAAAGCACCTGCACGAAGCTGGTGGAAGCTCAGCCGAATGGCCATCCCAGCAGTGGCAGGTAGAGAGATGAGGCCACAGAGAGCTGCACAGGAGCCCATTCCCAGGTCAAGGTGAATGTATTAAAATAGGAAAGGCTTGGCCTCCCTCTCGTGTCATTCCTCTTGTGGGAATGACAAACAGCCAAATCACACGACAAACTGGTGTGTGCTCCACAGTGAATCATTAGCAGTACCCTCCTGGCTCTGAGTCAGACACTGCTCTTAATTAAGTGCTTTCCCATGAATTTGCTCACTTAATTCTCACAGCATTCTTGCAGGGAGGTACTCTTAATGATCCCCACTTCACAGATAAGATGGGGCCTTGTCCAAAGTCAGAAGCTAGTAAGTGGCAGAGCTAAGATGCAAGCCTTGTAACCCCTGTGGACTTACCAAAGGAAGTAGATGCCGAGTCCGGTAGGTGGCGGGGGGTGGGGGGAGGCAGGTTGGCCATCACCTGGTGGGAATGATGCCCCTTTGTATTTTTGCAAAGGCGCTCACATCCATGGTTGAATCAGTACTGGAAATACAGGGCAGAACTCCCCATTATTAGCTTCATTTTACTGAAGAGGAAACAGAAGCCGACAGAGATGAAGTGTTTTTTCCCCGGTCATGGAGAGGATCTCGAGGTACTTACTGCAAGAGCCTGCAGGGACCAAACTTGGACCCTTCCACATCCTTACCCGCGCAGCCCAGGTGACTCACCCCTCAGCTCTGAGGGCCGGTGCTCCTGACAGCGTAACAGTTGAGGGCGTGGACTGTTGATCCAGCTTCGTGTGAGCCTGACTCCTGGGCCAGCTGAGTGAACTTGGGCAGCGGATCTACCCTCTCGTTGCTCTGTTCCTCATCTGCAGACAGGATGAGATAAAGGGGCAGTTGGGGGATGGACGGCTTAACACTGGCAAGGTGCTGAGCAGGGGGCCTGGCACATTGGGCAGGGGGCATGGAGAAAGGCCTGCTCTGACTGTGATCAAAGTAGGAGGCACCGCTCAGCCTTGCCCGCTTCTGAGACTAGGGATGGAACAGACACTCTGTAAAGTATATGGTGAGGCAAGGAATCCATCAGAGAGGGACGCTTCCCTGCTTGGAGCCCTTCTTCCTTTAAAACCTGCCCCCCAGAGAGGCCCTGGCACTGGTCCGTCAGCCACCGTCCCCATGGCCCAGGGTCTCCTATCACTTCCCCTGGTCTCCCACACTTGCCACCACCCATCCTTCTCCCTGTCCCACGGCATGGGCTCCCTGTCCTGGCTCTTGACCTCCATTCATCATGGAGGTCATCATGCTCTGGGTGAGCTCCCCGGGACCCCACCAGGCTCCACCTGGCCAGAGGGTCCTTGGATGCTCATCTCAGTATTTTAACTCGATGGGAACTCCTTGAGATCAGAGGAGACCAAGTGCTATTCATCTTTGTATTCCCCTGGGTGCTGAGATCAGTGCCAGGCCCAGCAGAGATGGCCGAGGAATAATAATGATAAATAAATCCATAAATACATAAACATGTGCATATATATGTATAGTGCTCTCATGCTATACACTAATATACTCTCATATATATGTAGGAATGTATGTACCGCTACACACAGTATAGTATGTACAGTATATGTACTCATATACTATAGTATATATATATATAAAACATGTATTTATGTATATATAGTATACAGTATAACATTGTATCCGGTGTAGTATACAGTATATATGGATATGGATGTAGATACACATAAACACACACACAGAGTACTCAGGCTCCGTGTAACCCTCTCAGCAGCCCTATGAGGCAGGTGCTATTCCTGTCCCCATCTTGTAGAGAAGGAAACTGAGTCGTGCAGATGCTAAGTGACTTGCCCACAGTCTCACAGGGAGGCGGCAGGACCCGGACTCAAGCACAGGCAGTCTAGCTCCAGAGTCATGCTCCCGTCCTCAAGCAGGTGCAGGCTCTCTGGATGAACGGACCAGGGGACGGATGTGGATTGAAGATGAATGACCCCCCCCACCCCCCTGCCCAACCCCATCCCCCGAGTTCTTCTGCAGGCAATTTGACCCCTTTGCTCTGATGCCCCCCCACCCCCCACCCCCCTTTGCAGTTGGAGATGACACCTCTGACTAGTCTTCCAGCGACTTGGAGGTGATCTTCCCTGGAAACAACTGTCCTGAGCTTTACTCAGCTCCTTGGGCTGGTCATCTGCTAGTGTGACATCCGGGCGTTGGATTGGGATCAGGGTCCCCAGACACCCACCTGTCTCTGGAGGAGCCGGCAAGGATTACTTGGCTTGCATTAGATCCAGGGAGAGAGGGTGGAGGGAATCCTTAGGAAGAACCCTGGAGGTTTTCTCCTGGACCCTTGGAGTCACGGGTAAGAGTGAAGCTTTTAGTCACACCTAGTGTTCCCTCCTAATGACCTCGGGCAATTTTATCCCTCCCAAAGTCTCAGCTTCCCCCTCTATAACTTGAGATGGTTCCTAAGGGCTTTCTTGTGTTAATAGCCCCTGAACCCAACCATTGTCTTCCTTCCAGTGGCTCTTAGATCCCTGGGGCTGTCCCTGGTCTTTTTTCAAAAACAGGTAAGCACTGCCAGCCCATTCATTCTTCAACAGGACCTGCAGTGCCCCAGTGAGGACCTACGGTAATGGATCTTGCCGTTCCAAACAAAATAGCGTCAGAGGGATTTTTGTTTGTTTTTTAAGAGGAGGATAAAAAAGGACGAGCACCTTGGTAGGATGTTGACTTTGCCTTCCTAATTAAATCTAGGGGAGAATCCTTGCTGAAAAAGAGGGCCAACAAAATGTATCTCTGAAATTAATTATGATCCCTGAGTCAACAATGAATGAGCAGTAGCTTTCTCCCGTGTTCCTCTGACTTGGATAATTCTTTTTATAAATTCAGTTATTCATGCTTTCAACAAACACTGTGCTTTTAGGCCCCGGGCTGGATGCTGGAGATTTGCAGATAATAATGAGGTTGGCTAACATCAGGTACCAAGCCCTGGGATAAGGATTTTCATGCATCATCCTATTTAATCCTTGGAGGTAGGTGCTCTTATTATCCCCATTTCATAGAGGAAGAAGCAGGCTGAACATGATTAATTGTTTAATATCACAAATAGTGAATGGCAGAGCCCAGGGTAAGCTGCTTTTATTCTAGTGTCTTTAAACCGGTACAGTGGTCTGGTAGGGGACCCTCTGGCCCTTTCTTTGAAATGGACAGGGGACATCTCTCACTCTTATATGGTGCATCTGAAAGCATCTTCAGAAACTTTTTATTTTAGACTGGAAGGAAACAATGCATTTGCTGCCAATTTCAGCTTCAGGACAAGTCTCCTACCCCTACCCCCTACTAGATTAGATTGCTACCCCTAAGCCCCTACTATCCAGAAAGTGTGGCAACCACTGTAGGGACACAAAGAGATAAATATCTTAGTGCAGCAGTAGTCCAGGTGTTGAGATAAGGGTCTTTATAAGGCATAACGGGGACCCAAGGGAGAATCGGCTTCTCTGGAGGGGATGACAGAGCACCTGTCTGGCTCTGACCCCGCTTTGCAGTTGGAGGTGACACCTCTGACTAGTCTTCCAGGGACCTGGAGGTGATTTGCACATCTGATATTTGTTAGGACAGGTAACACTAGCTACGGTAGTGAGGAATGCCCCAAATTTCAGTAGCTTAACCCAGTACAGATTGATGTCTCATTCCAATGTGGGCATTCTTGCTCAGGGGTGATCTTTCCCCAGGCCATTCAGAGACCTGCAGCCCTTCCATGGTGTGGTTATGCTATCCCTAGGATCTCAGAGTCCTCTGCTGGATCCTCTGTCTCTGGCGCCGACCCAGGGGAAAGGAGACAGGCCAGCCATGGGATGGTCTCACGGGATGGGGTGTGAGAGTCTCTTATCACTTATGGCTCATTGCCCAGAATAAAGAATTCCAGGCCCACCCAGCTGCAGAGGAAGCTGGGAAATGGAGTCTAGTTGTGTAGACAAGAGGAAAGGAAGCAGGTTTGGAGCTGATTGGTCCCCTCCATGTGCCTCCACACTAAATCCACGCACTCCTCTGTACCTGCTTCTGTGCAGGTATGTGTTCCTATCAGAGCGTGAAGCTGCTTCTCATCTGCTCAAGAGGGAGCAGAAGGTCTTGGGCATAAAAGGTGCTCTGCACCTTTCTGTTGGAAGATTGATCAATGCATAAAAGGGGACTTGAATTGGATCTTATTTGAAGTTAATGTAATTTTGAACTAACACCATGATTTGCACACGCAATGCTTACTTGTATATATGAAATGTTCTAATTTGAAAAAGAAAAAAAAAATCTTTGAATGTGAAGAACCTTTATTCCTTGGAAGCCTACCTGTCCTGACCATTAAATCAAGCCTGAGCACTGTCACTCATGGGATGGCTGGGCAGGTAGATGGCAGACAGAGTGCACAGGATGCATTAAACTAGTCTGTATGCTATTTTAGCATGAGTCTCATAAACCCAACCTAAAACAGGGTGACAAACATCATTCTTCTCTGCAAAAGAGACAGCATTTTCTTTGTCAATGACTCTCATTATTGGGTTCATGGTGGTAACCGTGGTTGGTCAGCACCACCCTCCCCCAAGCACCATATGCATTAAAGACAAACAGACGGGCACAGGCTAGTGAGAGGAACAGCAGCTGTCAAATGTTAAGGAAGCTCTGGAATATTAGACCAGGGTTCCTCGGCACTCCTGACATCTTGGCAATCATTCTTTGTTGTGGGGGCCGTCTTGGGCATCGTTGTGGGGTATTTGGTAGCATCCCAGGCTTATACACATACACCACCCCCTTCCCAGCTCTCACAACTTAAAATGTCTCCAGACATTGCCAAATGCCTCTGGGGGACAAAATCCCTCAGGTTGAGAACCAATCTAGAGAGTTCCTGATGGAAAATGTAGACGGGAGGGCCACATCCTCTAGTTTTCTGTCCCACTCTCTGTGAGAAGCAGCACATGAATCATGGGGCATTATTGCTTCTGACAAGGTGTCTGCATGCATCTCAGTCATATTTAAGGAAAATGTGGCTGCAAATGCCCTCTGAGCTGTCACCAGCAACCCCCCCCAAGCAGAAGTTCGGACTGGAGGGATGGGGCGTGCAGTCCAGGCTGCCTTGCCTTGTAGGAGCCACTGGAGCAAGATTGTTCCAGGCAACATGTCATGCGGGGGTGTCCACAGCGGGGGTGGGGGTGGGAGTGGGGTTCTCTCCCAGTGGCCTTGGTCAGCTCTGGCTGCTCATAGAGAGAACTCTCCAGCACCAGGAGGCACAGAAGCCTTGGTCACAGTAAGTGCTGGAGGGGCCTCCCCCAGCTCTCGGCACCCACTGCCCTAAATCAAAGAGAAGAGATCCTTGCTCAGTGTGACTCCCCTACCTTAAATAACACAGCTTTTCCAGGGGTGTCTGTGTCATGACTCCTTACATCTGGTGTCTCTTTGCTGGTTTGAGTTCCACAACAACCACCGGAGGTAGATGTGTGGGGATCACTAGCCCCATTTTACAGATGAGGAAACTGAGACCAAGGGAGGTTGAGTGACTTTGCCAACAAAGACTTGAACCTCACATCATTCAAGTCGCAAGTGATGGTCCGTCTGAGTTTAGACTCGAGGGCCGTTTCTGCTCTTGTGTAGCTGCTGCTTGAGAGGCAAAGTTAGGAGGGAATTTGCCATGGTGAGCTCTGGGGCACACAGGGTTTCACAGGACATGTGTTTTTCTCATTCCCCCCCTCTTCCTTAAGCAGGATACCCCGGGGGTAGAAGCATGGGCTCTGGGGTCAGATGACCACCTTCACCTTTCAGCTCCACCAGGTCCAAACCTTCAACAAAATGGCTTCACCTGTGTGAGCCTCAGTTTCCCCACGTGCAAAACAGGTATACTAGTAGGCACTCCGGCTTGTGACCCTGACACATGGAGCCGTCAGCACCGTGTCCTGCTTCGGTCATGCTCCCTTCCCATGAGCCCTGATTGTCCCTTGCATGGTTTGTTTTTCTGCCGCTCAACACAGCTGGCTCTGCGGTCCATAAAACGGGGGTGAATCCCTCACAGAAGAGGTTTGTTGTTGTTTTTGAGAAACGTAATTAAAATCTAGAAAGAGTTCACTAATTCTGGAAAGAAGACAAGTCTCAGCTATGTGGCTCGTCCCGGCCCCCCCCCCCCCGCCACGTTCCTATTATCTCAGATGCTTTTGAGTAGGCTGTTCTTTAGAGAATGCTTTTTTGCTTTTTTTCAGAGTAATTAGTATTTATTAGTTTGGCAATGTTTGATGAGACAGGCAATGAGGGCTCAGTAAGCTGGCAACACAAGTGAGTAAATGGAGGGCACAGAGGGTGGAGGTCCAGCTCAAAGGAAGGCTGGGAGGTCATCCACATCTGTCAGGCGGCCCCAGCGGTTGGGAGGAGAAGGACACTGGTGCACGTGGATTATGCAGGAGAAGGGGCTAGAATGTGGCTCCCACCAGGCCGGAACTGAGCTGCGGGCATCACCTTCACTTTTCATTCATGTTTAACCCCCACACCAACCTAATGAGGAGGAAACATTCTCCAGAAAGGCCTGAAACCCCCAGTCTGTCTCCACTGAACTAATATATTTATGGCACTTTGTTGTGTGAGATCATTTCATTTGATTATCACAAATTGTGCACCTTGTATATCATTATCCCCATTTGACAGATGGGGACATTGAGGCCAGACTAGTTCGGTGGCTTAAACTTAAGCAGCTGTCTCCTGGCAGAGCTTTATGGATACCCCACTGTGTCTCAACCTCCCGGAACAAAGTGGGTCTGGGCTAAAGGAGAGATGATGGTGTTTTGCTGGGGAGACAGGTTGCTGATGCATTTGATGGGGAGATAGCTTCACAATACTTTGCAGTTAGCATTTTGCGTTTGTCCCATTGTGGGAAGTCCAAGGTTAGGGAGACAAAGGCTGATTGGATTGATAGGAATTAAGGAAAGGGTGGAGGCAACAGGGAAAGAAAGCTGAGCGTTGGAAGGAAGGACTGACCCTCAAGGAGTGGACAATCAAGTGGAATGGTGGGTAGACAGAAGACATTCTGAGAAGAAATAGAAGCTGAGTATGTTGGCCTAAGCACCTTCCTCACTAGAATAACCGGAAGGATCTCAGAGGAAGTGAGAAATGGGGAGGGACGGTGACTTCTAAGCCCACACCATGATAAAGTTCATCAAAGACTTTTGAAACCTGGTCCTCTAAATACCCAGAAAAGGAGACCATTTGGATCCTTATTTACTTTCAGTTTCTAGGCTCTGTTGTGTCTCTCTTCTTAGAACCACAGGGAGAATTTCAGAAGGCGCTCTGAACTGCATTAATCAGATCAGCAGGCCACAGCTTCTATGTAACTCTTTTGATGCACTTAAATGGTCTGTTTCCCTGGCGCTATGAAGACTGGGCAATGTTTCATGTAGAGAAGAACTCATTTTCTCTCTTGACCAGGTTTTCAACCTTGGTCTGTAGACTAGAAACTTTTGTTCTTTTGAAATTGTTGGAGTTTTCTACCCTTTAGTGTGTCTTAAAAATTCACAGCTCCTGGAAGTAGGAAGGCTTACTGGATTGGCGAGATGGGTAAAGGGACTGAACATGGGTGTCTTGGAGCCTCTGGGCTCTTTCTCTTGGCATATGCAGACTACAGAGAATGCACCTTCCCTCCCGCTCCTGTCTTCCTTGGGACAAGCCAAACTGGGCAGGGCCCAGAACAGTCTTGGTGACTCAGTGGAAACTTTCTTGTCCTCTGTGATGGACAGGGTATGAGTTGGTCCCAATTCTCCTTTAGCTGCATAAGTGTCTCTTCTGCAGACCTGACTCCCGTATGTTGTGTATATTCCATGATCTGGGTTTCTCAGAAGAGATGAAAACTATGCTCAGTTGTGAGAAATGAGTCAACTGGATTGGGATTGAATTCCAAGTGGATTGGAAGAACAATCCAGAGGGCATGACTTGAGCAGCAGTATGGAGGTGAGAGACAGGGATGTTTGTCTACGTATCTATTTCCACAGAGTAGGAGGTGAGTCAGGGAGAAGTAGGAGCAAGACAAGAGTGGTCAGTTCAGTAACACAGGATCTTCGGTGCTCGGCTCTGACTTTATTGTGTAGACTAATGAGCTCTGAAACATGTTTCCTAGAAAAAGAATCCCGTGATATGCTCGTTAGGAAAAAGTCCTGAGGCCAAATATGTTCGGGTAGTGTTTTATGATTCCCAACAAACAGTAGCACATTAGGGACTGAGAAGTTTTGCAATGAAGAAAACTATTCAGTTTATTGATTTAGTTATAATTTTTATTTATTTATTTAAAAATTTTTAAGGTTTTTTTTTTTTAAGATTTTATTTATTTATTTGACACAGAGAGAGAGAGAGTACAAGCAGGGGGAGAGGCAGGGAGAGGGAGAAGAAGGCTCCCACTGAGCAGAGAGCCCGACGTGGGGGTTCAATCCCAGGACCCTGGGATCATGACCTGAGCCGAAGGCAGACGCTTAACCGACAGCCACCCAGGCGCCCTGGTAACAATTTTTAATGCTCTGAAAATCCGGTACTTCGGAAATCTCTTTGGCAAACACTGTTTATGGGTAATCTAGGGTCTTTGAAATGTTTTACAAAGGAGAGCGATTCCATAGGGTTTATCTTTAACTGGGGAGGATGGATTTGAAAGAAACAAAGCTGTTTGTAGGAGACTAGTGAGGAAAGGGTTATAGGAATTTAGGGAGAGATGTTAAGGATGTATAAAACACCGGTAAATATTGAAAAAGGAAATAATTTCAGAGGTATTCAGGAGGTAAAATAATCAGAACCTAGAGATCTATTGGTTGTGATTGGCAATGGGAGAAAGAGTCAAGGATGATTTTCAGGATTAACCAGGTAGATGGTCATGCCACCAACTAAGAGAGAGAGAACACTTTTGGACATGTTGCGTTTGAGAAGCCAACGATGTGTCAAGGTAGAAAGATCTGGTATGCAGATAACTGTGAGTCTGGCTCACTGGAAGAAGTTTCTGGCTGATTATACAATCTTTGGAGTTGTGGGTAGTTAGTTGGTAATTTGAAAAATGGCACTGAACAAGAGCCCCTAGTCAAAGGTGTGTTTAAAATTAAAAGAGCCACAGACTGAGAATAGAATGTTAAGAAATAACATTTAAGTGATGGAAAAGAGGAGGAGCCTATGGGGAATTCCGGGAGAGAATAAAAGTGATATGAGATAAACCAGAAGCTGAAATGCCATGGAAACCACGAGAATAGGAGATTCAAGAAAAACCCAATAATAAGCAGAGTCAAATCTGGGAGACAGGCACAGTGAGATGAGGCATAGAAGAAACATATCACCATTGGTTCTTGGGAGTGGTTCCAGAAGAGTGGTAGAGATAAAGGCCAGTTTTAATGCACTGAGAAATGAAGGGGAATCAATGAATGGCATTAAAGACAACTCCTTGGGGCGCCTGGGTGGCTCCGTTGGTTAAGCATCTGCCTTGGGCTCAGGTCATGATCCCAGGGTCCTGGGATCAAGACCCGCATCGGGCTCCCTGCTCAGCGGGGAGCCAGCTTCTCCCTCTCCCACTCCCCCTACTTGTGTTCCCTCTCTCGCTGTCTAATCTTTAAAAAAAAATAAATAAATAAAGACAACTCCTTTGACGCAATGAGAAGAAAAAAGCCAGGGGAGAGGTTGTATGAGAGCTAAAGCTGAAAGAGACATAAGCCCACAGCCAGCAGGAGAAGAGGAGATTACAGGTACACAAACAAGAGGGGGCAGTTCATGGAGGAAGGAGAGAGAACATGGAATAGGAAAGAATGAATGCTGAGAAAGGACAGGTCAAAGGTTTTGACAATGACAGGATGGCCTCATTAAGGAAGGACCATGAATTTTTAGCAGACATAATCGGTGCAGCCGCCTGGTGGCTTGGTGGCTCAGCGATCTAGCCCAGGAGCGGAGAGGGAGATGGGGTTTTTCTGCCTTGGTGTTTTGCCTGCTGCATGCAGTGCAGGCGTAGAGGTACCATGAACTCTGGGATGTTGACTAAAGAATGGCTTAGACAGTTTACCATGGAATAAAGGCTGGGTAGGGACAGAAAAAGGGCACAAGGGAGCCCAAGACTTGGAGAAGACGGAGAGGCTGGGGGATGAGGAGTAGTGCCTCTGAAGCTTCCCTGGAATTGAGGGCATGAGAAAATGGGAAGATTAGACCAGAGTGGGGAATACTAGATATTGTGACTTCAGGAGGAAATTCCCAAAGAGAGGGAGTGACCCTGCAGGGGGCTGTTGGAAAGTCAGGGATATGAAGAAGTTCCAGAATTGGAGGCTGAGGTGTTGCTGGATCCCCTGCAGGGAAGATGAGGCTGGGGTGGAGCATCTCCTCCACTAGGTTTGCAATACGATGTGTTAAAACATGCTGGACCAGCATCTCCTTCTCGACACACACGACCACCTCCCTATTGAGCATTCCACCTGGATGCCTTACAGCTACTTCAGCCTCAACTGGTCAATAACTGATCTCATTGTGGTTTCCCCCCAAAGAGTCTTCTCTTTTCTCTTCCTGAGCTCCATCTTGCGATTGATGGCCCCACCATCTGCTTAGTAACTCAGGCCAGAAATCTGTCTCTCTGATGTATCTCCTATTCCAGTAATCTCCTCCTCTCCTCCCTCCCTACCTACAGCTATCCTCCCGACTTTAATTTAGCCTTCAAGATACTGCCAGCATGATTTTCTTAAACTGCTACGCAGAGCATGCCATTCCCCTGCTCAATAACAGAAGTTCCAACCCTTAGCAAAGGACCTTGAACGTCTGTCTCTCCCCTCATTTCCAGCTGTATTTTCTGTGTTTTCTATTCATACGTCCCTAAGTTCTAGCCAAACAAATTTATCTCCTATTCTTGGCTCTTGAGTGTGTCCTACCTCTTTTTCTTTCTTCAGGCTGTTCACTCTGCCTGGAATGCCCTCCATCTCCCCCAATTTGGCTTTTAAAATCCCACCCCCTGCTTTTCAAGAACCAGATCAAATGTCACCCTTCCATTAATCTGGTCCCCTTTTGCCTCCCTTCAGCGGAAAGGACCATGCTTGAATTAAACCTCTTCTCACCATTTGCATTTTGTCTGGGCTTCTGGTTGATGCCTTCCACACCTGGCCAAACCTCTTAGACTGTACGTGGTCAGAGAGTAAGGGCCAAGTCTTAATCGTACTCCATGCTGTCTCCTCCAAGGTCCCTGGGCATTACTGAGACTTTGGAGTCTGTTAGAGCAAATGGGAATCCAGTCTCCAAGTGAAAGCTGTGTGACTTGGGTAAATTTCTGATCCTCTCTGAGCTATAGTTTCCTCCTCCCTAAAGCAGGGATAATGAGACTGACCTCATAGTATCATTATGAGAATTAATCGAGACAATAAAAGCAAAGCAATGAGCATTTGCGTGGTGGATTATAGATGTTAAATAAAACTTGCCTTTTCCCCCGAATTGTAGCTTTGAATATGTGAAAAGAGGAGTGGAACAGGGTGAATCAGATACTGCTCATGACTCTGTGCCTAAGAGGACTCATTTTTGGGGCAAGAGGGTAGGACCAAGGGGATTCCTCTTCCCTTCCTGCTTTGCTTTCTTGCAAAATTTTCTCTAATGGACATTCTATTTTTTAAGTTAGAAAGCATTGTTGTTTTTTTTAAAAAGATTTATTTATTTGAGAGAGCAAGAATGAGAGAGAGAGCACATGAGAGGGGGGGAGGGTCAGAGGGAGAAGCAGGCTCCTCGCTGAGCAGGGAGCCCGATGCGGGACTTGATCCCGGGACTCTGGGATCATGACCTGAGCTGAAGGCAGTCGCTTAACCAACTGAGCCACCCAGGTGCCCTAAGTTAGAAAGCATTGTTATAAGCCAACGTGTGTGTGCGACTTACATTCATATGGAGTAACGCTGTTTTTCACTGACTGCTCTGGAAATTTTCTGGGCTTGCTCTTGAGAGTTTCCATCCACAGGCTGCCAGCTAAGCCAGCTGTAAAATGATCATCTCTCTGAACAATCCTGAAGTTCCTCAGATCCCCCACGGAAGCCCTTCTCTCCCCTCCCACCCCGCCTTTCCACATTCAATTTCCTTTCAACTGTCTCCAGGGCAGCTCCTGAAATGAGAAGTTTTAATTGTTGTTCTCCACCAGGGTTTGAAAGGGCACACAGGGCATGTTTAATCATTTGTCTTTCCTGCTGAGTAGGTGCTGTATGAGACACATTTAAGCGGTGCTTCCTCCCCAGATCACGTCGCTACTGCACGATGGCATGCTTGCGGTGGGGAGAGACATCATGCCCGGGATCCTGAGATATGCAGGCGCCACCCCCAAATCCCAGAGGATGACAGGTGCAGGACAGGCCAGCAGGCCAGCATGATTCCAAAATGTGGTGTAGCAGAAAGAACATGGGATGTAGAGCTGGCCCCAGCTGTGCTAGGGTGCTAGTTCTGCTGTGCCCTTGCTTTGTGACTTCAAGCACAGACCTTGTTTTGTCCCTTTGGTCCTTAGGTTGGTCCTGGGGAACATGAGAATACAAATATCTTCTTCCTAGTGTTGTTGGGGGTTAAGTGAAGGTCATGGAAGGCCCCAGCCACATTGTATGTGCATGATGCAAAGGCTCAATAGATGAAAATCCCCCCTTTGCATCTGTGATTTCTCATCTGCCTGGAGAAGATGTGTTTTCAGACAATGTTGACATTCATGTGACATTCCATTTCTGAGCAAGGACCGACAATGTGTGCCCAGATGATATGGAAATATCTGCCCTTGCCCTCAGGGAAGTGAGAGTCTAATGGAGTTTGGGAAAAGCTGATGAGTTAGTTAAGTCCTCAAATCCAGTATTGTTGGTCAGGCAGAGGGAGAGCCTATGGAAGACTCCAGAAAGTACCAGAAGCAACCTGAGCCCAAGACCCAGCTCCAGATAGCACAGCCTCAGTCCCTGAATGCTGACACCCTTCTTTCACAGACGAAAGAGCTCAAGCCCAGGGAGGTTCAAGTGCCCCATTCAAAGATGTGCAGCAGATGCCTGATGTCAGAAACTCAACAACCATTTTTGAGGTGTATGAGCAAACAAGGGGCTAAAGATCATAACTGCCCTCTAGTCTTCAGAAGGCATCTGGGCCCCCCACTCTGTCACAATCTATCCTCCCAATTTGCTCTATTCATCATTCCAAGGAGCTGCCCTGATCACTGCATGCCCTGGGTCAAGCACCTTTACCAGACTCCCATACCAGCTGGAAGTTCTTGGCATGGATTCAGAGCTCTGCAAAGCCTAACTTGGGTTCACCTGCCCAACCTCATCTCTGATTACAGAATTCTTCCTGGTGATTCTAGGGTCTGGATCTCTATAACCTTTCTGCTCATAATCCTCATAGCTTCCTATGTCATTGTCTTCGTTTATCTTGATCCCTTTCCTCAGTCTTCCCTTAGCTCAAGGGGCTTTTCCTCAGCATTTCCTGCCTTCAGAATTCTAGTTAAACATGATCTCCTTGGAAGGAGTCATGTTCTGTGCTCCCAAAGCACTGCCCATACCTCGTCCCTCCGCAGTTGGCCTTTCCAAGCCAACTGTGGAGTGGAGCCATTTGAATCTGTTACCCACTTGGGTCAGCTCCTCAAGGGTAACAGAAGGAAACTGACGTGTCTCTGTAGCCCCGACTCCCAGCCCAGGGTTTGGCATGGAGTAGGTGCTCAGTATGAACTTGGTGAATGAATGAATGTATGAATAAATGAGCATAACTCCTGTTCATCTGTAAGGAGCTTGGGGCAAACATGCATGAAGTGGTTGGTTAGCGGAGTTGAGAACATGAGTTGAGTGGGCTATGAGGGATGAGAAGGGGGCTGGGCCCAGATGGGGAGCTTTGGTGAGGATCCTGGCCAGCCTGGGGGCTGTGGACATCATGGGCACCGTGTGGAGGTAGTGGGTAGACACTGCAATGCTTGTTGACATGTAATGAATGTGTATGATGTGTCAGGACTCAAATCGAGTTTATCCCATGCCTTACTTCATTTACTCCTCATGGCAACCCTACAGAGCACTTCCCACTATCACCTTCATTTGTTATCAGACAAAGGAGTGAAGTGATTCACCCACAGAGACCCAGCTCGTGAGTGGTGGAGCCCCAGTCAAACCACTTCTGTTTGGCCCCAGAGCCTGTGCTCTCAGCCACCTCACTACCTTCACATGACATCCAACAAATGGTGCCCTTACCTGCTACGATGTCTTGCTCAGGGCTAGTCACAGAGCCTAAAGAGTGGACAATGATCTATGCAAAGCTAAGAGAACAGGTGTCATGCAAATAGCTTGGGTCTCTACATGCATGTGTGCACGTGTTTACCAAGGACAGATCACAACGTTGTCTTACTCCATTTGAGCTGCCATAACAGAATACCATAGATGGGGTGGCTTATCGACAACAGAAATTTATTTCTTACAAGTCTGAAGGCTGGGACATCAAGATCAAGGGGCCAATAGATTCCGTGTTTGGTGAGGACCTACTTCCTGTCTTCTTGCTGGGTCCTCACATGGCAGAAGGGACAAGGGAGCTCTCTGGAGACTTTTTCATAAGGGCACTAATCCCATTCATGGGGGCCCTACCCTCATGACCTCATCACCTGCCAGAGAAGGCCCCACCTTCTAAGACCATCACATTGGGGATTAGGTTTCAACATAGGAACTGGGGGGGGGGGGCACAAATATTGAGTCTAGCAAATGTTTTTAGGCACGGCTCATACATGCAGAGGTTGTCACAGTTTACCAAGCCCTTTCCCCTCCATTATGTCATTTGATACTCACATCTGTCCTGCAATGCCAGTATTGTTTTACAGATGGAGCTCAGAAAAGATTAAGTAGCAGGTGCATGGTCACATTCTAGAGAGGTGGTAGGATTGGAAATTCAGTGCATGTCCATTGCTTTGTCTTATGAGGGGTCTTTGAGGATCATTAATTAATGACACCCCCCCTTCCCTGTCCAAAAGAGAAGGTGGATAGAACATTTATTAATTTTTTTAGATTTTTATTTATTTATTTATTTGTGAGAGAGAGAGAGTACAAGCAGGGGAAGGGGCAGAGGGAGAGGGAGAGAGAGAATCTCATGGAGCCAACTCCATGCTGAGCACGGAGCCCAATGCATGGCTCAATCTCAGGACCCTGAGAACATGACCTGAGTGGAAACCAAGAGTCAGCAGCTTAACCAAGACACCCAGGTGCCCCTGGATGGAACATTTAGATTAGAGAACATGGCTTATATCCTTGGATAAGTGGACTTAGCAAAATTAAACCCTGGAATTAAACTGACTTAACCACTTGGTCCTAGCAGCTGGAGTGGGACTGTCCATATGGGAGCGGGTCCTCCTGGGTCAGTCCTAGGACACAGAAGAGCAGAGAACTCAGGCTTTGGTGGGGAAGCTCACTCTCAATATGAAGACTAAAGGAGCTAACCTGAGCCTGCCTGGTTTAATTTTCCATATTTGCCCATCAGATGAGTCACCTTGGCCCCTGGTGAGATTGAGGGAATGGGGTAGAGAGAGGCCATTAGCAAGGTTCCTTCCACATGGAAAGAAATAGGAAACATGAAGATTTTCACTCATCATGTTCCTTCCTTAACAGTAGAAATATCAAGACTAAAAACTAGTGTTCCCGCCTCACAAGAGGAATCACTGAAAATGCTGGACCCACTGTCAATGCCAGATTGTTGCAAAGAAAATGTGTATCATGCCTGACTTGAAAGCTATGCATCGCTAGGAAATTTCGCTAGGATACAGCTGGTGAAGGGGACATAGTTTCCCTTCAGTGATGTTGCAAACGATCTTTACATTTCCTTTCTTAGCATCTGGCCAGTGAAGAATGTGGCAGAGAGTCAGGTAAAATTTTCCACCTGATTAAATGTGTCAGAAAGTTAAAACAAGAGCTTTCCTGTGTCGGGGAGCAAGAATGTCCTGTCCCCTTCAAGGTCCTTCTAGCTGGACTAACAATCAAAATGAGACAGATTAGCAGCAGAAAAACAAATTGAATAACGTACATACAGAGAATCCACGTAGATGTGGAAATTCCAAAGGCAGTCAGGCACAGTGAAGTATGTATGTCATCCAGAACTGAGAAGGGGGCAGGGTGACTGGGACTTCAAGGGGGGCCAGAAATGCACTTCATAGGAAGATGGAAAGAAAGTAAATGTTTGGTAAATGTTTGCTGGGTCACTCAGAAACAAGGGGGCATGGAAGGCTGAAAATCAAACATACATTGCTAGGTCCCTCTCTGGCTCCCTTCCCTCGTTCCTATCATTATGTAGTGATCTATGGTGAAAGTGCTCCTTCTGGAGCAGGTCCTCTATTTAAATTATTTTTAGGCAGTAGTGGGGGAGGTAAAGAGCTTTTTCTGAATCTGCTGGGTCTTGATTGCTTTTTTTTTTAATTTTTATTTTTTTAAGTAGGCTACACACCCATGTGGGGCTTGAACTCACAACCTTGAGATCAAGAGTCACAGGCTCCACTAACTGAGCCAACCATGTGCCCCTGATGGCTTTTTAATTCAAAGTAGTCTTCATGCCAAAGTGGCCCATCTTGGACTGGCCTGCCCTTGGCCCCTACACCTGTAATTAGCATTATTATGGAAAATGATGGCTTTTTAATTTGAAATACAAAGCTACAAAATATGAGAAAATTCTTAAGAGAAGGGTTTTGATGGGAAAGCCTATCCAAAGTTTTAGAACTCTATTTCAGCCTTAGATGTGTGTCCTAAAGATAAAAATTTTAAATAATGTAGAAAGAAACATTCTATATCTAGGAATATATTTGGTTAAATTTAACTAATAATAATTGTTTGAAAAAATACCATAATGTCCCTAGGTGTTTACGCTTTTTAAAAAATCAGTTTTATTGTGGTACAATTTACGTGCTACAAAATTCACCAGTTTTAAGTGTGTCATTTTATGGGTTCTGACAAAGGTAAATAGCCATGTAATCACTAGTAATAGTTAGTGGTTAGAAAAATTTCAAATTCCTTATAGAGCAGTTTATGCCTTTTATCAGTCTTCAAGGGATCATTCGTTGTTCTCTAGAACTTACTACACTTAACTAATTTCCGTGTAGGAGGGGCAGCAGAGTCTGCTGCAAAGCAAAGTCCCTCAAAAGGGGAGAAAACTATTCGCTGGATAGCAACATTGCCAATCCTGAGTCCATAATAGAGCTGGAAACCCAGGAGCCCACATTGCTGTTTTGCAAGCTCTGGAGCGATGCTCCCCACAGTCCTCTGCCATCCTCCTCAGGGTGGCTCACACCCAGCTCAGCTTACTTTTACATAACACTTCACTGTGAGAAAGTGCCTTCACAACCATTTTACAGTTTAAAAAGTGCGATGCCTCCATTAACTTATTTAATCTCTTCCTGCTTGCCCTGAAGCTAACTGGGCCCTCCAAGGAATTCACTCAGAGTTGGATCATGAAAATACCCAGCTCTGTGTGTCTGCATCTCTCTTGCCAGGCATGGCTCTCTTAACAGCGAGGTGGATGGCTCCACCACCATCGGGCTGCAGATTGATGGGGGACGATCCATCATTTTGCAGGCTCCATTGCCACAGAACACTGGGTGTTGGGGGCTGATGAACTGGGGAGTCCGATCCAACAGTAATTTGGAACTCGGGCTCCAGAGCCAAGTCCCTGCTGCTCTGGCCGGGATTTGGGGTGTGTGAAAAAAACAGTGCAGGAGAAGGATCCAGAGTGCATCTAAAGAAAGAAGTCTTTGCCAAAGTTCAACTGCAGGGGTGAAAGAGAGTTTAGGTGGGGATGGCAGGCTGTTTTCTCCCCATCTTCAGAGGAAGTGGTCGGCAGGCCCAGGACACGAAAAGAGAATGGAATGGGGGATGACTTATGCCCTTCCCCAGGACAATGCCCGCATCCCTGGCTCCAGGAGGAAGCAGGTCACTAGGATTATACTAAGGCCACTTGGAGGCCATGGCTTAGGAATCAGAGTACCTGGATCCCAATGCCAACTCTGGCATCAAGTTGCTGTTTACCTTTGAGCAAGCCTCTCCCTTTCTCTGACCTTCAATTTTCTCTTCTGTAAAAAGAGGGAAGTTGATGATTGCTGAGTGTCTTCTAGCAGACACTCTAGCAGAACCAGAATTCTAGCACTCCATGGAAGAAGAGCTAGGAGGGAGAGATATCTAAAAGTAGTCACAGGTGATTTGAGCAGTGGGCTGAAGAACAGGGAGGCCGTGTGCTCTGCAGACACAGGCATCTCAGCTGAGTGGTGCCCCAGCTCCTCCTTACTTCGGATGACTCTGCTCTGTGTTCATTTCCCCTTCCTCCTCCCCTGGGTCCTCTCGGATCCCTCAAATCTAGAGCCCTGAGGGATCACCCCAGTTTGTAATATGACATGTTAGTAGAAGTAGCAAAGATTTTGGAGTAGGCAGATTTTGACTCAGATACTGGCTCCAACCCTCACTCGCTTGGCAGATTGCCTCTCCTTTCTCATCCATGCCTACGAAAGAGGGATACTGCTCCCTACATCGCAGAGCTGTTGGGAAGATGACATGGGTAAACCACCAATTGTAAAAGTCTCTTGATGAATGAAGGCTATTCTTTTTTTAAATTTTTTATTGTTATGTTAATCACCATATATTACATCATTAGGTTTTGATGTAGTGTTCCATGATTCATTGTTTGTGCATAACACCCTGTGCTCCATGCAGAAATGTGCCCTCTTTAATACCCATCACCAGGCTAACCCATCCCCCTACCCTCCTCCCCTCTAGAACCCTCAGTTTGTTTTTCAGAGTCCATTGTCTCTCATGGTTCGTCTCCCCCTCTGACTTACTCCCCTTCATTCTTCCAGAATGAAGGCTATTCTTAAGTAATAACACTGAAGTAATAAAAGAATCAGAAATACTGACATTGCTCCCACATCCTCCCCATTCAAGCTGTAGGGGCTCTCACGGACAGTATCAGAAATATGTCTTGATTGTGTGTTCTGGAAGCCCTTCTTCCCCATCCCCCCACACAGGAAAACAAGCCTGAAGCAAAAAGCCTGGCACTGGAACGTGCCCCAGATCCACACTTACTAGCTGAGGGACCTTGAGCCCTCTGAGCCAGTGTTTCTTGTTTGTTCATTCACTCATTTGTTCAGCAGGCTTTTGTTGGGCACTGTGTGCTAGGGAGCACTGTGTCAAAGGAGATATGTAACCCCAACTCCAAATGTCTCAAGGGTTGCCATGGGAATCAGAGGAGATGATGTTGGGGGGCAGTTGGTGGGAGGAGGGTTCTGAGTAATGGTTAGTATATTATTATCCATAAAGTCATTGCTATGGTGATACACAAGGCCAGGTATAGTGAACCCTGAGTGAGGCAGGAAAGGCCAGAGACTGCTGTGAAGGGGGCTCATGCAGAAATCCAGCGTCTGAGCCAGCAGGACTTGAAGATGGGGAAGAAACTGGCAGTTGGAGCGCGTTTCCTGGATGGCAGGACCAGGTCCACGATTGCTCATCCTTGCATCCCTGGTACCTAAACTCATGCTGGGAACAAGCAAGGGTCTTAGGATGGAAGGGAACAGGGAGGGATGGGCATGGCAGCTACTTCAGCTATGTTCATATGAGGCTTGCAGTCCTAAATATTCATATGAAACCAGTTATCCCACATGTGATGCTCTCTCCAGCAATGCTCAGCTGCTTGGGGGCCAGTGCCTAAAGAGGGTCATTGAAGAGGGTCATTGAGCTCAATCTGGTGGCATCTGGCCAAGTAAGAGAAATGGCAGGAGAAGGGCAACAGTGTGGTGCATTCTGCAAGAAATTGACTTTAAGGGTGAACCATAAAGTCTAAAGTAAGAGAGGGCAGGCCCTGGGAATGGAAGGTGCGGTGAGAGGGAGGATTGGTGACGGGGGGTAAATGACCTGTGGAATTCTTGCAACTAAGGTTTCCAAGGTGATACAATCACTTGAGTGACAGTGTCTGGGGTGTGCCAATGGGGGTAGGTGGTTTTGTTGGGATGAAGAAGGTTGTTGGATGTAGAAAGGTTAGGAGCTGATGGACCAAGGAAGCTGTGTTGTCCACACATACATTGAGAATGAGATTTTGGTAGAGAAGACGGTGAGCCAGGAGTTCAAGTTCTCAGTGAATAAGAGGAATACCAGAAAGACCAGTAACTGATCAAGGTAAGGGGAGGTATACTGGGTAGCATGGACATTAAGTGAGGAGGTAAAATGGTCTGGGAAAATCATTAGGAAGCAAGAAAGACACTTACCACATTCCTGGTGATGAGATAGGAAGGTACCTTAGGCATGGCTGTGATTAATGGGGCCTCAGATTTCCAGCCAGCAACCAACTAGAAGCAATAAACCAGGAAGGAGAAAAGATGCTGAGAGCTGGCCCAACAGCTGGTGGTAATCCTAGGAGTGGTTGTCACACTGATGTCAGGGGTGAAACTGATGAACTACACAAAGCACATACACACTCAAAACATAAAGCGGTCCTAGTGGAAATGGCTGACTCTAGGGTGGGGGAAGGGAATACACAAGATGAATCTGGAGCATCTTGGAGTGTTGGAAAACAAGGAAGTGCAACCAAGAAAATCCACAATGATGGGAGTATGCCAAAGGGATCCAGGAGCCAACCGAAAGGGCTCCCAATGGCCAGAGCTAGAACAATTTGAACAAGATAAATCAAATCGTATTGGATTATAACCTGAAGTATAAAATAAAAATCCACATGTCCATAGTAACATACACACATGATTGAAAAAATAAATAAATAAATGAGGGAGAATAGACAAATCTCACATGCAAAAGAATTCCAAATAATATATGTTAATGCTCCATCTTCAAGAAGGAGGAGCACAACTCTGCACTCCCCAAGTGTGGGCTGTGCATTCTGAAGGATGATAGAATAGGCCACCCCAAATACAGCACTTCGGCATAAGGATTACTTTGAGCTGAAGGCAACTTGAGAAGAAGCAGATACAAGAAAGTCTCTGACTTCCCTCTACTTGCTTAAAAGCAGTGCATAAATTCATAAAGGTGTTTCCCCCTCCCCTCTCTGCCAGGAAAGACAGAGTTAATCAATGAGATAACTCTAGGCTCTTAGCCCAGAGACAGCACCCAAGGAATCTACATGGAAACTATACTAACTAGCCCTAATCTTCCATCCTTCCCCCAAATATTTGCCTTCCCTATGAAATCAAAGTACTTTTTCTTGGTCTTATCACTCCTATTCAAAATGTAATTTTGTTTTGTTCAGATGGTATATAAGCCCATGTTCTAACCACCCCTTTGAGTTACTCATCACCAAGGCTCCCACCAATATGCACAATGCACATGCCAATGAATTTCTTTGTATTTCTCATACTAATCTGTCTCTTGTCAGCCTGATTCACAGGGATCCAGCCTATGACCCTAAGATGGGTGCAGTTTTACTCCCCTACACATCCCTCCGCAGAGCACAGTATGGAAAAGTGGGGAAAGGGAATGGGTAACCTTACAGGGGATCAACCTAACAAGCATGGCCTCAGTCAGGTGATCAGGGCCAAGAACAACAGTGGTAAGTCATGTTACTGGTATGTACCCTCCCCCCCTTGCTATGATATGGTGATCTGTCTGGTCTTCCTCCCCCAAACCCATAAGCTTAACCTAATCATGGGAAAAACACCAGACAAATCCCAACCGAGGGACATTCTACAAAGTACCTGACTCACCAAAACTGTCAAGGTCATCAAAACCAAGGAGAGTCTGAGAACCATCACAGCCAAGAGGAGCCTCAGGAGACATGATGAATAAATGGAATGTGGTGCCCTGGATGGGGTCTTGGGACAGAAAAAAAAAAAATCATTGGGTTGGAAACTAAGGAAATCTGAACCAAGTTTGGTTCATTAATGAAGACAAATGTACCATAGTAATGTATGGTGGTAATGACAGAAGAAACCAGGCATGGGGAAATCTAGGAATTCCCTGTACTATCATGACAATTTTTCTCTAAATCTAAAACTTCTCGAAAATAAAATAAAAAAGGTTTATTTAAAGAACCCAGCAGACTAGTTTCTCTCAGCCAAAGGACATACCACTCTGCATACTTTCTTAGGATCTATGGGTCTCCTCGTATTCAAAAATAATAGATATTCATTATAGAGTTTATAATTTTGAAAAAATGACGTTTTCAGCCACTTAATTTCAGAGGGCAGGGATGAGTGCAATACCTTTAGAAAGATGCAGAAGACATTTTTAGCTCTAACAATGGCTAGGTCCCTGACATTAGAGATGTTGGTTATGGCAGTCGAAAGCTCCTGCTTGACTTTTAGACAGACCTGTGTTTAAATCTCATCTACTAGTTGTGTGGCTTTGGGCGAGTACACTTGACTTCTCACAACCTCAATTTCTCCATCAGCAAAATGGGAAGAAAGGTCCTGCTTTGCATTCAATCCTTCTGTGAAAATTAAATGAGATAAAACACATGAAGTGTCTTGCAAAAGCCGTAGAGCTCCTAGCCCCTGGCATACACTCCACAAATGACAACTCTCAAGCAAGCCTTGTCCAAGTCACCCCTGTCCTCTTTGGATGTGATTGGAGTCACCACGCTGCTTAAAACTTTATGAACACACAAATCCCCGAAGGATCTTAATAAAATGCTGATTCTGATTCAGTAGGTCTGGGTAGGGTGTAGACTACACCTCTCACGAGCAACCAGGTTATGCTGATGCTGCTGGTCTGGGGACACCATGATGAGCGGGGAGAGTCTAGGCTACTGTGGCCTGGCCCTGACCTGCCCACTCAGTGTCCTTGGGCAAGTGACCTTCCCTTGCTGGGGCTTACTCTCCCTCAGTGATACAAAACAGAACAAAGCCAAGAAGAAAAAAAAGAAAGCACACAAATTTCCTTTCCAAGAGCGATGGGTTTGTCTCCCAAAGTGACAGCACTGGTCTACCCTGATGCTGTCTGGCTGGCGCAGCTGCACACCCAGGCTCTGGAAACCCAGACAGCGGCTGCACCTGCCAGTTCCTTCCCGGTTCTCAGGAGGTGACCCTATTCTGGACTCCCCAGTTGCTTAAGGTTTTGCAAGGATCATAGTGGGGACCTTTAAAAGGCTCAAGGGGGGAAAAAACCCTAATTTTACAGATAAAATTAAATGGAACAAATTGCATTATTTCTGTCTGAATTCCCTTCCTTGTGGCACGTTTTGACACACAAAAAATAAATTGCCATCACCCCCCCCCCCAAACCGGCTGCTTCCAGTCAGAGCGAATGGATCATGATTTAATGAAGATAGCTATCTGGTACAGGGTAAAAACCCTAATTAAGCAATATATGAATTAGAACAGAATTAGCCATCACGTCCTTAGAGCTCTGTAACTGCTGGGGAGCCTCGTGGAGCCGTCACCACGTGGAGCAGCCTCCCTTTACGCAAACATGGACACAGGAGGAACCCTTCCTGCACCTGGGATCCTGCAGCCCCAACAGGAGGGCTCGGATTCTGGGGCGTTAATTGAAATAAACAACTGCTTCCAGAGGAACGTTGGTGTCCTCAGTAATGAACGCCCCTCCTGTGCAAGGGACACGTCACAGTTTGCCAAACGTGTTTGCGCCAGGAGTACCTTGAACCCTCTGCCACTCACCCCTGTGGGTAGGGCTGATGGCCACAGCGACAGGGTTAGAGGCTCACTCAAGAGCCCACAGCCAGAAAGGAGCCTGGTCAAGTCCAGAGTCCAGGTCATTGTCCTCCAAATCCTGCCACACTGGCTGCCCCCTCGTTAGGTGAATATCCCTAAGGTATTCATGCCATCCTAAATTACTGAGAGACTCTAATTACCCAGGCTCCAGGCTCTGCATGGTCAGCACCCTCTACCTCTTTCAGATGTTGGAGCAAAGGCTCTATAGCCCCACGAGGTTGCTTGAAGTTCTCTGTCCAGCGTTCTAGTTGGACAGAGAAGCAGCTAGCTGGGATACCATGACCACTGTTTCATAGCTGTATCAGCAGAGCCTGTAGCTCTGTGCCTTGCACATAGCAGGTGCTCAATGGAATAATTGTAAAATGGGTAAAAGAATAAATGAATGACCTTGAGAAGTCCCTGCATCTCTCGTGGCTTGGCCTTGGAACTCTAGAGAATCGTTCAGTTGCTACCTCTTGTCATTATTTAGAGCTCTCAATATATTATGTGTTTATCAAAGACCTTTAAAAAAAACAAACAAACCAAGTTGTACCACCAGATGATGCATTCCGCCTGACAAAGGAACAGAAAGCTTTGTGCTCCATCCCTTGCCAGCCTGGAATTGTCCTGCTTTAACAGCACTGCTAGATGTGGATGATAGCTCATCCTTGTGTCAGCTTCCATGTCCTTTGTTACTACAGAGGAGAAGTGCATTTTCCCATATGTTTCCCTACTAACTGTGTCCTTTTCTCATTTGGAAATTGTGTTATTTATTCATTTGACAACAGAACATGTTCCTTATTAATGGGTATGAATTCTTTATATAGTATAGTAACTTTTTGCTGTAAATATTTTTCCCATGTGTTTTCTCCCCTTCACACTTCATACTCCCATGTGTAGAAATTTTAAATTTTGCTGGTGTCCTGGTGCACCTGGATGGCTCAATGAGTTGAGCCTCCAACTCTTGACTTCATCTCAGGGTCATGAGATCAAGCCCTGCATTAGGCTCTCCTCTCAGTGTGGAGTCTGCTTGAGATTCTCTCCCTCTGCCCCTCCCCCTGCTCACATTCCTTTTCTCTCTCTCCAAATAAATACTATAATCTTAAAAAAAATTTTTTTTTTTTGCTTGAGTCCCTTCTGCCCATTGTTTTCCCTTGGGCTTTTCTCAATTACTAAATCAAGTCTTTTCTCCCCCAGGTATTTGATAAATATTCATTTCTGCTTCTTTCAGTGTCCTATTGATTTTATCACATTTACATTACCTCTATAATCCATCTGGAATGTATTTTGATATTTGGAGTGAGCGGCTTTCCTTTTGGCTTCTTGCTTCTTCGTTCTCCATGTGGCCACAGAGACCCAGACAAGTCCAGGTTAAAACGGATGCAGCTAGACATCAGTGTGAGCCTGAATAGATCCTGGCTTCTATCAGGCATGTTGAGTATCTAAAATTAGAGCGCCCTGGGAAAGGAAGTCTTGGTCATCTTAGCACAAATGGAAGAGGCAAGACAAGGAGTTAAATGCATTGTTTTTGGGTCCTACACTTGTACTCACTCTGGAGATTTGGATCGAGGGCCGTTTCTCCTGGGCGGTGTCTCCTATTACTCCAGTCCCCACTGGGGCTTGGCACACTTTCTCTGCCCTACAGCAGTCCCTTCATCTCCCATATTATCAGCCATACAGGATAGCTATTGAGTATTGACTTAGCTGGTTCTGCATTGTCACTGGGAGCTCTCAGCAGGGGACCTTGACTTATCCTTTATTTGCTGTTGTTTTCTCAGCCCCCAGCACAGCCCCTGCTCACAAAAGCCCCTCAGGAAATGCATGTCTAATGACTGTACAGATTTAGGAATATGTGACACCTATAAAGTTCCATTGGGCCCCTGCCATGCATGCCGAGCATCTTCGTGATGCTATCCCATGAATACTCATAACAAACGTGAAGGCAGTGATGACTATCATTTCATTGACCCACCATGAAACTGAGGCTCAGAGAGGTAAGGGGCCCAACCCAACTGCAGTATTTTGGGCTTCAGCTTCCAGAGATGCTGCATATCCTTACCTTGTTTGGAGCCTTCTTTTTCAGATGAGGACATCAAGGCTCAGAGAGAAGCTCAAGGTCACATTGTCAACGTGTTCTTAGGAAGACTCATGCTGCACATGGAATCAGGATGCTTTAGGGACCCCAAGGCCATCATCTTTCTCCAGCTTCTAGCGGGTGGGCCAGCTAGAAGAACCGGGTTTGTACTCGATGCTGGAGAAATAATGATCCAGAAGGGGCAGAGAGGATGGAGAAGAATGCTCGGCCTGTCTTGCCCGTAATTTGTTCTTGGAAAATACTGATTGATCTGAGCCAAGTTGAACTTGTTATAAAGTTTGATACCAATGCCAGTAGACCTGTACATGGCATTTTCCACTTTCCCAAACACTCTTACTTTGCTGTCTTGATCCCACTGCTTCTGCCATCCCTGAAAATAATGAGGTCCAAGGCTATAGAGGACAAAGTGCCCTGTAGGGTTGTTCCAATGACCATGAGTCTCATTTGTATGCACAAAGAAGAGGAAATCAATGACCTTGGAAATTCTGTATCCTCCATTGTGATGGTTACTTTTATGTGTCAACTTGATTGGGCTATGAGGGCCCAGACATTTGGCCAAACATGATTCTGAGTGGGTCAGCGAGGGCGTTTCTGGATGAGAGTAACATTTGAATCAGCAGACTGAGCAAAGCAGATTGCTCTTCCAATGCGGGTGGGCCTCATCTAATACGTCAAGGATCAGAGAAGAACAAAGAGGCTGGATAAGAGAGAACTCCTCCTGCCTGACCACTGAGCTGAGACATTTGTTTTTTCCTGACCTCAGACTCAAACTACATCATTGACTCTTCTTGGGCCTTGAGGCTGTGGCTTTCAGACCAGACCTGCATCGAGACTGGTTCTGTTTCTCTGGAGAAGCCTAATTAATACATTTGTATAAGGAGATGGTGTCCCTCCAGCAGCCGTTAGGGGGACATGTGTCCTTCCAAGTGACAAGTGACTCTCTGTGCTCCATGCTAGCTGCTTACAAAATACATCCGCAGATATCCACTTTAATTCCCACAAAAACCCCGGGAAGGAGGAATTGGTAGTTCTCCTATTTACAGATGGGGAAACTGAGTCCCCAAAAGATGATGATTTGCTCCTGGTCCCACCAGTTTCCCAACTCCTGTTCCAGTGTTCTTCCGGTGATCCTTTCTGGGGTGCAGGCCAGATTTGCTGATCCTGCTCGGGTGTGGCACACAGAGCCAAATCAGTGCTCCTGGTTAGAAAGTCATCCCAGGACTCGGGACTTCGAAGCATACTTTTGTGCTTTATCCAGTGGACCCAGTTCAACAGGACAAGAAGTTAGGAGGCTGTGACCAGAGGGGTACTGGCTTCAGTGGTTCAAGCGTTTTGGGTGACAACATGGCTCAGGATGTGAGTGAATCAGGTGGCCAAGGGAGCCAAGTGTGAAGGTCATGCAGAGTGGCAGATATGCCAATGATCACCGCAGGAAGGAGAGAGGAACAGGGATTGGCTGAGACTATGGCAAACAAGAATGCTTCAAGCATTCACTCTCTGTTATGGACTGAATGTGTATGAACTCCCAAATTCATGTGTGGAAGCCCATCCTCCCGTGTGGCTTTATTTGGAGATGGGCCCTCTGACAGAGTAAAGTTACTGGGGTCATAAGAGTGGGGCTGTGGTCCCATAGGATCTGGTCCTTATAGGAACAGACAGAGAGTGCTTTCTGTCCCCTTCCCGCTCCGTTTCCTTCCTGAGCACACACACAGAAAAGGCCACGTGAGCACACAGCAAGAAGGTGGCCATCTGCACACCAGGAAGAAAGCTCTCACCAGATGCTGACCATACTAGCACCTTGGTCTTGGACCACCAGCCTCCAGAGCCATGAGAACATAAATGTCTATTGCTTGAGCCACCCAGTCTATGTATTTTTATTATGTCAGGAGACATTCCTATTTTAAAACAAGCAAACATGTGCAGGCTGATTCAGCCTGTGGCCCAATAGCTTGCAATCTGATGTCAAAATCATTCATGGTGTGGAATCCGAATTCTCCATGAATGAAGGGGGGATATCCAGGGGCTTGGGGAAAAAATGACAGGAAGGAAAGGCCATGGAGCATAGAGCCCGAGGACGTGGTGCTTGAAGAACCGGGTTTGTACTCGATGCTGGAGAAATAATGATCCAGAAGGGGCAGAGAGGATGGAGAAGAATGCTCGGCCTGTCTCTGACCCTGATGTGAGGACAAGCAACTCTGACCGCAGGGGCTTCTTGAGGAAGCAGCAGCCCAAGGGAGGTGGCAGAGCCAAGCCTCAGTTAGGGCAAGATGCAGAGAGCAGACAGTCCAGACTGATACTCTGCTCTGCAGGATGGGGTTCCAGAGTGCCCAGTGTGGGGTAGGGTGGGGAGGTTAAGAGAGCAGGGGCACCATGGGGAGGTGGGGACACTGTGAGACCCCTCTAATGGGGGATGGTGCCCAAGAAGCCAGGGGGTTACCTTACCCCAAGGTAGGTGGGCGATCCTGAACCCACCCACCCCAGAGCACCCAGTGGGTGCAGCTTCTGCCCCTCCCCCTCCAGAACAGTATCCAAGGCAGAAGGCCACAGAGGGGGACTGGACCAGGATGGGGCAGGAGGCGGCAGAGTGAGCGAGCCCAGTGACAATGCAGACATCAGACCCCATCTCTGCAGCACCAATCAGACTCGGGAGGGTACATGGTGGGGACAGATCAGGGGTCTTTTGGAGAAAGTGGCCCAATTCAAAGGTGCCACCTGGTCTGGGAGAAAGAGCCGCCTGAGGAACTGAGGCTGTCTGTTGGGGGCGGGCACGTGGCGGGAGGGCAGCCCCGATGGACCAGCGTCTGGGCCGTCTTTAGAAAAGAGCTCTAGTCGTATTACTGCTGACAATTTCCGTGTTTATATTTTAGTGCTAAATTTCAAAATACAACACATACAGAAAAGTAAGAACAAGACAATAGCATATTTGTGTCAAAGAAAAATATGGCAGATACCACAAAACTTTTGCCTCTTTCTTCCCAAAAGTCCCCTCTGCATTGATGTTGGCACAGAGCTTTCCTGCCCATATTTTTGCACTTTTGTGACTTAAGAATAAATACCTAAACAATTTAGAGTAGCATCTTGGGTGCTTTTAGAATGTACACACACAGTACCATGCTGAATATACTCTTTGGCAAGCTTTAAAAACAAACACACACACACACACACTCTCTCTCTCTCTTTGCCAGGCCCAGGTGGTTTTATAGGTGAATGTTTCCAATATTCAATATATGGGAGGAATAGGGAATCCCTGATTTGTGCAGGTCCTACCTGCCTCATCTCTGTGCCACCAAGACCTCTTCCACACTCTGTCTCCTCTGACATCAGAGAAGTCTCCAAGTCCTGAAAAAGCCACACTCAAACCCTGTTCCAGCACGACAGCCTCGGTGTCCGGGGAGCTCCTAACTCGGCATTCCTGATGCTGTCTCCTTTCTCAGGAGCAACTGTCCTGTTCTCTCTATCTGGGAAACTGGCGTATGCAGGGCCATGTTCCCCTTCTCAGAGATCCCCACTTCCCCTCCATCCTGCCTCATGAGCACAACCAAGACTTCCTGAGTGTGGACACAGGGGGTAAGGAATAGAGATCGTTTCTTCCCCAGCCTTTGGCATGACAAGGGCAGGTGGGTTCTAAAAAGGCCCTATCCATCAGTACTGGTTTCTGGAAGCAGCCGAAGCCCCTGGCTCTGCAGAAAATCAGGGCCGACTCCAATCAAGCTTCTTAGTCTGAGTCCTCCTGCTTTTGGACACGTTGCCGGAGTCAAGTTGCCCCAGCAGGACACCTGTCAAGTAAGGTGAGTGACGTTTTCCATTCTTGATTGCCCCCTCCAGCGTTTTCTTCACTGGAGCTGAAGGCAGGTACTGACATCAGCTCTCTGACACCCCGTCAGATTCACTGAAGAAGTGTGGGACAGGCAGGCCCCGTGAAATCATGGTATTTTTAGACTCCAGCGTGTGGAAACCTTTTGTCCCATGGTTGGGATATGTTTCTGATAACCTCTGTTCACACTGAAGGACTCACGTGTATCTATTTTTGTAGAAAATAGAATTTCAGAGTCCAAAGGGAACTTAAAGGCCATCTCCTTCTGGCCTTGAACATTTCACCTTTCAGGGGAGAGGGGGCTCCCGATGCCAGCCTGCTCACCCCCCACCTCCTCCCCAGGGTCAAGAGTGATCTTTCAAAATACCAATCTGACCTTGTCACAACCCTGCTTAAAATCCTTCAAAAGCTCCTTCTTGCCATCAGAGTATGGTGGGACCTGCTCTGCTGGTCCATAAGGCCCCTTGTTTTCTGACGCTGCACCGTAACCACGCTTGACATGGTTCTCCCAGCGGAATACACTCTCCGCAGCCTCCCTTCCTTCACCCTTGCTGGTCCTCCTGCTGGGAGCTCCATCACTGCATCTGTCCAATTACCTTCCATACTCCAATTGGAGGCCACCCCTTCTTGGAAGTGCTCCCCAACCTACCCTTGGGATGAAGTCAGGGCTCCTCCTCTGTGCCCCTGTATCACCCCACGCAGTCCCTACATGGCCCTGGCATCGCATGGAAATGCCCATTTCTTGCCTTCTTCCCCCCCTCTCAGCTCCACGCTCCCTAAGGGAGAGGGCTTGGCTTTTCAACCCTAATATTCCTTGGGCTTGTGGCATAGTTGACATTCAGGAAAAGTTTGTTCAGTAAGTACAGTGAGTGAGGGAATGAATGAGTGAACGAGGGAAGCCTCTTGTTCAAAGTTTCATACAAGTGAACCCAGAGCTATGATTTCCACGCCAGTGTGAGTGCCAGCCGGGCGTTGCCCCTATGTCTTCAAAATGCAGAAATGTATTTTTAGTCCTAATAGTGCTGTCTTACTGCCCCAGCTGTGCTGGGAGGTCAGCTGTGGGGCGTGGGCAGCTTCAGATGAGACTGGTAAATAGGGCATTACAAGTAATGCCCTAAATAAAGCCCATGCCACTGAGTGCATTCTGAGTTTTAACAAGACAGAAAGCGCACGGTCTTTATGAGCTGCGGAGCAGAGCGCCCTCTGTCGGGCGTACTTGGAATTGCACAGAGTCACTGGTTCCTTCATTTTCTCCTCCATCCATCCTAAAGATGTCCACCGAGTGAGCGCCACATTCACGCATTTTGCCAACACTGGGGGTCAATGGTGACCAGGAAAAACGCAGACCTCCACTAGTGGTGTTGACAACCTGGCAGCAAAAGCAAACACCTCAGCAATAGATTACAAGGGTGATGAGTGCTTTTCTAAGAGGAAATTCAGGATGCTAAGAGAGCGAGTGGCCTGGAGAACTTGCCTGAGCTGCGTGGGCAGGCGGAGGTGGGGAGGAAGGAAGTGAAAGCCCAGCCGCTTCACCTAATATTCACCGCGCAGCGGTTAAATCCCAGACACTGTGATAGTCCTGGGGACACGGAGGGAAGAGACAGAATATCCTCTCTGAAGCAGTTCAGAGCCTAGTGGGGGAAGCAGGGAAGGAGACCCCAAAGCAATGACAACCACCACCAAATAATGGCTAGGAGACATTTCACGTAGTCATTATATTCCTAATAATCCTACACTGTAGCTGTGGATCTACACAATGTAGATCTTATTCCTTTTGAAGTATGAGGAATTCAGGACTCCTGGCTGAGTCCAACTCTTGCTCCTTCCACTATATTATCCAATCTCCCCCACTTGGTTAAGTTCAAAATAGAAGTCCTTTCTGGTGCACCATCTTCACCAAAACCCCGTGTGGACAGGTATTCCTGTGACTCTCCACAGATAGAGCCAGGACCCCAGTGCTCCCGAACCTTGCCTGGGATCCCACAGCTGTAAGGAGAGAGCAGGCCTGGGACAAGTACTTTGGAAAGAGATCACTTCAGAACACCTGCTGCCCACGAGGTGGGTGACCTTGAGGCCAGTGACCTCTTCTTAGTTTCTCTATCATCTACTTCATGAAATTGTCTTGAGGACTCAAGATGATATGCTTTCGGAGCTTGGCACACTAAGTAATCAATCTATGTTGTATGTTGTCTCTTAATTATTACATTATGTTTAATTATCATCATGATTATTACTGGCTCTTTGGGGGATCATTTTCCCCACTCCTTGTGTCTCCATGTGGAGGGACCCCCTGTTAAGGTGACACTCTCTCTGCCTCTGCCTTACTCATTCATGCCTCCTCAAGGAGGAAGGCAGCATTTGCCTGACAGGGAGCCTGGAGAAGGAACCAGGCAGGCTGGGTCTTGGTCAGATCCCTCTGGGTCCTCTTTGAGAGCTAGCTCCTGGGTAGGCACAGTTGTCTAAGTCAGAGGTAAAATTTCAGGGACCCCGCAAACCCGAGCCCCTTGCCTCGACCTTGCTTTTCTCGGTTGAGGTTTGTTTGGGTCTCCCCCTGCCTGGCTTCCGTGTCTTTACTCTGTAAGGTGTTCTGAACTTAGGTGGGAAAGAAAAGAGTATCATTTATCAACCAAGCCCTGGTTGGTATCATCCAAGCCCCAACATTAGCCAAAAGGGAAATCCAGTCCTCTTCTTGCAATTTCCCACTCTGCCTTTGCTGCCTCTATAGGTTTTAGGTTGTTTGGAAAGGCAAAAAAAAAAAAAAAGGGAAATGATTTTCTGCCCGAAGATCTACAGAAGCTTGAACTTGCACTTAGAATCACCACAGGACTCGGGAGCCTGGACAAGTAACCAATCCAAGGCCATCAGTCCTCAGGAGATGGGAACTGGACCAGGAAAGGGCTGTGATCCCAGGACGGCAGCTGGTCAAGGATGGAGCTGGACCTTGTTTTCAGACCCTGAGTGCTAGGTGGGTCCTTCCCCCCCCAATCCAGGTGCTGCCTCCCAGCACCTGGGTGGGTCGCAGGCTTTCCCAGGCTTAAGTTAGGGAATGGCTTTCCTGGGTGTCAGGCATCCGGTCAGAAGAATTAGGTCATTAATGATGAGGGGTGCTGGTTGTGAGAAAGAAGAAGAGGGGAGGAGGCAGGTGTCGAGATCCCCAAAGGGCCAGCTCCTTCAGCCCAGGTCCTCGCGTGCAGGTCAGCCTTGCCTGCTGAGAACAAAGGGAGGCAAGGTCTTCATTGGTATGCGGGTCATGTTCTTCCCAGTTTTCACAATGAAATCCCTTTATAGAAAGTGAAATGGATCTTTGGCTGATCTGAGGCTCTCAGCCCAGGCCTGCTTGAGCCTGACATCAATCTCAGGAGTGTGAGGGCAATACAATTAATAGCAGAACTCTCCTGAGGCTGGCCTCCACCTACCCTTGAGCTGCACGCCTGGCCCCCTGTGCTCTTGTCCACCGCACGGCAGGTGTGGCCGCTTTTAGGACTCTGGACCTTTGCTTATGCTGTTCTCTCTGTCTGCAGTGCCTTTTCTCCCGCTGGGCCTGAACACTATGTTTAACCATCAAGGCTCATACGGATAGATATTTTCTGTGAAATCACTCTCCAGCCTTTCCTTGTGTGTGTTTGTGTGTGGTTCCTTAGCATGCTGCTAGTACAACATTTCATTTTGTTGAAAAGTCTAGACCTCTTGGCCATCTCTGGCTACAGATATATTTTACTGGACCAGCACCCCTCTCCCTTCTGGTAACCATCAGTTTTTTCTCTGTAGTTAAGAGTCTGTTCCTTGGTTTGTCTTTCTTTTCTTTTCTCATTTGTTTTGTATCTTTCTTTTTTTTCTTTTTTTCTTTTCTTTTATTTATTTTTTTAAAGATTTTATTTATTTATTTGAGAGAGAGAGAATGAGAGATAGAGAGCATGAGAGGGAAGAGGGTCAGAGGGAGAAGCAGACTCCCCACTGAGCAGGGAGCCCAATGCGGGACTCGATCCCGGGACTCCAGGATCATGACCTGAGCCGAAGGCAGTCGCCCAACCAACTGAGCCACCCAGGCGCCCTGTATCTTTCTTTTTTTAAAGATTTTATTTATTTGATTATTGGATTGGATTATTTATTTATTTGAGAGAGAGAGAGTGAGAGAGAGAGCATGAGCAGGGGAAGGGGCAGAGGTAGAAGCAGACTCCCCGCTGAGTGGGGAGCCCAGTGTAGGGCTCAATCCCAGGACTCTGGGATCATGACCTGAGCGGAAGGCAGAACACTTAACTGACTGAGCCACCCTGGCACCCCTCATTTGTTTTGTTTCTTAAATTCCACATATGAGTGAGATCATATGATATTTGTCTTTCTCTGACTGACTTATTTCGCTTAGCATAATACTGTCTAGATCTATCCATGTTATTGCAAATGGCAAGATTTCATTCTTTTTTATGACTGAATAATATTCCATTGCATGTATACACCACATCTTCTTTATCAGTTCATCAGTTGATGGACACTTGGACTCTTTCCATAATTTGGCTATTGTAAATAATGCTGCAATAAACATTGGGGTGCGTATACCCCTTTGAACTGATCTTTTTGTATTTTGGGGAGTAAGTAGTACTGTGATTCCTAGATCACAGGGTAGTTCTACTTTTAACTTTTTGAGAAACCTCCATACCATTTTCCACAGTGGTTGCACCAGTTTGCATTTCTACCCAACAGTGCAAGGGGGTTCCCCTTTTTCCACATCCTCGCCGACACCTGCTGTTTCCTGTGTTTGTGATTTTAGTCATTCTGACAGTTATGAGGTGGTAGCTTATTGTGGTTTTGATTTGCATTTCCCTGATGATGAGTGATGTTGAGCATCTTTTCATGTGTTAGTCATCTGTATGTCTTCTTTGGAGAAATGTCTCTTCATGTTTTCTACCCATTTTTTAAATTGGATTATTTGTGTTTTGGATGTTGAGTTGTATCAGTTCTATATATATTTTGGATACTAACCCTTTATCAGATATGTCATTTGCAAATATCTTCTCCCATTCAGTAGGCTGTCTTTTGGTTTTGTTTATTTTTTCCTTCACTGTGCAGGAGCTTTTTATTTTGATGTAGTCCCAGTAGTTTATTTTCACTTTTGTTTCCCTTGCCCCAGGAGACATCTAGAAGAATGTTGCTATGGCTAATGTCAGAGAAACTACTGCCTGTGCCCTCTTCTAGCATTTTTATGGTTTCAGGTCTTACATTTAGGTCTTTAATCCCTTTAGAGTTTATTTTTGTGTCTGATATAAGAAAGTGGTCTAGTATCTTTCTTTTGCATGTGGCTGTCCAGTTTTCCCAACATCGTTTGTTGAAGGGACTTTTTCCCCTTGATATTCTTTCCTGCTTTGTTGAAGATTAATTGACCATATAATTGTGGGTTTATTCTGGGTTTTCTATTCTGTTCCACTGATTAATGTGTCTACGTGTTTTATGCCAGTACTATGTTGCTTTGATTACTACAGCTTTGTAATATAACTTGAAATCTGGGATTGTGATACCTCCAGTTTTGTTTACCTTTTTCATGATTACTTTGGATATTCAGGGTCTTTTGTGGTCCCATTCAAATTTTAGGATTGCTTGTTCTAGTTCTGTGAAAAAATGTTGGCATTTTGATAGATATTGCATTAAATCCATAGATTGCTTTAGGTAGTATAGACATTTTTAACAATATTTGTTCTTCCAACCCATGAGCATGGAATGTCTTTCCATTTCTTTGTGTCTTCTTGAATTTCTTTCACCAATGTTTTATAGTTTTCAGAATACAGGTCTTTCATTTCTTTGGTTAAGTTTATTCCTAGATATTTTATTTCTGGTGCAACTGTAAATGGGATTATTTTCTTAATTTCTCTTTCTGGTACTTCATTATTAGTGTATAGAAATGCAACAGATTTCTGAACATTGGTTTTTGTATCCTGTAAATTTAATGAATTCATTTACTAGTTCTAGTAATTCTTTTGGTGGGGTCATTAGTCATGTCTGTATATAGTCATTTCTATATATATGCTCATGTCATCTGCAAATAGTGAGAATTTTCTTCTTCCTTATCAATTTGGGCCTTTAACTTTTATGCTGTTGGTGGGCCTTTTATTTTTATGCAAACTCAGAGAAGCTCTAGGAGCAACGGGAGGCCACCAGTTGATGTTCAGCAAGGAAGTGGGGACCTTAGTCCTACAACCATAAGGAACCAAGTAGGCCAATAACCTGAATAAGTGCAGAAGTGGATTCTTCCCCAGAGCCTCTGTAGGAATGCATCCCTGCTGACACTTGATTTTAGTCCAGTGTTCAACTTCTGGCCTTAGAAACTTGTGAGATAATGAATGTGTGTTGTTTTAAGCCACTAAGTTTCTGATAATTTGTTCTGAAAACACTGAAAAATGAATGCAGGGAGGGTCCATACTTTCCTCATTACTACACTACCCACACACTCCTTGGTGTCTGACACACAGTGGGTTCTTGCTGCATGTTTGACAAATGACTGAATTAAAAGGCAGAGCCCAAGCGACAAAACCTAGCCCTGCTCACCCTTGGAGGGAAAACGTTTTGATTCTATTGAAGACTCTGTATGTGGGGCTCAGAATAGGAGAAGTTGGTTGACATCAAGGTGATAGACAGCCCAATTTAAATCTCTAGTCAGGAAAACTTGGGAGAATCATTGTTTTCTGCAGAAGATGACACCTCAGTATGTGTATTCTATAATTTGTGGAGTTGGGTTCCAGTTTAGGGAGTTTCTCACTAAAGGAAAGGAAGCTATGATTTATTTTCATAAAGTCTTCTCTTTTTTTTTCCCCTGATGATGATGAATGTCTGCAGCACCATCAGAAGATGGTGGAAGGAAACCCACACCACAAGTTGTTGTGGCAGAAGAGTTCTGACCCTCCAGGATCTTACAGTTTAGGGAGAATGATATGATGCCCACAGGTAATTACAGTGTAGAGCAGAGATATTATAGGATGGAGTAAAGCAAAGCAAGGAGCATGGGGTAGCAGAGCATTGTGCCTGGGACCCTAAAAACCTGATGCCTGTACCACTCTGTTGCATGACCCCTGAGCCTCAGTTTCCCTTTTAAATGAATCCCTTCTGGTTTCTTCCAGCTCCAATCTGACAATATTTGTCCCAAAGAATTTTGACTTTGACACTTAGGAGACCGCAGGGAAACTCAATATGACAATATGGTACCAATTCATGGATTATTTTAGCCAGTGAAGAATACATATATTTCACAATTTCTAAAAGTTGAATTATAAGTTTAAAAAAATTTAACTAAAAAATCACTAAATTTTTTCCTATAACTTCCAAAACCTAAATAGCTAGAAAAAAACTCTATAGCTCAACCAGCCTAGTGGTTTTCTAATAAAAATGTGTGATGTTGAAGGGTGTCTCAGTGGCTCAGTCAGCTAAGCCTCCAACTCAATTTCAGCTCAGGTCATGATCTCAGGGTCATGAGATCGAGACCCACATCAGGCTACATGCTCAGCACGGAGTCTGCTTGAGATTTTCTCTCCCTTTCTCTCTGCCCCTCCCACTCATGCTCTCTGTCTCTCTTTCTCTAAAATAAATAAGTAAATCTTAACCCTTTCATTGAGTTTTCACCTAACAGTATCCCCACAAGCACCAACCAAGAAATGCCTAGAACTCTAGGCTACACATTTTGAAAATTGCTGGTCTGGTCTATTATGAAAACAAAGAAATGGAGGCTTGGAGAGGATCAGGTGATTTGTGCAAGGTGAGTGGTAGCCAGGGCTTGAACCCCACATACTTGACCCCAAGACCAACATTCAATCTGTTACACTAGGCACTCTCCTACCACACAACCAGGAAGATAAGAGTCTTCTCTTATCTCTTATCTGTGAGTAGGAAGCAACTTCATTCTCACTTTCCTGTTCTCTTTATTCACAGGCAGAGAGAGACAGATGAAAATGTGGATTAGGTCCATTACCCTCAGCATATGTTGGTGTTAATAAGTGTGTTCTTTGTATATTCATTAATGCACCACAAGGAACTGAAAATGAGTATTTCAGATGCTTAATGTGATATCCTAGATGCTCTGAGAACAAAGTCCCCCTGGACAGAGTGTTTTTTAATCTTTCTAAATGGTCTGTAATGGAACCTCCGGGTCTGTAATGGAGAACACAGTCTTTTATGACTTATTGACAAGACTTTCTAAAAAAGTTCTCATTAAAAAAATGTCCCAAATTACATAACTGAAGCTTATTCTTTCTGTTTCATGGTGATGTTTTGGAATGTAACTTTAAATGGTTCTCCCTCTTTAAAAAGTCTTTTAAAAGAAAAATTTTTTGACAAAAGTCGTAATAGTCAGATTTTATTTATTAGAGCAAAAATGAGTGAGAGGAGGGGCAGAGGAAGAAGGAGAGAAAGAATCCCAAGCAGGCTCCATGCCCAGCACAGAGCCTGATGTGGGGCTCCATATCATGACCCTGAAATCATGATCTGAGCTGCAATCAAGAGTCAGGATGCTTAACTGACTGAGCCACCCCAGCCCCCCTGTAATGGTTCATATGAAATCTTACACCCTCTTAGAATTGCACTGAACCTTAAATGTTACCTAGTTTGCATCTGTTTTCAGAAGAGAAAATTGGGACCCTGAGAAGGTAAGTGACTTTTCCAAGGTTAAACTGCAAGTTTGGGGCATAACTGAATCAAAGATCCAGCTCTCTTGATATGCACATCAAAGTGCTGTTCACAAAGCTATGCCTCAGAACCAGCCCAATGCAGTTCTAAGTTCACCGTATTAAAATTACAGACTTTTTACTAGTAATCAGAAAAGGAAATTATGTATAAGAAGCATGCAGGAGAATGGTTAAGAGCAAAGCCTTTGTAATCAGACTCTGTTATCTTGGGCAGTTTACCTACCTCGTTGTCTTAACTTTCTTGCCTATATAAAATGGGGATAATAAATACACCAACATGGTAGGACTATTATGAGAAGGAGTGGTATAAAGCAGATGAACATAGAGTTCTTGGCACAGCAAATGTTATTTATGACAGTTGTTATTATTAACTTGTTGATTTTGACATATGGTCAACATGAATGTTTACAGAGAAACATTTCTCTCTGCTTCAGTAGATGGTAAATTCCTATTTCTTAACCTGTCAACTGCTGGATTTTGTAACATCTAAGGAAAGAATATATTCCCTTATCACCCAAGATTAATGCCTTCTTGGTGAATTATTTTCTATGTTTGATATTGGAGGCTAAAAGCTATTTCTAAAGGGGCAGAAGAGTTGACCATTTGCCTCCAACAAACTTTTGCTGAGCATGTCCTCTGTTCAAGTAGGCTGTGTGAGATGCAAAGGCAGAAACAGACATGGTTCCCACCCTCTGAGACAGGTAATGGTGGTAAAGACATAGGCAGTAAGGCATATGTTCCTCCAGAAGGACAAATAAAGCAATTGGGAGATGATCTTACAAAGTGAGAGAGAATTATGTAATGAGACATGTAGAAAGATCTCTGAGAGGTAGGATTTGGTTCAAGTTTTGAAGGGATGGTAGATTTTCAACAAGTATTGTGGTAGGCAGTTCCTAAGATAACCCCCCACCCTCCCCACCCTCTGGTAATCACAGCCTTGTGTAATCCCCTCTCCTTGAGCAGCTTGATTCTAAGGAATTCAATACCATAACATTGAGGGAAAGTTGCTTCTCTCATCAGATTACAAAAGATCCTGACTTTCATTTTGCCAATTCCCTTCAATGATGATATTGATGAAATGTTGTCGTATCAGGGAGACCAACATGGCAAAGAACTGGAGGCAACCTCTGGTCAACGAACAGCTGAGGCCCTCAAGCCAACATCCCTAAAGGAACTGAATCCTGTCAACAAACATGTAAACAGGCTCGGAAGTGGGCCCTTCCTCAGTTGACCCTTCAGATTAGACCCCAGCTGGGGTTAACATCTTGCTTGCCCTCTTGTGAGAGGTCCTCAATAGAAGTCCCAGCTAAGGTATGCTGATTCTGGATCCACAGAAACTGAGGTAGTAAATATGTATTGTTTTAAGCTGCTAACTTTGTGTTAATTTGTTATGCAACAATAGATAACTAATATAAGTGTCTATATGGGCAGAAGACAGTACAGCAGCAGTGAACATCCTGAGCAGTAGTCCAGGAAGCTATTGTCTTATCCATCACTGGCCTTATGGGATTGTCTTGAGAAGGAGAGGTGAGGCTAAGGCAATTTGCACTTCCTAAGTAATAAACTTGTGGAATAGCAATCAGACTCGTGGCTGGACCATAATGTTTGTGGAGGGACACAGCAGGGTATGAGGTTAGAATGACAGGCTATGGCTAAATTCTAGGGGTCCCTCACACCAAGCTAAGGACTGTGACCTATATGGGGAAGCAGTAGGGGGCCGCTGAGGGTCTTGAAGCCGGAGAGTAACTTCATTAGAGTTGCTCTACTGAATATCAGTCTGATGTTGTGTGCAGAACACATTGAAGGGAGAGGACTTAGAGACAGCTGCAAAATCCCAGAGGTGGGTAGCAAGGACCTGAGCTCTGACCAAAGAAACAGTGTCCAGAAATATACCATAATAGAATCCTCACTTGTGTTGACAAGTTCTCTAAACACCCCCTACCCCTTTGTGAGGCAGGAACTTTATCAGGTATTTATTTGGCATCCAACCTATTTCCACTCCACACACAGCGACAAGTTCATATTGGAACTGAAAATAATCACAGGCTTCACTTTGTGGAAATGGAAGGAAATATACCCAAGATGGGAAAAGGAGGTGATAGGGCTGAGTATTTTCCCAGTTTCCCAGAGAAGACTTATTTGTAAACCTTGACAAGAGTGCCACTGTTCCCATGCCATACCTTTTTCACCTTCCAATATCCTGGCTCTCAACCTAAGGACCCCAGCTCCCTATGGGTCCGTGAAGGAGGGTTGAAGGCTGTTCAAATCCAACCCAACATTTAAAAAAAGCCCACTTAGATATCCCTGCAGTTACTCACAGTAAAGCAATCCAGGTAGCAAGGAATGCCAAGTTTCTTTAGTTGGGGCTAGAAATATCAGCAGTGCTGTGTGGCAGTTCTGGATGGTCAATTAGAATTCCTGGCCAGAGCTGTATTTTTTTAATTAACAAAAATGGGAAAACTAATTATCAGTTTAAAATTGGAGGATGTTTGGTTGGGGGGGTAACTTAATGTGATTGTCAATAGCAGGATGAAGTGCTGGCGGTGTTGCTTGTCAGTTGTGTGACCCTGGATGAGTGATTCCTCAGTGAAACGCAATTTTTTTTCACCAGCAACATAGGGCCAATGACTGTTATTTAGGCTTAAAAGACATATTATATATGCAATTTTCCTGACACTCTATAAATGGTAGCTATTTTTTAAACAATTGGATAAAATATTTATAAAATATTCTGGCAATGGAGGACTGAAATGAAAGGAACTGTCCGTGGTTCTGAAAGGTTGTTCACCACCATTTTTGCCTCTTCATGCCAGGGGCACTGGTTCAACTGTCCTTAATTTCTCTCGTGGACTCTTTCTTCAGCCTCCCAACCAAGTTTCCTTATGATTTTCTCGCCTTGATGTAATTATCCGTCTATTCTTTTTGCTGGAGTGATCTCTTAAAGGCATGGATATAGTCATCTCATGCCCTTGCCAAGCTCCAAACCCCTTCCATAGCATACAGGACTCCAAAATGGAGTTCCTCCCTATCTCTTCACCATCATCTCCCCTTGATTCCCACCATGTTTCTTGTGCTCTAATCTCATTGAACCTGTCATCACTTGTTTCCCAGATCCTGCCCTTTAAAACCTCCCATGCCCTTGTTCATGCTGTTACCTCTGCTTAGAATGCCCTCTCTCCTTCTTTATGTAGCAACCTCCAACCAACTCTCAAATGTCAATTCAAATTTGAACTTTTCTGTTGTCCATTTTCTCCATCCCCCCAAAAAGATTTAGCTCTTTTTTTTTTTTTACCTTCTATCTACCTCAGACTTGATCATATTTCTGTGATAGCATTTCTCTTCTAACAGCTCTGTCTCCTGTAACAGACTGGGAACTCTGAAGGCCAAAGGTGATGTCTTATCCATCTTTTTGTCCTATACAGGGTGGGTGGTTAGTACTAGTTAATGGATGAATGAGTAAAGTTACCTCTTTCCTTGGCCAAGCCCCATCTTTGCACACTGGAGTTCAGAGCATTCTTCCTGGCTTCCTTCAGTATCCAAATAAATCAGCCATTCCTTGAGCACTTACTGTATTTTGGCTCACTTCATACCCCTTTATGTCATGCACACATCTCTCCCATACATCATTCTTTATACTATATTCTTTACAAATGTGCATAAAAAAGAAGAAAGTTATTTACCATCAACTTCTAATAGAAATATAGTGATTTAGAGCTGATGTGCTATCATTTCACAGGTGAGGAAACTGAAATCAGAGTAGAAATGACTCTCCCAGGTCACACTGTAATAGGTGGCAGAGGCAGATGTCCTTCCTCCAGGCTGGCAGAACACAAACTTATGCCTCAGCTTAACTGTTTGTACTATTTTCATACAATTTTATTATTATTAACAGCATTTTAAAGTTATTGATCTCTTTAGAACCAATGACAGGACTCCTGGATGGCAATGTTTCTTTCAGCTGAAATTCAATACTAGGAGTCAATATGATTTGCTCTTTTTGTCAATTTGGTTCGCTCTCCCTGAAAAGATCCGTGATTAATGGAAGAGAGTTGATTATGTTGACTTAACTGGACACTCATGCAGTATATGGACAATCACAACAAAGACAAGTGGGCACAAAACAACAAAATGAAATGAACAACACTCAGGCTTGGAAAAGAGCACAGGATTTGAAGTCAGAAGATCCACATTTAGCTTCATTCTGCCAATTCCTAGGTGTGTGACCAGGGCCAAGCACTCAACTCCCCCAAGCCTATTTCCAAATGTGAAGACTTGTAATAAAAATTCCTTTTCTGGGGCACCTATCTCTCTCCCTCTGCCCCTCTCCCCAGTCACTCTCTCTCTCTCAAATAAATAAATAAAATCTTTTTAAAAAAATCCTTTTCTGACTACACCAGAATGAGGACATTTATGTACAGTAATGTTGAAAATTACAAGATAATAATCAGCGTAAGGTGCTGTGTAAAAATAGTTGAATTAAAGAACAAAACTCACCAACCTTTCCCCGTACGCCTGCAGACAGAGACACCATCCTAGGGCCCAAATAACAAATGTGTTCTCAGCTCCCCTCTCTTAACCCCATACCAACCCCCATGCTTATACTCTCTTGATTCTTCTTCCATCTGGTTCCTCCTATTCTGACTCTCTGCTCTCCTGTTTGCGGTGGGAAGTTGTCATATCTCCAGCCTGGACCTTTGCTTTGCATAGTCTTCCAACCCAGCCCTTCCCAAGATTTTATGCACGCAGGTATCACCTGGAGCTTGTTAAAATGCAGACTCTCAATGGCAGCAGCATAGGATATACCCTCAGATTCTGCTTTTCTAACAAGAGGGGCTAAGACTGCTGGTCCATGGACCAATAGGAAGGCTTTCAATAAAAAGGCTCTAATCAGGAGGAGTAGGAGACCTGGATTTCGTCTGGTCTCAGGAATTCAGCTGAATAGGGATCAAACCATTCCGAACACCTACGAACTCAACAGGAGATCGAAGATAAGAATAGTAACAACACTCTGAACAGAAAAGCGACCACTTTCTGGAAGGTAGGACGTGCGGAGAAGTGAATCCGAGGCGATATTCGGGAGGATAGACGGCGGGGGAGGGGGCCTCCGTCGGCCGCTTCTGGCAAGTGCTAGAGCCGCGGAGCACAAAATCGGACCTTTTGGAAGTTGGCTCCGCTGAGGGACATCGCGCCAGTGGCTAAGCTGGGGGTGGAACCCTCGCGGGACAGTGTGGTCTCAGGACCCTCGGGGTCACAGGAAGACCGGGGGTGACTGAGTGCGGCAGAGCTCCCAGGGATCGGAGCGGGGAAGCCGGCTGCAGAGATGGAGCCGAGGCGCGGGCTCTCAGCTCGGGGTTGCCATAAACTGTGATCCGCGGCCCAGTCGGGCCACTGCTCCTCCAGCAGGGACCCAACAAGCGGCAGAGCCGGGGAGACTCCCCTTCCTCCCCCGGGAGGAGCGGCGCGGGAGCGCACCGCAGGGATCTGCTGGGTTTGGAGACTCCACACGGGGTCGGGGGCCAGAGACAGAAACGCTCGGTCACAGGCCGGGTGAGCACGGAGTGCGGCCGGAGACCGGGGACACGGGAGTGACTGCTTTTCTCTGGGGGCGCACTGAGGAGCGGGGCCCCAAGTTCTCAGCTCCTCCGAGTGGAGATTGGGAGGCCACTATTTTCACCCTGGTCCTCCGAAGCTGTACTGAGAGCTTGCAGGGAACAAAAGCTCCTGAGAGCAAACCCGAGCAGCTTGCTTAGCCCGGACTCACAAGGGTGGGGCAGTTCAGCCTCCAGCAAAGACATTTGGGAACCACGGCAACAGGCCCCTCCCCCATAAGATCAGCACGAACAGCCAGCAAGCCAAGACCAAGTTTACCGATCAAGGAGAACGGGAGAACTCCAGCGCTAGGGGAATACTGCACATAGAATTCATGGCTCTTTTACCATAATTCATTAGTTTTTCAAAGTTAATTTTTTAACTTTTTTTTTTGAATTTTTCTTTTTCCCTTTTTCAAACAACATCTTATCAATCCCTTTATTAAAAAAACATTTTTTATTTTTCATTTTTAGAGTCATATTTTTATCCCTTCATAGTAGTTACCCTTATTTTCGGCATATATATATAAGTTGTTCTCTCTTTAAAATTTTGAGATACAAGTTCTTCTAACAGATCAAAATATACCCTAAATCACTAGTGTATGGCTTTGTTCTAGTCTCCTGCCTGATCACATTCTCTTCCTTTTTTTTTCTTTTAAAATCTTCTTTCTTTTTAAAAACAACTTCTTATCATATCAATTCCTTTTATAAAATCTTTTATAATTTTCATCTTTACAGTCATCTGCCATCCCTTCATTGTATCAATCCTTATTTTGTACATATATGTCTTTCTTTCTTTAAAACTTTAGCAGGCACTTTCTTCTAACAGACCAAAATATTCCCAAAATCTAGTGTGTGGCACTGATCTATGCACTAGCCTGATCATATTTGATCATATTTTGGGTTTTTTTTGTTTTTTTCTGTTTTTGTTTGTTTTTATCTTTTTCTTTTTCCTTTTTTTTCCCTCTTCTTTCTTTCCCTTTCTTGTCCCCTGGTTTCAGGTCTTTTCTGATTTGTATAGAGTATATTTGCTGGAGACGTTGTTAACCTGTTAGCATTCTGTTCTCTCATTCATCTGTTCTCCTCTGGACAAAATGACAAGACGAAAAAAATCACCTCAGCCAAAAGAACAAGAGGTAGTACCGTCTGCCGGGACCTACTCAATCCTGACATTAGTACAATGTCAGACCTAGAGTTCAGAATCATGACTTTAAAGATACTAGCTGGGCTTGAAAAAAGTGTGGAAGTTCTTAGAGAAACCCTTTCTGGAGAAATAAAAGAACTAAAATCTAACCAAGTCGAAATCAAAAAGGCTATTAATGAGGTGCAATCCAAAATGGGGGCACTAACTGCTAGGATAAATGAGGCAGAGAGAGAATCAGCAATATAGAAGACCAAATGATGGAAAATAAAGAGGCTGAGAAAAAGAGAGAGAAACAACTACAGGATCACGAGGGCAGAATTCGAGAGATAAGCGATACGATAAGACGAAACAACATTAGAATAATTGGGATCCCAAAAGAAGAAGAAAGAGAGAGAGGGGCAGAAGGTATATTGGAGCAAATAATAGCAGAGAACTTCCCTAATGTGGGGAAGGAAACAGGCATCAAAATCCAGGAGGCACAGAGAACCCCTCTCAAAATCAATAAAAATAGGTCAACACCCCAACATCTAATAGTAAAACTTATGAGTCTCAGAGACAAAGAGAAAATCCTGAAAGCAGCTCAGGAGAAGAGATCTGTAACCTACAATGGTAGAAACATTAGATTGGCAACAGACCTATCCACAGACACCTGGCAGGCCAGAAAGGACTGGCATGATATCTTCAGAGCACTAAACGAGAAAAATATGCAGCCAAGAATACTATATCCAGCTAGGCTCTCACTGAAAATTGAAGGAGAGATAAAAAGCTTTCAGGACAAACAAAAACTAAAGGAATTTGCAAACACAAAACCAGCCCTACAAGAAATATTGAAAGAGGTCCTCTAAGCAAAAAGAGAGCCTAAAAGCAGCATAGATCAGAAAGGAACACAGACAATATACAGTACCAGTCACCTTACAGGCAATACAATGGCACTAAATTCATACCTTTCAATAGTTACCCTGAATGTAAATGGGCTAAATGCCCCAATCAAAAGACACAGGCTATCAGATTGGATTAAAAAACAAGACCCCTCAATATGCTGTCTGCAAGAGACTCATTTTAGACCCAAAGACACCCCCAGATTGAAAGTGATGGGCTGGAAAACCATTCACCATGCTAACGGACACCAAAAGAAAGCTGGGGTGGCAATCCTTATATCAGACAAATTCGATTTTAAAACAAAGACTGTAATAAGAGATGAGGAAGGACACTATATCCTACTTAAAGGGTCTATCCAACAAGAAGATCTAACATTTGTAAATATCTATGCCCCTAATGTGGGAGCAGCCAATTATATAAGGCAATTAATAACAAAAGCAAAGAAACACATTGACAACAATACAATAATAGTGGGGGACTTTAACACCCCCCTGACTGAAATGGACGGATCATCTAAGAAAAGATCAACAAGGAAATAAAGACTTTAAATGACACACTGGACCAAATGGACTTTACAGACATATTCAGAACATTCCATCCCAAAGCAACGGAACACACATTCTTCTCTAGTGCCCATGGCACATTCTCCAGAATCGATCACATCCTAGGTCACAAATCAGGTCTCAACTGGTACCAAAAGCTTGGGATTATTCCCTGCATATTTTCAGACCACAATGCTTTGAAACTAGAACTCAATCACAAGAGGAAAGTGGGAAAGAACTCAAATACACGGAGGCTAAAGAGCATCCTACTAAAGAATGAATGGGTCAACCAGGAAATTAAAGAAGACTTAAAAAAATTCATGGAAACCAATGAAAATGAAAACACAACTGTTGAAAATCTTTGGGATACAGCAAAGGCAATCCTGAGAGGTAAGTATATAGCAATACAAGCCTTTCTCAAGAAACAAGAAAGGTCCCAAATATACACCCTAACCCTACACCTAAAGGAGCTGGAGAAAGAACAGCAAATAAAGCCTAAAGCCAGCAGGAGAAGAGAAATAATAAAGATCAGAGCAGAAATCAATGAACTAGAAACCAAAAGAACAGGAGAACAGATCAACAAAACTAGGAGCTGGTTCTTTGAAAGAATTAACAAGATTGAGAAACCCCTGGCCAGACTTATCAAAAACAAAAGAGAAATGACCCAAATCAACAAAATCATGAATGAAAGAGGAGAGATCACAACCAACACCAAAGAAATACAAACAATTCTAAGAACATATTATGAGCAACTCTATGCCAGCAAATTAGATAACCTGGAAAAAATGGGTGCATTCCTAGAGATGTATCAACTACCAAAATTGAACCAGGAAGAAATAGAAAACCTGAACAGACCTATAGCCACTAAGGAAATTGAAGCAGTCATCAAGAATTTCCCAAGAAACAAAAGCCCAGGGCCAGATGGCTTCCCGGGGGAATTCTATCAGACATTTCAAGAAGAATTAATACCTATTCTCCTGAAACCGTTCCAAAAAATAGAAATGGAAGGAAAACTTCCAAACTCATTTTATGAGGCCACCATTACCCTGATCCCCAAAGCAGACAAGACCCCATCAAAAAGGAGAATTACAGACCAATATCCTTGATGAACATGGATGCAAAAATTCTCACCAAAATACTAGCCAATAGGATCCAACAGTACATTAAAAGGATTATTCACCATGACCAAGTGGGATTTATTCCTGAGCTGCAAGGCTGGTTCCACATCTGCAAATCAATCAACGTGATAAAATACATTAACAAAAGAAAGAACAAGAATCATATGATCCTCTCAATAGATGCAGAAAAAGCATTTGACAAAGTACAGCATCCTTTCTTGATCAAAACTCTTCAGAGTATAGGGATAGAGGGTACATACCTCAATATCATAAAAGCCATCTATGAAAAACCTACAGCGAATATCATTCTCAATGCGGAAAAGCTGAGAGCTTTTCCCCTAAGGTCAGGAACGTGGCAGGGATGTCCACTCCCACCACTGCTATTCAACATAGTATTAGAAGTCCTAGCCACAGCAATCAGACAACAAAAAGAAATCAAAGGCATCCAAATCGGCAAAGAAGAAGTCAAACTCTCACTCTTTGCAGATGATATGATACTGTATGTGGAAAACCCAAAAGACTCCACCTCGAAACTGCTAGAACTCATACAGGAATTCAGTCAAGTAGCAGGCTATAAAATCAATGCACAGAAATCAGTGGCATTCCTATACACCAACCACAAGACAGAAGAGAGACAAATCAAGGAGTCGATCCCATTTACAAGTGCACCCAAAACCATAAGATACCTAGGAATAAATCTAACCAAAGAGGCAAAGGATCTGTACTCAGAAAACTATAAAATACTCACGAAAGACATTGAAGAAGACACAAAGAAATGGAAAAACGTTCCATGCTCATGGATCGGAAGAACAAACATTGCGAAGATGTCAGTGCTACCTAGAGCAATCTACACATTCAATGCAATCCCCATCAAAATACCATCCACTTTTTCCAAAGAAATGGAACAAATAATCCTAAAATTTGTATGGAACCAGAAGAGACCCCGAATAGCCAGAGGAATCTTGAAAAAGAAAAGCAAAGCTGGTGGCATCACAATTCCGGACTTCCAGCTCTATTACAAAGCTGTCATCATCAAGACAGTATGGTACTGGCACAAAAACAGACACATAGATCAATGGAACAGAATCGAGAGCCCAGAAATGGACCCTCAACTCTATGGTCAACTCATCTTTGACAAAGCAGGAAAGAATGTCCGATGGAAAAAAGACAGTCTCTTCAACAAATGGTGTTGGGAAAATTGGACAGCCACATGCAGAAGAATGAAACTGGACCATTCCTTACACCGCACACAAAAACAGACTCCAAATGGTTGAAAGACCTAAACGTGAGACAGGAGTCCATCCAAATCCTAAAGGAGAACACAGGCAGCAACCTCTTCGACCTCAGCCGCAGCAACTCCTTCCTAGAAACATTGCCAAAGGCAAGGGAAGCCAGGGCAAAAATGAACCATTGGGATTTCATCAAGATAAAAAGCTTTTGCACAGCAAAAGAAACAGTCCACAAAACCAAAAGACAACCGACAGAATGGGAGAAAATATTTGCAAATGACCTATCAGATAAAGGGCTAGTATCCAAAATCTATAAAGAACTTATCAAACTCAACACCCAAAGAACAAATGATCCAATCAAGAAATGGGCAGAAGACATGAACAGACATTTTTCCAAAGAAGACCTCCAAATGGCCAACAGACACATGAAAAAGTGCTCAACATCGCTCAGCATCAGGGAAATCTAAATCAAAACTTCAATGAGATACCACCTCACACCTGTCAGAATGGCTAAAATTAACAAGTCAGGAAACGACAGATGTTGGCGGGGATGTGGAGAAAGGGGAACCCTCCTACACTGTTGGTGGGAATGCAAGCTGGTGCAACCACTCTGGAAAACAGTATGGAGGTTCCTCAAACAGTTGAAATTAGAGCTACCATCCGATCCAGCAATTGCACTACTGACTGGGTATTTACCCCAAAGATACAAATGTAGGGACCCGAAGGGGTACGTGCACCCCAATGTTTATAGCAGCAATGTCCACAATAGCCAAACTGTGGAAAGAGCCAAGACGTCCATCGACAGATGAATGGATAAAGAAGAGGTGGTATATATATACAATGGAATATTATGCAGCCATCAAAAAGAATGAGATCTTGCCATTTGCAATGACGTGGATGGAACTGGAGGGTGTATGCTGAGTGAAATAAGTCAATCAGAGAAAGACATGTATCATATGACCTCACTGATATGAGGAATTCTTAATCTCAGGAAACAAACTGAGGGTTGCTGGAGTGGGGGGGTGGGAAGGATGGGGTGGCTGGGTGATAGACATTGGGGAGGGTATGTGCTATGGTGAGCGCTGTGAATTGTACAAGACTGATGAATCACGGATCTGTACCTCTGAAACAAATAATGCAATATATGTTAAGAAAAAAAAAAGAAGAAGAAGATAGCAGGAGGGGAAGAATGAAGGGGAGTAAGTTGGAGAGGGAGATGAACCATTAGAGACTATGGACTCTGAAAAACAAGCTGAAGGTTCTAGAGGGGAGGGGGTGGGGGGATGGGTTAGCCTGGTGATGGGTATTAAAGAGGGCACATTCTGCGTGGAGCACTGGGTGTTATGCACAAACAATGAATCATGGAACACTACATCAAAAACTAATGATGGGCGCGCCTGGGTGGCTCAGTTGGTTAAGCGACTGCCTTCGGCTCAGGTCATGATCCTGGAGTCCCGGGATCGAGTCCCGTATTGGGATCCCTGCTCAGCAGAGTCTGCTTCTCCCTCTGACCCTCCCCCCTCTCATGTGCTCTCTCTCGTTCTCATTCTCGCTCTCTCAAATGAATAAATAAATAAAAAAAATCTTAAAAAAAAACTAATGATGTATGGTGATTAACATAACAATAAAAATTATTAAGAAAAAAGAAAGGCTCTAATCAGTCTCCCTGAATCCAGTAGTGCATCTGCCACAAACCATTCTCCACACTGCCCCCAGAGTGATCTTTTAAAGGCATAAATATGCCTATGTCATTCCCATGCTTAAAACATTTAATGAGTAGGTAGACTCAGTGTTAGGATTCTTATGCAGGTTTCTATCGCCTGGGAAGTTTTAAAACAAAACAAATGAATAAACAAAAAAAAACAATGCCCCAGTCCAGACCAATTCAATGAGACCAATTAAAAGAGACAGGACCCAAGAGAAAGTATTTTTAAATAACTCCCCAGGTAAGTCTAACATACAGGCAGGGTTAAAGACCCTGGCTATAAGGATTCTCCCAGTATAGAAACTTAAAACTCACCACATCATTTCACCCTCATAATAAACCCAGATACATTTCTTATTCCCAGGTGAAGAAACTGTGGTCCCAGTGGGTTAAGTGCCTCGCCTAAGGTCATCTAGTCTGTTGGTGGTCCATACTTGCAGCTGGGACCAAGTGTTCCAACACATGATGGGGCCAAAGACAGGGAGAAAGTGTGATCTGCAGGAGTCCCAATCCTATGATTTCATAAATATATTTGCAGTTGGGTTCAGCATCTCTCCTGTTTATTCCCCAAACCCCCGTAGCCTCTGATGAATTCTGGAGGAGGAAATTGTTTGGCATTTTCAACCAAGAGCTCTAATGCTTGAGCAGAGTGGTGGATGGAGGGTGACAGCATCTTATCAGTCATGGCCTCCCCGCTGCTGTCACTCCTCTGCCCCCAGCATGGGCTGAGCTCCATCTCTCAGAGCAGCAAGTGTTGCTTCCACAAGGAGATGCGACGTCTCAAAATGTCAGACCGTCAGTTGCTGCTGTCAGCTTTTATGGCCCTTGATATTTATCAGAGGAAAACAATTAAGTCCCCCAGAACCTGGGATTTCCTTCAGATCTCAGGCGGGTCGTGACAGAATGTTCACCAGCGAGGTGTCTTATAGCACACATTGAGCTGGGACCTGGCATTAGGATCTCTTCCTGTGAGAAGGGCACTTCACACACGTGGTCCTGTTTAATACTAATACCATGAGCTTTGTACTGAGCCCTCATTCTAGTCGTGAGAAGGCCACGGCTCAGGGCAATGATGGGACCTTCCCAAGGATACACAGCTGGGAGAGGGAGGGCCAGAATTAGCCGGCAGTCTGATGACAACCCATGGTCTTTCCGTAGGCTATGTGGCTTCAGGAACCTGGAACATTGCCCAGCACAGGGAGGATGATCAACCAGCCCTTGCTGGATGAATGAATGAGTGAATGAACATCTCATGTCATGCTGCCTTGAAGATAGGCTCGGTCAGTTTTAGGTACAGCACGTTGGACTCAGTAACTTCACCTTGCCTAGTGAAGATGAAAACCAGTTCTTTATAAATGGTGTTGGAATAGCTGATAAAAATGGGTCTAATTTGCTGATATTGAGTTCACATTAAAGGGAAATATTCCGATCCCAGGCGACAGTGGTCCAAAGACTCCTTGCTTCTCTGAGCCTTCAGTTCCTTACCTTAGAATGGGAGAACAGAAGATGGATGTTGAAATCCTATGCTTTACAGATACTCTAGGATCCAGTAAATCCAGTAATGCTTACTGATGTGCAAGCAAACATTAAAGGTGTTGAGGTCTTTCTCCCCATGGCCCTGGTTCGCCCTCATCAGAGCACCTTTGCTTGAATGAGGCCTGGGTAAAGCAAAACGGAGGTAGGGCTGGTGTTTGCTTCTTTCTGAGGCCCTCTGAGCATCTGCTTCCTGCTCTGGACATTATTTTCCCTCCCCCATGGTGAAGTTGTTTGTCAAGCTCCCAACCTGGCTTTCAAGGCCCCATGTGCCTGGGCCCAACTGGTCCCTTCAGGACTGTTTCCCACTGCTCCCCCTTCTGTCCCAGTCAGCCTGAGCCACCTGCCCCCAACACTGCCCTGCATGTCCCCACCTCACTGCATCTGCCTGGGCTGTGCCCTCAGCCTGGAGTACCGTTTCCCCAGCTCAACCTTGTGAAACCTGCCCATCAAATACCACCCCTCCGCTGAGCTTCCCAAATCCTCCATGTTCCTCAAGTGCTGTGTACCACATGTTAGAGTTCATTCATTCCTCCATTCATTCATTCACTTATCTCTTCATGTAGTCATCCTCAGTGAGTCTCTGAGCACTTGCCATGTGTCAGGCACTATGTATTCTTCAAGTGTCAACTCATTTAATCCTTGCAGTGATCCTGTGAGTCAAGTATCATGATTATCTGGAATTGCACTTGGGCCAACCGAGGCACAGAGAGACCAGTCACCCAGCTTATATGTGGCAGAATTAGTATTTAGATCATGTAGTCTGGCCCAAGCTAGTGTCTCTTCTGCCAGATCCTAGGCTGCCTCAGGATAGGGACTGTCACTCATGCACCCAACATTTATTCAACAAGCATCCACTGAGCACAGACCTTATACCAGTCCCTGTAATGGGTGCTTCCATCACACTGGGCACAATATGGCCTCCTACTCTTGTGGGGTGCCCAGTGCAGGGTTTGGCTTCAGAAAGGATGCTTCAAGACTCTGCTGAATGGCCTGGATGGTAGCACTATGCAATGGGAAGAGTTCAAAGCCAGGATCAAAGATAGGTTTTTTGAAGGCTGCAGGAGCAGGAGTAATAAATGAAGGCTGAGCTGTCCATCCATGCTCTGCAGGCACTGGAAACCGGAAGCTGTTGGTGGCAGATGGGTGCTCAGAGATGAGATGCAGGCATTCACTGGCAGGATGGGGAAAGCCAAGTTAAGAGTGCAGGAAGATAAGCCTCTCTGCTCCAGACTGGCCGAGGGCTGCCCCGGATGCTGGGATCCAGACTGTAAATTCCACCTGCTCCAGAAATACGGCTGAGACTCTGCATGGGTGGCCAAAGCCGGCTGCCTGTCACCTTCACTTAGGGGCCAGTCCCCTTCACAGAGTGAAGTCCTTAGAGGAAGACAATTTGGAGACGTAGATGTGGAGTCACGCTCCTTCCTCCAGGCTTGCTTTGGTTTGTGCATCAGAGAAAGGAGTTACTATCTGGCTCTTGTATCTTGCAAATTGGTTTCTTCTAGGAGCTTCCGAGGAGGGCTCCAGAAACTTCTGCTGCTCCTTGGCAAAGCTCAGCAGAAGTCCTGCAGTTTGGTTTAATGTAGCACCCATTTACTCATCCTGTTATGTGCTGGGTGTGGCGCTGGGCCTGGGACGGGCGTGAGGAGAGGAGAGAAACAGAGCCAGGATCCTGGAGACAGACTGTCTCCGTGTGAGGTTTACCTGGTCCCCAGGCAAGCAAGGCGACATGCCAGCAATGGCAAATAAACAGAGCACCAGGAAGACCCCAAACATGGAAGGACGGGTCCCACTGGTTTTAAGGAAGGCGTCCCAGAGGAGAGATCTGAGCTAGACTCAGAAAGAGTGGGTTTCCATGGGCTGAGAAGGGAGTAATGAGGTCATTTCAAATCATGGTGCGGACTTTATTCTGATAAAATGTGCTTGATCTGAGATGGGCTTAGCAAGCAAGCAGCGCAAAAGCCCTCCTGCTGCTCCCCAATCCTCCCCCTGCGGGGCTTGCCATCCCTGACTGCTCTGCCCCCACCTCCACCTCCAACCAGTCTTCAAGGACGCAGCCCACCTTCTTCATGACTCAGATTTTCTGCTACTTTCCATTTCCAGCTCCACAGACTGCTCAGGCTGCCAGCATTTCTCCACCAGACCACTGTGAAGCCTCAGAGCCCCAGGCAGAGTTATTTTTGCTTTCGTCTGGATTCTCATAACACTTGGAACTTATTTCTATTATTGACTTTATCGTATTGCATTGAGTAGTTTTCCAAGTCTGTGAGGTCCTCATCCCTTTGTCTCAAAAGTAGCATCTGGCACCTAATAGATGCTCAGTGTCTGTGGAAATGTTGGGTTGGATATACCTCCGATGTCTTTTTCTTTATATTAGGTCCCATGGTATTGGCTTTCAAGATTGGACAGATAGTGACCCAGTTGAAAGTTAGGGCCGGTAACCAGGCAGATTGTCCAATTGATCTGATCCCCAAAGGGCCTCCGTTTGGCCATAGAAGTGGGCATTTCCAGAACAAAAGGGACAGAGCAGCAGCATTCCAGAAGGGGCTAGTGGAAGGCCACGTCATATGAACCCCAGGTGTAGGTGAGAAAGAGCAAGTGATAATGATGGCTAGGGACATGGCGAGTGTAGCATCCTGGTCTAGGAATGCATGATCTATAACCACAAGAATCCTATTCACCGCCTAGAGACCCTGCTACATTGCAAAACTGAGGAAGAACCAGCTAGGCTCTGGCATTTAGCCAGCCTCCAAGACCTTTGGAATAGCAGCCAACATGGTACCCTAAAAAGAACATTTCACTGGGAATCAGGAGACCCAAGCAGAAATTCCAGTTCTGCTGTGAACTGGCTGTGTGATCACAGTCCCCTTATGGCAAGGCACCCACTCTGGTCCAGCCTCCTGCACTCACTAAAGGATCCCCAACTATGTGGCTCATGTTTGTGAGAACTGCTTTTCTGTGATTTCCTATACCCAGGCAGCAGCTGATGAGAGCAGAAGTGATGGTCAAGCCAGCATGGGTTTAATACCAGAAAAGTGGTAAGCAGATGATATGGCATGTGGTTGTGACATAACCATCCATTCTCTCTGGCACTTTCCCGCCCCCCAGCTCTCCCCCACACCCTGTACCAGGTACACCACTGCCTTCAGCCTGCCCTCAGCCTGCCCTCTTCCCACTCTGGCTGTCATCTCTTCTGCTATGACCTCTGAGGATTCCCAGCTCCCTCCCCAGCCTGTCCTTTGTAAACTCCCAGCATTCTTCAAATATATTCCTTTGGTGGTTTTGGTGAATGGCTTTGCATTCTTGGCCGAGTCCAACACAAGACACCTCAAGCAGTGGAAATTTTCACCTACAGGACTTTGGCCCCCTGCCCCTTCTCTCTCCTTGGTGTGCTATGCGAGCCCACAGTGCCCAGGGAGCATTTGCTGCCTGGCTGAAGAGCAGCCATCACCTGCTGAGGCCAGACCCTGGTACAGAGCCAGGCCTGCCCAGTGGTAATTGTGCAAGTGTGGGTCTCCTTGCATACCGTGGCAACTTCAAGTGTGAACAGGGAGGCATGGGAGACTCTGCCGCTTTTGGGGATGAAAGACAGAGACAGACAGACAGAGTCAGGCAAATAGACTGACTTAATTGTGCCTTGGAAGAGTTGCAAACGAGCATAGAACTTAGAACTGAAGTGGGTCTAAGTACTGGTTCTATGACTCATTGGCAGTGTGACCAGAGGTGAGTTACTCCCACTCTCCAATCTATGAAATGGAAAAAGGAATACCTCTCTCAGCATTGCTGGAAGGGTTAGTTAAGAGAAGGCAATGCTTGGTAGACTGGAAAGTACTGAACACTCAGAAGCTAGTCCAGGGAGGCAGGTAGATGTCAGCATGGCCAGTGGGGACTCAGGACATCAGCTCGATCCTGAGCCCATACACTTTCTCTGCAGTCAGACAGAGGTCCAGGACAGGAGATGAGATGAGAGCTCAGAGGCTGATGGCAATGGGATGGGAGTCTGGGATGCTCGTGCCAGGGTAAAATCAGAGTCCTGGATTCATGGCTCCCACATCTCCGCAGAGAAGGGACCCTCAGGGTAGGCTTGATGCTTCTCCTGTGGCACCAAAGGGCTAAGCAGAGCTGAGCGAAAGGGTGTTCAGAACAAGCCCCCAGGAGAGAACTGAAGACCAGGCAGCGAGCCTCAAATCACCAGGTTCCCAGGGTTTGACCATGCTCCCTGTGCTGTGCCTCCGTGTCCGCCTCTTCTTCCTGATGTCCTCTGCCAGCCTGCCCTGGTGAAGGTCCCATCTTCCATCACCCTGGCCATGAAAACAGCCTATTCCTGGTCCCCCAGCCTGTAGCCGCTACTTCTCCAGTTTCTTTCCAACAGTTTTTGGTTGGATCAACTTAAAACAGACATCTCAGTAAGTCTCTACCGTGCTGAAAACCTTCAAATGTGTCTCCTCACAGAGCAGTTTCCCAAACGGTGGTCCAGGGCACCCTAGTTCCTGCAGGATGTTAATGATACTCCTTGGAAAAAAGCCTTTGTGCCCAAGTTATATTAGGAATGACAGGCAGAGCAACACAAAGCAAGCATCCATGCAGCTGGACTTCGCAGAGCCCCTACAGGACGAGGTTACTGTGATACTCCCCGAAAGGGCCACACCTCCCCAGCTCATCTGGAAATCCATCTTTCCCTCTCTTTGGTGGAAATGGTTTTCCATGGAACACAGTGTGGGGAAAGGTGACCTAAAGAACGAAGCCAAAGCCCTTAGCCTAGCACTCCAGATCTGTGACTGGGTCCCAAGATCATAGAGAATCAAGTTAATTGTATCAAAATGGATTTTCTGCAAAAGCCTCCAATGGGAATAAATGAACTTAAATTAAAGCTGAAGTGATCTTGTACCAGAGCTTCCCAGAGGATGTGAATGTATGTGATCCTTGCAGCATACGATAATAGAGATTGATCCAACACACGCTCTTTGTTTTACAAGGATGATAGAACTGAGACCCTACAGGAGCGGGATACACAGACGTGACCCAGCCCTGTGCTAACACAGACCCCTTCACTCCCAGAGTGGGGCTCTCTCCGCCTCACCATGGTGGTCCCCGGAGAAACTCGTCATGGAGAGACAGGGAGCAAGTTGTACCCACTGGAGGGATGACCTGGGAATGTAATGAGATAAACATAGGAAGCCCCGATAGAGAATCCTATGGTGGGGTTGGTCTGAGTAATTTTATTTGGCTGGTTAAGACTGATGGGAAGCATTCCAGGGTGAGAGGATTATGCCAGGCCAAGGAATAAGGCCTCCCACTGAGAAAGGGTGGTGACAAAACGCTTCCGGGGAGGTCCAGCTCTAGAAGCTCTCTTCTAGACTATTTGAAAGAACCAGCCAATATGCCTACAAGGATATTTTTTTAAGCCTTAGTGCCTTAGTTCTGGTTTCCTGGAAGCAGAGTCTTTAACAAGACTTTGGGAACATAGTGTTTGAGGGAGTTGTCTCAGGAGCAAGGGACCAAGGGACGAGGAATAGGTCAGGGAAGGAGCTAAGCAAGGATTGGCCTCCACTGATGTCTGACTTCCACCTGACCCCACAGGGAGCTCAGGATGGAAATTGCACCACAGAGCTGGTTCCAGCTTGAGACAAGGGCTAGACTTTTGTTCTCCTTATCGGTTTGTTATTGGCTGCCCCCACGCTGGGGAGGGGAGTGGCTGAGATACTACTACCTTCCAGAAGAGGTGGTTTCCTGTGTGCTCCCCAGAGAGGGGCAGCTGGGGCCGTTAGTTGACCCTTGGAGCAGGTGAGAGACAGAGGTGCTGCGGAAGTAGAGGGGACCTGATGGGGTGGACACAAGATCCACTATAGCCTGACTCCCACCTACCTCAGGGAGGGAAACTGAGGTCCAGAGAAAGTCAATGACTTCTGAAGGTCACACAACTCAGTCCCTGAGCTTGAGGCACTATTTTCAACATGTCTCATATTTTCATCCACAGATCCTCAAAGCCAGAGGGCTTCCCCTGGTAGAATCTGGTTTTTGTCCTTGCTCAGCAGAGCCAACTGACTGCTGAACTTCAGGGCATGAGGCAAGACATATCTCTTTAATACTGGTGCCATATTGATTGTTTTCAGGACTTTGACATTGCTGCATCTGTAGCTTAGACTGTGGTGAATTGCTCTCCCCTTCTGCTGGTGCCTGAGGGTGACTTCATCCTGAAAGGGGCTATTTTAAAAAGCAAAAAGACAGCAATATCTTCTTCAATACATTTCTCGGATGGATAGAAACATATCCTCAAATGAATGTGAATGTTGAAATCATAGAATTTACAGCTGGGAAGGGAATTTCAGAGACCATCTGCAGAGTGGGGGTGCAGGCAACATTTTCAGCACCAGCAATGAGGCACTGCATGCTTTCTCCACCCACCTTTTCCTTTGACAGGTTTTGATTGTAAGGCTGAGGGTACAAAATGGTTATTCCTTTTCCCCCCAGTTTATGAATCAGGCACACATAGGCAATAAAATAACATCCAGGATTTCCTGTGACTTCACAGATAGCCCATCAGAGGTTTTAATCTGTGTGAGAGCATCTAAGCTACCACTCGAGTTGGTTATCATTCCATCCCAAAGCAAAGAAGTTTGACATTTAATTAACTTGTGTGGTCTGATAGTGGGCAAACGTAGACTTCCCAGGAGGCATTTTGAAATACGGAAATAGCCCTTGGATCTCAATTTCAACCTTGAAATATCTCTGGGAGTCTGGGAATGCCAGCCCAATGGGACTCAGTGAAGATTTTCATAGTGCAGATGGGGAAACTGAGGGCCAGAGTGAGGAAGAGATTTTCCCAAGATCACATGGTGAAGAAGACCCAAAACTAAGACTTATAGTCAGTTGCTTCCTCAGGACTCAGCAATAGTCTGCATCAAAAGTGAGGCCCAATAAGATCATGGGTGACCATGTGCCTTGTAAACTGTAGAGTCCTCAACATTCATACTAGCCCCTCTTGAGTCCATTCTTTTGAAAGATTGCCCTGATAAGCAGCAGGACATGAAAAGTCAGCAGGAACATGGAAACGCTCAGGACTTAGAGTTTTTAATGAGGAGAACCAGGACATTTTTCTGGCTTCTCTTGAAGGTGATCCCTGTAGCACTGACTGATGATCCTTTCCCATTTTAATAGCAGTCTGGTGGTGATATCATAGCACATAAATTTAAGTGACATGCAGAGTGCAATTGCAGAATTTAAACTCTAACCAAGTGCTGTATTTTTTTTTTTTCTGAAGTTGTGACATGCGGCTGATTGACCTGCATTCTTGGGTCATATTTATAGGACAAGAGCTTTCTTGGCAGCAACGTGGATCAGTTCGTGATTCTCAAGATTAATAGGATAAGCCAGCAAGAAAAGCTGGGTATATGTAGCTCTTTACATCTTGAAGGGCGGCAGTCATTATTATACCTTCTCGTAACCACTGAGCTCATGGCGACATGGGCTGTAGCTGCCCACCCAACGTGCTGTTCTCACTAATAGGAGTTGTTTCCACAGGCACCAAGACTGCAAAGAGGATGTGGCATCATTTGAAGAGTCCTGCTGAATTGCTTCTTTAAGACCTCTCCTCCTGCTGATCTTGAAATTCCATTAAAATGGCTCAATTCAATTTCATTCATTGACATCCAAACTGAAAGGGACTAGAGAGAATATCTTAACCCACATCTTCATTATACAAATTGGAAAACAGAGGCTCACACCAGGGTATATCCTGCCTGTGGTCACAGTTAACAACCAGCCAGAACTAGGACCTAGAATCATTGAAGCTTTCTAAAGGGCTGATTTCACCAAGTCCTATAGTCTTCCTGACTGAGCAAAAGTAAAGTGGGCATCATCAAGCTTGACTGTGAATGACATGGCCACACATTCATTCTTTCTACAAATACTTTACTAAATACCTATTACATGTAAGGCACTCTTCTAAGCAGTGAAAACATAATGATGAATAAGATAAAGGTTTTGCTTTCACAGGCTTCTATTCTAGAGAGAGGGATGATCCGATAACCTAATAAACAAATAAAGAGATAACATCGAAGAGTTAGAAGCACTGTAAGAAAAAAAATAAAGCCAAGAAAGGACTAGAAGAAAAATGATGGCTCTGGGAGGTGTTTTGGAGAAATTGCCCAGGAAAGGTATCTCTGTAGAGGTGACTATTGAGCAGAGACAGAGGAATAGAACAAGTCATAGGAAGTTCACTCTAGGCAGAGTGAACAGTAGGTGCAAAGGCCGTGGGGTGAGGATTAGTTTGATGTATTCAAGGAAAAGAAAAGAGAACAATGTGAGTAGAGTGGAAGGAACAAGATGAGAGTCTTAGGCCATAAGGTTGGGGAGTTAGGCATGGCTGGATCTCTCAACATAGAATCTGTGGAATTACTTCCCTCAGAGTAATCAGATTGAGATGATCTGATTAAAGATTTTAAAGGTCTCTCTGGTTGTTGCTTGGAGATGTGCACATAAGGGGTAAGGGAGGAGGCTTTTGCAGGAGTCCAGGTGACTACTGTGGCAACAGTGAACTTAGTATGTTCAGATTCTTGGTATGTTTTGAGAGTAGAGCAAGCAGTATTGCTAATGGATTGCTAATGAGAGTATGAGGGAAGGAAAGGAGGTAAGCAAGAATGGCTTCCATAACTGAATATGGTGGTGCCATTTACTGAGATGAAGGAACATGAGGAAGGAATGGGTTTTTGTGTGTGTGTGTGTGGTGGGGGAGGTGGATGGATACAAGAGCTCTGTTTTGGATGCGTTAAGTTTGACAAACCCAGCAAACAACCAAGTAGAGACAAAAATGGGCAATTGATACATAGGTCTGGTATTCAGACCCATAGAGAGGTCAGACTAAAACATATCAAGTTTAGAGTCATTAATATAGCTTAGGGTTTAGCAAGCCATAACCTTCAGGCCAAATCCAGCTACTGCCAGCTTTTTGTAGATAAAGTTTTATTGGAACATGTCCACACTCATCCATTTACACATTGTCTGCAGCTGCTTTGTGCTATAACAGCAGGAGTTACAACAGACGGCCTGGCCTAAAAAACCTAAAATATTTACTATCTAGCCCTTTATGGAAAGTTTGCCATTCCCTGGCATGATTGATATTTAAAGCCATGGAAGTGGATATTAGTTCCTAAGGAGTGAGACTGTAGAGAAGAAAAATGGGTAGAGGATTGAAGCACTGGAGCATTTCAACACTTTGAGGGCTAGAAGAGAGAAGGGGCCAGCAAAGGAGATCAGAAGAAGTGGGCAGCTAGATAAGAAGAAGCAAGGAGCGTGTGCTGTCCTGGAGTGATTGGCTACGTCAGATGCTATCGATAAGTAGACTGAGATGAAGTCTAAAGTTCAGTCATTGGATTTGGCAAGATGGCAGACACCAGTGGCCTTAAAGAGGGCTGTTGCACTGCGGGGGAGGGGGGCATAACAGCATAACTCCAATAACATCAGGAAATAAAATGAAGGGTAAGGGAGGGGAGTTGTGGGAGCAGATCACTCCTGAGTGATTTTGCTATAAACAGAAGGAGAGACATGGAGATGTGGCTGGAAGGTGTCATGGGGTCTAGAGAGCTGTCCTTCATCTGGGGCATATTCCAGCAGGGTTGTGTGCTGACAGGAACGGTCCAGTAGAGGGACAAAGAGTTGACGTAACAGAGACAATGGATGTTGGAAGAAACAAAATCCTTGAATAAGAAAGTGTGTGGGACCCTAGCATGGGCTGGAAAGAACCGCCTTAGATGGGACCAGGGACAAGTCCTCCACTGGAGCAGGATGAATAGATTCGTTGATTTTTGAGATGGGAAGTTTCTGTAGTTTTTTTTAATTGCTTCTATGTTAATTTCTCAGGGAAATAGCAGGTATATACTTTTACATATATACCCAAGGGAAAGAAAAACATGTCTACTCAAAAACTCATACGTGAACGTTCAAGTATTAGTCATAAGAGCCAAAGTGGAAGCATCCCAAATGTCCATCAACTGATGAGTAGAATATAGCATGTAGTATATCTATACAAGGGATGTTTCTTCAACAATAAAAAGGAAAGAAGTACTGACTCATGCCACAACAGGGAATAATCTTGAAAACATTATGCTAAGTGAAAGAAGCCAGTCACCACGAAAGATCACATATTATATGACTCTATTTATATGAAATGTCAAGAATAGGCAAATCTAGAGAGACAGCAAGTCTGTTAGTGGTTGCCTAAGGCTGAGATAGGACTGGGGGGAAATGGGATGTGACTATTGACGGGTATGGGTTTCTTTTTGGGTGATGAAAATGTTCTACAATTGAATGTGGTGATGATTGCACAACTCTGAATATAGCAAGAAACATTGCATTTTAGACTTTAAATGGGTGGACTGTATGGTATGTGAATTCATCTCAATAAAGCTGTTAAAAAAGAAATAAGAGAAAGCATCCATTGTCACTTTAGTCCGCTCAGGCCTCCATAACAAAATACTATAACTTGGGTGACATGAGCAACAGAAAGGTATTTCTCCCGATTCTGGAGGTGGGAAGGTCATGATTCAGGTATCAACTGATTTGGTCCCTGGTGAGGCTCTCCTCCTGGCTTGCAGACAGCTGCCTGCTTGCTACACACACACACACACACACACACACACAGCTCTCCCGCGTCTCTTCTTACAAGGGCACTAATCCCATCATGAAGACCCTGCTCTCATGACCTCATCCAGGCCTGATTACCTCCCATCTTCCAATACCGTAACACTGGGGGTTAGGGCTTCAACATGTGGATTTATTTGGGTGAGGAACACATATATTCAGTGTATCACAGCTGTAGAAGGTGTGTGTTGGAGAAGGAAGGGAAGACGTGAAATGGCCCTCTTGCAAGGGGCTCATGAGTTGTCTGTGGACATATTAGAATTGCTGGGTAGCACTGAAGGCAGCCTTGAATTTTATGATCAAAATTTAAAGAGATGCCCCTCAACACAGTGGTTTGTTGTGGTGGTTGTTGTTTTCTAATAATGTGTAGGTCAGGGGTAGGCAGAGCATTGCGCCGTTAAAGCAGGGTTGGAGTTTTAGCAGGGCAGGAAGAGCAGAGTGCATTAAGAATATAACCAAGGCAATCATTATGGAAGCTTGGAGTCTAAGATGGGGAGCGGAGAATATGACAAGGGTAGGGGGGCGGACAGTGAAAGATGGGAGGGGCAATGGAATGGGGTCCTACTGGGGTGAGTGAAGTGCTGGAGTGATGGCAGCAGAGTCAGAGAGCTGGAAATGAGGAGGGGGTGGGTGGTCCAAGCATGGTGTGTTAGTCTGGGCTCTCCACAGATAGATAAATAGATGATAGATAGATAGACAGATAGATGCATATATATATGTATATATGTATGCATATACATATATGTAAATCTATAGAATATATAGAATATCTGTTATAGTATAATATATAATATGTCATATATATCATAACATGTCATATTGTTTCAGATCATAGCATATTATAGTAAGTTGGCTCATCTACAAAGTCTCAAGAGCTGCAGCCAGCAAGCTGGAGACCCAGGAGAGCCAGTGGTATAGTTCCAGGCTAAGTCTGAAGGCAGAAGTCCAACATCTCATCCCAAAGGCAGTCAGGCAGGGGGAATTCTCTCTTACTTCAAGAGGATCAGCCTTTTTGTTCTATTCAGGCCTTCAGTGGGTTAGGCGAGGCCCACCCACACTGGGAAGGGCAATCTGCTTTGCTCAGTCTATGATTCAGATGCTAATCTCATCCAGAAACACCCTCATAGACATACTGAGAACAGCACTTGACTCAATGTCTGGACTCCCCATGGCCCCGTCCAGCTGACACATAAAATGAACCATCACACATGGTATGCTCAGAGTGGAGATTTGGGAAGTGAAATATTTATTGATGCTAGTAAAAAAGGGACATAGGGTGTGATTTGGATTTTGGATTTGGATTTGGATTTGGCTTCTGTATTTTGGTAGAGAGAGATGAGAGCAGCATGCACATGGCACTCACTTGAGGCCAAGCATTATAAGAATCACAAAGCCATAAAGGATTATGTTATGGATTGATTGTGTCCCCTTCAAAATTCAGAGGGTGAGGCCCAATCCCCAGGACCACAGAATGTGACTGTATTGGAGATAAGGCCTTCAAAGGAGTCATTAAGTTAAAATGAAGTCTTTAGAGTGGACCCTAATCCAATTTGGCTGGTGTCCTTGTTTTTTTGTTTTTTAAAGATTTTATTTTTTTATTTGACAGAGACAGAGATAACGAGAGCAGGAACACAAGCAGGGGGAGAGGGAGAGGGAGAGCAGGCTTCCCGCCGAGGAGGGAGCCCTATGTGGGACTCGATCCCAGGACCCTGGGATCATGACCTGAGCTGAAGGCAGGCGCTTAACGACTGAGCCACCCAGGCGCCCCATGGCTGGTGTCCTTGTAAGAAGATGAAATTTCAACACACAGAGAGACCCCAGGGATGTTGGGGTAAAGTGGGAAGGCCACTGAAGACACAAGGGAAGACAGCCATCTGCAAGCCAAGGAGAGAGGCCTCAGAAGAAACCAGCCCTGCTGCCACCTTGATCTTGGAACTTCCAGCCTCCAGAATAGTGAGAATATATATTTCTGTGGTTCAAACTATCAGTTTATGGTATTGCATTATGCCAGCCCTGGTAAGCCAATACAGGTTACAAAGAGGATGGTATTTCATCCAACTGGGAGGGGGGGAGAAAGAAATTCTTCCTTAAGTATTTCTAGCACTTGGGCCCATGGGGACAGGTGACTAAAAGGGATGTGACCTCCTCGATGCTCAAAAGATTTCAACTACTGTGCCGGTTGTGGGTCACAGAGCCCAGAGGAGACTTTGAGGCAGAGATTGGAGACTTCACAGGTACATGTGTGCGTGTGCACGTGTGTGCACGTGTGTTTGCAAGGCAGTGCCTTACAAGATCGAAGGCATGGAGACAGGAGGGCATGGGGTGGGTTAGGGGCTGTGAGAATTTGCGCTTAGTAGTTCCAGCCAGGGAATGACCAGATTAGGCTGGGGAGGTGAGCTGTGAGCACTGGGAGCCCGGCTCTAACGAGTGGCCCTGCTTCTTCTGGGCTGGATGAAGATAAGACAGGTGGGAGCAGTGTTTCCCCAGAAGCTACTTGGAGGGGAGGATGAGCCAATGGGTGGTCATCTTGGAGGTGACCGTGAGCCTAGAGCTCATGTGTAACATACAGACAGGAAGAGGCGCTGGAGGCAGTTGGGAATGGTGACAAGGAAAGAGCCCATCATCCCCAGAGAGCATGGGAAACTCACAGGAGGTTGAGTCAATTCAAAGAGTCCCTGAGTCTGGGGGTCCCTTAGGAAGGAGTGAATGGGGAAATAAACTAATGGAAATTCTACGTGCTGAACAGCTTTTCAGCCTACAACACTCGACAAGGCCCTCCATGCCCACCAGCTCAGCTCCTGCCCACAAAGGCCCGGTGAAAATAGTGCCATCATCCCAATGACAGCTGAAGAAACGGAGGGGTAGTCACATGCCCCAAACCAGAGACTGAGCTCTGACCCCAAATCTCCTTGCCCTGTTCCTCCACCCCACCCCACCTTGGCTGTAATTTTGTAAGGACAGATGTCTGGCCAGATGGGCCATTGGCCCAGACCTAGTTGACAAGATTCCAACCTCCCTCCGGCAGGGAACATGCATCGTTCACCGGACTGGAGGAACTTAGTCTCCAGCTCAGCCTCCCTGAGTTCTTAAAGGCCACGGGACTAGCAATCAGAGGTTGCATGAGGGCATTTTGGTGCAGGGAATATGGGACTTGGAGACCCAGAGGGGATGTGACAGGTGTGCTTATCATGTTCTTTGACTCCAGCAGAGGCTGACCTTTCAGAGCACGATGAGTTAGGGGACAATTCTGTTCTGCCATGACCCTGCCAAGCAGAGATGCACCATAAACCCCACCTGCCCTGCAGCCCAAATCAGTTCACTTTACCCTCCAGGCTGCAGAAGGCCTCTGGGAAGCTGTAAGGTTTTCTATTTATGGTTTCTGTTTATCAAATGCCTACTATGTAGCAGATGCTCTACACATATAACCTTGCAGCTTAGAATAAGGAAGATGATCCATTGTCAGACAGGGAAGGCAACTCAGGAGGAAGGGGAGAGCCCTCATCCCAGGGAGGAACAACGGGAGCTGTCACCCCCAGGGGCCTGTTGGGTGGACAGAATGGGTGGCATTCCACCCGACATGGCCCCCACAGCCATGCTGAGGACATCGTGGAGACGCAGCCTGTGGTCTGAGCTTCCCACCTCATCCCTGCCACTGCCAAGCCTCTCCGCTTTTCTGGCAATTTCAAGCCCTCTCCCCAGGGCTCAGGGGTTGCCTTTCTCCACTCAGGGAGGCTTTTGACTGTGAATTCAGCACCAGATCAAGGCTGTTCTCGATTTTTCTCCTTCCTCTGCTAGGGAATTCTGTTTCATTAGAGCATATTTGAGCAATCGTTATTCCTTACCAGGAAGAGTTCGTGTGCACGATGATTCCACTGGGCCACCCCTCCAGACAGCCCTTATTTTCCGAGCTAGTGGTTCACTGGGGGTGAATTCAAGGAAACTGATGAGCGTGTAACCACGTGTATTAAAGCCCGTCGGCTCGTCTTCCACTAGTTTAGATCACAGCCCTGTTAGAGCTCCTGGACACAGAGTAGAACGCCTTGCTTCCATCCCTCCCTGTCACTCACTGGAAAGGCTCATTGAGCCTGGATCAGGTCTATAGGAGGGGCCACTGCAGAGGTCACGAATAAATGGGAGAAGGGCCCAGGGTGCCAAGGAAGGGGGCATAAGCCCAGGACCAAGGTGAGGGGCTGGAGGTGGCAGATGAACTCATTTGCTGAGAATGTTTTGCATGTCAGACTCTGCCTGGAGCCTTTTAAGCTCAACACCACAGGGGATCCTCCTAAAGCACAGCTCTGACCTCACCTCTTCTGCTTGAAACCTTTGGAGGGCACCTTGGAACCCATAGAATGAAGATGCAAATCACTTTTTATGTCTCGGAAGATGCCCCAGCTCTGGCCCCTGCCTAACCTGTACCATCTTCCTTCCCCACAGCTGTGCCCATCCCTGACTGCACGCGGGTTGCTGCCTGTAGTTCCTGAAAGATCTCCTCCTGCCTCTGAGCCACTGTGCATGCTGATCCCTTCATCAAGATACCCTTCCTTCATCAGTCACATAATAACCTATTTGTTCTTTAAGTGTCTCCTCCTCTGGACACATCCTGTCTTCTTTTCCCAGGCTGGGACCGTTATCCTTTGTCTGGGTTCTCACATGCCCCACCCCCACCCCCCACCCACAAGCCCCATCCTAGACACAGTCCACTGCACATGGTAGTCTCTTGTCTCCTCTGCTAGAAGGTGAGCTCCTTGAGAGCCAGACCTGGCTCTTTCATCTCTGAACCCACCCCCCGCCGCCGCCCCAGCACCCTGTGTGGTGCTAAGCATGTGGTTGGCCCTCTGAAAATGCACGTGTGAATGTCTGAGCCCATTTGCAGACAGGCGGGCAGGATACCAAAGTCCTTCCAAAAGTGTCAGAAAGCTCCTGGTAGCCAGTTACTTTTTGGTACCCAGGGAGGCAGCTGGAGCACTTTGGGCCATGTGAAGCCAAGAGAGTCATTAGAGGGCATTCGTGGATGCAGGCGTGGAGGGACCCACCAAAGAGAATTCACTGGACAGTCTGGCTTCTGGGCCATTCACACCTGGCCAATTCAGAAGGCAGCCAAATGCTCCAGGCTAAGCCGGCTAATGTACCCCAGCACTCTCACACTATCATTAATGATAGAATGGCTTCAGAATGGCTGGCTTGGCCTTCCTTGCTTGTGCCAGCCCAGGGTGCCCTGCATTCCAGCATACAGACTTTCATTCATTCACTCACTAACCCATTCATTCATCCAACACATAACCTCTGGAGCTCTTTGCTAGTGTCTGGCAATCTAGTGATGGTCAGCGACAGCAGACTCCAGGAGATGGAGAAAGCAGGTGGTCGGTTCGGTATGATGAGCACCACTGGGGATTTACACACGGAGGCTCCTCACCTGGCCAGAGCTTCAAGGAAGACCAGGTTTCTTCATCTCGCAGTGGGGAGGGAAGTTGTTTATTTCTGAGATACTATGGAATTCAGAGAAAACAGGGGCCCAGCACAGACCTGGACAGCCCAAGGTAAGGCCTTTTCGGGATTTGGAGCTGCTCTGGTGAAGCGGGTCATGTCTCCTGCATAGACAGCAGACCTTCTCAACAGTGCCAGCCTGGCCCTTTCTCCCTTGTTCTCCTAGCAGGAGGAGAAGGAGGGGGAGCCAGGCTGAGGGGCGCCGCGGCCTTCCTTGGAGGAGCCCTTCCTTATACTCACAATCTGGGCGTTGCAGGCTGGCCTTGTCTCTGTTTTGTTCCCAACATGGCCAAGGGCTGGTTTATCCTCAGAGAGTACTATTCACTCAGCTGCTGTTAGGGCCATTTTTCATTTCGACGCGATCACCCCCCATGCTTTGTTGCACAAACCCATGCTTGCTGTCACTGTGGATTCCAGCTCTTTACACCAGGGGCTACCATTTTCAGTGGAAACTCAGCCCTTCAGTTTGCTGCATCTCCTGCCCCAGATCCAAGTAAAATCCGTCCCACTGTCCTCGCCCCTGGGAAGGACATGAGTGGCTCCTCCTCATCATGACCAACACCAGTTGGCACCAGTTGAACTTATGAGTCAAGCAAACTCCATCCCGATCCACACTCAACACTTCCCTATGGACATTTGGGCTGTTCTGCCTCTTTTCCACTGGCCAGTCCTCAAGAGCAGGGACCTGCCTTCCCTCTTTCTCTTGCCTTCCTTCCAAATTGAATTCAAACCAGCGGACACCCAGGGAGTACAGTAAATGTCGCCTGATTTGCAGAGCTCAGATGAACTGCGAGACCTGAAATCAACCATTATGGAGAGTATTTCCATCATTTTCCCTACCTGTGAGGGCCCTAACTTGCCCTTACTGGGGTGAACTGGGGATAAGTTGGGGATAAGCGGTGAACGCTGGAGGTTGCTGTTTGTGGTATCAGAGAGAGCACGTATTGATCAGAGTTCTCCAGAGAAGCAGAATCAATAGGAGATAGATGGATAGATAGATGATGATAGATGATAGATAGATAGATGATGATAGATGATAGATAGATAGATAGATGGATAGATAGATGATGATAGATGATAGATAGATGATGATAGATGATAGATAGATAGATAGATAGATAGATAGATAGATAGATAGATAGATAGGTGATAATAAGGAATTGGCTCATACAGTTATGGAGGTCGATGAGTCCTAGATCTGCAGTTGGCAAACTGGAAACCCAAGAGAGTCAATGGTGTCATTCCAGCCCAAAGACCAATAGGCTCAAGACTCAGGAAGGACCATATTTCAGTTCGAGTCTGAAAGCAGGAAAGACTGAGGTCCCAGCTCGAAAACAAGCAGGAAGGGGGAGTTCCCTCTCACGCAGCCATTTGTTCTATTTAGGCCCTTGACTGATTGTACGAGGCCCACCCACCCTGGGCAGGGGAAGAGGGGGCCACGTGCTTTACTCTTTCTGCTGATTCAAATGCTAATCTCTTCCAGAAACACCCTCACAGACACACCCAGAATAATGCCAGACCAAATGCCTGGGCTCTCATGGCCGAGTCAAATTAATACATAAAATTGACCATTGTGGGGAGAATTTTGCTACAGACCTCTTCGTATTAAGACTCACCACCCTGCAGAGCTCTTCACCATTCGATGAGGAAAGTGTAGCAGAGAACTACACTGTCAACACTTGTGCCTGGACATTTTCTCTGTGTGTGAACTTGGACACTTTGTGTGACCCTGTGTCTACCTTATCTCCTCAGTAAGATGGAGTGATTAATAGAAACCATGCTGTGGTGTCATGGACATTGGAGAATAGCCATGAGAGGCACTTAGCACTTTGTCTAGTGTGTAATAAATACTCGAAAATTGAGTTATCATCCTTGACATGATTACAAACATCTTTCCTGGCCCCTATGCTCCAGACTACAGTCTGACTCGGCATGGAGAAAAGTGCATGAGACTTGGATCCAGAAAGACCAAAGCTGGCTCCAACCTTCTCAGCTGCACATTGAGAGCAAATCACCCACGTCCTCTGTGTCTCATGTCCCCCATCTGTAGATGGGGACTCTATGACCTCACCAGAACGCTCTGAGGGTTAGAGACAATGTCCATACAGGGTTCAGCCCATGTAAGCCACTCAACCTCTGCTGGTGCCTTCTCCACCCATAAATGGTAGAGACCACATCTGCCTTTTTTTTAGCATCCCTAGGGAACACCTTGCACTTAGTAAGCACTCAGAAAGGTAGGTTGAATTCGGTGACTTTGCATGATGAGAAAATGTGACTCTACTCATCCCCAGGAACCATTTCTAGAGATTAGGCCCACTAGGCACCGAGTACCACATCACAGCCCCAATGTCTCTGGGAAGGCAGCCAGGGCCACACACAGTGGCTCAGCTCTTGCTAGCACCATGCCTAAGTGAGCTGAGGGAAAGCAAAATGGAAGGCTGGGAGAAGAGCAAGGCCATCTCTCCACTCTGGGGCAGGTGGAAGTGGACACACAGAATCAGTTGTATTTGGGAGTGATTCAGAACAACATGGCAGAACATTCCAGGCCCCTGAGTCTGACTCTCTTCTATCCTGGAGGAGAATGAGTCTTGGGTGGCGGTACCATGTCTTTGCGCACTAGGTCTACTGAGCCCCATGAGCCATCACCCCACTGACCGATGGCTTTTCCTTGTGTCAAGCTGGGGTTTTCCATCTGTAAAGTTCCTGAGTCTCATCACACCCCTGAGAGGCAGGCCGGATAGGGGCAAATCACTCCCATGTTTCAGAAGAGGACATGGAGGCTCAGAGAATATAGGGATTTGCCAAAGGTCACACAGCTGGTAAGTAACAGCGCTTCTCGTTCTCTCGTTAGTGTTTTCCTCCATGAAGACAAAGCTGGAGTCTTGTCAGAGCATCCCTGGTAGCTGGCCAGGCAGAAAGTGCCGCCCCACAGCTGTGCTCTGGGCTGGCAGACATCCCCAAGAGACTGGGGGGGTGGAGGATTTCCTCAACGGCACATTGATTCTGAGCGCTTCTGACTCCCCAGTCAGCCCAAGTTGTCAGGACACATGTCTGCTCTCTGAGGTTTGTCTTCCTGACACTTGTCAGTGGGCGCATGGCTTTCCCTTCCTCCTTCCCCTTCCCCTCTTCCTTCTTTATGATCTGCCCCTTCTCTTCCTTCTTCCTCCATCATCTCTCTTCCCGATCAGACTGCAACACAAAGCTTTACATTTTAATGGACTAGCCTTGGTAGAAAGTCACCAATGCTCTTAAAAATCATTCAGGGGATTTTTTTTTTTCCAGTTCCATTTTAAGTCAGGGGTTCTTAACCTGATGGCATAAACACTGATTGGCTCCAGAAAACAGAGAATACCTGAAATTATATTAAATGTTTTATGGTTCTGTTTTGATGTGAATTGGGGGTGGAGGGCATATCCCTCATCAAATTATCAAAATGGTATAAATTCAAAAAGGGGAAGACCTTTACCAAAACCTTATCCACTCATACTTAACACACAATGATAACAAAGGGGTATGATGTGACTTTCTGGTCCATAGCAAAGGAGCAGCACGTAGGGGAGGGAGCGACTGCACACAGGAGGGCCCAGACCCAAGCAGGCCAGCGTCTGTGAGACTTGACGAAAAGAGCTGTTGTTATTTTCCCCAATCATTTGGTTCAGCATGAGTGACTCTTTCCCATTATGAAGAAGTAACATTAAGAAGAGTCCACTGTTGCACTTGACTGTCTTGCCAGGGGAAGGTGGTATCAGAGAGAGCACGTATTGATCAGAGTTCTCCAGAGAAGCAGAATCAATAGGAGATAGATGGATAGATAGATGATAGATAGATAGATAGATAGATAGATAGATAGATAGATAGATAGATGATAGATAGATGATAAGGAATTGGCTCATACAGTTATGGAGGTCGATGAGTTGTATTTGGGAGTGATTCAGATGATGAGATTCAGAATTCTTGCAGAAATATCACATATGGGAAGAGAAACGTAGAAAAATCTTACTTTTTTTTTTCTTTTTTACCTAGAGTGCCCAGTCAAAAGGAATGGGATAAACTGAGGTTGGTGAGAAAGTAGTTTAATGAATGGGAGAAGCTCTGGGACGCAGCACAGCTGGATGGACATCTGGCATCCAGAGCTCTATCTTTGGACTGAGCCAATGGCTGGAGAGCTTAGGAGCCATGCATCTGCCCAGAGCCCAGCTCCTGGGGTGATGGCCTATTGGGATCACTTGTCACATCCAGTTCTATCCACCCAAGAAGCCATTAGAATGATCACTGGGTCATACCAACATGTAGGCTGGTGGATTTATTTATTGAAAGTCATGAGTTCTAGAGGAAAGAGATCAGGCCTATGCCCCCTTTCTAGAAGGACACCCACCATATTGGATTTAGGACTCTCCCTACTCCAGCATGACCTCATCGTAACTGATGACATCTGCAATGGCCCTTTTTCCAAATAAGGTCACATTCTGAGATACCGGCGTGGGAGGGAGGGGTGTTAGGACTTCAATAAATGAAGGGGGAGCACAGATTCTGCCATAACAGGCAGGATCTGGAGTTATTTAGTTTAGGAGAAAGCAGCCTCTACTTCCTGAAAGAGATACTATATTCAGCCCCAAAACAATAAATGGTGGTCAGAATGACGATCTCATTGAGAAGAGGCGATTTTTTTTTCAACATCTGTACACTTGAGGAAAATTTCTAATTAAAAAAATGACTAATGTGGGGCACCTGAGTGGCTCAGTCAGTTAAGTGTCTGACTCTTGATTTTGGCTTAGGTCATGATCTCAGGGTCATGAGATCGAGCCCCGCATCGGGCTTTGTGCTCAGCACAGAGTCTGCTTATCTCTCTCCCTCTGCCCTTCCCCACCCCCCGCTTGCTCTCTCCCTCTCTCTTTATCTCTAAAATAAATAAACAAAATCTTAAAGAAAAATGAGTAATGTGAACAAAAGCTGGGGGCTCAAAGTTCCCTTATAGGGACCCACTGCTCCGCAGGCACAAATGGGCACTGCAAACTGCGTCTCTAGGAGATGTCCAACGCAGGTGGATGAAGCCCATCATGGCACAAGCTCAACTTTGTGGTTTTGACCTGGAGCTTGGAGAGGCACTTTGACTCTATGTACAGACCCTGAGTCCCACAGGGTCTCGGCTGACCCGACTAGCCAGCATTCAGGCAGGAAGCCTGGAGAGCTCTTCTGCAAGGTACAGCCACCTGAACTAAACCAGGGATGCAGGTCAGGATCCAATCAAAGGTGGCTTCCACAACATCACTGACTCTCAGGAGTCACCCCTCACTAGGCAGCGTGTTAACATGGCTGGCTATGAATCATTCCCACTGCAGCAAGACGTGACACAAATAGCACCTGTGGTCTGCGTCACCCGACTTGGCATTTACATACGGGTCAGAGGCAGTGTGAAGGAGTGGGCAGAGCACCTGGAGAACCACAAAACCTGGGTCTGAGGCCCAACTTCACACTTCCCAGCAGAGTGAACTTGGCCAAAGCCTTAAGCTCTCCAAACACCAGTGTTTAATTGGCAAAATAGCAAAGACTTCCGCGCTGGGTGATGTATAAATCTGAAACAGGACAGAGGGTGTCAAAGTACCTTCCCCACCTTTCAGGAGTGAGATAGATTTACTCCATGGAGTTGGTGTCCTGCCCAGATTTCTTTAAGGGGCCAAGACACCCATTCCCCAGCTGCTGCAGACGTTGACAGCTGACAGCTCATGCCTGCGCCCTTTTGGTGGCGATGGCCCTTGGTGGCTGGGAGCTGTGTTGCCCAGAAACATAGGGCCTGGAATGTATGGCCAGACTCCCCGGGAGTGGCCCATGGCTGATGACTCGCTGTGGTGCAATGCGAGGCCCAGAACTCCCCGTGGGGTCAGGCTGAGTTCCGACTCCTCCCTAACCGCATCTTTGCCTTGTGTCTCCCTCTTCCATGCTGCACATTCCTCACTCCCTACAGGTTTCTCCTGAGAACATTCCCTCTTTAACTGGCTTACACAAGGATCTCCACCTCTGGTTCCATGTGTCTGGAACGTGACCTAAGACAACGCTCTGGCTGCTGTCCCCATCGTGCATTATTTCCTCTTTCAGGGATGATACCATACCTGATTTGCCCCTAAGATCGTTGCATTTATTGTTCACTCTGCCCCCATTGCTCTTCCCGGAGACTGTCAGCCAGCTGGCTCCTTGTGTCATTCAGATCCCAGCTTAAATGTCACCTGCGTAGAGACGCCTTCCTAATGACATGATGCCAAGTGGCCATTTACATTTCCTGCATAGCTCTCTGCATGCTCTGCTTCTAGTGCATCCCTTTGTTTATTACGTACTCCCTCCTCATCCCCGCTGGAAAGCAGGTTTCAGTTTTCATCTCTGCGACAGAACATGAGGGCCCTTCCTGATCTGGTGTTGCACTTCCTATGTCTTGGGATCAAATAGGAGGCAGGTGACACTCCAATAAAAATGGACAAATGATAGCGTGACAGTCTTGTGGCCACCTGACGGTGTGACCTGCACAGACTCCTTCCCTCCTGGGCTCTGTTTCCTCACCTGTAACCCCAGAGGCAGGGCAGGGTGACCTCCCGCTCTCGGGCCTGTGTTCCTGATGACATTTCATATGTATTGTTCCTGGTGCTTGGGGACACACGATTCCTGCAGATTGGCTTGTGTCAGACCCTCTTTGTTTTCTATGCTCTCTTTCCACCAGTTGCAGTGGGCTGACACGCGACATGAGAACACCTGTTTATTATTTTGGTGAGTACGCCAGGCTTCCTTTTATCACCGAGAGCCCTGTGTTTCTCAAACCTCGTCCCCTCCAGTCGCAGATGCTGAAAAAAAGCCTGTTTCTCCCTGTCATTTACAGGCTCACAGAACAAATGAGTCATATCCGCCAAACCAGGGAGCTGTGTCCACAAGGAGACTCTCAAGGGACTGTGATTACAGCACATTGCACTCATTCACTCATTCATTCCTTCAGTCATCCATTCCTGCCTTAACTCATACATTTATTCAGCAAATATTTAGTGAGTGCCTATTATCTAGACTCTGAAGACACAACAGTGAAAAAAAGTGCCTGCCCTGGTGTGGCATCTGTTCTTTTCTTTTCTTTCTTTTTTTTTTTTAAGATTTTATTTATTTGACACAAAGAGAGAGAGAGAGCACAAGCAGGGGGAGCAGGAGAGGGAGAAGCAGGCTTCCCACTGAGCAGGGAACCCAATGCTGGACTTGATCCCAGGACCCTGGGATCATGAGCTGAGCTGAAGGCAGATGCTTCACCAACTGAGCCCCCTAGGTGCCCCCATGGGGCATTTGGTCTTGGGTTACCACGATCACAGAGGTATTTCAGGGTGCTCTCAAGCACTGAAGAGAGAGCAACTCACTCTCTCTGTCTAGATAGATCTTGGAAGCCTTTCCTGAGGAGGGAACATTTGGGCTGGGTTTTGCAGAATGAATAGGAGTTCCCCGGACCAGGAAGCGGTGGCAAGGCATTTTGTAGCTGTGCCGGATGGCTTGTGGCAGGGAGGGCTAGGGAGGAGGCCAGAGAGGCGGGCAGGATAGGACCAGATGGGAAAGGCCTGGTGAGCCATGCCAGATAGTCGCAGTTGACCTGGAAGATAAAGGGGAGGCACCGAAGGATTTCAAGCAAGAGAGAGAGACATGACGCAAGCTGTTTCAGCACTCTGGCAGCATGGCTAAGCGTATTCGTTCCCTATAACAGCTGAAACAAATCGCCACCAACTGGGTGACTTAAAACAACAGAAATATATTCTCTCACAGTTCTGGAAGCTAGAAGCCAGTCCGAAATCAAGGTGTTGGCAAAGTTGGTTCCTTCTGGAGGGCTCTGAAAGACAGTCAGCTCCACGCCCCTCTCCTAGCTTCTGGAGGTTACTGGCAATCCTGGGTATTACTTGGCTTGCACCTGTGTCCCTCCAATTCTGCCTCCGCTGTCACAGAGCCTAGTCTCTGTGTGTCTATCTTCACATGGCCTTCTCCTCTATATGTCCCTTCTCCTCTTCTTATAAGGACACCGGTCATCTTGAATTAGGGCCCACCCTACTCCATTATGACCTCTTCTTAACTAATTACATCTGCAACGACCCTATTTCCAAATTAGGTCATATTCTGTGGTGCTGAGGGTTAGGACTTCAGCATATCATTGTGTGTGCGGGGGACAATTCAATCCATAACGCTAAGCGATTTGCCCAAGAGCACGCAGCATGCATGAGTGTATGCTGCAGGGGTGAAGGTGGGAGGCGCCAGGAAGACATCTCATTTATAACTACTCCACAAGGGAGTGGTTGAGGGGCGTGTGGGCGCAGCTGTGGACCTGGGGCATTTCCATAGCACCTTATTTGGGGCTAAAAACCATCAATTGTCCGTGACCAGGAAAGGGGGAAATAGCTGATGGAATTATGGGAGATTAAATCCCACCTTCTGGTCACCCCTGGGGGCCATCGCCACCTCCCCAGTGGAACGCTCCCCCCCTCTGATAATGCTTGTAGCCGTTGGGAACAACCTGCAGTGCATCTCTGCACTTTTGGGTTCTAAACTGTGCGGGATGCAGGCTGAAGGCAGCCACACCCGCTCTGATGACGCAGGCCGAGGAAAGCCACACTCACTTGGACAGCGCCCAGTGGGGCCGCCTGCACATCCAGAGCTGGTCTTCCGGGAGGAACCCCCCAACACACAAAAGGCGGCCCTGAGTGCAGAGTGGGACAACTCAGCTCCAGCATCCAGATCTGAGTTCACAGCCAACTTGGTCACCTCGTGTAGGTCACTTCCTCTCCAAGCCTGCTTGCTCCTTCGTGAACGTGAACGGAGAGGCCTCTGGAAGGTGTGGGAAGGCTAGGAGGAAGACACAGCTCCTGATTAAGAAGGTCAGCCTCGCCTTGCGGGGGAGCCTCCCACAGTGCTACTGGGATGGAGGAAGGCACCTGGGTCCTGCCAGTCAGATGCAACAGGTCCAGATGAATCTCACAGCCAAAGCCTCTGCCGGTTGTGCCGCTTGGAAGGAGTGAATGGAGTATCAGATGCATGAAAGTGTTCTGTAAACCCAAAAGCACACCACGCAATGCTTGTACTCACTGTGATTGTGGACACCGCTGAGCTTGTGCACCCCCAGGCAGGGGGGCGCCCAGCCATCTGAGTGCCCACATCCAGGTCCTGGAGCCTGCAGCCTTCCCATTTTGTTGCATCCAAGGCAATCCTGGAGCTAGAAAGAAATATTAAACTGGCTTCAGCGTGGCAGGTTTTTAAGAGAATTTTCCTTCCCCTTCCAATCTCCTTCTTCATTACCTCTTTAGCAATGAAATTGCACCCTGCAAATGGTTCTGTCAAGAGGTACGCTCTGGAGGGAGGTGGTGCTGCCTTAGGTTGAGCCCACTTTTGACCTGGGAGGGGAGAGTTGGTTTAGAGCATGAGTAATTTGGTATTCTAGTGGCTCCTGGTTCTGGGAAGCAGCCTCCCTCCAGCACCTTCCATGGCCAGGGGTCTGTGCTGACATTTTTGCTTGGTTCCCTGCCCCTCTGCCTTTTTGAATGGGAGTTTCACACAACAGGCTTTCCTTTGGGGACCTTCTTTGGGGTCCCTGGACAATTCCCTGAAGCCACACACAGCCTACGCCCAGCCGTTGGGTCGGGACAACCTTCCCCAGATCCAACAATCCTGGGAGACAGAGCACTCTACAGGAAGAAGAACCTAAAGGTCCATCTGGAAAAACTTTTGTTGCAAAGCAGATTTCTATGGAGGAAGGATTTCCAAGTCTCTGCCCTCCAGCCATGAAGCAGCAGACCTGCGGTTCCCCTATTCTCTTCTCCTCTGTGGTGGGTGTGGAATCTCCCCCATCTAGCACCCTGTGAGGCCTCCAGAGGTCTGAATTCTGCCTTCCTACCTGGCCCTGAACAGATCACAGAGTCTGTTTGGAGGTTTTAGAGATTTTTACCACCAGAATCAGAGGGAATGATTACAGATTCTTCTCTTTTCCTTTCACTGAACCCAAATTGGGAAAAAAATCTTTCCTGCCTTTGTACTCCCACAGCACTTGATTCTCATGTTCATTCATGTATTCATTCATTCTTGTACTCACACATTCCGTACATTCAACAAATATGGAAGGAGCACTTACGCATTGCCAGGCATATTCTAGACACTGAAGAACCAGCTATAAGCAAAAGCCCTGTCTCGAAAAGCTAATAGAGGACAATTATGTGATGAGCATCTTCCCCGTGCCTGGCACGAGGTAAACACCTGCCCCTCCCTCTTGGCAAGAAGCATTCCAGGGTTTAAGAGCGTGGCCTGTGGAATCCAACAGCTATGTTTCAAATCCATACTCAGCTCCTTAGAAAGCTAGGTGAGCTCGACCATGTGTTATAACCTCCTAGAACCTCTGTTTTTCTCTATAAATCGAAGACAATATTTTTCCTGAGGGGGTGATCATGAGATCAAATGAAACCATGCCTGAAAAGGGTACCACAGAGTCATCAGCACACGCAGTCTCCAGGAACATCCATCATTGCTCTAACTGTTCCTGCTGTTATTAAACATCACCTCTGTGAAAGTTGGGGATTAGCTCCTTCCACCTGAGTGTATGTGCGCATCAGTGCATAAACACACATCTCCAGAGTTCAAAGAGCTTACAACAAAAACATGGGTGAAATAATACTGAAATACTTCAAACAATAACAAGGAGAGAGAGAGAGACTTAAAAAAAAAAACAGTGGGAGAGGAGAAACGGAAATCATTCAAAGACTATTGCCATAACTGATCATCAAGTAGCCTGACTATGACTGTGGTAGAAAGAGAGCAGAACACGCTTTCATGTTGTTTTTAGAGAGAGAGAGAGAGAGAGTGCACGAGTTGGGGGGAAGGGCAGAGGGAGAGGGAAAGAGAACCTTTAGCCGACGCAGGCCTCCATCCCACGACCCTGAGATCATCACCTGATAGGTTCCTTAAAAGGAAGCAGAGACAGTTGGGTGGGTGATAAATGCTTCTGACTTTAGGACAAGAGTGGGGTGGGTTCCTCAGGTCTTTCTATAAAGGGACCCCCGCATTGCTTCTTGGCCCTTTGGCTAAGATCAAGTGGATAAGTGACCCCCACATAGAATGGGGGATGATGTCCTTCAAAGCATTTGCACCAAAAACTGACAGGACTATTCCTGTTGGGAGGTTGAAGGACCCTATTTCACCAGCTCTACTCCTCCAAGGTGTGTAACTGATGGAGAGCCCACATGGCGCTGGGGGAGGCACAGGCTCCCTGGTATGGATGAAACCATCCTGGGGCGGTTCCTCATGCTGTTCCTCCCATGGTGGAGAGGCTGAGGCAAGGTAGGCCCCCCGCACTCAGGGAACGCTAGCATAGGGTTCATCCCCAACAGTCAGCCTGGGCCTCAAAGATCCTGCAGCAAGGCACGCTGGCAGGAGTGATGGGAGGATCATCTGCCCCAGGCCTCACAGTCATTGTCACCCACAAATAAGGTGTATTAGTCCGCTGGGGTTGTCAGGACAAAGACCACAGTCTAGGAGGGCTCAAACGGCCTGAACTGATCTGCTCACAGTCCTGGGAGTCAGAAGTCCAAGGTCAAGGTGCCGGCAGGGGTGATTTCTCCCAAGGCCTCTCTCCCTGGCTGACAGATGGCCACCTTCTGGCTCTGTCCTCCCCTGGTCTTCCCTCTGTGCCTGTCTGTGACCTGTTATCCTCTTCTTAACAGGACATCAGTCAGACTGGATTAGGATCCTTCCCGATGACCTTATTTTGACTTAACTATCTCTTTCAAGACGCTGCCTCCAAACGGTCACATTCTCAGGTGCTGGGGGTTGGGACCTCCGGGAACGGATTCAGGGGGACTACAAGGCAGCCCACAGCCTGTTACGTGGACTGTGAGGCAGGCAGTCACAGACATATTCTCAGAGAATGTAAAGGGTATTTATCAGGATACGTTCTTTTTAAAACTAACTTATTTTTTGAGTGTGTAACACGTGCACAAATCACAAATTTGAAGTGGCATAAAAGAATAGGGAAAGAAGTATAGCTCTCCTTCCCTTCCTGACCCCGGTGCCTATAGCAATGATGTTGTCAGTGTTTTGTGGTTGACCATCCAGAGATAGTCTGTGACCATACACATGTACACACACACACACACACACACACACACACACACACACACACAGTCTTTAAATCTGTTATGTATCTTGCTTTTTCCACTTAAAAATATATCTTCATGGGGACCTACACTTCTTTTTTTAAAATAATTTTTTATTGTTATGTTAATCACCATACCTTACATCATTAGTTCTTAATGTAGTGTTCCATGATTCATTGTTTGTGCATAACACCCAGTGCTCCACACAGACTGTGCCCTCTTTAATACCCATCACCAGGCTAACCCATCCCCCCACCCTCCTCCCCTCTAGAACCCTCAGTTTGTTTTTCAGAGTCCATTGTCTCTCATGGTTCGTCTCCCCCTCCGACTTACTCCCCTTCATTCTTCCTCTCCTGCTATCTTCTTCTTTTTTTTTTTCTTAACATATATTGCATTATTTGTCTCAGAAGTACAGATCCGTGATTCATCAGTCTTGTACAATTCATAGCGCTCACCATAGCACATACCCTCCCCAATGTCTATCACCCAGCCACCCCATCCCTCCCACCCCCCACCACTCCAGCAACCCTCAGTTTGTTTCCTGAGATTAAGAATTCCTCATATCAGTGAGGTCATAGGATACATGTCTTTCTCTGATTGACTTATTTCACTCAGCATAACACCCTCCAGGTCCATCCACGTCATTGCAAATGGCAAGATCTCATTCCTTTTGATGGCTGCATAATATTCCATTGTGTATATATACCACATCTTCTTTATCCATTCATCTGTCAATGGACATCTTGGCTCTTTCCACAGTTTGGCTATTGTGGACATTGCTGCTATACACATTGGGGTGCACATACCCCTTCGGATCCCTACATTTGTATCTTTGGGGTAAATACCCAGTAGTGCAATTGCTGGATCGGATGGTAGCTCTATTTTGAACTGTTTGAGGAACCTCCATACTGTTTTCCAGAGTGGCAGCACCAGCTTGCATTCCCACCAAGACTGTAGGAGGGTTCCCCTTTCTCCGCATCCTGGCCAACATCTGTCGTTCCCTGACTTATTAATTTTAGCCATTCTGACTGGTGTGAGGTGGTATCTCATTGAAGTTTTGATTTGGATTTCCCTGATGCCAAGTGATGTTGAGCACTTTTTCAAGTGTCTGTTGGCCATCTGGATGTCCTCTTTGGAAAAATGTCTGTTCGTGTCTTCTGCCCATTTCTTGATTGGATTATTTGTTCTTTGGGTGTTGAGTTTGATAAGTTCTTTATAGATTTTGGATACTAGCCCTTTATCTGATATGTCATTTGCAAATATTTTCTCCCATTCTGTCGGTTGTCTTTTGGTTTTGTGGACTGTTTCTTTTGCTGTGCAAAAGCTTTTTATCTTGATGAAATCGCAATAGTTCATTTTTGCCCTGGCTTCCCTTGCCTTTGGCGATGTTTCTAGGAAGGAGTTCCTGCGGCTGAGGTCGATGAGGTTGCTGCCTGTGTTCTCCTTTAGGATTTGGATGGACTCCTGTCTCACGTTTAGGTCTTTCAACCATTTGGAGTCTGTTTTTGTGTGTGGTGTAAGGAAATGGTCCAGTTTCATTCTTCTGCATGTGGCTGTCCAATTTTCCCAACACCATTTGTTGAAGAGACTGTCTTTTTTCCATCGGACATTCTTTCCTGCTTTGTCAAAGATGAGTTGACCATAGAGTTGAGGGTCCATTTCTGGGCTCTCGATTCTGTTCCATTGATCTATGTGTCTGTTTTTGTGCCAGAACCATACTGTCTTGATGATGACAGCTTTGTAATAGAGCTTGAAGTCCGGAATTGTGATGCTGCCAGCTTTGCTTTTCTTTTCAAGATTCCTCTGGCTATTCGGGGTCTCTTCTGGTTCCATACAAATTTTAGGATTACTTGTTCCATTTCTTTGGAAAAAGTGGATGGTATTTTGATGGGGATTGCATTGAATGTGTAGATTGCTTTAGGTAGCATTTACATCTTCACAGTGTTTGTTCTTCCAATCCATGAGCATGGAACGTTTTTCCATTTCTTTGTGTCTTCTTCAATTTCTTTCGTGAGTATTTTATAGTTTTCTGAGTACAGATCCTTTGCCTCTTTGGTTAGATTTATTCCTAGGTATCTTATGGTTTTGGGTGCACTTGTAAATGGGATCGACTCCTTGATTTGTCTCTCTTCTGTCTTGTGGTTGGTGTATAGGAATGCCACTGATTTCTGTGCATTGATTTTATAGCCTGCTACTTGACTGAATTCCTGTAGGAGTTCTAGCAGTTTTGGGGTGGAGTCTTTTGGGTTTTCCACATACAGTATCATATCATCTGCAAAGAGTGAGAGTTTGACTTCCTCTTTGCCGATTTGGATGCCTTTGATTTCTTTTTGTTGTCTGATTGCTGTGGCTAGGACTTCTAATACTATGTTGAATAGCAGTGGTGGGAGTGGACATCCCTGCCGCGTTCCTGACCTTAGGGGAAAAGCTCTCAGCTTTTCCCCATTGGGAATGATATTCGCTGTAGGTTTCTCATAGATGGCTTTTATGATATTGAGGTATGTACCATCTATCCCCATACTCTGAAGAGTTTTGATCAAGAAAGGATGCTGTACTTTGTCAAATGCTTTTTCTGCATCTATTGAGAGGATCATATGATTCTTGTTCTTTCTTTTGTTAATGTATTGTATCACGTTGATTGATTTGTGGATGGGGAACCAGCCTTGCAGCTCAGGAATAAATCCCACTTGGTCATGGTTAATAATCCTTTTAATGTACTGTTGGATCCTATTGGCTAGTATTTTGGTGAGAATTTCTGCATCCATGTTCATCAAGGATATTGGTCTGTAATTCTCCTTTTTGATGGGGTCTTTGTCTGGTTTTGGGATCAGGGTAATGGTGGCCTCATAAAATGAGTTTGGAAGTTTTCCTTCCATTTCTATTTTTTGGAACAGTTTCAGGAGAATAGGTATTAATTCTTCTTGAAATGTCTGATAGAATTCCCCCGGGAAGCCATCTGGCCCTGGGCTTTTGTTTCTTGGGAGATTCTTGAGGACTGCTTCAATTTCCTTAGTGGCTATAGGTCTGTTCAAGTTTTCTATTTCTTCCTGGTTCGATTTTGGTAGTTGATACATCTCTAGGAATGCACCCATTTCTTCCAGGTTATCTAATTTGCTGGCATAGAGTTGCTCATAATATGTTCTTAGAATTGTTTATATTTCTTTGGTGTTGGTTGTGATCTCTCCTCTTTCATTCATGATTTTGTTGATTTGGGTCATTTCTCTTTTCTTTTTGATCAGTCTGGCCAGGGGTTTCTCAATCTTGTTAATTCTTTCAAAGAACCAGCTCCTAGTTTCGTGGATCTGTTCTACTGTTCTTTTGGTTTCTAGTTCATTGATTTCTGCTCTGATCTTTATTATTTCTCTTCTCCTGCTGGCTTTAGGCTTTATTTGCTGTTCTTTCTCCAGCTCCTTAGGTGTAGGGTTAGGGTGTGTATTTGAGACCTTTCTTGTTTCTTGAGAAAGGCTTGTATTGCTCTATACTTACCTCTCAGGACTGCCTTTGCTGTATCCCAAAGATTTTCAACAGTTGTGTTTTCATTTTCATTGGTTTCCATGCATTTTTTTACTTCTTCTTTAATTTCCTGGTTGACCCATTCATTCTTTAGTAGGATGCTCTTTAGCCTCCGCGTATTTGAGTTCTTTCTGACTTTCCTCTTGTGATTGAGTTCAGTTTCAAAGCATTGTGGTCTGAAAACATGCAGGGAATAATCCCAAGCTTTTGGTACCGGTTGAGACCTGATTTGTGACCTAGGATGTGATCAATTCTGGAGAATATTCCATGGACACTAGAGAAGAATGTGTATTCTGTTGCTTTAGGATGGAATGTTCTGAATATGTCTGTAAAGTCCATTTGGTCCAGTGTGTCATTTAAAGTCTTTATTTCCTTGTTGATCTTTTCTTAGGTGATCTGTCCATTTCAGTCAAGGGGGTGTTAAAGTCCCCCACTATTATTGTATTGTTGTCAATGTGTTTCTTCGCTTTTGTTATTAATTGCCTTATATAATTGGCTGCTCCCATGTTAGGGGCATAGATATTTACAATTGTTAGATCTTCTTGTTGGATAGACCCTTTAAGTAGGATATAGTGTCCTTCCTCATCTCTTATTACAGTCTTTGTTTTAAAATCAAATTTGTCTGATATAAGGATTGCCACCTCAGCTTTCTTTTGGTGTCCGTTAGCATGGTGAATGGTTTTCCAGCCCATCACTTTCAATCTGGGGGTGTCTTTGGGTCTAAAATGAGTCTCTTGCAGACAGCATATTGATCGGTCTTGTTTTTTAATCCAATCCGATAGCCTGTGTCTTTTGATTGGGGCATTGAGCCCATTTACATTCAGGGTAACTATTGAAAGGTATGAATTTAGTGCCATTGTATTGCCTGTAAGGTGACTGTTACTGTATATTGTCTGTGTTCCTTTCTGATCTATGCTGCTTTTAGGCTCTCTTTTTGCTTAGAGGACCTCTTTCAATATTTCTTGTAGGGCTGGTTTTGTGTTTGCAAATTCCTTTAGTTTTTGTTTGTCCCGGAAGCTTTTTATCTCTCCTTCAATTTTCAATGACAGCCTAGCTGGATATAGTATTCTTGGCTGCATATTTTTCTCGTTTAGTGCTCTGAAGATATCATGCCAGTCCTTTCTGGCCTGCCAGGTCTCTGTGGATAGGTCTGTTGCCAATCTAATGTTTCTACCATTGTAGGTTACAGATCTCTTCTCCCGAGCTGCTTTCAGGATTTTCTCTTTGTCTCTGAGACTCGTAAGTTTTACTATTAGATGTCGGGGTGTTGACCTATTTTTATTGATTTTGAGAGGGGTTCTCTGTGCCTCCTGGATTTTGACACCTGTTTCCTTCCCCACATTAGGGAAGTTCTCTGCTATTATTTGCTCCAATATACCTTCTGCCCCTCTCTCTCTTTCTTCTTCTTCTGGGATCCCAATTATTCTAATGTTGTTTCGTCTTATCGTATCGCTTATCTCTCGAATTCTGCCCTCGTGATCCTGTAGTTGTTTCTCTCTCTTTTTCTCAGCCTCTTTATTTTCCATCATTTGGTCTTCTATATCGCTGATTCTCTCTTCTGCCTCATTTATCCTAGCAGTTAGTGCCCCCATTTTGGATTGCACCTCATTAATAGCCTTTTTGATTTCGACTTGGTTAGATTTTAGTTCTTTTATTTCTCCAGAAAGGGTTTCTCTAAGAACTTCCACTCTTTTTTCAAGCCCAGCTAGTATCTTTAAAGTCATGATTCTGAACTCTAGGTCCGACATCGTACTAATGTCAGGATTGAGTAGGTCCCTGGCAGACGGTACTACCTCTTGTTCTTTTTGCTGTGGTGATTTTTTTCGTCTTGTCATTTTGTCCAGAGGAGAACAGATGAATGAGAGAACAGAATGCTACCAGGTTAACAATGTCTCCAGCAAATATACTCTATACAAATCAGAAAAGACCGGAAACCAGGGGACAAGAAAGGGAAAGAAAGAAGAGGAAAAAAAAGGAAAAAGAAAAAGATAAAAACAAACAAAAACAGAACAAAAAAAAACAGAATATGATCAAATATGATCAGGCTAGTGCATAGATCAGTGCCACACACTAGCTTTTGGGCATATTTTGGTCTATTAGAAGAAAGTGCCTGCTAAAATTTTAAAGGAAGAAAGACTTATATATGTACAAAATAAGGATTGATACAATGAAGGGATGGCGGATGACTGTAAAGATGAAAATTATAAAAGATTTTATAAAAGGACTTGATAAGATAAGAAGTTGTTTTTAAAAAGAAGAAGATTTAAAAAGAAAAAGAAAAAAGCAAAAAAAAAAAAAAAGGAAGAGAATGTGATCAGGCAGGAGACTAGAACAAAGCCATACACTAGTGATTTAGGGTATATTTTGATCTGTTAGAAGAACTTGTATCTCAAAATTTTAAAGAGAGAACAACTTATATATATATGCCAAAAACAAGGGTAACTACTATGAAGGGATAAAAATATGACTCTAAAAATGAAAAATAAAAAATGTTTTTTTAAAAAAAGGGATTGATAAGATGTTGTTTGAAAAAGGGAAAAAGAAAAATTCAAAAAAAAAAAAGTTAAAAAATTAACTTTGAAAAACTAATGAATTATGGTAAAAGAGCCATGAATTCTATGTGCAGTATTCCCCTAGCGCTGGAGTTCTCCCGTTCTCCTTGATCGGTAAACTTGGCCTTGGCTTGCTGGCTGTTTGTGCTGACCTTCTGGGGGAGGGGCCTGTTGCCGTGGTTCCCAAATGTCTTTGCCGGAGGCAGAAATGCCCCGCCCTTGTCGTTCGGGGCTAAACAAGCTGCTGGGGTTTGCTCTCAGGAGCTTTTGTTCCCTGCAAGCTCTCAGTACAGCTTTGGAGGACCAGGGCGAAAATGGTGGCCTCCCACTCTCCGCCCGGAGGAGCTGAGAACTCGGGGCCCCGCTCCTCAGTGCGCCCCCAGAGAAAAGCAGTCACTCCCGTGTCCCCGGTCTCCGGCCGCACTCCGTGCTCACCCGGCCTGTGACCCAGCATTGCTATCTCTGGCACCCGACCCGGTGTGGAGTCTCCAAACCCAGCAGATCCCTGCGGTGCCCCTCCAAGGGGAGGAAGGGGAGTCTCCCCGGATCTCCTGCTTGTTGGGTCCTTGCTGGAGGAGCAGTGGCCCGACTGGGCCGCGGATCACGGTTTATGGCCACCCCGAGCTGAGAGCCCGCGCCTCGGCTCCGTCTCTGCAGCCGGCTTCCCCGCTCTGATCCCTGGGAGCTCTGCCGCACTCAGGCACCCCCGGTCTTTCTGTGACCCCGAGGGTCCTGAGACCACACTGTCCCACTAGGGTTCCACCCCCCGCTTAGCCACTGTAGCGACGTCCCTCCGCGGAGCCGACTTCTAAAAGTTCCGATTTTGTGCTCCGCGGCTCTATCACTTTCCAGAAGCGGCCGACGGAGGCCCCCTCCCCCGCCGTCTATCCTCCCGAATATCGCCTCGGATTCACTTCTCCCCACGTCCTACCTTCCAGTAAGTGGTCGCTTCTCTGTTCAGAGAGTTGTTGCTACTCTCTTCGATCTCCTGTTGAGTTCGTAGGTGTTCAGAATGGTTTGATCCCTATTCAGCTGAATTCCTGAGACCAGACGAAATCTAGGTCTCCTATTCCTCCGCCATCTTGCTCCGCCCTCCCAGGACCTACACTTCTGAGGAGAAGGGGCAAACATGGTTTTCCCTATTCCTCCTGCTAAAGTACTATTAAAAACTCTAGATATTTTTTAAAGATTTATTTATTTATTTGAGAGAGAGAGAGCATGCATGAGCAGGGGGAAGAGCAGAGGCAGAGGGAGAAGCGACCTCTGCACTGAACATGGAGCCCAACGTTGGGTTTGATCCCAGGACCCTGAGACCATGACCTGAGCAGAAATCGAGAGTCAGATGCTTAACAGACTGAGCCACCCAGGCACCCCCAAAGCTCTAGATATGATCTATAGAACACATATGAAGACTCTACAGGGTGGAAAGAAGAAGACAAACTGGCTAGAGACCTCAGGACCCAAGGAATGACGTGGTAGTGAATTCCCTAGGTTTGCATATATCTTGATTGTGAACTTTGAAGAAGCCAACACCAACCAGCGCCTGCCAACAGGAGCAGACATAATTAATGAGCCCCAAGAAAGCTTGCTTCCTTTAGCCAGGGGACCAGGGAAGAGGCAGCCTGGTGAGATAGAATACTGTCAGACATTAACCACTCCACTGTAGACCAGAGACCACAGAAAAAAAATGAGGCCCCCACCTTGACCCAGGCCAGCAAAGACCAAGTGGGGAGCCTGGAATTTGGCCTCATGATGTTGTAACAAGGCTCCCCAGCATGCCCACCGGGGCTGCGTCAGAGAGCTCCAAGCAGAAAGCCAGGAATGTCACCGCCACCAGCTGGTAATGAGGGCTTTTCCCCAACACTGTCAACAGAAGCCACGAAGGGAGCCTGGACTTCCATCCCCACCCAGTATCTATGAGGAGCCCCTTCCTAAGAACAAACAAAGGCCATGTTGGGGAACCTAGACGGCTGCTTCCACCTCTACCTGGGGCAGTGTCTTCCCTTCCCCTCCTAGAGCAGTGTCCTCAAAACCTGCTAAAACGCCAAGTTTAAATAAAATCTAGAGCCTGACTGCATCATTTTAAAACGTCTGGATTTCACCTAAAAATGGTCAGGTAGCCCACAGGAAGGCAGGTTAAAGAAAACAGAGAGGACAGAAAAGAATAAATAAATAAAATGAAGGACTTAAGCCTTATCCTATAAATAATTACATGAAATGCAAATGGTCTAAATGCATCAATTGAAATAACATGACTCAGCTATATGCTGTCTTCAAGAAATTCACTCCAGTGTAATGATGTAGGCAGATTGAAAGTAAGGGGATAAGAGAGGTGGGCAGGGCGGTGGCGTAGGAATATCCTGAACTCACCTCCTCCCGTGGACACAACGGCCGCACTGAATCTACAGCTACATGTGGAACAAACCCCTCCGAAAAAGGTCTGAAAACTAGCTAAACAGCTGCTTCACATCGAATGAGGAAAAGCCCACATCCGGGCAGGTGGGAGAGCCTGCGTCTTGCCCCAAACCCCATCCCCAACATGGTGACTCACCCTTGGAAGGGATCTCACAAATCGGGCTTTTCCCTAAGGAGCACAGCGTTCGTACCCCACATCAGGCACCCCAGCTCTTACGACCTGCACCTGAGAGGCACGTTCCAAAGCAGCTGGCCCCAGAGATCCATAGGGCTTGCACCCTTGAGACCTAGGGGGCCGTATGGAATTGGGAGACCACTCTTGAAGGGCTCACCCACAGACTCACTCACCCGAGGACCCAGCACAGGAGCAGTTTGGAAAGTGCCAGACTATGTGCGAAGGAGATTCGACTACCAATCTTAAAGTGTCTGCTGGAGGAGCGGGGGCTGTTGGGATTCTCCCCAGAGATGGAGGAGCTGGTGGGGGCCATGTTTGCACTCTGACACTCATGGCGGCGGACCAGCCCCACTTCTCCCTCTGTCCGTGCTCTACCGTGCCACTGTCTCCCAGAGGGAAGCTTTTATACACGCATCGGGTGTCCCGTTTTTATTTTTGTTTTATGTCTGGTGCCCCAGTTTCTGTCATGGGAGCCCAGGGACGCCCCTTGAGCATTGGGCTCTGGTGGCCAGGGGCGGGAGGGGGGGGGTTGCGTTCCTGGTCTCGCAAGAATGTAACAATCCAAGAGGCAGTCCATGGAGGGTTACCACCCCCAGAGCACTGCGGAGACCACAGCAGCTCTGCAGGTGCTCTGGGGAACGTCTGCACGCTCCCTCCTCCCCAGTGCGACTCTTCAGTACCTCCCAGAAAAGAGCTTATACACTCATCTGGAGCCCCGGTCTTTGCAACCATTGCTCAGAGGACGCCTCCAGATCGCCTGGTCTAATGGCCAGAAGGGTTCCCAATGGTGGTCCCACAGGACTGTATATATTTGCATACTTCAAAACCTGCTGCCTGGGGGGTCTGGCTTCTAGTCAGCTTGAAACTAGGTGCTGCCTGAGATCCTTCCCTCTGGTCTTGGCACGCCCTCAACACCTGGAGCTATTAAAAATAAACCAGGGGGCACCTGGGTGGCTGAGTCCGTTAAGTGGTTAAGTGTCTGCCTTAGGCTCAGGTCATGATCCCAGGGTCTTGGGGTGGAGTCTGGCTCTCTGCTCAGTGGGGAGTCTGCTTCTCCCTTTCCCTCTGCTCCTCCCCCCGCTTGTGCTTGCTCTCTCTCTCTCCAATAAATAAATAAAATATTTAAAAAAAAATAATAAACCAGGTGTTTGGAGGATCACAAAATTTTAAGAGAGAACCAACAAGGCTCATCTCCTACATGAGGCCACTCCTTCAAGACTGGGAGAGGCAGGATCCAACCAATATCCCCCGACAGCAAGGGTGGCCCCTGACAACTAGAACTTTGTGTTCTTCACTGGTCTCTCCTGGGCACTTAGAACCGAACGTGGCATATAGTAGATGCTCAACACATTTGTGCTGATGAATGTATTTCCCCCTGGGGAAGCAGTGAGTCCTGGATAAGAGATTAGGCAGAGTGCGCCCCTAGCATGTCCACTAGGGAGGAACTATCGCTAGGACTTCTTCCTTTCCATCAAAATGGGAGAAGTCATCTTGCCCCCCCTCCTAATTCCCAGATGGTCTTTCTCACCTAATCTGAAGACCCGATCTCACCTCATCTCCTGATGGGTCCTAGTACCTTAGGGGCAATTTTCCAGAGTGTATGGGGAAAGTTGAAACTAGGCGAGGAATTGGTCTCATTCTATGGCTTGCTGCTGATCTCACTGGGGTGGGAGAAGCTTGCAGGCTGCAAGTTTTGGGGTAACAGTGTGCAAAAGTGGGAAAAATTGGATATCTGGTTTGGAAACCACTTTCAGCCACTTACAAGTGAACTTTGAACTTCACCTCTGTCACTTAACCTGAGTCTTTGCTCTTTTGGAAAAAAAAAAAGATAGCAATTTAATCTGCCTTCTCAGCCTACTGTGAGAATTCAATGATTTCCTGAAGGTTAAATGTTTACATACTTAGTAGTCACTCAATAAATGCTTATTAAATTATTTATTGAAATGGACAAGAAATCTTATCTCATTCAGGTGCTGATCTGAAAGGGCACGAGTTCAGAGTTGGATTAATCTGTGTTTATCTCCTATCAGCCATTTATTAACCGTGTCCATCAGGATGGTTCAAAAAGTGTTGAACTGGTTGAAAAATGAGAAAATTGATTATCTGACAAAACAGGAAGTCTGGAGGGAGAGCAGCCTCAAGAGTGACCAGCTGGACAACTCAACACTGACATCAGAGACATGGCTTCTTCCATCTCTGCTCAACACTGGCTCCACCCCGAGGAGGGGGGTCTCTTGTGCTCACTCAGTGGGTGCCAGAAGAAGGCCATGCACTGAGCAACACCATCAGCTCAGGAGAACCTCACCCTGTGCAAGCCACAGGCCACCACGGAGCTCCATGTGCTGCATGGCTTAGAGATGATGGGGCCAAGCTCTGGATGCAGAGACATGTGGGGGCAGAGGGTTGCCTGAGTAAAATTGTGGTTCTATGAGGAAGGGGGAAGGTAGGGATGCCTGGGTGGCTCAGTCGGTTAGGCGTCTGCCTTCAGCTCAGGTCATGATCTCAGGGTCCTGGGATCGAGCCCTGCATCAGGCTCCGTGCTGAGCAGGGAGCCTGCTTCTCTCTCTCCCTTTGCCCTACCTCACCCCCAACTTGTGCTCTCTCTCTCTCTCAAATAAATAAATAAAATCTTAAAAAAAAAAAAGGAAGGGGGAAGGTAGAGATGGATGCTGAGTGGATGCCCAAAAGTGTAGCCAACTGTCACTGGAAGCGACTTTAATTTTACTTCCCTGAGATTTAGTTTTCTCATTTGTAAAACAAAGAGGGAATCGATCCTACAATCTCTTGTGGGGTATTTGCAATGATTATATGAGATGATGTATATATAAAGCAATTTTCCCTGGACCTAGGATGTAGAAGGTGGTGAATAAATTAATAGTTACTCTTACTATTATTTAGGGTACTGAATTATAGCTCCCAGAGCACTTAGAGTTCTTAATTTTCTATGTGGGGGAAATTGAGACTCAGAGAAAGTGCGTGTAGGCTGCAGAGCTGGCAGAATGCATCTGACACCAGACTCCTAGCACCCTGGCTCTTGGTGCCACCATCTGTGTCCTCCAGCTCCTCTCCCTTTCCAGGACCCCAGGAGGGGTCCAGAGGGTGGGAGAGGGCTGCTGAAGGAGGCAGGAAGCCATAGGGATGCCATTTCCTGCTCTGGTCCCAAGGAAGGTCCAGCGAGGCAGAGGCACCGATGACCCGGCTTAGCAGCTCCGAGCATCTCGGCCCCAGAAGTCCCCGGCTGCCCGGACCTGCTTACTCAGACCAGCCTCCATCCCTTCCATCGCTGCCCAAGGAGGAAAACCTCCACATAAGCATTTCGCACTGCCTTCGAGTTCTGCTCGGGAAGTGGCCCCTGGGGAGCAAACTCCAATAAACCACCTTTGAAAGCGTTTGCTGGCCGCTGCGGGAAGGCTGCCACACCCCGGGAGGACATGCTGACTCGAGGTGTCCTCTGGCAGTGAGAATGTCAACCCGACATTCCTGCAAGAGGGAGCTGAACCCGCCTAATTAAAGATTCCCTTCGGAGGGACTCTTCCCCTTTCAGGCCAAGCCTGCAATTTCACGAACTGGACCTCTTCCTGATTTCCGGCAACTCTTTCCACTGTTGTCCATGAGGTGCTCAGATTTGCCATCTACCAACCCTGAGGCATGCAGGGGGCAGGGAAGAATGTGGGAACTCGAGTCTCCTACCTGGGGTCAGATCTTAGGTCTGCTACTTCCTAGCTGTGTGCCTTAGGCACGTTACTTCACCTCTCTGGTCCTCACTTCCCTTATCTCCACAATGAAGGTAAGTCTACCCAGTTCAGGTGTTGCTATGGATTGAACTATGTCCCCCACCCCCCCAAATTCATATCTGAAGCCCTAACCTTCTAATGTGATGGTATTTAAAGGTGAAGCCTTTGGGAGGTGATTAGGTTTAGACAAGGTCGTGAGGGTAGGGCCCTGATGGTGGGATAAGTGCCCTTAAAAGAAGAGATACCAGAAAGAAGCTTGCTCCCTCCCTCCCTCTCTCTCTCTCTCCCTCTCTCTGCACCATGTGAGGACACGGCGAGAAGGCAGCTGTCTATGAGGCACGAAGCGGCTTTCCCAGAGCCTGACCCTGCTGACACCCTGATCTTGGACTCTCAGGCTCCCGAAGTGTGAGAAAATCAATTTCACAGGGCGCCTGGCATTTACTCAGGGCTCACCACGTGGCAGATTGTTTAAAAAAGGAAACCCCACGTCTGGCTGACGGTTCATACATGTGTTAGGGGCAGGAAAACCTACGATCAGTTCAACAGGCATGTAATAAATGCCCCCCTATGGGCCAAGCATTGTATGAGTCACTGGGACAATGTGAGCAAACAGGTGTGGACCCTAACTTCACGGAGCTCACAGTCTTATGTGGGAGACAAGTATTATTCAAATGAGCACAAAGATGTGAGTTTTATTAGGCAAATACTTACATAGCTCTTGCTATGAGGCAGGAGCCTTTCTAAGTGCTTTATAAATGTTAACTCATCTGATCCTCAGAAAAATCCCATGGGGCAGGCATTGTTAATTCCCCACTTTGGGGCACGTGGGTGGCTCAGGCAGTTAAGCCCCTGACTCTTGATTTCAGCTCAGATCATGATCTCAGGGTCATGAGATCGAGCCCTGCCGTGTTGGGCTCCATACTCAGCGGGGAGTCTGCTTGAGATTCTCTCTCCCTCTCCCTCTGCCCCTCTTCCACCCCACATGCACTCTCTAAATAAGTAAATAAATAAAATCTTTTTAAAAAATTTCCCCACTTTACAGATGGGAAAGAAAGACAAAGAGAAGTAGAGCAAGTTGAGCCAGGTCACCTGAATCAGTGCGCTATCGCTACATAATAAACCGTCCCCAAATCCAGGGGCTTACAACAATCACTTACCCTCCCGACGCTCCACCTGGGGGGACCCACCAGCTCTCTAAGCAAGAACACCTGGGCCTCACAGCCACTGGGTCTTTGCAGTCCCAACCCCAGCCTTACGGAAGCAAATGGCCAGGCCAGACCACCTTGTCACTAGTGAAGGGAAATGCCTGGAAAACCAGAGCCACGTGCTTGGGCAGAGGTCCCAGGAACATCATCCATGCACCTATGCAGCCCCAGGCATCATCCCACTGCTATTTGGGAAACTGTCTGCGTGAAGCTGGCTGGGGAGATAACACGTGCAAGCACTCTGTTCCCTGCCCCAGGAGCAGGACCTACAGGGCGTCATCCTCATTCATTCACTCATGCATTCATTCATCAAACGTGCCAGGCGAGTCTCCCCTGTGCTGAGGATGGAGCCCTCTGAGGCCACGCGAGGCAGAGAGTGGTTAGAACACTCTGGTGCTGGGTCACAGCTTGGTTCTGCCGTGAGAGCCTGCGGTTTCACATGGATACAATGAAGGTAATAAAGCACCTGCCGCTGGAGGTAGGGGTGGGGTTGGTTGCTTGAACCCCCTCGTTCAGTCCCCCCCTACCCAAGATTCCTGCCAATGGAGTTTGCACACGGAGCACTGAGACAAATGAAGCAAATATTAGCTTTCTTTCTTTAGAAGGCACAGGATTTTCTTGGCAAACTTTGGGAGAAAGTGGTTCAGTCCCCAGGTGGGAGGAAACCTTCCTCCTGAGCTCCGGCCCGGGGCGGGGGGGGGGGGGGGGGGGGGGAGTTGTGCAGAGCACCTTCCTAGCCTCCCTGCCTGGCTGCCGGGAGCGTGGTTGGGACCAAGCACCCCTGCAGCAGGAAAGTGGGTGCTCTTATTCTAGGCAGGCTCTGTGTGGCCTCAGACAAGTTACTTAACCTCTCTGAGCCTCAGCTTTCTCATCATTCCAAAGAAGCCGGTTACAAGGGTCTGGCTGTGTGGCTGTGTGGGCAAAAACAGAAGAGAGCTGCTGATTCCACAAACAGGGGCCGAGCCATTACCATCCCCCTCTCTCGCTGGAGACAGATCCCACCGAAGACTCTGCCCCAGGCTGGCAGAGGAGGGGTGCCCCCAAAGCTCTCCTTCCCTCCACCTCTCCTGCCCTGCTCCAGCTCTGACCCTGCTCTTCCTGCTTCAGGCCTCTCCCTCCCCCTCCCCAGCAGGCTTCTGTGGGGGACCCTTCATCTTCTAAACCGGCAGTGAAAGCCCTACTGTCCTTGCTGGCTCCTTGGAGCGGGCACACTCAGCAAATAAGAAAATGTGTGCATGAGGGCCGGCCTGGTGCTCTCATCACTTGCTGGCATCATCTGCATTTAGCAAATGGGGGCACGGCTGCTCATAGCCTTAGTCAGAGACGGGGCGGAAACCCAGCAAGCAGGGGCTTCGGTCAGACAGGTGGGGGTAGAGGTGTGCCTGTATTTGCTTCAGCACCTCACTCATGCCTCTGTGCCTCAGTGTGCCCATCTGGGAAATGGGGGCACTCACCTCCACTCTGCCAGGTTGCTAGGAGGCTTCCAGCAGATGCTTGATAAATCCTCAAGAGCCCTCAGCATCCAGCAAGATTCCTGTGTCTTGACAGTAGCTGCCCCAGGCCCTTGGCGTCCTGGAAAGGTTGAGGAGGCAGGAAATCTGTTTGGGCCCCACTCCCCGGCCTGCAGCCTTTGTCTTGGGATCGGGCTTCTAGAATGGCTCATCCTTGCTTTTTCCTCTAGGGCAGCCTCCCTGCCTCCTCCAGGGCCTGAGTTCTTCCCAGCCCCGCCGCCCAGGCCAGGCCCCAGCAGAGGGGCCTCTGTGTCACCTTCGGATGGTCCTCCAGTGCCCGCATTGGAGAAGACATGGGGATGGCCTCTCCTGTCCTCTCTCTGAGGAGCACCCCCTCCCGCACATGCCTACAAGAAAGCCCTTGTTTTTTCCCGTGGCCCTCAGTCATCTTCTGTGTGGGTCCCTCAGCAAATGTACCTATCTGCGGTCACTCAAATGTCCCCACTCAAACTCCAGCCAGGGAAGTTACTCCTCCCCTTAGTGCCATACTCCCTTAGCCAGAGGCCCTCCAGGTTAATCCACGGGGAAGTTAATTCCCAGCGGAGGGCCAGGGTGGGGAGGGGGATGTCACCTCTCCTCTCTCCCCTGTCAACTGTCACCTCTCACTCTGGCCCCTGATCTGATCGTCTCCCACCACCCCTGGCCAGCCCTGAACTACCTCTCTGGGGAGCTGCATCTTCTGTTTCTGGTCCAAATACGGATCAGGAGCACCACAAACACTGTCAGCTCAAGGCTGTTGGATTTAAGAGATTTTTCGGAGGTTTGGGAAGGAGAAGGATGGATGAACCAGGACGCTGGTCCACAGAGCGCCCATTCTCCCCAGCCCGGCTCTCTGCCACTCAGGCATCTCTGGAGGGGCCGGCGGGGGCAGGCAGTCGGCTGACAGCACCCCAGCCTCTGGGCAACAAGTCCTTCCATGAAGAAGGTGCTTGGCGGTGCATCTCCCAGCCCGCACTCGCCCTGCCCGCCCTTACGCAGTCTCCAACCTGCACACCGAACACATACCATCTCAGGGGAAGGAACTGTGCTGGGATTGTTCAGGGCTGGTCCAAGAATACTGGGTAAAAACGGTCCTTACATTGACATGACCGGAAGCACTGTCTCTCCAGCAAAGCTGGAGGCGTCCCCAGAGACAGATTCCAGTTCCAGTCCCAGAGCCACCAAAAGCTGGGAGATCAGGGGTGTTTCTCTCCAGAGCTTTGGTGACCTAAGCTCGGTGGAGGGAGGGCTGTGTCCATGGGGACCCCCTCCCCCAACTGCGTTCTGGTGCAGGCTCTTCCCAGGCTGGCTTCCTCCTCCTGGTGGCAGCTCAGGCTTACGCCAAAGATCCCCATCTTGGGAAAGAATCTAACTTCAAAACAAGACGAAGCTTTTGGAGTTCATTCTCTTAGAGACCCTATGACGTGGAATGGCACATTCCTAACAAGGGAGGAGTAGAAAGAAGAGAGGAGGGGGTCCCAGGACTGACCCAGACATCTAGGGCACTACAGAGCAGCCAGAGAGGAGCCAGGGAAGGAGAGAATTTCAAAAAGTCCAAATGAACAACCAGGTTACCCCTGTCCATAGGCAAAGAGGCGGAAGGTACAGAAAAGTTCTTTGTGCTTCGCTGCCCCCGTGGAGCAGAGCCACTCACCAGCACGTAAGCTGTTACAAGATGACACACAGCCCGCTGCTGCTTAATTACACAATCTTATCAAGTGCCCTTTTCCCCTCACCAGTTTGCTTTGGAGACCAGGTACCACCCAGGCCTCCGGGTTGAAACAACACCACGTGCTGCCGAAACGCACGCTCTGCAGGGTGGCTCCCCACGCCCTCACCCTCCGCATTCCCAGCTTCGGACACATCTCTCAGCTTGGCTCAAGACTGTTGATTACCCCTGCATTCAGAGAGATGACACTCCTTCCCCGTGCTCCTTCTCCAGTGTGTCTGCTGTCCTGGAAACAAAAGAACCATTTCAAAATGCAATGAACAGGACATGCAAATTAGTGCAAATACCTTGTGGGTAATCACTAGAGAGAAGCAAAGCTGCTCCGAATACCAATGCTGAGCAGGGAGGTTTGCAGGAGGAAAAGTCTTCCCCGGTGACCCCCCCGCACATGTTTGACCTAGAGAGGATGGGGAGGTCGAGGGAAACCCCTAACACAGAGTCCTGAGCATTTCCCTTAAAGATCCTCCAAGAAAATACCCCTGGTCTACAGAGTTCTTTGACAAGTAAGATGGGTGACAGTTCTTTGACAAGTAAGCTGGGATTCCCCAGCACAGTCTCCTCCCATCCGAGGCTACAGCAGCTGATCCCCCCACTACTTTCCAATCACTAGGCTGGGTGTATTCATAGTGTTTGTCTCATTTAGTCCTGTGGGCAAAATGTGATCTTCTCTATTTTATAGATGAGGAAGCTGAGTCTCCAAGCTGTCAAATGGAACAGAAATTCAATCTCAAATAGCTCTGACCAGAATTCCTTATCCTTATGTGGCCTTTCTCCAAATGGAGCTTTGTTTTATGTTTTTGTTTTCTTTTGTTTGGTTTTCCTGGGTTTAGAGTGGGCAATAGAGTGGGAGGCATTGAACACGGAGTTTAGAGAGTCCTGCTGCCAACAGGGACTCGCCTGGTGGTCCTAGGAGAGTCATTTCCTTCAGCGCATCTTCTTCCTCGGTGCAAACAAGGAGATGCGTTGATTGCATCGTGATGCTCCCTGCTCACGACCCTCCAATAGCTGGCAGGGAGAGCTTAAGTTCCTTCCTGGCTTTGCTTGTGCTCATCTCCCGCCCTTCCCCAATACACATTAACTGCTGCGATAGCCACGACACAAGTGCCAAGTCCTCTTGATGCCCCCGTGCCTTTGCATGTGCTGTTGCTGCTGGGAGAGGCCTCCCAGCTTTCCCAACAGTAAGCTCTTCTTCGTCCGCTGAGCCCAGCTTTCTCTGACCCCTCAAGGCAGGTCTAAGAGGGCTTCTCCATCCTCTTATATGGTAAGAATCCAGTTCACAGCCCCCTCTCTCCCTCAGCGCTCGGAAATATTGGATCACATGGCTTTTCTCCGTGACCCAATGGAGGAGAGGGGCTGCATCTGGGTCACCTGGACATTCTCAACCTCGTGCACGGCACCAAGCACATAGTAGGTGTTTGCTGGATGGCGACAGAGTGGATGCCTTTCCCACCACCTTACTTCTGGCATCCCAAGATGGTATGAATTAAACTGTGTTCCCGACAGGACAGAAAATGGTAAAACGAGAGATAACTGTACCTTTGCCATCTCTTTCTGTCTCCCTGTGTCATTAACTTCTAGGCTCCTTCTGTGAGCTGACAAGCTACCGTGGGAGCTGATGCGTGTGGGTCGTGGCTGGGATTCCCTCCTGCAACTCAAGGCCCCAGTTAGCCTGTTGGAATGTGGGAGGGCCTGGTGACTTTGCGGCTGGGAAGATGATTTGCATTTAGAGCCCTATACCCCTAAATGTCCACCCTGTTGGGAGGCCCCGGTGACTGATGTCATACCGTGAACTCCCTACGATGAAGGAATTCCCTGTTAAATGGACATGTCAGGTGGAAAAATAGCAAAGCCATTAGCCCTCCTTCAGAAGTATTTTGACTCATCCAATCATCCATTTGTTTATTTATTCTTCTGTTCATTCATTCAAGAGTTCTTATAAACTGGGTATAAGTCATTTTAAATTCACCCCTGGGAATAACCAACTGTTTACTCCCTGTACCACTGCATAGTTACAGTAAATATGACATACTGTTTACCAGGCACTGTGTTAAGAACTTTACTGGTTTATGTTAATCTCTGACCCTCACAGTAATCCCACCAGACGGGTATCATTTATTATCATCTTGATTTTGCAGATATGAAAACTGAGGCACGGGAATATCCTTAATTTGCCAGGACCATACATGTGGCAGGTGGCAGAGTGGGTGATTAGACCATGACACATTCCGAACCCCAGCCCTGGGACGCAAGGGACCCTCACGGTCAGTCATTTCCCAGGGGATCTGGGCAGAGCGCAAGGAGCATCCGACGGGGAGACAGGACTCTCAGTTTCCCACTCAAAGCTGTGCCTCAGGCTGGGTGTGTTACTGGGGAAAGCACTGAGCCCTTTGGGTCACTTTTTAAAAAAAGATTTATTTATTTATTTGAGAGAGAGAGAGCACGAGCCGGAGGGGCAGAGGGAGAGGGGGAGAGAATCTCCAGAAGACTCTGAACTGAGTGCATAGCCCAGTGCGGGGTTCGATCTCATGACCCTGAGATCATGACCTGAGCTGAAACCAAGAGTTTGACATTTAACCGAGTGCACCACCCAGGCATTCCTGGGTCACTTCTTAAAAATTTTGGTATCATTGAAGTATAGTTGACATATAATGTTATATTAGTTTCAGTTTTACAACATCGTGATTCAACACTCCTATACATTATGCCCTGCTCACCACAATAAGTGTGCTTATGCCACAACATTATTATAATGTTATTGACTAGATTCCCTACACTGTACTTTCCGTCTCCATGACTCGTTCATTTAATCACTGGACGTTTGTACCTCTTCATCCCTGGCACCTATTTTGTCCATCCCCCCACCCCCTCCTCTGCAGCAACCCCTAGTTTGTTCTCTGTATTTATGAATCTGTATTCGTTTATTCACTTGTTTTGTTTTTAGATCCCACAGAGAAGTGAAATCATATGGTATTTGGCTTTCTTTGATTGATTTCACTTAGCACAATACCTTCTAGGTCCATCCAGGTTTTCACAAATGGCAAGATCTCATTCTTTTTTATGGCTGAGTGGTATTCCTTTATATATATATGATATATATGATATATATTATATATATGAAGATATATATAGAGGAAGATATAGATATAGAGGAAGATACACATATAAAGGAAGATACATAGATACATAGATATTTATATCACATCTTCTTTATTCATTTCTCTATTGATGGACACTTGCATTGCTTCCATATCTTGGCTATTTTAAATGATGCTGCAGTAAACATAGGGGTGCATACATCTTTTCGAATTAGTATCTTCATTTTCTTTGGGATAAATATCCAGTAGTGGAATTAATGGATCATACGGTAGTTCTAGTTTTAATTCTTTGAGGAACCTCCATACTGTTTTCCAGAGTGGCTGCACCAGTTTGCATTCCCGCCAACAGGGCACGAGGGTTCCCCTTTCTCCGCATCCTCGCCAACATCTATAGTGTCCTGTCTTGTTAATCTTAGCCATTCTGACTGGTGTGAGGTGATATCTCATTGCAGCCCTGATTAACATTTCCCCAATGATGATCACATGATGTTGAGCATCTTTTCATGTGTCCATTGTTCCTCTGGATGTCTGCTTTGGAAAAATATCTATTCAGGTCCTCCGCTCGATTTTAATTGGATTATTTGTGGCTTTGGCACTGAGTTGTATGCTATTTATTCATTTTGGATATTAGCCCCTCATTGGATGTATCATTTTCAGATTTCTTCTCCCATTCAGTAGGTTGCCTTTCCATTTTGTGGATAGTTCCCTTCGCTGTACAGAAGCTTTTTTTATTCTGGTGTAGTCCCAACAGTTTATTTTTGCTTTTGTTTCCCTTGCCTCAGGAGATAGATCCAGAACTATGTTGCTAAGACCGATGTCTGAGAGATTACTTACTGCCTATGGTTTCTTTTAGGAATTTTATGGTTTCAGGTCTCACATTTAGGTCTTCAGTCCGTTTTGAGTTTATTTTTGCCAATGGTATAAGAAAATGGTCCCCTTTTCATTCTTTGGCACACAACTGTCCAGTTTTCCCAACACCATTTATGAAAAGATTGTCTTTTCCCCATTGTATATTCTAAACTTTAAAAAATTAATCTACCAATATTAAAAAAGAAAGTTGGATTAGGGTATGAGACTAATGAAACCAGAAGGGCTCTCCAGCCTCGACAATTCTGCAAATTGGATTTTTTTTTCTCCCCAAATTAGTATCCGTATGATCAAGGTGACTGAGATTTCATGGCTGAAATCAACATCAGCAAAGGACGCACTGCTCTGGGCAGGCTAAGCTCAGAGGACCTGACATCTGGTGTCTGGGACTGTAACAAAAATGTCATCTGTGGCATGAGCCCCCAATTAAGGCATTTTCAGATGGTTGTGGGGGACAGAAGCCCTGAGGCCACATCCTAGGTTGAGCCTGGTGAAGCTACACATGTTCCATTTTAAACCATGTCCCCCACAAGCTTGTCCACCGGCTCCCACTGGTGATACTCACACTGATCTGACCAATCTGACCTCGTCTTAAGCTTGACTATATCCACAAATACCCTATTTCCAAATAAGGTCACACTCATAGGTCCCAGGAATTAGAACTTGCACATATCTTTTTGGGGGACACAATTCAACTCACACACCCATCTTTTTGTTTTAAGATGTATTTATTTAAATGAGAGAGAGAGAGAGAGAGAACAGGGCAGAGGGACGGAGGGAGAAGGAGAGAGAATCTCAAGCAGACTCCGCGCTGAGCGCCGAGCCCAACTCAGGGTTCGATTTCATGACCCTGAAATCATGACTCTAGCCAAAACTTAGAGTCTGAGGCTTCACCAACTGAGCCACCCAGGTGCCCCATACACCAGTCTTAAGTGAAGGGATTGGAAGGAGTTTGACTACAACAGATGAGTTCTAATCTGCCAAGTAGTCCAGCCATTTTATCTTTGTAACTCCTATTGTAACAATATATGTTTAGGAACTATCAGAGTTGGAGGACAGGAGGTTCTCACAAATCTAGAAGTTCAGGTGTTGAACCCGAATCTAGGTGCTCAGGCATACAATGCCGCAGTGAGTCACCGATGCTGCAAAGGGCAGCCCTGGAGCAATTACACTTTGTCTTGGAGTTTGTTTAGCAAGAAATGTCATATCTGTACTTAAGGTTAGAAGTGATATCCTAGCCAGCTAGTTTGAAATAAAAAAAAAAAAAGATTCATCACTTTAGCTCAAGTGCCAAAGCCAACCTGATTGTTTAAGCGCATTTTAAATGGCATAAGATAAAGGTCAAATACCTTGTAACTCTCTCATTTCTGCCAAATGGGGTTGGAAAAATTCATAATTCTGCAGCATGGCAGCAAAAGCCAGGAATGCTCCAGCCACCTACCCTGCAACCTCCAGAGTCATGGCTCCTTATCTCTCACATCCCCTCCTGTCAAAGCAAGAACGCGCCTGCCCCATTGTGTGACCCTCTAGACATGTCCCCATCTTTGTGCTTTGTGCTTTGTGCTTGCAGTTCCTTCCGCTAGAACTCCACCCTCTGCTGATACATTCCTTCCTCCACTGACTACCTTCCACTCCCTGACTGCGGTGGATTGAGTCTTGATGTTCCCCCAAATTCATGTGTCGAAACTTGAATCCCAAATGTGATGGTATTTGAAGGTGGGACCACTGGGAGCATTAACCTTAAAAATAAATCCGCCAGTTATTATACCAGCCAAAAAAAAATGCACTTATTTGGGCATAACAGAGAATTGCAATCTGGCACAAATAAGCCATGGCAAAACCATTAAGAGAGTCTAACAAAGGAGAGAAATATTATTTTATGGAGAAGGAGGAGGTTGGGAGGGGATGTTTAGAATGGAAACCCATTAGAGCAAAAGCAAGGGTTCAGGGCAATGAGGTCTCAGTGGTAGTCGATTTCTTGTACCAAATGAAATGTACATTTTTCCCTGTTGGAGGCTGTGATTGATGATTCTTTCCTGTTGACCATTCTTCTGCTGGGTTTGTAATTGACGGTTCTTCTTGTAATTGACATTGAGTGGTTCCCTGGGGCCAGCTTCCCTTTCTAGCATCCCAGGTCGGCTTTAGTGAGGTTCCCCTTTATTAATTTTCACAGGAGGTATTTAGGTCGTGCGGGTGGAGCTCTCTTGATGGGATCAGCGCTTTCGTAAGAAGAGACCAGAGAGCTCCCTTGCCTCTTTTCACCACATGAGGACACAATAAGAAGCCAGCCATCTGCCACTTGGAAGGGTCGGTCCCCAGAACACAACCACCCTGGCACCTTCATCTCAGACTCCAGCCTCCAGAGCCGTGATAAATAAATCTCTGCTGTTATAAGCTACCCGGTCTATGGTAATTTGCTACAGCAACCCCAGCTGCCTGCCCCATGACCTCACCCATCTTTCAAGGAAGGCCGAGTTCAGATGCTGTTGTTGATCATAGAATCCTGACAACGGCGGTCTGGGGGAGCCCATTCAACAATCATTCATGTATGACGGAGCCATAGGTATGTGCCCCACTCCGTGCTGGGACAGCAGCGGCCACGGAACCCCCCCCCCCATCTCTACCGGCTGAGCTGGCAGCCTAGCAGGCCTGCCTTGACTCTAATAATACCCGAGAGGGTCTTCACCTCTGAATGTTAGAAAGAGGCCGTAAGGAAATCATTGATTTTGGCTGCACCCGTAGCATGGAATTTATTGAATACGGTTTGCTAAAAAATTAACGTGAGTAAATTCCACATGACAGTGATTACATTGTATTTCCTCAATTATAAGATCATGTCTTTTCAAAATGTTGATGGGCCTGAAATCAGGATACCTCTTACAACTGATTTTTGAAAAGAACTTGCCTTCTGTGAAACGTTGCCTCTGCCTGCCAGGGGGTGTTACCTGATTTGAGTTATTCGGCTTGGCAGCACCGCGTAGACTTGGATTTTATCTTCAATTGAATTTCTAATTGTCACTTGTGATGTCCTCAAAAAGATCACATTCTGGTGCAATTTTAAAGCCAAAGTTATTATAGACAGAGGAGCCTGAGCATGGAGCTGCAGGGGGTAAATTCGCTAAGACCAGAGCAAGTATTTCCGGCAGGGGAAGGGGGCCCCCACGCTACCTCATTGTACACACAGTCAAGCGTGTACAGGATCTGGGCAGGGAGAATGTAAATCCAGTCTAAATGGCTACTGTGTGTGTGTGTTGGGGGGTGTACATAATTTTGTATTTAGTTTTTCCAGCTTTATTGAGATATCAGTGAGACACACAATCACTAGACGTATTTAATGTATACAATTTGATGAGTTCGGACATATGCATACACCTGGGTACCATGACCACAATCAAGATTATAAACCTATCCATCATCTCCAGAGGTGTGTGTCCCTCTGTTTTTGTGTGCATGGTAGGAACACTCACCATGAGACTCACCTCTTAACCCGGTTTTAAGTGCACCATACTCTGCCTCTGTCTACAAATACCATGCTGTGCAGCAGCTCTCTAGAACTCACTCATCCTGCGTAACTGAGACTTTATACCCACCAAACATCATGTCCCTTCTTCCCCTCCCCTGGCAAGCACCATTCTAGTTTCTGCTTCTATGATTTTGACTACTCTAGTTGGGTCATGCAAGTGGAATCCTGCAGTATTTCCCTCTCTGTGACTGGTTTATTTCACTCAACTTAATGTCCTCCAGTTCCAAGCCTGTTGCAACAAATGACAGGGTTTCCTTCTTTTCGAAGGCTGAATCATATTCCACTGTGTGGCTAGACCACATTTTCTTTTTCCATTTTTCTGTCAACGGACATTGGGATTGTTTCCCTACCTTGGCTGCTGTGAACGATTATCGCAATGAGTAGGGGAGTGCAGACATCTCTTCAAGATCCCGATTTCCATTCTTTTGGCTACATACCCAGGAGAGGGACTGCTGGATCGTACAGTAGTTCTATTTTAAAGTTTTTGCGGACCCTCCATACTTTTGTTCATAGTTTTCCACCATTTTACATTCCCACCAACAGAGGACAAGGGTTCCAATTTCGCCACATCATCGCCAACACTTACTTTTTATTTATTTTTTTGATAATAGCCCTCCTAACAGGTGCGTGGTGATTTTGTGGTTTTGATTTGCATTTCTCTGATGATTCGCGATGTTGAATGAAACCCACTGTTGGGTTTCATTGTCTCCTCTTATGGGTTCCTTTGCCTGTTTGTTGCTTGGGATTCCTTTCTGCCTTGTGTGATCATTTGCATCTGTCTACATGCCCACTGGATCATGGGTTCCCTGGAGGCAGTGATTTTGGTTCTCTCATCCCAACATCCCATAGGCACTTTGTGGATCCTCAGTAAATCTACTTGAATAAAATTGACCCCTCTGGTGCAGCAGATCCTTATCTAAGGATGTGGAGAGCTAGGAAGAGCCTCTCCTCTCTCCGTCTCCCAGGATGTGTTGTTTCTGCCCATGGTGCTGGTTAATACACAGCAACACCAAGAGAATAATCAGCACCACAGACAGAGCCATAAACAAGGTGTCTTCTGTACATTGTATCTAATCCTCCCTCAAACCTGATTAGAGAAGGAGCTGGTCCTCATGGGATTGAAGTCCCTTGGCCAAGGCCACACAGCAATCGATTAGCAGATCTGGCATTTGATGCCACCTTTGATTTCAAAGCCATGTTTGATCGAAGTCAAGATGGTTCGTCTCGCTTTTCAGTGGGCTAAGTGTTGACTTAGAGTGTTGTGGTTGTTGAAGAAGAAATGGAGATGTTCAGTGGGGACCTGGAGATAATGGCAGCTTGGAAAGAGAGGGTTCACCTTTGTTGAAATGCACCCCTTAGCTATAACCTCACACAATTTTCTAGAAGGAAACCTCTTAGATGCTATAAAATCTCACAGAAAGATTTTCGTATGTCTCCAAAGCTTAGCAAATAAATATCATTGTCTTATTTGAGATACTGACACAGTGTCTGATGACCAGTAGATACACACAACTGAGGACAACGGGCACACTTCACAGGTTCCAGGGCTCAGGGCCTGGACTGTGGGCATCCCGGGGGTATTATGTGAAAAGCACACAACAAGGATTCGGAAACGCCTTTCAGCCCCAGCGAGGCTATGAATTTCCTCTGTAGTTTTGGGCAAGTTGCATTCCTTTTGGGGACCTCAGGTTCTTCATCTGGAAAATGAGTGTGGTGAGTTAGATGATTTATCGGGTTCCTTCCATTTCCATATTCTATATTTTATGACTTACATTTTTATGCCACTTGCTGACTTTCCACTTTGGTTGCATAAAAGATGGACATTCTTCTGTTGAGTTAGTGGAAGAGAAATTTTTCTTCTTTTTAAAGACATCTCCCCCAACCCTTATACCACCTCACTTTCTTTTTGCACCAAGAAGCACAACGAGACTCTGTGGAGTATTCCCACGGTCGCCGGCGTACTTCTCCACGCTCAGTTTAAAGCAGATTCCTACATGGCTTATTTCTAGATCAAAGGCCTTGAACTACAGGCTGTCCTGGGGACCAAGCTCCACTCTGGAGTGCAGTATGGGTCTGCTGTCAGGGCTCCCAGTCTCTATGGAGCATCCTTCATAGGAAAAGGGAAAATCTGAGTGTTAACTATCTTGGTGGAGGCACAGCACTTTATGATTCACGAAGTATTTTACCTCCAATACCTCTACCCATTTGCTGCCCTTGAAAGGTAGAAAGATCTCGCGGGATAACAGTAGGTCTGCTGGGTTAAATAGCTGTCTGTGGACATGGAGCTGTAAGAGGCAGAGTTTGGCCCCCCCAGTTCTGAGACTCTGACTCTCCTGCTCTGTCCCATACACCAAAGTGCTGGTGGCTACAGGAAACCAGCTATGGCCCCATGTAACCATCTTTGCTCAATGAGCCACATACAGAGAGAAAGCATGAAAGGGCTTTCCCCTGAGAGCCTAGCGCACCCAGAAACCCTGGGTGTAGGCTGCCCAGATGGCAGTTCTGGGCACCGGTGTGTAGGTGGCTGGCCCAGACCTAGGCTGCCCACTCACCCAGCTGACAGCAGCATCAGGGCAAAGCGGAGCCTAGCGGGACCATGACAAGAGACTGGAGAGACCCGACTTCTGGTTCCGCCGGCCTGTAACTCACAGTATGGCCTCCAATGAGCCTCTCCACTCTCCTTATATGTAAAGCAAAGGGTTTGCAGTCCACCCTGGCCATGCCCCTCTCAGCTCTGAACTCCACAGACTGGTCTAATCCTCAGTTGGCTCTTGTTGGGCAGTGTGATCCTGGCCTTTGCCTCTGACCTTAGTTTTCCTGTGCCCCAGACACAGGCTGCGGGCACAGCACCTGCTGCCGACCCCCTGTCATTCTTGCTTCCCTCTGCTCACAACACAACCTGGGCCAGTGACCGAGAACCCCAATCAAGCAATTTTTTTCAAGTTTTTATTTAAATTCCAGTTAGTTAAGATATAGTTGAGTAGTCTGGGTTTTCCAGAGAAACAGAACCAATAGGCGAGGAGACCTATTTATATTTACATTTATGTTTATATTTTCTTTTCTTTTTTTTATTTTTTTAAAGATTTTATTTATTTGAGAGAGCGAAAGGCAGCATGAGCAGGGGGGGAGGAGCAGAGGGAGAAGGAGAATCAGGCTTCCCACTGAGCAGGGAGGCCGATGCGGGGCTCGATCCCAGGACCCTGAGATCATGACCTGAGCTGAAGGCAGACGCTTAACCTACTGAGCCCCCCCAGGCACCCCGAGAAAGCAACTCTTTTAACATCTAACTGGATCAACGTATGTCATATGCTCATTCTGAGCCAACTATATGGCCCAGAGGATGGATGATGCTAATGATTTGGGGCCCAAACCCTCTCTACCTTGGAGCTGGAGCTGAGCCTCCTTTACTGCAGCACAAGCTGCACCAAGGAGAGAGTCAAACAGTGACTAGCTGCAGGTGCCAACAGGAGGGAATGGCCCCGAACACCGGGTCTTCATGACAGTGGTCCCGCTAGAGTGCCACCTTGGGGAGCATTCGTTTTCGATGGCTGCTGAAAAGAATCATCGCAAGCTGGATGGCTTAAAACAACACACCTGTAGGCCACAGGTCACCATCAGTGCCACTGCGCTGAAACCAGGGTATCCGCAGGCCTGCACTCCTTCAGGAAGCTCTAGGGCGGCAATCCATCTCTTTTCCTTTTCCAGCTTCTCAAGCTACATTCCTTGGCTTGTGGCCCTTCCATCTTCACAGCTAACAGCAAGGCGTCTTCGAATCTCTCCCTGCTTCTGCGGTCCTTTCTCCTCCTCCTGCACCTTCATCTCCTCCTCCTTCTTCCTCATCTTCTTCCTCTTCCTCCTGTCTGGTATCCGACCCCACTGCCTCCCTCTTACAAGGACTCTCATGATTACATTGAGCCCACCCAGACACCAGGAGAGTCTCCCTCTCTCCAGATCCTTAACTTAATCACATCTGCGAAAGTCTTTTTTAGTCACATAAGGTAACATCCCCAGGTTTCAGGGATCAGGACCTGGATATCTTTGGGAACCACTACCCAACCTACCAGAGGGGGCTCTCCAGCTGCCCTGGGCAGAATGGAGTGTACCTTGCCCCATGCCACCTAGGCCCTCCTCACACCTGTGCTGTGGCATTTATCACAGACTCTTCGTGGAATCCTGCATGTATGTACATGTCTCTCCTCCATTAGGCTCTGAATACCTTGATACTAGGAGCTCGCTATTTATTTCCTGAAAGCATGGCATCATGGCTTGCCCAGAGCAGGTTCTCAATGAATGAGTGAATAAATTTCTTCGCTAGAGCAAATGTAACGCAAGTTGAAGGCACAAAGCCTGAGGGAAACTGGAAAAAGGGAGGACTGTGTGACAGCATGGGGTTAATGCAAAGACCCTAAATCGCAGTCCCAAATCTCCAGGCCCCTTCTGCTGCCTTCATACTGTGAGAGCTGCCTGGGCACATCCTATCTGAAGCCTATTTTTAAAATCCCTCAGTACTAGCGAGCAGTGTTGTGGCTATAAATAGATGCCGTGGATTTTATGATCAGAGAAAATGAGTCCATCATTTAAAAAAACACACACACACACTATTTATAGCCCAAGGATTTCCACAGCCGAGCATCCTCCCTGAGAACCCCTGGCTGATTTTCCTCCCAGCTGTACAAGGCTCGTGGAAATACAACAGGTGAGGGAAAAGCATGTCATTCTAAATTGCATCTATTTTTGAAAACCCACCTTCCGAGGGAGGGGCTCATGCAAAATGTATGAAACTGACAGCACTCTTTTAGAGGAAAAGAATCCCATTGCTGGTTGTGGAGTAGCTCAGGATTCTGAGGGACCAACAGCGGGGCAGACAATGGAGGAGCCATGCAAAGCCAGTCAACACGAAACACACTAGACCGGCCAGAAGACCCAGGACCCATGAGCTTCTCGGAAACACTGACAACAGCTTACCTGCATCGAGCACTTCCTGTATACCCAGCTCTGTGTTAGGGACTTAACCACATGATTTCCTTTTATCACTCAACAAAGCATGACATGTGGGTACTATTATCACTGACCCCGTATTACAGATGGGTAAACTGAGGCCCAGTGAGGCCGAGGAACTTGCCTGAGGTCTGGGGAGACCTGGAATTGGAGAGAGAGCCAACATGTGTAAGCACTGATTTGGCTTCCAGCATGAGGGTTTCAGAGTGTAGGGAGAAGGGCGCATGAAGAGCCGCGGGCTCTTGTCTGCTGCTTTGTCTTTTAAGGTCTCTGTAATCAGGGTCTGTCTGACTCCAACAGCACGACCTCCTCCTTCTGGTTCTAGCTTCTCCTTCCTCTCCTCTCCTATACAGAACACATCCTTGCACAGGAAGCTGCCACCTTACCGTCAGGGGTGCTTTTTACCACATCTGCCAGCCAGCCTGGGATGCCCTGACTAATCGGGATAGCGGTTGGCCACAGACTGCCAGGGCCATCCTGCCAAAGTCACTGGGCAGGTTTGTTCTGGCCCCAGTAGGTGGCTTCTCTTTCTCCTAGCCAAGTCCTTCCCCATTTCTGCACTGCACCGCTCCACACCGCACCCCCCCCCACCTCCTCTGCAGATATTTCCCTGATTACTCTGGTGCTTACTACTTTCTGTCATCCAGCCCCCTGTCTCCCTAGAGGGCCAGGCTATTAGCATGGCCCAAATCCTAAGACCCTAAATGTCCTTGGGAACCGCAGATGCTGCAGGGATCCACTGTCAGTGCCCAGAAGCGTGGGCATAGACAGTCGCAGAGCTGAAGCCGGGGGAAACTGAGCTCAAGCCCCAGGTATGACGGCGAAGAAACAGGCCCAGCACACAGCAACGTGTTTCTCTGGCCAGCAGTGGGTCCAGTGGGACCAGGGCTCAGCTTTCCTGAGACTGAACATCATGGGTAGTGGAGGATGATGCCAAGCAGGGTCATGATGATGAACAGGCCTCTTTTCTTTTTCTTTTTTTTTTTTTTAATTTAAATTCAGTTAGTCAACATATAGTACATCTTCGTTTCAGAGGTAGTGTTCAGTGATTCATTAGTTGTATATAACACCCAGGGCTCATCACATCACACGCCCTCCTTAATGCCTGTCCCCTGGTTACACCATCCCCCGACCCACCTCCCCTCAGGCAACCCTCAGTTTGTTTCCCAGAGTCAAGAGTCTCTCCTGGTTTGTCTCCCTCTGATTTCTTCCCATTCAGTTTTCCTTCCCTTCCCCTATGATCCTCTGCACTATTTCTTATATTCTGCATATGAGCGAAACCGTATGATAATCGTCTTTCTATGACTGAGTTATTTCACTCAAGCATAATACCCTCCAGTTCCACCCATGTCGATATAAATGGTAAGTATTCATCCTTTCTAATGGCTGAGTAATATTCCATTGTATATATAAACCACACAGGCCTGTTTTCTTTCAACTTTCTCTTTAGTGACATAGGCATAGAAAGCACAGCTTTGTGATTCCCGCCTGGTAGCTTCCCCTCTCTCTTTCCTGCCTTCGCACTTCTCCAGGCCGCCCCAGCAGGACATCAGCAACGGTGCCCTGGCGTGTCTCCTTCGCTGCCCCTGCCTTCCCCACTCCCGTTCATTTTACACTCCTCCACCAGAAAGATCTTCCAAATGTTAAAATTGGATCCTGCTGCCCTGCGCCCCACCCTCCTTCCCATGAACCTTCCTCCTGGTCCTCTAGGTGGACCACAAACCTCCTATGACACTTTGTAAGGCCACTTCTCCAAGCTCTCCTCCTCCTGCTCGTCTACAAGGGCTTCCACTCCCTCCTGAGCAAGCCACTTCCTGTTTCCTGAAACCAAATGCTCTCCTGAGGCCCTGGAGTCTTTGCTCAAGCTCGTGAGAGCCCCTTGGGGACAGAGACCATATCTTACCATCTCCTTATTCCTTGATCTATAAGAGAGGCTTAACACCTCTCAGGGAAATGAACTGATGAATGGATGAATATCATTTTCCACTTCTGGAACCCACGTATTACCTTCAGATAGTCCTTCAGACCTTCCTTACCCTCAGCCTCGCCTCTTTTGTAAAGTCTTCCCTGGACCTCAGCCCCAGGCTACATCAGGTTCAATTTTATCAAGCCTTCTGGGAGCCCAGGTACAGCAGCACAATATATACTTTCTGTGTGTCTGTTCCTCTAGATTGTCCTCCCCAAGGATAGAGACCATGTTTATATGTGAGTTTATCCCAAGGGCGTAGCATGAGGCCCTAAGCTTTAATGACTGAATGAACCCAATAACTGTCTGATCAAGAGAATGAATGAAAAAGTCCCGTGACATTTCCCCATGCTCATCTGGGGAATTAAGGGGAAGAGCTAGGGATACATCCTGGTGATCAGGTTGCCAGTTCTCTTTTCTTTCTAATGCTTCTTAGTGCAGATAAGAAGCTTGGGGATTTCGCTAAGTTTAGAATTTTTTCCGAGGCTCTGGTGTGCCACAAAGCACACCCAGTAAATAGGAGTCATCCCAAAGTTACCAAACCAGAACGTGTTCATCTGTGATGCCAAACTCAATCTCTCATCAGTGGTTTCCTCTCTGGAAGAAAGGCACCCAGGGCATTGCTAGTTTAACCTTGTATCCTGAATGATTAGTCACAAAACGGGCAACAGTGATTTGGGATGAGGGCTGTCAGCAGCATGGAAGATGAGAGCACATTGCAGAGCCGGGAGCAGTCTGGGGCAGGGGGAAGAGCTGTAGAGAGGAGCCTGGATTATATTTCAACCCTGTTGCTAATTTACTGTGTAACCTTGAACGCATTGCATGGTCTCTCTGGGTCTTGGATCCCATCTCTGTAAAATGAGGGAACCAGAATATATTTTCTCTAAGGCCTGTGCCAGTTCTCAGGTCCTATGGCTTTATATCTAAAGAGCTCATTTGGAAAGACATGAAGGACTCAGAGGTCAACAACGAAGAGAGAACTTTTCCAATAAAGAGCTAAGTAGTAGGTGTACTTTCCAAGTGTTCAACAATCAATGACACATGGAGTAAAAATAATAAGAAAAGTAAAAAAATTCAGAAGGTTTTCTGAAAGCAAACCTACTAGATTCAATGTAGAATAAATTCACTTACAAGTAATATCCTAGCGATAGACCACCCGTTACCTACAAATCCCTCTGCTTCTGCTCCCTATCTCTTCCTCTACTGAAAACACTCTTCCAGTTTGCTTTAGAGGAGGTGGGGACTGGGGGGCACATGCCTGGCTCACTCTATCTCAGGAGCCCAGCCCCAAATCTAGCCAATAGTAGATGTGCAACAAACACAGGTTGAGGAAATAAAAGTGGTACTCACAATCGTCAGTTTCATTAACCATGAAATTCAGTTACAGCTCTTCCCAATTACCTGAGCATACAGGAGACCTCTTTTAGCCACTGCACTGGTATTCCATGGTTCTGCACCTTTAAAATGAAAGGATTAGCTTGATAATATTCCCTTTAAGTGTGGGGTTTAAAACTTCCAAGTGCTTTTAGATTCACTATTAACTAACAGTAAAATAATTACAGGTACTTTTGTAGGGTTTTATGGTTTATGTAAGACTTTCACATCCACTTTCTCATGTGCTGTGAAGCAGCAGGTTATCCCTATTGTGCAATGAGGAAACCAAGGCTCAGAGAGGCAAAATGACCAGCCCGAGGTCTCACGGTTGGGCAGGGGCTGAGCCAGGCCTGCAGTTCGGAAGGGAGAAGGCCTTCCCTCAACACTGCCGGCTGAAGTGCCCCGTGCCCCCTTCCTCAACTCCTCCCCCATCTACTCTGTTGCTGCCAACAAAAGCAAACTAGGAAAATCTGCAAGTTCATGGCTTTTCTTCCATTTTGCTCTTTTTCTTCTAAGCTCTCTCTTCTGTTATCCCTTCAAGGAAATAAGTCCCTTACCAGACTTGCAAAGTGCTTCCATGTAGATTTATTTAATTTTCTTAAGAAGCCTGAGGGAAGCCTATGGTCCCCATTTTACAGATGAAAGAACTGAGATTTACATAAATCTCTTGCCCAAGGTCACACTGCAAGTCAAAGACAGCCAACAAATCTCGTGGCCTTCTTGGGATTCCATTCTACGGAGCTGACAACATGGTGGGAAGGAGAAAGAATAAAGCCCCAGGATAAGCCCCATGCAGGCCATTTCTCCCCTCCAAAACAAAGTGAGGTGAACCTGTCTTATTGGGGAATAACAATATGGGTCAACAATTTCAATTTACTGAAGTACGGGGAAAACAGCTAGCAGTGGCTTTCTGCGTTTGAAAGATGTGGTTCCATTAAAAGAATTTAACTTAACGCCACATGGTGTGGTAAAATACTCATTTTGCAAACTCCTTTATAAATGGTTCATCTTCACTGCTCCCATTTTAAAGAATTTTCTCTGTGAGTTACATTAACTTTTAATTAGAATCCTTTTGGAGTTTTACAACTTTGGATATTTCCCAGGAAGCCAAAGAAAGGGAAAGAAAGATACAAGACATAATTCGGTAGGTAATGCAAATTCAATTTTTACCAACATGTGTAACTGCTTGGTTTGGGTGACTTGGCTTAGAAAGATCCATTTCAAAGCAAGGAGCATTTGTTGAGAGTGTGGCACTGGGCATAAGGAAGGGGCTGACAGAAAGATGGATACCATGGTTTTTTGCTTCAAGGAGCTCAACATCTGCCAGGGACAAAAGCCCAGTCACCACTAAGTTGAGTGGGAACCCCACTGAGCAGGTTCTCCAACAGTCGCCTCCCAGCCTCTCCTTAGACTCAAGTCCAAGTTTTTTGCCCCATTTGCAACTGTCTTTTTGTGTGTGTCAGAGAGAAAAGATATCTCTTCCCCCTACATGTCTTTTTTAAAAATTCTTTTTAATGTTATGTTAATCACTATTCATTACATCATTAGTTCTTGATGTAGTGTTCCATGATTCATTGTCTGTGCATAACACCCAGGGCTCCATGCAGACTGTGCCCTCTTTAATACCCATCACCAGGCTAACCCATCCCCCCACCCTCCTCCCCTCTAGAACCCTCAGTTTGTTTTTCAGAGTCCATCGTCTCTCATGGTTCGTCTCCCCCTCCGACTTACTCCTCTTCATTCTTCCCCTCCTGCTATCTTTTTCTTTTTCTTTTTCCTTAACATGTGTTGCATTATTTGTTTCAGAAGTACAGATCTGTGAGTCAACAGTCTTGCACAATTCACAGCGCTCACCATAGCACATACCCTACCCAATGTCTGTCACCCAGCCACCCCATCCCTCCCACCCCCCCACGACTCCAGCAACCCTCAGTTTGTTTCCTGAGATTAAGAATTCCTCATATCAGTGAGGTCATATGATACATGTCTTTCTCTGATTGACTTATTTCACTCAGCATAACACCCTCCAGTTCCATCCACGTTGTTGCAAATGGCAAGATCTCATTCCTTTTGATGGCTGCATAATATTCCATTGTGTATATATACCACCTCTTCCTTATCCATTCATCTGTCGATGGACATCTTGACTCTTTCCACAGTTTGGCTATGGTGGACATTGCTGCTATAAACATCGTGGTGCACATACCCCTTTGATCCCTACATTTGTATCTTTGTGGTAAATACCCAGTAGTGCAATTCCTGGATCGTATGGTAGCTCTATTTTCAACTGTTTGAGGAACCTCCATACTGTTTTCCAGAGGGGTTGCACCAGCTTGCATTCCCACCAACAGTGTAGGAGGGTTCCCCTTTCTCCACATCCCCGCCAACATCTGTTGTTTCCTGACTTGTTAATTTTAGCCATTCTGATGGGTGTGAGGTGGTATCTCATTGAGGTTTTGATTTGGATTTCCCTGATGCTGAGCGATGTTGAGCACTTTTTCATGTGTCTGTTGGCCATTTGGATGTCTTCTTTGGAAAAATGTCTGTTCATGTCTTCTGCCCATTTCTTGATTGGATTATTTGTTCTTTGGGTGTTGAGTTTGATAAGTTCTTTATAGATTTAGGATACTAGCCCTTTATCTGATATGTCATTTGCAAATATTTTCTCCCATTCTGTCGGTTGTCTTTTGGTTTTGTGGACTGTTTCTTTTGCTGTGCAGAAGCTTTTTATCTTGATGAAATCCCAATAGTTCATTTTTGCCCTGGCTTCCCTTGCCTTTGGCGATGTTTCTAGGAAGGAGTTGCTGCGGCTGAGGTCGATGAGGTTACTGCCTGTGTTCTCCTTTAGGATTTGGATGGACTCCTGTCTCACGTTTAGGTCTTTCAACCATTTGGAGTCTGTTTTTGTGTGTGGTGTAAGGAAATGGTCCAGTTTCATTCTTCTGCATGTGGCTGTCCAATTTTCCCAACACCATCTGTTGAAGAGACTGTCTTTGTTCCATCGGACATTCTTTCCTGCTTTGTCAAAGATGAGTTGACCATAGAGTTGAGGGTCCATTTCTGGGCTCTCGATTCTGTTCCATTGATCTATGTGTCTGTTTTTGTGCCAGTACCATACTGTCTTGATGATGACAGCTTTGTAATAGAGCTGGAAGTCCGGAATTGTGATGCCGCCAGCTTTGCTTTTCTTTTTCAAGATTCCTCTGGCTATTCGGGGTCTCTTCCGGTTCCATACAAATTTTAGGATTATTTGTTCCATTTCTTTGGAAAAAGTGGATGGTATTTTGATGGGGATTGCATTGAATGTGTAGATTGCTCTAGGTAGCACTGACATCTTCGCAATGTTTGTTCTTCCGATCCATGAGCATGGAACGTTTTTCCATTTCTTTGTGTCTTCTTCAATTTCTTTCATGAGTATTTTATAGTTTTCTGAGTACAGATCCTTTGCCTCTTTGGTTAGATTTATTCCTAGGTATCTTATGGTTTTGGGTGCACTTGTAAATGGGATCGACTCCTTGATTTGTCTCTCTTCTGTCTTGTGGTTGGTGTATAGGAATGCCACTGATTTCTGTGCATTGATCTTATAGCCTGCTACTTGACTGAATTCCTGTAGGAGTTCTAGCAGTTTTGGGGTGGAGTCTTTTGGGTTTTCCACATACAGTATCATATCATCTGCAAAGAGTGAGAGTTTGACTTCCTCTTTGCCGATTTGGATGCCTTTGATTTCTTTTGTTGTCTGATTGCTGTGGCTAGGACTTCTAATACTATGTTGAAGAGCAGTGGCGAGAGTGGACATCCCTGCCGCATTCCTGACCTTAGGGGAAAAGCTCTCAGCTTTTCCCCATTGAGAATGATATTGGCTGTAGGTTTTTCATAGATGGCTTTTATGATATTGAGGTATGTACCCTCTATCCCTATACTCTGAAGAGTTTTGATCAAGAAAGGATGCTGTACTTTGTCAAATGCTTTTTCTGCATCTATTGAGAGGATCATATGATTCTTGTTCTTTCTTTTGTTAATGTATTGTATCACGTTGATTGATTTGCGGATGTGGAACCAGCCTTGCAGCCCAGGGATAAATCCCACTTGGTTCATGGTGAATAATCCTTTTAATGTACTGTTGGATCCTATTGGCTAGTATTTTGGTGAGAATTTCTGCATCCATGTTCATCAAGGATATTGGTCTGTAATTCTCCTTTTTGATGGGGTCTTTGTCTGCTTTGGGGATCAAGGTAATGGTGGCCTCATAAAATGAGTTTGGAAGTTTTCCTTCCATTTCTATTTTTTGGAACAGTTTCAGGAGAATAGGTATTAATTCTTCTTGAAATGTCTGATAGAATTCCCCCGGGGAGCCATCTGGCCCTGGGCTTTTGTTTCTTGGGAGATTCTTGAGGACTGCTTCAATTTCCTTAGTGGCTATAGGTCTGTTCAGGTTTTCTATTTCTTCCTGGTTCAATTTTGGTAGTTGATACATCTCTAGGAATGCACCCATTTCTTCCAGGTTATCTAATTTGCTGGCATAGCATTGCTCATAATATGTTCTTAGAATTGTTTGTATTTCTTTGGTGTTGGTTGTGATCTCTCCTCTTTCATTCATGATTTTGTTGATTTGGGTCATTTCTCTTTTCTTTTTGATCAGTCTGGCCAGGGGTTTCTCAATCTTGTTAATTCTTTCAAAGAACCAGCTCCTAGTTTCGTGGATCTGTTCTACTGTTCTTTTGGTTTCTAGTTCATTGATTTCTGCTCTGATCTTTATTATTTCTCTTCTCCTGCTGGCTTTAGGCTTTATTTGCTGTTCTTTCTCCAGCTCCTTTAGGTGTAGGGTTATGGTGTGTATTTGAGACCTTTCTTGTGTCTTGAGAAAGGCTTGTATTGCTCTATACTTTCCTCTCAGGACTGCCTTTGCTGTATCCCAAAGATTTTCAACAGTTATGTTTTCATTTTCATTGGTTTCCATGAATTTTTACTTCTTCTTTAATTTCCTGGTTGACCCATTCATTCTTTAGTAGGATGCTCTTTAGCCTCCATGTATTTGAGTTCTTTCTGACTTTCCTCTTGTGATTGAGTTCAGTTTCAAAGCATTGTGGTCTGAAAACATGCAGGGAATAATCCCAAGCTTTTGGTACCGGTTGAGACCTGATTTGTGACCTAGGATGTGATCGATTCTGGAGAATATTCCATGGACACTAGAGAAGAATGTGTATTCCGTTGCTTTAGGATGGAATGTTCTGAATATGTCTGTAAGTCCATTTGGTCCAGTGTGTCATTTAGAGTCTTTATTTCCTTATTGATCTTTTCTTAGATGATCTGTCCATTTCAGTCAGGGGGGTGTTAAAGTCCCCCACTATTATTGTATTGTTGTCAATGTGTTTCTTCGCTTTTGTTATTAATTGCCTTATATAATTGGCTGCTCCCATGTTCGGGGCATAGATAGTTACAATTGTTAGATCTTCTTGTTGGATAGACCCTTTAAGTAGGATATAGTGTCCTTCCTCATCTCTTATTACAGTCTTTGTTTTAAAATCAAATTTGTCTGATATAAGGATTGCCACCCCAGCTTTTTTTTGGTGTCTGTTAGCGTGGTGAATGGTTTTCCACCCCCTCACCTTCAATGTGGGGGTGTCTTTGGGTCTAAAATGAGTCTCTTGCAGACAGCATATTGATGGGTCTTGTTTTTTAATCCAATCTGATAGCCTGTGTCTTTTGATTGGGGCATTGAGCCCATTTACATTCAGGGTAACTATTGAAAGGTATGAATTTAGTGTCATTGTATTGCCTCTAAGGTGACTGCTACTGTATATTGTCTTTGTTCCCCTCTGATCTATGCTGCTTTTACGCTCTCTCTTTGCTTAGAGGACCCCTTTCAATATTTCCTGGAGGACTGGTTTTGTGTTTGCAAATTCCTTTAGTTTTTGTTTGTCCCGGAAGCTTTTTATCTCTCCTTCAATTTTCAGTGAGAGCCTAGCTGGATATAATATTCTTGGCTGCATATTTTTCTCGTTTAGTGCTCTGAAGATATCATGCCAGTCCTTTCTGACCTGCCAGGTCTCTGTGGATAGGTCTGTTGCCAATCTAATATTTCTACCATTGTAGGTTACATATCTCTTCTCCCGAGCTGCTTTCAGGATTTTCTCTTTGTCTCTGAGACTTGTAAGTTTTAATATTAGATGTCGGGGTGTTGACCTATTTTTATTGATTTTGAGAGGGGTTCTCTGTGCCTCCTGGATTTTGATGCCCGTTTCCTTCCTCACATTAGGGAAGTTCTCTGCTATTATTTGCTCCAATATACCTTCTGCCCCTCTCTCTCTTTCTTCTTCTTCTGGGATCCCAATTATTCTAATGTTGTTTCGTCTTATCGTATCACTTATCTCTCAAATTCTGCCCCCGTGATCCTGTAGTTGTTTCTCTCTCTTTTTCTCAGCCTCTTTATTTTCCATCATTTGGTCTTCTATATCGCTGATTCTCTCTTCTGCCTCATTTATCCTAGCAGTTAGTGCCCCCATTTTGGATTGCACCTCATTAATAGCCTTTTTGATTTCGACTTGGTTAGATTTTAGTTCTTTTATTTCTCCAGGAGGGGTTTCTCTAAGGACTTCCAAGCTTTTTTCAAGCCCAGCTAGTATCTTTAAGTCATGATTCTGAACTCTAGGTCCGACATCATACTAATGTCCATATTGAGTAGGTCCCTGGCTGACGGTACTACCTCTTGTTCTTTTCCTGAGGTGATTTTTTTCATCTTGTCATTTTGTCCAGAGGAGAATAGATGAATGAGAGAACAAAATGCTAACAGGTTGACTACGTCCCCAGCAAATATACTGTATACAAATCAGAAAAGACCTGAAACCAGGGGAAAAGAAAGGGAAAGGAAGAAAAAAGAAAGAGAAAAGAAAGAGAAAAAAACAAAAAGAAAAAGATAAAAACAAAAACAGAACAATACAAAAAAACCCAGAATATGATCAAATATGGTCAGGCTAGTGCATAGATCAGTGCCACACACTAGATTTTGGGCGTATTTTGGTCTGTTAGAAAAAAGTGCCTCCTAAAATTTTAAAGGAAGAGCGACTTATATATGTACAAAATAAGGGTTGATACAATGAAGGGATGGAAGATGACTGTAAAGATGAAAATTATAAAAGATCTTATAAGTGGAATTGATAAGATAAGTCGTTTGAAAAAAGAAAGAAGAAGATTTAAAAAGAAAAAAGAAAAAGAAAAGGGAGAGAATGTGATCAGGCAGGAGACTAGAACAAAGCCATACAGTAGTGATTTAGGGTATAACTTGATCTGTTAGAAGAAACTGTATCTCAAAATTTTAAAGAGAGAACAACTTATATATATATATATATATATATATCTATATATATATATATATATATGCCAAAAATAAGGGTAACTACTATGAAGGGATAAAATATGACTAAAAATGAAAAATAAAAAATGTTTTTTTAAAAAAAGGGATTGATAAGATTTTGGTTGAAAAAGGATAAGAGAAAAATTTTAAAAAAGTTAAAAAATTAACTTTGAAAAACTAATGAATCATGGTAAAAAAAAAAAAAAAGCCATGAATTCTATCTATGTGCAGTATTCCCCTAGCGCTGGAGCTCTCCCGTTCTCCTTGATCGGTAAACTTGGTCTTGGCTTGCTGGCTGTTCGTGCTGATCTTCTGGGGGAGGGCCTGTTGCCGTGGTTCCCAAATGTCTTTGCCGGAGGCGGAATTGCCCCGCCCTTGTGAGTCCGGGCTAAGCAAGCTGCTCGGGTTTGCTCTCAGGAGCTTTTGTTCTCTGCAAGCTCTCGGTACAGCTTTGGAGGACCAGGGTGAAAATGGTGGCCTCCCAATCTCCACTCGGAGGAGCCGAGAACTCGGGGCCCCGCTCCTCCGCGCGCCCCCAGAGAAAAGCAGTCAGTCACTCCCGTCTCCCTGGTCTCTGGCCGCACTCCGTGGTCACCCGGCCTGTGACCGAGCGTGTCTATCTCTGGCACCCGACCCCGTGTGGAGTCTCCAAACCCAGCAGATCCCTGCGGTGCGCTCCCGCGCCGCTCCTCGCGGGGGAGGGAGGGGAGTCTCCCCAGATCTGCCGCTTTTTGGGTCCCTGCTGGAGGAGCAGTGGCCCGACTGGGCCGCGGATCACAGTTTATGGCAACCCCGAGGTGAGAGCCCGCGCCTCGGCTCCGTCTCTGCAGTCGGCTTCCCCGCTCCGATCCCTGGGAGCTCTGCCGCACTCAGGCACCCCCAGTCTTTCTGTGACCCCGAGGGTCCTGAGACCACACTGTCCCACGAGGGTTCCACCCCCAGCTTAGCCACTGGAGCGACGTCCCTCAGTGGAGCCAACTTCTAAAAGTTCCGATTTTGTGCTCCGCGGCTCTAGCACTTGCCAGAAGCGGCTGACGCAGGCCCCCTCCCCCGCCGACTATCCTCCCGAATATCACCTTGGATTCACTTCTCCGCATGTCCTACCTTCCAGTTAGTGGTCGCTTCTCTGTTCAGAGAGTTGTTGCTACTCTCTTCTTCGGTCTCCTATTGAGTTCGTAGGTGTTCAGAATGGTTTGATCCCTATTCAGCTGAATTCCTGAGACCAGACGAAATCCAGGTCTCCTACTCCTCTACCATCTTGCTCCACCTCCCCCCCCCACATGTCTTAATAATAAATCCTACCACAATAATACTGTTACTTCTAACAAGGGCAACAAATATTTGCATGGTACTTTAAAGTTTATAAAACACTTTCCCACTCGATGTGCCTTAAAACCACATAATCAGAAATATTTAAGTCAGGCAATCTTTCTGAGTTGAAAGTATTTATGTTCAATTTTCTACAACTAGCAAATTTGAGAGATTACCTTTTACAGATATTGTAAAGAAAACCCCTGGAGGACCATTTCCAGCTATGCCAAAATGCATGCTGACACCCTTCAAGTTAAAAAGAGCAAGCAAAAACATTTCAACTATTTTAACTATGTGAAACAAACCAGTGGGGAATGCACATGACTTTGCAGAAACAACATTATTCAGCAAAAAGGACATGCATTCTGCATAAGGCTATAAAATAATTTTTTTTCTTAGAGCATATTTTTAGACCATTGAACTGCAAGAATGCTGATTTCTTTCTGAAACAAATTGATTATCAAGAATTACTGAAACTGTTAAAAAATAGCAACTAATCTAAATTCCTTGTCTGACAAGCATCAAGGAAAATTATGTACTCATAGCCACAAGAAGGATATGCTATATGATTCTTACATATATTGAAACTGTAAATCACCTAAAAACTAATAATTTCACTCAGCTAAGTTTTTGCTTGGTACATCAGGTATTTCTATATCAATCCTTAATTCATGGATCCAGGAAACCATTGGCCAAAGAGAAAATGCACAGGGGCCTGGAGGTGTGAGTTGCTGTCTGTGGTACTGAATCACCCATCAACTCACCTTAGGTTCTGGTTGTTTTGCTTCACACTAGGCGGGCCAAATTCAGAATCGGGGTTTAGAAACCCTGTTCTCATTCTAAACTGTATGACTAAGTGCGTGATAAGGGACAGATTACTCCCTTGTTCTCTCTCAACCTTGATTTCTTCCAAATGTAAAATGAGCAGGTTGAACAAGAGGACTCTAAGCACCAACATCCTAGGATTTAGTGACTTTAACTATTTTGCCAAATATTGCCAACGTATTTGAACAAGCTGCAGGGCTCTCGATGATTCAATAAAATGTTATTAAGGGTCATTTCTTATATTCCAGGTACTATGCTAGGCACTAAATATACAATGGTATATTAGTTAGAACCTTTTTGATTGATATAGAGATAAAACACAGCAGCTTCTGTGAAGAATGGGTAATAATGGAGCAACTTGTAGGATTACAGCTGGGACTAAGGAACAATTGGACTGAGGATCTGTGACACTCAGTTCTTCTTTCTGCTTTATTCCAAAATGATTTCTTCTATTCAGAATGTGTGTGGCAGACAGTCTAAGATGACCCTCAGTTATCTCAGCTCCCTAACATTCATGACCTTGTGTAAACTCCCCCCCCCTTGGATGTGGATCTGGACTTGCTTCTAACCAGCAGAATATGGCAAAGGTAATGGGATGTCCCTTCTGTGATTACATTACATAAGATTGTAGCATCTTTCTTGCTAGCACATTTTCCCTTGCTGTATTGGATGACACCAATGGACATGCTGGGGAGGTTCATGTAGCGAGGAATTGAAGGCAACTTCCAGCCAGTAACCAGGCAGGAACTGAAGGTGGCCTCTGTCCAACAATATCCAACAAACTAAGACCCTCAGTCCTACAAGCTACAAAGGTCTGAGTTCTGCCAACAACCATGTAAACGTGGCAGGGGATCCCTCCCATTTAAACCTTGAGATGAGACTGGAACACCAGGTGACAACTCAGTTATAGCCGTCAGGTGAGGTCCTGCAAAGCTGTGCCCAGATTTGTGACCCAGAGGAATGGTGAGATAATAAATGTGTGTTGTTTTAAGCCACTAGGTTAGTATTTTGTTAGGCAATAGACTAATAATACAAGGAGCATAACCCCTAAAATCCCTAGACCCACATCTCAAATTTTGGAACCTGGATGGATCTGAAGATCACGTTTTCTCCTTTCGTGTTCAAAAATCCCGAGGAAGGGCTCTGACTGGCCCAGCTTATGTCAGGTTTCCATCTTACTAATCACTGTGACCAAGGAGGTTGGCATCAGCAAAAAGATAGTAGCTGCATTCTAACTAACTGAATTAAATAGATATTTTCCACTGTAAGAGGAGTGCAATTATGTGTAGGCAGAACAGTAGCTATCCATGGCAAAAGATGAACTGTGTAAATGCATTCTTTGCTCATAATCTAGAGGCAGATGTAGTTGAGTTAATAGCCTATGACCTTGCAATAACTTGTGTGCTGCAGTACAGGAAGTACAAGTCAAAGAGAGACCTTTAACACAGACTTTGAGAGTCAGGAACGAATTTCCAGGGAAAGTGACACCTACAAAAGAACCTGAAAACTGAATAGGAGTAATGCAAGTGATTAAAGGACGGTTAAGAATGTCTCAGCCACAAGAAATAGCACGTGGAACCGCCCAGGAACTAGAGAAAGAATGAAGCATTTGGTGGACTCCAGATATTTTTAATGCAGTCACATCATAGCTTGGAGGGTGTGAGAAAAATGCCAAGAGGGAGGCTGAAGAAATTTGCCAGAACTGGGACATAATGGCCCTGTATTGGTCAACATTCTTATTGATAAATCAGAGACTCCACTCCAATAGTTAAACCCACAGGGTTAAGAAACCATGTAGTCAGCAACTATGCAGCCATGGCTAATATTGAGCACACCCGAGCACCACGGTTGCCAATACCCACCACTCAGCACCAATCATCCTGGGCAGGATACTGCCCCAGATTCCTCCACTGTTGTGTCCAACAAAGACCATTTCCTGGGTTATGACTGGTCTTGCTGCTTCACAGACACTTCCATATCCAATTCTTCCAGGAGGGATCTGATTGGAAGAACCAAGTCACATGCTTAGTGGCAATGTGACTGTTAATGTTATTTTTCACTCAGCCATGGGAATGTGGGAATCATGTGTGGGAACTATCAAAGTGTAGTGAAGTTTGTCCAAAGATATTAGACAACCATGAATGACAGCTCTTCAAGGCAGGTCTCATCAGCCAATGAAGGAATTTTGCCATTGTCTTGAGGGCTGTCATTGACGAGGTTTCAGTAGGGGAATGGCATGGTTGCCATAGTTTAGGAGGTTCACTTGGCCTCCAGGATGGAGGATGGATTGGAGGCAGGGAGGCCAGGTGGGAGCCTGCTGCTGGCATCCAGGTGAGAAAGTATGAGTGCCTCAACTAAAGCTAGTGCAGTAATGGAGAGAAGGACATCTTTAGGTGGGTCCTAGAAGGCATACAGAGGAGTGCTTTCTCTTATGTAGATAAAAATAACAAATCACCTTGCCCTTCCTGGCCTCCATCTTAGCAACTCTTGAGGATCTTCCTCTGTATCTAGGGTCAATTTTGGATTTGTGTGTGTGTGTGTGTGAGAGAGAGAGAAAGAGAGAGTGGGGGAGGGGGGCAGTGGGAGAGGGAGAGAAAGAATCCCAAGCAGACTCCACGCCCAGTGAGGAGCCTGACACCAGGCTCAATTTCATGCCAAAATCAAGAGTTGGATGCTTAACGGACTCAGCCACCCAGGCGCCCCACAAATTTGGATTTTTAAACATATTTTCCCAAAGAAACAATAATACAAGTGGTTGGCTATCTGGGGAATGAAACTATCATTTGTAACACCGCTTCTCTGACAAATGGCTTCCAAATATCTATTCAGCATGGAATCTTTCTTCCAATGAAATCTAATATAAAGTAGAGGACAGTAGCTATTCAGCTATGTGGAAGGGGGCTTTGGGTTCAGCGTTCTGCCCTCCATGTATCCCCAAACCATCAGCCCTGAGGAAGCTCTGCAGAAGACTGGGTTGCATTTTAAGGCTATGTGCCCCTTGAAAGTGTGCCTTAAGAGTCCATCAAATGGTTTACACAGAAAAATGGTATGCATCAGAATACTATGTCTGCTGCTATCAATGCTAGAGGAATTAACTGGGTGGAGAAAGGAAATGGAAGGGTGGACCTTCCAGAGATGATTGCTTGGAGGAAGGTGTGGCTGCAGCAGAATCTCCAAGGACAAGAAAGATCTGGTGAAGAGAAGAAAGGGACATGAGAAAAAACTTAGAGACTAGATGCCAGTCTAGTGGCAACTATAACTAGATGGTTGGTGTGATGGGCAGACTCAAAGACATCCCCAGTAACCCTGTCTCCTGGTAGTCACACCTCAGAATAATCCCCTCTTCTTGAGTGAGTGTGGGCAGGACCTCTGACTTGCTTCTAACCAGCAGAATACAGCAAAGGTAATAGGGTGTCACTTCTATGATTAGGTCACATAAGATTGTGGTTTCTGTCTTTCTGGCAGACCTTCTCTAATGCTTTCTCCATCTGCACATGTTGATGAAGCAACTTGCAATGTTGGAGAGGCCCATGGGGCAAGGAACTGAGAGTGGCCTCTGGCCAATAGGCAGCTGGGAAGTGAGCCTCTCGGTCCAGCTTCCCTGAAGGAAATAAATTCTGCCAACAACAATGTGCAAAAAAGCCTAGGGCAGATACTTCCCCAGTTGAGCCTTCATATGAGCCCCCAGCCCTGGTTGACACGTTGATTACAGCTTTGTGAGACACTATGAAGCGGAGGGTCCGGCTAACCCATGCCCATACTTTTGACCCACACTAACTGTCAAATAATAAATGTGTGCTGTTTTAAGTCCTTGAGTGATGTGGTAATTTGTTATGAAGCACTGGATAACTGATGGCTTGAGGTTTGCTCTTAATATCTCTGACCCTTGGCTTTCTTCTCTGTAAGGGCAGGTAATGCATGAACCACCTCTCAGGCTTGGCAGAAGGACTGAATAAAACAAGATGTGGAGTGCCAGGAATCTGCAAGGCTCATGGTAGGTGTTCAGTAAAGGGCAGCCTCTATTGCGGGCGGCACCATCAACCATGCATAAAGGAGAAATAACCCCCAACAAACTTTTCCAAACTGTGCGTATTTGTCACATGGCAGAAGAATCAATATGTATGTCCTTATGAACTCCCAGAAATTTATCTCCAGAATAAGGGCAAATAAATAAAATAAAATAAAATAAAATAAAATAAAATAAAAAGACCCCCCCAAAATATCTCTAGCTGCTTAAACCCCTTGGTTCCTTGGGTTGGCCTTGAGTGTACATGCTTCTCAAAAACACTGTGTCAAAGAAATTCCTGGTCCAGGACTATGGTTGGATTTACCATACTTATTAGTTTATCTTGTGTCGGGTGTGGTGGGGGAGAAGGGCAACATTGCACTAGTTTTTTGAGGCAGACTTTTCCCAAGTTGTTGTAAAAAACATAAGTTTGCATTTTTTTACTACTCCTCCATCATACTTAGCCCCCACTGCAGACTATAACCTTTGGCCATTAGTCACTCTCTAGTTGTAATACTTAAAATTAACAGGGTAAACATATATTCTGTACTGCTTTGCCAGAAAAGCTTGGCTGATCCAACAGATTTTAACACCATAGGACAGATTTTGCTGTATTAGTGCTTTCTCTTCTGTTGTTCTGCTTTCCCCAGGAGGAGTATTAGCTCAAAGTCATCACGAAAAACCCATCACTGTCTGCTGCTTTCTGTATGACCACTTACATCTCTCTTCTCCTATAACTTCTCCCCCGTTTGAGTAAGCACCTCCACACTCACACACACAGAGGATGCCACTCACTTCTAAGGTGGCAACAATGTGACTGGGGAATGGGGAACTCATAATCCTTTGTACTGACTACACTTCCATCTACTTTTTGCATCCTACCCAAGCCAGCAGCAGAAGGGTTGCTCTGATCATGTAAGAGCTGCTAGGAACTGCAGCTAGACTGATCCTTGAGAGGACCTGAGAAGACAGAAGTGGGTTGGAAGCAGAGAGTTACCCTCTGCACTCGTATATTCCATGATCTCTAAAAATATAATGGATTACAATGTTTTTAAAAAATTTTTTTATTGTTATGTTAATCACTATACATTACATCATTAGTTTTGGATGTAGTGTTCCATGATTCACTGTTTGTGCATAACACCCAGTGCTCCATGCAGAACGTGCCCTCTTTAATACCCATCACCAGGCTAACCCATCCCCCCCACCCCCCTACCCTCTAGAACCCTCAGTTTGTTTTTCAGAGTCCATCGTCTCTCATGGTTGGTCTCCCCCTCCGATTTCCCCCCCTTCATTCTTCCCCTCCTGCTATCTTCTTCTTTTTTTTTTCTTAACATACATTGCATTATTTATTTCAGAGGTACAGAACTGTGATTCAACAGTCTTGCACAATTCACAGCACTCGCCATAGCACATACCCTCCCCCATGTCTATCACCCAGCCACCCCATCTCTCCCACCCCCAACCACTCCAGCAACCCTCAGTTTGTTTCCTGAGATTAAGAATTCCTCATATCAGTGAGGTCATAGGATACATGTCTTTCTCTGATTGACTTATTTCACTCAGCATAACACCCTCCAGTTCCATCCACGTCGTTGCAAATGGCAAGATCTCATTCCTTTTGATGGCTGCATAATATTCCATTGTGTATATATACCACATCTTCTTGATCCATTCATCTGTCGATGGACATCTTGGCTCTTTCCTGGATTACAATGTTTTAACAAGGTTGCTGACACTTAAACCTTAATGATTTAGGGAAAACAAACAGGAGGGGGAAGAACTTTTCTTTCTTTGTTCCAAAGTATGGGCAGTGACTGAGTGTGTTGAGTGGGTCAAGTCTGAAAATAACAGTAGTTTAAAATAATAGCTGTTTAGAAGGCAACAAGGTAAGTCTTTCAGCCACTGCATGCATGTCTTGTTACTCTGAAAGAGGAGAAATTAGTTCTTGAAAGTTCTGCATTTATGCTCACTGATGTGACAGAATGCATTGCATTTTCTTAGTTATAGCCTCTGGCCGGTCAGATAGAAATATGTTTTACGGTTACTTTTAAATTAATGACTTCTAACAGTTTGAAATATTCATCAGCTGAGTTCAGATTTTTGGAGATTAAAAAGAGCCTTGGGCTTTTGGGGCTGCTGATTCTTCATCTGTAAAATGGGGATAATGATATGGACTTGCAGTGTTTCTGTGAATTTTAGGTGGGAATAAAGCATGTGAAAGTGCCTACTGCAGAGTAAGGTCCAATAATAATAATGCTGGCAGGGATGATGATGATAATGACTATGATGAAGGCATTATCGAAGAGACTCGTGTATCCAGATATCCCTATTTAAAGTTTTCTTAACTCAATGAAACATCTTTGGAAATTTTCCTGGATGGCTTATTAATGGAAGCCCCCCCAGCAACTCAACATCCATGTTACCTTTTCATAAGCAACCCCAAACCCCTCCCTCTTTATTCATTTATTTGTTTAGAGGCATCAAGTGCAAGGAAACTAGCTTCCTCAAACTGGCCTTGATTCTATGCAGAGTCTCATGAGGCAAATCAGGCTTTGGCTGATTTGCTGGAACAAATGAAAGTCTTAGCAAGGACCTTGATTGGAAAGACAAGGTGGGGAAACTTGTCTTCTTTGCAGCTAAGAGCCTCATCCCTGACACACGACTGAGGTGACAGTGTGACAGTCTGTTTAGCGTTAGCAGATGACACGATTAACTGGCTGTGTGTGGTGGGTGGGCAGGTTTGAGAAACAGTCTCTGATCATAGATCAGTTCTGTGGCATGCTATCTCTTAATTACCATGGCTTCGCTGTCAGCAGAGAATATTTGTCAGTTTTTAGAGCAATTAACATTATGGATAGTTGAGACTAAGGCAGAACGACTGACTTCAAAAACCTTCTCAGTTTTAGTAATTTTAGGGAAATGTCTATTTTACGGGAAGATCTCGGCAGAACTGATTTACTACATTAATATTAATCCTTGGGATAAGGTCATGTGTACTTGGATGTACACAGAGTGATTAATTTAACAACACTTTCCCAGTTTTACCTTGGGAACTGAAGCCAAGCATGCTGACACCAGGCAATTATCAATAAAATATCTAGGAATCATTTCACTTGTAATTAATTGGGGACCAGGCTAGTATTCCCTTGCCCCCTTCCATTGTAAGTTGTTAAAACACACACACGCACACACACGCACATGCACACGCGCACACACACACACACACACACACAGGAATTAACTCTCGTTTAAGAATGCAACACCATCCAAGCTATGGTTGAGAAAGATGGCAAAAATAAACCGCAGTGAAGGGTTAGGTGCTTTGTGGTCTCGATGAGAGGTTTAGACAGGAGGTGTCAGCACGGACATTAGAAGATCTGTATCGCACACCACAAATGGGAAGGGAAGACCACGGAGTAGCCGGCTTCGGGAATCCCTCCCTGAAGGCATGGAACATTTAGAACGTTTTGCAGGATGCTGCTTTGTTTACCTCCAGGTGGAAGTCCCTGGCATTCTGCATGATCTTCTTAAATGCTGCGCAAACACAGAGCAACACCAAGATTTCCCCTAGCTGGAGAGCTAGCATAACTTCGGATGAAATAGGTTTTGAGCATGATTAAGTGGCTGAGAACGGATGCGTCAGGGTCCGAATACCATCCGAATGCTTCTCAGGAGAAAAGCTCTTCGGGGTATCTGTCAGCCGGGGAATCCTGCCAAGGGCAACTTGCAACCAAATACCTTGATTATCTGTCACTTGGAAATGAAAGCAGCAACAAGAAAAATAGGAAATGTAAAAATGTAAAATGGGCTTGTCGCTGCTGTCATTATACTCTGATAGGGGAAAGGAAGAAAAGCTCCAAGCAATGATGGCTTCAGGGAAAGCAGTACCTGGAATTCATCATGGTGTGAGTGGGCCACTTAGGATCGGGGATGCGGTCCTCCATTCAGGCACTCAGAAGAGTACTTAATCGATTTGGCCTTGCCGGTGCTGTTCATAAGGGGACGTGCTCCTTTATGGGCTGGAAAATCTTTGCTTCTGCATGCAGGCCTTGGATTATTGCATGGGAACATTTCCCTTTGTTTCCATCACGGTGTTTGCAAGACAGTCTGGGGTGGGGACCCTGAACCTGTTTGCATCCAGTTTGGCTGAGAAAAACAGATGGTGAAATGGCTACCGACTTTCATTTTTCTGTGAAGAGACTGTTTTGCTTTTCTTTGTAATCCCACTTGGAAAGAAAGCACATTTCTGTTAATAGCGCTGAGCAGCAATATTGCTCTGCTGGATAAATGCACCTGGCTGAGTTAAGTCTCTCTCCCTGCCTTTGGGATCTACCAGATTCTCCTCTCACTCTGGCCAAGCTAGCTGGGCCTAAGCCACCGGCTCTTCAAGGGCAGGTGCTCTGCCCGGTTCAAGGTCTGACACTGAGTTTGCTGAATGACGTCCCCAGAGACCCCGACAGAAGGCTGATGAAAGCTAAGTTAGCTTATACCGCAGTTAATCCCTTCTAAACACACAGTAATGTGTGTGCCTCGTGGCATGTTGGTGGCCCGGAAATGATCTTTGCAGTGATTCATCAATGAATTGGCATGTGAGTGCGTCTTTCCCAATGGGAGAGGCATGGGTGTAAAAAGATTTCCAGCAGATGTTCACCCTTGGGATTGCCTGAATTTGCATACCATCTATCTCAGATGAAACAGGCAGAGAAAGCTATCACTCTCTTTGATGGACTTCAGTCCAGTGATGAAAACCTTACCCGATGCGGTCCTATTGAGGCTGCTCAATAGAGGGATGACATATCTGTGCTTTTGACTATTGGGATCGGCAGGCAACGAAGAAGTTTGAATGATTAATTGAGTCATTTGAGTCATTAACCGCCGGACTCTTACCATCTCAAAGGGACTTTAAAGGTCACGTGGGCACTTTGCAACATCACTGCTTAACAGGACTCAACTTTTGCTTGAAGACTACAAAAGATGGGCAGCTCACCACCTAATGAGGCAGCCCCTTGGGTACTGGGTTTGCTCTAATTCAGGGGTTGGCAAACCGTTCTGCACTAAATCCATTTAGGCTTAGTAGGCCATTCAGTTTCCGTAGTAAATACTCGACTCTGCTTTTCTAACGCAAGAGCACCATAGACAATATGTGAAGGAACGGGCAGGCAATGTTCCAGCAAAACTTGGGTTACAGAAATAATCAGTGGGCCAGATTTCACTGATCATTGCTCTACTAAGTGCTATTCTCCCTGGTGGCCTAGATCAACCTTCTGGGGCCACACCTAAGAGCTGATGAAACTGTCTCTGATGAGGCATGCCTTCAGCTTCCGGAAGTTGATGATACCCTCTTCCCAAGTTATCTGTTTCCTTGTTCCCAGTTGTCTCGTCTGTCCTCAGCTGTCCTGGGCAAGTGTCTCACCCCCTCCTGAGTAGGGTCACTTGGATTATCTCATTTTGATAGCCACTTTAATATGGGTGTTGCAAAGGAAGATTTCAGACTCCAAAGCCTCCTCTCCTACACAAAAATGGTGCTAGAGTCCTCTTGGTTTCATTTTACCTGTCTTTTGTGTCACCCCCCACACACAGGCCCTGTCCCTTCCCCAGGCTGCCTTGTTTGCAGAATGTAGATGGTTCTGACCACCCCCCTTGCTGACCAGGGGGCTGGCATTTTCTTCCTCTGAGGCTGGAGGTGCTAACACAGTCAGGCGATGTGGACTGCAGGAGGTGGGTGTGCTTGTTGAACTTTAGAGAGTCAGGTAAAATTACTAGAGATTATCAGGACCGGACCACCCAGGAGGAAGCCCCTGTTTCAAGTCGGGGGGTCTGCCAGGTATCAGCGTTGAAGCGGAGGGACTATACTGACCACATTCCCTTGTACATGATGAGGGCCAGTGAGACAGGGGATGTGGAAGGCTCTGGAAAACCGCAAAGCACTGTAAACAACTGAGAAGTCATTAACAAGCAGAGATACCCATTTTCATTTTTATTTGTTTTATTTTTTAAAGATTTTATGTATTTATTTGAGAGAGAGAGCATGAGCAAGGGGAGGGGCAGAGGCACAAGCAGAGGGATTGAGCCCTGTGTCCCCGAGATCATGACCTGAAGTCAGACGCCTAACCGACTGAGCCACGCAGGTGCCCCAATACCCATTTTTTTTTAAAGATTTTATTTATTTGACAGAGAAAGACACAGCGAGAGAGGGAACACAAGCAGGGGGAGTGGGAGAGGGAGAAGTAGGCCCCCCATTGAGCAGGGAGCCCGATCCAGGGCTTGATCCCAGGACCCTGGGATCATGACCTGAGCCGAAGGCAGATGCTTAATGACTGAGCCACCCAGGCGCCCCCCCATACCCATTTTTAAAGGGGAGGTATGATTCTGACTTTTCCTGAACCATTTCTAAGAAATTCCTTCCTTCCTCCCTCCCAGACCCCGCTTCCCCCACCGCAACATCAAATGCTTACCTGGCTGGACTACACAGAGTGGTTCTCTATGAGTTATAGCTAGGTTTGACTTTTCTCAGCGGGCCTTAAGGTTTAGTATTTGGAGTGCCCCACAGTTCACTGTGCATGCAACATTCCCCTACCCATTGCCTTCCACTCAGCTGACTCCCACTCATCTTGGAAAGTTCTCCACCAGGAAGTCCTCCTCAACCCCTGAAATCTGGGGAAGGGCCCCCCCCTTATGACCACACAGCCCACAGGCACCACAGCACTGGCCCCCGGGTCCTGTCACACATCCTGCTGACTGGTCTCTCTCCCCGTGACACTCTGAGTAACATGAGGGTAGGGGGTGTTCACGGCTGAATGCCTAGAGGCAACAGAGGGCGGGGCACATAGTAAGTGCTCAATACACATTTTTCAGATGAATGAATGCAGAAGGAATGCATGAGGTGTGGGAAAAAACCCGAGTACGGGTGAACTAGTCAGGCTTCCCATGCGTACAATGTACTCAGCATAGGTCGCCAAGTCCTGTCTCACACACAGTGAGCCTTGTGGTGGACTATGTCCTTCCCAGAGGCCCCTGCAAAGTGCCGAGGTGGGCAGGAATCATGACTCCCTCATCCCTACGAGTGATAGGGGATCGAGCATAGCCAAGCCGGTAATCTGGCTGCCTGCAGGCTGGGCCCTATTCTCTAGATCCTTGCCTATGTCTCTCCACTCGCCACCCAAGAGACCAGCCCAGGAGAAGGCCTTGCCTGCGCCCTCAGGCACTAACAGAGGCTGTGAGCTCCCCTCACTCCTGTCCAACCTTTTGCTTTCTCGTCTTGGGTCTCTCTCAGCTCCAGCCCAAGTGGGCTCCTGTTCACAACTCTGTGCTTCTCCCATCTATGTGCCTCCTGATCAGCCTGTTCCTGCTCTCCACTACCCAACACCTACTCATGCCTGGAGACCCCATTCAGATGCCACCTCCTCTGTGTAGCCAGCAGAGTCCCTGCAGACAGATAGAGTCACTTTTGTCTATGCCTCTGAATGTATCACTTGGTAATACTTATAAGATAGAGCTTATCACTTCAAAACAAAATTGAGGGTCTAATGACAATGACAGCTATCTTTTGTTGAGAGCTTAGTCTGTTCCAGGAACTACCTTGGGGACTTTACCCACACATCTCATTTGTAATCCTAAACGTCAGGTAGGCACTTTCTATATTTTTATTGTCCCCATTTTCCTTTAGCCTGGCAGACAAAATAGGGTAGTGGCTAGGAATGTGGGCTTTGGGGTCAGGGGGACCAGGCTGCAACTCCGAATTCCTCCACTTGCCACCTGTGCAACTTTAGGGACCCTATGGAAGCCTTTAAAGCTTCCCTCAAAGAAGGGAGAATGGACCTCCCTTACATGCTTCGGTGAGTTTAAAATGAGCTCTTGTCGATAAAACCCTTGGCACCTGGAGTATCTGTACGGGTGTAACCCCCCATAAATGTCCCTAGGAGGACCCAGGAGACAGAGGCTGATCGGATTCATCTTTGCACCTCTAGCATTTAGCACTGTGCTGACTTGAGCAGCTGTTGCTTACAGACCTGGGGCGATGTTCCTCCACTGCACTGCAGATGGACATCTTGGAAAGAGGTGGCCCTAGGAATTCATGGGCCTCCTTAATCCCAACCTGCTCATGCACTCCTCACCTCTATCGAGAAAAGCACGTGGAACAACAATGCAACATAGTGGAAGCCTTACCTTCTGCCTCCCGGCCCCACCCCATACACAGACCCATAAAGGATGAGCGTACTCGCTTTGGCTACAGCATAAGCTAATATTTTTCAAATCTTCATGTCCCGTGAATGAGATGCTTGTGCCATCAAGTCCCATTTCCCCCACAGGCTGCCTGGTTTCCTGGAATGGGGGGGCCCAAATACTGGTTGTGTGTGGAATACAAGCTCTGAGGTCTCATTTGTTGGGAGCCCTGGGTTCTCTGACCCAATTAGGTATCAGTTACACCTGCACGTTAGGACTTGTGTGCTGAGGAGGGAGCAGACTGCCACCATGGCGCTGAAACATAGTTCTCCTAGAGTCCCCATGGGCCAGCTATCTGGCTGTGTCCAACCATAAGTATCTGGTTGGGGATTCAGAGGTGTTGCTTCCAATTTCACTAGAAAATGTTGGATCTCAACCATTGCACATGGGCTCAGCAGCAAAGTGGTTTTCCCAGAAAAGTGCTGCCTTTGACCTCAGTTTCTTAAGATCCAGGTTTCTGTTTGGATGGGATTGTAGGGTTTTTCAACATGAGTTACGGCCTCTCGATGATCATGATGATGACGATGATGATGATTGGAGGAAGTATCCTGTCACTAGGCCAACAAAACCCACTCACGCTCTGCTATTTCCCAAAGCCCCTGAAGGAGGGGATCTGCACTGTGGAGATCCACAGCTGGGGTATGGAATGTTCTTGGGCAGGTAGGATCCCCCGTGTCCTCTGTAGGGTCTGTCTTCTGCCTCTTCCTCCTCACTTTCATACCGGACAGGAAGGGAGGACAGCAGGGTGGGGAAGGGGCCTGAGCTTGGTCCTGTGGGTGAGGTGGCAGGTGGCTCCTATTCTGTTGTAGGAATGGGAGGTCTTCTGAGGGGTGGAAAGGTAAGACTCCTTGCATCCCGCTGTTGAAGACGGGGCAATGGTGGGGTATGAAAGTCTGGGAACCAGGAAGCCTAAGTTCTGGGCCCAGCTCTGCATGGAAGCACCTGGTGGACTTAGGCAAGTTACCTTGTAGAGGCAGTGGTCCCTACCTGCTATGACAGGTTTCATATGTCATAGCACCATTTCCTGGGCACTTGGGTGTATTTTGGTGAGATCCCAGAGGATCAAGAGACATGCTGCATGCCTTGCAAGAAAGGCATGTCCACATTCATGGAGCACCTTAGATACTATTACTTAGCTAGGAGTTTTGGGGACAAGCACTCCAGTTTATTTATTTTATTTTTTAATTTAAATTCAATTAATTAACATATATTGCGTTATTAGTTTCAGAGGTAGAGTTCAGTGATTCATCAGTTGCATCAAACACCCATTGCCCATTCCATCACGTGCTGTCTTTAATGCCCATCCACCCACCCCAACTCTGCTCCAGCAACCTTCAGTTTGTTTCCTATGATTAAGAGTCTCTTATGGTTTATCTCCCTCTCTGATTTCGTCTTATTTTTTCCACCCTTCCCCTATGCCCCTCTGTTTTGCTTCTTAAATTCCACATATGAGTGAGATCATATGATAATTGTCTTTCTCTGAGTATTTCGTTTAGCGTAATACCCTCTAGTTCCATCCATGTCTTTGCAAATGGCAAGATTTCATTTTTTGATGGCTGAGTAATATTCCATTGTATATATACACCACATCTTCTTTATCCATTCATCTGTCAATAGACATCTGGGCTCTTTCCATAGTTTGGCTATTGTGGACATTGCCGCTATAAACTTTGGGGGTGCAGGTGCTCCTTCGGATCCCTACATTTGTATCTTTGGGGTAAATACCCAGTAGCGCAATTGCTGGGTCATGGGGTAGCTCTATTTTCAACTTTCTGAGGAACCTCCATACTGTCTTCCAGAGTGGCTGCACCAGTTCGCATTCCCACCAACAGTGTAAGAGGGTTCCCCTTTCTCTGCAACCTCTCCAACATCTGTCCTTTCCTGACTTGCTAACTTTAGCCATTCTGACCCCTGTGAGGTGGTATCTCATTGTGGTTTTGATTTGTATATCCCTGACAAGTACTCCAGTTTAATGAAGATGTTCAGTAACTTAAGGAGCATCCTACATACTGCAGACAATTGAAAAGGCCCAAATGTGAATCCCAGTCTGCAAGGCCCCAAATGCAGAAACAGGAAGGCACTCTGCAGCACGTTATTGGGTCCCCAAGGCAGGCCAGGGGACACGGGAGGTAGGGTGGGGAGGCATCGCCAAGGGTCAGGAAGGAGAGGTGCTGGTGGTGGTTTGATCAGGACAACGCAGCTTCCCCAACCTCCTGTTTTCAGGAGGTAGGAGGAGCTCAGAGCCAGGAGCTGGGCTTCCATGATGAAGAGAGTCATCGCCGGAGCAGAATGTCCAGGAAGGAGGGAGGGAAACCAAGGAAGGAGGAGGCTCCTCCTTCACTCACGTCCTCAGGTCCCCATGTACGCCACGTGGGTGGGAGCATGTCACACACATCCACGCACCCACAGCCACACTCGTCGCGCTCCCGCCCCGGCCCATCTCCACGCGCCTGTGGGCGCCCGGCCTCAACCGGCCACGCCACCACCTGCTGCTGCGTCCCCAGTGAGGGGGAAGGACCGTCTCCGCGCTTCCCCCATCCGCTCCTGCAGCCTCCCCATCCTCCGCCGCCGGGCTGAGGACAAGTCTTTCCCTGAGGCCCCCTCCCCAGCGCCGAGGGGGAGGCGCAGGGAGGAGCTCCAGCCGCAGCCGCCCGCCCTCCCCCTCTCCCCCGCCCAGCTCCCCCTTCCCTCCCCTCTCCTCGGCTGCCGCAGCCCGGTTCGTCGCGCGCGTCAGCGTGGGCTCCCCGGAGCGAGTCGCTAGGTAACGGGGCTGGCTCCGCAGACCCGTGGCCGGGGAAGCCCGCGCGCGCCGTCAGCAGCCGCGCCGCGGGGCGCGGGCGGGGGCGCACGGACCCTCTGCCAGCGGGGCTGCAGACCCCGACTCGCACGCGGCCCCCTCCCAGAATGCCTTAATCCGCACGGATCGCCACCGCCCAGGTGCCCCTCCCTCCAAGGGACCCCGACGCCGCCGCCGGACCCCTCCTTCTCCCCAGCCGGTGCGCACCACTCTGCGCGCGGCCGGGTGGGCGCCCCACCGCCGCGGTCACCGTCGCCGCCGCCGCCGCCGGTAAGCTGGGCTCGGGGGCCGGGGCCGGGAGTGGGGGACGCGCGCTGAGCCGGGCACCTGCCGCGACCGCGGCCGCCGACCGGCCATGTGCTAAAGTTTCTGGGGCTCGGCGCCCCACCGGGCGCGCAGCGCGGGGCGCAGCGGCGCGGTGGGTGGGGCGGCGCGGTCCTGCTGGGCTCCCGCCGCCCCCGGGCCCAGCGGAGTGCTGCTCTGAGCGCTCTCACGTTCTTTTTCTCTCTTTCCCGCCGCGCTGCCTCCCGGAGGTCCTGTCGCCGAGCCCCTGCGCGGGGCATGAGGAGCCCCGGGGCGCCGCCCGGAGAGGACCCGGCTGCGCGCACACCTCGCCAGCGGCGGACTGGGACATGAGCGGCGCGCACGGGGTTCGGCGCCCGGCGGCCAGCCCCAGCCGGCGGCGGCCAGCGGGTCGGCGCTGCCCGGGAGAATGAGGCAGGAGCCCGCGGCAGCCTCCTCCTTAACCTCCTCCTCCTCCTCCTCTTCTCCTTCCTTCGGCTCCGGCGCCCCGGCCGGGCTGTGGCTCTGCTGCGTGCCCCGCGCGCCCCCCGCCCGCCTCCGGATGCGCTGCTCGGTAAGCCAGGCCCTCCGCCTCGGGAACAAAGCCCATTCGCCGGGTAGGGAGGCCGTCTCTGAGCCCCCTGCCCGGCCCCCCACTGAGAGCCTGGAAGCCTGCGGGGCTCCGGATGGAACCCCTCTACCCCCAAACCCTGCCTGGGAGGCTGAACCGCCCGGGCGCCTTCGAGACCCTGGGCTTTTCTCTGCCACCGGGGAGGCAGATGCGGGCTTGACACGCAGGCAGGAGACCTGTTTGGTCCACATAAGGATACATGTATCTTGGCTCAGATTCATCTGTGCGGGGAGACTCATTTGTGGAGGGAGACGACTCACATATAGTGACTACGTAATAGGTGTCCAAGCTGTGCTGGGTAGCGTGCCTCAGAAACACCCAGGGAAGTAGGTCCCCCTTCTTCCATGGCTCAGATTTGGAAACTGAGGCCCAGAGAGGTTGAATGACTTAACCAAGGTCACAAGGCCAGACTTCGAGAGACCAGGATTGGAAACCAGGGCCCTCTTTCTGCCAGGCTAACCCCTTTGTAGCAAACACCCTTGTCCCAGTTCTACTATCTGCCTCCTTCTGGGGTCATTTCATGTGTGTGGAAGCACCTGTGCCCGGGAGGAGCTGCTCCGGTGAAACAAATTGCCATAGCATGTATTTTTTTGGTCATTCCTCCATAACGTGGCTGCTAACCCCTCCTGTGAATTGGAAGCATAAGATTACTTCTCTTAGTTCTGGGGGGGAGGTTAACATGTTTCCCTGGGTGCTCCCTTTCCTGCGATCCTGTTTCTCTTGGGGCCTCTTCACCGATGCAAAGGGCAGATTTTGGTTCCTCTCTCCAGCCCCTCCTAGGCTCTGCCTGCCAGCACACGCTCAGCCTCGGAAGCCCTGTCCTAAACCTTTCTGTGGGGCGAGGGCTAATCAAGGATACCTGCCCCTGGTTATGTAGGTCTTGGAGATGGTTACTTCGAAAGTGTTGGGGCTGAGCTCAGATGGCTCCCGTTCAGGAGCCGACCCTGTCGGAAACGTTATCTTGGCTCAGACTTGCCAGCGCTCCCTGTCAGCCAAACTTCACACTTGCTAGCCCAGAAGAAAGGGGGAGGGCGTTTGATGTAGACGTGGGGCCTTCTGCTGGTGCCCATTTCTCCGGCTTGCAGCTTTTCACGGTTTGCTTGAATGCACTTAGGTCTACCCTGAAGGGAATCACTGGGTCCCAGTCTGAGATGCTTGTGTACTCCATCGAGTTTCCAAGTATTGGGCTGGGTGCTTGTCTCCGCGACACGTATAGTGTTGGTGTTGGTGCAGGGCAAGCCCTTAGCAGGAAGGGGCCTCAGTTTCCCGACTCCCAGAGCCAGACTGGATGACCTTTCAGTTCCTTTCCAACTAAACAATCCTGGGATCGGGAGGAGAGTGGGTTACTGGCCTGAGCCAGGCTGCGTGAGCTCATCAGACACATACATTTGGACTAACAGCTCTGCTCTGAATAAGCTGTTGATTTCCAAGAAGAGGACATGGTCAAAGGGGGAAGCTGCAAGATTCAGGTTCCACCCAAAGGAGAAGTCTGAGCAGTGCTCTGGTGGATGGATTATTTATTGGTCTAAAGCATCATGGCTATAAAATGTCCCAAGGTGCCAGATTGGGGTTATGGGATAGGTTAGGCTTTTCACTGGGAGAAATGACATCGGCCCCTAAGAACTGATAAAATACAACGCATCAGTTAGATGTCCAGCCGGCTAGAAAGTGGCAAGCTGGTGAGCCTGTCCCTTCTGGAAAGAATCTGTCATAGTTGAATAGGTAAAGTCTTCTCAGCCTAAACAATTAAACATGTAAATAAAGTGATTTTTAGAATCCCTCCCCCCGTTGTTTGCTGGTTATGTTAGTGACAGGTGCAGCCCACCGAAGCAGGGACACAGAGGGACTGTGACAAAAAAGGTGGCCATAAGAATGTTTAGACCCTGACTGGCTCTTTGCCTGTTGCAGCTAAATCCATCAACTTGACCTATGGGCCCTTAATGGTGTTGTCATAGGTCTTTTAAGATGTGGATTAATGGACCTTTTAAAGTGTTACTGAATCCCAAGTGAAATGGGCATGTCTCACCTTAGTTTTCCCAGAAAACTAAGCTCCCAGCGGGTTTTGTGACTGCTTGAAATTCACAAAACCAGAGTAAAGCTTTCATTTTGACAAGCTCATAGGGTCTGCAAACAGCAAGTAATGCATCTCGTGTGGGCATATTAATCTCCCCGCGTTGTGGGTGTTGTGTATTTCAGCTTGTTTTGGTTAACTGGTCAGGTTTTGTATAAAAACGAATGCAGAGAAACAATCTTTGTTGAGTTACTTTTGAAAATGATAATATAATTATGAAAGAACAATTTTTATGTCGTATATCATACTACTGATATCCAGAGCCAGATTACACAGTAAAACATTACTCCCGTGCCTGATAATTTAGTTTTTAATTCATCAGTTCTTTCCCATTTTTTGCCCCCCCCACCCCCATCATGAAAATGTGTAATCAAGAATAAATTCTCCCTTTTCAATTTTGGGTTTGTTTTAAACCCACCTCTTTTTGGAAGATCTCTAAAGCTGAGCTCGTATGCACCATACATATAGTGGCCTTGTGTACCAATATATTTTGGGTGCCTTCAATTTCTTTTGGGTTGACAGGACAGGTTTGTATTACAAATGCATGACAACAATGAGGCGTTCCCTTGTTGGCATCCCATCTCTGAATCGAGAGTCTAGACCATGAAGTCTTGCTTGGAGCTGACATGCCCAGCATCCTGAGAACCCAGGGGGTGTTGGGGGTTTGTGCAACATTAGGATATACGAAGGTACTTATGGGACGTGTAGATGCAAGGAACATCTCCAGAGGCTGGGAAGCATGGGATTTGTTCCTGACTCTGTTGTTCGTTGGCTCTGTGACTTTGGACAAGTTATTCCTGTTCTCTAGGCATCAGTGGGCATACCTGCAGCGAGTGTGCCCACGTGCATGTGTCTGTGTGTGTGTGTGTGTGTGTGTGTGTGTATTAGTAAAAGGTGATCTCTCCAATTCTAAGCTTGAAGAGTCCTCAGCTTGGGATGCAGCTGGTTATTAATAGCTCCGGAATGTTCCGTACTTTAGGGTTACGTAACATTTTCAATTAGACATCCATATAAACAGTAAGGAGAGCCGGTCATTATAAAACATGCTTTTTATTACCCTAAGCGGGGACGCTACCCTAAACGTGTGATGATGGGGCTTTCATCCTAAAGGTGATTATGCCAGTGTCCCCGGCACTGTGGAGTCTTGGCACGCATCCAAGAGGGCTAGTGTGAACTGTGACACTCTCTAGGGTCCGTGTGCCTGGAGTCGCAGGAGGCTGTATGTAATTTGGGTCATTGGTGTGGGAAGAACATGACGTTCTGTGTGTGCAACTTGAGGTTCTGGGGACTCTGAGGCTCTGCCTCCGTCTCAGGCTGTTCCTGGAAGGTAAGGAGGGGAAGTATGTAATTACTGTTTGCAGTTGTTTTGAAAATGGAAAGTACTTTAATTAGAGCCTTGAACTCAGTCGAAGCTGAAAGATGGTGAGGAGTCCGTAGATTTGGCAGTGGTGTTTTGTCAGGCTCTCTGTGAGGGTTTCCTTGTAACGCTTGAAGTCGTCTGGTGTCTGAGGTCAGGCTCCCTAGCTGAGCCTCAGTCACCCACAGATACGGAGGGTCCGGAGGGGACAGCGGCGGGGAAGGGAACCAGCAGTCCTTTAACACGCTGTCTTCTCTGCAGAGGAGACGTCACCAGCCTCCCGTTCTAGATGAGGAGCCCGGGGGCTCGAGAGCATGTTGCTCGGACCTGCGTAGTGAATGGCAAAGCCACACAGGATTTCGAATTAAGTCACCCGCGCCACACCTCATTGCCACCGTCACTGCAATGTGCCCGGCAACCAAATTGTGTCCTTTCATCCCAGATTTCTAAATAGCACCCTGGCACCGAGAAAGCAGGCGGGAGGTTTGATGCGGGTGACCTGTGGGGGTGATGTGACTATCCCGAGGATTTTGAATTCGCTGGGATTTTTGTTAGGACGTTGGATTTCTTTTAACTCTGTGTCAGACGTATTAGATTCCGAAGGTGTTCCAAAATAAGCTAAGGGTTCCCCAAAAAGGGTTAGTGTTTGTAGTTCTTCTGGGGAGGCTAAAATAACTCCTCTAGGTCCCGTGCCACCCTGGGGTGCTGTGGGAAGTGGGCACACCCTGGCACTTGGGACATTTTGGAAGGCATTGCTAGCCTGCACCTCCTAAAAGGGCCTCAGAATCACAGTTATGTAACAAGCTTTCCAAAGGAGCGTGACTGCACCTCCAAGATGCCCCACGGGTTAATCCTCCCTAAACAACGAGCCAGAAGGGAATCGAAGGAACATGGACCAGAATTTCAAGGTTCAGCTTTTAAGAATTTCCAGGACTGGGGCACCTTCGGCTCAGGTCATGATCTCTGGGTCCTGGGATTGAGCCCCACATCGGGCTTTCTGCTCAGCGGGGAGTTTGCTTCTTTCTCTCTCTCTGTCTCTTCCCCCTCCCCCACTCGTTCTCTCTCTCTCTCTCTCTCTCTCTCTCTCAAATAAATAAAATCTTAAAAAGAAAAAAAAAAGAATTTCCAGGACTTGGAGGAAATGCAGGGTTTGAAGAACTTTTCAAGCCACCGCATAGAGATGCCATCACCATGGGCTTTGCCAGTGGTCAGCGGAGGTCCACGCACACGCGTTGAGCTCCTGCTATTGTTTGCTGATCGGCCTGCGGATCTGGATGAGTGGCATCCATACTCAGGACAGGAGATTCCAGACACACAGTTTGCAGCTAGAAGTCACCTGTCCCTATGTTCTAATAACGGTGCTCAGGCTGGTTCTCTTTGCTGGCAGCTTAAAATCCTGCCAGCTCTGACACGGGCCTTGCCCGTGTTATGTGAGTGGGGTCTTAACAAACCAGACCCTCGCTCTACCTCTCCTAGATTCCTAAACTGCTTTTCTGCCAGAGCTTCAAGTTTCGTGACAGGTGATTAACGAGAAAAAGCAGACAGAAGGTGTTGGAAAACTCAACTGGGATTCATCTGTCATCTGCAAGATACCAAAACATCTTCGTGGCCAGCACAATTTTTTGATTCGGCAAATTAGAAATAACATTGCACGGCCCCCGTGAGACCCATAGAGTCTGTACCTTTTGCCCCCAAACCTTGAGAGAACCGATGTCCAGGATTTGCAGCTCCAGGTCAGATTTCTACTACTACATACGGCTGTTAAGTGGCAGAAAATGCAAAAGTGGCCATACAGAGGCATCGGGGGTAAGGCAAGAGGACACCGACATCTGTGATTTGTGATCTGTGATTACGATGAACGGTATTTAGGACGCGGTCATAGAAGTGATTTAACATCTGTTTACAGCACCAAGAATCATGGAATGAGTTCATTAAAGAATTTTAGATGTTCTCATGCCGTCTGTGTGTGTGGCTTACGATGAGCGTGGATGACCGGGTGCTTTACGTGGGGTTAAAGCCTACACCTTCACAGGCCCTCCTGGTGGGCAGAGAGGGGTGCATCTCTGTATTTGCGAGGCTCCGCGCTGCTGCGATTGGGCGTAAATGAAACCTGAGTCATGGGGTCCCTGGTGGTGTTTGGGAGGCTCAGCGTGTTCCTCGTTGGTTCGGGGTCTTAATAATCTGTGATGAGCTGATATGTGCCTCCCTCAGCATCCTGAAGCAGACAAGCAGATAGGGAACATCCAGGGCCTTGGTCACCCCAGTGTCTCAGGCTCTATCTGCTAACGTCGTCCGAGATCCTGGCCAACACACCGCTTCATTCCGCCACAGGTAAACTGTCTCAGTTCCTAGTGGCCTTGACGTGACCCCCGAAGGAGCCTCGATTCCTTTTAATTCAGAAAGCAGGTGATAACGGCAATCGGCGTCTTCATGATCGATATTGACAAGTCTTACATTTTTGAATAAAATGAATGTGGCTTGAGAGCACAATGCCCAGGCTGCAAGTAATTTATGAATGCGCTCAGCTCCACTAACTTGCTGAGAGGGCTTTATTGAATACTTCGAAAAAAGTAAGCCAGGCTGTTGCGTTGTGTAGTCTAACGGTGGAAATGAAAGTCTGCACCCGGTATCCGCCCCCCAGAAAGCAGGAGGGGAGCAGTACACTTGGCTTCTAGAAGGGAATGTTGAGACGGTGCTCAGTCCGTTTGACTGACGGCATTGACGTTGCCCCGGTCCCGAAATTCCCTGCTGCCTCTGCTTGTTGGCACGCCTGCCCCAGGACATTGCTGTGGAGTGGGAGAGCTGCTCGGTCCATGTGCCCAGGCCAGGCGCAGCTTCTGCCATCGGGTGTGCCCGTCCCCGGTCCTGCCGGAGCCCAGGAACCCAGCCCATCATTCTTCGGTCACGCAGGTGGTGGCAACAGTAGATCGCAAGTGCCCTGAGCACCGGCTCTCGGTGCTGCTGGGAGGGGGGCTGCATTGGGAGAGGGCACACAGCTGCAGTGTGTCCCTGCACCGCTCTTGCTCCCTGAGGCCTGGGATACCACCCCCCCGCCCTTCAGAAGTCCATTCAAAATCTGGGAGACGTGGCTGGTGCTTTGAGCAAGGAGGCCTGTGGGGAGAGCCTGAGGGGAGGGGGGGTGTCAGGGGCCGGTCAGTCGGGCCTGCCTTCTCTCTGCATCACCTGGGTGCCTGGGGACAAGCCTCTGCGGCACTCCGTCCCCGCCCAGGCTTCCTGGGCTGTCAGGTGCAAGGACTGGGTCGTGCAGGGTTTATCCCAAGTGTGGTTTGGGGGACCACTTCCATGAACGCACCCGTGAGCTTCCTAAAGTACAGATGCCTGAGCCTCGTTGCAAATCTGTTGAATTGGAGCCAGAATCTGTATTTTTAACACCAGCCATGTAATTCTTCTCTCAGGCACGACGATGCTCGGGACCCACTGGTTCTCAGGGCTGGTTGATCACTAATGGCCCTTCCTGCTGCAAAATCCTCAGAATAAGGCACCCCTCCGGCGCAGGCGACTCTGATTGGCTCCACCCAGGCCACCATCCTCTCTCCTACCCATGCTTTTGGCTTCCCTTCTGCCCTCTACAGTTTGTTTTCCAGCGGCCCCAGAGGGTCACGCCTCTCCTCTGTTCAGAGTTCTCCGGTGCTCACTGTCTTCCCAAGAGCAGTGGCCAGTGGCTTTGGGAAGGCCCCAGGCCCTGCCCGCGCTGGTCCTGGGTCTGACTTCCTCTCCCACCTCCTGCCCCTCACTTCTGCCCTTTTGTGCCATTCCTGAAATGACAGCTGCCAGGCGCTCACTCTGGCCTGTGGGGCCCGGGGACTGACAAGGCTGGGTGCTCGGAGGGCGACGAACAGCCCTGAGGAGCTGCTGCTTTCCGACCCACCCCTACTGTGAAAACCTATGCAGGTGGATACACCTAAGTGCACTGGGGCGTATCTCAGTTTCCAGCCCCTCCACCAGAGTACAAGTTGTTTTAGGAGCAGCGCTTTAACTAGGCACCATATTTTAAGGTGACTCATCACTGGACAGGGTTATCAAAGTGGGTCTAGAAATCTCTTTCGGAAGAAGTTTCTAGAAACAGGCCGGATCTACCCCCACCTTGGGCTGGACAATTCAATTCCTTCAGCTGCCATTAATCCTAGTGGTCTTGCCATCCCCCCTCGTCTGCCCGCCACAGACGCTCCCAGAGCACCTTATAGGAGGAGGAATTTTCACTCTCAGCTTTGGTATTCTTGCCACCCCCTGCTGTGTTAACATTGACCAAGCCTCTCCTGAGAGTCCATCAGGTAGGGTAGTGTGGGTGATGATGGTAGACAAGGTATTCCTTGTCTTCAGCAGACTCCGGAGGTAGTCGGGAAACGTGTTATGTAACATCCTGTAGCTCATTACAGGGGTTAGTGTGAGCGAGCAGACGGGTGGGAAAGGTAAGTTTGGATGTGGGATGTCAGGGCCATCTGACGTCAGCCTTGAGAGATGAGCTGCCATTTGTCAAGCAGAGATGAGGGGGAAGGGCATTCCAGGAGGGAAAGTATGAGCAGATGTGCAGAGGCTGGATCTCTAGGAATGGGTGAACAAGGGGTGGTGTACAGGTGCGAGGTCAGGCTGCAGAAGCAGGTGCATCCATCTTGGCCTGATGGGAGTGGGTCTGAATGCCAGCAGAAGGAGTGTTTCATGTCTTATAAGTGGTGGGGAGCCATGGGAGGTGTTTGAGTAAGGGTGCGGGTTTTAAAAAGCTGGCTGGTGGTCCTGTCTCATGCACCTTCTGTAACTTCTGTATGATGGTGAAGATGTAGAAGATGCCCAGGAGGACACACTGCGTGGATGTAAGATGTAAGCCTGACTGTCTGGGGTGTGACTTCCAGGCCATTACTTTAAGTGCACTTCACTTGTTTGTAGTTACTGAGTGATCCTCCAGGCACTGCTGCCCAGACCCCAGCTCTGCCGACCCTGCGGGGGCTCGGAGGGAAGGTCAGGAAGCTGCTGGCTCAGGTACTTGCTGCCCAGCCATGGTGGACTCTGGCCAACAGGAAATGGAGCGGGCAGTGTCCCAGCCTGATTCACCGAGCCATGGGTCTCTCCCTGCACCTCTGCAAGTGCATTCAGACTGCTCCTGACCTCAAAACAATGCTCCCAGACCTACATCCGCCACCGAGAGAATCCAGGGCACACATTCGCCGGCCAGCTTCCCTGAGCTTCCCCCAGCAGCGGACTTCATGGGTGGGAGACAGAGTCAGTGTCGGGAGCCGAAGCATGGACCACTGTCTGCCCGTTTGCTTTGAGATCATCGTGCTCGGCCGGGCGCTGACCTCTGCCGAGCTGGCGGGGCAGGTGCAACACAAGGAGGAAGGTTCCAGGGGGTCATTGGTGCTTATCCCACCTCTGTCCGCCACTTCCACCTGCTCGTTGTTAAGGGGAGGAGAAGAGAAGGAAAAAAAGCCTGGCCCACAGGCCAGTGGGTGAATTCTTAGCTGTTTCTGGGGAGTTGGGCCCTGGCCAAGAGCCTTTCCTTGGCCCAGGTTGACTGCCAGTCATGCCAAGGGCAAAGCATCCCAGGCAGGGCGAAGAGCTGCCATGGGCTGGAGAGATCCCGCCCCCCCAGAACGTGGGCCCAGGAAGGGAATCCAGCTCTACCCTCACATTGGCCCCATTTATAGGTCAGCAAACCGAGGCCCAGAGAGGTGAGGCTGCTGGCCCAAGGCTGCACAGTGGGCTTGTCGCCGAGCAGGGCATCACATTGTTCCGGAGTCAGTCATGATCTCTGAGACTGGCCAGTGCCCAGTGTTGGCAGGGCTCCATGTGGCAGGGGACAGTTTGTGCTCGCACTGCCTTGCTGCCAACCAGGCACAGAGGACATGGCTTTCTCCTTGTTCTTGTGCCTTTCCTCTTGGACGCCAGGGCCAGAGCCAGGGTCCCGGGCAACCAGCGTTGGAGGAGGCTGGGCACGCCACCTACGTCTCTGACCCTATCTTCACTCCTTTGGTTTCTGAAGCTTATGTGGATGTTTTATGCAAGAGAAGGGCAATAAGGGAGCAAATTAGAATGGTTCTCAGGGTCTGGGCAGGGAAAGAAATGAGGCTGAGGTCTCCAGAGGTCTGGGTATCATGAAAAGCCCCATCAAATGTCCCAGGAAAGCCTGTCACACTGGTTCTCCAAGCGCCTTGGTCGTCCGCGGGCATAGCGCAAGCCGCCCTTTGGCGTCACCATCGGGGTCTCTTGTCTACTTCTTGCAACCATGTGTTCCCTGGATCCCCAGCACCGGGGACGGAGCTGGCTCGGCACTGGCTGCTCCCAGCGTCTCAGCGGCTGAGCGGGGGCTGCCGTGTGGAAAGGGACTTGTTCGACGTCTATCCTGCCGAGCCTGGCGGCACCCCGGCTCTCCTGGCTGCTTCTCGCCTTTATCAAGTGGATTCTCCCAGATGCGAGAGTGAAGCCGATGGCAGTTCTGCAGGCTGCCTCCAACACAGTAAAACCTTCAAGGCCTTATTAGGTAGATCTAGAAGTGCAGTTCCTGCTCCTAAGCTGCATCTGTCACCGTCCTGCCAAATGTGGCAGGATTGTTTGCAAACTTCCCCAGGTCATTACCCCCAAACTTAGAGGTACACGCATTAGGTGAATAATCTCGGGAGGCCCGCACGGTACTGTGGCTTGGGACAAAAGTCATCTGCCTGCTGGCCCGTTTCGTGGACATCACCACCTTATCTACTCTTGATGAAAGGGGAGAGCAGAGCTGTAAAAGGTGGCAGGCTGCCAAGCAGGGGGGTGGGGCTGCCACCGATGAAGACACTTGGAGCGCCTGACCTCAGTCCCTCTTGTTTTTCTGGTCCAGGACCTAGCACCTCCCAGATTGGAGCGACCCTTCCTCAGCGACATTGTGGTGACGGTCACGGCCGCTGCCAGGGGCATGCACTTTTTATTTGAAGCTGTTCTCGGGGTCGGACTGTGGAGCGTCTCACTCACCGTGTGATTCTTGGACAATTTGCAGTTGTCAGTTTGCGTTGGTCTTCCTGAGCCCCATTCTGTATTATGGACAATGGCTAGGATGATAACAGCGAGTGATAATCAGAGCTTTTACATACTGGGTGCTTCCTCGGGGTGGAGACTCTGTGCTAAATAAGGGCTTTCTGGGGACCGCTTCATTGGATCTGAGCAACAGCGCGATAAAGCAGTTGCTTTTATCATTTCCATTTTATAGACATGCAAGCTAAGGCTTAGAGAGTATTTCTTGTTGCATATAAAACACTTCCAAATAGTGGCCTCAAACACTGGTCATCTTCTATTTTGCTCATGAGTCCAGCGGCTGCCTGGGCTCAGGTAGGTGGTTCTTGTGGGAGGCCTCATGTGAGATTGCATTCAGCCTGGGGCTGGGGCTGGAATCATCTGGAAGGCTTCCTCACTCACATATCTGCCCCCCCCCCGGGGGGGGTGGCTGGGAAGATGCACACAGCCTGGGGACATGGAGAGGCTCCTTGATTTCTGTGGGGTCTTTCCAGCATGGCTGGCCAGGCCAGCCTGACTTCCCACGTCATGGTGCAGGCTCCAGTGTGGGTGTTCTAGGAAAGAGATAGCTCGGGGTCTGTCTGTATCTCCTTCTACGGCCCAGCCTCCAGAATCACACAACGTCCTTCCTGAAATATCCTGCTTCTTAGAAGCAAGTTCTTGAGGCACCCACATTGTGGGAGGGCAGTTGGACTCTATCTCTGGATGGGGGAGCCTTAGGGTATTTGCAGCACGTGCAAAGCCAGCACAGAGCACTTCTGGTGGGTTGCACTGGGTGGGCAATGGCAGTAGAGTCGGCTGTGACTCTCAAGGTCAGAGCACGTCCTGTCACCCTCAGACATTTATAAACATCTTGACCAACTTGCCCCGTGGGAAACCCCCGCACATCTCCCGTTCACCTGCCAGGCATCCTCCCCGGAAGAAGCAAGCAAAATTATGTAAGAGCGCAGGTGTCTCCTCCTTTGGTTCAGAGAGGCACCAGTACAGACCCCAGTGTACAGACCTCCTCTCCCTTCCCCTCCCCTCCCCTCCCCTCTGCCTCCTTGCCCTTCACCAGGGCCGTGACCTCACTTTCTTGGGCCTTAGGCACTTTTGCCTGTGCAGACCCCTTCCTCCATAAGAAAGTATTAAAAATTATTATCTTACTGAGTTGATATAAAGGTGAGTATTTTAATACTATGTGTTCAAAAATTTTCTCCTAACTAAAGTTACTTTTTTTTTTCTGATTTTAAAAGAAATGGAAGCATCTTCTTCATGGGCCCTGGGTGCTGTCCTTGCTGCCCGTAGTGGAGATGACAGGGCTGCTGGCACCTGCTCTCCCTGCCTCCTCTCTCTCTCCTTCCCCTGCCCCCCACCCCACCCTCTTTCCTCCTCTTCCCCCTGTCTGGCTTCCCCACCCTGCACTACTTTGGTCTTTATTCTGGTCACTTCACAGGCTCCTCTCCTGGACTGTGAACCCTTGTCTGTGTCCATCGGGCTGGTCTCCACAGTGGGCACAGAGTGTCCCTACTGCCTCTGGGCCTCTTCTCTCCTGGCCCTTCCCTGGGGGTGGACCCTTCTCGTGGGAAGGAACTTTGGCAAAGGCATCCCTATCTGGTTTCTGGCTTGTCTCTGAAAGCTGAGCCCGGGGAGCTCCTCACTTTTTTCCCTGAAGGCTCAAGAAAGGAGCCTTCCCTCAAGGCTGCTTTGGGCATGTGGGATGGCCAGCCTCAGACGCCCCTGGCCGGCTTGTAATCAGCCTCTCATCCATCTAGAAGCTTCGTTGAGCACCTGTGCCAGTAAGACCTCCCGGGTCTCTGTCCTCGTGGAACTTAGAGGGGCATGAAGACAGAAAAATCAGCACATGAATTTTAGAAATGATAGATTTTTGAGAAGGAGTCAGCATTTCGTGGGAACCAAAGTGAGCAGCGAAGTCTGGCTTCACAAAGGAGAGACGGTCATGGGGAATCCGAAGAAGCAGCCAGGACGCCTTCCTTCCTGTCCGTCCGGAGCGCAGCGTCTCACCACCTGGCACTGCCCGTCGCACCCTCACCCTCTCCGCTGGCCATCTCTTCACGCTTCTCTGAGCACAGGGCCAACTGATGCTCACCCCCAAATGGCAGCCTCAGCCCAACTCACTCCCTCTGCTGGGGGCCTAGGTTCCCTGAAGGGAAGCTGAGCAGCCTGGCTCCGGGGAGGGGCCCATGTGGTCTAAGTAGCTGTGGTTGGGCACGTGGGGTCCCGTGGTGGGGTGAGCTGCCTGTCCTCAGAGGCAGTTGGGACAGTTGCCCAGGGAGGGTGTGCAGGGGTGGGGAGAGAGAAGTGACACCTTCACTATACGGTGCCTCAAAACCGGCTCACGTTAGAGTTGCATTTGCCAGCCTTTTGACGTACGGAGGTGAGGAAGTGTGTTGAATTGAAGAATTACATGAGATTGTGAAACTTTCATTTGCCCTATGTTACCACCATGATATGATAAATAATAAGAAAAATGGGGGGGTGGGGCGCCTGGCTGGCTCCGTTGAGAGAGCATGTGAGTCTTGATCTCGTGCGCTGGAGTGCTGCATCGGGTAATCTTTAAAAAAAAAAAATCTTAAAATCTTTTAAAAAAGAGAAAAATAGGAAGACCCTAATATTAGAATTTTCAAAATAAGGTTTTTTTTTTAAAGATTTTATTTATTTATTTGAAAGAGAAGGGGAGAGAGAGTATCAGCAGAGGGGAGAGGCAGGCTCCCCGCTGAGCAGGGAGCCCGACGTGGGGCTCAATCCCAGGACCCTGGGATTATGACCTGAACTGAAGTCAGCCTCTTAACTGACTGAGCCACCCAGGCGCCCCCCCCAAGTTAGTTATTTTTAATTAATTCATTTAACGAAGTTTAATTTACCAATCAGATGCATTGTTCTTGGCTTTTTCATTTTGCCAAATGCAATTAAGACTTTGGTCACAGATCTGATGTCTGGGGACACACACTGGGGACCCATGGGCAGTAAGGAGTCCGCAGAGGTGACTTAGCAGCGGGAAGGGCTGACACATGTCAGCACTGGGCTCTGAGCCTCACAGACTCCGTGCAGTCCCGAGTCTCCCACAGGCCACTGCTCTTTGTAAGCTGGAGGTGATGTAGCTCAGGGAAGCCGCCTGCCTCCTCCAGGGTGCACGGTCAGCAAGAGCAGGAGTGAGATTTGATTCCAAGTTGTTGACTGCTCCAAAAGTGTCCTTTTAGGAGAGGGACATGAGTGGGGTCCCATCACCTAGAGCAGAGGCAAGCTGTGATGTGGGAGTGCTCACAGCAGAATGAACCAGCTATTTGGAGACTGTAAGGGGGGGGGGACTCGGGAAATTTCCCTGAAGAGGTGTTGGCTTAGGCAGGCCTGGAACAGGATGGAAGCATCTAGGCCAGGGATGCACACAGAAGCACGGACGCAGGTCTGAGCGAGCGTGGAGAGCCTAGGCCAGACTTTCCTGTTGGGGCTGAGTAGGGTTGGGGTACAGGGAAGGGACATAATCCAGTCTGAGATTTAGAAAGACAGCCCTATTGCAACACGGAGGTTGAATGAACACTTGCAAATTAGAAATCTGTGCTGGCAGACACTTTTAAAAGAGCAAATGTTTGGCATATGCAGATACAGTCGAACTGACTGATTTCTGAAAATACATTCCTGTTTGGAAGTGACACCAAGGTCCCACCTCCTCTGGGCCTTCTGTGGAGCTTGAGCAGAGCCCTGTCGTCTCCAAAGACATGGGCAGGGGCGGCCATGACAGTGCCCTTGACTTGTGAATGTTGATTCCTTTTTCAGAGAAAACACTGGCTTTTCATTTTTTTTTTTTAAGATTTTATTTATTTATTTGAGAGAAATACAGAGGGAGAGAGCTTGCATGAGCAGGGGGAGGAGCAGAAGGAGAGGGAGAAGCAGACTCCTCCATGAGCAGAGAGCCCCATGTGGGGCTCCATCCCAGGACCCTGAGATCATGACCCGAGCTGAAGGCAGATGCTTAACCCACTGAGCCACCCAGGCGCCCCAAACACTGGATTTTAGAGTTAACTTCTACCCTCTTCCACAGGGTCCCTTGACTCAAGTGACCAGTGTTCTGTACAAAGTCCTATCACAGGCTCAGTCGAGTTTGCAACTCTGGGTAGTGTGGCAGGGCTGGCTTCATGGCCTGAAAGGACAGATGAGAAAAAAAAGGTTCAGGTGGCATTGGGAGCGAGCCCAAGGTCACACAGGTGGAGCAGGAGAGTGGACCAAGGTCTCTCTGCTGCCCAGTGTTAACCCCCGAGGACTTCATGCCCTGTCATTATGCAGGACATGTGCGTGTGGGAGGGTTTTTCCAGTCTCGGCTCCCTGTCGTCGTGTGTCCTTGCCGAGTGCTTACTTCCATGGGCTGCAGAACAGTGCCACAAGCTGGGTGGCTGAAAACAACAGAAATGTCTTCTCTTGCTGTTCTTGAGGCCAGAAGTCCGAAATCAAGGTGCTGGCAGGGCCTTGCCCTTCCTGAAGATTCTAGGGGGATCCTGTTCCATGCCTCTTCCTGGCTTGGGGATGCTGCAAGCAATGCCCTGGTGCTCCTGGGCTTGCGGCTGCGTCTCTGCAATGTACACGTCCCCTCCTCATGTGGCCTTCTCCCCGTGTGTCTGTGTGCCCGCCTCTGTGTATACCAACCGCCCTCTCCTTTCTCTTGTAAAGACACCACCCCTTGGATGCAGGGCCCGCCCTAATCCAGTATGACTTCATTTTAACTTGATTACCTCTGCAAAGGCTGTAGCTCCATCTCAGGTCACAGGTGAGCGGCAGTTAGGACTTGAACTTACCCCGTGAGGAGACACAGTTCAGCCCATCCCACCGAGAGTCTGCCCATGGCTGGGTCCCTCGTGGACCACACCCTCACCCGGAAGGTCCTTTGAGCCGTGGTGCTGCCCGCCCATGGGGATCTCAGCGGCCCCCTGCGCAGGCTGGCTTGGCACATGCCCCCAGTGGGCTCCGGTGTCCTCTGGCCCCTCTGGCAGGGTGGGCGTGAAGTCAGCCACTGTCGCCTCCGAGCTCCTGGGGACGGGTTGTGTGCTGTGGCGTCCGTTTGGGATGCTGCCAGTGGCTGGATGCAGTGAGTAGGTGGAGGCTTGGGCACACTGCGTGTTCTGGGGAGCGGGGCCGCCCCCGGCCAGATGTGGCAGGCTTGCTCAGGCTCCTGACAGCACGGGGCACATGGCTTGGTCAGGTATCGTTCCAACCGCAGGGTGGCCCGGGGACAGCTGTGTCCGGGGCGGTGGCACCGAGCTGAGACATTGCAGCCAGTCTGGTTCCTTTCCCCCAGCGCACCGCAGACCTCTCTAGGGCTGGGGCATCTGTCTGGCCACCTCTGTCTTCTCTCCAGCACAGTTTCGGACGCGTGGGCGCTGCCCCGTGCTTTCCGATCCAGTCACCACGTGGCTGCTCATTGGAGACTCTGAGATTCGCCTGGGCGAGTCTCTGTGCACATCGCGGGGCTGCTGTGGGATTCGGTGAGATAGTGGATATTAATTAAAACCATGCACTTGAGAGACGCCAGCTTTGGTTATAATCCAGAAGGTGGTTTAGGGAAGAAGTGTCAGGGCGTGATGGAAGAACAGAGCAGAGTCAAAGATGATGTCTGGCTGGCTGGCCGCAGGGATGGGTGGTAGGGGTGGCCCCGGTGGGGACAGCTCATGGGAGTGGGCGCTGGGTTTGGACCAGGGAGGTGGTCCCCTGTGAAAACGTGTTGCCGCTGAAAGTGAATGCATGACCTGTCAGGTCTGCAGGGACTGTGGCCTGTGTGGGGGAAAAATATTCTCACCACAGGAGCCCAGAGAAAGGGAAACAGGGACCCTCTTGAGAGTTTGGTTAGCGGCTCTTCTGTCAAGGGCCAGAGGAGACCAGGGGCAACGGAAGGGGCGGAGGCCACACGGGAGCTTGGGAAGGTTAGGTTTGGAGGATGGGGATCCGGAGTCTCAGGAGATGGGAGGCTGGAGCACCCTGGGTGGACAGGGGGTCAGCAGACCTGAAAATATCATCTGCTTGGCCCTTTAAGGAAATTTTTGCTACCAAGAAGAATCGGAAGGTACTCAGGGCCTACAGGGAAGGGGCCATCCTCCAGGAGCTCCTTATAGCTCTGAGGGTGTGGGTCTGCTCTCACCCCATGTGGGGCCCTGATTTCTCAAGCTGCATGAATACTCCCTGAGGGCAGAGATTGCTTCAGAAAGACCGCAGGAGGTCAGGTGCATAGTAGGTATATAGTTAGGAAGATTAGAAGACCCTCTTGTTGCCTGAGGCATCATGCTCAAGGACTGGGATTCTGGGAGCATCTGAAAAATGCTGAAGCCACCCCCCCCCAGTGCATTATGGTTCAGCTGGTCTGATATGGGGCCTGAGAACCAGTACTTTTAAAAGCTCCCCAGTGTAAGATACGCTACCAGGGAGGCACGTGGTGGGTCTAGCACAGTGCCTGGCACACAGACGTCCTCGCTACTCTTGATAGTAGAAAGCTGATGTTGCCGTATGTTGAGGGTGTTTGAGGGAAATGGGTCTCCTTTGGGTGAAACCAGTGCCATCTTTGTCATTGTTTTCTCTGCTTGGGGACGAGGTAGCGCCGTTCCTGTGAAGGAGCCGCGTCTGAACGAGGGGTTGGGGACCCCTAAATGAATTAGACCCTGTTGGAGCCCAACGTGCTAGGGCTCCCCCCCACCTCCCCTTAACCCAGGGTGGCAGGAGAGCGGGGGAGGGAGGGCGGCGCCCCAGTTCCATGAGGGGCCGGCCCGAGGCAGAGAGGGAGAGGGTGTGCAATCTCATGCTCATCGAAACATTTTTTTTTTTTCTTGGTGTAAACGGTTCCCAGTAGACTGAGAAAGGAGATTTGGAATCAAGCCAGTGACCTTCTGCAGGTGCTGAGCTGTGGGTCTATAGATTCTTCGGTTCTTAGATTAAAAAAAAAAAAAAAAAAAAAACTCCCTAAGGCCATGCCTGGAAGAACAAGGCTCTCAAACTGACCTGCTTCTCTTTGCACCAATGCAGAGCCTCAAGACATCTTCAGAGATGAGCCGCGGGCCCCTCAGCAAGCCTCAGATGGGCTCGGCATGATGCGCAGCCGAGGTGTAGACGTAGTTAGGGCGTAGGGTGGCTGAAGGACCCGGACTCCCAGGGTATCCTCACTCAGAGGGGGGTACTCTCGGACTGCTGTAGGGGGGCTGGGTGGCATCCCCATCAGGTGGACTGTTCAACCACGGGCAGCTCTGCCGAGCGCCTCCTCTCTGCTGGCACTGGATTGGAGCAGAGGCCCCGAGATGGATTGGGCGGGCCGTCCCCGTGCTTGGGAGTCAGGTCAGACAGCAGTGTCTCAAAGAGATTTGTGGCAAATGCTGACAGCCGGGTAAGTGCTGGGAGCCCACAACCTGCCCTGAGAGCGGGCGAGGGTCAGACAAGGCTTCCTGGGGAGGGGACCTCCGGGCTGTCTTGAGGAGCAGCCATCAGCCCCTCGAAGGAGGGCGGTCCAGGCGCGAAGAACAGCTCTTGGGTCTTAACCCGGGAAGACAGTGCCAGGGAAGACGCGCTGGGACTTATCACAGGCCCGCAGGCGGTGGGACACTAAGCTTGGGGCAACAGAGAGATTCGCACGCAGGTTTGCTTGCTTGGTGGGAGAAGTGCTAGGACCCCCAGGCTAGCTCAGCGTCCAGAGAGCTTAGTTCCAGCAAAGCACGCGTGTGTCTGCATTTGGCGTGTGTGCACCTGCGTGTGTGTGAGTGCGTGTCGGGGTCCGGTGGAGAGCCGTTAGAGGATGAAGCAAGCCCAAATCCAGGCAGTCGGATGGTCAAGTCACCTAGTTAGCGTGCTTTGCAATACGTACTAATAGTAGGTCCCAGGGCTCAGTTCCCCACCCCAGGGTCCTGGTTCCCTAAACCTCACATTTCTGCAAAGTGGGAATGACCATCTGCATTTACCAATGCTTGAGAATCCTTACAAGTTACCATCAGGAGCTTACCGAGCCTCAGGTCTTTCTGGCAGGGTTTTCTGAAATCTGGCCCACGCTGTGCCCCAAACCTGCAGAACTTCCTTCAGACCCTCTTGCCCTTCATTTGAGCCATTGCACCTGCCGTTTACGCCTCTGGACCGCTTTTCTGTTTCTGCTCCTTCTTCCTGTCTGAGCTCAGCTGTCCCCTTCTCCCTCCCCTCGCCCCCCCCCCCCACAGCCGTTGCTCCTGTCTCTCTGGGCAGCTCTTGCGCAGAGCACTTGCCCCTCAGAGCACCCACTGCAACGTGGCCTTTCACTTGCTAAGTTCCTTGCAAGCATGCCATGCGCTTTGTGCACCTAGCATGGTACCTGGCCCCAGGTAGGTGCTTCGTAAAGTATTTGCTAAGTAAATTAGTGAATCCTTGAGAAGGCCAGAGCTCAGTGAGGTTACGAAATGTTCCCAAGGTCACACTGCCAGTAAGTGGCAGAGTTGGGATTCGGCTGTCTTTTCTCTGGCTTCACACCTGTGCGGGTCCCACTGCACACCCAGCCTCGGCTTCCCTTGTCAATCTGAACAGTCCTGTGGCCAGCAGTGGGAGGAAGGGGGGCTCAGAGAGACTGGGCTCGTGGAGGGAGGGCACTGGGTGAGCCAGGCACGGTGCCAGGGCCTCTTTGTTTGGGCTTCATGGGGAAACTAAGGCAGAAGCCCAGAAATAGACATCGGGCTTAACCAACTAATTGGGGAAGCATCACACCTTAACTCTGGCCCCACTGAAGATGGAATCTTGGGCACCAAGTTTCATTCCAGCCCCACCTCCTGGGACCGGGGACCCCCTACCCTGTTTGGCTCAGAATAAAGCTGGGACTTTGGGGAAGGGCCTGGGTGGGCCAGAGTCAAACCAGCAGCTGCATCACACCCTCTGGCCTCTGTTCTGAGCCTCCGTTGTTTCTCTTTTCCTGGAAGCTGCGTGCAGCATTTGCTTTGCCCTGCAATATAACGTAAACAGTAGAGTAGCAGTTTGAACCTGCTTGCAGCTCCCCCCAAAAGTATAGAGACTTCTTTTGTGTTTGCAAAATAATAGTAATAATACTCCATCGTGTCAATATAATGCAGTGGTAGAGATGTTTGCAAACACTTGGGGCGCGCAAAGAGCAGAGTCTCTTTCCAGGCTCTCTCTGGGAGGTCTTCCTCCCCAAAGCCCCCCCTCCCACATTTTCTGGGCCGCCTGTTAGCCCAGTGCAAGTTGCATTGCCCTGTTTAGGAGTCTCTAAAATAGTTGTCATACTTTATGTCCTGATTTGGGTTCACTTTTGCATAGATTTCTTCAAATTGCTCTGGTTGGCTATCTTTTTACTTCAACCCTTAAAGTTCTTTTTTAGTTAAGATTTGCACATTGTCAGGTAGGGGTAGGCACAATAAAATATCGGATGTATTTCGAGCCCTGCGGATACTCCTCGTCTAAACTCATTTAATCCTCAACGTGGCCCTTTTCCATTTTTTGCATGAACCACGATTCCCATCCAGATAGTGAATTTGTCACCTTCAGGCCGTAACTGTGGATGTTCTAAAATGAATAAGGAAGACGTGACTCCTCCCTGCCTGTCCTTATTTTTATTAAAGTGCTTCTATTGGTTACTTTTTTAAAAAGATTTATTTATTTATTATTTTAGAGAGAGAGAGAGAGACTGTGTATGCAGCAGGGAGAGAGAGACTCTCAAGCAGACTCCCCACTGAGTGCAGAGCACCATGTGGGACTTGATCTCACAACCCTGAGATCATGGCCTGAGCTGAAATCAAGAGTTGGATGCTTAACTGGCCGAGCCATCCCAGCGCCCCTACTTTTTAATCTTTAAATAAGTGCCTTTCTCCATCACCCTTTCATGGTGCTTCTGTCTCTTCATTTTGTAGGAAGAGGAGATTAGAGCCCTACTATTTTTCCTGCCTTTCCTCTTGCCTTCTGCATCATGAACCTCCAGCATTAGGGTTGACCTTACATCAGAGTTGGTTATATTTACATCTTGTCCTGTACTCTCTACCATATGTTTTGTCCGGAGCCTGACTCTAGGAATCAAAACCGGTAGGTGACGTTCATCTAATTACTGCTGTATCAGAAGTGTCTAATGCTACATGAAACCATATGCTGGGATTACATTTCTTTCTCCAGAGATCACCTTCTCAGCCCCTGGATCACTCAACGCAGAATCTCCCAGAACAGAGTCAAATGCATGCTACTGGCTTGCATTCATGCCATTTATTAGTTTCCTTTGTGTTTGGATCATGACTTGATCATGTGGGATTTTGTGTGTGTGTGTGTGTTTCCTGGAATTTCCAATTGCCTTTCTTTTTTTCTTCTTGCTTCATCTGTCTTTATCATATTCTCCCTTTCTTCATCCCATCTGTTCTGTTGAGCTCCTCCCTGGTGTGTGTGTGTGTGTGTGTGTGTGTGTTTGTGTGTGTGTTGTGTGTGTGTGTGTTTGTGTGTGTGTGTTTGTGTGTGTGTGTTTTGGTTTTGATTTGTTGTCCTCTCAGGACGCTTTTTGTTCCTGTACCAAGTTGCACACCTCCTCTGCACACCTGCTCTGCAGAGGTTGTCCTGGGCTCATCCTTCATTGCTTCCCTGGATTGGAGCTTCCTAAGAAAAGGTACATGGATAGTAAGCTGTCAGAAAATGTCTTTATTTTATATTCACCCTGAAGGTAGCTCTCCAGGTTCAAAATCATTTTCCTTCAGAATTTTGAAGACTTTGGAGCTTTCCAGGTTGCTGATGAGAGGTCTGATTCTAGATCCCGTGTAGATTTTCTGTTTTCTGTTTTCCTTTTCTGGCAGATTTTAGGAATTTTTCTTCATCGTTGGCATTCATATATTACATGAAGATACTCCGTAGGGGAGTCTTCATCCACTCTTCTGGATACTTAGTGTAATCTGAAAGATGAATCCTTATGGTCTGGGAGATCCTAATGTGTTTGATTTTTTACAAAAAATCCCCAGGGGCGCCTGGGTGGCTCAGATGGTTGAGCGTCTGCCTTCGGCTCAGGTCATGATCCCAGGGTCCTAGGATCGAGCCCCGGATCGGGCTCCCTGCTTGGCGGGGAGCCTGCTTCTCCCTCTCCCTCTACTGTTCCCCCTACTTGTGCTCTCTCACTCTCTCTATCAAATAAATAAATCTTAAAAAAAATCTCCATTTTTTTCCCATTGTGCATTTCAGAATCTCTTAGTTGTTGGCTCTCCTACCTTCCAGAATGGGCCTATTTACTTCTGCATTTTTCTATTTTACTGTTTTGTTGCTGTTTTGCTCTTTATTCTAGATTCTGTTGACTTCGTCTTCCAGTCTTTTTTGTTTGTTTACTTTTATAAAACATTTTGGCACTACTATTTTTAATTTCCAAGGGCTTTTTCTTTCTTTTTTAAGAAGATGTATTCATTTGAGAGAGCAAGAGAGTGTGCGCACACAAGCAGGCGAGGGACAGAGGGAGAGGGAGAAGCCCCCTCTCTGTTGAGCAGGGGGCCCGATGCGGGGCTCGATCCCAGGACCCCGGGATCATGACCTGAGCCGAAGGCAGATGCTTAGTAACCGACTGAGCCACCCAGGGACCCCCTGAGAGCTTTTTTCTTACTCTGATTGCTCCCTTTCCTAGAATCTCATTTTGTTTTATAGCTGTTAACATCCTGAGTAGTGAAATACTGGCGTTTTTGTTTGTTGGCTTACTTTCATCCATGAATTATTTCCTTCTTCTCGAAGGTCACTTTTGTGTGTGTTTATCTTCATCTTCCCCTTCATGTTGCTCATTTCCTCATGTGCCTGCTCATCCAGAGTTGAGATAGTCTAGCTGCTCTTGAATTTTTTCCTTGGCCAATAAGTCATCAGACTCAGAAGGACTGAATCATCGGCCAAGGTCACACAGTAGAAATAGCACAGCAGTTTAACCCCAACTTTTGGATTTCTGACCTGCTGCTTCTGCTTCTCAGTAGCCCTGTGATACTTTCTTCTCAAACAGGCGAACACTTTCCGCCAATACCGTGGAGTAGGCCTACATCTTTCATGCCTAAGTGCCCTTGCTCTGGCATCCATATATTCTGGAGGTTTCTGGGACTCTGCATGTCAGTTTTTCTATTCTGCTTCCTCTGACCTGTGCTTCCCAGACCATGTAACCTGATTTTAAGGTTTAGAAAAACAGACACTAAATTTAGGGCAACCAGCCCGGTGCTTTCTACCTAGTAGGCCCTCTGTGTCTGTGTTCTGCCCCAAAGACTTGACTGATTTTAGGTAGACTTTAGGCCCAGATTCATCTGCTTTGCTGACTGTGTGAGGACTGGAATTTTCTGCAAATAGTAGGTCGTGGGACAAGTGTGTGTCAGTAGGAGGACATGAGATCTGATCCCCAAAGCCCTAGAGACACCAGTTCCAAAGGAAAAATGGCAACTACGTTAAGCTTTTTAACCACCCTCCCCTTTCAAAATGGAACCCTTTTCTTTTTAATTTTTTAAAGGGTAGAACTAATGTATTCATTAGAGCAAGCAACGTGACTATCGGACACATCCCCGAGATACACTGGCTCTGATACCATAGAGGTTTATTTCTCACACATACATGGTCTTGGTAGGTGTCCCTGGTTGGGGGACAGCTGTCCTCCATGCAGTGATGCAGGGACTCGGCTTCCCCACCTTTGGCTCCACCAGGCTCCGGGTCCTCTGACTTCCTTGTCATCTGTTCCAGGCTGGAGGGAAGGCAGAGAGAGCAACTGGCCACTTGCCCACCCAGAGCACTTTGCTCACATTCCTCTGTCAGGACCTCAGTCGTGCAGCCACACCTCACTGCAGGACAGATGGAAAATGTAGCCTGGCTGTGTGCCAGGGGAAGGTGGAGTGTGGATTTGGTGGGACAGGTAGCGGTCTCTACCCAGGAAGGTGTTTGCAGCCATCCTGGGAGATCTGTCGCAGCCCCAGCCCAACCAGCCAGCATTTATGGTATGCCCACGGCATGCCAGCCTCGGGCCAAGTGCGGGGATGCAGAAAGATGCACCTCCAACGTGTAGCTGGAGAGGCGGAGGGTGGTCAGAGAGTGCCACCGAGATGCAGTATGCTCGGTGCAGTATCAGCTGAGAGCAACTGGCTCAGCGTCTCTGCCAAGGAAGAAGAGTTCGTTCTTTCTTTCTCTTTCTTTCTTCTTTTTTGTTTTTTAGATTTTATTTATTTGAGAGAGAGAGAAAGCACAAGCAGGGCGAGCAGCAGGCAGAGGGAGAAGCAGGCTCTCCACCGAGCAGGGAGCCTGATGCGGGGCTCGATCCCAGGACCCTGGGATCATGACCTGAGCCGAAGGCAGATGTCACCCAGGCGCCCCGGAAGAGTTCTTTCTGCAGGCGGATCCCAGTGGCTCTGACAGATGCCTGGCTTTCAGGTCCCCTCTACTCTCACAGAAATTTCCCCAGTTAGGCTATTGAATAATGGGATGTAGGAGCAGGGAGAAAGCCCAGAGATGGTCTGGTACTCTGTCCACTCCAGTCCGACTGAAAGATGGGGATGGTGAGGCCCACAGAGGGAGTGGCATGCTGGGAGTCCCAGAGCTGGCCACTGAGCAGACTGAGGGCTCTTTCCATGCCCCCTGCAGGGACAGACGCTTGGTGTTCTCCTTTTCTCTAACTTCCTTTTTGACTAGTTTTGGATGTCTTATCCACCTGTCTCCGCTGCCCCAGCGGGAGGTCATGCTGGAGTTCCTTCTGAGTTCTGTGGTTGTCAGAGGGCGTGCAGCCCCCTCCTGAGATGGTTGCTTCTCCCCTGCCCAGTGGCCTTTCCAAGGGCTCTCCACAGTTCCCAGTAAAGACGTGGACAGGAGACGCCTTGCAGGGCAGGAGAGCCTCCAACTGGGAGCTGTTACAGGGGGAGCCCAGTGTACTCACTGGCCGCCTGTGGAGCAACATTCCCAAGAGGGACTCCTGGGCCCGGGGTGGGGGAGGGGCAGCTTCCGCCTGCATACAGAATTCCAGCAGGTCTATGACTTCAGACAGGTGCCAAACGGAAAAATGTGGAATAAACATTCACATGGGTACTCTAGCTCATGTACACTCACCTTCCGCTCCTGAGAACTTTCTCCTTTGAACATTCCAACTTACAGGGAGGAAACCGGTAAAATCACTTAAAGACATTTAGAGCAGTCCGCCCCTCCCCCCCCCCCCCCCCCCCCCCGCCAGCTTCAGGAAGCCCCTCCTATCCCAGAGGATCTGAGACTGAGGCATTCACTGGGAGCTGTTATTTGTCCTTGGTTTTTCCTCATTTGCTCAGCTAACGTCTATAAAATCTTCCTGTAAGCGTAGACCTGCTCAGGGCTGGGGGTGTGGAGGATGCAGAAGTGGTTAAGACCTAGTTGCTGCTCTCGGCTGAGTCTTAAGTCTTGGCAGCAGCGGGAGTTGGTGTTTCTGGGTGGAGCCTGTGAGGGGGCAAGAGCCCGGGCAGCGGGGGGTTTGCCACTAGAAGGCAGATGGGTTTCTTGTCTGGTGCAGGGCACAGTCCCTACCTCATGCACAGGGCCGTGCCAGGGAGTAAATGAGCTGGCCGGGACAGGTGGTGGGCACAGTGCCAAGGACACAGTAAGCACTTAATCCAGGTGGCCTGTTACCACGTCTTACAAGTGGCTAAGGACCCCAGGTAGTGAGTAGTTCGGAAGGTGAATGGTGCTGGATTGCACTGTTGGCATTAACAGACAATAGCAAAAGGGAGAGAAGCAGCCCCTTAGAAAGAGTGAGCCCACCTGGCACAAATCCCCATTTTATGGACAGGCAAACAGAGGCTCATGGAGGGAAAGTGTGGCCCGTTTCTGTGTGGTTAGACAAGAATGAGGACATGTGCTTTATAAGTGCTTTGTGATTCCTTCTTTATTATTATTAATTTTTTTTGGTCTTCTTTATTTACCTATCTTTGAAGAGCATATTTTTCCCTTCTTATTTCAGTGATCACTTATCGATTCCTCTTCTATTCTCTGACATAATGTTTGAGATGCTGGGAGGTGATCCAAGAAATCGCTCCAGAAGTCTTGTGCTTAGCGGACAAATAAGCATGCGCTGTTGTCTGGCTGGGCTGAGAACCTACCCACTGCCAGCGCTGCCCAGAGTCTGCTTTGCGGGAGACGGGGATCTGAGCAGCCCCCCAAGGTGCCGCGGCCAAAATCTGGGCAGTCACGTGACAGGACCATCACAGGACGGGCTGAGCGTTCTGTGAGGAGTCAGACAGGAAGAGCAGGGGTGAGGGGTTCTGTTCGTGCATGGAGACCTCCTTCCGCCAGCATTTTCCAGTGTCTTCTGGGCACCAGGCCCCAGGGAGACGGTAGGGGAGACGTCGGATGAGCCAGTGTGCTTGGATGGAGTCAGGAAAAGTAAATTACGCAAGTGTAGAATGTAGGAGTTAATCTGATCGATTTGAGCTCATGACAACCCACGAGCTGACGCCCCCCGCTCCTGGCTGTGCCATCGTGAACAAATCACTTGCCCTCAGGGAGCCACGGTTTCCTCTTCTGGAAAATGGGCACTTACTCATTCCCTCAAAAAATAGCTTACTGTCTCTGCAGTACGCATGGTGCTGGGTCTCCCTCAGAGGACAAGATTGCCGTCACGTGGCTTATCTTCAAAGGGGGGAGGAATGGTGAAAAAAATAATGTACCTTCAAGTTGTGCTCAGCACTTTGATGAAAGTAAAGTAGGGCACATGGATGGAGAGTGAGAACGGGGGGACCTTTATCGACAGAGTGGCCAGCAAGGCTTTCTGATGATACGATGTCTGAGCAAAGCCTGAATGCTAGGAAAGAGCAAGTCAGCACAAAAGTTGGAGCAACATGTATTCTCAGAGTGGAGACAGCAAGTGCAAAGACCCTGGGGTGGTATTTTCCGAAAAAAATAGAGGATGCTGGTCTAATTGGTACGGGAGTGACTAAGAAGGGAAGTAAGAATGTGGATAGGTAGGCGGAAGCTGCATCATGTATATTTTTTCAGAAATGACACCTTATAGCAAAATCCATTTAAAACGATTTTTTTCCCGTGTTCATTTTGGACAAGCATAGGATTGAAATTGTAACCCTGATTTTTCTCTGTACGTCAGTAGCTGTTTCTTCAAAAATGCTATCATTCAGATGGATGCAGTTTCCAGCCTGGACACAAACACGCTTGGAGAGATCCATATGCAGAGATGAGGTTTTTGGATCTCAGGAGAGGGGGAAACCCACCCAGCTGTCTGGTTGTGCCGAAAAAAATCACATTAAAATGCAAATGCTCCCAAGTCAGTGAAATGTTGATGGGTACAGCCCTCCAAAGAAAAATATTCATGAAATACAGACTGTTGATCCACAGCTAGCCAGCTGAGCCATTTGCTCAGCAAGACATGAGTGCTAAGAAATCTCAATTACAGGAGCTGTTCCGAAACTCTGGGATCTCCCCGGGGTTTAGAAACGGGGACGCAAGAGTATCAGGGAATCATGGGACGGGCTTCTTGGAAGGACTTTCTGGCCACGTCCCTTCCATTTTCTAGTTGGATGTCTCACCCCGGAGCTTGGGGGTTAAGGAATAAAAACTGATGCTTCCATATTGCTAAGGGGGGAGTCCGCCTTCCTTCACCCTTGTTCAGCTTCTAGTTCTGATCTGATCAAGGTCTTCAAGTTGGATTTCCTTAAAAAGGATGATCTTTTCCCTTGTGGGACCTTGGAAATAAAAAAAAAAAAAAAAGGACCGCACATTTTCTTAGTAAACATGCTTCCTTTGCAACTTTGAGCTGTAAAGAGTGCAGGTAGAGAGAGAGGGAGAAATATGCACCAGGCACCGTGAATGTCTCACGTGGTCCATACTGCATTTACCAGGTGGGTGTTATCATCCCATTTTGCAGACAAGGAATCAGGCTCAGGGATGAAAGAAGGGAAGTTTGTGGCCGCTCGCCAGGAAGCCATACACCAGGGCCCCTGGGAGTGTGGGCCCGGTCCGGATGTGTGGGTTCGAATCCCAGCTCTCTTACACCTGCCGGCTGTGGGACCTGCCAGGGGAGGTCCCTCCCTCTGCCTTTTGGCCCCAGTGTGATGGTGATAGCACCATCCCCTCTTTGTCCATTGTGAGGATTCAAATTGCCTGTGCATATGAAGTGCTCTGAACACTGCCTGCCCCCCAGGAAGTATCCAGTAGCCCAGAGGCTCCTCGAACCGCCTCCACCGTGGCCCAGATCGCTCACGAGCAGGAAGAGAGGGATGATGACACGGCCAAGCAGGGTCGTCCGTGTGAGGGGCGACCAGACCTGAAATCCAGAGACCTTTCTTTTTTTTTCTGTGGTTTAGGTTTTATTTCATCATCATCAACTGAACTCTGCCATCCAGCTAGACCTGGGGAGAAGGAACCATGGAGCCCGCAGAACTGCAGCAAGAGCACAGAGATTCTGGGATATCTCGAGCAGGTGGGGGTGGAGGGGTGCTCTCCCGAGCTACACAAGGAATGGTCTGGTAGTTAAGATAAAACACGAGTCGGATTTCCTAGATCTGTCCACAGTCAGCAATGGTGATCTTCTTGCTGGTCTTGCCGTTCCTGGACCCAAAGCGCTCCGTGGCCTCCACGATGTTCATGCCCTCTTTGACCTTGCCGAAGACCACGTGCTTGCCATCCAACCACTCGGTCTTGGCAGTGCAGATGAAGAACTGGGAACCGTTCGTGTTGGGTCCAGCGTTGGCCATGGACAGAATGCCAGGACCCGTGTGCTTCAGGATGAAATTCTCATCATCAAACTTCTCCCCATAGATGGACTTGCCTCCAGTGCCGTTATGGCGTGTGAAGTCCCCCCCGCCCCCCGGCACATAAATCCCGGAATAATCCTGTGAAAGCAGGAACCTTTATAACCAAATCCTTTCTCCCCAGTGCTCAGGGCACGGAAGTTCTCTGCTGTCTTTGGAACTTTGTCTGCAAATAGCTCGAAGGAGACGCGGCCCAAGGGCTCGCCATCCATGGCGATATCGAAGAACACGGTGGGGTTGACTGTGGCTGGGCGGCGAAGGCGGCTCCGGGTCGGTGGCGTCTGCAAGGCCTCCAGAGACCTTTCTTGATCCTCGGGATCTGTCAATACTCGGAACTGAGTGACCCGCGGGGATGTGATCACAGGTGCAGCCAGCTCCGCCCCTCGTCCGGCTCACACAGGGCTCAGCCTATTCCTCGGGGAATCATGACCCCCATTGTACAGATGAGAATGTTCATAATCTTTGCTGTTCCCCCCAAAGGGTCTGTCGACATGTCTATCTGTCAGATTCTGCTGGAAGCGCTTGTTTCTGCTTGAAGAAGAAAAACCTTTCCTTCAGCATCTCCAACGAAAGGCTCTTTCAGTCAGGGTCCTGTTGCCTCTTGTGTTAACAAGCCAACCCAACACTCAGTGGTTTGAGACAAAAGTCAGTATCCTCTCTCGTGGTCCTGGGCGGTGGATGGGCTCAGCCGGCCAGCTCCAACGTGGGGCCGTCTTGCCCTGGAGGCAGCCGGTGGCCGGGGCAGGAGCGCTGAAGACTTCCCGCAGGGACATCTCTCTTTCCATGCTCCCGTCCAGGGGGCCAGCTTGGGCTTCTTCGTAGCAGGCAGTCCCAGGCTGGGCGGACTTCTCATGTGGTGACTGGCTTCCCCCCGGAGTGCGCCCGCTCTGAGAGACAGGAGGTGAAAGTTGCCAGCCTGTTCCGGCCAGACCCAGACACTGCCCGGGGCCACTGCCCCTGTATGCTGTCACCCGAGGGGAGGGGACACAGATGCTTGCCTCTCGATAGAGAGTGTCAGGAGATCTGCTGTCCTCTGTAATCACCGCAGCTGGGGAGGAGGGGTTTGGCCGGCCCTGTGGGGTCTGAACGTGTTTGACAGCTCACTCCCACGTAACGTAGGTTCTGCTAAGTCCGTTAGAATGGATCTGGGGCCTTGCCTCACGTACCTGGAGACAGGCCGCGTAGCCTCGGGGATTGGCTTAGACGGGGACCTGCTTCTTTTGGAAGCTGGGAAAAAGCCCGGCACACAGATGGAGGCCAGGCAAGCAGTTGACATTTAGGGTGCGCGGGGTACCGAGAAGGGGGAACACGCCAGAAGATGTGCTGAGCTAAGGGGAACAGGTGTGGGAGAGGTGAGGTGGACACAGGCAGGACTCGGGAAGGCATGTGGCTTGAACCCCCAGCTTCAGGAGCAGAACAGACAGGGTCCTGGAGTAGAACATGTGTCCCTGGAGGACAGGGGATGGGCACAAGAGTCAACAGCCCAGACCCCGGATTGCCAAGCAGGTTTCTGAGATAGGAACTCGCAGAGCCTGCAGAGCCAGAAGCCTGGTCCTAGGAAGAAAGCCCCAGATGTGGAAATATATAAAATATATTTTATAGCTAAAATATGTTCACTTAATTCGAGTATGCGTGTGTGCCGAACTGCTAACCCACACCCTTGGGAGACACACTTGCCTCATCGGTGACCGCATCTGTGTTCGGTGTTTTGTCTTTGGCCTTCCCCATTTTGGTCAAGATACTGTTTCCAGAGTCTCTGAGGTGAGGGCTTTCCTTTCCCACCCCCTTCTGTGTGGGCACGCCATGTATCTGTAATGGCTTGGTACCTTTGTTGGTCTTTATACTTGACTTTGGGTTTCCCTCACATTTGGTTGGTGATAATCGTCCTGTGTGTAGGGGTAAATGAAGGTCACATGAACATTGCAATGCTTCTGAGTCAGATCTGTACTGAAAGATCTTCTCTGAGACGTGTCACTCCCTCTGTTCCAGTCCTGCCCCCCCCACCCCAACCCCTTATTACTCACCTCCTCTAGGGAGCCAGTCAGTTCCATATCTAATTGACTCTTGTTGTACACAGAGCAAGTTGTGTATTTTGTCGCCCTTTCTTATGTGAATGGTAGTACCGTAAATACTCTTCACTCTTTGCTTTTCAAATGGAATGCTGTGTCGTGGAATTTTCTCCAAATCTGTTCATATCACACCTGCCTTCTTTGCAGCTGCAGAGTGCTCTATTGTGTGTAGGACCAGAGTTTATTCAACCACTCCCCGATGTCTGGGCATTTATGCTGCTTCCTGTATTTTTCCGTTTACAGACAACGCTTCGGTGAATAAGCTTGCAGGTGTATTGTAGAGCTGGGGATTCTCTTCATGGTAGAGTCCAAGGAGTGGGGGTGCTACGTTGGCAGGCAACGCATACGTAGTTTTGTTGGAGGCTGTCCAATTGCCTTCCGGTAGGCTTTTTGTTGAACTGTTAGAAAATATTTGTCTCTTGCTGAAAGTCAACAGTTTGTGTCTATTCTCAGTCAACTACAGGTGAGGACCTGGGGGGCGGGGAGATTGTGTGTTTCAGTGAGGCAGCTCCCTGGGGCCCAACAAGAACTCAGATCTAGCTCTCCAGAGTCCCAGGCTCCTTTCCTACTTCCTGCTGGTCCTGGGAATCGGGGTTGGAGTCTACTGGCCAATGGAGTGGGGGCCATGGCCAAGTGGGCACATAGCAGGCGGGTGTGACATTGGTGGTAGTGCTGGAGGACCAGACCACAAGCCTGAGCCTTGTTTTCGCTGCTTGGTTTCAGCAGCCTTGCCACAGAGCTACCTCAGATTTGTGCTCCTTGGGGAAGACTAGGCTAATATAATTCAGTTTTCCGAAAACTGAAAAAATGTGTTTGCATCTGAGCAAGGGAAATACTGATTCATTTACCCTTAAGTGTTAGCACAGGGAGCTGTTTTTTCTCCTTTTGTATCAGTATTTAAACTTTTCTTACTCCACACACAGTAAACTAGCCTCCTTTGCATCAGACTTCAAGGCGAGGGAGAACGAAGCAAGTCTAGCGAGGGTCCTTGTACCTTCTCATCTGGGTCCCTGCTCTCCTTGTTCACATGGACAAATGGAGTCCAGGGAGGTTTACGCAGGCTCTTTCGCATGTAGGGGCAGAGCAGGAAGGCGGATCCCACTCTGATCAGGGCTCTTGAGTGTGACACTTGGCTCTCAAGAGAAGGAAGAGGCCGGGAGCTGCTGGGGCAGGAGCGGTCCTTCTGACCTGGCCTCAGGGCTGATGACCGCTTGGTCTCCCCACCATACATCCCCACCCCCAGCCACCCCTCCCACACACTCACTAGCCCAGCCTGCCAGCCCTGGCCTACCCCTGCTTGGAGAGTCGGGAAAGAGGGTGTCTCATTTGACACAGGTTCCCCTCACTGCTTTCTTGTGAGGCCCAGCTGGGTGGTCTGGAGTGTTGCTGCCATCCGCTCTGCTGCCTCCCACGACTTTCCCTCCCCTGACCTGGAAGCTGGGCTCCCCAGGCTCACTTACTTAATACACTGAGCACCATTGGTATTCCAGGCACGGGGGCAGGGGGACATGGAGATGAATCAGACCCAGGCCTGCCGCCTCCTGAGGAGCTCACAGTTCGGTGGGGAAGGCTCTAGATTTAGTTACCGAATCAGTCAGAAGATGCTCAGATGCAGCCTGTTGCAAGCCTCCCAAAATCAGGAGGAGGGTCCTTGGAGATGCTGCCAACCGAGCTGAGACTGGAAGGATGAGCGGCAGTTGTCCAAGCCAAGAAGGGAGCGTGAGCGAAGGCACGGTGGCAGAAGCTCAGCGGGGGTAGGGGGTGGGAGGATGGTAGCAAGGGGTGTGGGGGGCACTCGAGGGCGGGCAGGAGGTGGGCCACGTCAGTGGCAGAATCGACTGCTGAGTTCAATCTCGACTCCGTTTTTGATGAGTTCTTTGTTTTATTCGCTGCTTTCTCCCTGCTCCCTGCAATACTGCCTGGGGTCTTGTAGGTGTTCAGTCATTATTTTGAGTCTTAATTCCTTATCTCTAAAGCAGGAAGAACACTCATTTTTATCTGTATTCCAATATCCCAATATTCTAGAATAGGACCTGGAGTATAGTAGGTGCTGGATAAATATCTAGAGAGTGGCTGGCTGGCTGAATGGTCTGGGGCTTGGCCCGTACCGTGTGCTTACTCATTAGCAGCCATGGGGGCTACAGTCATGTGTAGCTAGAGAAGCAGCTACCAGCCACAACGTGACAGAGATCGGCCTCACGTGCCCAGGTAGATCCAGCAACATCTCAGCAATTCATGAGGGACAGCACTCTACTTGTTAAGAAGAAGAATCATGAACTTTTGTTGAGCCAATTCAATGCTTTACCAGTGTCCTTTGTCTTCAGTGACTCTTTGGAACTCGTGGGAGTAAATTCCGGTCCCCGGGGCTGTCGTGGCTGCCACCCCCTTAGTAGCCATCAGGGGCACTCAGGTCTCCTGTGGTCCCCTGGGCTGGGCACGGGGACACGTGGAGGAGTTTGTGCTCTGAAGACAAGCCCAGCACTTGCCCAGGACCTCGCCCCAGTGCAGGGCACCTGTTCCTTGGAGGGAGGCTCCCAGCGGATCTCCCAAGGCCCCAGATGGCAAGGAGCAAGGCCTCCCTGTGGAATGGTGGGTAGAGCTAGAGGCCACCTGAGCCAAATGTTCCTTCTGGGAGAGCAGGTCACCAGCTTTTACTTAGTGCAGCTTGGTATTTTAGGGGCTAAATGGGTTTTTTAAACTGAGGATGAAGTATCTGAGGCATACCAAAGAGTCTACACGTGTACAAGTACCATTGAGGAAATAAATATGAAGTGCGCATCATGAGCGCATCTCGCCTACTGGATAAATACCAAAGGCTTCTGCTTGGTTTGCAAGAGGCCCCGTTCCGGCCTCCTCTTCCTTCTGCAGCCTCCGCTGTGCCCACGCTCGCCATGATACTTCATCGCCCCGACTGGCAGCTGCCTTCCACGCTTCTGCTTGTCCTTTGCACCTGTTCGCCTCCTGACTGCGTGCCCCCCCCACCACCACCATCACTGAGCGAGTCCTGCCTGGACCTTCACATCTCAGCTTCAGCACTGCCCATCTTCCAGGAACAATCCCCTCTATCTGGGGCTCCTGCATTCTCTCTGCCCCCCAGTGCCCTGGGCTCACATCGCCAGAGTGATGGGGCCGTGGGGTCGTGGACGGCCAAAGGACTTATCTTCTACTGGCGTTTGCCTGGGGCTTAGCCCGGAGCTTGGATCAGCACGAGTGTTCCGGGGTATTTGTTGGCAGCCCGGGCCTCGGATTCCCGAGGGGCGCTGTGTTGTAGGTGACCACTGAGGTCTCTTCTCTGGGAAGAAGTTCCTGCTGTATCCGTTCGATTGGTCACCCAGGGTTTCTGAATTTCTAAGCAGGAGCTCATCCTCATAAAGAGGATCAGAGTGCATCCTCTTCATCCCAAAGGTGGAAGTGTTCTCGAGACGGAATTGCAGCTGAGCCTGAGCTGCTCCAGAGAAAGAACACAGTCGGCGAGTCACGGAAGGAATTTGGATGGCATGGTCTCTTCCCTTGTTTGGCCTGTATGGTACCTTTCAGCACAGATGTAGTCCCCAGACTGCGTTATTTTTTTTTTAAGATTTATTTATTTTAGGGGCGCCTGGGTGGCTCAGTCGTTAAGCGTCTGCCTTCGGCTCAGGTCATGATCCCAGGGTCCTGGGATGGAGCCCCGCATCGGGCTCCCTGCTCAGCGGCAAGCCTGATTCTCCCTCTCCCATTCCCCCTGCTTGTGTTCCCTCTCTCTCTGTCTCTGTCAAATAAAAAATATTTTTTTAAAAGATTTATTTATTTTAGAGAGAGAGAGCATGAGTGGGAGGGGCAGAGGGAGACCGGGAGAGAGAACCTCAAGCAGACTCCCCTCTGAGCGCAGAGCCCGATGCAGGGCTCGACCTCACGACCCTGAGATCACGACCTGAGCTGAAATCAAGAGTCCGGCGCTTCACCGACTGAGCCGCGCAGGCACCCCCAGACAGGCATTATTTTGAAAAATAAGTTTCTACTAGAATTCAGTGAAAGCTGACTCCTTTCTGCCTGAAGGTCTCTGCTCAGTTACGGAAAGGCCGTTGGACCCTTCTCACACACGGCAGCGCCCCCTCTCTGGCTCAAATTCCCACTTCTCGAGCAGCGGGAGGTGACCCAGAGATGCCCCCTGGCACGCTGTCATCAGACGACTTTTCTTGGCCCTGGGGTGGTGAGGTTTTCCAAGGACCGTAGGAGAGAGGAAGCATTAGGAGTCTTCCTATTTTTATGGACGTATATGTGTGCTTTGAACATGAGAAAAGTAAAATAACGTTAACTGCTTTCCCGGAGATTTCTGGATTTTCTCCTGTACAAGTGAGGCTTTAACAATATGATTTCCAGCCCTAAGCGGACCTGAACCGTAACCTGTGGTTTTTGCCCTTCTCAGAGCGCGGGCGTCCTTCTCCCTGCCACTCGGGCTCTGTCACCATCACATCTAACTGCAGTGCCATGTTCGGTAGGTCAAAATCCCATGGTTTTTTCATCTTCTGTTTCTTATTGACCACGGAGTAGCTTGTTGAAGGGAGCTCTTTGGCTCTTAGTAAGTATGGCTCTGGGAAGTTGGTGTCGAGAGAAGCAAGGAGGGGACGCCCCACACCAGTAGAGGGCGCACTCGGTGCCAGGACCCTGCGGGGAGCCTGCTTCTCCCTCTCCCTCTCCACCTGCTTGTGCTCTCTCTCACATAAACAAATAAAAAAAGAAAGGGTGGCACAGTGGGCAGAAGTCAGCCAGGAGAAATGCAACATGATCCAAATACACAGTCCTGTTTTGGGCTTCGAAACACGCCCACTTTGCTCCGAGAGGAAGGGTGCTAGGTGGGGCTTACGGCATCATGCATCCACAGCATGGCGTGGGGGCCCCAAAGCCGATGTGGCTCTCGGCAGCGCCGGTGGGCGTGCTGCGGCGGAATGACGGAGGGGGTGGCCTGTCCCCTTTGGGGTGGGGAAGCCTTTCCTGGAGTAACATTTCCCTTACACGTGCTGGGATTTTAGGAGGGGCCTTTCCAGGATGGGGATCATGCTGGGGAAGGGCCCAGGGACAGGTAGGGCATGGGGGGTGCTTGGCTGGCGAAAAGCAGCTAGGCGGTTCGCAGCCTTCATCTCTAATCCTACAAGCTAATGATTCCTCCCACTTCACAGATGAGGAGACAGAGTCTCAGGGAGCCGAAGTGGCTTGCTCCAGTCACTCAGCTGGGGGGCCTCCCAGAGCCAGGATTGGATCCCTCATGTATTTGAGGCCAGAGTTGCCATTTCGTCTTTTCAAAACCTGAGTGTTGGCCTGCAGAGGACAATGACGGTGTGTTTTTGTTTGGTTCCAACTTATACCCGTGGTCCCAGCGGGCACAGGCTACAGCAGGGATGTGCCATTTTAAAGCGGAGCTGTCAGCAGGTGGAATGAGCTGTCCTGACTGTGCAAAGTCCCAGAGCCACGGGAGGTATTCGGGAAGCACTTAATGGAGCGCGTCTAAGGGGGGATTCAAAGGTCAAATGAGGAAGCAAACAAAATACACTTGGATGTGTCTTCTGCGTGAGTGAAAGTTCGTGGTTGTAAATTGTAAACGGCTGATAACGATAAGAAACGGGTTCTGACTGCCTTCAGCGAAACCGCGCTATTTTTCAGGGTGGTTGTACAAGGTTGCTTATGGGATAGAAGGAATGGTGAACAGAATCTGAAAAAGGACAGAAGTCATGTTGGCTCTAGGCGCTCAGGCGGCAGCCCATGGAGGCTCATTCTGGAGCTGTGGCCATGATGACCCCGTAGTGGGGATTAATTCTTAATCTGTTTTCATCAGTATTGTTTTACTATTAGTAAGTTATTCCATTGTCATACTTATGATTTCATTAATTGATTTATTATTATTCGTTAACAGAAGCATCTTTTAAAAATGTAAAGTACAAAGAACAAACACTCATGTAGCCACTATCTAGCTTCAGAACTATTACCAGTAGTTCTGGGGTTCCCTGAGCGCCTGCCCCGACCCTATCCACTGCCCCTCTCCACTCACACTATACTGGTTGCCTGGCCTTTGTGTTTATGAGTGTCTCGCTTTTCCTTGTAACTTTATCACATTTGTATCTCTGGACAACATATTTTTGGATTTTGCGTGTTCCTGAACTTCTTATAAAGGGAAACACCCTTCATGCATCTTTGGTGGTATGCCTTTTCTTGTCACGCTGTGTTAACGACCCATGCATGTGTGTTCTGGCATTTTCACTGCTGTACGTAATTGCCATGTATAAATAGGACAGTAGGTCCAGGCCCCCGGGGATGGACATTTGTGTCGTCTCCAGCATGTCACTCACGCTGTTCATGAACATTCTGGGCTGCATAACCTGGTACATAGGTGCAGGTGGGTGCCCAGAGGTGGGATGGGGGGGTCACAGGGTCTGAGTATGTTCAGCTTTGCAAGATGATGTCATCCTGTTGTCCAGAGTGACAGCAACCAGCCTGTTCTCTTGCCTCAGAGTCTTAGTCTTGTTAGCGTTGGGTGGTTTGTTGGATCTTTTAGTTCTTGCCAATCTGATGGCTGTTGCGTGGTAGCTCCTAGCATTTTTCTGATTACTGAGGTTTAGCGTCTTTATAGTTATTCACTCTTTTGAGAAATTCCTGAACATGTTTTTTGCCGAGTTTTCTACTGGAAGTTTAGCATTTCTTTACTGACTTGACTCTACCATGACATGTATGATATACATAGTACATATGATATACATAGGATATGTGTATATCCCGGTTGGTGATTTAACTCTTCATGTTTTTATGCTATTTTTTGATAAACATTCAGTTTAATGTTATTGGCTTTATTAATATTTTCTCTTACAGCTTGAGCTTTTATGTCTTATTAAGATAACCTCTACCACAACATCATGAAAATGGTCACTTATATTGTCTTCTAAAAGTTCTTCAGTTTTCCCTTTCACAGTTGTCTGTAATCCATCAGGAATGGATGAACTACTAGTTCGAGATTCCATTCCCCCCCCCCAGTTACTTAATTATTCCAGCACTATTTATCCAAAAACCCATTTCCTCCCTCTGATCAGCACTGTCCATGCACGTGAAGCTCTGTTTCTGTTATTTTGGCCTATTTGTCTAAGATGTCATTACTAAAGCAGCATCATAATTCTTGATGCCTTTTGAGGCACATCCCCCTACGTCATTCTTCTTTAGTCCCTTTGCACTTTGATACACATTTTAGAATCAGCCTGTCAAATAACATCAGAAACCTCGAAGAAACTGAGTGGAATTACAGCGAATCTGTTGGTTAAGCGACTCCCTTCAGCTCAGGTCATGATCCTGGAGTCCCGGGATCGAGTCCCGCATCAGGCTCCCTGCTCGGCGGGGAGTCTGCTTCTCCCTCTGACCCTCCCCTCCTCATGTGCTCTCTCTCTCTCTCTCATTCTCTCTCTCTCAAATAAATAAATGAAATCTGTAGATCACCTTGGGAGGGAACTGGTGCTTTCATGATATGGAATCTTACACTCCATGAAGATGGTATAGCTCCCTTTTTTTTTTAAGATTTTATTTTTAAGTAATCTCTACACCCAGCATGGGGCTTGAACTCAACAACACCGAGAACAAGAGTCACATGTTCTACCGACAGCCGGCCAGGCGCCCCCGTCTCCCTTTTTATATTGGTTTAATTTTGTGTCTGTTAGTAAAGTTTTCTGATATTCTTTATAAAGATTTTACACATTTTTTGTTAGATTTATTTCTAGATACTTTCTTTCAGATACTATTGCACATGCTAACCTTTTGAAATAGATTTTTGTGGAACGCCTGGGTGGCTCAGTCGGTTGAGCATCTGACTGTTTCAGCTCAGGTCATGATCTCAGGGTCATGAGATTGAGCCCCACCTCAGGCTCCATGCTGAGCAGGGAGTCTGCTTGAGACTCTCCCCCTCTCCCTTTGCTCTTCCCCCTGTGTGTGTGTGCATGCACTCTCTCTCTCTCTCTCTCTCCCTGTCTCTATAGTACATAAATAAATAAATCTTAAAAATAATAAAATAAAATAGACTTTTGAGATATTTTTACATTTTCAATAAATAATTTAAAATAAATCTTCATTAAGATATAATCTGCAAAGTCCATAGTCTCTCATGGTTCGTCTCCCCCTCCGATTTAACCCCCTTCATTTTTCCCTTCCTACTATCTTCTTCTTCGTTTTTTTTTTTTTTAGCATATAATGTATTATTTGTTTCAGAGGTACAGGTCTGTGATTCATCAGTCTTACACAATTCACAGCACTCACCATAGCACATACCCTTCCTAATGTCTTATCACCCAGCCACCCCATCTCTCTCACCCCCCATGGATATTAAAGAGGACACGTATTGAATGGAGCACTGGGTGTTACACGCAAACAACGAATCATGGAACACTACATCAAAAACTAATGATGTAATGTATGGTGATTAACATAACATTAATAAAATAAAATTTAAAAAAAGATACAATCTGTAAACCACAAAATTCACCTGTTTAACGTGTATGATTCGGTGGTTTCAGTATCTGCACGGAGTTGTGCAACCATCACCAAAATCTGTTTTAGGACCTTTTTATCACCCCCAAAAGAAGTGCCTTTCCCATCAGCAGTCACTCCCCATTCCCCTCCCACCGAGTCCCTGCAGGGAGGATCCAGTGATGGAGGGAGGGAGGGAGTGAACGTATACCTGAACAGCAAACTTCATGTCACACATTGCCCAACCCCGGCCTTGGCTTTCTGTCTTATTTTGGTTTTGTTTTCCCCTCCCACGTCAATTACTCCTGTGGCTTCCAAGCTAATCTCCCGCTTTCTATCCTCACACTCTGGCCACCAGACAACTTCCTCCAAAGAAAAGAATGTTCCAACCACTTCTCTCCTAGGAAGCCCTCGGTAGCTCCCTTGGCAATCCAGCTACGTGGCCGACATGGTTCCTCCAGGGAACTGGAGGCTGATGAGTCAAGCACTGTAGAAACAGGCTTAGGAGTAGAACTTCCTTGGGGCAGAGAAGGCCTCTCCTGGGCCCTTGGTCTGCTGCAGAGTCCTCAGAAAGTAAACACAGTCGACCTGATTATTCTCCTCCACTTCCTCCTGAGTCAGAGCTATCTCGGGTTAACTCAGGGAAGAGGCTAAATTAAGCCTTGAAACCAAGCTGCCTCTGTGACAGGCACTTGGTTTTGCTTGAGTGACTGTGATGATGGGTCTTTGGTTTTAAGGGCAGCACTAACTGCGTCTCTTTAGACCAACCGTGGCAATCTGTTCGCTGCCCTGCAGAGACAGGGAGATGCCAGATCCCTGCGCAGCACCCACTCATTCATTCCACACCCTTCTCCCAGCACCTGTCCCGTGCCAGGCACCGTGCTGGGAGGCTGATGTTCAGCAGCTTGCCCTCTCGAGGCTCGAGGTCTAGCTAAAGAGACTACAAGAAGCAAGAAACCCACCAAGAGATAACTGGTACTTGGATAAGGTCTGTCCAGAGCAGAGAAAACAGTGGGTTTGGAAGTACTTGTATTTTCTCATGACTTCCTGCAGAGGCTGCGCCATGAAGTCACCAGAGGAAAAGAGGCGATCTTTCTAGCACTCAAAAACAAGCAAGCCGACACAACCCCTTTGAGAAACTATTTAGCACTGTCTAATAAACTGGTATGCATGCACCCCCCTATGCCTCAGCAGTTCCCCTCCTGGGTGTAGGTGGTCGATAGGAAATTGCACACATAGAAGTTTTATGTCAAAAGAAAAAATTGCAAACAAATACTGAACTCTGGTTAATATACGCATGCTGTAGTATTTAAGGGGGAGTGTAATAATATTTGCAATTTACTTTGAAATACACCCAAGAAGGGAGGTGGATGGGTAGACAAAGGGATAGATATTTGATAAAGCAAGTAGAGTAACATGTTAATGGTGGAATGTAGATGGTGTGTGTGCTCACTGTAATTTTTTTTTTTTTTTGCTGTATGTTGAAAAATTTTATATGTTTAAAACATAGGGGAAAATGCAAACTTAGGTGTGCCAGCAGACACGTGCAAGAATGTTCAGAGCAGCATAATGGCTTCAAACTGGAAGCAACCCAAATGTCCATCAGCAGTAGATAGAAACCTAAATTGTGAGTCTGTTTATGGGATACTGTTCTCAATAAGAACGAATGAGCTGCAACTACACAACACCACAGGTGAATTTCACCCACAGAACACTGAGGGGGGCAAAAACAGACTCAAAAGGGGACATGCTGTATGATTCTATTTGTATAAAGTTTACAAACACTTGAAACTAACCTCAGGTGTAGAAGTCAGGATTATGGTTCTGCGGGCACGGGGTGGGGAGAAGGGAGAGAGGATAGTAGATGAAATCGGGTGCCACGGGGGCCTTCTGGGGTACCGGAAGGTTCTGTTTCTTGATCTTGATGCTGGCTAAACAGATGTGAACATTGGTCAAGCTGTGCATTCAAGGTCTGTGCACTTTTCTGTATGTGTGTTATGCATCATTAAAAAACTGTAGTAGGAAAAAGAAAACCAAATAGATCCACCTTGGAAGCTTTGCCTAGCTGAACCGCAGGGGTAGGATCCCACCCTGGGTCTGTCCAGCCTACCAAAGCTGTGAATGAAATGAAACTTCACTTTAAGACATTCATGCATTCCTTTGTGCATACATTCATGCTGCATTAATTCCCCTGGTTTCCACTGATTTCCACTAATTCCCCTGTCTCCTTTACACAGATGTCTGCTTGCGTATACTGTGTTCCAAATCTAGACTTGATTAGCATGCCCTGACCCAGCCCTTTCAGGAGTTCATGTGCCCAGAGGAAGGGGCGTGCAGACATTTTACTTTGCAGCCACACCCCCCCACCTTCCTAGATTCCTGTTTGTGATCCTTCCTGGATATTGGCCCCGAGATATCTTTTGACCCCTGTATTAGTCAGTTCTCCAGAGAAAACAGAAACAGTAAGAAAGATGATAGATTGGTGATAGATAGATATAGATAAAAAGAGATTTACTCTAAGGAATTGGCTCATGTCATTATGGAGGCTGGCAGGTCTCAAGATCTGCAGGGTGAGTCAGCAACCCGGAGACTCAGGAGAGCCAACGGGTTTAGTTTCAGTACGAAGGCAAGCAAGCTCAAGACCCAGGAAGAACCAGTGTTTCAGTTTGAATTCAAAGGCAGGGGAAAGCTGAAGTCCCAGCTCAAAGGCAGTCAGGCAAGAGAAATTCCTCCTACTCAGCCCTTTTGTTGTATATGTGTCTTCAACTGATTAGATGTGGCCCACCCACTTTAGGAAGAGCCACCTGCTTTACTCCGTCTACCAACTGAAATGTTAATCTCATCCAGAAACACCTTTTCAGAGACACCCAGAATAGTATTTGACAAATGCCAGGGGACCCTGTGACCCAGTCAAATTGACACACAAAATTAACCATCACAACCCCAGAGCATGAAACCCTTTCTGGCTCTGAAGGAGGAAGTGCAGAAGCCTCCAGCTACCCACCAGTTCCCCCTGGACGACCATGTTTATTATCGTAGAGATAATAAATATGAGATAAAAAAATCTTTTATTTTTTTTAGTGACTGCAAAGAAAGATTTTAGTGACTGCAAAATTCGTCATGCAAACAAATCTGAAACCTACGAATATAGTTCAAAGTGTAATGATAAAAATGAACACCTGAGGGTTCCCTACCCACCGTAACAAATGGGAAATAGCCAGTGTGTTGAAGGCTCTTGGTGCTCCCTCCAAATGGCCCCCTACTTTGTCCTTACCTGTGAGACGCCTGTCTCCTGAATTTAATCATTAATCATTCCCTTGCTTTCTATAAACACCAAATCTATGGGGTGCTTGGGTGGCTCAGTTGTTAAGCATCTGCCTTAGGCTCAGGTCATGATCCCAGGGTGCTGGGATCGAGTCCCGCATGGGGTTCCCTGCTCAGCGGGGAGCCTGCTTCTCCCTTTCACTCTCCCTCTGTGCACACACACACTCTCTCTCTCAAATAAATAAATAAAATCTTTTAAAAAAAAAATCTATGTCTCTAAACACCGTATTTTTGGTTTTGCCCGTTTTAAGCCTTTATGCATTGACTCACCCTGTACAAAGTCCTCTGCATTATGCCCTTTCATTCTGCATTATGTGTTGGGGTTTCATCCATGTTGTCACTTGTACCTTCAGTTTGTTCATGTCACTGCTGTGTAATATTCCATTGTGTCCAGGCCTGTCTCGTGCCCGGACCACCACGTGTCCATCCGTTCTATACTTGGTGCACGTTTGGGTAGCTTCTGACCCTCTGCTGTCATAAAGCTTGTAGGCGTGTCCCATCCAGTCCCCAGGTGCACAGGGGCAGGGATTGTTCTAGGGTCTACCCCTGGGAGAGCAGGTGCCCCGCCCAGTTTTACAGTATGTGCCTCTTGGATTTTCTAGGTAATTCCAGGGAACTTTCCAGAATGGCTGTACCAATTTCTACTCCTCCTAGAGGCTATGCAAGTTTCTTATGGTGGTCTTCTCGTCCCCTCGCCGTGCCCTCTGGTCCCAGGATATCACCTTCCCCAGGTCCCGGCCACCCCTGCCCCCCCTGCAACCAGCATTCCCATAGCGTATTGTGTTTAGTGTGTCTTCTTTGTACCGATGCAGAGCTGTGCGTTTCCTGGGTGGGATCTTGTACGTGAATGCACGGGAAATTCCCGAATGCCCGACTGCTGTGCAGTGGCCTCTGTTTCTGCTTCAAGGAAATGGGGAGAGAACAAGCTCAGAAGAGTAGGTGGCCCCCCAGCTGGAGCCCCTGGCTGATCTCTTCCTGCCAGTATCAGGACAGTCAAAGCCATCCTTGAAATCGACAGGCTGCGCGCTCTGCTCTTCCTCCGCGGCCCAGAGCCGTGTGTCCCAAGACTGGATCTGTGGGGGATTTTACGCTCCCACGAAAGCTCTAATACCCGGGCATGAAATCCCCTCCCGCAGCGGGTCTGCCCTGCTATGGAGAGGATGCTAGTAACTGATGATCTCTTGTGCTGCCTCTTTCCCCTTACAGGTTAGCCTGGGGCGGAAGATAAAGACATTTGCCACCAAGATGGTAATCACAAGTGGAAATGAGGAGGACAGGGAAGGCCAGGAGAGAGAGAGTAAGGAAGAGAGTGTCTTGGCCATGCTGGGGATTATCGGGACCATTCTGAACCTGATTGTTATCATATTTGTATACATATACACCACTCTGTGAATGGCCCAGAGGGTGCTTGGCCGAAAGAGGGGAGTCCTGTGTGTCGACAGATCCGTGATCGGACGCTGCGCAAACAAGCAGGTTTGACCTACACACGCTGCTCGAGCAAATGCACCTTCGAACTTTATAAAAGGGTCACACAAACAAACCAATCCTGCTGCTAGGAGCAGACACTAAAGCACAATGAATCCAACAAAACTCATTCACACAACAAGGAACTCAGCGTCTTTGGCCTGGGGCCCCAGAGACCGCCTGGAAGACCAGCCTTTGATGCTGTGGGTCAGCAGATGGGTGCAGAAACACATGATCCCAGATCTCTGATGGATCTCACGCCTCAGGAAAGAGGAACAGGGCAGCACGGCTCGTGGGCGCATCTCCCAGGACACGCGCTTGGCCTCCACTCGACGAGCCGTTCAGGATGAAAAACCCCCAGGGGCAGCCCTTTGACACACATCCCATACATCAAAAGTGTCTAACTATTTGATACGGGGGAGATAACTTATTTTTCTTTTTTCATTGGCTTGACGTGTGTATCTGTTCATATCAAGGTTTATAAATATATATTTTTAATAAATGTGCTCTATTTTTTAGCATGAACCAAATATTTGGAGAGGCGCTCCTGGAGTCCTAGAGCTTTCTTTGGTTTTATCTGCTTCGCCCCGTAGGCTGCAGTGTTCTCTGTGGTATAGCCATTCTAGTCCTGCTTTGAGCATCTTCAGTCTTTTACCTTCTTTCTCTCTCTTTCTCTCCCCCTTTTTGGTCTGGGGGACATTTTCCCATAATACCAGCCACGGTCCTGGCCAATGCATGTTTTAAGATTGTCCGTTGAGCGGCTTTTTGTTGTTACATGGGAGATCTAAAACGATCGTGGGCATGAGGACCTTAGTTGCACCATATCCTTATTGAGAATTTTGCATGAACAACGGCCGAGTGATAGATCAGCTTCTAAGAAATGTAAAAAGGACTATCCAGGAAGGAGAGAGGGCAGCTGTATTCACAGATCAACTCTAGGTCGGAATATTCAGCTTCTTCTTGGCAGCGTTATTATTTCATGCTTGTGACTATTCGTTGATCAGATTTTTATTTTAATGGCCACATGTCGTGCAAAAGAGGGAGAACAAGGGGTAGAGGCCAGCATGGGTGCATAATTCCTTAGTGAGCTGCCGGGGACCTTTTTCAGAGTAGGTGGGTGTAAATGGCTCGTGGACTCACTCCCCACCGTGAGAGCTCATCTGGGTGTTTCAGGCTGCAAGGACACCCCTATGACAGGTGACTTTTTAAGGGCACAAGAAGGGGACGGAACGATCACCCCCAAAAGATTGCTGCACTTCTTAAAGCTCCCAGTTTACACCCACACGAAGCTACTTCTTCCCTGGTAGGGATGGGTGGATATGTATGAATTTGCCCTGTTCTCCCGGCTCCCGGAGACGGGCCTTTGCCTGGCTGTGACAAAGAGGGTCACAATTCCTTCTGCCAGTGCCAGACTTGTCCGTGGATGAAAGAAGCAGTAAAGAAGCCTCGCTGGGTTCAAATTGACGCCCAGCAGGTCTCTACTGCCAGATCTCTCCCTCCCCTTGTTGTGGTATCTGAAATTCCACCATTAGAGGGTCATTTCTTGTGCTCTTCTAAGGGACCAGGTTCTTTTATAAAGCAAATGCCCCTGAGCACCTGGCTCTGACATCATTCATCAGGTGTCTTCGCTTCTCTATCGGAAGGAAGTAGACCTGCATTTAGGGCACACTGTGTGCCAGGCACTGTGCCAGACACTTTATATTCCTTAGGTCATTGAATTTCCCTTGTAACCCTGTGAGATGGAGGGGTCTTCTCCCAGTATTGTAGAAGGAGGGAGGGCTCAGAGAGATCATGTGGCTGAAACCCCTGATCTGATCATTTCTTTAGCCCAGCCAGAACTGCTGGCTGTGCTGCTGGAAAGAGAGGAAATGCGCTGGAGGGGAAGGCACAGGAAGGGGCCCTCAGGGTCAGGTCACAAACCCGATGGCTTTGCTAAGGACCAGCTCTGCACACCTCTCTCTCCCCTCCTCCATAAAAATAAGTAACCCTTGCGAACTCCTTGGACACTGACAGAATATCATACAAATGATGACAAGGGACCAGAGGAGACTCGTTAGAAATAAAACAGGTTGTCAGGGGGAAGGAGCTATCTACCAGGTTCTTTGTGATTCTAGACTGTATGAAAATTCTGAACAGTGAACAGAGTAAACAATAAAGGTGCAATGGATTAAAAAACAACTATCGATGTCTTTTTTTCTTTAACATCGACGTAGTTTAAAACTTCATTGTCATTCCTTCGTCTGTACTTTTATTTGATTTAAAAAACACACACAGAAAAAAACCTGAATGTGACTCTTTTCAACGGAGACTGTTTGTTTGGGCCATAGAAGCCCCAGTGATTTTTCAAGTATACTAATTCAAAATTTATTGAGGGGAAAAACTGCCTTTCAACTCTCTGAACCTCTTCCCGATGCTTCTTCTAGATTATCTTAATTGGCAGCCTGGAAATAAAGCTGTCCGGTCAGTGCATGCCGGGTGGAGGGGCGTTGCTCTCCTGGGTCTCTGGCAGGCGTGGTCTTATTCCCACTCTCACTTAGCAGAACCCAAGAATGCACACAGGGCATAGGTGCAGCTTTCCCGAGGATCTGGAGGCGTCTTCGGGGAATAGGGAAGGGACAGTCTGCCTACAGCCCTGGGTCCTCGGAGTCTTATTAAGCACACGGAGCCCAGCCTTGGGAAACGTAGCAATAACCACAACCCCAGCAGGTCCCGTGCTCTCCCCAGCACTTTGCACCCATCCTGCGCGGGGCCCTCCCAACAGCCACCCCCACCCCCTGCCATGAGATGTGTGTGCTTATTCCCGTTTGACAAGCCGAAGGAAAAGGCTCTTAAGAAGGTTGATTGATCGTTCCAAGTTTGCACAGTGAGGAGCCAGCAGAATCAGACCTTCTGGCTCCCTATCTGCGCGCCATCAGCACCTTGCGTGGCCCAGGTTCCAGGGGGGTGGAGGGGGGTGAGCTCTGCGGGCATCTGGCTGGCTCGGGCTCAGAGCACACTGCTTCCCATTGACCCTGCCGCTCCCTGATCTCAGTGCAGCTGGCCCTGGGCAGCATGGCTGAATCGAGGCCTCTCACTTCTGTCCTAGGGGAAAAAGCTCAGAAAGCCCGGTCCTGAAAGCAGGGGTTTGGAGCTGCAGAGTGCTTGCCTGTGGTCCGAATCCCATTTTGGGCTCCTCTGCGTGGGCAGTCCACCCCAACTCTATGATCCCTGGTGTTCCTCACCTGGAAACTGGGGTGATAAGGCTCCCCAAATTCCATCAGGTGGATGTGTTTACTGCATTCAACTGAGGCAGAAAGTGTGACCAGAAAGGTGAGTTACTTGTCAATGGTCCAAGGACTGTGAGCTCACGCAGCAAGGCACTGGGCCGAAGTTCTGGGGACGGCTGCCTTCTCCCATGCAGCCCAAGAATGGCATTGAGACCCCCAAAGAAAGAACCCCAAGGAGCCTCAGGTCCAATGGAGAGGACAGGGTGCCTCAAAGACCTTCAAGTTCAGTATGGATGACCCAGATCCTGTGAAGGCAGAGGAGGGCTTGGGGTCCCACTGATTCTATAGGATGGGGGAGGGGCAGAACCAAGAGACCCTTTCCCTAAGTTTCCCCGCCCCCTTTTTTTTAAACCCGTAAGCCAACTGAAACTCAGGATCAAATCCCCAAGTCACATAGCTCGGGAGTCCAGAGATGTCAAGGGAAGTCTGGGGAAAGAAAGTTGATAGAGACTTTTTTCTTTTTAAAAGAGCTTCCTGTATTTTAGTTTTGGACTGGAGGGTATCATGCTGAGCGAAATGAGTCAATCAGAGAAAGACAATTATCATACGGTTTCACTCCTATGTGGAATATTAGAAACAGCGCTGAGGATTCTAGGGGAAGGAAGGGAAAACCGAATGGGAAGAAATCAGGGAGACAAACCATGAGAGACTCTAGGAAACAAACCGAGGGTTGTTGGAGGGGAGGTGGGTGGGGGGATGGGGTAACTGGGTGACGGGCATTAAGGAGGGTGCGTGATGTAATGAGCTACATCAGAAGCCCAGACTGGCTTCCATAATGTCACACGTTGGGAAGAGAAAATTCCAGAGGCCAAATTCCTGATTCTTCCTCAGACTGCTCTCCTAGAAGACCCTGCATCTTCTGCCTCCCTAAAGGCAGAATTTCTATGATGGGGCATCCCCAGAAAGACACCTTTGTGGGCTGGGGGTGGGGGGGGACTGTCTGACATCACTACATAATGATTCTTCCCTCTCAAGGGAAGAAGATAAATGAACAGATTGCTGATATTTTCTATTATTCATAAACAAATTCCACAAAATGGTGCACACTTCTGAAAGAAAAACGTACTGCTGTGAGAAACAAGATCACAAAATATCTAAACTTTTCTCTACAAGACTCTTCGTTAAGAGGCATGCTTGTTAGACAATAATGGGGGGAATTCTGCCCAATAGGAGTCAGATCGGACGTCTCCACAGCAGAGTAATCAAGGGCCAGAGCACCGCCCTGCCCAGGACAGCAGCACGCCAGGTACGTACACTTGGCCTTAGAGCCTGGATGTTCAACTCTGTTGTCGGTCCTGATCACCAAGACGACAGCACAACTTAATGTTCTGTCCCAGCCAAGGGCAGGAAGCCATGGGGTAACGGCCGAACAGTCCTAAGCATTACAGTTAGTAAAGAAACAAAAGGACGATGTCTTTAACTAGCATCTGTCTCATTGGGACTAAAGGAATCAAAGTTAAAACAAGCAGAGAGAGGTGGGTCAGCCTTGATTCTGGCAAGATCCAAAGTTCACTCCTCTAATCCTTCCTACCCTTAAGCTGCCGTCTTTTTCTTCATCAGAAAGGGGTCACTCCTGTTATGAAAGGCCAAGGGCACAGATCAATGATGATCCACTGGTGTGGACCAGCTACAAATCCAAGCTTCTGAGACGCCTGTACATCACTTAAATTTGTGGGACCTCCAGACCAGGAAAGGTCAACTTCAGGCCCTTCGGCACAAACCTGCATATTCCAGAAGAAACTTGTGGGTTCCACTGGGAGACCATACATGGTTAACTTACCTAACCCTTTAGTCAGCTCCCAATGAGACTCGTGTTAATAATTATTAGAACAGGAGTCAGGTGACCCCCCCACAACGCTGTTGTCCTTCATGTGCTGTTATCACCCTCCTACCCTCTTGCCATCTGAGCCCCTGTTGTCCCAGCCTCTGAGGTCATTATCTGACCCAGATTGGCCACGTTTTTTCTTTGGTAACTTTGTATTTAGTTCTGAGGAGTTAATGTTTTTAGTTCTGAGGACTCTGCTGTAGAACTTTGGATTCTGAAGTTCTAAGACTGCCTCAGTATTAAAGAGATGTATGAACTCAGCTTCAATGGGGAGCTCTGGTTAGATGTTGGCTTGGCCACCAGAACTGGGCAACAGTTCTTTCCCATCTCACTTCCCTCCGGAAAACTCAGTGGGCCAATCATTGCTTTGGGTATTTGAGCAATAAACGTGTGCAGAAAGCTTATCACTCAGTCCTTGCCCATGACTACCCCCTAGCTTTTTCTGAGAGCCGGGAAGTCATCCTGAAGTCAGGATGGGGTTCAGAACCTGACAAATCTGTGTTCGAGTCTCCAGTCTGCTACCCATCAATCGTAGAGCTTGGATCAGAATCTTGATATTTTTGAACTTTGATTCTCTTGTCATGAATTTAATAAATCTATTCCCTCAGTGTAATTGTGTAGATTACATTTTTATGTAATACCATTTGGGGAACTAAAGAACATAAGCTTCTATTAGCTATTAACAACAATTTAAAAATGTGTGTGTTTAAAACATTTTTTTCTACTAAGGAATAATGATAAGGTTGTAAGAATCAGATTCAGTAATGTTTCAAAATCCTTTTACGGACAAAAGTAACTGTGTAGCTTCACCTGGGATGGTGGCAAAGGTCTATTTAATTGAAGAAACCAAATATTAGGGACTTGGAAGTAGCTGCATATTGAAATGTGAGCACAATGAGCTCTTCATAAGTCATGCGAGATTTTAGCTCCGTCTTCTACCCACAAAGAAAATGAACACAGAAAAATATTTAGGAAGACAAAGGTGGGTGTGTGTGTTGTAAATAACATGGCAGGATGGGAAATGTTTAAGATTTCTGTATAGATAGAACTTGTTGTGTACCTTAACCCCCTGTGGTCCAGGCAATCATCAGAAGAATCTTTGTGGAGTGGATGGGGCAGAAGGAGACCAACTGTCAGTCTCAATCAAGAATTAGCCACGTCCTTCTTGAATCCCCAGGCCAGTGCTTATGTCCCCTATGCTGTCTCTTCGCGGTTGCAGGAGAAAACAGAGCTTTAGTCATGGCTTCTAGAAGGGGTCACCATAGTGCTCTTGGTCTGCGATAGTGGATGGCACGTCTATTCCTGAGGTATGTCATTTCTCGGAACCTCAGCTCATCTGTAAAATTGGATGATGCTTTGCAAAGATCTGGTAAAGATTTATAGACCATGCTTGTCCAGTGCCTGGCAGGTGCTTGGCTCATAGAAGGTACTTACTGAATGGAAGTTATTACCATTATTTCCCTAAGACGTAGGAGTAAAGAACTTGATTCAGCTCCCTTGAGGTCAGCCTTAGTAACCACCTCTTCCAACACAGCATTCTAGACCCTTTTTCCTAAGGGATCTCACATTGGAAAATGTAAGGAGTTGAAAGGTTCTACTACTTACTAGCCGTATGACCTTGAGACAAATGACTTGTCTGGGCACTTTTTTTTTTTTTTTTTTTAGAAGAGGCAATGCTACCTGAATAGAATCTTCAGGGATGGATAGGGACACACCAAGATTTAACGCTAATAACCCCTCTCATTAGCTAGTTCCCATGCCATATGGATGAGTAGATATTTTAAGTTATCACTTTGCCTCCATCTGTTACCTTATTATCCTCAGGTTTCCCACAAAGGACCAGTTCACTCCACCCTTTGCTTCATCCTCTGCCACTATCCCCAGCCTCTGTCAGCCTCCACCACCTGCTTCCTCCCAGGTAGAAGAATCTTCTGCTGCAGAAGTTCTTATGATTTACCCAGCACTGATCTCTGTCACAGGATAGGCCAGTAATGGTGCCCAACTTCCCCTTCTAGCTGAGGCTGCCTCAACAATGGTACTGTGCAAGAAACAATACCAGACTCTCTTTGGCTCAGGGATAGCCACCAAAGGTCCAGCGATGGATGATTGGCCCAAAGGTGGCCTTTCCACTGACAGGACCCTTGATTTACATAGCCTGACTCAGAAAGATGGACTGGGCCAATGTAATTCCCAAGAGATAAAAATAGAAGTTTGCAGGAAAGATCTAGTCAGAAGGGTAAATATACTGAAAGCTTCCGTGACGTAGAGAGGGCTGGGAAAATCTTAGGGACCATGTCCACAGCCTGAAGGGTTGAATACAGTGATCAGAAGAGGCAAATGAAACATATGGACAGTGTGATAGATTGAATTACTGGTTCTGATTCTTCACTCTTATACGGTAGTATCATACCCTCTCTTTTCTCTTCCCACCTTCCATCGTTAATTCCCAGCCTTTACTTTGGGTTTGGCTACATAACTTGCTTTGGCTAAAGGAATGCTAGTGCGCATGATCCCAGTAGAGGTTCAGAATTTGCTTTTGCGTTTGGATTTTCTCTTTAGAGCTTGTGACATCGTCATGAGAGAATATACTGTGGGTATCTGCTGCCACTGCAACTTGAGTCTGAAAATGAGTCACCAGGATCAGAATTTCCCTGGCCACCCCGCAGCCTGAGCCACCCTTGTCAACCTGAAGACATGCGATGAGAAATAAGTCGTTACTGTTGTATGCCCCTGAGCTTCTCTGGTGGTCTCTCATCAATAGGTGACTGATAAAGGCAGAGCAAGGTGGATATACCCCTCATTCCTCCTCCTGGGTTTTCATGGAGCTCTTTTATTTTTTTTATTTTTTTTGTATTTGTGCAATAAACTCTTTTTTTTCAATGGTTTCATTAACACAAATACGACCTGCACATAAGCTGTCTATTCATTTTATTTGCTGCACCACCTGGCATTGGGATTGGTGACTCTGACGGCCCGCTGGGCTGCTCTCTCCACAATGGCTTTGTGGTTCTTGGAGGAGACACTGTGAGCAATCTCTGCACGGTGAGATTTATTGCACATCAGCAGCACCTCAAGTTCCTTGACCTTGTAGATGAGGAACTTCTAGAAGCCACTGGGCAGCAAAGGTTTTGTTTCCTTGTTGCTCCCGTAATTAATGCTGGGCATCAAGATCTGGTCTTTGAATCTTCTGTGCACCCTCCTGGATTTCTGCCAGTTGCATTTAATTTTGACATATCAGTCTGACTGGTGCAGGATGAATTTCTTGGTCCTCTTTTTAATGATCTTGGATTTCACCGGAGGTCTGAGGGTGGTCTTGATGCCGAGTAGCAGATGGTCGCCACCTCTGCAGGCAGCGCTGAGGAAGAGAGCATAAATTCTTATTTTTATGCAAGAAAATAATCTTATGAGAGACAGATTCAGTTTTGGGGGTCTACAGTTTTTACAATGTGGGGCTCTCCCTAAGAAAAAGGACACAGAATTACAAACGCAAAATTAGGTGCTAAAGTGGACCCTTATTTATAATGACAAATACATAACAACAAATTGCTGGATTTTAAAAATTTGATCAGACTTCTTAGTTCTGGCCAAATGGAGTAACTGGTACCAGTTACTTGCTTAGTAAACAACTTCTTGCCATAAAAAACTAAAAACTAGACAAAATAAATGAACCTACTGTCTCCAACATCATCAGGCAACAGACAACACAAGACCGATCCCCAAGAGAAGAGAAATACTTGAGATGAGCCCCTACGCAGCATCTCTCATTAACATAGATGGAAAAATCCTTCTAAAATTCACAAATCACATTCAGCAATATATAAAAAGAATAATATGCTATGACAAAGTAAATGTAATTTTTCTCAGAAATGCAAGGTTGGTTTTATATTTTAAAATCAATCAGTGTCCTTCACCATATTAACAGAATAAAGGAGGAAAAGCAAACGATCATTTCATCCCAATAGATGCAGAAAAAGCAGTTGGCAAAATTCAACACCCATTCACAATTTTTTAAAAAATCTTGGCAAATTAGGAATATAACCAAACTTCCTTTAAAAAAAGAAAAAGATTTATTTATTTGAGAGAGAGAGAGAGCACAGAGGGAGGGGTAGAGGGAGAGGAAAGAGAATCTCAAGCAGACTCCCCACTGAGCTCAGAGCTCGACGTGGAGCTCGATCTCATGATCCTGACTGAGATCATGACCTGAGCTGAAATCAAGAGTCGGTTGCTTAACTGACTGAACTACCCAGGCACACCACAAGCAAACTTCCTTAAAGTGTTAAAGGATGTATAATAAGAAAATCCATAGATAAAATTACAATGAGTGGCCAAAATCTGAATGCTTTCCCTCTAAACTCGGAAGAAAAATGCCAATGCAAAAAATATGAAGTAATGAAGAATAAATTAAAAAATATGGACAACATCTGCTCATCGAAATGACAGATTTTTGCTAAGAGACATTTTAAGACATCCAAATAAATGGAGAGATATTCCACATTCATGGATTCAAAAACTAACATTGGTAAGATTTCAGTTTTCCCTAAGTTTGACCTATGCATTCCACATAATCCCTATCAAATTTCAGCAGCCTTTTTGGGTAGTAACTGACAAACTGTTTCTAAAATATATACAGATATTCAAAAGACAGGTAAAAGTCCAAACAATTTTTAAAAGAACAGTTCTGAGGATTTACGCCACTTAATTTTAAGACCACTCAAAATTACAATTAATAAGATGTTGTGGTCTTGGTATAAAGCATGACAAAGGGATCAACAGAACAGAGCAGAAAATCTAGAAATAAAGCCGCACTTAATATAAGGCCAACTGATTTTTTGCAAAGGTGCCAATGCAGTTTAATGGGGGGATTAAAATCTTTTCACCAAGAACTGCTTGATCAATTGAAAATCCATATGAGGGAAAAAATTGAACCTTGACTTCCTATCTCATACAAATAATACAAAATTCATTTGATGCGAGTCAAAGGCCAATGTAAAGGCCAAATTTATAATGCTTCTACAAGAAAACACAAGGGACTATCTGTTCAACCTTAGGATAGGCAAAGATTCCCTGGGTAGGACACAGAATGCACTTACTAAAAAACAGTAAATTGATAAATTATACTTCATAAAATTTAAACCTTTTGCTCATCAAAAGACACCATTAGACGATGAATAGTCAAGACACAGACTAAAAGGAAATATTCACCATACATTAATGTGACAAAGGACTTGTAATCAAAATATATGAAGACCTTATACAACTCAATAGTAAAGAGGAAGACAACCCACTTTTCAAAAATGGGCAAAAGGCTTGAACAAACATCTCACAAAGGAAGACATACAAATGACCAGTCATTATAAAAACTTCATTAGTCATCAGGGAAATACAAATTTAAAATACCAACTACACACCCATGTTTTGGATAAAGTCTTCCCATCTTGTTTGTGTCTTCTGAGCCTCCAAAAATATTCACCAGGCTCTCTGAGATATCACTCACAGAGCAAGGCTTGTACAGTTTCATAAAATGCGGATTTTTTATTTGCTCCTAAAGTCCAAATTGTCATGTGTGCTTAAAACCATCCAACTATCCAACTAGCTTGAAAGAATCAGATATTCTGCAAAAAAGCTTCTTTCTTATATATTTCAAACCGTATTTCTCCTCCATTATTAACCACACGCTTCTGGTGCTGGTGCCACAGATCATGTTCATATTGGGAATCCATCTCTGGCCTTGCACTTTTGGTCATAATGCCAGTTAAGTCAGTTAAATGAGAGGCAATTTTCCTGGAAGCTCTTCCTGCATTGGGTGAGCTAGTAATAGCTTAACTATATATGGAAGTAGCTGTGAATGACATACATTTATTTCACCAAACTAAAAATAAATGTATCCTTAGCTGAACATCCTTTTAGCCAGATACCAAAAATGTTCACAGCCACTCCAGTGTCACCTCATACGGAAGGGGATGTGACAGAGAGGAAGTCAGATTGGAAAGAGACAGCAGTATTAACCAATTGTGGTTAAAGTATGTTACTTTTACAAAAACATATGACCCTGTGAACACATTGTTGGTGCCCCACCAAGGGCCTTGTAAAAAGTCTGTTCAGGTCTGAGAGGTCGTGAAATGTTGGCTTTGTTAATTCATGGGGAATCTGCTACTGGATCTTACAGCCGACACCTACAACCTTGTTTGCAAAAACAACTCATTCTTCTCAATAGTGCTCTTCTCCTACTTGAGGTGGGTCTAGCACAGCTTGCCATCTTCTTCTTCCTGACCCCACCTCTCTGCGCTCCCCCTTATTCTTGATTGGATCATGGCTGAGCCAGTCAGAGTAACCTCCCGCATGCCCAGCATTGAATGGTTTGGGGATAGTCACTGACCCAAGTGGGGACAATTAGAACTAAAGATTAGGAAGAGTATCCGTCCCTTCGATGGCAAAGCCGTGAGATGCCAGCAGACATCATTGTCATCATCACCATCGTCACCAAAATTTGCTGACCACTCCATAGTATTTGCAATACTATTTCTATTTTATGTGGTAGGCTCCAACATCATCCACATTATACAGATGGGAACACTGAGACTTGAAGAGGTCAACAAGAAGATCTGCTGATGGAACAGAGCTAGTAAGTAGAAAAGTGGCAATTCAAGCCCCGGCAGATTGACATGAGGGCCCCCATGCTTCATCACTACTCTACATTGCCTATTTGATTTCTGCTGTGGGAGGGAGCCGATCTGAGAGAGTAGAGCCCACGTGCAACAGGACACAAAGATGAGTAGGAGGCATTCAGGCTCAGGTGCATCATTCCCTTCCTGGGCTGTGGTCCTGGTCATTTAGAAAAATTTTGTGTTACCTGTCACCAGCAATCAAATCTCTTCTCACATTCAGTCAGGGTGTACGTACAACAGGATAGGAAGAAGAAAAGATATGAACCTATCCTGGGATCCTGATAACCTGAACATTGCCTTCCCTCCCAACCATCCTTTACTTAACACATCTGATTACAAAATGCTGATTTCCATTTGCTAGCATCCTGTGGACCTTCTTCAGCATCTGAACCTCTCGCTGTCCAGCACACAGGGACACATGAATTAACAACTGATGTGGCTCCTACTTTGCAAGCTGCTTTGGGCTACAGGCTGGCTACCTCTGTAGAGGATGTGGCTGCCGGTTGGTGGAAAGAAGACACAACCCATTTTCCTGATGCCACTTGGAAATGTGGCACTCCTTCCTGCCAAAGAATGTGAAATGTTTATTTTCTTTGTTAACAGCTGGCGGCTAGGTTTTATGCCCTGGAATCCCTATCCAAGTGGAGAATATATGTTGGCATCCTAAGTCTGGCATGCAGACTGTCAGGTATATAAAGAACCAGATTTTGTTCTAAAACCCAGACTTGTGCAAACCCTGATAAATATCCATCCATGGACTCTAACTCCAAATTTTTGGCACAATCGACCTCATAGGGCTGTGTAGCTTGTCAAGCTATAATGAAGATGGAACCAGGTGTAGAGAATATGGCAGGAAGGTCTGGGCAAAGCCAGTTAACCTCAATTCAAGGGGCAGGCAAATGGAGTTGTGACTGATCAGGAGATTGTAGAGGACAGTGATTAAGACCCAACATCTTAGAGTTCAACTTCTTGGTTCAGATCCTGTCTTTACTATTTAGTAACCAGAAAACCTTGGCAAGTTACTCAGCCTCTTTGTGCTTTAATGATCTTGTTTGTGAGGTGGGAGTATTAACAATAGAGCCTGCTGCATAACTGTGTTATGAGAATTAAATGAGTTTTCGTACGTGTGAATAACCAAGAACAGTGATTTACTGTTATGATGAAGGCCTGCTATGGCTCTGTGCAATTCATGGCTTCCTTGAACCTTAATCACACCCCCATGAAGTGCTTCCGAAGTCATATTAATGAGAACACAAGGACTCAGGGATGAGGTATCCTTGCCCGCATTCCCATGGGCAGACCTTCCAAATCTCCGTCATTCACTCTGATCCTTTCTAAGGTATCTTAGCTTTGAGGTCAAGCTATCTTAAAGTTGGCTTCCATTTCCAGCTTTCCCCTGTAGCTAGTACACAAAAATTATATAATGGGATGCCTAATAGCTTTGACTGAGGCACCGAGGTACAACAGATATTAGATGTCAAAGTGGGTGTTGAGATGGCCCCTTGCTCGCACTGGGGCATGAAACGGTCAAGCATGGAGCTTGGGAAAGAGTTTGCAGGGAAAAGACAAGGGGCAGTGAATCCCATTTTTCTGGAGGATGGGCAATGTCTCCCCTTTTATTTCTAAAAAGGGGGCTTCAAGGAGATGACTCAGAGAGTAGTGGGGGGCCCCTGTAGGTTGAAAGTGGGTAACACAGAGGACTAGTGTCTTTTTTTTTTCATTTTTTAAAATTTAAATTCAACTAGCCAACCTATAGTACATCATTAGTTTCAAATGTAGAGTTCATCAGTTGCATACAACACCCAGTGCTCATCACATCACGTGCCCTCCCTAATGTCCAGCACCCAGTTACCCCACCCTCCCTCGATCCCGCTCCATCAACCCTGTTTGTTTCCTATAGTTAAGAATATCTCATGGTTTGTCTTCCTCTCTGATTTCTTTCCATTCCATTTTCCTTCCCTTCGCCTATGATCCCGTTTTGTTTCTTATATTCCACGTATGAGTGAAATCATATGATAATTGTCTTTCTCTGATTGACTTATTTCGCTCAGCATAATACCTTCCAGTTCCATCCACGTCGATGTAAATGGTGAGTACTCGTCCTTTCTGATGGATGGCTGAGTGATATTCCATTGTATATCTCTATATCTCTATATCTGTCTATCTGTCTATCTATCTGTCTATCTCATATCTTCTTCATCCATTCATCTGTCAGTGGACATCTTGGCTCTTTCCATAGTTTGGCTATTGTGGACACTGCTGCTATAAACATTGGGGTGCAGGTGCCCCCTCAGATCATTACATCTGTATCTTTGGGGTAAATGCCTAGTAGTGCAATTAATTGCAGGGTCATAAGGTAGCTCTATTTTTAACTTCTTGAGGAACCTCCATACTGTTTTCCAGAGTGGCTATACCAGCTTGCATTCCTACCAACAGTATAAGAGGATTCCACTTTCTCCACATCGTCACCAACATTTGTTGTTTCCCGACTTGTTAATTTTAGCCATTCTGACTCATATGAGGTGGTATCTCATTGTGGTTTTGATCTATATTTCCCTGATGCCAAGTGATGTTGAGCTGTAATCAAAAATCTTCCAACAAACAGAAGTCCAAGGCCAGATGGCTTCCCAGGGGAATTCTACCAAACATTTAAAGAAGAACTAATACCTATTCTTCTGAAGCTGTTTCAAAAAATAGAAATGGAAGGAAAACTTCCAAACTCTTTCTATGAGGCCAGCATTACCTTGATCCCAAAACCAGACAAAGACCCCACCAAAAAGGAGAATTACAGACCAATATCCCTGATGAACATGGATGCCAAAATTCTCACCAAAATACTAACCAATAGGATCCAACAGTACATTAAAAGGATTACTCACTATGACCAAGTGGGATCTATTCCTGGGCTACAAGAACAGTTCAACATTCACAAATCAATCAACATGATATATCACATTAATAAAAGAAAGGACAAGAACCATATGATTCTCTCAATAGATGCAGAAAAAAGCATTTGACAAAATACAGCATCCTTTCTTGATTAAAACTCTCCACAGTGTAGGGATAGAGGGAACATACCTCAATATCATAAAAGTCATGTATGAAAAGCCCAGAGCAAATATCATTCTCAATGGGGAAAAACTAAGAGCTTTTCCCCTAAAGTCAGGAACACAACAGGGATGCCCACTCTCACCACTGTTGTTCAACATAATGCTAGAGGACTAGTGTCTTAAGGACAAGGGTTTAACTGACTGACCATTGGCACATGCCAACACAGAGTGGCTGTGTTGGGACTGGCTGCACTCAGAGTTTGTCAGGACATAGGAAACATGTTTCCCATGGGCTACATGAGTGACACCAGAGTGACAGCCAGGGGAACCCATTTCCAATCTTGCCCAAGAGGACCACCTAGAGGGGCAATGGACTTCTATAAGGGGAGCCTTGTGGAGGAGGTTGCCAAAAATAGAGGCTGGGGACAGCTAGAGGAAGATGCTCTGGTGCAGGGAATAAGTAAGTGGTCCTTCATACTGGAGTGGGATGGAATCTCTGAAGAATCCACAGAAGTGTCCTCTGGGAGGAAGAATCAGCTTTAGACATCTTCCAGGCTCAGAGAGCATGAAGCAGCTCTTTCAAAGGTCTGGGTCAGTTAAGAGAAACAAAACAGAACGGAGCAGGAGCCCAGAGCTAGCAATAGTACAGAGCTGTCCCCTCCCTTAGCCTGAAAGCACACAGGAGGGGGAAGTCTCCAGAGCCCAGGTGGAGAAGCCACAAGGGAGGGTTGCTTGACGGGCACTGTGAGGACTCAGCCAACCCAGGCAGTACAGCAGTGAGGGAGCTAGTGGGGCTCCTCCTGATTCCTCTCCCACTTCCTGGTCTCCTGCTGGAACTTCCCAGGAGGTGGACCAAGTGGAAGCCAGAGAACAAGGACACTTGTTGATGGTCCAAGCAGGTCAGTGAAGGAATTGTCTGGAGAGCAGATCCAGGGGGTGAGTGGAAGATTCCAGCACATCCAATATCCTTGGCCTGGAGCTCCTTGGAAGCCTGTTAATCTACTACCGCTAACCCCAGCAGCATTTTGAAGGTCCTCTGACTGAACCAGAAGCTCAGGAAGGGTAGAGATTTTAAATGTCTGGTGTATACTGGAGCCCCAGCGCCAGGAAGAGTGTCTGGCATACAGTAACCATTGATTGAATGGATGGATGGATGGATGGATGGATGGAAGGATGGATGGATGGATGGATGGATGGATGGATGGATGGAAGGATGGATGGATGGATGAATATTCTCCCTCATGCATGGAAAATAGCCCTGAAGTGGAGGGAAAATGTCATCTATGACAGATAATATCTATAAAAGCTGCTTTGTCATTTCAAGAGAGAGGAGGGGCATTATGGTGCTTCTTGAGGATGAAGTGTCCAACAGGCACTTGCCAATGACAAGAGGACCAGAAGTAAATTTGGCTAAAGTGAGCCAGATCATGGATGGATGTCCCATCAGAGCTTATAGGAAGCCCTTTACTTAGGCCTTCACCTTCTTTTGGCATCTGTTCACTCTTCAACAGATATTTGTGGAGCCTTATGTGGCCCTGCCAAGCACTGGAAATGAATAATGAGTAAGAGAGGATGTCATGTTGGTCTTCTGAGAAGCAGGTGTCAAAGCCAAGTTAGGAATTTTAAAGGCTTATTGGGGTGGCACGGAGATAGAGGAGAGGAAGATAGAGGTAAGAGGAAAAGATAGAAGAGAGGAAGCAGGAGTGGACAGGGAGAGCCTCAGACCCAGTACAGATCTGAAGGTCAACAGCGAGCTCCAGAGCAGGCTGCCCATCAGAGCAGCCCCAGGTTGGGTAGCAAAGGCAAGGCCCAAATACCCTTGCTGTGTTCAGTCATAGGCTGTGTCTCTGATCAAAAGCTGAGGTGGAGCCTAAAGGCACTGGGGCGGGAGGCTACCGGATTACTATACCTCTCACAGTGGAATGGGGGTTCTGTCCCGAAGGGAGATGCAAATGGCACCCCTCCATGGTGTCCACAAACACACTGGCACCACCCAAATATTCTGGTTTGTTCTCCACTTCACAGAGCTAGACATTAGGTCCTTGGAAGGGCAAGAGCCACACCTTTTGCTCCTCTGCTGTCTTCCATGCTAATTCTTTGGCAGCAAGATAGCCTTGAATGTCACTCACTCACTCATCCATTCACTCACTCACTCAATGCACATTACTTGGGCCCATACCCTGTGATAGATATAGGCTAGGCATCGGGTTTGGATACAAAACCACATAGATATTAACTCTGCCCTCCGAGGGGAGGGCATTCAGCCTAGAATGACAGAAAAGATATATTTATTTACTTTTTAATTTAAAAAATATTTTATCTATTTATTTGAGAGAGAGAGCAAGGGAGCACAAGCAGGGGGAGTGCCAGAGGGAGAGGGAGAAGCAGGCTCCCCGCTGAGCAGGGAGCCCGACACGGGGCTCAATCCCAGGACCCTAGGATCATGACCTGAGCTGAAAGCAGACGTTTAACCGACGGAGCCACCCAGGTGCCCCCGAAAAGACATATTTGAATAATAGTAAGAAACAAAGAGGGCGCCTGAGTGGCTCAGTCGGTTAGGTGTCTGCCTTCGGCTCAGGTCATGATCCCAGGGGTCCTGGGACTGAGCCCCGTGTCGGGCTCCCTGCTCAGTGGGGAGCCTGCTTCTCCCTCTGCCTCTCCACCCACTTGTTCTCTCTCTCTCTCTCGATCTTTCTCTCTCAAATAAATAAAATTTTAAAAAAAGAAGTAAAGAGAGAAGCAATGATGGTGATGGTGGTGTGTGAGTCAGAGAGAGCAACACAGAACCACTTGTAAGGGTCTTGGTTGAGAACAAAGGCACTCTAGACTTCGTTGAGATCAAAGGCACTTTGGCCATAGACCAGGACCAGAGCAACGAGAATGGAAGGCATTGAAGGAAGAGTGAGAAACATGGAGCCTGTTGACTGGTACTCTGGTAATTCCTAGAGAGCCCTCTGCACGTCGCCTGGGCAACAATAGCATGCAGAGTCCTGCCTTTGATGTCCCTGGCTTTAGGTAAAACAGTCTGAAGCCACATTACTCCTTGTGGAACATGTGCCCAACAATTGGCATATATAATCTCATTTAAGACTTGCAGTAGCTCAGAGGACTAGGTATGATTATCCTTATGTCACAGACAAGGAAACAGAGGCACATAGAGAGGAATGCATTCACCAAGTGAGTGACAAAGCTGGAACTTGAACCAGGATTGTCTGATACCAAAGGATTTGGGATCTGGGGGACGTTGGCTTCATGTTGCTGAAAACTTCCACTGGTTGTTCCCTGAAATGAGAAGCAGGGACAGACTGACCTCCCGGGACTGGAATCACATGTGCATTCCAGGAAAGAGCCCAGCCTCCCAGTGCACCTATCTTTTGCATCACTTTCTGCCTTTTTGAAACACCTGGAATTCCAGCAGGTGCTCCCCATTGCACCCACAGAACAGACGCAACAGCCTGCAGTGGAATTTCTTACAGAGCCTCTCTGAGCCCTTCCTCCAACAGCCAAAGGCAGCTTCTTCTGAAACTGCAGGATCTACTGACTTGTCCATTCATGCAGCCAACCTCTGTGGACCACCAAGCACTGGGCTCGGCTAAAGGCTCCAGAGATGATTGTGACATGGTCTCTGGTCACAAGGAGAAGCTAAGTCCCGGGCTGGTGGGGGAAACAGATCGGTCACCATCCAAAGACCCAGGAGGCTTCATCAGCCTGGGGTGAACTAGAAAATAATGGGAGCTTTCCTAGAAAAGGTGACACTTGAAGAGTGAGTAAGGTTTGGTCCTGGGATTAAAAGTGCAGGATGTTCTAGGCAGAGAAGACATCAAGCACAAAGATGCCAAAATGAGAAAAACAACGGGGCTGTCTCCAGCCCCAAGGCAGACCTATTGGCGCATATGCCAGAACTTTCTACCACTGTGCCAGAACACTGGGTTGTCCAGAACCTGGCGTTTTGATGGTTTTTTTAATTCTTTATTTTTTTGCAGATAACATACATTTTATTTATTTGTTCATTTCCTTAATGGACTTCAGGTGGGCAGAATTTGATTAATCATAATCCTTGTTTCTTTCTATCATTACCTGTTCATGTTTGAATCACTTTTAGCCATTTTAGAAAAAGTATTTATTATTGAAGTATAGTTGATATATAATGTCTCATTAGTTTCAGGTGTACAACATAGTGATTAAATCATTCTTTTTTTTAAATTTCTTTTTAATTTAAGTTAAGTAAGCTATACACCCAATGTGGGGCTCAAACTGAAATCAAGAGTCACATGCTTGGGGCACCTGCTGCCTCAGTCAGAAAAGCATGCGATTCTTGATCTCAGGGTCATGTGTTCAAGCCCCATGTTGGGCGTAGCGATTACTTAAATAAATAAAACTTTAAAAAATTTTTTAAAAAGATTAACATTCTCGGCTAAAATTAACAAGTCAGGAAACGACAGTTGTTGGCGGGGATGTGGAGAAAGGGGAACCCTCCTACACTGTTGGTGGGAATGCAAGCTGGTGCAACCACTCTGGAAGACAGTATGGAGGTTCCTCAAAAAGTTGAAAATGGAGCTACCCTACGATCCAGCAATTACACTACTTGGTATTTACCCCAAAGATACAAATGTAGGGACCTGAAGGGGTACGTGCACCCCAATGTTCATAGCAGCAATGTCCACAATAGCCAAACTGTGGAAAGAGCCAAGATGTCCATCTACAGATGAATGGATAAAGAAGATGTGGTATATATACACAATGGAATATTATGCAGCCATCAAAAGGAATGAGATCTTGCCATTTGCAACGACGTGGATGGAACTGGAGGGTGTTATGCTGAGTGAAATAAGTCAGTCAGAGAAAGACATGTATCATATGACCTCACTGATATGAGGAATTTTTAACCTCAGGAAACAAACTGAGGGTTGCTGGAGTGGTGGGGGGTGGGAGGGATGGGGTGGCTGGGTGATAGACATTGGGGAGGGTATGTGCTATGGTGAGCGCTGTGAATTGTGCAAGACTGTTGAATCACAGATCTGTACCTCTGAAACAAATAATGCAATATATGTTAAGAAAAAAAAGAAGAAGAAGATAGCAGGAGAGGAAGAATGAAGGGGAGTAAGTCGGAGGGGGAGACGAACCATGAGAGATGATGGACTCTGAAAAACAAACTGAGGGTTCTAGAGGGGAGGGGGGTGGGGGGATGGGTTAGCCTGGTGATGGGTAGTAAAGAGGGCACGTTCTGTGTGGAGCACTGGGTGTTATACACAAACAATGAATCATGGAACACAACATCAAAAACTAATGATGTAATGTAGGGTGATTAACATAACAATAAAAAATTTAAAGAAAAAAAAAAGATTAACATTCGCTAGTGACTGAGCCAGCCAGGTGCCCCAGTGATTCAGTAATTTTATGCGTTATGTGATGCTCACCATGGTAAGTATAGTTACCACCTGTCACCATACAATGTTATTACAATATTATTGACTACGTTCCCTTTGCTGTGCTTTTTATCTCCTTGACTTCTTTATCTTGCACATAGAAGTCCATACCTCTTAAACCCCTTCACCTATTTTGTCTACCCTCCCACCTCCTTTTCTCTGGCCATCACCAGTTTGTTCTTTGTTTTTAATCTCAAAATTTTCTCAAAGCATGGGCTTTTGAATTCCAGGCTCATATGATTCTTTCCAGAGTCAATTTTTTGTGGTTTGAGTGAGCCACCTTCAATTGGTTGGATGCCATCAATGTTCATAAATGTACCACCATCTTGACAGCCAGCCTCAACTTCGAAAACATTTATGAAACATGCTATAGGCCCTTCTCCACCCTCTAAAATATTTAACTGCCAAAGGTGAGGCGGACCTGCAAAGAGTGGGCTATACCCTGGGTTCAGACTGGCTCCATTCTGCACCAAGGCCCTCTTGAAACCAGCTCTTTTGTTAGAAATCAAATATTAATATGAAAGGTGAATAATTCATTACTGATGCTGAGTCCTTGAGAAACTCAGTGGAAATCCCTGGGAGGAGCGTTTGGTGCCCCAATGACTACAGATCCCACTCTTTCTACCAAGTTCACAGTGAGAGGCACTGGTTCCCAGCATGGGCCTGGGGCTGCCTGCTGACCCCCTCATGTACCCGCAGTGCTGGATGTCTTCCATTTGCTTCTCCAAACAACTCTACACTTCCTCCACTCTGCTCTGTGCTCCAAGAGGTTGAACTCCACGGATGGCCACAACAGGTGCCCTTGACCTCTGGCTTCCAATTGGGTTCAGCCCACGGGGAGCCCCAGTAGAAAATGCAGGAATTATGAAGAGGCAGGTTCAGAAATTTCTTTCAGCTCCCTCCCTGATGGATCACTATGGGCTCATGAGAAGCCACATCTCTTCGGTGGCCTCTCTCTACAGTTCTCTCGAAGCCCGGGCAACCATTCCCTCCTCTTGCTCCTTTAGAGGGTGTTCAGTAGATGTGGAGGAAGACAATACCCATTCCATGGATATTAATTCCATGAGATGGAAGAGTCAGAAGAATGGACTCATGACTATCTGAACAGGAAGGATACAGGATCCTCTGTAATCCTCAGTGAAGAAGAATGGAAATAATTTATGTTTATGTGGTTGCCATCATTTGGAGAATTCATTCCTATGTACTATTTTAGCTATTCAATCAAAAATCTACTGAGTTCCTACTATATGGCAGCCAGGCACCATGGAAATTCAACAGGGATCACATCAGGGACCCTCATCTTCCCCCTACTCATCTCCTGGGAGGGATACAGACAAGGAAGCCAAACATTACATTGCAGGGTACTAAGAAATACGGTGACCAGGGAAGTCAAGGGCACCATAGGATCCCAGGGAGCATGGACCCCGATTTGGGAAGTTAGAGGATGGCTCTCCACGGAGGGAACTGTCTGATCTCCAACCCAAAGGAGGAACAGGAATCATCCTGGCAAAGGATCTGGGCGGTGAAGGGAACAGTATTCCCATAGAGGTAACAGGATGTCAGAAAGCTAAGAAATGAGAAATGATAGCATATGTAGGGGAGTCAAAGAAGTTCAATGTGCTGGAGCGTGTCCCTGGTGCCTAGGTCAGTAGGTACACAGTAGGTACTTAATAATTAATGAAGGAAGAGGGTACAGCCACATCTTTTATATATATATATATATATGTATATATATATATATATATATATATATGGAGGAGAATATTCTCCAAGTGTAGAACTTTCTGTTCCTGCCAGTTCACTGAATGCTGTTGCTCATCTCAGTGAAGAACAGCTCCCTGGGCCCCTTGGGTCACCTCCTTCCTTCCCTTTCACTCACCCTGTGTCAGAATGTCAGAAACAAAGATTTAAGATCTCCAGAACTCAGGAGGCAGGAGAAGGAAGATGGTGAGAGGCTGGAAGCCAAGCCTTTGGGGAAGGGCCTTTGAAGACAATTTAGCATATGTTGAGATCTCAGGACAAAGGAAGACTTTTTTTCTCATCCCACTACCACTTGCTACGAAACATAGGCCCTCCCTAGTTGGTTTATGTCAATCACACTCCGTTGTGGTTCATTTCCGTCCAACACTCTCTACGTCAAAGGTGTAGATGCCCAAGACAATCCATGGAGAGATTGGAACAAAATGTGAATTCCTATATTTTGATACTAAATTTCATGTATATTATATAATAAATGTTGCTGCAATAGTAAATGTATCCAGTGTGCAAATAATTTTTACATGTGTAATGCACAAAGAGAGGGGCTCCAGCACAAGGGTTCAGAGTAAGGGGCTCCGGAGCCAGGCTGCCTGAGTTCTCTCCCATCTCTGCCATGTACTTGACCAAGTTGTTGAATCTCTGTGTGCTTGTGTGTTCATTCATAAAATGGCAATAATAAATGTCACCACACATAGGGTTGCTATGAGAGTTAAATCATTGTATGAATGTAAAACACTTGGGATGGGATTTGAAACAATAAGTGATCTGTATTTGCACTTTTTACTATTATATAGTGCAGGCATGGGGTGAAGGGGGTGACAACTAGTTTAGGCTTTTGTGTTTATGCCCTCACCGGAAACACCCTTTCTTACCCTTCTTTTGAGGCTAGGCATTCTCTCCTCCAGGAAGCCTTCCTTTCCTGCCTTCACCCTCCCCGGTGCGGGTAGTGACCTGTGCGGACACACACAGCCCCATGCCCACACTACAGTGGGATTGCCCGTGTCTGGATTATCAGCATCTTCTCCTAGCTGACAGCTGATCTTGGAACAGACAGGACCTTCTGGATGTGTACTGGCAGTTCCTGGCACAGGGCGCGGCACACGGTGGATGCTTTCAGTACCTGAGAGTGAAAATAAACTGAATTTATCTGAATTAGAAACAAAATGGCTTTCAAATCCAAAGCAATTTTCCAGCACAGCCCATGTGCCTAGGGAGGGCGGGGGGGAATCCTTTGCCAGCCACATAGAAAAGAAATCAGAAAGATCTACCCCCCACCCCCATTCCCTCCGGAAGAAACAGCTGAGATTCTTCTCTCTAAAGAGATATTAATTCTACCCAGAAATAAATCCCCAGTGAGCCTCCCAGGGAGGCCATTAGCGAACCACGGTTCCCCACTGGCAGGGGTTCCTTCCTGTGCAGGTCCCACTAAGTCACCACTGAATTCTTTTCTCCTGAGGAGCCTCTGGTCTGAGCCTGCAGGATGGCCAACAATTACAGGAGAGTAACTATTTCAGCAGCACGGAGTCGGGTTCTCAACAGCCAACAGGAAGCTCTTTCTCTTTCCTTTAAACTGTTTGTTAAACCACCAGGTTAACTCCAGCAAGGGAATACGTTCTCAACTGCCTCCTCCAGCAATTCGCCAACCACTTCCGTGCTGAGGTTTTTCTGGCTTTGGCAAAACCTCTGCATAAACTGCAGGTGGAGTGCTCTCCCCTCGAGGGACCACGGGAACCAGAGTCAAATCCCATCTCTCCCGGGAACCAGCTCTGGAACCAGCTCTGCGACCTTCGGCAAATCACCGTGCAGCCTCCTGGGCTTCAAGTTCAAGAAAATGGGGCTAGAGACACCTGCCTGTGTGTTACAGAAAATCTCACGGGATTTAAAGAACATGGAAGGGGCCAGCTCCAGGGCTGGCACACCGCGGGCAATCAGCAAACTTTACGTCTCCCCAAGAGCCACTCCCCTTCTCTCCTCTCTAACAAAGCTCCTGTTTTGTTAAATGGATGAAAGAAGCCCAGGCCGTGGTAATCCTTGTCCCCTTCCAAGACTGGGAAGAATAGAGGATGCACTATATTGGCCAATGAGACATGAGGGGACATAGGCTGGGGGAGGGCCTTCTGGTAAAAGTATCCTCACTTCCAAAAGGGATACCTTAAGGAGGCACATCAGTGAAATGGGCCATCACCAATATCCCGCCTCAGCAATAATAATTCGACAGCCATCCATGACAAAAGTGCCTCTGTGGGAACTCAGAGTTCTGAAAACCCAAGGGAGCCCAAGACCAAGAAGGGCCATGTTGTAGAGACCGACCCTTGCCCACATGGCAGACTCGCTGACCATGGTCCTGGCTACAGGCCAGAAACAGCCCCATCCCCCTTGTGGACTCAGCTCCAGCCTCAGTTGGCCTTGGTCCTGTCACCAGCACCATCTAACAAAGGGACCAACTGGAATCATGCCTGCCTGTGCCCCACATGACAGTCCTGCTGACCTTAGTTCCAGCTGTGGGCCCTGAAGCAGCCCATGACCTGGCTCTAGCCCCTCGTAGTCCCCAGCCCTGCCTACCTGGTACCTACTTTCTTTCTTTCTTTCTTTATCTGGCTCTCTATCCAACTAGCCAGCAGCCAGCCATTAATGAACAATACTAAGCATGCATAACATGTTATCTCAGAGTCTGCAATGTCATGTAAAGTAAAAGAAAAAAAAGGAAGGAAGGAAGGAAGGAAGGAAGGAAAGAAGAAAGAAAGAAAGAAAAAGAAAGAAAGAAAGAAAGAAAGAAAGAAAGAAAGAAAGAAAGAAAGAAAGAAAGAAAGAAAGAAAGAAAGGGAAGGAAGGAAGGAAGGAAGGAAGGAAGGAAGGAAGGAAGGAAGGAAGGAAGGAAGGAAGGAAGGAAGAAAGAAAGAAAGAAAGAAAGAAAGAAAGAAAGAAAGAAAGAAAGAAAGAAAGAGGAAAGAAGGAAGAAAGAAAGAAAGAAGGAAAGAAAGAAAGAAAAAAAGATACCAGGACTTTTAAAAATTTTTAAAAATTTTTTCAGAGATTTTATTTATTTATTTGTCAGAGAGGAAGAGTGACAGCACAAGCAGGGGAGCGGCAGGCAAAGGGAGAAGCAGGCTTCCCGCTGAGCAAGAAACCCAGTGTGGGGCTCAATTCCAGGACCCTGGGATCATGACATGAGCCAAAGGCAGATGCTTAACCAGCTGAGCCACCCAGGCGTTCCTTCTTGATTCATTTTAAATCCACAATATAAATCATAGCCATGATGATGATGATGATATCTGTGCTGATTAGGATTTTTAGCTGCAGACAGTAGGGTCTAATCTATCCAGTTTGGATGGAAGCAGAATTTATAATGGTTGTTAGGCGCTCACAGAATCTCCAAGAGAGCCAGAGACTAGGGCCTGGAGGCCAAGTGTCTGGGACAGCATCCAAATTACCCTCCTGAGCTGCTCCTAGCTCGCTCAGATCTCATGGCCTCTGGGTACAGACCCCGCAGATGCTGTGCACAGAAGGCAGCTGCTGTGTCCTTGGACCCTGCTGGCTCTGAGATCTGGAAGCTCCTTCTGCCCATACCCTCCGCCATCCTCACCAGGAAAGGGGTCCATGTGGGCTCTACTTCCTATGCTTCCTTCTTCCAGATCAAAGCCTTGCTGGATGCCTCTGATGGTCTGCCGGTAGCCTACATTCTTAGCTTTAAGAAAGGCTAGGAACTGATTTCTGGTCTCTACTCAGGAAAGAGGGACTCAAAACATGGCAGTTTCTGCAAATACAGATAAAGTGTTCCTAAGTGTTGAGTGACATGACAGAAGTCCATTATACTATCTATTCAGAACTTTGATTTCGCTAGAATACTCATTTTGGCCAAGCTAATAGTCTGGGGGGCTTATGGGACAACTTTGGGGTAGTAATGATCGGGTTCCCTGTAGTAATGATTGGGTTCCCTACCTGGAAGTCTGAAGACCAGGGACCCGGGTTCATGTCTTGGCTCCAACACCAGCCTGCTGGGATCAAGTAACTTCCCATACTGTTAATGGTGATCAGGTGAACCTCCCCGCCCCGGACACTTCTGCCTCTGGACCCGCAGACCCTCACACCTCCTTGTGGAGGGCTCAGAGCCAGGGGAGCTGTGTTTTAGTCCTGGTGTGGCTGCTAACTGGCTTGGTGACTTTGAGAATGTCATAGAACCTTCTTGGCCTCAGCGTCCATGCTGTTTAATGGTGGGTCAGACCAGCTGGGGTCTAGGCATCCTTCCTGCTCCATTCCTTGTCCCTAAAAAAGGTTGTCACATCTGAAAACTCTACAAAGCAACTCTGTAGTTTCTGTCCCTTTTGCAAGAATCACCAAAAAGCAACTTCTCCAAGGAAATCTGATGTTCAAGCATTAGTAAACTTGCTCCAAATATCCCCCAAGTTAGAAGTGACCAAGTAGTGTTTTGCAAACAGCGTACCACGTCAACACCTTCTAATAATACAACCATCTCTCCCCAAAGACGTGCCACCAACACAGCTGCCCACCTGACTCATCCACCTTGGGAAGACGGACAGCTTGGCCTTGAACACCAGCCTCTACCAGCCCCTTGGGCCCCTGCTGGCCCACCTGCGACATTCTACTCCACTCTCTTCCAATGAGCCCCCAGAATGTTGTCCACACCAGTGCCCAGTGGGAAGGAGTGACTTCTTCATCTCTGACCCTGGAACATCCATGCCCTATAAACACAGCAGCTTGTGTCTCTGGAGACCCCCGTCCCCCAGCCTGTCACGTGTAAACCACAAAGACACACCTCCGTTCCCACTTGCAGGCTACAGCACAGTCTTCCCAGAGCGTGGGAGTCGGCAGGGACAAGCCTGTTTGTGGACAAGCTACTCGCTCCCTTTCTGAGCTAGCTCTCTGTCTTCATCCTACACAATGGGGACAAAAATACCCACCACAAAGAATTGGCGGGTGGATGTGTGCAGAAGCTCCTAGCCAGTGCCCGGCACTTAGTAGGTACTCAGAGAGTGTAAGTTCCCTTTCTTCCTTCAGTGCCCCCCTGTTCCCTGGATCCCTCACTCTTTGCAGGGGGCTCCCAAGTGACCCCCCCCACTCCCTTCAGACCTGTCTTCTGGAGCCTGTAGGGTTCCTTCTAGCACCAACGTTCCAAGAATCCTGCTCTACCTTCACTCCTACCCTCACCCCCCAGAAGCCTCACCCTGCCTGAAACCAGGGCAGTGGCCTATTTAAATGAAACAGAAGGACAGTCCAAACTGATGACTGAATTATGCCAGTGTGACTACCTATACACAATGAATTACTAGAGCTTTCACTGCAAAACCTTAGCTAGAGAGAGGTGGTGCTGTAGGGCACGTAACAAGGCTTCTTGGGCTTGTGGTTCCAGGTATTCAGAACCCCTCCCTGGTTAGGAGCTCCCAGAGAGCCGGTGCTGTGTTCTTTGTGTTCTTCTTATACCTGTGACCGGAAGCTGGGCTCATGGTGGGTGAGGGGCTGCGTGCACCGGACGTGCGGGTCAGTGGCTCCGCTCTGGGGTGGGCATCACTCCCACGCTGAGAACCAGGAGGCTGAGTCCAGGCCGAGGCCACCCGCCCTGCCCTAACTTGTTGTGAGACTTTGGGGAATCACCCCTCCTCTTAGCTTCCCTTCCCTCTCCCCTAAAATGAGTGTGTTTGGTAAAATGCCTGATGTCTGTTGAGCACGAGCTGTAAGTCAGATGCTCCAGAGGGTTCTATGGGCATTGCCCATTGCCATGCCCATAGTCATCGAGACAGCCCTCTGGAAAGGTTCATGACCATCCCCACCGACAGGAGAGGAAACTGAGTCATGGTCCCGGGTCACATAACTGCTAAGCGGGAGGGGCAGGGTTTGACCCTCAGAGCCTGTGCATTGCCCACCCCACTGATGCCACCCCTCCCCACCACACGTTGACCTCATGAACTCCGAGAAAAGAGGACATTCCGGGCACTCCAGCGCGGGAAGCAAAAGTCTTTACATGACACAGGTCTCAGGATCCCACCCTGAAAAAAACAAGGAGAATCGTCAATGTGGCTTGCCACCAACTACACCGCGTATGTCACGGCACGTGGCAGGCTCTGGAGCCAGGCAGACCTGAGAGCCAATCCTGCTCTGTCGCTGTGTTGTGCTTGGGCGCAGGCGCTCACCCCATCCGAAGCTCAGTCTCCCCTCCTGTGAAATGGGCCCGATCCTCTACCTCCATGGCAACCATGGTGAGGCCTCAATGAATCACGGAGGTGAAGGGCTGGGCGGGAAGCGCGCCACATGGAGCTGCCATTGTTGGAATGTAGTACGGCCTTCAAGTCACAAAGCAAGCTCAGCCGGTTTGCTTATAAAGGGACGAGTTTCCTTACGGGTTCAAAGGTGAGTCCTGCCCCCACCCCAACTGTCCCCTGTTTGGCCCCTCTTCCCTGTTATCTCCCCTCCTCTCTCCCTTGCAGAAAGAAATCTGGTCATTTAAAACAAGAAAGGAGAAAAGCCTCTCTGCTCTTGGCATCCTCTGTCTGCTTGCCCCGCCCCCCAGCTGCAGTTGCCATGGTAAACCCCGGGCATCTGCCTGCCTGTTTGGGCTGTGCATCCCCTGCGTTCTGGGTATGTGTCCATCTCCACCACCGCCCCCCCTCCCCCCGCCAGCCTGGGAGGCCCCAGTAAAGCCACGTTTCGGGTTTCCCTGTTTGTCCTTAAATGTCCCAGCCGGCACCCCATCCTCCCCGCATTCTCTGTGTCTCACACTCCAGAGGTAGGAAGGACTGTTCCAAACAGCCGCCACCAAAGCAGGTGACAGCCTTCATTCATGCGCTCCGCAGTTGTGCGTGGCTGGCCTGCCCTGCGTGGGCACGGTGCCAGCTCCGGAATGCATGAAGAAGAACTCATTTTACCAGTGGGGAAACTGAGGCCCAGAAAAGGGAGGAGACTGCCAGGTCTCTGTAGATGGCAGCAGAGTCGGTTTCAAACCCCAGCTGAGGACTGCGCTTTGTATTCCTTAGCCTTTGCCAACCACCCGGCATACACAAGCCCAGGCCCTCTGTCTGCAAATGCAGGGGAGCCTTGGAGCCACAGAATGGGCAGAGCTGGCCAGTCTTCCGAAGATTCCACAGTGCTCCGGCTGTAGCAGGCAGGGTTAGGGCCCAGACCTCCTCAGGAACGTCCTCTTAGTGCAGTGAAGGCAGGCCTTCCCCGCCGTGGCCAGTCCACTGCAGCAGACTTCCAGGTGTGCGTGGCACCTCTCCCGCCCCTGCGCCCCATCTGGCTCCCCCAGTGGGTGCAGCTGAAGCAGGTGGGGCTGCTCCACTTACCCTCCAGCTCCATCTGTGGGCTGACGTCACTTGAGCTGGGCGCGATCCTCACCCCCCCGCCCCGCCCCCAGTGTTCTCTGCTCATTAAAACACATGCCATCCTCCTCTCTTGCACCACTGAGAGGTTTGCTCCAGCAGCACAGACTCAGCCTGCTCGGAAAAGGGAGGGAGGGAGAGAGGGCATCCACGGATTCTCAAAATTAATGTGCAGGGAAACATCAGTGCTGGCTCCCCATAAGGGGGCTGGTTGGAGAGGCAGATGGATCCTAAAAGACTCTGATCACTCGATGAAGAATCCATAAAAGTGAGCACCCATTGTTCGCTGCTCACCCTTCAAGGACAGATGGGACGAAGGCTTAAGTGAAGACCTCTACGCGTCAGGCACTGGGTGCACGAACCAAGTCGCTGTCATCGCGCCCACGACTTAGTGAGCACTTCCTGCGTGCCAGGGACTTGATTGGGCTTCCTGATTCCAGCTCCCACTCACACATGCTTCCTGCCAGGGCACCCTTCTGCCTTCTCCACTGTCCCACTGCTCGGAGCCAGCCGCTTCCAATTCTGTCTGCTGGTCCGTTGCACGTTCACCGGCACAGGTACGTGCTTGGTTTGGGGCATCATCTATTCACTTTCTGCTACAGAACGTGGCTCTCTCTTACCACCTCCCACACCCCCTATGCACACACTTCCTGCCTTCACCCTCCCCATGGTTCATTCATCATTGTGTTTAGATCAGCGGCCAGTGTTGAATTATTATGATTATGGGAAGGCAAAACCAAGGCGAGTCACGCTGCACATTTGGTTTTCCTGGGTGTGGCAGCCCCAAGAATGCACCTCTCAGATCTCTCACTGCCGAGGGAGTCTGCCTGGCTGGCAGCCCTGGCTGCAGCCCCTCTGGGTCCATTGCCACATGGGCTCCAGGCCATCCCCTTGCAGCCCAGTGACTGAGCACAGGCCTGTTCCTACAAAACTCAAAGCTCTTCCAATGGGCATCTTTGGCTGGAGAACTTGCCGTCACTCCAGATGCTTCTTTCAGGGAAATGCATGCAGTCCAGATTCTTGGGTTAGCCCTGCATACGGCCTGCAGGCTCTCCTGACTTCTCTGTCCCCTCCCTCTTTGTCATTCACAGGGTCTCCCCAGTCCATCTCTTGAACGCCTCATTCCATCTCAGGGTCCTTCTCATCAAACCTGACCTGTCAATCACTATTTCTCCCCCCACAGTCTAGATTTTTTATGTGCTTATCACTAATTCAACCCTGGACTCTCCTGATAGGTCAGTCTCTCCCCGATGTGTCCCAACACACCAGGTGATCTGTCAGTTTCATCGTGAAGTAGCCTCTCCTGGAACCTCTGACCTGCCCCAATCTGGACTTGACCTCCCTCCACCTGCCACCAGATGACTTCTTGGGGTCTCCCTTTACCAGCATCCTGGGGATTCTACTTTACGTCTCCCTTTTGCTGCTCCTCACCTCCCTGGTTTATATGTCTCATTCTCCCATGACTTACCCCCTCGTTTGGTGCAGCACAGCCTCCAGAAGCTTCTCGAGGAGGGGTACAAGAGCTGTAACCTATAAAACTGTTTTTAGTCCATCCTCACACTGTGATGGGGATCTGCTCTTCCCGCAGAATTTGGAAAGTTCGGCTCCACTGTCTCCTCCCATCCAGTGCTGGTGTTTAGGAATCTGAAGCCACCCTGACTCTCAATTCTTCACGTGAAATTGTGCCCCCTCTGAAAGCTTGTGGGATTCCTCCTTGCCCACAGTGTTCTGCAACCTCGGGGCCGTGTGCCTTAGTGTGGGTGGGCCTATCTCCCTCCATTGGCCTGGGCCTCAGTGGGTCTCTAAAGACCAGAAACCCAGTTCCTTCAAACCCGGGAAAGCAACCTGATTTTTTTTAGGGATGAATTCCCCCTCTCTCCTCTTTTCCTTCTTCGCCACTGCTTTTATCTAGATATCGGACCTCCTAAACCGGTCCTCACGTTTCTTATCATTGAACTACCCTCCAGCTCTGTCTTTTCCTCTGCTTTCCAGATTTCTCACCTTTTTACCATGCTACCCCTTAATGGAACTTTTATTTCTGCAATCATATCTTTTAATTTCTGAGAGTTCTCTTTCAGCCTCGGAATGGTCCTTTGTATAGCATTTCCTTCTGTTTAAAGCATTCTTCCCCGCAAGAGAAGATGTTAATGATACTAATTGTTAAGACCAGAGAGGATAATTTATTTGAAGTTTACTCCTCTCTGCATCGCTTCTGTTTCTTTCAAGTGACTTTGGTTCATTTGTTTTGATAGCTTTTATATACTAAGCGTGTCCTCCGATTTTCTTGGCTGTTTGGTGGTATTTACAAGTAGTCATTAAAAAGCTGATGGGAAGTCTGGCTGAGGTGGTGGGTGAGCTCATGATGGTGCTCATATTGGGTGATCTGGTGGGGCATTTTCCTTGGGAAATCCCAGATCTTAGTATCAGTCTGGTGACATTTCCCAGAGAGACTCCTGGTATCTTTTCGGATGCCAACGGAGGAAGATAACCATCATTTTCAATCCTGTTAGCAGAGCCATACCCAGACTATTTCCAGGACGGATCATATTTACAACCCCCTCCTCTATATGAAAAATTTATTTTCAGTAATAATCGTGTAAGGGTCCCAATTTCTCCAAGTCCTTGCCAACACTTAGTATTTTCTGTTTTTTATAATGCCATCCTAATGTGTGTGAAGCAGACCAACTTTTAATCAGTTTTATAATTTCTGTGACATTCTCTACAGACAATGTGTGCCCTTCTTGCCTGCGCCCAAGGCGGACCCTTCCACCGCCTGTCCTTGGACTTGACGGACCTCCGGCAGGTGGCGCTGGCCAGCAAACGCCTCTGTTTTCCAGCATGGCGCCCTGGACATCCTAAGTCCAGAGCCCCCCACGTTACCTCCCCAGAAAACAAGGCTCTTATCCTTTGCTGGAGCGGGACAGGGGCACACCCAACAAAGTGGTGGAGGGACCTAGAAATCTAACCACTTTTCGAATTTTCAACCAAATCTCCTGTCTCTAGCCCCAAATCGGTGCACCACTTCCAGTCTTCAGGGGTTCAGCTGTGTTATCTGTTGTTTCCCAGGCCCAGATAGCTCAGGATTTCATGCCTCTGGGCTGCTCAGCCGTCTCCTGCCATCCACCTGCTCTCTAGCTCATGGTTCCAGTTCTCGGATGTGCTGTCTCCTCTCCTTCCCTCTTTGGCCTTGAGAGGCTAAGGCTTCTTAAAAACCCCTTTGCTGTGGTTTTGATGGGATTTCAGAAGGGAGCAACGCCGAACACATCTGTTCAATCTGCCATTGTTCACCAGCCTTTATTGGACCTTGATGGGCATTCCTTAATTCAAATTTTACTAGTAAAGATGAGGAAACTCATCTCACAGCCCAATGGCAGTAAGCAGTAAGGCTGGGATTCAAAACTGAGTCAGGGCTCCCTCCCCTGTGCCACACTGTCCCGATCCACAGCTAAGAGTGAGTCCTGGCAGCCCAAGCCATGCCTGGAAGGTCAGGGGCATGCAGCCGCCCTGGGGGATGAGCCCAGATAGGCCAGCTGGGATCAAAATGGCCAGATGAGGGCTCATGGTAGGCAGCGTCCAGAGCCCAGGAGCTGGGGGAGATAAGCACCTGCGACCATGTGCTCATCCTCTTAGAGTCAAGGCTTTTGGCTCCTGCCACCCAATCCAGTAGCGGTAGCCTGGGGCCATAATGATTTCAGTGGCCAAGGAGGAAATCCACAGCTTCACTGTGCAGACAGCGCTGTGAGCCATCTCACCCACCATGATGAGCAGAGGCCCCCACACAGCCACAGCCCTCCTGCAGCTCTGCCCTCGCCCACTGACCCACTGAATATACCCAGCCTACATCTGCCTCAGGGGCTTCTCTACATTGCTCCCTCCCCACCCAGCCGACGTTTCCAGGGTCCCTCGGGCATTGCTAGGACGTTTTCCTGTTTGCACACACATGTATCTGCAACCACTCTCCACTCAGTTACCTTTTTTTGTTTGCTTGTCTCTAATTTTCAGGTTCCTTCATTTGCTCAACAAACACTGACCGAAAACCTATTATGCACCGAGTCCTAAGTGGACCCCAGGAATGCCGTCCCTGCCACCCACGAGCTCTCAGTCCCTGGAAGACAGATAAACAGGTTGTCTCTGTGCAGTGTGGCCCAAGCTGGGATGAGGGGAAGGGGGAAGGGGCAAGTTCAGGGAGGACCTCTAATGCAGAAAAAGAGGTCACTGCAAGCGCCCCAAAGAACTAACAGGTGCATGGAATCCTAAAGGAGGAGTAAGAGCTTGATTCAACTTACACCTGTTCTGCACAGAGGACTGAGGCATAAAGTTTGAATCCGTGTATTCATCCATTGATCCAAATTAACATCTACTATCTCCCACCACGTGCGGGACCCCACACAAGTGCTGCTGAGTCTCCAGCACGCCACTCCAACCTGGGGTCTGCCCTTGTGCCCTCGGCCCTCTGCAACTGCCCCCGTGAGAACTCACCTGCTTCCTGAGGCCAGCCTCAGAGCCGGAGGGGGCGCTCATACCGCCTGGCACCCTCTCACTCTGCTTCCAAATACTCTGACTCTCCCAGACCCATGTGATTCTCCAAATGGCCCGTGTGCCGCAAAAGCACCACAACCCGACCTCCATAAAGTGGCTGGGAAGTCCCTCCCTCCCTCTCCGAGCATGGTAAGTTTCACAAGGTCACACATGGAAGGTGCTTGGATGAAATTGCGAGATTGTGCAGAATTCACTGTTGATGACAGCCCCACCAGGAGCAGATAATCCTGGAGGGAGCCTCAGAGCTGACCTGAATCTCTGCCCACAGAGAGGGGGATCCAGAATTCAGCGTGACCTTGAACAAAACTTCGCTCCGCTCCTGGACTCAGCACCACCTCTGCATAATTAATCAGGAGTGTTGTCCTTAGGACTACTCAGGCTGGCCGTGATTAATTATCTTAATAGTTGCTCCAGGTTCAGAGGATATGCAAAGTGATTAAAGAGGGGTTTGGAAACACGGACTTGTTTGTTCTCATTCCCTAATTGTTTGCTAAATGATTCGCCGTAATTACACCTAACGTCTCCATGCTCCTCCAGGTAATACGTGCATAATATGGAAGCAAAATTGAAATTCCCAAATCACAAACACAATGGAGATGGGGGGTAGGCTGAGAAATTCCAGAAGGCATCACGCATGCGACCCGCCAATCCCAGGTCCCTTCATCGCGTCCTGTCTGGATTTGTAGACTAACCTGAGCCCGGCTCACGCACAGGGCTCCGGCCCGGGGTGTCTCACAGAGGATACCCATGGGTGGTTATGCTGCTAGCATGTGGCAGGAGGCTGGGCAGTGAGTTAGCTTCAATGCCACCCGGAGACCTGGGTTCTAACCCTGGGGTTGCCACATTGTCCCCTGAGTGCAGAAAAAGAATCCGAGGTGGAGTTCAGACTGAGCCACCACAAGTCTCACGGAGCCACGTGCCCTGACCCATCCCCCAGGCCCTGCAGCTGCTGGAGCTAGGCCCTGGTGCATGAAGAGGAGAACGGAGCCCTGGGCCTGCTCTTCTCTTCTGATAGGCAAGTGGAGCCTCTCCATGGCTCGCCCATCCCAGTGGGGCTCACGAGAGATCGGTTGATTGAGGTGGGCCGTAACAGAGAGCACCTGAGACGGATGTTGGGGCCCCCAATTCCCAGAAATTCCCATCCTGCTTCCAGTGTTCTTTACTCGTCAGAGCATGCACAGTGGCAGTTACTTCTGGTTCCAGAAAACAGAAATCAGAGACTCAGAGACACTTAATGTGAGACGGTCTGCAAGGTCTCGGAGTCCTTTGCACACGAGGACTCTGAGTCCCAGGGACAGAGCGGGGCTGCCAGCATCCAGCTAGGGCCAGTTGCTCCGGACCAGCAGCATCTGGTTACTCATGCCGCATGCCATGCATGGGCTCCTGTCCCTCGGCCTGGGCCCTGGGTTCCCTGAAGGCAGAGGCTGTACCTCCCTCATCCGAGTCTCCAGAAGCCAGCCCAGGCCAGCCACAGAGGAGGTGCTCAGTGGATGCAGTTTTGACTTCTGTCCAACCAAACCCTCCCGGAGCACAACCCCACAGGCCCAGCCATGGTTGAGCAGCCTGCACTTACAGCTGGCATCCTCATTTCACGCCTTCTGTGTGTTATTGTGGACTTTTTCCAGCTATGTAAATTGTCTCCACAATAAAACTGGGAATCATGAATTTGTATTCTCTGAATCCTTAATAATATCAGGCACAGATGTGTAGGGTATCCACATGAAAGGCTGCCAAGAGTGGGGTGGGGGGAGAGAGAAGGGAACGGAAGGGGAGGGGAGGGGAGGGGAGGGGGAGGGAGAAAGACAGGGAGAGAGACTGAGAGAAGGAAACCGTTGAAAGCCAGAAACTTAAGGACACTAACAGGAAAGCGAGAACACTCTGCATCACTGAGTCACTACTACGGTTATGGCTCACAGAGCAAAGGATGAGCCCTTGGAGCAGGCAGGCTCACCAGTCTGAATCAAGGCTGTGCTTTATTTAGTCTGATCAAAAGGTGAAAGCAAACATCATGACTCACTGTTGCTTTACAATCAGCTCCCCGACCCCCAAACCCCAAATGCGGGACAAGTATTGATTCTATTCATCTTCCCTCCAGTGTATGCTCTGGGCAACACCTCTGTGTGCACACATTAGTCACTGGCTGTCACTTGGCTGAGGTGGAGGAACGTGCTGCTCAGTAAAGCTTCAGGTTTGCACAAGCGTCCCTGTGAGTCATGTCCCGGGTGCCCAGGCTCTCCTGCAGACAGGCTCATCGGTGGACATGTGTAAGAGCCGACCTGCCGAAAGACGATAAAGTTGGGAGAGACGGGCCTTCTCCCACCCGTAGAAGACTCCTGCCTGGATGGCCGAATATGGATCTCCAGCTCCAGAGAGGAAGTGTGTTTTGTAAGGGTGCCGTCTGATCGTACTTGGTTACCACTGGAGACCACCACGCTCTGCTTGCCTCACCAGGTGGGTCCCGGCTGCTTACCCAGAATAGCAGGGCACCAAGATCTAGTCATCCTGTGCTCCAGACTTGCCTTCCATGTGATTCACCATTCTAACCCATGTCCTTTGCTCTAGCCCTGCAAAACTGCTCAGCTAGGCACGCATTACATGAGCATTTCAAACTTCTGTACATTTGCCCCTGCCCCTTCCCTGTCAGAAATGGTTTTCCACCCTCCCCTGCCCCAGGCAGCTGGGGACCCCCAGGCATCTTTCAGATCCTAGGCTGAGTCACCCATCGTTCCTCTGCACCCCGGAGGGGAGCCTCATGTGGGCCTCTACTATACCTCCTGTATCAGATGATTGGCTTACTCCCTCCATTAAGCGGTGAGTCCCAAGGACAGAGAGCCTTTGTGATGGGCACTGGTTGCCCAGTATTTCCCTACCCCATCGCCCCACTGTAGGGCAGAATGGAAATTGAGAAACAGATCCAGGGCTGAGGATGGGCACGTATTAGTCCACGCTATTGAAGTCACCACACCCTCATCGGTGGTGATGGTCAAGCCCCCAGGGCTAAGCCAATCAGCACATAGCATCGCCGTGGAGATGGTTGCTGGGTCAGACACGGGCATGAGATCTGATCCAGTCAGAGGAAGACAAGAGCTTTGCCTGTAGAGTGGCAGAGAAGATTTCTCTCTCTCTCTCAATCTCTATGTCTCTCCCGTCCTTCCCCGCACTGGCCGTGAATGAGGAAGAACACCAGCCCCGTGGCTACTTGACCATCAGGAAAACCATCCTCCATGTGGATCCAGCCTTGAGCTTGCCAGAAGAGAGAGATGGGACAAACTGCATCCCAGTGACCCCATGGCACCTCTGGATCCTCCAGGTATGCTCTGGGTTGCTAAGTCCGTCGGGGTCTGTCACTCACAGTTGAAACCCCTGAACGCATTCTGTACTCACCTTTGTATCCCCGTGGCCAGCTCCCTACAGGAAACATGAAAGCTGCTCAGAAAAGCAAATGTCAGCATTGGCTGCTCAAGTTCTGTCTGATTAAGGAACAATGCATGAGGAAGACGAGAGCAATCAGCTGAGTGCAGTGAGTCCATCACCCAGCAGGTTAGGATGGACCAAGGGCAAGTAATAACAATGATCTCACGCAGCAAGCTTAACCGTGGAGCCAGCACTCACCCAGGGTCTCCCTGGCCCCAAGCGCCTGGCTTTTCTCTCCCACCCGTCCTGCCTGGTGGCACAGACCCCATGGAAGGAATTATCAGGGCACCCTGTGTATTCCATATCCAAGGTGTTTTATCAGGAAATGCTTTAAAGGTGTATTTTAATACTGACCTAGATAATATTATTTCATAACTTCTTTGTGCATCAGCATTACATAAAAACATAAAATTCCATTATCTTACCAAAACAACCAGTGATATCTCTCCAGGGCCTCTGCTGATCATTATCAGCATATCAGCATTGTTTTAATGTTTCTGTAATCAATATCTCTTCCTGCTTCCTACATTTTTCCAGTTAACTACTTCATTGACAGGCAGGTCTCTCCTTGTCTGCGTAATCATTACATTTATCACTTTAAACGACTGCATTCCTGTCTGCCATAGAGACAACTTGACTCTGCAGCCTCTCTGGTGGTTGGGTGCATGGGCAGCCTCTGATTTTTCACTGGAATAATCCATTCGTATTGACAGAGCAGCTACTCAGGATGCTAACCAGATGGACTTCCCTTTTTTTATCTTTAAATAACTGCTAGAGGGTAGAATGAGAAGTAGAGATCCTGGGTCCCTTCCACCCATCAGCTTCAATCAAGGGGCATCTATTTGCAAGGACTGAAACTCACTCATGCTGGAAGAACTAAAGAAAGGGGGAGTTTAAGGGGCATCTGGGGCACAGTCAGTTAGGCATCCGACTCTTGATTTTGGCTCAGGGTCGTGATCTCAGGGTCATGAGATCAAGCCCGACGCCGGGCTACGTGCTCAGCTCGGAGTCTGCTTGAGATTCTCTCTCCTTCACCTTCTCCCTCTGCCCCTCCACTTGTGCTCTCTCTCTCTCTCTCTCTCTCTAAAATAAATACATAAATCTTTAAAAAAAGAAAGGGGGAGTTTAGTGTAGGGGTAGAGGGATAGGGTTACTTGGGAACCAAGAGACAGCCAGTCTCATGGGAGCAGCTAGGAACCTTCTTCACATGTTTTCTGTCCTCCCTATGTGTCTGTGCAGATGTTCTCTCTATGCCTACCTGTCTCTCTTCATCTGCCTCTCTGTCTCTGTCTCTCGGTCTGTCTCTGTATGTCTCTCTGCCTCTATCTCTCTGTTCTTTGTGTCCGCATGCCTCTTTCTGTGACTCTGTCTCTGTGTACCTCTACTTCTCTCCCTCTGTTTCTCTATTTCTCTGTCTCTGTTTCTCTCTGTCTCTGTCTATCTCTTGACAGGTGTCCGTTACCGCCAAGCCCCAAATCCACACTGTCCTTCTGGTCCAATGTCCATCATCAGTTGCCCCTGGGCTGAAATTCCCAGGGCACTGTGCTCCTGTATGGCCAGATGTGGGGTGTCGGGGGGGCGTCATGTATTATAACCCTACCCACTGACTTCTGTCTCTTCAATCAGAACAAGAGACAGGGCATGGCCTTCAAAAGCAGGCCCCCCTGAGTTGAACCTGACTCCACCACCTGCTGCTCTCCGACTTTGGGTAAATGGTACCCTCATAGTGAGCTCCCCATCACTGGATGTATTCAAGCTGAAACACTCGACTGACTTTGCTTAGCTGACATTAATCGAGTATTTACTCTCCGCCAAGCATAGTATAAGCATTTTATAGGAGTTAACTCAGTGCGTCTCCACAACCTCCTAAGATGAGGAAATTGAGACACAAAGGACGAAGGAGCCAGCTCGGGACCAAACAGCTAGCATTCAGTATTCAAGGAAGCACAAATCACAGCAAGCTCCCACACTGCCTTCCGCAGAGGGGCACAATGACAATGCTGGGTCATGCAAGTGCGAGCCTGGATGAGAGCAGAGTGGGGTCTCTCGTGCGGTGCTCATGTGCGTGGACTTGGAGAAGCCGGTCTGCAGAGCAGCGGCCCAAAGTTGTCCATCCTGGGTGTGCTCACACTCGACGAGCAGCGACTCCCCCTTCAGCCTCCAGCCCCGGAGACGTTCTCACAGCCGCCCAACGAGACAATAGTCAAAGATGTTCATTGCACAGTAATTTACATAGTACTTTGTTCACACAGCAGCCTGGGCCACCAGCACTGTGGAGAGGGACGTGCCGCAGACACAACCACAGAGCTGTCAGCTTGATTTCTCACCCGAACGTGGAGTGACAAACGTGAAGAAAGTGGAATCTAATCTACCATGCATCTTATCAATGAGACACATATATTCCCCAAACGATGCTATAGGATTTCCTGGAGACACACTGGGAAATACATGTTTGGAAGGGCACACAGCAGGTGACAGGTGGTGTGTATGGAAGGAAAGGACAACTGGATCAGGAAGAACAGATAGAAGAGGAAGAAACACTGAAGTGGGGAATGAAACCAAACCAGAAATCCCCCTGCTGGCACCACTTCCCAAGCCGCTGAGCTGGGCGGGAGCAGACTTCCTGAGCTGGAAGGAGGGCGTCCCCCCAGGCCAGGCGTCCTGGCCCCCCGCTCTGCCACGGACCACCCTCCTCTGAAGGAGGCATCCCCAAATCTCGGTGCAGCCCTTCAGTGCTGCATCACATCATTCCTGGGCTTTTACCCATGTTTGCCATATTTAACCAACACTGCAAACCTACTCAGTATTTAGGAAGGAGGGAAGCAGCTCATTTTGCACATTTTATTTCTCCCCAGGTCTGGCGGGAGGAGAAGTCTGAGGGGAAAATGAGACCGCTGGAAGAAGACTCTTTAGAGAACTTCCTGCCACTCGTACCCATCGGACCCCTAACACTACGAGGAATGCTGTTTTCGGCAGGCACCCCGTTCTGCTCCCCCAGGATGAAAGCCTGCCCCCCCCAGCACCACAACAGCAGGGACAGCACTGGTCCTGCCCCACCACGGGGCAGGTGGAAGCCAAGGCTCAGAGAGGGGATGCGGGTTGCAGCGAGCTGAACGGTGGCCCCCTCCCTCGAAAGACAGGGGGTGGCCTCGATGCCACCAGACTATCACCCCGGGCACAGACTGTCCCGTCCTCACTCTGTCCCCTGACTCTTATCCCTGCGTACAGCCTAAACCATGAGGGCGGCGACCCCGGGGTCCCCTTGTCCACTCCTACTTAAGGCTGCCTCCAGGACAGTGTAGACATTTATCCCATGTGTGTGGAATGGATGAATAATTTCTGAGGCTCAAGTGAGATGCTGTTTTCAACATTTTGGAATGCCAGGGTGCTCTTACCTGTGAACTGATGGTATTAATAGCCCCAGTCTGGTTTTCTATAAAGACGAGAGGACTTACCCACGGACCGCTACATGGCAGTCAGTGTCAAGCCCGGAGTCAATGCTCAGTAAATAGCATTCTTATTTTATTGTTTTAAACTCTGGTTAAAAAAAGAAGAAGAGCGCACATAACATAAAACCCATCCTAACCACAGCTAAGTGTACAGCTGAGTAATGCCATGTACATAGACGTCATTGCACGGCCCTTCCTTACATGATTTTATCTCGCCCAAATGCAGCTCTGGCCCATTTAGCTCCCCACTCCCCGTCCCCAGGCCCTGAAAGCACGAGCCTACTTTCCATCTCTATGAGGTTGGCGACTCTAGGTATCTCATGTCAATGGAGTCATATCATAGCTAATCCTCCTGTGTCTGGTTTCATCCACGCAGCAAATGTCCTCAGCATTCATCCGTGATGTAGCATGGGTCCGAATGTGTATAAAAGATACACATTGTACTTCGCCATTCATCTGTCGATGGACATTGGGTCGTTTCCCCCTTTTGGCAGTTGTGAGTAGCACTGCTGTGAACGCGGGTATGCACACCATTATTATTTATAGCAAGTGCCTCAGTAGAACTCTGAATCTAGCCTGTTGCTACAAGACAGTCTGGAACAGGAGGCCCTACGGTTGTCCACCTAGGTTTGCGGGCACTGACCCTCGAAACCTGGTCTGCAGACCTTCTGCATCAGAACCTTCTGGGGTGCTGGCTGACAAGGCAAACACTCTAGCCTTGCCCCTGGCCTTCTGACCCAGACTCTTGCGAGTGGGGCCTGAATGTTGACGTGTTGATCAGCCCTCAGAGAACCCTGTACACCTGAAGTCTGGAAACCAGTCTGCGTGCTGAACATCACTCGGCATCAGGGAAATACAGATGAAAACCACAGTGAGATACCACCTCACACCAGTCAGAATGGCTAAAATTAACAGATGTTGGCAGGGATGCGGAGAAAGGGGAGCCCTCCTACACTGTTGGTGGGAATGCAAGCTGGTGCAGCCACTCTGGAAAACAGTATGGAGGTTCCTCAAACAGTTGAAAATAGAGCTACCCTACGACCCAGCAATTGCACTACTGGGTATTTACCCCAAAGATACAAATGTAGTGATTTGAAGGGGTTCGTGAACCCCGATGTATATAGCAGCAACGTCCACACTAGCCAAACTGTGGAAAGAGCCCAGATGTCCATGGACAGATGAATGGATAAAGAAGTGTATTTATGCAATGGAATATTACTCAGCCATCAGAAAGAATGGAATCTTACCACTTGCAATGTCATGGATGGAACTAAAGGGTATTGAAATAAGTCAATCGGAGAAAGACAATTTTCATATGATTTCACTCATATGCAGAGTATAAGAAACAAAACAGGATCATAGGGGAAGGGAGGGAAAAATAAAACAAGACAAAGTCAAAGAGGGAGACAAACCATAAGAGACTCTTAATCATAGGAAACAAACAGGGTTGCTGGAGGGGAGGTGGGTGGGGGGATGGGGTAACTGGGTGACAGGCATTAAGGAGGGCACGTGATATGATGAACACTGGGTATTATATGCAACTGATGAACCCCTGACCTCTATCTCTGAAACTAATAATACACTCTATGTTAATTAATTGAATTTAGATAAAATTAAAAAAAAAAGAAAGAAAGAAAACCGGTCTGCAAATCCCCAGGAAGGGGGTAAGACGGCTTCTAGCTGCTTCTTAGATTGGGCACTGCCACGGTAGCAGGCAGGCTGCTCCCACACCAGGAAAACTGGGCTGTGCATAGGGGGGACCCCAGAGTCCTCTGTTTAAACAGAAAGCCTCTAATGCTGGGGAAGAGCCTCCCAACACAGGATGGGTCATTAACCCATGACTGTGGATTAATTTTTCCAAAGGAAAAAAATGTTACCTTAACATAGTGATTCTTAACGTTTTGGGAGTACAGACTCTTCTGAGACCCCAGTGAAAACAGTAACACTGTCCTCAGGAAAACACACATGCCGACGTACCCCATACGACTGTATATAAGGAATGGCTGTGGGCCTTCGTGGTCTGGTGCTGCTGGTTAGGACTGGCTTGGAAAGCAGAGAACAAAACGCCAGGGCTTGTGATCTCCCTGAGTCCAGCCCCTCCTTCCTCCCTCCCTCCCTCCTGAGAGTGTGGTTCTCATCACAAGGATGTAGGGACTCGCTGCCTGCAGACAGAGTCCAACCCCCAGCCCTGCTTGCAAGACCCTGCTAGCCAACACCCACCTCCCTGCAGGGTCCCCTAGGAGGAGCCCTGGTCCCAAAGATATCTCTCCCTCCTCCAACTCGGCTCTACTGTGCAAAGGGCAAATGCCCCAGAGAAAGACACTGGCCAAGGCTGGCCCGAATATCAGCACAGAGTGCTACCTGATTTTACGAGTATCAGGACCGTGCAGCTGATCAATTACAGGGAGAAAAGACACCTACTTAATTCCAGTTGGTTTCACCCCCCTGAATGAGGCGGCAACAGACACCTTTGTCCACATGAGGCTACCATGTAGTGGCTTCGTTCCTGTGGGATACAGCCCCAGGAACGGGATCGCACAAGCGAGGTGCATATGAATTTTTAATTTTCACAGATTTTGCAGATGGCTTTCCTGGAAGGTTGTTAACAACTCACACTTCCACCCACAATGGAGGAGAGAGCCTTTTTTCCCACACGCCCTCCTGCAACTGTTATCACTCTTAAATTTGCTGGGCTTTGAGAGGGGATAGACTGATATAGCATCATAACTTCGATCTGCATATTCTTGACTGCTAGTGAATTTCCATATAATTTTTGGCCATTTGGATCTGCTGCTGTATACACTGCTTCTTCATATAAGCAGCCCTATTTCTTTCTTTTTAAAGATTTTATTTATTTATTTGTCGGAGAGAGAGAGAGAGAGAAAGAAAGCACACATAAACAGGGGGAGTGGCGGGCAGAGGGAGAACCAGGCTCCTCCTGAGCAGGGAGCCCGATGCGGGACTCGATCCCAGGACCCTGGGATCATGACCTGAGCCGAAGGCAGGCACTTAACGGACTGAACCATGTTCAGTCGCCCCTAAGCAGCCCTCATTCTACCATGTTGTTTAGCCTGTCAAATTTTAAAGCACTGTGTCTAAATTGTATATATATGTTAACTGTCATCTCCACCACAACTTTTGTTTCCAAATCTACCATGTGTAAGATTACTTTGTTCGTGAGAGCTTCTTGCCCCATATGTTTTAAAGTTGTATAGACACAAATACGTCTACCTTTTCTTTTACGGAGTCCAGGTTCAGAAAGTTTCTCCCATCCCCAGATTACACACACAGCTTATCTTGCAAAGTTTTAATTTTATCCTTTTTTTTTAACACAGTCGGTAATCCATCTACCTTTTTCAGTACGATCTAAAATTCACTCGTTTCCTTCCAAATGGATAGTCAGTTATGCAACATCATTTCTTCAACAATCAACTTTCCCACCTTAACCGAGCCCCCATATTTTCTCATACTAAGTGGGCCCTGCATGATTCAGTCTCGCTGATCTATTTCTCTAGTCCTGACCCAGTCCCAGCTTGACTTGGCTGCAAATGGCTTTGTAAGATATTCTGATATCAGGTAAGGAGAATCATTCATTCTTCTTCCATACCTTTCGTGTATCTGGCAGATGGTCTCCTTCCAGACCCACACGCATCTGGTGCATGTGGGGGAGAAACTATCGGGTATTTATTTTTCCATATAACTTTATATATGATATTTTTCAATAACCTACCCCCAAGAAGACTTTGAAATTCTGATTAAAATTTTATTTCATTTACCTACTTATTTTAGGTGAACTGACACTTTCATAAGATACCTCTTTTGCTAACCCACTGTGTTCCTTCCTTTGATCAGCTCTTGATTTTATATTCCTCGGTGAGATTTTTCTAATGATCTTCACACACACCCTGTCTTTTCTTATTATATTTATTTTTAAATATACTAGAGTTTTTGTCATTATGCAAATGAAATATTTCTCCTTATTTCCATTTCTATTCCATGTTTATTATATTGGAAGAGACAAAGGCTATTGATTCTTATATTTTTATCTTGTAACCAATCCATCTCTGCCATCCTCTTCATTTTAAACATTTGTGACTGGGTAATTTTTTTTTAAATCCAATATGAAAGTCTCTGCCTTTGGTAAAAATCCAGCCATTCACATTTCGTGTAACTACTGATTGACTTTATTCTATTCCTTACAATTTATTTCACGTTTATTATTTGTTTCACTCTGTGTCATTTTTCTGTCTTCTTGTTTTGGGGTCACATGATCAAGAAGCTATTATTCATTTTCTTTTCTCCCTTTGATAATTTGGAAACTCTCTTAGCCGTTTCCACTCCATCAGTGCTTACTTACCCTTGGCCTGCTGTCTTCATCAGGTATATACTTTGTTAAAAGTATTTGGAGCTGAGGGACGCCTGGGTGGCTCAGTCGGTTAAGCACCTGCCTTCAGCTCAGGTCATGATCCCAGGGTCCTGGGGTCGAGTCCCACATCGGGCTCCCTGCTCGGCAGGGAACCTGCTTCTCTCACTCTGCCTGCCGCTCCCCCTGCTTGTGCTCTTGCTCTCTCTCTCTGACAAATAAATAAATAAATAATCTTTAAAAAAATATTTGGATCAGAGAAAGTCCTGTTGCTCACGTGTTAACCTTCCTGCAATGTCTTTTCTCTCATGATTCCAAGTCTCTTGTCTTTTCTCTCATGATTCCAAATCTCCATAATTTTGTTCTGAGATCTCAGTTATCTCATACGCTTGCCTCTCTAGACCAATAATTTGGGTCTGCACCATGATCAACATCTCCTGCTCGCTTCTTTTAGCTCGGAGACAACACATCTCAGTCCCAGAGAGTTTTGTTCATCCTATTACCTGAATCACTTTATGTTACTCTTTTATCTTAAAATTCAAGTTGTCATCTATCTCTGCCAGAGATTTTTGCTCTCTCCATCCTGTCTTACCTCCCTCTCTCTGGCTCCAAAACCTCAAGGTTGGTTATTGTCACTCCTTTAGGACTCTAGTTTAATTTGATTATTAATGTGCTCAAAGCAACAGAAGTGTTGCAGGTAAAGAAGCTAGAGCTGGTGACAGAGTAACAGGCAGAGCCCTGCTAAGGATCTCAACTGGAGGAGCCACCCTGCCCACAAGTCTTCCTGTGCTACCTTGGCATCAAGGGCAGGGGGGAAATAGCCCATTGTTTCATGAATTCTTCAGCACTTAATGGCCAAGGGAACCAGGCCCACTCATGCAGGCAAACGTCAGCCTCTCCTTTACCCTCCCAAAGTCTTGATGTCTCTAAGGGCCAAGTTCTTCCCCCTGAGCCTCTTAAAATGCCCGGCCCTCACCCTGGAACTCCCAGAAGCTGGTCTCTGGTCCTTGCTCCATCCCACAGGGGAAACACTTGTAACTGCCACAAATCCCAGGGCCCCACCAGAGCTCAGCTGTCCCTGGACCCCCACAGGTGTGGCCAGTAGAATGGAGAAGGGAGACAGGAGCCTGTTCAGGTCATGCATTTCCAGATTCTCCCTCCTTATCATCATTTATTAAATATTAGAAGGAGGGAGAATGGCACAGGGAGATAAGAAACGAGAAGCGTTTTGAAATGGATCAAGATGTGAAACAACTTGGGACTGATTAATTGAACATCTAGCATCTGCCTACAGGCAGACATCAATGCTTTTGTATATTTTGTCATTTTTAGCCTCCCATCCACCTTAGAATCAGATGTAGTTATCCCCAATTGTCTTAGCTCCAACTGCTATAATATAACACTGCAGACCGAATGCCTTAAATAACAGACATTTGGTTTACACATTCCAGGGGCTGGGAAGTCCAAGGCCAAGGTGGAAGCTGGTGAGTTCCTAGCGAGAGCTCTCTTCCTGGCTTACAGGTGGTTGTCTTTTCACTGTGTTCCCCACATGACAGAGAGAGAGGGGGGGGAGTCTGGTGTCTCTTCCTCTTCTTCTGAGGGCACTAATCCCATCATAGGGGCTCCACCCTCACGACCTTATCTAAGTCTGATTACCTCCCAAAAGCCCCACCTCCACATACCATCAGAACTGGGGTAGGGTTTCAATATCTGAATTTTGCGGGGGCGGTCTCTACCATGAGAACATGAAGTTCGTCCCCCCGTCACAGTTGAGAAAGCAGTTATAGAGGAGAGACTCGACGGGATTAAATATTTTCCTCGAAGTCCAACAGCCAGAGCGGCAAAGATGAGATCTCCCTTATTCCAAGGGTCATAATCTTTGCACTACACTATGCTGAACACAGATATTCTTTAAAAAAATTTTTCTTAGGAAAAAAACCCACAACAATCCACTCTGTCCAAGAGTGTCTGGTTATTTTATGAGGTTTTATAGCATTTGCTTCTCCCTGTGGTGACACTACTTGGAATGAACTTGCTGTTCCTGAGCAGGGTAAGAGTTCATTTTCTTCCTCTAGAATCTGCCTGAACTGAGAATAGGCCAGGCACGATCTGTGTCTGACTCTCTGAGCCAGGAACACCAGCCCCGTGAAGCTTGCCCTGTCCATGGGATGCGACTGGAGAGGGGAGGCAGAGAGAGGCCCGTGGTCTTTCTGCCGAGGCAGGGCTGGGAATCACCTGGGAATCAGAGATGTTAGACAATCATGCGTACACACTCCGCACACACAGACGCATGCACACACATGCACACAGACACGTGCACACACACATACACACATGCACGTAAAATGTACACACAGCCTCTCGCATACACGTATGCACATGCACGTGCGTACACACACATGCAAGTATGTACGTGCATCCGCATATACATACAATGTACACACCACATACACACACACATACAATACCCAGTTTAATACCTTTTCCTACTTGAATAGATGTTGGACTCACGAAACAGCTTTAACATGGGAGGAAAGGATGAGAACTTCCCAGTGAATGCCTTTGTAATAAAAAAAAAAAAAAAAACCTAGTCTTTTTTTCGCTCCTGATTTGTATATATTGCACATGCAGCTTTATGCTAGCAATAAAGGAAATGAGAAGGAAGGGGAGACATTCGGCCAGAATCCCTCCAGTCCAGCACAACACTTTGTCTTCATTCTCCCACGTTCCCCTGCATCCCGTATTCAGATGGAGACAGATTTTTACAAAGCTCCAATCACTTTTCACTTAGTCTTTTCCTGTGTTGTAGATTATTTTCAGAGTTATGGTAGTTATCAGCCAGGGTTTATTCCACTGAGTGGAATTTCCTAATTTACTTTGTGGTGTAAATATCCCTACTGCTGTTTCTTTTTAGTTGTTTGCAAATTTCTGCCACCATAAATAACAGCACAGAGAACATTTTCATGAAGAGGGGCTCTGCTATTTGGGGAGTATTTCCTAAGGATGGATGGATGGATGGGTCGCTGGGTGTGTGGATGGGAGAGGCTGGGCTAAAGCTGGGTTTTATAAGCATCATCTTCATGGGGATCTTAGGGAAACCCAGAGATGATGCTCACTGCTGCTCCTGGGAGAGTGAAAGGAGAGAGGTAGGCTGAGCTGGGAGGGTCCAGGCAGCCCCGCCTCCCCTCAGTCAGGACTTTACTCTCCCTTCTGATGTGTTAGATTTCTGCAAACAATTTCATTTCAATAGAGTGCACTGCTGAACATGTGTTTAAAAACCAGAGGTCGCAGGCGCCTGGGTGGCTCAGTCGGTTAAGCGTCTGCCTTCAGCTCAGGTCATGATCCTGGGATCAAGTCCCACATCGGGCTCCCTGCTCAGCAAGGGGTCTGCTTCTCCCTCGGACCCTCCCCCCCTCATGCTCTCTCTCTCTCTCGCTCTCTCTCATTCTCTCTCTCTCTCTCAAATAAATAAATAAAAAATCTTTAAATATATATATATATAAAATAAAAACCAGAGGTCACAAGTATTCCTAAGAATATTTCTATCCAGCTCCGTTTGTTCATGAAATCCTATTTTCATTCATTTACTAATCCATGAATGGGTATTTTCATTTTATCTAAGCATTCGTTCTGCACTTTTTGAAGATCCCGTATGTGCCAGGCTAGACATCAAAGGTAAAAACATAAAGAGCGAGGCCTTGCTCTATAGGGCCCACGATTTCGCAGGAGAGAGAGACACCTGAAATACTGATCATGGTGCAGAAATCTCCTGAGTCACCAGGGCATTATATCATTTCTCTCAAGAGCCTTCCGGCGCATTTCTTGTGATATCCCCATTTTACAAATGAGGAGACTGAGGTTTAGAAACAACTTAGTGATCACAAGGCTAATAAGTGCCATGTGGGACTCAGACCGAATCTTTCTGCCCAGAGTGTGAGCTCTCCACCGTGTGACCCTGCAACTACTATTCAGCATAAACCATGGCCGGTGAGATACTCAAGAAGAATGGGTTGAGTTGGGGAGGACTAGAGAGAGTAAGTGGCTCCCGCAAAATTGCACAGCAAAGGCAGAAGAGAGCTGGGGCTGAACCTCAGGCGCCTTGGCTCCCAGTCCAGTGCTCCCACCTCATCAGCAAAGGATGGGCCCCCAGCTCTTTGCCCTTGCGTGGGGTGGGAGTGGAGCTGTGAAACCCCGGGACACGATGTGCTGTGTCCAGGGCAAGGATGGCAGAAGCGACAACGAGGGGAAATTTCTTTGACAAGGGACAACGGAACTGCGGGATTTTAAGCACAGCAGATCCTCTCGGGTTCTTTGAAGAACTGGGTCAGCTCACGATGCTAAATGCGCTCTTTGCCTCGAGTTTTCTACCTGAAACAGCATTTCACGCACCGCAGACATCATTACTGCCCCCCAGGGGACTGAACGGTCTGACAATGCCCCCCTAAGTAAATGGCCAAAATTATGCAAAATCTTAAGGAAATGAGAATCAGGGAAAATGCCCCTCACTCCACACTACGCTCCTTCCCTCTGGGGCTGAGGTTCTGAGACATGAAAACCAAACCACTTTAACCCAACCCCATGTCTTCTGCACATAATGAGAGGGCTGTAGCTGGAAGGAGGCAAAAGACAGCAATGGGGGGGCTCAGCTTTCTCGCCACTACAGAGCCCAGGAGCAGTCCTCTGAGGGCAGGAAAGCGCCTCTGTGGGCCAGGAAACATAGGATCCAGCTGTCACCTCACAGTGTGACCTTGGGCATGTCACTTCCCCTTGCTGCTTAGTCTCTCATGCATCACATGAAAGCATTAGATTAGTCAGGGTTCACTGAAGAAACAAAACCAGTAAGATTATATATACATTATATATATAATTTACTTCTCTATATATTAATATATGTTTATATGTAATATATATGTCCTCATATATCTTTTATATCTACATAGATATATCATATATCCCTATATATCTTTATATATCTATAAATCCTTATCCATATATATGTCCATACACATATCCACGTATCTATTTCCTTATACATCTACCTATATAGATGATATATATAGAGATATAGATATAAAGAGATTTATTTTAAGGAATTGGCTCCCATGAGTGTGGACATTGAAATCTGTAGGGCAGGCCAGCAGGCTAGAGACTCAGGCAGGAGTTGGTGCTGCAGTCTGATGGCAGAATTTCTTCTTTGGGAAACTTCGATATTTTACTCTTAAGGCCTCTGACTGATTGGACAATATGATGAACATGATAGGATGATGGTGATGAAGATGGTGATCATGATGATGATGATGGTGATCATGATGATGATAAGATAATGATGATGAAGAAGATGGGATGATGAAGAGGGTGGGATGATGATGATGGTGGTGGTAGTGGTGGGATGATGAAGATGAAGATGATGGGATGATGAAGATGAAGGAATGATGAAGATGAAGAGAGTGGGATGATGATGATGGTGGGGTGATGAAGGTGATGATGATGGTGGTGGTGGGATGGTGATGGTGGTGGTGGTGGTGGGATGATGATGATGGTGGTGGTGGTGGTGGTGGGATGATGATGATGATGGGATGATGAAGGTGATGATGATGGTGGTGGTGGTGGTGGGATGATGATGATGATGGGGTGATGAAGGTGATGATGATGGTGGTGGTGGGATGGTGATGGTGATGGGGTGATGAAGGTGATGATGATGGTGGTGGTGGTGGTGGTGGTGGGATGGTGATGGGGTGATGAAGGTGATGATGATGGTGGTGATGGTGGTGGTGGTGGTGGTGGGATGATGATGATGGTGGTGGTGGTGGTGGGATGATGATGATGGTGGTGGTGGTGGGATGATGAAGGTGATGATGGTGGTGGTGGTGGTGGGATGATGATGATGATGGGATGATGAAGGTGATGATGATGATGGTGGTGGTGGTGGGATGATGATGATGATGGGATGATGAAGGTGATGATGATGGTGGTGGTGGGATGGTGATGGTGATGGGGTGATGAAGGTGATGATGATGGTGGTGGTGGGATGGTGATGGGGTGATGAAGGTGATGATGATGGTGGTGGTGGGATGGTGATGGGGTGATGAAGGTGATGATGATAGTGGTGGTGGTGGTGGTGGTGGGATGGTGATGAGATGATGGTGATGATGGGGTGACCATGATATGATGATACTGATGGGGTGACCATGATGAAAAGGGCGGGAGGAGGACACTGAGGGCATGGGGATGATATGATGAAGGCAGGACATGCCCACAGGTGCTGCTCTGACAATACTCAGTTGGGAGAGAGGCAAAGACGTGCAGTGACAAGGATATAAACCTGATGTCATCGCATCTGAGTTCTCATCCTGCTTTCCTCATGTTATAGCAAGTGGTTTCACCCACCTGAGCTTTATTCATCCCAGAGACTTAGACAATATGCCTCCCAAGAACCAAGAGATCATCCAGTTCTGCCTCTGACTGGCTATCACTCCCCATAATGTCTCTGAGGAAAATCTGGGCCCTGGCAGAGAAGCCGTTAGGACCAACTGGGACCTATGAGGAAGGCGAGTACACCCATCCACCCTCAGTGTGCTTCCTTCCTGAGCTAAGCTGGCTTGACTGACCTTGAGCTGAGGCACCCCGCAGGCTGACCATTTGTGTCAGGGCTCACTGCTCTGCTCCCCTGACCCACCCTCAGCCCCCTCCCTCTGGAAGGCCACCCCCCACTCTTTCTCTGATTCCTCCAGCATCTCCGCCTCCAAAGACACTGCCCAGAGCCCTTGGAGTGGCTCTCCTTCCCATTTCACTGCCCACCAGCTTCCCCTGCATACACACTTCAATGATCTTAATCACTGTGAGCTTAAGATGTTGAATCCTGCTTTCCCATTCAATATCATGCCCACTCGATATCATCAGTTGTATCTAGTTGCTGCTTGTTATTTTTGATACCCACAAAGGCCCAGAAAGTGGGCCATGAGATCGTCTGTCACACACTCACTGCATGTCAGAGTTGGGCACCCTGCTAGGTCTGTCTTGGCTTCCAAAGAGCGTGTAGCCTGGCTATATGATTTCACGCCCACACTCACTCAAATATGCCATTACTGAATGTTTGGGCTGGTTCAGATTTCCCCTTTTGTAAATGATTCCAGAATTAGTATCTTTGGGCATAAAGCTTTTCCCAATTTTTGGATCATTCATATCTTTGACCATTTATGGAACACCTCTACACAGTCAGGGGGTCTGTTTCATCTTGGCAGCATCCCCACCTCCTTCTACTTTCATTGCAGGGGAAATACACAGGCCAAATTTCCCCAAATCCTCTTCCAGTATGGTTCCTATTTCATTTTTGCAAATGAGAGACTCCACTGACAATGGAAGGAAAAAGGGAAGAAGCCATTATTACTTGAGGGAAGTCAGGAGCAGGTGGCTGGGATTATCGGTACAAAATGCCCTTCACCTCAGTGTCCACTGGAGTCAGGTTGCTCTAGTGCTGTGGGCAGGGAGTCAGTGATGGTTCTCTCCCTGTAACACCTAGGCCTTCATTCTACCTCTGATGGGCACCACGGTGTCCCCTCCCAAACCCACTCTTTGGGGATGATGTACACATTCCCGGCTACTGACAGAGAGCTCACAGGTACATCTCTCACTGGGAATTGCCCTCTGAGTGTGGTAAATCCACACCCAAGGTCATATCCTCCCAAGGACATGGCCGGTAGCCAGCGACTGACTGATGCCTGGATACAAAGGCCTGGCTCTCTGGCTCCAGTTTGGGGCAACGATGAAGGGCCATCCCAAATCCAGAGCTCCCCATCAGATTGGCTGAGGCCTCCAGGCAACATATTGCAAGTCAGCTTCTCCCTCCACCCAATCTTCCCTTCCTTGTTTCCTTACGGGTGTATCTCCCAAGAACACTCCAATAAATTTCCACACGCAAATCCTCAGAGCCTGTTTCCAGGGAACCCAATCTAAGACTCTGGTCTTTGACCCCCAAACTCTTCCAATAGTCACATAAGCCAAGCAACTGCAGGGTTGGTTTGTTGTAGCAACTGGCATTAATTATCACAAGAGAAATTGGGATTAGGAGTGGAATCCGGCTAGAGCAACAAACCTGATATACATGATACTTCCTTAGTGGTAGGGTGATGGGCATTGAGGAAAATTAATACAGGATGGAAATATGTCAATTCGGCTTATTAAAATTTGGACAACATATGGTGAAACTGTTGCCTTCAGTTATGTGGCAGGCAGACCACGGACTTACTGAATTGGCAGTTCTAGGGCAGGGGTTGGAAAAATATCATTAGTGTTGTGTGCTCACTGCTATTGGCTGGATTTGATAAGATATTATAAAAAGAGATGAACTCAGAAAAAAATGGGGAAATAAAGGGTCCAGAAATTTGGGGCTTTGCATGGATTAAAATAAAAAAAAAGCCAACTCTCTTTAGATCCAAAACAGGAAGAAATGGAATCAAAAGAGGCTTTAAGTTACAAAGTCTAGCCAAACTTCCCAGTAAAGATCAAATTAACAGCCAAGATCAGAGTAAGGGTGTAGGTCAGCAACCTACAGCTCCAGATAACCTCAATGGGACCTCCATTAATAGGGAGGGCCATGGGGCAAGGGAGCAAAGAAAGAATCAGACTGGGAACTAGTTTCAGAACAAAGTTTAGCTGCAGTTACTGATGCATGGACCCAGCTGGAAGCTAATATATCAGAAATGTGCTGTTTGTGAGGGTCATATTACCAAAGGAACCACACAGCCAGACTGAGCAAGCCTTTCACAGTTCAAGTCTTAAGACAATCCTCGTGCCAAACTTCTAGAACACCCAGTGGGACAAAGAGCCAAGCAGTCTCCCAGAGAGGGATTATTCCTCAGTGACCAACTTCCATGCTACCAAGAAGGAGCATTAAACAAAAACAAAAACAAAAAACCAAAAACACCCAAAAGGTAGAATCAGGACTAACAGAGAACAATTAACAAGGAGCATCTCCCAGAGAGTAATGTCGTTGAGGTCATATTTTTCCAGCTCTATCAGTATATATTGAGGGTAGGATTAAGCAAGATACTTCTTTTTTTTTCTGTTCAGAGATCTCTAGACCAAGAGGAGCCATGTAAACCTGATGGGAAGATGGTTGAACATCATTTGGAAATCCTGAGTTTGAAACTGCATGTAGCAACTGGAAGAGATTTTGGAGGAGGAGTTAAGGGAGGCGTGGGGAAGCGATCAAAGGGACATGTGGCGCCCAGAGAGCACACTTGGTGGAGATAGTTCTCACCTGATATTCTGTGTCCTTCTCTACATCTTTCGGTCTCCCTTGCAGTTAGGTTGGGGCTATGTGACTAGTTCTGACCAATAGCCTGCAAAGGACATCACATGTGTCTTTCTTTCTTGCAGAGGGAATATGCACCAAGTGACGTAGCTACAAGGTGCAGGAAGGCTCCCTGAGCACACTGATGTTTACACAAAGTTCCTTGAATTTCACACTTTATTACATTACGTCACAGAGTGTTTGTTTCTGCAGCACAGCCTAGCCTGTCCTGACTAATATTCCTACTATGTGCCACTTCCCTCTGGTCACTGAATAGAAACAGAGTTTGGATAACAAAGTAACACAATTAGGTTGTTACAAAGATTCCAGAATCTTATAGAATTCAAATCCTGCTATTCCTTGGAATTCTGGAACCTCTTTTGGTTAGACTCATTTTTTCTGCTGTTATTTCCGAGGGATGAGGGAGAGTCAGGAGGACTCACCAATGTCCTCCCTCCTCTTGTTGATTCCAGCCCTTCACTAAGCTGTGTGGCCCAAACACCCTTATGAAGTCCCTTCTTTCACTGCTCATCCCACCAGAAAAGAGTGATGGGTACCCAGCAAATGATCCTCACCCTTTCTCAACCTGGTCAGCCTGGGCAACGGCTCTCTCCTTGGGTTCGCAGCTCCAACCAGAGCCAGCTTTCTTGGAACATCACTCTCCACACCGTGATAGCTTAGTTCCAGTGCACCTAGGCCAGAAGACTCTTACCCTTTCTGAGACTCAGAGCTCTTTGAGGAGCATCTGTTCCTTGTTCCAAGGATGCCCCACAGGAACTTCACATAGCAATACCTACTGCTTACCGAGCACCCACTCTGCCCAGAACTTCATAAACATATCTCCAATCATCTCAACAGCAATTTATGGTTGAAGTTTCCACCTCCATTTACACAGGAGGAATCCGAAGCTCAGAGAGGTTAAGTGACCGGCCCAAGATCCACAGCAAATAGCAGAGCTGGGATTGAAAACCAGATTTGTTGGATTTCAACAACAGTTTATTTTTGCACCTGCTGCTCTGTCCCTTCCCTGTTGGAAGTCAGCTCTGCACTATTCCAATCTCGCTCAGCCATCGTTGTCCCTCTGCTACTATGTACCGAGCACTGTGCTGGCTAGCGAGGGTCTGGGATGACCAAGAAGGATGCAATAAAAGCAAGATAATCAGCTTCCTGAAATTTGCACCATTTAAATCATCAAGGCTGATCTCCACTGAATGTAAGACAAAAGCCCAGATGGTCAATGTCCCCTTCCCACTTCAGCCACAAACATTCCTTATTTGCAAACGTCTCGAGCTGTTCTCTGATACCAGTGTATTCAAGGTGCCCCGCAGGATTCTCCACCATGCTCCAGTATGGCTCTCACTTCTCCTCATCAAAGTTGGCCAGTGCACTGCCTAGTCTCCTGGAACTCAGCTGCCTGCACACTGTGTTCTTTGTTCTCAGAAGCTCTGTAAACAACAACTCATCCATTCATTCATCCAGCAGACACTTTAAAAGTCCATTCAGCGTGCTGGGCTCCGTTGGGTAGGCCCTGGGGCTACAACGATAGATAATACCCTGGTGCTGCCTCAATGGACTGTAGGCCGGGCACTGGGAGGTGGACACAAGGATGGACAGAAGGCACCAAAGGATGACAGGTGAGGTGAAGGAGCCTGGACATGGCACAAGTTTACAAGGGAAGGGAGAGTTGATGTAATCTGAGGGCATATGGTTCCAGAGAGGCTTCAGGAAGGAGGTGACAGCTCAAATTAAACATGAAGCATGAGCAACTGATCTTGGGTTTCCAGGAGAAGTGGGTTGGTGGGTTGGCATGGGAAACATTCAGAAGAAGGAACTAGCATGAGGAAAATCACAGCTGTATGAATCATTCGGGTGCACTCTCCAAAGTCCAGGCAGCTGAGGATGGCCAGCTTCCAGTGTGTGGGGTGTGCGTGTATTGTGGGAAGAAGGATGCCCAGGGAGGTGTGCTAGGCAGGGGCCCGATTTGGCAGAGCTGGTCAGCCGAGCCAGAGAGAGGCTGGGCTTTATCCTGTGGGCAGGAGTCTCCCACTTTACTGAGCATCAGGATCCCGCAGGGATCAATTACGTGCAGGGCACGGGACCCACACCAGCACCGCTGGCTTGGCCAGGCTGGGCAGGAGCGGCGGGGAGAGTCTGCATGTTTGACAGGCAGCCAGGTGAGCCCTGTGCAGGGGTCCTGGGAGCCCTGCCTGCTCTGAGAGAGGAGGAGCCTGTAGACAACACCTTGACCCCCCCCGCCCCCCGCCTAACAAAGACAAGAGCCAGCTGCACCACAGAGTTTCAGTGTTGTTTAGTGGTGTTCACACCATCATCTCAGAAAATCCAGATTTAGAGCCTCCAAGAAAACAAGGGCTCAGCTCATGGTATGCCTTCATTCACAGTTGAGGCTCAGAGAGGGAGGAGCTTGCCTGCACCTGCAGCCCGAGTCTTCCAGGGGTGGAGCGGGGATTAGAAGCCACGTTCTGACCCTGCTCTCACTGCCAAGGCCACATCTCCACAAAACTGTGATGGAAGAAAAGTCATCTCCGGCTGTCGGCTGACCATCGGGGCCCAGGACCTGTCTGCCAAGGGGCCCTGCTGTTCTTCTTGCAGAGCATAGTCCCCAAAGAAAGTGCTCTTGGGAGCCAAGGGAATCGGTCTGTGGTGACGTCAGTGCAGGCGCTGGGACAAGAGAGAGCTGGAGGCAGGTGAGGTCTTTCTCCCAAGTCTTGAATCATTACAAAACAGTGACTGGGTCACTGCCGAGAAAATGTCATCAAAGAATATCATTAGGTACTTTGCATTTTTTAAGGTCAAGTACAGTAGCTTACGTAAGGGCACCCTGCAGCAGGTGGATGGTCAGACTTCGGGTCTCTGGAAGGCTCATGGAAATAGTTTCTGGAGCTTCTGTCTGAGCCCTCCAGCGCAGGAAACGCACTATTTAAGACAGAATATCCTGGGTGGGGATGCCGCTGAGTGGAGTTCAAATCCTTCTCTCCTGGACTTTAGGCTGTCTACACCACTGACAGCAGACAGAGGCCTCACCTCCGCGGACCCCAGCCAGGAGCTGGGAAGAGTCTTGCGCTGCCTGTTTCAGAATTCATTTTGTGCAGAGAAAGCAAACTATTTATTGGGGGAATTTAGCCTGTAGGCCGAGGCCCATTTCTTATGCAACAGAGCCCCCTGCTGGCTGTATATGGATAGTGATGGTCCTGCCTACATTGACCTTCTAAACAGGAAAGCTCCCAATTGAAGATGTTCAGACTTCTTATTTGTGAAATCAAATCACACGCCATTCAAAACCCAGAATAAGGTGGCTTCTTTGATAAAGAGAGCTGGCGGTCAACCGTGGGAGGAGATTTCATTAGATCCCACTTCACAGACTACACTGATAGGAATTCTAGAGTTACCTATAGAAATACGAACTACTAAAACTAAGAAAATACAGGTGCACATTAATTTGATTCCTGGTGGAAAACACTTTATACATGTAGAACCAAAATAAGATTTCATAAGGGAAAATATTAATCAAGTCAAGTAGGCTTGACAAGGGGAAATATGTTCATTTTCGCATGGCAGTTTCCTTAGATGGAAACAGACACAGGACGGAGATTTTACTGGAAGGGCTCTCACAATGACACCTGTCGGGGAGGGAGTGGGAGAAGCAAGACTGGAGAGAGGGATGCTGAACTGCAGTGTGATGAACAGACCTCACAGGCAATTCTAGAGCTAGGGCAGTGCCTCCAGCTCTCCTGAATCCAGGCAAAGGGCTGGGGCTTTTGTGTCCCTGTGTGGACCAGTCATGAGCTGTGAGATGTCCTAGGGGACACATCTCAGGGAGGAACTAGGTTGTGAGCCTTCTGCCAGCCGCAAACTCTCCCAGCAGCTGGGCCGTGAGTGCGTCCATCCTTCCGTGGAAATCCGGATGGTGCACTACCCACCCACTCACTACACCAGCGTTTGTGCCCATTTCATCCTTCCCTGGGCGACATTCATGATGGATATTTTTAAATCTCTGCCAGGATCACAGGTAAAAACTGAATATTGTTTTAATCTATTAGGGCACATTTTTGTTCATATATTTGCTGATTTCCCCCCATGTTCTGTGACATGCCTAGTTTCCTTGCTCCTTTTTCTACTAACTAAACTTGGCTTGTCCATCAAGTGGGAGTTTGGATAATAACCAACCTACAAAGGGAACATGGGAGCAAGTCGGAGGCTTGTTTACTACCATAATAACCATAAAACTTTAAATGTGTTCTTTTTTTTTAAGATTTATTTATTTCAGAGAGAGAGAGCATGAGCAGCAGAGGCAGAGGGAGAATCTAAAGCAGACTGCGCTGAGCGTGGAGCCGAGCCAAATCTAAGAGTCGAACACTCAACCAACTGCGCCGCCCAGACATCCCCCTGATGCATTAAGAGCAGAAAACTTTTACACCTTAATTTATTCTTACTCTCCATTCCAACCTGCTCTATTTCACTTGGATTCCATCGTCTTCCTTTTTCTTAAAAGCCTCAAGGCAACAAATCTGGTGAAAGCTTACTGTCAACAGTTCAAACAATACGCAAGTTCTTCTGAGAGAAATCTATCTTCCTGCAAAAAGGCATTTAGCTCCGCTTTTAGATGTTGCAAAATCTAGCTATGATTTCTGACTCTTTTGTATCCTAAGATACATGTGTACTAGCCCCTTTAAAAAGCCATGTTTTTTTAAGGATCATTTTCTGAGAAAAAATCATCACATTGTCGAGACATGAGACTTCTCTTTTTTTAAACTTTTTTAAAATTTATTTTCAATTAATTAATATATAATGTATTATTGGTTTCAGAGGTACAGGTCTGCTATGATTAAGAGTCTCTTATGGTTTGTCTCCCTCTCTGGTTTCTTCTTGTTTTATTTTTTCCTTTCTTACCCTATGATCTTCTGCCTTGTTTCTTAAATTCCACATATCAGTGACATCATATGATAATTGTCTTTCTCTGATTAACTTATTTTGCTTAGCATAATACCCTCTAGTTCCATCCACATCATTGCAAATGGCAAGATTTTTGATGGCTTAGTAACATTCCATTGTATATATACACCACATCTTCTTTATCCATTCATCTATTGATGGACATCTGGGCTCCTTCCATAGTTTGGTTATTGGACATATTTGGACATTGCTGCTATAAACTGTGGGGTGCAGGTGCCCCTTAGGATCACTACATTTGTATTTTTGGGGTAAATTGCTGAGTCATAGGGTAGTGCAATTGCTGGGTCAGAGGGTAGCTCTATTTTCAACTGTTTGAGGAACCTCCATACTGTTTTCCAGAGTGGCTGCACCAGCTTGCATTCCCACCAACAGTGTAAGAGGGTTCCCCTTTCTCCACATCCTTGCCAACATTTGTTGTTTCCTGTCTTGTTAATTTTAGCCATTCTGACAGGTGTGAGGTGGTATCTCATTGTGGTTCTGATTTGTATTTCCCTGATGCCGAGTGATGTTGAGCACTTTTTCATGTGTCTGTTGGCCATTTGGATGCCTTCTTTGCAGAAATCTGTTCATGTCTTCTACCCATTTCTTGATTGGATTATTTGTTCTTTGGGTGTTGAGTTGGGTAAGTTCTTTTAGATTTTGGATACTAGCCCTTTATCTGATATGTCATTTGCAAATGTCTTCTCCCATTCTGTCGGTTGTCTTTTGATTTTGTCGACCTTTCCTTTGTTGTGCAAAAGCTTTTTATCTTGATAAAGTCCCAATAGTTCATTTTTGCCTTTGTTTCTCTTGCCTTTGGAGACGTGTCTAGCAAAAAGTTGCTGCAGCCAAGGTCGAAGAGGATGCTACCTGTGTTCTTCTCTAGGGTTTTGATGGATTCCTAAGACAGGAGACTTTTCTTTATAATGAATATCCATTTCACACGTTGGCTTAGGGAGTGTGTTGGGGGCGAGGCTGTTAAAACAGATGTGGTAAGGCTGAAACTTTGCAAATTGCCTCTAAGTGAAAGACAACAGACAGTTCAAGATAGAAACAGTGAAGCTTCCTACCTTCACATCCATCTAATTCAACTGCATGGGTAAGTGTTGGCTACCCTCTGGAAGGCAGCAGGCTAAGCTTGAAGATCTATGTCCATATTTCTCGATACAGTTCAAGGTTCTCCCTGTTTCTTGCTTAGCTCTTACCATTCAGACCCTTCTCCAGCCATATCCAGCAGGGGAAATTCCTTCTCCAACCCCCAACCCCGCCACAACAGGACCCTGAGATGTCCCTGGCATGCCTCTTTGTCTCCAACCCCATTGTATGTGTTGACCCTCCCTCTCTTATCATCTTTCTGTACACGGTGAACTGCTGCTCTGGCCTCCAGCTACAGCTTGGATCTGCTGTGTAAACTTCTTGCTTGTCCTCTGTCCCCAACAGAAGTCCCCCTTCCTCCACTAGGTCCCCACAGCACTTTGCACAAGCTGGACTATGGTCTCTATGGTTTTCATCAGTCCTTCTCTTGTACCACCTACGAGCCCACCAATTCTTTAAGGATATGAGCTGTGCCCTCCAAATTGTGCAGTGTGCAACTGGCAGGCATCGTTAGCAAAAGTTCGTGAATGAACAAAGGAAGAGATCTGGAAAGCACTTTGTAATTTACAAAACGTTTTCGCAGACTTGAGGCAATGCAATCACCCCAACAGCCATGCAGGCTTGATACTATAATATCTAGAGAGGTACTAGAGAGAGAATTAATTAAGTTCCTACCTGCAAGGGGTTTACAAGCAACTGGAGGAAACACAGATATCATAAGCCCTTGTCACTTACAGAAACCTAAATAAGACACTGCAGAATCGGTCTTGGAGTCCAAGGGGTAAGTGAGTTGAATTCCAATTTAAGAGGAAAATAAACAACGTTCACTTTGATTTTTCCGTGAGTTAGAAAAAAACCTAGCAATAACTTAAACACGCCACACAGGGGCAGAAGAAGCTCACTATATCTAGGATTTCTTATTCTTCAGTGAGTTTGCACCTGTTCCTAATTCGACATTAGGTGGAAACACAGAAGGAAATTAGGTTCTTCACATTTATTGAGTGTCTACTGTCTGTCAGAAAGTTTACATAGGGTGGGTCAGTAAATCCTCTTAATCCTGTAAGGGATTCTTATCTGCCCTTCAAGCTCTACCTCCATCCCTCCCCACCTCTTAGCCCCAGGGGTGATGTCCCAAGCCCTAGGGTGACATGTCCAAGGTCACACATTTATGGTCAGCAGTGGAGTTAGGATTCAAACCCATGTCAAATTCCAAAGTCTGTTTTTATTCTTTTCATACTTTTTAGGTGACATAATAATACAAGAATACCTTCTCATTGTTATTAAAGACATTCAAGATAAAACATATGTCACCCTAGACTCCCACCCAATCCCATCCCGCTCTTATTATTTTAAAAGATTTTATTTATTTATTTGAGAGAGAGAGAGAGAGAGAACAAGCATGAGCAGGGGGGAGGGGCAGAGGGAGAGGGAGAAGCAGACTCTCCGCTGAGCAGGGAGCCCGATGCGGGGCTCCGTCCCAGGACCCTGGGATCATGACCTGAGCTGAAGGCAGACACTTAACCCACTGAGCCCCCCAGGTGCCCCCATCCCTCTCTTATATCAATCTTCTGTGTCCCTTTCCAAAGTTCTATCCATGCATTTACAAACATATATTTATTTGAGCACAAATTTGTTCATGCTGAATTATTATGTCGTTGCTGTGATATACTTATTGACTTAAAATTTATCTTATAATGACATATTATGTTTAAAATTTGATAAGGTACAGGATTTGCTGCAAAATAATTCTACTGGAGTGGGAGGAAGTGAGATGAAACAAGAGGGGTCTTGGATTGACAACTGCTATAGCTGAGCGATAAGGTTCATTAAGCTGCAAGTTACCATACTAAAAGTTTTTCAGATACTCTTGACTTCCAGCCTCTGTTTAGGATATAGGAAAATGGAAAGAACACTGCTTCCATCTTTACAACATCAAAAATGTCAGACAGGGGAACCTGGGTGGCTCAGCCATTTAAGCATCTGTCTTTGGCTCAGGTCATGTTGCCAGCAACCTGGGATGGAGCCCCACATCAGGCTCCCTGCTCAGTGAGGAGCCTGCTTCTCCCTCTCCCTCTCCCCACCCCCCGCCCCAGCTTGTGTTCTCTCCCTCTCTCGCTTTCTTCTCTGCACTCTCTCTCTCAAATAAATCTCTAAAATCATTTTTTTTAAATGTCAGACAATCTGTAAATTATAACTTTTCTTAAGAGCTGAGGTCAGAAGGCAACCAATTATTGCCAGAGGGCAATAAACCTTGTCACCCTTGGGGAACTGGTGAAAACCCATGATAGCTGGAGAAAAAGGAAAAAAAAAAAGTCCTCTGCTTTTGGGGAAGGTGCGTGATCACTGTCCACTGACCAAAGCTGCAGTTGGAGGTAGGCAAGATCACTGAGAAGCCCCACCCCCAAGACCTAGGGACAGAGCTTTTGCCTAAAACTAAGGCTTAGTCAGAACAAAAAAAAAAGTGTCTCCCAAACCCCACCAGAGGCAGGACTGATACTGTGGGCATGTGAGGTGTGCAGTCACAGAGGACCCATGCTTTAAAAGTTCCTGTATTTGGTTTAACACTCTGCTGTCGCCAGCTTAAAATTTTTAATAATTTTTTTTACCAGATTGCCCCACGTTTTCATTTTTCACTTCAGTTTGTGTAGTTGATCCTACCACTAGGCTAACAAGTGTCAAGTAACAATTAACCGGCAGAAGATACAGGACACTTCAAGATCATTTCACTGAGATTATCCCTTCTGAGGAACAGAAATAAAGAGGAGTTTAAAAAAAGAGTAAGGTAAATAAACAAAGTTTCAGAAAACCGTGGAACACCATCAAATGTGACAAAATACACATAATGGGGGCACCAGAAGAAAAGAAAAGAAAGAAGAAAATAGAAAGTATATTTCAAGACAGAATGGCCTAATACTTGGTAAATTTTTATGAAAAACATTAATATGTACACCCAAGAAACTTAAACTCCAAGTAGGACAAATTCAAAACCTCCCATGCCTAGACATATATATCATAATCCAATTTTCAACATCCAAAGACAAAGAGGGAATCTTGAAAGCAGCAAAAACACAAGTAATTTTCAATAAGATTAACCAATGATTTCTCAGAGAAACCATGGAGCCCTAAGGGCAGTAGGATGATATATTCAAAGTGATGAAAGCAAAAACCTGTCAAATAATTCTGTATGCAGCAAAAATATGGGTCTAATTTGCTATAAAATCCCAAACTATAGATATGGAAATTAAGATATTCTCAGATAAATAAAAAACTTAGATAATTAGTTGCTACTAGACCTTTCTACAAGAAATACTAAAGAGAGTCCCACTGGCTGAAAGAAAAAGACAATAGACAATAACCCTAATCCAAATGTCCACATGAAGAAATAAAGAGCACTGGTAAACATAACTCTATGGTAAGTATAAAAGATGGCAAACATGTATTTTTTATATGTAACTTTTCCCCCCTTCTATCTGATTTAAAAAACTGCATAAAGCCAAAATTATACATCTGTGTTTATGGACATAAAATGTATAAAGATGCAATTTGTATGATAATAATAGCATGTGGAAAAAAAATAATAGCACAAGGGAGAAGGAAGGTGAACAGAGCTATGTAGGAGCAAAGACTTGGTGGACTATTAAAATCAAATTGGTATTAATTTGAACTAGATTACTATATATATATATCTTCTAATATCAAACAAAGTGGACTTTAAGACAAAAAAATTACTAAAGACAAAGAAAGACATTATACAATGAGAATAGGGTCAATTGATCGAGAAGACATACCAATTATAAACATATATGAACCTAAGAACAGAGTCCCAAAATACATAAAGCAAGAAATGACAGAATTGAGAACAGAAGTAGACAATTCAACAATAATAGTTGCGTATTTCAACAACACCTCAATTTCAATAATAGAAAGAACAACTCTACAGAAGATCAACAAGGATAGAAGACTTAAACAATATTATAAGCCAAATAGGTCTATCCCCAAAGAACACAAATGTCCCATGGAACATTTTCCAGAATAGGTCATGAGTTAGACTATCAAAGAAATCTTGAAAAATTTAAAAGGACTGAAATCATACAAATTACTTTCTCTGGCTTTGATGGAATGAAATTGAAAATCAATAACTGAAGGAAATTTGGTAAATTCACATATATGGGAATTAAACAATCTATTCTTAAATAATGGATAAAAGAAGAAATCACAAGGAAAATTTAAAATTTTTGAATAAATGGAAATGGAAACACAACACACCAAGATTAGTATGATTCAACTAAAGCAGTGGTAGAGGGAAAGTATAGCTATAAATGCCTGTATTTAAGAAGAGAGATCTCAAACCAAGAATCTCACCTTACATCTTAAGATGCAGGAGAAAGAAAATCAAACTAGTGGCTTGTTTGTAATTGCCAAGCAGGAGGAGGAGGAGGAAAGAAAGAGAGAGAGAGAAGAAGGGAGACAGGGAGGGTGTGGGGAGGGACGGAGGAAGGAAGGGAGGGAGGGAGGGAGGAAAGAAGGAAGGAAGGAAGGAAGGAAGGAAGGAAGGAAGGAAGGAAGGAAGGAAGGAAAATCACCCCAAGTTCCTTAAGTGGAGAATGGATAAACAAACTGGTACATACAAGCAGCGAAATAAAAAGGAGAAGGAACTGCTGAAATACAGCACCATGGTTATACCTCAAATTAATTAGGTAATTAGGTAAAGTGAGAGGAGACAGACTCAAAGGGCTGCCTACTGTATAATTCCATTTCTAGGACCTTCCTGCAAAAACAAAATTGTATCGATAGATAACAGGTCTGTGGTTACTTGTGACTAGGGGGGTGGGGAGTGGTTAACTACAAAGGAACATGGTGGGAGGTACTTTGGGGAGATGACGGAACTCTTCCATATCTTGATAGTGGTGGGGGTTACACAAGCACCTACATTTGTCAAAACTCAGACTTGCACACCGAAAAGGATAAATTTGACTTCATGTGCCTTATAACAATACAAAATGTGGGTAATTTTTCTTTAATGTCTTAGAAACCTTACATGTCAGTGTTGGGAACACCACCTCATTTTTTAGAGGGTTGCAGGGCACTCCACACTATGGATATATCCTAGTTTATTCATCCAATCCTTAATTGGTGAGCACTGAGAGTGTTTCCTTTCCCTTCCTCTTATAGCATTGTTTCCATAAATATTTCTGTACTTGCCTCCTTGCACCATGTTTTTATTTCTTGAAGACACACACCTACAAATGGAATTCCTAGGTCACGTCTTATCCTTAGTGCTCTGCTGACCATTGACAACGCGCAGGGATTCTCCTACCCAGGGGCAGCCTAGAACCTCTCCTCTACAGCCCAATATGGGGCTGAACACCGAGCACTGCTGCTCAGTTTCATTGTCTAAGAGTTGGTTACTTTTTTTTTTAAGATTTTATTTATTTGAGAGAGAGAGAGAGCACAAGTGGGTGGAGGGCAGAGGGAGAGGGAAAAGCAGACTCCTCACTGAGCAGGGAGCCTGCCGTGGGGCTTGATCCCAAGACCCTGAAATCATGACCTGAGCTGAAGGCAGAGGCTTAACCGACTGAGGCACTCCGGGTTGGTTACTTTTTTACTCAAAGACTTGTCTCCAGCATCGTTGCCCTGTTTGGTGGATTGAATGGGCTGATATACAGGATTTGTGCAGTAGATGTTAAATATACAATCCCTCCAGGTGACTCAGTCTCATCTCACCAGTCCTTGAGTATCTATGCTCACAAGCTTTGGAATCAGACATCTATCTGCTGGAGCCCTCCTTCAACCTCTCTTTCTCCATTCTGGGATTTTTTTCCTGAGCCCTAGAACTTCAGGTCTTTTTAGGTCAGTCTCTCATACCCTATCGGTTCTCAGTCCTGTTGACTCCACCTCCTAACCATCTTTCATAAATGCCTTTGGAAACCACTGATTCTACCCATCATGTCATCACATCTATCGTCAGGCTGTGTTCCAGAATGGCTGGAACTTGCTCCCAACTTCTTTCTTAACTTCTGTGCCCTCCTTCATGCCATTTTCCAATTGGCAAGCAGTGTCATCTTTTGAAAGATGTCTTTGGAACTTAAACAAGATACTTGCTTTTACAGTCAATTGAAACCTTGGCTTTCGTGATTGTACTCCTTAGCAAGGAGTATAAAAATAATGTACTTATTAACGCAATTGACAACTGTGTTCTCTCAGAGATCAATAATTTCCCCTGAGGCCATAAGCCTCAGCCACCAAGTCTACTCTTAGGGGTGGAAAGATTGTAGGGTAAAAAGGAATGACCTACAATGAAAAAATATATCTATCAAATGTTTCAAATATATATAATTTTTTTCAAAATGTTATCTGCCATCCTTTTGACAGTATAAAGATAAATAATGTCAGTTTTCACAACCTTGTAATGGACAGGATGAGCCTGATGTCTGAGCTGAGATGCTCAGTTCTGGTGAGAATCTTAACAATAGCATGTACATTTCTGATTCTGAATTATAAGGAGAAAACTTAAACATAATAATATTGTACCAAGAGATGGTACAATAACAACATGGAAGGAGCCTTCACCCAAGTAACTTTGCAGAGTAAAGCCAAGTCAACCAACTTGAACTACTTTGTGAGAGAGAGTATGCTTCAGTCTTGTTTAATTCACTGTTATTTTGGTTTTCTACAATGGCAGCTGCACTTACATCCTAAATATTGCACTCCGTATTCTTTCTACCTCTAACTCAACCCAATCTTTAAATTTTCTCTCCCTGGCTGTGTGGTTTCTCATATCTTGCTATCTGCTTGCCATCTGTGTTCTCGCTCAGCACTAACTCACCTAGCCTCCCCCCACGCATGACCAATAACCCAGCCTTCACTTCAATGCCGAAGTCTTAAGATGGGGAGCATCTAATGGGCCCACTTCCAGCTAGATATCCATTAAGCTATGGGCAGGATCACAAGGACTCCTGGTGCCAGAGCCAAGGATGGAATAGGGTCTCTAGGAAGGAAATATGGAAAGGAAGGACATGGTAAGCAACTCCAGAATAGCATAAGACTCTCTCCACAGAACAATGTAGACCCTTTGTGGAGCCCACCTTAACAGCATAGGAAATAAAGCAGAAATAGCTCCTGAAAATTATGTCTGAGCAATTTGCTTTAATTCATCATTTCATTTTATCCTTACAATTACCAATGACACAGGTACTGTGATCATCCCTATTTACAAGAGAGAAAGGTACAGCACAGAGACGCAGACACCGTGATGAGCTGAGTCAACCTCAGGCACTCTTGACCACATCTCTGCACTGCCTCTGAAAGGCTCTCAGACCTCTAACCCAGCCCTACTAGAAAGAGGAGTCTGGGGTTCCTCGACCAGTTGCTGTACAGCAGGGTGAGACCCTAAGCTTCTTGACCATCTGGCTGGTGATCTTTCTACCAGGCTCCTCTGAGTGTGTCTAGAGAAAACACCTGGAAAGGTGTTGTAATGTCAGCTGCTTTTCTTGCCCCTCATGCTACTTCTGAGCCTTTGGTCACCACTGTGGCAATTGAAAAATAGTTTTCGATTGAGTCCAAGTGGTGTGATGTGGATACAGACCCTCAGCATCACTATCTTCCACCTCATTAGCAGCAAAACATTCCCCAGGGCCTCATCTTGAAGACTTCCAACTCCTCCCCAGTGTGGGATGGACAGTTGTGCTGCCTCGGTCAACAGGTCCATGAAGGCATCCATGGTGATAATGCAGGCTCACTTGGGTTGAAAGCATCAATAGATACCCAAAGTGATGATTTTTCTGCTTGAAAAACAATGACCTAGTTAGCATAATATCCAGTACTGGGAATCAAGGTCATTGTCCTGGGATTCTCTTCTGCTTCCCACGCCTGCTTCTCCCAGGCTTCCTGGGGTATACAACCCTGGCAGGATGCCAACAATACCCAGCTGTGCCCCATCAGGGGGCAGAGAACTCTTTCCAAAACTATGCAAGGTGGTGCCTTTCTGGCAAATAATGCAAGGTGGAGCCAGTGGCTCAAATATACATATCCAAGCCCACCTTCCCACCTTGTTGATGTCAAGGTTGGTTGACATGTGTGGAGTGTGAGACAAGAACTCCCTATAGAAAAATGGAAGATGGACAATTTATGATGGCCTTAGTATTTACTTGGGGCCCTTGTCTATCAGATACTTTGAGCCAAAGACCAGGAAGTGGGTCAAGCAGGCCAATGCTTTAAGAACACACTGAAAAGAACAAGGCCCTGGAGCCTCATGAATGAATAAAAAAGTAGTCAATTAACTAGTAAACTAAGAATAACAGCCTATTTTATTGAGCATGTTCTATGGGCAGCACTTTTCATAAGAAACCCTATGATGTACTATCATTGTTCTCACTTTACAAATAAAACTTTGGATTCCAGGTCCTGAGATGTCTCCACTGCAACACCCAGGACTGGGCATGGTGATGCCACAGGTCAAATCTCAGCAGAGTGTTGATAGACTATGGAAAATTCCATACACCCTTGGATATCCCCCCTTCAACAAGAGAACTCTCCTATTATCTATATGCTAAGTGTTGATAGCTCCCAACCAACACATATAAACACAAAATTCCACATTTAAAAAATCAAATCAGATCCAGCTCTGAGTTCTTCTCATAAAATTTCTAAGAAGTTTCTGATATCTAATACTGGAGGACTCCTTCCTTCCCCTTCCGGTTATACCAGAAACCCCAAGGCTTACTCAGACCATGAAATTTGGGGAGGGCCCTAGCTCCCTACTTTGCGGCACCTGTGTTCACGATCCCCATGGATGGAGGCTGCTTTTAGGAACAGAACTCAGGCATCTCCACTCTGGGAACATGCAAAATCTGCCCCTTTCCAATCTCATGGCAACTTCATACCCTTCTTCAAAGCTCAGAAATAAACAACCCCTCCCTCTATGAGAAGAACCAACTTAATTATGAAACACAAAAGCCATTAAATCCTCTTTGAGCCAAGAGAGTCCCCACCTTGGCACTCAAAGCCTGGCTGCCCATCCTACTGGGGCAGGGAAGGGGACAAATCCCTCTTCACTCTTATTGAAGTATCTCCAGCAACCCAAAAAGCCAGAAACCAACTAATTTCTCAAACACTCATCCTGTCGCATCTGTTTTACCCATCAGACTTCTTTGAATAGAGCACACCATAGCTAAAAATAAAATGGTTGAAACAACTGGAAAATGTTTGCATTTTACAGATGAGAAACTAAGAGTTTCCCCAAGGTCTCTGAGCTTCTAGAAAGCTCATCAGGGTTTCAAAAGTTGCCCACTCTGGGTTTGAAAGCACAATGATTGCTAGACTTTGATTTCTAAACCCCAGTCACACTGAAGGAAACCAAATCTTCTTTGAAAAATGTCTGGCCCCAGGCTCGGACAAAAAAGTATGATGTAAGTCTATAACATCAAATTGTGTCTCAAAAATACATGCGTGCTAGAAAGAAGAAAGAAAGAAAGAAAGAAGAAAGAAAGAAAGAAAGAAAGAAAGAAAGAAAGAAAGAAAGAAAGAAAGAAAGAAAATAAATGTAAAAAAGACACAGAAACCAACATGAACAAACTTGAAGGGGTTTCCAATGGACAAATCTGAGACAATGTGAACATCAAAATAATGTAGTTGCTCTGCATAAAATTATGTCCCCTCGAATGTACATATTAGAGCCCTAAACCAAGGAGATGGGGCCTTGGGAGGTAATCAGGATTAGATGAGGTTATGAGGATGGGCCCTCAAGAACCCTCGGTGCTCTTATAAGAAGATACACAAATTGTGTGCACTCTGTCTCTCTCCCTATGTGAGGACACAGCGAGAAGGCAGTCATATGTGGCCCAGAAAGCGGGGCCTCACCTGAGACAGAATCAGATGACACCTCTATCTGGGACTTCCAGCCTCCGTAACTCTGAGAAATACATTTCTGTCATTTATAAGCCACCCAGTCTATGGTATTTTGTTATAGCAACCCATGCGGACTAAGACACCAACGAAGGAACATTCTGCAAAACAAAAATGCCAACGTCAAGAGAAACAAAGATAAACTCATGAACCATTCCAGGCTAAAGGAGAAGAAAAAGCAATGAAAATTAAATGCAATGCTTAATCCCAAAACGGGGTTCTGGATTAGAATAAAAATGACCATCAAGGAGGAGACAGTTGATGAAATTTGAATAAATCCTACAGATTAAATATTGTATCAATGTTAAATTGTCTGATTTTGATCATACTATAAGAAATATTCTTGTTCTTAAAAACACGTGATACCTATTTGTGGGTTAGAGATGCACAATATCTGCAACCTTAATCTCAAGTAGTTCAGAAAAAAAATAATAATTTAGATATAGATAGAGAGAGGGAATAATAAAGCTAATGCAGCAAAATGTTAATCATTGGTGAATCCGGGTGACATACGGGAGTGCTTCGTAATATTCTTGTGACTCTTTGGTGTTTGGAACCCTCTAGAGCTCCAAGATAATTATGTTTACTCATATACACCCCATATGGGAGGGGGGAAAGCTAAATTCAGTCACAGTGATGATTTCCACACCTTGGGGTGGCTAACTAGGTCCACACTTCTGTTGGGTTCACACAGCTGTGGAAATATTGCAGTTGGTGATGGGGAGTTTTCTGAGTCATTCACATGGAGTCGGAGAAGGAAGAACGCTGAAGATCAAACCCTTATAGAAATCCCCAGGGCTCTTTTATTCCAAATGCCCTCACCCCAAGAATCACCTTGAGTTCTTCTATGTCAAGATTCTTTCCACTGTAAGGGCAGAAACTCAATTCAAGCTGGCCAGCAAAAGAGAAGAGTTACTGGTTCACTTAGCTGCAGGTTGCAGGGTACTCTGGAGCCAGGGGGTCGGAGGCTGTTATCCTAAGTCTGTCTCACTCTGTCTTTCCATTCTGATGACCTCCGCCTTCAGGCAGACTCTCCTTTCATAGGAGGAAGATGCTACCAGCAGCTCTAGACTTGCCTTCTACAGCCTTCATGGCCTCAGGGGAAAGGGAACCTCTTTTTCCCTAGTAGTTTCAGAGCGAGAGTACTCACTTGACTTTTATTGGAATAGTATGTCTATCCCTGATGGGCTCTGGGTTGTAATCAGTGATTGTCTAGGTTTTGGGTCACAGAGCGACCCCTAAGGCTGAGAAGGTGGGTGGTAGAGAAGCTCTCAATGTGATCAAGCACTCTGGGTGAGGCTGGGAAGGTCTTCTCCCTGCAGGAAAAACAGGGTGCCGAGAGCAGAAAAGGCAAGGATGGATTGGGGGGAGAGGGTAAAAACAACATGTCAACTCCACCCTGCACTTTGAGTGCCCAACTTGCACATACCACAGTTTTCCCACACCTTCAAAATGTCTCCACCTGACAGGATGCAACAAAATCATGTACAATCCAACACTGCCCTCTCCCCCAGCCCCAGGGACAACCTAAAGGCATGTCCAGATCCAGATCCGAATCCATGACCCCTGGGTGAATTCATGAATCTCGATTAGATCTGAGTATGATTCCCAGATGTCCAGGTAATGTTCAGCTGAATGATAAATTAACTCTCTCTCCTAACACATCTCTTGTACAACAGTGGAGACAGAAAAAGAAAAGCTGTAACAAAACTCCCTTTGGAAAAGAAGATATGGAGAAACAATATAAGATTACTACTTGGTCATATTGTTTATCTTAGGAACAATCACAGGGACTCCCTCCTGGCAATGAACAAGTCTTTGGTGGTCACTTTTGGCTGCCCCTAGTCTGCTCTCTGGGGAGATCTTCCTCATCTGCTGACCCTCATTGCTGGGTCAGGAAGGATTCTCCTTTGAAAGCTGTATGTCCCTGGTAATCCAATTTCTGATCGAGGAGGTTCAAGGCCCCATGATTGCCTCCAGGGATGAGTAATGCAGGCTTTCAGTTGTCCACTACTGGGATTTCTCCAGAAGCCCAATGACCGACAAGTTCATTAAGAGTCTGGTCTGTTTGTTTCAGGGCAAGTCCTCAGACCAGTACCCAAAGTTAGAATTCTGCTTGAGCTGTGGGTCCTTGCATCCAGGCCATGGCTTGGGAAATTCTACAGATGACAAATAGGCTTCTGTCTGTTCTCTTACCTCCCTCTTAGTCAACGTGTGTTATTAACCACAGGCAGAAAAGGAAAGGCAGCTTTTATTCTCCATCATGTTCTGGGTGGGCCAGCTTCCAGCAAAGCTCATCTCTTTCTTGTAAGAACTTACTGAAGTCCACAACAAGCTTTCTCCAATATCCTTTCTCCACCATGTCTCTTAAAGCGAGTACCAGCAGGCACAGGGCCCCTGTCCCAGGAGAAGCAAGCGACTCTCAACCAGCTGGTTGGCTCCAAATAACTTCCCCATTGTAGATTTAAAAATTCTCACTGCTCGCCACGAGTTGCCATTCAGCTGATTCCTCATCTTAGGTTCTGTTACTTGCAACGCCCCACTTCTACTATGAATTTCAATACTGAGCCAGATCTTTTGGTTTCAGGACACAAAACTCTTATTTATTTTCTGCAGTAACTGCAAAGTCCAGAGGTGGATGCACCTTCAGGCACCACAGGATCCAGGTGCTCAAATGATGGCATTGGGAACTTTCTCCCTTCATCTCTCAGCTCTGCTTCCCTGTGGGTTGGCTTAGGTAGGAAGAGGACCGCTGGCTCCTCCAGATCTGCATTCTACCAGCTTAGCAACCTCACAGAGAGACAGCTTCTCTTTCCAGGTAAAACGCCAGGGCTAACTCTCATCGGACCAACCTGGGATTGCATGTTCACCCCTGAATCAAATTCCTGTGGTAGCTGGGGGTGGCATCAGTCCTGGCGGAGCCACATGGACAGAGAGCCAAGGACAGGGATGACCCAAGGAAAATGGGGATGTTGTCATCAGAAGAGACAGAATGGTTGCTGAACAGACACAAACAATACGCCTCCCCTCTCAGTTTCCAAACTTTCATGGCAGCTGTACTTGGATAGCAGCAAGAAAAAGGGAATGAACAATTCTGCATCACCCACTGTGTGTCTTGCGTCGGCTTATTTTTTCAACGTAAATTTTTGAGCACCTGTTATTACAAAGAATAAGAGCAGCTAACTCTTCTACAGCACCTGGTGTTTCCTAGGCTTCACACTGTTAACTCATTTACACGGCTCACAACAACTCTATAAGTTGAGTCCCATAGTGACCATAAGAAATTGGAGCACAGAGCACATCGTCGTCCCGTTGGTTGTAGGGCCGGGCATCTTTTAGGTTCCCAGCGCTGCTGTAACAAAGAACCACAAACCGGATGGCTGGAAACAATAGAAATATAATCTCTGACGTTCCGGAGGCTGGAAGCCTGAAATCAACGTGTCAGCAGAACTGCACTCCTTCTGAGACTCTAGGCGGTCCTCCCTCCTTCTCTTCCCCACTGCTGGTGGCAGCCGGCTGTCCCTGGGCTCTCTTCCCCACTGCTGGTGGCAGCCGGCTGTCCCTCGGCTTCCTTGCTTGCAGCTGTGTGTCTCCGTCTCTGCCCCATCATCACGTGACCATGGGCTCTTCTCTTCTTATGAGACAGTCACGTTGGATTAAGACCCACCCTAATGACCATACTTTAGCTTAATTACATCTTGCAAGACCCTCCCTTTGAGGAACATTTTCACAGGTACCAGGGGTTAAAACCTCAGCATATCGTTTGGGGGGACAGAATTCAGCCCACAGCATCCAAGCCAGGCCTGGTCCCAGAGTCCTCTGTTACCTCTGGTCTCAGGTCTGGGGGAGAGCTGCTGGGGTCCCAGAGGAGAGGAAGCCGGGTGTGGACCTTCCAGGAGCTTCTGCGGTGTGGGGAGACACAAGGTAAGCAATGAGTACTCTGATGAGGGTGGGCATGGAAACTGGGCATTACCCAGTCACTGGCGGGTTCCTGGAGGCGGGGCTGTCTGCATGGAGCCATGAGAGATAAGCAGGATGCAGGCAAGAGGGGCAGGGGCGGGAGGGAGGGACAGGTTCCAGGCAGAAGGGAACAGGGCTCGTTTGGATTTGTCAAGACAGTTCAGCAGGACCAGAGCAGAGAAGTCAGAAGGAAATGCGAAAGAGGAATCCAAACAGGCTGGCAGGGGCAGACCCGGGAGGTGGGAAAGCCTTGCTGAGGAGCTCACACGCTGTCCTGGATGTCACAAGGAGCACGCGAGGGCGTGTGCCGGGTTCCGCTAGAGGCGCTGATTTCTATCCAGTTGTCACGGTCCTGTCGGGTCGGTGACAGTAGCCCAATTTGACACAACGGAGAAATCGAGGCTCGCAGAGATCACAGCTGTCTAGGTAGAGGCAGAGGCCAAATGCGGCTGGTCTCTGACCCCGGAAGTCCCCTAGGGACACATCTTACTCCCCGGGGGTTGGGCTAGGAGGCGGGGGCAGTGAACAGATCACCAGGCCAGATGCTGAGTTCAAGTCCCACCCCTCTGCTCCCTAGCTCGTGACCTCAGGGAAGGTCTCTGTTCCCTGAATGGTGCCTCCCACATGCAGACACCTCGTCCTGGCAAGGCAGCTGCCTGGAGTGGCCGAGAAGTGGGCACAAAGGGGCTTGGGCAATGGATGCATGGAAAAACAGGAACAGCCTGGTGACAGCATGATTCTGATCATCATCATCTGTCCTTGTGACTTCCTGGGGGGAGGATGGGCAGCAGCTGCCGGGGCAGGCAGAGCTGGAGGAAGAAGCATCCTCACTGTGGCGTCACAGCCCTGCCACCCTCCCCAGCAGACCCGCACTGTCCCCCACCATTTCCTCCCAATGCAATCAGCGCTTTAATTAAAATCAGTCATCAGACTCTGGAGGCACAGCCAACAAAGGAAGCAGAAAGAGCAATTACCTCCTGGAGGCGGTGCCTGGAGCTGTGGAAGTTTCCTATGAAGAGAAGCAAGTGAGGGTGGCCTGGCAAGACGGAGCTGGGGGCTTGGGGAGCGGGAGACACTTTCCTCTCTGTGTGGAAGAGACTCGGGCAGCCGTGCATGGGTTTCTAACTAAGCATTCTGCACCCCAGCTCCTTGTGGAGGACGGAGATGCTGGGGTGGGGCGGGCTGCTGTCTTTCCCCATCAGTGAAAGAAGTGGGGCTGGATTTGAAATGCCTCTCTGTTTTGTCTACTTGGGAAGCTGGGGACTTACTTTGGTTAAAATTGCCCCGGGGGCTGGACCACCTTGTCTGTCCTTCTCTCTGCTCATCCAGCCCATCCTTGAAGGCCACAGAGCTGGCCCAAACCCCTCCACCCTCCTGCATCCCACCCCAGCTCCGCAGATGAGCTCTGGCCAGAAACAGAACACAAGGCCCTTATACAACTTGAAATTTTCTAGCAGCCCCATTAAAACAGGCAAAAAGAAACAGGTGAAATCGATCTTAATCATACGTTTTATTTGGCCTACTATATCCAAAATAGTGTCACTTCAACATGCAATCAATATTGAAAATCATTACTTTTTGTATACTAAGTCTCCAAAATCCTGTGTGTATTTTATACTTATGTCTCAGTTCAGACTTGCCCTATTTCTTTTTCTTTCTCTTTTCTTTTTGAGTACAGTTGACACACAATGTTATGTTAGTTTCAGGTCTACAACATGGTGATTCAACATCTCTATACCACAAGGGTAACTGCCGTATGTCACCTCACGACGCTGTTACAATATCATGGACTATGTTCCCCATGCTGTGCCTTTCAGTCCTGTGACTTATTCATTCCCTAACTGGAAGCCTGCATCTCCCAGCCCTCCTCACCCATTTTTCCCATCCCCCCATCCCTGGCAACCATTAGTTTGTTCTCTGTATTCATAGGTCTGATTCTGCTCTTTGTTTCTTCACTTGTTTTGATTTTTAGATCCCACATATAAGTGAAATCATATGATCTTTGTCTTTTGCTGTCTGACTTATTTCACCTAACAGAATACTCTCTAAGTCCATCCAGGTTATCACAAATGGCAAGGTCTCATTCTTTTTTATGGCTGAGTAATATCCCACTTTATATATATACCACATCTTCTTTATCTGTTCATCTGTTGATGGACACTTGGGTTGCTTCCATATCTTGGCTCTTGTAAATTATGCTGCAATAAACATAGGGGCATATATCTTTTTGAATTAGTGTTCTCATTTTCTTTGAATAAATATCCAATAGTGGAATTACTGGATTGTACGGTATTTCTGTTTTTAATTTTTTGAAGAAGCTCCATACTGTTTTCCACAGTGGCTACACCAATTTGCATTCTCACCAACAGTGCATGAGGTTCCCTTCTCTCCACATCCTTCCTCCCTAACAATTGTTATTCCTTGTCTTTTGGTTTCTAGCCATTCTGATAGGTGTAAAGTGATATTTCGCTGTGGGTTAGATTTGCATTTCCCTGATGATTAGTGATATTGAGCATGTTTTCATGTGTCTGTTGGCTAGTTGTATGTCTCCTTTGGAAAGGTGTCTTCAGGTCCTTCACTCATTTTTAATCAGATTAGTTTGTTAGCATTGAGTTGTATAAGTTCTTTATATATTTTAGATATTATCCTCTTATCAGATATATCAATTACAAATATCTTCTCCCATTCAGTAGGTTGCCTTTTTATTTTGTTGATAGTTTCCTTCGCTGTGCAGAGGCTTTTCATTTTGAAGTAGTCCCAAGAGTTTATTTTTGCTTTTATTTCCCCAGTCTTGGGAGACATATTTAGAAAAATGTTGCTATAACTGATAGCAGAGAAATTACTATGTTCTCTTCTAGGAGTTTTCTGGTTTCAGGACTCACATTTAGGTCTTTAATCTGTTTTGAATTTACTTTTGTATATGGCATAAGTAGTCCAGTTCCTTTGTTTTGCATGTAGCTGTCCAGTTTTCCCAACACCACTTATTGAAGAGAGTGTGTTTTCCCCATTGTATATTCTTGCCTCTTTTGTTGAAGATTAATTGGCCATATAATATCAGGTTTATTTCTTGGCTCTCCATTCTATTCCACCGATCTCTGTTTCTATTCCTGTGCCAGACCATACTGTTTTGATTATGATACCTGGAATTGTGATATCTCCAGCTTTTTTCTTCTTTCTCAAGATTGCTTTGCCTATTTGGGGTCTTTTGTGGTTCCACACAAATTTTAGTATTATTTGTTCTTGTTCTGTGTCGGTATTTTGAAAGGGATTGATTAAATCTGTAGATTGCTTTCGTTAGTACAGACATTTTAACAATATTCATTCTTCCAGTCCATGAGCATGGAATATTCTTCCATTTGTTTATGTCCTCTTCAATTTCTTTCATCAGTGTTTTGTAGTTTTCAGAGTACAGGTGTTTCACCTCTTGGGTTAAGTTAATTCCTAGGTATTTTATCCATTTTGGTGCAATTGTAAATGAGATTGTTTTCTTAATTTCTCTTTCTACTATTTTGTTATGAGTGTATAGAAACACAACTGATTTCTGGGTATTAATTGTGTGTCCTGCAACTTTACTAAATTCATTTATTATTTCTGATAGTTTTTGGGGGGAGTCTTTAGGGTTTTTTATGTACAGTATTATGTCACCTGCAAAAAAGGCCAGTTTAACTTCTTCCGTATCTTACTTTTTTCGTTCGATTGCCGTGCTGACTGGCCATATTTCAGTTGCTCAGTGGCCGCGTGTGGTCAGCAGCTACTGTATTGGACGGTGCAGGTCTGTACTGTGTTAATATTGGGTGATAGTCGTCTTCATTTATCAACTGGGTACCTCTCCCACCTGTGGAACTAGGACCCAGTGAGGATGTATTCACCCTCCAGAGAGCCTGGCACAGTGCCTAGCTCTTGGTAGGAGCTTCATCATTGTTTTGGAGTGAATGAATGATTCATTATGAGGGAGGGTCTCTCTGCACATAATATGAAATGGTGCTAGGGGATATGGACATGGCAGTGGCCCAGGAATCCTGCCCCCAAGCTCCCGTTCCATGCCCATGCCATGGGAGCCCCGAGCCGAAGAGGAAACAGTGAATCCAACACGCCAAGTTCCAGCATCTGGTCTTCACTCATTTTAAATATCAGCCCTGATGTGTGTTCGCCAGCGAAGGAAAGCCGGTAAATCCAGGGGGTGGGTGTGGGGGCTAGAGGGAGACATTCCACTTCCTATAGCCCCCTACTTAATTTCATCCATTCATTTATTCACCCATAAATGCTTATTAGCTCATTAGTTTGTTCATTTAGGACATGTTCCCAGTGTACTTCATTTAAGTTGGGCATTTGCTAGGTGCTGGTACGTTTCACAAATAAATAAGAAACCAACCTATCTCTTGCTCTGTAATCCTCTGGTGAACTTATTCTAGCAGAACCTGTGTTTAAACTAGAATAAACAAGCAAATGAGCAACCCTTGTATAAAACTGACACCTTCCCTTCTCCCCCCCGCCCCACTTTTTTTTTTAAGTTTTACTTATTTAAGTGATCTCTACACCCGCCGTGGGGCTGGAACTCACAATGATCAAAAGTCACGTGTTTCTCCTACTGAGGCAACCAGGTGCCGCATGTGGACTTTAACTAACCTTCCTTTTCTCTTTCCATCGATAGCACACCTACTATGTGCCAGGTACAGTGCTAGGCCCTCTTTCCACCATCTCATTCAATCTTTCATTTTTAGGGATAAATAAACTCTGGGTCAGAAAAGGTTAGGTAGCTTGCCCGATGGCTGCCAGCTAGCAAGTGGCAGAGCTGAGATGCAAACCTGACTCTTCTGCCTCTCTAAATGAGGGGCTTTGTACCCTACTGCAGCTCCTCGTCATTGCTGTTGAAGTTCTCCCCGCTGTCTCCATGCCTTCCAGACACACAGGGCCACGCACACAGCAGGTGCTCCAGAAATACCGACTGAATGTATGAACGAGATACTTGTTGAGTTAAAGAATGAATGAATGAGTTCTCCATTACCTTGGGATGATTTGTTTTTGCACTGGCTTGACTAAAATATAGGTTCCTCAAGGAACCATAGCACAGAAGGCATGTGGACTCTGCAGTCAGCTGGATCTGGGTTCAAATCCCGGCTTGGCCCATACTTGCTGTGCAACCTGAGCAAGTCTCTCAACCTCTCTGAGGCTATGTTTTCTGAGGTTTGGAAGCAATATATGCGAGATTCTATGCCTAGCATAGTGTAGGTGCTCAGAAAACACCTGTTAAATGGAATGGCACTGAATCTCGATTTGTTAACAAAGTCTTGGGGAGGGCTGGGGAAGAGAAGACTTAATTTTGGTTAGGTGGAAGATGAGCTGGCATCAGAATCATTCAGGAAGCATGTACAATCCCGACTGCATGCCCCCCTTCAGAGAATGAGATTCAGGAGGAATCTGCCTGATAAGTCAGACATTGGTGGGCTAGGGATCGCTTTTTGAAAGTGATCACCCTGGAGCATTCGGATGGTCAGAGGAAATGTGTCTTGCAGCAAAGGTTGCAGAGGAAGGAGAGTGAGCCAGGCCTCAAAGGACAGCAGGGCCTCCACCACTGCCCTGGATTTTCTCTGCCAGCTAAAGGACAGGTGGGTCCTGGGCCATCTCTGCTCCTGTGATGGACCTTGAATAATTGATCAAGTCGCTCAGTGAGAAGCTCATGAATTCTTAAACCCTTTTAAGGGCCTCCCAGGAAGGGAGGGCATCCCCTCCAGGGTCTCTGTGGCCCTGTGCTCTCTCTATCTAGGTTCTGCATAAAGCGAAATGTCAGGGTCAGGGCCCCCTGCTGTGGCCTTCAGGTCGACAGCCTTTTAAGGAATGGACCGTTTCCCCTCACAGGATCCCACATTCTCTGCGCATATGGATTCTACACCAGTAATTGGCCTAAAGGCAGTCTGGAGACTGTCCCCAGGACCCAAGCCCTCTAAGCACCCTCTTCCTCTGTCCCCATGCCAAGCTGCCAGGACCCACCACAGGTGACTTGAAACCTGGGATGCTCAAGGTCCCGAAAGCTTGCCTCTCCCAGCAAGTAAATAAAATTTTAAAATGGAGAAATGCTATGGAAAAAAATAAGGCATTTTTTGTTTTACTTTAAAGACAGATTACTTAAGCTAGGGAAGGCCTCCTGGAGGAGGTGGCTTTTGAATTGAAACCTGAACCATCAAAAGAAAGATCTGGAGAAAGACAGCTGCAAGCAGAAGGAATAGCAAAGACGGTGTCCCTGCAGGGACTTGGTGTCTTCCTGGGACAGAAAAAAGCCCAGTGTGGTCAGGGCACAATGAATGAGGAGGTTAGTGGGGTATAAGGGAGATGGAAGACTGGATCTACTGACCCTTATGAGGGCTCTGGGGAAAAGGGCAAAGATACCCCTCCTTCTGGATAGACATAGACCCTTATCCATACACAAGATTCCACAAGAAGAGCATGGCTGAATTTTAACCTCCCCTTGCCTGTCTGCCAGGCAACCTTTTGCAGTGTCCAACATGCAGAACTGTACATGGAGGACCTGGGGAGTGCCATTATCTGTCTGTGATGGAGCCAGACAAAAGGGGGAAATCGTAGCTCAGTGCTGGCCAGGTTAAATCTGAGATGCCATTAGCCATCTAGGAGAAGCTGCTGAGTAGACAGATGGATGTGCCCATCCGGAGCTCAGGGCAGAGGTCTGGATGTCCTCACTGGATCATCACACGCTTGGATGAGGCAGTCGGTGGGGGGAAAAGCCACAGAGTGGTATTTGGGATGTGCAGATCTGCCTGTGAGGTGCTTACTAGTCTGTGGGAGAGGTCAACAAGGTGCTTAGAAATCAAAATTTAAGGAGACACTCCCTCCCAGGGTCACTTAAGTGCAGAGTTGGCACCTAAGAGTGGGTGACACCTTAAAATTTGTGTCTTCTTAACTCTAGTCCCTGTTCCTTGTAATTCAATGACAAAAAGGTAGTCATGACAACTAATGGTGCTGGCACACTTGGACACTCACTTGGGAAAGAAAAAAAAGAACGTCACACTTTCCTTCACACCGTATATAAAAACAAAAATAGGTCAGAGACCTAAACATAAAAGCTAGAAGTATGAGACTTAAGGGGGGAAAAAACAGAGAAAACCTCATGACCTTGGGGTAGGTAGGCAAAGATTGCTTAGGCCACAGAAAGCGTGAACCATAAAAGAGAAAAAAAAATCAGTTGGATTTTATCAAAACTAAGAACTTGTCTTCCAAAAAAAAACACCATTAAGAAAATGAAAAAATGCCAGAGGCCCAGAAAGATTGTGTGTAGTATATATCTGACATAGGACTTGTTTCCAAAACATGTAAGGAACTCTTACAACTCAATAATAAAAGGACAATTGATCCAATTTTTTTCAATGGGTAAAAGACTGGAACAGATCCTTCACAAAAGAAAATACATAAATGTCCAAAAGTGAGCAAGTGAAAGTGATGTTCAAGGTCCATCGTCATCAGAAAAATGCAAATTGAAACCATAATGAAGCACTACTTTACACCCACCAGAACTGCTTTCAGTTAATAACAATGCCAAGTGTTGGTGAGAACACCAAGCAACTGGAATTCTCCTACACTCTCGGTGGGAATGTAAAATGTACAAACACTTTGTGTTTGTTGTTGTTGTTGTTTTAAGATTTTATTTATTTATTTGAGAGAGCGAGAATGAGAGAAAGAGAGCACATGAGAGGGGGGAGGGTCAGAGGGAGAAGCAGACTCCCTGCTGAGCAGGGAGCCTAATGCGGGACTCGATCCTGGGACTCCAGGATCGTGACCTGAGCCGAAGGCAGTCACCTAACCAACTGAGCCACCCAGGCGCCCCAATGTACAAACACTTCGTAATACAGTTTGGCAGTCCATTACAAACACACAACGAAGCCATTCCAATTTGAAAATAGAAACAAGATCTCTATACAAAGCCTTGTAGCCAATGTTCAATGTTTTACTCATGGTGGCCAAAACCTTGGAAACAACTCAAGTGTTCATCAGCAGGAGAAAAGACAAACAAGAGTGGTCCACCCATACACAGGAACAGTATTCAGCAATCAAAATGTAACTTCCTAAATATGCCACACCATGGATGATTCTCCAAGGCTGAATGAACAAAGCCAGACAAAGAAAAAATACAATTTGTATGATTCCACCTATATAGAAATCTAGAAAAGACAAATCTTGTCTGTGGTGATAGAAACCTGTTCAATGTTTGCCTGAGGCTGGAGGTGGGTGGTGGGGGTTGACTGTAAGGGAACAAGAGGGAACTTTTAGGGGTGAGTGGAATGTTCTATATCTTGATTATAGTTCTGATTACAGGGTGTATATATGTATCAAGACTCATCAACCTTGAGCTCTAAAATAGGTACATTTATATAAATTATGTATCAATAGAGTAATTTAAATACCTCCATTCAAAGTTTTGTTGATAACCTTTTAAATCCTCTGGTCCTCCTTGTTACTCTGAGCGTGGTAATGTCTCAATGTTTCTGCTCTTCAAGGACATTGTGGTTAAATAATCTGGTTCACGGCCAGGACATAATGGGCATTAAAAATGGGCTCAGGGGACATCTGGGTGACTCAGTCGGTTAAGTGTCTGCCTTTGATTCAGGTCATGATGTGGGGGTCCTGGGATGGAGCCTCATGTTGGGCTCCCTGCTCAGAGGGGAGTCTGCTTCTCCCTCTCCCCCTCCCTCTGTGATCTCTCTTGCTCTTGCTCTATCTCAAATAAATAAATAAAATCTTTAAAAAAAATAGAATGGATTCAGGAATTACGGGTGCATGAGGGAACTGGGGCCCAGAGGGGAGACACTTGTCTCAGGACACACAGCCCAATACAGGTATTGACTACAAGGTGTTGCTGGGGGCGGGGGGGGGGCGGTTTGGGTTTCAAAAAATAGAACCCAAAGAAGCAGAGGCAGACGTCCGTCTATCATCCGCTCACCTCCTGTCCTGTCTGTTCTCCTTCAGAACTGAGTTTTGAGAGAGGTCAGGGTGCCTCCCCCAACCCCGAGCGAGGCCAGGCCCGCCAGGCGGGTAATTGCACAAACCCTAGGTCTGCAGAGCGTCTTTCAGGTGAGACGCTTCCCAACCACCGCCCCCCCCGCCCCCCGCCCCATCCTAAGAGCACAGTCCTCACCAAGCAGCGAGGTCCACCCGCTGCAGGTCTCTGCACCTCCATCATTGTTCACCTCGCCTCCCAGGGTTCTGCGAAGAGCAATGACAATGGTTGTCTGCTCTCACTACTCTCATGGAACCTAGAAGTTCTGCTCGGGAAAGTGAGGAAAGGCAAGGAAATAAAGAAGAAGCCGAGCTAGCATCCTTGTGCCCACTTCCAGGGCCAGAAGCACACTGAACTCTGGGCACAGAGCTGGCACGAAAGCTGGGTCACCCTGACCCTGATCCTCAAGCCCCGAGCAAGGCACGCCACCCCCGACGGGGCGCCAACATCGTTGTTCTTGAGGTCCAGGCCGGTTCCCGCTCCCACGAGCTGGGCGGCCTCCGGCCTCAGTTCACCCACTTGGCCCCCACGCAGGAAAGGATCTGGAGCGCGCAGGGGTTCGGCCGGGCCCCGCCCTCGGGGTGGGGCTGGGGGCGGTCACGTGGGGGGGGCTCCCGGGCCCCCGAGCCCCGCCCCGCCCCGCCCCGCCCCGCCCCCCGCCTCGGCCGGGTCTGGGTCTGGAGACGAGGCGCAGAGCCAGCCGAGGCCGCCAAGCCGGGGCCGCTGAGCTCGGCGGCGCCGCGGGGTCCGGGGTGCCTGCTCGCTGCTCCGCCCGCTCCCGGCCAGCTGTGCAGGCGGCTGAACCCGCCGCCGCAGCACCAGGAGCAGCAGCGAGGACTCGAGCGCGGGTGGCAGCGGCGACACCATGGATCTGTCCTTTATGGCCGCGCAGGTAACGGGGCGCCTTCCCCCGCGCGCCCTGGGCTGCGAAGTTTGGGGAGGTTCGGGGCCCACGGGCTTGCCCTGTCTGCAGCTGCTGGGCGCGCTGGGAGGCTTCGAGCCGGGCGGTGGCGCCCTCCGGGGATCTACGTCCCGGCCCTTTGTCCGGAGCCGGGCATCCCCAACCTGGTTTCTCTCGTCCGAGGCGGCAAGCGCGACTCCCGGGGGTGGGGCGGGTCGTGTGCGCTGAGCGCCCTGGGTTGATCTGTTCCCAGACTGAGAGGGGCCTGGGCGATGCGAGTCGACCCCTCCCTGCCCATCCCCTCCCTGCAGTCCTCGCTCCAGGACCCAGGACTGCCCCGGGGCCGTGCAGCCCAGATCCGTGGAAACCCGGGTGGGTGGGCACCGTCGCTGTTCTCCATTGCCTATCTTCACGAGGCGCGGGAGACCTCGGGCCCCCCCTCCCTTAAGTGGAGACCACAGCCCCCGGCAGCCTGAGGAAGGAGGTGAGACCGGCTCTGTGACCAGCCAAGCGCCAGAGCGCAACGATCCTTTTTTTTTTTTCCTTTGTGCTGGGTCTGTAGTCATCAGTGCCCAACGCGACCATAACTCTTCCCTTGACACAAAACAGGTTGCCAATAGCAGGAAAAAAAACAGATGACCTCTCATCACTTGATCCTTGCTGAAGGAGAATCCCCTTGAGTTCTGAGCGTTGGGTGATCTTTATGTTTCTGTGCTCAGCTCTCATGAGCTAGAACAAAGGCAGGCAGACACCCCCTTTGCGGAGCTGCCTGTGGCCTTCCCCGGACCCAGTGCCAGGGACAGTCTGGCTCCAGGAAAGGCCACATTTGGTCTGGGCGAGTAAATCTCAGTGTACCACATTCGGACCTTGCACCTTCTATGAGTTAGTTATGTTGGGATCCCAGAGGTAGGAAGGCCACCGGGGTCCCTCTGTCCCCTGTATGTGTAGCAGGGGCCCCACTTGCTGCTGTTTAATTTTCCGGGGAACAGATTTTAAGAGAACACTTTCCTTTCCCGCCCCCAAATTAACAGCAAAATCCAGGCTGTATGGACAGCGAGTCTCTGAACAGTCATGGAAGGATGCAGAATCCCCAGGATGGTTTTAGATCCCAGCTCTAGGCAGCCTCTTGTTTTGTTTTCCAAAATGTGCTTTGCTTCAGTCAGCACCACTGGTCTTTTTTTGCCTAATTTTCTGTCTCCTGTTCCTAAACCCACGTTTATAAATATTGTCATGCGGGCATCATTTTAGACAGTGGTGACTTTAGCTACAGGATAACTGGAGTGGCTTCACCAGATTTATTTCTAGGGGAGAGAGGAGCTCACACACGCCTGTCTCTGCCTGCCCTCCTCTGGATCCCACCAAACAGCTTGTGTCCATGGTTACGAAATAAATTGATCACTGCTAACCCTGGGGCGGGCTGGAGCATCAGAAGTTGCCATGGTAACCGGACAAAATAAACGTAGGGCTTTTCTCCATCTGTAGACAGAGCCTGCACAGAGATTGGGTTCTTTTTTTTTTTTTCTCTCTCTCTCTCTTTTGTTTACTCTCAAGTTTTATGTGCTCAGTGTGTTCCTGCCAACAGATATTTGGGTATAGATTACATGCCCAGGCCCGTGTCAGTTGCAAGGAGCAGAAACATGATGAGCCATCGCGTGGGGAGAGATGCTGAGGTTTGTGGAGCACCCGCTGTGTGCCAGTCGCTTGCACACTTTATTATAGTAAATCCTTACAAGTCCATGACATGGGCACTGTCATTCCCCCTTTTACCGATCAGGTTATGAAACTTCGACAAGATTAAATAATTTGCCTGCTTGGTGCGTGTCACCAAGCTTCTGTCCCCACACATCAGCAGTGGACAGTTTGATAGGGAAATGTTAATGCCTCCATCTACTTGTTTGGCAGAAGTTGGGTAAACTTGCCTTCAGCAAGTTTCTGTTAGATGATTGGTTGGGGATGAGACAGGATGGATGTGAATCGTGAAAAGACAAGAACAGGAAAACAGTGCCTTCGCGGGGTCGCGTGCCCCGCCCCTCGAACACCTGTCATCGTCAGGACTTGGGGAACGTGAGTTCTGATAGAGTAGAACTACAGACGGATCTCCCCCGGTGGATTCTAGGCAGAGAGGCAGGAGGAGGGAGGCCCGGAATATATTCACAGACTCCTTCAGGAAGGGGGAAAGTAGGGGCACAGGACAGCTGGGAGAGGGGGCTGGCGCCAGGTCACAGAGGGGCTGACTGTGGGGTGGGGAAGTTCACATGAATCAGTGGGCAGTGGGAGCCATTGCAGGCCACTGAGCAGGGAAAGGTTTGTGATTGAAGCAGTGCTTTGGGAAGACCCCAGCCCTGTGGAGCATAGTTAGAGGCATATGAGTGGAGCCAGAAGGGCACACCTGCTTGATTAATTGAGCGACTGAAACCAGCTCCCTGTGGCTCCAAAAGCTCCTCCCCCTCCTCAGTGTTGTGAACTGTGAGTCCTGTTTCTGGCTTTAAAAGACTCAGAGGATATAAGCCATTTCAGAAAGATTTGCCTCTCAAACGCTAAGCATTACGAAGACACCCCTTATGGATGGAAAGAGTGGATCCGCAACTCCCCTGATGCAGATCTGCCCTCGCTGGTGCAGGTACATGGGGTTGTGTGATGGGGTTTGGAAGAGGCTGTGGACACTGAAGATGGGAAGACTCAGCTCGTGGACCCCATCTCACCCCCTGAGCCCCGGAGGTGCTCAGCCGCCCTTTCCTCTCCCCTGGACACACCCCAGCCCCTCTCTGCGCAGTTCCTGGGTCCCCAGACACCCTGGTGGGCTGAACGGTAAACAGGAGCACCTGTTTCTCTATGGCCAGCAGTGGCCGGAAGGACAGGGCCGTCCAGACGCCCAGGGAGCTGGGGACCAGGAGAACAGCACAGACGTTGAGGACTGAGCCCTGAATCCCTGTGTCATTGGTGGGGTGGCCCTTACTCCAGAGATGGCCCTGTTCCCTCCCTCCCCCTCCTGGGGGCGGGGGGGGGGGATCTGATTCCCCTCCCCTTAAATCTGGGTTGGCACCAGCGAATTTCTTGACCAGGAGAAGGCAGTGTGAGTGGCATTCTGGAACCTCAGAGACTAGCTTTGAAGAGGACTGTGGTGTGCATGGATGGCTCCTAGCGTGCTTGCTCCAGGGGAAGCGCAGAGACCCTGAGACCTCCGTGATGAGACAAGGAGTGAACATTTAAGGAACCTACTGCGTGGGCAGAAATGAACGAGAGGGGGGGCGCCTGGGTGGCTCAGTTGGTTAAGCGGCTGCCTTCGGCTCAGGTCATGATCCCAGGGTCCTGGGATCGAGCCCCGCATCGGGCTCCCTGCTCCTCGGGAAGCCTGCTTCTCCCTCTCCCACTCCCCCCGCTTGTGTTCCCTCTCTCGCTGTCTCTCTCTGTGAAATAAATAAATAAAATCTTTAAAAAAAAAAAAAAAAGAAAGAAATGAACAAGAGGGCGTAGGGGCACCAGTCACGTGCTTGAGGCTGTAGGGCCGAGTTCAACAAGCGCACAGGCGGCACAAGAGCTCAGTCTTGAATCTGTCCTCTGCTGCCCCTACAGCAACTAGTCTAAACCCAAGAGTTCCCGACGTTGCTGCCATTAGGATCCCCTGGGAGCTTCTAAGACCTGCTGCCTCCACCGCACCCCGAGTGCTCCCCGTAGAGTCTCAGCTGAAGGCGGACATTTCCGTTATTTTCTGTCATCCGCCAGTGGATTCCAGCGTGTGGTCGGGGCGGGGCTGGAGGCTCGAGGCTAGAACCGCACTTGGGGCCGTCTCCCTCCCCCTCCTCTGGATGGAACAGATCCTTGGCTCTCCGGTCCCTTTCAGGTCGTAAAAGGTCATGTGGTCCCCAGAAGTCACCCGAGTATGGGTTCAGCAACTTAAAAGAGCGAGACCCAGAATAATACAACCCGGGGACTTGCTCCAGAGTCGAGGTTCTCCCTTCCTCCTGCCCACACCTGCCACAGGTGGGAGACCTGTAGTCGGGTAGGTGGCTCTGCTAATCCCCTCATGCAGACAGGGAAGAAAGGGAGAGCCAGGGTGGCTCAGCCGACAAGTAGAGCCAGGCCTGGAGCCCCAACCGCAGGGCCGTCCTGCACGTGGGCTCACCACCTCGCAGAGCGGATCCAGTGCGGGGGTGTGTGGGAAACCTAGGGCCCCGCCATGGAGCAGCTCCAGGGAATCCTCAGTCCCTGAATAACGAGTGTTGTGATTATGTCCATTTTTGAAAAGATTTTGTTTGTTTATTTGGAGAGAGAGAGAGAGAGCGCGCGCGTGCAAGCATGAGCAGGGGGAGGGGCAGAGGGAGAAGCAGACTCCCCGCTGAGCAGGGAGCCCGATGCGGGGCTCCATCCCAGGACCCTGAGATCACGACCTGAGCTGAAGGCAGATGCTTAACTGACCGAGCCACCCAGGTGCCCCATGTTTATGTCCATTTTTTAAACATGTTCCTAAAGAGGACTGTATTAGTTTCCTGGGGCTACCCTAACAAATTAGCACAAGCAGAGTGGCTTACAACAGAAATGTAATCTCTCCCAGTTCTGGAGGCTAGAAATCCAAACTCCAGGTGTTGGCAGGGCAGGTGTCTCTGAAGTCCCCAGGGGAGAATCTATTCCAGCCCTCTCTCTTAACCTCACGGTGTTGCCTGCAGTCCTTGGTGCCCCTTGCCTGTGGATGCATCTCTCCGATCTCTGCCTCAGCAAACCTGGCACCCGCCCTGTGTGTCTCTGTGTCTCTTCTCCTCTTCTTATAAAGACACCGGTATATTGGATTAGGGCCCACTCTAGTGACCTCATTTTAACTTGATTATACCTGCAGAGAATCTAGTTTGAAAGGAGGTCATGCTCACAAGTATCAGGAGTTAGGGCTTCAAAAGCATATTTTGAGGGGAGACACAGTTTAACCCGTACTAACATCTGAAGACCCGTAAATAACCAGGATCTTGATCCTGGTGTTAGCGGTCACTGATCTTAGGCAGTGGACGGATCATTTCTCTACACTTTAGTTTCACCATCTGTGAAATGGACACAAAATCGCCTTTCCTGTGGAACTGTTCATCTAGTCCTTCAGCAGATGTTTCCTGTGGGCCAGACCCAGAGCTCTGAGGTGGAGAAGGCCACAGGCCTGCCATGTGATATGTGACATGGGGTAGGTAAATGCAAGTGTCCCAGGAGCCCAGACAAGGCACCTGACCCGGAGGTCAGGGAAGGCTTCTAGAAGTTTGAATTGAGCTGTCTGAAGGATGCTGAGCTGCAAAGAAGGAGGGAGGACATTCCAGGCAGACGGAATGGCATGCTCAAGGGTTGAATGTAATAGGACTTGAAACAGTGTCTCCTGTTGGGCGTGGGGGTTGCAAGTCAGGGCATTTGGATGGACCGGGGACAGGTGGGGAAGGAGTTGGAGACTGGGGCCAAGAAGGTGACCTTGTTCAGTGGAGCAGAGTGGGGTGGAGTGACCCACAGAGCAGAGGGCTGGCCTGGAAGGAATGGCTCCTTGCTCCTGCCCTGCAGACACACAGCGGGTTCTTCCCAGTTTTCAAGAAAATGGAAAATTCAGATGTTTACATGCAGTCTGGATTTTTAAATGTTGGCCACTCATTAAAAAATTTTAAGAAGGCAACCAACTACGATGTGAACTGTTTCAGTTACTTATTGCTTATTCTTTCAGTTACTTAGTGGCTTAAAGCAATCGTTCATTTTGCTCACGGTTTTGTGGAACCAGGATCTGGGAAGGACTCGGCTCGGAAGTTTGTTTCTGCTCAATGGCAGCTGGGCCTGGAGTCAAGACTTCCAGCCTCGCACACACGTCTGGCGACTCTATTCAACCTGACCATTCTCACCACTTGGCATGTCGTCTTGCAGATGTTTCTTCAGGCAGCTGGGGTTTCCTCCCAGGATGGTGGTCTTCTTGGTGGTCTGCCTTCCCCCCGAATGGGCATTCCTGGGTAGAAGCTGTGAGGCTTCCTATAAATGAGCCTCAGAAGTCCCAGAATGTCAGTAACTCGGTGTTCATTTGGCCAAGAAAGTCCGAAGGCCAGCCCCAATCTCAGCGGAAAGGATCAGATCCTACCTCTCAGTGTGGGGAGCAGCGTGCATATCCAGGAAGGACAGAAGGAATGGCTATCTTTGGGGACTGGCCTCTGCAGGGGGCAAATCGGGCAGGTGTGTGTGGGGGGTTGATCCTGGGGATGCCCGTGTGATTGCTTTAGACCAGTGGGAGGTGTGTAGAGCTTGACAAAACCTTGTGAACTGCCAACCCCAAGAGAGAAGTAAACTACTACTAAGGAGGTAGGCCATGATGTCATTAGGCTGAACTGTATCAAGTTGCTGATACTTGGCCATTTTTGACCTGACAGTTTCATATAGTTCAGCCTAATCAGTACTACCTGGTATGACAGTAAGTTCTTGAGTTATGGAGCAGGGGAGTGAGGAGGCATGGGGAGGGGGATCAGTACCAGCTGGGGGAGATTTGAGGGGGCTTCCTGTGTTTGAGGAGTGGGGACCTCCCTCTCCCCCCGTCAAACACACACACACACACACACACACACACACACACACACACACACACACACACACACCTCCCCTCAGCTGGGCTTTTAGAACCTTGACCTTGCTGGTGGGAGGACATAGTCACTCCTGGAACATTATGTTGATAGTGGGCAGATCTTTCTGGAAGACAGCCTGTGTGGTCTAATCATAGCTGAGATACATCTGCTGCCAGTCCCTCTCCCGCTGCCCTTTCCTCCCCCTGGACCTTGGGGGGCTCGCAGTTAATTTGCATTTTAATCATTTTTCGTGGGGAGGGAAAAATCCACAAAAGAATCTGGTAGTGCTGAAGAGGTGATTCTGTTATCTCTTGAAATGGCTGTCGCTACATTCATGCGCTTGTGGGATTATTCCAAAAGATCTGCAAGACACCAGCAGAAATTTTCTCTCCCCAGAGGAACACAGCACCCCCCAGAAAAATAGAATTCTAGGGAGTCTGGCAGTCTGCTACTTAGAGAATGTTTTCCCTAGCCAGCGACTGCTCTTTTTTCTTAATGTAAAAATTTTCATTAAAATACAAATTGTCTATTATCTCAAATGTTTTTAACCGAAGGGCCTGTCTTGTTGTACTTCAGATTCTCATTTAAAAGATTTAAATATTTTATCATTCCAATTAGACCTGCTTCGGGAGAGATTATAATGCTACATTTTTGCAGGGGTATAATGAGCAGTTAAGGAAGAGTAAAAATCCATGGTACTTTTTGTAGACCAGATTTCGAGACAGCATTTTGGGAGTCAAGACATTTCATTTGACTGGCAATAATTATATGTCACGGAGCTAAGAGAACTGGGGCATCTGGAAGTGAATTGCAAGTCTCCAATCAAATATTTGAGTGTTTATGGAGCAGCTGCTATGTGCTCAACCCTGCTCACCCTGCTTTTAGGATCTGAACCCCAGTTCCTTCTATTCTGAGGTGATGGAGACCCACCTCTGTTTATTCCCCACCCCATTCTGTCCCCTAAAGATGTCCCTGTACCTTCCCATCATAACTGCCACTTATTAAATGCTCAAGGGAGCGCCAGGGAGGCCCTGTGTTGTGCACTACACAGAATCTCATTAAATCCTTTATGATAGCTCCATGGAATAGGCAATTTTAAGATCCATTTTACAGATGAGGAAACTGAGGCTCAGGACATACACACCTGGGATTCAAACCCAGATCTCTATGCCGCGTCGGCTTGTTTTTTTAAATGCAATCTCATAGTCTCTGCCTTCTGATTAGAGTCTTTAAGCCATTCATGTTTAGTGTGATTTTTTAAATGTGGTTGGGTTTAAATCTACTATCTCACAGTCGCCTATTGGTCCCATCTGTTCTTTGTTCCCTTTTCCCTGTTTTTCTGCCTTACTTTGGATTAAGAAATTTTTGTTATTCCGTATGATCTCTTTTGTTGGTTTACTAGCTCTGTTTTGTTACTTTAGTGGTTGCTTTAGGATTTGTAGCATATATCGTTAAGTTATCACAGCCTAGCCACAAGTGGTATTACGCCACTTCACATACAGTGTAAGAACCTTATAAAAATATATTCTTATTCTCCCCTCTCAGCTGTTGTGCTATTATTGTTACACATTTCATTTCTGCTTGTTATAAACCTCACACTATGTTATTTTTGTTAAAAATCAATGATCTTTTAAAGCGATTTAAATAGTAAGAAAAAAAGTCTTATATATTTTCCCATATGGTTATTATTTCCAGGGTTTTTTATTCCTTTGTGTAGATCACAAATGTGGTATCATTTTCATTCTGCCTAAAGGACTTTAACATTTTTAGTGTGCAGAATTCTTCCAACTTTTGTATGTCTGGGGTGGAGGAGTCTTTTTTTTTTTTTTTTTTGACTGTCATTTTTGAAAGTTAATTTTTACTGGGCGTAGAATTCTAGGTTGATAATTGGGTTTTCAGTGAAGGTATTGTTCCTCCATCTTCTTGCTTGCAGTTTTTCCACTGAGAAATCTGCCGCCACTGGATTTTGGTCCTCTAAACATGTCTTTTTTCCTTTGGCTGCTTTAACAGTTTTCTCTTTATTGATTTTGGGCACTTTGCTTATAATGTGGCTTAGTGTAGGGTTTTTTTCCATGTTTCTTGTGCTTAAAGTTTGGGAGCTTTCACATCTGTGGGTTTGTACTTTTCATCACCTTTGGAGAGTCTCTTGCCATTCTTTCTCTCCCGCCCAGTTTTATTGAGATGGTTGACATGTAACATTGTGTAAGTCTAAGTTCTACAACATGGTGATTTGATACGTGTGTCTATCACAAAATGATTACCATATCCTTACCTCACATAGTTACAATTCTTTTTTACTTGTAGTGAGAACTTTTAAGATCCATTCTCTTAGCAACTTTCAAATATACAGTACAGTATTTTTAACTATAGTCACTATGCTGTGCATTATATCCCCAGAACTTATTTATCTTATAACTGGAACTTTGTGCCTTTTTATTATCTTCACCCAATTCCTCCACCCCCTGCCTCTGGCAACTACCAATGTGGTCTCTATTTGTATGAATTTGGTTTTCTTTAGATTCCACATGTAAGTGAGATCATACGATATTTGTTTTTCTTTCTGACTTGTTTCACTTAGTGTAAACCCTCAAGGTCCATCCATGGTGGTACAAATGGAAAGATTTCATTCTTTCTTATGGCTAAGTAGTATTCTGGAGTGGGTGTGTGTGTGTGTGTGTGTGTGTGTGTGTGTGTGTGTGTGTGTGTCCCATCTTTATCCATTCATCCATTGATGCACACTAGGTTGTTTCAGTGTCCTGGCTGTTATAAATAATGCTTCAGTGAGCATAAGAGTGCAGATATCTCTTCAGATAGTGATTCCATTTTCTTCAGCTATATACCCAGAAGTGGAATTGCTGGATCATATGGCAGTTCTATATTTTTTAATTTTTAATTTAATTTTTGAACTTCCATACTGTTTTCCACAATGGTCATGCCAATTTACATTCCCACCAACAGTGCACGAGGGTTACCTTCCCGCCACATCCTCGCCAACACTTGTTCTTTCTTATCTTCTTTCTTCCTGATGCTAGCCATTCTGACAGGTGTGGGGTGACATCTCATTGTGGTTTTATTTTGCATCTCCCTGATAATTAGTCATGTCGAGCACCTTTTCATGCACCTGTTTGGTCATTTGAATGTCTTCTTTGGAAAAACCCAGATTCAGATCCTCTGCCCACTTTTTACCTGGATTGTTTGAGTGTTTTGCTATTGAGTTGTGTGACCTTTTCATTATTTCTTTACATATCTTTTCTGTTCCCCCTTCTCTTCTCCTTTGGAGACTCCATTTACACATACATTCGGCTGCCTGCAAGTGTCATCCCAGCTCCCTGGTGTTTATTCATTTTTTTGAGTCTCCTTTTCTGTTCATGTTTCATTTAGGGTAATTATCATTGATGTGTCTTCAAGTTCACCAGTACTTTTCTTGAACATCCAATCTCTGTGAATCCCTTGCGGTGTATTTTTGACCTCAGACATGGTAGTTTTTATGTCTAGAGGCTTAATTTGTGTCTTTCTTTATATTTTCAATTGTCTTAACATGTTCAGTGTTTCTTTTAGGTTTTTGAGAATGTGGAATAGTTACAACAACTGTTCCTCCGTGCGCCTCTGTTGCTTCTAAATCTGCCTCAGTTCTGGCTGGTTTTGATTGACTGCTTTCTCCTCATTATGGGTCATATTTTCCTGCTGCTTGGCATGCCTGATAATTTTTGATTAGATGCCAAACATTGTGAATTTTACCTTGTGGGATGCTAGGTATCCTTGTATTCCTATAAATATTCTTGAGCTTTATTCTGGGATGCAGTTATGTTACTTGGAAACAGTTTGATCCCTTGGGGTCTTGCTTTTAAGGTTTGTTAGGTTGGACTGAAGCCATCTTTAGTCAAAGAGCCATTCTTTCCTGCTGGTGAGCGAGGCAGTTCTGAGTAATCTACCCAGCGCTTGTGGATTGCAAGATTTTCAAAGTGGCTGGGGGAAACAGGGACTATTTCCGGCCTGTGTGGATGCCAGGCACTATTCTCTGTCATCATTTTGGGTGACTCCTGCCTCCATTGCTTCCCTGACACACATGAACTCATCAGTCCCCTGCTGAATATCTAAGGGGTCCTTCTGCAGACCCCCAGGATTCTCTCTCTGTACAACTCTCTCCCCTCCACGCTCTGCCTCATGGTCCCCAGCCGCACTGGTCTCCCCAGACTCTCAATCCTGTCTTTTCAATCAAGGAACCCACTGGTCTCTGCCTGGGTTCCCCTTTCCTGCCCCACAGCCTGGAAACTCTCCCCAAGCAGGTAAGTGAGTTACTTGTAGGGATCACCTGGTTTGTTTCTGTCTCTCAAGGATCAGAGTTCTTCATGGCCTGATGTCCAGTGTCTTGAAAACCATTTTCATGTATTTTGTACATTTTTGTCGTTTCATTTGGAAAGGTAGATCCAGTCCCTGTTACTCCATCTTGGCTGGAAGCAGAATTTTCTTAAGTGTTTTTAACAGCTCTGTTCCCACCTTCCTCCTCTCCTGCGTTGTGGGAAAAGGGGATGTAACAGCCGAGTCTAAATCTGGCCCAGTGCCCACCCCCCTGACTCCCACCTGTGGCCCCTTGCTTGGTTTGGCACGTCTTGGAATCTTCTGTATGTTATAAAATGTGGGCAGTGTTCGCACTTGATCTCACAGGTGAGTCCCTGATGCCAAACTGCACGGACCGAGCAAGTTCCTTTCCATGCTACCCTTGCCACATGAGTTTCTTCCGGATGCCCTATGAGGGGACATCTGAGACACCGAGAGAACCAGTGCTGTGCTGCTGGTGTCAGCCCTGTATGCCCGCAGCCGGAGTCAGGCAGCTTAGTGAGCAGGGGTGGGTTCCCTGAGGCTTCCCTCTAGGCCCCTGCACCTTGGAGAGAGGCTCAGTCCCCAGAGGGATGAAAATGAGGGCTGGAGCAGGCTGGCAGGCAACAGTCGGGACCCTGTGTGTCCTCTCCAGACCCCTCAATGACCCTTCATCCATCCCCTCAGCACAGAGCTGTGGGAGCCGGTTAGAAATGCGGTTAAACTTGGCTTCCAGCAGCTTTACGGGGGGGACCTCGGGGAGGTGACTAATTGCTCTCCCAGGCCCCTGTGCCCCTGCCTCTCCGCTGAGCCTGGCAGTGCTGCCTGCCATCTCCTGCCTCCTCTCCGAGGTCCCGCCAGCCCTTCTTCCTCCCCGTGGAGATTCCGCGGTGGCCCCACTCTGCATCCCAAAAACCAAATCTATCAGGCAGGGTGGGCTTGCAGGCGGCGTGCCACAGAGAGGCGCTCCCGAGCTGTGTTGGGGGCTGTCTAGGAGCCAAAAAGGAGCTATTACCAGGCCTCATCAGCTTTGTCACCCTGATCAACATTGTGTGAGCACACATTACATAGAGAACGTCTCTCCCAGGCAAGCAGATGGGTGAGGCAGGAGCCTGCCCCAGGTGGGAGAGGGGGCGGATGGTGTGGATGACTCTTGAGCACCTTGAGGACCAGACTCCGTGCACGACCACCCAGTGAGGACAATACTGCCGCACGCCCGTTTCACATGGGGGTGGGGTGGGGAATGAGGCTCAGAGAGCCTGTGGATCTGACCAAAGTCACCCAGGCAGGAAGAGGTAAGACCAGGCTGGATCCGAGCCAGGGCCCCGCTACCAGCTGGGGAGCTGGGTTGCAGCGCTGAAGTGGGGCGCCCTGAGCCCCTGACCAGTGTGGTTCTGTGTCACAGCACTCCTCAGCCCAGCCTTCTGTTAGCCCGTCTTCCTCCCTAGAACCTGTGTGCGCTGAGGGGACCCTGGCTGCCAGGTCTTGTTCCAGAGCCTAGACAGGCTGGCGCCGAAGGCTGGCCAAGGGCCCACAGGAGGCTGAAAGAGCTGGGGGCAGGGCTGCAGCAGGGGGAGCTGCTCTGGAAGTGGTCCTCCCCCTCCTCCTCCTCACCCCCACAGCCCTCCACCTCCATCAGAGCATCAGAGAATCCTGGCATTCCCTGAGGGCCAGGGTTCCTGTCTCCTTTATGCTGGGATCACGACTGCCCAGCCCAGGGCCAGACCGGGTAAATATTTAATCAGTGAATCAGGACGGCCAGGAATCCACAGAAGCACAAGAAAAGCTGGATAGAAAACCATGTTTTGCATCGCCTTGCATCACTTCCTGCTGGGGTCTGGGTCACAGCTTTCTTTCCCTAAGGTCCCCAGTTACCAACAATACCCAGTCCCACCACCACACCCCACAACCTGTGTCTGAACTCCCCAGCACCCTCCCGTGCGCCCCGCGGAGTGTCTGGCACGGGGGCGGCCCAGGACTAGGGCTTTCCATGCAGTATTTTATCCCATCCTCTGAACAGCCCCATGGTGGTCGTCCTGCCCAGAGAGCTAAAGACCCCCGTGGCCAGGAGCTGATGGGACTAGGGTTTGACCAGAGGGCTGATCCTTCGACAACTTCTGGACCTCAGCATCACAGCACTGACTCAGAGATAAGGCCGCCCACTGTCCAGGTCTGCCCAGGACTGAGGGGCTTCTCAGGATGCCGGCCCTTATGTGCTGACACCCGGAGACCCCTTGGCAAACCGGGAGGGTGGGTCACCCTGCTCACAAGTCAGCTGGCGTTCCAAAGGGCTCTTTGGATCCCACGGGGATGGCCGACATGCTCTTCCAGAGAGGTGCACTGTGGATTTCACTAAGGCTCGTGCTCTTTACAAATGAATGGGGGTATTGGAATTAGTGCCTTGCCCCCAGCCCATTCATTTCTCTGATAGTCCATAAGCACCCAGTAGAGGTTAGATACCGGTCTAGGTACTGGGTGCAAGGAGGGGGACAAGTGCTAAGGTCCCTGCTGTCTGCATGGGGACAGATAATGAAAGTACAGGTGAACACGTATACAGCCAGTTATAGTCAGGGATAGCACCTCCCATGAGAGGTTGCCAGGGACCGGGAGAGCATACAGCCTGCCCACCCACCTCTGTGTCCCAGCAGCCACCCAGCGGGGTGCCCAGAAACTGTTGACCCCTGTGGCTTCATCAGGAAGGTGGCAGAGGGCAAGCAGGACCCCTCACACCCCTGGCCCCAGGAGCTGACTCCCTGGGGCTGGCCAGGCTCTGCATTCTTCTCTTCTGCGGTCCTAGCCCTGCTGCGTGTCCCGGGCCTCTGAGTCCTGGCCTGGGCCTGACAGCAGGCGGCTGTCTCATTAGGAGAGCAGAGCCCACCTCTAGGAAATAAATCCCAAGGCTTGGGGAAGCTGGTTAGCTTGGCTGCCCTCAGTCCCTTCTGTCTCCCACTGGCCACCCATCACCTAGAAGCCTTCCGCTGGTCTGGAACACTGTTATGGGAGCACACTCAGCCTGGAGCGTGGCTCGCCCTGTTGGTCCCCAGTGGCCCATATGGGGAAGAAATGCCAAAAGAAAAAAAAAAAAAAAGATAGCCCTGCTGGAGTCATGAAGCATTGGTAGAGAGCACTCACTCCAGACACGTTGAAGCTGAACGCCACCCCCCGTACACCGAAGCCTTACAGCTCATCCCCCTTTACACATATATATGCCTCCCCTCTCTGTCCAGGGGACCCTCAGAGGCTAAAGGGACAAGCAGTGCCTTATTCCTCTTTGGAGCCCTGGGGCCTGGCCCACCGTAGGTGCTTAGTAAGAGCCCATGGAATGGACACAGTGAGCCCCCAAGTCGGGGAACCCAAGAGTGAGTTCTGACTCCTATGTTTGCCTTACTCCCAGACCCTGGCCAGATCCCCAGGCAGCTCTACTGTAATGCCCGAATCCTTCCCAGCACGCCTCGTAAGGTGGTCCTCTGTGTATCTGCAGCGACAGGGACCTCACCACCTTGCAAGACCATGACTTCCACTGGAGTCAAGCCTGCCACTATGCAGCCAGGGAAATCACTTCTTCTCTCCAAGCCCCTGCATGCTCAGCAGTGCAATGGGATCGTGGTAGTTGTGATAAGTTATGATCAACCTCAAGATTTTGAGGCTTCACAGTGGTAATGTGGCTCCTGGAAATTGTCAGCAAATGGGAATGATTCACGACAAACTTCCTCTCCCGAGTCAAAGCCCTTTAATTCTGCCGCCTGGTCCCAGGCAGCGAGTCTAATCCGGCTTGCGTGTGGTGGGCTCTTCTGTGATTGCATAGGTGGGCCAAGGAGAGCACCTGAGGTGGGGAAACAGGAGGCCCGAGTCCTAGGGCTGGCTCTGCCACGTGTGACTTGGAGTAAGATACTTAACTTCTTGGAGCCTCAGTGTCTCTGTCTGTTAGACGGGGGCAGTAACACTCAGCTCATGGTGTGGGTAGGAGAATGAGGTGAGATGGTGGTTGTAAAGTTCATGCTGGGCAAGACTGCACAAATGCCCGTAATTATTACTCTGTTTGAGCGGTCCTCCTTTATCCTCCCTTGGTATCATTCCTTTTTTCGGACTAAATATAGCTATTTCCCTCAATTGTTTTCCCAAATGAATATTCTCTGTGAAATCTTCACCAGGTCAGGCAGTGTTCTTATAAATACATTTTCTTAAAATACGACGTGATGGTCCAGAAGAATCCATCACCCCCTTGGATCTAGTCCTGATACACCCATTAATGTGGCCATTGAGAGCCAAATCTTGCCTCCCATAATGCTGTACCTTTGACTTATACTGATGAGAGACGTCTCTTTTCTGAGCATGATTTAGCCAGTTCTGCCTTCCAGAATTTGTACAACTGATCTTTTTGAACCTTAGCACAGAATGTAAAGAGCTGTGAAGCGTCTGAAATTCTACCCTGTTTGTAAGTTTGCCTGCTATGATTTAAAAGATGCTGACAGAACAGATGAGGCTCCTGGATAAAGGACTTTATGACTCATAGTGCAGCCGGCAGCCTGAGCTTCATGTTCTCATCAGGGCACCTTACAGCACGAGCCCCGGGGAGGTGATGCCGAGCAGCCCCGGGGAGACTCTCTCTGCACACACACCGGGTTTGTAGAACAGCTGAGAAACCCCATGCTTAGGAAACCCCACTCTTTTCAAGGGAGCTGCTTGGCAAACCTGCCCAACCTTTGTCCTAGAGGGAGCTGTCACCCCGGTCAGGAAACAAATGTGCCCTCTGGCACACAGGGAACATAATCTTTCTTCAGGGCGGTTCGCTCTGCAAATGTCCTTGAAAGATAGTCTGAAACAGGGCACCTGGGTGGCTAGTTGGGTTAGGAGTTTGACTCTTGATGTTAGCTCAGGTCATGATCTCAGGGTTGTAGGTTCGAGCCCCGTGATGGGCTCCATGCTCGGTGGGCAGTCCGCTTGAGATTCTCTCTCTCCTCTCCCTCTGCCCTTCCCGGGCTCATTCTGTTTCTCTCTCTCTCTCTCTCAAATAAATAAATAAATCTTTAAAAACAAAACAAAACAAAAGATAGTCTGAAACAAAAGCTGTCGATTCTTTTGCCCAGAAGGCGCCCCGAGAGATGGATGGAGAAAGGGCTTCCAACTTCTCCTGCAAACCGCTGTGCACAGATCTGGGCTTGCGTCTCCCTTGGCCACTCCTGAGCTGTGTCACTTCGGGCAAAGTACTAGCCTCTCTGATGCTCTGTTTCTACAGCCTGAAGTAGAAGTGCTGTAAGGCATTCTTGGGAATAGCCTTCTGGAAGTGTGCTAGCTGTGCGGGTACCGAGTGGGCGGAGGAGAGAAGGCAGCAGAGCCGCGGTCACCATGAGAGGGAGCTAATCCTTCCAGCACTTGATTCTCGCCCCTGTGTCTCCACCATCCTTCCCTGCCCTGATCCTCACGCTCCTGCCCCTTCTCTCCTGTCAAATGGGCAGAATGTCCATCCTGGCCCAGAGCCCTGCAGCCGTGGTGAGCGCCTGGAAGCCGGGCTTGGGAGGCTCGGAGCAGAAAGCGCAGAGCCTGGCTTGTGCCCCAGCTTAGGGGACGCGGGAGAGTTACTTTCTGAGTCTCAACCTCCTCATCTGTATCCGTATCATTGAACCTGCCTCCTGGGACTTAGGGACGTTGGGAGCATTCGAGCATGAGACGTGCTCAGCGGGGCCGTTATGGTGCTGTTCTGGGAGTCCGAGCTTCCCGGAACACAGTGTGGGGCTGAGGATGTGCGTTTCCTACCTGGTGGGAAAGGCGACCACACCAGCCCCTCCCTGGAGAGAACTGATTAGGAAGAGCACCACGAAGGGGGCTGCGGGGCACGAGCCGGTTTCACAAACCTTGCCAACCACTCCGCATGCTAGGCATCCCCGTGGCAGGGCCCCTGTGAGCCCCCTGCGTCGAGAATGCAGAACTGACCAGGCTGCCCTCCCACGGGCTGGAGAAGCCGGGGTAACTCGGGCCCCTGGACTCCTGCTGTCTGGTCTTGGCAATGCTGCTCACACACTGTGTGACCGTGGGGCAGGGTGACCAACGTTCCCCTCCCTAGGCTCCATTTAGGGCCTCAGTGTAGTGTGGTGGTTAAGGGTTGGAGACCAAGAGTCAGACAGACGGGGTTCGAATCCTGGATTCGGTTGAGCGTCTGACTCTTGATTTCAGCTCAGGTCATGATCTCAAGGTCCTGGGATCGAGTCCCGTATCAGGTTCCTCACTCAGCGGGGAGTCTGCTTGGGATTCTCTCTCCCTCTTGCTTTCCCTCTGCCCCTCCCCCTGCTCTCTCTCTCTCTTTCTCTCTCAAGTAAATAAATAAATCTCAAACGAACAAACAAACAACTGGCTGGGAGATTCGAACTTGCCATCTATCTTCCTCGGCCTTGATTTCTTTATCTGTAAAGTGGGGATGATGACGTTTGCTGTCCTGTGTTGTGAGGCTTGGACAAGGCCAGATGTTTGCAGAGCCCGGCCGCTAACTGGTGCCTGTTGTAATGTTGCATTCTGTGTCTTGGGTCTGCAAAATGGGGCAGGTGGGAGTGGATCACGGGACCTCTTACTGCATGGGGACATGGAAAGACTCCTGGAGTCAAGGTGGGCAAACCTTGGTCCAAATGCTCCTTGGCCTCTTCCTGGCTGTGTGTGACCTGGACAAGTCCTATCACTTCCCTGCACCCGTGATCAATGGCAGCAGCTGATCACACCTCCTTCCGCCCCATGTGACAAAAGCACTGGTCACCAAGCCTGGCCCGGGGGCTGGGTCGGTGGTCAGGGTGCCTCTCAGCTGGAGCTTGTCCATCAGCAGGGCTGCTGACCCCAGAGAGCACTCCTCTGTCTGAGGCTGTAGCCAGGAGGAAGGTACCAGACATAGAGTCCTGCTTGGGGCCAGAGCAGGTAGGATTCTCAAAGTGGGCCACACGCAGGTCCCAGTGGCTGGAGCTCCATCTCAAACCAAGGCTTAGTCATCAGGACATCCACTGGAGCAGCTTGGGCTGATGGACCGCCCCGCCATGCCAGCTCACTGCACCCCTGCGGCAAGCAGGGTGGATGGTCCCATGGGGGGACAGGAAGGAACAATGCCTTCTGCAAATGGAAAATCTGCTCAGCCTCCTCCTGGCAAATGACGTCTACTGGGCCCTCCGAGGTGGAGCCCATTTTCTGTACTTTCGGTCAGGAAAATTCAGTGGTGCTAAGGGATATTCAAGGAGGAGGAACCTGCAGGCCTCCATTCCCTGGATTCATCGCGGAGAGGAACGTGAGGACCCCAGGGCTCCTTCTGGTTTGATTCATGTCACGGTGGTGGGCGAGTTGACCTCCAGCTGCCATGGGTCCCTGGGGTCACTATACAGTGCCAACCATGGGAACGCCTGCCACGTGCTGGGTGCCACGCTCTGGCTGATGGCTTCACTTGAACCAGCACAGCTAAGCCTCACCAGTACGTTCTGAAGTAGAAACTACAATCACGCTCATTTTTCAGATAAAGCAGCTGAGGCTGGGAGAGGTGACGTAGCAGAGCAGAGATTTCCGCCGGCTGCCAGGTGCCCACGTGCTTTTCCTCACCTTCCTCCCTGGGCTCAGTGGCCCTGCCTCGTGGCGGATGTGTTGCTAGATCTGAGCTCAGCCCGAGTAGGGAATCGGAAGAACGGCAGTGATGGGCATCCCTCACCTTTCCCACGGTGCTTTTCGGTTTGCCACAGCAAGCTCTGATACGGGAACGTGGGTCAGCATCTCTGCTTTTAAAAGTGGAAACCCAGGTGCAGAGGGGAGAGGTGGGTATCCCTATGCCATGGGGATCCAATCCCTATGCTGTATTTCAGCTCTTCCACAGGGTGTGGCCCAGGGTCCAGAAGCAGCTCCGGAGAAAGGGCAGCCCCACCAAAGGCTGAGGAAGCAGCTGGTGGGTGGCCTGGGAAGGTTCCAGAGCGGGGGAGCCGGCGCTGCATCTGGAAGAGTGCTCAGCATGCAGGAGGGGCCCTGCTGGGGGCTGGGGAAAGGCACTGCCCCAACGGACAGAATGGTGGCCAGATGCCAGGTCCTCTGGCTTCGTTGCCCACCAGGGATGAACCCCCCGGGCCTGGAAAGCAGAGGGGCCCAGATCACGGCATCAGCGGACTGATGCTACCCCTCGGGCCCTTGGGCAAAGCCCGGTCTTCCTTCCTTAATCCACTTAATTCATTCAACAGCCATCCTCTGGGCCCCTCACCTGGGTTTGGCTCCAAGCTAGGTACCAGGAGAAGAGGTGGCCCGGACAGTCCCTGATACCAAGGGGCCGGCCGTCTGGTGGGAGAGCAGGGGAGCCAAGAGAACTGATGATACTGAGAGAGAAGAGTGGGGCGGGCTCTCTGGGAGGGCTTCCTGGAGGAAGTGGTGTCTCAAGCCCTGCTCTTATGGGCTTCCTATCCTGCTGCTCTGCTTCTGCGCTTGAGGCTTTCTTGGAGGCTGCAGCAGCTCCGGGGTGACCACAGGCTCTGGAGGGAACAGGCTGGTGGGTCCTTGACTCCTGTAATTCTGGGCTCCAGCCAGCACCAGGTTCTGTTCTGTTTGGGGGCCTGCAAAGCTTGACCTTGGAACAGTGAGGCCCCTCAGGAAGGAAGGAGGGCCAGGGCAGGGGTGAAGTCCAGGTGTTCCTCCTACCTTCTCCCACCCGATGAGTCTCAGAACCCCATCATGTGCCCCCTCTCATTGCACCTGTAATGCACAAGGCCCCCTGGCAATGGTATGTATGCCCAGAGCCCAGGGGCCTCCCGCCCGCCACGTTCACTCTGGACTAGGCCCAGCCTCCTGCCTGAGACCCCTCCTGCGTGGGTGTTCAGGTCTCTGGGTGTCGGTCCTGGGACATTTGTTCTCCTGGGAGAGTTGGCTCCCCATTTGGGCAGGGAGAGAGCATGAGGTTCTGACCGCCAATCATAGACTTGCGTCCTGCTGTAGCAGGAAGGGGCCTGGCTTCGAAGCTCCCTTCCCACAGAGCTGGTGTCAGTCCCATGTGGGACAGGGAAGGGGGCCTGGCCTGGGGATGCACCTGGGACAGTGGTTGGAGCTGGCCTCTAGGAAAGATGTCCTCGAAGACCACCTGCTCTTCCTCTGCCTTCTTCTCGTCAGTCTTAATAACTGATCTGTCCTTACAATACCTTAAAAAGCCTCCACTTTGGGAACACATACTGCTCTCCTGTGTCCCCTACCCCAGCTGTGCTTCTGCCTTTGGAGGAAGACACACCTGCCTTCAAAGTCTTGCTCTGTCGTCCAGGCTCCTGTGTGACTTGAGCCCATCACTTAGCAGCTCTAGACCTGTTCCCTTGCCTGTGAGATTGAGCAAGTGACATTTGTCTGGAAGAGTTCAGTGGGTCCTGGGAAGAGCAAGGGCACAGGCCTGGCATGGAGCATTGTCTAGATCTAAGGAAGGGTGGCCTAGGAAGGGGGATGAGACATCAACTCATGACGTTAGGGTGGCCTGTTCCCCGCGCTCAGGTCTGTGGACTGCCTAGTCCTTCCTCCGACCAGCCTGGCTCCGGCTGGCAAAGGCCCCTGACTCAGACCAGTCCCTTCTCCTCATCTCAAATCCGGTGGTTCCTTTCCCATTTTTTAGCTCCATTATGGGTCAAGGTTGGTGCTACCTGGCAGGCTGAGATTCATTGTGTTGCATTTGAAAGCTCATCCGTCAGTCACAGTGGTTGACTTGCAAAAGAATTGTGTGCAAGGAAGCAAAAGCCTTTAGCTTTAGCTGTATTCCTCATTTTAAGGTGATGAGCATGTTGAATTGATTCAGACCACTTCAGGGGATTGGCAGTCAAGGGGCTACTTACAGCCAGGTTGGTGGAGAAAATCCTCCTGATCGTGACCTTGGCTGACCAAATAGTTTTCTACAGCAAATATTCTAACAAGTGATAACAATATTCACAGACTGGATGTTGTTAAGTCAATAGCATTTAGAGCTGTTGAAACAGAGCGTTCATTATAATATCAAAGCTGGTGGCTCTTCTCAGTAAACAGAATTAAGCTTGCCCTTTGGAGGACAAGATGCAGAATCGATTTGGCTTTAACTTAAATGTTACGGTAACTGTGATATAAATATTTCATAATCTTTCCTCTTAATCTGTCTAAGCGAAGATAAACAAAAGGCCCTGTATCAATAGCTCCATGGTTTCTCAAATTTCAAGCAAACCTATCTGTGGATCCTGGTTTATTTTTTACTTCTGGTGATGTGTAATTTACAGATGATCAAGAGCACAACTCTTAAGCCTGAAGCCTGATGAATCTACATATTGTGCTGAAAATTGTTGACCTATCAGGCCTGGCTGCCATCATGTGAAATCCCTGCTTAGAAAGTTGGTGCTTGGCTGGAGGGTGCCACCTCTCCTAATTGCAAACGGTGGCTCACCGTACCGACGCTGTTCATGCAAACAGTATGTTCCATGCAGAACTCTTGCTTTCCTTCCTGGGGGTCTGGAATTTGGGTGTGTGCTGGGCAGAGGGTTCCTGCGTGACCAGCCCCCAGTAAAAACTCTGGTGCTGTGTATCCTTGGTTGGCTACATTTCGGACATTTTGTCACAACCTGTTGTTGAGGAATTGGGTGCATCCCGTGTGACCATACTGGGAGGAGACCCTTGGAAGCCGGTGCCTGGTTTCCTCTGGGCTTCATCCTTTGCACCTTTTCCCTTTGCTGATTTTGCTCTGTGTCCTGTGCTATAATACATGGGAGCCCTGAGTCTTCCCAGAGCATCATCAGACCTGGGGTGGGCTCAGGGGCCCGACGTGCACATGTAGAAGTAGATCATTCCCCCCCTAAAGATGCCCTCTTGCAGCCAGTACCTGCCAAGGACTTGCTCACCCATCTCGCTCTCCCTGTCCCCCTAACCCTGTCAGGCTTTGGGGAGCATCTTTCACTGGTCACTCTTCTAGAGAGAGCTCTGTTTGCATACCGAAGAACTGCTTTCTTTTTTTACACACAGCTTACTCACAAATGCATCTTTTTGTCTCCTGAAAATAGCTGCCTCTGACCCAGCGATGTTTTATCTTCTAGAACGTTCCTTAATGACATCATTTCTACTGACCCTGTTCCCTGACCCCCCAGCACTTACCTCCCCATTCTTACTTTTAAAAACCTTGTGAATAGTGGCTTATTATAATGATGCACATTATTAAAACACTCCTGGGGGGGTTTCATAGTCAACTCTCTTGCCAGAGACTTCTTAATAAGCTCTAATCCAGATTCATCAGAACAGTTTTGAATGGGAGCTTACGTGGTGGGTTTTCCCACACAGCCAGACCCCGAACATGTTGTAGAGATATACAGGTGACTCGGGGAAGTGCTTCAGAGAGTCTGTTCTCTCAAGCAGAGAGCTTTGAGGGATAAGGTACAGCAACCACCAGGCTACTGTCCTCCCTAGAGCGATCAGGGTTCTCTCAGGGAATGACAGGCTTTCCATAGTTCTAGCTGAAGGAGATACAGAAAGGGCTCGGTTTGCGCCCACCGTGTTGACCAGGAACAATAGCAAAAAGTCAAAATCAGCAAATAGAGACAAATAGGGTTAAAACAATTTAATCCCTTGAAACAACAGGATTCTGAAATACTGATAGATCTTGCATTGATGCAATTAAGTATTTTTGTAACTCTTTCCTCCCGTGTAATTCATTTTCATGCAAACTCTCAAGAGACCAATGTATTTCCGACGATGTGTGAATGAGGCTCCTAAGACAAACACAGAGCCGTGCAGACTCCAGAGTCTAGTTTTATGGAATGAAATAACCTGATCAATTCATGTTTACATTTGTTCCTGGATAAATAGGATCCATTTTTCTTATCATGTATTTTTGGTGCCAGAGTTGAGGTCACTCCAGAGTTTCACTCCTGGAAGCCAGAGGAGGTTGGAGGGGTTCACACCAAACCGTTCTGCCCTTGGCTACCTCTCCCTGCACATAGAAGTCTTAGGTAAATATTGGGCACAGAATGGAACCTGTGAACACCTGGCGACAGCAGGAAGTAGGGGCTGGGTGTGTATGTGTTGAATTTACCGTATTTTCTTTCCAGTAGAACTCGTTAGTGGCCGTATAACCAGTATGTAAGAGATGATGCCTTTGGCTGAGCAAGATTTATTTATTTTTGTAAAGATCTTATTTATTTGAGAGAGAGAGAGGGCAGGAGTCCGGGGGGGCGGGGCGGGAGGAGCAGAGGGAGAAGCCGACTCCCCGCTGAGCAGGGAGCTCAGTGCGGGGCTCGATCCCAGGACCCTGAGATCATGACCTGAGCCGAAGACAGACACTTAACCGACTGAGCCACCCAGGCGTCCTGGCTGAGTGAGATTTAAAGAAATAAACACCTCAGCATCATCCTCAATGGGATGATTATTCTAATGCTTGGTTTTCTATCTTGGTAACCACATCCCTCCCTAATAAGGAGTTAATCAAACTTCCCGAAGAGAAATCCTCTATCCCAAGCCTTCAGCATGTTTTGAAGTCAGAAGCCCTTGCAGGCAACTTATCTGCTCACAGCTTTTCTCAGAAAGTCACTGCGCTTATCAGGCACCTGCTGTATGCGCCCACTGTCTCTGAACCTGCCCTCCCTCCTCCCGTCTGGCAGCTGGGCTGCTGTCTCTTGGGTCAGACGAAGAAGGTGGGCTTGGGGTGAAGTAGTGTGTCCATGACCGCAGAGGGAGTGACCTGAGCCCCCAGCCCTCTGCCCACTTCAACCATGTGATGAGCATCATAGCTGCCGATTGCTCCCAGTCCGTCAGGAAGGGAGGAAGGAAGGGAAGGAGGGAGGGAGGAAAGAAGGAAGAAAAGCCAAAGGACCAGTGGATCTTTCTGTTACCCTCTCCTTTATCCCCTCTTCTTTCTTCCCTGCCTTTTGCAAAAGCAGGCATTGAGGTTACGGCCCTCCACGTGCATCTCTACATTAATCATTTACAACACTGGGACTGTTATTATCACTTGGAAAGGAGGCGTTTTCTACCTCTTCATAGAGAAAATGCCTCCGCCCCAGCGCCCTGCTAGCTGCTGGTAACCATCAGGTACCCTCAAGACCACTTTTCTGAGTGGCATCCTTGCCAGACCACCCAGGGGACAGGCCCACATCCCTTTTCCAAACTTTTCAGCTGAAACTGGACTGGGGTTTTTCAACAGAGGATCGGAGCACTTTCTTTGCTCCTGGGCTGTCAAGCACATGCTTTCTGGGGGCACCCTGAGCCTGGTTAACCCTAAATACTCTTGGGAAGAATATAGCCTTGTTTCTGAGATGATTTCTCTCCAACAGGCAGGTTTCCTATGGAGCATAATACAGACTCGATTTAGCCCAACAAGCCCGGGAGCCTATGGTGAGTACCCGCTATGTGCACTCAGGATCTAAGGTGACAATTCAGGTCTTCGCAGTCCTGAATCATAAAACAAATATCAGCGCATGGTAAAACCTTGACTTTTATCACACAGGAGGAAAAATCTTTTCATCTGACCCTTGCAAAATCTCTGGGAGGTGGAGGAGGTCGGGATCATCATGGCATGTCTGCGGTTTGGAAGCTGAGGCCCGAGAGGTTTTTCAGCAGCTGCTGATTTGCAGCTGTGAGTAAGCTCTCTGCTCTCCTTGCCCTTGGCCAAGCCCCTGATGGCGGATGGTTGCCCTCAGGAACAGGTCAAGAAGGGGATTGTCAGCTGCAGAGGAATCATGTTCTTCTTTAAAAGCCCTCTTGACCTGAGGAACAGGACTGTGAGATCCTCTTGAGGAATCATGAGAGTCCTAGCCCAGTCTTCATTTGCTTTCCTGGCGCTTGGCTTTTTCCACACTGGGACTGTTGCAGTGGCCAGCTCTGTGGACCAGCCTTTCTCTCTGGAAGGGACTGCCCAGGGAGCCAGCCTCCTTTTTTTCTCTGGCCCTGTTTTCTTCACAACACACCAGGCTGGATTTCCCTCCCATGGACAGGCAGGGGGCTGTGACGTGGCTTCCCGAACATGGATAGGGGAGAGTCTTCCTCTGGCTTCTGACCCGGCTGGGCTTGCAGAAACACCTGTGAGTGCAGCGGTGCCCCGGGGGGCTCAGTCGGTTGAGCGTCTGACTCTTGATTTCAGCTCAGGTCATGATCTTAGGGTCCTGGGATCGAGTCCCGCGTCAGGTTCCTCACTCAGCGGGGAGTCTGCTTGGGATTCTCTCTCCCTCTCGCTGTCCCTCTGCCCCTCGCCCTGCTCTCTCTCTCTCTTTCTCTCTCAAGTAAATAAATAAATCTTAAACGAACAAACAAACAAAAGAAACACCAGTGAGCACACCTCCTGTGTTCTGAGCTGGCTTGCTTCAACAATGACCAGCTTTCTGAGACAGTAACCAGTGCAGCCAACAAAAGGTGGGGAGAGATTGCTGCTCACCAGCTCAACTCACAATATCAGCAAGTAGTGGACAAACAACCCCTTTTCTCCACCGGACAGGCTTTCTGTACATCTATCGGGACCCATCTCAAGGGTCACCCCTTCATGGAAGCCTTCTGGAAGCTTCTTAGGACATTAGTCATTCCTTCCCTTGTGTCTCATCTCTTCTTCCTGCTGACACAGGTGTCCCTGGGGAGAAAGGGCAGGGCAGATTCACCAGGAACGTCATCAGTGGGAGGAGACCGGTGTTTTAAAAATGTTCCCCTGGAGGTCCCAATGGGCACCTCCAGTGGAGAGTGTCCGGCCTTTGGTTCTTGTTATTTGTCTCATGCCACAGTGACTACCAAAAATGATTTTGTGGTACAGAGGAAAGGAGATGAAAAAATGATCCAAACATTTTCCTTATTGCAATAGTCACCCTCCACTTATGGCAAGAATACTTTCAAATGAAGTCTTTCCTTTTTTTTTTTTTTTTCCTTAAGCTCCAAAAGCGTCCCCTCAGGGAGGTAAGCATGCTGGGTAGGTCATGGCCCCAGCCTCCCTTCCCTCCAGGGCGGACGCACTCGAGGACAAGGAGCAATGCTGTGTTCTAATTAATTTCATTTGTTAGTTCTATTCTCTACCCTCTCTCCCTCCTGCTCTGTCTCTCCTTCTCTCTTTTCCTTTCTTTCTCTCTCTTCCTCTAAGGTAAAGAGCACATAGTTTTTCTCTTTGCACCTCTGGCTTCCAGCCAGTCTCCTTGGCATGTAGTAGACGCTTTGTCTGGCCAATGAAAGAATGAACAGTTGAACAAACAAACTTCCCAGCCTTCACCCCAAGGCCTTGAAACTCCACTCCACTCAGGGAAAGGGAATTTAGTATGATCAGGAGGATGTGGGCCCGCACAACAGACTGGTCCCGCTGATTCTACTGAATCATTCCAAAGATATCCATGAATGAGTTGGGGCAGAAGAGGTACTAATTTATAACAGCTTTTGCCAGCTCAACTGTTTATACCTAGTGACCCAGCATCGGTGACAGGAATTTCTCACAGCTGAATCAACAGAGGCACGATGACCCCTCCACCCCAGGAAGCCCAGGCCTTAGAGAGGCCATCAGGTACAACCAGGGAGGGCGGCATCCCCACCTGGTCTTGGCCTCTTCTTCTCGAGGTTCTCAGCCAGTGTCCTAAAAACAAGCAATGGCCCCCAGATGCTCACTGAGGACCGTGGACGCCCCTTGGAGTTGTCACCACTGCCTGGCATTTCTGTCCCCCAGGGCAAGCGTTCCCTCCATTATTGATACTCAAAGATGATGTGTGTTCTGACCAAGCCAGCGTTTTCTCCTGCTGTGTTGTGCTGAATTTCTATGGCAATGGTTTCAAAAGTGGTGAATTTGCTTTTTCCTCTTAATTCTGTAGTGCTCTGACGCTTGCCAAAAATATCCTTGTTTTCCTGGGTCTGAGGTTTTTCCTGGGTCTACTTATGTTCAGTGATAGAACCACCTCATCTGCCATGCAGATATTATATCAAATAGCACGATCACAGCAACTAATTGAGCAGATTTATTTATTTATTTATTTTTATTTTTTTTAAGATTTTGTTTATTTATTTGTCAGAGAGAGAGAGAGACAGAAAGAGCGCAAGCTGGGGAAGCTGCAGGCAGAGGGAGAAGCAGGCTCCACGCTGAGCAGGGAGCCCGATGTGGGACTCGATCCCAGAACCCTGGGATCATGATCTGAGCCGAAGGCAGGCACTTAACCGACTGAGCCACCCAGGCGTCCCTGAGCAGATTTTCTTAAATAAAATGCTCTATGTGAGTTGACATGCTAGGCACTGGGAATTCAAAGGGAAATTAGTTCTTATTCTTAAGAAGCTCACACTCCTTAAGAAAGATAGATCAGTACTCAGCTAATTGTAATACAATGTAATATAATGTGACTTAATGTACTATAATGTAATCTTAGTACATAGCTAACTATATTATAATGTAATCTAACATAGCATCACCTACTGCAACAAAATAACATAATGTTAATATACAGCTTAACTATAATGTAATGTAACATAATATAAGGTCACATAATGCAAGTGCACAGCCAACCTTAATGTAATGTAATGTAACATAATATAAAACGATAATATAATAAATATGATGTAATACATATAAGGCAATGTTTTAAATGTTTTATCAGTTGTAGGAACAAATTAGTATAAGACCCTGGTGGAGAAAGCCATAATACAGCCTAGAGTGATGCAAGGGTTAGGAGTTGGCAGGTGTGGATTTTGATTCCCGATCAATTCCTTGTAACTGTGCAAGCTTGGGGAAATGACTGCACCCTTCTGAGCCCCCAGTCACCCACCTCCTGCTGGGCTGGGGTGAGATTGAGGCGATACCATGAAGTGACAGCATCCAGGGCAGCCCTGTTTGGGGAGTTACTGCTCATTCCCACCATCCAGCTCAGGAGAGGCTCAGTAGAGGACCCTCAGGCAGTGGAGGGACAGTCCAGCAAGCAGCAGAGTCCGCCGCCTGAGCAGTGAGGTAGCCGCGTGAAGACACCCAGCACATCCAGTACAGAAGGGGTGGGCAGTGTGGTCCCTGAGGGCATGGGACCTGACCCATTGCCACCCCTGGCTGCTGAAGGACTGATGTCACAGTGGCTCCGTGCTCCTGGGGGAGGCGCCGAAATAAACACAGACCTTGCTCTAGAAGCTCTCTGCGTGCACTCAGCGCTGGTCCTGATGTCATGGTGCCCTGTCACATTGGCGAGTGTCATGGGTGTGACCTCTGCCTTCCTGGCCAGTTTAGACGCCCAGCAAGAGAAGGAAGTGTCTCTCCTTGTCCGGCACAGCACTGGCTCACGGGGGTGTCCACTCAGTGTGGCCACAGAGAGGATTATGGGGTGATGCCTCCCCATCCTCCTTTGACCATGTGCCTTCCTTTCTTCCCCTGTCTGCAGGCATGGGGGTGGTCCCCACCTCATGGGCTGTTGGTAATAAAATGCTATCCTGCCCTTCAAGGGCCCAACACGTCCCTGGTGTGGTGGAGCCGGCTCTCCATAAATATTAGCTTTTATTTTTATTTCCTACGCTGTTTTCCATTAAGAACTCTTCAGCACGTGAACAGTAGCCAACACGGGCGGCAAGGATGGACATGGGGCAGCTGCGTTGCCCTTAACTACAGCCAACGTGAAGAAAGACACGGCCAGGTGGGCGGCTGGCCGTGTGTTGTCAATTTGATGAAAGGGCAGAACTGCCTTTTTTCTTGTGCTCTTTCAACAAAATAGCCAAGTTGGAGGCCAGTTCTCTGTGGGACAGCGTCCCAAAGTAGCTCAGGGCTGGGTGACTTCATGACAAGGCTCTCGGGGTTTGGGGTGTGGGCGGGATGCTCAGTGGAGTGATCGTAGGCAGGATGCCTGATGCCCGGGACCCGGGGTCAGGGCACTCACTGCAGAGGCCGGCATGGAGTCAGGTCTGTAGCTTCAACATCTGTAGAAGGAGGCAGAGCCCCTTGCTGATACCCTCTTGGGGTGGGGGGGTGGAGAAATGGATTTCCCACCTCCGAATGAGACCAAAGCAGGGTCTGTTTGCTCTCTTCCTTTCTGCCTCCAGGAGAACAAGCATGTGGATGGTGTCAGGAGCATCAGCTGGTCAGCACTGCAATGCAGGGGGTGGGCCAGCCCCGGGCGCGTTCCTCAGCAAGGCCTCTGTAGGTTTCTGTCCGCTGACACCTTGCCAACTTTACACCTTATATGTTCCAGCCGCTGAGCACAGGGACATAGTAGAGACTGTTCATTTCCATAAGAGTCATCCTGTAATATTGCTCCGAACGCCCTAATACTCAGACTATTGATTTCCATAATAATCATCTTGGAATGTTGCCAGGAACCCTGTAATAGGCAGTTTGAATTCAGCCTCTGGAACTTCAGGAATGCCTAATCTATTGAAGCCTTGGTTTTGCCATCTGTAAAATGGGGAAATTCCACCTCCCTGAGAGGCAGTCTCTCTAACCAGGGCAGGTATGGGACGGGCAAGAAGCAAGGTGACATGAGAGGGACATGTGGTGACCCCCATGGGACCAGGGCAACTGGCCTGGGCAGTTGGGTTGTTTTTGAAGCTTTCAGCCCTCTTCACTGTCCTTGAAGGCCCAGGGCTCAGAGGCTGATGACTGACCATGACTTCATGAATCAGGCATGAAGTAGAGGCCAGGGGCACTGAGGATGTTGAGCTGGGCTCCGTGAAATGCTGCCTCTCTTACATTGTAGAGGGTATAAATGTTAATCATTTTAGAGGGAAAGCCTCCCTTTATTTGGGGGTCTTTCTTCCCAGCATGTGCCATGCTGACCTTTGTGTTTACAACTTGGAAGTTGACATGGGACCCTTGATACAAACCCCCATCAAGGAGAAGTCTTCACACCTGTGCTCACTAGCATTTCTTCCAGCACATTCCCAGGTCCCAGGGAGGAAACTCACAGAGCAAGATGGAGTCCTGATTCCACGTGAGACTCCATGCCCCAGAGCCCTGCTCTCGGCACGGGAATTGCCTTCTGTACTAAGCCAGGAGGATTGACCGAAATGCCACCTGTAGCCCCAGCTGGGCCAGGAGCCCAGGAGGCGTGGGCCCTTTGACCAAAGAAGGGTTTTCCATGTGGAGGGCACTCTGGGTGCCCTTCGAGGATTCTCCATTTACCTTGGTGATTAAACTCTTGGTGCCCAGAACCCTATAGTCTTCACCTGGTTATTTACTTTCAAAATAACTGATTTCCCTGTTCGAGTCCCATGAAGCATGGACAGCTGCTGTTTTGCTGGGTCCCTGGAGAGGGATGCGGCCCGCCTTCCCCCTCCAGAGCCGGTCACCGATCATGTCCTCACTCTGCTCTCTGTACCACTGGAGCCTCTCCGTCTCCCCTCTGCAGAAGCCTGGGGCCGATAAAATGTAAACCATATTTGCAGAAATGCAAGGCCTCCGGGAGGAGGAGACATCTGTGGCCTGTCATCAACAGACCCAGGTTCCAAGTTTGAGCTGGTGTGTGCATCGCAAAGTTTTATTCCCCTGCGCACGTGAACTCTCTCGTTCATACATTCCCTCTCTCTCCTCTCCCTCTCACACACACATACTTACAAGCTCACATGCTCACACACACCTTCCAATTCCTGTCCTTTGACAGCTGAGGGACTGACCGTGGGCAAAGTCCTTACCTCTTCCGGAGGCAGATTCTGCATCCCGTTTTGTTGAAGGCATGAAGGAAAGCACCCCAGCTGTGCCATTGGCCATCCTAAGGTCCAAACTGAAGGTGTGCTGGGAACAAAGCTGCACGCCATACGTCCTGCTGTGGCCTCTGCCCACAGGATGCCCCTGGGTCACCTTAATCTCTCCCCCATCCCTGCAGGCAGCTCAAGAAGTGTGGGGTAATGACGGCCACATCAAGACACTCTCGTCTGCAGTTTGCAGACAGGCGAGCTCACTCTGAGCATTGCCTAATGTGCTGGACAGGGGAAGCAACATCCCATAAGATGTGAATAGCCTTGTAGAGGCTCCATCTCAAAAGTCAAATTCAAGATTCCTATGCCTGGCTGTTCCCTCCATCTTCTTATAGGACAACGTTTGAAGTAGGACAGACACACAGGACCGTGTACAGTTTAATGTGTGTTTTCCAAGTGAGCGCATGTAACCAGCACCCAAATCAGAATATAGCTCGCCTTCCACCCCGAAACCCCCTTGTGTCCCTCTTCCCAGCCTTCACCCCTCCGGCAGCAACAATAGGCTGAATCTGACACCAGATATTAGTTTTTCCTGGTTTTGACCTTTATAAAAATCAGGATTTCTCAAGGGACACGCTATTGATAACTGGGACTGGATCATTCTGTGCTGTCAGGGGCTTTCCCGGGTGCCTCAGGATGCTCAGCAGCATCCCTGGTCTCCACCCACTAGGTGCCAGTAGCGCGTCCTCCCCGCTCGGTGGTGACAATCAAAAATGCCTCCAGACATCGCCAATTCTGGACCCTGGGGGTGCAGAATTACTCCCAGTTGAGACCCGCTGAAATAAATGGAATCACATAGTATGTTCTTATTTGCGTCTGGGTTTTTTGGGTCATCACTGTGTTTGTGAGATTCATCCATGCTCTGGTGTATACCTGTGGCTCGTGATTCTCATCGTGTAGGATTCCATCGTGTGAATACGCCGCAGTTGACACATCCATTCTACTATTGATGGGCAAGTGCGCTGTTTCCAGCTTGGGACTATTCCGAGTAATGCCGTATGGATGTGTGTGTATACGTGTTTTGGTGAACACGCATTTGCCTATCTGTTGAGCGTGCAGTCTGTTTTGTGAGGTCTTTTGCTTCCTTTCCCTCCAGTGACCATGTGGCCTCCATGCCTGCATCGTAAAGGAACTTCCTCACAAACTCCTTCAGCCTTTCCTTGGACCTGGCGGCATAGACCCCAGTGTCCTAAGCTCCATCATCTGCTGCAATCACTCCACCTGAGCCATTAACACTCCCCACACTGCCCAGTGGGGATCGCAGCCTTTGGCCAACCGGCCACAGCCCACGTCCTGCCTCCTGGTGGGGCCGGGGAGCGGGGGGAAGCCTGTTGACCCAGCCCTGTAGCCAGCCCTGGGAGGTGGCACCACTCAACCTTGGGGAGCTGTGCTCCAAGCCTATGGGAATGACAGCCCCAAACGTCCAGCAGGAGACCAGCCGCAGGGGACAGGGGATGGACAGTGGCTCCCACTCTGAAGATCTTTAACATGACTGTCACTTCCCTTGATCAGAAATGTTTTTCTTACCGATGTTATGTGCTAACTGAAGTAGCAGGATTTGGGTGCCAGCCCTTGGATTCAAATTTCCTCCCTTCCTTCCCTCCCTCCCTTCTTCCTTCCTTCCTTCCTTCCTTCCTTCCTTCCTTCCTTCCTTCCTTCCTGTTAAAGTGACTCTGCATGAAAAGCCTGGGCACTGCAGGGGGCATAGAGAGAGTAAGAAACTCTCCAAGGCATTTATGAACCTAAGGCAGCATGCGGCGTGTGCACTCGTGTGCGCGTGCGTGCGTGCATGCATGTATGTGTGTGTGTGTGTCCATGTACACACACCATATCTTATGGATGCAGTGCGCAGTGCTCTGGCATTGGGGAGATGACAGGAGAGCTACAGATAAAATGCTTTGAGAACCAAAGGAAGTTGAAACTTCAAAGGAAGTTTCCAGAAATAGTAGCTGGGCCTGGAAAGTTGGGTGGAATTTGGGTACGTGGAGGTCTAGGCCGGCCTCCGGGTCAGGGAAAGGTAGGAACAGCCACTAGGAGGCCAAATGGGCAGGGTGCATAGTATTTCCTCAGGTCAGGGTCCTAAGCCCTCAGCCAGCCTTTGGAGATGTCACAGTGACCTCTGCAGTGGACCCCGTGCCTCAGTTTCCCTACCCTGCCTTGGCCATACACACAGGAAAATCTGGGGTCTGTGGAAAGAGCCCAAGCTTCAGGGCCTGACTCGGGTTGGGGGCCTACCCTCACCAGCCCGGCTCTGCATGGGGGCCTCAGCTCTGGCCCATGCCGTGCGAATGCCGGTGTCCGCCCTCTGCCTCCCCCCTGCCTCCCAGGGCGTGGAGAGCACTGCATGGCTCCCAGGGGCTGCAGAAGCAGCAGTAGCCTATGAGGTGTGCTTTGATTTCCTTTCTATTATGCACACTCTCTGGGGCATACGTATAGCTCTGAAAGTTCCCACAAATGCACAGACGCCTGTGACCACAACCACCGTCACGATTTAGAGCCTTCCCTCACCCCAGACACTTCCTCCAGCTGCCCTCGCCATCACGCCACCCCCATGCCCGCTCCCGAGGTCACCATGTCGTCCTGCTTCCTCCGGAACATCACGGGAATGGAATCACACAGCGCAAAGCCTTTTCTGTCTGGCTTATTCATGCACTTGAGATTTCCCCACATTGGTGTCCATCAAAAGCTGATATATTTTTAGTGCTGAGTAGTCTTTTACTGCGTGATTGTACCACCATTCTTTGGTTTTGTGTTTTTCTGGGCTTTTGAAAGACATTTGCGTTGCTTCCAGTTTGGGGCAGTTACGAATAAAGCTATTCTAAACTTTTGCACAGATTTTTCTATGAATGTAAGTTTTCATTTCTTTGGGGGCAAATACACAGGACCAGGATTTCCAGGTTGTTTGGCAAATGTGTGCTTATAAGAAACTGCCGAATTTTCCAGAACGGCTGTACCATTTTACTTTCCCACCTGCTTTGTATTCAAGCTGTTCCACACTCTCGCCAGAACTAAGTAATGACCTTAAAAAAAAAAAAAAATTAACCATTTTAATAGGTGTACAGTGGTATCTCATGATGGTTTTATTTTGCATTTCCCTAATGATTGGCGATGTTGAACATCTTTTCGTGTGTCGTTCTGCCTTCTGCGTATCTCCTGTTCAGTGACCGCTCAGAGCTTTTGCTCATTTCTCAAAGTGGGTTGTTTTCCTGTTGTTGATTTTTCAGAGTTCTTTATATAATTAAGTTACAAGTCCCTTGTCAGATATTGTACCTGTGATTTTGTAAATATTTTCTTCCAACTGATGGCTTGTCTTTTCATTCTCTTACCAGTGTCTTTAGCAGAGGAATAGTTTCTAATTTTGATAAAATCCGGGTCACCGATGCCTTCTTGTATGGGTTGCACTTTTGGTGTTGGACCTAAGCATTCTTTGCCTACCTAACTCAAGGTTGCAGAAATTCTTCTCCTCTGTATTTTTCTGAAAGTATTATACATTTATGTTTACATTTAGATCTGTGATCCATTTTGAGTTCATTTTTGTGTAAGGCATGAGGGTGGGGTTTTTGGGGTAATTTTTATATAAGAGATCAGGTTCCAGGGACATTCTTATTTTTATTTTTTGCGTATCGGTATCCAAGTGTTCTAGCATCATTTGTTGAAAAGACTACCCTTCCTTCACTGAATTTCTTCTGAGATTTTTTTTTGAAACTCAATTGACCATATTTATGTGAATCTGTCTCGGGACCCTCTGTTCTGTTTCATTGATCAATGTGTCTCTTCGTTTGCAAATGCTACACTGTCTTGAGAACTGTAGCTTTATAATAAGTCTGGAAATGAAGTACTACTGTGAGTTCATCAACTCTGTTCTTTCTTGGCTATATTTGGTCCTTTGTCTTTCATACATATGTTAGAATCGGCTTGTCTCTATCTACAAACACACCGGCTAGAATTTCGATTGGGATTACATTGAATCTCTACCTCAATTGGGGGAGAATTCCCATCTTCACAATATTGAATCTATCAGTTCATGACCGTACTCTCCTCTCAGTTCATTTAGCTATTCTTTATGAATTTCATCAGTATTTTGCTATTTTCAGCATTCAGATCATGTACCTGTTTTGTTGGATTTATACTTAGTGCTTTCATTTTTTTGGTGCTCTTGTAAATGGAACTTTAAAACAAATTCCAATTGTTCATTGTTTGACTATAGACATACAATTGATTTTTTTTTAATACCTAAAGTATGATGTTAGCTTTCAGTTGTTTTTTGCTGGTGGTTTTTTTGTTTTTGTAGGTGGTCTTTATCAGACTTAAGGGAGTTCCCTTCTATTTCTATTTTGCTAAGAATGTTTACCATGAGTGGATGTTTAGTTTTGTCAAATGATTTTTCTGCATCTATGGATACAATTATGTTTTGTTTCTTTTCACTTCTGTGAGTGTAATGAATTACATTAATTGATGTTTGAATGTCGACCCAGACCAAAAAAAAAAAAAATTATCTTTTTACATATTGCTGGATTCAGTGCACGAACATCTCTAATCTACTTTTTGTCTATTGATCTTCCATTGCTTTTCTTGTCATATCTCTGATTTTGGTAGCAGGGTTGTGCTGGCTTCATTAACCTGATTTGAGAAGCATTCCACAAAAAGAGTTAAAAATGCCCTCCCCTCTTCTGTTTTCTGGAAGAGATTGTATAGAGCTGGTATTATTCTTCCTTACATGTTTGGTAGAATGAGTCAGTGAGATCATTTAGAGATTTCTTTTATTCAGAAGATTTTTGCCTTGCCTTCTGCAAGCAGTGGTCCCAGCATCGGTCCCACCGTAATGCCGTGGTGATGCTATTGGGCTCTGTTTTGCACGGGCACCTCTCAGGGACGCATCTGGACTTTTCAAAGGCTTCATGACGCTTCTTTGGGTCACTCACATGCATGCACAGCACAGAACGAGCCCAGAACATGCACAGGTTCTATGCAGAATTAGAGGATCCTTTCTGCACTCTCTCCCCTGGGATATTCCTTGGCTCCCGAGGGCCTTCTTTCCTAACCCTCCAACTGAGAGTCTGTGTTTCTGTCAACTTTATTGCCTTGTGTGTCACACAGCTCTGCACGGCCAGGATGCCCGCTGGGCAAAGCAGGAGATGAGAGAGACAGAGAGACAGAGAGAAGTGATAAAAGGAACTTCCCCACACAACTCAGGCCTCGGGGGCCCTTTCTTCAGTTCCTCTGGCCAGAGAGAGAAGGGTTTTCTCTTGCAATTTAGGTTCCCTGCTCCTGCCACTGCCCACCACTGCCACAGAAGCGCAGCCAGCAACTGGCGCTGGCCCAGGGGCAGCTGGAGAGAGAAAGAGAAAGAAATTGGGGATTTCCCCCAAACTCTCCGGCTCCCGGGAGCCCCTCTTCCCTGCTCTCTGTCTACAAAGAGGGGATTCTCTAGGGCTTTTGCTGTCGATGTTTGGAGACAGGATGGAGAACCCCAGCAAGCTCACTGTGCCTGTGTCTTCAGGGCAGAAAACGGAGAAAATCACAAAAACCCCACAATGGCGAGGCCATGAGAGGCGAGCAGGCCTGGCTCTGTGCCCACCCAGCAATGGCATTGGGGACCATACTTACAATTAGGGGCCCCGGACGTTGAGTCCTTACAATCAGGACACAGTACTTCACCCCCACAGCACCCCACAGGGTGGTTCCCACTATTCTCCTCATTGGACAGATGGGAAACGGAGGCCCAGAGAGGGTCAGTCACTGGCTCATGGCACACAGCCAGGGCTCAGCCTTGTGCTTGATTCTGCAGTTCCACGAATTAACAGCAACCTGCCCTCCTTCATGCTGTGAGATCTGTTGCTTTGTTCTTATCTCCGTTAAAGTGCATGAAATGTCATTTTATGGCTGTGCGGTTGTCTGCATTCCTTTTAAATGTTAAGCCCTTCAGGGTTTCCCCTGGGCATCCCTAGGGTCGATCTAGCACTTCCAGGTGCAGAGTAGGCCCTCAGCGTTTGTTGAATGACTAACAAATGGATGGATGGCACTCCCAGTCTATCCAGCCCTTATATTTGGACCACAGAGACCCTGCGAGAAGATGGTAAGGAGAGAAATTGTCTTTATAATGTTTGTAGGCTGGCTGGAAGCCTCCTGGAATTTTCCAGTGAACTAGGTCACCCAGAGAGCCTGGACTGCAGATGGCGTGCTCTGGAGACACAAAACCGAGGGCGTGCCCCTTGCACAAACTCTGAAATTGTAGCTCTTTCTCAGAGTGACCACATACAGAGTTGCCAGATTTAACAAATAAAAATGCAGGAGGCCCAGTTTGAATGACATTTGAATGTCAGATCATTTTTCAGTACGATTTTTTGCTGTAAGTATGTCCAATGAAATATTTGGGATATACTTACACCAAAAAATGATTTTGTTGTTTTTTCTCTGAAATTCAGATTGCACTGGGTGAGGATTTTACCTAAGGGCCTGTCTCCCAGCCCTCACCACTCAACTCTCACTTTAGGACCGTCAACACCTGACCCCGGCTTTCTCGGCATCTGGTGAAGGCTTCTGAGCACTGAGCTTGGCCTTGGCCATCACTCATCTGAGCCGCTCCTGGGTAAGCGAGGCTCAGAGAGGGAAGAAGGGCCAGGTGTCTCAGCCCTGAGCAGCACCAGAGTGCAACTACCCAATGGAGACGGGGACAATATGGATGTTTCTACCCTCGTATAAGTTTAACTTTGAAACACACAGTCCAGGAGCATCAGATCCGTGTGGCTGGGATGCCCCAGGGGCCCTGCAGATGGATGGCCTTCTATGGGAGGAGGGTCTGGTGGAATCCAGCAGGAAGCCAGCAAGCCCACTTCCCAGAGCCTCCAGCAACAAACCCCCATTGTCTCTCTCGTCCCCTACCCTGAAGCACTGGCATTATTCCGGAAATGTCTGCCAGAGCCACCTCTGGTTACCAGGCTTTGAAGATTTCCCTTTGAAAAAGTTTTCTCTTCCTTCCTCTGGAGAGGTCCTGCTTAGGGGAGATCTATCTAACCTCTCTCTTCTTTGCAGGAACAGATGGGGACCTGGAGGGGGCGGGGAGCCGGCAGGCCCGCAGTGGTGATCATAACCCACCTCATCTGTGACCCACTCCAATGCTCAAAACATTGCTCTTAACGTTAGAGGTTGAAGAATACTGAAAAGTAACAGACGCCCATGTGCCCAGTGACCAGAAGAGACTCTTTTTAATATTTCATCCTGTTTGCTCACCTTTTCTTAGAGTGAAATATTATAGACAAAACCAGTCTCCTTTGCCCCCAACCCTTGTCCTCCGAGGCAGCCGCTATGGTGAGTCTGGCTCATACATTTATAATCCTTGACTTCATATGTGCAGATCCATGCACAATATAGAGTATTTGGCAGGCATGCTTTTAACGTCAGGGATGCTATCTGACTTTATTTGGTGACTTCCCTCCCTGCCCCCCAACCGCAGAAAGCGTTTTGCACCTGCTGGCCGCCCCCACCTGTGAGGCAGCGTTGGGTATTTCCCCTGTGTTTCTGGGGGAAGCCTGAGCTTGGGCAGGTTAGGTTAAGAAATGGGCCCTGACCGTCCAGCCGGGAAGTGCTGGCTCTAGGCTGAATCTCAGCGTGCCTTCAGAATTCTTGGCTGATGGTCCTCGAATTCATTTGTTCACCCTCTATCTTCTGAGCGCCTGCTCTGTTCCCGGCCCTGGGGACGCTGCGGGAAACCAGGAAGGCTCCCGCTCTCGTGAAAGTTACCACCAGGAAGCACAGCCTTCATCGACTTGGGCCTTGAACGCCGACCTGTCCGGGCGTTCCCTCTTCAACAAGCCAACAGGCTTTTTTCTGACCTGTCCATGACCCCCCTCCTCCAGCCCCCGCCCCACCCTGTGACTCAGCAATAAGATGCCCAGGATCTGGTTCTGCCTCCCTGGGCCTCTCTCTTCGGCAGGGTGTGAAGTTAGGGGTCTTCACCCCCAGATCTGCTCTGAGCTGAAACATCGTCCAAGGGTTCCACTCCCAGGGGGCTAGGACCACACCCGCCCACTGGTGTGAGAAAGCCCAGTTGTCACTCGGGGGGGGGGAGGGGGGACATCTCCAAGGAACCTTCCAGATGCTTCTCTCACCACCCGCTTCTGGGGTAACTCAGCCACCATCCCTCATTCTGACCATGAGTCCTCCTGCTCAGCTCTTTCCAACTTCCAAATAATGCAATCGAGGCTGACCTTTTTTTTTAATAATTTTTTATTGTTATGTTAATCACCATACATTACATCATTAGTTTTTGATGTAGGGATCCATGATTCATTGTTTGTGCATAACACCCAGTGCTCCACGCAGAACGTGCCCTCTTTAATACCCATCACCAGGTTAACCCATCCCCCCACCCCCCTCCCCTCTAGAACCCTCAGTTTGTTTTACGGAATCCATCATCTCTCATGGTCCGGCCCCCCCCCCCCGACTGACTCCCCTTCATTCTTCCCCTCCTGCTATCTTCTTCTTCTTTTTTTTTTCTTAACATATATTGCATTATTTGTTTCAGAAGTACAGATCGTGATTCATCAGTCTTGTACAATTCACAGCGCTCGCCATAGCACATACCCTCCCCAATGTCTATCACCCAGCCACCCCCTCCCTCCCACCCCCCACCACTCCAGCAACCCTCAGTTTGTTTCCTGAGATTAAGAATTCCTCATATCAGTGAGGTCATATGATACATGTCTTTCCCTGATTGACTTATTTCACTCGAGGCTGACCTTTTTGTTTGTTGTTTTCTATTCATGAGATTTTGCTGTTTAAACTTGTTTTCACATCTATGGACACTTTGAATGTAGAATCTGTTTTACAAAGGAAAAAAACATCAAAACCACCAAACACCTGAGACAGATAGATCAAATGACAGTGCTAGCCAGACTTGGAGCATCTCTTAGCCTAAACATAAGTTGGGGAGCAGAGGGGCTGTCTCTTGCACCTGCAAGAGAGTGCCTGATTAATTGATCGCATAGAAGCGCACATCTGGAAACACGAGGGTCCCCATTCCCTCCCTTCAGCTTAAGCAGTTGGGTAAGAGATGCATGCAAGGCTCCTGGTTTTGAATTTCTACAAGAACAATAAAAGGAAAGAATATAAGGAATTACTGAGTGACTATCTTGGACCACATTTTATCATCTGTGATTTTATTTCCTCCTTGTAAGAATCCTGCTGGTTCCACTGAAGATAATGAATTATCTTCATTACTAAACAGGCAAGTGGGTTAAAGGACCCACCCCAGCTCTACTATACTCACCCCCCGACTCTACCGTGCTCACCCACCTTGGTGAAGCAGGATTCACCTCCGAGTCTGTCTAGCACCAGAACCCACCCTTGTCCCCACACTCAGAGGCAAGAGCATCCATCAGACACCAGCCGTGGTCTCTGGCTTAGGTGCAGGGCAGAGGGGGGGCTCACTCTCTGGAGAATGCACTGTCCCCCACGGGGGTCTCTGCGATTGGGCTGATGAAGAACAGCTGGTGGGGAGCTCTTCTGACTTCAGTTCATTAATTCTACAGGGTCGTGTTTGTCACCTTTTTTGTGTTAACAATGGGGCTGAGAGAGCTTGAGATGATTAGATCACAATGCTTGCCTTCCAGAGAGTTCCCTGGGTAGCAGGAGACCAACCTCCAATTAGGTGAGCCTCTGGATACGTCACCTGACAGGGCAAAGAGACTTTGCTGGTATGATTAAGGTTAAGGATCTTGACATCAGGGGCGACTGGGTGGTGCACCAATTTAGGTGTCCGACTCTTGGTTTTGGCTCAGGTCATGATCTCAGGGTCGGGAGATCAAGCCCTCGTCGGGCTCCATGCCCAGGGGGGAGTCTGCTTGAGATTCTCTCTCTCTCCCTCTGCCTCTGCCCCTCCCCACCATGGGCTCTCTCTGCCTCTCTCAAATAAATAAATCTTAAAAAAAAAAAAAGATTTTGAGATCAGAGATGATCCTGGATTATCCAAGCGAGCCCAGTATAATCACCAGGGTCCTCATAAGGGGGAAATGGGAGGGTCAGAGAGAGGTTGGAAGATGCCACACTGCAGGCTTGGGGGACAGAGGATGGGGCCACGGGCCAATGTGGGCACCTCTGGAAGCTGGACGAGGCAGGAGTACAGTGAACACCTTGGTGGTAGCCCGGTGAGACCCGTGTAAGACTTCCAACCTCTGATCTCTGGAGTGCAAACGTGCTGACATCCTTATGCGTGAGGCTTTGGGAGTTAGAATCACTCTTCTGGGGAGTGTGTCTTTGTGCACCAGGAGCTCTGAAGAATTCATACCCATTGACTCAGAAGTTCCCTGTCTGGGAGTCTGCCACAATAAATAAAAATGCACATAGAAGCACATACATACACCCAAATGCAGGTATAGGGTGTTGATCAGTGCACTATTTTTTAAAAAATTTTTTTATTATTAACATACAATGTATTATTTGTTCCAGGGGTACAGGTCTGTGGTTCATCGGTCTTACACAATCCACAGCGCTCACCACAGCACATACCCTCCCCAATGTCCACCACGCAGGCACCTCATCCCCCCACCCCTCTCCCCTCCAGCAACTCCCAGTTTGTTTCCTGAGATTGAGTCTCTTATGGTTTGTCTCTGTCTCTGATTTCGTCATTTTATTTTTTTCCTCTCTTCCCCTATGATCCTCTGCCTTGTTTCTTAAATTCCTCATATCAGTGAGATCATATGATAATTGTCTTTCTCTGATTGACTTATTTCACTCAACATAATACCCTCTAGTTCCATCCACATCATTGTAAATGGCAAGATTTCATTTTTCGATGGCTGCATAATATTCCATTGTGTATATATACCACATCTTCTTTATCCATTCATCTGTCGACGGACATCTAGGCTCTTTCCATAGTTTGGCTATTGTGGACGTTGCTGCTATAAACTTTGGGGTGCACGTGCCCCTTCGGATCCCTACATTTGGTAAGGATTACCTACATTGGTAAAGACCCAGTAGTGCAATTGCTGGGTCATGTGGTAGCTCTATTTTCAACTGTTTGAGGAACCTCCATACTGTTTTCCAGAGTGGCTGCACCAGCTTGCATTCCCACCAACGGTGTAGGCGGGTTCCCTTTTCTCCGCGTCCCTGCCAACATCTATCATTTCCTGACTTGTTAATTTTAGCCATTCTGACTGCATTATTTATAAAAGGAAAAAAACAAAATTTCTGAATCTCCAGTTGTAGGGGGATGGTTAAATTGCGGTTTTATTTGTGGTAGAATAGTATACAATGGGTAAAATGGTGTTTTGATGGAATTTTTACACAAAATTTTATATAAAACCACATGTGTAAACATGTGTTCTCTCTGTCTCTCTCTCACACACACATACACACACTCACATTGAAAAAAGGTGCAAAAGGAAAATATCTGTGTTAACAGTGATTATCCTAAAGCAGTGAGGCTCGTTCTCACTTTTTCTTTTTCCTCTTTTCTATTTCCTTAATGTTCTGTGCTGAGCATCGTGACTTTACAAAGAGAAGAGGAAGGAAAGCATTTTACAGCCCATGCTGGGGTGGAGGGCCCGGCCATGAGAGGGGGTCTGTAAGTCCCAGAGACTGCCCCAGCTGTGGATGAGCTATGTGCCTTAACGCTTCCATCTGCGAAATGGGCATGGGGGTGTCTGCCTCCAAGCGTTGCCATCTCTGCTAATTTTTGTAGCTTAAAATAGGAACTGTCCATGATAAGAAACAGAAGGAGAGCCCTGTGAGATGCTGTGTCTGAGCACAGGGTTGCTTGACCCGGCAGATGTCCCTCTGGAAGGCGGTTCCTCCCGAGCCCGGTGTGCCCAGGTTAATTCTCTCTCTCCCTCTCCACAGCTGCCCATGATGGGAGGTGCCTTCATGGACTCGCCCAACGAGGACTTCAGCACGGAGTACTCCCTCTTTAACTCCTCCACCAACGTCCATGCGGCCTCCAACGGCCAGGGCCAGCCGGAGGAGCCTCCGCGGTCCTCCAACGACGCAGTCTTGCTCTGGATTGCCATCATAGCGACACTGGGGAACATTGTGGTGGTTGGGGTGGTGTACGCCTTCACCTTCTAAGGTTCGGGGCGCCCGCGAGCTCCAGGCCGGCTCTCCCCGTGCTGGGCTCACAGCAGGGCGAGGCCTTGTTCGGGGCACCAGCGCTGTCGGCCTTTGGCTGTGCCCACCTCCTGGAACCAGGAGTTCTGACCATGTGCACGGCCTCTCCAGGGGCAGTGACTGTGCATCAGAAATTTCCCCCAAGCAGCCCTGATTTCCAATGTTCTGTGCTGTGGTCAAGCTGAGCCAGAAAACATGGGAGTGTGAGCTTCCAGCCCCTGGAGGCGTGATGGGGCAAAGCCTTCACGAGGAGCAAATTGGGGAATTTTTTGAAACCATATTTCAATAACATAAGACCAGAAGAAACAGCCGGTTAGATGTGAAATATGGACATGGGGTTACAATCGCTTGCTGGCCGTAAATAACCACGTATGTGTCTTGTTTTTATGCCAACTTACCGCACCTGGTGCGTGAGGTGCCGGGCGAGAGCAGCCCTCAGTACTGGAGCGTTCCCAGCCCAGCCTTGGTCTCCCATTCAGCCCTTTGGAATAGGGTGGTGGTGAACTGGGCCATAGAACATTCCTCGTTTGACTTGGACAGGGCATCTTTGTCACCAGACACTTGGCCCCTTTTGAGACCCAGATGCATCGGGAAGTCCAAGGGCAGGCGGATGACTGGTGACGGGGTGGGATTTCCACGGGTAGGGGGTTCTCTGCTGGACGGACTTGCTCTTCTTTTTCAAAAGAGAAGAAGCGCCTTTAAACTGTGGATCTGCCATGTGGTCAAGTCTTCAGACCAGCAGACAGAAGACGCTCTCTCCTCTCTGAGAAATCTCGGGATTTTAGAGATAGCAGTCTCACGCTCACCTGATCTTCCGACAGCTGGGAGGGAGAGGCGTGGTTTGCCATTGATCACAGGGCAGGTGACTGCACCCGTCAGAGCAGGAGGGACCAGGAGGGACGTTTCCTGACTCAGCCGGGGGCTCTCTCAGCCCCAGTGAAGTACTCTCTCAAGCAAATCCCTGCTTCTCAGCTGCCCTCGGGGAGAATGCCCAGAGAAAGGGTCTGGAAGCTGTGTGCCAGGGGGGCCAGGTGCTCAGACACCTGCCTTTTACATGGGGTCTGGCTCCCGGGTTCTCTTGCAGGCATGAATGTGCTCTGTCCGAGTCAGCCTCCTTAACCTTCCTCCAAGTCAGTGGCTGTGGGGAAGGGGGTTCTGGCAAGTAAGGGAGCCTCCCGAGCAGACCAGCACAGGATGGGATGCGCTGGGGGAGAAGGACTCGTTCTTCTTCTGTCTTTAGGAAAGGCGCCTGCATGGTACGCCCCCTTCCCCAGATAGCTCCCCTGTGCCGAGCAGAGTGAGAGGCTCACACGCAGGCTCCCTCGCTTGCAGTCCAGGAGTGGCTTTCTCTGTGCTTTCTCCCCGTGCTGTGCAAAAGAAAATAAATGGTCTAAACTTCCCCTCTCTGGTGGGGAAACTGAAAAGACTGGGTGGGAAACCCTGGTGCTGTTTGGGGACAATTGCAAAAAAGGTGATTGTGTCCCTGTGGTCTCAGGAGACATGGCTGTTCCTGGATGGCAGGCACAGGGACATCTTAATTGTCCAGAGGCAGCCACTCGTCTGCGAGATTGGCGCCGGGCTACTGTGCCAACAGGATCTCCAGCCTGACCTCCAAACTGTGTCCGCAGACGGCCACCAGCTCCTCTGAGCCACATCTGTCACTGCAGCCATGCATGCATCCACGGCGGCTTTGGCTCAAGTGGAGGTCGCGAGTGCAGTGCTGATGACCTTTGCAGAGAGGGAGAAGGGATGGGGGACCTTTGGCCTGGGCTCCTTCTGGAATCACTGACAGGGCCGTGCTCTCAGCAGGACCAGACCGGGGCAGGGGGCGGGGGCCGGGAGGGGGCTGGGCTGGGTGGTCAGCTGTTACACGCCCATCATCCCCGCTGCTTCCCGAGCAAACTCTTCCCTGCCTCAAGCCCCCATGTGTGCCCTATAAGCAAGGGCTTTCTGAGACTGGTGTCTTCATGAGAACCCAAGGAGGAGGTTGAGAGCCGGGGTGGAGAGGAGCCTAGGCGATGCTTGGTGTCTTTGTGGGGGTCACTACAGCCCAGATATTCTGAGTCCTTACCTTCTGACCCCGCATCCCCAAAGGAGCCCTGTAGAGATGTAGTCGGCAGCTCCCTGTTCTCCGAATGGCCTGCGGCAATGGCAGTGGGAGCTCTAGAGTGTTCTGTGTGCCGTGACTGGGGAGGGAAGGAACGTGTGGTCCCAGCTCTGAGTATCCAGGGCAGCCCCAGCGGGCTGGGGATTCTCTGGGTAATTCTGGGTGCAGGGGTCTCCCCCACGAAGGCTTTCTCTTCCCCTGGCGTGAATGCCAGTTAAATTCAACTTTCAAGGAGTTCTCCCTCTTTGGTCAGGGCCACAGACACAGGGCTTGGAACCCTGGGCCATCTTGTCCAGACTTTACCTTCGGCGACTATAGTGACTTGCTCAGGGTCACTCCATCACAGTCTGCTACAGTGTTTTGACCTGGTTTTTCCTACCATCACTTAGATAACAACGAGGATAGATGTGCACGTGAAAGTCCAGTGAAGGGTAAAGGACAGATTTCCAGCCAGAAGGTATGCTGTGCTGTCCCTCCTGCCTTACGCAGCTGGGCTCTGTCTCGGATGTTAGGTAACAGGCAGGAGGCACCATCTGAGCATTGTGTCCAGGCACCGTGCTGGGCCCACATGTGCGTGTTTAATCTATACGATCGCCTTACAGCATCCTTGCTCCAAGACATATGGAACCAGAAACTCAGGGGAGTGGAGTAACTTGCCCGAGGCCACACAGCATGAAAGTGACAAGCTGGGATTTGAGTCTGGACCCTCCAGCTCTAAAACCAGCCTCTTTCTGCCACACCATGCTGTCTTCAGTGGCTGGGGTGGCACCTCCAGGGCACATTTAAGCCAGGCTCTGGGTCTACAGAGGCCATTCCTTGAGGCCCCATGTCGTGGTGTGGCCCGGGCCAGCTCTGGCTCCCTCCACAGGCAGAAGTCTGACTCTCCTCAGAATAGGGCAGGCTCGTCCCCCTGCCCATTGCCCTCTCTCTGTCCAAGCTTCAGGGATGGTGGTCCCTGTCACCTGCCCCTCTCTTTTTAAAGCCAAACACAAGTGTGTTTGTGTGGCCAGAGACGTTAGCGGAGAGCGGCTTTCTTGGGATACATGCCGAAGGACCCTGGCCAAGACCCGGAGCCCAACAAAGGGGCCCGCACAAGGAGTGAGGCTCACGCAGCCCGATAGCCGAGGAAAGTCGGGACGGTCCGTGTGGTAGGTGAGGCTCCAGCCCAGGCTCAGGCCTCCTGTTGAGCTCCATGGGGACTCTCCTGAGCAGGCAGGACGGATGCTCCTCTCTCACAGCCCAGCCTGGGGCTCCCATCTGGCTTCTCCTGGGTGAGGTTGGCCTCAGAGCCCACCTTGACTTAATGAGCCAGCACTGAGGAAGAAGGGGCTTGTCTCTTCAGTAGCTGCTCTTCAGAGAAGGGGTCCTGTATTTGCTGGAATGTTCTCCCTCCTTGGCCCTCCACATGCCTCCGCATCTTCCCTCTGCTAGCCATAGGTGCCCCATACCTGTGTTTGTCTGCATGTGGGACACGTGCTTTAGGAGGGCTGGAGATACTGTCATCGGAGCTTGGGAGGAGAGGCCGGAGGACACTTTAGCCAGGTGTGTCCCGAGGGGATTCCACCTCCTGTATGGGCCCGGGGGGAATTAATGATCACTCTGCTGTCCCTCCCTTTTCCCTGAGATCTAGGTCAAGAGGCAGATGAGATTCCCCTGACCTCCCCTACCCTCCAGAGAGAGACAAATTTACCTCCTTTCAGGAGATCCCCGGGATCAGAGGGAGAAAGTTAGGGAGGGCAGGCTAGTACCACTTGGCTGGAGAGGCAATAAGCCATTTTCCAGCCTGTTCTAAATGGAAGGCCTGGCTACCGGCCAGACCACTAGCATATGTTGGAACCCCTCCCTGGAGACTGGAGAGACTCGGCCGTTATCTGTGCTGCCACCTGATTCCCTCCAGACAAGTGCTCCTCTCCTTCTTCAGGAGCATGACCTTCTTCCATCATTAGCAGTGATATCATTAATAATTATTATCCTTGCTGTTGTCATCTATCGTGCATCTTCCTTGTGCTGTGCTCTGTTCATATCCCATTTACTTCTCCACTCACCCCTCGGAGGCAGAAGTGCGGTGCGGAGAGGTGCACGTTAATTATTGTCCCATTTTTCTGTTGAGAAAACTGAGGCCAGGCCAATGGGCCTGAGAACCCACATCTAGAGAGGTGGGATTCAGATCCACCTCTGCTGGCCCTCCAGCCTGGATGGCTACCCTGCGTCTCCCTGCGCACACACTCTCCACGGTGAGCCCTCTGGAACGGACCGCCCCAGGAGCAGGCACTCAGGCTGGGGCTGTTTGGGTCCTGGATCGCGGAGTTGAAGTGTAGGTCCTGGAAGGGGGCCGGAGCAGTGCACACGGGTTTAGCAGTCTGAGAACCTCACAGCGGTAAAGAGGCGTTAGAGAGCTTCCAATCAGGACCTGTAATGTTGGGGAGGGCAAATGGGGCCTCACGGAAAAGGAAAGAAGACCTGGCAAGTCTCCGGCTGCCTGGTCCAGAACATCATCTCCCAGCCTGCTGTGCCGTCACCGGGAGAACGGGGATGGCCCTGGATTCCCAGCACCAGCCGCGGGATGGGCATCGCGCTCCCTTCCAGCTGTCACCTGGCCCCCTGCACCGTGTCCTGGCACCTGCCCGTTGAGCATCCCCAGAGCGAGTCCTAGGTGGGCTGGGCTGCCCTGACAGGACAACCAAGAGGCTGTGCTCAGGGGGCCAAAGGCAGCAGTCAGAGCCTGAGTGCCTTGTAGTGGCCTGCCCCACGGGCCCCTGGCCTCTGTCATCAGTGACAAGGACACAAGACAGGCTGGCTGAGCTGAGGGCTGAGAGCCCCGAGGGATGGAAGTTCATCATCTCCAAGCGGAAAAAAGGAGCCTCTCCGAGAAACTCAGGTCATCCGCATCAAGCAGCAGCGAGATGTTCCCAGAAAATCACTTCTGAGATGAGACCTTGGCCATTTTCTTTCCCCTTGGCGGGGGGGGGGGGGGGGGGGGGGGGTGTGACAGGGGACAAAGCAGTGCAAAACACAGGGACTGCAGAGAGGAAGGATTTCCCCCAGAATGAGAAAAGGGTAGCTGTCAGGAGTTAATGGAATGGTCGAAAGTACAGAAAATTGACTACATCAATTTTGGAATGTAAGTCTGTGTTGTTGTTCTGAGTCACTGGGCAAGTCATAATTTTTCTTTATCAAGAGATAATAAGGGGCGCCTGGGTGGCTCAGTCATTAAGCGTCTGCCTTCAGCTTGGGTCATGATCATAGGGTCCTGGGATCGAGGCCTGCATCGGGCTCCCTGCTCGGTGGGGAGGCTGCTTCTCCCTCTCCCACTCCCCCTGCTTGTGTTCCCTCTCTCGCTGTCTCTCTCTGTCAAATAAATAAATAAAATCTTTAAAAGAGAGAGAGAGATAATAAAAGCAGAGGAATCCCTTGGAGAGGCAGGACAGACTGCATGGTACCTGGGATGTACCCCGTGCCCATCTTTTGGCTGCAGTGCAGGCTTGCACCTGCCAGCATCTATCCAGATGCTTTTTTTTTTTTAAAGATTTTATTTATTTATTTGAGAGAGAGAATGAGATAGAGAGAGAGAGAGAGAGCATGAGAGGGGGGAGGTCAGAGGGAGAAGCAGACTCCCCACTGAGCAGGGAGCCCGATGCGGGACTCGATCCCGGGACTCCAGGATCATGATCTGAGCCGAAGGCAGTGGCTTAACCAACTGAGCCACCCAGGCGCCCCCTATCCAGATGCTTTAATGAGGCTCCATCCTCTGCCTCTGGGTCCTTTCGCCAGCTGACTTCCCGCCTTCCCAGAAGGAGGGCTGAGACCCCTCCTGCCTTGGGAATGAATCCTGACAGATACACAAGGCATATTTGCAGGGAACTTGTATGCACAGCGGCTGGGGAAATCCAGAGCCCTTATTCATCACCGAGCCCCTCCGTGTGGCTAAGCAGCCACCAGCCAGCCCTGTGTCCATCCCACCAATGTCTTAAGGAACGAGAGAATCACTGCACTTATGGATCAAAGCATTATCCCAACAATCCAGATGATTCTGACCAGGGCTCTGTAAGCTGGTAGGAAGGGAGTTTCCAAACTTTTACGCTTAAGGGGACGGAGTCTCTGAGAGTTTTGTGGGAGTTTGCCAGCTCAGGCTGGTCAGCAGGAGACTGGGGTCTTGAGCCCAGGGCATCTATGTAGCAACGTTTCTGAACCATTAGGCCAGGGGTTCTCAACCTTGGAAAATTCTGTCCTTCAGAGGACCTTCAGCAACGTGGAGAGACAATTTGGTTTTCACAGCTTGTTGGGGGTTGATGTTCTCCTGGCATCTAGTGGATAGAAGCCAGCGAAGCTGATGAACACCCCCCAACAACAAAGAATTAATGATCTGACCCCCAAACACCAATAGCGCTGAGGTGGGGAAACCCGGTACCAGGCAATGCTATCTCTGAATCCAAAACTGTGGGTGTTTTCTTCCAAAGCTCCCCTTTTCCCCATTTGCGAGTCATGGAATAAATCAGAGTTCTTCTGGGCAGCGGCGGTGATTATGGTTGCTGCCCCGAGTTCCAATAATCCCAGCGGAGGGCAGTGGTCTGCAGCCTAGCAAGTCCTTTGGGTATCCACGGACTGTCCATGCCCACCATCTTGGGCTTTCAAGGGGAGACTCACCCTGAGGGAGGAAGCCCTACAAAGTCGATGGGAAGGCGGGGCTGAATTTGTCCAGGTAACTGTGATCTCTGGGGCCTAGAGGGACCTGACCTCTGCCATGCATCTGAGCGGCACTCACTGCTGGGGTGGGGGAGGGCAGAGGGGAGCTTAGAAGGGATGAGGATGGGAGGGGCTGCCTCAGAGTCCTTGGGCAAACATTTATCTTAACCTTGTTTTTGACTCTTTTCCATGTGCCCCACTCCGTTCCCTGCCCCCCACCCCCACCGGCTTGAAGGCATGTTCACACTTTCTACTATTTAAAGTTTTACGGAAACCTTATTCTGGTAACAAGCCACCCTCCAGAGACCAGATATTCACGCAGAGAGAATCAGAGACGTTTCTGTGTCTGATGAATGTTTTCATAATCAACCTGTAAGTAGTTTACTTAATTTAAAAAAAAAAAGGTATTTTAACTATTCTTGTAATCCTTTGCTACTCAAGCCCCCTGGTTTCACGATGAGATCACTAACTTTTACTACAGTGAATAGGCAATTTCTTAATGTAGGGCTTCCATGTGCTCTTTGAAAAATATCTAAGCTCGATGGATGTAAAAACGTGGCTATGGAATCATGTTCTTTTGTTAGCACCGTTGCTTTTGTCATTTTCTATGATGATCATTAAAAACAAAACAAAACTTTAACTCCGAAGTGTTTGAATCCAACCTGCGCTTTACATAAGGATCCTGTCTATTCATCGAGGCAGGACTCAGCTCCAGGTCCCCTCCGTTCTGGTGCTCCTTCTGCCCCACCCGAGGCAGGATGACCACCCTCCTCCCCGCGCCCCTCCCCAGCCTCCCCAGCCTCACACCTGCAGGGGGCAGGCGGGGGTGGCGGGGGGAGCAGATCGCAGGAGCTGCCTTCACTTACTCATCAGGAGCCCTCCCCCTGTAAGTCCTCTGAGAGCAAGGTGTATCTTACTCAACTTGTTAATCTCCCCACGGCTAGCATTGTGCCTGGCTCTCGGTAAACACCCAACACACATTCCGGGAATGAATGAATGGCATCCGGAAGACCAGCCCAATGCATTTCCACACAACACGGGACAGTGAGCCTGTACTTATAGTTTCATTCATTCACTGCTAACGGCAAACAGAAGGCACTTACTAGGTTCTGTGCAGGTCTGAGCTCTTTACGTATATATTAACTCACTTCACCTCCATGACAACTATGTAAAGAAGGTACTATTGTTATCCTGTTTCTGTTTTTACAAGAGGAAACTGAGGCAGGGGTTTCCTGGCCCAAGGCCATGTAGCTGGTGAGTGGCAGCACCAGGACCGGAATCCGGGCTGGGCTCAGAGTCCACATTCTAATAGCTGTAAATGCCCCCTCGACATTTGTTGAGCACTGACTGTGTGGGAGGCCATGTGCCAGGAGCAGGGATGCTGGGGCAAGTGAGCAGCCTCTGTCCTGAAACACAGGCTTGAGGGGGCGAGAGGCACAAAGAATGTCACTGTCAGTGTTATATGCCAGGACGATAAGGGACCAAGTGCTGGGTTCTGCACCAGAGTCCCTGCCCCAAAGGAGTCCATCCTGGTCCTACTGAGGCAGGAACAGTGCAAGGAACTGATTAGATCAGTGGCTTAGACAAGAGCTGACAGCTAATAGGAGCTTACACCCCAAGCCCTGGGTCCCAAATTAAAGTCTGGTCATCCTAAAAGGTAGGCGGGGTCTACCTCTGGGGCAGGTGCAGGAGGGGATGTGCCGGTCAAAACATCCATGGGGCAGGCATCAAAGGCTTTATGACCAAGAAATCTTGGGCTGCAGACCCAACCCCCCCGCCCCCCCATGCACACCTCCCCCCCACAACTGTAGTCTCAGGCCAGTTCCAGTGCTTCTAGCACCTTCTGTCAGACAGGAAGTACCTTCAGGGCTCCCAGAGCAGGGGACTTCCTGTGCTGGGCGCATCCTCAGTACCTGCCACTCTAATCCATGGGACCCAGTATAAAATGAGAACGCGGAGCTCTTGTTTAACATCATGAAGAATTTCAAGATGGTGACCCCAAGGCATCAAACCAAGGGTCAGGCTCTTCTGATGGTACAGGTCACTCGCCCACGAAGCAGCCCTGGCCACCACTGCTCTGAGCCCCACAGCCAGGGGAAGAGAGGGGCAGGTTAACACACTCCATGCCACACGTTGCGCTCTTCTCTCTTAGGGTGCTTTTCAGGAGAATTCATGTTGGCTGCTGCGGAAAAAAGCAGAAAGGACCAGAAAACATTCCCATTCCTGCATGCCAGCTCCTTTTGCAATGTGACTTTGAGCACAAGTAAGTGGACTTTGGCAGCAAGTAAAGCCAAATAGATCACTGAGGGCTGCCTGGAGGAGGCAAGACTCAACCTTGTATGGAATCTGGAGAAGCAGGTATACAGCAGAGGGGTACATGGGTGCTGGGGGGGCAGGTTGAGAGTTCAGGCTGGAGCCTGGAGGTCAAAGCAATTATGGGGATAAGGCTGGATAAGCAGATAAAGCCAGCTTGAAGGGGCCCCCGAATGTCAGGGTTGGAGGATCATGGTAGAGAGTGGGCTGCCATCAGCTGTACCCAAGCAGGGCTGGTCCTCAGCGTGGAGGGAACACAGTGTCTGGAAGAGGACGGCAGCTGGGAGGTGACTCTTGATTCTGCCTCTCAAACCGGCTCCTCAAGACGTCTTCCTGGTACCAGTCCCCGCCCCCCAACCCCCACCCCTGCCTTCTCGCCTGGGGCCAAAGACCCAAACAGCTCGCAGAGATGGCACAGGCATTCCCACAGCCCAGCAGACTCTGTTCTCAAGAACTGATGAGGTGCATCACTTCGGAACAACAAGGAGAGCCCGCAGCAAGGTTTCTAATGAAAAGAAGGCGGCAGCCACAGCCCAGCGCTGCTGTATTTATGTTTTAAGAGGCCACGGCCAGGGCAGCCCGCACGGAAAACATGTCCTGCTTCCCGCCCCCACCACCCTCCCTGCTTTAGTGTTCATACCAAACATTTAGTTCTACAAATTTGGTTTGTAAATGCCTGTGTTTGCATTCTATTTGCTTGCTGCCAATCGGTCCTGAGATTTTGATGGCTTGAAATGGGTTTGCGGGCTCCGAATGTCAACACACGACAGTGGGCCCGTAAGGAAAGGAACGTTCCGACAAGCAGGGCTCTCCCGTCCAGCAGCCAGCCGGTTGCTGAGTTGGTGGGGCTGGTGTGCTCCCTTCTCCTGGAGAAGCCTGTCTGTCCCCTTTGGCTCACCCTCACGCCCCCCGCCCCCCAGTGCCCAGCCCAGACTTGGCGCCCCGTCATACCTCCACACCAGCGGGGGGGATAAATAAACCGGAGCAGATGGGATGAAAAACACGTGGCCCTTGGTTGCCTGGTGTAAGGACCATCCCGGCATCACCCCTGGAGCTGTCTGAGCCAAGAGGGGAGGAGGGGGAGGGGAGGGACGGTCCCCAGGATGGTGGTGGGCCCCCCAGGGATTCTGGAGCCTGGCCAGTTCCTGTTGGCCTGGCTCCAAAGCCTGCCCTCCCTGGTGATTTTCCGTTTGGCTGGGACAGGCCTCTGATCCTTCAGGTCCTTGCAGGGTGCTGGCCTGACCAGGGCAGCGGAAACGGCTGGATGATGAATATTTATACAAGCTAGCAAGCTAGGCTGGGGGGTGGGGGGAAGAGGGGGAGCCTTTTCTGCAAAGGACACAAATCACATTAACCGCCATGGTAACCGCACTTGGAAGGTGCTGCCCTGGGGGTTTGCAAAGCTCTTTCCCACCGAGCTTTGATCCTCCAGCCCTGTGTGTGTGGGAGGGGAGGGCGGCGGCTCCAGTGTGGGCCTCTCCCAACCAACCAACATCTACCTGCCTCCGCCACACCTCGGTCTGGGCTGGGCTCTGACGTGCCTAGGGGAACAAGGCAGGCCCCCCTCTCCCTTGCAATTTCCTGGGGGATAGCAGCACCTTTTATTCTAATAATGTGACTCCGGGTGGGCCCCCCCTGCCTCCTGGGTGGGGGCTGGTCCCCAAAAAGCCCATGACCTTGGAACTTTCAGCCCCACCCCCATCCTCTGGGGGGAGCTGAGGGGCTGAAGATCAGTAATCCATCCTGCCTGCTCCAAGAGGCACCACAGAATCCCTAGACTAGAGGGTTGGGTGAAGGTCCAAGGTGGGGAACGCCTCCATAGGCTAAGGGGTGGCGCACCCCAAACCCCCCAGGGATGGAGGCTCCTGCCCCAGGACCCTTCCAGACCCCTGTTCTGGCTGTTCAGCCAAATCCCCTGTGACATGACATCCTTTATCTCAAATCGGTAAACACCAGTGTGTATTGCCCTGCGTTCTGTGAGCCGTTCTAGCAAATCATCGAACCTGAGGAAGGTGTTGAGAGAACAGCGGGTCAGACGCAAGCATGGGGATCCCGGAGACCATCCGACGTGGGGGCAGTCTGGTGGGTCTGAGCCCAGAAGCCTCCAGCAGTTAGCCTCCGAACAGAATGAAAGTCCAAGCCCCTCGTTGGCATCTGAGAGTCAGAGAAATGGTCAGTGTGGAGAACGCTCCACGCATCCACACACTCCGTGTCAGAGGTATTGCACACAGAGGAACGAACCAGGCCCCAGTCCTTCAGTAACATCAAGTGGTGATGAATGTTTGGAGCAAAATAAAGCGAGCCAGGCTGGAGGGAAGGGGTCACATGGTCCGGGGGAGTGTTGTCAGGAAGCTGGCGAAGGCGAACAAGGCCCAGCAGAAGTCCAAGTGGGAGAAGAGTGCCCTGGGTAACCACTGTCAGCAGGGAAGCGCTGAGCGCACCCGACTTGTGCAGGGGTGACAGGAGGGAGCGGGGAGGGGGCGGGCACAGGGGAGGGGGCCTCAAGTAGAGTCAGGAGTGAACAAGTGCAAAGCCAGGGTCCGTGGACACGCGATGAGGCTCCACGATGACATTTCGGGGGAAATGGCTCCAAGATCCTTGAGAAAGGCCCTCCGGAGTTGTAGGCGGTACAGAGACAGAGGGAGGGTTCATGGTGTAAGTCCCCCCACCCTTTTAGTAAATGCTCTTAAGGAGGTGAGGGGCCTATGTCAGGTGTTGGTTAGAAAGACAGTCAATTCTTTTGACAGCCCTGAGTTTTTCCAGGTAGGAATCCAAAAGGGGTTGGGGGACCCCAGGGATGGGCGGTCCTTTGGCTGCTAGACGTCATGCAAAGTCCCTCAGTGTGGGGGTCTGGACAGAGCCAGCAAGTGCCAAGAGGGCTGTTGGCAGTTCTCACAACTCCTGCTCCCAGGGGAGAGGTGTGGGGGTGGCCCAGCTTAAGATGACAGTTCAAACCGGCGACCCGAGGTGCCCACCACCCTGAGGAGCTGGGGGAGAAGAATTTTGGACTCAGTTCCCTACAAAGTGTGGTCTTGTCCCAGAAGGGCTCTGGAAATAACATCCTTCCGCCATCCCTGCGCCCATTCATTCCACAAGCATTCACTGAGCCTCCACGCTGAGCCGGACACACAGGACTACTTACGGTCCGGCTCCTGCCCCTAAGGCCCTCACTCAGAGACATGCCCCAGCTCTTCCCCAAGACCAAAGCTCTGAGCAAGCGTCTGCAAGCACCTTATTACCAGCAGGGGTCCACATGTGCGTAAGACACGGCAGGGGAGTGCTGTCCTGGGTGCGTGCCCTGGTGGGGCCCCTTACCTTGTTGGCCCCTTCTCCTAAGTGGAGAGGGCAGCCCTTCATGACTCTGGCAGGTGGCCCTGGGATGGAGCACCTCCAGCCATCAGGCTCCACTGCTGGGTTCTGAGGCAGATGTGCGCCGATGGACTGCCCCGCATCCACCGTCCCTCCTTTTAGTATAGCACCCCATCTTCTTTTGGGGAGCCACCCGCTCCATCTATGTATTCGGCTCATCCCAGGCTCTGTGACCACAGTGATATATGCCAGGTGGGCACGTGGCTCTGGCCCAGGCTGCTGTGCCATTTTATCCCCCTAGCCCCAGTGACTGGGTCAGCGATGGTCATGTGACCAAGCACAGGCAGGCAGAATGATCCCTTGACTTGTAAGTCATGCAGCCATGCTGCCTGGAGAATGATGAGGATGTGAGTCTGCATTGGCCAGCTGCCATCTTGCCCCCACAGGGAGAACCATCTAAGAATGACGCAGAGGACACAGAACCCAGGGATGGAAAGAAACATCGGTTCCTGATGGGTCTGACTGGACTCCTGGATCAAGCCACACCTGAAGGCTGACCTGTGGGATTCTCAGCTACATGAGCTAATAAATTCCCTGTATGTCTGAACCGGTTTGATTTGGGGTTCTGCCCCTTGTAATAGTCTTCACTGACACTCTCTTGATGCACTCTGTCCTTTAACCCCCATGACAGTTGGCCCATCCTTAAGGTGACAAGCTCCAGGGAACCCATCCTATTCAACATCAACCATCCTGGGCTCTCTTGCCTTGCTGCCACCTCAGTCTGTTTCTGTTCCCGCCCAGCTCCCCCTGCCCCTGGTGGCTTGTACTCTGAGTCTGATCACAGGCTCAGCTTTTCTGGCTTGACACATCACTCCTGGCCTTGGTCTTGTCTGTTGGCCTCTGATGGCCCCAGGTACTGCCCACCAATGAGTCCCAGCACCTAGGACCTGACCCTAGTCTCAGCCTCTGTGACTGGCATCCCTTTGGGTCAGGCCCCCAAGAATGACAACCTATCAGACTGTGCCCTATGTTTTCCTCATCAGTAGAGTGTTGCAGGAGGAGGGGGGAGGCAGCCCCAACACAGTCCCATGTAATTATTGTTGCTTTGGGGAGCCTAACAAAACCAGCACATGCCCGGTCCTCCACAGTTTACAGAGTTCTTTGACCTACGTTTTCCGCTCTGATCTTGTCACACCCCTGCGCTGCTCTGCCCAGAACCCCTCCCAGCATTTGCATAACTCAGCTTGTCCCCACTGCAGGATGCTTTGGCCCCCACCTCTGACACCAGCCACCTGCCCTCCAGCTAAGTGGTTTCACCCTCTTGGAGGGAGCAGCTGGAGATGCCTGAGCTTGTTTCCCGCTACCCAGCCCTGGGGCAGCCCTTATCCCGAGACTGACAGGTGCCCCTCCTTTGCCTCTAATGGGATAGAACTTCCATTTCCGGGCTCCCTGCAGGATCGGGCTGAGGCTGCCCTCTGCAGGGCTTTGCCTGAAACGGCTACCCTGCCTTTGCTCTCTGCACTTCCCGTCTTCCTCCAAGGTCTCCCAATGTGCCCAGAAGCACTTCCTTAATAAATCACTTGCACGTGAACCTTGCCTCCGGTCTTTTTCTGGGAAACACATCTAAAGCCATCACCCTAACTGCCCTGAGAGCTAGATACATTCATCTCCATTGTACAGATGGGAAAGCTGCCGCTCAGAGAGGTTAGGTGACTTGTCCAATGTCACACCGCTGGTTCAAACCCAGTTCTTCTGGACCCCCAACCCAAGCAGCCTCTTCCTGCTCAGGTCAGTGAGCCACCTGAAGCTACCACCAGCAGTCAGGCTTCATAAGCTAGGCTTCAGTGTGTTCTCTCCTGTCACATCACGGTGCGTGCCGCTGTGGGTCTGCAGGCACCGCGGACCTCCAGCCCCACGTTCGGGGCCAGAGCCTTAGGGAGCTCTCTGCAGCCTGGAGTCATTGTGGGTCTCTACCATCAGCAGCCATAGCCCTGCAGCCTTTTTCTTGCTTTGTGAGTCAACAGTGTGGCTCCCGAGATGGACGCCATCACCTGTCCATCTCTAGACCCCTGAGGAGCACCGATGTGCAGCATCTGTCACGGGATCCGAGCACAACTGTAACTGCTTCCCAGGCGGAAAGATGCTTGCTACAGGCGTTAGTGTTGAAACCCGAATCTTTAGCTTGTGGATCTGAACCATCTTGTTGATATGAACAAATGTTCCTACCTATTGTGTGGCATCCTACACTGCAAGTCAAAGCCAAGCAATCGACATGTATTAGGTGCATGTGCTCTTTCTAAAAACCACAAACTAAGAATGATAAATCACCAAAAAAAAAAAAAAAGAATGATAAATCACCAATATACAGTTGCCCCTTGAACAACGCAGGGGTGAGGGGCACCAACCCCACACACAGCTGGAAATCTGCATATATCTTCTGACTCCCCCCAAATTTAACTACTGATAGCTTACTGTTGACAGAGCCTAACCAGTAACATAACCACCAATTAACACATATGTTGTGTGTCAGATGTATTATGTACTGTATTCTTACAATAAAGTAAGCTAGAGAGAAGAAAATGTTATTAAGAAAATCATAAGGAAGAGAAAGGACATTTGCAGTACTGGACTATATTTATTGGAAAATATCTGCCTCAAAGATTCAAGACGAGGGATTCAAACCTGGGTTGTTTAGGGGCTGAGGATAGTTTAGGATTTGCTAATCTTACACTCTTCTGTTATGCATATATAGGAAAATCAAAAGGATCAAAAATTCAATTTGCATAGAGTTTAAAACCATATATTTTATGATAAAGGGCATTTAACTTAAGATGGCCAAAGCACTGATACTATGTATTTGCTGTAAAGAGAATCATTAGAGTTTTAATTTTCTGTATTTAAAAACTGAACAATAAAAAATTGTTTCCATTACCTTGGCGGGGGGGCGGCAAAAACATGCTTGTTACAAAGCCACTTAACGACGATTTTCTTACGTCCACTCAAGGCTTTCTCTCCTTCCCCTCCTGCTTGGGTTTACTCTGTTTCCAGCCAGGGAGGAGCATTATTTGGTGAATATGAAGATGAAAATACAGTGTCATTGCTGATGGTCAGCTCTGGGCACGTGGACCTGTGATGACCCTTGTCGCGGAATGTGATTCTCCTTCCCCGGAGTGTTTGGGAGGAGCCACGACTCCCTCTCCACACCCTCACCCCCACCTGCGGTCCCCTCCTACAGGAAAGGAGTACGTGTGTGTCTACACCTCTGTTGGCACTTTTCAACTCCCTGGAAACCACGTTCAAAATCCCGCTTTGTCCAGAAAACTCTGGTGCATTAATTCACTCCCCAAAATTGCCCCCAGAGGGCACCATGACTTGCCGATTATTATCAGGAGATTATATTCCCAAACAGGGAAGAGCCCTAAACCGCAGAGGAAATTGAGCAGAACTCCCTGGTGTGCACCCAGATCCTGCCCCACAGAAGGAAAGCTGGGGTCCCAACTAGTGGGCCGTGGTCCAAACCCAGCCCTCAGCCCTCTTCCCGTGGGCCTGGGCCTGGCTCTGTTTTGCGTTAATAAGGCTTCTTATTGAAGTACAACGTACAGACAGAAGAACCCACACACCATACGTGTACGGTTCCATGAATTTTCACAAAATCATCACACCCGTGAACCAAGGACTCAAGTCAATAAGCCACATGTCCTCAGCTCGTCCAGAAACCCCTTCAGTCTTTACTATCTCGTAAAATTCATTTCCATTCGTTGCCAAGAACAACAATAGAAAAATCTGGATGTCTGGACCAAATGGAAAGACCCACACGGGGGCTTCCTGCCCGAAGGGGTGGGGGGAGGTGAGGTTGGCTGCAAGCTCTAGAGGAGGTGTGGACTTACTAGACCATGTCAGGCCCAGGTCAGACGGGTCCTTGGCCCCACATTTTAAAGGGCACCTCCCTGTCCCCCTCCTCAGGCCCCTTCCTGTAGGGCAGGGAGCCCAAGAGGCCAGGGGCACGTGTCCATAAGGACCCTTCACTCTTCCTTTGAGACCAGACTGCACTACGCAGGACACCAGAATTCTGTGCCCTCCTCAAGGCCTGGTGGTTTATAGGTTTTGAAAACTGACTTTTAGGCCCCAGGAAGGGCCAAGGGGCAGCTGTGTCTGAGAAGGAGCTCGGATATGCAGGCTGTTGGGGGGGCAGAACGTGGGGGCAGGCCCCAAACCGGAACCAACTCTCCCGGGGGACCATATTCCAGCATAGAACCCCACAGAGTCTGTATTAGTCAGGGTTCTCCAGAGAAACGGAACAAGTAGCATATACACAGATAGAGAAAGAGGATTTATTTCTAGGAATTGGCTTACGCCATTATGCAGGCTGGCAGGTCTAAACTCTGTGGGGTAGGCTATCGGTCTGGAAATTCAGGTAAGAGCAGCAATGTTGTAATCTTAACTCTAAATTCCACAGGGCAACAGGTTGAACACTCGGGCAGGGTTTCTAGGCTGCAGTCTGGAGGATTCCTGCCTTTTCTGGGAAGAGTCTATCTCAGTCCTTTTCCATGTAGCCTTCAACTGATTAGATGAGGCCCACCCACAATCTAGAGGGCAATCTGCTTTATTCAAAGTCTACTCATTTGAATGTTAGGCACATCTACAGAATACCTTCACAGCAACATCAAGATGCTGTTTGTCCAAACAACTGAGCCACCATAACCTAGCCAAAGTGGCACATAAAATTAACCATAATAGAGGGGCACCTGGGTGGCTCAGTTGTTAAGCGTCTGCCTTCGGCTCAGGTCATGATCCCAGGGTCCTGGGATCGAGCCCCACATCGGGCTCCCTGCTCCGCGGGAAGCCTGCTTCTCCCTCTCCCACTCCCCCTGCTTGTGTTCCCTCTCTCGCTGTGTCTCTTTCTGTCAAATAAATAAAATCTTAAAAAAAAAAAATTAACCACAATAGAGTCCAAGAAGTCTACATCCAAGTCTATATCCAAATCCTTCTAGGTTGTTGTGAAGGCATAGTTGTCAAGAGAGAAGAATAAGATAGATTTTATTCAACAGTTCATTAGCTGGTTCATAGGTTTTATGCCCTTGGACATGGTATACGGCTTTGTTGTTACAAATGCTCTGACCTGGTGTGTCATAAGGGCAGGCTGCCCATAACTCCAGATTGTCTTATAGCAGCTGACTTCAGTCTCACCTTACCCACTGGGCCCTTCTAGGCATTGGGTTTTCAACCCTAGATTTAAAAAACATCGGTTTAGAAAGGGGTAGGAGAGGATGGAATTAGCAGCCTGCTTATTGCTATCAGACGGGCCCTAGCTCTGTGACGATATATGATCCTCCATCAAAGCCCTGCCCCCTCCCCATTGTGTCAGGTATGGAGGCTGGGGCAGTGATGTTGTTCACAGCTCCATTTCTGGGGAAGAAGATGTAGGAGTATCCCGTGGCTTTAATTAGATGACGTCAACCGCAGGCCTCACCTGCATGGTCCACACTCACAGAATCTAGCAGCTGCTACCATTCTGAGGGCTCACTGCTCAACAGATCAGCCCAGCTTCCCTTTAAAACTGCTCTCTCTTGATTAGAAGGGTTGGGGCAGGGCCCGTTCTGCCTTAAAGTTCATCAGGGAGCCCCTGTCTCCTTGGCTAGTGTCCCAGGGGAGGCAAGCGAAGGGAAGATGCCCTAGAACAGGGGCCAACAGAGGCCACTGCTGGTTTTTATAAATAAAGTTTTATTGAGACCACGCATGCCCATCTGTGTACATCGTGTCTACAGCTGTTCAAGCACCACAGAGCAGCCAAGCGATGGCAACAGACACCACGTGGCTGGCAAAGGGGGGAAACGTTTATTATCTGGCCCTTTTCGGGGAAAGTTTGCCAACCCTGCCTTAAAAGGTAAGGCTGAGTTAGCCCTTCCTAAAGAGCGGGTAGGTCCACCTGGCTACCAGACACAAGGCCCCCTCCTCCTGGCCCTCCTCTTTGTCGTCTTTGGGAACAGCAACCCCCATGGAGCTCAGGAGGAAGCAGTGCTGGATGCAGCTCCACATCTATCCATCTTTCCCCCAAAGAGCCCACCCATCAGCCCTCGGGTTAAGAGGGAGCAGAAATGGAGGGAGGCTTGGGGGCCAGATGTGGCTCTGTGGGTTGTCACCACACGGAGGGGTCTGGCCTCGGGGCATCCGGGGGTGACATACAGCTTATGCCGCTCACCAAGCTCTGTGCCTGGGGTGGGCTACACCTTCCCAGAGGAAAGGTTACCTCTGAATTCTCATAAAGGTGCCTATAACACACACGAGCCAGTGTGGGGGCCCTGGCAGCAGCCTGGCTTTTGATTCCAGTTCTGGCCCCGACCTTGGACAAGAGACACAAATCCTCTGAGCCTCAGTTTCCTCACCTGTAAAATGGCAACAAGAACAGTGCTGGGACAGGCTGAGTAGAGGCCCTTCAGAGATGTGTGATCCTAGGCCCTCGGGCCCGTGACTATGTCACCTCTGTGGCAAAAGGGACGTTGCCACCATGATCAGGTTAAAGATCCTGAGCTGGGGAGAGGATCCTGAATTACCCAGGTGAGCCCAAGGTCATCACAAGGGTCCTCACAGGAAGAGAGGGTCAGGGTGAGTAGTACAAGGGAGAAGTTGGAAGCAAGCGGTTGGGGTGATGCAGGAAGGGGCCCCCAGCCAAGAAACGTGGGCACCTCGAGGGGCTGGAGAAGGCAGGGAAAAGGGTTCTCCCCCTGGAGCTTCCAGAAAGGGCCAGCCCTGCCGACACCTTGATTCAGCCCAAGGAGACTGCTTTTGGACTTCTCGTTCCAGAACTGGGCTGTTCGGAGCCCCTCCATGTGTGACCGGCTGCTCCAGCCGCCACAGGAAGCTGCTTTTAAGAACAAACAGACAGTGCCTCCGAACATCCCTCCCTGTGTATTTCCCGGGTTCTGTAAGGGGCCAGGTCACGGGGCTTCCTTACCTCCACCCTGCCCTCCCTGCCACCCCCCGGGCCGTCCCCGGAGGCCCCCGGGAAGATAAGGGGTGACCTCTGACCACAAGAGGAAGGACAGGAGGCCAAGGCGGCCAGATGGCAGAGATTACAGTAAGAGCACCCTGGCCCCTTCCAGAGCCGCCAGACCATGGGAGGCCAGGGTGGCCATGATGTCATCACTGACAGGCTTTAGCTTACGAAAGATGTTTCAAGGAGAGCAGGCAGGAGAAAAGCAAGAGTTCTTTTCGGATTGGTCATCGGTGACCGGCAGGCCAGACTGTCCCCTCCAAAATCAAACCTCACAGGAAAAAGTCACCCCATACACACTTTCCCTCGGCCGGCTGGCCCCCACCCCTTCGAGCCCCGGGCCAGCCACCCCCAATCCCCACCCCCGCTCCCGTGCTTTGCCTGATCCACCGCCTCGGGGTGACCAATTCCTCCCCGTCAGCCAGGGACTTTCCAGGTTTCAGTGCTGAAGGCCCCATGGCCAAGGAAGCCCCAGAACCCCACAAACCAAGACAGTTTGTCACCGGACTCAGCTCCCCCCATCCTCCCCCCATGCCACAGTGGCTCCCGCAGCACTGAGGGCCCCCAGCCCCGCATAGGATGCCCTTGTTTCCTCTGGGTTACCAGCAGAATGGATGGTTTCAGGCAAGGTCACCTTCCTTTAGGGGAAGACGGGGTCTATCAGGCAGGTGACCTCTCTGGTGCTGACCTGGTAATACCAGGTGGGCAGGTTAAGGTTACATTCCCGGGGGGAGGCTGAAACCGCAGTTAGGTTAGGTACTAGGTCTTGGTTTGGTGATGCGGGCTTAGCACAGGTGACGCCATTTGGGGCCTATTGTCTGTTTTGAACAGCACTTACTGTGTGCCCAGCACTGTAGGGAGTGTTGACACTTGCAGTGGACCACAATGGGAGAGTCGGTGACCTCAGAGGCATTTCTCAGCCCGCAGAGGAGGGACTGCATGTATCCGTGGGTCCCTGCATGCATAGGTACAAGACCAGGTGCGGTACGTGTCTCAGCTCACTTAATCAACCCATTTCACAGTTGAGGCATGGCGGGTTGGAAAGGCCAAGTGAGTTACCTAAATGAGAGGTATTGGGGCCTGAAGTCAAATGCAGGTCTGTCCCTTTTTTTCTCACCGTGAGCCCCAGGAAGGGGCTTGAATGAAGGAAGGTGTCAGGGCGGGCTGAACGGGGCTGAGACTGGTTCTAAATGGGAACATGTGGTCAGCTGACTCTGGTCAGCTGGCTCTGACTCCAGGATCCATTCACCTCATCCACAGTGTGATAAAGATTCCTGGAGTCAGAAACAGAGTGGGGAATCTGGTGTTGGCCCCCAGCTGTGTAACCTGGGGCAAGGCGCTTAGTTTTTCTTAGCCTCGTTTCTCCCCTGTCAGATGGGCCCCCACACTTTCCTCTGGGCGTTGTGGTGCAGACGAAGGAGTAGATGCATGTGTCTCCACACACCTGGTCTGTTCCCTTGTACAGGGGAGTAGCCTTTAGGATGCCCTTAGGAGGGACAGGCAGGTGAGCCCTGTGCCTGGGTTCAGGGTGGGTGGCCCTGGGATGCCCCTTCCCCTCCAGCCCCTCCTTCCAGGGTACACACTGTGGTCACACCTGTGACTAACATGTGTGGGCTCTACCAGAGGCCCAGAGTCTCCCCCAAAAGCTCCATGGGTGTTAACCCATTCAGTGCTGATAGCAACTCTGTGAGGAAGTGCCACTGTTATCTCTGGTTTACAGGTGGGGAAACTGAGTGTAGTGAGGTTGAGGGATATGCTGAATGTTAGGGGTAAAAGGTGGGACACGGGGCACGATCCCAGGTAGTCTGGTGTTCGCGCCACTGACCTTCACCACCACGCTCCATGCTGGGGCTCAAGGCCTAGGGCGGGAGGAGGGGAAGGCGTGGGAATGGGGGGCACCTGTGCACAGCCAGGTGGCTCTCTGTTCCCTCTCACTTCTCATTGTCCTTGAAGTGTTCATGGTAGACGCTCTCCATCAGCCAGGGTGCCTTCAGACCCTTTCTCTTCCTGTCGAGATGTTCTCTTTTGACTCAAGACCCACCTGTTGGGCCCAGCAGTCATTGCCAAACCTGTGTCCTCCAAGCAGAGAAATAAAAAAAAAAAAAAAAAGCAGAGACAAGTGGGAGTTGAGACCAGCTCTATGCAGAAATATGGTATCCTGGGAACTTCACCTTGAAGTCTGGCTCACCGGGAAGGAGAGCCACAAAGTGAATGACAGGTGCATACTGAGAAATTAGGAAAGGGGTGTCACATTCAGCTCAAGGGGTACTGCATTTTATGTTTTTACTTTTATTTATTTATTTATTTATTAAAAATTTTTTTTTAGTTAACAAGCAGTGCAATATTGGTTTTCTGGAGTAGAATTCAGTGATTCATCACTTACATGCAACACCCAGTGCTCATCCCAACAAGGGGGCACTGCATTTTAAAAGGGGACAGAGAGATGTCTTAGGCTGCTTGGGCTGCCATAACAAAATAGCACAGACCGGGGGGGCTTAGACAACACACACGTATTTCTCGCAGTCTTGGAGTCTCTGAGGTTCCAGATCAAGGTACTGGCCAGTTCAGTTCTGGTTCTCTTCTTGGCATTGTGTCCTCATGTGGCAGAGAGAGACTGAGTTCTCTGGGGTCTCCTTTTACGAGGACACGAAGCAGGGTTCCACCCTGGACCTCATATAACCTTCATTATTCCCTTATTCCAAATGCAGCCCCATGGGGGTTAGAGCTACACCGTATGAATCCTGGGGTGGGGGTGGGGTCACAGGGGGACAGAATTCATCCCATAGCAGGACAGAATCAGCAATGGTGGCATTTCAGGCATCTGTACGTGGGTTAACGTCCTGGAGTCTGCTGGAGAGTTTCCCTTCTTTAACCCTGCCCCCCACCAGGGTGCCTCAGTTTTTCCATCTGTAAATTGAGATTATACACCTTTCTCATAGGCTTAATATGAGAACATAATGAGAACATCTGTCTAAAATGCTCAGCACAGGGCCTGGCACATAGGAGCTGTTGGTATTATTAGCTGGATAGAGTCCGTTTCCCACCACTAGCACGCAGGCTGGTCTCGGCACTTGCTTTAACCGACGGAATGTGGTAGAAGTGACAAGGTGTGAATTTTAGAGCCTGCGCCTCAAGAGGCACGGCAGCTTTCACCGTGATGCTGTTGGAACTCTGACAGCGCCCCCACCATGTGAATAAGCCTGTTGCAGGAGGAGAGCCAGACCGAGAACAAGGTGTCACATTCCAGACACCTGAGCTCCATTATTTGGGACTATCTAGTTGCCAGCTGACCACGGACAAATCCAGCAAATATCAGCCTGGCTGGCCCAGACCAGAAAAATCACCCAGCTGACCCACAGATTTGTGAGCTAAATAAAATGGGTACGGTTTTAAGCCACATTTTGGAGTGTGTGTGTGTGTGTGTGTGTGTGTGTGTGTGTGTGTTTACCCAATAAAATGAAAGCTAAGCAATAGGGCTATCGGGCAACCTAAGCGAACCGTGGGTGGTCGTGTATTCTGTAAATGGCAACGGATCTTGGCAGATAGTCGGGCTTTTGTCTTTATTGTCAAAATAGACAATCACATCTGAGCTGGGTTGAAGTGTACAAACTGGGGGTTGTTCTACCACCTGGGTTTTCTTTGTGTTTTCTTTTCCTTCTCATGTTTAATTATACCAATGTAAAAATTATGCAGATAAGCCATGTGTAATTGTGTAGAAACTGGGACATCTGAGTCAAGCTGGGGCCTCCGATGGCGCCCTCTCTGCCGGTCTCCTTTGCAGGGGTACATGGTTACAGGCCTATCTCCGTGCATTATGTCCTATCTAGGACGTGGGGGAGACTTTTTCTACCTTCGGAATGACCCGATATCATGCTTATTTTTCTCCACCTTGCTCTTTTACCCAGTGGTCCCATCCTGGAGGACCTTTGCTTCAGGGCAGCTACATCTCCCTCCTCCATTTATTTTTTTTATTTTTTTTTTAAAGATTTATTTATTTACTTATTTAGAGAGAGCACGAGCAGGATGGGCAGAGGGATAGGGAGAGAATCTTCGAGCAGACCCCGAGCTGAGCATGGAGCCGGAGGTAGGGCTCGATCCCATGACCCTGAGATCATGACCTGAACTGAAACCAAGAGTCAGTCACTCAACCGATGGCCTCACCCAGGCACCCCTCCTTCCTCCTTGTAAACTGTTACTCCATATTCCATGGATCAATAGGCATCATTTCCAGTTTATTGCTCTTTCAAATGATGCAGTCATTAAAATATTTGTACATGTTTTCTGTGCATAAGTGTAGAGATTTCTCCAGACTGGGTACCTTGAGGTGGAAGTTCTGGGTGATAGGGCTGGACACATATTTAAGTTTTATAGCTCTTTCAAAGCTGCCTTCAAAGGATTGTCTAATTATACTTGCAGACCATTTCCCCATACCCTTTTCAGTATATGATACTATCTCTAATCTTTGATTATTTACCCCCTGTGGTTGCATCTCCCAGGCATGGGAGGAAATCTTAGGGAATTGACTTGTCAGCTAAAGTGGACCAGTCTGGATTTTCTCTTCATCATAACTACAGCTGTGTGAGCTTGTTTGTTTGTTTATTGTCCGTCTTTCTGCCCAGTGAGTGACACCTAACACACACTCAGGAAGTCTTTGCAAAGGGAACTCTGAATGGAGAGTGGACTTGGCATTGTCATTCGGTCTGAACGGCACCTGCTCAGGCCTGGCTGTCTCCCATGTGCGCACAGCCACAACCACAAGGTGAGCCCTGGCAGCCCCACCGAGAGCTCCTGGGAGGGTCTCCCATGCACAGCCTAGCATTCCATGGGAGAATGGAAAGAGAGACTTTGAAGCCCATGGTCATTGCCAAGGACCCCAGCATTAATGTGCTTGCAGATTGGGGAAGCAGAAGGATAAGCTTCATGACTTGGGGCAGGGGTGTCTAGAGGGTCAAAGCTCGTGTGCCCTGGCCTTTATGAGCACACCCCACAGCCTTGTCCAGGTCTGGGCTGGGGGCTTCTCAGCTGCTCTGGTTTATGTCCACACACAGTTGGGGCCTGGTGTGAAGTCTCAGTAGAGATTGTTTTTGAGGATGGGTTCGTGTCTAGGTGCCCTGAAAAATGGGCAGCCTATAGTCCCTTGAGCTTACGCTGTGTTCTTCAGCAGTTAGACTCGTACATCAAATTGGGCCATTCTCCATCCACACCTGTTAAGTACCACGCAGGCTGTCATTTGCCTAGAGTCGCATTGAGGGCTGTGATGGTGAAGGACCCGGATGCCTTGGGTTCTCCCTCCTTCCCTTCTCTTTTCCCTCCCTCTCTCCTTCCTCCCATCCTTCCCTCCATCCTTTAAAAACTATTTAGGGGCACCTGGGTGGCTCAATTGCTTAAGCAGCTGCCTTCGGCTCAGGTCATGATCCCAGGGTCCTGGGATCGAGCCCCATATCGGGCTCCCTGCTCCACGGGAGGACTGCTTCTCCCTCTCCTGCTCCCCCTGCTTGTGTTCCCTCTCTCACTGTGTCGCTCTCTGTCAAATAAATAAATAAAATCTTTTAAAAAGAGAGAGAGAGAGAGAGAACATCTCGACAGGAAGAGAAAGGGTCTGAAGGCACCCTGGCTGATGGAGAGCGTCTACCATGAACACTTCAAGGACAATGAGAAGTGAGAGGGAACAGAGAGCCACCTGGCTGTGCACAGGTGCCCCCCATTCCCACGCCTTCCCCTCCTCCCGCCCTAGGCCTTGAGCCCCAGCATGGAGCGTGGTGGTGAAGGTCAGTGGCGCGAACACCAGACTACCTGGGATCGTGCCCCGTGTCCCACCTTTTACCCCTAACATTCAGCATATCCCTCAACCTCACTACACTCAGTTTCCCCACCTATAAACCAGAGATAACAATGGCGCTTCCTCACAGAGTTGCTGTCAGCACTGAATGGGTTAACACCCATGGAGCTTTTGGGGGAGACTCTGGGCCTCTGGTAGAGCCCACACATGTTAGTCACAGGTGTGACCACAGTGTGTACCCTGGAAGGAGGGGCTGGAGGGGAAGGGGCATCCCAGGGCCACCCACCCTGAACCCAGGCACAGGGCTCACCTGCCTGTCCCTCCTAAGGGCATCCTAAAGGCTACTCCCCTGTACAAGGGAACAGACCAGGTGTGTGGAGACACATGCATCTACTCCTTCGTCTGCACCACAACGCCCAGAGGAAAGTGTGGGGGCCCATCTGACAGGGGAGAAACGAGGCTAAGAAAAACTAAGCGCCTTGCCCCAGGTTACACAGCTGGGGGCCAACACCAGATTCCCCACTCTGTTTCTGACTCCAGGAATCTTTATCACACTGTGGATGAGGTGCATGGATCCTGGAGTCAGAGCCAGCTGACCAGAGTCAGCTGACCACATGTTCCCATTTAGAACCAGTCTCAGCCCCGTTCACCTTCCTTCATTCAAGCCCCTTCCTGGGGCTCACGGTGAGAAAAAAAGGGACAGACCTGCATTTGACTTCAGGCCCCAATACCTCTCATTTAGGTAACTCACTTGGCCTTTCCAACCCGCCATGCCTCAACTGTGAAATGGGTTGATTAAGTGAGCTGAGACACGTACCGCACCTGGTCTTGTACCTATGCATGCAGGGACCCACGGATACATGCAGTCCCTCCTCTGCGGGCTGAGAAATGCCTCTGAGGTCACTGACTCTCCCATTGTGGTCCACTGCAAGTGTCAACACTCCCTACAGTGCTGGGCACACAGTAAGTGCTGTTCAAAACAGACAATAGGCCCCAAATGGCATCACCTGTGCTAAGCCCGCATCACCAAACCAAGACCTAGTACCTAACATAACTGCGGTTTCAGCCTTCCCCCGGGAATGTAACCTTAACCTGCCCACCTGGTATTACCAGGTCAGCACCAGAGAGGTCATCTGCCTGATAGACCCCATCTTCCCCTAAAGGAAGGTGACCTTGCCTGAAACCATCCATTCTGCTGGTACCCTCCTTGCCCCGCTGTCTTCTACCTATCAGAATGTTCCATTTTGTACAGTTTCTTGGAGCTACTTTCTGTGCTAGGTGGGTTGCTGCCCTATTCACGAATCATGAATACAGCCATTAAGATCTTTAAAATGTACTCAGTTGAAGTTTGTTTTTAACAGATTCTGTGGCAGCAGTGGGATCTGAAGGAGACTTCTGATGGTTTCAGGGACAACAAGAAACACAGGCATGGTACCCACGAACCCTTGGAGTTCTCTGCCTTTCTCAACATTTTGGAGGGCCGTGGGTGAGTTCCCCTTGGTTCTGAGCTCCACTCCCTCTGCTTCAAGCTCCTAATCTAATTGGCTCTCCACACTCCCCATTTGATTGGAAACCCCAGCCCTTGGTTTAGTCCCCAGATCCCATGTTGGGAACAGCTGGCGGTTCCGCATTGTGGGGAACCCCAGTCCCCACTTCCACCTTGGGAGCCGCTGGTGGTGCGCAAGGGCTTCTCTTAGCCAGGCGGCCCTAATATCTTTTCCTTTACCACTGGTGTGTTATGGTGCATGTGAGGCAAATATTATTGCTAATGGAAATTGCGGAGACCAAAAGCCAGAAATATTGGTGGGGTATGGTCCAGCACTTAAAAAGCTGTTAGAGAACTTGACTCCTACCTGCAAGACTTCCATGTTAAGTCATAGAATGGGTTAGATTAGCATGACGGGATATTTTTCCCAAGAAGACATCCAAATGGCCAACAGACACATGAAAAAGTGTTCAACATCACTCGGCATCAGGGAAATACAAATCAAAACCTCAATGAGATACCACCTCACACCAGTCAGAATGGCTAAAATTAACAAGTCAGGAAACGACAGATGTTGGTGAGGATGAGGAGAAAGGGGAACCCTCCTACACTGTTGGTGGGAATGCAAGCTGGTGCAGCCACTCTGGAAAACAGTATGGAGGTTCCTCAAAAAGTTGAAAATAGAGCTACCCTAAAACCCAGCAATTCCACTACTGGGTATTTACCCCAAAGATACAAATGTAGTTATCCGAAGGGGTATGTGCACCCCAATGTTTATAGCAGCAATGTCCACAATAGCCAAACTATGGAAAGAGCCTAGATGTCCATCAACAGATGAATGGATAAAGGAGATGTGGTGTATATATATATATACACAATGGAATATTATGCAGCCATCAAAAAACATGAAATCTTGCCATTTGCAACAACATGGATGGAACTACAGGGTATTGTGCTAAGCAAAATAAGTCAATCAGAGAAAGACAAGTATCATATGATTTCACTGATATGAGGAATTCTTAATCTCAGGAAACAAACTGAGGTTTGCTGGAGTGGTGGGGGGTGGGAGGGATGGGGTGGCTGGGTGATGGACACTGAGGAAGGTATGTGCTATGGTGAGCGCTGAGAATTGTGTAAGACTGATGAATCATAGACCTGTACCTCTGAAACAAATAATACATTATATGTTAAAAAAAAAAAAAGAAGATAGTAGGAAGGGAAAAATGAAGGGGGGAAATTGGAGGGAGAGACGAACCATGAGAGACTATGGACTCTGAGAAACACTGAGGGTTTTAGAGGGGAGTGGGGTGGGGGGATGGGTTAGCCTGGTGATGGGTATTAAGGAAGGCATGTATTAAATGGAGCACTGGGTGTTACATGCAAAAAATGAATCATGGAACACTACATCAAAAACTAATGATGTACTTTATGGTGACTAACATAACATAATAAAATAAAATTAGGAAAAAAAAAAGATTAGCATGAAGGCACCTGCCAACCTCAGGAAAAATCTCTGTGCAACAGGATACACTGTGAAACACCACACACCCCAAACCAGTGGCATATCCTTCTTAGGTATTAGTTTGGCTCTGAAAAATCCAAAGACTTAGTCCCCCCACCCAAAAAGCAAGGGGTAGGGGGAACTGTAAGTTCCAAAAAGTAGAGCATGCCCCCTTCCAGCATACCTGCTTATTTTATGGCCAAGAACTATAATTCCAGAAGCTGCTGCTATCTACAAAGATGGCAAGCTCTTACTAGAAGCAACCTAAGATTGCAATGGCCATTATGGGAAAAGTTCCAATTAGACAAGATCATTCGTTTAAGAAGTCCACTTGAAAGCAAGTTTTCCCAAATCAAGCAGAATGGGATGCCTATTTTAATTAGTATATAGAAGCTTCTAAACTTTAAAATTCCAAAATAGCTTCATTAAAAGATTTATTGCAAAGGACTAGTGAAAAATTAAAGACACAAGAGGTACCTAAAATAAAAGACAATAAGACTGACGTGATTCCTATGTCTCCCCTCCAACCTCCTTTACGTGAGTACTCATGGTCTACGAACTCTCTATCCGAACTGCTTCCCACTCTGAAGAGGCTATTAAACAGTTACCTCTTCAAATAAAACCACCGAAGGTTGCAGGAGACCCTCTTCAGGTATTTTTCACACGGTGGTTGAAGACTGAACTAAGGGCATAGTTAAAGAATTTCCTAAAGCCAGGGAGGATCCCCAAAAGTTTTCTGAAGAACATAGAGTCCTTATTGGGGCTGATCACCTCAGACCTCCAGATCTTAATCAGCTTGTACACCTGCTGGTAGGACCCTAGAAAGCCCCCAGAATGTGGGAAGCAGACATAACCCTGAAGATGATATTCAAGATTATGGACCTTGTGGCCCAGCAAAAGCTCACGAAACAGCAACTGAGCTTTCAAAAGCCATTCCTAGAGTCTTCCGTGCCCACACAGATTGGTCTATTATTCAAACCTGTAGCAAGGAGACGAATCTGTGGCAGGGTTTCAAGCCAGTCCAGAAGCTCTCTTCCTGTGGCAGTCTCAGTTTTTTTTTTTAAAGATTTTATTTATTTATTTGAGAGAGAGAGAATGAGAGATAGAGAGCACGAGAGGGAAGAGGGTCAGAGGGAGAAGCAGACTCCCCGCTGAGCAGGGAGCCCGACGCAGGACTCGATCCCGGGACTCCAGGATCATGACCTGAGCTGAAGGCAGTCGCTTAACCAACTGGGCCACCCAGGCGCCCCAGCAGTCTCAGTTTTATACAATAAATGAAGTCCCCAACGTGTTCTAGCTGTCCTATATGTACATGGATTATCTCCTGAGATTAGTGGATTGATAAAAAGGAAGAAAATAGGATGGGAGGCCACCAGTCTGACTGGACCCAGGACCATAACCAAGCACATAGAAAGGACTTTGGAACTAGATCATAAACAAATGTTCACCAAGCTATTAGCCTTACAACTGCAACAGCTCCAAGGCCAGAAACCTGAAATAACACCCGAGCCTCCTGCATGGCACCCTCCGAGGAATCCATCATCAAAATGCTGGCCTAGGGGAAGCAACCTAAGTGTTCATCGATGGATAAAGGGATAAAGAAGATGTGATATATGTACAATGGGATATTACTCAGCCATAAAAAAGAATGAAGTCTTGCCATATGGGACAACATGGATGGACTTAGCAGGTTATTATGTTAAGTGAAATAAGTCAGAGAGAGAAAGACAAATACCATATGATTTCACTAATATGTGGAATCTAAACAACAAAACAAATGAACAAACAATAAAACAGAAACAGACTCACAGATCCAGGAAACAAACTGCTGGCTACCAGGTTGGGGGCAGGCAGAATGGGCAAAAGGGATTAGGGGGTGCAAGCTCCCAGTTTTAGAATAAACAAGGTGTGGAGATGTAGGTTACAGCATAAGGAATATAGTCAATAATAATAACTTTGCATGGCGACAGATGGCAACTAGACTTGCCATGGGGATCATTTTGCAATGCATAAAAATATCAAATCACTATGATGTATACCTGAACCTAAAAGGATACTGTATGTCAATTATACTTCAATTTTAAAAATGTTGATCCAGAGGTCAATGTCTCATTTTTAATCAGCTAGGACACTGGAAAAAAGATTGTCCTCAAAGGTTTATGCAAATCCTTCTTCAATTCAGATGCTCCCGTATCTGCTCCCCAAAGATGACCCCCATGTGGGCTCCCCAAGAGTTGACAGGACTCTGAAGGATCCTCCAGTAAACTTATACCAGTAATTCCTTTAAATAGCCAATGGGAAATTAGATTTAAATTAATGGGAAAACTTTACAAATTCTGGTAGATACCCCAGCTGTATTCTCCACTTTAAACCCACGTGATAAGACAACAAATCACTTGAAGTGAAAAATGACTTTTCCACGGGGGGAGGGGAGGGTATCTCATAAAATTCAGAGAGACTTTCTATCTCAACCAGAACAAATGACTCTGGTATCTTTCACTGAAAAACTTTCCTTTTTGCTGTGATTCGGCTCCAGCCCATCTATTAGGTAGAGACCTCCTTTCTATATTAAAAGGGTAATACGTGGGTGCCTGGGTGGCTCAGTTGGTTAGGCGACTGCCTTCGGCTCAGGTCATGGTCCTGGAGTCCCGGGATCGAGTCCTGCATCAGGCTCCCTGCTCAGCAGGGAGTCTGCTTCTCCCTCTGACCCTCGCCCCTCTCACGCTCTCTCTCTCTCTCTCTCATTCTCTCTCAAATAAATAAATAAAATCTTTTTTAAAAAAGGGTAATACATTTTACCTCTGATAGAAGCCCCATCTTAGAATTTCCTGACCAACACGAACCTGATCTTTTATGTTCTTTACAATCTGTCCTCGATATAGAAGAGGACAAATTCCAACAAAAGTCCTCTAATTTAATCAAGATGTCTGAAAATTTGTGGGCTACTTCTAATACTGACATTGAAAGAATAAAAAGTGCAGAGCCTATAAAGATTTAGGGAGACATAACTAAACCTTGTCTCAAATTGCCTCAATATCCATTAAAGCCCAAGACTATACAAGGCGCACACCAACAGTAGAAGACCTTGCCACCCATGGGCTAATCATGCCCTGAGCCAGTCCCCAACACGCTGAACTGGCCAGTCCAGAAACCTAATGGGTAGGAAGACAATTTGTCCAAGACTTGAGGGCTATTCATAAGAGAGTGGTTCCCTGTTTCCCAGTGTCCCAAACCCAGACACCCTTTTGTCGTGAGTTCTACCAGCTCATAGCGGTTCACTTTGTGGATCTGTGTTCAACCTTCTTCAGCATCCCTGTGGACCCCAACAGCCAGTACCAACTCACCTTGACTTGGAACAATCGACAGTCTACCCAGATAGTCATGCCTCGGGGGTTCTCTGAGGCCCCTTCTTATTTTTCCCAAGTGCCCCACCAAGAGCGAAGCACCTCCCATTCCCTGGGAAATTGACCCTTTTACAATATATAGATGACCTCTTTCTGTGATCTGCCCAAGAGGCATCCATAAAAGACCCCCTTCATTTGCTGCAAGTTACTGGAAAGGGCATAACAGCTCTAAGGAAAAATTTCAAAGGTTTCTAGATGCTGTTCAGTACCTATGTCATAACCCAGGCGCTGAAGGAATCCAGCTATCTCCAAAGGGAACCAAGCTAATGCAAGAATTCCCTAGGTGCTCAACTAAACAGCAGCTTCTCGGATTCCCAGGCCTGGCTGGCTATTGTAGACTCTAGGTTCCCATTTTTTCTCTATTGGCTTCTCTACTCTAGGGGACCTTACTAAAATTTTCAGTCCCTGAGCCCCTTCCTTGGGAAGATGAAGGTGAGCAGGTCTTTATACAACTAGAACAAGGACTGCAAGAACCACCCCCCCTGGGACTACCTAACTATTCAAAACCGTTCACTTAATTTGTGCATGAAAGAGACAACCAAGCCCTGGGGATGCTCACACAAGAACACAGCTGGAAGCATCTGCCTATTTCTTATTACAGCACACACCTTGATTCCGTTGCTCCTGCATATCCGAACTGGCTAGAGCCACAGCTGCAAAGTTAGTAGAAGCTTCCACAGATTTAACCCTAGGAAATGACATTGTTTTACAAACCCCTCATGTTGTCCAGAGTCTCCTCAATTCTGAAATGACCCAACATCTTTCTGCAAGCAGATTAACTTCCTCTGAGATCCTTCTGCATTCACCACTTAATCTTTATCTTAAATGTTGCAACATTCTTTTTTTTTAATTTTTTATTAACATATAATGTATTATTTGTTTCAGGGGTACAGGTCTGCGATTCATCAATCTTACACAATTCACAGCGCTCACCATAGTACATACCCTCCCCAGTGTCCATCATCCAGCCACCCCATCCCTCCCATCCCCCTCCACTCCAGCGACCCTCAGCTTGTTTCCTCCAGCTTGTCTCTTATGGTTTGTCTCCCTCTCTGGTTTCATCTTGTTTCATTTTCCCCTCCCTTCCCCTATGATCCTCTGTCCTATTTCTCTCTGGAAAACAGTATGGAGGTTCCTCAAAAAGTTGAAAATAGAATTACCCTACAACCCAGCAATTGCAGTACTGGGTATTCACCCCAAAGATACAAATGTAGGGATCCGAAGGGGCACATGCACCCCAATGTTTACAGCAGCAATTTCCACAATAGCCAAACTATGGAAAGAGCCTAGATGTCCATCAACAGATGAATGGATAAAGAAGATGTTGCAACATTCTTAATCCTGCTGCTGTTCTACCCCTGCCTGATGAAGGCGAGCCCCATGATGGTGAATAACATCCCGTTTCATGACACTGTGTCCTGATTGATAAGACATCCCTTTGACTAATTCCGATCTAATTTGGCTTGTTGGTGGGTCAGACAGTAAAGACAGAAGAGGAAATTTCCAAGCTGGCTAGGCTGTTACTCAATATGAACTACCTGAGAGGGGGCACCTCCCACAAGTTAAGTCTACCCCCCGCAGAGCCCTGTGCTCTCACCTGAGCAGACCACTTACTGGAAGGATGAGTTGTTAATATTTTTCCTGACAGTTGGTTTGCCTTCGGGGTTGTCCATGATTTGGAGATGTCGTGGAAACAGCCGGGACCCCAGTCATAAGTGGACAATTAAATCAGCTTCTCTCAGCTATCTTCTTAACTTCTGAAACTGCTATTATCAAAACTGAGGCTGAAAGGACTGAGCCTGAATGTCAGGGAATGCCCTGGCTGACTTTTAGGCAAAGGCAGAAGCCACGAATCTATAAAGGCTGTGGCGCATGTGGATAAAGTCCATTCTGCTTCTTCAAGAAAATGACCCCTGATTGCCAGACTTTTGCCATCCTGACGTCCTTGCCACATGGCAGCATTCTGCTCCTGCATCAGAGAAATCATGATGGGCAAACAATGGCTATAAAATCAATGAACAGTCAGGGCTGTTGGAAACCCAGGACAGCCACTTGCCTCTTCCGTGTTCCCTGGCAAACTCCATCTTTTGGGTTTTGCATCCTTCCCCCACCACAGTGCATTTAAGATGACTCAAAATATGAATAAGGGTTGGTGGGGAAACTTTTCTAAAACCACCAAAACAGTGCCACCAATGTCTGGCCCATCAGGCTCATAATCCTGGAAAAACTATTATGTGCTCCCAGAGCCCTCAAACCTCCTCCCTCTGGGCCCTTTGAGCACCTTCAACTGGACTTTATTTAACTACTTCTTCATATGGGTTATCAATACGTTCTGGTGATTGGATGTGTGTTTTCTGAATGGGTTGAAACTCCCCTGCCCCAAATTTGGTGCCCTCACAGTGGCAAAGAAGCTGTTAAAAAATGTGTTTCCCACTTGGGGTATACCTACCATCATGTGCAGTGATGGGAGCACCTACTTCACTGGGCAAATCCAATAAGCCTTAAGGAAAGCCTTGCAAATATCTTTAAATTATCACTGTCCCCGTTACCCTTGATAATCAGTCAAGGTCAAGAGAAGTGATGGGATCCTCAGACTCAAAATCCCTAAACTGGCTGAAACTATTGGACTCGTTGGTTTAAAGTGTTGCCTTTGGTCTTGCTGAGTGTTTGTGGTACCCCCTTTGGGAAACATAAACTCATGAGATAATCACCAGTAGACCAATGTCTGTTGGTGTAAAACCTCTTGCGGATCCCTTGTTAACTCATGCTAGTGTGACCAGCTACTGTAAGTCCTTAATGTCTTATGCTAAAGCCTGTCATCAACAGGTTAAAGATGCCTCCCCAGATCCCTATTCAAAAAATCCTGTTGGGGCGCCTGGGTGGCTCAGTTGGTTGAGCATCTGCCTTCAGCTCAGGTCATGATCCCAGGGTCCTGGGATTGAGCCCCGCACCAGGTTCCCTGCTCAGCAGGGAGCCTACTTCTCCCTCTCCCTCTGCTGCTCCCCCTGCTTGTGTGCGCTCTCTCTCTGTCAATAAATAAATAAAATCTTTAAAAAAATCCTGTTGGTGACAGTCTAGAGCCTAGTGACTAGGCATTCTGGAAACATCATCTGAGGAAGACAGCCCTAGAACCGTGATGGAAGGGACCTTACCAAGTGCTCCTGACCCCTGACGCTATAGCAGAATTAGAAGGCATTGAACCTTGGGTTCACACCTCACAGCTGAAGAAGGCTCCACCTATTACCTGGTCCTGTGCAAACATTGGAGACCTCCAGGTCAAATTGATGAGGAAGACAAGCAGCTGTCGTGGAGGTAGACTGCCTCTTCCCAAGACACCAGATCGAAACTTCCTACTTTAACTAAACACAAGACCCTTTCTTCTCTTTCTTTCCTTTGCTCTGGGATTGGCCTGGAAAGATAATGCCATCATCCCTAAATCCCAGGCCATTGCCAAGGAGGGTAGCCTTTCAGGTTGCTGAACTTGTCATCCAAATCTGTCCATGGTGCTAGAGATCCCCTGGTCCTCCCTCTGATCAATTTCTCTTCTATTCCCAATGTCACCGTAAACTACAGTTGAACCCCCTGCACCAGAAGTCATTTACAGAATCTTCTATGGCTAGAACATCCCAGTGACTTGTTTTTACCTTTCTCTAATTATACCTGTACCTAGTTAGACACATGCCTATGCAGATCACAGTACATTTGCACCCCCACGTTCTTATGATTATCTACACCAGGTCTGCCCCCAATCACAAAAAGATCTCACCAGCAGCACCCATCTTTGCAAGGAATTTAGACCACCTTTTTATTTCAGCCTAGGAGATTTACTTCCTGACAGTGCTAGAAACCTAAGTGACCCCTGGCTTGGATAGGCAGATGCAACAATCCCCGTGAGTGAGTCCATCAACAGTGTCCCCTTAGCAGGAGTGGTTCATGCCCCAACAGGATTTATCTCTGCCTGTGCTGGTTATCATTCTCCTTGGGCCCATGAATGTCTTGCCAGCTGGCACATAGCTGGGCAGCCTAAGTTATCTGTGCCTCTAACTGTCCACAATTATACTGAGATACCTCTTTGTCAGCTCCCTTGCATTTACATCGAGTTAGAAGGGACTTACAAGGAGGCTTTCATGATCCAGGATTCCCTTCCTTTGGCTTATCCCACTTCCCCATCTAGGAGTGAGTACAAATGATGCTATGATGAGGAGACTCTCCTAAACTCCTCAAGATATCATAGTCTGCGGCTAAAGCAATAGGTGCCCAACAAAATTCCTTAGACTTCCTAGACACGGTTGATCTTGATAATATGATAGCCTTTGATTATCTTTTAGCTGAGCAAGGAGACGTCTCTGTTGTGGCCAATACCACTTGCTGCACCTGGGTTAACACTTTGGGGGAAGTTAAACTCAGCTCCACAGTATTACTGAACAAGCCATTTGGCTTAAGAAAGTGACCCTTTTGGGGCACCTGGGTGGCTCAGTTGGTTGGGCGACTGCCTTCGGCCCAGGTCAGGATCCTAGGGTTCTGGGATCGAGCCCCGAATCGGGTTCCCTGCTCGGCAGAGGGCCTGCTTCTCCCTCTCCCTTTGCTGCTCCCCCTGCTTGTGCTCTCCTGCTCTCTGTCAAATAAATGAATGAGATCTCTAAAAAGAAAAAAGAAAAAGAAAAAGAAAGTGACTCTTTCAATGGAGTCTTTTTATGACCATTTGATTTTGATTGTTTTGGGTGTTGGGGACCATGGCTCCAAAGTGCACTCCAGACATTGGGAATGATCCTGCCTATAATAATCACAATAGTCTCTCTGGTGTACTGTGTTCTCTCAAAAGCTTTAAATGCATGTTTGCAGCTGCTAACCACCAAGAAAATGATCTCTCCAAGACTGGAATGTCAAAAAAGAAACAGAGAATGACCATCTTAAAAAAAAAGTGAGCCTGAGGTCATGACCTGTGAGGTTCACAGAGATTCTGCAAAAAGATCTCATGACCTGTAGATACCACTGAGGATCAGCAAAAACTGCAAGAACTTCAGAGCCATAGCTAGGAGTGGCATTAATGCCTTACATTTTGATCATGCCTCTAGTTAAACTGTGAGTCTGATCAAAAGGGGGGACTTGTTGCAAAGAGATAACAGGCCTAAAATGGAGTCACTTGTGCTAAGCCCATGTCACCAAACTGCAGTTTCAGCCTCCCCCCAGCAATGTAATCTTAACCTGTCAACCTGAAATTACCTGGTCAGCACCAGGGAGGTCATCTGCCTGATAGACCCCACCTTCCCCTAAAGGAAGGTGACCTTGCCGGAAACAACCCACTTCTTGCTGGCTACTTCCTTGTCCTGCCCCCTTCTGCCTCTGAAAGTCTTCTGATCTGCACAGCTCCTTGGAACTACCTTGTATCTGCTAGATGGGCTGCTGTCTGATTCATGAATGGTTGAACAAAGCCAATAAGATCTTTAAAATTTACTCAGTTGAATGTTGGTTTTTAATAGTGCTTAATACATTTTTTAAAAGAGACCGTTTTATTTAAAAGTGGGTATTTGTGGGAAGTCCTTTGAAGAGGAATGGTTTTTCTGGTTGTGTCTGCTCTTAGGAAAGAGTGCATCTTCCAGAAGTGGCTACTGCAGCTATAGGACTTGGTATGGGCACTGGCATGGTCAGATCTGGGACTCAGAAAAGCAACTTAAGCAACAGTGGTGGCTGGTGGCTGGGGATAAATTGAAAGCACACAAGACTCAGGGAAACCTGGTGTGCAACTATTGGGTAGTCCATGCCAAGAAGATCATAGCTACAGTGAGACCAGCATGAGAGAGACAGTGGGAACTGAGGGCTTGGACCCTGGGTTCAGGTACTGGCTCCTGAGTTCCAGCTGGGTGCCCTTGGGCCTCTTTCCTTATCTGCAAAATGGAGGTACTCCCAGGCCCCATCTCGTGCCATGAAGCATACATGGTCTGCCCTGGCAATATTACATGCTAACATCATGCAGGCTTGTAGGGAGCAGCACGGTGGCAAGGCACAAGTTTTGGGACTCTGTTTGCACTCCAGCTTTGCCACCTGCCCTCCCGCACACATGAATTGGGGCCAGTTATTTAACCTCTCTAAGGGTTAGTTTCCATCTGTAAAGTGAAAATCAACCCTACTGTCTAGGGTTGTTGTGTGGTTTAAGTTTGATACTGCAGGGAATAATCCTTGTCGAGTAAACACTCAACAAAGTCTAATGTCTTTTTCCCCAATGGGATGCAGAAGGTGGGAGAAGGGGCCAAGAGTCACAGGGCCTCCAGCTGCCCCACTCCAGACATTTCATAACTCCTTGGTTCTCTCCCAAGGGCCCAAGTGCTGGCTTCAGTATCCCTCCAAGGACTCACTGATAAACATCTTAATTAACATTTTGGAAGCAACTTCGTCAGCAGTTGAGTGTCATTGGAATATATTTAAAAGCCTCCTTATCCAGCCTGAATCTGTACTTTTCCAGGCCAAAATGTTTCTCACTTCCCAGTATTTCTGAAAAATCATTTGTTTGGCCCTCCACTGAATAAACCTTCAGTGAGCACCCAACTATGCACCAATCCCTATGCTAACTACTAATAAGAATGCCTTCTCCTTGTCACGTATTCAAAGGACCAAAGGACATTTCTTGACTGCCTACTAAAATAATTTTCTTTCTATCTTTCTAAGCTCTTGGCTGAGACTGCCCCCTGTGATAAGACAGACTAAGAAGAGGAAAACAAACATAAGTTTGTTAACATATACCTCATAAAGACATGGGAGATACTCAGAGAAAAATGAGTCATTCCCCTGAGTTGGCCTACACCACCAGTTTCAATATTATGTGGGCACTAAAGACAGAGAAAAGTATATTTGTGGTGAGGGGCTGGGGGGAGGCCAGTTATGGAAAGTTACCAGAAAAAGCATGGTGAACAAGGGCAAGGTTGTTATGCAGATTGAAGCCAAGCCTTCTCTAGTGACAAGAGTCTCTTGTGATTTAGAACCACCCTTCTCTTCCTGGTACAGAAAGGGAGACATGCTTGCAAATGAAGATTTCCTTTACAAATACAAACGTCCCTTACAACTAACTTCTACTCTGTTTTCAGATCCCCTTCCATATCTGCTGTTTCTCAAAATAACCCTTGTGCCAAAGAGGGGTCTTTTGGGGTGGCATATTCTGTGCAAGACGCAGAGGACACAAAGATGAAATGTCCATCTTCTTTTTTTTACTGTATTGCCATTTAGTGATTTATTCTACAAAATTTTTGATCACCTAGTATCTGCCGGGCACTTTTTTTTTTATGTTATGTTAGTCACCATACATTACATCATTAGTTTTTGATGTAGTGTTCCATGATCCATTGTTTGTGTATAACCCCCAGTGCTCCATGCAATATGTGCCCTCTTTAATACCCATCACCAGGCTAACCCATCTCCCCACCCCCCTCCCCTCTAGTCAAGACGCCCTTCAACAGACAAAATAAAGAAGATGTGGTCCATATATACAATGGAATATTACTCAGCCATCAGAAAGGATGAATACCCAACTTTTGCATCAACATGGATGGGACTGGAGGAGATTATGCTAAGTGAAATAAGTCAAGCAGGGAAGTCAATTATCCTATGGTTTCACTTATTTGTGGAACATAAGGAACAGCATGGAGGACATTAGGAGAAGGAAGGGAAAATGAAGGGGGGGAATCAGAGGGGTAGACAAAACCATGAGAGACTATGGATTCTGAGAAATATCACATCTTCTTTATCCATTCATCTTTTGAAGGGTATCTCAGCTCCTTCCACAGTTTGGCTATTGTGGGCATTACTGCTATGAACATTGGGGTGCATGTGCCTCTTCTTTTCACTACATCTGTATCTTTGGGGTAAATACCCAGTAGTGCAATTGCTGGGTCATAGGGTAGCTCTATTTTTAACTTTTTAAGGAACCTCCATACTGTTTTCCAAAGTGGTTGTACCAATTTGCATTCCCACCAACAGTGTATGAGGGTTCCCTTTTCTCCACATCCTCTCCAACATTTGTTGTTTCCTGCCTTGTTAATTTTTACCATTCTAACTGGTGTAAGGTGGTATCTCAATGTGCTTTTGATTTGAATTTCCCTGATGGCTAATGATGTTGGACATTTTTTCATGTGTCTGTTAGCCATTTGTATGTCTTCTTTGGAGAAGTGTCTGTTCACATTGTGGAGGGTATGTGCTATGGTGCGTGCTGTGAATTGTGTAAGACTGATGAATCACAGACCCGTACCTCTGAAACAAATAATACATTATATGTTAAAAAAGAAGAAGAAGAAGATAGTAGGAAGGGAAAAATGAAGGGGGGGACATCAGAGAGGGAGACGAACCATGAGAGACTATGGACCCTGAGAAACAAACTGAGGGTTCTAGAGAGGAGGGGGTTGGGGGGATGGGCTAGCCTAGTGATGGGTATTAAAGAGGGTACATATTGAATGGAGCACTGGGTGTTATACACAAACAATGAATCATGGAACATCAAAACTAATGATGTATGGTGATTAACATAACAATAAAATTTTTAAAAAAGAAGTGTCTGTTCATGTCTTCTGCCCATTTTTTGACTGGATTATTTGTTTTTTGGGTGTTGAGTTTGAAAAGTTCTTTATAGATCTTGGATACCAGCCGTTTATCTGGAGTGTCATCTGCAAATATCTTCTCCCACTCCGTGGGTTGCCTCTTTGTTTTGTTGACAGTTTCCTTTGCTGTGCAGAAGCTTTTTATCTTGATGAAGTCCCAAAAGTTCATTTTCGCTTTTGTTTCCCTTGCCTTTGGAGACAGTCTTGAAAGAAGTTTCTGTGTCCGATGTTGAACAGGTTACTGCCTATGTTCTCCTCTAGGATTTTGATGGATTTCTGTCTCACATTGAGGTCTGCCATCCATTTAGAGTTTATCTTTGTGTATGGTGTAAGGGAATGGTCGAGGTTCATTCTTCTGCATGTGGCTGTCCAATTTTCCCAGCACCATTTATTGAAGAGACTGTCTTTTTTCCATTGGATATTTTTTCCTGATTTGTCAAAGATGAGTTGACCATAGAGTTGAGGGTCCATATCTGGGCTCTCTATTCTGTTCCATTGATCTATGTGTCTGTTTTTGTGCCAGTACCATGCTGTCCTGGTGATCACAGCTTTGTAATAGAGCTTGAAATCAGGCAACATGATGCCCCCAACTTTTTCTTTTTCAACATTTCCTTGGTGATTTGGGGTCTTTTTCTGGTTCCATACAAATTTTAGGATTGTTTGTTCCAGCTCTTTGAAAAATGCCATTGGTATTTTGATCGGGATGACGTTGAAAGTATAGATTGCTCTGGACAGTATAGACATTTTGACAATGTTTATTCTTCCAATCCATGAGCATGGAATGTTTTTCCATCTTTTTGTGTCTTCTTCAATTTCTTTCATAAGTGTTCTATAGTTTCTAGAGTATAGATCCTTTACCTCTTTGGTTAGGTTTATTCCAAGGTCTCTTATGGTTTTTGGTGGTCTTGTAAATGGAATCAATTCCCTAATTTCTCTTTCTACAGTTACCTTGTTAGTGTATAGAAAGGCAACTGATTTCTGTGCATTGATTTTGTATCCTGCCACGTTACTGAATTGCTGTAGGAGTTCTAGTAATTTTGGGGTGGAGTCTTTTGGGTTTTCCACATTAAGTATCATGTCATCTCCAAGAGAGAGAGTTTGACTTCTTTGCCAATTTGAATACATTTTATTTCTTTTTGTTGTCTGATTGCTGATGCTAGGACTTCTAGTACTATGTTGAACAATAGTGGCAAGAGTGGGCATTCTTGTAGTGTTCCTGATCTTAAGGGAAAAGTTTTCAGCTTTTCTCCATTGAGAATGATATTTGCTATGGGCTTTTCATAGATGGCTTTTATGAATTTGAGGAATGTTCTCTCTATCCCTATACTCTGAAGAGTTTTAATCAGGAAAGGATGCTGTATTTTGTCAAATCCTTTTTCTGCATCAACTGAGAGGATCATATGGTTCTTGTCTCTTCTCTTATTAATGTGCTCTATCACATTGATTGATTTGCAAATGTTGAACCACCTTGCATCCCAGGAATAAATCCCACCTCGTCGTAATGGATAATCCTTTTAATGTACTGTTGGATCCTATTGGCTAGGATCTTGTTGAGAGTTTTGGCATCCATATTCTTCGGGGATATTAGTCTGTAATTCTCCTGCTTGATGGGGTCTTTGCCTGGTTTTGTGATCAAGGTAATGCTGGCCTCATACAATAAGTTTGGAAGTTTTTCTTCTGTTTCTATTTTTTGAAACAGCTTCAGGAGAATAGGTATTATTTCTTCTTTGAATGTTTGGTAGAATTCCCCTGGGAATCCACCAGGCCCTGGACTCTTGTTTTTTGGGAGGTTTTTGATCACTGCTTCAATTTCGTTACTGGTTATTGGTCTATTCAGATTGTCAGTTTCTTCCTGTTTCAGTCTTGGTAGTTTATAGGTTTCCAGGAAGGCATCCATTTCTTCCAGGCTGCTTAATTTATTGACGTATAGTTGTTGATAATAATTTCTAATAATTGTTTCTATTTCCTTGGTGTTAGTCATGATCTCTCCCTTTTCATTCATAATTTTATTAATTTGGGTCCTTTCTTTTTTCGTTTGGATAAGTCTGGACAGTGGTTTATCAATCTTATTAATTCTTTCAAAGAACCAACTTCTGGTTTCATTGATCTGCTCTACTGTATTTCTGGTTTCTAATTCATTGATCTCTGCTCTAATCTTAATTATTTCTCTTCTTCTGCTTGGCTTAGGTTTTATTTGTTGTTCTTTCTCCAGTTCTTTAAGGTGTAAAGTTAGCTTGTATATTCAGGATTTTTCTATTTTTTTTTTTTTTTTGAGTGACACTTGGATGGCTATGTATTTCCCCCGTAGGACCACCTTTGCAGTATCCCATAGGTTTTGGACTGATGTGTTTTTGCTCTCATTGGTTTCATGAATTGTTTAAATTCTTTAATTTCCTGATTGACCCAAACATTCTTAAGCAGGATGGCCTTTAGCTTCTTATTGTTTGAATTCCTTCCAAATTTTTTCTTGTAATTGAGTTCCAGTTTCAAAGCACTGTGGTCTGAGAATATGCAGGGAATAATCTCAGTCGTTTGGTATCAGTCGAGACCTGATTTGTGACCCAGTATGTGGTCTATTCTGGAGAAAGTTCCATCTGCATTCGAGAAGAATGAGTATTCTTGTTGTTTTAGGGTGGAATGTTCTGTATATATCTATGAAGTCCATCTGGTCCAGTGTGTCATTCAAAGCTCTTGTTTCTTTGTTGATCTTCTGCTTAGATGATCTGTCTATTGCCGAGAGTGGAGTGTTGAGGTCTCCTACTTTTGAAGTATTATTATCAATATGTTTCTTTATTTTGGTTAACAGTTGGCTTATGTAGTTGGATGCTCCCATGTTGGGGGCATAGATATGTACAATTGTTAGATCTTCTTGTTGGATAGACCCTTTAAGAGTGATATACTGTCCTTCCGTATCTCTTACTACAGTCTTTAGCTTAAAAATCTAATTTGTCTGATATGAGAATTGCTACCCCAGCTTTCTTTTGAGGTCCATTGGCATGAAAATTCGTTCTCCATCCCCTCACTTTCAGTCTGAATGTATCTTTAGGTTCAAAATGAGTCTCTTGTAGACAGCATATGGATGGGGTCATGTCTTTTCATCCAATCTGCAACCCTGTGCCATTTCATGGGAGCATTTAGGCCATTCATCTTGAGAGTGATTATTGAAAGATATGATTTTATTGCCATCATGTTGCCTGTGTAGTCCATGTTTCTATAGATTGTCTCTGTAAATTTCTGGTCTACATTAATATTAACTAATTAATATTAATATTTATTACTAAGTAAATAAACAAAATCTTTTGAAAAAGAAATTGGATCACACAGGGCATCTAAATCCTGATTCATCTACCCAGTTGACATTTATTGAGTGCCTACTATGTGCTAGGCATGGTGTCAAGAGCTTAACTAATGCACAAGCCTTCCTTCTTATTCTCTCCTCATTTCAGACCCAGTAGAGGCTACGATACCAGAAATCTACAGGCACCTCCCCAGTATCACCGACATCTGCTCCTTTCATAGGTGCCCAAGAATCAAATCAGAGGCCCTTGTAAGCAAACAACTGCTTTCCTCTCAGGAGAATCATGGTCATTATTAATTCAAGAACATCTTAGAAAAAGAACTCCCTAATAGAGATATCAGTGTAGGGGTGGAAAATTTTTTCCCTCTTCCCTTTTAAGTTCTTTGGCTGGCCCAATAATTGAACTGACATAAGAAAAATTCATAGGACAAAACGAATTTAATTTCATACATACAGGTACTTTGAGGTTCAAAGAGGTGACCAAAACAGGAAGCTTTTATGCCTTTTAGACAAAGAAACAATGAATTTGTGAAAAAACTGACAAGACAAAGGTTTGAGCCTGGGGGCAGTAAATTGGTGAAGTGATAAGCTTTGTTCATACAGCTTTCTCAGCTTTAAATTCCCTACCTCTAGTATGAAGGTTGCCTTCCACCCTCCTGGTACAGGGAGGGTACTTCACAGAGGAGGTTCATCTCCTGCTTTCAGGAGACAGAGGAAAGTGTCAGGGTGTCCTTCTTGCACTGGCTGTTTCTCAAGTTCTTTTAATTCAAAATAAGCAATATGCCAAAATGGCATAGTGTGGTGTGGCATATTCCGTTCCCTTTCATCAGCATGGGGAGGGAAAATCATTCTGTCCTGTTGAAAGCCAAAGTGTGCTGCATGGTCACCTCCTGTTTGTCTTTACGGCTTTTGGAAAAATAAGCCCCAAACCAACTTGGCCTCCATTTTTAAACTATTGAGATTGTTTGTAGCTTGAGCCGTACAGACGTGGGTTTCCCTCTGCCATAAGTGAAATGGTAGATGTGTGAGAGATAGACAGTTAGCAATGTCAACAATGAAACACCTATGAGTGATTCTTTGTTCAATTTTTTTAAAAAGAAAAAAGAGCCGGGAGAAATGCCAGTCCGTACAGAATCTGTAGGCAGTCTGTAGGATTCATGACTGCCAAGAATATGTCATGAAGCCCCAGGAAGACAAGTTGCTGATAGGAGCTGAGGACACAATTAGGGATGACCATCCCAGAGACAGAGCTAGCCAAATTTGAGGTCCCGATGTCTTGACACACGAAGGGGTCCTGAGAGAGAGGAGGAATCCTGGAGTCTGTGGGAAGAAACAGTGGCCCGCTGAAGGAGGTCAGCTACGAAGTGGCCCGTTGGGGCCGTAGAAAGGCCTTGACTTCTGGAAAGAGAACCTCCTGTCCCCCTCCTTACTCATCTTCCTAGCCATCAATCTGCAATGTAAGTAAGACAATGAGAAGAGGATTTGGGGAGAACTACAGGTCTCCAGTGCCACCCAGGGTTCCACCAGGAAAACCAATCCTCTTTGTTCTGCTTTCTGTCCTGATGTTTGCAAAGTGCCATAGAAGGTTTCAGAGCATTCACAAGTAGAAAAAAAGATGTTCACACAGTTTCGGGCATTTATTAAGACACCTACCTGCAGGGCCAGGATCATGTGAGGCAAGTAAGGCGCTAATCTTGGCACAAAATTTCAGGGGTACCAAAAAAATAGCTGCAACAATCAAGATAAATATTATTTTAATGCAGTGTTTAAAAAAAGCCAAATTTGTGCAAAAAAAATCCATGACAAATAAAATGCAAAATAAGGTCTCCATCAACAGTGATGTTACAGAGCAACACAGCATTGACAAGAACAAGATGAGTCTTGCTGCCGATGGTTCAGTCTCTAGGTGGGAAGGTCCAGTGCATAAGCCAGAAGCCCCAGAAGTTCAGGGAAACAAGAGAAGCTTGTTTCAAAGAATTAGGAAAGAGAACATTTCTTTGTGAAAATGGCCGATATTGTGATTTATAATAAGAAATATATATTTAGTCTTCATCCGCATTTCTGGCACAGAGCTCCTAAAACTGCTGGAATTTCCTAAGTAAAGAAGAGAGCCATAAAGGTGTCTTTCGTTGTGTGAAAGAGGCAACTTTAGGGATGGGGGCTGGATATGTCAGCCCCACCCCCCTGAACTCTGGGGAGGGGAGAGGAACTGGAGGTGGGATTAGTCACCAATGGCCAACCATTCATTAATCACGACTATGTAAAGAAGCCTTCATAAAACCCAAAAAGGACAGGTTGGGAGAACTTCTGGGTTGGTGAACAAGTGGAGGTATGGGAGAGTGGCACACTTTAGTTGGGGCATGAAGATCCACGCCCTTCCCCCATACCTGACCCTACGCATCTCTTCCATGTGGCTGTTCCTGAGTTATATCCTGTTTTAGCAAACTGGTGATCTAGTGAGTAAAATGTTCCTCTGATTTCTGTAAGCCTCTCTAGCAGATTAATCCAACCCAAGGAGGGGGTCGTTGGCACCTCTGATCTATAGGTGGTGGGCCACAAGCACAGATGTCCACCTGGACTTGTGCTCGGTGTCTGAGGTGGGGAAGAGGTGGCAATTCTGTAGGACTGGGCCCTTAACCTGTGGGATCTGATGCTACTTCCAGGTAAATAGTGTCCCAATGGAATTGAATTGTATGACACCCAGTTGGTATTGGAGAACTGGTTGGTGGTGTGGAAAAGATCTCCACGTGTTGGAATTGGATGCAGAATGCCAAAATAACATCTTTTTTTGGACTCAGCTCTTGCCCAGCCTACCAATAATAGGTGCTTACTTAGTGTTTGCTGAAAGAAAGAATGAAAATCTAGATGAAGGCAGCTCATGGTTGCGTGTCAAAGCACAGTGCTGAACAGTTGTCAGAGAAGGGAGCAGCGAGGGGGACCCGCTGCCCAAGGGCCCCGTGCTTACCCAGATTTTATGCTGGGCTTCTCTTTTCTTTTTCATAATAGAATTTTTTAAATATCCAAAAAGCAGAGTGAATCATATAATGACCCCACCCATGTATTCACCACCAGCTTCAATAATTATCTACATTTTGTTCATCTTATTTCATGTACCCTCCTTTCTCATCTCAAAATATTTTAAAGCAAATCCCAGATATCATATTATTCTACCCATAAATACTTCAGTTTGTGTCTCCAACAGATAAAGCCTTTAAAACGTATGACTGCAAAATCATTGTCATGTCTAATAAAATTAGAAGTAATTCCTTCCGTGTCCATTCATACCAGGCAAGGTTCAAATTTCTCCAACTATCTCAAAGTGTTATTTGTTTAAGCAATCATTCTAATCAGGATCCAAATGTGGTTTACATATTGTGTGCATCTGGTTTGTCTCTTAAATTTCTTTTAATCTGTAATGGTCCCTCTCTCCTTTCCGCTCCCTTAAAAAAACAACTCAGACCATTTGTCCAGTAGAATTTCCTACATACTTGTAATGACTTTTAATGCGTTCCTCTGACCTTTGAATTTCCTAAAAGCTGGGAATCTGACCTAGAGGCTTGATTAGATTCCAGCTGAGGGATTTTGGTAGAGTTCGTAGGTGGTCTTGGGCATTTCATATTACATCACACACCAGAAGATGCATCATGTCTATTGCCCCACAATGAGTAGGGTAAGGTCCCTCCATATAAAGTCCCACATAAACCTTTCATCTGATGATTTCAGCATCCAGTCGTGATTCTTAACTGGGCCAGGAGAGATTGCAAAATTCTAGCCGAACTTTTAAAAGGCAGAACCTCTCTGAACTCTGTTCTAGGGCTTCTTCTTTCTCACTTTATGCCTAAGGTTAGAAATACAACATAACAATTTGTTTTGTTTGAGCTTCACGGTGTTTTTTAAGCTGTAGAACTGGTATTTTAAAGTGGGGGTATTGTACATTTTTAATAAAAAATGCGATTTTTCAGCTTCCTTTGAAAAGTCGGGAATCCGGCAACGTTGGGTCCTCCTGACCACAGGGTGGCAGTCTATGGGATCTGAGGTGTGGCTGATGCTCTAGACAGAGTACGCTCCTGGTTCTCCGCAGCCGTGCCACGCCCTCCCGTGTCCCCAGAATGACATGGAGCATCTAGCAGGCACTTGCTAAGTTGTCTTCCTTATGATAGAAAGATCATTCTCTGGGTTAAGGCCTCCAGCAAAAGTTGGAGACCAAAAGATACACGGAAAGGGACGCTAGTTTCAAGAAAAGTAATGAAGAGAAACTTTGTGAAGATCACTTTTTTAAAAATGAGAATAATAGTCAAAGTGTATCTGTGTTAAAAGAATACAGCTCGAAATGCTAGTGGGTTACTAGCAGCGCCTTTGTCCATTGATCCCTGGGCTGTTGACTTCACCCCTGCCGCCCCCTCTCCCCATCAGATCGCCTATCCCCACGATCCCAGAGCCCCTCTTGTTGCGGATTCAACCATGTTCCCTCCAGAACTCAGATTGACACCTGTCGAAGAACACAATTCAACCGAGTCATTTGGGCGATCTAACTGGCTTTGTTCAACGATCCATGAATCGGGCAGCGCCTCATCTACCCAGTAGGAAGGAGCTCCAAGAGTTTTATCAAAGGGAAGGTTCATAGAGGCAGAGGGTGGAACAAAGAAGGTTCTAAAAGAATGGATTATTTCAAGCAAGGTTACCTTCCCTTAGAAAAACGCAGAGGGTCTTATGCAGACTTCTTCACTAGGGCTAACCAGGAAATTCCAGACTGATTGGTTTAAAATTCCATTGCTGGGGGAGGCTGAACCTGCAATTCGGTTATTGAATCTTGATGGGGCTTAGCAAAAGTAACTCCATTTGGGGGCTGTTGTTTCCTTTTTTTTTTTTTTTCTTTTTTTCTTTTTCTTTTCTTCTTTTTTTTTTAATAAGCACTAACCCCCAGGACCTCACACATGACTGTATTTGGACACGGGGTCTTTAAAGAGGTGATTAAGTTAAAATGAGATCATTAGAGTGGGCCCTAATCCAATCTGACTGGTGGCCTTATAAGAAGAAGAAATTAAGACAGAGAGAGAGACAGCAGGGATATGTGTGCACAGAGAGCAACAGGGTGGCCACGGGCAAGCCAAGGAGAGAGAAAAGCAATGCAGCCTGGCCCCTGATGTTAGACTTCCAGCCTCCAGGACACTGAGCAAAGGAATTTCTGTTGTTTAAACCAGCCAGTCTGGTATTTTGTTATGGTAGATCTAGGAGACTAATATACATCCCTGTGCTTTAGATCTTAAGTCCGCATCCCCAGGATACACTACTGCCCGAAGCCCCAGACTGGAATATCCAACACCCCTCATTGCAGTGATAAGCAGATATCCCACAGATTTGAACAAAGGTGCAAAGACAGGAACTGACTGAGGTGGGAGAGTATAGGTGTAGCTAGAGAGGACAGGCAAAGAAGTTTGGACAGGTAGATGGCAAGTGCTAAGAAGCAATAGGGTTTTTGGAAGCCACCAGAAATTTTCAAAGTGCCATTTGGGGAAGATTAATCATGGAACTGTTAGCTTTCCTTATTAGGAGGAGCTGTTAACAAGGTTTGTTTTGTTTTGTTTGTTGTGTTTTAATCCTCAATCCCACCAACCAAACAGAGCAGACTGCAATAAACATTTGTTTGATTTCAATTGACTCAAAGTCATTCTACCTTGGAACAAAAGGGCAGCCACACTGGCCTGGATTAGCAGTTTGCAGGTTGTGCAAACAAACACCATTTTATGTGCTAACTGCCCCAGGGTAAAAAGGGCCTGGGTTTGGGCCCATCCGGGTGGGAGGTAGCATACAAACACAGGGGGAAAACAAGGGTTTTGCCTGTGTGGGGTTAGGCATTGGGTCGCTGGTGGAGAAGGGGGACTTCATGCTTGAACACCACTCCTAAAATGGGTAGCAATAAAAGAAGAAAATAGAAGGAAGAGATACTCAGAGGAGACAAAATGGGACTCAAAAGCAAGGTATACATCATTGTGAGCTAGAAAAAGAACAGGAATGCAGAGCTTTAGTGAAAATCAGTGTAACAAGGGAGGGAATTGGTCAAGCTCACAGATTAAAGCCAGGACACAGGCTCCAGTTGGGGGGTTGGGCAGGGGGAGAAGAGGGGCGGGGCGAGCTCAATGCACAGAAAGGGTTACGGAAAAAATGGCCCATTGCTTCTGACTATAGCTTTATCAAGGAGCCTTTGGGGTATGGAGGTAGGTTGGTAGGGAGGACAAAGGCTCTGCAGCTGGCCCAAGGCCCTCCCACCCCACTCTTTCTGTAACCAGATTGTGGTTTGTTTCCTTCTTATCAACAAGAAACAAGAGCTCCAAAACCCAAGGGCAGGTCAAGGTTCTATTCTATTGGTCCCTAGGGCCATGTGGAAGCAACAGAAAAAATACACAGAGATAGGAAGAGTGAGAAATGCAAATAGAGGCAAACCCCCCAAAACCTCAAATTTACTTTGAGTTCATGAACAAAATATGGGAAATACATGAACAACTTAATGCCATGCAGGAGAATCGGCATAATGAACAGAGGAACTTTCATTCCAGATCAAAAGCTTTATGAAACACTACATATGACAAAACGATAAAATAAGGATGTCTAGGATACTCAAAGAGTTGAAAGGAAGCATTGCCTTTGCTACAAGAGGATATAACAAAAACAGGCAGAAATTAAACAAGGCAGATATGAGAAAGAAAATATGAAATCGTAGTATCTGCTACACACAGCCCAACTTAGAGTCTCAAGAAACCTAGCAAAGAGGGGGGGAAATGTTTATTTTCACTAGAAATCGGTACAAAATAGACTAAACTTGAAAAAAATCAGAACAACTCAGTATTGATATTGACAAAAGTGTGCCAGAAAGCAATATGCTAATACAGCTAAAGAGCCATGAAGATGTTCACATCTTTTGACTCAAAATAATTTCACATTGAGGCGTTTATTCCATAGACACAACCAAACAAAAGCAAAGGGCTACAGGCACAAACAAATTCTTTGTTGTCTATGATGCCTACTTCCTGAAAATGGCCTGAGTGTGCTTTATGAGAAGCATAGATTAATAAAACATGGTACTCAAATGAGGGAGAGAATAGAGATTCATTAAAACAATTATGATGATTGCATGAAAACACTTGAAAGTATTTATGATAAACAGGTTAAAGTTTAAAAATAGATTTTGCAGGACTCCTGGGTGGCTCAGTTTGTTAAGTGTCTGCCTTCAGCTCAGGTCATGATCTCAGGGTCCTGGGATCGAGCCTCACATCAGGCTCTGAGCTCAGCGGGGAGTCTGTTTGTCCCTCTCCCTCTGTGCTCTCTCTCTTTTTCTCTCAAATAAATAAAATCTTTTAAAAAAATAGATTTTGCTTTCCAGCCATGATGGAGTAATTCTACCCAACTAATCATCCCGCTGTAAACAACCACAACACGAGACAGACTAGATAAGCAACTGTTTGTTCGGTGTTGGACATTAATTAGTGTAAGCATACTAGTCCTGGAAGAAGGGGAACTTACAGGAAGAGCCCCATTATAACCCCAACCCCTCCATGAGGACAATTTCCCAACTGTGATGCAGCAAGCAGGAGTCTAAACAGACCGCAGAGCTCCTCTGATCCCAGGAGGCAAGAGTCGGAGAAGCTGAAGTGGTTGAAATCTGTGGGGCAGAGCATCAGACAGGAGGGAGCTGGGGTGAGCAAAAAATCCGTGTTCCGGGTCCTTACAAGTCCTTTGGTGAGTATTAGTCTGCACGTGTGCAGGGTGAGAACACCTGACATCTCCAAGAAGTGGCTACTAGGGGCTAAGAGCAAAATAAGGGTCCCTGAGATTGAGTTGTGCTTCAGGGATATTAGAGTTCCAGGCTAGCCAGACCCCACAAACAGTTAAAGAACGGATAAGGTAGATTGTGAAAATTTTAATGTCATTAAATTCAACAACTCGGAACACTCGGCTTACCAAAACTAATTCATGAAGAAATAATCTATAAAGAGCCCTAGATCTATGAAATAAGCTGAATTAGTCCTAAAAAACCTTCTCACAAAGAAAACCCCCAGTCCAGGTGGCTTCCTTGGTGAATTCTGTGAAATACTTTAAAAAGAAGTAGTATCAAGATTGCACAAACTCCTTCAGAAAGGAGAGAAAGAGACAACACTTCCCCATTTGTGTTATGAGGCTCACTTTACCCTGAATCCAAAACAAACAAAGACATTTCCAGAAAAGAAAAGTACAGATAAAGATCCCTTATAATTATAGATGCAAAAACACTCAAAAAAATTAATAGATCCAATCAACGACATGTATAAGATGGGGGAAAAAGTCTATCATATCACGACAAGGGGGATTCATCCTAGGAAATCAAGTTTAATTTAATACTCGAGAAGATCCAGCGGTGTAGCCACTGTGAGAAACAGCTTGGCAGTTTCTTAAAAAGTTGAGCATTGAACTACCAGACAACACAGCAATTCCATTCCTGGGTGTCTGCCCAAGGGAAATGCACATGTTCACACAAAAATTTGTACATCAATGCTCATAGCAGCATTATTCATAAAAGCCAAAAACAACCTAAATGTCCATCAACTGGTGAGTGGATGAAATGGGTATATCTATACAATGGCATCCTATCAACAACAGAAGGGACAAACTACTCACATATGTTACCTCCTGGAAAGAACTTTAAACTAGTATGCTAAGTGAAAGAAACCAGACACAAAAGACCATGTACTGTATGATTCCGCATATAATGGAAAGGTCTAGAAAAAGCAAATGTATAAAGTAGATGAGTGGTTGCCTGGGAATGGAAGTGGGGGGGGCGGATCAGAGATTAACTGAAATGGGCATGAAGGATCTTAATGGGGGGGAATGAAAATGATCTAATACTAATTCATCATGATGATTGCACACTCAAAAAAGTTACTAAAGGTCGAGTCATGTTATTGAAAGGACTGAATGTTATGTAAGTTTGAAGTTATTTAGAACTTATTTTAAAAAATGAATGTAACTCACTACATTAAAAGAATGGAGAAAAACCATGTGGTTATCTTAGTAAATACAGAAAAAACATTTGACAAGTTTCAACATCCGTTCATAGTCTAAAATAAAAAATTTAAGAAATGGAAAAAACCAGCTCTCAGAAACCTAAGAGGAGAAAAAGCAAACTTGCTCAATCCTAATAAAGGGCATCTATGACAGATCACGGATAGCATCATATTTAATGGTCAGTTTAACTCATAATATCCTACTGTTGACCAGAAGCCTTATCAATAACATAGTAGATTAACACATATTTCGTATGTTACATGTATAATATACTGTATTCTTACAATAAAGCAAGAGAGAAAATACTTATTTTCTTTATTAAGAAAATCATAAGGAAGAGAAAGTACATTTACAGTATTGTACTCTGTTTACTGAAAAAAAAACCCACATATAAGTGGACCTGCACAGTTCTCACCAGTGTTGTTTAAGACTCAACTGTAGACCTCTAAATGAAAAAAAAAAAAAAAAACCTGAAACTACCTCACAGCATACATAAAATTTATTTGAAGTGGAGCATAGACTTAAAAGTTGAAACTATAAAACAGAAGAAAACAGAAGAGAAAGTATTTATGACATTGTAGTAAGCCAAGATTTAAAGCACAAAAAGCACCAGCCATAAAACCATTGATAAATTGGACATCTTAAAAATTCAAAAGTCTAGGGCACCTGGGTGACTCAGTTAAGTGTCCAAATCTTGGTCTCAGCTCAGGTCATGGTCTGAGGGTCATGAGTTCAAGCTCCAGGTTGGACTCCATGCTGGGCATGGAGCCTACCTGAAAAGAAAAAAAAAAGAATTCAAACCTTCGATTCTTCAAAGGACACCATTAAAAAAGTAAGAAAACAAGCTACAGACCAGGAGAAAATACTCACAATAGATATATCAGGTAAAGGATCTGTATTCAGGGTACACAAAAAACACCTGAAACTCAGTAATAAAAATTTAAAAACAACCCAATTTAAAAGGGGATAGTAGAAGACGTGAAGGGAGACTTCACAAGATAAAATCTATAAATGGCCAATAATTGATAAGATCAAGTGTAGCAAGGACAAGAAGCAACTGGAATTGTCATGCACGACTGGCAGAGCATAAAATGGTACAAATGTTTGGAAAACAATTTGGTAGTTCTCATAAATATATCCTTACCATATACTCTAGCAATTATACTTCTAGGTATTTACCAAAGAAAGATGAAAACATATGTACACACACACCCAAAACAAAAAACAACAACAACAAAACCTGTACATAAATGTTCCTACCAGCTTTCTTCAGAAAAGCCAAAAACTGGAAACAACCCAAATGTCCATGAGCTGGATAAACAAAGTTTAGTATAGACATATAATGGTATATTACTCAGCGATACAAAGGAATGAACTACTGATACACACCTCAGCATAGATGAATCTCAAAAACATTATCCTGGGAGAAAGACATCAGTCAAGAAAGGGTACATAATGGTTGCTGCATTCACAAGTTCTCAAAACAGGTGCATTGAGTCTATAGAGATGAAAATCAGATAAGTGGTTGCCTGGAACTGTTGGTGGGGGTGGAATTGACTAGAAATGTGTACAAGGGAAACATTTGGGGTGCTGGAAATGCTTTTATCTCAAAGTGGTTACATGGTGTATGCATTTGTCAAACTCATCAAGCTGTGTATATATTGCATGTAGATTATACCCCAATAAGGTTGATTAAAAATAGATTTCACCTGTAAGTTTTTGTTTCCTTAAGGACCCAAATAGAGGCATTTTACATCGTGGATGTCTCAGATGTTACTTATATGAACATCTGAAGATAATAAGAAGGAACAGGAAATTGGGGAAGGGGGGAGACAGGCAGGGTCTAGACCATGACCTTGAAGGGTTTTGCAAGTCCTGCTAAGGTATCTGGATTCCATCCTGTGTTAGAGGCAATGGGATGATAGCTAAGTTTTATGGGTTCTCTTTGAAACATTCTATTTATATTATTGCCATATCTTTTCAGGGAAATATATTTATTTTTAAATATAGGCCATGGAGGCGCCTGGGTGGCTCAGTCGGTTAAGCAACTGCCTTCGGCTCAGGTCATGATCCTGGAGTCCCGGGATCGAGTCCCGCATCGGGCTCCCTGCTCAGCGAGGGGCCTGCTTCTCCCTCTAACCCTCCCCCCTCTCATGTACTCTTTCTCTCTCTCATTCTCACTCTCTCAAAATAAATAAATAAATCTTTAAAAAAAAATAAATATAGGCCATGGACACTGAAGCTGACGTGTACTGGGGAGGTATGAAATTTATAGCCGGATTAGCAGTTCATCCAAGAGAGTGTTCATCAGTATGTATTGATTCAGGTGTTTTATGTATAGTATCTAATTTTATTTACACAACAGTACTAAAACATAAGCAAATATGCTTATGCAAATATCAGCTCTTACCACCTAACAAACCACCCCCAAAATAGTGGCTTAAAAAAATAACCACTTATTTAACTCACTGTTTTGCATGTAGACAGATTGGGCTGGGCTCAGCTGGAAGTCTTCTAGCCTCTGCTGGGTTCACTTATGCCTCTGTGTTTAGCTGCCAAGCAGACTGGAGGCTGGCTGATCTAAATGGCCTCTCTGGAGTGGCTCCTTACTGCTCCACGTGTCTCTCATCCTCCAGTAAGCCATTCCATATTTTCTCACATGGCAGCTGGGAGGGTTCCAAGGGAGAGCAGAAGTGTGCAAGGCTTCTTGAGCCTAGACTTGGAACTGGTGCCCATCCTTCTTTTAGCCAAAGCAAATTAAAAGGTCCACCTGGATTCAGAGGGATGAGAAATAGATACCACTTCTTGATGGGTACAACCCGTTGCAAAGGGTGAGAATTTAGGAAGGGTGAAGGATTGTAACCATTTTTGCATCTAATGCAATTGCCATCGCCTTTTCATGTAAAAAAAAAAAAAAGGTTTAGAGAAGTTAAGTGACTTTTCTATGGTCACACAGTAAATGACAAGGCTGCCAGGCTCCAATTCCAAACTATTTCTGCAACAAAATGTGAATCTGCATCTTAAGGAGCTTATAGTATTTCAGGCTGTTGAAACCATTATTCCCGCCCTCTGTAATACAGAATCAACAGATTGGAAAATGAAGGAACAGGAAGCTTATGAGCAGTAATGATTTCAAATGTAATAGTTTATGTCCTGAGATCTAAACAGAAAAGAATTTCACTTCCTTTCGGTAGCATCAGTAAGAATGTCACCCCAAAATATTCCATTTGGCCCTAAAGGGGTTCAGAACAAGTGTCCCCACAATGTGCCACTTTGGCCTGTGGACTGTTTTTAGCTGAAGGCTATCAAGACCCAGCAGACTCAAGAAAACTTTTACCTCTCCTGTAAACTACATAAAAGAATTTAGAGAAGGGGCCTGGCCCAGCAAGAGAGCTATTACCAAGAGATAACTATTTTATCTGAATGACCTATCTGTTTGGCAGGACAAACATCTAATTACCAAACATCTGCGCTTCTTACCATCTTTTGAATCAACCTCTTAAAAGCCCCAGGCCCCATCCCATCCTTAGCTCAAGATGGCACACAAGCCTCAGTTGCCCGCCCTTGGGTCTCACAATCTTATGAGGCCCCTGTGGTTATGTAACTAAACTTGGTTTCCTCCTGTTAACCTGTCTTATGTTAATTTGTTTATTAGACCAACCAAAGAATCTAGAATAGAAAGAAAATGATTTTCTCCCCAACATCCCCATGTTTCCTTACCCTTCAGAAAAAAAAGGAACATAAAACCACCTGTCTATTTACCAAAAGCTCTTTGGGGTATAAGAGCACATGTCCATGGATGCAGCTACAATGTTTGTGAATGGTCACAGTCAGTGTTGGGGAAAGGGAGGGGAGAAAAGCCTTCTCTCTGTTACTAAGATATGAGTTCCTGTGCAGCAATCTCAAGATTTGGGCAAGACAACACGCGGAAAATTCCCCATGATTAGAAACATTATCAGATTATTGCCCAAACAAGTCAGTCTGGAACTGGGCTAAACAAATGGACATTTGAGGTCAAATGCCAGCGGGGAGGGGAGCTCATTATTCCTGAGACCCCAACAATGGGTGGGAGCAAAGGGAGAACAATGGGAGAACAGGCTCATGGAATGCTCTACAGCTATTGGCTGGGGATGGAGCAGCCAGGCCAGTGCAGGAAGTGGGGCTGGACTATGGGAAATGGGAGCTGGAAATGTACACATATACATTGACAAAGAGAGGAAGCAGCTGTAGAGAAGTGGAAATAGAGCTGGGAGGTTTTGGCTATCAAGTTGCTTAGGTGTGAGAACTAGGGATACTTATTTACTGTCACACCCCCAAATTTGAATGAGTCAATCCCTCTGACCAAAATAAATAGAATGGCACAGTGATCCTCAAACTTGCCCAATCAGGGGACTCCCCTGGAGACCTTTGCACAGTATACCTTCCTGGGCCCCTGCCTGGAGGTTCTGATTCTTGTCGGCCAGGGTGGGACCCAGGAATCTGCATTTTTAACAAAAGCTCCAGGTGGTCATGATGCTGACACAAGCATGGAATGTGGGAATGTGCAGTTGTGTGGGACTTTCTAACCTTTATCTCAGGGAAATATTTGGGGTGGGTATGGGAGGGCATTGTTCTTGATGGATGGCAACAGCCTCAGGTGCTCTGGCCCCCTAAGGATTGGGATGATCAGTATCTTAGTGCTCCTCTAATGGGAGTAATAGTCAAAATATGGAGTCACAATAGGGCACAGTGTCTGGTGCAGGAGGCTCTCTGCTCTGCCTGGTCTGCCTCATGTGCTGTGGGAGAGTCTGGAAGATTCCAGGGAAGGAGCGAGGGCAGCAGAAAAAGGCAGGAGGCCTTGGGAGGCTTAGGGCCTTTGTTATTTGTCGCCTTATAAGGAAGAATTTCAACATTAATAAAGCACTGCCTGACATGCATTCTCTGCGCACCATTTGAGAGATCTCAGCGTTCTGGAAAGAATTTGGCATTTTGATTCCCACACAGGCACCAACATTTACTAACTATGAGATGCTGGCCATGTGTAAACCTCCGTTTCCTCATCTGCAAAAGGAGGGTGACCATGAGTCCTCACTCATAAGACTGTCATGAACATCAAATACACAGAGTAACCCCTGGTACTTTTGTTCAGACCTAACCCACTGCACAGGCACTGGCTCCTCCTTCCAATCATGAAATTTAAAGGTGCCTCCATTTAAATGTTGTTTGGGATTTTGTTTCTGTTTGTTTTTGTTGTTGGGACTTTTCTTCTGTTTGTTTTTTCTGTTGGTTTTTTTCTTCTGTTTGTGTTTTCAAGTTGAAGGGGAGCAGAATTTGCCATCATGAAATATGCCCCTTTAGCATAAGGATTGTTTTTGGCTGGTTATTTTCAAGAAACAGCAGACACAGGAGAAGCTCGGAAAACTGAGTAGAAGTTACCCTTTTGTGAGAGAAATGGGCATTTATAAGGGAAGCCTCTATTTGTAAGGATGTCTTCTCTGTACCAGGAAGATGAGGATGACTAAATCTCTAGAAACTCTTTATGTGGAAGGTGACCACTTAAATCTGCATGGCAACCTTACCCTTGTGTATTTTAATTTTCCTGGTCACCTTCCATCACTGCCCTCCTCCCACATCTTCTTTTGTCTCTAGTTAGAGATGGTATTTAAAGTAGTGGCTTAAGAGCACTTGGGTGGCTTAGTCAGTTAAGTGTCTGACTCTTGATTTCGTCTTGGGTCATGACCTCAGGTCATGAGTTCGAGCCCCGTGTTCGGCTCTACACTCGGCATAGAGTCTGCTAAAGATTCTCTTTCTCCCTCTGCCCCTCACCCCCTACTCACACACACTCTCTTTTTCTCAAAAAAAAAAAAAAAGTGGTGGTGGGGTGCCTGGGTGGCTCAGTCAGTTAAGTGCCTGCCCTCAGCTTGTGTCATGATCCCAGGGTCCTGGGATCGAGCCCCACATCGGGCTCCCTGCTCAGTGGGGGGCCTGCTTCTCCCTTTCCCTCTGCCTGCTGCTCTGCCTACTTGTGCTCTCTCTCAAATAAAAAGAGAAAAAAAGTGGTGGCTATTTTGGGGAGTTACTCAGCTTTCTTGGGTATTTCCCATGCATACAGGAGGGACACATGTCATTAAACTTCCATTTCCCCTGCCTGTTAATCTGCCTTTTATTTCAGGAGACCTTGGCTAAGAACCTAGAAGGGTAGAGGGAAAATGGTTTTTCCTCCCCCACAAAGTCAGTGAAATGTTCTGAGAGTTCCCATGCAGATCCACAATCTCTTCTCTTCAATGCCAAAGTCCAAAAAAACTGTGAATTCCAAAGGCTTCCCATATTTGGTGGAACAATCTGACCTGACCTGAACCCCTTTCCAAGAAAAACCTGACATAAGACTTTGCTCATATGGTTTGCTCCAGTAATAATAGTGTTTCATTTTGGGGTGTTTCTCAAACTCCCCTAGGGGTCTTCCATAATGTACAATAGATGCAGAGTGTTTTCTTTCTAAAATCTGGAAAGTAATGAGTTCTGGAATAACTGATCCCAGGGTGAGCTGTTTTTACTCACAAAACTTCTGACACCAAAATGTGGGGTGTTTTTCCTCACACCAACCAATTCCCCAATTCTCCAGATACCAAGTGGATGTCCTACAACTCAATCATGACTCCAGCTATTCAAAACTAGCCTCAGATCCACAAGTTTAAGGGCCAGTCCCACAAGACTGCCCCCACTTCAGATACCAGTCACAAGTATTGGGTCCCCAAGTAACCTACACTTCTATCCATCTTGGCTACAAAACTGAAAGGTTCCCACAACCTCTCCTCCCTTTCAGGTTTGGTTGCTAGAACAGCTCACAAAACTCCACAAAACACATTACTGGTTTTATAACCACTTTATTATAAAGGATACAAATGAACAACCACATGAAAATGTACATAGGGTGAGATCCAGAAGAGTCCTGAGCACAAGAGTTTTGGTCTCCATGGAGTTCAGAGTTCACCACCCTCCCAGCATGTGCATATGCTCCCCAACTTGGTAACTCCCCAAACCTCACATTTAGGGGTTTCTGTGGAAGTTCCATTACATAGGCACAGTTGATCAAATCACTGGCCACTGGTGATTGAACTCAATCCCCAGCCTCTCTCACCTACCAGAGGTCTGAGGGTGGGGCTGAAAGCTGGTTCCTCAGACAACCAGCCACCCATCCTGAGGCTACCTAGGGCCCACCAAGAGTCACTCCATTAGCATAAACTCAGGTAAGTTTGAAAGGGGCTTGTTATTTATAGCAAAAGACACTATTATCACTGGGGAAATTCCAAGGGTATTAGAAGCTCTGTGTCAGGAACCAGAGACAAAGACCAAATATATATTTCCTATTATGTCACATAGGGATTTCTGAGAAGGGACTCTAACCTGTCTTCCTCCCTCCCCCTCCCCCAACTAAAAGTCACAGAACTGTTAGCCTTCGAGGAGGTCTCTGAGATCATTTGCGCCGGTGTCAGGGATCTCTTCAATTACAACCCCTGTAAAGAGCCTCTAATTTCTGCTTGCAATTATGGACCTTGAAAATAAAACGGCGTGGTATTTACCCGCAAAATTGGTTTATTCAGGACTAGCGGAGAAATTGCAGTCTGGGACACCTATGACAACCTGTAGGCAAGTCCAGAGAAAAAAGGAGAAGAACATTATCTGATAGAAAAAAGGAAGAAGCTGGGAGAGGTTGCTTTGAGTAAAAGTCCATTGGAGGAAAGTGAGAGTTCAGGGTGGTGATGGTTTCTTATTGGCTGGGCTGTTGCTGGACAAGCAGAAAATCTTCCTTGCTTCCTGTTGGATCTGCAATTGATGGTGAGTTGGTGAGGCATGAGAGCTCCCTCTCTTGGCCCCCCAACCTCATTTTAAATGAGGTTTCCTTTGTTCAGTTGCACAGAATCTTCCAGAACCAGGGAACTCACTATTTAAGTCCTGGAAAGTCATTCCATCATGGATCACTTCCTCTCTTCAAAGGACTTCTGTAGTCTGCACCAAATTTGTTCCCTTTGTCCACCCCTACCTCTCTTCCCCCTCCCACTAGTTGTCCCTGTCCTGTTACCTGTAGCCCAGAGAATCTAGCAAGCCCTCTTCAGCTAGGGCCAGCTCTCAGCGCCAGCCCATAATTTTTGGGACCAGTACAAAATGAAAACATGGGGTCCTGACTCAAAAAACGGGAAAAAAATGCCATTGAAGGCATTAAAAATATAAAGCTTTTTCCTTTCTTCCATGGTTTCTCTCTTTCAGTTTGTCATGATGGGTTTTTTTTTTTTTTAAGTAGGCTCCACACCTAGTATGGAGCCCAACATGGGACTCGAACTCATGACCCCGAGATCAAGACCTGAGCTAAAGTTAAAAGTTGGACACTTAACTGGCTGAGCCACCCAGGCACCCCTTTACTTGGTTTTAATGTTGCTCTAAGTAAAGAAGAATTCCAGTGTTAAATTATTGACATGAATTTTATTCATCTTTATATTGTGAATCTCCAGTTTTAAATGCAAATATAAGGACACATAACTCACAGGTGGAGTCAATGAAGTGACACAATTTATATTTCATAGCTGGTTCATGCATGTGTATTTTGTTCTTGCCAGAACATTTGAGACATTGCACAAAATCAACTCAACTGCCTTCATTTTATTTCTTGATAGGCACACATTCCGCCAAAACTCTTTCCCTTGGGCTCACCAATGGGGAAGGAAAGGGAACTGTTGGTGCCCATCTTTCCTTTCCCTTCTACTGGAATCCATTACCTACTTTCTGATTTCAAAGGAAGTTCTGGTTGGAAAGGAAAGTGTCATAGCTCCCCTCTTATTCAGTTGTGGCTGTAACACACTTACCTTGCACTCTGAGTCCCACTGGACTCTCGCGCATCATGAGTCTATAGGGCATCTTGAATACTATGTGTGAATAGAGAGCGAGGAACGGGGACACACCTATTGTGCGTATTTCCTTTATTTGTATACATGCTCCAGGGCCCCATCAGATTTCACTTACAAAATACAAGTTTAACGATAAAATTATAAGTTCAAGGTAGCCCCAGCAGAGCATTCAACCCGTGTGAGGCCCTTCTGAGCAGAGGGCCATGTGGGGCCTGCACAGTTCATGCACCCATGAGGCTAGACCTTCTGCACGTGCGATCTACAGGAGTGGGTTTTCCTGCCTGTTCTATGTTTGGACCATCCAAGTTTCGGGCCCCCAAGAGAGGCCACATCTAAGCCACCTAAGGGTTCTAAGCTGGGGGTAGCTTACCTATGCAGTTTTTGATGATGCAAAATGGCTCCCTGTGCTGGTCCCAACACCATGTGCATTTTTTCAGATTTTCAAGAGGTTGTGCAAGACAAAGTCTCAAAAGCATTGGTTGTATTTAGAAATATGCAGCTCACCTTGGTAAGAGCCATTTCAGTGGAATGGGGAGTGGAAGGCAAGAGCCAGAGGATCCGCTGACCAATGAGCGAGGATGAGGAAGAGGAGTCCAAGAGGAGAGGTAATGGCGAGAAGAGAAATAGCTGCAGTGGGGGAGGCATGAGTTCAGGAGAGAGGTTTGCAAAAGTAAGAGAAAGCCAAGCACTGTTGGTGCTGCTGGGAAGGAACTAATAAGGAGATTAGTATGGGACCACTGAAGACCCAGGAGAGGCAGGAGGCACTGCAGAGGCTGAGGCTGGTGAGAATCTGGACATTTGAGACAAGAATGAAGAATTCCATGTTCCTCCATGGAACGGCTCTTTCACGGGGTTCCGTAAATTCCACAGTCTGAGGGACAGGATCGACACCTTACAACTACAAAACCACTCAGCAAGCCATGGAATGGGGATTCTAGAGAACATCGTGGGAAATTGAGGAGAAAAGAGAGTGGCGGGACGGGGGAAATGCTCCATGTACGTGTGTGTATGTATGTGTGTATGTGTATATGTGTGTATGCGCGTGTGTGCATGTATGTGTATGTGTGTATGCACATGTGTCTGTATATATAGTTTGTATGGGAATAAAAATACAGTGAAGCAAAACAGCAGGAGGGACAGACCGGATCTAGGATGGCAAGTGGAATATGAATCCAGCCAACTTCACTCTCCATAGCCCTTGTTTTACTCTTAAGGTCCTACCTCCCTCAGTTGGGGGACCAGCAAGCCAGATCAATGGGACTCTGGACTGACTGCCCTGGAGCTTTCCTTCAAGACAAAGCCCAGCCTGTCCAGATTTGTGAGCTGCCCTTAGGTCAAATCTGCAAAGAAACTGGAAGGGGGCATGGAACCCTGTCAGGAGACCATGTCCTGTCCCAGCTCAGTCAGCATCTGCATCGTCTTGGGGGCAGCCTTGCGCCTGTCTGGGCTTCTGTTTCCTCATGTCTAGAATAGGAGATGTGTGGACAGGCAACAGACGATCCCCAAGGCCCTGTTCAGCTCTCAGGTTAAAAATGATTCTAACCCAATTAGAAAATGGTCAAAGGCCATGAAGAGACATTTCTCCAAATGGTGAAAGCATAAGAAAAGATGCTCAACCTCATTAGTCATTATGGAAATGCAAATCAAAACTGGGGTGAGAGGCTTCACACCCATTAGAAAGGCTATTAAAAAAAAAAACCCCAAAACCTGAACATAACAAAGTTGTCGAGGATGTGAAGAAGTTGGAACCTTGGGGCGCCTGGGTGGCTCAGTGGTTAAGCGTCTGCCTTTGGCTCAGGTCATGATCCCAGGGTCCTGGGATCGAGCCCCACATCGGGCTCCCTGCTCCGCGGGGAGTCTGCTTCTCCCTCCCCCACTCCCCCTGCTTGTGTTCCCTCTCTCGCTGTGTCTCTCTCTGTCAAATAAATAAATAAAATCTTAAAAAAAAAAAAAATTGGAACCTTCACATGCTGCTGATGCAAATGTAAAATGGTACAGCTGCTGTGGGAACCAATCCAATGGTTCCTCAAAAAGTTACACATGGACTGCCCATTTAAGCCAGCAATTCTTCTCCTAGGTGTATACCTAAAAGAATTGAAAACAGGTGCTTACATAAGTACTTGTACATGAATATTCATAGCAGCACTATTCACAGCCAAGACAGGGGAACAACCCACCTATCCATCAATGGATGAATGGATAAATAATATGGAACACTATTCGTCCATAAAAAGAATGAAGTACTAGGACATTAAGCTTAGTGAAACAAGTCGGATAGAGAAAGGCAAATACAAAAAAAAAAGAAAGAAAGAAAGAAAGAAAGAAAGAAAGGCAAATACCATATGATTTCATTTATATGTAGAAGCTAGAATAAAAACAAAACCAAACTCTCAGTTCCAGAGAATAGATCGGTGGTTGCCAGAGGTGGGCAGGAGTGGGAAGGGGGTGGGCAAAATGGGTAAAGGGAGTCAAAAGCTACAAACCTCCAGGGATAAAATAAGTAAGTCCTAGGGTTATAATGTACAGAATAGTGATTGTGGTTAATAACACTCTAGCGCATATTTGAAACTTGCTAAGAGAGTAGATCTTAAAAGTTCTCATCGCTAGGTAGAGATGGCAATGTAAATGTACTAAATGTCACTGAACTGTACACTTTAAAATGGCTAATTTTATATTACTGTGCATTTTACCCTAATTAAAAAAAGAAAAGGGGAAGAAATGACCCTAGGATCTCTTCATGACAGAACAAAACCCCTATGAGTACTTGAAGCCACTCTTTTGGAACTAGTCATGGCCCCTCCAGGCGGCCCTTCTTCTCCTCAGTGTGAATGTCTGATTAAGGGGCTTGGGGTCCACAACACAAGACATAATGTCCCTCCCTTAATGACAAATCCCAAAGGTCTGCCTTCCCCTTCCCCAGTTCCATCCCCAGATATCTTCATCTTTTCTGGAAGACGCCCTTCCCTTGGTGAATAAAAGAGAGCCACTTCCCCAGCACCTATTTTGGGAACCAGCCTGGAGTGTGACAAAAACAACCACCATATAGGGAGACATTCTCCTGTGAAGGCAGCTGACTCGCCAGAGGTGGGAGGGGGAGGACCCTCTGCCCTGGAGCCTGGAGTGTTGAGGAAACAGACACTTCAAAGGTTGGCAGCGGCTGCTGTCCAGGTTTCCTGTGGCCTGGGAAGAGGCAGTTTCCCTGGCTTTGTCTCGCCGCCGGATAGACCTGGGTGTGTGGGATTAGTCACACCCTGGCTCAGTTTACAAAGGAGGGGACTCTTTGACAAATTGATTTTCAACCTGTTTTCCTGGAGAACGGTGGGGAAAGGGTTATTTTCAACCTCTCTTGGGAATGCACATGTTAGGCTGGATGGGAGAAAGGGGTGGAAAGACAAAAAGCCATAAATTGGGAATGTGTGGGGGATGGGACGGAGCTGGAATTTCATGGTAACTCACCGGTGACCTTGGGCAAACACTTTCACTTCAAATTCAAATTGAGGGGTTTGCCTTAAACCAGAGAAAATGAAAGAGATTATCAAGTTCCATTGCAGGTAAGTTTGCAGTTCAATATATGTAGTCATGTGTCACTGTGGATGCTGAAACTGACACGATTTCTGGAAAGAGCAACAACTTTGTGACCTGGTCCCCAGGTCACATCAACTGAAGGCTGTTTGGGGTCAATGTAGTCATAAAATATAACACCAATGAGCAATAAAAGTTGACTTCAAGACAGTGTTATGTAGGGGCGCCTGGGTGGCTCAGTTGGTTAAGTGTCTGCCTTCGGCTCAGGTCATGATCTCGAGCCCCACATCCAGCTCCCCACTGAGCGGGGAGTCTGCTTCTCCCTATCCCTCTCCCTCTGCCCTTCTCCTCTGCTCATGTTCTCTCTCTTTCTCTCTCTCAAATAAATGAATAAAAAGAAAATGTTATGTAGTGAGAAGGGGAAAAAAAAGACAATGTTATGCAGTGAGAAGAAAATAAAAGACAAGGTTATGTAGTGAGATGAACACTGGAGTCCATCAGATCTGGATTTGGATTGCTAGTTTTATCACATACCAGTTGTGTGGCTTTACTTTCTCCATCTGAAAATGGGATACACATATACAGATATCTATTAGAGTTATAGATAGAAGAAATCATGAATGTCACATGTCTGGAATACAGTAGGCTGTCAATAAATAGTGGTTATTATTTATCTGGCTCAGCCCCCCACCTTCTATCGAGGTGAGTTTTTTCCTAGCGGCCAATCAGACCATATGTGCCAGATGCCGGGAGAGAGCTCCCCCTCTGGACCTCCAGACATGTCAGAAGTGTAGGATGAAGAAAAATTAAGACATCCCTTCTGGCACCCCTTCTCTCTATAGTAAGAGCAAAAACATATATCATTATTAATTCCACTCCTAGGAATGTATTGAAAGGAAAAAACTGGGGGAAAATGGAAAGATCACTTATCTAGGTGTTTTTCAGAAAGTTGTTTATGATACACAACAGAAACGTATTCTACTAGAAGGCCTAGGAAGCATGACACGTTGATACCATGGAATATCATGTTAAATGATTAATGTGATATCTTGTAGAGTAATGACAACATGTAAATGAAGTGATGTAAAATTTAAGAAATTGGCCTCAAAACTGCATACACATTAGAATAATAACTACTCAGCTTATAGCCAAAAAGTGGAAGGGGCCATGGAGAAATGCAGATAGTTGACATAATGGGGGAATGGCATTAGGGTGCAATTTTTTTGATGCCATATGGAGATTTAATATCAAATATTATTTTTAATTACCTTTTTTCTTTGAGAGAGAGCACAAGAGTGAGCGGGGGGAGGGGCAGAGGGAGAGAATCTCAAGCAGACTCCCTGCTGAGTGCGGAGCCCGACGCAGGACTTGATCCAACGACCCTGAGATCATGACCTGAGCTGAAATCAAGAATCTGATGCTCAACTGACTGAGCCACCCAGGCACCCCTTTAATTATCTTTTTTAATGATGTGGTTGAATTGATGATTTCTAAGACTTCTTTCCTCTCTAGTGCTCTATGGCCTCCTGCTTGAGCAATTAGCATATAGATTTATCTCAACTTATGTTTCCTCATCTGTAAAATTAGATAATACTTTTCTAGTTTCAAATCCTGAGACCCATCTGTGTTCACTGTCGCTGTGTAATAAATTACCCCCAAATTCAGCAGCTCAGACAATGAATACTTACTGTCTCATGCAGTTTCTGAGGGTTAGAATCTGGAAGGGGCTCAGCTGGGTGGTTCTGGCTCAGCGTCTCTCTCGAGGCAGTCAAGCTGTTAGGGCTGCAGTCAACTGAAGGCTTGACCGGAGCTGGAGAACCCACTTACAGGCTAACTCACACATTGTCAGTGCCCTGCCACAGGGGCCTCTCTGTAGGGCTACTCACAGCATGGTGGCTGGCTCCCCTCAGAGTGAGTGACTCAGGAGAGAGAGCCCCAGACTAAAGCTGAGGGTTCCTATAACCTGATCTGGGAACTGACATACCATCACTCTGCCACATGCTGTTGGTCACACAGAACAGCCCTGAGGCTCTAGGAGGGAATACACAGGGGTGTGAACACCAGGAGGTAGGACCCACTGGGGCCATTGAGGGCTGGGTATGGCATCATATGACAAAGTTGCACCCTGCCTGCACACTCCCACATACTGCCAGCATATTGGGCATCACATTACCCACCACCAAGAGGTGGCCAGGAAATCCTTATTGACTAAGTGACTAAATGTTTTTCTACATTTATTAAAGGTTTGTGAGGAGTAGAGACGGTGTATACCAAATGCCTGGCTTATCAAATGCACCCCATGAAGAGGTAGATACTGCTGTCCTGCTCCATACAAATGAAATTGCAGCTCACCACACAAAAGGTCATAAGCTGATAAGGTAGTAGAGCCTGGGTCCAAACCCAGGCAGACCTGTCTGACTCTTAAGCCCATGCTATTTTCATTCTTCACTATTTGTTGCTGAATTCACACACACACAAAGAAAATCAACAATCTCTCTTTCAGGCTTAGGTTAAGATTAGTTTTCAGGTGGCTCAGGGGCAGAACTCTCAAAATCCACTGCACGTGTGGGGGAGCGGTCTGTTAGATCTCCCTGTTTCCCATACGCCTTCCACCACCCTTACCTACTGCCAGAGATGTGCCGATAAATGCTCAATGACCAGCTCTGTGGGAAAAAGACATCCTGATTTGTAGCAACTGCTGGTGGCTATGATGTAAATATTCCCACCATGGCCACCTTCACCTGACGTCACGGAGCACAGAGTTGGGGAGAGAAGTACCATACACTGCTGTGAGCCTATAGGAGCCAGCTCCAGCACACCATCCCCTCCTCAAGTATATGAAACTTCCAGAAAGAATGGAGAATGGCTCTCAACCTCATTTGGACTTGTTAAAAGGTTTCTGCCTTTCTAGTTATTCCAGCTCTGCCTCTTCCTATATGAGCCACCTGGTCTATGGATGTGTACATGGAGTTTGGAGCCTATAGTCAAGCTGGTTCTGAATTTGCCTCCCTTGAGCTTAGTCCATACTAGCAGCTCTGATCCAAGGCTTGTGTATCTATGACTTGGAGGTACAGACCTATCCCTGAACCCTTCCCATAGCAGGTTCTAGATAAGACCGCCAATGTCCTAGCTGCCCCATCCCCACTCCTCTTATATTGCCAGCTGCCTCAGGCTCAGTGGGAGCACCCAACCTTCTTTTGTGGGAGGTTGAGGGTGCGTTCATTATTAGACATCCTAATATCAGGGCAGACAAGAGCACACAGCCACGCAGAGTCCAGAAGAATGTACAAAGCTCACAGAGCTTCGTGCTGGCATTGAGTCTTATCTTCTACCCATCAAACCCACAGAAGCATGAGCATGGGGTGTAAGGAATACTTTTTCTTCCTATTCAGCTCACCTTGCTTTGTCTCCTTAATGCACACAGGTCTCCCTGTGTTGCTACTGGGGCAATTCCACCAGGCGACCCCATCACAGACAAAGAACTGAACCCTCTTTCTCTTCTCTTGATCCCCTTGCCCCCCTCCCCAGAGTCCTGCCTCTTTGAATCTCTGGTCAGTCTTAGTGCCATTTGGTTACAGTTTCAAGGGAGATGAACCTCCAAGATCTGCAGGTGGAACATCTGAAGGAAGCCCAGACCCAACATGGGTCTCCTGCGAGTGCCATGAGCTCACTGGAAGAGTCCTTCCCTGGGTTGCGTGACCGCGTGTCCCAGCCTGGACACACAGCAGGTCTTGAAAAGATGATGCAGTGGGGTGCTGTTCCTGGTGCACAATCTATGCTGCTCACAATGTAGACAGATTCTTCTGCTTTGCCAGCAGCTCCCAAGAACATTTGTCTCTTTCTGAGACTCAACAAAGGGCCCCCAGAAGCAGAGTTTGGGAAACTGAATCAATTTAGACCAAAGCATTAGAGCCTAGACTTGGGCAGACTTGGGGAATGGACCAAGCCCCAGTGGAAGAGACTGGACTGACTAGCAGAGGAAGGTGGCTGTCCTGGGATGGATGAAACAGGCAGAGGGCCAAGGAGCAAAAACTAGGGTGGGGGGTCCTTGTCCCCAGCCAAGCCCAATCGGCCTCCTCATTATTTTAAAATGTGTCCAGGATTTTGTTTTAATCAGATATAGTAAGGTGACAGACACAGAGACAACTGCCTCAGAAGAATAGTCTCATGACTTACAATCCCCAGAAGAAAGGGGCACACCAGCCATGTTACCCAGGGCCACAGGGGGAAGAGCAGGGTCAGTCAGGAGGCAGGAGCTAAGGGAAAGCATGGACCTGAGCCTTCACAGTGGTTCTTGTGGGACAGTTCGGGTGAGGTAGGGTAGGTACATTGAGTAAGTTCAGTATTGAATAGTTTGGATAATTCTGGCAGGCTCTGGGCTGCAAGGGTGGTCCCTGGTGGTTCAGAACCTGGCCGTGGGTGATTTAGGGCAGGGGATAGATGGACTTAGTGTGTGAGTTTGATACAGCAGGTGGGCGGTGGTATGGGTTTTCAACTCACAGGCAAGTCATTTGCTATGTTTAGGAATTAGCCAGGCCTGGGTTGGACCATCCCTCTCAGGTCCACAAGGCCCCAAGATGTCAAAGCATGAAAAAATAAAGAGAACAAAAAACTTGATTCATACACTCATCCTGGCAGATTCCTCTGACTGAGGATCTGAGGTTCTAAAATCAGATGGACAGTGGAGTTCAGGCTCTGGGTCTTCTCACATTGGTTGACCACAGGAAGTTGCTAGAAGTCCCTGAAGGTGAGTTTTGAAGACTGTATGGTAGGTTGTAGCCCCCAGCACAGCTCCAACACACAGGGGGCATTGGAGAAAGGACAACTGTAATTATGATTAGTAGGGGGTGGGGAGACTGAGTGGGGTAAGGGTGTGGGGGGGTGGGAGGGGGTGGGGCTCATGTATTAGGTTTGTATTTAACTCTGTTCCATTTCACCTGGTTAAAAATCACAAGACTGTGTGTAACAGCAAAATATTATTAGCAACACTAATGCCTTCACTAGGGATTTGTTAACGTGTGGAACCGTCCACACAAGAGAGCGTTATACAGTATAAATAGACGAGGAAATGTGATCATACGAAATATTTGTTTTGTCATTGAAGGCAAAGGGCAGGTCACAGGATATAAAATTTCATGCAATCTCATTTGAATTTACACACACACACACACACACACACACACACACACACACACACCCATATCTGGGTCCTTGGTTGAAAAGGGAGATTTCTGCCACATGGTGCCATCAGCGGCTCTGGTGACATTAGCCTCCTGGGCTGATGGGGCCCACTAGCAGTGGCTGGGGGCAGACTGGGAGCCCTTGCTGCTCAGGGCTCTGGAGTCCCTCCGGGCCAGGCCAGCATGGAGTTGGGGGAGGGGGAGGGCCTGGATCAGGGGTGGTCCTCACAGAGGGGAGCCAGAGTAGTTTATCCCACTCCCCCGGCTAATTTGATGCATCTGAAGGCTCAGCACCTGGACGCAGGGCTCCAGCAGGCCTTGGAGCCTGTGAACAGTGACTTAGCCCTCGGTGGCCCCCAGGGGCCACTGCATCAGTGATCCGAGGCATAGAAGGCAGGAACGTAGGTGAAATAATCCCACAACAGAGTAGGGTAAGTTCACCCAGCCTGGGGCCACCCAGACAGCCTCGGAGACGGTGGGAGGGGACATGAGTTTGGCATTAAAAAAGTCCCCTGAGGGCACCTGGGTGGCTCAGTCCATTAAGTGTCTTCCTTCGGCTCAGGTCGTGATCCTGGAGTCCAGGGATTGAGCCCCGCATCAGGCTCCCTGCTCCGCGGGGAGCCTGCTTCTCCCTCTCTGCCCTTCACTCTGATTGTGCTCTCTCTTGCTCACTCTCTCTCTCTCAAAAAAATGAATAAATAAAATCTTTTTAAAAAAGTCACCTGTTTCAGCCAAATGTAAATAAGGCGCCCCAAGACCTCAAAGACTTCATTTTCACATCCCACTATCCACTTGTTACTGCTCACTGTCTGGGACCCCTGGGCAAGCTCCTTTGCCTCTGTGAGCCTCCATGTCTTCATCTGTAGAATGAGGGTGATGGTGTCTATTTCCAAGATTATCGGGAGAATTAAATAAGATCAAAAGCAACTTCATATCTATTTGTCTATCTGTCTCTGTTCTATATTTTATATATATATATGATACACTGTCCATGTATAAATTTCCAAAAAGTTTAAAACATGATTCTCATTAAAATATAGAATGAAGGGGCACCTGAGTGGCTCAGTCAGTTAAGTGTCTGCCTTCTGCTCAGATCATGATCCCAGGGTCCTTCAATCGAGCCCTGCATCGGGCTCCCTGCTCAGCAGAGAGTCTGTTTCTCCCTCTCCCTCTGCCCCACCCCCTCCCCGTTTGTGCTCACTCTCTTTCTCAAATGAATAAATAAAATCTTTAAAAAAAATACATATATGTATATATATATATGTAATGAAAAATAAATACAGAATGAACACAAGTGAAAGGTTTATTCAGTTTATTTATGAGGGAACCAGTAAGGAAATAGAGCTGGTTCAAGGTGCATGTAGAAACTGCATTTTTTTTTAAAGATTTTATTTATTTATTTGACAGAGAGAGAGAGCGAGAGAGGGAACACAAGCAGGGGGAGTGGGAGAGGGAGAAGCAGGCCTCCCGCTGAGCAGGGAGCCCGATGTGGGGCTCGATCCCAGGACCCTGGGATCATGACTTGAGCCGAAGGCAGATGCTTAATGACTGAGCCACCCAGGCACCCCCTGCATTTTTTAAACATGTATTTTTTTTTTTTTAAGGTTAAAGTGAGATGCTAGACTAGACAGAAAATTGGTCAATGTCAACACAGGTATAAACTTTGGGGTTATCTTTCCTACTGAACCAAAAAAATTGGCATTTCTGCCAGACAGAAACCTCCAACAGTGTGTAACTTGGCCCATGGTGTGTGTTGGCAAAATCAGACACAGGTTTGCTCTCCTTGGGTGAGCCTAGGAAACAAGGCCTGGGGGGATGTGGAAAAGACAGGCTGAACCCCTGCAACTTGCTTTACCTTCAAGTGAGGGGTGACTTTTCTGAAGAATGCAGAGCGGTTTCCAGCAACTGTGGAGTCCCCTTCCCTTGCTGACCCTGGGCTTCTGCTCTTCTTGAAGCACTGGTCTGGGACAGAACCACTTCCCTGGGCTTGAATCCTGCTTGATGTTTCCAAAACACTAAAGTATTCTTTGTCTCATTTCATCCCACAACAGCCCTGTGAAGCTGGTGTTGCAAATCCCACTTATAAATGGGGAAACTGAGGCACAGGGGTTCGATGGCTTCTGTTCCTGCTAGAAGGAGAGTTTTCTGGCCTTCCATGAAAAATGGTCCAGGAAGTCATGATCACTGGGGCAGAACCATAGCTCTAACAGCCACCAGATGCTACAGCAAGCACTGTGGGGGCCACCCCATCCCCACCCCAGCTGCAGGCTCCGCTGGATCCAGGTCACAACAGGGCACTGCTGTGGCTGAGGTTGGGGAAACTCCCTGTTTCTCCTTTATTTCTCTTGGAGAGTCTATGGCAGTGGTCTTCAAACTGGGCGACAATGCCCCCGGGACACAAGAAGACTCACCAACAGGACATTCAGGTGTGCCTTGTGTAAGGGAATTAATTTCCAGATTCTCAAATTCCAGTTGACTCTTTCCTAAAGCTGATTGACCCAAGAACCCCGGCCTGAAGTCCAAGAAGCAAGGAGCTCCTGTCCTTTCTCCTCCTGCCTTCTCCCACCTCACAAAGGAAAGGCAGACCCATAGCCTCTCTACCGGGGGTCTTGCCTTGGGGTGTAAATTCCTCAGGTGCCAAACAAAGGAACAGCTAGAAATAGCTACAGGTAATTGCCCTCGCGAGTTAGTGAGTTGGTTTCTAATCCCTCCAACTAACTTGAGGAAGGGTCTGATTCTGCTGATAGAGTATTAAAACACATTGTTGACAAGAAATAACTGTGATTTAGAAGATGGTTGAAGAATAGAGTGACATCATAGCAAAACTTCCATTCCATCTACTTGTTCATGCGAGAAAGGCTGGTCAGAACTTACATCTATAAAGACAAAAAATAGTATAGAACTGAAGCCTGCCCTGCATGCATTTTCACAATAATACACATCCACAGATGCATGAACTAAGGTGGGAGAAAACCACAGACATCTATCACAACATGCATTTCCAGTAACATTTTATTTTTTTTGTTTGGCAACTAACATAATCTGCAACAAATTCTCTTGCTTAGCCAAATGGTGTACTGGTAATCATCATCATGACACCTCCATTCACTTAGTGCCTATGTTCAGAGGGAATTAAAATTGTCTGCCTTTCTATCCACATCCATAGTTTTGTAGCAGGCAAGGACTATATTTATTACATCGAAATCAAATTTGAGGGGAGGGAAGCCGAGGGGACATGTGAGTTCAAAGAGAAAAGAGAACACTATAAAATATACAACTTTTGACAATGAATTATTTATATATTGTATAAATGTTTAATAATGGGGAGAGAAGGAAGCCAGAGTTTGTCATGCCAAAATATGCCTCTTTTACATAAAAATTATTTTGAGCCGCAGGAAATTAAGATGAAGCAAATGCAGGAAAAGCTCTCTCTACTCTCCCCCTTTCTGCCTCAAGGCAGGATGTAAATTTCCCTTTACTAGAGACAGTTCTAGACTCATCGGCCCAGAGATAGCACCGGGGGAACTGCGCACAAACTTGACTCCATTCATTTCCGCAGCGTGTTTACATTTCCGCAGTCTGCTGCCCTTGGATCCTGGAACCTTTGTCTTGCCATCTCTCTACAACTGCAGCACTCCTTCTTCTTTTTTTTTTTTAAGATTTTATTTATTTATTTAACAGAGAAAAAGAAAGAGAGTGTCGCGGGAGAAGCAGGCAGAAGTAAAGGGAGAAGCAGGCTCCCCACAGAGCCAGGAGCCCGACATGGGACTGGATCCCAGGAGCCTGGGATCATGACCCGAGCCGACGGCAGACGCTTAACCGACTGAGCCACCCAGGCGCCCCTGCACTGCTCCTTTTAAAGATGCCAGATAAGTCCTCATTTTCAAACCATTTCACTGCATGTGGCTTGTGCGTTTGGGGTCATTTAGGTCCAGTGCATCAGGACGGTTGAAACTCTACATAATGAGGCATTACTGCACTCCTCCTCTGGGTCTGTGCTCAATGATGTCACACCAGTAGCTTGAAATCAGCCACAGGAGACTTTATGCCAGAGAAATCATCAAATGCTACCAATCAGAGCTTGATCTGTTATTTTGTTGACTATCTGCACTTAAGACACTGATGGAGACAATGTTAATAATGCAGATGACACTTCAAAGAATGTCCTATTTGTAGCTGTTATATTGTGAATAGTACAAACAAAAAGAGAGAATATTCTTCCAGTATTCAAATACCAGTATCCAATCCAGCAAAGAAGTCACTCCTGTCACTGATAAATGAGTGAAGCTCTGACACATTGTATTGTTTTACTTTTGTCATGCTTATTAACGCAAATGAAAACATCAACCATCATGCATGGTTGCTTTGTCATTTGCAACCACAGATTGACTATGGTTCGGCAAACACTTTCTGCAAGAATTACTGGTTGTAGAATTTATAAGAAACAAAGCTGGGGGCATCACATTGCCCGATTTCAAGCTATATTACAAAGCAGTGATCACCAAGACAGCATGGTACTGGCACAAAAACAGACATGTAGACCAATGGAACAGAATAGAGAGCCCAGATATGGACCCTCAACTCAATGGTCAAATAATCTTTGACAAAGCAGGAAAAAATATGCAATGGAAAAAAGACAGTCTCGTCAATAAATGGTGCTGGGAAAATTGGACAGCCACATGCAGAAGAATGAAACTTGACCATTCTTGAACACCATACACAAAGATAAACTCAAAATGAATGAAAGACCTCAATGTGAGGCAGGAATCCATCAAAATCCTAGAGGAGAACATAGGCAGTAACCTGTTCAACATCGGACACAGCAACTTCTTTCAAGATTCATCTCCAAAGGCCAGGGAAACAAAAGCAAAAATGAACTTTTGGGACTTCATCAAGATAAAAAGCTTCTGCACAGCAAAGGAAACAGTCAACAAAACAAAGAGGCAACTCACAGAATGGGAGAAGATATTTGCAAATGCCACTACAGACAAAGCGCTGATTTCCAAGATCTCTAAAGAACTTCTCAAACTCAACACCCAAAAAACAAATAATCCAGTCAAAAAATGGGCAGAAGACATGAACAGACACTTCTCCAAAGAAGACATATGAATGGCTAACAGACACATGAAAAAATGTTCATCATCATTAGCCATCAGGGAAATTCAAATCAAAACCACATTGAGATACCACCTTACACCAGTTGGAATGGCAAAAATTGACAAGACAAGAAACAAGAGAGGTTGTGGAAAAAAGGGAACCCTCTTACACTGTTGGTGGGAACGCAAATTGGTACAGCCACTTTGGAAAACAGTGTGGAGGTGCCTCAAAAAATTAAAAATAGAGCTACCCTATGACCCAGTAATTGCACTACTGGGCATTTACCCCAAAGACACAGATGTAGTGAAAAGAAGGGCCATATGCACCCCAATGTTCATAGCAGCAATGTCCACAATAGCCAAACTGTGGAAAGAGCCGAGATGCCCCTCAACAGATGAATGGATAAAGAAGATGTGGTCCATATACACAATGGAATATTACTCAGCCATCAGAAAGGATGAACACCCAACTTTTACATCAACATGGATGGGACTGGAGGAGATTATGCTAAGTGAAATAAGTCAAGCAGAGAAAGTCAATTATCCTATGGTTTCACTTATTTGTGGAACATGAGGAATAGCAGGGAGGACATTAGGAGAAGGAAGGGAAAAATGAAGGGGGGGAATCAGAGGGGGAGATGAACCATGGGAGACTATGGACTCTGAGAAACAAACTGAGGGTTTTAGAGGGGAAGGGGGTAGGGGGAATGGGTTAGCCTGGTGATGGGTATTAAGGAGGGCACGTACTGCATGGAGCACTGGGTGTTCCATGAAAAGAATGAATTGTGGATCACCACATCAAAAACTAATGATGTACTGAAGGGGACGGAGCAAGATGGTGGAGGAGTAGGAGACCTGGATTTTGTCTGGTCTCAGGAATTCAGCTGAATAGGGATCAAACCATTCTGAACACCTACGAACTCAACAGGAGATCGAAGAAGAGAGTAGCAACAACTCTCTGAACAGAGAAGCGACCACTTTCTGGAAGGTAGGACGTGCGGAGAAGTGAATCCGAGGCGATATTCGGGAGGATAGACGGCGGGGGAGGGGGCCTCCGTCGGCCGCTTCTGGCAAGTGCTAGAGCCGCGGAGCACAAAATCGGACCTTTTAGAAGTCGGCTCCGCTGAGGGACGTCGCTGCAGTGGCTAAGCGGGGGGTGGAACCCTCGCGGGACAGTGTGGTCTCAGGACCCTCGGGGTCACAGAAAGACCGGGGGTGCCTGAGTGCGGCAGAGCTCCCAGGTATCGGAACGGGGAAGCCAGCTGCAGAGACGGAGCCGAGGCGCGGGCTCTCAGCTCGGGGTGGCCATAAACTGTGATCCGCGGCCCAGTCGGGCCACGGCTCCTCCAGCAGGGACCCAACAAGCAGCAGATCCGGGGAGACTCCCCTTCCTCCCCCGGGAGGAGCAGCGCGGGAGCGCACCGCAGGGATCTGCTGGGTTTGGAGACTCCACCCGGGGTCGGGTGCCAGAGATAGAACCGCTCGGTCACAGGCCGGGTGAGCACGGAGTGCGGCCGGAGACCGGGGACACGGGAGTGACTGCTTTTCTCTGGGGGCGCACTGAGGAGCGGGCCCCGAGTTCTCAGCTCCTCCGGGTGGAGATTGGGAGGCCACCATTTCTGCCCTGGTCCTCCAAAGCTGTACCAGGGCTTGCAGGGAACAAAAGCTCCTGAGAGCAAACCCGAGCAGCTTCCTTAACCCGGACGGACAAGGGCAGGGCAATTCCGCCTCCGGCAAAGACATTTGGGAACCACGGCAACAGGCCCCTCCCCCAGAAGATCAGCACGAACAGCCAGCAAGCCAAGACCAAGTTTACCGATCAAGGAGAACGGGAGAGCTCCAGCGCTAGGGGAATACTGCACATAGAATTCATGGCTTTTTTTACCATGATTCATTAGTTTTTCAAAGTTAATTTTTTTAACTGTTTTTTTTAAATTTTTCTTTTTCCCTTTTTCAACCAACATCTTATCAATCCCTTTTTTAAAAAAAACATTTTTTATTTTTCATTTTTAGAGTCATATTTTATCCCTTCATAGTAGTTACCCTTATTTTTGGCATATATATATATATATAAGTTGTTCTCTCTTTAAAATTTTGAGATAGAGTTTCTTCTAACAGATCAAAATATACCCTAAATCACTAGTGTATGGCTTTGTTCTACTCTCCTGCCTGATCACATTCTCTCCCTTTTTTTTCTTTTTTTTTTTAATTCTTTCTTTTTTCAAACAACTCCTTATCTTATCAATTCCTTTTATAAAATCTTTTATACTTTTCATCTTTACAGTCATCTTCCATCCCTTCATTGTATCAACCCTTATTTTGTACATATATGTCTTTCTTCCTTTAAAATTTTAGGAGGCACTTTTTTCTAACAGACCAAAATACACCCAAAATCTAGTGTGTGGCACTGATCTATGCACTAGCCTGATCATATTTGATCATATTCTGTTTTTTTTGGTATTGTTCTGTTTTTGTTTTTATCTTTTTCTTTTTGTTTTTTTTTTTCTCTTTCTTTTTTCTTTCTTTCCCTTTCTTTTCCCCTGGTTTCAGGTCTTTTCTGATTTGTATAGAGTATATTTGCTGGGGACGTTGTTAACCTGTTAGCATTTTGTTCTCTCATTCACCTGTTCTCCTCTGGACAAAATGACAAGACTAAAAAAATCACCTCAGCAAAAAGAACAAGAGGTAGTACCGTCAGCCAGGGACCTACTCAATACGGACGTTAGTACGATGTCGGACCTAGAGTTCAGAATCATGACTTTAAAGATACTAGCTGGGCTTGAAAAAAGCGTGGAAGTTATTAGAGAAACCCTTTCTGGAGAAATAAAAGAACTAAAATCTAACCAAGCCAAAATCAAAAAGGCTATTAATGAGGTGCAATCCAAAATGGGGGCACTAACTGCTAGGATAAATGAGGCAGAAGAGAGAACCAGCGATATAGAAGACCAAATGATGGAAAATAAAGAGGCTGAGAAAAAGAGAGAGAAACAACTACAGGATCACGAGGGCAGAATTCGGGAGCTAAGCGATACCATAAGACAAAACAACATTAGAATAATTGGGATCCCAGAAGAAGAAGAAAGAGAGAGAGGGGCAGAAGGTATATTGGAGCAAATAATAGCAGAGAACTTCCCTAATGTGAGGAAGGAAACAGGCATCAAAATCCAGGAGGCACAGAGAACCCCTCTCAAAATCAATAAAAATAGGTCAACACCCCGACATCTAATAGTAAAACTTACGAGTCTCAGAGACAAAGAGAAAATCCTGAAAGCAGCTCGGTAGGAAAGATATGTAACCTACAATGGTAGAAACATTAGATTGGCAACAGACCTATCCACAGAGACCTGGCAGGCCAGAAAGGACTGGCATGATATCTTCAGAGCACTAAACGAGAAAAATATGCAGCCAAGAATACTATATCCAGCTAGGCTGTCATTGAAAATAGAAGGAGAGATAAAAAGCTTCCAGGACAAACAAAAACTAAAGGAATTTGCAAACACAAAACCAGCCCTACAAGAAATATTGAAAGGGGTCCTCTAAGCAAGGAGAGAGCCTAAAAGCAGCATAGATCAGAATGGAACACAGACAGTATACAGTAACAGTCACCTTACAGGCAATACAATGGCACTAAATTCATACCTTTCGATAGTTACCCTGAATGTAAATGGGCTCAATGCCCCAATCAAAAGACACAGGCTATCAGATTGGATTAAAAAACAAGACCCATCAATATGCTGTCCGCAAGAGATTCATTTTAGACCCAAAGACACCCCCCACATTGAAAGTGAGGGGGTGGAAAACCATTTACCATGCTAATGGACACCAAAAGAAAGCTGGGGTGGCAATCCTTATATCAGACAAATTCGATTTTAAAACAAAGACTGTAATAAGAATTGAAGGACACTATATACTACTTAAAGGATCTATCCAACAAGAAGATCTAACAATTGTAAATATCTATGCCCCTAACATGGGAGCAGCCAATTATATAAGGCAATTAATAACAAAAGCAAGGAAACACATTGACAACAATACAATAGTAGTGGGGGACTTTAACACCCCCCTCACTGAAATGGACAGATCATCTAAGCAAAAGATCAACAAGGAAATAAAGACTTTAAATGACACACTGGACCAAATGGACTTCACAGACATATTTAGGACATTCCATCCCAAAGCAACGGAATACACATTCTTCTCTAGTGCCCATGGAACATTCTCCAGAATAGATCACATCCTAGGTCACAAATCAGGTCTCAACCAGTACCAAAAGACTGGGATCATTCCCTGCATATTTTCAGACCACAATGCTTTGAAACTAAAACTCAATCACAAGAGGAAAGTCAGAAAGAACTCAAATACATGGAGGCTAAAGAGCATCCTACTAAAGAATGGGTCAACCAGGAAATTAAAGAAGAATTAAAAAAAATTCATGGAAACCAATGAAAATGAAAACACAACTGTTCAAAATCTTTGGGATACAGCAAAGGCAGTCCTAAGAGGAAAGTATATAGCAATACAAGCCTTTCTCAAGAAACAAGAAAGGTCTCAAATACACAACCTAACCCTACACCTAAAGGAGCTGGAGAAAGAACAGCAAATAACGCCTAAAGCCAGCAGGAGAAGATCAGAGCAGAAATCACTGAAATAGAAACCAAAAGAACAGTAGAACAGATCAATGAAACTGGGAGATGGTCCTCTGAGAGAATTAGTAAGACTGATAAACCCCTGGCCAGACTTATCAAAAAGAAAAGAGAAATGACCCAAGTAAATAAAATCATGAATGAAAGAGGAAAGATCACAACCAACACCAAAAAAATACAATTATAAGAACATATTATGAGCAACTCTATGCCAGCAAATTAGATAACCTGGAAGAAATGGGTGCATTCCTAGAGATGTATCAACTACCAAAATTGAACCAGGAAGAAATAGAAAACCTGAACAGACCTATAACCACTAAGGAAATTGAAGCAGTCCTCAAAAATCTCCCAACAAACCAAAGCCCAGGGCCAGAGGGCTTCCCGGGGGAATTCTATCAGACATTTCAAGAAGAATTAATACCTATTCTCCTGAAACTGTTCCAAAAAATAGAAATGGAAGGAAAACTTCCAAACTCATTTTATGAGGCCAGCATTACCTTGATCCCAAAACCAGACAAAGACCCCATCAAAAAGGAGAATTACAGACCAATATCCTTGATGAACATGGATGCAAAAATTCTCACCAAAATACTAGCCAATAGGATCCAACAGTACATTAAAAGGATTATTCACCACGACCAAGTGGGATTTATCCCTGGGCTGCAAGGTTGGTTCAACATCCGCAAATCAATCAACGTGATACAATACATTAACAAAAGAAAGAACAAGAATCATATGATCCTCTCAATAGATGCAGAAAAAGCATTTGACAAAGTACAGCATCCTTTCTTGATCAAAACTCTTCAGAGTATGGGGATAGAGGGTACATACCTCAATATCATAAAAGCCATCTATGAGAAACCTACAGCGAATATCATTCTCAATGGGGAAAAGCTGAGAGCTTTCCCCCTAAGGTCAGGAACGCGGCAGGGATGTCCACTCTCACCACTGCTCTTCAACATAGTATTAGAAGTCCTAGCCACAGCAATCAGACAACAAAAAGAAATCAAAGGCATCCAAATCGGCAAAGAGGAAGTCATACTCTCACTCTTTGCAGATGATATGATACTGTATGTGGAAACCCAAAAGACTCCACCCCAAAACTGCTAGAACTCATAAAGGAATTCAGCAAACTGGCAGGATATAAAATCAATGCACAGAAATCAGCGGCATTCCTATACACCAACAACAAGACAGAAGAGAGACAAATCAAGGAGTCGATCCCATTTACAACCGCACCCAAAACCATAAGATACCTAGGAATAAATTTAACCAAAGAGGCAAAGGATCTGTACTCAGAAAACTATAAAATACTCATGAAAGAAATTGAAGACGACACAAAGAAATGGAAAAACGTTCCATGCTCATGGATTGGAAGAACAAACATTGTGAAGATGTCAATGCTACCTAGAGCAATCTACACATTCAATGCAATCCCCATCAAAATACCATCCACTTTTTCCAAAGAAATGGAACAAATAATCCTAAAATTTGTATGGAACCAGAAGAGACCCCGAATAGCCAAAGGAATGTTGAAAAAGAAAAGCAAAGCTGGCGGCATCACAATTCCGGACTTCCAGCTCTATTACAAAGCTGTCATCATCAAGACAGTATGGTGCTGGCACAAAAACAGACACATCGATCAATGGAACAGAATCGAGAGCCCAGAAGTGGACCCTCAGCTCTATGGTCAACTCATCTTTGACAAAGCAGGAAAGAATGTCCAATGGAAAGAAGACAGTCTCTTCAACAAATGGTGTTGGGAAAATCGGACAGCCACATGCAGAAGAATGAAACTGGACCATTTCCTTACACCACACACAAAAATAGACTCCAAATGGTTGAAAGACCTAAACGTGAGACAGGAGTCCATCCAAATCCTAAAGGAGAACACAGGTAGCAACCTCTTCGACCTCAGCCGCAGCAACTCCTTCCTAGAAACATCGCCAAAGGCAAGGGAAGCCGGGGCAAAAATGAACTATTGGGATTTCATCAAGATAAAAAGCTTTTGCACAGCAAAAGAAACAGTCCACAAAACCAAAAGACAACCGACAGAATGGGAGAAAATATTTGCAAATGATGTATCAGATAAAGGGCTAGTATCCAAAATCTATAAAGAACTTATCAAACTCAACACCCAAAGAACAAATAATCCAATCAAGAAATGGGCAGAAGACATGAACAGACATTTTTCCAAAGAAGATATCCAAATGGCCAACAGACACATGAAAAAGTGCTCAACATCGCTCGGCATCAGAGAAATCCAAATCATAACCTCAATGAGATACCACCTCACACCAGTCAGAATGGCTAAAATTAACAAGTCAGGAAAGGACAGATGTTGGCGGGGATGTGGAGAAAGGGGAACCCTCCTACACTGTTGGTGGGAATGCGAGCTGGTGCAACCCCTCTGGGAAACAGTATGGAGGTTCCTCAAACAGTTGAAAATAGAGCTACCATACGATCCAGCAATTGCACTACTGGGTCTTTACCCCAAAGATACAAATGTAGGGATCCAAAGGGGTACGTGTACCCCAATGTTTATAGCAGCAATGTCCACAATAGCCAAACTGTGGAAAGAGCCAAGATGTCCATCGACAGATGAATGGATAAAGAAGAGGTGGTATATATACACAATGGATAATTATGCAGCCATCAAAAGGAATGAGATCTTGCCATTTGCAACGACGTGGATGGAACTGGAGGGTGTTATGCTGAGTGAAATAAGTCAATCAGAGAAAGACAAGTATCATATGACCTCACTGATATGAGGAATTCTTAATCTCAGGAAACAAACTGAGGTTTGCTGGAGTGGTGGGGGGTGGGAGGGTTGGGGTGGCTGGGTGATAGACATTGGGGAGGGTGTGTGCTGTGGTGAGCGCTGTGAATTGTGCAAGACTGTTGAATCACAGATCTGTATTAAATAATGCAACATATGTTAAGAAAAAAGAAAGAAGAAGATAGCAGGAGGGGAAGGATGAAGGGGAGTAAGTCGGACGGGGAGACGAACCATGAGAGACGATGGACTCTGAAAAACAAACTGAGGGTTCTAGAGGGGAGGGGGTGGGGGGAAGGGTTAGCCTGGTGATGGGTATTAAAGAGGGCGTGTTCTGCGTGGAGCACTGGGTGTTATGCACAAACAATGAATCATGGAACACTACATCAAAAACTAATGATGTAATGTATGGTGATTAACATAACAATAAAAACATTTGAAAAAAAGAAAAAGAAAAACATCTCAAGAAATTTAAAAAAAATCTAATGATGTACTGTATGGTGACTAACATAACTTAATAAAACTAAATTAAAAAAAAGAAAGTGTATTGCATATTTTAGGTTGTTCTGTAAGTTGTTTCCTACCCATCCTTTATACCCGTAAAACTTATAATAAACTGATGTACATATATAAATATGCATACTTTTTTAAGAGCTGACTGTTCAGTATTTACCAGCACACTGCTGTTCAAGCCCTATTCCTGGCTTATCTTTGACCAGACTGGGCATTGGCATTTTTTTTTAAGTTTTTAAAAAAGATTTATTTATTTGAGAGAGAGAGAGACCGTGTGAGCCGGGGTGAGAGTGGAGAGGGGGAGAGGCAGAGGGAGAGGGAGAGGCAGAGGGAGAGGGAGAGAAGCAGACTCTGCTGAGCACAGAGCCTGACACAGAGCTCTATCGCAGGACCCTGAGACCATGACCTGAGCCAAAATCAAAAGTCGGACACTCAACCGACTGAGCCACCCGGGCGCCCCTGGCATTGCTAATTTTAGAGTCTACCAGCTGAGACAAACGTGCAGAGGGGTTAAGAATCACTACCCTAAAAGGAGGTAAAAAAGTGAAGAGGTTGCTAGTTCCCATCCCAGCGTGAGCCTTCCACTTCCAACAGGTGCAGTTCAGGGTCCAAGCACTTTAGGGGAGAGGAGATAGCAGGCTTTGGGACAGTCCCTACCCATTAGAGAGGTAGGCCTGTCTCTGCACGGTGTCCATGATGTCTGTGGGTAGAATTCCTGCTCCAATGCAGCCAACCATAAGATCATTCCCCCCAGACTGGGAGCTTCTCAAGGGCCGGGACTGTGCCTTATTTATCCACTGAAGACCTGGCAAGTGGTGGATGCTTCCTGGACATTTGGCAAATAAATTAATGAATTGCATCGAGAGAAGATTATTCCAAACATCCAACAATAACATTTTGGATGAATAAATTACGGAACGGTCATTTAACAAAATACTCTGCAGCCATTAAAAATGATTGTGGGAGAAATGATTTAACGACCTAAGAAAATGCTCATGATATATTGTAATTGCAAGATGACAGCTGCAAGATAGCATAGAAATGATGGACAATTTTGTTTTAAAAAACACATACAAAATATTTTCCTCAGCTTAACCGGGTATTGATCAACTCCTGGCCTGTGTCCGATTCATTCCAGGGAAGCAAGTGCTTTGTTCGGATTTTTACTGAAAACTCATCCTCCCAGGGAAGAATTTGTTTAGTTCATGATTAACGGCCTTAGCATTCTGATACAGGAGGGACTAGGACCCTTTTGTGATTAATCTTTATCATTCTTAATCTATGGAATTTTCAAATTTGGTTTTTAACATTTACATAACATGGATTACCCACAGCAAGAAGGTTGAGAGGCACAGTGATAATTATCCAAGGGTTAGGGAGATTGAGGGGAAAGATAAAACAGCACCTTGAAAAATCAGGCAAACGAAGTGAAATTCTTCCCGGATGGATCTGGAAACCACTGGCTAGGGCTGAAAAGGGAGGACAGCGATGTAATGTGCTTAGCAACACTTTGGAACTCACACTTTACCAAATAAATCATTCACCATTGTTCTAGACCTGCGGCTCCCCTGGACATTGCAAAACAAACATTTCTGCAGGCATGTGCCAAGAATGGGAAAACAGGCCAGCCAGTTCCCTCTGGACCAATACATTAAATGGGTTGGTGTGGGAGATTGGCCTTGGCCCATCTCTCGGTCCCTTCCCTGCCCGGTCCCCCAGCATGGGGGCGGGGGGCAGGGGGGTAGTGTTAAATAAGAGGAGCAGAGCCAGCTTCCAGAACAGTACACCCCACCCTGCATCCTGGAGTGTAAAACTGCAGGAACTCAACAAGGGGCAAAACACCAGCAAGAACTCAAAGATGCAAGTGAGAAGTAAGTCTGACCTCACATTTCCCCTGGCATGAGGCGGCTCAAGCAAACACATTAGATAAGTCTGAAAATATGTCTTCTGACAGAATGCTTAGCCTTCTGGTGGACTCCAGAAATCGTGGGCCCTTTACAGTATTGGGAAAGAAATGGGCTGGCCTGCCAGTTTTAGGATTTGGTTCATCTCATTTTACATTTTCACAGACTTTTGCCAAGTGCTTACTCTGTTCCAGGTACATAGTAGATGTTTGGGATCCAGAAATCAGACACAATTTCTTTCTTCTCAGAGCTTCCAGCGCGGAAGGGGACAAAGGTAAAGAGAACCACTTAAATTCAAGACAGAACAAACCGAGGGATCCTGATCATTGTCACCGCCATTGATGTCACAGCCAAGGGCATCAGTGGAACGCCTCTTCTGGGCTGGAGCCCCAGCACCTTGCACATACCACCTCTTTAATTCCCTCAAGAACTCATGAGGAAGCTCCTATTATCAGCTCCACTTTACAGATGGGGAAATCAAGGCTTAGAAAGCGTGAACAATTAGCTCAGCATCTTAAAGCCAACTGTGGCAGACCGAGGGTACAATCCTGAGTCAGTCTCCAGAGCCCCTGTTTATTTCCATCATTTTACATGAAAGGAGGATATGAGCAAACACGCATGGGGCAGTGGTGGGGCGGTTGAGGGCAGGGGAAGCGTGAAGTGAGTCTGAGAAGGAAATCGAGGAAGGCTTTATGGAGGAGGCACTGGTCTCTGACATCCCCCACACCCCAGGTGTCCGTGCATCGGCAGTGAGACCCTCGGGGGACGCTTGGATCACACTGCTTGGTGAAAGGCAAGACTGGAGAAGCCCGCAGAGCTGGATCCCGGAGGCCCAGAAAGCCATGCTCTGGGTTTGGTCTTGCCCTGCACGTGCTGGGCACCCCTCGCCAGTTTTCAAGGAGGAGGGGACCATGATTTGGAGCACGTTTTGGGAAGGGAAGGCTGGCTGTCATCTAAAGAAGGCTTATTAGCCCTCTCTCAACAACTGATGAAACAAAACTATACAATGTTTAGCAAGCCATGGGTACTCTGACCAATGCTGTCACCATGCGCATCAACTGCACAGTCTGTCTGTATTTCGAGTGCACACTGTAGGTTCACCAAGTCGGCCTGATGCCGGGGGTGGACACTGACGCCCAAGAATTTGTCTTTGTCACCAGCATCCCAGGGAGCCCTGCGCAGGCGCCACAAGACTCAGCCTCACAGATCCCCAAGTTATCCTCTCAGGTTCCAGTAGTCGGTGATTTCTCCCTCCGCTAAGTGTGAAAGGGAATGCAGCCCTGGCTGTGGGCCTAATGTGCATTTGGAGAGCTCTCCGGAGACCCATCCCTGTCCGGGGTAATGGTGGTGGACGCATGATTACATTAGCATCGGGAAGGCAGCGGCAAAACCTGGATTGTGGCGATCCCAATTACCTTTCACAGCTGGTGGCCCAGGATGCAGGGTCAGATGGCAGAGAGGCCTTCCTGCCCAGAACAATCAGTTGTGCAAGGCATGGAACCTGGAACTTAGGGCAGCTGGCCTCCCGCCGCGCTCCACACCCGGTGTCCGTGCGGACACAGCCCAGGCACAGCCACGTTAGCACTGCAGTCCCGCAGCACAGGAGGGCGAGTCTGCTGGGGGAGGTGCCCCATACTCCCGTTCATTGCAATGTTTGCAGCCCTGCAACGCACAGTGGTGCTGCCTTAATCCCCCAGTCTCCCGGGGCCGTAGGGAGGCTTGAAAAAAATTTACGTGGTGAAATATGGAGTTGTCCAGAAATAATTTGGAGTCCCCAGGAGAAGAGTGAGGTGATGGTGGTGCCGGGAACAGAGCAGCCTGTGTGCTCTTTGAAAGGGGGACTGCTGGGGACAGAGGCACCCGCTGATTGCCTGGTTTGGGGAGGACCGGCTTCAGTGGGGCTTCCATATGGGACTTCGCTCAAGAAGAGCTGAGCTTGAGTCCCTGCAAATGTAAAGAGATGAGCAGAGTCAGGGGGCCTCGGGGAAGGCGTCTGCGGTGGACATGAGGTCGACCCCCAAGATCTATTCCACCTCCATGATGCATGCCACCAATCAGCGCACAGCACTCCCCTGGTGACATCATCTGGCAGAGGGTGGGCATGGGTCCCAAGCTGGCCTGGTCAGGCTGGAGGCAACCGTCCATATGGTTAGGGAAGCGGTTGGGGAGGAGGTTTCTCTGTCTTGTCCTGGTGAGTGTGAATAGGGAGGCACATTGCCCCAGTGGTCACTGGCCACCATCTCGCAGTCGGGACGTGGACCAGCTTCAGGTGACATCAGTGCTGAGCAGAGAGACTGGAAGGAACCTCAGTCCCTGACGGGAGCACCAAACATGGGCTGAGTTGTGCCCGAAGCCCCCCACCTCTGGACCACGAATTACATGAGATGTACACATCCTCACTGTTTAAATCTTCTTGCGTCCAGTGTCTTCATTTGCGGCCCAGAGCCTCCCGACCGGTACAGCTTTCCCCTGGCACAGCTGCCCACGGAAGTGTGAGCAGATGTCTCGCAGAGAACCTTAATGCTGGAAGCAGGCCAGGGCCTTCGAACCTCCGTGGCTTGTCTGGAGCTTTCACAAAATGTCTGTTTCAGTGGCATTCTTTCTACAAAGATATACTTGATTTGCATAGCAATCATTAGGAACATTCTTCATCTGCACCAAGAAAAGGATCTCTCCTGTGTTTTATGAGATGCAAAGCCCTTTCAGTGTGACCTGCGTTTTGACAGAAGAATCGGTCTGAGAAATATCTCACTCTTCCTTGCCTAATGGCCTCTGTGTGTAGGAGACTACAGAGAGCAGGGAACCCGAGTGAGCAAGAGACCGGGGTGACGGGGACCACTCACACCCCACCTGACCCAGCTGCCTGCGGAAATGTGGGCCCAGGGCCCCCCTCACCCCAGTCTTCTGACTCCTCGAAGGAAGCTGTAAAATGGAATTTGTATGCGAATTCCCCACTTAAAAAAATAAAAGCAGATCAATCCTGTCTGTATCAAACATAATGCATCGGTTGCCATTTGTGCTGGTGCCTGGCCAGGGCTCGGTCTGGCAGATCCCAGGCTGTATGCCGTGGGCCCTGTACCTCCAAATAAACAACTGACTGTGTACAAAGCTGAGTCATCGCAGCTTCCTATTTCAATGTTCTATAACACTGAACATGGGGAAGCAACCTTCATTTGTAAGAACAGGGATCAGTTCTGTAAACTGGTGAATCTACCTGGGTGCAGGATTATGCAACTGTTTAAAAAAGATATTTACAAGTAACTCGAGAGAAATGTTTATGATGTTATAAAGATAAGCAGGGAAAAAGGAGCCTGCCGAGTTGTAGACATAAGTGATTCCGACTCTGGCAAACAATACAGGATGGAACCATGCATTAGAAATGAAGCCTGAAAGCAAATGAATCAAATATGAACAGGCATTCTCTCTGGGTGGAGAGAGAATTCTTCTTCTCCTCCTTACACTTTTCTGAACTTTGCAAATTGTCTCTAATTTCACAAGCATGAAAAATAAACTTCCTCATGAGGTTTCTAACTCATTAGGGCAAGGACTCCAACCGAGCCTGTCTGCCTCGACGTCGGCCTCAGCTGTGTTCGTGTCTACAAACCTTCCCAGAGCGGCTATCTCGTGCCACGCTCTGCGCCAGGCGTCCAGGGTGGAGCTGAATTCGAGCCTGTCCCGGTGCAGAGGAGCCCGCCGACTAACTGGTGTGAACCAGTCAACTCGAAAACAGTGGTAGGGAAGATCACTGGCACAGAGCCACGGGGCTCCACTCCTCAGATGAGGGAGGCAACTTTGCAGACTCGTAAGGGCTTGTCAGCTCTCTGGCTGAATAAAGGGGGGAAGAGGGCTCTAGGAGAGGGTCCGAACGGTGCAAAGGGACAGAGGCAGGAAATAACACAGCAGATTTGGGGAAGCCAGGTCATTTGGGGGAAGGTGAAGACCAAGCCTCGTGTGCGGGCTTCTCACTTGTATCTGTCCTGGCTGCTGATGAGGGTGGGTCCAGTTGTGTGAGTCTCTCTGGCTAGGATGGGGCTCAGTGGTCCACTTGACACCTGAGTCGTCGCTGGGCCACCCAGGTTCAAGGACAGAGGCTCTGGGGCTGGTTCAACAGCATCCTTACATCCACGGATGGACCTGAGCACAAAGCTGGAAACATTTGTTTCCAGGGCAGCTGAGTGTCCATTGAGATGGATACCACGGGAGCTGCTTTGGGGGAGCCTGGTTCCAGGGAAACCATCAGGCCACACATGCAGTTATTCCAGCCACGTACAGCCAGATGGGAAGGAGGGAAGGAAAAAAATGAATGTTTTTGAGCACCTACTGGGGCCCAGCACTTTGCTAATTGCTTTCAGATACACTAGCTAGCTTCATCCTAATAATTTAATGAGGCAGGTATGATTGTCTCTGCTTCATGGTTGGAAAACCAAGCCTCAGAGAGGTCAGGGAGCTTGCCTGAAGTCACACAGCCAGTAAGTGGTGGAACCAGGCTGCCTACCTCTCCACTCCACACTGCCTGGAGGAAGGGGACCATGTTTATAAGCCCTGGAGGCTGTCAGAGCACCTAGCATTGAGTTTTCTTTAAACGCAGCAGCTGCCCCATAACTGAGTGCTCATCTGGACTCCTCTGCCAGGCATTTTGGCCCCAGAACTGGTGTGAATGCCAGCTCTCTTCCTGGACTTCAAACCATTTTCACTTTTAATTGCTCCTCCCGGGCCCTATCTCCTGAGGAGGGAAAGAATGTGTCAATATGATGAGAATTTCCCTGCATTGCTGGTGCCAGACCTGTGACCCCGGGACATCATCTCTCGGGCATGGCACAAAATTCCGGAAATCTCCAGCTCTAGAAATCCCCTCTGTGCTTTCCTACAGTTTAGAGGTGAAGTTCATGTGTTAGCAAAGCAACATGTAGCTCTTCTAAAGGACAAAGAACGGGGGAAATAAGCCCCTTTAGGAGGCAGCCAGATATGACGGGTAAACTGTGGGGCAGGTGGCCTTTAAAGGGCCTGTGGCCTGGGCAAATCATGGCCTCTCTGGGCCTTAAGGACTAGACCCGAATTAGGCTGCAGCTTTCAGACTGAAGGGGGAAGAAGTCATCTGTGGCCCTTGCTTCAACATGCCAAGTCCCTGGCCCTCTCCAGAATGCACATTGTAAACTCTTCCCAGGATTCTCGGAAAGGCTGGTATGGGTTCCGTGGCTCAGTGATGTCAGGGCCTTCATTCCTTTATGATCTTGGCTTTTTCCTCATGGTCACAAAAAGGCTGCCAAATCCTTGGGATTTGTGCTTTCTAGTTTCTAGTAATCTCCATACCCACAAGGACACCTCTGTGATTTACATGAGCCCCAAGAGGGCAAGGACCACCCTTCCAGCTCCCTGATGAGGTTGAGCACCTACTATGCACCAGCTACTCTTCCAGACACTTGACACTTGACAGGATTCTAGAGATGGCCCCAGATTCCCATCCCATCCCCTGGTTATTCAATCACACTAACCTACATACTGCTGTGGAGGAACTTCGCAGGGGTTATCCGGGATGGGGTGGGAGGAAGCCTGGCCCTATCAGGTGAGCCCTTTCGAGAGAGTTTTCTCTAGTTGGAAGCAAAAGAAGAAGTCAGAGATATTAGAAACACAAGAAGGATTCCATGAAGATTCCCAGAGAGATAGAAGCCTCCAGTGCTTCCAAGCGCCCTCCCTCACCCAAGTTGTAAGCAATTGCCCATCCCAAGGAAGGTAGAAGGAAATGCAAGCCCAACCATAGGCCCTCTCAAGAAACACCCTCTGACCACACAAAATTGTGTTCCTTTCACATCAAATCTTGCCACAATAGACTTGCTCAAAACCCGTGACCACAGAGGTGGCACAGACAAGTCTCTTTGCACCTTGGACTGCCCGCCGGGGTGGGAGGAATCGGTAAGCATGAACTTGAAACAAGTGCCCTTGTTGTCAGTGATAGGAAGTGAGGAGCACAGAGAGCCCCTAGCCTGTCACTTCCCTCCGAGGCTGGCACAGCGTCTGCCCAGGAAAGGAAGGGACATGCTGGTTCTCTGCTGCCCAAGGGATAGAACAAGGCCCAAGGGAAGTGGTTTGAGCTCATTCCAGATACACAGTAAATCTCCCAAGAGTGGGAGAGCTCTTATTTGCCTGTTTCTTGCTCCTCAAGGGGAAAGATCCTGCTCTGCGAAAGGTCCCATGGTCTTGCTAGGCACGAGCGGGTTTGGACAGGTGCAGAGAGCTTGTGGAGAGGAGGGTTGCCCCGTGGAACAGGTCCCCTCCCCCTGGGGACCAGCAGGGAGGTGGGGTGCAGAGAAGTAGAGGGGGCCCCCATAGAGTCCTACACATACAAGATGGTAAGAAGCTGGGGCTCAGGGCGAAGCAGCCAGGGGGAGCCCCAGGTGAGGGGGCCAGAGGGCCCACGGAGGGGGGGGCTGTCAGCGGTGGTTGTCGGCATGGCTGCGATGCACACCCTCCCCTTCTCACAGGCCCTCAGGGGAGTCTTCTACTCGGGCTTGTGCACACGTGGCCTGAGCTTTGTCTCCTCTGATTCATTCTCAGAAACCAAGGGAGCCAGGGTTCATGTCAGGTTCAACACACAAGTGGGATGTGGGGTGGGGAGATAAGCCACGAATCGAATTCAAGGGCTTGGGGCCAGAGGCCTCCATGGGAAATTGAATCCCCAAGAAATATTGGAAAAAGCTTTGAATTCACCCAGGGTTGAAGTGGGGGCTCCAGCCAATCTTATCTAGATGATAGGAGTCAGAGAAATCTCTGCTGACCTCAGCCTCCGGGCACTCCCACGTGCTGCCCCCCCCCCCCCCGCCCCACAATGCCAGGCAAGAGCCCCCTGCATGAGCACCTGTGCAACTATCATCCTGCACAACCCCTTGGGGGCACCCACCTCACTGTATTGTCACCACCTGATTGCTTCTTTCCTCCTGCTCTGGACTCTGGGGTCCTCAGGCCAGGGCCGGGGTGTCTTCATCTCAGACCCCCTGGCTTAGCTCAAGCCTCTGTAAAGGCTGATGTTGGGGGGAAGAGAATGGCATGGACATTGCTGGAGTCTGACACCGTGCCAGACTCGGAGGGTAAGAGTCCAGTAAGACCTGCAACCTGTTCCCAGGGTCCTTGTGAGTGGGCATCCTTGGGGGGGCCCATCTCTGGGGGTATTGGGGTAGAGGTTGAACAAAAGCTTGGCAAAGAATGGGCCAACACTCAACTCCAGTGAGCAGTGGCCTCAATGGCTTCCAATGCCCCTCTGGCCCTGGGACACCTGACCCCCTGAGATCATGGTCCTGCAATATATTTGTGCCCAGACGGCTGCTGCCCACGGCCTTCCTGTGTTCAGCAAGCGGTCCATGAGTGGAGGGGGTGAATGAGAGCTGAGTCACCCCATGGAATGCCTAAATAAAAGTCCCCTCTCTCCCCAACAACTATTATAAACACATTACTGGTCAGCGCCATGTGTTTGCTCCTTGGAGTTTATGTTGCTGCACGAAATGTGATATCAAAGATGAGCCCACAAACATCTAACCACCCCATATTGAGTCATCTCTGTGTCTGGTCTATACGTCATTCCGCCCTCAACATACTTGTGCTGGACAAGATGAAGGGGTGTGGGGGGCAGTGGCCCCCACCCCACAGCCAGCTCACCCCTCAGGAACCACACTGGCCCCACAGCTGGCTTAGGGTCATCCTCATCCCGTGAGAGGCTGAGAGGTGACCTTCTAGGCTGGGACACATGGGCCAGAGTTTGCAATGCACCTCTTGCGCCGACTTGTCTATCTCGGCTTTAAATCACCAGCAAGGTTGTCATCCTCTTTCCTGACACCCCAAAAACAAATCCATAAGCTATTGGAAATCCAAAGCATGTATCAGAAAGCATATATAACGGATCTGTTATTTCTGGTCTTGATAAATTCAGCTTTAAAATCCCATTTCACAGCTGGGGACCCAGAAGCTAAGCAGGATAAGAGATTTTCCCAGGACCCCACTCAGCCACAAGCCAGGCTGGCTCTGGGTGGTGGGCTCTTTTTCTAATACACTGATCCTTCCAAATCACTTCCCAATTGTAGCTAATGGCATCAATCTCCACCTGGTTCTTCATGCTTCCAAAGTCATTTCTAACATTAAGATTGTCTGGAGCCATGATGTGTCATGATCCAACTACAGTAACGTAACCAGAGAAGCATCTCTTTGTGCCGTGTAACGTGAAATCCGGAGGTAGGCAGTGTGGGGCTGGTGCACTTGCTTGAGGAAGTCATCAAGAACCCAGATTCCTTGTAGCCTCCTGCTCCACCGTCCTTACCTTGAAACTCTCATCCTCATGGTCACAAGGGGGCTGCTCTACCTCCAAGCATTGCAACTACATTCCATGCAGGAAGAACAGGGAAGATGCAGGGCAAAGGCTTATGTCACCTGAGTGTGTTCCTTTTCATACGGGAAACAATAGCTTCGCCTGGTAGACTTCTGTTTATACTGCATTGGCACAACTGGGTTGCATGGCCACCTTTCACCACCAGGCATTTAGAACGGCAAGCAGTCCCTAGGCATTTTGCTGCCCTGAACAAAACTAAATTTCTGTGGGCAAGAAAGAGGAGAATGGATATTTGATAAGGAACCAGCTGCCCATCACACAGCTCCCACCTTTAGCCAGTCCCTAAGTTCCATAGAGTCTAACTCCTTGGTTTCCTCAAGCTCACCTGTCCTTCCCCGCCCAGGGTTTCCAACTGGATTAACTCCTGTAACTGCTCTCTCCCAGGCTGCCCTCCACGCCTGTCCACTCTCCATGCTGCCACCAGCCATCTTTCCAAAGCACAGAACACACTGTCTCCCTGTCCTCAAACCTCCACTTGCTCTCCATTGCTTAAAAAAGGAAGTCCAAGAGGACACTAAGGGCCCTTTACAATCCAGCCGCAGCTGATTTCTTCCCTTAGCTCCCAAGTCACCTGACCCTCTAGCTACACATTGGCTCCCAATCCCCACGCAGAGGACCACTCCCACACCTCTGCACCTTAGCTCATGCCATCTCCCCCACTAGCATGTCTTTCTTCCCGCCTGTTCTACTGGCCAGAAATGCACCATTAAGCTGCAGTTCAACGGCTACCTTTCCTCAACCCTTTGCAGACCATGCAGGCAGAATCAATCTCTCCCTCCCCGGCATACTTTTGGGTAATATTTTGCAATTAGGCTTGGACTCCAGCTGATTGTTGCGATTTCTTTAATGGCTTGTGGACATCCAGCACCCATTTCTCTATTTCCAGTAACAGCCTCTTGGGGACCTGCCCCTCCCCATACTGGTCCCCAGGGTCCTGGGATTCTGGTGCCATCCTGCAAGCATCTCTTGAGGCTAGACATACCCCTGGACTCTGGTGACATCAGACTCTAAAATTCCTTCTCACTCGAATCTGTTTCGGCTGGAGTTCCAGCTCAAAAGCGTATTCCCAGAGAGCACTGTGCATCTCTTCCCGGCTGGGTTGAAACTGTTCACTGGGTAAAGTCTGTAGCTTCTTCTGCTTCGTTCCCCTTGCCTGGCCCAGAGCACCATCCCTGTGAGGAGCCAGTGGGGAGTTGAAGACACTGGTGATATGTAGGGTGTCTACCACATTTCATCCTGCATCCCTCGGGGCACTGTCTGGATCTGCTGCGCTGCACTAGCCGCATGGGTCCTCAGCCTGCCCCTGACCCTTGACATCTGCTTGGTAAAGTTACAGTCAATCATACGCATGAAATGAAGTTTCCCTGCCAATAGCTCTGGTTCTGAGCCACGTTCTCTTCCATCTGGCAGCCGAGGGCACACAGTAGACGTTTAATAAATGTTAGTTGTTTTTATTGCCAGATTCTATGGGCAAGCTGGTAGATGAAGCACCTGCTATACATCAGTCCAGTATCTGAGCTGCGCTACGATGCTGGCATAGGCTCTTGGCTGAGCTCACCTCTGATTACCACAAGCCATGCATATAGCTCTGAGGACCTTCCACCTCAAGCCACCAGCATCTGTCTCCTGAATTGTGGCCAAATGTTCATAACTTCTCCGCCATTCGCACTTGCCTCCCGGCCATCTGTTATTAACACAGCAGCTAGGGTGATCCTTTGAGAGGAGAGTCAGATCCATTGCTCCTCAGCGCAGGACCCTCCAGAGGTCCCCTTCCGTCCCACCAAGAATAAAAGATAAAGTGCATCACTGCCCTGGCTACTCTGATCCCGCCCCACAGCTTGCTGAATGCTGAACATTCCAGGCCCTCCCATGCTAAGGCCTTCATATTTGCTCTTCCTTCTGCAAAGCTACACCCCCAAAGTGCTGCTCGTTTCCTCTACTCATGTCTCCGGCTTCATCCCACTTCACCTCTGAGAAGGAAGGACAGACGGGGCAAGGAGGGACATTGATTTGAGCATCTATTATGTGTCAAGCAAAATGCTACAAGTTAGCCTTAAAATAAGCACAAGGAAGCGTAAGAAAGTCTCACCTGTCCTTGCTGACTATGGGCACCCCTATTTGAAATACTAAAGTCTCTGCCCCTCTGCTTCACTTGTTTGTGCCTGTTTGTGCCTGAAGCCCGCAGTGTTGTCTGCCTGTCGGCCAATCCAAAAGCAACTAACCCCACCTTACAGATGACAGAACTGAGGCTCACAGAAGTCCAAAAGCTTGCTTGGTGATTCCATTCGGGTCTGCCAACCCTAGGGTCCTCCCCATCCCCCACCACTATCCAACCGATCCTAGATGGAGCGTCTCCTGTGATGCCCCACGTGCCTGTCCTCAGACAGCCCTGCCCTGGCCTGATGGCCCGACCCGGGAAGCCTGTGATCTGACTCCAGATATGGATCAGCGGACCACATCTGGGAGGCCATTCTGCGGGATTCGGGCCCAGCTCTTAAACCAACCACTCCCATGTCGTTCTGCCATTAGCTGCAGACACACTATGGGCATCAGGAAGGATTGAGTTCTTTGAGTCAATTTGCTGCGTCTAATGAAGAGCAGGAGATGATCTGGGCGATGCGTCGCAGCTGCTAATATTCCTTTTCTGCAACGTCATCGGGTGGAGTCCTAAATGTGAAGGTGGGTTAGTGTTTGCGCAAGCATTTTAGCGTCCGGGGGCCACAGAAGACAGGCTTTTGCAAATGCATTTCCTCCTGCTCCGCGTGGCTGGCCTCATTCTCTGGCCCTGAAGGAAAGCATCTTGGCAGAGCCGAGAGACCTCTGGCAGGCAGCCCCCCCGCCCTGTCCTGACCTGTGCCAGCCCCACAACGCGCTCCATGAGGTCTGTCCCAGCGCCTGTCCCTCCCATGCGGGCGCCATCGGTACTCACGCCTGGTGGCTCCCAAACAAACCCATTAACCATGATTTATTCCACTCACCCTGGGAGGCTGGTCATCGCCTCCAACGACCTCTCTGCCAGACGACAAACCCTTCTTGAGATGTGCTGTGTGTGGGCACCTTCCTTCGCACCGGGCTTCAGCTGTGGACACATCTACAGGAGCTCTGCCCCCAAGGAGCTCATGGTCTCGTGGGGGTGCAGAAGCCGGGGAGCTCTGCCGAAAAAACCAAAGACAGCTTCGTGGAGAACGTGCCTGGCAGCCTGGAGAGTCAGGGAGGCTCTCTGAGAGGGTAGCTTTTGATGAGAAGAAAGTGACACTAAGATCTCAGGAAGAACATTCCAGATTGCAGGATGAGGGGTGGAAAGGCCCCGAAAAGCCCTGAGAGCGTCCCTGGATGAGGGGCAGAAAGAAAGTCTGTGTGGCTGGCAGGCTGGGACGCAGGGGGAGGGCATGGAGGTGGGCAGGGCAGACGGCGGAGGGCCCAGCTGCCTTACGGAGTTTGGACTCCACCGAAAGTGTGATGGGAGGCCCCGGGAGAGCATTAGACAGCCTGTGTGGACGGGCAGCCGGGCGGGAGCTCTGGGGCCAGGTGTCCCCCGTGGGGCGATCTGGGCCCGGCTGGCAGGACGAGGGGTTGGGAGGCTGAGATCATGACACCAGGAGCAGCGGGGGGTTTGGAAGTGGGGTGTGGGGAAAACTGAGGAATGGAGCATGATTTCTGGCTTTCCACGGAGCCCCAAGGCAAGCAGGGACGCCCTTTCCTGGCTTGGGGAAGATGGGAGAAGAAGCAGACTCAGAGGCCACGGTAAGAACCAACTTCGTCACATTAGGTTTGGGGTGTCTGTTTTCCATCCAGGGGGATGGGGTCAGGTGGCAGGGAGAGAAGAACAGTCTGGAGCTCCGAGAAGTCTGGGCTGGAGAAGCAGCTTCGGAGTCCGCACCCGGGCTGCCTGAGCTCACCTCCGTGGTGTGGACTGGGGACGGCAGGGCTGAGTGCTGGTTCTGGGCACTCTGGGCCATCCCGGCACTTTGGGGTCCGCTGCAGGAGGGAGGACCCGGCGAAGCGGCCGCAGCCCATAGCGGGGGAAGCCTAGGGAGGGAGAGTTTCTGAAGGACACTGTGAGAAGTCGCACGAAATGGCACAGGGAGGCGGAGGGAGGTGAGCATCAGTTTTGGTGCCGTGGAAGGCATGGGTCACCTAGAACCATCTTGCGGGGATTCGTGGGGACAAGACCCCAGTTGGAAAGGCTTAGAGGAGGAGGTGAGGAGAAAATGGAGCTAACAAGTCCGGACAACTCTGCAGTGCTGGGCAGGGAGCAGGAGAGTGGGTGGGGGAGGGAGGAGGGCGTGGGGTCAAGGGAGTTTCCCAGGCTGCCACTGGGCATACTGGGGCAGCCAGCAGAAAGGGTGTAATGGGTGATGGGAGAAGGACAGGTGACAGTTACCGAAGAAACAGGGCTGAGCCGGTGGGGGATGCAATCCTGAGCCACGCGGACAGAAAGCAGGACATGGCTTCCGCCGTGGGGCATGCGGAGACCGACACAGTGGGCTGGGACTCAGCAACAGGGCTTTCTCGTCTAGATACAGTGACAGCCTCTATAAAATCTGAGATCAGATCATTAGCCAAGAGGGAGGGAGGGAAGCCACATGGAAAACACAGAGAACGAAGAAGACTAGGGATGTACAAAGGGAAGTTTCTAGGAAAGAGCACATGGATTTAATGCAAGAGTTCGTTGCCCTCACCCGAAGGGGTACGTGTACCCCAATGTTTATAGCAGCAATGTCCACAATAGCCAAACTGTGGAAAGAGCCAAGATGCCCATCGACAGATGAATGGATAAAGAAGAAGTGGTATATATACACGATGGAATATTATGCAGCCATCAAAAGGAATGAGATCTTGCCATTTGCAATGACGTGGATGGAACTGGAGGGTGTTATGCTGAGTGAAATAAGTCAATCAGAGAGAGACATGTATCACATGACCTCACTGATATGAGGAATTCTTAATCTCAGGAAACAAACTGAGTGTTACCGGAGTGGTTGGGGGTGGGAGGGATGGGGTGGCTGGGTGATAGACATTGGGGAGGGTATGTGCTATGGTGAGTGCTGTGAATTGTGCAAGACTGTTGAATCACAGATCTGTACCTCTGAAACAAATAACGCAACATATTTTAAGAAAAAAGAAAAAGAAGAAGATAACAGGAGAGGAAGAAAAGGGGAGTATGTCAGAGGGGGAGACGAACCATGAGAGATGATGGACTCTGAAAAACAAACTGAGGGTTCTAGAGGGGAGGGGGTAGGGGGATGGGTTAGCCTGGTGATGGGTATTGAGGAGGGCACGTTCTGCGTGGAGCACTGGGTGTTATGAACAAACAATGAATCATGGAACACTGCACCAAAAACTAATGATGTAATGTATGGTGATTAACATAACAATAAAAAAATTAAAAAAAAAAAAAAAGTTCGTTGCCCTCTAGAGATCTTTGCTCCTAAGTATGAAAGGAGGACAGCCACTCTGTTGTATGATTTTTTCCCAGTCCCAGTCAGCTTACAGGTGCAGACAGAGGAGAGCAGACGGTTGAGGCGTTGAGACATTTCCGAAGGAGGTGAGCTGGAAAAACAGGAGATGGTGGTCAGCAAGCGGGAGGCTGGAAATCAAGATTGGAATGGGTGGCTGAGATGGGTGGCAGGAAAGGTCATGGGCCGCCCCTTGAGATCAGGCGACTGGGAGGTTCTTGGGGGTGGGGGGTGGGGCGGCTGCTACCCAGGCTCCCGAAGGCCGCACTCCTGCAATTTGCAGACCTCAGCCAATGGCAGACGGTTGGCGGGCATGGAGGTTGTCCCCCTGGAGAATGGAAGGAGCTTCGGTGCAGCCAACGTTCCAGAGCTCCCCTGGGATCAGGTTGAAGCTGGCCTCCAGCAGAGATCACTTTACCATTCAGCTTTCCTTTCACCTGCCCATCCGGCTTACCTCGCTCCCCTTTTCCTGGGGTACTCTCCAAGCAATCATCTGAACAAGAATCCAGTCTCAGGCTCTGCTTCTAGAACAGACAGATGGCACATGCCAAGAACACTGAAGGTCACAGTGATAGCGAGTCAGCGAATCAAGTACTGATATTATTACTTGGAAGGAACTGGAGGTTTTGTGCAGGAAGGAGACAGTGTGGAAGTCGAGGGAAGAGCGACAGATGTTCACTCCACTGCTCCCAGATCCTGAGATTGTGGCACATGATAGGAAAAATCAACCTCGTGGGGCGCCTGGGTGGCTCAGTCAGTTAGGCGTCTGCCTTCGGCTCGGGTCATGATCTCAGGGTCCTGGGATCGAGCCCCACATTGGGCTCCCTGCTCAGTGGGGAGTCTGCTTCTCCCTCTCCCTCTGCCCCTCCCCCCGCTTGTGCTCTCTCTCTCTGCCAAATAAATAAATAAAATCTTAAAAAAAAAAAGAGGAGGAAAAGTCAACCTCTTGAGAAGACTGGGGGAGGGAGGAGCAGGGTTCTCCACAGATACCTGGCTTGGGTCCATACAAGGTGGAAAGGCCAGAACTCAGGACTGACCATGAGTTTCGGAGCGCTCAGAGGAAGGGAGAGGCAGGTGGCTGATGGGGTCAGAGGAGGCGATGTGCAGAGTGTCTGTGGAGGTGGGCAGTCCTGGGGGATCCAGGAGGCCCAGGTCCCGCCCGAGGCTGAGGGGACGGGGCATGGAAGGCTTGGTGGCATTGGTCCTGGAACACAGAGTGCCAAGTGATGCAGCCCCAGGTGCCCGGCACAGCCCAGGGAGAAAGCAAATTTCTCGGGGCTGTCTCTCCAGGTTCATGGAAAACCAACTAAACCGATTTAGACACACAAAACCTGGGGGTCCAGCCAGGCCCCTGTGCCCTTCAGGGATTTGGAGAAATCTTACCCAAACTCTGAATTCATGGGTTCAGAGACTCCAGGGGGCCCTTCTCCCCCAACACCCCAGTGTCCCACCCCCAAAATGATTCTCGTGGCTTCTCAACAGCCTGCTTCCTGGAGCTCTTCCCTCCAGGTTTTCCCATGATGTTCCCCAGAGCTCTAGCTCGGTGCTGGCCTCGGCGTCCTGCTCATGAAGCCCAAGACCCCTTCAATTGCCACATCTTGTGACTTCAGCAATTTAAGGCCCCGGTGGCCGGGGTAAAGGTTGCACTGTAGGTCCATCACCCCCTGCCCAGGTTCGGGCTCTTCCCTTCCTCTCTCTATCCCCTCCCTCCTCTCACAAGTCAGACTAACCAGCGTCCTTCTGATGGCCTGGAGTGGGATGTTTCTGCCCTCACGCAAGCCCCTGGGGGCCCGGCTTCTGTTCCCCATGCGCTTGCCCAGGGATCCCTCTCTGAGACATGTCACACTCCTGCCGAAAGGAGTTCGAGGTGCACACTGCTTTCCCCTGTGCACAAACAGTACATGTGGTAGGTAGGGACACAGACTCTAGAGCCACGCCCAGCAAGAGGCCCAAACTTTCTGAGCCTCAGTTTCCTTATTTGGACATTGGGGCCATCATTGTAGAGCTAAGGTTTTTCTAGCACTTTCCTTGTTTTTGGCACTGGGCTAAGTACTTTATCATCATCATCTTATTTAATCCTAACATTAGCCTTGTGAATTAGAAACTACCCCACTTGTCAGAGGACAAAACGAAGATTTACTGATTTTAAATAACGTGCCTGCCATCTGGGACTCTTAGTTGGCTGAACTGGATTCCCTGAAGGGTCTTTTTTACTTTGAGGACTTTGCTTTTACACTCCCTACATTGACAAAGTCTGGCTCTGCCATTAACCTGACCCTCCTCCCCCTGGGGCCTCAGTTTCCCTATCCAGAAGACGAAAGGTCGCTTCTGGCTCTATGGCTGCTGAATCTTAGAAAATGGCCACCATGGACTTGAAAGAGTTAGCATAGTTGCATGCAAATCCAAAATTCCCTTCTTACTAGGAGCTCTCCCAAGTTTCCAAGAGCTTTGAAGATAAAAAGCACAAAGTGGCTTAAATTTGATTAAAAGGCAGGAATTAGGAGGCAGTGAGTAAGAACATCCTCCACACTTCTTCTGGAAGGTCTCTAAATTATCCCAAAACATCATTTAATTTTTTTCAAGCATGATATTTTATCCATAATGGGATTGCCCCTGTGGAATCACAGCACTAGAAATCAACTCAGAAACCCATGGCCTTAGATGAACCATGAGAGATGATGGACTCTGAGAAACTGAGGGTTCTAGAAGGGAGGGGGTGGGGAGATGGGTTAGCCTGGTGATGGCTATTAAAGAGGGCACGTTCTGCATGGAGCACTGGGTGTTATACACAAAAAATGAATCATGGAACACTACATCAAAAACTAATGATGTAATGTATGGTGATTAACATAACAATAAAAAACTTAAAGAAAAAAGAGATCCATATGAAGAATCACTCATGGAGAAAAAAAAAAAAAGAAACCCACAGCCTTCACAGAGGGGAAAGGTCTGAGCAGAGCCAGGGCACAGAGCAGGTCTTTGAGTCTAGTGTGTGTGTGTGTGTGTGTGTGTGTGCGCGCGCGCGTGCACGCATGTATCTGTGTGTGTGTACGTGCGTGAGTGTGTGCATGTATCTGTGTGTGTCTAAACATGCAGGAGTGTGAGCGTGTATCTGTGTGTGAGTGTGTCCGTGTGTCTGTGTGTGTGTCTGTGTGTGAGTGTGTGTGTCTGCATGTGTGTGCGTGGATCTGTGTGTGTGTGCACATGCATGTGCAGCCCGCCTACTCACAGAAAGTCCCGGGTGGACAAGACTGGCACAGGACACCTTGACTCACCCCTGAGAGGTGACCACAGCTGACAAACATGGCTTTGTTTATGTTCCTGGGATTCTGAGATACACAAATGAGCTCTGACCAGAAACTGAAACAACATGTTTGCCTGCAGAGCTTCTGCGCTCTCGGTAGCATCTGGAGGGACCCCTGGGGCTCCAGGCCCATCTCTGCAGGCAAAGCCCTTCTGAGTGCTTGAAGATGACACAGCAGGAAGATCCTAACAGCCCAGCCATCTGGAGGCTAAGAAATGAGGTTCTAGAAAGAGCTCTGGGTTGGCTCTTTGTCTCCAGCCTGCAGGCACACCCTGGGCTTCTGCAGCCTCCCCCATCCTGCCCCCCGATGTGTCCCAGAATCACCACCTCCGTGCTCACCCAGCTCCGACCAGTATTCATAGCGATGAGCTTTGAAACCAAGGCCGGCAGCCGTAGGCCCCTGTTTCACTGCCCCTGGCGCCAACAGGAGACCCACCAAACCCCACCACGTGGCATGCAAGGCCCTTTGTGATCTGGGGCCCACTGCGCAGGAACTCACTAAATTCATTCATGACTTTATTCCTGAATTCATCAACGCACGAATACCCAATCGACCCAAAGATTCCCGGGTGCATGGCCTCTCTCTGCCACCCAGAGTCCTGCCAGGACCCACTGGACCGTGGGTGGGACCGGAGCTTCCTGAGGAGTAAATGAAATGGGAAATAGTATATGCGGGAGTACTGTGAAAACTGCAAAGAACTGGGATCATAAGTGTAAGAAATTATTTCTATTAGTAAGAATGCTGTTGTCAAGTGCCCCACTGGGTGGACAACGTTTTTGTTCTTGTGATCAGCTAAGAAAAATCAATCAACTAATTTAAACAAATACTGGTACTTATTTTCTCACTGTAGAAAATATTGAAAATATACAGAAAAAAACTCAGCATGTATAGTCCAAGCTTGGAGGAAAATCTAACTGGCTTGTCATGTGGATAAGAAATAAACCTTCATTGCTCAAGCCACGGAGGCATCAGGATTTATCTGCTTCTGCCATGTAGCCTAATCTCACAGTTGTCCACCTTCTAAGGCATGCTGTGCCTTTACGGTCTTGAATTCAACTGCTCATAAAAAGCACTCATCAAACGTGAGCCTTTAAAAATAATGAATCATAAATCAATGAGCAAGCCATTTACTAAATTGGGTAACATACACCCTGAGGTTTGTGGGACGGCAGAGAAGAGAGAAATCACTGCGGACAGGAGGAAGTAGGAAAAGGAGCTGTTGAGTGGAACCTGCTAGGATGTGTGTGAATTGGGTCCAGGAGGGGAATTGGAAGGCTCTTCTGGGCAGAAGATGATTCATGAAACCAGTGGGTTTTTGTCGATCATCAGGAGGCAGGAAGAGCAGGGAGGTACGTTCTGTGTCATTACTGGGAAAGTGGGAAAGATCAGGAGCCTGGAAAGCCCTTCGGTAGAGGGGTTCCTTCCCACCCTTGTCCCATTCTGCTTTGGACCCCCACGATTGTCCTCAGCAGTGGTAGAGTGGTCTTGTTTGCTGAGGTCCCCAGGAAGCCATAGAAGAGGTAGGGATGTGGAGGTGAGGGTTATTAAGAATAATCAGGCAGGGCACCTGGGTGGCTTAGGCGGTTGAATGCCCAGCTCTTGGTTTCAGCACGGATCATGATCTCAGGGTTGTGGGACCGAGCCCTGAGTCGGGCTCCACACTCAGCAGGGAATCTGCTTGAAACTTCTCTCCCTCAGCCCCTCCCCTGCTCTCTCTCTCTCTCTCTCTCTCTCTAAAATAAATAAATAAATCTTTTTCTTTTTTTTTTTAAATCATCTGGGTACCCTTTCTCCTCGTGTTCTAGATGAAGAAATTGGAAGCCTGTGAGTTTAGGTGGCTTGTGTTTGGACACATAGCACAGCCGGTTAGTGTCCGAGGCACGTCACGAATGTAAACCCGGTGATGTCACTTTTGTTTTCAGCCTTCCATCAGGTTCCCAGCCCCTGGAACAAAATCCAGACTCCTGACTGTGACCTACAAGCCCTACATGATCTGGTCCTTCCCGCTCCCATTCCCGGGACTGGAGAAGATCCTGGCCGGTTTTTGCCGTCCATGGCTATCCGGCCCCTCCCAGCCCCACCTCCTCGGGTGGTCTAGGAGAGATCAGGGATCTGAGTTCTGACAGATGAAAGGTGGTGGGCAGGAGTCAAGTGCACCCCTTCCAAGCCCATCCCTAAAACTATCTCACAATCTCCCGTGATGCCTCTCACCCCTTGGCTACTGGCCCAGTGCAAGGATCGGTGGAGGGCTCCAGGACACCAGGCACTGGGAGCAGGCAGGTCACGTGACAGCAGGGGCCTGGTTCCTCCACGACTGGGGGAGCAGAGCCTCCCCTATACCCACATTGTGCTACTGAGTGAGCTAGAAGCAGACCCTCACTGCACCAGGCCCAGGCTCTGAGGATGACTTGTTACCGCAGCTTGCATTCCCTTACCCCGGCTGGCCAGACCCTGCTGGTCACTCTGTCCTCACAGCTTTTACTGCTCTTATTTATTTTTAGTGTTCGCCCTCCAAAATACAAACTGCATGAGGTCAGAGGCTTGGCCTATTTGGTTTACTGCAATATCCCAGCACTTAGAGCTTAGGAAGTGCTTTTAAAATTTGGGTTAAATGAATGAGTACTGAATGAATGTATGAGCAAACCTCAGTCCCATGACACTCAGGCTGAAACGCAGCCGGTCACACTACATGATTCTCTGTCTCTGAACAGTACAGAGTGGAGGGATTTTTTTCATCAGTTCACCTGAGAAAGATGAGCCTGGTCTCAGGTTTAAGGTTGGCCTGTCTATTTGGCCCATTAAAGAAAGTCTCACGTATCGCAGTAACCTTCCCTGAGCAGAGAGGTTTGCGGCCCTTGGCTCTGTAGGCCCCTTGGCTGCTGGCGACTGCTGGGTTTGGCACGTGGGTCGGTAATAAGTCAGAAATATTTTTCCATTTTGCAGGAAAGAGTCAGTAATTTGCCCCCCACTGTGGGAGGTTGGAGAGAGAGGCGTCCAGACTAGCACCTTGAGATTATTCATAGCCAGTGCTTGCCCAGCCTTGCCAGGCCTCAGGGAGACCGGTCCTCTAGCATTTTCTCCAGGGACAACCAACCAGCTCGGCCTTCACTCAGGGGCACAAACAGCGCCGGGCAACTGGCCCTGCTTACAGCCTCCCAGTGAGCGGGCCTGGTCCTACCCACCTCGCAGACAGGCAAACTGAGGCCTCAAGAGGTAAGGAAGGCCTCACGGGCTGGGCCTCTAACTTGCAAAGAAAGCACGCAACCTCTTCACCTGTCTGACTGCCGGACTTCCCTCAGTAAAACGGAGAGCGGAGGTATCGCAACCCCCGCCCCAGTCGTGAGGCGGGTGCTAACAGGATCACCCCTTCCTTAGAGATGAGTAAACTGAGGCACAAGCAGTTTAGATATGCACCCACGTGGAGTGCAGAACTGTGGTTCAGACCAGGCAGTCTGTGCACTTGACCGCTATGGGGCTCGTGGTTCGATCGCGGTTGTCCTGGAGCCGGCCTCACGGGACCTCAGGGAGCAAACGGGGCATGGATGCGGCCAGGGCTGTAAGCTGCCAAGGGCCATGCAAACGTGGACTTCCCATACGAGAGCAGACAGGGGTCCTGGAGGGGCAGAAAGAGAGATCTGGATTAGTCAGAGTCCTTCAAAGAAACAGAATCAGTAAGATAGAGAGAGAGCGTGACCGACTCACACATACACACACGTGCCCACACGCACACACTGAGCCCCTAGTGGCTTCCCTTAGCCCGTGGACAAAGGCCAAACCCCTTTCTGTGGCTGACAAAGCCTTTCTCCACTTCTCCCTCTCTTCGACCCCCAGACCAAGCCCCTCCATTCCCCCAAAACCCCCACAAGGCCCCATCAAGCTCAACTTCACTCATCACAAAAAGCCTTCTTCCTCCCGCCCTACCAGTGAGGTACATTCTCCCAGCCGCCCCCCGGCTCTTTGCACATGCTGTTCCCACCCCCTGGGATCTACGCTGCCCATGCTCCCTGCCAAACCCTCCTTCTTCCAGCATCAGCTTATAATGTCATGTCCATGGAAACTGCTCCCTGACAGTACAAAAGTGGCTAAACAATAACTGTGTGTAAAATTGCACGTTTACTATCTGTCTTCCCCAAATGTCTTGGTTTCTCCAGCAAGAAGGCTGCTTGGCCATCATGGAGTCCCCAGCCTGGGAGCAGGGCACATAGTAGGTCTGCATAGCACTTCAATGATATATGGATGTCCATCATGATCCAAACATGTGTTTCCAATTGGGTACAGTGATCATTCTTTCTCATCCCCGACCACATATCGTTTGCCTGGATGACAAAGGCTCACACTCAGAAATGCCGGCATCATTGCACAACCCCGACAACACACCAGCAGTGTGACCGAGCCCGTCCTGAGAACTCTTACCCCCACGTGACTCTGCGCCCCCCCCCTCCCAGCATTCCCCTTTCACACCCTGATCATCCAGCCCTACATCCCGGACCCCAGTTGCTGAAGCCCCAGGTCTCATTCCAGCTTCTGTCTTTCATTTCTTAGGGGACAGCCTAACGGCAAGTTCAGATCCAACACCCAGCTCAGCTGCCTATTCTCTGTGTCACCCGGGGCAGGTGACTTAACTTGGGTCAATATAGCAAGAAGCTGGATCAGAGGATGGCCACAGGCCCTCAGCCTTGACTGCGATCCACAGCCATCTCTTTTCTTCTGCGTCTTGGCCCGAATGCCCTGTCTCATTGCCAAGACTTCTGCCTAGGAGCAGAATCCACTCCTCGCTTTTCTGCCCCAAGTAACTCTTGAGCCGCCAGACCGTGCCACCCCAGCCACGCCAGCCTGGAGGTGAACCTGGGACCACAAACAGAAAACAGGGGTTTCCCCTGTCTTTCCCTGCCTGTAATGGCAGGAAACTGTGTCAGCTTTCCTCAGTGGGTCCTACACACTCACATACACAACGCTTGTACACTCACATGCCTACATACTCCCCCATGCTCACACATGCACACTCACACCGTGACACATATACACTGGCACGCTCATACTCACACACGCCCACATCACGTTTCCTCTGTTTCAGGTGGGGCTTTTCGGTTATAAGCCACAGAAAACCAATTCTGGCTTACGTAAGGAGGAGAGGGAGGCTGCGGACAAGGAAGGGGAATGAGGAAAAGGCAGAGAAATTGGGAAAGCTCCCAGAATGACAGAAGCCAGACAGCCAAGTCTTGGGAAGGACGTGGCGCAGTCAGGGGAGACACCCAGCACCAGGGACTAGCAAGGGGTCCCTTGAGATTTCCGCAAGCAGGACAAATCAGCCCACCACCACTGCCTGATTTTTGTGACCAAATTATACCCTGCATATGAAAGCTGACATTCATTCACAATATATGCAAATCAAACCATCATACTGTCCACCTGAAACGTATACAGTGATGCATATCAAGTGTTTCTCAATAAAGCTGGGGGGGGGGGAGAAAGATTACATTCATAATATTATCAGTATGGTGTCAAGAATACGATATAAACCAGCCTCCCATGCACCCACCAGCCAGGTTAAGAAACAGAACATCACCAACAGGTCAGAAGTCTTCACGTGCCCTTCTGCACCAAACCCCGACCACGTTCCGTCCTCACAACCATCCTCTCAAAGGTCAAGTTCCTGGAGGAGATCCTCTGATCCGCCCAACTCAGCCACATGCTTACAGTCCCCACGGAACTGCATGCAATGGGGACCAAGGGGGCCTCCTATAGGGAATCAGAGTGGTTGTTCTTGGAAGACGTGGGCCTGAGTGCTGGGTGGAAACAGTGAGACTGCTCCAAAGCTGCCTTCTTCTCCTGTGTCCTTTTGGTTTTGACTCCCTTTTCCTTGTACCTCCTCTCTAGCTTAGGCGTGGGTCTGCAGGGTTGACCCAGAACCATATCTGAGGGACAGACAGGCCGTTGCTGGCCTGGAAGCTGGAAGGGCTAGGAGCCCAGGGATGCAGGCAGCTTCTAGAATCTGGGAAAGGCAAGGGAATTAATATGGTGATCCAGGGGACTGGGAGCCCGGGAGGAGGAAGGTATTGAGGCACCCCCTGCCTTTGCCTTCTGTGGGACGGAGGTGAGCCCAGCTCCCCCCCACCATGGCTCAGTGCATGCGGTCACCTCCCAAATAAATGCCCTGTCCAGACAGCTTTGACTCTGTCTCTGCTCTGGAAGGAGTTTCTTCCAGCACCTGCCCAGAGCTGCCATGGGACGCCAGGTATCCTAGGCTACTGGCTACTGGCCGGCAGGGCATCGAGAGCCCGTATGGGTGCCTAGACACTGGACCTGGGGTCCGAGCGCTGAGCACACCCCCTTCTCTTAGTTCCATGAGCTGGAGCAAGTTACTGCTTCTCTCTGAGCCTCAGCATCCCCACAGGTAAAATGAGACACCTACTTCACAGGTGTGTTTTGAATATTAAATAAAGTAATAGTTATAAAAAGCCTTAAGCCTGGTTCTGTCCACCGGGAGGTGCTGATAATAGCTGATGGTCATTTCTTATTATAGGTGGGGGTGGGAAGGTGAGCACTGCCTGACTGGCTTGAGGGTTCTTTTCAGGGTGTGTCCCCAGCCTGCACCTTGAAGGGGGTCCTGGTCCAGAAGGAAACTTCCAGAAGAGATGGCCAAAGTCCCAGAGCTGTGCATGAGCTCCCGCGACCTCGTCCAGCAGAGGGTGACAGGCCTCAAGCTGTCCTGACACTGCCATCTCGAGTAAATGAGCATGTAACTAAATGAGCATAAATTAAGGAAGTGTGGGAGCCCCAGAGTGACCCCGGGGAGGGGGACAAGGACTGGACCTGGCCCCTACACAGGGCTCGGAGCTGCCTCCCCTCACTGAGACCCGCGAGCGGCATCCTCCCAGCCCCCCAACAACAGATGCGGGAAGGCAGATCCGGTTCCGGGAGCGGCCCACTGCTGCTGCGGCCACGGGACGTTTAATCCCAGACCCGGGATAATAGTAAATGACAGGAGCATGCCGGGCCCTGTGCATGCAGCACCCATGAGGTCCTTACGCAAGCCACCCCCTCGGCACTGTTTCCAGTTGCCTAGGACAAGTGAGGAAGCCCTGCTAAGGCCTGGCCTGAGATTCACAGCAGGGCCAGCATGCGGACCAGGCAGCCCACAGCCTCCACTGCGCAGGGTGCCTGCCAGCACCTGAGTCCCAGCATGTGCCACAAAGCCATGTTGTTAACGTGGCCCGACACTGGTTGATGGGTAAAGATTCACTCTTGAAAGCATTAGTTCATCCATCTGCCGATATGTAAAAGACCTCCATGGCAGGCGGACAAAGATATGCCGAGCACCTGCTTGCCTCCAGATGCCAAGGGAAGGGGAACGACCTCTCTCTGCAGATGCGCGGTCTACAGCAAGGAGACACAGGGGGCCATGGATTGAATGGTGTCTCCCAAGAAAGATTTGAAGTCCTAACCCCCCTTACCTGGGAATGTGACCTCATTGGGAAACAAGGTCTTTGCAGGGGATCGAATTAAGATGAGGTCATTAGGGTGGGTCTGATCCAATACGTCTGTGTCCTTATAAAAGGGGGAGAGATCTGGACACAGACACGCCAGGAGAACGCCACGTGAAGATTGGAATGAAATTGTCACAGCCAAGAGGCTGGGAGAGAGGGCTGGACCCATCCTTCCCCAGTGCCCAGTCTCAGACTTCGGCCCCCAGAGCCATGAGACAAGAGGGGTCTGCTGTGGCCTTTCTCCAGCCAGGCTTGGTGCTCTGTGACAATGGCCCAGGCCTAACACCCTCCCAGTGACCCAAACATGTCACGTCATGGGGCTGTTGTTCAATATTCACTCACACGCCTGCAACAAAGCAAACATGAAAATGCGGAGTCCCTGTTCTCCGTGGGACCGGAGGAAAGCTCGGGCGATTGTGGAGCAGGGGGAGTAGGGCAGACGACATAAGAAGAGAAGACAGGCCAAGCCCCACAGCTGTTCGGCCTTTATTGGAAGAACAGTGGGCAGCACGGAAGGGTTGAGCTGACCTCTGTCTTCCCAGGGGCCCTTGGACTACAGGGCAGAGACTACAGTGTCCAGCCTGGAGAGGACCGTGGGAGCCGGCATGATGGGAAGTGATGGGAAGTGTCCCATCCAGGGACACCGGTTTTCTCTGTGAGGTAGCAGGAGGGACATGTGCTTGGGATGACAGGGAAGAGGGAGGTTTGGAAGTTGGAGGGAAAGCAGAAGGACCAGTAGGTGGGACCAGGGGAGGCTCTGGGCAGCATCTGGGACCCTGCTGGGACCAACAATTCTAAGTCGATGGTGGCATCAGGGCGCTGGGCGGTGGGGGACCGGCTGGCCTGGTAGAGAGGGGATAGGAGGCAGTGAGGGACAAGAAGTACAGGCAGGGAGAGCAGGCAATGACTCAGGGAGGGGGAACAGGCAGCAGGGGTAGCCAAACAAGTCATATGAAAAGAAGGGGGATCATAGGCAAAAGGAGAAATAGTGGTTTTGGTCAAAGTGGCACCTGGCCATCCATGGTCTCCTCCCTCCCCCAAACCCCTTTAAAATGTTAGTAGAGGTACTACCAAAAAAAGACATGACCCTATAGGATCATAAAACTGGCGGAGGCCATAGCAGCTGAGTTAGGGGATACTTAGTTGGCAGAAAGCAGAAGAAAGATCTGGCAGAATGGAGGTGGTTCCCATCTAACGACATGAAGAGGGGAACCCAAGAAAAATAGACCCCTTGATCACAGAACCCACAGGGGCTCCGTCCTTGAAGCAGCAGGTGCCGTGGAAGGAAGGTGTTGGATTCGGGACTGCAGGGGGGAGGGGTGGAGCGGGGGGAGGGGTGGAGATTGAGAGAAAGTGTCTCTGCGAACTAGGTGAGGCGCCAGATGTCCAACATCGGCTTCTCCCTCCTTCCATGCCACCTCCAGCCCTAAGACATGAGGTTTCTCCTCTGGAAAAATCAAGTGAGAGAGGGTAGAGATGAGGCATGATACTTAACAGCATAAGATTCAGTGAAAATCTGCCCATTGCACTCTGGCACCCACAGATCCCTCCCTGTTCTGTCCCAGAAAGACCAGTGGCCGGGCTCTGGCCTCCCGGGCAGGGGACGGAGCGGGGGCATCCACCCCCCGCCTGGGCACAGCAGCAGAGGGGAGGCTGTGTCGGCACAGAAGCAGGCTCTGAGGGGGCTTTGGGGCACCATGGCTGGCTGCACGGCCTCCACCCCATCCCCAGAGACCTGAGCGTTTCATCGCGGACTTGGGGGCCCAGACTTGCGCCGGGTTCCATTGTCTATCTGTAAGTGCTGTGTGCGCGCAGGGGGCAGGGAAAGAATGCATCCGTCTAGTCCATCAGCGAGTGATGATCACAGGGGCCGCTTGTGCCAGGCACCATGTCATCCTTGGTAATTTGACATGATCCGCTCTGGCTTCCATCTGATTGCTAAAATGTCCTCTAGCCTCAAAAAAAAAAAACAAAACAAAACAAAAAAAAAAAACCAACAACAACAAAACCCTGGAATCAAAAAAGTGACCCTCGGGGAAGGAAAAAGGTCACCTCCTTACTTTCTGAATCACTCCAGTCTGGGAAGGGAACACAGCTCAGCACCCGGAAGGGCCGCCAGCCACCACCCACAAGGTCTCTGCCTCGTAGGGGGGCCCCCTCCCCTATTTCTGGCAACAGGGAACTCTGGATCCTGCTTGCAGCTCGACACCATCAAGGTTCATGACAGGGGGGCATTTAGGAAGGTGGTGCTTATTTATGGGGCAGGAACAATAGGACATGCTTGCTGTTACCATGACGCCGAGGCTGGTTCCTCCCTCAGCTCCAGAGCACCCCACCCCTGGCCCCAGAGCACCCCTCTCCCATGTCTCCAGCATGCTTCTGTGACCTACCAAGAAACACAGGGAAGGGAAAAAGCCAGCCGAAAGTACCCCGGTTTCCCCTCTGGGCACAGGGTGGGGGGGGGGGGCTCTGGCTTGCAGGCTCCAGGCTCCCATTGGGCCCAACCCAGGGCCCCATGTAAGGGCTGCCCCCTTGCCCTACCTCCTGCCACCCTGAGCAGCCTTCCTCAGAGCGCAGCGCGGCTCTGTGGGGACTGGGCTGCCCGACATGCTCTTCAGCTCCTGCTCTCCCTGGGCAGGTCACTCTCCCTTCTGTTGATGATCCCAGTGTCACCCACCACACAGAGCTGTGACAGTCAGGTGAGGAAATGGAGGGGAGGGGTCCTCTCCCCCCTCTGAAGGGCACGGGGAGGGGGAGCTGTTCAACTCTCAACCGTGAGAAAGCAGGGACCAGCCTGCCCCCGGTCCTGTGAGCCCTGGACGGGCACACGAGAACAAATCTGGCCCCAGGGGGTGTTGGATGGACAGATGGATGGATGCACACATGGACGGTTGTGTGAGAATTCTGGGGAGGCCACAAGGCCTCATGGAAAAGGTGCAGTTGGGAATCCGAAAGCAACCGGGTTCACAGCCGTCTGCGGCCTTCCTTGAGCGGTTATTGAGCACCAAATGTGTGCCTGCCTGTTCATCGGTGGAAGGTGTAGATACCGCCCTTGCCCTCGCGGAGCTCTGCGTTCATGGCGACACAGGGAAGAACATTCCCTCCGCGGTGCCAGTACCCTGGGCAGGAAATTGCTGGCTGAACCACCAGGCCTGGATCATCCTCAGGAGGGTGATTTACCTTCCTACAAATCCCTCCGGACAGAACACAGATCGCTAGTTCAGGGAGTAGGGGAGGCGTGAGTACAAAGGGGCCTGTGTGTAGGGCATTGCACTCTGCGGGACATTGGGGTGCCGAGTACACGAGTCCGCATTTGTCAAAACCCACCCACCCGGACACCGCCAAGAGGAAATGTTACTGCGTGCACATTTCTTTTTTATTTTTTTAAGTTTTTTAATTATAAAATGATCCCTTCCGCACCTGCGAGGAGGCAGGGTGGGAGGGGTGGGCGGGGCCGTGGGAGACCAGCTGGGGCCCCAGCAGTGACCTTGGTGAGAGTGGCTGGGTCATGTACCTGAGCTCAGGTTGTTGACGTCGGGGAGCCCTGGCTTCCTCGTTGAGGACATGGTGTACTGATTTCCAGCTGGAGGCTGACCCTGCAGTTAGGGGTGGCACCTGTAACCTGCCTGGTGGGGCCTGGCCAGAGCAAGGTGCTCAGCACTTAGGAGCCTGGCTGATTATGCTTTGCCAGAGGGCTGCTGTGGCTGACCTCAGGGTGCCCCGAGGGGAGCTCTCCGGGTAGCTGTGGGGGGGGGGGTGGTGGTGCCGGGAGGGGCCAGGGGCTGCGTTCGGAAAACAGACCTGAAAGTAAACCCGAGGGGAATTACTCAAGGGTGAAGGGCACCTGGATGCAGGCCCCTGCCTGTGCCTCCAGCCGCCCTGGGCAGAGGAGTGTGGCCCAGGGTGTTACGTACTTAGCATGCTTCTCTCCTAGGGAGGCCGGAGCATTGGTGTTGGGGTGGAGGGCACATAGGCCCCAGGGACAGCCTGGCTTGTGGGGCGACCCGCTGGGAAATGGAGACTCTGGGCTGGTGCCCCGCATCTTGCAGGCCAGAGCACTAGGGTTGGCAGGCCTGGATTCCTGCTCCAACTCAGCTTCTCTTGAGCTGGGCGACTCTGGGCCAAATACTCGACCTCTCTGCCCCATTATAAGACTCCAATCAGGGGCGCCTGGGGGGTTCAGTCGTTAAGCATCTGCCTTCGGCTCAGGTCATGATCCTGGGGTCCTGGAACCGAGCCCCGCATCGGACTCCCTGCTCAGTGAGGAGTCTGCTTCTCCCTCTGCCTGCTGCTCGCCCTGCTCATTCTCTCTCTGTCAAATGAATAAAATCTTAAAAAAAAAAAAAAAAAAAGAATTCAATGAGGAGCACGTGGGAATGGACCTCAGCGAACTGAAGATATTCTAACCGACATTGGGGGTGAAGAGGGTACCGATGCTGGTGCTAAAGGGTTGGCCGCTGAGTCAGCAGAAACTCACCGAAGGCCCCAGGTCAAAGCGCCCCTTGCTCTGCAGCAGCATCTGAGGCCGAGAGCGTGGACCCGAGTGGGGAGCACGTGGGGAGGACACGGCAGGTGCAGCTGCTGTGGAAAGCAGGTCCTCAAGACGGTAAACATAGGGACACCACATGACCCAGCAATTCCACTCCTGGGATGTGCCCCAAAGAACTGAAAACAGAAGCTCAGATCCTTTTACACAGACATTTGTAGCTGCATGGGCTCACAACTGTCGAAAGGCAGAAACAGCCCAAATGTCCATCAACAATGCATGGATGAATGAAGGTAGAATATTACTCAGCTGTAAACAGGATGGAAGCATAGATCCCTGCTAGGTGGGTGAGCCTCAAAAACATTAGGTGGAGTGAAAGGGGTCTGCCCCGAAAGGGCACAGATTGTGTGATTCGATTGGTAGGAAATATGCAGAATAAGTAAATCCCAAAACAGGAAGCAGATGGATGGCTGCCGGGGGCTGGGGAGAAGGGGGATGGGGAGTGACCACCAGGAGGTGTGGGGTTTCCTTTGGGGGGAACAGAAATATTTCGACTGATGAGATGGTACAACGTGGCGAATCTGCTCAATGAAAACGAACTTTTAAGTGGTTAATTTATGTTATGCTTTCTGTAAAGGCAGGGAAGGAAGGGTGCTTATGGGTCATACTGCCAGGAAGAGGGGACTAATCTGGTGAGGGGCAGGGCTCCCCAAGTCCCCACTCGGCTGCCAGGGCCCCCGGGGCAGACGTGACATCCTGGTTTACCACAAGGAATCCGGGACCCCACCCAAGCTAGAGCACCTGCGATGGTGCGGGGCTGGAACTCAGGTCTGCACCCCTTAGAGTCCCTTGTCTCTCCCTGCTGCTCAGCCAGGACCACATACCCACCGCCTCACCTGAGCCTCTCGCCCCACCATGCGAGAGTGTCTCCTCTGTGGTATAAGGGGAAACAGATGCACAGAGCAGAATCTAAAATCATGTGCACAAGCCACCCCAGTGACAAGTGACAGGGTTCGGGAGCCCCTGAGGGAAGATGGGTCTGGGGCACTTGGAGAGAATAGACAGGAAGTGAGGGGCTGCCCCAAGCTCGGGGGACAGGGGGCTTCTGGAGCAGGTGCACCGTGCTGGCTAGAGAGCGAGGGGAAAGCAGATGAGGGAGGGTCAGCTAGGAGAGCGCAGAGTGCGCCCCAGCTGGGGCCCACGGGGGCTGCAGCCCTAGGCAGTGAAGGGGCCCTGGTAGACACATGGGACCGGAGTTCCCATCCAGGACAGCTCACCCTCCCTACAGAGTCTCCCCTGAGCATGGGGCCCACAGCGCCACCTCTGGTGGCCAAGGGGATGGAACCCAAATTTGGGATTTGGGAGGGAAATGGGGGTGGGGAGGGCCTTTCGATGTCCCTCCAGCTCCCCCTTCCTGCACATCCCTAAACATTTTAACCAATCACCTCAGCCTTCCCCCACCCCTGCCCCGTCAAGTCTTTGGAGGAGAAGCTGCAGCAGATGCCACCAAAACCCACCTCCACTGCTCACTGGACTCCCCCTCCAAGCTTCAGCTTCCTGTTGAAGATGAAGAGGAGGAGGAGGAGAAAGTGGGAGGGGGAGTGGAGAGGACTCATTGCTGTGCCAGCCTAGGGGAACCCAGGGGGCTAACCAGACAGCCAGGTGCCCCGGCAGGGGCCGTGGGAGGGGGACCCAGGTTCCATGGGGGTAGAGGACCCTGCACAGAGCCAGCTCCCTGGGGACCCTGACTTAGTAGTCAGTCCTAGGAGAAAAGGGTCCAAAGGATGCCAGGAACCAGCCTCCCCTCCTCACCCTGAGGATTTCCCAGCCCCAGCCACAGGAAGTGAGTAACCACCTCTCAAGACCTACTGGCGACAGCCGCCCCCCCCCAGGGCCAAGGACAGAGTTAGGAAGTGTGGCCAGGCTGACGGGCAGACCAAGGGCTCCTTTCCACCAAGCCTGGCGTGCTCAACGGTCTGCCAGGCCCAAGGGGACAAGGCCCCACCGCCCACCTCCCCGAGCAGCAAGGAGACGGACAGAGGGACTGAGGAGGGACTGGCCCCCTCACAGCTGTCTAGAGCACCTCTCCCAGCCCACCTCCGGGGGATTCCTGGCATACCAGAAATAGCGGGGATCTCACTCACTCCCTGAATCTGGGAGGGTTAGGTGCTGTGGGAAAGCCCAGTCAAACAGAAACTGTGGGGGGAACTCCCATATCCCAAAGTTAAACAAAAATAGATGAGCTTATACTCTTCAGTGTTCCCCAGTGTCTGATGGGAATAAAACACATAGGCACATACAAGCTATGAAGCATGAATTATGTCATTTTGATGATTCCATCTATGACTTAAACGCACTGATATTTGCATTTAAAATTGGCACTGGGCAATGTGAAGATAAATGGTAAAGTGCATGCTGATAATGTACATTTTTAACCTTTCTTTCCTTAGAACGACATTAAATAGCCAATAGCGGGCAGCCACTGGGCCGGAGCTGGCCTGTGCTCAAGGTCAATGCCTCCAGCAGGGCCGTCCGTATAAGGGACTCTGGGAGCGGAGACCAGAGGCGGGACGGAGGGTCATGGGGGCTGGGATGCGCTCTGTAGGGCTCACAGGTGTGGCTGTTAGTGCCAACCAGGTAAAATTACAGGCTTTGCATGTGTTTTGCTATGCATCAGAGTCAGAGCTTACCTTTCAATTCTGCCTACTGGTTTTCCAGGACGGGTCTGTCTGGGGTGTGTGTGACAGATCAGCCCTTCCCCTAGTGGCTGCCCATCACAGAGAACAGGGGTAGGTTTTCTGGTCAGGACTGCGGAGTTCTGTACAAAAGCACAGCCCACTCCTGGGGGCCAGGGGCAAGGGCCTTCCTAGGTAGGGGGGTGAGAGGTGGGAGTGACGACCCTGGCCTCACACACAGGTGTTGGCGAGAACATTCCAGAACACTGGGGTGGAGGTGCAGACATTTATAAACAAACATAGGTACATGCATGTCTGGAGGTTGCTTTTGTGCTGTTCTGTCTGAACGCAGGTGTGCTGGCTGGAGCTGGGAGTCCTGGCAGGGCTAAGCCCCTCTGCGGGCCCCAGCCAAGCAGACCCAATGGGGAGGAGTATAACAAGTCTGTGGCTGTGGTCATTTTCAAGGCAGGGTTTAGCCAAATTTCCTCATAGCAAAAAGTGAAGGACAGAAAACATGCTAACGCAGGTAAAAATTAGACAGGGTTGTTCCTGAGTCCACATGGAGCTCCTTTTGAAATGGTTCCCCACCCAGGTTCTGCCCTAAGCAGGGGACTGGCCTCAGTGGCAGACTCCTCCCAGGCAAGGGTGTGTTGGATGCATTCACTTCTGTCAAACAACGGACAGCCTAGTTATGTGGAAGTCTGATTTATGAGTGCATGGGGAGCTGGATAAGTGGGCGGGCGGGTGAGTGGATGGATGGATGGATGGATGGGTTAGTGTATGAATGGGTGAATGGGTTGGTTAAAGGATGGATGGATGGATGGATGGATGGATGGATGGATGGATGGATGGACGGATGGATGGATGGGTTAGTGTATGAATGGGTGAATGGGTTGGTTAAAGGATGGATGGATGGATGGATGGATGGACGGATGGATGGATGGGTTAGTGTATGAATGGGTGAATGGGTTGGTTAAAGGATGGATGGATGGATGGATGGATGGATGGATGGATGGATGGATGGGTATTTGGATGAATGGGTAGATACACCTGTAGGTGACTGAAAAAGTATAATTGTTTTATAAGATTTAAACTTTATTTTGATGGCAAGACACAACACAATGACAATTGTATGAATGAAAGATAGAACTTTTTATTACTTTCATTCCAAATGTGAGAAGGCTTCCAGGCAGGTCCACACAAGGGGTTGTACCCAGGGACAAGATAGTAACAAGCTGGAGCAGCAGGGAGCAGCTTACCTGTGGCAAGCAGGGTGGGGTTAGCTAGGATTCCCAGGCTCCCTGTGGATTGGCTATTTTGAGTAAGTTTCCAAGTTCCAGGGTATGAGGCTGTCCACAGTTATTCGGTCCCTGACCCCTAGGTGGTTAGGCACACAGAGGCCCAGAGTGTGAGAGCCCAGCAAGGGAAATGTCGGAGCATGAACTTAACTGCTAACAAAAACTGACCAGCCTCCAACCTGAGCTTCAAAAAGTGGATCAAGACGGTATTGTTAAAAAACTACATTACAGGACACCTGGGTGGCTCAGTCGATTAAGCGCCTGCCTTCAGCTCAGGTCATGATCCTGGGGTCCTGGGATCAAGACCCGCATCATCGTCATCAGGCTCTCTGCTCAGTGGAGAGCCTGATTCTCCCTCTCCTTCTGCGTCTCTCCCTCCCGCTCATGTTAACGTGCACCCTCTCTCTCAAATAAATAAATAAATAAATAAAATCTTAGGGAAAAAACCTACATTACAGCGGTATATGGAAAAGTGTGTAGACAGACGGGGATGTCTTTCTGAGCTCTCTCAGTCAATAGTATTTACAGAAGCAGTAACATTGGATTCAGGTAATTGAGGATTTTCATCCCATAGACAAGGTACCCAAGAATGTACCAGCTGGGAATTTTGAGAAGTCTCTGTTCTGACGGGTCTCAACATGCTTTGGTCTTCCCGAACTGAGAAAGGCAACAGACCCTCTCACCCCGAAAAGGCACACACGTACGATTCTGTGTACCATTTAGAGGGCTGCATCCCCGTTTAGTGGACCCCATGCAGTCTCTCCCCAGAGCCCTGTCCCCACCTGGGAAGTGGGAAATCTCAGGGTAAGGAGTCCTAATGCGGTAGGACAGGCCAGTACTCCAGGGCGTCACCTGAGGCACCCAGGCCGGGGAGGGACTTGACTCAAGTCTATGCAACCAGCCTACATGGCCACGTCGGGCACAGATCCTGATGCACCGTCCTGGGACTCAGTTTCCCCATCTCCAAGAGGACAGAGTGGAACTGGATCACTGTTTGTGGACTGGCTTCAGAGAAGCTAACAGGGAAAGGGGAGACCAGCAGGTGGGGTTCTGACCCTCCGATCTATTCCCCGATTCCACTTTATCTGGTCTCTTTTGAAGGAAAGGTTTTAAGACCTTTAAAATACATATATTGGAAAGGTCCTGCCTTGCAAGCTTTGAAGCTGCTAAGATCAGTAAGTCTCCAAGTCTCGGGAGTGAAGCCAAGACAACCAATCAGTGTTGAAGTGGGAGGAGACTGCTGCCAAAGGTCCCCAGATTCGGGGGGAGGGGGCACAAACCTCACACGCGCCAGAAAACAAGACAGGGAAAGGTGCTCCTTCTCCAAAGTCTTTTCCACGTTTCTGCCACTTGGGAGGCCAGCTGCCTGTTTATGCTGGAACTCGGACAGCAAAACAGTCAGGTGGGGGAAGTAATGAGAAAAGCCAAACGTTGTGTTAGACAAACTCCCTCACTTACACAGTAAGCCAACTGCCGACCGCAGTGCCAGAAGGAAGAATGCTGGTTTTTAGGGGTGACCCGCTATGCAATCCACTTTTTCACATCCATGATTGCATTTAATTGAGAAAGGGGATAGTACGGCGGTTAGGCACACAGACTTTGGAGCAAGTCTGCCTGGGTTCCTGCGAAGATTAGCTGAGTTCATCCATTTAGGTACTTAGAAAAATGCCTGACACAGAACACAAGTTACGGATGGGTCAGGGCTGTAATTAATCCTCACCACTCCCCCTGTGACACTTGTCACGCTCTCTGCTCCGTCTCCCAGCTCAGAGAGGTTAAGCCACTTTCCCGAGGCCCTCAGGCAAGGAGCGTGGGGATGGGGATCCAGGACCTGCTGCTTTTGAGCACTGGACACCTTCGCCACCCTGTGGCTCTAAAGCGCAGCCAGTCTACACGATAGAACATTCCTTGGGCTAACCTGGAAATCTTCCATGTGGCTCACGGAGCTCTCAAGGCTCACAGGGCAGGCAGAGCCCCGGGTGGCGGCAGCTGTCCCAGCCTGGCCTCTGCAGGCGCGGGCTCTAGAAACTGTAGCCAGACTGGCCACCCCTGGTTGCTGGGCAAGAGCCCTGGGCTGGGCTGGAGGTGGAGGGAGGAAGTGCCCAGGAGGGTGGTGACATCACCACCCAGCCCTTGAAAGATGAGCTGTTCCCTCCACCACTTCAGCTCCTAGGAGGGGTGAAGACATCAGGCAGCCCTGCCGGGACCGAGGGAGCACCCGAGGTGCCCGTGTGGCTCGCTCTGGACAAGGGGGACCCCCGGGCAGGGGCTGGTCCAGTCGCCTCCCCACTGCCAGGAGGACAGGAGGTGCCAGCACAAAGAGAGAGCCGGCAGGTGAGTGTCCCAGAGGCTGATTTCTCGGGCTGGGGGGAAAGTTCCCTTCCTTTCCCAGTCCTGACAAGTAACAAGACGGGCTCCACACAGGAAAATGATCTTGTTTGTTCTAGGTTTATCTTCTTCCTGAATCGAGACAGGCATGTGTGTATTTGTGTGAACAATTTAGTGATTTGATTTTTATGGACTCTGGGTAGCTGCCTCAGACTTCGGCAGCAAGGAGCAAGCAGGGATGGCTGTGGGGTTTAGACTCTGGAATCCGGCTTTTAACTCACAGCCGTGCAGCTCATGAGCCCCGTGTGACCCTGGACAAGTTCCTTAACCTCTCTGAGCCTCAGTCTCTCTGTCTGCGAAGCACCCTGCTTGCTGGCTGCCGGGGTGGCAGGAGTTAAATCAGATGGCAGAGGGGAGAGGGTCTGTCAATGCCGCCGCTGGAGGATGGTAACTCGGGCAGGTTGAAAGCCCCTCAGGTCCTGGTCCTGGTCCTGGTCCTGGTCCTGGTCCTGGTCTGGGCTGTCCAGGGCAGAGCGATAACCCTGAACACCGGTTCGGAGCCTGGGCTTGGCACGGGTTGGAGTCCTAGCTCTGTTCTCCTTCCCTGCGTAACAGTTTTGAGCAAATTATGTCCTCCCCATCCCCCCACCCCCGTTTCCTGAGCATGAAGATGACTTGGCAGGATGGTGGAAGGGTAGACATGGGCGAGTGTCTGCCTGTGAAGCCCCACAGCTGCGGTGGGTGCTCTGTGAGGGCCGCCGAGGGCAGGTAGCTGCGTGAGCCGGGGCTGGGTGGGCAATGGGCGTTGCTGTGGCGGGCAGGTTAGAATGTGCCTCCCTGAGTCACCGGCTGTCTCTGGTTCCTGCCCACAGGAAGCGGGAGCTCTGGCCCAGGTGTGGGGCACCGGGGGGCCCTGGGCCAACCCTCCTGAATTCCTTCTCGAAGAGGGAGAAGGGCTTAGGCTGGGGCCAGGGTAAGCGACCCCAGAGGACACTGCCTGCTCCCTCTTCTTTGGAGGAATGCCATCCTGTGACCTTCTAGGCCCCAGCAGCAGCGGGGGGATGGGGAGCCCCACAAGGTTGAGGGAAGAGTGTGCCGTTTCCCCTTGCATGAGGTGGAAGGCAGGCAGGTCTGGGGAACAGCCAAGGGAGGAGGTTTGGGAAAACATTGAAAACAAGAAGGCTCCCATGCCATCCTGGCAGGTGAAACCCTAGGGCCCCATTCCAGCCCTGCCCTAAACTCACACAATCCCTGTGATGCTTTGCTCTTTGCTCGGGTCGGGGGATGCCTCGGGCTCTTTGGGACTCTGGCTCTGTCACTCACACACAGCGGAAGTTTCCGATCACTGACTGAGTCTAGAGCGGGGCGGGGGCGGGGGGGAAGGTCTAAGGACTTGGGATTAGACCAAATTTGAGAGATGCCGGCCAAGCAGGGACCATGCAGGGGAAATAGCCATGCCACATGGTCTCAGCTCACACAGTGACGGGGTCTGGCCCTCAGAGCGGGTCAGAGGGACTGGTTTTCAGAATGAAAGCAGGGCTCTTCTCTCTCTCAGTTCATGGCTGCCTCCCTTGCACGGAGAACCGGGAACCGTGCTCAGCATAAGGCAGGCTCCGGTCACTCTCTGCCAAATGACTGGATGGATGGATGGATGGATGGACGGATAGAATTCCTAAGTGACAGATGCCCATCTGAAAAGGCTACATACTGTATGATTTCAGTTATATGACATTCTGGAAAAGGCAAAACGATGGGGATTGTAAAAAGATCAGTAGCTGCCAGGGGTCAGGGGGAGGGAGGGGTGAATAGGCAGAGCACAGAAGATGTTTAGGGCAGCAAAACTGCTTTTATGAGGCTGTAGTGGAGGATACACATCATTATACATTTGATCTAACCCATAGAATGTACAAGGGAGCCCCGTGGACTTTGGGTAATAATGATGTGCCAATATAGGTATTCACTGTAGGAAATGTACCCCTCTGGCGGGGATGTTGATCATGGGGGAGGCTGTGGGTATGTGGGGGCAGGGAGCATATGGAAGTCTCCGTACTTTCTGCTCAATTTTTCTGTGAACCTAAAACTGCCCTAAAAAAAAAAAAAAAAGAGCACAAAGCAGATCTATGTGTTGCTTTGAGGATTCAGAAGGCACATAGAATATCTCAGGGCGCCTGGGTGGCTCAGTTGGTTAAGCGACTGCCTTCGGCTCAGGTCATGATCCTGGAGTCCCGGAATCAAGTCCCACATCAGGCTCCCTACTCAGCAGGGAGTCTGCTTCTCCCTCTGACCCTCTTTCCTCTCATGCTCTCTATTTCTCATTCTCTCTCTCAAATAAATAAATAAAACCTTTAAAAAAAAAAAAAAAGAAGGCACTTAGAGTATCTCAAGACCGTGAGCCAAATAATCAGAACCTACTAAGATTTGACAGCCCAAATGCATCACTTCCAACACGGACCCAGTCTAGGACTCCCCTGACCTGTGAGTATCTTTCTTAGTGCACATGCTTCCAGGGATGGGGAGCTCACTACTTCACCGGCCAGCCCGCTCCATCTCAGGAGAGTTCTATTGTTAAAAAGTCCTTCCTTAGACTGGACCTAAACTCCTCTCCCACTGAGCAATGATCCACTTTCCATTTCTTGGAGCTGGAGCGTACAAATTCTAGTCCTCGTAGGCCCTCTCTGAGCTAAACATCCGCAACTCCTTCATCAAGACACACTTTCTCCTGCAAATCCAAAGAGTCAGCCACCTCTTTGACTCTGGCCTCAAAGTGGGATCTGGAGGATCCTGGAGCCTAGAAAAATATGAGCCTCCCCCCAAAAATCATCACCGCACAAAGCAGGGTGCAACACACACGAGCTCTGGTTTCAAATCCTGACTGTTTACTGGTTAAGGCTGCTTAACCAGTAAACTGATTTCTCCACGGTGCAGTGGGGATCACCCTTCCCATTGCTGAGGACCACGGCGATGCGTAACTCAGATGGTGTTGGCGCGGTACAAGCAGGCATCAGGCTCACTGCAGGTGCCCGCCTAGCGGAGGGACGGCCTACAGGGGCAAGAACAGGGTCTGGGACCATCAGAGGTGTTGTCTTTGCCCTGCAATGGGGCCCCCGCATCTTGGGGATTCCCAGGGAAAAGAGCACCCCAGCACGCACACGCTCATGTTCCCAGGCAACGCATCCTTGGGTGGTGACAGCAGGAGCCCCATCATACTTCCCTTCGGGGCTCAAACTTTAGGTTTCCGGGCCCCCCCACCCCCAATGCCTGTGGGCCTCCTGATCTCTGGGGCCTGTGGAGCGCTGTCAGGTGGAGCACAGAGAACTGGCTTCCAGACCCCAATCCAAACTCCCCAGACAGCAGAGACCTCAGACCAGTCACTTCGCTTCTCTGGGCCTCATGGGGCCAATTTGAAAATCAGCGCTATTTGGACCGGACATCCCACAGGATGTTGTAAACTGTAGAGTGCCTGTCACGTCACTGGTTGTTATTGTGCTGATCTGTACCCATGACTCCGTGTCTCCTCTCTCCTGAGGGTTCCCTGAGCAACCACACTCCAGCGTGGGCATTGCCTGACGGGGAAAGACTGGCCATTTCCAAACATCGCTGTGTGTCCGGTCATGTGGAGTCTGGCTCCCTCCTCCCGCCAGCTACAGACCCCAGGGCCCTCTCCTGGGACTCTAACTCCTCCCAGCTCCGGGATTTTGATGCAGGTGGGCCTCTGTCCACATTTGGGAAACAAACTGCCTCAGCAAAGGGCTTTCTGAAGGGGAGCACCCTTGAGGAGAAATCAGGCCCTGTCCCTGCCCAGGACCCTCCTCAGTGGATGTTGTTAAATGTCAGCTAGTAAAGTGGGGGGTGGGGGGGGAGAAGGGGCCTCTGGGCTCTCCTCTGACCAGAAATGTCCAGAAAAGAATGTCTAGAATGCAAGAACGTGGTGAGGGAGATGAAAAGCCAGACCAGGCAGGACCGGGGTGCGTCCACCCGGCACAGGTGGGCTCAGCAGGGGCAAAGGCCTGTGGACGAGGCGGTCTGCACAGATCATCTGTGGTGGCTGAAACAACGGGAAGCAGGGGACTCAAATGAACTGGGGCACAAGGGGCAATAAACCCCCATGGCAGCGATGCTTCGCCCCCTCCCTGCCCCCTCCCTGCCCCTCCTCCTCCTGGCTCAGAAACCATCCATAGGGACTGAATCCCACTCCTCCCCAGCCGGGTGACCCAGGGCAACCCCTTAGGGTCTCCTAGCTTTGGTTCATTCGGCTACAAATAATCATAGAACTGGAAACTTCCTAAAAGGAAACAGGAACTGCCTGTCCTGTCCGGTGCCTTCGAAGTGGGTGGTTGGCTTGTTAAATGTAACAGGGCGACTGCGCATCCGGGATGTGTCCATTCTCCTCCTCCAAGGACGGGTGCACACGCAGTGCTCTGCACACTCAGAGGAGTTCTGGAAGGAGTTTGGGGGCAGGGCGGCGGAGGGAACCAGAGAGAGCGCTGCCCCCGGGAGGGAGCACTGCCCTGGAGGGAGCTGGGGGCGGGGCCAGAGCCAGGAGGCAGACTTCCTGGCCACTGTATACACTTTCCTACTCTTCGAAATTCTTAATCTTGAGCATGCATATCCTTTGCAGAATTTCAATATATATATATATATTTTTTAAAAAGAAATTGAAGTGGAAATAAGGAGACAAAATCCTCCAAGATGCCCACTCTCCACAGCCTGAGTCTGTCCTGCAGATGAAGGGAGGGGACAATTCACACATTGGCCCCAGCACCCAGGAGCCAGTGCAGGGAAGAGGCAGCCAGGGAACAGGAGGGACCCCAGGTGGGGGGACAGGCCGGCCCTCTGGTTCATTTGTGAGTTTTTGAGGAAGTGCATTCGCTGAGAAGCTACTGTGTGGGGGCTCTGTGTTGGGCACCAGGGTGCTGCTGGGGACCAAAACTGCTTGTCATGCTCGGACTCTGGGGAGGAGTTTTTTTCCGGAAAAAAAAAAATCTTTTTTTTACTTGTATGTGCATTCTAGCCAAATGTGGAATTAATCCCATCAAATAATCCAAGAAAGGGGAAGATGTTGTAGAAAAAAATCAGTGTGATCAATGAATTAGTGCGATCAAGGAAACCGACTAAAGTCTAAGGTATGGCTGACAAATTTGGCTGTAACATAATTTTGAAGTTTAATAGCTGTTTAAAAAGGATGCTTAAAATTTTTAAAAAATGATCATAATCTGGCAGAATTAAGCTGGTCACATCTGGGAGAAAGAACTTTCTTAGACTAGCACAGAGCAGGGCTGCGGGGTGCAAGGTGACCCAGAGCCAGACCCCGCAGCACCCGCCTGGCTGGTAGGGGCTGTACCAGGGGAGGCTCAGCCAGGCCTGGGGGGACATCAGTCTCTGCAGTGATAATAAGAGGCATCTGGCCATCAGAAGCCGCAGCCATTAAGTGCTGGACCCTCTGAGTGTGGCTCTGGCCACCTAGAGAGAACAGGTGTCCCGAGGAGACCTCTTTGTCCCTACAGACTAATATTTGGGTGGTGAGTTGCCAGGCTTCATCTCTTGTGAGCCTCACCATGCAAGCCAGCCGCCCCCCAAAGGCTCTGGGCCACCAACAAGAGGGCACCTCTCAGCCCCCCAGCCCTAAGCCTCGGGCCCCTAAGAGGGTCCCTTCCCGGGGAGTCCCACGGCAGCATTCATAGACCTACATCTCTCTGCAAAGTCCACTCCTTTGAAGGTCTGTCTGGATGCTGAGAGCAGGCTTCCCCGAAGGCAGCCTCCAGCCAGCGGCGGTCCTGGGCCAGGGGTGTGGGATGGGGGATACGGGCCTGGTGGCCCGCAGCCTAGCGTTCTGACGCAGGCGGGGCCAAGCGGTTGCTGACAGACGCAGGACAAGTCTCTGACTTCTCTGAGCCTCCCCTTTCTCACCCGCATCAGGGCATAAAGCCCACGGTCCACAGCCATTGTGCGGCTGATAGACCAGGACCTGCGTGCAGGTGCCCACACAATGCCACACTCCGCCTGTCCCTGCCTTCCTGAGCCATTACTGACGCTGCTCTGGGCTCACCAGCTCGGAGACCTGCCCGCGAGGTACGCAGAGCCTGATCAGAGAAACTCCCACAGCGCTCTGCCTCTGTAACCCCTGGTGTCATCCCCAGAGGGCCCGGGACAGTCACACACATGGCTTGTTCCCAAGCGTCCTGAACCCAGAGCCAACGGCAGGGTCTCTACTCCGCCCTCCCTGGGCCTCTGTCACCACCAACAGATACACAGACACACACAGACACACACACACCACACACACACACACACGCACACAATACCGCACACACCACACACATACACCATACACACAGACACACACACTATATACCACACACACCACACACACACACACACAGTACCACACATACCACACACACCACACACATACACACACCATACACACCACACACACCACACCACACACACCACACACACAGTACCACACACCCCACATATACACACACAATACCACTTACATACACCATACACACGGACACACACACTATACAACACACACACACACCATACACACACCACACACACCACACACACACACACAATACACACACACACCACACACACCACACACACACCACACATACACACACCACACACACACCACACACACACCACACCACAGACACACCACACACACACATACACACCATACACACACACACCACACACACCACACACACCAACACCCTACACACACACACAGTACCACACACACCACACACACACACACAGTACCATACATATACACCATATACACCACACACACACAGACACACCCCCCACAAACATACATATCACACACAGAGACCACATGTACATACCACACATACCTTAACACGTCACACGTAGACAGGTACGCACACCACACACACATATTGCACCACATACCACACACATGCATACTGCCTCTCTGCTGCCTACATGTCCCCACATCTGGCTTGTGACACGTCTATCATGTCTGAATTGTCTTTGTGGGCAGGTTTCAAGTCCTTTCCCATGAGGGTCCCAGACCCAAGGGAAGAGGAGGGTGTGCCTACATGGGGGAAGAGGGAGCAGTGGGAGAGACAAGGCACAGGAGACTGCCCAGAGCGACCTGAGGTATATCTCAGCCCCACCTCTGGGCTCCTTTGCCACCCAACGCTCTCAAGTATTCCTTCTGATGAACCCACAAGCAGGGATGCTCTCCCCACTTGAGAGTCAAGGAAATGTCTCTAGAGTTAATCGGAGCTGATCAGAGGCCAGGGTAGGTTGGGACGTGGTCTGGCTCTTCCCACGAGGACACCATGCTTCCCTGGATAGGCAACGGTATCAAGATAGAGACCCTTCAACCTGGGCGCTTCCCACAGTGGGACGTAATCCAAAAGCCCCAGCTGGGTGCTAACAGCCCTGATGGGGACACCTTACATGTCCCTGGCCATGGACCCATGTTTACTGTAAAAATAAGTATCAGCCACGGGAATTTTCCTTGCAAATGGCCTGGGGAACTTCTTCCGAGAGTCTGTTTGGACTGTGGTAACTGTGGCTGAGGGGGCAGAGGTGGGGCCCCGCGGGGCAGCCACCACACAGAAAAGCCCTTACATCTGAGGGACAATGGAAATGATGATTATTCCTGAGGCAGGAAAGGGAGCTGAGGCTTAATGAGGTCCTGGGTGCCAGGGGTGATCCACTGGGGCCTCGCCACAACCTGCATGCTGGAGATAAAGCTCCTTGTCCTATGAGTGGGGGGACCCAGGCTCAGAGAGGGGGCCCCTCACTTGATATCACACCATTAACTCTATCATCCAAGGTCTTCTGTTACACAGCAAATTTGCCTCACATGTCCCAGCTGGCCGGGCCTAGGGCAACCAGGGGAGGCAGCTGAATAACTGGGGGGACAGGGGAAAGCTGCAGGCAACATACAAACGAAGGAAAATCAAGCTGGCTTCAGGTTTTCTGCAGCTACAAATACACCTGACCCCAGAAAGCACCTACAGGCTCAGGAGGGAAACAGGCTGAGATACTGAATGGTCCTCCATGAGCAAAGTCCTCAGAAAGACATGCTCAAATCTGAGAGGTTCACAAAACATGCCATCCCTGCAACTGTCATGGAAAAAAATCACTCAAAGACATAACCCAGGCAGCAGAGGCATGAATCAAGATCTAGAACAGTGGTTGGGGAAGGATTTGCTTCTGCTCTTTTCTTTTGTTTCACGGGGACCCCAAATTCAGGAAATTAGTCTGAGCCCTCTGACACTGAGGACTTATGCCTGGTAGAAAACCGAATCTTCCCAGAACTTCCCTCAGCAGCAATTCATCTGGGTACTTTTCCTTGGGTTTTAGAAGCCTGCTGAATCCACCTGCTTATAGCTGGTGGCTGGGTAAACAGGAAACCACTGAAGAAACAGTTCATAAATACTTTAGACATTTCATTTTTAAATGAAAACATGATTGCATATTTATCAGTTTTTATGTAAGCAAGTCTTTTCCTTTGAACACAAGTCCGCTGACTATCTTCCTTACATAAGCTAACCCATAATTCATTCCCTATGTTTTTAAAAATAGGAGAAAACACTTAGCTTATTTAAACATCTTCATTACAAAAGTAATATATATCCTTCATAGAAAAATTGGAGGCTACTACAAAGAATAAAGAAAACGCAAAAGCAACCCAAGATCCCAGGCTTAAAGGCAAACACCATCAGTTAATGTTTTGGTATTTTGCCTACCGTGTTGTATATACAATTTAGTGTCGGCTTTTTTTTTCTGCTTGACATGATATCAGAAATATTCTTTTTTTTTTGTAAACTGTTTGGAGCATCATTTTTCCTAAAGATTTATTTATTTATTTGAGAAAGAGAGAGAGCAGGAGCGGGAGGAGCAGAGGGAAAGGGAGAGAGAGAGAGAAAATCTCAAACAGACTCCCCACTGAGTGGGGAGACCAACTCAGGGCTCAATCTCACGCCCCTAAGATCACGACCTGAGCAGAAACCAAGAGTCTGATGCTTAACCAACTGAGCCAGGAGTCCCTGGAGCATCATTTTAAAAATATTTAACTAATTTCCTGGTCCCAAATATTTTGGTTTTTCTTATTTTCCTCTTCCAAATGCATGAAGCTTTTCCTGTTCTTTTGAATTTTTTCAGAAATACCAAGCAAAAAGGAAGGGGAATTCTTTAGGTTCTTGATTTGTTTCACCGAATTATCCAAATTGAATTTTCTGGAGACAGGTTCGGGAATCACTCCACCCTCTCCTGCCTGACTATGTTCAGAGAAGATATCCAAGCCACATCTGCTGCCTTTCTCAGTCTGAGACTGGCCCATTAAACCCTTGCAAATCAGATTGTTTTTACATTGTATTGGGGGCCTCCAGGAATTGGAGCCAGGCAGCCAGAGACTAGAGATGAGAGGATCTGGCATCTCATCAGTTGCAAACTCTTACTAACAGCAATCCCTACTGAGAACCTATTAAAAACCAATCCCATTTCCCCAACAAGGAAACTGAGGCTCAGAGGGCCTAAGGGACCGGGCAGTAAGCAGGGACACAGGACCGTGGACCCAGTTTCTCCTGCGGCAGCCTTCAGAGCAGTGTGTGGCAGAGGGTGAGCAGTTTGGAAATGGCCTCTGCCCAGCACAGATGCACAGTGGGCCAGGCGGGGAATTTCAGGGGCTTTTGGTTCTAGTCCTCAAACTGGAAAACACAAGGGACGAGACAAACTCGTGCACGTCAGAAATTCTCCTTGATCCCGACTCAGGAAGTGGGAATTTTCCACCTGCTTTAGCACCAGAAATGATGAACCCTGGGGTCCTGCACAGCCCCCCTCCACCCCAACCCAGCCAGGTCTGCAAAGGTCTCAGAGCCCTGGGCAAGGTTGCAAGACCCCCCTCGTGGCAGCTGAGCTGCAGACCACGGGTCCTCAGCAGGGTTACACGAAGAGATAACAGTGCTCTGATGTTCGACCCCCTTTCTCCATCCTACCCCACCCCACCCCGGCTGCAACAAAAAGGCAGCCCGGTGGGTTAGAATAAATGCAGACCTTGGTCTGAGGCACTTAGACTTTACTCTGCACTTCATAGCTGGGTGGTCTTCTGGGGGTTAGTGACCTCTCTGAAGTTCATTTTCACCCAGAAACCAGATGGCGTCACACCCAGTGTAAGCCTCTCACAGTGTTGCCTGGAGAATTAAGGGAGATCAGGTCTGTGAATCACCTGACGTAGAGTTGACAGCTGTAGGACCTTCACATCATACGAATTTCATATATGGTCTCAAACTAGAAAGGCCAAGGAACAACAGGGCCGTCGCATTGGATTAGGCAGCTATAGGTGGTTGTAGGGCATCATTCTGTAGAATTTAAGGAATCTTGGTCCAAATACACCAAAAACACTGCCCAGACTTAACTTGAACACTTCCAGTGACAGGAAACTCACTACTGCAAAAAGCAATGCAATTCGGCAGAGATTCAGTCAGCCACTACACTGCCAGGACCAGACATTCAGAGAAGCGAGGACCCTGTCCTGTGCTCAAGGAACTGACCATATGGCAGCCAGGATGGGTGTAAAGACAAAAGAAAGCGTGTGTGTGTGTGTGTGTGTGTGTGTGTGTGTGTGTGTGTGTGATCTGAGCCTGTTTTGTTGTTTATTAAAATGAGGACAATACTATGAGCCCCCCTCCTTCTTACAGCACTGAGGGGAGCCCAAGGACACAAGAGCACTTTACACGGCGTCCCAGGCCTGGCTCTGCCACCAAACTGCTGGGGCTCAGTTTCTTCATCTGTAAAATGGGGCAATCAGTGCCGACCCAGCATTACTGTGAGGGTCAAATGAGTTACTGTGTATTATGTGCTCAGAGCAGAGCGGGCGCCCGGAAGGTGGTACACACATTTGCTGTCAATGTCACCTTCCTCATCTTTATCCGTCCTTCTAACAAATATTCCCCAAGTGTCTGCTGCGGGCCAGAGCCAATGCCCGGAGGTGGGGGTCCAGGGGAGGGGAAGACAGAACCGTCTCCGGCACTTCCAGCCGCCCCCTCCAACCCCGCCACCGATCTGGCAGGGAGAGAGACCGTGAAGCTGGAGCCGAAGGATGAACAGCAGTTGGAAGGGCTCCTCGTAGACTGGAAAGTGGGCAGGGAGGCAGAGAGGTAGACCTCTGACTAAGGCGTGCCCGGAGCCAGTGATGAAACTGGGAACCCTGCGACACATCACATCGGGCTTGAAATCAGCCCTGATCAGGATATTTTCACCACGAAAATCTGCCCCCCCACCACCACCACCAAGAGCCAGCTATTAACATCACTGGCACGCTGCACCCCTGCCTCTGGCCCCTCGCAGTTGGCTGAACAAGCCCACCACCCGCATCGGGACGGGTGTCCCAAGGACTAAGGACAGGACATGGGGAGCCACTCTTCCTCCTGCAAGCTGTCCTGGGCAAGGCCAAGGGAACGGCAGGAGTATTTCCTGAGCAAGTGCTCACTGGGAGCCCACCCCACACCAGGGGCTGGCCAGGGGTCCTGTGAATCGGTCCCTGGGGCAGCTCAGGATGAGTGCGGGGGGATTTTCTCAGGCACAAGCTTTCCTGACCAGGACAGACAGAACCTGGATTTTCCGGGGCTATAAATTGGCTACAGAAGGCAGACATGGCAGGAAGCTGACAGAACTTTGCTTCAGGAGATGCAGAGGCAGGAACAAGAGAAACCATTAAGGTTTTGTTCATGCCTGCCTTCTGAGGAGATAAGGGATCACCTAGACCCTGCAGGTGGAGGCACCACAGGGGACTGCTCCCAGCCTCCCTCTATAAGCCCCTTCAAAGCCACTGACCCACCCTCGTCATCCACACGTCACCCCCTCCGGAGTCCATCCTGTCGGGCATCTCCTGTCTGTCGATCCCCTCCTCCCGCCTCTCCCCCTTCCTCCATCTCCAGCCCCCCATCTCCTCCTCCACCTCCGATGCCACCAGCTCCCCTGCCTGGCTGCCTCAGCCCCCTCACTCTCTGCCTCCCAACTAAGGGAAGCCCCCAAGCTCTCCAGAGTGATAGCGCCAGTCACACCCCGAAAACACCGTGCTTCGGCTCTTCGGGCATCCAAGTGCAAAAGCCATAAAGATGAGACCTACACGTGAAAGCTCTATGGTTGGGGTCACCTGGTGTGATCACGTCCTCCAGGAAGCCTCCTGTGCTCTGCACCCTTAGGCATACGCCAACCACCTGGGAGATTCCTGAGGGCCCGGGCTGGCTCTAGTGTACCGTTACAGTGACACTATAAAGAGAGACCAGGGTTCAAATCCCAGCTGCCCGAGGCACTCACTGTGTGACTCTGGCCTCTCTTTTCTCATCTGTGAAATGGGGACAGTAGTAGTACCTCCATCTGAGGTGGTTGTGGATTTCCTGAATTAATTCATGGAAAGCACTTAGAGCACTGCTTAGCAATCACAGTAAGTCCTACTAACTGAGGCTAGCATATGTCCTGGCACACAGTAGCCACTCCTAAACTGAGGGAGTGAGTGATGGATAAACAAAGAAGAGCTTATTCATTACATACCGAAATGATATTTTAAATATACAGACTTAAAAATACAGTATTAAAATTACTTTAGCCTGCTTCTTTTTCCTTTTTTTTTGTTGTTGTTGTTGTTTTTCAAATGTGGCTACTAGAAAATTTAAAATTACTTCATTAAAATGAGATCTCTATTGGACAACACTTCTCTAGGCTGTGGGAAACCAAAGAACCAACACCCAGGATTCATGAACAAGTGAATTGAAAGGAAGAGAAAGCAGAGTGAGAAATGTCAGGAAAACCTATAAATTAAAAGAAACAAAAGAGACATATGAATCAATGCAATATGTAAAGTAACTTGGGTTCTGATTCAAGAAAATAACTGTGGGGCGCCTGGCTGGCTCAGTGGGTAGAGCATGTGACTCTTGATCTCAGGGCGGTGAGTTTAAGCCCCGAGTTGAGTGCTGAGCTTACTTAAAAAAAATGAAGAAAAAATAACTTGAAAACAATATGACATCATGAGACCATCAGAAATTGGAACAGCGCCTGGAGAGTTGATGCTAGTAAATTATTGTTGATTTCTTGTAGATGTGATAATGGGTATGCAGTGACACTTCTTGAAAAGAGTCCTTCTCTGTTAGAGACACACCCTGAAATATTTACGGAATAAAGGGTAGGTGTGTGAGATCTGCTTTAAATCTTACAGGAGAGGTGGGATGGGGTTTGGTTCCAATCTTGTGTGGAAGAAACAAGATTGACTGTGAGTTGGTGCTCACGGAAGCTGGGTGATAGGTACATAGAGTTTCATGATGGTAGACTGTCGGCTTGTGTATATTTTCAAAGCTTGCCATAACGATAAGCTAAAAAACAAAAACCAAAAGACAAACCTGGGGCTCTGCCCGGGTTCCAATTCTGGTGGCTCCACCTTGCTAGCTGGGCCTCAGTTTGCTCCTCTGTGAAATAGGCAGGTAGCAATAGTCCCTAGCCTGCAGAGGATGGTCTGTACTGGGTGTTGAAATGTGCAAAGAAAATACATTTATTTTGCAGGTGCTTTATACATCATCACCAGTCTTCACAACACCCTTTCTTTGGGACGTTATCCCCATTTACCCAAGGGGCTAGGTCTCCTGGCGCAGGTCATCAGCCAGACAAAACCAAGACACATCCCTGGTTTACCCGTGTCCATGATGTCAATACCTGTGTCGGGGACTCAGGGCCAACTTTTCCCATCCTCTCTGCTTGTCTGGTCTCGGGAGACTCCAGGGCCATTCCTTTGCAGTTGAACACCAAGAAACGTGCTCCCCTTCCACTCCTTTCTAGAAAAGGTGTAACACAGGGCCACACCTGGAGCTCTGCGGTTAATTCTGAAGGTTGACTCCCTGGGTTCCAAAGGGCTCCACCTCCCGAAGCAGACCTGGGCAGAGGGCCATAGTCCCAGCGCAGGGGCCAGGCTTGGACTTGACTGTGGCTTTGTCTTGGGCAGGCCTGGCAGGCGGGGCCAGGCCCCGGGCTCCTCAGATACAGGCAGGCAGGGAGACCTGCTTCCTGGGGAAGGGGAGCTTGCGAAGACTGACTCGTTCCATCCTTCTCCATAAATGCCTCTGGACGCCAGCAAGTGAGAAGATGAGCCCCTGGAACAGCACGGTGCCGGCCCCCCTACCCCTGCTTGCATGTTTGCCCGTGGCAGCCCATTTCCTCTTCAGGGACGTGGTTGTGCAGTGGTCTCCAGAACCATCTATTACATCTGCTTACTGTAAGCATGGAAATGAGGTCCCAGAGATGACAAGGCACTGACCCAAGGTCACCTACGGTGCTCAGCGGCAGAGACAGGGGGTGGTCCTTGAAGGGTGGCACTGGGGTGTGGCTGGCTCTCCCGGTTCTTTTTGTCCTGCTCAGTGTGTCTGTGCGCTTCCCTCCCGTTCCTCACGTTGAACTTGACAAGCACATGGGGAATAATAGGGTGTTGAATGAACAAATGAGCAGGAAGTTGAAGGCGCAAGAAAACAGGTCGTTTCAGAGCCAAGATCTCAGACATTACAGTGAGCAGGAAGGCACAAAAGTCCACCTGCCCCGAACTAGGGGTTCTCCACTCTTCCTCTCGCACGCACCTGCAGCAGGACCCGAACCACTTCGTGCGACGACGGGTTGTTTTTTCTCTGCAGCTCGCTCCAAGTCTCTGTTTATCCCTGAAAGTACAGTGTAGCCTCCTCCTCGTGTTGTAAACCAGCTGCGTGGGAAGACAGTCACGGTACACCTCTGCTTAGGGCAGAAGAACCAGGCTAGCGGCCAGTGTGGCTGAGGCCCCGGTCAGCTGCCCTCCCTTTCCACCCCAGCAGGCCCACTGCCTCCCCTGGGCCACCAGGACCCTCTGGGAGCTAGAGAGTCTGCAGAAGAAATGAGCATTCTTTGGCACACCCAAACCTGAGCCTTTCCTGAGGAATTGCTTTTCTGGAAAACACACTCCCTCTGGACCCACAGCCTTCCTTTCTTGCAAGGCTCTCTTGCAAGGATTTCTATCTCTTCCCTTTATAAATTATTTACATGCTCATGACATCAACCCTGGAACATACAGGAAAGTGGAAAGGACTCTTAGGTCTGGTGTGTGCCTGCCACACCATTGCACGGGTTAGGGGTGTGAGGGTGGGGTTTTTAAACATGTTCACAATCAGACAATATTAGCACCCAGCTCCTTCTTCCACGTGGGAAGAAGAAGAAGAAAGAAAGAACATGGGGTCTGGGTACCAGGATTCCAGGACTGGCTTCAAGGTTGAGCACGGCCACTAGCTGGCTGTGTGTCCTAGGGAAATGCTCACCATCTCTGGGCCTCTGTGTCCACTTCTGTAATGTGAGGGAGTCTGACGCAATGCTCAAAAGCCCTTCCCACTCTCATATTCCAGGATCCTGTCAGGTTAACCTAGAAGGAGTTTCCAGGGGTGGAAGGAAATGGAAGGAGGAATAGGCGTGGTCCAAGAATCCCAGGCTTCAATTAAGACAGGTCCTCAGGCTCTGTCCCCAACAGCCCCAGTCCTGTGAGTGCTTCCAGACCCCCAATTGCCTCTGGTCTGCACCAAACCCCTAAAAGCCCACTCCAGCAGGAGACAGGCAAGGCCTCCGCTCAGGTTGCAGGCCAGCACTTACTTGCTGTGTGACTTTAGACATCTCACCACCTCTCTGGGCCTCAGTTTTCCCTTCTGTAAAGGAGGGTGGGAGTAGGTTGAACGTTTTCTTTTTAAGGAACATTCTTTCCTCCAATAAAATTGTGTTGCAATAACCTGATATGGGGCAGAGAGGAAGGGAACACTGACATTTACGGAGCATTGAGTATGTGTGGAGTTGGTCTAAGCACTTTGCAATCATTAACCTCCTTATACTCCCAGCAACCCTACAAAGTAGGTGCTAGGTCTGGAAGGGTTCAGCTGCTTGTCCGAGGTGATACACTGCTAATAGGTGTTGAAGCTGGGATTCTGACCTGGTTGGATCTCAGTCATGAAACCCCGGTCCTTGGTCATTCCAACCCCTTGGGGACATCTCCAGGTTCCCAGCCCATGCTCTTCCACATTCCCATGCGCACACACACGCGCACACACACACGCGCGCACACACACACACACACAGAGTGGCTGCCCCTCTGTAGCCCACCCACCAAGCTTGATGCTCAAGCCCCAAACCAAAGGCCCAGGGACTGCCGATTTCCCAGTCCTGTGCCCATTCCCCAGCCGGCTGCAGCCACCCCCACACCCAGACGGGGTAGCAAAGGCAAAGAAAGAGGTGGGAGCACAGGAAATGTCTGGGGGGGGGGCGGAACAGGAGAGAGGCAACGTGGCTGGGGCACATTGACCTTAAAAATAAGACTGTCAGTGGCTTTACCAGCAAAATGGTTTATTTGAGAACAGCAGAGAATTGCCATTTGGGACACATGAGCTATTGCAAAACCTTGGTCAAGTGAAGAGAACAAAGAGGAGAAATGCCCTTTTACACAGGAAAGGGCCAACTTCCGACGGCTGGTATAAACAAAAGCCTATTGGAATAAACTGGGAGTTCCAAGCATAGTGGTTTCTCATTGGCTGAGCTGTGACTGTGTCTCATTGGCTGGGCTGTTGCTGGGCGAGAAAATAATCTTCCTTCTTAATGCCGGAGTCCTAAGGCACAAACTTCTTTCTGCCCCGAGTGCGTGCTTTCTGCTGGGTCTGCAAAGGGCTGTGAGAAGTGGTGTGGTGTGAGAGCTCCCCCTGCTGGCCTCCCGACCCCATTTTGCGTGTTTATTTTTTTGTTTTATTTGGGAAAATATTTATTATCTTATTTATTTGTTTTTTCAAGTTTTTATTTCAATTCTAGTTAGCTAATATATATGGTAAAATTGGTTTTAGGTATAGAATTTAGTGATTCATCACTTCCACCTTATATCCAGGGCTAATCCTAACAAATGTCCTCCTTGATACCCATCACCCATCTAGCCCATCCCCACCCACTTCCTGTTTAACGTTTGTTCTTTATTGTAGAGAGTCTCTTATGGTTTACTTCCTGATCTCTCTCTCTTTTTTTTCCTTCCAATATGTTCATCTGTTTTATTTCCTAAATTCCACATCTGTGTGAAATCACAGGATATTTGTCTACGACTGACTTGTTTCATTTAGCATAATACCCTCTAGTTCCATCCAGGTCGTTGCAAATGGCAAGATTTCATTCTTTCTGATGGATGAGTAATATTCCATTGTGTGTGTGTGTGTGTGTGTGTGTGTGTGTGTGTGTGTGTACCACATCTTTACCCATTCATCAGTCAGTGGACATTTGGGCTCTTTCCATAGTTTGATTGTTGTGATAATTCTGCTATAAACATCAGGGTGCATGTGTCCCTTTGAATCTGTCTTTTTGCAACCTTTGGGTAAAGTGACCCCATTTTATTTTTTTATTTTTTTAGAGGAGGGGGAGGGGCAGAGGGAAAAGGAGAGAGAGAATCTCAAGCAGGCTCCCTCTGAGCGTGGAGCTCAACACGGGGCTCGATCTCACGACCCTGAGATCACGACCTGAGCCAAAATCCAGAGGCAGGTACTTAATTGACTGAACCACCCAGGCGCCCCCAAACCAACCCCATTTTAAATGAAGTCTTCCTTTATTCTGTTGCACGGGCGCTAGGAAAATATATTACATGAAAACGGTTTGGAATAAAGGAATGGTTTCATAAAAAACAATAAACAAATGCAATGCTTTTCTGAAAGGTGTCATTGTGACAAACACAGAACAACATAGGAAAAATCCCCTTGAATTGCACATAAAACCACGGAGACAAAAGGATGGTGGCTGTGGCTATGTGTAGGGCTAGAACTCTGGGAGACTTGAACATGTTTAAATGCTATTTACTGTGGTTATATTATCTTATAAAACCAAAAGGGAGGGTGGGATTGGTGTTAGGGTGTCGGATGAAGTTGCCCAGTCATGAAAACTTCAAAACCCAATGTGGGGGAAAGAAGCAAAACATGCTGAACAGAATAACCTGCCTAATAAGCACAAGATAAAGACTGAACCAGGTCCAGGGCATCCGAGGGTGAGCAGAGTGCCGAGTCGGGCAAGGGAGCGCTCCCCTCTGCTGCAGAGCGCACTGGCTTCTCTTGCCTTCTCTGTAAATGTTTCCAAAACATTGCAGGCCCGTAGAGTGTGCAAATGTCAGAAGGGCCCACGTGATGGAATTGGGTCTTCTGATTCTACTCTCCAGGAGTTCCTAGAATGGGGGTTGACTTCCCAGAACCCCATCCTTCCCCAGAGACGGCTTTGACCTTTTTCAGGGCAGGGGAGAGAAGGGTCCCTTGGAAACCGTGTGCCCAGGCCGCACACGCTTCTCCCCGGCTGCCGAGGCCAATAAGGCGCAGAGGCCCACCTCCTCCCCTCTCCCCCAGTGTTTACTGTGGCCCAGACTCTTCCCTGGTGACTGGTTATATACAGCACCCTTACTGGTACTTATGGTAATCAGACTTTAGAGGAAAGCATCTGTTCTGGGGAGGTGTCCAGGAGAGGGCTCTACGATGTGACTCAAGAGCCCTCTGTTCTTTCTGGCCCTGGCCTTGACTCCAGATTCCTGGGTGGTCTGAGAGATTCCACTTATTCAAGGAGCAAGTGTTTTTTCAAGAGACTGGGACATGCCAATCGGTGCAGGCACAGCGGAAAGTGGGAAGATGGAGGCAGGGCTCTTCCCTCTTGGGATACTGAATATAGATGGCCACACAAACACACCACAGACACCAACCACACCCCCCCACACCCCACACAATACACACCACACAATACACACCATACACATATACATCACACACCACACACATAGCACAGAATCACACATACACACCACACACATACACACCATACACATATCACACCACACACACACACACACACACACACACAAGGCAAAAGGAGAACACCCACACTCACGTAGTGACACACTCATCTCTCTCCATCCAGCTGAGGAATCAGTGTCTGAAAACCGAGTCTGGGTCTGTGAGTGGGAGAGCAAGCCACATGGAAGGGTCGCCTAAATCCCACACCCCATGGTATGGCTGAAGCAGAGCAGCCCTCTTGCTGGGGCAGGAAGTTCAGCTCAGGTTCTAAAACACATTGCCCACGTGCTGTGTACGTTTATTTACACATCCTGACTCATCCAGTGCTCGCCACGGCCCTAGGAGGTGAGGGCTATTTTTATACCAACCCCCAGATGACAAGCCCAGTGGAGAGGGACCCAATTCCAGGTCCGACTTCTGATCCCACAAGACCAGCTGCCAGGCGGGGCCCCCTGGCGTGCGCCACCCCTTTCTAGCTAGGCGCTTTGGGGTTGTTTTCCCAAATTCGGTCGTTCGGCTTGCAGTCTCTGCCATATCTAAGCCACCTAACACAGCTGCTTCTCTAATAAGAGACCTACTTTTGACCCGTGACTTCTTATCACCAACTGTATTAAATGGAAACTGAGTATCATCTGTCATAAAAACAACCTGCAGAAAATAAATACAATGGACCATAAGCTCTTCAAGTCTGGCTAGACTCAGGCACTGGGCCCGCCCTCTTTGTTGAAAGCGGGGTACACATCCCAGACAGGTGTTGAAGCCACCGGCCCCGTCCCGTCCCGTGGGGAGGGGTGAGCACACACTACAGAGTTCTCTACCGTCCAGCCCACAACCTTCGCTGCCAAAGAATGCTGCCCAGAGGTGGCTACAAGGTTGGGGGCTCCAGACAAGGGGAAGGTTGGCCCTGGAGAAAGGGACGCTGTGCGCTTCATCCTCAGAGCCCCTCAGACACGGGTTCCTGGGAAACCAGAATGGGCTCCCTCTGAGACCCAAGTGGCATTTACTTCTGGCGGCTGGGACAGCCAGTATTCATGTGATTCAACGAAGGGAAATATTTCTGAAGCGCGTCTTCTTGGCCAGGGTTCTGAGGCTGATGTTTGAGGCGCGAGGGGGAAACCCAGCTGCAGAGTCACCCCATCTCCCAGCACTGCTCCAGCTCTGCGGGCAGGGACTGACCAGGACATCATGAGGTCCAGGGGAGGCGGGGACAAGGGGGTTCCTTCAGGGTGACAGAGAGTGCCGCACCCCTGGTCACCCCACTCCCCGTGCTAACGTGCCCCCCAAGCCATGCTCCCTGCCACATTCCTTCCAGTCCCTCTCCGACACCAGATTTTAGAATCCCTGGGTGTATGCCACAGGGTCCCAGGAGGACAGAGAAGGCACATTCACACCGGGCAATATGGAGAGATTTCTGACAGGGGTCTATCTACAGAGCGTAGCCAAAGCCCTAGCAGCAGTTCCCCACTCCCTCCCTGAGAACTGAGCAAAATGAGGCGGTTGAGGTGGTCCTTTCCAGAATCCTGGCCAGGGAGATGGAAAGGGCCCTGGAGGCCCCAAGGCAGGGAAATGGGAGCTGATGCACCATCTTCATGCTCTCCCTCCGTGCCCTGCCGGGGCTCCTGCTGGCCAGGTCCATGCGGAGCAGGCGTGCAGAGCCCCTGGTGAGGTCCCCCGGGCTGGGAGGCTGCAGGGAGGGGAGCAGCCGGCAGCTCCCATACTCCCCTGGGCTGGGCACCTCCAAAGCAAAGGCAGAGAAACAACACGCTTCTCTCCACACTCCCAGCTTCTCTGGACTTGAAATCCCTCTCTCCGGACTGCTGGAGAAAGAGAAGCCCTGGGCTTTGTTTTGAAAATGAGATCAATATTTACAGCCATTAACCAGCAATTAGGATCTGCCAGCCAGATCCAGGAGCACCCCAGCAGGCAGGCACAAGGGAGGGCAGCGAGGAAACACTGGGCACTCCCCAGGGTGACGGAGCGGGAGGCCCCGAGTCACCTGTGCACCTGTCACTGTCCCCATGGAAAAGAAAGGCCTGCGGGCAGGCTGAGGTCCCTCAGCAGGAGAGGGAACCCCACGGGGCAGAGGAAGGTCCCCTTGCTCTTTCTCAGTAAGCAGCACGGAGGAATGAATGATTCGAACACATGACCTCTGACCTCCAGTTGAATTTTCTTCTGAGGGGCCGGGAGGGCCTCCCAAAAAGGCAATCTAGGAGGTCTTTCTTCCTTTCCCCAGATCCCACTCCCTGAAGGATCAGCAGCACTTTGCTCCCTGTTGCTCCCTGTTGCTCCAAGTTCCAAATCCTGACCTCAGCTCAGCTTAGGGGTTCGGCTAAACCTTTTCCAGATGTTAATTAACTATCTTCTGCCTCATTTCCTGCTTACCAACTCAGTCTCTTCTTTTTCTAATGTGCTCTCGTATTTTCTGAATTGTCCGCTGCCTTACCTCCACTCCCACAACTAAATTCGGAGAGCTGGCTTCTAGAAGCCTGTGTGCCTGATCTTTGCACAGGCTGATCTCACTAAGTGGCTGGAACCTGGGGCTGGGCAGACCCATGGCTACACGCATCCACACGCACGTGCACCCAGGCACCCAGCTATTCACCCCCTTCCCGGACAGGAGCAAGAGGCCCCATGAGATGGGGGGAACAGGAGCAAGAAGTCCCGTGAGATGGGTGAGCGAACTCGAGGTCTGGACCAGAAGGCAGGGGTCTAAGCCCCCACCCCCAGGTCTGGTCGGTAATGGCACTTGGAGGAGTCTCCGCACCCCACCTCCTCTGCAAGGCAAGCCCACAGCTGATGCTTCCCTCTCCGGATAGGGTACAGCGGATCCTTGAACAAAGCGGGGGTTAGGGGTCCCGACACCCTTCCCCGTCATAAATCTGCATCTCATTTTTTACTTCCCCCAAACTTAACTGCTGATAGCCTACCACGGACCCGAAACCTTCCTGGTAACATAAACAGCCGGTTAACAAAGATGTTGTATGTTATATGTATTATATAGTATCTTCTTACAGTAAAGGGAGAACAGCATCAGGAAGAGAAAGGACATTTACAGGACGGACCGTATTTACTGGAAAACATCCGCAGGCGTGGACGCCTGGAGGTTCCAAGCTGGGCTGTGCACGGATCAGCCACACAGAGGAAAGGGAAGAGGGTTGGAGAGAGGCTTTGTCAGCAGAGCCCCGCTGGGCAGAAAGGCTCACATCTCTCAGAACTTGAGAGCACACTAGAGCAGCAACTACCAAAATGGGTTGGGACTGCTCATCCCCAGCAGCCTTTCTCCTTAGGCTCGAAGCCCTGGGGATCCTCCAGCCCAGGCCTCTCCCCTGAGCTCTGGATCCACTCTGAGCCCAACAGCTACATACACTCCCACCTGTGAGTTTCAGAAGCATCTTACACCAGGCATGTCAGCTTTCCTCTCTAAACACCCCTGGGATTCATCCTCTCCAGCCTCCATCATCCTGCTCCCAGACGAACGGGCAGAACCAGCTAATCTGTCTCCCTGCCTCCACGCTGCCCCTGCCACAGTCCTGGCCCCTCCTTCCCCCAGCAGCCACCAGGGCCTAACACATATCCACAGCACGCTTCTTCCTGCCTCAGGGCCTTTGCACCCGCTGCTCCTTCCACCCAAACATCCTCCTCTCCACCACCATCCTTTTATCCAGTTTCCTCCCGCGTACCCTCAGGTCTCAAAATAAATATCCATTCATCCCCCACGCCAGGCTGGTTTAGGACTCCATGTTACATCCTGTCATGGGATCTTTATTTCATAGCATTTATGCCAGTTTTCAATTCATTAGTGACTAATTCAGTAGCATCTAGCTAATCCATTGGACCGTACACTCCTGGAGGACAGGACATTGTACCCTTAGGTCCCTAGCACCCCGTAGGCAGTAGCTGCTTAATGAACATTTGTTAAGTGAAGGACTCCAGTTCCCTTCCCTGGTGGAGAGTACGTGTGTTTTACGGTCCCCAGCCACCATCTAACTGTCTTTTCTCCCCCAATCAGCCCAGGAGCCTCACTTACACCCCACTCTGAGTCCCAATGTTCTCCACGTGGAAAAGATCAATGTTCCTGTCTTTTCATGAGGACCCTGTGCCCACCACGGCCTCTTTCGGGTAAGTCAAAAGAGTTCCTTGGTGTACTCCTCACAGGGGAGGGCCAGGCAGCCTGGAGAAGACCTGGAGAATGTGCCCCTCACCTCCTGGACAACAGTTGAAGCAACAGGAGAGGTCGAATCCACAGACGAAAACTCTCAGGGGCTGGTGAGGCTGGTGTTCAAATCCCCGTGGGCCTGGTGGGAGCAGAGGCAGTGGAGTGTTCTGTGGGGTTTGGCGGGGCATAGGGAGGCAAGAGGAAGACACAGTACCGGTGGTCATGTGCGAGCTATCCCAAATGAACTTGGAAATGAAGAGAGTGACGTTCTGACGTCAACACCCAAGGAACCAGACAGAGATGTGCCAGGTCACCATGGAGACCGGAAGTCTCCAACACACATCTGACGTCTGGTGGAAGGCCAAGTCACTCTAAAGAGAGAATGTGGGGAGATCTGATCCCGAGTGGAAGCAGAGGAAAGGGAGGGTCCATCCTCGGGGGGCAGTGTTGGCCCGACAAAGGGGAGAAGGGCCCAGCCAGGCCTCTCAGCCCTGTGGGGGGTGCAGCCTACTATGCTGACGACCAGACAGCCACGGGGCACGTGACCCCTAGTTACGCACTCCCCGGACCCCCTCGGACGATCCCATGGCTTCTCAGAACTAAACTAGGGGCCAGGGGCCATCCCGTTGGTGAGGGACCATACTGCTGGGAAGTGAACAAGCAGCAGCTGGTGCCACACTTAAGTCTCTAGAGAGCCAGACCCTGAGCCTGGGGCACTGAGGAAGTGGGTTTTCTGTAGCTACAGAAATTGGGCCAAAGGAACTTAGGGCTCAATGGGGAGGGCTCATCTCTGTTCCATGATGTCTGGGGCCTCGGCTGGAATACTCAAAGGCTAGGGTGCCAGGATCAACCAAAGGCTTAACTGGGACCAGAGGCTCTGCTTCCAAGTGGCAAGTTGGTTCCTCTCCACGTGGCTGCCTGAGTGCCCTCACAACATGGCAGCCAGCCTCCCCCACAGAGAGCAACCCAAGAGGCCAAGGAGGAAGCTGCATTGTGGGTATTTTTTTTTAAGATTTATTTATTTTAGAGAGAGAGAGAGTTTGGGGGCCGGGGGTGGGGCATGGTGGAGAGGAGCAGAAGGAGAGGGAGAGAGAATCTCAAGCTGACTCCGTGCTGAGCGTGGAGCCCGATGCCGGGCTCCATCTCAGCAACCTGGAATCACGACCTGAGCTGAAACCAAGAGTCAGATGCTTAACCGACTGCCCCCCACAGGCACCCCTGCAATGCGTTTTAGGACTGGCCGCGGGAGTCACACATCGTCACTGCCACCAGGAGTGGGAAGCAAATCCCTAAGTCCAGCCACATTCACTAGGAGAGGAACTAGACTCTAATTCTTTGAAGGGAAGGGTAGCACAGAATTTTTGGACATAACTAAAACCACCACTCCACCAGAAGGATCTTTCTAGAGTGTTTTTTTATTCCAGCACTCCCTCCTTAAAGCCCTCAGGGATAAAGACTCAGTTTCTTAGCAGCCAGTGATGACTGCCCTTTTTCCCTTATTCATCCCATCTCCTGCCACTTCCCGCCTCCCTGTCCAACATCTAGTCCGCCTTCCAGAACGTGCCAGAGGCTTCTCCACTCTGCACCTCCGCTCAGGCTGCTCCCTCTGCCTAGTCTGTCCCCTCTCCTTTGTTTTTGTTGTTGTGTTTGTTTGTTGTATTTTTTAATTTTCTTGTTTGAGTACAGTTGACACACAATGCTACCTTGGTTTCAGGTGTAAAACACAGTGATCCAACTTCTCTATACATTACGCTGTGCTCACCGCAAGTGTAGTCACCATCTGTCACCGTATAACGTTGTTCCTTCTTGCTCTCCATTGACATGTTCCTCTTCCTTGGAGACCCAGCTCCAGAGTCACCTCCAACCTTCTCCACCCACCCCCCAATTCTGTGCCCCATGCCCTTCCTTCCACCTCATGGTATTCATCACACTTGGGAGCTTGGGCAGGGCAGGGGACACACAGTACTCGCCTCTGGGTCCCTACAGCCACATGGAGCTCAGCACAGAGAAGAAGCTCGAGGCACACTTAAAGGATAAATGCATTGATGAATAAGTTAGTCACAGGTGCCCAGTCTGGCCACTGAAAACCAACCAGCTACTCCTGGAAGTAGAGGGGGTTTTTCCTAGGAAATCCCAGAGGTGAACAGCAGATCCTTTCCCATGAACTGTGGCTCAACTCCTCCCCATGAGCCTACCCAGGAAGGAATCGCCCTCCCAAAAAGAGCCCCTTTAGCGCCACCTACCCTCCCCCAGCCCACAGGGCACTAGGAAAATGTCTACCCAGGCCTGCCCTCTGGGTTGTGCTTTCTGCTTTCAATGTATCTTCATACCCACCCTTTGATTTGAACCTTGCAACGGCCATGCAAAGCAAGTCAAGAAGAGAGTAATATTCTACACCAAAGGAAACAGAATGGAAGCTCAGAGAGGTCAGGCAATTTGCCCAAGACCGCACATCTAGGATTGGAACCCATATGTGTCCAAGCCCCATGCCTCTTTGCTGAGGGTAGAGATGAATTAGCCTTAACAGCGACACTTCTAGAAAAATCAACTGCCCCATGGTCTGAGTCTCACCCAAGAGTGAAAGAGGAATCAGTGGGTTAATGATAACATCACTAACACAGGAGCAAGCAGAGTGTTGTTGGTAGTTTAATAAGCACAAAAATAGATAATTATTCATGCTTATTGAACCAAGTGCAGAGGTTAGGGCTTTTTGCACACTGCCTTGGATTCCCACCACAACCCTGAGAAGTAGATTTTGTTATTTCCATTTTACAAGGTAGGTCATTGAGGTTCAGAGAAGTTCATTAACTTACCCAAGGTCACACAGCTAATGAATGAGCCGGGATTTGAACTCAGGAGGACTGCCGGGTTCCAAAGCCCCTGCCCCACCCCTTTCCATCATGCAACCTCTGATTATCATCAATACTTTGCTGATGAGGGTTCTGGAAGCACAATGCTGCCTTCTGCCAGAAGGAGACAGGGTGTAGGCAGATGGGCTATGGTCTCAGAGCCAGGCTGGAATCTCCTTGTCTGGCATGATATTATTCTTCCCCTCTAATCAATTAGTCACCATGACCAGGCCATGAGAGGCTGAAAGATGACCAGCTCCCTTGGGAGGGGCCCGTGCGATAAGGAAGGAATGAGGAATGTGCACGTATCCTCCCATCACAGAAGCTTCGAGGAGGTCCAGGGTCCAAGACTGTGATTGCCAGTACTGGTGATGGACGCCGGCCAAGGAAACATCCCAGGGGAGCCACGAGGCAAAGACCATGAGCTCTCGGCCCAGCTCAAGGAGACGGGGTACCTCTCAAAGACCCCGGGGAGTTCGGGGTGCCCGGACCCAAGTCTCTGAGCGTGCGGCAGAAAGGGCCTGAGTGCCACTCCCGACCTCGCTTCTGGAAGCTGCCTGCTAATCACCCCCCTCCTTCTGCACCAGCTATTTCTCCTGCCTCTTGTGACTTGAGGTGTAACAGCCTCTTTTCCACTTTCTTTCAGCACGGAAATGCTCAACGTCACCTCACAAGTCCTCATGCCCACCCTCAACGGGACCGTGCCCAACACCTGCGTCTACTCCGACTGGTGGAACTGGCTCAACACCATCCAAGCCCCCTTCCTCTGGGTCCTGTTCGTGCTGGCAGCCCTGGAGAACACCTTCGTCCTCAGCATCTTCTGCCTGCACAAGAGTAGCTGCACAGTGGCCGAGATCTACCTGGGCAACCTGGCCATGGCGGACCTGATCCTGGCCTGCGGGCTGCCCTTCTGGGCCATCACCATCGCCAACAACTTCGACTGGGTTTTTGGGGAGGTTCTCTGCCGTGTGGTGAACACCATGCTCTACATGAATCTCTACAGCAGCATCTGCTTCCTGATGCTGGTGAGTGTCGACCGCTACCTGGCCCTGGTGAAGACCATGTCCATGGGCTGGATGCGCAGGGTGCGCTGGGCCAAGCTCTACAGCCTGGTGATCTGGGGGTGCACGCTGCTCCTGAGTTCGCCCATGCTGGCCTTCCGGACCATGAAGGAGTACAGAGAAGAGGGCCACAATGTCACTGCCTGCATCATCATCTACCCGTCCCGCACCTGGGAAGTGTTCACCAACATCCTCCTGAACTTGGTGGGCTTCCTATTGCCCCTGACCATCATCACCTTCTGCACAGTGCAGATCATGCAGGTGCTGCGGAACAATGAGATGCAGAAGTTCAAGGAGATCCAGACGGAGAGGAAGGCCACGGTGCTGGTCCTAGTGGTGCTTGGGCTGTTTGTCCTCTGCTGGCTGCCCTTCCAGATCAGCACCGTCCTGGACACGCTGCTGCGCCTTGACATCCTGTCCAGCTGCTGGGACGAGCACGTGATCGACGTCTTCACGCAGATCGCCTCTTACTTGGCCTACAGTAACAGCTGCCTCAACCCACTGGTGTACGTGATCGTGGGCAAGCGCTTCCGCAAGAAGTCCCGGGAAGTGTTACAGGGACTGTGCCAGAAAGGGGGCTGCGTGCTGGAGTCCAGCAAGACGGAGAACTCCATGGCCACACTCCGGACCTCCATCTCCGTGGAGCGCCAGATCCACAAACTGCCAGAGTGGGTGGGCAACAGCCAGTGAGGGGGCGCCCCCTGGGCCCCTGCTCCTGTGTGCCGAGCAGGAGGGACAGTGGCGCTTCAGGATGTGCCCAGGAAGGAATGGAAGCCATGCCATGGGTGTGACCTCGGGCAATAAGTCGGCGTCTCTGGGAAAACCCAGGAGCATCACTGCTGCCCTGCCCAAGCTGCAGTGAGCCAGGCCGTGAGGATGGGGTGACCTCACGCACAGCCGAGGGCTCCATACACACGACAGTATTATTGTTCTCATCTGCTGCCACCCCTGGACCAGTCTGCATCCTCCCGGGAGTGGAGGGGCCTGGGGACAGGGACAGGAGTGACTGAGCTTCCCTCCCACGTGGTGTCCCGCCCTGCCGCAGCGTGCTGGCTCAGACCTCTGGGAGAACGGCCACCCCAACTCTGGTGCCCCAGCTGAGTGCATGCGGGGACCTGGCTGGGGTTTTGCCTCAGGTCTCTTAAATCTACCCAGCTGGGACTCTGGAGGATGATTCATGAGATTAATGAAGGTTTAACTCTGAGGGATCCCTGGTAAGAACCCAAAGACCAGGACTCCCTCACTTCCCAGGCCCATGGACAAGATGGTCTGTGCCAAAAAAGAACTCGGTAAGCACTTGGCTGGCACTTGCTGTTTACACAGCCCTGAGCACCATGGGCAAGAGGGAAGAAAAAGAGAGTATAATCTCTGCCTTGAAGGAACTTGCAAACTTGAACGGGGATGATTGGGTACTGGCAACCACCAGAAGGCTGTTCTGCAACCAGACATGGTCAAGCAAGGCACTGGGGGCGGTGCAGAGGTGAGGGGCGAGGAGTCTGCCGTGGGCCGGCCCTTAACCCGTGGCACATTGCTTTATCCCTGCCTGTTTCCTCCTCTGTAACACCAGGCTGTTGTGAAGATTGAGAGGCAAAGGCATAGAAGTACTTTGAAGGAAAGGTGCTATATAAATGTCTGTTGTGAAGATTGAGAGGCAAAGGCATAGAAGTACTTTGAAGGAAAGGTGCTATATAAATGTGTGGCTTTATTAGGCACACAGAACAGAAGTAAATTTACTGTAACGACACAGCTTTGTCGCTAATGACTGTGTAAAGCACCCATCCGTGTCTGCCACATAGTAGGTGCTCAGTAATGTTAACTGCCTTCCACCATTCCTTCCCATACTCTGTACTTCCCACCCCCACCCCAACACACACACACACACACACACACACACACACACACAAGCATTTTGGGGGCAGGCCACCCATTCAGGGTTTGATTTGTAATGAGCCCAAGAGATTTCTGATTGAACTTACTCAGGGAATCCACATGCTCAGACCCTCACTGGGGGTGGGCAGTAGTCGGGAGGAGTTTAGGCCTGCCTACCGTTGTCCCTGTCTCAGCAACCAAGGGCACCAACCAGTGGTTTATAATAGCGGCAGACCAATGATTTGGCACGAAGGTCACTGACCCCAAAGCACTGGTGCTGGGACCAAGCTCCCCTGGAGGGCTGAGCGGCTCATGGGTGCCGGCAGCAGCCCTGGGTCAGGAGGGCTGGCTAGGTCCGGGCAGGTGTGAAGGTGAGGAAGCCCTGGGGCGGTACCCACATGAGGAGCACCAGAACAACCGGTACATTGCTGAACAGAGAAGGGAGAACTCCCTCCCCCAAGAGGACAGCCGCCGGCACTGCAGAGGGGCGGGGCTCTGCCTTCGCTGGGCGGGGCAGCGGTGGGCGGAGCGATGCGTGGGGCGGGGCGGGTCCCAGGTGTCAGGCGGCAGGAAGCTAGACCCCATCCTTGGCCGGAGCCTTAAGAGACAGTAACAGCTGCCTCAACCCACTGGTGTTGGTGGGTTGCCTCAACCCCAAGCCCCAGCTCCTCCAAGGAGGATTCATTTCTTTTTTCCCACAGTTTCACAGGCTGCCTCCTGGGGCCAGCCCCGGGCCAAGCCCCATGGGGAGTGTGGAGAATGCACCACCCAGGGTCTGACATCAAGCGGCAGAGAACCAAGGCAGGGAGGGGCCAGCTCAGTAGCAGTGGAGCTCGTAAGGTACGCAGCACCCGGGCAGCGCTCATTCGCTCGGTAAAATAAATGGATACTTCTTAGCAGGCTCTCTCTGGAGAAGATGGAAACCCAAAAAGGACCGGGAAATTTTGGATGGCAAACAGCCCATAAACCCTCATCAAGCCAGCTCTAGATTTTAAAACAAAAAGGATCAAAAAAGATTCCCAGGCTTTGTTCCCCTACCACACACAGCCCTCTGTCCCAGTAAACATACACACTCGTAGCTGGAGAAAAAGAGTTGAATAAGAAGTAGCAACGGTTTAGAATTTGAATGAAGTTACACAGGTGCACATATTGTGGAATAAAGAGGAGGCTGTGCTTTGCAAATGTGTAGCACTCATCCATCAGCCGGCCTGTGATGGTCTAAAGGTCTTCTCTGAGCAGAGCCGAGTCACAGCTCTGGGACCCTAATGGTCACTTAGGGGTCATCTCGTGGTCTGAGGAGCAGTCTGTGACAGGGCAGCCGCCCTATGGGTTGTTTCGACACTGTGAGAAAGAACATCTGTCCCGTGAAAGACCCAAAGAGCTGTTACATTGTAAAGAAGGCGCATTTCACAATGAGAAATGGATGAAATGTGTAAACATGTGTCTTTTCCATACAGCTTAATAAATGGATGAGGAGTTTTTTGCAGTTTTTTCCTTTTTTCTAACTCTGGAACCCCTGAGTGTTGTGAGGACAGTGCAATAGGCAGTCAGAAGCCTTGAGGGGGAGGGGAAGGGTCATTATTTCCACTCAACCTATTTTAGGGCTTCTGTCCTACAGAACAGTGGTGTCCAAGCTTCTGTGATTGTGTATCCCTCTAAGTAAAGGAATTTTGATTATACATACCCAATATGTAAACTTACTAATATGTATTAAAATGTAGGCTCTAAAATATACTGAATCAGAAGTGTAAGAATGTTCAATAGGGTTTGATACTTTCCCCCTCCTACATCCCTACGGTGGTAACTCATCACCAGGCTTTCATCAGGTGCCGGTGGGACCCCATGAGGACCTAGAAGCATAGGGATGACAGCGAGTCAATCACTCAGGCATGCAATACATTTGTTGAGTACCCTCCATGTGACCTCCTCTTTAGATCAGGAGTGTCTTCCACAATGTCTAGGGTAAATAGTTGTCTAGCCACTGCTTGCATAATCCCAGTGATGGGGAACTCATTATCCACTTCATTTGGGGGAACTTTTCATTATTCATGTATTCATTCATTCGCTCATTCATTAAAGAAAACTTGTATTCTGTGTCTACAGAAATGGCACTACTCTGTCTACACCTCCAGCCACCCGGGCCAGATATGTGAGGCTCATCGGTAAATGCACCCTCTCCTTTATTCCTTCTACCCAGTGGATCAGCACCTCTTTTAGATTCCACCTAAGGGTTTCCTGGACCTATCTCCTTCTTCCCTTGTCTAACCTCCATCTTTTATTACTGTTCCCATCTCTGATTCTGACCACTACCGTCTGCTAATTCTTATTCTCCACTCTGCAGCCAATGATGTGTTTTAAGGCAAATACAATTGTAGAGGGGCTATAAACCCAAAGACCAGTGTTTAGGAGCTAAGGCTTTGGAATCAGGCAGATCTGGATTCCAGTTCTGGTTCTGGCCAGGGCTCTTATTTGTCGTGTGGTCTTGAACATCTCACTTACCGCTTCTGCGTCTCCATGTTCTCATCTGTGAAATGGGGATAATAATGGTATCTACCCCATAGAACTGTTAACAGGATTCACATAGAAAGTGTTTTAGCACAGTGCCTGGTAGAGAGTTGGCACTGGTCCCATGCGGGCCACCATGATGGTGATGTTGGAGGGTGATGACCACAGTCTCTAATGAGAAATCCTGCAATAGTGTCCCACCGCTCTTGGGATGAAGGTCCACATCCATAATGTGGTCTGCAAGACCCATCAGGAGCCAGCCCTGCCTTGTCTCTTTCCCTCTCTCTACCTCCTGGCTCATTCTCTACCTCTGGCCCTAGTGTCCACAACCGGACAGAGTCCAGCAGATTTTCCATTCCCCCTCCAGTGCCTACCTTTCCCACTCAGCCTGCACCCCTCCCGCCCCAGCAGCTCTGAGCTTGGACAAAGTGGCCCACCATTGCCCGAGGAAGCTCACTCACCCAAGGGACTTGGTTCACAGATGGGAGCCTGACTCGAGGAAGTCTGCACTCTGGAAGAAGCCACCTAGCTGGAACTGTGAGCAGGGCTCTGGGCAGGTGGAAACAGGCTGGAAGAGTCTCGCTGCCACCTTCCTCCACCCAGCCAGGCAACGTGAGTGGCCTCTCCCCTCCTGACCTTCCGTGGCCCCAGCAAGCTGGTGTGATGGGGAGAAGTCCAGGTGGGCTGCCCAGCCCCTGAGTCTGCCCCGGGGCCGAATGGGCGAGGACCTGGTGCAGAGGTGCAAACTGGTCCTCAGTGACCTGGTGGGACCGAACGCTGGTGATGGGGGCTACCATCAACGTACGAAGCCTAACGCAGTCTTCATGGTTTGGAAGGTGAAGCTTCGATTGGCAGCCTCCAGCAGTGTGCTCCGCTATCTCTTTGTCACTCAGCCCCTAAGCCCATTATAGAGCCTTGCATAGTTCTGACCTCTCGCCAAGCCCTGGAGGGCCCGGGGGTCCGGGGTGAGCAAGGAGGTCCCTGTTGGGCATGGGGCATTGACTTGAAGGTTTGTTGATTAGTTTTTGGCTGAGGTCAAACGGCCCCATGACAAAGTCCCACTCTCTGCTGACAACTTTTCAGACTTGACCCTCATGACCACTCAGGGAGGCAGGCGCTTACCAGTTCCTGATGTGGGGACTGAGACCCAGGAGAGCAGTTACTTGCCACGGCCACACGGTTCCTCAGGAGGGGGTTCAGGAAGCCCACCTGGTCTTGGCGGGCTTGTGCCTTAACCAGGGGTGAGGAATCTTGTCACCAGGAAAGCCTTCAAGGTGCCTTCCTGCGTGAAGAGCTTCTGAGCCAGCGCTGGGGCTGTGTCTGCCCTAATCACCAGACTGCATCTTGTCGGCCTTGGGAGTACTCGTCTCGGGCAGAATCGCCTCCCCAGGGGCTGGCGGCTGACGCCTGACCGGAGATATTCTCCGTCGAAGCTTTATTGAGCTATGATTCACATGCCAGACAGTTCGCCCATTCCAGCAGCTTTTAGTTTATTCTCAGAGCTGTGTGATGGTCACTGTTCTCTGATTCCAGAACACATTCATCACCGAAAAGTGAAATCCCCCATCCCACCCTCCCCACCGCCTCGGGAGCCACTCACCTCCTTTCTGTCTCGAGACTTGCATCTTCTGGACATTGCATAGGGACAGAATCATACACCGTGTGCCTTTTGTGTCTGGCTCCTTTTACCGGCCTTACGCAGAGATGTAATATTTAATGGCAGGGGAAGAACTTTGGAGGTCAGGCCTTGAGTCCCTACCATGCCACTAACTCACCGTGTGATCTTGGCAAACCACCCCCTCCGTGGCCTTTGGCCTCTGTTTCCTCACCTGTAAAATGGGCAGATAACACAATAAGTATGCCTATCTCGCCCAGAGCTAGTGACTCTGAAAACGGGGCTTTATAAACTATAACGGGCAGAACCAACATGACAGGGACCACCCCGGGCTTGGAGCCAAGGTCTGGTCCCCATCCCAGCTCTGCCACTCCTGGCTGTGGGAATTTGGACAAAGCCAGTTACGTTCTCTGCGTTTCTGTTTCCTCACCTACACAATGAGGAGCGGGTGCTTTGAAGAATAAGACAGATCAAAGTGTTCTCGTGGGCTAAATAGGGTTCCCTCCCCCCTCAAATGCACATCCACCTGGGACCTCAGAACATGATCTTACTTGGGAACACGATCTTCACCCAAGTCATTAAGTCAGGGTGAGGTCACACCGGATCATGGTGGGCCTATGTCCGATGAGTGGGGTCCTCACGAGAACAGGAGAGACATACAGAGACACAGAGGCCCTCCGGAGATGTAGGCAGAGTTTGGAGGGATGCTTCCACAAGCCAAGGATCACCAAAGATTCCCCGGAACCATCAGAAGCCAGGAAAGAGGCATAGAAGAGACTCCCCCTCGGACCCTCCAGGAGGAACAGACCCTGCTGACACCTCGATCTTGGACTTCTGGTCTCCTGAACTGTGAGAGAATAAATGTCCACTGTTTTCAGCACCCCCACCCGCCGTCTGTGGTGCTTTGCTACGGCAGCCCGAGGAGGTGGGTAGGGATGTTTTGCTAGTTCTGAGGGCATGTTTCCTCACTACGGTCCACACAGAGCCCTGTCCCCAGCGGTGCAAAAGTCATTCCACAGGCTTTCTTCAGGTCTCCTGAGGGCTGGCGATGCTAGTCTGTGACAGAAGTTCCCCTAAGGAAGAGCAGGATCGACCATCGTATAGAACTTCGGAGAGTTTTTCAAAAGGAGGATCCTGAGGCCTTTCCCAAGATCCCAAGATGTTAGGGGCCGACCCAGGCCCCCAGAGGGTGTGCACCACAGACCTGCTGGCCCAGGACCAGGACTGCCCTGTTCCCCTCTTCCTTCCCTAGGCCCCAAAGGCAGGCTGATTCAGGGCATCTCAGGCCAGGCTAAGAAGAGGCCACAGGGCCTGGCTCCTGGCTTCCAGGCAGGCCGGCCACCAAGTCCACCCTGGTGGGAGGTTGTTTACAGACAGCCCCACAAGATGACCCAAGACAGGGCTAAGGCTCCTCTGGACTCCCCCTCCACGCTGAGTCACCTTCCGAGGCCCACTCAGCGGGCCAGCCATGTCTGCCTGCTTCTTCTCTGGGGTCCTGGCCAAGACAGAGGATGACTTACGTAACCCCTCCTTGTGCAAGAGCAAAGCAATATTAGGCCAGCTCCCGCTGGCTGCTGACCAAGGGCCAGCGGTGTCACCACTGTGGCTCACCTGATCCCCAAACTCTGAGAAGGGGCCCCCCTCACAGGCTCAAAAACCGAGGCTTCAGGAGGGGGCATAGAAACTGGTCCTAGTTCCCCTGGCTCGACGGCAAGGGCGCTGAGATTCAAGCTCTGCGGCCCAGACCGGCCCGCCCTGAATTCCAGACCAGACCTGAAGACCCAGGCCCTGCTTCCAAATCAGATTTTTCCCCAAAGTACTTGCCCCACTGGAGGAAGACAAAGCACTGAGACCCTGGCACCTTGACCGCTGAAGGGCTTTTCGGGGCAATCTGACCCCTCCTCACATTCCACAAAGAAAGACAGACCCTGTCATTGTGAGAACTGGCCATCTCCCCTCGGCGCCCCGACCCCAGCAACTGCCAGAATGCTTTCTCTTCAATTCAGTTCTAAAATCATCTTCTCCTAGAACTATAGAGCTCACCTTCTAATCTTGAAGCTATTTCAGTACCATTATTTACTTTTGCAGATCTTTCCCAAAGTTTCTCAAAAACAAAAACAAAACCTAGCTCCCGATTGGTCAAATAAGTCTGAGAACTGCAACTACTACATCTTCCTCGTGGGGCTGCCGATTGCACGGATGTGTGTTAAGGGCCCTGAGAAGTCCTGCAGGAAGGAGGCACGCTCCTCTATGCTTGGCCTAACCCAGGGTTCCCAGACTTGATCGGCACAGAACCTGTCTTCCACTGGCTGCTTCTACTCTCCTTGCCCCACACCTCCTTCTCCAGCTGATGTTTAAATGTTGGAGCTCCTCATGCTTCAACCCTAAGACCTCCTCTCATCCGCCTTTCCTGATCCCAGCCAGGGGCATGGCTCTAAATGCCATCTGTGATGGTGAGTCTTAAATGTCAGCTTGGCTGGGCTCCAGCACCCAGTTATTCAATCAAACATGAATCCAGGTGTTGCTGTGAAGGTCTTGCGTAGATGTGGTGAACGTCCGCCATCAGTTGACTTTCAGTAAAGGAGATGACCCTCCGTAATGTGGGTGGGCCTCATCTGAGCAGTTGAAAGACTTGAGAACAAACACTGAGGTTTCCAGAGAAGAAGAAATTCTGTCTCAAGACTGCAGCATGAGCTCCTGCCTCAGTTTCTAGGTCTCTGGTCTGCCCTGTGGATTTTGGCCAGCCAGCCCTTGTAAGCACGTTAACTAACTCCTTGAAATAAATATCTTGATGGATAGATGATAGATAGATTGATTGGATTGATTGATAGATAATAAATAGATGATAGATAGATAGGTAGATAGATAATAGATAGATGATATCTAGATATTGATGATAGATGGGTAGGAATAGGTAGATATCCTATTGGCTCAGTTTCTCTGGAGAGCCCTGACTGAGACACATCTACGCCACTAACTCTGAAATGTTAGCTCTCTTCTGAGGCATCTTCTCTGATCCCAGTTTCCAGGGGAGAACCCCATTTAGGTCTTTCACATGGATCTTCAATTTATCTGTCTCTGTCACATGTGTGTAGCCACCATGAGGACTGGGACAGTCAAGGGTGACCCCAAGTCTTCAGGAAAAGGTGAAAGTTCTCTTCAGCATGTCAGTTCCCCTGTATCCAGGTTGTGAAAGCACTTCCGATCATGGGACTGGCATGGTTTATGTGAAAGATACATGCCTACAGCATCAATCCCATCTCTCTTAAAGACATACGAGCACTACTGGTTTCCCAGGAAAGCTAATCTGATTTCAAGCCCCCCATTTTTTTGCTGTACACATGGGCCACTTAAGCATCTTGGTTGATTGAAAAATGATGTAAGAGGTTTTCCATGTAGGCAACTTCTGCCAGATAACCCAGAGAAAAGTCATAAAACTGGGAAAATACATTACACACATTTATCTTCCCTGTGAGTGTCCGTATGATGCGATATGGACGCAATATCAACATTTTCCATGGATCTATTTGATCTTCACATCAGCTCGCAAAGTAGGCAGGCCATGTTCACTCCCAGATGCAGAAACTGGGTCAGAGGCTCCCTAGGACTTCCAGGGTCCCCCAGGTCTCCCCCCAACACAACGGGACAGGGGGTGGGTGTCTGTGCTGTCAGACAACTCCTCAGTCTGGTCTGAAACTGTGCAATTCTCTTTGCTACACCAAAACAAGAGCTTTGGGGGGCATACCCACACAGGGTCTGCCCAAGGGTAGGGGCTGAGTGCTACCCAGAAAGAATGAGTAAATGCCATCTGGGGCTTGAGCCTGGGCCTTCCGACTCCAAGTTCCAAGGAAGCCTTCCACAAACAAGTTTGTACATATATGCATGTTGAGCCTTCCACCTACAATGGTTTTCTCAGCTTGCCTGCCTTCTAGACTCCTATTCGTCTCTCAAAACCCAGCTCAAATATCCCTCTGCCATAATGCTTGCCAGGCTCAGCCTCAAGCAGAATTAAATTCTTTAGGTCTTCATACTAGGACAGACCCCTGGCTCTTCATTGTCACTCTGCATTCACAGTCACTGTGTATCTTTGTCCTCAGACAGTCCCAGAGCCCCGCAAGTGGCCAGGGAAAGGGTTTTGTTCATCTCTGTCTTCCCAGTACCCACAAGGGACCCAGTGCCCTTAAGAGGTTCAGGACTGTGTGTTGATCCAGAGACAAACTATTGATATTCTGATATATATAAATAAATAGGGTTATAAATTCATTCAGCAAATATTTGTTGAGCTCTGTTGTAGGAGTTTGGAATATGACTCTAATGAAAAGAGATAAAGCCCTTGCCCAGTGGAGCTCATACTTTAGTGGGAGAGACAGGAAGTAAAAACTAACCACGTGTCCGTGGTTGATGAGGGTGATGAGATCAGTTATGACAAACAGTGAAGCCAGGGAGGAGAGGAGAGGTTATTTAAGGGAAGAGCTCGCCGATAAGGGGGGATCTGTGGGGACCAGGAGGACCTGAGGCATGGGGTTGTCTATGAGAAGGGTGCTCCAGGCACAGGGAACGGCCAGTGCAAAGGCCCTGAGGTGGGAGAGGATGTGGCATGTTCAAAACAGAGCAAGGGGGCCAGGAGAGCCAAGGGAGGAGCAGGTGGGGACCATGGCAAGGACACTCAGAAAAGGCAGCAGGCTGTGTCATGGACAAGTCTTAATGATCTCCTGTGCCTGAGACGGGAGCAGTGAGGGTTTCCAGAAGAGACACAACACGGTCAGACTTAGGCTTTAGAACATAGCGGAACATGGCTGAGCAACCCTGGTCACACGTCCTTTCCAAGTGTTGCCCCTGGAGAGGGTTCCGGAGCCTTCCAGGCCCAGTATGCTCCAGGCCCCAGCTGTGTTAGCTCACGGGCTTCTCCCGACTCGCCTCAAAGGAGGGTCTGCCTAGCACCCCCGTCCAGGTGAGACAGCATCTCCCAAAGCAAAGCTGACACAGAGACAGAGTTTTAGGTGGCCATTTTTTAAACCTTCCCGGTCTTTGGAAGCCCAGGCCCACCAGAGCTTTTTCTGCTGAGTGGCCAGTGCCCAGAGCCCTTCACTTTTAAGTGGCCATCAACCAGGCGGGGGCGCTGCTTAGAGCTGCCCGGGACACACTCGGCAATTGTCTTCCGTCGATTTCCAGGGGTTTGTGCTTTGTGCAGCCTACAAACTTTAGGATTTTATTTTTACCCCCCTTCCATCCGGACACCTCAGTCTGGCCCCTCTGTTCCCGCCCACTCTGTGCAGCCCTTGGTGTGCTCTTGTGGAGTGGGGTTTGCACACTTGGCCGCAAACACGGGCTTGACCACCTTCCAGGTCCACCAGAACATGAGCAGTCCCGGGGGGGACACCAAGGCCTCTTCTCTCTGCCCCCGGCACCCAGCATGCACAGGGCACCAGGCAGACGCTCCCTTCGTATTTGCAGACTAGGAGGATGAACACGCAGACCCGCGCTCATCCAGGGGCAAAGGGTTACAACGGGCCTGAGTGATGGAGGGGCATGAAGCAGACCGGGAGGGGAGGGGAGGCCATTTCCAGCAAATGCCCCCAGGTAGACAAGTCCAGATGCACCAGGAGCCCGCAAGTCACCCCTTGGCCGCAACAGAAGACGCAGGTTGGGGGGGGGGTGCCTCTGGCTGTTACAGCAGGACCCTGGAGGAGTCTGAGAATTCCCAGGGGCTGGGGTGTGGTCCTGTGAAATGACAAAATCCCGGTGCTCTGGAATAGGAGTCTAGCACAGGAATCGACGGAAGGACAAGAATCAGAAAGCAAGGAGATCTGTTGGGAGTTCTGTGTCGTAGACCGCATGAGTGTCTGACACCGACGACAGGAAGGAAGGCTTGGACAGAGGGGACAGAGGGCTCGATGGGCCTTCAGTTTGGGCCAGAAGGTGCCCAGCTTTGGTTTCTTTCTTGCGTCTACAAGTACAGTTAATAGTAGGGCTAGCACGTGTAATTGTGGGGGCTGAGCAAGAGCCCTGAGGATGCTCGGGTTCTAGAAGTTACCTGCAGTGGTGTTCCCAATGAGGTATCCTCGCAGAAGCTGCTCGAAGTGACTAGGAGAAGAGATAGGGTGGCTCTGGGGTTTAAGGACTGGAGAACTGTGTATGTCACGGTGGGAACTGTGACCCGTGCGTCCCCAAGCCCCTCAAACTCCAGCCCACCTTCCCTGAATATGCATCGAGCGTAGCCAGAGCCCACCTGCAGCTCAGAAGACACAGCTGCGCAGAGTCCCCGGCATTCGCCTCAGGGACGGTGCCAGGGAAGGCGGACCTGTCCCACCGAGCCGGACAGGCTGTCCTCTTTGTAGATGGCAGTCCTGGGTACTCTGCCAGCCACCTCTTTGTGCCTCTTCACTGCCCTTCTCTCCCGACACATGCCCCCCACATGCCCCAGGACCCAAAGGACCCTCATCCCACCTCCATTATAAGGGCCTGTACCCCTTCCGAGATGTGGGGTTTCCTCATCCTGCCCTCGGCCCCGGGAAATCGAGCCCCTCTTCCCACAGGCTTGGGGTTCCCTCACCCTGTCCTCAACCCCCCGGAATTCAGGCCCCCTCTCCCCACAACCCCAGAAGTAGAGACTCTCTTCCCCCTGGGACCAAGGCCCACTTCCCATTTCCCACCCTGAGTGAGCAACAGTGGGAACATCCGTTTTCTTAAGAGAACATTCCATCCCATGCCCGGGTGGGGCCCCATGGCTTTGGCAAGGCTGCCATAGAGTCACCTCCCGAAGCCCAGTTCCCTCGCTATCCCCGTGCCCTTGTCCTCACGGGCTGTTCCCCAACCCACGTGCAGGGGGCCAGGGGCAGACCCCGCAGACCCCACCTCCCCCAGAACTTGTCGTCTCAGCGCCTGGGCAGGAAGGCATCCCATAAGAACAGACACTCATGAGAAAGAGTCCAGTCTAAATGCATATGGGAGGGAGAAAGGCAGCTGCTTTCTGGAAAGGGTTTCCTCTGGGCAGACCCTAATCTTCATTACCAGTCAGGAAGGACTGGGACTTGGAGCCTCCCTCTGATGAAAATCTCCCCCAAATGATGGCCGACACTCACCTGACATCTGTGTTACCAAAAGAAATCCCAGGTCTCCCCTGACGGGAAGGAGCCTTCCCAAAGACAAATTCTACTTTACTCCCTAAAATACTCACGGGCTGCTGAGTCTTGGAGTCTTCTTCTTCTTCTTTATTTTCTGCTTCCACAATTTCAATATGTCTGGTGACAGGAGGAAACCGCTAGAAAGTTCTAAAATGCAGGTTATCCCCACCAAGGTGTCAGTACAGAGAAAAGAAAGAGAGAAGACCAGATTCTGAAGACAAAGGGGACATTTTCTGCCCCCAGACATGTTGGGTTCAAGGTAACATCCAGAGGGGACTTGGAGCATCCAAGAGGCGGGACTAAGGTGTGGGGAGGGCTGGGGCCCCGAGATTTGGGTGTCAACTTTCCAGAAGCCAGAATTCAAGCCCTGGCATGGATGCGTTCTCCTGCATTTAGGCAGGGAGTTTGAAATGTCTTAATTTCCTAAGAGGGAGGATAAGGAGCCCTTCAGTTAAAGGATCTTGAGGCTTGATCCTCAGGGAAAGCCAGAAATGGGGCGCCTGGGTGGCTCATTTGGTTAAGTGACTGCCTTCGGCTCAGGTCATGATCCTGGAGTCCTGGGATCGAGTCCCACATCGGGCTCCCTGCTCAGCGGGGAGTCTGCTTCTCCCTCTGACCCTACCCCCTTTTCATGCTCTTTCTCTCTCTCTCATTCTCTCTCTTAAATAAATAAAATCTTTAAAAAAAAAAAAAAAGAAAGAAAGAAGAAAGCCAGAAATGGCTTTCTTTGTGAAGAGGCACAAAGAGGTGGCTGGTTCAGACATCCCCAGATGTCTGAACACGAGGTCTTGAGTAGTTCAAGTTGATATATGCAGATGTACATTGAAAAATGGGCCTTGGAGCTGCCAGGGAAAATTAGGAAAAGTGCATTACTCAACTCTGGACCCTGCCTGAGTCAAATTTTTCCTAGCTCACTGTTTGTTCAGTGGGGTCCACATTAATAGATTCTTGGCCGTGGATCCTTCAGAGCCGAAATTCAAAAGGAAGCATTTAAGAAAAGCTGCTGCAAAACCTCAGGCATGCAGGATCCCATAGCAAATGCGGCTGTCATCACTCAATGTCCACTGAGGCTCATGGGGACTCAGAAGGAGGCCAGGATGCATTTTAAGCACATGTTGGTCAACATACCGCTCCTGGGCAGTCATAGGCCTCCCCACATGTCACCAATGTAAGGAGGGGGGTGGGAGCTGAATAATCTCTTGCCAGCCCCAAAATGCAGAGCAGTTTTCCTTTTAAACCCCAGCTCGCTTCTTCCATTGAAAGACTCACTTTTTTCAGCAATCCCTCCAGCGACGTCATCGGAGAGAAGGTTGTGTAATTCAAGCCCGTAGCATTTCCACTGGGCTTCCCAGCGCTGAACACACCTCTGAAGCCTGCTCTTGCCATCAGAAAAGCCAGCTGAAGTTGTGAGCTCTTTCCTTTCCTAGGTAAGTAAATGACCACCTTTTTTTTTTCCCTTGTGAGAGTGAGGTGTAAGAGAAGATCCACGTCTCTTAGAAAAAAACAACCAAAAAAGCTTCCTTTTACAACTAGATATTGGCAGAATTTTCGGTTTTCTTTAAGTGTATTTTTTTTTTGAAACATAATTCTAGATCCGTTTAAGAGACTGTATTTGTGCCTGCGTAGGGGTTGAGTTGCTTTTCCAGAAGAAAAGGAGGAGAGCATCTGGACTAGCCTGGGAAGTTTCCAGAAGCTCTTTCTTTATATCAAGGCCACAGGAAACATGTAGAGGCTGGATACAGCCTCCAAAGGGCTCTGTGTGGACTCTGACCAGTTTCTATCTACAAATTTTGATTGATAAAAATCAAAATTGATCTCCCCAGGATGGCTTACCAGATTTCAGAGGGTCAATAACTGGCTGGGTTATTTGGCTTGACAATAGCATCTTATTATTTGACTAAGTTGAGATTCTTTCATCTCTGTGTATTTCAAATGCCCTTATCATCATCTCACTGTTGGAATTGGGATGAATTCCAGGAAGCCTCCTTGTAAGACAGTGGTCTCCCGAGTCGCAATGCCAATGTTAAAATGTGCAGAACTCAGAAAATAACACATGGAAATTGCAAACTCGTCTTCTCTAGTAGACCTGCCCAATGTCACCTCTAAGTTTTTAACAAATAAGATCAAGTATTACTAAAAATACAGTGCTGTTTATTGAGCACCTACTCTGTGCCGGGCAAATATCAGAGCTACAACTAAGAACTGGTGAAGGAAGCTCTCTCCTTTCTGTCCAGCTTAATATAAACACAGACAGCAGGTGGCAAAGACAAACCCTTTAAAAATAAGCCCAGCTTGGGGTGCCTGCGTGGTGCAGTTGGTTGAGCCTCCAACTTTTGGCTTCAGCTCAGGTCATGATCTCAGGTTTCTGGGATGGAGCCCTGAGTCAGTCTCCATGCGCAGTACAGAGTCGGCTTGAGATTCTCTCCCCCCGCCACCCCTCCTGTTCATGCTCTCTCTCAAATAAATAAATAAGCCTTAAAAAAAAAAAAGTAATAAACCTAGCTTGAGCAGACACAGGCTATGGGAGGAAGGGCAATGTGTGCTGAACCAACAGATTCGAGCTGAAGCCAGAGGTCTCTGCACGTGGCTTGCAAAGCAGTCCCTGATTTTCTGGGTAGGGTGAAGCCTTGCCCCCTGGATGAGTTTCCTATGGCTGCTGTAATAAATTAGCACAAACCTAGTGGCTTAAAATGACACAGATTTATTGTTGTACCATTCTGGAAGTCAGATGTTCAACATCAGTCACACTGATGTGTGGGCCAAAGTCAAGGTGTTGGCAGGGCTGTGTTCCTTCTGGAGGCTCCAGGGAGAATCTGTTCCTTGCTTCCTCCACCTTCAAGAGGCTGCCTGTGTCTCTTGGCTCATGGCCCCTTCCTCCGTCTTCAAAGGCCCTGGTACTGTATCTTTGCCTCAGTTTGTTCATCTGTACCATGGGCACAACTCTACGACTGCTCATGCAACCGTGTTGTCAGGATTAAGTTCCTGAGAACCCAGCGGAGTCTCAGGCCCTCTGCAGATGACAGATGTGGCTGATGTTGAGGGCTCAGACCCGGGCCTCTGGGTCTCCATCCAGCCCCAGCGTCGGGGAGAACTGGGGCCAAGACAGAACGTGTCATGTGGGTTTTCCTTGGCGGGTAGAACTTGGTCACCACGTGCAGAGAAGGGCACAGGAAGGCGTGGCATGAGGCCCCATGACAGTCTCAGGACGCAGCTCCGCAGACGTGTATGGACCACAACAGAGTGCTGGGGCGGGGGCCCTCGGGCATTTGAGAAATCAGGTTTGCTGGGTATGCCAGCTTCCTGCGGCTGCCGAAATGAATCCCGACCAACAGCGTGGTTTTAAACAACCAAATGGCCGTATTACAGTGGTGGAGTTATAAAGCAGTTCTTGTCCAAAGCTATTTCCCAAAAAATGATTTATTTAACTCTGTCTCTATACACACACACCCCAACAGATTGGCCATATTATAGTGATGGAGTCATAAAGTAGTTCTAGTTAAAAATTTGTTTTCAAAAATAGTCATGTCTTTAAGTATATATATACACCCACATACATTAAGGCAAAATAAAAGTTTTTATGTTACTGAGCTGAACATTGAAAAAGAACATAAGCAAAATAGACTGGTTTGGTACATATCCACGGGCTATAATCTGTGCCTGACTTGGGTATGTCTTTGGCATTTTCCTGGAGAATGAATTTTTCTTTCCGCTTGGTCTTACTACTTTTAATTGTTCCATATACTTGCTGAAATATTTGCCTTCAAATTTTACAGTTAATAAATTTAAGTTAGCACCTTCAATTGACCCTTCTCTTAGACTAGAACGTATTTATTTAAGAAAATGTGGCGGAGGCAGGTGCTCAGGTGCCTGATACACTCTGAGCAAGTTCTGCAAAGTGGGGGCTATTCTCAAGTCTGACTCTTTGCATATAAAATGATGTAAATATTTTAGCCCACACATTTTCACAGGTGGTGTGCCTTTATGCTTTAGTTCAAAGTGGCTTTCTTCAACAAATATTTTTACCAGATTCAGCTCTACAAATAAGTTGCAGTTACAATTTTTGAACTCTTTGTCAAGCTTAGATGCTGTGAATGGTAGGTGTTCTCAATTTTGTCCCATTTCTGTACAGAACATGAACTTATTCAATTGAAAAGATTCTTCCCACAAACAGGTATTTCAAAGCTCACTACAGAATTTTTAAAATTAAATCTTGTGTGCCACTGAGCTCTCACTCTCTGATTTAATCATTTCTTCCCTTTTGCAACACATTTCCTTTATTGTCTGCATAACAGCTTCGTTTTCTATCATTACAATCTGCTAGACACGCAAAAGTGGATGTTTTGGTGCTCTGTTCTTTGAACACGTTGATTAAAGATTTCCAATTGATTCGGAACAAAATTCAAAAAATGTAGAGCTCTCTTTTAACAAACAGCTTAGTAACACTTTCAGGCATTTAGGCTCAAGGTCTTATAAAATTGATTGATGATGGGCAGCAAAGAAAAGAAATACATGCTGAAGGGTTTGTTGTTGTTGTTTTTTTAATTCACCGTCAACTTCACTACAAAAAGCTTGTGGTTCAATAACTCTGCGTACGTCTTTAAATTTTCTAAATTTTGTCACCTATCATCTCTATATCAATTGGTAGAATATTGAAACGTTTTTGCATGCAATTATAAACTGTGTTTGCACTGTGGCCTGTTCAAAGTACATTTCTATTTCATTGGTCTCTTATTTAGTAAGAATGTAACTGTTACCATGACACCATGCCCCAGCAAAATCTGTCTTTGTATTACCATCACAAAAATATAACTCTATTTCCAATGTAAACAATTTAAACTGAATTTAGAATAGCATTTCCCAGAAGTCCGTTGTTCCGTTCGGCCAGACTGAACTTCCAGAAGCTTGGTTTTGGGTCCGTGAATTGGATCATGATTGGCACAGACTGATTTTTCTAGTGGAAGAATCTGAAGATACTGATATCAAACTGGCACCAAGAACTCCCCGTCTGTGGTGTTCTTACAAAACTGCCCCATAATCAGCCACCACCTCCACTGTTGTCTGTGTAGGAGAAAAACTGGAACCAAAAATCAGCTGAATTAATTTGCAGAACAGCTGCTTGGTCTAAGTTGAAAAGCCACGCTTCCATGGGCGCGATCAGTGTCTTAGGGCAGATCTTTTAAAAGCACCAACTTCTAAAGCGGAGCTTTTGCGTCTTAGGCATTCTTGTGGTCAGTGAAAGCCCCCACAGTGATGTAAATATCAGCAAACATTCTGTGCAACTTGCACATTTCATCACCAACTTCCTTGAGAAACAGAAGCTCACTGCTAAAATTTTCACTGCTTTCAGTTTTTAGCTCATCACTGCCAGAAAGGGCATATTGCAAAATTTAAAATTATTTCCAGGGGGCGCCTGGCTGGCTCAGTCGGTAGAGCATCCAACTCTTGATCTCAGGGTCGTGAGTTTGAGCCCCACGCTGGGCGTGGAGCTTACGTAGAAAAGAATTAAAAAAAAAAAAGTATTTCCAAATAACCGAATAAATATTTAGTTGTGGATTTATGCCCTGCAAGAGTTGACAGCACAAGAGTATCCTGACTCTTCCGTACGCTCTGGGTCAGAGCTCCTACATGCCACAGACACTCCACAGCCCCCCGACCCGTAATTCGCCGTGTTTCCCCACTCACCTGCCCCCTGGTGGCCAAGCCCCTTGTTCTCTTCTCTGTCTACACTCTCCCTTGGTGATGTCATCCAGTCTTGTGGCTTTAAACACCATCTAGGTAATCACAACTCCCATTTACGTATCACTGTATCAGACCTTGTCACTGCATACCAAACGTGACTATGTAGGTGGTGTCCAATGGACATCTCAACCTTGACATGTCCAAGAGTGAACTCCTGATCCCCGGCACACACAAAAAATCCTGCCCTGTCTTCAGTCTGTGACCTCTACTTCAGTTGATGGCAACTTCATATTTCTTTGTATTTCCTGGCAACATCCGATCCTTCCTTTCTCACAACCTGTATCCGATTGAAAATCATGGCAGTATTACTTTCAGTACAAATCTAGAAGCTGATTCCATCTTATCATCCCCAAGGCTACCACTCCCCAGCTAACACATTTATTCAGTACACTCATTGTTGTGGGCTCACTCTTCCCACTAGGCTAGAGGCCCCCTGAGGGCATGGGGTTTTTGCCAGGTGGATTCACTGCTGTGTCCCAAATACCTAGAACAGCACCAGGTACACAGTAGGTGCTCAATAAGTACTAGTTCAGTAGATAAATGCATGGAGGAACTGGTGAATTATATCTTGGTGTGAATGGCACAGTGTGTGTTACCAACAGTGTCAAAACTTGAAGGTCATCGTGTCCTCAGGTAAGGAAAGTCGGGCTCAGAGACACTAAGTGATTGCCCAAGGTCACACGGCCAAATAGACTCTTCCAAGATTGGTTCTCTCTCACACAATATCTTCTGTTGGATGCTGGGAGGCCATGCCCTGTTGAAGGAATCTCAAGCATCACCAAGTAATAACAGTAATGATAACAAAAGTTCACATTTATCGAGTGCTTACGAAAAGCCAGGAACCATTTTAAGCCCTTTGCATATATTAATTCGTCTGGGGTGGGGGTAAGATTTTTAGGTGTGAAGCCCCAGAACTCCCACAGTGCAGGCAGCTGCTTGCCGTGTGAATGGGACCACATGGGTCCCCTGAGCCGGCTGTGGCCAGCTTTGCTGGCAGGTGCCCACAAACCCACAAGTACAGGATATGGTCCCTTCTTTTCTGTGGGGTCCAGAGGGCTGGGAGGCATGGTCGGCTTCCTTCCCACCACATCCCTCTCCCCCTGAACCTCAGCGTGGGCACGTGGGAGGCAAGCCAGCTGTGTGGCTAGGGGTCAGCGCGGACCGAGGTCTCCCAGGACAGGTTGTTAACATCGGAGCCTGGCTTCCTCATCTACCAAATGGGGACAAAACGTGCAGTAGGGTCGAGTAGACAGAGGCTCAGGCTCTGGAATCAGACGGTCCAGGTCAGTGTGACTACAGAGGAGTGATGGGTCCCTTGACACTCCATTTTCTGAGCAGTCGAATGGAGAGGACAATGCTCCTGCCCCCACAGAGATGTTGGGAAAATTAAATGAAAAAATATTTAAATGTGAAAGTCTTAGAATGGTGCCTGGAGATAGAGATCATTTCATCAGTGTGAGCTGCTATTCTTTTACTACTTGTATTTTTCAAGCCCAGCTTGAGAACCTCCTTGCTCTGGAAACCTCCCACCATTGCCCCCACGTCGTCCACCCTGCTGGTCTCTGCCCCCACGGGTGGGCCTCCCCGCTGGCTGTACCTCTTTCTGGCCCTTCTTGATTCTTTCTTAGGTCGTCGACCACTGTCTCCATGGCTGCACCCCCTCTAGGCAGTGAGCACCTGCAGGTTGCAGGCTATGTCCCGTTCCCTGTATCTCTGGTACCTGGCAAAGTGCTGGCACAAAGGGGGTGCTCATTAAATGTTTGACAAAACTGTTAACAATAATAATGTGGTTGGTTTTTAAGATTTTATTTATTTATTTGCACGCACATGTGCCTGAGGGAAAGAGAGAGGGAACACAAGCAGGGGGAGTGGGAGAGGGAAAAGCAGGCTTCCTGTTGAGCAGGCAGCCCAAGGTGGGTCTCGATTCCAGGACCCTGGGATCATGACCGCAGCTGAAGGCAGATGCTTAACCGACTGAGCCATGCAGGAGCCCCAGTAATCTAGTAAGTAAGTAAGACTAATCAGGCCCTTCCACTGAGCCCTTCCCCCGGACCAGGCAACCACGCCAAGCGCTCCATAGATCCTATGGCCAGTCCTGGCCACAATCCCACTAGAGGGACACGATCGGCTTCGACTTCCAAAAAGGGAAATAAAAGTCAGTGGGTCTCAGTGGCCCACATCAAGTGGTTGTGCCAGGGTTCGGGCCCAGTTTTCAAAGCCCTAGTCCTTTCCTTTATACCAGGGGTCGGCCAACATCTCCTCAAGGGGAGTCGATGGCAAATATTGGCCGTTTTGCAAGCCACGCAGCCTTTGTCGCTGCCACACAAAAGCAGCCTCGGACAATATGTAGATGAACAGGTGTGGCCGCGTGCCAAGAAAACTTGATTTTTCCAAACCTGCGGGGCGGGCTGGAGGCGGTCGGCGGGTTGCGGCGGGCGGCCTCCCACCTGACGCTGCGTGCCGTTCAGTGCAGGTCCCTGTGGATGGCGGCCCGGACCCCCCTGGAGTTCCTGTCGCTGAACCGGACGCAGCTGTCGCCCCCCAGTGCCACGTCCTGTGACGGCGCTCAAGAGGCCTGGGCCGTGCTGCACAGGGTGTTACCAACGTTCATCATCGTCATCTGCATCTGCGGCCTGCTGGGAAACCTCTTCGTGCTGTCGGTCTTCCTCCTCCCCCGGCGGCGCCTGAGCGTGGCGGAAATCTACCTGGCCAACCTGGCCGCCTCCGATCTGGTGTTCGTCTCGGGCCTGCCCTTCTGGGCGGAGAACATCGCCAACCAATTCCGCTGGGCCTTCGGAGGCCCCCTGTGCCGTCTGGTCAATGGAGTCATCAAGGCCAACCTGTTCATCAGCATCTTCCTGGTGGTGGCCATCAGCCGGGACCGCTACCGCGCACTGGTGCACCCGGTGGCCAGCCGGCAGCGGCGGCGGCGGCGGCGGGCCCAGGCCACCTGCCTGCTCATCTGGACGCTGGGCGGCCTCCTGAGCGTCCCCACGTTCCTGTTCCGCTCCACCGCGGCCGTGCCGCCGCTCAACAACTCCTGCGCCTGCGTGCTGCTGCCGTCCGGCGCCGCCTGGCACTGGCTGAGGATGGTGGAGTTAAACGTGCTGGGCTTCCTGCTGCCGCTGGCCGCCATCGTCTTCTTCAACGGCCACATCCTGGCCTCGCTGCGCGAGCGGGCGGGGGTCCCCGGGGCGCGGGCCGGGGGCCGCACGGGCCGCAAGGCCGCGGTGCTCATCCTCGCGCTCGTGGCTGCCTTCCTGGTGTGCTGGGCGCCCTACCACTTCTTCGCCTTCCTGGAGTTCCTCTACCAGGTGCGGGCCGTCCGAGGCTGCTTCTGGGAGGATTTCATCGACCTGGGCCTGCAGTATGCCAACTTCTTCGCTTTCATCAACAGCTGCCTGAACCCGGTGATTTACGTCTTCGTGGGCCGGCTTTTCAGGACCAAGGCCTGGGAACTTTATCAGCAATGCGCCGCTCGAAGTCTTCCTCCAGGGTCCTTGCCCCACAGGACGGGCGTTCTCCAACATTTCTGGCGGAAGTAACACAGCAGGGAGTCACGAAGCTTGGCGTCCTCATCAGTGATTCCGGACATAATGATGCTGTTGGAGTGGGCTCCAGAATGAGCGCCCCACCCACCCCCACCCCCCACCCCCCACCCCCCAGACGGCCAGGACCTCGTCCCTGGAAACTGTTGGGTGTTCTTATGGTACGAGGACTTTGCAGATGTGATTAAGCTAAGGGTCTTGAGATGGGGCGATGATCCTGGATTATCTGAGCGGGTCCAGTGTCATCACAAAGGTCCTGATAAAAGAGAAGCGGCCAGAGAAGGCCATGGGACAGCAGATGCAGGAGTGAATCCGGGAGCCCGGAGCCGGGGGCTGCTGGTGCCCCCTAAGGCCTGGAAAAGGGACAGAGAGGGATTCTCCCCTCAAGCCTCCAGAGGAAGCCAGCCCTGCACACGTTTGGACTTGAGCCCACTGAGACGGACTTCAGAGGTCTGGCCTCCAGAAGGAGAAGACAATAAAGTCGTGTTGTTTTAAGTCACCGAGTTTGGGCTAATTTGTTCCAGCATCCACGGGAAACTTCCAGTAAGGGTCTCTGCCCACGTTGCCACGTGCCCATCCAAAAGGTTCTAGGCTAACAGCTAGGCATACAGAGATGATAGAGCTAGGGATCCCATCCACGAGGAACTTGCATAAATCATTAGAATAAAAAAAAAAGAAAAGAAAACAAATCGCAGAAGCACGCCCCATATCCAGCACCCTGAGCGTTCGGAGGGAAAAGGGGCTGTCAGGAGAGGTGTGCTGAAGCGGGTCAACGGGGAGCTGAGTTTCAGGAAGGGCAGAATCTGGATGCGTGGAGGGAGGGGAGGGAGGCCTGGCAGAGGCATAACCGGGACACGCAGGTGGAACATGGGCGCTACGCAGGAAAGAGTATTTATGAAACTCTTAATGCTTCTGTATTCTTCCTGCCATGGGGGACCCAGTGGTGAACCTGGAAAAGTCTGCCTTCAGGGAGCTTGGAGAGAACCAGAGAGCAGGGTAACTGCCCCCACCACATGAGAAGAGGTGTTCTGAGCACAGAGAAGGGCACCCAGGGTGGGCGGCTGGGAGGGGAGGGGTCTGGAGGGTTTCCCGGAGAAAGAGACAGGGCCTGTAAGCTGAATCCAAAGAACAAGCAGTTGGCCGAACCAAATAGGAAAAAGGTGCGTTCCAGGTAGAAGAAACACGCTCCACCCAGAGACGGGTGGGTTTATAGGCTGGGAGGGAGAAGGATGAAGGAAGGAGAGGTACATGGCAGTCACGGAGGGTGAGGACAAGACGACCAAGGGCAGGGGGGAAGCAGGGAGGGCCCGGCTGAAGCTAGAAGGCATTGATCTGTTGTGTGAATTACTCTAGCCATGCTCATCAGGCCCCAGACAGGCAGGCAGTTGGGTATCTCCAGGGCTGGGGTTTTGCCAGAGGACGGCCATCGTTCAAGGTGTTGGGAATACTGGTCTGACTATGGAGACTGGCTGAATTAGAGAAGGAATGGACTTAGGAGGTGAGGGAGACAGAGTGACACGGATGCAGTTACAGAGCAGGGGCAGTGGGAGCACCTAGGTGACAGAGCACAGGAATAGGAGGTTGAGGCCACGGAGTAAGAGTGTTTGCATGGAACATTCCATCCCCCACGTGGCCGTGGCATCGGGCAGCTGGAATCAAGAGAAGGAGAAGGTCATTGGTCAAGGAATGGAGAGGTAGGGGATGGACATCCCACAGGGTCCCTGCAGGCAGGCAGGCAGGTGCATTCGAGAAAGGGCAAGGAAGCCAGTGCTCCTGGAGCCTGCCGATGGGATCTAAGAGGCTGGCGGGGGCTGGGCCGCCAGACCCTCGCAGGCGAGCAGTGACCACCCTGCAATCAGTGCCCCAGCCCCCGGAGAGCAGGGATTTAAGTCAACAAGCCAGGCTCCAGCTGGCCCATGTATTTAGATCGCACGGTGTTTAAAAAAACTATTTTTGAGCTGGTGACCAATATTTAAATTCCACCTAAGAATCCCGATTTTGGGCTTCCCTTGAGCATCGGCAGATCTAGCAACAGGGAGCCTGCATTCCTTCCTTAGGCAGATGTTTACGGAGCCTCTAGCCCGTGCCAGACACTGCCATGGGTGCTGGGAGCCCAGCAGGGGCCCCCTGGCGCTGACTTCTGGGTGCCCCCCTAGGACACCAGTTCTCTGGCACTGAGAGCAGGGCCCCCCTCCAGCGGCTACAGCCCCCTCCCACGGAGCAGAGGCTAGAGTCATCAGCTTGCTTGCTTCCCAACACCGACGCCAGGGCAGGAATCCCGGGAGCAAAGTCCTGTACAGAGCAGCCAGGACAGGAATATCGGGCAGAAGTAGAGCGAAGGAAAGGAGAGATAATGCCCAGTCTCTCCTCTGCTCAGAGCAAACTGACCCGAAAATGTCCTTCTTGCTGCTTTCTCAGCCCCCGGCACTCAAGCTGTGGCTTATCAAAATGCTCTCTAGGGGTTGCAAAAGACGGTCCCACCATCTAGAGCACGCGGGCTCCCATGCCTTAACCGGTGGCAGGCTGTTGGCGCGGTCTCGATGAGCCGGACACCGGATTTCTGGAACGAGTGTAACCGACACTGAAGCCCGGCCTGCAGCCCTGCGGGAAGAGAAGCCGGCAGCCCACAGTGAGGGCTCCGTTGTCCTTCCACTGACAACGTCAAGTATTCGTCTGCAGAGGGAGAAATTCCTGCCTTGGTTAAAAGGATCAGTGCTGCGGGAGAGATTAAATTTTTGAATTGGCGCGGATCTGGGCGATGTGCTCGACCTGGAGGATTTCACACGTGGGTCCAGCCCCAAGCCTCACCTTGTAGGGCTAATACCTGCCATGGAGGGATGAGTGAGCCCATGGTCTAGCATCCCTGGCTCCGGCACCCAGGTGGGCTCCCACTTTCTGTCTGAGAAGGGCCAAGGGAGAGACATGGAGTTTCTTTTCCAACCCAGTCCCAGGGGCAGGCCTGTTATGTCAGTCCACAGCCGCCCTCCCCACTCCCCCGCCGTAGCCATCACCCCGTCCGTGGGGTGGGCTCTGAATAGCGCTACACACTCCCAAATCCCAGCCTGGGGAGACTCCTGGGTGTTGCAATGGACACAGGCAGGCTCTTGTCTTCTGGAGATGAGTCACGAGCTTGATGAGGAGCAAGCAGGAAGTTTTCTCCTACATGCTAGAAAAGGCTTTAAACTAAATTAAAATGAGTGAGTGTCATAACCAGCCCAATCTGGCTAGAATCTGAAAATGTTCCTGGTTGTGACATTGCACCATACTTACACACGAAGTCATCACAGGGGAAATGGAGTAAAGAGTACAAAGGATCTCTCTGTGAATCTAATAAAAAAGTGTGTGTGTGTGTGTGTGTGTGTATCATCGAGTTGAACCCCTCCATTTTACAGTTAAGGAAGCTGAGGCCCAGGCATAGGCAGAGACTTTCCCGAGGTTACCCGGTGAGCTGGACTCCTGGGGCAGGGCTCTGTTCAGACCCAGGGTTGCCCACCAGACTGTGAGGTCAGAGAACAGGCCTGAGTGCCAGGGACCCCACCATCGGAGTTGCCTTCCTGATGGCAGACTCCCAGTGCCTGGCACTGGATTTAAGATAATGAGCAGAAAGACAGGAGCTTCAAGGGGCGCCTGGGTGGCTCAGTTGGTTAAGCGACTGCCTTCGGCTCAGGTCATGATCCTGGAGTCCCGGGATCGAGTCCCACATCGGACTCCCTGCTCAGCAGGGAGTCTGCTTCTCCCTCTGACCCTATCCCCTCTCGTGCTCTCTCTCTCTCATTCTCTCTCTGTCAAATAAATAAATAAAATCTTAAAAAAAAAAAAGATTTAAAAAAAAAAAGGAAGACAGGAGCTTCAGGAGACAGAAGGGTATTAGAAGGGTGAGTTGGGGCTCAGCAAGTATGGAGGGGAAGATACTTCAGGGTTTTCCTTGTCAGGGAGCTCAGTGGTTGCTGAAAAAGCTGCTGGCTCTTGGGCTATATTAATAGGAGTATAGCATCTAAACTATGGGAGATGATAGGCCATTTAGCTTAGCATTGGACAGGGTACATGAAGAGTATTGTGTTCCAGCTCTTGGCTCATTCAGAAGAAAGGGATCAGACTGGCAAAGGGACTCAATATCATAACCTTCATGACACAGTGAGAGCCTGAGAGGGCTTTCCTGAAGAAGCAAAGACCTACGGAGAAAGGGGAAAAAAATGTATTTAGTGTGACCCCAGCAGGACCAAAGAGAAAAAAATCCTGAGAAACACGTTCCAGCTTACTTTGAGGAAAGAACTTTCTGATAGGCAGAGCTGGCTGACGGTGGGTTCCCTGTTCCCAAGGCACACCCACCCTTGAGAAGCTCACTGCAAGCAGGGGGGCTGATAGAAAAAGAAGTCATTTCTCAGTATGAGATGTGTAATCCCGGGGTGATAGAGTCTGCCTGGAAGGGGTTCAAGAAACAAGGGAGTAACAGAGGATGTGACCCCGAGCTGGGTCTTGAAGTTAAATAGGACAATGAGGGTGTTAACCACCCACAGTCTTTGCCTCGCCCAAGATGTGACCCAGTGAGATCAAGGGCTGGAAGAATTATCACAAGGCTCGGAGGTCGGTGTTTCCTATAGGCCACAAGAGTCCACAGAGACTCTGAACAGGGGAGTGTCAAATTCAGACCCACAGTTTAGAAGAATCACTCCTGAGAATATGTGGGATATAGATGATGGCCTGGGGTCCTATCAGTTATCTGTTGCTGCATAACAAACCGCCCCCAAACTTAGAGATTTCGAACCACCCTAGCGCACAGTTCTGTGGTCGGCCCCACGGGCTGGATTCTGCTGATGGTTCTTCCGCCGGTCGTGGCTGCATTCCCACACGCATCTGTGATCAGCGGATGACCCGGCAGCTCTGCTTCTGGGGGCTGAGCAGGAGGGTGCAACAGGCACAGAGTCGGCCTCAGTTAAGTTAAAAATCACTGATAGATTAGGTGTGATGCAGGCAGGCTGGGGAGCACCCCAAATCTGACCTCCCCAATCTAAGAATCAGAGCGGCTGAATTGCCCACTGCTTTGACTGCACTTACTGTCGGCTTAATACAGTTCAGGTGTTGTGCAAGGCGCAGGCGCAGAGGACAATGAGACACTGTCCTCTCGGACCCTTCATAGGACGTGGAAGACGTCGTCACATGCAAGCTCCTCAGTTGGTAGGTGGAAGACCTGAGACCCAGAATGGTTTGCCCCGTCACACGAGGTGACAACACTGTTGAGGAGCCTGGATGAGGCACCAGCTCCCCTACTCTGTCTAGCCTTCTCCACCTGTACAGTGGCTCCCCAGAAAGTGCTTCCTAAGAACACCTTGTCTTTTGGGTTTTTTTAAGATTTATTTATTTAGGGCGCCTGGGTGGCTCAGTCGTTAAGCATCTGCCTTCCGCTCGGGTCATGATCCCAGAGTCCTGGGATCGAGCCCTGCATCGGGCTCCCTGCTCGGCGGGGAAGCCTGCTTCTGCTTCTCCCTCTGCCACTCCCCCTGCTTGTGTTCCTTCTCTTGCTGTCTCTGTCTCTGTCAAAAAAATAAAATCTTTAAAAAAAATTTTATTTATTTGAGGGGGGAGGAGAGGGCGGTGGGGCAGAGGGAGAGGGAGAGAGAGTCTCAAGCAGACTCTGCGCTAAGCACAGAGCCTGACTCGGGGCTGGATCTCATGACCCTAAGATCACGACCTGAGCTGAAACCAAGAGTTGGATGCTTAAGCGACTGAGCCACCCAGGCGCCCCAAACACCCTGTCTTTCGAATGGAAGTACCTTTGCCCGGTGCTGACAGGGTGAGGTGAGGGGAGGGCCAGGCCATTCCTCGTCCTTGCTCTCCTGTAAGAGACATTTCTGCTGTCCAGCAACAGTTCCAGGCCTCCCGTCCTTCTGGGAAGCAGGGACTGAACTTCCTCGTGCTGTGGAGGCTGAGAGTGGTCCTCTCAACTCCTTTGGCCAACGCCAGGGGACTTGGATTTGCTTTGAGGCAGAAGCAATTCTCTCTTCTTCTGCTGTAGCAAACCCCGAAGGCTTGTGTCAAGAAGGTGATGTCATTAAGATGTGGAGGCCCGTCAGCCTGGACCCCTGAGTTCCTAGAAGAGCAGAGCCCCTACCCCACCTGCATGAAACATGCAGTAAGAGAACTCAACCTCGGTGGTTGTGAGCCACGGAGCGTCAGGGGATGTTTGTTACGCAGCAGAACCCCTCCCATCCTGACTGACCCACCAGGTTTCACTGAGGATAGCTCCCTACGCCCCTGGCCTGTTGCCCACTCTTTACTCCTCTCTGTGGAAGAAAAGTGACCTGACTGGTTTCAAAACAAGAATTGAGCCTATAGAGCTTGCTGCCCTCCCCCATTCCCACTTTGTCCACAGACTGGTCTTCTCTCAGCCATGAGGTCAACTTAGCGCTAGACGCTCTGCCTCAGTGGAGGAAATGGCCTGCACTGCCTGGACGTTGTGGGTAAGTTGGCCTGATTCTGGGGTTCAGAATTACGAACCTGTTGATGCCACACATCGAAGTGACATCACCCACCAAGCCCTCCTCAGTCGTGAAGGTGACATTGTGGCCTCCATCTGCTGACTCTTGACTGCCTCACTTAGTTCCAAGCTCAGGCAGGGAAACAGTGTCCTCCAACCCCAGCTCCCATTACCTTGCCCAACCCTCACTTCGAGGGACTCAAATTCCAAACATCTGTCACTCCTTGGACAAAAACATGAAAGCCCAGTGGTGAAATGCAAACCAGATTCCTGAGAGACTTTTCACCAAACCCGCGGTAAAACCTTAGCAAGTTTTGATCCCGGGTTTCTTGGCACTGCGGACATTTTGGGCCACACAGCTCTTTGTGGTGTGGGAGCTGCCTGGGGCCACATACAATGTTTAGCAGCACCTCAGCCCTTTCCCCTCTACCACTAGATTTTAGAAGCCCTGCCCCAGTGGGACAGCTGAAATGTCCCAAGATATTACCAAATGTCCTGTGGGAACAAGATCACCCCCCACCCCCAACTGAGAGGCCCATCAGCCTGGAAAGGCCCATCAACCTTTTAGCTCATGTGATCTAGTTCTTCAGCGATGGCTTCAAGGAAAGGCTGGTGGTCTGGGGAGACTTCTTGGAGGTGAAGGGCCGTCAGGCTTGAAGCCTTGAACGAAGGGAAGGGGAGAAGCCATGGTGTCAGGACAGCAGGACATAGGGAGGCTTGGAGGCGGGCACACTCAAGAGGGGGTGTCCAAGCAGGAGGCCCGCACAAACAACAGTTGGGATGATTGAAGAGCCAAGCATACAGAGTCGTGCAGAACCGTCTCTGGCATGCGCTGCACACACAGCCAGTGTTTGCTCGTTCCATCATAGCCATCTCTCCTCCAGCCCAAATAGCGACAGTATTTTTAGCAACTCATCACAATTGGTTTCGGTGACATTCCCCGGTGTTTAACAATAAATTCCTCCAGTCAATGCCTGGACCCTCTCCCAAAGTCCCAAATATCCCCTCCGTCATCCTATTGCCGACCTTGGGGTGAGGCTGGGAAAGGGGAGCAAAGGAAGGGAAGAATGAGGTTCAATCATAACAGACAGGTATCCACATTGAAAGCCAGGATCCAACAGGACCTGGCCAAAGGTGACATCAGAGGCGCTTGGAGGTGCAGGGTCAGATCTTTATTTAAGACGCTAGTGTTTTGGGGCACCTGGGTGGCTCAGTCAGTGGAAGAAGCAACTCCTGATCTCGGGGTCGTGAGTTCGAGCCCCATGTTGGGCATAGAGCTTACTTTTAAAAATAAAGTTATTACCTATTTAAAAAATAGAAAAGGGGCGCCTGGGTGGCTCAGTCAGTTAAGCGTCTGCCTTCACTCAGGTCACAATCTCGGGGTCCTGGGATCGAGTCCTGAGTCAGACTCCCTGCTCAGCGGGGATGCTGCTTCACCCTCTCCCTCTGCCCCCAGCTGTGCTCTCTCTCTCAAATAAATAAATAAAATCTTATAAAAAATAAAATGCTGATGTTTTGTTCATCATGGATGTTTGTGCATTCATGTGGGGTTTTTTTTTTAAGAACATAGCATTAAATTATTGTTTATCTTGATTACTGATGTGCCCAAGGCCCATGCCCCTCCCTCCCCCTCGTCCCAGCCCTGAGGGGCAGGGTTAGGGGGCTGGGGCCTGCATCTCCAGCAGAGGAAGGAATCCAGCACAGAAGCTTAAACTGGCTTCTGTTGCAGGCTCACCTTTAGATACCCCTGCAGGAAAAACCACCAGAGACCTTTATCTGAATATTACCTCATGCCCCAAATATTCCCTTATCAGCCTGTTGTGACAACTCCCTCAGGGGCAATATCACAGAGATTGAGAGAGGGCCCTGGTGCAGCTACCACCCAGGGGAGTTATTTACAGGGAGAAATCAAATGTGAAATTAAATGACATTTTTATTTTTAATTTAAGCAGTGTCTTCGACGAAGAGGACGCTGCCACGGAAAAGCCTGGCGAGAGGGCAGGGATAGGATTTTCCCCAAACTTTCCCACGGTACCTGGCGGGGGTTTGGCGGGGCGGGGATTGACTCTGCGCAGGCTCAGTTGCGCTGCTGCTGGAGGGCTCGGCGCGGGGCAATTGCCGAGCTGAATTCCACTCGGGAAGGGAGCGGGCGCCCCCTGCTGGCCCCCGCGGAGGATTGCTCTTTTCCCCACCGAGGATTCTGCACAAATTTCCAAAGCCCTTAAAAGGGTTACAACATACAGGTTCCAAAGCTTAACAGAACATAGAAATGAGAAAAGGCAAGGATTTCTCTGGAACACGGTTGTTTAAAGATCTCTTCAAAATAATAAAAAATGTTCTAGTGATTAATTTTGTTGGGGTTATGTTAGTAGGTACCACTTCCACAAGAGGAAAATTGGCAACAGACACCCACACTTAAACGGGTGTATCATTGACTCGGTGTTTCCCCTTGTCAGGATCTATCAGACGGATAAATCACGGAGAAACTGAGACGCTGCAAAGTTAAGTGACTTACTCAAGGTCACCCTTTGGGATGGAGAGTGGCTAAAACTCCAGCAAACAGGACATAAAGGCTAAGAAAACAGCTTTCAAAATGAAAGCCCGTAAGAAGAATTAAAAAGAGTTTTGAAGACAATAGTATGTTCTGAAGGGGAAAATCTTAAAAGAAAAACTTTAGTTTAAACTGAAATGGAGAAGAGAGGTGTTTATTTGGCTTTAGGGGTGTCCGTCACAAATGAAAGGGGGGATTTCTGAGTGTGGAGCTGTGACATTGATACTGATTTTTAAAAGCAGAGTGGAACAGGGAGGGGGATTGCGCTTAACTTTTACCACATGTTAAATGCATTTTGGAGTTAGAGCCCTTTGGTCTCCCTCGCTCTAAAAATAATTGGGCTACATCTGGGCCGACAAAGGCTCATGTTAGGGTTTTGGAAACAGAATTATACTTTGCACCAAGCAGCCATGTTCTCCTTTATTCCTCAATGGAATCTAAATTTAAAAGAATGGTGTGGGGTGCCTGTATGGCTCAGATGATTGGGGATCTGCCTTTGGCTCAGGTCGTGATCTCCGGGTCCTGGGATCAAGCCCCACTTCCGGCTCCCAGCTGGCTCAGTGGGGAGCCTGCTTCTCTCTCCCTCTGCCTCTCCCCCTGCTTGTGTGCTCTGTCTCTCTCTCAAATGAATAAATAAAATCTTTTTTAAAAAAGGAATGGTTTGCCCTCTGCTGATAGCCTAGAAATTCTTACGGTAAGGACGTGGTAGGGTTCGCTTTTCTCGGCTGTCCCCAAGCCCCAACGACTTTGCCTCCAGCACCCTCTTTGACTTTTATTTCCAAATGCTAACCAGGATGTACCCTCCAAGTCAAATTTCCCTGTAACTAGGCAATCCTGAACATCAGCTAAAAAGGGAGCCGGCTCCCCCAGCAAGCCCCAGGCTTCCCCCAATCTGTGTTTAACGCCAGGGAAGCAGGAAGTTTGCATGGCCGAGGGAAAGGAGAGACCAGGTGGGGTCTTCAGAAGCAGGAATTCCAAGTCTAAAACTGCTCTGAGTAGTTTCTGCTTCAGTTTTGTGGAATATCACTTGATCTCTCAGGAGCAAAACATATTGATTTCCATTTTATAAGGGGCAAATGGCTGGAATGATTAGCTGGGTCTAATCGATGTCTTCCCACTGGGTTCTGAGCTCCCCAAGACCAAGGGGACGTCTTTCAGCTCTCACCTGGGACCTGGCACACAGTAAGCATTCAGGAAATAGTTAACTACCCCTAACGCTCACATGATACAGTGTGTGAGACACTAGTCTAAGCACTTTCATGCATTAACTCACACAATCCTCATGACAACCATATTATCATCTCTGTTTTATAGAGGAGGAAACTGAAGCACAGAGAGGTTAAACAACTTCCCCAAGGCCACACAGCTAACAAATACTGAAGCCTGGATTCAGCAGGTCTAAAATCTGTATTCTTAGCTACTATACCAGTGGTACCGAAACTTGTCTGCACACGAGTCACGCGGGGAGCTTCAAAAATATGCCCCAGGGATTGACTTAATTGGTCGTGGGTGTGGCCTGAATTTTGGAATTGTTAAAAGATCCTCCAGTGGTTTCAGTGTGCCGACAAGTTGTGAGGACCGCTACATTATACCATCCTGCCTCGTTACTCAGCAAATTTGTTTGCCGAATTTTATTTGCTCCATGTGCAACTGCTTTCAGGAATATAAACAAGCCGGGGGCAGAGGCGAAGCTCCAACTCTGGTGGTGGCAAATTGTCTTGGAGGGAAACTACTTGTAATTCCAGTAGGGTGCTGCTAAGTGTGGGTCTGCAGACATTCCTGGATGCAAATTCCAAGTTATGAGCTACACGTAGCAGTCTGGCCAGGCGCTCACCAACTCCCATTTCCTCCCTTCCTAGACACACAGCAAGGCGGCGACGTCAGGTTCCCTTCGGGCTGGGTGTGGTCACGGGCCAGGATTCTGACCTACAGCTGGTGGGCAAACGCCAGAGCCAGGCTGTCCTCCTCCCCACCCCCACCCCGTCCAGGGGGAGGCAGAGCTACAAGACAGGGGACGCCTGGGCTCCTCCATCCCCACTTGAGGAGAGCTGCCGCGTATTGAGGAGCACCGACTGGACTTCATGAGGATGAAACGCGGCTGGGTTTGGGGGCTTCATCTGTCATTGGTGACGAGTGTTCCTTGACAAGCAGATTGTGTGGCTTTGGACAGGCCGCTTCTCCTAAGCATCAGTTTCGGCCCCTGCAGAAGGACTAACACAAATACAAGTAAGAGGATGCTCGAGGGCTGGGTGGCGCTTATCTACCCCTCGGGGGCTCCAGCAGCACATGGGAGGGTAGGAGCCTGAGGGGGGGATTTATTCCTCCGGCCCCTCGGCTTACTGCCCGGCACGCAAGGCCACCGCCCTGGTCAGGCGGCCCCTCCTCTGGCTGCAGGTTCTGGGAACCTCTCCCTCTCTGTCCCTTCGGGCCTGCAAGGAGGCTTACGTTGCTCCAGCGGCTTCTCAGAAGGCGAGAAATCACCCCCGACTGGGAGGCCCAGGACGGACCCAGAGCTGAACGTGAAAGAGGCTCCAAGGTAGCCGTGGTCTCCCTGGCCCTGCCCGCCAAGGCTCCGTCAGTCCCTTCCTTACGGCCGCTGCCAGTCGTCCGTGTGGCCGTCCGCCAGGGCCCCGGCTGAGGCTGAGTGTGAATGCCACAGGGAGGAGTCCTGAGCATGGCAGTCCCAGAGTAAATACTGAACAAATATGGGGTTTTCACCTATTTTATGTTTATGGATGTACTGGTATCCTCACATATTGCTAAAACCAAGCAAGTAAAACTGCATTGAATAAAGGACATCTTCAAGTACTAATCATGTGATCTTGAGCACGTAACTTTGCCTCTCTGGCCTTGACATCCTCACTGCAAAGTGACTGTGTAGGACGATAGGAGTGCTAAAGTTCATTCATTCATTCACTAGGCCCCGATGCCTTGATTCTGGGCAAGGCCCGGTGCCAGGCGCCAGGTGCGTGTGCGCCCTGCCCGCACAGAGGGTGTCAGGCAATAAACACTGAGACAAGTCAGTGTGGACTTGGGAGAGCAGGACCACGGTTTCAAGGAATGTGTGCGATAATGGAGAATAAAGAGGTAGGTAGGGTGGCTGGCCCTGTCTGAAAATGGTAACCTTGTAAGTTGCAACAAGGAGGAAACAGGCAGAGCATTCTGGAGAGGAATGTGGGAAGGCTCTTAGGCATTGTTCTCGCTCCAGGAGGCACATTATTTCCCCAGGGGAGCTGTGAGCCCAGCGGTTTGCACAGGTGGATTCTGCCACCCAGGGGACATCTGACCGTATCTGCGGACATTTTGGTTTTCACAGTTGTTGAGGGGTGCTACTTGCCTCTACTGGGTAAGGCCAAGGATGTGCTGCTCAACATCCTGCAGTGCACAAGACGGCCCCCCAACAGAGGATTAACCAGCCCCAAATGTCAAAATTGCTAAGGTGTGGAGACCCTGACTTAGCCCCATTCGCAGATTCTTATTTAGTTGGTGCTGAGTGGGGCCTGAACATCATAAAAAAAAAAAAAAAAAGGAAAAAGAAAGATCTCTAACCCCTGCATACAGGGATGTGGCAGAACCAAAGGACAAGAGCGGCTGGTGCCCAGCCAGGAGAGGGGAGCAGGGCTAGAGATGCAGGTGAGAGATGGAGAAGCAAGTTTGTTCTTGCCTTAGGCTCAAGCATTCTAAGAATCGTGAATCTTAATCTTTTAGCAGAATTCCTTTCTTAGTTTCCTAATTAGTGATGAGCTTTCACTAATTCAGACAACTGTGCAAGGTCCCCTTTAAATGACGTCCCAGGATGAGCATGGGGTTTGGGAGTCACAGCATGTGGCCACAGCAAGGTTCTTGACTTCTCTGGAAAACAGGGACGGCACCAACTGCCTCTCTGAGGGGCCCTGAGGTTACAGAAAGAACCCACGCACGCCGACACCGGCAGGCAGCAAGCACCGCACAAAGGTTCCTATCCCTCCATCACAAGAGCCACGTGTGAAGTGTGCCCTGATGTTTCCCTGGTAGCTCAGAGTGCTTTCACAGTGACAGCGGTCCTATCAAAACTTCTTTTAAAGGACTGCCTTTAAAAGTACTCCTTTATCTCCCTCTCCCACTCCCCCTGTGTTCCCTCTCTCGCTCTCTGTCAAAAAATTAAAGAAAATTTTTTAAATCTTAAAAAAAAAGGGGGGGAGGGGGCCCCTGGGTGGCTCAGTCGTTAAGCGTCTGCCTTCGGCTCAGGTCATGATCCCAGGGTCCTGGGATCGAGCCCCGCATCAGGCTCCCTGCTCCGCGGGAAGCCTGCTTCTCTCCCTCTCCCACTCCCCCTGCTTGTGTTCCTTCTCTCGCTGTGTCTCTGTCAAAAATTTAAAAATAAATAAATAAATAAATCTTTAAAAAGTACTCCTTTAAAATCTCTCTTTTAGGGCAACCCTCTCAGGTCCCCCCTCCCTCCTCAGGAGCTTTGTACTATCACTTTGCTATCGCTTAATAAACTTTGCTTTTTGCTGCCCCCCCAAAAATAATAAATAAAATCTCTCTTTTACAAGTAAAAACATTCCCCCATATAGAGCAGACTTACCAGATATTTATCTAGGTCCCTCAGACTGACACGAGAAGGTATGTTTGTCTCAAGTCCACACTGCAGGGCTGAGATAACAAGAGTGACGAACACCCTGCAGGGGGTAGGAGTGGCAAGCTTTACCATCACATGCCCCGTGCAGCTCAGAAACGGGCGGCAGGTTGAATCATGATTTGCCGTCACCAGCACCGGGGTCTCAGTAACAGGATCTGCCACAGACCTGAGCCCCACCCTGAGAAGTGTTTTGTACAGGCCGTGGGACCCGTTCTTGGCGAAAGACAAGTGTTTAAACCAAACTCCAAAGAGTAAATATTTTAATTTTCTTCAAGTATACTCTCCATTTCATAATATTTTCCATAGTCACACGGACGAGTTACATTTCCACAAAAAGACTCATACAGCAGTAGCGTTCTTAAAGTACTCACATCCAAAATTAAGTAGGGAAACTAGGGAACTCAGCAAGGAGCATACAACACTGTGGTGAGATTAAGTTCCACGTCCAAGGTTAAGTAGGGAGGGATTCGCAGGAGAGCCGAACTCGGCGCCCCCCCTCCACCACGGTCCACAGTGGAAAAGTGACCAGTGCGGCCTGCGCCCCCGGGCGCTTAGGAAACCCACCCCGAGGCTGGAAGCTGCCATTTCATGTATGCACAACGTGAGTCAAACAGCAAAGTGAACACGCTTCTTAAAGGGGGGGCTGCTAATTCCACCGCCCACGGCACCAGAGGGGTCACCGAGGCCGCTGCCACCCCCTTGGCCATCCCGAGTCGCACAGCAGCCTGCACTCCAGCGCTTCCCACCGAGCCACACGCTCGAAACCACGGTGGCCACGGTTGGGATGGGAGGCAAAAATCCCGGACTCCGATGTTTTTGAAAACTGCTGACCTCTCAGTGTGAATTGTTGAAACTCAAATTTCTCATCCCCAACACAGCCCATGACGCTGGTGTGTTAGAAGAGCTCTTCTGTGTCTGATGTACAGAAACAGGATCGAGGAAAATACTCCCCACGTAAGCTTACAAGGTCTGCTAAAGGGGGTGGTGCGCCTACATGGTCCCAAAATATGGAGATAAAAGGAAGTTGGCACTAAAGCGCACAACTAGGCTTCTATGGAAAGACCGACTATACCTTCCTATAAACAGAAATAAGAGTGTTTGATAGAAGATTTTCCCCCCTATATTGTACACTCTACAAGTAGCCTTCCTAGTTAAACCTAAGACTCACAAATTTCCGTTTGATTTATTCTATTTGATACCAACTGGTATGTCCAGTGGATGGATGCGTCTGCAGATACAAGAGTATCACTTTGCTTTTGACAGTCCCTTACTTTCAAGCTCAAGGAACTTTACAGACATTGGCCCTCATGTCTCCAGCGGGTCAAGAGGATGTGAGGGGAAACGGAGTGACTGCTCACCACGAACACTAGCCCTGCCACACTGCTCCCTGTAATTCTGAGGAATTCTACCCGATGCAGGTGTAAGAAAAGGGAAGCAAAGGCCCGTGATTAAAGTCACGAAGCTTTTCATATCTACACAATTTAAATGAATGTCACGACAGTTGCTAACCCTGAAACCATGTAGTGAAGGGTTCTCATTTAACACGGCTGCCAAGTCAACACCGCCTGCTGCCCACCCGCTCTGGGGAGAGTACACAGTGCACAGAACCCGACCTGAACGCACTGGAGGCAGGCCCGACGCCCCTGGGTCAGTGGCCCCTGCACAGCAGCAGACAGAGCTGCCTAGATGGTTTTGAAACCGAGCAAGGGCACCAAACCTACAGAACACGGTTTTTACAGGAGAGGATTAAAAACTAGACATTTTTCCTGGAAATATTTTAATACCATTTAAAAGTGACACACAGCAGGAGGCAGGAAACATCAGTTTTTAGTATTTTTGCTATTCTAGGCACACTGGGACTTGGAAAGATTCCCTAAAGTGAGTCTTAGATTATAAAAATATTGATGTGAAATATATGTGCTTAAAGTGGGAATCCAAACTGGACCCAACCTTCACTAAAGTCAAAGTTTACTGCTGTGTCTAGAAGAAAGGCTGTATTATGTCTGTCCTAAAAGGCAGATATTAAAAGGGAATGTTCTACTGGTAAATAATAGCAATCTGGGGACAGACAGGAAGGGAAATGGGATGCACATCAGCCCCATTCAAGAGGAAGTATCGCTGCCTTTATAAAGTGGTCTTCACATGCTTCTGTAACACTGTGGTCTTAAAACTCGCTGACGGATCTTGGTCAGGCTTGCTCACCTGGACTCGCTGGGGAAACACCCATATGGCCTCCGTGCAGCGACACGTGGACACACACCGTCTACTCCATGCAGGATAGCTCATCAAAGTCAACCACACAGGCCCGGTGGCCACTCAGAAATGCAGTACTCAGAGATCCAAGATCTGAGGGAGCCCGTGGCTACCCTGTGTGGTGTGACCTCCATGCTCTCCAGCACCCCCAGCCCAGGGTGTCACAGGTCTGGGGCAGTCTACCAAACCACACACACACACACACACCCCACACACCCCCTGATCATCCATCTCTTTTGGGCTTTGTCGTACAAAACCCCTTAGTCTGGGGCAGTCTACCAAACCACACACACCCACACACACACACACACACACACGGGGCAGTCTACCAAACCACACACACCACACACACCACACACACACCCTGATCATCCAAAAATCTCTGTTGGGCTTTGTCATACAAAACCCCTTCGTTTACAAACAGATGCTGAGGCTTACAGAAATCTAATGCCTTGGCCAAGTCACCTGCCAAGTGAGGGCAGATCTGGCAGCCTAAGGGTCATGCCTAACGCCCTCCTTACTGTGTCGCTGTGACATAAAGGTTGGAGAAGACATTTTTAAGAAATAAAAAATTGAGGATACTTAATAATGCAGAAGTGTTCAAATACAGTCTACATAAACATCTCAAATAAAGAGCATCTTGGTTAAACTGGCAATGAACAGAGCCTTGATACTGGGCCTTTCTGAGGCAGGTTTCTGGTTCCCAAACCCAGATTCTGTGGTCACAGAGAACCATGGAAATGACAACATGAAGATACATGTTACACTAGGATTTACAACCAAATTTGTCAAAAGATGGGTCTATTTGCAAATCAGGAGTGCAAAGAAGATTATTTCTCCCTAGACTATATCTAACTGAACTTAAATAGCGTAACTATGGAAAATGTATTTTAAAATTAGAAATTTTATATTTTTAAGTTGATGAAGGGCTTTGCAGTTTGATTAATCATCACAAATAAGAGACATGGTATGTTCTGTTTTAAGGATGCATGCAGCATCCTGGGGTCAGCGAGCAGGGAGGTCAGAAGGTGCCCCCAAAGCCGGCTAAGCCTTCTCGATGATGCACGGGCGTGGCTACTGTTTACTCAGGATCACATTCTGCATGGAATCCATTTAATTGGGAAAGAGTAACGGATGGTTCTGTGAGTAGTGCCTTTTTTAAGTTTTTTCAGCAATAAAAAGGAAATAAAAATTAAATGCTGTTAACGTAGTTTTCATAAATTTTAAATGTCCAGATGTTTGGCTTACATTGCTTTCTTGTTCAGAAAATCTAGAGAATGGAATCGATTCGACATCATTTTTCAAACCCCAACCTGAAATGTAGTTCTGAAATCCAAATTCATGTGAATGGCATTCTCCCCACTTCAGAAAATTAAAATTCACATCATGCAAATTCACATGAACGGCATTCTCCCCACTTCAGAAAATTAAAATTCACATCACATCAGTGGATGAACACAAAGTCCTGCATTTTTTCTACTAGATTCACCTAAAGTCAAAAAGTGAGTCCTTGTGAACAATTTTCCTCTTACTCCTAGGCAATGATTTACTTGATATTAACCAAAATCAGTTTCGAGAAAGTATTCCCAAGTATCTTGGGATGGATCCAAGTATCCCATCTATGAATATGCTCTAAGAAAAGCAAAATGTTCATGGAAGCATAAAACAATTTTACCTTTAAATAAAAATATTTTATTCATTCCTGACAGGTTATCAAAATGTACACTGTTAACCAAGTAAAAATGGTACTTCGAAATAGCTTACTAGGGCATATTTGGAGGATTTTTGGTTAATTTCAGCAAAGTAAAAATCATTTCCAATCTCCCTTTCCACACATTCCTAACAAGCTTGCACTATATCTGCTGAAAAGTGAACATATAAATCATATGGGCCCCAGTACATTATAGAATGCACATTTTCATTTACACTTTAAATAAATGGAAGTTACTACATCTGAGTTAGCTTCCTTTGCCAGAAACATTCAGTCTTACTCCTCTTTATATTTTGTGAAAATCTGTAAATTACATAATAGATCACATGACTCGTATTAATCTACATACACATACACACACACACACACACACACACACACACAATAAAGTGCAACACAACAGAACATGTCTGCGACATTCACGTTCTCAACGCCCACAGATAAGATTTTCTGAGGGAATGGAAATAATGTTCTCAAGTGCACGGACACTAAATCCAACAGACTAGGTTATTTATTCCTCAGGGATATTTATATTAAAATCCTATTTGCTTTGCTTTCCCTGTAGCTTCTGTCTCTCATTCTCAATGAAAGTTTCGAAGCTGTGATTCTTTTTAAACCTTGAGAAAAATCAACTCCTCAGGGCAACATAAACAGTGCTTTCAAAGTGCACTTTCAAAGTTTCTGAGCACACTGTACTGTAACAGGAGGCTTCCAACGATCTCTCATCCATAGCAAGGAGAATTACAGCCATTTTAATAAAAGCAAGCATTCCACTCACTTGGCAGCAAACGCTTAAGAACTTTTGACACTAACTACCAAACACTTCTCGAGGCAAGTACCAAACTAGCCCTAAAATGTCACAAGTTTTTGGTTGCATGTTGCTTTGATATTAAATTATTTAACTAAGAAATGCTTTTGTTCCTGAGATGAGCACAATAAAATTAAATGAGTACCCTCTAAAGCTGCCAATGGGACACTATGCTCCTTACTTCCACCCTCACTATCTCCATAAAGAATTGCATCTGAAATATCAGTCTTCCCCATGGCGCCATTTCTGTGACTCGTCTTGCCGAACATCTGGTCTAATTTGGTTTCTCATGCCACCTAATACATTTGATGTCGCTTCTGTGGCAACAATCAGAGGTTTCACCACTGCAGGAGGAATCTGGCGCAGGACCTCGCCCACGGCACCAGTGACCCCTCTGCTCTCGTGTTCTCGAGCTGCGGTTTCATAAATTGTCTGAGCCGTGTCTGTAAGTCCCTGAAAGGGGAGAGGAGAGAAGGTCAGAAAAATCTCTAAATTATCCTATTGTATACAACTTTAGCAGAGTACATCAACATTATGCCTGTAACCAGACCAAAAAACCCACTGTGCTTTTTGAGATACCAGGATAATTATATTTATGACAAAATTGTAATTATAGGGAAAATAAGAGGCAATTATTATAATTTAGCATTTTGTTGTGACACGTGTATGTAGAAAATATAGCTAAGCTACCATTTCACGTAGGGAAGCTTAAAGAACTATTTAATGATCTAAGAGTAGCTTTCCTGGCACTATTAATCATCTAGTTAAATCAGACTTAGCAAATAAAGCTTCTGGAATAAATATAATCACAAAAGGAATACGGTGATAGCTCCTTTGAGTCAACTGTAACAAGAAAACCTAATTCTACACAGCTCCAGAAAATTATTTGTTTTAAATTACTATCTAGGTACTAGAAAAGATAATTGTGGAACATTCAATTAAGATAAAAGGACTGGCTTAAATAGAAAAAATTCTGAAAACAAAGCAGGAACATGTTTAATAATTTAAAAGTTTCTGTAGCATTTTTTCATGATTCTTATAACTGTGTAACATTAAAATAATCATGATTGCTACACTTTAAAGCTCAATATATAAATGTGCTGATCAAGCCAAAGTGGTAAAGCTTCACACCACTTTTAAATCTGTTTGTCTAACTCAGAAATCCCGCAGGGGACACAAGGCACTGTTCCGTTGTGACCGGTTCAGTGAAGGGCACAGCACAAGGCACTCTGGGCTCTCCAGGGAAATCAAGGAACCCTGTCCTAAGCCAGAATCCAGCCATCACTCTGACCAGCTAACAAGGGTATCATTTCTACCCGGCACAGCAGGGTAAACATGTAATACTGTAGGGGGAGGAAAAGTACAGAAGAACTAAAAACAAATACAAGTGCAGTTTTTAAAACTATCTACAATAAGTGAAACCATGACAATAAAGAAAACGCTCACGGTTGGTCCACCTGTGCGATCTGCATCCTTCTGTCTCCTCTCAGACACCCTCCCTAGCCCGCAGACAGGAAGAAGGTTCTAGAGGATGACAACCCAGTGAGCGCCACCACCGTGTCACAGAAGTGAATTCGTATCTCGGCTCTCACTTCAGTGTGTTTACCTTGGCCAAGTATTTTTTTTTTCATTCGTTCTTTGTTTTGTTCTGTTTTGTTGCTAGTCAAGTCCTTTCAATGGGGGAGAAAGTCTGTGGCGACTGTCAGACTTCACTGGCTCAAGACACCCGCAGAGACTGGCGCTCCGTGCTCACGAAGCAGGCCCTGGCCCCGGGTCGCTGCCCCCACCACAGCCCCCGGCCTCCCACCCAGGGGAACAACGGAAGCAAGGGTCAGCCAGCACAAGGCAAATACTTGTGGGCCACACAGTTTCTATCGTATATGCTTTTTCTTTTTTTTTTTTTCCTTTTTACAATACTTTCAAGTTGTTAAAATAATTCTGAGCTGGTAGATCCACACAAAAACAAGCCTGAGCCAGACGTGACCTAGAAGTCACAGTGTGCTGAGCCAGGATCTAGAGGAGCCAATCTGTGAACCAGCTGGAATGTGTTCTCTCCATCTTTGATTTACTTAACATCTAAAAGGGAAAAGACACATTTATCACCATGTAAAGAGCCTCTATTTAAAAAGTTTTGAACACGGAAGTCAGATTCCTTGTAATCAAGCACACCCTACCATCTCAATCTGTGCTCACACTGACAAGTCTTAGAGAGAGAACCGCACGGCAGACCCGAATACCCAGGGTCCAATCGAGGCCCCACTACTGACTCGCCCAGCTACACTGGGGAGCCATTCCTGCTGAGCCAGTGTCCTCATGGGCAAGTGAGGAACACCACCTACCTTTAAGGGTTGCTATACACCTGGCACAAAGTAAGCACACAAATATTTTTTCAAATGAATATAGATTAAATCAGACAGGCGTTATGCAAACTGCAAAGTGCTCCATTTCCAAGTGCTATTATATCCTGTGGCCCATGGCCCCTGCCATGCCCTGAACCCCAGGATCATTTTTATAAACCTGATTTCTAACATGTCTACTGATAACTGGCCCAATCGTGACATCTATAGGAACAGATCTGACCAGTAATTATTCTCCCAACTAAGTCTCCTTTTAAGAAAAGCAGGTGGTCTTGCCTTTATTCCACTAATATATTTCCTCAGGGCCCTACCTCACTGGTCTCCCGACCATTCGGGACCACAGAGGCCACTTTGTCAGGGAAAAGACTGTCCTAGGCACTTGTGCCTGTCAGAATAGATGGGGGAAAAGATTAATGAAATCCTAATACATGCATCAAGAGTAAAACCACTTCAAACTTTGTCAAGAAAGATTACAACGGGGAATGCTCCCAACAGTGCCCATTAAGAACCAGATTCACTGGTGCAACTAAATTGCAATTAGGCTTAATAAACGTTGAGATTCAGATAGTTACAAATCACCAACTTCATTCTTAACAGCCTCTTGCACAAATGAACAAAGGGACATTTATATGAACATTGCTGTAGCAGTGGTTTAGGGAAAACAAGGTCTACCAATAGGAAAATGAAGTATGCCACAGTCCTACGATGAAATGCCGTAGAAAGTTTAAATGAGATGTACGTATATCACTGTGGACAGAGCTTGAAAGGCAGACGTTACACAGTGATACCTATGACACCATATATGTTAACTTTTAAAATATAAACAATAGCATGTGTTGCTTATGAATACATACACAGTAAAACCACAAAAACATGTACCAAAAAATGTGTACCATCTTCAGGAGAGTGAAGGCATGGGAACGGGATCAGGGCGAGTGATTCAGCTGAAAAGCTGTACTTTTAAACAAAGCTGAGTACTACAGAGCAGGGCAACTACGTGCTACGTCCGGGTAGTGCGAGCGTGTGCGTGTGTCCATTACCCGGCTGGCTTCTGCACGTGAGGAGAATCAGCCTTTCCTCCAGATCATGACTCTCCTTGTGAGCCCATCACTACCCGGCCCTCTTCTCTGACCTCACGCAGACATTTGCACTTGCTATTGGTAGCAATTCCAAGTCCACTCGCAGGGGTTTCCAACCACAAAATACTCTTCCAACAAAAGCCAGGAAAGTGGGCCAGCCGGTTCCGGCCTGAGCACCCAGGTACGCACTCACCTCTTTCACAACACTGTAGGCCTTGGCCACACCTTCCCGCAGGTCCACTGGCTGGTGGGCTAAGCGGTGATGAGGAAACCTTTTGATCTTCTTGGTCTCACTAGAAAGGGTCCCAGGAGACACCATGTCATAAGCAGTCTCTGCTGCCGCCTGGATCATTTATCAGAAAGTAAGAAATGAATCAGAAGAAAGTCTGCAGAGTTCTGCTCCAACAATGCACTTGCCATGGGGGAGTCGGGAAGAACAGAGGGACTTGCAGGCCCTAATGCAGGTGCGTCTGTGGTATCGGGAGTTCTTCACGACAAAAACTTAGCACTTTTATACCAAGAACATTAAAGTGCACGTTAAGAACTAGTATCTGGATTGAGCTGACTTTCTCAGTCCTCCTCTCTCCCTCTGAGAACACTCTCCACGTTACCAGGTTAATCGAGAATGCCCTGTCTGTGAACAACTGGGTAAGGTCAACTGGAGTTTAACACTTAACAAAATAAGTCTGTTTTGATCTGTAATGCTTCCTTCACGTTTAGCTATGATCTGTTCATATAAATGAGGCAAAATAAACCCACGATTAGGGTGTCTGGGTGGCTCAGTCGTTAAGCATCTGCCTTCAGCTCAGGTCATGATCCCAAGGTCCTGGGATCGAGCCCCACATCGGGCTCCCTGCTCAGGGGGAAGCCTGCTTCTCCCTCTCCCATTCCCCCTGCTTGTGTTCCCTCTCTCGCTGTGTCTCTCTCTGTCAAATAAATAAATAAAAATCTTTAAAAATAAATAAATAAGTAAATAAATAAATAAATAAATCCTTGACTAACTTAACAGTTACATTAACTGAAACACAAATTTGCACTGGATTCCACTGCTTTATTCTACGAATTCTTTAATAAAAACAAACAAAAAAACCCCAAAAAAACCCCACGATGTTAAATCATCGTAAATAAGATATCTATTCTCAATGTTCTGTATATTTCACAGTGTCTTTTTAAAAACATAAACCCCCGACCATTTTGCAGGAACCGTTCCTCTCCATAGGGAGGACGGCAGTCGGTGGAGAGATACCTGTATGGTCTGAACCGTCCTGTTGGTGAGCTCCAGGGCGGCCATGGCTGTTGAGGTGCCAAAGGAGGCGGCACCTCTCTGGAACCCTCTGACGATGCGGCCGTCCTTCCGGTACTGCTCTATCGGTAACCAGACCAAGTCCTTTAGGCCTTGCACTAGAACAACGGTCAACACGGAGCGATCAGCGGGAGTGCTCGAACTCAGATCTCTGCTAGCACCCTAACCCCGGGGTTTTAACCTCAAATGGGAACGCAAAGTGCTCTTACCTGTGTGTATGACCACACACAGAAGTTTTCTAGAAAGTTGGTCCTCTCACACAGACTGTCCCAAAGGCACCCATAACTCCAAAGGGGTTAAGAATCACACATCAGGCAAAATAAATCATCTTTTGATTAAAAAAGAAAACTCACCTAATTGTACTAGTGAATGCATAGGCCCAACACCTCCCAGGATTCCTGGTAGCTGGTTTTTCTTAATGTCAGTAAGCCATTCCGTGATGGCATACGAAAACAATTTGTCAACACCTAGCAAGCTAGAGCAAATGACTATTAGTATACAGAAAAGAGAAAGAAATTCGTAGGTTCAGATAAGTTGGGGGAACTTTTTTTTTTTTTTAGTCTCAGGAGAATTTAGTGATTCATGAGTTGCATAGAACACCCAGTGCTCATTACATCAAGTGTCCTCCTTAATGCTCATCAGTTACCCCAACCCCTGCCGCCCCCCAGCAACCCTCAGTTTGTTCCCTAGAGTTAAGAGTCTCTTATGATTTCCCTTCCTCCCTGTTATTTTTCCTTCCCTTCTCCTATGCTCATCTGTTCATCATGAGTGAAATCATATGGTATTTGTCTTTCTCTGACTGCCTTAATTCGTTTACCATAATAAGCTAGGGTTTTTTAACTTAAGACAAAAGAAAATTTACCAATTACAAGGACAAAATATTATAGATGTTCGATCTGAATGTACATATACACACATATATGTACACATATATATAATCCAGTTTAATGTTAGTAATTTCTACAAGGTTTCAGTAACACGTATAACTGTATTCTTCCACTGCTCCTATTTCTTGAACATCTAGAACTCTAGCATAGGGGACACCTGGGTGGCTCAGTTGGTTAAGCATCAGACTCTTGGGTTTCAGCTCAGGTCATGATCCCAGGGTCGTAAGATCGAGTCCCACATCAGGCTCCATACTCAGCACAGAGTCTGCTTGAGATTCTCTCTCTCGCTCTTCCTCTCCCCACTGTGTGTGCACACACACTCCCTCTCAAATAAATAAAATCTCGGGCGCCTGGGTGGCTCAGTTGGTTAAGCTTCTGCCTTCGGCTCAGGTCGTGATCCCAGGGTCCTGGGATCAAGCCCTGCATCGGGCTCGCTGCTCGGTGGGGAGCCTGCTTCTCCCTTTCCCTCTGCCTGCCGCTCCCCCTGCTTGTGCTTGTTCTCTGTCTCTTTCTCTCTGACAAATAAATAAAATCTTAAATAAATAAATAAAATTTTTAAAGCTCTAGCATAGTATTAACTCAATGTCTATAAACTGCTACATGGTTCTCAGCCACTAAGAACCATTACGTTGTGAACTTCCAGTCTTTTTGCTAAATAAATGAATGTATGACTTTGGGAAATTATTAAAAAATAACTATAGCTGTTTTTGAAAAATACTACTCTGTTCAAACTACTACTCTCTCAGCATAAAAAGTAGCCCCTAATCAGTAAGCCTCCTCTAAAAAAAAGCTCTCTGCACACAATACTGTAGAACAATGATATGTTTGCTAAGAAAAGTCAGTGGATCGATTTGTTGTAAGCTAATCACAGTCACTATACCATAAAGCCTCATATGGTATAAATCGACCTACCCATGCCGGTAGAAAAGCCGCTTCAGCTTCAGTTCTGAGCAGTTTAACTGGGCCAGACCAATCAGAATCCCAGCCAGCGTACCCTTTAAAATTAAAAAAAGCCAGATTAATGTGTAACTGAGAGACCCAACATTTAAAGTGGTTGTTATTTGGGCAAGTCGAAGTAATATTCATTCACTTATGCAGCTAAAACACTTGAAGTATTTACATCAAAAAAATACACACTTACTAATATATATGACCCAAATTACACTAAATTTTACTCACAGGTTAAGTAAATGATGTTTACTTTAAAAACAGAATTAAATTTTAAAATCTTGCATGTCACTTCAAACATAAAAACCATGACAGAAAAAGTTTAAAAATTAACTCCATTAGAAAAACAAAAGAGATAATTTTGTAGAGTGTATTTATACAAAGTTTCCAAACCTGATCCATTGATACGTGTTTGCCATGATAATCAAGTCGAATAGGAACTTCTGATGTGAATCTAAATTCTCTGAAGATAAAGAAAGGAGAGGAGTTATTTATATTCAAAAGTACGAATAGTTGAAATTAGAAATAAATTAATTTAACTGGATAATAAAAACAAAACCATAAAATAATGTATCTGAAGACCTAAATAAAAGGCAATGTCTTTTAGTTCTATCTTAAGATAATATAACAACTAAACTAATGTTAATCATCTTATACATTGTATTTATTTTATTTAAATTTTGTCACAAAAAAAACAAACCTCCCAGTTTACTAAATGTTTACCTTAGAAAAATTTATTCTGGCAGATATTCTTAATTTATACAGAAGAATAATAAAGGTGACCTTCAAGATTAAATCAAGTAATAGAATCATTACCAAGAAGTAAAAAAGAAGAGGTAAGGGATTTATTTCAGCTCCACCATGAAGCAGAAAGTGCCAGAAAAGCCAGCCATGAATCCCAGTTTTACCAGTTATATGTGATGCAATCATGGGCAAGGAACTTAAACTCTGAGCCTAAACGTCTTAGTAAATTTTTAAAATGCCACCCACGTTGGTGAATTTGAGTGAGCATTCTTGAAATTAATGCTTATAAACAGGATATCAACACACAAGCATTGGGAATTCTGTGAGAATGAAAATCTTAATTATACGCTGATGGTATACATCAAACAAAAGGAGCCGGCTTCCCAAAGTTGGACTGTAAATTGGACTTAAAACACAATTTTTCTACAGAATTAATGTCTGTGTTTATATCCTAAGCCATTCCACGAAAGTCCAATTTAACCCACAGCAAAATGGAAATGCCGTATTTAAACGTCAATCACTACAGGAGCCTGGGACCCCAGGTCATCCCTCATCTTCCAAATACACAGCTCCACATGGGTCCCTGGGCATTTTGGTTCTCTTCCTTCTCACTCTGTTTTCTTCATGGCACATAATATGGCAAATCATGTATTTTAATTATTTGTAAGCTCAATTATACAGGGAATTTTTCTCAGCTTTGTTTACTGTGCCTAGAACAAAACCTGGCATACACAGAGTAAGAGCTCAATAAATATCTGTGGAATGGTTGGGGGCTATTAGGCCATCACTTAGAAAATGCGCCAGATTTGGGATTAAGACCTGTGTTCTAGTCTTGACTTGGCCACTAACTGTGTGATTTTGAGCAAGTCAACTTACTTCTCTGGACAATAAAGTTCCTCGTCTGTGAAGTGAGTAAACTGGACTATATCACTGACTACCACCCCTAGGCCTTCTAGGAATTTTTAAGAGTAGAAACAGAAATCCATAGCAATTTTAAATAGTGTAATAAAAAAAACCAAAAACATTTACCTAAGTGAGGCCACACAAGCTGAATAAGAAATGTTAAATTTCTTTGCTTTCAGGCCAGAATTGTTAACAATTCAATTTCTTTCGGACTGGCTAACCAGTGTTTACAAAAACCAAACTAGGAGTTCATGTGTGATTAATATAAAATGAGAATTCACATTATTACTTATGATATGCAATTTTCTGGTAGTAAAAAAAATTTAAAGATCAATGTGGGAAAGTAATAAAAGAGATTCTTCATTCCTGGTGAAACTTTTACAACTGCCAGAGATCATCTATCCCAGGATCTTTCCAATTCTCATATCTTTCTCTATTTTCTCATATTTTTCTCTATTTTCAAGATATATATAAAAATATGAAAGCACTTTAAATAGCTTACTGCCCGCTTTGGGCCATACCCAAAGTCTAACCTAAAGTCAGCTTGAAAAGACAGAATCTGGGGACAATCGATGTCAACAGGAGTACGGACAACAAGGGGAAGTAACTAACGGTCCCTCACAACAACAGGTGGCTTAGATCTTCCTTCTTTCTCCTTCCAATGGAGCCAAGGCTCCATGCCCACCATGAGGGGCCGGGAAAGATGATGAGAAGAATGAATGGGTCTGGAGTCGAGGATAAATTCCAGCGTGCAAGCAGCTAGCTGAGTCATGGGCAGCAGCTACAGCGGATAGCAGGAGCACGCGGGCCTGCTTTTCCTGACAGTGCCGACTGAGCCAGGGAGTGAAGGGTCAGGAAAGACACAGCAGTGATGGGGAAGGGCAGATGGAACACCAGACAGAAAATGCCCACACTGGAAAAAGGAAGCCAAGGTGTGTAAGGGAAAAGAGTAAAGGACATCCTGATTGGGGAGGTACAAATAAGCCGTACCAGTGGCTGGGAAGAGAGACAGAAGGAGGAAAACAAAGCTAAGAGGAAAAGGACATTCCTGCTGCAGAATCCAGAGAAAATAGCCCTGAACCAGGGTTACTACCTGTAATCAAGGGGTGCAGGATACGTGGAGCCCACGTGTAAATAAAGACACTAGTTACTGTTGGGCAGGGCAAAGAAAAGCTGGAGTAACCTCATGATTAGTGGTGGTACACAAACACATTAAAGATCAACCTGCAAAACGCTAAAATAACTTCATGTGTTATCAAAATTAAGTGATTTACCTAAAAAACACGGGCTGATCACTAAATGATGCTTCTCCAGCTGAGAAGTCCTTCTCTTCCTCCCCATTAACCATTTCCACCGAACTGGCACCACCATCTTGGGAAGGCTGCTTTGGCCCAGGAAAAGAAAGAACTAGATTTGGCTCCTTGGAGGTGCTTAAATGCCTTGGCAAACTGCAGGTGACATCAGCTCCAGGAGACTTTTTAACTGAAAAGGTAATGTGTGCATTTGAAAAATTAGGAATGCTTCTTTAGAGCAACCATTTAAAATTAATGTGGATTTAGCTTGTTTTGCTGCATTTAATAAACACAGTAACTGCTACAGAGACCACTGACTTCCACCTTTTAAATTATTACTCTTACATAAACTACATTTGCAAAATATAAAAAAATAAACACAAAGCACATTTATATAAATGAGAATAAAGACTGTAAGTACACTCTCAAAAAGGCCTCATAATCAAAATCAATCCAAGTATTTGATATAGACTTTTTCCAAACTATACATATTTAATACCTTCTGGATCTGGAGTCATTAGAAGCTCTACTTCTGTGGAAAGACTTGTGAAGAAATCCTTCAGGAAGAACAAGGCATCCTAAATGAAAAGAAGTAATTATAATCAGGGCAGGGGCGGGGACATCTATTTCTAAAACTACAGAGTATCTCAAAGTCCCATATTTTACTCATTTTTGAGTTCTTACTGTGTGAGGCACTGTTCCTATTCCCCATCTCTCTCTCACACACACACTTCCTTGTTAATTCTCACAACTCTGAGAAAAATTATAGACGTGAAAATTAAGACACAGAGAAGTTAAAGATTACACGACTATTTCTTTTTTTTTTAAAGATCTATTTATTTATTTATTTGAGAGAGAGAGAGAACGAGAGATAGAGAGCACATGAGAGGGGGGAGGGTCAGAGGGAGAAGCAGACTCCCTGCCGAGCAGGGAGCCCGATGAGGGACTCGATCCCGGGACTCCAGGATCATGACCTGAGCCGAAGGCAGTCGCTTAACCAACTGAGCCACCCAGGCGCCCTACACGACTATTTCTAAATCCAAGTACAGTTTGGTTTCTCAGGAAGGCGGCATCCTTGTTCTTGGATGCCAGTGCTCAGTGCAAACTGTAGGGGGCGCAACACTGCCACGAGGAACAGCAGCCTGCCGGCCTGCGCACACCCACACGCCTTCCAAGTTCTTACTACCTGCTTTCTGCCTGTACAACCATGTTCTATCGCCTTAACACATTTTCTCCATTGGACAGGATATTCAAAAGTAAAATCCATAAAATCACCCAGTGTGGTCTCTTCTGAAATGATATAATAACAAAAATGCGCGGGCCTGTCTTAATGCTGTCCGAGCAAGCCACATTCGCCCGCTATTAGCAGCTTCGTTTTACCCACCTCAGTCACACCGACAGACCCCTTTTGGAAAGTATGAAAATTAAATGCTTGAGCCTGTTCTTTCTTACTCCGCCCTTCCATTTAAAAAAATTCTCAGTTAATATAAAGCACTAATACTGTACCAAAATGCAATGTGGTGTGGCATTACAGGGTCGGGATATTTGGTAGCATACTCTTAAGTCTGGTAATTCCAAAGGGTCTGATCAACCTACGGATCACGTTTATCAGAAGTATAAACGATGAAAGTCAGAAAGATATTCTTCTAGGTAACATGGCATATGGGAGACTGAGGGATGGGACTGAAGAACAAGCAGGCAGTTTCAACAGTACTGAAAATACTCTGGTTCTGCAGCAAGACAGTGGGTTCATGAATTGTTCATTACATTACGCTTTATTTACATTTATATATGTGTACATTTTGCTATTCACATTACTACACAGATCCGTGTGTATATGTACACACACATTGGATAACGTATGTATATCAAATATTAGATGTTTACAAATAGTCCCTAAAAATGTTACTCTTTGACCACTAGATGGTGATATTTTAACGCAATAAATACTCTGACTCTATGCCTTCAAAAAAACAAGAGAAAATTTCCAGGTATAAATATGCTTTAAAAAAAGAGAGAGAGAGAGAGAAGACCACAGAGCCAGTGGCATTTATCCATTTTCACTACAAATCACAAAACAACAGAAGAGGGGATACTAATGGTCAGCATTTCAATATGCTCTCAGAAGTTCTGATTTTGGTATTTATGCTAAACTCTTTACAACTCAATACAACAACCTAATTTTAAAACTAGCAAGACACAGACACTTCACAAAAGGGTATACAGATGCCAGGTAAGCATGTGAAAAGATGCTTAGCATCATTAGCCATCAGGAAATCCAAATTAAAACCACAATGAACACCAAATAAAAATGTTAAAATTAAAAAGTATCAGGTTTGGTCAGGGTGTGAAGCAGCAGCTCTCGTGTTCCTGGGGGTATGTACAAGGGTTTAACTGCCAGGGGAAACTGGCAGCTTCTTATATTGGTCAAATACACATCTGCCTGACGGCCTGGAAATTGGTTATAATATCCAAGACAAATGAAAACAAAAGATCCATAAGAAGACTTGTACACAGACTTCATAACAGCTTTGTTCCTAAGAGCCAAAACCAAGAAAAACAACCCAAATGTAAATTATGTAAATGGATACACAAACTGTGGTACAGCCATACAAGGACATCCGTCCTCAGCAATGAAAAGGAACAGACTGAACAGAAATGAACAGACACGCCTCAGCACAGATGAAGCTCACGGCACAGGAAGCCAAATACACTTCCATTTACATGAAGCTGTGGGAGGGATAAAGCTAACCTATGGTGATAGAAAGGAGACCAGCAGTTACTTTGGTGTGGTGGAGACTGATCACAGAGGGGCACGGGGGACTCTGAAGGGAACAGAAAATGCTATTTCAACTGGTGCACTAGTTACTCAAGTGTATCTGTCAAGCTCAAACTGTACACCTAAAATCCTGGCACTTTATTATATGCAAATTATACCTCCATACAATCCACTTAAAACTTGAAAAAATGTGCTTTATTATTTTACAAACTTAGGCTCTAATTCTTTCTAGCTTTAAGAAGATACTAACAGTATCTTCTATCATAGAAGTGTTAAAATAGTTAATTATAATGTCATACTCAGGCAATCAAGTAATGATGCTAAAAATCCACAAATGTGCAAACTAGCACCGCTACGTATTCACCATCTCGAACCTCAGCCAAGCACATACCTACCTTAACAGAATGGCCTCACATCTCCTCTCACAACCTGAATTAGGCCCTCAATGCCTTTACACAAATCTTAATGCAACTAACTCAACCACATTCCTTAAGACCCACCTTGAGTATCACCTCCTCCAAAAGCCCTTCCTGATTACCCCTCACGTTTCTGAATCCCCCGCCTGGCTTCAGAGCCCCTTCTGCTGGGGCACATCCCACTATGCCTATCTTTACCACTGGGACTCACCACGGGGTGTTAAAGTCGTCTGTTTTATGTCAATCTCCACCCCCATACAGAGATCTTTGAGGATGGAGATGTTCACTTATCTTTGTATCCCCAGCATCCTAGTACAGGACCTGCGATGAGACTGGCATTCAGCAAATCATTTGGGATTAACAAGCACATTTTCCCTGCACAGAGTTCCAGGCAGCGCAACACTGAAATGGACACCAGACTAGGAGAGTCAGGAAATCTGGCCTCTTCAAAGTTCAGATCTCAAACTGCCTAGTTACATGAACTTCATCATCTATTTACCCTTCCCCAGAAGAAAATCGTTCCTTCTGCCTAGTGTCCTGCCTCCACTACATGCATGCTGAGCTTTGGAAGCAATGACCCTGAACTTCAACAGCAATGCAGCTTTTTTGAAAACATGAGAAAACAGTGTGTTGCTTTCATACTTACTATCTATGATGCAGTTAAGAGAAATAAAGTCAGAGACATGCTTGGTAAGAAAAGTATTACTCAAAGCATTATCATTCTTCAACTGATTAGTTTTCTAAAAAAAAAAAAATGGAGAACATGAGTATCAGGTTTTCTCTTCAGAGGATCATTTGCTCTCTCAAACTAAGGCACGTCGATCTTAGAAGGTGCCAGCCAGAAAGGAAGTTTGCACAGTGGACCTGTCAGCACACACCTGAAGCGTGGCTGTGTTCTCCTCCAGTTCGTATCTTGGGGAACGATTTCCCGCTCCTCAGGTCAGCCAAAACGGTGATTTCCCTGTTTTCTCAAAGATCAGTATCCCCCCATTTCAATATCACAATGCTTTATAGTTCTAAGAAATTAAGCTCACTACTAAAGAAAAAAGTCTATTAAAGAAAACTAGGCAGGGCGCCTGGGTGGCTCAGTCGGTTAAGCGTCTGCCTTCAGCTCAGGTCATGATCCCAGGGTCCTGGGATTGAGTCCTGCGTCGGGCTCTCTGCTCAGCAGGGACTCTGCTTCTCCCTTTGCCTCTGCCCCTCCCCCCCCCCACACACACACTCTCTCTCTCTCTCTCTCTCCCTCCCCTGCAAATAAATAAATTAAAAAACTTAAAAAAAAAAAAAAAGGAAAAAGAAAACTGGGCTTGCTACATCTGGCAAAGTCATGCCATAAAGATGTATCTTGCTCAAATTCTTGCTCACACTGATTTCCACAGATCGAATTTCCCATAAATACTTGATCGTACTCCTATTCAATCACAAGGCAATGAATGGATAAATCAAATTAAAATATGGGTATCCAAAGAAATTCTTCTCATAAGGAGGGAACATAAATCTAAAGTACGCACTGGCAAGTCTGTCCCAGCTCAGAAGCTACAAATATTAATGTGAAGCTGTGCTGAACTTCTGTGCTTCCACAATACATTTTTTCTGAGAAATGTCTATATTTCTGCAAGATAATTATTTAATACCTTATTCCTGAAATGTCTGTTACTCATTTAAATAACAAGTCAACATTATTCAATCTGTACCATGTAAGCAAACCAACAGTGCTATCCCACACAGACTCTCCTTCTCACACCAATATAAAGTGTAACAGGACAGTTCTGCTGTTTCAAAAGCAGGCTATTTTAAGAACTCCACTTATTTTCCTCAGTTGTGACATGCTTCAGTTAATAAAAACAACAGGTAACACTTCTGATCTTTTAACATTGTATGCCAGGCACCAAGCTAAATACTTAACATACGCTAGTCCCATTTGATCCTCGTTTTTTTAAAAAACGATTCTACATCTATTTCTCTTACTTTGATTTTATCAGTGAAGAAAGTGAGGCTTGGAGAAATAACTTCCCCAAAGGCACACAACTAGGGAAAGAGAACTGAGGTGCTAACCCCAGCCTGACTCCCGAGCCTGTGCCCCCCTCATGGCTACACCACATGACTGCAAAGCATCATGTGTTCACACACCCTGAATCTAGGTTGCCCAAGAGGCGCCAACTATGTTTACAGCGGAGTCAAAGCAAAACCCAGAACAATTTCATGGAAATGCTTGCTAGAATATGGCCAAGTGGATTTCTTTAGGTCTTTCCACAAATCTGTTGTTTGTGACCTGTTCGGGTGTCCAATTTATTAATTTGTCATCTTGCCCAGGGCAGAAGGAATTCTCTTCCAGGTGCTGTGGTTAAGAGACAAGCCCCCTGATCTTTCAACCACAGATATCAGGGAGTCATTTCCTACCCTCTGAAGACACCTGTGTACCTGCCCGTGTGTCCGTGAGCAGGGAAGAACGGGAAGCAGGGACTGAGTACTAGGTCACGCAAACAATGAAGAGCCTGGAGCACAACATCTAACAATGTTTACTCACCAACAGTTCAGATCCCAAACGCCTGATGAATTTGTCCTATTCTTTAGCAGCAGAATTCTTCTTCAATTATGCAACTTTCATAACAGTTAAGTAACAGTAAACATTTTAATTCACCTAAATTAAATCTCTTCTTCTGAGTCTGGGACAAAGAAGCATAACTCCTCACACGATGCTTGCAGTACAAACCTGGTCAATATTGAGGCGAAGTGGCATTAGGGACACTCGCAAGCAGCATTCCTGCGGTGACCTGCCGGACTCGGGGCGCACGTGTAATACTCTCACTGTCAACTAGGAGAGAAGAAAAACATTTTTTCCCCAAATGATATTACAACCTTGTTTTCACTCAAAAAGAAAAAACAGAAGAAACAAAAGAAAAAAATCCCATTTCTCTTCCTTATAGGAGAACTAAAAGTGGAACTGTTTCCCCTTTTTGTTTAAAGGCCTGAATCACACTTGTCTGGGGCACACACTCCCTGAAGAATCTCAGGAGAGATATGGGTTCTCTTTAGTGGGAAAGACGTAAACGACAGTGTGGTACACGCACTTCAGGATCCGCTGGGCCCCTGGAGGGAATCCGGAGAGCCACACTCCAAAGACAGCTTCTAGGACGTTTTCTTCTAGCAATCCTGAGCAAATCATTCCTATTCCACTAAAACTCACAAAGTGTTAGAAATATGGAACACTGGGGCGCCTGGGTGGCTCAGTTGGTTAAGCGACTGCCTTCGGCTCAGGTCATGATCCAGGAGTCCCTGGATTGAGTCCCGCATCGGGCTCCCTGCTCGGCAGAGAGTCTGCTTCTCCCTTTGACCCTCCCCCCTCTCATGTGCTCTCTCTCTCTCATTCTCTCTGCCTCAAATAAATAATAAAAAAAAAAAATCTTTAAAAAAAAAAACCAAGTATGCCAAAAAAATGAATAAAAAAAAAAATCTGGAACACTTCCAGCAATACTAAATATTTTGTGTAGATCACAATGGACTTCCCATTTTCCTTGGGTATCAATATATTGGCAGTTAAAATTAATGGACCCTAAAAGTGACATGTAAAATAATTTTTAGGGGCACCTGGGAGGCTCAGTCATTAGGCATCTGCCTTTGGCTGGGTCGTGATCCCAGTGTCCTGGGATCGAGCCCCGCACTGGGCTCCCTGCTCGGTGGGAGGCCTGCTTCTCCCTCTCCCACTCCTCCTGCTTGTGTTCCCTCTCCCCCCCTCTCGCTGTCAAATAAAAAAAATAGAAAATAAATAAATCTTAAAAAATAATTTTTAAATAATAAAACTTTAAGGGGCACATGGGTGGCTCAGTCAAGCATCTGCCTTTGGCTCAGGTCATGATCCCAGGCTCCCGGGATCGAGTCCCACATGGGGCTCCCTGCTCAGCAGGGAGTCTGCTTCTCCCTCTGCCCCTCCCCCCCAGCTCATGCTCGCTGTCTGAAATAAAACCTTTAAAAATTAATAAAACTTTAAGCAGCATATTTAAAAGGGATTTAAAAGCAGCATATTACTATTAAAAAAAAAAAAAAACCTTCCATTTTCCCCAATCTCAATCTTCTGCAGTTAGAAACAATAAACACACTTTTCCAAAACAAATACACAACAGAACATATGAGGTCTTAAATCTTACCATGTTGGAATGAGCTTTTCGAGGCATTTCTTTACTGCAATACAGGTACAAAAACTTATTCATTTGTGATGTTGCCAGACGATCTCGAATTTCAAGATCCTGCACGACAAACACCTGCCGGGAGACTGGGTGCTCTAAGAGGCCAGAGTCAGACTCAGGCTTGCAAGGCGGGTAGACCTCGTGCTGAAACTTCACCTTCACAGAGAAGAAAGAACACACAACCATTTTTACCTTTTATTTAAATTAGATTTCTTCTTTAAAATGCAAAATATCACCCATCACTTGCTGTTTCAGAGAACAACAGAACAGTCCTTCATTTGTTCACTTTATTGATCTACGTGTGCCTCACCACACAAGCATGAGCTCAAGCATATCTCTTACTTGATCTTGGCAAAATCCCTATCCTTTTCAAGCAAAACCCTAGGAATACTACACAAAATTATCATCTTGCATACCCATGAAATTGCTCGAAAAAGAATCAGTGGAGGCAATGTTCAAGTTCCAAAGCGGGGGGCAAGGATACAATGAAATGCATGGGATCCTCATCACTACGATACTCCCGTGTTAAGTGCCCTAAGACACCGGGCACAATCCCAGACACGCTCAAAGAACTGAACGCATATGATGTCACTGGCGACCTGGACGTACTGGTCTCTAGACATTCATGGAGGACCTGACACAGGACCTATCCGCCGGCAGCCCTCCCAGGTAGATCCTCCAGGGCAGTGGTTCCCCAAGTGTAGTCGTGGGAAAGGTAGTATCAGAATCACCTGGGAACTCATTAAAAATGCAAATTCATGGGCCCCACCTCATACTGATTCAGAAACTCTGGGGCCCAGCAACTTGTGTTTTAACAAGCCCTCGAGGGGATTCTGATGCTTGCTCAACTCTGAGAGACACTCCTCTAGGGACAGCCTGGGAAAACAAAAACAAAACAAACCCCTCAAACTTCTCGGAACATTTGAGAAAGCAAAGGTAGAAGTTTTACAAGACCCCTGCATTTTTCCAATCCAAAGGGCTGGCCCTTAGGGCTCAAAACCACAAGGCTGGGGAGTACCCAAGGAACCCCCATTAATGCTCCTACATCAGGGGCTTTTTCCTTTCAAAATACTATCTTACCTTGCTTAACTGTATTTCCATTAAAAAGTCATGGTTTCTTCCTTTTCCCCCACATGCCATGTTACGTCCATGCCTCGCGGGGGTGTGAGAAGGTGAACTGTGGGGACTGCTATAAATGGAGAATTAAAAAAACAAAAAAACATAAAAACTTTTGTTAAAGGAAATATTCAAAGAAAGGCAATGAATGACCTCAGGAAAAATAGAAAGACAAAAAGAGAAAATAATATTACAGAACTATCAACACACTGCCACAAACTGCATTTCTCTATATCAAAGCCACATCTTTATGCTTCGGAGACACTGAGAACATGAATTTTATTACTGCCGTTGCGGCAATCAGCTGCCTGCTAAATATTTAGAACTACAGAAAAACCTAACTATGGTGTTGGTGTTCATATAACAGGACACGGAAAAATGAGACCTCCTGAGAAGTTCCTTAGTACTTCAGAAACTCCTTACAGTCAGAGTACAAGTCCTAAAAATCCCAATCGATATAGAAAAGGAAGTTTTTTTTTTTTTAAAGATTTTATTTATTTATGTGACAGAGAGAGAGATAGGGAGAGCAGGAACACAAGCAGGGGGAGTGGGAGAGGGAGAAGCAGGCTTCCCGCGGAGCAGGGAGCCCGATGCGGGCCTCGATCCCAGGACCCTGGGATCATGACCTGAGCTGAAGGCAGACGCTTAACGACTGAGCCACCCAGGCGCCCCTAGAAAAGGAAGTTTTTAAAAATCACTTTTTTTTTTTTTAAGATTTTGTTTATTTGACAGAGAGAGCATGAGCAAGAGAGCAGAAGCAGGGGGAGCAGCAGAGGCAGAGGGAGCAGCAGACTCCCCGCTGAGTAGGGAGCCCGATGCGGGGCTCGATCCCAGGACCCTGGGATCATGACCTGAGCCGAAGGCAGATGCTTAACCCACTGAGCCACCCAGGTGCCCCTAAAAATCACTTTTAAATAGAAAGTCTCTGCACTGTTGTGCCAAAGATTACCCTTCCCTGAAACCTTTTCTGATCCTCCCACCCTAATGAGAATGTTCCCTCCCACTGCCCCTAGGACTAGGTTGGCTAGTCCTCTTCTAGCTCACCAAACAACACACTCATTTAAGTACTTCAGGAGCATCACCCCCTTGCCCAGAACTCTGCTGGAGGCCAGAGATTTAGAGCCATGCCTGGTCCCTGCCCTGAAGCACATGCTTCACTTCATTGCCCTCATCTGCTTACATAATGGTCCTTTTGAATGGAGGGCAGGGTGTGGGTCTTATTTTTTTAAGATTTTATTTATTTATTTGAGAGCCAGAGAGCGCAGGAGAGAGCCCATGAGAGAGGCGAGAGAGAGCCCAGGAGAGAGCGCAGGAGCAGGGAGGAGAAGAGAGCCCAGGGGCAGGGAGGAGGAGAGAGCGCAGGGGCAGGGAGGAAGAGAGAGCACAGGAGCAGGGAGGAGGAGAGAGTGCAGGGGCAGGGAGGAGGAGAGAGCCCAAGAGAGAGCCCAGGAGAGAGCTCAGGGGCAGGGAGGAGGAGAGAGCGCAGGGGCAGGGAGAAGGAGAGAGCCCAGGAGAGAGCTCAGGGGCAGGGAGGAGGAGAGAGCGCAGGGGCAGGGAGAAGGAGAGAGCCCAGGAGAGAGCACAGGGGCAGGGAGGAGGAGAGAGCGCAGGAGAGAGCCCAGGAGAGAGCCCAGGAGAGAGCTCAGGAGAGAGCTCAGGAGAGAGTGCAGGGGCAGGGAGGAGAGAGTGCAGGGGCAAGGAGGAGGAGAGAGTGCAGGGGCAGGGAGGAGGAGAGAGCCCAAGAGAGAGCCCAGGAGAGAGCCCAGGAGAGAGCGCAGGAGAGAGTACAGGGGCAGGGAGGAGGAGAGAGCCCAGGAGAGAGTGCCGGGGCAGGGAGGAGGAGAGAGCCCAGGAGAGCGCTGAGGAGAGAGCCCAGGAGAGCGCTGAGGAGAGAGCCCAGGAGAGCGCCCAGGAGAGCACAGGAGCTGGGAGGAGGAGGGGCAGAGGGAGAGTCAGAAGCAGGCTCCTCGCTGAGCAGGGAGCCCGATGCGGGGGCTGGATCCCAGGACCCCGGGACCATGATCTGAGCTGAAGGCAGACAGTTAACACACTAAGCCACCCAGGAGCCCCTGGATCTTATTCATTTTAGTGAATGTGCCTCTAACGCAGGCTCTGGCACATGGTAGGTACCCAAGATATTTTGCTGAATGGAAATCACTTAAGTCACCATATTTCAGTAAATATATAAACAATACAACTAAGTTTACAAATGAAAAGTTTTAACATTAAAAGAGTAACATTTAAATTACATAGTTTTCAGTACTACTTTATTAATAATTCTTAAAATGACAAATTCTGGGGCGCCTGGGTGGTTCAGTCGGTTAGGCATCTGTCCTCGGCTCAGGTCCTGATCCCGGCATCCTGGGATGGAGCCCCACATCACGCTCCCTGCTCCGCGGGGAGTCCGCTTCTCCCTCTGTCCCTCACCTTGGCTCATGCTCTCTCCCACGTGTGCTGGCTCTCTCTCTCAAATAAGTAAAATCTTTTAAAAAATGACAAATTCTTTTTCTAAGAAAAGAAAATAATGGCTTGTAAAAAACAACAAAAACAAAAAAACAACTTATGTAGAAATCAACTTACATGTAACTTTTAGCTGGAGAAGTAGGAGGGACTGTTCCAAAATCCTTTCCTCCATAAAGATGCCAAACAAGAGAGACTTCTTTAACGACATAGCGAACGACAGGGATGGGAAAGTGCAATGGAGCTTTGCCCGTGTCCGTCTTCTTAGCGGGTTGACTAAAGTAATTCTCCTTTATTACGATTGCATCATCGACCATCACTTTTACAACTGGCTCTTCCTCCTTCTCCTAAAATAAACAGGGAACACACACGGTCTTGTCTCAGTAGAAACCACTGATTATTCTGCATATCTCAAGATTTCTTGACTCTGCATTCTTTCTAATAGCAATATCGATATATGAAATGGGCAAGTACTGATATTAATCATCACACTGGATATTCTGCATTATTCAGCAACAAATGGACTTTCTGTTCTATGTAAATCACTCCACAAAGGAGTCTTTCATAGTCTTCAATCTAGCTTTTACCATTTGATAATAAAAAGGCACAGATTTAGTGGGTGTGGGCTGATATGGGTATGTATCTGGTGTGTATATGTTTGTTTATAGTTATTTAATTCAAAGTCAATACTACATTCCAAATTTAACATACTTCAACATAATGACCAAATTACCATGATCCTAATAATGAAGTTATCCTGAGTTTGACTGCTTTTATTTTTTTTTAATTTCCCAGGATGCAGTAAAACAAATACATTCACCAAGTTACTACTGAGCAGTTTAATATGTATATAAGCTAAATGGTGATTCATGAAGTTCAATTCCAGCACCAATGCTTAACCATTCTAGTGAACTGTGCATTCATTACATCCAGACCATGCTCTTTAAATGGAAGCATGATTCTCACATGGCAATTACACTTATCAACCATCATCAGCCTTCACACAAACCATGTCTTACCTTTCCCAATTCTTGGACTAGCAACTCTAGATAGCACTCCTTTCACCATTTCCTTGCCCTGAAGAGCTAACTATGTACAACATCCGTAGTTTAATAATCTATGTAGAGAATTTCGCCCTGAAACTAATAATACACTATATGTTAACTAACTTGAATTTAAATAAAATCTAAAAAAGTTATTTTTTAAATTTTGCAAACATTGAGCATTCTTCTGAGTTTTAGAGCGATGTGTCACAGAAGTAATAAAGTACAGTAAACATTTGCAAAGCCTCAATAATAAATTACAAAATGAAGTCACTGTGAACTGCCAAGAGTTATAAAAAAAAATCTGAAGGCTGTTTCTCAGGTACCCTTTGGTCAATTCAACCTGTAACACTACCTTAAGGCCTCAATTATATTATCCATTTATTACCTGAATGTTTGCTCTTGGTGCAAAAAGAATGCAAAAGTCGTCATTCTCAGTGGGCGCACCTGCCATTGCATCACTAATCAAGTGGTGTGTGAATGAGGTGTAAGGAGGGCCAGGCTCCTGGGATGTGTTCCCACTCTCATCTGGAAACAGGAAGAGGTCTGAACAACAGGGCTCCTGAGTTTGAGATTTTTCATCCAAAACACCTAGGTTAAAAAAGAATACAACACTCAATTTTGGCACATTTTGAACAGTAATGCTTAGTAAACATTTTAACCACATGTCAGATACACACTATATTGAAATGTTTTCACCTGCAATATCTCATTTATTTCTTACAACCCTCCAATTACTAATAAAAAGACTGATATAAATGATGGTCTCAAAAGTCATAGTGAGTCTCCTCTTAGTTATTTCGCATTAGAGAAGCTCAGAAATTTGGCAGCAGGGGGTTAGTGTTGACTGGAGTTTTGTTTAAGCCAGAACTGCATTCTGACAACTCTGTCCTGTGGGTGGAGATCTGGAAACTTCCAGAGCAATACGGTAAGGGTAGGAACAACTGGTAACATCTGGCAGTGCCTCCCCTAAAACTACAGGAAATCTCTGCTTATAGGGGGGGAGCGGAAACAGAGGCCAAGCAGGTCTCTGGCCAGGGAGTGGTGCCCTACAATCAACAGACTACTTTGTGGGGCGATGGATACCCAAACGGGCTACCTGTTCTCAGGTAGCTGTCAATGTGGTTCACGACTGCATGCATGACAAAATTTGTATTGTGAACATACATCTTTATGCATTTTTAATACATAGTAGATCCACTAATTCTTTTTCCATTCTGTCAGTCATTCCAATTACTGTGATAAGGACTGAGAACGTGAAGATGAATAATGTGACATTTTAGCCTCAAGAGGCTCAAGAGGCTCACGGACCAGATTTTAAATTCTTCTATGGCAGCACCTTGGACTTACTCATCCTTTATAAGTGCCTAGTGCACCTGAATATTGAAGCTGCTCAGTAAATATTCATGAAACATTCTTTCCCACCTAAGTAGGTTAGCTGCTAATATTACAGATAATGTAATATGTAGGAAGCTAAAAGTTCCTATTTGTTTCCTGAGTTCTAATTTATGCTAAATTAGAATAAAACAATTTAACCCTAAACTTTGATAATACCATGAAATAATTTTTCAAAAATTAAGATTTCAGAACATATAGAAATGACTATGTTTATTCGATTAGAAAAAAATATTTTTTAGATAGATGCTTCAAAGTATTTGGATGCTCCCAGCTGGCTTTCAAGGCTCTCCCACTGGCTGGTTCCTCCCTGCTTATCCAACTTTGCTGGCCAATTCTTTCCAATGAGAAGGGAGCTTCTGTTCCAGTAAGAGCTTGAGCTGCAAGATAATTAAGGCTTCTGCATGCTTCTGCGCCTCTATCAACATTCATGACCTTACCAAGACTACCTTCTCTCTCCTCTCCATATACCTAAACCCCAGCCACTCTTTAAAATTAAGCCAACTTGGGCGCCTGGGTGGCTCAGTCATTAAGCGTCTGCCTTAGGCTCAGGTCATGATCCCAGGGTCCTGGGATTGAGTCCTGCATCGGGCTCCCTGCTCGGCGGGAAGCCTGCGTCTCCCTCTCCCACTCCCCCTGCTTGTGTTCCTGCTCTCGCTGTCTCTGTCAAATAAATAAATAAAATCTTTAAAAATTAAATTAAGCCAACTCCTCTCACTTTCACTGACAATTCCAATCCCTTCCAACCAGTAGTTGAGGATGTGACACACTCTGAAGTGCTTTCTCATGTCATTTCACAATCACTCTAAGTAAGAACATCAGTCTGGCTTAGTGCCGATCTGTGTTATGAAACTCTAAGCTAACAGAAAAGATAAGCTTTGTCTTTCATTTCATCTGTAACCCCCACAACACCCTGGCCAGTGGTTATTTATCTACTAGACGCTCAATCAACACAAGCAGATTGACTAATAAATATCCACCAAAACTCAGACTTGTCTTTTTATTAAGTTACTCACTGCAGAATTTCTAAGCGTACAAAGAACATAAACCTCAAGTGAGGCCCCAGTGCTCTTGGGGAGGAAGGCCTGGCCCATCCTACCGTTGGCCTGGGCCTGTGCGGACGCGGCGGCCTGCTGCAGGTCAACCTCCTCCATAGCGTCACTCATCAGATCGCGTAACATCTGCTGGTCTGCTTCAGGAAGTACTGGACCTTGTGAGGATGAGCGACCGCTGGAATCTACCTACAGCCAAAACACCTAATTAAAAATAACTGAAAATGCTGTAAGAAGCAAACTACTCAGCATGAGGTTGTCCTAGAAACACGTGGCATTTTACAAAGACACCAGAAACAGGAACGCAGCCATCGTTCTACCTTCTGCCCGGCAGCTGCAGCCTTCTAGGCTGTTAGCATCATCACCACCCCAATGACTACTGGCCAACAGAAATAAATGTGCCATCACCTCAAAGCCAGCACCATGAGCCGGGATGGTGGAAAGCGCGCACACTAGAGGAGACAGAAGCTAAGAACACTGCAGTGAGGCCTGGGGAGAAGCGCTCTCCTGCAGAGCGGGAGCTGCTCAAATCTAGCAGCTGCACCAACTCTCACCCCATGGACACAAAGCCACTGGGGGTCAGAGTCTCGTGTCCTGAAATGGACGGACACCGAAAGATAGTACGGGGCACACAGGGCAGGGGAAATCTACTAAGTGGGGACTCACAGGGTTCAACTCCAACGCTGATGCTTAACTATTTTGGTTAGTGAACTGTGGGTTCATTAAATCCAGACCATGCTTTTTAAATGGGAGTATGACTCTAAAATGGAAAGATCTAATTTGAAAGGGATAATTTAAAGTAACTTTTAATAAACTGGAGAATGTTTTTACAAAGAACATAAACAGTGGAGAGGGAGGGTCATGAATTGCCTTCTTATCAGTGAGAAGACAGCAAAAGCAAGGAGTCAAAACCCAAAGCATAACATGAAGTGTAAGAGCATCTGAACAAGATAAGGACTTTCACTAGGGGCTCCATTATCTAAGAGACTGAGAATCCTGTTCACAGAGCAGGCCACGATAAAGAATGAAAAAGCACTAAAAAGTTAAAAATGCTAAACAAACCAGACATTGTTCAATCTGTACATAAGAGAGGACAGAGAGGTGACAGTTGGGGGCATAAGAAAGCGGCGACCCAGAAATCAAAGTATCTGGTTTTGTTGCTAATTCTATTAATTTGGGCAAATAGCCTAATTCTCTGGGTTTTAACTTACTCATCTATAAAACGGAGATGATAATCTTTAACCTATCACACTGAATTCAAAGAAATCACAAACGAGAAAATATACTGAAAACCCAACAGAATCATATGTAACAAACAAAAGACAACCTAAGTCTTCTGGTAATAATACTAACACTGGTATCTCCTCTCCTAAGCATTTATACATACAACTGGCACAGAACAAGCTCTTACAATGCTAAATGTTTTCTTTCTTCCTGGAGGGGAGATGAAAATAACTCAAGTCTGGAAGAAAGTATTCTGTTGGCCGAGAAGATTAATGTTCTGAAACAAAGAACACCAAACAGAATGGTTTTCCAAAAAGGCCTATGGAATCACCTTTCCAGACGCATCACTCTGAAGGTAAAGAACAGGTGATTTTTCAAAGTTTCTTTTCTACCTCATGACTGTCATGAGGACCTCACTGACGCACACACATCACACCCGTGGCTGAAAGGTGTCCGGGGTGAGTTAGTTCTAATAAAAGATGTTGCTGGCTATACCTTCATCTTTCTGTGAGGGGCTCCAGGCTTCATCTCCACCTTGTTTGCTGCATGTAAGTCCCCGTAGCTTGCAATGTACTGAATGAGATTCATTAAAGCAGCACAAGAGTCCGAGCACGTTCTGATATGGACAATGTCACTGGAACAGTGTAGCTCGAAGCGTGGCTCAGTCTGGATGGACACAAGGGAAAAGAAATGAACAGGTTTTTCAAACAGCTAAAAATTTCTTGTTTTGCATAGGCTTACATTAAATAAAACAGAACAGAATTTTACTTGCCACAGGAAATGTATATTTATAATTATATCCTAATTTTAAAATATTTTATCTACTTTTGACCAAAATAATTTTATAATAAATTCAATTATTCTTTGGTCTCTCTTATAAAAAAGAGGGGTCAAGGGCGCCTGAGTGGCTCAGTCATTGGGCGTCTGCCTTCGGCTCAGGTCATGATTTGGGATCGAGCCCCACATCGGGCTCCCTGCTCGGCAGGAAGCCTGCTTCTCCCTCTCCCACTCCCCCTGCTTGTGTTCCTCTCTTGCCATCTCTCTCTGTCAAATAAATAAATAAAATCTTAAAAAAAAAATAGAAGTAAAAATTTCCATTTATTTTAATAACTTACTTGCTCTCCATCAGAATCAGATTTCACTGCAGTTATGGTTAATTCCAAAAGCCCCATATCCATCACACGAACATAATCTAAAATTTTTTAAATTAACAAAATATCTGAGTAAAGCTTTCAAAAAATACATATCCAACCAACAACGTAATAAAACTAGCATCTCTTTAAAATTCATGGCAGTTAGTGGTACAAATATTTAGAATGGAATGGAAATATAGTTTCATCCTATAAAAGTTCTACAATTCCATTTTACTTAGGAACAAAATTAATCTTATATTAAATAGAGTACATATAATTTGATGCACTTAACTGATATTCTAAGGACATTACAACTTCAAACTGGTATTTAATAAAATCCTTAGTTCAATAGCACTATTCCAGAGTTCAAATGCTCTAAAATATTCATACAAAAACTAAAGAACATTCATGTATCTCAGATTTTGTTTTTCAACTCTTACCTCTACTCAAATTTATAGTAACAGTATTACACTTGTCAGACAAATGCAGAGCAGCTTCATCCAAGATTATTCTGAGGAAACAATATAAAATCAACATCGAAAAATTAACTGAATATATGACACGTGATCATGACATACTTCACTGTATCATTCTTCTGATATACAAGTTATCAAAGTCATATGTAGTTTCTTACAAGTGGCATCTAACATTTCCTTAAAACTCAGTTTGAGTGCTAGAAATATTTAAATGGTGTAAAGAATGAGACTGAATCATCAGCTCAAATTAATTTAAATTTTCAGCATTTTTTTAATAGATCTAAATTATCTAAATTATGAAAATAAAGTGTTATCAGGTAGTATAGGAAGGAAATTTAGATTTGTTTTTAAAAGTAAACTATCAATCTTAGGAATTCATTTCCTCCCTAAAAATAAAAAACAGTGATAAATAGAAGAGATGGGACAAATCATTTGAAAATGAAAAATTGAAAACCTGGATAAAGGGACATGACTACAAGTAAAAGAATGCTAATTTTTAACAAAAGGTTGGGACTTCAAAGACTTCAGGTGAACAACAGTTCAGTTAGCATGTTTGAAACAGCTGCATTTAGCAGATAGTTAAGTTTACCCAGGCACCTGAGAGTAGATGAGGATTTGTCCAAGGCCACACTACTCGAAATGCTGAAGGTTTCCACAGTGAGAAGAGATCGGATCGGCAAATAAAGAGGCCTAATACCAAAAAGAAACAAACAACATCAGTCTGCTAAAACAACAGAAACTCCCTTAAAAGAGCATTTTGAACCTTAACTCTACAATTTGAATTATGCATTTTTTCAAAACAGTACACATTTTGAATAAACCTTTATTTTGTCCAACTTGTGAACTGACCTATAATCAAGTGCACAGCTCCAGAGGTGAACGTGAAAAGTTGTAAATGAAGTTGGAGGATTATATCCCAGAACAGGTTCATCAGCAATATTCAAGAAGTATAAAATCTGTAATCACAAAAATATAAAATGCCCTGCTTTAGAAGAAAAAAAAAGTAGTTGTGACCAGGATATCTTTAGACCAATGTAAAATATCTCACAGAAAAAGCAACCATTTATTGGGGGTGTGGGTGGGGAATCAATGCCAAAAGGAAAAAAAAATCATCATTTTGAACTAATTCATTTTAAAACGTATTTGCAAAACCACTCAAGTTTGAAATGAAGAGAGTCCCATCTGACAACTGCAATGCTACAGAAGTCTTGAGAAAATCGTATCTTCTCAAAGATATGATTCATATCAAAATCATTATACAAACTAAAGTATGTATAACATGCTTGCATATTATTTTGCTTGGGACAATTCTTGAAAAAAATAAACTTTGCTAAAGATTACTTAACACTCCATCTGGTTTTCTATGTAATCCACTTTTGGGAAAAGTTATTTTTCCTTAAATTATACCTAGCTCAGTCTGAAAACCAGATCCTCTAACATCCATTCTCCTGTATTTCTATCTAAATGAGGTTAGATTAAACCTCCCCCTTACAACTGAGTTCAGTGTTCACACCAACCATCTCTCTACCCTTGCTACACAGATCTAAGTCTCAGGTTTCCTAAATGCTTTTATGAAAGCACTCTGAAAACTTTCAGGTATAAAATATTTTATTATTTTCCAGCACAAAGAAAAAGTTCCTCTAAGGAAAATGAACAAGAGTCACAGTGTACTAATTTTCATTCTCAATAGAAAAGAACCAACTGTATTTCATTAATCAAACACTGGAGATTAATTACAGAAATGCCTCAAAGCATGTCATTGGCCTAGGGAATAACCGTGAAATTATGGCACGTACGGAGTGAGCACAAGTCAATACATCATTTGCTGCTCCTCTATGCCTGGTGCTCTACAGGTTCTGGGACACAGAGTGCCTTCCCTTAAATGACTTAAAAGATAACTCTGTCTTTGAGATGTTTAGGGTCAAAACTTTAAGGTAAAAAATCAATTTCGTTCTGGAGTGGTGATAATGTTCTATTTCCTAACCTAAGAGGTGGTTATATAGGAGTGTTTACTTCAACGATATTTCTATGCACACTGATCATTTCCAATTTGTGACTTTACAGTCTGTGTATTACATGTCAATATAAAGTAAAAAGTAAATCAATATGTACATAACAACTCGTACCTGCTCGTGCCAGCTAAGCCCAGAAGGAAGCATTCTGTGCTGGAGTGTGGCTCCTTTCAACCCCACAGCAATGAGAAATTCCTGTACAGATGACACAAAAAATTACACTGATCACCTACATAACCCTCTAATTCAAAACTCGGAAAGTTTTTCTAAGAAAATAAATGTGTTGCTTTTATGCAATCACTTTTAGCTAGTAATCAAATGAACGGCAAGTCTTTAATGGTATAAAAGTACAAAACACAAACCTTTGTATTGGACTCTGATTTATCAGATAGTATTTTAACTGCAACAGAGAGCATATTCAAAGTGTCTCCTGCAACACCATCTGAAGAAGCTCTACTGAGGCCATCTTCTTCAGAGGAATAAATAGTAGGTTCCAACCAGTGTGGGCGGGTTGAACTGGGCAGTCGTGTTTCCGTAGGAAGAATCACTCCATCTACTATGCCTACATCGACAATGAAGCGACAATGTAACAAAATGATAACCTGAAATTAGTTCACAGACTTTCACAACTCAAAACAAAAATCCCTATGCTTCCACTGAATATACTATAATCCTGGGGGCAAAATGACCAAGAACCAGCTTGGCATTAATAATCTATACCTCTCTGCTAATGGTGGTATGACTGATAGTACCCTACTTTAAAAAAAAGAAAAATTAAGAAGAAATGCTAGGAAAATTAAATAGAAAAAGCTGATAAGCATTAAGACTGTGCAAAGTATTGTTTTCTACACTTTGGGGGGAAAAAAGGAATGTGTGAGTATCTTCTATTCACAGGGTAACAGGGAATGTACTCAAAAGATGGTAAATTCCTTTTGTTACCAAAAGGAAATGCTGCTTAAGAGAGAGTAATGAATGTAAAGTCCCATCAACTCGTCAGTGGATAGTAAGATACAGCACATCCATAAAATGGAATATTTGTCAATAAAAGGAATAAAATATTAATACACTCGGATGAACCTTGAAAACATCATGCCAAATTAAAGACGCCAGTCACAAAAGACTATATATTATATCATTCCATAACATCCAGAATACACAACCCACAGAGGCAAAGTAGATTAGAGGTTATTTAGTGCTGGGGGGTGGGGGGTGGGGGGTGGGAGGGCCATGGGAGGTTACAACTGAAGGGTGCACAGCCTCTTTTGGGGATGATGGAAAGGTTCTAAAGTTGATTGTGATGCTGGTTACAACTCTGGGAAATACTGAAAACCACTGAAATGGATAGTTTAAATGGGTGAATTGTATGGTACATGAACTACTGCACCTCAATAAAGTTGTTGCCCAGAAAAACCATAAAGTCAACATAAGTATTACTCTGCCAGTGGAATCAGAACACCCCAGAGAAAATAATTTCTAATATGAGAGTTCTGTTCTCAATAGATTTTCCTTATTAGGGGGCACCTGGGTGGCTCAGTTGGTTAAATGTCTGCCTTCAGTTCAGGTCATGATTCCAGGGTCCTGGGATGGAGCCCCACGTCAGGCTCCCTGCTCAGTGGGGAGTGTGCTTCTCCCTCTCCCCCTCCCCCACCTGTTGCACACTCTCTCCCAAATAAATCTTTAAAAAAAACTTTATTAAACAAAATTTCAATGGGTCTGAACAGAGGTGAACAGAACACACATTCAACATGTGTCCTACCTTTGTGGTACAGACTGAGACTACTGGAATGAAGGCAGATGTAGTGCTTGTCATCACAGCCTTCATACTTGGTCACACAAAACAACGAACCACTGCTGAACTCTAACCAGAATTCGCCATGTTTATTTTCCAACAGCTCTCCATTATCTTGCTAATAAAAAGGTCAGAAAAACATAGAAGTCGTTATTTAAATGCAGAAAAATCAGAATGCCCCTTGGGTTGCTCCTTCCTGATTCAGCCTAGAAGATTCTCCCACATGGCAGCAAAGCAGTCTGATTCTCAAACCACGCAACATGGTTGCATGAAATGCTATGCAGGGTCCTCTCTGCAGAATGAATCCCTGTACTTCACCCTCCTCTCTAACAGGTAAATTACTAGTGATCACTTCAGCAGCAGAACCAGCACATTTGCCAAAAGAAGGTCCACACAAGGTCTGTCTTGTGATCTGCAGTGAAATGCTTCCTCTCCAAAGCCACTGTCACTGAGGAACCTTTCTCAGGCACTGAAACAACCTCCCGCCACCTCAATGACGGCAGGTATAATCACGGTACATTTAAAATAAGATATACCTGAAACACTTTGGCTTTGCAAATCCTTACCCTGACATCTGTAAACACTGCCATTAGTCCATGGTTAATACTCAGAAGAACCGAGAGAAAACTCTGCGAGTTCTTGTTCTGAGAGTCTAGTTTTTTTTTCCTACGGGAACGATAGTTGGGATCAACAGTAGAAAAATACTGCAATGTCTCCTCCTCAGATCCACTCTCCTCATCTGTGAGAAATAAATGTCATAGTGATATGGTTTGGACAGCTACGGAAATAGAATAGCAACTGGAATATTATCATAAAAAATATTTATTTTGCAACCTTTTTATCAAGAATCTGGCATGACAATAAAAATATACTTTCTGTATTTTTCTCTTTCCCACTGAACTTAAAACAATGTACATACTGTCACTATAAAGATAATATATTTAATTGATAATATTCTCAATATGTAGATAGAAGTGGAGAAATACTATAAATTACTATATTGTAAAATATAGTTAGTTACAAGGGGAAAATAGCCAAGAAACATTTTAAAATCTATCAATTGAAAAGGTTACTACTTTACTGCTAAACCTGGCATTTTAAGTTAGAACAAATTTAAAATATATTACCGTAGTGAGCTGTGGATTTAAATGGACTAAAACTATCTTTGTTGAAGGTATTAATCAGCTGACTGGCTACAGAAAGACCAATACCATAGGAAATATTTTCAAATGTCTCCACTGGTGAAGGAGCTGTTGGTTCCCACAGCAGCAAGTCATTAAAGATCCTATGGAAGACAAAAGTTGAAAAATACATAACTCATAGTTCAACTGAAGGTAAACTCAAGAACATGTCTTTAAGAAGTCACATGAATAATAATTTTTCTAAATGGGAAATAGAAACTAGATCCTACAAAGGAGGTTTTTGTTTTTTTTTTTTAAGTATTAATTATGTCCTTTCAATGGAAAAGTTACTGATACGGCTTGACTGCAGGACAGTGAGAAAGGAATCTGTACAATTCGGTTCCTAATTAGCTAGCTGCCTGGTTTTACATATGTTGTGTACATCAAATTACACACACCTAAACGCACTTTAGAGGAGAAAATTAATTTAAAAACTGTAAAGAACAAAGGAAAGACTGTTCACACAGGAGAGCACTCTGTAAACCATAACACACCACGCACTGTCTCATCTGACCCCACCCCACCCCCAAACCCATGGGGCAGCCAAGAATCATTACTCTCACTTCACACTTGGAGAAACTGCCTCATAAAGTTAAGTGCCTTGCCCAAGGTCATAGGGCTAATTTGTGGAAGGACTGGGGCCACAGCCCGGATTTTGTCCAGCTCCCAATTCAGCTCTCCTCCTTACTCACTGTTCCTAGAGATAACTGCTTTCTCCCTCTTTCTCTGTCTCTCTCCCCCCGCCCCCCCCAACAGAAAGCACAGCTTCCCTGGGAAGTGTGCTTGGACTAAGAATGCATACAACACAGGGAACAAAGAGAGGAAACCTTCTACTGGCTGCACAGCCAAGTCAATACTAGTGATTAATGGGTGATACCCAACAAGCTAGACTACCAGCACATCCTACTTTTTCAAAGAAATTATCTGTCACTATTCAGATGCCCTCCTGCTCCTACCCCGCCCCCGCTCCCCAAGATCACCCCTGCTCTACATTTTTATAAATACTCAGACTTCACAATGTCTTCTCTGAAGCCCGTTGTTAAGATCTGGACCCACAGTGAATCCTTCACATACATAACTCTTGTCATGGTGCCTAAACAGTATTTTCTTGCTTCCCCTTCCAAGACTGTAGCCTCTCAGCGAGGGCCTTAGGTGTTGGTCATCTTTATATGTGCCTAGCACGGTGGCTGTCACGTAGCAGGCACTGAGGGTTTGATGATGAGAGGACCAGTGGACAACTCACATGGCAGGAATGCCAAAGGCCCAGCCTCCTCGTAAAGCCTAGTGTGAAACCAATCAAGGTACCCCACTGGCCGGTGCTGTGAGAAGCCACTTGTCTAGGAACTTCCTGGGCCAATTCCTAAGCTTCTAAAGCCCTAGAAAGTATAAACAACCAGGACTGAGTATCGTGACTCTCAGTAGACTCAAATCCCCACCCCAAAAGCTCTCCATCTGGAACCATCAATAGGTGAAGAATACCAGGGATACATAAGTTTCATCTCAGATACAATGACAGCTATGCCCCCAAACTGTGTGATACTCACTGGCTCACTGCTTCTTGGATATATTGCTCACAGGACAAAGAAACAAGAGTCTAAACCCAAATCTTACTCTAAACACCTTTGTAAATAAATAATGACGATAAAATGAAGAATTTTCTCAGGAAATGCCCTTCCTTTACCTTATCCCTATAACCATTCTCTTATCTCCATAGGTAAGAGAAAGTATTAATTTATGTAAAACCTAAATATAAGTTTTATATGATTTTGCGTTTTCCTTATTTACATGTTGGCCTAAACTCAGTCTTGATATTAATACTATAAAACATTGGATAAGGTTTCTAATACCAAGAAAGAAAACACTTAAGATATTTAAGGACACAGGGGCATCTGGGTGTTCAGTCAGTTAAGTGGCCAACTCTTGATTTTGGCTCAGGTCATAATCTCAGAGTTGTGGAACTGAGCCCTGGATGGGGCTCCTATCAGCAGGGAGTCTGCTTGGGATTCATTCTCTCTCTCAAATAAATAAATAGATCTTTAAAAAAAAAGATATTTAAGGGCACATCACCATGATTCTGTGGCTATGAGCCTGAAACATAACAGACAATACCTGATTTAACAAAGCTAGTGAAAATTCTTTTATATTCTACTCTAAAGGACTTCAATGGAAAAAATTTTCCTGTACCGGAGACTGTCTATCTAAAAAGAGCCCATTGACCAAGGCACTAAAGGAATAAACCAAGAATTTAAAATGTATGAAGTTAAGGCAGAGTTGGTTATATCTCCTGCTCAGAAAGTTATTTTAATGTATGAAAATAAAAACTAAAAATAAATTTTAAAAATTATATAGATAAAAGGGCAATACTGAAACATTTAGCAAAACTCGAATGGGGTTTGAAGATTAAGTAATGCAGAATATCAATTTTCTCATTTTCTTTTTGATTGTTGAATTATAATTATGTAGAAGAATGTCCTTGTCTTTGGGAAATACACAAGTGCTCAGGGAGGGGCATCAGGTCAGTGGCTCTCAAATAGTTAAGTAGGGGAGAGGAAAGCTCTATGTTCTATACTTGAAACTTTTCTGCAAGTCTGAGAATATGTGAAAACTTTAAAATATTAACTCAAAAAAATAATTAAAAAAATATTAACTCAAAATAAAAACAGACCTATTCAAAGCCAAATAAAGGGCAAAGAATTCACACCCTGAAGAACTTAGATATGAGATTTATAAATCCACAGGGTGAGGGAGCACTTCAACATCTATATAACTGTAGGTATCTGAGAGCTGGAGAAGTGGGCAGGGTAAGGTAGAACAGAAACGCTCTTCAGCAACCACTATTTAACCAACTCTGCAGAACACATACTCTCTCATTCCTGACTTGAGCAATCAACCGCCCCACCTGCCATCCTGATGGACGTCCCCCATACGCTAACCGCTGCTCCTTGGGACTACTCTCCAGCACACCCAAGAAGTCTGCTCCTATCAGGTAAACTCTATGTTCAGTATATTCACTAAGTGTCAACTGTGTTTGGCCTCAAATGTGCTCATCTCACTTGTATTTACTGTTCTAAATATACTTTAACTCAATATTATGCTAACAGATGACTTAAATATACAGACTGAGGTGGAAAAAATCTTAAAAAACTGAGAAAGATTTTGCACTCAGACTCCTCTGAAACTATTTTTTCAGTAACTGAAAACTGTGAACAAAACCTTTCAGGTATACATTATGTGAAACTTCCAATCTGTGGCTCATATTAAAAGGAAAAAAAAAGCCCTTGTCTTATATTTTAAAAAGCTGTAGATGAACATATTAATAAACTCAATGTTTAAGGCGCATATTTCTGTTCTGATGTCCCAATTTAACCGACGGCCACCTGCTCAAGCAAATGCAGAAAGAGAAAGAAATGGATTAAGCTCTTCTGACCTCTGGGCTAGACCCTGAACTAGTTGTTTCATTCTGCTCAGTCTCAGCTTTGCAGATCTGTCAACTCTTGGTAGATATTCCTAACTATAAAAAGAAGAATGGTCTAGAGATCAGTGGTTTCCCAAACTTTAGATCATGTGTAACAACTAAAAAAAAAAAAAAAAAAACCTGTAAAAGCCTTCTGATACGAATTTATAAATTATAGGCTTCTACTTATATACATTATGTAGAATATAAAACAAATATAAAAATATAAGTTTTAAAAGACTTAGGTTCAATTAAGTCAATTAAGCTGCCAACTCTTGGTTTCGGCTCAGGTTATGATCTCAGGGTCATGAGATAGAGCCCTGCCGTGTCAGGCTTTGTGCTCAACACAGTGTCTGCTTGAGATTCTCTCTCCCTCTGCCTCTCGCACTCCTGCATATGCTCTAAAATAAATCATTAAAAAATAAATGATTTTTTGGGGGGAGCCTCGGTGGCTCAGTTGTTAAGCGTCTGCCTTCGGCTCAGGTCATGATCCCAGAGTCCTGGGATCGAGCCCCGCATCAGGCTCCCTGCTCAGCGGGAAGCCTGCTTCTCCTTCTCCCACTCTCCTTACTTGTGTTCCCTCTCGTGCTCTGTCTTCCTCTGTCAAATAAATAAAATCTTTTAAAAAAATAAATAAAAATAAAAGTTTTTTTTTTTTAAGTTGAACAGAAGAACATTTTCTTCCTCCACCTCAAATAGACTATCCTGTGAATCTCATCATCAAGACAACTCAACTAAATAGATCTTTCTAGAACTTAATTTTCTGATTCTAAGACCAACAATCCTGGTCACTGGCAGGAAATAAGAAGATCCAGAGCTTATTATGAACAGTTAAGGAATAAAGGACCAGAGATGTCTGATATCAAGTAAATGTACAGCAGAAACAACAGTGCAGCTTCTAAAGATTAATAGAAATGAAAATCATGTGTCCTACATATGAGAAGCTAGTGATGACCGATACTAAGAACATCTTTTTCTAGAAAAGCACATGACCACCTTTCAGGTCTGCTATAGAAGTGATTCCTTCAGTGGATGGGAATGATACCAGAGGACTACCGAGTGCTTACTGTATGCCAGGCACTATTCTCCGAACTTCTCAAGTGCTGTATCATCTAATCCTCCAAACAACTCTGAGACAGGTTCAAGTTATCATCTACATTTTACAGATGAGGAAACTGAGCTTATTAGGACAGGTAAGTTGTGAAGGTCTTCCAAGTCTAGGCTCTTTTAACTCTAGAATGCTATTTATTTCAACATATTTGCTTGGTATGTATATTTAAGGATATGGATATTATATAATTCTAACAAGATGCTTTTTCAAACCCTGAAAAAAGATGCTCCTTGTACAAAGACTCTAGGATTCTGATTCTACCCCAGCACGTGCCAGCCCCCCATATGAGCTGCTCCCCTGGCACCTGTTGGCCCTCCATACAGGGGTCTCCCAACTCTTTTCATGTCACTGCACACATAGAAGACATTTACTCAGTACTCTGTGGTAAGGTGACAGAGAGCAAACAGCCAACAAAGGTGGAGGGAATAAACATCTCACATACAAGTAACCCAGTTACCAGACACACTGGTTAGGAAACTCTGCTATGACAACAGCCCATCGGAACGGTTAACAGTTTTGTAATCAACACCACACAAAGTACCCAGTGATGGTAGATAACATTAAAAGAAAGAAAAGGGGCAAGTGCAGAAACAGGGAGACAGGCAGAGAAGTCCAATCCCAAAGACTCAACTAAATGTGTTTAAACTCACCTATTATAAAGCTTCTCATAAAAGCTTTTATTAGGTAGTGTTATATGAATGTTGGGTAACGTAAGTTCCAGCACATAGTGAGAATTGCTGATTGCTTTATCCTGAAATTCTGTCATTTCCACAGGGTCTCCTGGCATCACCATCTAAAATACAAGTTTGGTGCAAAAAAAGCATGAAATAACCATTTCATGTTTAAAATAACAGTAGGATCTTCTTGCCCTATCCATGGGACTTTATATGTAAACAAACAAATAAGCATGTAACTTTTAACCAAGAAAAGAAATATTATTCAGTCTTAAGAGTTAAAAGGGTAGCAATAACAGTATACAAAGTACTTCTTCAAAAACAAAGAATGAAAATCACTGCTACATGGTAAAGGATAATTCCTTCATTGCTCACTTCATTGCTCATTTTACCTGCTCATTTTCAAACATGACTCTACGAGAAGAGAAGGGAGAAGGGGCTGGTCTTCGCAGATCACAAACATCCTTCAGGGAATGAGCACCCCCTTCCTCCTCTTCCTGATAGCGGCCATCACTCTCTTCTTCCTCAGCTGCTATTCGCTCCAAAATGGAATGCACAGCTGGTGGATTTAATTTCAGCACAATTCTGACAGCAAAGACAATTTAAAAAATCAAGGCCTAAGTATGAACAGCAAGGCTTTAACTTTCCTGCACTCTGATACAAAAACCACCGATAATAGGATTCAGCTTTTCTACAAAGTCTAATTGTGTCTCATGTAACCACTTCTGAATGTGCTATCAACTTCAAAATGTAGAACAGATGAAACAAATAAAAGAAGGGCATTAACATTTCATACTTGACTAACTGAAAATCTGATCTTGAGGACAAAAGATTATCTTTCAATTTCATCAACAGCCGACAAATTTTACCTAATAATTCTATTTACTTTCATGAAACCAAATGCTTCTGGGGTCTGTTGTGCTATTATAGAATATTGCACACCTAAGAGACCTTCTATCGTAGAAATTATTCAAATGGAAAAACAAGGACTCATAGAGAATAACTTAGAACTCCAACAACAAAGTAGCATTTCCCTTCAGGAATTTCAGTAACAAAAGGCTTGCCTTGTTGCTGTATTGAAGCTACAAACCTGAAGCAAAGGAGCCAACGCCCTGGGCCCCGCTTTCCTACTCCCTGCACATCACTAGCAAAGGCTTTGCAGTTTCCTTCCCAACACCGTTGTGAGGAGGGCTGGTGCCCTCAAACCAAACTTCTGTGGGGCATCTATGAAGTGTTTTTCCCCTTAGTTAAGTGGTGCCAGTTGGCTCCTGAAACAATCACGACTGTTTCCTAATTTATAGACATCCTAATGTAAATTGTGCTTCCAAATTAACCGAAGTAGATCCATTTATGATGAAAACTCATGCACTAAACCGCTCATTATCAGGCACGTCCTGATCACACCCATCCTAAGAGCCTGCTAGGACTGATAGACAGGGGCAGGTGTAAAAAAGGCTGGCAGGAAAATGGCACAAAAAAAGGTCACTTTGATTCTCAGATATCAAATATTCAGTTTTCAATATAATAAAGTCATTTCAAGTAAACTAAGTCCTTTTAAACATATCCAAGCCCACTATCAGGCTATTAAATTAATAGTCTTATTACAGTGTATAATATATGAGTAATTAACAAATGTTAATGAATAATTAATAATCTCTAATAAATATACTTTATTAATTCTTCTAAGAAATCCTGAAGCAGCAGTTCTTGACATCCACCTGCACACTGGAATCATCTGGTGTAATTTTTAGACTATCCTGATGCCCAGGCTCTATCCCAAAATCTCAGGGTGGGGCCCCTGAGTATTTTGTAAAAGTTTTGTAAAAGCCCAGATTTGAAAAACAGTGTCCTAAGGGGCGCCTGAGTGGCTCAGTCGTTAAGAGTCTGCCTTAGGCTCAGGTCATGATCCCAGGGTCCTGGTATCCAGCCCCGCATTGGGCTCCCTGCTCAGCAGGAAGCCTGCTTCTCCCTCTCCCACTCCCCCTGCCTGTGTTCCCTCTCTCGCTGTGTCTCTGTCAAATAAATAAATAAGATCCTTACAAGAAAAAAGCAAAAAACAGTGTCCTAAAGCAATCACGGACTATAAAATTCACTTAACTAACCAAATGATGCCATATAACTCCTCTACTGTAGCTCTGAACTATTTTTTTTAAATGGTTAATGATTCTTTTGTGCCTCTAATTAAACAGGGTAACTTGAGACCAGGGAACACATTTTATACCTCCATCTTTCACAGTATTGACACATACCTTTCATAGAGTAGTACACTCAATACGGATTTTTCAATTTAATTTGTCCCTCTTTCTCTGTTTTCTCCCTCTCCTTGTTCTCTCATCAGGGCTGAGTATGTTTAGTTTAAATTAATAGCCAAAATGCCGATTAAAAGTACTACAGCAGGGGCACCTGGGTAGCGCAATCGGTTAAGCAACTGTCAGTTTTGGTCCAGGTCATGATCTCAGGGTCCTGCGATCAAGCCCGGTGTGGGGCTCCCGCTCAGCACGTGGAGTCTGCTTAAGATTCTCTCTCCTTCTGCCTCTGCTCCCTCACTAAAAAATAAATCTTTAAAAAAAAAAAGTACCACAGCATTTTTTGAAAGGATCTCATTAAATGTCTATCATATACACCTGCTAACTCACCGTGGCCAGTCAAAGTCATCTGATGACGCTGTATCTCCATCTACTCCGCTAGACACATGGAAAAACTTAATAGATGGTTCTCCTTTATCTTCCTGGAATGACCCTAATAAAACACGAATGATTAACTAAAATGCATTTCTTCGCAAGTGCTGAAAGAAGATAGTTTCCTCCTAACATAAGCAAAGATCTCCTAAATCAGGGACCTAGTGCAACGTTAAGTTGCACAGCACTCATTCTTTTGTTCCTATTTCATGGATACATGTGGGGAGACAGGAGGAACAGATAATGATGATGTTTTCTGTTCAAACTCAAATTTTTAGGTACCAAGTGTAATGTGTCAGGTACATAATCATGACATAAATTTGGCAGTTGCCACTTACTGCCACTGAATGCTTATTCTACATAAAAGTTTATGCAGTTAATCTAAGAACATAGATAATAACTATATTTCTTAAATGTTTTGTACCAAGCACTGTAAGAATTACTTCCATTCACAATAATCCTATGCATGCTTTTTCAGTCCATTTTACAAAGAAAGACTTTCCTCCAGAAAAATGAGTTTCTTCCCACTGTAGATAAGATCAGACAACCCCTAAAGTCCTTTCATGAAGTCATAATCAGCAAGTCAATTGTAAATCTCTCTAAAGATGTGTAAAACTCCAAACAAGGGAAAAAAATTTTGCAGCCTATTCCCTGAGATGGAGGAGCAAGATATGGTGGCATGGAGAGGGTGTGGTTAGAGGGGGTGAAGTGGCAGAGGCAGGTTGTTTATGAACCACAGAATAAAACGTCAGAATCTTCCAGAGGTCCTCATACACCTGGTTCACCCTAAGTCAATACATATTCTGTTAGATGACAAAAGCAAATACAGAAAAACTGTCAATGGGTTTTACAAAGGAAAGTCACCAAAGATTAGTATGATGATTGAAAGCTCAAGTGTGAGACTTCGGTTGGAATCTTGATTTTGCCATTTACTACCACACGGTCTTGGAAGGTACCTCTTCTTAAGTCTATGGATTCCTCACTTATAAATGATAAAAAATAATTGGAAATAAGCCTACCATAACCATGACGATGAAAGGAAAGCAGTAACGTGTGAAGTGCTTAGTACAGTACCTAACACAGAGTGGCACTTAAGAAATTCTGGTTACTTTCAGCCCTACAAAAATTAAGTAGTCAGGTGGCAATAAAAATGTAAGTTAAAGGAGCGTCTGGTCGGCTGAGGTCATGATCTCAGGATTCTGGGATCAAGCCCTGCATTGGGCTCCCTGCGTGGCAGGAAGCCTGCTTCTTCCTCTTCCTCTCCCTGCTGGTGCTCTCTCTCTCTCTCTCTCTCCTTCCCTCCCTCTCCCTCTCAAATAAAATCTTTAAAAAAAAGTAAGCTACAGCACTACACTCCTTGCAGAAAAGTATTTTAATAAAGTGAATAATCATGCTTAGTAACTTAAAAAAAAAAATCAATTCTATCACATATTGGTATACAATATTGGAAAAAACTCATTACTCTTGCTTTCTAACACTGTCTATATTGGGGGCTACCATATACTTTTTCATGATGTTTGCCTGAGTAGTATTGTTTGTTTCTGCTCTGGTTCTTACACGCATGTTCAATCTTACCAACTAATTCTCTAAACGTAAGTTCCAATTTCATTTGTTCTGGGGTTGATCCTCCTATAAATTCAGTCTTAAATTCTAGGTCTGTGAATGCTAAATGAAGGATCTCCTTTTGAAGTGACTTCTTAAACCATGGTCCTCTTTCTTGATCTGATCGAAGATCAGGTATTGGGAAGCGAACAGAAAGGTTTAACGCTGGTGTGGCCACTTGTACTGATACCCGACAATTTGCAGGATTATGTGAATCATCCAGAAATACTTCAGTGAAAGCTTTGTGCTAAAACACAAAATATCAAAAATATGTCAAAACATCAAATTAGGTAAACATAAATGACATTAATATTCAACATTACAATATGCATAATCACTATTTCCTCATTCAGTATAATGAATTAAAATACAATTCAAATTAACTACTACCATATTAATTTAGTGTAATGAAATTCTATAATGTAATAGTTACTGATCAAACTTCAAATAACTGGCAAAAGTTAAACCAAATTAAGTCAAAATCAATCAGTCAAAATAAAAACCAAACCAAAGTGAAGACACAGGTGCTATAGATGTATACACATATTACTAAGAGTAAAAAACAACAGCATTAGATTATCAATAAATCCAATACAGTTAAAAATCAACTCAACATTCAATTTGAAGGATTTATCTACCAACATGCTCCTTTAAAGACTTGATGTGAAATAAGATGATGCCAAATGCAAGGGCCCATCCCTGACTTAACCTTGTATTTCCAGGACTAAGCCTAGAGCCTGACACAGTCTAAGTTCTAAATACTCACCAAATGACTCACTCTGAGCTCCCATCCAACCCAAGGGTATGAGTCCATCAAACGGCCCTTAGAAACCAAGACACATATGCCCCCTCTACTCAAAGCCATGTTACAGCAAAAGGGTCAAAGAACGTGCCCTGCAGGGGCACCTGGGTGGCTCAGTCGTTAAGCATCTGCCTTCAGCTCAGGTCATGATCCCAGAGTCCTGGGATCGAGCCCACCTCAAACCCAGGCTCCCTGCTCCGCGGGAAGCCTGCTTCTCCCTCTCCTACTCTCCCTGCTTGTGTTCCTGCTCTCCCTCTCTCTCTCTGTCAAATAAATAAATAAAATCTTAAAAAAAAGAGCATGCCCTTCAGATAAAATTCGATTTCTGTTTGTTTTTTGTTTTTCTAAAATGTACTGAAGCTTCTAAAGCATTAGCCCAGAGTACGCTGCAGGTGATAACACTCCACTCCACGAATCAGTGTCTAACCTCCTGGATTAGGGAGCTCCTTTCTTACGTGGGATTTCTAGCACACCTATTCTCTCTCTCCCCCTCTTGGACTCTGTAACACTAACCCCCACTCTCAGCAAAAATAACCCAAGAGATTAACCATCATCCCAGCACATCTATGGCTAACAGCAAATATGCACACTAGCCCCACAAAACTTGAAATAACTAGTAATTGGTGACAACAATAAATAAAAAATGCTGATTTAATGTGAATACCCACCACTAATTAAGGGCGAAACAAGTAGAAAAACACCTCCTCCCTTTTCTTTTAACCAAAGTTGTCTCTATCTGTTCCTGGTCCGAGAGCCCCCTAGTTCCAGCCCAAGATTCCTAACAGATTTCTTGCAAATATGACTTACTTGAACTGCTTAGAAAAGACACCATGCATCAGACAGATCTAAGTGACCTAATGTGATGCTCAATAACTCAATGCTATAAATTATGTTCCCACTTTCAAAAGTGTACCTTACAATATATGGGCTACATTTTATAGGTAGATCAGGTAGTTTACTAAATGTGTGAATAAATTTTCTGCAGGTATTATAATCGCAACTTATAAAATTCAAATAAACACAGAGAGGGAAAGGAAATCTAATTCTACACTCTAACATAATCAATGCTACCAACTGGTATATTTCTATCCATTCTTTCTCTATACCTCAATTTTATTTACACAGTTGTGATAAAAGTTTCTGTGGAATAATATGTTTCACTTTTTCTCTTAATACTCCTTCATGAGCTTTCTTCATGTGGCTACACCATCTTTATAACCATCATTCAAAATGGCCACATAAAATTTCACTCAATATATTAGCAAACATTATTCAGCTAGCCTACCATCTAGACATAAAAGTCTCCATCTTTTCATCATGAATAATGCTGTTTTAGTACTATATGCTATTTAATCCATTAAGAATACTTAAGCTCAGAAATGATCCCAATAAGCCCATTAGCTAGTTATAATTAGGATTAGTATTTGTAATGTTCTGAATACTTACCAGACTAGTATGTTTATTGTATGAAGTATACATGTGCGATGCCATCATTTCTACCGTAGTAAGCTTTTGTGGTTGAAGCAAAGAATTTAACCTGTCCACAATACTGATATCCAGCTCACAAAACACAGGATTTAACTTAATTTGTAATTCTGCCTTCTGAGGAACAGAACTAAGCCTTGCTTGATTACCCTTTAAAAAAATAAAAGGGAAAACATTAATATGATCACTAACACTACTACAAAATTTAGAAACTGTATGATTGTGAGAAAATACGTATCAAATGAAAATTTATAGGTGGTATCACACAATAAGGCTTCTTACCTGGGGTCCTTTATTCTCAGAATGCTTATAATGAAGCTGAAGACACACAGGGAGATGGGAATCAGTTCGTTCTTTGGGATGGAACATTAAAAGCTTACAAACAAAGACAAAAATAAATGTAAGATATTAAACTATAATTCATCCCATGAATTAACAGAGGTACTAGTGGTGGAAAGACTTTTTTTAAATCAGGAAATCTCATTTTACATTTCATTTTGGTCATTCACAAGCAATGTAAATCTTAAGACAATTTCTGTGATACTTAGTATCTCATCTGCAGAATGTACATGAGAATTCAAGTGAATTAACGCCCAAGAAAGTACTTTGAACATAAAATAATGTACAAGGAAAAGTAACAGCAATAAATGTTATCTTGATAACTTTGAAAAGTTCCTCTAGCACACACTTTTAGAATTGGAAAAAAAAATCAGACTAATAATAAACAAAAGACACTGTGCTTGTCTTGAACAGTGCTTACTAGCACACTGCAGGTATTCAGTATTTGTTTTACAGACTTCTGAAATTAACAGTGCTTGGAAAATTAGGGAAATAAAGTCATCTGTCCCATAATCTGTCTGCCGCTCTAAAACAAGTCAACTCTAAAAAATTCTAACAGACTCTTACAATGACCTTGAAAGCCATACTTTAAAATGTTTCAATGAAATACAAATGCGTACACATGCACTCTTCCTTCCTCTAATGGCTTCCTATATTTTTTTTTAATAAAATCATTGCTATTAATACAACTCTTTAAAAGCAAGGTAGATTTAAAGAATGATCCTAAAGACAAAGTATCTAGCATTTACCTCTGTGTAGTGAGGAGGAACAGAATGAGAATCAGTTGGAAACAGGCATTCCAAAAGTTCCATTTGCCCAATGGACATATCAGTACTAAAATATCGGGAAGCTGATCTTTGTCTTTGTTCATAGGACACTTTGATGCCAGTACCTATAAATCTATTAGAGAAAATGAAGCATTTAAGAGTATTCATATACTTCTAGGTTAACCAATGTGTCAAATAGTACACAAGTGTTAATAAAGTACATATTCTAATATATAATAATATTCCTAAGGGTATTAACCAGAAAGACTGCTTCAAATTTTCCATTCCCCGACATAAGAAAGCAATTTCTGATAGGAAATTATCCAGGATATATTATTTCCCAACACTGCCCTCCCTTCTTTAATATTTTAAAATTTACACTGCACGGGCGCCTGGGTGCTCAGTTGGTTAAGCGACTGCCTTCGGCTCAGGTCATGATCCTGGAGTCCCAGGATCGAGTCCTGCATCGGGCTCCCTGCTCAGCAGGGAGTCTGCTTCTCCCTCTGACCCTCTTCCCTCTCGTGCTCTCTCTCATTCTCTCTCTCTCAAATAAATAAATAAAATCTTTAAAAAATAAATAAAAATAAATAAAAATTTACACTGCAGTGAGACAAAAATCTTTCAAACTATATGCAGTAGATTCTTAAAATTATTTAAAAGCCTCATGCAGTACTTTAAAACCTTCAGTCAGTGGATCTCAAGTGAAAGTCGTCTTCCTATTTTTGCTGCTTTTGTTTTATTTCCTACTGGCAGACATTTGAAACCTTGTCAAAATGTTTTTACAGTTTAATTATAAATACTATGGCCCTAACTTGTAGAGTTTCTTTAGCCAGGTATAAAAACTACTCTGTATATTAATTTTAATATTTCAAAAAAAAATTAAAAGGCCAAACTTTCCTAAAAATATTAATATATGTGCCTAAATTGTTGTATAAAATATGATCAAAAGATAACTTTCACTAAGATGAGCAATGTTTACATATTAACAATATTATACTTACAAATTTACCTTCTCATTCATTAGGACTCAACCCATGAAAGGATCACTGGCTATGTGAACGGCTTTAATTTTTTCTTTTTTTTAAATGAAGTTTTGTTGTTGTTTTTAAGTAGGCTCCATGCCCAGCGTGGAGCCCAATTTGGGGCCTGAACTTACGACCCTGAGATCAAGACCTGAGCTGAGATCAAGAGTTGGACACTTAACCATCTGAGCCACCCACATGCCCCCGGATGGCTTTAACTTTTTAAAGCAGAAATTGAAAGTGTAACATCGGGCTCAGGATCAGCGCTGGTACCCTTCCCCACCCCACAGACAGTGGCATGGGGGTCATGTTGTGTCCACGTCCCTTCTCATTAGCTCACTCCACTCTCACCACCACTGCCATCTCCGCTGAGCCAGTGACAATAAGAACTATTTTTATGATTATAATGGCGTCAATATTTTAATCAGCAAAATGTGGTCCAAAAAAAACTTGTCAAGGGCACCTGGGTGGCTCAGTGGGTTAAGCGTCTGCCTTCAGCTCAGGTCATGATCCTGGGGTCCTGGGATCGAGTCCCGCATTGAGCACCCAGCTCAGCACAGAGTCTGCTTCTCCCTCTCCCTCTGCCCCTCCCACCTGTTCATGTTTTCACTTGTGCTCTGTCTCTAATGAATTAAAAAAAATCTTAAAAAAAAATTGTCAAGAGCAGAGAAAACTTCAGATTACCTCAACCTTATATGTAAATAGGTTTGCATGCCAAGTAAGCTGAATAAAAGATTCTATGGTAAACATTTTTGTAGCACTACAAGAAAACCTCACTCATTCCCTCATTTACAAATAAAATGTGAATCAGAAAAACAGAGTTAGGGGCGCCTGGGTGGCTCAGTTGGTTAAGCAGCTGCCTTTGGCTCAGGTCATGATCCTGGAGTCCCAGGATCGAGTCCCGCATTAGGCTCCCTGCTCGGCAAGGAGCCTGCTTCTCCCTCTAACCCTCCCCCCTCTCATGTACTCTCTCTCTCTTTCTCACTCTCTCAAAATAAATAAAAATCTTTAAAAAAAAAAAAAAAGAAAGAAAAACAGAGTTAGACAGATAAAAAAGTCCCCACCTGGTTCTTTTTCAAGCATCATTAATAAACATGAGAGAATTTACCTAAGGTGATCATGTTTGCAAGCTTCCGCAAATACTGCTCGGAAAGACATAAAATCATCTGTTGAAAATCTTGCTGGGTCAATCTTTTCTATACAGGTAAAGAATGCTATCGCCAAAGGCGTCAATGGATTAAGGTTTAGTGATGTTTCAGGTGGAGATAAAGGATCGATGTGAAGCACAGAGATGGAAAAGGTTCCCACAGCTAGTCTAAAAATAAGTTCAGGCCTGGATTCATCCACTGAAACAGATCTAGATGGGAGAGCTGAAACACATGGGTTAAAATTATATACATAAAATTTAATACTTAAAAACAATCCATTATATCAAAATTATAAAGCATTTACTCATGTGTTAGTTTTAAAAAGCAGGTGAACACACAACAGTTTGATATTTGATATTCAACAAGATAAACTGTTATCTTTCTGCATTTGATATTCAGGATCTTTGATACTTGAAGCATCAAAAAGAAACATGAACAAAAGTTTTGCATTAATAAAACTGTATTGGAAAAGTTGCAGATTAACCCAAAACCTGCTCACCAAATTTTCTTTTAAGCCTTGGTTCTATTTCAATTAAATTTTGTGGAGAAGAGACCTGAGGTTCTCTTTCAAGGAAAGTGTAAACAATGGAACAAGTATTGATGGTTGACTGAGACTCCTAAACTACAATAGTAATATGAAACTTACAGTGTACTTTTTACTAAAGATATTTAAATACACAAAGACTACAGTGAATTGGGCGCCTGGGTGGCTCAGATGGTTAAGCGTCTGCCTTCAGCTCAGGTCATGATCCCAGACTCCTGGGATCGGGTCCCGCATCGGGCTCCCTGCTCCTTGGGAGACTGCTTCTCCCTCTGCCTCTCTCTCTCTCTCTCTCTCTCTGTCTCTCATGAATAAATAAATAAAATCTTAAAAAAAAAAAAAGACTACAGTGAATTGGCAACTATTCTAAAATACTTCACGGTTGAGTTGTTCAACCATGCTTCACATTTTCTTTCTAAACTTTGTTAAATGGCCTAGCTCAAAAAAAAAATGTATGAGGGGAAAGAAAAGCAGCAGTAGAATGGTATTTTCTAGAAAGAAACAATTTTTTTTTTTTTTTATTCCAGTGGAAGGGGCGCCTGGGTGGCTCAGTTGTTAAGCATCTGCCTTCGGCTCAGGTCAGGATCCCAGGGTCCTGGGATCAAGCCCCTCATCGGGCTCCCTGCTCCACGGCAAACCTGCTTCTCCCTCTCCCGCTCCCCCTGCTTGTGTTCCCTCTCTTGCTGTGTCTCTGTCAAATAAATAAATAAAATCTTTAAAAAATAATAAAATAAATAAATTCCAGTGGAAAATTACCGTTAAGTGTCTTACACTACTTACAAGTCTTCTGTAAATTTGGTGGGTGAACTAGGTTGGATGGCAATGTGGACCCTCTTACTGGTTGTTCTTTATGATGTTCAAGGAAATCTCCCCATGTTGGCTGAAGCTGTAAAATAATTTTTTTTTAAATCACATGAATAAAGTGTAGAATTTCAGAAGCCACTTTTCAAGAATAGAACAAAATTTAAACACTTTACCACAGTAGCACTTAATGGAGATCCTGCTGGAGTATTTGTATATGTACTAGTTAATGACAACTCAAGGTCCATATTTGGAGGGTCTCCCAGAGGTGGAAGAGAAGAGAGACTATGGGACATGTCCATATCAGCCATGGAGAAGAAAACTTCTTCTTCTAGACAAAATTAAACCTTGTCAGTTGTATAATTCAGGTCTTGAAATTAAGTTAACATACATTAATATAATATTCTTCAGATTATCTAAGTACAGTGATGCCCTACAATTTACATTACTTCTGATGGGGTAATTTGTGAGGATCGAAGATATAAATGGCATAGTAAAAACTCAACCAAATACAAGTTAACAAAACATTATGCTATCCTACCGGTGAACTTGGTTTTTGGTTTTTTTTTTTAATGTAAGATTTGCAGTACTACGTGGTATATTTTTAAGTGTCATGTGACAATTTAGAAGTTAAAATCCAACTTTAAAATAGTATAAAGATCTTGCAATCTCTGGTTTCGTATGAATACAGCTCTTTAAAAAAAAAACAAAACAAAACACCTGAATGTATTTTTTAGAATTTTATTTACATTTCACTTCTTTCTGGAGGTTGTTTTACCCTCATGCAAATGAAGTTTGTTATGACCAAAATTTCTTGAGTCGATTTTAAAACTTATTTAGTTCAACATTCTATACTTAAATGGATTCTTGTTAAGGTATTAGTGCTAAACATTCTAAAACACCTGTAAAAATGCAAAGTAAACTGTGTAAAGACTATTTACGTGTAACTGATGGAAGAGTAGAAAAAAAGGTTCCATTTAAGGGCCTCTAACCGTAAATCAGTATACAAGCATGTAAGAATTTGATAAAATGATTACCCCAATTTATCTTCTGGGTAAATCTACATTTTTGTAAATTGACTGTCCTTAGAATAAAAAAGAAGTCATGATTTACAAAACAAGATTACACACTCAAAAAAGGATACGTGAACCAGTGCATCACTGTAATGCTGCAGTTAGATCAACTTAACAAATTTAAACCTTCTTAGATCACGGATCTTTCGTTCTTTCATTACTAAACTCCATTTCACAGCGGCCAAATTAAGTTTACTTTGCTCTATGATGATGTTGTAAGAATCCAGTGTCAATTGTTTCAGTCGCTTACCACGGCTAGAAGGTGTACGAGCGGATTCTGTCTCATAAAAGCTTTGCTCTGAAGATACACCTGCTGAGAGGGAATCTTTTCTCAAATAATACCGGTTTAATTCCATCTGAATTCGATATTCCTCTTCTTGCTGCATGGGTCGGCTTTTTCTATCTTTATTAGCTAACCCTATTTTGCTAGAATTTTCTACAAGTATAGAAAGGAAAGCAAAACAGTAATTAAATTTGGAGTTAATCAATCATCTCTCTCCCAAAACCCACTTGTCCAATACCAATGGCAACTTCATGCCACAGTCAATGCAGAACTACCACTATTTAATATTAATCAGAGCTATGCAGTAGCTTTAAGCAACTAGCTAGGGATCACAGAATCTAAAAAGTTTTAAATAATCAAAAATAATAACAGAGTTGCCTTTTGCCATACTTGCCTGGTCCAGCAACAGCTGCTAACATATCCAAAAGCAAGTGCACCTGCCTTGGTGACAGGAATAGATGAATAGAGTCTATCTGTCCATCAATATCCAACTTCAAAAAAAAAAAAAAAAGCCATTCAGGATAAACACTCTTTAAAATCTCATCACCACAAATCCCAGTATACTTTAATGACTGATTACTTAAGTCTTGGGATTCCTTCACCTAAGATTCCCTCCACTAATTAACACAATCTAAATGAAAGACTTAAAGGCCACCAAACTGTTGTTCTAAGGGGAAAAATCCTCCTGCAAAATTCCTTGTTGGCAAGTCCAATGTCCTATTTTTATCTCTGAGTTTTCTGAGTATTTCAGGTATTTGAGGAGGCTTCAAGTCACAGTCACCAGGAAGACTATGAAGACAGCAGCAGCACAGAAATTCATTCCCAACAGGATTTCAAGACTCAAATCATAATCCTCAAAGTGGGATTCAAGCCAAGAGCAAATAAAGTTGGCTTTCTCAAGTTCGCGCATGGGTAACACTCCCTAACAGAGCATGTGAGGCCCTTCCCTACCAACAGTGTGCCTCTCCACACGTGCACACAGGGTTCCACAAAGCCCGCTCTCTGTTGGGCAGGAAAGTGCAGGCCACAGCAGAGATGCCCACTAAGCAGGTGCTCATGTGGACTGCCTTGCTCTTTTCCAAGTCTTTGTCCATTTTTCCTCATGGAAATAAAAACCCCAGCTGGTCTCATCCTGATTCCTGTGGAGTATATTCTGACAAAACAATTACTCTATTTTCTACATCACATTCTAACAAGTTGAGTATGCCTGCCTTACTTTTCATTCATCTCCTCTTAGGGCTAATGCTAACACTATTATCTTTATTCCATTTCACAATTTTAAAAGAATTCAATTAATATTTATATTTGGAAAATGGTATCTTCCCGGGGCGGATGGACAAATTTCTTCTGATTCTAAAAGCAAAAAATATTACACAGTAATGCCGAGAAGCTTCCATGATCAGAGAATATAATGTATTCTCCAGGAATAACAATCCTCACTATTACCTTTTTCTGAGTGTTGGGGCACTATGCTTTTACTACATTTCCACTCATTCTAGAAAGGCATCTGTTTTACAGACGAGGACATGGAATCATAAAGATCTGCACAAGGCCATCTACAGACCCAAAGCCAGGATTTTAACCTAGGCTGACCTAGATGGGAAGCCCTCACTCCTCCCATGCTATGGTTCTCGGTGGATTTGTTTTATGGAGCTCCTTGCTGACAGCTGCCATCCCAGATGATGAATCAGCAAGGAGTTTAGGCTGGGGACAGTGGGAAAATCTCTGATTACATGCCATATTTAAAAATTGGTTTTTAATTTCTTAGTATTGAAAACATAATCTCTGACCTTTATTAGGATGGATTATCAAGAGTTTCACTTCTAATGTTCATAGAAATATTATTTGTACATTCTAAATTTGGCATACAAAGAACAAAGCAGCTCTTACTTTCCTCTGGAAACAGAAAAAACAGAACATAACTAAAATAATTTCAAACTCAATATGACAACAGTAACCAAACAAAATGTCTATAAATTCAATACATACAGCTCCTCTATTTTCTTATACGCTCCTGAAAGTATATGCTAAAACTGAACATGTGAACTATCAAGCTGACACACTATTTGGGGTGGGTACCATCTCAGAGAACTAAAAAAAATTTTTTTTAATTTATTTGAGAGAGCGAGAGCGCACACATGCACATACAAGGAGGCAGGGGGCAAAGGAAAAGGGAGAGAGAGATCTCAACGAAGACTCTGTACTAAGCGAGGGCTCAATCTCACGACCCTGAGATCATGACCTGAGCGAAAATCAAGAGTCGGACACTTAACTGACTGAGCCACCCAGGAGCACCCCCCCCCAAATCTTTCATAACATTTTGATCCCACAGTTGAAAAACCTGTGGATCTAATGAACATTGGTGAGACTAAAGATCTGACACCTGAGCACCCCTAACCAATGCCATCTCTGTCTACACAGCATTAAGTTTATGGGACTTATATTTCTCAAAGCTAGTATCTAGAACTTTAGCCTTCATTTTCATTAAATAAGAACAAAAGGTACTCAAACTCAAGTTACAACACAAAAATTACCATGTAGACAAGGATGTTAATATCTCCAAATATCAAACACTGGCTGGCAAACAATGCCATCATGCTATAAATTCCAGATGTTCACTTGTCACCTAATACAAAGATGTCCAAAAGTAACATCGAAAAGGCACTTATACAGGGGCGCCTGGGTGGCTCAGTCGTTAAGCGCCTGCCTTCAGCTCAGGTCATGATCCCGGGGTCCTGGGATAGAGCCCCGCATTGGGCTCCGTGCTCCGCAGGAAGCCTGCTTCTCCCTCTCCCACTCCCCCTGCTTGTGTTCCCTCTCTCGCTGTGTCTCTGTCAAATACATAAATAAAATAAATAATAATAAATAAATTTTTTTTAAACAGGCACTTCTACAAATCAACACCTAATGTGCAAAAGTTCAGGTTTGCATAAAGATCAAATATACAAATGTTGAGGACTAGCTAATCAAAACAGAACTATAAAAGTGACTGCCTTTTATAGAAGGCAGTCAGAAGAAGGAAGGTTCTTCCTTCTTCAAGAAATAGCTAATGCATTCCCCAGAGGCATGGGCGTGTTAGTTTCCCCAAGGATGTTAGCACCTCAGGGGATTCCCTGTCATGCTGAAACAGACCTATGGCTTTCCTGTTATTTTATGAACAGGCTTAAGACCTAGTGAAAGGATCTCATACCCCCTGGAGGTAGGACAGAGCAGTAAACAAAGGAGAGGAAGTAATCAGCAACAGGAAGGTTGGCATTCTGATCATCACCTTCCTCTGCTTCTAACTGTAGCCAGGTGTGCCAATCCAAGGATGGACTGCTGGAGATCCTCAATCGTCTGAAAATCTTATGTGCATGCACGAGTACTCAGTTGCTCCCTCTTCCATGTCCCCACAGCAATGTCTATACCCTTTATTATACGTTGTATTAAGGCAAAGACAGTATTCCCCTCTTCTCTGCATCTCACCCAAGAAACTGCATAGGGCCTGGCATCCAGTTTACTCCAACATCTACAGCTAGTTAGCCCAGTGAGTAAACAGATGAACAAATCCTGATATTTTCTTAAACTACATTTACAGAGATTATATAGAAAATTTGTTTTCAAAGTTTGAAAATAACACTTCAAAGACATTTTTAACAGACTAATATAGGCTTCCTGATTCTCCAGCAGACTGTTCAATACTGTTCCCTAAGAACCAAGTGCAGCTGTCCCCTAAGAACCAAGTGCAGCTGTCTTTACAGGGTCTTCAAAAAGCCATGAGACATCATGAAAAAAAAATCAATCTCTTTTCATAAACATTGTACAACTATAAAAATGGTCATTCCATTCAAAACACATCTAGGTGGGCATTTTTAGATGCATACAATTAAACACCTTCTATAGTCAACTTCTTACTTCCATATTCTTCTCCTTTAATGATGACAGAAAGTTTTTAACAAATTCCTAATTTATTAACTCATGAATGTTTCTGAACTGCTAGAATGGGCGAAAGTGAGTGCAGGAGACAGTAGTAATACCTGAGCCTGAGCAGAGGCCCTGAGACCTAAGGACAGAGGTACCAGCTGAGATTAAGAACACGGACTCCAGGACAGAGGGCACCCTAGTTACAGGACAACCCACAGTGGCCAATTGGTGGGTCACTACAAACATTAAATACTTGTACTTCTGTTTTAACTATAGAAAATGACACAAATACTGACCTTAGCTCCAGGAAGTACTTCATTCTGTTTCAACGTGAGACTCAACTCCAGCCTACCAATTAGCCCTCCAATCTGCACTGGGTCAGAGGGCGCTACCTCTGGTAAATTTCTAGTTAGTTGTGGGTGTGGCTCATATACAATTTTGGGATTCCAACTAGGTGACAGCTTTGGCTCAGTTTCCTATAATAAGGCAATTAAGAATAAAGTAATTCTTTAGAACATCTTAGTATAAATAAACCAAAATGCAAAAAACAAATGTCAACTTAAGAAGAGTAAAATATTTGACATGAAAAACTGTACTATGTGACAATGAATAAACCAGTGTCTTATAGCTAGCAGGAAACAACGGTAATAAAGGCAAATCATGGAAAAGGACTTTATGAAAAAAAAGCACATCTATTCAAATTACAGCAATAAGAAAACATAATAGACATTCTATAATTATGAAAATCTGAAATAATGTAAAAGATAAATTATGGAAGGACTGATTTATAAAAGGGCTCTCTACTCTTAGAAAGGATTAATAAAAAGTTCCTTAATTATAAAACATTAAGATATAATTTGTAAGTTTTCAGCCATACATTCATTATGTAAGGTAAATGTGAACACTGCTTTTGTTTTTATTATAAAAGGGTATTAGTTGTTAATATACCATTTTCCTACAAGACACAGTATCCAATGTTATACCCTGGTAGGAAAGGCATTAATCATAAATGTTGAGTATTTTAAAAAAAACTCTGAAATGTGGGTCTCCATTACTGAATATTTGTGTTAACGTCCAGATCAGATGGAAACTCACTAACACGTATTTTATATCCTAGCACAATTTAATTGCCCTCCTTTAAACCACTTATTTATTTTTAAATTTATTTTTTTGAGAGGGAGAGAGACTCTTAAGCAGGCTCCATGCCCAGTGCAGAGCCTGATGCTGGGCTGGATCTCACAACCCTCAGATCACCACCTGAACCAAAATCAAGAGTCAGATGCTCAACCTACTGAGCCACCCAGGTGCCCCTAATTTAAACTTTTTAAAAATCTATGATTAGTGTTTGGTTTTTTTGTTTTGTTTTTCTTACCGCTGGTGCAGTTGAACACACTGGGGAAGATTTTGCTGACGCAGAAAACTCCTCCCAGAAGAGAGATACTCCGGAGAGCTGGAGTAACTTGTGAGCAAAGGCTGTGGGCTGATGCACGTTAATTCCTGAGGCCTCATCAGCAGCTTCATCACAGTAGACAGTTCTCAAAGTTCAAAACAAAAAGCGCTGGCATAAAACTCCTAAGAAAACCTACTTGCAAGTCTAAGAAACACACATAGCTTTTTAAGGTAAAGAGTTTTTCAAGTGTTAGCACTTAGAAAATGCCTAGAAGGTTGTCAACATTAGTGCTTTACTACAGGAAATGTTTTCACCAAGAGAACCTCAGCCTCAAGAAGGATAATTTTATGGGACCCCTAAACTGGAGGAAAAGATTAATAACTTCCTAAAGTTAGCCTCAAGGAAAACAATTCCTGTGCTTCCTCACAAACATCTCTTAGTAACAGTGAGACAGCATTTGGCTCCAAGTCACAAGTCCGCAATGAATGATATTTTTTGAATTCTTGTGACTATTCTATGAGTTATGACTCACTTCATTTTCAACAAAATACAGAATGTAGTTCTACATGAGATTTTAGATACTTTTTAATATACCATTTCAGGTAACACAACCTAATTTCAAAAATCTGCTAACAATAACTGTTTCACTAATAGGTAATTTTATGATAGAAAGACAGAAACCATAACATATCTGCTTAAAATTGCGTAAAAGCCCCCAAAAGTTCCCTATACAAAGTGTCTTCAGTGCTCAGTGGAATTCCGCGTATTTCTATCACGTTAAGACACAGGTGAACAGTGACTACCCCAAGGGCAACCCTCTCGGGTCCCCTCCTTCTTTGGGTGCTTTGTACTATCTGTACATTACTGTACTCTCAAAAAACTTTGCTGCCCACCAAAAAAAAAAAAAAAAAGTGACTATCTCAAAACGACACTCAGCTATTTATAAGGCTCCCAGTGGGCATACACAGAAAACTAAGTCCTGGTTTCTATCTTTTTAAGTAAATCACTATTACACAAATACTCCCACAGAATCCTCTCAGAGAAAACTGCAGGCTTAGGCTTTCTCGTGAAAGCAGCACTCAGATCAAGCACAGGAAAGCAAAGAAGCCCCTCGCGTTAATGAGACATGCTGAAACAGGGCATCGCTCATATGAAAAAACTCCAACTGGAGTGCCTTAAATTTAGCAGCACTGATACATTCATGATTTTTATTTGATATTAACTAAAAGAATCATTTGCTTTGAATTCCACACATTATATATAATTATACCTCAAATGGTACTTTAAGTTTTCAATAAAGGGATTAGAACATATCTTGGAGAGCAGAGCTTTACTCTAAAAACATACAATGTAGTAACTCAATTGCATCACTTCTAATCTCTAAAACCATCATGAAATCTAATGAAAGTCAGATCTTACTATTTATAAAAGAAAAGAATAGGGTCATTTATTCTCAGATATAAGAAATCTTACCTTTCTATTCGAATTTCAAGTGCAGTTCCAGTTTTGGAATTTTCTGGCACGTGTTCAATTCTCAAGACAGTGTCTATAAAAGTGACTTTTACTCTTCTTAGTACTAGAGTAAACAGGTAACCATCAACATGAGACCACATGTATACTAAATAAAAACTTCTAATGAAAGGAATATATAGTAGCTTAATAAGAACTTACAAAATAAACTGGTAGTATTTCTTTCCTTAAAAATCCCCAAATCTTGAGTTTGGTAATAAACATTTTGCCTTACTGAGCACCTAACAGATACCTGTGCAATGCCCAACACACTCTGCTGAACTCTAAACCCTTCATTACACAAGCATAATAAAGGAAACAGGGGAAAAAGAAAAAAAACTAGGGTACAGAAGGACATGAAATTAAATTGAATATTTAAAATAACCTCAATTCTAAAGTTCTGAAGTGAGAACAGTAATGCCTTAAAAAAAAAAAATCACTCCAATGGATTTTCCTTATACAAGGCTTACTAAAGAAAGGTACTACATTACTAATTAAAAAAAAAACTAAAATTTTTGAAAGTACTCCATAATGCCAAACCTGTTTCAATGGTTTCAGCAAACTTTTCAAGTCCTTCAAAAGGCTGCGATGCTTCTCCTTGTTCATCTGTTAATTTCTGGCTAAGACATTCTTTTGCCAATTGCATACTGCTGGTCATGAAACTTGACCAATACATAGGTTCAGAACCAGTTGCTGCAGAAAATATAGATTAATCCTAAATAACTTCTTATAGTTACAACAAAGCAGTTTCTTAAAATGCCACATTTGAAATATATTCTTACCCTCCAAGAGATATTTAACATCAGGGTGTTACCTAGGCATATGGTATTCTAGAAATTACTCTTGAGATTTAAACATCACCTTACAATAACGGAGAAGAAAAAGGAAAAAAAAAATTAACAGAAAGAAGTCCAGAGACATGCTCTCATTAAATATGTATCTGTCAAATGTTAATTCATGAATTCATTCAACAAGTATCTAATGCATGCATGGTACTGTTCAAAATACTGTAGAACAGGGGTCAACAAATTTTTTTGGTGAGGGTCAGATAGTAAATAGTTTAGGCCCTATCACCTCTACCCTGACTACTCAACTCTCTCGCTCTAGTGCAAAAGCAGCCAGAGAGAATAAGGAAATGAATGAGTATGGTAGTGTTCCAATACAAATTTATTTACAAAAATATGACAGATCAAATTTGGCCTACAGGCCATAGTTAGCTGACCCTGCTGTAGGGGACCGAAAAATAATGATTAATTCTGCCCTCTGAGAGCCTACAATATATGGAAGAAATGAGATGTGGTTAAGAAGAATTAGTAAGCAACTATACAATGTCAACAGAAAACACAGCTAAATCAAGAGGTTAATTCTTCCCACAGACAGAATTTAATGGAAATCTGGTAGAGGTGGCTTCTGACCTAGGCTTTAGAAGGTCAGTATAAATGTAGATAAAACAGAAGAACATCCTTGGAGGAATCCATGAACTGGGAAAAATCCTTTTCAGATCATCCCTCATCAAAGAATTGCACTACACTTCCTTCCATTATTCAAAACAAACTAACAGATTACTAGAATTACCGCCTTCCAAAATGGAATTTAAAACCCTTCTCATGGAATATTTTTAAAGGCAGAATATTTGACTTTCCATAGGAAAATATTATTCTATCTACTCATCATGGTTAAAAAATAAAATATTCTTGTTAATTAAATGCCATTATCAAGGAGGATTTCCATGCATAGACTACCAATTTTCAAAGTACAGGTGCTATTAATTCTAGTAAGCATAATTTAAACTTTGGTGTTCCAGACAGCACTCAGAATTGTAATTCTTCAAGTATATCTTGACCAACATCACTTGTCACTCAAAGAATTTAAATTCAGAATTTAAGATGATTTAGATCATGACTCTATCGTCTTATAAAACACACACACACGCACGCACGCACACACGCACGCACGCACACACACACATACTCCAAAGTAGAAAATCTGAGCTACAACAGAGCACAGTGGTTAAGAACATGGACTCCAGAACTAGACTGCCTGGGTTGAGATCCCAACTTTCCACTTAACTACCTATGATCTTGGACACGTTACTGAATCCACCTGTGCTTCAATGTCCTGCTCCATAAAATGAAAGACAACAAACCGCATCTATTTCAAAGAGCTATGGTAAGATAATATTGGTAAAGCACTCACAACAGCATCTGGCATGCAAGGAGCACTATATACATGTTTGATAAGTCAGAAAACGGCATACATATAACTAAAGCTACCACACGGATACACTTATAAATAACTTACTACTACTTTAAAGCTTTTCCCTCCCAAACTTTTCTTTTGAAACTTTTTAATCCTAAGGAAAAGGTGAAAGAACGGTACAATGAACAAATGCATAGGCTTCACTTAGATTCATCACAACTATATACGCACACGCAAATACCCACACACTCTTATCCTTTTGCTGATCTATCTGAAGGTAAACTGCAGGCATCATAACACTCACTCCTAAATACTTCAGCAGATAACTCTTAAGAATACAAACATACCCGTGGCAAAAGCTCAATAACATGAACACACCCAAGAAATGTAACAATGACAAAATACTATCTTCTATACATTCCACACCCAAATTTCCCAGCTGTCCCAGTAATATCCTTCATAACAAAAACACAAACACAGGATTATCTACTTCAGTTATTCATGTCTTCCTCTTCTCTAATCTGGAACAATTCCTCTACTTTTCTTGTGTTTCATGATACTGATACTTCTTAAGAGTACCAACTGGTCTATAAACCAGTTAGTCTATAGAATTTCCCTCATTTTGGATTTGTCTGCCTTCTTCCTTATGCTGTGATTCAAATTAAGCACTTTTAACAGGAACAGTATATATATGATGTGTCCTTTTCAGCCATCACTCAGGACACACATCATGGCAGTTTGACCCACTACTGATGAGATTAAGATTGACCACTAGGATTGTTGTGGTGTCTCTCAATTTCCTCCACTGTGAAAGAAACATTTTTCTCTCTGTAAATAACATGTAATCAATGGGAGGTATGTCAATACATCTCAATATCAAGCTCAACAACCTTTCACCAAATGGGGTTAGCATTCATTGATGATTACCACCGGTATCAATTTTTTTTTTTTACCATGGTGGCCAAAAACATAGTGATGGTCTATCATTTTTTCTACTCTAGTAAGTAGATACTCTACTGCAATAAAGAGCTTTCCCTTCTTCCTGCCTCCCTTATATACTGAATACTTATTTTTAACAGTATGGACTTAGAATTGTTTTTAATTCCAAGTGTTATAATCCATTTATTGTCATTATTCCCAGATTTGGCCAATGAGAACACCTACAAGCCCAGTCCTCTGTCCTTTTAACACTTCTCCATCAATCATTAAGCACTTCCTTGGTTTCTGGCACAATACTTTGAAACTTTAAAATACAAGTCACTTTACATAATCAGTAACAAATAATTAAACCAAATCATCAGTATACTAAAGTTCCCATGGATAAATAGGGCAAGAAGTAACTCTAAAGGTAAAAAATCACCCCCAAGACCTAATATTTTATCTACTGAAAATCTCACAATGCTAAGTAATTAATTACTGAATTTAATACAATTAGGTTACCTTCCCAATCTGTGAAGAATACAAACAGAAACAAAAAAACCAGAAACACGTAACACACCTACCTAGGCGGGGTCTAGGCCGGAAGACCATTTCTAGCCCTTTCACTTCCAGTGCACAATTCTCCTGTAGCAAGGAGCCCCATGGAACTGACAGAGAAATTGACTGTATGAATCCTTCAGTGACTTCTAAAGGCGCATCTGCCGACTCCAGGATCTCATTGAGACACTAAAGAGAAAAACCAAGTTGTATTTTGAAATCACAGGAACAAGAACTCAAAATTGTTAATTTATTCAAAGATGCTGAATATGCTCATATGTGTGTGTCAGACACTAGGAATAAGGAAAGCAGAGTCCAAGATAAAGACTCCCCATCCTCACGAAGTTTACAAAATAGCTTACCATGAAAGACACACATAATTAAGGTGTGATGAGGTACATGAAAGAGGAAATATACTATACTCTTTGAGCATGTAATAGAACCTAACCCAGAGATCCAAGACAGGCCACCTGAGGAACAGCTATTTAAAAAGTGAGACCAGAGGCTAAGGAGTTAATCAAGCAAAGTGGTCCACAAAGAGACAACAGTGTATGGAAGGAATCAAAGAAACCAGAGGTCAGAGAGTGCAAGCCCACATATTTGAGACGCAAAACTTTATGAAAAGGAAAAGCTGCTTTAGGCTCTAGTGTAGTGTGCTAGGGTGATGAGCCAGAGATAAAGCACACAGATAAGGGAGAGTGAAATCCAAACAGCCTTGTAATTCATGTTAAAGAGTCAGACTTTTATCTCAAAAGCAAAGTGAAGCCCCTGAAAGGTTTTAAGCAAGGGCACCATGATGAGATCAGAACTGGAGGGGAAACAGTTTCACTACCAAGCCAAGCATGTATTAGAGGAGGGCAAAATTCAGGCAAAAAGGTCATTCGGAGTAAGAGAAGCTAGGGAGATTGGTTTGGCGAGGACAGTGACACTGAGGACAGTCAGAAGTGGGCAGATTTTTGTAGAATATTAGGAAGTAGAATTGGCATCATGAGAAATAAAGAAGGAATGAAGAATGACTTCTGGGTTAGGGACCTGGGCAGCTGGTTAGCTGGCAGTGCCATTTACTGAGAAAAAAAAACCTGGAGAATCAGGTTAGGGGAAGCTCAGGAGCTGAGTTCCAAAGAGTATATGTGAGCAGGCATCTAGGTGAGATGTCCAGGAGGCAGCCGGATATTCTAGTCTAGATGTCAGGAGAGCCATCTGGGCTGAAGATACAGAAGGGCATTATGAATCCAGAATGTCAATGAAGCCCTAGGGTGAGGAGAAACAGTCTTTGGGAACTTATGCAAAGTTAAATGACAAGAGGCCTAGGACTGAGTCCTGATAAACAACAACATTTAAGAATTAAGAATTGGGCGGGCGCCTGGGTGGCTCAGTCGTTGGGCATCTGCCTTCGGCTCAGGTCATGATCCCAGGTTCCTGGGACCGAGTCCCACATCGGGCTCCCTGCTCCGCGGGAAGCCTGCTTCTCCCTCTCCCACTCCCCCTGCTTGTGTTCCTGCTCTCGCTGTCTCTCTCTGTCAAATAAATAAAATCTTTAAAAAAAAAAAACAAATACAACTTAAAAAAAAAAAAGAATTAAGAATTGGGGGCGCCTCTGTGGCTCAGAGAGTTGGGCGTCCAACTCTTGATTTCGGCTCAAGTCATGATCTCAGGGTCGTGAGATTCAGCCCTACATCAGGCTCCCTACCGGGCATGGAGCCCCACTTGAGGAACCTGCAAGTAAACTAGAAAAAAGCAAACAGAGAGATAGAAGGAAAATCAAAAAAGCCTTACATCCCCCCAAATCATGGAAAGACAATTTTAAAAAGTGGTGCAGTGCATCAAAAGGCAAGAAGAGGCCAAAGTTTTTAAGTGTCCACCCGATTTTCTGATATTTAGGGTACTGGTGATCCAACTGAGAACAATTTCAATGGCGTGGTAAGGAAACCAGACTACAACAAAAGGAAAAGAGAATGGATGTAAATATAGTTAATAGAATAATTAAGTGTATTTCTTAACATACTTCTTTTTGACAATGTACTTTATAAATTAAAATAACAAATATTTATTAAATGCCAGTTTATATGTAAGGTACTTTCTGCACACAACAGTGAATAGCAATATCGTAATTCTTTGTCTACAAACCTAACGCTGAATGTTTTGATATTTAGACTGGCTCACATTTTATCATTGGAGGCTACTACTTTAAAAGGCTTTCTTCATGCTGTTTGTGTAATCCTACAGACTTTCTGAAGAGTACAGGGGCATGGGTGCTTTTAAGGTAAACACATTCAGATCCTCAATCCACAAATACATTGTTCTAAAACTGACCTGCCTGAGAAGAGTACCTAACCGTGGCACCATGTTGGAACTCCTCTCACATACTACCTTGTACAATCTCCGTCCTCCCACTTCGCCAAATGGGCCGATCTTTGCCCTTCCTGAATCCTCCTTTGTGCACTGCCTAGGGTATAAAAATCTCCAGGAAGCACCAGCAGTAAGTTTGTTAGTCTTTCCTTATCTATACATATCTTTGGCATGACACTCAAAGTCAAAGAACTAAGTGATGTTGCTACTACAAAAGCCCTTCAATTCTCATCTACTTATTTATGACTCAAGCCTATAACTATTTTAAAAATTTAGAATGAAATTTATGATGAGCCCTATCAAATACTAGTTGTAAGTATATTCATTTATGGACACATGAACTAATCAGGGAAGAGCGGGAAAACCATCTACCCACATCATTAAGAAATGTATTTCCAGGGCACCTGGGAAGCACATTCGGTTAAGTGTCTACCTTTGGCACAGGTCATGATCCTCGGGTCCTGGGATTGAGCCCCACATCAGGATCCCTGCTTCTCCTTCTCCCTCTGCCCTTTCCCCCGACCTCCACTTGTGCTCTCTCTCAAATAAAATCTTTAAAAAAAAAAAAGTATTTCCAACAGAAATTTTTATGTTTAGTTTTTCAAATGTATATTTATATTGTTTTGATCGACTGCACTTATAATCATAATACTCACACTTCCAGAGGAAAAATGTTAATAAAGCCTAACGATTACCTAAAGGAAATACTGATATAGTCAGTATGGGAAGCGCTTAAAGGAACTAAGGAAACCACTAAAAAACTCAAAAGACATCAAGTGAGGAAATCATTAAAGGAATTAAAATGGTAATTAAAAGGAATTAAATTTTTAAAAGGAATTAAAGGAAATATTGAGCAAGATGGCGGAGGAGTAGAAGACCTAAATTTCGTCTGGTCGCAGGAATTCAGCTGGATGGGGATCAAAGCATTCTGAACACCCAGGAACTCAACAGTAGATTGAAGAAAATAGCAGCAACTCTATGACAGAAAAGCGACCACTTTCTGGAAGGTAGGACGTGCGGAGAAGTGAATCTGAGGCGATATTCGGGAGGACAAACGGCAGGGGAGGGGGCCTCCGACGACCGCTTCTGGCAGGTGCTAGAGCCGCGGAGCACAAAATCGGAACTTTTAGAAGTCGGCTCCGCTGAGGGACGTCGCTCCAGTGGCTAAGCGGGGGTGGAACCCTCGCGGGACAGTGTGGTCTCAGGACCCTCGGGGTCACAGAAAGACCGGGGGTGCCTGAGTGCGGCAGAGCTCCCAGGGATCGGAGCGGGGAAGCCAGCTCCAGAGACGGAGCCCAGGCGCGGGCTCTCAGCTCGGGGTGGCCATAAACCGTGACCCAACAAGCAGCAGATCCGGGGAGATTCCCCTTCCTTCCCCGGGAGGAACGGCGCGGGAGCGCAGCGCAGGGATCTGCTGGGTTTGCAGACGCCACACGGGGTCGGGTGCCAGAGGTAGAAACGCTTGGTCACAGGCCAGGTGAGCACCGAGTGTGGCCGGGGACCAGGGAGAGCAGAGTGATTGACGGCTTTCCTCTGGGGGCTCACTGAGGAGTGGGGCGCAGAGCTCCCGGCTCCTCCGGGGGGGGAGATTAGGAGGCCGCCATTTCACTCTCATCCTCCAAAGCTGTACCGAAAGCTTGCAAGGAACAAAAGCTCCCGAGAGCAAACCCCAGCAGATTACTTCGCCCCGACCAGGCAAGGGCGGGGAAATTCCGCCTCCAGCAAAAAACATTTGGGAACCACGCAACAGGCCCCTCCCCCAGAAGATCAGCAAGAACAACAGCCAAGACCAAGCTTAACCATCAATGAGAACCGCAGAACTCCAGGGCTAGGGGAATACTGCACATAAATTCATCACTTTCTTCCCCATGATTCTTTAGTCTTTCCAAGTTAATTTTTTTAACTTTCTTTTTTCCTTTTCCTATTTTTTTAAATATTTCTTTCTCCCTTTTGGAACCAACATCTTATCAATTCCTTAAAATCTTTTTTAATTTTAAGGTTTAGAGTCATATTTTATCCCTTCATTGTAGTTAACCTTATTTTTTTGTGTATATATAAGTGGTTCTCTCCTTACAATTTTGGGATACAGTTTCTTCTAACAGACCAAAATATACCCTATATCTCTAGTGCATGGCTTTGTTCTAGTCTCCTGCCTGATCACAATCTCTCCTTTTTTTTTTTAATTTTTCTTCTTTTTTCAACCAACTTATCATCAATTCCTTTTATACAATCTTTTATAATTTTCATCTTTACAGTCATATTCCATCCCTTCATCGTATTTACCCTTATTTTTGTATATATAAGTTTATCTTCTTTAAAATATTGAGAGGCAGTTTCTTCTAACAAACCAAAATATGCCCAAAATCTACTGTGTGGTTCTGTGTATTCACCAGCCTGATCATATTCTTTTTTTTTTTCTTTCCCTTTCTTTTCCCCCCAGTTTCGGGTCTCTTCTGATTTGTTTAGTGTATATTTTTCTGGGGTCACTGTTACCCTGTTAGCATTTTGTTCTCTCATTCGTCTGTTCTCCTCTGGACAAAATGACAAGATGGAAAACACCTCAAAAAAAAAGAACAAGAGGCAGTACCAACTGCCAGGGACCTAATCAATACGGACATTAGGAAGATGTCCAAACTAGAGTTCAGAATGACGATTATAAAGATACTAGCTGGGCTTGAAAAAACCGTGGAAGATACTAGAGAATCACTTTCTGGAGAAATAAAAGAACTAAAATCTAACCAAGTCGGAATCAAAAAGGCTATTAATGAGGTGCAATAAAAAATGGAGGCTCTAACTGCTAGGATGAATGAGGCAGAAAAGAGAATTAGTGATACAGAAGACCAAATGATGGAAAATAAAGAAGCTGAGAAAAAGATAAACAACTACTGGATCATGAGGGCAGAATTCGAGAGATAAGTGATACCCTAAGACAAAACAATACTAGAATAATTGGGATCCCAGAAGAAGCAAGAGAGAGGGGCCAGAAGGTACACTGGAGCAAATTATAGCAGAGAACTTCCCTAATTTGGGGAAGGAAACAGGCATCAAAATCCAGGAGTCACAGAGAACCCCCCTCAAAATCAATAAAAATAGGTCAACACCCTGACATCTAATAGTAAAACTCACTAGTCTCAGAGACAGAGAGAAAATCCTGAAAGCAGCTTGGGACAAGAGATATGTAACCTACAACGGTAGAAACATTAGATTAGCAGCAGATCTATCCATAGAGACCAGGCAGGCCAGAAAGAACTGGCATGATATATTCAGAGCACTAAAGGAGAAAAATATACAGCCAAGAATACTATATCCAGCAAGGCTGTCATTGAAAATAGAAGGAGAGATAAAAAGCTTCCAGGACAAACAAAAACTAAAGGAATTTGCAAACACGAAACCAGCCCTACAAGAAATAGTGAAAGGGGTCCTCCAAGCAGAGAGAGAGCCTAAAAGCAACACAGACCAGAAAGGAACACAGACAATATACAGTAAAAGTCACCTTACATGGAATACAATGGCACTAAATTCATATCTTTCAATAGTTACCCTGAATGTAAATGGGCTAAATGCCCCAATCAAAAGACAGAGGCTATCAGATTGGATAAAAAAAACAAAACCCATTGATATGCTGTCTGCAAGAGACTCATTTTAGACCCAAAGACACCCCCCACATTGAAAGTGAGGGGGTGGAAAACCATTTACCATGCTAATGGACACCAAAAGAAAGCTGGGGTGGCAATCCTTATATCAGCAAATTGGATTTTAAAACAAAGACTGTAATAAGAGATGAGGAAGGACACTATATCCTACTTAAAGGGTCTATCCAACAAGAAGATCTAACAATTGTAAATATCTATGCCCCTAACATGGGAGCAGCCAATTATATAAGGCAAGTAATAACAAAATCAAAGAAACACATTGACAACAATACAATAATAGTGGGGGACTTTAACACCCCCCTGACTGAAATGGACAGATCATCTAAGCAAAAGATCAACAAGGAAATAAAGACTTTAAATGACACACTGGACCAAATGGACTTCACAGACATATTCAGGACATTCCATTCCAAAGCAACGGAATACACATTCGTCTCTAGTGCCCATGGAACATTCTCCAGAATAGATCACATCCTAGGTCACAAATCAGGTCTCAACCGGTACCAAAAGACTGGGATCATTCCCTGCATATTTTCAGACCACAATGCTTTGAAACTAGAACTCAATCACAAGAGGAAAGTCGGAAAGAACTCAAATACATGGAGGCTAAAGAGCATCCTACTAAAGAATGAATGGGTCAACCAGGAAATTAAAGAAGAATTAAAAAAATTCATGGAAACCAATGAAAATGAAAACAACTGTTCAAAATCTTTGGGATGCAGCAAAGGCAGTCTGGAGAGGAAAGTACATAGCAATACAAGCCTTTCTCAAGAAACAAGAAAGGTCTCAAATACACAACATAACCCTACACCTAAAGGAGCTGGAGAAAGAACAGCAAATAAAGCCTAAACCCAGCAGGAGAAGAGAAAAAGATCAGAGCAGAAATCACTGAAATAGAAACCAAAAGAACAGTAGAACAGATCAATGAAACTGGGAGCTGGTCCTTTGAGAGAATTAGTAAGACTGATAAACCCCTGGCCAGACTTATCAAAAAGAAAAGAGAAATGACCCAAGTAAATAAAATCATGAATGAAAGAGGAAAGATCACAACCAACACCAAAAAAATACAATTTTAAGAACATATTATGAGCAACTATATGCCAGCAAATTAGACAATCTGGAAGAAATGGATGCATTCCTAGAGACCTATAAACTACCAAAACTGAAGCAGGAAGAAATAGAAAAACCTAAACAGACCCATGACCAGTAAGGAAATTGAAGCAGTAATCAAAAATCTCCCAACAAGAGCCCAGGGCCAGATGGCTTCCCAGGCGAATTCTATTAAACATTTAAAGAAGAATTAATACCTATTCTTCTGAAACTGTTCCAAAAAATAGAAATGAAAGGAAAACTTCCAAAGTCATTTTACTAGGCCAGCATTACCTTGATCCCAAAACCAAAGACCCCACCAAAAAGCAGAATTACCAATATCCCTTATTAACATGGATGCAAAAATTCTCACCAAAATACTAGCCAATAGGATCCAACAGTACATTAAAAGGATTATTTACAACGACCAAGTAGGATTTATTCCTGGGCTGCAAGGTTGGTTCAACATCCACAAATCAATCAATGTGATATAATACATTAATAAAAGAATAAGAACCATATGATTCTCTCAATAGATGCAGAAAAAGCATCTGACAAAGTACAGCATCCTTTCTTGATCAAAACTCTTCAGAGTGTAGGGATAGAGGGTACATACCTCAGTATCATAAAAGCCATCTATGAAAAACCCACAGAGAATATCTTCTCAATGGGGAAAAACTGAGAGCTTTTCCCCTAAGGTCAGGAACACAGCAAGGATGTCCTCTATCACCACTGCTATTCAATGTAGTACTAGAAATCCGAGCCTCAGCAATCAGACAACAAAAAGAAATAAAAGGCATCCAAATCGGCAAAGAGGAAGTCAAACTCTCACTCTTTGCAGAGGATATGATACTTCATGTGGAAAACCCAAAAGACTCCACCCCAAAACTGCTAGAACTCATACAGGAATTCAGTAAAGTGGCAGGATATAAAAATCAATGCACAGAAATCAGTGGCATTCCTATACACCAAGACAGAAGAAAGAGAAATTAAGGAGTCGATCCCATTTACAAATGCACCCAAAACCATAAGATACCTAGGAATAAATCCAACCAAAGAGGCAAAGGATTTGTACTCAGAAAGGTATAAAATACTCATGAAAGAAGTTGAGGAAGACGCAAAGAAATGGAAATACGTTCCAAGTTCATGGACTGGAAGAACAAATATTGTGAAGATGTCAATGCTACCTAGAGCAATCTACACATTTAGTGCAATCCCTATCAAAATACCATCAACTTTTTTCAAAGAAATGGAACAAATAATCCTAACATTTGTACAGAAACAGAAGAGACCCCGAATAGCCAGAGGACTGTTGAAAAAGAAAAGCAAAGCTGGTGGCATCACAATTCCGGACCTCAAGCTCTATTACAAAGTTGTAATCATGAAGACAGTATGGTACTGGCACAAAAACAGACACATAGATCAATGGAACAGAATAGAGGGCCCAGAAATGGACCCTCAACTCTATGGTCAACTAATCTCTGACAAAGCAGGAAAGAATGTCCAATGGAAAAAAGACAGTCTCTTCAACAAATGGTGCTGGGAAAATTGGACAACCACATGCAGAAGAATGAAACTGGACCATTTCCTTACACCACACACAAAAACAGACTCAAAATGGATGAAAGATCTAAATATGAGACAGGAACCTATCAAAATCCTTGAGGAGAACACAGGCAGCAACCACTTCGACCTCAGCTGCAACTTCTTCCTAGAAACATCGCCAAAGACAAGGGAAGCGAGTGCAAAATGAACTACTGGGATTTCATCAAGATAAAAAACCTTTGCACAGCAAAAGAAACAGTCCACAAAACCAAAAGACAACCGACAGAATGGAAGAAGATATTTGCAAATGACATATCAGATAAAGGGCTAGTATCCAAAATCTATAAAGAACTTATCAACCTCAACACCCAAAGAACAAATGATCCAATCAAGAAATGGGCAGAAGACATGAACAGACATTTCTGTGAAGACGACATCCAAATGGCCAACAGACACATGAAAAAATGTTCCAACATCCTCGGCATCAGGGAAATCCAAATCAAAACCTCAATGAGATACCACCTCACACCAGTCAGAATGGCTAGAATTAACAAGTCAGGAAACAACAGATGTTGGCAGGGATGCGGAGAAAGGGGAACCCTCCTACACTGTTGGTGGGAATGCAAGCTGGTGCAGCCACTCTGGAAAACAGTATGGAGGTTCCTCAAACAGTTGAAAATAGAGCTACCCTACGACCCAGCAATTGCACTACTGGGTATTTACCCCAAAGATACAAATGGAGTGATCGGAAGGGGTACGTGCACCCCAATGTATATAGCAGCAATGTCCACAATAGCCAAACTATGGAAAGAGCCAAGATGTCCATCAACAGTGGAATGGATAAAGAAGATGTGCTAATATATATACAGTGGAATAGTATGCAGCCAAAAAAACAAAAACAAAATCTTGCCATTTGCAACGATGTGGATGGAACTAGAGGGTATTATGCTAAGCAAAATAAGGCAATCAGAGAAAGACAAGTATCATATGACCTCAATGATAATGAGGAATTTGAGAGAAGATCATAGGGGAAGGCAAGAAAAAACTGAAACAAGATGAAACCAGAGAGGGAGATAAACCTTAAGAGACTCTTAATGTCAGGAAACAAACTGAGGGGCGCCTGGGTGTCTCAGTTGGTTAAGCGACTGCCTTCGGCTCAGGTCATGATCCTGGAGTCCCGGGATCGAGTCCCACATTGGGCTCCCTACTCAGCAGGGAGTCTGCTTCTCCCTCTGACCCTCTTCCCTCTCGTGCTCTCTATCTCTCATTCTCTCTCTCTCAAATAAATAAATAAAATCTTTAAAAAAAAAAAAGGAAACAAACTGAGGGTTGCTGGAGTGGTGGGGGGTGGGAGGTATGGGGGTGGTGGGTGATGGACATTGGGGAGGGTGTGTGCTATGGTGAGCGTTGTGAATTGTTAAGACTGATGAATCACAGACCTGTACCTCTGAAACAAATAATTACGTATTTAAAAACAAAGAAGAAGAAGATAGTATGAAGGGAAAAATGAAGAGGGGGAGGAACAGGAGGGGAAGATGAACCATGAGAGACTGTGGACTCTGAGAAACAAACTGAGGGTTTTAGAGGGGAGAGCGTGGGAGGGATGGGTTAGTGTGGTGATGGGTATTAAGGAGGGCACGTACTGCATTGAGCACTGGGTGTTATACGCAATGAATCATGGAACACTACATCAAAAACTAATGATGTAATGTATGGTGACATAACATTAATAAATTTAAAAAAAGGAAATATTTACTTAATGCAAAAGAAAGCTGGAAAGTAACAGTAAATTTTAAAATATGATCAATTTCAATTTAATTACATGTTCTTATTGTAGAGAAGTCATAGCATGATCAATAAAAGGCTTAAGCATAAAATATATAAAGATAAAATTTTGCAAAGCAAGAGCTCAATGGGAAAAGATACAATGTTAAATTTCCAACTATTAATGAAGACTTTGTTCAAGCATTTTTAAATGTATAATGATGGGTATTCAGATCCTATTGGGTGAAAATATGTATTTTTTACATCAGTATTTACAACACAATAAAAATTATCCTCTACAACTACTTAAACTGTTAAAAACAAAACTAAAGGCCAAGGTGGAGTCACCTACCCCCCAGGACAGCAAATAGACTTAATTGCAGTTTCAACCTCTCTAGGAATGAAATTTTAAACCCATCAGTCTGGATTTTCTGGTTGGCAACCAATGAGGTAATCCGTCGTGTGGGCTCCCCATCCCAAATGAAGATGAGGTAATCCACCTAAAACTCCCTGCTCTTCCCCCTAAGGAAAGAAGTTCTGGCCAAAAACAATCTTCTCTTTTCTTTTGCTAGTAACTTCTTACCCTACCCTCCTCCCTCCTTCAAAAACCTTCCCTGTTTGCACAACTTTGGAGCTCCCCTCTACCTGCTAGGTGGGATACTGCGTTATTCAGCCAATTAGATTTTCAAATGCTCTTGGGTGAATTTTTTTAACAAAATTATGAAAAATTTTCGAGTCAATTTTAAAATGCACAAGCAATGCGATAATTTTTCAAAAATTTTAAGAGAAAACGGGGCAAACGTGTTTGAAGAACACTCCTTTAAAAGAGCATGTATTCAGGTCCTAGCTCAGTCGCTTTACTAGCTGGGTGGCTTTGGACAAATTCTTGAGTCTCAATTTCCTCATCCATAAAATAGGATAGTATCTATTTCATAGGGTTACTGTTAACATAAATGAGATAATAACGCATAAAGCTATTAACATAGTTCCTGATACCAAGTACACACTTTATAAAAGTTAACTATTGTTCTTTATCTTGCACAGGGCCTACCTAGTGTAATGATGATCATCACTATTAGGAATTCAAGGTGTGTTCCACAGTATGGAGAAAAACGTTTCTCTTCACTATGTACCATAAAACTAACTAGGAAAACACATCCTTATTAGTTTAAACCAAGGTATCAGAATTCAGAGAGATAAAATAGAGCATAAAAATTAGGGCGCCTGGGTGGCTCAGTCGGTTAAGCGACTGCCTTCGGCTCAGGTCATGATCCTGGAGTCCCGGGATCGAGTCCCACATCAGGCTCCCTGCTCAGCAGGTAGTCTGCTTCTCCCTCTGACCCTCCCCCCTCTCATGCTCTATCTCATTCTCTCTCTCAAATAAATAAATTCTTAAAAAAAAAAATTAGCAAGACCTGACTTAAAGCAATTAACATTTGATTTGCACTTATTACATACAGGACACTGCACTATGCTATTTTATATCTATGTTATTGCACTAAATTGTCACAATAGCTCTCTGAACTACGTATTTTTGTGCCCGGTTTACAGATAAGGCAACTGAGATCAGAAGAGTTAAGTAACTTTCAAAAGCTGTTCAGTTAATCACTGCAGAAACAAAACTATAAAAAAATATATATTTTCACAATGGAAAATCTTGCAAGAGGCTCATAAAAATGATGTGCAAACACCACTAAGTCTCAGAAATGCAGTACCTGGGCTTGGGAGCTGGCTTATAGAACAAGCTTTCTAAGAGAGAAAAATTCTCAATCCCTTTGTACTAGTGTTTTTCAAAATGCAGTCAAGGACCATATGCATCAGACTCTCCTAGGAGGCTTCCTAAAAAGGCAGATTCTTGGGTCTTTAGAATGAGAATCTACAGCAAAGGGGCCAGAAGTCTGCATGTTAGCAAACTTCCCAGGTGAACCCAGTGCTGCTAGTGTTTTTAGAAGTTCAGGTTTCTTGAATCTTTTGAGCCAGTGTGATATACAAAAAGAATATAGGAGTCAGAAAGACCAAGGTTTGAAATCTCGCTGCACTGCTGATACTAAGCCCGAGTAAGTTATTTAACCTCATGGTAAAACAAACCCAACATAGAGCAAGAAAACATATATTAAAAGCACCCATCACAGTATACAGAGATGGAAGGTGCTTAATAAACAGACGCTATTATGTTCAAAAGCAAACTAAAATCCCCTACCTTGACTCTATGTCCCCTCTAATCATCAACCTCATTTCTCTTGTAACCAAGGAAACAATTTACTGGAACCACCAACTACTACCGGCCTTCTAACCCACAGCTCCTATGACATTGCTCTTAACTGCCAAAAACAGTTGCCAAACCCAACAATCTTCAGTCTTCCCCTTCCTTGAATTCTCATCTCTAATTCCTATAGACTGCTTCCCTGTCTGAAATCCTAACTTCTTTTGGCTTCTATAACACTCTTCACACTCTCACTCTTCCTTCCAATCCTTTACCACTTAAATGGTGGTGTTCAACTCAGCTTCATCTTCAGCCTTTTTTGTTTCTCAGCCTCATCTACATACTACCCAGGAGCTTTGTGCAGTTCCTGTGTTTCAGTCATTACTGACACTCTGATAACTTGCAAATCTTTATCTCCAGCTCTCCCTCAACTCCAGTACTATATATGTTGTGAAAATTAATAAAAGGAAACCGCATCTAAAGTGGAAGGAAGAGGCACCTGGGCGGCTTAGCTGAGCATCTGACTCTTGATTTCAGCTCAGGTTGTGATCTCATGGGTCATGAGATCAGGCTCCACAATCAGCAGGGAGTCTGCTTGGGATTCTGTTTCTCCATCTTCCTCTGTCCCTCCCCCTGTACTCACACACACTAATAAAAAATAAATCTTGAAAAATAAAATAAAATAAAATGGAGACAGGAGGTCAGCAGGGAAAGCTCTCATGCCCTACCACTGGTGGTCAGTTGGCAGTCTCAACAAGGAGAGATCTACCTTGCAAGTCCAGCCTACCTTAGCTACTACCTTCCTATCCCAGCAGGAGGTAGGAAAATTTCCTTCTTCCCCGGCCCCCCACAACTGCCCAGCTGGGGAGAAACAGTCACAGTTCAGCCAATGAAGAGCCACTCTACTTCACACTCCCAGTTTACTCCAATGGACATTTTCTTTTTTTTTTCTTTAAAGATTTATTTATTTGACAGAGACACACAGGAGAGAGGGAACACAAGCAGGGGGAGTGGGAGAGGGAGAAGCAAGCTTCCTGTCTAGCAGGGAGCCCGATGTGGGACCCGATCCCAGGACCCTGGGATCATGACCTCAGCCGAAGGCAGACGCTTAACGACTGAGCCACCCAGGCGCCCCGGACATTTTGTTTCTAACAGCCCTTCCAACTTCTCCCTTTCCTCTGTAAAAGAACTTACTTCTTTGTTCTCCAGACTTGCCTATAGTTTTGCTGTAGCTTTACTTGTCCCAAGATTGCAATTCTCTGCTATTACCAAATAAACCAATTTTTGCCAGTAAAGCAACTGCTAGTTTTATTTTTAAGGTTAACAACATATAGCTCCCACCGCCTCCTGAGCATCTGTCTGGATTTTCCAAAGTCCCCTTAAAAAAAAAAAAAAAAAAAATCAATGTCGAAACTTATTCTCCCCCCAACCTCAATCTCCTCCTTTCCTCTCCCATTGCTCCCCACTCCCACAGGGACAGAGAGGGGGGACAAACACAACCTTCTCTGTATCCAATATTTCCTATTAAGCCAATAAACTGCAGTAAGCTACGGTCATTCAAGATCCCTCTACTCATGTTTTTCATATTTTCATAACAATATTAAGAGAAATAGAATGTTTGACTCTAAAAAAAAGGCCCATCATTTAAAAAGTTCAGAATGGCTTATCTTATGGGTTATTTCCATAAATAAAAGTCTGAAATTTGGGGGGGGGGCACCTGGGTGGCTCAGTCAGTTGAGCTGTCTGCCTTCGGCTCAGGTCATGATCTGAAGGTTAGGGTTAGGGTTAGAGTCTACAGTTCAAGAATTTACACTGTGCCACTAAGGTACAAAATACTATCTCTAAATATAATATGTTTAAATAGGTCATACTTACATGCAGTCTTATATGCACTTGGGCAAAATCCCCTATATTCAATATCATAAAGTACTTAGAAATTCACTCATTCTGTGAAATTCCAAGGTCTACTACAGTATATGAGTAGGACAAAATTCTCAGCTTCCTTGGCCAAATGGATTCCTTGTTATGTACTCAGGCAATTTCCTCATTAGCCCAACGAAGTACATCCTTGTGATTAATTCTTGACCTAAAAGCAGAGCCACCTGAAGTGCTCAGCAAGTGTCCTATCACAGATTACCTTAGAGTTTTTCTTATGTTGAAGGCCATTTTGCTTTCAGTAATCAATGAGTTTCATACATATAGATAGAAAAAGAGAAGGTAACACTGGTCTACTACACCATCTGGCATAGAATTAGTAATCAAATGTTGCTTGAACTAAAGATAATTTTATTATATATACCAGTATAAGCAGGAAAGCAATAGAAAGATTAAGTTGAAATTAAAAAGCTTCAATGTCTCAATGTCTATCTTCCTGGACATACTGAATTTCTGCAAGGAAAGGGTTTTTATCCACTGCTATATCCCCCAGCCCCTCACTGTGGCACATGCTAAGAACTCAGTAAATGTAAATGAACCAATTGATGAAAAAACTTCAATTAAAAAAATAAGAATAAAGTCAAAGTCTTAGAGTTGGAAAAGGATGAGTCATCAAATCCAACTTCCTACCCAAGTAGAATATCCTTCTTTCAACATTTTAAATTTTCAACTACTTCCTTGGAAAAACAATATATGAATATATGAACCCACTACAGTTGTAGAATAGTCTCAAACCCCTCTGCTTCTATTCCTCCCTCCCACTTTAAGCCCTTCAAAGGTAGTGATCTCCAAAGTGCAGTGTATATATCCCCTAGAGTAGAACAGAGCATTTACAGGTATGTGAGAAGTTAGACATCCAATCCTCAATTTTTCACATTTTTAGATTTAAAAGTTGTACCAATATTTAATATACAAATGGGCATTGGTACTCTCACGCCATTCATCAGATTGGCACAAAGCAAAGAACAGCAGCTCCACACTGGGGTAATGTTAAGAGTGTGCCCTCACTTGGATATTCCATTTCAGGATACTGAAACTTAATTTAGCATTGATTCTACATTAATAAAAACAGATCTTGAAACAGTAGGATCTTTGTAAAGAGACAGAATATGGCAAAAACTTTCTGATTTCCTGGTTTTCTTATGGCCAAATACTTAAGAGTTGAATTTAAAGATAAGCAGTTTTCTTCTACACAAGAAGAGTTCCAAATATACTATTTATGTGATGACCCATGGCTATCAATAGCATATGCTACCTAGCAGCTATATTCCAAAAAACAAAACACACCATCTTTTCAAAGTAAAGACACCACTTTAGGGGCACCTAGGTGGCTCAGTTGGTTAGGTGTCTGCTCTTGATTTCGGCTCAGGTCATGATCTCTGGGTGGTGAGATTGAGCCCTCAGCAGGGAGTCGGCCTGAGATTGTCTCTCTGCCTCTGCCCTCCCCCCTCAAAAAGTAAAGATACCATTTTAATGAGTGAGAAAATAACTCTTTTCAGGGCACCTGGCTGGCTTGCTTGGTAGAGCACATGATTCTTGATTTTGGGATTGAGTTCGAGCTCCATACTGCGTGTAGAGATCACTTAAAAATAAAATCTTAAAACAAAAGGAAAAAACTGGGGTGCCTGTGTGGCTCAGTCAGTTGAGCTGTCTGCCTTCGGCTCAGGTCATGATCATGGGCTCCAGGGATCAAGCCCCACATCAGGCTCCCCTGCTCAGCGGGGAGCCTCCTTCTCCCTCTCCCACTCCCCCTGCTTGTGCTCTCTCACTCTCGGGACGCCTGGGTGGCTCAGTTGGTTAAGTGGCTGCCTTCGGCTCAGGTCATGATCCCAGGGTCCTGGGATTGAGTCCCACATCGGGCTCCTTGCTCAGCAGGGAATCTGCTTCTCCCTCTGCCTGCCACTCCCCCTGCTTGTACTCTCTCCCTCTCTCTCAAATCAATAAATAAAATCTTAACAAAAAAAATTCCTCCCTGTCTCTCCCTCCCCCTCTCTCACCCTTTACAACACCCCCCTCCGCCCCCCCACACCTGTGCTCTAAGAAAGAAACAAAACATGTAAAAACAGAACAAAAAAACAAATATCACCACCTCTGATTTCCCATGAAAATTAAATTAAAACTACACAAATAAAAGTGCCTAGCACAGTGCCTAAAATAAATAGATGCTCAATAAACACTAATGCCTTTTCCCTGCTTTGAAGCCATGTGATTAATGACGAAATAAGGGGCTTAAGAATTAGGTTTGAATTCTCACAGTACCACTTGCTGTCTGACTTGGGGCACATTTTTTTTAATTTCAACTTTAAAATAGAAATAATAATACCTACCTTATGGGGTTAATGTGACAAGTCATTAAAAAATAATGCATAAAGTCACTCAACCCACAAAAGACAATAAATGTCCAAACCTCCTCCTCTAAGATAGCTTATTCATACCTATACTAGAAGTATATAGATTCATGGGTCACCGAAATTAAAAATATCCATCAGAATCCCTATCTTCAGCTATGAATTACAGCAATATACTACCCTGACACAGTGGCTGGCATGGAATGCATACTCCATTAATGTTTCTTAAACTCTGGTGAATTACTACGTTGACTGTCACTGAGCTAACTGGCAGCCTGGGCTAGGATGATCTAGCCTGGTGTGGGACTAGGTCTACTCAAACCAGGGCTCTTTCCACTATCATTTGTACTCTCCCTAGTTAAGTCATCTACTTACTAAAAAAAGATATGTTTATTCATACTAGTACAAATTCATCAAAGGGTCATTATAAGGTGTTAGCATAATATGAATTTTTCAGGTTTCTGTGGCTAAGGAAGTCATTACTCTGTTAACACCTTTATATAAAAGTAAAAAATATTTCGGCTTTTTAAACAGTTTAAATGGGGGGGAGGGGGAGGTCACCTTTTGTTTTGCTCAACTATCACCGGCAAGTCACCTATGTTTATAATTTCCTAAATGTACCCTGTGTAGGAATGCTTTTAGAATAGTAAAACTCTAAGATAGCACAACCAATTCAAACTGCCAGCAGCAAACTCTAGCCAACAAATAAAGGGTTGGGGGAAGGAGAAAAGCCGCTCCATTCTTGCTCAACTCAAGGCTAAATACAGTTTAAGTGAAATACAACGCATTGAACATACAAATGCAGGTACAACCATACGTGGTGAGTTAAACTATAGGTGAAGCACCTGTAAAACACACAGTTTGAGTCAACTCACAGCCTCTAGCTGACAAGTAGAAAACAGGTTTTTAAATGTCCGAAAATCGCAGCTTCAGCACTTTTGAAACACCTGCTTCTATGATCTGTCACGTGAAGCCAGTAAGCAAAACTAACCAGCGCTACTAGGGCCACACAACCACTCACAGGTTGGCCTTGTAAACATAACATCAAGCAAAAAACAGGCAAACCGGCCGGCCGGAGGCCTTCACCTAACTTCCTTCCAGATGGCAGACGCTGTACGGAGACCACGGTGTTCAAGTAGCCAACCCAAAATAAATAAAGGAATAACTAGGAATTCAGACATCCCCAAAGGTCTTCCTCATCCTTAATCTTTCCAGAGTGTCATCCCATGAAATAGGATTTGTTTGCCACGGAACCCCGCGACCCCTGCTACCCAAGGGTCAGCCCCGGTCACCACCTTCCGGGGACCCCTCGCGGCCAACTTTCCAAAACCCTCAAACCACTGACGCAACTGCTTCCCTCCCTGTAGACTCCGTCACCTCTGTTAAGTTTCTGAAACACGTGATTTCGGGACGCAACTTACTAGAAACAGACTAAACACTTGATTGAACACATTTCTGTGAGCCCTGCAAACCTTGGATCCAAACAATTCCCAGGGAGGGGTTGAACGTCACCAAGCTCGGGTGACACTCGTTCAAATCGCCCTAAGCATGGGAGCGAGACCCACCCGGCTGGCCGCCGGCGGCTCTTACCCATTTATCCAAGGGGACTTGGGCGAGGGACCCGGTGCCCTGGTACAGGTCCAGGCTGAGCTGCTCCAGGCTCAGCTTCTCCTGCAGGAAGTGGCCCAGGTACCTCTGCAGGAGGTACCGACAGGCCCTCTTCTTGATGGACTCCGAAAACGGCCAAGGCATGATGAGGGCTGGCAACGGGGCCCGCGGGGGCTGCAGGCGGCGACTCCGGCCCTGGGGCCCAGGTTCCGGCTCCAGGCCGCGGCGACGGCGCCTCGGGTCCCGGCCCGCGTGCCCAGTCCGCGGCGGGGCCTATGCCCGGGACAGCCCCTCCATGCCCGCTCGGCGCCGGGCGTCCCTCAGGGCGACCCCATCGTCCGCGCCGCGCGCCTCGCGCTAGGCCTGGCAGGGACCAGGCACAGAGCAGTCCCCGTCGCCCCAGGCCCGGGGAGGGAGTGCGGGGCCTCCGCGAGGACCCTAGCAGTAGTCACCGAGAGAGGATTCAAGAGAACACGCGGGGAGGCGGCAGAGCCTGAGGCAGGTACTGAGGCGGACTCCTCCACCGCCGCCGCGCGACGAATTTGTTGTCCTACGCGGGGCGCGCTCCCGGTCCTGGGACGCTCCCGGCGCGTTCGCGACACCCACAGTCGCGGCGCGCGGCCCGGCGCTGGCGGAAGTGACGCCACACTAGGGCTGAGGAGGCGGGGAGAAGGGCCCTGAAGGGAGCGGTTCCGGCTCCGAGAGGGCGGGGCGAGGGCGGGAGGCGGGACGGCGCCGCGGGTCGGCTCCAGACGCCTCCGGAGGGAGGAAGAGGAGGACGCGGAGCGCGCGCAGGTGAGTCGCCGCGGGGGAGGCGGCGGGCGGGCGGTCGGCCGCCAAGAGAGGCTCGAGGGCGGCCTGGGGGTCCTGCGAGCGGGACGCGGCGCAGCGGACCGGGCCGTGGGGCGCGACGGCGGAAGGGGCCCGGTGCCCGGGTTGACAGGGGTCTGGGGGCGCCTCTGGCCTGGGGCGTCCGGTCACCTGGGACCCCGACCCCGGAAACGGGCACTCGGAGCGCCACCGGCCCCGGGCAGGGGGGCTGCAGCATCTCTCGGTCCTTCCCGCCACCGCGCCCCCGCCCCCCCCAGTATTGACCGGTGCCCATTGTCAGCAAGTTATCCGTCCCCCGCCTCTTTCGGGTATTGTTTCCAAAGCTTCATCTTCCGTACTGTTTGCCTAGCGGCTTGCAGTTTACAGAGCGCTTCCTTCGTGCTGGGTGTGCTGCACCGGCCACCGGGAAACTTGAGTTGTGGAGGCATTTGTGGGCAGAACTGCTTTCTCTGCTCGATGCCAGAGCCTCCGGACCCCGTGGAAACCTGAGCGAAGTGCTTGTGCTGCTCTGGGAATCTGCGCCATCGTATTTCTGCCTTTTAGGGGGCAGCTCCTGCAGAAGCCAAGCTGCCCTTTAACTTGGTCAACCCGGAAAGGCCAGCGTGCCGGCGTTCGGTGCCCTGGAGGCCAGATGCCCCGGGTTAAAATCCAGACTAGACGAGTTTGAGTAGGGGACGAACCTAAACAGAGCACCGGTACAGAAGGTTTAATTAGGGTTAGCGAATTAGGACAACGGGCTTCAGGAGATTTTATAGATAACGTGGGTAACTTCCACCAAGACAGCCCGGAAGTGTTGACAGATGCCGGTTCCCCTTTCCACAACCACCTTTGCATTTGAGAACCAGTGTGCTCTCTGGTGTGTGTAGTTGCTTAGATTGTTGGTACCCCTCATTCTCTGTAGATTGGTCCCAAGCATTCTCAGTAACTTCAGTTCACTTACTCTTCGTTCATTGAAAAATATTTGTTAAGGGGGCCCTTTAAATGAAGGTCTTCACAGTTGGTGATGTGGAAAAGGTAGAAAAGAATTCAAAGAGTTTATGTTCTATGGTGAAAGGGCCATTCCTTTATTCAGTAAATATTTGTTGCCTGCCATGTGCCGGGCACGGGATAGAGCAATGAACAGATTAAGTCCCTGGCCTCATGGAGCTTACATTTTTTGAAGGGAAGGGAAACGGACAATAATTCAATATACGGGGGCGCCTGGGTGGCTCAGTTGGTTAAGCGACTGCCTTCGGCTCAGGTCATGATCCTGGAGTCCCGGGATCGAGTCCCGCATCGGGCTCCCTGCTCGGCGGGGAGTCTGCTTCTTCCTCTGACCCTCTTCCCTCTCGTGCTCTCTATCTCTCATTCTCTCTCTCTCTCAAATAAATAAATAAAATCTTTAAAAAAAAATAATTCAATATACGGTAGGCCATGTGCTGGTAAGTGCTGTAGAAAGAAAGTAAAGTGATATAAAGAGAATGGAGAGGGAAGAGATTTGCCACTTTTATACAGAGGGGTAAGAGAAGGCCTCTCTTACTTAATAAGGTGATGTTTTAGCAGTCTTGGAGAACCCTGGGGAGCAAGACATGTTATTTTCCATGGCAAGGGAACAGCAAGTGCAAGGCCCTATGGCAAGGGCATGCTTGGTGAGTTAAGGAACATCAGCGGGGTGTGAAGTAAAGAGGAGGAAAAGCTGGGGGCTTGGGTGGGGACAGTCCCTATAGGGCCCTGTAAGGACTTTGGCCTTTAACTCTGGGTAGGTGAACGGGTTCGAGGAAGAGGAGTGACATAATGTGGCCTGAGTTTATACAGGATCATGCTAACTGCGTTGTGGAAGTGGGAGGACCAAAGGAGAAAAGGCCAGACCAGTTAGAGATTATTGCAGGAATCCAGGCAGCCCCAGGCAGGAACTTGAACTAGAGTAGTTGTGGTCAAGGTAGTAAGAAGCAGGAGATTCTGGATATATTTTGAAGATGATAAGTAAGACATGTTTATGAATAATAATTACATTTGCCATAAATGGAGTATAAACAAAGTGATGAAAAGGTGAAATCTCATCTGGCAGGGAATTAGAATAGGCTTTGTAAGTAACCGAGTGAGCCACCCAGGAGCCCCTAGGAACCAGCTCTTTCTAACTGGACTTTTGACAAATGGATACAATTGACTTCTTTCAAGTACAAATGTTAAGTGATTTCCTTTGAAATAGAGAGTTGCATTCAGGCTGTCCATGGAATGCCTGAAATTTCAAATATCAGGAAAAGAAAATAAAAATCAGAAGATTTTTTTTTTTTTAAAGATTTTATTTATTTATTCATGAGAGACAGAGAGAGAGAGAAGCAGAGGGAGAAGCAGGCTCCCAAGGAGCAGGGAGCCCGATGCGGGACTCGATCCCAGGACCCTGGGATCATGACCCGAGCCGAAGGCAGACGCTTAACCATCTGAGCCACCCAGGCGCCAGAAGATTTTATAATAACAAACATGCTCCCTTCGAGTGTTACAGGTGTTGCCTTGTATGTTTTATGCTTTCTAGGAGGATGTCAGCATAAATGTTAAGGCTTAGGACCTAGCATTATTATACCTTTAGCTCAAATAGGGTATGAACTCATCCTAAATCACAGCGCTATTTTTGTGTTTTATCAAAGACAGAGTACTATCACAAAATGTTAACCCCTAGTGTTAATTAAATGAGGAAGGTGAAGAAAAATTCTCAACCAAACACTGTCAACTTTTTAAGAATTCTGTAAAAGGCTTTGAAGTGACAGGTTAGAAGTTACATACCAGAGCTATGTACATTCTTCAAAGAAATCCATGTTAATGTGTGAAACAAAAGAAAAATGGATGACATGCTTTGGCCTTTTGAGACTTGCACCTGAGGTAACAGGAATATGATGATTAGGGCACGGTTCTGGAACCTGTACAAGACAGCAGCAGCCACAGCACTTTACATGATGTAAAAAGCACCAAACTCAGAGTTAAATGGCTTGAGTTTCAGGGTCCACTCTTCTTTAACGATCTTTTTAATATATAATAATAAACATAATATTTCTTGAGCTTAGCACCTTCCATATGTACTTGTGGTATTCCATTAAGTGATGCTGTGGTTAGCTTTGTTTTAGAGAGGAGGAATGTGTGACCAGAGAGATTCAAGGATCTTGCCCCAAGTCCCAGAGTAGGTAGCAGAGCTGAGATTCTTGCCATGTTCGAGACCCTTTAACCACCGCACCTCCTGGCTGGCCACTTCTTCATATTGAGAGCATTTTCCAGACTGTGATACATGATAAAAATAAAAAGTCATCCTGATTAAGATAGTGCATTTTAGCCCTCTGCTGACTGTTGGGATGTCACCTGTAAAGTCAGTCTCAAAGTGAAAATTGGAAATTTGTATACTGCTCTTGAAATCATTCTGCTTCTATTCTTTTTTTAAAGATTTTATGTCTTTGAGAGAGAGAGCACGAGTTGGGAGGTGAGCAGAGGGAGAGGGAGAAGCAGACTCCCTAAGCAGGGAGCCTGATGCAGGGCTCCAACCCAGGACCCTGAGATGGTGACCTTAACCAGACACTTAACCGACTGAGCCACTCAGGCACCCCTGCTTCTATTCTTTTGTCATGCTATGTATATTAAACTGTTGTCATCAAGGACAAATCTACAGTCTTTTTTTTTTTTTTAAGATTTTATTTATTTAGTAGAGAGAGAGAGAGGAAGCACAAGCAGGGGGAGTAGCAAGCAGAGGGAGAAGCAGGCTCCTCACTGAGCAGGGAGCCCGAGGTGGGACTCGCCCCCAGGACCCTGAGATCATGACCTGAGCCGAAGGCAGATGCTTAACTGACTGAGCCACCCAGGCGTCCCAAAATCTGCAGTCTTTTTTCACTCTTTATGCTGTAAATTTGTGATGAAACAACAAAGTATTAAATCAAGTAGAGAATAAAGAACTTAGTGATAAATACCTTGATATTCAGTTCATCAATCCTCCAGAACACTAACATAGCCCAAAAATTATACCCACAGATGAAGTAAGAGCTGGTTCCTAGGGGCTCCTGGGTGGCTCACTCAGTTAAGCATCTGCCTTTGGCCCAGGTCATGATCCCAGGATACTGGGATTGAGCTCCCTGCTCAGCAGAGAGTCTGCTTCTCCCTCTCCCTCTGCTGCTCCCTCTGCTTGTGCGTGCTCGCTCTCTCTCTCGCTCTCTCTCTCCCTCTCTCTCGTGTGAAATAAATAAATAAGATCCTTTAAAAAAAAAAAAAAAAAGCTGGTTCCTAAATAATGATGTATGATACTCTAAGGAATCCTTTTGGAAACTTTCTACAAGGTGATGCAGTCTACCAGAGTAAGAGCACCCGTGAGGTATTCCAATTTTTTGAAGGTGCTAGCAATGGAATATTGCTCACAACCTGGTAGGGAGCCAATTTAGAGTCGAAATGGAAAGCAGGGGGTTTTCTATTTTATGCCTCTTTAGATATTGATTTGTCTTATTTTTGCTTATAATATACTTTATATTAAATATAGTACCCAATCCTCTGTGTAACCTAGAGGATTACATGGAAACAAAAAACTAATGCCTGGAGCGTTTTTTAAAGCATTCCATTTTTGAGTCTTTTCTTAGAATCTCATTTATAATTTCTCATTTGAAGGAAAGGTTGTTTATAGGGGTGTAGTATTACTGCTTATTTACAGTTTACAAGGCTTCTCAAATTGACAGCATCTCTATGTTTCTTCACTGTTAGCTCCCTCCATAATTGATTTGTTATTACTCAGTCATGTATATGTGTCTCTGTCATTGTTGGAAGTAGGGTACAGAGTAATTTTATGAATCAGTGTATAAATGGAAAAAATATACCATTTTTATTTGAATTACAAATACTGTATGTTTGTAACATATGATGATTCCAATTTTAAGTTTTAAAATTTTGGTGGCGGCTGGGTGGCTCAGTTGGTTAAGCGTCCGCCTCATTCTCTCTTGTTCTCTCTCTCTCAAATAAATAAAATCTTTTTAGAAATTTTTTAAAATAAATAAAATTTTTAATTTCAAAACACATCTTAGAGCTATTGAAAACAGATTATGTGTTATGTTAACAGAAAATAAAGATTAAACTGGCTTTAGCTTTGGCTAATTTCTAAATGTTGCTAATTATAATTAATCAACTTGATTTCATCTTTACTTTCAAAACTCTTGTTTGAAATGCAGATAAATTCAAACCTCTCATTCCAGTTGAAACTGAAGCTACCAGTTACTTTAACTATCTCAATAGCTTGTCTTCTTTAAGAAGAATGTTTCTGCTTCTATTTCTTGTACTTTCCAGTATATCACATTTTCATCACTTGTCTTACTACAAACATAATACATTTTCTTTTTGCCATAGAAAAATTAGAAGATAAAAAATTAAAAGGTAGGGAATAAAGAACTTAGTAATCAATATCTTGATAACGAGTTTCATGAATCTTCTTACTTCTTTTACTTTTCACTCAAATATTTTTATCAGAGGCAGAGGAAACCCTAGGGGTGTGGAGGCATAACCTGAAGAGGGCATGGCCTAACACCTCCATTTGCTCTAAAGTTTTAGGCAATTTTGCATCCTACTTCATAATATTGTTACTATACCAGTGATGTGTATTTGGGGGGAATGTCTACAGTGTTTATCCTGGGCTTTGTATGCCCCTTGTCACAGGGCCAAGTATCACAGCTTGAGAAGCAGAGTTCATATTTTTTCTTTGGTTTATTCATTGAGAAAATATTCAGTGAAGGGACGCCGGGCTGGCTCAATTGGTAGAGCATGTGACTCTTGATCTCAGGGTGGTGAGTTCGAGCCCCATGTTGGGTATAGATTATAAATAAACTTAAAAAATATATATTCAGTGAAGACCTGCCTTATATGTGACCCTGTGCTGGTAATGTATCAGAGGCCCTGGTCTGCAATGAAGTATGAAAACCTACAGCAGTACTAATGCAAAGGAAGAAGGATATAGTGATTAACTCTTTCTTGAGATCAGATATAGAATCTTGAAATAAATGTGTCTAACCTGAATTTTGAAGAACTAAAAGTCTGAAAGTACAGCTGAACTTTGAACAGTGCAGGCACCAATTCCCCTGCAGTTGAAAATCCAAGTATAACTTTTTTTTCAAGTATACCTCTTGACTCCCCAAACTCTTTTAACTAATAGCCTACTGTTGATCAGAAGCCTTACCACTTATATGAACAGCCAGATAACACATACTTTGTATGTTTCATGCATTATACACTGTATTCTTTTTTTTTAAGGTTTTATTTATTTATTTGAGAGAGAGAGAATGAGAGAGAGAGCACGAGAGGGAAGAGGGCCAGAGGGAGAAGCAGACTCCTCACTGAGCAGGAAGCCCAATGTGGGACTCGATCCCGGGACTCCAGGATCATGACCTGAGCCGAAGGCAGTCGCCCAACCAACTGAGCCACCCAGGCGCCCTATACGCTATATTCTTAACAACAAAATAAGATGTTATTAAGAAAAGTATAAGGAAGAGGGTGCCAGAGTGGCATAGTCGGTTAAGCCTCCGACTCGTGGTTTCGGCTCAGGTCATGATCTCAGTGTTATGGGATTAGACCCTTTGTGGGGCTCCCTGCTCAAGGTAGCATCTGCATAAGATTCTCTCTCCCTCTGCCTCTCCTCCCCAACCCAGTGCGCACTCTAAAATAAATAAATCTTTTTAAAAAATTGTAAGAGAAAGTACATTTACAGTACAACATTGTATTTATTGAAAAAATTCTGCATATAAGTGGAACCATGCAGTTCAAACCCATGTTGTTCAAGGGTCACCTGTAATGTCAAAGTACAATTTTTTTTTTTAAGTTAGAAACATGGGGGGGCGCCTGGGTGGCTCAGTTGTTAAGCATCTGCTAGGGTCCTGGGATCAAGCCCCACATCGGGCTCCCTGCTCAGCAGGAAGCCTGCTTCTCCCTCTCCCACTTCCCCTGCTTGTGTTCCCTCTCTTGCTGTCTCTCTCCTATCTGTCAAATAAAATCTTAAAATAAGTTAGAAACACCGGTCTTATACAAACATAGTAAGCATGTGTCAAAAATGTATTTAACTCTATGTAATGAATAAGTCATGAGAATAAAAGGCACACCTAAGGCATATAGTTAATGATAATTGTAATAGCTATGTAACAGGACAGAGGGTAGCTATACTTGGTGGTGAACACAGCATAATGTATGAACTTGTCAAATCACTAAGTCGTACACCTGAAACTAATTTAACATTGTGTGTAAACTATACTCAAAATTTTTAAAAATGTATTTAACCCATTAATGAAGGAACTGGCAAGGTGGTAAAGTTGATCCAAAGTAATATGGGAGAGGAGTACCTTGGCCGGCTTGGTCAGTGGAATGTGCAACTCTTGGTCTCAGGGTCGTGAGTTGGAGCCCCATGTTGGGTGTAGAAATTACTTAAAAATAAAATCTTAAAAAATATATATATGGGAGAGCCTAAAATCACTGAAAGAAAAACTGATGAAATAAGATTGCAAAATTAGCTCAAAACTGGTTACTGGGATGTGCACTCCTGGCAAAGACAGAGGGACGGGGCCCCGATTTACCCTTCCACCTGAAACAGTAAGAAAGTGGGCAGAAATATATAGGGAGTAAAGGTTTTTAAGACTTTGGGCATCGGACAATGAAGGACACTGATCCCTGGGAGGCAAGAAACAAATGAGGTGAGCCCATTGCCCTAGCTTACTGCCTAGAGATCTCCAGGCAGGGCACTGGGAGAAGAAACCTAGGTAGAGCCCAGTAGTCTTGCTGAGTTGAATATATAGAGCTAGGAGTTCAGGAAGGCCAAGTCAACTAGGACAGAGTACTAGAAATTAGAGAGCTCTGTATATTTCCATAGCTTCCAAGAGCAAGGAAATCCTCCTGCAGCCTGCAACTGAATACTAATCAACACATAGGCGTGAGGAAACTACCCCAAAAAAATTAGAGGAATTTTCAGAACTCTCAAACAGCACCAGGGAAGTTCCTGTTCCTATCACTGAAAATGGAAAACCCTCATAATCCACAGGACATCAGAATATTCAGAATGGTTTTTGACTCCAGAGTGGGTCAAAATTAACCAGAAACTAAATGTAGCTTTGATACTGCCTTAAGTCTAAAAGCAAGACCCAAAAGGATAAAGCTGTTTCCAGATAACTGTATCCCAGAAGAATGCTAAATAATACTTATAGGAGTATTAAAATAGCCAGGACTGTAAAAGGTAAAAAACACATTGTCTGGCATCCAATCAAAAATTATCAGGCATACAAAGCAGCAGTATACATCCCACAGTAAGAAAAATCTATAAATTGAAATTAAGCCAGAAATAACCATGAAGTTAGTAGAGGACATTAAAGCACCATGTCATATGTTTAAAAAGCTTGAGAAAAGACTGAGCAAATTAAGTAGTAGAGATGTGGAAAATATGTTTTTTTAAAAAGACTCAGGTAGAAGAGATAAGACACTGCAGAAGAAAAGATTAGTGAATTTGAAGACGTACCAGTAGAAGAAGAGACTAAAAGTGTTGAGGGGAAAAATAGTGGGACAACTTCACCTAGAGTAATACTCAAGAAATTTGAGTCCCCAAAGAGAGGAGGGACAGATCAATGTTTGAAGAAATAATGGCCAAAAATTTTCCAAATTTGTTAAAAACTGTATAAACCCACACATGCAAGAGACTCCATGAACCCCAAGCAAAAGAAACCAGGAAAACTACACCTAGAGGAACAGAGACAGTGATGACATCAGATTTCTCATGGGAAATAATGTAAGCAAAATAATAGTAGAGAGACATCTTTAAAATCTTGAAGGGGGTGGAGGACTGTCAGCCCAGGTTTCTATACCCAGCAAAAATATCTTTCAAAACTGAAGGTGAAAGGAAGACTTGTTTAGATATACACAAGCTGAAAGAATTCATTAACAGCAGACCTGCACTGCAGGAAATGTTAAAGGAAATCCATCAGGCAGAGGAATATGAAACAGATCATAGATGCAAATGTAAATAAACACAAAGGAATGCAGAGCACCAGAAATAGTAATTATGTGGTTAAATATAAAATACTTTTTTAAAAATAATTTTTAACAGATTTTATTTGTCAGAGCGAGCACAAGCAGGGGGTGCAGCAGGCAGAGGGAGAGGCGGGCTCCCCACTGGGCAAGGAACCCAGTGCCAGGACCCTGGGATCATGACCTGAGCCACAGGCAGACACTTAACCAACTGAGCCACCAGGCATCCCAAAATATTTATTACCTAAATCGCTGAAAAATTGTTTAAAACAAGTAATATGTATTATGAAGTTTCTAACATGTAGAAGTAAAATATGACAAAAGTAGCACAAAGGCTATACGGTACGCTCTTGCAAGTTTCTTATGCTCCATGCCATACATGAAGTGGTATAATATCACTTCAAGGTTGAAGGTAGACTGTCATAAAGATGTGTATAGTATAAACTAAAGTAACCAATAAAAACATGCAACGGAGTTCATAAGCCACCAAAGGGCATAAATTAGAATACTGAAAAGTGGTCAGTCCAAAAGTAGGCAGAAAAATAAGGAAAAGGAAGAGAATACAGATGGCATGAATAGAAAAGAGCAAAATAGTAACCACATCAATAATTATAGTAGTCATGTTAAATATAAATGGTCTAAACACTACAGTTAAAAGGTAAAGATTGCCAGATTGAATAAAAAAGCAGGACCAAACTATATGCTACCTAAAAGAAACCCACTTTAAATATAAAGACTGTTGGCTATTACCATTTACAAAGAGCTTGAAAGAGGCTATTCTATCTAAATCAAGTTCTCCTGTCTGGGTAGCAGCACACTTCAGATTGGGCCATCTGTATCATTCCTCTCTCAACATTGTCCTTGCATTAGACTAGTTAGGCTGGTCTCCTTAGAATCACTGCCACACCCCGTGCAGACTCTTTGTTTATGCTTCATTCCCTATGAAGAATTCTTCACAACTCTCAAGTCCTTTCTGCTTTATCCATAACTTCACTTGTGCTCATTCAAGACCAGTTTTGACTGACCTGTTCCATGAGTCAAAGTCAAGCCCCATCATAACTGACAATTATGTCATAGATCACAGAATGTCAGAGGTCTCACGAACAATAAAGAACTTTTTGTCTATTCCCCTTACTTTATAGGTGAAAAAACCATGAGTCCAGTGAGGTTACATGGCCAGCCCAGGTTCATACAAGTTTAGTGGTAAGTTTGTAGTAGGGCCAAAACACATCATTGCTTTCTTTAATTATCTGCCACTCGCAATTAAGTACACTTCTTAGGTTATAATTATGATGCATGTGCATAGCGTTAATATTTATGTACATATTTCTTGTGCTTGCCTTATTTCCCAAGTTAAGCTATAATACCAGTAGACACCTTTTTTTTTTTAAGATTTATTTATTTTAGAGAGAGAGTGCAAACGAAAGGGAGAGGGAGAGAGAGAGCATCTCAAGCAGACTCCCCATGAGTGCAGAACCCAACACAGGGCTCAATCCCAGGACCCTGAGGTCATGACCTGAGCCGAAATCAAGAGTCGGACATTCAACCAACTGAGCCACGCAGGTGCCCCACCAGTAGACACCTTTAATTAATATTCTGATGCTTAGAGAAATGCTAGATATATAGGTACACGGGTTATATTTGATAATTATGATATATGATAATTAATAAGCTTAGAGTCTAAATTGACAAGATCACAAAACATAAGAAGTAATTCATTACTTTTTACCATTTGAAACAAGATGGTTAATTCCCCTCCGTAGAGTAGCTAAGATTGAAAATATTTTTTCTGGGGGTGCCTGGGTGGCTCAGTCGGTTGGGCATCTGCCTTCAGCTGAAGTCATGATCTGAGGGTCCTGGGATCGAGCCCCACATCAGGCTCCCTGCTCAGCAGGAAGTCTGCTTCTCCCTCTCCCTTTGCCTCTCCCCACCTCTCTCTCTCTCTCTCTGTGTCTTTCTCTGTGTCTCTCTCTCTCTCTCTCTCTCTCTCTCTCCCCCTCTCCCCCCCTCTCCCTCCCTCTCCCTCTCTCCCTCTCTCAAATAAAATCTTTTAAAAAATATATTTTTCTAACATGTATTTCCAGATCTTGCTACTCATACGTAAAATAATTTAGTATCTTTTTATCTACTGATTGTTTTTCAACCGTAATATAAACTTTCTTCCTTATCATGTTATCTACAAGTATTCACAAAGATCTGTACCCATGCTATCTGGTGCAGGAGCCATTAGCTATTCAAGCTTAGATGAATGGGGGCACCTGGGTGACTCATTTGTTAAGCATCTGCCTTCAGCTCAGGTCATGATCCCAGAGTCCTGGGATCGAGCCCCACATCAGGCTCCCTGTTCTGCAGGAAGCCTGCTTCTCTGCCACTCCCCCTGCTTGTGTTCCTGCTCTCGCTGTGTCTCTCTCTAAATAAATAAATAAAATCTTTAAAAAAAATAAATGAATAAAATAAACAAACTTAGATGAATGAAAATTAAATGGAATTTGAAATTCAGTAACTCAGTCACTCTAACCGGGAGCTGGTAGCTACTGTCTTGGACAGCACTGATAAAGAATGTTTCCGTCATTGCACAAAGTTCTGTTGGTCTAGAATGTGTTATATAATGATAAATTGTTTTGCCTGCAGAAAGGGAAACCGAGGATTTTTACCAGATTCATACTGATGAGAGAGCCATTCCCGTAACCAGACAGCAGCCCTAATGTGTCAAGAGTAATTCTAGTAGTGTCCCTACCCTGGAATAGGCACACATTTCCTCATCCTCTATGGTGCAGGCCTCCACAGTCAGGTACACAAGATAATCCATTGAGAAGTAAGAGAAAATAAGTGTATAGTTCATATTTTGTCTTCTGTTTAAATGTATTGTAGGAGAATGTGTATGTAAATAAATATACATAACATGAGGTATCTGCTCACAGTATTTTTAGTTCCTGGGATGCATCATCAGAAATGTAGAAGCCATTTCTTTAGTGTCCCATTGATAAAGCCACCCTGTTGCTGTGTGGTCTGCTGCCGTAGCTCCAGCACTCTCACCACCAGCTGCCTTCGTGTTTGGCGGTGCCTTCATAGCTCTGTGTCCAATCTCCTCAAGAGAGGATCTAATCGGATAGGCCAGTCACCACCCAGAATCAAGTAGCTGGACAGAGCTCTTAATTCAGGATAATTTATAGACCCCTTGCCAGCCTTGAGATGGTACCTTTAAATGAAACACCATCGCCAGTACATTTTGCTGTGATGATGGTCCTGGAGTTACAGAATACAAAGCATGAAACTATTGTTAAGGAACCTTTCCAAAGAAGGCATTAAGCTTGGCAAGTACTCTGGGCCGCCTTTTAAGAAAACCATGTAAACTGCCTGGTACTGTACATTCTCCGTCCAGTGTGTTTATTAAAAATAAATTACAGCTTCCAAAAAGGAAGGTCAGAAAGTAAAGTCTCTTTGACTGCCTTCATACTCCTTTCCTGCTAATATGGTACAGACACTGTGGTAGAAAGAATAATGGCCCCCAAAGATATCTATGTTTTAATCCCCAGAAACTGAATGTGTTACCTTATATGATAAAAGGAACTTTGCAGGTTGGATTAATTTTGGGACCTTGAACGGGACGTATCCTGGATTGTCCAGGTAGGCCCAGTGTAGACACAAGAGTCCTTGTAAAAGGGGTGCCCATGTCGAAAGTCAGAAAAAGAAGGTGTTATCACAGAACCAGAGAATGTAGTGATGTGCTTTGAAGGTGGGGAAGGGACCATGAGCCAAGGAATGCAGTCAGCTTTTAGAAGCTAGAACAGGCAAGGAAACATTCTCCTCTGAGGTCTCCAGTAGTAATGCATCCCTGCTGCTACCTGGATTCTAGATTTTTTACCAGCAGAATTATAAGAAAATAAATTTGTGTTGTTTTAAGCCACAGGGTTTGTGGTGATTTGTTACAGCAGCAATAAGAAACTAATAGAGACATGTATTGATAAGCACTTTCTACAGAGCTTTTATGAAGCACTTTCAGCATGACAGGCACAAAAATACCAGATTTCCATTTTTTAAATCTCTTTACTTTCATTAAGCTCTTGAAGAGCTAGGTCAATCACTACTTTTCATTTTGGGTTGGCTTCTAAATCAATTAGGATGCTTTCAGTTGCCAGTAAAAGAATGGGAATTTGTTGGATTCAATAACTGGAAAATGTGAAGGTCAGGCAGCTGTCAGGACTCTGGCTCCATTTCCCTGTGAATCTCTTGGCTCTGTTCTTTCCCACTGTCAGCATCATCCTTGGGCTAGTTTCCCCATCTCAGGATGGCTACCAGGAACACTTGGAGCTGTGTGCTCAAACTGCTCTGGATTGGAGTGACTGGGAAGAATTCCTGTGTCAAGGAGGACAGTCTTTAGCCGGGATTGGAGTCAATCTCATTTTGTTTCATTACTTTACTCAGTAAGGGGAGGGGGCGTTACGACTCCCCTAAGAAAATCTGGGTGCTATTAGGAAAGGGAAAGGGTATTGATAATAATCAAGAGCCTGTTATAATAGATAAAAGATAAATTATAATATCTTGAAGTAATACTGGTGTAAAATGTTAATAACTGGTATAGTGCTTCAATACTAAAATGTATCGTTTTCGTGTGTATGTATCATTACCAGAAGTTCTGAATGTGTCTTTTTTTTATGCATCATAAAGACTTTTTTTGTTTTTGAGAGAGAGAAAGCGAACACAGCATGGGTGGCCAGGGGGGACAGAGGGAAGAGAGAGAATCCCAAGTAGCCTCCACACCCAGCACAGAGCCCGACATAGAGCTCGATCTCACAACCCTGAGATCATGACCTGAGCCGAAATCAAGAGTCAGATGCTCAACCAACTGCACCACCCAGGTGCCCCAAGACATTTTAGAAAAATCTTCTAAAAGTTTGCAGTTAGGAAAGTTGTGTCGTTTTTGCCCATGGTGTTAATTATTACATAGCACAGCTTGATGACATACTTTCCTGACCTGTGAGGGTTTCTTCCATTCTGGTGTTGGATTCTTCGTCTTTCTCCATTATTAAGGTCCTAATTGCAGTGAATTAGACTCTTGCTTTAAAAGCTTGTCAACAAGCTTTCTCGTATAAACATCTTTTTATGTAATGATTATTATTTCTGACATCCATAATTGAGGTCCTTGATCACTTAAGCAAAACAAAGATGTTCGGTATTCATGATGTTAAGAGACTTACAATGGACCGTTCCATTTCAAAATCTTCAAAACTGTAAAAAAAAAAAAAATGGGCTCTTTTCTTATACACAAAACCAAGTATAATATTAAGGAGCATAATGATTATTTTTAGGGTTAGGTAGAAAATTTTAGAAAAACAAATTTTTCATTTTCATATATATATCAATATTAGATTCCAGTTATCTGACAAATTGCTCCAGCAATAGATAAATTTATAATCAACTTGCTAGTAATGAGTGACTAAGTCTGTAAAGTACCATGGAAGACAAGGTAAAGGAGCCTTAAAACATATCATTAGTTGGAATAGGATTGGAGGAATATATTATTAGTATATTTGCTATGCAATTTTTTGAAATGACAAAGTTTATCATCAACTGCCTTTAGCAAATAGTTTGCCTTTAATGATGGCAAATGACGTGCAGCTATAGGAACTACTTAAGATTTTTGTGAATAATTTTAGAGCAGTAGAATTCTCTGAACTTAAAAAATATGCAGGAAAATCCCCCAGAGATTTTGATTCACTTTCTCTGAGGTGGGGTCAGTGGCCAAGGTAAAAACCACTAACTTAGAGGATTTTTAATATTACAAATAGGGCAATTCTACAAATTACTGACTTCAGTAACTGTAGAAAAAGAGATGGAATTTTTAAGATAATAGAAAAATTATATAAATGCTCATGCCAAGTTGAAGAGTGCTACTACATTCAGGACAATGGATGCTTAATCCAGTTCAGAGAAATGAAATCTTTTTTTTTTTTTTTGAGAAATGAAAACTTACTTTTAAAGCCTGCAGCTAAAAAGAAAGCATATTTTCTTCTTTAAAAGCCTACATTCCAGTGTAATTTGACATTCACTAACTTTTCTCATTCATACATTTTGAATTTTAACAATGCTCACTGCTACCCCAGTCACAGAAGAGAAGCTAGAACTCCATAGCAACCTGGCAGTAATACTGGATTGAGTTAGCCTGAGAAATAATGTTTTTCAAATTATAATATTTGGGTCAGTTCAGAGAAGTGGTAAAAACATGAGTCAGTCATTCAGTAAATGGTGTTGGGACCGTAAGCCATCCATTTCAAAATTAAAGCTACACAAAATAAATTCCAGGTGGGTCAGAAAGTTATCTGTACATATAGACAATGAGAACTCAGAAGACAAGAGGTTTTTAAAATGTAGTCAGGGAGTGGGGAAGGCCTTCATAAGCAAAACCCCAAATCCAGAAGTCATAAAAGAAGCCATTGAGAAGTCATGTACTGTAGTAGGTAAAGATTTGAATTCTGATTTAATGGTCTGAGTTCATTTCCGTTTCAGTTTTTTACAGCTATATGATCTTGGAACTAAGAATACCGTATAAATATCAGAAAGATGTTTAATCAAAGAAATATATATTCCAACAGTGAGGCATCATTCTTTGCCTCTCAGATTGGCAAATATTAACAAGGATTGTAAAGAGGGTAATGAAAAAGTGTAGTCCCTCATATTCTATTCATGGAGGATAAATCAATACAGCCTTTTTGTGAAGGTGAATCAGCAATATCTGTTGAAAGTTAAAATGAGCATACACTTTGACTCAGCAATTCCAATTTTAAATATCTACATATTACATATTAAAAAGAAGTATGGGGGCACCTGGGTGGCTCAATCAGTTAAGCATCTGCCTTCAGCTCAGGTCATGATCCCAGGGTCCTGGAATTGAGCCCCACGTCAGGCTCCCTGCTTAGCGGGGAGTCTGCTTGTCCCTCTCCCTGTGCCTCTCTCCCCTGCTTGTGCTCTCTCTCTCTCTCTCTCTCTGTCAAATAAATAAGTAAAATCTTTTAAAAAATGAAGTATGTACTAAGATTTTTACTGAGGCATTGTTGGAAATAGCTGAAAACTAATATTCTGAATTAGTGTCATTGTGGTAATTAACCTTTGGGGGAGGAGTGGAAAACGGATCTTTTTTTTGAAAACTTGTACACTTCTGTAACTGTAAAACTGAAAATGGTTTTAGACAATATTTTCCATAAAAGTTGTGAGCCAGTTAATGTTTTCTATTAAGGCATAGCTCCCTTTAATCAAACAGTAATATTTGGAATGTCTCTCTATAAACATGTCTTATATCTACTCCTTTGCAGAATGGAAACAGACTGTAATCCCATGGAGCTGAGCAGTATGTCAGGGTTTGAAGAAGATGCAGAGCTTAATGGTTTTGAAGAAGCTGATACGAAAGACATGAAGCTAGAAGCCGAAGCAGTTGTAAATGACGTTCTCTTTGCTGTTAACAACATGTTTGTCTCAAAAAACCTGCGCTGTGCCGATGATGTGGCCTATATCAATGTGGAGACAAGAGAAAGGAACAGATACTGCCTGGAGCTCACTGAAGCAGGGCTAAGGGTCAGTCGCTTTTCTTTTTAGGGGAAAAAGAAAAATGTTGCTGTCTCTACCACTTGAGGGGGTGGGGGAAGGAAGGGTGTTAACTGAGAACGCAACACCTTGCAGCTCCAACATTTTTTTTTTTTTAAGATTTATTTATTTGTTTTTAGAGAAAGAGAGGGCAGGGGCAAGGGGCAGAGGGAGAGGGAGAAAGAATCTCAAGCAGACGCCACGCTGAGCGTGGAGCCTGACTCGGGGCTTGATCTCATGACCCTGAGATCACATCCAGAGCGAAAACCAAGAGGCGGACACTCAACTGACTGCACCACCCAGGCGCCCCAAGAGTTTTGTAAGGAAAACTTTTTTCCCTAGGGGTTCTTATTAATTCTAAAGTCTTTGGTCAACATGGGGAAATTGGATTTTTTTTGAAAAAGAAAAAACTTTGGATTTGCAGTGTTACTTTGCTTTGACCCTCACCCCCCAAATTAATTTATTTCTTGTCTGTAGCTAAATATGTCTGCCGAAATTAGGCATTCTGTGCACTGGGTGAGTTTTGCAATCATTGTGTTGAAAGGATCTTTTCTCACCTCTTAAAAAATGTCTCTGCTCCTAAAACAGCACACCTGACTGCACAGTTCTCTAGCTGTTGGGTCAGAACTAAGTCATGGCAGAACACTCGGCCTCCAAATTTGCAAGAGTGTCCTGTCCTCCGTGTGAGCTTTCCTAGGCAGAGTCACCTCTCTGCACACTTTGAACCAGAATCCTCACTTTGGAATACCAGAAAGGCCTACCCAAAAGCAGCTTATCATTTAAAACAGCAAAACTCACTGGGGCGCGCCTGGCTGGCTCAGTCAGTGGAGCGTGCGCCTCTTAATCTCAGGGTTGTAGGCTTGAGCCCCACCTTGGGTGTAGTGATTACTTGAAAATAAAATCTTTAAAAAATAATAAATAAGACAACAAAACTCACTGTTAGGAAAATTTTTTACCTGAACAAAGGAATAGGTATTAGAAATTCCGAAATTTAGTTTTGACTTTAATACTTATCAGTCTTGGTCAAAGATCTCTGCCTTTTCTGTTTCTATACCTAAGAGTAGTCCCGCAAAGTAGCACAGTATCATAAGGTACAGGGCAAGGCCTAAGCAAGTAAGAATGTCATACAATACTAAACAAGTACATAGACATCTTTTTATTTCACTAGATTCAGTTTGCTTAATATATGAACCATGTGTCCTGTGTATTCGTTGACAGTCACCTGCACTGAAGTAAATTGCAAGACTAGCCTCTTTACTACTTCCGGTTCCCTCATAACTGCCAAGTCGGTAGCTCCTTAGCTTTGGGAGTAGTACCTAGATTAACTAATCTTTGTGCTCTCCTTCGTAAATCCCTAAACTTATGCTAAAAGCGTGTAGTGTGTAGAAGTGGATCTTAAGTAGAAATAGACAAATCAAAAGTAGAGGTAAATGACCCTGCATAAATTAATTCAGTCTTGCATTGATTAATTCTGAGATGACTGTGGGAAGGTAGGAAGGGCTCTGACCAGAGTCAGAAGCCTAACATAGGAATTTGAGTGATCTTGGGTAAGTCATTCAACCTCTCTTAGTCCCTTCTTCTTTATCTGTAGCCTAGAGATTAGGAAAAAAAAAAAAAAAACTAAAAAGAATTTGGGGAATGCTTATATGAATAGTTCGCAGAAAGATCTCGATCCCTTAAAAACCCGGCACGTGGGTATCCAGTATTTGTTTGTTTTTGCAGTCTTAGTTAACTTTTATTGAGCAACTATCCTGAGTCAGGAATTGGAAATCAAACCATGAGTAAGGTATGATCCCTGTCCACTAGGAAGACTACAGACTAGCAGGGAAAGGAGGGGCAAATAGAATTGGAATGCACGGAGAAAGTGCAGTGACACAGCATGGTTCTGAAGAGGTGTGACTCATTCTCCTGACACGTCTGCCTCTGCTTGTCATGGAAAACACCACCACCACTACTTCTAACATAAACTTGCATCTTCTTGGATAGATGTCATTAAAAATTAGAGTTTATATAGGGAATTCACAAGCTTTAGTCAAATCAACGAAAACTAAGTTGATTTTGCCCTAACACTGTGCAGGTGAACCAGGATAGATCTTGTTGGGGACAAAAGCTTTCACTGTGCTTAAAGAAAACACACAAATACACATACACAGAATAACATTCCCTTTTATCTCACAGAATTGAGCATTTGTTTCCCTGTCAGATAAATAATGTGTTAGTAATGTTAAATTAGTAATGTAACTAATTGTAAAGCAGGATTGAAACTATAAACAATTTTTAGAACTCTTTATAAAAGTTTAAATAATGATAAAAATATGGACTGATGATACATTATCTCTTCTGGTGCCTTGTTATGGTTGATCCTCAGTCGGTGTGGGATTAAAGAGAAGCATGTTTCAGTCTATGAAAATGAAATACTAGTTCTTTGTAGCTTTTTACATTCCTTCTGACATTCCTTTTTAGTCAGGAGTAGGTAAACTGAACCTTTTACTTTTGAGGAAAAAGATGATAAAGAGGGCATTTTGTTGGTGGTGTTCCTGTATGTTTCCAGTTGCTTAGAAATGTGCATATTCTAACTATCGATTGAGAAATCGTGTCATTAAAGAACGGCCCCAGTAAACACGTGGTTTTTGCCTTCTGTACCAAGTTAAATCTAGTTATTTGATTCACTGTTGCATTTCTCTTGTAGGTGGTAGGTTATGCTTTTGACCAAGTGGATGATCACTTACACACTCCCTATCATGAAACGGTCTACTCGTTGCTGGATACCCTCAGCCCGGCCTACCGGGAAGCATTTGGAAACGCACTCCTTCAAAGACTGGAAGCTTTGAAGAGGGATGGATAGTCATGCTTTTTCCTTCTAGAGGGGGCTGCTGGTACACAATGTTGACATAAAGCTTGAAATACTTGCATATGGTCATAGTAGAAAATGCATCTTTGGTTTTTATGTCCATTTCTTGCTTCAAGCTTAGGCTTCTGACTCAAAACATCACTGATTAATGAATTGTCTTTCTTAGTTTCAGATTCATGAAGGGAATTGAGGCCATTGCTTGACACCGTCATTAAGACATTAAGATTTGTTCATATGGTATCTCTGCATTTCAAAACCTAATCAGTATTTCATTCTGTTACTACAGGACTTTGATGCTGCCGGCCCTCTCTCTTACATAGGAAATTCTAGACTTGCACAGTAATATACAGGAATTAAAATGACCTAACTTCATACTTGGATTGAGCTTGCTAAATCAGGGGTTTACTACTAGCTTGGACTGACTTTGTAGTAATTATTTTGCTACTAGCCTTATTGGAAACAAATTATCGACTAGTTTCCCCTGCACAAATTTTGAAATTCACTGCTTCACTTAATCTATTTATATTACTAATATGGATTGATAAAGATGAATTCATTATGTATATATCACTTAGCTAGTATTAAATGGAAAACAGGTACTGAATACTAGTTCTGTATTCCTTGTTTGCAACAGCCAGCCAACTAAGAGGACAAACCGTTAGCAAATGAATGTAATAATTACTTGTTTCCAAGATATTTAAGCACATAAGCAAATATAGGAACAGGCTCCATTTTTCTTAACAAAAAAGCATCTTCAGTGTGTGTGCGTGTGCGTGTGTGTGTGTGTGTGTGTGTGTGTGTGTGACTTAAAAGGAAGAAGATTCTGATTTCCTAGAAAACAATATTTTGGCCTGTGTTGATTCTTATTATGAATGTTTGTTTACATAATGTACAGTATATATTCAGAAAGTATTTTTGCTTCAATGTTTCCTTTCTGTAAAGTAGTGCTTTGGTATTCCCCTAGGCCTCCTCCTTCCCCAGCACACGCACAGTGTTCTGTCTCCATGCGAAATCTGCAGTGTAAGATGCTGTAATAGGCGTGCATTGTATGGGTTTGAAACCAAAGGATGAATGAAGCATTCAGAGACTTAATATTTGAAAAAAGGAGGCTCTGTTTTTATATTTTATTACAGGTACTAATATTTATAAAAATGAATTGTACCATGCTGCTACATGTTTTCAAGTACATATTGAATACTGAGGATTGGGGAGTTGATTTTCTAGTAGTAACCTAAAGCAGCTGTAGAAATGTTGAAGTAAAACTCTGCATCGGGACACACCTTCGTAATTTGTCATTTGCAGACTTTTCTTAATCATTATTAAGTAATAGGTACTTTTAGGCTCTGAAGATCACATAGACCGCATTGAGGTTCGGTTGGGTCAGTATTCATCATCGGAGTTCATCGGGGTGCTTTAACTATGTTCGGTAAATGCATGTCCATTCGCAGCTTTATTTTCAGATGCTAACTATTTGGGCAGTAAAGTCAAACTGCAGGTCGGATTTCTTCACGCTTAATCTCAGGCTAAATAAATGTTAAGGATATTTGTAAAGTTTGAATAAAATTCTGTTTACTCATTTCGAGTTAAGTATGAAGAAAAGTGATTGTATGTTCAAAAATTGACATTGTTCACTTTGTGATAAATGACTGGTTCCAGGAGCTTCCACGTCCATTTTTTAATTCCGTGCGGTTACATTTTGCTGTGAAGTGATTTGCTCTTTCTACCATTATGAAAGAGGAACAGAGAGAGAAGACATTAATGAAACTATACAGATACTAAACTTCATTTCATCTAGCGTATTTAAAGAATCTAATCAGATAAATTAAGCCTTGATTTCCCTTCCAAAAGGAAAAGCCTCTAAATAAGTAACTCTTACAAATCAGTAAGAAAACAAGAACAATGGGTATATAATACAATCAAACAACTCTAAAGAATATATAGATGTCCAGTAACCACTTGAAAGATACTCAACTTGACCAGTAATTCAAGAAAGGAAAATAGGTTTTAGCTCTGTGTTTCACCTAATAATTTCATAATCTCCCTTATTTAAATGTAATGATGACAATAAGGATTTAGTGAGGGGCACTCTTACATTCTGTCGGGGAATATATCAATGAAACCTTTCTGGAAAACATTAGTAATAGAGCCTTTACAAAGCTTGTAACTTCTGTACTGGTAGTACCCCAGCAAACTAGCATAGGGAAGTGACTCAGCAGAAAATACACTACAAGGATGTTTACTTTCTCTGATGAAAAATTGGAAAGGCTGTAAAAAGTGGTTGTTATGCCACATGCTTTTGATGGAAAAATATGCAGCCATTAAAAATCATGGAAAAAACGGCAACAGGAAAAAATTCTACATGATAAAAAAGGATTTAAACTATGATCTATTTTTGGAAAATATACAGTGTTCTACAATGTTAATAGTAGTTATCACTAGGTGGTAAGATAGGTAATTTTCATCTCCTTCGTATGTTCTCACAGTTTCTGCGTTAGCCTATATGCACGAATTGGAGGCAAAATACAATAGATCCGGGGTTTCAGCCAGCCAAAGAACCTTTCTCTAGCAAAAGCACCAAGCTAGGTTGAGTTGTGTTCATTCCCAGGATCCTTGAAGAGGCAGTAGGATTGTGAAGACAGAAGAGTGCCCACCTCTTTTCCCGTGATCAGCCCCCGGTGCTGTCCTGGTCATTAGCTCCCTCCGCACACAGCGTCATTCTGTCCAATGTTTAGAAACACAAAAAGTGTTGAGGGGAGCAGGGTAGAAATACAGATTCCGACACAGATCACGTCGACTTCAGAACTCTGCCTTCAGCCCCTTTGTTTTGCATATGACATAGCTGAGATTTGGACAGATGGAGGGACTTGCTCAGCGGCCCACCTGTGAACACGAGTTGGGTCAGAACCCAGCCTTCTGTCTCCACCAACTATCCCTGTCCGGTGTGTGTGGATAAAAGCATCACCTGAACTCTGTGGTTACAGGTGCATATCATTTTATTGTGCTTTACAGATAATGCGGGATTTTTTGTCACAAAGGTATTTTATTCTGGTGGTCAGTGATTTCTGATGTTACTGTAAGGGGGGGGGGCACAAACCATACCCATATAGGATGGTGAACTTAACTGGTAACTTGTGTTTTAACTGCTTCAGTAACCAGCTATTTCCTTCTCTCCCTCTCCTTGCACCTGACACACAACAATATTCAAAGTAGGCCAATTAATAACCCTACAGTGCCCTCCTAAGTAGTCAAGTGAAAGGAAGAATTGCCCATCTCACTTTATATCAAAAGCTAAAAATGATTAAGTTTAGTGAAGGAAACGTGGAAAGCCAAGATACGCCAAAAGCTAGGCCTGTTGCACTCGTTAGTGAGGATGTGAATGCAGAGGAAAAGTTCTTGAAGGAAAAAGGGCTACTGCAGTGAATACACGAATGATAAAGCAAAACAGCCTTACTGCTCATGGGGAGAGTTTTAGTGTTCTAGACAGAGGATCAACCAAGCACATTACCTTATGCTAAAAACTCTTCCAGAGCAAGGCATTAACTCTTCAGTGCGATGAAGGGTGGGAGAGGTGAGGGAGCTGTAGAAGAAAAGTTCAAAGCTAGCAGAGGTTGGTCAGGGGGCTTACGGAAAGGCAATGTCTCCATAACATAAAAGCACAAATCAAAGCAGGCTATCGAGAGGATCTAGCTAAGATGAGTAACGAAGGTGGCTACACTAAACATTTTCAATAGATGAAACAGGCTTCCATAGGAAGAAGGTAACTTCTAGGACTGTTACAGCTAGAGAGAAGTCAATCCCTAGCTTCAAAGGACGGGCTGACTTGTCAGGGGCTAACGCTCTAGAGACTTCAAGCAGAAGCCAATGCTCATTCACCGTTCCAAAAAATCCTAGGGCCCTTAAGAATTATGCTAGGAACACCTGGGTGGCTCGGTCAGTTGAGAATCTGACTTCGGCTCAGGTCATGATCTCAAGGTCCTGGGATTGAGCCTCGCATCGGGCTCTGCGCTCAGTGTGGAGTCTGCTTGTCCCTCTGCCCCTCCCCGTGCTCGCTCTCTCTCAAATAAGATCTTAAAAAAAAAAAAAGAATTATGCTGGGCACCTGGGTGGCTCAGTTAAGTGTCTGCCTTCAGCTCAGGTCATGATCCCAGGGTCCTGGGATCAAGTCCCACATCAGGCTCCCTGCTCAGCGGGGAGTCTGCTTCTCCCTCTGCCTCTGCCCTCCCACCTGCTCGTGCTCTCTCTCACACTCTCTCAAATAAATAAAATCTTTAAAAAAATTATGTTAAATCTACTCTGTGCTCTATAAACAGAACAACAAAGCCTGCGTGACAGCACATCTGTTTATAACATGGTTTGCTAAATATTTTAAGACCCTGCTGAGACCTGTTGGGAAAAGAAAAATTCATTTCAAAATATTACTGACAAAATATTACTGACAGTATATTACATTGACAATATACCCGGTCACCCAAGAACTCTGATGGAGATATGCAGTCAGATGAATGTTCTTCTCATGCCTGCTACCACAACGTCTATTCTGCCCCCATGGATCAAGGAGTCATTTCGACTTTCAGGTCTTATTTAAGAAACATTTTGAAAGGCTGTAGCTGTCTTACAGCTCTGATGGATCTGGGCAAAGTGAATTGAAAACCTAAAAAGGATTCACCATTCTAGATGCCATGAAAAGCATTCATGATTCACGAGGAGAGGTCAAAGGACCAACATTAACAGGAGTTTGGAAGAAGTTCATTCCAACCCTCATGGATGATTTTGAGCGGCTCAAGCCTTCAGTGGAGGAAGAAATTGCAGATGAGGTGGAAACAGCAAGGAGCCTGAGGATGGGACTGAACTGCTGCAATCTCACAGCAAAACTTGAACAGATGAGGAGTTGCTTCTTATGGATGAGCTAAGAAAGTGGTTTTCTTGAGATGGAATCTACTGGTGAAGATTGTTGAAATGACAAAAGGTTTAGAATATTTCATAAACTTAGTTGATGGAACAGCAGCAGGCTTTAAGAGAATCCATTCCGATTTTGAAAGAAGTTCTACTGGGGCACCTGGGTGGCTCAGTCGGTTCAGCTCAGGTCGTGATCCCAGCGTCCTCAGATCAAGCCCCTCATTGGGCTCTCTGCTCAACGGGGAGTCTGCTTCTACCTCTGCCCGACCCCCTGCCCATGCTCTCTCTCACTTTGTGCACTCTCTTTCTCAAATATCTTTTTAAAAAAAGAAAAAAAGTTCTGTGGGTAAAACACTATCAAACACCATCACCCGCTAGAGAAATCATTCCTGAACGGAAGAGTCAATCGATGCTGCAAACTTAATTGTCTTATTTTAAGAAATTGCCCCAGCCACCCCAGCCTTCAGCACCCACCACCTGGATCAGTCAACAGCCATCAACATTGAGGCAAGACCCTTGCTGAGAGCTCAAACGATGGTTAGCATTTTTTAGCAATAAAGTATTTTTTAATTATGTACATTAGTTTCTTTAGACATAATCCTATAGAACACTTAACTACAGTATAGGGTAAACATAATTTTTATATGCCCTGGGAAGCCAGAAAAATAATTTCACTAGCTTTGTTGCAATACTCGCTTTATTGTGGTGGTCTGGAAACCAAAATTCTCCAAGGTATGCCTGTGTATGAAAGCTGATTTTGAAAAAAGAAAGGAGTAACAGTAAAAGAAGGGTACATTACTTGTTGATATAATAGAATTAATCAATAGAATCTCATTTTCTCACCTACCAATATGATAGATATAAAATTCTCTGGAAGCCATCCACTTATAACTGTGGTGCTAGCTCCTTTAGCTGTTACCAGGAGTATAAACAATAAGAATGAAACAAGGTGAGATATTTTATAGTAACACATCCAGTTGAATAGCTTTCAAAATACCTGCTTAACTGCACATCAGTAGGGACAAACTAAAAATCAAAAAGAGGCATCCAGTGAATTCTAGAGTATTTGGAATAACAAGTCATTTGAAAGAATGCTGAAGAAGATCTCCATCAAGTTTTGCTCAGGTCTTGCATGAATATTTTTACATCTTGTGGATAATTTAAAAAAAAGAATGTTGCTCTGAGTAAGCTGTTCCCAAATTGAATGCAAATCTCAAAGGGTTAATTATTTTATCAAAACAAATTTTAATGAGATGAGAAAAGGGGGGGCGCCTGGGTGGCTCAGTCAGTTAAGCGTCCAACTCTTGATTTGGGGCTCAGGTCATGATCTCAGGGTGGTGAGATCCAGCCCAGCATCGGGCTCTGTCCTGGGCCTGGAGCCTGCTTAAGATTCTCTCTCCCTCTCCCTCTAGGCTTCCCCACCATTAGTTAATTCATTCATTCACTCATTCATTCATTCATTAAAAAGAAAAGGGGGCGGAGACCAAAAAAAAAAAAAAAGAATGAAAGGGTCCCATTTGCCGAAGTGTGCCTTAGCGTTGCAGAAAAAAAAGCAATTTCTGGGGCGCCTGGGTAGCTCAGTTGGTTAAGTGTCTGCCTTTGGCCGGGGTCATGATCCCGAGGTCCTGGGATAGAGCCCCACATCGGGCTCCCTGCTCAGTGGGGAGCCTGCTTCTCCCTCTCCCTCTGCCTGCCGTTCCCCCTGCTTGTGCTCTCTCTCTCTGTCAAATAAATAAATAAAACCTTAAAAAAAAAAAAAAAAAGCAATTTCACCTTTGGACACCACTTCAGTAAAGGCTGTCAAATATGTCTTATTCAATCCTAACAGCCCTGTTAGGCTGGTGAGTTCACTTGTGTTTTACATCAATTTAACAGCCGAGGTAAGGTTAAAACATCGTCCCAGTCGCTAACAAATGGTTGCAGAGCTGGAATTTAAGGCCAGATCTGCTGAGTGCCCAGAGCCTCCAAGCTGGCTGGAGCTCCTGGGTCACATCCGGTTTTTTTAAGGCAATCAGTTAAAAAAAAATACAAAAAACTACCCCCCCAAAATGCTATAGGTGTTAAATATTTATATTTAACAAGTTATTGTTTAGAGCACGAAGTATTTCAATAGAATCTGACTATTCCAAGGTAAGGGCAGGATGTCCACAAGGACATTTGTGGTCCCGTGATAAGGCAAACTGGATGTCATCTTTTAATTTGTCGGTTTATCTGGGCACCTGCATGTCTAATCTCATTTGGAAAGGTCAAAAGCCTAAATTCCATCCCTTTGTGAATGTGGATGGCCGCCGGGCACCATGGCCTCTAGCCGCCACCACCCCTGCCCAGCCCCGAGGTCTCTCCCGAACTGCCACCGAACAGCCCCGGGGACTGCCGAGCCCCATCGACCGAGCGGCGACTGACTGCACTGTGAGGACCACACACGCTGTCGTTGCAGCGTCCTGGACCCAGAACTCCATGGCAACAGCGGCTCCCGGCGCTGGAGGATTGCCACGTCCTCCGGCTCACACGATCCCACAGGGGAATGGGCTTCGGGCTTTCCTCAATCAGCTGATTCAGCAGTATTTTCAGTCCTCCGGGTCTTGTGAACCCGGGGTCGTTTCCAGTTTCGGAATTAAAGAGACGGAAGGGAGCCGGGGCCACGTGGCCCCTACGGCACGGCCCCGGGAGGCTCCGAAAGAGAACTCGCTCCGCCGGCGAACACTGGGCGTGGAGCCAAGCAGAACGGGGGTGGGGGGCCACTGTGGCCCCCAGGCCCCGCAGAGCCCACCCCGCGCGGGACACCCGCGGCCCCGTCCCCTCCCCGGGAACGCCCCGCCTCGCGCCCTAGGCCCCGCCCCCGGATAGTCAGGGGGGGCACCCCCCGCCCCACCTCCTTGGCAACCAGAGGGACGCTTTCTCCTTAGCAACTAGTGCTGCTCCCAGCATGGCTGAAGAAAAGGAAGTTATTGCAGCCACCGAGAAAGTTATCCGGATCCAGAGGGTGTTTATAAACCTGCTGGATTCATACAGCAGCGGGAACATCGGGAAGGTGAGCAGCGGCCGGTGAGAGTAGACAGAGCCCCAGCCCCCAGTCCCCAGTCCCCAGTCCCCCGCCCCTGGGTTCCCGAGCCCCCGAGCCCAGGGAGGGTTTGCGCCACGGGACGCTGTCAGGGCCTCCCCGAAAGGAGGGTCCCGCGTCCTGGGCACGAGTCCGCACGCAGAGCCGCAGCTGGAAGCCCAGGTGTTTGGAGATCGCCGGTCCAGCACTGGGTCCTCCCCGTTAATGAAAGGAAACTGAGGCTCAGAGGGAGAAAGGGACTTGCCCCAGATCACATAGCAAGTTGGGGGCCGGACCTGGACACAGGGCCCAGGTCTCTGGCCGCCTAACTGGGCTCTCCTTACCCACCACCGCCGCATCTGAAGCAGACATCTGACAGCTAAGCCCAGTGGTTATGTCGCCTAACCAAGCATATTCATTCATCCATGCCTTGCACAGGCATCTTGAGGGTCTATTATGTGCCAGGCACTGTCTTGGGCCCTGAGTCCCACTAAACTTCCCCACTCTTCATCGTTAGTCCTGGGAAATAAGGATATTCTAAAAGAGGATCCCGAGACCCTTCATCTTCAAATACTCGGTAGTCAAAAGAAAGCCATAATTTTATCACTTGCCTGAGCAAGACTCATTCATCTCAATTCTACCCTCTGGAGCTACCCAGAAGTGTAACCTCACCCTGGGCAGACTTCTGTGAGGCTAATGATCGCGCTTTCAGACAACACATGCTGCCTGAATTAGGATGTGGCTACAGTGCATACCATCTATACCGGTTTCCTAGCGATCACAAATTACCACAAACTGGGTGGCTTAAAACAACCGGGTTTATTCTGTCTCGGTTCTGGAGGCCAGAAGCCCAAAATCAAAGTGTTGGCAGGGCTGGTTCCTTCTAAAGGCTGTGAGGGAGATTCTGCTTCATACCCCTCTCATAGCGCCAGGGGCTTGCCGGAAGTTCTTGCATCCCTTGGCTTGTAGACTCATCACTCCAACCTCTGCCTCTCTTCCCATGCTGTTCTTCTCAAGTATCTCTGTGTCCCAATTTCCCTGTTTTTAGGACACCAGTCGTTGGATTAGAGCCCATTCTAATCCAGTATGACCGCATTTTAACTCAATTACATCTGCAAAGACCCTATTTCCAATTGGGGGTGGGGAGTAGGGGGCCACTATTCAACCCAGTACACCTTCTAAAGTTGATCAGTAAAAAAAAAATACAGATTTAGATAGTTAATTTATATGTAAAATAGTATATTTTATATCTGGCATGCAATAATATATATGGTAGTCTATGTGATGGTGTTGTTAAAAAGGAAGCCACAAGGCCCAAGATGGAGTCATTTGCCAGGACAGCAAACCAAGACCTAATTGTAGTTTTCAACCTCTCTAGGAGTGGAATTTTAAGACAGTCAGTCTGGAATTCTCTGGATGACATCAATGAGGTTATCTGTCACAGGGCTCTCTCCATTCCCCAAAGGAAGATGAGGTCATCTGCATAAGATCCCCCCCTTCCCTAAGGGAAGGTGACCTTCCTAAAACAATTCTTTCTTTTTTTGCTAATAACTCCTCACCCCACCCACCTTCCCATAAAAACCTTCCATTTTGTGCAGCTTCTCAGGGCTCCCATCTGCTTGCTAGATGGGATTGCTGCTCAATTCATGAATCACTTAGTAAAGCCAATTCAATCTTCAAATATTCCCAATTGAATCTTGTTTTTTAACAGTATGTACAGTGTATATGATATGTATCTACTATGAGAGACTAAAAACACATGATGTATCTTCCACATTACTAGAAAATCGAGGCGAGGGACAGAGAAAGGACAAAGACACAGTTGGAAAAAATATGTAACAAAATCTGTTTATTTAAAGAAAGGAAGCATTAAAAAGACAGACGTAGTATGAAGTGATTTATGTCTTTCAAAAAGACAGATACAAATATAAAGATAGACAGGTAGATGAAGAAATAAATAGAGATGATCTATATGCAGAAAATGTCTCAAAACAGGGGTGCCTGGGTGGCTCAGTTGGTTGAGTCTCCAACTCTTAATGTCAGGGTCACGGGATCAAGCCCCACGTCGGGCTCCGAGCTCAGAGGGGAGTCTGCTTGACATTCTTTCTCTCTCTCTCTCTCCCTCTGCCCCTCCCATAGACGATGAGTAATTTTTTGAACAACCACGGTATTTAGGTGTGTGATAGGTACTTTGGAAGAAAGAGAGTAGAAGATTGGCTGGTGAGAGAGGGCGGCTGCTTAGGGTCTCAGGAAAGGGCTCTCCTTAAAGCTGCCCCTTACCCTCACACCCCAGGATGAAGATCAAGCCCGAGGAGCTGGTTCTCAGGGCACAGCAGAGGCAAAGGTTCCAAGGCGGGAGTCGGAGAACAGGGGCGTGAGAGCGCAGGGAATCAGGCCCCAGGACAGCCGGCCCAGGGCCCAGGGCCCACGAGACTTGGCGGCCCACAAACATGTCCTAATCTCTTTTAAAATCGGAAGGAAGCAAATGAAATTTTGGAGTCAAAGATGGTAGGTCTTTATGGCAATGCAGTCACAAAGTATAATTTTTAATTTTTTTTTCCCTTGGAGGAAAGGACCCATGGAAGTCTGAAGGAGGCCTTGCTCAGCAGCTCACTGGTGCCCCACGTGTGGTCAGCGCTCCACTGATTTTTGTTGCATAAATTAACAAAGCAGAATCAAACACAAAGTGGAAGGGGGTGTGGGAGATGCCAAGGGGGAGAAACAAGCAGGCTCCATGCAGAGCACAGAGCCCAACAAGGGGCTCCATCTCACTACCCTGAGATCAGGACCTGAAATGAAATCCAGATTTGGATGCTTGACCCACTGAGCCACCCAGGTTACCCCCTGGATTATTTTAAAAAGGGAGGGGACGTGATTGAGATTAGGCAAGAGAATTTAACCTTTTTCTCTACCCCTTTTGAGCTCTGGTTATTTTTTTACAGCATAATATTTTTTTTTAAAGATTTTGTTTATTCATTTGAGACACAGATACAGAGAGAGAGAGAGAGAGAGAGAGCATGAGCCGGGCTAGAGGCAGAGGGAGAGGGAGAAGCAGGCTCCCGGCTGAGCCAGGAGCCCGACGCGGGACTCCTCCCAGCACCCTGGGACCACGACCCGAGCCGAAGGCAGCTGTTTAACCATCTGAGCCACCCAGGTGCCCCTACAGCATGATATTTTTAGAACAAAAGATTTTCTTTTAGTTTGTAGAGATCTTTTCCAAAAGCTTATCAATAACAGAATTTTTTGGTTATTCCTTGACTCACCTGGACGTCTAGTTCTGAAATTTTAGGGAATTACTGTTCTCCATACCAAGCAACATGGGACTGAGACTATGAAGCATATAAAAGAAATGGAGGCTGGGTCTCTAGTCTTCAGGCTCCCCGCCCAGCTGGGCAAAGCCACCTGCCCCCTGTCCCCGCCCACCCAACTCATCCCTGGAGGGGAGCCGGGTGGCCGTGGGGTCCATGTGCCGCCTTGGGGATCAGGAGGTCCGACTGCACCCCTCCCTGCCCATGCAATCTTGGGCAAGTTCCTTAGAGCCGGGCATCAATGTCCTCAACTGTGAAATGGGGTAATAAAATTGACTGTGTATGTTTGAGAGAGAAATGAAAATATATATGACATACTTGGTAGAAATAGAGTCCCATAAGTGGTTGAACCTGACAAGCTTGCATTACTAACTCGAAATGCCTGTTATCAAAATAAATGAGGTGGGACTTCTGGTTTGTTTGGGGTTTTTTTGTATGTCTTTCCTCCCAAGGTGTGATAATGTCATGACCACTTACATATGTTTAACATGTAAATTAAAATAAAAATTGTTTTTTTGTTTTTTTGAGAGAGAGAGCATGAGCTAGCAAGGTGATGGGGGAGGGGCAGAGGGAGAGAGAAAGAGAGAGACTCTTTTTCTTTTTTTAAAGATTTTATTTATTTGAGAGAGAGAATGAGAGAGAGAGAGTACATGAGACGGGGGAAGGTCAGAGGGAGAAGCAGACTCCCCGCTGAGCAGGGAGCCCGATGCGGGACTCGGTCCTGGGACTCCAGGATCATGACCTGAGCCGAAGTCAGTCGCTTGACCAACTGAGCCACCCAGGCGCCCCAAGAGAGAGACTCTTAAGCAGGCTCCATGCTCAGCAAAGAGCCCAGTGGAGGACTGGATCTCATGACCCTGAGAGCATGACCTGACCTGAAATCAAGAGTCAGACACCTAACAAACAGACTGAGCCACCCAGGCGCCCCTCTTTGGATTTTGTTTGTTTTGGTTTGTTTTTGTTTGTTTGTTTGTTTTTTGCCAACTTGATTCTATTTCGTTCTTCAATAAGGTAGCCACTGGCCACTTGCGGCTATAGAACATTTCAATGTGGCAAGTCCAGATGGAGGTGTGCCCGCCCTCAGTGTAAAATGCACACTGAATTTCAAAGACTTAGTATAAGCAAAAAGGAATATAAAAGATCTAATTAATAATTTTATATGGATTACATGTGAAATTAGTAATATTTTGAATCTGTTGGGTTAAATGAAACATTATTTAAATTCATTTCACTGGTTTCCTTTTACTTCTGTTTAATGGGGCTGCTAGCCGGTTTAATTTACCAGAGAGGATAGCATGACATTTCTCCATTTCTATTAGGCAAGACCAACATGGTGACTGCAGCCCTGCCCTGCCACATATGCTTGCTACACCCCTTAAGCTCTCTGAGCCTGGGTTCCTCATCTAGAAAACAGAGCATCATAATAGTACCCACCTCACTGTGTTACCATGGTTATTGCTAATTTCAGTGAACTACCACCACTGTATAACCCACTGGCTGTGCGCGTCTGGTACCTCTGGCAAGCCCTCCAGAAACTTCAGTTTTTAGAATCCTTTCACTGGCTGCCCTCACTCTACGTTGTTCTTAGTATTTTCTTAGTAAATTTATGTTTTCTTGCAGTTTCTGTCTAACTGTGTAGTCGGGGCTTCCCTTGAAGAAATTACAGAAGAAGAGGAAGAAGAAGATGAAAATAAATCAACCATGCTGGAAGCCGCATCAGCCAAACTGAAGGAAGGCGCCTTCCAGATTGTGGGCACGCTCTCCAAGCTCGAAAGCGTCCAGCCCGACTTTGCCGTGGAGACATACAGTGTAAGTCCGGGTGGCTTTTGCTAAGAATAGACCAAGGGCAGAGTCACCTCGAGCTCCAACACCTTCACAATGTGCTCTTCTTCTTCTTCTTCTTTTTTTTTTTTTTTAAGATTTTATTTATTTATTTGACAGAGAGAGAGACAGTGAGAGAGGGAACACAAGCAGGGGGAGTGGGAGAGGGAGAAGCAGGCTTCCCGCTGAGCAGGGTGCCCGATAAGGGACTCGATCCCAGAATCCTGGGATCATGACCCGAACCGAAGGCAGACACCCAACCGACTGAGCCACCCAGGTGCCCCACAGTGCGCTCTTATTCTTTGCTTCTCCTTCTCCCGCAAACATGGACAGGGAGAAGGTGAGGGGCAGGCAGGTCGAGGCAGGTCTTTCTCCTCTGATGGAGAAAAATCATTGTCTCCACTTTAAATGTGCCTTGCCTGGAGCAAAGAATTTAAATTAGATTTTCTTAGAAGGGATGGATCTAATCTGTATTTCAGACTCATAAAATTTCTAAACTTTGGGCACCTGGGTGGCTCAGTCAGTTAAGCGTCCGACTCTTGATTTCGGCTTGGGTCATGATTCAGGGTTGTGAGATCGAGCCCCATGTCGGGCTCTGTGCTGTGTGCAGAGCCTGCTTAAGATTCTCTCTCTCCCGGGCGCCTGGGTGGCTCAGTTGGTTAGGCGACTGCCTTCGGCTCAGGTCATGATCCCGGAGTCCCGGGATCGAGTCCCACATCGGGCTTCCTGCTCAGCAGGGAGTCTGCTTCTCCCTCTGACCCTCTTCCCTCTCGTGCTTTCTATCTCTCGTTCTCTCTCTCTCTCAAATAAATAAATAAAATCTTTAAAAAAAAAAAGATTCTCTCTCTCCCTCTCCCTTGGCACCCCCCCTAAAAATTTTTTTTCTAAGCTGTGTTTAAAATGCATTCTACCCTCCATTCCCCAACAACCCTGGGCCGTGGTGGGTGCTCACCTCTGTGAAAGAGAAACCTCCTTTGGTAATAAGCCACTCAGTAATAACATATCATTATGTTGCTGTCTTAATGAGAAACAGTGCTTCTGTTGTGGAAAACCCACCTGTGTGCTCTGGAGCTGAAATATAACACGAAGACAGAGTTTGGGGATAAAGAGGAATGACAGTTTTGATACTTTGCCCAGCAAAGGAGGCTGCAGCAGGCTAATGCCTTCACAACTGCAGACCCTTCCAGTTAAAAAATGGGCAGAAGACGGAATAGACATTTTTCCGAAGACGACATACAGATGGCTAACAGACACATGAAAAGATGCTGAACTTCGCTCATCATCAGGGCAATACAGATCAAAACCACGATGAGATACCATCTCACACCTGTCAGAATGGCTAAAACGAACAACTCAGGAAACAACAGATGTTGGAGAGAATGGGGAGAAAGGGGAGCCCTCCTACACTGTTGGTGGAAATGCAAAGTGGCGCAGCCACTGTGGAAAACAGTATGGAGGTTCCTCAAAAAGTCAAAAATAGAGCTACGTCATGACCCAGCAATTGCACTACTGGGTATTTACCCCAAAGATACAAATGTAGGGATCCGAAGGGGCACACGCATCCCAATGTTTATAGCAGCAACGTCCACAATAGCCAAACTGTGGAAAGAGCCAAGATGTCCATCAACAGATGAATGGATAAAGAAGATGTGGTATATGTATACAATCGAATATTACTCAGCCATCAGAAAGGAAGAATACCTACCATTTACATTGACGTGGATGGAACCGGAGGGTATTATGCTAAGTGAAACAAGTCAGTCATAGACAAATACCAAATGATTTCACACCTAGGTGGAATTTAGGAAACAAAACAGATGACTATATGGCAAGAAAAAAAAAAAGAGAGGGAAGCAAACCGTAAGAGACTCTCAACAATAGAGAACAAACAGGGTTGCTAAAGAGGAAGTGGGTCGGGGGATGGGCTAGATGGGTGATGGGTATCAAGGAGAGTGCTTGTTAGGATTAGCTCTGGGTATTATGTGTAAGTGATGAATCACTAAATTCAACAAATGAAATTAATATTACACTGTATGTTAACTAAGTGGAATTTAAATAAAAACTTGGAAAAAAACAAAACAAAACAAAAAACCAAACACTGCAGACTCACCCCGGGGGGAAAAGGCTGAGAGGTTTTACAAGAAAATACAGGATCCGAGTGGTTTCGCGGAGTCCATTTGGTGCTGTCATCCTCGCCCTTCCCGTCTTCAGGGTGGTCTCCTGCCTGGCCCGGCCCGGCCATCCGGCCATCCGCGTCTCCGTTACTAAGGATACACTGAGGTCCCCGGGATGTCAATATCGATGTCCAGTTCCTGGAACAAAGGATTCTACCGAAAAGCAAGTGAGGGGGGGGGGGAGGCTTCAAGAATGAAGAAGAGAAAAACGTGTTCAGTTTAAAGTCAAGCTTTGCTGAAGCCCTAGCATGTCCATCTTAATTTCCACGCATCTTTACGTTTCTCTAGCGGTTTCACTGCTTCCCCGGTGACACGTGCTACCCAATCCTCACCCTGCGACATTTGCCTACCTCCGAGAGGGGCATCCCTCTCATCACCCTGCCTGCCGCTCTTCAGACCCTACCGTACAGCTTTGCACACATCGCACCCTGCAACAGCCTTTCCTCTTCCAACCCCACCCAGTCCTAGTCATCTATCAGGATTTGACTCAGGATGTCACCTCCTCTAGGAAGCCCTCAGTGATTTCTACTTCGACACTCCCTGTTTCAATACTGAGCTCTTTTCTTTGACTCCCATAGCACCTTTACCTGCCTACATCATCACACCTGTCACACTTCATGGTTATTGTCTGTCTCTGGTGGGTGGCCCGGACTACAACTATCAGCCCCTTGAGAAAAGACACCGCACCTGACTTTTTCTCCTGCTCATCTGTGCATCTTTGGCCCCGAGCACATCAACTGGCAGAAAGTAGCCCTCAATAAAACACTTGTGAAATGAATGAACAAGTCCCCTCCCGCCATCCGAGGAAACTTTCTCCACCACTTACCCGCTTTCACACTCTCCAGGGGCTTTGCCCACTACTGGCTTCTTTCTTTCCGCCTATCCACGTACTCCATGCTCACATCTTTCCAAGTGTCGAAAACACTGCATGTGGCCTCCCTGCTGGCTACCCCCGGGCCCGGGCCACCACTGCCACATTCGCCAGCCTCACTCCTGCCCTCCTGGCCACTTGGGAGTCCCGTGCCAGCAGACTCTGCCCCCACCACGTCACAGGAAATGCCCTGGCCAGTGTCACCACGGAGCTCCTAATTCCCAAAGTCCTGTCTTCCCTGGCTTCCCAGGGGAAAGTCTCCTTCCCCCTTCTGCAGCCTCCACAGCCTCACTTCTCTTGTTCATCTGAGGCTCCCTTTAAATGCTGTTTTCCCCAGAGCCCCCTCCTTTCTCTTAATGGATGTCCTTCCTCAATCTTATCCAGTCCTATGGCTTGAGCTCCCCCACAGGAGCTAATGCCTTTCAAATCTGTCGCCAACCCTGTTGACCTCCAAATCCAGCTGCCCTCTAGTGCGTCCCCCCCAGAAGTCCTGCCGGCACTTCTGAATCAATATGCCCCAAATTAAATTTATCACACTCCTCTGCAAAACCCCTCTGCCTTTTAGATGCCTCATTTTTATTAAGGACCTTGCTCTCTATATCACTTTGGGCTGTTTGGGGGCTGCAAGCGCTAGGGAAATGTGGCAACACAAACTGGCTTTGCAAATAAAGAAATTCTTCAGTGTATGTGGCTAGTGGTCTCAAGGAAGATGCAGTTTCAGGGCTGGCGTGATCCAGGGGCTGCTGCTGCTTTTCCTGCCCCTTCCTGGGCTCTGCCTCCCCGTAAGGGTGACTTCAGCCTCAGGCTGGCAGCCAGACAGCAACAGTCCCGAGGCTTATAATCACAAACAGCAACATTTGTAGCCTCCAGACTGTGGAACATGAATTTCTGTTATTTAAGCCATTCAGTTTGTGACAGTAAGTGACAGCCCTCGGAAATGACTACAGCTGGACGCCAAAGGCCGTAGGGAACCGGGCTGCGGAAACTGGCCGTCTGCAGGGTTGGGTTTAACAGGGATGCATTAACCCTGCCAGGGTAGTCCTCCCTATATGGATAGGCACTCACTTTGCTTTTGTTCTTTAACCAAGTTATGTGGTAAGACATCACGTCTGACCTGAAATGTTTTGCTTTAATGCAACTGGTCAAGGAACTGTGGGGAATATCTGCCCCTCAGGATATCTGGACTAACAGCGAATGCAAATCCTGATTTGGAAATGCAGGGTCCTCTGATGGTTATCATAATACCCGCCCCAGGTAGGGCACTCCTAGGAAACCTGCCGACATCCACACAGGAAGGAATAACTATTTAAAACAAGACAATCACCAAAGTTACTTTTGTCTAATGTAAGAATTTTATATCTTTACCCACTAAAAGTTTCTGTATTTTTAAAATATTCCCAACTGTCAACTGTAATAAGGCACCCTACATCTACAAAGAGGACCGATTAATTCCATCTTGAGGATTCTGAAACAATCTGCATTAATCACTCATCAGCCCTTGTGAGTGATTCACGATATATAATGGCTCGAATAATCTTGCGCAGAGTTGGAGTTAGTTTCGAATGCCTCACACATTTTCTTTCAGTGTGTTGTAATTCTTCCCTTCTGAATTGGGGTTTAAACAGCATGCAGAAATAGTACCTAAGATCATTATGCAATTTTTTAATCATCTGTTCCCAGCTATTTCCATAAACTTATTTGTTACTTGGAAACTACACACAGAAGAGAGCCAAAATTTCATTTTAAATAGAAATCCTGCAAATGTTTCCTGTAGGACACTTCATCTGCAGTATATCTCATTTGGAAAGTGTCATTCCAGCTAAATATTAAGGTTAGCTGCTCACAACAAATGACTATCAACTCTCTTTTTCAGAACATCTCTAGAGGAGACCTTCTCATGCGCCTCCTGGAGTGTGACGTCATCATTTATAACATCACTGAGAACCCACAGCAAGCAGAAGAGGCCATCTGGGCAGTCTCTGGTCAGTGAATCGCTCTCTTTCTCCAAAAGTGGCACTTTTGCGCAACTTCCTTACCTTTAGAACCACCTAATGACCACGAGGCAAATTACTGCCAGGGGGAAACCGATCCGATATGGAAGATGAAACGTGAAATGAAATCAGGCTAATGAAAATGCCTTTGGATCGTGTTAAAGATAAGCTGAGGCCTAGGAAAATCTTCAGGAGTTTATCTGAGCAAAAACGGATTCACGAGAGCTCGCCACGTTGGAAATGGTTAGGAGCGCTCCACCAACAGGAGCCAGGGGCAGGTCCTACAGAGCAAAGCAAGGACATTATTTGATTGGCTATGGCTGAAGCATTTGCCTGACCTGGAAGGGCCTAGTCACTGTCGTGATTGGTGGTCCTTAGGTTTTGATTTTCTAACCTTGCGGCATTTATAGACCTAGGTTTTGGTTTGCTTATGGGAACTGCTATGGCCTTAGAGCCACCTGAGACTTAATGGCCCCCTTGTTGAATTCATTAAAAAATGCGTGCTCCCGCAGAATAGAATTTTTTTTAAACATTTTATTTATTTATTTGACAGAGCCAGAGAGGGAACACAAGCAGGGGGAGCAGCAGAGGGAGAGGGAGAAGCAGACTCCCTACTGAGCAGGGAGCCCGATGCGGGGCTCGATCCCAGGACTCTGGGATCATGACCTGAGCCGAAGGCAGACGCTTAAGGACTGAGCTACCCAGGCGCCCCAGAATAGAATATTTTTAATCGTGGAAAGAAACGGTAACTTTCAAAATTCAGCCTGTATTCATACTACAGGCACTGCTTAAGGAGACGGGGTTGAAGTGCATTGGGAAGATACAAAGACAAATGAGACAGAGATTATACCCCAAGGTCCCTGCGGTCCCACGGAAGAGCTGAAGCGCACACGAGGAACGTTAATGCAGGGCGGAGGATGGCAGGTTCACAAGAAGGGTATCAAGAGATGGATGGTGCCTTTAATAAAGAGGGGAGGACTGATTTTTGTGAGGATTTGATTCAATTCAACAAGTGCGACATGACATCAGCGAGGGCTGAGGGCTCGGGGAGAATGCTTGCATGTTTGGAATGCTTTCAAAACTGTAATGAACTCTAAGGACCGCAGGTCTAAGAGAACAGGGTGATGTTTAGCAATTTGGGGCTGTTACGATTCATCTCTCAATTAAGTCGGGAGAAAAGGAGAAAGCTTATCAGCTTATTTGAATCACCATCCTAGACTAGCAGGACAGCCAAAAAGACACAGAGCGCCTTACATTTCGATATTTTTTTCACATCAGTATTTTTGTTTCAGGCAGATTAGGACAGAGGTCAACAAATTTTCTGTAAAGGGCCGAAGAGTAAATATTGTTGGCTATTCGTGCCAACTACTGTGCTGTTGTAGCAAGAACGTAGCCATAGACAATATGTAAATGATGGGCTAGGTTCCAATAGAACTTTATTTATAAAAAGAGGCACTACTTTGCCAACCCTTGAATAAAATCAGCAGCAAAGCAATATTTTGGCTTAAATTCAAAGAAATGGAATGCAGCCTCAGGAATGCCTGTACCATACTCAGAGAAATGATGGAAAAGTACTGTGTGTTGGATGTGTGGGATTCCTCAGGAGTTTAGAATGTTTGATTTCTCTTTTATAACTTTGCGCCTACATTTCATCCAGTGAGAAACAAATCAAAAACATGAACATCGTATCATCTTTTGAAGCAGAGCTTTTCTGAAAAGCCAACTATCTGCATTTTGTCCCTTTGCAAATATTTACAGATGATGTATAATTGCACCTTCTAAAATAATTGCACCATTTAAAATCACAATCAGAGCTAACATTTATTGAGTTCTTATTTTGTCAGGCTTTGAAAATTGATGTTTCTATATAATGTATACTTGCAATGTTTAAACATTTTTTTCTGAAATAACCCCTGGGACATGTTTTTAAAATTAAAAAGCACAGTAGGGCTGGGGCACCTGGGTGGCACAGTCAGTTAAGCATCTGAGTCTTAATTTCAGCTCAGGTGTGATCTCAGGGTTGGGAGATCGAGCCCCGCATCGGGCTCACACACAGGGCAGAGTCGGCTTCAGATTCTCCCTCTCCCTCTGCCGCTCCCACTCGTGCTCTCTCTCTCTCTCTCTTTTTATTTTAAGATTTTATTTATTTGACAGAGAGATAGAGCGAGCATAACTAGGCAGAGCGGCTGGGAGAGGCAGAGGGAGAAGCAGACTCCCCGCCGAGCAGGGAGCCCGACGCGGGACTCGATCCCAGGACCCCGGGATCATGACCTGAGCCGAAGGCAGACGTTTAACCGACTGAGCCACCCAGGCGCCCCCCCCTTTTTTTTTTAAGATTTTATTTATTTATTCATAAGAGACAGAGAGAGACAGGCAGAGGGAGAAGCAGACTCCCCGCCAAGCAGGGAGCCCGACGCGGGACTCGATCCCAGGACTCAGGGATCATGACCTGAGCCGAAGGCAGACGCTTAACGACTGAGCCATCCAGGCGCCCTTGTGCTCTCTATTTCTCTTTCTCTAAAATAAGTAAATAAATCTTTAAATAAAACAAAATAAAAAGCACAGTAGAGCTTAGAATAAAAAGCTACGATTCCTTGCATTTCCCTTCCACTCCATCCCTGTTCCCCAAAAGGAACCTCATTTAACCCACTTGTACCTTTTAATGCATAAAAATGCTTGCACGGATGTCCTTTGATTATGGATTTTCGACCTTAGCCACTGCCCTCCTGCTGTGACAGATGAGCTGCAGCTCCTCTTAGGAGCCCCCACTGCCCCTCGAGGGAACATAATGCTTTCCCAGACTTTGACACAGCAACTCCCTTCATGAGCTTTAATATGGAGTGGGTTTTACTGCCTTCCTTCTTCATTCTAATGAAGAGCTTTAAATAACTAAGAAAATTTTTCCTCTCTATTTGGGGGAAAGGTTTTAACTGTCTTACCTCATTTTGGAAAAACAGAGTGTTTGTGTCCGCAAGAAAGTAATAGTCAGAGGCCTGCAGCCTGCCATCAGGGTCACCTGGGGGTGGGGTAGACGTGGGCCTGGTGGGGCTTCAAGCATTTTGTCCTAGGGGCGCCTGGGTGGCTCAGTCGTTTGAGCGTCTGCCTTCGGCTCAGATCATGATCCCAGGGTCCTGGGATCGAGCCCCACATTGGGCTCCGTGATCAGCAAGGAGCCTGCTTCTCCCTCTCTCACTCCCCCTGCTTGTGCTCTCTCTGTCTCTCTAATAAATAAATAAAATCTTTTTTAAAAAAAAGAAGAATTTTGTCCTTTTACTTGATGTGCACAAGCTTAGATTTGGGGTTTGGTTTTTGTTTGGGGCTTTTTTTGTATGTTTGTTCGTTGTGGGTTTTTTTTTAAGATTTTTATTTATTTATTTGAGATAGAGCGAGAGTGAGAGAGAGAGAGCACAAGCAGTGCAGGGTGAGGGGGCAGAGGGAGAGAGAGAAGCAGGCTCTCCACCGAGCAGGGAGCCCGACACGGAGCTGGGGGTTCGACCTCAGGACCCTGGGATCACAACCTGAGCTGAAGGCAGACGCTTAACGACTGAGCCACCAGGGTTTTTTGTTTTTCGTTTTTTGTTTTTGCAAAGGATCTATGTCTTACTTCTTAATAATGTGTTATTAAGTAATTTTAAAATGTTTTTAATTGAAAAGGATTCTCCTACCTTGCTTCTCACAGATGCTCTCCAAGGAAGACAAGATGACACAAGAGAAAGGAAGCAAGTGTTAGGGTTAAGAGAAGCCATTTGCACATAAGGATAAAATGTGCTTGTTCCAAGTGAACAAGGAGATTATTTTAGACCCATTAAAATGATCACAAATGAAAGGATAACCCACTTTGAGGATCTCTAAGTGGGCCGAACAGTCACAAACTAGGCCAGTCTGAAGCATAGTAGAGCCAAAAGGGCAAAAGGGCAAAATGAAATTGAAGAAGCCATTTTTGTTAATAGAATGAAAATGGAACTAAAATTAACACTTGAGTCAGAGATTAATACATGGACATCGTGTTCTCAGACTTAATTCAGTAATGCTTTCTCACCTTAGGGCCGGACTCCACACGTTCATTGGATTCAGGGTATCAGCCTTTTATTGTTTTGCTTCTTTAGGGAATCAGCTCCTGAGACTAAAAATGTACCATGACAATCGTGTCACTTAGCTCCTCTGACAATTTAATTAGCTCCCTTTAGATTTTTTTTCCTCTGGAAAATTATATGTCATGAAAAATATTTTAATGGGATCACATGCCGAAAGTATTTAAAGAGATTTGATGCTTCAGTGTGTGGAGGGCCCACCCCCTCCTCCCCTAGAGGTGACAAACCCTTTAGAAGTCCAATGTCCATCCTTCCATCCACCACTGTTCTCAATTCCGATCCCTACAGAATGTTCATAATCAGCCATTCCCGCTGTACCCAAGCCCTCTGGCCACGGCCCACGGCGACCGCAGCATGGGCTGCCCACCCCCCAGGCCAGGGGGAATGTGAAACCCCCCAAATTACTTCCTTCCACAGTGGCGCAAGCTACACAGGACTGCTTTAGGTGAAACCGTCAGGGGGTCTTACTTTCAGATTTGGGGCCTTTGCGGCCCCAGCCCCAGCCTTGCTAGGGCCCCCTGCTCCATTCCACACGCGGCATAGTGGGGAGAGCACGGCCTTTGCAACCAGGCTGCTGGGATTGGACTGTGCCCCCCACCTCTCCTCCATACCTCTGGGCAAACTGCACCCCAGTTCCCTGATCTGCAAAACAGAAATAATAGTAGTACCTGTGTCATAATGGTAAGGATGAAGGAAGGGCCGTAAAGTGTTCTAGTCCATGCCAGCGAGCATCAGTACTCCCACTGGCCACCCCCAAAAGTGAAATCACACTGCTACAACCCAGGAGGCAGGAAAGAGGGTTAATCCTGGGAGCCCGGGCTCAGTAGAGGTCGGGTGGCTGGAGGGAGAATGCCAAGACCCGTGAGGGCAGGGGGACCAGTCGGGGAAGCACAGAGGTGACACCCATCTTAATTTCAAGTCCCACACATGATGGGGAAAACAAGGTCTTTGTGGGTACATATAACTGCTCTACTTTCTGGCCCTACAGCATTGAATGAAGAAGTCAGCCACTTTGAGAAGCACAAGGTATTTATTTTAGTATCCACGGTGATGACCTGGGCACGATCCAAACCCCTGGACCCCGTAAGTAATGCATTAGCATTTCCTTTTTTGTTTTTAAACAAAGATTTATTTATTTATAAGACAGTGAGTGATTGGGGAGAAAGGCAGAGGAAGAGGGAGAGAGAGAATCCCAAGCAGACTCCCCATGGAGTGAGGAGCCCAACATGGGGCTCAATCCCGGGACCCGAGATCATGACCTGAGCCAAAATCAAGAGTCAGATGCTCAACCGACTGACCCACCCAGGCGCCCCTACACTAGCTTTTCCTTTATGCAACCTTTCACCCTTCCTACCTTGTTTTCTGTGTGTGGAGAGAACTTTCTACAGTGCACCATATAATCTTGCCCTCCTGAACCCTATCCCGTTATCAGTGTTGAACAGAAATCAGCGACTCTAAGCACATTCAATTCTAAGGGGTCTCACTGTGTTATGTGCCACTTAGGAAGGAAAAGATAAAGGATACCTGTTAAACCATAACCATGCTTACTTATCACTTAGACTTCTTATCTGAAAAGGCTCTCTTTTAGACATTTTGAGACCTCTATTTCTGTCATACACCTCGTGCAGAGGTGAAGAGGAAGATGGATGCCCCATAGAGTTGTTACGGGAACCCCCAAACCCCTTCGTCTTCAGAGGCCAGGTGTGTGACTCACCTCTACGTCCTGTCTTTGTCCACACAATAACTCAGTATGAAAGCTGCCTCGTGTCGTTTACTTCCTTTTCCATAAAGCACACGATTATTCCTCTGCCGGAGAGTGCGGACTTAGAGTCGGTCTTCCAGAGCTGTTTATTTTCTTTACGGATATCAGATGTACCTTTGCCGTTCTGCCCCAGTGCCTTCGTGCCCACGAACCACCTTTTCACTTTGGTGCTGAATCACAGTGTGATCTTGTGAAAGACATTTAGAAAGACAGTTCAATGAACAGGTGCAGTGCCTAATTCCATTGGAAGGGATGACAGTATCAGTTGTGCTCAAGGTCCCCCAGGTGTCAGAAAGGACGGCGTCAGTGCTTCCTGGCTGAGCACCACTGTAAGAAGCTGTTGATCGCAAGGCACATCCTACCTTCAGGGAACAGAATGTGCGGAGGGAAATGGCACATGCTAGAATCAATGGAACACATTACTTATAAGGAGGAAATAAATATGTAGGGACTTATCATACATTGCATCAAAGGCCATTTGTTTGTTTAATCGTCTCTCCCTTGGTGCACCAGGAGATCCTTGAGATCAGAGACCTGCGGTTTTCTGTCTTTTTCTGTAAAGTTCACTCACCCACTCCATCTGGCTGCCGTCACCTCAAGGACCAAGCGGGTCATTTGACTCTTGTTCTTTTTTTTTTTTTAAGATTTTATTTATTTATTTGAGAGCAAGAGAGAGAACATGAGCAGGGGGAGGGGCAGAGAGAGAGGGTGAAGCAGACTCCCCACTGAGTAGGGAGCCCAACATGGGACTCGATCCCAGGACCCTGAGATCATGACCTGAGCTGAAGGCAGACACTTCACAGACTGAGCCACCCAGGCGCCCCTTGACTCCTGTTCTGGTTCCTTCCCACAGACTGTCCAGTGAAGTGTCTGCTCTAAAACAATCATTGGTCACTTGGCCAGCTGCAGGCCTGCCAGGTTGTGCTCCCTCCTTCGCTTACATACTAACTTGTACTGAATTCAGCAAAATGAGAATGTATTGGCTCATAACTGGTAAGTCCAAAGGTGGACTTCAGGCACAGCTGGAGCTAGAAGCTTAAACAATGTCCTCAGAGCTCACTACTCTCTTTCTCTCTTCTGTGGGGCTTCATTCTCAGGGAGGCTCCCTCTCCTGCCAGCCCCCAGCAGCTCCCGGGCTTACATGCCCAGAGCTTCAGTTCCCTTTTCCACTTTGGTCATGTCCCACCCCAGGACTGGAATATGCTGTGTGTCCAAGTCTTGGGGCCTAAACTCAAGCCAGTCACTATGGCCAGGGGAACATGGAGCTCGGGCTGGCCAGGCCTGGGGTTATAGACTCACTTCTAGTTGGGGGGGATCAGCCCCTAAACTACATGGGCTGAGAGTGGAGAAGAGATGGGTCCCTCAAGAGAAAATGCAGGGAAATGGCTGCCGTGTTAGCTCCTATGTCCTGTGGCAAGTCCGTATCCTCTCACTGTGGCTTTAACTTCTATTTCCTCGACAGCTCATGATGGCTTGAAGTGAGGCTTACGAAGATATAACTTATACAGAGTAGAGGTAACCCTCTTTCCTGGATAGTTCTATGAGTTTTGACAAATGCACACGGTTGTGTAACCACCACGGCCATCAAGACAGAGAACCAATTTCGGGGGGTTTTCCAGCTAAGAGCACTACCCCACACCACACAAAAAGCTCAGTTCCAGATGGATCACATAATTAAAAGTAAAAACCAACACTTTTTCATTTTTTTAAGAAAAATTAATAGAACTTATAGGGGAAGAGTTCTTAAACAGGACCTAGTCATGCTAAATATGACTCCGGAAAATGAATAAATTCAACTGCAGTGGAATGAATGAAGTGTTTATGGACAGAAAACCAAAGCTCTGCTCCAACTAAAGATGAACGAGACATAGCAGTTCTGGGCCAGATGGGATCTTGGACTGGACCTATGCTGGAGGAAAAAGCGCCGTAAGGGGTATCACTGGGACAGTTGACAAAGTTGGAACATGGACTGTCGATTGGATGAAATTATTTACATCAATATTAAACTTCCTGAATTTTACCACCGTACTATGGTTTCATGGGAGAATGTGCTTAGGAGCTACGCACTGAAAAGTTAAGAGAAAAGGGACACAGGGTAGGCAACCTGCTCTCAAATGATTCAGAAAAAAGAAATAACATGTGCATGCTGTGGGGAAATACAATTAGAAACAGTCTTCACCCAACCCGGAAAATCCCTCCACAAGGGAAGAGAGAAAGAAAACAGCCTTATTACTGAACAAGCATTAAAATGGAATGTCATGCACGTCGTGGGCCGTCCGCTAAGAGATTGCAAAGATAGAAGGAAATCTCACCTTTTTCTATAGCCAAGCAGATTCTGTCCATCGCATACATGTTTCCTGACAAACAATAACTAGTTCTTGAGTAAGGGGATTTGACAGCGCCATCTGTCACAGATAGTTCGTCCTAGATTCACCTAGTAATTTGGGTGGCCATCTGTGTTAGCTAATTGGCTTTATGCAGAGGAAAAACAAATCTTTCATATCTTTACAACAGGAGTTGGTTCTGCAGCTAAGCGCAAGGTGTGCAGCAAAGTTAGGCTCCTACCCTCCCACGGAAACTGGAAGACCAGAGGTGCTCTCTCCCTTGATGTACATTTCAAAGAGGTATCTCCCAGGTCCTTGAGAAAGACCTTTCCTGGTTAGAAAGCTGGCAAGAGGCTTATTTTGCTTCTAAAAAAACTCACACACTTGGGGCGCCTGGGTGGCTCAGTCAGTTAAGTGTCAACTCTTGATTTTGGCTCAGGTCGTGATTTCAGAGTCCCGGGGTTGAGCCCTGCATCTGGCTCCATGCTCAGCCGTGGGTTTGCTTGAGATTCTCTCTCCCTCTGCCCCCACCTCCCTCTATCCTGCTTGTGTCCCCGTGCACTCTCTCTCTCTCTTTCAAATAAATAAATAAATAAGATCTTAGGGGAAAAAAATCCACATACATTTCAAAGAGACAGAGAAAAAACTTACAAACTTTTTATTAAAGTATAATGCCCTAAGAAAAAAGGGTGGGAGAGAAGCCTCTTCCCTTGTTGTCAACAGGGAGAACGAAGCTTCTTATTTTTAATTTGTACTTGTCCTTAAAATATACATATAAAGAGAAAGAGAGAAACAATGAGAAAAGAATGCGATAAAAATTTAAAAATCAGTGGATCTGAGGGGAAAAAAATGTATAGGAGTTATCCATGTTGTTTTTGCAAACTTTCCATAAATGTGAAGTTATGTCAGTGTAGAAGTTCACAAATAAGTAAACCGTAGTTAGAAACACACTGGGGGCGGAAGAAAGCCTGGCGAGATTTCAGTTTTCCCTATTTTTTTTGTTTTTGTTTTTTAGATTTATTTATTTATTGAGAGAGAGAGAGAGCTGGGGGGTGGGGTGGGGGAGGGAGAGGGAGAGAGAAACTCAAACAGACTCTGCACTGAGCACGGAGCTCAAAGCGGGGCTTGAGCCCATGACCCTGCGATCAGGACCCTGAGATCGGGACGTGAGCTGAAGCCAAGAGCTGGACACTCAACTGACTGCCCCACCCAGGCGCCCCTCAGTTTTCCATCTGAGGCACAGTTGCCTTAATAGTCTCTTTTAGGGTTTCCATGCAAGTTACATACATAATTGTGATTATGAATTGAGCTCAGCTAGATCTGTAAGGACAGGACATTGGAGGATCTGATAAATGTGAGGCTCTGCAAACGTGGCTCTTTGTCGCTCAGCCCCACACAAACACTGAATAAGACCATTTGAGTGCAAGCCCTTCATGACTTCCTTTAAGGCCCATGACTGCTCCTTGCCCAGAGATGTTCATCATCCCAGTTGTGGTTATGGTTGGAAGAGGAAATTCGAGCATCTGTCCTCAGTGTCTGGTCATAGAGATGACTGGTGCCTTCTTTTCTAGGCAAGGAAGCAAACTGAGCCCAAGCTGGTCTGAAGGCCAGTTTGTCCCCCGAAAATCTAACTGAAGGGTGTGGGGCAGAGGAAGACTTTGGCATCAGTGGAAATCAGGGCTTTCAGGTTGCAAGTAACAGAATCTAGCTGGACTTAGCTGACACAAAAAGAGGAAGTTGTTTTATTTTTTTTTTATTTTTTTAAGATTTTATTTATTTATTTGAGAGAGAGAATGAGATAGAGAGCACAAGAGGGGGGAGGGTCAGGGGGAGAAGCAGACTCCCCGCTGAGCAGGGAGCCCGATGCGGGACTCGATCCCGGGACTCCAGGATCATGACCTGAACTGAAGGCAGTCACTTAACCAACTGAGCCACCCAGGCGCCCGAGGAAGTTGTTTTAAAGATATAAGTGATGTCTACAAAAATCCACGGAGAAGCCATTGGGCATCAGAGATTGGGAAATCTTAATAACTGATGAAACTTGGTCCTAGGAAGGTAGGGGTCATTAACAAGATATGTTAAGTTGGAAAAAATCATTGTGAACTCATGACTTTAAGAAAGACAGATCTTCAGCTCTGTCGTTATGAAAAATGGCTCACCAGCAGCCTCCTGGGCCTCCCTGAGGTACAGTTGTTCCTCCCTAACACCGCTTTTTAGTACAACTAGCTCCAGGACACTATGGAAGGTACTGGATTCTGTGTTTTGGGTCAGTAAAAACCTGGGTAAGCCTGGAACATATCTTTGAGGCTAGAAAGCTGAGACATTTTCAGAGATGCTGAGAGTCCAAAGGGGGGGCTCTCCACTAGCCCCGCGGTAAAGGGTGAGCATCATGAAAATAATTTTGTGTGCTGGGCATTTCCCATCTGCCCCTTCAGACTCAGTCTCCACTTTTCTCCACCCTGCTCTGACCTCATAGGCTAGGTCAGCAAGCAAGCTGGCCCTCTCCTGCCCACTGGGTTTGGCCAGTGGGGAGTGGGGTGAGAGGATGAGGGAAAGGAGAAGACAGAGGTCAGGGTACTTATCCTGTGAACTGGCAGGCTGAGCTTTTCAACCGACATCACTGTGCCTGTGGGCTGCCTGTCCCCTCTTCTCTAGGCCCTAATTAATTATTGCTGGCTTCCTCTTGACTCTGGGACCTAGGAGTGGTACAGAGCACCCTGTTACTGACTCCAGGGTATCTGATTCCCCTTCACCCTGTCCACATCTTTGTAAATAATCCTGTTTTTATTTATTTATTTTTAAGATTTTATTTATTTATTTGTCAGAGAGAGAACGTGAGAGAGACAGCACAAGCAGGGAGAACGGCAGGTGGAAGGAGAAGCAGGCTCCCCGCTGAGCAGGGGGGACTCGATCCGAGGAACCTGGGATCATGACCTGAGCCGAAGGCAGACGCCTAACTGACTGAGCCACCCAGACATCCCAATAATCCTGTTTTTAAACTCTCCTCAAATTAGCCACTTTGAGTGTACTTTTTATCCTGCCAAGACACCACCCAACACATTGTGGTTAACTGAAATCCATTGAGTTGGTGAAAAGCCATGACTTCATTATGCAACTCAAAAGAAAAAAATGAGCATGGATTGGTGTAGACACTGCTGGTCCCCTGGCAGCCACCCCCCTCCTCCGTCTTCCTTGCCAGCAGAGTCCTGATCTGTTCAGGTGGTCACACTGCCCATGAGAGCCAGGGAAGGGGGACGCTATCCCCAGCTCCAGGGGGAGAGCCTTATGAATCCAAATGAGCCGTGATGGTCCCATTCCTCTCGCCAACGATGAGCTAAGGGCAGGCATGCAAGCTAATTCCAGAATGCCAGGGAGTAACAGCCAAACCCCTAGCATGGAGAATGTCTTAGCCGTGGTGAAAGTTTATTCCTTACTTGTATGCAACATATGACAGGTGTTCCTGATGAATGAGGAATTGTCCTCCCAACTCTGAATCAAGACCCAGGCTCCTCTCACCATCTTCCAGAGTGGCCTCTGGAACCATTATGCAAACCTACATCAAGCCTGGGAACCCCGGGTAGAAGGCACAAAAGATCATGAACGGCAAGTTTTCAAGCCAGGCGTGGAAGACATGAGCATCCCTTCTCTAAATCCCTTTGACTAAAACCCAGTCACATGGCCATACCCAACTGGGAGAGAGCCCGGGATATGTCATCTAGCTCTATGCCCAGGAAATCAGCGTGGTCCAGGCTCTGGCACAGAGAGAAGTCTGCTAGGAGACCTCTGAAGGGCTCATCCCTACTTGGAAGATGCAACCTTCTTCCCTCTGGGGATATTGTCAACTCTGGACTTGACACTTATACATGGAATGCTCTTAGTAACATAAGGTTGATTTGAGGGGAAAGGGCAATGTGGAAAAAAGAAAAACCATTGGCACCTGGGTGGCTCAGTCGTTAAGCATCTGCCTTGGGCTCAGGACATGATCCCAGGGTCCTGGGATCAAGCCCCGCATCGGGCTCCCTGCTCGGCGGGGGGTCAGCTTCTCCCTCTCCCACTCCCCCTGCTTGTGTTCCCTCTCTCGCTGTGTCCCTCTCTGTCAAATAAATAAATAAAATCTTAAAAAAAAACCCCACAAGTTAGATTAAAATATGAAACCATATATGTTGCAAGAACTATTAAGAAATGGGTTTTAAAAAAAAAGAAAATGGGTTATTTTATTTACCCAAAGGATACAAACATAGTGATTCAAAGGGGCACCTGCACCCCAATGTTTAGAGCCGCAATGTCCACAATAGCCAAACTATGGAAAGAGCCCAGATGTCCATCAACAGATGAACGGATAAAGAAGATGTGGTAATACATATACAATGGAATATTACTCAGCCATCAGAAAGAATGAGATCTTACCATTTGCAATGGCGTGGATAGAACTGAGGGTATTATGCTAAGCGAAATAAGTCAATCAGAGAAAGAATTATCACATGATTTCACTCATATGTGGAAGTTAAGAAACGAAACAGGGTCATAGGGGAAGGGATGGAAAAATAAAATAAGACAAAATCAGAGCGGGAGACAAACCATGAGACTCTTAACTCTAGGAAACTGAGGGTTTGGGGTGGGGGGGAGATGGGGGGTGGGGTGGGGGAGAACTGGGAGGACGGCACGTGATGCAATGAGCACGGGGCGGTGCATGCAACGGATGAATCCCTAAACTCTACCTCTGAAACTATAATACACTATATGGTAATTAATCGAATTTAAATAAAATAAAAAAATTTTTAAAGAAATGGGTTATTTAATGTCTTTAAAAGAAAGACATTTAAATTTTTTATTTTGCTTAAAGTAAGTATAAATGATAACATTTGGCTAGCTAAAACATTTTCAAGGGAGTTGAATCACTGGAAAAGTAAGCAGTAGCTTTTCCGATGCTTCATTTGAGCTCTCCGGAACACAGTCGAGGCAGCATTTGGGGCTTGGGCGTTTTATGTAGCTCCAAGCTTTATGTCTCAGGTCTGGCTTTCTGTCTTTCATAGGATGATTCTGAGATTCCATTTACTGAAGAGGATTATCGAAGAAGAAAACACCATCCAAATTTTCTGGACCACATAAATGCCGAAAAGATGGTTCTCAAATGTGGAAAAAAGGTAAGTCTGGAGTAGTAAAGCGTCTAGAGTGAGAGAGGTCCTTTCTGAGGCAGCTCTCAGTGCGTATGGCCAGGGCTGGGCCGTTGCGCGCGTATCTCAACTCCTTACACGTCTCCGTGTCTAGTGTCCCCACGCCCACAGATCTCTGAGCTTCAGGCTCACCCCAGGATGTGCTGTCCGGTGTTGGCCCAGCCCCCTAAGTTGACAGCCTTGTGTTAGGTCCCCAGGAGAGCTCAAGCCCTCACCCACTAAGGTGTGGGTCCAAAGAGTCCCTTAGCCCAGAAGAGGCAAATAACTCAGAGTCAGAGTGGGGAGGAGGGGGAGCTGCTTTTCCCCTTTTTTCCAGAATCTCCCTCACCTGTTTCTTATAGCGGAAAAGTGCATATTAACCTTACCTTACAGATCTAGAGAAGAGGCCTTCCAGAAGTTAAATAACTAGCTCAAGGTCACATAACTAGGATTTGCTGAGCACCATCCTGAGCACTTCTTGGCCCTGTCTGAGCCACTCCGTACAACGGTGTCATATACGTACATAATTATCCCCATTTCACAGATGGGGGCGCTGTGGGAAAGAGGTGCCAAGTGGTAGAGCTGTGGTTCAGCCTCAGATCCATCAGACCACAGAGACGGCGGGATTTATTTTTATTTTATTTTTTTCTTGATTCCAGAGCTCCATCATTCACAGGCAAGGTCCAGATCAACCTGTTACTAAGATATACCTCCAGCTGAGAAACTCTTGTAAAAAACAGCTTCTTAGCCCTTGGCTGCAGCAGAATTTATCGTTTTGATACATAGATATTGTAAAACCATTGTATTTCCCATCTTTTGTCAGAATAGATGATAGGAATGCCCTGGTGATGAATGAGTTTACTAAGAATTATTGAGGGTTTGCTCACTAAGTGCCAGGCCCTGTGCTAAATGCTTTACTCATGGTAGTTCATGTAATCCTCGTGTATCTCCTAGATAACCCTCAAAATTCTGTGAATCAAGGACTATTATCATCATCCTCATTTAACTTACGTAGAACTTATGTAGAACCCCCAAACCTCTAAAGGTTCCATGCACCACGTTTTTCCCATGAGCAGAGAACCCACAGTAGTGATATGTAATCATGGCTCTAAGGTGACACCTAGTGGTCTCAGAGGATATTGTGATAGGAACGTTGTCTCCTATTTTTAAATGACACAAAAACAATTTTTTTTTTAACTCTGTCAATACAAACACTGCAAGTATAAAATATTTAAAGGAAATAACACTGGGATTCGGAGTTCTAGACCCTTTTCTACCCATTAATTTATGACCTTTGCTAACTCATTAAAGTTTTGGAGTTAAATGAATAAAGGCACTAGACTAGAAAGGTCTAAATTTCTTCCAATTCCAAATCTTGTGAGTATATTATTTTATTAAGCATTGAGCATTGCCCCAGATAGAGAATCCATGATTTCTTGAACATTTATGTTCAATTATCTAGATGATCAAACACACAAATAATTTATGTGATAGTCTAGATGATCAAACACACACAAATAATTTATGTGATAGTCTAAAGTGGAGAAATCTTACCATTTTAATGTTTTCTTATAAAAACATTAAATTTGTCTCATGCTCTAAATAATACAAATCAAAACTTTATTTTAAAAATACATTATTCTGGGGGCATCTGGGTGGCTCAGTCAGTCAAATCCTTTATCTCAGCTCAGGTCTTGATCTCAGGGTTTTTAGTTCAAGCCCCAAATTGGTGGGGTGTTTGGCTTTAGAATCAAGGTAATGCTGGCTTCGTAGAATGAGTTTAGAAGTTTTCCTTTCATTTCTAATTTTTGGAACAGTTTGAGAAGAATTAATATTATCTCTTCTTTAAATGTTTGGTAAAATTCCCCTAGGAAGCCATCTGGCCCTAGACTTTTGTTTGTTCAAGGGAGATTTTTGATTACTGATTCAATTTCTTTGCTGGTTATGGGTCTGTTCAAATTTTCTATTTCTTCCTGTTTCAGTTTTGGTAGTTTGCATGTTTCTAGGAATTTATCCATTTCTTCCAGATTGCCCAGTTTGTTGGCATATAATTTTTCGTAATATTCTCTTATAAATGTATTTCCGTGATGCTGGTTGTGATCTCTCCTCTTTCATTCATGCTTTTATTTGTTTGCGACCTTTATCTTTTCTTCTTGATAAGTCTGGCTGGGGGTTATCAATTTTATTAATTCTTTCAAAGAACAAGCTCTTAGTTTCATTGATCTGTTCTACTAGTTTTGTTTCTGTATCATTTATTTCTGCTCTAGTTTTTATTATTTCCCTTTTTATGCTGACTTTAGGCTTTATTTGCAGTTCCTTTTCTAGCTCCTTTAGGTGTAAGGTTAGGTTGTGTATTTGAGACTTTTTTTTTCCTTTTTGAGATAGGCCTGTATTGCTATATACTTCCCTCTTAGGACTGCCTTTGCTACATTCCAAAGATTTTGGACCATTGTGTTTTCATTTTCATTTGCTTCCATGTATTTTTTTTTATTTCTTTTTTAATTTCCTGGTTAACCCATTCATTCTTTAGTAGGATGTTCTTTAACCTCCATGTATTTGTGCTCTTTCCAAATTTATTCTTGTGGTTGACTTCAGATTTCATAGCCTCGTGGTCTGAAAATATGCATGGTATGATCTAAATCTTTTCATACTGGTTGAGGGCTGATTTGTGGCCCAGTATGTGATCTATTCTGGAGAATGTTCCATGTGCACTCAAAAAGAATGTGTATTCTGTTGCTTTAGGATGAAATGCTCTGACTATATCTGTTAAGTCCACCTGGTCCAGTGTATCATTCAATGCCATTGTTTCCTTGTTGATTTTCTGCTTACATGATCTGTCCATTGCTATAAGTAGGATGTTAAAGACCCCTACTATTATGGTATGATTATCAATTAGTTTCTTTGTTTGTTATTAATTGATTTATGTATTTGGCTGCTCTCAAGTTGGGGGCATAAATATTTACGATTGTTAGATCTTCTTGTTGGATAGACCCCTTAGTTATGACATAGTGTCCTTCTTCATCTCTTGTTACAGTCTTTGGTTTAAAAATCTAATTTGTCTGTCATGGAACACTACATCAAAAACTAATGATGTACTGTATGGCAACTAACAACATAATTAAAAAAAAGAAAGTAAAAAAATAAAAATAAATAAAATCTAGTTTGTCTGATATAAGTATGACTCCTCAGGCTTTCTTTTGATGTCCATTAACATGATAGATGGTTTTCCACCCCTCACTTTCAATCTGGATGTGTCTTTAGGTCCAAAACGTGTTTCTTATAAACAGCATATAGATGGGTCTTGGGGTTTTTTTAATCCATTTTGACACCCTGTGCCTTTGGTTAGAGCATTTAGTCCGTTTATAGTTAGAGTAATTATTGATAGATAAGCATTGACTGCCATTGTATTACCTGTAACGTCGCTGTTTCTGGAGATTTTTCTCTGTTCCTTTCTTTGTTGCTTTTTGTCTTTCTCTTCCACTCAAAAGATCCCTTTAATATTTCTTGCAGGGCTGGTTTAGTGGTCATGAACTCCTTTAGTTTTTGTTTGTCTGGGAAATTCCTTATCTCTCCTTCTATTCTGAATGACAGGCTTGCTGGATAAAGTATTCTTGGCTGAATATTCTTCTCCTTCAGCACGTTGAATATATCCTTCCACTCCCTTCTGGCCTGCCAAGTTTCTGCAGAGAGATCTACTGCTAACCTGATTTGTCTTCCCTTGTAGGTTAGGGATTTCTTTCTTCCTTTCTTTTTTTTTTTTTTTTTTTAGGGATTTCTTTTCCCTCGCTGCTTTCAAGATTCCTTCCTTTAAAGATTGATTAAATGGTTGATTGATTTAAGAGAGCGAGAACACAGAAGGAGAGGGAGAAGCAGACTCCCCGCTGAGCAAGGAGCCCAATGCGGGGACCCTGGGAACATGACCTGAGCCAAAGGCAGACACTTAATGACTGAGCCACCCAGGTGCCCCAGGATTCTTTCCTTACCTCTATATCTTGCAGACTTTACTAGGATATGTCTTGGTGTTGGCCAGCTTTTGTTGAATGTGATGGGAGTTCTCTGTGCCTCCTGGATTTAGATGTCTGTGTCCTTCCTCAGACTAGGGAAGTTTTCAGCTATAATTTGCTCAAACAAACCTTCTGCCCTCTTTTCTCTCTTCATCTTCTGGAACTCCTATGATACAAATGTTATTACACTTTATGCAGTTGCTGAGTTCCCTAAGTCTACATTCATGATCCAATACTTTTCTTTCCCTCTTCTTCTCAGCTTCATTACTTTCCATACATTTTATCTTCCGTATCACTGATTCATTCCTCGACTTCTTCCATCCTTGTTGTCATTGCATCCAGTCGGTTTTGCATCTTTTTTTTTTTTAAGATTTTATTTATTTATTTATTTGACAGAGAGAGAAGAGAGAGAGAGCACAAGCAGGGGGAGTGGCAGGCAGAGGGACAGGGAGAAGCAGGAGCAGGGAGCCCAATGCAGGGTTCGATCCCAGGACCCTGGGATCATGACCTGAGCTGAAGGTAGACGCTTAACCGACTGAGCCACCCAGGCGCCCCTCGGTTTTGCATCTTGGTTACAGCATTTTTTTTTTTTTTTACCTGACTAGTTTTTAGTTCTTTTATCTCTGCAGTGTCTTCTATGCTTTTCTCAAGCCCAGCTAGTATCCTTATAATTGTTATTTTCAATTCTGGCTCAGGCATATTACTTATATCTATTTTGATTAGATCCCTGGCCATGACCTCTTCATTTCCTTTCTTTTGGGGTGAATTCCTCTGTCTTGTCATTTTGTCTAGGTCACTGTTAGAGTGTGTGAGTGTGTGTGTGTGTGTGTGTGTGTGTGTGTGTGTGTGTTAGGAAACCCTGTTATATTTCCTGCTCCTGAGAGTAATGGCTATATTAAGAAGAGGTCCTATACTATCCAGGGCCTGGTGCTTCAGCAAGTGTTTCAGGACGTGCACTTTGTTGTTGTGTTTTTGCTGCTCCTTCCCTCTATAGTCAGTCCTCTGAAGAGTTTCTCCTGCAGTGGGGAGTGTTTGGACCTTGTCCACAGTGTGGTAAGTTTTAACTAGGTGTGTTTTGGTTTGCTTGTTAAGAGGCTAGATCCTATTTTCCATAGAGCTGAATCTTTGCAGCACTCTATGATCAGTAAACTTGGTGTGAGCAAGGGGTTTGTGCTGGTCCTCTCAGGAAGTGGCCTGCTGCACTGGTCCTCAGGCTGACTTGCCCTAGTAAAGATGCACCTGCAGGGTGCAGGGGGTGGGGCTTGGCTTAATTGGCTCCAGCCTCCACGGGGGGCACTGCATTGCTCAATGGAGTCTGTCCATGCAGAGGAGAAAAATGGCATCACCCCTCTCTCTCATCCCAAATAGCAGAGTTCCCACCCACCACTGTTCAGGAAGCCCCCATGAAAGAACGAACCATCTCCCCTCTTGTGTCCCTAGCTTCCATCGGATCCCTGCCTTCACCCTGTCTGTGTCCAAGCTGTCTGCCTGCTAGGCAGCACCATACTCCTGTGTTTTATCTCAGGTACACAGCTGGGTTTCAAAACTCCAAATCTTAGGCACCTGGTGCACATGCACCTGTGCTGATCCTCTGGAGGGTCTCCCCGCATTGTTGTCAGTGCTGGTTTGTCCCAGAAAAGCAGTCAACACAACCGTGCAGCAGTTTGGGGTTTATAGTAAAGTGCAGCAAAAAGCCAGCACCAAGGTATACTGCCCTCAGCAGGTGTCTCTGTTCCTATGCTAATGAACAAGGAGGCACACTGGTGCCTGCCAGCTCTTTTGTCCCTGGAGAGGCTGTACCACCACTACCATTCCCAAATGCACTCCAAGAAGGGGAACACTGTCTCCCAGTGTGACCCAGGGGATCCTCAGACCACACTGCCCACTCCCTCCTTCCATGCAGGAGTACTGCTATGCCTACCAGGTTCCACCCAGCAGTAGTGCAGACTTCTAAAACTTCAGACTTTGGGCTCCAATGCTTGTAAAAACTTGCTGTCATCAGTCACTCTAGTTTTCCCAGTCAGTGGTTTTGGGGAAGTGTTTCTCTTGTGCAATCCCCTGCAAGCTGCTTTCTCTGTTTCTCTCTCTCTCCTCTCTCCGAGATCAAGGCTCCCTCCTTTCTGCAGCACCCATGATTCTTTTCTCCCTGGAATCATATCTCTGCACCTCCTACCTGCCATAATGTGGCTTCTTTTGTCTCTCTAGTTCCGCAGTTTGTTCTCTCAGCATTCAGATCGAGTTCTTGGGTGTCTGGAAGGATTAGATATTTATCCAGCTGTGTTGGAGGGATGTGGCAAGCATAGGGTCCCCTTATGCCAGCTTAACTCCTCCTCTAGTGTCATCTTTTTTTGTTCATTTTTCACTGAATTGCTTTTTGGTCAGAGGATGTGGTCTGGGCAGTGGCGATGCTGTAGTTTTTGGTGAGATGCTTTGCTACATAGTACACGGCCAGTGTTGTTTTTATTTTAAATTCCATACGGACTTGAGAAACCTGTGCCTTTCAAACCTGCAATAGGCCAGAGCCAGAATTGAAAATAACAATTATAAGGATACTAGCTGGGCTTGAGAAAAGCATAGAAGACACTGCAAAGATAAAAGAACTAAAAACTAGTCAGGTAAAAAAAAAAAAAAAATGCTGTAACCAAGATGTAAAACTGAGGGGCACCTGGGTGGCTCAGTCGATTAAGCATCTGCCTTCAGTTTCCATATATGTCTACTTAGGTCAAGTTTCTTAATGGTGTTTTGCATATCTTACTAGTTTGGGGTCTCCTGAATCTATCAATTACTAGGGAGGGGTATACTAAAAAATCTCCCACTATGGAGTAAATGTATCCATATCTCCTTGAAATTAAGTTAGATCTTTGCCTTGCTCATTTCAAGGCATAGTCCTGTAACCCCTTCACAGTGTTAGACATTGTTGGAATGAAACTATAAAATCATTTTTTTCTTAATAACTGGGAGCAGGACAATATTTCTAGCCAAGTCCGCAGCTTTCCAGACCATTCTCAGGTATTAATGGAGTCTTTTTAGTTCTTACAAAGGCTCAGACAGGTTGAATACTAAAGTCATGAGTCTATCATTTGATTTTCAGCTTCTCTCCGGCCTCTCAGCCTGACTCAGCCTCACATGAATGCAGGAGGGAAGGAGGCTAAGACGTGATCAACTCTCCTCCTTTCTCCACCTTAGTCAGCCCCCTTCTCTCCTGTTCTCTGTTCCTTGCTCTACCCCCTGCCTATTTTTTTTTTAAGATTTTATCTATTTATTTGTCAGAGAGAGAGAGAGAGAGCACAAGCAGGGGGAGTGGGAGGCAGAGGGAGAAACAGGCTCCCTGCTGAGCAAGGAGCCTAGTGCAGGACTCCATCCCAGGACCCTGGGATCATGACCTGAGCCAAAGGCAGACACTTAACCAAATGAGCCACCCAGACACCCCCCCCGACCTGCCTATTCTTTATCATCATCATTATCACTGTCCTGATCATCTTGTTTTTTCCCTTTGTTTCCCATTTCTTAATTTTTTCATCATTGTAACCACATTTATTTCAGAATCTCTACTAATTTATTTTCTGAAGGCAATGCAAGTCTGATTTCACTCATGGTGGATTGTTCCCTCATAAGTTTTATAATTTTGGTTTGTGAGCTCATCTTTAGTAAGGTCTTTTAGTACAAAGTTTCTATTAGTAAGCATATTTTCTTGTGATTTCTGGAATTCCAGTTGTAAAGATAATCCTGTAATTTGGCATGGATTTTTAAAAATAGCATCTCTTTAAATTGTCAACCATCCATTTCTTCATAACTCATCACCCCTAAAAACCTCATGTAAAAGAATTCTCAGGGAAAAGTGGGCAAAATGCACTTTGTATCAAAGTGTAAAGTGTATCTTCCAAAAGTGCTGCTATAAAAGTCTCAAGTATATTCAGGGATCTGATGCCTTCAAGATTCATGATGGTCAGTGTGAAATGGGAATTCACAATGAGAATATGCCTTATGGTTTGTAATTGGCTTGACAGTCAATGCTGTGCGCTCAAACCAGCACCCATCTGCTACAGTGAGGTCACCACCCTTGCCCCAGCTGTTGTCCTTTTACTGGGGTTTTAAAGGACAGTGGAGGTCCCCGGGGTGGGGGGAGGTACAGGGAGCTTTGATTTGCCTCTCTGAAGTGCCCCAAGAGTCTCACTGCCTGAAATGCTTTTTATGTTAATTTTTGGTTCTGGAATCCCTACATCAAGCAGGTAATTTATATGTGAAAGACAAACTATCGAGAAGTACAAGGTCAAGGTTAAATTTCTCAAGGGAGCCTTGGCTAGATTTGACACAATTCCTTGTCACCTTCTTCTGCCACAGGTTGGAGTTTTTCCAGTTCACCCTTTTGTTGTGGATGAACACTTCGTATTGCAGCCCAACTCCTGACTTCACCAGATCGAGTGTTTGTCTCCTCTACCTACATGGATTTCAAAACCTATGCACCTAGATCATGAGACCCTCAACTTCCCAGGGCGCCCACACTGTCCACCCTTCATCACTCTTGTTTTCACTTCTATTTTTGGCCCCTAAGGATAGCTATTATGTCCTTGAGAATTCTGCCATCCTCGAAGGATACTATTGGCATTTTATATGGCATTCCTAGGTATTTGCACTAGGAGGTTTTAGATTTTTTTAATCCCCCATGGATTACCTGGAGCAGAGGAGAGACTCATTTTCCTGATAAAGGTTCCCAGTTTCAAAATGTGTGCTCATGCACTCTGGGAGGGGTTTCCCATGACACCAAGTAATTCTTGGGCACCTGCTGGGCATCCTATATTTCAACTCAATTCTGCCACTATCTTCCTAGAAGTAGCATCAGATCTCACAGGTTTAGGGCTCATTCCTACAAGACTGCCCCCCACTTCCAACACCAGTTGTGTTGTGGGGTCGTTGAGCACAACTGTCAAGAAAGAATTCCTGAGATATTGTATGGTATAACTTAGTAAGTTTATTTAAGTAGCACGGGACAGGACCTGTGGGCAGAAAGGGCTGAACTTTTGCTGTATGAAGCTGGTGGTTATATGCTTAGTGTTCAAGGGGGGAGGGGACGTGCAGGGGGTATAAGATCATAAATGTTTCTTTGAATTTCTACTTGTAAAACTACTTTTGTAAGATTTCTCTGGTCCTTATCATTCAGTTCCATATTAACCATCAGTGAAATATACAGGCAGTCATGAGACCCTTTAAGAATGTAGCAACCAGGGGGCATGAGTGGCTCAGTTGATTAAGCTCTTAGCTCAGGTCTTGATCTCAGGGTTATAAGTTCAAGCCCCACGTTGGGCTCCATGTTGGGCATGGAGCTTACTTAAAAAAAAAAAAAAAAAAAAGAGTGTAGCAACCAGTACATATTTGATTCTTACCAAAACTATGCAGGCTAGGTTAGCTTCCTGGGCTAAAGGTGGACATTTTTCTGTTTCTATCCCTCATCAGTGGCAAGCCCAGGCTATCATCTGTGCTTCTGACCAACTCTTATAGGTTGGAGGTTCCAGTGACCCCTCCCACCTCCCCAAGCCTTGGGTTTGATTAGTTTGCTAAGGGTGGCTCACGGAATTCAGAGAAACATTTTACTTACTAGATTACCAGTTTCTAATAAAAGAATATAACTCAGGAATAGCCAGATGGAAAAGATGCACAGGGCAAGGTTTGGGGAAAAGCATGGAGCTTCTCCGCTCTCCCCAAATCTCCCCTGGTTCACCAACCCAGAAGCTCTCCAAACCTTCTCCTTTTGGGTTTTTATGGAGGCTTCATCATGTTTGAGACAATCATTGATCATTGGTGATTGAACTTGATCTCCATATCCCCGGAGATGGCAGGGGAGCTGGAAGTTGGCAATCAACCCACATCTTCAGGTTGGATCCCAAAGTCACCTGATTAACATAACAAAAGACACCTTTGTCACTCTGTTTGCTTGGAAATTCCCATAGTTCTGAGAACTCATGCCAGATATGGAGATGAAGACCAAATATATATTTCTTATTGTGAATCACAATATCCCACCTTATATTGTGGCTCATTACTAACAACTCCCTGTGTATGTCCACCTCCCCTACTGCATAAGTAAAGATCATCATGGAAGGACCCATCTTTATATGTTCCCTTTCCTGTAGGTGCCAGCATAGTACATGCAGGTGTGAAGTCTTCACAGATAATTATCCCTGGCTTTCATTCAATTAAAAGTCCAAATAAATTTTAATAGTGGTTAGAGGCATTCATGTAGGACTCATTTTAACCACTAAAATAATCTGGTTTGGTATGATTAATAATACTACATTTAGCTTTTCCCCTCTCCTTTATCTAATAGGCCAAAAAATTTGCAACTTACGTGGTTGCTGCTGGACTTCAGTATGGAGTAGAAGGAGGCATCTTACATTATTTTTTTAAGGTATGACTTTTAGTGACTATGAGATAAGAACCAAATTAACCAGTACACATAAAGGATTTCAGATGTTGTAAATTATATGGAGGGGCGCCTGGGTGGCTCAGCCGGTTAAGCGGCTGCCTTCGGCTCAGGTCATGATCCCAGGGTCCTGGGATGGAGCCCCGCATCGGGCTCCCTGCTCGGCGGAGAGCCTGCTTCTCCCTCTCCCTCTGTCTGCCACTCTGCCTACTTGTGCTCTCTATCTCTGTTAAATAAATAAATAAAAATCTTTAAAAAAAAAAAAGAAAATTATATGGAAAGCAACAAAACAGAAAGAAAGCCAGCAGTAGGGTTGGGAGGTTGTATCTTGAATATGATGATCAGGGAAGGCCTTTCCTATGATATGACACTTGAGCAGAAAGTGACAAGGGAGCTGGCTACTTTGCTTTCTGGGGGAAAGTCAATAGGAATTGTAAGTGCAAAGACCTAAGGCAGAAAGGTGCAGACTGTGTTAAGGAACAGCAAATAGACAAGTATAGCCAAAGTATAGGAGAGTGGTAGGCAATGAAGTCCATTTGTCCTTGTCTATTCTCAGCTGCTCCTCACCTACCTGACCACTGAATCTTGGCTTTCTCAGGTTTCTGCCCAGATCTTCTTGCCTTTTTATTTTTAAGATTTATTTATTTATTTGAGAGAGAGAGAGCACCAGTGGGAGGGGCAGAGGGAGAGGGAGAGAGAGAATCTCAAGCAGACTCCGCCCTCAGTGCGGAGGCCAACACAGGGCTCCATCTCACGACACTGAGATGATGAGTTGAAACCAAGAGTCTGGACGCTTAACTGACTTTGCCACCCAGGCGCCCCGCCCCCTGTCTTCTCTGTCTACACTCTTTTCTTGGGTTGGTCTGTCCATTCCCATGACTGGGTGCCAATGACTCTCAAATATCATTCTCCAGCAGGGCTCGCTCCTGAGTCCTAGCTTTGTGAATCTGGCTGCCTATTCAGCACCTCGACTTTGAATGTTTCACAAACCCAAACTCTACCTACAGTCACCCCCAACCTCCAGGACCCCATCTCAGAAAATGGGACCTTCTTCTATCCAGCTGCACCAACCAGCATCCAACTCCTTGCTCTTTCTCATCCGCCACAAAATCTCCCAGTAATAATAGAGCCAACCTCCTCAGTATCTCCTTCTCTCCAACCCCACTCCCCCAACAGCCCCCCCCACAAGCTAAAGGACATCTCTTGTCCACACAACTTGCCTGGCCTCCACCTCCCCATTTAGACTCTTACTTTACATCATTCCTTCACGAGGCAACAAAAGCAAATCTAATGATGTCACTTCCCTGCTTAAAACCCTTCAATGGTTTCCCAAAGCCCAAAATATCTTACAAGGTCCTGCGGTCTGCTGTGGCCCCCACCCCTACCTCTTTCACTCTTAAAAAGCAATTTAAAATAATCTAGTACCTGACAGCTAATAAACACTATCCAGATTGTCTTTTTCTTTACTGAAATACTTAAATGCAGGGAAAAGACAAGGGTTTGGACTCTGAAGATCAGGGTTCAAATCCAGGCTCCGCGACTCATCAGATGCTTTATCTACTAAGCATTTCATCTTTGAACTGATAACAATTACTCCAGCCCATGGGAGTAATTTTAGACTTTCATTCTCATTTTTTTGTGTGTGAGAATGGAAGGTGTCATGTATGTGAAAGCTTTTCCCTTCTGTGTAGACACCATGCCAATGACGACTGAAGACAGCCCACGAGATTGTAGATTTCCTGAAAAGTATTTCAGCCTGAGGTTAGTTTCTCTTAATAGGCTTTGATCACCAACTAAATCTCATCAGAGCTGATTTTCAAAACATCCCCTTTAGGCGATGACATCATCAGACAGCTGGGTCTTTTGGATGCCCCAGACTATGGCTGTGTGTGAGCTGTAATAGTTACATACAACTAGTGGAAAATACGCTTTTGCTTTTCTTTCAGAACGCTTGGTTGGGTGAGGTCCCTGCATTACCTGTGTTTGGAGATGGAACAAATGTAATTCCAGCAATTCATGTCCTTGACCTAGCAGGGTAAGTGTTCTCCTAGAGCTAGGACTTACCCGGAAGTAATTGACTAATGTGTTTGTGCTTAAGCAAACACTTAGTGAGCGCTCGCCAAGCGCTATAGACCCTTACATGTGTCACTGTATTCGTTCTTCACAACAACCCTGTGCACAAGGTCTACTTATTATCTCTGTTTTGTATCTGGCGGCATAGTGTCCACCATCTAAAAGTGCCAGGAAAGCCCATAGCACAGTCTTCATCCAAAGGTAGGCTCTCCGAAATGTCGGGAGTCATGATTCACCAGGGGTAGGAAATCGTAGTCCCCGTACTGCTTCTTACTGACCAGTGGTTCCCCTAAGAGAGCCACGGCTTCTCCCAATCTGTGTCTGACTCTGTGAATGCCCCTCCCCAAAGCACTGTTGAGAGACTCACAGGAGCGCCAGGTGAGCGGACTTCACTAACTAAAGTCCTGCCCCGGGGGTCAGGTGCGCTTTGCAACGCACTGGGCGAAGCTGGAGCTGAATGGATCGGCCTTGGAGTCCTGGCCTTTCCACTTTCCCCAGTGGCTCTTCAGCCTGAGATGCGTTCCTTGACCATCCCAGCTTCCCTGTGTGTAGAGATCATCGTCCCACGCTGACCATGTTGGAAATGAAGTGAGATACTGCCTGGCTCCCAGGGGCGGTGGTCGGTGGACTCTCCTTTGACTCCATCTCTTTTGCTTTCTCCCCTGGTGGTGGTTTTTCCTGGTGGGCTGCAGAGTGATACAAAACATCATAGACCACGTGCCAAAGCTTCATTACCTGGTTGCAGTGGACGAGTCTGTTCATACCCTGGAAGACTTGGTCAAGGTACAGCTGTTCCATCCCATATTTGATTGCATTTCTTAAACTGTTGTAGCCCCTAAAGTATAGCAATGGAATCAGGGGTGCTAACAAGACTGGGGACTCCCCAAATGGAATATCCTGAAAACCAAAGTCACTATCCGCTTCTGCAGTGTATGTGCTGGGAAATTTACAATCAAGATGTCCTTTCTCTGGTCTGTGCCCGGAAGGGAGTGGGAGAGGCCACTGCGGGGCCAAGACACACACGAATCCCACAGGGGCGTTACTAAAATGTGTCCTTGCCCCAAAGTACTGATACGGTCAGTTTCCCCAAACCTACTGGCGGCTTCCAGGGGCTCTAGGTTTGTGGGGGCTGTCTCTCCAGTCCAGGCCACTTGTCACCTTGTAGCCCAGCTAGCGCAGTGAGTGCAGCCTTCCCTACTCATCCTTTAACCCGCAGCTCAGATTTCATCCTCACGGAACGCTTTCTCCAGCAGCCCCTCTGCAGGTGATCCGCATAACCGTCTGTGTACTGCTGCCTCCCCTTCAGACTGAGAGCCCCCTGAGGGCAGGTCCTGCCTTACTGGTCTCTGTTTGCAGTCTCTGGCGTGCAGTGGCGACTGTTGAATATTTGCAAAACAAATGAATCAGTGCATACCCGCAGGGCACCCCCTTTTACAAAAAAAAAAAAAAGAAAGAAAAATTATTCATTTATATTGACATTCGTTTAAGAAATTTTGTATTAAAATCTTACAAGCAAACCAAATAGTATTTCTATTTTCCTCTAACAGTGCATCAGTAAAAATACTGGCCCTGGGAAAATCCAGAAAATACCCAAAGAAAATGCTTTCCTAACCAAGGACTTAACAGTGAGTAGATAAGAGATTCTTCTCCTAAATGTATTGGTTCTTGAGGGATTTGGAGTCCGAATTCCTGGCTTCCAGGTTTGTCTTTGCCCCTCCTGCACAGCTAAACATTTTACCTTAAAGCAATTTCCTCTTGTCTTCTGAGAGCTGCTGTTTTCTTTTCTGAAAAACCCTCAGAGGTCCTGGTCAGAAAACGTACTTGAAAAACTGATATGGGGGCGCCTGGGTGGCTCAGTCGTTGGGCGTCTGCCTTCGGCTCGGGTCATGGTTCCAGGATCCTGGGATCGAGCCCCGCATCGGGCTCTCTGCTCCGCGGGAAGCCTGCTTCTCCCTCTCCCACTCCCCCTGCTTGTGTTCCCTCTCTCGCTGTGTCTCTCTCTGTCAAATAAATAAATAAATAATAATAAAAAAAAAAACCTGTTTGATACGTAATTGCTTTACAGACACTGGATGTTCTTCTCTTTGGCCTCTTTGTATTAATTCACACAGGAACCCGGGATTTCTGATTTCATTGCCGCGGAAACTTACCCAGCCTTAGTCAGCAGTGTGCCCTTTGAGCTTGCTTTAGGACACAATTTTTAAAAATTATTTTATTATTATTATTATTAGGAATAAATTGCATCAAAATGCTACCTTTGAGAATGTTTCTGGAAGGACTGGTATCACTGGTTGCCTCTGGGGAACAGAGCCGGGTGGGTGGTGATGGGGGTCAAAGAGAACACTGTCCTCTATACTTTTTCTTTTGGATTTTGAGCCAAGGGATTGCACTATTCAAAGAATAGATACAATTAAAATTTGCAAAAAAAGAAACCTTACACTGGGACTTCCAGCATCCCCCTACTCTGAGCTGCTTGTCCAAGAGCCAGGATGCAGCCTGTCCTGAGCACAGAGGTGGGAAGAGTTTAGAACTCTCACGGAAGACCACAGGGGGCGCTCTGTCAACACCGAGTGCCACCATTGATTGTCTTCCATGTTTTGTGACTGTATTTTTTTCTTTAAATCACAGTGATTTTGGTCTGTTGTAACTGTCAAAGTGAAGGAAAAGTCAAGTCAAATCTCTAATAATTTCTTTATCTTTTAGCAAGAGTGCCTTGACCATTTACTGGTCAATTTGAGAATGGAAGCACTTTTTGTGAAGGAGAATTTTAACATTCGATGGGTTGCCCAAACAGGATTTGTGGAAAATATCAACAATATCCTCAAAGAGTACAAGCAAAGCAGAGGACTACTGGTAACTATAACAATTTTCCTGTTTTGATATCCTGTTTCAATTCAACTATAACAATTTCCTGTTTCCTGTTTTAAATTCGAATTTAAGCAAAGTAAATGAAACTTTTAGTAGAATCACACGAGTGAAAGTATTTTCTTTTTCAAATGTCCCAATTTCTAAAATCAAGTTCTTTTTAAAATTTGATCCATTTGTTCATGTCTAACAATGTATGTATATATTATATTAATTAATTAATGTCAACCAAATATTAAACATTTTAAAGTTAATACAGATAATGACTGTTACACTTGACACAAATTGAACATGATAGTAAATTCAAAACTGACTGCCACAGCACTGTCTATATACAGAAAAGTAGCAAGTGCAACCTGGCCTGCCTGTTTCAGCCCTGGGTTACCTACAGGAGATGGTCGGTGGGAGGTAGAAAGGAGAAGACTGATTGTTACTTTGATCTCTTCCAGAAGACTGATTGTTACTTTGATCTCTTCCTGTTGGCCAGGGGATTCACTGGTCATTTATCATCAAACTCTTCAAAGTAGACATGCTTATCTCCACATTATAGATGATGAAACTGAGGCTCAGAGAGGTTAAGCAATTTCTTCAAGGTCACACAGCTAATCAGAGATTCGAACTAGCTGGGATGCAGACTTAGCTAGAACAGCCTAACTTCAGGGTCCCCACACGTCCCTCCCTAAAATCAGTTATATGTAGCCCTTTCCCAGCTCCTTGATTTACCCCAGGGAAGCATCCCAAAGAGGATAGCGGCTAGTACATTAAACATGTGTTGAAAACTGTCAGGTAGCATATGAGGAACAGGTGCCATCCTAACCATAGTACCACTGTGCATGGGAGTCTTCATACAAGCAAGAACAGTAATCATTGTGTTCGAAGAACCATATTCTCCTGAAAAACATGCCTAGTTAAGAGTAAGTAGGAGAGGGGTACCTGGGTGGCTCAGTCGTTAAGCGGCTGCCTTCGGCTCAGGTCATGATCCCAGGGTCCTGGGATCGAGCCCCGCATCGGGCTCCCTGCTCCGCGGGAAGCCTGCTTCTCCCTCTCCCACTCCCCCTGCTTGTGTTCCCTCTCTCGCTGTGTCTCTCTCTGTCAAATAAATAAAAAAATCTCTAAAAAAAAAAAAAAAAGTAGATGTGCCTCTTAGCAAAGGAAACAGTGATGTCTTTAAGCATCTGAAATACCCATCTTAAGTTTTTGGAGCCTATCCTGAGACACACAAGACCCAACTCAAGTGGTGAGACTAGTGTTGTCCTCTGTGGGTCAAATGGACATCAAGGTACCATGACCAGATGCCACTAAATAGCCTGTTCATCTAACTCTTCATGTTCCAAACGATGCTCATCAACAACCCTCCATGACTGTCTACTCCGAGGGAGCAAACGTACCGGACAAGTGCACTTGGAGTTCTGAATTCAGTGGTAGTCAGACTTCTCACTATTAAGTGAATAAATGGCCATTCTGGTTTTTCACCTGGCTGAGGTGTGCCTACCCCAGGAGACAGATCTGCCATCGCTGTGTGGACAAAATGGTGCTTGTGAACATGCTCAGTTGAGAGCTGGACCTTAGACCATGGTGAATGCACCAGGCCCACCCAGGAGCACAGCCCAGCCCATCAAGACTCTGCTTGAGCTGCTTTCTCAGACACCCTTCCACTGCCCGCCATCTTGGTCATCACCATTGTCCCGAAAGTATCCTTCACCAGATAAGACCAGTCATGTTCACCATCCTCACCCAGCACCCCTGCAATGTCCCTGTTTATTTCCTTCACAGCCGTGGTCTCCTCATCTGTCAAATGGTAGTAATAATAACCACAACTAGGTGGCTGAAATTATATGACCTTTAAGCGCATGGTCACTCTGCCAATGGAAATTCTTCCCATCAGCCTGATTTTTATTATTAATTTGCCTTATAATATACGAGGCTTCAGTTCCACAACTGTTTGGATCATTTTGCAAGAAATGACTGCTACTGATATTTTGAATTCTGTTGGAAATAAACATTTACTCCCTGGTTACAAATGTCACAGAGTTTCTAGAGCATTCAAGCAAGTTTTGGCAGAAGAAATGGCGGGGCTTTTTTTTTTTTTTTTTTTTGATGAGTGTTTTTAAAAACTAGAATAAATTAACTGTGCTAAAAAGTAAAGTATGATTAAAGACCCAGTCAGTCCAGAAACAATATTCATGAGGCAATAATCTAAGCCCCCACACACTGGACCAGAAATTCTATGTCTTTGTTGTCTTTGTAAGAGTAATATGACTCATATGTGGAATTTAAGAAATAAAACAGATGAACATAGGGTAAGGGAAGAAAAAATAAAATAAGACAAAATCAGAAGGGGAGAGAAACCATAAGGGACTCTGAACTCTAGGAAACAAACTGAGGGTTGCTGGAGGGGTGGTAGGTGGGGGGATGGGGTAACTGGGAATGGACGACATTAGGAGGACATGGGATGTAATGAGTACCGGTGTTATATGCAACTGATGAATCACTGAACTCTACCTCTGAAGCTAATAATACAGTATATGTTAATTAAATTGAATTTTAAGTAAAAATTTTAAAAAAGGAGTAATATGGTAGTGTGTAATGCTCAAGTACTTTGTTCTTTAGTACTTTTAGTACTTTTGTGTAATGTTTGAGTACTTTAGTACTTCAGTACACTATATGTTAATTAAATTGAAAATTGATTTTTAAATAAAATTTTTTTTAAAAAGAGTAACATGGTAGTATGTAACACTCAAGTACTTTGTTCTTTAGTACTTTTAGTACTTTTGTGTAATGCTTGAGTACTTTAGTACTTCAGCACTTCAGTACACTATGTGTTAATTAAATTGAAAATTGATTTTTAAATAAAAAATGTTTTAAAAGAGTAACATGGTAGTGTGTAAGGCTCAAGTACTTTGTTCTTTAGTACTTTTTAGTACTTTGTTTTTAGTACTTTTAGTACTGTGTTCTTTTAGTACTTCTCGTACATCCAGAGCACATCTCGTTGAGCGTTGTGTCCCCCATGGTTGGTCGGTGCACATAGTAGATGCTCACTAAGTACCTGCTGAACGAATGAACAGGAAGGGCCACTCCCTGAGTGGGGAGCAGTGCTGTGAGGATGATGTGGCACTGACCACAGAGGCTGGCCGTGGAGGAAGTGACTCTAGAGACTTGACAGAGGAGAGTTAGGCTGCAGGACCCCAAGATGTTCAGGAAAGGCACCCCCTGAAATGAAAAACACTCTGTCGAACCACAGCTTGTTTACAAATCACTGGATGGTCCTTGTTCTTCTTTTGCAGCCAATCAAGATCTGCATTCTGGGTCCTCCAGCTGTGGGAAAATCCAGTATTGCTGAAGCCTTGTCTAAGCACTACAAGTTGCATCACATTAAATTGAAGGATGTTATTTCCGAAGCCATAGCGAAACTGGTAACATTTCTAACTACTTCACTGGGAATTTTTATATCTTAAAAATGCTTTTCTTAGTCTTGTAATAAGGAAGCCACTAATTTTACGTGGCATCCTGCAAAGAGATCTGTTATTTTAATTGGATTTTGTTGTTGTCCCGAGTTATGAAAACAGCATCCCACAGGACGTTCCTCGGTGCGATGGAAGCATCTTTCATGGGGTGCCCTTGAAATTTAGTTTGTCTCCAGCTGTTGCTAAAAAATATATCTTGTATTCTCTCTGTTGACTGGAACATTTTTAGTTTTTTTTGTTTTCATTTTTTAAGCAGGCTCCATGCCCAGTGTGGAGTCCAATGTGGGGTCTAGACTCACCACCCCGAGATCAAGACCTGAGCTGAGATCAAGAGTCAGAGGCTTGGGCGCCTGGGTGGCTCAGTTGGTTAGGCGACTGCCTTCTGCTCAGGTCATGATCCTGGAGTCCCGGGATCGAGTCCCGCATCGGGCTCCCTGCTCGGCAGGGAGTCTGCTTCTCCCTCTGACCCTCTTCCCTCTCGTGCTCTCTATCTCTCATTCTCTCTCTCTCAAATAAATAAATAAAAAAAAATCTTTAAAAAAAAAAAAAGAGTCAGAGGCTTAACTGACTGAACCACCTGGGCACCCCAATATTTTTTAGATTTTTTTTTATTCTTGATGTGTGTTTCTCAGAGTATTATCAGACTATTTATTAACTGCTTTAAAAGAAAGAGACTATTGGGGTCCCTTCGTGGTTCAGTTGGTTAAGCTTCCGACTCTTGATTTTGGCTCAGGTCGTGATCTTGGGGTCATGAGATCAAGCCCCTCATTGGGTTCCACACTGGGTATGGAGCCTGCTTAAGGTTCTCTCTCCCTTAAGAGGCCCTCCCCCCTCGCATGCACACACACACTTCCTCTCTCTCTCTAAAAAAAAAAAGAGAGACTATTTTCTTAGAGCAATTTTAGGTTCATAGCAAAACTGAGAGGTAGGTACAGAGACATCCCCTCCCCTTTGCATGCATAAGCTCCTGCATTATCAGCACCCCCTCCAGAATGGTTACATTAGTTACAACTGATGAACCTATACGGACGCTTCATTATCACCCAAAGCCCATTGTTTACTTTAGGGTAGTTCTTGGTGTTACACACCCTATGGGTTTGGACAAACGTATAATGACATGTACTTACCATTATCGTATCCCATGGAGTAGTTTTACTGCCCTAAAAATCCTCTGTGCTCTGCCTATGCATTCCACCCTCCCCTCAGCTAACTGCTTTTTATCATTTTATTGGAAATGGTAGCTGCTATGGTATATTTCCTTAAATGATTCCTAAAAGTCTTAATTTGTACAAAATGTGTTTCCTTAAGTAAGATATCACCTGACACCTAGAAAGTGTTGATTCTTAAGCAGTTCTGGTGTTAACACAGAAACAGATTCTTCTCCTAAAATAGAGTAAGAAAAACCTCGAGGCTCTCAACCATCTTTGTAGATACATGCATCCTGACAACTTGCACAATGACTGTGGGTGAGCGTATTCCCTATTTGGACACCAGCCTTTTCCAGGATCACGCGCCAGATGATTTTGTGAGTAGCAGATCCGTGCGGGGCATCGTCCAATTTGAATATCCGTGTGGTATGTAGGAGGCGATTGTCACACTTAAGGATGAAGGGGAAGAGGAAGAAGAAGGTGAGCAGGGGGAAGAGGAGGAGAATGTGGAAGATGCACAGGAGCTCTTGGATGGCATCAAAGAAAGCATGGAGCAGAATGCAGGTAGTGTGCCCAACTCGGGGCTGCTCTTGTTAACAGGCTTCGTTTCCTTGTTATAAAAGACTATTTGTTTGCTATTTAAAGTACAGAACAGGGCACCTGGGTGGCTCAGTTGGTTAAGCGACTGCCTTCAGCTCAGGTCATGATCCTGGAGTCCTGGGATCGAGTCCCGCATCGGGCTCCCTGCTCAGCGGGGGGTCTGCTTCTCCCTCTGACCCTCTTCCCTCTCGTGCTCTCTATCTCTGATTCTCTCTCTCTCAAATAAATAAATAAAATCTTTAAAAAAAATAAATAAAGTACAGAACATATAACAAAGAAATTTCAATCATAATCCCACCCCCGCCTCCCCAGGAGGAAAAAATCACCATTGATGTTTGGTGACTGTCTGATCATAGGACGGGAAAGAACTCAAGTTAACAACAATAAAAGACCAAATGTATAGTCATATATTTTAGAAGCATCAAAAATCATTAATTAGGGTGCCTGGTGGCTCAGTTGGTTAAGCTTCTGCCTTCGGCTCAGGTCATGATCCCGGGGTCCTGGGATCGATCCCACATCAGGCTCCTTGCTCAGCAAGGGGTCTGCTTTTCCCTCTTCCCCTCCCCCTTGCTCCTGATCTCTCTCCCTCTCAAATAAAGAAATAAAATCTTAAAATCATTAATTAAAAGGCAAAGGACAAACCAGGAAAAGATATTTGCCGCTAACATGATAAAGACCTAATATCCTTAATATATAAAATGCTCAGGCAAACTAGTAAGAAAATCATTAAATCCTTAATAGAAAAAAGTGGATGAAATACATGGAGCCATAATACATTCAGGAAGAAATACAAGTAAGTGGAAAAATATCCTTACTCATTGGGTAACTGTAAGCATTTTGTTGAACAAACTCACTGGGGTGAGGGGTCACTTTAAACACAAACTCGGGACCCATTCTCTTCCCTCTCCCGCTTGGACAGAGTTTCAGGCTGGTTCCATTGCAACTCCTAGATAATAAGTAAGTAGTCTCTTTGTTCATGCTTTAAGAAGTCCGTGCCAATCAAATGACTGCAAGCTGTTTTGAACTTAGACATTTCCAAGGGACCTGGTTATTTGGCAGAAAACCAGTGTAATTATTCGGAAACTAAAACCACTTCATTTTGATTTATGTAGATAGTCGAGATCCTCCATCGAACGGGTTTTACTGGTATCACCTATAGACTAGTCCAACGCGTGACCACTGGACTCTGATCCAACGGAGTTTCTCCCCTTGTCACCCCCTCAAGCATGTTTGGCTTCTTTCCACTTACCCCCTCCTCCTCTCATCTTTGCTGGTGGCTGTTTCTGATCCTCCAGGGTTGGGCTGGCCGGGTGAGAGGCGGGGAAGAAGGACAGAGGCATGAGCCAGGCCTGGGCGACGACAGATGGCTCCTTCCTGGTGTTGCCCTTCACAGACCCTCCCACCGAGGACCGCCCACTGCATTCCTGGGGGCACAACTCTTGACTGCCCTCCCCACCTCTGGTCTTCTAGCACAGGCGCTTTGTCCCTCCAGGTGGTCCTCTCCCCAGCCACTCATCTTCAAGAATTCTAGTGTCTCCATGGCTCCCAATGAAGGTGTCTCTCCCCCACGTCTCCTTGCCCCAGGCCACTCCAGTCTGGTGTTTAGGGGTGGAGAACATGGGCTTGTATGCACACGCTGGATGTCCACTTCAGACAGGTAGCTGATTACCTGTGTCTTGGTTTCTGCTTTGGTATGGGCTGGGCCAGGAGGAAATGGAATTTAGAATCCCGGAGATGTCCCAGAGGAAAAAGAAGGTACACAGAAAACCCAGTTTATTTTTAGAAAATTTTTTAATTAAAAAATTTTATTTATTTATTATTATTATTTTAAAGTAAGTAGGCTCCACGCCCAACGTCGGGCTTGAACTCATGACCCTGAGATCAAGCATCACATGCTCTCCTGACTGAGCCAGCCAGGTGACCCCCCTTTTTTTTTTTTAAACTTTTTTTTTTTTTTAAGTCATCCCTATGTCTGACCCGGGGCTCAAACTCACGACCTTGAGATCAAGAGTAGCATGCTCTCCTGACTGTAGAAAACCCAGGTTAATACTTTGAGAGAAAACATTGCCTCTGCCTCCCCTATGAAATACGTGGGAGCCAGGATGCTGGTTTTAGGGAGACTACCAGCAGCCTGGCTCCCACCACTTGGGGAAGGAGAAACAACCCAAGATAAGACATTCTGCTGTGAGGACGCCTGGGGAGGGAAATCTGGCAAGGCCACAGGAGAGGGTGGAGGGCTGGGATGGTAAGGAATCTACAGGTGTCCATTGCCCTGTGTATACACCGTAAGCCTGAGAGCTAAGGCCAGAGCAGGGCGCTGGGAGCGGTGAACACCACCACCCCAAGAGGAGAGGGAAGAGCATCTAGGATTCAGGCTAATGGGATGAAACAAAGCCTGGACAATATTTATGGGACAGAGACATGTAACTGGTCTTTGCAAGAACCCAAAAATTGTATCCAAAGTGTGTCGCTGCTCTGCTCAAGCTCAAGAAGGGCCCTGTCTTTGGCAGCCGACTCTGTTCTGCCCCCAAATGTAAAGAGAGGCCACTCTGGGGACGCCTGGGTGACTCAGTCAGTTGAGCATCTGCCTTCAGCTCAGGTCATGATCCCCGGAGTCCTGGGATCGAGCCCTGCGTTGGGCTCCTTGCTCAGCAGGGAGCTTGCTGCTTCCCCTGCTTGTGCTCTCTCTCTGTCTCTGTCTGTCTCTCTGATAAATAAATAAATAAAATCTTAAAAAAAAAAAAAGAGAGAGAGGCCACGCTGGGTCAGCAGCCTCTGCCCCGAGGGGCCCTGGAAGAGTACAGAGGAAGTGGCCTGCAGCCACCGCCGCTCCCCCCACAAGATTGGAATAGTTCATTCAGTCCCCTTTAACCTTAGGAAGGTTTTTCTTTTTTGTTTTTTGTTTGTTTGTTTTTCTTCCTCAAGTTTGCCCCCAAATCCTTCCTATTCGTATTTACCTAAAACTAGAATGTGGACCTTGATTATGTTTGGACGAAACAAGACCTCTGAGCTCCCTGCACAGACCTAACATAGAAATTACACCGCCGGAGCAAGGACAGAGGTCAGCTCGCTTTCCCCTCGCATGACCCCATTTGTTAGTAAATAACTAACGATTCCAGCGAGACCAATTTCACAATCCTGCATTGGGGCATCTCCGTGTTCTGAGGATTCCGCTCCAGTCCGCCCCCGACAATGCAGCCAAAATGGGGGCCTGGTTAAACTGGAATGCACCAGGTTGCCGATTCTTTGGGCTCAGTTTATGTGTTTCAAAAGCATTGTGGGATTATTGAAACTAGTTGGTGGAGTTCCAGGTGGTCATTGGACTAGTCTTTCAACTTTTCTGTGAGTTTGAAAATAGAAATTGGGGCGCCTGGGTGGCTCAGTCGTTAAGCGTCTGCCTTTGGCTCAGGTCATGACCCCGGGGTCCTGGGATCGAGCCCCGAGTGGGATTCCCTGCTCGGCGAGGAGTCTGCTTCTCCCTCTCCCTCTGCTGCTCCCCCTGCTTGTTCTCTCTCTCTCTCAAATGAATAAATAAAATCTGAGCAGGTCCTGTCCCCATGCTTTAATAAAACCACCATTTTGCACCAAAAAAAAAAATGAATAAATAAAATCTTTTAAAAAATGAACAATTGGGGGGAGGGAGACGTATGTAACTCTTTCAATATCCTAGTGTGTGTCCTCTGCATGGATTATTTTAAAACGTTGGAGGCACCTATTTTTTGAAACGTGTTTTAGTAATTGTGAATATGGATTCATATTAGCATTTTAAATATTACTTGAATATGAAAGACTAAAAAAAAAAAAAGAGCAGGTGGTGTTTTCAAGGCTGTCCTGTAGGGCTGTGTTCATTCATTTCAAAGTAGAAGTGACAGTCCCCTTCCAAGGAGCTCCACACTGCCAAGGTCATGGGTGTATCTCGAGGAGGTCACGGTTCTCCAGAGAGAGCCATTTGAGCTTGGCCCTTTGTGTACCCACATTCCGCCGTTATCAGAACCTGCTGCTCGAGGTCCCTTCTTGCATACCGAACGCTTCAGCTCTGAAACAAACAGGAGTGAATGGCAAAGCTGGCTGGCTGAAATCAACCAAGGGATGCATGGAGGGGCCTGAAGCTTGATTTCTGAGCATGTATGTGCCTTTGCCTCAGCAACAGAACCTTTGAAAATCAGAAATAGACTGCTTAGATAAAACTCGTCTTCGATTTTTGCTGAATCCCTCGACATTTTATTTGGCTTTATTTCTTTGCACCACAGTGAACCTTACTGAGAAATAATGTCAAATCATTTCAAGGAATTTCATTATGTGAAATAATGCCTTTGATTTTCTTTCTTTCTTTCTTTCTTTTTTTTGGTCTCAGCCCTAACATTTAAATTTCTGGAAGATGCAATTAGTTTTGAATCAGTTCCTGCCTAATGAGTTGTGTGGCAATGGGAGGTAGAAGAAAGAAGAGGTGTTTTAATGACATTATTTTATTGTCATGAATACAGTGATTAAAAGACACCAAACCCCAGGACGCCTGGGTGGCTCAGTCGGTTAAGCGTCTGCCTTTGGCTCAGGTCATGACCCCGGGGTCCTGGGATCGAGCCCCGAGTGGGATTCCCTGCTCGGCGAGGAGTCTGCTTCTCCCTCTCCCTCTGCTGCTCCCCCTGCTTGTTCTCTCTCTCTCTCAAATGAATAAATAAAATCTGAGCAGGTCCTGTCCCCATGCTTTAATAAAACCACCATTTTGCACCAAAAAAAAAAATGAATAAATAAAATCTTTTAAAAAATGAACAATTGGGGGGAGGGAGACGTATGTAACTCTTTCAATATCCTAGTGTGTGTCCTCTGCATGGATTATTTTAAAACGTTGGAGGCACCTATTTTTTGAAACGTGTTTTAGTAATTGTGAATATGGATTCATATTAGCATTTTAAATATTACTTGAATATGAAAGACTAAAAAAAAAAAAAGAGCAGGTGGTGTTTTCAAGGCTGTCCTGTAGGGCTGTGTTCATTCATTTCAAAGTAGAAGTGACAGTCCCCTTCCAAGGAGCTCCACACTGCCAAGGTCATGGGTGTATCTCGAGGAGGTCACGGTTCTCCAGAGAGAGCCATTTGAGCTTGGCCCTTTGTGTACCCACATTCCGCCGTTATCAGAACCTGCTGCTCGAGGTCCCTTCTTGCATACCGAACGCTTCAGCTCTGAAACAAACAGGAGTGAATGGCAAAGCTGGCTGGCTGAAATCAACCAAGGGATGCATGGAGGGGCCTGAAGCTTGATTTCTGAGCATGTATGTGCCTTTGCCTCAGCAACAGAACCTTTGAAAATCAGAAATAGACTGCTTAGATAAAACTCGTCTTCGATTTTTGCTGAATCCCTCGACATTTTATTTGGCTTTATTTCTTTGCACCACAGTGAACCTTACTGAGAAATAATGTCAAATCATTTCAAGGAATTTCATTATGTGAAATAATGCCTTTGATTTTCTTTCTTTCTTTCTTTCTTTTTTTTGGTCTCAGCCCTAACATTTAAATTTCTGGAAGATGCAATTAGTTTTGAATCAGTTCCTGCCTAATGAGTTGTGTGGCAATGGGAGGTAGAAGAAAGAAGAGGTGTTTTAATGACATTATTTTATTGTCATGAATACAGTGATTAAAAGACACCAAACCCCAGGACGCCTGGGTGGCTCAGTCGGTTAAGCGTCTGCCTTTGGCTCGGGTCAGGATCCCAGGGTCCTGGGATAGAGTCCCACATCAGGCTCCTTGCTCAGCTGGGGGTCTGCTTCTCCCTTTCCCCTTGCCTGTGCTCTCTTGCTTTCTCTCTGTCAAATAAATAAATAAAGTCTTAAAAAAAAAAAAAAGATTCTCTCTCCCTCTCTAAAACAAATTGAAAAAAAGAGAGACCAAAACTATTTTATATTGTAGACCCACTGATAAACTAAAAGTATGGTATAACCCTAGAAAGAACTTTGTAGATCAATTACTCAAAGTTGCCAAACTCACCATACTGTAACGCACACATTAAGCAACGTAAGGGCAGGGTCGTGTCTCAGAAACGGTAGCTGTTTGATAATTACAATAGAATAATACATGAATATCGCAGCGAAGCTGCATCATATCGTCCTTTAACCACTGTGCCCGTTTTAGAACAGACTCCTCCCTCCTCAGTGATGCCATGTAACCGCCGGAATCCAGCCTCCAAGGCTGGAGAAAGAACTGCGTAGCGGGGCCAAGGTCGGGAATGCAGATTTGGAGAGACCCGGGGTGGGGAGGGCGTTGGTTCCTGCAGCTTTAAAGAGAACCCTACCTTTGAGAGTCAGATCAAGTTCAATTTTTATTTTTTAATTAATTTTTCCTTTTTATTTTTAAGTAATCTCTACACCCAACGTGGGCCTCAAGCTCACCACCCCGAGATCAATTGCATGCTCTACCAACTGAGCCAGTCCGGCAGCCCAAGCTTGATTTTTATTCCAATGCAGCAAATATTTATTACTATTGTTACACTATTAATAATAAGTCGTGTGTTAACAACACGTGAACACTATCTCACTTAAATCTTACAATGGAAACATTTATTTCTATGTATTAAGGTTATTATTACTATGTCTTAAGGCTATAAGGCTATGTATTAAGGCATAATATCAAAACAGAATTGAGTGAACCCTGCTGGCAAGTGGTAACACTCGGGACATCTCCACTTGCTCCTTGTTCTGCTTCATCCAGAAGTTGTGACTTTACCCAGAAGAATATTTGGGAATTGCAGACATCAGCATTTGCTTCTGGTCTTTATTGCAGACAAGCTCATTGGGTTCTCCTATTTTATTGTGCATTACAGTTCAATGTATCATGTTCAAAATACAAAACCACATATTTGTAACTTTAAGGGAAAATAAAAGATTTTCAGTAGTAACGTTGACTACACAACAAATTTTGAGATGGCTTTGGAATGTAACCGCCATGTAGAATGTGACTCCCTAGTAATATATTTTTTTTTCTTTTTACCAGGCCGACTAGAAGATCAATATATAATTAGATTTATCAAAGAAAAGGTGAAATCTATGCCTTGCAGGAATCAAGGTTATATTTTGGATGGATTCCCAAAGACCTATGATCAAGCTAAAGACCTGTTCAATCGTAAGTTCGAGTGTTCCTCTTATTTTTTATTTTATTTTTTAAGCTTTTCTTTCTTTGTGTAAACTCTACCCCCAACGTGGAGCTTGAACTCACAACCTTGAGATAAGAGCCACATGGTCTGCGGACTGAGCCAGCCAGACGCCCCTCCTTACATTCAGATAAGTTGCAATGTATCGTAGTAATAGTCACTCAGTTAAAATTTAAAAATCAGAGAGACTGTGTCTAAAATGCAGGCTTTTCTATTATTGGTTAGTTTTCTAGTTAACTTCTAGTTAAAATATTTTAATTTTTTGCCAAGCTGTCCATAGTGATAGCACGTAATAAACACAACAATGTATATTTTGTTTTATTAGAAGAAGATGAGGAGGAAGAAGAAGATGTCAGAGGCAAAATGTTTCCCTTTGATAAACTAATCATACCTGGTAAGTTTAAAATATTTCTTGAAGGTCATATTTAGGGGAATGCCATTTTGCACCCAAACCATCTTTTCGATGTCAGTAAAACAGATCTCTCTCTCCTTCTCTCTCTCTCTCTTTTTTTTTTTTTTTTTAGGGAAAAAGGGAAAACGATACCCTTAAACGTACACTCTCAAGCTAGGGAATGTATGGGGGGCAGCAATCAGGAATACAGGAATACTAAGTTCTGAAATGGACAGAAGTCTCTTTGAGAATGTTCTTTTCTGCTGCTCCCTCCAGGAACAAAGCACTGGGTGGCCAGTCCCCTAATGCCTTGACTTCTGAGTCAGTTGGCAAGATGACCAGGGACTGGACCCTTCCTACCATTTTAGGTGCTAGCCATGCCATCATCTTTCCCAAATCCAGGGTTGAGACTGGGCAGGTGCAGAGTGTCTTGGTTCACTGTCCACGTAAATACACAGTCGTTGCACCATGTCCTCTTGGAAGTAAAGCATAAACAATGTATTCCACGAAAAAGGATTTGCTGAGTACCCGGCAGGCATTTCTTGTGAACTTGCCTTGAACTTTTCAAGTTTTTTTTTTTTTTTTAATCAATTTGCGTGCGATATCATCATAGGAAACACAAAAACAGCTTTTTTCAGCAACTGAGCCTGAGGTCGTAATGGTGGGGGGCGGAGGGGGGGGCTGCTCACTTGCGTCAGAGTCCCCACGGGAGTCAGTTGATGACAGCTTGCCATGAAGCTTCTGGAAGCACTGGGGCCACCAGAAAGCAGTCATCCTCAGGGATAGATATTTACTGTTTGCCTGAGGGCCCTGAAGCCTTGCAGGAACTTGCAACAGCAAAGGGGGTGGGTTGTCTTGGATTTCCCGTGAATGTATGCATTGGGCTTAACAAAAGTTAAAAAGTAAAGTCGATTAACCAGATCTGTCTGGTTTCTGAGAGTTTATCACTTCCGGGCAATATTCATTCATTGCAAACTGCATTGTAAATCCTCATGCTCTCACTGGGGCAGCTCAATGAACCATTCGTCTGCCCAGAACTGCATGAGATAGGAATTCCTTGAGCCTTTGCACGGTCCTGTCAGGCTGGAATTAGTCCCGTGGTTACCTGATCCAGAAGCCAAAGCCCAGGGACTTACCCAAGCCCGCTTCCCTGGTACACAGAATGGCTTAAATTCAAACTCGGTCTGCTCTTCCCACTGCCTCCAAAGCACAGAATTAATGAAACCCCTTCAGGAAATGGAATCACGCACATGAAACAGTCAATGATTCTTAAGCGTGGTCCCCTGGGCTGCCCTCCCTCTGCTGGATGTGATCCAAACGGGTTGAACATGTCATCTATTTGGAATGTTTAGTCTGCTCATAGTTATCCTCTTTCTGGAAATTGTCATTATTTTCTGTCTTCCTGGAAGAAATGAGAGAATTGTCTCATTTGTCCCCGGGGGATTTGAGTACAGGGAGGTGGCTGAGTGAGGACACGAGAGGCCAATGCCATTGAAAGCAGGGTCCCCAGAGCAGGGGGTGTGCCGCACCATGCTGGGTCATGTGGGGAAGTGTGCGAGGCTTGGTCAGGAAGCAGGAAGCATCGAGGGGAAGGCTAAGCCATTGCCTTAACTGGGGTTTCTGTGGGAAAGGCAAGGCAGGGCTGAGTAAACAGCTTTTTTTTTAGAGGATTGGCTAGTTTGAGCCAGCCCCAGTGGGTTTTGCTCTCTAGTTCCCTGGTACCTGGCTCTGGGATGATTTAAGGCAGGGAAATATTGGCTTGGTGTGTGAGAGTTATAAAAAGGGGGTGGTCATCTTGTATATGAGGGCCATCCTCCTGAGTAAGTGGTTGACTATCTTTAGGAATTAGCTAGTCCTGAAAGGGGCAGTGTCTCTCCAGGTGTGTAACTCCCTTCGGAGATGTCAGAACATCGTAAGATACAGAAAATAATAAATCTGATTAATACAAGTCTCCGTGCTTGATTTGAATGATAACACATTTCAATCTATGGTGACCCAGTCATAGGTGGTATTATCTCTCCTTGATAAATCATTGCTTTTTACAACTGCTGCTAGCCTGTATCCAGTTCAGTTCTTTTCAGATCTCGTTTTTGAAGCAGACAAGTTTAAAGTCATACCTGCTTGGGGCTCCTGGCTGAGTCACCACTCTTGATCTCAGGGTCATGAGTTTGATCCCCATATCAGACATGGAGCCTACTTAAAAAAGTGAAAGTAGATCAATAAATAAATACAGTTGTATCTGCTTGATGACTATGGAAAAAATGTTTTAAAACACAGATTTTCAGGGGCGCCTGGGTGGCTCAGTTGCTTAAGTGTCCAACTCATGATTTTGGCTCAGGTCATGAACTCCTGGGTCGTGAGATCAAGCCCTTTGTCAGGCTCAGTGGGGAGTCTGCTCGAGATTCTCTCTCTCTCTCTCTCTCCCTCTGTCCCTCTTCAAATAAATAAATAAATCTAAAACAAAAAACAGGGGTACCTGGGTAGCTCAGTCATTAAGCATCTGCCTTCGGCTCAGGGTCCAGGGATCAAGCCCCGCATCAGGCTCCCTGCTCCACGGGAAGCCTGCTTCTCCCTCTCCCACTCCCCCTGCTTGTGTTCCCTCTTTCGCTATCTCGCTCTCTGTCAAATAAATAAACAAAATCTTAAAAAAAAAACATTAAAAACCAAAAAACAAAACAAAACAACAAAAAACAGATTTTCACATGACTCTAGATAGCCAAACACAGTGACCTCCTTGTTATATACAATCTTACCAAGCAGAAATCTATTACTTGCTATCCACAGTTAGCCAGTACAAGGACAGTAGACATTCCTTCTTTTAAAAAGCAATTTATTTGTTTATTTGAGAGGGAGAGAGAGAGAGAGAGCACGCAAGTGGGGGGAGGAGCAGAGAGAAAGGGAGAGAGAGAATCCCAAGCTGACTCTGAGCTGAGCTGGGAGCCCAACGTGGGGCTTGATCTCACAATCATGACCAGAGCTGAAATCAAAAGTTGGATGCTCAACCGACTGAGTCACCCAGGCTCCCCAGCACAGTGGATGTTCTGAATAATTATCTCTAGGTACTGCAAAATCCTGAAGTTCTGTCTGAATCATAAGAGAGAAAGGACTTTTTAAAAATATCATCTGGGGGGGCGGCGCCTGGGTGGCTCAGTTGGTTAAGCGGCTGCCTTCAGCTCAGGTCATGATCCCAGGGTCCTGGGATTGAGCCCCCCGTCGGGCTCCCTGCTCAGCAGGGAGCCTGCTTCTCCCTCTCCCTCTGCCTGCCTCTCCGCCTACTTGTGCTCTCTCTCTCTGTCAAATAAATAAATAAAAAATCTTTAAAAAAATAAAAAAATAAAAATATCATCTGGGGGCACCTGGTTGGCTGAGTTGGTACAGCACGCAACTCTTGATCTTGGGGTCATGAGTTCAAGCCCTACCTTGGGTGTAGAGCTTACTTAAAAAAAAAAAAAAATCATCCAGTGGGAAATATATTCCATCACGCTAAAATTCTTTGAAATCTGGAAGCCAAGGACATCACTCACTGTTCATGGTACTCGATTAACTGGAATCTTCCTTCTCCCAATCACTGGGGAGAAAAATACAGCATCGCATTTTAAAATTCTTAGATTACTAACAGAATCATTAACTTTTCATCTAGATGCCTGACGTCATGGAGCTTAACTAGATTCAAATTTCAGTGAATTTAGTGACATAATTTCAAGTACTCTACCAGCATTTGGAGGTCCAGCTGTCTCCTCTCCTTTTCAAAATATAGCCACTCCTGAAAATCAAATGATCACAGATGAGCATCTAAACTAAATTAAAATAGGTCAGAATAGTGGCAGCATCAGACTATGGTTATGAATTTTTTAAAAAATATTTTATTTATTTATTTATTTGAAAGAGACAGAATGAGAGAGAGAGAGAGCATATGAGAGGGAGGAGGGTCAGAGGGAGAAGCAGGCTCCCTGCTGAGCAGGGAGCCCGATGCAGGACTCGATCCCGGGACTCCAGGATCATGACCTGAGCCGAAGGCAGTCGCTTAACCAACTGAGCCACCCAGGCGCCCTGGTTATGAATTTATTGGATCTTGTTCCACAAGCTCTGTCCTCACCTTTATTTTTCCTGTTAACACACGAAGTAGATGGTATTCAATGGACATCCACTTGCCCCATAGACACACTCTGCTCTGGGCTCTGCTCCATACACTGACTTTTCTCACTCACTCAAGAAATCTTATTAGAATGCATTTGAGTGAAAATGGCACCATTATGTGGCAAACCAATACAATTTAATTAATTAATTAATCTTTAAATGTCCCAGTAAAACTTGATTTACAAAATCAGATGATGGGCCGGATTTAGCCCACAGGGAACCAATACAATTTTAGGATAAAAATTAAACCGTTACCATGCTTTGCCAGACTCTTACAGGTAGCAAGTTATTTGTAATACACCTGGTTAATGATCTGGGCACCCGTGTACTCTGACCGTGTTGAGAACCTCTCAGAATAGTAACTCACGTAGAAAGTCTATTTCACTGATGTGCACTTTAACCATTCATTCCCTCAACAAATATCTACTGAACTTATACAAGAAGCTGGAGAAACAGCTGCTTTCATAGTTTAAAAGAAAAATCACAGGTGGGGGGTGCCTGGGTGGCTCAGTCGTTGAGCGTCTGCCTTCGGCTCAGGTCATAATCCCAGGGTTCTGGGACCAAGCCCCACGTCGGGCTCCCTGCTCAGCGGGGAGCCTGCTTCTCCCTCTGCCTGCCACTCCCCCTGCTTGTGCTTGCACTCTCTCTGTCATATAAATAAAAAAAATATTTTTAAAAAAAGAAAAAGAAAAAGAAAATCACAGGTGGGTGAAATGATCCCCATCATTAATCTGATCCCCGTGTCCAACATCAGATAAGCGCTCTGTTGAATGGAAGGCAGATGCTTCCTAGCCAATTGCATTAAGTTAGAAGACAGCTGGATCCTTGGGAAATTGAAGTCCCAAGGGGAGTCCTTGTTTTTATTAATTTCCCAAATTGGCCATCAGTTTGCTCAGCCGCTAGTCTCTTTGGAAGCCCGTGATGCTGTGCTGGGAAGAGGGCGGGGTGGGGGTTGACTGGGAGGCGGTTGATGCCACAGGGTTATCAGAGATGCACTAATTCTGATTTTTGCTGCTTTTTCTTATCGGATTTGTTGTTATTCGATGATTAGATTTGCTACTATTTGCTATTTGGTATTAGATTTGCTATTTTTTTTGTCATTAAAAATTTGCTATTTCCAATTTCTGTTGCTTTTTTTTTAAAGGGAAGGAAGGAAAGAAAGAGGGAAAAAATAGAAAAATAACAGATCTCACAAAATACCAGCTGGTTGGGCCTCATCGGGTGGTGTTTGGAAATGTCAGTGATTTGTATCTACGTATGTTCCATGAGAGGCAGCAAGGAGGCCAATTTGTCATGAGGTCTCTGGTAACTGGACATTTCAGGTTAAGCACTGGTCCGGCCACCAGCACCTGCTAGTTAGCCCCTTCATCCTTGGGTTAACTCAGGAGCCTCTCTCTCTCTCTCCCCAGAGTTTGTTTGTGTGCTGGATGCCTCGGATGAGTTCCTGAAGGAGCGGGTGATGAACCTTCCTGAGAGCATCGTGGCAGGGACCCATTACAGCCAGGACCGCTTCCTCCGGGCTCTGAGTAACTACCGGGACCTCAATACTGAAGATGAGACTGTCATCAACTATTTCGATGAGATTGAAATCCACCCGATACATATTGGTATGAAATGAGCTCAGGACTAAGGTGAATGTGAAGAACCACTGCCAAGTGTCAGGACCCCCCCCCGCCTCCACCGCCGCCAACCCAAGGCACCCCTGCTGCCTGTCTGTCATAGGGCTGGGGCGGGGACGGGGAAGCAGAGCTATGTCCCTGGGGCCAGGAGGTCACAGGATAAACAGGGGAGTCCTCCTCCTGGGGAGTCCTTCTACTTGAGAATTTGGTGTGTGCATTGGGGGGCGTGTTGGGTATTGTTATATGAAAACATATACATACATTATGAAATCGAATACCAAATTGGCACTTTTTTTAAAGGACACTTCAAAGATATGTATATCTGCTGCTGGCTTCTTTGGGGCATTCTCCCAGCTTCCTTGGGGGCAGCGTTTTGTTCCTGTAGCATTGTAGGGTCCGGTGTTCTTCATAGAGCCCCTCCTGGCCTTTATCCCAGCCATCTGACACCACCCCCCCCACACACACACTGCTACTCAGAAAGCAAATTGTTCTTCATTGCATTCCTCTTTGTTTCCAGTAAACACTGAACTCAGATCTTAGCACCCAGCAGGTACTCAGTAAATAGGAGCTGTCATCAACCTCACCGTGGCGTCCTTGTTCCTGGCTCCAAATCTCAGCTGTCATAGATGTTTCTACTTCCCTGGGCTTTGGTGAACCGCGAGACTTCCTTTCTGGCTTCCTGGATCTTGACATTTCTTCCTCCCCTGGGTTTGATGAGAACCCCCTAGCCTGGTGGCAGCTTAGTGGCCAGGCTGAACCCCTGAGGGTCTCTCTGGGTCTCTCTTTGCACTCAAGAGCCAGATGGGACAGCATCTGGACCCTGGAGTCCTGGGAGGTGTAGCACCAACGAACGATGTCCGCATGAGGCAGGAGAGCTGATTTCAGGACTGGTTCTGCTCATCTGTGTTTTCATCTGTGAAATGGGAAAATAACCCCTGGCTTATAGAGTTGTTCCAAATGCAGAGATAATAGACAGGAAGTGTCTGGAGTACCGGGAAGTTCAACACGTGGTAACTAATTTTGTTATTACTAAGGCATAACATAGCGTGCTATTAAGCAATAAAAAGATAATGCAATTTATAAATCTACAAAATCCATTTGGCACCCGCGGAAACAGTTGGGTTTTGTCCTCATCTGGACGTGTCTGTACGCACTGGACCCACGTTTTCCATGTAAAACCTTAGGATTTGAATCTCCTTATGGAAAGTAGCTCACCCTATTTGATTAGAGAACTGGGAGAGAATGGTGAGCACATTGCACAAAAACAGTGATTGCCATCTTTTCAGTAAAGCTCAAAAAGGTATTTATGGAAAAATCAGGAGAGCCCCGGGGAGAAATGTTGAGAAAGACAGAAATGAGGAGGGAGGAGTGGATGAGTGGTCATTGCGTTCCTGTCTCATTCTGGGCCCGTTCCTGTCTCATTCTGTGCCCGTCACATCTGGCCTCATCTCTACCCCGGACAAGCAGGAGATGACGTACAAGGGAAGGGAGAAATGGATCTTAGGGATGGGTGTGGGAGAGGGGTCAAGGTCAGGAAAGCAGACCAGCCTCAGAAGGATCAGGAATGGGGCTGGCACCTACATTTTCTCCCTGCACTTTTGGACTCCTCTTCTCTCTGGGAGTCTCTTTCTTTCCAGCTCTTTGGACCATCACCTCTCCTCCACCACCCACATGGTGAACTGGAGCTGCCCCACAACCCAGGAGCTTCTACCCTGGGAGCCAAGCCTAGAGCTAGACTTTCCACCCTGATAACACATCCCTAGAAGGGCAAATCCAAGGTCATGGTTTGGGCAGGCTCCCACCCCCAATCAGCAATTCCCCTGTCCCAGGGTCAGGGCAGAAGCATTGGTTTGGGCAGCACTAGTCTCCAAACGTGAGCCTCTTCAAAAGTGTTTCAGAGCACTTTCAAGCACGTCAAGTTGTAATTACTCTGTTAGAGAAATCGGGAGAAATACATTTAAATGTCAGAGCACAGGCAGTAAGTGGAATATATGAGTTTTGTGTTATTTTGGTTTTGTTTGCTTTTTGGGGGCTGGCTTCCTCCCACCAAGTGATACATTGACCCAGTTCTTCCCCTCTTCCCATGCAGAAGCTAGAGGTGCCTCTAGTCTGGGTCAAGGTCATACTGTAGGAACAGAGGGAGCGGGCATGGCTGTGGTTGTGCCTGGGGCGGGGTGAGAGGAACCTTACTCCTAGGAAGGTCTGAGGCGCTGAGAACCAAAATCATCCACTGCACACCCTTCCACGGGGGCACCTTCCAAGCAAACCCAAGAGAGTGGTGTAGAATTTAGTGTTGAGTGACTTTGTGGAGAAACCCGTTGTTTACCAAGAAGCTGCTGTGGGTTTGGTTTTTTTTTTTTTTTGGTCTTGATGTTAACATTAGTCAGATATTCTGGAATCTGGACTTTTCCCTATTCAAGTAGGCTAACTGAAATGGTTTGTTTTTCTTATGAATTGGAAATGTATCCCAGGATCATTGAGTCTCAGAAACAGAAAAAAAAAAAAAAAAAAAAAAAGAAATGGAGGAAATCCTATCTGGTTTTCAACAAGAGCGGACTTCTTCCTGTGGAAACCCCCATAGAAGCATCTTTCTCTGCTTGGATGCTTCCAGGGATGGATAACTCTTTTTTTTTTTTTTTTGGAGGAGGTCCTTCCGCCCCCCACCCCAACTCAAAATCAGTGCTGTCAGAGCTCAAAGACTGAGCCCCAGTTTTCCAGCCCTGGGACTCCCAGCCACAGCGCTGATATTTGCCAGTGAGCCAAGAAATCCTGAACCGTGCTGGCCACTGGAACAGCAAAGTGCAATGCGGTCATTTCCATAACGTACCATGGCACGTTTATGGGAACAAAGAATTTTCTGGAATGTGATCTCAGAGTATGTGGCAGAATGTATGTGTGTGCTGATCTCCTTCCTCTCTCCTGGTATTTAAAGATGTAGGAAAACTTGAAGACCCTCAGAACAGACTGGCCATCAAACAGCTCATCAAAGAGATCGGGGAGCCTCGAAATTATGGTTTAACGGATGAAGAAAAGGCAGAAGAGGAGCGGAGGGCTGTGGAGGAGCGCCTAGCCAAGGAGGCGATGCACGAAGCAGAACGGGAGGCCAAGGAAGCTGTGGAGTTGGCCGAGAAGATCGCTCGCTGGGAGGAGTGGGTGAGTGAGTGTGGGCATGGGTTGGGGGTGGGGGGGTCAAGCCATTTAGGACAGCTGCATTTCCCATCCTGCTCGAAGAGAAATGTCATGGAAATACCCAAGCACGTTTTTTTTTTCTTTGTTTTGTCATAGGACCATTTCCTAAAAGGTGCCCTTGGTCTTTTGCTTGGGATAAATAATCATGATAACAGTAACTAGCCGTCGCCGGGAGTTTTGATAATCCAGATCCCTGTAACTGGGTCCCCTGGTGCTACATGCCAACCTTGGGATTTCTTCTGATTTTCCTCCATTTATCCCTCTCACCTGGGTGGTCAGCCTCCTTCACCGTCTCAGTTCCCCAAATCACGGAGTCGTACCTACTCTGCTTCTGAAAATCATACTCAGATCTACCCACAGCTCCTCACTTCTGGTCAGGGTCGGAGTTTCTCGCCCGAATTACGGCGCCTCCTCACTGGTCTCCGCACGGTGCACCTGTCCCTTTCCCTCCTGTTTCCATGCTGCCCCTGGCCGTCCTCCTAACATCTGGTTCCACGAGGGCAATTCCCTGTTGAAACGCTTCACAGGCTTGCATCACTGTGAGACCAAAGTCCAAACTCATTATTGGGGGCCCTCAAGGTTCTGGCTTGATGCATTTCAACAACACACCGTCTGCGCAACTAACTTCCTCCTTTGCTTTGGGTCTTGCCTAAAAAGCCATCTTTCCAAGGAAGCCTTTCCTGCACACCATGTTTAAAATGTCAACCCCATGGGGCGCCTGGGTGGCTCAGTTGGTTAGGCATCTGCCTTTGGCTCGGGTCATGATCTCGGAGTCCTGGGATCGAGTCCAGCGTCGGGCTCCCTGCTCGGTGGCGAATCTGCTTCTCCCTCTCGATGTGTTCTCTCTCCCTCTGTGTTCTCTCTCTCATTGTCTCTCAAATAAATAAAATCTTTAAAAAAAATGTCAACCCCTGCCACTCCCCACCACCTGTCATATCCCCTTTTATATTTCTCAATTTCCCTCTTTTTGCACTTATTCTCATGGACTATATATTTTCTATATTTATCTTGTTTATTGTCTTTTCTCTGTGCAGAATTTAAATCACATGAGGACAAGGATTTTTGTCTATGTTGTTCACTACCATATTTCCAATGCCAAGAACAGTGCTTGGGACGTAACAGACACCCAACAAATATTTGGGGAAGGAAGGAGGAGACAAAGGAAGGGTGTCCTTAGGCACACATCTTTGGGTGCCTGCTTATCTCCTTAGCACAAATTCCTGGATTTTGTTAGATCAGACTACAGGTGGTTTAATTTTTGATACATATTTCGAAACTACCTTCTAGCAAAGGTAAAGCAGCTCACACCTTGTCTACCAGTGGCTTTCCCTACACTTCCTCTAACCCTGCTTTCTCAATTTTGCTCACAAAATATCAACCTGATAAACAAAACCCCAACCCAGTGCTCTAATATTCATCTCTCTGGTCAGGCGTGTGACAGCTCTTCCCGTGTTCATTGGCATTTCTATTTCTTACGTTGCACGTTCTCTCTGCTTGTGTTTGGGCGGTGTGTCCTTTTCTTAGTATTTCTGCAAGAACAGCTCCTGAGAAGGTAGTGTAGTCATAGAAACACGAACGGCCTCGGGAGGCAAGGGTTTCCCAAGCTGTGTTGCTAGAGTCCAACTGTTGCTCCTTCTCCTTTGAAGTTTGTGGCTCTGTGCCTCCGTTTCTCCATCTGTAAAAGGAGGATGATGATAGTACCTGCTTCATACAGCGACGGGGGTGAGCGATGGGACGGGGGTGATGAGTCAGTACGTGCATAAATCCTCAGTCAGTGCCTGGCAAACTGTGTGCATCCCGTGATAGCCTAGCTTTTTATAATCTGTTGCAAATAGTTTTTCTCAAACTCATCAGTTATCTTTTGGCAGCATTTATGGTGTCTCTTCTGGACATAAAGAAGTTTTATGGTGGTATGTAGTCAAATCCATCAGTCTGCTTCCCATGTTGATTTCTGGGTTTGCTGTCTTGCTGGGAAAGACTCTTTTCAAACAAATAATACCGGTTAGGACTCTTTATCTTGCAAGTGACAGAAAAGCAAACTCCAAATGGCTTAGAAATAAAGAAAGCTTATAGATTCACATCAAAGTCCAGGGGGGTAGGGCTGGCTTCAGGCAAGGCTTGATATAGTGGCTCAGATGGTTTTACCAAGGACCTGGGGTCCCTATCTCTGCTCTGCCCTCCACATTGGCATCATCCTTAGGTTCTACCTGATAAAAGTGTTTATCCTTTACTAACATCCACAGCCGGGAGGTGGGCTGGACTGATGGGCTTAAGTCCCACTTAAACCACCAGGCTAAGAAGGGAGACTTCTCAAAGGAAATCTGGAAATTACTATTCCCCAGAGAGGAGGGACCATATGCTGAGCAAGGAACAACAGGCATCCACCAGATGAATGAATACCTTCTAGACTTTCTATTAGCACCTCTGTGATTCTTTCCTTCGTTCCTTCCTTCCCATCCTCCCATTCTTACTTTCTTCATCTGGGCAGCTAGAAGTTATCTTGATTTAAGAAGCGAGTTTGGGATCCAGTTTAATATTTTCTAGATTACTAAGCGGTTGTTACAACACCATGTACATCTTTCATCTGCTCTTTGCAATGCCATCTTTATCATAATGTGGTGACCACGTAAAGCGGTATCCGGCTCTAATTAACTCGGAGGTGAATCGGGTGAAAGTGTTCTCCCCTTTCTGTCTGTTTACCCCAAGCCCCAAATGTTCTATTTGTAGAATAAACGACTAGAGGAAGTGAAAAGAGAAGAAAGAGAATTACTAGAGGCCCAGTCTATTCCCCTGAGAAACTACTTAATGACCCACGTGATGCCAACACTGATGGAGGGGCTGAATGAGTGTTGTAAGGTCAGACCGGACGATCCTGTTGATTTTCTGGTAAGATTTTTTTTTTGTAATATCAATTTGAAAATAAAAGATGCCTGAATCTAAACAGAAAGCTAGTTGAGTTAGAGAAATTGTGTGTCTGGTTATTTGGGAAATAGCCTCTAAGACCTTCACAGTTTATAGTAAGACTTTCTTACTCATTTGAAAGTAAAGATTTACGGGGGCGCCTGGGTGGCTCAGTCGTTACGCATCTGCTGGGCTCAGGTCATGATCCCAGGGTCCTGGGATCGAGCCCCGCATCGGGCTCCCTGCTCCGCGGGAAGCCTGCTTCTCCCTCTCCCACTCCCCCTGCTTGTGTTCCCTCTCTCGTTGTCTCTCTCTCTGTCAAATAAATAAAATCTTAAAAAAAAAAAGTAAAGATTTATGTACTTTTATTTTTAAATTTTATTTTATTTATTTATTTGACAGAGAGAGAGGAGCAGGGAGCCCGATGCGGGGCTCGATCCCAGGACCCTGGGATCATGACCTGAGCCCAAGGCAGACACTTAACCAACTGAGCCACCCAGGCACCCGTAAATAAATAAAAATCTTAAAAAAAAAGTAAAGATTTATATACTTTTATTTTTGAATTGTTAACATTAGTAGTAGTGTCTTCTAAACTGACTTGTCTTTTTTGCCTTTCTTTCAATTATAGGCAGAGTATCTCTTCAAGAACAATCCCGAAATGCAGTGAAACTTTCAAGATCGTGTGTGATATACCTTTACAGAGATGGAGATGAGGTTAACAAGTGTAATTTGAAAATTTACTTGAAAAAAAAGTTTTTCCTATTTTTGGGAAATTCTTTGTTTTCCCCACAGGCAAATACTTTGTTATTTTTTCTTAATACTTCCTACTTTTTTTTGGCAAATACTTTATTAGGTAGAGTCATTATAAAAAGCTGATGGCAATGAGTGACTTCATTAAAGAACTTTATTTGAAAGGTAAATTGATAAAGTATCTGTGCATAGTTCATGGAACAGATATTGATTTAATGTTTCATTCTTAGTCAAAGTGTTCTGCACACTTGGATTTACAGTAATTTATAGCATGAAGAAAATTAGACTATATATGATTTGAACACGTAGGCTAATGACTTTACACAGTCTGCTATTGTTGCATGCCAATGGGGTTAGAAAGAAAGGAAAATGGTTTATGCTTTGTTGACTCACACCGAGTCAGATGTCATTGGCTTCCACTAGGTTAAGTTTTGAGTTCAGGGTCAGTATCTTAAGCGATGAGTCAGAGAGAGAATTGTAAACCTCTTGGCAGAAAAAAATCCCATAACAGAATGAATGATCCTAAATATTTGGGATAACTAAAAATTGAATATTTTCAACAAACTTTATAATATAGGCATAAGCCATCAATCTCTATGGTCTTTTCTAGCTTGAAAAATCCCATCATTTCTAGAATTATACTGAATGAGAAATTACCCTGAGTGAAAAATATATTAAAATCTGTTTCATCTCTTTAAATAACGTAATCTGAATATAACTGCAGTTTTTTTTTTATTATGGTAAAATACGTACAACGTAACATTTACCGTTGTGACCATCTGAAAGTGTAAAAGTCAGTGACACTAAGTGCATTCACTGTGTTTGTTCCATGAAAGGGAGTTAAATGCAAAACGACCTCCGAAGGCTTAGGTGGCAGGAAGACCACAGAAAAAGGCTGACAAGTCCAGCTTGACAAGAAATGGTTTATTAAGGAGACTTATGAACAGAAGTGTGTCTCAGGGTAGCCCCAAGATGAGTAGACCCCCGAAACCCCACTCCCCCCTTAACAGCTGCTTTTATTGTCCTAGGGGCTGGGAGTCCACCCAATGGGAGAATAGGTGTGTGTTGAGGCACGTGGGTGGCTCAGTCAGTGAGCATCTGACTCTTGATTTCGGCTCAGGTCATGATCTCAGGGTCGTGAGATGGAGCTCTGCTGGGCATGGAGCCTGCTTGAGATTCTCTCCCTGTTTCTTCGCCTCCTCCCCTTTTAAAACAACAACAATAACAAAGAATAGGTGTGTGTCATAGTCCTAATTCCTGGGCACAACAAGGACCTTATGCCCTAAAGGCACACTTAAGGGTGTGGTTAAACAAAAGGAAAGAATGTGAGGGAAGGACTGAGCTTGAGAAGGCTTCAGGTCACAGAGCTGTCCGCATGTCAGCTGTCCGCCTTTGCCCAAGACGGCTGTAGTCTGGTTCACACAGTGCGGGATACTCATCACCACTACCTAGTTTTAGAACCTTTCCATCACCCAGTTGGAAATCCTGTCCCCCGTACTACCCCTTCAACCCAGCTCCTGGCAACCACTAATCTGCTTCCTGTCTCTACGGATTTGTCTCTTCTGGATATTTATGTCAACAGACTCACACAATATGTGGCCTTTTGTGTCTTCTTTCACTAGCATGTTTTTAAGGTTCATGCCGTGGCATGTTATCAGGGCTTCATTCCTTTTTGTGGCTGAATAATATCCCACCATGTGCTGTTTAACCATTCATTCGTTGATGGAGCATTTGGGTCGTTTCTACCTTTTAGATACTGTGAATAATGCTGCTATGACCATTTGTGTACAGGTTCTTGTTTGAACAGCTGGTGTGAATTTTGGGGGGCGGATACCCAGGAGCGGAATTGCTGTCACACGATACTATGTTTAACTTGCTGAGCAACTGCCAAACCTCTCTGCAGTAGCTGCATCATTTTCCACGCCCACCAGCAATGCATGAAGATTCCAATTTCTCTGCATCCTTACTAACGCTTGTTAATGTGTGTGTGTGTGTGTGTGTGTGTGTGTGTGTGTGTGTGTGTGTGATGCTAATGGGTCTGAAGTGGTGTCACACTGTGACTAAGCATGTTTTCATATGCTTGCTGGCCATTTGTATATCTTCTTTGGAGAAATGTATATTCAAGTCCTTTGCTCACTTTGTATTTGTCTTTTTGCTAATGAACTGTAACAGTTTTAATATATTCTGCATGTAAGACCCTTATCAGATATATGATTTGCAAATATTTTTCCCTGTTCCGTGGCTTGTCTTTTCACTCTCTTGAAGGGTGCCCTTGAATGCAAAAAAGCTCTTAATTTTGATGACATCCAATTTACCTGTTTTTTCTTTTGCTTCCCTGCACTACTTTTGACCCTTACATTTTAATCAAAAACACTACATAAATAAAGAGAATACATCTTCAAGTTTGAAGTCATTAGCCTTTATAATAGTTACCTTTCATGCCTGCATGTTGGTTACATTTCATGACCTTGCTTTTGGCTCACTGAGAAAATCCAAGCAATCAAAAGAGCCATTCTATTCTCCTTCTGCAAACTAGCTCTGTTTCCCTTCTGTGTTTCCATTTGAGACTAACTCCTCACTTGTGCCCTGGATGCCATCCGGTCTCACATCATCAGATGCTGCTCCTAGAACTGTCTCTTCTCTCTCACAGCCTGGTTTCTCCTTCTCTTCTGGATCATCACCCTTTGCTTCCAACTTAATGAATTAGCTCCTACACTTCGAAACAAGACAAAAACAGATTAAAATGCAAAAACTTTCCTAGCTCTCTGCATTCTCCTCCAGCCATGGCCCCAATATCCTGTTCCTCTTTAGATCAAGGTTACCAGTGACCTCCAAATCCAACTGTGAACTCTTACTTGACCTCTCTGAGCATTTTATCATTTGCTCCTTGAAATCCTCTTTTGCCTCCGCCTGAATGTCTACAGCATGGCCAATCCCATTCCTAAGCACACTCGCCCCTCCCCTCCACCGCTGCTCCCCCATGCCCCCATCTCAGGGATTGGCAAATCCACCCTTCCAGTTGTTCAGGCCCCAAACCTGGTGTCATCTTTGACACTTTTTTCCCTTATTCACACTCAGTTCTCCAGTGCATCATATGTGCCCAGCTTCTCTGCTTGCTTCTCACCCCTCCAACACTACGGTCCTGGCCCAAGATACCACCATCTCCCACATGGATCAAGACTGTCACCTGTCCCTGGGCTGCTCCTTCCTGTGACCGCTCTTAACATATCAGCAGGGGGATCTTTTTCAAACAGATGTCAGATCCCCTCAAAGCCCTCCAAGGCCTTGCCGTTTCATGTAGGGTGGAAGGCAAAGTCCCGACTTAGCCTACGAGGCCTGATATAGTCTGACCCCTCACGATCTCCCTGCCCCCTCACTTCGTTCTTCATTGCCAAGCACAGTCTGCTTTGGGGACTTTGCCTGGAATCCTCGGCCCACACGTATCCCTGTGGCTCACTCTCACTTCATCCTTGGCTTGGATCAAATATCATGTCCTCAAAGGGGCCTCCTCAGACCATCCTCTTGATGACATTCCACTCTGTTCCTTTTCTCTGCTTGCACTGACAACATTTTATAAGCCTATGTGTTTATCGTCTCTTTCCCCCCCCCTAAAAATGTAAGCACCACAGGGGTGGGGATTTTGGTTTTTTTCTCTATCTCTAGAGATGAAGAAGGTACATAGCACATGGTAGAGATGTATAAATATTAGTGAATGAAAGCTATTTAGCTGAAATTCTGTTATTTATTTTTTGTAAGATTTTATTTATTTATTTGACAGAGAGATAGAGAGCACAAGTAGGCACAGCGGCAGGCAGAGGGAGAGGGAGAAGCAGACTCCCCTCTGAGCAGGGAGCCCGATGCGGGGCTTGATCCCAGGACTCTGGGATCATGACCTGAGCCGAAGGCAGACGCTTAACCGACTGAGCCACCCAGGCGCCCCTATTTGTTTATTTTATATAACTAATTCAAATCCCCAGTCCTTTGACAAAGTCCATAATACACATTTCCATAGGCTCTGATGGGATACTTGAGTAACTCTGAGGGTCACTAAGAGGCTTTACTAAGTGGCACTGATTTTGGCGAATTCATATAGAGTCCAGCCCTCCGCCATGCAAGTTAAGAAGAGTGATCTCATGCAAACAATCTCACTCTGTTAGCAGCATGTCTGTTTCACTGTCTCCAGGCCTAACATTATTTATTCTCTTCTCTATTTTTAGAAAATGATTGGAAAAGTGGTTGCAGTATCTACCCACATGGGAAAATAATATTTGTTGGAGTTGCAATAGAAAGTTAGGTTGAACACCCGTTATATATGAATGCTTTTTCACCATTATGGGGCATTGAAGCATCTGAGATTCCTTTTATCCCCTTTCTCTGGTAGTGGATGGAATTCCTGTATAGCATTAGATAAAGTGCAAACACTCAATTTTTTTTTTCCAAATCTAGTTACATAGTACTGTCGGTACCTTTCAGTTTCAGGCAGAAAAACTTAATTAATGTGTTAAGAGAATTTTGATGTTCTTAGATTAAACGCCTATATATAGAAAGAAAAAAAGGAGTATCAGCAATTATTTATCTAACCTTAATTAGGTGATTGATAAAATAAGCCACTGGAAAATTAAACTACCATTTGGAGAAGCTGAAAAAAAAAAAAAAAAGAGTGATCTCAGCCATGTCTTCGGTCAGGCAGGACCCTGAGATGTTGACTTGTCTTAACTAATCTCCTAGGAGACCAGGAGAGAAGACAGAGTACCGATTGGACTTACAATGAGATGCATGATTGTTGAGCGGGAGGATATTTGCACCCATTTCACCAGCACATTCTCGTCCTAGAAGCAGGTTATCTGAGTAGGCGGATAATCACAAGCGCTTGGGGAACAAAAACCACGACAAGGCATTGGCTTCCGCTAGCTTGGTGTATCCACCCCCACCCCGCCACCAACATACCTGTCCTGTGTTCTGGTTTTTCCTGAAAAGCTGCACTTGCCTAGGCTTTTGGGTGGGCGGTGAGTTTTTACCTCCATGACTCCCCTTGACACATTCTCTGTCCTGGCCCAAGACACCACCATCTCCCACCTGGATTGCGGCTGTCACCTGTCCCTGGGCTGCTCTTTCTGCAACTGCTCTTAACATACCAGCAGGGGGATCTATCTTTTTCAAACAGATGTCAGATCCCCTCAAAGCCCTCAAGGCCTTGCCATCTCATGTAGGGTGGAAGGCAAAGTCCTGACCTAGTCCTGACCAAAGACCTGACAACTGGCTGGCTTAGTCCAAACAGTGTGTGACTCTTGATCTTGGGGTCAAGAGTTTGAGCCCCCTGTTGGGTATAGAGATTACTTAGATAAATATTTAAAAAAAAAGAGTCAAAAGCCAAACTTCAGAATTGGGAAGATATTTACAATGGATGTACATAGATATGCACAGATATACAGTAGATAAATGACAGAGGACTGTTCAGAATGTTAAAAATTCCTCCAAGTCAGTAAGACTGACAATCCCAATTTTTAATTTTTTAAAAAATTTTTATTGTTATGTTAATCACCATACATTATTAGTTTTTGATGTAGTGTTCCATGATTCATTGTTTGTGCATAACACCCAGTGCTCCATGCAGAACATGCCCTCTTTAATACCCATCACCAGGCTAACCCATCCCCCCAACCCCCTCCCCTCTAGAAACCTCAGTTTGTTTTTCAGAGTCCATCATCTCTCATGGTTTGTCTCCCCCTCCGACTTACTCCCCTTCATTCTTTCCCTCCTGCTATCTTCTTCTTTTTATTTTTCTTAACATATATTGCATTATTTGTTTCAGAAGTACTGATCTGTGATTCAACAGTCTTGCACAATTCACAGTGCTCACCATAGCACATACCCTCCCCAATGTCTGTCACCCAGTCACCCCATCCCTCCCACCCCCCACCACTCCAGCAACACTCAGTTTGTTTCCTGAGGTTAAAAATTCCTCATATCAGCGAGGTCATATGATACATGTCTTTCTCTGATTGACTTATTTCACTCAGCATAACACCCTCCAGTTCCATCCACGTCGTTGCAAATGGCAAGATCTCATTCCTTTTTATGGCTGCATAATATTCCACTGTGTATATATACCAGATCTTCCTTATCCATTCATCTGTCCATGGACATCTTGGCTCTTTCCACAGTTTGGCTATTGTGGACATTGCTGCTATAAACATCGGGGTGCACGTACCCCTTCGGATCCCTACATTTGTATCTTTGTGGTAAATACCCGGTAGTGCAACTGCTGGATCGGATGGTAGCTCTATTTTCAACTGTTTGAGGAACCTCCATACTGTTTTCCAGAGTGGTTGCACCAGCTTGCATTCCCACCAACAGTGTAGGAGGGTTCACCTTTCTCCGCATCCCCGCCAACATCTGTTGTTTCCTGACTTGTTAATTCTAGCCATTCTGACGGGTGTGAGGTGGTATCTCATTGAGGTTTTGATTTGGATTTCCCTGATGCCGAGCGATGTTGAGCACTTTTTCATGTGTCTGTTAGCCATTTGGATGTCTTCTTTGGAAAAACATCTGTTCATGTCTTCTGCCCATTTCTTGATTGGATCATTTGTTCTTTGGGTGTGGAGTTTGATAAGTTCTTTATAGATTTTGGATACTAGCCCTTTATCTGATATGTCATTTGCAAATATCTTCTCCCATTCTGTCGGTTGTCTTTTGGTTTTGTGGACTGTTTCTTTTGCTGTGCAAAAGCTTTTTATCTTGATGAAATCCCAATAGTTCATTTTTGCCCTTGCTTCCCTTGCCTTTGGCGATGTTTCTAGGAAGAAGTTGCTGCGGCTGAGGTCGAAGAGGTTGCTACCTGTGTTCTCCTTTCGGATTTTGATGGACTCCTGTCTCACGTTTAGGTCTTTCAACCATTTGGAGTTTATTTTTGTGTGTGGTGTAAGGAAATGGTCCAGTTTCATTCTTCTGCATGTGGCTGTCCAATTTTCCCAACACCATTTGTTGAAGAGACTGTCTTTATCCCATTGGACATTCTTTCCTGCTTTGTCAAGGATGAGTTGACCATAGAGTTGAGGGTCCACTTCTGGGCTCTCGATTCTGTTCCATTGATCTATGTGTCTGTTTTTGTGCCAGTACCATACTGTCTTGATGATGACAGCTTTGTAATAGAGCTGGAAGTCTGGAATTGTGATGCCGCCAGCTTTGCTTTTCTTTTTCAATATTCCTCTGGCTATTCGGGGTCTCTTCTGGTTCCATACAAATTTTAGGATTATTTGTTCCATTTCTTTGAAAAAAGTGGATGGTATTTTGATAGGGATTGCATTGAATGTGTAGATTGCTCTAGGTAGCACTGACATCTTCACAATGTTTGTTCTTCCAATCCATGAGCATGGAACGTTTTTCCATTTCTTTGTGTCTTCTTCAATTTCTTTCATGAGTATTTTATAGTTTTCTGAGTACAGATCCTTTGCCTCTTTGGTTAAATTTATTCCTAGGTATCTTATGGTTTTGGGTGCAATTGTAAATGGGATCGACTCCTTGATTTGTCTCTCTTCTGTCTGGTTGTTGGTGTATAGGAATGCCACTGATTTCTGTGCATTGATTTTATATCTTGCTACTTTACTGAATTCCTGTATGAGTTCTAGCAGTTTTGGGGTGGAGTCTTTTGGCTTTTCCACATACAGTATCATATCATCTGCAAAGAGTGAGAGTTTGACTTCTTTGCCGATTTGGATGCCTTTGATTTCTTTTTGTTGTCTGATTGCTGTGGCTAGGACTTCTAATACTATGTTGAATAGCAGTGGTGATAGTGGACATCCCTGCCGCGTTCCTGACCTTAGGGGAAAAGCTCTCAGCTTTTCCCCATTGAGAATGATATTCGCTGTAGGTTTTTCATAGATGGCTTTCATGATATTGAGGTATGTACCCTCTATCCCTATACTCTGAAGAGTTTTGATCCAGAAAGGATGCTGTACTTTGTCAAATGCTTTTTCTGCATCTATTGAGAGGATCATATGACTCTTGTTCTTTCTTTTGTTAATGTATTGTATCACATTGATTGATTTGCGGATGTTGAACCAAACTTGTAGCCCAGGGATAAATCCCACTTGGTCATGGTGAATAATCCTTTTAATGTACTGTTGGATCCTATTGGCTAGTATTTTGGTGAGAATTTTTGCATCCATGTTCATCAAGGATATTGGTCTGTAATTCTTTTTGATGGGGTCTTTGTCTGGTTTGGGGATCAAGGTAATGCTGGCCTCATAAAATGAGTTCGGAAGTTTTCATTCCATTTCTATTTTTTGGAACAGTTTCAGGAGAGTAGGTATTAATTCTTCTTGAAATGTCTGATAGAATTCCCCTGGGAAGCCATCTGGCCCTGGGCTTTTGTTTCTTGGGAGATTTTTGATGACTGCTTCAATTTCCTTAGTGGTTATAGGTCTGTTCAGGTTTTCTATTTCTTCCTGGTTCAGTTTTGGTAGTTGATACATCTCTAGGAATGCACCCATTTCTTCCAGGTTATCTAATTTGCTGGCATAGAGTTGCTCATAATATGTTCTTAAAATTGTTTGTATTTCTTTGGTGTTGGTTGTGATTTCTCCTCTTTCGTTCATGATTTTGTTGATTTGGGTCATTTCTCTTTTCTTTTTGATAAGTCTGGCCAGCGGTTTATCAATCTTGTTAATTCTTTCAAAGAACGAGCTCCTAGTTTCGTGGATCTGTTCTACTGTTCTTTTGGTTTCTATTTCATTGATTTCTGCTCTGATCTTTATGATTTCTCTTCTCTTGCTGGGTTTAGGCTTTATTTGCTGTTCTTTCTCCAGCTCCTTTAGGTGTAGGGTTAGGGTGTGTATTTGAGACCTTTCTTGTTTCTTGAGAAAGGCTTGTATTGCTATATACTTTCCTCTCAGGACTGCCTTTGTTGTATCCCAAAGATTTTGAACAGTTGTGTTTTCATTTTCATTGGTTTCCATGAATTTTTTTAATTCTTCTTTAATTTCCTGGTTGACCCATTCATTCTTTAGTAGGATGCTCTTTAGCCTCCATGTATTTGAGTTCTTTCCGACTTTCCTCTTGTGATTGAGTTCTAGTTTCAAAGCATTGTGGTCTGAAAATATGCAAGGAATAATCCCAATCTTTTGGTACCGGTTGAGACCTGATTTGTGACCTAGGATGTGATCAATTCTGGAGAATGTTCCATGGGCACTAGAGAAGAATGTGTATTCCGTTGCTTTGGGATGGAATGTTCTGAATATGTCTGTGAAGTCCATTTGGTCCATTGTTTCATTTAAAGTCTTTATTTCCTTGTTGATCTTTTGCTTAGATGATCTGTCCATTTCAGTCAGGGGGGTGTTAAAGTCCCCCACTATTACTGTATTGTTGTCAATGTGTTTCTTTGCTTTTGTTATTAGTTGCCTTATAAAAGCGGCTTCTCCCATGTTAGGGGCATAGATATTTATAATTGTTAGATCTTCTTGTTGGATAGACCCTTTAAGTAAGATATAGTGTCCTTCTTCATCTCTTATTACAGTCTTTGTTTTAAAATCTAATTTGTCTGATATAAGAATTGCCACCCCAGGTTTCTTTTGGTGTCCATTAACATGGTAAATGGTTTTCCACCCCCTCACTTTCAATCTGGGGGTGTCTTTGGGTCTAAAATGAGTCTCTTGCAGACAGCATATTGATGGGTCTTATTTTTTAATCCAATCTGATAGCCTGTGTCTTTTGATTGGGACATTTAGCCCATTTACATTCAGGGTAACTATTGAAAGATATGAATTTAGGGCCATTGTATTGCCTGTAAGGTGACTGTGACTGTATATTGTCTGTGTTCCTTTCTGATCTATGCTGCTTTTAGGCTCTGTCTTTGCTTAGAGGACCCCTTTCAATATTTCTTGTAGGGCTGGTTTTGTGTTTGCAAATTCCTTTAGTTTTTGTTTGTCCTGGATGCTTTTTATCTCTCCTTCTATTTTCAATGACAGCCTTGCTGGATATAGTATTCTTGGCTGCATATTTTTCTCGTTTGGTGCTCTAAAGATATCATGCCCGTCCTTTCTGGCCTGCCAGGTCTCTGTGGATAGGTCTGTTGCCATTCTAATGTTTCTACCATGGTAGGTTACAGATCTCTTCTCCCAAGCTGCTTTCACGATTTTCTCTTTGTCTCTGAGACTCGTAAGTTTTACTATTAGATGTCGGGGTGTTGACCTATTTTTATTGATTTTGAGAAGGGTTCTCTGTGCCTCCTGGATTTTGATGCCTCTTTCCTTCCCCACATTAGGGAAGTTCTCTGCTATAATTTGCTCCAATATTCCTTCTGCCCCCTCTCTCTTTCTTCTTCTTCTGTGATCCCAATTATTCTAATGTTGTTTCATCTTATCATATCGCTTATCTCTCGAATTCTGCCCTCGTGATCCTGTAGTTGTTTCTCTCTCTTTTTCTCAGCCTCTTTATTTTCCATCATTTGGTCTTCTATATCACTGATTCTCTCTCTGCCTCATTTTTCCTAGCAGTTAGTGCCCCCATTTTTGATTGCACCTCATTAATAGCCTTTTTGATTTTGACTTGGTTAGATTTTAGTTCTTTTATTTCTCCAGAAAGCGTTTCTTTAATAACTTCCACGCTTTTTTCAAGCCCAGCTAGTATCTTTAAAGTCATGATTCTGAACTCTAGGTCCGACATCGTACTAATGTCAGTATTGAGTAGGTCCCTGGCAGACGGTACTACCTGTTGTTCTTTTTGCTGAGGTGATTTTTTTCGTCTTGTCATTTTGTCCAGAGGAGAACAGATAAATGAGAGAACAAAATGCTAACAGGTTAACAACGTCCCCAGCAAATATACTGTATACAAATCAGAAAAGACCTGAAACCAGGGGAAAAGAAAGGGAAAGAAGAAAGAGGAAAAAACAGAAAAAGAAAAAGATAAAAACAAACAAAAACAGAACAAAACAAAACAAAAAAAACAGAATATGATCAAATATGATTAGGCTAGTGCGTAGATCAGTGCCACACACTAGATTTTGGGTGTATTTTGGTCTGTTAGAAGAAAGTGCCTCCTAAAATTTTAAAGGAAGAAAGACTTATATATGTACAAAATAAGGGTTGATACAATGAAGGGATGGAAGATGACTGTAAAGATGAAACTTACAAAAGGTTTTATAAACAGAATTGATAAGAAGTTCTTTGAAAGAAGAAAGAAGAAGAGTTAAAAAAAAGAAAAAAGAAAAGAAAAAAAATGGGAGAGACTGTGATCAGGCAGGAGACTAGAATAAAGCCATACACTAGTGATTTAGGGTATATTTTGATCTGTTAGAAGAAACTGTATATCAAAATTTTAAAGAGAGAAGAACTTATATACATATGCCAAAAATAAGGGTAACTACTCTGAAGGGATAAAAGATGACTCTAAAAATGAAAAATAAAAAATGTTTTTTTAAAAAAGGGATTGATAAGATGTTGGTTGAAAAAGGGAAAAAGAAAAATTCAAAAAACAAAAAACAAAAAAGTTAAAAAAATTAACTTTGAAAAACTAATGAATCATGGTAAAAAGGCCATGAATTCTACGTGCAGTATTCCCCTAGCGCTGGAGTTCTCCTTGATCGGTAAACTTGGTCTTGGCTTGCTGGCTATTCGTGCTGATCTTCTGGGGGAGGGGCCTGTTGCCGTGGTTCCCAAATGTCTTTGCCGGAGGCGGAATTGCCCCGCCCTTGTCGTCCGGGCTAAGCAAGCTGCTCGGGTTTGCTCTCAGGAGCTTTTGTTCCCTACAAGCTCTCGGCACAGCTTTGGAGGACCAGGGTGAAAATGGTGGCCTCCCACTCTCTGCCCGGAGGAGCTGAGAACTTGGGGCCCCACTCCTCAGTGCGCCCCCAGAGAAAAGCAGTCAATCACTCCCGTCTCCCCGGTCTCCGGCCGCACTCCGCGCTCACCCGGCCTGTGACCGAGCATTTCTATCTCTGGCACCCGATCCTGTGTGGAGTCTCCAAACCCAGCAGATCCCTGCGGTGCGCTCCCGCGCCGCTCCTCCCGGGGGAGGGAGGGGAGTTTCCCCGGCTCTGCTGCTTGTTGGGTCCCTGCTGGAGGCGCAGTGGCCCGAGTGGGCTGGGGATCACAGTTTATGGCCACCCCGAGCTGCGAGCCCGCGCCTCGGCTCCGTCTCTGCAGCCGGCTTTCCCGCTCCGATCCCTGGGAGCTCTGCCGCACTCAGGCACCCCCGGTCTTTCTGTGACCCTGAGGGCCCTGAGACCACACTGTCCCGCGAGGGTTCCACCCCCGCTTAGCCACTGGAGCGACGTCCCTCAGCAGAGCCGACTTCTAAAAGGTCCGATTTTGTGCTCCGCGGCTCTAGCACTTGCCAGAAGCGGCCGACGGAGGCCCCCTCCCCCGCCGTCTATCCTCCCGAATATCGCCTCGGATTCACTTCTCCGCACGTCCTACCTTCCAGAAAGTGGTCGCTTTTCTGTTCAGAGAGTTGTTGCTACTCTCTTCTTCGATCTCCTGTTGAGTTCGTAGGTGTTCAGAATGGTTTGATCCCTATTCAGCTGAATTCCTGAGACCAGACGAAATCCCTAGGTCTCCTACTCCTCCGCCATATTGCTCCGCCCCCCAATTTTTAAATTTTTTGACTATCCAATTTAAAAATAGGAAGAAGACTTGAGAAACCACTTCATAAAAAAGGATACCCAAATGACCAATTAGCATATTAACAAGTGTTCAAAGGCAGTGATCATCAGAGAAATGGAAATGAAAACTGCAGGGGGATTCCAGCACAATGCTGCCAGATGGCACAAATTACATGGGATTGTTTACATCAAGTGCTGGGGAGGATGTGGAGTAACTGGAACACACATGTATTGCTGGTGGGACTACAGATTGGTACTATCCCTGTGATAACCTTTGGGAGTACTTATTAAAGCTAAACTAAGCAATTCCACTCTTGGGTCTATGCCCAAGAGGGATGAGTGCTTATGTCTACAAAAAGGCAGGTACAAGAATATTCAAAGCAACATTACTCATAAAAGCCCCGAACTGGGAAAAAACCGAAATGTCCATCAATAGGAGAAAAATATACTGTGATATTTACAATAGGAGAAAGATACAGTGATAGTATAGTACACAGCAATGAAAAAGAATGAACTGTCACTCCCACAACAAAGTCTCATATAGTGTTGAGTGAAGGAAGTTATTACATACAAGGGTGAATAGTGTATGATTCCATGTGTATGAAGTTGAAAAACCAATATAACCAGTCCATAGTGATAGAGGTCAAAATAGGGGTTACGTGGCAGTGGTGGTAGTAATGACAGATGCTTATTCACTGGGAGGGAGTGTGCTGGGGTACTGAACATTTTCTGTCTTGATTCAAGTGCTAGTTACATGAGAGTGAGTGTGCAGAGGAGAAAAATCCATACAGCTCAATAGGCAGTATTATGGGGGGTAAACACAAAAGCCTTCATGCTTGAACACGTTACTGTATAATTGTACTTTAATAATCTTTTAAAAAGGAACTGGTATTCTACCTTAAAAAAATGAAATATACCATGTACCCTAAACTAAAAACAAAACAAAAAGCTAAAAACAAAACAACATAACTCCTTAAAATGTGGACCTGTTCATAGCCATAGAGTTCCTGAGATCCACTTTGGGAAAGAAAAATACCATTTGAATTCCCATTAAGAAAAATTAGTCTTTTATGTTAAAAAATGGAAATTAATCAAAATGCCATTCAAATTATTTAGAGTATTTTGGGGTATGACACAGTATTAGGTGTTAGATACAAAGTCAGTTTGGTTGAGAAGGAAGGCAGACTCTGCAATGGCTCCCAGTGATCTCCGCCTGATGGTATTCATGCCTTTTGAGTGTGGGTGGAACCTGTGATTGGCTTCTATCCAGTGGAATTCGGCAAACCTTAGGTTACCTAAGACTGTATGAGGTCATGCTAGCAGAATCTTTTGCCTTCTGTTCTTAAATACTTTGATGAAGCAAACTGCTCTGTTGGAGAGACCCACATGGCTAAGAACTGAGAGGGCCCTTAGCAAGCAGCCAGCAAGACACTGATACCTTCAATGCAATAGCTCTGAAGACCTGAATCTTGCCACCAAATGTGTGTGGAAGTTAAGTCCTTCCACAGTCGAGCCCTCAGATGAGACCCCCTCTTCTCCCAGCCCACCATAAACGTAGCTTTGCTAGAGACCCTGAATCAGAGGACCCAGCTAAGCTGTGTCCAAATTCCTGACCCCCCAGAAACTGTCAAAAAATGCGTTTTTTTTTGTTTTTTGAAATGTGTTTTAAATAGTTTGAAATTTGTGGCATATTGTTACACAGCACTAAATAACTAGTATCATTGAACATGCATCATTATTTTCTAGGAGTTAGCAACCTGAGATGATCATTGTTATGGACTGAATGTTTAAATGTCCCAAAGTTCGTATGTTGAAGTACTAACCCCCTCCATGTGACTGTATTGGAAATGGGGCCTCTAAGAAAGTAATTAAGGTTAAGTGGAGTCTTAAGGGTGGGGGCCATGACCCAGTAGGATTAGTCTCTTTAAAAGACACCAGAGAGCTTGTTCTCCCTCTCTGTCCCTCACCTTCCCTTCCCTCCCATCACCTCTCCCTCACTCCCTCTCCCCACCATGGGAGCACCGTGAGAAAGTCGCCATCTACAAGCCAGGATAAGTGTCCTCACCAGAAGCTGGTCATGCTGGCACCTTAATCTTGGACTTCCCAGCCTCCAGAACTGTGAGAAATACATTTCTATTGTTTTTTTTTTTTTTAAGATTTTATTTATCTATTTGACAGAGAGAGACACAGCGAGAGAGGGAACACAAGCAGGGGGAGTGGGAGAGGGAGAAGCAGGCTTCCCGCGGAGCAGGGAGCCCAGTGAGGGGCTTGATCCCAGGACCCTGGGATCATGTCCTGAGCCCAAGGCAGATGCTTAACGACTGAGCCACCCAGGCGCCCCTACATTTCTATTGTTTAAGCCACCAATTATTCTGTGGTATTTTGTTATGGCAGTTCATGCTAAGATAATTACCGACCGTTTTTGTTTCAGCCAGATTAATTATAGAATTGAAAGTAACTGAATGGAAAAAAAATAACTGAACGGAACTACTGGGCAAATCTAAGTTGCCTTTAAGGAATCAGAAACAACTTAATTCTTAAGTACCAATATATGCCAAGCATGGTTTTGTGCTTTGGGCTTAGAATAGTTTGAACAATACGGTTAGGGTTCCTATCTTCATGGAGCTTAGATTTTAGTAAGGATGACAGAATAAGTAAAAAAAAAAAAAAAATTAGTGAGGAAGTTCTGGTTATGTGATGAGGATTATAACGCAAGTAGTTTACATAAGGTGGTCTGGGAAGGCATCTGGGAGGCAGTGACATCTGAGCTTTGACAGGCTGAGAACAAGCCAGCCATGGGAAGGGCTAGGGCAGCAGTGTAGAGGGGGACAAGCATGGAGGCTCTGAGGCAGCAAGGAGCTGAGCATTTTTTTTTTTTTTTAAGATTTTATTTATTTGAGAGCATGCAGGGGGGAGAGGGAGAAGCAGCCCAGCTCCCCCTCCCCCACCCCAGCCCTGCCAGCGTGGGGCTCCATCCCAGGACCCTGGGATCATGACCTTAGCCGAAGGCAGATGCTTAACCTACTGAGACACCCAGGTGCCCCTAGGAGCTGAGCATGTTTAAGGAAAAGAGGCCAGTAGGGCTGAAAACACAGGGAGGAAAGGGGCAGAGTTTGAGATGAGGTTAGAGGGAAAATCAAGAGTCAGATCACCCAGGCCTTGTAAGCTACTGTCAAGTTTGGCTTTCTTCTTCTTCTTCTTTTTTTTTAAAGATTTTACTTATTTATTTGACAGAGAGACAGTGAGAGCTGGAACACAAGCAGGGGGAGTGGGAGAGGGAGAAGCAGACTTTCTGCTGAGCAGGGAGCCCAACGTGGGACTCGATCCCAGGACTCCGGTATCATGACCTAAGCTGAAGGCAGAGGCTTAACGACTGAGCCACCCAGGCGCCCCTAGTTTGGTTTTATTCTAAGAGTGATGGGAAGCCATTAAACTGGGTTTTATTTATTTATTTATTTATTAAATATTTTATTTATTTATTTGAGAGAGAGAATGAGATAGAGAGAGCATGAGAGGGCGTAGGGTCAGAGGGAGAAGCCGACTCCCTGCTGAGCAGGGAGCCTGATGTGGGACTTGATCCCAGGAGCCTGGGATCATGACCTGAGCTGAAGGCAGTCGCTTAACCAACTGAGCCACCCAGGCGCCCTAAACTGGGTTTTATGTGAGAGCATGATAAAATCTGAGTTTATGTTTTCAAAGTCCAGCTGCTGTATGGAGGATGAATGGAAGGAAAGCATAAACAGAAGCAGGAGAAGAGCACGGAGGCTGCCCCAACCACCCAAACTAAACAAGACAGTGGCTGGGACTAGGGTGGTGGCAGAGGAGATGGAGAAGGGGGTGATTTCTGATGGATTGTGGAGGTGCAATTGACAGGAGTTGACGGTGGTTTGTCTATGGGTAAGCGAGAGATAGGAAGGAATTGAGGAGACTGACTTGCTGTTTTGGCTTCAGTCTGGAAGACCTTTGTGTTGTTGACCTAAAGGCAGAGACCAGAGGAGGCTCAAGTTTGGGCCACTTCTCATCAACATGCTATTGAGCTTCTTCCTTTCATGCAAATGGTAGACACATTCTTTTTTTTTTTTTCTTTTTTTAAGATTTTGCTTACTTATTTGAGAGGTGGGGGGAGAACACAGAGGGAGGAGCAGACTCCCCACTGAGTGGAGAGCCCGATGCGGGGCTTGATCCCAGGAACCTGAAATCATGACCTGAGCTGAAGGCAGACGCTTAACTGACCGAGCCACCCAGGCAACCCTAGTAGACACATTCTTTAAAACATAAACTAATAAACATCTAAAGGGAATTTAAAAGAATTTAAAGAAAAGATAGCTCAAGGGTATAGTACTCATTAGATGAAAGTGCATGTGCTACTGTTTTTACTTGAGGGACTCATAAATCTGGTAAATCTTGGCTAAAATTTTTTTTCCAAATTTTTATTTAAATTCTAGTTAACATATAGTGTAATATTAGTTTTAGGAGAATTTAGTGATTCATCACTTACGTGTAACACTCAGCGCTCAACACAGGGGCCCTCCTTAATCCCCATCATCCATTTAGCGCATCCCTGCCCACCTCCCCTCCATCAACCCTGTTTGTTCTCTGTATTTAAGTCTCTCGTGTTGGGTAAAAAATTTTAAAACGTATGCATCATTAGTCGCCAAATGAATCACTGTAGTTTATTACTGGGATAAAAATCTCTATAGCAACACAGTATCTCCAAGTATCACCTCCTAAATGACAGACTGAAGCACAATCTAAGCTAGTTCCAATATGTGAAGAGGACCTGTTCTGAAAAACATTTCTGTCCATTTCTTAAATTTAAATGCACTGTGGACCTATGAGAACCAGCTTAGGAATTTTCCCCCCTACTTATGACATTGTTCTGTGGAAAATGCAATCTGAATGATCCTTAAGATAGCAGTAGGAAATGTCTTCCCCCATGGCCACAGTCAGTAGCACACAGGCACTGTGGTAGGGCGAGGGCTGCGGGGATGGGGCGGCAGTTGGAGGGAGTGGGCTGAGCTCTGGGGACAAGCAAGGCAAGGCTAACAATAGGGATCCTGTCTTAACCAGTACACTCACTGGTCACTGGCTTTATCTCATGCTCCACTTTCCTTGGCTCAAGTTATATCCTTAAGTGGATGCTAAACGTTGGGGATACGTGAACACCTAGCTCATTACGCACTCGTGAAGTTTGGGTTGGATTAGACTGTAGTTACCGAGTGTATGGAGGGCCTTTCCTTCTGTGCTGAACTGAAACATGACTCCAAGATACAAATCTTGTTTCCAGAGTTTTAAAATCTCTATCTCCAGGGACGCCTGGGTGGCTTAGTCAGTTAAGTGTCTGCCTTTGGCTCAGTTCATGATCCCAGAGTCCTGGGATCGAGTTCCACCATTGGGCTCCTTGCTCAGCGGGGAGTCTGCTTCTCCCTCTCCCTGCTCCTCCCCCTGCTTGTGCTCACGCTCTCCCTCTGACAAATAAATAAAATCTTAAAAAAAAAAACCAAAACTCTATCTTCAGGAGCTGACTTCTCAGCTCCTGAAACATGTTTTCCATCACCTGACAGGCATTTCTAAAGGTCCCACAGGCACTTCAAAGAACCCATACCAAATGACTCTCATGACCTCATCCACTCACCTAGTTAGTTAGCCTTCTGTTTCCTATTTACTGGTAGCTCCCTCCACTCTGTCGCCCTCCCTAGAACCTTTGAAATCTTGTCTTCTTCCTCTCCCTCCTCTCTCACATTCAGGATTAACTACATCTCCTAAATCTCTCTGAAATCAGTCCCTTTCTTCATTTCAAGCGTCATCATCTCTTACCTGAACCACAGCAAGAGCTAACCTACCCTCCAGCTTCAAAAGCTCTCCCAGCTCAAATTCGTTCCCTACCCTTTTGAGTGATCTTCCCAGAAATGCAGATGTGATCTTATCACTGCTGTCAAACTTTCGAGGGTTCCCCCATTCACAAAAAAAAGATAAAATCTGAATCTTTCAATGGCTCCAGGTCTCGAAGGCCGGTCCTTCGAAGGGAGGCCTTGTTTGGCCACCTTACCTAAAGTTGACCTCCCCCCGTAATTCTATTACCTGGTTTATTTCATTCATGGTTCTTAATTCCCTTGTCTGTTTATGGGTTTACTATTTGCCCCCCACTTCCCAAGAACATAAGGTCTAACTGGGGCAGGGATCTTGACTGTTTTTCATAGTGGAGAGCAACCTCCCAGCTTGAGCACAGTGATGGTGTGTAGCAGGTGTGCAACATTCTGCTGGACAAAGGCCCCTCATTGTCCGCCTCCCACTCCTCTGCAGTTTCATTCCCACCGCATATCTGTGGTTTAGTTACTTCAAAAGTCTCCCTGTTTCCAAATAAACTTTAAATTATTTGTACTTTCCTTCTTTTTGAAAAGTTGTTTCCTGTTACGCCCTTCTCCTCCTGTCCTCTTACTAAGTCCTAACTTTTTTGTCAGCGTTTTTTTAATTGTTAAGCTTTTTTTTTTTTAACATTTTTTTTTGCGGGGGGAGGGCCTGGGTGGCTCAGTTGGTTAAGTGTCTGCCTCCGGCTCAGGTCATGATCCCAGGGTCCTGGGATCGAGCTCCTCGTCAGGCTCCCTGCTCCGCGGGGAGCCTGCTTCTCCCTGTGCCTCTGCTGCTCCCCCTGCTTGTGTTCTCTCTCTAATACATAAAATCTTTAAAAATAAAATAAATAAAAATTTTATTTTATTTATTTATTTGAGAGAGAGAATGAGAGACAGAGAGCACGAGAGGGAAGAGGGTCAGAGGGAGAAGCCGACTCCCCGCTGAGCGGGGAGCCCGATGCGGGACTCGATCCCGGGACTCCAGGATCATGACCTGAGCCGAAGGCAGTCGCTCAACCAACTGAGCCACCCAGGCGTCCAAAATAAATTTTTTTTTTATTGATTTGTAGTTGACAGTGTTATATTAGTTGCAGGTGTACAACATAGAGACTTGACATCAAGACATTTCTATCCCTATTTTTTAAAAGATTTTATTTATCTGTTTGAGAGGCTGAGACAGAGAGAGCAACAGACAGCCTGAGTGGGGAGAAGAGGGAGAAGCAGGCTCCCCACTGAGCAGGGAGCTTGATGCGGGACTTGATCCCAGGACCCTGGACCCTGGGATCACAACCTCAGCTGAAGGCAGACACCCAACTGAGCCACCCAGGCATCCTATACGACATTTCTAAAGTCACTTTGGGAAGTCTACTTTGATTCCAACAAATATACTTCCTTTAACTGTCTTCAGAAAGTAATATGGCATCTAGCACATTCTAGGTACTAAATAAATATTCGTTAATTGTGCTCTCTAGCTGCCTCATTCTAGAGAAGGCGGAAACAAAATCGGTGTGGAGCACCTGGAGACTGAAAGCACAGAGGTCTCATGACCATGTATCCTTCACTGCCTTTTGAGATGCCAGGCAGAGGACAGCCACGAGCTCAAAAAGTTCCCATTCTTTAATTCCTAACATACATCATCAGTGCCTAGCTTTATGAGCAAATTTTAAGACCACAGCCTTAATGTATTTTATTGATTTCTCTGGATCTCAGATTTTCACTTTTAAGGGCAGGCCTGCTACTGGGCCCCCAACCAAAACCACCTTGATGACAAGAGGGTAAGGGAACAAGTAGAAGATCTGAGAATCAAGGACAAGTCTGTCTCCCAATCAGTGCTGTTCAACAGAAATGAGGGCCATACATATAATTTAAAATTTTCTAATGGCCACATTTTAAGAGAAGACTGATGAAATTAACTTTAGTGAATTTTTTTATATATCCCAAATACTATTTCAGCATATAATGAACATCAAACGCATCAGTTAGGTATCTCATTCTTTTGTTTCTACTGACATCTCTGAAATCTGTATTTTGCACTTACAGTACATCTTAAATGGACTTAGCCTCATTTCAAGTGTGCTCAAAAGTCACATGACAAATGACTATTGTACTGGACAATGCAGGTTTAGGTCCTGTGCTTCTCCCATTGAGCCTTTAGTTCTAGACCGCTTTGTCCTACTAGATGTTCTGTGCAAACAGGTAAGTCCTTTGCCAAATTTCTTGAGGCTAGACACGTCCATGTTAATCTACTTAAATAATTTAGAACTGGGAATTTATCCTTGCCGTATTTATTTCCTTCCCGCCCCTCCATAAACCTTGTGTGACACTTTAGAATGCGTTCTAATTAGCAGAGGGAAGGAATGAATTATCAGAGTCGGGCTCAAGCATGAAGACTCCAGCTTTTGCTGAGGGTGGGGAGTACACTCCTAGGACCCACCCCAGGGATAGATCAGGGCTGCAAAACACAGCCTTTGCTAAAATCCCAATGGTTACTGCCATCGATCGTTCTACGTTAAGTGCAGCTTTACCAGGAAGTTCCAGGGCACCACCTGCTAGTAAAATCAGCTCGTGTTCCAGAACTCGCTGTCATCACAGTGCTGCCCCGCAAATCTATTCATTCAACCATCACTTCTTGAGCGCCTCCGTACACCCTTTGGTGGACAAGTCAGCCGAAAGCCCAAGAGGGGGAACCTCAGTCTAACAGGGGAGGGGGAGTCCCAACAACCAGCCCGTGCTAAGCACTCCTGCATCAACCAACCCATACAGCAGTCGACACGACCCCAGGGAGCAGGTCTTACTCTCACTTCGCAGAAGAGCAGGAAGAGGCCGAGTAACTTGTGGCCACCGAAGGCACCGACCCGAGCGGTCGCGTAAGCCCCGCGTCGGGCGGCACACCCGGCACGCATGGGCGCCTCGGTCCCCGCCGAGCGCCTCCACGGACGCCGTTCAAGGGGAAGCGCGGCCGCCGCGACCTCGGGCGGCGAGAGCGGCGGCGCATTGTGAGGTGCCGCGTGGTGCTCACCGGCGACAGGAGCGTCCCCGCTCGAGGAACAGCCAGCCGTCCGCCGCCTCTCGCACCTCTCCTGGCAGACACCTGACATCCACCGCGGAAGCGCTACGGCTTTGGGGCGGAAATTGTCGGAACGCCGGCCGCCTCAAGAACTACCGTTCCCGTGAGGCTGCGCGGCGCCGGGCGGCCTTTGCGCAGGCGCGCGCACGGCGTGCGTGGCGGCGTCAGCAGTTCTAGAACGTTGCTGTGGTAGCGCTCGGGCGCCATGTTAGGACGAAGGGGAAGGAGGAGAAGAGCTTAAAGCGGCGGGAGCGGTGCGGGAGTGGGGTTGGACCCAGGGCTGAGGCAGGCCCCCCCCTCCCTCCCGCCTCAGTGGATCATGCCCAGGGCGGCAGCGGCGGTGGTTGCGGGGGGGAAGTGACTGGGCGGTGCCGGCGCAGGAGACGATGCCGTTGTAAGTGATTTGTATTCTGTTTTCTCTCGCACGCCGGCGGGGCCTTGGGGGCGTCCGGGGAGGGGGGGAGGGGGTGGCGCGAGAGCCGGGCCCTCGCCCCGTGGGGGAGGCAGGCGGGAACGGGGCTCTTCCTGTTTCCTCACCCGCTCGCCGCCGCACTTCCCCTTGTGCTCGGTTCCCGCTTCCCCCCACCCCTTCCTGGCTCCGCGGCCGTCGGGCCGGGGGCTTCCCCTTCCGGAACGGCCAGGGGAACCTGAACCTTAGTGCTCCCGCTTCTCTGCCCCGTCCGGGGAAAAAAAAAAAAAAAAGAAAAAAAGAAAGAAAAGAGAAAAAACAACGCCCGGCGGCGGCGGGGAAGGAAGGCCCCGCTGGTTGCGGGGTCTGCACACGGCGTTCAGGTTCACTCTCGGCGTCTCCCCGGCTCATTTCGATGCTTCGCTTCCTGGTCTACCTCCGCTGCGTCCCTCTCTTCCTCCCGTTTCCAAGCTGCCCAGATCGTGCGGCAGAGTTAACCCACTTCCACCCCCGAGCTTGCACGAGCACTAGCTAAAAACCCAGTTTTGAGCGTCGAGCCCCGCTTCCCCGCTTGAACCAGTCCTCCCCAGGCTTCCCACCGTCAGCAGAGGGACACTTGCCAGGGTGTCCTTCGCAACGCGTTGTGTTAGGTATTGCTGTCTGTTCTGTTTTGAAAAGATAGTCGGATGCGTTCCGCTTCCTTCCCCCTCCCATCTCTAGTGGTACTTTTCATTTTTCTGATTATAGACTTAAAGCTAGTGCATCCTTGCCTTCTAATCTCGCTAGGTCTGCGTCTTATACTTTCCCTTGTAGCGTTTTTAAAAAGTTTTTCTATTCTGTCTGTTTCAAAGAATGAGATGTAATCTGAGAACTCATTGTTGGGATCGAAAGTAGATTACAGCTTTTTTTTCTGCGTGTATCCAGCAGTGTAGAGGCCTAAATAGTGAGACTGCATTTCTTCCATTTTTTTTGAACATTCCAGTGTAATAGTGCTCTTTTGAGACGGGGGACCGAATTTTCTTCTTTGAAGGCCCCAAACGAACTATGTAATTGACACTGGAAGTTTTACTTATGTGCAAAATAAAGGTTTTGTGATTTCTAGACACCTAATCCAGCACCTCAGATTTATCTTTTTTTTTAAGTAAAAACAGTTTCTTTTTCGCAAATATTACTGATTACAGTTACCTATGTGTATGTGCATGTGTCTCTTTACAGGTGAGGCTCTAACTTTGACATAGGCTTCAAGATACCTATTGCTTTTTACACAGTATTTTTGAAAAAAATTTCATGCTCCTCCTCACCCACTCCTGTCATTTTTAAGAGACCTATCAGCAAATTTCTGTAAATGAGACTATTTCCTAGTTTTAATTAAATATGCAGACCTAAAATCTTAGAATCTGCAAGATCCCTGTTAATTGATTTATTCATCCTTTTATGAAATGGTAGAGACACTAGAAGCACTGATTTTGGGGGCATTTTTCAGTTCAGCAATTAAAATGTTTTAGTGATGCCATGTGACTTCTTTGTGTTAGCTCACATATTATTGCTGTGCTTGAAAAGCAACTTTGTGATAATCATGTCAGTATTAAAATTTGATTAGTGATAGGAAATGTACAATTTAAGAGGTTTTAATTAAAAATAACATAATTGTATCTTTTTGTCTAGAAAATGAAAATACTTTTATACCTACTTTCTCCCAGCTTTCTTTGAGGAAGGGAGGTGTACATTTTCTTTAAAGACCTAAGCATAAATTTTCTTGGAAGTTCAAGTATATAAAATGGAAGACAGAGTTTTGGCTTTCCATTGTGTTTTTTGACATGTGAGCAATATGCCCAGTTTTTCATTATATCCCTCTCATTTTTAACTCTTAAGTGTACTATACTTTTAAGTAAACAACAAAAAGACCAGACTGCCTAGTTAAATAGGCCTATTTCCTCATTGATTGGCTTTCTTTGTTTTTCATATTCTGGTGTCACAATTGCCTTTCATTTTGTTTCTTTGAAGTTTTGAATTGTGATTTCCAGGCTTAATGTGCTCGATTTCCACTTGCACCTTAGTATGCTGTCCTGTTAAAGTTGGGTGGGTGGGATTGAGTTGAGCTGTCAGAATGGGTTAAATCCAAATAGGTTATTGACGTTTAAGTCATTACAACATTGTGAACAAGTGTTAATATTTTGTCTAAAACTCATATGTAATATACGTATAATTTTGAAAGGCTGGTATGATTTAAGAGCCATGGTGATCAAGCTTCCAAAAATATTGGTAGTCTTTAGGATCCATTAATACAGGGTTTCTCTGGTAGGTACTGTTGACATTTAGGGTCAGATAATTCTTTGAAGGGGGCTGCTTGTGTGTTGTAAGGTGTTTAACAGCATCCCATCTCCTTGTTGAGAATCATTGCATTGATAAGAGTATAACGCCTTTCTGGGAACTGTATTCTGCTTTCTGCCCTACTCTGTGCTGGACAGATCCATTATTTGCATCAGCTCAGTTCTGGCTATCACAAGTGTAGTGAAAAGATTTTGAGGAGAGTAACCATCATCACTGACCTAGTGTTCATACCATATTCGTAGAATGTTGTTAAAAGTTAGTGGAAGAGATAGTTAGCAAGACTTGGGGGAGGCAGTAGCTTTTCTCCCAAATATTTGGGGCTGTCAGAAAAAAAATAGTTTCATGAAGTCATTCATAGCAGGTAGAACTGGGACCTCTTGGTGGGTTGTAATGGGTACCAGATCACATTGTGATCTGTGGAACTCCGGGGATCTCTAAGGAGTACATAAAATTCAAACTATTTTCATAATAGTGCTGAAATGTTATTTCTTTTTTACTCTGTGGACGTTTGCATGATGGTGTGAAAGCAGTTGTGGATAATGCTGTTCTTGCCTTAGGAAAAATTGAGGCAGAGGCACCATATTGTACTAGTAGTCATATATTTCTTCATCACAAGCATAACACATATTTTAAAAAGTTCTTGATGAAACAGTAAAACACATTAATTTTAATAAATCCTGACTCTCGAATTTATGTCTTACATAAGCCATGATAAAATGGGAAGTACACATAAAGTGGTCTACTAAAAAGGAGCATGGTTGTTTTGAGAAAAGCACATGTCTGACTGATTTGTGAGCTAAACTAGTGTTTTTCTCGTAGAGCTCTTTTATCTGAAAAAAACAAATGATGAACCGTGGGTATTGACACTTGGACCATTATTTTCCTGAAAATGAAGTGAGCCTGTCTCTTTAAGGAAAACAGCTGACAGCATTGGTGGCCAAATGATAAATTTGAAGATAAAAACTAGAATTTTGGAAGGCTTGTTTCTGTCATTGTGAGCTTGACAGCTTCCTAGTAGTTAAAAAATGTTTCTGATAAGATTGGTAGTGATATTGATGATACCATTTTTTAAAAATAATTTTGTAATAATGTGTCAACATTTGGAAGATAAGCTTAATTTTGATGTAATAAAAATCATACATCGGTAAAAGGTACATTCGAAGTGCAGTGTTGATCAATGGATTTTTTTTTAAGATTTTATTTTTAAGTAATCTGTACACTGAACATGGGGCTTGAACCCATAACCCTGAGATCAAGAGTCACAGGCTCCGCCTGCAAAGCGCCCCTAGACCAGTGGATTTTAATGCAGCAGTATAAGGGGTTTATTGATGGGGTTTCAGCTTTGATACTGTAACTAATCTTTAATAAAACACTTGTGGAGTTTTGGTGTAGTATCATAGAAGAATATCCACAATTATTTGAAAAAGCTATTGAAATACTCTTCCAGTTAGGATGGTGTGATACCAGGTTTTCTTCATATGTGTCTACCAGAACAGCTTGTCAAAAGGATTCAATGCAGAAGCAGATAGAGGAATAGAGCGATCTTTGATAAAGCCATAATTAAAAAGATTTGCAAAAATGTAAAACAGATTAATGTCACTAAATTTTTTTTGGAGAACAGTTTTAAAAAATTATTTATGTTAACATGTAATAGATTTCTTGTTACTCAAATACATAAACATTTAAAAATTTATCCTAGTTATAATTCCAATGCAGTAAATATTGGCAGATATAATCCATATAAGCAAAAGATCTTTGGGTTCCTCAATAAAGCTTAAGAGTTGTAAAAGGAGTCTGTGACCAAAAAGTTTGAAAACTTGAGAATTGCCGCCTTACAGGAACAGCTAACTGCTGTGCCAAGCTGCTATTTCCAGTGGTGGTAGCGTTTCTGGGTGGTTTTTGGACAGTCTGGATGGATGGACACACATGTGGTTTAAAGATTTTTGTTGTTGATGCAAAACAATGCATTGGATAATCTTTAGGGAAGATAACTAATAACAGCGATTTTGGTTTTCAGATTTTAGGATTTAGAGATTTTGTAATGAATTGCTTGCTGCTAAAAATATGTTGGCTATGGTTTTGGAATGTGGTGTATTACCTTAAGTCTGTTCTCAGTTATGCTTTTTTGATGGAGAAGTTAGGAGATAAGGTATTGGAATTGAATAAATTTATGAGCTAATTCAGTTCCTATTCCCTAGTCACCCCCATCTCCTACCTCGCCCCTCCCAGGTGAAAGCCTTCTGGCCAGAATGAAGCCATTTGGATTCTTAGTATTTCCCATTTTGGTGGGGTGGGAGGCATGTTTTTTTGTTCTGTATGTTCATTGTTCTGATTATTCAGCAGCTTTTAAATAACTGCACATTCCCAATTTATGATATACAAAACAGCAGCATTGCAGGAGGTATTCGTTCCCTTGAAAGGTGGTTAACTTGAGGGGCACCTGGGTGGTTCAGTCTGTTAAGCATCTGCTTTCAGCTCAGGTCATGATCCTGGGGTCCTGGGGTAGGGCCCTGCATTGGGCTCCCTGCTAAGCGGGGAGTCTGCTTCTCCCTCTGCTGTTCCCCCTGCTTGTGCTCTCTCTCCCCCCTCTCTCCCCCCCTGGTCAAATAAATAAATAAATAAAAATAAAGTTGGTTAAATTGAGGCTTGAAGTACTCACTTTCCAGGGTCTTAAGGGTGCTTAAGTTGTAGATTGGGGCTTAATTCAACTATGGGTTCCATGTTCCCTTCTCATTCTAGTACTATACCATCTCCTGTGGACTTTGTTGGGAACTATGTTTGATCAGCTCAGTTGGAGTCTGTTTAAATGTCTTAAGTAGAATTAATTTTGAAGATCATATTTCTTGTGTGTAGAATATTTGAATCTCAAGGTATTTTTTTTTTTTTACTGGTGACATGTATTATATACGTATAGTATATGTAAAGCGTACTATACTGCAGAACCTAAGATCTTAGAATGTATTTTTAGCTTTATTTATTTAAAACCATGACCAGATTTATCACTCTGTACTCTCATTTTGTGACCACTGCCTCTGTGGAACGTGTAATTTTTTAATTTTGGGGTTGTAGGTCTGCAGAATTATATAACAACTCAATTGTGGAAATTAAAGATTTGGGAAAGGAAAAAATGTAGGGATTTTGCTAGATATCTTTATTTTCTACCTCTTCTGTTACAGAATTGTCTTTCAAATTTGTATCCCCTCTGTGTTTTGTCCAGAAACCAGCTTCTTGCATTTTATGATGGCTTTTATAGTTTTGGGGTTCTTAAAGAGTAGTGTTCTTGTCATTTTAGTCATCAGAAACATCTTGCATTTCCTGAAGTTAATGTGTTGTAATACTATGACAACATATTTTTGACTATTCTTTTCTAATACATTTTTATACTTTTTCAGATTCTCTATTTTATTTACATTTTCTTTTTCTTTTTTTTCAAATGAAAGTATTTATTTTTATAAATGTTTTCTCCAGCCAGTTTATCTCAAATTGCACAAGAAACAGGAAAAAAAAAAAAAGAAAATCTGTATTTAATCTTGTGAAAAGTTAAGAGAATAACCAGTAGCTTCCATTTTTGTTTTAGGTTATTATTATCATTAAATTATATTCTTTTTATAAAAATATGTTTTAAAAAACCCCACACACATAAACAGGCCACAAACTACCAACGTAGAAATGCAAACACAGCCAACACAGACACCTCAGGTGACACAGGAACGGGGTTCCTGGGGGGTCAACAGTGAAGGACAGTAGGCACTGAAAGGAAAACGGTGCCTCAAACATGGTCGATCTGCATTTTTAGCACAGGATAACCTCCCATCCCATGGTACACATTTCACAAGATCGAAAAGCAACACCTGACTTTACTTGATTAAAACCAGGGCGGGTGGGGGGGGGAACGGACAATGTTTATGGGGACAACAACTTACAGACAGTGCGGGGAATGGGGCCCTTTTCCAAGTCTGCCGCAGAAGGCGTGACGACCAGCTGCCAAACCTTTACCTCGCCCAGGTACCAAGAATTTACATGAGTGGTGAACGTATGTCCCTCTGTGTTAAACATGCTCCAGCGATGGTCAGTTTGGGCGCTCCTCCCGAGCCGCGTGCAGGAACGGTTTCCAGATTCAATGAAACGGCCGGCCGCTTTTCAGGTTGTACTTGACAAACTGATAGATGAGTACTGTAGTCTGGCTGGTTTTTTACTTCTAGCCCTTTGGGAGAATGAGGGCAAGGGGGCAGTTGAAAGTGCCCTTAGGAAGGAAGGAAGAATAACTTGGTCATTTTTATAACTGAGTAACAAGTACCCTTCCTCTGCATAATCAGCCTTGCATTTCCAAAGTTTGGCCTTGGGATTCATCATAATTTGGTCCCCTTGAGCATAAATTATTACTGGGCCCTCTGCTGCTGCCTACTAAATACTGGCTGATTGACCTGGAATACGTATTTTAAGAATATAGCGAGATTGTAAATATGTTTGGTACCACTTACACAGAACACATGGCTGGTGAATTAGTGATTCTTTGTATAATTTCTTAGTGATCAAATACATTCTTTTTTTTTTAAGATTTTATTTATTTATTTGTTTATTTGAGAGAGAGAGAAACAGCATGAGAGAGGAGAGGGTCAGAGGTAGAAGCAGACTTCCCGCCAAGCCGGAAGCATGATGTGGGACTCGATCCCAGGACTCCAGGATCATGACCTGAGCCGAAGGCAGTCGCTTAACCAACTGAGCCACCCAGGCACCCCAAATACATTATCTTGTTATAGCCTGGACTAAGCTACTAGTAAAATTAAAACATCCTATGTTAAACTTCTTGTGAAAGAGATTATATTTCTGTTAAGAATTAATACTGAATGCACATTCAGACCCTTATTCCTTTTCTGTCTGGTGTCCTTTCTTTCCTGCTTAATCCCAATGGGCACATTATGTTTAAGATTAAGACCTCTTTACAGCAAATTATATTGTGGTGAATTGTTACATTAAATATGTTTTTGTGCTTTATCTGATTGCTTCCAAAGAAGACTATCAGGCAAATTAAGCTTTCAGTTTTAACTTGAATAAAACTAGGAAGAAATGATAAAGTGTTTTCAGTTGGCTGGTAGCTATGAGTTTTGACTTTGTTGATAGCGTTAGGCCACAACATATTCCATATGCCCAATATGAGGAGGCAGGGATTCATCAACAGTATGGGCTTTGTTTAAATTGGGATGCAAAGTCATTAAACATTCACTGTTTGGGAAAACACCATTGGTGATTTGTTGTCCTTTCCTTATCTGTGTTTGTCATCTTCCTAGACTGCCCTCCCTTCCACCCCCCCCCCATCAAAATCGTTTGGAGTACATACCTCCTTAATGATTTTCTTTGGCATAGCCTTGATTCTTTGTTTCTGTAGTATTTATTTTAAGCATTTACTTAGCACTTACTTGTTTTTTAAGGATCTGAATCCCAGACCAAATCTGAAATTGTCAGTGAGAGCAGAGACTATCTTTGTATTCCTGATTTTAGTGTTGGCTTTCATACATATTTAGGAGTTCAGTAAATTTCAGCCTAATAAATGCTATACTTTCTGGCAAAATTAAGTTAAATGAGAAAAAGGTACTTTTAGAAAAACTGGATTGATGAATTTTGATAACCTTGAATGCCTTAGCAGTTTTCTGGAGCAATAAATAAAGCATGGTTTGCTACTATTTCTTTTTCTTTTTTTTTTTAACATTTTATTTATTTGACAGAGAGAGAGCGAGAGAGGGAACACAAGCAGGGGGAGTGGAGAGGGAGAAGCAGGCTTCCTGCTGAACAGGGAGCCCAAGGCCGGGCTCATGATCTGAGCCGAAGGCAGACGCTTAACGACTGAGCCACTCAGGCGCCCCATGCTTTACTACTATTTCTAATTGCAGTATTGCGTGGAAAAAAAATCCATTTTTTTAAAGTCTTGTTTATTTCACTTTAAGATAATGTGCTTTGATTAGCATAAACTGATCTTTTAAATCTAATATTTAAAAATTTTTTTAAATCTTCATTAAATCTAATAATCAAAATGTTAATTTGTTTTGAATTGAACATTTATTTGGTATCCCTTGCTGCCAGGGAGTAATTTTAGGGCATGATTTTGGCCTCCTTACTATCCTTACTAATTTAATGGTGAATAAAAAGTAGAATTAGATGATGTTCACCTTTAGTATGACATCATTAATATTTAATTAAAAATAATTAAACAATTTGAAACAAACCTTTATGAAGTACAAAGTGAAAATTGTGTTTTTATGTATCTGAAGACATAAAAATAAATAATTTTTAAGTATATAAAACTATGTATTGTGGAAGATGTATAAAGGCACTTCAGCATAGAGGTTAGATGCCTGGGTTCTTATCCTGGCCCAGTGAACTTAGATAAGCCGTTGTTTCTCTACTTTATTCATCTGTAATATGGAGACAGTTAATAGAGTTGTTAGGAACAATTGGGAATATTGTAAAGTGCTTGACATGCTACCTGGAATATGTTGGGGTTTCAGTAAATACTATTATCATAATTATATTCCACAGTTCTTTTCAGCTAGTATATTATGGGCATCTTTCTATGCTACTACATGTAATAATCCCCTGATTCTTTTTATATGGCATAGTGCTATGTTGTAAGAATGTACTGTTATTAACCAGTCCTATATTATATTAATGGATATTTAGGTGGTTTCCAGTTAGTACATTGTATACAGTGCTCCAGTGAACAACCTTGGGTATCTTTTTGTATTATTCCTGTGAGAAGGGTCATTCTAGAACCTGCGGAATCACAGAGGTATTTACGAATACCAGGCATGTCCCCCAACTCCCCATAGGGGATAACCCTGGGATAGGCACTGCTCATTTCAAGTTTATGGTTGCTGTACAGGATTTTGGGCCCATATTTGACCTGTCTTATTGTACCCCTATCCCACAAGCGGCTGGGAATTTGGATTTTTGTGTTATATTTCATATATTGAAACTGTGTTGTGAATTGAAAAGAACATGTCTCCCAACTTCAGGGCCTTTGGTTTGAGTTCTGTGTCTTAGTATTTCTTTAAGATAGATTGCTAGAGGTGAAGTTGTTGAACATAAACTTTTAAAATTGATACATGCATTTTTAATGAATATTGCCAGATTGCTTTTTAAAATTATGTTCATTTCCATTGTGATGGATAAGAGTGCTCGTTTTCTTATGCCATTACCAATACTGTAGGTTTATAATAGATCTTTCATTTTTACCAGATGTATATCAACTTTGTTTTTCTGCAGTCTGACAGGAAAATAGTTGTCCTAGTTTGCTTGCCTGATGTGCAGTGAAACTTTTTTTTAGTTGATTTGAGAACTCTGTGCATTGAGACTATTAATTTTTTGGGATAGGTTGCATGTATTTTCCTCACTTATTATTTGTTTTAACTTTGCTTATGATATATTTTTGTTATATAAAAGCTGGAATATTTTTATGTAGGTAAATTTTTCTGTATGGCTTTTGAGTTTTGTGTGTTACTTAAATATGGTTTTGAAAATAAGTGTTAATATTTTGAAATACCGTGGCATCTGGAATTTAGATTTTACAATGGATAGCCAAACCCATTTGAGTGTTCTGTACTTTCCTCAGTGATTTGAAATGGTTATTAGTATAATTTATCCAAAGATTGATCATACTTTGGATATGTGGCCACTAAACAACAGTTAACAAATCATGGGAACTTATACTATACTATTTGAGTTAGCCTTATAATTACTGTACCAGAGTGGTTCTCGATATTTCAGAGTATACTTACTAAGTTAGATGCCTAAACTTTTGAAATATAGAGCTGACATGAGCAACCTGCAGTCATATACTAATTTCACAAAAATGTGCTATTCTAAGTACCTAAATATTTAGCCTAATTAGGGTCATGTTATGCACAGCCTAACATTGGGAAGGGATGGACTTTGAGTATTGGATTAAAACTTTTATTATTTATTATTACTATTTTTTTAAGATTTTATTTATTTCTTTGACAGAGAGAGACAGCGAGACAGGGAACACAAGCAGGGGGAGCTGGATGGTCACCCAGTGTCACTCTGTTCATGAGATGAAAATAAACTACTCAGGAAAAGTACAAGTGTTCTTCATAGTAAAAACCTGAAATTTTAATAAATCACAAGTACTGTAGCTCTGTATCTAGTCTGTTTTTTCTTTGTTTTATGTAATTATAAAATTTTATTTTTAAAATAGAATAATGTCTGAAGAAAACTAAATGCCGGTAAAAAATGTCTCTAGAAAGTGATAGAGGATGTCTGGGTGGCTCAGTCGGTTAAGCGTCTGCCTTCTGCTTAGGTCATGATCCCAGGGTCCTGGGATCGAGTTCCACATCGGGCTCCTTGCTCAGCAGGGAGCCTGCTTCTCCCTCTCTCTCCCTCTGCTTGTGCTGTCTCTGTCAAATAAATAAAATCTTTAAAAAAAAATGTGATAGATACGGGCAGACGTGTAATGTGTTCGAGAATGGAAGAACTCTGCATTCTTGGGATTGATAGCTATCTGGTGTATTGTTCCAGGAGAGGGTCTATAAAGCAGAATCCTTTAAATTGCTCGGTATTGGAATGTGTATTTTTGTTTTGTTAGAACAGCAAATAAAGATCCTTAAGTTGCTTTTATCACTTTACTTGATTTTTAATATTAAAATTGAATGGAAAACTTGACTTTCTCTGTTTAAAGTACAGTTATGGTTAGCGTTTCTACTTGGGACATTTTGGACATTCAAAGCATATGGCAGCGTGGAATTTCTAGTCATCTATTTAAGCTAAGATTAAGGCATTTTTATTGGAGGCACAGGTATCTTGTAACTTTCAGAACATGTATTTCTTTCCTCTTAACTTGGTTTTGATTGATTTTTTTTTAAAAGGATTTATTTATTTATTTATTTGACACAGAGAGAGACAGCAAGAGAGGGAACACAAGCAGGGGGAGTGGGGGAGGGAGAAGCAGGCTTCCCACGGAGCAGGGAGCCTGATGTGGGGCTCGATCCAGGACCCTGGGATCGTGACCTGCCAAAGGCAGAGGCTTAACGACTGAGCCACCCAGGCGCCCCATGATGTTTGTTTTTTTATATGTGTTCTTGAATTAGTATATGTTCTTTTTTTTTTTTTTTAAGATTTTATTTATTTATTTGAGAGAGCATGAGAGCGAGATTGAGAGAGAACGAGTCGGGGGAGAGGCAGAGGGAGAAGCCGACTGCCCGCAGAGCAGCGAGCCCAAAGCGGGACTCGATCCCAGGACCCCAGGATCATGACCTAAGCTGAAGACAGCCGCTTAACTGACTGAGCCACCCAGGCGCCCGAATTAGTATATGTTCTGTATGTGTACTTGAGTTAAATATATGTTCTATATGTATACATGTATAGACATATGCTGTAGATGTTTTTTCCTGAATTAGACGGGACAAATAAAAGTGATTTTATTTTAGATGATGTAATGATATTTTGAATAAAGTAAATAAAAAGCTGTAATTTGCATCTGATTTGTTTCCCCATCAAAATGTTAATGTGGGAACTCATAGAAATCAACATTTTTCAAATTAGGGTGAACAGACTTGGTGTGAATTTAGAAATATGAATTGGTATCCTAATATTCTGGTGATTATTTTTGAAGTAGACAGGGCATTTCCAAGCATTGTTTTTTGTGTGACAGTGAAAAACCTGAATATTTGACAAAGAAAAAAATGGGAAAGATAAGTGAGCCTTAACCTCACAGAGAGTGAGTACTCATATTTTGTTGATGATCCAACTAAACTGGTAATGGATTTAAACCCCTTCAGAAAGGAATGAATGCAGAGAAACGTATTACTTGCTCAAAACAAAAAAAAATCCACTAGAGTGGATTATTTTACCTGAAATTATTACCTGAAGTTATGAAAACATGAATTCAGTTCACACTTGACTTGAAATCTCGCCTTGCTTGAACCAAGACTAACTGGAATGAACTTGCACTTGTTTTCATTTCTGGCTCTACTCATGTTAGAATCATTTATTAAAGTATTCATAATCCAGTGGTAGTCATGAAGGGTTCTAGTTTACTTGGAGAAACTCATACCGAAGCAGTGAAAAATAGGAGAGAATATAATCAGTGTGCTGTTTTCATTTAATATCTAATTTATCTGAAGTCAGAGTATGTGTGGTGTGAAGGGGTTCTCAAATGGTTAGGCAGTTTTCAGGGCTAATTTTTTTTTTTTTTTTTAAGATTTTATTTGAGAGAGCACAAGCGGGGAGTGGCAGGGAGAGGGAGAAGCAGGCTCCCCACTGAGCAGGGAGCTTGATGCCATGTGGGGCTCTGCCATGCGGGGCTCTGCCATGCGGGGCTGATCCCAGGACCCTGGGATCATGACCTGAGCCGAAGGCAGACGCTTAACCGACTGAGCCACCCAGGCCCCCCTAGGGCTGCCTTTTTGATGTCACTTTTATGGAACCTGATGATAACTGTTTATTGACGAGAATATGTTCTAACCAAGACATGAATGCATTTACATTTAGGTTAATTTGTATATTTTAATCATAGAAGATGCTACATAAATTTGAAAAATAGAACATTAATGGAAGATATTTAGTCTGAGACAGTGCTTTGTGCTCATGTGGATCCCCAGCTCTGGGAATTAACATAGCCTTTGTATAGCTTTGCAGTTTAGGTTACAGGAGTAGGAGGAAGGATCTGACATGAATTAATTGCTGAAACAGATAATATATCTGACATTTATTTACTAAATGTTAATATAAAACCTGGATTAAAATTGAGAGAGTGCATAACTGGACCAGGAAACATTGACTAGAGAATATACAGACCATTGGCTAACTTAGAAACAAGCAGTATGGGTTTCCTGGCATTCTTAGTTCTATGTTGTTATCAGAAGACAAAATATCGAACACTGTCCAGCAGTCACTGTATAAACCAGAATCCAGTGGATAGGTATTAAATGCATAGTGGGACTTCCCTGCATAGGATTCTTGGATTTGGACGTTATTGCTTAAGTAGATTATTGCACTTCAATTTTTTTTTCCTCCTCAGTATAAAAAAAATACATACTTGGAAAGAAAAGTAGGTGTGTGTGTGTAAAACAAACGCTTCAATTTTTTTAAGGAACAGATTTGGGAGAAATAAATAGGTTCTTAGCCCATTCTTCATTTTTTATGGTATTTGACTTGTTAGTTTTTATATAATAATTGTGCTGCTTCTCTTTAGAGGTCTTGTCCATTGACTTAAAATTATTTTAACAAAGAGGATGAGAAACATGAATGAGTTTCATCAAAAAAATACTCGAGTCAAATTAATTTCCTCTAAAGCATTTCAAGCATGCCATGCCTTTTTGTATTTAACCAGTTACAGTAAAATCCTACTGATTGTAAAAATCTGGAATTTCTCTTAAAATGGGGGAAGAAAAACCTTTTAGACTAGCATCACTGTTGAAGTGTGAATCTCTCACCAGGAATGTGTAATAAGCTTAAGTGTGTGACTATAGTGCCCCGCATTCCGCAAGTTATCTTTGTTATTGGCTCTGTATTTTATGAATTTTATTCACTGTGAGTAAGATATTAAGTTCTGTTTGTGGGGAGTCTCTTGTATTGGTTAAATAGTGTTTATAGCGTGTTTATCATTGCTTTAGAAATAACAGTATAACAGATTTTGGCTCCTTTTCAAGAAGTAGTTTCTCAGTTCACCGTATTCTAAGTTGTGTTTTCTCTACCATTATATTTGATCTGGATTCTTATAGTTTATTTAGATATTTAGGTAATGACAAAGGTAAAATCCTTGGAGTGGGAAGAGTTACAGAGTTTTCTTTTTGGTCACTTGCTTTTGGTTGGTTACTTTTTGCTGTAAGATGTCTTTTGAAAGGAGTCTTTTTGGATATGGCAGGAAACCAACTGTGTTTAAGATTTATCTATTTATTTGAGAGAGAGAGAGAGCACATGAAGGAGGGAGGGTCAGAGGGAGAAGCAGACTCCCCGCAGGGAGCTGGATGTAGGATGTGGGGATGTGGGATGCTGGACTCGATCCTGGGACTCCAGGATCATGACCTGAGCTGAAGGCAGTCGCTTAACCAACTGAGCCACCGGGCACCCCCCAGCTGTGTTTAGAAATGCATTTTACTAAAGCAGTTTTTCTAGTCAAACGATTTGTTTCAAATTGTAGAAATTCTTTGGCAGTAATTTTATCTAATTTTGTTTGTAGTCCAGTTACAACGCAGGGATCACAACAAACACAGCCGCCCCAGAAGCATTATGGCATTACCTCTCCTATCAGCTTAGCAGCCCCCAAGGAGACTGACTGCCTGCTTACACAGAAACTAATTGAGACTCTGAAGCCCTTTGGGGTTTTTGAAGAGGAAGAGGAACTGCAGCGCAGGTGAATATACACATATGTATTTTTCTTTTAATTTAATAATTTTTTATCAGTGTAATGAAAATTTTTGAGGCATTATCTGCTCAGTCAGAATTATTCCCTGAAATCTGTATTGAACAAGACTGATGCTTAGAAAAAACTTTTTTTCTACAATGAATTTTATTCCCTTTTGATTTTTGATGCTTTTGGTTATTACAGTACAGAATTGTCAGAAGGGGAATGCTTACTCAGCTAAAGAATGCCTTACCCAGTGTAACAGTGCCTACATATAATAAACTACTGTGTACTTACTTTCTGATAACTTAAAAACTGGTTGAAATTTAGGGAACCACCTATCGAGAACTGATTTTCATTTTAATTAGGAATGAAACAACTTGATACTTGATTGATATTTGCTCTGTCAACAGGATTTTAATTTTGGGGAAATTAAATAACCTGGTAAAAGAGTGGATACGAGAAATCAGTGAAAGCAAGGTAAGGTGACTTATTTGTATATGAAATAATTTGCCATCTGAACAGCAGCAGTCTTAAGTAAGCTGTTCTTATTAGAGTGGATTTAGAGTCTTTAATGCAAAGTCCATTTTAGACTATTTGATAACAGAATTTATATTTTGTTTCTAGTTATTTTGAAAGCAGGGAAAACAACTGAATTCAGTGATTTTATAAGTACTTTTGTTACAGTATGTATGTATGTATTTATTTGTTTAAAAGATTTTATTTATTTTTCAACAGAGAGACAGACAGCAAGAGAGGGAACACAAGCAGGGGGAGTGGGAGAGGGAGAAGCAGACTTCCTGCCGAGCAGGGAGCCTGATGTGGGACTCGATCCCAGGACCCTGGGATCATGACCTGAGCCGAAGGCAGACGCTTAACGACTGAGCCACCCAGGCGCCCTGTTGCAATATTTAAAGCTGAAACTCAGTAATTACTTATGCTTCACAGAAAAAAATATTTTCCTGAAGAGGTGCTTTAAAAGTGTATATTAAATATTTGAGAATCTTGTTACCTTTTAAGCAATCCTACGACAATGAACAAAGTTTTAGGTTTTCAGATATTAGACTCTCAAACTGAGTATCTGTTTAGTTTTTTATGATATTCTCTGAGTTCCTAAACCTTATTCTGAAAAATTATACATACAGTTGATGAATCTATGACTGGGCTTCTGGTAATGGGAATGTATTCTTAGAGTTGTGTGTGGAATTCATTTAGCCCATTTTTAAAAATTGCATAGGGGCACCTGGCTGGCTCAGTCTGTAGAGGGTGCAACTCTTGATCTTGGGGTTATAAGTTTGAGCCCCGTGTTGGGGGTAGAGATTACATTAAAAAAACTGCTTAAATAGTGGCAGTTTCGCCGGGACAGTATAAAATGCATATTTAATTTATAATACAATTGAAAAATTGGTGGAAAGAGAACCAAGGATTGAAAACTTGAGAGAGGGGATTAACATAGAAGAAAGTCTCTTGGTTTTAGTCAAATTTATATTGTTTTCTTAAAACAGCATATATATATTTTAAGCAACTGATTAAAACTTCAACAGTGGGAGTGTTCTAAACGGGGGACTCCGTGTGCTGCATGTTTCTCACTGATAGAATTCCTGATACGAATGCGATTTATTCATTCATTTATTTATTTATAAAAATTTATTTTAGAGAGGGGGGGAAGGGGGTGGTGCAGAGGGAGAGAGAGAATCTCAAGCATACACCCGCGGAGCCTGGATGTGTGGCTTGATTCCAGGACCCTGAGATCACGACCTGAGCCGAAATCAAGAGTCAGACCCTTAACTGACTGTGCCACCCAGGCGCCCCGTGAATGAGATTTTAAAAAGAAAGTTCTTTTTGAGCTGAGCAGCAGATGTCCAAGTTTAAGTATTTTTTACTTATTTATTGAACTTAGGGTTTCCTTAACCTTCTGTAGGAAATACAGCCTTGTTTTAATGGCATTTTTTAAATGTTTAAGTTTAAAGCCATAGTCAAGTAGACAAAGCCAAAACCTAGATCTACTTAACGTGAAGTGTGAGTACTGCCTCATCGTAGTTTTGTTTCAGGTATTTACTTCAGTAAGTTTCTTTAACCAGTAATTCTTGATACAGTTCTTCCTGCTGGTTTTACTGAGGGTAAGAAAATGTGTTTGGATGAATGAAAGTAATGCTCATTCCTATTCGGATTTATCAGTGTCCTTTTCTTTATAGCCTAACCGTAAGTAGTAAGTTGGTTAGAGAAAGGGACGGAGGTTAGGCTTCATACGTTTTGATCTTTTGTGTCTGCCTTTTGTAGAGAGAATTTCTTCTTCAGCTGGTTAGTTTTAAGACTTGATACAGGATTTCTTGATGTTGACACTGTTGATATTTTGGGATCAGATAATTATTTTTTAGGGTGTTATCCTGTGCCTCGTAAGATCTTAAGCAAAACACATCCCTGGCTCTCTCTTACTAGATGCACTGCCCCTGTCCTCTGTGTCTCCAAATTATGACCAAAAAAGTCTCCAGACATTGCTGTATGTTCCTGGAGGAGTAGAGTCAGCCCTGGTTGAGAAGCAGTGATTAATAGATAGTTCCAATGAATTTATTTATGGTATTTGGGGGGGGAATTATATAAAATTTGAATTTTACTTCAGTTGTCTTGTTCGCTAATATTCTGAGACTTAAAAAGATTTTGCAATTTATTTTTCTGTGACCTGAATTAAGGAATCTTAATTTCTGGGTTAAAATTATTAAAATAGCTATAAACATACTAATGTGTAAACATGTGCCCATATACAGTAGCCATTAATGACATGTGGCTGTTTCTGTTTAAATGATCTAAAATTAAATATCCAGTTCCTCAGCCTAGCTAGCTATATTTCATTATATGTACCTATATATATTTCACACTATAGTGGACAGTTCTTTAGAGTGTACGTATCCAAAAGATTTGTTTTATTAGAAAAGTCCGTAGATCATTGATCTCAGGTAGTTTCTTCCTAACTCCCTTTGTAGGCCTATTCCTGCAACATCTTGCTGGCTTAATTTAAATAACCAGGACAACTTTGCAATTGAGGTTTTTAGATTTCTGAATGTAGGAAGACAAATGTTATATATCTAGATGGTCCTTTTTGTATAAGTGATGATTAAATGTGCCCTCAAAAAACAAGGGAGTCCCTGAATCTTTATAATTTATTTTTAAGGTTCTTGAAGTATGAAGTAACACTTTCATTTATGTTACCTGGGGGAGGTGAGGAGGAGTGATTGGTGTTTTGGTACTGAATAAGACTTTACTGAGGAATTAGAAAGTGAAGAGAAACATTGACCAAGCACACATTAAAATTGTTTTTTGTTTGGACAGGTATCATCCTTACCACCAGTGGCATTAAGTACTCACCATAGTACTTTACAGTAGTACCAGGGTCAGGAAGATGATTTTTAAATGCTTTCCTTTCTCCTTTTTCTTGGTGTTTCTACTCTAAGAAACTATCAGTAAGTTTTAGTTCTGTTCAAAGTCATCCCACCAAAGCCTTTTGGAAATCTAAACTATTATGTAGCAGTATTGGCCTTAAAGTCACTTTTGATGTGGTAAAATTATATCTAATGTACTGTGAAATATTCAGTATAATCATTGAATGTAATTTTTTAAGCAATCAGAATATGTGTTTTTGTTATAGTCTAACATTCGTGATATGTGCAGCATATTGGTCATGAATAAAATCTGCTTCTAACATTACTGCTATGGAATCACATGCTCTCCTGTATGATAGTCCTCTTTTATAGCAGTTTCCAGAAATGGCAAAATTCTAAAATGGTGTGGGTCACTAAAGAACGTTCACTAAAAGTTGGAAATTGCTTTTATTTCAAAATTGGTTGGTATATGAAGGCCTGGTATTTGGTAAAGCTTACAGAGTTTGTTTACCCTCCATAAATTTGCACTGAATTCTTGTTTGTTTTTTTTTAATTATTATATAGTGCTATTTGAAATAATTTCTTTTGTTCTCCACTGATATAATATCCATTTCTTGTTTGTTTAAACAGAATCTTCCACAATCTGTAATTGAAAATGTTGGAGGAAAAATTTTTACATTTGGATCTTACAGATTAGGAGTACATACAAAAGGTAAATACTGTTTTAATTATCTTGAGAAGGAATACTCTTTTTAGTTCTTAAAAATCATAATGACCCATTCATTGCAGTTACTTGCGTAGCATACAGCTTAGTGAGTTTGTGTGGAAGATAGAGTACTTCAAGGAGCCTAAAGTTGGTTAAGAAGATAAAAAAGATGCCTTCTTAAACCTGCACTGACCAATATGGTATTTTAATTTACTTAAATTAAAAAAGGCAGTTCTGTACAGCACAGGGAATATAGTCAGTAGTACGTTAACGACCTTGTATAGAAAGAGGTGGTAACTGCACTTAGAGTGGTGAGCAGAACATAGTGTATAGACTTGTGGAATCACCGTGTTGTACACCTGAGGCTGATACAACATTGTATGTCAACTGTACTTCAGCTTAATTAAGAAGTAAGTCAGTGCCTCAGCAGAAGTGGTCGCATTTTTAGATCAGTAACATGGTGGCTGGTGGTTACTGTGCAGCAAAGTGCAGAGAGAAAACCTTTCCCCTTCCCCCTTCCCCGGTGGAGAGCTCTTTCGGACAGTGCTGCTCTCTATCATTTCCTCTACCTGAAGAATGTCAAGTCAGGAAAGCAGAACAAAAATGAATGCAAGCCTCTTATAAAGACCTGTGGATTTTCTTTTCCCCGTGCTTTTTTTTAATAGTTGTAAAATACAGTTGAGCAAAAACCACACCACAACAGTGTATCTGCAGCCATTGGTGATTACTGTCAGTGTTTCCTTGCTTTGTACTTATCTTAGGCAAATAAATACACAGTGAAAATGTTAGCATGGCAGAGAACATTTATTGGACTTTTTTGCTGGGCACTGAGCTAATAATAAGCTTTTGGTCTTCGTTATCTCATTTGTTCCTCAGTTTTCTTATTCTCATGTAACATAGAAGTCTGAGACTTACAGAGGCAGTAGGCTTGAACAGTGTCTCCCAGCCATCTCTTGGCAGAACTAGGATTCTTCAGCCATTAACCACTGACTTCCTTGTTAAAAGTATCTGTCAGGACAGTGTTCTCTCTGTTCTGACATTTTTCCTCGTCCGCATCCCCCACTGCCCCGTGCCGGTAGTAGTTAGTGCATTTGCTTTTGATGTGTCCTGTGCACTGTGTGCTGGTCTCCCTTCGCGTATATGCTGACTGTACAGCCTTCAGAGTGGTGCCTTAGATGTTGAGTCTTCTAGGGAAGTGACTGTGTTGACCTGATTCCACATTGATCTCTCCCTTTTATGATCCCAGTTATTGATTTACATCGTCTTTGTTGTGTTCCCCCTATGCACTCAAGGCTGGCCTCCTCTCAAGCACTAAATTAGTAACAAATATCTTACCATGGTGTGCCTCTTTGGGTTCTTGCCAGTGATCCTTTTTGGAGTTTATTCTGTAGGTCCCATTTAGGGGCCCAGATAGACGCCTATAAACACTACTCACATAATGTGTGAGGAAAAAAAACACTTTCTTTGTTTTGGTTTGCTAATGAACATGGCTGTGACAATGACATCAAAATGTTGGGTATATTCTTGAATAGTTCCCTCTCTTTAACATAAAAGTCCTATCTGAGTCACTTTTCTCTGACTCCCAGGTCACCTGGGCCACTACAAATAGAGGATGCTGCAGGAAAAAAGATATCCCGTCAATTAGTATCATGTTTTTCCTATACTGACCAGTAATGTTTTTTAAGGGGAAGGGCACATTTTTAGAGGCTCACTATATAATGTTAACAGATTCTCAACATCAAGTACTGCCATGATAAGATGCAAAATAATTTTCTTGTAATAGTAATTAGTGGTTGATGGGCTTAATTTTTTTTAGGTGCCGATATTGATGCGTTGTGTGTTGCACCAAGACATGTTGATCGAAGTGACTTTTTCACCTCATTCTATGATAAGTTGAAATTACAGGAAGAAGTAAAAGATTTAAGAGTGCGTAAATGTTTGGGGTGAAAGGGGAGGAGTTATAAAAATTAGTGAAATTGAGCAAATTTTATGGTATAGCTGTCATTTATTGAACTATTGCAATTTGCCAGACCCTTTCAAGGGCTTAACATGTATGCTTGCATTTTATTCTTTACAAGCCTAAAATAAATTTCATCTCATGTTCAGAGTAGGAAATAAGGCAAAAAGAATAAATACTAAGCAGTGTGGCCACGAATTACATCTGAGTGGCAGAAATCAAGGATTTAAACCTAGGTTTGTCTGATTCAAGAGCCTAGTGTGTTAAAGCTAGTTGTTGAGAACCTAGTCTGTGTCAGGCATTATGCTAAATTATGTTTAAACAATTTCAAATGTCTCATTCACTTAAAAGTACTAAAACTAGTATAGGTCTGATCTGTAGTTTCAGAGACACTGAACTTACTTAATTTTCTTACAGGCTGTTGAAGAGGCATTTGTACCAGTTATCAAACTGTGTTTTGATGGGATAGAGGTAAGATACAATTCAAATAGACAGTTCTTGTTCTGTGTAATGTTGATTGATGTAGGTTAAGAAATTATTTTAATTGGTAAGTTGATGTGATATTAACAAGTTTTTTTAATAGAAGTGACTCTGTTCTTTGTAGAATATCAGTTCTAGTCTTTTTTATTTTTTTAATTTTATTTTTTTAGAGGGAGTAGGAAGGGAGAAAGAGAATCCTAAGCAGGCTCCATGCTGGGCTCAGTCTCATGACCCTGAGATCATGATCTGGGCCAAAATCAGGAGTTAGACGCTTAACTGACTGAGCCACCCAGGCAGCCCAGTTTTAGTGTTGTGTGTGTGGGGGGGGTTTTTTTGTTTTTTCAAAGAGATTTATTTATTTTAGCGAGAGAGACGTGCTGGGGGAAGGTCAGAGGGAGAGGGAGAGAATCTCAGACAGACTCTCAGCTGAGCCACGGACATTGGGCTCGATCCCAGGATTCTGAGATTAAGAGTATGATGTGCAACCGACTGAGCCACCCAGCTGCCCCTTCGTCTTTTTTCAAAGAGCCTCATGAAATTAAGAGCTAAAATATAGACAGAAATAATTAAACATTGACTATGAAATGCTGTTACAAAACTCTTTACTCAGTAGGTTTTCCATTTGCAAATTTATATACTTTTAGTCTTATTAAGGTAGTATTTTTTGCACATGGAACTTTGCCTTGACATCATTTAAATTAAATATTTAAGAAGTTGAGAGAAAACTGTGACCTGATAGTGTGTATGCTGAGATATTTTCTGGTAGGGGAGGATTTATGAGTTCAGATTCTTGAGATGATACTCATTTCTGTCTGCTGTTCTCCACAGCAGTTGTAGTGAAGGCAGTTGGAACAAAGCTGATAAGACAGTAAAGCAACTTCACTTATTTATGTTATTTCTGTCATATATAATAGTTCTGGAAAGTCACTGATAGTGAAGATTGTAAAATTTTGGAAACTGGAAGAATAATACTTCATTGTTTTGCAAAAAAAGGCGACTTCTTTAACTGCTGCATAAAGATGCCCAGCTCTGTCTTCCTTGAAAAGTCGATGAGTAACCTTAATTAAGTAGACATAAAATGTTAAATTTATTTATTTATTTTTATTTTTATTTTTTTTAAAGATTTTATTTATTTATTTAATTGACACAGAGAGAGAGACAGCGAGAGAGGGAACACAAGCAGGGGGAGGGTCAGAGGGAGAAGCAGGCTTCCCGCCGAGCAGGGAGCCCGATGCGGGGCTCGATCCCAGGACCCTGAGATCATGACCTGAGCTGAAGGCAGTCGCTCAACCAACTGAGCCACCCAGGCGCCCCAATGTTAAATTTAGTAAAGGATTGTCAAGTTCAGGTAGATTTTGCTGTCAGTGCTTAAATAAATATAAAACAATCTGTAAGGTAAGGCAATGTCCTGCTTTCCCCAAAAGAACATTACCAAAGAAGGGGGGATTGGTTTTTTTTGTGGAAGATCCAACTGAATTGTGTGAACTTTTCAGGATGGAGATGAAAGTCAGATGGTTACTTGAAATATTTAATGTGTTAGTTTCCTGTCCATACATTGTATATAAAAATAACACTTTTAGGGAATGTGTTTACATTAGAACATTTGAAAAATCACTTTATCCTACTTAAAATGGCAATCTCTGTTGACTTGCTTTTGAGTTACCTGTTAAGCACATAATTTTTATTTCTGTCTAAATTGGGGGAGCTACTGGACTTTGGAAACTTTCATTGGAACATTTTTGCTATACCTCAAGTTAATTAATTATTTATAAAAGTGTACAGCTGTTTTTCTATTTTGTAGGTGTATGTTTTAAATGATTTTTCACAGTAAGCTCTTTTATTTTTTATTTATTTATTTTTTTAAAAGATTTTATTTATTTATTTGAGAGAGAGAGAGAATGAGAGATAGAAAGCACGAGAGGGAAGAGGGTCAGAGGGAGAAGCAGACTCCCTGCTGAGCAGGGAGCCCAATGCGGGACTCGATCCCGGGACTCCAGGATCATGACCTGAGCCGAAGGCAGTCGCTTAACCAACTGAGCCACCCAGGCGCCCACAGTAAGCTCTTTTAAAATACTGCCTTCTAAAGTGATCTTCTAAAAGGCTTACTTCTGGCAGCATCCAAAGTTTTGGAACCATGAAATCATACCCTCAGGAATAATGACCAAATCCATGCTAAGTTTGTTCACACTCTCACCTTTCCTTGGAAAAAAGGGAGGGGCACCTGTATAGCTCCGTTGGTTGTGTCGGACTCTTGGTCTCAGCTTAGGTCTTGATCTCAGGGATAGGAGTTCGGGCCCTGCATTGGGCTCCTCACTGGGCGTGGAGCCTACTTAAAAGCAGGGTGGGGGCGGGGGGTGGTTTGTCAGTTGCATTCTGTAAGCCTTCAAGATTAGCTAGTGTTTATTTTTGTTTTGTTCCTATTTTGTCAAAACTAAGTTGGGAGTCCTACTGTAATGTTACAGATATGTAAGGTCTTAAATGTTAGGAACCCCCTTTTTACTGGCAGGTATATTTGGGCTAAATATAAGGATGTTGGCCTTATATTTGGGCACCTTTTAATATATAGTCAATTCATAATTTATATAGATGGAGAACTAAACAGTTAATTTTAAATAGTCTAGTAGTAGATACATTAACAAATTTAGTATATCCAGTAGATGCATTAGTAAACTTAGTAAATCAAACTTAGTAAGCCTGATTAAAATGACAAGTAGGTATTTATTCAAGTTCTCTTTCATGGTGCCATGTTTTAACATCTGATTAAAATACCTATGATACACATTATTGGACTTTGGACTTTTGGAGGCATTGTCGTGTTTATAGTTGATGAGAAGATCCTGGCTTTAAAGAGTATTCTTTGTTAAAGAAATGCCTTAAAAATAGTTTGATGGATATGGAATATTAAGTTTTGTTTTTGTTTTAGATTGATATTTTGTTTGCAAGACTAGCACTGCAGACTATTCCAGAAGACTTGGACTTACGAGATGACAGTCTGCTTAAGAATTTAGATATAAGATGCATAAGAAGTCTTAACGGTATGTTAAAACCTACTTCCATTTGCATAGTAGCAGTTTTTGTCAAATAGGAAATAGTTTTTAACTCAGATTTTATAATGGAGCTTTTTATAGCCACACTGTTTACCCATAGTGAGTCAAATAAAATATGCTTTACTTAATAGTTAAGACTGCAGAGGGGTATATGGTAATTTATTTTACTCACCAGTTTCTTGCACGGTTATTTCTTTTCTTCCTGGGACATTTAAAGACTAACATTTGTGCTCTCTTACTAGTGGTTTAGGTTTCACGGCATAACCCTAATTAATTGTGATCATGATATTCTTTGTAACCTTTTCAGCTGTTGTATTTAAAGGGGTTACTTCTGAACACTCTTGTATTTACATTGCTGTTGCCGTGCCCTGGCAAGAACAATTCTTGCAAACTTAAGTGGATTAAACCCTTGTCCGTATATCCCGACTGGAAGAAGTTTTAATTATATGATGAAAATTTGAGATTAGGCAGATTACAGATTCTTTGTGATACATTTGTGATAGGAGATAAAAATTTTAGACTTTTTATTTGCAATAAAAGTTTTAGATTTTTTATTTTAATGTTACTGATTCTATGAAATAAGTTTTTATTTAAGTTTGACATCAGTCTTAGAAAATTGAAAAGAAATATTATCATTAAACTTTTGATGATTTAACGTTCTGTTTTTTTCACTCCCTGTTAATCAGGTTGCAGGGTAACCGATGAAATTTTACATCTAGTACCAAACATTGACAACTTCAGGTTAACTCTGAGAGCTATCAAACTGTGGGCCAAACGTGAGTTCAGAATTTGTTGGCTAGCTTATTAAAGATGTTTCAGCTTTTGTTCAACACTAACTTTTCTTTTTGCTTTTCCCTTATCAACAGGCCACAACATCTATTCCAATATATTAGGTTTCCTCGGTGGTGTTTCCTGGGCTATGCTAGTAGCAAGAACTTGCCAGCTTTATCCAAATGCAATAGCATCAACTCTTGTACATAAATTTTTCTTGGTATTTTCTAAATGGTATGTGTTTAGATTATATTAAAATAAAATTGATTGTAGACACTGAAGTTTAGTCTTATTTCTATGACATTTCTGCAGCTGGTTTCAGATTCAAATTTTAGTTCATAATGTAGCCATTTAGGTAGTTTTGGGGAGATCATGTTGTGTATAAAATGGCAAACCTAAATTCCTTTCCTTTTCCCTAGCTTTCCCAGGGTAGTAAGGCAGGTGCTTTTTTGTGCTTCCTTATCCTCTAAATAAACCCTGAATTTTAGCTGTCATGTCTGCTAAAATCCAATGAACTTATATCAGTTTTAGGAAGTTTGGATAAAACTTATATATACCACTTCTTATGCTCTTTGGATTTTTCTAAATCTACAGGTCATTAGTTTCTTGGAATTACTTTTTTGCTTTCAGCTGCCCATTTATCTTTGGTAAAATATTAAAAATGTAATTGTATATAAAAAGCTTTTAAGAATAACTAAGTGTGAAAAATAGCAATTTTGTCATCCCTTTGAGGTCAGTCCTTAACTCAGGAGAGTTTGTTTTTTAAAGCTTCCTCATTTCAGTATGTTCACATTTGTCAATCATTATTTCTTTTAAGAAAAGTAAGATAAAAAATTATTGCCAATTCATATTAGTTGCTTTGGCCTAAAAGGTTTCTTGGTTTTTAATCAAATTGATCTTAGAGATTTTTCTTCCCGCTCTATACCTGCCAACCCCTGTACCTCCTCCCACTGCAAAAATAGTTTTTTTAGTGATTTTATACAAATTTAAATTATTGGAAATAATTTTATAATTTAGAACTCTGCCCCACTTTTCAGTACACATTCTCTTATTTATAGATTTGGTAGTGCTTAATCATATATAATCAGTTTTGATGAGATTGACTAAAGGATGTCAGAATTTCTGTAATGCTACACATACATAGCAAATAATATTTCTGAGAAGCTAAGCTTGCTACTAAGGATGGAAAATATTTTCCAATTTTTAATCTCTTCCATAAAAGACTGAGGTAGCTAACTTGAAGAATGCGTCTTGAAAACAATGTTATTCACGTCACAAAGTTTCATCACACATATTCATGTTAGAACCTTTAGGTTGTGAGATAAAATTTTCCTAATCAGTCTCTAATTATTCATACTCCTTTGCCTAAATGAGTTAACTTTTTCACCCTCACTTGTCTTTGGATGTAGCCAGTGTGAGAATAGGATTTTTGTCTTTCAAGAAGGGTTTATCCTGTTGAAGGTTGAGGTGAACACATTGGGTGTCTTGGGATAGTACTTTTTTATTTAAATAGTGCTTTATCAGTTCTTTGAGAGGCAGAGAAGATGTGTGACTTACCAGCCTGAGAAAGCTGCCAAATGGTTTAAGTATAGTTAGAGGAAAAGTACTTCGGGTAGTATTAACATCAACAGATAGACATAAAATATATATATCAAGAGGGCAAAATGAATGAAGAAGGCTCACATTCACAAATGCTGTATGTTTAACAAAATACGTTTAGATGGTAATATCCAATAGTCTTATCAAGTGCTACAATCTTTTTAAACAGGGAATGGCCAAATCCAGTGCTATTGAAACAGCCTGAAGAATGCAATCTTAATTTGCCTGTATGGGACCCAAGGGTTAGTGTATTATTTTTTCCCCTACAAATTCGCACTGTGCAATAACAAGTAAAAATCATCTGCATAATCTTCAGGGAGACTTCCCATCCTTTTATGTATGAGTGGACATGTCCGTATTACACTTTCTTTTAGATAACCTCAACTATAATTGTCCTCTGATGTGAGAAGCATAATTATGTACCCTGTAAACTCCTTTTAATTGTACATAGTTTATACTATCAAGTTCACTAACATTTTAATTTATTCTATATAGAACTACCTTGTAAGTCAAAGTTTGTGTGGGCATTTGTGCTTAAAAAAAAAAAAATAAAAGGATACTCAAAATCCCTGTATTTTTTTATTTGATCTAAATATTCTGTTAAAATTGGGTTGTGTTAGGAAAACTGTTTAACGTTTACATGTGGCAGATAACTTCTAAGCAGTATCACTCTAATTACTATGATGTAATTGTAAAAATTGGTTTGGATATTTCAGATTACAAAAACCTGGTTGGGATAAAAGAAGAGCTTCTGTTCCGCTTTTTGGGAAGTTACGACCTTTACCGCTTACTCAGTTTAAATGTTACCAACATGCACTTTATTAATTGATAAAAGAAATAACAGGTTTCAGTAAGGCTTTTTTTAGGTCTATAAAATTCTATTTTTCTATTAGTTTCCTATCTTACTGCAGTATTGAAAATTAAGTCAGTTTTAAGTCTGTTAATTACATCAAGCTATCTGTTTTCAAGTTTTCCAAACCTCAGGCATTTAATTTTGGAAGGATTTGAATTTACAGTTTCCTTCGTGGAAATATGTCACTTATCATTAGTATACAGATTAAGTTATTAAATCATTTCATTTTTTCTTAAAATAACACGGATAATATAGCCTCAGCATGTGTTAAGAAGCTTATACTTCCTATAAGTCAATGGTATATTAAAACTGTTTCCATCTTGTTTAAAATTTGTTTTGGAGAGAACACTATTTAGTATGACATTTCTGAAAAGTGTAATTGTGTGTGCATCCCCATTTCTGTTGTTGAAAAAAGAAAAACTAAACATCAATAGATGCTCAACTAGAACCTTTTTTGCTTGACAGGCACACTATTTCTAGTAAGGTTGCCAGGAATAGTCATGCCCAAATGATCAAATCTTCAGTTTAGACCAAATCTCTGATTCTCTGAAGAATTCCTATAAAAACAATGTCGCCTTACATGGTTTTTCTTTCTCAACTCCAGCTATGAATGAAATAAAATTTAATCATTGGTTCAGTTTAACAAGGGATAAAAAGTCCAAGTATCTGTTGCATATGTACTTGAAGAAACTGATTGGCTGTTGTTGTATGTAGGTAAACCCCAGTGATAGGTACCATCTTATGCCTATAATTACACCAGCATACCCACAACAGAACTCCACGTACAATGTGTCCGTTTCAACACGGATGGTCATGGTTGAGGAGTTTAAACAAGGTAAGTGTTTATCCTTATGCTCTCCTTTATACACGAAGGATCTACATACCATTGTAGACCCAGTAGTTGGCTATGCAGTTTAAAATGAAGAAAGCATTCACTGAAGTGGGTTTTGGTGTTTATTGATTGATTACAGTATATATTTGAGAATTGACTTGAAAAACTCAGTTTAATTCCTTTGAGGCAAAGTATTTTTGGTTATCTGCTAGAAAGCTAACCAGTTTAAAGCTATCCCCTTAGCTGGCCCTTTATGGGCTGCCTTAGTGCTGTACAGTTGCCATGTAAAGTTTTAAAATGCTACCAGTTTGTCTCCACTGGGTGACCTGAGAGATGCTTTTAGCAAGCTATATACTTGAAGAGAGCTTTGAGCAGGATTGCCTAAAGTGCCTATTATTTTGGAAGAACCTCTAAACTTTCTGAATCCCAGTAGTACTGTTCTAATTTTTTTGCCAAAAACGGTCTTTGAGGGAAGTAGCTGAAACAGGATTATTTGATTTGATTGATAATAGTCATGGAAACAGAATTAGCTGTACCACTACCAACTTCAAACTCAGTGTAAAATTCTTTTCTGTAGTCTGAAGAGGCTCTTCATGGGAGAATGTTGCTTAGAAACATCAGGAAGCTTGTTTTTAGAAAGGCAAGACTCAGCTTATGGGAAATTTTTCTTTCTCGGTTAACTCCAGTGCTTCAGTTTTTGGAAAGAGTCATCCTATGAGCATGGCATTTAGAGTAATGGTAATTTACCAGAAATTTGACTCTCAAAAACTCCAGCTTTTTGAAAAGTGTGTATGTATGTAAAAATCTCTGTGCTCTAAAGTCATAGGCTGAAATTGCTATTTGTTAAAATTAATGATTTTAGGATTATAGTGAATGCATGTGGTATGTTTAAGATCTTTAAAATTCTAGATTGTTAGACTGAAGCATGCCAACATTTTAATATGTTTTTAATTTAGGTCTTGCTATCACAGATGAAATTTTGCTGAGTAAGGCAGAGTGGTCCAAACTTTTTGAAGCTCCAAACTTCTTTCAAAAGTACAAGTATGTATTTTAAGGCATGTCAGACATGTTGCTCTCTTAAGTAATGGTTTCATGGTAGCATATGTGACATCTCCTCTTGCTAGACTAATGTAGTTTTTAATTTTCCTTTAAACATCTTCCATAGAATTTTCCTTCCTGTCACAGAGGGTGTACTGTTTTTAGTAAACCCTTTCTTTTTTCTTTGTCGGGGTGAAGTGTAGCCCTTATAGTTTCCTGCCTGGTATAACCAAACTCCTACGTTTGTAGCAACATCACTTCTGTAGGCGTCTTGTCATCACCAGAACTCTCAATCCGTATGCCTTGGCAAAGGAGTGAGCAGTTAAAATCTGCAGTTACTGTTCTCTCTTAGGAAACGAAGTATTTTCAGCCAGTTCTGGAAACTTACTGTTGAGATTCTATATAACCATAGGCAGAGCTTATAAAATGTCAACATAGAGTCAGTAAAGTGTTTCCAATAGTTCTAGCACATGATTGGCCTACCATTTTACCCTAATGTTAATAAAGCCCCTTCAGATATTTCTTGGAATCTAAGTGGGTGTAATATTTTTTACTAATGATTTTAATATAATGATTTAATACCTTAGTACAGGTTAAACGCCTGATTGTGTTGGTTTTGATGAAAATTGTAAGTTATAATAAATCTTACTTTTTAAAAAAAAAAACGGACTTGCACTTTTATTTGCCCTGAGCTGAAAACTTGCCAAAGTCCCACTTAAATTTTTTTTTCTTTAATGCTTGAAACTTTCCTGACCATTTGATCTTGTGTTGGATTGTGTTTTGTAATAATCTAAGCAAGATTGCTTTATGCTATTTCCCCAATTAAAAACAAGAATGATGACCTTCATGATGTCTCTGTGTTTTGTTTCTGTATCTTTTGCATGAAAAAGCAATATGGAGCCAGCTTAATTGTTGTGTTCTGGGAGCACTGCACTGTCAGTTAATATTTAAATAGCTTAACATTGAATGCTCTTGTTTACTACTTACTCCCCATAAGTTGTGCTTTTCCATTTGGCAGATAATTTTTTGTTTTTTATTTTAACCGATGTTGAGGAAGTACCTTTGAACATTTAAACTAATAAAACATATATTCTGATATTTAAAAAGAAACTACAACATCAAAGTACATAATTGCTTGTATGGAGAATAAGGAAGAAACTGGTTTTATAGAAAAATATCAGCATCTCTTAATCCCTGAGAATCAAAGACTAAGCTAGATTCATTCTTTTTCCTGTTTCACTTCCTCATAGGACTAAGGTGGGTAGAATGAAGTTCTTGAAAGTACTTAAGTGGCTTCCTTCACTTGAAGAAAGATTAATTGTTGAAACCTTGATAGTGTCATCTATTTGAATAAATTTGCATTACTAGAACTTCCGAAGGTTTTTTTTTTTTTAAGCTTAATCTTTTGTCTTTTAGAAGTTTTAAGCTATCCTTTATGCCAAATAGTACCTATAAGGGCTTCAGTGGACTGAGTAAAAGGTCATAGATTATTGTCTTTACTGAATTCTCTTGAAACAAATCATTGTAGATGATCAAAAACGACTTCAAGCATGATTAGGTATGAGGAGGTAACAACAAGAAGAGGAAATTATATCAGAAAAATTTAAGTTTTAGCTGTGAGTCCTGAGAAAACAGATTTGAAAACCTGACAATAATGGGCTAGTTTTATCTATACCGAATCCTATTTATATTTTTAACTTCTCCAAAAGTTTTCCTCTTTATAATATCTAGTGCTTACTATCATTAGAATGTAGAGGTAGTCACAGGTTTGAATTTTTCTTTTAACGTATCACATGTAATACTCCCCAAATTGGCTGTACAACTGAATTGAAATGCTTCGTTTTCTCTTGAGTCAAAGTTGGTTTAGCCTTATTTGAAGTATATCCTGAAAGTAGTGCCATTTGTTATGTATTGGATTTTAAATTGTAATATGCCTGCCTGTCATTCTTGGAAGGGAGGGAAGCATGGGGGAAATTCCATTTTCTTAAAAAGTAGAAAAGTCATCTAACAGAAGATCTCAGTGTTCCTTAAGAAAAAGGGGTAACATTGCTTTGTGCAATTTTAAATAACTATAAGAAGACATTTTTCATGTTTTTCCTTTAAGATAATTCGAGTTGACACGTAGCAATGAAGTAAATCATTGACATAGGAAATGGTGAATACTTATTTCAGGTATTCCATTTCACTAGGAAAAGAAGGAGGAAAGATAATAGCAAGAGGCCAGCATGTTCTCTAAGGTGTAAGATTAATTATAATTTCAAGGAGTATGTGTGAATAGAATAATTTAGCCTTCAAATGTTTTAAAAACTTAATAAAATACTGAACTTTAACTCTTGGTCCTGAGTTAAAGATGGAATTATAAGGATTTTTCTCTAAGATAATTAGATTTTTAGTGAACATATCTGAGCTATAATCTACCTAGGTAAAATATTAATGTGATGAAATGGCCAGGAAACCTACTTATATACTGTTTTTTGGGGGTAAATAATTTTTAGGTAATAAAAGCAACTAAATTGTTCTTAGGAATTTTTAAATAGGTTTTAATTCATTGGGGATACATTTTTATAGTAAAATTTTTTATTGGAAGCTGGAAATCTTTAAATTTGGGGAAAAGTTAATGACTGTTGCATTGACTTCAAAGTGTCTCCTGAAGGCATTTGAGTATCTTGAGCAAATAAATGGTGGTGGCAGTTGGAAATTGGAGATCCCCATTCTTTGGGGCAGCAATAAAAAAGATATGTAGTCTAAATTTAGAAATACTTCTTTTGGTCTCTTATGTTTTCTGATAGGGATCTTAGGAATTGAATACCAGTTCTGGTTTTTAAAACTTAACAAACTCGGTTGGTATTTTGGTTTCAGTTTCTTAGCTGGATGAGTATAAATGGATTCCATTTTATAAATGGATTCCTAATGGCAGGTTATTTCTATTAAGCTTAATTATTGTATTTTATATCTCCTTTTTTTGCTTAAATGTGGCTGAGTAAAGGACATAACCACGCCCCCCAGGCTCCCCTCTTTGCAATAAGTGCCAAAGTTGAACTTTTTAAACTTCAAAACTTTAAACTTTGAATTCCAACAAAATTATGTTCAAATGGATTGTATGTTTTGCCTTTGTAAATAGAGAACATTTGTGCATCATTTGTTGAAGACTCAGGTGGTAATTAAGAACATCCATTTTAATAGTGTGGTAAAAGTAGAGACTGAGAGTCTTATCCCTGTCCTAGGTGAATGCAGACAACTTTGCTTTTTTGTTTTTGTGTACATGCCTGCTTTTTATAGTTTGTTGTCTCCTGTTGTAAGTTGTTACACTTCTGTCGAGAGAGCTCTTCCTCCATCTTCCTTCGCCCCGCCCCCAGCTGCCCATTTCCAATCTCCCAGGGACTGGAAATCGGGTTACTGAGCTTGTTAGGATTTTGGTGCATTTAAGAGAATTTAAGGGCTCTCAGAGTGGGTTTCTGTGTACGTAAAATGCATGAGCTTTTAGTGCTTTTATGTGACTTTTATTTATTTGAGCCATCTGTTTGTTCTGTATATTTGGTTTGATCCAAATAATGCTGAACAAATTTAAACTGGTGGTAAAGGAAGTACTGGTCTGTATGGATTTGAGCTGCATATTCACATATCTGTCTACATGTTTTCATATTTATACATACTACCTCCGTTACCGTAAGTTTGATAAGTCCTTGAAGTTAGCTCATTTGAGCCTCACTTTTCCCCTGCCAGTTAAGAGGCATTACCCTATATTACAGATGACGTATATATACAAGTCTCATACCTGGGTTACATAGTTATGAAGAATCATAACCATTTTTCAGATACTTAATGAGCATAAATAATAAGTAATCAAATGGAATAGTTTAAGGAAGAATGGTTAAAAATGCTTTAACTTGCCAAATTTTCACTGTCCCTTGCCTAAATATCTTCTCTCTCTCTCTCTCTCTCTCTCTCTCTTTTTTGATGGCTAATTTAAACTGGGGTTAATAGTTTTTTCCTGGCCTATGTCAGGTATTTGGTTTTGGTCCGAAACCTCATTTATAAGATGTGAAAGATAAGGGTTTCAGCCCTTTTTTTTTTTAAAAGAGTAAACTAATTTAAAAATTTTCATCATACTCTGGTTTTTCAGACTAGTATCCATACTAGGTAATGTCAGTTTGCTTTTTTGTGAGGTAGGTTCTGGTGAGAAGTTTGGCTTCCAGCACCTCTGAAATGGGTTCTGTGGAAGAGTATATTGGACTGAACTTTTTTAGTATCATAAAATTACATGAATTATATTTTAGTTGTAAATAGTTTTAAAAAGATTTAAAATAGTATTTAGTTTTGATAGCATTTTGTAAAATGAAAACTTGTCTTTAATGGGATTGGATTCTGCATAAAAATCAGATTTCTTCTTTGCTCTCATGTTAGTCATGTCTGCTTTTTAATAGAAATTTATACTGTTACTTGAAAAAAATCATGAGGCCTGTCTTCAGTATTCAGTTTAATTTTTGCTACCTATTAATTTGAGCTAAAAAGCATGGTGTGTTTGAACTATTTTTGAGCTTACTGATGTAATATGTATACTTAGTGATCCTGTTTTTGTGGCTAAAGCCTTGGTGCATTGTTATTAAAACAACTTTGTTATAGTAGATTATATTTTAGTGAGCAGCTTATAGATATAAAGCATTCCACCGGAGTCTTTGAACCAAACTATCAATTAGTGTTTATTCATTGTTCTTGAATTAAGCTGCTTTGGGATAATTTATAAAATCACTCTTTTTCAGAAGAATTAAACTCACCAATAGTTAGAAACTTGTGGTATTTAGCTTTTATGATTTTATGTACATTTTGAGATTGCAATCCCCCTTGCTAAACTGTTGCTGATCTGTAACTGTAACAAAGCTATTACATTAGGGTGTTAATATCCAGCACAAAGCAGTTAAATAAAATAAATAGCATGTTGTCTTTATCTCCAAAGGCATTATATTGTACTTCTAGCAAGTGCACCAACAGAAAAACAACGCCTAGAATGGTGAGTATAAGATTAGACTTTACAGAGAAAATAAGCAAAAATCAATCAGATAGCTACAGAACACAGCAGATGGGAGAAAGTTTGTCCTCTCATCCAGTCTGGTTTTATTCATAAATGGAACTTTACTACTTGTAATGGAAGTGTAGGAATTTGGGGATCCGTATGCAACTTTGTTTTTTGTTTCCCTTACGGAGATCCATTTATCATTAACTATATTTAAAGTGCTTTGTTTTAGCTTACTGATTTTTTTCCTTTAAATATTTGCAGGGATGTCTTTTGTAACCTTCTTAGTTTGAAATGTGGCTTGATTATCCTTCCTCAGTTTTTGCTTCAGCATTTTTGTTTAGAGCCTAAGACTGGTTTTATCTATGGGAGTTCAGATGGTTGAACTGCCCTCACATGTATTTAAGTATGATCTTCATATTACTGCTTTGTGTAACATATTTTGACTTTGTGCATTTTATTTTATTTTTTAAATTAACCAGAATTTTCATTAATACTAAGTGACATTTGTTCAGGGTGGGCTTGGTGGAGTCAAAAATCCGAATCCTGGTTGGAAGTTTGGAGAAGAATGAATTTATTACACTGGCTCATGTGAATCCCCAGTCATTTCCAGCACCCAAAGAAAATCCTGACAAGTAAGCAGTCTTCTAATTTAATCTAGTTGCCTTCTCTCCTTTTTAACTTTTACTCATAGAAGCTTTCTATAGGCAGTTTTTAATAACTAGAGTCACCATTCTGTTGATCACATATGGCACAAAACCAATTTGAGATTAGTAGATTAGGTTTTCCAGATCAGAAACACTGAGGAGACAAATTATTTCTTGAGAAAAATCAATACTAAAATGGTTTTCTCTGGTAATAGTCTAATGATGGTACCTATGAACTAATTAGAGTTCAAATTCTGCATATCTGCCTTTTAGCATTTCTTAAAATTTCTTTCTTCTCACCCATATTATACAGTGGTCGTCAGAATAGCTGCTATCCCAAACATGTCTTGCCTTTCATCTTAACTTTTTGAAAGAGAGAACATGCTTTCAATTTACCTTGCAAAAAATCTGATTTGTGATAGATTCTGAAACACTGGGAAGATCTGTTAATAAAAGGCTCACATTATTCTTTTAAGGGTCTTTCATAGGTCAATTTCTGGTTCAGTTGCTGTATTATTATTTATGTGAGATTCTACTTTGCCTGTACTTTGTTGCATTTGGAAGGTGAGGGGAGTTTTAGTAATGAGCTTTTTAAAAAAAATAAAGTAGCATTAAAGAAAGATTGAAAAATATAGGCGAATCGATCATTTGAGATTGTACTGCAGTGGTATAGCCGTTACTCTGATTTGTTGATACAGATTATTTCCTTTTGCAGTCCTGTAAAAAGTGTTATTTGAGCTTTTTATAATTTTTTGTTGCTGCAGTCTTAATTATTAAGACTGATCCATTCAGCACATAGATGATTAAATGTTCAAAAGTAGCTGAATCACCCATTGTTCCTATTATTACGCTATAGTCAAATTACTGTTCATGTCATCTTTTCTTCTTTTTCTTTTTTAAAAAAAAGATTTATTTATTTTAGAGAGAGAGCAGGGGTTGGGGGAAAAGGAGCGGAGGGAGAAGGAGAGAGAAACCCAAGCAGGCTCCGTGCTGAGTGCTGAACCTAACACGGGGCTCAATCCCACGACCCATGGACCCATGAGATCACAACCTGAGCCGAAACCCAAGAGTCGGATGCTCAAGCCGACAGCACCACCCAGGCGCCCCTCATGCCACCTTTTCAACTGAGTTTTAAAATTTTAAGGAATATATATTAAGTTCTAGTTAAAATTTTATGGCTAGAATAAATTTTTTTTCAGATTTTTCTAAAATGTGTTATTCCTTTTCCCTTGTTAGTTTGAACATAATTTTTGTTGTGCCTTTGGTACTTCTGGATCATCATTAACATTGGCTGTCAGTACCCTGTTTAGTAATAGGACTATGAAGGGCAGGCATGGGGGAGAACTTGGAGTTTTGATGGAGTTTTGGTTTAGAACTTTACTTAGTTTGCTTATACATTTGTATTCCAAGTTTTTCCACATACCTCAGGTTGTCAACCACATTGATAATGTTTTCATGAAGTCTTGATAAACTAGTAACACTTTTCTTACTTTGCAGGGAAGAATTTCGCACGATGTGGGTGATTGGGTTAGTGTTTAAAAAAACAGAAAACTCTGAAAATCTCAGTGTTGATCTCACCTATGATATTCAGTCTTTCACAGATACAGGTATATCTCTCCTTGGATGATCAAAACACGTAACTTGCATATTTGAATTTGTCTTCGTGTGACATTTGCAGTAACTGTTAATTGGGAATATTGAACAGTGATTATCAGAATAATTTTAATGTTTTGGATTAGATTAGTTTCAGTCATGTCTAATAGATAAATGGGTTTTTTTCCTTTGTGATTTTATTAAAGCACAGGGACGGGACCCGTGGGCAGAAAGAGCTGCCACAAAATGGTTTTGGTGTTGTTTTGTATTGTAGATTAAAGTTAAGTAGGACCATTTTAAATTGGTTCACAGTTATTTATGAAATTAGAAACCATCTGAGTATTTGATTGTGTAAAAGACTGAGTCTGTGTCTGACTGCCTCAATAATCTTGGGGCTTAGACGTTTACACAGCTAGACTTCTGGTGATGTGAGGAAATTTTATCTCTGTGTCAAATATAGACACGTGTTGATTTACGGGTATAGGGTGATTAGAGCTATATTTCAGATTGACCTATACCCTGAGAGAGAAAACTGAGTTATAACAGTTTATCTAAAGAACAAATGGGCGTAGTTCACAGGAGTGAAGGCTATAGATAGAGACAGTGATGAACACACAGGCCCAGTGACTAGAAGGCATACTTACGTAGTCGGGCAGCTGCGCCTGTGCGTGGAATCACTAGCACTGTCACATCTGGGAGCTGCTCCTGATCGGGTGCTGTCTGTTGGGATTCTGACCATCAGCAGCCTTGCTGTTGGTGATTCAGTAGCAGTTAAAGTTTCAAATGAAACAAGATGAACTCTAAATGAGACACATGGCAGTTGCCTTCTTGGAAAATTCAGATTAAAAATATTCTGTTTCTTACGAAAACTTGAGTTGCTTTCTTTCAAATAAGTGATAATTGATAAGTAGGTTTTTCATTTTTAGGAATATAAGTGGAATATGGCACAGTTCTTTATGGTGAGGAACATTGAAAGATAGTGTCCCTAGCAAGTAGTAACCCTTAATAACCGTGACAACAAAAACACTCATAGATTTTTTAGGATGTGATTTGGAGGGTGGTAACTCCACTTGCTGAATGCCACAGAAGTGTTTTTTTCCAGAGTAAAAATTCTGATATCAACTTAAACTATAAACTAAGAAATCATGTAGAGATACTTGAATTAGAAAATTGGTTCTGTGCATTTCATCTCAGTTGTTTATCAAAGATTGTGCTAATGAGCCATCAAGATTTTCAAGGAGCTTTTATTTTGGGAGGGAAATGTTTAGTTGTCCTGGACCTTGAAACATTTTAATGGAATACTTTGTGGGATTTTCTTTTTTCTTTCTTTTTTTTAATATTTTATTGGAGAGAGCCAGAGAGAGTGCTCATGCGCATAAGCCCACACAAGCCGGGGGGGGGGGGGGGGGGAGGTGCAGGGGGAAGGGAGAAGCAGGCTCCCCACTGAGCAGAGAGCCCCACTCGGGGCTCCATCCCAGGACCCTGAGATCATGACCTGAGCGGAAGGCAGATGCCTAACCGATTGAGCCACCCAGGTGCCCCCTTTGTGGGATTGTCTTTTTCTTTTTTTTTTTAAATTAATTTATTTTTATTTAAATTCAATTAACATAATGTATTATTGGTTTCAGAGGTAGAGGTTAGTGATTAATCAGTCTTCTATAACACCCAGTGCTCATCACATCATGTGCCTCCTTAATGTCCATCACCCAGTTAGCCCATCCCCCTACCCCTCTCCCCTCCAGCAACCCTCAGTTTGTTTCCTATGCTTAAGAGTCTCTTTTGGTTTGTCTCCCTCTCTGATTTCGTCTTGTTTTATTTTTTTTCCTCTCTTCCCCTATAATCCTCTGTTTTGTTTCCTAAATTCCATGTATCAGCGAGATCATCTGATAATTGTCTTTCTCTGATTGACTTATTTCGCTTTAGCATAACACCCTCTAGTTTCATCCATGTTGTTGCAGATAGGAAGATTTTATTTATTTTTTTTTTGGTGACTGAGTAGTATTCCATTGGATATATATACCACATCTTCTTTATCCATTCATCTGTTTATGGACATTTGGGCTCTTTCCATGGTTTGGCTATTGTGGACATTGCTGCTATAAACAGTGGGGTGCAGGTGCCCCTTTGGATCACTACATTTGTATCTTTGGGGTAAATACCCAGTAGTGCAATTGCTGGGTCTCAGGTAGCTCTATTTTCAACCCTTTGAGGAACCTCCATGCTGCTTTCCAGAGTGGCTGCACCAGCTTGCATTCTTTGTGGGATTTTCAATTCTCAAATTCTTACTTCCAGTCTCTTCCAACTTCAGATCTTTCCGATCTCAGGTATTGGTAGCTATATCCCTGTAGTTGTTCGAGCTAGAAATCTTGGAGTCCTCCTTGACTCCTGTTTTTCTCATAACTTGATGTTAATGCGTTAAAAAATCCTTTTGCCTCTACTTTTGCTATCCATTGAGATTCCTGCTACTAATTGCTATTTCTACTGCTATCACACTAGTCCAAGCCATTTGTCATTGCTCTGTTGTATTACTCCCATTACTAGTTTCCCTGGCCTGTCCTAGCCCAGTTATTAATGGGATAATAGTTATTCTCACCCAGCATCCAAAATGATACTAAGCCAAATCATGTCTTGCCTGCTTAAAACCTGTAATGGCTACCAATCTCATTTGGAAAGAAGTTGAAGTCCTTCCTTACTGTGGTTTGCAAGCTTTTAACTAATCTGGCCTTCTCATTATGTCTGTGGCCTCATTTCCTGTTATAAGTTCAGAATCCTTTATTCCATATGTCTTGGGGCCAGAAAGTAATAAAGTTAGTAAGTAAAATTCCTAGTGGGGCTTGGAGCAACATTTGGTAGTCAGTGACGGTAACATTTCTTCAGGGAACTGTTCAGGATTCACATTAAGCAAAGGTAGAGACCAAATAGCCACAAATAGGTGAGATCAGGGTTTGTTTTTGTCAGATGAGTTTTGGTGCCAATTATAGGAGGAACTTATGTGTCGGGAGCATTTGGGATTTTAGAATTGCTCTTAAGGGATTATGGATCTTGACTTTTCCTTCTCCTCAGTGGCCTTTTTGTTTTACTTAGATATTCCAGACATGCTCTCAACTGAGGACATTTTGTCCTTGACCTTGGATCTTCCTGGAATGCGGTTCCATCAGTTATTTTTGCTTACTTCACTTTCACTCTCCACTCTGATGTCCTCTCAGTTTCTATGCTGAGCTTCTTGTCTTCTTCCCTACTCAGTCTTTCTCCATAGCACTATCATCATCTGATATGAAATATATTTTACTTTATTGTTTCCTCTTTATTGTATTGTCCCTACTAGAATGTAGACTCTGAAGTTCTTTTGGTCTCTTATTCTCTGCTCTATCCCCCCGTGTGATACAGTATTGGTGCTCAATAAATAATTTGTCATATGACTGAGTGAATGGATTTTTCCATTTGGGGATTCTCTGGAACTTACTTGGATGAATTTATCTTTAGCATTTTCTTTTTGTTCCTGTGACCTCTATTATTTGAGTTATTCTGTAATAGAAGATGTTAACTACTTGTCTTAAATTTTTATCCTATAGGTTCTTGAAAAGGTATCTTTGGGTTTAGTCAGTAAGTTTGACTTTTGCTGCATTTGTTACATAATTGGGCTAGAATTTTAAATAATAGTGGTAGCACAAAAGGGTATGAAGAAGCCCTTTTTTTCCCAGTTCTGCTTCTTAAAGAGTTACTCTTCAAAGTTATTATCTTAAGAGTAATTAACTGGAAGAGTTAGTATACTTTGTGCTTTTATTCATTATATAGACCTTGTGGTAAAAGGTGCTTAGAGTTTGCTCAGGCAATGGATTATGTCAGATTAGAGAGAATATTGGCCTGATAGTTTTATGCACAGGATTGCTAGAAAAGGATCCCTACTTAGAATAGCTTCTCCTAGGTGAGTTTAACTGCCTTTGTTAAAATGTTTCTATTTCTTGTAACAATTTCCTAATTGTGTAGTTTATAGGCAAGCAATAAACAGCAAGATGTTTGAGGTGGACATGAAAATTGCTGCAATGCATGTAAAAAGAAAGCAACTCCATCAACTACTACCTAATCATGTTCTTCAGAAAAAGAAAAAGGTAAATTTAGAAAGTACTTACAAAAGCATTACTAACGTAGTGTTTTTACTGTATTCAGTCTGTCAGTACTTCAACATTTAGACTCAGTTTAAGTCATGCTTGAAGTAGATCACAGCATTTTAAAAAAATCTGTTCCAGGGAGCAGTTCCATTATGTGAAACCTTGCTCCCAGTCGCGTTTCTTGCATGTACTTGCAGACCTCAGATAGATTAGTGGCGATGCTTCCTATCCTTATTTTATGTAAGTTTATAGTCTCTTTCAGAGTCTTATGTTCTTATCCACTCAATACCCACATCAGTATTTAATTTCCTTTCCTTTAAAAAGTAAACTAGGTAATATGTGGATAAATTAATTATGTGACTTTTTATAAAAATGGCTTTGTTAAGAATTATAGATGGGTATTATTGAAAAATTAAGTTATTGAATATAAAGATCACAAACAGAGGTGATCAGAGTTAATGTTTTGTAGAATGTCGTTCTGGTAATAGTGCTTCCTGTTGAATAACTTACAGCCATATTCTTATTTAGACTTGCTATAAAGGACATATTAGAATTTTAGTGCATAGGTGATAATTACATTTTTACTTTATGTGACTTCAAGAATAGGTGGCTTATTTCTATAATGGAATATACACTGCAGTGAAAATGAATGGATTAGAGCTACATCTATTAATATGTTCATTTAAAAGGTTCTGATGAATATGTACTATTTAATTTTATATAAGGTTTACAAGTTTAAAAGATGTAAAACAATATATTATTTAAGAGACTATGAAAGAAAAGTATAGCATATATTATGGTACAAGTGTCTTAAGTCAAGGACAAGAACTTTGGAGTAGATAAAGCTGGTTCAATTTCAGGTTCCACTGCTTCCCAGCTGTGAGACTTGGGCCAGCCATATCATGAACATCATGTTCTTGATTTGCTTCTTCTCTAAAATTAGGATAATATATTTACCTACCTCATTAGATATTTTGTGAGGATGACAATGAGTTAATACCTATAACAAGGTGGTTTTGGCTAGTGCTTGGCACATTGCGAATGCGCATTTGTTTCTGTTATCACCATAACTTGAGGTAGAGGTACTTTTTTATATTGGTCTAAAATGCAGTTTTAAAAGGCATTTTTGTTTTTAAGGTAACTTAGTACATTAAAGCTTTTATGTGACTTGTTTTCCTCTCAACCTAATGCTTTTGTGAGTTAACCAAATAATCTAGAAAGTGGCAAAAAGGTACTGATCTTTTCTCAAGCCATTTTATTTATTTGTAATAAAATATACATAAAGTTTGCCATTGAGTAATTTTATTTTTAAATTAAAATGTCAAGCCAGACATTTGTCTTCTGATTGTCCCTTGGTGTTATTAATAAGTTTAAGCAACCATACTTAAATGTGTATTTACTACATGTAAAAATACATAACCATTTTATGTGTTTTCGGAAGTCAATGTAAATAGGTTGTTATGTTCTTTAACACTTAACCTATTTCTATTTTATTAACACATTTATTTATAACTGAGGTTATTAGATTTTCCAGAACCCTTGATCCTCAGATTATCTTTTAAAACCCCTACATATATGGTATTGTTGATTTTTGAAACAATGGAAGTATAGTTTAAATACATCTTATTTTTATTCTATTAAGGTATTATCTTATCTAAATATAATCTCCTAGAAATAAAAGTTATTAGTGTTCAGAAATAACTTTAAACATTGTATTTATCAAATAAAGCTTAACTGTACTCTTATCACCCTGTAATAGCTACTTTTCACCTCTCAGTGTGTGTTTTTTAAGTTTTTTTATTTATTGAGAGAGAGAGAGAATGGTAGAGAGAGAGCACGAGAGGGAGGAAGGTCAGAGGGAGAAGCAGACTCCCTGCCGAGCAGGGAGCCCGATGCGGGACTCGATCCCGGGACTCCAGGATCATGACCTGAGCCGAAGGCAGTCGCCCAACCAACTGAGCCACCCAGGCGCCCTCAGTGTGTGTTTCTACATAGACTGTTTGGTGCCTATATGTAACCACATATCATATGTATTTTTAAAAGGTTTTTGATGGTACATACCCTTTTGTGACCTGCTCTTTGGATGTTTATTATGTGTCCAGATTACATTACATTACAGATACTATGTGGCTGCTTAGTATTTTTTTACATGGCTACAGTATGATTATATCTGTCCTTATTTGACATCATTTGGACTGTTTCTAAGTTGCTGCTAGTAAAATAGCACTTTCTTGTTTTTAGTAGTAGTAGTATCTAGAAATCTAGATCCATGAATCTTTTCTCTTAGACTCTCATTAATAGCTTCCTTTTATTAACTGCTATTTGCAAAGCCCGGTACGAATGTTTTTCTATATTTAATGATAAAACAACCCACAAGTATTGTCTTTTATAGAAGAAACCAAGTGGCTGATAAACTTGCCCACGTTTGTATAGTAGGAGATGTGAATTGGACCTAGGTCTCAGTGCAAAGCGTATGTGTTTATTTCTCTCTGTAGTATGTTCTGTCTTTATCTTTTATTTGAAAATGTGGATAAAACATTTATGATGGCTTGGCATTGAAGTCTCTTGTGCCAAACTTGATATAGACAAAGGCAAAGCAGAGCAACTCTTTTGTGTTCAAACCAGCTAGTTAAAACCTTCAGTTTCATAGATCATCCTCAGCAGTGGCCTGTTGTCTCACAGGTGTTTGATCACCTGGTCAGGCAGGTAACTGTAGAATTAGTATAACTTACTTACTGTACAAATCCTTGTCTGGCGGAGAGTGAAATTGGTAGCATTTTTGCATAGGAAAGAAGCTCATTAGAAAATTCATTTCACAACTGACTTCATAAACAAGTGGCATTACTTTCTCTTCCTCTCCATCCTGCCAAATCTCATCTTCCCCATTTGATCAATATTGATTTATGTACAAAAGTAATGTCTGTAGTGCTAGATAAAGAATGTCTTGCCATTTGGGGAACTAGAGTGCGCACACGCACACACACACGGGATGTGGGTTTTTGTCAACAATGCAGTCATTTCCATTAAAATGTTTCTGTAGGTAAGTGGAGCACCAAGGCTTAAAAGTATTCTGGAAAAAAAAACTGAAGAAATCAATTTGATATTGCAATACTATTGGTTGTAGAAACAGAAACTAAGTTCTTTAGAAATCAACTTTCATCCCATAGAAACATAGTTTAAGCTTTATTTTGGTTTTCCTATATTAAGTAACATTTTGAGTGCTTTGATTTTTAAGAAGCAGGACTAGCATTAGGATTTACATGTGGATATTAGATTTCACTTTCAGGAAATTATTTCTGCTTCTCTTTTCACAGGATAATTTATACTATTAGATGTACCATGTTAAAATTCTAAGTTGGCAGTCAGAGCACCAGAAATTCTTGGTTTTGAGAGAGCCTCATTTATTTATAGATTTTTAGAAGTGGTACTATGCTGTACTTATTTGATGGTTGTTTTGACATTACACAATTTTATGTTCATTGTAGAATAATTAAAAATTGATTTAAAAAAATTGGTCATAATCCCAAAAGCCAGATATACTCATTGCTAGTATTGGGTTTATCATTAAGACTTTTTTCCTAATATTCCTAATATATATGTGTATGTGTCTGTATATATTTATAGTTATCTGATTTAAGATCCGTGTGTTTTCACATTACAGTGCTTTTTAGCATGCAGTGTGTCTTGTGGAAAATGTGTACGTTTAATATAGCATTCTTTTCTCCTTTTTTCTCCCATGGAAGAACTGTAGTGTAGTCAGGCCTCTTAGAAGTCTTTACCTTGTAAGTCACCATGGCACTTCTGAGTTTTCATGATTTATGCTTTGTAGTAGAAATCATATATCAAAGTAAAATATGTTCATGTTTCAAAGATGTGGGTAAAATAAAGATATATTTGACTAAATATCTTATTAATTGCAGCATTCAACAGAAGGTGTCAGATTGACGCCTCTGAATGACAGCAGCCTCGACTTGTCTATGGACAGTGATAACAGCATGTCTGTGCCTTCACCTACTAGTGCTATGAAGACCAGTCCATTGAACAGTTCTGGCAGCTCTCAGGGGTAAGGAAAGCGAGGGAATGAAGTGGAGTGGCTGTTCACTAAACGTATTTGATGAATTCTCTTGTTAGAGTCATCTATTTAGAATATTTATTCCCCTTTTAATTTTTTAAAAATAGCAATTAAACTTATTTTGGGGGGAAAATAATTTTTATTTTTGTCCTATTGTGTCATACTTGGATTCCGTTTTGGGGACAGGTGTACCTTAATTCAGATACGAATGAATGTTAGCACCGTAATCCCTCATTTCGCATACAGATGGTCCCTGACTAACATGGTTTGACTTAAGATTTTTTTACTTTACAGTGGTGCAAAAGCAGTACACAGTAAAACCATACTTTGACGTTTGAATTTTGAGCTTTTCTGGGGCTAACAGTATACCGTACGGTAGTCACTTGTAGTGCCTGGCAGCGAGCTGCAAGCTCCCCGTCAGCCCTGCGCTCATAGGTCAACAGCCGCTACACCGACACCCATTCTGCACCCATACAGCCATTCCGTTTTTCACTTTCAGTACAGTATTCAATAAATTACATGAGATAGTCAACACTTTATTTTGAAATAGGCTTTGTGTTAGGTGCTTTTGCCCAATTGTAGGCTAATGTAAGTGTCCTGAGCATGTTTGAAGGAGGCTAGGCTAAGCTGTGATGTTTGGTGACTATGTGTATTAAATGCATTTTCGACTTAAGATATTTTCAATTTATGATGGGTTTAATAGGATGTAACCCCATCTTAAGAAAGCTCTGTATATTGAGGCTTCTGCTGCCTCCAGTGAACTGTATGGTATGCTAGGGAGAATGGACAAGAGGGATAAAATCACCTTTCTGTTCCGGAGCTGCTTACATCTGTGTAGCAGGGGAACAAATCTGTGGACATGTTAGGGGTCTGCTAAGGAAGGTGAAGGTCTTTGTGGACTGGTCTTAGTTATAGGGAACTTTTTTTTTTTTTTAAGAATTAAGTGTCTTTAAAAACATTGAACACAGATAAACATTTTTGTTATGAAAGAAATACATGGCTATGGTGGCAAAAACTAGAACACAAAAAGCCATATTTATGTTTAACCTTCTATAAATTTTTCCAGTGTATCCTTGCAGAATCTTTTTTTTTTTTTTTTAATGGAAATACTAGGGTATCTTCAAAGGGATTTGTATAGAAGCCTTTTGTACTTTGAGTTTATGCACATGTATGTAAAATAGTAACTATGTATTAAGTAACTTCAGAAATTTAAACAATGTTAGTTTCTTATGTAATACTAAATAACTTCTGTAAATAAGACTTCCGGATTTTAAGTTTACAACTGTATATTTGCTTAGCAAATTTTGAGTATTTATTATGCACTGGCCATTTTGCCAGCTATTTCTGGTTTTCTTCCTGCATCTGTGGTTGTTCTCTGGCCAGCTCTCCCTTTCTGTTGAAGTCGTTAGATGCGTGTGCCCTTGAGGGCGCTCTCCTCGGTACTTGTCCCTGCTTGGTATTCTCCCTTGGGGGGGAGTGGGATCACCTGCCCTTGTTGACTTCATTTACTTCTATGTACCAGTGAACTCCAAAGCTTTTTCTTTCTTTTTAAATTTTTTTTTTTTAAAGATTTATTTGGGAGAGCACGAGAGGGAGAGGGAGAGAGAGAATCAAGCAGACCCCGTACTGAGCACAGAGCCCAACATGGGGCTCAATCCCAGGACCCGGAGATCATGACCTGAGCTGAAACCAAGTGTTGGACACTTAATCGACTGAGCCACCCAGGCACCCTGTGAACTCCAAAGCTTTAATAAGCTGATTGCCCTGGTTACGTGCAAATGTCTTGTAGGCACCAAAAGTCTTAAGTCCTTTCGTGTCGCCTTGTCATGGCGTCATTGTTCCACAGTTGCAGAGTGTGAGCTATAGCTGAGGGAGCGAGAATAACCACAGAGGACTTTTTGCTTTTATTTTTCTTTCAAGGGGTAATTAAAATGAGATATTTAACTGCGATAGGATTTATCTGAGACAGAAGAGTTGAAGAAACAGGAGACTAAAGGATGGATGATTTGAGTTTCCTGAAATGACAGGAGGGAGTGGGATCCAGAACATAGAAGAGGAGGGATGGCTTTGAAAGCCTTTGTTGTTTATCTGGGCCACTGGGTGGTTTTTTAGGGTGTCACAAACCCTTAGATTTTGTATGCAGAAGCTTATTTCTATTTCTCAGACCATTTTCTTATTTATAGCCTTTGACGGAATTTTCTTATACCCCAAATCCATTAAGTCTATTCCCCCAAATCAGATACAGATTGTTTTTAAAACTGTCCTGTTTAATATGCTAGTCACTAGCCACATGCGGCGATTTAAATTTATTAATATTAAATAAAATTAAATATTCAGTTTCTCACGAGCCGAGTAGGTGCATCTGTATAGTGACTTAACCATACTGGATAGCACAGCTATGCGACGTTGTTCCAGAGGGTTCTGTCGGACAGCACTGCTTTATAGAGTGTGTGCTTTGGGTTGTTGGTTATATTTCAGCATATAAAGTCAGTTACTAACATATACATAGAAGTAAAACCAAAGAATCGTTTCCTTTAGAAAATAACTTCCATATTAAATTTTGTTATGGAATTTTATTTTATACTTTTCTGTTTGCTTTTTCACTTTTTTCTTTTTTTCTTTTTCTTTCTTTCTTTCTTTTTTTTTTTTTTTTAGCAGAAACAGTCCTGCTCCAGCTGTAACAGCAGCATCTGTGACCAACATACAGGCTACTGAAGTTTCTGTGCCACAAGTAAATTCCAGTGAAAGCTCAGGGGGTAAGGAGATTGGGTTGACAGACTTGAGAATCCTTACACCGTATTTGGTGTTAGCCTTCATTTTGAAAGATGGCTTTATTGATTAAGTGGTTCGAATTCAGTTTTTTAATGCTATTGTATAATTATCAATGAAATAAAATAAAATTCAGAGACTGAAAGCTTTACTTGTAACTTTCTGTTGACAGGATTTATTGTAATTTTTATGTGTTCATGTACTTACCTACTTAGGTACATCGAGTGAAAGCATTCCTCAAACTGCCACACAACCAGCCATTTCACCACCACCAAAGCCTACGGTCTCCAGAGTTGTTTCTTCAACACGTCTGGTAAACCCACCACCTAGACCTTCAGGAAATGCAGCAACAAAAATACCTAATCCTATAGTAGGAGTCAAGAGGACATCCTCACCTCATAAAGAAGAGAGTCCTAAGAAAACCAAAACGGAAGAGGTATCTATATATTAGTTAGCCTTGGGAATACCAGCCTGCCTATTTTAAAGTCCAGTAGAAGAAAATCTTTGTGAGCCAGAATTGAGAAGCAGCAAGGAAGAAAGCTTTTAGAAAAAGTTTAGGTAGTACTTTAGGGCCATAGTCTCTTCACCCTTCTACTCTTCTCAAAGCGACTACCTCTTCCATAAAGCTGTGCCTCATTTAAACTTAGCTTGTCTAGTCTATAACACAGTTTAGTATGTCATCCCAGTTTCTTATTCTCTCACAGCTGTATCTTTTATGTGTACTGATTCTTTGATAGCCTCTTTGGACACAGTTCTGTGATCCAAATGGAGTTTTGGAGTTTCTTACACTGTACTTGTTATTACAGGGTTACTGAATATGAGGTTTTCAGGGAATTCTTACTGAATAACTGGCCGTAGTTGCAAAGTCAGATTAATTTTGAGACCTTGAATGATTACTTACTTCCTCCAACCCTTCAGGAAAATTTCTAGCAATACTTTCACTTTTTATAGTGGCCAGTTTACCTTGCCAAAGTCTCAGATAGTTTTAGGGAAACCATTAAAAGTGTATATTGATTTTGGTGGTGGTTTTAAAATACAAAACAGAAGTAAGTAGCCTTGTTACACAATTTGCTCCCTGGAATCACTCTCAGGTTGTTTTCCTGTTAGTAGAACAGTCATTGTTGCCCCAGAGATTACAGTCCAAAAACTCCAATTTCATTGTGATTTTTGGTTAAAAATTTGTTACTTAGGAGTTTACTCATTTTACCAAAGTTTCTTTAGAAAAGGAAAAAAAAATCTGGATTTTTCTCATGGGAGTGTTTTGATCTGTAATAGTGAAATATTATTATCTTTAATTTGTAAGTGTTCTGTTCCCCAGCTTATTCTGAAGCCTTTGGGTTTAGATTTTTTTGGATATGGTCACTATTAACTAAATATGAATAATTTTGATGAATTTTGTCGCTTTAATGATGCTGAATGAAGAATGATTATATCATATCACGCTTTATAACACATGTTCTGAAAACCTGTCTGCGTAGTTATTTCTTAAGGCAGTGATTTTCAGCCTTGCTTGTACATCAGAATTTTTCAGAGTGATTCCCCCCACCCCCAATAGAGATTTTACGGCCTCCTCCAGATACATTGAATCAGAGACTCCAGAAGTTAGGCCTGGGAATCTTTTATTCAAACCCCCCAGTGCTGCAGGACTCTGTTGTGCAGCAACCTAAAAATGTGCTGATTTTGGTGGAACTCCACATTGTGTCTATTGATACTTGTTTGGAGTTGGCAAAGCATTGCAGAATTCACATTTCTTTTTATCTCAGTAAGTATATGTAAGCATAACTGGAGATGCCTATTCATTCTGTTTACTTCTGTTAATGGTTTAATCCCTTAATGTCTCCGGAGAGCTCTGACTCACGGTGTACCGGCATAATGCTGGTAGGTTCATTTGCACTTACTTTGGTAGAAAACACTCCTGGTTCCTGTCTAGATAGAGAGGCAATAGGAATATAGGATTTTTTTTACTTAGTATGGACAATTTTAAGTCTATACACAAGTAAAGAGAGTCATTTCCTATGCTTGCATACCCACTGTGTAGCTTCGGGTGCAGTGGGCTCTGCCAGTCCCTACATCCTTCATTCTTTTGGCCTTTTCCATCTTCCTCTGTCTGGACTATGGAGATTAACAATCCAGACATCATATCATTTCGTCAGTATTTTTAAAATCATGTATCTAAAAGATAAGGATTACAAAAAAGAAAACATAAACAATAAACTTATCCCGCTTAGAAAAATCAAATATCTAGTTAGTGCTCAAGCGACCCTGATTGTATCATCATTGATTTTTTTTTTTTAAGTCTTTTGTTTGTTCCATTCTGTAACTACATAAGATCCCTGTGTAGCTATTGATTGATTTCTCTTAAGTATTCTTTAAAACAGATTTCCCTTCCTTTTTTCCTTGCAATTTTTGTTTTGTTTTTTAATGTTTTCTCACAGTCTGGGTTTTGTTTATGGCGGCTTCATGGAGTTGACTAACAAAAAACAGTTTTATGATATAGAAGAGACCTGAGGATCTTAGGTATCGTACAGGCTGATCTCCTCATTTCCCAGAAGGAGGACCTTGAGTTTCAGTGGTTTTTCCATTTATAAAGCTAATTAAAGTCAGAGTCAGGAATAGAACCCAGGCCTAAATCTCATGGTGCTAAAGGAGAAGATCATCATTTTGGAGCTCTCCTAAACCGGATCTTTTATTCTCTGTTAATGAGTACTTGTTATTAGAAATTTTAACAAACCAGAAAGAAACACTGGTCTTAATTAATCATGCACTAACGTGTATAGACAGGAGGGGTTCAGGGGTGGTCAGGGAGGTGTACTGCTGCTTAATTTGCATCATATGAGAAAGATGTAAAATAAAAATAGACAAATGTTTGCCCTGGATTGTATGCTTAAACGATGCTATATATCTATTTTTAAACTTTTTCTTATGGAAAATTTCAAACATGTACAAAATTATAATGAACGGTCCTGTTTGCATCACTTAGCTTCCGCAGTTAACAGCTCACGGCCAGCCTGCTTCATCTACACATCTACTTCCTTTCCCCTTGTTATGAAGCAAATCCCAGGCGTGTCATTTCAGCCATAAATATTTCTGTGTGTATCTAAAGATAAAGACTTCTGAAAACACAACTGTAGTTTATTATCACCATATATGTGTGTGTGTATGTATATATATGTGTGTGTATATCAGTATATTTACCAGTATTAGCAATAATATCTTAGTGTTACATATCCAGTCAGGTTTGATATTTGCCCTGTTACCATTACTGTTTTTGAAGTTTATAACATTTGCAGGATACAAATAAGATCCTTATTAGACTTGGTTTATATTACTGTTAAATTTCTTCTACTCATAGAAACATGGTTTCTATGTCTTGTTATAAAGCTACATTTAAAATTATAATTTTCCTTAGTAAATACAGCAGAGAAATTAGGGTTAAAATAGTTTTTCTTAGAGGGTGTTAATTGCAAGTCACTGCAGGAATGGGAAAGTACAGCCATCTTTGGCTTCTCTTTGCTTTCTTTACCGAAAATGAGTTGTTTTGAATATAATAAATTAAAAAATTAAGACTGGAAGAGAGCATTTCTCAAACCTCCAGTTCTTCAGGATGTTACTAAGTTTTACTAAGCGGGGGGAGTCTGGTTAATTAAGTTTGGGAAAGTTAAAGAGGTGTTCTTTATAGAACTTCTCAGACCCTTTTATAAAAAGTGCTAATATGTATGTGAATTTCCCAGAATGGGGGTCTATCTCTAGGATTCCAAGTTTCTAAATTGTTTGATCAATGAACTTTTTTTTTTCTCTTCCTTACAAAAATATTTTATGAACTTAGTGGTTTTAGGAATGTGATTTAGGTGGTGTTGATCAACAGTAACCGCTTTCTTCATATTCTTTGGAAGATACTGAAGCCAAATTAAATATGTTACATTAAAATTTTTTTTTTCAAATGAATGAGTGATCTACTTTAAGGCCATAGTTGATCTTACAGGTTAAATTATTTTATAATTTAAAAAATTTTTGTCAATTAAAGCATTGATTGGCAAATAATCTAAATTTTTCATTTTAGAGAATAAAGCTTTTTTTTTCAAAAACAGGATGAAACAAGCGAAGATGCTAACTGTCTTGCTTTGAGTGGACATGATAAAACAGAAACAAAGGTATACTAATTTAGCCTTGGAATACATACACAATTAAGAGTACGGAAGATGTGATAGAAATGTCTCTAGAATTTTGTACTGTCTTTTGTTCTATAGGTTTTAGGTTGTTTTCAGTATAGTTTTTAGAGAAGTGTTCGTCCCTTTTGAATGTTAATTTATAATGCTGAAAGTGAATTTCTCAAATGTTTGAGGTCCTACTAAATGCAAGGTAATCTGGGTGGACACTGGACGGAATAAAGTGATGAGTGAGGCATGTTCTGTGCCTTTAAAAGAACTTACAATTAAGTAGAGAAGATAAGAGGTAGAAGCAACTAATTATATTATCAAAGAAGATCAAAGTAATTGAGGCTGCTGGGGTGGTGAGGGGCAGAAGCAGTGGGATGTTATTTCTGACTGAAGAAACAGTAAGAGGCTTTGTAGAAAGACCATGTCGTATTTGACGTAGTCCTTGAAGGATATGTAGGATTTGGGGCAGTCCAAGATAAGAAGGTCATCTTACTCTTGGGTGGGCGTATTGGTATGTTTTGAGAATCAGTTTTTGGCAGAAGGTTCTGGCGAGAGCCTTCTGGAGTGCATGGGGCTTGAGATGAGGTAGATGAGATGAGAGAGAGTGGTTTCGCCAAACCGTATTAGACTCTCAACATCATTTTTTCAGAAATTGAAATGTACTGAAGGCTTTTACCTTCTTCCTCTTATTTAAGGTAGAAAATTTGGAAATCCTCCTCCAAAATTATTCCCATAATCGACATTTGAGCAAGTATTCTTTTGGTGTCTTTATAGATTTTATTTGGGCATACATACCAGTGCCTTTGCTTTCAAATCTTTATTCACTCTGTAAACCAGGAAAAATTGTTCCTGTGATTATATAATTTACAGAATATTAATAAGTTATCTTAAGGCTGTAACCCTATTTTATTCAACCAGTTCCCAGTTGTTTCTATTAAAAAAAGAAAGTTCTTTCTTACCGTAGTATTGACTGTAGGTAAATACCTGCCATCCATTTATATTTATTAGAATAAACTAATGAAAGAGGAGTTACCGAGGCAAATAGTATGCTTACTTTTAAAACTTGATACGTAACTCCCAATTTGTGCTTCAGAAAGCCTGAACTTCCATTTCTGTTACCTGCATCCTGTTTACCCCGTTCTTTTTCATAAGAGAAAAATTGACATTTCATTGTTTTATTACTGTATATGTTGTTTTATAGAAATTCAGATTTTTACATATTTATTTTCATTTGTTTGTGTATATATGTAGTATTCTGTTTTGTGCACAGCTTTAAAAACATTGAGAGCAGTGGCATGACCTGGTTCTCCCTGTATTTTCTGATAATATTTATAATAGATCCTTGCATTGATTATTGAGGAGGGGAGGAGAAACAAACAAAAAAATGTTTTAGGGACTTTTTTTTTCTACTTTTAATCGAAGGTGTGGGAGCAGCTTTTATCCTTTAGAAAAGGTAATTTTATTTAATAATATTAACGGGGTTTTGTTTTTTTCACATAGCTAGGGCTTAGGTATGTAGTGTGTTAATTATTGTCTGGGCAGCATTTCATAATGTGCCTGTGCGTGTCTTTAATTATTATTTGCTCCAAATGTCCAAGTTGGAGGTAGCTGGAAAGTCAGGAGATACTCTGACCATGCCCATAGAAATGCAGTAGACAAATAGAAACGTATGTGTATGTGACAAGGGCGAGGTGGCCTGCGGCCAGGCTCACTACATGATTTTGTGATGTGGTCCCATCTTTCTCTTGATCCTCCTGTCTTCCAAGTTGTCTTCTTTATTAGCCACCAAACCCAGTCATGTTCTTTTATTCTTTTTTTTAAGTCTCTTTCCTCCCCCGTCCTCTTTGTCTCACAGGAACAACTTGATACAGAGACAAGTACAACTCAATCAGAAACTATTCACACAGCGGCTTCTCTGTTGGCCTCTCAGGTACTAAGTGCAAAAAGCAAGGACAGTTTGTAAATGTTGTTAAGATTAGTGTGGTATAATGAATTAAAATGAGCATATACAGAAGACAATTAAAATTCTCTCTGTAACAGTAGTTACTCGCTAGCCTATCAATGTGTGTATCGTAGTTTAAAGGTAGAGCATCAGATTTGATAGAACCATTGTTTTGCACTGTCAAGATGCTAACTCATCCCCTTATATATTATTTGATATTGCAAATTATTTAAATCCTCACTAGTCACAAAATGCAGTATTCATATAAAGGTTTTCTCTACAGATCAAAGAGTGAATTTTAAATCATGACAACTAAAAAACATTCTTTGTGGATCTTTTTGTGAGGTTAAAATGATTTTTTTCTTTTTAAAATGTGTTTCTGTCTCACATTTTACTTCTGATTTTCAGTTATTAATTTAGTGTAACCCATAATTCTTTCAAATTATTTTTCATTTGTCCTAGAAATTCTGTGATAGTCCCTTGTTTCATACAGTAGGCACCTAGAATCTTTTCTTTCTTTTTTAATACTGATTTGTGAACCTTCATTTTGTTCGTGAAACATTGATTTTCCTTTTGAACCCTTTCAAAAATTGAGTATACTTCAAAGTCTAGGTCATATTCTGACACAAAGTAAATATTTTCTTTAAGTAGATGTTGAACTGGTGACCCTCTGCAAGACCACTGAGATCATTGATGCTCGCAGTGAGGCTGCTGAACTGAGGCAGTGATACTTTGCTGCTTTGTGGCTCAGAGTTATTTTAATGTGATAATTTTAAGATGTGTTTTTGCTAACTATTAACCCACATGGCCTCTAAAGAGAGAAATATCATGTTGACTTTCTGGAATGTCATTTATTTCCATAACTTTTATCTAATAAAAATTTGGGGTGGAGGAAGTAACTAAAACAACATGAGGAAATGTGCTTGGCATTGATACATGGACAAAGTAGTCTATCGGTCTTAAGCTCCTGTGATGTGACTGCATGTCTTTTGGCCTGCCACATTACTCTGGGGAACTGTTTTCATAGTTTTATCTTTTATTAAGTTCATCCCTATGGTGATGAGTACTCATGGGTATTTGCCTTTTTGTATTTTAATGGGGGAGGTAGAACTTCATTTCTAATGTAAAGATTTGTAGAGCCACTGAGAGAAAAATCACCCAGTTAATAAAAAGAGTGATGATGTTGATTACAAAAAAAAAAAAATCCCAATATTTGGTGATACAAGGGGTGTATTTCTTTCTGGGGAAATGATTATAATATTGTGGCTGTGTGTAATAAAGAATCCTTATTGTTTTGATATAACTTGAGATACAGACAAAATGGTAGCATCTCTGGGATTTGCTTCAGAGTAAGCTTGGGAGTGAAGGTGGGGGGACGGTGGATGGTTCTGGTTGGGCCGCTGGCGAAGCTCGGTAATGGCTACATGGGATTCATCATAGAATGCGCTCTACTTGTGTGGATGCTTGGAATTTCCCATAATAAAACATTTAAAAATTTCTCTCTGTTTTTGAATGCTAAAGAAGGCTTGTGATTTAATCTTTTTTAACATGAAGTTTTCCTAAAATTTAGAATAACTAAATTATTGCTGAGTTGTATAGATTTAATTTTATAATGTTTAGGGGTCAGAAAATAATGTCCTGGTTAACTGCCGCTCCTGTGTGTGTGTTCTCCCACACGGGGGCGCTCCAGCACCAGTTACCATCACAGCTGTTCCTGTTACTACAAGTAGATACAGTTTAACATGACTTTAATAATTATATGACAGGTCATTCTTAGAGGAGTGTGTCTATGAAAGTTGTATTTTAAAATTAGGAGTTTTCTGTGTATTGCTAAAACATTCATATTTTATTATTTGAAAATTACAAGTGTAGAACAAATAGTTTTATAGTAATAGTCATGTTTATTTGCACTTCATTCTTGTTTCTCTTTAAATTTTTAATACTTCTGTCGTAAGGTCCCATCCATTTCTTAGAAAGTAAAGCAGTGGAAAGTAAATCTCATTTTTAAGTTACAGTGCTTTGAACAATGTTGTGTTCTTTGCTTTCGTTCTCAGAAAACATCCAGTACAGACCTTTCTGATATCCCTGCTCTCCCTGCAAATCCTATTCCTGTTATCAAGAATTCAATAAAACTGAGATTGAATCGGTAAAAACAACCTCAGGGGTCCATAAACAATATCTGCCAACTCAACCTGTTGTCTTCAAATGCTAAAAAAGGAGAATGGAGGGTACAAGACTAGACATGACTGAAAATGGATTTAGGTTTTTTTTGTGACCTCCCTTACTGGGCTAATCAGCACTTGATCGGAAGTCCAGGTTAGTATGTGAAGCCAGGAGTACTATTATTATTGTGTTAGCAACAGTTGCATTAACTATTTCAAAAAATTACTGCCTTTAAAAAAAAAAAAAAACCTCAAGCTATATTTGTATCCATAATTGACATCTGGATTGGGTTTATGTTTGATGCATTGTTTGGAAAATTTGCAATACAAACTGGCATAAGAATTCCTTGTTCGATGATGCACTTTTATGTATTTTTTTATTAGAAAGTAGAACTAATTTTAGATTTTCAGCTTGATGGATTTTCATTTTTTCCTGAAAAATTTCCTTTACCATTAGTCTTCAAATTGGATACCATTGTGCGGTGGCGTACTGTTCTACTTCAGAGAAAGGATGAGAGGACATCTAGTTCAGTCCCTGTGCAGTAGCTGCAACCCTTAAAAATGAAATGTCAACTCTAGGGGTATATATTTGACATTGAAAGAATAATTAGGAAATAGTTGGTTTTGATGGGGTCATGATTAAGAAATGATATATTGGTTTTATTTATAGAATTGTTTAGAGTGCATACAAATCAGCAATCAGCCAGCAAATATTTTTCTTTGAGCTTATTAAAGCTCCATATTCTTTTGCCTTCAATCTGTTGTCTTCGAAACAAAGCTTTTTGCTCCTTCCCCCTTTTCTTTTTCCTTTTTGCTTGTATGCATAAGGTAGAACTTAATTTCGTAAGAAACAAAATGCCAGTATTTTCTTAAGCCATGATGTGAAACCAATGATCCTGTGGCCATGTGGCACAGAACACTAAATTTTGGTCCTGTGGCTGAAACTTTAGGGTGACTAAAAGAAAAATGCATGATGCCCTATCCGGGACGGCCATTTGATCTCTGGACATGCGGAATTTTGTACACTCCACAGAACTCCTCTCTGTAGTAAAGTTGATTTTCAATTTTAAATGTGGGCAAAAAGGCATTTTCTCCAAGAATTTTAAACTAATTTTTATTTTTAAAATGGTTGACCAAAATTTGTCAGTAAATTTTACATGTAGAAACATTTTAAAAATCATTTCTAGCAAGCACTTGGCATCTAGTCAGCTCTCTACTCCTTTTCATTTTGTTTTATCCGATCAATAGGTTAGGAACTCCTTTCTGCAAAGAAAAGAAGTCCTCATAATTAAGCAGCAGAGCATCCATCTTCACGAAGTATGAGGGGTGCCAGATGTTGATAAACTTAGTTTATTCTTTCCTAATCTGGACAAAGCAGACCTAACAGATTTTCTGATGAGCATGTTTATGAATCTTCCATTGTGCTCCATTCTTATCACATGTGCATTTTTCATGTTAAACTGCAGTTACTTAAACTCTTCCCCTGTCCTTCTAAATTAATTTTCCAAAGTTGGAGTGTAGTCTTTCCCCTTAGGCTATGCATTAATTGAGGCTTTCTTTTCACCGTACCTTATGATGTCTAGTAGACAGTGTTTCCGCTTCCCACATCTTCGCTCCGCACACTCACCTTGCCCTTCCTCCCACCACCTAAGAAAAAAAGATGGTCATGCTAACAGGTGAAGTGTACAAGGTGTCTGTGTGTTTTGTATAGCTTCAGAGTTAGATTGAAATTGCCAGGCACAGATTTAGTCTTGTCATTTTGTTTACACATTGGGGAAAAAAAAATTCAGTTTATTAAACGTTTCATGTAACTGCACCCAAGTTTTGCCAAGCTGGAAACTTGGACCTTTTCTGTGTAGTGACTTTTTAATTCTAGTTTTCATAACCTGGAGATCAGACTGTTGCTTTCGCATGATGTATGTAGTGTCTCATGACTGGAGTTTGCTTTGTTTTATAGTATCTGTACTCCTTGTATTTTTCAAGAGCTATTTTGTAAACAGATGATGTATTTCTCCATTGAAAACACAATAAAAAAAAAAAACAGCACAATCCCACAGTTGGCTGGTTTCTTTTGACTGACTTTATTTCTCTTGTTTTTTCAGTGATAAATTGGTTCTACTTTTAAGTTTATGGTATGGCCATAAGTGAAGATTTGCAAAAGAATTTACTTTGCTTACATTTAGAAAAGATTTGCTTCTGGTTAATTTATACTGTTAGTGGCAGCCTAGTATTAATTGATATCTTCCTGATCACTATTTTTCATATAAATGATCATTTGGGAGGAAAACGTGAATGTAGTTACTAATAATTCACTCTCAGCTGTCCCATTGTCTACAGTATTTTGTGTATGTAGACTATATGCCTTTTCTGTATATTTGTTTCGTGCACATAGACAGTGTACTGCTGATTGGTTTCCTTTTCAAAGTTGGTTTTCGGTTATTTCTATGTCAGCAGGTGGCACTGTTGTTTTTCAGTGGGTTTAGGATTATAGACCACAAACCAGCTAGGATCTTCTCTTTCTCATTTTACCAAACCCAAATCAGATAGTGCTTTTCTTAAACCCCCAGATGCTCAACATTGCATACTAACTCATGGGTTAGGAGAGAACTGCTTTGTATGTTTGTAATGGCCAACTCCTGAGTATGGCTCTCTTAAGTACCTTGAGTGGAGGGATGGACCTCCTGATGTTAAAGTCATTATTCTAATGGACGTGCAGTCTTGTGTATTTCGTTCCTGAAATTCCAAATTCTAATACCTTTATTATATATAAAACAATATACGACTGCAACATGGGATGACTTTTCATTAAGCTTTCGGGAGTATTAGGAAAAGGGAAGATACTGTACAAATTACCCTTGGCCTCCATCGTTCACACCTACAGAGTTGAATTTGCGGGACTTCCTCTACCTCGAGAGACACCTAAACATGGGACTGAATAGCCCACTTTCTGACTTTGATCACCCACACGGTCTTTTGGCTTTTCATGCATCTTGCTGAATTAGTAAAACAAGTAAAGGTGTGTTTTGTGGATCTGGGTATATTCTGGAATAAAGTTTGTATTTTTCTAATTAACACCTCTGTTTGTTTTTTTTTTCCACACAGAAAAATGTTTTAGAGCTCTGCGTAGTATTAATTCTGGCTGCACTCAAGGTGGCAATAAGTGATCAGCAGCTCCAAGTAGTAATTGATGTATGAAAGGGTAAATCATTAACGTACATAAGCTTGTAGAACAAGCCTTGGGAATGCTGTTTGTGCACTTAAATACATTTAAGCAAAAAGAGAAACTGTTTATCTAAAAAGGCATTGAATAATCCTTCGGATATAGTTTTTTCTATTTTAATTCTAATAAAAGAACAGCACAAGGAAAATTAGTTGCTTTTAGCCTGAATTGTATGTTTTGGTATTTTTTTTTAATTCTCTGTTTTATTCCTTTACTGTTAGTTTTTTTTTTTTTTTTCCAAACCAGAATCACAAATGGATGCTGTCTTAAGAGCTGAACTTGCTGGTACATGAAATATTAAATGTGTTCTGTAATAAACACGACTTTCAGTCATGTAGCGACAAGTGGTCTGTTTAATTCCGTGTAGTGTTTGTTTTTTATATTTGTGTAATCAATTCATCCTTTCTCTATACTTACCAGTTTAAACATCCTTGTGACATCTTATGTAACTTTATTGGCACCAGGAAAGATGGCATCAGTATTTCTGAGCCATGTATTTTAGAAGTGGTTGCATATACTTGATCCTAGAACTGATTTTATGTACTTGGGAAGTCATTTCAACTTCTCTTCCTCAGAGACATACTTCTGTCTCTGTGCTCTGCAGACATCACTGTAGCTGATCAGTGATCAATCATACATGGATTTTCCTGAACGGGATGGAATTTTAAGTGCATTTTTTTTCTTTCCTCATCTCCCAATTCACAGGCCTTTCCTCAAAAGGGTAGAATTAAGGCTATGCTCAAGTTCACATTTCAGAAAGCTTAGGTTTGTGTGAAAGGTGGTGATTTCAGTTATTATGCTTTCTTCCTGCAATTACCTTTTTAAAAAATGCTTCACATTTACAGATAGCTAAAAATCATATCTAAAAAGGGCAGAGTATTGTTTAGATTTTATAGCTTAACCACCAACTGTTTAAAATGTTAACTTTGAAAATATACTTTAAATAAGACAGTGCATTCACTTTCTGTTTTGGGTATCTTTAAATTGCACTGGTAGGATGGGAAATGGATCCTCTTTCAAAATGAAAAATAGAAGTAGTCTGTTGTGTGCTTTCATCAAAGCTTTATATTTTTTGCTGTGATATTTCTAAGGTACAGGATAATCCCTTAAATCACAAATAGTTTCCTCCTTGCCACCCAGCTTAGAGTTTTGTTTAGTATGTATTGTTCTTGTTTTTTACTGGTGAGAATGGATTTATGCTACACCCTCAACCGTCCCTCTTCCTTAGGTGCCAGAATTGACCAGGGAAAGCCTAAAGGCATGTAGATTTTGTTTTACAACATGGAATAAATGATGAGGGTCTAGGAGCTCCCAGAGCTGATTAAACCTGTGCTTGAACTTGCCACTGACAGTCTTAGCAGCGGAGTTGCTTTTTTCCACCAGAGCACAGACCTCGCAGCCATAAGACCAGTGACCTGAGACATACTACAGCAAAAATACATTATTTGGAACAGTATAAATTCAGTTACATACTGTCACAGTCTTCAGTACATTTTATAAAAATTGCTTTACCTATAGTTGAATATTTTTCAAACCATTGCATCAATGGATAGAAATATAAACAGATTAGAGGGAAAACCATTAAGTTTAAGTCTCAGGTTGAGTATAATGTAATTAACAGTGAAAATGATAAATTATCACCTAGTGTGAATCTCATGCATCTCAATATGTGGAAGTATCCAGACTGTATACTCTTGTTTTCACCTAACTTGGATGCTTTTAATTTCATATTAGGTGAATATGACCCAATTAAAAAAAAAAAGGAAACCCAAGTTTCTTAAAAAGACTGTAAGCCTTTTAGAAGTGTTTCATTTAATTAATTTGTAAGATGCTATTTTCTGATTCAACAGATTTCAGTCTGAAAATATGTATTTTGAATAATTCAAGAATTTTAGTTTTATGGGTTTCTTATAGCTCCTTGCAGACAGTTCTCTCAGTCTTGTGTGTTTTCTAATAATGTCATATAGTCCTAAAATCGTTAAAAAATTTTTTTTGGTATAATACAATTTTTGCTTTAAGAAGACTTATGGAAATGCAAAATAGCAGTTATTTCTGGGGAGTAAAATGATCTCGTGCCACTGCTGTTCCCCTCTAAATCCCCATATATACACACATATGTGGATATTTGGGTTCTTTTCAAATTTTAGGCATAAGAAAGTAGGTATATGTATTTTACTGTAATAATGCAAAATGTCCCAACTTTGTGCTTGTTCCTTGTGGATGCTGTCTCTCTCTTGGCACAACACCCTCCTTACAAACTTTCACACTGTGTGGTGCCTGGTGCTATGTGATTTCCAGAAATCTGGCATGAGAATTGGTCCTTGTTTGCGTTTTCTGACTGCAGTGGAGCTGTTAATAAAGAGATTGATGATAAAGTTGTTGAAAAGAGACAGTTGGGCAGAACTGCTCCCCATGAGTGACAGAGGGCATGATCTGCCTTCACAGCCAAGAAAGCCACCCCCAGCAGAGAACCGACAGTGCCTGGACACTGTGCCAAGACTAATAGAAGGAGCTTTACTGCACTATTAGCTGCACTATTAGACTACTACGTCTCTTTAATTTAATCTTGCTTCCCATTCCCATTTTTATCCTTAGGTTCACGGAATGAATGCTCAGGACGTATTATTTGCAAATAGGACACACTTCCCAACTGTACAGTAATTATTTTTGCAGATTCTTTTTTTTTTTTTTTTTAAAGATTTTATTTATTTGAGAGAGAGAGAGAATGAGAGATAGAGAGCACGAGAGGGAAGAGGGTCAGAGGGAGAAGCAGACTCCCCGCTGAGCTGGGAGCCCGATGTGGGACTCGATCCCGGGACTCCAGGATCATGACCTGAGCCGAAGGCAGTCGCTTAACCAACTGAGCCACCCAGGCGCCCTATTTTTGCAGATTCTTAAAAACACTCATAATTCATCCTAATTTGGTTCAGTAAATTGTTTTATTTAGAGAATATGACTACAATTTCTATAGAAAGCCTGTTTCTTCTAGACAGCAGCCTCAAAATCTTAAGTTTGACAATCTCAAGAAGCATTAGCTGTAGTTAAGTATTGGTTTATGGGTTGTTAATGATCTTAGTCATAATTAATGTAATTTGTGTATTTTTCACCTATCACTGCTAGAAGCTTAGGCTGCTATCATTCAATTAAGCTGTTTTTTGTGTGGTCTCCTTGAATGGTCCACTAGAATTTTTGACACTCTAATACTGATTTTAAAAGATAGAGATTTTGCCTAAAATTTTTTTTAACTCTCCTAGGTTATATGAGAATTATGTTATTGGTTAGATGTCTTTTAAGGAAACTATATCATTGTGGCCTTTGTCTTGTAAAGTGACCCAGATGTGGACACTGGTTTCTTGATAATGAAAATTCTTGGTAATTTTGCAAGTATGATTTTTGCCGTCTGCCAAAACTGTTGGGTGGGTGGATATAACACACACACACACACACACACACACACACACACACACTTCACGAGGTATTTTTTTTTAATTTTAAAAATATGTCCATAAGATCTCAAAGTTGGAACCTAATGAAACATCTAGTTCATTATTACCCATGACTGCCTCAGCCATTTCCACTGAGGGGGAGGCCAAATTTTATCATTTCCATGGCTGGGCCCTATTTAAAATTGTAGATTGGGCTCAAGGTGGTTTCCTTGATGCCCAATAGTAGTCTTGCTATACCTTTTAGCAGCAAGTTCTGACTAGTGTGTACTTCCTTTAACAGGAAACCTTTAAAACAGATTGCTGAATTTTCAACCCCCCCCCCCCCCGCCCCCCGCCAAGTAAAATCATTTGCTGGCAGGTGTTTTATGGCCGGGTGCAATAAGACTGTGAAGCCAGACCAGACCAGAGGACATTAGCATATCACTCGTTCCTTAAACTTTGATCTAACCCTTAACGTGCATTCTCCAGCAACTGGACAGCTAGAGGGGAATTAGCTCAAACTCCTGCCTTTGAGTATATCATAATCAAGTGAAGTAGTACTTTTGGGAGTAATGGGGCAACTTGTCCTTAGGGTTATATCAGATTCTTTTTAGTAGGCATTCTTGAGGTTAATGGTTAATGTTAAGCTGGGAATGCACTGATACAGGCAAAAAGAGCATGGATGTACACCAGTAATTTACAATAGACAAATTAGCTTAAATAATTTGTCAAAGATCGTAATTTCTCTCCATGTCTGACCCTAAAGTTTTTTTTTTCTCCCTGCCATTCTACATTGTTCTCGACTTGCCTTGATTTAGAAGGAAATAAAAGGGAACATTTGCAGGACCGTGGTATAGTGAGCCTTGTTGGTGTCCTTGAATTGTATAGCACGGTTCACAGACTATTGTTTGTGGCCAGGTTGGTTGTTAGTCCTCTGGACCTCCCAAGAAGTTTATTGGACACACTCCCCCGGTTGGTTTCCCAGAGTTGGTTCTGTTCTGTCACAGACTGGTAACCTAATCCCTACAAAGTAGACTTGGATGCTGTGGTGGGTGGGAGAAAGATGAGCTGCGAGGACTACTGGTATTTTCCATCAGCTCCCTCTTGCCCTTGTAGTACTTTTAATGAAGAGTTTTAGATTTGGCTATTGTTAAGCAAACAGGCTATAGGAAAGCATGAAAATTCTCCATTTCCAGAAGGGTTTGAAATGGCTTAGACTTGAAATGGCTAAGAATGAAACTAAAAAAGAAAAAGAAACTCTTCATAGTTACACAATGTTACATTAGTTTCAGATGTACAACATGGTGATTCAACTTCTCTGTAAGTTACTTCGTTTTTTTAAAGATTTTATTTATTTGACAGAGACACAGTGAGAGAGGGAACACAAGCAGGGGGAGTGGGAGAGGGAGAAGCAGGCTTTCCGCAGAGCAGGGAGCCCGATGCGGGGCTCGATCCCAGGACCCTGAGATCATGACCTGAGCCGAAGGCAGACGCTTAATGACTGAGCCACCCAGGCGCCCCTCAACTTCTCTATAAGTTATGCTGTGCTCACCACAAATGTAACTACCATCTGTCATCATGCAGTGCTGTTCCATATCCTGGACTGTATTCCCTGTGCTGTACCTTTTATTCCTGTGACTTACTCATTTCATAACTGGAAGCCTGCCTCTCCCACTCCCTTTCACCCATTTTGCTCATTCTTTCTCACTTTGGCAATCATTAGTTTACTCCGTACTTATAGGTCTGATTTTGCTTTTTGTTTACTCATCTGTTTTTTAGATTCCACATACAGATGAAATCATATGGTGTTTGTCTTTCCCTGACTTATTTCTCAGCATAATACCCTCTAGGTCCATCCATGTCATCCCAAATGTCAAGATCTCATCCTTTTACATGGCTGTGTAATATTCCAGTGTCTATGTGTATGCACATCGTAAGAATGAAATTTTTAAAGAGGGTAATGCATTTGGGATAAAGGGGGAAATAAATGTAAAGTGAGGCCAGAAACCCAAAGAAAATAATACCACCCTCCCCTTGTTTATTTGACAAGTATTTTCAAATTCTGTGTTTACACTTGTCTAGTTGTTGGCTTCATGGAATTTACATTCCAATGGACGTTAATTTTTTTTGTTAACCTTTTTCTTAGTAATGGCTGGTTGCTAAACCACAGAAATTATGAAAACTTTACTTAGAATTATTAGGGAATTCTTGTTGTAATTTTTGGTCACCACGGAAGATTGTAACATCCAAAGCAACGGAGTTTCCATTAATGAAGGATTAGAAGTAGAAGCATTTAAGGGGCTCTGACTTGTGTTTTACTTGAAACCTGCTATATTGGTTACCGTGGGGAGAAGATGGGAAGGAGAATCCCATCTGGGTGTTTGAGGTGTGAACAGACACAAGCCAACTGGAAGGTTAAGGCCCTATGGAGAATAAGAGCTGAGGTCTAGGCTTTTTGTTCAGTGAAAGTCTTGAGTTGCTGCTTCAGGGGGGAGGTGGCATTGGGGTAGGGATGCCTAGTCCCTAGTGTACGAATTCCATAGGATACTGGGTCTGTGCGGGCTTGGCATATGCTAGAATTTGTACGTAGCAAAATTGCCCATTAAGCCATCCATCTTGACTGCCATTTTATCACATTAGGTAATTTGAAACATTTAGCAAACACCTCTTCTGTGTGGCAGTGGAAGGAATGCTTGTTTTCACGTCAGAGGTGCTTTCAGACCTAGGCTTTAGCATTTCAGCCTTTGCCCTGGAAAGCTCATCAGCCTTAAAGTTTTAACTAACAATTTTAGTTCTTGGTTGAGTTAGCCAAAACGGTCTGTGGTGATTTGAGCTTTGGTCCAAGCTAAGATTTAGGAAATCCAACGTTGGGAAGAGGTTGTGTTTTAGATTCCACTAAAGTTTAAAGTTTGTATCAGATCAACTTGGTGAATTTTATTTGTAAATAATTATTTTAGCCAATTACTGTCACTGATTTCTTCAAATTTTGTATCCATTAGTTGGAGCAAGTAGCCTAAAACCTGCCCCACTGAAAGTTCCTAGGTAATAGTGGGAGGGGAAAAAAAACCCCAAAACTCTGTTATTTTTTTTCTGATTAATAGGCTGGGTATTGCCCAACCTTGGCCTTTGGGTTCAGTTTTATACTCCACTTTGCATCAGTCTTGAGCCTTATGCTTCTGAGACCATCACTAGTGTGTGTGATGCTTTTAATTAGCACTAAGAAGTGAAGCTGGTGCACTGATTAGAGGAAAAAGCTCCAGTCTCAGGAAGGACAGATCCTATCTTTCTGTCCACCAGGTCCTGGTGATCATGGGCAAGTTGTCTAACACTGAGTTTCTGAGTGAAAATGTAATGCGTTACTTATTTTTTTAAATCAGCTTTTAAAAAGCATTAAAAAACATTCAGCTTTTATTTTTTTCATTTTAAGAATTTTGTTACGCACATATAAAATGTTTATGAGTCTCAACAAATTTATATTAAAATATATACTCAGAGAATCACTACTCCAATTCTGTCTTATCTTTTTCCTGCTCTCAATCAGGAATCATTTATATTTTTTTGCAGTTTTATATTTCATTTTTATTTTACTTTCTAATTTTTAAAAAAGTTATGGTATAGTTAACATACAGTGTTATATTAGTTTCAGGTGTACAATATAGTGATTCAACAGTTCCATATATTACTCAGTGCTCATCATAAGTGTACTCCTAATCCCCTGCACCTGTTTTACCCATCCCCCCACCAACTTCCCGTCTGGCTACCATCAGTTCTCTGCAGTTAAGAATCTGGTTTTTGGGGCGCCTGGGTGGCTCAGTTGGTTAAGCGTCTGCCTTCGGCTCAGGTCATGATCCCAGGGTCCTGGGATCGAGCCCCGCATCGGGCTCCCTGCTCGGTGGGAAACCTGCTTCTGCCTCTCTCACTCCCCCTGCTTGTGTTCCCTCCCTCGCTGTCTCTCTCTCTGTCAAATAAATAAAGTCTAAAAAAAAAAAAAAATCTGGTTTTTGGTTTGTCTTTTTTCCTTTGTTCATTTGTTCCTTAAATTCCACATATGAGTGAGATCATATGGTATTTGTCTTTCTCTGACTATCTCGCTTAGCATGATGCTCTGTAGATCCATCCATGTTGTCACAAATGGCAAGATTTCATTCTTTTTCATGGCTGAGTAATAATCCAGTGTGTGTGTGAGTGTGTGTGACATCTTCTTTATCCATTCATCTATCGATGGACTGCTTCCATAATTTGGCTGTTGTAAATAATGCTGCAATAAACATAAGGTTGCATATAACTTTCCGAGTTCGTGTTTTCATAATCTTTGGGTAAATACCCAGTCGTGGAATTACTGGCTCGTATGATAATTCCATTTTTAATATTTTGAGGTTGAGGAAACTCCATACTGTCTTCCACAGTGGCTGCACCAGCTTGCATTCCCACCAGCAGCACATGAGTGTTCATTTTTCTTCACATCCTCGTCAACACTTGTTATTTCTTGGGTTTTTGACTTTAGCCATTCTGACAGGTATGAGGTGATATCTCACTGTGGTTTTGATTTGCATTTCCCTGATGATGAGTGATGTTGAGCATCTTTCCATGTGTCTGTTGGCCATCTGGATGTCCGCTTTGGAAAAATGTCTCGGATTATTTGTTTTTTGGGTGTTGAGTTGTATCCGTTCTTTATGTATTTTGGATACTATCAGATATGTCATTTGCAAATATCTTCTCCCATTCAGCAGGTTGTCTTTTAGTTTTGTTGAGTGTTTCCTTTGCTGTGCTTTTCATTTTGATGTAGTCCCAGTAGTTTATTTTTGCTTTTGTTTCCCTTGCCTCAGGAAACCTCTAGAAAAGTGTTGCTATAGCCAGTGTCAGAGAAATTACTGCTTGTGCTCTCTTCTAGGATTTTTATGATTTCAGGTCTCACACTTAGGTCCTGATTAACCCATTTTGAGTTTATTTTTAAGTGTGGACCACTTAAGAAAGTGGTCCAGTTGCATTCTTTTGCATGTAGCTGTCTAGTTTTCCCGACACCACTTGTTGAAGAAACTTTTTCCCGTTGCATATTCTTTCCTGCTTTGTTGCAGATTGATTGACCATATAATCATAGATTTATTTCTGGCTTCTCTGTTCTGTTCCTTTGATGATGTGTCTGATTTTGTGCCAGTACCACACTGTTTTGATCACCGCACCTTTGTAATATCACTTGAAATCTGGGATTGTGATGCCTTCAGTTTTGTTCTTTTTCAAGACTGCTTTGGCTATTCGGGGTCTTTTGTGGTTCCATACAAATTCCAGGATTATTTATTTCTTTGTTTCTTATTGGAATTTTATGTAGATTAGCAAGTAAGCAATGTGTAAAGAGAATCATAGATTTTTCTTTTTTAAGTGCTAGATTAAACGTAATTTGAATTTGTTAGAGGGCAGACACATAGGCCAGTTGCAGACTGCGAAGGAGTATCTGCAAATCGTCCCTTCTAATTCCCAAAGCTGTCTTCTGGATAAAAAATTGGGGCAGGACCAGAGTAAGGGAAAAAAAAATCTAGAGTCAGGCAAAACCCTTTTTATTTTTCAAATTGCTGTGACCTCTTCATCAGAAAACTTTCTCTGCTTTGGTGCCAAGACAGATGCAGTGCACAGCTTCTGAGGGGACAGTGGGCAGGCCTGTCTGCTTCGGAGAGCTCCAACCCTTCTGTCAGGAAACTTCCTGACATTTGCTGGTGTCATGCCATTGGTCTTATTGTCACAGCAAGCTGGGACGTTGGTACTGACACGGTAAATGTCCCCATTCACAGATGAGAAGACCAGGATTAGTTTGTGACATCCCTTGCCGATGGCCACATAGTAAACTGGAATTTGAATGTGCTTTACTCCAAAACGTAATCCTGAAATATCACCTTGTGTTTTCCTATTCTACAATGTTGCTTTTTAGTATTTCTCTTTGGAAATCAGCACTGGAAAGGCCAGGGTCATTCACTCTTTTGTGTAGGCTTCTAGTTTGAGAACAGCTCAAAGTTCTTTCTGCCGATCGGATGCCCTTGAGGATGGCCTGCCACAGGTGAGGAGGGGCAGAGATCTGCAAGGGTAGGGGGTGTGTTTGTTAGTACCGGGAAGGTTCAGGCTGTGGCTAGTTCGGGTAAACTGACCCATTCACACCCAATTCACTTAACAATTGGTTTGCCTAAAATGTGGATTTTTAAAATATGTTAATTTTTCATATTGGCTAGGATGCTTACTTTCGTATAAATATTTTTCTTTTTAAACCAATGAAGACAAGTTCCTAGAACAAAAGATTAAAAAATTTAAAATCATCAATAGAGCAAATAGAAGTATTAATACTGATACCCTATCGGTTGCTCAGGAGGTGCTATAACTATTTTACCTGAAGGTATTTGAACAAAAAAATCTGATTGAAAACACAAAATTAAGGAAGAAGTACCCTTGGAGGGATTAGATAAAAACAGTAGTGTAATGTTTAAAAAAAAAAGTAAAAATAGGAATCAGTATCTAAAAATGAATTTTTTGTGCCGAGGGCTTTGTCTATCACGTTGTATATAAAATGCCAGGACCCTGGTAAACCCTGTCCACAGAGCGGATTGTGGGTGAACATGTCAGGTAGCAAATTCATGATTAGGTGAATTGGATTTTAGGCAAATTTGATGCTATCTAGAATTTGTTAGTTTTTTTTTTCTAATCATAATAGTAATATCTCTTCATTGCAATGCTCAAAAAGTAAAAGAAATTATAAAGAAGAAAGTAAAAATCATCCATAATCCTACCTCTCAGAGTTTTGTATTTTTTTTAAAGATTTTATTTATTTATTCATGAGAGACAGAGAGAGAGAGAGGCAGAGGGAGAAGCAGGCTCCCCACTGAGCAGGGAGCCCGATGCGGGACTCGATCCCAGGACCCTGGGATCATGACCTGAGCCGAAGGCAGACGCTTAACCATCTGAGCCACCTAGGCACACTCTCTCTCAGAGTTTTTTAAATCACTTAGATATTTTCTTTCTTTTAGAGACTTTTTTTTTTTAACGTAGTCGAGCTCATACCATTTAAGCAGTTTAATGTCCTCAGCATCTTCCCTACACACAGTCATGCCTGTTGAACAGGCTGAGTGAAGAACCCAGGAACATGTCCCCAGTGCATCCCAAGGAGCCACCCTTTGGAGTGTGGCCTTAAGGACTGCAGAAACGTGGTGGTGTCTGGACCCAAGAGGGTAGCGGAGAGGAGGCCAGGCTGTGCAGTGGTCAGGGGCTCCGGAATTCTCCCGGGGAGGACCGGGTTCTGGCTGCTCCCCGTGGCAGCTGACTTCCTGCTGAGATGAATACCCCTATCAGATGGTTGGAAAAAGCAAGGAAGTTCAGAAAATCTTCCTCCTTAGCCAGCTCTTCCCTCAGTCCCTCTCTGCTTTGTCTTTGCTGTGTAGTAAGGTCATTTTAGCGGATGCGGTTCTGCTTCCTGGGAGGGTTCATTCCTCGGGCGAATGGTCACCGGCCCCCTGTGCCCTGGGTGCTGCCACAGGAGGGACTCAGGCCAGCAGGGACTCTGCTGAGACTCACTGAATGTCCAGTGACGTCACACTTCACTGCTTTGACAACTCTTCTGAGTCGAGGAGCCATGGAGCCAGTAAGAAATAGGTGGACACTCTCTGGTTCCAAAGCCCTGGCCCTTTTTTGTTCAGCAGTTCTGCAGAGGCCCTGACCTGAGTGTATGTGGCAGATGAAATGGGCAAGAGCCGTTGTCCTGTGGCCGCCTACACTTCAAGGGAGTGGGGTGGCAGACAGATGAGGTGCACGTCAGTGCAAGGCTCCGAAGGACAATACCCCAGTGCTTCCAAAGGGACAGGAGTGTCCGAAGTCTGGCGGCATGAGCTGGGTGCAGAGTGAGAGGGGCAGCGTGTTTCCCGAGGTAGCAAGGAGCTCGGTGACTGCAGAGGAATGGGAAGGGGCCAGAGTTTGGGGAGCTCAGGGAAGGAGGGGGTAGAGAGATGCAAATGCCCCGGTGTGTCACACAGTGTGACAACAGGGGCCCAGAAGTGCCGAGGGAGCATGCAGCTTCCTGGTGGCCTTGGGGAGCATGGAGGAAAGGAGGTGAACGGGAAGCTGGTGGTGATGGTGGAGCGGGAGGGACCGGAACAGCATGGACACAGTGCTGCTAGGTTCACCGGCAGAGGTCTGTAGCTCGACCCTGGAGGCTCATGAGGGTCATGAAACATTTCAATGGACCAAGACGTGGCCCAAACTCTTAGCAAGGCTGTGACCTAAGAAGGGGGCAGAAAAAGGAGCACAAATGAATTAACAGGTGGTGGTGGGGGGTGCTCAGTCCCTCTCGGGCTTGTACCTGATCCTGCCTCCGAACTGCTTACTACGTGCCTGTGTTGTGCTTAGGGTCAGTGGGTGGCCAAGGGCACCAGCCCTGTGGGGACACTTGGGACCCTGTCACTGCCATGCCCTCCCTCGCACTCCTCATTTCATCCCGGATCCAGCTTCAAGCCCTTTAGCTCGCTTCTTGCTCAGCTGTGCTCCTGGAGCATTCAGTACTCCCGGGGTTTCCCTAATCTGGGTGTGTGGGGACAAACCCCCTGCCCTATAATAGGGAAAAACACCGATCTTTTGAGTGCCAGGCTTGCACTAAGTGCTGTGTGGACCCCACCTCCTTGGATCCTTCCACAGTTCCATGAAGGTGGCTGTTACATATCCCACAGTCCTAATGGAGACTCTGGTCCGTTCGGCGAGCTGGGGCATGGGGCCCAGTGCGGAGCTGCAACACTTGCAGTTGGGTGCTCGGGTGCTGCTCCCCCTCCTCGCCTGGGCTATGACCCCCAGGACTCTGCTGGCAGCACCTCTCCCTGGCTGCTGTGGGCCCCAGGTCCCTGAAACACAAGTTTATCTGGCTTGCAAGGCTGAAGGAGCAGTTGGTCACTGAAGCCAGCGGAGGCTGTGAGCAGTGTGCCCTTTCCATTCCGACACGTGTGTGGGGGCCATGGTGTGACCTCCTCGGGTACGGGCCCACATCGCTGCAGAGTCCCCCCCGGAAAACCTTCTAGTCCTGGACATGCTTCATTGCGGGGGCTCAGCTTTGCTAGGCTGAATATGTGTGAGTCTTTATTTAATTAAGGCTAGAAACAGCTCTTCCTATGTTCATAAACACAGGCACCCCCTCTTGCCCTCACCGCCACCTTCCAGCCACCGGCCCACAGCCTGCTTGCGGCCCAGGCTCTGCTGCTCACTGACCTCCAGTCCCTGCCCACCCCCACCCCTGTAGTCAGAGAGGTCAAGCCCGGATTCCTCTCAGTGACCCCTGAGTCTGTGGGTGACAGGAGAGATACCTGCACTCACCCCTGGTGGGAGACAATACAGTTTGACCAAAGGGCACCCCAGTCCCAAGGCATTTGGCAACTTGTAACCTGAATGGAAGACACTGGAAAAACAACCTAACAGGCATTTGGGGACGCGCCCATCCTCGATGCCGTCTGTCGGTTCGTCTGCTGGTTCTAATTACAGCCCTCGCTGGAGGCTGAAGCGGAGGGTACGGAGCGAACAATGAACATGTCAGCCAGGAGAGGAGCTCCAGGGGGTGTGCTGTGGGAGTCAGGGGCAGGGGCCGGCGGGAAGGGGAGAAGGGAGGACAAAGCTCTGGGCACCTTTGCCAGAAGGAGGCATTGGGAGTGTGGCCGGGGCAAGACCCTGCACCTCCTGGCCCCTGCCCCCCCCCAGGTATGCACCTCCTCCCCCGCCGCCTAAACACCCATCCCAAACCCAAGCCACTGAGGCCCTGGGCATGTGTGTGGCTCCGAGGGGGGCTGTAACTCTTTCCCACAGCAGCCTGGCCTGGTATGTCCAGCGAGGCCCAGGCACGGCTACCCATTTGCTCACACACCACCCTAGGCTCTCTGTGGGCTGGTTCTGCTCTGCTTCTACTTCTGCAGGGAGGGCACCGCATCTCCTCCCCGGAGACCTGGAGCCACACCTCTGCGGGAGGGAGGATGTGCGGCAGGCTGGCTGCTTGCCCCCTGACCACATCCCGAGTCCCAGGGCCCTGGCAAGAGTCCTGGGTGTGTCAGAGGAGGGAGACAGAGCACACTCCATCCCACTGGCCACTGCACACTCTTCCTTATGCCCGGAGACTCTTGTCTACCTGCTCACTGTCCATCCCTTTTGTGCCTGGCTGGGCTGAGATGGCTTATTCTCCACGAAGATGGTTCAGGCTGGGGTAGATCCTCCACCCTCAATGCCCTCCAGCTAAGTCTCTCTTAGCACCTGCTGTATTGCCTTCCCGCCCCACCCGGAAACTGCGCTCTTCAAAGCTGGGTTCATGTCTTGAAACATGTCTGTAGCCACATCCCATGATGTGTGGTAGATGCTTGCTGGTGCAAGTTCAGGGATGAAGGACTGATCAGTTCCTGCCCCGAGGAGCTCCCGACGTGCTGGGGGAATAGCAGCTAACATTTATGAAGACTTGATGTACTAGATGCTGCTGAGTGCCTGCAGCCACAATCCTGGAAGCAGAAAATATTAGAGTCCCCATTTGATGGACCGTGAAACTGAGGCACAGAGCAGTTCAATACCTGTCCGAGGTCCCACACCTTCCAGATGATGGAGCCCATCACCATGAAGGGAGCCGTTAGGGTGATGCAGTGGGGAAGGGGGATACTTTCCGTAGCTCCCATTCAGTTCTCAAAACGGCCCCGTGGGAACTGCCTGGAACCTAAGCGTTGGGGGAAATTCGGTGTCTTGTTCAAGGGCACCAGCAAAGAGGCAGTCAGGTCAGAATTCAAACCCTCTGGCCAGTCCTGAGCAGACAGACCCTGAGGAGAGGACCCTGGAAGCCAAGGGGGCCCCTCAAGGCAGGAGCTGTTTCTGCCTGTGGTCGTCTCTCCCACCTGACTGGGAAGAGGCTCTGACGTGACAATTCTTATTGTCATTTAGTGAATGAACCCTGACCGGGAGCCCAGCTAATGGGGTGGTGGGTGGTAACTAGAAGATCCTTCTAGATCTCAGGGGTCACTGTCAAAACCCATTCCTTGGATTAGGACTAATTGCCGGTTCCCCAAAGTCTCCCAGTTCACCATCTCCCTGGGTACGGCAGTGTTTGTGCAGTAAAATGACAGGGTCTAAACAGGCCTGCGAGTAGGGCAAGAGAAAACACAGCCCGGGGCTGACCAATGCGGTCAGGGAGGTTCAGCTGTAATTTATGTGATGCTAAAAAACCAACCCTATCTTGGCCTGTGATGCATGTTTAGAAAAAATGATGCTCATTTCTTTAGATGCTGAGCGTGTTCAGGAGAGAGCAGTGACGGACTCACATGCAGCCTCGGCAGTTCGTCCTTCCCAGGAGCACAGCTGACTTCAGAGTAATCCCTGTGATCGTCCTCGGTGGAGTTGGCATGAGAGGGTGCAGACTCAGGAGGGAGGGCGGACCACCTCTGCCACAGGTGGAAACTGTGCACCTGGGCATCTGACATGCGAGCACTCTATCCCTCTGGATCAGCCCTGAGTCTCTGAACGGAGCCGTGAGCAGAAAGGGCAGAAACGTCGCACGGCCCATGCACCAAGGTGGCCCTGTCGTCTTCAGGGGCATAGCCAAGCTCTCCATGGTTCCCACGTGGCATTGATGGCTAACATCCGCCAGATTATCCTAGAGGCCTTTAACGTTTAAAAACGTCGTCCACACCTGATCCCCTGTACTCCTCACGGAAAGCCTGTGAAGTAGGCCTTGTTACCTGCATTTTACAGGTTAGGAAATTTGTTCGGGTAAGAGGTGTCTAGCTTGTAGGTTGCATGTATCTAGCACACATAGCTGCTTTGCTAATGGATTTGCTAATTTTGGGGGAGGAGGGCTGCTTTGGGCTTCAGTAGCCTTTTTAAGAGACAAGCACTTTGAACCATGGGAGCTTTGTCTTTTCTCTGCATCCAGCCATGCGGCCCCGGTGAGCTTTCTGCACATTTCTCCCAGAAACCCAACGAAGGGGAATTGGAGAGGAGAGCCAGAGGGGGCTCAGGGTGAAGTGGAAGGAAGGTAGATGTGGGGTGTAGCTGTGGGGTGGCTGACGGCTCTCCACCCCAGGCCCCGAGATGCTTCGGACCCCACGGCTCAGGGATCCCACAGACCTGGCGGGTCCATGTTCACGTGACTTCCTCTGAAAACATGCAGCGTGTTTCTTATTTTAAGTTCTTCTTCCAGGTCGCTTTGAGTTGTTTGCTAACTGTTCTGAACAGGAGCATTCTTTTTATTCCCAAACAGTGCGTATACATCTTGGGGGCAAGGACCACGTTTTAGACTTCACTTTTTCTCAGCACAGCTCATAGCACAACAGCACAGCCCTGACATGGCTGACTTTCTCAGGATCTCCTGGATCTTTCTTTACCTCTCTGAACAAAAGTTAAAGGAAAGGCAAATCTATTTGCATGGGAACCCCTGCCCCCCACCCCAAATTAAAACCGGCTTGTGTGTCTCTCAGAAAGTTATTTCTCCTCTCTGGGCCTCAGTTTGTCCATCAAGAAAATGAGGCTGTTTGACTGGGGTGCTTGGGGGTGCTTGGGGGAGCTTCGGGCTCCAAGCTCCTTTGGATTCTAAGTCTCCTTTTCCATCAAGAATGTTTTTCCTCCCAAAACTGTGATTTGGTGAAGACTTGGCCTCTCCTCCCGACCCAGGGGCTTCTTTCCTGCCTGGCTCTTGCCTGCCTGCCTGCACCCCCCTGGCGTGCCCCACCGGCCTCCCTTTGTTTGCTGGCTCTGGAACTGGAGAAGGAGCCGGCCCCTCCTGGCTTCTCAGGGGAGTCCTCATGAATACAGATCCTGCCTTTTTTTGCATATGAGCACTGGTGCTGGTCTGAACCCAGCTGTGTGCAGCGTAAGGTGACATATAGATTCCGCACCCCGGCCACGGCTCCTCCACGCGGCTAATCGAAAAGCTTTCTGAGTGGGCCCACGTTGCATATGCATAAGCTCTGCTTTGGCTACGGGGTGGGCAGAGGGTGGTTTCACTCTCTTTTCCACAGGCTCTCTGTGCTTCTTTGGGTTTCCTTCGAGTGCAGCAGGCCGGCTGGGCTGAACAGCTTCGAAGTGACGTGGGATCTCTGGACCTCTTGGGATCTTTGGGACTTGAGTCTGGAACGGGAACTGAGCTCCTGCTCACCCACTCGGCCTGGCAGCAGGAGCCCCGGTTTGTCAGCGGTAACCTGCGAGAACAGGCCCAAGGGTGCCCTTCACCTCCTGCAGGACACAGATCGAGCTCCCTTCCTGGAGCCGGAGGCCTTTCCCTGCCTGCTCCCCCTCCCCGCCCCCCAGGGTTTCCCATGACCCCTGTCCTCCCAGCCATCCGGACTTACCTACCAGCCCCAGACAGGCCAGGCCTCCGTGTGCCTCGGAGCCTCCACACCGCTGGCCTCTGCCCTGTCCCTGGCAGGCCTGCGGGGGCCCTTCCGTGTTCCTGTAGCTCCAAGGGTCTGCCTCCAGCACGCACCTGCACTTGGAGCTCCCATCGGTCCCCACTGGTCCTGGGCCCTCATTGGCTCCGGCCCAGGGCCTGCACACGGTGAAGAAGACCCAGGGCCAATGCTCTGGTAACTCGCCGGATCAAGAGTTCAGTTTTAAAAGCTTGCTGGATCTCACCACAAGTGTGTCTTCTGCAGAGGCCGAGAGGAGGAAGAAAAGCCGGTTTGTGGGGACCATCCGGGCCCCTTTCACAGGAAACGACTGAATAGAGAGGCTGGGACCCTGCAGGGTGGAGTTGCTCTTGCTGCAGCCACCAGCAAAACTGCTTTCCAGGAAAGCCTCCGATGCCCCTGTGGGAACGGCCGGGAAGTTGCCGCCCGTCACCCAGAGGCGGTGGGCGCTGCCTCCCCGCCTTCTCCCCTCCCTGCCCCGAACCCGCCCCTGCGGGCTCTCCTAGGCGGCCACTCTCCCCACTCCTCCATTCGGATAGCTGGAAGAGCGGAGGGGCTAATGGAGTTTATATAGCTTCCCCTGTATATATTTAGAGATAAGAAGTTCATTTAGGGATTAGGGGCTGCTTCTTGTCTATGCATCATTAAGCATACCACATCTGCTACTGAGCTAGCAATCAGCAGAATATTGAGAAAAGTTATAAAGAAATCTTTGCGACGCTTCCTTTTCCTTCCCGGCTCCCCGAGTCCTGGCTCAGACTTCTGCGAGGGAGCGTAAGGGAGAAAGTGGAGCCCGGGCTCAGAGGAGCCAGCCTCAGGACCAGGCCCTGGAATCGGAGCAGTGACTCCTCCGACGGAGACCCGCCCCCCTCACGTGCGCACGCGTGCGTGTGAGCATGGAGGGTGGACAGTGGATGGTGGCAGAGAGATGACCTCTGACAGAGCTCCATGTGCATTTTCCCGTGGTGGCCACACCAGGAAAGACAGGGGGCCCGGTCGAAAGCCGTGGGGCCTCGGCGGTCCTGAGCACTGCTCTGTGGTCAGAGGCTGGAGACCAGCCTTAGGTATCATCCCTCTGGGTGACCTTGATCAAGGGTCTCCCCTCTGCGGTCCTCAGTCTCCTTATCTGCGAAATGAGTATGGAGGCAGAGAGCTGCTTGCTGGCATGGTGGCCCTGGGCAGAGCAGAGGCACCCACCTGGGCATCCTGGGTTCTGAAGGCACTCAGCCGGGAACCGGGGGCAGCAGGTGCGTGCCCAGCCTCCCCGGCTCCTTCAGCAGGCCCAGAGAACTGAGTCGCCTCACCCCCATTCCCTGGGGTCCCCTGGCCTGCCTGGCCTGTTTGGCCCCGGGGCTGGAGGAGTTGCAGCCCGTCTGTCCGCGTGACATGTGGCGCGTTAAACTGCAGGTGTCACTGTTAGCCCTGCAATGGGGGCTCGGCTCTCCGGCCACACGGCGGCCACAAAGGAACCTGCTCGCTCCCGGCCCGCGGGCTCCGTCACCAGCGGCTCGGCCAGGGGCCCGGAAGCGCGACGCCCTCTCCTGCGGCCGCCGCCCCTCGAGCTACCGCCCCCGGGAAGTGGAGGCCCCCCCACCCCGCCGGAGGCCGCAGCACGTGCGCGCGGAGCCGGGGCGGGGGGGGGGGGGTTAGGCGCCCCCCGCGGGGCTCGTGGGCTCGGTCTAGGCCTGGCGGACCTCCCGGGCAAGAGAGGCGGAAACGGGCCGGGAGGCCGCTCGGGGCGGGGGCGGCACGCTGCCGCGTCCATCCGGTCAGCGCCAGCGGCCGGGGCCGGGGCCGGGGCCGGGGCCGGGGCCGGGGGGGGAGGGGGGGGGGAGCATGCACAAGGTCGGGGCGCCGGGAGGCCTTGGGGACCTGGGGCCCGGGCTGGGCGGACACCCTGAGCTGCAGAGACCCAGTGCGTTTCCCTTTATTGAGCAGCCACCAAGGGAGGAGAGACCCGAGTAAAGAGGGGTGCCCCCCACCCCGGTTCCTGGTAGCTCAGAGGGCGACCCCGCCCCCCTCACGCACCGCCAGGGACTTAGCGCTTCAGGCTGTAAAAGGCCCCTTCCGAAAAGTTCGTTTTTCAGAAATGACCAGGTGGCTGTTTTTCAGGGCATTTACCCCAGAAACCACATGCTCTGTGCTGCGCTGGCGGGGACATGCCGTCCGCCAGCGGGCACCCCGGGCATGGAGCCCTGCTCAGGCGGCAGGCGCCTGCAGGGGCCCGGCGAAGCCCGTCCACTACGCTTTAGGGTCTGCTGAGCCCCAACCTGCCCTCCCCCATTTGTTGTGCTCCTGTTTAATTCTGCATTTCATCCTGGACACGCAAATACCTCCTGGAACCAGATTTGGGGGGGGCCTCTATCTGGGAGCTGGGGGGGGCCCTCCCCCAGGTCCAGTGGCTGCAGGGGAAGGGGCTGCGGGGCTCCGGGGCTCCGGGCTCCCTTCTCTTAATTTCTGTTTAAAGAGAGCGCAGAAAGAAGGGCGCGCGCCTGTGTGGGTGTTGGTGGGGAGAGAGGGCACGGAATATTTCCAGGCCTTGAAAAACGAAGAAAAATAAATTTTTGAATAAGAATGGTCCATGTACTGTGACCGCAGGGCAAATGCAAATGTCTGTTTTCAGACACAGACTCGTGAATTCTTATTATGAGTTCGTGACGGCACCTCCAAGCCGGACATTTCATATTCATCAGTGTGAGACACCTCGGCTCCCCACGTCAGGTGTGGCCTTCCCAGCACCTGTGTCCCTTTAATCACGGGGTTGGGGCTGGTGTGGAAAAGAAGAGAGAGAAAACAAGGAAACCCAGGGCCGGCCACATTTGGTCTGTTTCCTTCAGTCCTTAAAGTGTTAAGGGAATACGAGATAAAAAAGATGCGCGCGGAAGAAGCAGCAGCCAGAGATCCTCCACAAAGATCTTTTTAGTGTCAACTTAAATGTACACAAATAGCGGATGATGATCTCTTTTATTGGACTAACATTTATCCAGTAATATCCACACACTTTTAAAACCATTGAGGCCCCCTCTTCAGGTGTTCATTTGAATAGAAATAGCTGAATGAGTGTTTTTATAATTGATCCCCTGAGAACTGAATGTCTAGTGCTGCATAACTAACATTTTCCCATTGCTGGTTTTTTTTCCCCCCCAAATTGCCACTCTGCAAAATTAAGATTTTGTACAGTTTTGATAAGAGAATTAACCTCCCACGTGCCAAACTCCCTGAGTGTGAGAGGCTCCTGGGGAGTTGGCCTGTGCAGGGTCAGCTCCGCGGCTGGCTCATTTCTGGGGGCTTTGCTGCCTCTTGGTTCCAGGCAGAACCTGGATCGTGGTGGGAGGTCCATCTGATGGAGGCTCCTGGGCCCAGGAATGTGGGCTTCTTACCTTCCCCTTTGTATGCAGCAGCTCCCGGATGGATGGCCCGCACTGGCCTGGGGGTGCTCAGAGCCCCGGACCTTGGGGGGAGAGCATAAGACTTTTCTCTCCTTCCGGTGCTTTCTCCAGGCGCTGCCAAGTACTTTTAATGTTCCACTAGTTTGGGAGTCATGATCATAATATATATTCGCTGCAGAAAATTTGAAAACTATTTAGAAATATAAAGTTGAAAACAAATTTCACCCCAATTCTACCACCCAGGGTGAGACATTGTTGGATTTCCTGCCAGTCTTTTTTCCTTCAGTCGTGTATTAAGTATATGTCTATGAAATTGGGATCATGCTGTACCTACAGTTTTGTCTCCTTTTTTTCCCTTTGAGTGGTACGTACAAAGCATTTCCTGCATCTTTGAGCACGTTTGTCAGCATCAATGTGGCCATCAGACGGCTGCAGTAGAATGAATTTAATTGCTCCTATTGATGGACAGCGAGGTGAGAGCTCTTTTTTTTGACCACATACAAAAGAAGTGTCCCTGGCCCTTCAGAGGGAGGCTGATTTAAACCAGAGCAAGGAAGTGACTTAGGAAAAAATTTCCCTTTGAGGCCCAGAAGGGATAAATTCTTCCCCTGAGCGGTGCAGGGTGTCCTTGGTAAGACACGCCCCTGGTGACTGGAGCCCCGCGACAGTGGCCAGGATGCCTGTGAGCAGGGCCTGGGGTCCCCGTCCCTCCTGGGCCTCACGTGTCCCTTCCTGTTCTGAGTCAAGTTGCCCTCAGTCCTGGATTTGGTAGGCTGCTTCCAGCTGGAGGGAACAAAACCCCAGCTCAGCTAGCTTCAAAGGCAAGGACGGAGACTCGGTCACATGACAGATTCCCCTAGGTGGCAGCTCCAGGTTGGCTGATTCAGCCACTGTGCAATATCTCCAAAGGAGCCCAGACTCTCCCTGGCCACCCTCAGCATGGTGGCTCCGCCCAGCCTGCCTCCCCCCAGTCAAGGCATGCCATCCAGACATGCTGAAGGCCAACGGTGGGAAAGGGACTGTTTGTGCAAATGGGATTTTGTTGTTGGTGGTGGTGGTCAGCAAGGACATCTTGTTCCGGAAGGCCAGGCCTCTTTCCCTGTCCAGCTTCCTTCGCCTCTCATTGGCTAAAACCACATGCCCATACCTAAGCCGGTCTTTGGCAAGAAGGGGATTCATCCTTCCCGAGGCCGAGGCTGACAGCTACCTGGGAAGGGGTGGGGGGCCCTGGGGGTGCCTTGGGACGTGCACTTTGCCCTTCTGAGTGTAGAATCCTGAGCCCCTGCACCCCAGCTTCCCCAGGCCCCTCTAGGCTGCGGGCATTGACTTCATCAAGCTGCAGGTTCACTCAGAACCCAAGGCAGCCTCACCAAGTGACTAGAATGTTACCTACCCCAGCCTCAGTGGTTGGTGGGGGCACTAGGGATCCTGGAGCGCACTGTGAGACCTGGGGCAGCCCCGCAGGTGGTATTCCCAAATTCCAGTGTGCCCCAGGAGCCTCCGTGGTGGTTCTGCTTGGGTGGGCCCCAAGAGGCTGCCTCATTGCTGTAGATCCCCTCCCCTGCCCTCTGTGCTCTGCTGCCCTACTGTGTGCTTCTGCCTTCTCAGGTCCAACCCTCCCACTTCTGGAAACAGAACACGAATTGTCCTATGGAGAATCCCTACTCCACAGGCAGCTCATCTGGTTTGAGAGGGGCCGACCTCACCCCCACCCCAGTGCCGTGATGGGTTCAGGGTGCTGGATAGCCAGTCATGGCATTATGCCCCCAGATCAGTCTGATAGGTTATTATGGGGATGGGCATGTGACCCAACATTGTTTCAATACAAGTTGATCTCAGGATGCCTGCTGATCAGGGATCACGGGAACGGAGTGTGCTTTCTTTCCCCTGACGTCTCCAGGATGTGAGCCCGGAGCTGGTGCTCCCCAACTCACTACCACAGGGGAGAGTCTGCCTGACAAGGAAGCCAACAAAGAAGAAAGCAGAGTTCGAAGATGGAGAGAGACCAGGTCCTGATGGCGTCCATTGAGCCCCTAGATCCAGCTACACCTGACGTAGTACTACCCCTGAAATGATCATTTATGGAAGCCAATAATTTTTCTTTTCACATGAACCAGATTGAGTTGGGTTTTTGTTGCAACCAAAAAGAGTCTTGATTAAGACACCCACCCAGTAGGGTGTTCTTCCAAGACCAGGATCTCATGACCATGTTTTGATAACCGTCCCTGATCCTGGGGCAGGCCAGTCAGCTGACCCTGACTCTGGGTGCTAAAGCCTGAAGCCTGGTCAGATCCCTCTGGGGGCCCTTTCCTCCAGTCCACAGAGCTGCTTCCCTTGTGCCCTCCAAATGATCTGGTGTCCGCTTTTGAGAAGAAGTCAGGCAGAAACAGGAAAGGCATTTCTTTCCCTCTCCGCATTGACTCCTCCTCTGCCCGGGCTTTCACGACTCCAGGGATAGTTTCCTGATAATTCAGCTGAAAATTTCCGTGGCTCAGGTTCTGCGTCTCTGAGTTGTCCCCTCGGGCTCCTCTAACAACCCGGCTCCTTCCTGAGGTCCGCAGTCGGAGCGCATCTCTGGCCACGTCACTGTTCAGCCAAGCTCGGCACATTTCCTGTGTTCATCCTTCTTCATAAATCATGTCTCCAGCCTGCTAATCACTGTGTACACATTTCAAGGGATGCTTTGCAATTTTCATCGGCTCTGGTGTTGAGAGGCCCGGCTCTTTTTCCGGGGCAAGTGCCTTTCCCTGCAAAAGGCTGCGTTCCCTGTGTCCAAATGCTCCTGGGGCCAGTAGGGAAAGGAAACGGGGGGCTGTGGGGTGCAGGCCTGGTGTAAGTTGTGGATAATGGGGCGTGGCAAAATCGTGCCTGTGACCTGCCCCCAGGGGGCGGTGGCCTCTCGGGGACTGCCAGGTGTCACCTTGTGGGAATCCGGCTTGGCGTTGGAGAGGTTATGATCTCTTGGGGGAAGGTGGACATCCATGTTTTTATGTGAAATTTCCTCTTTTTTAAAAAAGCTGCTGGTAACAAAATGAAACAATTTAAATGCTGTGAAAACCAACTGTCTCTTAGACCACCAGCTTGTGACTTCTGTCCGAGCAGATGAATAAAGCGACGGGATTGTCAGACCAGAGAGAGCAGGGTGGCCTAGCAGACGGACACTGGGCTGGGGAGGGGAGGCCTGTGTTCGGGTCCTCCCCCACCCGCTGTGGAACCTTGTCCACGTTATTTAGTCTCTAAGCATTTCTAGCTGTGTATGTACATTTTCCTAACCTTTGCAACAGTCTTATAAGATGGATCTCGTTTTTCTCATTTTGCGGAAGAGAAAACCCAGCCCGAGTTGGTGAGACATCCCCGCCAGAGGGCAGAGCTGGAAAGGGGCAGAGCCCGTGTTCCTGGTGCTGGGCTGTTTATTGGGTCACATCTCCCATTCATGGCTCCAGCCCCGACACATCTCCTGGGTGTCCAGGAACCTGCCATGTGGTTGAGGAAGAGCCTGGAATGTCTTCAGTGGCTCAGGCTGGTTGCAGAATCCGAGACCTTCCAGGCTCATAGGTGGCTTTGCTTGCCGTGGACGTGACCTTGCCCTAGCCCTCCACATCCTCAGCATGCTGTGCTCTCTAGTCCCATTTTCTTTCCATGTTCTTGGTTCTGGGTCATGTTTCAAAGACTGTTGGCCCTGGGTTAGGATTTCGTGATCTCAGGACAACTCCAAAAGGACCCTCGTGTGTGAACGGGTGCTCCCGTGAGCTCCCTTCTGCCCATGGCTGGGACCGCGATGGTTTGGTCCTCCTTGCCTTCCGACCCTCACTGTCCCTTCCTTCACCCGGGATAGTGGCTTCTGAGAGGAGGGAGCTGCGGCGTGTCTTAGTTGGGGCTACTCTAACAACATAACACACAGTGGGTGGCCACAGCAACAATTTATCATATAAATTACATATAACGATGAGATTAGCCTTTCCTACACATTCGTGACACTCCTAAGTGTGGTGATCACAGAGGCCTCACCACGTGCTGGCCACCGCCCTCCACACTTTACATCTGAAGCCTCCTCAACCTTGTAAGCTGCAGAGACAAGACTCCACCCCAGGCCGGCAGGCCGTGAAGTCCTCTCCCTTAGCACCGTGGAAGCCCCTGGAGGGCCTGCCGCTTCTCCCTCTTTGGGAGCGACTTTGGGACCTCGAGCTCAGACCACCCCCCGGGAGGACGGTCTGTGCTTATGCAGCACACTAGGACCCCCAGCTCTTCTTCTGCTCTGTGGACGCTGGCCCAGATGGGTTTGGAGCCTGGATTCTCCGGCCCAGGTTCTCCTTTGTTCCCTCTGCTATGAACGGGGAATGGTCATCCCCACGTTGAGGCGGCCGCGTGCCTGGTCCACACCGTGTGCTCGCGCGCACCCGCACACCAATGAACAGTGTTTCTCGGGACACCAGGCCTGGTCCCGTGCAGGCTTTGACCCCAGTGGCTGCTCTCCAGGCCCCAGCAGGCCTGCCTACCATTCTGGCCCAACTAGCGTCCTCCCAGTGCCAGATGGGGCCTCCTGTTTTCTCTTGGTCTGGGGGGCCCAAGCTGCAGAAGCATGGAGTCCAGGACTCGTCCCCGGGGCTCTCAGGCTGCCCCACACAGCGAGGCGGGGCACAGGAAGAGGAGAGGGGCGGTGCGAGCCATGGGGGAGTCCGCCAAGTCCCAGAGCCAGAGGCAACGCTAGGTTCATCACCCCTCTTCCGGCTCCAGACCAGCCTTGGATCCTGCAGTGTCCTGCCCAGAGGGTGCCGTACCCAGCTAAGACGTGGAGGGAACCTGTCCAGGATCAGGACCCTGACCGAGGACCGGCTGACCGGCTGTGGAGACGCGACCTCTCCTTCCAGCTCCCCTGGTAGCCAGGCACACCAGACCTCACCTTCCTGTCGACGGGCCTCTGGTTTTTAGGTCAATTCTCAGGACAGCTCACCCAATCCATCTGCCTTCATAGCCTTTTCCAGGAGCGTGGTGATGCTTCTGTCCACCAAGGAACTGGGAGAACAGTTCTCTTGGTGTGCAAGGAGCCTCACCTCCATGGGAATTCCCTCCCGCGTTGACTCCCTTGCTCCTGTCACAGGGGGGTGGTCCTTTGCCGAGTCGAAGTTTCAGGTTTGGGGAGGGAGATGGAGCAGAGTTTGAGGGGGCGGGAAGGTGCTCAGCTGCTCCTGAAAAAAATGGGAGGAAGAAAGTGTGGGTGCTCCTAAGAGGCAGGAAGGAGGCGCTGGCCCCAGGCACAGATTGCAAGGGGGCCCCCCCGAATCTCAGTAATCAAGGGAAATAGTATTTTAACGCCCTATTTTAAAACTCAGAATTGCCGGGAAAAAACCCACGGTGAACAAAATATCAAAATTTCAAAGCCAGGATCAACCATGCAGAGCCATATTGGCACCTGAGGCAAAAGGAAGAATCAGTAAGAATCATCCTGTCTCTGTTTAAAATGTTGATTTTTGTTCACCATGGATTTTTTCCCCAATACTTTTTGCATTAAAATATGACTTATCTTAATTTGGGGGCACCCCCTTCAATTCTGTGCCCAAGGCAAGTGCCCTGTTTGCCTCGCCCTGATCCCAGCCCTGGGACAGTGGTCCCCGAGCACAGGGGGTCCCCGAAGGACTTCTAGCTCTTTCCCTGCTCCTGGGATCCCTTGCAGCCCCTGACTTGGGTAGAATCCCTCACTCAGACAAAGGCCTCATGCGGTGAGTGTTTTCCTGCAGAAATTAAGGGGAAGCACTGCTTTCGAGGACATCTAGATAGATGCCAGTAGAGCCCAGGGGGCTCGTGTGAGATGACCCAGGGACGGGGCAGATGGAGACAGAGGTGGACGTGGATCTTCCTCGGGCAGGGCTTGGGACTGAGCCCCTCTGATCTAGGGTGGGGTGGGCTGGCTGACTTCTTGACACAGTGGTAAAGCCAACTCCCTGGCTGCCCAAGGCTGAACCTCTGTCTTCATCCCTGCTGGGCATCGCTCACCTCTGGCCGTGGCCGCCCCGCCTAACAGGGCCCCTAGAATCCCAGCTCCTTGACAGCTGGAGGGCATGTGGGTCCGGTCACAGATCTCAAGCCAAAACTAATTTTTGTGGCTGGAGGGTTGTCCTTCTGGTTTGCCTCAGCTTTTCCAGGGGCTGACAAATAACCTGCCAGGGGAAGCTGCCTCTCTTCCTTCCCCGGGTCTCGGGCATGCATTGCGGACAGAGCTCAGCTGCCAAGCCCAGAGGCCGGTTCTAACACAGGACCTCAGGCCTCACAGCCGACTTATGGGAGACGGCCCCAAAGTGAAATTTGTCACTGTTGGCTAAGTTGTTTCTTCTCTCTTTCCTCTCCTTGGTGGTGGTGGGTCTGTGCTTAAAATCCTGCTTCCTGGAAGGGGGACTGGGGGTTGAGGAACTCATGGGGATATATGTATTAAGGCAGCAAGATCACAAGTGAGACTGAATTTGTGGATGTACAGTTGACCCTCGAACAGCACGGGTTTGAACAGCGTGGTCCACGCATACGCGGATTTTTTCCAGTGAATACAGCACAGCACTGTTGAATGCATTTTCTCGTCCTTATGATTTTCTTTTCTTTCTTTCTTTTTTCTTTTTATTTATTTATTTAGAGAAAGAATGTGTGTGCTGGAACAGGGGGAGGGGCAGAGGGAGAGAGAGAATCCTAAGCAGGCTCCATGCCCAGCACGGAGCCTCCCTGAGACCATGATCTGAGCCCAAACCAAGAGTTGGATGCTTAACCGACTGAGCCACCCAGGCGCCCCTTCCTTATGATTTTCTTAATGACATCTTTTTTCTCTAGCTTGCCTTATTGTAAGAATATAGTATATAATACATATAACATACAGAATGTCTGTTAGTCCACTGTTTATGTTGTTGGTAAGGCTTCTGGGCAACAGTCGGCTATTAGTAGTGAAGTTTTTGGGGAGTCAAAGTTATAGTTACACTCAGATTTTGGACTGCGAGGAGGGGTTGGTGCCCCTAACCTCTGCGTTGTTCAAGGGGCAACTCTAAACATATATTTATATAGTAAAAGAACAAGAAACCCGAGCAGTCTAAAGAGACTACCAGAGACATTTGACAGGTTGTCATTGGTCGGGAAGCGTGCCGTATAGGTAATTTCCAGGTACTGGTCACGTGAGAAGAGTTTCAGGTTCACCGATGCCAGGAGTTTCAACGGATCACACAGGTTCCCTGGGCCTGCCCCCCCAGCTCCCGTGCACGTTGGAGCGCATGCTGTGCAGGCGAAGCTTGGTCCCCAAAGCCCGCGGGCCTGATCTGGGGTCCCAGCTCCACTCTGGACCGCTCACGCCTTTGGCGCCCAGACTTCTCTCACCTGCCGATGGGAGGACGGCTTCTCTCAGGTTGTTGGGAGGATCGAGTAAGATCATGATTTCAGGTGCTGAACGTGGTGGTGCACACACATCAGGCGCTTAACGAACGCCGACCCGCCCTTCCCGTTGCCCTCCCTGCCCTTCTCTGAGGGATCCTGTGTCCAAAGCTGATGCCTTTCTGATTTTAAGACTTGGCCTCTGCCAGTCCCACCTGAGACTTACTCTTGATTTCAGGGTCCGGAGCCCAAACCTCTGTGTGGATGAAAAGGTGTGGAAACTCTACACCTGGGGCAGATCCAGGTTTGGGGGGGGCGTCTGGAGCTTATACAATGTGGGGTGTCCTCTCATAAAACTCTGCGTTCTGAATCGGGCTCAGGACCATGGAAGAGGCCTGGGCAAGTGAGGGGCCCGAAGCTGAAGCTGCATTAGCTTCTCAGTAAATCCCCACTGATCACACATCAGAATTTGAGCAGCGAGTGGGGCTCAGGGCCTAGACGCGATCGCCTCCTCCTTGGAGGCTTCCTTCCTCCCTGGGGAGGGGGAGGAGGTGGAGGAGGGGTGCCCTGACCCCTCTCAACCACGCCTAGGTGGCCTGCCCTTGAAATTTGGCCGAAGTCCTTCCAGGAGCTCCCCTGCACAGCCGCAGCCCTGAGGCTGAGAGGCTGCCGGGCACATCGGCTGCACTCGACAGGCCTGAAGCTGCGATCCGGCCTGCGCCCTGCCTGCCAGGCCCTCCTGAGCGTGCCCGGCTCAGAGATGAGGCTTCTGCACCAGGGCCTGGGCCTCCACCCATCACCCCTCCCTCTCCTCCCCTCCCCCTCTCCTCCCTCCCTCCTCCCCCAGCCTTCCTCCTGCCCAGTCTCTCTGGCTTCCCTCCTCCCCTTCCTCCTCCTCCTTGGGCCTGCCCCTGCTCCTGGGTGGCTGGGCTCTGGAAGGCTCTTCTCCCTCCGGAGGTGTTTGCTCAAGTCTGCAGGCCCCCTCCCCCTCCCCAGCAAGGGCCCAGTCGTTCAGTTGCCTGGAAGGGGCTGACAGCAGACACAGCCCTGGTCGGGCAGAGCAGGTCCCCAGCCAGCTGGCGAGGGGATGGGCCCGAGCCAGGTAATTATTGCCGAGTGCAGGGGTCAAGAGCCGCAGAGCGGCGGATGTACTAATGAAACACAAATGGGACATCTGTGTTCAGGAGTTCAGCAAACCATGGAAAACCCAACTTTGCCAGGAGTTTATGTCCTCCTGAAAGCAGCATCACTCCTTCCGGCTAAGGGAGCAGTAAACACACCAGAGGCCATTTCCCTGCTTCTCCAAGCTTCTGCATCTGGGGGTGTTACAGCTCCCATCACCCCCAGGACATGGCTGGGCCAGGAGGCGCGTTGGCACGCCGAGGGCCTCTCCCGGTCGGCTCGGAGAGCCCCTAGGCGGGGGCTCCGAGGAGGGGACGGGAGGTGGTGAGGCCGTGTCCTTCCCCACAGGCTCTGCAGCCTCTCGGCCTTGTGAGGAGCCCGGTCGGGCCCTTCCTGCCTCCTGCAGCGCAGTGCGCGGGGTGCAAGGGCCGCGGAGGCCTGAGCTTAGGGGGCCCGGAAGGTGCCGAGGTCCGCGTGACTTAGGGGATGTTAGGGAGGAGGGGTGGTACCGAGGAGTCCCATGGCCTCCTGGGTCTCAGTTTTCTCACCTGTACAGTCAGGGTGTGGCTAAGGAGCCCGTGTCCGTGCAGATTCTTTGGGTCGTGGACACTGATTCTGCCTGTCTTACCCATCAAAAGAACTCTTCCTGCAGGAGGGGGGTGTTTTGTGCAATGGGGGGGAGGTGCTGGCTCAGGAAAAACAGGAACCAGGGCAGCCACGGGGACCTGAGCAGCAGGAGGTAGGGGGCTTGTCCTTACTCCACTTACTCCGGTCTCCCCTGCCCCCAAGTCTTGGCACCACTATTCCTCAGTTTCCATATCCTGGCGGGGGCGGGGGCAGAGTCTTCGGCCCAGACACCCAGGTGTCTTTCCTGGGGGAGGGTGGGCACCACAGGATGTGACCCCTCAGGGTCAGCCCCTGTACAGGGGTGCTACTTCCGGAAGGAGGGAGCCACAGAGCACCAGCGGCCACGATGTGGCAGTCGCAGGCTGAAACACGCAGTTCTGAAGAGGGTGCACCTGTCCTCTTATGGCCGGAAACCAGGACAGCCTGGGGCCCGATCTCCCCGCTCCCAACTGACACCGGGCTCCCGACTCTTGGCCCCACTTCTAGCTTCTCACTCACCTCCGGGACCACCCCCTGAGCAGGTCCTGTCGGGAGCACACCCTGACTCCTGTTGATACTTGCCCTTGGGATACTACTGCTGCTTCAGTAACCATGACGTCCCGTAAGTACTGGGTCCTGACTTGGTGCCGAGCCCTGGAGCCGCCCAGATTGTTCTCTGGGTGATGGCCACAGAACGGGGGCCTTAGCTGGCTGTGGCGGGGCGGGGGCACTAGTTAATGGAGGCCAGGCAGAGGTGGGAGTTGGGTCCTGGGCTAGGACCAGGCGGGGGTGGCTAGCTGGGTCCTGGCACCCTGCCCAGGCAGGGCGGCCCCAGAGCCAGGCTGTCCCACTAACCGAGGCTGTAATTTCAGTGAGGCCCATGCAAGAGCCTGTCTTAAGGGGACGGAGAGTGGACCTCAGTCAGGGACGCGGGGCTGAGAGTGAGTCGTTGGGGGGTGAATCAGGTGCCAGGAGCAAGCTGGGTGGGGGGAGGGGATCCCGGAAGGCCTCGCCCTCCCTGGCGACTCCGTTCCCAGTCCGTTGTAATCCCTGGGCTGGAGGAGAGGGATTCACGGAGACTCTTAGACATTTTCCAGGACGACAACTTTGCGAGGCCCAGAGTGTGACTGGAGCCGTGGGGGGTAAAGGCTGCTTCCTTTGGAGCTGATGTGAGCCCGTGGCTCTTGGGCCTGACGCATCCTGTCCAATCAAGGTTTTACCAATTGATAGGACTCATTTTCCCAATGTCATGAGGAAATGTCGAGAGTGCTTTGCCAGCAGATGAAGACCTTCACACTCAAAGCTCTGGTGTGAGCAGGTGTGGCCCACCCTCGTGCTGTTTGCCCGGAGTCTCTTCCTCGTCTCTCCCTGCTGGTGGATTCTGATTCGTTCAGGGCCCACCTTCACCACCAGCCACGGCTTGGTGAGTTGTGATTGGTCCAAGGTTCCCGAGCCCCTCGACCGCACGGCCGCAGCCCTGACCTACCGGGGATGAAGCTGGGGCCGCCTCAGGCTCTTTTGTACGTGAGGCCACATTTCTGTCATTTGCACCCCGATCATCCCGGCCAATCCTGCACGGGGAAAGTGGCCTTCTGCGTTTGTGGAAGACGAGTTCTGCAGGCGTGAAGCCCTTCACAGTACGACAGGTTCCATGGAGGCCCTGAGCTGGGCGAGGTGTGGCATCGGATGAGGCCATGTTTCCGAGTGAGGACAACCAAGGCCAAAGACGGAACTCAGACCCGGGAGGGAGGGCTTGGAGGACAGCAGACCACCGAACGAGGCCATCCTGGGACCTGGCAGCTGAGAGTAAGAGGGACGCCATAGGTCTCAGGGCAGCATGACATGGTCGGTGCGGCCCAGCGCTGGGGGCAGAGAGGAGGGGCTCCCTTCAGCAATGACCACGAGGGCAGTGCTCAGCAGCGGCCGGCTTTGTGCAAAACACGATGCACGATCTCACGCACTCCGCAGTGTCCCTTGGGGAGTCTTCGTGATTCCCATTTCCGCGTGAGAAAACGGAGGCCCAGAGAAGTGGGGGCCTCTGAATGGGAGCTCGGCGCTGCAGAGATCTTCACCCTTGTGCTACACGGAAATCATGGCCTCCGCCAGAAAGCAAGCCAAGGAAGGTCATGGCCTGGAGCGGTGGCCAGAGCAGGGCTGAGAGGGCAGACGCGGGCTGGAAGTTGAGCTGCACCTCACCAGGGAGCGCCCCAGGTCCTGGACTGCGAGCGGCTCCCGGCGGCACCCGCAGCACCCCCAGGCCTGGCCCAGCACGGGGCATGCAGGAGCTGCCCCGCTGGTGTTTGCTGAGTGAATGAACGAACATCTGTATTAGTGGCTGGATTATCCAGTTGGTTAGAATGAGAAAACCAGTCCTGGAACCACAGGGGCCTAAGACCAGCCGGTCTCAGATGATAGAAACAGCTCGGAGAAGATCTAAGAGCGTGTGGCCAGTTGGGGACAGTTGGGGCCTGAATTTAGAGCTCTTGCCATCAGGTCCACCATAGCCTGGGGGCCTCATGTTTTATTTGCAAGGGCAAGTGCATGGTCAGCGGGTGTGTGGGGGAGGGGAAGGAAGCTCAGGGTATGCATGTCTGTCGGAGGAGAAAGAGCACGTGAGTTCCCAGCACAGCAGGGCAGGTGCCAGGAGCTGTTGTCCCTCTGGGGGCCTCAGTGAGGGCCAGTGATGGCAGACGGAGTCCTTCCCTGGGCGGCTGAGGGTGGCTATACCGTATGAGGAGCTGCTGTCAGGGGCCAGCCCCTAGGGCAGGTGAACCAAGGCAACGTCAAGAAGAGGAACATTGACTGGACTTCTTTCTAGTCCCATGGGGCCAGGCTATAGGGGTCTTGGGGTTACAACTGGAATTGAAGAGATGTCTTGACAGTCTTGCCCTGGGGGAAATAATGGGGGTGCTGGGACCGTGGTCCATGGGTTTTCCCTGCCCTGGGAGCCCCCCCAGCACCCCTATGAGTGGGCAGGAGCCACATGAAAGGCTCCATGGGCCGTGGCTTTGTACTGCCAGGGATGAACTGTGCTCAAAAGTGCTCTGTAGGCAGAAAGAGGAGTAGCAAAAAGGCTTTCATGCACTATTTCAGGATTGCTGGCCCTGAACATTTATCACTTACTGATGCATATAATTTGCCTGATGACTCAGTTTCATATATTTTAGTTTCCAAAGATAAACAGTTTTTGCATATTTCCTGCAAATGGGAGTTATATTTAATAATCTCAGGGTAGGAGGGTTTGGATGCTGGGGACAGGGAGTTCGAGGAAGGCAGAGGACTTGAGACAGCCTGGGAAGAGCGGTCTGGGGGCCCGGCACGGGCTTAGAATTTGGATCGGAGGTTGGTTCAGCCCCGTAGACCTACAGGATGAGGTGCAGAAGGCTGGCCCAGAGAGGGGCTGGTTTTAGAAGTGGTTGAATTGAGCGCATACAGCCTTCTCGTGCCTGTTTTCAAGGACCAGGGGTCTTTGGTCAAGGGGGCAAGCCAGGGCTGGGCATTGGGATGGGAGCCCTAGGGTTCTGAGCCAAGGCAGAGAGGCTCACCTGCTGCCCACAGAGTCCAGACTGGCCCTGGCTGGTCTCCTCGTTGCCCCTGGTCACAGCAGGCCAGCCTGGGAGGCATGACACATCCGCTTTATGGCAGCCAGAACCCCGAGTTGGAGCATAAGGAGGTGGAACGGAAGCCCCAGGAGACAGTATGACCAACAGCTCCAGCTCTGTTACTGACTCGGGAGGGGCACGAACAGAGTTTAACCACTTTGAATCTCGACAGTAATATTTACCTGACAGGTTTCCTCAAAGGTTGGGATGATCTATGTCATGTGAAAGCACCTTGCACAGTGCCCGGCACAGAGTATGTGCCCCGTAAATGCTTCTCTCCCCAGTGTGTGCTTAGCTGTGTGTTAGACACTCAGGGTGACTAAAAATATGTGCCGTGGGTTTCTACCCTGAGGAGTTCATGTTAGAGATGCAAAGCACACCCTCAGACAAGTTCAGCTGTTGTCGTGGAAGAGCGGGTCTGAGTAGATTGCGTTCTTCATCAGGACTCTCGGTGCCAAGTGACAGAAAGCCAGCTCACACGGCTCCAGCACATTCCTGTGACCGAACACACCGAGGGTGGCTTCCTCCACAGGTAGCTGCAGGATGCAGGTTGTCCTCACGGGGCGTGCTGTGGGGAGCTCCAGGCTCACACCCGCCTTCTCAGCAACTCCAACGGGAATAAGTGCTTCTCTTTCTCTTCAGCCTGAAAAAGAGGCTTAGAGATGAATCTTGTTGACTCGGGCAGCCTGGCTCAGGTCATGTGCCCATCCTTGAACCCAGCTATGGAGAAGGGGTTACGAGGCGAAGTGGGTGGTAGCTTGCATCGCTGCCCCTGCCCTTTATCATCCTTGCCTGTCGGAGGATCATGCATCTCCTCCTCTGCCACCTGCTGGCAGTGTCTCCCACCCCACTGACCTCGAGCCCGGCATGGGGCTGGCTCTGGTTAATGCCACGTGAGCAGATACGATGCTCGCCATGCCTGAGCAGAAGCGCTAAGAGCTTTCACCTTACGGGTTTCTGCCAGCTCTCCTCTTCTTTTCCCTCTGCCTCTGGTAGGGGCCGTCAAAAATAGAGGCTGGATCTGAAAATAAAGAAGACACACAGAGCAGAAACAAGGAAGAGACGTGGAGCCGTCTGTGTGAAATAAATGGGAGAAATGAATGTTTGTTGTTGTAAGTCCCTGAGATCTGGGGATTGCTTGTTACCGCAGCACCGCCCAGTGAATGCTGACTGATACAAAGAGACTGAGTGCTGGGCAGGCAGAAACCACAGCCATGTCCCCGAGAGGCAAGAAGGTGATAGAAACCCAAAGCTCTGTGAATTCCCAGAGAAAGACTCCCTGACAGGCGTGGGGTTTGAAACAGTGGTGGCCCGCTGGCATTTGGTGAATTTATAGAACCACATGAGATGGCTGGGTACCTGGTTCCCTCGGCCATGACTACCCAGGTCAGATTTTTTTGTCCTAAATTCTGTATTCTCTGATGGTTTCCTTTAAAACACACTCCTGATCACATTTCTTCCTGGCTTAGGATCCCTCAGCAGGTCCCTGCTGCCCCAGGGTAAAGTCTAGACCCCCAAACACATCATGCATAGCCCCCCTTGACCTATCAGGGTTGGGTCAGTGTATGAGCCAATAAACAGAACTGTGTGCATTTCCTGGGGTTCCCCATCTCCACTGCTGCACCAGGGCAGAGCCGCCAACATCCCTCGGCTGAACTATGGCTATAGCCTAATGGCTTCCTGGCAGCCCTCCAACTCACTCTCCCCCAGCAGCTCACAGGATCTTCTAAAAATGCAAATCCTGGGGCGCCTGGCTGGCTCAGTCGGTTAAGCATCTGCCTTTGGCTCAGATCATGATCTCAGGGTCCTGGGATCAAGCCCTGAGTTGGGCTCCCTGATCAGTGGGAAGGCTGCTTCTACCCCCGCTCATGCTTGCTCTCTCTCTCTCTCTCAAATAAATAAATAGAATAATAAAAAAATGTAAATCTGGTCATATTGTCATCCCGCAGCATGCTGTCGTCATATGTACAGTAAGACCCAAACTCCTTGCCAGCATGGGGGGCTGGCATTTTCCCAAACTGACCATAACCGTCTTATCCACCCCCCACACTTCTTCCAAGGTGACCCAAACTTCCTCTCCCGAGAGGTGGGGCCTCTGTCCATTTGGGTGAGCTTTGGACTACGGTGGAAAAGACACTCCTTCTGGGGCTAGATCGTGTACCCGGTAGCATGGCTTCTGTTTGGTTTTCTTGGGATGCTCACTGTGGGAATGCAGCCACCACCATGGGATGAAGCCGGGCAGCCTGTGGAAAGGCTCACATGGAAAGACACAGCCGAAGCAAGCCTTGCCAGGTGTCTTGGAGGTGAGCTCTCCAGACCCCAACCTCCTGGAGCCGAGACAAGCCTTCCCTATGAGCCCTGGTCAAGCAGCATATCCATGAGCAAAATCAACGACTGTTGTTGTTTTAAGCCACCAAGCTTGGGGTATTTGTTAGGCAGCGCCAGTGACTAATGCACATGGCTCAAGGCCCTGAGGGATGTGACTCCTCCTGGCTCCACCTCCCTCCACTCATTCTCACGCCCCAAGCTCTGTTGTCTTCTTTTCAGACAAGCCAGGCACAGTCCTGCCTCAGGACCTTTGTGCTCTTTTCTCTGCATGGTGCCTCCTTCCCGCATTCCAGCTGCCCGGCTCTGTCTCATCCTTCGCGAGTCTTGAATGTCACCTCAGAGCCTCCCTGGCCACCCTGGCTACCGTCACTCCTGACCCCCACCCACACCCACTGTCTGGTGACCATATTTGTTTTACCTTTTCCAAACCACTTATCCCTGTCTGAAATGATCTTGCTTGTTTGTTTCCATATTGTTTGTCTCTCCCCCTCTTCTATAAGCTGCAGGAAGCAGGGCAAGTCCTTCTTTTTTTTTATTGAGATATAATTGACATACGACATGATATATTATTTCAGGCGTACGACCCCGTGATTTGATATTTGGATGTCGTGTGAAATGGTCACCACTCTAAGTTGCTAACGTCCATCAGCTCACAGTTACATTATTTCCCTTACGATGAGATATACTCCCTTAGCAACTTTCCAATACGCAAACAAGTCCTATAGGCTGTAGTCCCCATGCTGTACCTGACATCCTCTTGACTTCTTTATTTTATAATTGGGAGTTCGCACCTTTGGACCCCCCTAACCTATTTGGCTCACCCTCCCCTCTCACCTCTGGCAACCGCTGATCTGTTCTTGGTGTCCATAAATTCTGTTTTTTTCGTTTTAATTTTTTAAGATTCCACATATGAGATTATACAGCAGTATTTGTCTTTCTCTGGCCAACGAATTTCACTTAGCATAATGCCCTCAAGGTCCACCCATGTTGTTGCAAAGAGCAAGATTTCCTTTTTTTTAATGGCTGAATAATATTCCACTATTTATACCACATTTTATTTATCCGCTCACCTGCTGATGGGCACTTTGGCTGGTTAGGTCATTCTTGTTTACCACGTGGATGGTTAATTTTATGTCAAGCTGACTGGGCCCGAGGGTGCCCAGATTCAACCTCAATTCTGCGAGTGTCTGAGAGTGCGCAGCTGGATGAGGTTAGCAAGTGAACTGATGGGCTGAGGACAGCAGGCGGCCTCCCCATGTGGGTGGACCTCACACTCTCTGTTGGAGGTCCCGAGTCGAACAGAAAGGCGGAGGAGGGGGGAATTCACCCTCCCCGCCTGACTGCGGAGCGGGGACATCAGCTTCCTGCCCTGAGCAGAGTCAGGCTGCCCCAGACCCTCCTCCCTCCTGCCCCGCACCCCCTTTTGTAAAGGCTCTGCTCAGGCCCCCTCCCCCCACCGCTGGGGACTCTCTGCCCTCCTATCGGGGCCAGCTGCTGTCCCAGCACCTCCCAAATGCTATGGGTCTCCATCTCCCACAGGCTGTAAGCTCCCAGGACACGGAGCATCCCAACCTGGGGTGGGACCAGGTAGGACCTATGGAATAGCACTCAGACAAGGGAGGTGGAGAACATGAGGGTGCAGCCAGCTCTCTGGGGTCAGGACCCTGCCCTGCGTTGGATGGACCCGATTCCTGCCCCTTGGACTCTGGTGCTTATTTCCCTCTTGTCCTCTCTTAGTGGCTAGAGCTTTGGGGAAAGTTTTGGCAGATTTCCGGTGTGATCAGGGAAGCAAGGGAAGGAACGAAGTCTCCCGGAGTCCCCCGTGGTGGGCAGTGGAAGGCAGGCGAGAGACCTCCAAGGTCAAGGGCAGAGGGTCAGGGGTCAGAGTGAGGGTTACTTGGTCTCCCAGACTTTCCCACTCGGACATTGTTTTTTTAGGGGTGAGTGTGGGGCTTCTGGGGTGTGCTGCGATTGCAGCCATCCGCCTGGTGGAAAGCATGGGGAGCAGTAGGCCCCAGGCCGCTGGGGCCCCGAGGGCAGCTGGGAAGGTGGCACTGCCCCTCCTCCACCTGCCCTCTGGGCGGACACTCCCAGTGTGTGCCAGGCTCTCGCTTCTCATGCACCTTCACCACGCTGCTGAGCACAGTTTAACCAGCACTCGGCACTCTGGTAAACCCGCCTTCGCTTTTATGTCTCCTCCCCACGACACCTTGCTGGTGGCACCATTATCCCCGTGTCTCAGAGGAGGGACGTGAGGCTGAAAGGACCTGCCAGTGGAGACAGACGCGGGACGGCGGCCAGGCCTGGCCCACTGCTCGGGCCCATAGCTACCCCCTCTGGCTCCCGGTCTGCAGGCTCCGGGCCCTTCCTCTCTGCGGGGCCGGGCCTCTCATCCGTGCCACAGGGGGATGGTGGGGTGGCGGCCCGCTTCTTCCTCCAGTGCTGACAGCACGTCCCCGCGACTCGGTGCTTCATTCGCGGGATGGAAAGAGCGACCGTGCTCACATCTCTTTGACACGTGAGGACATCGAGCCCCAGAGAGACGACGAAGGATTTCCCAGGGTCACTGGGTGACCACAGCTCCTGATTGCAGACCCCAGGGGACACAAAGCCCAGATCGTCCGGGCCCAGGTCGGTCTCTCCCGCCTGGTTCCGGGCTCCTGGCCCTCCCTGGCGGGACGCACCGCCAGAGTGCAGTTTCTTTCCTTCTGTGGCAAGCTCTTTGCACCTGAGAACATCAGCGCGCCCTCCCCTCTCGTTGCCCCGTCCTACCCTCTGGCTGCTCCGGGGGGCTGGGGGGTGGGGGGTGGGGCTGCTGTCCGTGTCACTAATTGTCACCTGCTCTGAGCCTCCTGCCCCGGCTCCTCCAGACCAGAACCTCTGGTATTTTCCTTTAAAGCCCTCATCACGAGAGCAATTACCTGGGTTATGTCCGTCCCGGCCCCCTTGTAGGTCAGCTCCATGAGCGCAGGGACCAGCATTGCGGCGGCCACCTCTGTCCTCACACCTGGCCCAGGTGGCTCTGAGAGGTGATCAGCACTGCTGGGAGGGAGGATGGATGTTTCCATTCTGTTAATGAGGCCTTGAAGCCAGCCATGGTGGGGTCGGTGCCAACACATGGGCCCGTGATCCCAGGAGGGTCCCCCAGAAGCTTCCTCAGCCCTGAGGAGAGAACCTTCTTCCTTCTGCACCTTGCTCATTCATGCTTCAGAAGCCACACTGGATGAAAGGACCCGATGTGCCTAGTGCCATCCGAAGGCTAGTCTGACAAGTCTGTGTCCCCTCCCTGGGGTTGGGGGGATGTGCAGAAGAGAGGCTGTGAGGGGCCCAGGAGCTCAGAGGGACAAGCAGAGGCCGTGGCTCGGCTCTCACTTGGAATGTGCCCGTTGTTCCTTCATGAGCCTGCCGTCAGCCTTCGTGTTCACGGGATGCCCCGGGAGTTGGGGGAGGGTGCCCGCAAGTGCGGTCAGCCAGAGGCGCTGGGGGTGCTGGAGCTCGGTGGGGGGGGGCCACGGCCCGGTCTTGGCCCCTCTCAGAGCACCGGGACAGGGTCAAGGACAGAGTGGGGCATGGTCAAGAAAGGCTTCGGACAAAAGCTGCCTTTGGGAAGGCAGAAGATGGTGGGGGCCGGGGGGGCACAGAGCAGCCTTGGCTATGCTCTTACCGCGTGCTGGGCAGCTTGAACGCGAGATGACTTCCTCATGAGAACTCCAAGGGGCCAGCGTTTTTCTTTGTGGCCACTGAGCTGCTGAGAGGACACGAGAGGCTGGGACGATGAAGAGAGACGCCCACGAGGGAGTCCAGCAGGTCCTGCTGCACGTGTGTCAGACCCCCTCTTTCTGCCTGTTCTCGCCCTTCCCTTCCTTCCTCTAGAGACCCTGGACCCAGAGAGCCTCTCAGCTGTCTTGTTAACTAGCGAGTGTCTGAGCTGACCCCTTTCCTCCAGGAACCAAATGGACTCTTTCTTCTTGGGGTGTTTGTGCCCACAGGGCCCCATGGTGGAGGGCGCTGTGGTGGGACACATGGGGATGCTGGTCAGGGTGGGGAGACCCGCCAGCCAACCCAGGCCGCACTCACGTTCCTGCAGAGAGCGGGGGGCGTGCGTAGTCTCCTCAGGAACGGGCTCTGGTGCTCCGGCTAGGACCCGGAGTGTGAGGTAGAGGAAGATCCTGGGGTCCAAGTGTCTCCCTGGCAGCAAGACTATTGAGGAGTCCCGACGGCTCTGGAGTCCCCGTCACTGACCTCTCAGGGAAGGGGAGAGTGGGCTGGCTGGAGAGTCCCTTGTTCACCCCATCTTCACTGAGCAGCTCTTCCTCACCAGGTACTGTGTTGAGCTCTGGGAATCCAAAAGGAACTAAGACCCATTGCTGCCCACACGGAACTCCCAGTCTGGTCCAGGAGGCACATCACAGTGGGATAAGGAGGTGCTCAGGGGCCATGGCAAATTACCCCCACCCACTCTGGTCATCCACGAAGGCTTCTCGGAGGAGAAAACTCTGGGGGTCTCGGGAGCAAAGTTCAGAGAGGGATTCTGGGCTGGCAGGAGCCATCTGGCCCCTCAGGATCTGGACAAGGTGTGATCTTCAGCCCCAGACTTGTGCCTACAGCTCCGTGGACATCGGCAGACCTGAAAGCTACGTCTGTCTGCAGTGGTTTTCTGCTATTGAGAAAAGCCCCCAGCAGGAGAGACCCTCGGGATCCACCGGGCTCTCTGATTCCAGCCCGTGTCAAAGAAACACGGGGACTTATTAAGGGCACATGGGCATTCTGCTCGATAGATTGATGCTTGCTTTCTGGGACCCTGCTTCTGCCTTGCAGATCCTCAAGGCAGGTGGGGTCTGCTTCTCTCCTCAGAGACACCTGGCAGAAATGGAGCAGAAAGCCCCGAATGGAGGCAGTGTGGCCTCCTCACTTCTGGCTTCGGTTGTCCCACGGACGCGGTGGGGCTTGGGGGTGGGCGTCAGGCTGGGTGGGCACTTGGAGCCTGGGGAGCCGTGAGACAGGGCAGAAGAAGGGGCACGGTGTCCCCTTTCACCCCCGGCGGAGGTGAAGGTCTGAGCATGTGTTTCCAGACTAACGTCTACTGTCGCCATCCTCCTGTGGCCTCTGTGGGTCATTTGTGAGGTCCCCGAGGAACAGCGGTGGTGTGGAAGGCTTGGAGGCTGGCAGGTGGGATGTAGCTGGCCCGGGCGGGGAGTCCGTACTTCCTTCACAGCTGGGCCTCCCGGGCCAGTTGCCTCCACTCTCTGAGCCTCAGTTTCCTTATTGACTGGTGGAGGTTGGAGGGGAAGGAAGAGAGGATGACTGGCCTCCAGGTGGCTCTGAGAAGCACGAGGGCGCCTCTACCATGGTCTTGCATGGGCACCGTGACCCATGGCAGCCAAGGTCACTGCTGCCTTCCACCTTGGCAGTTGTTCTTAAAATACCTGCTGGCCTAAAGGAACTGTCAGAGGAGCTGAAGGCCCCTCCTCTCCCTTCCTGGGCCCCCCGCAGCTCCTGCTCAATGCCGGTGAGTTAGGGTGCCGGGGGCTTGGAATGGGGTCCGCCCAGCCTTCCGCTTGGGACTGGGTTAATCCCTGCTGGATGAGTTCGGGGACAGAAGTCTCCCAGCGTGGCGTGAGATGCTACACCTTCCGCGCTGACCTGGAGGCACGGCTACCTGTCCTTCGCACTTGGCAGGTGGCTCCCGAGCACGCATCTTGCTTGGTCCTTTGTAAACACAGGGAAAAGTGACCCACCTCATGGTCCCCTGTCAGTGCCTGCCCTCCCCGCCTCCTGGAGGCTCAGCCCGGTGGTGGGGGGCGGTGGCAAGCTTCGGGGAGCCCTTTCCCCTGCTGCCCATGGGTCTGGGGGCCCCACCCCAGCCCCTCCCGGCCCCCCTTCCCTGAGCAAGCTGCCTATTGGGTGATCACAGGCTTTTGACTGTGGCATCTTTATATATTTTTTCTTCTGACTATAAAATTCATATGTGTCCATGGTGGGGAATTTGGAAAACGCACAAAATGACAAAGAGGAGAACGGCAGCTCCCCTTTTGGCTCCCGCAAAATCGGATTCACCCCAGGACTCCCTCCGCTTCTCGCGTTTCTCTTGTGGTTTCCTCGACTGTGACCACTGAGTTTAGCGTGTCTTCAGCCGGATCTTTAACTTTCGGGGCCCCTCTCTTGTTCCCTGGTCGTTCCTTTTGTTGTTGTGCTAGCAACCAGTTTTATTCAACAGATGTAGCCCTGTCGATGGTTTCTGTGGCTGTTTCCGTAGTCTTTTTCCTTTTTCTACCTTTCTGTTGAAGGCTCTTCTCCAGTCTGGCGCTCGAGGGTGGCGCTCCTCAGTGTCCATCCGTGTTGAAGAGCAAGGCTCTGGGTGCAGGGGCCGGGCCTGCGAGCTGATGGCCGGGTGGCCTTCCGGTCATTCTCCTGGGGAGTTCCCGGATCTCAGGGTCTGTTGGACCTCGAAGGGAGCTCTCCAAACCTCCTGGGATGGGGCTGTGTGTGGAGTGGGGCTGGGGTCTGAGCCCAGCTGCTGAGGTTCTACCGAGGAAGGAGGGGGGGCCATGGATCCCACCATACACTCCGGGCAAGCTTCCTCTTAGCCCCCCATTTTTAGTAGGGTCTTCACCGTGTCTGGTGTTGTCGAATATACCACCTGGTTCGTTTTCCCCACCGAGTAAATTTTGTTCCCGTCTTTCTCCGGTTTCTCCGGGGGTGGGAGGGACAGTTCCGTAGGAGCACAGAGGGGTGGGGGTGGGGGGATGGGGAGGAGACCTCGGGGTCGAATGACCGACTGGTCTGCCTACGACCCGAAGTCCCACATCCCCAGGGGGCCCCTCAGGTCCAGGTGACCAGGACAGCTGGTCCTCCCAGCTGGTGGTCTCGCCGTCCTCACGCCAGCTCTCCACCAGTCCTGTCTTTAGTCCTGTCTTAGCCTCCAGCCTTCAGATGTCCTTGGGCTTTCTGGCTCCTGAGCCTGGCAAGCCTTCTCTGGGGCGGGGGGGGGGGGCAGGCTTGCTTCTTGTTGGCTCCCTCGTCCTCCCCACCCTTTGAAATCAATTACATTTGAGCTCTCTGGTGTGCTAAGTCAATTACCGCTGATCCATCAACTGTCTATCTTCCAAAATTTTGTTGACATCTCTCATCTACGGTGTGATCACTGCTGTTTTCTTTGTTCTTGTGGGTGCGTAGATATTTTATTCTGTTACCACTATTCGGGTGAGGGTCCGGAACCGAGTGAATGCATGTGCTCCGGCTTTCCCGCTTAGCCCTTCCATGCTTCCATCAGTCGGACTCCCCACTCCGAGGCTGACTCTCACGCAGCCTCCGATCTCCACCCCCAGTTCTGTATTTATAATTCTAAATCTCTTTTAAAATCGTAATTCCTCAGTTGTTGAATTTCAGTTCTATATTTAAATGGGTCCATTCCCCACCATGGGTCTCTCTCCATACTTCTTCCTTCCATGGTTCTTTATTTGAACTGGTTGATTTCAACAAGTCTCATTCCCAGAATTTTGTCATGTTTGGGAATAGCTCTGGTTTCCATTATACTCAAATAACATCTTTTCAGGTTATAATTCTCTTGGTGTTTCTAGAACTCCAGAGCTAGTGGTCTAGTGCTTCCTGACATTGAACATGGCTGCAGGCAGATCTTGGGCCAACTCGATATTTTTCTCCTGGTAGGTGATTTGCCTTTTCTGTCTTGGTCTCCAAAGGGCTCATTTTTATCCTTTATATTCCAGAATTTAATCATGCAATATTTTCATATTGATGGCTCTAAGTTAAGCTTTTCCCAAACGCTGTATATATATTTTTGTGATCTGTTGAAAAATCCATTTATGGGAAATTTCCCATTTATGAGAAATTTTCTTGTGTTATTTCTTCAAATGCATCTTCAGTTCCGTTTGCCAGATTGTTTACTTGAAGGACACATTGCTTACATTGTACCATCTTCATCTGTTTTCGATATTAACTTATTTCTAGTTATTTCCGTCTCCTGATTTCATCTGCATTCACGGACTTTTCTCAAGCTTTTCCATTATGGCACCAGTTTGGGTTTTACGCATGTCTCCTGTTCCTTGTCTAGAAGTTAGTTACTACTCCGTAGCAATGTTTTTGCTTCAGTCTTTTCCCTTAGAGCTGAGCAATATCCATTTTCATCTCTCCCCATTGTTTGATTATCTCGCCCCTCTGCTTTTGTTTGGGTGAGTTACCGAGCTTAGCAGTTGTTCATTCCTGAGGGATTTCCTTCTCTTCGTGGAGTGGTAAGCTTTCTTGTAGGTCTGGATCTCTGTCTCTCTGTCTCTGGTCTCCTTCCCTTCCCCACTCTTCCTCCCCAAGGACTGCCACATGGGGGACGAGTTAATATCACCAGGCTGTTTCTACTGGGGCAACTCTGCCCAGGCATCATGTGTTGCACTGGAACGGACTTGGGGAGATACTCCTGGGTTTGGGGGTGACTTCCTGGCTCCTTCCCCATCGACCTTGAGAGCAGTTTGTGTTCCCGCCCAAGCTGCAGTGTGAAGACATACGGTATTCTGGCCACTTTTCTATGACTGTGGGATGGTTGGAGGTGGTGAGGGCGGCTCAGCTGAGAGGCTGGGAGACCTTTGTCAAGACGCAGGGGCTCCACTCCGTCATCTGAGATTATTCATAGGTCCTCTGCTCGGGTTTGCTTCCTTGGTTGTGGGACAGACGCCTTCCCATGATGCTTCTCCGGTGGGGAATGGCCCTGAGGACTTCCCTTCTGTTGAGCTCTCGGCCCCTTCTGACACTGTTCCCTGTGGCCATTAAGGATCAGGGCCAAAGAAGGGAGAAGCATGTGGGGTGAGGCTCTAAGGAGAGCTGGGGACAGGGACAAGATGAGGGGCCTGGGGCTGGGCATTTAAATGTTTGTGCCGGAGGTGATGTCCAGTTGGCAGAAAGCATCTGTTCTGACTTCAATATTTTCAATATTCCCCCTCCTTGGGCCCCCTTGCTGAGCATGGTCCGTGGGTGGTCAGTGGCCTGGCATGCTCCCGATCTAAGAGGAGAATTTTCTTGGGGGGGATCATTTGGATGCTGGGGAGCTCTTGGGGAGCAGAGGGCTGACCGTAACCGGCAGCCAGGGGATGATACGATGTGCTGGGTCGGCAGTGTGTGCTCTGAGACCTGTCCTCCACAGGCCCCTCTCCAGGAGCTCTCAGCCCTCAAGGGTCACGACCCCCATCACCCTGTGAGACCCATACACTCCTCTGAAACCCTGAGGCCTTGCAGGCCCAAAGGGACAACGGGTCCCCAGTGGTTTGGAGGAAAGGACTGCCCATCCCCGCTGCACTGGGCAGAGGGGAATGGTCACCCCAGGTGTACCCCATTACAGATCCCAGCTGCCCAGAGTGGAGAGGGAGGTGACCAAGGCCACCCCCCCGCATCCTCTGAGAGCAGAGCCTGGGCTTAGGTGCTTCTACTGGGAACTGATTCCAAACCCTCAAAGTGAAGGGGATGCCCTCCTCAGGGTCGCCTTGCCTCCTGTTTTTATCTACTTCATAGCACCTATTGCTCTGGGCTGTAACCACCTGTCTATGCGTCTACCCCTCACTTGTGTGTGAGCTTCTCGAATGCAGGTGCCGTACCTCACTCACTTAGGGCCTGGCGCATAGTAGGTGCTCACTAAATGCCTACTGAACGGATGAAGGGTTTTCCTGAAAATAAATAGACCTCATCTTCACCGGTGCCTCTCCCCCCCGCCCCCCACACCAGAGACCACATACACAGGGGTGCACCTTTAGCGAGCGAGTGGGTGGTTTTAAGGCTAATAGGATTCATTCATAATTACATAGTTAAGTAAAATTTATGTTTGGCAGAATTAGCCGAGCTCCCTGAGGGCAGCATAAACCAGAGAGACGCTCCGTTTCAAAGTCCCGTCTTCCCGTGGAAAATTCCCGTTTGTCATTCTTTTGTGGCAACGGTTAAGAGCTCCTGGAGGCCCACGGACGCTTATTTACTGATCCACAGATGACGGATGGTACATCCCTGCTTTGTTTGGAAGGGAAAACTTGAACAGCTTGTCTGCACCTCTCCACTCGGACATTAAATCAACATGGCTCTATTAGTGGCCTTGGGACGCCAGCTGAGCTGTCTTCGAGCCTGTCACCGTGATGTCTTCATCCGTAACCAGAGCAGACGTGAGCTCCTGGCAGCTTCAGGAGGTGACAACAAATCCAATTAGCTCCTCTCCACGGCGCCGCAGTACCACCGCGAAACGGCCTGACAGCAAGGGTGCCTGCCGTACCCCGCACAGTGGGACGTGGCATTCCCAGGAAGGCGGGGGAGAGAGGGGAAACAAAGGGACCGAGCTTAATTGTTGGGGGACGTTCTGCGCCAGTGGCAAGAGCTGGTGCCAGGACGGCCTGACCCGGGGCCAGCCCCTCCGGGTCCCGGACAGTGGGAGAGGCCGCCGGAAGCGCAGCTGACAGAGTCAGCCCCTCCTTTGGAACCTTGCTCAGCTCTGATGTGGGTTATCTCGGGGGACCATTCAATACCCCATCCCCTTCCTCCCTTGCCTCCTTCCCCACTTCTCTCCGGGTTCCTGAGCTCCATGCACGCGGTCCCGAAAAAAACCAGAACTTTGGGTGCTGGTAGGTGGTGAGGCCTTGGTATCTCTCTCAGTCAAGGTGGGTGCCCAAAGACCGCTTCTGTCTCTGGGAAGCAAGGGGCGGTGGGGCCGAGTGTGTGGGGTGAGGGTGGCAGGGTGGGGATGGTGCAGCAAGGAGAGAAGCTGCCTGGAGGAGGCATTCGTGGACAAGCCGCAGTGGGGGAGGAGAAGCTGGGTGGCAAGTCCTGGCTGTTTGCTTGGGGTGGAAACACTGGGGGTGGGGGGTGGGGTGGGAGGGGGAGAGAAAGGGAAACAGAAAGAGGAGCAAACCACCTTCGTAAGAAGCACAGGCTGAGAGCAGCTCCGGGTCTGAGAGTTCACGAAAGTTTGCGCGTTCCTGAGCGGATCACAACATGAACGGTTTCTTGGGTCATTTATTTCCTAAGAACGAGTCCCTTGCTGGCTCCGAGGCCTTTTCCAGCGCCTGCCAGGCCCAGGTGCCCTTTCTGGAGTCAGGCCTTCTCCTCACTCGGAGTCGCCAGGGATGGACAACCAGGACATTCGCCCAGGGGGCCCCCTGAGGTCTCGGGCCCAGAATGCGAGGGTTTGGAGGAGAGAGGCCAAGAAGAGTGGGGAGGAGAGGAAGAGGTCAGCGGGCCTCTGAATACTGTCCTGGATGCAGAGACGCCAGGCCTTCACGGTGCCCCCCACCTCCGTGGGGCCCGGGGATGTTCTTTCCCACTGACGCCTCTCATCTTTCCGGGTCTTTAGGGGGCCGAAGAGGGGGAAACGGGTCCCTGCCTGCAGAAGCCAGGCCTCGGGAATGCCTCTGGAGTTTCGACCGCATGAAACGGGCCCAAGTCACTTCCAAGAAAGGGCTCAGTGCATGGACTCCTTCCCGGGAGAGGCCGTGAGCAGGAATCTGCCCGCCGCCTGCTGCGGCCCGTGGGACCGGAGGCTGCGGCTAATGGCTGGCAGCGTGCGGGGGGGCTCTGCTGCGGGCTCGCCAGCGGGGCTGCTTCTTCCTGCCACAGCCTGCTGCCATCTACCTTGGAGGGGCCGGCCCTCGGGTGAGCGGAGGTCGGCGGAGAGGCAGGGAGAAAGGCAAGAGGCCGGCAAGAGGCTCTGTGGTCCATCTTCCCGAAGCAGGTTGTTGGGAATGTACATGATCAGAGTCCAGCTCATTCCAGATTAATTGGGCAGGATACGGAGGCATCTGGCTGTTGCCGAGATCAACCGAAGATCCCGCGTGCGCTGGAGCCCCGGACCGCTTTGGGAACCAGCCCAGTGCTGCCAGGCACAATTATTTTCAGCAATGTCTTTCTGCCACCGAAACTTAGGACTGTGGACTTTGGCAGGCAAGCTAAGTGCCGATTTGCGAGCTCACAAATTGACATGATCCTTGATGCAAGATGTTGTACCGGGGCCCGAACGGCAGGGAGACAGACCCCCGCCTGCTGCCATGGGGTGGCTGGGCCTGTTTGAAGCCAGCTCTTTGTGTTGTGTGTGTGTGTGCGCACGCGTGTGCAGGTTTACACGTGTGGTGGGGGCAGAACGAGGCTGGGCGGAGCCGTAGGCCAGCTCCCAGAGGGTCCTACAGGCCAACAGGAGAGTTTGACTTTAACCTGTGACAGGGAGGAGGACCTCTTGTCACCTGGGCCGGCAGACCCTCCAAAAAGCGCGTGCAGCAAGCCCCCACCGTGCCGATTGCTGGTGTGGTTTGTAGTCTGTGTGGCAATGCTTCCTTTACTTGCTGCTCTTTGAGGTTGCGGAGAGAAGATCCGTGTTCGGTCTCGCCGGTTCCCCGGCACCCAGCACAGTGCAGATGCAGCTTAGACCCCCACCTGTCAATGGCAGAATGGGCTGCCCTTGGTCGGCGGAATACGACCAGGGCCAGGGTGGGGGACCCGGACTAGGAACACTCCCCGCCGGGATAGAACCGCAGTGGTCCAGGGAGAGATGAGGAGGCTTCGCTTAAGTAGAGGAGATGGAAAGAGGTAACATGTGAGAAAGGTGTTTAAGAAGTTGAGTAACAGGATTTGGCCACTCTTGCCATGTGAGGCATGAGAAGGAAGGAGGCCAGCATGACCCCAGATTTCCGTTTTGCGGGGGGTGGACGGGGCATACAGACCGGAGACTCTGGGCAGACGTCTGGGAGACAGAACAGGTCAGCAGCCCCGGGCATGCTAAGGAAGCAGGGGTGTCTGTGCGCATCCAGGCAGAGCATTTCCATTGCATGCAGGGGTCTGGACCTCCAGGGAGGGCCTGGGTTGGAGTCCCATGGGTCAGGAGCTGTGGCTGTGGGTGAGCATGGGCGAGAACACCCCGGGGAGGCCGAGAGTCGGGGACGGGGGCATTGGGTTTAGGCAGCTTTGCAGGTTGTGGAGAGGAGCCTGAAGGCAGTCCGAGGAGGCATCTCGGGAGAGCCTGCGACGGCCACTCGGGAGCCGAAGAGCCGCGGGCTCAAGGGCAGTGGGCGGGAGAGGCCCGGACAGCCACCTCTGGGTTTGGCCATGAGGTGGTCCCTGGAGGACTAGGTGTGAGCCGTGTGGGTGGGGGCCAGGTGGGGCACAGCCAGATGGCAGTGGACTAGGCAGCGCAGGACACCTCTTGGTTACCAGTGAGCTGCCACTTACAGCCACCCATCACAGTTGTGTTCGGAGGCATGCCTGCAGCAGAGGCGGCTCCAGGGTCTGCCTGGGGGAGGTAAGGAGGGCCGGTGGTGGCCCTTCCTGGGACCCCTCCTTTCCCCAGCTCCGACAGAAGAGCTGGGTCTGAATCCTGGCTCTTCCATCTGCTGGCTGGAGACCTTGGCACCTTGTCACCTCTCTGAGCCTCAGTTTCCCACAGGCTGGGACTTAAACAGGGATTAAGGGAGATAATGCACGTAAAGCAAAAAGTCAGAGCTCCGCTGATGTGGGCTTTTGTTGCTCTTCAGAAAAACCAGTGGGTTGGATGCTGGTACTCCTTGCGCTTTCCAGGCGAGACCCTGAGGCTCAGAGAGGTGAAGTGACTGGTCCACAATCACACAGCCAGGAGGTGGTAGGATTGGATTCTAGGCAGCCTGACTCCAGAGCCCAGCGCTGAACTAGGTGAAGGAACCCACCCAGGGCCTTGGCTGTGCTGTTGTTAATAAGTGAGTATTGAATCAGCAATATTCATAAAATCCACAATATTGAACGTGTGAGCGGGAAGACTGCCCATAGCGTTCCAGGGAGGGCTGGAGTGTTGCACGAGCCACAGGATTCAGGCAGAAATCTCTCTCTCCCCCGAGCTTTGGCATGCCCTTGGTCCTGCAGATAGAGCCGCCCAATCTGCTCTGCCTGAGGGGGCCTTGCTGCTGTGACCATATCCCGGGATGTCAGACGGCCTGACCAAAGAAATCACTCCGTGGGTTGGCTCTCAATGCACCGATTGGACCCTTCTATTCACTCACCTTTCTCTTGGGTTAGAGACACATGTCACCATTGGTCCAGCCTCCCCTCTGTGCCCATTCTTCTCCCCGCAGCCACCAAATCTCATCCAGTTAGCGTGTATCCCTTTGATTTCCTGCTATACTTTTAGGTGTGTGTGCACAGGCACATAACCTATGGTATTATCTTTGCATTTTTAAAAATTTCCCTAGAATCGTACCATACTCTACATTTAATGCCACAAGTTATTTTTCTTCCAATCAGCATGATTGTTGATTCATCCAAGTTGTCAGTCGAGACCTCGTTCATCTTGTAGATTGCTGTATCATCTTCCAATGCATGAACCTGCCATTTTTCATGGCTGTAGTCTCCCAATGATGGGTGTTTTTATTTTTGATTTTGCCATCACAGACGATGCTGTCATGAATACTCTTGTGCCTGTCAGCTTATAGATGAGTCTCTCCAGGTCTAGGGGGTACACTGAGAGATTGAGCCACTGAATAGTGGAGCATGTGCAGATGGGAAAACATGGCCACATGAGTTCACAGCTCCTCCTACATCTTGTCTCTTGGTTGGCCTTGTGACATGCTTTGACCAACAGAGTCTACCTCTGTCCAGGAGCTCCTGAAGAACATCAGGCTGTGTCTGCCACACGTTCCTCCAAGTTCATGGGAGACCCCAGGCTCAGATCCTGCACCCTCCAAGTAGGCCTCACACCTCGGCTCTGTCCGGTGTCCCCTCCAGACAACCCCACCAGACGTGGTCATGCCATCTATAGCAGGCAATCATGTCACCACTGGGCCAGTGGTATTGTCCAAGCAAAACACGATCCACAGCATGAAATGCCAAGATAGCAGCCCAACTTGCAAATAGGGCCCTTGTGGTTCTCTTCTGCTTAAAGGTTGGACAAGGTGATCCATCCCTTGTCTTTTGAGATTGCTTTGGAGAAATTAAAATCATGACGTGTGCACAGTCTCTGTCCTTGGTGTTCGGCCCGGTTCTAACTACAATGTGTTTGGGTGGGCATCTGTCTGAGCCTTGGTCTCCTGGTTTCTGTCCCAACTGATGAAGCATCTCCCTACCCCACCCCCTGCCTGCCTCCTCAGGGTCAGGTGAATGAGGGGTGAATCTGCTTCCTCTCAACTTGGCTTTCTCCAATTTCAAGTCCAAGGGGGAGGGCACTGCCTCTCCCCACCCGACGGCCCCCCATAGTCACCTCCAAGCATCACCTCTGCCCAGTTCCTGGGCATTAAGTCCTCCTCAGGGCACCCGGCCGGCTGTGCTCTGACTGACAACTGGACCGAGAGCCAGCAGGGCCCCTGGAAACCATGTGCCTCAAGTCAAAGCAGAGTGCTCAGTGCCCCAGAGTGACCTACTTTTGGTGGCAGTCTAGACCTTTGGTCATAGAGACCAGATTTTTCTAGTTGGTGTATCTGGGAAGGGATGAGCATATTCAGAGGAGCCGGATGTGGTCGAGCTGTCCTTGGCTTCTATGCCAGTCCTTGGGATTGCCATCTGTGAGTCTTACATGCCGTTGGGGGGGGGGTTTCTCAGCAACAGATTGATTTGGGTTCCCCGACCCCCTTCGGAAAGATCCCAATGCCTAGGGGAAAAGCCTCCATTCCTGGAAAGGAGCTTCCAGGACACTTGTATCTCCCGGAGGAATTTAGGACTCTGTAAGTTGTGATCACCGACTTTCCAGGCGCGGGCCGAGGCCCTCCCCACTGTTTGTGCTCATTCACTCTGTCGCTTCTCCCAAGGGCCGGTGTCCTTTGTCTTATTTTCCTGACACATGGATCCTTGATGGAGGGCAGGTTACCATTTCTCCCTGGGAACCCAGTGCTCCATTGACCTCAGGCCACTCAGCAAACCTCAACCGAGCACCTGACCCTCCCCACCCCTGCCCCTGCCTGCTCTCCTAGTGTCTCCGGTGGTTTCCCACCCTGGTGGGAGTCCTGCACACCGGCCCATCGCTCCGCCTGCTACTGGGTTTATAGCCAGACTTGTGCTCTTGCCTGCAGGGGACACTGCTTCCCTCCATCCCCTGTGGGCCTCATTGGAAGCTGTGAATACCCTTCGTGAGTCAAGCCTGCGCTCTCAAAGTGCTTCCACTCTGCCGGGCACCCCTTTCCCTTCTCTTCACACCTGCTGCCTCCTCCCTGCAGTCTTCCAGCCCCAACCTTGCGGAACTTCTGCACCCCGTGGGAGCCCCCGTGGCCCAGCACCCTCACCTCTCTCTCAGGCCCCAAGCTCTGGCCCTGCCTTCCCACGGTGCAGGCCCTCTGTGGCTCCACGAGGACCACCCCCCCACCGGCTGGGAGGACTCCAACCCCCACCTGATCTCGGGCTGCCTTTGTGTGCTGGCGCTTTCTCTCTCCCGCAGTCCCTGGACTGCAAGATGCAAAACTTTTGAGCTGACTCCATGTTTCCTTGAGTTTCTGGTGATCCCCCTGCCAAAGTCAAGACAGATTCTTAAGCTGCAGTCTTCTGTCTCCTCTCCCTGTCCCTTCCCCGTAGGCTTTGTGCTGACTGCAAGATATACACTTGACTTTGAAGCTTCCTGCCTGCATTTCTGACACTTTCCTTTCAAAGCCAAGCCCGCATCTCTAGTTAGGCTGCTTCCTCTGGCAACTGATGTGGCTGCAGACAGAGTCAAGGTCACATGTCTCGCCCTCCCAGCCGCCTTCTCAATCTCCCACCCCCCTGTCTGGTGCAGGCAAGATGCCCAGAGAGCGGATCTGGATCAAGTACGGGAATGGACAGGGAAGACTGTGGGAGCGTCTCAAGGAGGAAGGGATGCGGGGTGTTCTGGCCCCTGCGCCCACTCTCGTGAAGACATGGTGGGCAGGGACCGCGGGCAGGGGCTGTGGGTCAGTTGGGGAGGTCGGCCTGGCTCTGGCCGGCTCTGTGCCCCCTGCCCGCTCTCGCCTGAAGCCCGAGCAGCTCCAGCCGTCGGGGCTGGAGCCCATCCTGAGCTGGGGGAGGAAATAAAGAGGATCTCTTGCCAGCGCCTTCTTCCCTTTTACGGTTTTTGGCCCTGCCCCCTGGTGCTCACACAGCCGCCATCTGGCTTTCTGTGCTGTGGCCCAGCCCCCGCAGGCTCCCGGGCCTTCCAGGGAGGGGCTGTTTGCTGTGAAAACCCAAGGTCTGGGGGAGCGGCATGGCATGCCAGGCTGGAATTTCTGAAATCCTGGGACCAGCTCCCTGGCAGCTCCTGCAAGGGCGAGGCCTCTGTTTCTTTCCCAGAGCCCTGCATGGAGCAGGTGGGTCCCCATCTCACGACTCAGTCCAGGGGGAGCAGAACACTCAGAGCTGTATTTGGGGGACGCTGAATGCTACCTCTGGGCATGCAGTCTGCCGGAAGCCCACCCAGAATCCTACTTCATGGGCTGACAGCTTTTGTGAACAGCCCCCTCGCCCTCCCCCCACACACATCACCCCCCCCCATTTTATTTTTAAGGAAATAACAACAGCAGTTAGCTATTCCTTTGTATGGTTCCAGTAAAGGAGTCATTTAAAGGGGCCGGCATGTTGGAATTGCCCCTCTCCTCCTCACTGGGAGGCAGAGGGAGAAAGCCCGGGAAGGAAGACAGCCCGCCTGGCAGGGACTCGGGGCTCACCCTGTGCCACTGCTCCAAGGCTGCCCACCTTCCCACCCTGAGCCCCGGTGTGGCCGCCCTGAGCCCTGGTGTGGCCGGGAGGGGTTCAAATGCACATTCCAAAGGTGCTAAAACAAAAATTGACAGACAAGCTAACAGATCAAACACGACACTTCAAAGAGAAGAAAAGCCACAGGATGAAGCCGTGTGGCACTCTGGTCCCCACGTGCGGGGGACACAAAGGCTCCTCCCTGCCCAGGGCTCGGCCGCATCCGAATCCCAGCCCAGAGCGCTGGGGATGGGTCTTCAGGGACGACATGACCAGTTACTGCATTCTCCGTGCTCAAGCACTCGGAGGGGCTAATTAGTGCTTTTAATATGCAAATCAGAGCCTGGGCAGATTAAATCCAGGAAAAAAAACAGCTGGTGAATATGTTATTTTAATTATTACTCCAAAGGAAATATGGGCCTAGCTTAAGAGGATAGCAGGCGGGTGGGTATGAAGTTCTTGTGGAAGGATCCTTGGTGAGGGGGGAGAGAGCCGGGGCAGGTGTGAGGGCACAGGGAGGGGCTGGAGCCCCCCCTGGCTGTGCAGTCTGGGGCAAGTCGCTGTCCTCCTGGGGCCTCAGTTTCGTCATTAATAACCACAGGAGCTTGTAGAGATGATCTCACTCATTCATTCATTCATTCAGCAGATACTGACTGGCCACCTACCAGGTGCCAGGTGCTGCATCAGCAGTAAGGTTCCTGCCTTAACCGGGTGGGCTTTTCAGTGGGGGAGCCTGGCAATCAACAAGTAACCCACAAGTCCATGAAACAATCCAGATTGATGGAGGGGCGAAGAAGGAATGAGGCAGATCTACCATAGGGAATGATGAGGAGGACCTGTTTGTCCGCATGGGGCGGCGAGGGAAAATTCTCTCCACAGATGCCAGGGAAGCTGAGACCCGGCGGTGGGCACAGAGCCACGGGGTGCGAAGGACAGTCCCCATCCCGTGGGGGCGGCCCTGAATGTCCCCATGGTGCTCCTACTGGACTCCGGGATAATTGATCCAGTCGCACAGAACCGGGTCCTAGTTTGGGAAATGGAGGAGCAGGGAGAACTGTGACATTCTCGGGGTAAACGGAACACAAATCGAGGGGAGCTTAACGTGGGGTTGTTGTGCATGACGGCCAAGGAAGAATTCTCAAGACGTTTCACGGTGCAGTTTTGGTCACATTCTTCCTGCCTTTGATTTCCTCATCAAGCTGGTCCTGGCTCAGTTTTTCTGTTGAAACTAGAGCAAGGAAGGGAAGCTCACCAGGGCGGCGTCTGTTTCTGTTTTCCCCTGGTCTTCCTCCTGGTACTGGCTCCGGGGACTCAACAACCTGATCCACTTCACGTGTTTGTCAGAGAGGCAGGTGAGACCTGCACACCATCTCCCTTCAGCGTGCGCCTGTGTGTGCACGTGTGAGCATGCACACGTGTGTGAGTGTGCACACAGCCAGCATCCTTGACCAGAAGCATGATTTCCAGCTCCTGCATCCTTGGAAACTGGAGCTGGAAATCATTTCTGGCAGGTGTTTGCTCTCCTGCTGGGGACTGGACCAGAGGGAGTTCCCCAGTCACCAGGCCAAGTCCCCTCTATGTGCCGGCGGTTCGCTGTTCAATGCCCCGGGCCTGGTGCGTGACTTCCTGAACGGGGCTTGCTTTCATGGGGAAATGACAAAACCAAACTGGGAGATCAAGGTGTATCTCTAGTCACAGATCGAAGGCCCTGAGTTCCACTTTCTTGGGTACAGGAGCAGAATAATGGAAAAACAAATGAAAAATTCATTCTTTTCCAACAACTTTGCCTGGAGTCAGCAGGAGAAAATTCCTTGTACAGGACAGAGAGTAGAGAAGGGGAGTGTATGATGGATAGGAGTGAAGCAGCCACAGAGGAGGGATACAGGGAGAGAGCGAGCGAGAGGAGAGAAGAGATTAGACGAGAAGGGAAGGGAAGGAGGGAGGGGAGGACACAGAAGGAGGAACAGAGAGATGGTGTCAGACAGGCGAGGAAGAAGAAGAGCAGAGGAGCGGCGACACGACTGGAAGGGGGGGAAGGGGAGGGTAGAGGGCTGGGCGCAGGCCAGACACCCGGGGACAAGGTGGGGGTGAGGGGTGCAGACCCCAGACCAGCTCTCACCAGTAGGCCTCCCCAGCACCCCTGCAGCCGCAAGGAGGACCGGATGCCTGCTTCCCATGGAAGCAAGTTTGCAGCCCGCGTGTGTGTGTGTGTGTGTGCGCGCGTGTGCCTGTGTGTGTCTGTGCGCGCGTGTGTCTGTGTGTGCCTGTGCGCATGTGTGTGAGCGAGCGCGCGCGCGTGTGTGCGTGTGCGTGCGCGCGTGTGCCTGTGTGTGTCTGTGCGCGCGTGTCTGTGTGTGCCTGTGTGCGCGTGCATGTGCGTGTACGTGTGTGTGCGTGCCCGGTTCCAGCAGCCCATGAGAGGAAGTGGTGGAGGGCCCTGCCTGCAGTAGGGGGGTGGGGTGGGCTGGGGGGACAACAGGTGTGACAGGTGTGTCCCAGGCCAGAGTGCAGTGGGCAGGCTTGGGCCCCCCACCCTGGACAATGCACCCCTGCCCCAGGAGGCATGATTATTATGACCTCAATGCACAGAGAGCAGAGCCGTGTGACCAGGGACCGGGTGGGCCCAGCGCCCCAGCAGTGCGCTGCCCCTTCGGCAAACCTTGCCCCGCCTGGCCTCTGCTGTCCTGGGTGCAGGGGACCGGGGCCAGCCCGGCACAGGGCAGGGCAGGGCAGGGCAGGGCGGCCCTGAGGACAGTGGGGAGTAGACTCCAGGCCCGCCCAGTGTGGAGCCCTCTGCTGCCGCCTGTGAACCCTGAGGGCAGTCCTGCGAGCCTGGTGTCACCCCTACTGGCCCCAGGTCCTTGGGAAGGCTTTCTGGAGGAAAGCATGGGCCAAGGGAACTGTTCTTCACGAAGCAGGGCGAAGGCCCTAGAGACAAGAAAACCAGCGCAGGCCAAGGCCTGGAGGTCTGACCGTGGGGGACAGGGGCACAAATAGAAGATGAGTCTTGGGGGGGACCAGAGCTGAGGATGGCTGCCCTGACATGGGACAGGTCAGGGTGAAGAGGAGGCACCGAAGGGTCTCAGGAAGGGGACATTATTGGGATTCCGGGAAGTTCTGGGGGGCTGTGGTGTGGAGCCCTTGGCCTCTACCCCATAGGTCTGTAGGCCTGAGTGGCCCTGAGCCCAAGGCAGTGACCTGGGTCAGCGGCGACAGGGCCCCCACCCCAGGGCAGTGAGTCACAGCTAGAGCAAAGGGCACTGATGTAAAAGGTGTTTGGGGAGGAGGGCCGGTAGCCCTCGCTGAATGTGTGGAAGCAGGGGACGGGGTTCTGGGGTTTATGATATTTGGAGCACTTCCCCATTCACTGTCTCGTTTGAGCCCGATAACGATAACACGGGCATATATGCCCCAGGATTCTTACTTTACAGGCGAGGAAACCAAAGAGCGTGGATGGCTCACGCTCCGGCGAGCGGCAGAGAGTGGTCCCACACCCAGGTCTCCGCGCCCAAGGCTCCGGTGCTGTCGGGAGCTTGGGGTTAGAAGTCACTCCCTGGCCTAGGTTTCCCTGGGGAGTGACAGAGCTCTGACCAAGGGCTCGTTTGTCTGGCTTTACAAACTTTCAGAAGACATGAGGAGACCCTGCCCCCTCCCCCAACACCCCCCCCCCCCCACAGATAGATCGATTCTTCTTTGTATTCTTAGAGTAGGGGTTGGCAAAGGAGAGCCTGTGGGCCAATCTGGTCTGCAGCGTGTGTTTTAGCAAATAAAGTTTTATTGGAACAGAGCCGTGCCCATTTGTTTACACATTGTCTCGGGGTGATTTGCACCACAATGCGGGAGTCACGTAGTGCTGACAGAGACGGGCTGGCCCACAGAGCCTGAAATATTTACTATTTGGCCTTTTCTGGAAAACATTGTCCAACCCCGTCTTAGACACTTGCTGTGATCTGAGTGTTTGCGCTACCCCCAGCTCCAAATTCACACGTGGAAATTCTAATGCTCAGTGGGATGATATTAGGAAGTGGGGGCTTTGGGAGGGGCTTAGGAGGGTGGAGCCCCATGATAGGATTTGTGGCTTATTAAAGAGGCTCCAGAGAGAGCCCTGGTCTTTTCTCCCACCATGTGAGGAGGACCCAGAGAGGAGGCACCAGCTACAAAGCAGGAAGTGGGCTCTCACCAGAACTTGACCATGCCGGCACCATGGCTGTGGACGCCCCGCCTCGAGAACCACGAGACGGAAAAGTTTGCTGTTAGTAGACCACACGGTCTGTGGTATTTTGTTATAGCCTGAACGGACTAAGGCCCTATTATAAGACAAGCCTAACAAAGGGTTGAGGGACCTCCAGGTGAGATTATTAAACCCCAAAGAATCCAGTTGGTTGTGTTGATAGCTGATAGTCTCTCAAGTTCACTTTGATCTGAAGTGGGACTGAGGGCGAGGTGTTTGAGTGGAGACTGGCACTTTCCTCGATGAGGAACTACTCTGGATCCTTCCGAAGCCCAGCTTGCTGCCTGGGATGGGGGGCGAGAGACCGTTCCCCGCTTCAGGGAGAGGGTGCTGCCTTTCCTTCTGGGAAGCCTGAAGCCTGCGGGTGTGCCGAGGAGGAAGTGGGAGTGGAGGGTCTTGCTCAGAACCTGGCGCTGGTGTGTAGGTCACACACACACACACACACACACACACACACGCATGCACGGCTGCCAGGTGTGGACCAGCGCACCTTTCAGGTATGGGAAGAAAGCCCGAGAGAGCTGGTGCATCTCAGCCGGCATCTCCATAGGGTTTGCCCTCTGAGGCTGATTGGCATTCATTTGCACGCACACCTAGGGCATCCACGAAGTGCCCGGTGGGATGTGGTCAAGGGCACTGAGATCGTGGAGGCCCCTCCAGCGGTTGTGTGGCCTGGCCTCCCGCTGCAGGGTGAGCAGAGTCACCACCAGCGGCGCGCAGCGTTCCAGAAGCCAGGTCAGGCCTCACTCCAGTTGAAGGGCTTCTGTGCCCATCCTCAAATCTCTGTCAGCTGGAGATGCGGAGTCCGCTCGGGGGATTCGAATGTCAGGTATGGAATCAGAGAAGCCTTTCTTCAGAGAGTTAGCAGGGGCCTCGGTGACCGCGCAGGTAACGTTGCTCTCAGTCCCGTTGCAACCTGGGCATCCTCAGGAATGGGGCTCTCACCACTCCCTGGGAAAGCCGATCCTTCTGTTGGTGTTCCTCCGTTGGCTCACCAGGCAGTGCCCACCCACTGGCCCCCCGTCAGCAGGACAACCAAGCATCCGGGTGCTCTTTCACATCATAACGGGAAGAGCAGGGTGGACATGCGATGGCTTCGGGAATCAGACCACCTGGGGACTCCTGGTCTCCCTGCTGAACGAGGATTGTGACCTTGAGTGGGCAGCTGAAGCTCCTGGGCTCTGGAATTATTTCCAGAAATGGAAATAATAGGGTCTGACTGGTGGCAACTGGTCAAGTCTATTGGTCATTTAGTGCTGCTTTGGGCAGGCGATAGAAAGATCTTCACATTTCTTATCTACTCCCACCTGTCCATCCACATGCTTCCCTCCCAGACCTCCTTGGTCCGGATCGTCCAGCCTTTCTTTTTTTTTTTTTATTATGTTAATCACCATATATTACATCATTAGTTTTTGGTGCAGTGTTCCATGATTCATTATTTGTTCATAACACCCAGTGCTCCATGCAGAACGTGCCCTCCTCAATACCCATCACCAGGCTAACCCATCCCCCTACCCCCCTCCCCTCTAGAACCCTCAGTTTGTTTTTCAGAGTCCATCATCTCTCATGGTTCGTCTCCCCCTCTGACATACTCCCCTTTTCTTCCTCTCCTGTTATCTTCTTCTTTTTCTTTTTTCTTAAAATATGTTGCGTTATTTGTTTCAGAAGTACAGAACTGTGATTCAACAGTCTTGCACAATTCACAGCGCTCACCGTAGCACATACCCTCCCCAGTGTCTATCACCCAGCCACCCCATCCCTCCCACCCCCCAACACTCTAGTAACACTCAGTTTCTTTCCTGAGATTAAGAATTCCTCATATCAGTGAGGTCATGTGATACATGTCTTTCTCTGATTGACTTATTTCACTCAGCATAACACCCTCCAGTTCCATCCACGTCGTTGCAAATGGCAAGATCTCATTCCTTTTGATGGCTGCATAATATTCCATTGTGTATATATACCACCTCTTCTTTATCCATTCATCTGTCGATGGGCATCTTGGCTCTTTCCACAGTTTGGCTATGGTGGACATTGCTGCTATAAACATAGGGGTACACGTACCCCTTCGGGTCCCTACATTTGTATCTTTGTGGTAAATACCCAGTAGTGCAATTCCAGCCTTTCTTTTTACAAGCCCCTCTCCAGCCTGCGGAGGTATTTGCCATTGACCCTGAGGCAATATATATGCTAACTTAGGTCACGGAAGTGGATGAGCTGGTGTGCCCCTCAGGCTCTGCCCATGGGGAGGATCTTCCTTCACTGCCGATGTCCAAGGCCACTGCTGAGTGGGGCTGTAAGGAAGCTGGGTCGTGAATGTTAGTGTGGCACCACCTTTGGAGTCCCTTGTCTGCACCCCCAGCCTGTTGTTTGTTAGACCCGCATCCTCCCGGCTTCTGGGGCTCTCATCCCCGACAGAAACTAATTCTGTCCTGGAATCTTCCACCACCAGCCCTGGCCTGCAGAGGGGGAGTGCCCAGGCAACATAATGGTGCTGGTGCTTCTCAAATTAATCCACTTCTTATGGCCTTGGTAAAGGATGTACCTCCCAGGGCTTTCAATGTAGCATAATCATCTCGAGTGTCCTCCGACCTTATATGGCATATCCACTTGGGCAGGCCCCCCATCTCATACACTTGTCATGTCTTCTTGGGCTGCCTGCTCCAGCAATCCTGGCATTTTGGACTCAGCATGGACATGTTGTCCACACTTCCTGGAGTGAGTCTAGTAGCGAGTGTGCACCATTGTCTGGTGTTCTCCTCAGGAGGTTAAATCCTGTATTCTGGGAGAGCACACCCAAACTGATTGGCTCCCCCTTGCCCAGCCTCATACTCGGGCCCCCTTGACCAAGCACCCTCCATGCATGCTCTTTTGGCAGGTTCCCGTTAATGCTTGCTGGCTGGTTATAACCAAGGTGGCAACTCTCTTGTGAGACCTGTAGCCCCACTGAAGGATTAGGAAAGAAACAAAAACCTCCATTCTAGAGTGGAGGGGGGGGGTCCAAAGGCTCTAAGGGGCAGCTGGTGCCTCAAACAGGAAGAACGGAATTTCCTACCTGTGGTTTCTCTAAGGATCCCCATGAGAAATCTCCAATGGGAGCTGGGCTCACTGAAGTGGTCAACTGGTAAAGGAAGTCGAAAGCTCCAGCTCTTAGAAGGGATTAAGTCGGAAGGTGCATTTGTCTCACCGATGGGCCTGGAGACCTGGTCCCACACCCCAGAGCTGTAGTAAGCTCTTCGGGATGAGGCCTGGCTGTTGCTTTAGGAGGCAGTGAGGGCTCAGGGACGAACAGCTCTTGGAACAGGGTGTGCTCAGAGAAGGTGGGTGTGACCTCTTGTGAGATTCAGGGAAGTTCCCAAATCCTTAACCCTTTGCCCTTGAGCCTTGTAATTCCCCTTCTGAAATTGCCCTTACCCTTACCTCTCGGTAAAGAAATTGTGCATTTGCCTGCACGGTCTGGCACATTGGTCCTATGGAAGCTGGAGGATCAGGTTGACAAAGGGATGGGGTATGGGTGGTCCCTATTTGATCCAGCACCCTCCTGGAGCATTGCCTTTTCTGTGTGTGTGTGTGTGTGTGTGTGTGTGTGTGTGTGTGTGGTTTTTTTAGTATAACAAAGTATACTTTACCATTCAAAACTCATTCAAGTCTACAATTCGATGATGTTTATTAAATTTATAGGGTTGTGTGATCTTCACCATACTTGTGTTAGAGACTTTCTATCCCCCTGCCAGTTCTCCTGAGCCCATTTCCGGGCGCTGTGCCCACCCCCAGCTCATGACAACCACTGATATGCTTTCTGTTTCTATAAATTTGCCTTTTCGGGACATTTTGTGTCAATGAAATCATACAATATGTCTTTTACGTCTGGCTTCCCTCAGTTTGCATGGTATTTTTGAGGTTCATCCAAGCTGTAGCATGTTTGAGCGGTTCGTCCCTTTTTATTGTCAAATAAAATCCCTTTCTAAGGATACATCATGTTGTGTTCATCCATTCACCAACGGAACATTTGGATTGTTTCGAGTTTTTAGGCGATCATGAACAATGCTGCTATGAGCGTTCACGTATAAGTCTTTGTGTGCACAAATGTTTTCATTTCTCCTGAACAGACACCCAGGAATGGAACTGTTGTGTTGTATGGTATATTTATGTTTAGCTTTTGAAGAAACTGCCACACCATTTTCCAAAATGGCTGCGTCATCTTTCATCCCCACCAACAGTGCGTGAGGGTGAGGTTCTCCCACAGCCCTGCCAAACTTTTTATTGTCTTTTTGATTATGCCATGCCAGTGGGTGTATAATGGTATCCCACGGTGGTTTTGATTTGCATTTCCCTAATGACTGATATGTTGACATTTTTCATGTGCTTATTAGCCATTTGTCTATCTTCTTTGGTAATGTCTACTCAGTGTAGTCTGTTTTTCAACTGGGTTTTTTGTCTTCTGATTATTGAGTTGTAAGAGTTCTTTATGTAATCAGGATACAAATCCTTTATCAGATATATGATTTACAAGTATTTTCTCCCAGTATGTGTCCCCTCTTTTCATTTTCTTACTGGTGTCTTTTGAAGGGCAAATGTTCTTAATTTTGAGAACGCTCAGTTTATGACTTTTTTTCTTGTATGGATTGTGTTTTTGATATTGTATCTAAGACATCTTTGACTAATCCAAGGTTCAAAGCTGTTTTGCTAAATTTTCTTGTAGAAAGTGTACAGTTTTCATTCATATATTTGAGTTTATGATCCGTTTTGAATTATTTTTTATATATGGAGTGAGGTAAGGATCTAAATTCATTCTTTTTTTTATTATTATGTAGTGTTCCATGATTCATTATTTGCATATAACACCCAGTGCTCCACGCAGAACGTGCCCTCTTTAATACCCATCACCAGGCTAACCCATCCCCCCACCCCCCTCCCCTCTAGAACCCTCAGTTTGTTTTTCAGAGTCCATCGTCTCTCATGGTTCGTCTCCCCCTAGGATTTCCCCCCCTTCATTCTTACATTCATTCTTTTGTATATGGGTATCTATTTGTTGAAAAGACTATTGCTTCCTTATTGAATAGCTTTGGCACCTTTGTCAAAATCAATTGATCATAAATGTAATAGTGTAATAATCTGGACTTTCTGTTCTGTTCTATTGATCCTATTCTTATGCCAGCACCACATTACCTTGATTCAAGGAGATTTATAGTAAGTTTTAAAGTTGGGTAGTGTAAATTTTTTGTTCTTCTTTTTAAAATTGTTTTGGCTATTCTGGGTCCTTTGCATTTCCCCATGAATGTTAGGATCAGCTAATCAATTTCTACCAAAAAAAAAAAAAAAAAAAGAAAGAAAGAAAGAAAGAAAAGAAAAGCCTACTGGGATTTTGATAGAGATCATGTTGAATGTATAGATCAACTTGGGCAGAACTGTCATCCTAACAGCATTGCATTGAATCTATATGCACAGACTGTCTCTCCATTTAAATCTTCTCAACAATGTTTTGTTGTTTCGGTGTACAAACGTTGCATTTCTTTTGTTAAATTTAGTTCTAAATATTTTAGTCTTTTATTGTGAATGGGATTTTTTCTTAATTCCATTTTCAGATAGTATGTTGTTAGAATATAGAGGCACAATTAGTTTTTGTGTGTTAATATTGTATCTTGTGCCCTTGCTGAACTCATTTATAAGTTCTAGTAGGTGTGTGTATGTATTTCTTAGGTTTTTCTATGTATAAAATTATGTCATCCATGGGTAAAGACAGCTTTATTTCTCTTCCAATACAGATGCCTTTTATTTATCTTCCTTGCCTATCTGCTTTGGCTAGAACGGCCAGTACAGTTGAAGAGAAGTAGTGAAAATAGACATCCTGTCCTGTTTCTGATTTTAGGGGGGAAATGTACATTCTTTCACCATTAAGTAGGATATTAGCAATAGGTTTTTTGTAGATGCTCTTTATCAGGCCTCTGAGGAATTTCCCTTTTATTCCTACTTATTGAAAGTTTTTATCATACATGTTAGATTTTGTCAAATTTTTTTTTTGTATCTTCAGATGTTCATGTAGTTTTGTCCTTTATTTTATTAATATAATATATCACATTAATTGATTTTCAAATGTTAAACCAACTTGTGTGTCTGGGACAAATCCTAATTGGTCATGGCAAATGATCCTTTTTATATGTCGCTGGATTTAGTTTACTAACATTTTGTTGAAATATCTTACATTGATGTTCATGAGGTATATTGATCTATAGTTTTCTTGTGGTGTGTTGTCTGACTTTGGTATCAAGGTAATACTGTCTAATCAAATTTGTTTTCTGAAAAAGTTTGTGAAGGGTTGGTATTATTTCTTCTCTAAATATTCAATAGAATTCATCACTAAAGCCTGGGTTTTTCTTCAGGGGAAAAATTTTAAATTACTAATTGAAGATTTTAAATGAGCTATTTTTAGATCAGTCATCATTTTTATGCCTTCTTGCATCAGTTTTGGGAATTTGTGCTCCTCTAGGAATTTGTTCATTTCACCTCAGTTGTCTAAGTTATTGGCATAAAGGTGTTCATAGCGTCCCCTTTCAGCTTCTGGCCGGTAGTGAGGTGCCCTTTTTCATTCCCGGGTATTCTGATCTTGTTATTCTGTGATTTCTCTCTTTTTTTCTTGAGCATCTAGCTAAAGATTTGTCACTTTGCTGATCTTTTGAAAAAATAAACTTCTGGTTTCATGGATTTTCTCTATTGTTTTTATGTTTTATGTTTCACTGGATTCTGCTCTTTATTTTATTTTTTTAATAATTGTTTATTGTTATGTTAATCACCATACATTACATCGTTAGTTTTTGATGGAGTGTTCCATGATTCATGGTTTGTGCATAACACCCAGTGCTCCACGCAGACTGTGCCCTCTTTAATACCCATCACCAGGCCAACACATCCCCCCACCGCCCTCCCCTCTAGAACCCTCAGTTTGTTTTTCAGAGTCCGTCGTCTCTCATGGTTCGTCTCCCCCTCCGACTTACTCCCCTTCATTCTTCCCCTCCTGCTATCTTCTTCTTCTTTTTTTTTTTCTTAACATATATTGCATTATTTGTTTCAGAAGTACAGATCCGTGATTCAACAGTCTTGTACAATTCACAGCGCTCACCATAGCACATACCCTTCCCCAATGTCTATCACCCAGCCACCCCATCCCTCCCACCCCCCACCACTCCAGCAACCCTCAGTTTGTTTCCTGAGATTAAGAATTCCTCATATCAGTGAGGTCCTATGATACATGTCTTTCTCTGATTGACTTATTTCACTCAGCATAACACCCTCCAGTTCTGTCCATGTCGTTGCAAATGGCAAGATCTCATTCCTTTTGATGGCTGCATAATTATCCATTGTGTATATATACCACTTCTTCTTTATCCATTCATCTGTCGATGGACATCTTGGCTCTTTCCACAGTTTGGCTATTGTAGACATTGCTGCTATAAACATCGGGGTGCACGTACCCCTTCGGATCCCTACGTTTGTATCTTTGGGGTAAATACCCAGTAGTGCAATTGCTGGATCGGATGGTAGCTCTATTTTCAACTGTTTGAGGAACCTCCATACTGTCTTCCAGAGTGGCTGCACCAGCTTGCATTCCCACCAACAGTGTAGGAGGGTTCCCCTTTCTCCACATCCCCGCCAACATCTGTCGTTTCCTGACTTGCTAATTCTAGCCATTCTGACAGGTGTGAGGTGGTATCTCATTGAGGTTTTGATTTGGATTTCCCTGATGCCGAGCAATGTTGAGCACTTTTTCATGTGTCTGTTGGCCATTTGGATGTCTTCGTTGGAAAAACGTCTGTTCATGTCTTCTGCCCATTTCTTGATTGGATTATTTGTTCTTTGGGTGTGGAGTTTGATAAGTTCTTTATAGATTTTGGATACTAGCCCTTTATCTGATACGTCATTTGCAAATATTTTCTCCCATTCTGTCGGTTGTGTTTTGGTTTTGTGGACTGTTTCTTTTGCTGTGCAAAAGCTTTTTATCTTGATGAAATCCCGATAGTTCATTTTTGCCCTGGCTTCCCTTGCCTTTGGCAATGTTTCTAGGAAGAAGTTGCTGCGGCTGAGGTGGAAGAGGTGGCTACCTGTGTTCTCCTTTTGGATTTGGATGGACTCCTGTCTCACGTTTAGGTCTTTCAACCATTTGGAGTCTATTTTTGTGTGTGGTGTAAGGAAATGGTCCAGTTTCATTCTTCTGCATGTGGCTGTCCAATTTTCCCAACACCATTTGTTGAAGAGACTGTCTTTCTTCCATTGGACATTCTTTCCTGCTTGGTCAAAGATGAGTTGACCATAGAGTTGAGGGTCCACTTCTGGGCTCTCTATTCTGTTCCATTGATCTATGTGTCTGTTTTTGTGCCAGGACCATACTGTCTTGATGATGACAGCTTTGTAATAGAGCTGGAAGTCCGGAATCGTGATGCCTCCAGCTTTGCTTTTCTTTTTCAGTATTCCTCTGGCTATTCGGGGTCTCTTCTGGTTCCATACAAATTTTAGGATTATTTGTTCCATTTCTTTGAAAAAGGTGGATGGTATTTTGATGGGGATTGCATTGAATGTGTAGATGGCTCTAGGTAGCACTGACATCTTCACAATGTTTGTTCTTCCAATCCATGAACATGGAACGTTTTTCCATTTCTTTGTGTCATCTTCAATTTCTTTCATGAGTATTTTATAGTTTTCTGAGTACAGATCCTTTGCCTCTTTGGTTAAATTTATTCCTAGGTATCTTATGGTTTTGGGTGCAATTGTAAGTGGGATCGACTCCTTGATTTGTCTCTCATCTGTCTTGTGGTTGGTGTATAGGAATGCCACTGATTTCTGTGCATTGATTTTATATCCTGCTACTTTACTGAATTCCTGTATGAGTTCTAGCAGTTTTGGGGTGGAGTCTTTTGGCTTTTCCACATACAGTATCATATCATCTGCAAAGAGTGAGAGTTTGACTTCCTCTTTGCCAATTTGGATGCCTTTGATTTCTTTTTGTTGTCTGATTGCTGTGGCTAGGACTTCTAATACTATGTTGAATGGCAGTGGTGAGAGTGGACATCCCTGCCGCGTTCCTGACCTTAGGGGAAAAGCTCTCAGCTTTTCCCCATTGAGAATGATATTCACTGTAGGTTTTTCATAGATGGCTTTTATGATATTGAGGTATGTACCCTCTATCCCTATACTCTGAAGAGTTCTGATCCAGAAAGGATGCTGTACTTTGTCAAATGCTTTTTCTGCATCTATTGAGAGGATCATATGACTCTTGTTCTTTCTTTTGTTAATGTATTGTATCACGTTGATTGATTTGCGGATGTTGAACCAGCCTTGCAGCCCAGGGATAAATCCCACTGGGTCATGGTGAATAATCCTTTTAATGTACTGTTGGATCCTATTGGCTAGTACTTTGGTGAGAATTTTTGCATCCATGTTCATCAAGGATATTGGTCTGTAATTCTCCTTTTTGATGGGGTCTCTGTCTGGTTTGGGGATCAAGGTAATGGTGGCCTCATAAAATGAGTTCGGAAGTTTTCCTTCCATTTCTATTTTTTGGAACAGTTTCAGGAGAATAGGTATTAATTCTTCTTGAAATGTCTGATAGAATTCCCCTGGGAAGCCATCTGGCCCTGGGCTTTTGTTTGTTGGGAGATTTTGGATGACTGCTTCAATTTCCTAAGTATTTATAGGTCTGTTCAGGTTTTCTGTTTCTTCCTGGTTCAGTTTTGGTAGTTGATACATCTCTAGGAATGCACCCATTTCTTCCAGGTTATCTAATTTGCTGGCATAGAGTTGCTCATAATATGTTCTTATAATTGTTTGTATTTCTTTGGTGTTGGTTGTGATCTCTCCTCTTTCATTCATGATTTTGTTGATTTGGGTCATTTCTCTTTTCTTTTTGATAAGTCTGGCTGGGGGTTTATCAATCTTGTTAATTCTTTCACAGAACCAACTCCTAGTTTCGTTCATGTGTTCTACTGTTCTTTTGGTTTCTATTTCATTGATTTCTGCTCTGATCTTTATTATTTCTCTTCTCCTGCTGAGTTTAGGCTTTATTTTCTGGTTTTTCTCCAGCTCCTTTAGGTGTAGGGTTAGGTTGTGTACTTGAGACCTTTCTTGTTTCTTGAGAAAGGCTTGTATTGCTGTATACTTTCCTCTCAGGACTGCCTTTGCTGTATCCCAAAGATTTTGAACAGTTGTGTTTTCATTTTCATTGGTTTCCATGAATTTTTTTAATTCTTCTTTAATTTCCTGGCTGACCCATTCATTCTTTAGTAGGATGCTCTTTAGCCTCCATGTATTTGAGTTCTTTCCGACTTTCCTCTTGTGATTGAGTTCTAGTTTCAAAGCATTGTGGTCTGAAAATATGCAGGGAATAATCCCAATCTTTTGGTACCGGTTGAGACCTGATTTGTGACCTAGGATGTGATCAATTCTGGAGAATGTTCCATGGGCACTAGAGAAGAGTGTGTATCCTGTTGCTTTGGGATGGAATGTTCTGAATATGTCTGTAAAGTCCATTTGGTCCATTGTTTCATTTAAAGTCTTTATTTCCTGGTTGATCTTTTGCTTAGATGATCTGTCCATTTCAGTGAGGGGGGTGTTAAAGTCCCCCACTATTATTGTATTGTTGTCAATGTGTTTCTTTGCTTTTGTTATTACTTGCCTTATATAATTGGCTGCTCCCATGTTAGGGGCATAGATATTTACAATTGTTAGATCTTCTTGTTGGATAGACCCTTTAAGTAGGATATAGTGTCCTTCCTCATCTCTTATTACAGTCTTTGTTTTAAAATCGAATTTGTCTGATTTAAGGATTGCCACCCCAGCTTTCTTTTGGTGTCCATTAGCATGGTAAATGGTTTTCCACCCCCTCACTTTCAATCTGGGGTGTCTTTGGGTCTAAAATGAGTCTCTTGCAGACAGCATATGGATGGGTCTTGTTTTTGAATCCAATCTGATAGCCTGTGTCTTTTGATTGCAGCCTTGAGCCCATTTACATTCAGGGTAACTATTGAAAGGTATGAATTTAGTGCCATTGTATTGCCTGTAAGGTGACTGTTACTGTATATTGTCTGTGTTCCTTTCTGATCTATGCTGCTTTCAGGCTCTCTTTTTGCTTAGAGGACCCCTTTCACTATTTCTTGTAGGGCTGGTTTTGTGTTTGCAAATTCCTTTAGTTTTTGTTTGTCCTGGAAGCTTTTTATCTCTCCTTCTATTTTCAATGACAGCCTAGCTGGATATAGTATTCTTGGCTGCATATTTTTCTCGTTTAGTGCTCTGAAGATATCATGCCAGTCCTTTCTGGCCTGCCAGGTCTCTGTGGATAGGTCTGTTGCCAATCTAATGTTTCTACCATTGTAGGTTATGTATCTCTTCTCCCGAGCTGCTTTCAGGATTTTCTCTTTGTCTCTGAGACTCGTAAGTTTTACTATTAGTTGTCGGGGTGTTGACTTATTTTTATTGATTTTGAGAGGGGTTCTCTGTGCCTCCTGGATTTTGATGCCTGTTTCCTTCCCCACATTAGGGAAGTTCTCTGCTATTATTTGCTCCAATATACCTTCTGCCCCTCTCTCTCTTTCTTCTTCTTCTGGGATCCCAATTATTCTAATGTTGTTTCGTCTTATCGTATCGCTTATCTCTCGAATTCTGCCCTCGTGATCCTGTAGTTGTTTCTCTCTCTTTTTCTCAGCCTCTTTATTTTCCATCATTTGGTCTTCTATATCGCTGATTCTCTCTTCTGCCTCATTTATCCTAGCAGTTAGTGCCCCCATTTTTGATTGCACCTCATTAACAGCCTTTTTGATTTTGACTTGGTTAGATTTTAGTTCTTTTATTTCTCCAGAAAGGGTTTCTCTAATAACTTCCACACTTTTTTCAAGCCCAGCTAGTATCTTTAAAGTCATGATTCTGAACTCTAGGTCCGACATCGTACTAATGTCCGTATTGAGTAGGTCCCTGGCTGACGGTACTACCTCTTGTTCTTTTTGCTGAGGTGATTTTTTTCGTCTTGTCATTTTGTCCAGAGGAGAACAGATGAATGAGAGAACAGAATGCTAACAGGTTAACAACGTCTCCAGGAAATATACTCTATGGCAATCAGAAAAGACCTGAAACCAGGGGACAAGAAAGGGAAAGAAAGAAGAGGAAAAAAAAAAGGAAAAAGAAAAAGATAAAAACAAAAACAGAACAAAACAAAACAAAAAAACAGAATATGATCAAATATGATCAGGCTAGTGCATAGATCAGTGCCACACACTAGCTTTTGGGCATATTTTGGTCTGTTAGATGAAAGTGCCTGCTAAAATTTTAAAGGAAGAAAGACTTATATATGTACAAAATAAGGGTTGATACAATGAAGCAATGGCAGATGACTGTAAAAATGAAAATTATAAAAGATTTTATAAAAGGACTTGATAAGATAAGAAGTTGTTTTTAAAAAGAAAGAAGAAGATTTAAAAAGACAAAGAATAAAGAAAAAAAAAGGGAGAGAATGTGATCAGGCAGGAGACTAGAACAAAGCCATACACTAGTGATTTAGGGTATATTTTGATCTGTTAGAAGAAATTTTATCTCAAAATTTTAAAGAGAGAACAACTTATATATATATATATGCCAAAAATAAGGGTAACTGCTATGAAGGCATAAAAATACGACACTAAAAATGAAAAATAAAAAATGTTTTTTTTAAAAAGGGATTGATAAGATGTTGTTTGAAAAAGGGAAAAAGAAAAATTAAAAAAAACAGTTAAAAAAATTAACTTTGAAAAACTAATGAATTATGGTAAAAAAGCCATGAATTCTATGTGCAGTATTCCCATAGCGCTGGAGTTCTCCCGTTCTCCTTGATCGGTAAACTTGGTCTTGGCTTGCTGGCTGTTCGTGCTGATCTTCTGGGGGAGGGGCCTGTTGCCGTGGTTCCCAAATGTCTTTGCCGGAGGTGGAATTGCCCCGCCTTTGCCAGTCAGGGCTAAGTAATCTGCTCGGGTTTGCTCTCAGGAGCTTTTGTTCCCTGCAAGCTCTCGGTACAGCTTTGGAGGACCAGGGTGAAAATGGTGGCCTCCCACTCTCCGCCCGGAGGAGCTGAGAACTCGGGGCCCCGCTCCTCAGTGCGCCCCCAGAGAAAAGCAGTGACTGCCTTGTCCCCGGTCTCTGGCCGCACTCCGTGCTCACCCGGCCTGTGACCGAGCGTTTGTATCTCTGGCACCTGACCCCCTGTGGAGTCTCCAAACCCAGCAGATCCCTGCAGTGCACTCCTGCGCCGCTCCTCCCTGGGGAGGAAGGGGAGTCTCCCCGGCTCTGCCGCTTGTTGGGTCCCTGCTGGAGGAGCAGTGGCCCGACTGGGCCGCGGATCACAGTTTATGGCCACCCCGAGCTGAGAGCCCGCGCCTCGGCTCCGTCTCTGCAGCCGGCTTCCCCGCTCCGATCCCTGGGAGCTCTGCCGCACTCAGGCACCCCCGGTCTTTCTGTGACCCCGAGGGTCCTGAGACCACACTGTCCCGCGAGGGTTCCACCCCCCGCTTAGCCACTGCAGCGACGTCCCTCCGCGGAGCCGGCTTCTCAAAGGTCCGATTTTGTGCTCCGCGGCTCTAGCACTTGCCAGAAGCGGCCGACGGAGGCCCCCTCCCCCGCCGTCTATCCTCCCGAATATCGCCTCGGATTCACTTCTCCGCACGTCCTACCTTCCAGTAAGTGGTTGCTTCTCTGTTCAGAGAGTTGTTGCTACTCTCCTCTTCGGTCTCCTGTTGAGTTCGTAGGTGTTCAGAATGGTTTGATCCCTATTCAGCTGAATTCCTGAGACCAGACGAAACCCAGGTCTCCTACTCCTGCGCCATCTTGCTCCGCCCTGGATTCTGCTCTTTATTATTTACTTCCTTCTGTTTGCTTTGGGTTTATTTTGCTCCTTGTTTTTTAGTTTCTTGAGGTGGAAGCTTACATCATTAATTTGAGAACTGTCTTCTTTTTTAATACAAATGTTTGAAGCTATGTATTTCCTTCTAAGCAGTGCTTAGGACATCCAAGAAAATTTTGTATGTTTACTTTTATTTTCATTCAGTTAAAATACTTTTTAAAAAGATTTTATTTATTTATTTATTTATTTATTTATTTATTTATTTATTTATTTGATAAAGAGAGAGAGAGAGAGAGGGCACCAGCGTGTGAGAGCTCTGGAGCACATGGGAAGGGAGAGGGACAAGCAGACTCCCTGCTGAGCAAGGAGCCCAACGCAGGGCTCCATCCCACAACCCTGAGATTATGACATGAGCTGAAACCAAGAGTCAGACGCTCAACTGACTGAGCCACCTAAGCATCCCAGTTAAAATATTTTCTTATTTTTCTTGTGATTTTTTTTTCTTTGACCCATAGGTTATAAAGAAGTGTGTTGTTTAATTTCCAAATATTTGGGGGGGGTGGATTTTCCAAATTACTTTCTGTTTTTGATTTTTATTTCATTGTGATCAGGGAGCATACTTTGTATGATCTCAATCCCTTTAAATTTACTGAGAGTTGTTTTATGGCTTAGAATATAATCTAGCATTGGGATGTTCCATGTGTGCTTGAAAAGAACGTCTATTTTGCTGTCATTGGTGAGTATTCCATAGATGTTGGTTAGGTCAAGCTGGTTAATAGTGCTGTCTTCTGTATTCTTGCTCATTTGTCTAGTTATTCTACAAATTATTGAGAGTGGGTGTTGAAGTCTACAACTATTATTAATGAATTATCTATTCTTCAAATTAAAAATATTTTTAAAATGTGGTGAAAAATAGTATAAAACTACCATCTTAACCATTTTTAGGTGTACAGCTCAGTGGTGTTAGGTATATTCACGTTGTGGTGACAAAAATCTCTAGAATTTTTTATCTAGCAAAATTGAAACTTTATTCCCATTAAATAGTAACTTCTCCTTTCTATTACCGCTGCTGCTGGTAAGCACTGTTCTACTTTCCATTTCATTTTTTTTTAAGATTTTATTTATTTATTCGAGGGAAAGAGAGAGAGAGAGCACAAGCAGGGGGAGTGGCAGGCAGAGGGAGAGGGAGATGCAGGCTTCCCGCTGAGCAGGGAGCCCGATGCGGGGCTCGATCCCAGGACCCTGAGATCATGACCTGAGCCGAAGGCAGACGCTTGATGACTGAGCCACCCAGGCGCCCCTACTTCCCATTTCTAGGAATTTGACTACTTTAGATAACTCATATATGTGGAATCATACAGGATTTGTCTCTTTGTGACTGGCTTATTTCACTTAGCATGATGTTCTCTAGGTTTATTCATGTGGTAGCATGTGACAATCTCCCCTAAGGCTGGATACCATTCCATTGTATGTATATACCATGTTTTGTTTATGTATTCGTTTGTTGATAGACATTGGGTGGCTTCTACTTCTTGGCTATTGTGAAGAGTGCTGCTATAGATGTCCTTTCAGTTTTGTTAATGATTGTTTCATACGTTTGAGACTCTTGTTAGATGGGTGTATACTTATAGCTATTACATCTTACTGATAGGTCGATCATTTCAATCGTTCGGAAATGTCCGTCTTTGTCTCTAGTTATATTTCTTGCCTTAAAGTGCATCTCATCTACTATTAATATAGCTATTCTGGCTCTATTATGCTTACTGTTTGCATGGTATATCTTTTTCTATCCTTTTACTTCAACCTATTTGTGTCTTTGAATCTAAAATATATCTCTTGTACACAGCATGTTGTTGGATCTCGTTTTTAAATTTAGTCCGGTCTGACAATCTCTGCCTTTTTATTGGAGTGTTTTGTCCATTTGCATTTAATGTAATTATTATTATTATGATTTCATTTAATGGAATTATGGATGTGATTGGGTTTATGTCCTCATTTTGCTAGGTCTTTACTATATACCCCATGTCTTTTCTCTTCTTTTGTCCCTTCCTTTCCGCTTCCTTTTTGTGTTAAATAGAATTTTAGCATACTAATTCTTCCTTTGGCTTTAAAAAACTATTTTTGAATTTATTTATTATTTGTTGACTTACTTTTTAGTGGTTGCTCTGGGGATTACAGTATGCTTCTTAACATATCACAATCTATGTCAGATTAATACTAACTTAATTCATGTAAAATATAAATCTTTGTGCCAAAAAACTCCATTTCCTCCCTCCTCCTTTGCCATTGTTATGGTCGTATATGTTACATATATATGTGCATGTGGGTGTGTGTGTTATAAGCCCAACGATACAGTGTTATGATTACTGTTTTCCACAATTTTATGTCTTTTGAAGAAGTTAGGAAAAGGTAAGAAAAGAATAGTCCTTTGTGTTATGCACATATTTACCTTTTCTGGTGCTCTTCATTTCCTTGCATTGATTCAGGTTATGGTCTGATGTGAGTTCTTCCCCTGAGTGTTTCTTGTAAGGCAGGTCTGCTAGCAACAAATCATCTCGGCCATTGTTTGTTTGAGAACGTCTCCATTTGGCTCTTACTCTTTGAAGAATGGATTTAGGGGATATAGAATTCTTAGTTGACAGATTTTCCCTTCAGCATTTGAATCTGTTGCTCCGCTGCTTTCTGGCCCCCTTGGTTTCTGATGAGAAGCCAGCCATAGTTATAGGTGGTTCCCTTGTATGCAATCAGTCATTTTTCTCTTGCTGCTTTCAAGATGTTCTCTTTGTCCTTCAACAGTTTCAACAACAGATGCATCTAGAGTGGATTTATTTGGGTTTATCCTACTTGTGGGTCATTAAGCTTCTAGAATATGTCATGTTTTTCATCAAATTTGGAGACTTTGGGCCATTACTTCTTAATTCTCTTGTCCTTCTCTGTCTCTGTCTCTCTCAATTCTCGTTTTCTGGGATTCCCATGACACATCTATTGATATGTCCCCCATGTTTCCACGGCACTACTCTGTATTATTCATCCTTTCCCCCCCTCTCTTTTTTTCACAGTGGATAGTTTCTACTGACCCATCTTCAAATTTGTTGATTCTTTCTTATGCCCATCTCAGATCTGGTGTTGAGCCCTCCTATGAATTTTTCATTTCAGTTATTTAACTTCATTTAGTTATTTCAGCTTGTTTCCACTTTGTTCTTTTTTAAAATAATGTCTATTTTTGTTGATATTCTCTCTTTGTTGAGTCATTGCCATCATGCTTCCTTTCAGTTTTTTTAAAAGATGGTTTTCTGAACATATCTATAATAGCTGTTTTGATGTTTTTTTGTCTGCTAATTCCAACAACTGGGCCCCCTTAGACAAGGTTTCTACTGATTGCTTTTTTTTTCTTTAGCATGGCTCACACTTTCCAATTTCTTTCAGATCTCGTATTTCTTGTTGCAAACTGGATATTTTAAGATTATATATTATGGCAAATCTGGATTCGGATTCCCCTGACCCCCAGAGGTGGTGGTTGTTGCTGTTTGATTGTTGTTTAATAACTTGCCTGAACTAAGCCTGTGGAGTCTATTTTCTCCTCAGAGTGTAGCTGCAGATGACTCTGCTTAGTTTTTTTGTTTTTGTTTTTTAAATTCTCTCTCTTTTCTTAAAGCATGATGACCTAGAACTTACCTTGTGTCTGTAGAGTCTACTGGTCAGCCAGTGATTGGTCAGAACTGTGCTCAAATACTTGGAGCAGGTAAGTCTTCAACCCTCTGCTGATGGGTCAGTGTGTAGAGGCAAAGAGATGCATTCAAAGTTCAAGCAGTTTGTAAGTCTGTCCCCACTTGTTTGTTCATATCTTCTTAGCACATATGTGCAAGCTCAAAGTCAGCCTAGGACATCTGGACAGCTTGGGCCCTCTTCTGTCTCTCCTGCAAGGATGTATCAAGAGCCCATCAAGGCTAACTATTGTTGTCTTGTTTCCCACATGTCCCTGTTAAATTTCTGGCCAGTCTGCTAGTCTGTACTTGCCCTAATGAGAATTGTATCCTCAGGCTAGCTGAATTGCTGGTCTCCCCTGTTCACTTGCCACTGAAATTGCTACTGTTACTGATGATACCACTGGGTGAGGGGTTACTCAGTGCTCCACTCCAAATCAACTCATCCTTCTCAGTCATCAAAGCTACCGGCTTTCATGGCTTGTCCTACCTTGTGAAAAGAATCTGGGGTGAGGGATAGGAGCAACTCCAGGCAAGAATGCTATATACCTTCACTGTTCTTATTTGAAGTGCAATAGTTTTTCATGGATAACCATTTCTCAATTTGGTGTGTAGCGTTGGTTGATTTATAGATCTCTGAAATCGTGGTTTTTGACAATTTTGTCCAGTGTTATCATTGCTCTTTGCTCTGCTATACAAGAATGTCCTGCCAGCAGTGACTTTTAAGGGTTCAGAATTAAAGGTGCAGTCATGGGAAGACTTGGAGGACATTTGCAAGAACAAATCTTCAGTAAGTTCCTCAATTTGCAAATTCTGTCCCCTTAAGAACATAGGGAGGAGCTACTGAGAATCCCTGGTTTACTCATCCATCCATCCATCCATCCATCCACCCTCCCTCCCTCCCTCCCTTCCTTCCTTCCCTCCATCCATCTTTTCATCCATCCATCCATCCATCCATCCATCCATCCATCCATCTATCTTTCATTTATCAAACCTTTGTCAAGTGTTCATTCCATCTCAGGCACTGTGTTAGGAACCCAGAGAATGAACACACCTAAGATAAAGTCTTTGTTCTCAAGAAAAGCACATAGAAAGGCAGAAAGTCATGGTGATAGTTAGTGCCCCAAGAGTACCTCAGGGAATGTCTGCACAGGGCCAGATAGAAGGGGTGGGTTGGGGTGAAAGCATAGCAGAGTGGGGTGTTCCTCTGGATCTTCCCATAGCTTCTCCAGCCTCCGCTTTCTGTTCTTGCCTTACAAACTGTCATCCTTACCTAGAGACTGCTGCAGCCATAGCTCTTATGTCTAGCATGGAGCCCACGTAGCTTTGGGGGGAATTGTCTTCTCTGCTTCATGTCACAAAACTCTAGGCAGCAGTTCTTTATCTTCAACTGAGAACTGTTTCGTGCTCTGGCATATCAAAGTGTCTGCAGACAGAGATAAGCTGTGTTTTCACATTTTTGTCTACAAAATTAATGATCTACAACTACAATAAAACCATCGTCTCTTGACCCCAGTGGGGATCACAGGACATTTTGAGCTTAAAAACACACACACACACACACACACACACACAAAACCTCAGTGGCAAAAAGTGCAGATGTTTTTCTTTTTCTTCGTCCTTCAATAGTGTTTGCATTTGTTAGAAATGTGGAATCATGAAATGCTATTGTCAAAGCACTCCTAGGAGATTTTCCAACACAAAGCCTTTATTTTACCAGAGGGGAGATGGGAGATGTGTCCAAGGGTATTCTGTCGGTGGATCTGCCAGGTCCAGGACCTGGAATCTTCATCGTCAGCCTTGTTTTCTGTTCTTCAACTGCCCGGCAATGAGTTTAAGTTCTCTGCCTGCACAAGAAGGCCCCAGCCCAGTTCTTGAAAACCTGGCTGCCGGAAGTCCCCAGCCCTGTCGTTTCCTTGTGCCTAGTGGTTCTTGCACTGGCTGAGTGTAGCTTCTGATTGCTGCCCATGACTCTGCTTCAGGCTAACTCTCTTATGCCTTTCTTCAGACTCATGGGAACCTCTGAGGCAGTAAAGAGCAATAGTTTAGGGCAGGCTGCCCTTTGGCAGGTAAGCACTTGCATGATTGTACCAGTTGTTAGAACACTGAAGTGTTTGTGTTCCAGTGGTAAATAACTGTTGCCTGATCCCTCACGGGCCCCCCCTCTGCCCTGATCACCCAGCAATCCAGCAGCTGAGAGTTAATTCTGGCCAGCAGAGGCCCCCAAGTTAGCCCTCTTAGCCCTAGTTAAGAGCATGGGGTCCAGAGCCAGGCTGTCTGGATTGAATCCCTGGTTCCTCTTTGGCTCTGGGACAAAGGGCAGGTGGTCTAAATTCCCTAAGCTTCAGTTTTCCCATCTGCAAATAGGGATAAATGCGCACCCCACAGGGCCGCTTTGAAGTTCACACTAATAAAAATTTCCTGGTTTCTATCTTTCTCACTACTCTCACCCCATACTTGCTCTCCACGTCCCTAGATCAACACTGAGGATAAGCTGAGGGCCTCTGTCTTATAGCCTGAGGACCGTGTGGGACAGAAAACAGGGCTTTTCTCCCTTGAATCATGCTGGTGATGCCTGCGACCCTCTGGGCCCTGGCCTCTGCCTGCATATACTGATTGTTGCTTCTTTGTTGTCAGGACCACTGGGGTCTACTTCCTTAGAACTTCCTTAGAACCAGCTCTCCTCTCCTGCCACCCACATTCTAACTATAGCCAAGGCTGTTCTCAGCCTGGTCGGTACCTTTGTGAGAATTGTAAAAAGGCAGCCCCTCTGAACAAACATATGACTTGGCAATTGGACCACAGGCCGGATTTCAGGTTCCACTCACCCCTTTGTGCAGTGCACATCCCATACAACTGTATATGGCATCCCTACTGGCAGCACTCAGCGGGCATTTAGGAAGAGTGCCAATAGATTTGCAAGCTAACAACTAACTACAGTCGTTAATCCAAGCTTTGCTTTACAATCAAACAGCATGATTCATTAAGTGTCCCAAACCCTCAGTATTTATGCAATAATCATTTGTTGAGCCTACTGTGTGCCAGACTCTGAAGATACAGACATGACCAGGATCTGAATTTGATCCCTGAGGGACATGGCACCTAGGAGAGATGGAGCCACACAGACCCGGACCTCCAGCCCTGGACTAGTCAAGACTCAGCACTGGGATCAAGGCAGGAAGATCCATCTGGGGCCGGAATCCAAGAAAGGGTGAGTGTTCTTGAGTAAGGGAGCAGCCTATGTTCTCTTCGGCTGGGCCTTCCCACCAAGGCTGGCCCGTGCTCTGCCTTTAGCTCCTCCATTGGAGAAACTCAGCTTTCCTTACTTGCACCTGCGGCCGGCTTGGAAGTCCCTTCGTCCATGCATTTTCTTTCTTTGGGAGGCTGAATCCTGATGTCCCAGCCCAGCTGCCCCCTGGAGGTGAGCCGCCGCCGGTGTGGGAGTGGACAGCACGCTCCCTGGACAACTTTGCAAGTGCACCGGTGTCAGGAAGATGACACACGGAACCTGTGCAGGGTTTGCAGATGAGCGAGTTTTGCTGACGCATGCTCCTGGAACAGAATAACCTTTTGCACGGTATTAATGTAAAAGTTTCATTTAAAAGACACCAGCTGTGGTCCTACGCAGGTTTATTCATATGGGACCTTCACTGGGTCAACTTAATACTTAACTACTGCTTATTATCCCATCAGTCTTCAGGGACAACCCATGATCTAATTGCCCAGCATTTATGTTGCTTGGTAACCACAAACAGAGAATAATAGTCCTTAAAGGGGCAGTGTGGAATTTCATGCCCCTGCAGTGAAGTACACTTCATTTCCCAGAGCACCCTGTGTTTTTTAATTCAGTGAATAAAAATGTGTAATGAATAATTAATTATGTGCTTGGAGGCACAATAGCTGCCTACTTTTGAATATTCATCAGTGGCATTATTAATTCACTAGAAATCCCAGGGAGGAACGGGATAGGCTTTTAGCCTAGCTGGAGGACTTAAAGATAATGCTTTGCAACATGAACAAACTTTTTTAGAGCCGACTTTTCTTTGGAAGACGCGTTCTGGGTTATTTTCCTCTTTTAAGAACGTTTCTCCATTCCTGCAGAGCGGGTGGGATGCAGAGGCCACCAGTGACCATGAGAAAGGCCCCCTGTGGCCCTCCTGCCTGGAAAGTACATTAATAACCAGGCCCACTCGTCCCCCCGTGGCCCAGAGTGGGCTCCCGGGAGTGAGGGGTCTGGTGGCGGAGGCGGGAGCCCTGTGTTCACGTCTAGAAACGAAAGCAGAGGGCGTGTTTGACAGCTTTGCGCTTTCCCACTTGGGACTTTCTCCTGTCGTGGAGATGGAGGCGATCGGCTCTCCCTCTGCAACCTCTGATGGACTGATCTGGTCCAACAGGCGCCTGGCAGCGAGCCCTCCAAGACACAGCTATGCCGAGCCTCATGACGAAAGCCAGTACTGTTTCCTTCTGCAATTTTCTGTGACTTGTCCTCCCCCTCTGCCCCGTGGGCCTATAGCTCCTTACCCCATGTCTCCAGTTAGCTTGTAGGAATTTCCTTGTGGTGGGGGTAGCTAACTGTCTCCCCCACACCCATTCCACTCTCCTTCCTTACTAACTCCACCCCTACAGCACTGGGATGTGTGCCCAAAGAGGACACTTCCCCGCCTCCCTTGCAGCTAAAGGCAGTCAGATGCCTAAGTTCTGGCCAATGCGGCGATGCATGCCGAAGAGTCTGGGCGGAACTTCTGTGGAGTGTTCTGGAAAGGAGGTGGAGAGGGAGTTCTGTTTCCCCTCCTGGTTTCTCTCCTCCAGCCTGCATTGTAGATGAGATGGTGGAAGCTCCAGCCGCCAGCTTGGCCCATGAAGTAACTCTGAGGATGAGAACAATGTGCTTGGAATTTGGGTAAGAAAAACGGAAAGAGCCTGGCTCCCTGGGGACCATGGAACCATGTGCCAGTCCAGAATTTCCTCCCTCCAATCTTCTTCCACATGAGAAATGAACCTCTCATTGTTTGATCTGGATTGTTCTAGGCCTTTGGCTGTGTTCTGCTGAGCCAAATCTTCCCTAGATCCCCCTGCTCAGAGTTCTGTCATCATTCCTACATTTGTTCTTTCTGGTAGATGTGAAAGTTCTTTAAAAGCTGGTCTCAAATAACAAAGTAGAGTCTGTGTACCCCAGGCGGAAGGAGATGCTTTAAGAGCAATGTTCTGTTAAGGAGGGCTGCAGACTTAACTTTGCGTCTCACTGGGGCCTCAGAATCTTGCCTGGAAAAGGCAGGAGGTTTAGGCATCTCTCTGTAACTGGTTTAAAGGAGTTATTTAATTTGGAATTTTAGTCAATGAAAGGGTTATTCCAACCTGGTTGAACTCATGGTCTGAAATGAGAACCTTCACAGTTCATCATATCCAAGGCACTATCACACATAGGGTGCACCATTATTTTATGTCTTGCCAAGGAAGAAACAAATTCCGCCAGTTATCATTGTAAAATGCAACTTGATTTTGGAAACATTCAATGTGAAAAAAATGTGCTTTTTAGTATCAATGAACCAGGGTACAGAGAGTTCACTATACACTTAACTTAAGCATAATGATTCACTGTAATCACGTCTACTACACAGAACTCTATTAACTTCCACTTCCATTCTTGCCAAGAAATAGGTGAGAACTTTCTGGATCTCAGTCAGTTTTGTTCCACAATGAGAACAGCAGGAAGGAGACCCCGTCTGGAGTTGGACCCTTCTTTCGATTTGCAGAATGTATCTACGTATGTGCATATGCAGTTACACCAAGTTTACTTGCAGAACTAATCGCTGTCACTGGTGATTCTGGGGGTGGTTCATTCTCTCCACTCTGCTCAGGAGAATCCCCAGTGATGGTCATGATGTGGATTTCCTGGAGCTTGGTCCTCTCTCCCCCTGCTCTTGGTTCTGTGAGTGTTGGCCGCACTGTGTCTGCATTTTGGTGATGGGAGGGATTCCTCCGTCTCTCTGTATCAGATGCCATTGGTGCTCTGACCCACCTGGTGGCCTCAGCCCACGGGCACAGGTGCAGCTGGAGTGGACTGTCTTCAGCCCACCAACAGCTTCCCACCCCATGCAGCAGCTGAGTCTCTTTTTCTCTGCCTTTTGGTTTTCTGCATCATCTTAGAAGTTACTACAGCTGCTCAGCCAGAGGTGGGTAACGGCTCCAGCTTCCCCATCCTCTCATGGCAAATTGAGGCCCACCCACACGGCTTCTCAAAGGGACCCAGCACGATTAAGCCCTGGTTCCCCAGAGTGGCAATCTTGCCATCGCCTCTGGATACAGTCATGCTATGAGGGATCCTCTAGGACTTTATTGGGTTTCCTCCCTTCCCTGAGTTACTTCCCAAGTAGACTAACTGCATCCAAGTCCTTTGGTCAGGATCTGCTGTGGAGGGATCTCTGTTTATCAGAAAGAGTAACTTCCTCATTGGGGTCCAGCCTGAACATATATATATATATTTTTCAATATACAGAAAAGTGGACACCATAGAATAAACCTTCCTTGTGGCTTAGGAGTTGTGACAGACTGTTATGGTAACGGTCCCAGGTGAACCGCCCCTCCAGGGATCCATGCTTTTCTGCAGTCCCCTTCCGCATGGACGCTGGCCCAGCTGTGTGACCTGCTTTGGCCAATGAGACAGAAATAAATATGATGTAAATAGGGGCAATAAGCACTTGAGCATTTCAGAACAGTCTGTTAACATATGAAGAAGTCCAGTCCATCCTCCTGGAGGACTGAGCAGAACTAAGACACCCCAGTCAATAGCTAGCACCAACTACAAGATGCGACTGAGGCCGCAGGCCAGGATCTGTTAGCTCAAGAGCCCACCTTCACCAAACTCAAATGTTTCCACCCTGAATTGTTTTAAACACAGCCCAAACCAGCAGATTTCTAGCCAAGTAGACCCTGCTTGCTTCGCATACCCTGAGAAACCGTGCCCAACAGCCGCTAGACACAGGTAAGAGAAACCCTGCAGCCATCAAGGAAGACCCCAAGCCAATGCTGCCCTTTGATGTCCTCTGACCCATCAGTTCCTCTCTGGGAGCGACAGTACCTAGGCGCGTAAGACCTCTCTCCCCCAGGAGTTCCTTTCCTTCTTCCCCTTCTAGGTGGTAGCTCTCCTCCTTCTGCCATTGCCTCTGGACCGGGCCATGGTGTGAAGGCTGTCTCTCACATCCAGACCTGTCAAAGCCGCACCAAATAAAGACCTTTCCATGCTACCGCCACCTCGCAGTTGCATCTTTCCCCTTGATCATCCCTCAAATCTCTCGCACTCACCACCGTGGGGGAATATCAGAACAGACTGAACCCACTAGGGCTGAAGCCTTCGAGAAGAGCAGTGATGGATGGGTCCACCCTGGGAGTTGTGGGGGCAGAGAGCCTATAAATGCAGGGCATGGTGGTGCAGGGGTGACCCACAGCGAGATGGCTGAAGTAGAAGGGTATGGGAGAGAGAAAAGTCCCCTGGAGTAGGAAAGGGAAACCCTCCAAGAGCATCAGAAGCAAGGAGGGGACAGGTAATTATTCAGAGTTGCTAAAGGTTATGTTCTTCAAGAGATGTGACTAATGGTTGATGTTCTTGCTTGGACTTCACTGTTTTCAATGGGGCCTTGTTCTGGGACTGGACCTTTTGGTTCAGGTTTGTATCTGAAACACAATGCATATCTTTTTTTTTTTTTTTTTTTTTCAGCCTTCTGGTCAAGAAATAAAGTGTCCTAGATTACTCTCTTTCACCAAATTCTTGACTGAGATACAGTGTTTTTATTGTTTACAAATGAAATAATATCCAGGCTTTAACCATCCTGTTTCCTCAACAAAGTTATACTTCTAGTAAAGTTTTCCAGGAAGGTCAGGCCTATGGATTTAGATCAATGAAGACCGTCTTGCATTTGGTTCTTAGCTTGGGTTAAGACTGGAAGTAATATTGACATGTATCTTTTATTCCTGGGAATATAACATTGTGCTAATAATAACCATAAGAAAGCAAGTGAACACAGCACTCTAGCCTTATCCCCCCCCCCTTATGTTTCAAGTAAAGAGTGGAAGAATCATGAATAATAAATATGGAGATAAGAGAATGAAACTGGGAAATCAATTTACTGCAAAATATTTGCATATTTCATTAAAAGAAACTCTGTATGAGACCCATAACAGGGTGGAATGATTTATATTTTGATTTGATTTGTGTACATCATGCCCCTGGGAGGACTTGTCTTTCCCATTGGTGTCGAAGACTTGGTGGTGCGTTAGGGTTCAGGGGCATTCAGACGTTGACTCTGAGCCTCTTGTATTACAGAAATGGAAACTGAGTTCTAGGGAAATTATATGGGTGGTGGCAAGGCCACACTTCACCCAGAAGAAATTCCATTGTTCTAAAAATGTCAGGAACATGATAAAAACATAAAGTAAGTCATAGGAGTCTTTACCTCCACAGGTTTTTACATCGTTGCTTAAAGTTAGGAAGATGAGAGTCCTCACCTCCTGATCTCCTTATAAAAATACAGGTCAAAACACAGATAAATGAACATATGGACATATTTGTATCTATTTTGACAGAGACAAATTTTTCATTGAATATATCCAAGACACCCCTCTCCCCCGCCTCCATCCCAGCACTGCTCCAAGATACAGCAAACAGATCTCTCTTCAGTGAAATGGCGGGGTATTTATGGGATATTTCCATCCTGCCTCAAACACTCTCTGCTGCATAAAAATTGTTCTGATGGCTACTGCTGATTGTATGACAATGTCTAAAGCTTGGGATTGTTACCCTCTTAAAACCAGAAGGCCTGGGATGATCAGCCTATTTCTGTTGGGTTTGTCAGCAGTTCATGTCATCCACAAAACCATGGTTGTATTTGGTGGCTTCCCCTCTGGGTTGATCTTTTCAGGAAACTGCTCTTCCCTTTCAGCTGTGGCCCTATCGATTCATGGGACCACCATGCTGCTCAGGAACCCTCCATGTTTCCTGGCTTGTACCCTCTCCCATTTCCCACAAAAGCTCTTCCAAACTCGCTCCACTGTCCTCACTCGCCTTCCTTCTCAGAGGATGGCTTGTCCCCTGCTGGCCAGTAAACAGAAGCTATTCGGGTACATATGCAGAGCTTGGCTACTAGGCTGCCTATTTTCAGCACAATGCCTGGCACCGAACATGCTTGCTGAGTGGTTGAACTGATGGAAAAATAGCCCTAGGAGGTGCAGGCCCAGTGGAGCAGGGATTCAATGAAAATAAACAAAAGAATTCACTGGAAATACCTTGTTTCACAATGGGAACACCGGAATCTAGAGCCAGGTCTATCAACAACTATCCATGTGATTTTTGGAAAATATTCCTTTTTTCCTTCCCTCTTCCCTCTGTCCCTCCCTCCCTCCCTCCCTTCCCCCCTCTCTTCTTTCCTTCCTTCCATCCACCATCCATCCGTTCAACCCCACATCCATCCATCCCTCCATCCTCCTATCTTCCCATCCATCCTCACATCCATCCATCCATCCAGCCATCATGCATCCAATCCTTCATTCATTATCCCATGACTCATCACTCAGCACCCACCTCGAGCTGGGCATAATGCTGGGCACTGAGAATACAGACACAATAAGATACACCCTGCCTGTGAAATGCTGTCTGGTAAGAAGCATGAATAACTAATACAACAGGGCGAAGATTGCCATGAAACACAGTGTGAGAGGGAGCCTGGAGGAAGGTGGTCAGGGAAGAGGGTGGCCCTGGAGCTGGGGCTGGAATGATGAAGGGGGAGGAGTCAAGTGGGGAGATGAGGAAAGAAAGGAAGAGCAGAAGGGCTCAGGCGGGGCAGTAGGAGGCCCAGGGTCACCAAAGTGCCGCAGGGTCTGAAGGGTTATAGGAGCCTATGTGAATTTCTACCTGCAGCAGAACAGCCAGTAGGTGAATCTTCTTTAGCCAGGCCAGCCAGTTTCCGTGATGCCACTGGGAAGCCAAGTCCTAGGCCTGTTGTCGTTTCAGATGAATAAGACAGCTGGTGTGAGGGACACTTCAGGATTCCCGGAGTCTCTGTGTTATTAGCCTTTTGACCTTGGACGCCTGCCTTGGGTCTTGGGAACTCCTGGGCTCCCTTGCGTTTGTGGACACGCTGTGCCCTTGCAGTACAGATGAGGACACTGGGTCCCAGAGAAGAGCAGGGACTGGTCCAAAGTCACGTATGGCCAAAACGTTAGGTGGCATTACTCCCAGAGGCATTCAGAGATGAGGAGAAAATGGTGCTGTACAGAGAACGGGAGTCAGAGGGATGGCAGGCACAGGGCTCTGTTCCTGAGAAACCTGACTCACACGCAGCTTTTAGAGAATGAAGTGAATACTGGATGCTTCTTTCGCTTCCTGGATTTATTCTTCCTCCTTCTGCTTGCTCACTCTGCTGCCTCCTTGGGCATCACCTCTTCTTTGTATGCATCCTGGGGGGGTGTGTCAGTCGAAGGGCCTGTGGCTCCCTAGGTGGGGAATGGGCACGTGACTTGGGGCTCAACCAATCAGAGTCTCTCCTGAGATCCTTGGCCAGAGACAGACAGGTATTTAAAAAGGCAGGTGGTGGTTCACCCCAGAAATGGCCTCCCAAGAGATGCTATATAGTCCTTTCTACGTGCACTCCCAGAGTCGCCCTGTTCTGTGTGTCTGTGTCCGGTCCAGCTCTCCCTTCGCTTCTGTGACTGTTCTACGTGCGTGGCCTTGGATGGGTTGTTTTGTCCCCCTTAGCCTCCATTCCCTCATGTGTACGATGGCATAATTATCCCACCTTGCAGTGCCGCTCTCGTAACGATCGAGTGAGTCAATGGCGCAAATGCATCCTGCACACTGTAAAGTGCCCTAGGCATTTGAGAAGCTGTGATGATGATGATGATTACCAGCTAGTGGTCACTGAAAGCACAGCGCACGAGCTTTCTGAACGGCCCCTGTGAGAGGACAAGGCTGCTCTCCACCAGTGGTTCCACTTAAAATGTATTGCAGACAGGGGCCCGTGGGGAACAGACTCTGCTGAATCCATCATTTTGCATGCTGTTCATTAAAAAGAATTTCTAAAAATAGGCCCATGTCAGAGAAGGTGTCCCAGACGGGAACGTGTTTCTGAGCTTGACCCAATTCCCTGTGATCTCATTCTCCAACAGCTGGGCTGCCTGGGAGACAGACCTGACCCAGCTCAGCTGCTGTGGTCATTTTCTGCCTCTGGAGAGGTCCAGAGCCCTTTCTCTGCATGTTTGGGGCACGAGGACCCACCTGCAAGCACAACCTTCTCAAGCGCTGGAGCCCAAGTGCCTCCAGGTTCCTGTCCCCCCTACTGTCAAGCAGCTTCCTTATTGGAGAGCAGTTAGAGTCATGAGGGCAGGCCCGATGGACTCCTCTGTGATGTGCCCTGGGTCCTTTAATCTGGGCCTCTACTTCAGGCTCCTTTCCTGAGTCTCAAGCCTGCGCAGGCAGGGCCTGCTGAACGTTTCTTCCGGATGCCCATAAATACACCCACCCATGATATGCTCATTCTGCACCACACCCCCCCCATTCCCAAACTCCACCTCCTGCTCCTCACCTCCTTGGCGCATCCAGGAGCAGAAGACTGACACTGGGACTCCCCCTTAGCTCCCCCCCTCCCCGTCCCTCATGTCCCGTATTCCAGCAAGTCCTGCCAATTTTTAGCCCGTATCACTAGGCTCTGCCCACACTCTGTCTGCATCTTCCCCTCTGGAAGCTCAGAATGATAAATCTGAAGGCTTCTTTCTTTCTCTCTTTGAAGGGGAGGAGAGGGAGAGAAATAATAGTAAAATGGAAGGAGAGGGCTTTATAATTCCTATAAGGATGGGCTCCTGGATATTCCCCTAGTCCACAGAAGGAGAAACTGAAGTTCTCAGAAGACAATGAATCAAGGCTGCTGCTGGCCCATCTAGCGTCTTTGTAAGAATTAGGAAAATGTGCCACTGTCTCTGGGCTGACACAGCCTTGTTCTAGTGTGCATACCTTGGCAAGCAGAGTGCAGACTAGATTTCAACTTCTAATCACTGCCTTGTGCAGTAAACTACCTGAGCAACCATACGGGGCAGACTTGAGAGTGACTTGCATAAAATCCCACAACCAGGAAGCTGAGACAGGAACCGAGGACTTTAGATAGGTTCAGAGCTCTTTCCAGTGTACTCCTTGACTTTCTGGGGACCCCTCTTCCCTCCCAAGCTGCAACGGCATTTCAGCAGCAGATAACAATGCAGCTCCTGCCGCACTCCGTCCTAGCACCTCGGGACCTCACTCAGTGGAATGGGATCTTCATGATAAAGAGTGAAGAGAATATGCTGAGCACAGAGTCTTAACAATCTGGTGCAGTGTTGGTGGGGAATACTAAGCTGCCCTCAGATCAGAGGCATCAGCTCCCAGAATAGTCCTCCCTTCGATCGCCCACAGAGGCTGTCAGGTGTAGGCTGTGTGCTCTGACTGGCACCGGCTAGAGTTGGGGCCTGATGGAGCCCTCCCACACACAGACACGGGGGCTCAGCGTCTACGTGATCCAACATAGGCTTCCGCTGAGAGCACAGCAAACTCTCCGGGACCCGGGGTCCATCTTTGGCAAGGCGGTCCCATTTTAACCTCGGGCAAGCTGTGTGCCTGGTGAGTGTTAGGACATCAAGATAACATTTTAAACGCATTGCGAGTGCTGGCTTTGTAAAACAGGAGTCAACAGCCGTTCCCCTAAGCTCCCCCGAAGAAGGTCTGGACTCAGCTGCCTCCAAAAACCTGCCTCTTAACCACTTCGCTCTGTGGGCTTTCTAGAACCGAACTGTGGTTGTCTGCATCATGTATAGGGAATTCTTACTGAGTAAATGATTGTATCAGACAAACTCTGAAGGGCTCTTTGTGCAGGGCATTTCATGCATATTATCTCATAGGTGATGATCCAACAACTCCACCAGGCAGCATTAGGTCCTCATTGTCCCACTTTAATGACAGGTAAACTGAGATTCGGAAAAGGTATGGGGCAAGGAAGGGCTACCCTTGCTGCTCCCACCTACCTCATGGGCTCGCAGCCAGAAGACCCGACTTCTTGCTTCGTTTGGCCTCTGTGTTTCTGAGTCTTCCATTCCTTTGCCTAAAGAATGGGGGAAATAATACCTCTCAAGGCGACTTTACATGTCGTTGTGATAACAAAAAGGAGAAAATTAGGTAGGGTGCTTTGCAAGGGCATCGGCTCTATGCAAATGGGAGCCATTGCCAATTGCCTGCAGCGCTGGGGAGCCCCAGTACGCCAGGGAGGTCAAGCCCTGCAGTATCCTGCTAAAAAGTCCAGATGCTTGCAGGCCAGAGAGCACCTTCCAGCAGCCCAGTGAGCATGGAGGAAGGAAGCCCCCATCCTTGGGTTTATTTCCCCAACCTCTTTCCTTAAACCCGGATGACTGGGAGGCATCCCTAGTAGCTCTAGGAAATCAGAGATTTAGAAATGTATTGAAAGATGGTGGAGTCATGTCATCTGATTCATTTTCTGCTGTTTTCCAATTTCCTTGGAGCTGTGCATATGATTCATGATGAAAAGAATCAGTGTACTTAAAAAAAAAAAAGGTCCTTCTTTCTGATCATACACTGGTCAAGTATTAGATTTCCGTCGGCCTTTCTGCTGTGGCCAGGGCATCTCAGTGAAGTTCAAAAGTTGCCCTTACTCTCCTTCTCAAATCCCAGGCGTCAAAGGCAGACACCGGCCCTGTCCCATGGGGGGATTCGTGTCCTGTTGGACATAACGGACCGTGGCTTGTAAGGCAGGAGATCTGGCTAGAGGTTCCTCTCTGCTACTGGTTGGATGTTTGACCGAGAGCGGTGATTCTCAGACAGGGGTGGTTTTGCTCTGCCAGGAACAACTGGCAAATCCTGGAGATATTTGTGGTTGTCATGACTGGGGAGATGCCCTGGAGGTCAGGGATGCTGCTCAACATCCTACGATGCACAGGACAGCCCCTACTCTGGCCCCACCTGCCACAGACACATCTGGCTGCAAATGTCAGTGGTATCCAGCTTGAGAGGCCCTGGTCTCCAGGGAGTCCCTTCTGTCTGGGCCTTCCTTTCCTCATTTGGAAAATAGCAGTGGAGGGGTGGCGCTAGATGATGCCAGGAGCCCCTAAAGCTCCCATGATCTAATTGTGTCTCTGGCTTGGGGGTGACTCAGAGGCTCTGCATCCCTGACTTCCTGCCCCTGTGACACCAGAGCCCCATGTAGCAACTCCAACGCCACGGTGCCCACGTGATGGTGGCGCTCAGTGGGGAGACGCCAGCAGGAGGCTCTTTGCAGTGACAGTCACCAGAAAATGCCACCCTGGAAGGCAGACACTCTCAGCCCCCAAACCCTCCTTTTGTTTGTTTGTGTCCTTGTTTCTTTCTTAAATAGGGCGCCGTGGCTTCTGCACCTGCCAAGGTTGACTAATGGGACCTTCTTATCAGGCGATCATAGGAACACGGGGCCCAGAAACTTGCCCAAACTTTCCAGCATAGTCCAGCTTTGGTTGGTTTTTTTGAGATGGGTCCAAGCATCGTGCAATTCCTAGCAGTTGATATTTGATTTCGGGATCTCTGTCCCCTCTGGCTTTTCATTCTGCCCACTCAAGGATTGCCTCAGGCATCCCCTCCAGTCCCTCCCGCTCCAGACCTGTCTCTTTGTTCTTCCTCATCTGTGTTTCAGTGGGACACCTGGTAGGACTCCAGTCCTGACTCCATCACTTCTTAATGGTGATGTGGCAGCTACAGAGGTGTCCCGCCCAGAACTCCCTCCTAGAGAACCTGCTGCGGGCAGGGTTGTTGGCAGACAGCCCTGGGCTGCTACGCCTTCAAGTCCTCAGCAATGCTCACCCGGAGGCCATGCCCCGCCCCCCGGCACCCCCCCCCCCCCCCCCCCCCGCCGCCTTCGCCCCCGGCCCCACCTCTTCCCAGCCAGTGACCTTGGTGGAGAGGTGGGAATGGACCATCGCTGCCTGACTGCCTGGGATGACTCTTACAGGCAGTCCTCGCTCTGGGGCTCCCAGGGTTGGCCAGGGGGTCCTTAGAGAGCCGCCCTGTGGTTTGAAGCAACTCCTCCTGGCCTCCTCCCTTCACTCTCTCGTCCCAGGTATCAAACCCACATCATAGTCAGAAAGCTCCCCCTCCCCTTCATCCTTCCTGGTATCTGTGTCTTGAAGGACCTGAACCGACAGATCTGAGCAAGTCAATGATAACGCCTGAGTCTCCGTTTCTTTGTCGGTAAAGCAGAGAGAAACGATCAGATCTGCTGTATCTCACAAGGTTATTGTGGGGCGTCAATGACCAAACACACATGTAAGTTCGTACACCACACAGACGTGCAACTGTTGTGTGCTGTTGTGCCCATCAAAGCTTGCTGGCCCTACGTCTCTTTTCCGTAGGTACCCTTATAGGCCAGCCGCAGGAAAGCGAGATCGCTCCTGAGGTTCTACCCGGAACTTTTCTTGGTCAGGTGGGACTGCATCCTGTTTAGCATCCAAAGCCCACCTGCTGAATGGCCAGCCCTCCTCCATGATTGTGACCACCAAAAGTGACCTTGTACCATTTCCAAATTCCTGCTCTGGGGCACTGCTTGGTCTCTGGGTGAAACCATTGCACTAAACTGAGCCCAACAGAGATGTTCCTGGGGCCCCATTCCTCCCAAAGCGTTTACTCTTCAGCCCTCTTATTTATTTTTGTCCTTTAATCTTTGCTTGTATTTTTGTAAGCGGCCTCATTCTTTTGCTGAGTGAGATGGCAGAAGAAACAAATGAGTGAAAGAATCCGTTCACCTTCTGATGCTGCTCCAATCAGTAAGAGGCTAACTATTTTACAGGCCAGAACCCCCGCCCTGGCCGGGTAGCAGCTCCAGCTGGTGAACTCCGTTCTTCCAGAGTTTCCTTGCTGCCCACTTGGGGAGGTTTCCTGCTGTTCCCTGCTCTAACCACCTTATTGCCTCTGCTTTTGATTCATGGCATCTCTTAGTAGCCATGCAATCTTGGGGCAAATCACTTCACCTCCTACAGTTCCTTAACTGGGAAGTGGTGAGGATTATACCTTCCCTGCCTGGCTCAGAAGGTCTTTGGATGGTGGCTGAGAAGCTGTGTTGGGGGGGTGAGATCTTGATTGCAAAATGGCCACAATTGTCCCCCAGTCTATACCCCTACAATCCGATGTTGCCTTCCTTTCATTGAGGGGAGTCCATTACTTGACCCCATGAATCTTGCCTGTGACTTGCTTTGACCAAAGAAGCAGAGTAATGATGGCATGCCATTTCTGAACAGCCTCCAGAGAACTTGCATGCTGCCCCTAGCTCTCCCGGACCGCTGACTCTGCCGGGTAAGTGCTCCCAGGCTGGCCTGATGGAGGATATTAAAGAAGCACCTGAAGCAGAGGTGAGCCTTCCCGTAGAGGCCACCCCAGGCCAACCGGCCCCTAGCCAACCTGGAAGCTTGTGAGCCTAGAAGAACACCCAGCGCAATCAGTCTAAATTTCCTACCATGGAATCATAAGCAAAATAAATGGTCACTATTTGTAGCCACTCAATTTTGGGACAGGTTGTTATGTGGCAAAAGCTAACTGATGCACTTAGTACAGAATAGAGGAAAGCTGGGTGGGGCCAGTCATCACTGAAGCTGGGACATGGGGGGGGGGGTAGCAGCTTTCAAGGTGGTGCAAGGAAATGAGAATTCAGAGCAGGTGTCACTCCCCCGCATCCTCAGGGCAGGACAGAAAGTGCTGAGCAGTTGGGTCTCATATGTCAGTGACCAAAAACTGCATGCAAGCAGAAAAAAAAAAAAAAAAAAAAAAAGCCTGGGTCTAAGGTTGTTATTTATAGCAAAAATTTAAACAGGGAAGCTCTGTCAGTTTTCTGAATTACTGACAGTTGCAGAAATGTTAATACAAATCTTTATAAGACTGGCCAGATGTTTGATATTAAACAAGCATCTGTTTTGTATAAAAGACTTTTTATGCCCCCTGCACACTGTCTCTTCGCTCTCTCCCCTCTTCGCCCCTCATCCTGATCCCATGATAGATCAGGGCAATAACTGAGGGTAATTACCTCAGCTCTGGGTTTATTTAGTTTCTGAGTGCCGGTGTCCGTGGTGTCAAAAAGACACCCCAAAAAATAACCCTAGAAAAGGTTAATAATGGCCTTTCTGGTGTCATATTCTGCACTTTATGTGTTGTGGTAATTACTATCATTAGGGCTGTAAGAATGTCTAGTTATCTTTCTTAATCACATACTATAAAGAAGTGCTTCTGAACACATATCTATTATTTAATCAAAATTTCACAGTTATTGGCATTTGTGCTCCAGCAGGGCTGTGTTTATTTTCCGTTTGCAAGGGGGAGCGTTGCCTCCCAGAGGAGAGGGGGCCCCACGTCCATACCCACTTTCATCACTGTCATAGCACACGGCACTCGGTGCTATTAATATCGGAGACGCCAAACACGTGTCATTACTCCCCACTCCCCGCTTTTGGTGGCATTTTAGGAAAAGCACTTTTATTAACAAATACAAGGTGGGAGCGTGTGCCCTAGATGAACCCTGCGGGCTGGAGGGGGGATCTGTGGGGCGGAGACCTTCCGGGATGTACCGTTTCCAGGGTCGGAGAGCGCATTGGGCGGGGGGAACGCTCCGGAAGCCCAGTGCTGGCCACCTCACCTGGTGAGCGCCTACCCGCTGCTCGGGAGGGGACCGCCCCTCAGCGGCAGGGGACCAGCCCCCTAAGAGGCATCCTTGCCCCATTACGCAGATAAGGAAATAGGGGCTAGAGAGAGTCACTTGCTCAGGTCGCCTCCCGCGTGGGCTGGAACTCGAGGCTATGGTCACATGGAAACACTGCTGTCCGCTCCCCAGCCCACACTGGCCCAACAGTGCCCACCAGCTCCTGTGGCTGCCAAGGACTTTAAACGTGGCAAGTCCACCTGGAGATGTGCTGTAAGTGTCAAATCCACGCTGGGTTTCCAAGACCCACTACCAAAAATTGTGGGCTATCACAGTAGTTTTTAATATTATTCCAGGTTGAAATGATATTTTGGATATATTGGATTTTGATATTTTGGATATATTGGATTTAATCAAACATGTGATTAAAACTAATTTCACCTGTTTTTTTTTTCCTGTTTAAAATGTCACTACTAGAAAATTTAAAATTATATCCGTGGTTTTGCATTTGTGGCTCACATTTTATTTTGATTGGATAGCATGTCCCAAACTGAATTTGTATGTTCATCTTATTGCTGTAGGGCAGTAGTTTGAGGCAGGGGTGGAGGGTGAGGGGTGTTTTTGTCCCCAAGGAGACATTTGGCAATATCTGGGATCATGTTTAGTGGTCGCAGTTTGAGGGGGGTGGGGAGCTACTGGTGTCTAGTGGGTGGAGGGCAGGGACGTTGCCCCACACCCTGCAGGGCACAGGGCAGCCCCCACCAAGGAGCGTTCCTTGGCCCAAAGGGTTCATGGCCCCGAGGTAGAAGACCCCTGGTTTAGAGTCATACTTGTATATTTCGTTCCCAATTTGGGGGTCCCCAAGGATGTCACCGATGCTCTAAGAGAAAGAGGAATAGTACCATGATGGTATTCATATTGATCACTTCTTCCCTCCTTCCTGAACTTTCCTCCCCGCAGAATTAGAAGCCCATGGCTGACTATATAATTTTTGCATATTCTTGCCACATGACCGGCAGCCATATTTCCTCAGGGGTGTTCTGTGGAAGCAAAGCCCTCCTCCCATGAGAGAATGTGCAGCCCCCTGGAGGGAGGACACACTGTTGGATTTGGAAGACCTGCCTGGAGGAGGGGCAGGAATGAAGGAGGGGGCGACCCTGGGTGGGAGGGATGCAGGCACCTGGCCCCTGGGCAGACTCTGGATGGGGGCGGGGAGTCCTTACACTTGACATTTTCTCCGGGCTCCAGCCTGGAGAAAAGACCAGGGAGAAAGAGCGGAGCCCGGCTTGGGATTCTTGCAGCCGTGCCAAGGACCTGGGTGTTGGCAGGTGCGGAAGGGCTGATTCTCCAGGTCACCCCCAAGGGCCCAGGTACGGCCTGTGCATATTCCAGGCAGCTGAGGCCACTGGTGCTCTTGGGAGAGTTGGGCATGGCCCAAGGCAAACCCATAGGGACCTGAAAAGTGGGGGCCTGAGCTGGAAATACAGAGCACTGTGATGCACCTTTCCACTTTGAGCAGAGCGCGAGTGCTTGGATGGGGATGTGGGACACCTGGCAACCAGAACACCTAACTGGCTCTGGGTTAGGGCCTAAATGTATCCCCGGGAGGTGTGGCCAGGGCGATACATTTGCTACAGTTGCGTAACTGGCATGGAGCTCAGGCCCTTAGCTCAGGTGTATGAGAAATGCCTCTCGATTTTCTCATAAACAACGGAAGCATTCATGGCCAGCTTCTCACCAAAGCTTAATGCTCCTCTTCTGGAATGTCTGGGAATGGCTGTCCAGCCAGGGTGGCATTTCCCAGTCCCCCAGCAACACGATGGTGGTGGGGTCTGGAAATGTGTTTCACATTGCCCTGCCCCTGCTTCTGCCCTCACTGCCTCTGAGGGCCCAAGGGATGCAGGGCTGACGTCTGGGCTCAATTTACCAGCCGAGGATACAAAGACACGAAGGCATGAGGACACTAGGGCGCGGCAGAGATGCGAGGATGTGGAGGGCCGAATCCAAGGGCCAAGCTGGGGGAGTTGGTACGTTTTGAGTCCCTGGAAGCTGCTCTAAGAAGCGCAGGCTCCTTTGCTCGTGTTGGGCTTAGGGGAGTCCGTGAAGTGGCCGGGGTCTGCGTGTATTCCAGGAGGCATTCAGAAAGCACCTACTATGTAGCAGGGCATGTGTTTGGCCCAGGGGCAACAGAGGTGACTGTGATAGGCTGGAGCCCATAGCCAGTGAGAGAAGAGACACAGAATATAATCGATCACCTTGATTGAACGTGCACTCTGTGCCAGGCATGACTCTAAGTGTCATGTCTTAACTCAGTTCCTTCTCCCTACCAGCTTGCAAAGGAGATGCTATAATTACCAGCATTTCCATTTCATAGGCCATGCCGATTTAGTTCCACAGGTCAACAGAAGGCTTGGTAACTTACCCAAGATAATAGAGCTGGGACCCCAATCTAGGCAAAATGGCTCTAGAATCCCCCCTCACCACCATGTGAGACTGTTTCTTGGTGCAGAGAATAAAAAGCAGCTCCCCTCCCTCCCAAAAAAAAACCCAGACTAACCCTGATCTCCCTTCCTGTTCTCTGGCAGAATTGACTACACCCCCATCGTGTGTACCATAGAAATTTTGTTAAGACAAAAATTGTAGATGTTCATCTCCACTCATAGGTTGTGGGGGAAGAAGAGGCTGCATTGGGTTTTATAGCAATAATGATATGGAGCAAACAACCCTCATATCTCAGTGGTTTCCTAAATAATGATTTCCTTCCCTCTTACTAGTCTGTGGGTCGGCTGTGGCTCATCTGGGCTTGATGGGGCTTCCATCCAGATTTGCTCCAGGGTCTGCCATCCCATGGCCCATGCTGAGGACACAGTGACCTTCTGGGACATGCTTTTCCATTGCCAAGTGGTGACACAAGAGCTTAGGATCAGCAATGCCCCTTGAAGCCCCCACTGGGAACTGTCGCACAGTCCTTAGTTGTAGTTATAGTCAGTCACATGGTCAGGCCCATAGCCAGTGGGGTGGGAAGTTGGCTCAACTTACAGGAAGCCATGGCAAAGGAGGACGGGAAAGAAGATCTGCGAGCAAATGACATGTCTCTTCAAGGCACCAATGGAAAGGCCTTGAATGCAGAAGACTTGGGGAGGTTAAGCTGAAGCGGAAGGAGTCTTCCCTGTGGGCTCGAGGAAAATAGGTGAGAGCTCTTGTGGACACACCTGAGCCTGTAGTTGTGGGGCTGAGAGGTGGAAGACGTTCCTCCAGGTGCCCTCCCCTTTCCCTGCAGAGGATTGGGTGAGTCATCCCTTGGGCAGTGGGGCCAGGTTTCTGAGGAGTATAGAGAAGGTTCTGAGTGCAACTGGCCCTGGAAATGCACCAGCAGCTGATCGGGGCTGTGGAAAGGACTGGTGGACAGTTCTGTAGCCCAGTCGAGTCTGTGGAGACCCCAGGCTTTCTGTCCCTCACCCCTGGGTGGAGGTCGCAATCCTGTCTCGACACTGACCTCTCTTCCACTCACCAAGTCAATGTCTAGTCTGTTGGGTTTGGGATGAACACAGTGGCAAACTAACTGCAAAGTGAAGTTGTAAATCTTGCCCAAAGTGCGGGACTTCATGTCAGTGCGAGTGATACTAGGGAACTGCTTGAAGTCTTTGCAGAAGCCACAGGCAAAGAAGACCTAGCGGTCTTCGAAGAGTTAGCGCTTGGTTGCCATCATGGCTGATGACGTGATAGAGGCTTCGAATGATTTCATATCAATGGATAAAGAAAAGCCCTTGGGAAAATTGGTGAAAACTTTGAATTTTTAAAAAATGGACTTCTTTATTTTTACCCTGGGAAGTCAAACTTGACATTAAGGATGTTGTAACTGCCGTCTTACAACGTTGTTGGAAAAACCGTGGCCCCTCACCAGTGTACTACTTCTTCTTTCTAAGAATTCATGTGTGGCTGCTCATTACATCCTAAGTTTTATTTACTATAAGGAAAATAAATGTGATTTCATGATTTTTACTTGCACTTTTTTTTAAAAGGTTTTATTTATTTAATTGAAAGAGAAAGAGAGCACATGAGCCTGGGGTGGGGGGGGGCAGTGATCCCAGGACCCTGAGATCATGACCTGAGCCAAAGGCAGACGCTTAACCCACGGAGCCACCCAGGTGTCCCTTACTTGCACTTTTTAAAAAAGATTTTATTTATTTTAGAGAGAGAGAGAGAGAGAGAGAGAGAGAGCAGGGGGAGGGGCAGAGGGAAAGAGAATCTCAAGCAGCCTCCACGCTAAGCATGGAGCCTGACGCAGGACTCGATCTCATGACCCTGAGATCATGACCTGAACTGAAATCGAGAGTTGGACACTCAACCAACTGAGTCACACAGGCGCCCCAATTTTTCCTTGCACTTTTTCAAACAAAGTTCCAATCACATCATTTTACCAGTTACATGAAATGTTGGTTCCTGATTTCAGGATTCATTCTTAAGGTCCCCTTGTTCCCTCGGGTAGTGAGAGTTCCCACATCCAGCTTCCATCAGTTCATGCTGTCCTCCTGCTGGCAGGGGCTGCAGGCAGCTGTGGCTCTTGATCCCTCTGACTTAGCCCTCTGCTTGATGATCTCAGCACAGCAGGGTCAGTACCCTGCTGGGCCAAGGCCATGGGAAGGGTGTGTGCGGGCCCCATTGGTGGGAAGTGTTCTGTTCCAGGCAGGCTTCGATCCTCTGCTGTGTGACATTATGATGCCATGATATGTTCTGTGTCACATGGAAAATAACTGCCCCGGATACAGAAGCTCAGGCGTGATTGCTTAATCACGCCACGCCCAATATTATGTGGGCTCCAATTACAGTCTGGGGAAGTCAAAATACAACCCAGGATGGGGAAATTGTTAAAGTGATTGAAACATGGAAATGAATCTGAGCAGAGACGTCTAAATCTTACCTGGGTTAGCATTATTGTTATAATAAATAATCATAACGATCCCATACATTTTATAGCTAACAAAATCCTTCTTATACGTTATTTCGTTTGTCTAGGTTAGGGAGAATAAATCTTAAGGCTTAATTTCTCTTGGAAATATCAATCTCTAGTCTATACTGTACCTAGCTGCCTTTTAATGGTCCCAAAGCACAGCTTCCCTGTTCACTCCCCAGCTCAAAAACTTTGAAAAACTTTCTGTGTCTAGAGAGTGAACTCCAAACTCTGTAGACTGGCATTCCAGGCCCGCCAGGAACCTGCTCAAAGCTCTCATTCCATCGTGTCTCCGGATGCTCTTCATCAGGTGTCTTGCCTTCATACCCGACCACAGCATTCCCCGCTTCCTGGGTGCACAACTCTGTTCCCACGCTGGTAGCTCCCACCCTATGGATGCCCTTCTCTACCTCTTCATGTGCGCATGGTCAAGCCAAACCTACCTCGCAAAGCGCAGCCTTCAGACAGCTCCCTGAGTCCTCCTGCCGGCAGGGGCCTCTTGCCTTTGAGACCCCTCAGCATCTTCCCAAGACAGCCTGCCCTGCAGTAGAATAAGAGCGTACACAAGCAGTTCCCTTCAGTTGGCTGGAAGCTCTTTTGGTGAGCAGGACTTCAGTTTGACCCTCCTACTTCAATTATTGGGACCCTCTCCATCCTGCCAAGTGTCTAGCCAAGAATCGGCAAAACATTTTTTGAAAACATCGTCAATGTTTCAGGCTTTATGAACCACATGATCTCTGTTGCAACTATCAATTCTGCCACTGAATGGTGAAAGCACCCTAGCCAATACATAAATACACGGGCCTGACTGTGTCCTAATAAAACTTTATTTACAACAATAAGCATTGAGCTGGATTTAGTCCAGGGGCTATACTTTGCCGTCCCTCTGGCTTAGCCAAATGTCTAGCGAAGGTGTTACATGAATGTTTTTGGCTGTTGACTGGAGGCATGAGAGAAAGAACAATGCATGAGTGTTCGGGAATTGGGTCTACCCGAGAACACAGGACCAAGGCCAGTGCCCTGTTATCACATAGCCATTTGCACAAGAGGGGAAAAAAGAGTTGCCTTGCCTGGGGGGCATTCTTATTCTAGGAGAGGAGTGGTCCCTGAGAGAAGTTGGCATGTCTCCTGGGCTTGGTGGCATCGGAGGAAACAGGGCAGAGCAAAGCCAACCTTTGGGTCAGTGATGTGGGGAGCAGCCAACGTGGAGTGATGGGAGGCCTGCTCAGCCCCGGTCCAGGGCCCCGGCCCACTGGCTCACTCTCCTGTCACCCCTTGGACTAAGGAGGCTGATGTTTTGGGGTTGCTGCTTCCGCAGAGGAGATGCCCCTTTGAGCACTGTGGCTACCAGTGTACGGGGCCCTCGGCTTCTCATCCATCTTAGTCAACCCAGAGCCAAGAGAGTGGCCTCAAAAGTCCTGAGAGCCAGGCAGGAGGTGGGTCCTTACGACTCATCTGTATGACTGCCATAACCTTGTGCCAGGAGGGAGCTGGGGCCAGTCCCCTGTAGGAGGACGACTGACACTCTCTAACCCTTCACGGCCCACACAGGGGCTTCCCTGCACCTCACCTACTGGATCCCCTCCACCCACTTTCCAAGGTGAGCAACGACTGTTGTCACGGTTCCATTTTCCATGTGAGGAAACAGGCTTGGGGAACGTGTGGAGGATTTGCTGGAGCCCCGAGATCACCAAAGGTGGTGTTCTACTCTGGTGGGAGCAGAGCTGAAGGGGGACCCAGAGCCATTCCCTTGCAAAAACTACCACGTCGTAGTCTGTCTCGAAGTCCCTTTGCCATCACAACCCACGGCTGTGTTCACTGGCATGCCCGCCTTTCTGTGGGACGAGCAGAAGCCCTCACCCCTGGAACCTCAGAGTGCGGGGTGAGCCCTCTCTCGAAGTGCTGGGACCCTGTAGCAGGTGCAGGTAAAGATTTGCATGGGGACCCATGTGGTAAAGAAGAACCAGCTGCTGGGGACCAAAACAAGGAGGGCCACAAAATGGAGCTGATGTCCCAGACAGCAGTACTTCAGAGCTGAAGGGAGAATATTTCCAGATCTTTCTCAGGTCACTAGTGACCTGGATGAACACCTGAATTTCCTTCTCCCTCTTCCACACGAAGACACAGGTAAAAGAAAAACAAAACTCCCATTTCTCAAGAAGAGGTAGTATTGTAGCGATGGAGTGAGGGCATAATCTCTTCTCCACGAGCCCTTGGATAGAAATGCTCCTTTGGAGAGAACTGTAATTCTATCTGATAACACCCATTATTGTTTTCCATGCGAGTGGAGAGCTAGAGCCGTAGCTTTAAGAAGTCGAACGTGAAGTACAAAGTTATATTTTTACATCTTGTCTGATGGGAAAGTTCAGGACCAAACCATTGAAGAGCATTAGGAAAAGAACTCGAAATACAATGATCCATTCAGGACTTTTAAAAAACAAAACAATACCAACAAAGGCTGCTTCTTGCCATCCTTTTCATCTTTCTAATTTTTTCCCTTTTAATGGATGAGAGAAAAAAATGATCAAATTAGGACATGAAACAAAGAGCAACCCAAGTTGGGGCAAGATGCCGCTTCCTCTGGGATTCTGGGAGAGACAATGAACCATCCACTCATCCCCTGAGTGAAGGGAGGCCCCGCTCCTGAATTTCCTCCCTCTGCAGAGACTTCCACTCACCGCTGGATTACTTCTTTCCCTTCTCAAGCCTCCCTCCCCTCCCTCCCTCCCTCCCTCCCTCTCTTCCTCTTCCTCTAGTGTTTAAACCCTGCCTCCCACCTCTCAACATTTAAAAAATTCTTAATGATGCAACCTGAGGTTGCCATGGCAACTGATTTCCTTGCCGAGGCGGTGGTAGAGGCCCGTGATGGCGCTGCCATTGAAATTGCAAATAATTTTGTTTTTCTTTCAAAATTAAGTAGGCTGTCTGAAGTGTCCCACTGTGGGCTTTCCTGCCCCCAAAGAATAAGCCTCCCATGCTCTGAAACATCCAGTTATTGCATTTGCTCCGTATCTTTTATGACTTCCTTCTCCACCAGCATAGAGACAGTCCCTCTGGAAAAATAAGGAGAACACACTCTTTGTTATTTCTCTTTTGTCAGGGTGAGAAATGCTTCTGATGAAGTCGAACGACAATTGAGGGGTGCCCCCCACCCTCTTTTTAAATTGCCTTTGGTTTCCCATTCTTAAAAAGAGCTAAGTTTCTCTCTCCTTGAATCTTGAAGACAGATTTGTAAATACTCATCAGAGCACAAAGAAGCTATTTGGGGAAGGTCTGCTTTGGCATCACCCCACACGGGCTCAGTGGGGTGTCTCTCCATCTCCCATGTGCCTTAGCAGCTTTGCAGCACCGGCAGGGGCTTGGTGCCTTCTCAGGGCACTGCCTCGGTCTCCTCAACACCTTGAACAAACCCCACCTGTCTGCCTTCCTGCCTCCCATCTCTTGCCCAAAGTCCACCACTCGGCCCACTCTTCCTGAAGTCAGGGTGGTTCTCTAAGGCTGTGCCAACATGGCATGACTTCTGCCTCAGTTTCCCCTGAGGGGCTGGGATTGTCATCCAAGTGAGCTCAAAGCAAAAACCAGTTCCCTGGTTCTGAAACTCCTCAGGCAGGTCAAGAACATGAAAAAGGGAGGCAAGGTGTGGAGTAAGGAAGGCTTTGGGCAGAGGTTGTGCCTTGGAAAGTTGACCGTGTAAAGGAGCAGGTAGGCGGAGGAATAGAGGCGTCCACCGTGCCCCCTCCCCACACAGAGCACCGGTTTGGGCAGGGCCTACCCAGGAGGGAGATGGTGGGTCACTTTCTTCTTCCGACATTCTGATAACCGAAATTGCCTCTGTGACTCCCAAGTGGCCCTCGGACGGGATGTTGCCAAGAATGAGCAGAAAAGCCCCATGAATCTGTCAGAATTCTGGGTCAGACTCGCTCCTGAATGAAATTTAAGGAGGCAGGAAACAGCGATACCGTTGAGTTGTGCCTGCGTGAGACACCGAGAGCATTCGGCATCCCACCTGCAGCCCGTGAGTCCAGTGAACACTCTCTAGTTCTTCTCTGGAACTTTCTGGGCCCCGGGGCCCTGTTCATCCTTGTCCTATTGAATTCTTTCCTTGTTAGGCTTTAATAACAGTGACCTCTTCATGATTTCCTCCTACTCCTCTGACTGTCCTTCTCAGCAACTGCCCGGTGTCCTCTAAGACTGGCATTTCCTACTCACAGACGAATCACTGCTTCTTCCCTGCCCCCATGCCCTTTGGGTAACCTCACTGTACCACTTGTACATTCAGGACCCCAAATTTTATATTTCCAGCCCGTGGGCTACCCTCTAAACAAAGTCTACACCCATACAAGTCTCCTGAGTCACCCCGTGGGTGTGCTCTAGAGCCCTCTGACTTAACAGGTACCTGACAGAACCCATCATTTTATCCCCATGCTCTTCCCTGGTCCTAGCAACATGGTAAGTTGTATCATTGTCCACAGGGCAGAAACCTCCAGAGGCGGCTTTGACTCTTCTCTCCTGCAGGCTCTGTGGTCGACCAGTTAGCCGGTCTGTCAAGTCTACACCAGAAGAACCCCCCACGCCATGCCCAGCAGGGCTTCATCATCCCTTGCACGGACCCCTGCAGCAGCCTCCCCTCGTGGCTCCTCCGGCCTCCCGTCCTATCCCTCTTGGCTGCAAAGGAGCTCTCTCTGCTGCAAACAAGACTGGGACAGGCCCCTGCAAAAAACAAACCTTCCTTGTGTTGAGGATGCAAGTCCAAGGCCTTGGTTTTGTCTTTGTGGGCTTGAGGAGTCTTGGGGGGTCATCCTGGGCCATAGCAAGGCTCTAGGCCAAGGGGAGACAGAGTTACTGTGTGGGTCGTGTTATTGCCCGTTTCTCGGGGTTTCTTGGCAGCATAGGGGCATCTCACGAAGGCAGAGGCAGGACGTAAACTCAAGCCTTTAAGTCCTACACTCTTCCTGGAGGATGAGGGCTGGTTGCCACAGGCAGTGCCCTCATATTCTTTCTTCCCCTGTCCCTCCGAGTCATAGCATGTGGCCCACAAACTGTGACAGTGTGACTATCTCCTGACATTTGACTAGCTCGTGTGTTTATTCAATTCCCACTTGCCGGTGCACCTGCTCCAGGCCATGTCCTGCACTGAGTGCTGGGATGAAGGAGCAGGTGAGAAATCATCCCTGTCCTCCAGCAGCCCCCAGTGTAAGGGACGAGTGGACACCAGAAGGGGCCACTGTAAATGATGGGGGCATTCCACACTCCCTGCCTGCGTGACCTCAGGCAACCATCTTTACTTCTGCAGTCACTGGTTCGGTGTCTGTGAAATGGGGTGAATGGGACCTTCCTGTGGCTGGGCTGGGGGGGCTGCACAGGCCTGGGTGGATTCCTGGTACCCCCTTAGTAACCGTGGTCTTGGTCACATTGTGTAACCCATGGTCTCAGCTTCCCTATCTGCAAGGTGGGGACAGCCAGGGTCTCCCCTATAGGACTAGAGCGAGAGTCAGATGAGAGTATGTGTGTGTCAGAAGATGTTCGGGGCAGTGACCTCCCATCTGGGGAGGGTCCTGGGTACATGGAGGAGGGAGCTGGGGGGAGTTGGTCAGGAAGGTGTCCTGGGAGAGGAGAATGAACAATGAAGTGTGGGGGTAAGAAACAGCAGGGGTTTCTGGGTGCGTTCCCCATTTCGTGCAAAGAGCAGACAAATCTACTTCTTGGGGTTCCTGCTAGCAGACAGTGTCCCAGGTCAGGGCCCCAGTCTGGCGCCGGGGTATAGGCTCTGCACACCTTTAGCTGACAATCCTTTCCAGCCTTTGTGTCCTTCAGGTCAACTGACCTCCTCCCTCGCACTGAGATCACTGAAGAATGGATGGTGTGCCGCCTGGCAAAAAATGAGGGAAGAGAACCCTTTTCTTGGGCTTGCTCAGGGAGAGGCTTGAGCACTGGGGTGGACAGGGCAGAATCCATGCGCATCCTGCCACGGGGGGATGCTCCGTGAGACCACATTCCAAAATAACAAACAGGGCTCTTAGGTACTTTCCATTTTATCTCAACCGGTAGGTGCTAGGTAGCTTTGCGAGTCATAAGTGCCTTAGGGATTAGAGAAATTCATTAAATTCAGATAACCTTCACCTTCACCGTCCAGTTTCCACACGCACACAACCAGACAGACCCCTGGCCCAACTCAAATTGGCCCAGCATTAACCCCCTTCTCTTTGTGTCTCCCCACTGTCTACTGAGATAAATGGAGGTCCCCAAAGAAAACTCTTCCTTTTGAGCAAAGTCGATTTATCCAGCATCACTGGGGGTTAGGAATGGCTCGAAGCCTTGAGTGGAAACAGAGAGTGTATCTATTTACCTGGAGAGCTTCCTCTCCAGCTCCTTCACACGGGGCATCATAACGCCGGCAGAACAATGCCTACCCTGCACCAGTCCAAGCAGCCCCAAAGCAGAAGGCAGTGTGATTCACGGGAGTCAAGGTCTTCTGTGATTGCACGAGAACATGCGGTAATGATGATAAAGCACTCAGAAAGTAATGATGTACTTCAGCGTACACATGAAGCACTTTTAATTTTTTTCTTTTCGACAAAGAGAAAATTGAAGTGGGCAGCTTCAGTGAAACGTACACCTCTGTCCCTAACTTATGCTGAGTGGTCCATCTGGGAATGTGAGCACTGTTGCCGAAGGCATTATCGCCAACAAAAAAAATTCTTTTAGAGGCCGAGAAGTGGACCTTTGCTTCTGTTGCTTTCTCTTGCCTATGAGAGCATTTCTGCTAAAGTGCTGCTTCAGGAATGGGGTACTCCGCTGGTGTCTACGGGATGTGGAGGTTTGGAGCAAAACTTGTAGACTGAGGAGGTGAGGTACAGTTTGGTGGTGGGTGGGGGAAGTGTGCTAGAATCCTTTTCAGGAGAGTGGGGGTCTAGTTGTGGGTGTATGCCTTAGCAGATGGGAACCTAGGGAGAGCCCCAATGAGCAGGACGTGTATTGGCTAGTTCTTGCTACAAAGTGCTGCATAACAAACCACCCTTGAATTCAGTGGGTTTAAATATCACTTATTCTCATAAATCCGCAGATTGGCTGGACTTACCTTGGCAGCTTGGCTTCACTATGGGTCTGCTTGGTGGGGTGACTCTGCTCCACATATGTTAATTCTGGGCCCAGGCAGAAGGGACCATAGCTACTCAGGGGAAGGGCTTCTTAGGCTATGGTGGAAGCGCAAGACAACATGATCTCTTAAGGCTTAGGTTTGGAACTGGCTAACTCACTCTGGCCCATATGCCATTGGCCAGAGAAAGTCACGTGGCCAAACCCAAAGTCATCAGGTGGGGGTGATACTATGTCCATGATGAGGCCATGGGAGGGGTATGAAAGCAGGGAAGGGTGAAGAACTATAGCCAGTCATTCTGTCCCCACAGGAAGCAACATCTGTTGAGTATCTACCATGTACCATTTTCTTACTCTGGTCTGTTAGATCCACTTTCTCATTTTTTTTCTCAACAGTTCTGGGAAACAGGAATTATTATGACCATTTCACAGATGATATTTGGTGAGGTAAGGTAACCTGAAGAAGATTACATAGCGGAGTTGTAATTAAAACCTGGGTCTGCCTAACTCCAAAACCCAGACTCTTTCATCCATCCATCCATCCATGCATCCGTCATCCATCCTTCCATTTATCCATCGTCCATCCATCCATCCATCCATCCACATATTCATTCTTTCAAGCAGTATTTCTTGAACACTGTTCATAAGAAAGACAAAGAACATGAGGAGATGTTAATAAAACGAAGGAGCAAAAGACAGACATGTTTTCTAAAGCACTTACTGTGTGCAGAGCAGTTTTACATATGACATCCAGTTTAATTCCCACAACAGCTTGAGGAAAATTATGTGTGGTTTGGCAACGGGGGACAAAAAGACTCAGGGAGTACTGTCCCTTGCCCAAGGTCATACAGCCGGTAAAGGCAAAGCCAGAATTGAAATCCAATCCTTCTGACTCCCTAAACCCTCTTGTTTCCAGGTGCCTTGCCATCTGCCCTCCTTGGGCTTGTTTCTCCAAATGGGCACATCCAGCTGCAACTCTTGAGCATTTCCTGGTAGGAAAAATCTCATCATGTTGCTCCACCCATGACCCTTGGTGAAAGCCCAGGGGAGCCTGCGCTGAGAGTTGTAGGCTGTGATTCGTCCCATGGTGCTGCATCTCGGATGGCCAGAGATGGCAAGACTGTGATAGGAGAACCAGAACAGATGGAAGAGCTCCTTGGCCGCTCATGGTGCCATGTTGATGGTGCTCCATTTCGAGGACTCCTGGTAGAGCATCACCTGTACTGTGCACTCCTCCCCAGGCTTCTGGCACCCATGAGAGGGCTGTCATTGCTTCTGGCTGGCTGCAGTGTCTTTCTGAGCCCCTGGGAACAGCCTGTTGGGCATTGGACTATTATCTTGAGGCTGCAGAGCCACAGAAATTTAGAGATAGAAGAGACCTGGGAGCTTTTTTTTTTTCCCCCCAAATGGGAAAACTGAGTCTGGAGAATGTAGCAGAAGCTGCTGGTGCTGCACCTGGATCCTCTGCAATCGTGGCCATTGTCACACCCACTTGAAAAGCCAGTGGTGTACCCTTTTGCTGGAGGACTGCCCTCAGGAGTGAAGTCCACTTGGCTCATGTACACAAATGACCCAAAGTGCTTGGGAATCGAAGTATGAGCATCACGATACCCTTGCCTCTCCTTGGGACAACAATGAGATGTGCCAGGGTGCCTGAGGGTTTGCACCACCGTTGCCCTCTGTGGGACTTTGCTGGATACCACTCCCTTGTGTGGCCCCCTTCCCTCCCGTCCCACTTCCCTGCTCCTCTGGGAATGGCTTCTTAATCAGTTATTTCACAGGAATCCTCATTGTGGGGGTCGCTTCTAAGGAAGAATCAACGACTAATCTTACACCAAGCAAAGCCAACTCCAGCTTTACTTACAGCTGGGTTGACCATCAGTGAGTCCAGATGACCAAAGGTCATTGGTGTGATTGGGCTTTTGTCAGGCGGTCTGGTTGTCCTCGATCTGATCAGTTCAGCAAACATGAACTGAGCACCCCCTGTGTGCCAGGCACTGTGCACTGCACACTGACAGACAACCAGTGAGCGGACAAACCCATTTGCCGTAGTCAAGGATGATGGTAGAGGATGTGCCCGGGACACAGGAGAACACTGAGCCTATTGAGGGGGTGGAGTGGGGCAGGTATGGACATCCTGTAGGAAGTGGGTAGGATTGGTGAGATGGACAAGTCGGGTGGGGAGGCCATTCCAGGCAGAGGGAACAGTGTGAACGATGGCATGGGGGCACAGCAAGGTGTGGCTCAGAGTCACTGAAATATCAAGTTCAGGGCAGAACGTAGCAGATGTGACTAGAGAAGTCAGCAGGGTCAGAATCAGAAGGGCTGTGTAGACCACTGTTGGGAGTTGGCTAATACCCAGGGTAGCCAAAGTGGAGTTTAAGCGGGGTGGTGACATGGTCCAACTGAGAGTTTAGAGGGCACATGTCTGTTGCAGTGTGAAGGACAGCCTGTGGGGTTCCGGCCAGAGACAGGAGGCCATTGTCACGGTGATGAGAGCCTGAACCAGGGAGATGCCGGTGAGGAGGGGACTCTTCTCTTGCACTTCAAGCTCTGGTTACGTCAAAGGTCTCGGATTCCCTCATGCTGGCCCCTCTTCTGGACTCCTCTCATGCTGCGTGACCACTGGGCTCTCCCTCACTCATCCATCAAGCCCCAGCTCAACCACCTTCTGTGACAGACTTTCTCTAACTTCCCATAGCCAACTAGGGACTCCATCCTCAACATCTCTGGTACACCCCCCAACTATGTTCCAGGTGCTCCAGGAGCCCCTTAAGGGTTCTCCTTTCTGTGTCCCTTCTGCTTAGTACGGTGCTTCCTGGTCTGTTGATATGCTCCAAAACACATCAAGGAAAGGACCATAATAGGATACTGCTGAGGGCTGAGACGGGGACAGGGACTGTACCACATGTCCGTGACCTCAGCAGGCAGCAGAGCCTGGCATGGAGTAGAAAGTGGCTAAACCTGAGACTAATAGCTCAACACAGTGTGAGGCTATGGAGCGGGGACAACGGGAGCAACTACAGTTCTCTGGGTTTTCTCGGGGTCCTTGAGGTGGTGGGACTGCATGTGCCCCCACCACCGTAGCTTCCACTACAGATGAACACAGAGTTACTAGTGGTTCAGTCCTCCTGTGCTTACTCCTCACTCACACCACTGATTGGCCTGGCAGCCTGCCCTGTGCTCGGTGGGTCCCGCCATCCTGCGTCCCCACCGTCTTGGAATGCTCTCCTCATTCAGCTGGTGGATGGTGCAAGTTTGCAAGGGCACCTGGGAGGATGCTCCGGGTCAGCTTAGAAGTGGCACCCCTTCCTTTTGCCCACATTCCCTTGGCAGGAACTCAGTCCCAAGGCCACACCTAAATGGAAGCTGGATCATCTAGTCTACCTGCATGGCCCTGAGGAAAAGAGATGAGTTTTGATGGACACACAGCAGTCTCTACCGCAGGCGAGTTACTCAGCCTCTCCGAGTGAGCTTTTGCTATAAGCGGGGAGTAATCATACCCACTTCCTCTGTCGCTGTGCTGGGTGATGGTACTGCCATGGAACGCGCTCTCCTTAGGAACTGGCCACACTGCGAACTCTTAGCTCTCTCACTATCCTTCTTAAGCTGTTGTTGCTGTTCTCAGACCTGGCCTTGGCACCATTGTGTGGGGGCAAGATCCACTCTTGCCCTTAGCAGCATCCCACAAAAACTCCCATGTCCCATGAGCAGAAGGGAACCCCACAGCACCCCTTCCAGCTCCCACTACGTTGCCCAATTGCTGACATCTTCCCCTGGTAGCTGCATGAGATAGAGACGAGGCATACGCAGGACCTCTGTGACACTCACATTAACCCCTGGCCGGCACGATACCACGCGTCCCAGCCCGTCCTGTACCCTGATGGGTGTTGTCACTGTCACTCAAAATATCTGGAAAAATAAACTTTTTTGACTCCGTTTTCACATTGAATGGAAACATGTAAGTCTGCTTCTTTCAACAGAAATGCTTTCAGAGTACCCCCCTTCTCAAAATCCTCCTTTTTAAAATAAAAAACTCCCTTTTCTCCCTCTTTCTTCCCTTGACTGTGTTGTTCGGCAGGCGGTATTATGTGGAGGTTTTTCTACAGTGGGAGCCTTTGGTGACCCTTGTCTTAAAAAACTGCTTAAGCATTCAGTAACAGCCCATACAGTGGCTCTCTAAAAATAAACATCTGCTTACAAAGAATTTAACCTGGGGATGCCCCACTTTAGAAGAGAGGGCATCCTTAATGGACTCTTAGTGCAGAGCCGGAAAGGACTCTATTGCAGCTGGAAACTGACAGCCTCTCGTTGTCATGATATCAGGGATATTGTCAGAGGCTGGGCCGGGGGCGCCTGGAGGGGTGGCGGTGATGGCAGCTGGCCGGGAACCAGGAAAGAAAGGCACCTAGGACAGACTTTATGAGTCTTTGGACCATCCTTTGGCCACCCATGAAGAGGGAGAAGCAGAAGAGAAGCAAGGAAGGACAGGAAGAGAAGGCACGTTGGGTGTGGCTGTGAGGACAGCCATGGGATGCAGCCAGACCCAGTTTCCTATTCTGGTTTTGCCACCACCCGGCTTCGAGAACCTGTGCACACCCTCAACTTTCTGAGCTCCACATCTGCATCCTTAACCTGGAGACGCTGAATCCACACTGTTAGGGGCACTGGAAGGATTAGAGATGGCGTATGTGAAACTCCCGGGGACAGTCTGGAAGATAATGAGCATTTAGTAATACAGTGGTGGTTATAGCTGAGTCCACCCATCTTGAGAAAACAGGCGGAAGCGTTGTGGATTCAGCTCAGAAAGAGACAAAACTCTATGTGTTGGGTCTCAGGACGCAGAACTGGGGAGTACCTGGGGGCATGGCTGAAAGACCCAAACATTGGGTGGGGGTTTGCTGGAGGCCAGTTCCAACTATTGATGTCACAAGCGTCATCTGTCGGGCTCTCCCCACCACAGCCCCCTGAGGATGTTCTCCCATTTCGCAGGTAAGGGGGCTGTGGCTCAGAGCTGTGAGCACCCAGCCTGCTGGGAAAGCTGGAGTGAAGACTCAGAACTGGGCTCTCTCTTGCACACGATGCTAATTCCCTTAGTGTTTACCCCCCAAAACCTCATGCAACCTGAAAACAATAAATAGGAGCCCAGGTGTTCCATCGGACCGCTCATCAGCATGAATTTCACCGTTACCCACAGCACACAGCACCTAGACGGTATACGGATACAGGTGCGGGGGGAGGAGGCCACGCTAAGGTCTCTGCTGTCTTGTGGAGCCCCATGTGGATTATGAGCTAGAGATGGGGAGGCAATGACAAGTGCTGGTGACGAAGAGCAGAACCTTCATACACTGCGGGTGGGAATGTGAAATAGTGCAGCCACTTGGGAAAACAGGCTGGCGGTTTCTCAAACGGTAAAACATGGAGGCCCTATAGGATTCAGCAATTCCTGTCCCTGGTCTGCACCCAAGAAGAATGAAGAAGGAAAACTTGTACACAAGTGTTCATAGCAGCACTATTCACAGTCGCTAAAAGGTGGACACAATCCAAATATGCACCAGTGGATGGATGGACAAACAATGTACTCTGTCGCTACAACGGAATATCATTCAGCCATAAAAAGGAATGCAACACTGACAAGTGCTACAAAGTGGATGAGTCTTGAAAACAGTGTGCTGAGTGAGAGAAGCCAGTCACACAAGACCTCACGTTGTGCGATTCCATTGGTATAAAATGTGCAGCCCAGGCAAATCTATAGAGACAGAAAGTAGATTAGTGGTTGCTTAGGGCTGGGGGGATGAAAGAATGAGAGAAGATGCCTAAAGGCTACAGGGCTTATTTGAGGTAATGAAGATGCTCAAAACTGACGGTGGTGATGGTTGTGGACATCTGGGAATATACTAAAACTTTTGAATCGTACAGTTTAAATGGGTGAATTGTATGGGATGTGGTTATGTCTCAAAAGCTGTTATTTAAAAAGATGAGTTGGAGAAGAGTGGGAGCCGGAGAAAGAAAATTAGGGTGTCCTTTCCAGAAGATTCTGGAAGATGCTGGGTGGAGGAAAAGCAGTCAATACCCTCTTCTACACAACTGTCATAAAGATGAAATGGTGCCGCGTGTAAAGGTGCTTTACGCTTGGCACCTGATAGTTGGGGGACTTCAGCAAACAAGTCTGTTTTCCTTAGTGTAGGCTCAAAACCCCAGTGGACTTACCAAGGCCAACGGGATTTCCCTCCTAACTTGAGGTGGGAAACTGCTGTAAGCCAGCATTTCTAAAAGGGAGGAAGCAGGTGAGAATGTCCCATAGCCAACTGACCTTGGGCAACACTTGAGTCCTGTAGGAGTTCACCTGCACCTGTCAGTGTATGTGTGAGTCTGGCTAAGGACTCCCCCAACCCAACCCCAAAGAGCATCTAGTGTGATCAGTTTTCCAGGGAACCAGTTTGGGAACTATTTGAGCCTATTATGATCTGTAATCAAAGTGTCAAGAGCATTCCAAGACCCCAGAGCTGGATCCGTTTGTCAGGGGCACAACAATCACACCGGAGATGCTCTTCCTGACCTAATTCAAGGTCCCATTGTGTTAACCTAGCTTCTTCCCTCCTGTCCCTCAGGTCACCCCACCCCTCAGCTAATGGGTCTCACAAAGTGCTCCAAGGCCATTTGGGCCTGGTGCCTGGGGAGTAAGCAAGGTTGGGAAGGTCTCTGGTGTGCCTGGGAGCAGGCCAATAAGGCCACGTGGCCCTGGGGTCATCCTGTGCCAGGAAAGAACCAAGCCCTGGCCACCCGCAAGAGGGGGTCTTTACCTTCCTGAAGCCCGAGACAGAAACTCAGACAGCAGAAGGCAGTGGGCTCTCAGACGGGGCCCCCTCTGAAGACTGCTCTCCGGCTCCCCAGTTGGACTTCTCCAAGAGCTTTCTGAGGACTCAGCTTTTCCTATGCAAAATGGGGTAATAATGCCCATTTCCTGAATTACGGTGAGGTTTAAATGAGACAAGTTTCTGTGAAAACACCTAGCCGAGTGACACAGAGGAAACAGATGCTCATTAAACTTTCATCTTTGTCCTTGTCATCGTTACCGTCATCCATGAAGTGGCTCCAGGTGACCACTCCCTTCCAGATCACTCAGGTAGGTGGGTGCCGCTGCAGAGTGTTGTATGTTATATCCATCGCACGTTCCCTGGAATTAGGCAATGGCCTCCCCACGTTCAGGCAAGGAAACCGAGGTGTGTCCAGATGACTTAGCTGGGGTCAAGTTTCCCTAGGGGGATACAGTAGAGGTTAGGTTTCAGCCCAGATCGCTTGGAGCGCTTGTCTCTTTGCTCTCTCTGGGGGAGCCCCTGCCTTCCCCTGAGATGAGCCTGGTACTGTTTTAGGAGGAGACCTACAGGGCGCTAATGAGGAGTCTGCTTAAAAAGCCAGAACACATCACCCCTAGACATCCACCTAATGTATTCATGCCATAGGTCATTGGCTGGGGTGCCCTAATTCACGGTATCTGTCTGTTGGGGCTGGTTTTGAGGGGCGGTGCATGCCTGTGAAGGAGACCCTTGCTGCTTCCATCAGCCTAGGCAGAGAGCTCCCAGCAGCCGGGCAGGGGCCTGGGAGCCAGACCCTGGGGCCCGCTGAGAAATGTCCCCTGTGGGCGGGTCATCCACCTGCCTGCTAGCTTGTTTGCTGCCTCACAGGAGAAGGCAATTTATTGAGCACTCGCTACGTGCTAAGTGCTTAGGAATCAGCAGTGGGGAAAGCGGGCAAAAATCCCTGCCTTGGTGCAGCTTACATCTGATTGGCAGGGGGACAGAAATAAACTGAGAACACACAGTCTAGAGTGTGGTGGCTGGTAACAAGCCTCAAGTGGGAGCGGGCTGGACGGGGTTGGTGCTAGGGCACCCTAACGGGTGGGGAGCCCTGGCTTCTCTACCACGTTGGATGGGCGGCCCATCGGGGCTGTGGGCACAGGTGTCAGTGGGTGGTGGCTAGGTGACGAGCCGAAGGCAGGCGCTTTACCGACTGAGCCACCCAGGCGCCCCTATTGGGATCTCTTTTAAATCTCCTTCTGAAAGTGCAGGATACAGGCAAATATAAGAGATTCTTTTTTAGGGTGGGTGGGGGCTGATGAATTTTGTTTTTGTTTTATGTCATCTTGTTTTATCATAAGGGTTCCATGCATAACGGGATGAGACTTAGTTTTTCTCTCTAAAAGCAATCTGGAACAATTAGACATCTCTGCTCTCCTTTGCGTCCCAAAGTTCTTCATATAGAATGGCTTTGCTGTCAGGCCTCTATTTTATAAGTAAATTCAACCTAGTGAGTCTTCTGTCAGAAAAGTTGGCCCCATCTTCGATTAAGAAAATATGATCCTTGGGGATGCCTGGGTGGCTCAGTCGCTTAAGCGTCTGCCTTTGGCTCAGGTCATGATCCTGGGGTCCCAGGATCGAGTCCTGTGTCGGGCTCCCTGCTCAGTGGGGAACCTGCTTCTCCCTCTGACCCTCCTCCTTCTCATGCTCTCTCTCACACTCTCTCTCTCAAATAAATACATAAAATCTTTTAAAAAAAAAAAAGGAGTATGATCCTCTTAAAGAGGGTAGAAAGGACATTGGTTTGGAAGCAGCCGCTCGGTCACAAAGTGGCAAGTGGCCTTGGGCAAGTCATGGCATCCTGGTGGGCCTCAGTTTCCCCATCTGTGACATGACGTGGCTGAATGAGATCATCTGAAATGTGCTTCCCTGCCCTATCTTTTCCAGGTCTCTCTGGACTATGAATCAAAGCAGTTCTTGGTGCTGACATAAATACCCATTTCCCATAGCTGGGAAACCTCTGGGTCAGATTTTCTGCTTACCTGCCCCATGGAGATTGAGTCTGCCTGCTGGGATGAAGCCTTTGTGCACAGATTCTTGAAGGATAATAAGTCCTTTTCTTATGTAGCAGTGCATTAGGGATAAGATGACTATAATTTCTTGTCTGCGAGGACTCAGCTTCAAAAGCAGAGTTCCTACTTGCAGAAGCTCGGGGACAGCAATGACAGCGACAAAAATGTATGGGAAATTAGAGGGGAGAAAGAAAGACTCAGGCATAGCTATTTTGGATATTTTCCATCATTCAGATTGGGAAATAGGGAAAACACATTGTCTGCTTCAAAAACAACCCTTCAGGAAATTATTAAAAACTCCGAATTCCTGTATAATCACTAAATCTCCTAAAGTGTGCAAATTATACATGCGGCAAATGGGAATAAATTTATTTCTGGGAACTCATTTGGAATGAACTTACAGTCGGGCACTCTTTGTTGTGGCGCTAAATGAGATTTTGAAAGAGAAATCTTTTAAATAGACACATCTATATTACATACAAAGGGGGGAAAGCGATCAATAGATTGTTGGGACATTTCTTTTTCATTCCATTTGTATTGAAAAAACAGTATGACAGTAATATCCAAGAAAAGTGTGAAAAAAATCCCTGAAGTCTGAATATTCAAATCTTCTAATAATTATTTCTATTTTTCTATGTTTATTCTAATACTTGTCCGTGAGCATACATATTTCACAACACTGTAAAGAGCATAGTTTTATTTTATGTTTTAAACTTTACCTTTTAACAATCCATCATAAGCCTCTTTCCTGGTGGTCCAAGCTCTTTGTCACTGTCATTGCTCAGAGCTGTGTAATATTCCAGCCTGGAATTATACCAACTGGGGCGATCATTCCCCAAGAGCCAAACGTTTGGGTTTTCTCCCGTCCATGCTCATTGGTGCTGATCAAGCTTCAGGTAACATATTCTCCATCCCACCCCCCTCATCTCCTGAATTAATCTAAGGAGCGGGGATTACTAGTTCAAGGGCATTTTTTAGGCTTGTGAGAGTGGCTGTCTTTGCCCTCCCAAAGTAGTCCATTATGACGATGCCCTATTGTGCCAGGTTTTCAATGCAGTCTCTCCAGCTTTGCATAGGACTATTGAAGATTTTTTTTTTCCTAATTAACTGTCAGAACGTGTAGCCCAGGGGTGCTTCTGTCTGTCTACCACCTCTGTGAGGCTTTCCATGACCCCCTTTTATAGATGGGGAAACAGGTGAATGTCTGCCCAAGGATGTGCAGAAGGGGGCTGGCTCTCACCTGGCGTTGGCTTCTCTGTGCCACGTTGTCTGCCTGAGGAGCCCTCATATTCCGTTAACTGGACAAGAAGCCACCCACCCTCATCTTGCAGCTGCCTGCTGTGTGCAGGGGCTGTGGACACCTGATGTTAAGTGAGGAGGGATCCTGAGCTCAAGGAGCCCGCCTCTCCCTTCTGGTCAGGGAGACTGGTCAGGATTCAAGTTCCCGGGAAGGTCACCATGCACGAGGTGATGCCACAAACAGCTTCTCAGAGCCCCGTGACCTAAGCTGGGAAGGGGAGTAAGGTCTGAATGCTAGCAGCGGATGCGAAGGGCCTTGCAGACACTGGTGACCAGGGGGCCTGACCCTTGGGTGGAGGGGTGTGGGGATGGGGACCGACTTGGAAATTAGGGGCTGATCCTGGAGCAGCAGGAGGGCCACTCGTTCCTTCCTGGTAGTCCCATAATGAAGAACAGGCTTTTCCCCCGAGCTTGGGTTGGGGTTTTACCCATCTCGTGTTTCCCCCCAGAATCTGGCACCAAGTTACACAGGAGCAGGAACTTAATGAGTGGCCAAGTGGATCCACGATGTAGCCACGAGAATCTTTATAATGTGGTTCTGACCCTGCCAGTTCCCGGCTCCAAATCCTCCCTCAGCTCCTCACTGCTTTTTGGATGGAGTCCAGGCACCTTCCCCCGGCCTGCAGGTTCCCCAGCATGGTCCTGGCTCTCATGTCACCCTGCGGGGAGTTGGCTGGGAGCGTGGAGGCCGTGTCCCAAAGAGGCTGAGTGCGGGACCTCGAGCCAGCCTGCCTGGATTCACAGCCCCACCCTGCCACTTACTAGTCATGGGACTCGTGGGCATCTCTGTGCCCCATCTCCTCATTTCTACAGAGGTAAGGGGAGAATCTACTTCTGCAGTTAAATAAGAGGATGCATATACGACGTTGTCCCTGGCACCAGGGTATTAGCTGCTCTGAGAATTTTCTCCATAACCGTTCCTTCATCGAGTGACCCTGCAAGAATAAGCCCTCTTTGGAAAGTGACCCCAAAATACCCATCGCATGGAATGGCCAGAGTGTGCTGTGGTCCGGAGCGATGGGGTGGGCTCCCTCGGCAGGGCGACAGGCACAAAGACTGTGATTATCACACTCACAAGCAGAGAAAGACAACCAAACGCTTTCTTTTCAAAAGAAAGAAAGAGAGAGAGAGAGAGAGAAGAAGAAGAAAGAAAGAAAGAATGAAAGAAAAGAAAGCAATCTCACTTAAGAAAAGAGGAAAACTCGGCTCGTCTCAGTTTATCCAAAACCTTTTCATATTTTCAGTTTTAATAAGATGTGACGGAAGCTGACATTTTTGCAAGCACCAAGAACTCACGTCACTTTGAAAACTTGCAAGTTGATTTGAAGAAGCACCAAGAGGTAGCCAAGACTCGCGTTGCTCACAGATGGTGGGGGATTAGGTGCCAGTTTGCCGAAAAGCTTGGAGTCGGCAGACGGCGGAGGGCAGCCGGCTGAGGCCACCCGTGGGCAGGCAGGACGGGCTGCCCGGCAGGAGGGCCTTGAGGCCTTGGCCACACCCCACCCGGCCCAGGTGAGGGGCTGCCAGGTCCTCATTTGGCCTCCACCTGGGGGCTCACGTCTGAGGGCAGGACGGGCTCCAGGGGCTGGGAGGCTTGCTTGTCCTTGGCACACGCAGAGCCCAGAGCTCAGATTGAGCCCCAACCTTGCCACCAACTAGCCGCGGGGCCCTGGGCCAATACTTAATGTCTGTGGGCCTGAGTGTCATCTTTGGGAGAAAAAGGGGAAAAGACTAATGATAGGAGCAGTAACCACAGCTACCTCGTAGGGTTACTAGGAGGAATAGCAAGACCATATTGAGACAGCCCTTTTTAACTATGAAGTCCAGTTATTTAATTCCCCCAATGAGGTGACAAGGGAGCAGAAGGGCATGTGGGGAGAATGAGGGATTCATAATTAATTACGGAATGTGTTCAACAAGCCTCTCTTCTGCTGTTCTGGGGGGTGAGCTGACTCCCCCGAGGAGAGGAAGGGTCCTTCCCGGGGGACGATGTGTGAGGGCCAGTTGGGACAGAGGGGGTTCAGGCCGAAGTCACAGCCTGGAACAGACCCCCGGGGCCTGAGTGGGTGGGGCCTGTGGGGAAAGGGCCCCTGGAGGCTGCGCGGGGACTTCTGAACACACAAGGAGGTAGGATGCAGGGGGCCACTAGCTGCATTCTGGTCATGTTGGCGTGGCAGGAGATCGAGCTGTCCTTGCATGAAAGGCTGGGGTTTTTGCATTACTTTCCAGATGCCCAGGGGCTGAGCTTCTCCCCCGAGCCAGACCTGAGGCCAGAGGTGGCTCAGAGATGGTGTCTCCTGTCTCCAGGAGCTTGAGTGGGTGAGACAGAGGCTGCTTCCTCTCTCGAGCAAGCCATGGCTCCCTGAGGCAGGCATGTGCAGCTCCCATCATGGCAGGGAGGGGGAAGACGCAGGGATGGATGGGATGGCTTTGTCTTGTCCCGCACCCCCCCATGCCCCTGGGCTCTCTACTCAGCAAGCAGCACCTAGTGCCCTCACGACCTCTCCTTTTCCTGTACCCCCAGCAAGGCTTCATGTTGCGGCAACATGGATGTGATGGTTTGCCTCTGTTCGTTGATATGATTAAAAGAATAAGAAGGGAACTCTTTCTGAAAGGCAGCCCTGGGGTGGCATTGGTCTCCTGCCACAAGACAGACATCTTTCTGCAGGTGGCCAGGGGGTCCGAGCAAGGAGGGCGTTTGCGTTCCCTCTGCAGGTCTCCCAGGGCCACCCCCACCTCTGAGCGGACACGCAACATTCCAGCATGAAGTAATGAAAGGCCACCGGCCATTCAGATCCAGGTTCGAATCCTGCCTCTACCATTTCCAAGCTGTGCGTCCTTGCACAAGTTGCTTGGCTTCTCTGTGCCTTCTGAGACACTAATGTTACCTCATGCTGCTGCCACGGGGGTGGGGGACCTGAGGTTAAATGGGGGAGGGTGATGCCTGGAGTGCAGTGCCTGGAACAGAGGAGGTATTTAGAGAGTCTTTGTTGAGTCTGAATCCTGAAACCCTCTCACAGGTGGAGGGGTGGTGGGTGACTAGGGAGCTATTGGCCAGTCAGGAGGGCCAGCTGTAAAAACTGGCTTCCTCACACAAGCGTGAAAGTCCACGCCTGTCCCATCTCTTCTCTTTTTAAAAGTTTCTCCTGAACCCTCCATAAATGCAGTGGAAAGAGTCGAAGACGAAGACTTTTTGGATTCCAAGGAACATTTAGTTCGAAGCAGATCAACCAGCCTTCTGCTTACTGCTAATAATAACTAACGTTTATTAGGCACTCGCTGGGCTGGGCACTCTCCCAGTGTTGCCCCAGCCAATGGTCACACCAGCCCTCTGATGTACACCCCAGATTCACCCCCATCTGGCGTCGGATGGAACTTTCTAGGAAATGGAGCTCGCCTGGCCTCACGTGCTTAGTAAGTGGCAGAGTCGGGACACAAACCTAGGCTGCCTGCCCCGAAACCCAAGCCCACCAGATGAGATTGTCTTCCAAATGCAGAAATCCTTTCTGCAGCCCAACTTGGCCCAACTCTCTAGCTGTTGGGAGAAATACATTCCATCTCTTCCCATAGCCGAACCCGAAAATGAGGCATCTTTCACTTCACAGTTCACAGCCGGAATTCTTCCTTGCACATGAAATCTATCAGTCCTGCTGGCCCCCTTCCCTCTTCTGGGCGTATAATACTGCTGTCATGTGTGTCTAAATAAACATCCATCAGCCTGGCTCCTTGCAGACCGATTCCAAACACTGGCTTGACAGGGTGGCACTCAGGGCTTGCAAACCCGCCCCCTTGCCCCAACACACTTTGAACACTCCCCTTTGTGCATCTAGGAAAACTAGAGCACCTGGTGGTGTCTTTCGCTTACACCGAACTTTGTAAAAACCTCTGTTAGGCTGAAGTAACCTCTATTCCTGTCCTGTTTACTTAGCTATGAGTGTTTCAGGACCGGGGTGGAGGGACAGGCATTTACGGTCTCCTCCATCTCAGGCTCTAGGCCACACATGTGACATACCTCGAGGCATTCTTCTCAACAGGCCCAGGTGACGTATTAGTGGCCCCCTTTCCGGGAGGCTAAAGGGAGAGGTACACTTTTGCAGGTCATACGGCCACGTGGAGGCAGCACTGGGGTTTTTGTGGTCTTCCCATTAGGCCAGTGACATCATGCACTATTCATTCAATCCCATCTCCTTGGAGCCCCACAAAGGGGTTGGCCCAGCCTCCTAGCAAATGTTTGTTGAGTGACGAACTGACCAAATAAAGGAATGAATGAACAAATTTCCGGGAGAACGATGAAGCAGGAGCTGTCTGGAATGATTTAGGGGTCTCATTTAGAAGCAGGAATTAGACTGGAAGGGCACCGGCTAAAGAGTTGTTCCATACATCACAGATGGATTACACTTTTCAAAGCATTGGAATACAGCGAAATCAATAACATAGCTCAAAATCCTGCCAAAAGCATTTTCCACAAATCACCCTTTGTTCCTTCTGACTCCGCATAAATGGAATTTGTTGCATCTGCTAAGTCGGGCTGACCACTTTTTCAGTCTGTTAATCGACGGGAAGGTTTTTCACGTTCTTTGAACTTCTCAGATCATTTCTCAGCAAACATACAAATACTAGGAATGCCATGCCTCGGCAGATGGGAGAGTGGCAACACCCTTCTTATTGGTGTTATTGTGCTTGAGTTTACAAACCCTATACGTCTGACTTTTAAAACCAACATTCGGTCATCTGGCATGACTTGCCCCTCATTTTCAGTGGCTCTTTCCCTTTTGTAATGGTTGCTAGAAGTTTCTTGGTAGAAGAGAGTTCAAAGTCATCACTCAATCTCCCTGTTTTAGAGATGAGGACCTTGGTTTCCCAGAGAAAAGCAGCATGGCTGGAAACCGGCAAAGCTCATACCGGAACCTGGGTCTCCTGTTGCCCAGACAAAATTCTTTGCTTAAAAATAACCCCGAGCGGTTCGGGGCACCTGGTGGCTCAGTCGGTTAAGTGCCTGATTCTTGGTTTCGGCTCAGGTCATGATCTTGCAGTTGTAGGATCGGGCCCCATGTGTGGCTCGTTCTCTCTCTAAAATAAATAAATAAGTAAATAAATAAATTAAAAAAACAAAAACCCCAAAACCCCAAGCTCGAGCTGATTGGCTTTGCCACGCAAATTTGGGAACTGCTGTTCTAGGTTCCAGAGGGTCCCTCCTGGTAACAGAGTTGGTTTTAAAGTATGGACATGCATGGAGAGCAGGTCTTATAGGTGGTGATGTGCTCAGTTCCTATAATGTTTCGACTAGGAATTTACCTCGAGAAAATAATCAGAAACGTGGATAAAGGTTTACACACCAAGATGTTCATTGCTGTACCGTTTATAATGGGAAAAAAAGGGGGGGGGAGGAAGTAAGCTAACAACAAAAAAAAAATCCCTATTAGGCTGCCATTAAAATAAACTTCTGAAGACTATTTAATGACTTTGGAACATGTCTAGGATAAAATGTTAAGTGAAGAAGGTAGGCCAGAGCCACGGAGATATAGCATGATATCAAACATGTAAAAAATATTAAAAATAAATTAAAAAATAAATTTCCTTTTAAGCACACACAAAAAATATGCAATACATATATAAAAAAGCCTGAAACGCAATGTACCAAAATGTTAGTAGAGGTCATTCATTCCGTGATAATGCATTACATCAATCGATCCCTGTCTATCAGGCACTGAGCTGTTCACTAGAGATACAGTACGCAAAACGAGTGGGTTCCTGCCTTGATGGATCTGCTGTCAGGGTAGGAGTGGAAGAAGAGACAATATTAAGACAATAATCATGAAATTAAACTTATAAGTACAAATTGTATTATTGCTATTAAGAAAGTTATTTCTGTAGGGTGGGATTATGGGCGATTGTTGTAATCTTTTTTGTGTTATGCTCCTACAAATTGCTTTAGATCTTACATTTCCTACCATGACCTTTATTGACTTTATTATTAGAAAAATAGAGAACTTCAAAAAAATACACACAAATGCAAAAGCCCCAAGTACCTGGGTAGTTTCCAGTGGCCCCACACTGACAGCAGAGCCCTCAGGAGATGCCCCAGCATGTGTGTGGAGGAGACAAAGACCTGCCTCCGGAGCTATTGGGACTGTATTAGTTTCCCGCTATGGCTGTAACAAATTACCACAACCTTAGTGACTGAAAACAACACTATTTTCTTTCTCTTACAGCTCTGGAGGCCCCATGCCTGAAATTAGTTTCACTGGGCTATAGAGTCAAGTGTTGACAGGGCTGGTTCCTTCGGAGGCTCTGGGGGTCTTGCTCAGTTTCAGGGGGGTGCCTGCAACCCTTGGCTCGTGGTCCCCTTCCTCTGCCTTCCATCATCACATGGCCTCTCCCTCCCATATTCTTGCTCTGTCTGCCTCTTACAAGGATTCTAATGATTACTCTGAGGGTCCACCTGGATAATCCAGGGTCACATTCCTATCTCAAGATCCTGAACTTAATCACATCTGCAAAGTGCCTTTGCCATATGTTACAACATTCACAGATTCCAGGGGGTGGGAGCAGGGTGTCTTTGGGGGCCATTATTCAACAGCCATAGGGGCTTGTCAAAAGTCTGCAGCTTTCCTGGTTTTATCAAATGTTAGCCAATCTTAGAACAGCCCTTACTTAACGTGGGGTGTGTGTGTGCACACGCATGTGCATGTTTGTACGTGCGCATGTGTGCGTGTGTGTTTTCTTGAGCAAAAAGAAAAGATGGAATGTCTGGAAATTCATTTGTGCCATAAGTGCTTCTGAAATCTTTGGTAGCTGTCCTCATACCCCACCGGATCTGTTGTTATTGTAAAGAATTTGCTCAGTGGTTTGCATCAAAAATGGAAGAAATGGCTGGGTACACAAATAAAAAGAGAGAACAAGGCAGAGAGGGGCGGGGAGGGTTATTGTTAGCTAGTGCTTGCATTTCAAACATTCAGTCCAGTGAAAACATTGACATCAAGCGTTGTGTGTGTTCCTGGGAGGGAGCTCTCTGAGTTGTGTGTCTCATGGGCGTCATTGGATGTTATTGTTGCCTTGCTAAATATTCATGGATGGATATGTGGAATAAATTCTCTTGTAAACTGACAGAGGGCAAGTAAGACCTGTCCTTGAGTCTCTCATCTGCATCCTCATTTCTGAGAAACTGTCTATTTGGGCACGAGTGTGTGTGTGTGTGTGTGTGTGTGTGTGCACGCATGTGTGGGTGCTATGTACTTGGTTAATTTGAGCAGAGGAATCACATTTTCAGAGTAATGAAAGATGCATCTCCCCAGTATGGGGACCTCCAAGTGGGTGGTGGTTAAAGAAGGCAAGTTTTGCTCAGAAGGCTTTGTTAAAGCTGTTGCCTTGCTTCAAAACTAGCATCTTCAGGGGCAACCTGGGTGGCTCAGTTGGTTAATCATCTGCCTTCAGCTCAGGTCATGATCCCGGGGTCCTGGGATTGAGCCCTGTGTCGGGCTCCCTGATCCGTGGGGAGCCTGCTTCTCACTCTCCCTCTGCCGCTCCCCCTGCTTGTGCGCTCTCTCTCTGTTAAATAAATAAATAAATAAAATCTTTAAAAAAAACAACCTAGCCTCTTCAGACCCATTAGGGGGTTGTGGCTTATTTGTTTGGAGGTAGGGTGGATTCCAAGGAGAGGGTGACAAAAAGCCGCCATGCACGTATGGGAGCACGCACGCACGCACACACACACACACACTCACAGAAGAGCTTCTTTTGGTTCAGGACAGAGTCCTTGAGGGTGGCCATGGACCCACATGCTTCTGAGTAGAGAGGGAGACCATGGTGGGGAGACTGTGAGGACACTGGATCATAGACCAAGGGGATGCAGAGAGAAAAAGGGAGGGGCAGTGATTACGGGAGACTCCGCCCAGACGCCACCTTCCCCAGGACACCTACTCCAACCCTTTGTCCTGTCCTCCACCAGGTCCAGCCACCTGCCAGGGCTATGGACAGAACTGTGTCGCCTACCCCCTCACCTCCCCCGACCAAATTAAGATGTTAAAGCCCAGTGTGCCCTATGTGGAGACGAGGCCTTTGGGAGATGAGTCGGTTTAGATGAAGTCGTGAGAGCGGGACCCTCATGATGGGACTAGTGTCCTTATAAGAAGAATGCCCGAGCACCCCCACCCCCACCCCCCGTGTCTCCCGCTGCAATGTGAGCACACCGCGAGAAGGCAGCTGTCTACAAGCCAGGAAAAGGCCTTTCACCAGAACCCGACCATGCTGCCTCCTGATCTGGGACTTCCAGCCCCCACAACTGTGAGAAAATAAATGTCTGTTGTCTAAGCCCCCCAGTCTGTGGGATTTCATTATGGTGGCCCGAGCAGACGGAGACACCCAGCCTTGGGGTTTTCATGGCACACTGGGCAGGCATCCACGAGAGCAAACTATAATTGTTGGTTTGCTTGTCTGTCTCCCCTGAACATCTGTGGGCTGCCTAACGTCAAAGATCCCCTTACTGCTGTATCCTTAGCATCCTCTCCGTGTTCCGTTCTAACTTAGTAGGTGCTGGGGGCAGACACTGGCTGTAGTCCCCCACCATCTATTTACCCTGTGTTCCGGAGTCATAGAACACTAAGCTATGCACCTGTCCACTTAGAATAAGAACAGCATCTCTCTGCCTTCTGTGCAGCTGAGCGTCACCACGTGACTGAGTTTTGGCCAACGTGAACGTTATGGAACCCAAGGCTGAACTTCCATGTCATACCTTTGAAGAGTAAACACACACCTTCCCCTCTCCCGTCGGCCCCTTCCAACTGCCTGGAATTTGGACATGACAGAAAGCCATTTGGGACATGCGGTCCGGGGCAACAGAGGTCACAGGGACAAGATTGAGTGGGCCTGGCCCATGACACTGTGAGGGTGCCCTCCAGCCCTGTTGCCCCACTGTTTACTTGAAAGAGAATTACAATTCTTGATGAGGATCTGTTCTTTGCCGTCTCTGTTCCAGTAGCCCGATTACACCCTCATACAATTCTCAGGAGGTTTGCTCACTGAAAGACCACAGGCTCTGAGCCTTCTTTGGGTGCCCCAGCCATGCTTCCTCACTGTCTCCTCACTGCAGACAAAATGACAGCCCCAATCCTCACCCAAGATGGCCCTGTCTCACTTCCCTTACATGCAAAAGGAACTTTGCAGGTGGAACTAAGTGAGGGATCTTGAGCCGAGGAGATTGTCCTGGTTTATCTGGACGGGCTCACCATAACCACAAGGGTGCTTACCAGAAAGATGTGACAATAGAAGCAGAGGTCCGAGTGAGGTGAGGATGGGACCGTGAGCCAAGGGGCCGTGAGCCAAGGAGCGTGGGCCACTTGCAGGAGCTAGAAAAGGCAAGTAAATGGATTCCTCCCTAGAGCCTTCCAGAGGAGCCAGCCCTGCCAACCCATCTTAGACGTCTGACCTCCAGAACTGGAGAGACTAAGTGTGTGGTTTTAAGCCACTGAACTGTGCATATGTGTTAACAGCAGTGATAAGAAACTAATATGCTCCTCTGGGTCCCGGGGGCTTCTCTGCGTCCCTGAACAGGGGCTTTGAATTCAGGTGGCCAGATGGGCCTGGGCTGGAGTCTGCTCTAGCACCCACAGGCGGTGTCACAAACACTCCAAGCCCTCCTGGCATGTAAGGGAGGCATGGGGAGGGCTCACTCTCAGCTGTGAGCTCCAGGCCCCCGGACCTCAGGAGTTCGCTGGGCGCTCTGAGTCCCCTCTTGGCCAGCGAGCTCAGACGACAGGGCCCGTGGGACCCCCCCTTCCCTCCAACCGAGCAGGCTTTTCTGGTTTCCCTCTCATCCCGGCCCACGCTCACCTTACCCGGAAACCTTTGTTGATTGTCCCTGGGGTCCAAATTCCTTAGCACGGCACGCAAAGGCCTTCACACCCTGGAACAAAATGCCGGCTTCCTGCCCCAGGTCGCCCGCAGAGCCCTCTCCCGGGGCCTGTGTTTCCTTTCTGCTCCTCCGACGAGCCCCGCTCGTTCCCCACCCACTACACTCCTGCTCCTCCCGAGACCCTGCGGGTGGAGGCGGTGAAGGTCACAGCCTGTGCTCTGGACGGAGTCCTGTTCTCCCCACTGGGCCAGTCCGTTCCTCTCGAAGCCTGTTTCCCCTCGACCAAAGAGCAGCAGTAACGGTGCTGGCTCCAGGGGTGAGGTGGGAGCCTTAGATGGGGTAATGCTCACGGAGCACACACCGGCCATGGCGGTTACTGTTACTAGTACCCGCTGCCTCTTCCATGAAGCGTTACCTGATTTCTCCCAGTTCAATGAGTGACTCTTTCCGCAGTGGCGTGAATCTCTCGTGGCCTTCTTGTATGGCACCATCAAGTCTCTCAGAGTAACCAACCCTGGGACTGTTCTGATTTTAGCACCAAAAGCCGTAGGTCCCTGGAAACCCTTCAGTCCCAGGTGACCAGGTCAGCCTGCTCCCTCTGAAGCGGTAGCTCCCTTTTTTTTTTTTTTTTAGATTTTATTTATTAATTTCTGAGAGAGAGAGAGAGAGAGAGAGCACAGACAGTGGGGGAGCGGCAGAGGGAGAGGGAGAAGCAGGCTCCCCGCCGAGCAGGGAGCCCGATGCGGGACTCGATCCCAGGACCCCGGGATCATGACCTGAGCCGAAGGCAGACGCTTAACGACGGAGCCCCCCAGGCGCCCCATGAACTGCCAGCTCCTGAGGGAAAGGACCGGTCTTTCTCATCACTGCGTGCCCAGAATGCCGTGTGACAAAGTCCAGGATGTGGGTGGAAGTAAACCAATGTCCAACTAAGGACAAGAAGAAAGGGAAGAGGGAGGGAAGGAAGGAAGGCAAAACACTACTTTGAAAGATCACTTGTGCTTTGTCTTCTTGGAAATTCAGACTCTCCTCCCACCCCCTCAATCCCTCGCAGGATCCTTGAACTTGAAGACGAGGCCATGAGGCTTTCACTCCAGGGAAGTGAGGGCTGGTGCTGCCTAGAACAAAGGAGTGTTGCTCTACTTTGAGTTTCAACAGGCCTTTAAAAATAAGAACTCATTGTGAGGTAATGTTCTTGCGAGCCAGGCTTTCTGAAGAGAAAAGCTATTTTCTCAGGACGCCTCCAGAGCTGGGTTTCACGTCTCCGAGAGCCGAAGCTTGGAGGACTGGCAGGAGGGTGATCCATAAGGTGGGGAGGGGGGCAGTGTCTGCCACAGGGGAAGGGAGGGCGTTCGGGGTTGGGATGAGGGTCCTGGTGGAGAGGAAGAGAGGGGAGAGGGCCAATGTGAGTTGTCCCTCACTTCCCAGGGTCAGAACCCAAACAGGGAGCTCCTTCCACGTTTTCTAGGCTCAACGTGGAGAACCCCCCCGGAGCAGGAGGTGGATGCAGAGTGTTGGAGAGTCACGGCCACGGGAAGCGGTCCGGTTAGTGGGCCTGAGGCAGCTTGCCGGGCCCACCATCTCTGGCAAGGTGCCCAGAGAGTCTGCAGGCTCTGGGAAGCCCAGAAGGGCCGGAGTCTGTCAGTGACCTGAGTTGGACGGGGAGGCCACATGGTGTGGACTCTCGGAACCAGAACCAGTGAGCACAGCACAATGCTCCAAGGACCAGCAGACGCTGAGGCAGGACGCCCAGAGACCCAACGGCCATGCTACTCATTAGGGGACATGGAGGGAGGGACCAGGGGTGAGTAATGCCCGGACTAGAGGTCAGTGGGGGCCTCGTGAGGCATCGCTCTGCCCCCAGCTCTGCGTGGACCCCTTGACCCCAGACTCTACCACGGGAAGGAAGAAGGGAGGATCCTTGAAAATGGGCAAGAAGTCCCAAAAGACACTAAGCTTTCGCCTGGAAATGACCGGGTAGCCTCAATGGCAAAATCGGGGGTCCTGCTGTCACAGGACTTGGGGCGGAGAGTGAGATGAAAGCAGTTACCGAAAACAAATGAAGTCACGTTTTTCTGCACATGTGCATAATCCCAGTCTAGGGACTGAAGGGAAGGAAGGAGACGTATGGGAGATGGAACTTCTGCCATGTGACCCTGGTTCTCACTGGCCTTCTGGGATCTTCTCATTGGCCTGTTGCAAAGGGTGTCCACCCGGGTGGCCAGGGGACCGTGCACCAGGGAGAGGCTGAGTTCCCCGCAGGAGCCGGCCCCCCTCTGGTCAGGTCTCGTCAGGAGCCGGGGAGGGCGGCGAGGGGCGCTGGCCCATCCTCCAGACCCCTTGGGCTCTATCAGGTCACTGCTGCCCTGGGAATACCCTGGTGGTGGTCCTTTGGGCATTTATTTAAGAGTTAAAGTTCTGGGAGTCTCCACATGTGAGCTTTCTCGAGGTATTGCTAAAGGCCACCCAGGGAAAGTGGACGTGGCACTTGCAGGGACATGGAACTGGGTGACAAATGGCTTTCTTGTCACTGGGGCCACTCCTGTCTGGGTGCTCAGATGGGGCTTGGAGAGGCACCCGGTAGCCTCCGTCAGTGCTGGCTGAGCTGGCTTGCGGGTGGGCCAACCTCTGCGCGGTGTCCTTCCTGAGCCGCTCTGCCTATCGGGGTTTCTTGGGTGGAAAACCTCCTCCACGCCCAAGAGTTGGGGGTGGCCCTGAGGTCAGAGGGCACGGTCCCTTGTAGAACCGTAGGACGTCAGAGCTGCCAGGCCTCCCACTCCTCCAGCCCGCCCACTCTGTGCCGTGAGGCAGGGGAAGGGGGTCAGGAAGCTTAAGTGACTTGCCCGAGGTCCCACAGAATCAAGTCAGGAGCAGGGTGAGAACCTGGGGCTCCTGACTCCCAGGCTCAGTCCCCCTTCCCAGGCATGGGCCTGCCTCTCATTCTGTTTCTTCCTCCCTTGAGATTTGCCCTTTCTGGCCCACGGAAACAAATTAGACCCTTCATGCGCCTTTCCTAAGAGTCACCTTTCCAAGGACAGAGGGTTGTCTGTGATCACACATCTCTGAGCTCAGTGCCGTCCATGAGAGGGACAATTTGAGCAGATGTGCCAGAGGACTCCCTGCCCTGCCACGTCTGGTTCTCTTCTCCCTCTGGGCACCTGAGAGGGCCCCACTTCCTGCCCCCTGCCACTAGAGAGGCTGGGGGACCGGTTCTGGCCAATAGGCTGTGAGAGGGAGTGACACACATATCTTCCTATCTGCAGCATTTAACTGCTAGTGAGGAGACCCTCCAGCACTTTCTATTCTTGCTGCCGTGACTGAGAGGCCACACTCATAGGTGGTGTGGCTACAAGATGGCAAAGCCACATCACCCTGCATCCCTGAGTGACTGTGTGAAGCAGGGTGCCCTGCCGGGGGACACTTAGCTCGAGTGGGAATAGCCATGTCATATTGAGCAACCGAGATCTCAAGGTTGCTTATGACAGCCGCAGAACCTAGAGCATCCTGGTGATTACAAATGTGGATTGCTTCATGCAGAACCGGGCCCTTCTTCTGGAAACAGAACCACCGAACACCCCATCAATGGCCATTCGGGGTGGGAGTGGGGGTGGGGGCAGCATGAATTTATAGTGAAGGAGTTGACTTGCCTGTTATAGACAGAAAGCAAGGTGGTTCTTAGACTGGTGTGCCGCAGGATGATGGAGGGGGAGGGGCGGGGAGTGTTTTATGCCAATCTAGATTCTTCTCATTTCTGCAACCCCAGATTCTGATTCTTGAGGTCAGAGGCTGAGCCAGGAATCTGCATTTTTAATAGGCAGCCCAGGTGAGTCTGCTGCACGAGGTCTTGGCTCATGTCTTGACTAATCCTCACGTAACACTCCCGGGAGACCTGGATTTGAGTCCTGATTCCGTCACTAGCTGTTGGCTTTGGGTCTAACTCTTTGAACCTCAACCACTTCTATAAAATAAAGAAAATGCTATTTGACTCCCAGAGCCGTGTAAGAATTCAATGTGATAAAGTGTGTTAGCATAATACCGTGTGCAAACTGAGCATTTATTAAGGGTTCCTAGTTTCAGTAATGGTGGTGGTAGTAATTATTAGAGTACTTTATTATTTAAAAAGAGAAACCTGTGCTTCTTGAACAGGGTGGAGGTGCGCTGGGCGAACCTCTTGAGGAAACATAGCATATGACCAAGTAACCCCACCTCACTCGCTGAGAGTCACCATCCCGTTGGGGTCTGTTAGATTAATTCCTGCCACCATCACCCTGTTGGTTGCCCACAAGCTCTTCTTCTTATAAAATCTTGTAAAAAGCCTGGGCACAGATCTGCTCCCAGGAGAAGGGACACTGAGCACGCACACAGCATGGGTCCTTGGTAAATACCTACAGCGATACCTGTGGGTCTGCTCCCCCCCCCAGTTACCCCTCTTGGCGGGGCTGATGGCTCCTGGGCCATTGCCATGTCCCCAAAGTCCAGTCAAGGCTTGTTGCAAGCATGGGCTCAATAAACACTAGCTCTTTTTTTATTTTTAAAGATTTTATTTATTTGTCAGAGAGAGAGAAAGAGAGAGAGAGAGAGAGAGCACAAGCAGGGGGAGCGGCAGAGGGAGAGGGAGAAGCAGGCTCCCTGCTGAGCAGGGAGCCCGATGCCGGGCTTGATCCTAAGATCCCGGGATCATGACCTGAGCCGAAGGCAGACCCTTAACTGACTGAGCCGCCCAGGTGCCCCTGACACTAGCTCTTGTTGAGAGCCCCGACTCCCTGCTTGCTCAAACCACGTGACATTTAATGGCTTCCCCGGTGTCTAAAGTTGCAAGTTGTCCGCTTATTTAGCCAGGAGGATGCCTTCCAGGAGTACACTTTATGTTCCCTCAGTTCTGGGTTCCTGATTAACGGCAGCAACCTTGCCACCCGCTTGCCCCGCTGAGCTCCTACTTGTTCAGGACTGGGAGCAGGCATCCCGTTGCCCCAATGCCTCTCTGGCTGGCTGGGTCCTCTCCACGCCCCTGCCCCTTGAGCTCCCCTGGACCCTGGCACCGAGGGTCGACCCTGCGGCCGTGTGTGGACGGCAGTCTCCCCATGCAGAGTTTGAGCTCCTTGGTGGTCAGGGGTGTGGGGGTCACTCACGCCCGGCACCGCTAGGCTCTCAGTGCATGGATGTGGCCTGACCAGATGAAGGAAGGGATGGGTGCAAACCCACCATCGAACCTTAACAATACAACATCCATGAGCCACACCAGCAACATTCTGGCAGAGGGTGGACCCTTGTGTCTCTGGAACACAGGCTCCTCACGATGCATTCAGGGATGTGCCATGCCTTTTCCATTTGGGAGCATGGGTCTCACGAGAAAATTCCATAAGCAAATGGAAGCCTTTTCCTTGACCTACTGTGTCATCGCAGTGGGGGAGGGGCGGGCCACGGCTCATTTCTTTGGGGATCACACCAGCTTTAATGTTCTCTCCTTCTGTCTGCTCCCCCACCGCCCCAAGCAAGCCCTGCACCAAGGGAGGACAGGAGAAATACAGCCGAAGTTCCCATGGCCTCTGCTCTGGGATTCCGGCTTTCCTGGCCCTTGGCCAGCTTACCCTGCAGACAGCGGGGCCCCAGGGCCAGAAACTTGACGTTCCACATGTTTGATTTTCTTGTGGGTGGAGCACGTGGGTGCTTGGGGGAAGTCCCGCGGACCAGAGGCCAGATGATGGATGGGAAAGGGAAAGGCATTTGCCTCCCTCGCCTATCGCTCGTATGGAAAAGCGATCCGTTATTCAGGAGCCGGTTTATCAAATTAGGGACCCACTTGGATCCTTTCCCTGCTGCTTGACAGGGTGGATCAGGACCCCTGTAAGAGGAGAGAAGATGTACCCGGAGGTCGGCACGCCCCAGCAGCTCGGTGTCACGAGGGGTCGTGGGACTCCAGGCATGCCAGGCCCACCCCCGGCTCGCAGAACCCCCCGGGAGAAATCTTCTTGCCTCTCCCGGCTCCGCGTTCCTTATCTGTTAGGGGGCTGATTGAATCTGTGCAGCCTACCTGCAGAGTCTGGCCAGGGTGGGGCCTCTGGGGCCGACAAGGCAGGTCTGACTATGAGCAGTGGTTGTACATTTCACCAGCCAAAAGCTTGGCAGGAGAGGACATGGAGCCCATTAGCTGTAGTGGAGGTCTGGGGTTTCTGTGGGCTCCATTTGCCTGCCAACCCCATTTGGCCAAGGCTTAGGAATCTGGCCCGGATTTCGCCAGGCTGGTGTCAGTGGGTCTGGATGCTGTGTCCATATTCACGGGTCATTGGGTAGCCTTCCATCAACCCTCCGCCCGTGCCGATCCGTGCTGGAGCTCATCTCGTCTTTCCTGCCATGTGCCAAGCTCTGTGTTAGGTGCAAACACACACACACGGTGTATTTGTTTCCTACGGTTGCTAGAACAAATCACAAGTTTGCTGGCTGTAGACAACACACAGATTTATTCTTTGATAGTTCTGGAAGCCAGGAACTGGATACGGGGTGAAAATCAAAGGGTCAGCAGGGCAGGTTCCTTTTTGGAGGCTCTAGGGAGAATTGTTTCCTGCCTTTCCCAGCTTCTTAGAGGCCACCTGAATTCCTTGGCTTGGGGCCCCTTCTTTCGGCTTCAAGCCAGATGTGTAATATTTCCAGATCTCTCTGAGTGGCTTCACATTGCCTGCTCCTCTCTCTGCTTGGATCCTCTACAAGGAGCCTGCCTCTCACACAATAAGGACCCTCGTGATGACACTGGGCCCACTCAGATAATCCAGGATACCCTCCTCTTAACTCAATGTCCTTAACTCAATCACACCTGCAAAGTCTCTTTACGTGCAAGGTGACAGACCCACAGGTTCCAGGGATCAGGATGTGGAGTCTTCAGGGACCTTTATTCAGCCTACCAGACACGTTCTCTGCCCTCACAGTGAAGGGGATGGGCAACACCCCTATGATCCAGATGACGGCATGCTAGTCACCCCTGGTCCCGGCATGCCTCTCGGTGACACCCACTCCACCAGGATGCTCCCCGGGAAAGGAAAAGGTCGGGACCGGACTTAAACCGTTGACCTAGTTAGCAGGATGAAGGAATTGGGCTCCTGGGGGGCTGTGGCAAGACATCCTTAAATTATTTAGCACTGTGTGCATTAGAAGGCCATTATATAAAGTAGCGAATTATAAACACCAACTTCCACAATAAGGTAATAAAATAAATAATACATTAACGAGGTGCAGTGCTCCAGAGTTGGAGTGGCTGGCGGGAAAGGAGGCTTGCCGGGCGTGAGGCCATAAAGCTGCGGGCGCTGAGTGACACTGCAATGCGGCGGGGCCAGCCAGGTCTCCCGCCTGCCTGGCCCGCAGGTGCCCAGGCTCCAGGGCACAGGGGTCACCACCCATGCCAAGGCCGGGATGCCTCACTCTGGAGCCCGTTGTGGGGTTTTCCGTGAAGCTACGGGGCACCCGTACCTCGGGGCTTCTGTCTGTCGCCTGCTCTCCTGAGGAGCCCACTGAACTCAGAGGCGCCATAGGGTTATTTGCAAGGCTCTGAGCCCCGGGGGTCTGGGTTCGGATCCTGGCTCTGCCTCTTACTAAGCCCTGGTCTCCTCACTTGAGAAACAAGTGGTGCTACGAGTATCTGTCTGGTAACGCTATTGTGAGGTCAGCTGGGAGCCACGTGAAGCTCTAGGCGGTGAGATGACTATTAGCTTTTGGTTCATAGCTATTAGTATTTAGGCCAGCTGACTAATGGTCCCCAAAGATAGCCAGGCCCCAAGCCCCAGAATCTGTGAATATGCCACCATACACGGCAAAGGGGGCGTTGTCTGTGTGATTAAGTTAAAGACCTTGAGATGGAGAGATTGTCCTGGACCATCCGGGTGGGTCCGAAATGTAATCACGAGTGTTCTTACAATGGGAGGCAGAGGGGAGTTTGCACGGAAGAAGACAGAACAGTGACTAAAGCCAGATGCCACAATGCTGGCTGTGAAGATGGGGGAAGGGGCCAGGAGCCAAGGAATGCAAGGAACGGAGCTCTAGAAGCTGCAAAAGGCCAGCCGCAGGAAACCACGACAATGATCATCCGCAGCCCAGGTCTGCGTGTGGTCTTGTAGGGAATGCATGAGGCCTGGCTCCGTCTGTTCTCCAGCTACTTCCGGCTCCTGGATCTGCACAGTCAATATCTGTTGAGTACTTAGTATGTTTCTGGTGGTTTTTTTTTTTTGTTTTTTTGTTTTCTGTGTTAGATCTACAAAAATAAGGCAAGGCGGCACGCGGTCTATTGGAAATAGAAAGCTTCCCCGCAGGTTCAGGAAAGTGGACAGTCTGGGGGTTCTGAGATCACACTGACCTGGATTTCAATCCTAGATCTAATTAGCTGTGTGTCTCTGGGCAAAGTGTTCAACCTCTCAGGGCCTCCCAGTCTGGGTCTTTAAAGTGAGAGGTCGAATAGTATCTCCCTCATGGTATCTGTGTGGGGACTAAATAAGTGTACACAAAAAGATTTTAGAGCAAAGTCTGAAGCATACATCATTTACTAAGTATTAGCTTTTATTTCAAGAGAGCAAAACAGGGAACCCATATGTCAATCAAGTCAGGAACATTCCTTCTGCATTGCTGGCAGAGGGAGCAGTATGTGTAAAGGCCCTGGGGCAGGAAGAAGTTGTGAATTCAAGAAACTAGACACAGACCTAGAGGAGAGCATGGCATCAAGCAAGGATGTGGGGCAAGCTGAGGCCACATGAAACAAATTCTTGGAAGCCACTGTGAGGATGTGATCTGTGTCCTGGTAGCCGTGGAAAACTTCAGAATAGTTTTTAGGTAGGGGAGTGGTATGATGTGATTTGCACCCTTTAAAGATTACACTGATGGCTGACTGGAGACAGGAAGGGAGGGGAGTCCGAGAGACTACGGGAAGATTTGAGAAAGGGTTTTAGCAACATGGAGGGGAGAGTCAGGCATGCTTCACAGGGAGAGGTGTCTTGGATTAGGATCAAGAAAACCAAGAAGCTGAGTAGAAGTCGGAAGTCAGAAGAAGCAAGAGAAACACATTTTCCTAGGCCTACTTGCCCGGAGGAGCCTGATGGGTATGGAACAAAGAGGAAGACAGGGTGGGAAGCAGATGGGAAAGGCAGGGGGAGTCACAGGGTGAAAGCAACAGAAGATGAGTGCAGCAGCACGGTTCAGATGCCCGAAGAGACCCTCCTGTCCTGGGCTGCCACGTACAGTGGTGCAGGCTGGTCACTGCACAAGGGTACACTTGTAGGGTACCCTGCCCTGGTATAACCCCTGCCACGGTCATCCCGGGGATGAGACCGAACACATCTCAAGGCTCCAGCATCTGTGGTGGGGGCAGAACAGTGGGGAGGAGCCCCTGCTCACCGCTTGAGGGATTTCCAGCAGGCCTCCTACCCTGTCAGCCTCCTTTTCTTCTTCTGGGAAAGGGGATAATACATTCTCCTCCGCTCTGCTCACCTGAGTCCCAGGGTTCAGAAGGATGCAGGGAGACGGCACAGCACCCAGCACTCCCCGCAAACCGCCAGGTCTGCAAAGCGTGAGGCATCACACGTGTGTTAGCAGTCTTGCTGATTTTCCATGGAGGGCTCCAACCCCACCTCTGCACACAGACTCCTGGCCTCCAGGCTGCCGAGAGACCTTCCCGGACCACCGGCGATCCTCCGTTTCCCTTAAAGCTGCTTCCTTCACAGAGATCATCCCCATCCATACTTAGCTTTTTATTTTGTTTTGGTTTCTTTCACCTCATGACACTATAAATTGGGTCTATCCCTTCTGTCTCGGCCACTTTTGTGTCTAGAGACACCTAGAACGATGCCTGGTATACATTAGGTGCTTGATAAATATTTGACCTGAAGGAATGAATGGATTTAAGGCACCTGGAGAACCCCTCCGTATGTCTTGTATGCACCGACACCCAAGTACTAACCGGGGCTGTGTGCACGGGGGCTATGCTGAGGCTGACCGAAATGGGGACGGGAAAAGTTATCTGCTTGTCATTTCTAGAAAGGGGTAAAGAAGCAGAGGAGGTGGGGTGGAGGAGTTGAAAATTGGACATTTGAAGATGAACAAAAGAGAAAGGGGATATGTGTGTATTTTAAATTTGATTGGGAATTTTATGCATTTCCCAGGATGTGCCTGATGCCGGGAATGATCCAGCTCGTCCCTTGTTCCCATACAGGCCTCAGCTAACAACGGTTGATCTGAGGTCCCTTCCGTCTGATTTCACACAATGAGAAAGCCAGGTCACGGAGACTTTAAAAGGGCACTGAAAAGGCAGGCTCCTTTGATTCAGATCCATTGGGTGTTAATGATGAATTGTGAGAACGTTTTAGAAAGGTGTTTCGGCGCTTCTGGGATCCTTCTGTGGAGGCTCCCGTGGAGAGGGGTTTCAGACGGACAACCGAGAAATCGCTCTGTGGCTTCCCTCTGCCGGACAGCCGTAGCAAAGGGAGAAAGCCTCGAAGCCTCGTCCCGTGTCCTGCTTGAGTTTCTGGGAAACTGGTCTTGCCCATCTGCTCTGATCCCTTTCTCGCAGCTACCGAAACGAGCCTTCCTCCCTGACTCGAATTTCCTGGAATATACTTAGGACTCGTTTTGGAGAGAAGCTCCTTAGAGCAAGTGATCCATGAGTCTTGGTGAACTCTTCAACGCAAATGTAGAAAATTTTTTTCGTAATGAGATTTCCTTAACGTCAATTTATTTATTGGCTGCTTTCTGAGCTGTCCTCAGGTGCGGAGACTGTGGCCCCGGCCCCTGCCTCAGTCATATACGATTTCACTAATCAGAAGGGTTTGGAAAATATTTTACCCTTGACAGTGACCTGTATTACAATTAAAGCTTATGATGTGGGCCTCTTATTTGCCTAAGGAGACAACAAGATTTGCTATGTAATTTGAGAAGCACTTACAGTGCAGCAATCCATGATGTAAGCTGATTATAAATAAAGTTCAGCCCAACTGCTTCCCTAAGAATATCAGGATTCACAGTCAAAGAAAAGGACACAACCCCGATGCGCAGTTGCTTTGCATTGCTTTTGTACATAAATCAGATTCTCTTAGCAACTGCTGCATATCATGTTTATTAAACACCTCCTGGTTATTACAGAGCAGGGTACTAAAAAATCCCTCTCAAAGTCTCAGAAAATCTTTTTGCACATCAACTATTTTAAAAGTCTACTGAGGGGAGGAAGCAGCCTTCTTCCCGCAGAAGGGGACACTTTGGGGGCTCTGGGTATTGGGTGGGCTCTGGGAGTCACGTGATGAGAGGGGCTTTTTTTTTTTTTTTTTTTCCTCCTTCTGTTTTCTCCCCAGCAAAGCAACTGGTTGGGTCTCCACTTCGTGGTCCTCAAGACCCCACCCAAAGGAAGGGAAATGAATCTTTCCTTTTGTCACTGCAAACAGAGCACTGGGGACTCTTTGAGTTCCAAGGGGCTTGGGACACTGCTGGTGGGACAGATGAGGAGACCACGGAGCAGAGCAGGGTTGGGGGCGACGGGGGGCGACGTGTGCCCACGTGCCCACACGGGAGTGAAGGGGCAGAGTGCCTGCCCACAGTCCTGGGCTCCGTTTCAGTGCATGAAAGCTTTCAGCCTCTTTATGCATCCAACCTGATGTATCTTAATACATGAATCATGGCTGTATTCTTAACGTATAGTATTCGAACAGCACACACTTAGAGAAAGCAAAAGGTGAGGCCCCCTGCCCCCACCACTCCCCTCCCAAGGCCACCTCCCTCCTCCCTGCTACACATGGTGTGACATCTGAAGCAAGATGCCCAAGGGATTAAGGCCCTGGATGATCCAGTGGGCATTAAATGTAATCACCAATGTCCTTATAAGGAGGAGGCAGAGGGGGGTTTGACACAGCCTCTGACCTCTTTTGCTAGGCAACTATACATAACATATATATGTATTTGTACAAAAGTTGGCTGGTATTTTTCTGTAAGCAACATCATACTACACAAATTGTTTTTTTTCCTCCCTTAACTATAGCTCGGGAATCTTTTGCTACCAGTACGTACGAATCTGCCTCACACTTTTTAGTGGTTAAGTAGTATTCCACAACAGCGGTAAATACCATGTGTTCAACCCTTCCCCTGTTTGGAACATTTAGCTCCCTTCCACTTTTTTTTTTTTGCGGTTACAAACGATGTTCCAGCAAATACCCTATACAAGCTATTTGCATGGGTATTTGAGAATTTCTCTGAAATTGATGCCTGGGAGTGAAACTGCTGGATCAAAGGGTATGTGCAGTTTAAATTTTAATAGACGCTGCCCAATTGTTCTTTAAAAGGACTGAACTAATTCCCATTTCCCACCAGGGGTATTGGAAGCTCTTTTAGGCAGGCAGACAACTTTGCTGACGATTTCGTATTAAGGACTTCATTTTAAAAGACGATATTTCAATTCCAGTTAAGGATCTTATAAAAAAATAAAGCCTTAAACATATTACACAACCACAGATTCCATGGTAGAAGAAATTAGAAAAGGTGGAAAGAGAAGAGAAAAAAGTTAATAAAAGCCCAAATCGCCCAGAATTCCCCCAACCACTGATAAGCACACTTAGTGAGCTTTTCTTCTAGGCTTTTTCCAAGCAGAATAGGCGCTTCCGTAATAGAGACACGGGATCACACCCGGTACGCTGACGGCTCTCATTTAACTGCGGACCTGGAGTCTTGTCCTCTGCAGCTAACTACCGCGAATTTGTAGTCGTTTCAGGGCTGTACGATGGTTTTCAATCCCTTACGGGTGGACACTTGGCACGTTTCCAGTTCTCCGCCGTCATGAGCAATGCTGTGGCTTCTGCTCCGGCGTCCGTGTGCGCGTGTCCTACCTCTCGTCTTTATGTCATGCCTCTTTTCTGCTTCTCTGCTCTTGTTCCAGAGCCCCCTCCAAGACTCCTGAAGCAGGCTGCTGCCCCTTGGACTGGGGGGGCTCACTGGTGGCATTTTCCTGGAGCTCCCTGTGCACGCCCACCTCTGCTTGCCCCTCCCGGCACCATCAGGGACTGTCCCTACCTCCTGAAATGACAAAAGCCCCGGCCTCTGCCCAGAGAGGTCTGTGTTCCTCTCCCCAGGGTGCCATCACGTGGCCAACAGAAATGTATTCTCTCCCAATCCGGAGGCCCTATGTCCGACATCAAGGTGCTGTCTTGGAGGCCTCGAGGGGAGACTCCGTCCGAGCCTCTTCTAGCTTCTGGAGGCTCCTGGCCTTGCATCATGCCGATCTCTGCCTTGGCCTTCCCATGGTCTTCTCTATCTCTGTGTGTCTCTTATAAGGACTCGTCAGGTTCAGACCCCTCCCCCTCACATAATCCGGGATGATCTCATCCTGAGACCCTTCACTTAATTATATCTGCAAAGACCCTTTTTCCACATAAGGTCACACTCCCAGACACTAGGGGTTAGGATGCAAATATAGCTTTCGGGGAGCCACCACGGAAGCCACCACAAGACCTGTCATGGGATCTCCCTCCCCACTGGAGCCGCCTCCCTGCCGTCGCTGCACCTGCACCACATCCTCTGCACCCATAAACCCCCTTCTCACAGCCAGAGTGCTCTGGGGCCTTTAGGTGCTGAAAGCTTTTGGAGCCATCATGGCTTTTGGGGCTGCTCCTCAAGTCCTGGCCAAGGAATGAGACCCTGTTTGGGGGCGGCCCTGTGTCCCACAGGCTTCTCCAAGAAGATCTTAATAATTTGCCTCCTCTGAGGGTGGTTTCTACACTTGCTTCTTTATCCAGCCTTACCCTCATGCATCGTGGCCCGAGACATGAGGCCAAGTGGGGCCGGGGTCTGGGATTCCTTAGACGAACAGGAATGGTACCAACCAAGATAGGAGGGTCGCGCACCAACGCCCAGGCCCGTAAGGTAAGAGGAAGGACGATAGCTTTGTTAGCATTCTAGAGCCTTCTGTTCCTTGTGGGCACCTCCTGGACCTTGGCGAATCTCCATTCTCTACGGGCAGATTCGATTTTCAGAAACGGTCACGAGCCACAAGGGACTAGAACAATTCATGAGACAGATGACAAAAAAGCTGGAGAAACCATTTGGAGTGAGGAAGGATGGGGGGATGAGAAGCCGGGGGGGGAGCTGAACCGAGAGCAACTCTGGAGGTGCCTCTGGGGGTGGCGAGCCCCCCTAAGTCACTGCTCTTTAGGGGACTCCCAGGCAGACTCCAAAATCTTCACAGTTTTGTCCAGAAAAAAAGAGAGGATCACATTGTTCTTCCTGTTGTTAAAAACAAGGGTAGCCGTTTGGTGGGGGACACTTGCTTTTTTGCTTCCCAGCTCCTTCTCCTGCCCCCAGTGCAGACGTGGAGTTGGGGTATCTGATCAGAAATCCCACCGGAGCTCCAGCCTCACCCGTCGCTCTGAGCCCTTTTGTCTTGAGCCAAAAAACAGAGGCGTCAATGGGACTCAGAGAGAGTCGTTGTCTACTGTGTTTTGTGTGTGTGTGAGTCTGACCAAGAATATAGACACAATCAAACAACTTCCCACCGTCCCGTCACCATCACTTCATAAACAAAAGGAGGTGTTAGCAGCAAAAAAGTAGCAATCTTATGCCTGAGTAAAGAAAGTCCTTGGAATTGAATAGATTTCGCTTTAAGAAAATCTCACCGTATGAGTCTCGTTTTTCTCACTTGACTGCTGGTTAGTGACATCTTTGTTGATAAAGTGACACCAGCCGACCATGAATGGGAACCAGAAGACTCAAAGCCATAGAGTCAGGTGTTACCATCTGGTGGACCTTAAACCCCAAACAACTCCGCAAGGCAGACACTGTGGTCCCACGTCCTGTGGGAGACTAAGTCACTTTGTTCACGAGCACCCAGCAGCTCGTGCTGGGGAGGACTGGGAACCCAGCGGGCCGGGCTCCAAACCCTGTGTCCTTTCCCACCCTCCACACTGTGTGCCAGCCAGCCCAAGCGTGCTCTCTGGGGAAGGGACCGAGGGCTTCACACACCAGCACGGGCCCTGGTGGAGCCGGTCCCCGGGGGGAGGCTGGGCTAGGCCCTGGGGTTAGATACTCAAATAAAGCACAACCCCTGACCCCGGCGGGCTCACGCCCCAGCCCAAGGAACCAGCCTATTGACACAAAACTACAAATGACACACAGCCAGGAAAGCCAGGTCACTGTGAGAGGTTACAGGGCTGGGGGGTGGTGCAGTCTGTGGGGAGACGGCATGGAAGACGTGCGAGTATTTTGTCTTTAATCGACACGGAGTCTGAACGTTCAGATGGTAAAGTTTACAACAATCCAACCATCAGGAGCAGGCGGGTCTTTCCGGAGGGCGGTTTGATCATTTACATCATTTTTAAAGATGTGCATTCCCTTTGAACCTGTAATTCACAGCTAGGAAATTTATTATTATTATTATTAAAGATTTATTATTTATTTTGAGAGAGAGAGCACGCACACAAGTGGGAGGGAGGGGCAGAGGGAGAGACAGTCTTAAGCGGACTCCACGCCCAGCCCACGGGGTGGCTCAATCTCAAGACCTGAGCCACAACCAAAAGTCAGGTGCTCAACTGACTGCGCCACCTAGGCACCCCGTCTAGGAAATTATTTTAAGGGCATAACCAGAGACGTGTGTGAAGGCAAACATCTCAAGACGTTCATTAGAGTCTTATCCGTGATATGGAAAGCCTATCTGAAATACGAACTTTAGTCCTCGAAGAGAGGTCTGCTCCCTAAAGAAACATAAGCTGAGTCGAGTCATGCCTGGATTATAGGTCAAGTATTCCCATCAAAGAAGAGACAGAGAGGAGGCTGGGGCCAGGCATAGCTGGAGGCCGAGTTTGTGACCTTGAGCAGGTCACAACTTCTTTGATGCTCAGTTTTGGGCTAAGAAAGTGGCAAAAAGGGAAGCAGCCTTCCCAGAGTCACCCAGAGCTGTGAGGTGCAGAACAATGATCGAATCGAATCTATCAATGGGTGGGGGCCCTGGAGAGGAGAGAGGTAGTTGTCATTTTAAAAATTCATTTCCAATCTCAGCTTTAGACCCTTTGAATTACAGAAACTTGGTGCAGGGCAAGTCAGAGACAGGGCTGAGCTAAAGACCATGGCGGTGGGGGGAGGCTGCCTGTCTGCACGAGGTAGGCCCTGGGGCTCCCTGCTCCTGGCAGCCCTGTCGTTGCTTGAATGGGGGTGCAGAATCGCAGGTCTATGCCACTTGGGTCATTTACGCTCCCCTGGTATTTAGCACGAGAGGAGGAGTAATTGCCCTGGTAGTGTCCTGGCTGAATTCCAATTTGGGTGATTACATTCTGCCTACTTAAAATTCCCCTCTCTGGTATCCATGGTAGAAGCAATTCTTCAAACCCTCTCCTGTTAGAGGGGAAAAAAATTAAAAGAAAGGAACCAGGCTCGTCGTCTCCAGCATGAAGTGTATAGGACTGCTCTGAGCACCCAGGAGCTGTTTCTTTTTAAACAGGGAGTCGACGATCCCCCTTGGAATAAATCTGTCACACAGGCTGGAATTTTCCAGAAAGCAAGATTCCGTTTAAGGAGGGGAAGCCGAGGGAGTGGGGGCTATGCGTCTGAACACGGAGAATACTTATGTAGAGAGAGTGTCTTAGGCGAGGCTGCCGAGTTGCCTGCTCAGGCCGGGCGCCGTGAGGTTGCAGCTCAGACCTCAGAGGCTCCCCCACCCGGCCCCCTGCACCCCCAGCCTTCCCCAGAACGCCTCCCTCCTGTTGCATGCTCCGTATTGCTTAATTATAGAATATGAAATTGTTTCCTTTCATTTGGATGCTATTGGGAATGATGTATGGATAACAGCTTGAGAATTCAAATTATACTACAGATCAACATGACCCGAGAGAAGAAAAAATGTTTTGACTATTACACTAAACAAACCGGGCTGGGTGTCAGAGAGACATGGGCTGTGCAAAGCTCCACGTGCGTGATTTGCACCCGTCCTAAGTGGCTTTGTTAATTAAAGAGCGCCAGGACTTTGCAACGTTTGTACCTAGAGTGCCTTTTCGACACACACGCACAGCAAACGGCTCAGTGAGAAGCAGGAAAGTTGGATTTCATAAAGTTTGCCCCTCCCTCTGTGCCCTTACTTGCAAGTGATTCTTCAGAAGTCTCAGCTTCCCGTTGCCACCGCTCTGAAAGAATCACAATTAACCCCTGATTTACGGGAGGGCGGGAGCGTATGAAATATGGGAAAGGTCCGCCTCGGAGACAGAAACGCAGACTCCTGGGCCGGGATGATGCGGGAAAGCCTGCCTTCCATCCCTGGGTCTGTGCTCTGGAATTTACAGCAGCGTCAGTGAGCAGCTGAATAAAAAGGCAAGACACTCACTGCAGATGAAGCCCGCACATCTCAGTGGGGATTTACCCACGTATCCCCCACCCCCGCCCCATGTGGCACAAAAGGCAAGTGCCCCGCACAGCCCTGTGCCCCCTCTTCCCCTTGCAGGCAGTGATGGCCGTAACCTAAGTCTTCTATGGCGGTTTGGGTGCTTTTCAAGCCTCATCGGTGTCTGCTCGAGGCGGACATAGCACACAATTAAACTGCACCTCCTTTGGTCGTCCGCTCTTAGATGGACACATAGTC